>NC_064628.1:482459019-492459019 GCF_023864275.1 Schistocerca cancellata
TGCTAGTCGTATCAGGATACATTCCCAGCGAGTTTACGTGTGGATGGGCAGAACTGAGCAGAGAGAGAGGAGAGTGGTAGATGGATAGTGTCTGGGGGGGGGGGGATTAAATAGACAGATAGAGACGGGAATAAGATGTTTGCAGGGGAAGAGGAGCGGGAGGAAGTGGATAGATAAAGAGGTGGGACAAGGATATGTGCAGACAGATGAGGAAGGATGAGATGGGCAAATAATAGAGTGGGAGGGGGCAGAGCTGATAAGCAGATACAGAAGAGAGAAGAGCAGATGGAAAGAGAGTGGAGAAGGGGATGACAGAGAGAGAGGAAAGAGGAGATGGTCAGGGAGAGGGGAGGGAGGAGGAGGTGAACAAAGATGTGAGAGGAGGAGATTCAGAGAGGAGGAGGAAATGTGCAGAGGGAGGATGTAGGAAGGAGGAGGGGAAAGTGGTGGAGGCAAGTGGAAAATGAAGAGGGATCGGAGACAGGTGGAAGAGGAAGAGGGGGAGGAGGAGATGGATTGGTAAGGAGAAGATGGACAGAGGAGGTGAAATGGAGGAAATTAGCAGAGAGAGGGCGAGCAGGAGAGAGAAAGTGGGGAGGGGGGAGGAGACGATAAACAGAGAGAGGGAGATGGAGTTGGACAGATAGAGAGGGGAAGTAGGAGGTGGACAGAGATAGACACAGGAGTAAGATACAGTTAGAGGAGGAAGGGGAGACGGGGAGGGTGAGGAGGAGAAGATGGACAGAGCTCTGATAAGAAGTTGTGTGCAATATGTGCTGTTCGTGTCTGTGGGTGAAGCTGCAGAAAAATGGCTAGTAGACTATCATAAAACCTAATCAGAGGTTTTAAATGCAAATAACTGAACCATAGAAACACATAAGTTTGCTTAAACAGATGAAATGTATGAAAACTGACAAATAATCATGTAAGATCTGGACATTAAAATTATGTACCATCTGAACAATATTAATAGAAATCTAAGATAATGACATATTCAAAGAGTATGTTTACTTGAAATAGGTTACTAATGAAACTCGAGGATCACTGAGAGTAACTGTGTTGAAGTAGCAAAGGACTGGTTTAGCATTGCAAATAGTGTCCATGCTCAACATACAGAGAGGTGTGGTAGCATCCTTGAACTGCGCGCCAGAAGTATCTTCTAGACCAAGACATAACAGCAGATGTGTTCTAGCTGCTCCCTCCAAGTAGCGCAGCATTCCCGGCACATTCACACCAGTGACAGGTAAGTGGAGTGGGGCAAGTTCAGTACAGGGAGCACTGATGCGTCAACCACAACATGCCCACATATCGACCCACTAGGATATGTAAATGCTCTGAGACTGCTATTGATAATATCTTTGAAGACAAATCTATGGTCTGGAACCACGTGACCGCTACGGTCGCAGGCTTGAATCCTGCCTCGGGCATGGATGTGCGTGATGTCCTTAGGTTAGTTAGGTTTAAGTAGTTCTAAGTTCTAGGGGACTGATGACCACAGCAGTTAAGTCCCATAGTGCTCAGAGCCACAAATCTAGGGCAAAAAGTTATATACCAAAACAAATAGTAAATGCGATATCTGATCATGACATGCAGCATCTTGTGTTAAATGTTGAAACTTGTCAGGATAAAAAATCTATTAAATCTGAGAACAGGAGGGTAATAAATAAGTCAAAAACTGAAAATTTCAGGAGATTGCTCAAGGACATGAACTGGTTAGATGTTTAAAATACTTCTGACTCAAATGTAAAATACAAAACATTTGTTAATAAAGTTACCTCCTCTTTTGAAAATTGTTTTCCCTAAAGGTAACTCATATTACACAGAAGTCAAAAAGTAAATCGTCAGTAACACAAGGAATAAAGATATCATTTGTAGGACAAAAAGTATCTTAAGTATCTAACTACTTAAGTATCTAACTCTGAGGTTAGAATTTTATGTATTCCAAAGAATACTGCAAAATATTGAAGCAAGTAATCCAGAAATCATAGCAGCTTTATTAAGAGAAAAAGATAATTACATCAGGCAACAAAATAAAAACTGTATGGGATATAGTGAAGACAAAGACAGGTGGGACCAAACAGAAAGAGGAACAGATAGCTCGAAAAATAAATGAGACTTTGGTAACAAATGCATGTAGTAGCAAACCTCTTAAACAAGTTCTTCATTTCTGTTACTGTCAGCTTGGGGTTATCAGGTTTGGTGAACAGTGCAATGGTTTATCTGAGACCGGTCTTTAAAAATAACTTCAGTAAAATGGAAATGACACTCACATCTCCTAAAGAAGTAGCATCCATCATAAAATCCTTAAAATCTAAGTATTCTAGTAGGTATGATAACATACCAACAAATATCAAGATACATTAAAAGAAAGCATTTACATGCAACCAGAAGCACATTACAAGATACATGTTACATTTCTCCTGTTTCTTAAAATTTTCCACAATGGTTTAAATTTTTTCTTTTTAAATATTTTTCACATTTGTTTCTGTTGTTTATAAATATGGACAAACATAAAAAGAACACATACCTCCATAAAAAGGGAACTAGTCTCTTCATTAAAAGAAGACATACACATATAACATGATGCAGAAAAAAAAACAGAAAAACAAACCAAATTTAATATCTCCTACTTGTCTTCCTTATTTATAAAATCATCCACTCTGTAGTAACATTTGCTTTTTATAAGTTTTTCCATGTTTGCTCCTGTGGGTTTTAGCTCCCAGTTCTTGAACTTTGGCCTCATTTTATTGTTAGTTGTGAGCTTCAAAGCCATGTAATATGGAGTATTCTCAAATAATGTAAGTCTGTGGCAAAGTAACATGTAGTCTTGTTTATCCCTTGTTTCATAAGCAAGTGAGAACGAATTTACTTCGACAAAATGTGAGCTCTTTTAGCTCAGAGAGAAGTTTTTCATAAATAAACATAGGAGGAATTGTCAGTAAGTCAAAACTTGCGAATATGGTGTATTGTGTATTGTTTGTTCCAGTCAAAACCCTGATAATTTTTTTCTATAGCTTGAGTACTCTGGGAGGTTTCATTCTTCAGCACCCAAAAAAATTATGCCATATCTTACAGCTGGTATAAAATATGAATGGTACACAATTTTCTTAGCAGCCAACTCAGTTACTTTATTTAGAAACCTCAATGCATAAACAGAACCATTTAACTACTTCAGTGAGCAGTCCATATGATCATCCCGTGACAAGTTTTCGTTTATAGTCACTCCAAGAAATTTACCAGATCCTGCAATGATCAGTTCTCTGCCTTCACACCTTAACTAAGTTATATATTCAACAGTTTTTTTGGTCCTGAAATATGCAGTTTGTGTTTTTGTTAGGTTTCGTTTCATAGCATTATTATTTAACCAATTTTATAGTTCTTGAAGAATTTGTTTCATTTTCTGTGCTAATTCTTCAGTGTTTTTACAACCGACTATTGCTGTTGAATCATATGCATACAAAATCGTATCTGAAATTTCCTAACCTATCATTTATATAATACAGGAACAGAAATGGGCCTAGAATGGAGCCCTGGGTTACTCTTGCTTATATTTCCTTGCAACTAGAGCAGGCTTTCTCATCCTTATGTTCTATAAACATCCTCTGTTTTCTATTTGTGGGGTAGAATGAGAACCAAGTTAAAGATATTTATGGAGGCCATAAGAAGCTAGTTTGAGGAGCAGCTGCTTATAGTGTACCATATCAAATGCTTTAGTGAAGGTACAGAAGTATCAGATATGTACTCCTTGTTATCAAGGCATTTGATTATTTTAGTGTTTAGCTCATTAATAGCATGCACAACACTTTGTCCTTCCTAATCCCACATTGATTATTAAGAATAATGTTAATTTTTCTTACATTTTTCTAATTAGTTATACACTATTCGCTCAAATGCTTTAGAAAAAAATCTTAGAATTGATATTGAGCGAAAATTTCCTATTTTCTCTTGTCTTCCCTGTGGATAGGTCGAACTTGTGCATATTTCAGCTTGTCTGGAAAGGAGCCCACATCAAACGATTGATTTATTATGTGATAGAGTTGGGGTGCAACATTATCACACTCTGGTTTTACTATTTTTCTTGGAGTTTCATTCCAACCTACATATTTAAGAATTTCTAGGGATTTTATAATGTTAGCCACTTCACAGCAGGATATACGAGTAAATTCGGGTTCTCAGGATCCATGTCGCATTATATTGGGATTAACATGTGGACAAGGGAAATCATCAGTGTTATCTGAAGATAAAGTACCTGTTATATCTTCACATATATGTCTGAAGTCTGGAGCTCTTAAACACTTGCCCTGTGCATTTGAGAAAAGAAGTAAGAAGGTTTCTGGTAGCAGTGAAAATTGAAACTGACTGCAGCTCTTAATAAAGGGAATCAACTACAGGGTGTTTAGAAATTTCCATTACGAACTTCCAGGGCTTGTAGAGTGGGATGAGTGCATTATATTTTGAATAGAAACCCATGTCCAGGAACATACCATTTCCGTTCCATGTCAGTTACAATTCAGATTTTTATCTCATGCACATCCTCATAAGGAATTGAAATAAGTGTGACACAGTACAATTATTAGCGAACAATTCGAAAGGAAACATAACAAAACATACATTTATCACTTAAGCATATTTGTTTGTATTAACACTTAAACAGTATGTTCTGTACATATAGTGAGTTGGGTTCTTCTTTGTTTTGAAATAATGGAAACATGTAATGTTTAAGTGTTAATATAAACAAATGTGCTTAAGTGAAAAATAGATGTTTCATTACGTTTCCTTTCCCTAATAGTGGTAATTTGTCACAGTTAATTCAGTACCTCAAGCAGAAGTGGATGAATTAAACATCTAAACTGAAACAATCGTAGAATGGAAATTGTATGTTTCTGGACATGGTTTCCTATTCAAAATACTGTGCAGTCACTCCCCTCTGCAAGCTCTCGAAGTCTGTAACGGGAATTTCTGATCACCCTGTATACTACAGTGTCTTTTAGCGCATTTTCGCTAAGTATAACTCCAAAATTCGGTATAGAATGACTTTAATGTTTTGCCGAATTTAACTGGTGTATGGTGAGTTGTAAATAGCATTCAACACATCACACAAGAATACTGCAACTGTAGATTTGAGGACACGATATAAATATTGGAGAGATGACAGGTAATCGCCAGATGTCAAATATCAAAGCGTCACTTGTAGTTTCACTCCACCAAATACTGCATCTCTAATGTATTGGAATTTTTTTAAGTTCAGCTCGATATGCAGATCAACAGTTGCTCGAAATTTACTTTTGTTTTCCGAAAGTGGCTTAAGAATGGATTTTTGTTTATCAATACTACTTCGTTTATCAGTGTTTTTAATGCCCCTGCGTTATTTCTGCACAAAGTCCACTTCCAAATCCAACATGTATGTTCTCTTTTCTCTTTATTCGATTCTAGGTGCATTTCTAATGCCAGAAACTGAATGACAACATCAGCGTCTGTTCAAATAAACTCAGTTGACGACAGACAGTATTGAAAGCTGTGCATCTATAGTTTTGACAGGAGCTAGTGGAAAGAGCAGCATATGGCGCCAATGCCTTATCAGTCGTCATATGACTTGATGTGCCATCATTTTAGTTGCATGTGGAAATTGGTCTTAAGGCCAGGTTCACACAGACTGTGTGATGAGTTCGTTGCATTCTGCAGTGGCACAGTGAGATACCATTCACGCAGAACACCGCAAATTCTATGTAGTGGCACAGCATTCAGTATCGTGTCAACGAAAATCAGTTGGATGAGTATTAATGTTATACTGCAGGTTTTGGCATTGGAGCTGAGACAAGAGTTAAATACAAGGCAGATGAAACCCAAATGTTGGATCCGAAAATAGGGGCCATAAAAATACGTACAAAAGAAATGTTGTCTACTATAGCAAACCAACCGAGAGTAAATTTCTGCAGAGGCACCACTCTTCCAAGATTTTAGAACCTTATTATGATCGTTAATGTAGGCATTTCGAATAACTCCAATTTTTAGTTTAACAGCTGTCACATCACACTCAGGAGCTATTTCTCACAGTACTTGGTTTCACAAACCATGAGATTTACATAGACTCGCTTGTTTGGGTACTAGTATATATGAAGTTTATTTATTCATCCAAAAACCTGTGAAGATTGTGGGTTATGTAATTCGTTTGCAAATATTGTGGGTACACACACACACACACACACACACACACACACACACACACACACACACTGCTACAAAAAAGTTAACAGTAATGCTAGATTGTTATTCTTGTAGAACCAGAAGCAGCGAAAGTGTGCCTGTCGACCACTGTTTTCGCTTTTTTCACTAATCAAATGAAAACACACTGAAATCGAGTGGAGTACAGCAGCAGTTACTCCACGATAACTGCGGTGGAACGCTAGTCTTTCGAAATATAGCCACCAGATGCAGTAGAATGATCCTATCCAGTTATGGGAGAAGGCTAGAGCCGTCACTAAGTACTAGTGGTGGGCAGGAAATCGCGTATCTGTTAGAAATCGCAGTGACTGAGAAGTCACAGATATCACAGTAGCAACTTTACAGAATCTAACTGCGATTTCAGTCACAGTTAGCAGTCGCAAGTAGTATTTCACATTCAAAGACATGAGCCATCTTTTGGTCGAATTTAGCACTGCTTTCTGCGATTTCAGTGACAAGTCGCAACTAAGAGTCGCAAGTAGCAACTAAAAAGCGCGGTTAACAGTGGCATCTGTTGGCCGAAGTTCGTACTACGTCCATCTCTGCGGTACGCTATGGAGTCTTAACTGCGATTTCCGTGACAAGTCGCAACTAAGAGTCGCAAGTAGCAACTAAAAAGCGCAGTTAGCACTGCCATTTGTTGAGCAAAGTTCATACTACGCTATTCGCTACCGAGTCAAACTGCGATTTCTGTGACAAATCGCAACTAAGAGTCGCAAGTAGCAACTAAAAAGCGCAGTTAACATACTTTTCCTAGTGTCATCTGTTGACCGACGTACGTACTTCGTTATGAGAGCCTTGTGCCTCACGAGATCGTTGTGCTGTGTGTGCATATGAAGGGCTTATTTCAATAGTGGTACAAGTCCATTTTTGTTAATTTTGAGATATAGAGTCGTAAAGTTAAATGAGTGCTGAAAAATCTGCAGTTGAGATACCAGAAATATTCAAGCATATGGCTTCTTGCTAGAGATGAACCTTTATTTATGTTTGTTTGGATCACTAATTTCAGAAGCATTATAGACAGAAAAGTGTAGGTACTGGACTTGTACCACTATTGAAATAAGCCCTTCATATTACATGACGACATG
The DNA here is from genome assembly GCF_023864275.1 of Schistocerca cancellata. NCBI lineage: Eukaryota > Metazoa > Arthropoda > Insecta > Orthoptera > Acrididae > Schistocerca > Schistocerca cancellata. Next base: position 482,466,330 of record NC_064628.1, read on the forward strand.
CACATTCAGCATCAGTTATGGTTGGTCAAATACTGCTGTGACTCTGAATGTATTATATTAATAAGAAGCAACATTGCCTTTTTCTCCTGAAAATATCAAGTAACGTAACAAATGTGTTTGATTCTGCTTCCAATATGACAGTTTTGGTTAATACTCCACATGCCTACAGGACTTTGCAATGTTAACACAGCAGAACTCAGACATCTGTATAAGTGTAGAGAAATGAAAACAGTCATATGAATGCCTCACTTTTGTTCCGACACAGTTCAAGACTCGGGAGAAAAGTTTTACACCTGGTGTTCTACATGGCAACTTCACACACAAGAACTTTTTGCCGACGCTACTACCACCTACATAAGTAAGCTTTTCCTGTGGCACTTTCAAGTAATGCACTTAAGCTATTCCTGATTTAACTGGAAGATCTGTACTTCCCACTTTCATATCAACAGCCTCAAAATGCATATTGTAGACTTCGGGATATGTTACAGGTCAGTGTCACACCAAGATTGTGGAGAAAGGGGGGGGGGGCGGCACCTCGGTATCCAACAAGTGTTTACCAATAAATAAGTGGCGGAAAATTACGGGTATAGGACGGCTTAACATGTGGAAAATGAGATTTTTATTATTCACTCAATGTATTTAACATTTATTATTCCTTTAAAATCGCACAACAACTTCAATAAAACACTTTAATCAGTCACACACTTATTTCATAATTATTTCACTTTTAAACTGCAAATCCTCTAAGATCTGTCTTGAATCTTCACGAGTCTCTCTCAACAGCCTTGATGTGGATAGATATGTACAGCAACCAGTAATCAGCCAGAACTGCGTCTGCAAAAACACAAGGATTATTAAACAATTTTTGCTGTCACTTTACTAGCAATATAATTGACAGAGTAGATTGCTAATATTTGCTATATCACATTTGCTAATATTTGCTATATCACATTCGCAAGAACGATGTCACTGAAGTAATTAAGTCCATCAAAACGCTTAGAAACTAACCTCTCGTCTGACGAAAACGGTCTAAAGACTGGCAATTTCTTCAGCTCTGTTGACAATGATATTTTGAATTATCACTTTACTGAGTGACTGAAATGTAGTTCAGGTACCTATGAACATAACAATATGTTAGAATTCATTTTTTAAACACGAACTATTACGGTACTGTGCGGCTACTTACATATTAATTACACTATTAATATTTTCACAGTTGTTTCTTTAATACAAAATTAAAGCCAACGGAAGAATAAACGTAAAACATACTTACCAATGACAGGTTTGTTGAGATGCAATTTTCTGTGTGGACAGATGTAACTTTTTCATACGGTGGTACGTCGCAGAAATCGCAGGAGTCACAGAAATCGCAGAAGTAGCAGAAGTCGCAGAAATCGCGGAAGTAGCAGAAATAGCAGTAGCGGAGGGATACGCGACTTAGGTTCCTTAACTGCGACTCTTAACTGCGACAAATCACAGTTAAGAATAACAGATACTGAAAAGTAGCATTCACAGAAATCACTGATATCGGAAAATCGCAGTTTAGCCCATCACTACTAAGTACAACCAAGATGAACTTAGTGAGGTACGAAAAAGTTGCAACACTTGAGTGTCGCCACTGGAAACTCTTTGCTCACATGTGCAACTGGGAGTTGTGGCGTGCTCCTTTAATCCAAGGTACAGCCGGCACGGTAGCTCAGCGTGTTCGGCCAGAAAGCTCGTTGGTCTCTGTAATAAAAAAACTGAGGGGAAGGATCAACAAACGAACTTGACCGGATGTCATGTGACGTCCGCAACGAGCAAACCCAACGATAAAAAAAAAAGTACTGGGAGGCTGTTGTGCGGGAGAGAATTGTCAGAAGACAGTTCCTATCATCTTGTGACGTTCAAGGCGTCCGCGGTGTTTTCCTGTGCATCGGGCGAACGATACGGCCTGTCCTGGAGAGATGTATGGGATCCTTCGCGTCTCTGAAAGTGGCCTCATGTTCAATCGTTGACGTGATGAAACGTGTGCGATGGCGTACGAAGCTGATGTATTACTGGAGTGCCACTGCAGATACCACTACGGCAACACTCTAATTGCGTGTGGGAACCCGGCTTTACTGCGGTGAAGTTCAATGATTTATTGTATCTATCTACACAGACTGATGTGGACTGGCTCTTGTCTCTAATCTCTATTCTGTGTATAAGAATGGAGACAAATTATCGAACTGTTTGCTGTATCCAGCGCAAGAACTCGTTTGTTACAGATTTTAAGTTGGCTGCAGTGACGTAGGATGTAAACAATAACAAGCGCTTTGTTTTGATCTGGGTTGAGTGTTTTGGATGTGTTGTGATGAGGTGATAAGTGAAATTTAGATTTCTGCTCTGTGCTGAGTGTTACATTGTATTCAGTTGTAAATATGGCATGCGTTTCATTGGGTAAACGTTTGATAGAAACAATGCTGATCAACGACGGACGGAGATTCAGCGTTTTGCAAAGGTTGTGTATCCCAGCAACACATTTAGTTAATAATAATGGACTGCGTTTTGAAGATACAGAATCAAGTGCACGGATGGAAAGTAAAACGACTCCTTACAAACGTTCACTAAGAGTTGTAGATGATCCGGACACATTTGGAACATTATCTGCAGACCTCGAGAACGTTCAAGAGCAAGACGCCACAACAGATGTTGAAGAGGGTGGCAGATTTGACAGTATTAAAATTATTCCCCGGCGCAGAAGTCAGAAGTATTACCTTAACCTTATACAGCAATATGTTGAGCAACGAAATGTTAGCATACTGTGATACTTGTTCTTAACTGTGTTGATACTACCTTAAAAAGGTATGGCAGTTTGATGCATTTTCTTTTATTTTACAGCTAAAAGAAGCCATTAGTGTCTTGGAAACAAAAATGTTGAAAGAAGATAACGTCAAGCCTGAGTACTACATTTACACTGTACTTATTGCAGCTTGTGCACATGCTGGTTATTCGAAGAAAGCATTTCATCTGTATAACCAAGTATGTATTTGTGTAATTTCGTAGCTATTTATTTATATTCACTTAAATATTAAAAGAACGAGTACCCTATTTCCAGTAATTGTGTTAATGACATTTATAATTACCAGTCACCTAACAGGAAAAAAAAAAAAAAAAAAAAAACAACACTTGTGGCAACTCCCTCCAGAGTTCTACCTATGCAATTGGAAATATCTTGTCAAACACTACAAAAAAGAATCTCCCTGACGAAATATGTAGCCTAGAAAAATATTTATTTTAGGACTAATAATTTGTTTAGGCTTCTGATATGTATCTCAGAACAAGACTTACATTTGATTTTGACAAACGTAATTATTGTTTTATATTTATGAAGTCATACTATACTCTTCTATTTTTATATCACCTTTGCATATCATTTCTGAGGAGCAGATTCAATTATAAAATCTCTTTGTGATTTCAGATGAAAAAGCGGGGACTTAAGGTGACCGCGCCTGTGTATACCTCTCTCTTCAATGCATGTGCAAATAGCCCATTCCCCAAAGACAGTCTGAAACGTGCAACTAACTTGCGCCAGTTGATGCTAGAGAAGGGTGTCCAGCCAAATATCCTGAATTATCATGCAATGATTAAAGGTTTGTTAAGTCTTACTCAACAGAAAGTGACTTCATGGTAGTTAATAGAAGGAGCAAGGAAGATAACATCATTTACAGTAATCATTAGACATTATGTAAATATTCTGTAAATTATTACTTCAGATATTCGTAGGGTTACAGTTACATATTGGACCATCCCAGAAATCTTTGTTGCAGTAGGGAAACTGATTTTTAGTGCAGTCCAAGGTTTATGTTGGGTTGGATGGTGCTTGTTATTTGTGAGTTAACAAGGCTAAAGAATGTGAGCACAGAAAAAAGATCGGTAGCGAAGCCTAATGTGTACATCCGCGCCATATTGAAAAGTGCAAGAGGGGGTCCAATACATAACTTTTACCATTTGTACATTATATTCACTTTTCAAAAACTGTTTCCTAACAAACACATTTTCAATAATTTAAAATTCATGCCTGTGTAGCATTCGGACGCTGTGGCGATCTTATCACAGCACTCAGTATTTTTGATGAAATGACTGATAAGCAGTACGCAGTAAAAGAAGACACTTTTAACAATCTTCTCCAAGCTTGCATTTCTGATAAAAATGCTGGATTTCATCATGCTATTTTGGTAAGTGTTAATACTAAGTGCCAATAGTGGTAATTTGCTAGACCTAGTGACATAGTGTCTCTCTCTCTCTCTCTCTCTCTCTCTCTCTGTTTGTGTGTGTGTGTGTGTGTGTGTGTGTGTGTGTGTGTGTGTGTGTGTGTGTGTGTGTGTGTGTGTCAGAATCTGCTTACTGTATTCATCTCTTGGTTTCCCTCTATGATTTTTAACCCCCTCCATCCAGTACTAAATTGATGATTCCTTGATCTCTCAGAATATGTCCTACCAACCTATCCCTTCTTCTAGTCAGGTTGTGCCACAAATTTCTCTTGTCCCCAATTCTGTTCAGTACGGGCCTCCTCCATGTAATCTTCAGCATTCTTCTGTAGTACCACATTTCAAGCCAGCCGAAGTGGCCGTGCGGTTCTAGGCGCTGCAGTCTGGAACTGCGAGACCACTACGGTCGCAGGTTCGAATCCTGCCTCGGGCATGGATGTATGTGGTGTCCTTAGGTTAGTTAGGTTTAACTAGTTCTAAGTTCTAGGGGACTAATGACCTCAGAAGTTGAGTCCCATAGTGCTCAGAGCCATTTGAACCACATTTCAAAAGCTTCTATTCTGTTCTTGTCTAAACTGTTTATCGCCCAAGTTCCACTTCCATACATGGCTACGCTCCATAAAAATACTTTCAGAAAAGACTTCCAGACACTTAACTCTATATATTCGATGCTAACAAATTTCCCTTCTTCAGAAATGCTTTTCTTGCCATTGCCAATCTACATTTTGTATCTTCTCTACGTCAGCCATCATGAATTATTTTCCGCTCAAAACGGCTAAACTCATCTACTACTTTAAGTGTCTCATTTTCTAATCTAGTTCCCTCAACATCACCTCATTTAATTCATCTATATTCTATTATCATTGTTGTGATTTTGTTAACATTCATCTTATATCCCCCTTTCAAGACACCATCCATTCCTTTCGACTGCTCTTCCAAGTTCTTTGCCTTGTCTGACAGAATTACAATATCATCAGCAAACCTTTAAGCTTTTATTTTGTCTCCAAATTTCTTTGGTTTCCTTTACTACTTGCTAATTGTACAGATTGAATAACATTGGGGACAGGTTACTGTACAAGCTGTAAATAGCGTTTCACTCCCTGTCTTTCACCCCTGCTACCTTCATAGTTTTGAAGAGAGTATTCCAGTCAACATTATCAAAAACTTCCTAAGTCTACAAATGCTATAAACCTAGGTTTGCCTTTCCTTAACCTATATTCTGAGATAAATGCAAGGGTCATTTTTGCCTCACATGTTCGTAGATTTCTCCAAAATTCAAACTGATCTTCTCTAAGTTCAGCTTCTACCAGTTTTTCCATTCTTCTGTAAAGAATTTGTAATAGTATTTTGCAACCATGACTTATTAAACTGATAGTTCACTAATATTCACATCTGTCAACACTTGCTTTTTGTGGAATTGGAATTATTTTATTGATATTAAGGTCTGTGGGTATTTTGCAAGTCTCATACATCTCTGCAAGCCCAAAATTTGTTTGAACACTCATACATCTTGTCCGTCAGCTGGAAGAATTACGATGTATGGTTCTCCCAAGGTTGTCAGTAGCTCTGATGGAATGTTGTCTACTCCCAGGGCCTTGTTTCGACTTAGGTGTTTCAGTGCTGTGTCTGATTCCCCTCAGAGTATCATGTCTCCATGTCTCCCACCTCATCTTCATCTGTGCCCTCTTCTGTTTCCGTAATATTGCTGGCAAGTTCACCTCCCTTGTATAGACCCTCTACATACTGCTTCAATCTTTCAGCTTTCTCTTCGTTGCTTGAGAATAGTTTTCTATCTGAGTTCTTGATGTTAATTCAGTTGCTTCTCTTTTGTCTGTGTTATTGAAACAGTGATGCAAACATATGAGTTAAGTGTGTTCATTGATATCGTCAAATGATAGACACATTGAGGATCAGATAATACTGGTACAGCCATTTTGCAAATTATGTGCATTCCTCAAACCAGCATTTTCATCACTGCAATGACAATTAAAGTGTGTGTTATAATAGTATCTAATTTGTTAAATTAGATGATAAATGAGTCATTGACACTTTTATCAGTCTACTATTCCAGTTGTGGAAATTTTTCAAGATCCTTAGTTTTAATCACCATATGAAGTTAAGCTGGCAGAAGTGGTAGTGACCTTTTTTAAACATATTATGTAGCCATTTTCTGATCATGTATTCCTCACTTAAAGGGCAACAGGCATGTTGTTTGTGCTCCAAGAAAAAAATGTACCTGACAAGGGAACCTCCCCATCGCACCCAACCTCAGATTTAGTTATAAGTTGGCACAGTGGATAGACCTTGAAAAACTGGACACAGATCAATCAAGAAAACAGGAAGAAGTTGTGTGGAACTATGAAAAAAATAAGCAAAATATACAAACTGAGTAGTCCATGTGCAAGATAGGCAACATCAACGATAGTGTGAGCTCAGGAGCGCTGTGGTCCCGTGGTTAGTGTGAGCAGCTGCAGAACGAGAGGTCCTTGGTTCAAGTCTTTCCTCGAGCGAAAAGTTAACTTTCTTTATTTTCGCAAAGTTATGATCTGTCCGTTTGTTCATTGACGTCTCTGTTCACTGTAATAAGTTTATTGCCCGTGTTTTGCGACCACACCACAAAACCATGTGATAGTAGACAAAAGGACGTGCCTCTCCAATGGGAACCGAAAACATTTGATCGCAAGGTCATAGGTCAACCGATTCCTCCACAGGAAAACACGTCTGATGTATTCTATACGACACTGGTGACGGCATGTGCGTCACATGACAGGAATATGTTGTCGACCCACCTAACTTGTACATTTGGCGAATGAGTAAAAAGATTCTTCTACCTTGCCCGATTTAGGTTTTCTTGTGGATGTGATAATCACTCCCAAAAAAGTGATGAAAACATAAGTTTGTCACATAAACTGAAAATAAAAAATTAAACTTTTCACTCGAGGGAAGACTTGAACCAAGGACCTCTCGTTCCGCAGTTGCTCACGCTAACCACAGGACCACGGCGTTCGTGCGCTCATAGTGTCCTAGATGTTGCCTATCTTATGCATCAACTACTCAGTTTGTATATTTTGCTTACTTTTTCATAGTTCCACACAACTTCTTCCTGTTTTCTCGATTGATCTGTGTTCAGTTTTTCAAGGCGTATCCACTGTGCCAACTTATAACTAAATCTGAGGGAGGTGTGATGGGGAGTTTCCCTTGTGAGTAATAATGATACAACAGTTGGTCACGATCCAGTCTGTACTTAAGCTAAAATAACAATGTAAGTGACAGATTGCAACAGTAGGGAGCATTGTTGCCATTGAGCTGCTAGTCACATTTGACAAGGCTCTACATATACCCACGGAACACACAGTACTGGCTCTCGAGAAAGTGCTATGATTGGCTTTCGGCTGTCCCCTACCACTCAGCCTCCTGATACATCAATCACAAAGCTATTTTAACTGAAGTATAATAAAAATGGCCATGATGTTTTAAATATGAAATAGTACAATAAATGTTGTAACTCCAGATCATATCTTTAAATGACATTTATTTTATTTTGGTGAGGTCAAGTAACAGAATGCTGTTCACTGCACAAATGTTTCTCTTGGCTTTGTCACTGGTATTACCCTCCATTTGAAACTACTGCTTGTAATACATAGCTGAATGAGATAGTGAAGACATTAAAGTTGATGCAGTTGATGAAATGTACTCTGAATCTCTGATTGCCCCGATTATCAGATGTATATATATGGCAGAGAAAATTGTCTATTTCATACAAAAAATCCTTTTTGTTGTGGATTGAAGGGGCTCAGAAGAATCAAGTAATGGGCAAGTAGTCAGGCTTGCAATATAATAGGTGGGATAAAATGTTTTACCCTGTCAATATGACAACATTGTGCCTGAGGAAATGGTCATGTGTCAGTAGGAAACAGAGTGGCTGGAGTTACAGAGTAATCTATTGAAAGTAATGCTGTTGTTAACTCAAAAGTTGGCAGTGACACCACAGTTCTTGATTTATGTAAGCCTTATGTTCTTGAGGGATGTGTACACTTGTCTTCACCCAGTCTGAAAACTAGGTCAGAGACCCATTTCAAACTGGAACAAGGTGGAAGTTTTTTCACGTTACATTTTTCTATTTTCCCACATATACAGCCACTGCCAAAGGTTGGAAACTGATTTATTATCAGAAAAAGGAGAAAAAAAAGATGGCTGAACCGGGAATCGTTTGCATTTGTAGTATGACATTTCTCACGTAATAATATATATGAATATAATAGAGGGCCTTGTTTGTAGTACTTTCTTGGAGAAACACGTGTTTCATTTCTGTTTGTGGATGACATTTTCAGTGGGGGTTGTAGCATCCATGAAGGTCCATTTCATGTCCTAGCTTGCTATTGACTGAAGTAAAATTTCATTTCTAGTAGCTCTCATGCAGAAGTATTATGTCAAGTGTTCCAAAACTCAAGTGCAATTGGCCATGTCGCTTGCTGTCATCTGTTATTGCTATCATCCCACAAAGGAAAACTAGTACACATCTTCTTAGCATCGAAATCCAGTCACTATTCAGACTTACACCACTGCTTGTGATGAAAGTTATTGCTGTTTTTAATAATAAACATTTCTCCAAGGAATTCATTTGAAAATTACTGTATCATATTACTATTAGTGTTATTTTAATGAATGGATAAGAAAGACTTTGTTAGCTATATGGTTAATCCTCTACAAACAGTATTTGCAGATGTTAATAATGAGCTAGATGTTGGGTGCCCGAAACCCAACTAGCAACAATCACTTGGAAAGGAGTAACTCATAACAAGGAGAATGGTATGGAATCACTATTTGATATAAGGTTAAGTTATGTGACAAGATAATCCACAAGTCTCCAGTGTTTCTGTTGTTCCAATCTCCATTAACAAAATTTCAACTAATTATGTTCTGTTTCTAATCTGAGAACTTGCTCGTGTTTGACTTGTCCTCTATTTCAGGTGAATTTGAGATGACTGTAGTACAATTTTTAAATGTCTGTCTGAGGTCTGATCTATTTCCTGAATTTCTATAGGTAATTTTTGTTGCAGCAACTCACCCACCAAAAGATTGTGATTCTGGTTTTGTCACACATCTTCTATTTCATTATGCATCTTACTTCAAAATACTGTATAGCTAGCTGATAATGTTTTCTTACTGGGTAGGTACTCATGAATATATGTTCTTGCACTCAATAAATTTCTTTTACATTCTTGGCTTGCCAGTGAAAGAATGTATTGAGATCAATAATGCACCAGTTTTTTAACAAAGTCCCTGCTCAGGTCATCGCACTTGACACAGCGTATTTCCGGTGAGTGTATTCCAGACATAGAGTACAATTATGGAAAGGTTGATCCCTTGTACACCAGCTACAGTCTCAGCATTGGACCCAAAACATTTTGCATCTACAAATTTCCTATTTTCCTTAGATGTGAAAGGACCCGAAGCTGAATAAACGGTGAAAGTTGTAAGAATATACTGTAGCACGAATGACAGGAGCTCAGTGGCTCTACAGTTAAGTGCCTGACTGTGGATCCGAAGGTCTGGACTTCTACCTGGTCAGTTGTAGGATTTTTTACTGTATTTTATCACTTTTTAACCTTGGACGATGTTTGTTAAGTGAGAATTACTGAATTGCACAATGTTTCACAATCCACATTACACTAGGCACCCTGTAAATATACATGTGATGTCTGTGCTTTCAGATGTGTTCAGAAGAACAGACATCACTTATGTACAACTAACACAAAGACAGCCAGTGATCTCTAAAGTGCAGATGCACACATGGCTCAAACTCTTACAGGAATCATCAAAATGCTGTGAGTAATGAGGATAATTGGCAAGTATGTGGATCAACTGAGAATCTGGCTCTGACAGAAGGCATGCAGTTGTGATTGCCATGGTGTCCAGATGGCTCAGTGGTCAGAGCATCTGCCTAGTAAGCTGGAGACCCAGGTTAAATTGCAGTCCGGAACTAATTTTCAACTTTCCCCATTGATTTAAATCAATGCTCACTTCCAATGTCTGTAATTCCTTTGTGTCCCCTATAACTGGCTGAATAAGTTAGTGCAGAAGTTGGTGGAAGGCAAGGGCATAAAATCTTCAACAGAACCATGATCAGTAAAGTGTTGTGGTGTTAAAACCAGTTTTACCTTTTTAGCACAAATGATACACCAAAACTTGTGTACTTGGCATGCTTAATTGCTTACTGTCATATAGGATAATAATATTTCAGGCATCCCAGTACAGGAAGAAAGAATAGCAACATTTTCTGCCATGTCATCTAGCTTGTTTCATGTTCCATGGATCATTTGAATGATAAATCATAATGATGCGGGGTGAGTCACTTTATTAATTTGTAAATCAGCATTTTATATCACTGATTAAGTGACCAAAAATATTAGTTGCAGTATTGTGCACCCCTTTTCTTGCCAAGGACAATCTTAATGTGAAATGATTGATGTCATTGTTTCTTCTTTTATTGTGATTATGTACCTCATTGTTCATTTTGAAGTGCAGTGGATTATTTACAACAGACTTTTGAGGGAGTAAATATACTGTGGAGCATTAGGATCTGAGTGCCCCACCCCTTAAACAAGATATTAGTTAGTGAGCACCACATCTTATTCTTGCAGCTTGTTTTTGAGCAATGAAGACTTCCTTTCTTAAAGATGAGTCACTCCAGAACATTATTCCATATGACATTTTTCACTGAAAATACACAAAATACATCAACTTACTGATTTGCCTCCCCCCAAGATTTGCAGTGATTCTAAGTACAAACTAAACTAAATTGTTTTTGAAGTTCCAAAATGTGCTTTTTCCACCTTAAATTCTCTTCAATATGGACACCAAAAATTTTTGTACTTTCCACTGTATTGATTATTTCTTCACTATGTATTACACTTATCATTGGTGTAGTCCCTCTAGATGCACAGAACTGAATGTGTTGTGTACTTTTAAACTTGAGAGTGAGACCATTTGTAGAAAACTAGTCAATGACACTTCTAAGAACATTTTGTATCAGTTCTTCTGTTGCTGTATGTATGCTTCGACTGATTACAGTACTAGTCTTATCCGCAAAAAAACCAATTCTGCTTGTTGTACATTAAACAGAAGATCGTTTACATATATGAGGAACAATGGTGGACATAAGATTTGAGCCTTGGGAAACCCCATATGTGATTTCTCCACTGATTACATCTACATGACTATTCTGCAATTCACACTTAAGTGTTTGATAGAGGGCTTTATCAGACCACTTTCACACTATTTCCCTTACATTCCATTGTCAAACAGCGCACTGGAAAAACAAACACTTAAATATTCCCATGCAAGTTCTGATTGCTCTTATTTTATTGTGATGATTATTTCTCCCTGTGTAGGTGGGCATCAACAGAATATTTTTGCATTTGGGGAGGAAGTTGGAGATCAAAATTTTGTGAAAAGGTCTCACCAAACAAAAAAAAGCCTTTGTTTTAATGGTTTCCACACCTACTTGTGTATCATAGCCATTATACTCTCTTCCGCATTACATTGGTTGAATTACTGGTTAGATATGATTTTATCTGTTGCCTAGCTACACCATCAATTCCATAAAACAATAGTTTATCTAGGAGAATATTGTGATTCACATAGTTAGACACCTTAGATAAATAAAAGAAACACTAACCAATGCTGTTTTATTATTTACCACTTGAAAAATTTTGTGAGTGAACACTAACTAGAGAATCTCTTCCGAAATCCAACTATAATTTATTGAGGATATTACTGTTGTTCAGGTGGAATATTATTCTAAAATATATCACCTCAAAAATTTAGGAAAATTATGTCAAGTAGTGAAACAGGTCGGTAGTTATTGACTACTCTTTTATCACTCTTCTTATAGAGTGGGCCTAACAATGGCATATTTCAGTCTCCCTGGAACAATCCCTTGAGCTAGTTATGCATTACATATTTCAGATAAGACAGGGCTTATCACATGAGAACAAATCTTTAGTATTATGTTGGAAACACAATCAAATCTAGATGAGATTTAATTTTTAAGAGAATAGCTAGATAATTTTCTTAATTTCAATGGGAGAAGTTGGTGATTGAATTTTATAGTCCTTCCATTTTATTCAATAATGACATTATTCTGTTCTTTGGCCGGTTATCCTGTCTCTTTTTCCCTTACATTGCATATAGTCTTAAGCCTGTTGTCAGAATTACTGATTTGTGACATAATGTGCATGTTCTTTGATTTTTAATTACTTTTCTTAGTAATTTTGAGTAGTTTTTGTGTTGCACAAATATTGCAGTATCTCTACTTTTTCATGCCAACAGATCTATTCCCATTTCCTTTCACAAAATTCTTTAGTACCATTAGTGATCCACGCCTCCTTTTCTTTTTACATTGCTGTTCAATATCTTATCTGACTAGTCCATGTGCAAAGCTATTTTCAAATAGGGATTTGAATTTATTATGGAACAGATTACATTTTGTGTCAGTATTTGGTTTTTTATAAATTTCATCCCAGATCATCTCTTGGAAACTAGTCTTAAAAACATTTGTTCTGAAGTCATTAATTACTGTAACTGATTTCCACAGAGGAGTATTATTCTGTAAGCCACTACCTCATTTATCCTAAACAACTGTGCATCAAGATCAGACAGAGCTTTTTTTACAGGGTATAAAATTATTTTCTTGCTCTGAGCATCGAAGAAAACATTATCAATTAGGGTCCTATTGTCTCTGTCCCTCCATGTTGGAAAGTCGGTCTCTCAGATTAAATTGTAGGATACAAAAATGGTTTCCGGATCATTTTTTGCATCAGACTCCTTCAGATAATCTACATTGAAATCACCACAGTCTATTAACTACATGCTGATGTCTGATGAATGTTATATTAAGGAATACAAATTCCTCATAAACAGTTCAAAATTTACCAATGGAGATCATTATACAGTTACAATTAAAAGCAAAATATTTTAGTACTAATTCACAAGCACACATTTCTATGTGTTGATCACATCAAAATCTATGTCTCACTGTTTGAACTTGTGTTCTGTCTTAAAATATGTAACAGCTCCTCCTTTTCCCATATTACTTCAACATAAGTAAGGTAGTAAGCTATACTACTATATAAAGACAACATGTAGTTTAATATTGTTACCAAAAATTTTGAAAATTTGTTGACCAATTTACGTCATATTTTTACACAATACTCTAATAAATGTTCAGATGGAGATGTGCTACATATTTTAAATATGTATAGTGTATAAATATTTATAATCTATGTAAAAGAGAAAAATTGTTGGCAGAAATCAAAAAGTTCCTGACCAATTTATTTCAAATTTCTACACAATTACTAAATGTTCAGTCAGGCATAAATACATATTATGTATAAATATATATGTAATATATAAATAGGAAACATTGTTAGCAAAAATCTCTAAAATTTCTTTTCCGATTTACTTCAAATTTTGATACAATACTCATAAAGTTTGGACGACCATAGATTATATATTTTTTTAAACATTTGTAAGATGTAATAGGCAAACATTGTTAGCAAAAATCTCAAAAAGTTCCTGGTTAATTTACTTCAGTTTGCTCCAAAATACTCTAATAAACATTGAGACAGACGTAGGGAAATAATTTTTTAAACATCAATGGACAGGTTTTCTGTTAAAACCGACTCCAAGAAAAAGGGCTGTGTTGTGCAAATATGCACACCTATTTCTTTTCCGCGCAGTTAGTTTTAACTATGATATTGGGGTATTTAAACCACCATTACACAAATAGTTTCTCCTAGATATATTCATTCTCCTTATACATAATTTTAAACAAAATGTATGTACATAACAATGTGCTGTTCATTTTATTCCTAGCAGTCAGTTTTAACAGAAAAGTTGTATTTATGGCTTACAACTATGGAATGTTACTCATCCAAAACTTCGTAATCCTACATGTTCACAAATTAAAACAATTAAAACCATGCAAAATACTATCATTGAAGCTACCCCCTTCAGAGATGCAACAATTGGTGAAATCCCTCTCATAATTTGTATACCAGTGATTCCAACCTATTTAACCATTCATTTTAAATGACTTCAGTTCCCATTCAAGGTTTCTTTTGCAACACCAGTAAACAAGGCTCAAAGTCATAGTGGGGAAGAGGAGATGGACAGAGAGAGGAGAGGAAATTAACATAGAGAGGGGGAAGGAGGGGATAGGCAGAGAGAGTGGGAGAAGGAGATGGACAGACAGGGGGAGGAACAGAATGACAGAGGGAGATGGAGGTGATTGACAGAGAAAGGGGGAAGAGGAGGAGATTGCCAAAGAGAGGGTAAAGAGGAGATGGACAGAGAGAGGAGGGGAGATGGAGATCAGGGCATACATCCAGTTCCCATACATATTTAGCAATTGCAAAGCATTTTCAGGTTTGCTAGTCTTTTATGTTTAACTTCTCTAATCCAGTGGTTATGTGGTGATTAGATAGGCACAGAATGTCTACCTTTTCATAGCTGTAAATTTCCTAAACAGACAAGAAGCTCTTCTACTGGATTACTCATTCCTCCAAAATTGTGATGAAATAGTCTAACTTTACTTTTCTGTGCATTCTTAAGCATTTTGTGAAGCTCTTCTTTTAATTTAACCTCTTATGTGCATATCACTGTCCCATGACTTTTGTCACCTCATTGTGTGTCCTGTCTGGTTCCATGGCCTTTCCTGTACAGGATACCACCAGTTGTTCTCGAGTTCATTATCATACTACCGTCATATATAGTTAAAATATGGCTTCCCAGCCATTGACCTTCTTTTGCAAATGCACACGCTATGCTGGTAGATTAATCTGCCACGAGTAATGAGTATGATGGGCAAACATCTATTAGGCGCACTACGAATGTAGTGGTGTGGACATGTTGGGAATGTGGGTCTCACGGGGAGTATGCAAGGGATAAGTCCCTACAGGCGCACTATCCTCTGTGCCCTCGGTGGCTCAGATGGATAGAGCATCTGCCATGTAAGCAGGAGATCCCGGGTTCAAGTCACAGTCGGGGCACACATTTTCAACATGTCCGCAATGAAGTATATCAACGGTAACTGTTCTTTCAGGAACAGATACTACTGTCATATATCATTATCATTTATTTATATATCTGTCATTTTTGTTTGTGTGGGGCAGTCAGAATAGGAACAGTTTTATGCTCTTCAGTGAATTGATTTAGGAAGATCAGATTTATTGCTTCACCCTTCATTTTAACATTATCCATTTCAGCACAGTTTGATCAAAATCCATCTTCGCAAATGGCTTCAGACCTTTGATTTTAAATAGAAACAAAAGTTATAGCATCTTTTGACAACACAAAAGGTAAGACCTGCATTTCAAATCCATTATTTACTTTTCATACAGTGGTCCTTACATAATTTTGATGTAGTGAATCTTTTATTTGTCACCAAGATTTTGGCTTTGTTTTAATGCACTACCAAGCCTCTTTAGCTGTGTGGTAACTGTTATGTTCCCACAAGAGAACACACCATGATGACTGACACAACAAACTTCATTAAATCTAGAAAATAACTTACAATAATGGGCACACTAGCCACATAGTGGCTCAGAATAATAGTCTGATAACACATATCCAGAAGTAAACATGTAATTGAGTTAGAGCTGACTGGGCCCATCTCTAAAAGCTGTTGGTCAGCTGTTAGAGTGTGCAGACTAGAGACTGCTCATACATCCACAACTGACGGCCTCTGATGGTTGTCGAACTTCTAGCTGTATCAGCCAACTTCTGTGGCACGTCTTACGATTGCGCACCGTATCTCAGTTTTGGATCTATAGGTATGGATGGAGCATTGCTGATCCCTGGGACGAGTGTGGACAGCCCCAATGGGTAGACAGTGTCAATAACCGTGGAGGCTCCAGAGGTGAGAGGAGCAAGCAACCACTGGTCACTGATGGCCTGGGGATGCAGGCAAAAGTGGCCAGTATGAGGAGAGCTGTGACAGCCCTGCCATCCCCCACCCCCGTTGGAACAATAGATGGCAGGTCCAGCAACAGGCAGTCAATGGAAATGTCCAGCGGCAGTGTGAAGGTGGAGGCAGCACCACTCTCAGACACGGCTTCTGTGACATCGAACCAGCAAGGGGTATACAGTCTAGCTGGAGCATAACCGGAGATGCTGCTGGAGACTGCAAAGGTGTAGGCTCTTTGGGCAGAGGCAGTGCCACAGGTGGAAGAGGAGACTGGAAGCCTCAGGGGTAGGCAGGTTGCCCAGTGATCAGAGTATTGAGAAAGGTTGTTTTGCGGACGAGACAGGATGGTGGGTGCTCACCCGGACACGGAGCTGATTTCAATAGTGCCATACTTCCCAGTCCCCTGTCCGTAGGGTGTAGATGCAGCAGACTTTCTGGTGCACAGTGACTTCCATTATCCAGCAGGGGTGCTGATCAAAACCATGTGCCCAAACTGTCATCCCTTGTATAAAACCTAGTATGCCAGAATGTGATGACAGGCAAGAACCAGGATGGAGAAGATGGAGCAGCACCCATAGGGAAACTCAGCTGGGCTGCAAGAACCAGTAGGAGTGTCAACAAGGCTGTCAGAAACAAAAATTTAATGCCTCTTCGGTGGGGAAGTCTTGCAGATATTTATTTCATTTGGGCCTTAAAGGTGTTAACAATCGGCTCAACCTCCCTGTTAAATTGCGAGTGAAATGGAGGGGACTGGACAAGATGCATGCCTGACCAACACAGAAGTCACAAGACCCCTGATAAAGGAGCTGGGGTCCATTGTCAGAAATGAGGATAATAGGAAGACCTTCAACCGCAAAAAAAAAAAAAAAAAAAAAAAAAAATGGAAAGAACATGAATATTCACCTGAGTAATGGTCGAGGGGCACTGGGCCACATATGGAAAATGAGAAAATGGTTCAAATGGCTCTGAGCACTATGAGTCATAACTGCTGAGGTCATCAGTCTCCTAGAACTTAGAACTATTTAAACCTAACTAACCTAAGGACATCACACACATCCATGCCCGAGGCAAGATTCGAACCTGCAACCGTAGCGGTTCTCGCGGTTCCAGACTGTAGCGCCTCGAACTGCTCGGCCACTGTGGCTGGCATGAGAAAATGCTTCAATGACAATCAGCCAGAGCACATTCAGAAACGGGCCAACAAAATCAACACTGATGCGTTCCAGGGCTGTGTTGTTGGAGGCCATCGAGAGAATAATGACCTTGGAGCTGCCTGTTAACTAACACACGGAACAGACAGTAACCAAGTGTTCCAGTTCTCGGTCAATGCTGGGCCAGTAAATACATCTGTGAGCCAAGACTTTGGTGTGGGAAACACCCCAGTGCTCCCCCCCATGTATCAGTTGTAAAAACCTCCCACTGCAGACTCCAAGGAACGATCACCCGGGGAGCTGCGTCATCTGTGAAGATGTGAAGGACCCCATCTAAGTCCGAAAGAGAATGGCACAAGACAAAGTAGCTGTGAAACAGTCTGTGTAAGCGGGCGACAAAAAGAACAACCATGTTGGACAAAGCAGACTACCTACCTGATGCTGGGGCCAGCTACTGTTGCCTTGGCAACTCGGGTAGTAGTGATCATAAAACTGTGTACCGCTTGGTGGGAGGAGACATCCAACTGAAAACACACAAGCTCCTCCTGGCCAAATTCGGGATCCAAGCTAAAGGGCAGACAGGTTAAGGTGTCCGTGTTGCCATGGCGCCCTGTGGGGCGGAAATAAATGCCACAATTATATTTGGAGAGGAACAAAACCCCCAACTGCAACCTATGGTCTGCATTATCAGGGATGCAGACAGATGGAATAAATAATGAAATTAAGGGCTTATGATTTGTAATTAGTTCAAATTTGATGCCATACAAGAAAACATGAAATTTGCTGACCGCATACACAATTGCCAGCACCTCCTTCTTGACATGAGAATACTGAAGCTGCACTGTACTGAGAGTTTTGGATGCAAATGCCAGTGGTTGCACTGAGCTGTCTGCATTCCTATGGGCAAGGACCACCCCCTCACTGTGCTGCAAGGCATATGTAGGCAAAACCAATGGTTTGTGAGGATCAAAGATAGCAAGACACAGTGCTGTGACTGGAGGCATTCCTTCAGCATAGTGAAGGCCTGGTCACACACTGGAGACCAAACAAAAGGAACACCTTTGTGTAGAAGGAGATGCAGTGAGTGTGTGATGGTGGACACCCTAAGAATGAACCAGTGGTAATAGGCAATTTTACATAAAAAAAGCTTGCAGTTCACGCAGTGAAAAGCGATTTGGCCCTGACAAGAATCTCCTTGGGTGCAACGCCCTGCCTCGAGATGACATGTCACAGATACTCAAGAGATGGTTGGATAAACGTGGACTTCTGTAGACTGCAATGCAGACCCATGGCCCGGAGTGTTTGAAAGAGAGCCCAGTCGGTTGCTCCTAGTATGTCCTGTAACAACAGTGTCATCCATTAAGTTGAAACTGTGCAGAATATTGGCTGTGGCCTGTTCCAGATAGCATTGAAAAATTGCAGGGCACTTGCCACCCCAAACATCATCTGTTGGTATTGATAAAGGCCAAATGGCACATTACTGACCATGATACACTTGGACTCATCATTCAGGGGTAACAAGTAAATGCTTCAGAAAGATTAAGTTTGGAGAAAAATTGACCCCCTGCTTAAGCATGTGAACAGTTTGTCAGGATGTGGCAGTGGGTACATATCAAACATGGACTGTGAATTCGTGACAGTCTTTAAAATCACTGTGAGGCACAATTTCCCTGAGGATTTCTTAACAATGACAAGGAATGTGAGCCATGAAGTCTGTGACTGAAAGGCCAAATGTCTGAAAGGCATCAAACCTGAAAAAGTGTACTGAACTGTCATTATGGATGGCAGTAATGGTAATAGTCAAGTCACTGATTTATAGGCGACTTACACTGTAAATTGGCCAAGCAAGAGGATTTGCTATTTAGTGTATACTGTGAGGTGCCTGTTTACCGGAAACAGCTCTGGAGAGCCAAGGTGTGAACATGTTTGTGCATTAAGTGGAGAAACTGCCATGCCAGTGTAAACTTGCAGGCACAGCCACTGCAATAGATCCAAAACCTCCACAAAAATCTTGTTGGAATCATAATTGGGAACTGGCCCTGATGACAACACTTCCTGAGTATCCATATCCATGGTCTCTGATGCTGCATTCTGTGCCATTGAGTGGCAGCCTGCCACACTATGGCCTTTTGTCCAACACTTAAGACAGGTGGCCCAACGCTGGGGACACTCTGATCTGTCATGTTTTAGGTAACACGATGATGCACTGTGTGGCAACAGAGAGTTGTGGCTGGAATGTCATATATGCGCTACACAGGAGTGCTGGACTGGCCAGCTTGAACTACCCAATGTCATCCTTTCTGGACACAGAGGACACAGCTGGGCCACCTTGTACTGACATGACAGCACACCAAGCTACCAGCTGCTGAGCAGCAGCTTGTGTGAACTCACACGACTGGGCACATGACAAAATCTCATCAAGAGAGTGCCTATAGCTGGACTTCCTTATCCGGGGTGGCGTAGATGATAACATTCTGAACCATGACGTCCACATATGACTCTTTTGACTTGTCTGTGGCAAAATAGCACTTGTGACAAAGACTAGATGTTTATTAAGTCTAGAAAACAACTTATTATTATGGGTACAATAGCCAAGGAGTGGCTCATAATAACAGTCTGATAACACATATCCTGAGGGAAAGATATGACTGTGTTAGAGCTGGCTGGACCCATCTCTAAAAGCTATCAGCCAGCTGATAGAGTGTGTTGATGAGAGACTGCACATGTGTCCACAAGTGCCAGCCTTAGATATTTGTTGAACTTTCTAGCTGCACCTGCCAACTTTTGTGGTGTGCCTTATGACTGTGCACCCAGATCTCAGGTGTGGATTGATGCAGTAACTTCCGAATATTGTCACTGAACTAAGTTGGGTCCTTCCCGTTCCTTACTGTTTTCATAGCACAATCTTATCTAGGCCGTGGCTTATTATATGTTCCTGTTGTTGCTACAGATCCTGCACACTTCTCCTGCCTCAAACTGAATACTTGCTGTTGGGTGCTCAGATAATTTATAATTATTTCCTTTTCATCCATGCTCAGAAGACAATTCCAAGCTCTAAAAGCTTCGAATGTCACAGTGACAGTGAGTATATGTCAACACAGTCAGAATGGAATGATGCCTAACTGTCCAAGAACATTCAACAGGATCCAGGGCCAAGACATGGCAGCCAGTTCTGTCAAAATCTTTCAAACAGTAGGTTACTGTTTTTCCATGGCAGGGAAAAACATTGCAGCCTACACATCAAGAGTAGCATATCAGTTGCTGGCTGGTGACAGCCAAGTCCTGTGTTTGATCCTGACCAGCCAGCATTTATAATTTAACAGTCATGTATTGTGGGAGGATCTAAGGTATTACCAGCATTTTTCTATGATTCGAAAAAATTTCTCATGTGCAAATGTCAAATTCTTTGTTGAGAAGGCAGTTCAGTTTCAGCTGTGCCTCATGTTGCGTCTGTGTAATAAAATTGCTTTCATTATCAGCTGTTGGCTTCTACTGAAAACTGTGTTTATATATTCCATTCACATTCCTGGTACCTACATCACACTTTGTTGTCACTGTCACTGTCACTGGCATGGTTTCTGACTGAGCCATGTGGAATACCTTTTAAAAACAGATGTCTGTATATATACTTGCAGCTTACAGTTGCTTAGTAATCTTATTTGATCCATATTTATCTGATCCACATTTAAAACAATTTAAGTTTAGTCCTCAGTAACAGTTATGACCTTTTTTTCCAAAAAGTTGTTTCTTGTTAATGTAAAGCTGCCAGTATATGTGTGGTACATAATAATCAATGTTTGCCACGAAAAATAAGTGTAGGTAATTATGTGTGTTAAAATATTCTTCAGGTTTGGAGGAGACTCTTGCATATGAAGGTAAAGCCCAATGTTGAAAGCTACAATCTGATGTTGCGTGCAGCGCGAGATTGCAGCTTGGGGAACAAAGATTCAGTTCAAAAATTACTAGAAGATATTACACAAGAAGAAAGATTAAACTCATTTGCTCCAAAGGTAACATCTTCATTTTATTATTACAGTACCATAATTTTCGGAACACTGCTCTGTACTCTTTATGAATTTTTGATGTTATTGCCATTGTCAGTCTCTCATTTTAGTGGTACTGTTGGCTTTTGTATCTTATATATGCAAATCAAGTGTAGAAAAAAAGACAATATACGTGTTCTTGTGCTAATAAAAGGGTAATGGATTCAGGTAGTTATGAACCTATCAGATATTCCCTCAGAGGGTGCAAATAACAATGTTTGGATTAAGGGTACACTTATGTGTTGCCATTCACAGTCAAATAACAAAATAATTAGCTAAGGATAAGTTCAAAAACCTTTTACAAATATGTTGATGTTGTTGTGGTCTTCAGTCCTGAGATTGGTTCGATGCAGCTCTCCATGCTAATCCATCCTGTGCAAGCTCCTTCATCTCCCAGTACCTACTGCAACCTACATCCTTCTGAATCTGCTTAGTGTATTCATCTCTTGGTCTCCCTCTACGATTTTTACCCTCCACACTGCCCTCCAATACTAAATTTGTGATCCCTTGATGCCTCAGGACATGTCCTACCAACCGATCCCTTCTTCTAGTCAAGTTGTGCCACAAACTTCTCTTCTCCCCAATCCTATTTAATACCTCCTCATTAGTTACATGATCTACCCATCTAATCTTCAACATTCTTCTGTAGCACCACATTTCAAAAGCTTCTATTCTTTTCTTGTCCAAACTATTTATTGTCCATGTTTCACTTCCATACAATGCTACACTCCACACAAATACTTTCAGAAACGAATTCCTGACACTTAAATCTATACTCGATGTTAACAAATTTCTCTTCTTCAGAAACGCTTTCCTTGCCATTGCCAGTCTACATTTTATATCCTCTCTACTTCGACCATCATCAGTTATTTTGCTCCCCAAATAGCAAAACTTCTTTACTACTTTAAGTGTCTCAATTCCTAATCTAATACCCTTCAGCATCACGCGACTTAATTCAACTACATTCCATTATCCTCATTTTGCTTTTGTTGATGTTCATCTTATACCCTCCTTTCAAGACACTGTCCATTCTGTTCAACTGCTCTTCCAAGTCCTTTGCTATCTCTGACAGAATTACAATGTCATCGGCGAACCTCAAAGTTTTTATTTCTTCTCCCTGGATTTTAATACCTACTCCAAATTTTTCTTTTGTTTCCTTTACTGCTTGCTCAATATACAGATTGAATAACGTCGGGGATAGGCTACAACCCTGTCTCACTCCCTTCCCAACCACTGCTTCCCTTTCATGCCCCTCGACTCTTATAACTGCCATCTGGTTTCTGTACAAATTGTAAATAGCCTTTCGCTCCCTGTATTTTACCCCTGCCACCCTTAGAATTTGAAAGAGAGTATTCCAGTCAACATTGTCAAAAGCTTTCTCTAAGTCTACAAATGCTAGAATCGTAGGTTTGCCTTTCCTTAATCTTTCTTCTAAGATAAGTCGTAGGGTCAGTATTGCCTCACGTGTTCCAACATTTCTACAGAATCCAAACTGATCTTCCCCGAGGTCGGCTTCTACCAGTTTTTCCATTCGTCTGTAAATAATTCGTGTTAGTATTTTGCAGCTGTGACTTGTTAAACTGATAGTTCGGTAATTTTCACATCTGTTAACACCTGCTTTCTTTGGGATTGGAATTATTATATTCTTCTTGAAGTATGAGGGTATTTTGCCTGTCTCATACATCTTGCACACCAGATGGTAGAGTTTTGTCAGGACTGCTCTCCCAAGGCCGTCAATAGTTCTAATGGAATGTTGTCTACTCCCGGGGCCTTGTTTCGACTCAGGTCTTTCAGTGCTCTGTCAAACTCTTCACGCAGTATCGTATCTCCCATTTCATCTTCAACCACATCCTCTTCCATTTCCATAATATTGTCCTCAAGTACATCGCCCTTGTATAGACCCTCTATATATTCCTTCCACCTTTCTGCTTTCCCCTCTTTGCTTAGAACTGGGTTTCCATCTGAGCTCTTGATATTCATACAAGTGGCTCTCTTTTCTCCAAAGGTCTCTTTAATTTTCCTGTAGGCTGTATCTATCTTACCCCTAGTGAGATAAGCCTCTACATCCTTACATTTGTCCTCTAGCCCTGTCTGCTTAGCCATTTTGCACTTCCTGTCGATCTCATTTTTGAGACGTTTGTATTCCTTTTTGCCGGCTTCATTTACTGCATTTTTATATTTTCTCCTTTCATCAATTAAATTCAATATTTCTTCTGTTACCCAAGTATTTCTTCTAGCCCTCGTCTTTTTAAATATGTAAAGAGCCAAAAATTTTTTTAAAAATTCATTGTTGTGGAAATACTACCTAAGAGTGTTATTCCGATCAATACTGATGAAGCCCAACAAGCAGCAAAATTATTGAGAACAAAGAGCTTCATATAGTCAGCTTCCATAAGAATGTTGTTTGATTGTTAGATACACCGATGAGCCAAAACACCCGTTTACTGAGTGAGGCAGTGCAGCAGTTAGCACACTGGACTGACATTCAGGAGGACAATGTTTCAAACCCGCGTCCAGCCATCCTGATGTAGGTTTTCCATGATTTCCTTAAATTGCTTCAGGCAAGGCAAATGCCGGGATGGTTCCTTAGAAAGATCACAGCTGCCTTCCTTCCCCATCCTTCCCTAAACCGATGGGTCTAATGACCTCGCTGTATGGGCCGCTTCGCCAATCAACCAACCAACCAACCACCTGTTTAATAGCATGTTGTTCCACTTTCCAAACACAGTACAACAGAAGTTTTGCTTGGCATGGATCCTACAAGTCCTTGACAGGAGTCCAGAACTATGTGGCACAGGTCAAGCAATTCCCACAAATAGTGGTTTACAGGCACGTGGCTGGCACCCGATTTGTGTTCCATTGGGTACAGATCAGGCACATTTGCTGGCCAAGACATCAATGAGAGTTCACTATAATGCACCTCAAACCTCTGTAGCACGATTCTGACCTTCCAACATGGACAGTTATCCTTCTGGAAGACGTCATCACCATATGGGGAGACTTCAAGCATGAAGTGACGCAGGTGACCCGCAATAATGTTAGTGTAGTTTACTGCTATCTTGATGCCTTTGATCACCACCACAGATCCCACGGAAGCCCAACTCAATGTACCCCACAGCATAATTTGCCCTCACCGACCTGCATAAGTGTCACGGTGCAAGTTTTGTTCAGCCATATCCTGGATGACAGCGTGTAAGGTCCCAATCATCAACCTGATGTAACAAGAAATGTGATTGTTCGACAGGCGACACATTTGTATTGGTCCACGGTGAAAACTCAATGATGCTGTGCCCACTACAATCATAACTAACGATGCCGTTGCGTCAACATTTGAACACCTAGAAGTTGTGTGATGTGCAGCTCCATGTTCAACAATGGCCTTTGAACGGAGTGCTCTGAAACACTTGTGCCTGCATCAGCACTGTACTCTGTCATCAGATCTGCCACAGATCATTGCCTATACTGGATTACACAGTGGGGACTCCTCCGGTCTGTATGTTCTGTGATGAAACATAGTCATCCAATACTATACGGCCTACTCATTATTTC
This sequence comes from Schistocerca cancellata, assembly GCF_023864275.1. NCBI lineage: Eukaryota > Metazoa > Arthropoda > Insecta > Orthoptera > Acrididae > Schistocerca > Schistocerca cancellata. Next base: position 482,491,276 of record NC_064628.1, read on the forward strand.
ACTATCCTTCAACCACTTTCCATATGTCCTCTCAACAGTAGTATGCCGACAGGCTACCACCTACACCATTTCAGAGATTCTCGTTTCCAGCTGCAGCACCACAACAATGTGCCCTTTGTCAAAACCGATTATATCAGTGGTTTCCGCATTTGTGGCCTATATCTTCACTATGATGATTACCCATTCGTCTCTCTTCCACTTGCATTCTTTTCTAATGGTGTCACATGCCTGCAACACACAGTCAACCTCATGGTGGGCAGGGATCATGATGTTTTAGCTCGTCAGCGTACTTTCACAACATTAATATAGATGTGAATGAGATGCTGAAAAAATGGTCAGTTGTGGGTGTCATAGAAGCTCCAAAATATCTGCAAAAACTAAACGGTATACTGGAGGAAACAGTATTATTCATTTTAACATTACACATCTGTACGACCAGCTGCAGAAAGGCAGGATATGTGTCTCGTAAGCTTAAACCATGTACACCTATTCCAGTTAAATTTTTCAAATTCGAAGGGTTTGATCATACTACTTTTGCATGTATGTAGTTCTATAGCAGAAGTGGATAATTAGCACTTGAAACTAAATTCCTGTGTATATCTGTACTAAAATACATTTATTTGCAAGGTTTTATCACTCTTGTGTGGAGAAGGAAGTATGCCAAGAACTCAAAAAATCTCAAAGGAATCAAGAAAATCCATTCTTGTGAAGCAAAAGAAATGTTCAAGGCTGTGCATCCTCCAAATTCTGCTATCTCCCTTCCCACAACCCTGAAGAAACCCCATTCTCCTTCTTTAGGGTATCTGTCTTACGGTAAATGTTCAGTCAGTTCATTCATCTGTCCTGTGCATTCTTGTTAATCTATTGGTAGCTTCATCCATTTTTAAAGTAATCAAGCTCTCCTTCTTCTTCCTCTCCCTCTCTTCTCTGCAATCTTTCGTTAGATAACTCTTCATTGCAGGTAATTTTGTTCCAGTATATGTCTCTACCAACATGTTTTTCATATTCTTATCATTTCCAATTTTCTGTGCTCTCCTGTTCTTGTAAGTGTTTCTTCATTTGTCACTTTGTCAGCCTGTTTCATGTTAAGCGTTCATGTCAAAAATAATTTTTCGAAGTTACCCATGCATTTTTGCTCTTTCTTTATAGACTGTCCATGATTTTCTGCCAAAGAATACTTTACACCAGATAAATCATTTTGCAAATCTTTTTTGTAGTTCTGTCAGAACTCTTTCTGCTGTCAACAAAACTGTCACATTTTCAGAGTTCTTTTTTGCGTAGGTATTTTACTCCTTCTCCACACAGCTTCCATTTTGTGTCACCAAACTGCCCAAATACTTAAAAGATGTTATTTTGTTTCAAGGTCATTTCTTACCTTTTTTTTTTTTTTTTTAAAAAAAAAAAAAAGAAATATTCATATTTGCTGATCTCATTGTTTTGATCTTTTCTACATTTATCCACATTCCATACTCTTTTCTTATTTTTACAAATCACTCCATCATAAATTGTAGTTATTCCTCAGATTTAGCCAGCACTGTTGAATATAGAACTAATGTTGCTGCATAAGTAGAGACCCCCAAGGCTGACACAAATACCTATGGCTATAAATGCACCTGTAAATGTTGCCATCGCCAGCCCCCAAAGTGATGGTGGATGCAGTCGATTTTCAGTGAAATATAGTTATGGCATTGCAATAATGTAGCACGAAGGCATCCTGTTTTACAATGACAGTACTTTGTACAAGTAGAGAGAAAGCAACTGCAAAGAACAAGAGGATTGCGAAAGTAGCCACCACAAAACCATAAGATTTCAGAGTACTCTCATTGCACAACAGTGAAAACAACTTTGCAGATGTAGGTATTCTGACAGTCACTATCCCTTGTAACCCAGAGTTGATTCATTAATTTTGAAGTAAGTTTAAATTTGGGTGGCTGGTCACAAATTCACAGCACTTGGCACAATGGGTTAGTGACACACTGCAGAGAGAGATAGCAACAGCAGAATTTAAATCAATAGTTTTCATAGTACTCATCTGTTACTGTTTTCTTCACAGTTGTTGAAAGTTGTAGGCTCATAGTCCATCTCCACACTAGATTCTGAAATGCAACTTTATATTCTTATGTAGAGGATGCTTGGCTTCATTTTCTTAAATATGGGTAATATGAACACAGGTGGAATTTCTGTTCTTGAATAAATATATTTTTAGTCATTTCACTTCATAGTACAAACTAACATCAACCACCATGCTACACAATTCGTATTCCATATTCACAATCCGGACCGTACTGAACTAGAACAAAGATTTACCTATAACAACATTTAGCAAGAAAACACTATCAGATATCGATCTATTCATATAAAATCATCTTTGAAATGTGTATTACAAAAATAGAGTACAAATAATTGTTTATCATTGCTTATATTTTAAAGAAGTCCTTAATTATTGTAGTAATTACATTAAGTGTTTTTATATGTTGGCATTTATACAGTTTTTATAGCCATAAGGTAGTGGATTTCTGGGTTTTGAGTCTTCAACTTGGGAATCTGTCATTTCATACGATCCAAGATCGGTTAGTATATTTACCTCATCGTAACCAGTTTTATTACAATATACAGAATGAAGCAATGAATGGAAATTTGTACCATATCTGAGATATGAACCTGGGTCTCCTGCTCACTAGACAATTGTACTAACCACTACGCAACCCTGGTGCAGTGGCTTTGCACAACTGCACAGACCATCCTAGCATGCCTCCCTCCTCACTCCAAACACTTCAGATCCAAACTTTCGAGATGCTGGTGCCTATACAGATGAATGAAAGAGCCCTCTTACTATCCCCTAAAAAGTCTGTTGCTTCTGAACAAGGCTAAGAGATTGGGCAAAGACAAACTTCATCCAGAAATTGCTCTCTTCATACAGCTGAACATGAATGGTTTCAGATTTCACTTTGAAGAGAAAAATGGCTTTCTTTTCTTTTTTTTTTTTTCTTTTTTTTTTTTTTCCTCCATAGACCTTCCTTTTAAGTTAGCCATTCCCACATATACTGCTAAAGTTGCTACCAATCTTCATTTTGGTTGACCACTTCCTCAACTAGCTGCAAGTTCCAGCTAGAGCACACTCAAAAATAAATGGCCAAACGAGGTCTGTAGCAAAGCAGTCTGGGCTCTGTACAATCTGCTGTTGACAGTGTCCAATACTGGATGGACCTCATCATAGGTATGATCCACCGTGCTGTCAATATGTTTGCCACAAGTCCTTGCAGCAACATAATACACAGTCAAAGACAGGAGGGTGACACTGCATAGGATCAATCCCAGACCTCTGCAAGACTACCAAGAACCTTTTTGATTAGTGAAGACAAATGCTCAGCAAAAAATTAAGATAAATAGAAAAACGTCATGTGTCAAGAGTTCTGCTTTGGTCCCAATTGTGTGGGAGACAATCAGGAGGGTATCTGGAAGGTAGGATACAATTTCAGTATCTGCCACACTGTGGAGCATTATTCATATATTATGACTCATGACTGCACAAACAATGGCAGAGTAATCAATATTTTTATATTATAAAGGTAAATGCACAATGTGTATGCTGCTAAAACTCATAAATAAGTCCTGGTATGATCATGGTGTGATAGCCCTCTATTCCCCATCCGTGAATAAGGCGCTCATTTTTATTTGAAAGGCATACATTTGAAGATATAAAGGCCAGGAAGTTTCGTCCTCTAGAAATTTCTAGAACATCCCACAACACTATAAAGTATTTGAGAACATTTGAGAACATTCCACAACATTCTAGAATGTTCCACAATGATCCGGGATGTTCTGGAATGTTTGTGAATAGTCTGAAACATTTGGGAAGAATGTTCAGGAACATTGGAGATCATTGTGGAACATTCCAGAACACTCTGAAATGTTCTGGAATATTGTGGGCTCATTTGAAGCCTTTTTTGGTATGTTCTGGAATTCGCTGCTGGTGGGTCTACCCATTGGTAGGGACATATAAAGCAAGGCCCATTGTGGGTTCAAACGTCAGTTTCTTATCAGTGACAAAGGAAGGCACTGAAAAAGTAGTGCAGAGAGTGAATAAAAACAAACAGTGAAGTGTGAGTAGTCAGAGTGATACAGTGACTGAATATAAATTGAAAATAAAGTGTGTAAAGTGTTCTTAGTGTATTTGTTAATAAAAAGTAAATGTGATTTATATTTTAGACATTGCCCACATGTAAAAGAGGAGCAGATTTTGCCAGTTCTGAAGCAAAACAGTGAAAACAAAATGAACAGCAAAAAAATAAAACAGATGAAGAGTGCAAAGCACATTTTTATTCCCAACAAACTGGAATGAGCATCATGAGAAGCAGAGAAACCAAAGAACAACAAAATGAAGGGATTGGAGTATCGAGAATTGTGACACAATCTCATAGTAAAAGACTGCGAACTCAGGCCAGCCATGAAAATATCACCCTACAAGAAGTGCAGACAAGGACATGTGAACAGTACAACCTAACAAATGTAGCATTTCACTATGTCTCGATGAAAGAATGTAACAAACACAAACATGTCGTAATTGGGGAAATGGGTGACATCTGCCAATTTTTCAATGCAAGAAAGTTCAGTATAGAAACACCAGGATTCTGTTGCACGAATGGAAAAATTCGATTACCACCACTGGAAGCACCTCCACAAGAATTTTTACATTACATGACTGGGGAAACTCCATAATCAAAACACTTCCTTCAGAATATAAAAGCGTACATACCCGCTTTCGAATGAATTCTCACAGGGTCACTTAGATCATAACTAACAGAGAGGAAATCTTTTTTTTTTTTCTTTTTTTTCATTCAAAGACAAATCTAAAATCTATCCCAACATGGGATCATTACTACCACTACCCAATGAAGACAATAAATTTCTGTAAGTATATTTCATCGAAATGAAGAAACAAAAATTGATTCACGGTGCACAAATATCAGTGGATTGAGATGAGAAGCAGTCAAAGATGTACAGAGGATCTTACATGAATATAACCAACTGATTCACATATTCAAGACAGCTCTAAACTGAATGATTTCTGATTACTATAAAGCTATAATATGAGCTGACAAAAGAGCACATGGAGAACACGAACGTTGATTTAATGCACCTCAGGTATAGAAAGTCGCCATCAAATTTTATGGACAGTGAAAACACAAGCCATGACATAATTGTACAACAAAGAAGAGGACCTCAACACATTGCAGAGACACACCATTCACATGATACCCTCCAGTATCCATTAATATTTCTGCATAGAGAGGATGGATATCATTTTAATGTGAAATGAATCCAGCCTAAAACAGATGTAGAAACAAACAAAAAAGTCACTTTCAGGGAGTTCTATGCTTACCGCTTAATTATCAGAGACTTTGAAACATGCAATCACATTCTCAACACTCGCCGTTTATTCCAACCATTCTTGGTAGATATGTATGCAAAAATAGAAGTGGAATGCATGCTTTACATAAGACTGAATCAGAAGAAAATATGCATGGAAGAATACGTCCACCTTTGAGACACAATTGTAAATGACAGAAACAGAGATGACATTGGAATAATGTTAACCTTACCCTCATCGTACACAGGAAGTCCGGAACACATGCACGAAACACTCAAGATGCCATGACCCACATAAGAAAATATGGATGACCTCACCTCTTTTATTGAAGTCATCACAAAATTCCACATCTTTGGAACCGTCACATACTGGATGTACACAATCAAATGGTAAAAATGAGGACTGCCTCACTTACAGAATCTCATATGGCTACATGACAGAACTGATCGCATGGATATTGACAAAATCATCCAAGCTGAATTTCACAACCCACAAAAATATCCAGAACTGTATGACATAGTAGTGAAAAACATGATTCATGGACCATGTCTTGTATGAGTGATGGAAAATGTACGAAAAATACCTAGAACCATACTTGGACAACAAACAAATCGGAATTGATGGCTATCCCAAATACAAAAGATGATCACCCAAAAACAGTGGCTTCACACCAAAAATGCGAATATGAGGCAGCGATGAACTGGAAATAGATAATCAGTGGGTAGTACCATAAAACACACTACTTTCCAAAAATGTTCTGAGCACACACAAATGTGAAATCCATCAAATATGTCTGTAATTATGTAAACAAAAGAAGTGAAATGGCAGTATTTCGAAAAGCCAAAGCCAGCAAACAACAAAACAGAAACAACGAGATCCTCATGTACCAAATGGGAAGATACATCAACAGAACGAAGCAGCATGGTGGATTTTCAATTTTCCCATACACTAACGGAAACTAACTGTGCAACATCTAGAGAGTTTACTTCACAAAAGACACCGCCAAATTGCTGCAAGGAAACCACCTCAAGAAACAACATTAACAGTTTTATACCAACTGTGGCAAGTGGCTCCTTTTGTGAAAACATTACTATATATGTCAATGTCCCTACTTCTTATATGTGGAATACAACAAGAAAAATCTTTCAGTGACAAAAAAAAGGAATTTCAATAGAAGATCATCCAGGAATCACAAAAACTGGCACACTAGGCTGAGTACACACAGTACCTCCAAACAAAGCCGAATGTTTCTATCGCTGATTGCTGCTACCCAAAATACAGGAACCAACAAGTTTCACGGATCTCAAGACTGTTGATGGTTACCTACACCAGACGTACAGAGAAGCATGCTAGTGCTTAGAACTACTGACAACCACTGGGAATTAACACTACAAGAAGCCTCACTCACAGCCTCAGCTGAGCAAATGAGAGCCTTATTGTCCATAATTCTAACAACATGTAACCCATCAAATGCAAAACAGCTATGAGACAGCTTCAAAGACAATACGAGTGGTGACGTACAGTACAAAATCTGACAAGCTCTTCCTCAATGGACCACAAAAAAAAAAAAAGTGTGCTAAACTTCGAAATTACAAAGGGAAAAGCTACAACATGAATGAACTACTTCAATACATTGCTTATAATGAACCATTCCTCAGTGACAATCAAAAGTGTGGACTTCGCTATAGAATTTTGAAACTCTTTGCAAGTTCCAGGAATGCCATTACATTGCCTTTGACTTAAAAATGGGTATCCAACCATACTACCCAGAAATCTCAACTCAGAAAAACTATGCAATGGAACAAGGATGATCATCAAACAGCTACCGGTTAACATCATTGAAGCCAAACTTATGACTGGAAAGTACAAAGGACAGGCACTATTTATCCCGAGAATACCACTGAACTCTACTGAACTGCCATTCCAATTTAAAAGACAGCAATTTCCAATCAAATTAATCTACAGTTTTACAAATAACAGAGTGCAAGGACAAACTTTAAAATATTGCAGTGTCAATCTCAAAGATTCCTAGTCAGTACATAGCATGCTCTTGAGTTGGAAATTTGGAAAATTTGTTCATATACACCCCAGATAACAGAATGAAAAATAAGTATAAAATTGTAGGTTTGTTTGAGTGTGTGTGTGTGGGGGGGGGGGGGGGGGGGCAGGTGGATGGGTTTATTCCATATCTTCTCCTAAACTACTGGACAGTAGTAGCTCTAGCATGTGCCACATGAATGGGCCAAGGGTGGGACAGTTCATAAAATGGGTAGGCCTAGCATTGAGTCCACATTGATAAATATAGTTTACAAAATATCATTCAAAATATTAATTTATTGAACTTACATGATTCTGCCAAGAAATTCATTACAACAGACATCATAAAATGCCATATTTAGGTCTGTGTACTGTTTATTTGTAACTACTGTATACTTCTAGTTATTGTTGGCATTTATGTATCTGGATCAATGAGATAAAAGTTGATTGATTGGCTCCATGTATTTGCAGCATTCTGTATTTCTGTTAGCAATTTTTTCTTTAGACAAGGGCATCATCTGGTTTGTCATGCTCCCTGAAAATTCTATCTTACTGCCTTTTAATATCTTGAAATAGCTCATGCCAACATTATTTTCCTTGATAAACAGTAAACTATATCAATTTCTGTTTACAGTGGTAGTACAAGTAAGGTTTTAGTAACAACCTGTGAAAGAACCAACCTCTCATTGAAACAGCTTCAAACCTCTGATTACTCACCAACCAAGTTAATGTGTAAAATATTTGACTTAAAGAATGTAAAAGAGAAGAAGTTTATGGAAGGTTTGAAATTTGCTTAAAATTTGTTGGAAGTCCTTAAGGGCTCTTATTATCAAATACTGAATGAATATAATCTGGGTATTTTGCGCCCAATTTGAAGCAAAAGCTAGTTTTTCATGGATCTCAGTGTTCATGATGTCATATCTCCTGAACTGTATGTGTCATACCATTATATAATTTTGCAGGTACATTTAGTGGTTTATGTGGATACTGCCTGCTTAGTGTTTTGTGAGTAGAGTTAGTAGTAAATAATTAATAAATTAAAACATCGTGCATGATGAATTTTTGCTGAGTGACATTTTAAGGACATGCAAGTTTTTCACACATCTAAATGCATTTGACATGTTTTCTGCACTGTGGATCATACAATTATATAAGTTTGCAGGTACATTCGGTGATACATGTAGATACTGCATGCAAAGTGTGTTACCAGTAGAGTTAGTAGTAAAGAAGTAATAAATTAAAACATCATGCCAGATGCTGCATGGACAGTGGAAATGTAAATATAAACTTTGTCCTTTTCATAATTCTGTAGGGGTTGTCAGCAAGAAGTAGTTTCACAAAGGTTTGAAATTCATGTAAAGTTTGTCGGAAGTTGTGCTCTCATTTTCAAATACCAGATGAATAAAGTCCCGGGTATTTGCACACCTGCAGTTATATTGCCTTGAGATATACCCATAGTTTCTAACTGTAGTAGTTGCCTTATTGTGTTGCACTTGTAATATGAGATTAAATCTCTTAATGAGTAGATGATGACAGAATTTTAAATTTTTAAAGTTGATCAATTGGTGAATTGAAAATCAAATTTATCTTGCCCGTGGAGGCTGTTTGTTAGGCAACCTGCAAACAGGTTTGGTACTATGCCCTGGGTTAGTCATTTAGTAATATAGATACTGGTAACCTTTTCAATGCAGAAAAAAATTGCACAAAGATTCAAAAAATTATGGTGACTTTACTGGTTGCTGGCAAACGGAATGTAAATTAATGTAATTTGAGCATGTACCATCTTAAGATTGTGGAGTAACCATTGAAATGGGTTGTAGTTACATAATAAAGCTAGTGACTCATTGTCTTTTTGTTGGTATTTTTAAGCATTCAGTAACACTCAAAAGCCATTCCACTTCTGACAAAAATATTTTTAAGAAATTACGGGTGACAGTCAATTTACATAAGTAACTTAATAACAATAGTGACTAACATCTCATTTCTACAACATCTCCAATTTCTGTTTATTGCTGTGGTCGTAAATACAAGGATCTCTTTTGCTTCCTCACTCTCTATGCCGTCCTCTCCTAAATCTAGGTAGCCTGTCATTATTTCTGCTTCAAACAAATCATTTGGAGAGCAGCAAAAATTTGGGGCTTTTGAATGGGGACAACCTAAACATTACAAAAAACAAACAGTAAATAAATTCAGAAGCTCTAGCACCTACATGTGTAACTATATTTCCTGATAAATGTACTCCCTGGTGCTAACAGTAAAATACTGACAAACATTGCCATCCCTCCCTCAGCAATTTCAGTACACCTGTATACATAAAACATATTTTACATTACATGCATTCCCTTGTAACAGCAAGATACTGAAAAAATATTTAAATTCTTGTATTGGAAACTAAAATACACCTGTATAAATAAGCTATATTTTCCAGTACATATATACACTATGAACAGCAAACTCTTGAAAGTTAAATTCAGGCACTGTATCATGGCAGTCAGCTGCTGCACAAATGAACAAGAACGTGGATGCCCTGATGGGAGAGGAGAGCAGTAGGGGAACAAGCCCTGCCTCCCTTCCGCAAGACTGGCAGTCTACATCTGTGTTGTGTGCTCCTGTGAAGCAGAAGTTAAGTAATGCTCATAAGGTATCGCCAGTTCCTTCTGGTGTTGTGAAGGCCATACTCGAACCCCACCATGGACCATATTTAGTGTCTTCACTCACTTAAAACTAAGGAAAGAAAGTAACAACCAATGCACAACACAAATAAAAGGAAAGTACACAATTAATTTGCCAGCGGCTACAGAGCAAATGTGTGCGAGATTGGAGTATCATAAACATATATTTCAGGCCTGACCTCTGCCGGTATCATTAGGAACCATAGACTAAAACTGCCACAATATAGTGTCTGCATATAACATTCTCCAATATGAATGACACCCCTTTTCCAACATGCCACAGAACGAAAACAAATTATGCCTCAAAACAAGCATTTTAAAGAGTACATTCAATTTATATTCACCTGGAAAACTGAAAAATTGTTACCATTGATAAAAAAGTGAAAAACCACAAAATACAAAATAACAAGCAACAACATTTAAAACATAAACCCTTCTGTTGTTGTGACTGATGGTGAAATAATGAACCACTTTTTGGAAGTCAATGGTCTTTGTCACAGTCCTCTCTATTGCAAGAATAGGTAAATAACTTAGGCATTCATCAAGCTATTGAATTTCTTAAATAATTTTTTACATGTCGCATACACTAAAATGTTCTTTCACATGATGCAGAGGAATCTGGAATAGTCACCGCTATTTCGCTTAATTTGCACATGTAACGCAAGTTCCTGTTGCTATAACTGCTGCAATGCAAGTGAATTGTCAGTATTCACTCCTTTTTGCGATTCATATTTAATGGTAAGACTTTTTTAATATCCTAATTTCTGCCTCCTACGATTCAGTATTGCATGAACAATTTTGTGCCAATGCCAATAACATTTGTTTATCCATAAAATATTCACTTTTGGTTTTAGACAAGTGATTCCTTTAATTATTCTGGAGTTTGAAATAAAATGTTTCTCAAGTTTAGTGTCTATTATATGCAAAGCTTTATCAGATACTAAAGATTTGAAACAAGTTGGTTGTACAGGTTCCAGGCAGTCTTTGTTCGGCAAATTGCAAACGTATTCCCCAATATCTTTTGGCAACTTTTGAATTCTGCGAAGAGAAAAGGAATCTGTTGGAATATTGGTGCCTATTTTTGTTACCACATCTGCACTTTCTTTCCATACATAAGTGAAACCTGAGTCTGATCACACATTTGATACTTGAACTGATCCCTTGTCGCTTCTACTAAGTTGACTGCAGCAACAGCATCACAGTCTTTGCCCTCAAGGATATCAGATTGTGACTTGCACTTTTCTAGCAAACATGTGAACAAGCACAAATGAAAAGCAAAAGAAAAATTTAACTTTGTACTAAATCCTGATACTTCTGCAGCTTGTTCTGAATTTTCTGCCTGAATGTTTACTAGGTTTACAATGATAGTGTCACTTGTCTTCTTCACAACCTGACATGCAACATATTGACAGGCCCATCTAGTGTCACTTAACTGTTTTTATTCCACTTTTCCAGTCTTCATTTTTATTTGTTTATCAGTAAACAGTTGATGCACAGCTGACTCACTCATGAAAACATAGGTTCCTGGCAGTGTCATAAAAAAATACATAGCCGATCTGATACCTCTGTACGTTGGTATTATGATGAGATTCAATTTGTTGTTCATAAGGCGTGTGTTGATGGACTGTGGGACTTCCCTGCTTAAAAGATCATGGACACCTGCACAAGAATCACTCATAACTGCAACTCCATCATGTTTGTGGAATACAGTAATTTAAATTAATTACACAGTTTGCTAGTTTTTTTTTTTTTTTTTTTTTTTTTTAATGCAGACTAACAAAGAAAAACCATCCAATTTTTTTCAGATTCAAAGCCTAAAAACCTTTCCTGTATATTACTATCTAAATAATACTGAATGACAGTTGATAGTTGCTCAGTTTTTGAACCATCTTTTGACTATCAACCATTAGAGCAAAATACTGGACTTTTTCACTTCATCTGAGATATGTTGTAGCACACTGTTGCTCATGCTGCAAAGAATTTCATTCTGTATGCCATGATGTGTGTATTTTCCCCCTTTATATTCAAGTTTTTTGTCCTAATACTCAGATATTTTTCCCTATAAGTTCCATTAAGTCTAAAAAATTTCCCTTATTTGCACTATCTTTCAATTCATTCTGACCTCTTTGAGCAGTTCGTTGAATGATGACTGTGTATCAGAGTACATCAGCAATCGTTTCTGTGTATCTTCTGCTTTCTTGAACTGCTAGAGCACATGTTTCATCTAATCAGAGCAGCAGCTGATCCTCCTCCTGTCTCCGAACATGCAAAACGAAAAATGACTTAATAGAAGCTGTTTTGGTTTGTCAGTAGGTTTCGTAGATATATCACAAACTGAAGCAGACGGATTAGTGCTGCTGGCACTGCTGCTAGGAATAGCAAATAAATCTACATTTTTATTTTCACTGAGTTTTTCATTTTCCAACCATTTTGATTATCTTCCTACTTCCATTTCATCATTGTGGAAACTAGCCTCTGCAGTTACAGACAGAGATGTAATGTCCTCATTTGGTTTAGTTACTTTTTGTCATCTAATAAAGAAATTTGATATATAAGGCCATTTTGCCATGTTACTGAATTCACTGCTTGTAACTCATAGAATTCACTATCAAAAACAAAACAGTGATCACAATGGAACCAAATATACTTTCAAGGTTTACATTAATGCAAACTATAGAACACACATGCAAACATAAAACAGACAGTGGGAAAGAACTGTACTCGTTCACAAGTTGTTCAACAGTTTCGCGTATAACTCTCTCGCGGATTGTAAAATTGTTGCTCTTCGGTTTATTTATTCTCTTTGTAACAACACATTTACGAAGAGAGTTACGTGAAATACTTTTAGCAATGCTGTGCTTTGCTTTTCTTTATCATCATTACCTTTTAGCGGAATAAAATGTATATATGGAAGTCTGATTGTTCTGGATCTGGCCTACAATTTAAGGAACGATTTTTCGTAACTGCAACTCATGCTAAGAATCAATATATCTTCCCTACTTCATAGTGATTAAAAGTTGAAATTACTTTGTTATGAACACTGATGTTACAGTTCGTATGATCGTTCAAAAACACAAGTTCGCAGTGGATTTTATTTCTCGTTAAAATGCTATTTCATACCACGACTAGCCCAAGAACATGAGACTCTCATTAAAAAATACGTTGTCACTATAAAGTTTGCCAGATCAGAACGGAGCACAGCAAGATTCCTATCAGATTCTGAAGGTACATTAAATTATTTGCACTGTAAATTACATCCTATCAGCAGCCCGCGTCAACCTGCAACACATCATAAAATCTGCTGATCTTCACTGCCAGTCTGGGAGCTAAAATAAATAATATTATTTTACTATTATTTTACCGCTTCCTTGCGGTATGCTCGACTATATTGTAAGTCGTTTAAATACGCCGCGGCAGCGGCTCTTCGTTCTCCACGCAGCTCAGCACCACAGATAATATTTATATAACTGAAAAATGTCTCAACAGGATGGGATAATATGCAAGCAAGCTTAACAATAAATAATACAAGTTTTCATTTAAACAACTCTATTAAAACCTTTAAATATCTCAGTGATTACAGACCTTTGTGAATTCACACGTAATGGCGTACATTGCTTAGTCTCGACAAAGGAGTGCTACATTCGCGTTCTCTCCGACAACAACAGGAGATCTTACTCGCACAACTTCCAAATCAAGAAGACAAAGACATTAATCTACATCACGCATTATATACTAGTTCTCTTTTTTAATCTCTGTTTAACATTTATCTTCTGTGTCGGTTTTATTACTCGCCGACGCAGACATTTTCAAAAATAAATAATAAAAAAAAATACATAATTTTATGCAATGACACAATATGATACATCTAATTCTCTAATTACTACATAATATATTGTTTTTGTTTCTCTAGACGTTACTATGCCCCCTGGCAGCAATTGACTAACGTTGGAAATGTTCGGCAATATGCTGCCACTAACGTCTGTTTGGTTATTGTCTGTTACCTTGGTTGGATCATTCACTTTACACTTCTTAGTTCCTTTACACTGTAGGTTTAATTACACTTTTTATACTGTTCTTACACTTTGCGAGGTGACCGTCAACCTAGTCCCAGGGTCATTACATTTATTTGGCTCCCCCATTCGGGCTACGTGCGATCAGAAAACCTGGGAAAACTGCGCCGGAGCCATGGTCATCTCGCCTGGTTTGTTTTAATACCCAGTTTGATCACAAAAAGTTCAGATTCTATCCAATGTTCACATATAACAAAGGCTATTTGTGAGATCATGTTAAACTTTTAGTCTCTTTGTTACCCATATAATATTTGTGTTTTGGATTGTAATGAAAGTCACTTATTACACATTTTTACAGTAGTATCATGAATCGTCCTTGCATTTGCTCGCGACAATTGGTTTAAAATGTCTAGCATTCATGCGAGTATACTTCATTAACATGACGAAAACATATTATATCTATATATCACTGAACCAATGAATACTTTGAGTCCGTATTGAATAACTCAAAAAAAAAACAAATGTTTGTCACGTCATTTCGTGTCCACTAAACCCTATTCATGTTAGTGCATTAAACACATATATGATAGTTCATTTGAATGACAACAATGTACGGAGCTGGCGGCGCGAAGCAATTGTTGAGTAGCGTCGTCTGGAACGCCGCGTGCCGACGGCCGCTGGGTTCGACGACCGGCTCTCAGGAACAGCGACGTCGTGCCGACGTGGCGCCCAAGCAGTCGCGAACCGCGCTGAACCATTCGCCGATGTCGGCGAGTGGCAGTGGTTTACCGCGACCGGCTGGCTGGCGGCACGGCACTCGTCTCGGCTTCTCCGCATGGCTCCCCGTCGTAGCGCATGAAACAAACATTCCACAACGGTGTACTGTCTTTAAGGACACAGATTACTAGCTGTGGAAGAAGATGCAACTTGTTAAAAGCGTTTATTGTTCAGTAAGCCGTCGCTTCACTGGTATGCACAGGATGGTTTGGCGTGATAACAGGTTTCTTGTGGCATTGTGACACTGGTATTCAAGGTTCGTCACACGCACATTGTACTACACATTTTCACTCACTCCACGGTTGGTACACTGCCAGAGCGTCTTTCAACACGTGAAAATGTTTCGTAACACACATACTAAATGTCCCCGTCGAGCGATGTTCGTTTAAATCGACTCCGAACGGATCAATAACTACTGTTTTTATACACTGTCTATTGTTCGTTGAGCACTGCACTAGGACAGTTTATCACTCAACACTAGATTTATCGACGTATATATTGGTGCAGATACAACAGTCATTTTCTGTCCCTGCTACACACAATATTCCGTCCTTTCCTCCATTGTTTATGCACACAGTTTATTTTTTAATACCTTTTAACTGTTCTTCACATACTCACTCTAATCTACATGGCGCCTATTTGTTTTTACCTTATCACAACACACTTTTCATATTGTTACTAGGCGTATATAGCCCTTTTGTAAAATTTTTTAATTTTCTTATCAGTGTAGCTTGCCTGGTTATCACCCATCTATCAAACAGATTTTACCATGTGCATGACAGCTTGACTTGGGCATATTGCTCAATAAATACTTCATTTAGCACTAGCATTATTTTTAATGATTTTTCCTATATGACTACAGTGTAGGTTCCACATTGGTTGACTTAATTCGCGTATCGCGTAATGAATCTTCAAGGGCGTGTACCAAGTACACAGGCTTCAATTGAAGCATTGTTATATACAAAGCGGAGTTTCCACGGAACGGGCTTGTTTTTTGATTAGCTTATGCTCCAGTGTCGTTCTCAAATCACTACTGGCAGCAAACATCACATAATTGTTGCATATTACAGAGTCCATGTTTGGCTAGTCAAGACTCTCTCTCTCAGGGTTCCTTATTCTAATACAATTACAACAGTTACCTTACTATATTAGATTGCATCATTAATTGCACTTACATACTACACATAGAAAATGGTTCAAGAAATTAATCCTTTGTATAATGATTCAAGAAATTAATCCTCACTTTATCAACAAGAAGATTGTTCGTTGCTTACTGAGCCTATAATTTTTAAATGGCTCTAATTGTCTGTAAACAAAATCCTTCCTGTGTAAGCTATTGCCTACTTTCTGAATCCACTTCCTCCAAGTTTCATTACACACAAATTTCTTTCTTAATACTAACATACTTATATTCTAAAACACAATTAAAATCTTCTTACAACTATTACTCTTTATATGTGATATGTCACTGAATAAATAACTTCACATCTTTACGTGGATACAATCCTTTGATCTTCCCCGTATGGGGATGTGCTAACAAATAGCTACATTCGTGTGGCACGCTTATTACTTCAAAGGGCCCTGAATATAGCAATTGCCACTTACTATTCTGTTTTAAGGTGGCTGAGGATTTAGGGTGGTTACGAATAAGTACTAGATCTCCTACATTATATTTCTGTTCGTTAGTTACACCTCGGTCGTACTTCCTTTTTCTCTTTGCCGCACAGCTGGTTAGTCTGTTCCGTATCTCTTTCATCTTTTCCTCCCTTGTTTCTGCCTTGACTGGTAGTCTCGGCAAAGGCGTGAGCCATTCATTCGGTGTCTCATTAAATCCATTCAGTATCTCTACCGGTGGATAGCCTGTACTTGAATGGGGTGTTAAATTGTGTATTTCTACAAATTTCGGTACTAGCCCTGGCCATTTTGTATGTCGGTTCCCTATGTATATTCTAAGGAACTTATTCAATTCTCTGAATATTCTTTCAACTAGACTTGCTTCGGGATGGAACCGGGATACCAGAATATGCTGTATATTTTGTTCCCGTAGGTAATTTTTCCAAGTTCGACCCGTGAAATAAGAAGCATTATCAGTCGTTATGGCTTCGGGTTTTCCCACTTGAGGCAAGTATTCTTGATTGATCCGCCTGACCATGGTTTTGGCAGTAGCTGATTTTATGCAATAAATTGCCAAGTATTTGGAAAAAATATCGTACATGGCCAGTATATATTTCATACCTCCTCTGGCCATGGGATAAGGACCGGCTACATCCACAGATACTATTTGAAGCGGCCTGAGTGGAACTATGGGATGTAGTTCAAACTTAGTGGATCTATTATAATGTTTTGCTTTTTGACATATCACGCAAGTTCTAACTGTTGCCTGAATCTGGTGTTTCATACTGGGAAAGTAGCAGTATCTCGCCATGATCTCTGCACACTTTCCAATCCCTGCATGGCCCCATGCCAAGTGCGTGTGCCATATCATAACTTTTACCGACTGGTTAGGTATACATACTGCCCAGCAGTCATCTTTCGTACTAAGTTTATGATACAAAATATGGTTCACTATTTTAAAACCTTGCTCATCTCTATTGTTAACACCCTCTTCAATATTATTAATGATTTTTTTCCACATCGGATCTGCCCTTTGTAATTCGAACATGTTTTTACATATATATAAAAAATCCTTCATGTAAGTATTGTCACGCACTAACAACACTTTATACTCCGCGGATTGCTCTAACAATTCTGCTAAATCCGGTAATCCTACCGGCAGTCGCGACAGAGCATCCGCTATCACGTTATCTTGGCCTTTTATGTACATAATCTTTATCCGGTATTCTTGTAAGACAAGCATCCATCTCCTCAGTCTGGTATGGAATAGTTTGCATGACATCAAAAAACTTAACGCCTGGTGGTCACTATACACTCTAATCTCCTTCCCTTGTAGATAATAATTAAACTTTTTTACAGCCCAGACTACTGCAAGTGCTTCCAGTTCGGTTGCCGAGTAGGCTCTCTCGCAGCTAGTTAAAGTCCTACTGGCGAAGCCGATAATCTTTATTGTTGTCGGGTCGTTTCCTTCCCCCCACTGAAATAAGCACGCTCCCAGGCCATAGGAACATGAATCCGTCGCAAGACAAAAATCTTTTGACAGATCTGGGTGGCGCAAAATATTTGCATTCAGTAGGGCGGTTTTAATCGCTTCGAAAGCTTGTTGACATTTGTCCGTCCAAACCCACTGCACATTTTTTCGTAGTAAATTTAGTAGTGACGCGTCATTTAACAACTGATTGGGCACGAACCTTCTGAAAAAAGACGTGAGCCCAAGGAACGCTTTCAATTGTCTCTTAGTGCGGGGGCTTGGAAATTCTCGGATCGCCTCTAGTTTTTTGTTGTCTGGGCGGATACCAAGTGGTGTAATAAGATGGCCTAAAAATTTAATTTTATTTCGTCCAAATTTTGACTTTTCTAGGTTTGCTGTCACACCTGCTTGCTTAAATCTCTCTAGTACTCTACGCAACAATTCCATATGTTCGTCCCAAGTAGCAGTAGCGATTACCAGATCATCAACATATACAGTGATTTTTTCTAATAAGTCTGGACCCAATACCGTGTCTAATGCAGTAATAAACACTCCAGCACTCACATTCAATCCGAAGGGAAGTACCTTGAATTGGTAACTCCGCCCTCCGAATATGAAAGCTGTGTACTTCCTGGATTCCGGTGTAAGGGGAATTTGCCAATATGAACTTTTCAGATCGACCGAGGTCAAGTACTGTGCTCCATGAAATTTTTGTATCTGCTCATCTAAATTCTCAGGGCGAGTCCGGACAGGTATGATAATTTTGTTAATGTCCCTCGCATCTAACACTAGCCTGATTTTTCCATTGGCTTTCGCCACTGCTACAAGAGGACTACTGTATGGAGAGAAGGAGGGCTCAATGATATCCCACTCTAACATCTTCCGAATCTCTTTAGCTACTAATTCCCTCCTCGACCAAGGGATGGAGTAAGTTGCGCGACAGTATGTTTTATGGGGCATCACCTCTATGTGATAGTGGTACCCTTTAACTATTCCTGGTCGGTCGGTAAATACCATAGTGTATTCCGATAGCAGCTGCGTCAACTGTTGCTTTTGTGTATCGCTTAACCCTTCAGATTCCTGCACTTTGGTTTGAAATGCCTGAACATTTATTTCAAAATTTCGATCCTCTGAATTCGGATAATAGAGGTCTACTGCATGTGACAAATCATCAAGGTGTAGTACCCAAGGGTTCCTACCCTTGATATTGATTCGATTACAACACGGCACAAGTACCTCCTTCGATTTCATCATAGATAACTCAATCCTCCTACCTCTATTAACTATGCTTAATTTCCCCAAGGAGAGGTCGATCAATGCGTCCCTCTCACGGAGAAAATCTACTCCCAGAATGCAGGCCACCTTCAGTCCTTTAACAACGAGGAACGAGCTCACTATGGCTTCGCCCTCCTTACAAATCTCCACCTGCACCTGGTACTTAACTGATTGGCTCTGTGCACTAATGGCTCCAGACACCTTACAATTATTAACCGGGAAAGTCGGAATGCTATGTCCTTTTCCCAGTGCCTTAAATAACTCCATACTCATTACACTTACTGAGGCACCTGTGTCGATGATTATATTCACTGCAACATCATTGATTTTCGCTTCGATAATAGCTTGCACATTTTCGTTATTATCTTTCTTACATTCGTGCGGTTCGTTCAGTAGATCTTTATCCATACTGACACCGTCGTTGTATCGCAGCATGCGTATCCCAGGTATATTATTATCACTCGTGTTGCTCTCACTCCATCCCTCGGCCATCGATGGAGAGCATATCGAGGCCGATTCTAGTTTGTTGGATTAGTTACTTGTGAAGTACTTGGACGGCTATTGTCCGCGACCTCCACTATATGTACACTCTGATTTGTCGGCCGCCACGGCTGCGCAATAGGCGCGTTTTGCGGTGGTGGTCTATTGTTGTCATGCCGGTCATTACCCTGTTGCTCTGGGCTTCTTCGCTGATTTTGCTGCCAATTTCGATTACTATCACTATAATTGCTCTGCCACTGACCTCGCGCATTTTTCCATCGGTGGGTCCCTGACATTCCGGATTCGTACCGATCGTCAAATCGACGCTTTTTGTTATAAGTTGTTTGTCCATACCCGTTCTGGCCTTTACCATTACTACCATTTTGCGAATGTTCTTGCCGCTTGTTACCACCCCCACCATTTCCATGGTTGTGGGTTTGTGCACTACTATTTCTGTCATGTTTACATCCTGACCCATTATTCCGCGAGTGATCACACGCTGATTTTGCGTCTTCCTGTATCAAGTCTATAGAATCTAGAACAGACAGGAAGTTTTCCATATCACTTTCTGGTACGTGTATTAATTTCTCTTTGATATGAATGGGTAAATGCGATTTTAGTAGTCTTATTATGTCTCTTGGTGATATAGGCTCGTCCCAGTAGCGTGTTTTGTTTATATATTTTTCAAAATACCGTCTCAAATTCCCCAGACGAGGTGAGTACGGTTCGGGGTTATATACTTCTTTTCTTAGCCGCTCTTGTATACAAGGCGACCAATATTTCGATAGAAATGCCCTTTCGAACTGTTCATATGTCATGCAGCTGTCTGCTACTTCTGTAGCCCACAACGCTGCGTCACCTTGAATGTACGACATTACGTATTGAATTTTCTGTGTTTCGTTCCACACACTGGGCAAGATATTTTTAAAGCTTTTTATGAATACTACTGGGTGTACTGATTTCCGTTCAGTAGTAAACGTTTGAAATTGTCTATTTTTGATTAAACTTTCTTCCACTAATATTTTTGAACTACATGGTTGTGCTCCTGGGACAAATGCTGTGTGCTCCGAACCGAAGCTACAGCTCTTCGCATTATCGACTACAGATTCCCCATTGTTGTATCGCGTATAAGTTTGTGCGTTGCCAAAACCGTGGGCTGTTGGCGACAGAGGTTCCTGTTCCAAATGCTTTCTGCTTTGTACTAAACCCTTCTCCAGGTCGGATATCCGTTTGTTCATATTCACTTGCCACTGCGGAATATCCTCACTGAGTATTTGTTTGATGGTTTGCACGTCGTTCTGTACCTGACTGTTTACTGCGGTACTGAACGTTTCGGGATCTCTATTTGCTATGGCTACTTGTACTTTGGAATTAATGTTCTTGTCAATCTCACACTCCTTCACTTCTAGCCATGAGTTGAATTCTGTTTCAATTTTAGTTGCTTGTTCGTTCCACTTCTGCTCTACAAGCTGCGTGGAATCTATTTCTAGCTTTTCTACTCGATTGGCTAATACACCTATTTCGTCTATCCTGTTAGTGTTTGCTACTTGCAGGTTGTTGACCTGTTCAGTCAGCTCCTGCACGGCCTTAGGTATCGACTCATAATTCTGTTTCATATCTGCAATCTCTTTTTTCATGTTTTCTAACGATTGCACAAGTTGCTGGTCCCGCTCAGCTTGCCGGCGATCTCGCTCAGCTTGCTGGGCAAGGAAACTTTCTGTTAACTGGCGATCTCGCTCAGCTTGCTGGGCAAATTCTGCCTGGTAATTCAGCACGCGCTCTAATATAGCCTGAAGCGAATACCCACCAGGCAGATTACCACTCTCTGGTTCCTGCTTTTCTGGTGGTGGTACAATTTCTTTATTTACATCTCCTTGAGGACTAGTGGGCGGTGGCAACACTTCCTGTGCCCCTGCCCCCACATTCTCACATGTTACATCCTCAAAGAGAGTACTAGTACTACTTGAGGTACCCGGTTCCACATTTCCTGCACTAACTAATTGTTGTTCCTCAGTATCCATATTGCTCGGACGTTGACTACGCAGCTTAACCATATTCCTAAATTGCTTACTAAAACACAAAGTCTGACAGTTTTGCCCCTTACACACAAAATACGTTAATTTATCTACACTAACTGCACACTAAAAATTACTATCTACCATCAACTTTGTCCTGTCACAAACACTAACATCAAACTACGCACAATATGCACACCACTAGCGAAATGAGATCACTTCACTGGAGCTCAACTTCTACAAACAGGACAACTACACTGTAGTCTTACCTTTAGTTTATCTTATCTCGGGGTTCGGCTGCCCCCGGATTACGTAGTCGTTACAGCTTCTCAGTACTATCAGGATCGTCTTCTCAGACTCGTTTGCAGTAGTACGTTTTGTCATGAAAGAGTGTTTACACATTCATTAATACATAGCATTGATCATGACATACATACATACATTTATCACTAAATACATATATATCTACACATACATAACAATCAACACTGAAAGAAAAATACATAAAATTTTATATTTGTGGCCACTGCAAATTCGGGCCCCGCGTTTTTGGGCGCCAGTTTCGCGTATAACTCTCTCGCGGATTGTAAAATTGTTGCTCTTTGGTTTATTTATTCTCTTTGTAACAACACATTTACGAAGAGAGTTACGTGAAATACTTTTAGCAATGCTGTGCTTTGCTTTTCTTTATCATCATTACCTTTTAGCGGAATAAAATGTATATATGGAAGTCTGATTGTTCTGGATCTGGCCTACAATTTAAGGAACGATTTTTTGTAACTGCAACTCATGCTAAGAATCAATATATCTTCCCTACTTCATAGTGATTAAAAGTTGAAATTACTTTGTTATGAACACTGATGTTACAGTTCGTATGATCGTTCAAAAACACAAGTTCGCAGTGGATTTTATTTCTCGTTAAAATGCTATTTCATACCACGACTAGCCCAAGAACATGAGACTCTCATTAAAAAATACGTTGTCACTATAAAGTTTGCCAGATCAGAACGGAGCACAGCAAGATTCCTATCAGATTCTGAAGGTACATTAAATTATTTGCACTGTAAATTACATCCTATCAGCAGCCCGCGTCAACCTGCAACACATCATAAAATCTGCTGATCTTCACTGCCAGTCTGGGAGCTAAAATAAATAATATTATTTTACTATTATTTTACCGCTTCCTTGCGGTATGCTCGACTATATTGTAAGTCGTTTAAATACGCCGCGGCAGCGGCTCTTCGTTCTCCACGCAGCTCAGCACCACAGATAATATTTATATAACTGAAAAATGTCTCAACAGGATGGGATAATATGCAAGCAAGCTTAACAATAAATAATACAAGTTTTCATTTAAACAACTCTATTAAAACCTTTAAATATCTCAGTGATTACAGACCTTTGTGAATTCACACGTAATGGCGTACATTGCTTAGTCTCGACAAAGGAGTGCTACATTCGCGTTCTCTCCGACAACAACAGGAGATCTTACTCGCACAACTTCCAAATCAAGAAGACAAAGACATTAATCTACATCACGCATTATATACTAGTTCTCTTTTTTAATCTCTGTTTAACATTTATCTTCTGTGTCGGTTTTATTACTCGCCGACGCAGACGTTTTCAAAAATAAATAATAAAAAAAAAATACATAATTTTATGCAATGACACAATATGATACATCTAATTCTCTAATTACTACATAATATATTGTTTTTGTTTCTCTAGACGTTACAACAGTTAAGGATCAACACATTGGTTGATGTTAACTTTGCCATCATAAAATCCACTTTGAATATACTTGTTTCATTTTATGGCTTTAATATGGGACAATACAAAATTGTTTAACAAATTTACAGTGTGATTAGCCACATGTATGTAACTGCATACAAGCTTTTTTAATTATATAAAATAAAGTTTGAGTTTGGACTTTAATTCTGAAATTTGTCAGTCTTATTCGGATAGACCAAGGAAATTTTAGGTGGGCCCTGACCCATCCTTGGTGCTGCCACTGCCACTAGACTGATTTTAACCAAAGTTGGTAGATATATCACTTACTGTCTGGAAAGAACTGCTGTGGAGGTAAGAATTGCCTATCTATCAAAATGGTGGGGGTGAAAAAGTTGTGCGCCCACAATGCAGAAATACCCTTACCTTATTCTTCCAGTATTTGAGGATGTGAGCACTTAGTGACTTAGCCGGCCTTGGTGGCCAAGCAGTTCTGGGCGCTACAGTCTGGAACCGCGCGACCGCTACGGTCGCAGGTTCGAATCCTGCCTCAGGCATGGATGTGTGTGATGTCCTTAGGTTAGTTAGATTTAAGTCGTTCTAAGTTCTAGGGGACTGATGACCTCAGAAGTTAAGTCCCATAGTACTCAGAGCCATTTGAACCAACTTAATGACTTATGACAGACTCTACACATTATCGCAAACCTTTATGAAACTTTTTCTCACTGGCAATCCCCACAAAATGATGAAAGGAAGAAAGTTTATCACTTACTGCATTTCCACTGTTCATTCAGTAAAACTGTTGCATCAGGCATGATGTGTTAATTTATTATTTCTTTGTATTCTCTGTATTCACAACACATTTTGCAGATAGTATTCACATGTACCACTGAATGTACTTGCAAAATTATATCATTGTCAGAGGCAGAATTCAGGAGATATGATGTCGTTGACATTGATTAGCATAAAAACAAAGCTGCAGGACAAAATGTGGTAGAGATAAGGGTGAAATATGTCTACAGATGTGTGTGAAATATATGTGATGTGTGAGAGTGCATGCAGAGTTACAGTAGAAAAACTACATGTAAACCCATGGATTGATTTTAGTCAAACTTGGTACACATATTATAAGGAGCAGATAAAAAAGAAATTAATTTTAGCCAAACTTGATACACACATTATAAGAGACAGATGAAAAAAAGTAAGTGATTTTAGCCAAACTTGATACACTTATTATAAGGGACAGATGGAAAAAAGTAAGTAAATTGTTAATTATTTCAAAAGTGATAGCCATAACTATTAATACAGTTATGCCGAAGTGAGGCAAGAGGGTCAATGCCTTCATGGAAAAAATGTCTGTGGTTGCCTACAGAAACATGATTGTACCTAGGTGTGCACTTCTTCATCCAAAGCAAACCACCAGCCACGAATGCTTTTCTTCAGGGCTCAAAAAATATAAAAATTCCATTGGGAGAGATCAGGACTGTATGGAGAATGCGGAAGGGCTTCCCAGCGAAACTCCTGCATCATAATCGAAACAACCTCGGCAATATGTGGCTGGGTGTTATCCTGTAACAGAATGAATGTTGCCAAAGTTGTTTTGACTATGCTGCACAAAATTCCACAGGGAAGCCCTTCCACATGCTCTGTACAGTCCCAGTGTCTCCACCTTCAGTTTGCATAGTTTTGGGGCCCTGAAGAAAAATGTTCATGGCTGTTGATTTCCTTCAGGCAGAGAGATACATTCCTGGGTACAATCATGTTTTCATAGGCAACCACTAACATTTACCCTTGAAGGCACTGACCATCTTGTCTCACAGTGAGATAAATCTATTAACAGTTATAGCAATTATTTTTGAAATAGTAAACAGCTTACTTACTTTTTCCTCTCTGTCTCATTTTCGTTTGACGCCCCTTATACTTACAGTCTGGAAAGAGCTGTTGTGGGGGAGGGGGGATAAGAACTGGCAACTTCCTATTGGCGTGGGGATGATAACAGGGGGAGAGGAATGGGGTGGGGAGGGGGGGAGATGGAAAAACAGAGAGGGGAAATAAGGACATGGATGCAGGCATGAGGAAGGAAAAGATGTCAGAGGGGGGAGGGGAAGTGGGCAGAGTAAGGGAGGAGGAGAAGATGGACAGAGAGAGAGAGAGGAAGAGAAAATGGACAAAGACCCAAGGGGGGCGGGGAGCAGATGGACAAAGGGGATTTGGGGGTGGGAAGCAGATAGAGTGGGAAGGAGCAGATGGACACATAGAGGGGCAGGAGGAGATAGAGAATAGGGGACAGAGGAGGTGAGCAGAGAGAGGTCAGAGAAGGAGGTAGACATAGAGAGTGGGAGGAGGAGCTAGACTAATAGAATTGGGATACATATATATCTGGGCAATGCTCAGCTCTCAGCTAGTTCTGTAACACAACTTTTGGTAGGTAGTGAGATCCCCTAATTCCTACAACATAAAGAAGATGTGGAAAAGAGAAGGCTGGGTTTTAAGGCCACCAAATCAGGATTTTAAGACCACCATATCAGAGATGTGTAGTTATTCTTTGCCTGTGTTTGAGTTAGACTCTTACTACTCTGCAGCAGAGAAAACAGGTCCTGGGCTCAACAGAACTGACTAACGCATGTCTCATAAATTAAATCCCTGGCCAACAGAAATTCTTTTGGAAGTTATTAAAATCCAGTCAGATCAATAACCCAGCTCCTCAAGAGAAACTATGTTCATTCTTTGCTTGAAACCAAGAAAATATCGCACATCTCCAACTAGTTATCGTAGTACTACTTTTACCAACCAGTTGTGTGGGTTAACTATCTGGAATGGTTAATCAACAGTAAACTTTTGTGAATACTGAAAAGAACTGAAAGTTTAAAGTCAGTCCTGGTATTAGTTCAGAAGAAATTCTTCTGCTCTGGACAACATTATCTTTTGGGTTTTGTATTAGTTAAGAAGAAATTATTCCACCCTGGACAACATTACCTAACTGGGGCAGCTGTACAATAGTTGTAACATTGTAAGTGATACCTCATTGGTATGTTGCCTGCTTGGAAGCTCAGTGTCTTGTGTCAGCTCTACAATTGGAGATTCTGAGGTCACCTTCTCATTTAATTGACTTTTATTTTAGCTGCTAAGTCAGTAGTACCTGACCAGGGCATTTTATTGAGTAGAATAAGTCCTTCAGGTATTTTAATTGTTAATCCTTTAGCTGTTGCTTGTTGAGTATTTTTTACACAGCAAAGAGTCCCATTGAGGTGTCATTCTATTCACTCAATTTCTCTTTTCTATCCATCATCCAGTCCTGTACCCACATCTCGTCTGTTACTGCTCACATTTAAGAGACTGGAGAAGTGGCCAAAAATACTGGTTTTATTGTATGCTCAGTGCCGGTGTAAGGGCAAAGTGACATAAGCAGCTGCTTGCAGCACCAAAATGAGAGGGCCACCAGAAGCAAAATTTGTATAATTAGCTTACCATAATGAGTAATGAAAGCTGATATTGTGCAAGTATACAATTATGTAAGCAAGAATGTCTCAGTAAAAATGGGTGTACAAATGGTCTGTTTGTGAACTAATTGTGAATGTGTGGTTACAAACTGCCACTGACTTCCATATTATATATTTTCGTACTTAGTATAAATCTGTTTGAAATGTAAACTATTTGATTAAGTACCTGTCTAACTGGACTCAAGTTTTACCTAACGTCTGCCTTAATGAGGGTTACAATAGTACTAAATCCCATTCCATGTTACACGTATTTACTCCTACCAATTAAAGGAGATGTTCCATATCTCATCATCATATTTGGCGACAATATTGCACCCACCTCTGAAGTGAGTGTAACAACCCCAAAGCATCTCATAAATTGTGAAAAGACTGTATAATTTATCCTCCTGTTCTTCAACCTGTGAGGTTCCTGCTCATCACTCTCTTCACTGATGATTACTCCTTTCCTTGTTGATGTTGGATTGTTTTATCACTAGTAATATTTGATAATTGTTTGGATAGAATTCATTAACACAATGGATTGAAATGTCACTATTATTTTGTTATATCCTTTGTTAAAAGGTATTATGAAATTATAGTAACAAAATCATGCCATGAGATTTGAATAAAATTTCAACTTCTGTGAATGCCTCAATCTTGAATGACATTTCCTACTTTGCAAATTACTGTTCAGTGTTCTTCCAGGGTAGATGTGGACTCAGACCACAATTTATTGGTTATGAACTGCAAATTAAAACTGAAGAAATTGCAAAAATGTAGGACATTGAGGAGATGGGACATGGATATGTTGAAAGATACATAGGTTGTTGAATGTTTCAGGGGGAACATTAGACAATGATTGACCAAAACAGGGAAAACAAATACAGTAGAAGACAAATGGGTAGTTTTGAGATATGAAGTAGTGAAAGCAGCAGAGAATTGAATAAGTTAAAAGACAAAGCATACTAGAAATCCTTGGATATCCCTGTTGATACTGAATTTAATTGATGGAAGATGAAAATATAAAAATGCAAAAAATGAAGCCAGCAAAAGGGAATACAAATGTCTAAAAATGAGACTGACAGGAAGTGCAGAGTGGTTAAGCAAGAATGGCTAGAGGACAAATCTTAGAGTCTGGAAGCATATATAATTATGGGGAAAGATGGGTACCGCCTATAGGAAAATTAAAGAGACATTTGGAGAAAAGAAAAGCAGCTGTAAGAACATCAAGAGCTCAGGTGGAAATCTGACACTAAGCAAAGAAGGGAAAGCTGAAAGGTGGAAGGAGTATATGGAAGGGCTAAACAAGGGAAACATGCTTTAAGGCAACATTGCGTTAAACAAGGGAAATTTACTTTAAGGCAACATTATAGAAATAGAAGATATGACAATGAGATGAAGGTATGAAATTGCAAGAAGAATTTGATAGAGCACTGAAAGACCTAACTCAAAACAAGGCCTCTGGACTAGATGACTTTCCCTCAGAACTACTCATATCCTTGGGAAAGCCAGCCATAACAAAACTAGTCTATCTCATACGCAATATGTATGAGACAGGTTAAATACCCCCAGATTTCAAGAAGAATGTAATCATTTCCAGTCCGAAGAAAGCAGGTGCTGACTAGTGTCAATTTTACCAAACTACCAGTGTAATAAGTCATGGCTGCAAAATGCTAACATGTTTTATTTACAGAAGAATGGGAAAACTAATAGGAACCAACCTTGGGAAAGGTAAGTTTGTATTCTGGAGAAATGTAGGAACTCATTAGGCAACATAGGTTAAGAAAAGGCAAACCTATATATAACTGTTGTAGATTTGGAAAAAGCTTTTGACAGTGTCAACTGGAATAACCTCTCTGAAATTCTGAAGCTAGCAAGGGTAAAATACAGGAAGTGAAAAGCTGAACTTGTGCAGAAAGCATGGAGAAGAAATAAAAACTTTGAGGTTTGCCACGGACATTGTAATTCTGTTGGAGACAGAAAAGGACTTGGAAGAGCAGTCTTGAAAGAAGGATATAAAATGAACGTTAACAAAGGCAAAACAAGGGTGGTGGAATGTAGTCAAATTAAATCAGGCAATCAGATTAGGAAATGAGACACTAAATGTAGTAACTGAGTTTTGTGATTTGAGCAGTAAAATGACCAGTTTTGGCCAGAGTAGAGAGGGTATAAAATGTAGCGTGGCAGCAGCAAAAAAAGCATTTCTGATGAAGAGAAATTTGTTAACATTGAATATAGATTTAAGTGTTACGAAGCTTTTTTTCTGAAGGTAGTTGTCTGGAGTGTAGCCTTGTGTGGAAGTTAAATGTAGATGATAAACAGTTCAGACAAGAAGAGAATAGAAGCTTTTAAAAATCTTGTGTTTCAGAAGAATACTGAAGATTAGATGGGTAGATCATGTAACCAGGAGGTAATGGGGGAGAAAATGGGGGACACTCCTACAGTTGTGTCAGCTTAAGGAAATTCTTGATGCCTGGTCATGCTTTTGACAGCTTGCAACTGTGAAGTGTGAATGGCTGCAGGTGAAAACAGTAACCCCCTATAGAGGTTTTGGGTTAGTGTCTTTGATTAGTAATCAAAATATCCTTCATCCCTGGTTCAAAATGTGCCACCACTTAAATTTTGATTATTAATCAGCATTGGTGGCCGAGTACTTCCGACATAAGGAACCACCCTCAACGGCCTTGTCAAAGAGGGCAGAGGAGCGGACAGATGTTCAGGGCACTATCTTGTCCTTGGGGTGAGAAACTGTCCCTAAAGGTGGAAGAATCAGCAATGATCAATGGCATGAGCATGCAGAATGTAATGGAAACCTGCATTAGAGACACATAACTTGTATCCACAGGACATGTGGCCTGTAATTGAAAAGGTGCCATGATGATTTTTCCATTAACAAAAGATTCCGGATTAGTCCCCTATTCGGATCTCTCGGAGGGGACTGGGGACTGCCAAGGGGGAGGTGGCCATGAGAAGAAAATTGAAAAACCAACAAAAGGATAACATTCTGTGAGTTGGGGCATGGAATGTCAGAAGCTAAAATGTGGTAGGGAAGCTATCTGAATCTAGATATAGTAGGGGTCAGTGAAGTGAAATAGAAAGAAGATAAGGATTTCTGGTCAGATGAATATAGGGTAATATCAACAGCAGCAAGAAATGATATAATGGAGTAGGATTGATTACGAATAGGAAGGTAGGGTCGAGAGTGTGTTACTATGAACAGTTCAGTAATAGGATAGGTTTGTTCTTACCAGAATTGACAGCAAACCAACACCAACGTCGATAAATCAGGTATATATGCCGAAGTCGAAAGCTGAAGATTAAGAGATAGAGAAAGGGTAATACAAAACGTAAAGGGAGATGAAAATCAAATAGTCATGGGGGACTGGAATGCAGTTACAAGGGAAGGATTAGAAGAAACAGTTATGGGAGAATATGGGCTTGAGACAAGGAATAAGAGAGAAGAAAGTCTAATTGAGTTCAGTAATAAATTTCAGCTAGTAATAGGGAATACTCTGTTCAAGAATCACAAGAGGAGGAGGCATACTTAGAAAAGACCAGGTAATATGGGAAGATTTCAATTAGATTACATCATGGACAGAGATTCCGAAATCAGATACTGGATTGTAAGGCAAGGTATAGACTCAAATCACAATATAGTAGTGATGAAGAGTAGGCAATATGCAAAGAAGTGGGATACGAAAGTACTAAGGAATGATGAGATACACTTGAAGTTGTCTAAGATACAGCAATAATGAATAGCCCAGTAGGCAGTGGGGAATGGAAATCTCTAAAAAAAGGTGATAACAGAAGTTGGAAAGAGAAACATAGGTACAAAGAAGGTAAGTGCAAATAAACCACGGGTAACAGAAGAAATACTTCAGTTGATCAATGAAAGGAGGAAATACAAAAATATTCAAGGAAATTCAGGAATATAGAAGTACAAGTTGCTGAGGAATGAAACAAATAGGAAGTGCAGGGAAACTAAGACGGAATGGCTGCTTGAAAAATGTGAAGAAATTGAAAGAGAAATGATTATCGCAAGGATTGACTGAGGTTATAGGAAAATCAAAACAACCTTTGGTGAAATTAAAAGCAAGGTTGGTAACATTAGGAGTGCAATGGGAATTCCACAGTTAAATGCAGAAGAGTACACTGAAGGGCTCCATGAGAGGGGAAGATTTAACTGATATGATAGAACAAGAAACAGGAATCAGTTCAGAAGAGATGGTAGATCCAGTATTAGAATCAGAATTTAAAAGAGCTTTGGAGGACTTAAGATCAAATAAGGTAGAAGGGATATATAACATTCCACCAGAATTTCTAAAATCATTGGGGGAAGTGGCAACAAAACGACTATTGATGTTGGTGTATAGAATGTGTGAATCAGCGACAGTCCATCTGATGTTTGGAAAAATATCATCCACACAAATCCAAAGACAGCAAGAGCTGACAAATGAGAGGACTGTCACACAATCAGTTTAAGAGCTTATGCATTCAAGTTGCTGACAAGAATAATATACAGAATAATTGAAAAGAAAATTGAGGATGTGTTAGATGATGATCAGTTTGGCTTTAGGTAAGGTAAAGGCACCAGAGAGGTAATTCTGACATTTCAGTTGATAATGAAAACAAGACGAATGGAAAATCAACATAACATTCATAGGATTTGTCAACTTGGGAAAAGCATTTGACAATGTAAAATGGCGCAAGATATTCAAAATTCTAAGAAAAATAGGGGTAAGCTGTAGGAGAGACATGAAGTATATGTACAGAAGCCAAGAGGAAATAATAAGAGTGGACGACCAAGAACGAAGTGCTCGGATTAAAAAAGTTGTAAGATAGGGATGTAGTCTTTCACCCCTACTAATCAATCTGTACATCGGAGAAGCAATGATGGAAATAAAAGAAAGGTTCAGGAGTGGGATTAAAATTCAATATGAAAGGCTATCAATGATATGAGTCACTGATGACATTGCTATCCTGAGTGAAAGTGAAGAAGAATTACATGATCCGCTGAATGGAATGAACAGTCTAATCAGTAGAGAATAAGGATTGAGAGTAAATGGAAGGAAGACAAAAATATGAGAAGTAGCAGAAATGAGAACAGCAAGAAACTTAACATCAGGATTGACGGTTATGAAGTAGATGCTACCTAGGCACCAATATAACCCATGATGTCGGAGCAAGGAGGACATCAAAAGAGACTAGCACTGGCAAAAAGAGCATTCCTAGCCAAGAGAAGTCCACTAGTATCAAACATAGGCCTTAATTTGAGGAAGAAATTTCTGAGAATGTACATTAAGAGCACAGCATTGTATGGTAGTGAAATTTGGACTGTGGGAAAACCAGAACAGAAGAGAATTAGAGCATTTGAGATGTAGTGCTGCAGATGAATGTTGAAAATTAGGTGACCTGATAAGGTAAGGAATGAGGAGGTTGTGTGCAGAATTGGAGAGGAAAGGAATATGTGGAAAATAGCGGTAACAGTCTTGTAATGTTACCAGATGTGTTGGTGGAGTCATTATGAGTGGGGAACAACACAATATCTCCAGCTCGCAGGTAATGTAAGCCAGCCAACTACTCAATTAAGGCCCAAGTGGCTGCTGCCACAGTCTCATTTCTATCTGCAAGCAAACCTATTTAAGTCCATGACCGACTGAAGTATTAATGATGACTCTCGCTATGTGTGGTACTGTGATATAATTCTGTTGGTGCATTTAACGACATTTGGGGGACATTTATTGCAAATACTTTGGACTGTCCATGTTACAACTGGGCATGCTTGGGATCTGAGAACAGTTACATCTGTCTACGACTATTAACTTCCGCTTTGGCCATCTTTAAGACCATTTGGCCAAGTGATTAAACTCAGCCTCACTTATAAATGGTTTCCATCATAGCAATTAAAATTTTTCTACAGCTGTTTTCATCTGCAGTGCTGGAAAATTCATGGGATACGTAATACTTATGAACAATGCATCATTTGTTTTGTACTGCCGGTAGCTCACAAACCCAACATTGCCCAGATATTAATTTTGTCAATTTGCTATTAGAAATGAAAACAAAAAATGAACTGTGTTTGTAGTGTCATACTGAACAATTTCATTTGCAGACATTCATGAAAATATCTTTGAAATTATGAAACAGTTTCTGTACACTGGCTGCAGCTGCTTCATGTGCCTACACCATTGTTTTGTTAATGTCTTCATTATACTTTTTTTTTATCATCATCAGTTGGTTGGTTGTTTGGGGAAGGAGACCAGACAGCGAGGTCATCGGCCTCATCGGATTAGGGAAGGACGGGAAAGGAAGTCGGCCGTGCCCTTTGAAAGGAACCATCCCGGCATTTGCCTGGAGCGATTTAGGGAAATCACGGAAAACCTAAATCAGGATGGCCGGACGCGGGATTGAACCATCGTCCTCCCGAATGTGAGTCCAGTGTCTAACCACTGCGCCACCTCGCTCAGTGCATCATCATCAGTCTTCTGACTGGTTTGATGTGGCCCGCAACTTTCCTTCTCATAATATTGTTACATTCCATCCTGGATTTTCCATTGTTTGATTTAGTTTTATTTTCTTATTTATAGATTTAAAGATGGGTGCAGATCATTGTAAAAATAAAACCCACTGATTGATAGCAAGCATAGTAAAAAAAGAAAATAGGACACCCAGATTGTGATTTTTGTGAAGTTTTTAATGCAAATGCCTTCATGATTCCTTTGAAAAGAACACAGCTGATTTCCTTCCCCACCCTTTTGAGACTGTTTTCTATCTCTAATGACATTATCACCAACAAGGTGTTACACCCCTTCTCTTCCTCTGAGAAGAGGGAACATTTTTTTTTTTAGATAGCTAGGAGTGTTGTCTTCTGTTTTAAACATTTCTGTTGGTAGATTTGGGAATCTTACCTCTTGAAGGTATGTACCGGGTCAGCATTTCTATATCATTGTGTTGTAGATAGTTAGCAAAGAACATATGAGTGTTCTTAAGTATGTCTAATCTGCAACATGAAACTGTAGCTGAAAAGATTTTCTTATTCAGACTACATACTGGGGGCCCGCAAACACTGGCAGCTGCAAAATGTCACATCATTAGTAGCTTATGGAAAAATAAGTTAACTTGTATTGATTACAGATGGAAAGTTATGTATAAAATGAAACTTCACAGAGACTGAATAGGATAGTTGGCCATGAATGAAGAGGGACAGAGTCTCACATTTTGGTTTCAAGGAGAAAGTAATCTTTGTCATGCAGATGGAAAATTTTACCCTGTAGTCCTACAGGAAACACATGAAATATGGTGTATTGTATTCCGTTGCTAAATAATTGACTGCTTTCAAGAATATTTTACAGTTGTACATATTTAATTATTTCTTAAAAAAACCTTGTCTAACATAGACCGGTTGTTTGTATTCTTTTGCAAAGATATTTTGTGTCTTTGTTTCAGAAATTGATCCAAAATTCAGGAGAAGTAAAAATGATTGGTATTCCATTGACAGATGAAAATTGCTCCATAAGCACAGTAAGGCTGCCTGAAGTTTCTGCTACAAGAGGTGAAAGGACGATAGAAAACATTGAGCATAGTC
Organism: Schistocerca cancellata; assembly: GCF_023864275.1. Classification (NCBI taxonomy): domain Eukaryota; kingdom Metazoa; phylum Arthropoda; class Insecta; order Orthoptera; family Acrididae; genus Schistocerca; species Schistocerca cancellata. The sequence continues at coordinate 482,525,790 of NC_064628.1, forward strand.
ATGTTGTTCATGCCCCCATAGCTGTTTCCAGTGAAGGGAAAGGAAACATAGAATTTAGTGGGGACATATGTTCCAAACAAGTTAATCCAAATCTTTTGGCAGCAAAACCTCATTTAGGAAATGTTATTTCCCTCAATGAAATCACAAAACCTGAAGACAGGTGAGTTTTTTCCTTATACTACAATATCTGCACTAAATTGTTTATCAACATTCTAGATGAAAGAACATTTTTGTTTTACAGACTGCTTCTCTTGGGAGGATACATAGGTGTTCTTGACCACATGGAATATATGAATGTGACACCCAATATAAAGACATTCACATTATTGTTAGACTGTACTCCACAGACACTTACAGCAGAACATGTAAGTAAAAATCTGGAACTGGCCTTCTGACTGAATTGTTTGCAGCAAAATAATGATACAGGAAACTTTTACCTGACAGGTGGCAGCAGACTGACAGCTGTTCAGTAGCTTACTCATTCACTACCATTTATAGTCAATATTTTTGTGGTGATGAAAATGGGAGAGTAATTAGTTGGAGAAAATTAAATTTTAGGATGACTGGAAAGTAACTGAATATTTCTGCTCATTGAAGACACAGTAAGAGAGGTAAATTACTAATGAGATACAAGAAATGGATAAAATTACAAAATCCAAAGAATTAGCAGTGGCAGAGGGTGCAGTTAAGAAGTCAAAGATAAAGGGAAATGTGAACAAGGGAAGCTAGCTATTGGAGGATGGAAAAAGGAATGCAGGGTTCACCAGAAGAAGGTAGTAGAAACAAAGAGATGTGGGGAAAAAAAGACTGGCTATCTTACTTGAAGCCAAATGACTGATAGAAATCAGGTATGTGCTGCAGAAAAAAGTTCCAATTGATAATGCGAACAAATGTTTTTCATCGTGGGATTAAGGTTCAAGCCCTCCAAAGAGATTGCCACTAACACTTTTACACTTTGATTTTTTATGTGACATTTTTTTCTTTGTTGGCTGTAATTATTAGACAAAAGTGTATTTTTTTAACACAGTCAGTTGATTTTGGCATTTATGATCAGTGATCTTTTCGTACAGTTAACTCAGATAACTCAACATAAAGTTCAGATGACATCTTCATCTGTTCCCACATGTTCTGAAATTAAGGTAGCAGTTTGCCAGATATATACACAATAAAGTACAAGTTAACAGAAAATTAACATGACACGACTTCTCATATAGGTCCACTGGAATTACAGTATTAAAACATAATTTTTTCATGAAGTAGACTTTCTGTGAGTCTATATTGTACGCTACCTGTGTAAAGGCTGTAAAGAGTGTGGTGGCCCTGCAGTTAAGTCATTTGCTTCTTCTCCACTTTCAGAAAGGGCGTTACTACAATATACACCATTTGTATTTGCCACCTTTTTATACTTACGAGGGCCACTTTTTTTCAACCTCTGATCACTTAGTATAGGAGCTATGTGAGCGGCAAAAAGTGGACATGCACTGTAGGCTACTTCGCAACTCTCACACTACACACTTCGCCACTGCTGACCTCAAGGCATCAGTCTGCATTGCACTGCAGCCACATAAACATGGCTGCCGTCATTGTTGCTCCTGCCAAGTGTGAATTACAAAGTGTAATTCAGCTTCTGCAAGCAGAAGGGAATAGTGCAGCAGAAATTCATCAGAGAATGAGCTGAGTGTACGGTGATAACTTCGTGACTGATGGTGTTGTGCATGAATGGGCGAAATGACGTGTGTGATGAAGGGGGCCAAGAACGCAAGTCTGTCGTTACAGCCGACCTTGTTGAACAAGTTGACAGAATGGTTAGAAAAAATCATAGGTTCACCATAACTGCTTTGTGTATGGAAATTCTGGAAGTTTCAAGATCTGTCATACACTCTATTGTTATTAAACATTTAGGCTAGCTACATAAAACTTTGTGCCCACAAAAGTCACCAGCTTTGAATTTCCTCGACGATTATCATGATGCAGGAGAGATCTTTTTGAAATCAGTTGCTACTGGATATGAAACTTGGATCCAAAACGACACACCGGAAACAAAATGACAGTCACAACAATGGATGCATCCAAATTCACCAACCAAACCAAAAAACTTCAAACAAACATTCAACAACAGAAAGGTTATGGCTACCGTGTTTTGGTGCTGCCGTGTGTTGCTTGTAAAGTTTATGCAGCCTGGAACCACTGTCATTGCTGCTTTACGACGTGTGTGGAGAGCCATTCAAAACAAACGAAGAGGTATGCTGACTTCAGGAATTGTGTTGATCCATGACAATGCTCATCCACACAATGCTGGCACAACCAAACAACACCTTGAACAATTTCAATGGGACATTTTTCATCACCCATCATACAGTCCTGACCTGGCACCCAGCAACTTTCACCTTTTCCCTGAGCTGAAGGCAGGAGGGCAGCACTTGAAAACCAGCAAAGATCTTCAAAACAACGTCAGTGCTCATTTGAATTCATTGGCAACATTTTTTGAAGAGGGTATTACAAAGCTTATCCACAGGTATGATAAATGTCTCAGTCATTTCAGTGATTAGGTTGAAAAGTAACCACAAGTGTACAAAACTTGTGGTAAGAAAATAATTGTTTTCTATGAACTTGTCTTTTATTTATAGCCTATCGGAGGTTTTTTTTTTAAAAAAATGGCCTTCATAGTATGCCTCATGTCAATTTTAGAAGTTGTTCATTAGATTCCATAGCAGAACAGTCTTGAATCTTCTGTCACAAAAGGGAATTTGAGTTGTATCATACTTTGGGTTCTATCTGTTAATGCCTCTCTCTCTCTCTCTGTCTCTCTCTCTCTTTCTCTCTCCATCTTTTTCTAGGCAGCCTGCTCATGAACATCTACACATCACATACAAATTATGACCTTCCCACTATCAGAAATAAGCAAAACTCAAAACAGGTATGTATAGTTGGAAACTAAACATTTAAGTGCTCTACATTTACAAGCAAACACTGTCTCATTAATGATTTTCAGGAATGTCATACTAAATTGGCAATAAGAATATATATTTTGTACAACTGAGGAAATCATGATTTTCTACAAAGGAGGACTGTACTTTTTGACTCCTATGGTTAAAGTGCAGTTATGGTGTTGGGGGTTTCTGCATCACGCTTAGATGTTGGTAAGATTACGGTGACGAGACGGCCAATTGTGAGTCACATGCAGTTAGCAAATGAGAATATTGTTCTTCATTTCTTTTGACTCGTGTATGAAGCTAAGTTATATTTAATTTTTATTGTTATGTCATAGATTTTTTTTTTACCTTTCTACATTTTGTAAATAAAGTTAGCTAATAATTTCGTTTGTCTCATAGGAATTTGGGATTTATATTATTTGCAGTTAGCACATATTTTAGATGTTTATATATTCTGTGGCTCATTCTGATGTTGTGATAGTCTGCAGTGTCAGAATTAATTTCTTTTTTTCTAAGCAAAATATTGTAGCTTAATAGAGCTGTGTTTAATGTCTGTCAACATGGAAGGTTTCCAGATAATGTACACAAAATTGGTTATTATGGATTATAAGGTTGACAAGTTATTCATGCATATGTCAGTGTGGTGTTTAATTGTGGGCCTACGTTAAGAATTTTTTGATTGATGATAACTCATATTGAGTCAGTGTAATTCCAAGGTGAAGTCATATAATGATGTGCGGATGCAAAAAGAATATGCCAAAAAAGTTCTTCTGAAATGTTCCTCATTAGTAGAAAGGATTTTTCTGTGGTATTCGGTGATGTTGTTGAAAAGAAGGTTCACATATCTCTCTTCTCTGTATACACGGACACAGTTGGTTTTCTGCTAGTTGCCTGTCAAATGGTGATGTTTTGAAGCTGATATTTATGTGGGTCAGTAAGTGTCCCACTATTTTCATGGCCTCACAGCTACATTTGGTGAAACGCAAAAGAACAAAACATTTTCTTCTCAGGATTCAGAAGAAGGATGTATTGCCAGCAAGCACTATTGTTTCTGTTTTTCTTCGCACAACTGTCTTGAAGGTTTCGTTGATCTGTCCATGAACCATAGCCTCCACTTTAAAGGCCCAGGGACAGGTGCACACACCAACAGCCCTGGGGGTAGATGATAGCCTTGGGAGGGCAAGCCATGACAAAACTCTTCCATCTGGTGTCCAAGATGTATGAGACAGGCGAACTACCCTTGAAGAATTTAATAATTCCTGTTCCAAAGAAAGCAGTTGCTGACAGGTGTGAAAATTACCAAACTATCAGTTTAATAAGTCATGACTGCAAAATATTAATATGAATCCTTTACAGAAGAAGGGAAAACTGGTAGAAGCAAACTTCGGGGAAGATTTCTATGTAGGAATATGTGAGGCAATACTAATCGTACGACTTATCTTAGAAAATAGGTTAAGGAAAGACAAACCTACATTTATAGCATTTGTGGACTTAGAGAAACCTTTTGACAATGTTGACTGGAATACTTTCTGTGAAATTCTGAAGGTAGCAAAGATAAAATAAAGGTAGTGAAAGGCTATTTACAACTTGTACAGAAACCAGGTGGCAGCTATACGAGTCAAGGGACATGAAAGAGAAATAGTGGTTGAGACAGGGTTGCTGCCTATCCCCAATGTTGTTCAATCTGTACATTGAAAAAGCAGTAAAAGAAACAAAAAAATGGAAAAAGAATTAAAGTTCAGGGAGAAGAAATAAAAACATTAAGGTTTGTCGATGATTGTAATTCTGTCAGAGACAGCAAATGACTTGGAAGAGCAGTTGAACATGATGAACAGTGTCTTGAAAGCAGAATATAAGATGAACATCAACAAAAGCAAAATCATGATAATGGAATGTTTCCAAATTAAATAAGGGAATGCTAGGGAATCAGAGGAAGAAACGAGACACTTGAAGTAGTAGATGGATTTTGGTGTTGCAGCAGCAAAATAATCAATGATGGCCCTAGTAGAGAGGATGTAAAATGTAGACTGGCAATGGCAAGAAAAGCATTTCTGAAGAAGAGAAGTTTGCTAACACTGAATGTAGATTTAATGTTAAGAAGTCTTTTCGGAAGGTATTTGTATGGAGTGTCACCATGTATGGAATTGAAACATGGATGATGAACAATTTAAACAAAAATAGACTAGAAGCTTTCGATTTGTGGTGCTACAAAAGAATGTTGAAGATTAGATGAGGAGGTACCGAATAGAATTGGGGAGAAGAGGAATTTGTGGCACAACTTGACCAAGGGAAGGGATTAGTTGATAGGGTACATTCTGAGACATTAAGGGATCACCAGTTTACTTTTGGTGGGAAGTGTGGGGGGAGGGGGGGGGGAGTAAAAATCGTAGATGGGGACCAAGAGATGAATACAGTGAGCAAATTCAGAAGGATTTATATTCGGAGATGAAGAGGTTCGCATGGGATAGAGTAGCATGGAGAGTTCCATCAAACCAGTCTTTGGACTGAAGACCACAACAACAACAATTGTAATTTACAAAAATGTCATTAGCCCACAACCTAATTGTGTAGGTACAAGTAGATTGCAATTTCTTATTATTATGTTACGATGTCAGAGACTGTGGTTTGGCTGGAACTCTACTGCACAGCTTGCTTGATAAAAATGCTTCGTCATTTACTAAGAATATATGATGATTTTTGAGGTTATAGTTAGGAACTAATAAGACTGAAACAAACAGCAGTTATATTCATACCAAACAGCACTTCTAGTATCCATTGCATCTTTGTTGCTGAAAGCATGGTCAAAATGCAGCTTTGTATACAGTGGGAAATAAATGAAAAACTAGAATCTTAATGCCTACCTCCATTTCGCTCCTCACTGGCTGTCTTCATTTCCCAGGACTCATTGTGATGGTTATCAACATGTACATGTCAGGTAAAATCTGTTGGCATCATATCTGCACTTAACCATTCTTATTATCTGTAAATTTATGTTTTTATTGTTACCTTTCCTATAGTGTTTTATTGTTATCTAGGTTTCATTGATTACCTTAGCTGAGTATTATTTACTTTGTCCAAACTATGACAATTTCAGTAGCTTTATGGTGGTCAAAGACAGATGACTAAATCAAGAAAAGAAAATAAAGTTGATGTAAAGAGTTAACACATTGGTTACTGTAGTTGAGTTGATGTAAGGTGATCCCTGGCAATTGCAGTGGGCTGGACACAGCAGCTTCACACGCTTCCAATAGCATAATGTGATTTTGTTGTGCCAATGGCAGTTCCGCATTGTTCTCACAGCTGTATAGATGGCTATTATTTACACCTGCAGCCATTTGTGCTTCACAGTTGAAAGCTGACAATAGTGCTGCTAGCTATTAGGGATCTTCTTAAGCTGTCTTGACTATAGCAACTATTGGCATTGTTATTTATCAAAGTTTCTTTGCAGGAGCTGATGTCTGCCATGAAAAAAAGTGGTATTAAACCGGACATTGATTTCTACAATATGTTAATAAGAAGAAGAAATGTGAGAGCTGACTACAAAGCTGGAAAAGTAAGTTTCCCCATAGCTTGATGATACCCTCATGAGCAATTGTATTAGAGATGGCGTCTGTGCTGGAGAGAGAGCACTGCTGTTGACACGGTGAATGGCGCAGTTTGAAAATGGGATGTTGTCAGATCTTATATTGGCTGTCAACATGACTGTGAAATGCATGATGAGCAATATACTTAACATCTGCCCACTTGATCATGGCCAGGTAATGAGTCCGATGTCTGGGACGCTCCAGTGCTGAGGTTGTACAGGTTTTCACATGTCACTGTGTCAGCATTATCACAAGTAACGTGATTCAAGGAAAACTTCCAGTGTCATAGTTAACTGCTGTAGTTCCACTAATTCCAGTTTAGATGTTCTTCATCATAAACCACTAAAATAAACTCATTTCTCTGCCAACCTGCCATGCCAATAATGGTTGCAGGCTACAATTTGATCTACCTTTCTTCTCACTGCCTCATTATAAAATATCTAATCAGCCGTACACACACAGAACAACCTGCTTATTTATCATGTATAGATTTCACAATAAAGAATGACAGCCAAAAACAGTTGCAGGATAAAATTTTTTTATTAAAATTCTTGACCAAGGTTTCGGTACATATAAATATACCTTCATCAGAAGTAAAAATTCTAAAATTACATCATGCAATGGAGAATAATAAAAACAATTATGCCAAAGGCGTCGTCAATAATTAAAACATCATCTCCATTTGTACAACATGTGTCATGGGCACAAGGTCAAAGCGAACAGTATTAACAGCATTGTAATGCTGTTAATACTGTTCGCTTTGACCTTGTGCCCATGACACATGTTGTACAAATGGAGATGATGTTTTAATTATTGACGACGCCTTTGGCATAATTGTTTTTATTATTCTCCATTGCATGATGTAATTTTAGAATTTTTACTTCTGATGAAGGTATATTTATATGTACCGAAACCTTGGTCAAGAATTTTAATAAAAAAATTTTATCCTGCAACTGTTTTTGGCTGTCATTCTTTATTGTGAAGAATTTTAACAGTTGCTGCCGCAGCCATGTTTAAAATCATGATGTATAGATTTGTATGTTTGTTTTATAGCCTACCATTAAGATTGGTAAACACAGCAACAATTAAATGTTTCCAGTTGGATTAAATGTTACAGTGTGTAAATTAAGGACAAAAGGAAGATTACAGTTTAAAATCTCATCAACAACAGGGTCATTAGAGATGGTGCACCATCTTGTATTAGGGAAATATGGAGAAGAAATCACACATCTGTCCTTTCAAAAAAACCATCCTGTTACCTTAAGCGATTTATGGAAAGCACAGGAAACTTATATATGGATGGGCGGACAGAAATATGAGCTGATTTACTCCAGAATGAGAGTTCAGATTGTTTTGGAGCCATTTCTTATTGTTGCTGCATTGTATTGCATCTCCCTCATTTGAATTGTCAGTGAACTATGTTAGTATTGCCTCTTTTCATAATTACAATTCTATTTTATCTTTGGGGGTCGTTTCTTGGTAAAATTTATTAGTTTTTTACTTGACAGTAGGAAATGACTTGCAGGAGATCTAAAACAGAGCAGTTGTGTGTTGGATTTTGATGTCCTCCACACCACCTCTTTAATTTAATGAATAATAGGCTCATGGTAATGATTAGGTCACTTGCCACACTGCATTCTAACCCAGAAAAGTACAACACTTCAGTGGCGATAAATTTCAGTTTATATACATTACTACCCAACTTTTGAACACTCATGTCTACATAGGAGATAATGGCTTTTTGTATTTCAAAAGCAACTCCATTTTAGCAGCATTACTTCATCACAATCATCAGCAGCTTTTGCTGCTGTCCAATGTCTGTTCCTGAATAAAGGTCTCCTCTAGGCATTTCCACACCATTACAGTCTTCAGCTGTAAGCATCTGTACCCATCTTACATTAAATTATTGTTGCGATCTTCTGCTATTTCTTAGAATCCAGCAGAGAACTTCATTGGTTCCTCTTGCAACCCCTCCTCACCCCCCCCCCCCCCCTTCCAGCTTCCTTTTTCTGTGATATGACTTCATTAGATTCTTACTTAAGCTAGAATTCCACTGCTCTAACCACTGGTACTTTTTATGTTTTTTTTTTTGGCTTGTGTCAAAGCCTAAGTGGCATACCAACAATCCTGTCAGCTTCCCCGACTGATTTAGTTCTTTACTCCTAATTTTTTGAAACATTTAAGCGTCTTTTCATTTTCCTGCCTTTGCATGTTCATTGCCTCTATTGTGTTTCTCAGCAGGTGTCTCTGAAAAAAGTCTGAAAGGATGAACAAATAAGATCAAATAAAAAAAGAATACAATAATCAAAACATGTGACAAAGGACTAAAAATAAAAAAAATTATATCACGTGATCAGATTTCAACTCAAGATCTTTTGCATGCCCAGACTGTACCTTAACCACTATGCTACGCTGCCACTTAACATCAGAGCATTTTATTTATTCCTCTTCAGAACCAGTTGCAGCAATGACTTGCTTCCTTCAGAAAGTTTGGCCTCATGCAGTCTTGTGTGAAGCTGATCTACTGTAGACTGATGTCTGTGATGACAATAATTGAATGTGTGATGCTGAATCGTGTCCTGTGCAAAAGGATCCAGTTGTGATGTATATATTCTTAGCTACTTTTACATAAGTTCAGTCTGTTTCTTACTGTCCCAGGACTGTAACTGCACAATTTGTTGAAACTTTAGTCCAGAAGTTTCTCAGTATTTGTGGATCCTAGCCAAAGTGGTAATTCACACTCACTGATCCATTCCATAGTTCTGTTACAACTTGAGAGTTGTCTGTATAGTAATATCCACCAGCTAGTTCCTGTGCCAAATTGCAATCCTGTTTTCCATAGGCAGTTGGTCATAATTTTTGGCAAAAATCTTATACATTATAAAGAGAAGTTTTTCATGTCTTGCCTGTCACCTTTTATGTGAAGTAGAACAAGTTCCAGTTACCTAGACATTCAGTAAATCATTTTGCAAGTACAGTTTGTTTAACCTGTCCTCTAGCATTAATTACTGGCATTGAAACACCATCTCCAGGTGCCCTTGCATCATAATTCAGATGGCTTATACAACTCAAACCTGGCATTACTTCAAAAATTTCTTTTTTAATTGTCAACAATACGGAAGGGATAGATTGCTAGGGCACTGAGTCACAAGACAGGCACAATGGAACAAAAGGCTAGAGATGTTTTAAGCTTTCAGACAAGGTCCTCCTTCCAAAGTAGAAAACTCACACTCATTCACACAAGAACGATTCACACACAAATGGCCACTGCCTCCAGACACTAAGGCCCAACTCCAACTGCATCTGACATGAGCAGCATTATGGTTAGGGTGGTGGTGTCGGTCAAGGAGGACATGAGGTAGGGAGGGGGAAGAGTAGCAGAGTAGGGGTAGGGAAAGATGCTAATGCTGCCTGTGGGAGCTTGCAGGGATGTGGTGGAGACAAAAAAAAGGGCTGCAAGAAGAGGAAAGGTGTACATAGGATTGTTGACAGGATAGAATGCATGAGTGGAAGTAGGGAAGGGGATAGGTGGGTGGAGGACAGGAATTGTGAAGGTTGAGGCCAGGAGGATTATGGGAATGTGGGATATGTTGCGAAGCGAGTTCCCACATGTTCAAGCAACTGGATAGTTCAGCTGTCTCTTGACCACAGTTTGGTGGCGGAATACAACTGTGGGAGGGCTGGGGAGGATAGAGAGTTTCTTATCAGTGTTATAAATATGTTCATTATTTTGTGCCAAAAATACAAAAGCTTGGATCAGTAGACAGAAACTGGTAACATTTGAAATGAGGTGTTACAAAAGGTTCACATCTTAAAGCAGTGTCTCAGAACCCTCGATTACTCACGGTATATCCAGACGGGCCTAGGCTCAACACGGCACACCAAAATGTCTGTCCCCTCAAAATCCTGTTAATCTTAATATAATTATGAATTATTACATTATTGTTGTGTTATTATTATTATTATTATAAAACAGGAATATACTCATTCATTTATTAACAAATCTTTAACTTTCATTCACTGTAGAAAATAGAAATTTCTGATATGAATTTTAAAGTAAATAACACTACTTGTACATTTAGCTAAGCTGCTTGCAGATGGTTGATTTGTTGACAAAGCAAGCCTCATTTCTTCATCGGTGGATTTGAGTCTCATTCTCTTTGACATTTTAATTTTAATTAATGTCGAGAAGCCCAGTTCACTCAAATATGTAGTTCAAAATGGTAATAGCTCATTAATTGTCATACTAGAGATAGCTGGGTATTCACAGCTTATTGATAACCAAGATGTATCCAAAGCCATTTTGAAAAATTTTGATTTCAATATCCCATCTGCTTTCAGATCTGCTAGTTCCCCTTGCAAGCCTAAACCTAAATTATTTGGGAGATATTTGAAATCAACAAATAAATCACAATCTCATTCTAAATCTTCAACACTCTCTCCAAAGTACTCTTTGCAATTCTGCTGCAAGAATACTGAATGTTTTTTAATTAAGTTCGTCGTCACCTTTCATCATCAGTAAGAGCCATACAGTTGGGAACAACTCGCACAATCCATTTTCAATTGTCTTATCCACAAATTTAACAAATACTTGAATATTATCCATACTAATCAGAATATTTTTGTTTCTGTTTTGCATTTTTCTGTTTTATTCATTCAAGTGTGTAAGAACATCAGAAAGATATGCCAACTTAGATACCCATTCATCATCTGCAAATAAATCCACATACTTATGTCACTCAGTAGCAAAAGTGCAAGTACTTAATCTCCAAGTTCAAATTTTTGTGTTAAAACTTTACCACGACATAATCATTGTACTTCTGTATGTAGCAGGAGTGTAGTGTGCTGTGACCCCATTTCTTGACACAAAATGTTAAAAAACTGCATGTTTAAATGGCCCTGATTTGATGAAATTCAATTACTACTTCCTCCATCAGAATTTTCAGAGAAGAATGCAAAACCTTGCAACAATGGCTTTGCAGTGTATGAGACAAGGTCAGTTTATAAGTAAGGATTTATTTTGCAGACTTTACCCACGAATCCTTTCACTTGGCCTGTCATAGATGCAGCTCATTCTGTACAAACACTAACACAATTCTCCCACATTAATTCTTTATAGACCAAATATTCATTAGTCACACAAAATATTTCTTCAAGAGTTGCTCGTTCAAGTGGTTCTGTGCAAAAAGTGAGTCACTTACAGTTACAAACCCATCAAAATACCTTATGTGGGAAAGAAATTGTGCTAACTACCAGTATCAGTGGACTTGCTCTGAAGTGATTATTTTCTCCTTCAAAATGTCATCGTCATCACTGGACATGTCACTAACCAGATGGCTGATTGTGTCAGTAGAGAGAGGAATTTTTAAATTCCAGTAGCAGCTTCTGAATCAAGGTCTATTTTTACCATTTTTTACATCATGGGCATTAAAAACATTTCTGCTGTTGTGGATGGTTTTTTTGGCCTTTGTGATAAGTTCGGCTACCTTTTAGCTAGCTTCCTGTATTTTTTGCGAAAAATGTATCAATATAGTCATGAGCTTCACTTGTTTTATTTATTTATTTTGATCCAGCAACCAATGAAAACAATTCACATCTTCACTTAACAGGGAGGAATGTTTTGTTGACAAATGACACTTCAGTTTTTCTGAGAACCATAACAGCATTACTGAGTTTTCCACCACATACAACACACTCGGGTATTGGGCGTGTTTCGTCACCATACCAAAAAAAAAAAAAAAAAAAAAAAAAAAAAAAAAAAAAAAAAAAAAAAAAAAAAAAAAAAGTAAGATCAATAGTTATCACTATATTGCTTTTCAACTACATTCTTCACTCTTCACCCCCCCCCCCCCCTCCGCTCCCCGGCTCGATGGTTTCACCACTTGCACTTAACCCTAGGATGCATGGTGCCGAAAACACACGTGAATGCATATGCAGGGCCTCCAAGGCCCTGCCCTAATTTAAAATCTTCCTCTTTTCATATAATCATTATTTGGAGCTAAATTTATTTCTGTCAAATTTATTGTCATGTTGAAAGATTTCTAAGATACAGTAACAGGATCTGGTGGGCCTGATTAACATTTTATTAGTTTTTTAATAAAACTCTAAGAGTGAATTTTTATTAGATACATCCATTTACATACAACATATACAAATAATTTTATTAATTCACTTATAAGTTGCAGTTTACATTTTATAACATTTGTTACAACCAATTTCTTTAATTAAAACATACTCATTATTCACAATATTATGTATATAGGAAATATTTTGACAAAAAGTTATTATTCATTGTTAACATAAAATAGCATTTTTCTTAGTTTTCAACATGTGATGAACAAGAAGCACAAAGAACTTCACCATGTTCCTTAAAAATGTTGGTTTTACTCTTAATGCGTGTCATAGCACTTTTCCTGTGTTTATTATATGGACAATAATTGCATCTTCTACTTTTTCCTGAAACAGGTAGTTGGTTCGGCAATATGACATCTTTTTGAACACCACACCTTTGCATGGCATCAAGGATTTTCTTTGGAAGATTAGGGATCTAAATACGAAGTTCCATTAGTGGTCTTACAATTTCCTCTGCTAAATCTCTTAGGAATAAATGCCTTTTATCACTTCTTCCACTACGGTATGTCAGATGTTGGTCGTAAAATTAAATTTCACTGTTCATTGCTGCGTCGTCCATCATATTCATCCATAATGCAAACGGCCATCTTCTTGTTTGTCTCTTCAAGTGTAATAACGAATTTTCTGGTCCATTTGATCTACTCCACACTTTGTATAGTTATAGAACTTTATTATATCCAAGTTTCTTCTTTGCATGAGTTTCATCAATGTTTCTGTCGTGACGCATTGTGCTAATGAGAACTACAGATGTTTTCTTTTTGGGAACATAACTCACCATTGAAATGAAACCTCTAAATGCAAACAAAGAGGAATGAATCGCTCTTGAGACAGATGGTTTCATCTCATTAGGAATTTCTGGTTTATTTTGTTTGATTGTTCCCACCACTGTAATTTGCTTCTGAAGCATCTCTTCTGCCAGCTGCACACTAGTAAAGAAGTTGTCAACAGTAATATTTTTTTACGATCCTTCAATGCTTTTAGCAAGATCTTTCACCACATTCAATCCAAGATTTTCCTGAATAGGTTCATGGCACTTCCTTCCCGTGTAAATAATTCCATCTAAAGCATATGCAGATGTAGCATCACACAACCAAAATATTTTTATGCCATACTTGGCTGGTTTAGAGGGCATATACTGGGTGAAGCTGCATCTTCCATGGAATGGGACTAGCTGTTCATCAACTGTGAGCGAATCATTGGGAATCATTCTATTTCTACACTTGTCCAGAAATAGTTCCCATACATAGTGAAGAGCTGCAAGTTTGTCATCTGCAGATCGAGCTTCACGGGTATGCCTGTCATCAAATCTAATCATTCTCCTTATAGCCTCAAATCTGTTTACTGACATGGTGGCCTTACATGTAGAATTTGCCTTTTCATCCAAGAATAATTATCTAATAGGGGCATCCCAACTCTTCTCAACACCAGAAAACAATAAAAGACCAAGAAAACCCTCCATTTCAGCAAACGAAACGTTTTTCCACGTAAAGCAGCCACTCTTCTGCCTTCAATATTTGTGCAGTTGATGATTTACTCTAGTATTTCCTTGGAGATGAAATAGTCCCAGGCATCCTTAGGTTTACAGGTTTTCAAACCCCCGGCTGGACCAGGTGCCTTTCTTTAAGATATTATGAACAGGCGTACAAAAAGTTTCAGGAGGACCTATTATCCAAACTGTTCCATTCCGACTAATGTATGTGTGGTCTTCTATGCTTTTTTGTGGTGGTTCATTTTCAGACTTTCATGAAGTAATATTGTCGGAAGGACTGTCATCTGCCTCAATATTTACATCTGCAGGTTCATTGGCTAATTCTTCACTACTTGCATCTTCAAAAATATTTCCTTCCTCGCAAGAATCATCTTCTTCAAACCATTGAGCCACAACACTTTCAAAATTAGCTACATTTGCAAGTACTGACTCTCTTGCTTTCGTGTCGAAGCCATAACCAAAGGCGTGTCTCTCGGACAGGAGCTTGTGCAGCACTAAACGAGACATACTCGTTACAGTATGGCCCTTGCAGCAACAAACAAACTACATTAACAATTAAGCTGACAAGAGCAGCACAGGATAACAATACTATGCAATAATGAAATATATGATAGCAAAAAGATCAATAATACACCGACATCGCCAATATGTGACTGTAGTGTGTATTATTTTTTAGTTATACTATTAATACTACAACTACTGCTGCTGTTGGCACTCCTGTTGCTGGAAATACCACTACAGTTATTCTTGAATCAATAACTGCTCCCAAACAAATGTTGAAGACAATATAGGCTAAAGAACATTTATAAATGTGTGGGGACTTCTGAAGCCCTGCTTACGCATTCACAGTGTATGGGTAAACGTATTGAATTATACAAAAAAACTTAGAAAGGTATCTCGTTCAGACTTGATAGGAGGAATGTCACAGTGTTAATGAAAGAGTACTGGAAAGCAGTTTGAAATCAAACAAAAAATTACAGAATTTTTTTTAAAAATGAAGACATACAAGGGCCTCGGAGGCCCTGTATATGCATCCTAGGGTTAAGGATGGTCCACTCCATATAATGAACTTATCTATATCAAGTCAAAAGAAAAAGTTTAATAACACTGTAATGGAAAATACTGGTGTTGCAGTCTAAATATTTGCACTACTGCAGAGTACAGCTGTGTTAAAGCTAGACTTGAAATACTCAAACAACAGAAAGTTCAGGATGAAATTACAACAGTATTGTTGAACAAAAATACTTTATTGTTGTCTGACAATGTGTCGGTCCTTTGGCGGTGAATGAAAAGAGCATCAAGTTTAAGAATTGGCTACAAACTGGAACAAACATCAGAACAAGGAAATAATAATAAGAGGGACATTTTTGCTAATTTCCAAATTTTAGGGAAAAGTACGAGGGTTGAATGAAAAGTAATGCCTCCACCTTCGTTAATTGGGTTTTGGTGGGAATATTTTAATAAATCCAATGCAGAAATAATCCTTAGAATGTGATCTTTAATTACCAATATTCACTTTTCCATATAATCACCAGCCAATTGGATATATTTCTGCCAATGATGAACAAGTTTCCACAACCACAGTCTCACAGTTCCCTCAACGTCTTCATCAGAAGCATAATGATGTCCCCAGAGATCGTCTTTCATTATTGGGAACAGATGGAAGTCAGACAGTGCTAAATCTGGACTGTATGGGGGGTGCCGTACAGTGTTGAGATTCAGTCTCTGAAGTTCTGCTTTGGTGGCATGTGAAGTATGTGGTTTTGCATTGTCATGCTGCAGAAAAACATTTCCCTTTTCCTTTCGGACCCTTGTTATCCATTGTTTCAAGAGTTCACAGCATTGTGATGTAACACTCTAAATTTATTGGTGTTCTACGATCAAGGAAATTAACATGGATAACACCATCTGCATCCCAGAACACTGTGGCCATAATTTTTCCATAGACTAACGTTTCATCTCCGGGTTGTAATGGTGTACCCACATTTCGTCTCCTGTCACAATTGAATGGAGAAAGGCATCACCTTCATTCTCATAACGCGAAAGGAGTTCCTGGCAAATTTGAAGTCTGTCAGCTTTCATTTCAGGAGTCAGCATCCGGGGTACCCATTGTGCACAGATCTTCTGATAGCCAAGGAAAGCAATAATGTGATCCACACGTTCTTGTAAAATGGCGATTGTGCTTGCAATTTCTCTATGAGTGATTCGACGATCATCCTAAAATCAGTCTGTCAACATTTTGCTTGTGAAACTTGGTGGTTGCTGTCACAGGACATCCAACTCATTGTTTGTCATGCAGGTCAGATGTTCCCACCTCAACATCTTTAAACTTACTCGCCCAATGATGCACAGTACTCACCTCAACACAATCACCATAAACTGGTTTCATTCTCTGATGAATCTCCTTTGGGGTGACACCTTCTGCTGTCAAGAATTCATTGACTGCACCTTGCTTAAATCACATTGACCGATTGACCAATTGTCTGTGCAGGGTTCCATACTTTACACCATAACAACACAGCCATTCAATGCTAAGGCTTCCCGCCAACTCGAGCTGTAGAGAAGAGGCTATGGAACAAGCCAGTACCTGCCGCATACCAGTGCTACCAATTGTTGAAGAGTTATGAAGGTGGTAGCTTTACTTTTCAGTCAAGCCTCGTACATACAGCCAGCTGTATACAAAATATGTGATACTCCGATTCTAGTTGCATAGCCAGTGCAGTGGTACAGGCGAGAATACAAATAACGCAAGATAAGCAAAGTATAACAACAATATTGAGTAAATCAATTACATTTAATTTCTATGAAAATATAACAGTTATGAGGATAAATTAAATAGTTAAAGAATAAATGAGCACTGTATTACTTAAAATTGAAGGAATTGCATTTAATTTCCTTTAAACCATAATGTGGAAAGCTGTGTTAAAGAACAAAATAAAGCCCACTGATAATGGTGAGCGATCATGAGACTTGGGTGGGAAGAACAAACTAACGTGTTTGCATTCAAGCACCCCCACAAATCCCATATTGTTAAATGAACATTTTCAATGTGAACAAATAGTAGAGGAAGTTAGTAATGAAGGAGGCCCAAGAAAATGGAAGAAGAAGAAAATGGCCCAGCAGTCTTTTGAGACAACCAGCACTGATTAACACTGCACCAGCACAAGAGAAAATCAGGTGGAGACAAAAATGGCAGTGTGTAATCTCTTTCAGGCAGAAAGTTATTACAAGTCCCACAACACAGTAATTATCTCTTTATTTACATCAGATAACACACATTGTTGGCATCTCAAGGTGTAAGTATCAGCATGTCAGGTAATTCCCACATTGGTCTACTTAAAGAGCAATAAACAGCTGAAATGAGAAAGAAATATGGACATTTCTGCTATTTCCAGAATTACAGATTGTATCTCCCAACACCTTCTGCCATGTAAAGCATGGGCCATGTGGATTCATACTCAACCTCGTTGATTAAACTAGAGCCCTGCAGAGTTTGTAGGTTACTTTCCCACACCACAAAAATTTGAGTTGAAGGAGCTCTATTGGTTTCTGACAGCACTTTTTTTTTTAAACAAGAAAAGGTATGATTTCTTTCATTTGTTCTAGAGTCATCGGTCACTTTCTGTTGCGTCACAGCTCATTGTACAAATCTCTTGTAATCGACGGTTCTGGGCACACTGGTAACTGTGAATCGATCACCCACAGTAAAATGTGTAATTGCTGTGGAATGTTCTGTCACTTCCAAGATAGCTTCAACATCTTTATCAAGCTGCGACAAACCCAAAACTCTCCATGGTAGCATTTGGCAAATCATTCTCACCATGCTATAAGAAGGTGGAGGGGAGGGGGTATCCATGTGGCAACTTGTTGAGTGAAATTTATGTGTCTTGTTTGCACCATCACCTGTAACAGCTTCTTCTTGTGTTTTATCAGTGACTGTGATGTTGGTTTCATCATCAGCAGTATGCAAACAGGGAGAGCAAATCAAGAAGAAATGTAGGATGGCATATGTTCAAACAAAATACTGTTGACTCTGTAGTGATAGTTTTGGTATTAAGCCCCATACTGTGAACCTAATTAGAGTAACTTTTTTTAATTATAAAATGATTGCACTTGAGTGTGGGATTTTACACATATCAACAGAATTATCTGTTAGAATTAGATAACATACATACACACACTCACACAAATGTGACTCGCACACGTACATGACCACAGTGGTGTCGTGTGTGAGTTGTGTTTGTGTTAGTGCGTATGTGTATGTTGTCTAATTCTGATGGAAGCCTGTTTGGCCAAAAGCTTTGTTTGATAGTCTTTTTGTGGTGTGTATGTGCAACTCAGCAGCTCGACTATATGGTGAGTAACGACTATGCCTTTCATAATATTGTCACTGTTCCATCCTGGATTTTCCACTGTTAAATTATTTGTTAGCAGCTTTTGTTGCTGTTGTGTAACACCCTCATTCTTCAAGCTAAACAAAAACCACACATGTGAAGAATGTTCATCTCTAAAAGGATCCCTGCACAATCTTGAGCAATGTTTTCTGATATGTGCAAAGCTTTGTTTTCTTTTGGGTCTTAGTTTTTCTCTCTGGCTCATCTATGGTACATGATTGCTGAAGCACGGAGAACAATAAGCTCTAGATTGGGTCTCATAGACCTCACCTATTGCCTAGGGAGATGCGGCCTGTATCCCGAGGTGCCATGGTCTCCTTCTACGGATTATAACTTATTTAGTTGCCTTACATGAGATTTCTGATTGATAATTACAATTTATTTCTACTGTAATTGTAGTAGGGAAGTTCTGGTAGAATGTAGCTACTTTAGGAGTAAAGGAGACTCTCACCGAAAAGGAAAAGTGTGCATCCAGCCAGCACTATGTAGGGTCATAAGTGACGTGTGTGTGTGTGTGTGTGTGTGTGTGTGTGTGTGTGTGTGTAAAAATTTATTTAAAAAAACTATCAAGTTTTATTTCTTTTTTCCATATTTTTGTTGTAAATTTATTCCATTATAACCAAACTTCACTGAACGCTATATGCTACTGTTCTTAACTGAGCTATGCGATTAGCAATTTAATTAAACCTTGAGCCATTTTATGTGCCCACTGTCTTATGATTGACATGTGAATCACCTTGAAGTCAAATTGTCATGACCAACCCATAGTCACTCACTACAACCACTTGCCAACAACTGCCAACCAACCCATACTGCCTGTGGCACTAAAAATGGGACAAAATACATTCATTGCTGTGCCCAGAGATGTAATTCTACTTATTCTCACAACTCACCGATGCTATTGCCTGTTAAGCTCGTTTGCACATACCAATATTTTGATGAGCTGTGAGAACAGTAACCTTATAAGATCTATCACAGAACTGCAATCATAAAAAAAAAAATAGCATAGTCCATCCTTTCCTACTAGTTCATATGTAACTGTTTGATGTTTCAGGAAGTCCTTACATTTATCCAACAGGAAAAATTAATTCCAAATGTTATGACCTTTGGGGTTTTAGCAATTGGATGTGAAAATGAAGTGGATGCCAAGGTACTTATGGAGGACATGGAGTCAGCAGGATACAGGTAGCCATTTCATTGAACTTAGTGTTCGCAATAGTTCTACAAATAGAATGTGTATTATTCCTGTTTTAGAGTACTTAATACTTCTGCAGTTTTATGGACAACTTCAGTGTAAGTACTTTGGAAACTTTTTAAGGATGAATGCTGAGATAATGGGCGCCATGTTACACAATGCATGTATTAGACTCAACTTCAGTTACATAAATACTGTGTTGGAGATTATGAAAAAGAAAGACATCAGTCCAAACCTCAAATTCCTTGAAAAACTGGAGCTGTTTAACATCAGATGTGTAAAATTATTGAAAAACAAGGTATGTGAAAAGTTACATTTTTAATTATTGCTTTACCTGAAGTGCTTTGCCAGTGTTCGCCAGTAATTTAATAAAATGAAAATCATTTGTCCAGTTGTTACTTCAGGTTAGGTGGGAAGTAAATTTCATTATATTGATTACATTTATAGGATGTTGTTTCGGTTGCTTGGACCTGATGCAACATCAGTCCATTGTCTAATTTTTTTACATTCCATAACTACTTGCTTCATATCCTGATCTTGTATTTCCATGTGGTTTTGTTCAAATAAAATAGTGACTCATTTCAGTAAAATACTGCCTTCTTTTGTTAACTAACAGTAACAAAAATGTTTACAGTATAGGACCAATAAATAATAAACTTTGTGTTGTAGGAAATCACAAATATTGATGTATGGTGGTCTTTTGCAGACAAAATTGGCACTTGTTGAAAATAGAGCTGAGTTCGAAAGCAACTTAAAAAATTTCTTGAAGTATTACAATACTTGGAAGAAAAATGTAGTACCTGAAGCAGAACAGCATCCTTGGAGGCAGTACAGGAATAACACTGTGTAACACAGAACATCCACATGATAATTCTATTACCTATCATCAATGTTAATTGTATTTTCATATAAAATAAGTTCAGTATAATCATAGAAGTATTGCTGTCCAGCTCTCCTGTTGAAATAATTAACCATCTGAATATGTACTCTAATGTTACCGTATTTACTCGAATCTAAGACGCACTCGAATCTAAGCCGCACCCGAAAAATGAGACTCGAAATCGAGGAAAAGAATTTTCCCGAATCTAAGCCGCACCTGAAATTTGAGACTCGAAATTCAAGGGGAGAGAAAAGTTTTAGGCCGCACCTCCAAATCAAATCAAAGTTGGTCCATTGTAATACGAGACACAATTTAGGTCGAATGAATGACGATACAGCTACAGGAGTTTGGTTCGAGTCGTAAGCTTAACAGTTAAGTTTTACCAGGTAGCCATTGCTATACGTCAGGCGCTCCGTCCGTATTTATACGGGTACCCTTCCTTTCCACGTGCTTCGTCTGGTTTGAATCGATTGCTTATTTTGCTTTGATCTGATAAGTGCCGTTTTCTTTGTTATAGGTGTTAACGTCACTCTGAGCTGAAAATGCATTACTGTACTGTATCATGCATTGTTTGTCTCATTCTGATAGTGCGTGTTTACGGCCTGTCGCCGCGCGCGGCATGGCTTGCTTTTGTGCGCGCTACCGCCGCTTACAATTAAAAAAAAAGAAAAGAGAGGAATCGTCTCACTAGCGAAACAATGGCAAGAGACTGCTATTTGTTGTTACTTACACTGCTTTCTTTGATAATGATCAACAAGAACCAAATAATAGACTGCATATGATAGAATATGTTCTGAACGAGAGTTAGGCGAAAATTTTTCTCCGTTTGAAAATCTTTGCGGCCGCTTCTCTAGTACGTCAAATTCTGCACAGGAATTAGTCATCTTAGATTTAAAAATCTAATCAGTTGCCGTGCTTAATTTCTGACTGTATCACTATTAGGCATAAGAAAAATACGAATGTAAACATGACACGATACGTATATTCTTCCGCGTTTGCTGTTGTCTCACTCTAGTTTCATAGTTTATTAGGCAGATAGGATTTAAATGAAATAGCAGCAAACACGAAAGAATACGTGGCATAATGTTTACATTCATATTATTCTTATGGTGAAGAGAATACTGCATGTGATTCACATTTCGTCAGGTTCCTATTAGCAACCACCTCTTCTCACAGGTAGTAAAAAATTCAACACGTAGAGTTGGCCATATTGACAAACATCCCAAACAGTCTTGCCAGTCGGATTTTCGTAGTACATTGAAATTCTGCTACATTCGAAGATGAACAATACGGAATTTGTATTTACTTCGTTGGATAATGTACGAAAATGCAGTGGTCGAAACTCGGGGCGGAGAAAAAAGCTTGTCTTCCACCTTTTTTTTTTTAATTGATTTATTGACGCAGAGATTTTGGCGCCAGTATTTATCTCTGTGCCTACAAAGCATCCCCTTGTAGCGCTACATATATTCGATGGCAGAAGTTAGTTGTGGCGGCACCTACCAACATTTTTCAGAACTTCCGCTTGCTTTGCACTCGATTCTAAGCCGCAGGCGGTTTTTTGGATTACAAAAACCGGAAAAAAAGTGCGGCTTAGATTCGAGTAAATACGGTAACCACTATTTTTAAAACCATCAGAGTATCACATACAAAAGAGCAGAAATTTTATAGGAGACAAAGGAACAACCATGAGCCCTTAACGACAATACTGTAATCCTTGCTAACTTCATGTGATGACATCCAGGTAGACATTTGTAACAGTCTTTGGTGACTATCCATGGCTTTCTCTGGGATTCAGCAATAAAAAGAACTCTTAAAAACAAATGCCAGTGCTCAGAAATGAATGTCCCCCTTGCCCCCAAGCAGATCAGGAGACGGGATAAAGGAAGAGCAATGAGGTGTACCAGAGTTACTGGTTATGGCATTTCAATGTGACAACAAAGCTTTATTTGAAATGTGTGTAAGTTCACATTATTGTATCAAAAGGGAAGATATATGTAAATTATTCAAGAACCTTGCTCAATTTCCCTTCAGAGAGTGTTTAATAGGTAGAAACTTAAAAGTAGGCCACTACTGCTATTGGCCAATGTTGCGGGGGAGACAGGAGTGCTACAGGCTAAAGTTTTCTATTGTGCTAAGCAATGTCCATGATGTTGCTCCTTGATATACAGGGTGTCCACAATGAGACTCCAACATTTGAACTCATAAAATCTGAGATGAAACACAATTTATTGACGAACAAATACAGGGAAATCATACAGCAGCTCATCAAGTTTTCGTACACAGGTGGACGGTTCAGTACACTTGAACATGGGCTCCACGGGTAGCAAGAAAAAATCGGGAGGGGTTATGTCGGGTGAACGTGGCGGCCAAGGAATTGGATCTCCACAGCCAATCCTTCGTTGCGGGAATGTGTCATTTAAAAATTTTCAGACATCAAGGCTCCAATGGGGTGGTGCACCGTCCTGTTGAAACATCACATTTGGCTGCAGGTCTGTTATCTGTGGCACAGCAAATTGTTCCAACATGTCCAGGTAGATGGCTCCGTCCACAGTCGGCTCCTGAAAGAAAAACGGCCCACGATTTATCATCAAACCACACCACACATTAACTTTCGGACTGTCACACATGTTTTCCCTAGGTGCAAGTGGATTTTCGGTCCCCCCTTGGGCGCACATTGTGGTAATTGACAACCCCTGACACGTGAAAGGTTGCCTCGTCAGTAAACATCATGCGTGATAAAAATGTCTTGTCCGCGGCAATGCGATCTAACATGACATATACAAATTCTTCTCACTTTGGTCGATCATCAGGCTTGATTTCTTGCGCAACCTGCACTTTATATGCGTACAAATGTAATCGCTGATGAACCACTTTGTGCACTGTTGAACATTTCATACGAAGTTCTCGTGCTGCCTGTTGCACTGACTTCTGTGGACTTTGTTCGAATGACCGCCGCACTTGTTCCACATTATGTTCGCTGATCTCAGGCTTACAACCACCATGCCCTTTTGCAACACTCCCAGTAGCCAAAAACTGATCACACCACTTCTTTATAGCATATCATTCTCAATGGAGAGAAGTCTTCCGAAGTAAGTGTGATTTCAGGTGTGCCACAGGGGAGTGTCATGGGACCGTTGCTGTTCACAATATACATAAATGACCTGGTGGATGACATCGGAAGTTCGCTGAGGCTTTTTGCAGATGATGCTGTGGTGTATCGAGAGGTTGTAACAATGGAAAATTGTACTGAAATGCAGGAGGAACTGCAGCGAATTGACGCATGGTGCAGGGAATGGCAATTGAATCTCAATGTAGACAAGTGTAATGTGCTGCGAATACACAGAAAGATAGATCCCTTATCATTTAGCTACAAAATAGCAGGTCAGCAACTGGAAGCAGTTAATTCCATAAATTATCTGGGAGTACACATTAGGAGTGATTTAAAATGGAATGATCATATAAAGTTTATCGTCGGTAAAGCAGATGCCAGACTGAGATTCATTGGAAGAATCCTAAGAAATGCAATCCGAAAATAAAGGAAGTAGGTTACAGTACACTCGTTCGCCCACTGCTTGAATACTGCTCAGCGGTGTGGGATCCGTACCAGATAGGGTTGATAGAAGAGATAGAGAAGATCCAACGGAGAGCAGCGCGCTTCGTTACAGGATCATTTAGTAATCGCGAAAGCGTTACGGAGATGATAGATAAACTCCAGTGGAAGACTCTACAGGAGAGACGCTCAGAAGCTCGGTACGGGCTTTTGTTAAAGTTTCGAGAACATACCTTCACCGAAGAGTCCAGCAGTATATTGCTCCCTCCTACGTATATCTCGCGAAGAGACCATGAGGATAAAATCAGAGAGATTAGAGCCCACACAGAAGCATACAGACAATCCTTCTTTCCACGAACAATACGAGACTGGAATAGAAGGGAGAACCGATAGAGGTACTCAGGGTACCCTCCACCACACACCGTCAGGTGGCTTGCGGAGTATGGATGTAGATGTAGTCTTGTTGTAAACTCGACGAAAGTTTCTTTGCACTTGGGTTGCCGATTTGTCTCTGCAGACCACTTGTGCACGCTCCTTCATATCCTCCATTTTGCTAAAACAATTGATTGCAGCTCCACTGTGGCCACTTGGCGTATCAAATCTGCACACCACAAACTTGTTGAGTTGGTCTGTCTGCCCCTTCAGGATTTATAGGTCCACCATCTGAAATGAGAAAGATATAGGATATTAAAATGTTGGAGTCTCATTGTGGACACCCTGTATTTAATATACCAATTAAATAGCTTTATGTTTTGGTTCTGGTACAATTTGAAACAAATACTGTGGTACAGTTTGAAACAAATACTGTGTTAGTTATTCACACTGAAAGTGCTATATAGTAACAGGATAAAAAACAGAATGAGACTGCAAGGTATACATGCTGTGCTGTGTGGCAGTCTGATCGTCTGGAACTTGCTATAAAATTGCCATGTTACATTACATGAAGTCAAAGCGTAAAAATCACTGCCTACGTACACATGCCTTGATAAAAATCCAGTCGATAAAATACACATTGCAGTAGGTAAAATGCACACAAACAGTTAAAATCCTTGTATCGTCCATGCAAGCTGGTGGCAAACATTTCTCACAATCTTGCTATACAGCACCACGCTGCCAGGGGAGCAGCAGTCCAATCATTATCTTTTGCAGTGGCCTGACATTCTTTCTTTCTTCCTCCTCCTCCTCCTCCTCCTCCTCCTTTTTTTTTTTTTTTTTTTTTTTTTTTTTTTTTTTTTTTTTTTTAAAAAAAAACCTTCCAGCGAGCTGTTAATGTTCTTACATTAAGTCAGTTTTCATTAAGTTTGTTTTTCTCAAAGTATACAATTACTTAGTGAATGTAAGTACCTCTGCCATCTTGTTCAATGCTCCAATCACATATGAAGCCATTTGAGTGTAATCTGGGAATTTAAAAAGACCTAACAAAATTAATTAGGGTTGGAGGATAACTGTTTGGATACTCAAAAGAAGTATCTGCTTCTACCTTTGATAAAATGGACACTGATAAATTTCATCTGTTGATGTGATGCTTCAGGTGATGATGGCCTGCGGCTTATCTGCAACATTGAAGCAGCCAGTGACTTCTGAACTCTTAGAAAAAAATAATAAAAGAACCAGAAGGAGCTGGATTATGCAATGTAGCTGTTGGTTGCAATGTGGGGGCCAAAAATTTGTTAAGTGTGGAAGCAGCTTAAGCTATCCACAAATGAAATGTATTGCCCAAACCCTGCTGATCATGACAGCACAGTGTGGATTTCCCTTAGTGTACCCACTGTTAAAATTGCTACAATAACCACTTATTATATGGACTCATTGTGCTAGATGTCTTAATTGCAACAAGAAGTTAATAGAAGATGTACAGTATCAACAGAAGAGCAATCTTTCAACTGAATTTCAGATTTCACAGAATATTTCACTGAATATTACTTGATGTTGCGAGGGCTCAGTTAATTTATGAATTACCCTGTTACTGGTACTCAGCTTCAAGAAGTCTTCAAACTGTGACTCTTCGATAATTCTTCTTATTAATAAAATATCCTTGGGTTTCAGGCCAAATCAAGTGGTTAACTGTTCATGGCCTTTCAGCAGAGATCTTCTCTGTCATTGTCAAATGGTTGACTGTCATGTGGATGTCGCTGCCACGCTTATATCGCTGTGCTCTCGCCAGTGACATCACTGGTGCTCAGTCCCACACCATTATGGTAATGTGTTTCTACCGTTTTGTGGCTCAATAACATAGAAGATTAGCTAGCTCCTGAAGAGAGAAAAAATCGCCACAGTCTTCAGGCCCCCAGCAAAGATTCGGCAATTAATTATGCTGAAAAATCAACTGTAGCAGAACACGCACTGGAAAACGGATACCAAATTGCATTTGATGAGACTTCTTTTACTAAATGGACCAACAGCTTTTGAGATAGTATAATAAATGAAGCAATAGAGATCAAAATATCACACAGCATCCTCAGTAAAGGTGACGGATTGCAGCCGAGTATGGTCTGAGATCCTGTGATTGGGGAGTTGAAGCAGGCACGGCTGTTGCACCACCAAAATATTACCATATTTGATGTAGGAGTGAGCATCAGTGACATCACTGGCGATGGGCAAGGCTATACGAGCACAGCAGTGGAATCCATACAACAGTCAATCGCTTGAAAGTGGCGGAGGATATCTCTGCCAAAAGCTCGTGGGCAATTAACCACTTAATGTGGGTTGAAGCCTGGGAATATGTTATTAATGGATATCACCACAAGAGCACGGCATAGCACAAAGCCCACACAGAATATCTCAGACAAATAATAGAACATAATAAACAAGACTTGCTTCCTAATAGATCCTCATCCATAATAATTAAACGTTTAAGTTCAGGTCAACTTTTCTGAATATACAAACAAACAGATCTTCTGCTAATAAAGGTTGCTCATTTATATTCAAACTTTGTATGAGATTTCGCCCTATATCAATGAAATGATTTATTTACAAAATCACTGGGTAGAAAACTTGTGGAAAACCTCGTACCCTACATCTGTTGTAAAGGAACAAGCGTTTAACTAATGAACAGTTTCCACTTATAATAATTTAATGTGAAAATAACTTTAATTAATTATAGTATACTCTATAAATTGTGTTCCAGCCAATATCTCTGTCTTTTTCCTTTTTAGTCTAATCAAAAGTCTGTATTGAACATATACAAATGTAAAGGATGAGCCAGACAATAGGGGATTTTACTTTATTATATGGGCTTCCAAATGGTAACTTCATTTTTCCATTGCGGCCAAGCCACAGCCGGCAGTGTTAGCTGCCTGAAAATTCTTTTGTCCCACGGTTTAGCAACAGTAAGTCAGCACTGAGGAAGGGCACCTTGGCCACGCGCCTCCCTCATGTGCTTACGAGGTAACGCCGCCCCAGGAAAATTCCATGCCGCCTGCATGGTTTTCTCGGTCCTGACCAATGAGGGCGGAGGAAGCCACATGGTGCGTCAAATATACCCAGCCGCCCGTCGCCGGGCCCGCTCTCTTGTATTCTTGTTCACCCACAAGTCAGATGCGCGCCCTGTAGCAGTGTAGACCTTCCTGCTTCTCACGGTGCTGCGGCACTGTGGACTTAGTTTCGGCATACAACAATTTTTCGGTAGCTTCGCGAACTGTGTCTCGCCAAACTCTACGCTCTGGCTCACCCTCACTTCCCTAGGCCCATGTAACCCCTTTTTAACATGCTTTCGCCAATAAATGGCCTTTATCTAAAAATTACCCTATTCATACCATAATGCCCACTGCCTGCCCAGATGCCCATCTTGTACATTTGGTGTCAGAAGTGTGGGTCCGTTCCCGTAGCGAGACTTTGTCGCTACACTATACTCTTTCTGGCACGACGCCGCCATGTTTGCCCCACGTGGGCCGTGGCTGCTCCAGCAAACACGCACAGAGCGCACGCTGGAGCCCCCGCTAGCCAGCCACGTGTGCCAGACGACGCCACGTTGCCTGTTGCCTGAGTTCGAGGAGCCTGCGCTGCGTGACTGGCCAGGTCACTGTCATCCATCACCATGCCACCCGCCGCCTTCGTGCAAGGGGCCTGCCGCCATCACGAACTGGTCGAGCCAGCGCCGTCCGCCGCCAACACAATTAGCGCTGCCCCAGGCGTCGCTTAGCAGGCAATGCTCTGGAAAGTTCCATGTCGCCCGCACGGTTTGCTCGGTCCTGACCAGTCAGGGTGGAGGAAGTCGCGTGGTGCATCGAATATACCCGGCTGCCTGTCGCCGGGCCCGCTCTCTTGTATTCTTGCTCACTCGCAAGTCGGATGCGCGCCCTGTAGCATGGAACATCTCCCACTTCTCCCGGTGCTGCAACACTGTGGACTTAGTTTTGGCAGCAACCACTTTCTTTAGCTTCGCGAACTATGTCTCGCTAAACTCTACGCTCTGGTTCACCCCCACCTCCCTTGGCCTAAGTAACCCCTTTCAACATGCTTTCGCCAATAAATGGCCTTTATCTAAAAATTACCCTATTCATTCCATAACGCCCACCGCCTGCCCATATGCCCATCCTGTACACAAAATTATGTATAACCATAAGTGGTTTTATTATTGTGTAGCATCACCGAATGAACCAGGTAAATCATCAGTGCAGCAGTTAGAAACATGTAGTGCTTTTTGTCCATTGTACTATAGTAGTTTCATACCGAATCAGAAACACATTCCCACACTTTATGTTAAAAGTTTCACTTATACTATTCCCCTGCAAAGCACATTCAGATTAAAATTACCTCCCAATAGGAAAGATACAAACCCTTCCCTAGCATTTGAGAGTCAAACAACACCTTGTAAATTATAATTACAAACTTATAGTATAATTACAAACTTAAAACTTACATATTTTTTCTGATGATCCATTAGTGGGTCGTGCTTAATAGATCATCTGCCCATTTAGGGTAGGACCTCCATAGATGAGAGATGATGGAAAGGTTAAGTTTAATCCATTTTCACTGCTCACGATTCTTATGACTGCTCTGATCATGCTCTCAACATCTACATTCCACACAACTACCCACACCTTTAGTATTCTTTACACAAAGATGACAGATTCAGATATTTTCAGCACCACTGACAGCCTCTCTTCCAAGTGTTGCTGCCTCTGTGTACACTTCAACTTACCCAATCATTACTTTTCAGGTACACCAACCCTTTTAAACCAACCTTAAAGGGTGAAATTTATTTATATTTTTCTTTCTTTTTTCTCTCTTTTTATGACTCTTAACTAAAACTGAATCCCCTACCTTGCACTGTATGAGTTTACCTTTCTCCCATCTCTTTTTCTTCTCTCATAAGCAAATTATTCACATCATTGCTCAGTAACTTAGGTGCACCAACATCTCCCTGTTGCTATTCAACCCACTTCAGGAGTGATTTTCCTTTTATTCGTTCTCTTACCATTTCTGTTGGGGAAACCTTTGTAACTGAATTTGGAAGTCATTTTAACATCTTTTCAAATTCTATCACCACATCTGTCCATTTCGAATGTCTGTCCACAACATAAGTCTGACAAAGCCTGCCCAATTCACGCGTTGACCTGTACTGCTGCATTACTATTGAGTGTGAAATTAAGATATGGGTCACACCTTCTCATGCCAAACATTCTCTAAACCTTTTGGCTAGAAACTATTCCATTATCTGACAGCAGTTTTTTGGTTAAAAATGATTTTTTAATTTCATTAGAAGATTATGAGGTGCTGCCATTCTTAACAGGTAAAATTTTACTAGTTTTGCCTAGCATTCGAATGCCACATATATACACATCATTCCACCCCGGCCTCTAGGTGGAGGACCACAGAAGTCCACATCCCATAAATTAAGTGGAATTATGGGGTACAATGTAGTACACATTCACCAATAGTTTGTACCTTAACTTTCTGACATATCTCACAAGATCTCAGGATTTTTGTATCTGGACAATTCATATTCTTAAAGAAGTAAAATTTATTCATGTGCATGACATACTTTTTTGAGCAAAATTGAGCATATTTTATATGTACCATCATACCCAAAAGCATCTGAACGACCTGAATTGTGTTTCGCCTGATTTGCATGCAGCCCACATAATATAGCTGTCTTGCAGGTCTTCTAATTTCTTTGCAGTACAGTTGTTTGACGATACAAAATAGACACCACAGGAGATCACTAGAGAACTCTGTTCTTTAAGTTAATCAGTCCTGATGTAAATCAACACCTCAATATTGCAAATACTAGGAAAGCATCATTAGAGATTAGACAATCCTTAACCATTATCAACTCAATTTTGTTACAGTAAGTGATATTTCAGAGTCACTGCCCAACTCAGTAATACCTAAAACTCCATCACTTAAGTTATTCCAGAAATCTTTAGATAAAATTATGTATTTTTATGAACAAGAGATTTTGAGGAAGCCTGGACTTCAATGGCAATTCGAAGTGTTTTTGAACTTTAAAAGGCTTTCCCACAACTTTGAAACGTTTCTGATATGGGCAGTTGGTCATAAACTGGATGTTGAACTAACCAGTTAAAAGCAATGCGATTAACAGTGGCGAGTACTCTATAGAAACTTCAAAATTAACGTCATATCACCAGTAATTTCTCTGTACTCGTGACTGAGCAATTATCTGTGCCCATTTTTGAACTTTAAATGACACGATGAACTTTTTTGCTCTAGATCTGGATTGAAACCAAGCACCTGTAGCCATTTTAACTAACCGATGGTTTCTTGCCTGACCGAGACTCGATCACGGCAACATTAGTCATTGGTGACTAGGCATAAAGAGTCGTGAAATATCGAATTTTTCACCAGTATCTGTTAGCAAATCTGAATTTTTTTCTCTGCATGGGATCCTATCAACACCCTTATCTCCCTGTTAACTAATCACGAAAAATGTTTAGTATAATTTCAAATAACAAAGTTTGCACGTCTGCAAAACGAAGTGCCATGATGTCAAGTTTTGTGATGCGGACTCGAACCCAGCATGTAGTCACATTGTTAACTAACGAAAATCAGATGTTAGCTAGCGAATTATTTCACCAGCAGCGAGATGTTTGAAGTTAAAATGAGTTTTTTTTTTCACCTGCTACAGTTGGTTTCTATCCACGAATTGTTTGTTCACCAGCAGTGAGATGTTTGCATATGTGGCGATCGATATTCTTCAGCGTGCATATGCTAGGGTTTGAAATAAACCCATGAATACTTTTGTGCTAGATCAGGCTTCGAATCCCTTTCATGGAGATCTAGAGGAGCTTTCATTTTCGGGGAAAACAACGAAATGATCGAACTGTATCGTTGTCAGGTACCACGAAAGACGACATCCGAATACGAAACCTAGCCCAGCGCCAAATTATTCAACCTCTGAAGTTCGAATAAAATAAGAGCCCTGTGACTTTAAATAATTGGCTTAGTAAATGAAATAAAGTTTCTAGTGGAATGAATCTCACTGGCGACAGAGTTTGCTTGCGCTGACTTCTCCTCTGCTGTGGCCAAACATCAACAGGCTTAGTCCCAGTTGGTGGCGAAGGGATATAATGTTTATAAGGCGGATTATGAACTACACTGCAACCTGACGTTCTTCACTTGGCTTTTACTAGAGGTGAAGATCAGTTAGTGAGTGTTTAAATACACGTCGGATGTGGGAATCGAACCCTTAATATACAACTTAAAAAGTAGGATCAATCGACCGGACCAGCGAAGCTCACTTCGCTACATTCAGAACTGTGTCGTAATGCATGATGTGCTTAGCTGACGAATTTGACACGATGAAAATTAAAAAAAAAATTAACTGGGTAATTATCAGCAGGCTTCTGACACGGAAATGATGCTACTCTCATGTCAGTGGAATGTAAAGAGGCTTTTTAGCCATCATAGCCTCCATTCGAAGCCATTTTGAAATATTCATTACTTCAAGAAACTTCTTAGATGGAGAAATACCACTGCAGACTATGAAGCTACCATATACTTCTGTTACAACTGCCATTATCGCTAGTATCTTCTTCATTCTGCTGCTCCTTCAGGCGTGCTTCAGGAAGCATTTAATGCTTGTAGGTCATTCTTAAAAACAATTGCCTAAAACCGCTAAATATTTAATTCGTCGCAAATGGTTGCGGCGTTCTGTGCCAACTCGACCCTAACAAGTTCTTTCCATGTGTAGGAAATATTTTTCAAGTAAATATCGGACATTGCAATTATTCGTAGAACAGTAAAACTAAAGTAACTGAAGAAGACATTACACCGTAATGGAAATTGCTTTCCATTTTTTCATTGACTTGCACTTACCAAAGAGGCTTGTAACACGGTAAACGTCACTTTCAAAGCCAAAGATATTAATGTCTGTGAAATGCTTCGACCATAGATACTAGTAGACTGGCCTTGCTGTGCAGAAGCTATAGGGCTGGTGTGGCTCCAACATAAACCACGTGACTGTTGGCAAAACGTGGCGGGATTTCAAACCAGCGGTCTGCCATCCTATGTTTGTATCGTATTTTACCCACATTTCTCAGTTGACTGCCAAACGCTTCCAACAAAAATTACTTTTTTATTTGCGAAAAATTATGTCAGAACTACATTTGATCTGGATTTGTTCACAGTACCATTTATAAAATCTAACAAATACATCGAACGCCCCTCTGGTGGGCAGTGGGGCGAAATTACTATAAACCATCAATTAAAGTAAAATGTCGTTAGAATTCTTTTAAACAGTAAGAGTGGGCTCGTGTCAAAACTTTAAACATTGGATTCGCCGCGTTTTGTGCTCTAGTCACTTATAAAAGAAAATGGGATATGGGAATTATTTCAACTATAGGTGCCAAAATTAGGAGCAGGTTCATTTTAGAGTATCAATTTTAGGTGCACTTAAAGGTTCAGTTCCTACTATTTTTACAAAAGTTTAAACTATCAGTTTAAAAAATGATATTTTAGATGAAAGGTGAGACTTTGAAGTTTCAGAAAATAATTTTGGAGCCTACATTTATTTAATAGTATTAGAAGGTAGAAAAAAATTCTCTTCATATGTCGACTATAGGTGCTCTTACCTTCTTATAATTTCACTTGTATATACAAAAAGGTGCAGATGGCTTAAAGTTTTTCCGTTTCAGGGCCTGTATCCGAAGCTGCCTTCGGTTTTCATCCTTAGAAAACCTATGAGTAGGAACGAGAAACAGCTGTACTTACTTCTGTAACCGAATTATCACGGATACTTTCCAAAGTGTAATATGAGTCTGACTTTACAGGCATCACTTTAAACACTTTCATTTACGTTATACTCTATTTAAAGTGTAAAAAACATATAAAAGTCACGTTAGCAGATTTCAATAAACGCATCTGCACTGTCATAGAAACACTTACACGTGAAATGTAATGCCATTTCCCCGACAAAACACTGAGTACAGCCATAAGCGCAACACGAAACAACCATGTTTTGCCAACATTCACGTGACTTTAGCCCAGAGATGTTGGAGCCACGAAAATGACGTCAGGGCCAGTCTCTTATATTTATAGTCGAAGGTTAAATGTTACGATCATTATCTTCAGGTAACTTGGTCGACGTCACCTGTTTCAAGTACAAGGATGAAGAAAACATTGCAGAAGATCAACTGTTTTCTTTGCAATAAACTCATTCTATGTGGTCCAAGTTACATTTTCGCGGAATTACTCTAAGTGTTGTATCCACGTCAACAATGTAGAAATTATGTAAACGTTGCAAAACTCACATCCGACTCCGAAGTCTTACACTTCGTCAACAACCAGAAATTTCAACGCTGTTGAATACCAGTTTCAGTAAACTAATGTAGCGAATACTGTTTACTACTGCTCTTTCTCACAGGAAAATACCGGTACGCAATGACTTACCGGTATTGG
The DNA here is from genome assembly GCF_023864275.1 of Schistocerca cancellata. NCBI lineage: Eukaryota > Metazoa > Arthropoda > Insecta > Orthoptera > Acrididae > Schistocerca > Schistocerca cancellata. The sequence goes on from NC_064628.1 coordinate 482,559,808, forward strand.
GCTCTATAACTATAGTGCAACAGTAATGACCAAGCAATGCCTACGAATTCCAGAATTTAATAGGGCCGTGGCATCTCTTATATTCCTTTCCTAAACTGTCTCTGCGTCATTTAAGGCCCCAGGTGCTGCTATGTCCTATTGACACTAACAGTGTACTATTGCCAGCTTCGTTGTTCTTTTCACTTGATTTTACAATCACTGAAATAAAAGTCACTTGAACTCCCTACATGAGAGGTTCTTCGTTCCTCCTTTCGTTCTGGGAGATCACTTTTCTGATCAGTAAACTTTTTCCCTTCTAACCAGCGAAATACGACCAGTACTCGCCTCACAAACCGCTATTTAGTGTTGTTAAGAAGATTTCTCGTAATGTTGCTGTGGGCGAAGGAATTTAGTTTAGTGTTAAAACATCTTAAGCAGCAACGTTCGCATATTTACCAAATAAGAAAAGCTTTCGGAACTGTCAAAGAAATTAGGAACATTCTCCAGCCATGCGTGAGCTGGTCGACCATTCGTCATCATCTCAACGAGAAAGTAACGAATGGATGAAAATCGACGGTTAAGGAAATGTTGAAGTAGTTATTACTGCCAGATTAATGTTCGCATTGGCGTACAAAGGAAACCGCTTTCATACTGGGAGCAAGATATATTTACGGATGAGGTGTTTTCTGCTGCACCAAATTCTTCAGCCCATGTATATCGACCAAGTGGAGGAAGATTCGATAGCACACATACCTATCAAAGGCGAAAGTGTAGACGAACTGATGTCACAGTTTGGGGATGGACATCAGCAAGTGGTTGCGGCGTTCTATAGCAACTGGACTATCCGTTTCTAGTCATTACTTCAGTGAAATACTGGAGAACGTTATGCTTCCTTCTGTCCGACAGAAACTATTGGGAGGCAGAATAATCTTCTAACATGATTGTTATCCTGCCCACACAGAGAACAGTTTAAAATACTGGTTTCAAAAGAACAGAGACCCTGAGCTATTGGACTGGTCTTAAAAAGACGGCCGGCCGAGGTGGCCGAGCGTTTCTAGACGCTAATGTCTGGAACCGCGCGACCGCAACGGTCGCAGGTTCGAATCCTGCCCCGGGCTTGGATGTGTGTGATGTCCTTAGATTAGTTAGATTTAAGTAGTTCTAAGTTCTAGGGGACTGATGACCTCAGAAGTTAAGTCCCATAGTGCTCAGAGCCATTTGAACCATTTTTTAAAAAGACGCTAACCTCAGTCCCATAGAGCGCGCGCGCATAGTCAAAGCAGTTCATGACGCATGGGAAGAGTTGCCTCTATTCCCCGACGGCTAAATGACCGTTGTGGAGGACAGAATCTGGACACGGTAACGAGTTATTCTGTTGTTAGGGAGAACACTTGTTTTCCCTCCAACGAGAGAAAAATTCATTTGTCCTATATATTTTCTTAAAAAAAAAAGACGAACAGATTATACATAAAAACTAGGTTGTCTATTTCCCTTTTTCAGTCGGTCAGTGGTCTTGATTTTAAATTATTTTACGACCACTAATCGAAAACAAAAATAATAAGACAAGCATGAAACTAACTTTTTGTCTCGTGGTGCATGATGTCGGTACCAGTGAGGGCACGGCGCTGTCTGAAGCTGTTCATGACACATTACAAGTGTTGTCACAGAGTAACAGATTCATCCGGAAACGGGTCGCCCTGTTGCCTGGTAGCTGAATGCTGTCGTAGAGGAGGACGTAAACTGGACACAGGATTGAATTAATGTGTTGTTAGGAAGAAAATTTTGTTTACGACAAATGAGTGTTGTATTCCCATGAAGAAGAGTAGAATTCATTTGTCTTATCTCTCTCTCTCTCTCTCTCTCTCTCTCTTTCTCTCTCTCTCTCTCTCTCCCTGATTTTTTTCTTTTGTTTATACTTAAAAACTAGGCTTTTTATTTCAAATTTAATTTGCGCCCTCTTTATCTACATGCAAACACGATACCAATACCGACGATAGCACAAAGGAGATATCATTTATTTTAATGCCATGCAGAAATCACAATACATACGGAGAAAATTGGTGCAAGACTGGCGGCGTAGACATAAAGAAGAGCGCTTGAGTCCATTACGTCCTCAGTTATATGCTTCTGTGTACTTTAAAATTATGAATACTTCATAATTCTTGTTGTCCTCCTAAACTAATAACTCTTGCCCGATTTAATATTCGTAGTTGCGACAGTATTCGAACCCTCCTACCTGCAGAATAGAAATTGGTCGCTTTAACCACTATGCCATTCTAAGAATCGTGTGCGTTACATTTAGCAAATAGCATGATATGATGTGTTTTCGACGAAAAGAAATGATATACCGAGGAAAAGCGGCGCATTGGATCTTCGATGGAAATCCAGGTAGTCCACCAACCTTTGAATTGCATGAATCGAGTTATGAAGAACAGAAGCTCATTGAAAGTTACACAGTAGGTACTATGCTAGGTTTTATCAGATCTGTTTGTTTTGTAGATACTGTGTGGGAGAGTCTGCGATTTAATAAATGTGAATACAAGTGTCATAAAATTTCGAGAAGTTATTCCTGTGGCAATTGCTCGTCCAGAAAGCCAGTTGGCAAATTTACTATTACGACCGAAAATGCGAGTATACATGTGTATATACTCTATATAATGAAAGAGCACCATACCTTAAAAAAATAAAGAAAAAGAGTCTGAAATACAAAGCTTTGGTTCAGAGTTCCTTATTTCACACTTTTGTAAAAGAGAGGTAATTTTTGGTTGGGGCACTTTAGTTAAGATGGTTGTTACAAGTGTGCATCATTTTAAGTAATTTGGCACAAAAATACGTGGCGTTGACAAGTCATGGAGAGAACTCTGATTTCGGCAGAAGCCACAACACGGAAGAATAAAAACAATGGAAAAAAACCTTTCCCAGAAGTGTTTGATTTGTTTTGCCGTAAGGCTATTTGCTTCTTTATTAAGAAAAGAAGATTTATTTATTTATGTATTTGTATTCAATTACAAGATTGAAAAAATTAACATTATTTTATGTTAAAGCCAATGAAGCCAGATCGAGAAGGCAGAATATTGGCAAGTGTGAGATCGGGTTGAAGGAAAGGTAGGTGATCTGACAGTAAAATAAAAAAAAAAGTGGTTAGCTTCTTGCTCACTAAAAACAGTCATGCGTGCGAGTCCACTCCATTCCCTACTTTCTTTAAATCGGATATCTGCTGAAATTTTCAGTCTGACACAACCTCATACACAATTCGTTTCATTTCCCAGTCTACGTATTATAGCAAAAAGTTACAGAAATATTTCCGCCAAGGAGCTCGTGGCTGCGTCAAGATAAGAACAGTTTACACTCGAGATTTCCTCGCCCCACAGTAGCTTCTGGCTGCCGGCCATACGCTGCCCGCGACATCAGATGCCTCCGACCCCGTGAACGTGGTATGGTGCTATGAGTACATTATCAACGGTCATTTTCATATTTGAATTTCTCGTATGTACCTCGAAGTTACGATTTGGATTTCGCATACCTGAGACATATGAACTTGTTTAAGTGGATTAAATACAGTCGCTACTAGAAAAAGGTCTAACATTTGCGACATATTGTTCGCTTTGGGTTTAGTAGAGGGGTGAAGGCAACAGAGGCAGCTATGAACCTTTGTATTTATGTGGAACGAGTGCTTTTGGGCAACCCAGTCACAAAAAGTTTGTTTGCGTCAATGAAGGTTGTTCTGGCATTAATGATTCTGCGCATTCATGAAGCCTTGATATCAGACAATGGGATGTAATGCGACCATTTAAGCATTATGCAACATTTGCATTAAATAGCCAAGGTTCAGAAGTTGAGAGCAGTAGTACTGCGTACTCTAATTTAAAACAAGAAAAATCGAAGAGGTGTCTATTAATGCATTTCTGCTTGGTTGTCATCAGTTGGCTCCAAGGCAATATTCTAACTGGTGACAAGTTGTAATGTCTTTATGTAATATTAACTTCTTAAGGAGAAACAATGGATGAGCTCTAACAAAAGACATGTACTCGAGCAAAGGGCAGTGTGAACTGGTGGCTCAAAAAGGGTGTTGTGCATAATGAAAACCTTCCCAGGCGAGAGAATATCGCAGCTGCTATTTTTTGCCATCAACTAAGACACATATCAGCCGCAGTGTAAGAAAGCCGACCTATAAAACTTCATCACACATTGGTAGAACACGATAACACACTCAGCCGATTTCACTAACAAGACTAGCCAGGAATTTCAAAAGTCACCCCACACACACTTATTCTGCTGATCTTACGCCCTCAAATGTTTACCTGTCAAGCTCGTTATCGCAAAAAAGTCACGAAAATTCTTCTCTGGACGAAATTGCAAGTCAAATGTCATTTGAAGACATTTTTTTAAACTGAGATCCAGTGGTTTTCTACAAGTGTGGTATCAATAAACCATCCAAGCGTTGTCAGAATGTTTTGGATAAGTGAAAAATATATTGTTGATGACTAATTTCTCTCTGATTTTTACTGTGGTATTTAAGAAAATAATGAACCATGGACCTTGCCGGTGGTGGGGAGGCTTGCGTTCCTCAACGATACACATAGCCGTACCGTAGGTGCAACCACAACGGACGGGTATCTGTTGAGAGGCCAGACAAACGTGTGGTTCCTGAAGAGGGACAGCAGCCTTTTCAGTAGTTGCAGGGGTAACAGTCTGGATGACTGACTGATCTGGCCTTGTAACACTAACCAAAATGTCCTTGCTGTTCTGGTACTGCGAACGGCATGCAGCTTTACTGTATGATTAAATGATGATGGCGTCCTCTTGGGTAAAATATTCCGGAGGTAAAATAGCCCCCCATTCGGATCTCCGGGCGGGGACTACTCAAGAGGACGTTGTTATCAGGAGAAAGGAAACTGGCGTTTACGGATCGGAGCGTGGAATGTCAGATCCCTTAATCGGGCAGGTAGGTTAGAAAATTTAAAAAGGGAAATGGATAGGTTAAAGTTAGACATAGTGGGAATTAATGAAGTTCGCTGGCAGGAGGAACAAGACTTTTGGTCAAGTGAATACAGGGTTATAAATACAAAATCAGATAGGGGTAATGCAGGAGTAGGTTTAATAATGAATAAAAAAAATAGCAGTACGGGTAAGCTACTACAAACAGCATAGTGAACGCATTATTGTGGCCAAGATAGACACGAAGCCCACGCCTACTACAGTAGTACAAGTTTATATGCCAACTAGCTCTGCAGATGACGAAGAAATTGATGAAATGTATGATGAGATAAGAGAAATTATTCAGGTAGTGAAGGGAGATGAAAATTTAATAGTCAAGACTAGGAAAAGGGAGAGAAGGAAACATAGTAGGTGAATATGAATTGGGGCTAAGAAATGAAAGAGGAAGCCGCCTGGTAGAATTTTGTGCAGAGCATAACTTAATCATAGCTAACAGTTGGTTTAAGAATCATGAAAGAAGGTTGTATACATGGATGAACTCTGGAGATACTAAAAGGTATCACATAGGTTATATAATGGTAAGACAGAGATTTAGGAACCAGGTTTTAAATTGTAAGACATTCCCAGGGGCAGATGTGGTCAGTGGACTGACCACAATCTATTGGTTATGAACTGTAGATTAAAACTGAAGAAACTGCAAAAAGGTGAGAATTTAAGGAGATGGGACCTGGATAAACTAAAAGAACCAGAGGTTGTACAGAGTTTCAGGGAGAGCATGAGGGAACAATTGACAGGAATGGGGAAAGAAATATAGTAGAAGAAGAATGGGTAGCTGTGAGGGATGAAATAGTGAAGGCAGCAGAGGATCAAATAGGTAAAAAGACGAGGGCTAGTAGAAATCCTTGGGTAACAGAAGAAACATTGAATTTAATTGATGAAAGGAGAAAATATAAAAATGCAGTAAATGAAGCAGGCAAAAAGGAATACAAACGTCTCAAAAATGAATCGACAGGAAGTGCAAAATGGCTAAGCAGTGATGGCTAGAGGACAAATGTAAGGATGTAGAGGCTTATCTCACTAGGGTTAAGATAGATACTGCCTACAGGAAAATTAAAGAGACCTTTGGAGAAAGGAGAACCACTTGCATGAATACCAAGAGCTTTGATGGAAACCCAGTTCTAAGCAAAGAAGGGAAAGCAGAAATGTGAAAGGAGTATACAGAGTGTCTAAACAAGGGCGATGTACTTGAGGACAATATTATGGAAATGGAAGAGGATGTAGATGAAGTTGAAATGGGAGATATGAAACTGCGTGAAGAGTTTGACAGAGCACTGAAAGACCTGAGTCGAAACAAGGCCCCCGGAGTAGACAACATTCCATTAGAACTACTGATAACCTTGGGAGAGCCAGCCCTGACAAAACTCTACCATCTGGTGAGCAAGATGTATGAGACAGGCGAAATACCCTCAGACTTTAAGAAGAATATAATAATTCCAATCCCAAAGAAATCAGGTGTTGACAGGTGTGAAAATTACCGAAGTATCAGTTTAATAAGACACAGCTGCAAATTACTAACGCGAATTCTTTACAGACGAAAGGAAAAACTGATAGAAGCCGACCTCGGGGAAGATCAGTTTGGATCCCGTAGAAATGTTGGAATACGTGAGGCAAAATTGACCTTACGACTTACCTTAGAAGAAAGATTAAGGAAAGGTAAACCTACGTTTCTAGCATTTGTAGACTTAGAGAAAGCTTTTGACAATGTTGATTGGAATACTCTCTTTCAAATTCTGAAGGTGGCAGGGGTAAAATACAGGGATCGAAAGGCTATTTACAGTTTGTACCGAAACCAGATGGCAGTTATAAGAGTCAAGGGGTATGAAAGGTAAGCAGTGGTTGGGAAGGGAGTGAGACAGGGTTTTAGTCTATCCCCGATGTTATTCAATCTGTATATTGAGCAAGCAATAAAGGAAACAAAAGAAAAGTTTGGAGTAGGTATTAAAATCCATGGAGAAGAAATATAAACTTTGAGGTTCGGCGATGACATTGTAATTCTGTCAGAAACAGCAAAGGACTTGGAAGAGCAGTTGAACGGAATGGACAGTGTCTTGAAAGGAGGGTATAAGATGAACATCAACAAAAGCAAAACGAGGATAATGGAATGTAGTCGAATTAAGTCGGGTAATGTTGAGGGAATTAGATTACGTAATGAGACACTTAAAGTAGTAAAAGAGTTTTGCTATTTGGGGAGCAAAATAACTGATGATGGTCGAAGTAGAGAGGATATAAAATGTAGACTGGCAATGGCAAGGAAAGCGTTTATGAAGAAGAAAAATTTGTTAACATCGAGTATAGATTTAAGTGCCAGGAAGTCGTTTCTGAAAGTAAATAGTTTAGACAAGAAGAGAATAGAAGCTTTCGAAATGTGGTGGTACAGATGAATGCTGAAAATTAGATGGGTAGATCATGTAACTAATGAGGAGGTATTGAATGGAATTGGGCAGAAGAGGAGCTTGTGGCACAACTTGATTAGAAGAAGGGATCGGTTGGCAGGATATGTTCTGAGACATCGAGGGATCACCAATTTAGTATTGGAGGGCAGCGTGGAGGGTAAAAATCGTAGAGGGAGACCAAGAGATGAATACACTAAGCAGATTCAGAAGGATGTAGGCTGCAGTAGGTACTGGGAGATGAAGAAGCTTGCACAGGATAGAGTAGCATGGAGAGCTGCAGTAAACCAGTCTCAGGACTGAAGACCACAACAACAACAACAACAACAACAATGGACAATGCTGTTAAAATATGCACTGTACTAATTCGAATTAAATTCAAATTGCCACGATATTTTTACGACGAAAATCATTTCTAATAACGCAAAAAGTCTCTGTATTAGGAGCAAGCCTGTATCACAACGAATTAGTAAGACGTTACTCATTCTGTATTTCGAGACGGTCTGTGTTTATTTGCTGTCCTGTGTCATAATGAAGTAGTAAGTAAATGTAGCATTTCATAAATAAATAAAACAAAGTTTCGTTCTTGATTTTCGATCTGAGTGCTCCTAAAAATGCTTCCTTTAGCGAGACTGGATTTGGGAACCAAATCAGTCCCCGCTTTAGTGGTGAACGGGTTTCCTCACAGCTTTGACAATATTGCAGGGTTGTGGTCTCACTTTTTGCTCCAGAGCTCGCAAAGTAAAGGATGAGATTAAGTGCAATTTTAATGTCGAATGACGTTCCTGATCCTAAAACAAATCGGTAACTTTATTTTACACTGCATGTGAAAATCCAACTGTTATATTATGGAAATGATACGAATGTATCAAGTGAATTTTGTAGGCTGATTCTGTGTCATGCAGGAAGTAACTCGTCCGTCACAGGCTTGCCAAGTTTATCTTACATTGTTGACAAGATTCATTTACACTTCTAGCAGAAAGAATCCAGCCTCGAGTTGTCTAGGAAGTGGCTACAGCTCGTGTATCAAAGACTGTGGCGGTCGAGCGCTGAAATCCCAAAGTACACTGAAGTGTCAAAGAAACTGTTACAGTCTCGCGTATTCAAATACAGAGATATGTAAACAGGCAGAATACGGCGCTGCGGTCGGCAACGCCTATATAAGACAAGTGTTGGCGCAGTTGTTACATCGGGTACTGCTGCAACAATGGCAGGTTATCAAGAGTTAAGTGAGTTTAAACGTGGTGTTGTAGACGGCGCACGAGTGATGGGACACAGCATCTCAGAGGTAGCGATGAAGTGGGGATTTCCCCGTGCGACCATTTCACGAGTGTCCCGTAAATATTAGGAATCCGAAAAACATCAAATCTCCGATATCGCTGCAGCCCTAAAAAGATCCTGCAAGATCGGGACCAACGACGACTAAAGAGAATCGCTCAACATGACAGAAGTGCAACCCTTCTGCAAATTGTTACAGATTTCAGTGCTGGGCCAACAACAAATGTCAGCGAGCGATCCATTCAACAAAACATCATCGATATGGGCTTTCGGAGCCGAAGGCCCACTTCTGTACCCTTGATGACTGCACGACACAAAGCTTTACACCTCGCCTGGGCCCGTCAACATCGACATTGGAATGTTGATAACTAGCAACATGTTGTCTGGTCAGACGAGTCTCGTTTCAAATTGTATCGAGCAGATGAACGTGTGCGGGTATGAAGACAATCTCGTGAATCCACGGACCCTTCATGTCGGCAGGGGACTATTCAAGCTGGTGGAGGCTCTGTAATGGTGTGGGGCGTGTGCAGTTGGAGTGATATGGGATCTCTGATAATTCTAGATACGAGACTGATAGGTGATACGTATGTAAGCATCCTGTCTGATCAGCTGCATCCATTCATCTCCATTGTGCATTCCGACGGACTTGGACAATTCCAACAGGACAATGCGACATCCCACACTTCCAGAATTGCTATAGAATGGCTCTTGCAACACTCTTCTGAGTTTACACGCCTCGGCTGGCCACCAAACTCCCCAGACATGAACATTATTGAGCATATCTGGGATGCCTTCTAACATACTGTTCAGTAGAAATCTCCATCCCATCGTACTCTTACAGATTTATGGACAGGCCTGCAGGATTTACGGTGTCAATTCCCTCTGGCACTATTTCAGACGTTAGTCGAGTCCATGCCACGTCGTATTGCAGCACTTTTGCATTCTTGGGGGCACCCTGCACGATATTAGGCAGGTGCACAAGTTTCGTTGGCTCTTCAGTGTATATATCAGTGAGTCTTATTTTCGTTACTGTAACTGGGTACAGGGACTAGAGCATCGACACTAATAATACTCAGAAGCTCTGATTGCAGGCTAAACAACACAAATTATTATCTGTCACAATTATTTGTGTCTTTTTGATCAGAAAAGTAAGCGTCAAAGAGAAATTAATCATCAACAATATATTTTTTCGCTCATCTAGAACATTCTGACAACGTTTGGGTAGTTTACTGATACCACACTGGTAGAAAACTACTGGATCTCAGTTTAAAAAAGTCTTCAAGTGATGTTTGACGTGCATTTTCGTCCAGAGAGGAATTTTCTTGACTGTTTTTCGATAAGTAGCTTGAAAGGTAAACATTTGAGGGCATAAGATCCGCAGAATAAGTGTGTGAGGGGTGACTTTTGAAATTCTTGGTAGTTTTGTTAGTGAAATCGGCTGAGTGTGTTATCGTGTTGTATCAATGTGTGATGTAGTTCTACAGGTCGTCTTTCTAACACTGCGGCTGATATGTGTCTTAGTTGATGGCAAAAAATAGCAGCTGCGGTATTCTCTCGCCTGGAGACGTTTTCATAATGCACAACACCATTTTTGAGCCACCAGTTCACACTGCCCTTTGCTCGAGTACATGTCTTTTGTTAGGGTTCATCCATTGTTTCTCCTTAAGAAGTTAATACTGTATAAAGACATCACAACTTGTCACCAGTTGGAATATTGCATTGGAATTCTCCATGAGCCAACTGATGACAACCAAACAGAACTGCATTAATAGTTACCTCTTCGAATTTCGTGTTTTAAATTAGAGTATGCAGTGCTACTGCTCTCAACTTCTGAACCTTGGCTATTGAATGCAAATGTTGCATAATGCTTAAATGGTCGCACTACATCCCATATGTCTGTTACCGAGGCTTCGTGAATGCGCAGAATCATTCATGCCAGAACAATATTTGTTGACGCAAAAAACTTTTTGTGACATGTTTTGCCCAAAAGCACTCGCTCCATATAAAATACAAAGGTTCAGAGCTTGCTCTGTTGCTTTCACACCTCTACTAAACCCAAAGCGAATAATATGTCGCAAATGTTGACCTTTTTCCAGTAGCGACTGTATTTAATCCACTTAAACAAGTTCATATGTCTCAGGTATGCGAAATCCAAATCGTAACTGCGAGATAAATACGAGAAATTCAAATACGAAAATGACCGTTGATAAATGCACTCGTAGCGCTGTACAACGTTCACCGGGTGTTTTTGTTCGCGTCATGTAAGAAGGTGGCCCAATTTTCAGCCCTTCTGCGCATCCCCCTTTCACTAGCTACCGGAGGCCAATGATATTCATTCTCTTTCCGAGCGGCTAACAGAGAGTTACAGCTAGAGAGCGAGAATCTCGCTCCTATATGCTTCACTGTTGCCGCACTTCGCGATAACCTAATTATTCATGCAACTATCAATTTTTTTGTTTCCTTTTTTTCCCTTGCAGCAGTATTGTTGTGAATGTGTCTCTTGTAAATGTTTAGATAGACATCAAGCGATCACAGGCCCTGCAGACCACGTGCTACTACCACAAAGTGCCTGCATTCCTTCCTATTTTGTGCCCGGTTCCTCCATGTGTCTTCAATTCCCAGGGCGTCTAGGTCCTTCGCCAGGTCATCCATCCAGCGCTTCCTTGGTCGTCCAATGGGGCGTTTGGTGTTTGGTTCCCCTTTAGTGCCATCTTCGCCTGTATTCCATCTGGCATACGGGCTACATGGCCCACCCATTGTATTCTTTTGCTCTTTATCTTCTGTAGGATATGGTTGTCGTATCAGAAGGTAGATTTCATCGTTTTTCTTCCTCCTCCATTCTCCGTTATCTAAAACTGGTCCCCATGTCTTCTTCATTACTCTTCTTTCAAATATTAATAGTTTTTCCTTTTCTGGCTTAGTGGTTGTTCCATGTTTCTGAACCGTACATTACTGCCGGGCATATCACTGTGTTGTAGATTTTCATCTTAGTATTCACTGAGATCGATTGTGAGCCGAATGTCTCTATGAGGGAATGCATGTATTTCATTCCCACTGCTATTCTTTCCTTGATGTCCATTTTTATGTTGTAGTCCGTGGTAAACCAAGATCCCAATATTTGAACAGGTGTACTCTCTTGAGTCTCTTGCCATCTATCACAAGAAACTCTTCCTGCTCTTATCTTCTTCATAATTGCATGAACTCTGTTTGGTCTTGATTTACTTTGAGCCCTACCTTCTGTGCATAATTGTCCATTTTCTGGTATATTCCTTTCAACTCGTGCTTTGATTCACTTAGTAGTACTATGTCGTCTGCATATGTGAGACAATTCAAGTTACTGTCCGTCTCTAGTCCAGCCCACTCCTGTTGCCTACACTCTTTTATTAGTTTATCTAAGATGACATTGAACAGGACGCATGAGAGAGCCTCCCCTTGTCTGAGGCCTGTCTCAATCTCGAATGTTTCTGATGTGGCTCCTCGAAAACGTACTGCTGCCTTTGACCCTTCAATACCAGTTTGCACCATTCTCACTAGTTTCTCAGGGATTCTGAAGTCACGCATTTCATTTGTATAGGCTATTCCTGTGGATGCTGTCATATGCACGTTGAAAATCGGGGAACAGGCTGTTTATATCTTTATCATATTCCAAGTCTTTTTCAAACAATTGTCTTAGTGTGAAAATGTGATCTATTTTCGACCGGTTTGGCCGAAAGCCAGCTTGGTACTCCTGTATGTTGTTCTCTATGAATGAATGGTTGCACTTTTCTGAGGATAATGATGGACAGCACCTTATACGTTACGGTCAACAAGCTGATTCCTCTGTAGTTACCACATTCCATTTTGCTTCCCTTCTGTATATTGGGCATATTATAGCCAATTTCCACTCTTATGTCAGTGTCTCCTTCTCCAATATCAACTGGATCAATTTACTTATCTCCAAGTGGAAGCTCTCGCCTCCCTCCTTGATTAATTCTGATGTTATTCTGTCCTCCCCTGGGGCATTGTTGTTTCTGAGTCCTTTGATTGCGGTCTTCACGTCTTCTTCACCAACTTCCCATTCTCCATCTTTCCTTTCCTCCGTAGTGTTTGCAGGTAATATCTCATCTGGGTTTGGGCAATTCAACAGTTCGGAGAAGTATTCTTTCCATCTTTCTACAATTCTTCCCTTGTCATTTATCAAGATGCCGTGGATTTCAGAATCCATCTTTTTTCATTAGAGATTTGTAATGAAAGAAGTTGGGCTCTGAAATCCACGTTTCCGATTTTTTATGTATTGGAAGAATTGCGTTGAGTTCTTGTTTTGGCTCTCTGCCTCAACTTGTTCTAGCAAACTGGTTAGATATATTCTCTTCTTTGCTTTTAGGATTCGCTTTGTCTCCCTTCTGATGTTGATAATATGTTCCCTTTTCTGCTCATTCTCCCTGTCAGCTAGCCACTTCTCCCTCATCTTCCTTCTCTTCTCTGTAGCCTACTGGCATATCTCGTCGAATCATTTCCTCTTCTTCATTATCTTTTTTCTTCCCAATATGTCCTCCGCTACACTTAGTACCGTGGACTTTATTTCTTTCCACCTTTCCTCCACGTTCTCTCTAGCTTCCAGGGTCTCTAGTACCCCAAAACGGTTTTTGATTTCTATAGCATATTGTTCTTTAATGGCACTTTCTCATAGTTTCTCAACATTTAAAGCAGTTTCTAGTGTCCCCTTCTTCTTATGCATGTAGGTGAACACGAGTTTAAGCCTACACACAATGAGGAAGTGGTGTGATGCATAGTCGGCTTCTCTATACGACCTGACGTCACGACTTCATGGTTATAGCGCTGGTCCATCAAGATGTGATCTATGTGGTTGGTGGTTCTTCCATCTGGCGAGCACCATGTTCCCTTATGTATTCTCTTGTGTTCGAAGTTAGTAGAACTTACTCTCAGGTTCTTTGAGGTAGCTAAGTTGATCATCCCATGACCATTCTCATTGGTCTCATCATGCAAACTGTGCCTTCCTATAATTGGTATGAAGAATTCTTCGTTTCCCGCTTTTCCATTAAAATCTCCCAGCACTATCCTGATATTTCTAGTAGGTGTGCTCTCAATTGTTTCTTCTAGTTGAACTCTTCCTTTTCCTCATCTGTTTTATCCTCAGTTGGGGCATGAACATTGATGAATGTGATGTCTGACACTTGGTTTCCAAGTGCTATGTAGGATATTCTCTTGTTAACAGCTCTGAATTCCTTCGCCGAATGCTGCTTTGTTGTGTATTACAAAACCAGTGCCGAATTCGTGTTTATCTACACATCCGCCGTAGAATAGTGTGTATCTATGCTCTTTGCGAGTTCCTTCTCCTAGCCATCTTGTCTCTTGTACGGCCAGCAGCTCCAGTTTGTATCGGTTAATTTCTGAGACCATAGTCTGAATTGTTTCTGGTCTTTACAGGCTCTGAACATTCCAAGATCTAAAATTAAAATTTCTAAATCGTATACCGTTTTTCCTTTGCAGTTTCCGTATTCCATTGTATCCATCCGCGTCCGAGGCAACTTTGTGTTTTGTAACATAGAGCTTTTTTTTTTACAGGATTGGGTTGTTAGCCCAATGCCAAACTCTCCTCCTTTATCCGGGTTTGGGACTGGCAGTGGCTGTTTGCAAGACAACTGACCCCAGGCGGAGTTGTAAATATTTAAGTGTGATTAAAAAAAAGTCATGTGAAGGCAATAAACGTAAAGGCTTCACAAGCAGGCGAGGCGGACTGTTTACCGCATTTATAACTTTTTCAAACGTGAATTTAAAGACAGGTCTCCTACTGTTGAGCCGGCCGCTGTGGCCGAGCGGTTTTAGGCGCTTCAGTCTGTAACCGCGCGACCACGGCGGTCGCAGGTTCGAATCCTGCCTCGGGCATGGACGTGTGTGATGTCCTTAGGTTAGTTAGGTTTAAGTAGTTCTAAGTTCTAGGGGACTGATGACCTCAGATGTTAAGTGCTCAGAGCCATTTGAACCATTTCCTACTGTTGACGTTGGAAAACACAAGAACGGATTCCAGAACCATGTGGTGTCGTCCAAGAGAACTGTAAAGAGAATTGTAAAGGAAAGTGTCAGAGTTGTAGGAACTGTAGAAACAGTAGGTTTCGTGTCGCCTGGAATCCATCGAAATCACAAGGAAACTGTAACACAAATGGATAGTTTTAACGACGACGTTTTAAAGTGCTCCGTGTGAATGATGAATGCCCGACATAACAAAAACGTGTTACAGTTACGCAGGCTTCAGTGGTAAGCACTTCGCCAAGGTAAAGACTTTTAAAAGACGTTGCCCGCATCTCGTGGTCGTGCGGTAGCGTTCTCGCTTCCCACGCCCGGGTTCGATTCCCGACGGGGTCAGGGATTTTCTCTGCCTCGTGATGGCTGGGTGTTGTGTGCTGTCCTTAGGTTAGTTAGGTTTAAGTAGTTCTAAGTTCTAGGGGACTGATGACCATAGATGTTAAGTCCCATAGTGCTCAGAGCCATTTGAACCATTTCTTTTTTTTTTTTTATTGACTTTGGCTCCAGATATGTTAAGAAGAGAGTCTTAGTTCAAAGAAGTGACACAGGTGCAGCATGAACTATATCCCATATGAATATTCACGATACAGGAGAAGGAGGTAGTTCAACAGTGTATTACCTGGATGAAACACGGGTCAATTAGAATCATTCCAAGAAGATCTGCTGGAAAATGAGTGATGGTACTGGCGGTTTTAAAGTGCTCACAGTGATAGGTTCTCGGATAATTATTCTGCATGCTGACTCTTCTTCTGGTTTGATTTCTGAGAACAAAATGCCATACCTTGCTCCGAAGTTGGTCATTGCCAGTTATAATTCAACTCTTATAGAGAAAAAATCAAGTTCAAACACCAGAAAAGCGCATATTTTTCCCCGGCTTAAAAATAAAAACATTAAGCACCTTATAAACCAGACTCGTGCCAATCTCCTGCAGCTCGTTAAGTTATACTGAACAAGTCACGTTACAGCACGTACAAACTTGACTTCCTTGCACGTGAATGGGATCACACAGTTTTACGTTTATCTACGTGTCACTGTGATTGTAGCCCCATGGAATTAATTTGGGCAAAGGGTTTTTAAGGCTATATGGTAGGGGGGAAAAAAACATTCAAGATAACATACAGTGAATCGCTTGTGCATGAGGCAATAGACAATGCGGCAACAGACAACACCCCACCTGTAGCGTCGGCACAGACTGTGTGGCATACTGAAATGATTCAGAAAGATGAATTTGAGAGGGAAGTGATGATGGATATAAGACTTGAACGTATCATGGTAAATTTAAAATCAGATTGTTCAGAAACAGACTTAAATAGAAGTGACGATGGTATTACGATGTGGACTTTGGAACAAAGTAATAATATTTCTGTTTTAAACACTCGTGGCCTAAAAAATGTGCCTGTCGACATATCAGTTGCATACATAATAATGAGAATTTCCTAGCCTTTTTGATTACGACTTTGTATCCTTTTAATTTTGCAGACTATAATGTTCAACATATTGCCCACGGAGAAGTTAAGTTTCTCCCACCATGTCGTAAACCGCTGTAATTTTCAAGGCACGAACTGGATAAAGCCCTAAAATGACAGTAACTGTTACTTGTCGAGATATCGGTGGTTTTCGATGTCATCGGTCAAATTCCCTGGAGTTATTCGCAGATGGCGGTCAATTGTTTGCTTGTTCAGTGGATTATAAAAGCGGCGTCTCACTGTAATATCGAACGTGTTGGTTTACACTCATAATAACAGTTAACAACGAAAAATATAACTTACTGACCATTTTTACGATAGTCTTTTACATTAATCTTTTCTACCACTAATTCCTTTTTACACGCAGTGATTACACTTAACACACACACACACACACACACACACACACACATTTTTAAAAATTCTATTGTGCAAAAGCAAATATAATGATTTCGGTTTGTGCTTGATGTTAATTTTGTTCTGTATTAAATTTTTACTTATAATGAAGTTCAAATCGCAATAAATGGTAATTACTGTAAGCAGTTTCTATGTCGTTTCGAGAAAGATGTACTTCATGTCTTCACAGAGCTGTGTCAGCTGTTCTCGCCTCCCGACGTCACGCAGAGTAATCTATGGAACAGTGGACCTGAATTAATATTTCTCTCATGATGATTGATCGAAATTGGTTTTAATATTTATTAGTGCCCTCATAGATTTGAACGTATAATACAATGTTCCGAATGCAAATGAGCCTGACTGTTAACCGCATCAATGCAGTTCGGCAAAGTTGCCCGCGCTCTGCTGCCGCGCATGCGCATTTCTCATCCCCCCCCCCCCCCCCCCCAAGGCTTCCTTTCCGCTCCGCTTCTATGCGCGGAAGCGCCGTCGTAGGTGACGCGGGCTTTAGTGTTACTTAAACATAGATAGTTGACATATCCGATATTATCTTAAACTGTTGTAAAAGTAGTCGATCTATCGATCAAGTGTAGATTACTTTGGGCAAGCAATTCAAACGAAAAATAGCTTTCTAAGAATTTTTATTGCTTAAAATACAACAATACAAGATATGCAAGTTTTGTTTTATATAAAGTAAGGTATTTAAATTCTTGTCCTTTAGTCTGTTGTTTAAAATACAACATTAACAGATACAAGTAACTTATTTAAATTCTTCTCCTTTAGTCTGTTGCGTTTGTAAGTAATTATTTATCCTGCCTGGGAGAATACCCTCTCTGCAGGAACTGAAGTCACTGGACACCACAAAAATTTAATGTCTATTACACGCAACATACTATTAGATTACGCACAATATTCTAATACACAAACAAGCTCGTCTATTACAGTTTTTTTTTTCAAAATATTGATGTAGGTCAATTATGGAATCACTGTCTGGTGTATCGACATCGACGTTACACTGCTGTCAATTGGGCAAAAAAAAGTAGGTCATCCGATTTCAAACTGTTAGGCTATCGACGTATTAGCACTGCTCGTGGATGCTCCTGTTTCAGGTATTATTCTTGTAGTTGATGCGATGATACCAGCATACTCTTTTGAAGTACTTGTGCATCGTTTTCTGCCTCTTGGAATGCCCTGAAACAAATTTTTAAAACCTAGGATCTAATAATGTCCGAAACATATTGAACAGTCAATGTGTTAAATGGTTTCACTCTTTCATTAACTGATTTAACCAAGGAATCCAGAACTCTTCGTCCTTCATTAGTTGTCGAGATGCTTTACTAGTCTGAAAACTTTGCAGCAATACCTCATATAAGAGGTATAATTATGGAAGCAGTGATGTATGATCCCCTTGAGATTGTGGTTGTTGTTACTTCAAAAGGTTCAAGAAGATCTAGTATCTCCTGTATAGCTAAGTAATTTTCTGCCCTGAGGGTAGGCAGTGCTTTTGTACTTCATTGATCGCAGTCTCAAGCTCACTTCGTACTTCCAAAATTCTTTTGAGCGTGTGGCATGAGGTGTTCCATCGAGTCGACACCTCTTGTATCAGTCTCAGTTCTTTTTTGTTTGCTCTTTTTCGAACATTGCGCAGTTTGTCATTGGTTAGTGTAGAGAAATGGAAGATTGTCACAAATGGCCTTTGTTTTCAATAAAATTTTGGAAAATATTTCTGCTTTGAAACAATCTTGTACCGTTAAACTGATGCAGTGGGCAAACAGGGTGAATGTCGAATCCTTAAGATTTAGGCAGCTCTTTCGTAACTGCAACGTTGTCTGTAATCACTACTATTGTCTTATCTCGGATACTGTATTCTAATAAGATATGATTGATGACCTGAAAAAACGTAATGTTAAAGTAATATGCCAGCATCACCGAAATTTTGCACAATACTGTCAAAAAATTTCTTGTTTTCAACGTTTTCTTATCTGAAAAATTGCTTTCACATATAAAATAATAATTCTCATAAATATTGGGCGAATTTATTTATTGTCGATGTTACGTTGAGCTTCGGCGTCTTAGAAGCACGGGGAAAGCAGGAAGAAGAAGAAGAAAAAGAAGAAGAGGAAGGTCACCATAAGGAATACAGACGCGAGAGGGGAAGTATTAACTGGTCTGCCATGCAATGCTGCTACCTTAGGTGTGCATGCTTGCTGATGAACTGCAGCAGATACGGTATAAACTGCGCATGCGAATAACAAGATTGAAACTGCGTTAAAGACATGAAGGATGGCTTCTTCACATAGTTGAGTTGGCACGCAGTACAAAACAAAAGGGCCATCACTCTACTGCAGTGCTACAGCTTCTACAACGCTGAGATTTGCAGCACTTGTGATCTTAGTGCAGTCGACATAAAGTGTGTAGATTGTAGAAGTTTTGTTGGGTGTTTCGCCTTTCGTCGGGAGAGCGCACGGAGCAGTATAAAGAACACAATACGGTATTAATGAAGGATAAGGAAAAGTATGGTGGGAGACAGCAGTGCTGGCACCTTCACCCATCAAACCGACGTATTCCTATAATATACCTGCGCCGCTCAAAGTTTGCACTTGACAGAACCTGACTGATAACGTTTCGTCGGCTTCACTGTAGTGGCGATACCACAGCTTCCATTACACAATAGCTAGAGTTTTCCATTGCCGTTATTTACAACTTACCATGGTTAGTCGTTTTTGGTAAATATATGCATTAATACTGACGCTGTTTTATAAGCCTCGAAAGTTTTAATTCTGTTCCGATTCGCTATAACAATGGAAGCACTTCCGCATAAATCGCCACAAAAGCAAGTTATTTATATACTCGGAAGGCAGCAACACAATAATTGTAACGCGACTGCCAGCTGATTTTGCTATGCTGTATTAATTTTGGTTCAGACGGTGTTGGGGTTCGCGTTCGTTTCTCACTTGTTAGCCTGCTCTCGCACAATGTCTCAAGTGAAAACTTTGGGCACGGGAGTAACAATACTTCGAGAAAGCGCATTATAGAGACATTTATGTTCAAATATGTTGCTTATTTGTAGTAATAAATAAGAAAATATATTGAGCCTATTGTAACGCAATTATTCAATGGTTTGTTACGGTTGGCAGTGTCTGTAAAGAACGCAAATGACAAGACTTTCTACCGACAAGAGGAGTGAGGGTGAGTGGGGACGTGGATGGGAAGTGTGAAACTGCCAAGAAATACCTTGCAAGTTACGCCGACTTGATGTACACCGACATGAACCAATCACAAGAATGAAACGAAACTCAGCATGGCATTGACGAGTTAAGGAAAGAAACATTTTTGAAAAAAGTTAGTTACATGTGCATAGATTCTGCGTTGTGATGACCTGCAGTATTTCTCACTTTTAATATGGGCGAAACTAATTTTTCCTCTATAATAAAGTGGCAAGTCAATGGCAGCATGCCTTCATTCGCGTTGCTTTTCCACTAGTCTGTTGTAACATTAAAAAAGTTACATTTAATAAGGGCTTTCTGTAATTTATTTTTTAATTCTTCCTACAGTTTTGATATCAGTACACATTTAAGAGTGGTTTTATCTGGCAACTCATATCTGCTGTGTAAGGCATAAACAATTTTTTTCAAACCTTGGTGGTCGGAAGTTCTGTACGGAAGCATATTGATAGCAATCATTTATCCATAAAGAGAATCAAGTTCTGGCATCGTACGATTGACTTCTGTTAAAACACTTTTCTATAGAGCTTCTCGATTCTTTTGGTTGCACCTCTTGTATTTGATCTAGCTCACAAGTTGATCCCTCACCTTTCAATTCTATTACTAATTCTTGGTTTCTAGTTTTTCACCATGCCTTGTTTGTAGTGGTCTCCTAAATTAGTCATATTCCCTGATCATGTTTATAATCGTTAGTGCAGATGGTACACTTTACAAACTGACGATTTTCCTTCACATCCCCCACTTTCTTAAAAAAAAAATCCACACAGATGATTGATTTTTACGGTTCATTTTCAAAACAATAACAAAAAATCTATTTACGCACCTCTGACATAAACAAAATAATTTTGGAAGCGCGGAATTCCCTCAGCAAACAGAGATTATCGGTGGCGTGCGAAAAGCACTGATCTTTTCATGTCTGCACCATTCGGATCACTTCTTCGCTGCTGTACTCTTTGTCTCACTGCTGCCAACGACAGAGATTCAACAATTGTGGCACTAAGGTTGCTCGATGAAGAATAATACTGTTGTTGTGTGGCGTTTAAGTAACGAAATGAGTGACGAAGAAGTCATTGTTGGCACATTGAGGTCACCTCCTACGATACCCCGTAGAGCTAGAAACTTTTAAGGCAGAATTCTTCCTCGTGACTCTCGAAAAATTATTAATCAGGTTGCAGAATGATGTAAAGTAGAAAAAAATGAAGAAAAAAATAAAATTAATGGTGAGCTTATTCGCCCACTCCACAAGTTTCAAACAAAGGGTTTCAGCGTTAACGGACAAGAGCTTATGAAATACCTACAAGATGTGGAGTTTTGCAAAAACATACCTGGCCATTCACAGTCAACTCTTGGCAAGAAGAGATTAGTTTTGTCTCTCATCCACTGAATAATTCACATTTCGCCCGAATTACTTATGAATACGGACTGCAATGCTGTGAAAGCAGATAGCATGAAAATATTTTTAATAATTATGTCCAGCCACAATACAACTAAGAAAACTTGACACTCGACGGATTGTGCTTTTGAAAAATTCAGTTTTGCGGGAACTGGTGTGTCCTTGTAGGAACAAGCTCCGCTAGTGGCCCACAACATGGGCAACCAACGTATGAATTATACTTGTGCTCCTGCAAAAGCGTCCGCAGGTCGTGGTCGTGCGGTAGCGTTCTCGCTTCCCACGCCCGGGTTCGATTCCCGGCGGGGTTACGGATTTTCTCTGCCTCGTGATGACTGGATGTAGTGTGACGTCCTTAGGTTAGTTAGGTTTAAGTAGTTCTAATTTCTAGGGGACTGATGACCATAGATGTTAAGTCCCATAGTGCTCAGAGCCATTTGAACCATTTTTCTGCAAAAGCAGAAGTGACGCAGGGGCATTAGGATTGCGTCAGCATTTTGTATTTTCGAATCGCTTTACACATTAAGATGTACAACTGAAAACACTTGTAAGTACAATGAGGACTCAGAAACAGAAGTGGGTAGTAGCAGGTGTGTTTAATTAATAACGACAATAATTGTATTTATTTTAAAATACATTATACAGTACAATCAGAAACACTTAACAAATCTTTAAAATGCCATTTTTCCTCTGTTCCCTGAGTTGTATTACAACAGCCCTATTTAGATTTGTATTCCTTACTAGACACTGCCAAGAAAGCAAGCTCACACATTTGAAGACGAAAATCAGTATAATGCTCATTCATGCATCCGTGTTATTTACGTTTGTAGTTTTTAACTTAAGCATCTGATCGGTACGAGATGCGCACGACCATATCGCTCCCCCACAGTGACCAATCTATTAACAACATAGTTTATAAACAATTTAGACTGGCTAAGGCGCCACCATATTTGTTGTTGATTAAATACCTCCACACAATCCTCTTTTCCTCTGCACTCCAAACGCCATGGAGGTAACAGGAACCGGCAAAAAGAATTACATTATAACGATAGGACTATCGATAGTTAAACCAATCTACCGATAGTGACGATAGTGGAGATACTATCGATTAATCGGTGGTTTATCGATGTTTAAGCAACACTACTAGTTCCGAGGCACAGTCTAACATTCTAACATAACAGTCGCGACACTTCATTGCTGTAAAAGTTGTTACCGTGTGACAAATGGAGCGACACTAGCGCTCCAAGTGGCGAGAAAGTTGAACGTCAAACGCGTCGTAAGCATAATGCCGAACTCAACAGTTTAACTTACTGGCCGCTTGGGGCGCTGCTGGGGCAATAGGCAATAAAATCGAGGCGAAGTGTCGCGATTGTTATTTTAGAATGTGATCTGATGTAGCGGGCAGCGTATGGCTGGCAGCCATTAGCTACTGAGGGGTGAGGAAATCTTGGGTATGAACTGTTCTGATCTTGACGCAGCCACAAGCTCTTTGGCGTAAACATTTCTGTAACTTTTTTGCTATTGTATGTCGACTGGAAAATGAAGCGAATTATGCATGAGGTTGCATGAGAGTTCAAACTTCAGCAGATATCCAATATCCGATTTAAAGAAAGTAGGGAGTGGAGTGGGTTCAAACACATGACTGTTTTTAGAGAGTAGGAAGCTTACCACTTTCTTTTCTATTTTTTTACTGTCAGATCTCCTACGTTTCCTTCAACCCGACCTCACACTTGCCAATATTCTGCTTTCTCAGCCTAGCTTCATTGCTTTTAACATAAAATAATATGTTAAATTCTTCAATCTTTTAACTGAATACAGATACATAAATAAATAAATCTTCTTTTCTTAACTAAGAATAAAATATCCTTAAGACATAATAAATCAAACACTTTTGGGAAAATTTTTGATTTTTTTCATTGTTTTTATTCTTAAATGTTGTGGTTTCTGCTGAAATCAGAGTTCTCCCCATGACTTGTCAACGCCATACACTTTTGTGCCAAATTAATTAAAACGATGCACATTTTATAGCAACCATCTTAACTAAAGTACACCAACCGAAAATTACTTCACTTTTACAGTAAAGTGTGAAATAAGAAATTCTGATCCAAAGCTTTGTATTTCAGACTCTTTTTTTTAAGATTCCCTTGTGGTCTCAACATTTGGTTGCTGGGTATGGGCTTGGCGACCCCAGGTTCCTGAGCTTGGGACTGGTAAGCACCATCAGTCCTGTGTTACCATAAGCTCTGGGCACCAGAGGTTATGGTAACCATGTGGTGCAGCGGTGGAATGTTGTATGTTTTGGAAACTGAGATTCTTGGCTTCACCACCTTGACAGTGAGGAAGGTACACACCTCTATAAAAAATAATCCTCAGCCTCAAGATGTGCTGATGAGGTGAATGGCTGTTGAGATAAAACAGTCTCTAGTGGGCAATCTCTGGGGCACCTGCTGTTCCCCACTTGTATAAGGCTTGCGCAGGCATGCAGGGGTCTGTCTAGGTTGACTGTTGTCTCCCTAGCATATCGTGGGATCCCTACTGTCTGGTAGTACCTACACCTGCTCATCAGAGAGATTTCAATTGGTCAATACTTCCAAAAAACAGTCTCAGAAACATAGTAACAGGGCATTAGTGTGTCACAACACTTTTGTTGTAATCAAGCAAACAGGGGGAACCTTTGAGGTCGCCCTTCTCTATATTCACAAGGCATTGGAGGGTATTGTTGGATCCCCAAAAATTTGGGTCCCTAAAAAGTGTCAAACGACTTTGTAATGGAACACTTCTAGTTGAAACTGCTATTTCAAACCAAATATGTAAGCTTCTAGAATGTAAAATGTTAGGTGATATCCACTCGAGGCTGAGTTGCATAACACTCTTAACTGTAGTAAGGGTGTGGTTACCTGCTGCAATATAATGAAGGTGGACCCCACAGAGTTACGTGAAGAATGGAAAAGTATGGGTGTCACAGAAGTGAAGAACTACACTCCTGGAAATTGAAATAAGAACACCGTGAATTCATTGTCCCAGGAAGGGGAAACTTTATTGACACATTCCTGGGGTCAGATACATCACATGATCACACTGACAGAACCACAGGCACATAGACCCAGGCAACAGAGCATGCACAATGTCGGCACTAGTACAGTGTATATCCACCTTTCGCAGCAATGCAGGCTGCTATTCTCCCATGGAGACGATCGTAGAGATGCTGGATGTAGTCCTGTGGAACGGCTTGCCATGCCATTTCCACCTGGCGCCTCAGTTGGACCAGCGTTCGTGCTGGACGTGCAGACCGCGTGAGACGACGCTTCATCCAGTCCCAAACATGCTCAATGGGGGACAGATCCGGAGATCTTGCTGGCCAGGGTAGTTGACTTACACCTTCTAGAGCATGTTGGGTGGCACGGGATACATGCGGACGTGCATTGTCCTGTTGGAACAGCAAGTTCCCTTGCCGGTCTAGGAATGGTAGAACGATGGGTTCGATGACGGTTTGGATGTACCGTGCACTATTCAGTGTCCCCTCGACGATCACCAGTGGTGTACGGCCAGTGTAGGAGATCGCTCCCCACACCATGATGCCGGGTGTTGGCCCTGTGTGCCTCGGTCGTATGCAGTCCTGATTGTGGCGCTCACCTGCACGGCGCCAAACACGCATACGACCATCATTGGCACCAAGGCAGAAGCGACTCTCATCGCTGAAGACGACACGTCTCCATTCGTCCCTCCATTCACGCCTGTCGCGACACCACTGGAGACGGGCTGTACGATGTTGGGGCGTGAGCGGAAGACGGCCTAACGGTGTGCGGGACCGTAGCCCAGCTTCATGGAGACGGTTGCGAATGGTCCTCGCCGATACCCCAGGAGCAACAGTGTCCCTAATTTGCTGGGAAGTGGCGGTGCGGTCCCCTACGGCACTGCGTAGGATCCTACGGTCTTGGCGTGCATCCGTGCGTCGCTGCGGTCCGGTCCCAGGTCGACGGGCACGTGCACCTTCCGCCGACCACTGGCGACAACATCGATGTACTGTGGAGACCTCACGCCCCACGTGTTGAGCAATTCGGCGGTACGTCCACCCGGCCTCCCGCAAGCCCTCGCTCAAAGTCCGTCAACTGCACATACGGTTCACGTCCACGCTGTCGCGGCATGCTACCAGTGTTAAAGACTGCGATGGAGCTCCGTATGCCACGGCAAACTGGCTGACACTGACGGCGGTGCACAAATGCTGCGCAGCTAGCGCCATTCGACGGCCAACACCGCGGTTCCTGGTGTGTCCGCTGTGCCGTGCGTGTGATCATTGCTTGTACAGCCCTCTCGCAGTGTCCGGAGCAAGTATGGTGGGTCTGACACACCGGTGTCAATGTGTTCTTTTTTCCATTTCCAGGAGTGTATATGAGGAGAGTCAATGGCAAATTGTAAAAATCTGCAACATTTATTCTAATGTTTAGTACTCCAGAATTACCTGAACATATCCTTGAAGGCTATATCCGTCTTAAGGTTTGCCGGTTTGTTCCTAACCCAATGTGGTGCTTCAAATGTCAAAGACTTGGCCATACCACTATGGAATGTAATGCGAGAGCTGCATGTGGGCAATTCTTGTACTTCCTCCGAAATCTGTAAGCTGTTCCGGGAATCAGCCAGTGTGAGGAAGAAAGTGTGAGGTTTACAATGAAGAAAGGAAAATTCAGGAGCTGAAAGTCAAAAGATGCATGTGAAGCTGAAAAAGCTTTCAAAGTTATACACCCTCCAGTTTTTGCTACTTCTTTTGCATCAGCCCTTAAGATGCCAATCGCTAAGTGTGATGCCTCCACAAAAACTCAGACCACAAATAAAAGTACGAGCACATGCACTTGTTAGTATACCTATGGGGGAAACATTAGTAACACAAGAACACAAGTAATCTGGAAGCCGTTGGCAATGGGCTTACCACTTAAGCCACAAACACCGCCCACCATCAAAAGCCAACTAAGCTGTCCTCTCAACCCAAGCAACCACCTCTTCCCATAAGTAAAGAAAAACGTCCTTCAAAAAGTAGATCCAAGTGAAAGAATGTGGTACTTAAACCTTCGGATTG
The DNA here is from genome assembly GCF_023864275.1 of Schistocerca cancellata. Taxonomy (NCBI): domain Eukaryota; kingdom Metazoa; phylum Arthropoda; class Insecta; order Orthoptera; family Acrididae; genus Schistocerca; species Schistocerca cancellata. Next base: position 482,586,024 of record NC_064628.1, read on the forward strand.
GCGAGCTCTATCCCTCTGTGATGGGGACTATGCTCTTGAGGATATGGAGTTCCAATTGGAGAGCCATGAATTGGCTAATGTTCCCCCTGACCTGCCCAGTAAATCGCCGCTTCCGAGGGAGAAAGAAAAGAACAACCGTCGCTAAACAATGTCTTTCACAAGGTCTTCTGTGTTGCAATGGTATTTAAATGGATATTGCTCACATTTGGAATAATTACAGCCCCCTGACCCAAGAGAAACCTTTCTGCATCTGCTTACAAGAAACGTGTCTTAGAATCACAGACACACCTGCATTACAGAGTTACCACCCCTACAGGAAGGACGATATTACTGGAGACAGGGCTAAAGGTGGTGTGGCTGTTTTCATTGATGACAAATGCCTCTCCTCTCCTGTCCCTCTTACCATGACCATATAAGCAATTGTTGTGAAAGTTCTAGCATCCTTTAATATCACAGTGTGTTCTTTGTATCTTCCACCTAATGATGCCTTGGGGATGCAGACGCACTGACAGAACTCTTCCAGGCACTCCCACGCCCATTCCTCCTTGTGGGGGACTTCGATTCACATGATGTGCTGTGGGGCTCGGCTATCACTTGCTCCATTCTGAGAATATCTGCCTTCTGAACGTGGATCTGATGATACACTGTGGGGCGGTGGGTGGAACATTTTTTTCTATTGATTTCTTGTTGTTCTCAACACAGGCTCTCTAACTACAATGTTGGCAGCCAGAAAGTGATTAGCAAAAACGTGATGCCTGTAATTAAAGATCACTGTGCCCGCTTTGATGGAGAAATAAAGTTATTGATCATTGAAGTTCATTACTCTGAGGATTTAGGATGTCTGGGATTCATAGAAAATGCAGTTTACTATAATAATTTCCAATATGTTCTAAAAACGATAAAACGTATAATTCCAAACAAATAAGTGTTTAACCAAGCAATGCTACTATCATCTGTTGTACTATCAGAGCTGTTCAGAGTCCATGGCACGGATCCTATTATCCCTAGATAACGAAACTGTTCAATAACCGTTATCCATGTAAATGTTCAAAGTGAATGCTCGCCAAAATCTGATGTTAATACTCATCAAACGCCACGCTAGTCATGATAGAAGGTCTGTTCTGTGACGACACGTGAAAATACTACGACACACGCAAACTGAGAAGAAATCACTGGAGTCGTTGCACAATTAACACTTTACCCCAATGCAAACTCATTGTTAAGTGCATACCGAGTTACGTAAATATGGCATCCAAGGCCGTTCCTTGCAACTGCACAAACACGACACGGCTTCCGACACGGAGTGCGCGCTGATACGAATCTAGAAGAGAACTGTGGCCTGGTCTAGCTCGCACGCTCTTATTTACATAGCCGTGGTGCGGACCGCCGAAGGCGCAGCCGACAAAATTTGCCTTCCTGACCAGCCGCTCGGCTAGTAAAGCGCTTCAAGTTACTAAATAATTAATTGCTTCATTCGCTGAAGGCCTATGAAGCTCTCAATTTAATTGTACGACCAACACACAGGTGAGTATCTATAATAAAGTTTTGATGTGGCTAGGTTAATTAGTTTTGGCAAGAGAATTATTTTAGTTGCATTACACGCAATAGATGAGCTCTGAACTTGCCCTTTGGAGAGACGCTACAGCTATAGTTTTTGGAAACTTCTCAATCATGAATTTCAACCAAAATATTAGTTTGTAAGATCCAGCATGCTGTTTCCATTGAATTACAATGAAAAAGGAATCCGAATATAAATTTTGAAGTTTCTAGCTCCTTCTTGTTGCGCCGATGATTTTTACGTAAAACATCCAAATTTCGAAAACTGTTAAAGTTACTAAACTGAAACTTGACACATTATCATTTTAGCATCATTCCTGATATGGCATTAACTTTTCAGATTATTTACTTTACTTCTAAGATATTGCGCAACATTTGTGATGTCATAGCTAGTTACTGCAGACTAGGCTGGCACACAGTGGAAAGCATATGAATTCTATATGGCGTGAGTAGGCTGCTTCCCTACAACACTTTTCCATAGCTGCAGGATATTTTTCAGCCATTGACCTTTTATTTTTGTTCCCCAGCTATTGCTGACTCAGTTCAGTGGGAAATGGCTACAGATTTACATTCTAGTGATCACTTCCCAGTGAGGATCCATCTGTCGACTAGGACAGCGGCTGACAGAAGACCATGAAGGTGAGTGATACAAAGTGCATATTGGTTGCAGCACACTGAACAGGTTATTTGTGAACAAAAGGATGTGCAAGGGAGACGGTGCCCCTTTCACTTGTGAGATCCAAAGTGCTGCCGCAGAGTCCATCGCCCAGTCTAGTAGCCACCTCATATGTTGGCCTTCGTGGAATCATAACTGTCGACTGGCAATCAGTGCCAGATGAACAGCTCTGCAGAACTTCAAACACTATCCAGTTACAGAAAATCTTCATGCCTTCAGATCTGCGAGAGCACATGCGAGCCGAGTTATAAAAGAATGGAAGAGTGCTCCCTGGAAGGAATTCACGAGTTCCATTAATCGGTCCACTTTCACTATGCAAGTTTGGGACTCAATAATGCAGACTTCAGGCAATGGTAGTACATGTCCCATTACAGCCTTGTCAAGTAATGGGTTCTTGGTGGACATGCCAGAAGACAGGCTCAGGTTGCAACTGAACACTTTTTTACTATCACTATATCATCCAGACAAGCTCCTGCTTTTCAGGTGTTCCGTAGGACTGCGGAGATGAGGAAGCTCAATTTCTTCTTGCATAATAAAGAAGTCTACAACCTTTTGTTCTCCACTTGTGGGAACTGGAATCAGCCTTGTCTACAGCCAGCGGCACTACTCCAGGACCTGATGACATCCATTATGCCATGATTCGTCATCTGTGACCTGAAGCGAAAGGACAGCTCCTCTCTTGTTTTAATCAGATCTGGTTCGATGGGTAGTACCCCACGACCTGGAAGGAGGCAATATTAATTCCACTCTGGACACCAGGCAAGAAGGTTACAAGAGTGTAGACCTTACCAGTTGTATGGGTAAGACTCTTGAATGCATGGTCAATCACTGCCTCGTTTGGCTGTTCTAATCTCAAGGTCACCTGAACCGCTCCCAGTGTGGTTTCAGTCACTATCGTTCCACCCTTGACAACTTCATTCTACTGGAGACGGCGATACAGGAGTCCTTCTTACGCCAAAACCATTTGTTCTGTGTGTTTTTTGACCTCAAAAAAAGCATACGACACTATTTGGAGGTACAATGTCGTTTGCCAACTTCATGAATCGAGACTACATGGACACCTGCCACTCCTTTTCCAATCCTTTCTCGAGGCCCGAGGTTTCGATACCACATTGGCGATGCCTTGTCTGATTACTATGTTCAAGAGAATGGGGTCCCCAAGGCAGTGTCATCAGTGTCACATCGTTTGCCATCGCTATCATTGGCATTTCCTCTGCAGTCTGGAGCCTTATGAGATGCTCTTTGTTTATGGATGACTTTCCAATCTTCTTCTCTCCTCTGTTGTTACAAGGACGACGAGGCAGCTACAGCTGCCATTAGGAGGCTGGAAACCTGGGCCAGGCCAACTGGTTTTCGCTTCTCACCAGAGAAGATTAAATGTGTCAATTTTAACCTTGCTCATCAAAGTTTTAGCCAACCAGTGCTCACAATGGCGGACATTATTTTACGTGTTCAAGAAATAGTGTGCTTTTTGGATTTGTTATTTTACTCGAAATTATCTTGGCTTCCACATCTGACAGACCTACAAACAAACGCTTCCAGTCATTGAATATTTTGAAATGTCTTAGCGGAAAAACATGTGGAGCTGACAGGTCCCACCTCCCACAGTTTTATTGGGCATTTGTTTGGCCACGTTTAGATTATGGCAGCGTGGTGTCCAGATCAGCGCGTACTTCCTACCTCAAAATGTTAGACGGTGTCCACCATGACATCGGATATCGGCTGGAGCCGTTTGGACCAGCCCATTTCCGAGTTTGTGCGCACAGGCTGGTGAACCACCACTCTGGATTCGGCAACGTATCCTTTTGGCACTGAAAATGTCACCTCAGTCGTTGGCATTTAGTGCAGCAGTCTGATGCAGCTTTGAATGGCTTTTCAGGAATCAGCGCCAAACTACCAAACCACTTGGGATACCTGCCACAGGCTGTCTCAAGGAACTGGATCTATCAGACTTCCAACTACACAGCCTGGGATGGGACGTGTTGCCACCTTGATGTCTTCAGAGGCCCCGCGTGATTTTAAGCTTGACGCAGTTCAAGAAAACTTGTATTCCAGATTATGATTTTACAACTTTGTTTCCGTCCATTTTAAGTATGTACCGCAGTTTTATCGTTGCTTATACGGATGGATCCCAGCAAGTGAATGTCCTTGGTTGTTCTGCTGTTTTCCCTGATAGGGTTTTCAAAGTGTGTCTTCCAGAACTATTTACAAATTATGATTTGGAATTCTATAGCATTCTGAATGCACTAGAGAGGAATCATGGACATCACCATACAAGGTTTCTTGTCTATTCCGATTCGCTTAGTGCACTACAAGCACTTCACCAAATGTATATAGTAGACCAGTTGATTCAGCTCATCCACGACTCATTACAGTGACTCCAGCACCATGGCAAGGAGGTGATCTTTTGCTGGGTACCTGGCTAGATCAGGATACAGGGAAACAACATGGCTGGTAAAGCTGCCAAGGAAGCATGTTGGGATGTTGCTGTTGATCAATGCCTCATCCTGTTACACGCCATCATCTCATTTTCTGACAGATGCCTCATGCATCAGTGGGAAACTGAATGGTGCAGGTGAATGAAAATAAACTGCCGTCGCTCAAATAGACCACACAGGCATGGCGGATTCATGTCAGCCTCAAAGCTGGAAGGAGATTCTGCTTACCAGACTGCTAATCGGACATATCCCTTTAAAGATGGCTTCCTCCTCTGGCAGGAGGATCCACCACTCTGTGAAGTTTGTGGCGTGCCACTTTGAGTTCAGCATATTTTAGCAATGTATGTCCTATATACTGATATTAGGGCAGCCCTCAGTCTCGATGGAGATCTGCCCACCATCCTCACAGATTCTGATTCCAGAGTTACAAGAGTGGTGAAATGTTGTGAACTGTCAGGCCTCATTCCAAAATTGCTGGGGAAGGAGGGCAGAATTTAATACATTATAAACTGCTCCGTATGTGGGGACAGACTCCATCCCCGCCAATGAGATTGGCATGCTGACTTTTAGTCATGGCACTGATGACCATGATGTTGCATGCCCCTCACTTCAAATCATCATCATCTATTTTTTAGTAATGATGCTCTTCCATTATATGCAGTAAATAGCAATCTATACTCGTTTTTTAGTCGAAGGTGCAAAATTTGCAAACTGGCTTTCTGGATGAGCAATTGTCATATGAATAAATTCGTCATCACTGTGTCGAAATTTTATGACACTTGCATTCACAGCTATTAAGTCGCACACTCTCCCACACGGGGCATCTCCAAAACAAGCAGATCTGATAAAACTTAGCACGATACCTACTATGTCACTTTCAATGTGTTTATGTTATGAATAACTCAATTCATGCGATTCAAAGGCAGATGGACTACCTGGATTTCCGTCGAAGATGCAACGCGTCGCTTTTTCTCGTTATATCATTTCTATTCACGGGAAAGGTTTGACATCACACATATCATGCTGTTTGCTAAATGCAGCGCCCACGATTCTTAGAATGGCATGTGGTTAAGGCGACCAGTTTCTATTCTGCAGGTAGGGGGTTCGAATACAGTCGCTAGTATGAATTTTATATCGCAAAAAATGGTTCAAATGGCTCTGAGCACTATGGGACTCAACTTCTGAGGTCATTAGTCCCCTAGAACTTAGAACTAGTTAAACCTAACTAACCTAAGGACATCACAAACATCCATGCCCGAGGCAGGATTCGAACCTGCGACCGTAGCGGTCTTGCGGTTTCAGACTGCAGCGCCTTTAACCGCACGGCCTCTTCGGCCGGCTTTTATATCGCAGTAAGAGTTATTAATGTAGGAGGACAACGAGAATTATGAAGTATTCATAATTTTAAGGTACTGAGAAACATATAACTGAGAATGTAGTAGACTCAAACACTCGACTTTACGTCTATGCCTCCTGTCTTGCGCCACTTTCTCTATTTATGTACTGCTTGGCATTAAAAGAAAATGATATCTCCTTTTGCGCTTTTTTCGGCATTGGCGACCTGTCTGCACGTAAATAAAGACAACATAAATTAATGTGGTGCTTTTTTTCGGCGTAAAGGAGCTGAACACCTTCTCTTTGATGCCTTCATCGGCACTAACGTCATGCGCCACGAGTCAAAAAGTTAGTTTCATGTTTATCTTAGTTTTTTTTTTTGATCAGTGGTCATAAAATAATTTAAAATCAAGATTCTATAGACCTACTGAAAAGAGGGAAACAGTAAGCCTAATTTTTATGTATAATCTTCTGGTCTTTCTTTTTAAAAAGAAAAGATATACGACAAACGAATTTTTCTCTTGTAGGAGGGAAAACAAATGTTTTTCCTAACAACAGAATAATTCAATGCCGTGTCCAGATGCTATCTTTCTCCACAACTGGCATTTGGCCGCTGGGGACTATAGGCAACTCTTCGCGTGCGTCATGAACTGCTTTGGACAGTGCTGGCATGGTTGTCGGTGCTGGTCTTCTACACCTGATAATTTTCTCCATCTCTGACCATACGTGCTTAATGGGACAGAGATGAGCACCTTTGGGAAGCCAGCCCATCAGATCAACGTCTCCATTTATTGAAACCAATGTCTTTCACTGTTCACTGTGAGGACAGAAGAATGGACGTGTTGGAAGATTATTCTGCCTCTCAACAATTTCTGACGAGCAGAAGTAAGCATTAAGTTTTCCAGTATTTCGCAGTAGCAATGACTAGAAAACTGATGGTGTGGTTGCCACAGAATGCCGCAACCACTTGCAGATATCCATCCCAAACTGTGACTGTTCTTCCACACCTTTGCCTCTGATTGACGTATTTGCTGTCGAAACTCGCTCCACTTGCTCGATACACATGGAGCGAAGTATTTGGTGCAATAGAAAACGCGTCATCCGCAAATATAACTTCCTCACAAGACGAAAGCGGTTTCCTTCTGTACGCCAGTTGTTGTTGTTGTGGTCTTCAGTCCTGAGGCTGGTTTGATGCAGCTCTCCATGCTACCCTATCCTGTGCAAGTTTCTTCATCTCCCAGTACCTACTGCAACCTACATCCTTCTGAATCTGCTTAGTGTATTCATCTCTTGGTCTCCCTCTACGATTTTTACCCTCCACTCTGCCCTCCAATGCTAAATTTGTGATCCCTTGATGCCTCAAACATGTCCTACCAACCGGTCCCTTCTTCTCGTGAAGTTGTGCCACAAACTCCTCTTCTCCCCAATTCTGTTCAATACCTCCTCATTAGTTATGTGATCTACCCATCTAATCTTCAGCATTCTTCTGTAGCACCACATTTCGAAAGCTTCTATTCTCTTCCTGTCCAAACTATTTATCGTCTATGTTTCACCTCCATACATGGCTACACTCCATACAAATACTTTCAGACACTTAAATCTATACTCGATGTTAACAAATTTCTCTTCTTCAGAAACGCTTTCCTTGCCATTGCCAGTCTACATTTTATATCTTCTCTACTTCGACCATCATCAGTTATTTTGCTCCCCAAATAGCGAAACTCCTTTACTACTTTAAGTGTCTCATTTCCTAATCTAATTCCCTCAGCATCGCCCGACTTAATTCGACTACATTCCATTATCCTCGTTTTGGTTTTGTTGATCTTCATCTTATATCCTCTGTAAGCCAGTGTGAAGTTTAATCTGGGAGCCTTATGTTGCTACTTCAGCATTATCTTAACCGTCGATTTTCATCCATACGTTTCTTTCTGTGAGACGACGACGAATGGCCGACTGCTCACACTTAGCTGGAGGATGTTCCTAATGTCTTCCCTAGTCCTGAAAGCGTCCCCACCACTGCTGGGGAGTACGCTATTCTCTCGATCCTTTGCGGTAGTCCACGGACGTCCAGGGCGACGACGACGGCTGAAGTGGCCTTCCTCCACCATCCTCTTCATCCTGAGATGTATTGTGGATTTTCTGCATCCTAGGGCATGGGAAATGGTGCTGATATAGTATTCATCTTCATAAAGCACAAGAACGCTACCTTTATCAACTTCCTTCAGCTGTGACGTTTCGCAGCAAGAACTTACTGACCAGGCAGGAGGAAACGAAGTGTGATGAAGGTGGAGAGCACTTCCTTCGGAGAATTCATTCCAGATTACATGCTTTGAAAAAATATATAACAAATTAGTTCGTTTTGAGTGTGATTTAGAGTATCGTATAAATGTGTTTTGTCTCTAAACATCGTGCATAGTAATAATATCGACATCATTTTCAGGAATTAAAACTAAAACTTGGATTCACGTTGTGATGCAGGTCATGTTGCTCCAGTTATCGTATTTTAGTCACCTGTGTTATCTCACATATCACACCACAAAATTCTGTAACAGCGCTTCGCACAAAAGAATGGCAGCGATAAAACTCGTCGCAACTGACGAGTGTGACATATGTTCCTTGACCGACGCCCTCGAGCACCGTTTCTCCTGCGGGAATGCCACCAACATACGGGAAGCATGACAGCTAATGGTGTCTCACATCAGCAGAACAGCGCCAGGAAGCATCACAATGGAAGCAATCACTGCCCCAGAGACCAAGCCGTTTCTATGACCCAAGAGGCTGACATGACAACACACGCCGTCGTAGTGAGGAAGCAGACCAAGGACGTGGCCTTCCTGATGGACCTCTGGGAGGAGAACAAGAGGGCCCAACAGCACAGGCTCTACCACGACAATTTCAAGAACTTCCTCCAGATTGCACTGCAGACAGCAATCGGCACAGCGCTCCCCAGCCTATGACCATCAGCACTGCCCCCTGCCACCCCACCACACTCACCAAAGGAAGAAAGTGTGCAGGGATGAAAGTGAAAAAGTACAACAGAAAGGAAAAAGTGTTTCTCCTCTCGCCTCAAATAACCTACCTCCAATGATGATGTGGTTTTCTTCTCAGTGAAATCAGTGTTAGAAAGTGTTTCCCCTCTGTAACATCTGTCATGTCCATAAACTCTAATCAGTGTCAAAAGTGCTTCCAGTCGTACTACCAGTGCTTTCTACGGGTGTGTGTGTGTGTGTTAAGAAGGCAATATTTCTTTCTTGCCAAGCAGTGTTACATACCATCCAGGTGGTTGGTGATTAGGGGGGGGAGGGGACCAAACTGCGAGGTCATCTGTCCCATTGGGCTAGGGAAGGATTGAGAAGGAAGTAGGCTGTGTCCTTTGAAAGGAACCATCCTGGCAGTTGCCTGGAGCAATTTAGGGAAATCACGGAAAACCTAAATCAGGATGGCCGGACGCGGGTTTGAACCGTCGTCCTTCCGAATGCGGGTCCAGTGTGCTAACCATTGCATCACCTTGCTCGGTGCCATCTAGGTATACTTCATTATATGTTCTATATTGTGTTAGGATACATGCTTTACTTAGTGAAAAATGCATATTACTCATCACATTTGAATGATTTCTTTTATTATGTGCTTTACAAATGTGTACTCTCACTCTCAGCTTCTTATATAACCTGACACTGTTTTTTTCCAATTTACTCTTTATTTTATACCATATGTAAAAAAATTTTCTTCCACTTCTGCTCCATCTGTCATGCTAATGTTTTCTCTCATACTGTCCCAACTAACATTGCTGACTAAAGAAAGAAAATCAGACCAGCATGCACAACGTGCCTGTGGCATCATAAAGTGCATCATACACATAAAAGCTGAACTGAATAATCATTTATGCGTTGCCGCTAGATATACGTTTATTATGCTTGTCCTGCAATGTTTGATCTACAAAACGTCGACAAATGGCCATGGGAACAGACTTGAGGAAGAACAATAAGCGAAAATCAAATACGTAATGAATATACAAACGAAATACTATATAAACGAAAGTAATGTTTACCAAGTGTAGGAATATAATAGCTTACTAGCCTGAAATGTTAAGAATGTATCATTGTTAATAATTTTTTGGTTACAAAAAAAGTGGTAGTATAGTGGAATTGTATTGTATTGAACCGGGGACCTAGAAACGACGGAGAGTCTTCGTCCCACTGTAGCCCTCAGCGGCTCACAACCCCACAACAGGCCACAGCAGTTCACCCGCCCCACTGCCACCCCACTCTGAGGCCAGGGTTATTGTTATTATTGTGCGGTTCGGCACCCAGTGGATCTCCCCCCCCCCCCCCCCCCCTGGGGCACGTCTCATACCAGACGAGTGTAACCCCAAATGTTCGCGTGGTAGAGTAATTATGGTGTACGTGTACGTGGAGATAGTGTTTGCACAGAAATCGCCGACATAGTGTAACTGAGGCGGAATAAGGGGAACCAGCCCGCATTCACCGAGGCAGATGGAAAACTGCCTTAAAAACCATCCACAGGCTGGCCTGCACACCGGACCTCGACACTAATCCGCCGGCCGGGCCTTCCCGCTCGGGAAGGAGCGCGTTAGACCACGCGGCTAGCCGGGCGGGCTAGATAGTGGAATGGGCAAAGCCGTGAGTTTGCACTCTCTTGTTATCGGGTTCGAATCCTGCCGCTTCTACAAATTTTAGTTCGTTGTAAATAAGGAATTGTTAGTTTAGGAGGACAACGTGAATCGTAACGTTCAAAATACTCGTAGTATCATAAACATTTGCGTATAAGGCTTCCAACACTCATTGAAGGAAGATACACCTCAATTTGAGGATGAACTCAGCCTTTGGTTATTGATCATTTTGTATTTTTAGCAGTACCATACCCTTAACTTTTAAACTCGTTTTCGGCCGATGATTTCCACATTTACAGGAACATAACATGTGATACCTCTTACGCAAACTATGATGCAGTGCTGTCAGACGAAGAGGTCGACGTGGCCCAGACTGTGCAGACTTTTTTTAAAAATCATTTCCTTCCTAGGAAATAAGCTTTTGTTATTTGATAAATTTGTGAAAGTTGCTGCTTAAGATTTTTTAATATTACACTAAATTCCTTTGCTTACAGCGACAGTAAGAGAAATCTTCTTAACAGCACTAAATAGTGGTTTGTGAGGCGAGTACTGGCCGTATTTTGCCGCATTTCGCTGGTTAGAAGGGAAAAAGTTTATTGACCAGAAACTAATCTCCCATTATTCGCGATCGGGCACTCGGCCAGTGGACATCGCGCGGTGACAGGCGGTCGCGCCGGCCTGTGTTTACATCTCTAGCGGTGCTGCGGTGGGGAGCCGAGCAGCGTATGCAAGCGTGGTGTAGGTTTGTTTCGTGTATAACTGTTGTAAGTACGATTTCGACAGTTAACAGAACCAACAGCGTTCAGTGTGTTTTCGATCGCGCTGCTTTGCGGCCGACGACGTTTGAGATTCACGAGCGGATTTTTGAAGATTTGAAAGTGCCTGAAATATAGTCGGCACGTTTCAGTTACACTTTGTGCAGTACTCGTTATTTGTAAAACTTAATTCGAGTGACGCTTACAGGAAATTTGTTGCGGAGCATGCTGGGGTGAGACAATGTCGTTAGTAATGGCGAGATCGTTCCTTCGGGATACATAGTGAGAACCGTCGGGGTATTTAATGTGCCGCCTGAGTGCCCTAATGAGCTCATTGCACGTCCTCTGTCACTGTACGGCGTTGTCTTGTCGGTTACCATAGAAAAATGATCAAGTGCATATCGTTACCAAGTTAACAGTAGCGTGAGAAGTGTACATGTAGACTTAAAAAAAGCATATACCTTCACATGTTGTCATTGGCGGCTGTCGTGCGCAGGTTACTTACATTGGTAAACCCACCTACCTGTGCGATCTGCCATTCAACATGACATCTGCGGAAGAACTGCGCACGTCGACTTCCATTTCAGCTTCCACGGGAACGTCCTGCAGACGGTAGTGAAAGACTTGTTCCATTATTGAGTGAGGTAGTCGCGGGGACTGTACCACAACCCCGGCAGCCGGAACGTGTTTACGAAGCGGAAGTGCCAGTTCAGGTGGAAATCAATGCTAAAGACATTCAAGGTAGGACAGACGTCAGCCCTCGGTCCCGTCATCCGCGCCGGGACAGTTACTGCTGGATACCAACGATGCGCCGGCCACCTCTGGAACTAAGCCGTGTGAGACGTAGGAGTAGGTGCAGATCAGTTTGCCCGAACCACCACTACCGGCAGAGATTCCAGCAGAAATGAAGAGAGGACGTCGAAGTAGAAGCAAAGGCCATAGTGGCAAAGAGGAGAAGTCGGATGATATGACAATCATACCCATGTCAGAAAGTGGCAACGAGACTGAACCTCAGTCTTCTTGCTCAGTGCACTGCGGAAACACCGCGAGGCAAGAACGCATCCGTGTGCAAGCCAAACATCCGAAGGCATTACTGAGCGCTGAGAGAGAACAGAGCGCTGCACCAGCCAAGAGGAAGAGCAAGCAGAGCAGCGAGCAGCTGCCGCAGCGCCCCCGCAGGCACTCGCTGACGTCAGTCGCAGCCCTACGTGGCGGCCTGGCGGACGCGGCCACGTTGACAGACTCAGCCGGCGGCGGCGGGCAGGGGGGCACGAGCAATGAGCCGTGGTGGCAGCAGGACGAGGAGATGCAGCAGTAGCTGCTCTCGTGCTTGACTATTGCACTGCGACCCTCTGCCACTCCTTGTCACATTATAGCTTTGACGTTTCGCCTCATTCTCCAGACGTTACAAAACGTGTCTTATTTGAAGCTGCCGGGAAGGATGAGCCCAACACTCGGAGCTAATCGCACTATGTGCCACCGTGTGCGATAGCCAGACCTACAATATCACCACACTTCACATCAATAGGGTTCAAAGTGCAGTGAAACTCCGTTAGCTAAATGATTTCTTGTATAGGATCAGCGTTGACATTGCCCTGCTACAGGAGGTAGTCACAGTTGTAGAAGTGCCCAGTTATGCTCTTATTGATAACATCGCCATGCTGGATGCTGTAGGCACTGCCGTACTTTTGCGTGACGTTATACGCCTTACGGACGTGCAGCAGCTGCTTAGTGGTCGTGGCATTTCTCCTCGAGTGAATGGTGTGCAGATTGTACCCCCCCCCCCCCCCCCCCCCAGGTAGCAGTCAAATTTTTATAAAAACGAGGTTCCGATGCTTCTTAGAGCTTATCATGCACATCACATGTGCTTAACGACAGAGACCAAACTCCTTACATGAGCAGATGTGTAGAACTTAAACACTTAATTCATGGCATGTGTTTTCACGATATGTGGGAAAAACGGCACTGTGAACGAGTAGCATACACCTTCGTAACCATTCTGCCAGTTGGCTGGACAGGGTCTATGCGTCCTCTGCCCTCCAGCCACACACTATGAACTGCGACAAAGCTCCTGTCAGCATCTCCGACCATTGCCCTTATCAGTGTTACTTTAATCTATAACGTCAGCAAATTTTCCGCGGAAAAGGCAACTGGAAATTGAATGTCAGCCTTCTGTAGGATGCTTGACCGAAGAGGACGTGAACGTAATGTGGCAACAGCTCCAGCACCAACGACACCGTTATGCTAGCGTTCTACAGTGGTGGGTTCAGTGTGCCAAGTCTAAATTACGCTCACCATCAAGAGCTACGCCTGACAGAAAAGATTTTGGCAGAAACAGATTATTGAATTTTATTACCACTGTTTGCGAGAACTGTATAGTCACACTAACAATCCTTCTCGAGATATTGATGTAAAGATCAAATGAAATAAAGCGAAAATCACGGCGATTCAACGCAAACGAATGGAAGGAATTATCGTGCGAGGCCACCCAAAAGACGTTGCCGCTGAAAGACGGACCTCTCTGTAGCACATTCTGAGAACGACGAAACGATATAAGGCCATGTTGATTGAAGCCGTCGTTCATGACGCCAAGAATGCCATCACAAAGCAACGTCATATCACCTTGCGCGTCTACGACTATTATAGTCAGCTTAATAAGAAGCAGCCAGTTGATGAATAGTCTTGAGACAATTTTCTTAGGACCTTGAGCTGCCGCTCATCACGCGAGGACAACGCAAATGTGGAATCTGTTTTCACAAAGGACGAAATCCAACTAGCTGTCCACAGTGCAAAGAAAGGGAAATCACCATGACCCGACGGCCTCAGCGCTGAGTTTTACCAGATCTACTGGAACCTCCTCGGCCCGACACTCCTCGAGATAGCGAATGAAATATGGTACCTGGAAGTTCAAATGGTTCAAATGGCTCTGAGCACTATGGGACTCAACATCTTAGGTCATAAGTCCCCTAGAACTTAGAACTACTTAAACCTAACTAACCGAAGGACATCACACACACCCATGCCCGAGGCAGGATTCGAACCTGCGACCGTAGCAGTCCCGCGGTTCCGGACTGCAGCGCCAGAACCGCACGGCCACCGCGGCCGGCCCTGGAAGTAATACACAAGGAATTCAAGGAAGGTGTCATCTTGCCCTTATCGAAAACAGGAAGGTGAAAACATGCGACCCATTACACTCTTGAACGTTGAGTTCAAAATTATTACCAGATCGATTAAACTATGGATGCAAACTGTTACGCACAAGATTTTAGGCAGTTACCAATACAGGCAGTGCAAGGCTGAAGTGCAATCCCAGCTGTCTGTGATATGAGGGACATCATCTGTTCATATGCTGGAACCAAAGGACATGGAACACTAATCTTTCTAGATTTTGAGAAGGTCTAGGATCGTGTACGTCATGGCTTCCTTTTAAAAAGCATGGCGAAACTATGTTTTGGCTCTCATCTCATAGAATTAATTCGCAAACTTACTACAAACGTCTCTTTCTGGATTCTCATTAATGGCCATTTTACAAAAGAAGTTTCCATTGGGTAATTCATCCGACAAGGATGTACTCTGTCAATAATTTTATACGCCACTGCAGTGGAGTCGCTACTGAACAGCTTAGTGCACAGTGGGATCGAGCTTAGCATCGATTCTGTTACTGCCACGCATGATTAGCCGAGCGGTCTTAGGCGCTGCAGTGTGGACTGGACTGTGCGGCTGGTAACGGCGGAGGTTCCAGTCCTCCCTCGGGCATGGGTGTGTGTGTTTGTCCTTAGGATAATTTAGGTTAAGTAGTGTGTAAGCTTAGGGACTGATGACCTTAGCAGTTAAGTCCCATAAGATTTCACACACATTTGAACATTTTGATTCTGCGTATGCTGACGATATATGCGTAGCTCTTTCATCATCACAACAACTTATGTCTGCAGAAGCACCTTTACAGACATTCACGTTTCTTTCAGGGGCAATACTAAATAGAACTAAAACCACAGCTTTGCACATCGGAGGTGATATCGAAGAAATATCCCATGTTACCTGGTGCACTGAAAGGATTGTCACAAAACTCTTGGTGTTACCAGTGAGGCCATCCCAGACAAATTCCTGACGAAGAACTGGTCACAAATGCTTAATAAATTACGTGCTGCTTTGATACACCACGCCGACCTTGATTGAACAGACTACAGAAAGTTATGACCATAGAGATCGCCATTACATGCAAGATGAGTTATTTGGCGCAAATTCTTCCTAAATCCGACCATCTAGCAACGAGTATACAACAAGTGCTAGCGCTATGTTGATTCCTTTTTAGAGGGCACATTTCAACTCATTAAGGTACACAAAAAATGTGTAACGCTGCTTCTAAATCACATCAGGAAGTAAGTCCGCACCGGGAGGACCAGTATCATCACAAGCCTCATCAATCAGTGGAAGCCTCATAGCCTTGGCCCACCTGTTGATATCCCCAGCATTCCAGTTTATTACCGACATGTGCGACTGTATTACATGGAAATGAGCTACACCCGACACAACATCGCTCGATACCGTAAGTCTGACCAACAGGAAATTTTATGACTTTGTCATGACAACGAATCACAGAAATTGTCTCGAAGAGAACCACCTACATATAAAATGGAGTATAGTTTGGCGGAATGTGCACAGCGACATGTTACTGTCACGCGTCACAGCCGACTAGTATCTAACAATAAACGATAATGTAGCAACGAATGGAAACCTACATAAGATAGGCATTCACCCTACGCCCAACTGTAACGCATGTGGGAGAGTAGATACCCTAATTTATAGGCTCACGTGTGGACATACAGAAGAAATTACAACATTTCTTCGTCATAGATTGTCTGTGGTAGACCGTACGACGCCCAATAATATAGACCTTTTATAGATCCTTCAGTTACAAAAACTGAGATATCCACGAGCAAAAAACAACAGTGCACTTGGATCATGGGGCACACAGCATCGTTTATCACGCAGAAGAGACAGGCTACTTTCATAGATTATTACTCTTACATCGAAAATGAACACTTTAAAATAAGCCAACATCGTGACTACAGGAGATCATTTGTAAATAGGTTTCTACCGCTGCCGCCGCCTCTCGCATCCCAATCTCCATCGTTCACGGTCATTCCAGTCTCCTTCATGCCTCCATGAAGACTTGTTCCCACCATTGCTTCGTTGACGTCGTCTTTCCAGCATCTCGCAGGTCTACCGCACTTTCTTCTTTGATGTGGAGTCCATTGCCATACATATTTTGGCCATCTTGTGCCTGGCATACAATGTAGGCCCTAAGTGACCATACCAGAGTAGGCGCTTCCTTTCTATGTAGTCTAGGATTGTGCTTTCGACATTCATAACCTCTCTGATCCTGTGACTCCTAATATCATCAAGCCTGGAATATCCATAGCTCCGTCTCCAGAAATCCATCTCAACAGCCAGCAGGCGATCTTTCTGCCTCTGAGTTGGTTCCCACAACTCTGCACCAAATGTCGTGATACTTTCAATAATTGTTTGGTACATGGTATGTTTTGTTCTGCGTGTCATGTTTTTATTCCAGAGAATACCATTTAGTTGTTTTATGTCCCGCTTGCCTTGGCCAATTTTATTGTTTATATTATCCATACTTCTACCATTGGACGACAGTGTCACTCCCAGGTACTTAAAATTATGACACCCTTTAACAGTATCAGCATCGAGTTGTAAGTCGTTAACAGCATTTTCTCCCACTTTCAGATATTCTGTTTCGGATACATTTATGACAAGACCCATTTTTCGTATTCTTCTTTTAATTTGCGGAATCTGTAATTTGCATCTTCCTCATCTCCAGCTACTAACACTGGGTCATCAGCAAAAAATAAAGTGAAAAAAATCTCGTCGTCTATTGGGATACCCATTTCTCCGCATTTCCTTTTCCAGGATTTTAGTGCCTCCTCTAGGTAGATCTTAAAGAGTGGAGGGGCGAGTGTGCACCCCTGGCATAGTCCCTTTGTCATCTCAAACTCTTGAGATAGTTGATTTCTCACTTTTACCATTGCCGTGCAACCTTGGTAGAGGAGTCTGACAGCTTTCAAATAGCTCGGTGACACACCATTATCAGTTAGACTTGTCAATAGCTTGTTCTGTGGAACTGTGTCATAAGCTTTCTGGAGGTCTACAAAGACAAGGTGAGTCGTAAGGCCCCTTGCTGTCCTTTTCTTCACTAGGTTTTTGAGGGTAAATACTCCATCAGTACAGGAGGGACCAGATCTGAATCTATTTTGTTCTTCAGTTCAGTTATTTCTTCTTCTATCCTCTTTTTTAGGATACAACCATCGAGTCTCGCCATGGATGGCATCACACTAATACGATAGTTTGCACAATTTCTCCTGATGCCCTTCTTAAATATTGATGTAATTGTTGCCTTTCTCCACTCCTTTGGGGCTTTGTCACCGCTAAGGCATTTGTCAATAACCACTGCCAATATCTCAAAGAGTTTTGACAGTGCTGCTTTAACCAGTTCTATATAAACTAATGCTTGACTTTGTTTTTCATGGCATTAATTGCATTTTGTACTTCCTTCGGAGTTATCAGTGGTATATTATCATTACTGATTTCAGTGTCTGTTGGGTTCTCAGTGAATCCTGCTCTGTTCTCAGTTAGTAATCCTTGGTAGTGTTGTACCCATTCCTGCATGCTAATGAGGTTTATATGTGCTTTATCTTTATTCTGTGTTCTCATTGTTTTTAATACCTTCCAGGCTTTCTTTGCTCATGTATTCCTGATGCTTTTTTCTATCTCTTCACTGGTTTTCTGCCAGGCTTCTTTTTTTGCCTTAATTATTGTTTTCTGTGCATCTTTTCTCTGCTCTCTGTATTTCCGCTAATCATTGTCTGATCTTGAGTTCAACCATTTATTATAAGCTTTCTTCTTCTTATTTTCTACCTTCTCTTGTACTGAGTGGTTCCACCATTCATCACATATTCTATTACTTTTTTGGATTTCTTTTTTTCCCCAGTGCTTCATAAGCTGCATTATTGCTGGCTTCTTTAACCATCTCATACATCTTATCTGCAGAGGTTCCTTCAACAGTAGCAAGTTTTTCTGCTAGCCTTTGCTGGTACAAGAAACGGGTAGAACTATGGTCAAGGCTTTGTAAATTGTATTGAATATTATTGGATTTCTCTGGCTCAGTTTCCACTTGAATATCTATGTCTTTGATAAACTTGAATAATATCTTAGACATTAGCAGAAAATGGTCTTATCCGCACTCTGCACCTCTCATAGCCCTCATGTCTTGTATTTCTAGCTTTGTTGTTTGATTTATTGTTACATAGTCTATAATGGACTTGAGGTTAAAGCTTGGTTTCTTCCATGTGTGTTTGTGGATGTCCTTATGCTTGAACCATCCATTCAGAATTCTTAAATCATTTTGCATGCAAAATTCTATCAATCTTTCACCATTACTATTTATGGGTTCTTCACCATATTGTTCCACTACATTGTCCTTTCCATCCTGTTATGGCATTTAGGTCTCCTATTAAAATGACTCTTTGTGATTCCCTACATTTTCAAAAGATCTTGTCAATTGAGTGTAGAATAAGTCTTTCTTCACTACATCAGCATTGTCGTTTGGTAAATTGACCACAATAATCACCACAGAATGTCCCTTTATTTTTGTCTGTACTTGCAGAATTCTGTCACTAACACATACCCAGCTGGTTATGTTTTTCTTGAGTTGTTTCTGTATGGCAATGGCAGTTCCACTTTGGGCTTGTTGTTCCTTTGTTCCACCACTATAAATGTATATGTAATCATTTGTCTCTTCTGTACCATGCTCTTTCACTTTGGTTTCTGTTAGGGCCCCTACACGACTTCAAGGTGCTTTATTTCTTTAAAGGCTTCACATTTCTCTGTAGAAATTCCTTGTATATTCCATGTTGCAATTCTCATTGTCCTTTTTCATGCCTGTTGTCATCTTCATTTTGAGCCATTCCATTCTGAGGCTAAATTGGGAGGTTTTGCATGTGATTTCTTTTGCTAGGATGGAGTGTAGGTCCAACATCTAAGTTTTATTTCCCATTTTGTGTTCTTACATTTCCTTTCTCCCACAGAACAGGAGAGCCACTTTCCTTCAACAGTGAAGTGATAGTTATTTGCGTACCCCATGTTTTGCTGTTTACTACTTTGAACAGAAGAAATATCAAGGAGAAATTTCCTTTCGTATACTGCACAATGGAAAACTGTGAATAATACATAGTTTTGTTAATCTACTCACAACACAAATATGGAGAAAATGTTTGTTTTTCCTTCCTCATGAACTTCCGTCCTTTTTCTTCCAAATAGAAAGTAATGACTTACTTGCAAATACAGCTTAGAAGCTAGCCGATGAAAGCAACACAGGTGAGAGAATGGTTGGGTTGTAAGGGGAGAAGGGAGGCCCACTTTTTTATGCTAATTTATTAGCTGTACAGTATGGGTTCGATTCCCACTTTCAGCGTGTATTTTAAACACAAACAAACTGATCTCCTTCACCTTTAGCAATGCAAAGTGAAGAATGTCAGGTTGCGCCATAGTTTAGAATCCACATTATATACCCCTTCGCCACCAACTGGGGCAGAGCCAGTTTAGATTGGATCATAGCAGAGGCAGAAGTCACAGCAAACAGGAATTCTGTCGACTGTGAGCGTACTTCCACTCGAAGCTTTATTTTCTTTTAAGCGCCAGTCATAATTTTAAGTCAAAGGGCTCCTTTAATTTATTTGAACTTGAGACATAGAAAAATTTGGTGCTGGGCTAGGTTTCGAATTCGAATCACCTCTTTTTTGGTATCTGACACTCACAGAATGATGTAGTTCGATCATTTCATTGTTTTCCCCAAGACTGCAAACTCCTCTCCATCTCCATGAAAGGCGCATATGTGGATTCGAATCCTGGTCTAGCACAAAAATATTCATGGTTTCATTTCAAGCCCTGGCATATGCACACCAAACTACTAGTGATGAATTATTTTCATTTTTAATGTCCCCTCAAGTGTTGTCAACAATAACGAGAAGTGCCGTTATTTCTGATCAAACATGCGCACGTTTCACTACTGGTGAGCAAACAATTCGTAGATGGAAACCAAAGGCAATAGTTGCCGGGTTTGATTCTTAGTCATGCAAAAAAATTGATGCTCTTTAGATTTGACATCTCGCTGCTGGTGACAAAATTTGTTATCTAACATCCAATTTTATTTAGTTTACAATCTGATTACATGGTTGATTTGATGCCGTGTCACTAAACTTTATATCATGGCACTTCGTTTTAAAGACATACATACTTCGTTATTTGAAATTGTACTAAGAATTTTTTGTGATAAGTTAACAGGGTGGTAAGGGTGTTGACAGGACACCAGGCAGAGCACAAAAATTATCAATTTCAAATCTGCTAATTGATACTAGTGAAAACTTCAATATTTTACAATTATTTGAGCCTGGTCACCAATTATGAACATTGCTGTGATCCAGTCTCAGTTAGACAAGAAAGCTTTGGTTAGTTGCAATTGATGTTGGTATTTGGTTTCAATTGAGATCCAGAACAAAAAAATTGCATCATCTCCTCTAAAATACAAAATTGTGCACAAATAATTGCTCATTTATGAGAAGAGAGAAGCTGCTGGTGGTATGATGTTAATTTAAGGTTTCCATGGAGTGTTTGCCGCTGTTAAATATGTTGCCTTTAACTGGTTAGTTCAACATTCAGTTTATGACCAACCACTCATATCAGGAATGTCATTTTACAGATGAGGGTAAACATTTTTAAGAGCAAAAATGTATCGAATTGTTGTAGAACTTTAGGAGTCCAGATATTGTCTCAGAATCTCTTGTTCATAAAAATATTTAATTTTGTCTGAGATTGCTGAATGACTAATGTGACAGAGTTCGTTAACTCCAGTTTTAATGTGTGTGATAATGGTTTTGAAATGTCACTTGCTGTAATAAAATTGAGTTGACAAGAGTTAACGACTGC
Organism: Schistocerca cancellata; assembly: GCF_023864275.1. Lineage (NCBI taxonomy): Eukaryota > Metazoa > Arthropoda > Insecta > Orthoptera > Acrididae > Schistocerca > Schistocerca cancellata. Next base: position 482,607,417 of record NC_064628.1, read on the forward strand.
CTCATTTCTAATGAAGTGTTTCCTAGTATTTGTAATATTGTGATGTTGATTTATATCGGAACTGATTAACTTAAAGAACAATGTTCTCTAGTAATCTCTTGTGGTATCCATTTTGTATAGTAGAACAACTGTACCTCAAAGAGATTTGAGGACGTGCAAGACAGCTATGTTATGTGGGCTGCACTGAAATCAGGCAAAACACATCAGGTCCTGATAGTACATACCAAGTTATTAAATTCATGCTAATTTGTGGACTGCATAGTAACCATCTCTGTGACTTATGTTTTGTATGAAACACATTCCTTTGTATAATTTCCAATTGTTGGTAGGATTAATACAACTTTGGTGCAAGGCATCAACTTGTAAATGTGGCTGTCTTTGTTCTGTTCACTTTGTAAGTTTCTACAAAAGTCTTTATGGCTTTTTCATGTGTGTATATCTTCAGAAGATAAACAGCAAATTTGCCTCTTTCCTTTGCACTTACAGGTACTTGAGGCAGTGCATGGGGTATTATATTATCTTGCCCCTTTATATAATTAATATTAAAACAGAATTCGTGTAGAAAGAGATCCCTTCACGTTAGCCTACTGTATTAAAGTTTGCACTTTAACTGAAATGTTATATGCACTATGGTCAGTATGTATTCCCTTCTTATGTCTTGCTAGTAGGTATATAAATTTACTGAACACCAACACTACTGATAATGTTTCCTTTTCTGTAATGCTATAATTTTATTCAAGCTGCGACAGCATTCTACTAGTGAAAGCTATTGGTTTTCTCTCTCTAATGTGTGATCAATTCTACACTCCTGGAATGTGTGACAGTCTAACCAATAATCCGATGCCTCCACTGCTATATGAAAAGGAATAGGAAAATTCAGATGAAACAGCAGTTGGCATGCTGCCAATACTTCTTTTCTTTTTGAAAAGTTCTTCATTCCAATTTAATAAGCTTATCAAACTTGGTGCATTAAGCACTGAATTGGAAAGGAATTTTCTGTAGAATCCCACCATCTCGAGAGATGAGTTGAGGGCTTTTTTGTATTAGTAGGTTATGGGCACATTGTGATTGCATACCATCTGTGTGGAACAGGCTGAATACCCCAAGTATTGACAATATGTCTCAAGAACTTAATATCATTTCTCCCAAATTATGATTTTGATAATTTAATCATGACACCTTGGGAGCCTAATCTTGTGAAGAATTTATCTAATGTTTGCAGGTTTTTTCCCATATTGTGCATATTACTACAAAGTCATTGACATATAACAACACTTTACATCATAATGTGTTGTCTATTGCTTTATACAAAGCTCTTACTTCCACAAATCTTCATGTAAGGCAATCTGCCAGTAAACTTGTGTCAGATTTGTTGTGCTCATATACATCACACCTTCAACCTTTGCTAGCAGTTCCTCTGTTGAAGGGGGCCTATCCCTCTCTGGCTCTGTTGTTCTATTCACAGTTCATGCATTCAACACTATATGTTGGCAGGGTCACCAAATGTGAGGACTAAGTTAATTTATGACTTATCTCATGACTAGTCTTCAGCTCCAAGAAGTCTGTGAAACCTGACTTGTCGATATTTTTTCTTCTGTGTGTAGAACAGATGAATTCCTACCAAACCAAGGACACATCAACACTAATTTATAGGAAGGCTTTTATTGTGCCTTTAATTACAAAATGTGATCAGGCATTAATCATCTAAGCACAACTTGTTTTGAAGAAATCAAAGTTTCCAAAAAAAACACAAGCATATCACTCCATCAGTATTTACATTATTGCTATAATCTTCTGGTCTTTGGTATTCCTTGACACTGTGGTTCATACAGAACATTCTTTGCTGCCTCTGATAACTTTGCATGCCATGATGCCAAGTACAAGTCATTGGTTGCTTGAGTGATATAAGGAATGTGGGAGCATCTTAAATATTGCTACGGTGAACTAAGACTGAATAAAGATTTATTTTTCCAGAGTTAGTGGTCTTGGTACATTCCACAAAGCACTTGTCTGATGGCAGTTTAATTGCTGAGAACACAAGTCAGCGAACTATCTTCACTTCCATTGAGTTTTAACTATGGCAAAAGACTATGTTCCACGTATCTGGATTTCCCTTTCATAATAAACATCGAATTTACGCTGATGTGAACATACTAAAAAAATAGCCCGCATGTCTTTACAAGTGGTTTTAGGTTTTATTTTGCAGACTTTTGTAAGATGTGACAATATCAATAGTTTTAATTTTACTATTACCAATTGTTTCCTGGGGACATCCTCTTATTTCTCTTACTAATATGGCCGAATACTGAATAAATTCAGTACTAAATATGTGAAAAAGCTTTTTCTTCTTTCTAGGTAATGACTGTAAAGCCATGAAGGCATTTTTTGGACATATATCCTATCTAAGAAATGATCTATTTCTGTGATGCCCTACAGGTGAAGGTAAATCATAAACACTACAATTAAAGGGACAATTCAGGATGGAATAATTACAATATTATGAATAGAATAGATTGCTACTCACCATATAGCAGAGGCGCCAAGTAGGAAATAGGCACAACAAAAAGACTGTCAGACCAGTAAGCTTTCAGTCAAAGTGGCATTCATTGGAATTACTCAAAACACACACACACACACACACACACACACACACACACACACACACACAGTCTCTCGCTGTAGGTGTGGTCTATGAGAGCAGGGATTCTCCTAGTGGGTGCACAGTAACTGGCCGCAATGGGGCGTCCTGCGTGGTTGGATTTATGGACTTTAGGAAGCATGTAGAAAGTAGGAGTGTGGGGTTGGTAGGGGTGAGGAGATGGATGCATTCCAGGGAGAAGTTCTAGGATGGACCTAGGGACTAGAAGAGAGACTGGCAGGGTTTGTAAGTGGATGAATGTGACAGCTGGTGGAGTTCTTTTGCTAGGTAATCCTTGCTGTTCAAAACAACAATGGTGAGCCTTTGTCAGCATGTCAGGATCAGTTTTTAGGTGGTGGATTGCAGTTCTTTCTGCAGATGTGAGGTTACCTTTTATGTTGAGGGATTTGGGGAATGATAATGAGGCAAGGTTCAAGGTTAATAAATTCTGGAAAGTTAACAAGGGGGTGCTTTCGGTGCAGTGGGGGTAGATCACAGTTGGATGGAGGAGTAAACTGACTCAGGAAGGGTTCAAAGGTTGGTCTCTGGTTGAGTCTGATTGGTAGGATTGGTGACAAAAAAGGGTTTCCACTGTAGGGACTGGGAGAAGGAGAGGATGTCTTTAAGTCCTACAATATTGAATTTCAGAGAGGGGCAAAAGGTGAGACCTTTGGAAAGGACTGATACTTCTGTGGGGCTAAGGCATTTTTATGACTGTGTCTCAGGTCTGTTTAGGTTCTGCATGGTGGTGGGAGGGAGTTTTTGAGTGTGGGTAAATGTAGTAGGTCTGCAAGGCAGGGTTTGTCAGCTATGAGGGATGTGGGGGATGTTTGCAAGTTGTTGTAGATGTGGTGGATAGCAATAGTCCAAAGTGTGAGTAGGAACTGAACAAGTTGGAAGTGGGAGTAGGGCGTGAACAGGTTGGAGAGTTTTTCGGGGGTGGTGTAGTGCATTCGGCTCTAGTTATTGGAGGGCAAGAGTTTCAGTGCGTGATGCAGCATCCAGGAATTTGGGATTGCATAGCAGAATAATTTTATGGATAAAGAGGAGATATTCCAAGGCGGTTTGGGCAGGACTATGTTGGCGAGAGTTAAGGACTGGCAGAATCTGAACAAATGGTGCCCACTGTGGAAGGAAGGGTTGCAGCTGGAGATAGGTAATTTGATGGCAAGGCAGATCACATTAGAATCTTTTTATTTATTTTTTCTTTGATCTCATTGTGTTTCCACATCGATTTCAGTTGGTTTTTGCCTTTCACTATTGACCTACTCCCTCAGGTTTCATCTTGTTTCCCCATACTTGATTCATTTCACACTTTTATGATTTTTCCCATGTATTTTGGTGTACTTTCACGAATTTTTCACATTTATTTCTAAGTTACTTATGTAGTTTTAGGCGTTTTTTATCCTCAACCCTGGGTCTCTGCTCCCTCAATCTGTGTTAGTACAGAAAAATTTCCTTATCCTACCCAGAACACAGTCCCACATACTGTTCCTGTGCTGTATCTTACATCCTCCCACCACCACTACCTACTCCAGTCTGGTCACAAGCATCTTCTACTCCATCAGAGGCAGGGCTACAAGTGAAACCAGTCATGTGATCTAGAAACTGCACTGCAACCACTGTGCTGCTTTCTACATGTGGCCATGACAACCAACAAGTTGTCTATGGGAAAGAATGGCCTCCGACAAACTGTGGCCAGGAAACTGCTGGAGTACCCAGCTGGTGGTCATGTTGCCCAACACAACATTCATGACAGCCTGTGCCATCTGGATCCTTCCTACCAAAGGCAGCTTTTCTGAATTGCACAATTGGGAACTCTCCCTGAAGTATATCCTACATTCCCAGAACCCTCCTTGACTAAACATGTCCCTCACTTAGCTGTCTTACCCTCTCTCCATCTTATCCCTGTATCCTGCCACAAGCAGCACTTTACTGTCCCCAACCCTACCATTCTCCCCCCGTACCAGATTGCTTCTCCCATCATGCACTGCTGCTCACAGTCTGGCCTTGGCAGCCAGAGATTGTGACCGTGTGTGTGTGTGTGTGTGTGTGTGTGTGTGTGTGTGTTTTAACTTTTCAGGGCTTCAGTATAATTTCTGTTCTTGCTTATAACAGCTTCCCCTTCCCCCTCCCCCTCCCCCCAAAGAGAGAGAGAGAGAGAGAGAGAGAGAGAGAGAGAGAGAGAGAGAGAGATAATAATGAACTGGCAATTAAACAATATGATGAGGCATAATTGTGCTATTGCTCATTGCAGCAGCATTGGCTGTAAAACTAGCACTGTTATGCATCTTTGTTCCCCAAAGAATGTTTTCTTCAGCATGTGTAAATATGTCAGTGCAAAAAAGTGATTCAAATCAGTGTTCAATGCAGAGATATGCTCAGAACATTTTGTCCCAGAGGAAGATTTGAAAAATTAGTTATTAGGTCTGCCTACAGAAACAAAACACAGCCCCTTTGCAGAAAATACCTAATTGGGAGTAAAATTCAGAATGGTAACCGTTTATGACAAAACAGGGGGTAAAAGACAAAGTAATTTTGTAGGAATCCTTAACAGATAATAACAAACATCATCTGAAATCAAATCTCTCTTTTTTGTCATGAAGTATGTGTGCTTTGTGAATGTTAAGTATTAAGTCCTTGTAATTGTCAGAATATTATAAAAGGGATAAACTGCTACTTCATAGTGGAGACACTGAGTTGCAGATAGGCACAATAAAATACTGTCAAACAAGTAAGCTTCTGGCCAAAAAGGGCCTCATTGTAATTAAACACACACACATATATGTGCGAGCCAACTCATTATTTTCTCATTCTCTCTCTCTCTGTTTCTTTCTTTTTTTTTTTTTGGGGGGGGGGGGGGTGCTTTCATAAGTGGTAACGAAATCTCTCTCTATTTTTTTGAGAGAGTGTATGTGTGTGGGTGTGGGGGGGGGGGGGAGGTAGGGGAGAGCTGTTGTGGAAATTATTCTGAAGCCCTGAAAAGGTATTTTGTAAAATAAATTATTTTATTCCACCATGCCTTACAATGTGGCAGAACTTTTGAAATGATCCTCATATGTTAGCTCATCAGAGTATGTAGAGCAAGGGAAATCTTTGGGTATACTTGTCATTGAACCTGGACCCTGTCCACCTGTAGCAGCTTATTTACATACTGACTGAACTTACTAATGTTTTGTGCAGAAGACACCAGTAATATATCCACAACCTATTCTCTTACCTATAACAAAATAGTTTATGGACTGTGTTGAGCACATGACAGGTGGCACTTAATGTCCATAGTAAGGTTATGTTTCCATCATGCCAACTTTCCAAGTCACCTTCACAAGATAGGCATTAGAGGCTCCCTAACTTGAATGAGTAACTTTACATCAAAAAGTGATTTAAATTTCCTTTTTTTTTTCATGTGAGTTGCATCGCAACCAGCAAATTACTATATACACTTGTCTAGGGAAAATTAAATACCCTTTTATGACAAGTATCACCACTTTCCACGTATAAAAAATACAACATATAGAATCGCCATGAACTTCTCAAAAGTTGTAACCTGCAGATGTAATTGAGTGTCTGTTCCCAAGAAGAGGAGTGTCTGACAATAGTGCTATCCTTGTTTTTGAGTCATCAGTCTTCTGACTGGTTTGACACTGCCTACCACAAATCCTCTCCTGTGCTAACTTCTTCATCTCCAAGTGGCACTTGCACCCTACTTCCTCAATTTTTGTTGGATGTTTTCAAATATCTGTTTTCCCCTGTGGTTTTTATTCTCTACATTTCCCTCTAGTACCACGGAGATCAATTCCTGATGCCTTAACACTTGTCCTATCATCCTGTCTCTTCTTCTCACCAGCACTTTCATACGTTTTCCTTCCCTCGCCAATATTGTGAAGAACCTCCTGATTCATTATCAGTCCCTCAGATTTTCAACATTATTCTGTAGCATCACATCTCAGACACTTCAGTTCTCTTCTTCCCACTGCCCATGATTCACTACCAAAGAATACTGTGCTCCAAATATACATTTCTTCCTCAAATTAATGCCAATGTTTGATACAAGAAGCCTTCTCTTGGCCAGGAATGCCCTCTTTGCTTGTGCTTGTCTGCTTTTTATGTCATTCTTGCTTTGTCCATCATGGGTAATTTTCCTTCAAAGGCAGCAGATTTTCAGCTTCGTCTACTTGATTATCCCCAACTTTGATGCCAAGTTTTTCATTATTCACATTTCTGCCAGATCTCATTACCTTTGTCTTTTTCCACTTTACTCTCAGTGCATATTCTGTACTCATTAGAATGTTCATTCCATCTAACAAATCCTGTAATTCACCTTCACATTCACTGAGGATAGCATTGTCATTAGCTAATCATATCACACTGAATTTTAATCGTACTCTTGAATCTCTCATTTATTTCTGTCATTGCTTCTTTGATGTACAGATTGAACAGTTGGGGTGAAAGACTGCATTCCTGTCTTACACCCTTTTTAATCTGAGTACTTCATTCTTTGTCTTCCAGTATTATTGTTCCCTCTTGTTTCTTATATGTATTGGATATTACTTGTCTTTCTCCAAAGCTTAAGCCTATTCTTCTCAGAATTTCATGTCTTGTAATTACTTTTACTAGGTTAACCAATGGTATGAGCATGTCTTTATTTTTCTTAAACCTTGCTTCCATTATTAAGCACAATGTAATAACTGCTTCTCTGGTGCCCTTCCTGTTTCCAGAGCCAAACTGATCACCACCTAACAGAGCCTCAGATTTCTTTTCCTTTCTTCTGCATATCATTCTTGTTGGTAGATTGAATGCATGAGCTGTTAAACTGATTATGTGATAGCTTTCACACTTATCTGCTCATGCTATCTTTGGAATTATGTGGATAGTTTTCCAAAAGTGTGATGGCACATTGCCAAGTCTCATAGATTCTACACACCAACATGAATAGTCATTTGGTTACCACTTCCAACAACAGTTTTTGAAATTCCAATGGAATGTCATCTATCCCTTCTGCCTTATTCTCCCAGAGCTCTACTGGATCCCATAGCTCATCTCTATCGACTCTTATTTTTCTTCTTACACGTTGTCAGACAAGTCATCCCCTTACAGAGACCTTCAATGCACTCATTCCACGTATCTGCTCACTCTTCTACATTTAACAGTGGCATTCCATTGCACTAACTGAGATACTACCTATGCTTTAAATTTTACTGAAGGTTGTTTTTACTTTTCTACATGCCGAGTCAGTCCTCCTATGACCATTTCTTTTTCAATTTCTTCACATCTTTTGTGGAGCCATTTCGCCTTGGCTGCATTTGCCATTTATTTCATTCCTATGGCACTTATATTACTGTATTTCTATCTTTACTTGAACTACCTTCTTTCATCGATCAATCAAAGTATTTCATTTGTTACCCAAGATTTCTTCGCAATTACCTTCTTTGTCCCTATGTTTTTCTGTTCAACATCTGTGACTGCCATTTTTACAGTCGTCCACTGTTTAACTGAGCTTCCTACTCTGGTGTTCCTTATTGGATTATTCAAATCCTTAGTGAACTTCAAACATATCTGATCATTCCTCAATACTTCAGTACCCGACTTCCTTCCATATTGATTCTTTTGGATGACTCACTTAAGCTTCAGCCTTCTCTTCAGCAATACTAAATTGTAATCTGAGTCTATATCCACACCTGGGTGTGGATATATCTGACTTCGGAATCTCTGTCTGTCCTCGATGTAATCCAGCTAGAACTTCAGCCTTCTCTTGTGATTCTTGAATGCTGTAGAGTATTTGTTATTACCATCTGAAATTTACTGCAGAACTCAATTAGTCTTTCCCCTCTCTCATTCCTACTGCAAAGCCCATATTCTTCTGTAATCCTTTCTTCTATTCCTTTCCCTACAAATGTATACCAATCCCTCATGACTATTAGATTTTCATCTCGCTTTACACATTGAATTACCCATTCGATATCCTCACATACTTTCTCTATCTCATCATCTGCTGCTGGCGATGTTGGTTATATACCCGAACTATCGTTGTCAGCATTGGTTTGCTGTCAAATATAATTACAACAACCCTATCACTGAACTGTTCACAGTAGCTCTCTCTCTGCCCTAACTTCCTGTTTATACCAAATGCTATCCCCATTATATCATTTTCTGCAGCTATTGATATTACACAATGTTTGTCTGACCAGAAATCCTTATCTTTTTTCCATTTCACTTCACTGACACCCACAAAAGGCAAAGCTCCCGAGTTTGAGTCTCAGTCCGGCACACAGTTTTAATGTGCCAGGAATGTTGGAGCACAAAGGGTTGGCATGTGAAGGTACAGGAGTGACTAGCAGGCAGTGGCGTGGTGGGAGGTGAAGCCAGAGTTTATACTATAATATTATTGCGCCTTCACCATGCATTGAAGGTCTCCCTGTTGGGGAAATGCTCGTGCCTGATCATTAGGAGCAACTGTGGTATTCATGGGGAGCTTTCACTTGCAAGGCTGGTTATCACGAGGTGGTCCTGGGTGCGGCAGGGCACATTCACTTGCAAGGGTGTGCCATCTGCCGGGAGGTAGGTATTGACTAAGGCAACGGTGCAGCAGTTACTGAGCGGGGTATTGTACTTTTGTAGGTCCTCACAAGTAACGGGGGTGTCTTAGCATTGTATTAATGTTTTTTTATGTATGATTGTACATAGTATCAGGAGGTAATTGTTGTGTTGTATATAAATTGTACCAATTGATGCAATACATGACCCTCTAGCCACATCATCACATGTTGGTTAAAAATAGCAAAGGCCGACATTTTCCATGGTTGAAAATATACCATGCCCAATGTCATTGCAGAAAAAGTATAAAATGTGAAAACGTTTAATGCCTGGTTAAATATTCATCCTAGATGGGAAAGTATAAGAATAAAAGTTGCATATTCTTGAATGAGGAACAACTTTTGTTGCTACACTATTTATTTACAGTATAGCTTCTAAATATCACAACAGAAGCTTTAGATAAATGTCTAAAAAGACTGATTCTTGTATAATAATTTGATTTATTGTGCCAATTATTTTTATTTAACCTAGTATATGTCCAAAGTTTTTTTAAACAGAAAATGTTACACACATTTTTTTAATTTCATACATCTTTGCAACCGTCTGTACTGTAGGTAATGTCAGCTCTGTTGTTTTTGGTAGGCTTTGCGAAGGAAAAAATGCAAAGTGTTCTTTAACTATCTAGAATTCTTATTTTTGGTTTCTATGGTAATAGTTTTTGAAAAAGAAAACAATGATATTCTGTGACTTTTCAGGGTTGTCATGAATTCTGCAACCATTCCTCCACTCATTCCCGAGTTTGCTGGTGCAGTATGAGCAAAACTAATCCAGGAAACTTGTGCAGATTGGTCTCTCTAAAAGTCAACACATGATCAAGAAACCATCGACGTTTCTAGGAGTAAATGTTCAGTACGTCAAGGACAGATTACAGTAGGACACTGGGAGTCATCAAACTATTTGAAAAACACTCGGAGGGGGGTGGGGGCTAACCTCAGGATGAAATTTTTCTGTTGCTGAACTGCTTCAAAGTGCTTCTTGAAAATGTAGTGAGTTTCACAACAGACAACGGGGCTAATATGCTGAAGGTCATTCAACTTTTGTGTGAAGACATTCCTATGTTGGAAGACTGGGATGAAGATTATTCATTGCCTGAGAGTGAGCAAATATTTGAAGGGAATCATCTAGAGTGTGTCAGATGCATGGCACATACCCTGCAGTTGGCTGTTAATGATGGAATCACTCCGACTTGTCCTTTGCATGGGATGATCTTATTGCCAAAGTTCATTCTGTATTTTGGAAATAGTAAATAATTTTTGAAACATGTACAGGAACAATTCACGTACTTTCACTTTGCTACATATGAATCATGTGTAGCAAAATTCGCAGTAGTAAAATGAATGGATCAGGATGTTCTGCTCTAGCACATTTTTGTGTGCTGCCCTCTCCCAGTTTCTTTCCCTCTCTTCCATTTTCTATCTGTCCCGCTTTGTTTATCTTTCATTTGGTCTCTTCCAACCAGACAATTGCATATACCCTGTCCAATACGTACTCCCCATTCATATTTTTTACAACTTACAGGAAACTGTGTTGATATATTGCATATAAATACATAATACACACAAATGCATTCAGATGCATATACAAATAGGGTTCAAATTTGTGAAAAACAAACATTACTACTACAGAATTTCTTTAGTATGTTGTGAAATTAAAATTGCCAATAAACTTGCCAAATATTTAGTCTCCACTTCAATCTTATTAACATAAATAAACTCTTAATAATAAATAAATTAAATAATCACTAAAATAATAGGTTAAATCAAATGGTAATCCTACTCACAACGAAGCACAAGAATGAGGATTTGGTTTCCAGTGATACACTCCTGGTTCAGTGCGGTGAGCTGATCAGCAGAATATGAGCTAGCTCAAGTTTTTCTTTTCAAATGGGTTGAACTCATCGTGGAAGTGCTAGTCACACTCAGAGCCAATTGTTGCACAATTCTAGTCAGCAGCCCAGACGCTAACTTAGTTATACAGGCAGTCCCCAACACCAATCATTTTGCCACTATGAATTTTGCTACTTTAAGGATGAGAAAGTATGTGCAATGTTCCTCCACCACTTGCTTAGTTATCTTCCTGTGTTTACGGAACGTAATTCCATTTAGTTACAAGAACAGTACATGGCATAACATTACCAACAATGACATTATTTCTGTTTTACAGACCAGTAACATTATTTAGGTCAAATAATATTATTTCTTTTTGTTACCTTATTGCGTTAAGTTCTGAAACGTCTTTCTATCAAGTTACAATGAAAAGGTAAAGACGTAATCTTACCAATGATTATGTTACTTCCATACCACAGTCCAGTAACGTTATTCAGGCCAAATAACATTATTTCTATTTGGTTACTATTTCGTTTTAGCAATAATGTTATTTGACATGTTTCATAGCCTTGACCTTCAATTCCGTTCCAATCCGTGATAATGTTATTCAGGCCAATTTCGTTATTAGTTACTTGGGGGGGGGGGGGGGGGGGGGGGGGGGAACCCTTTCCAACCAACTACTTTTTTGTCACAGACCCCTGCTGCAGAATTGCAGTACAGTGACAGTTTGAGAGTGGAAAGGCAGGATGACAGTTTGAGAGTGAAAAGGCATGGCGATCGGAAACATTCTCCAGAGTCCAAAAACATGGGACAGTATAATTCTTTTATGCAAAATATCTAAATTGCACGCAGTCACCATGAAATTCTGGCAGTATATGGACCAAAGACAATGTCACATCCAGCCGCAGTAAAATTATGCCAACTACTTGACCTGGCCACATGGATGTAGGTGGTGAGATCAGGAAAGACAACAGTCTCCCGGCAATCAAGAAACTGATTCACAGCAGTTACGGATTCTGATCATGACTTTCACACAGCAGTTCTCAACCATGACCAAGCAGTGAATTTCGATCATCAGATAACTGAATGATTGGTAGAATGTTTTAACTGTTGTTTACAGAGACTTTGTGACTATATTTTCAGTAGTGTCGTGTATCTGTGTCACTTTGAAGTGTAATGCAGCTTTCAGTAATAGTATTTAATCTGCCATAATAATGTGTAACATCCTTTTTTAAGTCCCCTTGTATGTTGATCCCAATGAGCTTATCACCTGTGCTGGATGCCTATTAAGTTTCAGGAAATGTTTTTCTGATACATGTTTTCAGAAGTCACCTAAGAGTTTTTATGATCTCAGGTATGTCTTAATTCAGTATCTTATGGCATTTCAAAGATTTCCATCTGTAGTCCTCGAATCACAGACTAAAAATCTACAATGTATGATATGGCAAACATTCCTAAATCTGTTTTCAGACTGATATTTCACCAACCATTGTTTCAAATTCAAATGAAACCTTCCTTGAATGCCTATACCCCCCTCCCCCTTTCCTCCCTCCCGCAAATCTGGTTAATGGTGACTGATTTAGAAAATTCTAGCCTCCATTTGCCTTTCACAGAGTGAGAGTCCGAGCCTGAATGCTTTTGCGAGGAGATAAACGCATTTACCCTGGAGTGACACACTAAAAGTCACGAAGGTGTCCTTTAACGTTAGTTAAAAGAGCTAAATCATAAATCCATCTGTCATCTTAGAGTTCAGTAACAGTCTTCCACGTTCATTTACAGGAATAAAGATATTTCTTGGTGAAGTTTGATGAAGTACTTCACCACACTGATATGACTGAGCCAGCGATCTCCCTACTGATATGGAAAATCTCTACGTTAACAACTGATATTGTCCAGAAATGCCGATGATTAAATCTGAATAGCATTAGCAATTTTCACATTTAAGCTTATACTATTTAGACTATAATTGTCAAGGCAGATCAAACTTCTCCAAGGGCACCAAATATATCTTGCCTTCTTCTTTCCTTCAGTAGCATGAGTTCCAACACCTCATTCCCATTTTCCTGTATTTCACTCCCTGACTTAATAAAAGTTCAGTTGTGCAGATAAATCCAGTAAGTCAGTTCAACACTATCAATATATTTCATTCTATTGTTGTCACTGTACGGATCTACCTTAAAATTAAGTGGCAATGTTATCCCTTTCACAAGCATTTAGTCAGGGGTTACCACCTTATTCTCATTATAAAAGTATTTTTCGTATTCTGAGATGTGATTTATGGCATAAAACCACTGTAAATGACCATCTCGAAATGGTTTAGTATTTTATAGCACATTAAATATTTTGCGTCATAATCATAATAGGCAAGAAGTCAGATTCTTCTGTGTAATATTAAAAACAGTTGGTACTGAAGGTCTGCTGTTAGAGTAAATCACTGCATGTCATCTCACAGTGCACTGAGAAAAGGGGGCGGGGGGCAGCAAGCTTTACAGTATGATTCAAGGGAGCTGAATGCTCGCTGCAGTATTTCTGTATGCACTCTTACTTTTTATCTTCATGTTTCCCCTTTTCTCTCTTCTCCACCCTCTCCCTGGTTTCTCCCCGTTTATCAATCTCTTTTCCCCATTTCATTCTAATTATTAATTGCACTATACATTCCTCTTTATTTTTACTCCAACTTTACCTTTCGCTCCAGACTGAAGCTGGCACAGTGTTTACAAACATACTATTCTGGCCTCCTACTCTTTGACACTTAACCTTTCATCTCTGTCTCTCCTTGTCCTCATAACACATGTGGTCTGTCTCAAGTTGGGGTCTGAGTGACCTTTCTGACTTGACCCAACCTGTCACTATCTGAGGAAGGAAGTAACAGTACCGAGAGCTACAATAGTTTTTCTACTTTTACATCTGCATCAACAGCACTTGGAAATTGGCTCATGAAGGTAAGACCTGGCTAGCCACTCTGTCTCCTTATACTTTTCTCAGGTGATTTTTCCTGTTGATACACCATTCTAGTGTTTCTGAAGCACTATAATCAGCAGAGGGTAATGACATGTTAACTTCATATAGCCAGGGAGATGATATATTAAAATGAGATGCTGGACACCAATGCAAGAAAACTGATCATTATGTAACTGGAGCTTGTAGTTGTCATTGGGGCATGGACTGACAGAGTTATGTGGTCGAAGGCTGTTGCCACAAAACAGAAGTTTCAGCATATCTCCAATAAGCAACACGAGAAAACAACTAATTGGAAGGTCATAAATTTTGTGGACTGACTAATGAATGGAATCGCAGTATTGTGACTGTGCGAAAGACTTAACTTCATTCCCCCTCCAGGAGGAGGCAGCATCATCAAACAATTCACAAATGATGTTCTTTTTGATGCAGCAAAGGTAATATTTTGAAAAATCTGCCCCACTTTAATGAAGGCTAGACATTACCTTCTGTCCACCATCAATGAAGACTATGAATTCATGGTGCACAGTACCAACACAAACTCATGAACAACAGATAAAACAGTTCTTATTATCCTGTTGTACGAAATCAATCTGTAATTTCCACTGTTGTAAGAAATCAGTGAGACATGACAGGAATGGCACACAATTTTTTATAACCAAAATCAATCATGGACATTTTAACAAATCTTGTTCCCGCCTCGAAGACTCTGAACTGTTACACACTTCCCACTTTACTAACAATACACCACACTAGCAGTGATAGTGGTCCTACTCAATAACAATTTTACCTCTCCATAAACAGTATTAAATTATTGGTTATGAATAAAAATAAGGAAAAAATTCAAGTTTCTTCCTTGAAAAATGGCCTTCCCTATCTGAATAAAGACAGCAAACGGAAGGAAGATGCTGGTGTTACTAGCAGGCAGACAGACAGAACTTGGCAAGAGGGGAAGGGATTGTAACCCCAGCAAGTGGCTGCAATGATTCAGGGAAGTTGGGAGGGAGAAATAAGGATGTAAACTATAGACAATAAAGTGTTTAGGTTCATGCTACATAATAACAACAACAAACATACAAAAGAATCATTTATTTTACACTGGATTCCTCAATGAAAATAATGAGCAGATCGAGTAGTGATGCAAAAACTTTATTCCTTACAGCAAGACAGCATTGACATTTTTCTGTAAAAAATTTACCAGCAATTCACTCCACCCAAACATCACTGAAACTAATATAAAAAAAGACACTATTTAGGATGGATAAGTAAGTGAAGGAAGCTTATTTTGAGGGGAAAAAACCATAGTGACATTCACACAATTCATTTACAAATTATATTTCAACTGAGTGTACAAATGTTTCCACAGTTTCATAATTATACTCTCAATGAATGTAACTTCCTGTTCAGCTCTTCAAACTTCAAGATTTTTCTGATGAAGAAATCTCCGTAACGGTGGGATACTTTTGTATCTGCTATATGTATCATGTCACGATCAATGTAGAAGTCCAGCTAGAAAAAGTAAATAATTACATGAAAATAAGACACCATTATCAATAGCTTACCAGGTGGTAAGCTATTGCCATCATCCAACTTTTGAACTGGTTTACCAAGTCAGTTACAGGGGCGCCTACAGTTTAACACTGACCCCAAACCACCATGGAGCACAGCATTTTTCACACTAACAAACATTGCCAAGAAGTGGTAAGGGATGGATTGAACCCATTACCTTTGGATTTGTAGTCTGGCAATTTACCATTGAACGGTGCACTCAAACAGCTGTTCAAATCACATTTCCAAAGAAATATAATTACATTAACACATTTCTATCATGTTTGGGAAAGTCCATTTCAGTGGGTAACTGTTGCTCAAAGTGTTACAATTTTATTATTTGAAGTTTACCAACTTTGAAAAATAAGCTAAAATATCCCAAAACAGTGGTGGGTATCTATATTCTAAATAAAGTTTCGTCAACTATAAAAAAGAATAATGGATAAAAGTGACAAAATGTTTTGCACTCGTTGGATATTAACAAGTGAAAGTGTGTGTGCACGTGCAAAAGGTAAGAGAGACCAAGGAGGGGGAGGGGGTGACAAAATGTTCAATGTTTTTACTAAATTCAATGTAAAAGAGGTAAAGTCATTACCTGAGCCTGAAAATTCTTGTGAATAGCAATGGGACTTGTCTATGCACATTGCAATGCAAACATATGCATTAAATAATAAATTATTTGCTTATGTTTTAAAGAGAAGGAAGGGTGTTTACAATACAAACCTCAGAACCAGACTGGAATTTGCCCTCCAGGCCAGAAGTACCCTTAGTCCAAACAACATTCTTCATCTTGTGCTTGAAGCAAAGCAGATTTATAATGAGGTCTTGCATTTTTTTATTTAAATCCCATTCTGTACTTTCTCTCTGACCTTGGCTCATGAAAGTTGCCAGTTTGGACAAAGGAAGAGTTGTGTACAGTTTCAAATAGCTGTAAAAAATTAAAAAATAAATAAAAAATTAAAGTCTGTATTGTGATAATATACACACACACATATCCATCCGCACATATACAGACACAGCTGTGTGTGTGTGTGTGTGTGTGTGTGTGTGTGTGTGTGTGTGTGTGTGTGTACGCGCGCGCGTGCGAGCGAGCGAGTGTATACCTGTTCTTTTTTCCCCCTAAGGCAAGTCTTTCCGCTCCTAGGATTGGAATGACTCCTTACCCTCTCCCTTAAAACCCACATCCTTTCATCTTTCCCTCTCCTTCCCTCTTTCCTGATGAAGCAACCGTGGGTTGTGAAAGCTTGTAATGTGTGTGTGTGTGTGTGTGTGTGTGTGTGTCAACATACCAATGCTTTCATTTAGTAAGTTACAGCATCACACACACATACTAGAACAAATACTATGATATATGTGATTTCACACACACAGAAAAGCAAATTTCCTAGTTAAGAAACAAATAATTGACTATGCGTAAGCAGTTTTCATAACAAGTTTGTCATTAATGCCTTCTGTTGAAACGTAAGTCATTTAAATTTGTAAATTACTAGATAGCATAAAACAAGAATACCACAAAATCAAATAAACATTGATGTTTGAGCAATTGGATGTAATAAATTGTGATAGCCATTGTTGAAACAAATTAAAATCTAATAGCCAGAGGAGGACCACATTCTGCACAGAAATTTAGAACTTGCACAAGATTTCTTTCAAGTTAAATGACACAGCAAGTCCTTGGCAAAATCTGACAATGGAACATTCTGAACAGAACAACAATATGAGTGAAACAGATTGTTATGCACCACATAGGAGGCACTGGGTGGCAGACAGGCACACTTAAAGGTATTATTTAAAAGTACAGTAAGCTATTCGGCCAAATCCTTCCTCAGATTTAGAAAATGCAGTGAGTTGGTGGCTGGAGTAGATACGGCGGTATGAAAAAGTTGTATGGCTGGGAGTGGGGTGGAGGTGGGGGAATGACAAGATTGGAGTGGGGGAAGATGCTGTTGTACTGCCTCTAGGAATGTGCAGGGACGTGATGGGTACACGATGATGGGCCGCTATTGTTTTCCTTTGGGGTTGGGGGAGAGGAGGGGGGAGATAAGCAGAGGACACAAAAGGACTATCCATGAGAGCGGGGGGGGGGGGGGGGGGCAGAATGCATTGTGAAGCTGGAGTGGAAGCAGCAAAGGGCAAGAAGGCAGGTGGATGGCAAAGGTTGAGGCCTGAAGGGTTACAGGAACAAAAGATATGGTGTACAGAGTTCCCACCTGTGGAATTCAGGAAAACTGGTGTTGTGAAGAATCCAAATGGCTTGGTCTATGACGCAGTCGAAGTCAAGCACAACGTGTTGTGCGGCATGCTCGGCAACTGGGTGATCCAGCTGTCTAATGAGAGCTAGAGGGGAGAAAAAAAAAAAAAAAGTCTGGAACATGACTCAGTTGTTCCAGTGTTGGGTGGTACGAATCTCAAAGGTGTGTGCTCCTTTATGGCTGATTAGTGGGTACATGAGAAATGATAGATGACTGGGGAGACAAGGTATGGTGTGGTGGGTAATTGACCTCAGTGAGACCCTAAGCATACTTTATGGTGGACTGCTCATCACTGCAGATGAGATGACCACAGGTGGCTGCCTGCATGGAAGGAATTTCCTGGTGTAATGAGTGTCAGCTGTCAAAATAGTAGTACTCTTGGTCAGTCTGATATGGATGGAAGTACATATCAAGCCATCCTTGAGGTGGTGGTCAACAATGAAGAAGGTGGCTTGTTGGGCTGAGGAAGAACAAGTGAGGCAAATGAGGGAGAAGGTAGTACTATTCTTGATGAATGTGTATAGGTTATCCTCACCCTCAACCCAGATCATATAGCTGTTATCAATGAATCTGTTCTAGATGATGGGTTAGGGATTGTGTGTGGCTACAAAGGATTCCTCTAAATGATCCAGGAACAGCTTGGCAAGAGGATGGTGCCATGTGGTTGAACCATGGATTTGTTTGGGTACAATACCTTCGAAGGAAAAGTAGATGTGGATGAGGACACAGTTGGTCATAGTGAGCAGGAAGGAGGTTGTAGGTTTGGAATATTCAAGTGTTGGCAAAGGTACAATGACAACAAGGCCACAGGCATTGGGGATGATAGTGTAGAGGAATGTGGCATCGATAGTGACAAACAGGAGTTCTAGGTAATAAAGGAACTGTGGACAGTTGAAAGAGGAAATAGTTGGTATTTTTTAAATATGAAGGTAGGCTATGGTCAATAGGCTGAAGGTGTTGGTCCCCAATGGCAAATATTCTTTCTGTGGAGGTGCACTATCCAGCCAGGGTGTCCTAGGTGCTTGGGTTTCTGAGAACTTCTCAGAAATTCGAAAGCTCATAGTTTGCCTCACCAGGGTGTATAAGCGGCCAATGAAAAAAAATTCCCGGATTTCCCAGTTAAAAATACACTTTCTCCCGGGTGGAAACATACATTTTTCCTTGTTAACTGACAGTATATTTTCTCTCAGCACTGTATAACTTATCAGTCCTTTGAATTATGGTTTTATACATGGGTGTAGAATTTCCCGGCACTTTAGAAAAATAAATACAGGGGGAAAAAAACATGTTTTGGAAAGATCTTTAATGTGCAGTAACATGTCCACGGCATATTTTCATATTACGAAAGTATAAATTCGAATTCCACCGAACACCGCATGTTACTTTCCGAAGCATTGAAATCGAGATTGCGAAGCACTTTCGTAAGCCAGACATAGCTCATGTCACGTGATCTCGCCAGCCGATAACAGCGGATATTCAGAGCTTAGAACATGTGATGTACTCAGCCAACAGCAACATCACTGTTAAGTAGAATGAACACACAAACAGAAAAAGTTAATGGTTTAAATTAATATACATAGTGTTGCTACACAAAAAGCAAAGCTTTCACATATAATGTTGTCTTTTATGCGCATATCACAATTTAAGATATACCACACAAATGTGCCAGTAAAATTTTTAATAACGACATAAATGACTGATCTTCTGGGCTCGAAATTCATCTAAATGGCTTGTCATGAAAGAGTTGAGTTTTAAATGAGAGTCAAACGCTCTGTGATTTAAGAAATTCATTGTACATTCTCGCACATAGTTAAACTTATGTAAAAGGAAATTTACTTTGATGGCAACGCTTTTCAAACCACCATTCGGAATATTTTCCCGCGACCTGTTAGAAATATGTTCGTTTCTGCAGTTGCCACAAAGCGTAGATAACAGGCGTCACCGCACTTGGCGCAGCTACGATGTCGTAGGGAGACCGTATGTTCGTACGTGTAAAACATTAAACAATCTTACATTATGTCATTGGAATTTCGTGACCCATACTAAAACGTGCACATTTAAAGTGCACTTTCGTACGTCCAGATTCCCAATGAAGTAGGCCACGACCTGATATTACGCTTTTCAATGTGGTTTTCGGGATGTAAATTTTCTTGGAGTACCAGTACTGTGTTATCTCATAATTAGATCTAAATTATGGCACAATGCCATACACGCCAGAAGTTGAAAATGTGCACTTGAAATGCAGCGAACAGTGTGTGGAATTAAACATTTCGTTTAGAATATATTGTCTGCCTCAGCGGAAAAGATTAATAAAAGAAAATTTCTTTAGCAAACCGACAAAAATAACTTCATTGTTCTGCAAGGCAATTAATGCTTGACTGTCAGAAAGGTGGAAATAAAATAAAATCTGCAACTAACAACACATTTTTGCCTTCCGTAATTATGTGAATGTATTTTGATTCACTTGATAGTTCCCAGCAACATAAATTTTTTTTTGTTTTCATTTGACGTGAGAGCAGTAAACGAAGAGGAAACAACAACATCACTAAATGTAAACACGGGTCACGTCGAGACTACCCACTTCCTCACTACAACTCAAGACTGCTCTGCGTATCAGCCCCGGATCTATGATATTTCCGAACCGGGGCAATACCCCGCCACTACCTCGAGCGTTGGAGATAGGACGCCAAAAATTTAAAAAAAATAGTATTTTCAAAAATATGTTCACTTTGTAGCACACATCTTTCTAAAGAGTTTGATGTATAAAACATATGTGTTTGAGGAAATGTAAGAAAGGTACTACAGAAACAAAGAAAGCTTCATCATAGGTTTAAGAGTAGTCGAATCATAGCTGATAAGGAAAAGCTGAACGAAGCGAAAAAGAGCGTAAAGAGAGCAATGAGAGAAGCATTCAACGAATTCGAACATAAAACATTGGCAAACAATCTAAACAAGAACCCTAAAAAGTTTTGGTCATATGTAAAATCGGTAAGCGGATCTAAATCCCCTATTCAGTCACTCGTTGACCACGATGGCACCGAAACAGAGGACGACCGAAGAAAGGCAGAAATACTGAATTCAGTGTTCCGAAACTGTTTCACTGCGGAAAATCGTAACACGGTCCCTGACTTCAGCCGTCGCACGGACGCCAAAATGGAAAATATTGAAATAAACGATATCGGAATTGAAAAACAACTGCTATCACTTAGTAGCGGAAAAGCATCCGGACCAGACGAGATACCCTTAAGATTCTACAGTGATTATGCTAAAGAACTTGCCCCCTTTCTATCAGCAATTTATCGTAGATCGCTGGAAGAACGTAAAGTACCTAGCGACTGGAAGAAAGCGCAGGTCGTTCCCATTTTCAAGAAGGGTCATAAATCAGATGCGAATAATTATAGGCCTATTTCGCTTACGTCAATCTGTTGTAGAATAATGGAACATGTTTTGTGTTCTCGTATTATGACGTTCTTAGATAATACAAATCTCCTTCATCATAACCAACATGGATTCCGCAAACAGAGATCATGTGAAACTCAGCTCGCCCTATTTGCCCAAGAAATTCACAGTACCGTAGACACTGGCGAGCAGATTGATGCCGTATTCCTGGACTTCAGGAAGGCATTTGATACGGTTCCGCACTTACGTTTAGTGAAAAAAATACGAGCTTACGGAATATCGGACCAGGTTTGTGATTGGATTCAGGATTTCCTAGAAGAAAGAACACAACATGTCATTCTTAACGGTTCAAAATCTGCAGATGTAGAGGTAATTTCGGGAGTACCGCAAGGAAGCGTGATAGGACCTTTATTGTTTACAATATACATAAATGACTTAGTTGACAACATCGGTAGCTCCGTGAGGCTATTTGCAGATGACACGGTTGTCTACAAGAAAGTAGCAACATCAGAAGACTCGTACGTACTCCAGGAAGACCTGCAGAGGATTAATGCATGGTGCGACAGCTGGCAGCTTTCCCTAAACGTAGATAAATGTAATATAATGCGCATACATAGGGGCAGAAATCCATTCCAGTACGATTATGCCATAGGTGGTAAATCATTGGAAGCGGTAACGACCGTAAAATACTTAGGAGTTACTATCCGGAGCGATCTGAAGTGGAATGATCACATAAAACAAATAGTGGGAAAAGCAGGCGCCAGGTTGAGATTCATAGGAAGAATTCTAAGAAAATGTGACTCATCGACGAAAGAAGTAGCTTACAAAACGCTTGTTCGTCCGATTCTTGAGTATTGCTCATCAGTATGGGACCCTTACCAGGTTGGATTAATAGAAGAGATAGACATGATCCAGCGAAAAGCAGCGCGATTCGTCATGGGGACATTTAGTCAGCGCGAGAGCGTTACGGAGATGCTGAACAAGCTCCAGTGGCGGACACTTCAAGAAAGGTGTTACGCAATACGGAGAGGTTTATTATCGAAATTACGAGAGAGCACATTCCGGGAAGAGATGGGCAACATATTACTACCGCCCACATATATCTCGCGTAATGATCACAACGAAAAGATCCGAGAAATTAGAGCAAATACGGAGACTTACAAGCAGTCGTTCTTCCCACGCACAATTCGTGAATGGAACAGGGAAGGGGGGATCAGATAGTGGTACAATAAGTACCCTCCGCCACACACCGTAAGGTGGCTTGCGGAGTATAGATGTAGATGTAGATGTAGATAAGTGTGCCAAAGATCAGTGCCACACCACACAGCATTCTCCTATCGCTCGTCACTATTTCGCTCTGTGGAATTCAAACGTATATATTTTGTAATGGATGTCATCAAACCATATTGAAGACAGTGGAAATTAAAATGTACTGTGGTGCCTCTCTTCCTTACATTCTGCCGGTTTGACATCCTGTCCCTCTTTTTTTAAATTTTTTTTAAAGAACTCTTCCGAAAATTTGCACTCTTTATTCCCTATCAGCTAACAACTTGCTGCTTTGTGTGACATAAGATTAAATATAGGATACATAAACCCACACATAAAAACAGACATGAGACAAGCATCTGTAGCCAGATGCGGGGGAAGGTACTACTCAACTGCGCATGCACACGATCCCACTCGTAACTGCTAAAATGAATCTAATGTAAACAGTTGTGACGTTACACTCATCGGAGGCAATTTGTTGTTACAAAGCATTGCATAGTCTTCATAAAGCCTTTGAATCATTTTGCTGTTGGCAGACGCTCGTATGGGCACTGTGTTTTGTTGCTGTATATGACGCATTTCCTTTGCAATTTAAATTTTATTTTCATTTTTTCTCTCGTTCATGTTTTATTGCTTCAGTATTATTCTGCAGTGACAGGACACAATAATATCTTTTGTTAGATTATCGGTTCTTACCAGTCAAAATTACAAAAATTTAACTGAAAACAAAAACAATGAAAAATTCCCAGAATTCCAAAAAGTTCCCGGGTTTTTCTCGGTTTTCTCCCAGATGAAAAAATTCCTGGGTTTTTCCCGGATCTCCCGGTTGTCCCGGGTCGTATACACCCTGCTCACCATCATTCCCCAAATTCTTCAACGTGAAAACCAACCTCACAGACAGAATCACAGTCTACCACCTTAAAACTAATCTCAGCCATATAACTCCAACTGCCGACTCAGGCTCCACCACTGTGGTTATGAACTGCAGGAATGACCTTGCTAATAGACTCCACCAGTTGTCAGACACATTCACCTGCCTTCTTACTGTGGACCCATTTCAGAAATCCAACATAATCTCCAAACCCTCCTCAAATCCCTTGGTCCTTCCCAGAACCTCTCTCCGGAATGTATCTCCATCCTCACACTCCTATGTACTTCCTAAAATACACAAACTCAACCAAGCAAGATGCCCCATTGTGGCTGATAATTGTGCTTCAGAAGAATCTCTGCTGCTGTGGACCAACACCTTTGTCCTGTTACTCATAACCTACCTCCCTATTCGAGACACTAACCATTTCCTCAACCGACAATTTAGAGTTCCTGTAAATCTACCACCTGGTACCTCGCTTGTTACTGTCGATGCCCTGTCCCTTTACATGAATATTCCCATGGCCTTGTCACCAACGAACAATACCTTTCCAAGTACCAGACCTACAACACCCTTCCTGATTACCATGATCAACTGTATTGTCACCCACAATTACTTCTCCTCTGAAAGCACTGCATACAAATAAATCCACAAATCCACAGTACACCATAGGCACCTGCATAGCATCACACTTCACCAGCCTACTCATGACCCATCTAGACGAATCCTTCCTAGCTGCCCAGAATCCCTAATACCATACCTAGTTCAGATTCACCAATGACGTCTTCGTGATATGGACCAAGAGGGAAAGAAATGTTTCTCCAGACCCCCCTCCCCCCACTCCTACCACCACAACTTCACCTGGTCCTCCTCAGCCCAACAAGCTGCTTTCCTCAATGTCACCTTTTGGATGACATCATCAGTACCTCCCCATTCACATCAAATCTACGAACTACCAGCAATACCTCAATTTTGACAGCTGTCATCCATTCCACACCAGGATATCCTTTCCACACAGCCAAGCCACTTGTGGTCATCTTATCTGCAGTGACGAGCGGTCCCTCTCCAAATATGCCAAGAGATTGGCTGAAGTTTTTCCACATCAAAACTACCCTCCACACCTAGTCCAGAGACAGATATACAATGCCCTGTCTCCGTAGTCACCTACGAACCTTTAGATACCCACTGATGGACCACAAAACAGTGCCATCCTCACGACTCAGTATCACTGGATCACGTTCACTGGCAGGGTTTGACTGCCTCTCATTGTGTTCTGAAAAGAGAAATATCTTCTCTACCCCTTTTCCCACAATGACATTCCAACACCCACCCAACATATGCAATGTCCTTTGTCTGTCCATATACCAATTCTGCTACCAACCCTTCGAACCATGGCTTACATCCCTGGAGAAGACCCAGACGCCAAGACCAGTAGCATAGATCTCCGCACTAGCTCCTATCCCAGTCCTGTCTCAATCATTTCCTACACCATCAAAGTCAGGGCACCCGTGAAAGCAGCTATATGGTCTACTAACTTAGTTGAAACTGCTTGCAGCATTTTATATGGGCATAGCCACTGCCAGACTGTAACCTAGAGATAGCTGGATCACCCAGTTGCCAAGCATGCTGTGCAGTGCACATGATTTCTATAATTCGTTTCACTGTCAGTGCCAACTGGATTCTTCAGGCAACACCAGCTTCCTTGAATTGCACGGGTGGGAACTCTCCCTGCAACATACCCTTTGTCCTCATAACCCTCCTGGCCTCAAATTATGTCCATCCCTGCTCCTACTTCAGTTGCACACACACCTTCTTCCCCCACCCCCTTCTGCATCTGCACAGTCCTTCCCCTTTTCTGTTTCTCTCCTTCCCCTCCCTGCCCCCAACACGGTCTCCCAATTATGCACCATGCAGTAGATCATCCTGTCCCCACCAAATATCTACACAGACAGGCTGCACTGTAACATCTTCCCCCACCCCTATCCTGCTTTCCCTCCTAATCCCCACTCCATACTTTTTCTTTGCCTTCTTACCTTTTAAATATGCCCATGTGTCATTCAACACCTTTATTTGGTGAAAAGCACAGGAAGCTTAGTGCACCTGTGAAGATTTTGAGGGAATAAATATGTTGGAAAATCGTGTTAAGTAGCCTAAGCTTCTTAAAAAGATTAAGACAGGAGGTTCTCGGGGAACTTACACATAATTCGGATAGCGTTTTCTGTAGAAAGAAAATTGCCAGTACACCATCTGTAATGGAAAATATAGCTTCATTTGTGTGTGCTGTTTTGGAATGTAAACTGTCTTTCACTGATAATCTCAAAGTTTTCAAGATGCTTCAAAATTCTGGAATACCGTACTTTCTTGAGGAGTCTGGCAAATGTCATCAAGAGAGAGATGGGGTGATAGTTTGTGACTTGTGCTGTATCACTGTTTCTGGGAGGAGGGTGGGGTCTTCATTAAAGCAAGCTTCATTCTTACTCGGAAGATGCCCCGATTCATAGAGGTTTACTGGAAATATTAGCTACAGCTGACGATCCTTTGCTTTTTAAAGAGTCTATGGTTTTCTTTATTTTGTTTCCAGTCATAGAAAATACTCAACCTTACATGATTATGAAAATAGTGTTTCAGCACTTCCATAGCATATTTTAAAGAGCCACTAGTCAGCAGCACTCAAAATTGTCACTGAAGACTTCTGCAATCATTTCTTGGTTGCTTAAATGTTTATCATAAATATTCAAAACAATGCCTTTTTTTTGGTATAGTTACAAGGCATCTTTTATCCCCCCCCTCTGATGCATCGTTTTTTTCATATTTTTTGGACTGATTTCTATAAAATACTTTTAGAAAAGAATCTTCAAATATTGTTGAAATTCCATTGCTTAACAGACAGTACTTTGAAATGACATCTCTTTCACAACCGACATGTTGCCAAATACTTACATAATTAATAAAACGTCTTTGACCAACATGGTCAGAGATACCATTCAATATTTTTACAAATAATAATACTGCCTATTTTTCCTTGGTCTATAAAACTGTTGCAAATTATTAGGGTGCTTGAATATGATGTTGCTCTGCTGGTATAAGGTTGTAGGTGTAAATCAATTTTTCCAGGTCTGTCTTCCCTGCTAAGTTAGGAAATTTATATTGAAATCACCAAGTATGGTGACATCTGTTTTACATTTAAGCATCTACATCTACATCTACATCTATACTCCGCAAGCCACCTTACGGTGTGTGGCGGAGGGTACTTATTGTACCACTATCTGATCCCCCCTTCCCTGTTCCATTCACGAATTGTGCGTGGGAAGAACGACTGCTTGTAAGTCTCCGTATTTGCTCTAATTTCTCGGATCTTTTCGTTGTGATCATTACGCGAGATATATGTGGGCGGTAGTAATATGTTGTCCATCTCTTCCCGGAATGTGCTCTCTCGTAATTTCGATAATAAACCTCTCCGTATTGCGTAACGCCTTTCTTGAAGTGTCCGCCACTGGAGCTTGTTCAGCATCTCCGTAACGCTCTCGCGCTGACTAAATGTCCCCATGACGAATCGCGCTGCTTTTCGCTGGATCATGTCTATCTCTTCTATTAATCCAACCTGGTAAGGGTCCCATACTGATGAGCAATACTCAAGAATCGGACGAACAAGCGTTTTGTAAGCTACTTCTTTCGTCGATGAGTCACATTTTCTTAGAATTCTTCCTATGAATCTCAACCTGGCGCCTGCTTTTCCCACTATTTGTTTTATGTGATCATTCCACTTCAGATCGCTCCGGATAGTAACTCCTAAGTATTTTACGGTCGTTACCGCTTCCAATGATTTACCACCTATGGCATAATCGTACTGGAATGGATTTCTGCCCCTATGTATGCGCATTATATTACATTTATCTACGTTTAGGGAAAGCTGCCAGCTGTCGCACCATGCATTAATCCTCTGCAGGTCTTCCTGGAGTACGTACGAGTCTTCTGATGTTGCTACTTTCTTGTAGACAACCGTGTCATCTGCAAATAGCCTCACGGAGCTACCGATGTTGTCAACTAAGTCATTTATGTATATTGTAAACAATGTGCAGTACAAGAGTCTAGCTGCTACAAAAAGAGACCAAGCTTCCATGGGGGTGCCCTCCATATTTCTACAATCAACAAGATACAATAATTTACAGGCAATTCAATGGCACATGCTTCAAAATATTGTTTTAAATAAACATTGCATACGTCAGTTCTGCATTAGATTTGGCACAGTTCTTAAAGACAGCAATGTACAAGTTCTGTTCATGTTCTGGGAGCCAACTGTATGAGGCTATTGTTTTTATTGCACCCTATTTCCCATTATTTTAATAATATTAAAAATTACTTTGAGTAAATGTTTTTTTGTGACCTTTAAGATGAAGCCTGTGGTTTGTGTAACAGGTCTGAGCAAATGCATGTTCTTCAATGATATTCACATTTGTGAAGCTGTTACAAACTTCCTCATATTACACACTGGCAATTTCTAATATTTCTTATACCAGAGGTGTAAAAATTCTGCTTCCAGCCTACCTGCCGCTACCTCCGCCAAAAACATTAAGCAGCTCAACCTGCCTCAATGGAGAGACAAGAGTACATGTGTGTAGCCTGAGACTGCAGTGTGTGTGTGTGTGTGTGTGTGTGTGTGTGTGTGTGTTCTTACTGGCCGAAAGCTTTGTTTGTGACAGTCTTTTTGTTGTGCCTATCTGCGACTCCACTATATGGTGAGTGGCAACTTTCCTTTTCATTAATATTGTACATTCCATCCTGGATTTTCCATTGTTTGATTATCCTCTCTCTCTCTCTCTCTCTCTCTCTCTCTCTCTCTCTCTCTCTCACACTCTCTCTCTTTTACCGACAGATCTGAATTTTCAAGTAATTTATTATTATAATAAATATATATAATTAAATTCACATAAATTACGATTGGAAAAAAGAATGACAAAGAAAAAATGAAAATGTTCATGCGATGATTAAAATGTGACAAAGGAACAGAAATTAAAAGAAAAAAAATACATTTACACTAACTGAATAAAAATAATGATCAAATCTACCTCAATAAAGATTTTAAAATAAAAAATATTTAATGCACCTGACAAGATTTGACCCACAACCTCCTACATGTGAAGCCCTTTCCCTACCCATTACAACACACAATCAGTATATGTAATACAACTTTTGTACTGCTACTGAGCACCACGCAAAATTCTGATTTTTTTTTCATCTGTTATTCATAAATGAGGATCCACTAGGGTTAATGTCTGCAGGGTGTGATACCTGCGATCCTAACCTACATCACCATATACTTGGTTTCAAAAAGTCAATCCCATCACTTGGTACCTATCATTGTTAATGTCAAGTTGAACACCATAGACAGTTGAATCTTCTGGCCAACTGGCTCTTACTTTTCAAAAACATCTTGTACTTTTTATATGAGTTCTGACTCTTAAATGTTTGGGAGTATATGCAGCCAACAGGTATTCACCTTACAGACACATTTCATCTTATAATGTTTTGATGACAGGATGGCATATTTGGTGCTCTTAAGATTGGAAGCTACATTGGATTTAAGGCCTTTGAAATTTCACCACTGAAGTCTAAAGCTGCATTTTTCTGTCTGCATACGAAGGCTAATCTCAGGAAGTATTGCAGGGATTTTTATATGGTTTTCACTGACAGACATACTGATTCACGAGGAATGTTTGAGTACATAATTTATTACTACTACACCAGACAAGTCATCCAGCCATAGTTGAAACTGAAGTGACGCTAGTTTTTTCTAAATTTCTCATTTCTAACACACAGGGCTCTCCCTGCATACTGGTTAGTTAGCGCAGCAGTTAATGCATCAATTGCACATGTTGGAGCTAATCCTCCCTCTTTGAGTAGGACTGTCTCTACAGCAGCAGGTATGTCTAAGTGCATAGGTTGTACAACTCAAACATCTATCACTTTAAGCACCTGACAGAATTTTCTACAAGATCTACCTTACAGCCAATGCTTTAAGAACTGACATTTGCAATGTTAATAAAAATATTGATTTTTATACTACACCACAAGTTTCCTTTTTTCCTGTGTTACACAATTCCATGCCTTCTTCCTACAATTCCAACACCAAATCGATGATAATACATCACGTTCTCAAACACTTACTATGCCCAAGTGTGTTGTGCAGTTACCAGAAGTTGGAATCGTTACGTTGTCATGTCTCAAAGACAATCACTATTCCACACTGCATGCAGCACACCTCAGAGCAATATAGCACTGGCAAATTTGAAACAATTGTGTCCAACGACTAATATTTTGTTTGATGTTATTATAAGGGTAGTTAGAGACTCATTCTCAAACTCTCAAAGGTGACAGTAAAATACCAGCTGCAAGCAGCTTTTGGATGGCAAGCAACTTACTGATCTCTTGTTTTGCTAGAAAACATCAAAGTATTTTGGAGTTAACAGCTAATGAACTTCAGTTTTTTTGCTTATTTAAAATTTGTGGGCCAGTAATTCCAAAATATTTTTATGTTTTCCAGCAACAGAAGAGATCAGTAAGCTGCACGTTATCCCAAAGCTGCTTGCAACTCTTATTTCTAAAATGTAGATGCTACCATGTACTTACTATCTCCTTGTCCACAATGAAGCAGAAAGGGCTACATAGCAAAGCCAAGATCTCCACTCCCTGACAAATATCCTATGCTCCACAATCATAATCAATTACTGCTTCAGAGCAACATGATTCTGCCAATTTGTATGCACCGATAGAAACTACTGCAAGGTGTTTATCACCATGCACTACACACATTAACTTTGCAATTTTCAATCACAGCACTTTCATTAAGGCACCTTAGTGATATGCTGCTTAGCAGAATGTTATTGGTGCAATAGAAAGATCAAGTTTCAGTAATAGTTCTTTCAACTTTAAACTGACAAATTTATAAGAATACAACTACTTCAACATACTGCATTGTTTTCAACATCCTTTTTTAGTTCCATAGCACTAATAAAATATGCTTATGACAATTATCATCACAATATTTGCAATATTCATAAACCTTCGTATTGTGGGGAGATTCTTCTGTTGTCGCACTTCATCCATGAATACATCTTTCTGGTGTTTGACAACTTCCTCCACAAGATCAGTGTCACTGTCAGACAATGGAGGAGTAGCAGGTACAAACTCGGGACAGGCGTAGAGGAAACACTGTTGAAATTCCTAAAAATGAGAATAAATGACACATTTACTATTATGCACAACTATGTTTTTCATAGATATAGAAATCAGACAAATAATGGTAACAATATATTCATTCCCTCTGTATACACCATAGGCAAAACACTGCAATAACATGTTCATTTCGTCATGCATGTTTTACATTATAATGAATGATGAAACTATTGGGGGTTATGTGAGGAGTACTGCTATGTAAAAATGCTCTATCCAAAATATTAACTTTGAATACAAACAGTAACAACAATACTAATTTAGATCAAGCAAAATTACATGAAGGTGCAAGAAATGTATCCATCAGGTTCTAATGGCATTCCCCTCTCAAGTACGAGTGTAAAATTTCGCACAGTGTCACCTTTCTAAGTGTTGAACTACTACTGGTTGCATTACATGACTGCACAAGATATAGTCATTTGCTTATCAGTTGAGTTTCCTCGAATGCACGAATAAATATTATACAAAACTCTTCCTCCACCATGCAAATGTAGAGGACAGTTTCAATAGTTATTCATACTGAGCTACAGTAGCCAACAAACTATATTTTGCATTTCAGTTTAATATTACTACAAAAATTTGTAAGCGACATCTGCATTTAATCCTTTGATCTAAGGAAACTCCAGGATAAATCTAACTGATCATTGTTTATTATTATTGTCTCAAGTGCAGGTAAGTCACATCATTTCTTGGCCTAAGACAGTATGCTGTACAGCCAATCCAGCATCACTAGTGCAATAGAGCCAAACGCTGTAGTATCAGGTTTTTATGTAAACATAAATACATTAAGCTCATCACATTAACTGCATGCCATCCTCTTAAAATAAGACACTGCACAGTGCATACATAGGGGGGATTTTAAAAAATATATAAAAACCCTTAATAATTTTTTCATAATGTGGGGCCACAGTCATAATATATTTCTTTAAAGTCAGTATCACCATTAGACTGTTGTTTATTTACAGTGTTACATTTACACTTACACAATTATGATTTCGGCTTCAAAGTGCCATTATCAAGTGTTGCCCATTTAGGCAATTTATAACACTTAAAACACTTGACAATGGCACTTTGAAGCCGAAATCATGATTGTGTAAGTGTAAATGTAATATTGTAAACAAACAAGTCTAATGGCAATACTGACTTTAAAGAAATAAAAACCTCCCAGATTTTTCCCAGATTCCCAGTTAAAAATATGCTTTTTCCCAAATGAAAACATACTTTTTTCATGGTGAAAGACGCTATATCACAGGTGAAAGTTCATTTTTTTTCATGTTAAGTGACAATATACTTTCCCTCAGAGCTGTAAAATTCACCAATTCTTTGATTGGTAAAGGTTTTATCCACCACCAGAGAATTTCCCAGCACTCTGGGAAACAAAACCCAGTAAAAAACAAGGCATTTTGGAAAGATCCTTGATGCACAGCAACATGTACACCACATACTTTCACATTCTGAAAGTGTAAACACGAATTCCACCAAATACAACATGGTAGCTTCCAAAGCACTGCAATCAAGATCACGATGTGCTTTCGTTTGTCAATCATAGCTCTTGTCACATGATCTATTCAGCCAAAGAGAGCAGATATTCAGAGCATAGGACATTTGATGAAGTCAGCCAAGTGCTACATCACTGTTAAGTAGTGTGAACACACAAATAAGAAAAGTTAATAGTTTAAATTAGTATGCATATAGTATGGCTACAAGAAAAGCTAAGTTTTCACTTACACATATCAAAAAAAGTTTTGCATCACCTCGGTTCTGAGAGCTCCAGAACCTGTACAGAAAATTGGACTAGAGATCAACGTAAACATCATTTCCACCATTTTTATTGCTAATGAAAACCGCACATTGCATCTTGTACCACCATACAGGGAGATCTTCAGAGGTGATGGTCCAGATTGCTGTACACACCAGTACCTCTAATACCCAGTAGCACGTCGTCTTGCATTGATGCATGCCTGTATTTGTTGTGGCATACTATACACAAGTTCACCTAGGCACTGTAGGTCCACATTGTCCCACTCCTCAACGGCGATTTGGCATAGATCCCTCAGAGTGGTTGGTGGGTCACATCATCCATAAACAGCCCTTTTCAATCCATCCCAGGCCTGTTCGATAGGGTTTATGTTTGGAGAACATGCTGGCCACTCTAGTCGAACGATGTTGTAATCTTGAAGGAAGTTATTCACAAGATATGTGTGGTGTCACCGCCAGACACCACACTTGGATGCAAGATCTTTCAGGAGAATATCTGGTCGACACATTCTCCTGGAAACAGGTACAAGCCAGTGATGGCAATACTGTTCCATTGCGATAGCCTGAAAATTCTATCCCTTTGCTGTTATGACTTGTTTACTTATGGATAAAATGTTTTACTCATAATTGCAACTGATATTTCCTCTTCACATTCTTTTATTTCATTTTTGTTTCACATAATGGTTTAGGCGTTAGCAATAACGTATAAGAAAAAATGTGATGTACACTCTCCTCAAAAAAGAAGATAGCACTAAAATTTTATAATGTGATGGAAGTACCAGTTCTAATCTGTGGGGTAGAGGCTTACACCCTAACTGCCAATCAACGGAGGAGGATTGAAGCAGCAGAGATGAGACTACTAAGACCACTAACTGGTTGCAGACTCATAGACAGTGAAATTATATATGAACTGGGGTCAAAACGTTATTTCAGAACATAGAGGAATACAGAAAAAAATGGTTGAACACATTCAAAGACATTAAATGAAGACTAACTAAATTAATATGCAAGTAAACAACTAGACCGAAAAAAATATTGGCCGTCCTAAGAAGAGCTGGAAAGATCACTTTTAGTGTCCTTGAAACTGGAACAGGAAAGGCTGCCTAAACCAGAAATGAATATGAAGTTGATTATGATGTACAATAATGTTCTGAGAGTTTCTAAATAGATATTGATAACTGTCAGTGTTCTTCCAGATTCATTTTGTTAAACTGTAAATAGTTTACACTTATGTAAAATTTTCTTTTATTTAATCTTGTTTCTCTATATAATTGCTGCATGGTGTTTACGTGGATCTGCCGAACCGTTTACATCGAACATTATAATCAATTTATTAACTAATGATCCACCGCCTCCCACTACAAACCATCATTACCCATCGTTCATGATAAGAAATGTCTAGTCAAAGACTATAATACTTATGACAGAGAACTAATAATTTTTGATAGAATGGATGTAAAGAGATGAAGGAGTTTTCACAGTGTAAGAAGAAGCAGAAGACATCTTACAATCAATTGAAAGACTGATGAGACTAGAAAAGTGATGATCCTATCATCATTTATCAAAATTTTTACGTTCATTCGGTTATAATCGTTATGTAGTAAGTGGAGTGGATTTTATGTAACTATGAAACTATAAAATATGTAAATAAATATGGAATGAAGGAATTACATATAAAACCCCCAAATTTATTTTTTTCTAGAAAATATGAGTTCACAGATAGTCTTGTCAAACATCTATATTAAGTCTTAATCAATTCACTTCTGCTACAAAATACTGAAGTGTCTCCTATTCCAGGATGCATAATTAATTATAATTATACACTTAATGTAATTAATTACATTAAAACTGTGGTGTCACCGCCAGACACAACACTTGCTAGGTGGTAGCCTTTAAATCGGCCGCGGTCAGTTAGTATACGTCGGACCTGCGTGTCGCCACTATCAGTGATTGCAGACCGAGGGCCGCCACACGGCAGGTCTAGAGAGACTTCCTAGCACTCGCCCCAGTTGTACAACCGACTTTGTAGCGATGGTTCACTGACAAAATACGCTCTCATTTGCCGAGACGATAGTTAGCATAGCCTTCAGTTACGTCATTTGCTACGACCTAGCAAGGCGCCATGTTCAGTTACTATTGATATTGTGAATAATGTACAGTCAAGAGCGACGTTCACCATTTATGGATTAAAGTTAAGTATTCCACCAGCTACGTCCGTTTTTCTAAATCCTAATTTCCTTGTCCTGTTCCAGACCTCACGCCAGCCTGCATGAGCTAAAACGTGTGCCTTTCGGCTTCCTCTAGTAACACGGTGTTGGCTCTCCTGCCAACCACAACATTGGCGACGAGGCAAAACCGCGTTCTTAACTATACTGCCCTGATTTACTTGTGTAATGGCTTCGCCACCATCTCCAGATGTACTGTCCGAATTTTATCGCTTACAGAATCAGCAAACGCAGGCCTTACTGGATGCCCTTTGACAGCTCGTCCAGGGTCAACGTGCAATGCAAAACGATGCGGCAGCCGCCGCTCCACCGCTAACGCAGCCACAACACGCAGTTGCACCAACTTTTTGTCCTTTTGATGCTGCACTGGAAAGCTGGACGGAGTGGTCACGCCAATTTGGATTCCATCTCGCCGCCTACAGAATTCAAGGTTAACGAGCGGCAGCCGATTCTGTTGTCTTCGGTCGGCGTACAAACGTACCGTGTGATAGTCAAATTATTTCCCCGACGCGACGTAGCAACTCTGTCCTACGAAGAAATTTTGTCTACATTAGATGCTTATTTCAAAGAATCAGTCAATGTAGTAGCCAAACGGTATACCTTCTTTCGTACAAAACATACAGCAGGTCAGACTAATCAGGAGTGGGTTGCAACCTTGCAAGGCCTTACTAGCGATTGTGCTTTTGAGTGTCAATGTGAACTCCCTTATTCAGATACTATGGTACATGATGCAATTGCACAGAACGTTTCTGATGTTCGTATAAGGGAACAGATTTTGAAACTAGTCAATCCCTCCCTTCAACAAGTGATGGACATATTGGATCGGCAGGACACACTTGACTTTGCTCAGGACTCATTTGAAACTTCGCCACCCGTGTGTCAGGTTAACCGGCCCGCCGGGCGAGTTGCACGGAGCAGTAAACAGCCCTCGCGCCTGGCCGCGCCGCTGCCGCCAGGCACTCAGCCCTGTGTACCGCACCGGCAAGCAAATGCAGTGCTAAAATCATGCCCGCGGTGTGCTACTAGACATTCACGTGAGAATTGCCCATCACGCCATGCTATTTGCTTTTACTGTAATAAAAAAGGACATGTTCAAAGTGTTTGCCAGAAAAAGCTCAGATCGGAAACTCAAAATCATTCCAGGCCCTTTGCTTCGCGCCGGAATCGGAATCGAACCAAGGATACTCAGGCTCGCGAAACTTCGCCCATCGAAATTCATGTAGTTCATTCCACTCCGCCCAGTGCCACTCTCTCCCACAGTGACTGTGTTCGTACCACAAATAGTGAGCGTCGACATCGCCGGAACTCCCGTCAAGTCGCAAGTGATTTTGTACCAGTGTCAGTTCACGTTGCACGAGACAGTCGCTCTTGTTGTCAGCAGGGCAATAAACTTTTTGTGGACTTGGACATTAACGGCAAAGTGATACCATTCCAGCTCGATACCGGAGCTGCAGATTCACTGATCAATCAAGACACTTACAAACTGCTGGGCACACCTCCGTTGCGTGCTGCAAATGTTAAGTTAACTAGCTATTCAGGTCAAGAGATCCCTGTGTTAGGACAGTGCAGCCTTCTTGCAACATACAAGGGACAAACAAACCTTGTGTCATTTTACGTCCTTTGTTCTTCTTTTGCAGTGAACTTGTTTGGTTTCGATTTATTTCAGTTGTTTAACTTGTCTATAGTCAATCAGGTCCTATCAGTGAACCAGACTGTGCCTTCCGACAGTGTTTCTCATCTATGTGAAGAATTTACAGACATTTTTGCACCGGGCCTCGGTTGCGCTAAGAACTATAAAGCACATTTGGAACTGAAAGTAAACGCGCAACCGAAATTTTCAGAGCGCGCAATGTTCCCCACGCATTGCGTGATGAGGTCGCAAAAACATTACACGATTTGGAATCACAAGGTGTAATTGAAAGTGTGCAGGCTTCTCTCTGGGCATCACCCTTAGTAATTTTGCCAAAACCTTCCGGAAAATTGAGACTTTGTGTGGACTTCAAGGCAACAGTGAATCCACAACTAGTGATTGCAACTTCTCCTTTACCCCGCCTGGAAGATCTTTTTGACAAACTGTGCCTGGGTAAATATTTTTCGAAGTTGGACCTAGCAGATGCGTACTTGCAAATACCGGTGGACGAAGAATCCCAACGCGTTTTGGTGGTTAATACACATCTTGGTTTGTATCAATTCAAATGACTGCCATTAGGGTGTGCATCCGCCCCTGCATTGTTTCAGCCATATCTACAAACTGTTTGTGCGTCGGTCCCTACTGCAGCAAACTATCTGGACGATATTGTGATCTCCGGAAAGACGGAAGAAGAACATTTAGCCAATCTCAGAACATTATTTCAGGTCTTGCGACAAAATGGTCTTCGCTTGCGGAAGGACAAATGTGCTTTTTTGCTCGTGACTTGCCCTACCTGGGACATGTACTCAATGCCCAAGGCATACATCCCAGTCCTGAGCACCTCCGTGCCATACAAGACTTGCCTTCGCCGCAGAATTTGAAGCAGCTACAGAGTAGTTGTTGTTGTCGTCTTCAGTCCTGAGACTGGTTTGATGCAGCTCTCCATGCTACTCTATCCTATGCAAGCTTCTTCATCTCCCAGTACCTACTGCAACCTACATCCTTCTGAATCTGCTTAGTGTATTCATCTCTTGGTCTCCCCCTACAGAGTGTGCTGGGAAAATTTAACTATTATCACAGATACATGCCGCATGCCTCTTCCATTTCAGCTCCGCTTCATCGCTTACGCTTACGCCGTAATGGTGTTCCGTTCGTCTGGACGACGGCATACGAATGCGCCTTTTGCCAGTTGAAATCGGCGTTGCTTTCCAATACTTGCCTTACGCCATTCGATCCCCGGAAGCCCCTTTTGTTGATGGTGGGTGCATCGGATTTCAGGATCAGTGCTGTGCTTGCGCACAAAGATGGTTCGCACGATCGCCCTATTGCCTTTGCATCCAAATTGCTCTCGTCTGCGCAAAGAAATTATTCACAGATCGAGAAAGAAGCAATGGCTCTCATATTTGGTGTTACAAAGTTTCATGATTTCTTGTATGGTCGTCACTTTACCATCATCACAGACCACAAACCTTTGACTTCGCTTTTTCATCCGACCAAGCCTGTACCTCCACGTACAGCGCAGAAATTCATTCACTGGTCTATTTTCCTCTCGCAGTACCGCTACGATATCTTGTATCGGTCCACTGCTAAGCACGGAAACGCCAATGTGTTGTCCCGTTTGCCTGTTGCTGAGGATAGAGCATTCGATTCCTCCAAACTTGCTTGCATGTTCATTGATTCGGAAACTGATGACGTGGTCGAATCGTTTCCGATTGATTTTCGTCGTGTAGCTACAGCCACAGCTGCCGACCCTGTCCTTGCTACCGTTCTGCGTTTTGTTGCTACGCAATGGCCTTTGTCAAAGTCACGGATCGGGGATCCGTTGGTTCGCCGATTTTTTGCTCACCAGGAGAAACTTTTTGTACGACGTGGTGTTTTGCTGTTGCGTTCTGATAATGATCAGTCCAGGGTCGTGGTCCCACGTTCGTTACAGTCCTCTGTCTTACAGCTTCTCCACCAAGGACATTGGGGTATAGGGAGAACGAAACAACTTGCTCGTCAGCACTGTACTTGGTTCGGAATCGATGCCACGGTTACAAATATGTGCTCTTCTTGCATGGTGTGTGCTGAACAACAATCAGCACCACTGCAGAAATTCTTTGCATGGCCAAAAGCCACTTCCCCTTGGCAACGCTTACACATCGATTTTGCTGGTCCATTCTGGAATGCTCGATGGTTGGTTGTGGTAGATTCATTCAGTAAGTTTCCCTTTGTTGTCCGGATGTCGTCCACGACGTCATCTGCCACCATCCAAGCGTTATCTGCTATCTTTTGCTTTGAAGGTCTTCCACAGACTATTGTTTCTGACAATGGCCCACAATTCATGTCCTCAGAATTTCAGTCATTCTGCAAGGCCAATGGCATTCAACATCTGACGTCCGCAACGTTTTCGCCACAGTCAAACGGTGCCGCTGAACGATTGGTCAGGACTTTCAAGTCACAGATGTTGAAGTTGAAAGAGTCGCATTCTCAGGAGGACGCGTTATTGCTCTTTTTGTTCTCGTATTGCTCTCAGCCCCGAGATGGTCGCTCGCCGGCTGAGTTGCTCCACGGTCGCCCTCATCGAACCTTGATGTCTTTGCTACATCCGCCGCATCAGGTTCCTGTGCAGCAGCAGACACCTGCTTTTGCCCCAGGCGACGTTGTCTACTACCGCCACTATCGAGGTTCACGGCGTTGGCTCAAAGGGCGCATTCTTCGCTGCCTCGGCCGCGCTATGTATCTGGTTTTGGGGGCCTCTGGTGAGGTGCATCGGCATCTCAATCAGCTGCGCCTCTGTCGTCGCACGGGATCTGCTGTTCCCCGTCTGCTTTCAGCGACAGTGCCGTCCGGCCAGCGCCCTGGGGACCCATCTACTGGCTCGCCTTGGCCCCAGGTGTTACTGACGCTGCCTTCCATTTTGCCCTATGGCGACGTGCCGCCGCCTGTTCTCCCGCCGCCGATCGCTTCCCGTGACCAGTAGTCCTCAGACATGGAAATCTTGCCCGCTCCGGACTGTATGTCGTCTTCGCCCGTCGGGTGCCCCGGCCCGATGGAGGTCGACCCTTCGGCCCCTCCTGTCTCTGTGCGGGTGCATACACCGCATGTTGGCGTGCACCCTGGAGCAGGTTTTCAGGCATTTCCTAGCTCCCTGCGGTCCGAACGGCAGGGTGCGGGTGGTACAGCCTCGCCT
Source organism: Schistocerca cancellata (assembly GCF_023864275.1). Lineage (NCBI taxonomy): Eukaryota > Metazoa > Arthropoda > Insecta > Orthoptera > Acrididae > Schistocerca > Schistocerca cancellata. The sequence continues at coordinate 482,646,781 of NC_064628.1, forward strand.
GTTGTTAGGCTCCCCACCTCGTCGCATACGTCAACATGGGGTCCTCCCCATGGCGGGAGGAAGCCTTTATGCCACAACCATACGCCGATTTGCGGGGGAGGAATGTGGTGTCATCACCAGACACCGAACTTGCTAGGTGGTAGCCTTTAAATCGGCCGCGGTCCGTTAGTATACGTCAGACCCGCGTGTCGCCACTATCAGTGATTGCAGACCGAGCGCCGCCACACGGCAGGTCTAGAGAGACTTCCTAGCACTCACCCCAGTTGTACAACCGACTTTGCTAGCGATGGTTGACTGACAAAATACGCTCTCATTTGCCGAGACGATAGTTAGCATAGCCTTCAGCTACGTCAATTGCTACGACCTAGCAAGGCGCCATTACCAGTTACTATTAATACTGTGAATAATGCACAGTCAAGAGCGACGTTCACCATTTATGGATTAAAGTTAAGTATTCCACCAGCTACGTCCGTTTTTCTAAATCCTAATTTCCTTGTCCTGTTCCAGACCTCACGCCAGCCTGCATGAGCTAAAACGTGTGCCTTTCGGCTTCCTCTAGTAACACGGTGTTGGCTCTCCTGCCAACCACAACAATGTGCACGATGGGGGCGTGAATTGTCGTCCACGAAGAGGAATGCCACGCCAATATGCTGCCAATATGGTTGCACTAGCAGTATGAGGACAGCATTCACATATTGTACAGCCGTTACGGCAACTCCCATGACCGCCAGCGGCATACGTCGGCCACACATAATGCCATCCCAAAACAGCAGGGAACCTCCACCTTGCTGCACTTGCAGAACAGTGTGTTTAAGGCATTCAGCCTGACTAACTTGCCTCCAAACACATCTCTGATGATTGTCTGGTTTAAGGCATATGCGACACTCATTGGTGAAGAGAACATGTTGCCAACCCTGAGCAGTCCATTTGGCATGTTGTTGGGCCCATCAGTACTACACTACATGATGTCATGGTTGCATCGATGGACCTGGCTATGGACGTCAGGAGTGAAATTGCACATCATGCAGCCTGTTGCGCACAGTTTGAGTCTTAACACGACGTCCTGTGGCTGCATGAAAAAAATTATTCAACATGGTGGCATTGCTGTCAGGGTTCCTCCAAGACATAATCCTTAGGTAGCAGTCATCCACTGCCATATCACTTCTACCTACGAACAATTATCATGGCTATGTGCCAGTAAGCCTAGAGACTATCATACGTATTCTTAAGTTTGCTCTAGCATCTTCATAATCAGGATACTTCTTGAACAGCACAACAGAAACACTCCTTCCTGTAATGTCCTCTCTGTATCATCACATAACACCGACATGTTCTCTAAATAATTTTCTGTATCAGGAGCCTGACTTTGGAACAATCTCCTTAAAAAAGCCCAAGAATTTAAATTCCTTCCAAACTTCAAAAAGGACAGTTAATTGCCCAATTTCTACCACAATAACCATCTCTCCCATATACTAAGTTTGCAGCTCACTCTCGTCAATCCCCTCTTCCTCACAACCTTTCCCTCCTCCACGCTGGCAGAGTTCTTCACTTAATTTGATTCTGTCATAACAGCTACTGTCACTGTCATTTCAATTTTCTCTTTCTTGATCCTTTTTGTTTCTATAATACTAAACAAGTATTGAAACATGCTAAACCAATCTACATCACTCCTAATGCCCTTCACTATTATCACTATTAGTGTCTTATTTTTATTATTATTACCGTATTTACTCGAATGTAAGCCGCACTCAAATCTAAGCCGCACCTGAAAAATGAGACTCGAAATAAAGGAAAAAAAAAAAAAAAAAAAAAAAAAAAAATTCCCAAATCTAAGCCGCACCTGAAATTTGAGACTCGAAATTCAAGGGGAGAGAAAAGTTTTACGCCGCACCTCCAAATCGAAACAAAGTTGGTCCATTGTAATATGAGACACAATTTAGGTCGAATGAATGACGAAACAGCTACAGCAGTTTGGTTCGAGTCGAAAGCTTAGCAATTAATCTTTACCAGGTAGCCATTGCTATGCGTCAGGCGCTCCGTCCGTATTTATACGGATACCTTCCTTTTTCACGTGCTACGTCTGGTTTGAATTGATTGCTTATTTTGCTTTGATCTGATAAGTGCAGTTTTCTATGTTATAGGTGTTTACGTCAGTCACTCCAAGCTGAAAATGCATTACTATACTGTGTCATGCATTGTTTGTCGCATTCTGATAGTGCGTGTTTACAGCCTGTCGCTGCTCGCGGCATGGCTTGCTTTTGCGCGCGCTACCGCCGCCTACAATTAAAAAAAAGAGAGGAATCGTCTCATCAGCGAAACAATGGCAAGAGACTGCTATTTGTTGTTACTTACACTGCTGCTTTCTTTGATAATGATCAACAAGAACCAAATAATAGACTGCGTATGATAGAACATGTTCTGAAGGAGAGTTTGGCGAAAATTTTTCTCCGTTTGAAAATCTTTGCGGCCGCTTCTTTAGTACATAAAATTCTGCACAGAAATTAGTCATCTTAGATTTAAAAATCTAGTCAGTTGCCGTGCTTCATTTCTGACTGTATCACTATTAGGCATAAGAATAATACGAATATAAACATGACACGATACGTATATTCTTCCGCGTTTGCTGTTGTCTCACTCTAGTTTCGTAGTTTATTTGGCAGACAGGATTTAAACGAGATAGAAGCAAACACGAAAGAATACATGGCAAAATGTTTATATTCGTATTATTCTTATGGTGAAGAGAATACTGCATGTGATTCACATTTCATCAGGTTCCTATTAGCAACCATCTCTTCTCACAGGTAGGAAAAAATTCAGAACGTAGAGTTGGCCATATTGACAAAAATCCCAGTATTACCAGTCGGATTTTTGTAGTACATTGAAATTCGAAGATGAACAATACGGAATTTGTATTTACTACGTTGGATAATGTATGAAAATGCAGTGGTCGAAACTCGGGCGGAGAAAAAAAGCTCGTCTTCCAATTTTTTTTATTTTATTTTATTTACTGACGCAGAGGTTTTGGCGCCAGTATTTATCTTTGTGCCTACAAAGGATGCCTGTGTAGCGCTACATATATTCGACGGCAGAAGTTAGTTGTGGCGGCACCTATCAACATTTTTCAGAACTTCAGCTTGCTTTGCACTCTATTCTAAGCCACAGGCGGTTTTTTGGATTACAAAAACCGGAAAAAAAGTGCGGCTTAGATTCGAGTAAATACGGTATAATCATCATCATCTCTGCAGGCATACATAATAATGGTTTACTCAGTTAAAAGCAACTATAATCTATTAACCCAGAAATGCTACAACTCAACAGAACAAATGTAAATACTGTATGAAAAAAAGAGAGATGAAGATAAAGCAAGGTGCTACTATTTCATGTACCTCAAGCTCACCACGCTGCATTTTGTTCATTGTTTCGATGAAATTCTTCTCTCTTAATGCATGTTGAAGAGACTCATCTATATACTGTGGGTGCAAAACAAGGCAAATAGCCAACAGGTGATACATCTGATCTGTCTGTTTCTTGATCTGAAAAATGAAGTAACACATTATTTTAGTTATAGCTGGAAGTTCATACAAAAGTGGAGTAGCATAATATAAGTGTCAGTCAGTACTCATAGACTATTACTGCCTACCTGATCATGTTGGTAACTGGTAGACTGATACATCTGTTTTGTCCTTTGAATATACAATAAGCTTGAACTGAAAGTGCGTATAGCATCTGAATATCGTCTCATCATCATGTATGAGAATCCAACGTAATATGATGTTGAGATCTGGCATGCTGGGACATGTGCATATTGACTCTGCAGAATAGATTAATGCTGTGTTTGATACAAATTTCCTTGAAGTATATCTATGTAATAGTTATAAAAAGTAACATAGTACTAACGTATAGATGTAATATATACACTTTCACAAGTTTAAATAAATTCTGATTAACATTCTTGTCCAACTAAGCAATGAATAATGAACTGAAGAGTGTCTGCCTTTTTCCAAGAACACAATTTTTGTTTTGTTCCACCCAAACATGCTTCACCCCAGTTGTGGCATACCCAGTGGGTTTTCCTTGTATTGTCTTGATCTTTTACATTAGGTGTGCTTTGTGGTTACAACAGAAATCAGGCACAAGTCTAAATTAATACATGTGATCATCACTGTATCTCATTTGTCCTGAAATGTACTTTGTTGCCGGCCGCGGTGGTCTAGCGGTTCTAGGCGCTCAGTCCAGAGCCGCGCGACTGCTACGGTCGCAGGTTCGAATCCAGCCTCGGGCATGGATGTGTGTGATGTCCTTAGGTTAGTTAGGTTTAAGTGGTTCTAAATTCTAGGAGACTGATGACCATAGATGTTAAGTTCCATAGTGCTCAGAGCCATTTGAACCATTTTTTGTACTTTGTTTTTATTTGCCTGCTAAATGTGTGTGTGTGTGTTTTTTTTTTTAAAATATATATATATTCAGATCTCCTGATCACTGGTGAATTCTAGGGCTTATTATATTGCTATGGTAGATACACAATTCACAACAAGATTCACCATTGATCAGGAGAAAATGTCATTTCTACACAAAAACGCATTTAGCAGGCAAATATAAACCAAGTACAGCTCAGGGCAAGACAAATACAGAAATGGTGACATGGTGTATTAATACAGACTTGTGATTGATTTCTCTTGGTAGTCACACAATGTGTGTGTCTCTATAAGGAAAAATCCCACTAAGGATGCCACAACTGTGGTGAAACATATTTGGGTAAAACAAAGCAAATATTACGATCTTGCAAAAATGCAGATCCCCTTTAATTCAATATTTTTTCTGCCAGCAAAGAAACAGAGCTTAAAACTGTAACATGATAATCAGTTAAAAATGCACAACAGGCATCTGCAAGAGGAGGCACCTGTCCCTTCCTGGAATATGGAGTATGGAGTATGGATTTTTTTCACTTTAGAATTCTCAATGCTGTGAAGGTGGATATGAACCTTTATAATCTTTCCTGTCACTTCCAGCCAATTCCCAACACAACATAAAAAAGGTTGCAGTATGCTTGCACGACACTGGGTTTGAATTCCCATGAGGATATCCCTCTCCTACCTAAGCACAACTTATCCACAAAGTAGTTTATCAGTTGTCTGTGGACAATGAAGACTGGTTGCAACTTTCTGTGACTATCTTCAGCTTTCCACAGCGGAAAGATTGCAACAGACTCCAAGGAACTCAGCCATGCCATACTGTGGGTGTATGTATGCACGTGTGTATGGGAGTACATGCGCACATCTGAGCTGCATCTATGTGCGCAAATGAATCAGTCAAATTGAGAAAATACAATTTCGAGTGCTACAACAGAGGGCAAAAACAGTGAAATTTACTGATCTGTTCCAGAAATTATAACGCTTCTCAAGAACTAAGGATTGCAACACAGAACAACATAACAGCTAATTTGTACGTTATTTTGGAAAGGCTCCCCACATTCATGTCATTGAATGCTGGCTTTGGGCTAAATTTTCAAAAATGCAATCAACACACATTTTATTCCACTTTAATGACAACTTTCAATGTTAAAAGACTATAGCCATGAAAATAATGCATTAAATTAACTAACATGATCAGTGTTGAGATTTGTAACCTAGTTACAACATCAAAGTTGAATAAACATATTTCAAAATTTATGTACAGTTACCCTATTTTGAGGATTATTAATAATTAGCATTCTAGGTTATTTTGTTGATGTCCACGAGGATTTTTCCCAAAAGTTCTCCTTGTAATTCTGCTGGGTCAGTCAATATAATCACGCATATGATTGGCGGGGTTGACAGGCACAGCTGTAAAGTACGCATCCGCCAGTGCCAAGTTATGTGGTAAAACACCTGTGGCAGATTTAAGGGCGGTGTTGACTGCCAGGGACTCATCTGTCACAACCAGGTGATGTTTACAGCTATCTTTACCCATTGACGAAGACCCTGCACTGTGTGGTTTTCTCCTGGACTTGCCTGTCTACCTAATGCAGTACTGTATTTGCACATTAATCAATGGATAGTTGTGTCTTTAGTGAACAAACTGATGGCATTAGGCTGCACCAAAAGTGTGGTTCACGTTGGACTGTTTCCCCCAGTCAAACCTACAAACAGTGTTCTCCTGTACAAAGATCTGAGCTTTGTACTTCCATAGTAATATGTTGGCTAAGAGGTATACATCTCCAGTGTTTTCTTGTTTTGTGCATTTCTAGAAAAGTGAGGAACTGTGATTTATTTGAACACAATATGTGCCTGTGTTGTTGAAGAAGCAAGCCAACAACAGTTAGTATTTCTGTTTCTATATTAGATTTTTCCTTGTCAGTGTTAGCAGTACTGGTATATGGATGCTGTTGAGATTTTCATGCAAAGAAATTGGTTTGAAGCAGTGGTTTGAAGCAGTTCTCCACATTAGACTGTCTGCTCCAAGTCTTTTCATCTCTGTGCAGCTCATCCACTTGAAACTGCTTACTGTAGTCAATCCCTGATCTTCCTCAACAATTTTTACCTTCCATATCTCTCAACTACCAAACTGACTATTCCCCTGATACTTCAAGATGAATCCTATCAACCAATCCATCCTCCTTCTTCTTCTCCCCCCTCCGTCTCTCTCTCTCTCTCTTTTTATTACAAAAACTTACCTAATTCAAATACATTTTATTTCATTACACACAGTGTTTCAAAAACAGTGGCCTGATTTCAAAACTCCACATTTATTAATAAAATAGTACTACAAACATGGGATAAATTTGAAAATACTAAAAAATCTTTTAGTTTTAGCTATGCTATTACAATGCCCTCTGTCCACCAACAGAAGCATGAACAACATCTAGACAACAGACAAATTCATCACGAACTGTACACAACGTATCTGCTTTTACAGAAGTTATGGCAGCTGTTATTTTTTCACTACTTCTCTGTCACAAGGTAAAGGGGAGATGAATACCCTTTCCTTTACATACTCCCTGAAAATTAAACATGGTAAAAAAGTACCATCTTCCATAACCTCTAGCAGAGCGTTGCTGAAGTCAACATGTTTGCTTTTATCATCCACCTGAAGAGCTTGCAGTAATTTTAGTTTGTTTGCTTTATAGACCAAACAAAGCCTTAACACCTGCCAGACAGTCATATGATGCATTGCCAGTTCTCTGCTTGTGCAGCGAATACATTTTCGTGGTCTCTGTTAAAACGTTTGCTGAATTCTTCCCACCATGTCATCATAAGTGCGAAGTCGACCTGGACTCTTACCTTTGAGCAAGCATCCTGTCTCTTCAAATTGGTGATACCAATGATGAATATATTTGGGTGCATGCAGATCAATGCCAAAAAGCTGATGAAAAGCATGTTGGATCGAAATCACTGACTCTTTGCTAACTGCAGCATACGAAACGCCTTCTTTCTTTTGACTGACTGCAAACTAAGAAGACACTGACTGATATCGAACAGCAATTTTCTGAAACTCTTGGCCACACCCATTCAAACAACACACATTTTCTTACTGGCACACCCCATGTTTCGTAATTAGTACTGTTCAAAATCAGATTATTCTTTTTGAAACACTGTGTATGATGATGTAATTTTAGACTGTAAATAAAAAAAGTTGCATCAGTACTAATATTAATAATGATAGAAGATGTATTTTTTGTACCCCAATGAAAAATGCTCACATTTTTGTCAAAATAATCTATCTTTTAAAGAATACAGAATGGGTACCAACCAACAGTACCATCTGTCAAATTTAATTCTTAGGCCACATATTAAACTTGCCAAATCAAATTGAAAATAGCACAGGATTATTATCTTTGTAGCCACTTACACAATTTTCTTTTGGTAAATATTATCCCTGTATAACAACAACAACAACAACAACGCACAATGATGGAATCATCCAAACGGGACAGAAATCGGTAAATGTGACGTACATGTACAGACAAATGACCACAATTTCAGAAAAGCTGGACGATTTATTCAAGAGAACGACTAAAAACTGAGCAAATAAACAGGTGTTGATCCACCTCCGGCCCTTATGTAAGCAATTATTTGGCTCAGCACTTGTTGATAGAGTTGTTGGTTGTGCCAAAATCCGACCAACTGGCATGTTTACAAGTCAAAATCCTGAGCTGGTTGGAGAGCACTGCCCATAATGCTCAAAATGTTGTCAGATGGGGATACGGGCATTATCCTGCTGAAATGTAGGCCTAGAATGGCTTGCCATGAAAGGCAAAAAAAATGGGGCTAGAATATAATTGATGTTGCACCCCAGCTCATCACGCCTGGTTGTCAGACCATATGATGGGCAACAGTCAGGTTGTTCTGTCACCACTGTCTGAGGAACCTCCAGAGGCATCTCTGCTGGTCATCAGAGCTCAGTCTGAAGCAAGACTCATCACTGAAGACAATTCTGTTCAAGTCAGTGAAATTCCAGTCTGAATGTGCCTGACACTACTGCAGACAGGCTTGACAGAGGTTAATGGTAGCTGGCACAAGGGGCACCATGAGCTCAGCCCCTTTTTGTGAGTGGCCTATTAATGGTCCCTTGTGATCACTGAAGCACCAGTCGCACGTCAGATCAACGATACTGATGAATCTGGTGCTCTGAGTGCCTCTCTGGAGATTGGTCGGTCCTCTCGTTCTGTCCTCTCTCTAGGTCAGACACTTTCTTCTTGATAATGTGTTTGGTTACGGTTCACCCATTCCTGCCAACATCATCAAATAGTGGCATTGCTACTTTCAAATGTTGAGCAGTTCATTGTTTTCTGTAATTGGATTCTGTGAGTCCAACTACACATCTGCTCTCAAGAGCAGACATCTGCATGTATTGTTAACATGCATGTCTGCATGGCATAGTTATTGTCCAACTGAGTACATAGAAATTAAATTTACAAAGATTTTACACTGTGATATCAACTTGTCCCCTGTTTACTATCCTTGCAAGCTGCATGGTGAAACTGCACACCTGCATCACATGTTCATCCACTGGCTGCCAAAGTTTGCAATTTTGCATTTTCCGTCAATATCTGTATGAATAACAATTTTTGACCAATTTACATAACTCCTTTGCGGTGCCTTTTTTTCCCTTCAGGGTGTATATTCTAATTCATAAATGTATGTCTTATTAATTCAACAGTACCTTTTTGTGGAGCTCAATGTTCTTCAGCACTTTGATGGCTTGGTAATAGTCACCAAGCAAGGAATGAAGCCTTAATAGTCCAACTAGACTGAAGTAGCCCAGCATTTTGTACAGCGAGTGACGGCCAAATTCTCCAGCTACTGAATTTGGATCACCACCACTAGCATAAACCTGAGGATTATCACATAATCAAAATCTTGTACAGTACAAATTTACACATACACACCTATTACCATCTTTAAAGGAAATAACTTTATAAGGCAGACAAAAATTACCTCAAGTTGGCGTTTTATGTTTGATTTCTCAATCAGAGAATGCAGAACATTCAGTACATTTATAACATTCCACACACTTTTGTCGGACTGTAGAAAAGCAATTTCTTCTGGACCAATTGCTTTCGATGCTTGATATCTAGCGAATGACTGAACTGGTACACAAACTCATCAATTATATCCCAGAGCCATTGATCGGGCAGTTTCAAGTGGCACAGGATGTTCAGCACCTGCAACATCAGAGACAACACTTTTTTGACTCTGCAGAACTAAAGTTAATGGTCTATGTGTTCGCACAGCACATACATTTTTTTTTTTTTTTTTTTTTTTTTTTGGGGGGGGGGGGGGGGGGGGGCGGCGGTCTAGAATCTCTCCAGCACTTCTTTTCAATGTAATTTTTAGTCAAGGCCAGATACAATGTTCAGAAATGTATAACTGTGCACTTCATAAAACAAAGAAATGTAGCATCCTATGATTAGAATATTAATGAGTCACAACTGGAATTGGCCAACTCATACAATAACCTGGATGTCACACTTTGTAGGGATACAAAATGGAATGATCACGTAGGCTCTGTTGTGGGTAAAGCATGTGACTAATTTCGGTTTATTGGTAGAATACTGGGGATGTGCAATAATTCTACAAAGGAGATCACGTAAAAATCAGTCGTGTGAACTAGTCTAGAATATTGCTCAAATGTGTGGGACCCATACCTAATAGGACTATCAGTGGATACGGAACATATACAGAGAACAGCAGAACAAATTATCACAGGTTTGTATGACGCATGGGAGAATGTCACAGAGATCCTGAAGAACTACTAAGTATAAGCATTGACGTCGAATTTTCCCTTGCAACTGTTTCTGCAAGGTATTGCTCAACTATATGGTGGTCTCTCATTCAAGATGTAAAAATGGTTCTGACTGGTGGGTATACATAATTTGTACTGGCTTATGCCATAACCTGAAATAGAACACATGAAGAGGTGCTACTCAGGCTCAGCTTTACCATTCATGTAACTAGTTACTATATAGGCTGCCATCAAATATTGGATAAAACTGGTACCATTGTAGGCAGCAGACTGAAAATTTGATTCAAGAGAACATGATTAAAATATAAATAACTTATTACAGAAACAATGGTACTGAACTAGCAAACTCTTGCAGACGGATGTGTACTATCCCAGTAAAGTCTACTAATGGTGTTTCAAAAACCAGCTTTAAATTATGACTCTAGGAATATACAACAACATTTATCACTCACATAATGAGCGCGAGGACAAGATTAGAATAATTACAGCAAGCACAGAGGCATTTGTGGTAGTGCCACTATCAACCCCCCCCCCCCCCCCCCCTCCAACCCAGCTGATGCAGACTAATCGAGCTGCAATATCTGTGCAATGTAGCTGCGTGCATGCATGTCTTATGTCAAAACAATGAATCTGAATTGTAGTATTGACACAAAGGGGATTGAATGTTTTACACAGCCTTCAAAGTCAATAATACAAGTTTAAGGAATTATTTTACATCTGATTTATTGTTACGACTCTTGCAAATGTCAAGATATGGTATTTATTCACTGCTGCATACTTACTTTTTGTCTCTAGCTTGGAAGAATAGTCACACTCCATTTCTGTGCTTCTTCAACATCACAATTACAAAACCCTAATACTGAAAATCACTAAACATATAACACCAAGTCCATTAAAAAAAACCTACACCAGTAAAATGGCATTACCTGTCAAATGCAGGTAGTCAGAAATGGGATAAAATGAAATGTACACCACCCTCCGTAAAAGCAAAGAAGAACCTACAATCAATAATAATAATAAAAAATATGGAATATACGGACCCTGGATAATACCCAGTACCAAACCACAGTGTTAATAGTTCCAGATTATCAAGCACATTCTAGTGGCAGTCCCTGTGAATAGCAACAACCCACCAGCCACACCAAGCGAATGGCGAAGTACTAGTACATAGAGTATAGCACTTGCGTCGCTGAGAGTGCTACCATCATGGGGTGGGACAAGCAGTCGATTAAGCACATCACCTATACACTACCAGAAAAGGTCTCCGCCCCCCAATACACATTATGTATTGCACACACAATAAAACATATACAGTTCCAGGAGCAAGAACACAGAAAGAAGCCCGGACACATCCCCCCCCCCCCCCCCCACCCCGTTTTTCTTTTTTCATACATCAATGTCTTTAATGATGAAGTACTGTGTGCATGTTTAGTGGTGGTCATTATTAGGGTTTTGTGACTCATGTTATGATGTGGGTCATCTGGATCACATGAATAGTCATTCGGACTGTTTCTATTTAGATGTGCAGCTAAGGGTGTGGCTATAGGATACTAAACCAGTTGTGTGCCAATGAAGATTATTTATTATAAGGCTGTAAGTGGTGTTCTTTTTGCATGATGTGTTACTACAGCTGCAGATGCAAAGAGTATCAAGTTGTCTGTAAAATGAGGAGGAGACAATGTTTTAATTATCACTTCGAAAAAATAATGTTATGTTATTTTTCTCTTTACAGTATAACCCCACTTTTATGTTCCTGGAATTAATGTTTTCCCACCATTTACTACATTTTTTTTCGGCCCCGTCAAATTTCCTATGCCCACAATGTTTATATGCAACCAATTTTGCGTCAACATATTTATAATTTTGATGATATTGGCCATCCAGTAGTGTTTATATATATTACATGGTTAAGTTTCTTGACACCAGGGCACTATACTCAACGGATTTAAACTGGTAAACGTGTAAAAGTTGGAACAATTCGTGCTGTATCTCCCACCGCTGCCAAGCTCTTACTTGGTGCAGTAGCTGATGGAAGTAACTAGTTTCGTTCGAATGAAGATATCATGACCAATCACAACAATGTCCAAACTGTCTCTACTGCATTAAGGCAGTTTCGTGATTGTTGTGCTCATTGTGACAACTTTTTCAAACCATATTTAGCGTATTTCGGTGTGTGCTAGTTGACATCGTCATTCACTTTGAGTAGCTCAAATGTTTTTAGTGTAAACACAGCACAGGTTAAATATTTTATTCATGCTGAGCAAAATTTATTTTGAGAATTTTTTCTCATTGGCAAGTGCAGTATTTATGTATGTACGTATTTTTTGTGATGTTACACAAACAAACAATGCAAGTGATAGTTTGCACGTGTGTGTCATTTTCTACATAACTGATGAAGCATAGAACCTGATAACCTCAAGAAGATGACTATGGTGCAAAAGGTGTAGAATTACGCATTTTCAAATACCACACAAAATACTTATGTACATATTTGCACTTGACAGCAAGAAAAAATTCTTGAAACACGTAGTGCTAATCGTGAAAAGTACGTAACTAGTGCAGCATTTCATTATTTTAATAATAAATGACAGCTGCAGGCATTCAAAAACATCAATTATGACGTATGAAATTGAGTCAAACACCCCTACTTCCCGGACAGTTATCAGTTCCTGTTACATCAGCGGTTTTTATTAGATAATAAACAAGTCCCTGACAAGTCTTTTGATACCTGTTATGTATTTACATCATACAGGGCTATTACAAATGATTGAAGCTATTTCATAAATTTGCTGTAGCTCCATTCATTGACATATGGTCACGACACACTACAGATACGTAGAAAAAATCAAAGTTTTGTTCGGCTGAAGCCGCACTTAAGGTTTCTGCCGCCAGGGCGCTCGAGAGCACAGTGAGACAAAATGGCGACAGGAGCCGAGAAAGCGTATGTCGTGCTTGAAATGCACTCACATCAGTCAGTCATAACAGTGCAACGACACTTCAGGACGAAGTTCAACAAAGATCCACCAACTGCTAACTCCATTCGGCGATGGTATGCGCAGTTTAAAGCTTCTGGATGCCTTTGTAAGGGGAAATCAACAGGTCGGCCTGCAGTGAGCGAAGAAACGGTTGAACGTGTGCGGGCAAGTTTCACGCGTAGCCCGCGAAGTCGACGAATAAAGCAAGCAGGGAGCTAAACATACCACAGCCGACGGTTTGGAAAATCTTATGGAAAAGGCTAAAGCAGAAGTCTTACTGTTTACAACTGCTACAAGCCCTGACACCCGATGACAAAGTCAAACGCTTTGAATTTTCGGCGCGGTTGCAACAGCTCATGGAAGAGGATGCGTTCAGTGCGATACTTGTTTTCAGTGATGAAGCAACATTTTTTCTTAATGGTGAAGTGAACAGACACAATGTGCGAATCTGGTCGGCAGAGAATCCTCATGCATTCATGCAGCAAATTTGCAATTCACCAAAAGTTAACGTGTTTTGTGCAATTTCACTGTTTATACTTTACGGCCCCTTTTTCTTCTGCGAAAAAAACGTTACAGGACACGTGTATCTGGACATGCTGGAAAATTGGCTCATGCCACAACTGGAGACCGACAGCGCCGACTTCATCTTTCAACAGGATGGTGCTCCACCGCACTTCCATCATGATGTTCGGCATTTCTTAAACAGGAGATTGGAAAACCGATGGATCGGTCGTGGTGGAGATCATGATCAGAAATTCATGTCATGGCCTCCACGCTCTCCCGACTTAACCCCATGCGATTTCTTTCTGTGGGGTTATGTGAAAGATTCAGTATTTAAACCTCCTCTACCAAGAAACGTGCCAGAACTGCGAGCTCGCATCAACAATGCTTTTGAACTCATTGATGGGGCATGCTGCGCCGAGTGTGGGAGGAACTTTATTATCGGCTTGATGTCTGCCGAATCACTAAAGGGGCACATATCGAACATTTGTGAATGCCTAAAAAAACTTTTTGAGTTTTTGTATGTGTGTGCAAAGCATTGTGAAAATATCTCAAATAATAAAGTTATTGTAGAGCTGTGAAATCGCTTCAATCATCTGTAATAACCCTGTACATAAAGTTTCAGGGGGTATCCTATATGTAACTTTTACAGCTCAAAATGTTATTTCCCACATTTCACATTTTCGTGCATTTTACACCATTTTTTTAAAAGTCCTTTGAAAAGCTTAAAAGCAGGGCTTCACTGTATTTGCAGGTACACATCCGCAGTCCTGTTACAAGATCCCCAGGGCACAGTACTATAGTATGCTGCTGGAAGAGGCATAACCAAATGTGTATTACTTTATCAATGGACTGCATCATCTACACTACTGGCCATTAAAACTGCTACACCATGAAGATGACGTGCTACAGACGCAAAATTTAACCAACAGGAATAAGATGCTGTGATATGCAAATGATTAGCTTTTCAGAGAGCATTCACACAAGGTTGGCGCCAGTGGCGATACCTACAACATGCTGACATGAGGAAAGTTTCCAACCGATTTCTCATACACAAACACCAGTTGACCGGCATTGCCTGGTGAAACATTGTTGTGATGCCTCGTGTAAGGAGAAGAAATGTGTACTATCACGTTTCTGATTTTGATAAAGGTCGGATTGTAGCCTATCAAGATTGCGGTTTATTGTATCGCGACACTGCTGCTCGCGTTGGTCGAGATCCAATGACTGTTAGCAGAAAATGGAATCGGTGGCTTCAGGAGCATAATACGGAACTCCGTGCTGGATCCCAACGGCCTTGTTTATCACTAGCAGTCAAGATGACAGGCATCTTATCCGTATGGCTGTAGCGGCTCGTGCAGCCACGTCTCGATCCCTGAGTCAACAGATGGGGACGTTTGCAAGACAACAACCATCTGCTTAAACAGTTCAACGACGTCTGCAGCAGCATGGACTATCAGCTCAGAAACCATGGCTGCGGTTACCATCGACACAGCATCACAGACAGGAGCGCCTGCGACGATGTACTCAACGACAAACCTGGGTGCACGAATGGCAGAACGTCATTTTTTCGGATGAATCCAGGTTCTGTTTACAGCATCATGATGGTCGCATACGTGTTTGGTGACATCGCGGTGAACACACATTGGAAGCGTGTATTCGTCATCGCCATACTGTTGTATCACCCGGCATGATGGTATGGGTGCCATTGGTTACACGTCTAGGTCATGTCTTTTTCGCATTGACGGCACTTTGAACAGTGGACGTTACATTTCAGATGTGTTACGACCCATGGCTCTACCCTTCATTCGATCCCTTAAAAACCCTACATTTCAGCAGGATAATGCACGACCGCATGTTGCTGGTCCTGTACGGGCTTTTCTGGATACAGAAAATGTTTGACTGCTGCCCCGGCCAGCACATTCTCCAGATCTCTCAGCAATTGAAAACATCTGGTCAATGGAGGGTGAGCAACTGGCTCGTCACAATACACCAGTCATTACTCTTGATGAACTGTGGTATCGTGTTGAAGCTGCATGAGCAGCTGTACCTGTACACGCCATCCGAGCTCTGTTTGACTCAATGCCCAGGCGTATCAAGGCCATTATTACGGCCAGAGGTGGTTGTTCTGGGTACTGATTTCTCAGGATCTATGCACCCAAATTGCGTGAAAATATAATCACATGTCAGTTCTAGTACATTACATTTGTCCAATGAATACCCGTTTATCATCTGCATTTCTTCTTGGTGTAGCAATTTTAATGGCCAGTACTATAGTTTTGGCTTCTCTAGCAGCATGCTAAGACTTTAGACATGTACCAGGTTGGGTGGGGGTGGGGGGGGGGGGGGGACTGTTAGCTTTATCTTTTTGATTTAGTAATTATAACATCAAAACTAACCCTTGTACAGTTCTTCTGCTGAATCACATATTTATCTCACATCATACTTAGTTATGTCCGACAGCACCATTACGTAACCATAAACACATAGGGCAATTGCAACTGACTCAATTTTACTATGTATCTGCCTGAATCTAGAGGTAACAAGTTCTTCTTGATTTCCCAGGTTGTATATTGTCAAATATTACACTGCCACATAAGTCACTTTTTTTTTAGAGTGTATTCAACACAGCTTGTAGATTGAAGTTTACATTCAAAGCACTTTTTTGTGTGCTTGCAATTTGCATTTACTGTGCTTCTTTCAAGCCAGATCTCTTCACTGTAAATATCTACATGTGGATCTTACTTCACCAGGTTCTCCTACTGTGTCTGAATATTAAATGTGTAATCCTGTTGTTTCTGTAGCACTAGAACATTTAAGACACTGATCTTAAAATTTAAAGATCCTAAATTGTATTGGGGGAATAATGGTATGTAGTTTGGAGGAGTTGCTGACTTGTAGTTGCCCTCTTCATATTTAGCTTTACTCTCGCAGTACTAAAACATGCAAAGCTAAATCAAGATACCTTCCCGACGACAACTTCTGTCTACTGTAGTGTGGTTTAACACAAGGATAATTTGAGTCACGCTACCTTGGCAGACCACCACCAAGCCTTGTGAATTTTATATGTTGTGTGTGCCTGCTACATAACTGTCTTGTGCAACAATACCATCACATAATTTTGAAAAAGCACTTTTCACAGTAGTTCTTGTTACATTTCAGACAGAGTAGAAAAACTGCAGCAAACATGTCTATTTTACTGTAAAGGACTAGAAGTGAAATCCCCTTTGCTATTTTCTGTATTCCTTGGTTTTTAACCTTTCATCGTCCTTTGGATTTTCCTTGCAATAAAAATGTGTTTATTTGAACTTCTCACATTCCTGAAAGCATATGTATCTTGATTGTATGGTCTGTATTGTGTAACATTTTTGTGTGGACCTTCATTCTACTACTGATCAGGTTACAAGAGTCATTCCGGGAATTGTGTGCCTATGTTTTTAATGTATGGTTCATCATTCAGGATCTTTTGTTTCCTCAATTCTGTAATGTACTGATCATGTAAATTACAATATTATGAGAAGGATAGATTGTTACTCACCAAATATAAGAGCTGGTGAGTCGCAGACAGGGACAATGAAATGATTGCTGTACATTTGAGTTTTCAGCCAAAAGGTCTTTTTCTAAAGTAGAACACACACACACACACACACACACACACACACACACACACACACACACATTCACAACTCACTCACACCACATGACCACTGTTTTTTGGGCACTGAGGCTGGACTGCGAGCAACTGCACCCGATGGGAGAAGCAATCTGCGTGTGGCGGGGGTAAGGAGAAGGCTGGAGCAGTGAGGGGGAGGGATAGCAGTGTAGGAGTGGGAGGTTGTAGTGCTGCTTGGGGGAGCATGCAGAGATGTGGTGGGGACAGTATAGGGCTGCTAGGTGCAATCAGCAAGTTAAGGGGGGGAGGGGAGGAGCATAAAAATAAAGAATTAGAGGAGAGAAAAAAAGAGTAGTGGGTGCATTGGTGGAATAGAATGCTGTGTAGTGCTGGATTGAGAGCAGGGTAGGGGATGAGTGGGTTATTGCAGGGAGATTTCACACCTCTGCAGTTCACTGAAGTGAACAAGTCATTGAAGTGAAGCACACTGTGCTGAGCAGCATGTTCAGCAACTTGGTGATGTGGCTCTCTCTTAGCTACAGTTTATCAGTGGTCATTCATGTGGACAGCACCTTGTTGGTAGTCAAGCCCATGTAGAAAACAGCACTGTGGTTGCTGTTTAGTTCGCTTTCACAGGTAGCCCTGATATTGATGGGATAGATAATGCCTGTGACGAGACTGAAGTAGTGGTAGTGGAATGCTGTATCGGACAGGTCTTGCATCTAGGTCTATTGCAGGAATATGAGCAGGGCTGGAGTAGGAACAGACAAGGTTATTATGTAGCTTCAGTGGGCGGCAGAATACTGCTGTGCCAGGGGTGGGAAGTGTAGTGATTAGGATAGTCTTCATTTCAGGGCAAGGCAAGAGGTAGTCACAATCCTTGCAGAATACGTGATTCAATTGCCCCAGTCAAGAGGGGAGTGCTCCTTTGCGGCCAGACAGTGGGAATGTGAGAGGTAGTAAGTGACTGGAAAGACAAGGCATGGGAGATATGTTTTTTTTATGAGGTTGGGAGGGTAATTTCAGTCTGTGAAGGCCACAGTTAGACCCCTAGCATATTTGGAAAGGGACTGCTTGGAAGTACAGATGTGACAGCGGTGGGTGGTTGAGGCTGTATAGAAGGGACTTCTTAACATGGAATGAACAGCAGCTCTTGAAATGGAGTTACTTCTTGTGGTTGATAGGTTTGATGCAGATGGAGGTACCGAGGTACCCATTTTTGAGGTGACAGTCAATATTGAGAAAGATGGCCTGTTGGATTGAAGTGGACCAAGTGACGAAAACAGGGGAGAAGATTTTCAAAGTTCTGGAGGAATGTGTATAGTGTGTCCTCGAAAGCAGTCCATATCAGAAAGATGAAAGATGTCATCAATGAATCCAAATCAGGCAAGGTGTTTGGGGCTCCATGTGGTAAGACAGGATTGATCTAGATTGCCCATGAATAGGTCGGCACATGACTGTGTCTTGTGGGTGCCAATTCCTCTACCACAGATTAGTTTGTAGGTGATGCCTTCAAATGTGAACTAATTGTGGGTGAGAGTATAGATGGACAAGGAGACCAGGAAGGAGGTTGTAGGTTTGGAGTTAGTCGGGCATTGGGAAAGGTAGTGTTCATTCGCAGCAAGGAAATGAGCATTAGGGATGTTAGTGTGGAGAGAGATGGCATCTACAGATCTACAGTGACAAACAGGGTGCTGTGAGGTAAACAAACAGGAACTGTGGATATTTAGTGGAGGAGACAGTTGGTGCCTTTTATATAGGAGGGTATTAGGCTGCATGTGTTGGTCTACAAGAGAATAGATTCTCTCAGTGGGAGCACAGTAACTGGCCACAACAGTGTCCTGGGTGGTTGGGTTTATGAACAGTAGTAAGCACATAAAAGGTAGGAGTTCAGGGAGTGGTATGGATGAGAGGACGGTAGGAGAGAGAGATAGAGAGAGAGAGAGAGAGAGAGAGAGAGAGAGAGAGAGAGAGAGAGAGAGGGGGGGGGGGGTCTGGGATGGGCCTAGGGATTTAAGGAGAGACTGGAGATCCTGTTGAATTTTTACTATGGGGTCACTGTGACAGGGTTTGTAGGTGGATGCATCAGACTGCTGGCAGAGTCCTAACACCACGTAATCCCTGTGATTCAAAACTAAGCTGGTGGCAGCATTGTCAGCAGGTATCATCATAAGGTCAGGATCAGTTTTTAGGTGGTGGATTGCTGTTCTTTCTGTGGCTCTTAGGTTAGCTTCCACGTTGAGGGAACACTTCCCACAAGACTCATTACCACCCAGGACAGGAACCATTGAATCACATTCTCCAACAGGGTTTCAACTACCTCTCGCCAACCTATCCACAGTGGTATTCCACCACCCATCATACCTATGCAATACCCTCGTTTATCACTACTCCATCCCTGCTTCCAACCCCTTCGTCAGAGCTCATATACTTGCAATAGACTTAGATATAAGACCTGTCTCATACATACTCCCACTCTATCCTATCAAAGGCAGCACTGCCTGTAAAAGCAGTCATGTTATCTACAAACTAAGCTGCAACCACTGTACTGCTTTCTATATGGGCATGGCAACCAACAAGCTGTCTGTTCACATGAATGGCCACTGGCAAACTGCAGCCAAGACACAGCTGTATCACCTAGTTTCTGAACATGCTGCTCAACACTAGGTGCTTCACTTCAATTACTGCTTCACAGGCTACACACACATATGTTATTGTGGCATTACACTTTATGATTCAACGAAGTGCCAAAGTCATGTATTTTCTACATCTATTATCTTCTACACTACTGCAGCAACATACTCAAGGTTTTCCTTTATGAAACAATATGAAAAGCAAGACTTATCAATGCATATAAGTCAGATTAAAGATTTTTGTGCAGTTGTGATTTCACCATAAGAGGGACAGTATGAAACCCTGCTTGTTGAAAAAGTACAAGGGCATTAGTTAGTTAGTTTCATGTTCCATGGATCATTTTGCTTTTATGACAAATCTTAATTAGTCGTTTTACATTCACATCAAAAATTAGTTTGTAAATGTGGCTACATCCTGAACATTTTATTTATTTGCTGGCTTCTTAACGTACATATGCGAGTTAGAAATTCCCACCCTCTACCTTTTACACTTTACAATAAGAGAATTATTCTATGGGTTAGAAGGAGTTGTCAAGAACAAACCTTTTAAGTTCGTTTTCAAATTTTACTTTGCTGTCTATCAAACATTTTATATCACTTGGTAAATAATCAAAAATTTTAGTTGCAGCATTGCGCACCCCTTTTTGTGCTAAAGATAACAGTAATGTGGAGCAATGAATGCCATTTTTCTTTCTGGTATTGTACTGATGTGCATCACTGTTCCTTTTGAGCTGCAGTGGATTAATAGCAAACTTCTTACACAGATGTCCATAAGATGACTGTGGGTAAGCACCACATATTATTCTTACAGCACATTTTTGAGGAAAGAAGACTTTCTTTCTTAATAATTACCCCAGAATATTATTCCCTGTGACATTACTGAAGGAAAATATGTCAACTTACTGATTTATCTCTCCTCATGATATGCAACGATTCAAGTGAAAATGTGGCTGAACTAAGTTCTTTTAGGAGTTCTGAAACATTTTTTCCAGTTTAAATTCTCATTAATATGGACACCTAAGAACTTTTGAAGTTTGCACCCTATTTATTAATTCCTGCCCGTGTGTTACCCTTATCACTGGTGTAGTACACCCGTATGTGCAGAATGGAATATGTAGCTTTTTTATAATTGACGGCGGGACTATTTACAGAAAATCCATCAATGATACTTTTTAAGAAGAAGATTCCTGTATAGACCATAAAGATCAAAGCAATTTTGTACAAGTTTTCCAAACAAAGTTGCTGCTCTGAGTACTAGAACCACAGACCAGAAAATACTGTCTAATTTTGTATGTGTTGATCCATTGGCAATTTAATGATATGGTTATAATAGAAGGAAACATTCCACGTAGGAAAAATATACCTAAAAACAAAGATGATGTGACTTACCAAATGAAAGTGCTGGCAGGTCGACAGACACACAAACGAACACAAACATACACACAAAATTCAAGCTTTCGCAACAAACTGTTGCCTCATCAGGAAAGAGGGAAGGAGAGGGAAAGACGAAAGGATGTGGGTTTTAAGGGAGAGGGTAAGGAATCATTCCAGTCCCGGGAGCGGAAAGACTTACCTTAGGGGGAAAAAGGACGGGTATACACTCGCACACACACACATATCCATCCACACATATACAGACACAAGCAGGCATATTTAAAGACAAAGAGTTTGGGCAGAGATGTCAGTTGAGGCAGAAGTGCAGAGGCAAAGATGTTGTTGAATGACAGGTGAGGTATGAGTGGCGGCAACTTAAATTAGCGGAGATTGAGGCCTGGTGGATAACGGGAAGAGAGGATATATTGAAGAGCAAGTTCCCATCTCCGGAGTTCAGATAGGTTGGTGTTAGTGGGAAGTATCCAGATAACCCGGACGGTGTAACACTGCGCCAAGATGTGCTGGCCGTGCACCAAGGCATGTTTAGCCACAGGGTGATCCTCATTACCAACAAACACTGTCTGCCTGTGTCCATTCATGCGAATAGACAGTTTGTTGCTGGTCATTCCCACATAGAATGCATCACAGTGTAGGCAGGTCAGTTGGTAGATCACGTGGGTGCTTTCACACGTGGCTCTGCCTTTGATTGTGTACACCTTCCGGGTTACAGGACTGGAGTAGGTGGTGGTGGGAGGGTGCATGGGACACGTTTTACACCGGGGGCGGTTACAAGGGTAGGAGCCAGAGGGTAGAGAAGGTGGTTTGGGGATTTCATAGGGATGAACTAAGAGGTTACGAAGGTTAGGTGGACGGCGGAAAGACACTCTTGGTGGAGTGGGGAGGATTTCATGAAGGATGGATCTCATTTCAGGGCAGGATTTGAGGAAGTCGTATCCCTGCTGGAGAGCCACATTCAGAATCTGATCCAGTCCCGGAAAGTATCCTGTCACAAGTGGGGCACTTTTGTGGTTCTTCTGTGGGAGGTTCTGGGTTTGAGAGGATGAGGAAGTGGCTCTGGTTATTTGCTTCTGTACCAGGTCAGGAGGGTAGTTGCGGGATGCGAAAGCTGTTGTCAGGTTGTTGGTATAATGCTTCAGGGATTCCGGACTGGAGCAGATTCGTTTGCCACGAAGACCTAGGCTGTAGGGAAGGGACCGTTTGATCTGGAATGGGTGGCAGCTGTCGTAATGGAGGTACTGTTGCTTGTTGGTGGGTTTGATGTGGACGGATGTGTGAAGCTGGCCATTGGACAGGTGAAGGTCAACATAAAAAAAAATGGCATGGGATTTGGAGTAGGACCAGGTGAATCTGATGGAACCAAAGGAGTTGAGGTTGGAGAGGAAATTCTGGAGTTCTTCTTCACTGTGAGTCCAGATCATGAAGATGTCATCAATAAATCTGTACCAAACTTTGGGTTGGCAGGCCTGGGTAACCAAGAAGGCTTCCTCTAAGCGACCCGTGAATAGGTTGGCGTACGAGGGGGCCATCCTGGTACCCATGGCTGTTCCCTTTAATTGTTGGTATGTCTGGTCTTCAAAAGTGAAGAAGTTGTGGGTCAGGATGAAGCTGGCTAAGGTAATGAGGAAAGAGGTTTTAGGTAGGGTGGCAGGTGATCGACGCGAAAGGAAGTGCTCCATCGCAGCGAGGCCCTGGACATGCGGGATATTTGTGTATAAGGAAGTGGCATCAATGGTTACAAGGATGGTTTCTGGGGGTAATGGATTGGGTAAGGATTCCAGGCGTTCGAGAAAGTGGTTGGTGTCTTTTGATGAAGGATGGGAGACTGCATGTAATGGGTTGAAGGTGTTGATCTACGTAGGCAGAGATACGTTCTGTGGGGGCTTGGTAGCCAGCTACAATGGGGCGGCCGGGATGATTGGGTTTGTGAATTTTAGGAAGAAGGTAGAAGGTAGGGGTGCGGGGTGCCGGTGGGGTCAGGAGGTTGATGGAGTCAGGTGAAAGGTTTTGTAGGGGGCCTAAGGTTCTGAGGATTCCTTGAAGCTCTGCCTGCACATCAGGAATGGGATTACCTTGGCAAACTTTGTATGTGGTGTTGTCTGAAAGCTGACGCAGTCCCTCAGCCACATACTCCCGACGATCAAGTACCACGGTCGTGGAACCCCTGTCCGCCGGAAGAATGACGATGGACCGGTCAGCCTTCAGATCACGGATAGCCTAGGCTTCAGCAGTGGTGATGTTGGGAGTAGGATTAAGGTTTTTTTAAGAAGGATTGAGAGGCAAGGCTGGAAGTCAGAAATTCCTGGAAGGTTTGGAGAGGGTGATTTTGAGGAAGAGGAGGTGGGTCCCGCTGTGACGGAGGACGGAACTGTTCCAGGCAGGGTTCAATTTGGATAGTGTCTTGGGGAGTTGGATCATTAGGGGTAGGATTAGGATCATTTTTCTTCGTGGCAAAGTGATACTTCCAGCAGAGGGTACGAGTGTAGGACAGTAAATCTTTGACGAGGGCTGTTTGGTTGAATCTGGGAGTGGGGCTGAAGGTGAGGCCTTTGGATAGGACAGAGGTTTCGGATTGGGAGAGAGGTTTGGAGGAAAGGTTAACTACTGAATTAGGGTGTTGTGGTACCAGATTGTGTTAATTGGAATTTTGAGGTTTTGGAGGGAATGGAGCTGGAAGTGGGAGAGACTGGGTTTGTGTGCAATGAGAGGTGGTTGATGTTTGCTGGAAAGGTTGTGAAGGGTGAGTGAGTTGCCTTTCTGGAGGTGGGAAACCAGGAGATTGGATAGTTTTTTGAGGTGAAGGGTGGCATGCTGTTCTAATTAGCGGTTGGCCTGTAGGAGGATGCTCTGAATAGCCGGTGTGGATGTGGGAGAGGAAAGATTGAGGACTTTTATTAAGGATAGGATTTGACGGGTGTGTTCATTGACTGAGTTGATGTGTAGGTGAAGGATTAGGTGGGTGAGGGCAATGGATTGTTCAGTTTGGAACTGGTATAGGGACTGATGGAAAGAAGGGTTGCAGCCAGAGATGGGAACTTTAAGTGTGAGGCCTTTGGGGGTTATGCCAAATGTCAGACAAGCCTGAGAAAATAAAATATGTGAGCGTAATCTGGCTAGGGTGAAGGCATGTTTGCGGAGGGAATGTAAATAAAACTTAATGGGGTCGTTGTCGGGGTGTTGTGAGGGTGATATGGTATTAGGTGGAAAGTTTAACATGAGGTTGAAATGAAAAAGAAAGATAGAAATATATGAGGAGAGATAATGGTGAACTAGAAAGCAACTGGAAATCTG
This sequence comes from Schistocerca cancellata, assembly GCF_023864275.1. NCBI lineage: Eukaryota > Metazoa > Arthropoda > Insecta > Orthoptera > Acrididae > Schistocerca > Schistocerca cancellata. Next base: position 482,671,410 of record NC_064628.1, read on the forward strand.
GTATGAAAAAAGGCGAAAAAGTGTTGGTTAAGTTGATCCTGTGGTGAACTTGGGTTGGTAGACAGCGATGTGCATAAAGGTTAGGTGGTTGTGTTGCCGCTAAATCACGTTAAAGGACGGAGAAATTCGGGAAAATTTCGAAAAAACGTATTAAAAGGAGTAGTGTTGTGGTGAAAGATTACGAAAATGGGGCTAACAATTGTAGAAATAATGACGTTAACACCTTTGGGGAGCGGCTAAAATGATCAGTGATGTGTGAAAAACGGAAGTGGAAATAAAGTGAAAGTTATTAGAACTAGCCGAAATGGTTGTTTAATACGTGAAAGCAGCTGTTATTGAACTAGAAACGGTGGATTTTGTAGCAGCGGTAGTGTTGAAAGCGGAAAATAAAGTTTTTTTGGTTATGGTTTGGAAGTGGGTTACGTATTATTGAGCATATATAGGCGGGATAAAATTGTATAGTAGATTACGGTAAAAGGGGAAGGTGAATACAAAGTGGACTACTGGTAAAAACAGAAAGAGTACTTGATCGTCGGGAGTATGTGGCTGAGGGACTGCGTCAGCTTTCAGACGACACCACACACAAAGTTTGCCAAGGTAATCCCATTCCTGATGTGCAGGCAGAGCTTCAAGGAATCCTCAGAACCTTAGGCCCCCTACAAAACCTTTCACCTGACTCCATCAACCTCCTGACCCCACCGACACCCCGCACCCCTACCTTCTACCTTCTTCCTAAAATTCACAAACCCAATCATCCCGGCCGCACCATTGTAGCTGGCTACCAAGCCCCCACAGAACGTATCTCTGCCTATGTAGATCAACACCTTCAACCCATTACACGCAGTCTCCCATCCTTCATCAAAGACACCAACCACTTTCTCGAACGCCTGGAATCCTTACCCAATCCATTACCCCCAGAAACCATCCTTGTAACCATTGATGCCACTTCCTTATACACAAATATCCCGCATGTCCAGGGCCTCGCTGCGATGGAGCACTTCCTTTCGCGTCGATCACCTGCCACCCTACCTAAAACCTCTTTCCTCATTACCTTAGCCAGCTTCATCCTGACCCACAACTTCTTCACTTTTGAAGACCAGACATACCAACAATTAAAGGGAACAACCATGGGTACCAGGATGGCCCCCTCGTACGCCAACCTATTCATGGGCCGCTTAGAGGAAGCCTTCTTGGTTACCCAGGCCTGCCAACCCAAAGTTTGGTACAGATTTATTGATGACATCTTCATGATCTGGACTCACAGTGAAGAAGAACTCCAGAATTTCCTCTCCAACCTCAACTCCTTTGGTTCCATCAGATTCACCTGGTCCTACTCCAAATCCCATGCCATTTTTTTTATGTTGACCTTCACCTGTCCAATGGCCAGCTTCACACGTCCGTCCACATCAAACCCACCAACAAGCAACAGTACCTCCATTACGACAGCTGCCACCCATTCCAGATCAAACGGTCCCTTCCCTACAGCCTAGGTCTTCGTGGCAAACGAATCTGCTCCAGTCCGGAATCCCTGAAGCATTACACCAACAACTTGACAACAGCTTTCGCATCCCGCAACTACCCTCCTGACCTGGTACAGAAGCAAATAACCAGAGCCACTTCCTCATCCTCTCAAACCCAGAACCTCCCACAGAAGAACCACAAAAGTGCCCCACTTGTGACAGGATACTTTCCGGGACTGGATCAGATTCTGAATGTGGCTCTCCAGCAGGGATACGACTTCCTCAAATCCTGCCCTGAAATGAGATCCATCCTTCATGAAATCCTCCCCACTCCACCAAGAGTGTCTTTCCGCCGTCCACCTAACCTTCGTAACCTCTTAGTTCATCCCTATGAAATCCCCAAACCACCTTCTCTACCCTCTGGCTCCTACCCTTGTAACCACCCCCGGTGTAAAACCTGTCCCATGCACCCTCCCACCACCACCTACTCCAGTCCTGTAACCCGGAAGGTGTACACAATCAAAGGCAGAGCCACGTGTGAAAGCACCCACGTGATCTACCAACTGACCTGCCTACACTGTGATGCATTCTATGTGGGAATGACCAGCAACAAACTGTCCATTCGCATGAATGGACACAGGCAGACAGTGTTTGTTGGTAATGAGGATCACCCTGTGGCTAAACATGCCTTGGTGCACGGCCAGCACATCTTGGCGCAGTGTTACACCGTCCGGGTTATCTGGATACTTCCCACTAACACCAACCCATCCGAACTCCGGAGATGGGAACTTGCTCTTCAATATATCCTCTCTTCCCGTTATCCACCAGGCCTCAATCTCCGCTAATTTAAGTTGCCGCCACTCATACCTCACCTGTCATTCAACAACATCTTTGCCTCTGCACTTCTGCCTCAACTGACATCTCTGCCCAAACTCTTTGTCTTTAAATATGCCTGCTTGTGTCTGTATATGTGTGGATGGATATGTGTGTGTGTGCGCGAGTGTATACCCGTCCTTTTTCCCCCTAAGGTAAGTCTTTCCGCTCCCGGGACTGGAATGACTCCTTACCCTCTCCCTTAAAACCCACATCCTTTTGTCTTTCCCTCTCCTTCCCTCTTTCCTGATGAGGCAACAGTTTGTTGCGAAAGCTTGAATTTTGTGTGTATGTTTGTGTTCGTTTGTGTGTCTGTCGACCTGCCAGCACTTTCATTTGGTAAGTCACATAATCTTTGTTTTTAGGTATATTTTCCTTTGGCAATTTAAGATAAATGTGAGAAAGATTGTTGATATCTCAGTGAGTGCATTTAGGCACTGACTAATTAACTGTATGATTTCTCCTGGTATACAAGGTGGTCCATTGATCGTGACCGGGCCAAATATCTCACGAAATAAGCATCAGACGAAAAAATTACAAAGAACGAAGCTTGTTTAGCTTGAAGGGGGAAACCAAATGGCACTATTGTTGGCCCGCTAGATGGCGCTGCCGTAGGTCAAACAGATATCAACTGCATTTTTTAAAACAGGAACCCCCATTTTTTATTACATATTCGTGTAGTATGTAAAGAAATATGAATGTTTTAGTTGAACCACTTTTTTCGCTTTGTGATAGATGGTGCTGTAAGAGTCACAAACATATGGCTCACAATTTTAGACGAACAGTTGGTAACAGGTAGTATTTTTTAAATTAAAATACAGAATATAGGTAAGTTTGAACATTTTATTTCGGTTATTCCAATGTGATACATGTACCCTTGTGAACTTATCATTTCTGAGAAATCATGCTGTTACAGCGTGATTACCTGTAAATACCACATAAATGCAATAAATCTCAAAATAATGTCTGTCAACCTCAACACATTTGGCAATATGTGTAACGACATTCCTCTCAACAGTGAGTAGTTCACCTTCCGTAATGTTCACACATGCATTGACAATGCACTGACGCATGTTGTAATGCATTATTGGTGGATCACGATAGCAAATATCCTTCAACTTTCCCCACAGAAGAAATCCAGGGATGTCAGATCCGGTGAACGTGCTTCGACGACCAATCCACCTGTCATGAAATATGCTATTCAATACCGCTTCAACCGTACGCGAACTATGTGCCGGACGTCCATCATGTTGGAAGTACACTGCCATTCTATCATGCAATGAAACATCTTGTAGTAACATCAGTACAACATTACGTACGAAATCAGCATACATTACATCATTTAGATTGCCATTGATAAAATGGGGGCCAATTATTCTTCCTCCCATAATGCCGCACCATACATTAACCCGCCAAGGACGCTGATGTTCAACTTGTTGCAGCCATCGTGGATTTTCCGTTGCCCAATAGTGCATATTATGCCGGTTTACATTACCACTGTTGGTGAATGATGTTTCGTCGCTAAATAGAATGCGTGCAAAAAATCTGTCATCGTCCCGTAATTTCTCTTGTGCCCAGTGGCAGAACTGTACATGATGTTCAAAATTGTCGCCATGCAATTCCTGGTGCATAGAAATATGGTACTGGTGCAATCAATGTTGATGTAGCATTCTCAACAGTGACATTTCTAAGATTCTCTATCCTCGTGCAATTTTTCTGTTACTGATGTGCGGATTAGCCATGACAGCAGCTAAAACACCTACTTGGGCATCATCATTTGCTGCAGGTCGTGGTTGACGTTTCACATGTGGCTGAACACTTCCTGTTTCCCTAAATAACGTAACTATCCAGCGAATGGTCCGGACACTTGGATGATGTCGTCAAGGATACCGAGCAGCATACATAGCACATGCCCGGTGGGCATTTTGATCACAATAGCCGGACATAAAGTGATATCAACCTTTTCTGGAATTGGTAAACGGTCCATTTTAACACAGGTAATGTATCACGAAGCAAATACCGTCCGCACTGACGGAATGTTACGTGATACCACGTACTTATACGTTTGTGACTATTACAATGCCATCTATCACAAAGCGGATAAAGTGGTCCAACTAAAACATTCATATTTCTTTACGTACTACATGAAAGTGTAATAAAAAATGGGGTTTCCTATTTAAAAAAAAAAAAAAAAAAAAACGCAGTTGATATCCGTTTGACCTAAGGCAGCGCCATCTAGTGGGCCAACCATAGCGCCATCGGTTTCTGCCTTCAAGCTAGACGAGTTTTGTTCTTTGTAGTTTTTTCATTTTGCGCTTATTTCGTGAGATATTTGGCCCGGTCACTATCAATGGACCACCCTGTACATGAACTTAAGTATTTTATGGAAAAGACTATATTGCATTACATCTGACAGAGTGAAAATCAATATTAATGTAAGATTGAATGTGTAAGTGAAAGTGAATGACTTTGCAGTCATTAGTGCATACTGTTTCGATCCCATACACAAGTGTGGTGTTCAAGTGTCCACAAATGGTGGCTTCAGTGACCTGTAAGTGCACATTTCTGAAACCACTTGCTTGATGCCATATTGCAAGTGCCCAAAGTATAGATGATAGTTAGAGACCCACAGTAACTGGTGTAAGTACGTACACCAATAGTGGTGGTCATCACACTGATAAGAGTGAATTTGTGGTTATGACAATGCGAGTGACAGATGAATGTAGTAAAATGATGATAACTAAGTCTGATTGCTGTAACAAGTGAACCTCTTTTATTTTTTACCTTTTGGTTTTTAAATCTGAATAATGTCCTCTAATTCTTTTAAAGCTGTTTATCTGAAAATAGTTGTATGTTCTCCTAAAACATGTCAGTTTTAATCTTAAACACCTTAACTAATAGTGCTGTTGAGCACAGCTGCATCTCTTTTTGAAATGAAACTGTATTTGTGCATCATTAAGCTATCACATACTTACCAAGGATAAATGTGAACAGATCACAGTAATTATAGAATGACCTAACTCGAATTTCCAAACTTGGGCCAGGCTTCTCAGTGATTTTATAAATATGCCTATAATATAACTCTTTGTAGAGAGTTAGAAATACCTGTAATAAATTGAGGAAAAGAGAAAAGCCATTAATTATTAGCGACACTTGTGGTGAAATAACACATTATTAAAATATTCCTCATGCACATAACAATTTAATATATACTCACAGGATCTTGTCCAACTACACGAACCACCATTTCTTCTGAAGGCCAAGCAGCTTTCCCATAAGAGTCTTCCATTGTTTTTGGGAAACTGTAACATCATATAATCTTAATGCCGTGAAAGACCAGAAATAATATTAGCCATGTCCTACATGTGGGGCTGAATTTGCTATTGTGTTTATAAAACATGTGAAACATTGCCGGAAAACAAAAAGTCCGAACACATCCATTGGGAGTTTTCAAATTTATTTACAATTTATTGTAGAAACAATGCATATCAAGTACAAGGAAAGATTACATTAACAGAACAATAGCTTGAGCTCGTCTGAGGTAACAGCTGTGTATATTCGTATGCAATGTGGCCTTCACAGGTAGAAATGCAGGCACAGACTCTAGCATGCAGTTGAACGTAAAGGTGAGGAATACTGCCTCGGAATACTTTATCACACACCTGCTAGATATGTTTATGTAGCTCTGCAAGGGCTGTAGGTGGACAAATCCCATGTCACCTTATCACGACCGACATGTGCTCGATTGGAGACAAGTCTGGTCATATGCTGCCCAGGTGCGCTGATGCATGTCTTGCGGAGCACACCGAGTTATATGGGGTGAGCATTACCCTGTTGGAACAGTACAATACCTTCTTGCTGCAAGGGTAGCCGAAGAACTGATCAAACAACATTCTGCACATATTGAGCAATGGTCAGCATTCCCTCCACAAACAGCAAAAGTGAATAAGAGTTGTAACTTATAGCACCCACATGTCTGGGGTGAGACCAGTATCTCTTGGATGAATGCATTGGTTAACACAGTGCTCACCAAGTCTATGTTGTATGTGTGAATGACCATCACTTGCATGCACACAGTATTTGCTTCCATCAATAAAGACTATAGTGCACCGTTCCATCCTCCAGTTGATTGTCTAACAGCAGCAGTCCATGCTGTGGTGTGGTGTGGGTGGAAAACAGGCTAGATGTGTGTATGAACGCAGTCCCACTGCTTATAGTTGACACTTGTGCGCTCACATTTGCTCTTAACTGAGTTGAGGAAGCAGTATGATCTGTCACTACTGCTCTTACAATACAACTGTATTGACAGGAATCTATGCTGTGTGGGTATCCAGAACCTCACCTGTCACTGTGAGAATGCTCACACGTCCATTACTGAAGCATCACTCCACGGCTGATGTGACACCTCGAAATTGGCAGCAATACTCCAAATTGATCCCGCCACTGGAATGACCATAATACAATCCCTCTGAACGTTGCTTATTTGGCGGTGCACCACCACACTGAGCCTTATGGACACTGGAATAACCTACTAGCAGTATGAACATATAGCACTCTGGTAGCTATTGCTTTATGCCATCTGCTGGCATATTATGATAAAAACATTATCAGCACATCTACCATCTCACAGGAGGCATGTTCTGTCATCAGATCAAAATGAACATTGTCTTCCATGGTGCTCCAGCTTTTCTTTTTGGCAATGAGTTGCTGGACACTAAACCTCAGAAGTCAGTTAACACATATTATGAAACAGGTAAAATGTCGAGAATGGAACTTTGATTTTGTTGGATTACATATAATCCTGTTATTTTATGAACAACACAGTATTTGGAGATATAAGTGATAGCTATATTTGCCAGTAGAATTCTTTTGAAACATTAATGGCCATAATCAGATCTAAAAGGAAACTTAAGGAAAAGCTACTCTAGGATTTTATGTACAACATATGAAGTATATTTAGTATTCTTTCAACACAGAATTCTCATACCAATACACAGCAGGCCAAGAATTGTAACTAAATTATAGTATTCCAGTAATCTTTCTGTAGTACATCTGAGAAAAAGACATTCACTAGCATCATCTAGTTTTATGAAATTAATGTACCTTATGTATTTGCAAGACACACAAAAATTTCTTGAAGAAATTATTTTACAATATTGGATTTACATAAAGTAATTTCACAACACATTACATAATGTAATTTTATTCATCACATTAATTTATAGATGATATTTATAGATGATATTCGTGAATGTCTGTATTTTATCATCCCCACTATACACAGTGTGTAAATGATAACTGTTTACAACATACCACAGTGATGTAGGGGAAGTCTACAGGAACCATCTGATATAAGAAACTTGTGGCCTTATCAAGCTGGGAAACATCCTCAAACTGGTCTAGAAAAGCCACTAAATATACAGTGCCGTGTGACATTTTTGAAAAGGTATGTACTCTGCCCTCTTACGCCACTGGCTTAGTCCAGCATTTTCAAACAGAAAACACACACACACACACACACACACACACACACACAAAATCATCCAGGACTGTCTGAGACAAGAAATGTCATTTAGTGAACTCTGAACTCTTAGAAGTGAACAGACATTTGCTGTAAATTGCATTTGCTATATACTGTGAAGTTTACCTACATTTATTTGCACTTAGCCATTGAGGACCTTTTTTTGTGTTATAGCATATCACAAGCAGTGTTGCAGACTTCATTATTTGAAAAGTCACAAAGATAAGGAAACCTTTGTAATTCATTTGTGTGTCTTTGTTACTAATTTGTTGGAGTGTTGTAGAACCTTCGTTCTCCTATCCTGTTACCTGAGCCATGGGCATAGTTGTGTAATAGTGGCAGGGAGAAATTGTCTTAGCGAAGTACTGCACCAGAAGCCATTTCATGAACTCGGCAACAGTGGCAACTCAGGCTCCAAAGCAGTAGCGACAAGGCCTTTATAAACCTGGCAATGGAGGTTTACAAAACTTACAATATCTGTTCTTTACTTTCAAGAAAGGAGAGGTGGTTAGAATTCCTTAAGAACATGTTGCCATTTCTTTCTGCATCTGCTGAATTCAATTACAAGGCCAAATACGTATCAAATGCCACATGACACATTAAAATGCTACACATTTTTAACTTGTTGCACAATAAACAAAACAATCATTACATTTTAATTTTCATTGTTTTACATTTTTACTCATTTATGTATTTCCTAATCCCTTCAACAGTCATAATATGATATAAGCTATCAATTTGCTCTATTTCATTCTGTTTACTTACTGAGTTTCATACAGAGACTGCAATTCAAACAACATTCTCTCATTGACACATTCTGCAAAATACAGAAGAAAGTCCCTGACGGTTTTATCTATTTGTGAATACTGTTCATAGTCATACTCAGCAGGAGCCTCTGAAGTGTGAGGATCATAATCCAGTCCTCCATATTGATAAGACTCATACGCCTGAAAAGAAGGCAAAGAATTCATATTAAACCACTGGTGAAAAAGTATCAGCGAAACCCATTATTTTATAGTATAAATAATATCTGCATCACTCGTCCCTTTAACAGTGATAACACTACACAGGTTAAACATTCACTCAGTTATAATGACTGATGTGGGGAAAAAGGGAGTCACAGGCCATTAAGCATTTGCCTCTAATGAGTAGAGAAAAAATAAGAAATATAATTAGAACAATGTTCCAACATGCAACTGACACTCACATAGTAGATTCAGTGACCAAGTAGTCAATGATGATAATTGCAAGCTCATTCCACTTTGAATTTATGGCTTTTTGGCTTGATGCCACATTTGACTGAGTAACTGCTACAACTACACTGTATGTATATATAGTTACACCATTGTAATAGGAGGACACTTCCATTTTCCAGCTATAGGTTGGGAGAGTCCGTGGATTTAAACTTGTAGCAGAGATTGGGCAGGTTAAAAAGACTGAGCAGTCAATCAGAGAACCAACTCAGTATGCTACATCTTAACCTCCTTGTAAACAAACAGATTCTACCTTTCTGACTCAGCTGACACAGAGGAGGGAATCAGTAGCTATAAGCTGAACATAGCATCACTGACTATAGGTGTTATAGGGAATGTCGAGAACAGTAGGAAATCTATTTTGCTTAATAATATAATAACAAGAGTGTTGGATCCCATGAATCTGATATCAATAATGGTGGTAAGGTTTGCACGCTCTTACCACCAGTGGCAGGTGAATCACAGTGTTTACACAGTGTGCAGCACTGCTCGCCAGGAACACAATCCTCAGCACAAATAGGATCACTCTGCACCAACCAACTTCTTCCCACTCAGAATAAATGTAACAACATGCATAGCAGAGGTTCACTTACATGTTGCTCTCTTCAATACTCAGACTCAACAGTCCAGCTGTTATACATATATAACAAGCACTGTGATGGACTTTGACTTTCTCAGGTTCTCACCTACAGCTCATAATTAACCAGGCCTAGGCCTGGTTCTGAGTATGGCACCCCTATTCTATGTAACCAGTGTACAATGCATGTAATAAATGAGTCTGTACTATACGAGCAGACATCATCAAGTATTCAGCTCTTGGTACAAAGATATGGAGCACCAAAGGATAAAATTCAAAAGAACTGTGCGAAATCTTAATTCTTGAAGTGCTGAGCAAAATTATGAGATTGCCACCTGACTTGACCAGAATGGCTACATAGTTTTGGGTCTTGTTTTAAGTCAGAAGGCAGCTCGAAATTATCTTTTCAGTCACTCAGTCACAATACAGGCACAAAAGTTGAAAGCTGACACTGAGAGGGAATTCGGTCTCTTAAGATTGTTTCATGGTGAAAGATAATAACTGTCACTGAAATAGTGAAATGGCAGACAGTGTGATATGTGATCACAGAATAGGAATCAAAGTCTTTCAGCAATGGAAAGGCATCTGGACAAGATGATATTATGTAAAAGAACTTGCTCCCCTTTTAGAAGCAGTGTACCAAACGATTGGGGAAAAAGTATAGGTCATTCTCAAGTTCAAGACAGATGCACATAATTATAGGTCAGTATCATATACAAATACCTCTTGCAGAATTATGACCTTTTTAGAGAATGAAAATCACCATTTTAAAAATCAGCATGGAGATTACAAGCAGAGAGCTTCAGCAGCTAAGTACACACCATTTGCCTTTGTTATTTAGTATCAATAGAGAATGACACCCAGTTTAATGCATTGTTTCTTGACTTTTTGTAAGTCATTCTATACCAGTCCGCATTGTCATTTTGTGAATGAAATACATTATTTAGTATAGGACCAGGTTTATGGTTATATTTAGGACTTACTACACTAAAGTGCCACATAAACTGGTATAGGCATGCGTATTCAAATACAGACATATATAGACAGGCAAAATACATTGCTGCTGTCAGCAAAGTCTATATAAGACAACAAGTGTCTGGCACAGTTATTGGATCAGCCACTGTTGCTACAACAGCAGGTAATCAAGATTCAAGTGAGTCTGAACATGGTGTTACAGTCGGTGCATAAGCGATGGGACACAGCATCTCTGAGGTAGTGATGAAGTATGGATTTTCCTGTACGGCCATTTCAAGAGTGTACCGTGAATATAAGGAATCTGGTAAAACTCGAAATCTCTGATCCTGCTGTGAGCGGAAAAAGATCGTGCAAGAAAAGGACCAAAAATGACTGAAGTGAATCGTTAAACATGACAGAAGTGCAATCCTTCCGCCAATTGCTGCAGATTTCAATGCTGGGTCATCCAAAGTGTCAGCATACAAACCATTCAACGAAACATCATTGATATGGGCTTTCGGAGGCTAAGGCCCACTCGTGTATCCCTGATGACAGCACGGCACAAAACTTTACACCTAGCCTGGCACGTCAACACCGACGTTGGACTGTTGATTATTGGAAACATGTTGCCTGATCGGACGAGTCTCATTTCAAACTGTATGGAGCGGATGGAAATTTGTGGGTATGGAAACAACATTATGAATCCATGGACCCTGCACGTCAGCAGAATGAAGGCTCTGTAATCGTATGAGGCGTGTGCAGTTGGAGTGATTTGGGATCCCTGATATGTCTAGAAATTACTCTGACAGGTGACACGTATGTAAGCATCCTGTCTGATCATCTGCATCCATTCATGTCATTTGTGCATTCTGATGGACTGGGCAATTCCAGCAGGACAAAGCAACATCCAACATGTCCAGAATTGCTACAGAGTGGCTCCAGAAACACTCTTCAGAGTTCAAACACTTCCAATGGCCACCAAACTCCCCAGACATGAACATTATTGAGCATATCTGGGCTGCCTTGAAACGTGCTGTTTGTAAGAGATCTCCATCCCCTCATACTCTTACAGATTTATGGACTGCCCTGCAGGATTCACGGTGTCAATTCCCTCCGGCACTACTTCAGACATTAGTCGAGTCCATGCCACGTCATGCTGCGGCACTTCTATGTGCTTCCGGGGGCCCTACACGATATTAGGCAGGTGTACCAGTTTCTTTGGCTCTTCAGTGTAGAAGACAAAGCTTAACACGTCGTCATTAACAGAACACAATCAACAGATGTAAAATGAATTTTGGGAGTATGTCAAGGAGGGTTATAGGGTCTTTGCTGTTTACTATAAGATTTAAGTGTTCTGGCAGATAACTGGACGAACAATGAGTTTTTTTTTGTGCATGTTATTGTCGTTTAGAGGATTACAACAGGGTCATTCCATGTCAAGTCACCCAGGCCTTGACACCAACCATGTCAGATTTTGATGAAACTTGGTACAATTACTTATTTTATCATCGTGAAAGCACTTGTAAAATTTTTTTGCTCTATCTCTTATAGTTTTTTTTATAAATTTTTAAAGTTTTTAGATTTGGCTTTGTTTCAGCAGTCGGAAGTTGTAACTTGTCCTCACAACTAAAAAAATTTGTATATTAAAGAATACTCAAGATATCAGTATGAAATTTTGGAAAAAGTTTGTGTATTATATCTAAATGTTAAAAAAAATTACCAATAAGATATATCAAATTCTTCCAAATGAAAAAAAATTTATAAGTTTTTTATTTTATTTTTTTAGCTAACGGATGTTTAGTTATACAAAAACTGCAATATCTAGAGTCTCAGACCTGATAGAAAGCTCAAATTTGTTTTAAAATACTCTTAATTGTATAGGCTATTAGATAAAAGAAAAATTATGTTGGCTTTTTAACCTGTTTAATAGTTATCTAATTTTTAAAATAATATTAATTATATTTTAAAAATAAAAAATGCCAAGTGACTTAGACACCGAAAATAAGTTTTTGTCTTTTTGGAGTAATAATGTACACTTGGATTTTGTATTGTTACTCCTGTGTTTTGAAGCAAAAAATTATTACAGTGTTAAATAGTGCTTGGATAGTATTTTATTAAGTTTATTCGAACTCTCAGTAATTACGGTTGCTTAGTTTACAGAGATTCTTTTCCAATATCCTATAAAAGTAACCAGAACAGTAATCAGACCAAAAGTGAAATCAGTATGTCAGATATTCAAACCTGTAGTGTAGGGTTATTTAAAAAATCTGACTGTTTTCAAACAACCTACACACCTTCAAAAAAGTTACAACCGGTATCAGAATTGAGTGAGGAAGAAAAAGATTTGATCTACTTACGATCTGGAATTAATCTGTGTGAATTTAAGAATATATGTTCACACCACAGCTACTACTTTTTAAATGTTTTTAAAAAGTATCAAACAACATGTGTAGACCTACTAAAAAAACACAAAAAGCCCATCAAAAAATCGTTGAGAAGTGTAGGCTTGGATCTTTTTAAACAATTACTGACAAAAAATATTAGCATAAAACCTGGACAAAAGCTTTGCTCAACATGCCATAACTTTTGTGAGGAAAAATTAAGAGTTGAAGTCAATGAAAGTGAAACAGATGATGAAGTCATGGTTGAATTAGAATAATTGGAATCCAGAAATGAATCCCTCGTACAAACAAACATTGCTCTTGATTATTTAGGTTTAACACCGATAAAGCTTCATGGCTTGTCAGAACAAAGTAAAGGGTCTTATTTTAAAAGGAAGGTTAGCAGTATTGAAAAGACTGCAAAAAAGGCAGTTTCAAAAGCATTAAAATATGATGCACCAAGTTCTGATGATGACGAAGCAGATAAAAGTGTGGTTGAGAAAGCAAAGGATTTTGATGTAATGATTTCTCTTATGAAAGAGAAGATTTCATCTGTTGGGAGGTCTAGAAAAATCCAGATTCTGACCTTGGCTCCAGATTCTTGGACTCGAAATAAAGTGATGAAAGAATTTAATGTAAGTGAGTACATGGTGCGACAAGATAGAAAGCTAAAATCTGAAAAGGGTATTTTGGAAACTCCTGGTCCAAAAAAAGGTAAAACTCTTTCTGAAAATACAGTAAGACTTGTAACAGATTTTTATGAAAAGGATGAAAGTTCCAGAGTGCTACCTGGAACAAAAGACAAAGTAAGTGTTCAAAAAAATGTGTACATGCAAAAAAGACTCATTTTGTGTAACTTGAGAGAACTCTATTATTCTTTCAAATGGGAGAATCCCGAGGTAGAAGTAGGATTTTCAAAATTTTGTTTCTTGAGATCTAAATGGTGTATCCTTGCTGGTGCTGCAGGCACACACACTGTATGTGTATGCAGTATCCACCAGAATGTTAAACTATTACTGGATGCTGTGAAAATTGAAGAAACTTATAAAGACCTTATTAAGATGCTTGTGTGCAACACAGAAAACCAAAACTGCATGCTACATCATTGCAACAGCTGTCCTGCAAATACTGCACTAACAGAGTGCTTAACTGAAAAACTAAGTGAAGATTATGATTTAGAAGAAGAAATTGTAATCAGTCAGTGGGTTAACACAGACAGGGCAGAAATGATCAAACAATCTATCAGTGTTGAAGACGTACATTTCTTTATTGGTTAGGTCATTGGAAAAGCTCACCCCACACTCGTTTATAGCAAAATCCCAATCAGCAGCCTTTAAAAGATTGAAAGAAGACCTACCACCCAAAACAGCAATTATTGTGATGGATTTCAGTGAAAATTATTCCTTTGTTATACAAAATGAGATCCAAAGTTACCACTGGAATAGAGGTGGTTGTACTCTACACCCAGTTGGAGTTTTTCTAAGAAATGAGGAAAACAATGTTTTTGTTTCCAACCACTGTTTTATTAGTGATGACCAAGAAGATGACACTGGTTTTGTTAACTTTGTACAAAAAGAAATTACAAAGTGGCTGTCATTACATCATACTGACATTGACTCAGTTCACTACTTTACAGATGGTTGTGCTGGGCAGTACAAAAATAGAAACAGTTTTAAAAATTTGACTGAACACTTGAGAGACTTTAATTTGAAGGCCCAACACTCTTTTTTTGCAACAAGTCATGGGAAGTCAATTTGTGATGGCCTAGGAGGAACTATTAAAAGAATTTTAAGGAAAGCCAGTCTACAGCTTTCAGACAAAGAACAAATAATGACAGCAATCGATGTGTATAAGTTTTGTGAAAAAAATATTGAAAACATTCATTTTCACTTTATTGACAAAAAAGAAGCTGATTTGCTACGGTTAAAACTAGAAAAACGTTTTTCAGCAACCCGAACCATTCCTGGAACTAGAAGTTTTCATAACTTCTAACCACTTCCAACAAACAACCTTGAAATTAGAAGGACTACAGATAGTGTAAAACCCTCCTTAGTCTTTTCTTTCCATTCTTCTTCTGATTGGGTTCGTGTTCAACCTTCCATAAATTGCTATGTGGCTGCAAATTATGATGGTAACTGGTACTTTGGACTGGTAAAAAAATATTCAATGATGAAGAAGATGCAGAAATTCTATTTCTACATCCTTCAGGACCCACTGCATCATTTTATTGGCCTGAAAGAGAAGATTCCTGCATAGTTCCTTTGGAGCACATAGTCTGTGTAGTAGACGCACCTCAATCAAGCGGCACTGGGAGAATGTATTACTTCAAAAAAGACTGTATCAAAAGAACTGAAAGCTCTTGGATGAAGTGGAAAAACAGTTTGAATCAGCATTAATGTTTATTAAAAAGACAAAATTACTCAAAAAATTCAATGTTTCAAGCAATCAGTTGGGTTATGCATAAGTGTCGTAAGTAAACTACCTTTGTACATAATTCTAATGTAATCTACTATCATTAATAAACATGTTAAAGCCACCATTATTTTTGTTTTATCAAGTAGCCTATATGTTTAAGAGTAAATTAAAACAAATTTGAGCATTCTATCAGGTCTGAGACTCGAGATATTGCAATTCTTATAAAACAAAACATCCGTTAAAAAAAAAAGAAAAAAATACATATATATTTTTTTTCCATAGAAAATATTAATATATTTTAATAGCATCATTTTTATCTTCAAATATGTATAATAAATAAACTTGCTGCAAAAATTCATGATGTTATCTAAAAGAGTTTTTAAGATAAGCAAACTTAAAGTTTTGAATACAAATTAAACTGACCATTTCCGAAGGTTCAGAAAACGCAAAACATAAAAACTTTAAAAATTTATAAAAAAAACTGTAAGAGATACAGCAAAAAAGAAACTGCAGGTGTTGTCAGGATGGTATTAATACCATTTGAGCCAAATTTCATGAAAATCTAAGGAGGTGGGTGTAAAATTTATTTTTAATTGGGTGATTTGATATGGAATGACCCGACAGTCAAAATTAAAGCACCAGCATTCATATAATTGATACTTTTATGGACTTATTTTACATTTTGACAGCACCATCTGTAAATTGTTTCACCCCTGATTATCAGCGCATAGTTAATCTCCAAATTCTGAATTGGCAACCATAAACAGCTGTTAGACAAATATGTTATTTAGGAAGCCATGATCATGCAATGTTAATAGAATTAAAATTTTATTGGTAGCTTCCACAAAAATTCACACTAGTTTTTCATGAAGACCAGTGGGAAAGAATCCCATTCTTCTTTATGTCTTCAATTATACACAAGGTGTGGTCTGTTCCTGTCTTTCCAAGCTAAAACTATTTGGAATGTCATGTGTCATCCATCCTCTTTTGTGTTTGCTCCATGTATTGTTGAAATTAAGTTACTTGATGTTCAATCAAACCTGCCTCAAGCTCTGGTTTTATTGTTTCCCTTCTTAAATGCTCGTGTAAACATTAATTATTTTCGAAAAAAAAATCACTTCTAAGCTCCACATTTTTTCTAAAATTCGGTTTACAGGCGGGCAACATTCACTCATATGATGAAATGCCATGAAGAGCCATTACTTTGTAAAATTTTTGGTTCTCTCTTTGTTCATAAATGGTAGTGAAATACGGACAGTGCCATATGTATACCCAACTCTGGTCAGTTTCACATCTACAACCTATTTAAGGATTCGGACAGTTTTACATTCAAAATAGTTGAATGACTATTTCACAGTATTATTTACGTACACAATACACAATAAACATTCCTCGCAGGATTAAAGCATCAGTTTCGTAACTTACATTATTTGAAGGAGGCTTTTAATACCTTTGTGCGCAATTACAGTGCCAAACGTAAACACCGAGCATTCTAATAAGCGGCGACAGGTTAACACGAAATCGCTGTGTGTCATATTTTCACAGTAACTAGCTGAGATCGTGTCTATCAGGTCACTATTATTCTAATATTACACAGTAGTATTAGGTTTGTACTTCAATCATCAACATAACATTACATCCAACTGAGGGTGACTGGGCAACAAAAGTTGAAGATTTATAGTAATGCTTCCATAGTTTGAAAAGTGAATGTACTCATATTTTTACTATTCTCAGAATCGAACGGTAAAATTATTACAGTATCCACATAAATACTGAAAATCTTTCTGTGCACACTGTCACAGCAACATCAAATGATTGATCTAAATACAACAACAGCGGCAATAAATATGATAAACAACATAATAATGATTAATTGAAGCCGTGTATAATTCATTACAAACTACCAATGTGCAGATAATGAATGAAACTAAACATTCAATAACATACAGAAACAACCAAGGGCATACATCCATATGTGCATAACTCACGTAAACACGTGATTTTTATTTTGTCTTGCTTCAAAAAATAAAACATCTCAAATTTCACTTCGTCAAAAGATAGAAATTTACTAACCGGATCTACGTATTTTTCGTTGCCGTACATGTTCACGTGTTGTTACTGCACACTTACACAAATACAAACCAAAACTGAAACCTATCTAAGAGGTTGTGCAAGAGGGCTACCCGCAGATATGTCTGTGGGACTACCACGATGGCTAAAGGCCCGTCCACACGCAAGGATATATCTGCGCCAATAGCTGCGCACATCACATTTGCGCAGACAGATCGTCGCGTGTGGACAGAAGATTTGCACCAACCTGAGGTGTGTGCAAACCTGGAAGTTGGAGTTGGAGGTTTGAGCGAAACCTCTCAAATCTGTGGGTTCAAACCACATCTGCGCAGACAAGTTGGAGCGTGTGGACAGGAGATCACCGCAAATCTGGCGCGAAACAGTTGTTTGCCCAGTCTAGTGTTTGTATTTGTGCGCACAGGGCATTAAAATGGCTGATACTCGTCAGCGTTACCGAAAGTTTGTAAGTGAATTCATTGAAATATATAGAAACCACCCAGGTTTGTGGAAGATTAAAAGTAAAGAATATAGTGACCGAGACAAAAAGACAGCAGCATACAATGCTCTAATTGAAAAATTGCGGGCAGTTGACGCCTCGGCAAACAGAGAAACAGTAATAAAAATTTTAAAAAAATCGTTGCGAACTGTTTACCGAAAAGAGTTATCCAAAGTTCAGAGTAGATCAAGTATACTAATACGTTATGGTATTTTGATCTGCTTGGCTTTCTTAGTGATCAAGAAACGCCAAGACCAAGTAGGAGTACAACTGAAGATGAAATTGGAGTGTCAATGTGCGAGGAAATGGAACACGACGTGATGTAAAACAATATATTTCACATACGTTTATCAAAAGTTTATTCAAAAGAATATATTTATGTGCAAACATAATAGAAAATTAACTGTTGTTATAAAAAGAAACATGAATATACTTGTCCATATTTTAGGTTCGCCCTGAAAGTCTGGCAGTAAATTTACGTGAGAAAACTGCTTTCGCAACCACTGTCTACACCATTTTCACCGCTTTCTCTGTTTCCTGCGGTTGGTTTGACTGTTTATTGCAACACAAATTGCGAACACAGACCACAACAGAACTTCCTCCATTTCTATATTTCAAAATAACTGAATTAAATTTTTGACGTTTACGGAGAGCGTAGTCGCTTGCCACTGATATTTCTTTTCTACACCGACAGATGGCGGGCGAGTAGTAGATTGGGGTTTGTGTCGTGTGGACACACCACATTTGCAGCGATCTTTTGCATGTACAGACATCTGCGCCATTGTCTGCGCAGACAGATCGTTGCGTGTGGACCGGGCTTAAGTTGACAAATGGCCAAAGATCTAGCATGGGACGCTGCCTCGAAAATTTTGGAGTTATTTGATTATCTCACATAACCGATGAGATATAAGCTGAACGAACTTAGTGGTAAGATATAATATATGGTACTGTTTTGTAGGATCACGAAAGAAGTGGTCGCAATGGACGTCGACGGAACGGAAGTCAACGTCACCGTGAAGTGAAGGTCTCTTGGCAGATTAAAACTGTGTGCCTGATGCAGACACGAACGCAATACCGTATCTTTCACGACCAACGCTCCACAGACTAAGTTATACAGCCACACGACCCACTGTCCACTCTCACAGCATTACTTCCACCAAAACCTTCCTCATACTTTCACAACTTCACAGAACTTCTCCTGCATAACTTGCACGATTGATGCTCTTGGAAGAAAGGATATTACGAAGCAATTGCTAAGACACGGCTTAAGAGGTAATTCCCAGAATGTATATTTCGCTTTACAGCGGGGTATGCACTGAAACTGCTAAGTCATTTATTAGGTTATTGACACTTTTTTCCATGATGGCATATTGTGCTACAGATGCTGGACAACTCACGCACATTATTTTTATGCACAATTAGAATAGCACATAATGTAGACCACTAGAATGCATCTTCTAGTCACATACTAGTTGAACTGTACACAGTGCACTAAACATACATACAAATTAAAGGATAAAATTATAAACTTTTAGGTCCACCAGGGAAACAGCAATATAAGGCGTACCTCAGGGCTCAAACCTTGGTCCCTTGCTTTACCTCATACATAGTAACGAAATTGTACAATCCGTTAACTCCCTTATAAAAAGCTATGCCAATGATGTCTGAATGTTATTCTAAGGAAGAGAATGTAAGGAGCTGTAATCTTTTGCTACTAGTAGTGTAACACATGCAATGAAATTTCAGTACTCAAGGCTTCAAAGTTAATGTCACCAATTTTAATTACTGACATTTATGATGAGCTGTTGTTACTACAATGATGTAACTAATGCATGTAAAATATTGGTAACTGAAACTGGGTGCTGTAAGATTCTCAGTGTCTGCACTCATGAAAATTTGCAGTGGATAAACCAAATTAATTCTGTATGTGTTAAAGTCACTTGTGTCTTATATGCTCTTAGCCAGTTTGTAAAGATAGTTCTGAGCTTAGCACCAAAAATAGTATCCTTTGGAACGATTTATCCCTTTCTTCATTATGAAAATGAATTGTGGGGCTATGCAGCTGATGTCAACTGAAAAAGGATATTGCTGTTACAGAAAAGAGCAATAATACTTCTATATGGGATAGAACATAGAGAATCACATCACGAAATTTTTTTTGCAGTGTAAATACCTAACATATATTCTTTATACATTTTTAAACAATGGAAACTCCAGGTTGTAGAAATACTGAAAAGAACATAGATCCAGTTTGTATGTTGTTTATACATTTTTAAATTAGTTACAATTTTCATGACTCAACCAACAGATGTTATCAAGTGCAATGAAGTACATGACCATAACACAAGGCCAAAATATAATTACTTCTCGAAAATAGCAATATTAAAAATGACAAGTTGAGGCCAACATATCACTGGTTTGATTTGATTTACCAGATTACCAAACTCTTTAAGAATGTGTAAGGGGAATGATTTTAACATAAAATTAAAATCTTTTCTTATAGAAAATTTTTTATATTCATTCAATGAATTTTAAGACGCTACTTGTGACATGAACCAGCAGCATATCAGCTGGAGAGTAATAAAAGTAAATAGTATAAAAAATATAAAATGCAGCAGTTGAAGTATTCAGTATATTTTGTAAGTGTAATTATTTTTGTACTATACTTTATGATGTTCCCAAAGCTGTCATTCTGGTAGTCTGATACGAAGAAAATGTAAATAAATAAATAAAACATAATATAGAAACTTAGTAAGCATATACTGGGTACCCCATTTATCTTGACCACCCTAAATAACTGTTCGTTCAGATGCAAATTACAAAATGATTCAAGCAAATGTTCTTTAGCCATCAGGGGGTTATCAATCAGCATCATTGACTTCATTGTAGCTTTGTTTTTTACAAAGATATGAACAGAAGTATGACTTTTTTTAAATGGCACCCTGTATTTTTTATTCAGTAATTCATTTCCTCTCTTAAAGATCTATTCAAAAATGTATCAGAGTGTAACATTCAGTGAAACACAACATTATTAATTATGTACCACAACATTGACCTTGAGCCATGATCACAAACTCGTCCACTTGCTGGAGTTGTCAGAAAACAAATGAAAACAAAGTAAAAACATAACACAAAATTGACTTTTACTCTGCTGTACCAATGCCCAGGCGTATAACATTCAAAGGTGCTCAAAGTGGTGACCCTGGACACCCATACACAGGTTCACTCGTGGGATGAAATTATTATTTACTGCTTCCAGTGTTGCCTGCTGAAGAGAATTACAAGCAAGCATGATACGTTCCTGTATGTCCTCTGGAGTTGTTGGAATATCGCGATAGACAACATCTTTGATGCATCCTCAAAGAAAAGAGTCCAGAGGATTTAAATCAGGAGACCTAGCAGGCCAAGTAACTGTTCCTCCTCGAACAATCCACCTGGACGGATACCTTTGATTCAGGTGCAAGCAAGGCATTATGTTCCGGAAATCCATTATGTTGTTACCACATAAGCATTCTGGTTCTTAGCGGGACTTCATCCAGAAGAGGAGGAAGAATTTATCTAAGGAAGTTGGCATACACTGTGCTGTTTGGACTACCATTAATGAAATAAAGGCCAATAATGGCAGTACCAAGCATCCCACACTGGACGTTAACTCTCCATTGATGCTGATATTCCAAATGTCTAAGCCATCCTGGGTTGTTGCTGCACCAATAATGCATGTTCCTTGTATTTACCTGTCCTTTGTTTGAGAAGGAACACTCATCGGTAAATAGAACATTGGAGAAGAAGTTCGTGTTGGCAAGTATTTGCTGCTGTAGCTACTGACAGAACTGTACACAGTTCTGGAAATCATTCCCATGCAATTCTTGATGTAGGTACACATGGTAACGATGGAACAGATGGCATGTAAGAATACGATTTATACAGGTTTTAGGAACACCAATCTCGTGTTCAAGCTGTCGTGTGCTCACATGTGGATTCATAGCAATGGAAGTGAAAACAGCAACTTCAGCAGCTTCGGCTGTGCGAGTGCTACGGCGATTGCATTGTTGTGGGTTGAAACTTCCCGTTTCCTGAAACGTCGTAACAAGACGAGAAAACATCCGTCGGAAAGTTGGGTTCTTTTCAGGATATCGCTCTCTGTACAGTTTCGCTGCCTACATAGCATTTCGCCTACCTAAAACAACAACAATAAAAGAAACCTTATGTCGATGCAGTTTGTAGGAAGGACACCCTTACTGTATGCCTACTCTACACAACACTATTTAAAAGGACTAAACTACTGTACTAAATGTACCCATACATAATAAAACAGTATTGCAATTACTTTTCTGCTAACTTAAATTCTCCATAGATGAGTAGCATTTCTACCTTCTCTTTGTTGGTGTACATTCTACTCACACAACTCATCAACAGACAATGGTTGATGGAATGACGGGTGTGCATTCTACTTATGTTTACGTTTGTCCTCTGTCAACATCAGGACATGGATGTGTTCCATTACCCCGAGTACCTGCACTAAGTGCTGGGGGTGTCAATGTCAATGTTGTGTTATGTAATTAATAACATTGTGTTTCAGTGAATGGTACACTGTGATACCTTTTTGAATAGGTCTTTAGGAGAGAAATGAGTAACCAAATAAAAAATACAGGGTGCCATTTAAAAACGTCATACCGCTGTTCATATCTTTGTAAAAAACAAAGCTAAAACAAAGCTACAACGAAGGCAATCACGCTGATTGATGTCCCCCTGATGGCTAAAGAACATTTGCTTGAAACATTCTGTAATTTGCATCTGGACAAACAGTTATTTAGGGTGGTCAAGATAAATGGGACACCCTGTATATAATACAATTAAGTGCATCACATTGAACACAGTAATGTATATACCAATGTATTCTGTCACTGAGTGGAAACAAGGGAATTGTTGAAATAACTGTAATGGTTGTTTAAAGGGTTTTATGTCCTGAATAGCTTTTATTCTCACAGCGAATTTGTTAAAAAGTTTCGATCCTTTATGGTTTTTGCATGGATTGTATGAAAGTTCTCCTAAGTCTGGTGTTGTCATCGACATCACAGATCCTCTACAAACTTTTTGTCATGATCTGTTACATTTGTCTTGAAAAATAAAACGGTTTCTTTTATTTATATGCAAGGTAGTGCAGGTATGGTAAGTGCTGCAAAGTATGTTTGCACAGTTCTCTTATTTGGTTTCCATCTATTATTCTCATAGCCTTCTTTCAAATTTTAAATGCACTGAGTGCTGCTAGAGACTTTCTCCAGAATATGTCTTCCAATAACTTCCAATGCCACTGTCAATGTGAATATAATCATTCTAAGTCTTTTGCTGCATCATTATAAAACGCTAAAATAAATGTGCCACCAATGTTTCGGCCATCTTTGCTGCCGTCCTTTTTAGGATGAATAGCTGCTAGACTCAGGGAATGCTTTTTCCTATGCACCATCTTATTTTGGTTGTCAGGTGACGACCAATGTCGCATTCTTCAATCCCAACTAACAGTTCAAAATATAGATTCATATGGAGGTGTGTTTGAACAGAAGGCAGTCGCCTGTGCTGCTCTGGGTAAAGACTGGAATGCAAGAGTGATTCGACAGCTTCTATTAAGAGATAGTGTCTTCCTGCAGCGAGATGCTGATGCCACACTGCAGTTCTCTTTGTCTACTTGTACATACTGTTGAACCAGGGTCATATGGAGCTGCTGTATGGGACACATGCAACTTGTTGGACTGGGATCGCTGGCAGCCAGGAAATCAGTAACTTGAACTGACCACTGATGTTCATGCTGTTGGGATGAGTAGCAAATGGGTCATACCCCCAAAACATTTACCACAAAAATAGCTTGATGGCATCATTTTCACATCTGATTATTGTATGAGACTTCTCCATATGTTATTAGCAACTGAAGAATTGGGTGAATGGAATTTATGAAAACATATTTAAATGCAGCTGACAGTAGAAAAGGGGCAATGTAATTGACTAATTGGCAAATATGATAGTGAGAAGGGCAAAGTTCCAAATGTTTTGATGCAGTCACACATTTTATACAGTTATAGTTTTTTGTATAAAATTTTTATGTTCATTTGTCTTTGAACAAACACACAAGTTTTGTGTATACATCATACATGTACTATGCTACAAAAGGATTATAAATATTTCTACTTCTTACAGAAACATTAAGAGAGGACATAGGAGAAAATGGATATGTTTACATAATCTAATACAGATTTTGGTGCTTGAAAGGTAATAAAACCAAATTTTGCAGGTGAGGTAATCATGTTATTGGCTACATTCTGGAATTTTTCAAATTTTTTCCTCAAAAATTTGATCATGGTATTGTTGGAAATTTTCACAACGCATGCTGTCACACAAGGAACATTTTCACAAAAATTACTTCACTTAACAACTTTCATATTATGGGAGGTAATTCTTAGTCATCAGATAAACAAACTTGTGGCACAGTTTTTTAATATCAGATTTCGATCTCTTGCAATTTATTTTAAAAATTTACGTGCATGAAACAAAGCAACTTCAATTTCACAGAAAAGTAAATAATTTTGACAGAAATACACTTAGAAATAAATTGTATCACAGGAAGTTGTGTTATACTATGAAAAAGTCCGCAGAAAATTTCACTTTTCTATCTCCATTGGTTCAGGGGAAAATGTTCCTTATACACTCAGAAATGAAAGTTCAAGGAAATGTGCTTACAAGACACCATAAACTATTACCTTAATGTTGACCATAACCCTAAATTTTGTCTTCTTGCTCTTTGTGTACCTGTTTTCTTTTTATCTGACGTTTCAGGCATGCCCTTTTGGCTATACCCTTCACAGATAATTCAGAACGTGGAACACACACAGTCTCTATCTCCTACAATAACTCCTCGGTGAAGCAACCTGCAACAAATCCTAGTCCAGCAAGGGTCCTTATTCTTCCAATGTTACCATCATTAAGTACAAGACATGCATCATATGTGGCAATTTTAACAACTGTAGATGAGCTAAATGTTGTTTCTGGACATCTCTTCCAAATGAGACTGTTGAAGCTCTCATTTGGGTTTTGTGTTCCACCGTGGGTACATTTCTTTAACAAATCTGGATGAGCCAGAAACTGGACTGTTCAAGACTGCTTTTAGGAAGACTGTGTTTATGTGAATAGGTGTTGTTTTCTGCTTTTGTCTACTTATATTTGCACCAGGATATATCACGCAATTAATGTACTGGCTCCTCCTCAATTGAAAACTTGTGAAAAAAATATTGCCCACACTCCCTTCTGCATTGCTTTCAAATCTCCAGTGTTTTGCTTTATAGCTTTGTCATAATATATTTGCAATTTGTGGATCTCTTTGTCAGTCAGGCGCTGTGGCCCACCCAGTGGCTTCCCATCTTCGAGCTGTACAACTTTTTGTTCTCGCTTCAGTTCCAGAAGTCTCCTGACCATCCTCTTCTGAATGTGCCCCACACACTCTAGCTTTTCAATGTTGGCTCCATTTCCATATGGCTTGATTTCTACAACAGATTTTAAAGCACTAGAATCTCCATCGCCAAGATATTTCACATATCTAACTCCATGCCTCATTTCGCTCTGGTGAGATATTAATGGCATATTCATTATTGGCATTTTAATTATTGCACAAAACAAATTGTTACCTTCCCTTCCAACACCAACACATCTCATCCCATAGCAGAATATTATGTTGGCTTCATAAACCCAATTCTTAGCAGTTGATGTTTTAAATTGAATGTCAGTATGACAGCTGTCATAAAACAAGTGCATATGACACATAATACCCTCTCTGTCTTTACTGTCATATAATTTTGAAGATTTATTGCCACAGTTACAACATGCACACGAATTTCTAATCTTAGAACACATAATTTCTAAATCAATTATCCTAAAACCACTATTCACTTCGTCTTTAGTGGACTGAAACTCTATACCACTTCCAAGCTTCTCCTGTGAACTGCTCGTTGTCTGAGCGTCACAATTATCTTCCACGGAATTATGTTGATTCACTTGCAGAAACTGTTTATTCCCAAATAAATGGCGAGCTTTAGCCACTTTCTTAAACACTTTACCACTATATCTTGGCATTTTAAATGGTAAATCATACAAGAAAGCTTGAACACAGTCGTAATTCTCACACTAACAGCAGAGCTGAAATGTTTATATTTCTGCACCACAGACAATAACAGCTGCCAAAGGTAGCTAGCGGAAGGCAAAGATAAGACGACGTAAACGGTTCCATAGTGTTCTATATCTTCTGATGCTTTTTTGACAGCAGGAAGTAATAAAACATTGCAAACAAGAAGAGTGTCGCTAGAAAAGTGGGCGTGGTGCTGCGCAGTGAGTGAAACAAGACAGCCTTTTTAACATTTGTAGTTCAAATCAATCTGTGAAAATTGGAGATAGTATTTCTAACATGCTACAGAACTATCTGGTGGCAAATTTTATCATTTTTGTCCAATTTTGCCTATGTCTCCCCTTAAACAATGAGAAATATGTCCACTACATTAGGCATGTAACAGTATATTTAGCAAATTGTACTAATCTTTATTGACAAGGGCAGATAATACATACATCATATACAATTGAATAAAACTCCAAAACTTGCTTCCACTATAAGTATTTATTTATGAATGGTACAGTAAAAATTTTTGCACGAAACGTATTCCTTGAGATGATAAAAGTTATGGAATATCTACTAACATCATGTCGGACCTCCTTTTGTCTGGCACAGTGCAGCACCTCGGCGTGGCATGGACTCAACAAGTTGTTGGAAGTACTCTGCTGGAACACTGAGCTACTCTGCCTCTATAGGTGTCCATAATTGGAAGGTGTTGCCGGTGCCGTATTTTGTGCACAAACTGACCTCTCGATTATGTCCTATAAATGTCTGGTGGGAATTCATGTCGGGCGATCTGAGTGGCCAAATCATTCACTCTAACTGTCCAGAATGTTCTTTGAAGCAGTAGTGAACAGCTGTGACCCAGTGACATGGCGCATTGATATGCATAAAAACTGCATCGTATTTGGGAACATGAAATCCATGAATGGCTGCAAATGGTCTCCAAGTAGCCAAACATAACCGTTTCCAGTCAATGATTGGTTCAGTTGAACTAGAAGATCCAGTCCATTCCATTTAAATACAGCTCACACCATTATGGAATCACCACCAGTTAGCACAGTGCCTTGTCGACAACTTTGGTGCATGGCTTTGTGAGGTCTCCACCACAGTGGAACCCTACCATCAGCTCTTACCAACAGGAATAGGGACTCACATTACCAGACCAGAGTTTTACAGTCATCTAGAGCTCAACCAATATGATCAGGAGCTCAGAAAAGGCGCTGCAGGGGATATCGTTTTGTTAGTAAAGGTACTCGCATCAGTTGTCTGCTACCTTAGCCCATTAATATCAGATTTTGGCGTACTGTCCTAACCGATTTGTTCGCCAAATGTCATTCCTGTGGTTATTTCAAGTAATGTTGCTTATCTGTTGGCTCTGACAACTCAATACAAACACTACTGCTCTCAGTCATTAAGTGAAGGTGGTTGGCCACTGCATTGTCTGTGGTGAGAGGGCTGAAATCTGGTATTCTCAGCACACTCTGGACACTGTGGATTTCCAAACTCAATTCCCTAACGTTTTCCGGAATGGAATGGCACATGCATCTATCTCCATCTACCATTCCGGTTCCAAAGTCTGTTAATTTCGATAGCGCAGCCATAATCCTGTCAGGAACCTTTTGACATGAATCACTTGAGTACAAATAACAGGTCCGCCAGTGCACCGCCCTTTTATGCCTTGTGTGCGCTATACTACCGCCATATGTAATTGTGCATATCGCTATCCTATGACTGACATCACCTCAGCATAAATTCGGTTTACACTCTGTCAAACAAATGTTAAAATTATAAAAACTAGGAGCATCAGTAAATTGGCAAATAAGATGGTTATATTTGCCTTTTAATATAAACATGTGAGTTTTTTTCTACCTTCGTTTCAACGAGTGTGTATTCTCAAGCCTCCTTCACAATGCAGAAAGTGCAGGACAGGCTTGAGTAGCATCATCTTGATAAACTTGTGAGTAGGATTCTAAGGAGAATCCGCAAGTGTGACAGTATATGGGTTGAAGAAGCAGCAAATTTTGATGTCATAGGTGTGCACTTTTAGGCAAACTACTTTCATTTAGGTTATTGCTTTCATTTTTATTTCAGAACGAAAATATTTTTTAGTTCCAAAAATTATTATTTCAGTCCCTACTTCCCTTAGACCCAAGGTTACTACATACATGTATAGATATGCAAACAGCATAGCTGAGATGCACTGTGTAAATTATCGTAATTTTTAAACTTTGAACTTATACCTTTACCTTTTTCATTGGTTTTTGCTATTCCTTTTGCTCCAAGTTAAAATCTAGAGTTTGTAAATGACTGTCATGGTACATTTTTTCGCTATGGAGCTTTTTATCATATTTTGTCTGATTATTCCGTGATTTTCTGTATTTGTCATTTCATTCAGTTAGCGTTTGGAACTATCTAGTCCTCTGCTTCTTCATTGAGATCTTCAAATGCATGTAGATACTTCAAGCATTTCATGTGTCATTCTCCCCAAAATATTTTAGGTCCCTCCCTAGTGGATTATAATGCAAATGGAGTGTAGAAATATATGTGACATTCTTCATCCACAATTTTGACATAAACTGCAATCCTTTATCAAACGAGAAAGCATTACTAAACTTCCTGGCAGATTAAAACTGTGTGTTAGAATGGCACTCAAACACAGAACAAAAGTTATTATGAGCTTTGCCTGTGAAAGGAAGGTTCCACCATCAAGCCCCAGTCCAACACATAGCTTTAATTTCTCAAGAAGTTTAAAAGAGTGCAAAGTGCAAACTCAGTTGTAGAGTAAAGTATTCATTCTAATAGAAGTACTTGACTTTCCAAGCCTATCAAAAGAGATCTTTTGGATTTTACTGATCAACACTTTTGGAGTAGTCTTCTTCAAAGGAAACAGTTTAATGTACTTTGGTAACTGCTTCACCTCTACAAAGTTGTGCTACTTTTCTTCTATAGCAATTGACAGGATTTCTGTAGTAAGTTTAAAGAAGGGTGTGTGGAACGTAATAGCATTCCTTTATAAACTGACACTGGAAAATATCGTGAGTCATTACAGTTTTTGAAGAATGTAGGGAAGATTACACAAATAACCATAGATGATTCAATATCTCCTCTATCAAATATAAAATTACAGAGAAAATTATGTATAAAACAAATATATTTACAGTAGAATGATAAACTATCAGGGTTACAACATGGATGTATAACGCCAAAATCAACTTAGACAGCAATAGATGAATGATCCAATAGTGCACTAAATCTGTGGACAATAAACACACAACAAAAGTTATATTTTTAGATATTTCAGAAGATTTTAACATGGTTGATCATAGCAGCATTCTTAGTAAGATTGACCATGACATTATAGGGACCTCTCCAACAGATAGATCAGTTCACTGCTTAGTAATGGGTTACTAATGCTGTCAATGAGATGTACTAGTCAAAAGTCCAAAGAAGCCACTGGAATGTTATTGTGCCTTGATGGACACCACACTGTTCAAATGTTCAAATATGTGTGAAATCTTATGGGACTTAACACACTACATACCCAAAATTATCCTAAGGACAAACACACACATCTATGCCTGAGGGAGGGCTCGAACCTTCACCGGGACCAGCTGCACAGTCCATGACTGCAGAGCCTTAGACCATTCGGCTAATCCCACATGGCACAGCACTGTTCAGATGATGCCTGCTGAGAAAATTTTGTGAGCTGTACGACTCCTGGGGAGAAGCTGAGATAGTAAACATTGGAGACTATGGCAGTTTGAGTGTAAATTTCAAATTTTATACTACTGCACCTGATCTGTAAAATTTCATTTGTTAAAATTTTGGTAAACGGGAACAACCACTGTGCTTGTTGTTGTTTTTTTTTTTAAAGTAGCTGCTGTGCCTAACTACCTTAACTGTGTTTCTTAATCGTGCCTATCTGAAGCAATTAAATTTAGTACTAACTTATTTGCTTTAACAAAAGTTGTTAAGAATAACCCACATAATCAACTAGCCCTTCCATTCTTCTGTCACTCTGTTTCACAATGGTAGAATACTGTGGTTGCTTCTCATTATGTGAAATGCTGTTGATTAATAGGTTATTTTATGTAGATAATTCTGGATGTATATACTGGTTGGGATTTTGTTTGTTAAAATATGAGCTTATGATTGGAGGTTGTGAGCCTCTTGGGAGTGAAGTCGACCAAGTGAAGATGCTGAAGGAAGAATTGCACTCGCATTTTGTCATAACAGTAATGCATCTGAACGAGGTGAGTGAGACTCTTTCCACTGTTCAATAAGCTTTAGCTGAAATATCATTGCCCATGCAAGTAAGATGTTTGAAGGCCCAAATCGTGTATTAATTTGACAGGTCACAACATTTGCATTGTATAAAAGGGCGTGGACAAATGGGTAAACAAATAGATCACTTACAGGAGAAAGCATCCATCTCTTGGAACATATTGAGGATATGTCTGCTGTGAACTTAGGGGACAAATTCGAAATGGTCCTCGGAAGCTGTTGGAGAGGAAACTGAATATGGTGATCATATGGATAGGAAAGTGGACAGGAAGGGGGTACAACAGATCAAGAGGGCAGTGATATGTTTGCTAAGTTACCAAATCCTGTACTTGGCTTGTAATAAGGAAGTAGTTAACACAGATGCAGTACTTTTTCTCTTTCCTAGTTGAATTGCAGCTTGGGAAGACAACAGTTTTATAAGCTGCTAAATCCAAAGTGTACAGGGCAAGTTAAATACAGGAATGATAATGCAGTATAAGCTCAACGAATACTGATAGTATTTTTGTAAGGAATTGATATTCCCACAGGCACTAAAGGAATTAGTGCAGACCAACAAATCAGAAAGCTGTCAGCCAGAGTATGTGTCACATATCAGGCTGACAGTAAAGCCAGTATGTTTATTGTAGAGTGAAGCAGAGGTTATAAGAACTGTTCTGAAAGGGGTAAGTCCGGAGGGTAGGTATAGGTTGCTCTTTGTGTCAAGACCACCAATGAATCAAGTATTTACAAACTGTGTAATGGCATGTTGAAGTCATCCATTTTGCTAGCGTGAAGTGAAAGGTAGAAACTGGGATGTGGGATTCGAAGGTGCTGAAGGATGGCTGAAAAAGCTTCCTTACAGATAATACAGCGTCATATAGGTGTTTAAGATGTGGGAGGCCTGACCATTTTAAATGTGATTGTCCAGACAGCCAGCCATAGAGCAGGGAGAATTACGACTGACTACAGGTGAGGAACAGGGAATGTTAGTGTGATTACATCCCTAGTCTGCAGTAACGTAGTGGCTTCGTCTGTGGCTCCCATTCCACTTATTTTCCTTAGTGTGAATGAAGAACCAGTTTGTGCCCACTTGACAAGGAAGCCCACTACTGGTAATTACTGAAGAATGCTACCAAGGGTGCCAGTTACTATGTTTTCCCCCACTGAGTACTGGACTGGAAGGGTGGCCAATTCTGGTAAGCTGTACATGTTGGGGTAAGTCACCATTAAATTGTAGATGCAGGGTTTCACTTGGAAAGTTAAGGTGAAGGTAGTGGATCAATTAGCTATTTCTGTCATTCTTGGGTCTGACTTTGTCGAACACATGGGCCTCTTTGTTAATTGGGAGGACTAGAAATTTTCGTCCCTTTTTGATAAGGAGCAAACTTATAAATTTTGCAACTATTCTTGTGAAGTACTGGTGCAGTCTGATATGGTTAAACAAAAGCCTGGTAATTTTAGCAATCTAGCTCCATAGCACACCATACAGTTGCGCCATGTATGTCAGTCATATCCAGGTGTTCTTAACGATTTATTGGGGGTTGTGAAATTTGGCGAGTAGAAGTTTGAACTAACTGATAACATTTCAATCAGACAACCCCTATGAAATGATTCAAGTTGGTCATCGATGAAATCTTTAGACCCTGCTGCTCTCCATATTATTCATCCATATTTTTAGTTCCGAAAGGATATGGAGGCATTTGGCCTATAGCAGATTATTGTGCATTGAACAAAAAGCTAATTTTATGGTCTATGCCATTGCTTGATACACATTCCTGTTTCTTCTCGTTTTGTAAGGCTAAATTCCTCGCTACACTCGATCTCAACCAGGCTTTTACCAGACTCTGTTTTATGAAGGTTTCAAATCGATCACACCCATTGTGGCCGACTGGAAACTACATAATTTAACTGTGTTTCATTTGGGCTCTCAGCTGCACTGTCATCTGCTAGATAGTATTTTTTCAGATGCCAAACTTAGATTTGTCTTTCACAATCTAGATGGCTTGGTTATCTTCAGCAAGAATTTCTCTGAATATGTTCAGTATGTCAAGGAGGTTTTGTGCTGATTAAGGGAATCAGGTCTTATTGTAAAGCCTTCTAAGGCAAAATTTTCACACCTGCAGATGTCATTTTTGGAACATATAGTTTCTCCCAGGGCATTAGTGTTGATCAGAGCTGCACTGAGGCTATTCACCATCATGAGGAAGTAGTCAGTGGGAAACAGAGTTCATCAGTGCTGTTCTCACCAGTCTCCTGGAATTGTTTAAGGATATTGCAGAACACCAGTACTCTGATGTTACATCAGAGGGGATTAAGGAGATGATAAAAGTGGGACGAACAGTGAAGTCCTATCATTTAAGTCGTAATTTTCTGTCTTGTTCGGCCAGAGGAATTAAATGAAGCAAAATAGTTTTACCCTTTGAACTATTACCCTTCATGTGTAAAGACTACCAGGAGCCACAAGTTGGAGGTCATCTGGGGACATTTAAATCCGATATCTATATTTTTGAGAATTTTATCTGCTATAGCATAGACAGAGAGATCAAAGAGTGCGCCCAGTCTTGTAAGGTCTGCACAATAAGTAAACCAACAACGAGTACCCGACAGGGATTGTTAGCTTCTGCTGTTGTGACATCACCCATGGAGAGGCTGTACGTAGATTATATTAACCCTTTCTGTGGTTTTCAACTGTGAATAGGTTTGTACTGATTTGTGTAGATGCATTTTCCCTCTTTTGCAGGTTATTTCAGCTGTGTAATACTACTGCAGCAAAAGATCATTAACTGTTTGCAATCCTTGTTTGGTACCTTTGGTCACTGTCAGTATCTAGTTTCTGATAACATCACACCAATTGCAGTGACACATTGGTTATCACACTGGACTCGCATGTGGGAGGATGTCAGTTCAAACCCACACACAGCCATCCTGATTTAGGTTTTCTGCAATTTTCTTAAATCGCTTCAGGCAAATGCTGTGATCGTTCCTTTGAAAGGTCATGGCCGATTTCTTTCCCATGCTTCCCTAATCCGAGCTTGTGTTCCAACTCTAATTACCTCTTAGTCGTCAGGATGTTAAATATTAATCTCTTCCTCCTCCTCCTGATAACACCACAGCATTCACCTTAAGAGACCATTAACTGTTTGCAATCCTTATTTGGCACCTTTGATCATTGTCAGAATCTAGTCTATGGTAACACCACAGCATTAACTTCAAGGCTGTTCTGGGGCTTCTGTTCCGAAAGGGGAATTTCACCTACCAGTACTACACCCTATTATCACAACCCTTGATTCATGGAGTAGGTAACTACAATTTGCAGTCTGCCTTTATAGCCTACCAACATCAAGATCATTCTAGATGGAAGCAGTAGCTTCATCAGCTGGCCTTTGCTTTCAATCCTATGGTACATTAGTCTTACAAACAAACTCCCACTAGACTTACTTTTATGTATAAGCCCAACTTGCTGCTAGTGACTTTATGGTTGCTCAACCAATTGTTGTCCAAAAAGTTTGATGCAGTGCAAATTCACGATAAGTGGAAGCGGGCAAGGGATAATATGAAGTGTAGTCATGATGTAGAGGTCCAGACATATAGCAAGGATGGATGGTTGGCTGACCTCATACTGGGTGACAGGATCCAGATGCATAACTTCCAGTCAGTGAATAAGGTAAAAGGCAAAATACTGGGGAATTTACTGCCCAGATTTATGGGACTGGTCCAAATTCTCTGGTTTGTGATTGTAGCCACTTTACTCAAAATCCCACAGAGCAGAAGAATTTTTTGTATTCATCTATCCGAAATTAAACCATGTATTAATATGGAAAGTGAAACTAAGTAATAAATTATATTAATTGTAAGCCTATATGAACAAAAAATTGTTGGTAACCTTATTATTAAAATTGTTGTGCACAGCTGAACTGCTTCTGATTTATGTAAAAATATGGATTGTGGATTTTAATGTGTGTTAAATTTTATATTTTTAAAGATGGAATATTAGTTACACAAGCTCTTCATTGTCTCTCTCTATGTGTTGCTATTTTTATTAACCTTCTTCCTTGTTCCCTAATTGCAGTCAAGATTACAGGAAAAGAGATGTCCTCCAGACAGTTTACTTGAGCAATGTCTTATCTGTAATTCAGCCACTGAGAGGCAGAACTAATATTGTTTCTCTGAGTTCCTCCATCCAGGAAATTCCTACCAATGGAGATGTTTTGGGACGAGACGATGTGCTGTGATGAACAAGGCACCTTCAGACAGTGCCCAACGAGCAAATTTGAATTTTTTAGAGTTCATATTGAGCTGTAGAGGTCATGCAGCAAGTATGGCCCATGGTCAGGAAGGCATTGACTGTCTCCTTGCCAGTATGACTCCTAGGACCAAATTGAGATGGTTGGCTGGTTTATTTGAAGAAGGGGGGAAAGGGACCAAACCACGAGGTCATCTGTCCCTTGTTCCTGGTAAAATAATTACACAAGGGAAAGAAGAAGAGAAAGGAGATGTACAGCACAATAACAGGAGAATGGAAGAACCAGAAGAACGACAGAAGGACAACCAACACTACTATGGATAAAACTGAAAAGAAAGCCACAGAGAGAAGCAAGAAACACTTACAAGGGATAAAAACAAGAGAGGAGATGACTGTGGTTGGCCAACCACGAGAATAAAAAGGAAAAGCCAGTCACCCTGCTACACATTAAAGCATCCAGCCTAAAAGTGTTACAGTGGAGAACACAAAGTGACAAAGGACATGCGCGAAAACATATATAGAATGATAAAACCCACCGCCACATATAAAACGTAAACTTAAATTAGCTGATGAGGCATTGTCAGCTAAAATTAATGGCAACGAGTCCATTAACCGAAGAGTCCGTCGCAGGGCAGCCAAAGAAGGATGGCTCATCAAGATATGGGCCACTGTCAGTGGGGTGCAACACCGAAACTGAGGTGAGTCACCACGGCGCAGGAGGTAGCCGCGTGTCACCCAAGTGTGGCCAATGCAGAGCTGATAGAGAACCACAGAGTCTCTACGAGAGGCCCGCGTGGATGTCTTCCACACATTCATAGTTTCTTTGATGGCACACAGTTTGTTGTGCGTACTGAGGTTAAGCCATTCCGCCTCCCAAAGCCGCAAAACCTTGCAGTGTAGTACTGAATGCAGGTTTTTCGCTGAGAAGCTGATCTCTATAAGTAGTTTCCATATAGCCTGTTCGGCCAGCATGTTAGTAAGTTCGTTGCTTGGGATTCCGATGTTGCCTGGGATACAGACAAACACCACTGAACGACTGGACCGTTCCAGGGCATAGATGGACTCCTGGATGGTCGGTACCAAAGGATGACAAGGGTAGCTTGTCGGCTGCTCAAGGAGTTAGTATACAGAAGAAACGACTCCCCAGGGCATGAACGGATGTGCTCAAGAGTACAAGATATATCCACCAGCTTGGCAATGAAAACACTGCAGCCATTGGGCAAGAAATGATGTCAATATGTCCTCCATGGACATATGTAAAGCCGACGTGATCACCTGACATCGAGCCGTCGGTGTAAACCACTTCATGGCCTCAGTACATGTCAAGAATCGAGAGGAAGTGGCAGCGGAGAGCTGCGGGGTTAACTGAGTCCTTAGGGCCATGTGAAAGGTCCAGGCGAAACCGCGGCCTAGGTGTACACCATGGAGGTGCACGTGACTGGACCTCAAGTATAGGCGGTAAAGGCAAGGACTCCAGTTCAGAAAGAAGGGATCGCACACGAACTGCAATTGGAAGCCCTGACCTGGGCCGCCGATGCGGGAGATGAACCGCCGTGGGTGAAAAAAGGAGACGGTAATTCGGATGCGCAGGAGAACTACGAACGTGTGCAATGTAACTGGCCAGCAGTTGTGCATGCATAACCTGCAAATGGAGGGACTCTGGCCTCCACCAATACGCTGGTCACCGGGCTCGTCCGAAAAGTTCCTGTCGCTAGGCGAACGCCACAGTGGTGTTCTGGGTCGAGTAAACGCAACGCTGAGGGCGCCGCCGAACCATAAACCGGTCTCCCATAGTTAAGGCAGGATTGAACAAGGGCTCCGTAGAGCTGCAGCAGCGTAGAGCGATCTGCACCCCACTTGGTGTTACTCAGGCAGCGGAGGGCATTGAAGTGCTGCCAGAACTTCCACTTAAGCTGACGAAGGTGAGGAAGCCAAGTCAATCGGGCGTCGAAAATCAGTTCTAAGAATCAGTATGTCTCCACTACAGTGAGTGGATCATCATTAAGGTAAAGTTATGGTTCCGGATGAACGATACGACGCCGACAGAAGTGCATAACACACGACTTTGCGGCCAAAAACTGGAAACCGTGGGGTAGAGCCCATGACTGCGCCTTGTGGATGGCTCCCTTTAGGCGCCTCTCAGTAACACCAGTACTGGTGGAGCAGTACGAAATGCATACAGAGAAGGTGAGACAGAAGGCCCTACAGCTGCTGCTGGACCATTAATGGCCACTAAAAATTGAGATGCATTCAATACAGAGCGCTGTGGGACCCAATTCTCCTGGATATGGGGGGAACTATGGGTAGCACCAATTTGGACACGGAAAGTACGAAGCGACAGGAAATTTTGGATAAAAATTGGGAGCGGGTCTCAAAGACCCCACTTGTATAATGTGGCAAGGTTATGT
Source organism: Schistocerca cancellata (assembly GCF_023864275.1). Lineage (NCBI taxonomy): Eukaryota > Metazoa > Arthropoda > Insecta > Orthoptera > Acrididae > Schistocerca > Schistocerca cancellata. Next base: position 482,708,473 of record NC_064628.1, read on the forward strand.
TATCGCCAGGTTGTGTCATACGCTTTTCGTAGATCAAAAGAATCGGCAACCAAGTGTTGGCGTCTGGAAAAGGCTGTTCAGATGGCAGATTCGAGGGACAAAAGACAAGACAACCATGCACTAGATGAGCTGTACCAGGCTAAGAATCAACCGACCACAGTGGGCTGGACGGACTCGGATGGAAGATGACAGGTGGCACTGGAAGTCCCTGGCTTTCATCTTCACAGGGAGAAGACACCAGAAGGCCAAGGAAGACCTGCAACAGTCAGCTATAAATGTGGACAGATGGTACATGACAGCGGTGGATGGAAGGCAATGGAGAAACTTGTAGCAGCATGCAGTTTGTTGGGCCTGATAGCACAAAAATAAGTAAAGTAAGTAAGACAGTAAATAGCATTTATGGATGCGAAATTGGTACATTTGTAAATCTTATTTGCTGAAACTGGAGTATTCTCACACACATGGGCGCCTGCATAAAGTTATCCAAGATCCCAACAGTGCCATTTTTGTTGCAACTGAGTAGTTGAATTTGAGAACGTTTTGTGCCCAATGAAATGTATTTAAAGGAAGTGCACAGAGCTTACTGTGTCTTAAAGTTTAATATTTCCAGTTAATATTTTTTGATGATAGGTGTCTGTTTTACCCTGAAGGTAGGCGTTTTTTATTAGTGTATCTAAGGTACTCATTTTGTATTATTAATATGGGCCGGTTGAGCCAATTCTTAAAGGTCTAGGACTGAATCAAAATGGTGTTCGTCTCATTGGTTTGGCACGTTGTTGTGTAGCCATGGTAACCGGAGTGCAGAACTCCTAACTCTGTGGTTGGATCTCGTGCTGGATTACGGCCCATATAGTTAAATAAGGTCCAAACATCTTACTGACTGTATTCCTCAAGCTCTGCTACAATCGTTCTACCATGTAAAACTTAATTCAACCTCAGCAAGCCTGTACAGGTAAAATGTAAACGTACAGTTGAGATTTTAAGATATGCAGCAGGCAAAGAAACTGTTCTTGTGGGAATCTGGGCAAGTGCTGGGAAGGTATATTGCAGCCATGTGTGTTCACGATAACTTGACGATTTCAGTAATGCTGACAGAAGCGGAGAAAATCGACGTTAGCTGAGAGAAATTCATTCCTCTGACTGCTGCCAATGTTAGGCTGCTCCTAGACGCGAAGTATTACTGTATGCATTGTTAAGAGTAATAGCGGCAATGCCTTTGGAAGCAATAAATGATAATTAATTGTAATCCTCAGCTGCCGACAGGAGTTGTTGATATACCTCGATGGGGACAGCTGAAAATGTGTGCCCAGACCAGGCCTCGAACCCGGGATCTCCTGCTTACATTACAGACGCTCTATCCATCTGAGCCACCGAGGACACAAATGAACAGCGCGACTGCAGGGACTTACCCCTTGCACGACTCCCGTGAGACCCACATTCCCAACTGTCCACATTCTACATATGTAATGTTCCTATTGATATCTGCCCATCCACTCATTACTCGTGCGAACTAAGGCGATGATTCCCGTAACAGTTCGGGCAAACTGTGCGCATTCGCATAGACGAAGGTCAATGGCGGGTTTCCTTTAACTATATATGAAAGTAGTAACTGTTCTCGAAAGAACAGATACCATTGATGACTGTGCAGCTTCTCTAGAATAACTGTTAATTAATTGAAACCCTCAGCTGCCGACAGGTGTTGTTGTTATACCGCGATGGGGACAGCTGAAAATGTGTGCCCCGACCGGGACTCAAACTCAGGATCTCTTGCTTACATGGCAGACGCTCTATCCATCTGAGCCACCGAGGACACAGATGAGCAGCGTAACTGCAGGGACATATCCCTTGCACGCCTCCCGTGAGAAGCAATCGACGCTGCCTTTCCGCCACAGCTTCTCTCTCTTCGGCAGTCCTGATGCAGGGACATTGCAAGCTTCCTGCCGTTCCTGACAACATCCGTGGACAAATAGTACTGTGCTGGGTATTATAAGTGTCCCTTACTGGAGTTCGTTAATGGCTGTACAGGTAAGCGACAGATTAAAAATGGGTTAATGCACTCTTTTTCAGCAATGATCTGTAAAGGTTCACAATTGCCAAGATTGAAAAACAACGCCGAAACTACCAACACTAGAAAAGCTATAATTTCCCGCGAATAACCTGACAACCAAACAGTCTACAAAGTATTCGATTTAAATATGCCGATTTAGCTGACCGTGCTGGGAACTGTTGCGTTCTGCTATTGGTTGTTTTGAATGAATCATCAGCGGTATAACTGCGCTCAGTCAAAATGGAACACGGTTTTTGAAATGTAGTTATGATACGCACAACAGATAAAACAAATGTACATTCTGTTACGTTCTTGCACAGAAAAACAATCGACACGATCAGTTCGGAAATAAAACACTTGTTTTGCAGTCGAACAATGTAGCTGTGCGTGTAGGAGACAACAGTAAATTCACCATTAATATACTTTTCTGTAGTAATTTTTATGTACGAGAGACGAAAAAATATAAAACTGCCTTTGCCATTAATCATTTTACAGACATGTCTGAGATATATAGAGTCTGTTTTATAATGAAATAGTTAATACGTACTGCGTTACGTGACGAGATGCTATATAATAAGCTTGCGGAATACTTTTAATCCATGTGTAAAGTAATGAACACGTAGCTGGTCAGCAGACAATTCTGCCGCGTCTGCTGATTCGGAAGGGCTGTTGCTGATGTCTCTGCCGAGTCCGAATCTGCCTCGTCAGATAAATCCTCAGAACCACTCGAGAAAATTTCACTGTCACTATCTGACTCAAGTTGAATAATCACGCTCTCAATAGCCTTGTTCATCAGTGCTACTCGACGCTAATATTCATCCATAATCGTGTTCACTTTATCCCACGCCTTCTTCCTGTCGTCTTTCTTGGATTCTTTCAGTGCTCTTTTACTGTATATTGTGGCTCGGGCTTGTAATGTTTCACAACTTCCAAATGCTCGTTCCACGTTACATTTGCACCGAACGGTATTTTATGCTCAGTCAGCCATGATTTTATATCTGCGTTACTAGAAAGTGCTTTAGGCGCTTTATTTTCGTGTATACAATGGCAGGGTGCTTTGTCTGGCATCACAATACTTCCAGCTGGGATATTTGGTACTAGGCGCTTTGCCCCCATTTCATTATAATTTTCACTGTTCATATCGTTGTGATAATTTTCCGATACGCTTATAGAATTATAGTGAAATGTCAGTGGACGCTCAAGGCTAAGCAAACAACTAAACAGGCATGGCAAAGGTGCAGGCCATTTATCGCAAGTCATTTATTACTTCACGAAAGTCCAACCATCTTTTATTGCACAGGTACCAAAAATACTAATAATATACATATTATTTATGCAATTATTCCAAATTTCTTCAGTTGAGCAATAGATGATTAATTTGTTAATTTAAACGAATAAAATGCACCAGTTTAGGAAGGACTAACAAGCAAGTAGCACAATCAGATAGAACTCAGACACACGCTTAGCGCTGGACAAACAATGACAGCAGTTATTCCAAAGATTACAATTCCAGCATTTGGCTGGCCAAAGGAGGTGCTTGACTTTAGTGAATATAACTTACAAGAAGTGTACTGACATAAAATTACACAATTCTCGTATCTACACAAATATGCAATATTTGATCAGAGAACCCCCTTGGGCATAGTCAAGATACTGACGTGGAAAATAATAAAATACCATTTACCAATTGCGTATTACACCGATATTAAAATTATTACGGTAAAACCAAACTTCAAACAGGGAAAACATGGGAGGGGCAGAGACGGCAGAACTAGTTTCCGTAAGATGGTTTAGAGTAACGGGCACTACTGGTTAAATTAACGCCCAATTGCTATTGGACAGAAACTCAACTTATGAGGGATACCGTAGCAAGCCCGGAGGCCGCAACGTCTCAAGAGGCTACGGTGAGACGGGAAGAGGCACGCCACCCGCGCGCACAGATATATACAGTCGACGCGGATAGGCAAAGCCCGATGAACCGGCGGATAACAGATAACACCCGGGGCAGCGTCTCCAAACGCTGCGAATACCTCGGAAAGCCGAGAGCAAACAAGCAAACATATAATTCATGAATAATAATCATAGAAGATATGAAAATGCCCAGACCAAGACAAGAGACTCAATTTGAGCGTGGTCCCAAGCCCCAACCAAACCTTACACATTACAACAAGAATATTACAATAAAAGTCACTAAAAGGACTAACCGGTTAATCTTACAAGAAAATATAACAACAAGTTAATGTAATAAACAAGAAGTCACAGATTATTCAAACACATTAGCTTAAGTGACTTAAAAGGTAACAGGCAATGCTTGAGGGGTAACACTCTTACAACAATAGTAATTATACTTAAAACAACAAATATTAATTTTCTTGAAAGGGACAAAATCTCACCAGAGTTAATGGAACTTAATTACCCAAATGAGCCAAGATTCATTGGGCCGCTAGCGTTTGCTTACTACTGCCATAGGTAATCTTGTAGTCGCTACATCAGTCAGGGAAGCAATAAGTTCCAGTACAAATAACACACATCTCGACGTTAGTGGCCACTGATACACGTGGCGGCCTAGAACATACGACACAATTAATTTCAGGCCCGAATGACAAGGTAAGCAGACACTGAACTAGTTACAATTAAAAGAAATTTTGAAACACACAAATGTGGCAGGTAATTTCAGACAGAGGCACCACAAAGTAAATTTAAAGCTAGAGACAGAATGATGGAGAACACAGGCAATCCTGCATAGTGGGAGCAACTTCAACACAGGAGCACATGTGTCAATCAAGTAAGGAGTACCTTACCTCCAACGGGAAGAACAGACGGCACCAAAAAATGAACAACACTCCAACACCCACTCAGCAACTACGCCTCCGTAATCCATTGTAACCCGGCTGAGTCGACATTAGGTCCAAGATTTGCAGACCGACACAACTCTACCGACCGTCGGTCGCTTAGACAATCGTGCGCCCGTAAGCCCTGTGAACAGCTCATCGTACGTCACGTGTGCGTCTTGTCTCTCTCTCGCCCTCACTGCGACCGACTGCCTGCCCATGTGGTCAACAACCCACTCCAGGGGACTACAACCAAAGACTCAACTAACAGGCGACCGAAGCGCCAATGTTTCATCAGTACACACGACGGGTTTCTTCTCACCTTTCTCGTTTTTCTCTCATAGTTCTAAGTGTGAACGCAGTGCTACTACAATGTCCTCTCTCTCAACCAGAAATGTTCTATTTTTATATTTTTTAAAACAATACACCATATCCTCCAAACGTTTCCAGAAAGTGGTTCGTCTCCCTGTGAAATTAATGTTTGTATCCTCCTTCACTCAATTGCAAGGCTTCCGAAGTGTGGGAATTTCTGTTTCGCCGTTAATTACGCTCCTTATTTAGACTGGCTTTAGTAAATTCGTGGGGTAGTTGTCGACATCACAAACAAAAACAATCTAAAACTTATGTACTTCCACTTTCCTCTAAACTGTTGTTGAATAATCAGTAAAAGAAAGGCTTCCATTTATAAAAAATCAATCTTGTTTGAAAAAGAGAACGTGATCTTACCAACAACTGAAGCTCTTGCATTAAGATTGGCCTCTTTAAAAAGTTTTTGGGAATAACTGAATAAACAAAGAAAATCTACTTCAACAATGTTTGGCAAAGTGTTTTGAGATCAAATAATAATCAATTAAGTAAACTATAAAGCAAAAATAAATCTTGACTTTAAATTGAAAAAATGATGATAGGTGCATGAACCACATACAGTACAACCTCGTTAGCGCGAACTCGCATAAGACGAACTCGCAGTTAACGCGAAAAAAATATTGGTCCCACCAGGAATACATAAGTTCTTATGGTATGTTTTATCGGTTAACACGAATTTCAGTTAAGGCGAATTACGAACTCTGTTTCAGTTCCTAGCATAATTAAATTTCATTGTAACACAAACTTCCTACCTTAGATTATTCTAAAGCGTAATTTTTTTCCGAAGTGAATGTAGGAAATGTAGCTACAGAGCTAATTATACTTACTGTTGACTCGTTTTTAACGTATTGTAGGTCGGTAGCCGCGATTATCACCTCAACAATCAGCGTATGCTGTACATTGTAAGACATTCAATAATGTGTGCAGCAGCATTTAGGAATGTACTCAGTGCCAGATTTGACAAGTGTTCTGTTAGTCGTAGCCGTATCGAGTTGGAATATTGAATAAAAACTACAGTTACAACTGGTACCGTAGCACACGAAAATGGCAAAGAGGAAATAGACAGCTCTAAATTTACAGTTAAAGCTTAAGATTCTAGATGAAGTGGACCATGGTACCAAGAAAAAAGCAGTTGCAGAGCAGTTTGGAATACCTAAATCTACTTCATCTACGATTATTAAGAATCGAGAAAAAATTATTAATGCTGCCACATCAGGTTCTGGAAACAAATCTAAACGACTACGTACCGCCAAGTATGAAGACATCGAGACGTTACTGCTAGAATGGTTCAATCATATGCATGCATCTAACATAACCTTTAACCGGCCCTGTGATTCAGTCAAAAGCAAATGATATTGCTAAAGATATGGGCATCGAAGACTTCCGTTGTTCTGCTGGTTGGTTGTATCGGTTCCAAAAGAGACATTCAATTTCATCTGTACAAATCTGAGGTGAAGCAAATAAAGTTGATGAAGAAAGTGTGGATAGCTGGTTGCATGAATTCAACCGAGTGAGGGAAAGGTATGCCTCGTGTGATGTGTTTAACATAGATGAAACTGGATTTTTCTACAATCTTTTTCCAAATCACACCCTGGGGATAAAAGGTGATAAAGTGCCACGGTGGAGCACGAATCAAACAACGTGTCACTGTTGTACTGTGCCGTAATGCTGACGGCAGTGAGAAGTTTCGTCCCTGGGTTATCTGTAAATCCGAGAAACCACTTTACCTTGCATCTACTCTCGCCACAAGAAAGCTTGGATCGATGGCACATCATTTCGCAAGTGGCTTCTCCATTTCAACAGTCGAATGGTTGCTCAAAATAGACATGTTCTTCTTACATTGCTCAGCTGTACTGTCCATAACGTTCATGGTCTGAACCTATCCAACATAAAGGTTCAGTTTTTTCCACCCAACGCCACAAGCCGCCTTCAGCCTTTGGACTAGAGCATAGTCTCTCTCATAAAGAGAGCTTATCGTAAGTAAGTTGTAAGAGATGCAATTCGTGCTGCTGAAAACACTAGTGCAACCCTAAATTGGAATCTGCTTGAAGCAAAAAAAGCCATCGCAGCAGCCTGGAACTCAGTATCGCCACATCATATAGGGAAGTGCTTTAACAGAACTTGGAGACATAGCAACACTGAAGATGTCTACGAGTTAGACTTCACCTGATGAATGGACAGCTCTGCAGGTCGTTGCGAACCCAGGGATTAGTTTCGAAGAATTCATTAGTGTAGACGACGATGTTGCCGTATGTGCTTCTGTGAAATCGGATGTGCCAAAAGCTGTGAACGAGGTGCAAGAAGGGCCTTCAGAAGAAAGTGAAGAGGAAGAGAATAGAGATACCATTCCATCTACCCGCCAAGAGATGTTTACAGCCTTGGACTCTTTAGAACGGTTCGCTTCAACATCCGACGTCACTGCTGGGTTTATGGACGCTATCATTACAATTGGTTGTGAAATTACAAAATATTATCGTTACCATGAACGTCAGCGAACCATGACCGAATTTCTTCCAAGAAAGTGACATACATAATTTGAGAGTACTTGTAATTTTACAATCACTTCATAGTGTTATTAGTCTGCAATAACGTGATTGATAGTGTAGTGTATTACACATTAGTGTACTGCTGTACATGCATACTTATTAAAATCTGTGTTTTTCACTTAACACGAATTATTTTAACACGAACTCACTCCTGATTTTTCGGTCCCTTCGGATTCGTGTTAACGAAGTTTTATTGTATTTCGTTCATCACAGCCACAAAATACCTTTTTGTCAATGGAATGCATCATGCGCACGAACGTATGTTTCACATTTAGATCATGTTTTGATACTTCCTGTGTCGTTAAGGCAATGACATATATGGCATAGTGACATATTTGCCTTTTTCTGACTCGGTCCCATTTGGACCTGCACTGCACATTCGTCAACCTTGCTATCATTTTCGAAATTTTTTTAAAGAAATTTGTCCACTGCAGTCTGCAAGTCTGCAGAAAAATTTCTGGAATTCATTTTGCTCTCCTTGATATTTGCTTTAATCAATGCCATGCCGAGTTGTTTTATAAAATCTCGATGCACCAACTCGTTATTATTATTTGTAACGGGTTTTCCCATAAAAATAACCAGACTGTCTTACTATTTATGCTTTTCTTCGCGAAAATTCTCTTCTTCTGCCAGCATCAGATATTTCTGTTTCGTTATCACTAAACTCGGCTGCATCTTGGAAAATACCTAGTGCATCCAATGTAAGCAGTCTTCACTAGCTAACAATAACTCCGAAATTTGATCATCGTTCAAATGTCACTCCATTCTGTTTAAAACAGTTCGAAACGATTTGTGATGATAAATAAGAACACATTAGACTTCGACCTCAATTGGTACATACCTACGGAAATAATGGTCGCAGGTTACCACGCACCTACACAGCCGGCACTAAGACTACATATAAGCGGGATGGCAATGTTGCAATGGTAACGGAATAATTGGGGTTATAAATTAACCCACCAATATACTTAAGGGTTAACGTCGTATTACTCTAAGAACTTTCTTCCATTAAACACTTATCAAAGTCGTCGAGACACTTCGTTTTCTTCCTCAGTCTCTTTTTCCTTGGCGCTATAGTTTTCTGACCACTCCGTCTGGCTTTCTTAACATCGTTCACATTCCGCAGTGTCCTTATCTGTCCTACTGCGACAGCTGCTCTGTCCATGGCTCTGTCTAAGGGTGTCAGCAAACCATTCCGTTTTTCTTCTCAACAGAGCTGAACTAAGTTATTTATCGAAACTTTTCCATCTGAGTGTACTCTTCGATAACGTATATTTCCGCGATGACTATCCATTTTACCAGACGCTAAGAATACGCAGCAGTAGTGACGCAGTACGGCTACAACGGCACTATACAGTGCCGAGCCACGTGCGTCAATCGTCTATTGCCGAAAATTGTCGGACTCTTTAAGCCCTGTCTGCACGTAAACAAAGTTTAGTTCCGCGTTCTGTCATTGTAAATTGTAAAAGAAATAATTTATAGTGTTTGCTAAAGCCTAACTGTTTTCTCTTGCATTCGGCAGTTGAGTAGATTCAGAGACAATCATTTCAGGAAGTACGTGAGGATTCTGAAATTAATAAAAAGTCTCCCCCAGATACCAGGAGGGGGCAACTGCCATCTGCTGTCCCTTCCTCTTGCGGCCACATTTGATATACGATCGTCAGGGCATAATATCATCGGACGCTCTCCTGCAGATATTCCAGCATCAGTCGAAGGTCTTCTCCGGGCGTACAGAAATACCGGGGCAACACAGTGAATGTGCCTGAAAGAAATTTTTAGTTAGTTTAAAAGAAGGAGCTTCTCCGTAAGTTATGTTACTCAGTCCCAGGCTTTATTTTCGAGTATCTCTCTGTAATAGTGACTAAAACTACTACCAACTCGAACAATGGCTGCGCGCTTTAATGTTTGAATCATGAACTTTCTGTTAATTGAAGACTGCATTATCTTTCATAATAAAATTATTTCTCTTTCAAAATCGGGTTGGTAGTAATATATCCAGACATTATCGTAAATCAGTACTCATTTTGAAAAGCTGCATTACAAATTTTGGAAGAGTTCTTTGAGTACAAGTAATGAAATGAACTGAAGTAAGATTTGCACTCCAACTTCCAGCAATTTCTTCAGTCTGCTTGCACAAGCTCATCAACGTGAAAGATATGTGATGGCATTTAAATTATTACTCCTCATCCCGAAAGTTAGACTACTAAATCAGATATACCATTTCAGTCACTTTTCAACTAACAGACAAACCTGAAGAAGGCCAGGTTAGGGCTATAGGCTGCGAAAAATTTTCAACTTGTTATTTAAGTATTTGAAATGAAATTCAAATCATTTTACTTCTAAAGAGATAATCAGATCACCAGCCACATCTTCCAAAGAGTAGATTTCTAGAAGACTTGGGGGCTATACTGATTTCGGAAGTGTTTAAGTAAATGATTTAAATTATTAACAGGAAATCCAGTTTTTGATGCGTTCTTCTTGGTGGCTTTATTCGACGTTCGTTCAGTGTCCAACTATAATGAGTGTTTATCGTGAATGGACCTTCTTTTTGATCGGACGTCCTTTTTGAGGCAACAACGCTACCGTCATCAAAGAGAAAGAGTTGTGTTTGTTTATAAATCCCATTAATTCCCTCTCTCGTTCGTATGCTGTGCTTCTGAGACAAGAGATGGATTATTGGCCCAATATTTGTTGATACTGGGGTGGGAAGCCCCCTAAATCAACACTCGTCAGACAAGCCTGTGTACGTGACCAACGCTCGGTAATCTGTCTTGCGGACTATACATGAGTCTGGCCTTGTCTGAATGTCTTGCTGGCAGTCAGCGTCATATCATTTGGTTCGATTTTCCATACTGAAGGCATTACAACGATTTATCTGTCTTCATACAAACGATATATACGAAGATAGAGGGAAGAACAAGTTAACAATAGCTTGTACCGAGCTGGTGGTGTTCTCAATGCAGCACTGAACTCTCTGTTGGAGGAGACTGGTGTTGAACCCCCCCTTCGGCAATCCTGGTTTAAGTTTTTTACAGTTTCCACAAATCACTTCAGACAAACAGGACAATCTCTTGCTCAGTCCTAGATAATGCAGCATTTCTAAATATCTCGATTCCCATTGGAGTTTTCTTAACAATGGTCAGCTTTGCGCTTAAAAAAAGGAAAAGTTTAAAAGTTGCTTGTTTGTTGTGAATTGGGTACCATGGAGATTTTTGTTTTTAAATAACTTCTGGCATCACTGTTGCAAACTGATAAGCACTCTTAGTTACACAGTCAAATGAAATTTTATTGTAAGGTGTTCTTTCAGACATGTCCGAAAGAACAGACATCACACATTCATATAATTTGTCGGCCTAGGTGAGCAATGTATCCACCGTCTCCGGTGCGGATGCACACAAACGTCCGACCTACTGTGGGAATCTCGGAAGAGCGAATAGGAGGAAATGGACTGCGGATAGGTGGCGCTCGTTGGGAGTGTGGATCTGATGTGAGGCGAATCGAGATAGCACGTGCAGTTGCGGTAACACTGTGGCCCGGAAGGCGCAGTGGTTAGTGCACCTGTCTCGTAAGCAGGAGATCATGGGTTCGAATCACGTTTCAGTACACATTTTCACTCGTCGCCACCGATTCCGCGTAATGTCCCAATGCAGCTGATGAGCTGACAGCAGTGATCCCTCCCCTTTCCTTTCCTTTCTTCCTCTCTCTTCTTTCAATCTACATAAAATGTTGGTTGACGCCTTCGTTGAACTGGTAACGTAAGCACACCGGGCAAAATATTTCTCACCCCCTTAAAAGAACACAGTGGCCGCTGTGGAGAGCTGTAGATAGTGTAGAACTGTTACGATGCGGGCCCTGCGCCGCTGACGCAAGTAATGGCGGTGTTCGAGTGGTGTGTATGTGTCAGTCAGTTGTATCTTCAGCCGAGTGAGATGGGTTGACTTGGTTACATTACAGAATGGCTGAAATGACCCAGCGGGTTTAAACGTGTTCCTGACCACGTTACGGATGAAGATTGCCAAATTGTTGGTGTATCAAGGCGGAGGTACCTATGACGATTGGTGTCCTGCTCGCAGCCACGTAACACAGCGGAAGAACAGTGGTCGTAAAAAGAGCCCAACCGACACAAACGGGATATTAATGTGACAGCTCACGGCTTTCCGGGCGGGAAGGAGCGCCCGGTCACCGGCACGAATCCGCCCGGCGGATTTGTGTCGAGATCCGATGAACCGGCCAGTCTGTTGATGGTTTTTAGGCGGTTTTCCATCTGCCTCGGCGAATGCGGGCTGGTTCCCCTTATTCCGCCTCAGTTACACTATGTCGGCGATTGCTGCGCAGACGAGTTCTCCACGTACGCGTACACCACCATTACTCTACCACGCAAACATAGGGGTTACACTCGTGTGGTGTGAGACGTTCCCTGGGGGGGTCCACCGGGGGCCGAACCGCACAATAGTCCTGGGTTCGGTGTGGGGCGGTGAAGGGGTGAAGTGGACTGCGGTAGACGTCGTGGGGTTGTGGACCACTGCTGCTGCGGCGGGGACGGAGCCTCTCCGTCGTTTCTAGGCCCCCGGTTAACATACAGTACAATACAATACAATGTCACAGCTTCTCATGGACAATCGGTTTCAACCCGACAGGAATTACTGCTGTAAATGAATGCAGGTCCATTTCAATCAGTTACTTGTCGAACGTCGCCAAAAGAATTATACACAATGGACACTTAGATTCAGGCATCCCGCGAAGAGCCATTGCTCACAGTGGAACATGAACTTTGATGATACAGAGGCTTTTTTCTTCATGGCAGCGACGACATATGTTAAGTGTCCACCCGAGTTTAAAAATCTTTAGTATTACGCAACAAGTGCAATATTTACATTATGTTGTTAATTTTTTGAGAACTACTAATGTGTGTATTTGTTTGTTTTTTATGTTTCAGAAAGGCCACAGCAGCTAAGCGGCAGCCGAAGTGATCTTCAACATCGTACAAAATGTTCACGTCTGCAGATACAGACTTCGAAGAGCAGATGGCCGCGCTCACGAAGGTGCTGGAAGCTTCCCTTAAATGGAATGGAAATGAAGTTCCATGCTTCTTGACAGATCGTAGAGGAGCGATGCGGGAGACACGCCGCCTAACTAGGCAAGGTCTTAATGGAGGTGGTTTGCCGTTGTCTTCCTCCGACCGTGATGGGGATGGATGATGATGATGAAGACGACACAACAGCACCCAGTCATCTATGGGCAGGTGAAAATCTCTGACCCGGCCGAGAATCGAACCCGGGACCCCGTGCTCGGGAAGCGAGAACGCTACCTCGAGACGACGAGCGCCGAATTTCTCATAGATGCTATGGTTTATGTTAATAAAATAACGTAAAACTGTTTATAAAGGAAAAAATCAAACGATGTATGTTCAGTTCTGCGACAGCTATTAAGTGACAGCTACGCTTGCTGACGTATGTATGCTAAATTACTTACGTGGCAGTAGTCTGTACCTAGCTTTCCGATATAAAACTTTTTCGTCCTCAGAAGGGAAGTTAAAAGTGTTTATGGAATTAATTATTTTAGAATATACGGAATCCAATTTATTTTCCCACTGTTGTGTTTAAGAACATGAACATGAGTGAATTTTTCCGAATGAAAGTTTAAAATCTATTACGAAATCAAAGGAAAGTGGTATTTAATCTCTGACTTAGACAGGTCACGAAAACATGTTATAAACTCTGAATAATAAAATATTTGGAAAGCATAGCGACTTTTACGGTATGTCAATGAAATCAATGAAATATGATAAGTTTTATTATTCAGGGCTGTCTCAAGTGATCACGAATTACGTGATATAATTTACTAGATTTATATCACGTAATTCGTGATCACTTGAGACCCCCCTATGAAGCATGGACCTGCCCCGTTGGGGAGGCTTGCCTCAACGACATAAATAGCCGTACCGTAGGTGCAAGCACAACGGAGGGGTACCTGTTGAGAGGCCAGACAAACGTGTGGTTCCTGAAGAGGGGCAGCGGCCTTTTCAGTAGTTGCAGGGGCAACAGTCTGGATGATTGACTGATCTGGCCCTGTAACACTAACCAAAACGGCCTTGCTGTTGTGGTACTGCGAACGGCTGAAAACAAGGAGAAACTACAGCCAATTTTTCCCGAGGACATGCAGCTTTACTGTATGATTAAATTATGATGGCGTCCTCTTGGGTAAAATATTCCGGAGGTAAAATAGTCCCCCATTCGGATCTCCGGGCGGGGACTACTCAGGAGGACGTCGTTATCAGGAGAAGGAAAACTGGCGTTCTACGGATCGGAGCGTGGAATGTCAGATCCCTTAATCGGACAGGTAGGTTAGAAAATTTAAAAAGGGAAATGGATAGGTTAAAGTTAGATATAGTGGGGATTAGTGAAGTTCGGTGGCAGGAGGAACAAGACTTTTGGTCAGGTGAATACAGGGTTCTAAATACAAAATCAAATAGGGATAATGCAGGAGTAGGTTTAATAATGAATAAAAAAAGGAGTCCGGGTAAGCTACTACAAACAGCGTAGTGAACGCATTATTGTGGCCAAGATAGATACAAAGCCCACACCTACTACAGTAGTACAAGTTTATATGCCAACTAGCTCTGCAGATGACGAAGAAATTGAAGAAATGTATGATGAGATAAAAGAAATTATTCAGATAGTGAAGGGTGACGAAAATTTAATAGTCATGGGTGACTGGAATTCGAGTGTAGGAAAAGGGAGAGAAGGAAACGTAGTAGGTGAATATGGATTGGGGCTAAGAAATGAAAGAGGAAGCCGCCTGGTAGAATTTTGCACAGAGCACAACTTAATCATAGCTAACACTTGGTTTAAGAATCATGATAGAAGGTTGTATACATGGAAGAACCCTGGAGATACTAAAAGGTATCAGATAGATTATGTAATGGTAAGACAGGGATTTAGGAACCAGGTTTTAAATTGTAAGACATTTCCGGGGGCAGATGTGGACTCTGACCACAATCTGTTGGTTATGACCTGTAGACTAAAACTGAAGAAACTGCAAAAAGGTGGGAATTTAAGGAGATGGGACCTGGATAAACTGAAAGAACCAGAGGTTGTACAGAGTTTCAGGGAGAGCATAAGGGAACAATTGACTGGAATGGGGGAAAGAAATACAGTAGAAGAAGAATGGGTAGCTTTGAGGGATGAAGTAGTGAAGGCAGCAGAGGATCAAGTAGGTAAAAAGACGAGGGCTAGTAGAAATCCTTGGGTAACAGAAGAAATATTGAATTTAATTGATGAAAGGAGAAAATATAAAAATGCAGTAAATGAAGCAGGCAAAAAGGAATACAAACGTCTCAAAAATGAGATCGACAGGAAGTGCAAAATGGCTAAGCAGGGATGGCTGGAGGACAAATGTAAGGATGTAGAGGCTTATCTCACTAGGGGTAAGATAGATACTGCCTACAGGAAAATTAAAGAGACCTTTGGAGATAAGAGAACCACTTGTATGAACATCAAGAGCTCAGATGAAAACCCAGTTCTAAGCAAAGAAGGGAAAGCAGAAAGGTGGAAGGAGTATATAGAGGGTCTATACAAGGGCGATGTTCTTAAGGACAATATTATGGAAATGGAAGAGGATGTAGGTGAAGATGAAATGGGAGACACGATACTGCGTGAAGAGTTTGACGGAGCACTGAAAGACCTGAGTCGAAACAAGGGCCCCGGAGTAGACAACATTCCATTAGAACTACTGACGGCCTTGCGAGAGCCAGTCCTGACAAAACTCTACCATCTGGTGAGCAAGATGTATGAAACAGGCGAAATACCCTCAGACTTCAAGAAGAATATAATAATTCCAATCCCAAAGAAAGCAGGTGTTGACAGATGTGAAAATTACCGAACAATCAGTTTAATAAGCCACAGCTGCAAAATACTAACACGAATTCTTTACAGACGAATGGAAAAACTAGTAGAAGCCGACCTCGGGGAAGATCAGTTTGGATTGCGTAGAAATACTGGAACACGTGAGGCAATACTGACCTTACGACTTATCTTAGAAGAAAGATTAAGGAAAGGCAAACCTACGTTCCTAGCATTTGTAGACTTAGAGAAAGCTTTTGACAATGTTGAGTGGAATACTCTCTTTCAAATTCTAAAGGTGGCAGGGGTAAAATACAGGGAGCGAAAGGCTTTTTACAATTTGTACAGAAACCAGATGGCAGTTATAAGAGTCGAGGGACATGAAAGGGAAGCAGTGGTTGGGAAGGGAGTAAGACAGGGTTGTAGCCTCTCCCCGATGTTATTCAATCTGTATATTGAGCAAGCAGTAAAGGAAACAAAAGAAAAATTCGGAGTAGGTATTAAAATCCATGGAGAAGAAATAAAAACTTTGAGGTCCGGCGATGACATTGTAATTCTGTCAGAGACAGCAAAGGACTTGGAAGAGCAGTTGAACGGAATGGATGGTGTCTTGAAGGCAGGATATAAGATGAACATCAACAAAAGCAAAACGAGGATAATGGAATGTAGTCGAATTAAGTCGGGTGATGTTGTGGGTATTAGATTAGGAAATGAAACACTTAAAGTAGTAAAGGAGTTTTGCTATTTGGGGAGCAAAATAACTGATGATGGTCGAAGTAGAGAGGATATAAAATGTAGACTGGCAATGGCAAGGAAAGCGTTTCTGAAGAAGAGAAATTTGTTAACATCAAGTATAGATTTAAGTGTCAGGAAGTCATTTCTGAAAGTATTTGTATGGAGTGTAGCCATGTATGGAAGTGAAACCTGGACGGTAAATAGTTTGGACAAGAAGAGAATGGAAGCTTTCGAAATGTGGTGCTACAGAAGAATGCTGAAGATTAGATGGGTAGATCACATAACTAATGAGGAAGTATTGAATAGGATTGGGGCGAAGAGAAGTTTGTGGCACAACTTGACCAGAAGAAGGGATCGGTTGGTAGGACACGTTCTGAGGCATCAAGGGATCACCAATTTAGTATTGGAGGGCAGCGTGGAGGGTAAAAATCGTAGGGGGAGACCAAGAGATGAATACACTAAGCAGATTCAGAAGGATGTAGGGTGCAGTAGGTACTGGGAGATGAAGTAGCTTGCACAGGATAGAGTAGCATGGAGAGCTGCATCAAACCAGTCTCAGGACTGAAGACCACAACAACAACAATCATACATTGTTGCATTGTACAATATTTATGAATATTAATTTACTATCTATAATTATTTTAAATATCCATTCAGTGTAACAGCTAGTATTTAGTAAATATCTTTTCAAGTTTTGGCTAAAGGTGTGGGGATCATTCACACCATTAATTTCTTGTGGCAGTCTATTGTACAATTTTGTTCCATAGCATAATACACTGTTTTGAGTTTTTGACTGGTTTCTTCTGTTTAGACGTAAACACTGTTTGGATTTGGATCCATGGTCACGTATTGTGCTTTTTGTGCCATAAAGATTAAATTTTTTTCTTATGTACATCATGTTATGATATATGTATTTGTCACAAGGAACTGTCAGAGTTTCTAACTTTTTGAATAATTCTTTACTATGTACCCTGTTAGAACTGTTTGTTACTATTTGTACAACTCTTTTCTGTATCTTGAGGATAGTCTATATGTTCCCAGCACTTATTCCCCAAAACATTATTCCATACCTGAGGATTGACTGGATATATTCAAAGTATGCTACCCTGAGGCATGAAGCGCTGCACACTGCACGCTGCACAGGTCATAACATGCTGAGGATAGCTTCTTTGCCAAAATTCTCACATGTTCTGTCCATTTAAACTGACAGTCTACATTCATCCCCAAGAATTTGGTATTAGTTACACAATCTAGTACGTCATTGTTTACTTTCGATATAGTGTTCTTGGTTTTTTTTAATTTAGTCAGAAGTGTATACAGTTTGTCTTTTCCACATTTGAAGTTACTCTGTTCTTTAATGACCAGTTGAAGATGTCTCTGAGAGCTTCATTGGATTTTTCTGCTGAGTTCGATTTTTGTCTGTAATCACTATGGTGCTGCCATCGTCAAATAGTATTTTTTCTCCATACCTGACACTCTGTGGGAAATCATTTATATGTATAAGGAAGAGGACAGTGCGCAATACACTTCCCTGGGGGATGCCTGTTGTTAATATGTTATATCTGATAAGTGTTTTACTACTAGTCTTTTAGAATTATGTGAGATTTCAACTCTTTGCAAGCGGTTTTCCTAGTATGACTTAAACCAACTCTGTGCCATACCCCTTATTCCTAATATTTCTGATTTGTGTAGTAAAATTCTGAGGTCAGCTGTGTCGAATGCCTTTGATAGACCCAAAAAAATGCCTGTTACATTTTCACCCTTGTCTAGTGCTTTAAGTACAACTTTAGTAAACTGTGCTGCAGCTTAATGTGTACTTCGTTTGGGCTTGAAACCAAATTGTTCATTGTGTAGAAAGTTCTACTTATTTATGTACTTCATTAGTCTATTTTTCCTTATTGTCTCTATTGTTTTGGAAATGCAAGATAATAAAGAAACTGGTCTGTATTTTTCTACATTTTCTGGGTCACCATTTTTTACTGTTGGTATTACTTTTGCTTGTTTCAGGTATTCAGGAAAGCAGCCAGATCTGAAAGATTCATTAATTACTACTGTTAATGTGTTTTTATTTTGTTTATATGTTTCTTAAAGACACTGCTTAGTATCTCATCTAACCCTGCGGATTTTTTATTGTTTAACCTGTGTATTACCTGTGACAACTCTTTATCTGTTGTTGGAAAGAGCACCATTAAGTGTGGTGGCTAGTTCTGGTGGCGTAGAATGTATATGTCCAGAAAATTCTCTTGCAGTTCCTTAGCAATGTCGGCGAAATATTCGTTCGCAAAGTTTTCTAGTTCCTTTGGGTTGCTGATTTGAACATATTTGCTTTTAATCTGTATTTCTAGGTATTTTGGTCCAATATTTGCTGTCTTCGCTCTGATTATGTTCAAAATTGCCTTGCTTTTGTTATCTGTCTTCAGTAATGTTGTACTGTTTGCAAGTCTTTTTGCAGCTACCAGCTTTTCTATAAGTTCTTCGATTTTCTATAAGTTCTCCTGTAATTTTTGTAAAATTTAGAAAAAGCTTGGTCAATCTGGTTATTTTTGATGGACTTAAGATACTTTAGAGTTTCAGACAATTTTTTGATACCTCTGTTTACCCATATACTTTTTTTGAATTCCCAATGGAATGCAATGTTTTGGGAAATTCTTCCTCAAATTTTAGTTTAAATATTATCATGGATCTTTTAAACATTTTGTTTACATTTGTTTCTGCATACACTTCTACCACCTTTCATGTTTTAGCTGGAATGAGAATTGACATAGGTTTGATTCTGAGAATACCTTTTTGTATGTTTTCAATTTAGCTGACTTCTCTACATAATTATTAACTTTTTATATCTGATGGAGATAGTCTGATAGGCCTAGATTTTGAACAAGTAACCTGCATTGATTTCTTTCTCTGTCTGTTGCTGCATGGTCTATTACTGAGGAAGATTGTTTAGTCACTCTAAATGGATAGTTTGCAAGTGGCGTTATGTCATAGCTGAAGAAGATATTCTAGTATGTACTAAACATCATCTGATTTCATTGTGTAGATATCTAAATCTCACATATGCCAATGTTCATTTTTGGACTAGGTACCTTGTCCAAGGTCTGACTGAGTTTTGAAAAAAAAAAGTCCATATTACCACTAGAGAATCTATACAAACAAAATACAATTAACTTTTTGACAAGCTCTTTTTTGTTATTTAAACAGCTGATAATTCAAAATGTTTGTCTTCACTTAGTGCTACAAGGTTCTTTCTGATTTTAAATGAAATACCATTTTTCACATAAATACGTGAACCCCCACCTTTCATAAAATTTCTTCTATAGGAACAGGCCAGGTCATATGATGTTAATAGAAAATATACTATTTCATTTTCCTTACACCAATGTTCAATGATACATACAATGGTACTGTCTTGTATTTGCAATTCTTATTCTAGTTGCTGAATTTTATTCTTTATGGATAGTATATTTTGGTGAAGTACTGTTAAACATTTAGTTCCACTTACCGTGGTGATTTCCTCCCCTATGTGTGATATGCGTGCCAGACGACTACGTAAGCCTCTGTTCCATAGTATCTCTATGAAGAGACTGCGACATAAACCACTGTAAGAATATCTCAGGTTGCATGTCTTCAGTGGGTCAAACATAGGAAGTTGACAGTAGCTGCAAGGTGTCAAGTGCATCCTCGGCCCAATGACGTGTTTAACTCACAGTGTGTGGAGGGTGTAGTTCAGATCAGCATTAGATCTGTGATGTTTCGGGGATGTATTTTCATGTCTTTACTTGAGCCTCACTCACTCAAGTCGCCGTGAACATAATCTAGGACATTTACTTCTAAATTATCGGGGACCAAGTGTTACCGTGTCTTCTACATCGCTATTATGAGTATGTCGTGCACACTCCATCTTGCAGGATGACAACAGCCGTGTTCAGTGTGCTGCACGTATAAGTTGCCAGTGTGGCCGAGCGGTTCTAGGCGCTGCAGTCTGGAAACGAGCGACCGTTCCGGTCGCAGGTTCGAATCCTGCCTCGTGCATGGATGTGTGTGATGTTCTTAGGTTAGTTAGGTTTAAGTAATTCTACGTTCTAGGGGACTGATGACGTCAGAAGTTAAGTCCCATGGTGCTCAGAGCCATTTTTGAATAGAATTTGGAGTGAGGAAAGGACCAAATAACACAGCAGATTTTATAACATCCTCACAGGAAGTCCGAGTGAGTCGACCTCTTTTCTGCAACATCTTAAGGGAATAAGCGTTTGCTCCTCGAACACTGTTGTGTCTGTTCACTACTACATTTCAGAGTAAATATTGTCACTTGAAGCACAGAAAAGTGTCATCTTCGTCGCATATCATTTTCAACCACTCAAATGACGACAGGGCCGTCCTCAGAGACGTACAATTTCTTGCGGCTTTCGTGACTTGTGTTTCGGACTATGAAGATTATCTGGACGACTTCATATCCTGTGATAGCTGCCGTATGCGTTCCCGAATGTGGAAGATCAGTCCCTGATCCGATACTTTCTCCACATGAAATTTGCGTCAGTTTCTTGTTTCATTTGCACATGAAACACACTGCGTCGTTATTTTAATTCCTGGGTAACTATTGTGCTGTTTTCTCTGAGTTATAGCGAACAACATGGTGAAATTCCTGACGTTCGCAAGTAATTTTTATCATTTATACTCACCGAATTGTGACACCGACTTCTTTTTTAATGGAACATTTGAAAGAAGCTTCTAAGAGAACTTCATCGACGTCATATGTATGGAACGTAGGCAAATAGTATGAAGATAACATTGCAGCAAGCCATTGTCTCGCCGTCAGCAGTACAGGTTCCAAAAACGTCCGCCCTGTTATACCAAGTGTAAGTAAGCACATAATACAGGTATGGTTCTTGTGTTTACCTGTGCGCTTCAAGCCCGTCAGTGTGTCCTGCTGTTGTAGCAATTAGATAACTTGCTCCTACAGCTGTTAAGGCATTCACAGTGTTAACGAGAGTCAAAATGTGAATATTGTTTATGGCGAATGTCGGCAAACTGTTAGAGCAGCGGTGCGTTTGAATGCTGTAGAGTGTCCAGATCTTGCCAAGCACTCATGGTCTGTATTCCCGGAAGTGTGAAGTGCCTTATGACATGGCCTATGCTGCCGTTAGCTCCAGATGGCATTCAATGTGCAGTGTTGTTTCTCCAGAATCACTTTATAGCCTGCAGTAATGGCCGATGTCAACGTTTCTAGCACTTGATATCACAGCCGCGATAATAAACATACGAATCGTACATGAGTTACGGGTTTGTTTACATTTGGTATTACAGGTCAGACGTTTGAGGAACCTCTTGATGAACATTGGTTTATATCGCTGTTATCTTGATACTATTTGATCAAGTCCCATACACGTTATGTCGCTAAAGTTCTCTTAGAAGCATCTCTCAAACGCCACAGAAAATGTATATAGTTCCATTAGAAAAAAGTAAATTCGATGTCGTAATTCGACGACTACGAACGATAAAAATTACTTGCGAAAGTCAGGAAATTGGCCATATTGTCCGCTATACATTGATCAGCCAGAACATTGTGACAACCTATGTAATAGACGTATGCCGACCTTCGGCGCGGATAACGGGGATTACATGTGGCTCTGGTAGGTCACGGGAGGAAGTTGGCACCACATCTGCACATACAAGTAAATTACGGGGAGGGGGGTGGTGACTTCAGACGCCACTATCAACTACATCTCAGTTGTGTTCGACTGGGTTCAGATCTGGTGAGTTGGAGGACAGCACATCAACTGGAACTCCCCACTGTGTTTCTCGAACCACTCATCACACTCCCAGCCATGTGAGATGGCGCATTATCTTGTTGAAAAATGCCACTGCCGTCGGCAAACATGTTCGTCATGAATGGGTCTGCAACCAATGTACGATACACCTTGACTGTCATGGTGCCTTGCACGAGCTCCATTGGACCCTTGGATGCCCACGTGAATGTTTCTCAGATTGTAATTGAGTCTGCCGGCCGGAGTGGCAGTGTGGTTCTAGGCGCTGCAGTCTGGAACCGAGCGACCGCTATGGTCGCAGGTTCGAATCCTGCCTCGGCCATGGATGTGTGTGATGTCTTTAGGTTAGTTAGGTTTAATTAATTCTAAGTTCTAGGCGACTGATGACCTCAGACGTTAAGTCGCATAGTGCTCAGAGCCATTTGAACCATTTGTAATTGAGCCACCGCCAGTTTGTCTCCCTCCCGCAGTGCAGGTGTCAAGGAGCTGTTCCTCTGGAAGCTGGCTGATTCGAGCCCTTCCATTCGCGTGATAAAGAAGGTATCGGGATTCATCAGATCATGCAGCGCCCTGCCCTTGCACCAACGTCCAGTGTCGATGGTCACCTGCCCATTTCAGACGTAGTTGCCGATGTCGTGGAGCTAACATTGACACATGCATGGGTTGCCGGCTATGGAGGCCTATCGTTAAGAGTATTTGGTGGACAATAAGTTCAGGCACACTTGTACTCTGCCCAACATTAAAATCTGACGTTCGCTCCTCCACAGTTCGCTGGCTGTCCTGTGTTCCAGTCTGCCCAGCCTACGACGTCCGACATCTGTAATGAGTGGTGGCTGCCCAAATCCACAACGTCTGGACGCGGTTTCGCCTTGGTTTCGCCACATGTTGAAGACACTCTCCAAGCACTCCTCGAACACCCGAAAAGTCGTGCAGTTTCCAAAATGCTGGTGCCAAGTCTCTGGACCATCACAATCTGCATTGGTCGAACTTAAGTAGATCGCGCACCTTCCCCATTCTAAACACGGACAGCACGCCCGCTGATACTAACTGCAGCGTGAGTGTGTCTGACAAGCATTCATTCCTGGCCTTGAGACGCTGCTATCATAATGTTCAGGTTGATCTGTGTAACTTGGCAACAAGAAGAAGGGACAGGACGATAGGACATCTGTTAAGAAATCAGGGAATAACTTCCATGGTACTAGAGGGAGCTGTAGAGGATAAAATCTATGGAGTGAGACAGAGATTGGAATACATCCAGGAAGCAACTGAGGGTGTAGGTTGCAACTGCTACTCTGAGATGAAAAGATTGGCGCAGTAGAGGAATTCGTGGCGGGCTGCATCAGAACAGTCAGAAGATCCACTGATTGAAAGAAGTGGATGAAAACGACTTATTTTATACTGTATTCATTCTGGACTTATTTGGGGTGTCCTGTGTTAGCTGACTCACCCTACGTAGGAAAAAAATTAAAAACAGTTTAACCTAAAACTTACGAACAGAGAGGGTGGAAGACAAGCAAATCGACCAACTGGTTCAGAGAGTCGCGTATCATCCAGAACCCTTTAATAACTTCTTTCTTATTCCTATTACTCATTTACAAGTGAGACGTCTTAGTAGATGAGCTTTGCCTCAAAGGAAGCGAAGGAATGTCGCTTACACCACCAGCGCGAGATCCACGTTTTGCTTATCTCCATTCCTTGTGTACTGGCTCTACGCTATACGATATACGAAAACAGAGATTTCATTTGATGTACTGAATAGAAACTCATTTCAATTGCGAGGAAATGCAGACAAATGACCACAACAAAGATAAATAATCTAATTACAAGATCAGCAGTAAAGTGATAGAACATGTCGAATAGTTTTAATATCTTTGAGTAATACTATAGACAAATGTTAAATGCGGAAAATGTGTGAGAACAGTACCAGCGAAAGCGAAGAATTTAGATTGAGGCTCTAGGACAGTGTCGTTCATCTGTGTAGGAAATCGTGTATAAGACGCTAGAGCGATAAATTCTAGGTTATTGCTCCAACAGTTGTACCCATTTTGATGTAGGTATGATTCCAGGCATTGAACAAATTCAGAGATGCGCTGCTTTGTTCTTTACGGAGCAGTACAACCCACACTTGTGTGTAACAGCGAGTCTCAGGGAATTACAATAGGAATATTTGGAAGAAAGGATCTTAGTTTTAGCATAAACCTAGTGTATTAAAAAAGAGAACCGGTGCCCAACATGTGCAGAGAACCGTTGATGCCGGCCGGGGTGGCCAAGCGGTTCAAGGCGCTACAGTCTGGAACTGCGCGACCGCAGCGGTCGCAGTTTCGAATCCTGCCTCGGGCATGGATGTGTGTGATATCCTTAGGTTAGTTAGATTTAAGTAGTTCTAAGTTCTAGGGGACTGATGACCTTAGAAGTTAAGTCCCATAGTGCTCAGAGCCATTTGAACAATTTTTTGAACGGTATATTAATAATTTTTACTTATGGACCGTCTGACAGCAACTGAATAAAACACAATTTTAGTGCCATACGCGTTTCGCCTTTATTTTCTGCAAGGCATCATCAGTGGCCTGGAATATGTACATATGTTAGCTATTTTATTTACATTTTTGTCATTGTGCCTATAGGTTATAAACAGTTCTTGTGGTTGGTATTTCCTATTAAGTAGTAATGTTTTGAACTGTACTTACAGGTTGCGTCGACAATTTCCTACATATTACGCTCCTGTTGCATTTTTGGTGTTGTTCTTCTTCTTATGAACGCCAATTTGCGGTTTTTTTCGCCATTCCACAACACTAAGCACAGAACGCTTGTTTTAAAGCAATGTTTTGGTTTCTGTTGACGACTGTCAAATGTTTTTGCCAAAGATCGAATGTTATTGCGAAACTTATGAGTGTAACTATTGAAGTATCTGTGGTCTGTTCGTGCATGCATTTGTGTGTGCGTTTGTGTATGTGTGTGTGTGTGTGTGTGTGAGTGAGTGTTTTTTGGTGTGATATATATTGTTTTGTGCTGTGTGTGTGTGTGTGTGTATTTTTCTTTTTTTCCCCCTGTGTGTGTGTGTGTGTGTGTGTGTGTGTGTGTGTGTGTGTGTCTCCAGATGATGTGGGGAAGAGTTCTCTTTCCTTTTTCTTTCTTTTTTTTATTATTATTTTTTGTTTTATGTTATCATTTTCTTTACTAAGTGTAGTAGGGAGCCTGTGCTGATGTGTGTTTGTTCATTTATCACATGTTTGTTTTCTGCTATGGCTTTCTGGATGTGGAAGTTTTCTTGCATTTGTATAAGATGTTTGTCATGGTTGCTTATTCTCATTATTTTCATTTCTTGTTCCATGTTTGTAGGATGATGGTTGTAGTGTTTTAAATGCTCTGAAAATGTGGAATGGTTTGTTTCATACTTCCAACATCTGATATGTTCTTTGTATCTTGTTTGAAAATTCCTGCGTGTCATGCCTATGTATACTGCATCACAACTTTGACATTCAAGTTTGTCTATTCCTGATTGTTGGAATTTGTCTCTCTTGGTAGCTGGCTGGCTTAGGTGTGATAGAAGGGTTTGCCCAGGCTTATATGCTATTTTGAAGCCCTGTGGTGCGTCTTTTCTTTTGCCGTAGAGCGTATTGTCAGAGATAGCATGACTGTCACTAAAATTACATAGTTCTCAGAGTAGACGCTCAAAGTGAAATTCCTGATCTCCAAACTTTTAGGGCTCGCTGAATCATGCTTCCCTAAACTCTTCACGGCATAGTTGCATCCACAGTCTCAAGAGCAGCGTGGAAGGGCGCTACCACTCATCGATGGAGTACATTAACGTAACATGCTGGTAATTAACCGTGAAAGACGTTGCTAGACCTACTGATGACGTAATGTCCTAAAGAAATGAAACGAAAATAGAAGTAGTCACTTTGATTGTTGGTACTAATTGACAAGAGCAATGGCAGGAAACGGAGTCAGAATGTAGTTGATGAAGTAGCGTGAAACAATATAAACGATGTGGCTATGTGCTCTGCATAGTTACAAGGGAGGTGCATAAGATAAAATAAGCAGGACAAACCAAGAAGGATGTGAGGTGGAGTTGTATTTATGGGTGGAAGGGGGCAGGGGAGGTAGTATAACGAGGAAAATACTGTTAACAGAGAGGAACACATGTAGTGTAGTGAGTTGAGGAGAACAGAGTACATATTAAAAGGCTAAAGGTGGAAATAATAAAAAATAATTGTACTCTCATTTCTGTTATATTAAAGAAAGGCGTGTATTTTGTATTAGACTTGCTGTAATTGCAGTATAACGATTAAGGAGCCACATACCACACTACACACCCAAAAACTAGAAAATTTAAGAAATTCGTACCTAGGCCAGGTATCGAACTGTCTGACTCCAGTAATCTAACGCAAACTTCTTCCCATTGCACTTGTGGCAGTACAGATACCAGGCAGTACCGCCAAACTGCTTTCTTTAACATCTATTTTCTGCCGAATTATGCATGAGGTAAAAATTTCGTTGTCACACATTTTTGTACTGTTAGTATGCAAGAAATCACGCTATGGCATCAGAGTGCGCAGGTTTTAGTTCACCCTGTCACATTACGTGCCCACAACACCACCAGGCGACGTCCAGCCTGGTAGTGGGCAGCGGTCAAAATGTGTTGGTTCAAAAATGGTTCAAATGGCTCTGAGCACTATGAGACTTAACTGCTGAGGTCATCAGTCCCCTAGAACTTAAAACTACTGAAACCCAACTAACCTAAGGACACCACACACATCCATGCCCGAGGCAGGATTCGAGTCTGCGACCATAGCGGTCGCGCGGTTCCAGACTGTAGCGCATAGAACCGCTCGGCCACTCCGGCCGGCGACAACGCTTAACTTCGAAACATTTTCCTAATGTTATACAAAATTGTCTTTATTTGGTTCCGGACAGGATTTACGCTTCTTACGACACCATCAATTGATACGACGTTTGGTCATCTGGCGATGTCGAAAGAAGGCGAAAACCAGTTTGCAAGCAAATAAATATAATTTTGCGGAACATTAAGACAGTGTTTGCTATTTAATGTTAAAGGACAGGATATTATGGCATGGGAACGAGCATCTCGGAAACGGCGGAACGGCAGATTGCGTGCTACTTCGTGAGCATTTATCGAGAATGACTGAAGGATGGTAAAACCGTTAGAAGGCAATAAGGTGTTGGGCGTCCACGCCTCATCACAAAACGTGACACTTGGCGGCTTTCACACACTTTAAAGCAGACTAGATGGCGATCTGTGGCAGATCTGATGACAGAGTAAAAATACTGGAATTAGCAC
The DNA here is from genome assembly GCF_023864275.1 of Schistocerca cancellata. Taxonomy (NCBI): domain Eukaryota; kingdom Metazoa; phylum Arthropoda; class Insecta; order Orthoptera; family Acrididae; genus Schistocerca; species Schistocerca cancellata. The sequence continues at coordinate 482,735,903 of NC_064628.1, forward strand.
ACCGTTCAGCGCATATTGTTGATCATGGGGCAGCGCAGCAGACGACCACTGCATGTTCCCATGTTGTTCAAACGACATCGTCGTCACGATTACAACGGTCATTGAATCTTCGAGACAAATGGTTCAAATGGCTCTGAGCACTATGGGATTTAACTGCTGAGGTCATCAGTCCCCTAGAACTTAGAACTACTTAAACCTAACTAACCTAAGGACATCACACACATCCATGCCCGAGGCAGGATTCGAACCTGCGACCGTAGCGGTCGCGCGGTTTCAGACTGTAGCGCCTAGAACTGCTCGGCCACTCCGGCCGGCTTCTTCCAGACAGGGCGTGGTTTTATGGAAACGTGTCGCCTAGTTGGATGAAGTACGTTTTTTGTTCTACCAAGTCGAAGGTCATTTCCAGATATGTCAACATTCAGGAGAAAGGCTGCTCAAAACATGCACCGCGCCACGGGCTCTGGCCAGTGGTGGTAATGGGGATATTCACCTGGACTTCGATGGGACCTGTGGTAGAACGAAGGCACCACTACAGCTGTGGACTATGTGAACGTTATTGCGGACAATCTGCATCCATTCGTGTTTGATGTAGTCCCAAACGGCACTGGCATCTTCCAGCAGGATAACTGTTCGTGTCACAAGGCCAGAATCGTGGCTCAGTGGTTTGAGTAGCACGGCAGTGAAGTCACGTTGATGTCTTGGCCACCATATTCGTCTGATCTGATCCGATGGAACACATCTGCAGCTAGCTATGCGCGCACAGAACACAGCCTCGTAATTTACAGGAATTACGTGACCTGTGCGTAGATGTTGGTGCCACATAAATTCGGAAACGTACCAGAGACTTGTCGAATGCAAACCACGCAGAATCACTGCTGTATTGCGTTGCGAAAGTGGACCAACACGCTGTTAATCAGGCGCTTATAATATTTTGGTTCGTCAATGTATGTAGAGCAAGTGAAATTTTTGGGTATAATTTTCACTGAACCTGGGACCTGTCCATCTATACTGGCTTATTTACTCGCTGACTGAACTTGCCAACCTTTTGCACAGACGACACCAGTACTATACTCTGCATCCTATTCTCTTACCCAGAAGAGCATCATTTACGGGCTTGAGTGAACATGGAGATAGACGGCACCCAATGTCCATCCTAAGGCTGTATTTTCATCACGCCAACTTCTCCAGTCACCTCCACAAGATAGGCGATAGAACTTCCTAACTTGTACAAGCAGCTTTACATAACCAAGTGATTTAAATTTTCTGTTCTTTTCGTGTGAACCGTATTGCAACCAGCAAGTTACTTTAAACAAGTGTCTAAGGAAAATGAAAACGTTTTTATGAATAGTACCAGCCGGCCTGGGTGGCCGAGAGGTTCTAGGCGCTACAGTCTGGAATCGCGCGACCGCTACGGTCGTAGGTTCGAATCCTGCCTCGGGCATGGATGTGTGTGATGTCCTTAGGTTAGTTAGGTTTAAGTAGTTCTAAGTTCTAGGGGACTGATGACCTTAGAAGTTGAGTCCCATGGTGCTCAGAGCCATTTGAACCATTTATGAATAGTACCAGTACTTTTCTCATATAAAAAATAAAGCTTTTAGAAGAATCGCAACGAACTTTTTAAGAGATTCTAATCCGCAGATATAATAGTCTGTTCCCAAGGAGAGCTTCTGCACCATACCGTGGAGTGTTCGCCAATAGTGCTATCCCCATCTTTTTTTTTTGTATTTTTTTGAGTTATCAGTCTTCTAACTGATCGGCTGCAGTTCACCACGAACTCGTCTCCTCCGCTAAACTCTTCATCTCAGAGTAGCACTTGCACCCTACGATGAAAATACGGTAAGTCCTTTGGATCCACTATTCTTCCACATTATTTATTCAGTAAAGCAGACACACTCAACTGGGGTTCTTTCATCAGGTTAGAAAGGCTCTATGGGCAATGACACTATTAAAGAGGATTGACAATGAGTATAATGCTGAATAGCTGCATGAAATTATTAGAAGTGGTGGAGTTGAGCGTTTGTTTTATTGGATACCCACAGCTGTGGCAGGAAAGGTTTATTGGCGCCATTCCAGAGGAGTAGGCGGGTTGCGAAAGCAGATATCGACAGTGGGAGACTATGGCCGGAGCTTTCGCACAACGAAAGCCGATTCAGAGGACACGGCCTAAGCCATAGGGGGTCCAGGGGACATGGGAAGCAACGAGCCTGGAGCAGGCGACATGCACAGCTTTTTATCACTGATTTGTTGAGTTGCGACAGACGGAGGTTTTGAGAACTATTCTCGGGCGAGAAGTGCATTCGTTCTTTTTTGAAAGGGTCCTCATGTAGGTACCGAACGAGGTGGCACATTGGTTAGCACACTGAATTCGCATTCGGGACAACGACGGTTCAAATCCGCGTACGGCCATCCTGATTTACATTTCTGTGATTTGCCTAAATCGCTTCAGGCAAATGCCTGAATGGTTCCTCTGAAAGGACACGGCCGACTTTCTTCCCCATCCTTCCTCAATCCGATGGGACCGATGACCTTGCTGTTTGGTCCATGCCCTCGAATCAACCAACCAACCAACGTCAGAAACTGTAAAAGTGGGCGCCTGTTCGATGCCTCGAGATGTGTTAGAATTGGAGGAGTTTTTTTCCCCGTCTTATGGATGGAGGCTGTACTGTACTAGGGATGATATGCGATTGGCACGGGAGAACATTACCATTTTTCGACTGGTGGTTTTTAGCTTTTTGGTGCGTATTCCACGCGTTTCGTGGGCTTCTATGATTGTGAGGAGCCGGTATTCGATCGGGCACCATGGAGCAGAGAAGTGGATTCGGTCTTTTCCCGTGGAGGAGAGTACTCGGTTTGAGCTTGAGCCGTGGAGTCTGAGAGCGAAGATCGATTCGAATGAGAGGAGGAGACGAAGTTCCACTGTTCAACCCGACGCAAACGAGTGTTGTCCACTGCATTCGAGATATCTACATGCGTTTGGTGAGCATTTTGCAGCACCAGCACAATTTCAATCACTGCACTGTGTGCTCACAGCAACAGCAATAGCTGTCCGATTTAAATTCATTGTGATAGTTTGCTCTAGTCAACAATTCACAATTACTGTCAATCGTATAATTATAATCACAGCGTATTATCCTTTTTTAAAATCAGAATTACAGTAGATTTGTTACCCTCTCTTCAGCTTTGTCAACTGTACATCAGTATACTTCATTTTATAAACATGAGCATAAATATAGTTGAAGTGTTATGTTGAGCTATCTTCATTGTCATTCATGTCTTTTGGAAATAAATCTGTCGTGAAACTGAATTTTCTTTGTTACGTGGACAACACTCCTTGATCACCTTTAGTAATTTATTTTTCTATGTGAAGAGTAAGAAGAATAGTCGTAGAAATAAAATACAGCATGTCGTCTTCAGTTTCACTACACAGAGCCAAATATCTTCTCATTCGCATTTAATTTCCACTGCACATAAATCTTACAGTAGTTTAATTTAGTCTTACAGAGATTCAAATGCAGAAGTTCATCAGAGGTACCCCACATGCCTGCGCACCAAACACAACGTTTTGTACGTCCTCAATTCTTTATTTGTTGCAGTTTTAAACATGACTGTTTAGTTCAGTGACCATTTATAAATTAAAGTTAAGTAAAATAAACCCCAGGTCACAAATTTTAAGTATTTTTTACAGGTTTCAACACTTCTATGAGTGCCTTCATCAGAAATTCAAATTGGTCTATGACATAAGTACAAATTTATGGTAAAATTGTTATATAAAAGTGACGGTACTGACTAACAGTACAAGAAAGGTGGTTCAAATGGCTCTGAGCGCTATGGGACTTAACATCTGAGGTCATCATTCCCCTAGAAGTTAGAAATGCTTAAACCTAACTAACCTAAGGACAGCACACACATCCATGCCCGAGGCAGGATTCGAACCTTAGACCGTAGCAGTCGAGCGGTTCCAGACTGTAGCGCCCAGAACCACTCGGTCAAAGACGTCGGCTACAAGAAAGAACGGTACTTACATGTCACGTTTAAAATAATTATATATAATATTAATATATTTATTTTCTACGTGTCGTGTAAGTACTGCTTCTTTTTCTACTGTTAATCAGTCTTCAGTCTTAAAACTGTATTTCTATGCATTTACATAAGCAAAAAGTCTGCTGTTGTCAAACAAAACTTTGCCTGTTAGTTAATGTACTAAATACTGTTCATTTTAACATTCAGATGTCTATATTTTAAATTTTAAGTAGCCTACTCATATTTACGGCTACTAGATGGCACTCTTGATGTAAAGTTCAATTACCCGCGCTTGCTAACGCGGGCGCCTCAGTCTATTGCTACCTGTGGCTTTATAGGCATGAGCAGCCCATAGTGGCTCGCCTTTCAAGTATTATTTTTTAAAAAAGTTTGTGACTAAAGCCTTTCTGGCTCGATATTTACCTTATATGTGACATGTAAGTACTCAAATGGCTTTGAGCACTATGGGACTTAACTTCTGAGGTCATCAGTCCCCCAGACCTTAGAACTACTTAAACCTAACTAACCTAAGGATATCACACACATCCATGCCCGAGGCAGGATTCGAACCTGCGACCGTAGCGGTCGCGCGGTTCCAGACTGTAGCGCCTAGAACCGCTCGGCCACACCGGCCGGCACGTAAGTACCGTTTCTTACTTGTACTGTTAGTCAGAACTTACACTTTTACATAACAATTTTTACCATAAATTTGTAATTATGTTATATGCCAGTTTGAATACTTAATTTCTGATGAAGGCACTCATAGAAGTGTTGAAACCTGGTAAAAAGACTTAAAATTTGTGACCGAGGGCTCATTTTACTTAACTTTATTTGTTGGGTATATTTCAACCTCTGTTCTGTCGTACTCTTTTTTTCCTCCACCGCTCCCTCTAGTACCATGGAGGTTATTTCCTGTTATCATCCTGTCCCTTCTTTTCAGTATTTTCCATACGTTCCTGTTTTCACCGATTCTGTGGAGAATGTCATTCATTATCTTTTCAGTCCACCCAATTTTCAACATTCTTCTGTAGCACCATATCTCAAACTCTCCCATTCTTTGCCAGCCGGAGTGGCCGTGCGGTTCTAGTCGCTGTAGTCTGGAGCAGAGCGACCGCTACGGTCGCAGGTTCCAATCCTGCCTCGGGAATGGATGTGTGTGATGTCCTTAGGTTAGTTAGGTTTAATTAGTTCTAAGTTCTAGGCGACTGATGACCTCAGAAGTTAAGTCGCATAGTGCTCAGAGCCATTTGAACCATTTTTTTTCTCCCATTCTTTTCTGTTCCAACTTCCGCAGTGTCCATGATTGAATTCATCTACTTCGTAATCACCAATTTGGACATTTAGCTTCTCGCTATTCACATATCTGCTATTTCTCATTGCTTTTTTTTTTTTTTTTTCAGGTTTATCCTCATTCCGTATTCTGTGCTCATGAGACTGTTCATGCCATTCAAAAGATCCCGTAATTCTTCCGTACTTTCTCTGAGGATAGCAATGTCATCAGCGAATCTTATCATTGATATCCTTTCACCCTGAATTTTAATCCCACTCTTAAACTTTTCTTTTATGTCCGCCATTGTTTCTTCGATGTACAGATTGAACAGTAGGCGTGAAAGACTGCATCACTGTTTATGTCCGTTCTAATCCGAGCACTTCGTCCTTTGTCTTCAGATATTATCGTTCCCTGTTGCTTGTTGTACATATTGTATAGTACCGGTCTTACCCTATAGATTACTCCTATTTTTCTTAGAATTTCGAATATCCTTCACCATTTTACGTTGTCGAGCGCTTTTTCTAGGTCGACATATCCCACGAAAGTGCCTAATTTTTATTCATTCTTGCTTTGATTATAGATCGCAACGTAAGGACTGCTTCTCTAGTGCCTTTCGCTTTCCTATAGCCAGAATGATCGTTGTCTAACAGATTCTGAGTTTTCTTTTTTTCCATTTTTCGGTTTATTATCCCTGGCAGCAGACTGGTTGCTATCGTGCGATAGTTCTCTCATTTATCTGCCCTTTCTCCCATCAGAAATGTGTGAATGATATTTTTACAAAAGTCTAATGGTACTACTATAGTAGTACAAGTTTATATGACAACTAGCTCTGCAGATACCGAAGAAATTGATGAAATGTATGATGAGATAAAAGAAATTATTCAGGTAGTGAAGGGAGACGACAATTTAATAGTCATAGGTGACTGGAATTCAAGAGTAGGAAAAGGTAGAGAAGGAAACATAGTAGGTGAATATAGAGTGGGGCTAAGAAATGAAAGAGGAAGCTACCTGGTAGAATTTTGCGCAGAGCATAACTTAATCATAGCTAACACTTAAATGTCAGGAAGTCGTTTCTGAAAGTATTTGTATGGACTGTAGCCATGTATGGAAGTGAAACGTGGACTATAAATAGTTTGGACAAGAAGAGAATAGAAGCTTTCGAAATGTGGTGCTACACAAGAATGCTGAAGATTAGATGGGTAGATCACATAACTAATGAGTAGGTGTTGTTGATGTTGTGGTCTTCAGTCCTGAGACTGGTCTGATGCAGCTCTCCATGCCACTCTATCCTGTGCAAGCTTCTTCATCTCCCAGTACCTACTGCAACCTACATCCTTCTGAACCTGCTTAGTGTATTGATCTCTTGGTCTCCCTCTACGATTTTTACCCTCCACGCTGCCCTCCAATGCTAAATTTGTGATCCCTCGATGCCTCAGAACATGTCCTACCAACCGATCCCTTCTTCTAGTCAAGTTGTGCCACAAACTTCTCTTCTCCCCAGTCCTATTCAATACCTCCTCATTAGTTACGTGATCTACCCACCTTATCTTCAGCATTCTTCTGTAGCACCACATTTCGAAAGCTTCTATTCTCTTCTTGTCCAAACTAGTTATCGTCCATGTCTCACTTCCATACATGGCTACACTCCATACAAATACTTTCAGAAACGACTTCCTGACACCTAAATCTATATTCGATGTTAACAAATTTCTCTTCTTGAGAAACGCTTTCCTTGCCATTGCCAGTCTACATTTTATATCCTCTCTACTTCGACCATCATCGGTTATTTTACTCCCTAAATAGCAAAACTCCTTTACTACTTTAAGTGTCTCATTTCCTAATCTAATTCCCTCAGCATCACCCGACTTAATTTGACTACATTCCATTATCCTCGTTTTGCTTTTGTTGATGTTCATCTTATATCCTCCTTTCAAGACACTGTCCATTCCGTTCAACTGCTCTTCCAAGTCCTTTGCTTTCTCTGACAGAATTACAATGTCATCGGCGAACCTCAAAGTTTTTACTTCTTCTCCATGAATTTTAATACCTACTCCGAATTTTTCTTTTGTTTCCTTTACTGCTTGCTCAATATACAGATTGAATAACATCGGGGAGAGGCTACAACCCTGTCTCACTCCTTTCCCAACCACTGCTTCCCTTTCATGCCCCTCGACTCTTATAACTGCCATCTGGTTTCTGTACAAATTGTAAATAGCCTTTCGCTCCCTGTATTTTACCCCTGACACCTTCAGAATTTGAAAGAGAGTATTCCACTCAACATTGTCAAAAGCTTTCTCTAAGTCTACAAATGCTAGGAACGTAGGTTTGCCTTTTCTTAATCTTTCTTCCAAGATAAGTCGTAAGGTCAGTATTGCCTCACGTGTTCCAACATTTCTACGGAATCCAAACTGATCCTCCCCGAGGTCGACTTCTACCAGTTTTTCCATTCGTCTGTAAAGAATTCGCGTTAGTATTTTGCAGCTGTGGCTTATTAAACTGATAGTTCGGTAACTTTCACATCTGTCAACACCTGCTTTCTTTGGGATTGGAATTATTATATTCTTCTTAAAGTCTGAGGGTATTTCGACTGTCTCATACATCTTGCTCACCAGATGGTAGAGTTTTGTCATGACTGGCTCTCCTGAGGCCATCAGTAGTTCTAATGGAATGTTGTCTACTCCCGGGGCCTTGTTTTGACTCAGGTCTTTTAGTGCTCTGTCAAACTCTTCACGCAGTATCTTATCTCCCATTTCATCTTCATCTACATCCTCTTCCATTTCCATAATATTGTCCTCAAGTACATCGCCCTTGTATAAACCCTCTATATACTCCTTCCACCTTTCTGCTTTCCCTTCTTTGCTTAGAACTGGGTTGCCGTCTGAGCTCTTGATATTCATACAAGTGGTTCTCTTCTCTCCAAAGGTCTCTTTAATTTTCCTGTAGGCAGTATCTATCTTACCCCTAGTGAGACAAGCCTCTACATCCTTACATTTGTCCTCTAGCCATCCCTGCTTAGCCATTTTGCACTTCCTGTCGATTTCATTTTTGAGACGTTTATATTCCTTTTTGCCTGCTTCATTTACTGCATTTTTATATTTTCTCCTTTCATCAATTAAATTCAATATTTCTTCTGTTACCCAAGGATTTCTATTAGCCCGCGTCTTTTTACCTACTTGATCGTCTGCTGCCTTCACCACTACATCCCTCAGAGCTACTCATTCTTCTTCTACTGTATTTCTTTCCCCCATTCCTGTCAATTGTTCCCTAATGCTCTCCCTGAAACTCTGTACAACCTCTGGTTCTTTCACTTTATCCAGGTCCCATCTCCTTAAATTCCCACCTTTTTGCAGTTTCTTCAGTTTCAATCTGCAGTTCATAACCAATAGATTGTGGTCAGAATCTACATCTGCCCCAGGAAATGTCTTACAATTTAATACTTGGTTCCTAAATCTCTGTCTTACCATTATATAATCTATCTGAAACCTGTCAGTATCTCCAGGCTTCTTCCATGTATACAGCCTCCTTTCATGATTCTTGAACCAAGTGTTAGCTATGATTAAGTTATGCTCTGTGCAAAATTCTACAAGGCGGCTTCCTCTTTCATTCCTTCCCCCCAATCCATATTCACCTACTATGTTTCCTTCTCTCCCTTTTCCTACTGACGAATTCCAGTCACCCATCACTATTAAATTTTCGTCTCCCTTCACTACCTGAATAATTTCTTTTATCTCGTCATACATTTCATCTATTTCTTCATCATCTGCAGAGCTAGTTGGCATATAAACTTGTACTACTGTAGTAGGCATGGGCTTTGTGTCTATCTTGGCCACAATAATGCGTTCACTATGCTGTTTGTAGTAGCTAACCCGCACTCCTATTTTTTTATTCATTATTAAACCTACTCCTGCATTACCCCTATTTGATTTTGTATTTATAACCCTGTAATCACCTGACCAAAAGTCTTGTTCCTCCTGCCACCGAACTTCACTAATTCCCACTATATCTAACTTTAACCTATCCATCTCCCTTTTTAAATTTTCTAACCTACCTGCCCGATTAAGTGATCTGACATTCCACGCTCCGATCCGTAGAACGCCAGTTTTCTTTCTCCTGATAACGACGTCCTCTTGAGTAGTCCCCGCCCGGAGATCCGAATGGGGGACTATTTTACCTCCGGAATATTTTACCCAAGAGGACGCCATCATCATTTAATCATACAGTAGAGCTGCATGTCCTCGGGAAAAATTACGGCTGTAGTTTCCCCTTGCTTTCAGCCGTTCGCAGTACCAGCACAGCAAGGCCGTTTTGGTTAATGTTACAAGGCCAGATCAGTCAATCATCCAGACTGTTGCCCCTGCAACTACTGAAAAGGCTGCTGCCCCTCTTCAGGAACCACATGTTTGTCTGGCCTCTCAACAGATACCCCTCCGTTGTGGTTGCACCTACGGTACGGCCATCTGTATCGCTGAGGCACGCAAGCCTCCCCACCAACGGCAAGTTCCATGGTTCATGGGGGGGTATTGAATAGAATTGGTATTAGGTATGTAGGCTGCAGTAGGTATTGAATAGAATTGGGGTGAAGAGGAGCTTGTGTCACAACTTGACTAGAAGAAGGGATCGGTTGGTAGGACATGTTCTGAGACATCGAGGGATCACCAATTTAGTATTGGAAGGCAGCGTGGAGGGTAAAAATCGTAGAGGGAAACCAAGAGATGAATACACTAAGCAGATTCAGAAGGATGTAGGCTGCAGTAGGTACTGGGAGATGAAGAGGCTTGCACAGGATAGAGTAGCATGGAGAGTTGCATCAAACCAGTCTCAGGACTGAAGACCACAGCAACAACAATGGTACGTCAACAGTCTCATAGATTCTACTCACCAGCTTGAATAGTCATTTATTTGCCAATTCCTCCAACGATTTTAGAAATTCTAATGGAATGTTGTTTATCCCTTCGGCCTTTCTTGAATTCTGCCTCTAATACTGGATCCCATATGTCTTTCATGTCCGTCAAATTAAATTTTCTTCTTCTACCACGGCATCGGACAAGTCCTTCCCTGCACATAGACTTTCAATCTACTCTCTCCACGTACCTGATCTCTTCACCGGGTGTAAGAGTGGAGTTCCTACTGCACTCTTAATGTTGCCGCCATTGATTTTAATTTTACCTAAGGTTGTGTTGACTTTTCTATGTGCTGAGTCAGTCCTCCCCAAGACTATTTCTTTTTCGATTTCTTGATGTATTTCCTACAGCCGTTTCGCCTTGGCTGGCCTAAACTTCCTATTTATTTCGTTCCTGAAGGGTTTAAATTACGTTTTTGTACTTCCTCCTTTCGTCGGTTAATTGGAGCACTTCTTCTGTTACCTAAGGTTATCTGCTTATAACGCTTAATATTTACGTTACGGAACCCATCGTAAGAGTATGTAAGAATTTCATTTCAAAACAGTATATTTCTTATTACTCTCCATTTATGTTCCAGTATAATAATCTCTTGGGTTGGTGCGTAAGTTCGTAGCACTTTTCAGTAAGTTTTAATTAACACAACAGATACAGATAAAATAGACTTTAATAATCAGTTATACTTTCTTCTTCACGTTTTACAGCAGTCTGCCAACACTTGGGTAACATTTCGATTCACCGACTGTAGAAGACACGTGGTCTTGAGGCGAAGAACTTGTCAAGCCATGTTCGGAACGCATTTTCATCCGAAGAGGAAGTCCCTTGAAGGTTGTCCGACAGAAAGTGGAAAAGGTGAAAATCTGAGGGCACAATATGAGGTGAGTAATGTGGGTGCGGAATGACTTCCCAGCTCACCTCTTCTGCAGTGTTTTTGGTCCGCCTAGCAGAATACAGGCGGTCGGTATCCTGGAGTACCATCACTTCACGCAGTTTTTCCTGGTCGTAGTTCTTGGGTTGCGCCTACAAGACGTCTCAGTTGTCGACAACCAATGTCAGCAGTGATGATTACGCCACGGGGGGAGCAATTTGTGGTATATCACACCGTCGCTGGTCCACCAGGTACATAACATCATCTTTTTTGGATGTGTACAGGTCTTTGTGCGGGAAGTTGGTGGTTTGTTTGGGCCCAACTATTCCTTTATTTTCCTTTTTTTAGCATAAAGAAACTGTTTCTCGTCACCAGTAACGATACGGGATAAAAATGGCCGGTGTTCTTCACGAGGCGGTTGATGACGAGCAACCAGAGATGCACATATGGACACCCGCTGACTTTTATGATTTTGGTTTAGAGCATGCGGCACCAACACGCTCGATTTTTGAACCTTACCCTTTGCATGCAAATGTCACACTATGGTGAGATGATCACATTTGCCAGTTTTCGAATACGCTGACGTCGATGATTGTGGATTAACGGGTTTAAACGACCTTGATCAAAACCCGAAGGGTATCCTGGACGTGGAGAGTCACTAGGGACAAAACGATCCACTTCAAACGAGAAAATCATTTTCTTGCCGCGCTCTGTCTAGTGGCATTATCCACGCGCGCGGTGCAAATGTTTCTGGCTGCCTCCGCTGCTGTCACACCTCTACTGAACTCCATCAGAAGAATGTGTCATAAATGTTACGATTTCTCCACGGGGCACTTCATTTTCGAGCGTCCGCAGCTCCACTCACTATCTCCAACGGACAAACATCAACAGTGCACTACACTACTGGCCATTAAAATTGCTATACCACGAAGATGACGTGCTACAGATGCGAAATTTAAACGACAGGAAGAAGATGCTGTGATATGCAAATGATTAGCTTTTCAGACGATTCACACAAGCTTGGCGCCGGTGGCGACACCTATAACGTGCTGACATGAGGAAAGTTTCCAACCGATTTCTCATACATAAACAGCAGTTGACCGGCGTTGCTTGGTGAAACGTTGTTGTGATGCCTCGTGTAAGGAGGAGAAGTGCGTACCATCACGTTTCCGACTTTGATAAAGGTCGGATTGTAGCCTATCGCGATTGCGGTTTATCGTATCGCAACATTGCTGCTCACGTTGGTCGAGATCCAATGACTGTTAGATGAATATGGAATCGGTGGGTTCGGGAGGGTAATACGGAACGCCGTGCTGGATCCCAACGGCCTCGTATCACTAGCAGTCGAGACGACAGGCAACTTATACGCATGGCTGTAACGACCCGTGCAGCCACGTCCCTCGATCCATGAGTCAACAGATGGGGACGTTTGCAAGACAACAACCATCTGCACGAACAGTTCGACGACGTTTGCACCAGCATGGCGACATCGCGGTGAACGCACATTGGAAGCGTGCATTCGTCATCGCCATACTGGCGTATCACCTGGCGTGATGGTATGGGGTAACCAGTGGACGTTACATTTCGGATGTGTTACAACCCGTGACGACCCCATGTTGCAGCTCCGTACGGGCCTTTCTGGATACAGAAAATGTTCGACTGCCGCCCTGGCCAGCACATTCTCCAGATCTCTCACCAATTGAAAACGTCTGGTCAATGGTGGCCGAGCAACTGGCTCGTCACAATACGCCAGTCACTACTCTTGATGAACTGTGGCATCGTGTTGAAGCTGCATGGGCAGCTGTACCTGTTCACGCCATCCAACCTCTGTTTGACTCAATACCCAGGCGTATCGAGGCCGTTATTACGGTCAGAGGTGGTTGTTCTGGGTACTGATTTCTCAGGATCCATGCACCCAAATTGCGTGAAAATGTAATCACATGTCAGTTCTAGCATAGTATATTTGTCCAACGAATACCCGGTTGTCATCAGCATTTCTTCTTGGTGTAGCAATTTTAATGGTCAGTAGTGTGCAAATTAAAAATGACAATCGATAAATAAACCCAATGCAACCGGAACACCAACATGCAGAACAAAAACGCTACCAACCTTAGCAACAACCTATTTGTTGCCAGGAATCATATTGTGTTATTATGACTATTTATCAACTGTATGCGCTTTGTGTTTCTTTGCACAATAATTCATAATCGCTAGATTTACCACTTAAGTAATACAGTTCTGTCTGCATGTGAGGCACACCAAATACCAATAAAAAAAAAAAATCTGCCTCAGATAGTAGCTCTCCTGTTGCTACAGATCACGAGCGAAAAGGTAATGAGTGAGAAACGTGGCACACGTTCCATCATGCCCTACTCCACAGTCGGTTAGAAGTTTAGCGGCAGTGCTGCTTTTGAAAGGGATCAGTGGTCACGGATTCCGGCCGCTTGCGCGTTACAGCTCGTGAGCCGAGACGGCTCGGGCCAGCTGAGGTGAGCTAATACCGACACACAAGTGTATCCCAGTGCTACAGCACGCTTCCCAAAGCCCGACAGAATACCGATGCGCCGCCCGCCCGCCGGCGAGCAGAGAAAGTGCGCCGCTGCAGACGCCACCCGACGCCCGCCTCACAAGCGTTCTGGCGCCCCTACAGCGAACGCATAACCGACTCCTGCTCCTCTGGCCTCTAAACGCAGAGCAGTCTCGACAAAAATACGAATATGTTTTTCTGATTATGTCAGTGATTTGCCAGAAATCTGCATAACAACTGCAACCTACCTAGTGGTAGCTATAGTCGAACTTTGATCTACCTCTGCAATTTTTATTTCCCATTACCAAACTTACGACTCCTTGATGCCTCAGGACTTGTCCTGTCAACCGATCCCCTTTTTTTACTCAAAATTTGCCATAAATTTCTTTTCTCTCCTAATCTATTCAGTACCTCCCACCCGTAAAATCTTCAGCATTATGTTAACGAGTTTCTCCTTTTCAGAAACGGATTTCTTGCTGTTGCGAGCCTGCGTTTTATTCTACTTCAGGAATTGTCGATTATTTCGCGGTGTAAGTAGCAAAATTTATCTGCTACTTTTGGTGCCCCATATCCTAATTCCTACAGCAATGACTGATTTAATTCCCCCTATATTTCATTACGTTATTGTACTTTTGTTCATTTTTCATCTTATAATCTCTTGTCAAGACACTATCCATTCAGTTCTTCTGATCTTGCAAGTTCTTTCCCGACTGCGACAGGACTGCGATGTTACTGGCAAATCTCAAAAGCTTTTACTTCTGCTCCCTGAACGTTAATTACCTTTCTAAACAACCCCTTGGTTTCCTTTACTGCTCGCTTATTGTACAAATTGAAAATCATTTGGGATAGGCTACAACCCCACTAACTTCTCAATTGCTTCCTTTATTTCATGTCCTTCGTCAGTTACAGTCGGTTTCAGTACAACTTGTAGATACGCTTACGCTATTTGTATTTTATCCCCGCCTCCTTTCAAATTTCGGAAGGTACATTCCAGTCAATATTGTCCAAACCAAGGGTACTAATGCTGTTAGTTGATAACCTGACTTATAGTTCCCGTTTCGAATGCAGACAAGCTTTTCACTGGTGAGATACTTTGTAAGGTGGTCATGTGATTTTGATTTTTCTATGTTATCGATGTGGACGTCAGAGAGGGAGCAAGTTACCTTACTGTTAAACAATCTTTGGTCTTGTCGTGGCACAGTCTGTGTCTCTGCGCAGTCTGATACAATCTTAGTTAAAGTGTGGTAGGTGATGGACGTATTCTGTAATACTGTGTATTCTGTAATACTGTGCTGTGATTGTATCTGTTAGATGAAGGAAGATTGATTGTAAAGGACAGCAAGGATGAATAAGAAAGCGAAGAGAATATAAGTTTTGAATAATGTTATGATTTTTTGAAGAGAAGAAGCTTGAGGTAAGACTGCAGCATTCCACAGCTAGTTTGCCAGAATGATTATCGTCAGCTAACTAACTTTGTACATTTGCTCAGAGTTGAGAGAAAGACCACGCCACTTCCCTGAGTTATGCCTTAACATATTACCTGATTAAGCTGTTTGGTTTTTATAGAAATTCTGTGTTTACACTGTACACTTTTTAAATCATTTTTCACATTGTTAAGCATAGTATTATTCAGATCAACGTTATGTGCGAAATTCACGTGAAGTTTTCTCTGCCTTTTTGACTACATACTTCATTTTAAAATCGTTGTTTTGGAATATAATTTCATAAGAATAGTTACTCTCCCCATCCGCGCTGTTTATCATTACGCATTACCACACTTCACCGTGTGTTATGTAAACGTTAGAATATAGTTTGGAAATTTTATTTACAAACAGAAATCTAGCTTAGCCGCTGCCTGCTTGTTGTTTGCTGTTGTGCCTTCGAGAGATATGCAACAATTATGTCAAGATGCGAGGTAAGTAGAAATTTTGATTACTGCCAGATAATTGTTTTACTATGGTTGCCCATTTTATATAAAGACAGCTGCATTCAGATCAATTTCAACTGAGTTCAGATTAAGTTCGGTTTAGTCAAAGGTTAGCATAGGAGTTTGAGGAAAGTTGGAACGCCCTATCCTGACAATGTTAAATTTAGTGACTTGGTTTACCTGTATTTCAGGAACCACTGTAGCAATTGACATGAAACTTTTACAGGACAGTAAACTGTATGTTCTAAGTCTACTGAACTACAATAACTGCATTTCAGCCACTGCTTTCGGAAATACAATTTTTAATTATATAGCTAAAATTTTGTGTACCTTTTTTGTACATTTTTCTAAATAATTTTAATTATACATAACATTATGTTCTTCTTTTAGTTCAGTAGACTCAGGATATGTTTGTTATTACTCCCTGAAAATTTGAATACTCTACTCGAAGTGGTTTCTGAGATTTAGGGAAAAATGCAACAGAAAATGTAAAACTTCAGAAACGGCTTCTAAAGTTTCAAAAGACTGAAACTCACTTAATATTTGCTTCATGTTTTTAGTTACTCAGAAGCACCATGTATCATACTGTATATGATCCACTTCATCTTTTTCCAAGTTTTTTCTTCTTTTCTTCTTTCTGGACTCCTCAGTGGCCAACTGTGCTGCATACTCTGTTTTATAAATGCAAACCTTGACCATCCGTTCAAGTTTACTGATGCAGTTTGCTCCAAGATTAATTCCCATAAGCTGTAGCACTTTCAACCTACCAATGCTGCCACCACTAAAAGCAATAACAACATCACTGACCCCCCACTTTAATGTCTTCATTCTAAAAAAACATTTTTTGGTAAGGAGTCCATATAAGATTACTGAACGACTCATTGGGATTTTGAGTCTGACCATGCAGACACTTCTTCAGTAATTCAGGATTTCCCAGGTCTCTGTAAATAGGTTTTATGATATGCGTGACAGCTGCTGGGATGGAATGTTTATGGCTGTATGAACTGTATGAGTACTGGGCATTGCGATAATTGCACCATGAATCAGGTCCAGAAGGGCAAAGGTGGTATACTGATTTTCCATCAGTTGGCAGTCTGTGGAAGAAGGTAGCCCGTACTGCCTGCTTCATTTTCTACAAATCATCAGTATTATTTCTAATGGCCATCCCATAATACTGCAGTAATTCATCAATCATTTTGTCTGTCAGCCTGCTTCTTATGGTTTTACCGTCAGAAAGTTTCTTGTCTCTCAAACTTTGTTTCAACTTCCTCTACCTGGTGCCCATCCTCTTCTGGACATAACCAACACACTCCAGTTTTGTGATAATCTTCTCATCATAAGGCTGAGCGGCTACTACATTGTTATATGCTTTTAAGTCTCCATCATCTAAGAACTTAGTGTAACACACTCCCCTTTCATCCACAGATTGATTAAAAATTTCAATAGCTGCAGAGGCCTCCATACCATCACTTGTTCCTTCACAATTTCTGTCGCAGATATGCCCTTCTTCATTCCCTGATTCACTTATAACAATGTTTGGTTAAAATTTGGAAGTCTATTACCCTTCCAGTATCCACACTCCTCACCATAGCACTTCTGCCAAGTGCCATCAAAAGCATTTATTTCAACAGCTTCGTTTGCAGCACCCTTCATTGACTCACATGCAACAGATTCCACAGCAGATCCAATAAATCCTGCAAACTTGTCGATTTTACAAGGTGGGTGCGGCATATTAATCACGGCACACATTGTTTCTGCTGCAGTGTGTCCTTTCCCAGTAGCTCTCAATCCATAAAACCACTTAACATTTACTTCAAAATAATTATCTTTACACTAATCAGAATTCTAAAATGAATGAGTATATTTACAACTGGCACAATTAATGATAAGTTTCCTGGTTTGTCCATTTGATATCTCACTGTTTTTACGTAAACTAACAGGCCCTCCACATATTTTACAACACACACATTCACCTAACACCCTTGTTAGGATATGTAAATCAATCAGAATATAAACTAACCTACCATTTATATCACTTTCGTTTTGAGAAAACTGTGTATCGCAACGTTTTATTTTAATCTTCGAAGCACTAATGAGTGGTTCTCTAGATACTGACGATTTTGCCTGTACTTCATAGTCTGTAACTTCACACGCCTTTATTCGAAAATCTATTACCATGAAACCCACGATTCTTAAAAACACTTCGTTTTGGTCTTATACGTTACTTTTTGAGAGATTTACCAATCTATTCGTCACTTTTCCTCGGAAAAACGCTAGCACTTCGACGCACAACGCGTGTTTATACTATGAAATGCAACGATATTGTTTTTGACAGTGCTACCCATAAAAACACGTAATTTAACCTTCATAACGCAGCAAACCATTGCCTTCTATATAAAAAATTACTGATTTTATTAGATTTTGAAGCAATGCACGTAAAAATTTTAACATTTTCAACCGGTGTAGATTATATTTAAAAAATAAAATAAAGTACTTCCCATGTGAGTTTATAAGAGATATATATGTCATCTTATTCAGAAAATTGCAAATTTTATACTGAGATAAAAATCTGAAAATGTGAAAAAAAAATTTTCATTCGAATTCCCCTTAAGTTGGATAACAGTTTGTGGGGACAGTTTTGCTAATATGTAGATTTTTGTAGAGTGGGAGGTAAAGTTGGGCTAAATTTCGTACAGAACGGAATAGGGTAGGTTACATACGTCGACCTTTCTGTCAGGATATTTTGTTGGTTCTTTTGGTGATACATAGTAGAGTTAGCGCTGTATTTCTCGAAAGCAAAAATACCACTGCGCTAATTTGACTGATGTACTTCTTTTTTCAGGCATATCATTTAAAATTCTGTGTTCAGTTTGTGAAATTTTGTTCGTGTGACGATTATCGATTACTTTATTATGCAAACAGTTGGCATAATAGTCCAGGTTCTGTGTAAATTTCTTTCATTGTTGAATATTTGCTTACACGATAGTACAATTTTTGTTTGTTTGGTAATTGTAGCAATTTTGTTTCACCAGTAATAGTGTTTCATCATTTTTGGTACAACAGAAAACAATATGAAAGTTCTTCGTAGCACAAAAGACAACAGAAGGTGTTTCGAAATAACGAGTCTGTACAGGATGAGATAAACTATTTTGAGCAATTAGCAGATACCAATAGTTTACATGACATTGAAGGAAACTGCGTGGATCCACAATTATTAAGCAATTATGAAACAGGACAAACGATGGTTAATGAACACGTAAATTTGGAAGTTGAGTCGGTCGGCGATAAGTCGCCACAGTCTAGCGAAAGCTGACAAAAGTCGTCACAGTCGTGCAAAAGTTAACAACATGTGCCAACAGACACATCAGAATCACGTTTTGCGTCATTGTCTTTTGAACGAACACAACACATATCACCTTCAGTGAACAATTATGTAGAATCACGCTATGCGAATTCGACAAATTTTCTAGAATCAATTCGTCAGATGCTTGAAGAAACACAAGATGAAATGAGTAAGAAAATCGACAAAACGCAAAACGAAAAGAGCTAGAAAATCGACAAAAGACAAGGTGAAATGAGAAAGAAAATCGACATGTCACAGGAAGAAATTAGTAAATAACTTAGAAGAGAAATCAAAAATGACCTTCAACCAATAATCGGCTGTTATACAACTAGATTATGTGACCTTGAAACAGAACACGAAAACCTGAAAACAAGTCAGCGTAATAACAAGGATGAATTATTTGCTCAAATCAACGCTGTGGTTCCGAGTGTGATAGTTAATCAGATAAAAGAAAGAACTAACATCTTAACACAACGGTAAACGAAATTAGCGAACGGGTGGGAACTTCAAAACTAAATTCTGAAGAACAAAAAGAACGGTTAAGCACAATTAAAGAAAAACTTGAAGACCTAACAATGAAAATGGCAAATTTGTCAACCAGTGCAAATAGAGATTCAAATGACACAATGCCAGTACAATTTTCAGACACAGAAGAATGCCAATAGTAATAAATTTTAAAGAGAACCAAGAGAAAATTAATCGGAAAACAAGCGTTATAGGAACACTATGAATGAAAAATTTGGGCGTTTTGAAAGAAAGCTTAGCCGTGAGGACGCTAAAGACGAATTTGACCGTTTACAATCATAGTCAGAAAACTTTGGCAATCTCTGGCGTTTAGGTGATTTTCCACGAGAACAATACCGCACATTCAGATACGATAATGAATGGCCAATGTGGTGCAATAGAGAACAATCTGGTTCGCACAGAAATGATTGCTTTGATTACAAGCACTTTTTGACATACGTAAATTCAAAGTTTTCAGGTTTATAGTAACGAAATTCATCCCCAAGCTTGGTGTGGTCAGTTCCTTCATTCTTTACCACCAATTTAGCCCTTGAACACAAATTAGTGTTTCTCTCCAGTTATTTGGTAAATGAACCTGCAGCAAGAATGCGCTCAATAGTGAGAGAAAGCCAAAGCGTAAATGATTTCTATTGAGCATTTTAATCAGCCTACTGGTCGCAGGCCACACAAGATCGAGCAAAACGTAGCCTTATAATGTTACGCAACTTTGAACAGTGTGATTTCTCGAGCCCAGCAAAATATTTTGAAGATATGGAATGCAGAAATCCGTACTTATCAAACCCACTCAGTCCGTCAGAGCTAATCCGCGTTTGTTTAACAAAGTTACCTAGACATTTGAGGCACGTAATTTTGCCCGGCAAATGTAAAGATGATTTAGAAGCATTTCAAACATTACTTCATAAATTGAAATGGAACAGTGAGCATGATTTAACGGAAAGTAACAATCACAACAGAAACTATGACACGCAAGACGCGTTTGTACCGCCTGAAAACAAAAACTATGGGAACTCGCATAACAAACACAGCACCCGAAAAACTATAGACGGGATAACTGACATTGTCCGTGTGACGTACAGTTCTCGCAGTTGAATAATGATTATTGTGATAGAAGTAATTTCCGTAGCTCTGACTGTGATCACTTCTACATGCATCTCAAGAATTACAGTAATGGGAATAGGTGTAATCACGATTACTGGAACAATCACTGCAATGACAGATAATTCTCTAGCTCAGATGCAAATATTCATGAATACCATACAGATAAATCAAATCCGCAAAACGTATGGCACGTCAACAATAATGCAAATAACA
Source organism: Schistocerca cancellata (assembly GCF_023864275.1). Taxonomy (NCBI): domain Eukaryota; kingdom Metazoa; phylum Arthropoda; class Insecta; order Orthoptera; family Acrididae; genus Schistocerca; species Schistocerca cancellata. Next base: position 482,756,592 of record NC_064628.1, read on the forward strand.
ATCAACGCAGTCGTAGTAATCAGTACCATAATTCATCATGGCAAAAATCTGAAAGGGCACGCCCAGAGCTACAGATAACAATAGCTGAAAACAGATCACCAAATTCACGAGATAATTAAAGACGAAGAAACAATAGAGGACGAAACTGAAACTATTCTGACACACAAGAGCAAGGGACTTCATCACATTTCGCATATCAAACCATATGCAGGATTATTCTGTTTACTAAAGTTCTAGCCAGTTGATCGAACTAAAAGTAACATATTTCGAAAATATTTCTATCATTACAGCGCATGGCAACAATAGCGATAAGCTATGTCACTGGACCCCATGCCAGAGCGATTACCGTCGCGCACAGGCAACTTTCTACACGAATCAGGCGACTATTGTCGTGCAACAAGCTTCATTATTATGCAACAAATCGAGCGATTTGCTGCCACGACATGTACGCTATACAAAATGCTATGAACTTAGATATTTCATCTAGATTCGGAATAAGAAATAATAATTTCTAATAAAATGGATACTGACAGTACTTTTTTTAACCAGTTTTGAGAGAATACACAGGTTATCGGCTGTGTGTTTTTCAGATGAGAAATATTTTTTCTACACGCAGTGATGATAATACAGAGACATATAACATTTTCTATCACTTTTGATGAGATATACAGACTCTTAGGATGGTAACTGTTTGTCTAGAAAGAAAAGTGATAGGTATTTCGATGTAAGAAGTTTTCAGAATCTGTTGTGAGGTAGTTATGTTGTGTATATTAAACGGTAATATTTACGAATATACTTATGAAGTGTTGTTCACATGGAAATAAATGGCCCGAAACAGAGCAGGGAATTGTTATTTGAAGTGTATACTGAGACAAAGACAGCGAATATGATTAATGTTGTAGTGGAATAATAAGATTTATGTTGGCTAGGTAGATGAGATGATAATTATGAGATTTATGATGCATACTGAAATAGAATGAGGCAATGATTATGATGATTGATGGAGAGAAAGAGTAAGTGAGTAATAGTTAGGGTGTAGGGACCCTGTTTCTCGTTATAGTCAATTTGATGCCATGTAGATACATTTTGTGTCTGTAAGTATGAAAGGTAAGTTCTTGAGAAGATGTGGCTGGATGACAATAGTGAGTGAAGGTAACGTGACTTGAGACAACACAGTTATTTCTTTGAGGTGGAGTTTATGATTATGTGATGCAAATTATTCAACCTTTTTCCAAAACATACAGTGTCATTTTTTTCATCAGAGCAATAGAGCATGTAACAGTTATACTTTATAATAACTCGAGAAGTGTGTATTTTTGTCTCCATTTGTGAATGGAAAGTGTTTTGCGAAGATGTGGCTTAGCATTAATCGCCACTCTGTATTGCGAATTGGTACGGTCACTGAACTTCTTGTGTTTTTCCTTTGTGGTAGTGTTTATTTTCTTGTTTATACTGACGATCGACAGTTATTTTTTCTAATTTGTATACAGCTACATGCAAGTGAAACTTCTACTAAATTCTAAATAACTAATCTTCCTTTTCTTTGTCTAACAGATAAACTTTACATATGTATAAAAAGATGTCACCACAATATTGTCCAGCACTCTAGGTGTTCAGGAGATTTTAAATTTAAGAAGTGAAGATGAAATTAATCACTAGTGAGGTGTGGCATGGGCAGACAGTACACAGGAAGTATTTGGGATACTATTGATGATTTTTTATTTTAATTTTATTTTACTTTTTAGCTGTACTCTTTTCTCCATAGCATAGAATAGGATTCTTTTATATCTATGTGTGATATTGCTAACTGACTGTCTTCTTGAATTTACGTGTGATGTAACATAATAACATGCATTGCTGTAGCTTAAGGAATTTTCAGGTTGTATCTGCCTTTTACACTTATGTCATTTATTGTGTTTCTATATAATGCATATTCTCTGTATAAATTGTTACTATAGGATGCAGTGCCATTAGTATAATAATTATGTTAAGTGTAGTACTGTAAGGAGCTCTCATAAGTCATGGAAGATATGTAAGCAATCGTGAAAATGTGTAAGGAGGAAACAAAAAGAAAAAAGGTAAGAAGGAGCAAACAAATGGTTACAAAGATGAATGTGAGATGAAATGATTTCGTAGGGTGATGAAATATGAGAAATGTTTAGGTAGGGCAAATATGAGAAATGGTTAGGTAGGGCAAAGATGAAAAATGGTTAATTAGAGCAATGGAGCCAAATAAGATGAACTTATGAGAATGTATTAAACATATGACAGTAATAAGCGAAGACAAAGTAAACAGTAGTATCTGTTGAACTTTGATGAAATTATGGGCAAAAGGATTAAAAGGAGCACAAACTAAAGGATGAAATATAACCAGATAGCATGCTAATTGCTGACCATATTACATGTAATAATAGACTGACATTTGACTCACTGCATTAAGTATTCTTTTACGTGAACCTTGGTTACTTGTTTTTCCTAATTACATATTTGTGTTCTCCATATTTGTGAGTAAGACTATTATCCTTATGTATTTATTTCTTGTGTGTGATCAGTAGCCTTATGTGTCTCTTTCCACCTTACTCCCTATATTTTTTTGTATTTCTCTGATGTCCATACAAATGTATTTATTTGAAAAGATTTAGAACTTTCTGTAGGTCATTCTGTACATATGATAATTGCTTCTTATCATGCCTATTACTATACATTGTTTCATATGATTTACTTGACAGAAGTTTATGTAATTCATTATTGTAAAACCATGATGCCATTTTTTCTTTACTTCTTTTATAGACATAGAAATAAGATCTTGTTTTGTAAATATAACAAATTGTAGCTGGTTGAGCATTCACCAAAAGTTATTGAGACTTGCCAGGGCAGAAGAATATGTCTACTGATTGTATACTGAAATACTGTCTGTCACATGCTTCCATTCTTCACTGATACAACCTGTAACTGACTTTCATAAGGAAGTATTCAATACTACAAGATGGCCTTGGCGTTATCTCTGAATATACAGTCTGCTTCAGGCTCATACTATGACATTTTTCCTGTTTGTGCGTGTATGAAGTTGTCAGTTGAAAACTGTGCTTAGTCTCACTGAGTCTGTTTGCATATAACTTCCCACAAATGTGACACTATTGCAATGAGCTGAAGAAAGTTTGGTCGTTTGTAATAAAGACACTCTTCTCCATCTTTTCATCATACAAATCACTACTGTCATTTTTGACTGTGCTTCAGAAATGTAGGACTTGTGTGATATTGACACTGTAACCTACTTCCTGTGTGCTAAAAAAAAAAAAGAAAGAAAAGGGTAGATCACCAGTACTACTTCAATACAAAGTGTGACTTACAAACTTTCAAAATAGCCCAATGCAGAACGTTCTCATAGATATCATGAAAAATTGATAACCTACCAGTGGTGAATTCTATTGATTACACAATTTCTACAATCTTGAATTTTGTAAAGATTTTTTTTACTTATGGTTGTTTAACTCATATTCTTGAAAAACAATTTTTCTCTTTGTATTTGCGACCTGTTTTTTATGTTCCTACCCATAATGTTCCGAATTTTGTCCTCGTCCCATTCCTATCTGAAATGACCCTCATACAAAATTCTACTGGGGGAGGATAGAGGATATGTAAGGTGGTCATGTCATTTTGATTTGTATACATAATCAATGTAGGCATCAGAGAGGGAGCAAGTTACGTTATTGTTAAACAATCTTTGGTCTTGTCGTGGTACAGTCTTTGTCTCTGCACAGCCTGATACAATCTTTGTTAAAGTGTGGTAGGTGATGGACATATTCTGTAGTGCTTTGCTGACTTGTGATTGTAGATGAAGAAACATTGATAGTAAAGGACAGCAAGGATGAATAACATGTATATTTTAGAAAGCGAAGAGAATATAAATTTTGAATAATGTTATTATTTTTTGAAGAGAAGAAGCTTGAGGTAAGACTGCAGCCCTGCACAGCTAGTTTGTCAGAATGATTACTGTTAATTACTTGGCTTTGTATATTTGCTCAGAGCTGAGAGAAAGACCGCACCACTTCCCTGAGTCATGCATTAACATACTAACTGATTAAGCTGTTCACTGTTCAGACCAATGTTATGTGTGAGGTTCATGTGAAGTTTTACTCTGCATTTTTGAATATATAATTCGTTCTAAAATCGTTGTATTGGAATATCATTTTATACAAATAGTTACTCTCCGAACCGCAGTGTTCATCATTATGCATTACCACGTTTCACCATACAATATGCAACACTTTGAATATAGTTTGGAAATTTTATTTACAAATATAAATCTAGATTAGTTGTTACCTGCTTGCTGTTTGCTGTTGTGCTTTCGAGAAATCTTCAACAACATTGTCAAGAAACGAGGTAAGTGGATATTTTGGTTAGAACCAGATAATTGTTTTACTTGGTTGCGCATTTGATTAAAAGTCAAGTTGCATCCAGATCATCTAAATTTCAGTTCAAATTAAGTTCTGTTTAATCAAAGATTAGCAAAAGAGTTGATGTTGGATAACAGTTTGTGCCATAAGGCACGCCTGAGCTACTGAGCACGTCGTAGACAGCGCGAAAGGAATGTTCCACCATGACGTGTGACAGACAGTTGCGAATACTGGGGAAACTGAATGGGCACAGGTGACAGAGGGAAAATCCTTAATTAAATTATGGACTGCCCTCTGAAGCCTTAGTTGGATGCACTCTTGTATTATGTGGCAAACATACGGGGTGATTCTGTGGTAATGTTAGGAACTTTCAGGAATGATTGAGTAGGGTAAATGTATCAGACTGAGGTAAAGGATCCTGATCGGAAACGTTCGAGTCGAAAGCTAGAAGCAAAAATCGTTCCGATACCTCGGACAGTGGAATACACGTACCGAAAGTGTTGTTCATAGGACTATGGGGTAGGCAACTCTCAGAGGCGATAGTATGGACCAAAACAAGAAAAAAATACCTAATAAACATGGCCTCTAAAAAGCATACCTTAAGAGCTATGAACATTAGTTCATCTTCAGTACTGTGAAACACATCTCTTCTCATGAACAGGTGCCCATAGCTCTTGAGAGGTGCATTTTAGAGCCCATGTTCACTTAACATTTTTTTCTTGTTTTGGTCCTACTATCTCTTCTGAAAGTCTGCCTCCGTAGCTGAATGATCAGTGCGATTGACTGTCATGTCGAGGGTCTGGGGGCGATCCCTGGTACTACCAGGGATTTTTGCTTGGTAGGACGATTGCTGCGGAGTGCACCCAGCTTCGTGAGGCTGAGGCCGAATGAGGAGCTATTCGATCGATTAGTGGCGGTTCCAAGATCAGGAAATCCGACAAGGACTCGGAGAGTGGTGTGCCGACCACATGCCCTTCCATACCGCATCTGGTGACGTCATTGGCAGAGGATGATACGGCAGTCAGACGGGCCCCACTGGCCTGCCTAGGGCCAGAACGTGGAACTTTACCTACCTTTACCTACTAACCGTGAAAGTTGCGTACCCTTCAATCTTAGCAACACCAGTACATTAATTCCAGAGTCGGCGTTATCGGAACGATTTTAACTTACGGCTTTCGATCCGGTCGTTTGCGTACGAGAGTCCCTTACTTCAAACTGAAACATTTCCCTTCTTCATCATCGCTGAAAGTTCCTAACATCATCACGGAATCACCCTTATGTTGATATGCTACAAGCACCACAAACTGGTGAGTCCTCTCACCAGAGAAGAAATTCGCACATACTTTGGACACCATGGAGCCCAGAGGACTGATAGCTGCACCTCATGTTGCCTCCATGGCTGGAAGAGGTTTTGTCACAGCACACAGCATATCTTGCCAACTGCAGCTTCTTATCCCTCATATCTGTCACTTTTCATACCACTGGTGCATTACCCTGACAGTGAGTACACTACACACTGGGTAACTGCACAGTGTGCTACTGTAGATATCCTGTATGCCTCCTCAGGTGTGGCTTCTACTAATTCTTTGTTTTGATTTTCACGTGCCTTCATTTCCAGCAGAAAATCGTGTTCTTCCCGAACGTTGTTTGCGAAGAAGCATCTCCTAGAAGGATTGGACAGTCTTCTCTGGATGGCTTTCAAGGCACGTAAGGAATTGAAGCAGATTAGGAATGTGGCATCACGAGAACATCTCGTCTGCTCCAGTACCATAAGAATCGCCTGTAACTCCACGTTGTAGCCAGTGAATTAGTTTGGTCGACTGAGTTTCAAGGTGCAATCACGAAAAATCCCCTGTTTAGACCTAACGGTGTAGACTGGCTTTAAATTGTAGAGCTGATACATAGGTAAGGAAATGACAGTTTGAGAACAGAATACAGGGTGGTTCAGCTGCCCCTACCGATGTCGTTTCATGCAACCCGCAATGTTAAATGTATCATTCTTAAACCACGTCCGAGATTTATGTATTCTCTCGCTGGCTACGCGCAAACTATAGTGGAGAGGCTGTAAGAAGATTCCTGACATTTGCAGTGGGTTGAGCGTAACAGCTCCGCTCTCTTACTGCAGCCAATCACGTTATGCGATTTTGCAAACGTCCCTATAGCAGCGCCTCACTGTTGCTGGAGCTCTATAGACGGCTATTGTTTTCGTCTATAGCTGTGTGCACTTCGTAGCTGAAAGCTAGCAACAGCATCGCCAGCTGTCAGGGATCAAATTGCGCCGACTCAAGTATAGTAGTCTTACAGAAGAAATGAATAGAATCTTTTCTGTAGGAAATTTGTACTGGGATACGTTTTCGCTAAATTCCGCAGTCATCAGATTATTCAAGAAAAACATACAAAAGTGACCTCCAGACGCACTCCCACACTCAGCCCCCACCGGTCAGCATTTCTGGTATGTTGTTCATGGCATTCGCTCAAATTCAGTGTACAAAAATTTGCGACTACAAAAATTATTTTCCACATTCGATCTTTTTCGGTCTTCATTGCCTGGATTCATTACCCCACCGGCTTAGTCACACACATGCAAGTTGTAAAAATCGGCGTTTGTGTAAGGTTTTCCTAATATTTTTGTGAATTATAACAGCCTAAAATAAACAATTACTTCGTTGTATTCGTCAGGCTACGTGACTACGAAACTACTGTGCATGTAAGGGCTAAGTTTAGATCGAATTGCCAAAGTAATTTGTTTTAGCGTAACGATTACAGAAGTCGTTTTTCTTTCATTACCCTCAAGGGCACTTTCTAATTAATAGTTTTGACGAAATAGCCTACAATGCTGGTGGCGTAACAGCCCAATCAATAAAGACAAAAAAGATCGATTATCGGGAATATTTTGTGTAGTTGGAAATTTTTGTACAGTTATAACAGGGAGTGTCAGGGACAACGTACTAGAAATCGTGGTTGATGAGGGAAGAGTGTAAGGGAGGAGATCACTTTTGTACGTTTTTTTGTGAATAACGCGAAAACCGTGGCCACCACCGAAAACGTATCCTATTTAACTACATTAAATTTCCCCAAAAAAGGTCCTGTTCATTTTTCTGAAGCAGGTTTTTGAAGGCCATATCTAACATTATGGGTTCCATAAAGCAACATCGGTAGGGGCAGATGAAGCAGCCTGGATGGGGTATTGTGTTACCTATTTACGAATAAATTTAAAATAATTCTGTAACTCGTTACCAACAATGGTGGCAGTCAATTCTACTTCTAGGTATGGACTGACATTTGGGTGACATCAAGTGACGTTAGGAGGTGGTGTGGATGAATTTCGAACTCCGTGATTAGAAAAAGGCATTTTTATGAGTAAATGTTATAATAAAATGAATACAGGTGCCAATAGACGGACAAGAACCATTATACATGATTACCATGACGAGTTACTGCCACGTGGACAGTGACAGTCAAACAACCTAAGAGCAAAGACTGGTCCTTGCGGTAAGTAATACTGTTGTTAGCCTCATGCTGTGGTAAGATATTTTGTGTGGTGACAGACCTATTATAGTATTCAGCTTGAGAAGCTAATTCGTAACAGTTACATTAATTAAGTATAAATTTGCACCAGGGCGCAGCATTTGCATTAAATAACAAATGAAATGATTATATATGGCAAACATACAGAAAAACATAGAGAAAGAAAGAAAAACTACTGGAAAGAAAGTAAGGAGAAAAGAAAGAAGAAATCAGGTACTTCCTATCATCCTTAGTAGGCAAACCAGCAATAAAATAAATGTGCCCATTATATTAAAAATTATGTCAGGGTCACTCTCCTCAGAACTGAATATTATTATGAGATAAACGGAATCCTGGAACGCAGACTCTGATATAAATGCTGTAGCATACTTCAATACCTGGTGGTGCATGGTCGATTAGTTTACGCACCCATTAGTCGGCAGCATTTCCCAGGCAGCAGCAGTTATGGTGGCGGCCAGCTCAAAGCAGGGTCTACACTTCCAAGCAATGCCTTCCGACAGGATGCGTACACTCAGAACCAAAATCTTCAGTGATCTCAAAGCAGTCACCGAAGTGCCTCACATCAGACTTCACAGCAAAGTATCCCATAATAGGTACATCGTTCTGTTTCCACTCTCTACTACCATTTTGGAAAATTCTCCCACGCTATTTCTTTACGTATGAATAGCCGGGCTTGATTCTCCATCTCACCAATCAAGTTATTTATTTAGTAAATTTTGTTGCTGTTGTATAACACCTTCTTTTCCAGTGCTAAAAGGAACATTCACTTACTAAGAAATATCCGTTTATGAGCATTTCATTCCCGAGTAATTTTTAATTTACGATATCTCTCGAAGTCTCTAACCACTTTGTCCTCTTTATCGTTTTGTCATCAGGCTTGTCTGTTGGGCATTATCACTGATAAGCAGGCCAACTAACTTTACACACTGACGCTTTGATCACTTCGAGAATGCTTTTAGAGAAAACGCCTTCAGTCTCATTACTTTCATCTAGTTCTCGGTGTTTTCTCATAAAGGCACGTGACATTTTATAGGAAAATTAAGTGAACCTAATGTTCTCATGGTGGACAACAATGATTTTTAAATATGTCGGTTTTGCTGATCTGTAAACTTAGTACCCATAAACCCGTTTGGACCATAGAAAATATTTCTATGACTGGGGCACATACATCGCATTAGCTCGACCTGTTGCAGGATATTTAGTGTCATCAGATCTTTTGTCTTTAAAACCCATAAGTGTGGTAACTAATAATCGAAAGTAAACCTTTAAATCTCACTGTTTTCGTGAAACAAGTAAGAGCGACCCTCATTTTAAGTGTAGGTGGATAACAGAGTTTGCATGAACATTTGAAATGCATTCACACAGATTTCTTTAAGGATAATTTACAGGCAATATTCTCTGTCTTATCTCACTAGGGGTAGGATGGATACTGCCTACAGGAAAATTAAGAGACCTTTGGAGAAAAGAGAACCACTTGTATGAATATCAAGAGCTCAGATGGAAACCCAGTTCTAAGCAAAGAAGGGAAAGCAGAAAGGTGGAAGGAGTATATAGAGGGACTATACAAGGGCGATTTACTTGAGGGCAATGTTATATAAAGGGAAGAGGATGTAGATGAAGATGAAATGGGAGATATGATAATGCATGAAGAGTTTGATAGGTTTGTTGAAAGACCTAAGTCGAAACAAGGCCCCGGAGTAGACAACATTCCATTAGAACTACTGACAGCCTCAGGAGAGCCAGTTCTGACAAAACTCTACCATCTGGTGAGCAAAATGTATGAGACTGGCGAAATACCCCCAGACTTCAAAAAGAATATAATAATTCCAATCCCAAAGATATCAGCCGTTGAGAGATGTGCAGATTACCGAACTATCAGTTTAATAAGTCACGGCCGCAAAATACTAACGCGAATTCTTTGCAGACGAATGGAAAAACTGGTAGAAGCCGACCTCGGGGAAGATCAGTTTGGATTCCGTAGAAATATGGGAACACGTGAGGCAATACAGACCCTACGACTTATCTTTGGAGCTAGATTAAGAAAAGGCAAACCTACGTTTCTAGCATTTGTAGACTTAGAGAAAGCTTTTGACAATGTTGACTGGAATACTCTCTTTCAAATTCTAAAGGTGGCAGGGGTAAAATACAGGGTGCGAAAGGCTATATACAATATGTACAGGAAGCAGATGGCAGTTGTAAAAGTTGAGGGACATGAAAGGGTAGCAGTGGTTGGGAAGGGAGTGAGACAGGGTTGTAGCCTCTCCTCGATGTTATTAAATCTGTATATTGAGCAAGCAGTAAAGGAAACAAAAGAAAAATTCGGAGTAGGAATTAAAATAAATGGAGAAGAAATAAAAACTTTAAGGTTCGCCAGTGACATTGTAATTCTGTCAGAGACAGCAAAGGACTTGGAAGAGCAGTTGAACGGAATGGACAGTGTCTTGAAAGGAGGGTATAAGATGAACATCAACAAAAGCCAAACGAGGATAATGGAATGTAGTCAAATTAAATCGGGTGATGCTGAGGGAATTAGATTAGGAAATGAGACACTTAAAGTAGTAAATGAGTTTTGCTATTTAGGGAGTAAAATAACTGATGATGGTCGAAGTAGAGAGGACATAAAATGTAGACTGGCAATGGCAAGGAAAGAGTTTCTGAAGAAGAGAAATTTGTTAACATCGAGTATAGAGTTAAGTATCAGGAAGTCGTTTCTCAAAGTATTTGTTTGGAGTTTAGCCATGTATGGAAGTGAAAAATGGACGATAAATAGTTTGGACAAGAAGAGAATAGAAGCTTTCGAAACGTGGTGCTACAGAAGAATGCTGAAGATTAGATGGGTAGATCACATAACTAATGAGGAGGTATTGAATAGGATTGGGGAGAAGAGGAGTTTGTGACACAACTTGACTAGAAGATGGGATCGGTTGGTAGGACATGTTCTGAGGCATCAAGGGATCACCAATTTGGTATTGGAGAGCAGCGTGGAGAGTAAAATTGTAGAGGGAGACCAAGAGATGAATACACTAAGCAGATTCAGAAGGATGTAGGCTGCTGTATGTACTGGGAGGTGAAGAAGCTTGCACAGGATAGAGTAGCATGGAGAGCTGCATCAAACCAGTCTCAGGACTGAAGACCACAACAACAACATTCTCAGTCTACTCCTTCAGACACCTTATCATCTGTTGCACCTGATTTGTTGAGTTGCCTCGTTGAAAGAGAAGCAGAAAATAGCAAATTCGTCCGGAAACAATGAGCTAGTTATACTCTGGACGATCTTTAAGGGACTTTATTCTTTTGCTCGTAGAGTCGATAAGGCGTCATTGTCTCGATAACGAAAAAATCCGTTTGAAACTGTATAAAGGCGAGAAGACGTCTACATATGTCCAATTTGAGGAGCTGCCAGAGGATAAGCGTCCAAACAACAAGTTCTCAAGAACAGAGCGGAAGCTTCTATAGGAACATTGGGAGAGACCACCTAGCATCCTGGGTCCTAGGACCTAACTGAGATGAGCTCCAAATTTTACATTCACATTGAGTACAACACTGCGATAACTAGTGGAAAGAGTACAGTGACTCCCTGATTTCAGGAGTGGGTCAGATTGGATCTCTTTTCGAGTAGGAAAAGTTTACAGTGAGACAGATTTTATTAAAAACTTCTAGGGGAATTTCTTTCGCCACATTTTCTACCTACTCGGACATGCTGTACCGTGTTGATTCGGAGCTAGGAGCTATTTTAAAAATCTCAGACGATTCCAAATCCAGCTCCCAAAAGACAAAAGGCAATTGCTCTTGGAATGAATGTCCCAAATACAGTTCTCCATCAACGACCGTTGACGCTAGAAAGCCTAATAACCCACTTTTCTGTTGAAACTTGAAACTAAAATACAAGGTAAGAAAATTTCCGCCATTTTCTTGGCGATAACTACTGGCACTATTTGAAGATATTACTGTCTGAGAACAGCCAATATTGCTGGGCAATCATGCCAGCAGGAAACCTCCTAGAGCCTTACCATGCTTTAGTGCCACGCATGAGCTAGAACTACTCTTATTACTGTTGGTTGAAATGTATCGTATTTCGAATGCGCAGCATGACATTACTGTGACGGACCATCTCATCTCGGATTATTATGTGGGTGTGATGGCCCAATGTCAATGATCTCAGGATTCTACTCCAGGCTAAAATTTGCCAATTCTGATTAGATCTTTCAACATAGTTATTACCGTTAAAATTGTTTTCATTCCCATAACTTCTTTGACTCCACAGAACGCGGTCTCAGTTCTGCCTTGGTAACCACCCCGATAGTGAAAACAACATTTGTGATGCCAATTATTTGCACTATATGGCTGATGTCTGATTGCATGTCTGTTATCAGCCTGACCACTGTTAAATTATCCTCTTGAATTTCAGTGGATGACGTTGTGGCGATAGTTTTGACTCTGTTGTAAATTTTATTACGTGCTTGCTGCTCCTCGTTGTCGAATACAAGTTCTCGCAACAGGCATTTAAATGCTTCTAGTATACAATCTTCGCAAGGAGGAGCCAAGAGTATAGGTCTTAATCGAACAGGTAATTTCGTCAAATAGGTTCGTATTAGTTTGGAAGGGCTACAAGGACTATTCAAAAACTGATTCTTGCGCACCATGTGCTCGAGAAAACGTGCAGGGCTTAAGAAATCAGACTGTTCGAAGCTATTAAGTATAATGATGCTGTGATTAATATGCTCTTGTGTTGTCTCTAGCGAGTAAGCTGACAAAAACGCGTGCTAGAAGTCTCCATAAGTCTGACGTTCATGTGCTAATGAACACATTCTTGTGGCTGGTTCACCTTCAAGATAATGGCACATAAATTCTAATTTGTGACCAATTAGCCGTGTATGTGGAAGAGAATAGTCAAATTGTTGCAGCCAGTTCCATGAGTGAATTTCGTTAGCAACGTTTCGAAAAACTTTGAACTTCCTAACAGTAAGAAAATGCTTGTAATCAAAACCATCATTCTTGTGTGAACATGAATTTTCTCTCACATCACAATTTGCATCCCAGTTACTTGTATTCAAAAAGTTTCATGTTTACGAATAAGCTCTCCCACATACCATGAGTTTGCTTGCTCATCAGTATCTCCTAAAGGAACACAGTCTCATATACTATCATTGACACCCTGATCGATTTTCTTTTCGATGCGAGAAAGCTGTTATTGAATTTTCTTAACATCGTGCTTGTGTTGCTAATAAATGGTGGTCTGACCATGTTTGAAACGCTGCAACGATTGAAATTCCTCTGAACTGGTAAACGGGACTGGCTTAGAGTTTTTAGAATTTTTATCAGAACTGGTAGAAATTATGTCGTGTTCACAATGAGTTCTTGTGTTTTGTAACAGAGCTCGAGTGCTGAGTGATCTTGGTGGACTCTGTTTCTAATTGTTATATGCGCATATCATGCTGATTCCCTTGTTCTTTCAGCTGCGAAATTCGGCAGTATTTGTGTGTTGAAGATGAACTTTGCTTTATCCTCTTCCTAGTAATGTTGCCAGTACAAGTTGCATAACATTCCCATTCCCAGCTGTAGGATTCCTGTTAAAATAGGAAGGGGGTTACTTTCGTCAGAGTAAGTTGCAAAGGATCCTTCCTACCAAATTCTACACTGTTGCTGAAAGATGCAATCTTCAACCACTGAGCTACAATGTTGTGACGTCACTTCATACAGAATGTTTACCAAGGAAAATCGCCACACAGCCATATGTTTTAAGAAGCTATCTTATTTACAGTAGAAAACCAGTTTCGGCATCTCAATAACGCCCTGCATATTAAAAACGAGTATATATGTAGCATATATCAAGGTATGCCACAGCTGACTTTACAGAAAATTAAATGTAATAATAGAAGTCCTTAAAACATTAAAAAATGCAGTTTGCAGTGCTGAGACAAGTACCTGATCACAAACAACACGACAAAGCAGAATACGTACCATACTGGTTAGCACTGAAGCTATTTTAACATCACAGAGCTATAACAGAACATGACAATCATTACAAAAAATCAAAAACAGACAATATACAGTCAAAAGCACAAACAGGTAAAGCTTGTCAAGTTATTTTTTTCTACTTTCTAACTTTTTATTTTTATTTTTTACATGTCTCTTTTTACATTTATTTTATGTTTTTTATTTTACATACATTTTATTTTTATGTTTTTTTCCTAGAGAATTATTTTCAATTATGAAATCTTCTACTGCATTCTCATGTTCTCTTCTATTACTGTGAGGTTAATACTCTGATCGTGTCCGTCAGTCATTGTCACACCTACCTCCCTTGAATCACTAATCTGAGAAGGTCTGTTCACTCATCTTTCTTACATCTAATAACTCGTTAGAAATGGCATTTCCTAAACGTCTGACACCTGATTTGCATGTAGTGATTATTGACATGTTGATACAGTTCTAAAGAACAATGAATGAAAAAATCACAAATATTACAGCAGAATCAGTAAATGATTACTAAACACAAGAAATCATACAAAGCTATGCAGTGCGCAAACAGTCGTTAATAGTACACGAAAATACAACGAGAAGATCAAAGTGTATCAATAATTTTTCCTTGTAGACGCAGTTGCAGAGCAGAGCTTTTTGATCTAACTGCCGGAATCAAAAGCTACATCAACAGGTGAAATTAATATGCTTTTTCTATTGGTAAATTTAAACTGTATGTGAGCCAAAACCTCTCGCTAGCAATTTAAAAGCAAGTACTTTTAACTTCTGACTACAGTGTCTGATCCAGAATCGCCTTTGCTATCTTAGTTTTAAATACGAACATGACTGTGCAAATTACTTTTGATGTATGTGATACAAATTAATTTACTCATGAAACAATCACACACAGTGACTGTTACACAACAAACACCATGCCCTGTTATAAAATCGTATCTATTGAATTTTTATGAAATTTTGTAGGTGAAAATTGTTTCTAAAATTCTCACAAAGGTTCGTTTAGGCCCTACAATTGTTTCTTATCGTGCAATAGATAACTCGCCTCTGCTCTCTCTGCATGAAAAAATGGTGAGCTGAAATAATCACCACAAAGCAATTTGCCTTTTTAATTCGTTTACCAGGCTCCATTAGCATATTAAACCTTCCTTTGACCTTTTTCGAAAAATGAAAATCATTGTTCACGCAATAGTGTGATGCATGACAGGGCAGCTTGTTACCAACCACATTTTTCACTTAAACAGTTGGGATAAGCTTCAGTGAAGGGTTTCGTAAATAAATAAGTAAGAGGGTATTTTGCAATTGGAATGAAACCTAAATAACATGAACTATTACTCTTTTTTAACATTATATTTCTCAGCATTGTCATAAACCATACCATACTTTTAACAGACACTTTTTAAATAGAGTACAAAAATCGTTCAAGTGGCTCTGAGCACTATGGGACTTAACTTCTGAGGTCATCAATCCCCTAGAACTTAGAACTACTTACACCTAACTAACCTAAGGACATCACACACATCCATGCCCGAGGCAGGATTCGAACGTGCGACCGTAGCGGTCGCGCGGTTCCTGACTGTAGCGCCTAGAATGGCTCGGCCACTCTGGCAGGCAAATAGAGAACATATTTAATCTTTTAGTTTCCTAGTGAAACATCTTGAAGTTAATCTTGGTAGGCGGCAACTAGTTACAGTACTGAACACATGACTGGTAATTGCCTCTGGATACCAACACGTGGATATTGTTGAACACAATGAAGTCTTTCGCTACAATAATTGCTCGCCTAGCACTTGGAGCAAAATAAGCTCAATGCAATTACTATTTTCCAAATGACCCATCTCTCTACACAGTCATATCAAATCAACTACTGTCTTCAATTACGGTTCACGGAACATCTCAAATAAAAATCTCTGTGTGGCACGTCCATCATCGAAACTTCTCACCCTGCCGTGACACAACACTCCCTGTCACTCCCTGGCTGACAACTGCTTCCGCTCGGCGGTGTTCTTCTGAATAATACTACAACCTCTCATAGCCAAAGAATTTATATCAATTTACCAATTTTTACCAATTCTATATCATTCACCAGCCACAGCTGGACAGACAGCGTCAACAAGATACAACATTATCAAAATAGATGAATACAACTCTACTATGATAGTAATTTAATACATCAAGACATATTTAAGTTATAAATTAGATTACAATAATATCACAACTATAAAATAGATACAAGTATATAATGATATTAAATATAACAGTTGCTGTTAGAGTCATAGAATTGAGCTGCAGCTCAAGTAAACACTATGCTATTACTAGAGAAGAATTCTTCAATATTGTAGAAGGGTTGCTCTTTTAGCTTACACAAAATAGTAGTTTTAAACTGCTCCCATGGTAAAGACTGAATGTGATCAGGTAGAGCATTAAACAATTTTATGGCCACCACTGGGAAGCTGTTTTGTGTCTTTGCTAATCGACACAATGGCATGTCGATACTGTCTTTGTTGTGAGTGCTGTATTTGTGGACTTCATTTCTCTTTCTGTAAATATCATGGTTTCTCTTTATGTGGAAGAGGCAGTTCAATATATACTGGCTGTAAACAGTCTGAACTCCTAACCTGGTGAAAATTGGTTTACAGCGGCATGTTTTTTTTGCTTGAAGTAATGATCCTCATTGCTTTCTTTTGCAGTAAAAGCACATTCTTATAGCCTGCAGAATGGCCCCAAAACAACAGCCCATAACTGATGTGGCTGTGGAACATTGCATAGTACACAGTTAGAAGGTACTGTTCTGGTACTATACTTTTCAGTTTCCTCAAGAGGTACAGGGCCCGTGAAAGTTTAGAACAGCAAATAGAGAACATATTTAATCTTTTAGTTTCCTAGTGAACCATCTTTAAGTTAATCTTGGTAGGTGGCAACTAATTACAGTACTGAACACATGGTGTGCTGTTGCCAGGTTAATTTGGTATCAATGAGAAAGCCCAGAAGTTTAACATCTCCTGTGTTACCCAGTGCTCCAGTATTGCTGAGGTTGCATATCATCCTCTGAGTTTTTTCATTAATTTTCATTTTGTTCATGATAAACCAGGCCTTAGCGTCACCGAACAAGACATCTACTTTCTGGACTGCCTGTTCGACATTCTCTCCTTTTGAGAACAAGGTTGTATCATCCGCAAACTGCAAGGTGTGCCCATTGGAGCCTATGTCATTTACGAAGATAAGGAACAGCAGGCGCCCTATTATCTATCCCTGTGGCACACTGTGCTGTAGCTTCTTCTCACCTGAATCAGCTCCTTGCACGGGGACAATCTGTCGTCTGTTTCTCAGGTAGGATTT
This sequence comes from Schistocerca cancellata, assembly GCF_023864275.1. NCBI lineage: Eukaryota > Metazoa > Arthropoda > Insecta > Orthoptera > Acrididae > Schistocerca > Schistocerca cancellata. The sequence goes on from NC_064628.1 coordinate 482,773,832, forward strand.
ATGAGTTTGCAGGACAGATCCCCGTATACCATATGTTTTTAGCTTTCTGAGCAGGGCTTTACGTGGGATGCATGCAAATGTCTTACTAAGGTCACTGAGTACTAGTGCTATAGACTCTTTGTCTTCAAAACCCTGACTTATGTTTGTAACTAAGTACTGCTGTTGTTGTTGACCTACCCTTCCGAAAGCCATGTTGCACATCATAAAAGAGATTATTTCCTTCAAAGTAACTTAATAGTTGTTCTTTCATTATCGATTCCATCACCTTCGCCTAGTACTGGTATTATAGATATGGGCCTGTAGCTTGACACTTCATGTGGACTGCCTTTTTTTGTAAAGAGACACTGTGCATGCTACTTTCAGGAAGCCTGGAAATTCCCCTGCACGGAGGCTTTTATTTATCACTACTGCTAATGGCTGTGCAATTTCACTGATTATAGTTTTTGACATAGTACAGGACATGCCATAAATATCAGGGCTCCCTGAAGATTTGTAACTTTTAACAATTTTTATTATTTCTTTTGGATACACTCTCTTCCACATTACCTTGCTGCATTTATTCTCAAATTTCACAGCAGCTGCAGTTTCTATTCCAAAGTCAGGAATTTCATCTACTGTGTTTTCCACTATTTTTGTAAAATAGTCATTAAACTCATCTGGACTGCAGGAATTAGAGCAAGAGGTGGGCTTTTTCCTGTGCTCATTAACCAGGTCCCATGCTGCTTTACAAGGGTTGTGAGCTTCTTCGATAAATCTGGCATAGCTTTCCTCCTTTGCTTTTTCTACTTCCTTTCTGTAGATCCGTTTGGTCTGTAAATAACTAGAGTACAGTCTATCCTTAGTATCTATATCTTTAGCAGCTTTGACCTTGTCATTTAGTATTTGGACAATACATTTTATTTTCGCTAGTCTAGGAGTATACCACCTCATTACTTTGTTAGTTTTTTTATCTACATTTTGATTTAGCATTTGAATATCTCTTGGGTTTTAATGGAAAATGTTCATCAAATTTCACTTTAAGGGTCTGGAACATGTGATTGATGCAGAATTTGGTGCCAATTCACCAATTATTTGGTGCCAATCTATAGAAGACACTGTAGTTTTGAAATCACCTAAGCTTTTCTTTGTAATAACTCTATTTTTGAATACATAATTTGAATGCCAGCTGGGAATTTGTTGTGTACTTACTGAGTTTGTCCATAACTTCATGATTACTGCATGGTGATCTGCTAGTATAGGGTCCACCACACTTACTTTGTAGTCCCAACTATTTAGGTTTGTCACAATTGTCTCAAGACAAATAGCTCCTCTTGTTGGTAGAGAGCTTCCTACGAATAGCCCATAGCTGCTTACTAAGTTCATGAAAGCTCTTTTTTTATCATTACCTTCTCCAATATGAATGCTGAAGTCTCCACATAAAGTAATTTTTGTCCCTAAGTGCACTAGGTGACACAGACAGGTTTCCAACTGGTTGAGGAAATTTTCAAAATTTCCATCTGGGGAATGGTAGACAGAAACAACAATTAAGATGGCATCTGACAGTCTCAAAGCAGCTAATTCTAGGTCTAGATCTACACAAAATTTACTTAAGTCAATGTTATTGGCACTGAGTTTAGTATTTACATACACAGCCACACCACCATGGATAGTAGTTTCTCTACACCATGCATTCACCATTTCTAAATATTCAATGTTTCTGTAGTATTCTGTTTGTGGTTGGGCTAGCCAGTGTTCACATATACATAATACATCAGGTCTCACGTCATCAACAAACAGTGATAATGTATCAAGTTTTGTTCTGAAGCACTGCACATTTACACTCGCTATAACTAAGACTGCATTTTCTTCAATGATATCATTTCCTTTTTCACTGGAATATTCTTGGTCTTGGGAGTTTATCGCACTGGTGCACTGGGCATCCTCCGGAATAACAAACGTTTTATCACAATGTTCTATGGCCATATACTGTTGTCCATTATTTTATCTTTTAGGTCGAAATCAACACCAATTTTGAAGCTATTATTTATTCCCTTTGTTTCTAGTTTTTCAATTGTAAAATCGTTGTGGTTTGGGAAAGTGTTCTACAAAAAGTTAGTTACAGTTTCAGCTGTGGGGCCACCTCTCAGTTTGCTTAGGTGGAACCAGGCTTTTTTGTCACCATACAGCATGCCTTTTTCATCGCCAATACCTATTATGGCGTTATTTCTGTTTTAAGTACTGGCACTCACAAACGTTTGTATAGTGAGCCTCTAACACTGCTTACCAGAATTTTCATTTTGTAGCACACTCTTGTAAGATGTTTTGTTTTCTTTTCCTGTGTCCTCAGTGGTTTTGACCAGTTCATTTTCTCGTTTCGCTACAGTCGAATTTCTTCTGCCTCCTCGCTTGTTTTTCACTCCTTGCCAGTCTGTATTGATGTCTTCCGAAGAGTTTTAATCCATCAGATTGTTTACGCCTGTATTCGGTTTGTTTTTTAATGTGGGGTTGAGTTTCACTGACACACTCATTGTTTACATTTGAACTAGATGCCACTCTAGCAATGTTTGGGTCTTCAACGAATTTTCTCGTTGGAAAATTACCACGTGATGAATTTGCAGGCTTTTTGCTTTTGTTGTGATTGGTGATGGTGGTAGGTGCTGCTTCTCTGACACTCCAGCCCAGTATTTGAACTTTGCCTCAGATTAGCGACGTTTACCTCTTTATTACCGGCTATAATACATGGCATGTTGTTTTCTACATCCTCTGCAGACTGTCTTGCTGTGTTTCTCTACGATTGGGATGCTTCTTCACTTCGTGGTACCAATATTTCTAACTTAGAGTTCGTGGCAATCACAGTGTCTAGTTTTTCTTTTATTTGTTTGTTATCACTGGTAAGTTTTTTCACAATTTGCGTTAAGATTATTCACTGATGCAACTAGATCAACACTGCATTGCTGCTTAGAGTACAAGATTTGTTCATGTTTCGCTGTATTAATGTATTCTGAGATTTCGTCAGCTAACCTCACTTCACAGTTGTCAAAAACCTATTTTAAGCGACTTTTGAGCACTTCGCTGTTGGTGAGCCCCACACATTCCATGTGAAACGATTTTCCACACCACAGTCCACACAAAACACTGAATTCATTATTTTTAACGTTTCTCTCGCACTTAGCACAAAGGATGCTTTCACTGGACGCCATCTTTCCAACACTCACGTGTTCAGCAAGCAAAGAAGTTCAAAGTGGCAAACATTTCGAAACACTGTGGTTTCCCTTGATGTTTCTACATCTACATCTACATTTATACTCCGCAAGCCACCCAACGGTGTGTGGCGGAGGGCACTTTACGTGCCACTGTCATTACCTCCCTTTCCTGTTCCAGTCGCGTATGGTTCGCGGGAAGAACGACTGTCTGAAAGCCGCTGTGCGCGCTCTAATCTCTCAAATTTTACATTCGTGATCTCCTCGGGAGGTATAAGTAGGGGGAAGCAATATATTCGATACCTCATCCAGAAACGCACCCTCTCGAAACCTGGCGAGCAAGCTACACCGCGATGCAGAGCGCCTCTCTTGCAGAGTCTGCCACTTGAGTTTGTTAAACATCTCTGTAACGCTATCACGGTTACCAATTAACCCTGTGACGAAACGCGCCGCTCTTCTTTGGATCTTCTCTATCTCCTCCGTCAACCCGATCTGGTGCGGATCCCACACTGATGAGCAATACTCAAGTATAGGTCGAACGAGTGATTTGTAAGCCACCTCCTTTGTTGATGGACTACATTTTCTAAGGACTCTCCCAATGAATCTCAACCTGGTACCCGCCTTACCAACAATTAATTTTATATGATCATTCCACTTCAAATCGTTCCGCACGCATACTCCCAGATATTTTACAGAAGTAACTGCTACCAGTGTTTGTTCCGCTATCATATAATCATACAATTAAGGATCCTTCTTTCTATGTATTCTCAATACATTACATTTGTCTATGTTAAGGGTCAGTTGCCACTCCCTGCACCAAGTGCCTATCCGCTGCAGATCTTCCTGCATTTCGCTACAATTTTGTAATGCTGCAACTTCTCTGTATACTACAGCATCATCCGCGAAAAGCCGCATGGAACTTCCGACACTATCTACTAGGTCATTTATATATATTGTGAAAAGCAATGGTCCCATAACACTCCCCTGTGGCACGCCAGAGGTTACTTTAACGTCTGTAGACGTCTCTCCGTTGATAACAACATGCTGTGTTCTGTTTGCTAAAAACTCTTCAATCCAGCCACACAGCTGGTCTGATATTCCGTAGGCTCTTACTTTGTTTATCAGGCGACAGTGCGGAACTGTATCGAACGCCTTCCGGAAGTCAAGAAAAATAGCATCTACCTGGGAGCCTGTATCTAATATTTTCTGGGTCTCATGAACAAATAGAGCGAGTTGGGTCTCACACGATCGCTGTTTCCGGAATCCATGTTGATTCCTACATAGTAGATTCTGAGTTTCCAAAAACGACATGATACTCGAGCAAAACACATGTTCTAAAATTCTACAACAGATCGACGTCAGAGATATAGGTCAATAGTTTTGCGCATCTGCTCGACGACCCTTCTTGAAGACTGGGACTACCTGTGCTCTTTTCCAATCATTTGGAACCTTCCGTTCCTCTAGAGACTTGCGGTACACGGCTGTTAGAAGGGGGGCAAGTTCTTTCGCGTACTCTGTGTAGAATCGAATTGGTATCCCGTCAGGTGCAGTGGACTTTCCTCTGTTGAGTGATTCCAGTTGCTTTTCTATTCCTTGGACACTTATTTCGATGTCAGCCATTTTTTCGTTTGTGCGAGGATTTAGACAAGGAACTGCAGTGCGGTCTTCCTCTGTGAAACAGCTTTGGAAAAAGGTGTTTAGTATTTCAGCTTTACGCTTGTCATCCTCTGTTTCAATGCCATCATCATCCCGGAGTGTCTGGACACGCTGTTTCGAGCCACTTACTGATTTAACGTAAGACCAGAACTTCCTAGGATTTTCTGTCAAGTCGGTACCTAGTATTTTACTTTCGAATTCACTAAACGCTCCACGCATAGCCCTCCTTACGCTAACTTTGACATCGTTTAGCTTCTGTTTGTCTGAGAGGTTTTGGCTGCGTTTAAATTTGGAGTGAAGCTCTCTTTGCTTTCGCAGTAATTTCCTAACTTTGTTGTTGTACCACGGTGGGTTTTTCCCGTCCCTCACAGTTTTACTCGGCACGTACCTGTCTAAAACGCATTTTACGATTGCCTTGAACTTTTTCCATAAACACTCAACATTGTCAGTGTCGGAACAGAAATTTTCGTTTTGATCTGTTAGGTAGCCTGAAATCTGCCTTCTATTACTCTTGCTAAACAGATAAACCTTCCTCCCTTTTTTATATTCCTATTAACTTCCATATTCAGGGATGCTGCAACGGCCTTATGATCACTGATTCCCTGTTCTGCGCTTACAGAGTCGAAAAGTTCGGGTCTGTTTGTTATCAGTAGGTCCAAGATGTTATCACCACGAGTCGGTTCTCTGTTTAATTGCTCGAGGTAATTTTCGGATAGTGCACTCAGTATAATGTCACTCGATGCTCTGTACCTACCACCCGTCCTAAACATCTGAGTGTCCCAGTCTATATCTGGTAAATTGAAATCTCCACCTAAGACTATAACATGCTGAGAAAATTTATGTGAAATGTATTCCAAATTTTCTCTCAGCTGTTCTGCCACTAATGCTGCTGAGTCGGGGGGTCGGTAAAAGGAGCCAATTATTAACCTAGCTCGGTTGTTGAGTGTAACCTCCACCCATAATAATTCACAGGAACTATCCACTTTTACTTCACTACAGGATAAACTACTACTAACAGCAACGAACACTCCACCACCGGTTGCATGCAATCTATCCTTTCTAAACACCGTCTGTACGTTTGTAAAAATTTCGGCAGAATTTATCTCTGGCTTCAGCCAGCTTTCTGTACCTATAACGATTTCAGCTTCGGTGCTTTCTATCAGCGCTTGAAGTTCCGGTACTTTACCAACGCAGCATCGACAGTTTACAATTACAATACCGATTGCTGCTTGGTCCCCGCATGTCCTGACTTTGCCCCGCACCCGTTGAGGCTGTTGCCCTTTCTGTACTTGCCCGAGGCCATCTAACCTAAAAAGCCGCCCAGCCCACGCCACACAACCACCGCTACCCGTGTAGCCGCTTGTTGCGTGTAGTGGACTCCTGACCTATCCAGCGGAACCCGAAACCCCACACCCTATGGCGCAAGTCGAGGAATCTGCAGCCCACACGGTCGCAGAACCTGTAACGCCGGAAATGCATATCCTCCTATTTCCATCTATTGTACTATTTTTTTTCCTTGCTTTGTTACCTCAAGATATGACATTTCTGTCTCTTTGTATATTGTAATTGTTTTACTATTTGTATATTTATGCATTTATGTCGATGTATAATTGGTTTGTTTCGTAAATATTATTTGTATTTTTACGCTGGGTCTTGCCTAGGGAAAACTGCTATCGAACGATTACGTCGATAGGTCGTGTGAAGAATCAAAGTGTGTAGGATCTTTGGTAGTGTTAACTCTGCCGCGTGGAGCGCGGGCTGAGGGAAGGAGTCTGGCTGGAGTAGCGAGTGGAGCAGGTGTGTTGTGTGAAGTTCCCGCGAGTTGCCGCGCTTTCGGGGCTTGGCAGCATGTAATTGCGCTCGACTTGCGATGATAGTTTCTGACATGGTGTCGCGGACAGGAAGCATTAGCTGGCGCACATTAAGAGCCCGTTTCGTCTGGTGACCGTGCCGAGAAGAAGGCGCGCCAACATCCAGCTTCTGCAACAGCGACGGCCGACAATGAGTGACTGTCGCCACCTCCTCGATCGACGGCTTCAAACCTTCAATCAACCAACAAGGAAGACTGGAAGCACGTAAAGTTTTAGAACTGTATGGCAGACCTCAGCTTATAAAATTGTTCCATTTGCCTCGCAAAATTACAGCTACTTAGCATGAACCTTTGTTGCTCATTGTCCCAGTTGCATTACCAAGCAGGGTCCCTTCCTTTTCCGGAATGAACCCGAGTGTCGTTGAAATTCAAACGCCAGCATCATTTTATTTCACTGCTTTAATTTCAAAGTTTAGTTAAGGTATTCTACAGTATTTAGATTGCACAAGCACAAATTAAGAGTGCGAGTTTTGTTACCGTACTGTAGCTTACCTGTGACTGCAGCTCAGCTTGGTACGTACTAAATTTTACTATTGTTAATTGTTCAGAATCATTTAATTCAAGTTCAAAGTTAAATCTCTTATTTCTAAATTGCGTAGATTCAAGTAGCTTTTGAAATGATTGTTGAGGTACTCCAAGACTAACCGTATTTTACTGAATTTCGATGTGCTTCAGAAAGAAAGCTCACTATTAACTTCAGTCGCTAAATTAACTTTCGATTTTCCGGTTTTATTAATTCTTTTGCTAAATTAAGTCAGGGTGTAGCGAAATCTATTACTTCTGACAAACTTTCAGTTTTCACACTACCCGTGTCAACCTTCAGTTGCCACGCTTCTAGTGCTAATTATATGTGTAATAACCTTTCTTTTTCAGTTACTATAGTAATTGTCCTTAGGACTGGCGACCGTGATTTCCCCCAAATCTCAAATACCTAATTACCGCTAGTTAATTGTTAATGTAACGGCTGCACATTTACTTTCTTTATTAACTTTACCCCTTTTCAAAATTAATTTCCACCAGTTTCATTAGCACATTTCCTTTCATTTAGATGTAACCCTTTCCTCCCTCTTTACCGACAGGTTAACTTCGGTGACGATTGCTTTTCCAAAACTCCCATTAGGTACACGCGGTTTCATCTTTCACTGTCATTAAGGTCGGTAAGTGAGGGGGAGGTTACACGTGGCGACCTGGTGACAGGACAATCTTCAGATTTGAGGTTGTTCTGGACACGAATTTTGCATTGTGCAAATCTCGTAACAAAGTATTGGTTACGTACAGGCCGTTACGTCAGCGAGAATAAGTAGTGGGAGTAATCCTAATTATATTTGAGATTTGGCATTTATATTGAAAATTATTAAAATGAGTGAAGGCAACAATTGCCAAAATTTGGTAGACTTCGATACGGAACAATCGGTCGAACAGTGGGAAAGGCGCACCGCGGTACCCATTGTTCAGGGGCAGGCGGCTAGCATGAAAGACGCGACCACCGAAACGCAACAAAGAGCAGAAATGGAATTCCAAACTTTAGAAAATGTTTCGGAATCGGAAGTGAAAATCAAACCTGAATCCCTTTATGACGAATACGGGGGGACAATTAAAGAGGAAGCCGCTACGGAAGTGGAACCGGTAGTTTCCGGGAATTTAACTGATTTATTGAATGTTTTGATTAACGAAATCAAGAGTCAATCGGCCAAGCTAGACAATCAGAACAAAGCTATTAACGTTGTTAACAACAATGTTGGAGTTGTTAATACAAAAGTTGATAAAATCAAAGAAGATATTGTTGTAATTAATACCGAAATCGGTAATCTTAAACAGGAAATGATAGGCGTTCAGGCGGAAATTGCGAGCATAAATACTCGTTTTGATTCCGAAATTAGCAGAATCGAGAAAAGTGTAGGAGAAGCAGTTGCTCCGATCATCGAGAATAAGGTGACGGAACAAATTCAATTAGTGAAGAAAGAGGATCAACAGAAGGTGGAAACTTTAAAGGCTTTAGTGTCCGAAGTAGACACTAAAGTGAGGGAGCAGGCTAATACCTGCGAAGAGAAAAAGAGGGAAGTGGAAACGCTTGCGACAACCACTTGCCAAGTAATTACGAGAGTGTCGGAATTAGAAAAGAAACTTGACGAAAAACAGAGCTATGTGCCAATCTGTGCACATAGTTCGGAATTGTTGACGAAAGAGGAGCGGTTCGACCCCTTGAAAAAAGGCGGTATACACGCGACGGATTTCATTAAAAATTGTGAAAGAGTTTTACCCAGATCATGGACTAATCAGAGAAAAATTAATGCGGTTATTGATGTGCTGGCTGGTGATGCCAAGCGTTGGGGCTTAAACCTCAACATTACGAACCTGACTTTTGACGAGTTTAAAAATTTGTTTCTGGCTGAATACTGGTCAGAGCAAAAACAGCAAAGTGTCTGGCGCGAATTTGTCGTATCGAGGCCTTTCGATGCGAATTCGCGCGGTTCGATGAGGGAGTTTTGTGAGGGCTGGATCCGCAAGTTGGAATATTTGCGTGATCGCCGCACGGAATCCGAAATAGTCTGGGAACTCTACAAGAAGCTTCCAGATGATACAAAACGCTACGTAGGAAGCAATTATAGGACAGTGAATGATTTCCTGGAAAGAGTTGAGGACGAGGACAATTGGCGCAATAATCGCGACAGTGGTAGAGGCCGTGGTAACAACAACGAGTACCACAGCAACCACAACAATGATAACCATGGGAATAATGCATACCGCAGCAATAACAATAATGGTTCGGACCGTAATAACAATCGGTACAATGCAAATAATAACAGGAATGACAGAAACCAGTATCATACTAACGTGATACGGGCTTCACAGAATAGTAATAACGCCAGAGGGTGTGATCAGCCGCCTCAGCAGCATCCGGGGAGCGTATCTGCTGGGACGAGACAGGGAAACCATTAGCCGCGCCGGTGAGGGGCCGAGCGGGCGTGGAGAAATTTTGGCGGCCCAATAACAGGAGAAAACCCAGGTATCGTCATTATGAAAATTCCGTGTGGAATAATCAACGGCGGGAGTGTGTGCCAGTGTTAGGAGAAAGGAGTGCGCTCACAAGTAGTAGATCAGCTGTATACACGGCAGTAGGTACTACATTCACTGTCAGTGAGAACAATTTAAGTAGTGTTCCGGAAATCGATTATAAAGTGGCAGCTGTAATACCCACAGCGGAACTGGAGATTGAGTTTAAGAATGATTCACAAGTGTTGAGAGAAGATCAGATGTCGGATAAAACGTCCGTCATCGAGCGAGGGGATGCAGAGAGGGATGAGGTCTGGTTAAGGCAGTTCGGTCGCTTATATGACGAACTAAGAGATTATAGGGGTCTGTATGGGAGAAGCGTTTATGGGGAGCGCGTGCAGGATTTTCCGCGTCTCGTCCCGCAGGAAGATAGTGTTTGTGAAATGATAGAAAGTTCTGGCCCTAATCGGCAGATTTTACTAGAAATAGTTGATGTTAAGGGGGAGCACGAGCAAGATTCGTCGTGTTTCGTCCCGCAGGAGTTAGATGTTGAAGTAGTAACGGAAAGTTCTGGCCCTAACCGGCAGACCTTACCGAAAGTTTCAGTGGTAGAAGTAACCGACCCATCCGACGCAAACCTCCAGTTTAAACATTGCGAGAGTATTAAGGAGAAAGATTGCGAAAATTTTAGTGATAGCCGGACACGATTGGTAGAAAAGCACATAGATTACAACGTGTATGAGGTTAGAGCTGACATTATACGGTCAGACGATAGCAGTGTGGGTTGCGCAGATCTAGCGGAAGTAATTGCAGAAACTACTGGACACATTCCTCCAGGTAGATTGGCGGATGAGATTAATCTGACCAAAGTGGAATCAACGAAGGTGACGATTAATGAATTGATAGTAAAGCAACACTCACTAGTTGACGAGTTACAGGAAAAGGTTTTGGTATTGGAGGCGAAGCTACAGACTAAGCCTCAGGACAAATGTGTTGAAATTAAAACTGTATGTGAACAGAGGCTGAAAAGGCCGCCAGATAAGCCGGATTTAGGATCAAAGCCGGATGGTTTTTTCTGGAATGACCTGGATATAAACGAGGATTTACTGTGGGAAAATAAAGATACAGTCGAGGACAAGTGTAGACAGATAGTAGTGTCTGTTAATATGCACGACCTACAACTAAACGTGTTGATTGACACCGGTGCAGAATTGAGTGCTGTATCTGGGAAAATATTTGAGTTACTGAAAGACAGACCTGGCATCGTAGTTATGCCAGTAACAGGAGTGAAAATTATCGGTGCTACTGGGAAGGCCAGTAAACCGGCCACAAAACAGATTTTTGCCAACTTCGAAATATGTGGGGCACGATTTGAACAAGAGTTTGTCGTCGTGCCAGACTTGACTACGGAAGTAATTATCGGGTTAGATTGGCTATTAAAGTACCGTGCAGTGATTAATTGCGAAAGTAAAACATTGACATGTACGTCACAAAATAAAACAATAGTAGTTAGTTTTGACGAGGCAGGAGACGGTGTGCATAGGCAATACCAGCCTATACACATTGTTAACTGGCCGGATGCTATTGACGTAGGTATGAATTTGAACTACTGTAATGTGAGGAATCTCGGAATTGACAATAGTGTAGAAAGTGAACTGGAAAGTATTGTAGACGGTGTGTCAAACGTAACACACGAACAAAGACGAGGCCGAATTTGCCGTACCTATTGCCATCACAACCATAGGGCATGGGGCAGATATGTAGCAGAATCTGAGAGAATTGTGGACACCTTGAGACATGAATCGACGGGATTTTCTCCAGAGGAAATCCTGTTGGATGACAGAAGTAAAAGTTTAGTGGAAGAGATAATCATATTCCCACCACGGATTGACATTAGTATTGGTGTGAAAAAAGATCGTTTGCGAGAAGTAATGAAGCTAAAAGCCGATGCTCGCATACGTCGTCATGACGCTAAAGCGCGTTTTGCTAAGTTTGCAATCGGAGACTTAGTACTTGTAAAAGCTCATGAGAAATCGAGCGAGATAGACAATGAAATCTCTAAATTTAAGTTTGTTTATAATGGACCATATAAAGTCATTGGTATACCTCACACAAATGCTTATTGCTTAGAGTATCCAAGCTCTGGAAAACGATTAGGTATACGGAATATTGTAGACTTGAAATTGTACCAACCTAGGATCGATTAATACCACACAATGGGTAATTTGTACAGTATGTAAATATAGAGTGTAAGATTTAAGGATGTGCCATGTTACGATGCTTTTGCCTGACCTAGAGGTCATTAAAGAAGTTGTAATTAATAAGTAATTAATTTTGACTAGATGATTTAAGAGTAACTGATTAGTAATCATCTGAAAAATCCAAGCTGCTAGTTTAAGTTTTCAGCTGAGTCACAGTAGATTAAGCAATGTAAATATGATTTTGTAACTTTCTGTAATATTTCATGAATGTGTGTTTTTATTAGTCATTGCCGATGTACTTAGACGCTGTTTTAAGTTTCAGGCTAGTACATGCGTGTGATGATGGACAGTGTTGAGTTATCCACTGTGATAGTATTAAGGGACTCCTTGAGATTACTCGGGAGTGAGTTTTCCTAAAGAATCTAGTGAAACGGACGTTCTGGAAACGCCGTTACAAGGGCGAGTGAGATCAAGCGTGCCGCACAGGCGGGCGCAACAATACTTGCGAGGCGAAGCCGCTGTCGGCTCTTGTGCCGCTGACGGCTCTTGTGCCGCTGTCGGCATTCTTTGTACTTGCGGGTACGGAATGTGGAGTTGCTTTTCTTCCCGGACAGCTGATGTGAAAGGATTCTGCTGTCAATATTTATGTTTTATTTTATCTGCTGTATATTATTTTCTTGTTTAGCGTTAATTGGACATGACGAGAATATTAATTATGAAAAGGTTACATAAAATTGTGTATTCTATGTAATTCATTATTAGTTTGCGTATTTTGATATACCTGTTTTTTATGACCATGTACTCTGATCAATTTTGCAAATAGTATTCCATTTCTTATAGTGTTACGAATTTTAATGATTTTGGAATAGCTAAACCATTTTCTATGTTTTCTATGAATTTTGATATGTTGTCAACCTGTTTTATTTTGTGCAAGATGACAGAGTGGAATAAGATTAGGAGTGTCTCCACTCAATTATTATTGTCTAAAAATTGGTTTATGATTAATTAGACGAATGCTAAATTTTTTTGATGTTTTGAGCATATGCATTTCCGCTGTTTCTTTTTTGGGACATTTTCTGAGTCTGTTTACGTTACACGAACATCCTCAGACAATGTGGGGCACGTGTAACGCCGGAAATGCATATCCTCCTATTTCCATCTATTGTACTATTTTTTTTCCTTGCTTTGTTACCTCAAGATATGACATTTCTGTCTCTTTGTATATTGTAATTGTTTTACTATTTGTATATTTATGCATTTATGTCGATGTATAATTGGTTTGTTTCGTAAATATTATTTGTATTTTTACGCTGGGTCTTGCCTAGGGAAAACTGCTATCGAACGATTACGTCGATAGGTCGTGTGAAGAATCAAAGTGTGTAGGATCTTTGGTAGTGTTAACTCTGCCGCGTGGAGCGCGGGCTGAGGGAAGGAGTCTGGTTGGAGTAGCGAGTGGAGCAGGTGTGTTGTGTGAAGTTCCCACGAGTTGCCGCGCTTTCGGGGTTTGGCAGCATGTAATTGCGCTCGACTTGCGATGATAGTTTCTGACATGGTGTCGCGGACGGGAAGCATTAGCTGGCGCACATCAAGAGCCCGTTTCGTCTGGTGACCGTGTCGAGAAGAAGGCGCGCCAACATCCAGCTTCTGCTACAGCGACGGCCGACAATGAGTGACTGTCGCCACCTCCTCGATCGACGGCTTCAAACCTTCAATCAACCAACAAGGAAGACTGGAAGCACGTAAAGTTTTAGAACTGTATGGCAGACCTCAGCTTATAAAATTGTTCCATTTGCCTCGCAAAATTACAGCTACTTAGCATGAACCTTTGTTGCTCATTGTCCCAGTTGCATTACCAAGCAGGGTCCCTTCCTTTTCCGGAATGAACCCGAGTGTCGTTGAAATTCAAACGCCAGCATCATTTTATTTCACTGCTTTAATTTCAAAGTTTAGTTAAGGTATTCTACAGTATTTAGATTGCACAAGCACAAATTAAGAGTGCGAGTTTTGTTACCGTACTGTAGCTTACCTGTGACTGCAGCTCAGCTTGGTACGTACTAAATTTTACTATTGTTAATTGTTCAGAATCATTTAATTCAAGTTCAAAGTTAAATCTCTTATTTCTAAATTGCGTAGATTCAAGTAGCTTTTGAAATGATTGTTGAGGTACTCCAAGACTAACCGTATTTTACTGAATTTCGATGTGCTTCAGAAAGAAAGCTCACTATTAACTTCAGTCACTAAATTAACTTTCGATTTTCCGGTTTTATTAATTCTTTTGCTAAATTAAGTCAGGGTGTAGCGAAATCTATTACTTCTGACAAACTTTCAGTTTTCACACTACCCGTGTCAACCTTCAGTTGCCACACTTCTAGTGCTAATTATATGTGTAATAACCTTTCTTTTTCAGTTACTATAGTAATTGTCCTTAGGACTGGCGACCGTGATTTCCCCCAAATCTCAAATACCTAATTACCGCTAGTTAATTGTTAATGTAACGGCTGCACATTTACTTTCTTTATTAACTTTACCCCTTTTCAAAATTAATTTCCACCAGTTTCATTAGCACATTTCCTTTCATTTAGATGTAACCCTTTCCTCCCTCTTTACCGACAGGTTAACTTCGGTGACGATTGCTTTTCCAAAACTCCCATTAGGTACACGCGGTTTCATCTTTCACTGTCATTAAGGTCGGTAAGTGAGGGGGAGGTTACAAACCGTCTCAGCCTCTGATTCAGACCCTCCACTCGGCTCTGTACCAAAGGTCCGCAATCAGTCCTGTCGACGATGCTGCAGATGGTGAGCTCTGCTTTCATCCCGCTAGCGAGACTAGCAGTCTTCACCAAATCAGATAGCCGCTGGAAGCCAGAGAGGATTTCCTCCGATCCATAGCGACACACATCATTGGTGCCGACATGAGCGACCACCTGCAGATGGGTGCACCCTGTACCCTTCATGGCATCCGGAAGGACCCTTTCCACATCTGGAATGACTCCCCCCGGTATGCACACGGAGTGCACTTTGGTTTTCTTCCCCTTCCTTGCTGCCATATCCCTAAGGGGCCCCATTACGCGCCTGACGTTGGAGCTCCCAACTACCAGTAAGCCCACCCTCTGCGACCGCCCGGATCTTGCAGACTGAGGGGCAACCTCTGGAACAGGACAAGCAGCCATGTCAGGCCAAAGATCAGTATCAGCCTGAGACAGAGCCTGAAACCGGTTCGTCAGACAAACTGGAGAGGCCTTCCGCTCAGCCCTCCGGAATGTCTTTCGCCCCCTGCCACACCTTGAGACGACCTCCCACTCTACCACAGGTGAGGGATCAGCCTCAATGCGGGCAGTATCCCGCTCAACCACAGTCGTAGTCTGATCGGGGGATGCGTGGGACGAGCTGGCTGTCCCCGACAAACCCCCATCCGGACCCCCACAGTGATGACCATTGGCAACAGCCTCAAGCTGTGTGACCGAAGCCAACACTGCCTGAAGCTGGGAGCGAAGGGATGCCAACTCAGCCTGCATCCGAACACAGCAGTTGCAGTCCCTATCCATGCTAAAACTGTTGTGCAAAGAACGTCTGAACTAATCTACAGAGAGCGCAAACAAATCGACACAAAATTTAAACGGTTATTAAAATACAAGATTGCCTAGTAAATGCAGTAATGCTGCCACTTGTGCACTGCTGACACACTGCTCGGCGGCGGAAGGAGACTACGCGATTTTACACTATTCAGATACTAAAACGCGATGCTACAACTCTCAAATACTACACTCCTGGAAATTGAAATAAGAACACCGTGAATTCATTGTCCCAGGAAGGGGAAACTTTATTGACACATTCCTGGGGTCAGATACATCACATGATCACACTGACAGAACCACAGGCACATAGACACAGGCAACAGAGCATGCACAATGTCGACACTAGTACAGTGTATATCCACCTTTCGCAGCAATGCAGGCTGCTATTCTCCCATGGAGACGATCGTAGAGATGCTGGATGTAGTCCTGTGGAGCGGCTTGCCATGCCATTTCCACCTGGCGCCTCAGTTGGACCAGCGTTCGTGCTGGACGTGCAGACCGCGTGAGACGACGCTTCATCCAGTCCCAAACATGCTCAATGGGGGACAGATCCGGAGATCTTGCTGGCCAGGGTAGTTGAGTTACACCTTCTAGAGCACGTTGGGTGGCACGGGATACATGCGGACGTGCATTGTCCTGTTGGAACAGCAAGTTCCCTTGCCGGTCTAGGAATGGTAGAACGATGGGTTCGATGACGGTTTGGATGTACCGTGCACTATTCAGTGTCCCCTCGACGATCACCAGTGGTGTACGGCCAGTGTAGGAGATCGCTCCCCACACCATGATGCCGGGTGTTGGCCCTGTGTGCCTCGGTCGTATGCAGTCCTGATTGTGGCGCTCACCTGCACGGCGCCAAACACGCATACGACCATCATTGGCACCAAGGCAGAAGCGACTCTCATCGCTGAAGACGACACGTCTCCATTCGTCCCTCCATTCACGCCTGTCGCGACACCACTGGAGGCGGGCTGCACGATGTTGGGGCGTGAGCGGAAGACGGCCTAACGGTGTGCGGGACCGTAGCCCAGCTTCATGGAGACGGTTGCGAATGGTCCTCGCCGATACCCCAGGAGCAACAGTGTCCCTAATTTGCTGGGAAGTGGCGGTGCGGTCCCCTACGGCACTGCGTAGGATCCTACGGTCTTGGCGTGCATCCGTGCATCGCTGCGGTCCGGTCCCAGGTCGACGGGCACGTGCACCTTCCGCCGACCACTGGCGACAACATCGATGTACTGTGGAGACCTCACGCCCCACGTGTTGAGCAATTCGGCGGTACGTCCACCCGGCCTCCCGCATGCCCACTATACGCCCTCGCTCAAAGTCCGTCAACTGCACATACGGTTCACGTCCACGCTGTCGCGGCATGCTACCAGTGTTAAAGACTGCGATGGAGCTCCGTATGCCACGGCAAACTGGCTGACACTGACGGCGGCGGTGCACAAATGCTGCGCAGCTAGCGCCATTCGACGGCCAACACCACGGTTCCTGGTGTGTCCGCTGTGCCGTGCGTGTGGTCATTGCTTGTACAGCCCTCTCGCAGTGTCCGGAGCAAGTATGGTGGGTCTGACACACCGGTGTCAATGTGTTCTTTTTTCCATTTCCAGGAGTGTATAATACGCCCGAAATTTATGAATTAAACAATGCAAGTACCAAAAACACGCAAATAAATTAAGAATTAAACTATGTAACAAATGAGTGAGCTAGGAGTATACGACTTGCTGCTGCAGCTGCTTATCCAACGGCGGCAGGGAGCACACTGACTGTGACCAACCGACACTGGCCGTTCAAAACAAAAACAGAAGACAGACGACTACGCGAATTTACACTATTCAGGTACTAAAACGCGATGCTGCAACTCTCAAATACTATAATACGCCCGAAATTTATGAATTAACCAATGCAAGTACCAAAAACACGCATTCAAAGGTACGAAAAGTAGGAAACGTATCAGACAAACTGTAATTTATCATGATAATTACATTTTTTATAACCATTTCTCCTAATACAAATATCTTTCAACGTTACCAAAGTGTGTTTTAGTCTGGCTCTTTCTCTTGATGTAAACAACTGTATGTCCAAACTTGAAGTAATTTGTCCACGAAGTTTTGTTTACGGTAGGTTTTGTTCTACTTAAGATCAAACTGCTAAACCATATTAGTTTCTTAACCGAGAGAAAGTAAACCATGTTCCACCCAGAATGCAAATTATTCAGTGGTCGCTTTTATGCAAATTAATCACAGTGTTCAGAGCTTCGTTTTCTCTGGATTTTGTGAGCCTTACACACTTGCCATGAAAATTTCAGTGGAGGGAGACATTGCTTACACAAGGATTTAAAACGTTGTAATTTTGTTCCCGTATCCGAATGCACTTCCTGTCTAGCTTGTTATCACAACTGAAGTAACGCCTGCTTCAACTAGCTTATCATTATACATAAAAAAATGAATCGTACAAAACTGTCATATACGACGTTGTTCCCAAATACACATATTTTCTGACACTGGACACTTTAGGTTTGGATCACTCGCCAGTTCAAATCATAAACAAACGCACAACCTATGGGGACTGTCAAACACGCAATCAGCCAGAAATGGAATACAAACAAAGCCAATTTGAACCTATACGAAATACTACTGGGAGACAAACTGGAATCGATCGTCGAAAATGGGAACTCCGAAAGATACTATGAGGTCTTGGTATCGCCTATTAGTGAAGCAGCGCAAGTCTCAAAAACTCAGAAAGGGGATAAGCTGATTTCATATCGGCCATCACCCTGTTGGTGGGATTCAGAATGTGGCGCAGGCCTCAAGGAATGAAAGGAGGCATTAAGAACATACTAAAATCTCTCTAACGAAACAAACTTCGTTGCCCTCAAGAAAGCACAAGTTGCAGCCAAGAAAATACTCAAGAGCAAAGAAAGAAAATCTTGGCACAGTTCCTTCGCTCCAATCTGCGAAGGCACTCCATTAACTGGGATGTGGAATGTAACACGGAACATTAAAACCGGTTTGACAAAAGACGAGCACATACCTTTACTATCCGACGAACTTTAGAAGCCTTCTTGTGTATCATAGCTCCACCTTAACGTATTGGCCAAGGACGAGGAGGCGCAATAAGAAGAGGACAACAGTGTCATTACACAACCCTTCCGCCCGGGTTCCCGGGTTCGGTTCCCGGCGGGGTCAGGGATTTTCTTTGCCTCGTGATGACTGGGTGTTGTGTGCTGTCCTTAGGTTAGTTAGGTTTAAGTAGTTCTAAGTTCTAGGGGACTGATGACCATAGATGTTAAGTCCCATAGTGCTCAGAGCCATTTTTGAACACATCCCTTTTCACTGCAAGTACTCCAAACTGAGCTCTCCGAGGGAAGGGCACGGCACCTGGACCAGATAGTACTGTGACACGTCCCACACAAAGGGAACTGTTGCTGCTCAGAATTTACAGTAGTGTATGGACACAAAAGATAAAAATCGACTCGCTAAAAATATGTCTTGTCATCCCCATCGACAAATCGCGAAAATATGAGATAACCCAAATAAAAACGGCCTGTCTCCTTAATACCTTGTTCGGCGAGGGTAAAGGAAAGGATTATTAAGGGGTGCTTAGAATGGTGGTGCGAAAACACGAAACTATTATCGGGAAAACAACTTGAGTTTCAAACAAGAAAAGGGACGACTGAAACCCTTTTAAGGTTAGTTACTGACATACAGCTAAATGGTTCAAATGGCTCTGAGCACTATGGGACTTAACATCTGTGGTCATCAGCCCCCTAGAACTTAGAACTACTTAAACCTAACTAACCTAAGGACATCACACACATCCATGCCCGAGGGAGGATTCGAACCTGCGACCGTAGCAGTCGCGCGGTTCCGGACTGTGCGCCTAGAACCGCGAGACCACCGCGGCCGGCCATACAGCTAAATTTCTCTCGGAATAATTATATGGTAGTTGCAGTCATAGACTTGACTAAAGCATACGACAACGTCGTCAGTCTTAGGGAAAAAACTGAAGAAATTCCAAATTCCAAAACCACTCGTGTGTAACGTTGTAAGCTTTCTGAGCAATACAACGACAATCATTTTGCAACACAGGACTACACTGGAACCCAGAGAAACTGGCAGAGGACTTCTGCAGGGATCAGTCTTGGTCCCCTTGTTATTCAGTCTCTATACTGCAGACCTCAATGATCTCTTTGCCAGTAACATCCAGATTTTACAACATGCAGATGACGTATGCTTACATCCCGATGCTGGTGCTCTCCAGTCCTGTCAGCTGAAAATGTACACTACACTCATACATCTGCTTGAGTGCTGTACAGAAAGCGGACTCCAAATCTCTGACAGAAAGTCTGCTCTTATGCCTTGTTGTTCTCGGACTGGCAAGAGGAACAGTCGCAGACTTCTAACATCAAAATTAGTCACTACGCACTAGTTCATCCCACAATTTCAAGGATACCACAATACAATAACGCACAAATATGAAGAAGCTTCACGACAGTTATAGCACGGCTGAAATTTAATCACTGGAAGTTCAACAAACAACTCTATCGGCTCAACCTTTGCGCTACCCCTCTATGTGTTTGCAGAGAGCAAGAAGATCCAAACTATATATTTCTACAATTTCGTAGGATCATATAAGATCCTTGCAAGTAATCTTCAGGCTCTTGGCTATCAGATCGCAAGCAGCCTCCGAAACCTTTTACCATCCAACGATGTAGCAACGTCCAAGATACTGTGCGAGTTTGCCGACGTTGCCAACATCAAAATATAGTCCCCTGTGCTACTAATCTAATGCTCCTGGAACGACGAAAGCTCAATTAATTAACTGTAAGCCCAGGTGCTACTCTGCAGAATATGAAACACTCATTCTCTAAATGAATGTCACTATGTATCTCCTGTGCGTATGTGCCTGATTACTGGAATATTCAAACGTGTGGCTGTAATACACAGCTCTGGTTCTTGTATACCGTTGTCCTGTTCTTCTAGATCAGTGGTTCCCAACTTGGGGGTAATTACCCTATGAGGGTTAAAATGAAATTTTCTGAAGGGTAAAAACTAAACAATTCGATTCTGTTTCAGTCACGAAACTAAATTAATTTCAAAAGAGCAATACTATTACCACAGTTTTGTAAGAATCTAATACCGATTGTGTAAGTTATCGATGATTAATTTTTCTCAAGTAGTAGTATTAATGCGATGGAGGTTATAGGTTCCTCACAGGGTCCACCCACTACAAATATATGTTGTGCTTTTCCCATACATCGCTGATGATAAGAATGGGACATATACGTAACAAATACTAAATATCTCAAGAAGATGTCTTCTCCAAGTTGTAGACAGTACCTGGAGTAAGCCAGAAATTGCTTCATTACCCGCTTCGAAACAGTTAAGTGAACTAATTGACAACATGACAGCAGTAACGACTAAGGGACTACTATAGTGCTGTACACAGCATTATTATTATTATTATTATTATTATTACATTACTATTGCTATTAGTGGCTGTGGTCAGACACAATCCATTAACAACCTGAAGTCTTCCAGTTCCTTTCAGAAGTAAGGAGTGCAGCACTCAAGTGATTTATGAACATTAAGTATAGTGCACACATTTTAATTTGTTTGCTTTTAAATGGTTTTGCAGTGTACAGATCTAGCAAGAGTCGCAATGGAGAGGAATAATGCAGGAGAAGTACCACACACACACACACACACACACACACTCACTCACTCACTCACACACACACACACACACACACACACGTACACACACACACACAAACTAATTATAATTCATCTTTCATCATTTTAAAAATAAAAGTGTTCCAATAAAAGTTATCCAGTCTACAGTTTAGTTGGGTGCTAAAGTTGGTGATATTATGGGGAAAGGGGGGCAACGGACAGCAGACAGGGGGTGGGCGGGGGGGGGGGGGACACTAGCTAATGTCTGATTGCACTCAAGAGTAAAGGTCTAAAAAAGGTTGGAAACCACTGATCTAGATGATACCTATAGACCTCCACAAATATTCAATTCTCTGTTCGCTGCTTTTGAAACAGTTCTCACAGGACATGCATAGAACGTTTTATTGTAAATTTAGATTCACAGTCATTAAAGTGGACTGAATTTGGAATATCCCAAATGTGTACAAGCGGCGATTTCTCATTTGTCATTGTGTTACCATTAGGATTTTTATAGTGTGCTATCACTATGTATCCTGTATTCTATTTTCGTCTTGTTTACTCGTAAACCTTGTAAGGCGTGTATATTTCTATTGTCTATTGTCAAACCACAATTTATGAAAGGTGTTTATATTTTATTAATAGGATTAAGTGGGGATAATTAATATTTGTCATTTTGGAAATAATTGTTGTAGCAGCGTCTGCACCAAAGTATTGTTGGCGGGAGAGACCGTACATTGATATAATTTTAAAAAGGGCGGGAGAGACCGCGTATGGATACATTTTAAGAAAAGAGCGGGAAAGACCGCGCATTGATACATTTTATAATGGTAGCAGGGATTGTGTCCACCAGAAAGCATTGCTGGCGGGAGAGACCGCACTTTAACGTTCGTAGGAAGTCAGTAGTAAGCGACATGTGAAGCGAGTGGGTAGCAGGTGTGAAGCGAGAGGTTGAGAGGAGCGGTGTGCCTGCCAGCCACCAGCTATGATTTACAAGAGATTATAAACGGATGTACAGAGACATCAGCTAACTATTATCATAAGAGGAACATATAGGTTAGGTTAGGTTAGGTTAGGTTAGGTTACTCAAGACTACTGAAGGTATGTTTGCGCAATGCTAGTTGTAAGATTATTGTAAAAAGTAAGTCCCATTTGAACGTTTGTAAAATCATTTCATTACCAACATCCCAAAAAACATCAACGTAAAACTTTGCAAAATTTTATTCTTGTCAAGAAAAAGTTTAATTATGAATTGCGTAACTTCAGTCAAATTAATTAAAGAATAAGGTCAGCTTTGCTATTAAAGAATAACGTCAGCTTTGGTAATAAATACAGCCACTTATTATGACAGCCCACCAGCAGCTAATAGAGTATAGTAAAACAGAGTAAGTATAGTCATGTCGCAGTGCGATGTAGCAGTCAGATGGCGATCCAGTAACAGTAAAAAAGGTAAGGAACAGTTCTGGGCTATTGCAGGTAACGACTGAGGGCCACGACGACGACACATTCTATGTTTCGTCGAAATAATCAGAAAATCACTTTTAATAAGCAGCATTTAAATTTGTATGTGAAGATTGCACTTATCGTTATTGAGAAAGAGAATTAATTTCAAAGGGAAGATTTCATTTGTTATTATTAAGCAACAGATAGAAATCCTAAGGGAAGGTTTCATAGGTTATTGTAGAAGGGAAGGTTGTGTAACAAAAGAGATATAGACGAGACGGGAAGGTTTCAACCTTGTTTATGTCGAATCAGTCTTTTGTTAATCCTATGTTGCACGGTACCAGGGTAAGACATAAAAGATAATGTCTACCTGAACAGTCAAAACCAACTTTAATATAACACTTCCTGTGCTGATTGGCTGTACGAGCACGTTCCGAAAGCCAGAGAATTAAAAAAAAAAGAAAAAAAAAGCGCTGAAGTCGTTTCTTCAGTTTCCTGAGGGTAGCATAGAACGCTTCGGAGTTGATCGTTGCATTATGGGGAAGGACTTCACACAGTAAAACCCCGCCAGAGTCCTGGAAGACCGTCGCCATGACATTACCGGCTGAGGGTGCGGCTTTGAATTTTTCTTCGGAGGACGTGGTGAGACGCCACTCCACGGATTGCCGTTTCGTTTTCGGTTAGAAGCGATGAACCCATGTTTCATTGCCTGTGAGGATGATCGAAAAAAAGGTTGTCGCAACCAGCAAGCAGTTCCGCACAGATGGTCCTTCGTTGTTTTATATGGTCATCTGTTAGGCGGCGAGGAACCCAACTGGCATACATCTTTGAGTATCCCAACTGGTGGACGAGTGTGTCAGCACTGCCAAGAGAGGCGTCCAGTTCTGTGGTGAGGTGTTTGATTGCGATCCGTCGATCACCTCGAATGAGAGTGTCCGCACGTTCCAACACTGCAGGGGTCACAGCAGTGTCCAGCTGGCCGGCACACGGGGGATCGGACAGGTTTGTGTGACCTTGTTGCGATGATGACAGACGCCTCGGCCAACGGTGCTCTTGTTCACTGCCAGGTCTCCGTACACATTCTTCAAGCCCCTACGAATAGCTGCAATGCTCTGGTTTTCCGCCAAAAGAAACTCAATCACAGCTCTCTGCTTGAACGCCCCTCCATAACAGATCTATTTTGAACGCTGCGATAACATCGCAACCTATCGGAACTCCAAAAAAATGTAGGCACTGAAGCGGGAATATTCTGTGATGGCCCACAAAAAAATTAGCTTTTTTTTTTTTTTTTAAAAAACTAAACTGGCAGAGTAAAATATATATTGCATTACTTATTGAACGATCCTCATAGAATGAAACGAGATAGATTATTCTTGGCTTCTCTTCTGAGCACGGCAACGCACTCGCTGCATCACATGGCTGTCGAGGATGCTTGCTTTCTCGCTGTCTTGACCGACGAACTGCTTCGAGATGCAAGTAATCAGAGGCCCATCGCCTGCGGCCTGAAGGAGTCACGACGCAATATTCCTCGTACACGACCAGATGTCT
Organism: Schistocerca cancellata; assembly: GCF_023864275.1. Taxonomy (NCBI): domain Eukaryota; kingdom Metazoa; phylum Arthropoda; class Insecta; order Orthoptera; family Acrididae; genus Schistocerca; species Schistocerca cancellata. The sequence continues at coordinate 482,797,967 of NC_064628.1, forward strand.
ACGTAATGGCCCAACTGCTGACATTTATTAGTACATCTGACGATGCGAATGTCTGTTCGTCGCATTGGATTTTGAGTGAATACGCAAACAGCAGAAATTCCCTTGCGCTATCACATGTCTACTAAATCATAGGCACGGGGAAAAAATTTCTGTTGCCGTTGCCGATGTTGTTTTGTTCCGGGTGCAGCGGTCATAGCAGGTGCACTGCGTGACATGAAGTTAGAGAGGCGAACAACTGTTTATTTCAGCAGCGCAGACGTACTCGGCCAATTTTATTTATGGCACTCAAACAATTTTCAGTACGAGTGTTGCGGATAAAGGAAACTATGTTGCACACGACTCAAGACCACTCTACGAACATAAGATGCGGCAAAAAGCGCGTTACATGGTGGATTTCATAGATAGTACTATGTTTTATTACTTTTTTATCTGGCCTTCGGCGCTGGTGTACCATACAGCCAATAATGTTATAGTAAATCATAGACTCTAGATAATTCAAGCAGTAATACTGTTCTTGTACTTGACGTTCATGACGAATGAGAACAGGGGTGTTGTTCGCAGGTCTTGGTGTGTACTTTATTCGGCTGGGTTCGAAAGGTGTTTCTCACGCATATAGCGCCTCATGAACACTATTCTTTTCCTCGTCTGTGGTGTGGTGAAGACAGATGTCAGTCTATCGACAGAAATCGTTCAGCAGATCCATTTATGCCGTCGTTTCGCGATTTGCAAGCACTACGAGTAAGCCGTAGTGTGGCTACTGCGAAATACGAAGACATACAAGTAAGGTAAGGCTATATAGTGAGTTATTCCGTTGGTATAAACGGCCGTAATTTGCGAATTTGTGGTTGCAACTGCTTCACAGTCTAATGCTCCAGTTGTACTGTTTGATTCATCGACCCCTGGCGGACGCAACGCCTGCCCGTAGACTCTGTTCTCGCATTCAGGTTCTCTTTAAAGGCTGTCCGCGGACTAGTAAGACAATGGTCGATTACCAATCCATTATTCAAGAGGATGGCATCCCAGCGAGATCTTTAATTCCCGGATCGCGCTTTGAACTATCGAAAGAATTTTAGGAGAGACTTGCATCCTCTGTTTGATATTTAAAGCCGTCATCACAAGGAGCGTGCTTTCTAACGTCAGCGTTGGGCGTGTCGAATTCAACGTGCTGCTGAACGCTCAGAAACGATGAGACTTGTGCATACGGTACGTGTGCCTTCGAGGCGGTGTGCCTCAATGTGATATATGCGATCGCAGCGTGTTCCAGCGGTAGTTGTCGTCTGTATCTGGTTCGCAATTCACACTGTTTACGAAATGGACGGGCGTAAAATTCCTACGTTCGCTCTACTAAAACGCATGTTTCCGTCCTTGTCCATATGCTAGTCATTTTGTTTTATCTCCTCTATGCATAAATAAAACTTCTATGCCCACAAACATATTATAAGGCAGAAAGAATACTACCATTCTATCCAATAAGGACATCCGCTTATACAATTCCGTTACAAATAGTGCGAAACAAATTTGCAATAATTCTCTACATAAGATAAAAATTATTTCATCACTCTCACTTTTTAGTAATACCCTGACGTTATTCTTACTGGTTCACTGTTCCTATTCAGTAGCAGAATCTTTACATGTGAAATACAAAACACAAACAAGAAGGCGCAAAATATCTTACTGCAAACAGCACAAGCTCTCTTGTAGATTACGTTAATCGAACAAACTCATTCCTTAGAAAGAGATCAAATGGTTCAAATGGCTCTGAGCACTGTGGGACTTAACATCTGAGGTCATCAGTCCTCTAGAACTTAGAACTACTTAAACCTAACTAATCTAAGGACATCACACACATCCATGCCCGAGGCAGGATTCGAACCTGCGACCGCAGCGGTCGCGCGGTTCCAGACTGAAGCGGCCGGCAGAAAGAGATCACTTGTATTCATATAGCATCCAATATCGCAGAATATACTTGCATTAAACTAATAAGAAAGTATCATAACCCAATAGAAAACGCGAAGGTTAGTAACGAAAACGCTTGAATCCAAAAAGGAGCGAGCCAGCAACACATCATCTGATAATTCTGCGATTCTGCTCATTACGCTACATCGACGAAGAACAACTGACGACCATATTTTGAATTTTACCGTCTCCTTAAAGGTTTAATCATAGATGTGCTGTTAAATGTCATTTAATTACAATAAAGTATACCAAGAACTATGCGTTTTTGACTAATGCACACTGTACCGTTGCCTTGAAATTGCCGAACCCTTCTTCATTCTACTGTCATTTCGCTAATCGATCCATGAAATTACACTAATACAACGTTACTTGCAACCTAACGTGGAATCTTTGTGCACTTACATAATTTTGATATTTCTTCCAACTTTTCTTTAAAGAGACAATACTGTTGAAATATACAGGATGTCCCAGGAGAGATGGTCAATATTCATGGACATGATGGGAACGATCATTCGAAGCAAAAAAGTCTAGTAAACATGGGTTCTAAGAATTCATACCTTAAAAGCTATGAGCACTTCTTAATCTTCTATTGCAAGCTCGTTGTTTTCCATATTTTGGGGGGAGGCAGCGTGGACCAAAACATGAAAAAGATGGCTGGTAAACATGGCCTTAAAACGCAAACCCTAATAGCTAAGAGCTCTTGTTCAGTAGAAGAGCTGTGTTTCACAGTAGCACAGATGAACAAGTGTCCATAGCTCTTAAGACATGCACTTCAGAGTCCATGTTTATTGGAAATTTTGTTCTTGTTTTGGTCCATATTACCCTCTCTCAAATAGTGGAAAGCAAAGAGCTTGCAGTAGAAGAGATTTGTTTCACAGTATCGGAGATGAAGACGTGCTCATATCTCTTAAGATATGCATTTTCCTGCCCATGTTTCCTAGACTTTTCTGCTTCCAATGATAGTATCTGTTATATCCCTCAATACTGACAATTCCTCTTGGGACAACGGGTATACTTGAGAAAGAAGAAGAATATTATTACACGCTTTCTGAGACAGAAGCCAAATAAGTACAGCGAAAACAAAAATATGAAGGGGTGCTACACTTTACCCTCTGATGCCCCTGCCCCCTCCCCCCATATTCTTTAGGTAAGGCACCCAATCCATGTAGATTTTCTTTTTGGGAAATATTTCAGGTGTTCCTGTTATCTTACACCTTAACTCATTGGGATTTAGACATTCTGTGTTGTGACTAGTACAAAGTACATAATTCCTGCTGTTATCCGCAATATCGTAGCTTTTAGTCTCAATGGAAAATTGTACTGAAATGCAGGAGGATCTGCAGCGAATTGACGCATGGTGCAGGGAATGGCAATTGAATCTCAATGTAGACAAGTGTAATGTGCTGCGAATACACAGAAAGATAGATCCTTTATCATTTAGTTACAAAATAGCAGGTCAGCAACTGGAAGCGGTTAATACCATAAATTATCTGGGAGTACGCATTAGGAGTGATTTAAAATGGAATGATCATATAATGTTGATCGTCGGTAAAGCAGATGCCAGACTGAGATTCATTGGAAGAATCCTAAGGAAATGCAATCCGAAAACAAAGGAAGTAGGTTACAGTACGCTTGTTCGCCCACTGCTTGAATACTGCTCAGCAGTGTGGGATCCGTACCAGATAGGGTAGATAGAAGATATAGAGAAGATCCAAAGGAGAGCAGCGCGCTTCGTTACAGGATCATTTAGTAATCGCGAAAGCGTTACGGAGATGATAGATAAACTCCAGTGGAAGACTCTGCAGGAGAGACGCTCAGTAGCTCGGTACGGGCTTTTGTCAAAGTTTCGAGAACATACCTTCACCGAAGAGTCAAGCAGTATATTGCTCCCTCCTACGTATATCTCGCGAAGAGACCATGAGGATAAAATCAGAGAGATTAGAGCCCACACAGAGGCATACCGACAATCCTTCTTTCCACGAACAATACGAGACTGGAATAGAAGGGAGAGCCGATAGAGGTACTCAAGGTACCCTCCGCCACACACCGTCAGGTGGCTTGCGGAGTATGGATATAGATGTAGATGAATGAACGCCTTGTGTCTCTCTCCGTATACGATTGTGCAAAATTCGACTGAAGCTCGGCTAAGAAATAACTAGGATTTTTCTATTGAACTGCTATTTTAATTTCTCGTTCTAATCATCTTGAATTACATGAGTTAATTTTAAAAGTGTTAGAGTGAGCATCGCTCCCGACCACGGTCCGTTAGGTAGGTTACTTCGACATGCATAAAATGTGTGCTCCTGTCTTAACAAGCAGTAGTGTTGGTGATACTACGTCGTTAAATTAGCGTTCCTCCGTATCCTCTGAGCCCTCATGTTTGGTGGTCTCTATGAATTCTCTGTGACCACCTGCCTGTACCATTCCTACAGTCATCAGCAAGAAAACTTCGAATTTCTGCAGCAGAAAAATTAGATGAAACCAACCAGGTTATCAGTTGACTGGCGGGATCGAACAAATCAGTGTCATCCGATGGAACACTACGAACGTCGCCTTGGCCGCACCACCCTAAAAAATCAGCACCAGTTGTACAAGAAATAACATCTTTTGTAGAATCGGAAGTGCCTTTTCTCAACGCCAAGGGGTTCGCACAGATTCAAAAATGGCTCAAATGGCTCTGAGCACTATGGGACTTAACATCTGTGGGTCATCAGTCCCCTAGAACTTTACAACTACTTAAACCTAACTAACCTAAGGACATAACACACATCCATGCCCGAGGCAGGATTCGAACCTGCGACCGTAGAGGTCACGCGGTTCCAGACTGAAGCGCCTAGAACCGCATGGCCACATCGGCCGGTGACGATGATTCAATATGATTGTAAGTGTAATAAATGAACTTCAGACATGCATGCTGACATAATACATTGAGGTGACAAAAGCCATGGGATAGCGATTAGCACATATACAGATGGGGTAGTATCACGTACAAAAGGTATAAAACGCAGTGGACTGGCAGAACTGTCGTTTATACTCAGGTGATTCCTGTGAAAAGATTTCATACGTTACGGTATATTGACAATTTTTACTTGTGGACAGTGTGACAGCAACTGAATAAAACACAATTTTAGTGCTATATGCATTTCGCCTTTTTTTTCTGCAAGGCATCATCAGTGGCCTGGAATATGTACATATGTTTGCTATTTAATTTACATTTTGGTCACTGTACCTATAGGTTATAAACAGTTCTGATGGTTGGTATTTCCTATTAAGTAGTAATCTTTTGAACTGTACTTACAAGTTGCGTGGACGCTTTCCTAGATATTACGTTCCTGTTGCATTTTTGGTGTTGTTCTTCTTCTTATAAATACCAATTTGCGGTTTTTCCCACATTTCGCAGCACTATGCACTGCACACTTGTTTCGATTCAATGTTTTGGTTTCTGTTGCCGACTGTCAGATGTTTTTGCCAAAGATCGAATGTTATTGCTAAACTTTCGAGTGTAATTATTGAAGTTTCTGTGATCTGTTTGCGTATACATTTGTGCATGTGTGTATGTGTGTGTGTGTGTGTGTGTGAATGTGTGTGTGTGTGAGTGATCATGTTTTGGTGTGTGATTTTTTTTGTGGGCTGTGTTTTTTTGTGTGTGTGTCCAGAAGGCGAAGGGGGAAGAGTTTCTTTTTTCCTGGTTGTGTGAGAGGAACGATTGGATTTCATATGAAATTATGGCCGCATGACGGTAATTAACAGACAATGAATACGGAATAATAGTTGGAGCCAGACGCATGGTACATTCCATTTCGGAACTCGTTAGGGAATGCTGTATTCCGAGATCCACAGTGTCAACAGTATACTGAGAACACCAAGTTTCAGGCATTGCCTCCCATCACCGACAATGCAGTGGCCGGTGGCCTTCACTTAATGACCGAAGCGGTGGAGGAGATTTTTGTTTAACGCCCCGTCGACAACGTGGTAGCACATGCTCGGGTTAGGGAAAGATGGAGAAGGAAAACGGCCGTGCCCTTTCGAAGGAACAATCCCGGTATTTTTCTGAAGCGATTTAGGTTCAAACGGTTCAAATGGCTCTGAGCACTATGGGAGGTCGTCAGTCCCCTAGAACTTAGAACTACTTAAACCTAACTAACCTAAGGACATCACACACATCCATGCCCGAGGCAGGATTCGAGCCTGCGACCGTAGCGGTCGCGCGGTTCCAGACTGTAGCGCCTAGAACCGCTCAGCCACCCCGGCCGGCAGCGATTTAGGGAAATCATGGAAATCTAAATCAGGATGGCTGGACGTTGGTTTCAGTCATCGTCCTCCCGAATATGAGTCCAGTGCGCTAACCACTGCGCTGTCTCGCTCGGTGTAACGACCAGGAACAGCGCCAATTGTGTAGAGTTTTGAGTGCTAACAGACAAGCAGCACTGTGTGAAATAACCACAGAAATAAATGTGAGACATACAACTAACGTTTCCGTTAGGACAGTGCTCCGAAATCTGGCGTTGATTACCTATGGCTGCAGATGACCGATGCGAGTGCCGTTGCTAACACACGACATCGCCTGCAGCGCCTCTCCTGGGCTCGTGACCATATCGGTTGGAACCTAGACAGTTGGAAAACCGTGGCAAGGTCAGGTGAGTTCCGTTTTCAGCTGGTAAGAGCTGATGATAGGGCTCGAATGTGAGGCAGACCCCATGAAGCTACGGACCCGAGTTGTCAACAACGCACTCTGCATGCTGGTGGGGGCTACATAATATACAGCATTCCCTAACGAGTTCCGAAATGGAATGTACCATGCGTCTGGCTCCATATAATATGGTCTGGGTCCTCTGGTCCAGCTGAACCGATCATTCACTGTTCGTGGCTATGTTCGGCTACTTGGATTACTTTTACAGCCATCCATGAACTTCATGTTTCCCAACAACGATGGATTTTCATGAATGACAATGCTCCATGTCACCTGGCCGCAATTGTTCACAATTGGTTTGAAGAACATTCTGGATAATTCCACCGTATGATCTGGCCTTCCAGATTGCTTGACATGAATCTCATCGAACGTTTATGGCACATAGTCGAGAAGTCAGTTCGTGCACAAAATCCTGCACCGCCAACAGTCTCGCTGTTATGGAACATTTCTGCAGGAGACTTTCAACGACTTGTTGAGTCCGTGCACCTCGAGTTGCAGCACTACGCCTAGCCAAAGGAGGTTTGACACGAAATTAGGGGGTATTCCGTGACTTTTGTCACCTCAGTTTATCATGTCACCATATCCCTGCTGTAAGGCAGTGTTTCAATTGCCTTCAGATTGTACATATCAGCAAACAAGAGATAAACGTAGTTTTGTATGAGTTGGGTTTCCATCGAATGCTAATTTAGAACACTTCAAACATTAACTGTGTGATTAATTCATCGCTTGCAAATAAAGCATACAGCATCACCGAATGGCTAATGAATTGAGCGTTATTGACAAAATCTCATTAGGAGGAGGTCCATCTAACTTTGATGGATTCTTATTACAAGCTAAGGGAATTACTTATCCACTCCGAGCATCGTAACTAACAGACAAATCTACATCTACATCTACATCCATACTCCGCAAGCCACCTGACGGTGTGTGGCGCCAGACATACGGAGTTAACAGTAGTTTCGAGAAATGTAGTCACCCCAGTCTGAGTTCAACCGTTTTGCAAGCGACGGCAGACGTAGGCATTTGGGACACTCGTGAGTCAAGGTTATGAATCGACTGCTGCATAGAAAAGTACACGGTGCCAGATATCTTCACAACAATACAACAGCTACCAAAGGTATTCTCAACATTTAGATCGTCATTATGACCACTGTATCCGTCCGTTCAAAACCCATATTCGCCGTTCGTACAGGAGACGGTAAAATCGTGATTCATCAGCCACTTTCAGAGCACTGTGTGGCGATAGTCTGCGTCAGAATAATAGTGAAGACCTTTCTGATGGCGTATTTTGATGTAATTCCTATGAATTCTCCGCTCATTAGGTCAATCTAAGATCGACTGTATAGCGCTAGATCTAAATCTAATCTGTTGCTTCAGACGGAAGCCATCGTAAAGTAATTCATTGAAAGTTCAATAACTTCTTAATTGCAGTGACGTAATAGGCTGTGTGGAGGGTAACTTCCATCAATTTATTTCACCAAACTTTATTCGACCGCACCTATCAATTTAATTTTTTAAACATTTGTTTAGAAAGTGCAATTGAGTTAGGTCAGTCGAAACACGAGGTCAAATACCTTCTCTCAGAGAACAATTTTCAACTAAAAGTGGACATTTTAATTACTATCAATTAATTAACACTTGTCGAAACACGTCGATAACTTGAAAAACACCTTGGCATAACAAAATCCGATCTCATATTTGCACTCGTCTAATCAATTGTGCTAATTTTATTTACATAACGATAACATTCTGTTCAATTTTTATTTTATTATTTTCGTAGTGATTTTTGTCTTTGTACGTTTTAGCCCTCCTGTCCCAATTTTTGTCTTTGTATGTTTTAGCCCCTCTGTCCCAATGTCAAATTGGTTATTTCAATACATTCTAAACATTATTTGCATTTGAGAAGAACTAGCAACGTGTGAGAAACACAATTTTTTATTATAAGGCAGCGAATCTCCCAAAAAACTGACCTTGAGTGTAATTCGAAATATGAATCGAAGCATATTTTATACGTATGACTTAGATCACGGGTGGCACCATAAAATGACGCCAAACACCGTCATTACAAAAGAAACTGCCTAATCTAAAGTGGACAGAGTCGGAAAGATCATGATAAAGTGTAGGTAGTGACGCACAGTGTTTGTGAATCTGATAGCATATGTTTCACTTAGGATCTTAAATTTTCATTGTCAGTAGTTGCATGGTGCCGACTCCGGTGGTAGTCATGTTGGAGTACATCAAATACATGTGTCTGTTGGTGCCTGATGTTGATAATAAACAAACATTTTAAGCTCAAAAGAATGGTGAAAATGGCTCTAAGCACTATGGGACTTAACATCTGAGGTCATCAGTCCCCTAGACTTAGAACTACTTGAACCTAACTAACATACGGCCATCATAAACATCCATGCCCGAGGCAGGATTCGAACCTGCGACCGAAGCAAGCGCGCGGTCCTGGACTCATTTTAAGCTATTGTTTGTTATACAGACCTCAAAATCACCTCAGATCTTAAATGAAACAGTGGACCTGTGTAATACTGGACGAAACATAGAGTTTGAGGATTTGGATATCTACTACTGGGGACGCGATTTGTGCTACAATATAAACACTGCTTATTTTAGTTACAATACATCAAGCTACGCATGGTCAACTGGCACCACTCATTCGAGATAGAACTATCCGAATTTCAAGCCCCGTGAAGCACTTACAGTCTTCCAATAGACTGCATGATCGGTGAAATCTAACAGAGAAAGCCTAGTCCATTTGATACAATCTGTCGATTCTATTGTTTTCAGGGACGTGGTTCAAAATTAACTCTCCAAAAAGGTTCTCCATATATAATACAGTTCGAGAAAACTAGAAAACTGGATTGATTAGATAGGTCGTTGCCTGCTCGTCAATGAAACTATAACATCACAGCAATTAATGACACTTGTACGCTGCGATGGCGTCTCCACCTATTGATAGTAGGCCCTACGTTTGAGACTATAATGTGGCTTATTTGTAACGAATCATTTTTCAAATGACAGACGGTAGACCCAGCCATCATACTTATACTGAAGCGCCAGAGAAACTGGTACAGGCATGCGTATTCAAATACAGAGATATGTAAACAGGCAGAATAAGGCGCTGCGGTCGGCCTATATAAGACAACAAGTATCTGGCGCAGTTGTTAGATCGGTTACTGCTCGTACCATGGTAGGTTATCGAGATTTAAGTGCATTTAAACATTGGTTTATAGTCGGCGCACGAGCGATGGGACACAGCATCTCCGAGGGGATTTTCCCGTACGACCATTTCACCAGTGTACCGTGAATATCAGGAATCCGCTAAAACATCAAATCTCCGACATCGCTGCGGTCGGAAAAAGATCCTTCAAGAATGGGACTAGCGACGACTGAAGAGAATCGTTCAACGTGGCAGAAGTGCAACCCTTGCGCAAATTGCTGCAGATTTCAATGCTGGGCCATCAGCAAGTGTCAGCGTGCGAACCATTCAACGAAACATAATCAATATGGGCTTTCGGAGCCGAAGACCCACTCGTGTACTCTTGATGACAGCGCGTCACGAAGCTTTGCACCTCACCTTGGCGCGTCAACACTGACATTGGACTGTTGATGACTGGAAACATGCCTGGTCGGACGAGTCTCGTTTGTAGTTGTATCGAGCGGATGGACGTGTATGGGTATGGAGACAACCTCATGAATCCATGGACCCTGCATGTCAGCAGGAAACTGTTCAAGCTGTGGGAAGCTCTGTAACGGTGTGGGGCGTGTGCAGTTGGAGTGATATGGGAACCCTGATACGTCTAGATACGACTCTGACAGATGACACGTATGTAAGTATCCTGTCTCATCACCTGAATACACTCATGTCCAGTGTGCGTTCCGACGGACGTGGGCAATTCCAACAGCACGATGCGACACCCCACAAGTGCATAATTGCTACAGAGTGGCTCCAGGAACACTCGTATCACTTTAATCACTTCCACTGGCTACCACACTCCCCAAATATGAACATTATTGAGCATACCTGGGATGGCCTTCAGCCCGCAGCTCGTGGTCGTGCGGTAGCGTTCTCGCTTCCCACGTCCGGGTTCCCGGGTTCGATTCCCGGCGGGGTCAGGGATTTTCTCTGCCTCGTGATGGCTGGGTGTTGTGTGATGTCCTTAGGTTAGTTAGGTTTAATTAGTTCTAAGTTCTAGGGGACTGATGACCATAGATGTTAAGTCCCATAGTGCTCAGAGCCATTTGAACCATTTTTTTTGATGGCCTGCAACGTGCTGTTCAGAAGAGATTTCCACCCCGTCGTACTCTTATGGATTTATGGACAGCCTTGAAGGATTCATGATGTCAGTTTCCTCCAACACTATTTCAGACATTAGTCGAAGCCTTTCCATGTCGTGTTGCGGCTCTTCTGCGTGCTCGCGGGGGCCCTACACGATATTAGGTGTACCAGTTTCTTTGGCTCTTCAGTGTAATTTCCGGCTCTCTAATCCTCGAGCTTCAGCATGAGGCTACGAGACAACAAAATAGAAGCTTTCTTTTGCTACCAGAAGGCAAAACGTTGTACTGTTACAAGACTATTGGCCCACGATGGTACCTTCACCTCATGGAAGAAACTCATGCATTAAAATATCTCCGTGTTCTCCATCTCTCGGTCTTATTTGTGGGTGAAAACTCGTGTTAGAGGGTCCACTGGCGTTGCTTTGTTATCCAACCCTGATCAGTTTGGCAGCAAACTCATTGCTTCCTCTCCAGATATCTGGGTCAGGCAAGTGGAACTGTGACACAGCTGACTACACGGTTACAAGATGAAATGACCAATTGAAGAATTTCTCACTCATCTCGCTGACTGTATGACACATGACTGGTTCATGGTTACATCTTCCGCAACAATTCCGAGGAAAACTGTTCATCGCCCACACAATAAACAACTTACAATATGATGCAACTTGAAATGATCTCAGACTATTGGTATAGGAAGACCAAATTAAGTGAATTTGCATAACGGCACACGAAGGAAATGTACCTAAGATTCAAACATGTCGACACCAGGGTGAAGTAATTCCTGGAACAATGCGAACGGGAAGCATGGAGCTGTTCTGTACTTCACTGACGCTATGTGCTAACATAATAGACATGTAACAGAAAGTCGAGGGGTTTAACAAACGGAAAATATGCTCACAACATCGCATATAGAGTCATAGGCTGATTATAAGACTTGGCGGACACCATCTGAAGGGTACTTCAGCTGTCATTCACACATGCATTTGACGCTGTGTAAAGATGACCATATCGTCGGAGAGCTCAGATGTCAACTCATACCTTTGTTAATGCATAGATGACTACAATACTTTACACATAAATGAAACTGTAACGAACTTAATGTTAACCCCCCCTTCCCCCCCTGATGTAACCATTTGAATATGCAAGCACATACCAGAAAAACGAGAAATAGTCCAGAAGAGTGTTAAACACCTCTGAAGATCACGCGAAAGGCACATGGTTTGTCGCTTTGTTACTGTCAATGGCTTCCGGCTGTTCACGTGATTAGGGTGTGAGACGCAGTAAGATTCACTCGGGGAGAGCGACGCCTGCTCAGTGTGGATCGGATATTATCAGACGGGAGATGACGTGACAGGGTGCACAAAAACACTGATACAGTTAACAGTTCGTACAGAATATCAATGGTGCAAAAAAGACGCGAGAATTAAAAGTAAAAAAATGAAACAATTGTATTTGATGTAGCGTCTGACGGGAATAATCGAAACTGTGTAATCGGCATTAGTTTTACATGTTAGCAGTTAAGTGCCTACAAACAAAGGGAAAAATAATAATTTACAGCTCGGAACGAATATTGGTGGTTTCTTCTTTCATTTAATTACTTTCTCACAAAAAAATCACCACACAAGGAGTGATGCACTGAGCCGGGGTCGCTGCTATCTTGAAGATAAAACAGAGCAGATCATTGACATGCTCCAGAAATCATCTCTTCAAATGTGGAAGACATGCAGAATACACATAATATAAAGACTATGGGAGTCAGTGCTGAGGTATGAATATTGCATGTAGCAGACTCTTTCACTAACATTTCCCCTTGCAGTCGGATTAGCTCTCACACAGATTAAAACTACTTTGCAGATAAAAATAAATATTGAAATTTATTGTGCCACAAACATTAATGGACAATTATCACACGACAGATCAAACATTAGAAGTGGTGCAATTAATTAACTGAACTATGGTTGCCAATTAGCTGCATGTGAGGGTCAAGCAGTAATACAGGAGTATACATGTCTCACGTTGCCAACAAATTATACAGTAGTTGTATTACAACTGCCCCTGGAACTGAAGCCGGCCGGAGTAGCCGAGCGGTTCTAGGCGCTTCAATCTGGAACCGCGCGACCGCTACGGTCGCAGGTTCGAATCCTGCCTCGGGCATGGATGTGTGTGATGCCTTTAGGTTAGTTAGGTTTAAGTAGTTCTAAGTTCTAGGGGACTAATGACTTCAGAAGTTAAGTCCCATAGTGCTCAGAGTGATTTGAACCATTTTTGAACCTGGGACTGACATCTTTGCCATCAGAGTCATCACAATATCTGCTAGCATCGTCAGTGAAATGGCGCTTGCGCCCTGACTTCCACGCAAAACAGCGTGCTCTTAGTGGAGAAAGGAAAATAGCCCAGTCCTTCCAGGACTTACAGGTGAGTTGCAGTAAGCTTATTCGTCGACAGCATTCTGGAACAAATTACTGGAATGCAACTGATACGACAGCTGAAACACAATTACTGACTTCCAAGTTCCCAAAATGGCTTCAGGGAAAAAACTGAAGGAAAATTGAGGTTTAAAGTCCCTTCGATATCAGGGTCGTTAGGGACAGGGCTTCGGAAAGGGAAATGGGATATATGAAATATAGGCAACACTGACGAGTGGCATATCGACTGCTTTCGACCATTTCCGCGTGCGTAGGACCCTGTTTCAGTTTCCAGAAGGACAGAAACGGGGTGCACTCAGCCTTGTGTGACCAACTGAGGAGCTATGTGATAAGGAGCAGCGGCTGCAATGTCTGGTAAGGTGGCAACGTTCGGGAGAATTGTTTACTGACGCCATGCCCCTCCATGCTGGATTCAAATGACGCCATATGGCAGAGGATGACATGGCGACCTGTTGGCAACGGGTGGTTATCTGGGCCTGATCGTGACGTTAGATTTTTTTACGATTTGTGCAGATTTTATGCCTTTACTCATTGTCATCTCTTTCCCACATACTTGCTGTATCTAGTTATTTTGTCATATTACTAAACGTTTAACTGATACACTACCACCTCAAAAATCATAAGAAATGGTGTTAACTAGCAAACATATGCATCATATTGATCCACATGCGACGCTGGCAGATTATATGATACATAACTGGACTAATTTACAATTCTTGACTGATGTTCGCTTCCGAGACTAGAACAGACGATAAACATTCTCGCAGCTATGGCCCGTACGTGATCGGAGGCATATATTGCCACAGTGCACTGATCAGCTGGGTTATGGTGCATCATCTTACCTTAGAGGCATAGGGTAGAACTCACCAAATTAGACAAAATACAATACCGATGCATTGCAGTCTGCTTTGGAGCAATTACTTCAACACCGATCAATTCTTTGTTTATTAGAAACAGTGGATATTTTGTATTCATCGACATTTTATTATGAAAAAATTTATGTTACAGAGAATCCAATCAAAATCAGGATACCCCCCGAATTCTTCAGAACGAACCTGAGCTACCATAGATTTTTCAGGTCAATTTTCGTTTCTCTCCTGCTGAAGAGCAACTGATACGCAAAAGGAAAGCCTCTAATTCCTAAATCTTTAAAATTCTTTTTCTCAACTACTGCGGCCCAAATATGAAACTCCAGTTTATATTAATTATTTTTAGAATAGGATTGTCTACATGCAGCTGAACAGAGGCAATATTTGTTTTTGACAGATGCGTTTCAAACAAATTTATTAAGTTATCATCGATGGCCTGAAGCACATAGACATTTTGACTTGCATGCAGCAGTATCTTATGTGTTAGTAATTTTCATTGCAGGGTTGTTCCAATAGTGACACATAGGGCTATGTCGGATTAACTGTAACAGTACAGCCCAAGAGATCTTTTCACCTTGCATCTCTTATAGATGTCACAATAACCCGTTATTTACCTTCTCAATTGGTCCGAGATTCTTAGATAACAATGAAATCTGGAAAGGTAATGAGGATTGTCACTTTTATTTTTTTGAACTTCAAGTCCTCTAATTTAAAAGAAGGAATACCATCTTATTCTCACTGATGTAATGCTAAAAAAACATTTTGCACAGCAACATATTGCCAATCGAGAGCTGCAGAAGTAAAGACTGTAATGTTTGTTCACAGCTCCAAGCACTGAATTAAATCAAATAGCAATTCCTATTAATCTTGTTTTGTCACTTTAAATATCATACGAGGAATCTTTTAGCATTAAACTTTTCCTGTAACTGCTCAAAACTAAATGCTCGCAACGACAGATTTCTTCAGGTTGGAGACTATAGCAGACTCCTTTGCCAGCGCAGACTGTATATAGTTCGTCAGTGCTCACTTGTTACCTTTGATTTTCGTCACATTACTCTTACCCATTATACTAAATTCTTAACATGATTTTATCATAATAATTATAAAGATGAAGTGCTAGTATGAGCACAGCCAGCATCAATGTCAATTTATAATTTGAATGTATTAATTACTATGATTCAGGTCTATCCAGCTTGGAGCGTCCAGGGGCTTTTTAATATATGTTTCATCACCAGGGCTCAATCTCTACTCGAGAGACTCTTTCCCTCATGCTCCTGGCCCCTGTGCCTGACATATGTCATGCTGGAGCAAGTTACCTATCTCCCCTTGAGAGGCACACCCATATCAATCGACGTGATTCATTGCCAAAATAACGTGATAACAGCAAAGTAACACAAACGCCAAACAGTACTTACAACTAGCATATTCTACTCTGCAAATAAGTTATAGTTCTGATCGATTAATGTGAGTGTTGATGTTGTTCTACATGTACTCGTACAGTACTGTTAGTGAAGCTGTTGTTCCGCCTGTAGCACAAAAACTAATTTTCAGTACAGGACACAATCTGCAAACACACTCTCCCACCTTGTTAACTTATTTAATGTTTGATGTGCTGCCAGTTGTGGGACGTGCTATGATGAAAGCTTATATTTGTGTTTGTGTGAGTGTGTGTGTAAGGGGAGGGGGGGGCACAGAGGGGTTATTTCGGCTCTTTGGTCACATTTATTACCGAATCATTGTTTACAAATGTCTGGTCATTTATCAGTTGTTTGTTCTCTGCTATGGCTTTTTGAATTCATTGGCGTCGGCAAGGGGTGGCAAGAAGGGGCACTTTACCTCTCCTGGAATATGGGTATAACTTTTTAATTCATTACAGAATTCTCTCGAATTTCTAGCAGTCATTGTCTGTGATCCCACTAAACTGCACCACGATGGGAAAATTGTTACGTTAGCAATGTAGGGGTTTATTAATTATCGCTCTATTCACCGGAAATTATGGCCACGCTTTGGTGCAGCGGTTTTGCAGTCAAAATGGCCGCGAACCTTCACAAAATCGTTCCGAAATGGTCTTCAATCCTTCTATATCGCTTCCTCGTTCAGCACTTACCGAGCTACGGGAAGGAGCTGGTCCAACTGCCTCTTTCAGTTCCTTCCCGAGCTACTGAAAGGAGGTAGTCCAACATACTGGTGCGTGCATTCCGACGCCAATACCCAACCCGTTATGAACATGGCGACAGTATACATGACAGTCATGCGTCCCCAATTCTCATTGGGACGCCCTTCTTTTTGCTACACAGTGAAATCACAAAATTAGTTTACCAGTTGTTTGTGGACAAGGAAATCACGATGACCTGCCAGTTCTAATTAGTTTTAAATGACAGAGCTGTTGTAGTACACTCGGAAGAACTCAGCTGCGTAATTCTATTTAGATTAGATCAGATCAACTCTTAGTTCCATGGATGCTTATTGATCTGATCCTCGTAGGGTGGAATACGTCATATTTTTTGAAGTTCCATTATGTGATATTAATGAAAATGCAGTAATAATAGTAATAATATAATAATAATAATAATAATAGTAACATATACAGCACATCAATTGGTTCTGTGGACTATAAAAAGTTGACCACAAATTAATCTTCCTGGCTCCTCTTAAAGTGAATTAAGTCATAAATAAACTTTTTATGATTGCGGCAATGTGTGTTTCTGAATAGTGGACCACTTTTTAGGTTAAAGTAAGTGCCTTTAATTGCTTATGTACATTGTTCTCGTTCCGGTTTTTCGAACTGAACTGTTTATTGGAGAAAGGTTTATACGATTTACAACGAATTTCATTATGGAATAAATATTCTAGGAAACAGTAATTGGTATGCCAATTCTTTGAACAGACTTCTAGTGGATGTTCATGAATTCACACGACAGACAGTATTGCATGATATGGAATCCGAAAACGTCTGTGTGACTTCAAGAGGTTCTCCTAAATGTGATACCGTATGACATTATGGAATGAAAGTAAGCAAAGCACGCCAACGTTTTTATTTTTATATCACCTATGACTAATAACTTTTGCACTGCAAATAAGGATTTTTAGGCGTTTCAACTGTTCTATGATGTGCTCCTGCCAACTGAATTTATTACAAAGTTGTAATCTATGATGTGCTCCTGCCAACTGAATTTATTACAAAGTTGTAATCTATGATGTGCTCCTGCCAACTGAATTTATTACAAAGTTGTAATCTCAGATACTGTATTTAATACTGTCAAACTCTCTTATTTGCACGTCTTCATACGTTATGCGTATAGTGAATGTTAACCCCTTACATATTCAGAACCGCATGTAGTACGTGTTCTCAATGTTTAATGTCACTGAGTTGGCAGTGAACCATTTATTAAAGTCCATAAAATTAACATTACCAGACCATTCTAAAACATGTGTCAACTTGCTTTTTACTGCAGTACTCATATTCTTTACATAACAAAATCGGCTTTTCGTCTGGCAGTATAGTTGATGAGAAGTCATTAATACTCAAGCAAAACCAATGGCCCAAAGATGGACACTTGTAGACACCACAAAATGTAATTATGGCCATAAGGTTGGCCCTAGTTGGACACCATAATATGTAATTACCACCAGTCTGCTGATGACTGGTACCTTAATTCACTGGTCCCTCGTAGTGACACCTATTGTTTCTTGTTTGTGAAATATTTCTTGAACCACTTTGCAGCATTGCTAATGACATCGCAGTATTCTAATTTACTTAAAATGTTGTAGTAGTTTGTACATCTGTAAAGAAGTAACGTTTTTTTATGCTAGAAGAGAGGGAAAACTGTGTAATTTCAAGGTCAAAAGAATGCCATCTTCAGGATTGAGACCCTCTCATCCTATGTATGAAACACAGCGCCACATACAGTCATAAGGTATAAATTCTGCCTTCCAGTTGGCATGCTGCACAATAATGCTATAAGTGGGAGAAACGAGGACAACCTTGGATATAGGCTGCCAAAAGCGGATTCTACTGGGCAGTTTTAAGATGGTTTTGTGAGGTTTCCTACATTCACCTAGTCGGAAACTGACAGTGAACAGCACTTTACCTAACCAATCTCTAAGAAATGTAGCTTTTAGAACACATTTTGTTCAACTTCAGTTATGCTGTTTAGCACTGGAAAACACAAAACAGAAAAGTAAAGTAATAAGTTAAGTTTTGGGTTCAGTTGTGAAATTTTATAAGCATGATAAGTACTGCACATGGTATACAAAACTGAATAATGTTCTTTAAGTATACACCTTGTTTCTCCACTATGAAGAGAATTAATGTGTCATTTGAGTTGATACTGAGCTAATTTTTCTTAGTCATGATAACTATGTGAAGATATTGCTAATTATGAGATATAATTTTTTCTTATTTATTTTCTTCTGCTTCATTTGGTGTATATGTATATCTTTGATGGTCTAGAAATTTTTGTTTTGCTCTGTAAAAGAAGTAATCTACATTAAAAATACCAAGTGGGTAACTATCAGTCTTTTGAGATACATTAAGGTTTGTGCACATCTTGCCAGTTTTAGTTCTTAGAACACAACATGTTCTCAAACTCACTGAATAAGTTAAAAGAAAACTACCAATTTTAGAAATTTGTCCTCTCTGTAAAGGTTTGACTGCGATCGTTTTCTTGTACTGGGATGAGATAGGCATTGTGATTATTTGCTGTGATACTTTTTATGACTTGCTCTATATTTGTGTGGCAATGGATATATTGTTTTAACTGTTCTGCAATATGAAGCGATAAATGTCATTCTTCCAATGTGTGATATGTTCTCTATATCTTGTGTTAAAAATCCTGCTTCTCATTGTAACATAACCTGTGTTGCAACTTAAGCTTTTGGGTTGGTATATGCATGATTCTTGGAATTTGCCTGTCTTAGGTGTTCGAATTTGTTTGAAGGATATTTACTGTTTTATATGCAGTATGTTTAGGTGTTTAAATGTGTTTGGAGGGCATACTTCTTGTTTTGTATGCTGTATGTAGGTCTTGTTTCATTTGAATGTTTGCAACTTTGTGTGTAACTTTATAAGCAGTTATTATTGTGTGCCAAGTAATTTCTCTTTAGTAGTGTGGTCTGCAAGTCTGCAGCCGGCCGGAGGGGCCGAGCGGTTCTAGGCGCTACAGTCTGGAACCGCGCGACTGCTACAGTCGCAGGTTCGAATCCTGCGTCGGGCATGGACGTGTGTGATGTCTTTAGGTTAGTTAGGTTTAAGTAGTTCTAAGTTCTAGGGACTGATGACCTCAGCAGTTAAGTCCCATAGTGCTCAGCGCCATTTGAACCATTTGCATGTCTGCATGTTGTCTTTGTATGTGGGCTACTGCTTTTTTATTTTCTTGTATTGTGTGTGTGTGTGTGTGTGTGTGTGTGTGTGTGTGTGTGTGAATGGTTTCTGGTATGTATTTTAGTTTTTGTTGTGGGTTGGCAGGAGAGCCAACACCGTGTTATTAGAGGAAGCCGAAAGCCACGCGTTTTAGCTCACGCAGGCTGGCGTGAGGTCTGGAACAGGACATGGAAATTAGAATTTAGAAAAACGGACGTAGCTGGTGGAATACTTAACTTTAATCCATAAATGGTGAACGTCGCTCTTGCCTGTACATTATTCACAATATCATTAGTAACTGAACATGGCGCCTTGCTAGGTCGTAGCAAATGACGTAACTGAAGGCTATGCTAACTATCGTCTCGGCAAATGAGAGCGTATTTTGTCAGTGAACCATCGCTAGCAAAGTCGGTTGTACAACTGAGGCGAGTGCTAAGAAGTCTCTCTAGCCCTGCCGTGTGGCGGCGCTCGGTCTGCAATCACTGATAGTGGCGACACGCGGGTCCGACGTATACTAACGGACCGCGGCCGATTTAAAGGCTACCACCTAGCAAGTGTGGTGTCTGGCGGTGACACCACAGTTTTAATGTAATTAATTACATTAAGTGTATAATTATAATTAATTGTGCATCCTGGAATAGGAGACACTTCAGTATTTTGTAGCAGAAGTGAATTGATTAAGACTTAATATAGATGTTTGACAAGACTATCTGTGAACTCATATTTTCTAGAAAAAAATAAATTTCGGGGTTTTGTATGTAATTCCTTCATTCCATATTTATTTACATATT
This sequence comes from Schistocerca cancellata, assembly GCF_023864275.1. NCBI lineage: Eukaryota > Metazoa > Arthropoda > Insecta > Orthoptera > Acrididae > Schistocerca > Schistocerca cancellata. The sequence goes on from NC_064628.1 coordinate 482,818,351, forward strand.
TTATAGTTTCATAGTTACATAAAATCCACTCCACTTATTACATAACGATTATAACCGAATGAACGTAAAAATTTTGCTAAATGATGATAGGATCATCATTTTTCTAGGCTCATCAATCTTTCAATTGATTGTAAGATGTCCTCTGCTTCTTCTTACACTGTGAAAACGCCTTCATCTCTTTATATCCATTCTATCAAAAATTATTAGTTCTCTGTCATAAGTATTACAGTCTTTGACTAGACATTTCTTATCATAAACGATGGGTAATGATGGTTTGTAGTGGGACGCGGTGGATCATAAATTGATTATAATGTTCGATGTAAACGGTTGGGCAGATGCACGTAAACACCATGCAGCAATTATATAGTGAAACAAGATTAAATAAAAGAAAATTTTACATGGGTGTTGAAACGTCCCCTTAGAACAATTTATACCCGACTGTGCTTAACCTGACACACAATATTATTTAGCGCAACGCAATCTGACTATCAAAGATCCCTGCAAAAGAATGGCCCTGAGTAACATTAAACTATACCTTTCACAAATCACTTACCTCACAAAAATCTCCGTTACTCGAACTACTGCAATACGGCGAGCGCCACTACTGCCAGCTAAATAAAAGATTCAAACTACTGAAGGCACTAACTACTGATAGGGATAGTTAGCAAATGAAAGATTTTAATAGAGAACAAACACTGTATTTACCTTAATAATCATAATTGACATCCAGTCTTACAGATTATCAAACCTCCGCCATCTCTCTCCCCACATCCACCACTGCTGGCGGCTCACCTCCAACTGCGCAACGCTACGCGCTGTTCACATCCAGCTATAGCAGTTCATGACAACAATACTTACAGTGTAAACTATTTACAGTTTAACAAAATGAATCTGGAAGAACACTGACAGTTATCAATATCTATTTAGAAACTCTCAGAAAATTATTGCACATCATAATCAACTTCATATTCATTTCTGGTTTAGGCAGCCTTTCCTGTTCCAGTTTCAAGGACACTAAAAGTGATCTTTCCATCTCTTCTTAGGACGGCCAATATTTTTTTCGGTCTAGTTGTTTACTTGCATATTAATTTAGTTAGTCTTCATTTAATGTCTTTGAATGTGTTCAACCATTTTTTTCTGTATTCCTCTATGTTCTGAAATAAGGTTTTGACCCCAGTTCATATATAATTTCACTGTCTATGAGTCTGCAACCAGTTAGTGGTCTTAGTAGTCTCATCTCTGCTGCTTCAATCCTCCTCCGTTGATTGGCAGTTAGGGTGGAAGCCTCTACCCCACAGATTAGAACTGGTACTTCCATCACATTATAAAATTTTAGTGCTACCTTCTTTTTTGAGGAGAGTGTACATCACATTTTTTCTTATACGTTATTGCTAACGCCAAAAACATTATGTGAAACAAAAATGAAATAAAAGAATGTGAAGAGGAAATATCAGTTGCAATTATGAGTAAAACATTTTATCCGCAAGTAAACAAGTCATAACAGCAAACGGATAGAATTTTCAGGCTATCGCAATGGAACAATATTGCCATCACCGGCTTGTACCTGTTTCCAGGAGAATGTGTCGACCAGATATTCTCCTGAAAGATCTTGCATCCTGCTACTACCACCTACGTGTTATAGTAGCAAGAGTGATTTATCATATGAGGAACACGCTACAAGATTCCATCGCAATATTTCTACTCCCACTGCACTCATAAGTGACGAAGCTGTTCATCAACAAAGACGCACGTGTGAGACATTTGCTCATACGCCCCGTTTCTAACAACATGGGATGAGCGATATGTCTCTGAATGTCTGGGATCTTCTCCAGCACTGTAACACGATGTCACTCGCGGCACGGACTGCCGCCTGTTCTGTTTAACGGACCTGGCAAGCCACTAACAACAACGGTTTTCGATGAGGTGTAGACGTCGCACGCCTTCTAATCTGTTTGTGTTTTCGCTGTTGCTCATAAGTCAGGGAGCCTTACCAAGTTTGACTAACAGATGAGATAGAGAAGATCCAACAAAGAGCGGCTCATTTCATCATGGGATCACGCAGAAGGCGCCAGAGCTTTGCAAGGATGCTCATTAAGTGACAGACGCTTCTCGTCATGTGTCACATTGAGTTTTACTGTGAGCTTCCGAGAGAGTACGTGCCAAGGAGAGTTGGGCAACAGATTACGACCTGTCATATGTGTCTCGCGAAGTGATCGCGAAGAGTAAATAATAGGTAGAGCTCATGCGGCGGTTTATCGACAGTTGTACTTCTCAGAGGCCTATCGCGAATGGACCAGGAAAGAGAGATGGAAAGAATAGTGCGAGCAGAAGTACTCTCCGACACACTACGGGAGGTAGGTTTTATAGATGTAGATGAGTATCATTCGCGCACTGTCGATAGATACCCGTGACGGGAAACAGAGAAGTCTGACGAACGGCTTCGCTGAAACTCCCGCGCGTTCACATTTAGGTGTTCCGTGGTTTTTGGAAAAAGAACGATAAAAAAAAAAAAAAACAGTTCCCCTCCTCATGCTCGCCCATTTCCAGCTTGTGCTCCGTCTCTAACGACTCGTCACCCATGGACCGTTAAAACCTGTCCTTCACTCTTTCTTCCCGCTGTAAGTAGCCTGTTTGTATGTTGGCAGCGCTATAGACTGTTTTAATATCGCTCTGCGCCCTCGGCAACAGATTCTGTGGTTGGACGGACTAGCAGTTAGTGAGTGGATAGGGAAGTGTATGGACATGATTTTCTTAGTCTGGAGACTCTGTGTTGGTAGGACATGCATTGTAAAGTGAGATGAAATAATGTGTTTGTAAACAAAAAAAAAAAAAATAAACGGTAGGAAATGTATGAGAATGGATGTATGGTGATAATGTGTGGGCAGTGAAATTATTGACAATTATATAATTTTAGGAACTGGATGTCACCTGATTAAGGTAAAATTTTCTAAATTCATTGTTTTCTCTGCAAGAAAATCTTTCTTTTGCTAACCATATGCCTCCTAGTAGTTAGAGTCTATCGTAGTTAGAACCTTTTTATTTAGCTGGCCGTTGTTACTACTTGCTGTAAAAGCTGTAGTTCGTGTTAGGAAGATTTTCTGAGGTAAGTAACCTTTGTAAAACAATGGAGTTTCCATCATCGGGATCTGTGATTGAAATGAGTTTAGGTAATTGTTGTAGGTAGTTTCACATTTCTTTAATTTCATATTTTTTGGATTTGTACTATTGTTAGGATTTCTTGCAATTCAGGACCATTCTCTTGTGTTAATTATTGGAAGCCACGTTGTCAATGTACAGCAGTCAGATTGCGTTGGGCTTGTTTATTGTGGGTGTTAAATGACTAGGTTAAGTATGAGTTGTCTTTGTCAGGGAAACGTCTGTAGGTCAGTGTTTAATAAAAAATAATAATTAAAGACGTAGTTTCACCGTTTCCGACATACTCGTTTCATTCGTCGGTTCTCATAACCTTCCCTTGGTCGGACTTGGCACATCAGGGTGTACGTTTGCTGCGCACTAATGCACTTTCAAACGGCCGTATTGTCTGGCACTTCATACTATATATCATAAACAAAAAGAGAGTAAAACCGATGACTTACAACAACCAGCAGAATCACTACAACATCGTGTCAAGTCATAGTGTAATGAAACCGACATCATTGTGAATGATCCCACGTGTCATAGCTTAGTTACTTTAAAATCAGACACTTAATTTCTCTATAAATCAAAAGTGTCGTCTTTTTTTTACTTCCATAGATTGCACTGGCAGTGGAGTGTTATGCGACATAGAAATGTGATTCTTACCAGCGCATTAAAGGTTCGCTCACAATTATTTTGGATGACAAATGGTTCTTGCTCACCGCCGGTATTACTGATCCTGAAACAGAAAATCAACAAGAATCTTTCAATGTGTCGATTTCAAACTGCTGATACAGGCTGACAATAGCTTTTCTACTCTTTAAGCAAAACTTAAATGAATCCCCTCTTCTTGTCAGTGTTTTCCGTATGTTCCTTTCCTCACACCGATTCGATTCAGCGGAGAACCTCCTCATTGCATATCCTATCAGTCCACCTAATTTTTAACATTTTTCTGTAGCAATACATCTCAAATGCTTCGAATATCTTCAGGTTTTCCCACAGTCCATGTTCCACTACCATACAATGCTATGCTCCAAACGTACATTCTCAGAAATTTCTTCCTCACATTGAGGCCTATGTTTGATATTGGTTGACTTCTCTTGGCCAGGAATGCCCTTCTCGCCAGTGCCAGTCTGCCTTTTATGTCCTCTTTGCTTTGTTTCTTACGGGTTATTTTGATACCCAGGCTGCAGGATTCCTAGTTTCATATACTTCGTAATAACCAATCCTGGCGTAAAGTTTATCGCTGTTTCCACTTCCACTTCTTCTCAGTACTTTCGTGTTTCTTCGTTTTTTTCTCAGTCCATATTCTACACTCACTAAACTGTTCATTCCATTCCGTGTATCCTGTAATTCTTCTTCACTTTCACTGAGGATAGCAATGTCATCAGCGATTTCCTTTAACCTTAAACTTTTATTCCACTGTTCGACCTTTATCTCCGTCACTGATTCTTGTAAGTGGGGACGAAAGGCTAAATCCCTGTTTTACACTCTTTTTAATCCGGACACTTCGTTCTTGGCCTTCCACGCTTACTATTTTCCGGTAAATGGCGGGATGGTTCCTTTGAAGGGGCACGACCGACTTCCTTCCCATCCTTCCCTAATCCGATGGGACCGATGACCTCGCCACTTGGTCCTCTCCCCCGAACCAACCAACCGGTCATTATTCTCATCTGTTCTCGTTCGTATTCTATATTACCCGTCTTCCCTATAGCTTACCCCTATTATTCTCAGGATTTCGACCATCTTGCACCATTTGACATTGTCGAACACTTTTTCCAGGTCGGGAAGTCCTGTGAATGTGTCTTGATTTTTCTTTATTCTTGCTTCCATTATCAACTGCAACTTCAGAGCTGCCTCTCTGGGGCCGTAATCTTTCCTAAAGTCAAACTGATAGTCATCTAACACATAATCAATTTTTACTCATTCTTCTGTATATTATTTTTGTCAGCAACTTGGATGCTGATTGTGCGATAAATCTTCCACCTGTCAGCTCTTGCAGTCTTCGGAATTGTGTGGATGACATTTTTCCGAAAGTCGAATGGTGTATCGTCAGACTCATAAACCCCACAAGCAACGTGAACAGTAGTTTTGTTGCCACTTCCCACACTGATTTTACAAATTCTGATGGAATTGGGATCGGAAAAAAAAACAATAGCTGGCCGAGGGAGGCGACAGAAAAGAAAAAGCAGAAGAAGACTGACACACGTACGTGGAAGTATGTCAGATTTAGCTAAGGACACATGTGGTTGCGACCCACGTGCTTTCAAGAAGGGAGCCTCCTAAGTGGACTACACTTTATAAGTGGAGATAGTAACTGATGACCGTGCAGCTTCTCTAGAATAAATGATAATTAGTTGAAACCCTCAGCTGCCCACAGGTGTTGATGATATACCACGATGAGGACAGCTGAAAATCTGGGCCCCGACCGGGACTCGAACACGGGCTCTCCTGTTTACAGGACAGACTCTCTACCCGTGTGAGCCACCGAGGACACAGATTATTAGCGCGACTGCAGGGACTTATCGTTGCCCGGTCCCCGTGAGAACCACTTTTCCAACTGTCCGCAATCTACATACGTAATGTACCTAATAGATATTTGCACATCCACTCATTACTCGCGCACACTAAGGTGACGATTCCCGTACGAGTTCGGACAACCTGTGCGCAGACGAAGGCCAATGGCTGGGTAGCCTTTAACTATATATGTGAAAATAGTAACTTACTGTTCTCGAAAGAACAGATACCATTGATCACAGTGCAGGGTTTCATCTAATTATCATTTATTCTAGAGAAGCTGCACGGTCATCAATGGTATTTGTTCTTTCGAGAACAGTTACTATCTTCACATATATAGTTAAAGGTTATCCAACCATTGAGCTTCGTCTGTGCGAATGCGCACTGGTTTCCCGAACTCTTACAGGAATCGTCACCTTAGTATGCGCGAGTAATGAGTGGATTGGCAAATATCTATTTGGCACATTACTTATGTAGATGGTGGACAGCTGGGAATGTGGGTCTCACGGGAGGCGTGCAAGGGATTAGTTCCTGCAGTCGCCCTATTCATTTGTGTCCTCGGTGGCTCAGATGGGTAGAGAGTCTGTCCTGTAAACAGGAGAGTCCGGGTCGGGGCATACATTTTGAGCTGTCCCCATCGAGGTACATCAACAACACCTGTCGGCAACTGAGGGTTTCAACTAATTATCACTTGAACTACACTTTGTCTGGACCCTGAACAATTGACCTGCCAGGAGCGCTGCTCCCATCAGCTTTGCTTAGTGCATCACTGAGGCACACAAACCTCCGAACCAACGTTAAGGTGGTAGTACAGTGGGAACGCTGATGATACTTGTTTGGTAAAACACCATGCCCTGCTGCATTAAAAGGGCCACAACTCCCTTCTGCACATCCTGGTCCGACAGGAATCGACGACCCTTCAAGCCCTTTTTTAAGGGACGAGAAGAGTGATAACCGCATGGGGAGAGATCAGGACTGTAGGGCGGGTGTTCGAGTGTCTGCTAGCTGAGTTGGCGTAGTTTTTGCTATGAAGCTGGTCTCCCGATTGACCGCGTCTTGTATCGAATCGCTACCAGCACGGAAGTTGGCGCACCATTCCACAACCGTGGTTTTCGACAGAAAAGCTGCCCCATATACATTCTTCATTCTCCGATGAATGTCTACCGGTGGAAAGAATAACAGTACGTTGGTGCTGTTTGGACGCATTTGGTAATAACGTCACCTTTGGCGCATCCGCGACGGTAAGACACGAATGCCGCACTAATCCTTGCCTACATGTCGGTGCTTGAATACCAGCATCGGAGTGGCGTTACATTGCATGTACGGTGCAGCAACACTCTCAAACGTAAACTTTTTGATCGCCTCGTATATTTTCAAATTTGTTGAGACATACAGCGAATGTTCTTTTCTGTGATGCCTGCGAGACGATACTTCTCGTATCTTCGATGGCTGCTAAAAACGCGACACTTGTGCATACCGTAAATGCCGTTTATGACGTAAAACAGAAATTGTTGCTGTGTGTGAGTGACAGCTATCGTAACGCCACTGTGCTGTGAGTTACAAGAGCAAGTACTCAAAGAGGACAGAATTGTTCGAGGGCTTGCTCGGAGGTGGCAGACTTCTAGCGAGAGCGCGACCGTGTCGGATGCCCGCGTTCCCCGCTGGAGATGGGCGTTTCCCCGCGGGGGCCATTGCAGCAGAAGCGCCCGGGGCGCGCTGCCGCTGCCATTGCGTAAGGGCGGGCGAGAGCCCAGGGAGACGGCGGGTGCTGGTCTGGCGGCCGGCCAGAAATATTACGCCGCCCTGGCGGCCGCGCCGACGCTTGGCTGCCTTTGCGAAAAATGCCGACGTGCGTCGTTTGGCAATGGCCGCTGGCCGCTCTTGGTCGCAGGCGCCTGCCGCGTCGCTGGCTGCTGGTTCCAGGCACGTACGACTCTCCAAGCGCAACTCGATCGTCTTTAACATTCTTATTCATATAATAGTCAAGGAAATAAAATAACAATAAGAAAAAAATTGCAGATGCGTTTGGTTCTGTTCCATTTTTTTCCATTCCTTCGCGTGTTACGACCTACCACAAGCTGGTAGGTGTTACAGCGAGAGTTAGTTCTTAACAGAAACTCACCCCCTATAGAAGAGAATGATCGCTTTAGAGCGCTGGAGATGCTATAGAACTGGTACCAGGTGGCTATGTGACCTTAAAATGCTTAAGTGGTAACAGTGAAGTGGTGTGTATGTCCCTGTAGCAAAGTGGATCAGAATCCTGAAAGCCTGGCCAAAACAGCAAAACCTGCTCCAGTATAGCCGAAAGTGTGTATAATGGCGTTTCTGACCCTACTCATAACTATTTGAATCAAAATTGAAAAATGGCGGATCCAATATGAAGGAAACACTATGGAAAAAATTAACGAAGTGGACAAAAAAGGCTTAAGTGAACATTTACGATTTAAATCGTAAATTTTATTTCAAAACTACCTCTATTACTGATTTTAATACAGTAAATACATATTAGTAACAAAAAATGAAAGTTTTATTTTTTCATCTTATTGCTCAAGTGCCACTTATTCTTCATATTCATTTCCTTTTTTCATCTTCTACCTTGCTGACATTTGTATCATCTTCATCATCCTCAAAATCTGATTTCTCACAATCCTCTGCAGCAGGCACCAAGCTGGCAACAGCTTCCGATGACAATTTTTTAAGTTTCCTCAGAAATGGTTTCCACAAAGCAGGAATAAATAATAGTAAAGTAATATTTAACAAAATAAAATTTATCAAGGAAAAGCTTATGGATATGAAATCATATAATTTCATTGTAATTATGGTGCCAGTTATCATTCAGCTGTTACAAAAACATGAGCAAGAACGGGCACCAGGAAAGGGGATAGTCTGCTCTGGCTGAAAAGTAAAAATATTCCGGACAATATAAGCCAGACTCTTGCTGAACTCCTGCAGCTCCTTAATTTATAAAAGTCACGCGACAGAATGCACAAATTTGACTTTTTGCAGCCAGCCGGTATGGCAGAGCGGTTCTAGGCGCTACAGTCTGGAACCGCGCGACCGCTATGGTCACAGGTTCGGATCCGCCCCGGGCATGGATGTTTGTGATATCCTTAGGTTAGTTAGGTTTAAGTAGTTCTAAATTCTAGGGGACTGATGACCTCAGAAGTTAAGTCCCATAGTGCTCAGAGCCATTTGAACCATTTTTTTTTTTTTTACTTTTGCATGTGAATGTGGTCACACAGTTTTGGGTTTACCCACATATGACTGTCAATATAATCCGATTCAATTAATTTGCGCGCAGGTTACAAGCTATGTGGGGAGAAAAAAAAACAAAAAAAATTCAATAAAACTGACTCTGAAAGGCTTGTGCATGAAGCAATAGAAAGCATCTCCCTTCACCGTGAGCACACTGTATGTGTTACGCTGAAAAGTTTAAAATATAAGACTTTCACAGGGAGGCGAAGATGGATAAAAGCCTTCAAAGTATCATTACAAATTTACAATCAGATGGTTCGGACATGGACTCAGATAGCAGATGGTATTTCGATGTATCCTTTGAAACAAAGTAAAGTAATGATCTTTTTTGGTTTTAAAGACCCATGGTTTAAAAACGTTTTTGTCAACGTGTCAGTTGCATATACTGTACATGAGAATTTGCTAGCTTTTACTGATGAGGAATATGTAACTTGTGAAGTATTCGGACTATAATGTTCAACACATTGCCCAAGGAGAAGTTAAGTTTTTCCTGGCCTGTCGTATTACTTGCAAGAATGCGCTAGATAATTCTTCAAAAACTCCAATATTTCGACGCGTAAACCTCGGTCATTTTCGTGGCACGAATTGGAACATGCCTTAAATGAAAGGGAGGGATATCTGTCGAGATATCTGTTATTTTCGACGTTATGGGTCAGAATTCCTTCGAGTTATTCACAAAAGATGGTTGTTATCTTGTTTAATGGATCATAAATGCGTTCTCCCACTGTAACGTCGGACAAATTAATTTAAACTCATAATGCCTGTTGACACCAAAAATGTGATAACATATTGATAATTTTTACGATAGTCTTTTGCACTAGTATTTGTTACCAGTAATTCTTTTTTGCGCTTAGTGATTTACATTGAACATCAGTGAAACACACCCACATACGCGCAATATACACATTTAAAAGTGTATGGAGTAGAAGTAGTTGTCAAACAAATATAATGATTTCGGGTTATGTTCGAAGCTTATTTTGTTCTTCCGTAACCAGACCTATGATGGTGTTTCGTCGTCTGAAGCTGTCGCGCGCTGTCGGTCGCTTCTGTCGTTTACGTAGGACACGGCATAACGCAAGTGTCCGAGTCTGCTAGGTGCAAGAGCCAGACCTCATTGTCAATCAGATGAGGCCAGTGACGCGATGGTGTCTTGGTAGAGCTCAATTGTTTGTCGGACACGGAACGTACTCGGTCATTTTGAGACGAACTGAGACCTGGCAGCCGCTGGAGGACGGTGGCCACAGATGAGGAGGTCGTTTGCGGAAACCGTTGATCCAGGCAGTCGGACGCTTCGTTTGGCAGGGTGCTGGTTACAAAATGTGAGCGTCGTGTGTATTCGATGCATGAGCTGTTCACCTGAAAACGAGATGTTTGCCTGGGCCACTTTCTCCTTGTTTCTTTGTCTAAGGATTCACCTTGAATATCATTGGCATATTTTATTGTTGTTTTAATTATCAATTTCTGGCGGCCATTTTGCTCTCTGCCTAACTTCGAAGTTGTTGGACACTAATCTTAACCACGAACTGTAAGTTGCGGAACGTAGATTTCTTGTTTACATCATTGTGAGCTGTTGTGCACTATCACAGTTTCATAACTGTTGGTCATTAGTTGGCCATTAGTACATAAGCAGTTTGCTATGCATCATTTGTCTGCTGTTGTGCAGCAACAGAGTTATTGAGTTTGTTGTAGAGTTTAGCTTAGTTAAATGTAGTTAAAGTATTCCAGTTGGTCAGTGTCAAATAGTTCAAATGGCACTGAGCACCATGCGACTTAACATCTGTGGTCATCAGTCCCCTAGAACTTAGAACTACTTAAACCTAACTAACCTAAGGACATCACACACATCCATGCCCGAGGCAGGATTCGAACCTGCGACCGTAGCAGTCGCGCGGTTCCGGACTGAGCGCCTAGAACGGCTAGACTACCGCGGCCGGCAGTTGGTCAGTGTCATTTAAATGTTCTTAAAGGTTCATTACCTACAGTTAAGTTCACAAGCCTTAAACGTTACGTGTTCCTTGGTTTTTTAAAGGCTCCTTGCTTTAAAGATTTTTTTAGTAGCTAGAGCTGAACTTAAAGATTTCATAATTTAAGGTCTTGTAGCTCAGTTCTTAAAAGGGATTTCTTAGAATTTTGGTATCTAGGTTATGCCGATTCTGGCTGACCTCAAGATTTTATGTTTCGCATCTTTTACTGCATACCTTCTCTCTGTTTTACTTTTGCCTCAACTGCCCTAGGGCCAGTCTGAGAATCCGTTCCCTGAGGGTCGGAACTGCATCACTGTGAAATTAAATTACAAGTGTTTTCCTGTTATGAAATGCTTGATTTGGTAATGAGATGTTGCCCTCTTTATTCCTTTATTCACTCATGCTGGGTGTATTAAATATTCTCGAGGATCAGTAAACAGACTGTTTAGTTTTGTTAAATATTTTCGTGGCCTAGGAGCTTACCGCTGAACCTAAATCATCGCTTCACACCACACAGTTAGTTGACTGTTCAGAATTCAAACCAGTCAACACTGTCATCTGCATAGCAGAGAAGCAGTATATAAAATACGAAAAATATACTAAGAAACTGAAGCTACCGTTTCTCAGATCTGTAGATATCAAATTCCTGTTACAAGCGAGTGCTCCTGGCGAAATTCATATACATAATCCAAACAGTATTGCTGTCTATGGGACACTGTACTTACAGTGGCGGATATTTGGAGTTTCAACTGTAACTGGGTGCTAACTGTGTGGAAGGGCTTAGCGAACAGCCATATTTGATTTCTGAGGGCATAAAAATTATTTGCTGTGAAATAAGCAGATTAACATTAACCTCAAAGAGGAGGTAGCATTCTGAGCAGCAGAAATTTGCCACTTCTGGAAGGAACAGTTCAAGCAGACTGATGTGAAACACAGAACATATGGAAGGAACTGAGCATAGTATAACGGTAAAATAGATCCAGGCAAGTCGGCTCACAGCCGTGTTAGCGTGCGGAGCTGCTCCGCGCGCCGTCCGACGCTCCGCTCTCGGGGGTGTTTACTTCCGCGTCGCGGTGTCTGTGTCTATCGAGTCCAGTACTAACGTACTCCATGGCGCAGTCGTACCGCCGTGCAACGATCAAAGTAACGTTTCAGGCCGAACATCCACGACCCAGAGCTTTCGAAGTCGAACAGCTCATCCGCGAGGATCTACGTTTGAACCCCCAGGACGTAATCGGCATACACTTTTCCATCACTGGAAGTGTTGTCTACATCAAGATGTCGACGGAGGAAATTTGCACTGACATAATTCACCGTCATGCCACGGACTAAAATTTAAACACTCTGATGGACATGTGGGTGCTGTGACAGTCGCCCATGCTGGATTCGGTCTCCGGACATTGCGGGTGTTTGAGCTCCCGTTCGAGGTACCTCAGGATGTGGTCATTGCCGCTTTCCAACCATATGGCACCGTCTTGGGTCACGCCGGCCGTGGTGGCCGAGCGGTTCTAGGCACTTCAGTCAGGAACCGCGAGACTGCTACGGTTGCAGGTTCGAATCCTGCCTCGGGCATGGATGTGTGTGATGTCCTTAGGTTAGTTAGGTTTAAGTAGTTCTAAGTTCTAGGGGACTGATGACCTCAGATGTTGAGTCCCATAGTGCTCAGAACCATTTGAACCATTTGAACCATTCTTGGGTCACGTCGCGGAGAAGTGGCAAACATTTACCACCTACCCCGTACTAAATGGCGTCCGGCAAATAAAAATTGAGCTGGCGAAACATGTCCCATCGTACCTGTTGATTGGCGGTGTGAGGGCCATCGTTTTGTACGATGGACAGCCACGAACGTGCGCAGGATGTGGCCAGGAGGGACATGTGCGTTCCGAATGCTTACACCGCCGTTTAATACAGACGCCGTTACGTGAAGAGACCCAGGCTTCGACGGTCACATCCTTACCCATCACCTACGCCAAGGTTGCACAGGACCCCGTCGTACCACTCCCGATTGCGCCAGCAGCATCGTCAACGCCTCCCGCCGCAGCCCAACGCGCCGACGACTCAAGCATCGCGTCGCCTCCAGTGCTCGCTTCAGGACGGTCCGGTTTGCAGACCGAATCCGATGTTGGAACCATGGACGTCGACCTCGGTGTCGTGCCGACGTCTGCCTTTGTCCAGACAAGTTCGGCGTCAGATGACGGGCGACCACATTCTGATTCAGAAGGCCACACCAGAAAACATCGGTCGCCTCGCAAACACAGGAAACGACGACGAACGCCTTTCGATGACCCCCTTTCTCAGACGACCCCGCGAGATGTCGACCTGATGTCTGACGGTGATCTTCCACATTGCATCCAGTCACGCGATGTGGCATCAACAGGCGCCCCTCCTGTGACGCCTCCTCTCCCAGACAGGGACGTGTACTCGCCGTTGTCAACGAATGATGACGGCGGTCCCCCTGCCACTCATGCTGCGGAATCCACAACACCCGTTCCGGAAGTACCTTACCGTCACATCTCCACGTCGTCAGCTTCCTGGGCCGATGACGTTGAAGAAGAAGTGGAACAGACTGCCAGCGTGTCTGCACAGGAGTCCACCTCGGCGACACTGGAGCTGGAGCCCCGCCAGTAATTATCACCAAAGCGGCACCACCGGCGGGTATCCACCTGCCGGCTACTTCTACAGCACGTTCGGCAAATACTGAGGATGGCCGTACACAGCAATATCGTATCGCCACGATGAATCTTGCCACCATTCGTGCCCCCCCCCCCCCCCCCACATACTGGCCATGTTCCGAGACACTATTTACTCTGCGGGTGTTGATATCGCACTCTTACAAGAGGTGTTTGTGGCTGACTTCCTAGTTCCCACCGGATACAACGCCCATGTCTCCCCCGCAGCCGACACCGGTAGCGGCGTCGCCATCCTGCTACGCGACGGACTCCCTGCAGATGACGTCATTTACCTCCCCACTGTGCGAGGTATGGCCCTCACACTGTTCGGCGTGCGTATTATTAATATCTACGCTCCGTCCGGAACTGGCCGCCGTCATGACCGGCAAATTTTTTTTGCCGAAAGCGTCACACCCCTCTTCACAGGTCCGCAGGACGATTTGGTACTCGGTGGGGATTTTAACTCGACACAAGAGCCCGAAGACCAACTCCCGCGATATTCACCTTGTGCATCTCTCTCAGTGGTCATCGATCGTCTACGACTTGTTGACACTTGGAAGAAGCTCCACGGAATTCAACCGGGCTATACATTCTACACCTATCACTCGTCCAGCCGCATAGATCGCATCTACGTTACTCGCTCCCTTGCTGATGGCACACGTCATGCGGAAGTCTGGCCTTTGGCCTTTTCAGACCATGATGCGTACCTCTGTGACGTCACTCTCGCCCGACAGCGAGTGTGGCATAGTCGTGGTCTGTGGAAACTCAATGTCGCTCACCTGACCTCCTCAGACTGTCGCCATATGGTCGAAGAAGCGTGGGCACGCTGCCGCCATCGTCGAGAAGCCTATGACTCCACCTTATCATGGTGGCTTTCCTGTGCAGAGCCGCCCTCAGGAAGACACTGATGAGTTATGGGAAGGAAGTTAAGGCATGGCAAACTAATACCCTGCACTTCTACTACACCACACTACGTGACTGTGCGACGATGCCTTTCTCGCCAGCCCGGCAGTCGATGGTCCATCGCACGAAGGCCCAGGTCTCCTTGATCATGCGGCGTTACTTGGAAGGAACTGTAGTCCGTTCTCGTGCTTCTAATCGTATCCATCAAGAACGTCCGTCGATTTACCACCTCCTTCAGGAACGACAACGACGACGACGAGCTCTGATCCAAGTACTCACTGATGTGGAAGGACGCCGGCACGACACCCAACAAAGCATCGGTCGTGCTCTCCAAGCTCATTTTGCCGGGCTATACGCAGCGGTACCGCATTCTGCAGCACTGATCACAGAAGTAGCTCAGCTTACTACGAACACTCTTCCGGAGGATGCAGTCATGACCTCCAAGACGACGTAACCACAGATGAAGTGGTAGATGCTATCAAGGCGGGTACCGATAACAGATCTCCTGGACCTGACGGTATACCCATCGAATTTTATAACAGTTTTCACTATTTATTGGCTTCCACGTGGACGGCAATCGCACAAGAGCTGATGTCACCGATGACGGTGGTCCCGAGCTCCTTTCTAGATGGCATTATTATCCCCGTACATAAACCGTACGGGTTATCGAGGGTCCAGGACTATCGACCAATTACTTTGCTCAACAGCGACATGAAAATATTCAAACGGCTATTGGCATCGTGACTCAAGAAGGTCGCACGTTACGTCACATCCTACGACCAGACTTCCCTAGGAGGCGACAACAACATCCGTACGGCCCTTTGCCGTTACAGAGACATGATAGCATTGGCGCATTATCAGCGTCTCCCTGGGGCGTTGGCTTCACTGGACTTTAACCAGGCTTTCGACCGTGTTGACCACTTCTATTTACGGACAGTTCTCCAGAATATGGGATTTCCTGGCGGTATTGTCACAGTGGTTATTCGCCTGTTGAGTAGTGCAACCTCTAAAATCATGTACAATGGTCGCCTCACACCGCCCCTGGTCATCGCACGACCTGTACGACAAGGTTGCCCTCTTTCTACGATTTTGTACGCTTTCGCCTTGGAACCCCTGCTCCAGGGCATGCGCCAACGTTTGGAAGGTATGGCTGTGCACGGCCACCGTTTTTGTTGTACAACCTACGGAGACGACATAGTACTATATCTGTGCAGTGAAGATGAAGTACGAGCAGCACTGACATGGTTGGTGACTTACGGCGAAGCGTCGGGGAGCTGCCTCAACGTGTCAAAATCCAAGGTCCTGCTCATTGGTGAGGGCTTGCCGGAGAGATGCGTTGCCCCCTCAGTGTCGCCGCCACCATACGATGTCTTGGACTTGATTTCGCAGCAGATCTGCGCCGCTCAGCGACTATGAACGGTAGACGCTTGCTACAGACAATCAGAGCAAATCTCGCAGGTCACCGGCTACGAGCTCTCGACGTTATCCAACGAGCGCAATACGTGAACATGTATCATGCTTCTCGTATATCACACGTGGCTCAAGTACTACCAGTCCCAAATCTCCTGGCCCGACGACTGTTGATGGCTTTCGGCTCCTTCGTCAGCTCGGGGATGTTATTCAAGGTGCAATATGAATCCCTTGCACTGCCACAAGATCGTGGCGGGGTGGGACTCATCCACGTGCCGACTCGTGTCAAGGCATTTTACGTCAGCTCCCAACTAAAACTTTGGCATCGTTGCCCGCAGAGCCTTACTAGCCTCCTGCTTCACAACTTTGCGCCGGCCTCCTTGTCCGCCCCAATACTGGTATCGACCATTCCAACCCCCTTTTATTACATCCAATGATTTTTCCTGGAGTTCAGCTATGTCTACCGGTCCTTACCACTTACACGTTTGTACCTCACAAAACAGTCTCCGAATTGTTACAACAGTGCCGCCCGTCCAACCCCATCGAACGTAAGTATCCGCAGTACGTGTGGCGACACAAATGGAAGGCGATTCATGCGCGTTTTCTCGAATCAGACGTTCAATCAGAGTGGTACATTGTGGTGTCACCGCCAGACACCACACTTGCTAGGTGGTGGCTTTTAAATCGGCCGCGGTCCGCTAGTATACGACGGACCCGCGTGTCGCCACTGTCAGTGATGGCAGACCGAGCGCCACCACACGGCAGGTCTAGTGACACTGACTAGCACTCGTCCCAGTTGTACAGCCGACGTTGCTAGCCATGGTTCATTGAGAATTATGCTCTCATTTGCCGAGACGATAGTTAGCATAGCCTTCAGCTACATTTGCTACGACCTAGCAAGGCGCCGTATTCAATTGATATTGAGATTCTATTAATGTATCATCAAGAGCGATGTTCTACAAATGTGGATTAAAGTTAAGTATTCCAGAAGCTACGTACTTTTCTTTATAGCAATCATTATGTATCCTGTTTCAGACCTCACGCCAGCCTGCGTGAGTTTCAGCGCGTGCCTTTCGGCTTCCTCTCATTGTGTCTAGGCTGTCTTGTCTAGACACAACATACATCACCGTGAATGTCAAACAAGTTAACCGAGATCGTCTGCACCGCATCCATCTCGCCGATTCATCCCTCTACACCCACTGTGGAGTGGATGACACGGATGTCCACCGTTTCCATTGTGGCACAGCGTTCGATGTCTGGACACTTGCGCGGCGAATTTTGGCGTTCCTTACTCGACAGACACCAGCTCAGATCGACGTCCACATGCTTTTGTACCCCGATAAGACTTTCTACCCCTCCGCCAAAACTCACTCTGTGAATTGGATTTGTGGCCACACGATCCGCTATCTTTTTACTTCTGGCGACAAGTCTACGCTAGGATATTGGACTTATCTCAACGAACGACACTGCGTCCTGATACGCAACCCACGCTATAAGCAATATTTTTCCAATTTCTTAAGGAGCACCTTCGATGACCCACCTCGTAGCTGGAACGTCCAAGCCCTGAGAAGCTGAAAACTGTATTAACCGAACCGAACTGAATAGATCTGCTTCCCAGAACCCGCGCCTACGCAATGAGAAGACACGTTTGGACGAGCTGGCCTGCTGTAGGCGGAGACACTTCAGGCGCTCCTGTAAGAACCGGTATTTAACTACAAGTCACACGACGACTTTCTATTAAAAAAAAAAAAGGCCATGTTTCTGTGGTTGTGACAAATATGGAAAAGTGTAAAACGTTTACTAAATCAATCGTAATGGAACATCACTGAGACATTTTAGTTTAAAGATTCTGTCATGTTTGTGACGTACATTCTAGGAAGAATGTGTCTAATACTTGAAACCTGATGAGTTGAAAATAACGAAGTATTTCATCAACTGTGAACAATTCGATTCGATTTATAAGAAAGGAATGTTTCCATATGATTATGTAATTGACGAATTTGTTTTGTTATGTGAGCAGTTGTCGTCTATCGAAGTTTTCAGAAGTTTGCTGACCAGTGAAACAACTGTCAGAAATACAGAGGGTAGCAGAAAGGTAATGAGACAGACAACACTGCGAGTGATCGAGCAACGCTGTGTTGCTCTGCTTCTGTAGACCGGTGTGTTCATCCTTTCCAGATGCTTAGTCCGAGTTTCAGCATAGTACAGCAATCACGTGGGTTTTGAGAGCATCATCAGTGAAGTTATGGTTTTGTTGTGTACTACGAATCTGTAACAGCGGAATTTAGAGCAACTTTATGTCATCAAGTTTTGTGTTAGTCTTGGGGAATCCACGAGTGTGACCTTTGAAAAGTTGAAACAAGCCTATGATGAACATTCCTTATCAAGAACACAAGTTTTTCACTGGCACAAAATATTCTTAGAAGGCCGAGAACACGTTAAAAATGAACTTCGCTCAGGGAGATTAACTTGAGAAACAGACGAAACATCGAACGCGTGCGTGCTTGCACGACTGGGAACGGTATAGCAGCCGAAGGGAACTGCTTTGAAGGGGACTACATTGCTGTTCAATAAATAAATAAATAAAAACCATGGTATGTTAAAAAGTTAGTCTCATTACTTTTCTCATACACCTCATATGAATACCAAAGATCATAAAAAGCACAGTGTTTATTTGAATGCAAGACATTAGGAGATTACACCGACTTTTGTTCGAAAGCCGATATCTTGCTATTCTCCAATGTCTTCGACAATTTTTGCGCACTCCTGCTTCTAAAGTTACGAACTGGATCCAGCCTATTATCTGACTAAATCTGGTTTTACAGGAGACACTATGCTGAAAACTATTAATGTCAAACTGCAACCAGTTATGCATGTAGAACAATTACAGTTTGTTGAGTGTGATACGAATGCTGAGAAATGTATGAATACCGTGTCATATTTAAGGGAAATATGGTTGCAACTGAACCGAGAAGACTTAAGATTGCTTTTGACAAATCCATAGAAGTCGCATGACTATTTTAGTACACTACTGGCCATTACAATTGCTACACCACGAAGATGACGTGCTACAGACGCGAAATTTCACCGACAGGAAGAAGATGCTGTGATACGCAAATGATTAACTTTTCAGAGCATTCACACAAGGCTGGCGCCGGTGGTGACATCTACAACGTGCTGACATGAGAAACGTTTCCAACCGACTTCTCATACAAAAACAGCAGCTGACCGGCGTTGCCTGGTGAAACGTTGTTGTGATGCCTCGTGTAAGGAGCAGAATTGCGTATCATCACGTTCCCGACTATGATAAAGTTCGGATTGTAGCCTATCGCGATTGTGGTTTATCGTATCGCGACATTGCTGCTCGTGTTGGTCGATATCCAATGACTGTTAGAATATAGAATCGGTGGGTTCAGGAGGGTAATACGGAACGCCGTGCTGGATCCCAACGGCCTCGTATCACTAGCAGTCGAGATGACAGGCATATTATACGCATGGCTGTAACGGATCGTGCAGCCACGTCTCGATCCCTGAGTCAACAAATGGGGACGTTTGTAAGACAACAACCATCTGCACGAACAGTTCGACGACGTTTGCAGCAACATGAACTATCAGCTCGGAGACCATGGTTGCGGTTACCCTTGACGCTGCATCACAGGCAGGAGCGCCTGCGATGGTGTACTCAACGACGAACCTGGGTGCACGGATGGCAAAACGTCATTTTTTCGGATGAATTCAGGTTCTGTTTACAGCATCATGATGGGCGTATACGTGTTTGGCGACATTGCGGTGAACGCACATTGGAAGCGTGTATTCGTCATCGCCATACTGGCGTATCACCCGGCATGATGGTATGGGGTGCCATTGGTTACACGTCTCGGTCACCTCTTGTTCGCACTGACGGCACTTTGAACAGTGGACGTTACATTTCAGATGTGTTACGACCCGTGGCTCTACCATTCATTCTATCCCTGCGAAACCCTGCATTTCAGCAGGATAATGCACGATCGCATGTTGCAGGTCCTGTAAGGGCCTTTCTGGATACAGAAAGTATTCGACTGATGCCCTGGCCAACACACTCTCCAGATCTCTCACGAATTGAAAACGTCTGGCCAATGGTGGCCGAGCAACTGGCCAGTCACTAGTCTTGATGAAATGTGATAACGTGTTGAAGCTGCATGGACAGCTGTACGTGTACATGCCATCCAAACTTTGGACTCAATACCCAGGCGTATCAAGGCCGTTATTACGGCCAGAGGTGGTTGTTCTGGGTACTGATTTCTCGGGATCCATACACCCAAATTGCGTGAAAATGTAATCACTTGTCAGCTCTAGTATAATATATTTTCCCAACGAATACCCGTTTATCATCTGCATTTCTTCTTGGTGTAGCAATTTTAATGGCCATTAGTGTATTTCTAATACGCTTCTTGTAGCTTTCTTTAAGGGTAAATGATGAGGAAATTTAAGACAAAAAATGTTAAAATCTATTGAGCTGACATTGACAGCTTAATATATCATGTAACTACTTCAAATATTCTATGTCTACATACGCATGATTACTCTGTAATTCATAATAAAGAGAGTTCGCCGACCCACCTTCAAGCTATTTCTGTATCTTTCCACGCTTGAAGAGCGCACGGGAAAATAGAACACTTAAATCCTTCCATGCGAGCTCTGATTTCTCTTATTATGACGATCATTTCTATCAATGTAGGTGGGCGCCAGCAAATGTATTTTCACACTCTGAGGAGAAAGAAGGTGATTGAAGTTTTATGAGAAGACACTACCGTAATGAAAAATTCCTTTGTTTTAATGACTGCCATCCTAATTCACTTATCACATCCGTGGCACCCTCTCCCCTATATCGCGATCGTACAAAACGAGCTAACCTTTTTCGGTGTCTTTCGTCGACCCTGGATGATGCGGATCCCACACTGCACAACAGTACTCCAGAAGAGGACGTAAAAGCTTAGTGTAAGCAGTCTGTTTAGTAGACCCGTTGCGTATTCTAAGAATTCTGCCAATAAATCCAAGCTATTCTTATTTCTAATCCCTACTTAGCTCAACTCACAGCCTTTAGATTTGTGTGCTTTATCGTGTAACGGAAATTTAGCGGATTCCTTTTCGTACTCACTCGGATGACTTCACACTTTTTATTATTTGTATTCAGTTACCACTTTTAATGCCTTACATATATCTAAATCATTTTGCAGTTGGTTTTGATTTATGATTATCTTACAAAAAATAAATGACATCATTATCTGCAAATAATCTAGGAGGGCTCCTCAGATTGTCTTCTACACCGTTTATACAGATCAGGAATAGTAGAGGGCCTATAACGTTTCCTTGGGGAACGCCAGATATTACTTTTGTTTCATTCTATAACTTTCCGTCAATAACTACGAAACTTCATAACAGGAAATCACGAATCCAGTCGCATAAGTAGACGATACTCTGTAGACACGGAATTCGGTTAGAGACGACTTGTGAGGAACAATGTCAAAAGCCATCTGAAAATCTAAAAATGTGAAAGCAGTTTGACTTCGCCTGTCGAAAAAAAATGAAAAATAAAAAATAAAAATTTAATTATTTTGTGTAAAGAAAACTTATGTTATAGTGACATGTTCGACATCATCACGAAATGTCGTATTCATGACCTATGGAACAATTGTTAATGTATGTATGTGTGTATGAGAATAAAGAGGTAGCAGTGTTTCACAAGAACGATATTTTCTGAGTCCTTGTTAGCTGTTTGTCAATATATCGTGTTTTTTGAGGTAATTCATAATGTTTGAACACAGTACGTATTCCAAAATCCTACTGCAAATCGACGTTAAAATATGAGTCGCAATTCAGAGGATTATTCCTATTTCTTTCCTTGATTATTGGTGTGACCTGTGCAAATTTTCAGCCCTCAGGTATGAATCTTTTGACAGGAGAGCGGTTGTCTATGACTAACAAATACGGAGCTATTGCATCAGGATACTCAGGAAAGGAAGCTAACTGGGATACAGTCTGGACCGGAAGCCTTGCCTTCATTAGGTGATTTAAGCTGCTTCGCTACACTGGGGATATCCACTTCTAAGTTCTCTTGTTAGCAGTTGTTTTTGATTGGAATTCTAGAATATTTAATTTATCTTCTTTGGTGAAGTCATTTCGGAAAAGCGTGTTTAGTACCTCTGCTTTAGCGTCACAGTCATCAGTAACATTACAGTTGATATCACGCAGTGAATGTATTGATTGCGTCTTGTTGCTGGTGCACTTTACATACGACGAGAATCGCTTTGGTTTTCTTGTAGATTTCGAGACAGAATTTCGGTGTGGAAACTATTAAAATCATCTCGGATTGAAGGTCGCGCTAACTTTCAGCTTCTATAAAACTAAGCCAATCTTGCAGATTTTGCGTTCTTTTAAATTTCGCATGCTTTTTCCATTTCTTTAGCAACAGTGTTCTCTGACCTTTTTTGTTTACCATGGGAGTCACTACCACCCCATAAATATTTGTTTGGTTTACATCTCTGAATTGCCGTCGATAATATTTCTTTTAATTTTAACCAAACATGGTCTACCATCGCATAGTTAGACTAGAAGAAGTGGAGACTCTTAGGAAGGCGTCAAGCGATTTTTTATCTGCTTTTTAAATAAATATATTTTGCGTTTATCTTTGGTGGATCTGTATGTTATGATATTCAGTCTTGCTACAACGCTCTTGAGCTCACTAGCCCCTCTATCCGTTATGGTGCTCAGTTATTATGTGTTGATACCACTTACCTTTTCGCAACTATTTACACTTCGAGTGGGCCCCTGAACTAGTCGTCCAAAATAATTTTCTGAGAAAGCATTCAGTACGATTTCGGTCGCCGTTTTATGTCTACCACCGACATTAGACATGTACGTTTGCCAAAATATCGAGGGTAGGTGGAAATCTCCACGAACTATAATTGATGTATGAGTAGGATGTCTGTTTATAAGTTTTCTTTGAACTGTTCATCAACTGTACCATCTGAGTTAGGTGGGGGGTGAGGGGGGGTCGGTAAATGGAACCAATTAATAATTTATTCCGGTTGTCAAGTATAACCTCTACTCATACTAACTCACAGGAACTATTTACTTCAGTTTTACTACAAGATAAGATACTTCTGACAGCAGTAAACAGTTGACAACCAACTGCATTTACCCTGTTCGTTGTGAAGGCGATTACGTCGTTTGTAAAAAAATCCGGCTGAACTTATTCAGGCTTTAACCAGCTTTCCGTAGCTATTACAATTTGAGCTTCAGTGCCTTTTACTAGCGATTGGGCTCTTGTTATTTCCCAAGAGAGCTACGTCATTTTACACTACAATACCCATTGTTGCTAGTCTATCCTCGTCTTTTATTTGCCCTGCACTCTTTTAGATTGATTCCCTTTCTGTAGTCTCCCGAGAGCCCTCTAACCCAAAAAAACACCACGTCCCCTCCACACGGCCACCGATAGCCATGTAACCGCTTCCTATATGTAGTGGACCACTGACCTATTAAGCGGATTTCAAAAACCCTCCACCCTATGGCGCAAATCGGGGAAACTGCAATCTACACAGTCGCAGAACCGTTTGAGCCTCTGATTCAAACCTTGCACTCGGCTGTGCACAGTCGATCCTGTTGACGATGCTACAGATGGTGAAATCCACCCTCATTTCGCAATCAAGACTGACCACCTTTAATACTTCAGCTAGCCGCCCGAAACCAGAGAGAAACTCTTCCGATCCAAAGCGACACACATCGTTAGTACCGACATGTGCCACTACCTGCTGCTGGCTGCAGCCAGTGCTCATCACGGCATCCGGAAGCACCCATTCGACACTTGGAACTAGTGCACCCTGGATTCCTTCCCTTCATTGCCAGCCATTTCCCTAACGGACGCTATTACGCACCTAACTTTGGAGCTCCCAATTACCAGAAATTCCATCCTTTGTGACCGCCCAGATCTTGTAGTCCGAGAGGCTTCCCCTGAAATAGGAAAGGTAACTGTATCTGGCTCAGGATATTTATCAGACACAGTCGGCGTCTGTAGCCTGTCCGTCAGACGAGTCGGGGAGCCCCCCCGATCGCCCCCAAGCCTTCTCCGGAAAGTCTTTTGCTGCCTACCAAACCTTGGAACGACCTCTCAACTCGACCACAGGTGTGGGGTCAACCTCAGTGAGGGCTTACCCGAGGTTGCCACATTAGTGTACCGATCGGGGGAGATTGGGACGTGCTGGACGTTACTCAGAGTCCCACGTCCGGTATCCCACAGTGATTCCCATTGAAGACAGCCTCATGATATGTGACCAAAGCCAGCACTGTCTGAGAGTGTCACCAACACATCTTGAATCTGAATACTGCAGTCACTGTTTCTAACCAGACTAAAGACGTACTCTAGGCGGTTATTAAAACGATGAACTGTGGCCGATAAATACACAAACACACACAAAATTTTCTTGTTGAAACTGAAGAGCGCATAGCTTCTGAGGAACTGTGTCATCTCACAAACAAAACGGTGTACTTAACATGTACTTGGATACTCTGCTGCATTACTGGAAGCTGCTACTCCACGATTTTATTAAAAGTGATGTGCATACATTGTTTGACACTTCAGACTGTTGATAATGTTTAGAACATACGAGCGGTAGCGTTCTCGCTTCCCGCGCCCGGGTTCCCGGGTTCGATTCCCGGCGGGGTTAGGGATTTTCTCTGCCTCGTGATGACTGGGTGTTGTGTAATGTTCTTAGGTTAGTTAGGTTTAAGTAGTTCGAAATTCTAGGGGACTGATGACCTCAGCAGTTAAGTCCCATAGTGCTCAGAGCCATTTTTTGCACACAGTTTTCACTATAAAGCAGCTTAAATTGGTATTATCCCGAAAAAAAAACTCGATGATGAAGTGAACACCATGCATATCGAGAAAACGTCAGTTGTGTGTTGAACAGGAAGTGATTCAGCAATAAAACACACACTAAGAAAAAAAAGAAAAGAAACACAAATCACTTCGAAGGAATTATCCGAATGGGACGGAATTGGTATATGTGATGTACATGTACAGGCCAAGAAATGATTACAGCTTCAGAAGAAAATTGGATGATTTCTTCAGGAGAAAGAGCGTCAAAAACTGAACAAGTTAATATCGAGATGGATCCACCTCTGGCCCTTATGCAAAAAGTTATTCCGCTCGGCATTGATTAATAGAGTTGTTGGATGTACTCCTGCGGCGTATCATCCCAAATTCTGTCCAAACGTTTGGTCTTGAAAACCCGAGCTGGTTGGAGGGCTCCACCTATAATGTTTCAGACGTTTTCAGTTGGGAACGGACCCGGCGATCTTGCCGATCAAGGTAGTGTTTAACAAGCGTCGATGTCCCGCTGTGCTGTGAGCCCCGTAGATGACAGACAAAGGGGCTCTGCTACGAAAAGAAATGGCATCCGTGCAGCGTACGACGTGTGACAGTGAGATTGGTACCCCACCGCTGTCTGGGGCATCTCAGACCCGCCTTCGGTACTCGGTTCGAAGCGGGACTCGTCACCGAAGACAATTCAACTCCAGTCAATGAGATTCCAGGCCGAAGACGTCTCTGGAGACGCCCCAGACGGCTCTGGGTTACCAACCTGAATGTTGCACGCCATAGGTCCTGACAGCTAGGAGTCATGGTCTGGTGTGCCATTTCATTTCACATCAGGACCCATTTGGTTGTCATCTGCAGTATCCTTACAGCATAGCAATACGCCGACGATATTCTACGCCCCTTTTCGTTGCCCTTCATGGCAGTCCACCCTCAGCTTAAATTTCAACAAGATAATGCTCACCCACACATGGCGAGCGTTTCCATTGCTTGGCCAGAAAGCTCGCCGGATCTCTCCTCAACTGAGAACATTTGGACCATTTTGGGCAAGACCCCTCAACTGTCTCGA
The DNA here is from genome assembly GCF_023864275.1 of Schistocerca cancellata. Classification (NCBI taxonomy): domain Eukaryota; kingdom Metazoa; phylum Arthropoda; class Insecta; order Orthoptera; family Acrididae; genus Schistocerca; species Schistocerca cancellata. The sequence goes on from NC_064628.1 coordinate 482,844,124, forward strand.
GATTCTGGAGAGCTAACGCGTCATTTGGACAGAGTTTGGCACGGTATACATAAGGATAACACCCAACAACTGTATCAATCAATGCCAAGCCGAAGAGCTGCTCGCGTAAGTGCCAGAAGTGGACCAACACGTTATTGCTTTGCTGAATTTGTGGAGCTCTTTCTCTTGAATAAATCATCAAATTTTTCTGAAACTGCAATTATTTGTTTCTCAGTACATGTACATAAGATGTACCCATTCGGATAATTCCTTCGCGGTGCACCTTTTTTTTTGTCTTAGAGGTTACTTCAATTGCCTGGATGAAGGAATTATAAAGGAGCGCACTTACATATTAAATGTGCTTGATACAATCACTTTAACTACGGAAACTATTTTTATCCAGTAACACAAATGCAGTCTCAGCCGAGCACCAGTGCTGCTAATCCGTTTCATTTCCGCACAAAGCTACACTCCAGACAAATACCTTCAGAAAAGACTTCCCAAGACTTAAATTTATATTTTATGTTAATAAATTTCTCTTCTTTAGAAATGCTTTTCTTGCGATTGTCAGTCTACATTTTGTTTCCCCTCTACTTCGGGCATGATCAGTTATTTCTCTGGGCAAAGATGAAAACTCATCGTCTACTTTTAGTGTCTCATTTCCTAATCTACTCGCCGGCCGTTGTGGCTGAGCGGTTCTAGGCGCTTCAATCTGGAGCCGCGCTGCTGCTACGGTCGCAGGTTCGAATCCTGCCTCGGGCATGGAAGTGTGTGCTGTCCATGGGTTAGTTAGGTTTAATTAGTTCTAAGTCTAGGGGACTGATGACCTCAGAAGTTAAGTCCCATAGTGCTTAGAGCCATTTGAACCATTTGAACCTAATCTACTTCTTTCAACATCGCCTTATTTAAGTCGACCACATTCCATTGTCTGTGGTTTGCTTTTCTTGATGTTCATCTTTCATCATCCTTGCAGGACAGTCACTATTTCGTTCAACTGCTCCTCCAAGACCAGTGCTGACTCTGACAGAATTATGCCATCGGCAAATCTCAAATTTTTCATTTCTTTTCTCCAAACTTTAATTCTTTTTTTGAATTTTTCTTTGGCTTGCTTTGCTGCTTAATCAGTGTACACTGTGGATAACACTGAAGATAGACTAGAATCATGTCTCACTACATTCCCGACAACTGCTTCCCTTTCATGCTCGTCTACTCTTATAGGTTGTAACTGCCATGCTGCTTCTGTACAAGCTGTATATAACCTTCCACTGTCTGTATTTTTTGTCTAAGCGTACAAATGCTATAAAAGAAGGTTTTCTTCTCTTTAACGTAGCATCTAAGACAGTGGTTCCCAACCTTTCGGAAACCGTTACCCGAGACTGTAATCAGATATTGCCTTTTACATCCCCCTCCCCCGCCCCATTACCGCCGTTAGCATTTACCTAACTTTAGAATGAAAAATAATTTTTTAACACTTCCTTTTTTAAAATGACTAAAGATAAAAGATATGTAGTTTGTGGGTGTTTTATTAAACCATTTTTAGAGAATTATGAAGCAATTTGCAGGACATCGCGAGTGCTACCTATGGAAACACCATAAACACAACACATTACCTTGCCTAATATGGTGTAGGAAAACAATTGGCATTCACAACAGATTCCAGTCGTCTCGGAATGAATAAATACAGGTCCTGCGAGGTTTTCAAGGGAATTTTATACTTTTTTTCCTGTAATACAGTGGCAAGTTCAGATAATGATGATATGGCAGCGATCATGCACCCTTCTCTCCAAAGTGGACTACAATGGCACAATAATTTCGAGATCTGGTGACTTGGTGGCCGGATGAGATGTGACAATTCGTCGTCATGCCCACAAAACCAGCCCTGGATGATGAAATCTGTGCGAGTAGTGCCCAGTCGCCTTGGAGCACACGAGCCCTGTCGTCCACTGGGGAACAAACGTTGTTCTGTGGGATGGATCTGATCAGCCAAGATGTTTGACAGCAATGCAACGCTGCAGAGTAATCACGGGACACGTGGAGTACCACGATATGGCTGCCAAAATCACTACCGAAGCCGCGCCTTGCTTCACTCTTGGCAGCAGGCAATCTGCTTCCTATGAGACGCCGTACGCCAGGTATAAAATCAACCAGAGGTCGCAAACAGTGGGAAACAATATATATTCGATCAATGACTTTCTTCCATTTCTGCATAGTACAGCTTTTATGTCTTCGCCACCATGTTTTCTTGTTTGCACAATCGATGTGTAGGTTTGGAATCCCAGCTCGCTCTGCACTTTCCATCTTACGGAACTCCCTTCGTGTTATTTTGTTGCCGACTGTGTTCGTGAGTTTTGCAGTGACTTTTGCAGCTGTAGTCCTCAGCGACCGTGTGTCACTATCACTCAACACACACTTTCACCCGCGCTGTGACTTGGTGAATGATGTTTTTCAGCTTTCCCAGTATTCGGAATAAATCTTCGTTAGGGTGCCTGTTGAAACACCAAACCCTTCGACTACCTTGCCTACGGAAGTAGCCACCATATGAGCACCAACAATTTGCCCATGTTCGAATTCACTTAGCTGCGACATAAGGCACTCACAACTACACAGAACTGTTCTGACGACGACTGAAACTTGTTACTTAAAGAGTTCATAGGCAAATACAACGGCGCAATCTGCAAGCTTGGGTAGCTTTTGCTTTTGCGTTGAAGCATGCATTTCTCGTGGTGTTTTAATATTGGTTTCCAACCCCTTTCTCAGAAAAGAAAGTTAATTATCCAAATTGATGGTAGACATTAGTTACAAAACATGCTTCTGCATCATCAATCGCCCTAGAGGCACTTCTTTCACCCACTCCCAGATCCCCCATTCAAAATCAATCAAATTAAAATAGGTGCCCTATACTGAGGCCTAGATTTTGTAACTCAGTTGACTGCTGGACTCTTGAACTGAAATAAATTATCTTCTTCTCCTTCTGCTGTCTAGGTTTGCCACTGTTTGTTTGCCTCATTCCTTGGATGTACTGGACCAACTGCTGTCCGATTTCTTGTGTGATCCTCCACATAGTCGTTTCCCTTGCTGTTGTCCACGTTCACAAATTTTAGGTTGTATTGAAGGGCCGATCCTTTCCCCATGATCATTCCATTTATTTGTATTTTATACTCCACACTGTTCCTTTACCGACACATTTATTCTTTTGTCCTACATGGCTACTCCTTCGACTCTCTTAGTACCTTCATTTCCACTGCTGTTAACTTCGTTTTATCTTTTTCGTTTCTGCTCTAGTTTCTGCTGTATATGTCAAAAAGGGGGCACCATTGTTTTACATATTTTTCTTTTCCCCTCAGTTGTTATATCTTTGTTTCTCCATACAGTAGTTTGCAACCATCCAGCTACACTCACTACCTTTGTCATTTGATTTTTACTTTCATGGTTAAGTCTTTATAGCTGGTGATAATAGTCCCTAGATAATTAAAGCTCATCACTTGTTCCATTGACACACCATCTACTTCTAGTTTACATCGTACATGAGCTTTTGATATACCATATACTTAGTATTTTAGATGATACTTCCATGTTATATTGCTGTTTTATTAAACTGTTGAAGCAACCTTTGTAAATTATCCTCATTATCTGCTGTCAGTACAGCGCCATCTGCATTACATATAATATTACTACATTATTCCCATTTTATAGCCCAGTTTCTTTCTCAGGTCATCAATGATGTCGTCCATTATTAAGATGAACAGGACTGGGCATAATAAGTTTCCATGTCTAATTCCTAAGAAATTTAAGAAATTACCATTGCTATTAATAGTTAAAGTAACAAAAATACTAATAGCAACAATAATGTGTAGTGTAGTAACCATTACATAGTTATTGTTGTGTTGTGCTGTCAATAAGCACATTTATTGTTATGAGGTGAATAATGAAGCAATTTCTAATCTATTGCGGATACTTACAGTCAGGAGAAGGCACTGTCGTGAGATATTTAAGCATATATCTCGTTTTTGCAGTCACAGATGCATGGTGCAAAGTATGTGTTTAGTGGACGATCTATGTGAGGAAGATATTCATACATCCGTTTCACCAGCTGTAACCTCAACCACTTTGTGTCACGTGTTGAAAAAAAAAGTTATGACTGGTAACTCAAATAATCAGTATTTCAATCTCACGAAATAATGATAATAGTAATGATCTTTTAAAAATTTAGTTTCGTGATTGAAACAGTTATTGACTACTTTTATTTTACCTCTCAAAAAATTACATTTTCGCTCATGGGGTAATAACCTCCAGGTTGGGCACCAGTGTTCTAAGATAAGTCGTAGGGTCGATATTACCTCCTGTTGGTTCTACATTATTGTGGAACTCAAACTGATCTTTCCTGAGGTGGCTTTTACCAGTTTCTTACATTCTCCTGTAAGTAATTCCTGTCAGTATTTTGTAACCATGATTTATTAAATTCGGTAATATTCTAATCTGTTTGGGCCTGTTTTCTTTGGAATTGGAATTATTGCAATCTTCGTGAAGGCCGAAGGTATTTTACGTGTCTCATACATGACACTCCAGGTAGAATAGTATCGTCATGGCAGATTCTGCCGAGGATATCAGAAGTTGCAAGAGAACTTAGTCTACTCCAGGGGCCTCGTTTAGAAAATTGTAAATTTGTGGTAAGATCTTATGGGACCAAACTGCTTAGGTCATCGGTCCCTAAGCTTACACACTAATTAACCTAACTTAAACTAACTTACGCTATGGACAACACACACACCCATGCCCGAGGGAGGAGTCGAAACTCCGACGGGATCAGCCACACGGACCGTGACAAGACACCCAGTCCGCGCGGCCACCCCGCTCGTCCCCTCGTTTAGACTTTTTCAGTGCTCCTTCAAATTCATCTCGCTGTATCGTATCTTCCATCTCATCTTCATATCTTCTCTTTCTATAATATTGCCTCCATGCTCATTTCTCTTGTATAGCCATTCTTTATATTCCTTCCACCTTTTCATTTTCGCTTCTTTGCTAGGTACTGGTTTTCCATCTGACCTCTTGACATTCATAAAGCTGCTTCTCTTTTCTCCAAAGTTCTTTTTAATTTTCCTATAGGCTGTGTATACCTTTCAACTAGTTAACAGCAAACTCTCGATTGTCCGCAGTTATTTTGGGCTGGAAAACCACGGATAATCGAATTTCGCGGATAATCTACGATTCTACATCCATACCTACATTCATACTCTGCAAACATCGCGAAGTGCATAGCAGACAGTACGTGCCATTGCACCAGTTATTAGGGATTCTTCCCATTCTGTTCACGTGTGGAGCACGGGAAGATTGATTGATTGAATGCCTCTGCCCGTGCTCTACTTATTCTAATATTGTCCTCACGATCGCTATGTGAGCGATATGTAGGGGGTTGTAGTATACTCCTAGAGTCATCATTTAAAGTAACACTCTCCCAAATGTCAAATAAACCTGTGACCATTTGTGCTGCCCTTCTCTGTATATGTTCAATAGCTCTGGTACAGGTCTCACACATTTGATCAGTATTCTAGAATTGGTCGCACGAGAGATTTGTAAGCAATCTCCTTTGTAGAATGAGTGCACTTTCCCAATATTCTAGCAATAAACCGAAGTCTACCAATTGCTTTACCCACAGCTGAGCCTATATGATCACTGCATTTCATATCCCTACAATGTTACACCTAGGTATTTGGGTGATGTGACCAATGCCAACTGTGACTCACTGATATTATAGTCATGGGACTGTACATTTTTTCGTTTTGTGAGATGCATAATTTTACATTTCTGAACATTTAAAGCAAGTTGCCAATCTTCACACCGCTTTGAAATCTTATCAAGATCCTACTTAATATGTATACACCTTCTTCCAGACAGTACTTCACCACAGATAACTACATCATCTACAAAAATTCTGAGGTTACTATCAGTATTATCCTCACGATCATAAACATACAGCATTAACAGCAAGGGTCCCAACGCATTTTACTGAGGCATACCGGAAGTTACTTCTACATCTGACCATGACTCTCCATCCAAGATAACATGCTGTGTCCTCTCTACTAAAAGGTCCACAGCCCAGTCATGAATTTCACTTGATACTCCGTATGATCGAACTTTTGACAATAAGCGTAGGTATGGTACTGAGTCAAATGCTTATAGAAACTCAAGAAATGCTGCCTGTACATGACTGCCTGGATCCAAAGCTTTAAGTACGTTATTTGAGAAGAGTGAGAGTTGGGTTTCTCACGGTGGGTGTTTTCGGAGTCCATGCTGGTTGGCATGAAGAAGGTCATCCTGTTCAAGATACCTCATTATGTCTGTCCTTCTTATAGAGGGGTATTACCTGTGCTTTCTTTTAACTGCTGGGCACAGTTTCTTGTTTGAGGGATCTGAGATACATTATAGCTGCAAATTCAATATAGAATCTGATATATATTCCCTCAGGCCCTGGAGCTTTGTTCAGCTTTAACAATTTCAGCTGTCTCAGCACAGCTGATACTAATACTGATTTCGCTCATCTTTCCACAGTACGAGGATTAAATTAGGGCAGTTATCATGGGATTCCTTTTGTACAGGAACATTTGAAAACGAAGTTAAGCTTTTGCACTGCTACCCTCAATTTTAGTTTCTGTTCATTCTCATGGAGACTGGACACTATCTTTGGAACCACTAACAGCCTTTACATGTGACCAGAATTTCTTACGCTTTGTCAAAGATCGTTTGACGATACTCTGCTACGGTAGCCACCGAAGGTTTCTGCATTGCTCACTTGACAGCCAAATGAGTTTCATTCAACATCTCTCTCTCTATAGTTTTATGCTTTGTTTTACACTTACTGTGCTGTAATCTCTGTTTCTTTAGAAGTTGCTTAACAGTGACTGTATTGTATACCATGGAGGATCCTTCCCATTATGAACTGTTCTACCGGATATGTAATTTATCCAGTGCATGATAAACTATTCTCTTAAACCTGAAACATTGTTCCTCTACATCAGGGGCAGCAAAGATTTCGGCTCGCGGGCCATGTCTAGACACGTGTGCAAGGCGCTCAGCCTCTCCGCGCAATTCCCACATCGCGACGCCACACTGTCTGACCATGAAGAGGGTGAAGAGGCGAAAACGGTGAACATGATTCATTTAAATGGCGGTACAGTTGCACCACGCATGACTTCCTTTTATATTTGACATTTGTTAACAACATAGATCACAAACAAACAAATTTTCAGTATGGTTTAATTATATTTGGCACACTGGAGACATAATTTTTGTTAGGTGTAGACTGTCAGCATGTGGACAGACGCAGACAATTTCACAGAGTTTCGCACTCACGTTACTAAGTAATCGTGACTTATTTAGTATCATAACCAGAAAAAGGTCTTTCTTACAAATATATCTATTGAAATATTGTAGCACTTTTACAACCTCATTATAGAGACTGGAAACTCTACATGAGGAAAGCACTGTAGACGTCCTTGACTGTTTTAATGTAAAAAGATTCGTCATTATAATTGCAATTACCTTGCAGGTCAGTGAGTTAAATCTGCACATGCACAGGGGCAACTTCAACTGGAAAGGCTGACAATATCGGAAACAGATGTAAGATTCACATTGTCCTCAAAATCTTTATAAAACTGTCCTCAAAACCTTTGTAAAACTGTCCTTGTAATTCTTTCAAGGCCACAAAGAATGCTTCAAATTTCAAGTTTCATTTAACGTCTGTGAGCTTAGGGAACTAGACAGCTTTTGGCAGAATGTATACCTCCTACAACGCTATTTTCTTTTTAAATGCATCCTCATCAAATCAGAAAAAAGTAGCATGCATTGTCTTACTGTGGGCACTGTGCAGTCAAGTCCACCTACAATGTGAAGTCTGCAATCCATTCCGGATATTCTAATGTTCGTTCCTGCCCTCCTTTTTCCTTTATAAATTCAACAATAGCTACTTTTAAATCGAAAAATCGTTCCGGACATGATCCTTGACTTAAACAACGTACTTTTCAGTGATATATGAAGTCTCCATACTCTTGGTTCAGTTCCATTTAAAACTGTGCCACTGACAGTGGAATAATGCGTTCGACTTCATAAATTTTACTATTCGTACCACCAATTTCTTCACGTACTTCACGCCTGCAAATTTTGCACAGACTTTTTCTTGAGGTACAGAGCAATGAATCCCGTCTGTCGACTGTTGTAATTTTTTGCTCTTGAATTGTCAACTAAATCTTTAAACGCTTTCTTCGTGGTATTTTAGCGTCGTTTTATAGCAAATATGCAGTACCCCTCGCTTATGGGAACTGGCAGTTCTCATTCCTCTCTTCTGTCATTCCCATTCATTTTAAATAATTTGATAGCTCGATAGACAGCCTGTTTTTGTGCAAGCAGCCACAGGACCTGTGAACATCCTTCATACCACGAAGAAATAGCGAAGAGTATATAGCGCTGACAACACGATTCTGCTGAAGTCAGAGAGTTGTGCCGACCAAAAAATGCCGCACCACAATGCTAAATTAAATGTCGCATTGTTCCGAATACTTCCGAGAAGGACCGAGAAAAGCCGAGTAACAAGCGAGGCCTTGGCCCGAATGCTTGTTTTAGTTGCCCCTCGTACTTTGGTAATCATTGTTGCCACAACTGCGTCATGATCATGGATACCAGTTTCGACGTGGACATCCTCAAAATGCACAGGTCTATTTGTTGCCATTAGATACAAGATATTTCCATCATAAGGGGAGTTCCAAAATATCTGCTCTAGGCAGTTTTGAGAGAAGGCATTCAGTAATGTTTCACAGATTGCCTTATCAGGCCAGCCACCAACAAAACTGTAATTTTCGCAGTTGGTAGTTGAATAATTTAAGTCTCCACTGATCACTACAGTATGATCGGGGAACTTATGTACAAGCGAAATGAGGTTTTCTCTATGGTATTTGCTTACGTCAGGAGATGAGTATGGTGGGCGACAGAAGGGTCCAATTGCCATTTTATGCCCACCCCTTATCAGAGTCTTGCCCAAACAATCTCACATGTAGCTTCAGTTTCTATCTCAGAGCGTTTGGATTTCTTCGCTACTGCGACAAATACTTTACATCCATTTTTCATTTGTCTATCTTTTCGATTTACACTCTAATTTTCCCCAAAAATCTCACTGCTGTCAGTTTCAGATTTCAAGCAGCTTTCTGTGCCTAGTATTATGTAGACTTCACTGCTTCAAACTTTGACAGTTTATTGCCAATGCTTCGGCAGTTAACCATTAGGACTTTAATACTCTCATCTGTGGGAGGCATTTCTTTCGATCTTACACTGATACTTCTGGGTTTCCTACAGCGTCATTAACTGAATTGGATGGAGAGCTGCCTAATCTAAAAATCCGTTCTGTAACCCCACACACAGTCAGCTGTATATGTCAGTTAAAGTACACATTAATGTATTAGGATGTTCGAAAGCAAAAATTAATTACTGCATCATAATTAATACAATTAACTAACGTTTATAATAAATTCTGCTTGAATTGTCGTAATATAAGTGAAAATTAGGTACTTGCAATGTACAATCCAATTTCACATTACCTTACACTACTCTGAAACATAGAACAGTCCAGGTCTTGTTGAGTTCGAGCACCACATTATTTTCTACACTCGTGTTGTAACGTGAGATTATGGCGTACTCGCGCACACTCCCGGGTTAATGGAAAAGTTTCAGCAGGAAAAAAAAATCGGATAATCGAGACTTCATTACATGTATCTATAGACTAGCATTTGTCCTCTAGCCATTTCTGCTTAGCCATCTTTCACTTTCTGTCAATCTAATTTTTTTAGATTCTGTATTCACTTTCGCGTGGTTCATTGCTGCATTTTGTATTTTCCACTTTCATCAGTTAAATTCTAAATTACCTGTAATATGCGATTATTCCCGCTAGATCTTGTCTTTTTAGCTATTTCATACTCTGCTGTTTTCGCTATTTCATTATTCAAAGTTATCCATTCGTCTTATACTGTATCCCTTTCCCCCATTTCAGTCAGTCGTTGCCTAATTGAAACTGTCAAGGTCCTCTGGTTCATTTAAATTATTCAGGTCCCACCCCTCAAATCCCTACTTTTTTCAGTTTCTTCAGTTTTAATTAACAGTTCATAGGCAATAAATTATAGTCAGAGTCAAATTCTGCACCTGGAAAGTTTTACAGCTTGAATACTGGTTTCGAAATCTCTACATTACCAAGATATAATCGTTACATAACCTGACAGCGACTATTAAATTATGCTCTCTACAACACTCCACCAAGCGGCTTCCTCTTTTATTCCTTTCTCTCAGTCCACATTCTATATCCAGGGTGATTCACGAAGATACGCAGATATTTTAATGTGTTATTCTACAAGTAAAACTAAAGAAAAAAGTCCATATAAACATAGGTCCGCAAATGTTTAGTTACGGAGTTACGGTAATAAAATATTTTGCATGAAATTTAGCAACTTCGCTAATATGAAGCCATCGCAAAACTGTACGAAGTTTAAGTAACGCACGATTTCCATTTATTTTGTTGTTACTGATCTGGTGAAACTAATAAAACATGTCCCAGACGCGTGTCTGCAATAGTTTTCCAGAACATCCAGAGAAGCAAAGAAGTAATTTCGTAAAATGTTTGGTTTAAAAAATTGGTCCAATTTGTTTTATTTTTAAATTTCAGACAATTACACAAGTTTTCAACGGAAGTTGTAGAGAATTTAATTTTGGGAAAATGATGGTAATGACATTAACTGAAACTGTATGAATGTGTCAGGTAATTTGCTTTTATTAAAACCATAGCACACGTGAATTCATGTTAAACAGGAAGAAACAAAACTCAGTGTTAAGGAAGTGCAGTGTACATACAGTTTCACAATACATTCACAATAAATGTTCAAAATGTCTCCACCGTATTCAATGCATTTAGCTGCACGTGTATGAACAGATTTTGTTGTTCGTTTCAGTTTCACAGGGTAGTCCTTAATTTCGTCTCTTGCATTCATAATGCCAGCAAGTAATGCCTCAAGTATATTGACTTTGTCCTCATAAACTATGTCTTTCACCCATTCCCATACACAAAAATCCATTGTTGTTAAATCAGGCGATCTGGGTGGCCACAGACGTGTAACACCAGGACCACTCCATTTATGGGAAAAATGTTCATTTAAGTGTATAGTAACGGCGTTTGGTGTAGTGTGGAGGCGCGCCTGGAAAACTACTGCAGGTACACGTCGGGGACATGTTCTATTAGATTCATCAGATCAATAACAATAAAATAAATGGAAATCGTGCTTTACTTTAACCTCGTGCAGTTTTGCGATGGCTTCATATTAGCAAAGTTGCTAAACTTCATTCAAAATCCTTTATTAGCCTTAACTCCGTAACTAAACATTTGCGGACCTATGTTTATATGGACTTTTTTCTTTACTTTTACTTGTGGAATAACACATTAAAATATTTGCATATCTATGTGAATCACCCTGTATTATGATAACGAAATGAAATTCTCTGCTTAGAGATGTATTTTGAAACTGTAATGAAATCTACTTGTGGTAGATGGACGTAAGATGTGTCTCACTTGTTATGTGATGTAACATTTCCATAATATATTGTGAGCTACATATGTCAGTAATTTTCTTGTGAACTGTGTTCGTCATAAATGCTTGAACCTACATAGCAGACAGACAAGCGACGAATCCGCTTGTTCCATCCTGCAAGGTGAATAATTTCCTACAACACTGGATGAAAATGGTCTCATGTTATTTCACCCATTCTTGTCATAGGAAACTATGTGATTGACTGTTTCATTTTTATCGCAGAAAATACAGAGCTGTGGTTGGGAAATAAAAATATGTGTAACAAGATTTTATTAGAAGCTATCTGATTAATCTGTTTCCAAGGTAGGGACAGGGTATGGGAGTGGGGGACGGAAAGGGCGTGTGTAATGTGATGGGCTGTTTACGACCGTAAAACATTGACCTGTTATTGAGAGAGCAATTTGCTTAGAAGCTCTACGAAGAAATGGACATGGTTGAGGAAAGAGGATTGGGGAGAGAAGGGGTCGTGGTGTGGTGTATAGGGAGAGCAATGGGGAAGGGGGTGTGGTGAGTGGGTGGGAGGGAAACAGGCCCCTTGGGCACTAATCGTTTCGATTATATTTCTCTCTCTCTCTCTCTCTCTCTCTCTCTCTCTCTCTCTCTCTCTCTCTCTATATATATATATATATATATATATATATATATATATATATATATATATCATTGATCATTGGGATTATTTTCTCTCGAGTTAGAAATCAATACGTTTCATGACGTGCAACTGATATACACTCCCGGAAGAAAAATCGCACCACCAAAAAATAATTAAGATAGAGTAATGAAATATCGGGAATATATTTGTCTAAGTAACATTTTTAAGTGATTGACAATGGAAGGTCACAGATTAATGTAAGCACGAGATAAGCCATTGCATGTGTGAAAAGCTGGTACGTTAATAGCCTGTTTAACCGCCAGAACGTTGAATGCGAGCACATAAACGTGCGTGCATTGTGTTTTACAGGCGCCGTATGCCAATTTTTTGGATGGAGTTCCAAACCTGTTGCACCTGATCGCTCAATACAGGGACGGTTAATGCTTGTTGTGGATGACGTTGGAGTTATCGTCCAACGATATCCCGTATCTGCTCGATCGGAGACATATCTGGTGATCGAGCAGGCCAAGGCAACATGTCGGTACTTTCTAGAGAATATTGGGTTGCAACAGTGGTATGTGGACGGGCCTTTCCAGCTCGAAAACGCCCCTGGAATGCTGTTCATGGATGGCAGTACAACATGCTGAATCTCCAGATTAAGGTACAATTTTGTAGTCAGGGCGCTTGGGATACCCACGAGAGACGAGAGTGCTCCTGTTGTCACACGGGATCGCACCCAAGAGCATGACTCCAGGTGTAGGTCCAGTGTGTCCAGCACGCAGACAGGTTGTTTGCAGGCCCTCAACTAGCCTCCTTCTAACCAACGTACGACCATCACTGGCGCTGAGGCGGAACCCGCTTTCATCAGAAAACGCCCTTTCCCTCCAACGATCCCTTGCTTGACACCACTAAAGTCGCAAATAGCGGTGGTCTGGGATCAGTGGAATGAACGCTAGATGGCATCTGTCTCCGAGCTGTCCTTGGAGTAACTGATGTGGTGCCAGGTGCTGCTCAGATTGCTGCTGCACACATAGTAGGATGCGCCAGACCCGTACCCCGAACACGTTGGTCTTCCCTCTCGGTAGTGCCACACGGCCATCAGAAGCTCAGTTTTCTTGCGACTGTACGTTCCAGCGACCACCGCTGCCAGCAATCAAGTACAGTGTAAGTGAATAAATGTCCTATTGGTTGCTTAAAGATATAACTACAAGATCTGCACATGTGAATTTCAATAATTCTAATTACTTTGCTTTGTTTAATGAGTACTTTTTTCGTAAGCGGGAAACAATCCGAAAAAATTATCCCATAACAACAGTGAATGAAAATAGGCAAACTAAGTCAGTTTACCGACTTCTATATCCCAAAAGTTGGCAATTATTCTTATAATAAAAGCAGATTATCTTAACATTTTAGCAGTTCTGCTGTATGTTTTTTCAGTTCAAGTTTTCGTCAATTAACACATACCTTCAACCACTCTTTAATCACAGATGTTTTCCCTGAGGCCTGGAAACAGAGACTAGTTAAGCCACAACCTAAAAAGGACGTTGCCACAGCACCCTCTGGTTATCGACGTATTTGCGCTTTCCTGCACTGTCCGAGGTCTTAAAACATTATAGTCCACGAACATGTAACAAAATACTTACTACAAACGTCCAACTTGATGAATACCAATCAGGTTTCTGTAAACCTCACAGCACAGCATCAGCCTTAATAAAGGTGACAGATGGCCTCAAGCTTGCCATGGATGGAAAAGAGGCGACTATCAAGTGTTTCTTAGACTTTGGCAAAGCCTCTGACGTTGTCAATTTCGACATTTTATTTGCCCACCTCAGCAGCCTAAATTTCTCACTAGGAGCTGTGCAATGTTTTCGCTCATACCTGACTTCTCACCAGCATTGGGTCATCTGCGGCACCATGAAGTCACAACGGATGCAGGTAGTATCAGACGTCCCACAGGGCTCGGTATTAGGTCCTATACTCTTTTCGTTGTATGTCAATGATGTGTCATTAATTTTGTCCTACTGCATATATCCCATGTATCCTGATGAACGCCAGTTGTATCTAAGTGCAAAACCTATAACCCTGGAGAAAGGTATTGAGAATTTCAGTACTGATTCGTATGCACTATCAAAATGGACACAGAACATAGGACTAAAGCTCAACTAACCGAGACTTATGCGTTACCGTCGGTCATTTTACGCTCATTAGGCCGAAATATCGGGAATTCCAAACACCTTTAATGCTAAATGAGACAAATATCAACTTCCCTCTCTTAGCAAAGAGTTTAGTATTATTAATAGATGAAAATGCGAAATTGGTTTGAGCACGTAACTGAAATGTGCAAGAAGGCATCAGCATCTCCCCATGCCCAAAAAATATATAAAACTCTTTCCTCTGCGCCTGAAAAAGAAGTTACACATATAAATACAATAAATAAATACTCACACTGGAGGACTTAGAACTTTCTACCTTGCTATTACTTCTTGTTTGTGTACTAGGTTAGTAGAAGTGGGATGCTTTTAACTGTAAAAAACTGTATTAGCTGTGTTTACAATTTATTTTTCACTTGATATTCGTAAAAGTCACTGACAGGACGCAAGGTTCATGATGCCTATGCAGCTTACTGTGTGGCCCTACAGCGACTCCAGCCTGTGAAGGTGTGCCTGGCAGCCGCGGGGACGGGTGGGTCGCTCTGCTGCGGCGCATCCTGCTGCCTGCCCTCCTCCACGGTGACGTCAGCGATGCTAATCCAGCGGGCGCGGGATCACATCCGGCTGCGGCGAGCGCGCCGCCGCAGGGACAGGGGCCGCTACCCGCGCTGCCCGAGCCGGGGGTGTGGCGCAGGGTCCCGGAAGAACACGCAGGGACCGTCCGTCACACGGTGCGAGGCGGGACCGAGCTCGCTTGCGGGTTTCATGGGTCTTGTGCTCTGTGTCGTAACCTGATGTCGAGATTTTCTCGCTACCGACACGGAGGTCCTGGTCACGATCAGGGTAACCGCCTCCGTATTTCTGTGGTAGCAAAATCAGAGACGCGGTCGTCTCAACACTAATCCAGCCAAATAAGATAAATAAGATGCTTTAATCGTTTCTGTCATATTCTATACAGTATTAGCGGATGCATTAGCTTCTCTTTTAACCAATATATACCATAGATTCCTCGAATAAATAACTGTGCTTGGTATTTAGAACAGACCTGGGGAGCCTTTGGTGACCCACCGGCTGATCTATACACTGAATTAGTTCGCGGGCCACCTCGTCACGTAACGTGGTAGCACCGCTCCTAGCGTATAAAATCAAAACTATAGCGTGCATGACGTTAATTCTGCTGCGGTAACGCAACGATTTGAATGGCATCCCTTTCCCGACACGTTACGTCGCGAATTATTCTCCAAAGCACATGTTTTTGATACTACATTCATTTTATGTCCACCTGTTCGTCAGATGTTTACATTTAGTAACGCGTCGTGAACATTGTTTCCTTACTTATGACGTTTTACAGTACCTGTCTTAAAAACTTCCTTTCCAGATTTTTGCAATGCTGTTAATGAAGAAACAATTTTCACGACACGTAAACAAATGCTGACATCTGAAGATAGCATGACAGGCTTCTTGAAATTTCCTCATGGAAAAATAAACGCATATAAATGCAACTAGTCGCAGCGAATTTATTGTAAATTACTTTCAGTTTCAACAGTTGCAGTATTCTAATATGTCCACGCTCTCTCCCATGAACTTCTTGAGAGGGCTTGATTGAAACCAGTCGCAGGCCGGACTGCGGGCTGCTGATTGCCCACCCGTAATTTAGAAGAAAGCACTGGTCACATCAGTCTACAAGAATGGCAGCAGAAGTGATCCAGAAAACTACCGTCCAGTTTCTTTCATATCGATATGTTCTACAATCTCAGACATATTCTGAGTTCAAATACTTGTCATGTTACCTTATGGATTGTCACTCACATAAATTATCTGATCAAAAGTATCCAGGCACCTATTAGAGGGCATTAATATGGAGTGTATTCACCCTTTGCCTTTATGAAGGCTTGAGCGTCAATGAGGTGTGTAAATGTTTGTGAAGGAATAGTACCCCATTCGTTGTAAAGAGTAGAAACCAGTGGAGGTACATATGAAGGGCTTATTTCAATAGTGGTACAAGTCCATTTTTGTTCATTTTGAGATACAGAGTCCTAAAGTTCAATGGGGGCTGAAAAATCTGCGGTTGAGATACCAGAAATATTCAAGCACATGGCTTCTTGCTAGAGATGAAACTTTCTTTCCGTTTGTCTCATTAATTTCAGAAGCATTATAGACAGAAAATTGGAGGTAATGGACTTGAACCAATATTGAAATGAGACCATCATATGTCGGACGCTGGGATCCGAAGCGAAGTCGACGTTCTAATTCAGCCCAAAGGTGTTACGGCATTCGCTTCAGGTCGGGACTTCGGCCAGGCCAATCAAGACTGTTGTCTTCCACATGCCATTGTTTCACAGGTGCTGCTTTCTGACAGGGTTCACTGTCTTGTTGATTCAGTCGTTGACTCCGAAATGATCCTCTTGTGTGTGCAGTACACAATATTGCAAAAAGTTTTCGTATCTTTCTGCATTTAACGTTTTCTTAGGCTTATGGTAACACCACCTCCTCTGTACTTCACTTTTGGCACTAATCATAATCTCATGCAACGTTCACCAGGCATTCCGCAGAACCAAACCCTTCCATCGTATTGCTATAGGGTATACCGCGATTCATTGCCCCAAATCACTTGTTTCTAGTCGTCCACTGCCCAATGATGTCGCTCTTTACACCGCCTCAAACATCGCTTAACATTGACAACAGAAATGTGTGACTTATGAAGAGCTACTCGATCATTGTACACTATTCTTCTTAAATCCATACGCACAATCATTAGGATAGACGGACTGTTGGTAGCGCATTGGCACCCACGAGCGTTTCTTTCCGCTCTTTTCATGGGATTTTTTACAACCACCCTCCACAGATCTCGACGGTACCTGTCTGTCAGCACCTAAGGTCTGTCTGGTCTCGATATAGTTGTGGTTATCACTACCAATTCAGTCACATCATCAACAGTCGACATGAGCAGATTTAGAAACTTTGAAATGTCCCTGATGCGTTCCTTACACAGGCGACACCCAATGACTACTCCACTTCCAAGTCGCTGAATTATCCTGACCCATTTCCTGTTACTGCTTATCTATTGACGACACAGTAATCCCCGTGTCCTTTTATCATTGGGGAAAGGGGGTGTGCCTTTCGTGACATCTAGTGGTCAGTCCCGCAGTAGATAGGGATGTCCAGGTACTTTTGGTCCGATAGTGTATATAGAAGTAAC
The DNA here is from genome assembly GCF_023864275.1 of Schistocerca cancellata. Lineage (NCBI taxonomy): Eukaryota > Metazoa > Arthropoda > Insecta > Orthoptera > Acrididae > Schistocerca > Schistocerca cancellata. Next base: position 482,861,656 of record NC_064628.1, read on the forward strand.
ACAGGTGTAGAAATAAGATAGGCATGCCATAGGAAAGTGTGTTGGAGCCCTTATTGTTTGTGTTGTATATTAATGGCCGCACACAGTATTAAGTATAAACTTAGACTTTTGTAGATTATGCAGTTATCTCTAACGAAAAACTGCCTGAAAAAAAATCAGGGCAAATATTTAGATCCTGAAAAAAATTTCAAGTGGTGCAAATATTCAAAAGTTGCTTCAAATGTTCAGAAACACAAAACTACTTCACAAACAAAGAAAACTTAGTATCCTATGACTACAATATTAATGAGTCACAACTGGAATCTGTCTACTCGACAACTACTTGCGTTTAACTTTTCGTAAGGATATGAAATGGGACAGTCATATACTCAATTGTTGGTACAGCAGATGGTAGACTTAATTTCATTGATAGAATACTAGGAAGCCTACAAACAAGACTACTTAAAACACACTCACGTGACTCATCCTACAATACTGCTCACGTTTGTGGGACCCATACGGAATAAGACTAATAGAAGATACTGAAAGGGTACCAACAAAGGCAGCATGAATGGTCACAGATTTGCTTGACCCATGGCAGAGCACCCTTAAGATGCTGAAAAGCCTGAACTGACAGATGCTTGAAGAAAGGTGCAAAGTATTTCGTGAAAACCTACTTACAAAGTTTCAGAAAAGCAGTATTTAGACAGGAATCTAGGAATATACTATAATCCCCTATTGTAGAGACTGTATGAACGGAGACTACATTAATGAAAGTGCACAAAGAGGCATTTAAGCAATCATTCTTCCCTCGCTCCATAAGCGAATGGAATGAGAAGAAACTCTAATAAATGGTACAATGGTAAGTGCCCTCTGCCATGCACTTCCCAGTGGTTTGAGATAATGGACGTAGATGCAGATGTAGAATAAGCAGCGACATAAAAATTGCCGAAGTGGTGTCAAGTAAAAAAGGCTTGTGTGTCATAACGATACTCTTTTTTAAGGACGATTAGATCTTCATTATTATGTTATGAGACCAAAGACGTTGCTATTTTGATCATATTGTTTATTACTATAGGTCTACATCAGTATGATTGCCATCTTAAGGTAATCTGTGAAAAATACATAGTTTTGTACAACACGTCATATTTTAAGTAGTTAATTTAACATACTATACAATTTTGGCTTGCTAAGTACATTATGTAGTCTGTACAACATCAATGACTAGCTGCTGTCACAATATTTTATAAGTAACCTTTTTTGACGCTGTTGGAGCAAGAGTAGTTGCTAAAGTTTTTTGTTGAACAGTTATTTGTGTAGTTGTCGAATTATGAAAATTTATTTCATAGTGATGTTTCGTAACAGCTGTGTTGTCAGCTGAGTCAGATATGTTACATGTTTACAGACTGTTTGCTTCTTTCGTATTCCCTAGATCATATCTTTGTTCGTATCGACTATATTATATTTTTTGTATGACTCGAGATTATGTTGTTCTACGATCGCGTATAATTTAATCCTATTGTTTTTTATGGTCTTGATTATGCCAGATGGTATTGTGCTGCGAGAGGTTTGTGACAATTTCCCGATGTTGTCTTTATAAATGCATGCTGTCCAGTGGTTACTCTTGATTTCGTTGTTGCATGATCTCTGGTATGTTTGTAGATTTCGTTTTTCTACTTCAAGAATACTCATTAGTAAATATGTTTGTGCAATGTGTAAAACGTTGACAGCCTGTCCATTGTATGTAGTTCAATTTTGAAGTGGTGGAAGGAAGCTGGTGGGCTACTGTCGCGGACTCTAATGTCTTCTCAGTGCCGAATACTGAAATTCCGTCCAGTTTGACCTGTATCGAATTTATCTACTTTACATATATCCCTGGTTTTTATACGTGGTTGTTATTGCTTGTGCAGAGCGTCTTAGTGTTCGAAGAAGTATCACTTCTGGTATGTAAATTTTATGTTAGTGTGTCTTAGTAAAGCATTAATTGTGCGAGATACCGTTCCTAGATATATAGCAGATATACATATAAATTTTTATTTTGCTGGTAATTCTCTTGTCAGCGTTATTTCCTTAGGTATGATGCTTTGTGTAAGCTTAGTGTGTTTCTCATACAGCTATGTATCAATTTTAGGATCAAAATCATATCGTTTCTGCAACATGTTTAGGATTTGTATCTCTTTTTTATGGTATAGTGCTCCAAAGACATGTTTATTAATGATTGCTCACAGCATGAAAATAGTATATTTTTCCGATTTTGGATGATAGGAATGTGCCTTAATAATGCCCTCTGTTTTTGTAGGTTTCTGATAAGTCTCTTATTTAGGTGCATAACTTATGTTCTTTAAGGTCAAATTCAGGAAATTTATTGTTTTGTTATTTTATAATTCTATTGTGAATTTTAGTTTGGGGTCCAGATATTTGAGAACATCATCTATTAAGGTTGGATGCTTTCATTATTTCTATCGGTTAACATCAGTTTGTCAACAACATATCTATAGTAATTTTGGAGGTTATTGTGTTTGTGGCAGGAATGAATTTCCCTTCTAAATTATTCAAGAAAATATCTGCTATTAAACGTACAATGATGCCTCCCACGGCTACTTCATCTGCTTGAGTATAAAATTTACCACCAAACTGAAAGTAAATTTGTTTCATAATTAATTTTAATAACTGAACGATATCATTAGCGCCTATTCTGGAGGTTTTTCTGTAACACAGTAACTTGTATTCTGTTATGGGAAGTGTATCGTCAATTGGAATGCATGTATAGAGATTTGTGATATAAAATGAGACAAATCTGCCGTTATTTGGTATTTTGGTGTCTCTTATTTCTTGTGCTAGTAATCTAGTATTTTATTGTGTATTGATTATTAAAAGTGAATAGTTTCCTTAGAATGTTGTGTAGATATTTAATAAGCAAATATGTGGAACTCTTTACCTTATCGACCACTGGGCAGCCATGTGCAGATATTTTATGAATTTAGGATTCCACGTAAATTATATATTCTGAGATACATTATCAGATACGCTATTTTCATTGTCGGATGGAATAGTACACTACTGGTCATTAAAATTGCTACACCAAGAAGAAATGCAGATGATAAACGGGTATTCATTGGACAAATATATTATACTAGAACTAACATGTGATTACATTTTCACGCAATTTGGGTGCATAGATCCCGAGAAATCAATACCCAGAACAACCACCTCTCGCCGTAATAACGGCCTTGATACGCCTGGGCATTGAGTCAAACAGAGCTAGGATGGCGTGTACAGGCACAGATGCCCTTACAGCTTCAACACGATACCACAGTTCATCAAGTGTAGTGACTGGCGTATTGTGACGAGCCACTTGCTCGGCCACCATTGACCAAACGTTTTCAATTGGTGAAAGATCTGGAGAACGTGCTGGCCAGGGCAGCAGTCGAACATTTTCTGTATCCAGAAAGGCCGCAGAGGACCTGCAACGCGCTGTCGTGCATTATCCTGCTGAAATGTAGGGTTTCGCAGGGATCGAATGAAGGGTAGAGCCATGGATCGTAACATATCTGAAATGTAACGTCCACTGTTCAAAGTGCCGTCAGTGCGAACAAGAGGTGACCGTGACGTGCAACCAATGGCACCCCATACCATCACGCCGGGTGATACACCAGTATGGCAATGACGAATACGCGCTTCCAATGTGCGTGCGTTAATCGTAATGACACCAAACACGGATGCTACCATCATGATGCTGTAAACAGAACCTGGATTCATCCGAAAAAATGACGTGTTGCCATTCGTGCACCTAGGTTCGTCGTTGAATACACCATCGCAGGCGTTCCTGTCTGTGATGCAGCGTCAAGGGTAACCGCAGCGATGGTCTCCGGGCTGACAGTCCATATGCTGCTGCAAACGTCGTCGAACTGTTCGTGCAGATGATTGTTGTCTTGCAAACGTCCCCATCTGTTGACTTAGGGATCGAGACGTGGCTGCACGATCCGTTACAGCCATGCGGATAAGATGCCTGTCATCTCGACTGCTAGTGATACGAGGCCGTTGGGATCCAGCACGGCGTTCCGTATTACCCTCCTGAACCCACCGATTCCATATTCTGCTAACAGTCATTAGATCTCGACCAACGCGAGCAGCAATGTCGCGATCACCGCAATCGCGATAGGCTACAATCCGACCTTTATCAAAGTCGGAAACGTGAAGGTACACGTTTCTTCTCCTTACACGAGGCATCACAACAACGTTTCACCAGGCAACGCCGGACAACTGCTGTTTGTGAATGAGAAATCGGTTGGAAACTTTCCTCATGTCAGCACGTTGTAGGTGTCCGCACCGGCGCCAACCTTATGTGAATGCTCTGAAAAGCTAATCATTTGCATATCACAGCATCTTCTTCCTGTCGGTTAAATTTCGCGTCTGTAGCACGTCATATTCGTGGTGTAGCAATTTTAATGGCCAGTAGTGTATCACACTGTTCGATGATTTTCTTTGTTTGGCTGCATTTTTGTTTGTTCGATCTCTAGTGATTTGTGTGACGTAATTTACTGTGAAAAAGTTTTTTTTATGTACATTGTTATTCCGTTTTAGTAAGGCTAAACTATTACCGCCGTCTGAGTATATTGTTATTTCGTTATTAGCTGTTAGTTTATCATTAACTTCGAGTGATGTCATGTAGTCTTCGTACTAGTTTTAATAATTATTGGTGGGTTCTTTTTCTATTGCAGTCGCTGACCTAATGGCGATCTCGTTTTTTAATTTGTAGGTAATCTAACAGCATTAATCGCTATCTTAGTTGTTGCTGTAAGTTGTTTTGGGTTCTAGATTATAATTTAAACCGTTATCTAATAGATTTTGTTCTTCCTTTGTGAATACTATGTAAGTCAGGTTTTCTTGTTCTTTTATAAAACTGAAATGGGGGAGTTTGTGTTTGTGGTGAACGTCTTGTAGGGTATTGCATTTTTGTGTTTTTGAATTTTCTTTTTGTGTGTAAATAGTACTTTTTGCCCAATAATCAAGTATACTTAAAAATTTGAAATATTGTACCAAACTATGTATTTTTCACAGATAACTTGAAGATGACAATAACGCCAAAATATACCTATAGTAATAAATGAAGTAATCAAACACGACAGCGTCTTTGGTCTCATAACATAATATAATAACATCCTTATTTGAGATACACGACGCAGCGAGTCCAGTTGAGCAGCAACAGATTAGATCATCGTTTGGTCGTAATGTCATAATGAGCATTTACCTGCTTGATTCTGCTTCCATAGCCAGAAATACTGCCCTTGCTGAAATCATGTAGTTAATCCTATGTTACAGGCATTTCATCACACTCATCAAGATATGATGACTTTTTTATCTTAAGTAATTTAATTCTGTGTAAAAGTCGTACCGCAGTTCCTCCTCCACCTGTCTGGCTGTGGGACCTCCTCTTTGTCGAAAAGGCTCTGTATTTTTTCCCATTTACGTGGTCTCAATTTTAGAGATTCCTCGTCGGCGGTTCTCACATCTTTAATTTTTACTTTCTTTCTATTGCTCCAAACTCCTCTCTACACAGCATTAATTCCTCTTACGACAACTTTTTTCGTCCTTTTTATTCCTTTCCCATCCACCCACGTTTTGCCTCTGAATTTCCAAACAGAAAATAAACTTGGTCTGCTGAAACTGTTCCGGCAACAGACTGAGAGATTTAGTGTAATCACAGGAAATTCTGGATTATTAGATGGGCATTTGAGTTTCGCTACGTCTAAATTTGTGTACGTTGATCCATTTCGATCATTAATATTGACTAATGTGTCGTCAGAATATGAAAGAGATCTGTCAGAGGTAATCCCACAGAACAGTAAGGTATACATCGGATAGTATCACGTTTGGTAGTAGACGGCTTAACTCTCTGCCTCTATTAAGCCTCAGTATAGAAGTAATGTATGCTTGTGGAGGTCGTCCTAAGGAGCACAGAGGAAATCTCAGCTAGTGACTAAATAAGACACTTTTGAGTGAAGAATGAGAAAGCGTGGAACCTCACATTGATATCATAAGACTGAAAAATCTTGGTTTTGTTGAATGTTCAGACGATTTTAGCAAAACATTTTTGCCGCCGTCATGAACAACGTTACCGCCCTCTTGCGTGTGGAGCTAAAACCATAGTGCATCAGAACATTCCCACATTTCTGACGTGTTCTCATGTGTCCTCTCAACCACTGAAGCCTACATAGTCAAAGATTTTGTATGTCTACCTTTAAGTGGGTGAACCTTGCTTGGAACGCATTTGCGGCCATATATCCATATGACAGTGTTTGCTAATTATCCTCTCAGGAGTCGTTTCCTGCAGTTTGTACCGATTTAGCAAAATCACCTATATAGGCAGAGCAGAGACAGTTTGGTATCACTCTAGTGACGATACGGGCCGCATATTGAGCATCCACTCTCATAACTGACTGTATCAAAGGATAGATTCTTATGGGTCATTGCCTGAGAACGAGAATCTCGGAAACGCTGAAGGTGGTCGGCAATAAGAGTACTAAAGTAGTGACTATTTGCGGAAAGTGGTTTAAGGGGTTGAAGGATCGCGAGTAGGCGACAGGACGGAGGACGTCCACGGTCTTCACAGAGCGAGGAGGCCGGATGCTTGTCCTCTCTGTAAAGCTGGATAGGTGGCGATCTGTGGCAGATCTGACAACAGAATACAAAAAGAATACAACGCTGGTGCAGACACAAGTGATTTGGAGCACACCATTCAGTGCACGTAGTGGAGCATGGAGTTCCACAGCATACAACACCTACGTGTTCTCCTATTGACCCAACAACTTCGCGAATTTTGATTGACGTGCACACAGGATCATCGAGACTGAATCATGACTCACTTTAAACGTGTCGCATGGTCGGATGAGTACCGTTTCTTCTTACACCATGTCTATGGTCGCCGTCATCCAGGCGAAACGTTTGCTCGAAACATGCACCGTACAGGCTGTTAGGGGCAGCGTTGAACAACACCCATACAATAGTCTGTACGGAGAGGGCGGAGGAGTGGGGGGAGGCAGAACTGTGGGTATGGAGTATTTTTAATATTTTGAAATGGGGTATGGAGTATTTTTAATATTTTGAAAGACGAATGGCGACTTGTAAGGAGTCATAAAATAGTTCCAGTTCCGTCCCTGTTAAAACCCCAAGCAACTTTTAAACCATTTTCTTGAGAAAAAAAAAGAAAAAAATTCTGACGGTATTATATATTTTATTCTCCTTGAGAGTTAGTGGGGAGCGCCCCCATCCCATTGCCACCGTGTATGGTCGCTCTTGGCAGCATTATGCTGTGGGCGATATTTACCTGGGCTTCCATGGGACCTGTGGTGGCAATCGAAGGCAACATGACAACTGTGGGCTCCGTGACCATTACTGCGGACCACCTGCATCCCTTCGTGTTTATTTTTTCAGCAGTTCTGTGGGATTACCTCTGACAGATCTCGTTCATATTTCAGCAGTATAGCTGTCCGTATCACAAGGCACGCATCATCAGTGGTCTGAGGAGCATGATTGTGAACTTACGGTGATGTCCTGACTACCAATTTCGTCAGATCTCAAACTGCTGGAACACGTCTAGTACGCTATCTGGGGGCGACTCTGCGCCCATAGACCACTTGCCCGTAATTTACTGCAATAGCATGACTTGCACATAGACGAGTTGCCACGTACCTCAGGACACCTGGCGAAGACTATTTCCAATCCATGCAACGCAGAATCGCTGTTTTATTGCGTTGCGAAGGTGGACCAACAAGTTATTAAGCATTTGGTCGTAGCGTTTTAGCTCGTCAGTGTAATTCTACATTAAGAAATAGCTGTCAGTCGAAGCTCATAGCTCCAGACAGACCTTATATCAATAACTGGATACCGCTAGAAATTTGTGAGATAAAACAACCTCACAGGTAACCGCTTCATCTTTGAAGAGTCTGAAGTGGACGTAATACCACCTGCAAAGTCAACCATGTGATGCGTAGTGTGTGTTCTATTATACTCCCTGAGCGCAAAATTTTACTTCTGTGTTTGGAGATGAAGCTCTGGATATTTTGTTTTGTTCAAGGTGTTTATTAGGCTCGATAATTTTGGGATTCCGTATCTGAATCGGTAAAAACGGTACCCTTATGGAGTCAACTTGTTGTCCGTCTGTCCAACTGTTAAGACCACTTTTTCTCACGAACGAGTAGATGAATAAAGTTTACATTTATATCATATACTAATGTCTACGATCCCTTGGCAGTGTAAAAATGTTAAGCTTCTACGTCAAAGTAATCAGAAGATACGGCCATTTATGTCACATATTTTGATACTCGCAAACTCATTCATCAAAATCTGTAGGGTACTTCCAGCTGACGTGGAATCGTGAAATTTGGTAAGAAGTAAGGTTTAACGGTGAAATTGAAGGAAAAAACACGATAATTGTTCCTCTACAATTATATCTCAAGAAAAAATATTTTTTGTCATTTGTAATTAAGCTGCCTGTCCGTCTGTCAAGACCCATTTTCTAAGGAACGGATAGACGTATCAATTTGAAATTTATTTCAAATACTGAGACCTACAGTCCCTTAGGGGTGTAAAATATTTCAGCTTCTAAGTCAATGCAGTCAAAAGATATGGCAACCTCTTTTTGTCCACAAACTCAATCTTGAAAGCCTGTAGAATATCTTCCACTGGCCCAGAATCATGAAATTTAGCAAGAAGCAAGGCTTCACAGTAAAAGTAAAGGAAGAAAGTAAGAAATGGTTAATTTGTAATTAATCACATAAAAACATTTTTTTCATTACAAACTTACATTGAATTCATAATCTTTTAAAAATCTCAGGAACTACTGTAGGGATTTTGATCCAGTTTTCAGTTACAGATAGAGTAATTAATGTGGAAAGTTTGTGTGTATAATTTACAAATATTTCGTGCTCGTTGGCTGAGCTACAATGAAATGGAGTCCCTGCCGCTGTGAATACGATGCCTTTGCCATGTAGCGGCGTTAGGCAAAAGGGAGTCTGACTATCGCACTGACTGTCTAGGTAGGCCTACGACATGTACAGCATTTGAAACATTTCAAAAGTAGTAAGACTGACAATTGATGCAGGATTGCACTTCTATTGCTTAGGACGAGTTTCCGATATGCTATGAAATTTCCATAAAATCGTTAGACGGAACATTTAAGCATCTGTGTAATAACAATATCCCGTCGGCAGGCTGTACCGTTTTTATCTCTGGAGACTGCTGTCAAATCTTACCAGTAATCGCAACAGGGACGAGAGCAGACTAACTGAACGCATCTTCAATTGTCAGTTAGCCCAGCATGTTGATGTAGTTCCGAAATTAATAAAAGAAATGAAGTATTACGGTAACAAATGCGAAATTACACAAAATATTTAAACTTAAAATTAAAACATTTTCGGAAGTCTTGGTATTCCAGGGCCTGATGTCTTGCCAGTATCGATATCGATAAGAGACTAAAGTCGGCGAGATTATCGATTCCCGGACTGGATGAACTATGTATATACATACTTAAAAGGTTCAATCACATTAATGTGACCACTGGTTATGTTAGACCTCAGCGTGCAATAACCACTGACAGACGGCAGGGGGCAGTACTAGCAATGCAGCATATCGGGGGGACGTGAAGTACAGTGCTGTCGTCGTCGTCATGCAGAAACGGAGGTTTTTATATGACGTCTACATGGGTGTGATTGTTCTTTTTCGGGCCAAGGATGGGAGCATTTCCGAAATGGCTAAGTTTGTAAACTGTTCGAGTGCTTTCATGGTTAAAATGTACCATGCATGGCTAAATGGAGCTATCGAAAACAGGCGCCGAGGCAACTATGGTACACCACGGTCCTAGATGACAGGAAGGAAAGACAGCTGCGGACATTCGTACGGGCGAATAGACATGCGACTGTTGGGCAACTGACCACTCAGGTGAATGAAGGGGCTACTAACAGTGTCCCCTCAACGACCTATCAGCGAACCTTGCTGTGTATGTGCCTCTGCAGCAGGCGCCTGGTTCATGGACCAATGATCACTCCTGTTCATCAGTGGCGAACGCTGGAATTTGCACCCCATTAACTTGGCTGGGTGGACACAGTGGTGAGAGGTGGCCTTTTCAGATGAATCAGGTTTTATGCTCCATTGGATGACGTAGAGGCAAGGCCGCGCTACAGGGAGTACCACAGAAACCAGTTAAAGGGGTGTCCCAGGCGGAAAGTCAACGACCGACCAGGTGACTCAGATGGAGAGAGCGAGTATAACAGCCCATCTAAGGGAGGACAGGAAAGAAAGCTTTTAGAAAACTATGTTTCAGGAATTCCAAATGGATACGAAACAAGACCAGTGACGCATTTTCGATCATGTGTCCAGTGAGTGGTACTCACGTGAGAGAGTCAATGTACGCATTTAGGCGTCTGAAATGGGCACGAAACGTCCGATTGGCGGAAACGCGCCCGGAAGGAGAAAAGAGCCAAAGTTTCGACGCAGTTTAATGGTAGGGACCTTGCGATTGGTAGAGAGAGTTTCCAGAAAATGAGACGAACGCTCCTATTGGTCGAGAAAAGCCGTGATGTGAAGAACGAAAGAACCCAGGTGGGGAGACAGATCAGCTATGAGTAAGACAAGACGGAAATTTTCGGGAACTCTTCTCTGAACTGGTGTCAAGTGCAGAACGGAGTGCATAACGCTCTGTACGACGCAGAGGAGCAATTCGTGTGTACATTGCGTTCACAGCGGCTGATATACAGCTAGAAATTAGCATCGTTTAGCTCCAACTGTGGATAAACGAACCAGCCAATTAGTTAATTGTTCTTGCGAGAACTGAGAGGGCATTATAATACGTACGCTGCTCCAACCATGCGCGTATATAGCGCCACTTTCTAAGACTAGGGATGAGTACATGTTCTCTCGCATGACGAGAAACATAGGGAAAGTTTCTGCTGGAAAATTCGGCAACGGTGTAATTAGTTTTACAGGAATTTCAGCAGAAGAGAGCGGCCTAGCAGACGACAGCTCATCACAGCTAAAGGTAAATACCGCGTGCAGAGGCGTAAAACTTGTTGGTTCACCAGCTTGCGTCCACTGTAAACTCGAGCGACCTTGGATAATCTGTTGCTCAATTTGTCACATAACTATCCATCCACCATAGACTTAATTGTAATGCTATAAATAGTACCGAACTTTGAATCGGAATCGGACGATTTTCGTAGTACTGACCAACATCATAATGTATGTGTAGGAACAATTTTGTAAAGAAACTTTTAGTTACACTTTAATATTGTCGTATTTAGGAAAATTTAACCTTCTGAGAGTTAATATCTAATATTGTTGTGTTTAGGATTATTTCACTTTATGATGTTGACAAGATGCATTATCCTGACAACTGTTTTTTTTTTGTAACATTGAAAACTGTGTAAAAGTGTGTATTTTAGTGTTAATATTGCGACATTAAACATGTCACTTCAACATACACAATTGTCTTCAATCCTAGAATAAGTAAACCGCCCGAAGTGTACATGTATGGCTTGAGGAGCACCAAGATGAGTTGACCGTACTTCCCTGGCTACAAAACTCCCTGGATTTAAACCCAATCGAGAATCTGCAGGACAACCTCGATCGGCTGTACACGCTATGGATCCTCAACCGAGAAACGTAGGTGGGCTACGGCACTGGAGTCTGCTTGCCTCCGCATCCCTGTCGTTACCTCGCAGCGGTTCGTGCTACAGGCTTTTGACAGGTGGTCACATTAATGTGACTGAATAGTTACGTTTGTAGGGAACCCTCGGTGCGAGAGTCCTCTTCGCACTCACTTTTGTTCTCCTTCATCTTTTTCAAATCTCCATATTTTTTTATGTTTCCTCCTTACTTTTGTGGCCAATTACGAGTACGCTACCGGCCGCAAGTGGTACCCGGCGCACGTCGCTTTCGCCAGCCTAGCGGCTGGCGCGCGCCGCAGAGCTTCCGTGGGAGTGCGGTCCCCGGCCCCCGGCCCTAGGCCGCTAATGAAGCGATCGCCGTGAGTTAGGGGAAGCCGGGGCGAGCGCGCGTGATGCGAGGCGTCCCGTCCCGTCCCGTTATTAATCTGCCCACCGCCGATTACATCAGGGCGTAATTACCGGCCAACGTGGGAAGGTTCACCTATCATTGTTTATAAATGTTCCGACATTAGGCATCTGTTTGTTCCCGCAAAAACGGGGGGAAAAAGACGCATGACGTATCTGATTTAATTTACTGCGAGGGAGAAATAATTAAAACCCAATTATTGGAAGATCATGAGCCGTGCTCTGCGCAGGCTGTTGATCTTTTTCTCTTATTTTCGCCGCCAGTCAGGGCATCGACGGCCGACAAGGCGGCGACCCCTGGATGCTGAAATACTGCCGGTGCAGCCGAGCGACCGCGAGTCGTGGCAGATGGCCCCATTTGTGCTCTAAATGGTGCCTTTGTAAAGCAAAAGGATTTACACATCCTACATTTGGGGAAAAGTCAATAATTCCTGATGAAATTGGTATAGTTGTGGATTAAGTTCTAAAACTATGTGACACAACACAATATAAATTAAATTTCCTTGGTCATCAATCTTTTTACTAACCCGATGCTCATCTGTATCTCTCACTTCCTTATTCTGATCTCATCTCTACATACTGTATCTGCTTCCATCACCATCCCTTTTTAAACTGTACATATCTGCTGCATTTAATCTCCTTTACAGTTCATTCTGCTTATTCCCGTGTTCGCTTACCCTTCGACTTTTTGTTCCTTTACTGCCCATTCCAACACTAAATTAACTATTTCAAGATGCTCAAGGAGATGTCACATTAATCTGGTCACTATGGTAAGAGCTTCCATAAACTTTTTTCTTTCCCTGTTTCTTGTACTATTGTAGCCGTTGTTTACTGAAACTGGATGAAATGTGATGCGAAAGTAGTTAATGAACTGTTTGCCGCTGATTCCCTGTTAGCTACTAAACTTCTGTTCCTTCGAGCTGGTGACATTGGGCTTCTTCTTGTCCAGCAGAGGATTCACTCTCTACATATAAAAGGAAAATTAATTTTCTTACTGACTCATCATCGCCGAGCCTAAACCGCTAAGGATAGAAACTTGAAATTTGGAGAGGGTGTTGATCTTATACTGAAGGCATCGTTTAAGAAGGGATTTTTCGAAATTGCACCCCTAAGGGGGTGGAATAGAGGTTGTAAGGTTTTTTTTTTTTGAAAATATGTCGCTAATAAAGCAATTTAGAAGCTAGAACTACGAAAATTGATATTTAGTTTCTCAGTCATAAATGAAGAAATGCGTGTTAGCAAATTCAACCCATAAGGAGGTGAAATAGTGGGTGAAAATTTCTTTTGAAAATAAATTATTAAAGAACTACTAAAGCATTTTAAAGCTACATCTATGAGCATCGATACTTAATTTCTCGGCTGCAAATAAAAAAAAAAACCTTGATTCAATATTCTCGCTATTTCAGCCCCTAAGGGGGTGAAATACGGAATAAATTCTTTTGTTAAAATATTTCATTATGAAAGCATTTTTAGAGCTAAACCTGTGAAACTTGCTATTTGACTTCTCAGTTAGACGTAAAGCAATGGGTGTAAGAGGCTGAAAGTTTCTATGGACGTATCTTCAAAAGAACTCGAAAGACAGGATTAACAAAAACCTCCGACTCCAGGGACAAGAATCGCTTCTTGTCAGAAGTACATGCTGAAAAGTCCATGCTTCTACGGCCTTAATAAGCTTGAAGAGTTTAGAAGGTGCTGTAATTTGTGAACTAAATCAAAGAGAGCTTTTAACTGTCTCCATGACAAATAGGCTTCGTCAGAGTAGCACAGAAAAAGAAACCGATATTTAATATTTCAAGTTTTCAGTAGGCCTAATATATGTTTATAAAATTATTTTTGTTGTAATTACCATACAAACGGGGGCGAAGAGCTGGTGCTAGGTTACGAGTATTTGCTGAATGAAAACGTATTAATATAGCGCAACAGGGAAATCCTACAAACCAGAAAACAGACAGGTCCATAATTTTGATATACTCACCATAAAACACAGGAAATGTGAGGTAGCCTGTTACATTCTACAAGAGCTAGATTCACTCACAACTTAATGAAATGATCTGGCACAACAACTTCCAGCTGCAGTTCAAGATGAAACGATAAAATTGCTCTACACATAAGACATCACATATGAACGACTCGTCCAGCCCCTTCATAGAGTTTGCTGACATCACGAAGAAACTTTAGAAGTTGTCATTAAAAGGGAAATACGTTGGGCAACAAAATTAAAAGATCACTTTTGCGAAAATGCGTAAGTGTTCTCCATTGCGACGTGTTAGTTTCAAATTTGGCTCAAAGGTGCTTACAACCTCCTACTATAATGGTGTAGCAATATGGCGCCCTGCGGCGTCACCCTCGGGCTCGGAAGCACTTCAAACAGCACGATGTCGACAAGTGCGAAAAAAGGCCACAGCTTATAAGTTCATGCGAGCTGTAAGGAGGGAATAGTATCACATTGGCATCAGATTTCACCACAATTCTGCCCAATGCAACCATGGACGCGTCGCGCGATGGTAAGGTTCTCACATCCCCTCTTACCCACATTTCACCTCTTCTTTTGACGCCTCTGCAACACCCAACAAGCCGTGCGGGATAGCCGCGCGGTCTGGGGCGTCTTGTCACGGCCAGCGCGTCTCTCCCCGTCGGAGGTTCGAGCCCTCCCTCGGGCATGGGTGTGTGTGTTGTCCATAGCGTAAGTTAGTTAAGTTAGATTAAGTAGTGTGTAAGCTTAGGGACCGATGACCTAAGCAATTTGGTCCCATACCATCTTACCACAAATTTGGTTCTAGGCGCTTCAGTCTGGAACCGCGTAACCGCTACGGTCGCAGGTTCGAATCCTGCCTCGGGCATGGATGTGTGTGATGTCCTTAGGTTTAAGTAGTTCTAAGTTCTAGGGGACTGATGACCTCAGAAGGTAAGTCCCATAGTGCTCAGAGCCATTTGAACCATTTGAACCATTACCACAAATTTACAAAATTTACAAACACCCAGAATTGAAATCTTGCGGTTTTCCTATGGATGGCCGTGAGAAACATTTCAGACACACCTTCGCTCAGAATAGACACGAAAAGACCTTGGTGGGTTGAGGAGGGGGGGGGGGGGGTTGACATAAAGATGCCACTATTTCTCTTAGTGCGTTTACTCCGGGGCGAA
The DNA here is from genome assembly GCF_023864275.1 of Schistocerca cancellata. Lineage (NCBI taxonomy): Eukaryota > Metazoa > Arthropoda > Insecta > Orthoptera > Acrididae > Schistocerca > Schistocerca cancellata. The sequence goes on from NC_064628.1 coordinate 482,876,847, forward strand.
AACGACGTTTCTCAGTGCCGTATGCAACAGGAAATTTTTCTTGTCGACAACGCCCTGGGCGTTTCAACCAACTGTAAAGACATCGTGGGGTTGCAGCCCCATTAAGCGTGGCCTGAGGTATTTATGCTTTTTCAGCCCTCCTATGGTGTGATCACAGAGAGGTTTAACATTAACACGTGTGTGAATAAAACGGCAAACGGTACCTAAGACTCCCCCCCCCCTCCCCGCCGCCCAGTTCAGCAACACCCTCGGTGCAACGCGGACCCCTTTGTTGAGCACGTTAGAAATATTCCTGTCAGAGACTCTGACGCACACTCAGCCACGCGGTTGCTCTAGCGCCTGTCAGGCACTCCTTTGACACCCCACAGGTATTTTTGCATCATTGTAGAGGAAAGTTCTAGGCACGTTTGAGCCAAATATCAAATTATGCGTTGCAATGGTAGGCGGTTATGAGGTTTCGAAAGAGTGATCGCCTAATCGTGCTGCGCAGTGTAGTTAGTAGCCATGACATCTGCCTCTAACAGGGGCCAGGTTAGAAGTATCTTACCACGTCAGAGTGAAAAAAGTTGTCATGCCCGTCGATTGCGGTGCCAATGGTTGCATCCCTTGGAAATCGCGACCGAAATTACCGTGAGCGTTCTGTTGAAAAACTGTGCCAGTAAAACGAACTCCTCTGCTCATGGCTACTACCGAGTAAAGGAAGCAAGCACACAGAATGGCAGCAACACCTGCGCTACTGCTCACACGACGTGCTTATGACTAAGAACTGCAAAGAATGCCTCCGAATAAGAACTGCAAAGAAACTGTGGTGCTGTGAGTGCCCGTCAGCTCTTATACAGATTCGAACGCGTCACTTCAGCATGTGTACACTGGCAGAAAGAGGGTCTTGTGGCATTTAAGTCCGGCCAGTGACAGCCCGGCCTACCCGCTCTGGAGTTGGGGAGACTGAAGTGGCGCCAGTTCTGTGAGTGCGGAAAGCCTCGTATTTTTGCGGAATCTCGGCAGAATTTCGCCATCTTGAAAACTGTTAGCAGTAATTAATCCATGGTACAGAAAATTTTTCTGCACCCACCAGTCGACGATTTTCTGTTCAGGCAAGCCATTTGCGGTCTGAGATTTCTGGGAAAAGTGATTTAACATTATTTACTCATTAATTAATTTTATCGACTTTCGAATAAATAGCTGGTATCATCAGATTCGTAATTTCATAAGCATTCCGAATCCGTGATCAAAAATGTAAATTAAATTTAATTAACAACTTTTTTTCGGAGACTGGACAGGGATGAAGTAGTCGCTTCTCCACGCCTTCTGTATGTCAGAGAAAAGCCTCTCAGCTACAGTATGTAATTAGTCTATACCTCATCTGTCAGCTTTAGAAATGTTCTTCCACCTTTTGTTTAATCCGCCACACTAACACCGTGATGGACGTGAATGCGTATGTATCGTGGTGTTACCCACTACTGGCTCACTAGGAAAGAACTTTGAGAGGGTGGTCAACTACCATCTTGTTTGACTGTGTGCAGGCATTACGTATCTACCCACGATGTGACCTTTCCTCCATAGAATCAAAGAAGATTTGTTGTACTCTAACCATCACAACTGAGTTTGTCACCATATCCTAAACTTGATAATTTTTATTTTGGCTGGAGCCACAGTCATGGTAAATTGTTTGAAAGATGTTGCCGTCATTTGACTGTAAATTTTTATTTTATTGTGATACAATTCAAATTTCGACCTTAGGCCTCCTTCAAGTACAAAGACTGAAATAAACAGTGGAAGTATAAACCAGAAAAGCAAAAAACAGGGCAACCCTGAAAAACGGTGTATAAGTACCATGATTCTTTGTCTTATTTGTACGTCAAAAGACATCAGACTGATTTTAAGTACAAATCCTTGTCAGAAAAGCAAATGTGGTCCTATAGTCCAGCTCTTAGTAAAAGTGATAACAGCTCTAAAACTCTTAAATAAGTTACTTCCATTTCTGGATCCTATAGCACAGCTGGTATATGAAATTGCTAACCAATGAACAGGTATACGCCACACTATTGTATCTGAACAACATCTGGAATGGAAATAGATGAAACGATTTTCCGAAGATTGCCTGAGAGACATCACAGTCTGCCTGCACAACGCTGTCTGTGATATGTTAGGGAAAAAGATAGCCGAAATGATAATTTTATGTGATAAATACATTATCTTCACATACATTGATATATAATAGTGTTTACAGTATATGACATGGAGGCCCACTATTAAAGTTCACGTGTAAACATCGTGAAGTGTCTTAACATAATGTGTTTGTAACAAACAGTTTTTACCTTGTAATACAAAGAATTATGAAAACATGCTGCACTATACGGGCGGGTTGTAATATGTATCGTTACAGGTAGCAACAGCAGTACGAAAATGCTCCCAAAAGTCCCTCACACCAGTGCAATCAACTAAGAAAACCACAATGCAATGGTAACGAAATGATGGGAACGGGGAGGAATATGGATGCATCTGGTTGATTTGCTGGTGTGAGGGAATTTTGGGAGTATTTGCGTACTGCTTTTTCAGTTTGTAACGGTACATATTACTGCTTGCCTATACAGTGCACTAAGTTTTACATAATTCACTGTATTAAAAGGTAGAAACGCCATGTTTCTTACTAATGTATTACGTGAAGACATTTCATGATGCTTACATGTGAACTTCAATAGTGAGCTTCCATACTATATACTGCCGGCCGGGGTAGCCGAGCGGTTCTAGTCGCTACAGTCTGGAACCGCGCGACCGCTACGGTCGCAGGTTCGAATCCTGCCTCGGGCATGGATGTGTGTGATGTCCTTAGGTTAGTTAGGTTTAAGTAGTTCTAAGTTCTAGGGGACTGATGACCTCAGACGTAAAGTCCCATAGTGCTCAGAGCCATTTGAACCATTTTACTATATACTGTAAACTTTGTTATGTATCAATATATCCAAAGATAATGTATTTATCACCCAAATAAACATTTCAGCTACCTTGTCAGTACATTTCAGCTTCCGTGTTCCTCAAAACAACACAGATTGCGTTGTGCAGACTGTGATGTCTCTCAGTCAATCTCTGGAAGATCATTTCATCTATGTTCATTCCAGAAGTTGCTCGGATACTATAGTGTGTCGCATACTTGTTTATCGGTTAGCAGTTTCATATAAAAGCTGTGCTATATGGTCCAGAAATGAAAGTCTGCAACTTATTTGGGCGTTTTAGAGATGTTCTAATTTTTGCTGATGATAGATCTGGACTATATGACCAGATATGCTTTTCTAACAAAGACTTGTATTTTAATCGAGTCTGATGTCTTTTGACACATAAATAAGGTAAAGAACCATGGTATTTATACACTGTTTCTCATGCTTGTCCTGTTTCTTGCTTTTCTGATTTACGCTTCTACTGTTTATTCCAGTTTTTGTGCTTTAAATTGGCGTTAGGCCGAAATCTGGATTGTATAACAAGAAAATATAAAAAAAATTCAGTCAAATGGCAGCAGCATTTTTCAAAAAATTTCTTGCACTATTCATTCCCGGTTTTCATTTTTCGATTGAGCTCCATTACAGAGGTGACAGTACTTTCCACTAACGACTTGAACATATGAATTGTTGCCTAATCTTTGATCCCACGAGGTAGAGTTTACTTAGTTAGTTATTCATTTTCCTTGTTCCATTTCACGAAACACATGTTTTTCATGCGTTACCTTTGAAGAGAGAATTACCTGCAAATTGAACTCCTGAAGAATGTTATTTTTCGTGTGTTCATTACCAAGCCCACGGTTTACATGCAGGTGGGTAAATTTAATTGACGTTTGCTCGTCAACTATGTATCCACTTGCAAACTCGATCATATTCGTCAACAAGAAAGGAGGAAACGCGTCGTGGGGGATAAGTCGTTCACTGCATGTGAAAGGGTTGTCCAGGATCTTGATTTATTAAAGTAACACGTCTAGGCCCTACGTTTAGTACTTGTTCAAAATACCACAAAACAGCTAAATAATGCAACGGAAAATCTAGAATCAGGCACGATCTCGCAGTGGCGAACTATTTACTTGTCGTCACTGACCACTGATACATTTGGGGATCGTGACTCAGGGCTCTCTGAGAGAGACGATATGAGACAGTCTTCAATGGCAGGGTGGCTCCATTCAGAAAATATCAGGTATTACAAAGTTTACTAATGAGTAGGACACGTGAAAAACAGATAAACGGTCGTGCGGTAGCGTTCTCGCTTCCCGCGCCCGGGTTCACGGGTTCGATTCCCGGCGGGGTCAGGGATTTTCTCTGCCTCGTGATGACTGGGTGTTGTGTGATTCCCTTAGATTAGTTAGGTTTAAGTAGTTCTAAGTTCTAGGGGACTGGTGACCATAGATGTTAAGTCCCATAGTGCTCAGAGCCATTTGAGCCATTTGAACAGATAAACTCGTTTACATCAATCTCTCACATACACAGAAAGGAGAAATAGATCAGATTAATTTAGTATGAAAATTCAGCACTAGTAACCTCTTCAGACGTTTGGGAGAATGATGTGCTACAATGAGAAGAGAGAAGTTAACAAGAATGTACAGTCCGTCATCCCAACTACTATAAATTCAATGGAACTTCGGATAATTTACGTATACCATGACTATTGGGATTCAATCGACTAGTCGGCTTGAGACCTTTCCAACCAAGTAGGTTACAGTAGAAACTAGAGTCGCTAACGAACACGTGACGTCCGACACCATGGCAAAAAGCAGCATTGACTTCAAGGCAAACAGAAATTTAACTATGGCTTCTTAACCGCATTTGAAGATCACAAGAAAGAACTTCTACAAACTTAGCTATTTGTTTCATAGAACTCCAACTCCGTCCCAACAGACCTGGAAGGCCCAACGATATCGACCGAGCCGCTACGCCTCAATCAAGTAGCTCCAAAATTGGCCTTACAATGACTGAGTGCACCCCGCTTACCAACAGGCCCCTGCAGACCAGACGGTCACCAGTCCACGTGTGAGCCAAGTCCAATAGCGCTTAACTTTTGTGATCTGACGGGAACCCGTGTGACCACTGCAGCAAGGCCGTTGGCTTCAGAGCAACTCCGAAACGTAACACAGGCCGCCCACCCAACGTCTGAGGCTACTGATACCAAAGAGTTTAAATGTGATCTAACTAATAAAATCTCAAATCAACTTAATAGCTAATGGCTCAGAGCCATTTGAACCATTTGAACCTAGAACTTAGAACTACTTAAACCTAACTAACCTAAGGACATCACACACATCCATGCCCGAGGCAGAATTCGAACCTGTGACCGTAGCGGTCGTGCGGTTCCAGACTGTAGCGCCTTTAACCGCTCGGCCACTCCGGCCGGCATTCAAGTCATCATTAAGACGAAGGGTGGACACACTCCCTATTAATGTCCGCCGGCCGAAGTGGCCGTGCGGTTAAAGGCGCTGCAGTCTGGAACCGCAAGACCGCTACGGGCGCAGGTTCGAATCCTGCCTCGGGCATGGATGTTTGTGATGTCCTTAGGTTAGTTAGGTTTAACTAGTTCTAAGTTCTAGGGGACTAATGACCTCAGCAGTTGAGTCCCATAGTGCTCAGAGCCATTTGAACCATATTAATGTCCACTAATAGGTGTCCACATAATTTTGATCAGATACTGTATACATGTTCTAGTAATAATTATTCCATCTTCCCTTCCTTAGTTGAGGAAACTCGAACTTTGCTCCTGACATGATGCAAATAATTTTGGTGATATGAAACTGCAAGCCATCGCTTCCTTCAATCATAAAGATATGCCAGAATGATGCTAAATGTCACTATTTTTCGTAAAGAAAAGTATTATCTTCTCAATAACCTTCAAATCGTTAACTACACCCTAAACTTTTATATATAAATTAGTGTATTTACTCATGACACTTTTGTTGCCTATGCCTGCAGTCACTTTCAGAGCTCAAATTAATAATCAAATTAATTTCAATTCGATTCGAATCTGGGACCGTAGCAGCAGCGCGGTTCCGGACTGAAGCTCCTAGAACTGCTCTCAAATTAATTAATTTAATAAGTCTGAATCTTATATTGTTGACGTACTCACCACACTAAAATAAAAGCAGAGAATTGTATTTAAATTTACAAAATAATGACAAGTTTTATTAATCCTTTTATAAGTGCAACTAGCTGATAAATCTTACTCAAAAATGACAAACATAAATCAGAAAAGGAATGGTGTTTGATTGGCAAAGCATACATTGAGAAGGACCCTATACAAATTCTCCCATCAATTAATCCCTTTTACAACGCAATCTGACTTTGTTTACGTGAAGAGAGGGCCATCTCTTTAAAAAGGAATCAACTACGACCAAGTATACCACAAACAATGATTCAGCTGAGAACAGGGAGCTGTGAATATCATTTGACAACCCTAGCTTGTGCAGGAATATTTCACTCTTTCACCTTAAATTCATGGGGCAGCAAAAAACGGCGCGCTGTGGGCGAAGAGTGGTGCGCTGCGACAGATTTAATGTTGTGACGCGTCCACGAAAATCTGCAAACTACGCGGTCTGGCGTTCTGATTATCAGAACACGGGATACTTCCCTATCAGACCCCGTAGATCCCGGCAGGTTTCAGTGTGAGGTGCACCTGTTCACTGGTCTGATCAAACTACTTTGACTCACAGGCACGACGGTGTGTGCTGGAATAGTCAAACGTCAGACGGTCGACTCAGTATCAATAAGTTCATCCTCGTGACAAACGATATGTCCTAAATGATATGCAGTATCACAGTCGGTACACTTGGAAACTGACACTGGCTCGTAGTCCACCACAAGGTACAGACCACAAGTCTCACCCACTAGGGAAAGACTTGTTCTCCGCCAGGTGAGGTCCAGAAGACGAAAAAGGCAAAGAAACACAACCACTTTCCACCAAGCCTTGGTACAGGAGCCGGATTAGCAAAAACGAAACCATTCCCACATTGCACAACCCCACCAAACTATCCTCTACTCGAAACTTCCTGGCAGATTAAAACTGTGTGCTGGACCGAGATTCGAATTCGGGACTTTTGCCCTTCGCTGGCAAGTGCTCTACCATCTGAGTTACCCAAGCACGACTGACGCCCCGTCCTCACAGCTTTACTTCCACTAGCAACTCTTCTCCTACTTTCCAAACTTCACAGCAGCTCTTCTTCACAGTTTTAATCTGCCAGGAAGTTTCATATCAGCGCACACTCCGCTGCAGAGTGAAAATCTCATTGTGGAAATATCCTCTACTCATTGAAGCTCCCATCTTGACTGTTCCGTTGGCTTGGTGCCAATCCAAACACAGCACTGGGGATCTCACACTCGGGAAGCCTCCACTTTGTGTATCCTGAGAGGGGCCCATCAGTGAATCCAGATCTCTCTTGTATAAAAAATATTTGAGACTAGAGAGGCGTCGTTCTTACGGTAAGCATGGTCATGTTTTCGCAAAAAACATGTACCTAGACAGGACCACAGTCCCTCATTTAAGAAAAGATCTAATCTTTTTGGGCAGACCATTTACAATATGTTTTTGCCGCTCGCTAAAAGAACTTGGTGACTCTCTGGCATCAGGAGAGTTACAGTCTCACCACTACTAAACACGTACACCATTCATTCTGTCTATATCACCCCAGTTTCTAACATTAGAATGCATGGAGTCTTATGACCTTCTCACCATTTGCATAAAGGCTCAGCTTACATCAGTCTCACTTAAATGGCTTCCTCCACCCACTTTTCACCAACTGACTGTCTTCATGATGGACTGCTGTGTGGCCCAGCAAAATGTTTTGCAAACTGGCGCCTTTCTGTCTGACCCTGAATCGGAAGGAGGAAAGGGCTTCGGCCAGAAGTCCCTATACAGGTATAATCCACTGAGCGCTGCTTTCCTGAAACACTCTCACAGTCATCTACATCTACATGGATACTCTGCAAATCATATTTAAGTGCCTGGCAGAGGTCGCTTCATTTAACATTGATGAATCCCAGGTCATCTCTTTTTCTGTTCTTAATCACCTCCACTGTGGCCCCTCAGGTACAAATTCTCTACAGGTTACACAACAGTTATAAGAATATTCTGGCCACAATCTCCCCATGTAAAAAAGTCATAAACCACATATAACAAATGTAGTACTGGGGAACACCGAGATCATGACCTAAAATATGAATATTACTTTGACTGACAGCGTTGTTAAAATGAGAGAGTGGCATGCCACCTCTCACTAATTCCCAATTACCCAATAATTTCGGCATTGGCAGTGTCACACTTCAATAAAGATGTAGGTGTGACTTTGAGCAGAAGAAATTATGACATTTTAACTGGGTCTTCAAGGATGACATGCTGGACCACAACTTTGCCAACCAAAAACCACAAAATACCACACCTTATCTTGACCTCATTCAACCAGGGCTCATATCTCACTCACTGCTGCATGCCTGGAAAAGTTTTGTCGTTTGCAGGGTGTCAGAATTGTTCCCGTGGACCCTCAGGTCTTTGAAATAAACCCCTGACTCTAAATGCAATGATTTAACGATTAAATGGTCTTTCAGACTTTTAACTAACCCGTTCACACCGAATCTGAAGTCAGAGATGATTCGTTTCCCTAACCACAATATAGTATTGTTGAGCATTGAGCGTTCTCTGCCCAAGCATTCACTGTGATTCAGTCTTCTATAGAGAGAAATAATATGAAAAATTCTATCCAAGCATTCAGCATATCTCGGCAAGTCAAGTATGGGTTCTTGTGACATGTGTCCTCTGTTAACCATATTTCACAGTAAGTGTCTTTCTATTCCTTTAATACAACGATGTAAATGTATTAAAATAAATTAACATTTAAATGACATGTGAAACATAGTGAGACTTTACGCAAATGACAAAGACAAAACAAAAACATGAGTTAATTTCCAAAAGTGGTTTGAATAGTAGTGTGTTGTGTGTGATTTTTTTGTCAATCATAGACTTTTAGTTGAGAGTGACCTTTTACCCCAGTACACATCTGAAAATTGTGTTTTCCCTCATGACAAACATAGTAAGAAAAAAAAGTGAAAAGTTACATTTAACCTAATAAAATAAACTGAGCAAAGCACACAAAAATAAGAATTAAAAAACGTAAACACTTTTAACCTCCTACTGCTCCTTTCTCAAGGGTCTTTAGGGAGACCAAAAATTAACTTTACATTGGACATAAAGATAAACATAGCACTACATCCATGAGATGTGTAGCAGGTTGAATGTGGCAGCTGTAATGTGTGAGTTGGTGCTTAGAGATGGGTTATCCCTTTACTTAACAGCGTCAGTGGTGGCAGTGGTGTCTGTGGCAGGACTTGTATCCAGTCTATGGAAGCAACTAGTAGACAGCTGGACTACTGACAGACCAGAGATCGGGCAGCAACTGTCTCTCATGTTGAAAACAGTCCTCCAGCAGCAGTTGTCAGTATTGTGGAAAGTGTTCGGAGACATCAATTGCTTGGTCCAGTGCTCTCTAACCCCTCCTTTCTCATCGGCAGCAGTTTTACACTCATGTCTGGTCCGTCAAGACTCTTGCATCAAACAGTGGTTGCTCCAGGTGATTGCATGACATCAGGGGTGAATCTCCCTTACATGCTGGCTGCAGGCGAGACACCTGTGCCGATGCTTTCAGTAGCAGCACATGTAATTCCTTTTACTCTCCACTGGCATGAGTGAAAGGAATTAGCGGTACTCTGTGTGCACCTCTGTCGCCCTTGAGCTGCCCCATTGTCATAATGTCAGCAGGCTGACTGACCTGTTACCTCAAGGGGGGGGGGGGGGGGACAGGTCGCTGATAGCTGACAGCTGCTGATGTGGCCATGCGATGATGACATGTCAGCTGGTTGTTCACCTGGTATGGTCACCCTGCTGTGACATCACACCAGCAACCGTGCTGAGACAGTGCTATGTCGCGCCGGCCATGCCAACTCTCATGCCACATGTGGCGCTTGTCCTGCACCAAGCCACGTCCAGCCACGGTCTGCTTCTCACTCGCCGCTTGGACTGCCGTAATCCTCTGAACAATACTTAGTACATATTTTAGTGCTGTGTTTTTACAATGAATGTTTACAAAAACACACACATAGGAAACCATAACAAAAATACGACGTTTTTGTAGTTGTGACTTTACAATATGATTAACGCAAAAAAAGTGCCTTACTGCTTTCTTTCATTTAAACAATGTTACTACTAAGGTCCTTTTGAAGAGAATTGTGATACCGTTGATATTTAACTGCTTATCTAAAAGACACAAACTAATCAATTTTTAGTGGTGAAGTCGTGTTGCTGCGGTGTATGTTAGTGTTCTGCTAGTTCGTCAACGCAAGTCATGCACTCCAATGGGCTAAGCCAGCACAGCCTGCATATTCATATTTCAAGCGCTCTCACGCTATGCGACACTTACTTCTGATTATGTTTTACCCATTACCAAGTCTAGCTACCTCTAACCTCTTCTACTTTCCGCTAATCTTCTCCTTATGTCAACTTATTAGATGGTGACGCTGTTGCAGATGTCTGGGGCAGAAACTGGCTCGAATACCACTCATCGACGTCTGTACACTCCTTAATGTACTGTCAGGATAGATCAGACACTGGCACGAATTCACCTTTCCCTTTGAAACTGACCAATAACTCACAGAAATCGACGTACAGATATCATCAAATAACAGCTGCTGCAAAGATGTAAAATATCATTGTTTGTAATATTTTTACGGCATTAGGATTTGTGATTATTTCCCATTTTTTTGTCTGGTCTCATTCGCCATTTCTTCCTATTCATCTGAAAATGCACTACCTTGCCTCGCACTCGACGTGCTCACGCCATGTAATACAAAACCTCGCCGACGACGCGCCTCGGCGCTGGCGATCAACAATCGAAATACCACAAGGCAAACTTTATCACACTACTGGCGGTAAACGATGAGCGATAAACACAGACGTAAAAGTACCACCTGCGAAAAATATCGCACCATAGGCGGTTTTCCATAAGTGTAACCACTCTCGAAAATCACCAACGAGGAGACTTCGTTCCACAGACGATTAACCTAATCGAACCACAGTGAGAAAAGAAAAACCATACTCGAACGTCAACATGTCTCTGGCGTGGACAGCCCATGTTCATCTCGCAAGATGCCCCCATCGGTGTCGGTGGCATGATTAAAATCACGCCAAGCTCCACTATCGGATCATAAGTCAACTTCTGTGGCACCACAAACGCCTCCTCGCTTCAAATGGTGGAAGAGACTGTGCATACGGTCCACTGGCAATGAACACAATATCAACGGAAGAAACCAAACCATTACTACACTCGAAGATAAATTCTTAGATGAATTGTTTCTCCAGGACTTGTGCAATTTTTTCCGAACCAAAAATTTTCACGTTGTTCCAACACATACCTTTGCTGTGGCGTGACAAGATACTAATACTGCAGTGCTCAAGTATTAAATCGACCAGTTTTATCATAAACCAAAGACGAGAAATCGGCACATTCCTATCCAAGAAATAAGTTTACATCTGTGAAACGTGAGAGGATATCAGTACGTATCAAATTTGCTGTAAATGATCAAAGTGCGAATGCTGTACAGAAAACTACAAACGTGAAACTCATTGACCAGATGTCACAGGAGAAGTTCTTGTACTCTAATTATAATAATAAATGATCCAAAAAATGTAAGTGCAAGCAAATAAATAGCAATATAGTAAGTGACTACATATATTAATTGAAAACAAATGCGTCTTGACACCTACTTAATGAAGTAACGAGGCAGCAGCGACCGACCGTCAATTCCTTTGCGGACTTCTGCTGCGGTTTCTGTTTGAGAGGTGAGGTGGTCTGTTTCCGCTACGTCATTCTGGTGGTCATGTTGCGTACTTCGCCTAACAAGCCTTCCGTTATTCCTTGTTTGCCGTGAATTCCAGACCAGGTGCATGAACTGGTTAGAATTTAACATTTCCCTCCTCTTGTTGTTTCTGTTTTCTTGAAAATTACCGCGATACGCCTCCCGTCTGCTTCTATCATTGCACTGAGGCTCATTATTAAATATTTGATCTTTGTAGTGGTTTCTTGTCACCCTGTTTCTATTTGTATTTTGCCCGTCATTATTTCCACCAGATGCACCTTGCGAATTTCGCTCGTTATGTCTCATTCGGTCCCTCGCGTTTGTGCTTCCTTGACAAAGTCTAACTCCCGTAGAGCCCTTTTGAATGACTCTGTTCTGTCATTCCATTTACCATTGAGCAGTTCCTGGCACGTAAATGCCAGTTTCATGTAGCAATGTCGCATTATCTTATTATCACTATGCGATTGGTCCAGGTAACGATTCTTGCTGACAGGCGTCTCGAAAAAATTTACCAGACTGCGGCTCCGTTGCTTCATAGACTTTCCTTATCATAATCTCATGTTTAATCCTTTCTTGGGTGTCCTGTGACCAGTAGGTCTATAGGAAAGCCTCTCTGAATTTGCCACAGCTGCGGAATTTCGCTTCAATGCTATGCATTTGCTCTGCTATTGAACCTTCCAGGCACCCACAGACAAATTCCAATTTGTATGCTAGTAGCCCTGACTCGGGTAGTACCCTACCATATTACACAATCCACAGCTTGTGGCGTAATGAATTGTACTTATCTTTGTAAACCCGAAAATTCTGAATTGAGAGAAACTGTTTTAAATTGAAATATTTATAATTTTGCGACCCTGGACTTTGTCTAACTTCTGGCGCGCGTGCGCCCAAGATTTCATGGGCGACCGATCCTTGAATACTGTTGTACTCTCGTCTCGAGTCATCAGGATCATGTAACAATGTTTTTGTATATCTGAGTCGCGCAGTTGTGGTCCGGCTCGGTACTGTCTGCTCTACGCGCCACTGACTGAGCGCTATCGACAGAGCGCCTTACCCCGTTAAAGGCTTTGGCACACAAGACGCGGTCTGTAACGGCGGGCAGCGGTCGCGCGATCTTCTCGGCGGTCTGCGGTATGGCTGTGTCACACACAGAGCGAGATCTGTGTGAGCTATCCAGTGCTGTCCTAGTTTTCCACAGAACAGGTTCACAGTAGTCTTTTGCACTGGTTAAAGTGATTTTCAGGTTTTTCTTATGAAATGAGTAGTTCCGATGAGGAGCAATTGCACCACAGTGTAGTAGAAGGAAAAGACGTTATTTGGTGCACCCAGTTAAAGAAAAAAGAGAACAATTTGGTGAATACCACCGTCTCTGTAGGGGACTGCAGTCACATGAAGATAGATTTTTTGTGTATTTCAGTATGTCCGGACGAAGTTTCGGGGAACTACATGACCAACTGCAACAGAACATTGAGAAGATCACCACTCGCTGGAGAAGCCTTATTGAAATTGGAGAAAGATCAGCCGTTTCTTTGAGATAAGTTAATCAAAAATATACTCGCGCCTATGTTACATGAACAGTAATCTATTTCAATACGTCAGGTAACATTAGAAACATAATGATAAGTAATATACATTACAAACATCAGTTATTGATTCCAAATACTGTCACCTAGCGTTACTGAAATGAGACCCGTAATTGTCATAGAAGTGACGTGCATTTTCAAACGAATTATTGGTTGATGAGCCAATGGGATTCATATTGTGATAAACTGGGGACGTGTCTACTGAGCCAATTGCCTTATTATTACTCGTTGAGAAACAGGAAGAATTATCAGACTGCAACGGAGAGCGGGGAGTGGTATTCCAGGTGAGTGAACTGGTGTACCAAGCTCTCTCATTTCTATTCTTGCGAAGAGTGTAGCGTGCTCTGTCTTCAGTGTTGCTAATGTTGATGGCCGGAATTTTCTGAACGTATCAGCATAACTGAGAAACAAGTTATCTATGCCAGAAAACTCACGTTTAGCAGGCTTGCTTTGCAAATGAGCAATGATTTTCTCAACTGCACAGTTTTGGGATTGATCATCTGGAACTATAGATGCAGTTTTCATTTCTTTCCCGTGAGGCGGGGGTGGCACTTGTGGAGAATCTGGAGCTACTTGCGTTTCACATAGCTCACTTACAGTTTCCGGTTCAGGAATTTCGTTTTCAAGTGGTTGGAATCTTCAATGTCGACATTTGGTGTATTACTGATCGTGGAACGGGATTGAAGCGTTGAAACGTCCCCTTAGAACAATTATACAAGACTGACACACAATATTTTTTAGCGCAACGCAATCTGACTTTCAGATATCCCTAAAAAAGAATGGCCCTGACTAACATTAACCTATGCGTTTCACAAATCGCTTACCTCACAAAAATCTTGGTTACTCGAACTACTGCAATGCAGCGAGCTCCACTACTGCCAGCTAAATAAAAGATTCAAACTACGGAAGGCACTAACTACTGATAGGCATAGTTAGCAAATGAAAGATTTTTGTAGAGAACAAACAATGTATTTACCTTAATAATCATAATATATACAGCAGTTCATGACATCCATTTTGCACTCAAAAATCCGCCATCTCATTTCCCACATCCACCTGCTGGCGGCTCACCTCCAACTGCGCAACGCTACGCGCTGTTCACATCCAGCTGCCGCTGCCCAACACTACAATGGCAGACAACAATGCAAACTAGCCACAGACTGCACACAGCACAGCCAGTGATCCTCATACAGAGCGCTACGTAACGTTGCCAATAAGAAAACATAAACAGCCTACTTACATAGCCCCCATGCTCCCCACAAAAAATTTTACAAATTGTTTTGGGCAGTGGCCAATAATGATTTGATAAAATTTTTCTTAATTACAATAACAAAGAAATCAAATGCACACACTTATTGATACAATGTTGGTCAAAAGCTAAAATTTTCTCACAGTCCATAAAGATAGTCCTGATCATTCATCATAGTGAAACTGCCGTTTCTTTTCTCAAAGTCTGAGCAATAAAAGACAATGCACACAGAAGTAGTGGATTTCCATGCAGTCTTGAAGAAGTAGTGCTGTCCTTCAAACGGAAAGACAGTGCTGACTCTCGACATGCAGACAGGTAATGGGCCACAACAGAGCAAACCCACAGCTGAGTCATTCGACGTTTTGAAGAATATTGGTAGGTAGGTCATCACAGAGTAGACCCACTGTAGTCCTGGTAGAGGTTACGGTATTGGTGGGCCACCAGAGGTGCAGACCCTCTGCAGTCCTTGTAGAAATAATGGTATTGGTGAGTCAGCAAAGGTGTAGACCCACTGTAGTCCTTGTAGAAATAATGGTATTGGTGGGTCATCAAAGGTGTAGACCCACTGTAGTCCTGGTAGAGGTGATCCTCATACAGAGCGCTACGTAACGTTGCCAATAAGAAAACATAAACAGCCTACTTACAGCGTATCATTCAAAAATTGCATGTATTTACTCCACGGCCACTTGGGATATTTTTTAACCTGTCCCATTACACCTTTTAACCTTTTTTTGTGTCTCAAATAACTGTCCCGCAAAATTTTTCCACTTTTATTTGGCTTCATCACCTAAAAAAAATTTGAATGCAAATTACATAATTATTATTATTAAACCATTGCATGGCTCAGAACAATTGACAATGTAAGATTATAATAACGAAATTTTAAAAAAATGAATGTTTGGAGATTGATATACAGATTTTACAATGTGTCGAGGTTTTTGTTAACTCTGCCTGTTGAGTTAAGTGGTGAAACTTTCATACCTTAGCACACTCTCCTTTATTTCTAACCGTTATATCAGAAACCAGTTTTCATAGATTTAGCTTTAAAAATGTTTTAACGTAACGAAATATTTTCATGTTGACGTGGGAAATAATGTATATGATATGTACCAACGTATGTAGCTATCATTTTCAACCATTTCTTCCTTTTTCCCTTTCTTGCATAATATATTGTTATTTTCAATATCTTTGCAGGTATTTCGCGGCAGGCGACAATTTTCAGACCATCGCTTTTCCTTTCGGCGTCCGGTGCGGCAAAACCTTAAGCGGGTGTTCCTGGCGTACATCGGCCTCTGCCGGGGATGTGGCTACGGGTTGAGTTGCAACATTTTGCCTTTGACATTCCTGATGACCAACGAGCTCACGGCGACGTGCTGCTACTTCTGGCTGAATTTCTACACGAGCGACCCGTTCACACTTTTGTCTCATCTCATCCGCCATCTGCTGGATAGTGCGATGTGTCTCCTCGCCTTTGACGTCTAACATTTCTTCCTGGGTCTTTTCAACTACTCTCTGTCTCTATTTTTTAAGACCAGAAATAGCCTTCGTGGTTGCGCTCACTTCGGCCTTTTCCAGCGCTGCCTGATCTCACTCAATTTGGGCATTTTTTCGTGCTTCTCGTGCTATTAATCTGGCTGTCTTAGCTCTACGTTTGGACTCTATCGCTGCTTCTCACATTTCATCTGAAGTTTTCCCAATGTCTTCAACCTCTGCCTTTACACCCTTAACTTCATTCCTGACCTCATTCACCTTTTCGACCAACTCATCAGCTGTCCTTTTAATTTCCTTAATTTCTTTCGTCACTTCGTCCTGTCTCTTTTCCTCCTTGCCTTGTCGCTCCTGAATTTCCCTAATTCATTAATGAGGAGCTCCTGTCTTTGGTCTTTTGCCTGCCGTTTCTTCTTTTCCTTTTCTTTCGCCTTCTGCATAAATTGAATAATCAATTCTAATTGCGCACATCCAGTAACGCACCCAGGACTAGACGCACACGATTCAGCTGCTCTGTATCGCCTTGTCCGCGAAATCGGACTGTTATGTTATCTTTCTGCACGTCTTTCCGTATTAACAGCCTGCCACCTCGGCATCCTTTTCACTTTTACTTCCTGAGTGAACCGAACGCTAATCATCGGAGTATTGCGCCATGCTTACAAACTGATTTAAATGAATATTTCCGCCGTTCTGTCTTCTTCTGCAACAATGGCTGATTCGTGTTTCATTTTGGACGACATTAGTGCGCAGCCTTTCTCACTACACACAAGAACTTTGCTTCTCGTAAGCATTCAAATCGATTGTTACTTACGTAAGTTTTTCGACTCTAATGCATAAAGCGCCACAACTCTACTTTGATATTCTTTTAAATAATGCACACATTTGCTGTAAACAAATTTTTTCCACAAAAGCTGTTACAAACGATACAAAAATCAGACAAGAAGTGACACAGAAGTCACTGACAAGAGGCAATGAGGAACAAAAAAAAAAAAAAAAAAAAAAAAAAAAATGCAAACAGTACATACACTGAAATAAAATGACTGCAACGTACTAAAAATTGCTGAGATAAAACACACAGCGCCAAACCCGAGTCTAGATGTCCTCAGTCTCGCTTAAAAAAAAAAAAGAAAAAGAAAAACACGTGCCTGTTCCGCAAGATAACGCACCAACTACCTCACAAAAGTGCCACGATTAAATCCTGTCCAAGGGACGCCAATTGCGAGCCGGCGCTTGCTTTAATCATAAATGTATATCAGAGTGATGCTAAATACTATTATTTTTACGTAAATAAAAGTATTATATTCTCAATAACCTTCAAATCGTGAGCTACACCCTTAATTTTTATATACGAACTAGTGAATTTACTCATGGCACAATTGCTGCCTAGGCCTGCGGTCACTTTCGAGAACTCAGTTTAATAAACAAGTTAATTAATTTAATAAGACTGAACCATAAATTGCTAGTGTACCAATGTACTCACCACAATAAAAGAAAAATAGGGACCTGTTGAGGGAGTATGAATGAGAACAGTGGCTTATTTAAATTTACAAAATAATGACAAGATTTATTAACCTTACACAAAAATGACAAGCACAAATCACAAAAAGAATGGTGTTTGATTGGCAAAGCATGCATTGGAGGGGAAGCTACACAAATTCTCCCCTGAATTAATCCCTTTTACAACGCAATCTGACTTTCTTTACATGAATCTACTGTGAGGCGCAGCTCTATTCGAATGGAATAAACTACGACGAAGTATACCACAAACTATGGTTCACCTGAGACCAGGGAGCTGTGGGGGAATTGTCAAACGTCAGAAAGCCAACTCAGGACGAATGAGTTCACCCTCGTGACACACAACGAGTCCGAGATGATGTGCAGTTCCACTGTTGGTACAGTTGAAAATTGCCACTGGCTCTTACTCCATTGCAAGCTATAGACCACAAGTCTCATCCACTAGGGAAAGACCTGAAGTTCTCCACCAGGGGAGGACAAGAAGACGAAAAAGGCAAAGAAACACAACCATTTTCCACCAAGCCTCAGTACAGGAGCTGAATCAGAAAAAAACGGAACCGCCTCCACATTGAACAAACCAATCGAACTACTCTCTAGTCATTGAACATCCCCTCTTGTCTGTTCTGTTGGTCTGGTAGCCAATGTAGACACAGCACCGAGCTTCACACACTGGGGGAGCAACCCTCCACTTTGCATATTCCAAGAGGACCGAACCAGCGACTCCAAATCTCTCTCGTCTGAAAAAAGGAGATTTTAGGCCAAGGAGGCATCGTTCTCACAGTAAGCACAGCTGTGTTATTGACAGAAAAAATGATCTATCCAAACGGAACCATAATCCCTCATTTATGGAGAGATTTAATATGTTTAGCCTGAACATCTCCGGTTTCTGAAAGAGAGCTATTAAGCTTCCCAAACAGACATTCCCTTGAAATATACATGTTTTTGCGTCTCGCTAAAAGAACTGGCGACGTCCTGACGTCAGGGGAGTTACAACTTGCCGCTATTAAACATGAGCACCAGCCAGTCTGTCCTATCGTCCCTGCTTCTAACACAAGAATGCACAGAGGTTTATGACCTTCCCAGCTCGCCGGCCGCTGTGACCGAGCGGTTCTAGGCCCTTCAGTCCGGAACCGCGTTGCTGCTACGGTCGCAGGTTCAAATCCTGCCTTGGGAATGGATGTGTGTGATGTCCTTAGGTTAGTTAGGTTTAAGTAGTTCTAAGTCTAGGGGACTGATGACCTCAGATGTTAAGTACCATAGTGCTTAGAGCCATCTGAACTTACTAGCATTTGCACAAAGGCTCAGATTACAGCTGTCTCACTAAAAAGACTTCCTCCACCCACTTTCTGCACACTAGCTACCTTCGCAACTGACTGCCGCCTGACACAAGTAAAATTTTTGTGAACTGGTGCTGTTTTCTCCAACCCTAAACGGAAAGGAGGAGAAGGCTTCAGCCAGAAGTCCCTCTGCAGGAACGATCCACCGAATGCTGCTACTCAGAATCACTCTCGTTGCCAAGTCACTTCAGTCAGTGTTCATGGTCCCCAGTTCATCTCTCTTCCTGTTCTCTGTCACCTCCACTACAGCCCCTTGGGAACAAGTTCTCTAGAGGCTTCACACACAGTTGTAAGAGCATTCTGAGCACAATTTACTCATGCAAAGAAGTCATAAACCACAAATACCAAATATAGTACTGGGGAACACCGAGATCACGACCTAAAACATGAATGTGAATCTGACTGACAAAGTTGTTAACGTGATAGAATGGCGCGCCACCTCTCAAAATCTCTTCCCTTGTCTATTGTGAATTTCTCACTGTCATGATTAAGTCTATTGGAAGCTGCGTCATTCACATATATTTTACAAACATAATGAATCAGTGGTCTGTTTCCCAAGGGCTGATCTCATCTGCCGTAACTTCTGGGTAAAATTATTTCTTTCATTAATCATCCATGTTTCTCATTCATCTTGTTGACTGTTGAAACATACAAAGAAATCAGAAAATGTTTTGACACTTTTTCTCTGTTGTTAGTTAACATGTCATGTGCCATCTTCCTGATGAGATGTGACATCTACACAACCTAATTTTCTGCTTCAGTTTCTTCACATCTTTATTGTTTCAGTTGTTACTCTTATCAAATTTTTACTAAAACTTTTCACACACACACCATCGAAGAGATTTCCGAAAAGCTGTGTGCAGTTCACCATTTTCTATTGCGTTCCTACTACCGTTTGCTAGAAACACTACCTTCTCTGTAATTACCTCATTCCATGTCAGATTTCCTTCTCTTTTGCTTTATTCCTACCTGCAACATCTTTTGTTGTTTGATTAACTATATTTTAAGTTATTAGCCTACTTCTCAGAGACGTAAAACCGTTATAAGGTATAAAATAGTGTAATAGAAATTCCCATTGAAAGGCGTAGAATATTAGAACGAAACGGCTGCTTTTGACGAACTGTTGTATAAATATGTGTAATTTTGAGCCTTTTCACTGCATACTGTCCTCAAGAACGTTGCTTTGAAATGTGCAAGTTTCAAGTGACAATCTCATGCTTCAGTAAAAATATAATAACATTTTTGACAAATGTTAGATTACCAAGGATCCATCACGACTGAAAGGGAAGTGGGATATTATTTTATCCACACTGCACAATCGTACATGAAATTTACAGAAACAAATTGTAAAAAACTATTCTTCACAGATTAATTACAAGAATTTTTTGTGTGAAATGTAAGGGAAAAGATGAACTCTAATAACAGTTCTTGTCAAGCTTTCACTTTGGGTCGAATAGTGTCGCTAAACTCTGCAATGTTTTAACGAACCATCCGAACATTATCTTCAGTAGCTTTTTCGAAATATCGCAGTTGTTAACAGCTCTTGATCTCCAGTAATATTTATTACTTCGAGAGAGCAGGATCCTTATGTAATAACATGTTTTTCAATTGCGTTTTGTTTATTGAGTAGTTCGACTGTGCAATTGATAAGCAACGCGAATTTAAATCATTTCAGAACATCCGACATCGATGCGTTCCTAAATGATACGCTGACAAGCCATAACTCGTGATTTAGCCCCGAAGCGTTTGACGACAAGTTTCTTGTACAGATTGTTCTTTGTAGATTTACCACGTTGAATTCGAATAAAATTTCAAACTTTCGATAACATCCTCTATTGCCTTTGTCAAGGGCAGCAGCTCAATGTCACGAACGTAAAGAAAATTCATAGATGTGTAGATTTCAACCTCGCAACCAAAGGTGACACCGGCGTCGAGGGTGACACATTGCCCTCATTATTTCTCTCTCTTCACACCATAAGCTGAGGATAATACAGGCGCAACACAATGAAGGCGTTATTTTTTTAAAATCCTGTCTCTCACTGTGACGCAAAAGTTTGAAATTTGGCTCAAAGGTGACTACAACGTTCCTCGGTAGTGGTGCAAAGCTTGACACCTTACGTCACCATCGGGGTCGGCTACGCTTCAAGCGGCAAGGTGTCGACACATGCGTAAAAAAAGCCAGAGCCCAGAAGCTCATGTGAAGTGATGGGTGAGTTAATGAAACCACACCTTTCCTTGGGGGTGTTCATTTGCACACTTTTTGGTGTAGAAAACGACAGTTTGCAGTGTGATGTGCAACATACAAGAGGACGACTTTTCCACCCATTTGTCACTGCCGCCACTACCAGAACTATCCACCCTTCTTTAAGGAACATCATTGGCCTGGTACACAGATGCGGAACTACTAGGGACCATTCAAAAGCACTCAACGAAACTTGAACGCGATATAAAGCAACAAAGAGTGTTGATGCTTTTTCAGCACTTCTATTTCGCGCCCTCCTATGGCGTGGTCGAAGGTAGAAGGGGGTGGAGCGGTGGAGGGGGGGGGAGGGGTGGAGGAGGCGGTGTAACATTTACACGTGAATGAATAAAACGGCATAGGATCCTCCTAAGACCACCAATTCGAAATGTATCTGTACAGAGACTTTGACAGGAGGAGGCGGTGTAACATTTACACGTGAATGAATAAAACGGCATAGGATCCTCCTAAGACCACCAATTCGAAATGTATCTATACAGAGACTTTGACACCGATTCAGCTGAGTGGCTCTCCGCTGCTGCTCTAGCGCTGCTTAAGGGCGTCTGGGATGTAGTGGTACTGAAAGAGCTGCCCGCCCTTTGACACCGAAGCATCGCCGAGCCCGAGGGTGACGTCACATGGCTCCACGCTTTTGCACCATTACGGAGGAAGGTTGTAGGTAGGTTTGAGATTAGTTCGTAGATAACTTTTGTACATAAAAACTGAGACTATCTCTTGAAGATGGAGGTAAGTCGCTGAAACCATTTATTACGTAATAAATATAAATTTAAGTGGGAGTTAGGACTATTTTTGTAGCATTTGTTACTCCATATGCAGTCAGTTATCGCAAATGTAAAGACATACGAAAATTAGGCTCTTCCTTTGCTGAACTGACGAAGCAGTGTTTGTGAAAGGCACGTTCCCGACTTTGATTCCTGGGGTTCACAGTTTTATCATGTTGTAAACGACGACCTAAGGGTCTTGAATTTCCCTGTAGACTTACAGACTTACGCTTAACAGTTATTTTACATCTATGAAGCAATAATTTTCAGACAAATCATCGGAGAGGAGAATCCGACACTACTGCTCCAGATATTGTTCCTAACATCCTGTTGTTCACCCTAAGGCGTGCACCACACTGCTGTTGGGATAGTACTGTTGTTGCATTGTCTATCCAACTCACGCAGAAGTCGTACTTTATTATAATGCACGATTTTAGTAATTTTTTTTGTGGCAAAAATCTGCCGCGTCAATGCTCATCTTTGACATGCTAATGAAGAAGGTGTCGCGAAATTAGCTAAGTGCAAAATAACGTGCATTTTCCCCGTTTACGTTCGTGTATTTACACGTGTAATCCGATTTCCAGTGCTTCTTTACTTCTGAGCACAATCTTGTGTGTCAGATAAATTCATTTCGAAATTCTAGATCTCGAAATTTTATGTAAAATTAGCACTGCTTATAGTGTCGGTTGTAAGGAGACTCGAGCATGTGTCGTGATATATTGTGTACTTTCGAAAACTGAGAGCTGCGAAAAACATATTTCATTCTACTATATCAGCTGTAATCTTCGTTGTGCTTTATGCGATTTATTGTAGTAGTATTTTCATTTTAAGCAGCTATGTATCTAAGACAAGACTGGAGTATTTACAGAGCGCATGTTAACTTTCTCACCGCTGTACACGCGAATGGAACTGACAGGATCCCTAGTATAATATCTGATCTTACGTAACCGGACACCTAATAGTAGACATTAATATGGGATATGTCTGCCCTTAGGCTTTATAACGGCTTGAACTCTGCTGGGATCACTTCCAGTGCTATGTCTGAATATCTGTTGAGGAATGGACAACAATTCTTCCACAAGAACCAAATCCACACAAGGGAGCGATGTTGTACGCTGGGGTCTGGGGTGAAGTCGACCTAAATCACCCCAAAGGTGTTCCATTTAGTTATGTCGGTGCTCTGGGCAGGACAATGCATTTCAGGAATGTTACTGCTCTATGACATGGGGGACTGTCGCTCCGATACAGTAATCGCCTCCGAATTTTAGGTCTACTGTATATAGTACACATCGGTGTAAAATGTTCTCCCGGCATTTAACGTTCTCCTAGGCGCAATAAGGGGACTATACCCTAACCACGAAGATACACAGATACCGTGACACCACCTCCTCTGTATTTCCCATTCGGCGCAACACATGATGGCAGGTAACGTTCTCCATGCTTTTGCCAAACGGTAAGCCTTCCATCGGATTGCCACAGGGTACAGCGTAATGTATCTCTGCAAACTGCCCATTACCAGTCGGTCACTGTTCAGCAGCGACAGTCTTTGCACCACTTCAAGCGTCGCTCAGCATTGATTACAGAAATGTGTGATTTATGAGGAGCTGCTCGACCACTGCACCCCATTCTTCTCAACTCGATAGACTGGATTACTGGCAGCACTCCGGAAGTAACGACTGATTATCTCCTCTGATTTTATGCGACTCTCTCACCACCCCTTTCCGCATTGCTCGACTGTCACTGTTGATCAGGAAATGAGGTCTTGCTGGTCTTAGCTTAGCTGTGATTTTTTATTTACATATTTACTCCACAGTCACATGACATATTGGCGGAGGTAAATTTGTGACGACGGGGCACGATTCTTGCATGGCTCGCTCAGTCTGCAGAGCACTTGTGCATGAAAGACAAAGTTCCCGAGCTCGAATCTCGGTCTGACACACAGTTTTAATCTGCCAGGAAGTTTTGCATCACAAACAGTCGAGTTGGGCAGCTTTAGAGGTGTTGGAATGTTCCTGATGGATTTGTTACCCAACTGAATCCAATGACCAGTCCAAATTAGAAGTCGCCGATCCATTATGTTACACTACTGGCCATTAAAATTGCTACACCACGAAGATGGCGTATTACAGACGCGAAATTTAACCGACATGAAGAAGATGCTGTGATATGCAAATGATTAGCTTTTCAGAGCATACACACAAGGTTGGCACCGGTGGCGACACCTACAATGTGCTGACATGAGGAAAGTTTCCAACCGATTTCTCATACATAAGCAGCAGTTGACCGGCGTTGCCTTGTGAAACGTTGTTGTGATGCCTCGTGTAAGGAGGAGAAATGCGTACCATCACGTTTCCGACTTTGATAAAGGTCGGATTGTAGCATATCTCGATTGCGGTTTATCGTATCGCGACACTGCTGCTTGCGTTGGTCGAGATCCAATGACAGTTAGTAGAATATGGAATCGGTGGGTTCAGGAGGGTAATACGGAACGCCGTGCTGGATCGCAACGGCCTCGTATCACTAGCAGTCGAGCTGACAGGCATTTTATCCGCATGGCTGCAACGGATCGTGCAGCTACGTCTCGATCCCTGAGTCAACAGATGGGGACGTTTGTAAGACAACAACCATCTGCACGAACAGTTCGACGACGTTTGCATCAGCATGGACTATCAGCTCGGAGACCATGGGTGCGGTTACCCTTGACGCTGCATCACAGGCAGGAGCGCCTGCGATGGTGTACTCAACGACGAACCTGGGTGCACGAATGGCAAAAGGTCATTTTTTCGGATGAATCCAGGTTCTGTTTACAGCGTCATGATGGTCGCATCCGTGTTTGGCGACATCGCAGTGAACGCACATGTAATCGTGTATTCGTCATCGCCATACTGGCATATCACACGGCGTGATGGTATGTGGTGCCATTGGTTACAAGTCTCGGTCACCTCTTGTTCGCATTGACGGCACTTTGAACAGTGGACGTTACATTTCAGGTGTGTTACGACCCGTGGCTGTACCCTTCATTCGATCTCTTGCGACACCGTGCATTTCAGCAGGATAATGCACGAGCGCATGTTGCAGGTCCTGTACGGGCCTTTCTGGATACAGAAAATGTTCGACCGCTGCCCTGGCCAACACATTCTCCAGATCTCTCACCAATTGAAAACGTCTGGTCAATGGTGGCCGAGCAACTGGCTCGTCACAATACGCCAGTCACTACTCTTGATGAACTGTAGTATCGTGTTGGAGCTGCATGGGCAGGTGTACCTGTACACGCCATCCAAGCTCTGTTTGACTCAATGCCCAGGCGTATCAATGCCGTTATTACGGCCAGAGGTGGTTGTTCTGGGTACTGATTTCTCAGGATCTATGCATGCAAATTGCGTAAAAATGTAATCAGGTGTCAGTTCTAGTACATTTGTCCAGTGAATACCCGTTTATCATCTGCATTTCTTCTTGGTGTAGCAATGTTAATGGCCAGTAGTGTATTAATTACAAAAGGACGGGTATTTAAGGGGGAGGAGTGCTAGATGGCCGGTGCGAGTGTCCATTCACGGCTAAGTTACAGGTGGCGGCCTGACTGGTGATGGCTCCTGCGGTGACCCTCAGCTCTGTCCCGGCCAGTGTCCCTCCGTCTGGATGCCGGGTGCGTCGCCCGCCGCGGCAGACGTGCGCTCGTTCCGGACGCGCGCCCGCGCCGCCGGCGCTTAGTATGTAAACGGAGGCGAGGGAGGCCGCCCACGCGGGTAATGGGGGCCAGGAATGCGGGTGCAGATCCTGGTGCCGTGGTGGCCACCACGGCCACGCGACCCGCCGCGCCGGCCCGGCCGGCCACTGTCAACGCGCCGTGGAGAACGAGCGCTGAGGAATGCGCCGGTCCGAGCCGCGCCGCCGCGGGGCCCAGACTCGCCTCGCAGTCGCGGGGGGCGAGGGCACCTCCGAGGTTACAACGTTGCTCGCGCCCGCCATACCGCCGTGAAGAAACCTCACACACCCCGTTTAAAGCAGCCCCGTATCTTGTCCAGTTCTTCGCAAACAAGTTACACCGCTGGGCATTAAAATTGCTACACCATAAAGTCGGAATGCAACCAATGTCAAATTGTCCTGAAGCGTACTACACATGCAAATGATCCACATTCAAACAAAACTGTCTAATGTAAGTAGCAGTAACGTCATCTGTTTTTTGGAGGAGGATTGTTCCCCCCCCCCCCCCAAAAAAAAAAACAAACATAATTCTTCTGACTCGATAATATACAGGGTGGCCCCACTCATGGTGACCGGGCCAAATATCTCACGAAATGAGCATGAAACGAAAAAACTACAAAGAACGAAACTCGTCTAGCTTCAAGGGGGAAACCAGCTGGTGCTATGGTTGGCCCGCTAGATGGCGCTGCCATAGTTCAAACTGATATCATCTGCGATTTTTTAAAAAATATGAACCCCCATTTTTTATTACATATTCGTGTAGTACGTAAAGAAATATGAATGTTTTAGTTGTACCATTTCTTTCCCTTTGTGATAGATGGCGCTGTAATAGTCACAACCGTATAAGTACGTGGTATCACGTAACGTTCCGCCAGTGCGGACGGTGATACATTACCCGTGTTAAAATTGACCGTTTACCAATTGCGGAAAAGGTCGATATCGTGTTGATAATGGCTACTGTGATCTAAATGCCCAACGGGCGTTTGCTATGTACGCTGCTCGGTATCCTGGACAACATCATCCAAGTGTCCGGACCGTTCGCCGGATAGTTACGTTATTTAAGGAAACAGGAAGTGTTCAGCCACGTGAGAAACGTCAACCACGACCTGCAACAAATGATGATGCCCAAGTAGGTGTTTTAGCTGCTGTCGCGGCTAATCCGCACACCAGTAGCAGGCAAACTGCGCGAGAATTGGAAATCTCAAAAACGTCGGTGTTGAGAATGCTACATCAACATCGATTGCACCCGTACCATACTTCTATGTACCAGGAATTGCAGGGCGACGACTCTGAACGTCGTGTACAGTTCTGCCACTGGGCACAAGAGAAATTACGGGACGATGACAGATTTTTTGCACGCATTCTATTTAGCGACGTAGCGTTATTCACCAACAGCGGTAACTTAAACCGGCATAATATGCACTATTGGGCAACTGAAAATCCACGATGGCTGCGACAAATGGAACATCAGCGACCTTGGCGGGTTAATGTATGGTGCGTCCGCAGCTCGTGGTCGTGCGGTAGAGTTCTCGCTTCCCACACCCGGGTTCCCGGTTTCGATTCCCGGCGGGGTAAGGGATTTTCTCTGCCTGTGTTGTGTGATGTCCTTAGGTTAGTTAGGTTTAAGTAGTTCTAAGTTCTAGGGGACTGATGACCATAAATGTTAAGTCCCATAGTGCTCAGAGCCATTTTAACCATTTTTAATGTATGGTGCGGCATTATGGGAGGAATGATAATTGGCCCCTCTTTTTATCTATAGCAATCTAAATGGTGCAATGTATGCTGATTTCCTACGTAATGTTCTACCGATGTTACTACAAGATGTTTTACTGCATGACAGAATGGCGATGTACTTCCAACATGAAGGATGTCCGGCACGTAGCTCGCGAGCGGTTGAAGCGGTATTGAATACCATATTTCATGACAGGTGGATTGGTCGTCGAAGCACCATATCATGGCTCCCACGTTCACCGGATATGACGTCCCCGGATTTCTTTCTGTGAGGAAAGTTGAAGGATATTTGCTATCGTGATCCACCGACAACGCCTGACAATATGCATCAGCGCATTGACAATGCATGTGCAAACATTACGGAAGGCGAACTACTCGCTGTTGAGAGGAATGTCGTTACACGTACTGCCAAATGCATTGAGGTTGACAGACATCACTTTGAGCATTTATTGTATTAATGTGGTATTTACAGGTAATCATGCTGTAACAGCATGCGTTCTCGGAAATGATAAGTTCACAAAGGGAGATGTATCACATTGGAACAACCGAAATAAAATGTTCAAACGTACCTACGTTCTGTATTGTAATTTAAAAAAACCTACCTGTTACCAACTGTTCGTCTAAAATTGTGAGCCGTGTGTTTATGACTATTACCGCGCTATCTATCACAAAGCGAAAAATGTGGTCCGACTGAAACATTCATATTTCTTTACGTACTACACGAATATGGAATAAAAAATGGGGGTTCCTATTTGAAAAAAACGCAGTTGTTATCAGTTTGACCTAAGGCAGCGCCATCTAGCGGGCCAACCAGTGCACCATGTGGTTTCCCCCTTCAAACTATATAAGTTTCTTTCTTTGTAGTTGTTTCGTTTGACGTTTATTTCGTGAGATATTTGGCCCGGTCACGATCAATGGACCACCCTGTACTATAGTAGAAATAGAAATATAGTCAACTCTCGATTATCCGCGGTCTATCTCCTCCATTTTTTATTTTTTTTATTTTATTTTATTTTTTAGCTGCTGAAAAATTTTCTTTTACCCGGGACTGGTCGCCGGTGAACGATAATGTAATAATGTTAGCTTACAACACGAGCGTAGTGAACAGCGCGGCTCGAACGCATCAACCGCTGGACTGGATTGTTGCTTTGGATACTGTAGCCATTTGGTTTATGTTAGTGCCGAACAACATATGAAAAGCATAAACGTCTTGTGCTGATGATACAGCAGATACTTGAAATACGCAAAGTCGAAGAAGGCAGTACTGATTCACGGAATCTGGCACTGATTTATAATGTTGGTGAAACTACGATTCTGAAAAACAGAGACAAAATAATTCAATTCGCTAGCAGTTCTGACTCACCTAAACGTTTGTCAAAGCGTAATGCTATGAAAATGTTTACGTATGCGGAACTGGATAAAGCCCTGTTGGAATGCTTTCAGCAGCAAAGAGCAAACGGCACTCAAGTATCTGGCCCAATATGTGTCAAACAGGCCCAGTTTTTCTTCAAAGCCTTGGGGACTGAAGGATATTTAAATGCATCTTCCGGCTGGCCAACAATATTTGAACAGTGTCATGAAATCAGGCAGATTTCCGTCCAAAGAGAAAAGTTAAGTGCAGATAATAAGGCTGCTTCTGAATTTTGTAGTGATTTTCAGGAGTTTATTGCACGAGAAAATTTAGAGCTGGAGCAAATATACAACACGGACGAAACCGTGCTCTTATAGAACTGTCTACCACCAAAGACTTTAGTTTTCGAGGCAGAGCGTTGTGCACCTGATTATAAATCAAGTAAGGAAAGAATAACTGTCTTCTGTTGTGGTAATAGTATTGGGTCACGTAAAGTTACGCTGAGAGACGGTGCTTTACAAAGGAAAATTAATGCGCAACTTACCTGTATATAATTTCCACCAGAAAGGAGCCTGGATGGACCGCGCAATATTTCAAACATGGTTCCATAATTGCTTTGTGCCACAGGTACGATAACATTTAACGTTGAAGAGCCTACCGGCAACGGCTGTATTGTTACTGCCCACTGCACCACCGCAGCCGAATGAATGTGTTCTGAAATCGGATGACGAGATGATATTTGTGAAATATTCACGCCCTAATGTGACAACCTTAATTCAGCCAATGGATCAGGATGTCATTGCTGCCACGAAGAAAATTTATAGAAAAATTCTGTTATAAAAATTTCCTGATGAGGGCAGCAATCTTCAAACATTTTGGAAACAGACTGCGCTAGACACAACTTACGGAGTGTCGAAGGTAAAATAATCAACCATAGCCAAGTCATGGAAAAATGTTAGTCCTAAAATTGATGAAATCAGCGAGTCCGCTGACGAAGAAGACTCCTTATCAGTAAAGTTAGTTGCTCTTTTGAAAATTCCTCCAAGGTGCGAAACTGTTGACAAAGTAAATGAGATGTTGAGTGAGAGTGCTATTGCTCAGCGAGTGCAAGGGAAATTCGAGAAGATGAACGACAGTGACGAAGAAGACAACAGTCCTCTAATTCCAGAAACAGTAATCAGTCATGCGTCAGCACTTCAATGGGCTTTCTGACAAGTTGGTGTTGGTTCGTAATGTGATACGTAAAAGACAAGCTACCTCACTGAGACAGAAATCAGTTCAAGACTATTTTGTTTCAAAGTATTGTTCTGTATTGTGAAACTGGGTTGCACTTTATTCTTTGTAAGCACTGTATTCTCACACATGTAACGGTGGATAAAATCATATTTATTATAAACATTAGTTAACTGATTTTAATTACGACATTTATTTGAATGCTTGGTGTTTGTTCTTTAGGACATGTCCAAAAGAAGAGACAGCACGCATTCAATAACTGATTCGCCTAGAAGGGGAATAGATCCACCTTCTTCAGTGCGAATGCACAAACACCTCCGACCCTCTGCGGGAATCTCAGAGCAGCGAGCGTGGGGGAAATGGTCAGGGACTGCTGACAGATGGCGCTCGGTGGGATGTGGTTCGCGCGTGAGGCGTGCCGAGATAGTCCGTGCAAATGCACTATCACTGTGTCGCTAATGGCGCGTTGATTAACGCATCTGCCTCGTATGCAGGAGCTGCCGGGTTCCAGTCCCGATCAAGAACATATTTTCACTCGTCACCGCAGATCCTGCGTAATGTCCCGATGCAATTGGCATCAGTAATCCCTTCCCCTTCCTTTTTTTTTCCTCTCCTCCCCTCCACCTCCAGTTTACATATAGTTATGGCATTTTAATTAATTTTTGTTTTTGAACAACTCTAATACATTACCGTGTATTTTAATTGGGCGTTATCCGCCGAATTCAATTATCCGCAGTATTCGAGTCCCCAATTACCTCGGATTATCGAGAGTACACTGTAGGAGTAATGCGCTAAATTACAAACCCATGTCACTAACGTTGTCTTGCAGTAGGTTTTTAGCACGTGTACAGTGTTCAAACACTATGAGTTATCTCGAAGAAAACGATTTATAGACAGATAGCTATCAGGGATTCAGAAAATATCGTTATAGTGAAACACAACTAGCTCTTTATTCTCACCAAGTAATGAGTGCTATTGACGGTGGATGTCAAATTGATTCTATATTTTTAGAAGGCTTTCCACACCGTACCTCATAAGCGACTTCTGATCAAATTGCATGCCTATGGACTATTGTCTCAGTTGTGCCACTGGATAAGTGATTTCCTGTCAGAAAAGTCACAGTTCGTAGCAATTGACGGAAAGTCATCGTGTAAAGCACAAGTAATATCTGGCATTCCCCAAGGAAGTGTGATAGGCCCTCTGCTGTTCCTCATCTACATAAGCGATGTAGGACACCATCTGAGCAGCTCTCTTAGATTGTTTGCTGATGCTGCTGTCATTTACGATCATGTAAAGTCATCAGATGACCAAAGAGAATTACAAAACGATTTAGACAAGAAATCTGTATGGTGCGAAAACTGGCAATTGACTTTAAATAATGATAAGTACCAATAGGAATCCCCTAAATTTTACCCAATAAATCACACAAATCTAAAGGCTGTAAATTCAACTAATACTTAGGTATTACAATTACGAACAACTTAAGTTGAAACGATTACATAGATAATGTTGTGCGTAAAACAATTTATTTGCAGAACGCTGAGAAAATGCAGCAGGTCTACTAAGGAGACTGTCTACATCACGCTGTTACGTCCTCTTCTGCTGTGCAGTGTGGGATCCGCATCAGATACGATTGACGGAGAACACCGAAAAAGTTCAAAGAAGGCAGTTCGTTTTATATTATCGCGAAATAGGGGAGAGCGTGCCAAGGAATTGATACGTGAATTGGGGTGGCAATCGTTAAGACAAAGGCGTTTTTCATTACGGCAGTATCTTCTCATAAAATTTCAGCACAAACTTCCCCTCCAAAGCGTGAAAATATTTTGTTGGCGTTCACCTACAAATGGAGGGATAAAATAGAAATCAGAGCTCGCATAGAAAGATTTAAGTGTTCGTTTTTCCGCGCGCTGTTTGATAGTGGAACAGTAGAGAAATGGCTTGAAGGTCTGTCAGGCACTTAATTGTGAATTGCAGAGTAATCATATAATGTAGAGGCGGATGATATGATAAATCTGGTAAAAAAGGAAGAAAAAAATATTTGTTCTGTAAACATTTATCCCATTTCTCTAAATAGTTTTCGTTGAGGGACATACACCCAGTACAGCGATCCCCTAGCTTTTGCAACTCATCACAAAAATATATTCTGTCAAACTCTGCAAAATACTTCGTTCACTGCAACTATCAGTTCCTCGTTTGATGAAAATATTTTTCTAGCAAGCCAAAGTTTCAAGTTAAGAAACACGAAGAATTCAGATGGTGCTAGGTCTGGTGAACATCGTGGATGGGGAACTAATTCAAAGGCCAATTCATGGCCTTTCACCACTGTTATCGCTGATGTGTGGGACATGCATTATCCTGCTGAAAGATCACTTTTTTTGAATGCCGTCCTTGTCTTTTTTCAAGCAGCCAAGTTTCATATTATCCAACAACTAAGCGTAATAAGCTCCAGTTATGGTTCTGCCTCTTTCCAAGTAATCTATGAGGACTGTTCCTCGTGGATTCTAAGAAACAATGTCCACACCTTACCAGCTGAGAAAATAGTCTCTACCTTCTTTGATGCACTTTCACCATCATTTGTCGATAGTCTTGATTACTGGTTTGATTATGGCGTATAATGATGGATACATAAACATCAACAGCCACAAATTAGCGCAAAAAAGAGTTGCGAACTGCGATTAAACTTCTCTGGTCATTGTGTTGAAATGTTGTACCCACAAAACAATATTTTAAATTAAAATACTTAAGTAGTTTATACAAAGAAATACTCACCCCTGGTCGACTGTGAGCACCTACCTCAGATACAGTTTCTTCATAGCCATTTCCTCGTGAACGATGTTATACAGTCGCCCAGTAGAGATGTCTACAGTCTTGGCAATCTCAAAAATTTTTATTCGGCTACCTTGCATTTCCATATCATGGATTTTGTCCGTGGCGCCTGCCCGACCACGTTTAAATTCATTAATCCAAACGTAAATGGCCTACAATGATAGTTCATAGTCCGCGTGAAGTTCCTGTTCTGTTTGCATTTGTGTGGCAGTCCAACCCTTCACATGAAAATATTTAATAACAACACGAAATACGATTTTCTTTATTTTCGATCGCAGTCGGCATCCTGACCAGTTCAGACTATTGCCAACAATGGACTATACTCAGTACATTGTTGAAATTCCATATTCCATTCTTAGAACAGTCAAGCTTACCAGTCATCTAGGCGCAACAAAAATGTAACAGTCCTTCGTGGAAATTTTCCACTCTGTCAAACCATCCTCGTACAACACTAGCGACCAACTCCGGCCTCTCTCGGGTAACGCTAAGTATCTACGGCAGCACGACTCGTCGGGCGTAGCGATAATTTTGTTTACAGGCCACTGCTTACAGCTACGATTAAAATTCAGAGGGCAACTCTAGGTAACTGAAGATTAACTTCAAATTCTAGTACAACTTAAACGACTGAAGCAGTTCATGCCAGGAAAGATCTCAGAAGGCACAACTTAATCGACAGCCAGCCGGTGTGGCCGAGCGGTTCTAGGCGCTTCAGTCTGGAACCGCGCGACCGCTACGGTCGCAGGTTCGAATCCTGCCACGGGCATGGATGTGTGTGATGTCCTTAGGCTTGTTAGGTTTAAGTAGTTCTAAGTTCTAGGGGACTGATGACCTCAGACGTTGAGACCCATAGTGCTCAGAGCCATTTGAACCATTTGAACTTAAATGACAACATCACAATAGTTCAGCTAATCTGCACGAAACATTTATTAATGATACTCACAAACCTTCTTCGTGCATACAGTAATTCCTCGAAAACTCTAACACATTTCCTATTCTGTTTGCATTTGTATGGCGTCCAGTCCTTCATATGAAAATGTCTAACAACAGGAAATACGATTTTCTTCATTTTCAATCGCAGTCGGCATCCTGACAAATTCAGACTATTGCCAACAATGGACTATACTTTGTACATTGTTGAAATTCCTTACTGCATTCTTAGAACAGTCAAGTTTACCAGTCATTTAGACGCAACGAAAATATCGCAGCCCTTCGTGGAAATTTACCAGCTTGTCAAACCATTCTCGTACACAGTGAAAACTGTAACACAATACTGCAATAATTTCTTTGCGTACTGAGAGAAAACGTGGAGGGGGATTTTAAGTTATCATATGTAGTATTGTATAAGAGCCAAGAGGAAAAATTAAGAATGAAAGACCAAGAACGAAGCTCTCGGAGTAGAAAGGGTATAATAAAGAGATGTAGTCTTTGACTCCTACTGTTCAGTATATACATCGAAGGACGGAAATAAACGAAAGCATCAACTAGAGGGATTAAAATTCGTGGTGAAATGATATCAACCATAAGATTCGCCGATGGCACTGCCATCCTGAATGAAAGTGAGGAAGAACTGCAGGACCTGTTGATATTCTGATACTTTCGAAGCAACATAACACAAATCAGACGAAGCAATCAGGACATCAAAAAGAGGTTAGTGCAGGTAAAGAAGCCGTTACTGGTCAAAAGAAGTCTACTAGTATCAAACACTGGCCTTAATTTTGGGAAAAATTACTGAAAATTTATGTATGTTTTAAGCACACAGTTGTAAGTCCATCATCCACTGTGTGAAAACCGCAAAAGAAAATAATCTAAGTGTAGGAGATGTGCTGCTAAAGACGGATGTTGAAAATTAGGTGGAGTGATAAGATGAGAAACAAGGAAGTTCTGTATGTTTTAAGCACACAGTTGTAAGTCCATCATCCATTGTGTGAAAACCGCAAAAGAAAATAATCTAAGTGTAGGAGATGTGCTGCTAAAGACGGATGTTGAAAATTAGGTGGAGTGATAAGATGAGAAACAAGGAAGTTCTCGGCCGAATATGAGAAGAGGGCCATGTCTTAAACATTGACCAGAAGAAGGTATAGGATGACAGGATATATGTCAAGACATCAAGGAAAAACTTCCACGGTACTCGAGGGAGCTGCAGAGAGAAAAAATGCAAGGGAAGGCGGGATTGGAATATACTCAACAAGTAATTGAGGACGTAGAGTGCAAGTACTACCGTTGAAATGAGGCTGACACCGGAGCGGAGTTCGTGGCAGGCCGAGGACTGATGATCTTCTCCACAAAAAAAGAAGCCATATATACAGGGTGACTCAAAAGTCCGTTAACACTTGAAAATTCAATACTTCACGGAATAACGGAGTTAGAGAGGTAAAAACTTGACACACATGCTTGAAATTACGTTAAACCAAAAGAAAGCGCACAAAACGAACAACAGATAGCGCTTCATATGACACAAAAGCAATAATTAGCATAACAGTTTATTTTTAGCAAAGACGATGTTCTTTGTAACAAATGCTCAACATGTCGTCCATCATTCATCAACAGTATCTGCAGTCGAGGGACAATGTTGTGGACAGCTCTGTACAGCATATGCACTGAGGTGACAAAAGTGGTCTTTCTTTTGCCCGGTTATAGCGCAGTAAGTCGACGTTGCGTGAACTCCACAAGTCATTAGAAGTCCCTTGCAGAAATATTGAGCGGTGCTATCTCAATAACCGTCCATAATTGCGAAAAGTTGCCGGTGCACGATTTTGCGCACGAACCGACCTCTCGATTATGTCCCATAAGTGTTCGATGGGATTCATGTCGGGCGATCTGGACGACGGACGATCGCGGTAGACTTGCGACTTCAGATAACTCCACAATAGATATGACACGGATTGTGTTGTACGGACTTTGGAGGCGAAGTATGATGGACGTGGCGGTTCAAAATGCGACCATCGTTAAACCATGTTTCACACGTTTAGTAATAAGTGTTGAAATTCCATCCTGCATAAAAGTCGTACCTTCCAGTAGGTACTTAGCAACCAGGCTAGAGACGATCTGTCTCCCTTTTCAATACAGCTCATTTTATACACGATTTTCGTGCGGCAACACTGACATGTTGCTGCCTAGTACCATCTGTTGGCCAGTTTTTGCACTCGTTTTTGGTTTCGATACAACCCCGTGTCATTTCAGGCATTTGTGTTAATTTTTGCCTGTCTATCTACATTACACCGTGAATTAGTGCATTTTCAAATGGTAATGGACTTTCGGGTCACCCTGTACTCCGCATATAAGGAAAGATTACGCAGCGAGTTTCCCACTCAGATATCACTTTTGAATGTTGGTTGTTTGTGACAAGATCTGTTTTTGTCTCATCTGAGAAGGAGAAACGTCTGCCACCATTTGTTGGAATCTGACAGCTGAAGGATCGTGACCTGTCGAGACTCTTCTTTATTGTGCCGCAGTATTTCTGGTCGCGTCGGTCGCGAGCCCACTACTGTGAATATGGATTCAATGGCTTCATTAGGGCCGTACGCAAAGTCTTGCAGGATCTTAAGGGCCCCACTTGACTAGCGCCCGAGAGAGCACACATGATGCCTATTTGTGATGTCGGTGCTGAACAGCGTGGTTGTCATTCCTAGCTACTTCAAAATGGTTCAAATGGCTCTGAGCACTATGGGACTTAACTTCTGAGGTCATCAGTCCCCTAGAACTTAGAACTACTTAAACCTAACTAACCTAAGGACATCACACACATCCATGCCCGAGGCAGGATTCGAACCTGCGACCGTAGCGGTCGCGCGGTTCCAGACTGTAGCGCCTAGAACCGCTCGGCCACTCCGGCCGGCTCCTAGCTAGTGTTCATCTCTTATTGACGTCTTTTTTAAGGTCCTGAACTTTGCTTCTGTTCGAGGATATCACTTATCAAAAGACAACAACCCTGAGGTATTTACGGGATACTCGAACAAACCACGTTTCTGCTAGGTGGATTTTAGGAATGATATAACCGTCATGAATGATCGTTTTATTGTAGGCTGCTGCTTCATTTACGGTCTTCACAATGCGATATGAACTACTAGCTGCAACTCACAGTATCACATACGCGTTCCCATTTTTTTACTCATTATTAAACCTACTCCCGCATTACCCCTATTTTATTTTGAATTTCTAACCTTGTATCCCCTACCAGAAGTCCTCTTCCTCCTGTCACCGAACTTCACTTATTTACACTATAACTGAATTTAACCTATCCATTACTCTTTTTAAATTTTCTAACCTATTAAGCTGTATGACATTCCACGCTCCGATCCGTAGTGCACCAGTTTTGTTTCTCCTGCTATGTCCACCTGAGTAGTCCCCGCCTGGTGATCCGAATGGGGGACTATTTTACCTC
Source organism: Schistocerca cancellata (assembly GCF_023864275.1). NCBI lineage: Eukaryota > Metazoa > Arthropoda > Insecta > Orthoptera > Acrididae > Schistocerca > Schistocerca cancellata. The sequence continues at coordinate 482,914,125 of NC_064628.1, forward strand.
CGGGATATTTCACCCAAGAGGATACCATTATCATTTAACCATACAGTAGAGCCCTCGGGAAAAATTACAGCTGTAGTTTCCCATTGCTTTCAGCCATTCGCAGTACCAGCACAGCAAGGCCGTTTTGATTAATGTTACAAGTCCAGATAAGTCAATCATCCAGATTGTTGCCCCTGCAGCTACTGAAAAGGCTGCTGCCCTTCTTCAAGAACCACGCGTTCGTCTGGCCTCTCAACATGTATCCCTCCATTGTGGTTGCACCTACGGTACGGCTATCTGTATCGCTGAGACACGCAAGCGTTCCTATCAACGGCACGGCCCATGGTTCATGGATGGAAAGGAGGGGGGGGGGGGGTAAGCGGGAGAGGGGAAGTGGTACATATACACACAATGACATTAAGAGGTCGTATCATTCGAACTAAGTAAAATATACGAATGATTTTTGATCTGTACTATAAATCTATCTATACCATAAATCACCGAAAAAACAAATCGTGTGCGTAATGGTACATACACACAAAATTTGCTTTTGCGATGATTTATAGTATATATCAAAATCATTCGTATATGTTATTTGGTTAGAATGATATAACATCCTTACGTTGTAAAGTCATTTTTCAGAAAACCCATGTTTTTCTTAGAGTGCATTAGTTTTTGTCAATCCTAGCTTTCAGTAATAGTCAATAAAACGTTGAAAGATAAACAGTGTAATGGAATAAACAGTTCTCGTGTTTATCACTTAATTTGAACGGTAAGCTTGAGTCAAACCATATTGCGACTTTAGGAGATGGTGTGCAAGGTTAAAGTAATAAATTAACGCGCAAATTACGACGACGCCAAGTTATAGTGAAAATTTCAGATTATAGGTTGTCTCGAGGAACGCCAAGTCTCTATGAAAAATTGTCAGTGTGAATACGAGCTCACCGCGTGGAACGTCCTTAACTTACTACGGAAACATGATTTTAGTGATAAAAACAAAAATGAAAAATTGATGCCGCAGGTTGATACTGTAGTAGTTAATGACGCATACTTTAAAAACATATAGTGATCACTTATCCGATACAGCATACAAACGTCTATTTCTGAAATACTGCACTGTGTTCCAGATCCCTCAGTAACCAAAGTTACCGGATAAAATGAATAGTAGCGTGTTTCGTCACTTCACATTATTACAATTCTTGCCACCCAAATCAGTTTTCAGAATGATAAACAGCAAAGAAATGTTTAAAAGAAGACGTTAACAAATGTTACTTCGCTGACTTAAATCGTACATTGCTCCGCAGAACAGTATTCAAGAACAAGAGGAATAAATATTTTAGGCGCGTTCGAAAGGACTCCTACAACACATCGCACTCTTCCTTTTTGTCTTTCCCGCAACAGAATCTACGTGTTCGTTCCACTTGACGTCTTTTTAGCGCGTGACTCCCAAGTACTTAATCGGTGTCTCAGCCGTTCTCTTATGCAGCGGAGGTGTTCTAAAGCTGCAGCATCACTTGTTACGCTGTCGTTAATTCGTGCAGAGATTCCATACTGTTCTTACCATTTGTTGCCAGATCACGTACCCATTACTTCTCTTTGGGTATGTGACGTTGATGCAGACAATGTTAAAAGATAGATACTGATAAATAGCTTCGATTAACGTTGTATTTATTCTCAGCCGAGTCGCTACGAAAAGGTTTTGGAAGAAATTTAAATTACATAAAAGCGGACTTACCACTTGATTTAATAAAACATGATGGATTAAACTCAGGCAGGAGCACAATTACCTAACAAATTTTAAGGATTAACTGAAAATCTATACAAATCACGTGATTCTCTTAGATCAACAAATAACGATCAAAAATTCAGTGGGCAGAGGAAAGACTGTCAGCAGAACACAGCGCACATTCAAAATAACTGTTTCCATGGGACGTGTGGAAGGCTGAAAGTATGTGACTAACAGCTTAAGCACGTTAATAACCAAATAATCAATCTGCCTCTAAGATCTTCATAAAAAATCAATCTTATACATAATAAAAAATGAATGGGCTTGCATTTATGCAAAGGAAAACGGCGTAGTCTCTAGGAAACATAGGTTGGTATATGTGGGATAATTTACTAGAAATCAGGCTGAAACTCAGTTAAAATTAGTCAACACATATTAATTCCAAGATCTGTAAGGTGGTCATCTCATTCCTGCTTTTGTATTTCATTGGTGTGCACGTCAGAGAGAGAGAGAGAGAGAGAGAGAGAGAGAGAGAGAGAGAGAGAGCAACTTACGTTACTGCTAAACAAGCTTTGGTCTTGTAGTGGCACAGTTTTTGCCTCTGCGCAACCTGTTAGTTGAAGTGTGGTAGGTGGGACGTATTCAGTAGTGCTGTGTTGACTTGTGATGGTATCTGTTAGATGAAGAAAGATTGATTGTAAAAGAGAGCAAGGACGAATAAGACATAGACGTATCAGAAAGCGAAGAGAATACATATTTTGAATGACGTTATTATTTTTTAAGAGAAGAAATCTGAGGTAAAACTGCAGTACTGCACAGCTAGGAATGATTACTGTCAGCTAGTTAACTTGCTTAGAGCTGAGAAAAAGACCACCCCACTTCCCTGAGTCATCCATTAACATATTAACTGATTAAACTGTTTAATTTTTATAGAAATTCTCTGTTAACATTGTACGATCTTTAAATCATTGTTCATTTTGTTAAGCATAGTATTGTTTAGACCTATGTTATGTGTGGAGATCACGCAAAGTATTACTCTGTTTTTTTTTTTTTTAATATATACTTCATTCTAACAGTGGGAATGGCTACACTCTCCATCCCCCTCTTTGTCTTTGTGTAATGACAAACAAGGGGATTACCACACACATGCAACAGTTCGAATATGTATTTAGAAATAGAAATATAGCTTAGCCTCTGCCTGTTTGACTTCTTAAGTAATAGAACCCAGTAGGTTGTCCTCGATGGTGAGTGTTCATCGGAGGTGAGGGTATCATCTGGAGTGCCCCAGGGAAGTGTGGCAGGTCCACTGTTGTTTTCTATCTACATAAATGATCTTTTGGATAGAGTGGATAGCAATGTGCGGCTGTTTGCTGATGAAGCTGTGGTGTACGGGAAGGTGTCGTCGTTGAGTGACTGTAGGAGGGTATAAGATGACTTGGACAGGATTTGTGATTGGTGTAAAGAATGGCAGCTAACTCTAAATATAGATAAATGTAAATTAATGCAGATGAATAGGAAAAAGAAGCCTGTAATGTTTGAATACCCCATTAGTAGTGTAGCACTTGACACAGTCACGTCGATTAAATATTTGGGCGTAACATTGCAGAGCGATATGAAGTGGGACAAGCATGTAATGGCAGTTGTGGGGAAGGCGGATAGTCGTCTTCGGTTCATTGGTAGAATTTTGGGAAGATGTGGTTCATCTGTAAAGGAGACCGCTTATAAAACACTAATACGACCTATTCTTGAGTACTGCTCGAGCGTTTGGGATTCCTATCAGGTCGGATTGAGGGAGGACATAGAAGAAATTCAGAGGCGGGCTGATAGATTTGTTACTGGTAGGTTTCATCATCACGCAAGTGTTACTGAAATGCTTCAGGAACTCGGGTGGGAGTCTCTAGAGGAAAGGAGGCGTTCTTTTCGTCAATCGCTGCTGAGGAAATTTAGAGAACCAGCATTTGAGGCTGACTGCACTACAATTTTACTGCTGCCAACTTACATTTCGCGGAAAGACCAGAAAGATAAGATAAGAGAGATCAGTGCTCGTACAGAGGCATATAGGCAGTCATTTTTCCCTCGTTCTGTTTGGGAGTGGAACAGGGAGAGAAGATGCTATTTGTCGTATGAGGTACCCTCTGCCACGCACCGTATGGTGGACTGCGGAGTATGTGTGCAGATGTAGATGTAGATGTTTGCTGTTGTGCTTTCGAGAAATCTGCAAAAATGTTGTCATTATGCGAGGTAACTGGAAATTTTGATTAGGGACAGATAATTGTTTTACTTCAGTCACGCATTTAATATAAAGAGAAGTTGCATACAGATCAGTTACATTTCAGTTCAAATTATATTCCGTTTAGCCAAAGGTTAGTATACGAGTTTAAGTTGAATAACAGTCTGTGAGGACATAGTTTTGGTAATCCGTAGACTTTTAATGAGTGGGAGATAAAGTTGGACTAAATTTCATGCAGAAACAAATATAGTGGGGAGGTCACAAATTTCAAAGAAAAAGCACGGAACATTTACATTAGAACATAATGGATTACGAGCCCCTGAAATACTAAGAAAGTGAGTACAGAAGTTAACAAACTTTGGAAGGTAGGAGACGAGGTACTGGCAGAAGTAAAGCTGTGAGTACCAGCCGTGAGTCGTGCTTCGGTAGCTCAGTTGGTAGAGCACTTGCCCGCGAAAGGCAAAGGTCTCGAGTTCGAGTCTCGGTCGGACACACAGTTTTAATCTGCCAGGAAGTTTCAAAATTTGATTTGTTTGTAGGGCTGATGGGACACTAGCAAGATCTAAATGATCTAAATATAGTTTAACATTTAAATTATTCTTACGATTAAATTCATCAAGGATTTCAATGGTCATCCAATTGTATCCTCGTACAGTCACTGAACGACAGCAGCTCCCCGTGCACCAAAGCTTCATCAGCAAACAATCGCAGGTGCTGCGATTTACGCATATACGCATATATATTCCTATCACACTTTCCTGTGGCACTGCTGACGGTACCCTTATCTCTGGCGAACACTCGTACTCGATGACGACGAATATGGTCTTATTACGTAAGGAGTCTTCAAGCCCCTCACATATCTGGGAAGTTATTCCGTACACTCGTCCATTCGTTGACAACCTGCAGTGGGGCACCGTGTCAAACGCTTTTCGGAAATCTAGGAATAATGAGTCTGCCTGTTGCCCTGCAATCATCGTTCGCCAGGTATCATGGGAGAAAAGGGCAAGTTTCGCACGACCAGTGCCTTCAAAAACTTTGCTGCTTTGTGGGTAGAGGCATTTCCAACTGAAGGAAATTTATTTTATTCTTAATATTAGACTGATTAACATCAGTCAAATCGAATGTTCATTAACGCCAAGAAAAAAATCGACGTATGCCATCACAGAAGATACACTGGACTGTAAGAGCTACGTCCGCAGCTCGTGGTCGTGCGGTAGCGTTCTCGCTTCCCACGCCCGAGTTCCCGGATTCGATTCCCGGCGGGGTCAGGGATTTTCTCTGCCTCGTGATGACTGGGTGTTGTGTGATGTCATTAGGTTAGTTAGGTTTAAGTAGTTCTAAGTTCTAGGGGACTGATGACCATAGATGTTAAGTCCCATAGTGCTCAGAGCCATTTGACCCATTTTGTAAGAGCTACGTGGAGCCGACTAGTATCCTGCTGGAATATCCAGCCAGGTCAGATTCACAGCTACCTCTCAGTACAACGCCGACAGTTCATTGTTGAGCGTAGCGGGATCCATCCGTGCGTGTCACGAGAAATTACGAATGGGACCCGAGTCACGAGACTTGGCATCATGTCAGTTTGACCTTAATGAAAGCTCCCTGCGGTTCATTCAGCACTTAAGAGCTGAATAAGTATGCGACCGTCATAGTTCGACAAGATAAACAGTGATTCTTCGTAAAAGCACGTTTGTTAGCATTTTCTCATGCCGTTGTCTACATTAGCGACTATATTACGGTTCTCGAAGCTTGAATAGTTCATAGCGTGTCAGGTAATTATACATTTGATTTCGTTATTTTTGCCACATCACACCTCTACTACAACCACTCTCTTTCACACATCACGAGGTCTGATGTTCTGTACAACTAGAACAACCAATCTCTCCATTTCGGAATCCTTTTTGCGAAGGATTTCTTTTCACCTAGTGGCAGTTTCTCAGTTGACAAAAAAAGAAGTTGATATTTCGTCTAAGTTGGAACTCAATCGCGAGAGCTTACATTGTTATTAGTTTTGGCCGCCGTGGAATAGTTGTCATTTTGTCACCATTTATAAAGGGACTTGGTCCCGTTTCCACACTACTTTCTCCATGCTGAGCGTCGGATTTTTATTTGCGGCGGCTTTTATCTCTGCGTTATGTTGCCCCTCCCCCCCCCCCCCCCTGTGCGCATGGCACACAGACCTTGCATGGGGGCTTAATCAAATATAATGCAAATAATTTTAATTTTAGACGCTGTCTGTCCGGTTGCGCAGTCTCGTAACCGGTTGGCCCTGAGTAGTATTAGTACGCAATCTGACTGCATAGAATAACAACAAAGAATGAAAGAAAACTTCCGTTAACACAACTAATTAATTAAGTCCCCAGCAACTATAAAAGCTACGAAACAACAAAGCACAAGTGTAAGTAATTAAAAAAAACAGAAATACTATAATTGCACAAGGAAACCAGAATTACACTCTAATACATGAACACAAGCCAGATGCTTTGTTGACTGAACCTGTGACAAAGAGGCATTGTTATTTAGGACATTTGATATAAAAAATAAAAAAAAATTCTTTACCTTCATATAAATTGACAAAAAATACACTCTGATCATTACAACATCTGCAATCGAACAGCATCGGCTGTCTAGCCCATCAGAACAACTGCACACGCCATGCTCTCAACTAGTACTGCAACTACGGCTACCTCAGAACTACGACCGCCCACCGCAACTTCTCAACAAGCACTGCCAGTAAAGGCGACTGAATAATACTCTTTGGCGCAATCTCTGGCGCTGTGATTCAGTGTAGCCACCTTTCATATGCCCCTCCTCCACGGGCTAGAATTTGATGGTATTTTTGCCAGCATTGGTGGTGAAAATACCACCAAATTCGTCCCAAAAATACAGACAAAAATTAAAAAGTAATATTAATAAGTAAATATCACATAACTAAATAAATTTTGGCTTTCCACTGACCCTTCAATAACCTAATATATAAAATACAGTAAGGAATACAAATGCTTGCATACATATGATTTTACATAACAGTTTACTCAAGTATCATGTGGTCAAACAATTCAATCAATAGCGTCAGCAATGACGAATGGGTGCAGGTAAGAGTCTCATAACATCTCATAAACAGTAAACACACAAAAAAAAAATCAGTTTATACAAATATTCACATAAAATCCTTTCAATAGCTCAATAAACAAGTAGGACTCCTCAGAGTAGTTGACAGTTCCAACAGTAGCAGCCAGCAATGATCAACAGGTGCAAAAAGCAGTCTCATAACATTTCATTAGCAGTATTTAAACAGCTTCAACAGTGGCACCCAAAAATGGCGAGCAGGCGCAGACACCAACAAGTGACATTATCTCAGTAGAAGCAGTACCATTAGTGACACCCAGCAATGTTGAACAGGTGCAGACACCAACAAGTGACATTATTTCAATAGAAGCAGTCCATCAGTGGCACCCAGTAATGTTGAGCAGGTGCAGACACCAACAAGTGACATCATTTCAGTAGAAGGAGTTCCAACAGTGGCAGGCAGTAATGTTGAACAGGTGCAGACACCAGCAAATGACAACATTTCCGTAGAAGTGGCACCCAGCAATGTTGAGCAGGTGCAGACAGCAACAAGTGACATCATTTCAGTAGAAGCAGTTCCATCAGTGGCACCCAGTAATGTTGATAGGTGCAGACAGCAACAAGTGACATCATTTCAGTAGAAGCCGTCCATCAGTGGCACCCAGCAATGTTGAACAGGTGCAGACACCAACAAGTGACATCATTTCAGTAGAAGCAGTTCCAACAGTGGCACCCAGTAATGTTGAACAGGTGCAGACACCAACAAGTGACATCATTTCAGTAGAAGCAGTTCCATCAGTGGCACCCAGTAATGTTGATAGGTGCAAACTGCAACAAGTGACATCATCTCAGTAGAAGCAGTTCCATCAGTGGCACCCAGTAATGTTGATAGGTGCAGACACCAACAAGTAACATCATTTCAGTAGAAGCAGTCCATCAGAGGCACCCAGCATTGTTGAACAGGTGCAGACACCAACAAGTGACATCATTTCAGTAGAAGCAGTCCATCAGTGGCACCCAGCAATGTTGAACAGGTGCAGACACCAACAAGTGACATCATTTCAGTAGAAGCAGTTCCAACAGTGGCACTCAGTAATGTTGAACAGGTGCAGACACCAACAAATGACATCATTTCAGTAGAAGCAGTTCCATCAGTGGCACCCAGTAATGTTGATAGGTGCAGACAGCAACAAGTGACATCATCTCAGTAGAAGCAGTTCCATCAGTGGCACCCAGTAATGTTGATAGGTGCAGACACCAACAAGTAACATCATTTCAGTAGAAGCAGTCCATCAGAGGCACCCAGCATTGTTGAACAGGTGCAGACACCAACAAGTGACATCATTTCAGTAGAAGCAGTCCATCAGTGGCACCCAGCAATGTTGAACAGGTGCAGACACCAACAAGTGACATCATTTCAGTAGAAGCAGTTCCAACAGTGGCACTCAGTAATGTTGAACAGGTGCAGACACCAACAAATGACATCATTTCAGTAGAAGCAGTTCCATCAGTGGCACCCAGTAATGTTGATAGGTGCAGACAGCAACAAGTGACATCATCTCAGTAGAAGCAGTTCCATCAGTGGCACCCAGTAATGTTGATAGGTGCAGACACCAACAAGTAACATCATTTCAGTAGAAGCAGTCCATCAGTGGCACCCAGTAATGTTGAACAGGTGCAGGTAACAGTCCATAATATTCACTATTACTAATCAAACAGTTCATCAGAGTTTATCAGCAGTAATTAAACATTTCCAAGTGGCACCCACCAATGTTAATACATGTAAGCACGAACAACAGTTTAAATGCACACACAATTGCTTTTACAAAATTATTATCAATGCTCTAACACTAAACATACAAATTACAATAAACACACAAATGGTATCAGGTAATTGTCATATTAACTATTACAAATACACAAATGCCAGTAAACCTATAATATTTATGGGTGTCAGTGCAGGCCACAACAAACAAGTAAAATAATATTTAGGAGATAGATCGGTACCAATTATTTGGGATTAGGCAGGGGAAACACACAAAACACACTCACTCATCTTTCATCCACATATTAAGTACTACTGTGTAATTGAATAGTGTTAACTGTGTAAATGCAATTCTGTCAAAATTTGATGTTCGACATGTGTATCAAGTAGTAGTGGTAACAGTGTATAACAGTCAATAATAGTTAGTCAACGTCATAGTCATCATGTCAAAACCAATGTTTGCCAAGCCAGATCAAAATGTACAGTTGCTGAACAACTGTCTGTGTGCCAATATATGCAAATACTTCCTCTCTCCAAAAAAAAGTATATACTGCTTATTGATTTAACAAAGTGTGTGTGTGTAGACAATCTTCCTTCCACTTGAGTGTTCTAGTCTGCTACCTTCATCCTCCTTGTTCCATATAAATCAACAAAAAAATATGCTCCTCACTTACTTTACCTCTTATCCACCAAAACTCCAATAATCATCAGCATCACATAATCTCAATACCTCAATAATACCTCTTACGTCGATACATATAAACCTTATCATCAATACCATTTACCTTACCTCTTGTCCACCAAAACTCCAATCATCATCAACTTCACACAATCTCAATACCTCAATAATACCTCTTCAATACGTCGATACATATAAACCTTATCACCAATATCATTTCACTTCCATAACAACCCTTTCCTCTAGTCAGTCTCCTCGAACAAGTACAGATAAAATCCTAGTGCAAACTTCAATTCATCATCCCACACAATCCGAAGACACAATGTCCACACACAACCTCTGTGTAATCCATCTGACCCAAACCTTCTACTCATTATGAATTATAAAATATATTTTGGTTACCTTGTCCATCATTAAATAAAAGAAATGCATACATGACCTCTAACAGCCTTTAGTTCGAATAACTTTCAGTAAGTAAGTACGAGTACGGAGTGTGAATGATCGTAATATTTCACAGTGTGTACACCACTTCAAGAATCATGGCAAAACAGAAGCAAACATGTGGAGTATTTCTTTGTGTCAAGTGTCACTTGCTATTTCAATGGCTCACGAAGAATGCAGTGTAATAAATGCCAATGGTCTAAAGCTAGTGTTGGTATTTCATGTCGTTAGCTTCCTGTCTGTCTATTAGCAGCTTCCATAAAACCTCCAGCTCATGTGATTTCAATGAAGTTTCTTCTACCAATGTCGTTCGTAGAATTATAGCAGTTCATTTTTTTAACTTAAAATATAAGGCACTGAGCATAAGCAAAACATGCAATAGCGAGTAAATATACCAGTAGAGAACAGAATGCCAAGCACAATCCCTACGGCGAGGCTCTGCCAAGCAAATAATCCATAATTAATACCATAGTGTGACCTAAACTCCATGTTTGTACACCGTATATCAGCATTTCTATATACCAAATTAAAGAGTAGTTATGACAACAAAACAGAAATGTGTAAATATGCTATCCATACGCAAAGCAGCAAATATATATCTTACATAATAAACAGGTCATTAGCATCATATCAGCATAAGCAAATAAATGTTCATATGTAATCTTAATAAGTAAACATGAAGGCGCAAGCAGATAAATCACAAAGTATGACTTACATACATAACCACATCAGCACAACTAATCAGGTGACAATTATAATTTAAATAAATAAGCACAGCAGGCACATAATAAAAAAAATGTGACATCAGTGAAAAAAGCAGTGCAGCCAAGCGATGCATAATATACATAATTAACAACCCTGTTCATTAATCAATCATTGTCAAAATCAGTTAACACAAAGTATAAATCACGTAATCGCGAGCAGCAAATTACGTCTAAAGTACGTACCTTAGTGGAAATATGTTACCTGAAAAGTAAACTCAATTAATAGCTACCTTTTTATTTTATTAGTTTCTTCTTCTAAATTACATTCTTCCTGAAAATTTCTCGATAGCAAGTCCTCTTAACGTCGGACACACACAGAATTTCCCTGAAGGTTTTAAATATTTTATACAACCGTATCCTGAAAAATACTGAACGTTAATAACATAATTTATCAAGTCACTATAGCTTTATACTGAATTTATTCAGAGAAATTACACTGTGTATTTGTTTACGGCTGTCAGTGCATTCGCACTGAGCGCTCGATCAGCTGTAGGTACACGTGACGTAGGAAGTAATTGTTCGCGGTCAACGACTGCCTTGTGCGGCGCGCAGACTGGACTGTTGCTTTGAGTATGTGCCGCCGCCGGAACACGGCGTGGTATCCTTGTACTCTCTGTGTGTTTACGTGTAACTGTTAGTTTCTCAAAAGTATGTCATTCCACAAAAATTTTAACGTTCGATATATGATGTATTCCCTTAGAGCGCCGAGATTTAAGAGTTTCTACTTCGACAATGTTATCATGAATAATTTTGCGAACTCTATATGGACCGTTATAAAGCAGAAAAAAATTTCGACACAAGCCTTTTCCTTTGTGAGACAAACGATGAGACTTAATTAACATCTTTTGACCAACTGACAAGGTTTTTAAACGACCAGGATGTTTAGCTGATTTCTCTCTTCTAGCAGCCACAGATGCAATATTTTCTAGAGCCAGGTTGACAACTTCAGAATGCCGCAGTTTCCGTGTAGGCGGAAAAGGAACTATTTCAGAAATGCGATTTGTCGGTGCTCTATTTTTTAATAACAATATAGGCGGTAAAGAAGTTGAATCATTAGGGAGTTCATTCAGAATGTTTTGAAAAATATGAAGATACTGATCCCACGTTCTATGATTCTGATGACAATAAAGTCGACACAATTTATTGATTTCCTTCAGTCATCTCTCTGAAGCGTCAGATTGAGGGTGAAAAAGTGAAATGAAAATTGGTTTAATCTTACGACGCCGTAGAGTACGAAGCCAAATTTTAGAGCGAAACTGTGATCCATTATCTGATATAACTTTATCAACATGACCCACTTCTTTAAGAAAATGTTTGATGAAAGCATTAGATACTGAAGAACGAGCTGTTGCTTTGCGTAAAGGTGTAAAACACACATATTTTGATGTCAATTCCACTGCTACCAAAATGTACGCAAAACCATTAGTAGAACGAACCACTGGACCGAACAAATCGACTGCACCCATGTCCTTTAATTTCGCTGTAATGATAGGAAACAACGGTGCTCTGTGAGAAATAGTTGGCGCCTTAGCCTTTTGACATAATTTGCATTTGGCAAGAACAGATGGAATACGTTTTTCCATATTACTGAAGTAGCAATTTTCTCGTAATTTATGAAAGCATTTTCTGGGACCAAAGTGTGCATAACTGAAATGTGTATACCAAATCAATTTATTAACCCACTCATCAGGAATGCAAACAGAGTTGTCGACCGATTTTCGTTTAAAAAGAATATCATTGCGAACTAAATAATACTGTCTAATGGCTACGCTTTCCTTTCTCCTCCACTTCTCCTTAATGTCCTTCCAGACTGGGTCCTTATTTTGCTCCTTAGCGATGTCCTGGAGCGAAGACGAAATAAAATTCTCAAACGCAACACTTTGAATATACATCAAACAATAACTGTTTTCTTTGCAGTCCTCCTCAGCACTTTGTTTCAAACCCATAGGTGCACGTGATAAAGCATCAGCAATAATATTTGAAGAACCCTGTATATAAACAATACTAAAATCAAATTCCTGTAGATACAGCGCCCATCGTGACAATCTTCCATGAGTTAATTTTGTTGACATAAGAAATTCCAGAGCTCGATGATCGGTGTAAACCTTAGTATGTCTGCCATACAAAAATATGCAAAATTTTGTGAAAGCCCATACAACAGCCAAGGCTTCAAGTTCCGTAATCGAATAATTCTTTTCTGATTTAGAGAGAACACGACTTCCAAATGCAATAGTTTTCTGTTCTACAACGCCGTTTTCTTCTGTCTCTTGAAATAAATGTGCACCTAGGCCTTTGTATGATGAGTCCGTCGCCAAACAAAAATCTTTAGATAAATCCGGATGTGAAAGAAGTGGAGCAGCAACTAAAGCATCACGAAGTTGTTCAAATTCTGATTGAGCTTCCTCATCCCAACACCAATTAGATTTCTTTCCAGATAGTTCACATAAACGAGGTGTGGTCAAATCGTCCAATTTAACAAAGCGTCTAAGAAAATTACAGACACCAAGGAAACTACGAACATCACGTTTTGTAGTAGGGACAGCATAATTACGAATAGTGTCTAGTTTCTCTGGATCAGGAAGAATACCTTCTGTAGAAATAATATGACCAAGAAATTTCACCTGAGAACGACCAAATTCAGATTTTTTCAAGTTCACTGTAATGCCAACTCTTGCAAAAATACGTAATAATGAATCCAAAATTTTGTTATGCTCACTCCAAGAACGTTTAGCAATAAGAATATCGTCAACATATTAAGTAATATTGTCACGAAGATAACCAGGTAAAATTTCGTTTAAACTACGAATGAATGCTGCAGAAGATATAGTAAGCCCAAACGGTAATTTCCGAAATTGATAACAGTTACCAAAGGCTAAAAAGGCAGTGTATTTTCTACAATCAGGGTGGAGTTCTATTTGCCACAAACTTGCGCGCATATCAATCGTGGATAAAACTTTAATTCCATGGAAATGTTGAAGAAGTTCATCTAAATTTTGTGGACAGTCAGTTTCAGGAATGATGATATTATTTCTCTGTCTGGAATCCAGAACCAAACGAATTGACCCATCCTTTTTAAGAACGACGTGTAATGGGTTGGCATAAGGACTGACTGCTGGCTCAATAATGCCTTGATCTAACATGTATGAGCCAGTATGCCAAAGGAATAGCGTACGTTTTCCCCCGAAATGGTGTGTGTTCTTTTACTTTAAATAAATATTGTAAGCCTTGTATAGTTCCTGTGTGATGACTAAATACTGTAGCATGTGAAGTCAAAATTTGGTGCAGTTCTTCTCTTGCAACGTCATCTGGAACTTCAGCTTTATTAACCTTTTCATTAATTAATTCTTCGCTATTAAGTATATCATCCATCCCGTCTCTGTATCTGTTATCATTGTCATGAATGAACACATTGTCATCATAATACTCAGCGAAAACATCAGAAGTAAGAAACATTAAACATTTTGTGTCTGATTCAGATTTTGTTAAACACTCGAAAAATTTCAAACATTTCGGCATTCCGGCAACAGTCAGATTCACACTTCCTTCTTTAAAGTTTAAAATTGCCTTATGTGCGTTAAGAAACTCCATACCTAATATAATTTGTGTGCTGAGTAATGGAACAATAATAAAATTAGCAGAAATTTCGTATCCTTGACAAATGAAATTTAGGTTGGTCTGTTGTTTGACTTCCACACTTTTTCCAGAAACAGCGCCTCGAATTGTAGTTTTAGAAACAGGTAACACAGGACAAGTAATAGTTCTTACACATATACGAAAAACTGATTCACTATTGACATTCAGTGGGCTCCCAGAATCTAAAACTGCAGTGAACTTATTCTTACCCACACATACTTCAATAACAGGATGTAAAAATGCGTCTACATTATTTTCCTTTTCGTCTAGCAAAATGTCTCTCATGTCTTCCAGGCGTACGTAGTGTAAAGTCGTAGTGTCATTACTTTCTGAACCGTCTATATTGCTGCCAGAAGCCGAAGCTACAAGTCATTGTCGATTGTTTGCGTCACGTCTTTGATTATTCGCGTCATTTCGCGGATCAATTTCTACTATTTGCACTTGTCTCTCTGAATTTCTGTCACGTGGAGGATGCCAATTAGGTCCCTCCTGTCTGTTACATGTAAATTCTTGGTTGCGTTTGTTATTAAAATTTCTGTTTTCCTGGCTATCTGCATGACTACTTCTTGTGTAGGAATTTCCGTTATTATAATTGTCTGTGTAATTTCTGTTAGAACGTCTGTTATTGTCATAAGGCTGGTATCTATTGTCCTGTCTGTTACGTCTGTCATTTTCAAAATTACCGCTATAACGTCCGTTCCGATCACTATCCCTTTTCTCTGAAAAACTATAGTAATTACTGCTACTGAAAAAATTACAAGAAGTCCCGTCGTCATTGTCATACTCAAGTTCTTGTAGCAACGTCTTAATAGTCTGAATGTCGTCTTTACATCTTCCGGCTAAAGCAATTTGTCTTATCGATTGTGGCAGCTTAGTTAAACAAATGCGAATTAATTCATTCGGGCTATAAGGGTTGGAAAGGAACCGATTCTTTCGAATCATGTCTTCAAAGTATTCTGCTCGCGTGCGGAACTCAGACTGTTTAAAATTACGCTGCATAATAAGACTATGTTTGACTCTGTCTTGCGTGTTTTCGGACCAATATGCCGATAGAAATGCACGATAAAAATCATTTAAATTATTACAATCTCTAATAAGTGCGCGCATGCGCGTCGCCGGTTCGTTTTCTAAATATCCACACATAAATTCCAGTTTGTGACTTAGTGGCCAATTTGATGGAAGTGCGTACATAAATTGGTCTAACCATGAACATGGATGTATGTCGTTCCTTGAATTGCGAAAGATATTAAATTTCCCAACAGTTAAGAAGTGTTTATAGTCAAAGTTTTCGCCTCATGGCGACAAAGACCTACCGCGTCTGTCCCAGTCCGAATGTCGATTATTGTCAAGTTCGCGCGCCTGGCGCTCTCTTGTTGTATCTCGTAAATAAAATAAATTATTTTCTTCAAACCCCTCTGCTATCTGTGATTCTAAATTTCTTCTGCTGTCTTTTCCTACGATTTCGCTTTCAATTTGTTTGACTTGCTTTCGTAATGCCTCAAATTCCCTTTTAACGCGTTCATTAAATTTTCCCTGATTTTCAACATGCTTATTTATGTTCTGGTACTCTTCGGTTTCTGCAAATGCCAATGGAGCTGTATCATCTGAATCTCTGTCCCCATTTAAACTAAGACTTGTCAATTTATCTGAAGTCTCCTCAACTCTTTCCGATAAGTCACCTATTTTTTCTTTCTGTTTATTTACGTCTTCCGTAAGTGTCGCGACTCGGGATTCAGTATTGACACATTTAGTAGTTAACTGTTCATTTCTGTTGTGTGAGGTTATTTATTCTGTCATTTGGTACGGATTCCTCGATTCTTTCAAATATTTCTTCCTTATCATGTGCACGTTGTAAATTTAACTCTGAAAATTTTTGTACTGTCACGCGATCTCTTTCTTCCTGTTCTGTATCCTGTTCCTTTTGTCTGATTTCTATTGAAATTAATCTATTATTGTGAGCGTTCAAAATCGGTTGTACTTCTTCTCTAATTTCTTTCTTTAATTCATCTTTCATGTTTTTAAAACATGTCCCTATTCGTGAGTCTAACCGAGTTTCCATTGTTTCCATCTCCGTTTTAATTGTTCCTATCTGTGAGTCTAACCGTGTTGCCAAAGTTCCCATCTCTGTTTTTAATTCAGATC
Source organism: Schistocerca cancellata (assembly GCF_023864275.1). NCBI lineage: Eukaryota > Metazoa > Arthropoda > Insecta > Orthoptera > Acrididae > Schistocerca > Schistocerca cancellata. Next base: position 482,930,553 of record NC_064628.1, read on the forward strand.
CTAACTGTGATTCCATATCAGTTTCTAACCGTGATCCCAAATTTAATATTGCACTCATCAACTGCTCCATATTAACTTGTTCGAAATTCTTTTCGCCCCTAAAATTTCCCGTAAAACTAACTTCCTTCGTCATAGCAGTAAAGCTATCTGTGGTCGATACTATTCCAGAGTCTTCTGTCGTTAATCTCGTATTCAGAAAATGTTTTGATTGTGAAAAATTTTGAATTGGTTCCGACCTATTTTCCCGGCTTATTAAATTGTTTTCAACTTCATTATTCATCGTACTGTTCTTCTGTGTTGGCGAGTTCGCCATGTCAACAATTTCGTCATTCTGACTATCCATCATTTTTGCCTTTTTCATCGATCGCGTAATCATTTACAAAACATACAAAACTCGTCACCATACGAAAATTACACACAATGACACTTTATCTCCAACAATACCATTCACACGAAATGCTTCACGACAAACACGATTAACGAACAATTGAAATCTTCATATTTGCACAAAATTGTCAACCCCGTATACAAGACAACAAAAATTAAATTCTGCAAAAATACCATTAGAATAATGACAATTACCAAATCTACACATGCAATATAGACTACAATTACTAAACTACAAATTACTACAACAATATTACTGCCTACAGGGGGGCTTAATTAAATATAATGCAAATAATTTTAATTTTAGTCGCTGTCTGTCCAGTTACGCAGTCTCGTAACCGGTTGGCCCTGAGTAGTATTAGTACGCAATCTGACTGCATAGAATAACAACAAAGAATGAAAGAAAACTTCCGTTAACACAACTAATTAATTAAGTCCCCAGCAACCATAAAAGCTACGAAACAACAAAGCACAAGTGTAACTGTTCTGTGTGTGGAAGTGTGATTCAACGTACACATCTGGCACGGTTCTTCCTCAATAAGACAGGGTATTTTAAGCACCATTTACACTGAAGTAATTAAAAAAAACAGAAATACTATAATTGCACAAGGAAACCAGAATTACACTCTAATACATGAACACAAGCCAGATGCTTTGTTGACTGAACCTGTGACCAATAGGCATTTTTATTTAGGACATTTGACATAAAAAATAAAAAAAATTCTTTACCTTCATATATATTGACAAAAAATACACTCTGATCATTACAACATCCGCAATCGAACAGCATCGGCTGTCTAGCCCATCAGAACAACTGCACACGCCATGCTCACAACTAGTACTGCAACTACGGCTATCTCAGAACTACAACTGCCCACCGCAACTTCTCAACAAGCACTGCCAGTGGAGGCGGCTGAATAATACTCTTTGGCGCAATCTCTGGTGCTGTGACTCAGTGTAGCCACCTTTCAACCTTAACGTACTGCCTCTCACACGCTTCCCTTTCCTCCATCAAAACTGCTGTGCCACATGACTGTCCGTCGCACGTACCCACCATGGCCTGACAACATATGATCGTGAGCTTGCTGCAGAACTTCCTTCCGGAAACGTTCTGGAACCTCCGCACGTGGTCCACATCTTGTCGTTCTACACAACAAACCCCCGTGCATAACGAAATGTGGCTGTGACTTAAATGCCTGGCACTCCTTATGCCTTGCCTGTGCCCATTGCCACTCTTCAACTCTCTTCCCTGGCGTACTTAACATCGCCACACCGTGGCTTAACGAATCTGCCTTTGCGTGTGATCTCCCTGGCTTATGGATTATATCATACTCGAATTCGCTAAGCTAAAGTGCCCACCAAATTAATCTACTACACTGATCTTTCAAACCAAGCAACCATTTCAGTGAGGCATGGTCTGTCGCCGGACGGGGTGGCCGAGCGGTTCTAGGCGCTACAGTCTGGAACCGTGCGACCGCTACGGTCGCAGGTTCGAATCCTGCCTCGGGCATGGATGTTTGTGATGTCCTTAGGTTAGTTAGGTTTAAGTAGTTCTAAGTTCTAGGGGACTGATGACCTCAGAAGTTAAGTCCCATAGTGCTCAGAGCCATTTGAACCATGGTCTGTCACGATCTTAAACTTCCTACCATACAGCTGACACCGAAAATACATAATACCATATAAGACCACCAATATCTCTTTCTCCGTTGTTGGGTGGTTATGTTCCGACCTGTTTAACTGCCTTGAAGTGTAAGCTACCAGATGTTCCTGAAGATCTACCACCCGTCCCGAAACACAACCGTCTACCTCATTTGAAGCATCACACGAAAGGATAAACTCTTTTTCGAAATCCGTAAAAACCAGCTTGAAGTGTAAGCTACCAGATGTTCCTGAAGATCTACCACCCGTCCCGAACCACAACCGTCTGCCTCATTTGAAGCATCACACGAAAGGATAAACTCTTTTTCGAAATCCGTAAAAACGAGTACTGGATGTGAAACTAATATTTCTTTCAATTTTTTAAAAATGCCTCCTGACATTTCTGAGACCTATGGAATTCTTCCCTTTCTTCAGTAGCTTGTTGAAGGGTCCGTCTATTTTCGCAAAGTGCTTCACGAGCCGTCTATAATAATTACAGAGGCAAGTGAACGACTGTACCTGCTTAGTTGTTTGTGGTACTGGATAATTTTGAACTGTGCCTTTAGGCAAAGGATCAGTCTGGATGCCAAGCTCCCTACTCACATTTCCCAGATAGTTTACCTGAATTTGCGCAAAATGGCACTTGGCCACACTTAACGTCAAACGCGCCAATCGTAGTCTACTAAAGACATCCTCCAAACGTCTCATATACTCCGGTAAATCCTTTGAATAGACAGTTATGTCTTGGAGATAGACCAAACAAGTTTTCGGCTTTAATCTGTATTTCTGTGTCCCGTCCTTCGACTTCTTAGACACGACAATATTTGTGCTCCAGGGACTATCATTCGGGTCTATGATCCCATCCCGTAGTTGTTGTTCAATAACTTCTTCTACCAGTTGTGTCAGCTGCTTTTCTATGCAATGTGGCTTCCTATAAATTGATGTGGTATCCCCTAACGGTATTTGATGTTGCATCAGCGGGGTTGCCGGTAACCCTCGGTTCTCACTAAATAAATCACTAAACCTCAACAACAAGTTCTCATAGCGACTCGATCACTGCCCTTCAAATGACAAACTTTCCCTTGTAACACTTCGATATCGTCAGTTTGCTGTGGCTTCCCTCTGGGCTCGACCTACCGAGGTCTTTCAAGACTTCCAGAGAGGCTATTATTGCACCCTCTGATCAGTCATCTCTCTTCCGCCAGAGTTATTCAAACTAACGAGAGTCGTCTGTTCTCCAACAATTCCCCTCACATGCGCTAAACTCCTGCATATAAAACAATGCGAACTATCAAATTCTTCATTGCTTAAGAGCAGCTCAATTACGTATAATGTTTCCCTTGTGAAATCGGAATCCACTGACTTCCACATCACGGGCAACGGGTTATACACAGTTCTGGTGAATACTTTGAAGGTCAGTAAAACTTCGAAACACGTATCTATTTTGCACGAGCTGTAAATAAATAGTTGCCACTATTAAGGTTCCAACCCCCGTATATATGCTCTTCGACGGCTTGCGGTGCGTTAATTTTAACATAGCACTACCAAACACAATGACACTGACACTGTTGTTGCCAAAGACAGTAAGACAGGTATTTGCTTGTCAACTGATTCTCAGTATACGTCAGAGTGCTGCGCAGCTACTCTCACTCTGTTTGAATAAGTCTCACGTTCGCACCCTGATGTACACTCTCAGTATCTACTACAACTTCAAAGTCAGTGTCAGGTGCTATCCTGACACTCCAAACCACTGGTGGCCAAGTGATATGCATTGGTAAACAGCAACAGTACTTCGACAGCTAACAGGATGACTGGTGGGTTTATACACCTCTCCACCAGTTTTTGTCTACCGAGCACAATAGTCCTTTGGTGTGTGTGTGGGGGGGGGGGGGTGGATATCTGTCGGTCCAGGGTAGGGTTCCTGGGTATAGAGCCTGTCACAGGAGAAACATAGAAGTGAAGGGATAGAACTGGATGGTGGTAGTGCTGCGTAAATAATGAATTAGGCATGATTCTGCACTTATCATTCATGTAAAGAAAGGATACAATTTTTGATCATAATAAATGCAGAGGTTGGAAGCAGTTATCTATAAAATAGTAGTGACTGTAGACTGTAGCGTATTGCAGGGCAGGGAGATGTGGGATTAACACTGGATGTAGCAAAATATGTTCAAATGTGTGTGAAATCTTATGGGACTTAACTGCTAAGGTCAGCAGTCCCTGAGCTTACACACTATTTAACCTAAATTATTCTAAGGACAAACACACACACCCATGCCCGAGGGAGGACTCGAACCTCCGCCGGGACCAGCAGCACAGTCCATGACTGCAGCACCTCAGACCGCTCGGCTAATCCCGAGCGGCTGGACGTAGCATGCATGGGGAAAGAAACGCAGTACTGTTCTACTACTACACTATTTCTGCATACAGTGGTTATCTTAAAATACATGGGAACAGCCCCAAGGAGACTCTTCATAGAGGACAGGAAGATAGATGCCACTCCATCCAAAATCCGAGTAGACAATCCTGAGTAGTGCATGAATAATAAATGTGATACCACGACATGGAAAGATGCAGTTGTACTATACTAAGCTGTGTATAACCAAGCAATCAGCCTGACACAGTTAATGCTGCTGCGCCTTCGTGAACCTGCTGTAGATGGAATTACACATAGTGAGAGTGTTGCTGTTGCAGACACCTACACAATTATATAGTTAGGTGCACAGCTCGTAAAAGTTGCTGTTATGGAGAGTTGGTTGCTTTCATAGATACTTTAATCACCCTGGATTGAGAAAAAAGGAAACCATTTAAACAGAGAAAAAGGTAAAATAAAAAACCTATTTCAGCATTAACTAATACTGTGTTGTTAGTAGAAACAACCTCATTTATTCACAGTACACACACACACACACACACACACACACACACACACACACACACAAACAGAACGATGACTTTAGAAGTCTTAAAAACGGTTTTATGTCTACCGATTCTTATTAAAAAAATCACATGATTGCCTAACAACGATGCGTGTGTGACACAACTATCATTTAGCAAGTTTGTCTTCTGTGGTTATTATCTTCTGTTTAGAGCACTTTTTTTTAATTTTACATCTTTACACTAGGATTAGGAGGAAATTATTAACAAAGATGACCTTGGTATTATGGAGAACTCTGAAATATATATCCAGGGTTCGTCTGACGTAGATGATGCTCCAAGGAAATCACAAGGCACCCGTAAATTACTTTGGGTCGACATGGGAACAATATTACCTGTTGACATGTAGTTAAGAAGCACAAGAGGTGAACTGTGTATTAGATCCATCACGATACTTTATACATAGAGATATTGTACATATACAGGACACGGATAATTAAAGCGTGGTTCCCATTAATGTGGGTTATTTTTGTGCTTATGGAGTGGAAGTTGTTAGTTTCTAAGTTAACCATGATAGACTCCAAGTATGGAGCATAGCCAGAAGCGAGGTATCTGCGTATGTCTCACAGTGGGAAAACGTGTGAAAGAGCTAATATGTTGGTTAACTGACAATCACTCTTTAGGTTCGTCGCTGAGAGTCTTTTAAACCTGCAGAATTATTATTATTATTATTTTCACGCACACGTTGAGTGCCCTCTGCAGCTAGCTTACCTTGGCGATAGATCCTGTACATTTGGGCAGTTGACTTTTGGGATCTGTCAAATTGTATTCTGTTGTATACAACTCAACTTTTACAGTGACAAGAGCCTTATGTTAACAGCCCACTACATTTGGTATTTGATCCGCACACCTGTAATACTACAGCTCTGCAGTCCTAAGTCACGGCTCTGATTATTTGAGTCCTGAAGATGGATGTGTCATATGAGAACAGCTGTTTGGCTTCATTCAGTGTACTTCATCAGCATATAATGTAAAAAGTGTTTACCCTTGTCACACAAATCTTTCGGCTCAGTTGTTACTTTGACTTTTCAAAATATTTTTACAGACAGTAATGTAAATTTTAGAATTCTTTGCACCCTCCGAACAAGACAATTTTAAAATTTTCGAAACCTGAGTCAAGGGTTCCGATAAAAATTTATTAGCAACTGGTTGGCTGATGTGTTACAGCCATTTTTAAGATTCTTTGAAATTATTACATTTAAAAACCACATGTGTTTTTGATCATCCAACTTACTGGTGTGGGATTCTTGCTGTGTAGCCGATTCACCAAAGAATGGGCAAGATATTTATATGTGGCGATGCATTGGAAACTATGGCTGGCATCTGATCAACCTTCCCAGAGAGTTTTATTACTACCTATTAAAACGAATATCGAACTATTTTGGGAATGTTGTATCTAATGACTACGTAAAATCATTTTGTTTATAATCAAACACTGTCAGACATAGTACTTGGCATATCACAGGTTGGTAGGAAGCGGTCAAGGCGTGTGAGATGGAGTTTGCTGGCTGGACGGAGTTTATCTACTACAGTAGACTTAAAGAGGATATTTATTGCACAGGAGAGCTTTGCTAGTATGCATAACAGTAATGAAACTTTATTCCTGGATATATTTTTTCTAACTAGTAACATATAATAAAAATATTTAGACCGTTTTTTAAGACTGACTGCATTCTCATGTGCTGTTGGCGCTTCAACAAGATGCAACCTGCTAGCGTAATAACGGCAGCTTCCCGTCGGTTGTCCGCACCTACCACGCATGGTCATCTTCAGAATGCATCTGCGTCGTTTCTTGGGCAGAGACATGGAAGGAAGAATCCGGTCGTTAGCAAGAGCAGTACACAGATCGATAATTCCCCACCTCAAATCGTCAGCATCTCATATGCGGCAGTCGACGAATTGTGAACACTGTCGACCTACTGAGAGATGGCGCACAAATGCTGCAATTTCCCCCCGGTTGTGCACTGTAGTACATACATACACACATCAAAAAATGTTTTGCACCACCTCGGTTCCAAAAATTCCAAAACATGTACAGAAAATTGGGATAGATATCAACATAAACATCATTTCTGCCCTTTTTGTTGCTCATGAAAACCATACATTGCATGTTGTACCACCATACAGCGAGACCTTCAGAGGTGGTGGTCAAGAGTGCTGTATACACCGGTACATCTAATACACAGAAGCACGTCCTCTTGCATTAATGCATGCCTATATTAGACGTGCATACTATCCACAACTTCATCAAGGCACTGTTGGTTCAGATTGTCCCACTCCCCGACGGTCCCTCGGAGTGGTCGGTGGGTCACGCCGCCCATAAACAGCCCTTTTAAATCTATCCAAGGCATGTTAGATAGGGTTCATGTCTGGAGAACATGATGGCCACTCTAGTCGAGCGATGTCGTTATCCTGAAGGAAGTCACTCACAAGATGTGCACGATGAGGGCGCGAATTGTCGTCCATGAAGACGAATGCCTCGCCATTATGCTGCCGATATGGTTGCACCATCGGTCGGAGGATAGCATTCACGTATCGTACAGCCGTTGCGGCGCCTTCCATGAGCACCAGCGGCGTACGTCGGCCCAACATAATGCCACCCAAAAACAAGAGGGAACCTCCACCTTGCTGCACTCGCTGGACAGTGTGTCTAAGGCGTTTAGCCTGACCAGGATGCCTCCAAACACGTCTCCGACAATTGTATGGTTGAAGGCATATGCGACAGTCACCGGTGACGAGAACGTGATGCCAATCGTGAGCGGTCCATTCGGCATGTTGTGGGGCCCATCTGTGCCGCACTCCATGGTGTCGTGGTTCCAAACACGGACCTCGCCATGGACGCCGGGAGTCAAGTTGCGCATCATGAAGCCTATTGCGCACAGTTTGAGTCGTAACACGATGTCCTGTGGCTGCACGAAAAGCATTATTCAACATGGTGGTGCTGCTTTCAAGGTTTCTCCGAGCCATAATCCGTAGGTAGCGGTCATCCACTGCAGTAGTAGCCCTTGTGCGGCCTGAGCGAGGCATATCATCGACAGTTCCTGTCTCTCTGTATCTCCCTTGTGTCCGAATAACATCGTGTTGTTTCACTCCGAGACGCCTGGACACTTCCCTTGTTGAGAGCCCTTCTTGGCACTAAGTAACATGCGGACATGATCGAATAACAGTATTGGCTGTCTAGGCATGGTTGAACGACAGACAACACGAGCCGTGTACCTCCTTCCTGGTGAAACGACTGGAACTGATCGGCTGTCGGATCCCCTCCGTCTAACAGGCGTTGCTGATGCATGGTTGTTTACATCTTTGGGCGGGTTTAGTGACATCCCTGAATAGTCAAAGGTACTGTGTCTGTGATACAATATCCACAGTAAACGTCTATCTTCAGGAGTTCTGGGAACCGGGGTGAGACAAAACTTTTTTTAATGTGTGTATATGTGAGACAGCGACAGCCAGCATCTCCTTGGGTTGTGAGTGGGGAACACCACCAACAACAAGCGACTGCCGCAGTGTCTTTCCAGATAGCTACCAGTTAAGTCTAGTGAGGACAGTTACGTGTAGGTCTTCATCATCTTCCCTTTTCTAGTTTGTTTCAAATAAAGTGCTTGTCTCTTGTTTTCCCGTCCTATGCTGGTAGGGGTAATTGTTTTTACAGCATCAATTTTGTGAGAGTTGTGACTGGATTTTGCTCCATCATTTATTTATGAGTTTACGTCACACAGATAATATAGAGATAATGTGTACCTGGTATGTACTTGTTGCAATGTGTTTTTGTTTAACATGGGGTAGTAGTGAATTTGTTAGCACCCTTTTTGCGCAAAATTCCTTGTAAATAGTGTAAATAGTAGTTAACCATGTTTATCGCCATTTGCCAGCAATGTACCTCCATACTCGACCAGAATTATAGAGGCTGGAAGGGAGCGTCGCAGTGTTAACATAGCGTCCAGATCGATGACAGCCACTGTTTCTCAAATCTTACAAACCGCGGGGTATAAGCTGTTCACGTAATAATGATGTCACTTCCGGTTATGAGTGCTAAAATTAGAGTACATAATTACATAACTAATAAAAATCGCATTACTTGCTTGGAGAATATTACGCTGTCACGTACAAGTCACCTAGAGGACAACTTTCTTCCGAAATTTTAGGAATATTTCGCAATATTGTGTTTACTTATGTATCTTAGAATGTAAGAGCGGGTATTTGGATGCAAATAGGTCTAAAAATATGAACAGCGGTTTGAGGTTGAGTGCTTATGCCACTGTTTTTAACAATGCGACGTGGTTACCGGTTTCTTCGAAACTTAAGCCGCCGTCATCAGATCTTAGGTCCTAAGATCCGATGATGGCGGCTTCAGTTTTGCTGAAACTGGTAATCACGGAATACAAGGAATTCCTGCGATCTTGGCTACCAATTTATTGTTTTACAAGCATCTAGATAGCTCTCACATGAGCACAATGTGCTCCCTACAAAATACGACGTGGTATCATCGTCACTGCAGACACCGAGCCAAAGTTTCTGTAGAACCAAATTCAGAAACAATGTTATGCTTTATGACTGTGTTGGAGTCTTGCACGTTATTGGACAATTATTTCACAATTTTCCATCGTTTTCCAGAATGTGCCGTAATGTCATCAGTTCATTCACGCTGTAACGTCAAAGTACCGATTCGATCAGTGGACATATCTCATATTAATGTGCACACAGTTTTGATCATGTATAGTTTATGCAGTGTGCATATTGCTGATATGGAAGCAGGATGTCCAACAGTTTTTTTCTAATTTCACTGGTGCATAGTGTGGAGAATATTTACTTAAGGTAATAGACCTATCCCACCAATTTGTCATTTTTACGACCTGTCCTTTCAGTATGCCAATTTTACTGCCTATCCCGCCAGCTTGCCAGTTTTATGGCCTATCATATTCATTTCTAGCCATTTTTACGTCCTTTCCTATCGGTTTGTCATTTTATGACCTATTCTATCAATTTGCCAAATTTTCGGACTATCCTACCAATTTTATGGCTTGTTTCGTCAATTTGGCAATTTTACGGCCTATCCTACAGAATTCTGGCTTTGTTTCCACATAATCGGCCATAGTAATGATGATCGTCTCACTACAGAGTACAGACAGCAAATGATTCGGAAAATTTTGTATTATGGGCATCCACAGCTGTAGAATTAAAGATGATCAATAAGACTACTCCTGCTGCATGATAAAACTTTATTTCCGATCCAGCTAGTCACATCTTCATGGACACACATTTATTTCATAATTTATTCCAAACAATAAGCAGCAGATGGCCCAACATTCTTTGTCCAGTTGTGATAAAACTGATTAACCGTCAAAAGATTGGTAGTCCAATTCAAAATAGAGCAGAATGCAGGGAACATCATCCCGATAGAAGAAAACTAAGGTTTAACACTCTTGTAACAACATGAAGTCTTCAGTGAGCTCCTAGACGAAACACTCTACCCACCTTCTGACCGTTAAACAGTTTTATCGCAACTGGACAAAGAATGTTGAGTCATCTATTGCGTATGGGGTTTGGAATGAATTATGAAATAAATCTGTATCCCTGAAGATGTGGGTTTAATGCTGAGAACTAGTTGAATCAGAAATAAAGTTTTACCATACATCTGAAGCATCATATGCATCAAGGCTTGAATGATTGATATTGGCTGAGAGCTAACTGTCCAAGAACAGTGGGGCCCCTCAGTTACTGGTACAACAGTGTATAATGACATCCATTTGCAATAGGCTGAGAGCTAAGCTGGAGAAGGATGGTGAAGAAAAGAGGAGGGGAGGGGGATGACGTTGAAGGTAACAAGAACAATTGCCTCAGCTGTTACCTGACATTGATGGTGTAACCTGATACTGAAGGTCAAGGTCATCTACGACAAGTCTCTAATTGTACTTTGCATTTCTGACAGCACGTCATGACGTGACACCAAAAGATTGTGAAGCGCTCGCTCTCTTCACTCGACTCAAGGTGTCATAATTTCTCTCTTATTTCTCTATTCAAACCAGACCGCTTATTGCTTGCATTGTAACTCACATATTGCGTTCCTAACTCATAATCCTTGAAACACAGTTTAAATGACTCATCCTTAGTACCTGCAACAGCCAGTCTCATAACAAAATATATTGTCACATCATAATGACTTATAAAATGCAGCGCTAGGATAGCATCTACTGTAAGTGTGGATCAATCAAAACGTTCTCCCATGTTGCTCCTGATTGGCGCTCAGAATCAGTCCATGCCTGTCTCTTTACTACTACTGCCTGAATCATTAATGCTGCTCTAACATTTGTTGTCTACATTGGCAATTCACATCATGCCTTCTTCTGCAGACAATTGTAATAAACACTATTACACATCATGGACACATAACTGCCGGTGTTGACGTTACAATGTTTATAGCATTATCCAGGTACATTCCTCCAGTCAGTTCCTTACATTACTGGTTTTATCGGCAATTGGTCCATTATATCCCAGATCGACTGTCCTCAGTTGTACAGCTTCTTGAGGAACATCATAACTCTCTTCTCTCTCATATCTCCCAACATGACGCCAATCATCATAATGATTTTTTTGGAGATTAGCGGCCTCTCCTGGGACCACAGTTCCACCTGTTTCGATTCCTATTCGATCAGTAGCGAGGCAACCAGCCCCTCCGTTCCTCATAAATGTGGTCCGAAGTCAATTTTTTTTTCGCTTACCACACTAGCGCTCATGCTCCGTTGCCATGGTTGCAGCCCAGCTCTTGTAAGCAACACTGGAATATGTTTACATTCTTCATGCATCTCCTGGATATAACTACTCCGTAGTGCAGATGATGAAGCAGCTTGGTCAAAAATATCCTCAGTAACTCTTCTGGATCATATGGCATGTCGAGATATTGGTTTCTTTTTATCATTTCATTGAAATACTGTACTGGAGTACTGTAGTGTGACTCCCTCTACGCCTCCATCAACAGAATGCTTACCTGGTCTTGAGTACTCTCAGACCAGAATTCTGGTAAAAACGTGTTCCTGAAATCTTGGTACATCTTACAATCTCCTATAACTAAGCAGATTTGTGTGGGCACCACTCCAAGTGGCCACAGATGAAATTCATTTTTAACAGAGGGAAAGACCCCGTAATGTTTCCATATATGTGGGTTAGTTCTCGGGTCAGAGACAAGGTATACCTCTGAATCAAAACGAAATGACGATGGGTCTCGTTCTCCTCTAAATAGAAAAACAGCTCTAGTTCGTTCGGTCTAACGTGCCTGTGCGTCCTTTGAAGTTGACAATCTTCCCTCTAATCCCATTAGTTTTCCTGACTATGTATGCAAACACTCGCCAGCTGTGCTGATTCCAGCCTTCATAACATTGCTTCCGGTATTTTGATTGCAGTCTGCGATCTGCTAACGCTCATGCAATGCTTTTCCATTCCTTCTACGCATCTCAGTTTTATTCTGATTATATTGCAACAGCGACTGGATTTATGCTCTGTCACCTACTGCAACAGGACAAGTGTGATGGCAGTCCCCATCTGTGCAGAGAGAAAGTTGCTCCATAGCAATGGTTAGTGGCTTCAGCCTAACTGAAACTTTTACTGCTTCCTCTTCTCGTTACTTTAACGCTTCATCATGTTGCAGAACTTGCTGAAACACATTCTGCAGGAATTCAATCTGACACTTCCTTCACGATCGAACACGAGGTGCAGCTAACCACATTTTATTGCACTTGAACATGATTTTTAGAGACAGTTTGTGTGGGCACAACAGCTTAAGATATGGCTAGTTGTTTCATCAGCTTCGTTACAGACTCTGCATTTTGAATGTTTTGCTTTTCACATCTGGCTTTGATGAGGTAAGTTCTGGTAGTAGCAAAGTCTGTGCAGCAAAGTCTTTTTGGTAGGTCGGATTGGAATGTTTTTCGAAGAAGTGGCCTACTAAGGGTGTAGCTAAGTGCGATGAACGGTAAAAAAAGCAATTTTATGTAGCATACATGTGATAAAATGTAAATATAGGGAAATGTGTTTAAAAATATGTAATGATAAAATGATATACGCCAATATTGGCTACGAATTCGTGACCATTTACACTTTTCAAGAGCGCTGATATAAAGGAAAAGAATACGTAATTTCTTAAAAATGCAGCGTCTACTCATTAGTGTATGACTTATGTTCTCAAAACCTTGTATTCGTATTTGACGTATCTTCAACATCACTCTATAGCTACTACACGCGCAGAACTGTCAATGACAGATTTCATTGGAATCCTTATAATTCTGTGGTAGTGCGAATTTTGATACTTTTCAAGTCCTTCTTGTGTAAACTTTCACCGAATATTAATTCTGTGTGTTGGCTAAATATTCACGACGTATTCCACATCACTTTCATGCATCGACAGTATTCCATAAATCGGCGGACTCTGTTCCATCACAACCACGTGCTTCGCCCTATAAATCCACATTCCGTGCCGACATTATGTATCTGCGATGTTAGTAAGTCATTAATACTCGTTTTAGTTTCATTCTAAACTTCGACGTCTGGTAATAATTGCTCAAAACATCGACATTAATCATTGGATACATAGAATACCGTAAAAAACAACATTCATACATTCTAATATAATATTAATCAACAATACAGAATTAATTAACATTACATATCCCACAACCTTTTGTCCATAAACTGTAAAAATAACTTTGAGAGGAGTTTCCCGTTCACCTATATTTGAGAACAGTTATTCAGAAGCAGTGACTGTGGGTAGTTTGTAACGATGACGTAATTTCATACTTCGAATGGATCTTTTTAAAGATCTAAAAGACGAATTTTCAGTTAATGACTGAACTGTGGTGCAGTAGCGCGCCGTGGAGGGGGCGAAAGGGGGGGGGGTTTGAAGGGGTGGGATGATGCATAAAGATTAGTAAGACGCGATTCTTATCGTAAAGAATACGATATTTGAGCGCTTGCATATAGTCTGCCACATAATAGGTGTCCTATGTTAATGTTTTTTCAACAGTTATATTTTACATGTTCGGTCGCGGGAGTGGGATTCGTTCCCGCTCTCGAAAAGGCAGGTCGTGAGATCTCCGATTGCTTGTAGAGGTTCGCTTTCGTTCGTGGAGCATGCACAAAACAAGTGCTCTCTTTTGCTTCATGACACAATTGTTGCGCTTCTTTCCGGAAATAAGTGTTCTCCCTACATCAGGAGTGAAAGGACGTCAGAAAAGAGTAGCCTTTAGATACGACGCACAGGTAAATTATATTTTTAAATTATACAATGATGTATAAAAAAGTTTATTTATCGATAAATTTGATGTTGAATTGTGGGAATGCAGATTTTTTTTATTGCCAATACTGAAATACCCTAAACAAGTTTTTTGTTCATAATTTATTAAGTTTTGCAATTAATAAAGTATATTTTTTATATTTGTTCACTGAAACGTTTGTTAAGAGACGATTTTTTTGTAATTTAATGGAGACCAGAAAAATAAATAATCTAAAGAAATAAGCATGAATACCACACCCAGTGTTCTTCGTAACAGCGATTTCCAAGTAGCTACAGGACTTATTCTGCACGTTATGTCCTGTTTTCCGTTCCTGTTCACACTTATCCATACGGACCGCCACCTACTGTAGCCTTGGTTGCCTTCTTGCTCTCAGTAATGCCACTACGTCGACTAAAAAGTTTCTGACAAGTTCCTATTAGGTGCGTTTATTTACTAGTTGTTTATATACAATTTTAAAGTTATTTAATATTTTTCAGAATTTATCTCATCCATAATGTCTTTAAGATAAGAATCTGGTGCCCAATGCAGGAAAAGACAGAAAACAGAGCAGGAACAGGTCGCTAAACTAGCAGTGGGTCTTGACTGATTTATTGAGTAAATTACTGATAGCACTAGCTCTGTAAGAACACCAGCATCTATGTGTCATGTAATCAGGGTCCGTAAGCTGTTCACTCTCTGTAGTCGCAGCAGAGACAAATGTGTTTGAAAATGCTTCAATATCTGTGCAGAAAATCATTCTCTCAGAGCTGATTGATTTGGAAGTTTTCACTGATTTTGGTTGCTGGCTAGAAAATGTAAGCGAGAATTTGAAAAATGAACGTGTTAAGAGAGAGACGTGTGAACTAAAGAATAAAAATGTATTTTTGCAACAGAGAATACTTGCTGATCATTACTGGGGTTTGGTTAGAAAATCTCGAGAGAGTTGTTTTAAGGACTTAGTAGTTGTATTCTCGTGTGAAATGTGCTGTATATCACTTTACCCGCATGCTGAATAAATATGGGGACAAGTTCTTTTTGACAGCCACGTGGTTTTAAAAACATGGAAAAGATAAGGCCCGAAGTATTAAATCATGTAAAAAGTGGTCAACATGTTGAAGCATTTGAAAACTGGAAAGAGCTTGAAATGCAACTATAGAACTATGATGCTGTTCAATTTGAAAAACATACATCATTTGAGAAATGGAAATTTGTTTTAAAAAGTATTCTTGATTGTTTATTTTATTGTGCAAGACAATCCTTACTATTGTGTGGTCAATCAGATGTTTGTGGAAGTGTAACTGTGAAACTTCCTTGAAACGTTCAAGCTACTTGCCACTTAGTATTCAGTTCCAAATCATCATCTTCATAAAGTTCAGCAAACAGATGGCTACGTCAAGTCCTATCTTTCTCTACGGATCCAAAGTGAATTCATCAAACTACTTGGTTATCATGTGAGAATAGAGACATTTAGAAAATTTCTAAGGCTAAGTAACATTCCATTATGTTTCGTAGTGAATCAAATATATAGCATACCGTCCAAATGACTTTATTACATTACATGGGAAATCAGCTAATGAAATTACAGCGCGGTATTTGTGCTATGTAATAATCATTCACTTAATCTTTCTGTGGCTTGGAATACACACAGCTATAGTTACAAAAAATCGCTGACCTTTTTTGACACTGTGCAAAATGTGTACACATTTTCCTCAACTTCTACAGATAAATGGGTTGTTCATAAACAACATGCTCCAAGTAATGTGAAGCGGTACTGTGACACAAGATGGAATTCAAAGCACATGGAAAGCATAATAGAAACATGAAGGATGGATCAGAAAAAACACCAGAAACCAATGTAGACAGTTTGTAGGTTTGCATTATGACTTATCCTTTTCTTCAATTCCTTTATTTTTTGAGCCCAGTTCTTACTGAAGTGAATTATGCTCAGACATGCCTACAACAAAGAGGATCTGGACTTCATCAATGTGCTCAAAAGCTAAAAGCACTGAGGAAAAGCATGATTCTCTACTCACAAAGCAGCTGAGAGTGCCATGAAGATATGTACTATATTTGATACAAGAATAAAAAATGCTCCTATCATAGCACAAAAATGCAAATATGTCCTGGGCAGAATCAGGAATGTAAAAGAAGGGAACTAGCTTTTCGACTTATCTGTCAGCTTCAAAGACATTTAAATCAAAACTTCTTGAATTATTCACGGTTTCTTACTTGTTAGTATCGGTACCCATGTCATGTACTGAATATAATGCACCGTGTCAAGTAAAGTAACATGATACACGATGTCATGTCATATAACATGACATGTGCCATCATTTCATCCACCAACGCATTTGTCATGTCGTACAATATGACACAATGCTTCGTTAAAGTTTAAGATGCATGCATCCCCTTCTGTGGTATTTCCTATTATAGATGCTCCCCCACTCTCGGATGATTCCTGTTGTAGATGCTTCCCAGTCCCTAGAAGCAAATCAATTAGTGTCTAATTGTTCTTACACCCCTCACCGTACATGTAACAGGGGATGGGTTTGGTGGGGAAATGGTCCCTTGGAGAAAAAATCAACTCCCCCCACCCAGAAAACAAAGAAACAGTTTATCGCCCTCCCCCCTCCCATGAACAAATCCACCCCCAGAAATTTTATCCCCCCAGAAAATCTTTTCTAGTTATTGCATGTATCCTCTTCAGCCATATGATGTTATATATTGGTTACTATACTGAAGAATCTTCTAGGTTTTGGATACAGGATCAAGGACTTTAGCCTATACATTGCAAGATGCAGGTGTGCCAAATATTGCTGCTAAGAGAGCTCACTGCACTGGGCAAGTTGGACTAACTTGTAAAAAAAGCGTAAATATCTCAAGATATTTTGATTAAAATGTCTTTGTAACTGCCAGATATAACGGAAAGCTAGTTTTCTTCTTTTACAGCCCTAACTGTGCCTACATTTCCCTCTTTTTGTACTATGACAGGAGCGTTTTTCATTCTGGTTCCTAACATTTACTCTACCATAATTTTGACATTAGACCGCCTTAGCTTGGCAATAGATATAGATTTTTGTTGACTTGGGTAACAACTGATGAAGTACAGGTTTTTTTCTTGTCTTTCGTATGATGTTACTTGATTTGGGCGTCGTTAGTCTGGCTCCTCTATGATTACCTGCCTGCTAAAGGTTAAACCTGTCCAGTGATCTCAGAGCAAATAATCCTCACCATCACGTCAAGGTCGCATGTCCGCAGGAGGTTTTTGTTCAATTTTTTATTTTTTTGTTTTTTTATTTTTATTACTTTGTTTTATATTTTTCAATTTTTATTGTTTTTTGATTTTTTTGGTTCACAGTTAAACGCGTTTGATTCAAAAATGCAGGAGACTGTTTACGCAAACTTACGAAAAACAACTATATATACTTAACAAAGTGCACAAAAAACAGCAAACATTAATACAATACTGCACGATATATTAAATGCGGTGCGGAGTTTGTAATAATAATGTGTGTAAATAGTTTATGCTATGAAGGTGACCTTACGACACGTTCATATTACGTAGATAAACTTACTTAAAAGCTTACTATGTGGGGCAACAAATAATAAACTATTGAAAAGCATTCGTCTTGTTACTATCCCCTATCTTAAAGTTCTTGTCATTGTTTATTTTAAGCATGCAATGATAAAAATTGAAATTAAGAAATCGGCGCTAGAGAATCTCAAATGGTTCAAATGACTCTGAGCACTATGGGACTTAACTTCTGAGGTCATCAGTCCCCTAGAACTTAGAACTACTTAAACCTAACTAACCTAAGGACATCACACACATCCATGCCCGAGGCAGGATTCGAACCTGCGACCGTAGCGGTCGCGCGGTTCCAGACTGTAGCGCCTAGAACCGCTCGGCCACGTCGGCCGGCTAAAAAATCTAGTTTGAATAGATTTGGCCTCCAAATATTGCGAAAACAGTTCGAATTATGCATGACTGGCTAAAATAAGCATTCTGTTTTGTAAGAAAATTGACGAACTTCAGCTTATTTTGTCCAAAAATAAATTTGCGACAAGAGAGCATACTAATGTTTGAAGAAAACGCAGCAAAACATCTTCTGTTGGTTAGGTATACACTGACCTTATTTCTGACAGTTATTTTATAGTAATTTTTGGGTTAGTTTCATTGATAAAGCTTTAAATGTGCAATCAAACAGTAATCACTTTATACCGGGTATGCATAATTCTGTATTGGTACATGCATTATTTTGCACGTGCAAAGATTTTTCGGTGATTTTAAGCCACTAGTAAATAAAATCTTCAAAGCATAGACGACGAAACGATAAGAAAATGTAACAACCAGCTTTCTTAAAATTATATCCAAATGCAGAGTTTAAAATGCAACATATTTCTACGAAACACCGTTTCATGTGCAAAAGCCTGTTTTTTTGCACGTAAAACATGGACGATGAAACATTTTTGCAAACGCTGCTTATAAATACCGTAGGAATGTAGGAGTATTTTTATTATCATCTTTATGACTTTAAATCGTTTCAGCATGTGCGATTCGCGTAAAACCGGGTTTTACGTGCATTTTATGTACAACTTCAGACCGCAATATCATGGCAACGAACGAAGTTATTACAAAACAACAGGACGGTCATGAATTAAATGTATTTTTTTACCTTTTTACAAAATCTGAAGTATTTCGCAACAGTCTGACACATAGAAGTGGCGCACGTAAAAAACAAAACAAAAATTCTTTTTTTTTTTTTTGCACTGAAACCCGAACAAAGCTAGATTTTTGGAAGCACTGTACCGTAACAATGGATTTCTTATTTACCTGATTCACTTTAAACCGTTTCCACGCATTCAGTCAATGTAAGAACGAATTTTACTTGCTATCTTTAGCTCAACTTTAAATCATTGTGCGTCGACAGTGGATAAAGAATAGTGGACAAAAAGTCGTTTTGACTTTAGCCATATATCTGCCTTCCTGCTAAGTTTGAAGTATGGAAGTGGTGTGCTTCAAACACCTCCCAGTAAAACTCGTCTTTTGCATTTAAAATCCAGACTTGTCTTAGACCAAGCTTCGATACACCAGTCGACCAAATATGAACCATCAGTCTTGCTCCAGTCCAGAGTTGCTTAAGAGTGACTGTTTTTGCACGTAAAAGCCGGACGATGTTGACTGTTTTTGAACGTAAAGGCTTAACGGTGCTCTAACTGAGCTTTAATTTCAGCCCAATTAAAATCTGTTGCAAAAGGAATTAATCGATTCGTACCATTTGTCTGGGCGGCATCTGCGGTTCGTCGTTCAAAGCTTGTCTGATATACTGTACCATAGCAGCATTCAGAATGGCTATGCAAGTGGCCGCTGGTCCGGGCTAACCCTCCCACCCTCCTTCTTCCATCTTCAAGTCGCGATTCTGTGCGCGGTCTTATCATGCCCTTTTCCTTTTCTGTTTTACAATGTACATCCTATAAATCAAATTTGGTTTTTCTATGTTTCTATAGCTCGTCGGTCTGTTGCCCACCCTCGCTGACAGTCGTTTCAGCAGCTGCGTTGATCGTTTTGTTTGCCTCTAAACATGCTAAAGCATCTTGAAAGTGTTAAGTACTTGAATCTACGGCCGAGCAACATTGATAAGGCTAATGTTAACATGTTGAGCTGGCAATAAGCTCTTTTTGATTTGTATTATGATGATAGTTTGGAGGGAAGTACGAATGTTTCTTCGTTCACCACCATCTCATGACCGACAATTTTCAAGAATACCCAGAACTTGAGACTTTGTTTGAAAGCCTGAAAGGGAAACAGAAGGAACAAACAACGATAATTTCTTATTACCTGTTGAAAGTTCAGGTAATTATTCAGGTATAAATTGATTTAACGTAGCATGGAACACTATGTTTGTTTGCCTTTCGTAACAACGTAAATATTTAAAAAAATTAGAAAATAACGTATCAACAAAACACAGACATCGCTCGTCGGCGAATACGACTTTCCTACACTGCCGTACTCCTCTTTATTGTTAACACAGGCCTCGTGAAAATAAGAGAGTTTTGCAAGTGTTTAATATTCGTAACAATTACCTTTCAGAATAACAAACGAAAAGAGTGAAATTACTCATGAACTGGCGCAACACAAATATCTGAAGAACTTTAGTTTTAAATGTGTTGGTTTCCTTAGTATTTTTGGAACTTCCCATACAATAATTTTTTTCGGAAGAGCACGGAGTGTTACTTCAAATAACTATTTACTTCTATCTCGCAAACACGCACCACAAAGGACAAATGTCAGAGAGCAAGTATGAGTTACAATGCCGACAGCAGCAAAGATAATGCTTTTACATTATCAAGACAACACTATTCTCTTGTTGTGGTGCATCGTCTGACTGATGTCGCCATATCAGCCTTCACTCCACCACTTTTTTTAAAAAACCATGAGCTCCCGTTATGTGAGGGAACTTGCACTTTACTTGACGGCTAGTCCTCATGCAAACAGTGGGTAAAGGCTTAGGTTGCTACTGTCTGTTGGCTGAAGCGTTGGGCTCGTTGTCTGTTGTTGCCTGTACAGTCAAGTTGTCGTCGGTGTGTCTGTTTCCTCCCCAGAAGGTGATGTCTCGGCATAAGTAAGAACGCTACCTTACTGGTTTTAGCGTCTCGATGGAAACAGTTTCTTGTTTTCCGACTTTATCCATTTTCACTGTGTGGCTTCCCCTCTATCACTTTGTAAGGACCACCATATGGTGAAATAAGTGGGGAACGAACTTCATATCTCGAAGTCACAACTTCATAATCCCGAAGCCACACGTGAGACGTTGTTTCTAAGATTTCATGCACGAATACCTCCCGTTTGTCATGTCTTGAGGGGCTGGTTGGTTGTATGTTCCTCATTCGACTACTGAGCCGTTGTGCAAACTGAGTACAATACTATGGCTCTATTTGCTGTCTGGAAAGATTATTTTTCTTGCAGCCCGCAATTGTTCGCCATAAAACTAATTGTACTGGAGAGCATCGAATATCCTCCTTTACTGCTGTGCGTAAACCCAATAAGACGAGGAGGAGTGCTTCTGCCTACTCTGTCGCGCTGCACATAAGCGACGTCTTGGGTCTGCAAAGGAAATGCCATTACTGTCGGGATGGCAGTTCATTGTGCGCAGATGGTTGCAGCCACATACACTACTAGCCAATAAAATTGCTACACCACGAAGATGACGTGCTACAGACGAGAAATTTAACCAACAGGAAGAATATGCTGTGATATGCAAATGATTAGCTTTTCAGAGCATTCACACAAGGTTGGCGCCGGTGGCGACACCTACAACGTGCTGACATGAGGAAAGTTTCCAACCGATTTCTCATACACAAACAGCAGTTGACCGGTGTTGCCTGGTGAAACGTTGTTGTAACGCCTCTTGTAAGGAGGATAATGCGTACCATCACGTTTCCGACTTTGATAAAGGTGGGATTGTAGCCTATCGCGATTGCGGTTTATCGTATCGCGACATTGCTGCTAGCGTTGGTCGAGATCCAATGACTGTTAGCAGAATATGGAATCGGTGGGTTCAGGAAGGTAATATGGACCGCCGTGCTGGATCCCAACGACCTCGTATCACTAGCAGTCGAGATGACAGGCATCTTATCCTCATTGCTGTAACGGATCGTGCAGCCACGTCTCGATCCATGATTCAACAGATGGGGACGTTTGCGACAACAACCATCTACACGAACAGCTCGACGATGTTTGCAGCAGCATGGACTATCAGCTCGGAGACCATGGCTGCGGTTACCCTTGCCGCTGCATCACAGACAGGAGCGCCTGCGATGGTGTACTCAACGACGAACCTGGGTGCACGAATGGCAAAACGTCATTTTTTCGGATGAATCCACGTTCTGTTTACAGCATCATGATGGTCGCATCCGTGTTTGGCGACATCGCGGTGAACGCACATTGGAAGCGTGTATTCGTCATCGGCATACTGGCGTATCACCCTGCGTGATGTTATGGTGTGCCATTGGTTATACGTGTCGGTCACCTCTTGTTCGCACTGACGGCACTTTGAACAGTGGACGTTACTTTTCAGATGTGTTACGACCCGTGGCTCTACCCTTCATTCGATCCCTGAGAAACTCTACATTTCAGCAGGATAATGCACGAGCGCATGTTGCAGGTCCTGTACGGGCCTTCCTGGTTACAGAAAATGTTTGACTGCTGCCCTGGCCAGCACATTCTCCAGATCTCTGACCAATTTAAAGCGTCTGGTCAATGGTGGCCGAGCAACTGATGTACTGTGGTAACGTGTTGAAGATGGATGGGCAGCTGTACCTATACACGCCATCCAAGCTCTGTTTGACTCATTGCCCAGGCGTATCAAGGCCGTTATTTCGGCCAGAGGTGGCTGTTCTGGGTACTGAATTCTCAGGATCTATGCACCCAAACTGCGTGAAAATGTAATCACATGTCAGTTCTAGTATAATATATGTGTCCAATGAATACCCGTTTATCATCTGCATTTCCTCTTGGTGTAGCAATTTTAATGGCCAGTAGTGTAATAACATAAGCTCTTTGAATAGTTGGCTCGCGAATTTCCTTCAGTGATCTTTGGTAATATCATTTGGTAAAACGAACGAAGAGAACCATGTGTGTACCAGTTCTTTCGCCACTGAATTTGCCGATATATCTTTAATTATGACGACTTCCGGCCTCCTTGGTAAACGAAAGATGATCGTTAAAAAGTACCGTTGTCTGGTAGACCTCTGCAATGGACCGACGATGTCCACAAGGAGATGCAAAAACCTGCCTGCACGTGTCGGGAAGTGGCTCTGAGCACTATGGGACTCAACTGCTGAGGTCATTAGTCCCCTAGAACTTAGAACTAGTTAAAGCTAATTAACCTAAGGACATCACAAACATCCATGCCCGAGGCAGGATTCGAACCTGCGACCGTAGCGGTCTTGCGGTTCCAGACTGCAGCGCCTTTAACCGCACGGCCACTTCGGCCGGCGTGTCGGGAAGTGAGCAGTCGTTGTGAGCTTATGTCTTCCAATATCGTTTCGCTGACATGATGAACATGTGCGTGCATTCTCCCGACAATCTCTTTGTATTCCGGACCATACCACTTTGGCAGTGACCATCTCAGCTGTAACTCGCACGTCTGGCTCTGTTAGATTGTGCAGCGCTTCGAAAAATTACTGGCGATGTGGTTCTGGAGTATAGGACAGTTGTTCACTTCTTGCCAAGTTATACCGTATTCCTCGTGATACCTTTGGAAATGGTATCTGTGTGAGTCGTAATACCATGCATTGTTCCTGGAGAAGACTGCGTAGAAAATGATCGGCATGGTACTCTGTCGCTAACTCATCCCGATGAATAGATTGTAGACGGGCAGAACTGCTTGACAGACAATCTTCGACCGTATTCTCCTTTCCTGCTATGAGCCACATGTATGTAGCGAATTGAGTTTTATATTCAATGTGTGAGTACTGATGGGGCGACTTAAGCTCTGCGCTTCATTGGGAAATAGCAACCAGGGGCTTGTGGTCCTTGAAGATTGTAAAATGTCGGCCTGCCAGATACATTCCAAACAGTTCACGATCGATAGCCCTTCATTGCTGTTGTTTTTACGTCAATTTCTTAGAGAAGAATGAAACTGCCACTTCCTATCTGCCCATTGTTGCAACGGTGCACCAACAACTTTCTGGATTGCATCTAAAATAACGACTCAGGACTGCTTGGTTTCGGATGTTCTAGCAGCACTGCCCTTAAAAGATGTTCCTTGAGGTCGCAGAACGCTGTTTCGGCCTCAGATGTCCACAGAAACTTTTGGTTGTCTGTAGTATTCACTCCAGTAAGCAACGTTGTGAGTGGCTTCTGGGCTACCATTGTTCCAGGCAGACGACGTGTATAATAATTTAGCACCCCCAAAAAACTGCAAAGGCCCTTGTACGTACTGGGAAGAGGCATTCACTGTACCGCTCTGACCCTCTTAGGTAATAGTGCTAACCCTACCGCTGAAATTAAGTATCCCAGGAAACGAACATCACTCATTCCCATGACACACTTCACTCCATCAGTAATGATGCCGTAATCTTGCAGCCAGCAGAAAAGCTGCCACTGGTGGTCTGTACGCTGATCTACCAAAGCAGAGAATATTAAAATGTCATCGAAGTAACAAAACACAAATGACAACTCTCATAGCACTTTGTGCATGAACTTCTTCCAGCTCTGTGCAATGTTTCTCAGACTGAATAGCATGAAATCGTGAAACTTCCTGGCAGATTAAAACCGTGTGCCCGACCGAGACTCGAACTCGGGACCTTTGCCTTTCGCGGGCAAGTGCTCTACCAACTGAGCTACCGAAGCACGACTCACGCCCGGTACTCACAGCTTTACTTCTGCCAGTACCTCGTCTCCTACCTTCCAAACTTTACAGAAGCTCTCCTGCGAACCTTGCAGAACTAGCACTCCTGAAAGAAAGGATATTGCGGAGACATGGCTTAGCCACAGCCTGGGGGATGTTTCCAGAATGAGATTTTCACTCTGCAGCGGAGTGTGCGCTGATATGAAACTTCCTGGCAGATTAAAACTGTGTGCCCGACCGAGACTCGAACTCGGGACCTTTGCCTTTCGCGGGCAAGTGCTCTACCAACTGAGCTACCGAAGCACGACTCACGCCCGGTACTCACAGCTTTACTTCTGCCAGTACCTCGTCTCCTACCTTCCAAACTTTACAGAAGCTCTCCTGCGAACCTTGCAGAACTAGCACTCCTGAAAGAAAGGATATTGCGGAGACATGGCTTAGCCACAGCCTGGGGGATGTTTCCA
Organism: Schistocerca cancellata; assembly: GCF_023864275.1. Classification (NCBI taxonomy): domain Eukaryota; kingdom Metazoa; phylum Arthropoda; class Insecta; order Orthoptera; family Acrididae; genus Schistocerca; species Schistocerca cancellata. The sequence goes on from NC_064628.1 coordinate 482,955,597, forward strand.
GAATGAGATTTTCACTCTCATTGGCTAATCCCTAAGTATTTAGTTGCATTTAATGCCATAAGATTGTCTGACTTATCGCGTAATCGAAATTTAGCGGATTTGTTTCAGTACTCATGTGAGTAGCTTCACACTTTTCTTTATTCAGGGTCAACTGACACTTTTCGCACCTTACAGATATCTTATTTAAATTATTTTGCAATTCGCTTTGGTCATCTGATGACCATACACGACGGTAAATGACAGCATCATCTGCAAACAATCTAATAGGGCTACTCAGATTGTCTCCTATGTCGTTAATATAGATCAGGAACGATAGGGGTTCAAATGGTTCAAATGGCTCTGAGCACTATGTGATTTAACTTCGGAGGTCATTAGTCCCCTAGAACTTAGAACTACTTAAACCTAACTAACCTAAGGACATCACACACTTCCATGCCCGAGGCAGGATTCGAACCTGCGACCGTAGCGGTCGCGCGGTTCCAGACTGTAGCGCCTAGAACAATTTTTTTTTTTTGTCATCAGTCTACTGACTGGTTTGATGCGGCCCGCCACGAATTCCTTTCCTGTGCTAACCTCTTCATCTCAGAGTAGCACTTGCAACCTACGTCCTCAATTATTTGCTTGACGTATTCCAATCTCTGTCTGCCTCTACAGTTTTTGCCCTCTACAGCTCCCTCTAGTACCATGGAAGACATTCCAACATGTCTTAGCAGATGTCCTATCATCCTGTTTTCCACATATTCTTTTCCTCTCCGATTCTGTATAGAACCTCCTCATTCCTTACCTTATCAGTACACCTAATTTTCAACATTCGTCTATAGCACCACATCTCAAATGCTTCGATTCTCTTTTGTTCCGGTTTTCCCACAGTCCATGTTTCACTACCATACAGTGCTGTACTCCAGACGTACATCCTCAGAAATTTCTTCCTCAAATTAAGGCCGGTATTTGATATTAGTAGACTTCTCTTGGCCAGAAATGCCTTTTTTGCCATAGCGAGTCTGCTTTTGATGTCCTCCTTGCTCCATCCGTCATTGGTTATTTTACTGCCTAGGTAGCAGAATTCATTAACTTCATTGACTTCGTGACCATCAATCCTGATGTTAAGTTTCTCGCTGTTCTCATTTCTACTACTTCTCATTACCATCGTCTTTCTCCGATTTACTCTCAAGCCATACTGTGTACTCATTAGACTGTTCATTCCGTTCAGCAGATCATTTAATTCTTCTTCACTTTCACTCAGGATAGCAATGTCATCAGAGAATCGTATCATTGATATCCTTTCACCTTGTATTTTAATTCCACTCCTGAGCCTTTCTTTTATTTCCATCATTGCTTCCTCGATGTACAGATTGAAGAATAGGAGCGAAAGGCTACAGCCTAGTCTTACACCCTTATTAATACGAGCACTTCGTTCTTGATCGTCCACTCTTATTACTCCCTCTTGGTTGTTGTACGTATTGTATATGACCCGTCTCTCCCTATAGCTTACCCCTACTTTTTTCAGAATCTCGAACAGCTTGCACCATTTTACATTGTCGAACGCTTTTTCCTGGTCGACAAATCCTATGAAAGTGTCTCGATTTTTCTTTAGGCTTGCTTCCATTATTAGCCGTAACGTCAGAATTGCCTCTCGTCCCTTTTCTTTTCCTAAAGCCAAACTGATCGTCACCTAGCGCATTCGCAGTTTTCTTTTCCATTCTTCTGTATATTATTCTTGTAAGCAGCTTCGATGCACGAGCTGTTAAGCTGATTGTGCGATAATTCTCGCACTTGTCAGCTCTTGCCGTCTTCGGAATTGTGTGGATGATGCTTTTCCGAAAGTCAGATGGTATGTCGCCAGACTCATAAATTCTACACACCAACGTGAATAGTCGTTTTGTTGCCACTTCCCCCAATGATTTTAGGAATTCTGATGGAATGTTATCTATCCCTTCTGCCTTATTTGACCGTAAGTCCTCCAAAGTTCTTTTAAACTCCGATTCTAATACTGGATCCCCTATCTCTTCTAAATCGACTCCTGTTTCTTCTTCTATCACATCAGACAAATCTTCACCCTCATAGAGGCTTTCAATGTATTCTTTCCACCTATCTGCTCTCTCCTGTGCACTTGACAGTGGAATTCCCGTCGCACTCTTAATGTTACCACCGTTGCTTTTAATGTCACCAAAGGTTGTTTTGACTTTCCTGTATGCTGAGTCTGTCCTTCCGACAATCATATCTTTTTCGATGTCACCTACCAGCTGTCTATCGTTCCACTCGCGAACGGCGCGCGGGATAAACGAGCACTTTAATTTTTCTGTGCGAGCCCTGATTTCTCTTATTTTATCGTGATAGTTATTTCTTCCTATGTAGCTGGGTGCCAACTGGATGTTTTAGCAATCGGAGGAGAAAACGAGTGATTGAAATTTCATGAGAAGATCCCGTCACAACGAAAAATGCCTTTGTTTTAATGATTGCCACTCCAATTCACGTATCATGTCTGTGGTACTATCTCCCCTATTTCGCGACAGTACAAAACGAGCTGCCCTCCTTTGAAATTTTTCTGGCATCCGTCAGTCCCACCTGATGCGGATCCCACACCACACAGGAATACTCCAGAACAGGGCGGACAAGAGTGGTGAAGCAGTCACTTTGGTAGACCTGTTACACCTTCTAAGTGTTCTGCCAATGAATCGCAGTCCTTGGTTTGCTTTACCCGCGACATTATCTATGTGATCGTTCCAATTTAGGTTATTTGTTATTGTAATCCCTAAGTATTTAGTTGCATTTAATGCCATAAGATTGTCTGACTTATCGCGTAATCGAAATTTAGCGGATTTGTTTCAGTACTCATGTGAGTAGCTTCACACTTTTCTTTATTCAGGGTCAACTGACACTTTTCGCACCTTACAGATATCTTATTTAAATTATTTTGCAATTCGCTTTGGTCATCTGATGACCATACAAGACGGTAAATGACAGCATCATCTGCAAACAATCTAATAGGGCTACTCAGATTGTCTCCTATGTCGTTAATATAGATCAGGAACGATAGGGGTTCAAATGGTTCAAATGGCTCTGAGCACTATGTGATTTAACTTCGGAGGTCATTAGTCCCCTAGAACTTAGAACTACTTAAACCTAACTAACCTAAGGACATCACACACTTCCATGCCCGAGGCAGGATTCGAACCTGCGACCGTAGCGGTCGCGCGGTTCCAGACTGTAGCGCCTAGAACAATTTTTTTTTTTTTTGTCATCAGTCTACTGACTGGTTTGATGCGGCCCGCCACGAATTCCTTTCCTGTGCTAACCTCTTCATCTCAGAGTAGCACTTGCAACCTACGTCCTCAATTATTTGCTTGACGTATTCCAATCTCTGTCTGCCTCTACAGTTTTTGCCCTCTACAGCTCCCTCTAGTACCATGGAAGACATTCCAACATGTCTTAGCAGATGTTCTATCATCCTGTTTTCCACATATTCTTTTCCTCTCCGATTCTGTATAGAACCTCCTCATTCCTTACCTTATCAGTACACCTAATTTTCAACATTCGTCTATAGCACCACATCTCAAATGCTTCGATTCTCTTTTGTTCCGGTTTTCCCACAGTCCATGTTTCACTACCATACAGTGCTGTACTCCAGACGTACATCCTCAGAAATTTCTTCCTCAAATTAAGGCCGGTATTTGATATTAGTAGACTTCTCTTGGCCAGAAATGCCTTTTTTGCCATAGCGAGTCTGCTTTTGATGTCCTCCTTGCTCCATCCGTCATTGGTTATTTTACTGCCTAGGTAGCAGAATTCATTAACGTCATTGACTTCGTGACCATCAATCCTGATGTTAAGTTTCTCGCTGTTCTCATTTCTACTACTTCTCATTACCATCGTCTTTCTCCGATTTACTCTCAAGCCATACTGTGTACTCATTAGACTGTTCATTCCGTTCAGCAGATCATTTAATTCTTCTTCACTTTCACTCAGGATAGCAATGTCATCAGAGAATCGTATCATTGATATCCTTTCACCTTGTATTTTAATTCCACTCCTGAGCCTTTCTTTTATTTCCATCATTGCTTCCTCGATGTACAGATTGAAGAATAGGGGCGAAAGGCTACAGCCTAGTCTTACACCCTTCTTAATACGAGCACTTCGTTCTTGATCGTCCACTCTTATTACTCCGTCTTGGTTGTTGTACATATTGTATATGACCCGTCTCTCCCTATAGCTTACCCCTACTTTTTTCAGAATCTCGAACAGCTTGCACCATTTTACATTGTCGAACGCTTTTTCCTGGTCGACAAATCCTATGAAAGTGTCTCGATTTTTCTTTAGGCTTGCTTCCATTATTAGCCGTAACGTCAGAATTGCCTCTCTCGTCCCTTTTCTTTTCCTAAAGCCAAACTGATCGTCACCTAGCGCATTCCCAATTTTCTTTTCCATTCTTCTGTATATTATTCTTGTAAGCAGCTTCGATGCACGAGCTGTTAAGCTGATTGTGCGATAATTCTCGCACTTGTCAGCTCTTGCCGTCTTCGGAATTGTGTGGATGATGCTTTTCCGAAAGTCAGATGGTATGTCGCCAGACTCATAAATTCTACACACCAACGTGAATAGTCGTTTTGTTGCCACTTCCCCCAATGATTTTAGGAATTCTGATGGAATGTTATCTATCCCTACTGCCTTATTTGACCGTAAGTCCTCCAAAGTTCTTTTAAACTCCGATTCTAATACTGGATCCCCTATCTCTTCTAAATCGACTCCTGTTTCTTCTTCTATCACATCAGACAAATCTTCACCCTCATAGAGGCTTTCAATGTATTCTTTCCACCTATCTGCTCTCTCCTGTGCACTTAACAGTGGAATTCCCGTTGCACTCTTAATGTTACCACCGTTGCTTTTAATGTCACCAAAGGTTGTTTTGACTTTCCTGTATGCTGAGTCTGTCCTTCCGTCAATCATATCTTTTTCGATGTCTTCACATTTTTCCTGCAGGCATTTCGTCTTAGCTTCCCTGCACTTCCTATTTATTTCATTCCTTAGCGACTTGTATTTCTGTATTCCTGATTTTCCCGGAACATGTTTGTACTTCAATCAACTGAAGTATTTCTTCTGTTACCCATGGTTTCTTCGCAGCTACCTTCTTCTTACCTATGTTTTCCTTCCCAACTTCTGTGATGGCCCTTTTTAGAGATGTCCATTCCTCTTCAACTGTAGTGCCTACTGCGCTATTCCTTATTGCTGTATCTATAGCGTTAGAAAACTTCAAACGTATCTCGTCATTCCTTAGTACTTCCGTATCCCACTTCTTTGCGTATTGATTCTTCCTGACTAATGTCTTGAACTTCAGCCTACTCTTCATCACTACTATATTGTGATCTGAGGCTATATCTGCTCCTGGGTACGCCTTACAATCCAGTATCTGATTTCGGAATCTCTGTCTGACCATGATGTAATCTAATTGAAATTTTCCCTTATCTCCCGGCCTTTTCCAGGTATACCTCCTCCTCTTGTGATTCTTGAACAGCGTATTCGCTATTACTAGCTGAAACTTGTTACAGAACTCAATTAGTCTTTCTCCTCTTTCATTCCTTGTCCCAAGCCCATATTCTCCTGTAACATTTTCTTCTACTCCTTCCCCTACAACTGCATTCCAGTCACCCATGACTATTAGATTTCCGTCCCACTTTACATACTGCATTACCCTTTCAATATCCTCATACACTCTCTCTATCTGTTCATCTTCAGCTTGCGACGTCGGCATGTATACCTGAACTATCGTTGTCGGTGTTGGTCTGCTGTCGATTCTGATTAGAACAACCCGGTCACTGAACTGTTCACAGTAACACACCCCCTGCCCTACCTTCCTATTCATAACGAATCCTGGAACAATAGAGGGCCTATAACACTTCCTTGGGGAAAGACGGATATTATTTCTGTTCTACTCGGTGACTTTCCGTCTATTACTACGAACTGTGACCTTTCTGTCAGGAAATCACGAATGCAGTCGCACAACTGAGCCGATATTCCATAGGCATGCAGTTTGGTTAGAAGACGGTTTTGAGGAACGGTGTCGAAAGCCTTCTGGAAATCTAAAAATATGGAAACAGTTTGACATCCCCTGTCGGTAGCACTCATTAATTCATGAGTATAAAGAGCTATTTGTGTTTTTTTTCAAGAACGATGTTTTCTGAATCCGTGTTGACTATGTGTGAATAAATCGTTTTCTTCGAGGTAATTCATAATTTTCGAATACAGTATATGTTCCAAAACCCTACTGCAGATCGACATTAGTGATATGGGCCTGTAATTCAATGGATTACTCACATTTCCCTTTTAGGGTATTGGTGTGACTTGAGCAGTTTTCCAGTCTTTAGGTACGGAACTTCCTGTGAGGCAGCGGTTGTATATAATTGCTAATTATGGAGCTGCTGTATCAGCACACTCTGAAAGGTACCTGACTGGTATACAATGTGGGCCGGAGGCCTTGCCTTTATGAAGTGATTTAAGCTGCTTTGCTATACCGAGGATACCTATTTCTATGTTTCTCATCTTGGCAGTTGTTATTGATTGGAATTAAGGAATATTTACTTCGTTTTCTTTGGTGAAGGAGTTTTGGAAAACAGTGTTTAATAACTCCGCTTTAGTGGCACTGTCATCAGTGACTTCGCCGTTGTTATCGCGCAGTGAAGGTATTGATTACGTCTTGCCACTGGTGTGCTTTATGTATGAACAGAATCTCTTCGGGTTTTCTGCCAGATTGCGAGGCAGATTTTCGTTGTGGAAATTATTAAAAGCATCTCACACTGAAATATGCGCTATATTTCGAACTTCTTCAAAACTTTGCCAATCTTGAGGATTTGCGTTCTTTTAAATTTGGCATGCTTTTTTCGTTGCTTCTGCAACAGCGATCTGACCCGTTTTGTGCACCATGGGGAATCAGTATCATCACTTATTAATTAGTGTGGTATATATCTCACAATTGCCGTCAATACTATCTCTCTGAAATCATTCCACATCTTTTCTACGCCGTGTCCGTGCGTTGATTGTTCTGTAATCCCCACGTATCCTCCAGGATTAAGAATAATGTGAACTGGTGATGCCAATACACTCTTAGATCTAGTTACAATATGTATTTTTAGCAGTTGGTCGAACTCTGCCTCCGCTGTGAGCAGTTTTCCTGGAGCCAGAAGTCGTTGCCGACATGAGACAGGATGCCCTTGAGTCATACCGATGTGAAGCTGCATGCAATACTTGCATTTCCTACTGGTGCTTCAGGAACCGTACGTGTTGGAAAGTCGCGCAGTAAATTGTGAAAAGGACCGTACTTGGATAAGTGCTGTAACATTACTTAGATTAACTGAACTGTAGTGCCTTTCGGAGTTGCAACAGGCACCTCACACTGTATGGATTCCGACTCGGAAGACGTTACAGACAATATTTCTCGTGTATGAACTGACGCCACCCGACAGTTGACTAAATCCGGGATGAGGCAATGACTGCGGAGAAAATCTGCACCTGTGGTAGGACCAGGTACATCTGCAGCAGTAAAAGTCCACGACGGGTGAAAATTTTAGTTTAGTTGCAATTCCAATCGTCTCTCACCATACATCAAAATTATCGAATTGTTAGTTGCTGTCAATATTTGTTGTGTTGTTGCCTTCATTGTGCTAGTAGACTTTTTTTGGAAAGACACTAATTTATGACACTGTGTTCACCGGAAATTTCTCATCCGAAGCATAATCGTGAACAAAAAAAGCATTGGAAAATATTGCTTGAGATCATCGTTGCGCTTGTACTTATGCGTATTTTATACTGTTCCTGGCGTCTATGAAGTTGCTAACGAACTTTGAGCCCTGTAACGCCCGTCTTTGGAGTCTGGATAACTGCATCGTTGGGTACACTGGCGAGCGAAGTTCCCATACGTTCGACGTACCAGCACCGTTGTTCCTTCAATCGTAGTGATTCAGTGGTCTTGATTCAGTGGTCTTGAAATGCTAAAGATTATAGACCGATATCTTTATTGTGCACCACTTACAAGCTGTTTGAACGAGTCATCCTAGGCAGAATAGAAAGTAAAATAGAAGCTGCTCTTCCCCCAGAGCAAGGCGGTTTTCGAAAAGGAAGAGACTGCTGCGACCAAGTTCTCGCCCTAACCACTTTCATTGAAAGAGGTTACCAAAACAAAAAGAAAACGGGTATGGTATTATTAGATCTCACCTCAGCATACGACACCGTATGGACAAAAGGGATACTGTACAAATTGTCAAAAGTCGTGAAATGCAAGAAGATCATAGATCTAGTCAGAAATATGTTGATAAACAGGAGATTCAAGGTATCTCTGAATGGGAAAACAAGCAGCTACAGGACACTACAAAATGGTCTCCCCCAAGGGTCTGTGCTGGCTCCATGCCTTTTCAATTTATACATAGCGGACATCCCAAACCTGGAATCTCGTTCTTTTATGTATGCAGATGACATCGCTATCGCGGCTCACGCCAGCACTTTCGAAGAACTGGAAGAAATTTTAAACAGGGATCTGGAACGACTACAACAATATTATGACAACTGGCACCTCAAAGTAAATCCGACTAAATCCGTGGCATCAATAATGCACTTGTGTAACAAAGATGCAAATCGTGAGCTAAAAGTGCAAATAAAATGTAAATTGTTGAAAAACGATAGAACGCCAAAATATCTGGGTGTTAAGCTAGATCGCACTCTCACATATAAGAGCCACCTGTACGAAGTCGCCCAAAAAATGAAAACAAGAAACAACATCATAATGAAACTGGCAGGAACAACCTGGGGATGTTCCACTGAAACTCTACGCACATCAGCACTGGCACTTCTGTATAGTGTAGCGGAATATTGCGCACCCGTCTGGGCCCGCAGTAGGCATGTCAGATATATTGATGTGCAACTTAACGAGACAATGAGGCTCATAAAAGGAACAGTAAGACCCACCCCGAAACCTTGGCTGCCCGTCCTTGCCAATATCGAACCACCCTCGATTAGACGTGAAAGAGCAATCCAGAGGTACAAAGAAAAGTTCAGGGACCTACCTCCTCCCCCTGACAGATTGATGTCAAGAAATCCCTTCTGGAAAGAACTCAAACAACAGATTGATATCGATAACCTGTGGAAACAGCAATGGCAGGAAAGCAAAGTGAATAACAGTTTCCTTATTGAGGACCCATCTCAACGAGTTCCAGGCTTCCAACTCCAACGTAGAGTGTGGGTAACTCTAAATCGTCTGCGGACAGGTGCTGGTCGGTGCGGATATTTGCTGAAAAAGTGGGGTTTCTCCCAGGACCCCAATTGTGAGTGCGGAGAGAATCAAACCATGCAGCATATAGTTGAGTGCGACGTACACGGACTTAAGGGAGCAAATCTGATGGACATACATGTGATAAGTGACCAAGCACTTTTGTGGCTGGAAACCCTGAAAATTTTATTGTAAATCATTGTTAATGTTAATTTAAATTTTTATGTTGATGTTTGTAAGTGTATCACGCTTTGCCTGTAGCTGAACGAGAAATAAAATAGTGGTCTTGAGCTTCTTCCACCTGTGAGTATGCATCTGTTGCTGATGGGCAGCTACTTGCGTATTACTCTTGGCCACTTGTGCGCTGCCAGTTGCTACACAGTGCATCCTGTCGGCGTGAGTGGTAAGTGTGAATTCTTCGTGTTTGTTGGTTGGTTGGTTTGTGGAATTGAAGGGACTAGACTACAACGGCCATCGGTCCCTCGTGTTTGTTGAGGGGTTCGTAATATTCTCTTCTGTTCCTATGTCTGACTCAGACCCTTCCTCTCGCCCAGGCTTGATCGTTGCACACGCAGAGGCCTGCCCTAAACTGCTTGCGACAACGTCTGACTTCTTAGGTAAGTCCTGTTACGGCTCAAAATGGTTGAAATGGCTCTGAGCACTATGGGACTTAACTTCTGAGGTCATCAGTCGCCTAGAACTTAGAACTTATTAACCCAACTAACCTAAGGACATCACACACATCCATGCCCGAGGCAGGATTCGAACCTGCGACCGTAGAGGTCGCTCGGTTCCAGACTGTAGCGCCTAGAACACGACCACTCCGGCCGGCATGTATGTATTTGTTGCGGAAGAATACGAAGGGCTACTTCAAATAACTACCGGTATTTATTTCTATCTCACAAACAATAGCCAATGTTCTTGTCTCAGTTTATTCAAAAATATTACTTCCGCCCCCTACGTCCCATCTCCCTCGCACATATGGCTACATTGACAAGTCGCAAATGTGTTGCACTGGTGTTGTTATCTTGCATGTTCAGAAAAAGGTTCGTTGAAATGACGAAAAAACTATTCAGAGTGGTAACAAGTAATCTAGTTGTTTGCCAGTGTCGAAGGTCGACGATGATGATGAGTAAGAGTTTAAGGAGACCAAACAGCTAATATCGTGACTCTCCTATTAACCCCCCACGACAGAATCAAAGTACCCATTCTGCCTGCGTGCAAGTGTGAGAAAGTCGTACTAAACGTTTGCGTAGCTTGTACCTGAGACGGAACACCGAATCAGCCCGATATTCCAGGTATTCACCTAGTTCAGTGATTCCCAATCTTTCTCAGAACATAACCTCAGAGTGCAATTAGATATCAGTTAGTACCCCGTTCCCCTAGCTATCATCAGCATTAATCTTAGTGCAGTCAGAAATTAGCCAGTACCCATCCGCCCCTTTCACTCTCTCGTCCCCATCACCAACATGAACGCTAAACTAAACACAATGGAAAAGAATTTTCATTGAACTTTTTTATTTTTGGAATGACATAAGATGAGCGACAGCTGTTTTCTTATACTACGAACTAATTATTCAGTGAGACAACAGGTACTGCTAATTTCTAACGCCTTTCTTTGGTAGAACGGTGAAGTAATTATAAGCACATCACGAGTGCTACCTACCACTTCTTCTTAGAAAAGAAAGCCAACTATCCAAGTTTAGGATAGATACTCCTCACAAAATTTGCTTTTTTCTGCATCATTCCCCTCCATAGCGACACTCGATTCGTCCGCACCCTGCACCCCCATTTGAAATCAACAAAGTCAAAATACGTACACTATACTTACTGTTTGGGAGTCGATTGATGGACCTGTTACTTATAAAATGGCAGAAATTGGATGATTTCAGGCTGCCAATACTTTGTATCTGACCACTGCCACTCGTAATAATAATACTGTGTAGGCTCTACAGCAGTGTCCTGGCGGTCACCTTGTTTGTTGTTGCGAAGTGAGTAGTAAAGCGATTAGTGATCTGTTGCGGGAACTTCCTACAACTCACACTCATGAGATATTTAAGCATACGTCATAATACATATGTCTGAGTGTCATTGTCAGAGTGAGGAAGAGACTAACTCATTAGTTTCACAAGCTGTAGCCTTCGCCATATTCTTTACTTGTTGATGCTAGCATTTGAAAAAAAGTAACTATTTGCAATTTATGTAATTAGTATTACCGTCTACATCATATTGTGTCACACGTTAATGCTAGTATTTGAAAAAATGTCATTATTTGTATTTTATTTAATTAATATTAAAATTTCGATAGTAATAATAATAAAAATAATAATAATAATAGTGATATTTTTAAAAAAAATTAGTTTCGTGGCCGAAATACAATTGAACACTTTTGTTTTTACCTCTCATAAAATATCTGTTTACCTCTCAGGGGATAATTACCCATAGGTGGGGAATCACTCACCTAGTGGGATGTGGGAAACCGCCTAAAAACCGCATTCAGTTAGGCCAGACGGCACACCTGTTAGGGATGGCGGCTATCGCTGAAACAATCTGTTTTCGGTTATTTTTTCATCGCCAGTTTAACCTGACACTCAAAACCACTGAAAATAACTGGTTTCTGATATAACCGACTTTCTACGTTTTATTCAATTTCGTCTTTTTATTTCTATTATTTCCTGTAATAATTGTAGAAATTGTATAAAGTTTCGAGAATATTACCTCTGTGTCAAAATCAAGATGTTAAATTAAATAGGAGCAAACTGTTAAATTAAGTAAGCAAATAAAAGAAAACAGTCCATCCACTGTTCGCTGCTAATCTCGAAAAGCGGTGATTGATGAATACCACAAAAATGCCAGTATTCTCCAACTGCTTCCAATTTTTTGAAGCTCTGCTCAAAAATCATGTTGTCTGAGGATCAGACCACTATTTGTGTATTACGATTAGTCAATGCTAAAGGCTGAAAACTGAGGTTGAAGAACCGTATTTTTGTGCTAATTTGTCCATTTTCAAGGTCTACCAGAGGATAAAGCCACATTATATAGACACAGGCAGCAGATCAAGTACTTGCTATTTTTATCGTAAACTGTAAATGAACTGTTAAGTTTTAAGTTTCCTCGTTATAGATTAGATTGGATTAGATTTACTTTCATTCCAACCGATACGTAGTGAGGAGATCCTCCAGGATGTAGAACATGTCAGAAAAACAATAATACATGTCAAATATTTACAACTAAAACAAATAAGGTAAGGTCCCTTCCACAGATTTTTTTAATGAACACTATATGAAAGTATCATTTTACAACACTCATTTAGGAAGAGTTTAAAATTAAAAATATGTTTTTTATTTATAAGGTAATAGAACTACTACAACAATTATTTACAATGAACACATTACTGCACTGAAATGGTGCAGAAGTTTTTTTTATCGTAAACTATGAATGAACTGTTAAGTTTTAAGTTTCCTCGTTATAGATTAGATTGGTTTAGATTTACTTTCATTCCAACTGATCCGTAGTGAGGAGATCCTCCAGGATGTAGAACATGTCAGAAAAACAATAATACATGTCAAATATTTACAACTAAAACAAATAAGGTAAGGTCCCTTCCACAGTTTTTTTTTTAATGAACACTATATGAAAGTATCATTTATAACACTCGTTTACTAAGATCGCATTAATGCACTGAATTTAAAATTAAGAAAAATGTTTTATTTATTTATAAGGTAATAAACATACAATAGATCTACTACAATACTTGTTTACAATGAACACATTACCGCACTGATATGGTGCAGAAGTTTTTTTATCGTAGACTGTGAATGAACTGTTAAGTTTTAAGTTTCCTCATTATAGATTAGATTGGATTAAATTTACTTTCATTCCAATTGATCTGTAGTGAGGAAGTCCTCCAGAATGTAGAACATGTCAGAAAAACAATAATACATGGCAAATATTTACAACTAAAACAAATAAGGTAAGGTCCCTTCCACAGTTTTTTTTTAATGAACACTATATGAAAGTATCATTTATAACACTCGTTTACTAAGATCGCATTAATGCACTGAATTTAAAATTAAGAAAAATGTTTTATTTATTTATAATGTAATAAACATACAATAGATCTACTACAATACTTATTTACAATGAACACATTACCGCACTGATATGGTGCAGAAGTTTTTTTATCGTAGACTGTGAATGAACTGTTAAGTTTTAAGTTTCCTCGTTATAGATTAGATTGGATTAAATTTACTTTCATTCCAATTGATCCGTAGTGAGGAAGTCCTCCAGAATGTAGAACATGTCAGAAAAACAATAAAACATGGCAAATATTTACAACTAAAACAAATTACCCATATATAAAACTTCTGCACCATTTCAGTGCAGTAATGATTTCATATATATATATATATATATATATATATATATATATATATATATATATATATATATATATATATATATATATAATTTCTGCACCATTTCAATGCAGTTATGTGTTCATTAACTATTTCTACACCATTTACGAAGTAACTCCAACATTGTTGGATTTATTGCATTGGTTATAAGAACAATTAAAGTTGAATTTACAGCTCGACATAGACTTCTTGCGAATATTTCTGGCTGGAATAGTTAGAAGGAAAGAAAGGAAGAATGGTTGTATCTTAACCTCGATGAGATAATTAGAGCGCACAAGCACCGATAAAAGAAGAAACGCATTCGAACAAATTTTCTTCGGAATATACAATTGGAGAAGTATTTTTGTTCTTATTTTACAACAAGGAAGTATTCTTTGTTGGACATCATCGATGTCATGAGATAGCTTCAGTGCATGAGAATGGCATAGTAAAGTGTTGGAACAGAAGACTTAGGTGAAAAAAATGAGATTTAAGGAAAGGAATGATGAAGTTTGGCAAATCGAAACGTGTGCGATGTACTTTCTAATATTGGAGATCTTTGCAAGATGCCGACCTTTTCCGGTGTGATATCCATGTTAAATCGCTACAAAGGCAAGATACTGCCGTCTATGCGGATACACTAAATCAGATTCCTTTCGAATTTTCTTCTCCACCGTCTAGAGCCGGAGAAAATACGGCGATGGACGGTTCCCTTCCGACCGTACACAATGGATTACGCGTGCACCTCACTTAACCGCAGATAGGACTGGCCGGAGCAGCTTTTGTTTTTCCGTGGAGGCAGATGTTTGCCACGAAATTCGTTCACAGACAGGTTATTCTTTATGCACGAGATCTCTCCTAACAACCTTAGCTGGAAATAATCGATCAAATTAGCACCAGATAAACAGGGCCGCAGCACAACAATGCATAGCTCTCGGCCTGGGTGCGAGATAAGGCGCAGGCGGCCTACAAGATATAATTTAATTCCATCAGTACTGGAGCGCGCGGGAGAGCCAGCCGATCTTTTGTTTCACGTGGATTGACTTGTGACCTCATTGTTCCGCCGCCGTACACACATGAAGTATAGAGGCGGCCCGGGCGCACGCGCTGCGAGAGCAAAAAGGCGGTGCGCACGAAAGTCTAATTCATCGCAACCTCAAATTGGTGCTGTGAGCGGGCTCGGTAGGGGAGAGGGGGGCGGGGGTGGAGGGGCGGGGGTGGCCCCGGACGTGCCCCGCCGACAATGGCGTCGATGATTTATCGGCACGTGATAGCGCGGCGCGCACACGCACGCGAGAGGTGCGAACCGTGGCACAGCCGCCGATACGGGAAATCCCTGGCCGACCGCGTCAACAGCGAGATTCGCCCCGCTCCAGCTAAGATTAGGATGCGCGCAGCTATTTCTAATCCAACACGCTGCTTTGCTCACGCCCCCTGTAGGTGTACCGCGCAAGCTCACACTTTGCTGGGATTGTGTACATCATCTCGCGCAGTTGTTTGTCCATGAGCTGTCGCACGGCTAGCAACGGTTAGGGCATTGTCGACTAGGCATGTACAATGATCACCGATATCTACAAAATATCAATGATTCAATATCGATGTCGAATTTATTGAAACATCGTAACACTGATGTTAAAGAGAAAATATCAGGCTTCGACCCGCCCTAGTACACACGCGTGTTATCGCGACCGCTTACGGGAAAGGGAGCTACATCAGCAGAGGATCGAATCCGCCAGGCAGATCAAAGACGAGGGGCTGTGTTATGGAAGGGAAAAACCGACCAATACCTGTCTTTTAGTTCTGAATAACGGTGCTTTTCGATATTTGTTTGGCCTCAATAATATCGTTAGTTTTATTTTTTACTAATAACTGGGTAAAAAACGAAATATCACTTAGCCATAGCAGCAGTGCCAAAACTTTTTTTAAAAAATAAACGTGGTTTAAAAACGAGTAATTATTATTCACAAAATTAACAATACTTCCAAATATTGTATTTTAATAGGAAATGGACAGGTAATCAGTGCTATTTTAATAACAATGCTGACAGAAACTAGGAACAAACAAGTGGCATAAGAACCGGAACAGTGCTTCTGAGACAGTAATGTAGCTGTTACATTGTGGTGTGGTCTATTAGATGGTACGCGTGTACATGCAATGTGCAAGATTTGCCCCGTCTGGTCTGCTAGTAATTTCTCACTGTTGTAGTCGGACATCAGTTGCATTACAGAATGGCACCGTCCCTAGTCTGGCAGTATTTTACGACGTCCAGTATCAGTGAAGTTCAATGGTACATTTGCTTTAAAAGATTAAACACGGGAGGAGTCACAACAAATTACGACATCATATACTACATGCAGTCTAGAACTTGTAAGGGGTGTCCCACGAGTATATGCCTAACATATGATGACAAGCAGGTAGAAGAAGCTGACAATGTTAAATTCTTGGGATTACAGCTTGACAATTAATTCAACTGGGAGCAGCACACCACAGAACTGCTGAAGCGTCTAAACAAATCTCTATTTGCAATTCGAATTCTGTCAGACATAGAGAATATAAAAATGAAAAAGCTGGCGTACTACCCTTACTTTCATTCCATAATGTCACACGGGATTATTTTTTGGGATAATTCATCAAGGCAAGCTAAAGTTTTCTGGGCACAAAAACGTGCAGTAAGAGTTATATGTGGTGTGAACTCAAGAACATCCAGCAGAGGTATGTTTAGGGAACTAGGGATACTAACTACAGCTTCCCAATATATTTATTCCTTAATGAAATTTGTCATTAAAAAAATATCACTTTTTCAAACCAACAGCTCAGTTCATGGAATCAATACTAGAAATAAGAATAATATTCACAAGGATTTAAAGAAGTCACTTATTCTTGTACAAAAAGGTGTGCATTATTCAGGAACATACATTTTCGGTAACTTGTCAGCAGCCATAAAAAGCTTAACAACCAATGACATTACATTTAAGAGAAAATTCTAAAGGATAGCCGCGCGGGGTAGCCGTGCGGTTTAACACACCGTGCAACGGTTCGCGCGGCTCATCCCGGTCGGAGCTCCGAGTCCACCCTTGGGCATGGGTGTGTGTGTGTGTGTTGTCCTTAGTGTACGTTAGTTAAAGTAGTGTGTAAGCCTAGAGAACTATGACTTCAGCAGTTTGGTCCCATAGTACTTACCACAAATTTCCAATTTATTGTGTTATTAAATACAGGGTGTTACAAAAAGGTACGGCCAAACTTTCAGGAAACATTTCTCACACACAAATAAAGAAAAGATGTTATGTGGACATATGTCCGGAAACGCTTAATTTCCATATTAGAGTTCATTTTAGTTTCGTCCACCTACGCTCAATGGAGCACGTTATCATGATTTCATACGGGATACTCTACCAGTGCTGCTAGAACATGTGCCTTTACAAGTACGACACAACGTGTGGTTCATGCACGATGGCGCTCCTGCACATTTCAGTCGAAGTGTTCGTATGCTTCTCAACAACAGATTCGGTGACCGATGGATTGGTAGAGGCGGACCAATTCCATGGCCTCCACGCTCTCCTGACCTCAACCCTCTTGACTTTCATTTATGGGGGCATTTGAAAGCTCTTGTCTACGCAACCCCGGTACCAAATGTAGAGACTCTTCGTGCTCGTAATGTGGACGGCTGTGATACAATACGCCATTCTCCAGGGCTGCATCAGCGCATCAGGGATTCCATGGGACGGAGGGTGGATGCATGTATCCTCGCTAACGGAGGACATTTTGAACATTTCCTGTAACAAAGTGTTTGAAGTCACGCCGGTACGTTCTGTTGCTGTGTGTTTCCATTCCATGATTAATGTGATTTGAAGAGAAGTAATAAAATGAGCTCTAACATGGAAAGTAAGCGTTTCCGGACACATGTCCACATAACGTATTTTCTTTCTTAGTGTGTGAGGAATGTTTCCTGAAAATTTGGCCGTACCTTTCTGTAACACCATATATATATATATATATATATATATATATATATATATATATATATATATATATACTCCTGGAAATGGAAAAAAGAACACATTGACACCGATGTGTCAGACCCACCATACTTGCTCCGGACACTGCGAGAGGGCTGTACAAGCAATGATCACACGCACGGCACAGCGGACACACCAGGAACCGCGGTGTTGGCCGTCGAATGGCGCTAGCTGCGCAGCATTTGTGCACCGCCGCCGTCAGTGTCAGCCAGTTTGCCGTGGCATACGGAGCTCCATCGCAGTCTTTAACACTGGTAGCATGCCGCGACAGCGTGGACGTGAACCGTATGTGCAGTTGACGGACTTTGAGCGAGGGCGTATAGTGGGCATGCGGGAGGCCGGGTGGACGTACCGCCGAATTGCTCAACACGTGGGGCGTGAGGTCTCCACAGTACATCGATGTTGTCGCCAGTGGTCGGCGGAAGGTGCACGTGCCCGTCGACCTGGGACCGGACCGCAGCGACGCACGGATGCACGCCAAGACCGTAGGATCCTACGCAGTGCCGTAGGGGACTGCACCGCCACTTCCCAGCAAATTAGGGACACTGTTGCTCCTGGGGTATCGGCGAGGACCATTCGCAACCGTCACCATTAAGCTGGGCTACGGTCCCGCACACCGTTAGGCCGTCTTCCGCTCACGCCCCAACATCGTGCAGCCCGCCTCCAGTGGTGTCGCGACAGGCGTGAATGGAGGGACGAATGGAGACGTGTCGTCTTCAGCGATGAGAGTCGCTTCTGCCTTGGTGCCAATGATGGTCGTATGCGTGTTTGGCGCCGTGCAGGTGAGCGCCACAATCAGGACTGTCCATTATAATTATCCGGGCTGTTATGCCGTGGTCGGTTGATGAATGCTGTGGTGATTCCCACAGCATTCATCAACCGACCACGGCATAACAGCCCGGATAATTATAATGGACATGATATTTCCGGCCGTGAAAGTTTACATTTTAGTAACAATCAGGACTGCATACGACCGAGGCACACAGGGCCAACACCCGGCGTCATGGTGTGGGGAGCGATCTCCTACACTGGCCGTACACCACTGGTGATCGTCGAGGGGACACTGAATAGTGCACGGTACATCCAAACCGTCATCGAACCCATCGTTCTACCATTCCTAGACCGGCAAGGGAACTTGCTGTTCCAACAGGACAATGCACGTCCGCATGTATCCCGTGCCACCCAACGTGCTCTAGAAGGTGTAAGTCAACTACCCTGGCCAGAAAGATCTCCGGATCTGTCCCCCATTGAGCATGTTTGGGACTGGATGAAGCGTCGTCTCACGCGGTCTGCACGACCAGCACTAACGCTGGTCCAACTGAGGCGCCAGGTGGAAATGGCATGGCAAGCCGTTCCACAGGACTACATCCAGCATCTCTACGATCGTCTCCATGGGAGAATAGCAGCCTGCATTGCTACGAAAGGTGGATATACACTGTACTAGTGCCGACATTGTGCATGCTCTGTTGCCTGTGTCTATGTGCCTGTGGTTCTGTCAGTGTGATCATGTGATGTATCTGACCCCAGGAATGTGTCAATAAAGTTTCCCCTTCCTGGGACAATGAATTCACGGTGTTCTTATTTCAATTTCCAGGAGTATATATATATATATATATATATATATATATATATATATATATATGAGCCTATATGGTTCTTTTTATTATAATTCTGCAAAATTCGTAGCGACAGTCATGGATGTAAACATTCTCACGATATAGATACACTATGTGATCAAAAGTATCCGGACACCTGGCTCAAAATGACTTACAGGTTCGTGGCGCATTCCATCGGTAACGCTGGAATTCAATATGTGTTGGCCTTGATGACAGCTTGCATTCTCGCAGGCGTACTTTCAAGCAGTTGTTGGAAGGTTTCTTGGGGAATGACAGCCTATTCTTCATGGAGTGCTGCACTGAGGAGAAGTATCGATGTCGGTCAGTGAGGCCTGACACGAAGTCAGCGTCCCAAAACCTCCCAAAGGTGTTCTATAGAATTCAGGTGAGGACTCTGTGCACACCAGTCCATTACATGGATGTTATTGTCGTGTAACCACTCCACCACAGGCAGGTGCTCGATCGTATTGAAAGATACAATCGCCATCCCCGAACTGTTCTTCAACAGTCGGAAGCAAGATTGTGCTTAAAACATCAGTGTCGTCCTGTGCTATGTTAGTGCCATACAAAACAACATGGGGTGAAAGCCCTCTCCATAAAAAACACGACCACACCGTAACACCACCGCCTCAGAATTTTACTGTTGGCAGTACACACGCTGGCAGATGACGATCGGCCGGCCGTGGTGGCCGAGGGGTTCTAGGCGCTTCAGTCCGGAACCACGCGGCTGCTACGGTTGCAGGTTCGAATCCTGCCTCGGGCATGGATGTGTGTGATGTCCTTAGGTTAGTTAGGTTTAAGTAGTTCTAAGTTCTAGGGGACTGATGACCTCAGATGTTAAGTCCCATAGTGCTCAGAGCCATTTTTAGATGACGTTCACCGGGCATTCGCCATACCCACACCCTGCCATCGGGTCGCCTCATTGTGTACCGTGATACGTCACTCCACACAACGTTTTTCCACTGTTCAATCGTCCAGTGTTTACGCTCCTTACACCAAGCGAGGTGTCGTTTGGCGTTTGAAACGTCCCCTTTGAACAATTTATACAAGACTGTGCTTAAACTGACACACATTAATTTTAGCGCAATGCAATCTGAATATCAAAAATCCCTACAAAGGAATGGCCCTGACTAAAATTAACCTGTACCTTTCACAAATCACTTATCTCACCAAAATCTTCGTTACTTAAGCTACTGCAATACTAAATAGAAGATTCAAACTACAGAAGGCACTAACTACTGATAGGCATAGTTAGCAATTGAAAGATGTTAATAGAGAACAAACAATGTATTTACCTTAACAGTCATAATATATATAGCAGTTCATGACATCCAGTGTTACAAATTTCAAATCTCCACCATTTCTCTCCCCACATCCACCACTGCCGGCGGCTCACCTCCAACTGCCCAACGCTACGCGCTGTTAACATCCAGCTGCCCCTCTACAATGGCAGACAACAATGCAAACTAGCCACAGACTGCACACAGCACAGCCAGTGATTTTCATACAGAGAGCGCTACGTGGCGGCGGCGTTACCAATATAAGAACCTAAAGAGCCTACTTACATAAAGAAAACATAAACAGCCTGCTTACATAGCCCCCATGCTCCCCACAAAAAATTTTTACAAATTTTTTTGGCCAGTGGCCAGTAATGATTTGAGAAAATTTTTTATAATTACACTAACAAAGATATCCAATGCACACACTTATTGATACAATGTTGGTCAAAAGCTAAAATTTTCTCACAGTCCATAAAGATAGTCCTGATCATTCATCATAATAGTAATTACAGTTTTTTTTTCACAAAGTCTCATTAGTAAAAGAAATTGCACACAGAAGTAGTGGATTTCCATGCAGTCTTGAAGAAGTAGTGTTGTCCTTCCAACGGAAAGACAGTGCTGACACTTGACATGCTGACAGGTAATGGGCCACAACAGAGCAAACCCACAGCAGAGTCATTCGACATTTTGAAGAAGATTGGTAGGTAGGTCATCACAGAGTAGACCCACTGTAGTCCTGGTAGAGATTGTGGTATTGGTGGGCCACCAGAGGTGCAGACACACTGCAGTCCTTGTAGAAATTGTGGACAGGCCCACTGTAGTCCTGGCAGAGATGACCAGCAGCCATCTGTTGTGACTGTGCGGGTGCACAATCACCAGTGAAGAGTCTTGCGGATAATATAGCAAGTCCATAAACCACCACTCGTGCACTCACAAAGTTTTTTGAATTGTCCTTAGAACCAGCAATGCTGTTATCCAGTCCCTTGCTGAATTATTAACACACGTGCAAACACTATCAGTCCCTACTTCTCACATATTGTCCACATACTATGACCAACAGAAACGTGTGCAGTGAAATGGATGCTTACAAGTTACTTAATTTGATTAACTGGCGTCAATTACAATATTATAACATGAGAATACAATTACAAAGGTACAAAATACATCATTAAAAACATAACAATACAGATAACATTTTGTAGTACAGGCTTTACAACAGAATAGAAATAAACATATACATCAGTGTTACAGGAATTATGACATAAGTAAATACATAAACGATCAGAATAACTTTTGAAACATCAACTTTACACACAAGCATTAAAACAAAACAGAATAAATAATGTCTAAGCATATTTATAAGGTAAATAACATATTATTAATGCCAATTATATTTGAGGATAACAGTATTCCTCATCATAGTTCATGTAGCGAAGTATTAGAAAAATTCTAATCCTGGCAGGGTCGCCATATGAAATGTCCCCTTTGAACAATTTATACAAGACTGTGCTTAAACTGACACACAATAATTTTAGCGCAACGCAATCTGACTATCAAAAATCCCTACAAAGGAATGGCCCTGACTAACATTAACCTGTACCTTTCACAAATCACTTACCTCACCAAAATCTTCGTTACTCAAGCTACTGCAATACAGCGAGCACCACTACTGCCAGCTAAATAAAAGATTCAAACTACAGAAGGCACTAACTACTGATAGGCATAGTTAACAATTGAAAGATGTTAATAGAGAACAAACAATGTATTTACCTTAACAGTCATAATATATATAGCAGTTCATGACATCCAGTGTTACAAATTTCAAATCTCCACCATTTCTCTCCCCACATCCACCACTGCTGGCGGCTCACCTCCAACTGCCCAACGCTACGCGCTGTTAACATCCAGCTGCCCCTCTACAATGACAGACAACAATACAAACTAGCCACAGACTGCACACAGCACAGCCAGTGATTTTCATACAGAGAGCGCTACGTGGCGGCGGCGTTACCAATATAAGAACCTAAACAGCCTACTTACATAAAGAAAACATAAACAGCCTACCTACACGTTTACCAGTGTGATGTGTGGCTTATGAACAGCCGTTCGACCATGAAATCCAAGTTTTCTCACCTCCTACCTAACTGTCATAGTACTTGCAGTGGATTTTAATGGAGTTTGGAATGCTTGTGTGGTGGTCTGGACAGATGTCTGCCTATTACACAATACGACCCTCTTCAAATGTCGGCGGTCTCTGTCAGTCAACAGACGAGGTCGGCCTGTACGCTTTTGTGCTGTACGTGTCCCTTCACGTTTCCACTTCACTATCACATCGGAAATAGTGAACCTAGGGATGTTTAGGAGTGTGGAAATCTCGGGTACAGACGTATGACACAAGTGACACCCAATCACCTGACCACGTTCGAAGTCCGTGAGTTCCGGGGAGCACCCCCTTCTGCTCTCTCACGATGTCTAATGACTACTGAGGTCGGTGATATGGAGTACCTGGCAGTAGGTGGCAGCAGAATGCAACTAATATGAAAAACGATTGTTTTGGGGGTGTCCGGATACTTTTGATCATATACTGTAACGAAACAGTCTATCTTTCATTGTTCTTCTGATGGCTATATTTCGTTTCCTGATAACGACACCAAAATCGATACATGCCAACTGGGCTAACACTCTAGTGCTGTAAACGTTTGTGAGATTAAAGCAACAGTCCTTTGTCAGACACGGATATACTGTTTTACTCGTCACACATGAATGACCAGTATCTACTAATTGACCACCCACGAAGAGAAACTGTGCAGTTATTCCTCGTTTACATGTTGGCACGATGGTTCTAATTCAATGATAAATCGTTGTATATTCCACGGAATTCATCTTCTAGTCGGAATCGAGCCACCGAGAGAAATCTTATAGAATCCCTTAGCAAAAAAAGATACAGAACAATTTTTTATCACAAAAACCGCTTAAGCACTTAAAAATATAACCAGAAAACTGTGGCAAACAGCATAACACATAAAACAATTGTAAGTGACATTCATTAACGTGTTGCATGTTTTAAAACTTTTTACGCCAGTTATATTTGTATTAAGGAGATATTGCTGCGGCGGGTGTAAACAGCCTTTTATTTCTTATTTTCATATCCAAAAGAACATTGTGAAGCGTTCTTCTATATAAATACTAAGAATAATTATCTGTGCAACCTATAAATAACATCTCTCCTCTCTACATTTCGGGGAAGCACTTTTAATATCTGGCTTCGAACATCTGCAATGCAAAGCATACGTTCTACATCGCAATATGAAGAGTACAATTAGAAAAAATAACTACACCACATCTCACTCGCACGAAGATGTCTACACGCGTTCTCTATGAGCGCCGTACCTGTGTGGTTCTATTGTAGGGACTCTGTAGCAATGCGGGATGTGTCGCTGCTTAATTTTTGTCTGGCTTTTCTAATACACATTAAATTAGGTGAAAAGCATGGACAAATAGAATAAAGAAGTTTCAGATGTTCGGGCGGTGTTCTGTATGAAGAAAAGAGTTGCAGAGGCGCGAATGGTTTTTCAGAACAATACGTAGTGCTGCTGATTTCACCAGCACATTAGAATGCCACAGAAATCGTTGAGAAATTGATACATTATCTTGTAGCCAGAAACATGGGGCAGTTTTTGGAATTTAATCGGAAGTCGTGAATTGTTGGTGGATTTTCTCGTGAAACCAAGCGGAATAATTAGTTGACGGGATTCCTCAGTAACCTTCTCTGCATATTTTCGGGACCCATCTTTGATATGTAGCTTCGGATGTCTGCAGTACGAAGCATGCAATTTACATCGGTGTATGAAGAGTACAATTAGGAACCTTTTCATCGGGTCACGGACTCCCGAAGAGTTGGTAACCGCTAGGTCAGTGAATTGGCGTAAGTGAAGCTGAAATTTTGTAATTTTATGCAACTGGATATTGGTAATGAGCATGGCAATACTCATTGGTAGGATGTTTGTTTATAGGAAAAGAAGAATCGTTAAGAACTCATTCGCAAAGCCACAGACCTGTATGAAACATCTTCGTAGCAGCAGAGATGACATGAATTCCAGTCTAAAAGGGAATGATGAATTACTCGTTTGTGTAAGCCATAGAAACTCCATTAATATGAAACTATACAATCACAGATGCCCGTTTGCACACCATATGACAAACTGTGTGCAACGCCTTATTCTGGAGTCACAATAACACATTTTACTAGAAACTGAAAGCCTTCCTCAAAGTAAAAGGAACTGAAATACGGGAAAGACTGATGAAACAAACTGGCCAGTCCTTCAGCAGAGACATGTAAATGGAGGAGCAAGTAAGGAATTCGGGCAGTGATTAAAATGAATGAGTACTAATAATTCTAGATTGTAATACGCACAAAAAATGCACTTACACCTGTACATACTGTAGGCTTTCATATAATTTTTCCGGGGCGTATTGTTACAGAATTAAATTCAAAATAGAATGTTACAGAATTAAATTCAAAATAGAATGAAATTTTCCAGAATGAATTTTTCACTCTGGAACGGAGTCTGCGCTGAATGAAACTTCCTGGCAGATTGAAACTGTGTGCCGGAAACATATCCACAGGCTGTAGCAAAGCCATGTCTCTGCAAAATCCTTTCTCCCAGGAGAGCTAGTTCTGCAAGGTTAGCAGGAGAGCTTCTGTGAAGTTTGGAAGGTAGGAGACGAGCTACTGGCGGAATTAAAGCTGTGTGGACGTGTCATTGGTCATGCCTGGGTAGTTCAGTCGGTAGAGGACTTGCCCACGAATTGCAAAGTTCTCGAGTTCGAGTCTCGGTACGGCTCACAGTTTCAATCTGCCAGGAAGTTTCAAATTCAAAATAGTTCCCATCCCCCGGTGCGGACCAAGGTTTTTGGGAGGTTTCCGTTTTTTGTAGGGCAAATCCTGTACCAGGAAAAATTAGTAGCCGAGCAAATATTTCCAATTGGGATTTTTTTTTTTTTTTTTTTCCGTCAGTCTAATGACTGGTTTGATACGGCCTGCCGCCAACTCCTCGCCTACGCCATACACTTCACGTCAAAGTAAAACTAGCACCCTAGGTTCTTAATTTTTTCCTTCTGTATATTTGGATCTCCATCTTTCTCTGCAGTTTTTACTCTCTGCAGCTCCCTCTAGTACCATGGAAGTTATCCCATAATGTCTCTACAAATGTTGAATCATCACGTATTTTCTTACGGTCAGAGTTTCACATATGTTTATTTATTTCCCGATTATGTGAAGAATCTCCTCATTTCTTATCAATCCAGAATAAGAATCTGAAATCTACACTAAAGTTGCTGAGAAAATGCAACTATGAATAAAAATCACTTACCAGTCCATCTAATTTTCAACAGGAAGTTGAAGCAGCACCACATTTCAAATGCTTCGATTCTCTTCTGGTTTTACCGATTTCCATGATTCACTGCCATACAATGCTGTGCTCCAAATGTCCATTCTACGAAATTTCTTCCTTAAATTAAGACCTATGTTTGATACTAGTAGACTTCTCTTGCCCAGGAATGTTCTTTTTTGCCTGTGCTAATCTGCTTTTTATGTTCTCCTTGCTCCGGCTATCATGGGTTATTTTGCTGCGTAAATACTAGCAGAATTCCTTAACTTCGTTATCTTCGTGACTACCAGTTCTGATGGTAAGTTTCTCGCTGTTCTCCTTTCTGCTACTTCTCACTACTTTCATCTTTCTTCGATTTACTCTCAGTCCATATTCTGTATACATTAGACACTTCATTTCATTCAACAGATGCTGTAAATCTTCTTCACTTTCACTCAGGATAGCAATGCCATCAGCAGATATTATCACTGATATCCTTTCAGCCTTAATTTTAGTCGCGCTCTTGAACCTTTCTTTTTTTTCCCTCATTGCTTCTTCGATGTATGGACTAAATAGTACAATCTTCTGTTAGTCCGTCTCCTCCTTCCCCTTCTCTCTATCGATCACCTTCTTTGCCTCTCTGTTCGTCTTCTCCACCCCCCCCCCCTCTGTCCATTTTCTCCACCCTCACTCTCCGTCGATCGTCATCTCTTTCTCCCCCTCTCTCTGTCGAACTCCTCCTCCCCTCTCTCTGTCCAACTCCTCTCCCATCCTTCTGCCCCATCTCGCTGTTCGTCTCCTCTGCCCTTCCCTCTCTGTCATATTCTCCTCTTTCCTGTCTCAGACCATGTCCTCTTCTTCCCTCTCCCTGTCCATCTTCTCCTCTTCCCTCTCTTGTCCATCTCTTCCTTCCCCCTTCTGCCTGTCCATCTTCTCCTCTCCCCTTCCCCCACCACCCCATAATCCCTACTCCAATAAGGGGCTGGTAGCTCTTATCCCCATAGTATTTGCTTACAGATCGTAAGTAATATGTATATCCAATTTGATTTAAACCGTTCCAGGGGTTTAGGATGAGCATTTAACCCGTGGCTTTGCCCAAGTACGCAAATGTAAAATATATTTCACATGTATTTAACATACTTTACACGCATGAATACACATATTTCACATGTATCTGTAATGAATTTCGCCCTGAGGTTTCATTTTCATGCAGCTTAATGTTTATGCCGTTGTATCTCTTGAGTTATGTGTTGTACAATAATATAATTTTGCTCTGACTACTGTCTGAAAAATATGTTGCGAATGCATTTAATTGTAAAGAAGTGTCAATTAAAACTTCGTGCTTCATGCCATAGTTTTACTGCATGAACAGCGAAAATGTGGTAAGCGATAAACTCTTCTCCCCTCATCAGTTTGTGGGGTACGTCAGCGAGAAAAAGTTTCGTAAATGTTTGGTATTATGTGTAGTTTGCTGAAAGTCAGTAAATGCTCTCATTCTCAAATAATGCGTGAATAAGGTACGAGTATTAGCGAGTCGTTGGCTATATCTGTTTTTGACTCCAACCCCTTAGATAGGTAGGTATATATAAGGCAACCTATATGTTATTTCAGCGAAAAGGAGTAACAAAGATTCTCTCTCCTTCTCTCTCTCTCTCTCTCTCTCTCTCACACACACACACACACAAAATTACGCCCGTCAGACCACCGAAGTTAAGCACTGTCGGGGTGGGCTAACGCTTGGATGGCTGATCGTTTGGTCTGCCCAGCGCTGTTGGCAAACGTGGTGCACTCAGCCCTTGTGAGGCAAACTGAGGAGCTACTCGATTGAGAAGTGGGGACTCCGTCTCGGAACCTGACATACGGCCGGGAGAGGGGTGTGCTGACCACATGCCCTTCCATATCCATATCCATTGACGCCTATGGGCTGACGATGACACGGCAGCCGGTCGATACCGTTGGGCCTTCATAGCCTGCTCAGGAGGAGTTTCTTGTATAAGAACTGACAGAATGCAGAAAAGTCAAAACAACCTTCGGTGAAATTGAAAGCAAGGGTGGTGATATTAAGAGTGCAATGGAAATTCCACGGTTAAATGAATAGGAGAAAGCAAATAGGTGGAAAGAGTACGTTGAAGGCCTCTATGAGGGGGAATACTGGCCTGATGACGTGAAAGAAGAAGAAAAAACAAGAATCAATACAGAGGGGATAGGAGATTCTCTACTATAATCAGGACTTAAATGAGCTTTGCAAGACTTAATATCTAATAAGGCGGAAGGGTTAGGTAACATTCCATCGCCTGCCAGAATGGCCGTGCGGTTCTAGGCGCTACAGTCTGGAGCCGAGCGACCGCTACGGTCGCAGGTTCGAATCCTGCCTCGGGCATGGATGTGTGTGATGTCCTTAGGTTAGTTAGGTTTAATTAGTTCTAAGTTCTAGGCGACTGATGACCTCAGAAATTAAGTCGCATAGTGTTCAGAGCCATTTGAACCAACATTCCATCATAATTTTTAAAATCATTGGGGGAAGTTGCAACAAGACGACTATCCATTTTGGATTAGAATGTGTGAGTGTATCGCTCCATTAGTAAACAGAGACAATGCACTACTACTCTGGTGGACAGCAGTTGCCTACAACTGAAGAGCGTAATACGCCCCTTAACGACTGAAGACCGTAATACGGCCTCCACTAGTTTAAATAATCCTCATAGGAAACAATGGCATTAGGGAAAAATATTTGTTTTGATGTCCCCTATAACCTCCCAGAGTTTGTCGGTTTAAATACTTTTCACCCTGTATACCGTCTGTCTTTCGGAAAAACATTATCCACACAACTACGAAGATTCCAAAAACCGACAAGTGCGAGAACCGTCGCACAATCAGCTTAACAACTCATGCGTCCGAGTTGCTCACAAGAATAATATACAACATATTGGAAATGAAAATTGAACATTTGTTAGATGACGATCAGTTTGGCTTTAGGAAAGGTAAAGACAGCAAAGAGGCAATTCTGAGGCAGCGGTCTATAATGGAAACGAGACTGAAGAAAAATAAATACACTTTCATAGGAATTGTCGGTTTGGAAAAGCGTTCATCAATGTCAAATGGTTCAAGATGTTCGAAATTATCTGAAAAATGGGGGTATGATGTAAGAGTGGATGACTAAGAAAAAAGTAGTCGAATTAAAAAAGGTGTATGACACGGATGTAGTCTTTCACTCCTACTGCTCAATCTATACATCGAAGAAGTGGTAATTGAAGTAAAAGAAACGTTCAAGAGTGGAAAAAATTCAAGGTGAAATGATACCAATGAAAAGATTCTCTGATGACATTGCTACCCTCAGTGAAAGAGAAGAAGAATTACATGATCTGCTGAATGGAATTAACAGTCTAGTGGATATAGGATTTGGACTGAAAGTAAATCGAAAAAAGATGAAAGTAATGAGAAATATCAGAAAAGAGAACAACGAGAAACTTAACATCAGGACTGGTGATGACGAAGTAGATGAAGTTAAGGAATTCTGGTACTTATGGAGAAAAATAACGCGTGATGGACGGCACATGAAGGACACGAAAATCAGACTAGCACTGGCGAAAAGGCCATTCCTGTCCAAGAGAAGTCTTCTAATATCCAACATTGGCCTTAACGTGATGAAGAAATTTCTGTGAATGTACGTTTGGAGCACAGCATTGTATGGTAGTGAATCATGGACTGTGGCAAAACAGAAAAAGAAGATAATCGAAGCATTTGAGATCTGATGCTAGAAAAGAATGTTGAAAATTAGGTAGACTGATAATGTACGGAATGAGTAGGTTCTCCGGAGAATCGACGAGGAAAGGAATATATGGAAAACACTGACAGGAAGGAGAGGCAGGATGGTAGGATATTCGTTAAAACACTGCGGAATAACTCACATGGTACTAGATGGAGCTGCAGAGGGTCAAAGCTGCAGAAGAAGAAAGAGATTGGAAAACTGGAAATTTGTCGTAAGGTCTTGTGAGACCAAACTGCAGAGGTCATCGTTCCCTAAGCCTACACACTACCTAATCTAACTTCAACTAACTTACGCTATGGACAACATACACACCCATGCCCGAGGGAGGACTCGCAGCTTCGACGGGGGGAGCCGCACGGACCGCGACAAGGCGCCCAGATCACGCGGCTACCCCGCGCGGCTTAAGAGATTGGAATAGATCCAGCTAATAGTTGCATGTGTTACGCTGAGATGAAGATGTTGGCACAGGAGAGAAATTCGTGGCGGGCCGCATCAAACCACTCAAAAGTGGGATGCCTAATATATATACACTACTGGCCATTAAAATTGCTACACCACGAAGAAATGCAGATGATAAACGGGTATTCATTGGACAAATGTATTATACTAGAACTGACATGTGATTACATTTTGACGCAATTTGGGTGCAGAGATCTTGATAAATCAGTACCCAGAACAACCACCTCTGGCCGTAATAACGGCCTTGATACGCCTGGGTATTGAGGTAAACAGAGCTTGGATGGCGTGTACAGGTACAGCTGCCCATGCAGCTTCAACACGATACCACAGTTCATCAAGAGTAGTGACTGGCTTATTGTGACGAGCCAGTTGCTCGGCCACCATTGACCAGACGTTTTCAATTGGTGAGAGATCTGGAGAATGTGCTGGCCAGGGCAGCAGTCGAACATTTTCGGTATCCAGAAAGGTCCGTACAGGACCTGCAACACACGGTCGTGCATTGTCCTGCTGAAATGTAGTGTTTCGCAGGGATCTAATGAAGGGTAGAGTCAGGGGTCGTAACGCATCTGAAATGGAACGTCCACTGTTCAAAGTACCGTCAATCCGAACAAGAGGTGACCGACACGTGTAACCAATGGCACCCCATACCATCAAGCTGGGTGATACGCCAGTATGGCGATGACGAATACACGCTTCCAATGTGCGTTCACCGCGATGTCGATAAACACGGATGCGATCATGATGATGCTGTAAACAGAACTTGGGTTCATCCGAAAAAATGACGTTTTGCCATTCGTGCACCCAAGTTCGTCACCGAGTACAACATCGCAGGCGCTCCTGTCTGTGATGCAGCGGCAAGGGTAACCGCAGCCATGGTCTCCGAGCTGTTAGTCCATGCTGCTGCACACGTCGTCGAGCTGTTCGTGCAGATGGTTGTTGTCTTGCAAACGTCCGTATCTGTTGACTCAGGGATCGAGACGTGGCTGCACGATCCGTTACAGCCATGCGGATAAGATGCCTGTCATCTCGACTGCTGGTGATACGAGGCCGCTGGGATCCAGCACGGCGTTCCGTATTACCCTCCTGTACCCACTGATTCCATATTCTGCTAACAATCATTGGATCTCGACCAACGCGAGCAGCAATGTCGCGATACGATAAACCGCAATCGTGATAGGCTACAATACGACCTTTATCAAAGTCGGAAACGCGATGGTAAGCATTTATCCTCCTTACACGAGGCATCACAACAATGTTTCACCAGGGAACGCCGGTCAACTGCTGTTATGTGTATGAGAAATCGATTGGAAACTTTCCTCATGTCAGCACGTTGTAGGTGTCGCCACCGGCGCCAACCTCGAGTGAATGCTCTGAAAAGCTAATCATTTGCATATCACATCATCTTCTGCCTATTGATTAAATTTCGCATCTGTAGCACGCCATTTTCGTGGTGTAGCAATTTTAATGACCAGTAGTGTATGTAAGATTACCCATCTACCCCTTCAGCTTACTCGTATTTTTCTCACAATTTCAAACGGCTTGCAGCATTTTGCATTATCGAACACTCTCTCCAGGTCGACAAATCCTATACAGGTGCCTTGATTTTCATTTTTCTACAGCGTATCTATCTATGAAGGGGAATGGTTGTTCGAAACGCGCACTGTGCCACGGACTTAGGTCGGTACGGACAGTATTATACTATAGGAGACTTTCGCCTGGGTAACCGAAGGTACCATGACAGCTGTGGACTAAGTGATCATTACTGCAGCCACCTACATCCCTTCATGCTTTGTGTCTACACCAGCGGCGAGTGGCACCTTCCAGCTGGATAACTGCCCGTTCCACTAGACCAGAATCGAGATATGGTAGTTTGAGGAGCATGATAGCTCATACTGATGTTTTGGCTACCAAATTCACTTGATTAGAACCCGACGGAACACATCTGCGACGGAATCCGGCGCCAGCTCCGTGCCCACAAACCATCTACTCGCAATTTACGAGTGTGTGTGACCTGTGTGTAAGCATCTGATGACACATAACTACGGAAATAGACAAATCGCCAAATAACTTGTCGAATCCATGCCAGGCAGAAGGCTCCTGTATTTCGTTCCGAGCTGGAGGAATACGCTATTAAGCAGGTGGTTTCAATATTTCATCTCACCAGTGTCTATTCCGCCTAGTTAAGTAAATGTATGTATAAGTTTCGTTTTAAAAGAAATGGGGAATTTCAAGTAATCGTGTACTGCAGTCGAGAGTGTATGTTATTTTACTTTACAGCTAATTTTTAATATGCGTAAGGAGTTAACCGCAATCGATCTTTCCCTACTTATCGATATTTGCGACCTGAGAGCGGCGTATCCTTGAGTATTATGTCTTGTCTTAACGCTTCCTGATGTAGCGTTCGTTTTCAGTTTCCATCTGAAGTGGAAATTGAAAATCTTTCGCGTTCGTATGCAGATTGCAAGAGATCAAATCCGCTGTAGAACAGTTTGACACCATACCCGTTCGGAGTCATCGCGTGTTCTCACTCGGTATGTGAGAGACGCCATTCATATCTCCATTGCAGATGGAGGCCCTCTCTATTGTAGCTGATGGAAGACAACGCAATGATATGCGAGATACCAGCCCATCCCATAACAGGAGACGTCGAAAATTCAGAAAGACGGATCTAAATGTCTCCCACGATTTTGTGATGAATAACATGGCGGTCATCCCGACCGGCCGTACCGTTATTTGGACCTGTAACCCGTCATCGCCCTGAGAGACAATTTCCATCCAATTGTTCCCCTCACGCGTTACATGCACTGCACTGCACTGGCTGCATTGAACTACTGTGACAAACTCGTTTCCCTTTTAGACAAAATTATATCCTTGTATTGCGCTTTTTGACATCGACGAGGAGAACCTACCTCTCTCACGTTTCCGCGTAGTTTCATGGCGCTTCATTGTCCGAGTTCGCACTATAATTGATCTTTCCTGTTACACGTGACTTAATGCAGCCGGGAACACGTGTACGCAAAGTAATAATAATTTTGTGAATGAGAACATACACGACACTGGTGTAATATTCTACAATATTTGTTTCACAAACAGGTTTTAGGCTAGTACACCATTATCAGGTACAAAGATAAATATGTGGTGCATTAAAATTTTTGTAGGAGCAAAGTTTTCAAACTAGTGCATCTACAGAGTACCTCAGTTTCCAAAGAGAAAATTGTTAACGTTAGATTTAGAAATAAAACGAGAGGAATTGTTTCAGAGAACATGTGATGTAAGATTATTTAACTAAGATGAAATATGTGACACGTTAACTAATCAACTACACAACAAATTATAACAATTGTTCTTAGAAGGAAATAAATTGAACTATAAACTTTTGGAGAAACGTTTCAAGGGTGTAACTGAACAAAATAATCTTGTCCTTTACAGGCTCTAAATTACAAACAGGTAAGATATACTAGTGAGATCAAGCACGTAAGTGAAACAGCTGTGATTGTACAAAGTAATTTTTTTAAAGGGACAAGAGAAATTATGGTTAATGAAACAGTGGTAAATATGGAGCATGTGAGTAAGAGGGGTATTTTACAATGTGCCTTGGATGGGATTATGATTCGTATCTGCTTTTAGATGTGGAGAATAAGGAAACTGGGTATGGTCATTCACTACTGAGCTTGGGCAGATGGATATATACTTATTAATTTCCATTACTTCGAGGTAGTTTATCTTTGTTCCTTCATGGATGCGCTGTAATAACTTCGTGTTTCATTTTGTAGCTATGACCTTCTTTAAGGAGGTGGTCTGCGAAAGGAGAGTCTCCTTTTCTAAGTGTATAACTTCTATGATGCTGCTTCAAGCGGGTACATATTACCCTGTCAAACTTTTTATACAGAATCTACCACAATTACAAGTGATTTTGTATATTCTACTCTTTTCCCAAAGCTTAAGTGCTATCTTTACCAACAGGGCAAAAAGTGTCCAACAGTGTTGTGCACATAAAATGATGTCTTGAAGTTCTTAGAGTTCAGCTGTTTGCGTACATTTAGTGAGACTTTTCGTAAATATGGAACTGTGCACCATTTGTTGCGTTCTTGAGGTCTGGGTCGAAAACGCGGTAAAGAAGAGAGTGCACCTGTTGTTTCTGCTTTTCGTACATTATGGAGTCTATCGGGGCAGGAGGGTAGCCATTGTTCGATGTTATTGCTTTGACTGCATTTAACTGCATTTGGAGGTTGCTTCCACTCTGCATTTGGAAGTTGTCTTCACTCATGGTGATTGATATTAAACGGTGTATCATTGAATGAAAAACTGCATGTTCTCAGCACCCAGTAATTTTAAACAAATCAACACCATTCGTGCCTTGTTACTATAATAGGCAACCTCAGATTTCCGCCCCGAAACTGCTTATATACAGGTACTCCGTGCGATTATGGAGTTCCTGCAACAATTTCGTGCCTTCAGAACGTTCCATCGCAGCCGTTCGGCGCTTCAACCGTTAATCGTTAATGGGTTCACCCTGGCTGCTTGTTACTACCGGCTGGAACATATTCGTTCCATCGGTAACATTTAACGTGGATGGATTGCCGTGTGTAGAATAGTTTGACTGTGCAAGCCGTCCCGACGTTCCACAGTTCACTGCTCTGAGAGTTTTGAGCGTTCTTAACTCCAGTCTTGTGCCCGCGTATTATGCAAATTGCATATGCTGTGGAAAAATAAAGTATTTTAATTCCATTTTGTGTGTGGTAGCGTGTGGTTCTCAATAATAGTGCCCTATATTTTTTATTCGGTGGTCCATCCCCTCTTTTCAAGACCTATTCCGTACCGTAACATAGTGTACTTTTTACGTAAATATGGTGTTATTAAAAAGGTTAGAGTAAAGTGCAGATACTCAAAGTAGCGTAACGTTTCCACTTTCTGCACTTAATACTGAACGAATGAGATTAGTGAGATCCATGGGAAAACTAATAAAAGATATACGAAAGAGGTGCAATACCCTCAGACTTCAAGAGAATAAATCCATACCTAAAAAATAGATGTTGACACGTATGAATACTACAGGACTGTCAGCTTAATGGCTCACGTTGTAAAACGCTGACACAAAATATTTTAATATGATTGGAAAACTGCTTGAAGCCACCCTCAGGTAAAACCATTTTGCGTTACAGAGAATTGTAGGAATACGTGTGGGAATACTGACACTGCAAGTTGTCTTAGAAGACAGATTGAAAAAAGCCAAACCTAAGTTTCCAGCAGTTGTGCATTTAAAGAAAACTTTCGTCAGTGACTTTCTTTAAAATACCGAAGACAGCATGGATAAAGTACAGGGAGCGCTGGGCGTCTACAACTTGTAAAAAAATTAGACTGGTGTTACAATAGTCGGAAGACATGGAAACGAAGCAGGGGCATGAGATGGGGTAACAGCCTATCCTCGATGTTATTCAATCTGTGCATTGAACAAGCAGTAAGAGAAACCAAGAAAAAATTTGGAAGTGGTGTTAAAGTTGATGGAGAAGAAATAAAAGCTCTGTGGTTTTCCGATGACACTGCACTTATGTCAGACATGGCAAAAGACGAGGAAGATCATATCAGTGGAATGGATAATTTCTTGGCTGGAGTTTGTAAAAGGAACAACAAAAATGTAAAGCAAGAACTATGGAATGTATCCGGATTAAATCACGCGATACTATGGAAATTTGATTAGAAAATGAAAACAGTAAAAATAGCAGATGAGTTTTGCTACTTTGACTGTAAAGAGTTGACTATGGCCGGAGTAAAGAAGTAATGAAAACGACAAGGAAAGAGTTTCTGAAAAATGCAAATCGAATGTTTCTTTATTGAATATGTTCGCGTGGAGTGTAGGCTAGTGCAGAAGTGACGTGCTCGTAAACAGTTCAGACAAGGAGGTAACAGGGACTCTTGAAATGTGGTTGCCGGCCGTTGTGGCCAAGCGGTTCTAGGCGCTTCAGTCTGGAACCGCGCGAACGCTACGGTCGCAGGTTCGAATCCTGCCTCGGGAATGGATGTGTGTGAAGTCCTTAGGTTAGTTAGGTTTAAGTAGTTCTAAGTTCTAGGGGACTGATGACCTCAGATGTTAAGTCCCATAGTGCTCAGAGCCATTTGAACCATTTGAAAAGTGGTTTTGCAGAAGACAGTGGAAGATGAGATGGATAGGAGGCAATCCATCAAACTGAAGAGAAAAGAAATTTATGGCAAGATTCAAGGAAGGGGCTGGTTGGGAGGATGCCAATCAGGATAGTGAGTCATCAAAGAATAGTTAATTTGGTAATGGAGCCACGCTTGAACAGAAAAGCTTGTGGAGGGGACCAAGACTTTACTATAGCAAGCAGGTTCAGATGGATTTAGGCAGCAGTAACTATGAGCGGATGAGAAGGCTTGCACAGGATTACGTTGAGGTGACAAAAATCAGCCGCGCGGGATCAGCCGAGCGGTCCGAGGCGCTGCAGTCATGGGCTGTGCGGCTGGTCCCGGCGGTGGTTCGAGTCCTCCCTCGGGCATGGGTGTGTGTGTTTGTCTTTAGGATAATTTAGGTTAAGTAGTGTGCAAGCTTAGGGACTGATGACCTTAGCAGTTAAGTCCCATAAGATTTCACACACATTTGAATATTTTTTTTACAAAAATCATGGGACACCTCCTAACATCGTGTCGGCTCTTCTGTTGCCCAGTGTAGTGCAGCAGCTCCATGTGGCACGACTCAACAAGTCGTTCGAAGTCCCCTGCAGAAATACTGAACCACGCCGCCTCTATAACCGTCCAATAATTGCGAAAGTATTGCCGGTGCAGGATTTTCTGCACGAACTGATATCTTGATTATGTTCCATAAATGTTCGACGGGATGTATGTCTGGCGATCTGGGTAGCCAAATCATTGGCTCGAATTGTCCAGGATGTTCTTAAAAACCAACCATGAGCAATTGTGGCCCCTTGACAAGGTGCATTGTCATCCATAAAAGTTCCTTCTTTGTCCGGTTGTAAATGGTCTCCAAGTAACCGGACGTCACTATTTTCAACCCATGAGCAATTCAGTTGGACCAGAGGACCCAGACCATTCCATGTAAACACGGTCCACATCGTTATGGAGTCACCATTAGCTTTCACAGTGCCAGGTTGTCTCCTGAGTCCATGTCTTCGCTGGGTATGCGCTACCCTCGAACCCTACCGTCAGCTCTTACCAATAGAAATCGTGACACACCTGACCAGACCACGGTTTACAGTCGTCTAGGGTCCAATCGATATGATCAAGAGCCCAGAGGAGGCGCTCCAGACGATGTCGTGCTTTTAGCAAAAGCACTCACTTCGGTCGTCTGTCGCTATACCCCATTAACGCCAAATTTCACCGCTCTGTCCTAACGGATACGTTCGTTGTACGTCCCACATTGATTTCCGCGGTTTTTTCACGCAGTGTTGCTTCTCTGTTATCAGGCCACTGCGTTGTCACTGGTGAATGTGATGTCTGAAATTTGGTACTCTCGGCACACTCTTGACGCTGTAGGTGTTGGAATACTGAAATCCCTAATGATTTCCGAAATGGAATGTCTCATGCCCCTAGCTCCAAGTACCATTCCGCGTTCAAGGTCCGTGATTCCCGTCGCACACGTTCAAAGCCCGTTAATTCCTGTCATCACGTCGGAAAGTCCTTCATGTGAGTCACCTGAGTACAAATGACAGCTCCGCCAATTAACTGTCCCTGTGTACGCGATACTACCGGCATCTGTAAATATGGGTATCACTATCCCAAGACTTTTATCACCCCGGTACATTGGCGCAGGCCAGAACAACTGGTGATTAAAGAGGTTGCCAAATAGATATGAGACCAGTTTGTCTTTGTAGTTGATTTTATCATTAAATTTGATAGATGGTCAAAGATATTGTAACGGAATGCCTCACCACTTTCTGAGCCACACTAAGGCTGAAGGATGGATAGTGAAAGTCATTTCTCCGTGTAAAATTATATATATGAATAGTACCGTTGTTTTCGAACTGACAAGGAGAACACACGACAATCGGATTTTTGTAACTGTTTGTATTTATGGTATGTAGAATTCAGAACTCAAATAGGAATGTGCCAAAGCATGTTAATGCAACTCTCGAAAATTCTCGAGCAAATCGACTCTCAAGTTTTCAAAGCACCATTAATCTGCTAAATTTAGGATGATTTTCTGATGGATCATTTGGCTCTCATTCCACGTGAGAAGTATCGATTCGAGTCCCAGCTGATACAAATTTTTAAAAAATGATGCATGTTCTGTGAGCATTTCCGTGAAGTGTAAAAGACATAAAAATATTAAAAAAGAAAACACAGTTGAGTCTGGTAGTCGCTGGATCGTGTCTGGCTCCAGTCACTACTTTTTTCTTTTCGTCTTTTCCAATTCAGTCGAATTTTTACGTCACTTAGCTATAAGATTTATCAAATATGCGCTAATTAACCAATAGGCTATTGTCATTGTTATGAAAAGTGTACATCTTCTTAATTCTAATTGCAGGGTGGTAATAATTAAACTTTCGCTAATTGAGACGGCTCCCATGACAAACGAGTGATCGTATGACAATGAAGCGTTGTGAAAACATTTGTAAGAACATGCAGGAGATAAATAACGAAAAAAGTAGTGAAAGAATCACATTTCATTTTCCACATGAAAGGAAAACATTCGTTGCTTGTGTTCCATGTTTACGTACCACATCAATGTGACAATCATTTGCGTATACTACATACTTGAACCACACTAGACATTGCTGTAGGCCTACTACTACCAAGACCACCAGTGGACCACGAAATGTTCAGCTGTCGTCGCACAGCCCGAGCACTGCTTGAAGATCGCACACTGCGTCGAGCATTCCCAGCCATTTCAACAGTAACTACTTCAACAATTTGTGGCACAGTTGACCGTCGGCGCCGGCCGCGGTGGTCTAGCGGTTCTGGCGCTGCAGTCCGGAACCGCGGGACTGCTGCGGTCGCAGGTTCGAATCCTGCCTCGGGCATGGGTGTGTGTGGTGTCCTTAGGTTAGTTAGGTTTCAGTAGTTCTAAGTTCTAGGGGACTTATGACCTAAGATGTTGAGTCCCATAGTGCTCAGAGCCATTTGAACCATTTTTTTGACCGTCGGCCTCTCCCAGGAGCAATTTCCAAATCGTCAGCTAATTCAAACTTCCGAATCATGTTCTTCGACCCAAGTGTGGCTACATCAACCTACATTCTTCTGAGTTTGCTTAGTGTATTCACCTCTTGATCTCCCTCTACGATTTTTACCCTCCACGGTTTCCTCCAGTACTGAATTGGTGATTCCTTGAAGCCTCAGAACATGTGCTACCAATCTATCCCTTCTTCTAGTCAAGTTGTGCCACAA
The DNA here is from genome assembly GCF_023864275.1 of Schistocerca cancellata. Taxonomy (NCBI): domain Eukaryota; kingdom Metazoa; phylum Arthropoda; class Insecta; order Orthoptera; family Acrididae; genus Schistocerca; species Schistocerca cancellata. Next base: position 482,995,110 of record NC_064628.1, read on the forward strand.
ATTCCTCTTCTCCTTAGTTATGTGATCTACCCATCTAATCTTCAGCATTCTTCTGTAGCACCACATTTCGCAAGCTTCTATTATTTTATTGTCTAAACTATTTATCGCCCATGTTTCACTTCCACACATGGCTAAACTCCTCACAAATACTTTCAGAAAAGACTACCTGACACTTAAAACTATATTGAATGTTAACAAATTTCACTTCTTCAAAAACGCTTTCCTTGCCATCGTCAGTCTTCGTTTTATATCTGCTCTGCTTCGACCATCATCAGTTATTTTGCTGCCCAAATAGCAAAACTCATTTACCACTTTAAGTGTCTCATTTTCTAATCTAATTCCCTCAGCATCACCTGATTTATTCAATTACATTCCATTATCCTCGTTTTGCTTTTGTTGATGTTCATCTGACATCCTCCTTTCAAGACACTGTCCATTTCGTTCAACTGCTCTTCCAGGTCCTTTGCTGTCTCTGACAGAATTACAGTGTAATCGGCAGACTTAATTGTTTTTATTTCTTTTCCATGGAATTTAATTCCTCATCCAAATTTTTCTTTGGCTTCCTTTACTGCTTGTTCAATGTACAGACTGAATAACATCGGGGATAGGCTACAACCCTGTCTCACTCCCTTCTCAACCACTGCATCCCTTTCGTGGCCCCAGATTCTTCTAACTGTCATCTGGTTTCTGTACAAATAGTCAATAGCCCTTCGCTCCTTGTATTTTATCCATGCCATCTTTAGAATTTGAATGAGTATATTCCAGACAACATTGTCAAAAGGTGTCTATAAGTCTACAAATGTTGGAAACGTAGGTTTACGTTTCCTTAACATAGTTTCTAAGATATTAGAAGGGTCAGTGTTACCTCGCGTGTTCCAACATTTTTACGGAATCCAAACTGATCTTCTCCGAGGTCGGCATCATCCACTTTTTCCATTCGTCTTTAAAGAATTCGTGTTAGTATTTTGCAACAGTAACTAATTTCCACATCTGTCACCACCTGCTTTCTATGGAAATGGAATATTATATTCTTTTTGAAGTCTGAGGGTATTTCGCTCACCAGATAGTATTGTTTTGTCATGGCTGGCTCTCCCAAGGCTATCAGTAGTTCTAATGGACTGTTGTCTACTCCTACGGCCTTGTTTCGACTTAGGTCTTTCAGTGCTCAGCAAATTCTTCATGCAGTATCATACCTCCCATTTCATCTTCATGTACGTCCTCTTCCATTTTCATAATACTGCCCTCAAGTTTATAGGTATAGACCCTCTGTATACTCCTTCCACCTTTCTGCTTTCCCTTCTTTGCTTAGGACTGGTTTCCCATCTGCGCTCTTGACATTCATACAAGTGGTTCTCTTTTCTCAAAAGATCTCTTTAATTTTCCTGTAGGCAGTGTCTATCTTACCCCTAGTGATATATGCCTCTACGTCCTTGCATTTGTGCTCTAGCAATCCCTGCTTAGCCATTTTGCACTTCCCGTCGATCTCATTTTTGAGACGTTTGTATTCCTTTTGGCCTGCTTCATTTACTGTATTTTTATATTTTCTCCTTAAATTCAATATCTCTTCTGTTACCGAAGGATTGCTGCTAGCCCTTGTCTTTTTACCTACTTGATCCTCTGTTGCCTTCACTATTTCATCTCTCAAAGCTACCCATTTTCTTCTACTGTATTCCTCTCCCCCATCCTTGTCAATCGTCAATTGTTCCGTAATGCTCTCTCTGATACTTTCAGTTTATCCAGGTCCCATCTCCTTAAATTCCTACCTTTTTGCAGTTTCTGCAGTTCGTACTCAATAAATTGTGGTCGAAGTCAACATCTATCCCTGGAAATATCTTATAATTTATAACCTGGTTCCTAAATCTCTGCCTAACCATTATATTATCAATGTGAAACTTCTGGTGTTCCCAGGTCTCTTCCACGGATACAATAAATCGTTGAATTATAAAATTTCTACTGTAAACTTCAACCAAACAATAAGAAATTAAACAGTTGCAAATATAAAGAAAAATTGGATTAACTTGAAAGTTAGCTTTTGTCACTGTCGCACTAATATCATCCGATTCGACGAGTATCTTTCTAATAAATTCTGTCCGAACAGACCTAGATAGCGCAACGGTACCGACCGACTGCCGTGTCATCCTCAGCCCACAGACTCACTGGTTGCGGAGATGGAAGGGCATGTGGTCAGCACACCGCTCTCCCGGGTGTATGTCAGTTTACGAGACTAGAGCCGCTACTTCTCAATAAAGTAGCTCTTCAGTTTGCCTCACAAGGGCTGAGAGAGCCCCTCTTGCCAACAGCGCTCGGCAGACCGTATGGTCACCCATCCAACTGTTAGCCCCGCCCGACAGCGCTGAACTTCGGTGATCTGTCGGGAACCGGTGTTACCACTGCGGCAAGGCTGTTGGCATGAGTATGTTCCATCAAACATATTATTACAAAATCATTTTTAAATAACGGGGCTTACATTACACGGCAGATCAGCTTCCATCATTTTCAAAGTGAGTACATTCCGTACATTCCCAGACTGTCTTAACACACACTGTTACTCTCTTCAAAAAGTAACTTTCCTGACCAACATCTGTGGTCTGAAGAACAAACTTACAAAGGATTTGGTTATGTCAATACTACAAAGGTTGAGTACATTATCAAATTCGCAACTTCATTAACATTTATGGGCAAAACTCCTTCAAAATGCATGGCATATGAGACAGTCCCCTTTCAGTACTGACAACAACGCAAATGCTGCAGCGCACCGTCTGAACGTCATACCTACACAGTGAGATGATAGAAGTCATCAGATATCTTCTAATACCGTGTCGGAGCTTCTTTTTCCCGGCATAGTGCAGCATCTCGACATGTTTTTGACTTAACAAGTCGTTGGAAGCTCCTGCAGAAATATTGTACCATGTTGCTTTTATAGCCGTCCACAATGGTGAAAGTGTTGCCGGTACAGGATTTTGTGAACGAACTGACCTCTTTGTTACGTCCCACAAATGTTCGATGGGATTCTGGACGGCCAAATCATTCGATCGAACTGTGAGAGTCGAACGGTGTGGCAGAGCGGTTCTAGGCGCTACAGTCTGGAACCGCGCGACCGCTACGGTCGCAGGTTCGAATCCTGCCTTGGGCATGGATGTGTGTGATGTCCTTAGGTTAGATAGGTTTAAGTAGTTCTAAGTTCTAGGGGACTGATGACCTCAGCAGTTAGGTCCCATAGTGCTCAGAGCCATTTTTGAAATGTCATGATGTTCTCCAAAACAGTCGCTAACCACTGTGGCCCAGTCACATGGCGCATTGCCATACATAAAAGAATCCATCGTCGTTTGGTAACGTGAAGCCCACGAATGGACGCATATGGTCTCCAAGTAGTCGAACATCCATTCACTTCCATGCAAACACCATCCACAGCATTATGGAGCCATCACCAGCTTGCACAGTACCCTGTTGACAACTTTGTGGCGTCTGCGCCACATTCGAACCCTACCATCAGTTCCTACCAACTGAAATCGGAGCTCATTGACTAGGCCACGGTTTTCCAGTCGGTTAGGATCCATCCGATATGGTCACGATCCCAGGAGAGCCGCCGTAGGCGATGTCGTGCTGTTAGCAAAGGCACTCGCATTGGTCGTCTGATACATTCCGTCGCACTGTCCTAATGGACACGTTCGTCGTACGCCTCACATTGATCTGTGCAGTTATTTCACGCTGTGTTGCGTGTATGTTAACACTGACAATTGTACGCAGACGGCGCTGCTTTCGGTCGTTAAGCGAAGGCCGTCGGCTACTGTGTTGTCCACGGTGAGAGGTAATGCGTGAAATCTGGTATCCTCGGCACACTCTTGCCCCTGTGAATCTCGGAGTATTGAATACCTTAACGATTTATGGAACGGAACGTCCCATGAATGTAGCTCCAATTACCATTCCGCTTTCAAAGCGTGCTAATTCCCGCCGAGCAGCCATGATGACGTCAGCAACCTTTTCTCATGAATCACGTGAGTGCAGATGAGACCCGCCAATGCACTACCGTTTATATCTTGCGTTCGCGATACTACCACCATCTGTACATGTTCATTTCGCTATCCCATGTCTTCTGCCACCTCAGCGTAAAGTTGGTTACTCGTGCGGTAAATGCTTTCCCCTTTACACTGGCTCAAGTGGCAAAAGTTTAAATATAACCATTCTGTACGCATCACAAACAAAATTCCAGTTTTCATTGCAAATATAAGTTGTTCGGTACCGACGTATTGTAAAAGATGGTTAACAAATATTTTTAGTTAAAAATACAAATTAATTTTTTAAGCTTTATGTACTTGATATTTCACGTAAACGCTCATACAACACGCACCTTCGTTTAAAAACTTACTTTGGACCAGAAGAGAACCCAGGTCACCCATGCGACAGGCGAGCATTCCATCAAAGAGATACGTGGTCCGTCTAAACATTGCCCTTGCGGTAGTAAACTAGTGCTCTCAGAAGGCTTGAACGTCGATTTTGTCGAGAATGTTTGAGAGTTGCATTGACCTGCTGTGGTGGACTGATATTTGTGTTCTGAATTTCAAGTACCATAAATTAAAAAGTTATAAAAACCTTTCGTCGTGTGGGGTCTCCTTGAGGTGTCTGATTGTTGTAAACAAACATTTGAAGAGAACAAATGTACTGTGGAGGCTGTTATCAGTATGTCCCACTGATTTAAAAGGGATCTAAAAGAGATACTAGAGTAGCCTCCATTGTTAGATGCTTCTGTCCGACAGACACTTTCTTCTCCAAGGAAGAGCTGTCCATAATATGACGCTGGAAATGGAAATGAGCGTTTGGCGTCATTGGCCGGGAGGCCCCTCGCGGGGCAGGTCCGGCCGCCTTGGCGCAGGTCTTATTACATTCGGCGACCTGCACGCCGGATGGGGATGAAATGATGATGAACACAACACAACACCCAGTCCCTGAGCGGAGAAAATCTCCGACCCAGCCGGGAATCGAACCCGGGCCCGGAGGACGGCAATCCGTCACGCTGACCACTCAGCTACTGGGGCGGACAATATGACGCTACAAGTCATTGAAGAATAAAAATAGGAAAAGTAAGTCAAATTTTTGACAATGTCATCTTCAAAATCTGATCTTACCGTAAGCCAAATGTTGCAGAGCTAAGACGTTGAAAATGATCTGCAGGTTCATATCAGTATTAACACCAAGAATTTAGAATACGTCATTTATTGATTTACCTCCACGCATTATCTCTAAATTTGTGGTCAGGCCTTTTATAGTACAGAAATGTGTGTGAGAAATGCGTGTGTTGTACTTTTTTACGTTCAATGAGATCCATTTGGAGGGACTGCAAGAAAATTTTATTCACATTAAAATCTGACTTGTATAGAGAGTACTTTGCTATGTTCGTATTTTAAACAAATGAAATTAACTTGCTGAAACATGTATGGGGAATAATGTTTTACGTTACTGCCATGAACTGTATTGAAATTCAGTTCCTGGCTATTATAGACAAAAAATCATTTAATGCATGTAATTTAGATCCTAATCTGGCTTAAACCGAACTAATGTGAATGCACTCGGCTTATTCCTTGAAAAGATTTATCTCTAACCTTAATGTGAATTTACCGACTGAAATAAGCCCTGAAAGTGAGATCTTTCCAGCCTGAATTGCAATTACAAGCAACGGATATTCTCTGCACACCTGTCCCGCATCTCTTGGTCTCGTACAGCGATGAATTTACCTCATGCGCTGAAAGAAAATACATTTGCATATCTTTGTGTGCAATGGGTATAGCTCATTCTGTTACAAATAAGGAGAGACTGTGACCGTGGAAAATATAGACTGAAGGTTACGGAAAGTTATGCAGGGGGTGTGTAAAATCAGTAACAAAAATTTGAAATAAATCTATATTGAGATAGAAATTGCAGAGACAATGGGGATTCCAACAACGGACACTATAAGTCTACACAAGGCCAAATACTAAAGGCACACAATGCTTGACCGTGTGTTAATGAAAATACAAACCTCGCAAACTTACACATTACTTTTAATTACAAAAGACACCGAAAAACGCATTTAGAAGGAGAATAAAAAGCTACAAAGAAAGCATACAGGAAGCAAGAACCTACAAGTGGTCCACAACATAGGTCGAATTAACAGTTGGCTGTTATGCACGTCAAGATTCAGGCGCGGCACCCATGAAAGCATCTAATCTCCAGTATTCTTCTATAATACTACATATCAAAAGCTTCTATTATCTTGTTGTGTGAGTTGCCTATCGCCCTTGTTTCACTTCCACACAACATTACACTCGAGACAAATACCTTCACAAGAGACTTCTTAACATTGAAACTTATGTTAACAGTTTAAAAATTTCCTCTTTCTCACATACGCTTCTTTTGCTACTGCCAATCTGCTCTTGATATCTTCACTGCTTCGGCAAACGTCAGATAATTTGCAGCTCAGGTAGCAAAACTCATCTCGAACTTTTAGTGTCAATCTAATTCGCTCAGAATTGCTAACTTTGTTTATAAAATATTTATGCTAATGGCCATTAAAATTGCTACACCATGAAGATGACGTGCTACAGATGCGAAATTTAACCGACAGGGAGAAGACGCTGTGATATGCAAATGATTAGCTTTTCAGAGCATTCACACAAGTTTGTTGTGATGCTTCGTGTAAGGAGGAGAAATGCGTACCATCACATTTACGACTTTGATAAAGGTCGGATTGTAGTCTATCGCGATTGTTGTTTGTCGTATCGCGACATTGCTGCTCGCGTTGGTCGAGATCCAATGACTGTTAGTAGAATATGGAAACGGTGGGATTTAGGAGGGTAATACGGAACGCCGTGCCGGATCCCAACGGCCTCGTATCACTAGCAGTCGAGGTGACAGGCATCTTATCCTCATGGCTGTAACGGATCGTGCAGCCACGTCTCGATCCCTGAGTCAACAGATGGGGACGTTTACAAGACAATAACCATCTAAGCGAACAGTTCGACGATGTTTGCAGCAGCATGGACTATCAGCTCGGAGACCACGGCTACGGTTACCCTCGACGCTGCATCACAGACAGCAGCGCCTGCGATGGTGTACTGAACGACGAACCTGGGTACACGAATGGCAAAACGTCATTTTTTCGGATAAATCCATGTTCTGTTTACAGCATCATGATGGTCGCATCCGTGTCTGGCGACATCGCGGTGAACGCACGTTGGAAGCGTGTATTCGTCATCGCCATACTGGGGTATCACCCTGCGTGATGGTATGGGGTGCCATTGGTTACACGTCTCTGTCATCTCTTGTTCGCATTACGGCACCTTGAACAGTGGACGTTACATTTCAGATGTGTTACGACCCGTGGCTCTACCCTTCATTCGATCCCTGCGAAACCCTACATTTCATCAGGATAATGCACGACCGCATGTTGCAGGTCTTGTACGGGACCTTCTGGATACAGAAAATGTTCGACTGCTGCCCTGGCCAGCACATTCTACAGATCTCTCAGAAATTGAAAACGTCTGGTCAACGGTGGCCGAGCGTCTGGCTCGTCACAATACGCCAGTCACTACTCTTGATGAACTGTGGTATCCTGTTGAAGCTGCATGGGCATCTGTACCTGTACACGCCATCGAAGGTCTGTTTGACTCAATGCCAAGGCGGATCAAGGTTGTTCTGGGCACTGATTTCTCGGGATCTATGCACCCAAATTGCATGAATATGTAATCACATGTCAGTTCTAGTGTAATATATTTGTCCAATGAATACCCGTTTATCATCTGCATTTCTTCTTGGTGTAGCAATTTTAATGGCCAGTTGTGTATTACCTTCTTGATTTGTGAGAGTTATTACTGGTGTATAGCTAAATTTTTTTAATTTATTCAGCAAAAAGAAAGTATTTTTCAAGTATGCTACGCCTTGGACACACTTGGTTACCCATGTGGGTACGGTAGTTGATTTCTCCCCCAGTTCTCACGCAGATTTGTTGCTCAAGTCGTGTTGTAGTTCACTGTGCGTGACAGCAGGTCGCTGGGGAAACGTATCGGCTCAAATAACAAAAGCTTTACTGCGCCGAGCTGTGGCGGTTATTAGCCCGGACGGTTTGGGTGATTTGCCGTCGGCCACCGCGAGTGTGGCCAGTTGGAAAGTCTGGCCAATTAGGAGACGCGTCAAAGGGCACGGCGGCAGGCGGCCGGCCGGTGAAAGGCACCCCCGCGAGTGGCGTAGCGCACCGCGGCGCGGGCCCCGCCGGTGACCCGGGCCGCGTCTGCCGTGTCGCATCGCTTTCACGCTCCCGTGCGCTTTGCCGCTCTGCGCTGCGCCGCGGGACGCGTCTATCCGGGACACGCGGTCGTCGACTCATCCTGCTGTACGACGCCGACGGGCGCGAACATCACTCAGCAGGTTTTCTGACGCAGCATACGTACCGAGTGCGACGTTGACATAAAAATTCTCATTTTGTGAAATTGGGAGAAATATCGTGTGTTAGAGTTTTGACGTTTGTTACGTCTTGCGTTTCTAAGATACTGCATTTTTTTTTTGGTTTAGGAGACGCACCGAAGCTCCAAAGGCACTGGTTTAGGCATGCGTATTCAAATAGAGACATAAGTAAACAGGCAAAATACGGCGCTGCGGTCAGCAACGTCTATACAGGGTAGTCCATTGATTGTGACCGGGCCAAATATCTCACGAAATAAGCGTCAAACGAAACAAGTACAAAGAACGAAACTTGTCTAACTTGAAGGGGGAAACCAGATGCCGCCATGGTTGGCCCGCTAGATGGCGCTGCCGTAGGTCAAACAGATATCAACTGCGTTTTTGTAAATAGGAACCCCCATTTTTTATTACATATTCGTTTAGTACGTAAAGAAATATGAATGTTTTAGTTGGACCACTTTTTTCGCTTTGTGATAGATGGCGCTGTAATAATCACAAAAATATGGCTCAAAGTTTTAGTCGAACAGTTGGTAACAGGTAGGTTTTCAAAATTAAAATACAGAACGTACGCACGTTTGAACGTTTTATTTCGGTTGTTCCAATGTGATATATGTACCTTCGTGAACTTATCAACTCTGAGAACGCATGCTGTTACAGCGTGATTACCTGTAAATACCACGTCAATGCCATAAATGCATTTGGCAATATGTGTAACCAGATTCCTCTCAACAGCGAGTAGTTCGCCTTCCGTAATGTTCGCACATGCACTGACAATGCGCTGACGCATGTTGTCAGGTGTTGTCGGTGGATCACGATAGAAAATATCCTTAAACTTTCCCCACAGAAAGAAATCCGGGGACGTCAGATCCGGTGAACGTTCGGTCCATGGTATGGTGCTTCGACGACCAATCCATCATTCATGAAATATGCTATTCAGTAGCGCTTTAACCGCACACGAGCTATGTGCCGGACATCCATCATGCTGGAAGTACATCGCCATTCTGTCATGCGGAAAAACATCTTGTAGTAACATCGGTAGAACATTACGTAGGAAATCCGCATACATTGCACCATTTAGATTGCCATCGATAAAATGGGGGCCAATTACCCTTCCTCCCATAATGCCGCACCATATATTAACTCGCCAAGGTCGCTGGTGTTCCACTTGTCGCAGTCATTGTTTATTTTCCGTTGCCCAATAGTGCACGTTATGCCGGTATACGTTACCGCTGTTGGTGAATGACGCTTCGTCGCTAAATAGAACGCGTACAAAAAATCTTTCATCGTCCCGTAATTTCTCTTGTGCCCAGTGGCAGAACTGTACACGGCGTTCAAAGTCGTTGCCACGCAATTCTGGTGCATAGAAAAATGGTACGGGTGCAATCGATGTTGATGTAGCATTCTCAACACCGACGTTTTTGAGATTCCCGATTCTCGCGCAATTTGTCTGCTACTGATGTGCGGAGTAGCCGCGAGAGCAGCTAAAATGCCTACTTGGGCATCATCATTTGTTGCAGGTCGTGGTTGACGTTTCACATGTGGCTGAACACTTCCTGTTTCCTTAAATAACGTAACTATCCGGCGAACGGTCTCGACACTTGGATTATGTCGTCCAGGATACCGAGCAGCATACATAGCACACGTCCGGACATACATCAACACGATATCGACTTTTTCCACAATTGGTAAACGGTCAATTTTAACACGGGTAATGTATCACGAAGAAAATACCGTCCGCACTGGCGGAATGTTACGTGATACCACTTACATATACGTTTGTGACTATTACAGCGCCATCTATTAGAAACAAAAAAAGTGGTACAACTAAAACATTCATATATCTTTACGTACTACACGAATATGTAATAAAAAATGGGGGATCCTATTTAAAAAACGCAGTTGATATCCGTTTGACCTATGGCAGCGCCATCTAGCGGGCCAGCCATAGTGCCAACTGGTTTCCCCCTTCAAGCTAGACGAGTTTCGTTCTTTGTAGTTTTTTCGTTTGATGCTTATTTCGTGAGATATTTAGCCCGGTCACTATCATTGGACCACCCTGTACAAGACAAGAAGTGTCTGGCGCAGTTGTCACATCGGTTACTCCTGCTGCAATGGCAGGTTATCAAGTGAGTTTGAACGTGGTGTTATAGTCGGCGCACGAGCAATGGGACACAGCGTCTTGGAGGTAGCAATGAAGTGGGGATTTTCCTGTACGACAATTTCACGAGTGTACCGTGAATGTCAGGAATCCGGTAAAACATCAAATCTCCGACATCGCTGCGGCCGGAAAAAGATCCTGCAAGAACGGGACCAATGACGACTGAAGTGAATCATTCATCGTGACAGAAGGGCAACCCTTCCGCAGATTACTGCATATTTCAATGCTCGGCCATCAACAAGTGTCATCGTGCGAACCATTGAACGAAACATAATCGATTTGGGTTTTCGGAGCCGAAGACCCACTCGTGTACTCTTGATGACTGCACGACACAAAGCTTTACACCTCACCTAGGCCCGTCAACACCGACATTGGACCGTTGATGACTGGAATCATGTTGTTTGGTCGGACGAGTCTCGTTTCAAATTGTATTGAGTGGATGGACGTGTACAGGTATGGAGACAACCTCATGAATCCATGGATCCTGCATATTAGCAGTCATTGATTGTGGAGATTGTGGAGCCTCTGTAATGGTGGGCGGCGTGTGCAGTTGCAGTGATATAGGGCCCCTGATACGTCTAGATACCACTTTGACGGGTGACACGTACGTAAGCATCCTATCTGAGCACCTGCATCCATTCATGTACATTGTGCATTCCAACGGACTAGGGCAATTCCAGCAGGACAATGCGAAACCCCACACGTCCACAATTGCTACAGAGTGGCTCCAGGAACACTCTTCTGCGTTTAAACACTTCCGATGGCCACCAAACTACCCAGAGACGAACATTATTGAGCTTGTTTGGGATGCATTGCAATGTAATTTCAGAAGAGAGGTATCCACCCCCTCGTACTCTTACGGATTTATGGAGAGCCCTGCAGGACACATGGTGTCAGTTCCCTCCGGCACTACTTCAGACATTAGTCGAGTCCATGCCACGTCGTGTCACGGCGCTTTTGCTTGCTCGCCGGGGCGCTACACGATATTACGCAGGTATACCAGTTTCTTTTGCTCTTCAGTGTATTGCCAAGAAGGAGAATGTACCTTGTTACTGTGTCCTCTTGGTTCTTAACTGTTATTTTGTTTGTTTGCTTTCTTTGAATTTTCAGCTAATTTGTCGATTATTTACAACTGCATCTGCATATACACACTCTGCAAATCGCTGTGAAGTGCATAGCATAGGGCACTTAGGATGGTACGACAAGTTTCTTCCGGTCCCAGCAGCGCACGGAGCGCGGGGAAAGCGACTGTTTCCCCGCTGTAATCGGTCTGCTTTTGTCCTCAAGGGTGCGATGCAAAGGGTACGGAAAAATATGTCTAGATTTTTCGCTTAATATTTTTTCTTGAAATTTTGTAAATAGGTATCGCGGGATAGTTTGCGTCTATTTTCGACAGTCTGCAGTTTCTTGTTTTTCAACATTTCCGTGGCGCTCTGCGAGAGTCAAACAAACCAGTGATGATGATTCATGCTTCCATTCACTCCATACGCTCAATATACCCTCTTAGTTGGGTCCCACACACTTGAGCAGTATACTAGGGTGGGACGCACGAGTGATTTGCAAGTATCCTCCTTTGTAGATTGCATTGTCCCGTACCCTGCCAGTAAACGGAAGTGTGTCACCTGTCTTACCTACCACTGAGCCTATGCAATCATTCAAATGCATAGCCCTACAAATTGACCCAAGTATTTGTACGAGTTGGGTGATTCCAGCGGTGAATCACTTATTTGTAGTCATAGGCTACTACGTTTTCTTTTTCGTTTTTGAAGCGCATAATTTTACATTTCTGTACGTTTAAAGCAAGTTGGCAATCTTTGTACCACTTCGAAACCTTATCTACATATGACTGTATATTTTGCAGCATTTTTTCGGTCACATATTCATTACAGATAGCTGCATGATGTGTAAAAATTTTGAGGGTACTGTTAATATCGTTTCTCAGGTCGTTAATATACGATGTGCTATCTAAAAGTTCCCGGAATGAATGTATGGCTGGTGAAGCCTAGTCAGTACGACGAAACGTCGCCATACTTTTAGATTTAGTGGCTCAAGCGATTTCGTGATATGTGGTCGTGTTGAAGTTTTATGCACATTTCCTCATTTTCGTGTGTTGCATGTCTTGTGAAACTGACGGTGGCGAGTGTCTGAGAACAATGTATGTCCATAAACTTTTGTTTCAGACGCGGAAAGATCGCTACATAAGCACTTGGCATGTTGAAGCAAGCGTTTGGGGAAGATGCTTCAGGTAACAGTCAAACTTTCGACTATTTAAACGTTTTCAAGATGGCAGAGCATCGTTTCACGTTGATCCCCATTCATAAAGGCCGTCAACCACCAGTACTCCTGAAAATGTCACTGCTGTTGAGAATATGGTGTCGGAAGATCGCTGGCAGACCTTCCATGACGTATGCAATGTTGTTGTGTTGCCTTATGGAACGTGTCAGAGGATTTTTTCGGACGAAAGTGACATACGAGCGATTGGTTTCTCCATCACGACAGTGCGAGGTTACACACATTGCCCTGGTCACCCTTGAATTTCTGGCGAAAAACAAAATCACAGTTGGTCCTCATCAGCGACCTTCACCCCAATCTGGCACCAAGTGATTTTTTTTTTATTCCCCAGAATGAAATTTAGATTAAAAAGCCGCAGATGTCACACAACTGAGGAGATATAAACAGAACCGCAAGTGGTACTCCACAAGCTCACGAAAAATCCATTTCAAGGAGCTTACAGTTTATGAAAAAAAGTTGGAGTTCACATGACCGATGTTTTCGGAATCCACACTGACTACCGCTGGTCCCGGCGGGGTTCGAGTCCTCCCTCGGGCATGGGTATGTGTGTGTGTCCTTAGGATAATTTAGGTGAAATAGTGTGTAAGCTTAGGGACTGATGACCTTAGCAGTTGAGTCCCATAAGATTTCACACACACACTGACTGGATTGGGGGAAGTGATTCTTTTCGATAGTGACCCTTACCCCCCCCCCCCCCCGCTTCCCCGACGAGGGGACTACTTTGGAGGAGATGGTGATAAATAAGATGCAGGTAAACTAAAATTTTATTTACTACTAGACTTCATCGACCCATGGCTGTCTAGACGTCATGTTTAAAAAAGCAGCAAGTTAGTATTCACAAGACCGATGTTTTCGGAATTCACACTGACTGGATTGGGAGAAATGATTCTTTTCTATATACCTCATCACGTTTTACCTCTTTACAGGGTTCTACAACAGATACGCATCAATTGCACGGTACTTTTGTGCATAATTTCTGTTGCCCTTCTCGTAGACGGGTGACACTTGTGCTTTTTTCTATTCACTGGGATCCGTTTTTGTTCAACCGATGGTTAAAATGAGAGCTAAAAATGGTTCAAATGGCTCTGAGCACTATGAGACTTAACATCTGAGGTCCTCAGTCCCCTAGAACTTAGAACTACTTAAACCAAACTAACCTAAGGACATCACACACATCCATGCCCGAGGCAGGATTCGAACCTGCGACCGAAGCGGTCACGCGGCTCCAGACTAAACCGCCTAGAACCGCACGGCCACATTGGCCGGCAAAATGAGAGCTAACTCGCCTATAAATACTTTATAGAATTAAGCATATGCAGACTTAAAATTGAAAATAATAAAAATGTTTAGGATTGTAAGTGCTTGATCCTGCAATTTTTAAAGCGCTGTAAATAATATATCATTGACATAAAACTGTGTATCTTTTCGGACGTCTGAAGAAAGCACTCGGCGTGATTCTGATTCAGTAAAGCATTGACTAATATATGCTATTTTTTTGCGAACTAATGCAACAATATACAGTACACTGACGAGAGAGATTATTTACATTTTCATTGATAACAAAGCCTACTTGAAAGTAATTTGTTGGTAAGCCCTCCCACCAGTCCATGTAGACCGAAATCTTCGGAGAACCTGAGTGCTCCCAAAGTATAACATTTATTTTTTTGAATAATTTTGATTATAACTGTTGTTTTTGCAATCTTATTTTATGTTCCTTTCACTAATTGTGAGTTTAGTCACAGTATAACTTTACAATATATTTGACTGTCACGCATCAACGCATTTAGCTGAATGTCTGAAGCATGCTGTAGTCTTTAATCAATTAAGAAACGGTATTATTCTCATTATTTCTTGCCAGACGTTGCAGAGTCATGTTTCCCCCTTCCATCACGAAGCACAACATAAATCAGGCTTTCTCAACCGATTATCACGAATTTTTTTCTGTCTATAGATCTAAGCTTTATAAGTTTATAATAAAATCTGTTTATTTTTTACAATCAGCAATAATAATTTATAATCAGTTTCGAGACGGTCTGCACGAACTAGCGCCTACAACGATGTGTAACTCTCACTTCTGTTTGCTGTTAACTCAAGCTACGGTAAAAGTACACTGATATCGAAAATTAAAACAAAATTTTACAAGGTTGCTTTTATTTTGCCACAAAACTGTATAATCAGGTGGTAGTAAAGTAAGAACAATACAAAGAATACAGGACTTAAACAACTGCAACATGCATAGCGGTAAACAAAAATGTTCTTGGATTTTTGCAACTTAACGAATTTGCAAACACATTCCAACAACTGGTTACTGCGCTCAGATAGCGTGTGACTACCTCTGGCTGCAATACAGGCCTGACATGCTGTGGATGATGTTCTCACTCTCATCTTGAGGCCATTCTCCCTGCAGTGCTGCTCGCAAGTCTTTGAGAGTGGTTGGCGAATGCTGACGTGATGCAACCCGTGTCCCCAGAGCATTCCAGACGTGCTCTATGAGATTCAAATCGGGAGAGCGAGAAGGTAACGCCATGTGTACAGTATCTTCCGTTTATAAGAAAACATCAACCATGTGTGCTCTATGAAGTCGAGCATTGTCGTTCAGCAATACGAAGTCTGGGCCCACAGCACCTCGCTACAAACGCACACGAGGTTCCAAGATCTCGTCACGATACATGACGGCTGTTAAACCTTGCCGATTCAACGGGACAATTTCATGAAGAGGTGTTTGGGTGGTCAACATAACCTTCCCACACCATTAGGGATCATCCTCGATAACAGTCTCTTTCGACAATGGTTGGGTTAAAAAAAAAATGGCTCTGAGCACTATGGGACTTAACATCTGAGGTCATCAGTCCCCTAGAACTTAGAACTACTTAAACCTAACTAACCTAAGGACATCACACACACCCGTTCCCGAGGCAGGGTTCGAACCTGCGACCGTAGTTGTCGCGCGGTTCCAGACTGAAGCGCCTAGAACCGCTCGGCCACATAGGCCGGCAATGGTTGGGTCCCGAAATCGTGTTCCACGTTCCCTCCAGATGTGAAACCGTCGAGAATCAATGTCCAGGCCAAATCAGGATCATATGTGAAAAGAACGTTGGCCCACTGTTCGAACATCCAGGTGGCATGTTGACGGTTCCACTCTATACGTTCCCGTCTGTGAAGACGCGTCTGAGGTACACATAAAGCAGGTCTCCGAAAATAAAGGCCACACTGCCGAAGCCTTCTGTACACCGTTTCCCTCACGTCCAGTGGATGCTGAGAGGTCAGATGCCAATTGCCGTGCAGTACTGAGGCGGTTCAGTCGTGCCCTTACAGCCAAATAACGGTTCTCTCTTTCTGATGTTGCACGTGGTCGTCCCCGCCCTGGTCTTCGGGTTGTTTCGATCTCCGTAAACTGTTGCCACATCCGAAAAGCAACAGAACGATTCACATTAAGCCAACGGGACTCATCAGTTTGCGACTGTCCCTTTCCGTGGTTATCCACCACAGAGAGTTTGATAGGTGTCTTCTCTGTGCCATACTGCACCGTCTGTGACCGTGTATACAGCGATTGTGGATGTGAGACTACCCGGAAAACACTATCCCGTTTGATAGGTGTTCTGACTTCATCGTTAAGGTGAAGTCAGTTTTCCGTTGACTAGAATGCCGTTTTCCCTGCAGAACACGATCGTATGGACGCCTGCCGTCAGTTTGTATGATTACATCGTGAATTAGACACAGGATGGGGAAACAGTGGTTTGTTGCTTTGATTTTGGACACCAATGTATTTGACAGAGATTGTCTTACTTTTCCCGCTTTTGGAAAACAAGAGTACGAGCACCCTGCTAACTTGCTCAGTTTTAACGTAAGCAGTATTGATTGTATAGCTGAGATGATAGTTCAAAAATCAATGTTCATGACATCATCAGTTAGTGCTAAATGTAGTGAAATAAAATTTTACTATACGTTACCTTATCATCATCATCATCATTATCATCATCATCATCTTCTTCTTCTTCTTCTTTTCATTGCCGTTCAACCCGTGTAGACAGGCTATGTTGTTCTTGATTTTTGCCAATTTTATTTAAATTTGCGGTGCAGATGGCCTTACTGTCTGTGAACTGTGTAAACTTTGCTCCGTTTGTGGCTGTGTGTTAAATGTTTGTGTGACGTATGCTCGTAGGCGGAAAGTGAAATCCTCGCAGTTCAGTGCTACAGGTCACGTGCTGTCTTCGTGGTTTCAAAAATTTGGTGTGATGTATTATTAATCTTCTAGCGACACCCTCAGCAAAAATCTCCACTTTGATTCAGTGTGTGCATGAAAGGCATACACTTGGAGGCTATGGCCGAACGGATGTCTTGAAAAACTGTTTCTCTCGCAGTGGTAATTTGCCATGTGCTGTGTCCAGCATGTTAATTTGCGGAACGTTAAGTGTACGATATTTACCAGCTGGTCTAGTTGTTACGTTTCATCAGAGTAGAGCATACTGTGGTCCTGTTCGTGATTAAGGGCAACTTCGTATTTTTTTTCTTTTTTTGCAGGTTCTTGGTGGACAGTTACGTCGTTACTGCCTATGTTAGCCTTTCTATCGGGCAAATTTCACTTTTTTACCCTAAGTTTGATCTCTGAGTAAAACAGTACTTCATAGTAAATATGTTTGTCTGAACTGAAATTATGGAGACAACATAAAACACTTTTGAGACAGCAGTGTATTTTTTTTATTTGTAGACCAGAAATAGCACTGACGTCGTTTAATATGCTTTTTCATCACGGAGTCTAAGATCGATGGTAACTAACGAAGGCATGCACAGATTTCACAGAAGAATGTCTTTCGAACACAAGACACAACAGCAGGTTCGTTGGCATACTGCGTTCCGTAATGTGTGTTTAAGTCTGTTTCTATAAAATGAGAATAGAAATCTCTAATCTATATTTTTGCAGGTGTGATCGAAACAATCGTATCTTGTATCTTACAAATTTTAAATTGAGAGAAGTAAGCACAGGTAAACTTTCATTAGTTCTTTTAATGTTCTTAATGGCAGCCTGTTTACGACACTAGAGATACTGACTTGAGTGAAGCATTGGGAGTTAGAGGTAATGATTCGCAAAGCTCATCCGGTCAGTTACATATTCTTCCCTTACTTGTTGATGATGCTTATACAGGTGAAGATTTTCCAGTAGTAGAGCAAGGCGAATGTATTTTGAGTCTCTGTTAATTTTCATGAAATTTCATGTATCTTTTGTTTCCAAAGTTTCATTTATCATTCTCTTAGAGAAGCTGTGAATCATTTCTCTGCAGGCAGCTACGTCTGGTCGAGTACAGTAATGCAGATGGAACTGCACAATAAACTTTCACACTTACCTTTGCAAATGAATCAGTGTTGCTGCCGGAAATTGAAGTATCACACCTGCCTCTCATAGCCTATATGTGAATGTTTAAAATCTGTACATCGCAGTTTTTCCCTACCTGTTATTATAAGAAATTTCACTATTTTACTTAGACATAAATTATAGTAGCCCATCGAAAGAACCCTGGGAGTATGTATTTTTGTGTTGTGGTTCTAACCCATAAAATAAAATACAGATGTTCAAATGAAAGAAAAGACTCTGTGAAACGTGGACTGGAGACAGAATCACAGATTTTTATGTTCAGTCTTTTGTTACCTCCTGGAAAACTGTCTAGGAATTACCTCAGAATATAAGCAGAAATTTAAAGTTGAAGTAAGAATCATGTGGACTGCAAATGTTCAATGTACAGTTTATTTGGTGACTGAATATCACAATTTTAATATAGATAAAAAGCGAAACAACAATAAACAATTTACTGCGTCAAAGTAGAACTTATTCTACAAACAATATTTACAATACAATAACATTATTTGTTGCTAAATATCATGAACAAGCAGGTATAATTGTCAGATAGTCTTTAGACTAAACTCAAACAATAACAGCAAAAATATTTACTCAGACTGGCCATAAGTCCCATAGTAACTTTCTTCACATAAGTAAATCTTTTCACCAGATTTGTGACATTAAAAAACTTTGATTATAACAAAACCCAGAAGTGTTTCACTTACGGCATTCCGATATCATAGAAATGAACAACATGTTATCACAAAATTTCACCAACCTCAGACATACCACAATGAGATCATTCCTTCACTGATTTTATTTGAAATGTTGGTCAGGTTCAGCTGTTTGGAAAAAAATAGTTTATAATGTTTCGATCTGTTAGATAAGTTATGAATTAGACCTTCCACTAGCAATGCTCAGAGACTAAAATGAAGTACTGAAAAATGAGACTGACTCGGACAGTGTTTACTGTGGCATGGGAAATATAAGAGGGTTGGGTTATAAACATAAATTTCAGTTGACATCTTAGTAAATTTCACTAATTAGTGCGGCGGAACCACCGTAAAACGAAAAAATGTTACATGCTTGTCTTCAGCTATCTTCCCTCAGGTAAAACAGTTCATTGGTGTCTTGCTTGATGCGTACAATTCAGTTTTCAACGATTTGTAACTTTTTGTAACTGACCGGAATGTAACAGGTGTGAGCAGAAGAACGCTGTTATGAGTAACATTGTAAGATTGCGTAAATTTTAAAGATAAAGAAGGTTAGACGAACCATACGATAATTAATTCGTGGGAAAGGTTACTGAATAATGACACTCGTTTTCTCATTTTCTTCGATGGACAAATTGTATGGAAGTAAACATAGTTGAAAAATTAAGATACACACGAGATTTGTGAAACCTTAACCATGACTAAGCATTTTCTTGTAACTAGCAATGTTCTTATGCTCAAAATTCAATCAACTGTGACGGTCAACGCTTAATTCCAAGTTCTGTACACTCTTTTGGTGTTTAGATTTATAATGAGTGAGTGTAAAATAAAAGTCTAAACAGCGAATTAGGTTGTGGGATCGACATGTTACAACGTAGTTATGTAATTCATCACTCAGTCCGTGTCTGCAGCTTCCAAGGGACAAAAAATGTTATAATTTTCTACACAGCTGCACTGTTTATTTCTGAGCTGTTTATCGCCACAACTAAGTGTGCCGATTTCCTATTCGTAAAGACGTACAGGTACATTTGTGTACAGGATGTAGGGACGTAAGTGTCGAAAAGAGGAATGATCTCATATCCTGGCTGTCTGCATCTCCTTTGGATTGAAACACGGTGCATAGAACACCTGAAGAGATGATCTGCGATTTACTTGATGTTCCTTATCGATAGTGACAGTGACGCTTCCGTAGCTTTTTCAGCTAAGACGAGTCTAGGACGGGAACTTTCGTTTTCGTTACGTATTCCGAAGTGCGACATCAAAAGACGTCTTCGTGTCGTCTGTTAGCTACAATGAGCAACAGTGGCTCCGTTCCAACTTGGAAGTGGCAACTACCGGTGAAGCTCTACAGACGATGAGAAATTAAAAATAATTGTCTTTGCAAGAGGTGGAAAGATAGTTTGTGCCACTAGTCCCTTGGCTTTAGATAACGCTTGCATATGAGGTCATACAGGAATTCACGAATTATTAGAGTGTGTGGACAACTCGAATCGTCTTTGGACATGAAGCTACTTTGTTTTCAGTGACAAGCAGCTGTATACAAAGGCATCTGAGACTGTGTACAGCCGTGGTACACAAACTCCTAAGGCAGGTTGTTCGGGGCTGTGCCGCGTCACGCTTTGGTCGTGAGATCGATGGGCGTGGCACGGTGCGCCAGCGAGGCGTGGCCCTCCGCGTCATCGACGTCTGCGCCGCAGCCGTGCGACAGCCCCGAGTCGGAGCGGTGGCCGTCGGCGTCGCCGTCTCCCTCGGCGTCGCCTTCGTCGTCGTCGTCGGCGCCGTCGGCGCCACTTCCCTTGCTGCCGCTGAACCCTCCCGGCGACAGCGACCGCCGCTCTTCGGCTCGTATGCGGCAGCCCTTCATCGACAAGTCCATCGGGTTCTCCTGCTCCTGATCGGAGAGCAGCAGCGAAGGAGAGTGGTGCGACGACGAGCCGTCGTCTTCGTTGCCGTCGTCGTCGGCGTCGACGTCACTGCCCGGGGCGCCTCTCGGCGTAGACGGCGGGGAGACCCTCTGGGACTGCAGGATGGCGTCCAGGAAGAACCTCTTGCCGGCCGCGGCGTCGATGGTGTTATTGTTGAGGGTGGAGGCGTGCGTCGTCGGCATTTTGGGCACTCCGGCGTGGTGGCCGTGCTGCTTGTGCGGGCCCGCCGGAGGGTACACGTATCCGCCGTGCGTCGGGAAGAGGAACGGCGCGCCTGCCGCTCCCGCACCGGCGAACGCCGACGGCTGCAAGAAGGCGGCGGCTGCCGCGGCGGCAGCGTGCGGGAACACCGAAGGCGCCAGAGACGCCAACGTCGCGAACGGCAGCGGAACGAACATTCCGTCCTTGTGCGCTGCCGGAGACGCCGACTCCTTGAAGAGGCTCGCTGTCCGCGAAGCCAGCCGCTGGTCGCTCACCTCCACCGACGAATCGGAGTTGTGTGACTCCGGGGAACTGATGGACGGCGACGTCGAATTCTTGTACTCGTCCAGACCCAGAAGCATGAGGTCTTCCTTGGCCCGCTGGTGGTGGTGGTGCGACATGGCTGCAGCCAGCTGGTGGTGTAATCGCGGGTCAAAATGAGGGTGGTTGCCGGGCTGGGCTTGATGGTGGCCGAGTATCCCCAGCGCAGACGGATGCGGGGGCGACCTCTGCTGCCTCCCCACCTGCTGCTGGTGGAGGTGGTTCTGCTGCTGCTGCTGTTGCTGTTGCTGCTGCTGCTGCTGTTCTTGCAGTAGGCAGTGTATCTTGAACCAGTTGGAGCGCCGGCCGTAGCGGGAGCCGCTCTTGGACATGCCCACCAGCAGGCACTTGCGCAGGCGACACGCCTTGCAGGATGTGCGGTTCTTCTTGTTGATCACGCACTCCCCGTTGTTCTTGCACTCGGAGATAGAGCCGAGGTTGTTGTATGACCGTCCAAAGAAAGACTGAAAAGAGAAATATCGAAATTAAAACTAAAGGAATAACTCAAAAGAAATAAATAGTAAATAGCGGTAAACTGAACTTGTTAAAACTGCAAACAGCTATTAACTGATGATTTATTCACAGTACTGGTTTAACTGCGTTAAACTAGCGCCTTCAGGTGATATATAACGTCAAACAGATTAGCACAAGGAGACACCCCCAACATTCGTAACCCAATGAAGAAGGTAAGTAGTCAGCAAATAATAAAGGGCAGGTCCAGAGTGAGATTTTCACTCTGCAGCGGAGTGTGCGCTGATATGAAACTTCCTGGCAGATTAAAACTGTGTGCCGGACAGAGACTCAAACTCGGGACCGAGTCTCGGACCAGCACACAGTTTTAATCTGCCGGGAAGTTTCAAACGGCAGGTCATTGGCGCAAAGAGTGTAGGGATGAGGCACAATAACAAACTATTCGGGACGCGGGAATAAACATATCAAATATTAGGAGACCCGACTAACAACTAAAAAGGCTGTATTTGATTGTTGTCAGGGTAAAGCAGTGGAGGCGGTCCGCAGTATGCTGGCGGGGATCGCCTTACGACCGGAGGCACTAGTGAACATCGATCACGGTGAAACAGGTGATCTGAATAAATTGTCAATTAACAGCTGTTTACGGTTTTATTCAAGTTCAGTTTAACATAAATGTCATCGTCTGTGGCTGACCATGCTGTAGAACTGGATGTAAAATAGTGAATAACGCATCTTACGAAATATCAAAGGCCTAAGCCATAATATATTAATAAGTGGATATTATAATCAAGATTAACAGTAGCTAGTTACATAAAAGCCTATTACTAAGTCTGTGTAAGATTTGAGAATTTCGATAGCCATAAAGAGTACTCTCGAAGATTTAATAACGTTCACCATTGCTAGTGTAGCTGACATACTTTGCCCCCAAGAAACAACAGCAGCCAATACGGCCTTGAGTAAATCTGTCACGCAGTTAACAGTTCTGGAATAGTTAACAACTTCGTCGATTGTGAACGTGTAGCCTCAGTTTCGAGCAGAATTCCAGAAGAGAGCACCTGTTTTCAATAATTTAAAATTACATCACGTAGGCTGTTTATATATAACTACACGGCTGAGTTACGGTGTACTGTGGTGGCATTCTTTATTAAAACGAGGCTTGGAGGCATTTGGATGACTTCACATGGGGAAGAATCTTCGGGAAACTGGAAGAAGGACGAAATGTGACGGGTGTAGCCCAGGAGTTTGGCATTGCTGACGGCATTGTTTCAAATGCATTGGTAGCATTCCGAACCAAAGGCACTGCTGCCCGAAGGAGAGGGGGCAGTCGATCACGGCCAACACCAGCACATGACCACAGCACTGTGCAGTAGGCAAGAAGGGACCCAGGTCAAACGGCGGTTGCAGTTGCAACTAACGGCGAGCAGCCTCACACTTTAAAGTGGCAAGGTGACTGCATCGTAGGGGCCTCTTTGTCTGGCGATCAGTACACGGTCTTCCGTTGACACCCGTTCATCGGCGGCACCGATTGCAACGGTACCAAGAGCATAGGAACCGGACCAACGAGGAGTGAATGTGCGTGCTCTTCTCGGGTGAGAGCAGATTCAGTCTGAGAAGTGATTCTGGACGTGCCCTCACATGACGAGAGGTGTACCCAGGGACATTGTCCAACTTGATCGTTTTGGTGGTCCAAGTGTTATGGTGTGAGAAGGCATAATCTTACATGGGGGTACTGACCTCCAAATCTATCAACACGACACACACACCAGCCAACGTTGTTGTGACACTGTGCTCCTTCCCCAAATGCGTCTTTTCAGGGTCATATTCGGTCCTTACTTAAATGGATGATAATGTCCGACTGCATCAAAAAATGTGGATGGAGGAGCTCTTGGAACGACACGATATTCAGCGAATGGACTGTCCTCTCCGCTCCCCGACTTAAATATCTTCAAGCACATGAAACATGCATTCGAAAGACGTCCAGCCGCACGTTTACATGTTCCAATGACGATCGAGCAGTTGTGAAACATACCTGTGGAGGTGTGGAACACTCTACCTCAATAATAAATATAAGTGTTATTTGTGTTCGTTTCACTGCATATTTCTTTCAGTTACCTTCTGTACTGTACTGTACTATACTGTAGCAATTCTTTCCATGTATGGTCCAAGTTTCATCGAGCCATGTTCCTTGCGAAAGTTACTTTCGTTCGTAAGTTTAGTAACTAGTCTCAAAAACACGTGTCCTGGCAAAGTGAATTAATGCAACACAGACTGATGTAGAACATCTTGAGTAGCGAAACACAACGGAACTGAATAGGGCTCAAGCAGCCATTTACGATATAAGGTGGAACTAATTGCAAAGTAACATTTACGTCATCCCGTCTGATCGGTTGCGTGTGAAGCAAACATAAAAAGGTAGAATCTCGCTGTGCTTACTAGGTGAATTGTTGAAGAACATGTGTTAGAAGAAAGACGGAAACAAAACAGCAGAGGACTGTTTTCATTGTGCATAGAACAGATTGGATAAGCGTAGGGGAATTGAAAATAAGCACAATGGATAAAAATTAGTCACACATCACGCTAACACCGTCTAACACCAACTCTGTCCTAGCTAATGGCTTCAGCTCGGCGAGGAAGAGACACCAGAAGTTTCTTCACGTACCAATGGGCGTGATATAAACTGAAGTGTTTCATCTGTTGTTTCAAATATCTGTAGATAGCTTTCCGGGGGTTAAATAATTAAATAGTCGTATAACGTGACTGTCTGGGAGTTCCTCAAGAGGGATGTCCAGCTGCCTGGTGGAAGTCTTTCAACTGGACCGTACTTCAGCGATTTGCATACACTATGTGATCAAAGTATCCGGACACCTGGCTTACAAGTTCGTGGCGTCCTCCATCGGCAATGGTGAAATTCAGTATGGTGTTGGCACACCATCACCCTTGATGACAACTTCCATTCTCGTAGGCTTACATTCAATCAGGTGCTGGAAGGGTTCTTGGGAAATGGCAGCCCATTCTTCACGGAGTGCTGTACTGAGGAGAGGTATCTATATCGGTCGGTGAGGCCTGGCACGAAGTCAGCGTTCCAAAACCTCCCAAGGGTGTTCTATAGGATTCAGGTCAGGACTCTGTGCAGGCCAGTCCATTACAGGGACGTTATTGTCGTGTAACCACTCTGCCACAGGCCGTGCATTATGAACAAGTGCTCGATGGTGTTGAAAGATGCAGTCGCCATCCCCGAATTGCTCTTCAGCAATGGGAAGCAAGAAGGTGCTTAAAACATCAGTGTAAGCCGGTCCTGTGATAGTGCCACGCAAAACAACAAAGGGTGCAAGCCCCCTCCATGAAAAACACGGCCACACCATAACACCACCGCCTCCGAATTTTACTGTTGGCGCTACACGCGGTGGCAGATGACATTCACCGGGCGTTCGCCATACCCACACCCTGCCATCGCATCCCCACATTGTGTACCGTGATTCGTCACTCCACACAACGCTTTTCCACTGTTCAACCGTCCAATGTTTACTGTCCTTACACCAAGCGAGGCGTCGTTTGGCATTTGCCGGTGTGATTTATGGATTATGAACAGCCGCTCGACCATGAAATACAAGTTTTCTCACCTCCTACCTAACTGTGATAGTACTTGCAGTGGGTCCTAAAACAGTTTGGAATTCTTTTTTTGTGGTCTGGATAGATGTCTGCCTATTACACATTACGACCCTCTTCAACTGTCGGCGGTCTCCGTCAGTCAACAGACGAGGACGGCCTGTACGCTTTTGTGCTGTACGTATTCCTTCACGTTTCCACTTCACTATCACATCGGAACCAGTGGACCTAATGATGTTTAGGAGTGTAGCAATCTCGCGTACAGGCGTATGACACAACTCACACCCAATCACCTGACCAAGTTCTAAGTCCGTGAGTTCCGCGGAGCGTCCCATTCAGCTCTCGCACGATGTCTAATGACTACTGAGGTCACTGATATGGACTACCTGGCAGTAGGTGGCAGCACAATGCACCTAATATAAAAAGCGTATGTTTTTGTGGTGTCTGCATACATTTGATCACATAGTGTATATCTAACCTACCCCAGTAATCTTACTGGGTCAAGTAGACCTACAGCTTAACGAGGAATCTAAATCACCTATTGTTCCTGATGCTGGAATTTGTTCACATCATTGAGAGGTGAAGACTAGGGTAAAGTCAAGCAGATTATCAAGGAGAGTTGTGGCGTAGGCAACTATCTTATTACATCAGATGTCAGGTTACACATCCGGTGCCACTTGGACAACTTATATTCAAGATCACCCCCCACTCTCCTCCCCGTGGGGAGCCACTTGTAATTGATAAAGGTCACCCAAAGGAACCCTCCCCACAAACATCTTAGGCAATCGTGAGAGTTATATCAAGGCAATGATGAAACTCGATACAGGTCACATGATATAAAAATGGCGGGAAACATCTCCCCATCTCTCTTAGCCAATGGAAGCACAATAATACGGGGGACTACTATCGAGCTACATGATAATCTTGAATAAAACTCGCACTATTACTTAAGATGTGTGGAGAGTTCCTCTGGATGACCTTGTTCATTTCCCAGTGGTTCCCTTGGGAGAGATCAGTGGAGTCTGACCTAGAATAAAGGTCGCCCAAGTTGGTACCCTAGCCCTGGATGTGTAACCTGACACCTTATGTGATAAGATCTTCATAACATACTAGAGTAGTATGAAGAATTTCGAGCTCTGGCAGGAATTCAGCCCATAGAGCTTTCGATGTTCAACATGCGCCCTAGCACTTGTTCACCAAGTCTGACTTTGTGGGGCTAAGATCACGTAACTGAACGAAGCAGTCGAAGCGTGATGGGTGCTTGAGTGTCTGTCATACCAGGAAGACGAAAATGACCACAGCGTAATTATGAATATGTGGAAGGAAGGGCACCACTTGGTCATGAAGAATACTGAGATCTTTCTTATGATCAAGGAACTTGAATCAGCGAGAGCAACTCATACTACAAAAAAGCTCGTAACACCTTACACACACTGCGAGTTAAAACGTTCATGCGACCGTCGCTGCACTATACGCTTTGCACTGTTTGAAACTGGCCAGTGTTGCTACAAGTTGGATCACTCTACACGCTTCCAGTCAGCTACTGTCAGTGTTGTTTACCACACCGAAGAAGTTCAGTTTTGTATGTTACTGTAAAGAAAGGCCTTTTACGATGTACCCACTCCGGATGTCCATCGAAAGTTGTTCCCTTCACAGAGTTTGCGCGGAAACTGGTTAGGTCACTGATACCAGTAACGTACAACGAATCAGAAAGCGATAGTCTCTGCTGATTAGAATCTTTACTACAACCACTATTCGCGCCGTGTTACGTGACTGCCGGTGGTGCAACACTCCTTTTAGACACGCTGGAGAGTCCACTTTCATACACCAACAAATCGGACAACTTTATTCTCTGTGTGGTCATGGTCAGGACCAGACACGATGGCTCCTATCAGCCAGTCTGTCACGCCTCCACGTCGAACAGTCTTATTGCACTGAACCCAAAACTTCACTGCCACAATTTAAGTCGACGGTGGTGGGTCACGTGGCTGGATGCTACCACTTAATAGCACCCACAGCGCTCCGAAGCGACCACTGTGTTCTTTTAAAGATGTTACAAATATTGCGTCCGGTCAGCTCAGCTTACTAAAGGTATTCCCGGAAGCTCCCATTTGAAGCCCTCTGGTAAGAGGAAGACCAGGTTGCGAAGAGACAAGGAGGGGCCCCGTGCGTGCCGCTGCAGCGGTAGAAAGCTACCGCTGGAGCAAGCAGCGCCTGCTTCGATGGGATGGGCTGGGCTAGGCTGGGTCTCACAGACCGGCCGCGTCTTTCGCAACGCCCGAGACAATACGGTAAGCCACGCGCCGGAAACGGCGCATCGCCGCTACGGCTTTTGTTCGGCGGCCCTTGCCCACTTTCGCGGGTCTGTAGCGATCTTAGGCCATAGTCGAGTTGTCCTCATTCTGAAAACTCCGCATTACCTGTGTGCCCGTAAAGGGTCATCAGATTTCATATCTGCTTTGTGAAGAACGTCAAAGGGCTCTGTATAAAGGTATACTGTTTCATATTCATACAAGCTGACCAGTCACCACCTGTCAATAGCCTGAATAACCGCACATTTTTGCAGTGCAGACCGCTGCAAGACGCACAGGAAGAGAGTCACTGTGGTGCTGGGAGGTACCGACAGGGATGTAGAGCCATGTGGACTCCTGTGCTGTGGCCAGCTGCGTCTCGGTTGAGGATCCATGGCGCGAACAGACCGATCGAGGTGGTCCCACAGATTAAATCTGGGTAGTTTGTTGACCAGGGGATACGGTAAACTGATCCTGTTTTCTTGAACAGAATCAATCGGGACCCCGAGTTAGGCAACATCATTCGACGGTTGAATCGAATCGTCACTTCGTTATGATTTAACTCCATAATATACCGGGTGATCAAAAAGTCAGTATAAATTAGAAAACTTAATAAACCACGGAATAATGTAGATAGAGAGGTAAAAATTGACATACATGCTAGGAATTACATGGGGTTTTATTAGAACCATCCCATATTGATAGACGCGTGAAAGCTCTCTTGCTCGCATTATTTGGTGATGAT
Organism: Schistocerca cancellata; assembly: GCF_023864275.1. Taxonomy (NCBI): domain Eukaryota; kingdom Metazoa; phylum Arthropoda; class Insecta; order Orthoptera; family Acrididae; genus Schistocerca; species Schistocerca cancellata. The sequence goes on from NC_064628.1 coordinate 483,023,595, forward strand.
CATGTGCTCAGCCGCCAATTTCGTCATGCTTGGCCTCCCAGGTCCCCAGACTTCAGTCCGTGCGATTATTGGCTTTGGAGTTACCTGAAGTCGCAAGTGTATCGTGATCGACCGACATCTCTAGGGATGCTAAAACACAACATCCGACGCCAATGCCTCACCGTAACTCCGGACATGCTTTACAGTGCTGTTCACAACATTATTCCTCGACTACAGCTATTGTTGAGGAATGATGGTGGACATATTGAGCATTTCCTATAAACAACATCATCTTTGCTTTACTTTGTTATGCTAATTATTGCTATTCTGATCAGATGAAGCGCCATCTGTCGAATATTTTTTAAACTTTTGTATTTTTTTTTTGTTCTAATGAAACCCCATGTCATTCCAAGCATGTATGTCAATTTGTATCTCTCTATCTACATTATTCCGTGATTTATTCAGTTTTCAAATTCATACTCACTTTTTGATCACCCGGTACTACGGAGACTTCTGAATTTTATCTCAGAACATTGGTGCATGCTCTCGTGTTGGGGAACTGTTTTATGTTTGCTCTTCTCCTCTTCTCGGATAAATCCTACCTTAGGACTGATGCCACCCTGTTAACATGAATTTAGACACGAAGACGTGTTATTTGGCATAAAATCTGTTGTTTCTTATTACTTCTCAAATTAGTGTTTTCCGCTCTGTATACACTACCACACATCTTCTTAATTTATGAGTGAAATTGTTCCTTAGCATCCTGAATTTCAGTATACCAAATTACTTAGATATAAATGTTTACTTTTTAGTGCATCGGAGATTTTTCAGGAATTTCGTTTCTTAGGCATCGCTTCAACAACTGAGCCATCAGGTAAAATTCCATACTGGCACACATTTGTTGAAACTTGTAAGGTGAGTAACTGAACTGAACGTCTTATGTTTCGGACGGCCGCTCAGAGACGGTTCCATCCTCATAGAGCATGTATAATCGTGTGATACTACTGGAACTCGAACCACACAGCCACTCTCACTTGATGCCGTGAAGCATCGGTTCATTCGTGTTAAGAGTCATTACCGTGACGCATCACAATTGTCCTTAATAGGCCTGCTTTAACCCACTAAGGTAATTGGTTTCGTCAGATATAACTAGCAGCTTCGCCACTTTCTATAGTCCGTGGAAAAATTGCTATTACGTAGTGAAGTGTACTTGACACTTGTATTGAATAAGAAATATCGAGTGGCTCCCAGTCTAGCGCAAGTACGAGGACGTGCTGGAAAATAATGCCTCCCATTTTTATCTGAAAAGTCTTAAAGCTTTTTGAAAAAATCAAACGCTATTAACATTCTACATCTTTATTCTTCATCTGTACAAATTTCCAGCCCTCTACCGCTAGAGGGCTCCGAATTCTGGCATGTAGCATGGCAGTGTGTGACGTGACTGTGTCGGTGCGTGAGGAGCAGCAGGCTGTAATCGAGCTTCTGATTCGAAGAGTTCGCCCACACATGGAGAACCCTGTCCTTCAGCACGACAGGAACCAGACCAAACACGTGCGCTGCGACATCTGCAACCATCCGCCGCCTTGGGTTCCTTGGGTTCTCCACCACATAGTCCCGACTCGGCGCCAACTGATTTTTATCTGAAACTTCCTGGCAGATTAAAACTGTGTGCCCGACCGAGACTCGAACTCGGGACCTTTGCCTTTCGCGGGCAAGTGCTCTACCAACTGAGCTACCGAAGCACGACTCACACCCGGTACTCACAGCCTTACTTCTGCCAGTATCTCGTCTCCTACCTTCCAAACTTTACAGAAGCTCTCCTGCGAAACTGCAGAACTAGCACTCCTGAAAGAAAGGATATAGCGGAGACATGGCTTTGCCACAGCCTGGGGGATGTTTCCAGAATGAGATTTTCACTCTGCAGCGGAGTGTGCGCTGATATGAAACTTCCTGGCAGATTAAAACTGTGTGCCCGACCGACACTCGAACTCGGGACCTTTGCCTTTCGCGGGCAAGTGGTAGAGCACTTGCCCGCGAAAGGCAAAGGTCCCGAGTTCGAGTCTCGGTCGGGCACACAGTTTTAATCTGCCAGGAAGTTTCATATCAGCGCACACTCCGCTGCAGAGTGAAAATCTCATTCTGATTTTTATCTGTTTTCAAAACTTAAAGAACAGCTTAGATGATTATGAAGCGGTGCAAGCAGAAGTGAGGTTATTTCTCCGTCAAAAATATCAAACATTCTACAGTGACGGTATCAACAAAGCGCTCTCTCGTCGGGAGAAATGTGCTCTTTGCCAGGGTGACTATCTTGAGAAATAATTGTGTAGACATGAAGAATAAAACTGTGGAACGTTAATAAAGTTTGTTTTATTTAAAAAGTTTGAAGAGCTATCCACAAAGAAGTCGGAGGCATTACTTTTCAGCACGCTCTCTAGTTCGATTTGATGCCAATTCGGCAGCTTGCGTTTTAGTGTCGCTTCTTATTTACAAAAAATCTTATCATTTAACAGCATGAAGCTGAGTGGACCATGTTACATGTCTTGCATGACTTAATACGGTCATTGTTGACTGAACCCAGGACCTTCGTGTCAGGAACCTGTAGCTCACGGATCCCAGCAATGTGATAGACTGGTAATCGAACTTGGCCAAGTTCCACGGAAAAGATGTATTTTCTAGAAGTTATGAACCACGAAGCTTTTTTTTCCCCCCAGAAGCTTTCCTTTTGAGACGATTTACAATCGGTGTTTATTGTGTATACTAAGAACGCGGTACTCGAAACAGAGATGATGACATCGCAGCGGATTTGAGAATATTTGTGAGTTATGGATAGGGTATCATGAAACAGGCGCCATGTACGACTTCCGTATAACGTTCGTGTGCTGACTGGCAGGCACATTTGATAGCCGTTCGTTAGCGGCTTTCACGCGAGCTGATCGAACGACAGACTTTTCTGCTATACTGACGGGCAGTTGCATTGCTTTCCGTTTTTTATACGCGAATATTTTCAAGAAAATGTACCTTCTCTTTTGGTTTTATAGCGTAATTTGGTAGTGGTTAATAGCCTTGAGGGCATATATTTCCATGGCTAGCTGTAGGAATTAGAAGTACTTCCACTACGCACAGCCACTACTTAACAGCCTTGAGGGTGTATATTTCCATGGCCACTACTACGCACAGCCACTACTTAACAGCCTTGAGGGTGTATATTTCCATGGCCACTACTACGCACAGCCACTACTTAACAGCCTTGAGGGTGTATATTTCCATGGCCACTACTACGCACAGCCACTACTTAACAGCCTTGAGGGTGTATATTTCCATGGCCACTACTACGTACAGCCACTACTTAACAGCCTTGAGGGTGTATATTTCCATGGCCACTACTACGCACAGCCACTACTTAACAGCCTTGAGGGTGTATATTTCCATGGCCACTACTACGCACAGCCACTACTTAACAGCCTTGAGGGTGTATATTTCCATGGCCACTACTACGCACAGCCACTACTTAACAGCCTTGAGGGTGGATATTTCCATGGCCACTACTACGTACAGCCACTACTTAACAGCCTTGAGGGTGTATATTTCCATGGCCAGGTGTAGGAATTAGAAGTACTTCCACTACGTACAGGGAGCTCATAGTCTGAAAGAATAAGGGAGTGTTTTCGCTGCAAGGCTAACTCAGGTGCAAACTGTTTTTGAGAACTTGGCGTTGTATCCTGAATCGGGTTTTATGTTGTGTCTGTCATCCAATCCACAGTCAATTAGGTTCTCTGACATTTCGTTGTGGACTACTTGTCCAATCTTTCTATGACACGAGTAAGTTGTTCTTTCTTGCTTGTCTACACTATTATCAATCGGACAACAACGAAAGAGTAAAAATCTTCAACAAGGCCTTAGAAAAATTTTATAGGATTCATTTTTTTCACTCATAAACATTCCTGCTCATTTCCTTCTTCCAAAATAAGTTTCGGAAACTGTCCGGTATTGAGATCATTATTATTGGTAGATTTTGTTAAGATATAGGAACAAAACACTGTCGTGTTCTCTAAATAGTTTTCTGTACAAGGATTGGACTATGGAACAATCTCCCTCAAAAAAATCAGAGAATTAAATTCCTTCGAAGATTCAAAAGACAGTTAATGGCCCACTTTTTATCGCAATAGCCATATCTCCCATACAGTAGTCTACAATTCACTCTAGGCGATCCCCCTTTTCCCACATTTTTTCCTGCGCCTTGTTGGTAGAGTTCTTCATTTAAATTCTGTACTTTCCTGACAGTCACAGTCACTGTCATTTCATACATACTCGTGCTGTACTAGTGTATATCATTCTTAATGCCCTTCACGATTTTTATCATAATTATTATTATTAGTGTCACGTATTATTTTCATTATTATTATTATTACTGTAATTGTCAATTAATGTTGTCATTATTAATGTCAGTTATTATTATTGTATTATTATCATTAGTATTTCTGTGAATGTTTTTGTAATATCTTTGGTATGTGTTGTCCTTGATCAGGTGTAAGAGAGGGCCTAATCTGATTGGGCTAAATAAGCAGTAAATAAATAAATATAACAGAATGTAGTTACATTAAGGACACAACTGGCAGTAGAGAGATAAATCTTACTGAAAAGTGTACCATACTATAGCATTTATCAACATCAATACCAGTAATATAACATCCACAGCTGGGCTAAACCCCCTACAGACTTCAGTTACGGGTTTCCATGGGCATCTCCATGTTTCCTTCCGCTATACAACAATATTATCGTCTAGTAACATCAAATTAGACGCAATGTCCTATAGTCTTCGTATTATTTTCAAATATTTTAACTTAGCGATGTGCTGTGGAGAACATTGGAGAACAACAGGGTACAAATTTCCGTTCGCTATTCAGCTTTAAGTTTACTATCATTGCAGGCAGATCTCAGAATGATTCTTTCAACGAGGCGACAGCCAATTCTTCTTCCAGTTTTCTCCCATCTGAGTCAGCTCTTTCTTGTTAAGAGATTTTGATCATTGAGCTTAAGTTCTCAACAAACTTCCTTCGCATCTTTCAGCGATCATGCATTGACTCTTATGTTGTAGAATTATTTTTGTATCCCCTGTCTCTATATTTCATAATTAAGCATATCAATTTAATTTACAATTTAAGTAATCTAGGAATGAATTCTAGAAAGCCGAATAACGCAAATTCTTTAGATTTCGTTGTCTTTGTAATTGCCAGTTCTAAAAAGGTCACAGTTCATAATAAATGACGGGAAGCCATCCAGTAAAACAGAAATGATATCTGGCGTTCCCCAAGAAAGTGTTATAGGTCCTCTGTTGTTCCTGATCTACGTAGAAGATTTAGGAAACAATCTGAGCAGCTCTCTTAGGTTATTTGCAGATGATACTGTCATTTATCGTCTTGTTAAGTCATCAGTTGATAAAACCAGTTGCAAAATGACTTAGACAAGATATATGAACGTTGCGAAAATTGGCAGTTGACTAAATAATAAAAAGTGTAAAGTCATCCACGTGAATACTAAAAGCAATCCAATAAATTTGGGTTACACGATAAATCATACAAATCTAAAAGGAGGAATTCAACTAAATACTTAGGGATTACAATGACGAATAACTTAAATTGGAACAGTCAAATAGGTCATGTTGTGGGGAAAGCTAACCACAGTTTGCCATTTATTGGCAGAAAATTTAGAAAATGTAACATGTCTACTAAAGATACTGCCTGCATTACCCTTGCCCGTCCACTTCTGGAGTATTGCTGCATGGTATCGTATCCACATCAATTAGGACAGACGAAAGAGATCGAAAAAAAATCATAAGAGGGCAGATAGCTTTGAACTATCGCGAAACAAGGGAGAGAATGCCACGGATAAGATACACGAATTGGGGTGCGAATCAATAAAACAAAGGCATTTTTCGTTGCGGCAGCATCTTCTCGTGAAATTCCAATCACCAACTTTTTCCGCCGAATGCGAAAATAGTTTATTGTCGCCTACGTACACAGGGAGAAATTATGATCACAATAAAATAAGAGAAGTCAGAGCTCGCAGGAACGACTTAAATGTTCGTTTTTCCTGTGCGCTGTTCGAGAATTGGAACGGTGGACAAATAGCTTGAGGTGGTTCGACGAACCCTCTCCAGGCACATTATTGTGAATTACAGAGTAATCAATTTGATGTTGATGTAGATATAGATACTGTATCATCTATATCAGTGACGTTTGCATGAAGAATTCCAGATCCTTTAGAGGGCTCCAGACCTTTTATACGGGGTAGTCAAAGTTTTAATTATCAAAAATGGTTCAAATGGCTCTGAGCACTATGGGACTTAGCTGCTGAGGTCATCAGTCCCCTAGAATTTAGAACTACTTAAACCTAACCAACCTAAGGACGTCACACACATCCATGCCCGAGGCAGGATTCGAACCTGCGACCGTAGCGGTCGCGTGGCTCCAGACTGTAGCGCCCAGAATTTTAATTACCGCCTCGAATAAAATCAGACTGTGACTCTGGAACTAGGTGATGGATTTAGTTCTTCTCTAAGCATTCTTCATGCAATTTTTCCCAACCGTGTCTGTAGCGGAGGCCTGTCCAGGGAACATTTCACCCCGAAAAAACACATCACAGTCGCTCTGGAAACGGTTGCCCCGCAACTGTTTCTTCGCCCAAGGAAAGAGGAATAGATCAGTGAATGCCCTGTCAAGACAATACTGAGCGATGAGGCAAAATATGATAATGTCCCGCCGATATCGAGGTCATCAGAGACGGAGCATAAACTCGTAATGATTCGAGAATGGGGAAGCAAATCAAGGGTGCCCTTGCAGTGGAGCGATTTAGGGAAATCACTGAAAGCCTAAATCTGAATGGCCGAACGCGGAATTTAACCGTCGACCTCCCGAATGTGAGTCCACTGTGCTAACCACTGCGCCATCTTGCTCAAACCGTACTGGATGAGTGGGGGCGATGAGCAGTAGTGGAATCCAGTTGATGTCGACCTACTTCACGTTAAAAGAAAGTAGTGTTAGATGTTGAAAACTGATCCGCGACTGATTTTCACTTTTTACGTTATAGCCTCCATTCTGAAACGCCCATCTTGGAGCATCAAGATCTCCCATTGCGATTCCCGGGTCTTCACAGAGAGATGGTCTGTCATTATGTTCTTCGTCTTTCAGGTTTGTTTGACAACACTAGGCATTATTGCCGCACACAGCTACCAAAGCGTGGAATTTTGCAGCGTTGTTCCCTTTCTAATACAACAGACATTTACTGCGCGATACTTCACTTTACCTTTGGGACTGAGCGGCTTTGTTTTGGTTAAGCCGTCGGCACACAGGACGAGCTGCTTAAGGTGATTTTGGATTCTCAGCGCTCTGCAGCGGCATTTGTCGGCTTTATTTGGCTCTCAAGCCATAAAGTTCGTTCTCGGAAATGGACACATAAAATTCCTACGTTATCTCTATTAAAACGCGCGTTTCCTTCCTTGTCCGTATGATAGTCATGTTGGTCTGTCTGTGGTATACATAAATAAAAACTTCGATATCCGTGAACATGTAATACGAAAAAAAAGGAAGGAAACAAGTGTAGTCAATAAGTGCACCAGCTTGTTCACCAAGTCGAACAAACTCCTTCCTGGCAGTTATAGCTCTTTTATTTGACTTCATGAAGACATTTGACACCAACAGCACTGCACTTACCGAGTATAGAACCAGATTTGCGACTGGATTCAAGACATACGGATAGCACTCAACACATCTCTCTTAACTGCACAATATCGACGGATGTAAATGTAACGTACGGAGTACCCCAAGGAAGTATGACAAGACCGTTGCGGTTGCCAGTGAACTGGTATACAAACTATCTGGTAGAAAGTGTCGGAAGCTCTTTAAGACTATGTTCAGATTTGAGATTTTCACTCTGCAGCGGAGTGTGCGCTGATATGAAACTTCCTGGCAAATTAAAACTGTGTGCCGGACCGACACTCGAACTCGAGACCTTTGCCTTTCGCGGGCAAGTGCTCTACCATCTGAACTACTCAAGCACGACTCACGACCTGTCCTCACAGCTTCAATTCTGCCAGTGCCTCGTCTCCTACCTTCCAAACTTGACAGAAGCTCTTCTGCAGAACTAGCACTCCTGGAAGAAAGAATATTGCGGTGACATGGCTTAGCCACAGCCTTGCGGATGTTTCCAGACTAGCATTTTGACTACCCTCGCACACCGGGAATACATCGGACCGTCACGCGCTCGGTGAACTTGTTCAGTTACGGAAAGGGAGGGCCTTACACAAGCTGAGGGCAGTGCGGCGCTCACAGCGGATCGGACGTGCGGGTGGCACCTTGCTGCTCCCGGAAGGAAGAGCGTGACTCAGCGCCCGCGTTGCGACAGGCTGCGCGGCTCGGCGGCCAGATTGGTTTCTCTGGCGGGGCTGACCTTACCCCGTGGCCGGAGAAATCCCCGAGAATACGGCGCGCCATTCAGCCGGAGAGAGCCGCGCCACGCGTCAGCAACCACCGGCGCGGCACCACGTCCCACCCCACGTCGTATGCGGAGGCGCACATGTCTGATTTGCGAGTCCCTGTTATGCGTCAAAATCGTGTGTGAGCTGAAACGATAACTCTGGACGTGAGGGTTCGGTGCTACAGCGCGGAGTGCTTGCTGGGCCTGTGTTCTGAGGCATTGGAAGACATACACACTGTGGGAGGAGGCCCTTCTGGGCTCTGACGCACACCCTCAACTGGCAGGCATTTAGAACCATATCTACATTTCCACTCCGCAGGTGACCTTATTACATGTGGTACAGGGTGCTACAGTCACTTCCTCCATTGCTTTTCCAATAGTGTGGCATTTTCCATGCTTTCAGTATTCGTGAACCAATTTTCAATTGTAATTTTCTTCATTCTCCTGCCCTTCCTCATAGAATGCCACCTCTCTATCGATTTCAACTAAATTTGCCACAGAAACAAAAGCCTCAAGAGCATCAGCAATGTGGGGTCTATAATCTCCTAGTTTCAACAGAGACAAGATGTGAAAAATGTGTTTTACAGCCCCTTGCGTATAGGTTCCCCTGCACGTCAGTCATATTGTGTGGGAACTGCAACGGCCTACCAAATCAACCTGCTTTGCAGGGAAGCCTATACGTCAGGCGCAAGAAACGATCAGTCATATTGCGTGGAAACTGTATCGGCGTATCAAATCAACCTGCTTTCCAAGCAGCCTGCACGTCAGGCGCAAGAAACAGTTTCCTAGGCCCCAGCATGTAGGTTGCACCATGTGACAGGTATGTTGTGTTGGAGTACTATGGTCTGCTTTATGAACCAGCTTTGCACAGCAGCAGAGGCAAATACATAATTTTCAAGCGCTTGATGTGTATCCTGTCCCTAAATGACAAGCATGTAGTAGGACTAGTATCGGTCTTCATTATTAAACTGCATTGTATGGGCTACACATGCCAATGAGCATGGCTGGGGCCAGGTTAAGATGAATGGAGAAGGAGATGGACAGAGTGATGGCGAGGAAGAGATGGACAGAGAGAGAGAGGAGGAGTGGGAGATGCGTGAGGCAGATGGAAGATGTAGGTGGGTAGTGGGCAAGTGGAAAATGAAGAGAGGGAGGCGGAGATGGAAAGAGAGAGGTGGAGGATGACCTGGTTGGAAGGAGGGAGAGGAAGACACAATCAGAGAGAGCAAGTGGAGGAAATGGATAGATGGGGGAGGAGAAAATGAAGAGAGGGAGAATGGGAAGGAGCAAATACACAGACGAGGGACGATGAGGTGAACAAACTGATGGAGGAAGAGGTGGACACAAAGAGGAGGATTAGGAGATGCGCTCAATTTATGTGTCGAACTTACGGTAATACGGTTAGTACATATAACTAGAAAGTTGCAGGCCAGGTATAAGTAAATTTATTGCTATTTCGCAACAATGATCCGCTAAATGAGCAAAATCAAGATCGATGGCCTTCTATTGCTTTCTGTCTTACAGGTAGCTTACAAAAAGTTGTGGAGTTCCTCCTTTCAAAACAATTGGTCTGCAAGCCAGGCTCAAGGCAGCCACTAATAATTACTAAACTATTTTAAAAATTTAGCATTGAAAAGTTAATTATGAAATACTTTGTCAGCACTCATACATTCCTATCTGTTAGTGCATCATTTTGGTGTAAATGTGAATTTCACATTTTTATTGTGTCAGAATGTACTTTGCTTTGCTTTGCTTTCCTCCCAGTAAATTATTTTTGAATTCATATATATATATTATGTGGCTACGGAATATCGTATCAGTTGTGAGACTGGACTTGCGATATATATATATATATATATATATATATATATATATATATATATATATATATATATATATATATATGATTAGAAGCCGCTTATAAGGAACGGTGTCGAAAGATTTCTGGAAATTTGAAACTTTGGAAATTGTTTGACATTCCCGGTGAGAATAATGGGCTATTATTTTTAATTTACTAATTTATTTAACCGGATTAGGGCCATCAGGTCCTCTCTTACATCGGACCAGTGTTTCACACATACAGCATAATTTCCATAATACTTACCTAACAAATAACAATTTTAATATGACAGACAGTGCTGTGAATGTATACAGTGACAATGTGAATAAATAACACTGACTATGAACTAATAAAGTTAATACTAGCAGTACTTGTAATACTGCAGCAGTTGCTACTATTGGTAATTACAGTAATGATTAAAATTGACAATAATAATGGCAGTAATGACAATAACGATGGAGTCACATATAAGAAGAATTAATAGGTATACAAAATAGATTTTTTCTGAAGCAGTCAGTTCCGGGGAACGGAAATTTAAGGAGACTGCACCAGCTATGAAAGCTGGTAAATGAGAAAGATCTGGTTGGAAAGAAGGTTGTACAGAGGTAACGTGTGCGTAAAGGGGATTGTTACTTTAGTAGTTGTGCCATTAACTGCCTTCTGAAGCTGGAAATATTATTCAGTTCCCTAATTTAATGCGGGAGGTTATTCCAAGTCGGGTTCCTGCTACTGGGAAGGACTTCGAGAAAGTGGCTGAATGATGAAGTGAGACAGAAAGGATTTTGCTCTGATGGAAACGGATGTTTCTGCCATGTTGTTCAGACAAGAGTTTTAAGGTTGAGAAGAGATGTGAGGAACAGTGTATGTTGATAAGACAATACAGAAGACAAAGGGTATGGAAACCTCTGCTCTTGTATGCAAGCATCTAAGATAACCGTGCATATGAACGTGAAAAATGGGCAAAGAGTCGAACATCACAGATATAACGAACACAGGCATTAATAACTAGCTCCAGGCGGGGCGAGCTTTGCTGAGAAAGACCTTGCAGGACAACATCGCTGTAATCAGTAACTGGAAGTATGTTTGTACAAGTTTCTTTCTCAGATCAAGAGGGAAGAGCTGTTTATATTTTTCTGGGTCATGGAGAGATGCTGATGCCTTCTTGCTTAGTCCGATTTATAATGGGTGGGAGACAGGAAAAACGCTCGTTATTTAGTGACTCAGAACGGAGACATCCGGGTGTTCTGATTTAATATCAAGACCAAGGCAGCTAATTCGGTCTAGAAAGAACCAAAGAATAAAGATATTGTTTAAAATCGGTACAGCTATGTAATTGGTACTAAAGAGTGCATTTTCCCCCAAGAGTCTTGCATTTGCAGATCTGTTGACAGATCTGACAATACATAAGCTGATTACAATGTCCAGAAATGAACACGCTCCAGAAACTTCTTTTTCATTTTTTCCTATTCCGAAGAAGTGCGCATAGTAAGAATTGAGAACTGCCAACAGCTGCGCTCATCTTTACCGTAAGATACCTACCACGATTATAGCGCGGAGATAACATACAATATCCCCATTGCTTTCTAAAGAATGAGAACAAAAAATACAGAGGGTCGTAATGTTTGGCCTTCAGTCGCAAAATTACTAATGGGTGTCTTATCGTCGAAAGCATCTTGTCTTCTGTGTAGCTGAGACTTCTCCAAAATACCGGTGCAAACTTAATTACGTATATAGAAAGTTCATGCATTCCGGGAATCGCGAATCTTGACGATTTTTGCCTGTTATTACGCCCTCAAAGGGCTGAAGACCTTAGTATGTGACAAATTTCAACTTGATACTTCTACCTATCCCCCAGAAAGAAGGGTCTTAACAAACAGACGGACAGATAATCTACTAAAAAAATGACATAAAAGTTTGATAACAAATGACATTTTTTTCGTGTGATATAATTACAAATTAACAATTTCCGCACTTTTCCTTTGGTTGTATTGCGAAACCTCGCTTCTCGTCAAACTTCATGATTCTAGGTTAACGGGAAGTACCCTATAGGTTTTGATGAGTGAGTTAGCGAATATCAAAATATGTGACATCATTGGCCGTACCTTTCGACGGGATTGACTTAGAAGCTTACACTTATTGCGCAGTCAAAGATTCATAAACCTTCGTATGTGCCATAAATTTTAGCTTGATATGTCGATCCTTTCCTTAGAAAAAAGGGGTCTTAACAGACGAACAACACAGTTATCTTCTAAGGGTTCTGTTCTTATTGAGGTACGTCACCTTTAAAAGACATGAGCGAACGGACCAAGCATAAGGCTTAATGCCGAACTACTTAATAGAAGCTATAAAAGTAAAATTAAATTATCTGAAATATGTGGAGAAGTAGAGATGATATTTTCAAATGTTGTGGTTACCCACAATTTATTTCAGCTGTCGTATTACAGGTAGAGTAAACGGCGGGACGCATCAGTTTTACTTTCTTCTTCTCCATAATTAGTTTTAATTTATGCGTGGCAGTATTGATGTCGTGAAACTCACCTTGCAGCCCTCGCAGGTGAAGGCGCCGAAGTGGAAACCAGCCGCAGGCTCGCCGCACACCTTGCACTGCTGGTTCATCTGCAACAACACAGATGGCTCTGCGTTACACTCCGCGCAACAGCTGCCCTCTGCAGGCGGTCGGTGCTTGTAGGCACCAATCAAATGTCGGAAACACACACCTGCTCTCGTAGTTTTCGTTCCTTTTGCAAACGGCGCGTCTTTTATTTCGCAGTTGCTGATGACTACAGAAAGCACCATTTCGAGGAAGCATGTCGCTAGAGTTACAACTCAAGACGCTGTAGATTGCGAGGCATCCTCAACTCTTCCTCGTAGTTCGAGTTTTCCGTGACTGTAGTACAAACATATAGGACATGGGTTCACCTTGAATATAAAGCTCTTTTTTATTCCTGTCTGTCACCGATGTTTTTCCGCAATGACCTACGACCCGTATCTTCTGCAAGCGTAAACATGTCAGTCTCGAGCAGAATATACGCTTCCAACGCAATGAGAAACAATACGGACTTGGATGACAGGGGCACGAAAGCGTAGCTCTAGAAGAAAAGCATAGTACTGGAAGTGGCTAACATTCTGAGTAACAGCTCAATTCTTTTCCGTCGAAACAGTGCATCAAGTTATTCTCGTTTACGAATAGTACATTAATTGTACTTCCTACAATTCCGTTTCGCGCGTTTAAAGCAAAACTACATATTTTCTCTGAAAGACTTGAAAGGAAGGAAAAAAATTAACTTCCCGCCGACTGCGACGTCAGCAGAGACGCAGCACAATCTCGTACTGGGAAACGAAAGTAAATCGACCGTGTTCTCTCTGAAGGAACCATGTGTGGCACTTGCCTTGCACGGTTTTAGGGGAGCTATGATTATCGGCATGGCTGGACGGGGATATGAATCTCTGTCCTCCCAAATGCGAATCCAGTGTCTTCATCACTGCGTCATCCGACTCGATCATTTGGCGATGGAGCAAAATTATCGATGTGATGTGTGATTGTCTAATAATCTTATTTGTGCAATCACGAGAGATACATTGGAAGCAGATGTTCGTAAATATAGAAGAGCATTCTAGACACCAGCGTTCGGATGTAACGTCCAGGAATTATGAAACAAACTTCTTATTTATCAAAGAACTCTAGCAACGACTGACTGGGATTCTCCTAAAGCGTAGAGTGCCGAGCGTGACGGGAAATATTGCTTCTTCAGCAAACTCTATACTTGGGTTTGGTTGTCAGGCAGCTCATGGGGCATTATGCCTCTTCTTTGGCGCCAAGGCAGTTTCGTTGCTATACTATAGCCAAGGGAGATGAGAAGACTGACAGAGCATTCGCAAAATCTATTTAGTGTCCCTTCTTCGTGCAGCTTTCAAACTTACTTTCGTTGATTTCAAAAAGAGTTTTCTCAGTCGTTCTCTTCTTCTGTTTGATATTTTTAAGATTCAGTGTCTAGTAAAATTATTAATACAGGAACTAAACAATTTTCCTGACTACTCAGATTAAGTTCTGTAGATCCCCATGGTATGGTTAGTGATGCCGTAGGAGGAACGTTGGTGGAAGTTCAGTATAACGAGACAGACGAAAATGGATTTTCTATTGCTGTCACCTTAGACCACATCAATATGAGCTTTCATGTTACTGAGTGAATTTTTACTTGCTTTTAGGGTGCCTAGGGAGCATCGTGTAGATGGTTATTATAAGGTACTATAAAACGTTTCCTTTTGAGGGCGCTGCTGCAGCATACAGAGAGGTCCAAAAAAAGTATCCACTGCTTAAAAGTCCATAACTGGCAAACTAATTGACGGAGTTGTCTCATCTTTAGTAGTGTAATAGTTTGTAGTTCCGGCAATCGCCACACAAGCAGTGTATAGCTTTCTTTTGTTTTTTCAGATGACAGTCACCAGGTAGTCAGTGTTTTGTTCTTAGTTGCACCTAGTTACTCGAGTAAACATGGCTGGCGCAAGGCTTATATTCGATGAAAGGAAGTCAGTTTTGAAGTGGTATTTTAAGTACGAAAACATTAATGAGGTTCAACGGTAATGGCGAAATGAGTATCAAACATAGCCACCGACACGTTTAACGATTCGTCGCAATCGAGATAAATTTGAAGTCGAAGGCTTTGTTGAAGATGTACACAAACAACGATCTGGACGACCTGTAACAGTAACAAGTCCAGCTAACTCCCGTCGGTGTGTTACAACAATTCACTCGCTCACCACAGAAGCCTGTGGGACAGTGTGCCCGTGAAACTGGAGCGAGTCGCTCAAGTGTTCGGCGAATTTTGAAGACAGCAGAGTGGAAGTGCTACATCCCACGATTGCCACACGCAATGAACGAGGACGACCCAGATCGTAGAATGGAGTACTGCGAGTGATTTACTAACATGGTGCGCAACGATGAAGAGTTTGCAGAGATGATTGTGTGGTCTGATGAGGCACAGTTCAAACTCAATGGTGCAGTAAATCGCCACAATTGCATCTACTGGACCGCCGAAAATCCGAACGTCCATGTAGACAAAGCTGTGAATTTGCCAGCAGTAAATGTGTGGTGTGGGTTGTCTTACCGGGGCTTGACTGGGCCATTCTTCTTTGACGGCAAAGTTACCGGTGAGGTGTACCCTCAGAAGCTTCAGACATCCATTGTACCTGCCATCCGAAACTTGTATGGAGACGGAAGAGTTTACTTTCAACAAGATGGTGCCCCAGCCCACTACCAAAATCGTGTTAGGGCGTATCTCGACGAAAATTTACTAGGACGATGGATAGGCCGTAGAGGTGCTGTGGAGTATCCACCACGTTCCCCCGACCTAACTCCTCCGGACTTTTACCTGTGGGGAACACTAAAGGACGTAGTTTATCGACAAAAGCCACGCACATTGGATGAACTTCGAGAATCTATCGTACATTCATGTGCAAATATCCAACTGAACACGTTGCAGTCAGTAGTTCGTGCTGCAGTTCGGCGGCATCGTTTGTGTGTGGATGTTAGTGGTGACCATTTCGAACACCCACAGTGATATCTTTAAGTTGGACTTTAAGCTACACTTTCACCAAAAATGAGACAATTCCGTCAATTAGTTTGCAAGTTATGGACTTTTGAACAGCGGATACATTTTTTTGGACCCCTCTGTATATGCAACGTAACGCGACTCCGTTGGGGGTATACAAGCAGCGACATGTAGGTAAAAGATTCGTGTGGGATTCGTGCCCTTCCAGCGTGCGTGCAGTAAATGCGGAAACGTGGTCTATGGCAACGTTATTACCAAATGCTTCCAAACACAGCCAACGTGCTGTTATTCTTTCGTGGCTGCCGAAGGACAAACGCCAGTAGGAATCCGTCGCAGAATAAAGAATGTGCGTGGGGCAATATGTCTGTCTAAAAGCACCATTGTGGAATGGGTGCTGCTGCTTCGTGATAACGCGCGTCCCCATATCACAAATGTCGTAATGCAGAAGTTACGCCGATTCAAGTGGGAGTCACTCGAGCACCCGTCCTATAACCTTGATCTCTCCCCATGCGATTTTATCACGCTTTAAGTCCCTTAAAGAACGCCTTGTACGGTCGACGATTACTGTTGGAGGAGGATGTGCAGCAGGCAATTGCGGACTTCTTCACACAGCAGGACACGGTGGTTTACCATGAGGGTATCTTCAGCCGGGTGCATCGGTGGGATGATTGTGTGTTCACGGCGATTTCGCCTGATTGGCATACCGATTCGAGACCGCACTGCCTAAAAACGGGAACTTTATGATCGCCCCTACATGAAGTCATGAATAAATACACATTTTGGCCGGCCGGTGTGGCCGAGGGTTTCTAGGCGCTTCAGTCTGGAACCGCGCGACCGCTACGGTCGGAGGTTCGAATCCTGCCTCGGGCATGGATGTGTGTGATGTCCTTAGATTAGTTAGGTTTAAGTAGTTCTAAGTTCTAGGGAACTGATGACCTCAAAATATAAGTCCCACAGTGCTCAGAGACATTTGAACCATTTTTTTGAAATACGCATTTTGATGTGTAGTGCGATACAGACACGAGTGGCTGCTGACGCAACTACATAGGCTTGAAGACGATCCGGGGATATCTAAATCAGTCACGCTGTAAAAACGTACAACTGTGATTTGAAAACGAACGGTATACAAGAATTTTATAAACATAAAAACAATTTATGTTCTGTGACAAGACATACACAGAGAGTGTAGTATTCACGTAGCAAATTACATTCATTGCGTCTTTTATTTCAATGGTGGTCCGAATCTTGTTCCACTATTTCGACTGTGGTCAGCTTTGCGGGCTGTCACCTCATTAGGGGATTGGTTACAAAAGTAAAAACTGTCAGGACATAATACTTGGAAGCAATATGATATGGTACGAAAACGTGATGGTAGAGGTTAGGAAGCTGAATGGAATACTAGGTTTATTCGGTGGGTAGTGGGATAGTTATGGCGAACACATTGAAGCAGCCAGCTAGATTACTACCTCAGTATGTAGGGTACATATCAAGAAAGCTTGACAATAGTCAAATAAGTTGTTCTGGGGTGCATTACTACAATGGATATTCATTATACAGGTGTAACAGATGTACTTCGAGAAATTAAATAGTAATCGCTGGAAACATGAACAGATGTTGTTAGCAGGAAGCCTTGTTGGGTAAATTTAGAGAACTGGTATTCGAAATAGACAGTGCAACAATTCCACTGCCTCTGTCGTATCGGAAGCACTAGGACGTGGAAAGAGAGACTGGCGCGCATACCGAGACATTGTTCCTTGTGTCCTTGCGCGCGAATGAAATAGAACCGCAAATGACTCGTGTTGGTGGACAGTACCCCTGCCGCCTCCGCAGCATTGTGGTTAGCGTTTCTCACTCGTATCCTAGCTGTCTCCATTCCATTTCCCTGTGATTCTCTCAGAGTTTTCTCTGCGAATGGCAGGGGACAAGGCGAGTAGTTGTTGTCTCCGGTCACATTACTCTATTATTTACAACTGTGGGGCCGGTTAAATAGATAAGTTGTGACACCAAGATTCTTGTTGCCAAAGAAGCGTCCGGTAGAAATCAAGCACTGCGGTGTTACTCGAAGAAGATAATTCCCATGCTCTGTTTCTCTCTAAAGTTGGAGGTCCAGTTTTCCACGTGGGTCGATGACAACCCTGTGTCCGTGGGTGTCGAGTTCACCTCGGTCGTCACATGAGTGCGTTCCTCTGTTCACGCAACGCACGAGAGCAAAGAGAAATTTTCACAGCCTGGCAGTGGTAGAAAGTATTTGTTGTTGTTAAAAATACTAAATTCTCAACGTATTAACTTTTTATGTTTATGAATACAAAATAGCTGGCTCAAATGGCTCTGAGCACTATGGGACTTAACTTCTCAGGTCATCAGTCCCTAGAACTTAGAACTACTTAAACCTAACTAACCCAAGGACATCACACACATCCATGCCCGAGGCAGGATTCGAACCTGCGACCGTAGCGGTCGCGCAGTTCCACACTGTAGCGCCTAGAACCGATTGGCCACTCTGGACGGCTGTGAATACAGTCCGGTGTTTCTCCAGCGAGTAATTTCCATCAGTGATATGTGATTTTATCATGTACAGAAAATGGGTTTCTAAGGAGCCCCTAACTTATTCACTGAACAAGGCAAATTCCTGCCAAAAGTTTCCTTAGTCGTACGAATAACTGAACGCGTGGGAGCGTCATATTTGCTGTACAGGAAGGAAATTTGAACAATTAGTGCTTCAGCTTTCTTAGTTTTCCCACTGCGAAAGTAATTTTGTAGGCGGGTGCACTGATCTGTTCAAAGATGGTTTTCTTTTTATTTCGCAGTCCATTTGTGTCTACATGCTTTTCCTTCATTTTTCGTCCACTTGGCCCAAAATACTTGTGCAGTATACAGGATGGTCACAATTAAGCCTTCGATACCTGAGTGGACCCCAAATAAAAAAGAGTGATCGTAGGATGATGGAAGTTTTTGAGGATACTTGTAAGGACACACGGAACAGAAATAACGAAGAAACCATTGAAAGAAACACATTTCAATTTCCACATGAGAGGGTAACATTTTTTACTTGGTTACCATGTTTACGTTCCAGGTTGCAAACATTGCACATTGTTAGTACTTTATTTACCAGTTTGTGGGGCAATTGGCTGTCGGCTTCTCCCAGGAGCAATTGGCAAATCGCCAGTCAATCGAACTTCAGAAACATGTTCTTCATGTGCTATACGGAAAAAGGACCTCTACGTATCCTTTAATGTGTTGATACTCGCGAAGAGCAGCGGTGCTATTGCTGTTGTTTTGATAAAACAGGTTTACGAGTAAAGCCCTCCTCACTTTGCCCAGACCCTGTCGACTGTCTGCAGCTGTACTCCACACTGATTCTACTGCCTCAGACTGACGTCGCCTTACCAGAACCGGCGCCTAACGGCGCGTCATGACACTAACACTACCAACAATACAAATCCTTCAGCGCGCAGTCCGAACATCACTCCTATAAAGTTTCGTCTACATTTCTCGAGCAGCGAAAGTTTATTCACAGCCATCTTGTACATCTATTACTGCTTACTCTTTGCAAGGTAATCAAAAAGAATAATCCAAATAGCGCCCCAGTAAACGATTTCGTTATATAAAATTTGCTTCGGCCTTTTTGGTGTAGGAGCACCAAACTTTACTCACAATTTTGGTTGTTGTTGCATTCGTAGTAGACTCACGCCTCGTCAGAGTAATAGACTGGCACAGAAAATCAACCTTACTGTGATTAAAATGATCCAAGGGTTCCTGAGAAATTGGTCTTTCCACTTGCTCTTGGTTACCATTCAATACAAGGGACACCCAACTTCCACAAAACTTTGTCGTAGTTCATTACCCGGCGAAATGTATATTAATCTCTGTTCCCATGGCTATTTGGAGATATGGCTGAAGTTTCTACGACAGAAGCCACACCTATTGTGTCTGTTGGCCAGTTTGGGAACGACGTCTTAAATAGGTTTTAGCAGCCTTGTCCCTGGATGCCATCGGTATGCCGCACGGTGGGCCAACGCGCTTCTAAACCTGGACAAAATAGAAATGATTGGTGATTCGACTTCAGTCGCGCGAAATCTTATGTAGATTGCACTAGAAGGTATGTTTACGACTTTTTTAACACGTGTAATCACGTGTTACTGCTTAAAACTAAACTACTACCAATATTATCCGAAATCTTTGCATAATTTTGAGCGAATGTTTGCTCGTTTTTAGTGGACGGTCAATTTTATACCGTGCGGCAGTGCCACCCATTAAAAATGGGTCCCACATTATTGCAGTTACCTCATAAATCATTATTTGTACAAAAAAATATTAGAGTTTTCTGGAGAACTCTTGGGGAGCTATTCAGAACAGCTATCTTTTTTTGTGTGAAGAACTCTGAGAAAAGCGTATGTTTCTCGAAAGTCGGGTGTCTTCTTGACCGAGTTCACAATATTCTGCAGTATTCCCAATAACGACATCAGCCCTCATAGTTTTGGTGCACGGAAATTCTGTAATCGAAGCTGCACCGTTGCCGATTGGTCGGTTATCTGAAGATGTGTGAGAAGCTCGGAATGAGGATATCCGGCGCCTCCGAGATTTTACGCGCAGATATTCCCGTGAGGAAACGATGCATGACTCATCTTCGGATTCATTTATCTCGAGATCCCACAAAATGAGAATTGAAGATACGTATATAGACGTCACCTAAGGTAAAAGATCTGCTTTTCGAACCATATCCCAATGGACAACCAGACAGTGGCACTTCTGATAGAGATACTGGCGCAAGCGACGAATGTGTCTATGTTTCGATATAAAAAAGTAAAATAACGAATAAAACGTTTCAGTGCAATTTCGACTTTTAACTCGTCATGAGCGACCTCACAATACTTTATACCCGACGTTTTGAGGCGTGTACGCAGTAGGCCAACGAGGGCGAACTGGATTCGGCCGAACGTTGGTTGCCAATGCTTTGGCGTTAGGCTTCTCATCCACACGAAACGACGGCTTGAGTCCAAGGCATTGGGTCTTGTGGAATCACGCTGGCTCTGATAACTTGCCGACGTTTCCTCCTTTTATTATTGTCATAAAGTAGCATTTTAATTAGAATTTCACCGGCCGATATTATGAGGGAAGAAGAGGATTTAGCAGTCGTCACATGTGCAGCGTTTATTTTACTCCTTGTAGACCTGATAGTCAGAGAAATGAGATGAAGAAACGACGCTGGTGGACAACCTCTCTTTTAGAAAGTATGGACCAGTGTGGTGGGAGAAAATTAATACCTATATTGAAGCTGAACAGAAGCTGAACTGGAATATGGGCTGTTTCATAACTTTTTTCATAATGAATTTCGAATTGTTACTAAATTGTGTAGGTCCTAAAATTTCCTCTTTTAGGAGAGATGGGCCAGCAGCAGAAAGTTAATAATCATTCCCAATTTTGTTTGTTTCTCTTTGTGGTTCAAAGTGAAAAGACGTCAATAAAGACACCATTTCCTTTGTCGTATCGTGGATATCACTTTCTACTAGCTATTATTTCCCTCCAGGCCTCTGGTCTTTTCAGTTTGTTTTTATAACCACACTACCTAGGGGCCCACAGATATTCCCCTTCACGATAAAACTCTTTCTGCTTTAATGCTGCCTACATATTCCACTCTATACCCCAGTTTAGCGACAGCAGGCATTGTCTGCAGAGGAAACAACAACTGTTGAAATTAAGTTTTTCAGGACTGCCGCAAATTCGCAGTCATTATGTTTTGTTGACTAGTTTCGCTCTTTAATTTAAAAGGGAAGTACTCTATCTTAAACTGTAAATTGCAGAATTCCTTATGATGTTCTTGTTAAATTAAAGAGCAAACATATTAAGTGCGCCTTGTGCCTGTCCTGGAAAACTTAATGCAGACCCATGCTACACACAACAAATCGCTACTGAACCAACGAACATTCGACCTGGCGTCCAACGCTTTGATGTTACCGCCAAGAGACCGAACCGCAACGAAGGCAACTGTTTCGTTGGCTGCGATTTGTCGTCTGTACGCATCTTCACACACGGAGCAATTCTGCCGGCCGGAGTGGCCATGCGGTTCTAGGCACTTCAGTCTGGACCCGCGCGACCGCTACGGTCGCAGGTTCGAATCCTGCCTCGGGTATGGATGTGTGTGATGTCCATAGGTTAGTCAGGTTTAAGTAGTTCTAAGTTCAAGGGGCTGATGACCTCAGAAGTTAAGTCCTATAGTGCTCAGAGCCATTTGAACCATTTGAACGAAGCAAGTCTCGGTCGTCGAAGCGGTTGGCTGCGGTTCATTGGCCTATAGCGAACGCGCCTTTACTCAAATCAGGTAAACTTAAAATTTTTGATCCGCCATGTTCGAGCCGCCATTTTGAATTTTATAATTCTGGCACTGGATTCGTAATCAGCGGCATCAATGATCTTAGTAGCACACAGTTCTATAAAACATCTTATTAATTTTTCTGTTATATGCAGGTTTTGAAGCGAGTTGGCCCATTGTGCACAGGCCCGAACAATTTTCACATGCTCTCGAGCACACACACAGTAAGCGTAGCCTTCTAACTGTGCCGGATCACTACTAGAACCACCGCCGCCTCCGCGCAGGCTATCGCGCGCCCCGCATCCGTAACTAGACCAGGGGTGTCCAACTCGTGGCCCCAGAGCTGCATGCGGCCTAAACCAAGTATCAGTGCGGCTCAAGAAGTGAGCATCTATCACATGACAGGGGAAAAAAATCCATAAAATACCGTTTATGTAAAGTTACGATAAACTGAGTACTTTCAGATCTGAAAATCCCGTCACACGAAACTGTGCTCTCATGTTCTTTCACTGTTGCCCAGGTGAACTAAAAGTTTGGGAACCCCGAAAGTAGACTGTGCAACCCGGAGTTGGCGAACTTCTGCTGCTGCGCCTGCGCTGTGAGAACACGCGAAAACGCCGCGCCGGCCGCCCACGAAGCCTCGGCCGCCTCGCCTCGGTCATTGTTGTTATATAGTCCGCCCTGGCTGCCAGAACAGAGGACAGCAATTTCGCGGTTTCGTAACCGGGCACGGACGACGAGACAGCGGCGGCCGCCTTCTTCCCACGGTAATAGCGATGTGATTTACGTAACGCGGCGTCTGGGTGCTCAGCATCAGCGCGCATCATAAGCCGGTGAAAGCATTTAAATGTATTTTCTTGCGCATCCCCCCCGCGCTGCCCCCTCCGCCGCCCTCGACAGTCACCATTACGACCGTGCCGGGTAATGTGGTTTATAATTCCAGGCGGTGCGGCGCGGGCGGCGCGCGGCCAGGGCTCTGCGGCGCGTCGGATTATTTGAACGGGCTCGCGAGGTACCAGTTTTTGTGCTCGCGCCCGTAACATATTCGCTCGGCCGCTCTCCTGGGTTAGTCACAGCTAATCTTCACTCGCCGGACGCCGCGCATAAAAACAATTGAGGCTCACGGCGCCTCGCCGCGTGTTTATCCGGCGGGTGAGATATGGCAGGCGGCGGCGGAATTTATTCTCCGCTCTTCTCTTTCTCTCTCTCTCTCTCTCTTTCCCTGTCTCCCCTCCCTCGCCTCTGCTCACCTCACGCTCCTTATGCATGTAAAAATTATTCACGGGCGGCAACGAGCGCTCTTTAAAAATTATTTTTTGGGGACTCGTCGGTCGTAATGTCCTCGCGTTTATACTGCGTTTCTGTTCTCTCCGCCGGCGCCGTCGTCTCGCCGCCTCATTACGTATGCCAGTGCTGGTATGCGCGCCCCGACTCGAGATTAATGAATTCGAGCGGTCAGCGCGTGTACGACAGGGGCTGCCGAGGAGCACTCTCGCAGAAATAAGCTGAACGTGTACGTAATTGCTATCACCATCCGTAACTTGTCCGAGCTTCCGGAATCTAAAAATTTGTTAAACGTATGTTAGTAGTCACTGCTGGAACCTACATTATAAAGACGAGACTCCGTACTTATTAAAATACATATTTAAATTTCCCTTAACAGGCTTGTTACGGCTTAAATTCCAAAGCAAACAGTAGCCTGAATAATGGAATTGTACAAGCAGCAGTTTTAATGACTACTGGTCTGCTCTTCGCTTTACTATAATGTGTAAACATAGCGGTGCGCGCGAAGCTTACAATTTCTTAATATGGGGCGAGAGAGCACTGCTGGGCTGACTCATTTTCACGTCGCTGTGGGTTCTAGCTCTTGGTTCTGAAAAATTGTGTGTGTGTGCGTTTACAATATTTGTGACCGAGAAAGCTGGAATCTTCTGTGCTTGCACATCAATCTCGATAAATCTTATTTTATCCATAATGATTTGAGAACACGGCAGCCGGCCCGTGAATATCACTCAAGGAAAAACTGCAATCTGTCACACTTTTTCAATTAATGATCTATTTCACCGTACATAATTTCGGGCCTGGAGCCATCTGTAGGCGGCAGCGAGGATTTCTCAAACAGATTTCACACTAGTTGGTCTAACTCACGGTCAACATGTCACCTATGAATGATGCGGAGTCCTATGCTGTAATGTATGAAGCAAAATTCCTCGATCAAAAAAAAGTAACATTTGTGCGAGAAATCTGACGATGGGACCAGGCCTGAGTTACGGGAAAGAAATAATTCATTCCAAAAGTGTGACTGGTTGCAGTTTTTTCTTCTATAAAATCTTTCATTGTCCTGAGTTTGTCATGTCAAAGGTGTACATATTAGGGCAGATGGTTATAAAAGATGTACATATGAGAGATGTACATATCACGTCAAATACAGATTGCTTGCTTTATATTTGACAATTTGTTTGAAACGTTTAGCACTATGAACATCTTTGGGTGGATGAACAAATGATACGTCTTCTTTGGCTACCAGAGGTCGTAGCATTATTGAGTAGAGCTTGGGCGAACAAGGAAGTCGGAAGCAGTTGTCGCCCGGAGAGGAAGAGAGAGTGTTGTGTCATTGAAGAGATTGAGAATGGAGATGCTCCCTGACGGATAACTAGGACAGAGGATGATTTAAGAGGCATTTAGAGAGAGACGGCATATTTGGAATAAAAGTAATTTACTTTCAATTTATTGTGCTAAAAGCGTTAGGCGAGTAGTTATTGTAACATGAAGATTTCATTGCATCTAGCAATACATATATGTTGGTATCCAGGCCGGCCGCTGTGACCGAGCGGTCCTAGGCGCTTCAGTCTGGAACCGCGCGAACACTACGGTCGCAGGTTTGAATCCTGCCTTGGGCATGGATGTGTGTGATGTCCTTAGATTAGTTAGGTTTAAGTAGTTCTAAGTTCTAGGGGACTGATGACGTCTGATGCTAAGTCCCATAGTACTCAGAGCCATTTGTTGGTATCCAGGGCGAATTATCAGTAATACGTTCAGTATTATAATTAGCTTTCTCTCTCTATTGTTAGTTAAAGTACTTCTTTAAAAGGATTCAGTATAATTACGTCATATCGTCCTACTCATTTGTAAATATTTCATGAATCTATTAAGTAAGAGATGTAGGCCTATACACTGTGCTTGGCAAAATGGTGCAATCCAAAACTGTTGCCAAGGCAACTTTGATGCCCCACGGGCCATAGATGACATGGATGAGCGACGACTGCGAGAATGAGTTCGGGCGAACAGAACTGTTGAGTAACTGAGCACCCAGATGAACCACGGGGTTGCGAACAGTGTCTTGTCAAGCGACCGTTCAGCCAACGTCGATGCGTACGGGCCTCCGCAGCAGCCACCTGGTTCGTTGTGCACCCATGCCGACTGCTGTTCAACGGCGAAGAATGCTGGACTTTGCGCGCTAATTCCGTAACTAGAGGTCTACTGAGCGGTAACAGGTGGTGCTTCCAGTAAGAAATTTGGAGTTTTATGGGGTTGTTTGGTTAAGGAGACCGGACAGCGAGGTCATCGGTCTCATCGGATTAGGGAAGGACGGGGAAGGAAATCGGCCGTGCCCTTTCAAAGGAACCATCCCCGCATTTGCCTGGAGCGATTTAGGGAAATCAGGATGGCGGGACGCGGGATCAAACCGTCGTCCTCCCGAATGAGAGTCCAGTGTCCGAGCCACTGCGGGAATTTTATGGTGAGTTCCTATGGAACCAAATTGCTAAGGCCATCAGTCCCTAGACTTACACACTGCTTAATGTAATTTAAACTAACTTACGCTAAGGACAACACTCACATCCATGCCCGAGGGAAGACTCGAATCTCCGACGTGGGGGCCGCGTGAACCGTGGCAAGGCGCCCGAGACCGTGCGGCTATCGCGCGCGGCGGGGTTCCAGATTAATAACTTTTTATGCTCCATCGGACAGATGTCCATTAACGTGTACGGTCTGAAAGCAAACACGCTACAACAATCGTCGAAAGTGTCCAGGCCGGAGGATGGAGCGTTACGGATCTGGTAGGCACAATGGATCAACACAAGTATGAATCCATCCTTCGGGAGCACGCGGTTTAGTTTTTCCTTGGCAAGATGGCATCTACTGGCAGGAAAGTGCCGCCGGCGGGATGGCCGAGCGGTTCTAGGCGCTACAGTCTGGAACCACGCGACCGCTACGGTCGCAGGTTCGAATCCTGCCTCGGGCATGGATGTGTGTGTGATGTCCTTAGGTTAGTTAGGTTTAAGTAGTTCTAAGTTCTAGGCGACTGATGACCTCAGCAGTTAAGTTCCATAGTGCTCAGAGCCATTTGAACCATTGACCCAGGAAAGTGCAACGTGTCACACAGCTCACAATGCACATATATAGTCCGAAAGGCCCCAGGATGAGTTTACTTACTCCCCTGGCCACTAAACACACCAGACTGAAACCCAGTCAATGTGTGGGGCCACCTCGATCGGGCTGATCGCGCCATGAAACCTCAACAGATAAACCTAGCGCAGCTTGCCACGGCATTGGTGTGGCTCCACCGTCCGTGTCGGTACCTTCCGGTAGCTCATTGACTCTCTACTTGTATGCCTCACAGCGGTGCTGCAAAATATGGTTATTCAGATTTTTGACACGTGGTTACAATAGTTGGACTGTGCAGTGTAGCTATGGTGATGTACTGATGTGTAGCGTAGTTCTACGTATAGGTTAAGTTAAAAAGTGACAGTTTGTCATTTGGCGAATCCAATCGATTGAATGTCATGAAACTAAAATTAATTTTGCTACAGCGCGTATTCTACATTTGTATTAGATGTCGATGAGTGGTTTACGTCTGCCATTTCGATGCTCAACTTGAGTCAAAGCAGACGGGTAATACCAATAGGTTCAATATGTCCAGTGCTTATTTCACAATTTTAATGAAATTAATTTCAGAATTGACTGTGAACCAAACGGCGGCGCTCCAGAGACGTGGAAAGGTAGCGTGTTGCAGAAGTCGGTCTGTTTCCAAATGACGGCGTCGAAGTCGGTCTGTTTCCAAATGACGGCGTCGAAGGCCGGGAAACTGGAGCGTGAGGCGCCGGCGGAACGCCCGAGGCTGCCGTCGCAACCGGCGTTGCGCAAAGGGCGCAGGGCTGGCCCCAGCAGGCTGCCGCCTACCTGCTCATCACGACGTGTGCGCCACGGGGCGAGGGACCGTTCCTCGGTGGACCCTGCGGGACTGCAGTCTTACTGTACAGCACAAGACGCGAACGCGGGCGTGGACGTGCACGTGGTTTCCAACGCGGTTGGTGGGCGCGGTACGTGCTCGGCTAAGCGATCTGCGAACGGATCGCTCTCCGCTGGCACCTGTCGACGACCTGTGACGTACCACCCACTCAGATTTTGTTTCCGAAATGGATGCTTTAACTTCACTAGCTAACCTCGAAGATGGACAGAGAAGACACTGTGAAGTCCTCAATGGATTTAAAGGTGCTTGGCTTGTTGAAAACAGAGATTTGACAAAAATCTCATTTCTTACGAGACATTGTTTCTGGGACAAAGATTTTCGAGCTTTTACGAGGATTTTGAAGTCCAAGTGAAACATGGACGATAAATAGTTTGGACAAGAAGAGAATAGAAGCTTTCGAAATGTGGTGCTACAGAAGAATGCTGATGATTAGATGGGTAGATCACATAACTAATGAGGAGGTATTGAATAGAATTGGGGAGGAGTTTGTGGCATAACTTGACAAGAAGAAGGGACCGGTTGGTAGGACATGTTCTTAAGCATCAAGGGAACACAAATTTAGCATTGGAGGTCAGCATGGAGGGTAAAAATCGTAGAGGGAGACCAAGAGATGAATACACTAAGCAGATTCAGAAGGATGTAGGATGCAGTAAGTAAGGGGAGATGAAGGAGCTTGCACAGGATAGGGTAGCGTGGAGAGCTGCTTCAAACCAGTCTCAGGACTGAAGACCACAACAACAACAACAACGAGGATTTAAATTTTGACAAGGAATCAGAATCAGGCCTGTAAATTTCATGAACATACTCAGCAACATTATCCAATTTTGTAGTTCTAACTTACTTGGCTCTGACATCTTAGGGGTTTTATATCAAATTTTCGCTTATAACTGATAAGTGGAGATGCACTTATTTACTGATCGAATAATACGTCTGGAGAGATTTGTATTTGTATTCATATCTTTGCGCTTACATGGCAGCACGCTTAATCACAGGCATAGTATTTTCTTTCGTGTTATTATTGCTAATCGTATCAAAAACGAGGCCTTTTTTTCTTTTTAAAAAAATGAGTTTTGGTGTGACGGTACCTTGAAACATCAGTTTTGTAGCATGCAAACTCTTTTGTTCTCTCCCCCCCCCCCCCCATGCCCTTTCTGACGTCACAGTCGTCAACGCCACCTAAGGACCTAAGGGAGGGAAGTCGTGTGTACTGGCAAATTGTTAGTGAGGTGGAGGAAGACAGCAGCAAACGAGACTCACAAGGACCGCGTAGAAAGAACAGTATGGATTGGTCCCACGTTGTTCAAACGCTTTGGTACTTGTACAATAATTGAGACACTCCTGGCAAGATTGCAATGTCATTTATAAATTTTTCTACGTGCGTTCTCCTATAGAGAACTTTAGTGAAATTAAAGAACTTCAGCCTAAGAACTAATTCGTACGAATAGTAACCTATTTTCACAGAAACACATTGTGTACTCAAAGTTCTTGCAAGGACAACAGAGCAGTGCACTGGAAGGGCAGTGTTTAAAGGGTAAACAAAAAAGTATACTGACTAATTTCCAAAGGTTGTTCAGGGACAGTTTCGGAGTATTTTTGTAACAGGAAATTTGATCTCATTACCGAGTAATACTGTAATTATCTTTTATTCGTTTTTTTTTGCTGTGTAAACACCTTCATAACAGTGGTAAAAGCATGTCATGTTCAATCATCAAAACTTTCAACACAAATCACAGAGTAAAGCAACGATCCACAGGAGTAAATGTACTATGATGTAGCTGCCGTCGCTGAAGGAGTATTGTTATCATGCTGTTCCATTGCATTCAGTGAACCCATACTGAGGTCCACATCAGCCGGCCAGTTCTTCATCAGTACAGTGTACAGCTATCCACAGTGCTGAATATCACTGTTAACATAAAACCTGCACTAAGAGGAAAACCAACGCGAGAAGTACTGAACGCAAACTTGAGATCGAAGAGTGGACTGGACATTTCTACTGTCAATAGCAAGATCTGCGACTGAACAGAGCAATTTTGTTTCCATCGACATTTGCATTGTTGTATAGATATTTTTAGGCCAGTATGAAGATAATTGGGGGATAATAAATCATACAAAATGTAGTTCCTCTGTAAATAACAATGGAGACGGCGGGTCCCTTGTACAAAAATGTTCAGAAAATATCCCTAACAACAGTTAAAATTTTATCAGAGTCTGGGTACATTATGTATCCTATAGTGCAAAATCTAGTATTCTAAAATAATTAATGGTAGGTGTAACCGGCATGCCACTAGCATCGCATATCACAAGTAGGGTAAATTTCATAGATGTCTGTGTCTCATTAGAGAGACATATTAAGATGCGGCTGATGTTATTTAAAGATCAAAATTGCGCTGGACCAGGCAACGTAATACCCGCGTAACTGCCAAGGGATATTTCCATGGATCTCGTGTCACACATTCAGCGCTCGCAACGTCTTTTGGGAAACACAGGAAACGCGAAATGCATACGCCATGAAACAAACCGAGGAGAGAGATTCTCCTGGTGCTGTACGAAACCGGCATCAGACAATGGCTGGCGCAATTAAGTCGGGTTTGCGCCACCGATCACCGCGGAGGGGAAGCCTTCTTTATTATTTTTGCTCTTGCTCGCCAATAGGGGGAATAAGCAGCAGCAGCGGCGGCGCTGGCGGAGTCTTCCTTCCTGCGTTGCGTAAATAGGCGGACTGGCTAGCGGGCTGCGCAACTGCGGCGCTGTGGCCGGACGTGCTCCGGCGCACACCCAGCCCGCGCTGGTGGCTGAGTGACAGGCACCCTGCCCGAAAACCTACGAGGAGAGGGTGGGGGGGGGCCCTGTCAAATTCGACATAACCGCTTCAGCCTGGTGGGTAAAATTCACGGGAATGGTTGTCCCATCCGAAAATCTCCGCACGTCACGAGTTAACCGGCTTTGGCCGTGAAATGATAATCTGTGCAGGACCCACGGGCCATATCATATCGAAAATTACGCATGAATTCCGATGTCAACGATATGCAGTATCATAACACTGTTTTTACACGCACATAGGACGACCGCAAGTGTCTGGCGAAGCAGAGATCACGTAGCCACCGCTTACAGGGCGATCGACGGTCTATTGAGAGTCTGATCGTCGTCGATTTGAATGTGGGGCGTCAGAAACCCATTCCTACAAGAGTTGTACGGAGTAAAATGCAGAGCACGGAATTTAGCAGCAGACTGGTGCGGTTCTAGGCGCTGCAGTCTGGAGCCGCGAGATCGCTACGGTCGCAGGTTCGAATCCTGCCTCGGGCATGGATGTGTGTGATGTCCTTAGGTTAGTTAGGTTTAACTAGTTCTAAGCTCTAGGGGACTAATGACCTCAGAAGTTGAGTCCCATAGCGCTCAGAGCCATTTGAACCGTTTTGACATCACATTCAGTGCCTGCCCATAACCTTTGACCATTTAGAGTATTCTCAGCATCCGAAGATCTGCATCTACGTCAAGCCATCTGATGGTGTGTAGCGTTGGGTACCTCTGATACCTCTAACTGATCCCATCCCTCTCCCTGTCCCATTCGCTAATGGCACGTGGGAAGAATGATTGTCGCTAAGTCTCTGTATTTGCTCTAATTTCTCGAATTTTCTTGCTGTGGTCATTTCACGGGACGTTTGTGGGAGGAAACAGTATGCTGTCCGACTCTTCCCGGAAAGTACGCTCTCGAAATTTCAACCTCTCGGTGATGCACAACGCCTCTCTTGTAACTTCTGCCACTGGAGTTTGTTGTGCATCTCTGTAACGCTCTCTCGCCCACTAAACGGTCTCGTGACGAAACACGGCGCTCTTAGTTGGATCTCCTCTTTCCCTTCTGTCTACCTGGAAAGGTTCGCACAGTGACGAACAATACCCAAGGATCGGTCGAACAAGCGACTTGTAAACTTCTTTGATGGATGATTGAAAAAAAGAAAGGCTTCGCATTTTTTTATTCTGGTCTCAAGACCGGTGTTACATGACATGCTTATTATTCTATCGACTTCACTGACACAAGTTGCAACCCTTTTCTGCTAGAGGGCTTCTAGTTGTAGTGTGTAACATGGCGATGTGTTGGTAGCTACGTCGGGGTACTGCGAGACTCTCACAAATCTGAAAGCACGAATTCGGAGCGTTCGTCCGCACATGGAGCACCCTCTCATTCAGCACGACAATACCAGACCGCACACGAGCGCTGTGATGTCTCCAACAATCCGACGGCCCTGCTTCACTGTCAACAATCATCCTCCATACAGTCCGACTTGACCACGTCCGATTTTCATCTGTTCCCAAAACTTAATGAACACCTTCTAGGACCTCATTTAATAGTGATGAATCGGTGCAAGCAGAGATGAGGTTGTGAGTCGGTCAAAAAAGTCAAACGTTCTACAGTGGTGGTATCAACAAATTGGCCTCTCGCTGGGAGAAGTGTGTTCGTCGATGTGTTTGTTGCCAGGGTGATTATGTTGAGATATAATTATGTACGCACGAAGAATAAAGATTTAGGATGTCAATATAGTTTTATTTAAAAACGTTCCAGTTTTCACATAAAAAGATCGGAGGCTCCGAACTTTTTATGTGAAAACTGAAACGTTTTTAAATAAAACTGTATTGACATCCAAAATCTTTATTGGTTCAAATGGCTCTGAGCACTATGGGATTTAACATCTGAGGTCATCAGTCTCCTGGAACCTAGAACTACTTAAACCTAACTAACCTAAGGACATCACACACATCCATGCCCGAGGCAGAATTCGAACCTGCGACCGCAGCGGTCGCGCGGTTCCAGACTGTATCGCCTAGAACCGCTCGGCCACTCCGGCCAACTAAATCTTTATTCTTCGTGCGTACATAATTACTTCTCAACATAAGTCTTCTAATGAATCTAGGTCTGGCATCTGCTTTTCCTACTGTTTATGTGCTCATTCCGCTTAAGGTCGTAATTTATGTAATAGTACTTTATTACGTCCAGTATCTCCTAAAAATACAATATTCACGTTACCGGTTTCAGCACTTGATTGCAGTCTGCAGCTCTGATTAATTCGCAAACAGTTTCGTCGTGGTTATAACAAACCTGTTATCGAATTAACAACATTTGAAGATGGTAATCAAGTGCTGAAGGCGGCAATGAGAACGTATTTTTAAGCGATATTGGACGTAATAAATCATCCCATGGACATTTTTTTTAAAATGTCACATACCTCCGTTTAGCAAAATGTTTCCTTTTAAATAGCTTTACTACTATTCTACCGATCGCATGAAAGGTTTAGCCTCACATCGTTTTCGACTTTTCGTTTACAGCGACAGATCTCAGATAAATCAGAAAATGAAGCCTAACTATTCAACCTCACTAAAACTTTCGCGGGTACGTCTCCCTCTATTCATATTTTACACATGGCGAACGTTTCGTACAGTCGTGCGAGTGGCTATCACAGTTGAGTACTTAAATGCATCACCCGGCCACGGTGGCCGAGCGGTTCTAGGCGGTTCAGTCTGGAACCGCGCTACCGCTACGGTCGCAGGTTCGAATCCTGCCTCGGGCATGGATGTGTGTGATGTCCTTAGGTTAGTTAGGTTTAAGTAGTTCTAAGTTCTAGGGGACTGATGACCCTAGATGTTAAGTCCCATAGTGCTCTGAGCCATTTGAACCATTTGAACTTAAATTCATCATCCCGATGAAATCCAACTATCGGCCGTAGGTCTATATAACAAAATGAGGGCAATATCATATACCCGGAAGAGATTTACTCAGAATATCTAATTGTACATCAGCCTGTAATATTTGAAAGTAGCGCTATACATATGCATAGAATCATTTTAATGAATTTGAGGTAGAAGTTACAAGACAAATTAATAATTATAGCTACAAACTTTAGGTAAATGATTCATGTCAATGTTTTGTGAATACATTTAGTAATGTTTCTTCACAATCCGATTTAAAAACAGTCATTTATTTTTCTATTTCTTTAGTTCATGAAATTGCAGTCATGAAAGGCCGAATCTGGTCATGACTCTAAATATGAAATCAAGAAATGAATAAAGTATTATGAAAGACTCCATTACTTATCGATCTTCCTATGTCCCAATCACTGTTGCGAACGCGACAAATTGTGGCCAGGTCTGTAGGTAAGCAAAGTTTATTGGTTCTCATCGGGTCATAATCTACAGTATAGTTGTCTTCCAGAAGTGCAAGAATAAACAGTTTATGAGTCAATAAGCGGTATCGTGGATATCGACAGATGGACAATAATGACCTAAAGTGGCCATAGTAAGGGCTGACCAATGAATGGCGCAATACTAGCTAGCATACAATTACCAGTTCAACGCCAAAATATTTTTTTCTGAAAATAGGGTTTTTATAGCTGATCATAGTGAACGATAAATGTTGAATATTTCCATTATATAGGATCTATGGGAACCGGAACTAGCTGCTGTAATGTTGAGACAGTTCCGACTTTGTTGCTCTCATTATAAATGCAAAAATGCAGTGTAATTAACAGTGCTCACCGTAGCGAAACGGAGGTTTATTAAGTTTCACTGGTTGTCCCACCTTAAATGTGGGTTCGATTTTATTAATGCGTCTTTGTCGTGGTAGTGTTCTTTTTTGCTTCGTAGTGCGGACTACGAGGGCTACAGTGCTTTCAATCTATGCTTAAACACAGTGAGGTCACACAAATCTCTCACCATTTTTTCAGTCCTAATACATACAAGCACCGCGTCTTGTCCAGACCTAATAATTATGGACTGTATATGTGCTACAGAATGTTAACAGTGATGACAACAGCACGTATGCAGGACGCTCTTTTAGCAATGCTAAAGAAAATAGCAGCCGACTCAATTACAATATATTTTATACTCTGTGGTAATGAGCAGCTAATAATATAAGAAAAATATCTATGTTCGTCTACCTTCAGGTGCCATAGGGTCTAAATATAGCCTCTCTTTTATCTATACCTCCATTGGTTTTCTAGCTTTTTCCACTGATTTTACAGCCTCTGTTTTGTACTTCAGTCTTCACTTTACTTTCTTCTTATTCATTTATTTCTTCAAAGCGAGTGTTTTCAATCTCTTGTCACCAAAAATGTACAGTGACTTTGCCTTTCTTTACGTATCATCATACTTTTCCTTTACCTTTCCTGTCACATGACTGTCATTTCTCCGGCTGAAGAAAAAACTTGTAATTTCCTGAAGTTCATTATTTTTCTCCTCTGTTGTATCTATACGTCGTTTATCACTTGGTCGTGTCTCTGTGAGTAGCCAGGTTTCGATTCTTACCAGTATAACAACTAGCTTTTGACAGAGAAACAGTAAGGAACCTGCATTCGGCGTAAGCGTTGGACATGACTTACTGAGGAAGTGTTTTTTAAGAACACTCGCATTGCACACTTCAGAATGTACCGCTGTATTTGCTGTTATTTTTTTTTTATAAAAGAAACACTAAAACCATAAAAAAATGAGAATTCGGTTTAAGCGTGGCAAAATGCCAGCACAAGTTATTCACTGCCAAACACACACGAATCTACATTTGTTTTGCGCGCTGTAACACGCATCCTACAGCCTGCTCACGCTCCGTTGGTCAATGGACCGCCTCCCTTCAGGCGCTGGGCATCAAAACTACGCTGCTAGGCGGTCAGTGCCAAAGACGCAGCACCTCTGAGGCGAAAGATAATGGAAGCCAGCCAAGTAAGCTGCACTGCGCCACGTTCTGCGGGATTATCGAATCACCATTCTTCAGGCGTGCTCCAGGCTTCACGCAGGATCCTCTCCGACGGCATCTCTGGATTAAGCCGTTTACTGTACTTACCGCTACATGCGGACTTCTCAGTAACAGTACAGCAACAAGCAATGGGAGTCTTACTCGGGTTGTGGCTGAGTGAACGCAGTTAACGTTTTGGCATAAACGACGCAACAGATAGTGACAAATGAAACATAACATTATTAAAGAAGTGATACCTTCCCTATGGGTTTTTAATAGGTACAAAGCTCCGAAAGTAACCGAATGAATTGTTAACTCAAAGAAATGTAATGGTAAATAATCACTGTTCTTTATTTTCTTTGCTTTCAGTTGCAGAAAAAGTTTTATTTGAGTGAAAATCCATAGAGTGTTCACGTAAGTATTATCTCGCTTACTAGCGAGCATCTAACGATTGCGTTATTTTCTGATGCCTACAGGGACGGTGTTTCCACTCCTTCATCTTTGCTGTCATAATTCGTCCTAATTTGCTATTCTTCGCTTATGGTTTTAAGCTGATGGCACTGATGAAAACTACCATTTTCATGTTAAAATGCAATGTTAAAAATTAAGTCTGCCTACGAACAGACTTCCACTCTGTTACGTGCCTTTTGCGTCGCTAGACGGTAAGATTAGAGGGACATACGATTAACATACCTATCTGAAGGTCGTCAAACCGAAGACACTGTTTCTCCTCCTCGGTTGTGCTCAGCGGCTACCTTTCACCCTCTCACCAAGCAATATTCCTGTGGATCCAACATGGACCTTTGTATGACAATCACACGCTGAAGAAGGGAGGGAAGAAGATAAGTGTTTAACATGCCGACGACGACGAGGTCATTAGAAACGAAGCACAAACTCGGATTAGGAAAGGGCAGGAAAGGAAATCGGCCGCCCTCTTTCGAAAGAATAGTCTCGGCATTTGTCTTGCGCGATTTAGGAAATTAAAGGAAATCCTAAATCTGGTGGCATCCTCCTCCCAAATGCGAGTCCAGTGTGCTAAGTACAGCACCATCTCGCACGATCATACAGGGCTGTACGCTGTTGCAATAGTTCGTAGCGTTTTTCCATGAATTTAATAAATACAACAGATACACAAATCAGAGATTTAGTCATCAGTAATGTGTTCTTCTTCACTATTTACAACAGTCTGTCAACGCCTTTGTAACTTTTGGATTCCGCGATTGTGCAAATTAGGTGGTTATGTGGCGAAGAAATCGTCGAGGCATTTTCGGAGTGCATTTTCATCCGAAAAGGAAGATCCTTGAAGGTTGTTCGACAGAGAGCGGAAAAGGTGAAAATCTGAAGGCGCAAGACCAGGTGAATAAGGTCGGTGCGGAATGACTTCCCAACCCAACTCCCGTATAGTGTTTTATGTCAGTCTGGAAGAATGCGTGGCGTAGCATCACTTCACGCAGTCTTCCTGGTCGCTATTCAAGGATTGCCCCTGCAAGACGTCTCAGATTCTGACAATAGATGTCAGCACTGCCTCGGAGAAGCAATTCGTAGTACGCCACGCCGTCGCTGTTCCACCAGATGCGCAATATTATCTTTTCTGGATGAGTGTGGGTCTTTGTACGGTAGTTGCTGTTTTTTTTTGGGGGGGGGGGGGCTCAACCATTGCTTTCTTTACCTTACGTTAGCATAAAGACACAAATTCTCGTCACTAGTAACGATACAGGATGGAATTCTCGATGTTGTTCACGATCCAATTGATGATGAGCAAGCAGATACCCACATATAGCCTGCCGCTGGTTTTTGCGATTTTTGGCTTAGAGGATGCGGTACCCATATACCCGATTTTTGAACCTTCCCCAGTACATGTAAATGTCGCACAATGGTGGAATTATCACAGTTCTGCCAGTTCGCGAGTACATTGATGTGGATCATTATGGATTAATGCGTTTAAACGATCTTCATCAAACACCCAAGATTTTCCTGAACATGGAGAGACACAAATGTCAAAACGATCCTCCTCAAAACGAGCGAACCATTTTCTGTCGTCCAGTGTTGATATCCCCATACACAGCGCAAATCTTTCTGGCTGCCTCCGCTGGTGCTACACATCTATTGAATTCAGTCAGAAGAATACGTTGGAAAAGTTCTGATTTCTCCACTTTGCTTTGTTTTATTGCTAACCTGAAATTACGTTATCTCTGCTAGTGGATTTGTTCAAGTCGAATTGCATGTACACCTTTTTATGGTTATACAGCAAGTGACCTGCAAAGTATTCGCAATAATTTGCTTAGAGAGTTATTAATTTTGGAAACAATTTTCTGAGAGTAGTAGTGGCGAGCGATCTGTACTTACGTTTTCCATCCTGTCATGAAACAGTGGTGTGTTTTGTTGTTGTTCAATTCTAATTATATACAGCTATTTATCTCGCCTTTGCACTTCGTCCTCACCTGGCGTCATAAATTTTCACACACAGAACGAAGTTTGGGAGGAAACTTAATGTCGCCATACTCATCGAGAGTCGCTGTGCTGTTGTCGCCGCTGTCTTGTTTTGTTTTTGTCCAGTATTGTGCTAATTTTGAATGTTTTCGTGAAGCGTCTACTAGGAGAGAAATTTATTTGATTGTATGTGTGTGTGTGTGTGTGTGTGTGTGTGTGTGTGTGTGTGTATGTATGAGTGTTTTTGGGAGAGAGAGACAGAGAAAGACAAAGAGAGACAGAGAGAGATAGTTGAGGGGAGGAGAAAGTTGATAAGATGATGTGTGGCGTGTATGAATAAACGAAGATGTTTGATGCACTATTTTTTCTTTGAGGTAGTGTCTTTGCATAATTAGTTAAGCGTTGCAAACGGTGTTTTTGCTGCATGGTATTATGTATTCGTTCAGAACTTTCTTTCCTTGTGTTACTGTTTTTGTATGTCTTACTTCTCCTCTGTTGTATGCTCATAGTACAGATTTTTGATTTCTCTGAGAACGTTGAGATCAATTTCTATATTACTTGGCTGATGGATTTTCTCTGTGAGATAATATGCAAAAGTGGAGTGCGTACGTCAGTTCTTAAAACTCCGGTGCTTAAATACCTAGTTTTTAAGTTCTTTCTTTTTCACCAAACGTCTGTATGACATATGAACATTAAAACAGGTAGAATGAATTTTTAATCTGCAGCGGAGCGCGCGCTAATATGAAACTCTGTGTCAGATTAAGACTGTATGCCGAACGGGGACTTGAAACCATGACCTTTACAGTCAACGGGGATCTACTCTACCAGTTGAGCTACCCAAACACGACTCACGACCCGTCGTCAGCGCTTTACTTTCGCCAATACCTTATCACCTACCTTCCCAACAAAACAAAAGTTCAAAAAATTATTAGCAGTTGCGGATTCTTTTGACGTCAGCTGAAAGAGGTATTGTAATATCAGCTATTGGTGACACGGGTTTCCCGCCTATCGCGGGCAGTCCCCTTGAACATCTAGGCTTCCCGTGCACGCTTCCCGGTTCGATTGAAATCGCCGTGTACCGCACTGTCTACGTCCGTACTACTCGCAACGTTATTTAGATTTCCCGTAACAGGGTTAATGAGACTATCGTGTTCAATCTTAGTATTATTATCGTCGTTTAACAGAAGTTCTCGTGTATACTTTGCGGGACTAGCATTCCTGGAAGAAAGGATATTGCGGAGACATGGCTTAGCCACAGCCTGGGGGCTTGTTTCTACAATTAATTTTCAGTCCGCAACGGAGAGTGCGCGGATATGAAACTTCCTGGCTGAGTAAATCTGTGTGCCGGACTGGGACTCGAACCTGAAACTTTTTCCTTTGGAACGTAGGTGATGAGGTCTTGTTGGACGTAAAGCTGTGAGTAGACGTTGTGAATCTTGCTTGGGGAGCTAGTCGGCACAGCACTTGCCTGCAAAAAGCAAAGGGTCCAGGTTCGAGTCCCGCATTGGCACCCAGTTTCATCCTGCTAGGACGTTGTTATTAAAAACAGGTAGGTAACATCGATCAGAAGACATTTCGACATCCATTTTTTTTCTGTATAAGTATATGAGTCAGAACTGACAGCGGAATAATCGAATCGTTCCCCCACGTCCGACTGGTGGTTCACGATTTCGGAATCGGTGCAAAGTGGACCGCAACGCGCTGCCGTAATGCTCGCGCTTTCGAAAATTTTCCGGAGCGCCGTCGAGGTGACAGCCGAGTTCGTCCCGTTATGCGCGCGCCGCGAAAGCCAGCCACTCAGCCTCCATGGCGTCTCCCGCATGATTGAATCGACCGCAGGCAGCGCCGTATGGCAGGCGGCCGCCCGACCTCACGCCGCGAGGGGGCAAAAACCGGGAGGAAAGCCGGCGGGAAACAATACCGGCCGCTAACAGTTCTTTCTCCCCGCGGCCGGCCGCTAAATTGTGTGCCCACCGAGGCTCGGTGCGCTCACCCAGTGTCAAAGCTCGCCTCGCTCTAAAGTGGCGGTGATGCGGTTGCGGCCTGCGGCACCATTCCAGTTCCTGCTCGCGGTGGTCCTCCCACGCGCACGCGCGCGGACTCCGAGGGATTTTACGAAATTGCGCGGTGGCCGACGCGGTTGTAAGTGCGCGCGCTTCCCGGGTATTTCCCTTTAACGACACACTGCGCCCGCGTTGTAACCGCAGCACTCGGCTTAACGCAATACAAGCACCGCATTAGGCGCGCAGGCGATGCTGCCATTAACTGATACACTTGGACGGGCGCCGCTAACAACCGGCCAGCGCGGGAAAGGTTAATTTAAGGGCTCGCGAGTCCGGCCCGGCGCCGCGCTACGCCTCGGCCTTATCCTATTAATATATTCCACCACAAGAGCTCGTAAGTGCGTAATCTGATTCGCCGCCCGACGTACGTGCCCGCGCACTTGCAAGTTATCGAAATTAAAAGGATTCGTGCTCGAACCGTTTCCGTCACAAGTGGTCGTGCGGCGCTGTCTAACGCGTTAATGGTGACCTCGACTCAGGTAACTGAACACAAGACTCGCTTGTGTTTTATACTGTAACACACTGTGATGACACTGAGAATTTCGAACGTTACTAGGAATTTTAGAAGATTGGCGCTGAAGCAAGCTCTAATCAAGTGGAAAGTTTATCGTGCGTCTCTCGTCCAGCGAAGAGTCCCAAACGACTGGACAAAAAGCGGGTGACTCCTGCGTACAACAAGTGGAAAAGGGCTGACCAGTAAAACTACAGACCAACATCCTTAACATCGGTTTGCTGCAAAATTCTCGAACACATTTCCCTTTCGAATACAATAGCTTTCCGTGAGACAGAAAAGCTTCTGTCCACAAATCGGCGCGGATTCAAAAAACATCGCTCCTGCGATACTCAGCTTGACCTCTACTTGCACGATAGCCTCTGAACCATGGGTGAAGCGCAGCAGGCAGATACCGTATCCTTAGATATCCAAAAAGCGTTTGACACCGTGCCATACTGCAAGCATACGAGATACGTGAGTGGCTCGAAGACTTCTTAAGGAACAGAGTCCAGCACATTGTTCTCGACACCGAGTTTTCATCAGAGACCATGGTATCGTCTGGAGTACTCCTGGGAAGTCTGATAGGAGCGCATTTTTTGGCGGCTGGAGTGGCCAAGCGGTTCTAGGTGCTATAGTCTGGAACCGCCCGACCGCTGCGGTCGCAGGTTCGAATCCTGCCTCGGGCATGGATGTGTGTGATGTCCTTAGGTTAGTTAGGTTTAAGTAGTTCTAAGTTCTAGTGGACTGATGACCTCAGAAGCTAAGTCCCATAGTGCTCAGAGCCATTTGAACCATTTTGAACCACTGCTATTATTTTCTGTATACATAAATCATCTGGCTGACAAGGTGAGCGGCAATCTGCGACTGTTTGCTGATGACGCCGAGGTGTACGGGATGCTGTCGTTGTTAACTGACTGTAGGAGGATACAAGATGACTTAGACAAAATTTCTGTTGATATTGTGAATGCCAGCTAGCTCTAATCATAACGTAAGTTAACGCACATGTACAGGCGAAACAAACCTGTAATTTTCGGATACAGAATTAATGGTGCGCTGCTTGACACAGTCACTTCTATTGAATATCTAACGTTTCAGAGCGATATGAAATGCAACGAACATGCATGGATTGTAGTAGGGAAGGCGAATTGTCTACTTCGGTTTCTTTGGAGAATTTTAGGAAAGTGTGGGTCACCTGTAAAGGAGGCCGCATATACGACACTAGTGCGAACCATTCTTGAGTACAGCTCGTTTGTTTGGAAACTGCACCAGTTCGGCTTATAGGAGAACATCGAATATTTCAGAAACGGGCTGCTAGATTAGTTATCGGTAGGTTCGAGCAACACGCAGATATTATGGCGATGCCTCGAAGTCTCAAACGGAATTCCTAGAGGGAAGACGACATACTTTTCGAGGAACACTAATGAAAAAAAAAATTGAGAACCGGCAAGTGAAGCTGAACGCAGTACGATTTCACTGTCGCAGAAGTACGTTTCGCTGAAGGATCACGAAGATAAGAGAAATTAGGACTCATACGGAGGTA
The DNA here is from genome assembly GCF_023864275.1 of Schistocerca cancellata. NCBI lineage: Eukaryota > Metazoa > Arthropoda > Insecta > Orthoptera > Acrididae > Schistocerca > Schistocerca cancellata. The sequence goes on from NC_064628.1 coordinate 483,065,236, forward strand.
CACAGAAAGTCGTTTTTCCCTCGCTCTATTTGCGAATGGAACAGTAAAGGAATGAATGGTAGTGGTACAGGGTACCCTCCGCCACGCACTATTCGGTGGCTTGCATACAGACAGCTCGGGAATCTAGTTCGGTAGCTCAACGGCTCAATTGCAAGTTGCACGATAGTGACACCTTTAAATAGGACGCCACTCAAGGCAGACGCTTTACTTCGTGTTCTGAGGCTCCAATTGAAAGCATAGTACCATGAAAGAGTAGCTACGATGACATACGTATAGCCACTGTGATACGGTCCGAAAACTCTGTATCATTGTTTCGTACCGAATAATGGATTAGAAGATGGTATCTAGTTTTAAGATGTAAGCACTGTGTCGAGCGTGAAGCAATTTTAGAAATTTGAAAGATGTAAATGATTTCACCATGTGACGACATCCACCCTATAGGACTTGGGCAGATGATAATAAAGACTAAAATTCTATTCATTTGTCGGGCCTAGAGATTTTCCTGTTCTGTTTAATTCATGGTGGTTGCTGAGAAACGATAGATGAAGTCGCTTCCATGCCCTGGAGCAATATAATTAACCTCATGACGACGCGATGTTTACAGCCAAGTTTATGGTCCTCAGGCCGCCTTACGGGCTGTGCCGGAGGGGGCTTCGTATAGCACTTGTCACTTTCTCCTTTTCCTCTTCCAGGAAGACTACTGGTAAGACACTGTATGAGCTAGTAGCTCGCTAGTTTTGCCTTAGCGTTATTTTCGCGACATTTATACAGGGAAAGGAATATATTGGTTGACTTTACCAGGAGTGCGCGTCCTCGGCAGTTTATCAGTAAACCACGCCTTTCTTATAGCGTCTGCCACTTGCATTGGCCACTTTCTCGTTTCCTAAACGAACCCATAACGAATCCCATCGCTTTCTTCAGTTCTTCTCAAGATAACAATGCACCAAACAGTAGACTTGTCCATACAGAGACGACTGGAAGTTGTTTTGAATGCCAACGGGTTCCCCACATCGGGTTATGCAGGGTAACGTGCAATGTTTGTGGTATTTCCGTATTTTTGTCCAACCCCTGTACAGCTTCTGTGCTTTTTGGCCCACTGAAGGCCCGCAGTTTTATGTGGGGTTGTGAGCTACGGTCTTATGAGAGGAAGTTCCCTTCATAATGTTCACTCGGAAACTGGTTGAGACGGACTTGCGTTCAATGACAACAGCAGTTCCTGTCGGATTTGGAAGCGACTGTCATTGGCAAGACGTAGCATGCGTCTCAGTACAAGTACACACGTTGGACACCAACAAAGCAGGCAAGTTCATTCACGGTGTGGCCATGGACAAGTCTACACATGGTAACTCCTTTCCGACATTCTGTCAGGGCTCCACATCAACTCGCCTCGCTGCACTGATTTCCATACAACTGGGACGTTCACACCGCTTCACTGCCGTGGCTTACGTCAGCGTTATAGGATCGCGTGACCACTCAGCATCTACAGCGCTCAAAAACGACTAGAGGTCCCCTTTTTTTGTTAAATGAGCGTATGTCATCTGTTTCCATACTTGAAGACGTGACGTCTACGGGCACCGTGACCACTTCTAATGTACTGAAGAAGGAGAACACGATCTGCGTCACTTATCATGTTTATTCTGACAACTGGCGCGACCTTTTTGCAGGTCGTCTTCAGAACCTCGAACTGCTGACGAACTGCGATTTGTAGTAATTAGATACGAGTGGATCAACCATAGAACTTATAGACAGATGATTTAAATATATTTATTCATTTATTTAGCACACGGTATTACACGGGTGAGCCAGAAGTCGCGATCGGAAATGTTTAATTTTACTGCATTGAGAAAAGAAGCTACATGAAAGATAAAGAGGAATATAAACGACTCCCTAGCTCTCGTAGAAACTGTACTTAACAGAAAAAAGATACACGCGGAAAAGGAATAACAGAGAAACGAACGTTCGTACATACGTCTTACATATTTCAAACTCTCTCTGCATGCTGTCCATCTCTTAATCCATTGATGCTGCCGGCTCTAAGTGAATAGTAATCTTTCTTCATCCAAATACGCATCGAGCTTCAGGGAATGTTCATCTCCGTCGACTGCTTCTCTGTCTATATTTCTGGTGAACGTAGAACTGATCTATTTAAGCGTTCAGTTACTGCATTATCTTTGTTATATTCCCTGGGTCTTCCACTGTGTGGTGCATCTGTCACAGACACAGGTGCAAAAGCCTTTCTTTCCAGTTTAAGAATATTAGCCTCCTCTGGTTCAAAAATGGTTCAAATGGCTCTGAGCACTATGGGACTTAACTTCTGAGGTCATCAGTCCCCTAGAACTTAGAACTACTTAAACCTAACTAACCTAAGGACATCACACACATCCATGCCCGAGGCAGGATTCGAACCTGCGACCGTAGCGGTCACGCGGTTCCAGACTGTAGCTCCTAGAACCGCTCGGCCACCCCTGCCGGCGCCTTCTCTGGAACTTCTACGTTGAAGCGATTTTTTAAAAAAGATTTCCCTAATTTCATCATATGTTTCACCCACTCGTTTCTTTTCATGCAACCATACGCTAAGAAGAAGACGTTCTTCTGTTCGGAATTTGCTTGTATTCAGCATCATAACACAAATGATTGCAGTAGTACCACCTCGTTAACAAAACAGATAGCTACCGCATGCTGTAGCATTTGCCAGAGCCGCGCGGAGTGACCGCGCGGTTTGAGGCGCCATGTAACAGACTGCCCGGCCCCTCCCGCCGGAGGTTCGAGTCCTCTCTCGGGCATGGGTGTATGTGTTGTTCTTAACAAAAGTTAGTTTAAGTATTGTGTAAGACCAGGGACCGATGACCTTAGCAATTTGGTCCCTTAGTCATTCACACACACACACAAACACACACACACACACACACACACACACATTTGCCAGAACGACAAATAAAAAAACACGATCACATGTGTTTTTTTCATGGCGTGTCGCCTTGCTGTTGTAGTCGGAAGTGTGGCAATTATTGTCTGCAGTGTTGTAATTTAAGTGACCTCTACCAGATGACGGACGCACTATGAGCAGGAATGATTATTATTATTATTATTATTTCAATACCCATGTAACCGAGAAACTGTTTGTTAAATTATTTTAAAACTTTCCGACCATGGTTTGTGGCCCACCCTGTACATGCAAATAGGGTTACAGACACAATAAAGAGAAGCAAAGTAAAAGTATTAAAGAGCTTCCAATTTTCACAAGCTATACAGATACAGAAGAAACTATGTATGTCGGCGTCAAGAGATTCAATACGTTCTAGCGCCGGTGTAGATGCCTCCGGAAAGTCAGTCCATTTTCCGTTACAAGAACGTAAAGGATACTTGCTGCGATTATGCTGCACGCATTGCCTCGGTGCGGCACAATCACAGCTCGGAGATGTTACTTTTATGTCATGCCCAGTGCGCATCCGGTTTAGAGCCGCATACTGTGTTCGATTTAATTCAGCTGACGAAGTGTTGGGGGTTGTAGCTCTGGAACCATTATCAACAGCGTAAATTGTAAAATTTAGTGCCCATCCCGTTAACTTTCTCGCGGCGACTATATTTGCATGGAAGGAACATTTACACGCATGAGCAACATAGCGACTGCAAAACTGAGAACAATCGCCGGCAGTCATACGAGAGAGTTCGTTGGTTTCGCAAGAGGGGCAGAGAGGGCAAGGGGGGGGGGGAGGGAGGCGGAGGCAAAACGATGTAGAGGACAAGTTGCGATACAGCTGTCTCATCGTAAGGGGCGAGCGAGCAGCGCGCTGGCCGGCCCCTCGACCCGGCGGCGCCTCTCCCGCGGCGTAATGAAGGCGCTAATTGTTGCGGAGGCTGCGCCGTTGTTTGCAGTAGGCGCGGGGCGGGCGGGCGCTCGCCACCTGCGCCCCTTGTGCAACGCACCGCGCGAGCCCAAATGTCGCAGCCGCCGGGGCACGGAATGTCATCGGGGCCGGGCAGACGCATCGCTGTCTCCGTGAAAGGCGGGCCGTGAGATACCGGCTATTAGCGCCCGCCGTGACTCTCGGCTTTCACTCTCCTGCTCCCGCAGCGTGCACGCTGCCGTTTGCTTTGACACGCCTCGCTTCTCCTACAAATGTGAGCATCCGCCTGCATCAAAGCAGTCGGGTCGGCGGGGAGTACAGGAACGGCGTGCCTCCGGACGGGGATCCGCCGGCTTTCGAATCTTCCAGGTCGCGCTCTGATTACTGTAACCTTCCTCCTCGCTGCAAGGGGAACTACGGCCGCTCCGCGTGGCGCGTGTCTGTCGCAATGGGACCCCACCGTATGTCGAGCAGCGGTGTTAGGACCCCCGCGTCCACAACAGACATACACTACCTCATCAAAAGTGTCCGGACACCAATTGGTAGGCATTAATACACTGACGGAAGAAAATCGCAACACCAACAAGGAGTTGTGGGACGTAGAAGAAAGTTGGTACGCGTATTTCTATGTCTGAAAGATGCTGTCTATTCCAACTTCGTGACAGCTACTTGCGCCACTATGGAGACGCAAATCCGGTTTGCTTTAGTTACGTTTGAGATTGGACCCGCCAGGGTAGCTAAGAGGCCTAATGCGCTGCTTCCTGCACTCGGATAGGCGCGCCGGCCCCGGATCGAATCCGCCCGGCGGATTAACGACGAGGGCCGGTATGCCGGCCAGCCTGGATGTGGTTTTTAGGTGGTTTTCCACATCCCGCTAGGTGAATACCCGGCTGTTCCCCAAGTTCCGCATCAGTCACACGACTCACAGACATCTGAAAATGTTCGCACTATTTCATGACTTACACTAGACGCAGACAGCTGGGGTACGCTACTTCCGTCCCGGGGGGTTCGGGGTGGTGTCAGGAAGGGCATCCGGCCACCCTCTGCAATTAACACTGCCAAATCCGTAATAACAAAGCCGACCCCGCGTTGGAGCGGGACAAAGGCTCCGAGAAAGAAAAAAAAAGTTACCTTTGAGATTGGACTGGTGAGTTGACGATAACTGTTCTGGTAAAAGCTGGTTCTGCTTCAGTGCCAGTGATGGCCCTGTGTTGGTTAGAAGAAGGCCAGTTGAGGGTTTGTAACCAACCCGTTTGCGTGCTAGACACACTGGACCTGCACTTGGAATTATTGTCTGGGGTGCGATTTCGTATGAAAGAGGAGCACCCTAGTGCTTAACCCATGCAGCCTGACTGCCAGATTGTACGTCAGTCTGGAAATACGCACTGTTGTGCTGCCATTCATGAACAGAATTCCAGGGAGTGTTTTCCAACAGGATAACGCTCGCCCACATACCACTGTTGTAACCCAACATGCCCTACAAAGCGTCGACACGTTGCCTTGGCCTCCTCGATCACGAGATCTGTCTCCAATGGAGCACTTATAGGATCTCATCGGACGACAACTCCAGCGCCGTCCACAACCAGCATTAGCCGCCCCTGTGTCGACTGGCCAAGTGCAACAGTCACGGAACTCCAGCCCACAAACTGACATCCGGCATCTGCATGTTTGCATCCTTGCATTCAACATTCTGGCGGCTACATTGGTTATTAATGTACCAGCATTCCACATTTGTAGTGGCTACGATCCTACAATGTTAACCACTTAAGTATGTTACGTAGACAATTAAATCCCCAGAATTTCATTACTCTGCATTAATTATTTGTTTGGTGTTGGGATTTTTTTCCGTCAGTGTATGAGGTATGTCCACACTCCCCCTTTATGGCGGATTGAACTCTTCTGGGTTACTTTCTGTGAGGTGTCTGAATGTCTGTGGAGGAATGACAGCCCGTTCTTCCTAAAGAGCCGAAACCAGAGAAGGTAGTGGTGTTGGACACTGGGGTCTGGAGCTAAGTCTACGCTCTTACTCATCCGAAAGGTGTTCCACTGTGTTCAGGCCAGCGGTCAGGCCAGCCCATTTGAGGAGTGTTATTGTCCACAAAGCACAGCCCGCTTTATTACAGGGCGTACTGCTATGTTGATACAATCTACCATTGTCCCCGAACTGTTCCTCCATTGCAAGCAGTACGGAATTATGGAAATATGTTCGTATCATTCTGCATTTAGCGCAATAAGAGGGCCACGCCATAACCACGAAAAATACTCCCATACTGTAACAAACCTCCTCCGTACCTCTCTATTGGCCCTACAAATAATGACAGGTAACGTCTTGGAATTCACCAAATCCAAACCCTTCCATTGGAATCCCACAGGGTAGCACGTTACATCTCATTCACCCGTTAAAATAAAGTGACAGGCCGAAGCGGGGATAAATGAGATTGGTAGCTGCTGCCTTTTACAAGATTTTTTAGTGAAAGACTAAAACTAAGTGTTAAACAGAAACAGGACTATCACAGTGTAACAAACTACCATGATATGTGGTTCCATAGAAACATCAGTCATTGTGCTGCAGCTAAGACCTGTAAGAAGTGCTGGAACGAAATGCGAAAATTAAAAAATTAAAAATATTACTATGATTGCATGCAGAGCTGAGAAGCTCTGGCACAAGTATCACAGCCGACGCTGGTAAATGACTTTGGCCAGTTTTGTTGATAAGTGTGGAATTCCTCGCTGATCGCGACGTTATTAGTAACAGGAAAGAATGCAGTTAGAAAGGAAGATAAAACAAAGCATCAATTTTATATGAAGCCTTTGAATACATTTTAGAAGTGGTTTTCTTGGTTATGTGCGTTCAGAGAACTTCTTCTCATATGCAGTAATGTAATTTTTCCAGACAAGGCGTCGGTTATTCTGTAAGTCCCCGTCTATAACGCCGTTTTCTGGAGCATGAAATCGAACCGAGTCAAGGTACGGCTCTCTTTGTTAAGGAAACCTGCGGTTTACGGTTGAAAGGTCTGGAAGACTTTCAGACGCTTCTGGTCAGTATTGTTCTGAAATTATTTATTAAATGTCCGGGCAGCAAAGCATAGTATGAAATCAGGAAGAGTAGGTGAAAACACGTTGCAGACATCTGAAGTGGATATATGAATTATGCATTGATCGATGTATGTGGATGCGACATCTGTTGAGGCATCGAGTACTTAGTGCTCGGCAAGAGAGCTTTTAGAAGTTTTCTACGCTTGTTTGGTTGTTTTCTTTTTAATCACAGCGGACACCTGAACAATCATTAAATACTAAATTAGAATATATTCTTAGTTGTGGCTGCAAGTAAAATTAGCAACATGTGCTATAACTAATGTTAAATATGAATTGAAGAAAGTATGTAATATGAGCTTTCTGTTTATAATTCTCGTGTTATTTAATACAATCTCTATCTTGCACATTTATTTTATTTACGACGTTAGCAATCTGTAGTTACATGATGACATGCTAAGAAACAGAAAATTACTTAATAAACAAATTAAAAATTGTTGAGGAACAGAATAAAGCCTTATGTCGTTTATAATTGTCTTCAAACATGTTTCCCAGCAATGTGTAGGAAACGAAGGTGTGACAATGTAGCTAAAAAGAAAAATTTATTTGAAGAACTGGTAGTTTTATAAATAGGTAGTAGGTGATCAGATGATCTACAAGGAAGTAAACACTATGCTATTGCTGAAATTTGACAGATGACAACAATTAGAATATTACTGGCTTTTTAAGAGTGCATCTGTAAAGGTCACACATAGGTATGAGGCACTGATAAATAGTGGTGGTCGTATTTTGGAGGATACAGCTAACAAAGATTTCCCTTCTCTTTCGTGTTGTAGAGGACAGTCCCCAAATCTTTATTACATCCTCAGTATAGGCTATGTGAAAAACAGCTCTACCTGTAATGGCAGTAATTCGACATTTGAGAATACTGCCTTGTTCTATCAGAACATAATCCACAGAAAACAAAGAGTAAGCCATGGCTGCAATTTTAGGACAGACGACACTAACCAGAAAACTGAAAACTTCGGCAGAGTATATTATCTGGAAAGAAGATCACACATGAACATTAGTGGTTTTTAAAAGAAAGGAAAAAAATACTAATGCTGTCTGGAGTGCAATTGCGAGGTAAGGCAAATATAACGTAAAACATACACGCGGATAGGAAACAGATAGGCATATGTATGAGGCTTTAATCATAGCTTAAGATGTAGCTGGGCTAGAATGTCTAGGAAAGCTTTCAAAACTCTTACAACTAACGAAAAACAGCTTTTACAGCAGCATTTTTAAACAGTTCGATGTGTTATTGTGTTTGCTTTCCTTAGGAAGCGTTGAAGCAATACGAAGTACCCAGGTCTTCACTTGGCAAAACGACAGTAAAAATAGTAAAAAACACTGAACTTGCAACGAGGTCATGCTGGTTTTTAAAATGGCTATATGCCATGAAAAAACAGCAATTAATTCCAGAAGTTTTAATCACCGAGTCAACAGAGAATGGTCATAATTTTAGGTTGCGAGCTGAGTAACACGATAACGCGTAAAAGGCCAACGAAGATTCGCGAGGTCCCCGATGTCGTCTTATGCTTTAGCAGAGGCAACAACTCTTTTTCGTTTCACCCAGACCGCAAATCTGAATTTCTTCCGTGAGTATATGCGACCTGCTTCCATAAAGTCCCGACCTTTCGCCGCTCACTGAAATTAATTTGTGGAAATGTCATAGTTTACAGCCGCATAGGTAGAAAGTGGGAAACTACTCCAAAGCGAAACATTACAAGCCGCGGAACAGGTTCCCAGTAACTAATGGATATTATAGTAGTCACGTCGTGTCGGGACAATATGTCGGTGATTTACCGCCTGGGATTCCCTGTGCGACTCGTCGGCGCGGGGGCAGATCAAAGTCTGGCAGTCTGCGTAAGCCACACGTGGCTCGAGAAATCCAGGTCCGCCTGGCATTTTTACATTCGTGTGGACGTTGCGTCTCTTCCCTGCTGTAAGCACACGCGCCTCATTCGTGTGCTGTGCACTTGCTTGTGACTTTTGGGCAGGAGAAAAGGGGGAGACCGTTTCTACAGGCACTCTGATGTCATTTCAAAATCCAATGAGGAACTAGTGTACTAATAATGTGCGCATTTACGAGGGGTAGTCATTCCGAAAAAATAAAGTTACGTGATTAATGTGTTGTTTGTCTGCAGGTAGATGTCAGCTGTCTAGGCACACTTCGAAATCCTCTCGCCACACCCCGATGCAGGTGCCAAATTAAAATGACACAACCCATCTCCGATTTATCGCTTGGCCGCGCCATTTTATTTTGCTTCATATAGCGATGTGCTTTGTTACTGCGGCGCGTGAATTTCAAATGGTTCAAACGGCTCTGAGCACTATGGGACTTAACTTCTGAGGTCATCAGTCGCCTAGAACTTAGAACTACTTAAACCTAACTAACCTAAGGACATCACACACATCCATGCCCGAGGCAGGATTCGAACCTGCGACCGTAGCGGTCGCGCGGTGCCAGACTGTAGTGCCTAGAACCGCTCGGCCACTCCGGCCGGCCCGCGTGAATTTCAATGTGTACCAAGACTGGAAATATGTAGCTGTACATAAACAAATAAAGAATTATATAACTTCATTTTTCGAGACGATAAATGGTTCAAATGGCTCTGAGCACTATAGGACTTAACATCTGAGGTCATCAGTCCACTAGAACGTAGAACTACTTAAACCTAACTAACGTAAGGACATCACACACATCCATTCCCGAGGCAGGATTCGAACCTGAGACCGTAGCAGTCACGCGGTTCCGGACTGAAGTGCCTAGAACTGCTTGGCCACCGCTGCCGGCCGAGACGATAATTAAACTCTATTACTACCTCTCGTATACCTCAAACAACAAAGGAAATATTTCACTTTACAATACAAAATAGTGTATAGATGGTTATTTTGAATGAAGAGATGTTCAGGCGCAAATTATTCTCTTCAAAATTCATCGTTAAAGAGCGGTATCGTCTGACACTTTTCGATGGGAATGAGTTCGTTTTGTCGCAGATTGCATATTGAGTCTTCCACATTTGCCCTCCAGCGATATACGGTCAATCTAATCACGGGCTATAATACTAGAGCGTGCTAAAAAGTAATGCCTACGAAATTCTCATGTGAAAACTGTTAATGACTTTTAAATAAAAAATCGCTGTTAATAGTCTACATCTTTATTCTTCACGTCTACGTATTTGCAGCGCTCTGACGCTAAAGAGCTCCGAACTGCAGCGTGTAACATGGTGCTGTGTAAAATACATATGTCGGTACTTGACAAACAATCTGCTGTAATCGAGTTTTTTATTCGAGGAGTTCGTCTAAACATGGAGCATCCTCTCCTTCAGCATAACAACGCCGGACCACACACGAACAGTACGCACATGCAACAGTCCGACGCCTTGGGTTCATTGTCACCTATCATCCTCCATACAGTCCCGACTTGGCCCCATCCGATTTTCATCTGTTTTCAAAACTTCCTAGGACTTAAATTTGATAATGATGTAGCGGTGCAAGCAAAAGTGAAGTTGTGGCCCCGTCAACAAAATGGAACATTGTGCAGTGACGGTATCAACAAACTGATCTCTTGTTAGGAGAAATGTGTTCCTCGCCGGAGTGACTATGTTGAGAAGTAAATATATGGACATGAAGAATAAACATGTAGAATGTTAACAATGTTTGTTTTGTTTAAAAAAGTTTACGAGGTGTCAAACAAAAAATTCAAGGGAATTACTTCTTAGCACGCCCATGTGTGTAATTTTCGTAGGCTATTGCAACATCTTTTGTATTTATTAACCCCATCGGCGTACAAGTTACAAAGAACGGACACAGATACACTGCATAATATTTTTCAAGATTAAAAACAAACGAACTGCCTTTTCGTTCTACAAATTCCGACCAAAGTTTTCTTCCGCATGTAGTGTTTTCAGTTAAATGCAGGAAATGCTGGTCCCTCCACACTGTTCCCGATGCATTGAGGATAAGTTAAAAATAAATAAATGAATAAAATAAACAAAGTTTATTATAGGGAACGAAAAGCAGAAAATAAGGTGACAGCTACAATGATAACAGGAATACTCCAGCGCATGTCGAGTAAATCATCATCGACTTCACTCTTTGACATACATGCCAACAACATGAGAGGCTAACACATTGTGACAGTGACGACATTGATTAGCAACGAATTAATGCAGTTACGATCATTCCGTTGCGACCAAAGTTGCGGGAGACTTTCCTTCTCTGTGAAGTAATTGTCGGATCTGAAAGGCCTGTGTGTGTTCTGAACTTTTTTTCGTACCATTCCCCAAACCCATATACATTTACAATATTAATTAGATATATAACGTATTTTGGAAGTGACATGTGGTATAAATCATTTTTGAAAAAAAAAAAGAAAAAGAAACTGATGTATGCCAGACTATGACATACTGTCGAAACTAGTTTTCAGCAGGTTTGTGGTGTTTGTACTTAAAATTGTCTTTACTAGTTTTGCTTCATACGTCTGGTTTGATACTGACCTTCATCTCTTGAAATCTTAAATAGTTCTGTTCTTCTCCGCATGTCTGCTACAAGCAATTCGTTTAGCATATGCTATTTTTGTCCACCTAGCACCTGGCGGAGGTCAGTGGTCAGTGAAGTTTGCCTGAGAGGGAGTGCGCGAGTAATGTGCAGCCGGTTCCATCCTTGTGAAGCTACAAATTTTCATCGCTGTCGGAGGAGAGTTGGATACACACGCGAAAGTTCCTAACAGGTAAGCACCTTCAGTTGGACCTTGGCCTGCACGGCAGTGCGTGATTCCTACATCTGCTTCCAACGCTGCTTTCCATAATAAAAGACTAAGTTTGCATTTTGCTGCCTCAACGGTTACCTTCACGGTAGCCTCCAACAGCACCACTGAGTCAGGTGGCGGGGTGGAGTACGGCGATTCAAATCCCTGTCCAGACATCCAAATTTAGGTTTTCGTGATCTTCCTCAGTTACTTGAGGCGAATGCAGGCATGACTCATTTGATGTGTCACGTACGATTTCTCCGCCGATCCTTCCCCAATCCGAGCTTGTGCTCTGTCTGAATGACATTGTCGTCGACGGTATGTAATCTTCCTTCTTCCTCCTTCCACTAGCGCCAGCCCGACTGATTCTAGATGCCACAACAAATACACAGTTCCCTTGAACCTAACCGTTACCTACGATATTCTTTCGTCACCTGTTCTTCCCTTCAGACAAGCTTCTGTCTACAAATCAGCACCGACTTAGGAAGCATCGTTCGTGCGAAACGCCGTATGCTCTTTTCTTGGACGATATCTCACGAACCACGGATGGGGAACCACAAGCAGATTCAGCATTCCTAGATTTCTGGAAGGTGCTTGACCCGGTGTTTAGCTGCAGACTGTTAACAAAGGTCAGAGTGTGCGGAATAGGTTCCCAGATTTGCGAGTGTTCGAAGATTTGTTAACTGAGACCAGTATCGTGTTCTGGACGGCTAGTGCTCATCAGGCACGAGGATATAGTCAGAACCGCACCCAGGAAGTGTGTCAGGACCGATCATGCTCTCACTGATCGAGATGGCGCAGTAGACTCGTATTCGGGAGGGCGGCGGTTCATATACCAGCCTGACCATCCGTGTTAAGACTTTCCGTGATTTCCTTCGTTCGTTCCAGGCAAATGGCGAGAAGGTTCCTTTGAAAAGGAGCTTGTTTTTAATGACTGCACTGTCGGTGGGACGTATTCTTCCTTCCATTGTTTCGCTGTTGTTTTCTATACACATGAATGGTCGGACGGATAGGGTGATTGGCAGACTGCGACAGTCAGCTGATGACTCTACCGCGCTGGAAAGTGTCGTCGGTGAGTGACTGTGGGAGGATACGGGATAACTCAGAATTTCTACAGTATTTCGTGTGATGACTGACACCTTGCTCCAAATACAGAAAAATGTAAGATGGGTAGCAAAGAAGAGCAGTACGTTCCTCTTGTTAAAGATTCATTTGGTAAGTGTGGAAGCGTCACGGAGATACTCCGCTAACTCCAGTGGCAAACTCTGCACGAGAGGCGTTCTGCATCACGGTATGGCCAACCGTTAAAATTCCGAGACTGTACGTTCCTAGAAGTGTCACCCAATATATTCATTCTTCCTGCGTGTATCTTGCGAAAAGACAATGAACATAAAATTGTAGAGATTCGAGCCCACACAGAGGGTTACCAGCAATAGTTCTACCCGTCAACCAATCACAACCGAAGCAGAAGAGGGGTGGAGGGGGGGGGGGTGAGTGACAGTGGACTACAAAGTATCATTCGCCACAAACCGAAAGGTGGCTTGCGGAATATAGAAGTAGATGCAGATGTAGAGAGGGAATGAATAATAGTGGAACGAGGTATCCTCCCCCATGCAGCGTACGGTGGCTTGCGGGGCATGTAGATTAGATATAAATGTAGCAGCTCTTCGTTTTCTGCTTTGTCCGCCCACATAACTTTGAACTCCTTTCTGTAGCACTTTTTGCGGTTTCCTATGTCTATTTCAATGGAACAGATGCGGCCTTTATCCTAGACGCTCATCTTATGAATGAAATTCTGTTGTTTGTATCATCCAGCTTGGTGAAACACTGCTTTCAAAGGGCGTTACTAAAGATCCCCTATTAAACATTATTTTTCTGGCTAAAAATACGATATTGTTGTCATGCATGTATATCTGACTAAGTAATGTTAACATTCCGTCGCTGCACGGAGTCCATCCGAAAAACTAAAAGTTGGAATTCCAAGGAACGAACAAGTGCCCTAGATTGTTACAGTCAATTTCAATTTTGAATTCGTTTTAAAATATTACGTAACATTTTATAACGTACAATAAAATAATACATTGACGTAGATGGTTAAAATTTTCTCGAGCTTCCAGCCGCGTCAGGTGGTTAAGTACCGTCGGCCACTTTCAAGTGGCGAGTGTAATGCGGTTGTTGCTGCCGTCCTTAGATAACCGCCTGTGACGTCATTGGTGCCCACTGCTACAGTACCACACATGGTAAGTTTTCGTTGCATACTTACCACGCCCGTTTCAACCATCCGATGGCCGGGTCCTAAGCTGCGCTTATACACATATCGCCCGTCCTTATTGACGGTGTTGGTTGAAAAAATTATCTCAGTCGCTTCTTTTAAAGCGCTATCCCAGAAGCCATTCGTCCTTTTAATAATTTTTCAGAGCATTTTATACTACCGTAGGCATAAACACCTTATCACACAATGGTCGAGGAGCATTCGGTCGGAAGCTCCTGGGTGTTCAACCACTTGGCGTGGATGGAAGCTCATGAGAATGTTAGAAGTATATACAGGGTGTTAGGTGTACGTATATTGTGATCATTGGTACCTTAATATGTTCCCACTCCAGTGTGTTAATTATTTTTCCTCTGCGTGTAACAGTCTTCCCTCAAACAGGTCATATAATTTACTGTCTGATGTTTTATGCATGGTTGTAACTGTACCGTTAAGTGGAGTACATCTGTCGGTATAGACCAATTGTTTTGTACCCATGTGTCCACACTTCAACACCAGTCCTCATGACCAGGGGGAAATAAGTATTAATAGGTTGCTCTTGCTACAGCTACTTGGAGGTACGAAGCAATCTAAAAACGTACTAGACCTAAAGTCTATAATTATTAGTCTTCAAAAGAAGTAAATACTGTTGTAATGTTGTTCAGTACACGGTCCTCGATCAGCAATAAAAAACATCTGCACTTCTACCCCTAACCCTGTATATCGCCGTAAACCTTGGATCCTTACATGAACAAGACGGCGTTTGACTTTCTACATATTTATTTAATACCTAACGGGAAATTTAATAAAATGGTTGATATAGCTGTATAGTTACACACTGCATTGAAAAAACGTCGTTCTTCTTCTCATCCTTATCCCACGGTTCGCATTTGACTGGGCTACAGTATTTGGGAACAAGCATCAAGTACGCGCTGCTGCGGACGCCATGTTGCTGGAGAGGCAGAGTAGAGCAGAGTAGAACGGCCCAGCCTCCAGACTCCAGCTTCCAGCCACGTGGGCGGTTCCCGCAAATATTTGCGCCGCCACTTTGCGTTCGGCGCGTGGGCACTGGGCGAACAAACAGCGCGCACCCCTGCCTAATGTATTTCCCTGCCCAGTAACGGGCCTTTCCGTTCCGCGCATTTCTTCCTCGTTACACGCTTACTTGCGGTGGGTGTGCCCGTGTGGATTTTTGTGTGAATTCTGTGCCTGTCCCGGGAATTGAGACATCGTGCGCGTCGAGCGCGATCGGTGTTATTGTATAACGTGCCGCAAGATAACGGGACTAGAATATGCACGAATGGTTCCGTTCCGTATCTGGAAATTGTTCTGCTATTCGGTACACGAGGCATTTGCTGGAATTCTAGATACCTGGTTCGATTCTCACTTGCTAAAGTAGTTTTCTCAGCATTTTATTTTCGATAACTGGGAAGAAATGTGAAGTTCTGAATTTTAAAAAATCTTTTATCGATTGTCCGCCTGCTTAGCTGAGTGGTAACGTGCTTGCCTCCCATGCACTGGGCCCGGGTTTGATTCCTGGCCGAGGCGGAGATTTTCTCCGCTCGGAGACTGGTTGTTGTGTTGTCCTCATCATCATTTCATCCTCATCACCGGCCGCAAGTCGCCCAAAGTAGCGCCGACTGAAATAAGACTTCCGCTTGGCGGCCGAACCCGACTGGGATATTCATTTATTATTTCATCAATTAATTGGCCTTCGGGACATGCACATACAGCCATCTCGATGCAACATCCAGTCGCCGACCGGAGAAAATCTCCGACCCCTTCGGTTAGTAAGTCGTAGTGCAACTTTCGAGGTGGACAAATAAGGTTATTTCAGCGTTCTGTGAAGGGACCTTTTAACGTTCAACTGTCCAGTAGAGGGAAACGCTGAGACTGATGACGTAAATAAGGCTATTCGAGAGATGTTGACTATGAGCTACCATTGCGTTTCAAGTTTCCCTTCCGTGCTCACCACCGTAAGTACTATGAAGTGGCAGTGTGACAGTAGCGCAGGAAGAAAATCTTATTTCCTATCTGACTTTTTTTTTTATTTCTCTGTGTCGCTTCCTGTTTATAGCACACACAGCATATGAAGCGATCCAAAAATTTCCATTTGACAGCGTTGCTGCAGCGTATATGCAACCCAGCGCGACTGCGATGCGTGTACACAACTACTGACAGATAGGCGAGGGGTAAGAGCCGTGGCGGCTGGCGCTGGTTATGCTCCACTTGCAGGCATTTGAACCCCGCTTCCCTTGAACATGTTCCCATGCCTCGGGCATGGATGTGTGTGATGTCCTTAGGTTAGGTAGGTTTAAGTAGTTCTAAGTTCTAGGGGACTGATGAACTTAGAAGTTAAGTCCCATAGTGCTCAGAGCCGTTTGAACCATTTGAATGACGCCATCTCGCTCTTGCGGTAGTTGCAGTGGATGTTTCGGCTGCAATTTCCACCAGATTTGACGTGGTTTCAACGCCATCACCAAAGGAAATTTGTACGTCGATAATGTTTTGAGTCCGATGAATAGGCTATGGCAACGGTGGTTATTTTCTAGGTATCCCAGAACTTACCTACTGTGAAAATCTGCATAAAGCATCTACTGTGTGTTGCTAAACGGCTAATATGGTTCATGGTGCACGCTTTCATTTGCTGGTTGCCTGTCTGAAGGCTTATAGGGGCAATGAATTTGATTTTCTGTATTCGTATAATTATTGACAGACTTACAAATTTAAAATGATATCATCTTCTTCTCATTAAGTGGTGTAATCGTTTGTTAAAGTTTTACCACAGTAAGACATGAATTACAGTTAGAACCAGTTTGAATGTCTTGAGCAGCTTAAGTCACGGCGCGCAGATTATTCGGACTATATTCAACCAGTAAGTGAGGACGAGAGCACTTAGCACCTTACAGCAAACTGTACTCACAATTTCAGACCTGTTGGAAACATTTTCTCGCTGACGCTCCTCACAAAGCGATGAAAAGAAAAAAGTTTATGGTTTATACATTTTCGTTACTACATTTTCACTCTGCATGCGGTTAACCTTCAGTATCAGGCACGGCGTTTTAATTTATTACTTCTTTACCACCAACACTACTCGAAACACATTATGCAGACAGTATCTACATGAACCACTGAATATACCTGCAAAATTACATCCCTGTACGAAGCATAGTAGGGGGATACGACGTTTTATATATGGAATTTTGATTATTTACTGCCACGAACTTAAATGAAGACTATGCAAAAAAATGAGTGTATTTTGTACCTATGAAAAGCACAGTATTCCTCTGTCAGGCCGAGAGGTTTTCACCTTGTCATCGCAACAATAGTACTGTGCGACAGCCGACACAGAAAGCCAAGCGCTTTCGTTCCATATAACGCTGAACCACTTTTACGTAAGATTTCTCTCTCGAGGTATTTTCCCATAACCGAGATATATTCTCGCAGCCACGTTGCGTAACAGCAAGTCAGCGGAACGGCCGGGAGCCACGCGGGGGAAAACAGCTGAGCGCGTATTTCCGGACACGCGGCCGCAGCGATACGTGCGGTGACGGAGGGGGTAGGGGGGGGAAGATGTTGGGTGGGGAGGGGGTGCATGCTCTACTGCCTTCTGCTGCCCTCCGTGTGCTATCAGACCCCGGCAGTCCCAAAAATACGAAGAGCCGAGTGAGAGATCCTAATTACCGCACAAGAAGCCGCAAGCTCTTAAAGTCGACCATAATGGGTACTTCGAGCCGCTAAAGGGAGAGGAGACCGCAGACAGCGAACAAACAAAGAAGTGTCATGTGGAAATATGAATGTGTCAAGTAAGCAGATTCAGAGGGCGATCTCTCAACACTTTACAGACCAAGTCCGGGCATAGCTCGGGTCATAACTTTGTTCTAAAAAGGCCGCGCACGAGTATAGGTCGGTCCACGATTTTCTTGACATGTGAGCCACCTATCGTTCGAAAACTGGACGGATTTCGTATGGGAACAATTTATGGACGTCACACGACGTGCTCCTTGACTGGTGCTGCCTTCTGTTGTAAGTTTCTAGAATTATTTATAAAAAAGCATCAGTGAAGGAAAGTGAATGGAAGTGAAATCAGCACTTTTAAATCTTCTTCATTTCTTAAAATGTGCCGCGCTTCACCCTGTCAGGCTCAATGGACATGCACCCTTATGCATCAGAAAAACACAATCGGTACTTTGAAGGGCCGAGTACTATCTCAAAGCTGTTGTTTGGTGTGCAGTGTCTTAATACGATTCTTTTGCCAAACTGTTAATGCTAACCAGTATGTTCAGAAACAGTTTTATGCATATGTGGACCAACTCATAGAAGAGGAATGACTGTATAGATATTTTCGGCAAGACAGAGCGTCAACACACACTGCTTTGACAATTTTGCCAGAGTGCAAGAGGTGTTCGGTGAGAAGAGGATAATCAGCAGACGCAGCGCAATCTGCTGGCCACATGGATCACCCAACCTTTCTCCCTGTGACTTTTAGCCATGGGACAACTTGAAGAGTCAGCTCTGTTCAAACGACTCTCATCCATTGGAAGAGCTGCAGCCGGCCGCAGTTGCCGTGCGGTTCTAGGCGCTACAGTCTGGAGCTGGGCGACCGCTACGGTCGCAGGTTCGAATCCTGCCTCGGGCATGGATGTGTGTGATGTCCTTAGGTTAGTTAGGTTTAATTAGTTCTAAGTTCTAGGCGACTGATGACCTCAGAAGGTAAGTCGCATAGTGCTCAGAGATGCAGCAGAACACTGAAAACATTATTGCTGCTGCCCCTGTGGCAGAATTGCTACACATGCCTCACAGTCTGATAAATCGAGTACAGCCCTTCATCTAGGTCAACGGCGACCATTTCCAGCCACGCGGTCTCAGGCGTCTTGTCACCGTCTGCGCCGCTCCCCCCGTCGGAGGTTCGAGTCCTCCCTCGGGCATGGGTGTGTGTGTTGTCCTTAGCGTGAGTTAGTTCAAGTTAGACTAAGTAGTGCGTAAGCTTAGGGACCGATGACCTCAGCAGTTTGGTCCCGTAAGACCTTACCACAAATTTCCAATTTGACCATTTCCAGCACCTTTCGTGATGCCCATTAAGACAGATCAACCCCACCTCACCTTATCGTAAATATTTCAAGGGCCGGTTTTGTTTTGCACAACTTTTGCGTTGTTGTATCCCGTAGACTTGATCCGTTCCGTGTCCACGGCAGCGTGCGACCGTTCCCCACTGACTTGCAGCTAAGACGATAAACAAGTGTTTGGAACAGGATGAAGTGGAACGAACGATTTTATCAGCAGCTGTCACCTGAGCGCAAGTTGTGGCAAGAAACAGCATTATCTCATTAATCGACGTACTCTGAACGGTCGATGTGACTGCACTTGGCTGTGATATACGCTGGTCATCTCGTCAACTGAGCAGGTTCGTGAAGAACGAATGCCGACATGCAACAGCGCTACACAGGGCATTTATGGTACCACGAGTTTCTCTAAAAGAAGTACCCACGTTAATATTCAATAACATTATTCGTAGTCTCGCGTAAACAACCTGTTGCGACAACTCTCCACGAGTTTGAACTTTGCCCTCTGGACGAACGGGAGTATTTGTCACAAGCACTGGGCACCGCACTCGCGATGAAGAGACTGGAATATGCTAATACGCAATAATCACGATTATGCGAAATACACACAGGCTTACGTGTGGAGTCCCATACAAGTAAATGCACTTATGAAGCTATATGAAAATGGATGGAGTGTACCGCTATTCCTTAACAACATCTTACGGTGGAGTTGGATAAGATGTACCTTGTACGCTCTATGCGACATTTATGTGCTGTATCTAAGTGAAATATGGACATTAAACCGGTGTGGAATTCGGTCGTGCGTTGCGTTACAGCGGTTGCGTGCAGTAATAGGAGGAGTATTTGTGACACTTGCTCGATTTGTTGTAATAAGATTTCCTCCTCAATCGTAGAGCTACTGCGAGTTTTCGTCCACTCATAATTCTTCCGATACCAGCCTGACTGAAGTGCGTCACAGGTGAACAGTGACCATCGAAGATTCATGTTGTACAACCTACTCCAAACTTCTGAACATTAGGGTCGTGTATAAAGCCTTATATCTCTCTACAGATACCTTAGAATTCAGAAGCACGGTAGTGCTAACTGGTGGTTTCTTTTTAATGCGACCACCGACGATAAATGTCAAACTCTGGTGCACCACAATTATGTTCCTCGGCGTTCTGTAGAGTGACAATTACACTGTGCCGAATTTTTCAGCAGCGGGTTAGTGATACTGATATTCTTTTTAGATTTCGATTATGTGTCTGAAACTTGTGATGCCACATCGAGTGAAAAAGTCGTGTTGTGGGATTAACCTTGAAGTCTTTCGCGATTGACTTGTTGTATAAACCGGTCGGTCTGTTTTTCGCGCCAGTGCGCGATAAAATCCGATCTTCCGACAATATCCACGTCAAGAAGGCAGCTGACTGTTGAAAAAGTAATGCAATCACACTTTCGTAACTGATGTATTGAGCACCACTACTTATTTTTTTTAATGAAACTGCCGCCATTTGAGTAAGTTCTTTATTATTCACCTATTTCTCGCTATTCCGATTTGGGCTTTATATCCATTATCAGGTGCCAAGGTGAAAAACAGTAATTAAATATCCGACATGTCTGATAGTTAATGGCTTTTTCACCTTTGCATTGGGTGATGCCTATAAAGACAGAATCGAGATAGTCTGAAATAAACGAATAATAAAATAGCTTAGAGTAAGATAGCGGCAACTTCATTACAAACAATACATTGTGACTTTGGTCGCCATCGAAAGAGAAATCATTAACTACTATTTCGGTTACATTTGTGTGATTTCGTCATTCCTCCGGCATTTAATTACTTCCCTGACGAATGTAATGGTCGATATTATCGAAAGCTCAAATTTTCGTAGGGCATTAATGCGATAGGTACACCGAACGGTTTATATAATATTTTTTGGTATTGCTAACTTCAACGGACAGTTATTTTTGTAAAAACTAAATCCCACGATTGAGTTGACGAGCTAAAATAAATTAATCAAACTAAATTTAAAAATTGTGGCAAACATGAGAACTCTATCGAAGGAAGGAAATTCGAGGCTAGTAAGACAGTCGTGTCTCTTTGTACTCTTTGGAACTAATTTGTTAAGAATGACGAAGCCGACCTTGTGACACCAACCGTTAGAGGATTTTCACCACAGTGGACAAGGGCGTTAGCCCAACCGTTCATACAGAGTCCAGTTGCTAGAAGCATTTACCATTCTCGGCCCCACTTGGAACGGATGACCTCATCGGCAGCTGACCGCACTCTGCTATCTTGACGACCGGTTATGCTGCGGGCCACAACAGAAGGACTTGAACTACGTGGTTATCCAACATGTCAACACGGAGTAATGATGGTATTGCGGTTTTTTCGGCCGCTCATTGTAACATATTACAACTACAAGCCATCAGTACAACTGTATAAAATGTACTCGGTGCACGTTTCGAGTTAAACCTCAGTGAAAATCGGAGCATTCGATTCTTCTGGCAGTAGTTACGTGTATCAAACCATTCGAACCATTTCCCACAACTGTACCGAACATCGTGTCAGATAAAGTACAGAAATCTAGAAAAATCTTGTGTTGCTGAAGACAGCCTAAGTAAAAGCACAAAATATTGTATGAACAGCCTGGGATTCCAGCACTCACTTATGACTACAAGCATCAGTTATAAAAGAGGCTGGGGGAATTAGAATGTGGGTAAACAATTTTAACAGAGGTACGGAATTCGGACTCAGATGCATGTGAGAGTACGGTTTTGTGTATCTTTCTTGCTCAATTCTTCAGGAGCAGGGTGAGTTACTTCAGAACTTCGTCTTTTTTTTCAGCCAAATATCTCAGCAGGCTGGGAGTGGGGCAGAGTAGATCCCAACTGCCAAAATTTGCGATAAAATTTTCAGTCAAGCAGTCGCCTAAAAGCCCAGGGGAAACAGCCCGAAATCCTCGATCAGATTGGGAGATTGAGACCATTTGAATTTATTTCTTCCATTGTTTCCGTAGAACTTCATTTTTTTCTGTCAGCCAAATATCTCAACAGACTGGGAGTGGGGGAGAGTATATCTCAACTGTCAAAATTTGCGAGAAAATTTTCATTCGAGTATTCGCCTTAAGGCCCAAGGGATGCCTTCCGAAATCCTCTATTAGACTGGAAGACTGGAACTATTTTAATTTACTTATCTCAAGTAACATACACAGGAGTACCATATACGTCATGATGGAAACAAAGACTCTACGAGTGACGTTTTGTCGTTGGCGCCAATGTTATCTCTGGTAGGGTGGCACTACTACATCAGTCAAATCTCTTTGATTCCTTTACTTCTTCGACAGTTAATTGCTTTCCTGGTTCTGACAATGGTGGATACTGTAGGAATCTCAGATTTTCATCGAGAATTAAAGCAACAGACGCAACAGGAACCTTTAATACAACAAACCCTTCGCCAAAGACATTGTGGTTATGTCAATACAACTCACTATTAATTTATTAGTTTTGCACACGATGAAGCGCTGCACCGCTACGGTTGGTGATTTTAGTGATAGAAAAACATCTGGTAAAATCCATAACGGACTATGGTATATCTACTATCCACCTAGGAGGGGGGGGGGGGGAGGGATGAGGTTCTCCTTAAGGCGTCCTCTCACGCGACGTGAAAACGCACTTGGACGAGGAGCTGGTGACGTCACAGCGTGGAATTCCACGTTCAGCTACACTGTGGAGCGTAAAATAAAGAATTTGGCATGCCAAATTTTTGCCTCGTGGAGAGGAACGTGGCCAATGAGATGCGACATAGTTCTACGTCACAAGTGGAACTTACGAGCCGCCATATTGTATTGACTTAAATTACGTTTTATTTTTTATTTTTTTTTAGGTTTTATCTATCGCAGAGTACGTGGTATGAATATCAGCTGTTTCAAAGCATTAGAAAATTGTGGGTCTCTCGAAAACATGTCATTATAGCTACGATTTGTTATAATAAAATGAGAGGAAACTACATATCGGCAGGTAAACGCTCCCTATATTTGTCATTCTTACTGTTATAATTTGTTTTCTATGAGAGTATACCATTTCATTGCTACGGCACAGTGATGATCTATTAAAAGCGTATTATTTTGATACGATTTGTCGTCTTCGCTTAGGCTACAGCCGTGTGACGTACGGCTTCTTTCTCTGCCATCTGTGGGTTTTGTGACGTGCAAAATACGGTACACCAGATTTAGCAGATTTTTGAGAAAATATTAACAACAAAAATTTAACTTCTTTATCAGGTGAGGAAGCATCATCTCACACTTCGTTATCATGTAAGTAAAAGTTCCGCGAGCAATGGTCGTTACGTAGTCGGTTCAGGTGTAATACGAATTGTATACGTCTGTAGTCGAAACGTGTAGGATACATTTCGTGTGACAGGTGACACGTAACGTGTACCATGATGCCTTGTACCAGCAGTTCCTACTGTTTATGCTCTTCTCGCCCGTATTTCCACACAATAGCGCCTGCGAACTGAATACCGATCGTTTTGATGTCTTCGAGTCGTAGCATGCTGTTTTGTGCTTATTTATTTCAGTAAACAGAAAGTGTCCATAACGTTATAGAAATTTGTTTTGATAATCCTTTGAGACGATATGAATGCTCAGTGTCTCTCTCTTCTTTCAGCCCTCAGTCCTTTTCTCCCTCCAGAAAAAAAACTACCACAGAACTGGGGTTCAGCGGGAGAGACGAAAGCGAATCTACATATTTTTCGTCACGTCTAAATTTCTTTCATTCTTTAAAAAAATGAAGTGATTTACAGTTAACCAAAAGGCTGATCTACCAGTAAAACACAGAGAACAAAAGAAATACGAATTCGTTACTGTTAGTTGTACTGACAAAAATATTTGTAGTCGACACGAATCTTTCTACTTGAACACGGAATGTTAGTGGATATTACTGATGTAGTCGCACATGAATGTCCCTCGAGGATGTTCGCGGATGACGCTGTTGGGTGTAGAGATGTCGGAAAGCTAGAAAATTGTAACAAAATGCAGGAAGACCTGAACAGAATCGATGCTTGGAGTTGGGATTGGTAGTTAACTTTAGATATGAACTAAAGTAACGTATTGATCATAAAAAGGCGGCAAGATCGTTTATGTTTGATTAGATGATTGTCAACCACTGGACACTGACCCCTCCATTAGATGTCTGAGAGTATGTGCGCGGAGAAATTTAAAGGGAACGACCGCATGTTAATAGGGGAGCAAAATGCCACACTGAGGTTCAGTGGCAGAAACCTGTGAAGTGTTGTCCATTCACGCAAGAGGAGCCTACAAACCTCTTAGTCCGACCCACGTCTTAGTGCAGCTCCCCTGTCTGGAATCTTTACCAGGTACGATCAGCAGAGGTACTAGAGAAACGAGTGTCGTCAACACTTCGTTTAGTAATTGCGAAAGCGTCACGAAATTGCTGAGCCACCTCCAGAACCTTTG
Organism: Schistocerca cancellata; assembly: GCF_023864275.1. Taxonomy (NCBI): domain Eukaryota; kingdom Metazoa; phylum Arthropoda; class Insecta; order Orthoptera; family Acrididae; genus Schistocerca; species Schistocerca cancellata. Next base: position 483,089,676 of record NC_064628.1, read on the forward strand.
AGGATAATGGTCTTGTTTATTGATGAAAATCCGACAGCATACGTTCTAGAAGAGTCAAAATATATCGCGGCGGTCTTTTTGCGCAGCACTTGCGATTGTAATAGGTGAGGGGGAAGTATCCGCCACACAACGTGAGAAGATATGCACAGTGTAAATGTAGATTCAGATACTGTGCGCTACACAATCTACGTTAACTCTTTAATGAAAATCAACAGAAGGACAACATATCGAATAGCGAGCCACAGCTAACACGTCATCGAGTGGATGATTCCTCAAAGCGACTTCTACCCGTTTTGGACGCAGGATTTCGAGTTTGTCTGCTACTGCTGTAAGGTAGGCTGAGCACTGTGATAGCATTTGGAAGAACAGCAGAGACATACCGAGTAAACTCAAAGCATCAGGCTCACAGTCAGCCTACATAGTCGGAATTTGGTAGACAGAATTGTCTTCATAGCTTTCTTCCTTTCCCTTGGTTTCACGAACTTACACGTGTAACGGAGTAACTATCAACTTTACTGAACTTTTTCATACAATATATTCCATTAATAAACTACGGCGCAAACAAAACAAAGAATTATGAATTGTTGGTAGAACAAAGAACTGCGAGAGGCTTGTCTACGACCCCTGTATCAAAATAGATGACACTTCTGCTATTGGCTTCATTCGTAAACTAAACGTTATTTCATGTGAAACTAAACCTATTTAACATGGACAACTCTGCTATTATTACAAAATGTGTGTCATGGAAGCACATAAACCTGTCACAAGCTTTACTGTGGGTGCTTAGCCAGAGTTTCCCTCTGTTTCGGAGTTTTTAAATTCAAATTGCAGTTCTTATACGTATTAAAGAATCGCTTTGCTGACTATTAACGTAGAAATCCGCATTTAGATTACCAGGATATAATTTGCGTGTAGATTTCACTTGGGCGTCGTTACAGTATGTAATGTTAGAATAATCTGCAATTCAGGACATCATTAGTGACCATATTTTTTATTATATTTATTGATCTGCTTATTTTGGCAGAATTAGACTCATCTGGCCCTCTCTGACACCTGTTTCGGCATTGTACATATTTTGCATGTTTTCACAATGACATATAATTAAGTTATAAAAAGACTTACTGTGAAATATACCGGTCGGGGCTATACTCTCTAATAAAAGTCATGGTACAGTCGCTAATACTTCAGTTAGGCCTCTAATTACGTGTCAGCAAACCTGGCATTTTTTCCGGACATTTATACAACTGGCGGGATTGGTGTTGTGGTGTTTTTCTTAAGTTTTATTCTTTCAGTTACGTATATGTGTAGCCTACTAATTTGTCCCCATTCTTCCATTCTGATCCTCCATTTTCTTTGTAACTTGATGTTAGATTGGGTAGAGATAAGTGTCTCTTTTTAGGTCCCGTACCTCAGTCGGTAAAAACTGGACCCTTACGGGATCACATTGTTGTCCATTTGTCTGTCTCTCTGTTAAGAGCCCTTTTTCTCAGGAACGGTAGAGGTATGGAGTTGAAATGTATGTCAAATACTAAGCTCTACGGGGTAAAAAATTTAAGCATCGAAGCGAATGCAATCAAAAGATGTGGCCATCTATGTCACATATTTTCATACTCGCAAGCTCATTCATCAAAACGTACAGACGAGCTGTTTATAATCATAATTAAGTTTGTACGGAACACTCAGGGCGCGTGTCCTACCCACACTTGCCTCTTTTTTTTTGCAATTAAAACTGCGTAATACAATAGTGACTGTATGGGTATAGTCTTCAATCTTGTAGTTTAATACTTAAAAAAAAAACACACGTTTATGATCCGGTCTGGATTACTCGCTGATCATGTAGGTGCAGGAAATATATGAATCAACAAATAAGATTCATTGGTAGCTATTGTACAATTCATCTCAATTTCTTTTCATTTTAATTACCATATTTTTCAAGTTTCATTATATCTGTAGCAATTAAAAGAGAAATAACGAACACCAAATTTTCTTGTCGTCTTAGAACTATATCTCTAGAACTGGGATTTCTCTCCTACCGCTCTGTGCAATAAACACACATTGTTTAATTCGAGTACGTGCCGATTGTTACAGGGTTTCTCTGGTAGTTGTGGCTTGATCAGTTCATAATTCTAGCCAAACACCCTTTTCCAGTACATGTGAAATTTCCAGGAGTCTTGATTAGAAAAATGAAAAGCGTGTAGACTGCTTGCAAAATAATAGGCGAGAATAATAAAGTAGGCGACAAATAATAATTATTCCGTGCTAAAAATTTAGCAGCTGGTGTCAACTTCTCTTCCATTGGCATGGAAGCAAGAATACGCAGAACAGTTTTACTTAAGGCGCGACATTGACACTTTGCGTGGCAACGGTGGTGTGTAGTGTCTTTGAATGTGAGAAACGTGTCCAATTCGGCGCTTGAACTCATGATGTATATCTCTCCTTTCTGTCGTTATCACGTCATAACGTGTCCGCTGTCTTCACAGATTTAACAAATTTATTTTGTTTTATGCCCGAGAGTACTTTTTCTACGCCACAGTCACCAGTCATCGCAAGGGAGGGAAGTCGTGTGCTCCGTCTGATAATGTTTGTGTAACATGTATTCTAAGGCGGACATTGGGGAGCTTCGCAGAATTTGTCTAAATGAACGCTGATAACCACCTAAAAGATGGACTCTGGTGTTGGCCGGTGTACTAGACCAAAGGCCATTGGTCCACCGTGCAGATTCGCTTTGGGGCTGGTTCTTCTCTCTGTTTTGGGAGCTAACGAGCTGCACGTTACGCTATACGAGCAGGTCAGTCTTCCAGAGCCTATTGTAACAACATTGTATTGAATTAACGACCGATCGATCATGTAATGAGTCAGATGAGTCTCTTATCAAAATATTTACAGGTACGCAAATTTTTAGATGTATACACAGGATGTTTCAGAATTACACCGACAAACTTCGAGGAGATGTAGAAGGTGTGTTAAGGAACAAGATGAGGATATGTACCTGTTTCCAGAAACGCGATCCAACGACGCTACAGAATATCAAAGTTACAGGCGCCGGCGCCTGTATATGTATGTGTATAAACGGTGATTCCGTGATGACGTTACACACTTTCAGGGGTGATGGAGAAGCATAAGTGTATCAATTTGAGGGAAGCGACCATGGCGCGGAAACGAACTAGTCGCAAGTTATAAGAAAAAACGTTCTGCCACCCCTGGCAATGGAATACATTTGCCGGTACTGTTGTTGCTAAGACTGTAGGGTAGGCAACTTTCAGAGCTGGTAGTGTGGACCACAATAATAAAAAAAATCCAGTAAACATGGTGTCTAAAATAAATATCTGAGGAGCCATGAGCAGTGGTTCATCTTCGCTACTGTGAACCACATCTCCTCTATTGCGCAAGTGCCCATAGCTCTTAAGATATACCGAGCGGGGTGGCGCAGTGGTTCGACACTGGACTCGCATTCGGAAGGACGACGGTTCAATCCCGCGTCCGGCCATCCTGATTTAGGTTTTCCGTGATTTCCCTAAATCGCTCCAGGCAAATGCCGGGATGTTTCCTCTGAAAGGGCACGGCCGACTTCCTTCCCTAATCCGATGAGACCGATGACCACGCTGTCTGGTCTCCTTCCCCAAACCAACCAACCAACCAATCTTAAGGTATACATTTTGGAGCCCGTGTTTACTGGCCACTTTTTCTTGTTTTAGTCCGTAATACCACGTCTGAAAGTTACCTATCCTACAGTCTTAGCAACAACAATACCGGTACATGTATTCCAGCGTCAGTGGTATCAGAGCGATATTCGCTTATAATTTTCGACTCGTTCTTTTCCGGACCAGAGTCCCTTACCTCAAATTGATACATTTATCCTTCTACATCATCCCTGAAAGTTTGTACGATCATCACAGAATCACCTTATATATACAATTATCTATAGGCGCCGGTGCCTATTTCTGTGACGCTCTTTAGATTCAGTGGATGACGTATCCGGGCACGGGTTTCTATTCTCGTTTTGTTCCCGATGACACCTTCTACATCTCCGCGAAGTTTTTGGCTGTGATTTTGAAGAATCCTATATAGGTGTGTTATCAGATGGAGTTATGGATATCGGTTACGTTTAGTTTTTACGATGCAGGAACGCAGCAGAAAAAAGAACCCGTGCTAACCACTGGGCGAAAGAAATACTCTACCGACCAAATGGCTTGACACTCGCTGATGGTATGTGTGTATTCAAGTAACACATACAGAACTCGGAACGTTTCGGAAACTGTTTGCAGTGTTTGGTGTGACGAGTACGTGTTAGTTGCGAAGGAGGCGGAGCAAATACTGCGCCGAACACATTTCCGCGTTCGCTTCGCGATGTCCGCCGTCGGAACCAGAAATTCGTTTAGCGACCCGTTGGCAGCGGCGAGCGCCTTATCTATTGACTGGCTGTAAACAAACGCCGCGGGGGGAAATGAGGTTAAAAATGCAATTAAAGTTGTTGGCGCGTCAACAAAAGGCTTCTGCCGTGTGAGTTATGGCGTGTTTAATATTCGCGTGCCCTTATCGACGGACTGATTTATAGAGGGGAGCGTATTTTAATGCTTCGGACGGCGTCGTAAAATCGACGGCACTAAAGTGCGGGTCCAGGCCGCGGAGCCTCGGCCGGCGAGAAGGGGGGAGCAGTTTTTCAGCCGTCTTCTAAAAGTCGAATTATTGTCAGAACGTCTGTTTCGACATTTCGACGTCGTATATTACCGCGTTTCGTAAGGGCTCAAAGGGGAACAGCCGGGAGAGGACTATCGCTACGTCGACGTTACCCATTCCACACGCACACACACAGACACACACACACCTCGCAACCCAATTTTCGCAGAATATCGACCGCTGTGCGAGGCACTATTCCAGTAATATACGACACGGCGGTTCACTCACACCCCATCTCCCCTCATTGTTCTCCCTGTTTTTTTTTTTTGCGACTGTCTTAAGCCTCCTCTCTCTCTCTCTCTCTCTCCCTCTCTCTCTTTCTCTTTCTTACAGGCATATGCCTTGTCCTGCCACTTACGCGTTACGAGATTGTATCGTATGCTTTACGCTTTCTTCGCCATCAAATTGATTCGGAGCACCATGGCGGGGCGAGGAAACGCTTCGATCTTCAACGAGTCGGCACCCCTCCTCCGTCCCCTCGCGCCGCTCCTCGCTGCCCCTCCCGCCTCACTCCCCCCTCCCCCTCTCCTCTCTGCTGCTCCGCCGCCCCCGCAAATGCCGGCGCCTTGCTCTCTGAGATGAGATCTGTCTTGCTGCTCTATTGTGCAGATAATCGGTTGGCGCTCCCCGAACGATTACGAGATACGCGTGCAACAGTTCCCGGTACGATAATGGGTTGAAACCCGGCCGCGCGGCGCGCGCCTGCGCCTCGCCGCCGTGAAGTGAACTGTAACTGCTGCCTTTTGTTTCTTTAAATATGTACCGCTGTCCGGACCGCCGGACCGCCCGCCCGCCGGCCGTGGGAATGGGTCGCGGAAGTGAGGTGAGGTGTGCGGAGCGCGCGCGCCACTGACCCGAGGCCGGCTGTGCGCCGGGCGCCCCCCGCGTGCGCCGACACGGCGCTGCTTCGATCCTCGGCGGCCGTTAAGTGACCGCCACACCGGGAGCACCTCTCGCTCCCGAGGCGTACGTTCCAGACTCGCCGAGATACGGAGCTTCACACCCGAAGCACTGAACAGTCGATACTACACCGAAGCGGCGAACAAAGTGGTATAGGCGAAGCGTTCAACGAAACATCAACGATATGGGCTTTCGAAACCGAAGGCCCACTCGTCTACCCTTGATGACTGCACGGGGACAAAGCTTTACGCCTCGCCTGGGCCCGTCAACACCGACATTGGACTGTTGACGACTGGAAACATGTTGCCTGGTCGGACGAGTCTCGTTTCAAATCGCATCGAGCAGATGGACGTGTACTAGTATGGGGACAACCTCAAGAGTCCACAGACCCTGCACGCAGCCTGGTGAAAGTTCTGTAATGGTGTGCGGCGTGTGCTGTAGGAGTGATATGGGACCCCTGATACGTCTTGATACGACTCTCACAGGTGACACGTACGTAAACGTCCTGTCTGGTCACCTGCATCCATTCATGTCCATTGTGCATTCCGACGGAGTTGCAAAATTCCAGCAGAACAATACGACATCTCACACGCTCAGAATTGCTACCAATCCAGAAAGCCTATAGATAATGTATAAACTGCTAGCAATAGGAACAGAAATCCGCATAAAACCCTTAAAACCCACATAAGTGTGTGTGTGTCTGTGTGTGTGTGTGGCGGGGGGGGGGGGGGGGATAATTCTTCTGTTGTAATGGACATTGCATTGGCGTTAAGGAAAGAGCCACCAGAATGATCGATAGAAATAATTTCTTGAAACGATACTACTGGAGTATACACATTATTTTAGCAGCAGTGAAACACTGCACAGCCGGCCTGTGTGGCCGAGAGGTTCTAGGCGCTTCAGTCTGGAACCGAACGACCGCTACGGTCGCAGGTTCGAATCCTGCCTCGGACATGGATGTGTGTGATGTCCTTAGGTTAGCTAGGGGACTGACGACCTCAGATGTTAAGTCCCATAGTGCTCAGAGCCATTTGAGCCACACACTGTACAGCAGAACTACGACGTAGGAAGTGAAATGGCGAAGGAGAAAATGAAAAGATATAGCAAAAATTGCATGAAGCAGAAGAGTTTGCATAAAGCCATAGAATGAAACTAACGATTACGTATGATATGCTGGTAATAAATATGTATCATAAATGAAGCAGCGTCTCGTCGACAACAGTGACAGTTTAGAGATTGGATCAGACAAGGATGGGCAGAAATACTGGCTCGGTCTTCTGCAAGAAATCATTTCGTAACCAGACCCGTTAGGATTCGAACGCAACTCGTTTCAAATAATAACCCAGAATTTAACAACTGCTTCACAGTTTATGATATATGACTATCGCATATATACCAACCGTGCACAGGCAGCGTGACAACTCGAGTTAGCGACCAAATGGTGTAAATTGCCCTGAAGATGACCCCATCGCGGGTTGAAACCGGTTGCCGACAAAATAGATAACGCAATTGTGACTGTCATTTTGATTGATCAACTCTAAGGACACATAACGTTTTTTAGTTTTACATGTGATTGTATGACCATAAGTAGAATAAACAGGTGTTAAGATAAATAATTATGTTCAATAATTACAATGATTCCATATTCCCTTTTTTTCTAAACATTAAGCAATGAACGCGAGAAAAGTGTTGGACTTAATTATATTCAATATTTCGGGAACGTAACAGCCATCTGCAAGGTCGCTTGTTTCCTTTTTCTAAAGACCCAACTTGCTCACCAGTTTGTAAAAACAATGCATTTCGGAATTCCCTCTGAAAATGCAGTATGTAGTCACCTTCCGCTGGCCAGAATTTGCTTTGCGTTGCTTGTGGTATTCGTTCTGACAGATGACGCCATCACAAACACTCGACTGGCTTGGCTGTTGGGAGACGACTCAGTGTCACGTTCGTGACTGATCACTTGCTCGTGCCATTCTGCGTGCAGGGACGCAAGTGATGAATTCCACCCCACGACGACACTAATAATTTGTCCCTACTATTATAATTACTCAATGTTTTATGTTGATGGTTTGTCAGGTTGCACATGTTGGACATTCTCTCTGCTTTTTGTTAGATGGCGGCGTTGCATTATTTCATTCCTGTAGTGCTTTACACAACTGTTGGAGCCAGTATGTGAGGCAACAGAAAGTATGGTAAACTTGCTTTATTTTTTCGGGAGATTAATGGTCAGCACGCATAACACATAAATTGACTAACAGGTGAAAATACTCCAGCAACACACTATAGCTGCCGATTGTGTTGCAGTTGTCATTATGGATAGCACTTACGCAAGCACAGATTTCTATTAAGTCAAACAGAAATGCTTAGGTGCTACAGAGTTTCTCAAAAGAGATTCAGAAAGAGCGATTGGAAAAAAGTACGGATACTGCATAAACGTCAATATTCCCCTCCCAAACTAAAATCGAATTCCGTACTTTTTGATAATGAAGCTGGAAAAGGCTGCAGAAAATAAACACACGAACGAAAACCTACAACCGCAGATGATGTAGAAATTAAGAATTAGAAGCAGTGTAAATAAGCGTACGGCATTGTCGGACGGGAGTCCCCCATTCGGGGAAGTTCGGCCGCTGAGGGGATGAAATGATGATGAGGACAACACAACACCCAGTCCTTGAACGGAGAAAATCTCCTGCCCCAGCCGGAAATCGAACCCAGGCCCCTTGGCGTGGCATTCCGCCGCGCTGACCACTCAGCTAACAGGGGCGGAAAGAAGCAGTAATAATTAATGTCAAACTACGTCCAGCACTTTCTGTTTCCTTGCAGCCAACTATTTATTCAACGCTTCATTCCCGACCTCGTGATGTGTTATGACGTCATTAACCACAAATAGGTAACGTCATCTGTTTTCTTGCAGGAAATGTCCACTGCAAACATTTCCTTATTAACAGGGTGTTTGAATTGTTGCTTTGTTTTAAATATGAACACATCAGCAATGCTGCATGGTAAAGCACTTCATCAGGAGTTTCCGTGGAGTAGGTAAGTTAACCTAAAACCGAAACTTAATTGTATCACTAAAAGTGCTTTGGAAATATGATACTCAGTAGCTCTTGCGGGCACTTTATGTAAACGCAGAACATTTTCTACGTGAGGTCGGAAATTACTTGATGAAAACACCCGTCTTCTGAAGAGACTGTCTTTGCACAACATTCCAAAACGCACATCACCCTGTTGGATGGTCAGTTTTTGTTAATATGACTGCAACACTGTCCGAGAGGGTAATGTGTAATAGCAGAACGAGTAACACAATTATTTAAAAATACTCATGCGAAGCATATGGCGGTAACGAAGCTGAAAATTAAGACTGCATCCGAACTGAAAGGAAGCTGTATGTGTCTGCGTAAGTAAGACGACAAGTAGCAAGTGAAAAGCACCGCATGCTGTTAATAACTCACCATTTTTTTCATCGAAAAAGTTTCTGTAGTATAAATATTTTTATATATTAATATATTAATGCTCATGTATGAAATATTATATTTAACACAATGTAAATTTTCCGTGTTTAATAGAGTTTAGAAGAATACAATCGGTGGAACATTTTTGTGGTTGTGGATTGTTCATTTTATCTCACGTATTGGACACCAAATATTACATTTATGTTCGGAGCACAACTAACGAACACTATTAAGAGATTCGCATAGGAGGGGAGATGTTTCAGAAGAAAAATACATTTAACTTAGTGAGGGACGTACGACATAGAAACTGTATTTAGGAGCTTCAAGTATTTAGTATGCGATCAGTTAGATTTGGAAGAATTGTTCTAAGAGTTCATCAGCAATATAGAACATGGCATGGAGAGCGCACTGGCCTCTTGGAATATAAGGTACCTTATAAAAAGAGATCAAGGTTTTTGTTTAGATTCTGCGGCGAATCATGCTCTCTCCGTTGTCGACACCGAGGGGCAGAGTTAATGCTACCTTACCCTTGGTTATTAATTTTCACTGTCGGTAACTTCTGACGTAGGACATCTTTTGTTGTGTGGTGGCGCGAGTGTTTAGTGTGTGTGTGTGTGTGTGTGTGTGTGTGTGTCTGTTTGTGTATCTTTTCGGAACTACACCGCAAACCGAGGTTATATACAGCCTTGCACAGTGTTTACTTGCTGCAGTTTTTCCTTGATGTCAGGGTGTGCTTCTGTCGAAATATCAGCTGTGGTCAACGACATCACCCGACAGCAGTCCCCGTAAGTTATTTGAAGAAGAATTTGGTCTTCATCCGAAAAAATGGAAGCTATCTGTTCAGTCAGATAAAATCGATTTCGTCTTTCTTGCTGCAGGACTACTACATATGCTCAAATTTCGTCCTGGCCTGATATTGGTGGACGTACATTTCATCCACAACAACGCATCAGCGTACAATGTCATTAGGATTTTTTTTCCAGATGAGTCCAAATGGCTGAGAAACTAGTTTTCGCGAGTGCTTCCGCCCAACGTTCCACAAACACTCGTAGTTAATTCTTCGAATGCTTCAGCTACTTCTTTCAAATTTATCGCCTATCGAAAAATACCGTATTTTGCACTCCCTAGACGTTTAGTTTAGTGGTTGCAGTTTCCGTTATGTCTTTAACACGAACCAGATTTAAGAGAAGTGGCTTACTATGCAGCTCAGCCATCCATGTCTTAAATATTGAAAATAAAGAAGCAGATTCCTTACAATTCTCCACCAACATTGCAAAAGTTTTCGTTACTGATAAATCGCCCAAAACAATGAATTTTATAACAGTACCATATTCTATTTTATATATTTCAACAAAAAATGTTCAGTGTGTATATTTTAGGAACAGGCTTTACAATAACAGCTATAAGTCACAAATTCGTTGTTAACTAGCTTAAATTATTTTAATACAGCAACTCGTTTCGAGGTGTAACTTCCTCACTGGGGAAAAGTGGCAGTACACCTAACTATCAATATGGTAGTTTTCTATCTCGGGAACCGTGGTGCTGATTACAATAAACATAGTGGCGTAATTTTTCACGATTTTGGAAACAGAAGACAACAAAAACAGAGACAGCCACAGATATGAAAGAAGCAGAACGCAGCTTGATTCCAGAGCAACGCACAACACATGAGTGCATTAAGATACTTCAATAAAATCTTCTTTTTTTACAAGCTGCGTCACTTCGAACAAGACACTCGAGCTTCCGATAAATGTCACCGCCATCATCATCAGGAGTTAAAATCATTGAGTGCCAAGGGTGACCCTGTGTTTTGGTTATATAGATGCAATGGCAGCGTCTGGAACCTTCCAGGGACGGTCGGAGTGACGCATTCACGGTAGGCAAGTTGGACAGCTCCTAGCTGGAACTATATAAGCAGAACACCCAATGACGATGGTGGAGACGCCTGTCGGAAGCTCGAGTGTTTTATTCGAAGTGACGCGGCTTACAAACCGAGAAGATTTATTGAAGTCTGCCACCGCAAAAGACTCCTAGGACACATTATGATATAGGATGTCAAATCAGACTCCATTCAGCCAACTAGTTTCCAAACTTATTTTATTTGGCTACCAGTTTCGGGGATTTACTATGCCATCTTCAGGCCCCTGACCTACGCGTAGGAAGATTCCACCTCGGTTCTGGTCAAAACAGAGGCCAGAAATACTGGTATTAGTAGATTTCTGCTTCCTAAAGCAATCTATTCAACCATCATCCAGTGTTGCTGCCCTGTTTTGACCAGAACCGAGGTGGAATCTTCCCACACGTCGATCAGGGGCCTGAAGATGGCGTAGTACATCGCCGAAACTGGTAGCCATATAAAATAAGTTTGGGAACTAGACGGCTTAAAGGTATCTGCTTTGACATCCTGTGTCGAACAACCCGAGTCCCACAACCATCTCTGGAAAGATGGACTTACAGAGACATTGTGATGTTTTTGTATTGCCATATTTTGTGCGGTGATGAGATCGTACCTCGAAACTAGTTATATTCGAATAATTTGAAGCAAGTGGACACCAAAAGTCAGTGAATGTCATTGGTATTAGCGTCACATCTCTGGTACGCGGGCGAGCGCGCTCGTGGTGTAACCTGCACCGATCGGCGGCTCAGGTGATCGGCTCCGCGTGCGGCTGGTGGTCCACTGCGTTACGTCAGGGCGGCCGGCCGGCGCCCCTCGCCTGTGACAAGGGAGACCGCACTGCATTCGTCAGGCTTTTCTTTTGCGGCCTGGCCGCCCACCCTGAGTGCCCCCGGTAATTGTCTGGAAAGTGCCTCCCGCGGAAACAGGATCGGCGCTGTGATCTCTGACTCCCGTTACAGACAGCTCACGCCGCTGTGGGCCTTCCGTGACGCTGCCGCCGCCGCCGCCGCTGCTGCTCCTGCTCGCCAAGTTGTTCACGGAAACGCTCAGCAGCCGACACGCATCAGTGGCACTCGGTTGTTGTATATTATCAATCCTGTGCTGTCCTAAGTGAGGGCAAAAAATGTGTTCCGGGACAGAAAGCAGGCCGGCATTGGTCGTAGTATCGTCTGTCTTTTCTATTGCAGAGCTAGGTGTCAGCTAACAGCGCAGCTACCGTCAGTGCCTTATAGGGAGTCATGTAGACTCAACGTATTGTAACAGCACACATTCCAATATAATTCAGGGGTGTACAATCATGCATGGTTGACCAATATTGGTACATGGCTGAGTTATATTGGAATACGTGCTGTTACAATTATATATAGTAATCTTCTCTGTATATAAAAGGCAATGTCCTGACTCACTGACTCATCATTGCCTAGCCTAAGCCGCTAAGGATAAAATCTTGAAATCTGGGCAAAGGTAGGTGTCGTTTAAGAAGGGATTTCTCGTAATTCTGACGCTAAGGGGGCAAAATATCAGATGAAGTGTTTCTTTGAAAAATGTCGCTATTAAGGCAATCTTGAAGCTATTTGGTTTCTCGGTTTCAGCATTTTTGGAAATTTACGAGTAGGGATAAAGAACTACTTAACTATTTTTAAAGCTTATCTATGAACATTGGTATTTGGCTTCTTGGATAAAGATAAAAGAATACACGTTTCATTGTTTTTGGAAAGTGCATCACGTAGGGGGTAAAATAGGGGATGGGACTTTTTATGAAAACATTTTATTATAAAATCAGTTTCAAAGCTAAATCTATAAAATTTACATTTGGTTTCTCAGTTAGAAATAAAAAAATGTGTTTAACTGTTTTTGGTAATTCAACCCCTATGGGTGTGAAACTATGGATGAAAGTTTTTGTGGAAATATTTCATTGTGCAAGCAATTTTGAAGCTAAATGTACGAGAATTTGTATGTGGCTTCCCTGTTAGAAATAAAACATACACGTCACTGTTTTTGGAAACTCAACTACGAAGCGGATGAAATAGGGTTAGACTGATTCACTGACTCGTCATCGCTCAGCCCAAACTGCTAAGGATAGGAGCTTTAAGTTTCGAGACGGTGTGCGTCTTATGCTTCAGCATCGTTTAAGATGGAATTGTCTGAAATTTCACTCCTAAGGGGGTTAAATAAGGGATGAAAGGCTTTTTTAAAGCATGTCGCTATCAAGGGAATTTGGACGTTAGAACTACGAAAAGTGTAATTGGTTTCTCAGTCAGAATAAAAAAAATTACATGTTTCAGTATTTTCGGAAATTCAACCATTAAGGCGGTAAAATACTGCGTGAAAGTATTTTTTGAAAATGCGTAACTGCTGAAGAACTACTAAAGGATTTTTAAGGCTACATCTATGGTAAATCTTATTTGACTTCTCCGTTAGAAATACAAAACTACGTGCTTTAGTGTTTCTGGAAATTCAACCTCTAAGGGAGTGCAATGGAGGATGAGCATTTAAAGAAAATATTTCATTACATTAAAAGAATTTTTAAAGCTTAATTTGTGAAAATGGTATTTCACTTCTCGGTCAGATATAAAGAAATATTCGATAGGGAATGAAACTTGCTACGAAATATCTCCACAAGAAGGCAAAAGGGATGATTAACAAAAACTTTGGACTCGAAAAGACCATGCTTAAATGGCCTTAATTGGTGAAAAACTTAAAAGGTGTTGCAATTTGTGATCAACATAAAAATTCGTTTAAATAAAATTATTAAAAAATTCTCTGTATGCCATACAGTCCGCGCGAGCGAAGCAGCAGACGCTAAGATAGTTACATATATAAAATGTAGACTAGCAATGGCAAAAAAAGAAAAACATTTCTGAAGAGGAGTAATTTGTTAACATCGAATATCGATTTGGGTATTAGAAAGTCTTTTCTGAAAGTATCTGAATAGAATGTAGCCATATAGGTAAGTAAATGAAGGACGATAAACAGTTTGGACATGAAGAGAATAAAAGCTTTTGAAATGCGACGCTGCAGAAGAATGCTAAAGATTAAATGGATAAATCACGTAACTAATGAGGAAGTACTGATTAGAAACGGGGAGAAAAGAAATTTGTGGCACAATCTGATTACAAGGAGGGATCGGTTGATAGGACACATTGTGAGATATTAAGGGATCATCAATTTAGTACCGGAGGGAAGTGTTGGAGGTAAAAATCATAGAGGGAGACCAAGAGACGAATACAGTGAGCAGATTCAGAAAGGTGTAAGTTGCAGTAGTCATTCCGAGACGATGAGGCCTGCACAGGTTACAGTAGCATGGAGAGTTGCATCAAACCAGTCTTCGGACTGAAGACAGTAACAACAACATAATTACGTCTACATGACTACTTCTGACGCACTAATCATAGCTGCACTGTTAGCTGAAATCTAGATCTGCAATAACAAAGACAGATGATATGAAGACCGATCCTAACCTTCTCTCTGTCCTGGATGACATCACGGTCGCGGTGCACAATGACTCACATGGAATCGAACATGAAGAAAATGTGTTCTTCTCAAGGAAGGAACAGAGCTGTGGCAGGATTCAGTCCGTAGCGTCGTTACCCCGCAGAAACGGAGCTCGCCAATGCGACTCCCGTCTCGGACATAAGCGTGGTTTTTAAAATCTGCTATATTGGTTGTTTTCCGTTTTTTTGTTTTATCTGCTTTTAATGCTTTACATTCTATAGGTAGAGCCGGCTCGTGTAGTAATGACAAATGCAGAGTCAGGGAGTTTTCAGCCAAATACCAGGCTAATTGGGGCGGACGGAGCCACAAATGGGAGTATTTGGGAAGGGTTTTCCATTCTCACCATCAGTCTTACAAGCAAGGAAAATGTCTCCACAACCTTGACTGGAACCATTTCTAATTTCATTCTGGACCTATATCCCAGATAAAAATCTGATTGCCTACCTTAAATGTAAGGGATATATGTGGATATTAAATACCGTAAAGTCGAGCTGCTCGATATGTGCAGTGTATTTTTGTGGCTATCAAATGCCTCCTGTGCTTTTGTAAACCATACATATTATAAAAATGGCCGTATGTATGCGTGTGTTTTCTACATCTCCTCCTAAACCACTGGACCAATTTCAACCAAACTTGCCACGCATTTCCCTTAATATCAGGGTAAGAACCACCTCCTATCATAGTTCAGGAGATGTGACGTTATAAAGACTGAGATGCGTGAAAAACTGCCGCTTCACGCTTGAAGTTTAAATTTATTACTTCTTTGCTACTAACTTTATTCACAACATATTTCGCAGACAGTATACACATACGCCGCTGAATGTACCTGCACAAATATGTCGTCGTTTTACGACACATATATCAAGAGATATGACGTCATAAAAATTGAGATGCGCAATATGCATTAATTTTAATACATTTATTATTTACTAATAAGCCACTCCTACAGTCAAGTCAACTTAAGTAAGTCCCTGACATCGGGCAGCACCTTTGGCAGCTTTCAACAGTAAAGCGCAAACGGCTGTAGGTGAAAACAAAGGCCGTTTGTAGGGCTGTGAATAGGGGTTGCCATAGAGGATTTTACAAAAGCGGGTTGCAGACACTTGTAGTAGATGAGCCCAGCGTGCAGAATCTGTTCGGGATGCTATAATTATACATTGGTACATTATGCCTATTTCTTTGTACGACTGTTTCATAATTTCAAAGACGTTTTCACCAATACATGTAAATGACTTTTGTTCGATATTAAAATACAAACGCAGTTAATTTTTTTTCGTTTTAATAGAAAATTGGCAAAATGAATACCCGGGCAACGCTGAGTCTGTCAGCTAGTGTAATATGAGAGAAACCAGTACATACGTCTGCTTGAGAAAATATAATATTTACTTTCGGAATTTGGGATTTGACCACAGTAAGAACCGGAGTCTGGTTATAGAAAGGGAGACTAAATTCTTTGGGATTTGGTGTTACAGTTGTATCCAGTAGATCAAATGGCCTGATAAGGTCACGAACGACAAAGATCTTAAAAGAGTGGGACAAGAGTTTAAGGGACTCTATAGTAAAAAGAAGCTCCAATCATTCGTCCCCTTTTGAGACTCGAGGCGCTCTTACAAACAATACTAGAGGGAAACGTCAACGGAAAAAGAACTGGAGAAAGAGCACGACTGAAATACTTCAAATTATGACAGATGTCGAGAATGGAATTTTTACTCCGAGGCGGGGTGCGCGCTGATTTAAGACTGGGCAGCTCAGTCAATACAGTATTTGTCCGCGTGAGGCAAAGATCATGAGCTCGAATTTCGGCTCGGAGCACTGTTTTAACCTGCCATAAAGTTATAAACTGTGTTGGACTGTAGCTCCCACATAGAAATGAAGAAGGAGGCAACAAAGACGTGAAGACTGGTGATAAGACAGCTGCCAACCAGTATTCGGATTGAGGACTAAAGGTGGAGGATACTGTCGACGTTACAGATGGAGTACTTGCTTTGCAAGGAAACCATATCCGCGTCCAGTGAGCCAGCCACTCTGCCAACTCGCTCGGTAAATTTTCGAAATAGATGATGTGATAGCCACATGGTGTCGAGCCTATTGCAAATAGCAAAGAATAGGAAGACAAACAGACCACTCAGATAGCACCTTCTCCAATCCTGTCTTAATCTTCCTAGATTTCCTCGATCTGACCCCTTCAACCTTTATATTTGTTTCCTTTGTTTGTTTACACCAAATTCAAGGTTAATTCGGCTTATTATTATATCAATATCGAGGCATGTAGAGAATAACAACTAGTTCATTTGGACAAAAGTTTAGCTTAGGTGTAGTAGCTGCCACATAATTTACAAAATGTGGTGCACTGAGTTGGTTTTAATGTCAGAACAGTAAGCCGAATTTTCGGAAGATGAAAGGAGTCAGTTTTTCTTTCTCGGAACTCTGTCAAAGCTTCGAGTAGATGGCAAGTTCCATGTAAAGAAAAATTCGTGATCGCAGTGCGATTTAGATTCCACTGGGCCATATCAACATCACTGAGGCAGTTCGTTAACTGATCGGAGGAAGATGAGGCAATACGACCATCACTATGATCATGGAAATTTATACAAGGGAGGTGAATTAAAGGTTATCTTCCAGACGGCATCGAGATCATTGTCGACAAAATTCAATTGGAGAGGAACGGGACAAATGAGACTGCCAGAGCCAATGAAGGTACAATTTCCACACACTTCTGAAGTGAATACAAAATCTGGGTAGCTGGATTGTGATCTGGATGAAATTTGGGAATCTGTATCCACATTAACCAGCACCTATGCGCGAGTTAGGTGAGAGGGGGGGGGGGGGGGGGTAACGCACTATGACTGAATAGCAACCATTGAGTTATGGTGATAAGTTACAGGTCCGCACACGCGGGTATTGAAATCGATTACCGGAGAAGACGTTTCGTGCGGTTTATCGTTGCACTACCTCGCGCATTCTTTTCTTGTAAAAGCATGCTTCGTTGCCCACTAGTATTTGACATAAACAGTGTGCTGTACATGGTATCTTGTTGTATAAATTACACTACAAACAGAAAACTTCTGGAAGGCACAAAATGTTGGCGTTCGCCTTAATAAAAGTAGACAGATACGATTAAGTAGCTAAGAAGCCATTGCCGGCCAGTTTAGTAGTGACTTTAAACGGGAAAAACCAACAGAATTTTTTTATGAATAAGATAACAGACAGCAATTGTAGCTAGTACCGTTACTGTGGGTAATATTACAATCTACGGCCTCGTCGTTATTGAATAAATGGAACGTATCGATACCAAGTCAGATAAGAACAGTGAAGAAATCGGCAGACAATTTCTCGAAGTCATCACACAAGCAGATGACGAATGAACACAGCGGAAAATGTAGATCAAGGTAGGTTGGAGGGAGCTTGAACTAAAATAGCTTGCAGTAACCATACGGTATCTTAATCTCTGAGCCACCTCGGTCAGTTAACATAAGCATATGAATAAAAAATGAAAACGGACACAAGCACCAGAAATAACACGCACAAATGCGAAGAAAACACTGTTAAAGCCTTCTTTAACTGTCTGGTTGACTGAAACACAAGCATAACTCGAATCTAATAAATTCAGTTTGAGGCTGTCCTGCCTAGAGTCGTGATTTTACCATCATTACTGATGTCTTCATCTAATGCTTATTAATAAAATAGTGGTGTGTAGCTTTGCGCTAGATATAAGGGAAAGTCAGACGTTGCGAAAGTGTGCATTCGAAATGAGATCTGCTGAAGACTATTCCAGAGCGAGGCAACTTGCGCACAGCTTGTAATGTGCATTCGCCTCACTCACAGAAACGACGCCACGGCTTCGGCGAACTGCTCGTCTTGCCCTTGCCTTTTCTGTCTGTTAGTGCACATGAATACTGTCCTAGATCTCCTTTAATGTTCATGTTACATGTCACAGCAGTTCTTAATCATGTGCATAATTTATTTTCTTTCTTATGAAATTATTATTTTTCTCTGTCTTGCTCCGACTTGTTTAGAATTGTGTTTTGATTATTTCGTGGAACAGGGAGTGTCTTGCAAGCTAATCGATAAGATTGCTTTTGAACACATTCGGTTTGGTTTATTCACAAAAGGATCTTCAATAGTTATTCATACAGTGATCGTTGGGGATATTCTCACAAATCAGGGAAATGCGGATAGTAGATAAAAACTAAGCAACTAGATTCCGAGGGACAACCTGCTGAACAGTTCATACACTGTAGTAGCCCTTTGTGTTAATCTCGATACTATAGAATCCTAGACTCCATGCATGAGATGTGGCCAGTTATATGCTCATAGTTTAATTAGACTCAAAAATATTTTCTTTGTTTTATATGTTAATGTAACGGAAGAGAGGCATTTAGCAATACATCATTACATATCTCATACTTAGTACTACGCCCCCACTAATTATGAGATCGTATACGGATTTTAGACCAATAACTCTCTCTGTTTGGAAATAGCTCACAAGAAAAGGAAAAAAAAGAATAACGTCCTAAAGTATCCTACTAGCATTAGAGACCAACAGGGTTCGTAAATTAATTACGTAGAACTTCCTACTAACGGCTTCTTTTAAATTATCTCTACAATCGAATCGAAAACGAGGTCTAATTGCACTTTTCTGGAAGATTTTGGATTTCTAATTGAACTGCTGTCCTTCCATGAACCATTTACTTCATCAAACGGAGTTCATGCAGCCCCGTAATATTTAATGAAATTAACAGTAAAATAACCAGTTTCTCTGAAATGGTGGCATCGAGGGTTATCTCCAGAGCGAGTCACAAACGGTCGTTATTATGTTGTTTGAAGATGAGGACTTGTATTCGGCGCAGTACCCTTATGTATGTACATGTTGTTTATTTTAAATCTGACATGCTGATAACCAGTGATTTCATGATCATCACATGCATATTCGTGATGTGACAAAATACATAGCACAGATGGAGGAGGTTATGTTGATTAGTAGATCATAAGATCCGAAATGGTAACGTAGTCTCACCGAAACTAGTTATCGAAATTAGTGCTTTATTAGCGATCTTGGCTTTCTGAAGTTTTGCTTCTTAGTCAGCTACATTGCAGATCACCTCCATTCTGGCACAACGTTAGGAATGTATACCAATGGAACTAACTTTTAAAGAAAAACACTACTATTTGATCTAGCTCTGCACTGATACTTTCGCATTAACGCAATACATGTAGCATAACAAATACCTTCCCTTGTAAATACATATTTTCATTAAGAATAGGTTCTAGTTTCTTTCTTGCAATGTCATTTTAAAATAAAAGTGTATGTGGCTGTAGTTGATTTATATTTTTAAAGTAATGTTAATTTCATACTTATCTCTTTACTTTTCGTATGGGTGCCATACAGGATAGAATCTGCCGCTTCTTTCTTGTCGTCACTGAGTTTCAAGTGTAGAAAATGAAATACTTTTGATTTGAAACTGTTTATTAAGTGTATGTTTTGCCTATGACATACTTTTGCAAATAGATACACGCAGTCGATATAACGTTATGAACGAAATGGACTCGAAAGTATGAATACAACCTCTAAAATATTAGCGCAGCGCTTACGTGTTCAAACACGTCACGCTTCTTTCCCTCTCGGGCTCGCGTACCGTGACGCGCTATTTGGATCGGAACAAGTGTAACTAGAGCGAAATCGGCTGACGACTCCTGTAAGTAAGTAACCTGCGTTCGCTTCTGAGGAATTGTAATACCACAACGAAACAAGGACCCTGATTTCGGTGAGGGTAAAAGTCTATTGGAGGAAACCTTTCTTGCTATGAAACTATTATAGATCTTTTCGTTACCTCATAATTAACGGTTCATAGATCATAAATGTTCCAGAAATGATACATTAACGTTTCACAATTACAGATGTTACAAAAAAAGTACCTTTCTCCGTATGGTGGTGTCAAATACGTAACACAGCTCTTGGAGGGAAGAAGAAGATATGAATGACCAACCTCCTGATAGAGTAACGACTCACACATTGTACTGGACAGATCATCTTCAGGCTGGCGTTGCGTGAATATTATGGCAAGTTTTTATCACGAGTTCAGTATGCGAACGACGTACCACTTCTGACCACCTACTTCATTTGTAGCGTAGCAACTAACGTACAAAACAGCCTCTTCTGGTGTAACGTTCTTGATGGAAAATTATCTGAGTATTATTTCTTATCTTTTCGATTTTTTTCCTCTTTTGTGACAGAGAGAATTTTCAAAGGTTAATGGCGCATGAGAGAGCCTTGCACCACGGGTTTCCGTTAGTAGTATTTATGGACGAATAGATTTAAAGGAACCGTTTACCTGCTCGTAGTGTCAGAGCCACTTCCTGTGTGAGATACGCATCCACACTGCATTATCTTCCTCCCCCAACGATATATACAGCTCCCACTCAGAGGTCGGGGCCACCACGGATGTTTTGACTTCCACCATATTCACCCGTGCGTAATTTATTGGGCGGCATTCCACGGGATAAGAAAGTATTGAGTCTCTATTAGGTCCTCGGCGTCAGTAACTCAGCCGTGAATGGAAGTGGACGGTGGTCGGCTTGCATTTCACGAATGCAGCAATCCCGCTCCGGCGTTACTTCTGACTTCCTACGGCTCGGATATTATAACGACGATAAATGCGAGAATAAATTTTAGACACTGAATACAATAAAGAGGACAACAATGGGGACATTTATTGCTGCTGATACAGTAATAACAACCTCTATTGTTATTGTAATGTTCACTTACCAATAAATAACTTGAGCGTGTAACTACAGATTTACAAGTTGACCTCAGAGCCCATTGTGATGCCGCGCAACGCTCTTATTCCGAACCCCCGTTCCCCCCTTTTCTCTGCTCTTCGTCTCGGAACGAGAGACGGAGTTGACACTGTGTGACAATGGAGTACTTGTCAAAGATAATAACTGGTGTTTGTCCAAAAGCGAGAGCGCAGGTCGGGCAGAGTGTTTAATGAAAGGTGCGAACTGACGGCGCCGGTGCGGCTGTCACTGCGGCAGTCGGCAGATCGACAGCTAAAGGCGAACAGGAAGGGTAAGCAACGAATCCAGATAAGAAAGAAATACTTTTCGGCTAACTGCAGTTTACTCGCCACAGAAAAGACGGCTTTAATAGTGATTTTAATTCCAAAATAATGCTGCCTAATGTGCAATAGGACTTTATTCACATTGCCTCTCACCGTGGAAGTCTTCACACTTTTAAGAAATCCAGACATTCGCAAATTGTCACCAAGTAGAAATACGTACAGGTGTTTCAAAAGGAGGAGGAAATACGTCATACTGACCATTTTAAAGTGAAAATACGACACAGACATACGCTCTGTTCTCAACGGATTTCGAGTACCAGCTTTTTGTAACGCATGGTCTACTTCGCACGTTGAATTTCTCAACTAATTACTGTTTGTGGTGTTGATTATGAGTTAGGAGGCCAAATAGTACAAACAGAAAGTACAGTTATTCGGAAGTACCTTAAACAACACTGTAAACACAATCACAGGTTAACAACAGAGCGGTCGCAAACACTAGTTCATCTACATCTAGATCTACATCTGCATTTATACTCCGTAAGCCACCCAACTGTGCGTGGCGGAGGGCACATTACGTGCCACTGTCATTACTTCCCTTTCCTGTTCCAGTAGCGTATGGTTCGCGGGAAGAACGACTGCCGGAAAGCCTCCGTGCGCGCTCGAATCTCTCTAATTTTACATTCGTGATCTCCTCGGGAGGTATAAGTAGGGGAAAGCAATATATTCGATACCTCATCCAAAAACGCACCCTCTCGAAACCTGGACAGCAAGCTACACCGCGATACAGAGCGCATCTCTTGCAGAGTCTGCCACTTGAGTTTGCTAAACATCTCCGTAACGCTATCACGCTTACCAATAAATGGTCAGTGAAATTTTGGAACTTTACTAGTGTTTATTCCGTCGTACGAGAATCTGCTGTTTTCATCATTTTTATTTTTTCGTTTTACCTCGTTGCAGGATGCCCTTCGTTGTGTCAGAGTCGTCATTTAACTTAAGGGATGAAAGTCGTGTGCTACATCTGTCTGTGATTCGTGTAAACTTTGTTGTGTACGTTATCGTAAATGAACTGTTTATGCATCGTAGGCGGAGGCGTCCAGCGCATGGCTAAACGAGTGTGGAAAACAGTCTCATTACACCGAATGTCCGGTGTGCCAGACCATCTGTCGTTAATGCGCTGCATGGATTCGCTGCAGGTCTGTCTCACCTCCCGACCACTAAAACTAGGGCTTAGAAGCAGGTAAAAGAATTTTTTGTACGGTAATTGCTTATATAATAAATTGACAATAAAGCATAACAGTTATTGAGCTATTAATTTACTGTGACGTGGATCGTCCCTATTCCTAACGGTTTAACATTGCTGTCTCGTGTAAATGACTCTAGAAATTCTAGATACCAGTAGGGCGACATAATTTTGCATACGTCTGCAAATTTTTTAAAGTTATTCCATGAAATCTCACTACTGAGAGTAGAGAATATGTTTAAACGATGTTTACTCATCAGAATGGTCCACTGTGTCATCTCTTCAGATTTATTCTTCTGAAAAAAAAAAAATCATGTCTGAATGCAGAGGAAGATCTGTAATAGCAGGTAGGTCAGGTATATTCTTCTGAAAAAAATCATGCCTGAACGCAAAGGAAGATCTGTAATAGTAAGTAGGTCAGAATTTAACGCCCTATTCACGTCGAGATAATTGAAGACGGATCTCCAGTTCAGTTGAGCCAAGACGAGGGAGGGTTTCAGCCATAGCAATAGTAATTTCGCCATCATGTGAAGCGAAAACAGCTTCGGAATAAGCGCACCTGGGTGGCTAGACAGGGATTTTGAGTTCAGTGCCTTAACCGCTGCACCTATCGTTTGGTAATCTGTCTCCTTTTCGTTCCAATTACAGGGCATTACAGCTCAGGCAACTGCGGGATCATTAGATCGGATTACACGCAAATATTAAGACAACATAAGAATAGGGTTAAAGGTGATGACCCTGTAGGAAGGGAAATTTGTTAATCCTTAGATCTCAACAACCACCGAAAGCTGTTTTGAATTACAAATACGGAGGCAGCAACAGAAGTTAATGCTGATAACAATTCGTGCATGGTTTCAACAACAGATAAAAATACCGCTTGTGGTTCCTGGATAGTTTCATTAGAATGTGGAAGAGTTTCTTAACAAAGCAAGTGTGTCATCGGTATTCCTTGCATGTCAACAATGCCTAAACGGGTTCGTCCTATGTGCAGGACGCAGTGTTTCAAGTGCAAATATTTATCTGGTGTACACATTTACGAAGGACAATGGGTCTTAACAGAGAATTAGAAACGAAGACTGGCACGAATGCGTGTAAGGGTGCAATGGTAAGACTGCTAAAGCTGCAAATTTCTTCCTGTTACGTGAGGAAAGAGAAATTCTATTATTTTTCGTCCATTAGTCGTTCATAAATAAATGAATGTAGATTAGTAAGGTTGTTTTATATTTCATCCGTGATGTATGCTGTTCATGGGAGTGTTGTTACAAGCATAAGTCCGTAGTAGGAAGGAAGAAAAACGGGAAGAAAAAACGACATTTCAGGTATCCATAAAAAAGACGCACATTAGCGTTAACGGTTTCTGTCACGTGTAAATCACTCGAGGAATTCGTGATACTCGTCGGATGGCATACTTGTCTGTGTGGTTACAAAATCCTTAAAGTTATTCCGTGAACTCTCATTATTTATTATTATGTCACCTTTCAAGCGGCACACAGCCGCCCATCAGAAAGAAAAAGAAGAGAAGAGGTTAGCACGTATAATAGAGACATTTTTGGGCAATGCGTCCTACGCACGGCGCCGCATCGGGACGGCCCCTACGTCTTGGCAATACGTGCGGCAGAGATATGCCTGGACCGCGGGAAATGCTTAGCTTTCTTCCCTCGCTCCTGCTCTGGACATCCTCTGATTAATGTTTAGACTCAGGCAAAAATTTCTTGTTACGACACACGCAAGTACGTGGTCTGTGGCAGCGAACAAATGTACTGATCCCCAGCGAGTGCAATCGCAATTTGAAATTCAAGCTCCACAGGGATGTGCGTCGCCATACCCCATACGGTGATTCCGTCGCTGGAAAAGTCTTGGCATTCTACGCAGTCGCAAACTAAAATGTTTTTAGTGTGGTTCTCTCTAAAGCATTACACACATTTTTGTATACGGTAAACATTTGATTCCTTAGTTGTTTTTTCTGCTACCGATTACTTTTATGTGTTTTATGTTTGCTTTAACATATTGAAAAGTGTTTCGTGCACGTTCTGCTAATTTTCAGGAGTCTGTAAATACAGAAAATTCTTGCTTAAAAATGAAATGTCTTAAACTTAATTAACGTAGGACTTTTTATTTATTGTTCGCTGCTGGTGCGGCTACTGGGGTACTTTGGGTATTTGGAGGGAGGAGGGAGGCAGTAGTTGGCCAGAAACTGATGTCACAGTGGCGTCACTGGACATCAGTTTCTGGCAAACCATTGCCCCCGCCCCCTCCGTCCATATACTCTAACAACCACACATCCCTAGAGAACAATTAACAAAAAGTTTAATTTAGTTTAAAACATTTTATTTTTAATTAACACTTTTCTGTACGTGTGCCTGAAGATGAGCATAAAATGCACGTAACGCGTTTCAATATATTAAATTAAACATAAAACAAATAAAAGCGACTGGTAGCAGAAAATACAATTAAGTAATTATTCCAAACAATCACAGTTTCCAAACGCAGTCAGTATGGCCACAAGTAATTATGGTAAAGGTTAGTTTTTAGAACTGTTATTATTTTACTCGGACTAGTACGTTTTCTTAGGGACATTATGCACTATTTTCGCAGGTGAGGCTGTGTAACTAAAACTATACCATGATCTCTCGTTTTCTCGGCGCGATTGAGTAATAGTGTGTTCTGCCAAGTTGTTGTTTCCGTTTTACGAATAATATTTCGAGGACCAACCCAGCTGTCTTCTTCAGGTGCTACGAGTTTTGCTGTTGTAGTACTCGCTGCCTGGACCCCAACAGCTGCGCTGCTCGTCAAATATTGTGCTAAAACGGAAATAACAACTCGGCAGAACACGCGGAAGCACGCTGTCAGTAAAATATACTGTTATTTCGGTACAAGTGGTTCGATCATTTTTCTTTGAGTTTTTCCAATTATTCTCGAGCAAAGCATTGTAATTCGTAGAATACGTATTTCAAAAGTCTAAGAGCAATACAAATGGAAACTATAAAAAAAATGTCGATGTTTCGAATCACACGTTAGTCTTCTTATTTTTGCTGCCACAGATGGGTGGAAGCATAGATTTCTCGTGGAGTTGTACATAACCGAGTTTCAAATTCACACTTAATCGACCCTCCATGTTACATTTTACACATATAAGGGAAAAATCTACATCTCATCATTAGTATAAAGTAATACTAATTTGTCGACATTCTTCGGACCTTGGCATATATCATCAGCAGAAAATTCATTATCAAATTTTGCTCACCGCGACAACCCCACGATAATTTTGTCATAATTTTCAACAGGAAGATAAATGTACTAGAATAGCTCTAAATATTCACGATGTTGTGAGTCTGCTGCTAAGGGCCAGGCCACATACGTGTATCCTTTAATTGTAAAGGACTGTAGATTAAGCGGTTTTTGCAAACAACTGAACAATTAAATTCTCAAACGCAAACGATCTCCTATTTGTGATAAACAACGCATTTCGGTTGACTACAAGATATGACTTACTGTTTGACTGAACATTTATCATCTGACATTCAGTGTAACTGAAAAATATAATATATTATCTACACTACATGTACCATGGAAAAAAATTCTTTGAAGAATGCTGTCATGGGCTGTTGAAGAATTCCATTTGCATTACGCTTTACCAAAACAAATTATGTACCCATTTCGAATTAGCGAAATGGTGAGAACTGTAGATTCCAAGAAATCTTCATGATCACCAAACTGAATTTTCCCGTTTGCGTGATAATTTTATGCATTTTTATACGCTCAAAATGTTCCTTCTCGAATCGGGGAATTACTGAATTACTGAATGAGCAATAATGGCTGCCAGTGTGCATGTCAAATGTTGACTTTGGAAGCTCGGTCATGCCGCCCAACAACTCAGCACGTTAGGGACGACGTGCCGTTATTTCCGATAAAATTTGTTCTAATTTCAGTTAATCGGGGGGAGGGGGGGGGGAGTTTCCGTTAGCAGATTATTTCTTCATTGATGTGTAACGGGTAGCGTTGCATGAGACTCGGCGCGATGCGCTGCCCAGTCAGAAGACGCTCAAGCGAAGCTAGTTCCTCCCTCGGCCGACAGCTGTCGCGGGTGGTTCTGTTAGCTTTGTGTGGCTCTAGAAGAATAAAATTGCGACGAGTTTGCATTTTTCGCGTGGGTCGCGCCCCCTGTGTGTTCAACATTGTCGGCTTCACAGGAACGAGTTATGCTAAATAAACGTGCTCGTTAATTTGTACTTTATAATAAAATCGCCAAGTGCATTGTATAAAGGTCGTATCTAATTAAAAAGTAAATATCGTTCAACAGAATATTATTGCACATAGTCGAAACTGGATATTCTAGAACGAATTGACTATATTCTTGCCATACAACTTTCTCAGTTGAATTATGACACGCGATTATTTGAAATTTTCGAAGCAGTACTCAGGAAAACCACTTTATTTTAAAAATTTTTTTTTAAATGGAAGCGTCTAGCATCCAAGAACCAATATCACCCCTGATTGGGGCCCCGTGTAGTTGAACTGTGTAGACTTAATCCACCATCAAAAATATTATTGGCATGGCAAATACCTCAGGACAATTTTAAACAGTGTCAAGAGAGTTTCATTTTTCTTTGGAGTCTATGAAGTGTTTGTTGACAATCTGAAGGGATGAAAGACAGCACAATGCAAACAAAATATTACATCAGTTCTCTGCGTTTTTCATATCATAGAAACTACAGACTTGCTTACACGTTCAGAGTGTCACTGCGAGTCGTATGTATAATCCAAGAATTGTTCAACTACACTAACATCGAATATCTGTTTTTGATGTGAGCTTGCGGAAAATACGGATAAAATGAGTGACGATGAAGACGTACTGCTGTAGCTGTTCAGTGGAAGTAAGAGCGCACGCTGACTCGTATTCGAGAGGACGTCGGTTCAAATCCGCATGCGGCCATCCTGATTTACGTTTTCTGTAATTCCCCTAAATCGCTTAAGGCAAATGGCGGGATGGTTGCTTTGAAAGGACACGGTCGATTTCCTTCTCCATCCATCCTTAATCCGAGCTTTGCCCTGTCTCGAATGCCCTCGATGCTAATGGGATGTTAAACACTATTCTTCCGTCCCTTTTTCCTCTTCAAAAGGATTACATTACCCATTTATGTTTTAATTTAGCAAAACCGAAAGTATGGTTTTTCTTCAAATGAACTGCTAGTGAATTACGTCTATGATCTAAAAAGTCCTACTGAATTTTTGCAGCTATTGTGCTGTGATGATCAACACTAAAACCAAACTTAACGTACTTTTAAACGGTTTTTCTCTGCTGGTTTGTAGTTACTGATATTTATAGTTATTGGAAACATTTTTCTTTATTTGTCAAGAATTATGCATCTAATTTTCAGTAGGCTACCGGTTCTCTCCATCCTGTCCCCACATGTTCTTCTCACAATCTTCAGCACCGCCAACGCCACATAGTCCAATCTTGGCTTTACCCTACGATTTTTTTAATGGAAGCATCTCCGAAGATAAATGGCAAATAG
Organism: Schistocerca cancellata; assembly: GCF_023864275.1. Taxonomy (NCBI): domain Eukaryota; kingdom Metazoa; phylum Arthropoda; class Insecta; order Orthoptera; family Acrididae; genus Schistocerca; species Schistocerca cancellata. Next base: position 483,117,914 of record NC_064628.1, read on the forward strand.
CACCCAATAATAATCTTGAAAACAGACTCACATATCTCATGAACAGCTTTCAGGTAGTCTTGGCGAATATCTTTCCTCGACTAGTCTATAAAATACTGCATTTTAAATTTTTACAGTTTTTTTTCCTCTGGTCGTTTCACTTATACACAATTCTGGGCTTTAAATGGCGTTTCTGACACTCTTCGTTGCTTTTATGTCAATGCTGACCTGCAGTTTCTCTGTTTTTCAGGAAGCTATATTCGATGCCGATATTCTTTCTCTTACATTTTGTTCCTTTCCAGACTTCTAAATTTTGTATCTCCTATGCCTTACGAGATGACTTGTTTGCACCAGAAAGAAATGTGCAAGACGCCACCCAGTACAATTATAGTCTTAAGAACTGTGAATGGCCGCTTCTCTTCGTCATCCTGCTTAACTTCCTGGGCTGCTCATCGGATCTCTTCACGCTTCTATTTTTAGTGCAACCCAAAATTTTGATGGTTATTTTTTTCAGATCTGCTAATCGCAATTCTAGAAGATCTTGGTGTAGTTTCCAATGATATTTTCTTCAACTCCTAGTTCATGAATGTTATTTAATGAATTCCTTTGTCTCTAACAACATTTTTGCATTAATTTCAATTGTGGCCAGGGGAAGCTAGTTGAAATTCCTTTGTAGAGCAGGGAGAGTCTCTGTTGGGAATATTTGCGAAGGGATATCCAGATGCAAAATTTGTTACACAACCAGAGGAATTCTTCCGGAATCATTGGTCAGATGGGAAGGATTAGAGTTATTTTCATTTGTTTGTGGGATGATCTATGCCAGAAGACAATATGAAGATCTTGTGTGTACATATACCATTAATTCTTAAGAGAGTGTAAGAGCGTCGATGACTTTCTATACATGTATTTAAATTTTTTGATATCTTTCAACCTCCACCCAGTCGGCTGGATAGAGCTGTTCGAGGCTGTACCCATTATAGACTCAAATCTTTCGAGCTAAGTATCAGAAGAGCTGATAGTGGGGCAAAAATAATTCGAAATAGAAATATTTGGGAGAGTATTTGTGGTTCCGATAGTATTTATGGTTCCGATATTTACGTTGCAACCAGTAGAAACTTTTCGAAAATCTCGGGCGACAGCGTGGCGTTGGAACTAATTGTATTATTCGGACAACACGTCCCAGCGAAACATAAGATCTAGTCCGTGTTTGTGTATCTCCTGGTGGGTGTAAAATATTGGAGTCGACGACTTGATCGTTGAATGACGTTTCAAACGATTAGCTTTATCCATCTGTAATCATATTAAACTGCGAACTAGTTAGATACCCATGCAACACATCATTAACGTAGTTTACGAAAATAGTGTGACAGCGTTACTATACAGTAATTTATTTGTCCAATTAGATGCGTTAAGAAAACAGTTCCCCCTTTTCTTACTACGTGCATCGACACTTCAGTATTCAGTGAGTTGCAAGGTGTCATACGTTCCCTACATCAATTATTAAACGTGGATGGCCTCTCTCATTTTTCTCAGAAGCATTCAGCCGAACATAATTTTCACAGAACTTCTAATCAGCCGTAGAGAAGCGTATGGAGTCTTGCTGTTAAACTTGTGTCGTTTCCTTGTGTGCACTATTCAGTGTTACTGCGTCACATACTGGCGTTTTTATTTGTAGTTCTTCTACGATCATCAGAAATTGTGACTCTTCGGTTAAACCCCGAACGAAGGAAGTGTTTATGAGGAAATAATTTATTTTTCCTCAAAGTTATTTCCTCCTCCTCATGCAGGTGCGGTTAAAATCGAGTGGATCTGTCGTTTTCTGTTTTTATGTCGACTAAAGATTATGATAAAAGATTCAAGCTTTTCACAGTATATCGCACTGAAGCTGCTGCTTAAACAGTCCAGATATTATATGAGACGTATCAATCGCCTGAAATATATTAAGTAAAACCTTAAAAAACGTGTGGGATAAACAATCACCATGCCCATCGAAATGTTAATTTCTTTCAGCTGTAAAACGACGAGCTGTTGTTTGCGTGTACTCTGATTCCACAATCTCACTGGCTGCTATTCTTGGCGGTTCATACCCGTCAATGTACTGCGAGAAGCCCTAATTTTTAGATCTGTTCAAGTAAAAACTTTATCCATTGGCCCACCATTACGTCAATTTAAATTTAGAAGTTTTTTTCCATAATCTCAGTTTCCTTTAAAAATTGGCAGCCGATATTTCACTGTTTGCCGCCTCGTCGTTCATACTTGTAATTAATAAATACGAATTTCTTGGAGGGAGGCCACGGTCGTTCTCGTAGGTAGGGAAGCAGTAGCGTCATGCTACGACGCAGAGTCACAGCGAAAGGTAATGTGCAGGAAATGAATAATTTTCTCAGTTGATGTAGACCTTCCACTTTCAAAGGTGGTTACGTCGTTCTTTCTCCACCGTTGGCAGAATGACCTGAGCGTAGCGAGTAAATTACAACTCCAGTTTGTGCTATGAGCACAAAAGATGATTCCTTTTCTAGAATTCAGCATTATAATTTTAAAAGTAACGTAAACCGTTGGAAAAGTCGCTGTTGTAATTATAATTTTTTGTGATACTACAGTGAAAAAAATATTTATTTACGTTAAAAGAAGCGTATGATTTTAACCAAAGTAATTAACGTACTATTCGCTATGCGACTGAAATTTTTGCCACATGTTTATGTATGCCAGGGAGTTATATGTGAGTTAGTACCAGGTTTTAGAGGCCGTTAAACGTGTTTTAGCGCAGTTAATTAGCAACACAATGCCTTTAGAATGAGGATTAACTCAGTTTTCGATTACTAGGCTTACGAACTACGTACAGTACGGTACCAGATACGTGCAATTCACGTTCCGTTAGCTTTAAAAAAGTATTTAAAAGATAATTCTATTATAGACGCGTAGTTGTTGGCGCGATTTGTCGCTACTGTTGGCATTAGTTCAGCGTAAACGAGAATTACAGTTTCGGTCCTTAAAATATGCCCCCACTTTTCATCTCATTTGTAAACTACGAAGACAACAAGATAAAAAGAAAGCACAATGTCACTGTTTGTTGATGTAATATATTTTTAGACGACTTTCGTTAAAAACAACAGCTAAGTTATGTTTAAGTCAAGTTTTCTGTTGAGATCAGATTCCGTATTATGGAGTGGCAGCGCAGATTTCCATGCGTGTGCCAACAGAATGCTATGGTAGCTTCTTACTATTTTCTCTGTCGTACGTTGTATGATAATGTACCACATGGAATACCAATCTCTGTCTGGGCACATTTTAATGTCTTCGCTATTTTTATGTTTTCCTTCGAAGAAATCAGTTTCACTTCCCACTGTGTAACCTCTCTGAGGACTTGATGTCCAACGTATTAGGCAAATGAGGGGAAATTTGTCTGCCTATTTATAAAAACACAATAATTTCATAACTACAGTGGAAACGAACGTAAGACGATAGCAATATCCGTTACATACTGTCAATATGTTTCTGAGGAAGAGACTACTGTCATCTAGCGATTCAGAAATACAAAACAGTGAAACATTTCCCAATTATAATTTGTGTACTGCTTTTAAATGAGTGTTAATAATGCGTTAAGTAATTGAAAGGCTTGAGGAAATTACGGCAGGAAGCAATGTATCGTAGCGACTTTGCTTATCTGTGCCGTAGTTGCTATGTATGCCGAAATGAAACAACAGGAAACAGCACGAAACTGCATACATTAAAAGTCATTTAATACTGAATACGATTACTGCTAGAAGATCTACAAAAATGTCCCGGAAATGGATCCCGTACGTTAGACGGCTACGCACAGACGAGCAGTGTTATTTAGTTGTGCTATGTTGAGGATGTCTCATTGAAACTGGAATTCTTTCACTTAGAATAAAACGTTACACGCTCATTTCGCATTCGCATGACAGCTTTCGTCACTGGAAATAATTACATGAACTATGCAATAAACAGAATAAAATTCTCATCAGCAAACACAACATGATAATACTGAAGCGGAGGAAGTTATGCACAACATATCTTTTATTTTATTTTTAATACTGGAACATGCGTTATAAAATATTCATTAAATAGTAATACAGAACAAAAACAGGGGGAAAGCCGACTGTAAACTTTTGTAGGTTACGTAACTGTAATAATGTTTTTATCAGTTCTGTAGCTGTTGTTACCTTCCTGAGAGGCCGAGAGCGTCTGTCACTCTGAAGAAAAGCTATGCTCAAACAATTGTCAGTTTCACTTGTCCTGTTAAGAGAGTCGGTCACCATAGGTAGATTCCCGTAACAATGGCCTTACATACAGAGGATAAATATCAACAGTAAGTTCGTGGCAGTAATTAGTAATGAGTGGAATACAAAAAAATAATATTTCTTGTACATGATATTGTACAAAAATTTTGTTTCTGTTCGACAAACTATACCTCCTGATGAGGTAAGTCGTACCTGCGCCACCCCAAGTCACGCATAGTGTCAACAACCATGATGAGTGCAGTATTTACGTATTTTTGGTTTTGTTATCAGAAGGTTTGACAGCACTGCTAAGTTAACAAAAACACCGTGTAATTAATGTAATAGGCTACCAAGTGTAGATGACGAGCTGACAAGTGATATGCGCCTGAAGGTGTTTAAACGCATTGTGAATAATGTTAAGTTTAGTCACTAGAAAGAGAAGAATTTTACTGATTTATTTGTTTATTTAATCTCTCTGGGACAAGTTAGCAAATACGGTTCCGGCGGCAATTAGACGCACCATATTCTGTTTATGAGGTGCGAAAACTCAAGATTTACTTAAAAAAGACAGGAAGTGGTGTGGAACAAGCGAGTTGACTTGAAGGCTCCTAGACAGAGAAGCGCGTTTAAAGGCGACCCGCCGAGCAGCGGTGGCGCCAGCGGCCGAATTCCGAGCACGCTCGTCGCGGACTCCGCTTCCGAGGAGGCGCGCCGCCTCGGCCCTGACTCACGGTGCTGCGAATTCTTGCCAGCAGGACGGCCTGCGGTTTCGGAAGCGTGACTGACGTGCCGCATCGCTCGCAGTTCGCGAGGCAGCAGTCGGCAAACTTCTGTGTAACGCGGAATTAGGGCAAAGTTGGCTAAGTCGCACATGGTCGTAAATTACAGACAATTTTTAAAAGAAACGATAAATGTCTCCCGGTTGTGTGACCACGCCATAATGTAAAAAGGTCTGTCGTTTCGGCCACTACTTCAACTGGTTTACAGAAAGTTGTCGGCATCACACTGACGTGATCCAAGAGTTTTTTTTCGAAATTTCACAACGGACGCGGAGGTCTATGCTCCTAAAATTGACAAAAAAATTAATCTATAGTTTTTAAAGTTTGTTATTTAGATATGTAGGTCTGTAATTAAATATCCCATCGGCCGACGTCGAAACAGCTGCAACGTATTTAGATAGTTTACTCCGGGTCTGGCAGACACGGCTACTGTTGCAGCATCAAAAATTAGAGCATGAAATTGTTATAATAATGCCTGATAAATGAAAAACTTGCGTCTGAGTGTAATGGAGGACTATAGAAATTTGAATCAAAACTCGTTCCAAGAAAATTCTAATCGTATCGTTTTCAACAGTGCCGATGCAATCCCATCTCGCTTATAACACTGTAGAAATTGTAGGACGCTTACTTCTAATTGAAATATTAATGGAGTGCATGATACTGAGATGTTTAAAGCCAAAAACTAATAGAGTCACAACAATAAATGGCCCTTTTGGAATTTGGATGACTGTACGAATTTAGAGAGGGATAGCTCTGTAGCCCAAGGATAAGAGCCGAACGACAGTACAGAAATGAAGATTTTTGAGAGGAATGACTCGCTGTAGCGGGCTTGACCACTTCCGCGATGATGAAACAAACAATGTGCTCGAAAATCTTTATCACAAATGAAAAAAAACTACGGAATGGGTGATTAAGAGTTTATATTCGTTTTACAACCTAAAAAGCCTCTTTCTTGTTGCAGTATAATATTTATTTATGTTCCAGACACGTTTCGCCTTTTGTATTGAAGTCATCTTCAGTGGATTTTTTTGTAAATTGTACACTCTTGTTTTTACTTGTGCTAATTGTTGTCTTCGGTCCGAAGACTGGTTGGATGCGACTCCCCATGCTGCTCTGTCCCGTGCAAACGTCTTCGTCCCCGAATACGTACTGCAACCTACATTCCTCAGAATCCGATTACTGTATTCATCTCTTGGTCTCCCTCCACGCTTTTTACCTTCAACACTTCTCTCTAGTACTAAACGATTAATCCTTTGACGTTTCAGAATGTGTCCTACCAACTGATCCCTTCTTCTAGTCAGGTTGTGCCACAAATTTCTTTTTGTCCCGAATTCCGTTCAGTATCTGCTCAGTAGTTACGTGAGCTAGCCATCACATCTTCACAATTCTTCTATAACACCACATTTCAAAAGCTTCTATTCTCTTCTTGTCTAAACTATTTATCGTCCGTGTTTCACTTCCATACGTCGCTACACTCCATGCAAATACTTTCAGGAAAAACTACCTCACACTTTCGATGTTAACAAATTTCTCTTCCTCAGTAACACTTTTCTTGACATTGCCAGTCTACATTTTATATCCTGTCTACTTCGGCCATCATCAGTTATTTTGATGCCCAAATAACAAAATTCATCTACTAGTTTCTGTGTGTCAGCATCAGTTGATTTAATTCCACTAGATTCAATTTTTTATGCTTATAGATTCGAAATATTTCACACCATAATATTTTCATTTAATAAGTAGTCGCTTTATAAGTATCCCCTGACGATGGATTCATTAAAAAGAAAGGCGAAGCGCTTCTGCAACGTAAATATTATTTTACAACGAGAAAAATGCGTTTGATGTTATAAAACAAATATTTAGGCAATTGCTGCGGAAAATCTCCACACCGACAAACTTGTAACAGAATATTGACTGAAAGGACGACCACGGAGGAAGTTAGGTAAGATGTTAATGCGAGCATGCCACGACAGTACAATACACGTGGAGCTTTGCTTACCTTGTGGTGCTCTCCCGACGGATCGCCCGGGCGTAACACGCGAATCGCCGCCGTCTTGGAGGCCGTAAGTACCTCCGTCAGTTTCAATATCCCACGGACATCAGTCGACCACTGCACTGTGGACTTTCGAGAGTACGCGTGACCCAGTCTTCGCACACGGAACCGTCTACGTATCCTTTATTTGTTTTATTTCCTTCTCGTCCCTAGCTAAACTCGCGCAGAGCACAACAGGTGCCACTATGTACGTCACACGGGAGGCGGTGGCGCAGAGAGGGAGAGAGACAGACTGCCGACGGCCAGGGAGCTCTGGTGCGTGCCTCGCTGGCTGTGTCGCGCCGTGGGCGTCGGTCGGCAGGTGGCGCGCGCGCGTCGACTCGGCGGGGTTTTCGCGAGGCGCAGCGCGGCGGGTCCCTGCTGGAGCGGGAATGATGCGGCGCAGGCCGCGAGCGGGGCACCCTCTCCAGCTCCAGGCCGCGGGCGCACACCGCGCCGCAGCGCTCCGACTGTGGAGGGGCGCCGCGACGGGCCATTGGCGCGCGGCCCCGCCGGCAGCCGCTATATTAAGAAAGAAGAAGACACCGCGCGAGCGGGGGGCGCGGGGAGGCGGCGGCGGCGGCGGCGGCGGTGGCGGAGGGGGAGGAACAGGAGGAGGAGGAGGTGCTGCTCGCAGAGGAGACACTACTGGCGAGCAGTAAAATGATTACACAAGTCTGCCCTGTCTTAGCACTCGGGGGCATCCCGCTCGGTCACTCTGCGTGACTTCGCGGAGAGCTCGCCGCTGCGCGCCGCAGAAATCTTCTCCCATGTAGCATGCGGAAGACGAACACGTGAAAGAAGAAGAGTGCGCTCGGGATAACCTGAAGAGAGAGAGAGAGGAACAGAGAGAGGGAGAAAAGGGTCAGAAGGGAGAGAGAAAGATACAGTGATGACAATGAGGCAAGGACGCTTGTGTTTGTCGAGGCGCACAAAAAAAGGAATACCGGCGAGGACCTTCCGCCTTCCTGGCTTCTTGTTTTGGGTAACAGCTGACCAAATACCGGTTCTTTCCCGACTGCGGGTGGCTTCGGTTGGAAACTGCGTCACTGTTATACTGGTCCGCGCCCTCCCCGCCACGGTTATGGCCGCTTAAACCGATTCCATTTCGTTGTAACGTGCCTTAAATTATTTCATTTAATTATTAGAGTAGGCAGGCGTAAACGTCACGGATGCCCCATAATAAGCGGGAGCAGTTGTTTATTTCGATATGGCTTCAGCGTGTGGGCACGTCGTTGAGGGGAAAGGGAGTGGCTGGGAAACGTAAGGTTTACGAGGGAGGATGAAATATTGCTAAGGAATTAGCCATTACTTTTATTACGAGCTCAAAGTACAAACGAAACTTTCGTAAATTGATGTATGCTTTATGATATCGGTCAACTAATAAATTAGTTTTATCTATCTGTTTCTGAAAATATGTTAATGTGTTTGTAATATTAGAACGTTATTAATATAGAAGCGTCTGTGAAATCAGTAGACATAATATCAGAAGTTATATTGCAAATCTTAGTTGAATTCAGAGAGCTGTGTCGGGGAGATTTCGATGCAAGGTCAGAACTGTAACATGGAACAACACTGAAACAAATTTTGCTGCTGTACTTATAGTATACACTATACATAAGTTTTAAAGTGACGTCGGAAGAATAACTGAAACACCTTGCATAATATCAATCTCTCTGAGAAATATAATAAACAAAACTTTCTGTGGAATAATACACCTCTACGGAGACTTCAGTAGCTGGATAAGAGACGAACACTTTACAGCGATGCCAGTAAGTCCTTTGACAATAACCACGAATTTCTTTGAGGACGTCATATAGACCTGAAAGAATATATTCCTTGCTACTAAATGAATTTTATTTCTCACTTCAGTGTCGAAAGCGGCAATTCAAAATGAGATTCGGAACTTGCACGACAAAGCTCTTTTCTTGCAGTATATTGTGTGTTCTGTACCATAAAATAGTTGTTTCTTCAATTTTGTAACTTTTCTCTGTGGACAATATTATCAGTAAAACCTAATCAGAGTGTTCGGGTTTTGCCCGATGAAGGCCCGTGAGCACTGCACGCTTCCGAGAATCAACGACTGTGGCACATCTGGTTACTACTTCGGTCAACAGATGGCGTGTGTGCCGTTATACCGCCGCTGGCCGCTCGCTGCTGCGCGGTGACGCGTCTTGCTCAGCACTACACGAGCTAATGTAATGAAATGATAATTTCCTTTCGATGTACGCTGACAGTATCGAATCGGAAAAAAAATTAAGCAAACGGTGAAATCATCTTCCGATTGAAGGAGTTTTATGCGTCTCCAAGAGCTTGCAACACCGGCAATACAGCGACGAGATGAGTATTTCAAGACGATATGTGTCCTTTTCCTGAAACATCGGGATTTTAAAGATGTTATAGCGTAGGTTTTTCATTTCTTCTGATGTGACGAGACATAATGTGAGGAATATGTTACTTCACTTATAGTTATATATAGTCTGCCACAAAAGTTTATGTCAAAACTATGCAGATTCTAGCAGATCCAAATTTTGAATACAAGGATTTTATGATCGGAAATAAATATTTAGCTTTCCTATTGTCATTAAGGACTTGGAAGAGCAGTTGAACGGAATGGACAGTGTCTTGAAAGGAGGGTATAAGATGGACATCAACAAAAGCAAAACGAGGATAATGGAATGTAGTCAAATTAAGTCGGGTGATGCTGAGGGAATTAGATTAGGAAATGAGACACTTAAAGTAGTAAAGGAGTTTTGCTATTTAGGGAGTAAAATAACCGATGATGGTCGAAGTAGAGAGGATATAAAATGTAGACTGGCAATGGCAAGGAAAGCGCTTCTCAAGAAGAGGAATTTGTTAACATCGAGTATAGATTTAAGTGTCAGGAAGTCGTTTCTGAAAGTATTTGTATGGAGTGTAGCCATGTATGGAAATGAAACATGGACGATAACTACTTTGGACAAGAAGAGAATAGAAGCTTTCGAAATGTGGTGCTACAGAAGAATGCTGAAGATAAGGTGGGTAGATCACGTAACTAATGAGGAGGTATTGAATAGGATTGGGGAGAAGAGAAGTTTGTGGCACAACTTGGTTGGTAGGACATGTTTTGAGGCATCAAGGGATCACAAATTTAGCATTGGAGGGCAGTGTGGAGGGTAAAAATCGTAGAGGGAGACCAAGAGATGACTACATTAAGCAGATTCAGAAGGATGTAGGTTGCAGTAGATACTGGGAGGTGAAGAAGCTTGCACAGGATAGAGTAGCATGGAGAGCTGCATCAAACCAGTCTCAGGACTGAAGACCACAACAACAACATTGTCATTAAAAGATACATCTTACAACTGAAGGCCATAACAACTGTTCTAAGCGACATCTTCCAGATGAATTATAATCTCTTTGATCCTATTCCTTGAACCAGTTATTTGCACTTGAACCGTTACTCTCCACACTGCATTTATCGGCGCGTGCATTTGACGGATGCTTATTGATGGCTATTAAGTCACACGATCCAACATCATATCCTGAAATATTACCGTGCGAAAAATTCTTTGCAGAGAACTTCAGTCAGGTCTGTACGGCAACTTTTATGTTGTAAGTTTTTATTAACGGCGATAATTTTTATTTCCGTTGTGGATGACACCTGTTACGATACTTTCCTCTGTACGTAAGTCTGGTTTTCGCGCACTAATTCCTCCTGCACGTCTGCATATTCCTGTAACGAGTAATGCTCCATCTCCGACAATCATTCATGAACTGCGAACAGTGTCAAACTCAACCATGGACACATCAGAGATGACTGAGAACTATTTTTAAAATTAGTGCCATCGACGTCGATGCGAGAGACAGTTTTACGTTGTGAAACATATGCAGTTCAGAAATACGTCACGCACATACAGCGCCCTGCCAAGGCATCGCACAGCTTCCAACCACTAGTTCCTGTTCTCAAAATACACAATTCAGGATACTCTCTGACATGTGGCTGGCTTTGCTTCTAAAGGTTGCTGACTGACTGTTAGAATACACTTGAGACGAAATGTTTAGTTACATTATTCCTTAGAATACAAAGCATAGTCATGGCTGTCTAAGCACGGGTTGGAGATCAACAGCCGGCCGACGTGGTCTAGCGGTTCTAGGGGCTCAGTCCGGAACCGCACGACCGCTACGGTCGCAGGTTCGAATCCTACCTCGGGCATGGATGTGTGTGATGTCCTTAGGTTAGTTAGGTTTAAGTAGTTCTAAGTTCTAGGGGACTGATGACCACAGATGTTAAGTCCCATAGTGCTCAGAGCCATTTGAACCATTTGGAGATCAACAGTGCTGTTGCAAATCCACGCATCCATCTATATCAAATAGTTGCTCAGTTACCGTTAAATTTAACAAACATTATGGATTATTTAATTCAGAACTTTTTCATAACAATTTAGACATGCTAAAAGCACGGAAGATTATGGGCGTTAGTGAAGTCTGCACTCTTCTGTAGCTACTGAAATAAAAGAACCGAGACGTGTACCAAATAAGAACTAAAAGGTTAAAAACAATATGATAAAGAATTAGTGTTTCATCTTAGATAGTGAAAAAATTTCTCAAAATTGATGATAGAGACGTTCAGGTCATGGACGATTTTTAAGGAGTAAAATGGTTCTTATATAGAAAAAAGAAACTATCTTTGTACAGTAAAGACAGTGGAGGAAGCAGCGTACTACAAGTGCGACAGAATGCTGATAAATTGAAGGTGTTGCAGGTATGCTAGTAAACCAATGGCCCAAGTGCTCACTGTACGTTATTTTTATTGTCGTCTAAGAGACGCCCTTCACAAATCTCAAGTAAATTTTGTGAATTTTGGCAAATTTTTAAAATACTTCGTTCTAATATCTGTTAAATAAGTAACTTTATTGCTTGATCTGTACCAATCTACAGCGCAACAAGAAGCAGTTTCGAACAGAAAGTTAAAGTTTCAAAACAAAGATGGCTAAACGATTTCGTATTTTTTCTGCTGATAAGTGTTTTAGCAGAACTTCGCTGAACATGGGTGAAAAAATGAAGCGTTGCCGCAGGTTTGGATCTTGTATACTGCTGCGAGCGAGAATTGTTTGCGTCAAGGTAAGAGATGCATTTTTTGGCTAGTTCTTTCCTATCTATCGGAATGTCACGGAACAAATAACATTAGCGATGTAGAAACTCACTGTGGCATCCTATACTTAAGAACATGAAACTAGGAAGTGATGAATTTGTTGCAATGTTTTGATCATTATTAAGGGATGATCAGATATTCTGAAGCCAGCGGTGAGGAAGCAGCAACACAAGCCTCTCATACCATATTTGCTTTGGTATCAGGGGAAAAGTAATGAGACTAAGTTGTACTAGAAGTTATTCTCAAGTGTCTGAGTAAGTAACGATGTTTAGCTATTGATGCAGTTGTACCTCTGGATTCACACTCAACCCATGGTGTAAACGATAACTGTTTACAACGTACCACAGTGGTGTAAGGAATATCGAGACGAACAGTTTGATACAGGGCACTTGGGACCTATCAAGCCGGGAAACAACCTCAAAGTCACCTTCAAAAGCCACCTAAGCTATAGCGCGCGCGCGCCGCAAGGTATTAAAAATACCCTCTCGGGCTGTTACGCTACCGGTTTAGTCGCTCTGGCGTTTTCTATTACGTCAATATTATTAATTTAAAGTCCCCGTGAGGGTAATAAAAGAAATAAGGCTTTTGTAAAAATTATGCAGAAAATAAGTTCGTTCAAAAGTAGAGACCTAAGCTCAACCCTCACAAGCACCGAAGTCTCGTAGTAAGAAGACCAGTGAAATACAAAGATTTAATTGTTAATTTTAGGCATTTAAAATTAATGAAACATTTAGATAAGATAAAATTTGCATAACACTAATTTTACGACTTGTTAGTGCAAAAACCGGGTGTATTTAATATTCTAAATCTTCATTTGACCGAGGACAAAAAATGAGTAGGTGTTGTTTCCCGGCTTGATAGACCGCAAGTTTTCTGTAACAAATTGGTCATTTCGATTTCCCCTACACCACTGTGGTACCCTGTAAATAGTTATCGTTTACACTCTTTATAGTCGTAGTTCAAATCCTGGCACTCAGACGGATCGTAAAGTTGATGGACAGCACAAAAATGGTTACGGGAAATGTAATTATCATTCCAATTTAGCGGACAAACACGGTTTATTGTTGGTAGCTATTTTAGAACAGAGCGTCTTGACGAAGTTTTAGGAGAAGCCTAGCATCCGAACTGTGTTTTTCTTTTTTCACCATCTTCTTGTATGTCTTCTTGTAAATGACCTGAAGAGACTTTTTTTATGACTACCATTCCAACAGAATATTACGAAAAGGGTTGTGAAAGTTTTGTCATGTGAAGGCCTATTCCTGGCGACAAGCTGAAAACACAGCATTGGTTTGCCAATCCGAAAGAATCAGATCTCACAAATGAAAATACTAGTTTGTCTAGTGACTGGAAATGGAACATTTATTATCAAGCCCTCTGAAAATTAAAAGAGTGCAGACGAATTAACACAGTACGTCCCGAAATGTTCAATATCGGTTTTTCAAGAAAATTTCATTTACTCACCAGTTATTTAAGCGATGAAAAAATAATAGATAACAATGGAGCTTATTGTAATTCGAATAAGTAACTTTTTGGATCTTTTCATTCATTGCATTATCGGCATGGATTTGCAATTAGCGTCGAGCATTTCGTTCTTGGTCGTCCACTCTTATTCCCTCTTGGGTCTTGTACATATTGTATATTAGCCATCTCTCCCTGTACCTTATCCCCGTTTTGCTCAGAATTTCGAACATCTTACACCATTTTACATTATCAAACGCTTTTTCCAGGTTTACAAATCCTATGACGGTGTTTTGATTTTTCTTTAGTCTTTCTTCCATTATCAACCGCAACGTCAGATTTGCCTATTGGTGCCTTTTCCCTTTCTAAAGCCAAATTTACCATTGTCTAACACATCCTCAATTTTCTTTTCCATTTCTCTATACACACACATCAAAAAAAGTTTTGCATCACCTCGGTTCCGAGAGTTCCGGAACATGTAAAGAAAATTGGGATAGAGATCAATATAAACATCATTTCCGCCCTTTTCATTGCTCATGGAAACTACACATTGCGTGTTGTACCGCCATATGGTGGTCCAGATGGCTGTAAACTCCGGTACCTCTAATACCCAGTAGCACGTCCTCTTGCATAGATGCATGTCTGTATTCGTCGTGACATACTATCCACAAGTTCATCAAGGCACTGTAGGTTCAGATTGTCCCACTCCTCAACGGCGATTCGGCGTAGATCCCTCAGTGGGTCACGTTGTTCATAAACAGCCCTTTTCAATATACTCCAGGCATGTTCGATAGGGTTCATGTCTGCGGACATGCTGGCCACTCTAGTCGAGCGACGTCGTTGTCCTGAAGGAAGTCATTCACAAGATGTGCACGATGGTGGCTCGAATTGTCGTACATGAAGACGAATGGCTCGCCAGTATGCTGCCGATATGGTTGCACTATCGGTAAGAGGATGGAATTCTCTTATCGTACAGCCCTTATGGCGCCTTCCATGACCACAAGTGGCGTACGTCGGTACAACATAATGCCACCGCAAAACAGCAGGGAACCTCCACTTTGCTTCACTCGCTGGACAGTGTGTCTAAGGCGTTCAGCCTGACCGGGTTGCCTAGAAACACGTCTCCGACGATTGTGTGGTTGAAGGCATATGCGACACTCATCGGTGAAGAGAACGTGATGCCAATCCTGAGCAGTCCATTCGGCATGTTGTTGGGCTCATCTGTACCGCGCTGCATGGTGTCTTGGTTGCAAAGATGGACCTCGTCATGGACGTCGGGAGTGAAGTTGCGCATCATGCAGCCTATTGCGCACAGTTTGAGTCGTAACACGACGTCCTGTGGCTGGACGAAATGCATTATTCAGCATGGATGCGTTGCTGTCAGGGTTCCTCCGAGTTATATTCCGCAGTAGTAGGTCTTGGGCGGCCTAAGCGAGGCATGTCATCGACGGTTCCTGTCTCTCTGTATCCCCTCCATGTCCAAGAGCCCTGGACACTTTTCTTGTTGAGAGCCCTTCCTGGCACAACGTAACAATGCGGACGAGATGGAACCGCAGTATTGACAGTCTAGGCACGGTTGAGCTATAGACGACAGGAGCTGTGCACCTCCTTCTCGGTGGAATGACTGGAACTAATCGGCTGTCTGAACCCCTCCGTCTAACAGGCGCTGCTCATGCATGGTTGTTTACATCTTTGGGCGGGTTTAGTGACATTTCTGAACAGTCAGAGGGACTTTCCAGAATGAGATTTTCACTCTGCAGTGGAGTGTGCGCTGATATGAAACTTCCTGGCGGACTAATACTGTGTGCCGGACCGAGACTCGAACTCGGGACCTTTGCCTTTCGCGGGCAAGTGCTTTGCCATCTTAGCTACCCAAGCGCGACTCACGCCCTAGGGAGTCTAGCTCCAGCAGCCATTCGGCAACCAAAGTCTGTTAATTCCCATCGAGCGGCCATAATCACGTCGGAAATCGTTTCACATGGATCACCTGAGTACAAATGACAGTTCTTCCAATGCACTGCCCTTTTATACATTGCCTACGCGATACTTGCACCATCTGTATACGTACATATCGCTGTCCCAAAACTTTTGACACACCTTATAGTATGTCGTTAGTATCATCTGGTGTACAACCGTCTCTTTCAAAATCAGTGACGAAACTTACTTTCGGAACGTCTCTCGTGGTAACGGAATACGAGATTTTATTTCTGTTACTAAAATACGCTGTCAGGTGCCTTTCTGTATTGTCTCTGCTTGAGGTAAGGGAAAAAAATTGAAACATACGTCTCGAAAGCGGCGGACGCTATTTTGTGATTTCCGACTTGCCTGCTGTCTGCAGACTGCTTCGTACAGGTCTCCGCCCCACAACGCAGTTTCGCCGTCGACGAAGGCGAGGAGAACGAAATGAAAGAGCTGGCTGGAGTGGAAGAGTTTTGCCGAGAGTCGTCACCCTCGGAGAGAAATGAAAGGCGGCCCAGCGGCCGCGAGCGCGCACAGTGGATGCCAGGCTGCGGGCCGGCGGCGAGATGACGCGGCGCCGTTTGCCGTTTCGGTTCCCACCAGGCCCGCTAATACTCCGCCACCGCCGCCGCCGCCGCGCCGGCCCGTGACCCAGTGCGTGGCGTGGCAGGCGCGAGGTCGCCTGCCGCTGCCCCTGTCACAGGTAACCCTTCACCACTGGCTACGGTCCCCGCAATTTCTGGCTCACCCAGCGCTGCCGACGTTTCGCTCATTATCGTGGTCACCTCATCCCATTACTTGTCTTCTTCATTTCTGTTCCTCTCACGGTTCCGTCTCCCCCTCTCTATACTCGTTCTCAGTCGAGCGAAATGCCCTCTAAAACCACACAGTTTTTTTTAAGTACACTGCTTGCCAGAGCAACTGAACACCAGAAATGACAGCAAATATCAAAACTTCACTTCTGCATCTACATCCATTCTCTGCAAGCCGTATTATGGTGTGTGACTGTGGGTACTCTGCCAATCTTTTCCCGTTCCCTTTTCGAACGATTTGCGGGAAGAACGATTGCCGGCCGGGGTAGCCGAGCCGTTCTAGGCGCTACAGTCTGGAACCACGCGACCACTATGGTCGCAGGTTCGAATCCTGCCTCGGGCTTGGATGTGTGTGATGTCCTTAGGTTAGTTAGGTTTAAGTAGTTCTAAGTTCTAGGGGACTGATGACCTCAGAAGTTAAGCCCCATAGTGCTCAGGGCCATTTGAACCAATTTTTTTGAAGAACGATTGTCGATAACCCACGCGTTAGCTGGAATATCTCTAAGTTTACCTTCATTGTCTTTTCGCGAGACATACGTAAGAGGAAGCATTATATTTGTTACTTCTTTTAGAAATGTACGCAATCTCAATTTTATCAGTGTACATCACTGGGATTTACAATGCTTCTCTCGTAGCGTCTGCCACTAAACTTGACTATCACCGTGACGCTTTTGCTCTTATTAAATGAACCTGTGAAGAAATGTGCTGCTCTTGTTTGGATCTTTCGTATTTTCTCTGTCACTCCAATCTGTTACCTATCGCAGGCTGACGAACAATATTCGAGTAATGACCGAACAGAGTTGGTAAGCCACCGTCTTTGTGGGTGGACTACACTTCCTGAGGATTCCTCCAGCGAATATCACTTTGGTATCGGCTTTACCTTTAACTAGTTTTATGTAGTCATTCTACTTCAAATCGCCACGTACGCTTACTCTTAAATATGGATGTGACTGCTAACCATTTATTGTTCTGTAAGCGTGTAATCAGACAATTATGGATCTTTCTGTGTATTTAACAACAACACGCTACTTTTGTTTAACCTGAAGGTCACGTACCGACCCCTGTACCAAGCACCGATTCTCTGCAGATTTTCCTGTATTTCGCTACAATTTTCTGGCGTTTCAACTTCTCAGCATACTGTAGCGTCATCCACAAAAACCTTCATGGAACTGCCGATATCATACACTAAGTCATTTATGTAGGGTGGTCAAAAGAGTCTGAAAAGCTTCTAAGGGCCTTGCAGGGTAGGTTGTGCTGAGAAATAATTGATAAGAAAAATATTCGATACGTTGCACCGTTTCCTAGTCAATTAGCATTGAAGTTAGCCAATCAGGCCGTTGAGAGGGCAAATTCAAGGTGCTCTCTAGAGACGTCGTCGGCAAACTTGTTCTTCGTTTGGTTTCCTAAAACCAAACAAAAGGGCGATACAAAAATTGGTCATTGGACGGCAGTAAGGATCTAACCCGAGGCGAAGGCTGAGAAGTCTTGTGCTCTATCATATACGGTACAGGAACAACTGACACTAATTGTACATGGTGGGACGCTTGAATTTGCGTGTGCAACGGCCTGGTTGGCTACCATCAATCTAAATGAACATTTAAATCTTCCAGTGCTAGCTCTGATTTCTTTTATTTTGTTATGATGATTATTTCTTCCAACGTTGGTGAGCGCCAACAAAATATTTTCTCAGTCAGAGCAGAAAGTTGATAACTAAAATTTCATGAGAAGGTCCTGCAGGAACGTTAAACGTTATTGCTTTAACAATTGCCACCCCAACTCGCGTATCGTATACCTTGCACTCTCCCGTATTTCGTGATAGTGCAAACGCGATTCCCTTCTTTGAACTTTTTCGATATCCTCCGTCAATCCTATCTTATAAGGATCCTATACCGCACAGTAGTACTCTAGCATGGGATGGGACAAGTGTAGCATAGGGAGCCTCTTTAGATAGACCTGTTGCATTTTAGGTGTTCTGCCAATAAATCGCAGTCTTTGGCGTGCCTTCCCCACAACTTTATCTATGTAAGCGTTCCATTTTAAGTTATTCGCAATTATAAACCCTAAGTATTTATTTTAATTTACAGCCTTTCGATTTGTCTGATTTATCATGTAACAGAAATTTAGCGGATTCCTTTTAGTTCAAATGGCTCTGAGCACTATGGGACTCAACATCTTAGGTCATAAGTCCCCTAGAACTTAGAACTACTTAAACCTACCTAACCTAAGGACATCACACACACCCATGCCCGAGGCAGGATTCGAACCTGCGACCGTAGCAGTCCCGCGGTTCCGGACTGCAGCGCCAGAACCGCTAGACCACCGCGGCCGGCGATTCCTTTTAGTATGATATCATACTTTTCATCACTTACGATCAGTTTCCAAGTATTCGCAACATACGTATATCTTGTCTGAACCATTTTGCGATTGGTTTTGGTCATCTGATGAATGTAATAGACGGTAATCGACAGCACCGTCTGAAAACAGTCTAAGTGGACTGCTCAGATTGTCACCTAAATCATTTACAGAGATTAGGAACAGAGAGGAACCCTAAGTATAGGAACAGCAGAGACCTTCCTTGGGTAACGCCAGATATCACTTCTGTTTTACTCTATGACTTTCCGCGGATACTGCGAAATGTGATCTTTCTGACAGGAAATAACGTATCCACTCAGACAACCGAGACGACATTCCGTAGGCAAACAATTTGATTTTACTAGAATGAGATTTTTACTCTGCAGCGGAGTGTGCGCTGATATGAAACTTCCTGACAGATTAAAACTGTATGCCGGACCGAGACTCGAACTCGGGACCTTTTTCTCATTCTGGAAACATCCCCTAGGCTGTGGCTAAGCCATGTCTCTGCAATATCCTTTCTTCCAGGAGTGCTAGTTCTGCAAGGTTCGCAGAAGAGCTTCTGTGAGGTTTGGGAGGTAGGAGACGAGGTACTGGCAGAATTGAAGTTGTGAGGACGGGTCGTGAGTTGTGCTTGGGTTGCTCAGACGGTAGAGCACTTGCCCGCGAAAGGCAAAGGTCCCGAGTTCGAGTCTTGGTCCGGCACACAGTTTTAATCTGTCAGGAAGTTTAAATTTGATTTTAAGTCGTTGTTGAGGAACTGTGTCGAAAGCTTTCTGAAAGTCTGGAATGTTTGACATTCCCGGCCGATAGCTCTCATTACTTCGTGAGAATAATGAGCTAGTTGTGTTTCACAAAAATGATATTTTCTGAATCCGTGTTGACTTTTTGTCAATAAATCGTTTGCTTCGAAATAACTGATGAATTTGGAGCACCGTATACTTTCTAAAGTCCTACTGCAAATCGACGTTAGTGATATGGGTCTCTTAATTCATCGGATTACTCCTATTTCCTTTCTTTGGTACTGGGTGACCTGTGAAACTTTCTAGTCGTTAGGTACGCTTCTTTCGATGAGGAGCCATTGTACGTGATTGCTAAGTAAAGAACTATTGTATCAGCATACTATGAAAGGAAAGTGATTGGTATATAATCTGGACCGGAGGTCTTGTCGTTATTAAGTGATTTAAACTGCTTCGCTTCATCGAGGATATTTACTACTAAGTTACTCAAAACGGTGATCTTCCCAGATATTCGAGTAGGCAATAGACCCCAGAAGATATATGAAAAAAAAACAGCTA
This sequence comes from Schistocerca cancellata, assembly GCF_023864275.1. Classification (NCBI taxonomy): domain Eukaryota; kingdom Metazoa; phylum Arthropoda; class Insecta; order Orthoptera; family Acrididae; genus Schistocerca; species Schistocerca cancellata. The sequence continues at coordinate 483,137,955 of NC_064628.1, forward strand.
CGAGACGCTTTTTGTGAGTATAACCGAGGGGCCAGTATCGGACATCATGTGCCATGTAGTCCCAGGACATATCAGGGGAAATTGCTCCCGACGAGCCCTGTGGGGATGCGGTGTAGGATGCTGGCACAGCAACTCTCTGAGGGTGTAGGGACACCGGTATGTTATCGGGAGAACTATGTCGATGACACTGTGGTCATCTCACGTTCAAAGAAAGAAAAAAATTCGCGTGAGAAAGTCTTCCAGTGGAATGTTTAATGGAACACAGTGCAGAGTAAATAATTATAGTCTCATTATAGAAATAGTGTGTGTAGTTACTTTTTGGTTTTCTTGAGTAGTTAAGTATGGATTCTGAGCGTCTCAGAGCACTAGTGACTCCAGCGTAACAGATCATAACATCAATATAAAGTGTAGAGTCTACTTAAAATGTCATAACAAAATCCTGATATTTGGTTTTAAGAGGTTAGGTGTTGTGTTCTTCCGATAGAGTATTCTGGCTGTAATAGGTGTGCCCAACATTGTACAATAATATTCTGAATGCATTGCTTTAATATTTGTCACAATTGCAATTTGTATTAGACAACCTGCCGTGGGTATGAGCAATAAGTAAATAATTACATCTCATTCGCAAAGCGTAAAACATGCTACAGTTACGATTTAAAAGATTTTACTTATTTTTCATGTAAGTAAATAGTTGCTACATATTGTATAAACGTTTTTTCGCATGTGTCGTCTCTATACAGTTTCACCATTTATTTCAGTATGAAACGTCATGATTGTTAAATAATTAATATATGTTCTGCAACTGTAACACAGTCCACCCCCGGTAGCTGAGTGGCCAGCGTGACAGAATGTCAATCCTACGTGCCCGGGTTCGATTCCCGGCTGGGTCGGAGATTTTCTCCGCTCAGAGGCTGGGGTGTTGTGTTGTCCTAATCATCATCCTTTCATCCCCATCGACGCACAAGTCACCGAAGTAGCGTCAAATCGAAAGACTTGCACCCGGCGCACCGTCTATCTGACGGGAGGCCCTAGTCACACGACATTTACATTTCCACTGTAACACATATCTACATTATTAATTTAAACCAGTGACAAGAATAGAGGATGTGTTGCGAGAATAGAAGTTGTTGTTACTTGTGAAATGGAATTTTTAAGTAAAAGGGTTGATTAATGATTACGTAGCGTTACGTTTTCTAAAGATGTTATCTACGGCGGTAGTCTACGTCTTTGCATGCTAAGAATAGCATTTCTCTGAAATCCCTTACAGAAGCGTCATCTCAGGGCGCATTGCACTAGGGCGGGGGGGGGGGGGGGAGGAGGTGCGGGAGGGATGACAGTAGGGGGTTGCATTTTTAGTACCGGAATTACGTCCTGCCATAAGGTCGTAGGCTCTGGTGGTCTGCGGCATGGCGCCGGCTTGTCGACTGTCCGTCTGTCCACGTAAAGCCAGTTCTCCTGTTTTCCTTCTGTCACAAGTTCACTGCTCAGCTTGCGAAAGGACTTCACCGCCAGCGCCTACAGCGGTTCCTCGCTCCCTAGCGCGCGCCGGCCCCAAACGGCACAGTGTCCACCGCTACACGAATTCCCAACAGAAAAGAAAAGGCACAGAGTGTCAGTACTGCCCCTGCAACCACTGGAGTGTCACTCCTTACGATTCTAATTGTTTATGTCCCGTTGCTGTTGTCGCCTTCAGTCCAAAAACTGGTTTGAAGCAGCACTCCACGCTACCCTTTCCTGTGCAAGCTTTTTCATCTCCGAATAACTGCTGCGGTCTACATTCTTCTGAATCTGCTTACTGTATTCATCTCTCGTCCTCCCTTTACTTGGTTTTAACCCCCTCCCCCCCCCCCCCCCAACCTTTCCCTCCAGTACTAAATTCGTGATCCCTTGATGCTTCAGAATGAGACCTACCAATCAGTTCCTTCTTTTAGTCACGTTGTGCCACAAATTTCTCTTCTCCCCAATTCTATTCAGTACCTCCTCATTAGTTACATGATCCTCCCATATAATGTTGAGTATTTTTCTGTAGCACCACATTTCAAATGGTCCCGTTCTCTTCTTGTCTAAACTGTTTATCGTCCATGTTTCACTTCCACACATGGCTACGCTCCATACAAATACTTTCAGAAACGACTTCCTGACACTTAAATCTATACTCGATGTTAACAAATTTCTCTTCTTTACAAACGCTTTTCTTGTCATTGCCAGTCTACATTTTACATCCTCCATACTTCGATCATCATCAGTTATTTTGCTTCCCAAATAGCAAAAGTCATCTACTACTTTAAGTGTCTCGTTCCCTAATCTGATTCTCTCAGCATTATTTGATTTAATTCGAATACATTCCATTATATTCGTTTTGATTTTGTTGATGTTCATCTTACATCATCTTTTCAAGACACTGTCCATTCCGTTCAGCTGCTCTTTCAAGTCCTTGGCTGTCTGTGACATAATTACAATGTCATCAGCAAACATCAAAATTTTTATTTCTTCACCCTGGACTACAATTCCTGCTCCAAATATTTCTTTTGTTTCCTTTACTGCTTGCTCAAAACGCAGATTGAATGACAGCTGGGACAGGCTACAACCCTGTCTCACTCCCTTCCCAACCGCTGCTTCTCTTTCGTGCGCCTCGACTCTTATAACTGCCATCTGGTTTCTGTACAAATTGTAAATAGTCCTTCGCTCCCTGTACTTTATTCATGCCACCTTTAGAATTTGCAGGAGAGTATTTCAGTCAGCACTGTCAAAAGGTTTCTATAAGTCTACAAATGGTAGAAATGTAGGTCTGCCTTTCCTTAATCTATCTTCTATGAGAAGGCGTAGGGTCAGTATTGCCTCATGTGTTCGTAAATTTCTCCTGAATCCGAACTGATCTTCCCTGAGGCCGGCTTCTACCAGCTTCTCCATTCGTCTCTAAAGAATTCGTCTTAGTATTTTGTAACCGTGGCTTATTAAATTGATAGTTCGGTAATTTTCACATCTATCAATATCTGTTTCCTTTGGAATTGAAATTATTAAATTCTTCGTGAGGTTTGAGGGCATTTCGCCTGTCTCATACATCTTGCTCATCAGATGGAAGAGTTTTGTCATGGCTGGTTCTCCCAAAGCTACTAGTAGCTCTAACGGAATGTTGTCCACTCCCGGGGCCTTTTTTCGACTTAGGTCTTTCAGTGCTTTGTTAAATTCTTCGCGCAGTATCATATCTCCCCTTTCATCTTCATTTACGTCCTCTTACATTTCCATAATACTGCCCTCAAGTATATTTCCCTTGCATGGACCTCTATATATTTCTTCCATCTTCCTGCTTTCCCTTCTCTGCTTGGGACTGGTTTTCCATCTGAGCTCTTGCTATTCATACAAGTGGTTATCTTTTCTCCAAAGGTCTCTTTAATTATCCCGTAGGCAGCATCTATCATACTCCTAGTGATATATGCCTCTACATTCTTAAATTTGTCCTCTAGCCATCCCTGCTTAGCCATTTAGCACTTCCTATCGATCTCATTTTTTAAACGTTTACATTCCCTTTCGCCTGCTTCATTTACTGCATTTTTATATTTTCTCCTTTCATCGATTAAATTCAACATTTTTTGTGTTTTGCAAGGATTGCTACTGGCCCTCTTCTTTTTAGCTGCTTGATCCTCTGCTACCTTCACCATTTCATCCCTCAAAGCTACCAATTCTTCTACAACTGTACTCGTTTTCCCTGTCCTTGTCAATCGTTCCATAATGCTCCCTCTGAAACTGTCTACAAACTCTGGTTCTTTCTTTTATCCAGGTTCCATCTCCTTAAAGTCCTGCCTTGTTGCAGTTTCTTCAGTTTTAATTTGCAGATCAGAACCAATTGTGGTCAGAGTTCACATCTGTCCCTGGAAATGTCTTACAATTTAAAACTTGCTTCAGTAATATCTGTCTTACCATTATATAATCAATCTGAAATCTTCCGGTGCCTCCAGGTCTCTTCCACGTATATAACCTTCTTTCATGATTCTTAAACCAAGTATTAGTTATGCTTAAATTACACTCTGTGCTAAATTCCTATCCCGTTATAAATGCAGTACTGTACTCCATTTCCCCTTACGTAGATGAAATGTGGTTAGCAGGAAACTATCACGCATCTAACTTTTAATGATGTTTGACTCTATGCACAGTTAAATTTTATTGCCACATTCAGTTAAGTTCAGTGACTTTAAAACTGCAAATTTGGCCTGGGTTATTACTTGTCCCATAAGTAAATAGGCCTGTGGAACACGATGTCATGAACAATGAGAGTTTTATTCATGAAAACTTAATACACTGGCTGATGTGGTGTTGAGTTAAAAAGACCCTGATAATCTCATTAATTCTCTAATATTTACAACCTGTGCTTATTACTACACAAAAAGTCACAACTAGCCCTACATGGCACTGTCACTTCTCCATCTGCTAAAAGAAAACAAACTTTTCACCTTTTCAGGCGTTTGCCTTCTACTCTGCATTAAAATCTCCCATTCTCACACTACAAAATATTCTTTAAATTATAATCTAACACTGAGTCACCGATTTAGAATCAAAACATCCTTCTTTTACTGTCTTCCAGCGTATTAAAATAACGCATAGAATATTACGCGTGACTGTGTTTCATTGGCTGGTTCAGACTGCATACACTCGATGAAACTTACATAGACCATTTACTACGGGCAAAGGAGCGGCACTTCGACTCGGCCGTTTCGTCTCTGAGTCAGGGTGTTGGCGCCCGGCAGCTCTGCAGTGACACATCTCTCTCTCTCTCTCTGCACCTCTTTCTCAAGCGACGTACGACACATGCAAGGTAACAATTACAACTAATATTAATGTACAACATGAGATGTTAATTTGTGCTCTTTCTAAAAAAAACTATTTAAGGAGCGGCCTTACATTCTAATGAGTAGAAATGTGTAAAAAATTATTGATAGCAGTAGAACAAATCAGATATCAGATCGCTCCTACACTTAATCGCTAAGATTACGACATATGAATACCGTATTATCACAACTGGTAGATAAATTATAAATACTGGAAGAGAAACACAGCTAAATTAAGATAAAGAAAACAGAGAACTCAAGAACACCACTACTGGAAAACCCATCAAAATCTTAAGTCTCAGCAGTCAGCTAGCAGTCCGATCTTCCAGAACAATGCAATGAAGGCGTCAAGAAAATACAATTGCGAATTGTGTAAATGAAGCAATACTAAACCGACACTAATCACCTCCGAATTACAAAGCTACCCCAGTTTCTACAAGCATCCAAAGACTTCTCGCGCTAAGAAATACGGTTAGAAAAATGATTTATTAAGTGCTCACTGTCTTTGACGTACGTGCTGGGTCATTTTCAAAGATCTTGCGTTGTAGCTTCTTTTACGCGTTACACATGATCCTGTACAGTTCTTCACGCGAAGCTGTAGGATGCAAGGGAACTTGACAGCACAGCTCGTTCTTTCAGAGAGCTTGAGAATGTTGATGAAGGTAAATACAGCGTTCTAGATGGTAATGTGATGGTAAATCATCTTGTTGGAAACAAAATTCCTTACTCTCATTCAGTTGGCCAGATATGTAGGTAGCACTGTCAGAATGACCTTGCCTCTACATTACCTTCAACAAAGTATGGATCAGTTAGACCTGTAATACTGGAAAGTCACGAGACAGTAATCCTTGGTAAACTGAAGTTCATCATTTACAATACAAAATTTGGATTGTCGTTTACGGTTACACACACAACCGGGTAATTTTCTATTTCATTGGACTCAAAATGTGACCCATTTGACCAGACAATTTTCCCCACGAATCTTTATTCCAAACTATAATTCGCAAACAGCCTCTCGGAATTTCGACGTTATGTACCAGACTATAGACAGTCCGATCAAAAGTATTCGGACGCCCCTATGTAATGCGCAAATGGCGACTAGATGTCACGAAGATAGTGCAAAAGGAAGGCAGGTAGTACCGTGTAGACAGCAGAGAATCAGTAACGGCACAGTGGGCTGGTCAGGCAGTGACTCCGTACATGGACTAGTCGTCGGATATCACCTGAGCAACAAATCCTATAGGGACATTCCAACACTTCTAAAGCTGCCTAACTCGACTGTTTGTGATGTGACTGTGAAGTGGAAACGTAAAGTAACAACCACAGCTAAACCAAAAGACTAGGCAGACTTCATGTCAGGAATAATCGAGCATTGCGGAGATTGGACGTAAAAATTCGCATGAGGTCCAAAAGCTACCATCACTCCGTTAGCACTATATGTTTAGGGAGTGAAAAGAATGCCGTCCAGTGGTCGAGGAGCTCCTCGTAAGCCAGATATTTCTGTAGTCAATGTTAAGCCACGCTTTAAGTGTTGTTCAGAGCGACGTCATTGGAGAATGGGTGACAGGAAACGAGTGATTTGGAGTCATGAAGCACGCTACGTCTTTTGCAACTGGATGGAAGGATATGTGCCTGGGAAACGTTACCGGCCATCACGTGTAGGGCGATCAGTTAAGTATGGAAGAGATGGTGTCATGGTATGGGGTTGTTTCTCGTGGTTGTAGTGTAGTTCCTGTATTGCGCTTACAGTAACACTAAATACGGGAAGATATGAACAAATTTTACAGTATTATGTACCGCGCACAGCTTAGATTAGATTAGATTAGTTTTGCGTTCCATAGATCCGTGCTGAGGAGATCCTCGTGGATGTGGAACATGTCTTTTTCTTTAAGCTGAAATAACAATACTAATAGTATGAATATATACATCATTTGTTTCTATTAAAAAAATCGTCAATGCAGTAGAAGGAGTTAGCCACTAGTAAGTCTTACAGGCTCCTTTTAAACTGATCTTTATTTGCAACTAAATTCTTTATGTTTGCTGGCAAATTATTGAAGATGAGTGTTCCTGAGTAGTGGAACCCTTTTTGAACTAAAATAAGTGCTTTTAAGTCCTTGTGCAGATTATTTTTGTTCCTGGTATTGTATGTATGAACTGAGCTGCTTGTTGGGAAAAGAGATATATTATTTAGGATAAATTTCATTAAGGAGTACAGCTGGAGAACAGTACGTAAACGATGACTGTTCGGCTTGACAATGTATATTGTCATAGAGTAGCATCTGTGATGCAATGTTTTGTGGACAGTACCATTCCTGAAATGGACTTATCTGTCCCGTGTCCCAAATGAACCCAATGGAACAACTTTAGTGAGATTTGGTAAGTAAGAGCAGTAAGAGACAGCATCCTGATTGTGTTCTTCACCAGAAAAGTGTCTTCAACCAAAACTTTTATTACGAAATCTTTGAAGAGTTATTTCCTGACATTTGTATTTCTAGTGGGAAGTGTTATGCTGCACCGTTGAAGGCGTGCAGAGATCTGTAGTGCCTCCATCAACTAAAGAGCTGTGGACGCACGGCAGTGTGTCACTCCATGTAAGAACGTCAGCTATCTTGAGTAGTATAACAAGAACTGTAGCGATGATAAAGTAACATGCAACTACGAGTAACTGCGCTACATTGCGACGACCACTGCTTTTCACTACCGTCTTACTATAAATTGTGTTATTTGTTACTTATTTGACTGAAATACTTTCATAATATTTAACTCTTTTCGTTACTTCACGTACATTGTTTTTTCTCGTTTATTGCTTACTGTCCTAATCAAAAATATAAACTGGACTATGATAAACACGACAATATAATTTTCTAGAAGTTCATTCTTTTTCTTTTATATGACTAACTGTAGAGCCCTTACAATGTGTGCAGTTTTAGAATGGTTTTTGTAACACATTTTTATTGTTAAATTTTTTTGAACATTTTGTTAAATTATGGCCTGTTTCAGACTGTCAAAAGACCTTTTCTATATGGTTACATATTTTTAAAAAGTCTTGATTTCTTGTAGACTATTGAGAATAATTTAAAGCTGCACATTCAAATGAAAATCCTTTTAATTACTTTTTACGCTTATTTGTACGTTATACATGGCAGTTTTGAGTCGTTTTACTTTGACATGTCTTAATTTTAATCAAATGAAATTATATGGTTCCAGAGTTCTTTTCAAGTGTAAACATCTATGATGTATATCTTAGTACTGAACCGACGAATGAAAATTTGCGTATATACATCATGTTATAACTTCTCGCAGTGCAGTAGAATGAGAGGTATAATGTGTTTTTTATATAACTTCCGAAATTTCTTTTTAATCTCTTAATGTAGTAACTAGTAATGAAATTTATTTTACTTCTGTAGAGTCTGAAGATGGCTATTCTATAGCCTAAACCAACAATTATGTTCAAAAAGCTGTGCAATCGAGACAATTAAATAGAAAAATTATTTGATAAAGTTAGTGCCTCATACGCTCAGTTACGATGGTTGCTGTATGCACTTCATCGGCTCCTTAGTGTACATGCACCTCACTGCCCTATATCAGAGTCAAGTAGCTGTCAGCTCATCATAATTTATACAGAAGCTCTCAGCTACCCAGTATTTTCTTTGCTCCTGTGTATTAAACAAAAACATTCGCAAACTGCTTCTACACTGATCAGCCAGAACATTATGACCACCTACCTAACAGCCCGTATGTTCGCCTTTGGCACAGATAACAGCGCCGACGCGTCGCGGCATGGATAAAAACGAGGCCTTGGTAGTTCGCCGGAGCGAGATGGCACCACATCGACACACGCAAGTCACTTAATTCCCGTAAATTCCGGGGAAGGGTCGATGAGCTCTGACGCCGTGTTCAATAATACCCCAGATGGCATCTATCATTTTCAGATCTGGCGGACTGGGGGCCAGCACATCAACTGGAGCTCGGCACTGTGTTCCTCGATCCATTCCATCACACTCCTGGCCTTGTGACATGGCGCATTGTCTTGATAAAAAATGCACCAAACTCTGATGCTACTTCTGCCACAGTTCGCCGCCTGTCCTACTTTACCAGTCAGCCCAGCCTACGACGTCCGACATCTCTAATGAGGGGTGGCCGCCTAACCCCCACATCGTCTGGCACGGTTTTGCCTTGGTTCCGTGACATTGACCACAGAATCCTCGAATAACTGACGAGTCCTGCAGTTTTCGAAATGTTCGTGCCGAGTCTCCCGACTACCGCTATCTGCCCACGGAAAATGTTCAAATGTGTGTGAAATCTTATGGGACTTAACTGCTAAGGTCATCAGTCCCTAAGCTTACACATTACTTAACCTAAATTATCCTAAGGACAAACACACACACCCATGCCCGAGGGAGGACTCGAACCTCCGCCCGGACCAGCCGCACAGTACATGACTGCAGCGCCTTAGATCGCTATCTGCCCTCGGTCAAACTCAAATAGAGTACGCGCCTTCCCCATTCTACATACGGACAACACGCTCAGTGATACCACATGCACGGTGCGAGTGTCTGACTAGCAGTCATTCCTCGCCAGGTGAAGCTGCTATCGTCTGGACGGGCTCATATCGATAGTATGTCGGTGGCCATAATGTTCTGGCTGATCAGTGTATTTTGTTGCTGTCCATCTTTGGAACAGGCTACACTCTGGACACATTGCCCTGTTGTATTTAAGAAAAAGTTGAAGCACTTCCGTCTGTAAAAATTATAACTTACCTTAAAGCTTAAAACATATGGCTAGTATACTCTCTGCTAAAAATTAAAGGGAAAACGTCCATCTTCTTCCAGTTATGCTTCTTTTTTCTTTTCGTTTCTCAACCACGGCAGTTACTTTCTCTCTTTCTTCATTACTTGTGTTTTATCATCTTCGTTGATCTCACTCTTCCCGCCTTTCCTCCCTTCCTCCCCCTCCTCCCCCCCCCCCCCGCCCCCAATAGCTGCCAGTGATCTGAGTTTAAGTCTACCTAATTGTAATCTGTCTTTGCTGCTCTACTTCCCATGAACTAACTCTGTAGGTACTACTGTTTCCTACTTGTTGTCTTGTAGCTAATTTTAAGCGTTGTATGCCACATTAAATTTGTCTTTTTTATAACTTTTGTGTTGCTCCGTGAACATAATGTGAAATATATTGAATGCCTGGTTAAATGGGAGGCAGGGCCTGATGACACTGATCTTACCACTATAAATAAATAAAAGTAAGCAGATAAATAAAATTGGTGTAAAACTATGTTTAACGAAAGATTAGTGCAAAGTTACATGTATTATCGTATGTTTCGCCCGACGGTCATTTAGTGGTTGTAAATATGAAGTGGTGACGAAACGTCCCAGACAAAAGCCGGACTCAGCTCGGATCTTTTCTATAGCCCCAGGGCTTGAGTAATTAGTGGCCCGTCAACGCAGCAGTCTGGAAGACCTTCCATGAGACCACTAAACTTTTCCACCAATCGACTGCTTCTACCACAAATGAAAATATTGTGTCGACAAGGAAATGGGTTTGAGTCCCGAGGCTATAACGCGCTGACGACGCTGGTACTCACGTAGTTTCACAATAGGCCTGTGTCGTGGTATCGAGATACGAGCACACTGTTTCCTGTAAACACCTTCGTCTCCTGATATCAAGTAATTCGTTCGGTTCCGAGGTTCCCATTAACAGCAACATGATAAAGTTCGCTGTTTTTGACCGTATAGTCGATAAAACTTTGTATCCAAGTGATGAAATCGTCACATATTGTAGACATGTTCCATGACAACGGAGCAGCAATAATCGTACATAGAGCAACGGAAAATTCGATTACTAGTTACAAGGTACAACAAAAAAAGCATCGGAACCGTGATGTGCTCGATTGATTTCTGTTGTTTTACTTTAGATATTATTGGAGAATGCATGTTTTCGTAACATTTGACGTGCTTGGATACATGAATAGCAAGTTATTCCGTCGGCATTGTGAATCTTTCGGGGCAATCGCCGAGGATTAGTTTTTTATTGAGCGCAGGTACCATTACAGCATTCAGATTGTAGTTTGTATAATATAAATATTTATATGTGATTTTGTTTTTGGACAAGATTTGTATTAAAATGAAAATCTTTTCCCATGCTTCTATTTATTATATGTGGGAAACATGGCATGCTTTATTGTCTCAAAATCAGTACTTGCTAGTTATTTTTTCTGCTGCAGACAAGAGAAAATTGTTACAAACAAGTCTAGGTTGATGTGCACCGTCATTTTATTCTACTTCTATCAAAATTATTACTTCAAATAATATTTAGACTAACTTCACAGAATGAGTTAAACGCACGAAAGAGTGAATTTAAGTTAGCCCCAAATTTTATGGTGTGTCGTAGACTTGTTTGGAACAACGGATTGATCCTTCTGAAACCTCATAAAGACGATGAAACAGACAACTACATATGGAAGTCTCTAAAGGATGTAAAAAAAAGTATGTTTGTAGGTACGTTCAACATCTCTTGCTAAATTCAACATCTCTTGCTAAACTACTGGATCGATTTCATCCAGAAATGGTACACGTACTACTTGCTATCTGAAAAGTGAGAAAGTAAGCACTACCTACCTCTCAAAGGGATGGTGGTGAGGGTCAAAAACGTAACAAATACCCAGACGATATTCATCCAGAATTTGAGAAGGTGAGCATTTAGAAAAAACAAATGGCTCTGAGCACTATGGGACTTAACATCTGAGGTCATCAATCCCATAGTTAAACCTAACTAACCTAAGGACATCACACACATCCATGCCCCAGGCAGGATTCGAACCTGCGACCGTAGTGGTCGCGCGGTTCCGAACTAAAGTGCCTAGAACCGCTCGGCCACAACGGCCGACGAGCATTTAGAGATTTGCAAGAAACTGTACACATAATTTCTGGTTGACACCTCCAATAAATGATGAAAAAAATGGTTCAAATGGCTCTGAGCACTATGGGACTCAACATCTTAAGTCATAAGTCCCCTAGAACTTAGAACTACTTAAACCTAACTAACCTAAGGACATCACACACACCCATGCCCGAGGCAGGATTCGAACCTGCGACCGTAGCAGTCCCGCGGTTCCGGACTGCAGCGCCAGAACCGCTAGACCACCGCGGCCGGCCATAAATGATGAAAGGAAAAAAACTTATCGCTTACTACATTTCGCTGTTCATGCAGTAAAACTGCCGCATGAGGCTTGATGTTTAAATTTATAATTTTTCTACTGCTGGATCTATTTATGAAAGATTTTACTGACAGTATCCACATGTGTGTAGCCTGCGCAGTTATATCATTGTATAACAGTTCAGGAGATATGACGTTATAAACACTGAGCTGCGGGTAAAATTATGTTTTATTAAAACGAAGCGCTAATTACGCGCCCTGTACTCACTCAGTATTTGGTAATTAGAGCACTTAACTACTTCCAATAACCTTTAAACATAGTTTCAAGACTTTTCTCAACTTTCTCTCGCTTACATGATTAACGTCAAATATTACATTAACTCAGTTATCAAATAATCACGAGTCTGAAGCTGTTTTTATACACGGAAGTTCGATTCTTTAAACAATCGTGGGTTTACTGGTTACTTACTATCTGAAAAGAAGCGCTATGAGAACCACCCACAACCCATAGGGATGGGAGGAATTTCTACCAAATTTTCTAGATACTTTACTTACTTTTTGTATAAAAACAGTGTGAGTGGGGGGGTGTGAATGAGAAGTGGTGACATAAAAATGTTCGAAAACGACCTGATACTATTTACTTCCTGTATTTAATTGACTTGGAAATCTTGAAAAATATGTGCTGTTCACTGTGTCAACCGGGTCGCAAGAATTAGCACTGCAACGACCCAATAATTTTGTCAATTTTTTTTTTCGGAACCTAAATTCAAGCTACGTAAATGAATACCAAAGATAAATTTAATCACCTCTCTGAAGTTGTACGGTGTAAAACAGCAGAGAAATGGACATATACGTGTGCAATATATGTAACATAGGGCTACGATATGTAAGTCCCGATCGATTTCAATGAAATTTGGATCACTTACTACTTAATATCTGCAAAGGAATTCTTTGGGTGTAAAACCCAGCAACCTCTCATTGGGGTGGCGTGGGGGTAATAACTAAGGGAGAAGAGGGTGAGGTGGGCAAGAGGGGGGATGGGGAGATGGACAAACAGAGGAGGAGATGGACAGAGAGAGAGGGGAGGGGGAGGAGGAGGAGTTGGATGGATAAGGGGGAGGAGATGAACGACAGAGGGGCGGAGGGGAAGGACAGAGAGGAGGAGATGGGCAGAAAGAGGGGGAGAAGACGTGGAAAGAGCGACACGTGTGTGTGTGTGTGTGTGTGTGTGTGTGTGTGTGTGTGTGTGTGTGTACAGCTAGTGTGAATACCGGTTTCTGTTTTGTGTTTTTGGCTCCACGCCCCAATTCGCTATAGTCGAGTGATTGCCTTTCTCTTATTTTAAATAAAGAGACAGGCGGGATGGACAGAGAGAGGTAGAGGACGAGATTGGTGGAGAGATAGGGGAGGAAGAGATGGAGTTGGGAGGTGAATATTGAGAGAGTATAGGAGATGGACAGAAAGAGCTGTCAATAGATGGACGTAGGGAGGTGGAGGAAGAGATGGACAGAGAGAGGGAGGAGGAGGACATGGGCAGAGAAATGAGGGAGGAAAAGATGCTGATTCCCTGAAAGTATTTTATAAACACTTCGGAAACCGTGAAAAGCTATTCGACAAGAAAAAATACACGTGAGACAGTATTTCTCTGCATATTCAATGCTCTTAACTTTCAGTTATAATCTGATCACACGTTTATGCACGGCATTTTTCCATGTTATATGGTACAAACACGTTTATACATACACAAATTTGAATGAACATACAAAAAAATTAATACTAAGAACAATACACAAAGCAAATCCGCAGTGTATTCATCTCTTGATGTCATATAATTTTAACATTTTCTGACGAAAGATTTCTATATCTAAATGCTCCGTGTGTTATGCTTATTTATGTTATGGGTTAATAGTCTGTAGTCTAACAACGCAATAACTGTTATTGTGGTCACCTGAAACTATACTCATATTAGCAGTAAATAAAGTATGGTTACAATCGCGCTAGAAATAAGCAGACAACGCCAATGGATACTATACGTCGTGACTAATATATTTTCGCAGCAAAGCTTTCTCCAGAGTCGTAGAATCATATGTTGACAGAAAACAATCATTTTCGTATCGAACACGTAACATAGAAAAATACTAAGTACACTTTGATTCACTATTTGGAGCTATTTGGAGCTAAACCAGTGACTGTTCTGCTCTCTGTATTGTGGGAGCGTATTCTCGTGCAAAGCTCCAAAATATTTGTCAAGGGAACTGAAAAAGCCACAATACAGACGAATGAAAACTTATTCGGCCGCATTGTCAACATCACCAACTAATGCCTTTCTTGTAGAAGGAAAAGAATGTCACTTTACTTTCAACGACAGATACCATACAGGAAAATGTTATTACGTAAACACAAGAACAACCAGTAACGCGACAGCCAGGAAGATCTGGCAGTCATATAAGCTATGCCAGCACAAAAGGAGAAATCATATAGAAGTCCGAACAATACTACCATTAATGATACAAGAAAACGGCGTGGTACAATAACACCATCCCTAAGAGATTTGGAAAGACTGTCTCTTGCACACCCTCGGCGACAAACAATGCAAAGGGCAATCATTTTATTACGTCGAGATCTACACAGATAGTTATAAGATGCTTAAAGGAATAACATATCCTTCTTACTAACTAAGGCTGTAGAAAGATACATTTTACTGGAGGAAGCAACGAATTCTTCAGCTAAATGGTTTCAAATGGCTCTGAGGGCTATGGGACTTAATTTCTGAGGTCATCAGTTCCCTAGAACTTAGAACTACTTAAACCTAACTAACCTAAGGACATCATACACATCCATGCCCGGGGCAGGATTCGAACCTGCGACCGTAGCTGTGGCGCGGTTCCAGACTGTAGCGCCTAGAACCGCTCGGCCACCCCGGCCGGCTATTCAGCTAAAGTATTAGAAATTTGCGAAGGGGGCTTCTTTCGGCATAATGAGTAGTTCCCAAAGTATACTCAAAAAATTATCTGCAGACGACATAAGCTAATCGGAAATAGACCATCCATGATATACATTGCCGTAACAAAATTGGAGCACCTTGAAAGACGATGTCGATTTTGATCAGATGGCCGGCTGTTGTGGCCGAGTGGTTCTCGTCGCTTTAGTCTGTAACCGTGCGACCGCTACGGTCGCTAGTTCGAATGCTGCCTCGGGCATGGATGTGTGTGATGTCCTTAGGTTAGTTAGGTTTAAGTAGTTCTAAGTTCTAGGGAACTGATGACCTCAGATGTTAAGTCCCACAGTGCTGAGAGCCATTTGAACCATTTGGTTAGATGACATAATATACTACTTGGTTCGTGGCAGATGTATTGATAATGGTTTCAAGGTCATCCTCCAGCAGATGGTGCAGTAAATAGCTATCAAAATGCTATTTGCGTCCAATGTTTAAAAATGAATAAGGGAATGTCTATGGTTATGCTGATCAGTGCGTATGGACATATGGAACAAAAATGCACCGTGCGACAAAGATGCACTCTAGCTTCGTACAGCTAATTTAATGACTTTGAAAGGGGTCAAACTGTGGCCTTTCTAGCTGCAGGATGGTCGTTTCAGAGAATTGTCACACAAGTTAGGCGTGCCACATCAGATGTGCAGCGATGATGGCAACAGTGGCCACGTGAGCATTCTCATACTCGTAGGCAAGGTTCTGGATATCCACAAATCACAGTCTCCTGCTGATACCGTCGTATTGTAAGGTCAACAGTGGCAAATTTTACAATTTCTATAGCCCATATAAGAGGGAACTGTAATCCAACAAGTATCAGTACTTGCCACTAGCGGTGAGACTACAGACCACACATCCCTAGCTCTTCTTCCACTCACACCGTAGCATCGACGTCAATGGTTCGACTGGTACCGTCAGAAGATCGGCTGTAGGATGGAATAGCGCGGCATGGTCTTCGATGTTGAAAGCAGATTCTGACTGCGCTTGGATATCGCTGTCTTGAACAGCACATTCGTCCAAGGCACATTGGTCCTACGCTAGACTGAACTGTCTGGAGTGCGATAAGCTACAGCTCTCGTTCACGTTTGATCCAAGTGGAAAGAACGCTGGCCAGCGCTCGATACGTGTATGTGTTCTTCTACCAGTTGTTCTGCCTTTCTTGCAGCATGAGGGTGATATGCTGTTCCAACAGGATAACGCCCGCCGCACACTGCCCGTAAGAACCGTGCTCTGGAAGACTTCCAGCAGCTTCCCTGACCAGCACGGTCTTCGGATTCGTCTCCAGTCGAACACGTATGGGACATAATAGGACGACAAGTGGCTTATGTGACGAGTCCACCCACAACTCTTACAGAACAATGCGAACGGATCGAGTAGGTGTGGAATAACGTATCCGAAGACACTATTCGTCACCTTTACTATCGGCTGCATGCCAGAGTCAGTGCATGCTTTGCTACCCCTGGAGGAGAGAGTGCGTGCTAATGTCCACCTGCTTAGCTGAGTGGTAACGTGTTTGCCTACGATGCAGCGGGCCTGGGTTCGATTCCCAGTCGGCTTGATTTTCTCTGCTCATGGACTGAGTGTTGTGTTGTCCTCATCATCACTCATCATCAACGATACGCAAGTCGCCCAATGTGGCCTCACCTGAAATAAAACTTGCAAACCGGCGACCGAATTTCCCTAAATGGGGCCTCCCCGCCATCAGTGCCACACTATCATTTCATTTATTTGTGTGTGTGCTAATATGGCTGTTTCAGAATACGTCCATACATGGTCCCTCAGAACCGCTTGATGTATTGATTTGTATGTGTAGTCATTCCACATTTCATGTTCCAAAGCGCCGCACATAAAAAGACATTTTTTCGGGACTTGCGTCTAGTGTTCTATTGGTACTTACTACAAGGATAGCGTCAAGCTTTTTGGTGAGCCCTTGGCTTAGAGGGCGTTTGTACAGCCAACAGAAGGATCTTCTTACTGTAAGTATTGTAACTCTAGTACAGGATCAATGTTTCCAGCTTAGACAGAACAGAACAAATCGGTTGGTCTTTTTGCATTATTCTGTATATGGTCTATGGTACGCCTTAAGGGACTAATGGAGGCACCATTTAGTTCATAGGCGGCTCCTGAGAAAACCGGCTAACTGTGGTTTTTGGGTACCAAACCCGAGCCACGACACCGCTACGCACAGCAAATGGCTGTAATTCTTACAATATATTTCTAAGTTCCTGATCACGAACAACCTTGAAAATTTTTCATGATATCTTTATCCGTTTGCGTGTAACAGAAGTTCAAAGTTACCTTTGTTGTAAACATAAAATACGCACGTAATATCCGGTGTGAGGTGAAAACGTAATTTCTAAAGTGACGCAGCACGGAGGAATATGCTGTAAAGTGCCTGCATTATCATTAGAAGGGCTCTGAGATCCCATGTTGTAGCACTGAAGCACATACAAAATTTTTGTGCATGTAAAATCCTGTGTGAGGTGTAAAATTAGTTTTGCGTTGTTTCAATTTCACGTAAGCAAACAATCAAAATTTTACTGACTCATAAAGTTCTTTTCATATGAATGACATGCCTTACTGTAGCAGGGAAAAAGAAGGGAACTAGTGGAAATACACACCTATCGGACCACAGGAGTACCTAATACGCTCCTTTTTTAAAATACTGACTGAAACGTGGGGTACCAAATTCTCAACCTCCATTAGCACCTTTCAGAATTTTCCCATAAATTGCGGCGTGCGAATATATTCTCACTTTTTGTGCTGTGGGAGAAGGAGATAGTTGCAGTGGGAAAGAAGCGGAAAAGTAATACCCGCTGAAAGACGGTAGGCAATGGATGTGGTATAGACAGAGCGAATGATACAGTGGCATAGTGGGAGAAAGAGAAGTACGCAGTGGCAGGGGGACATAACTGACAGTGACAGAATAGTACTAGGAAAAGAGTGAAGGAGACAGTGCCGGTGGGAGAGGAATAAAGAGAAGTAGAAGGTGGAAGTGGATGAGAGCCCGTAATAATTATAATAGAGTCTATGACAATGACAACGAGGAAGAGAGTGATTTTGACAGAGAGAAGAGACAGCAGCAGTGGGAAGGAGTGAATGCTATAGATATAGTAAGCTGGTCGCGCTTCTGTTCGGTCAAGTAGGTCATCATTAGGCATCACGAGACTGAGTGCTACCCGTTCCAGTCTTCCCGTCAAGGGAAAATCGCTGGCGGTACCGGGAATCGAACCCGGGCCATCCGCATGGAAATCAGCCGTGCTGAACACTCATTTACGGAGGCGGGCGTATACCTCCGCGCAAGTTCTAATTTATCTTATTTAGTCTTCGCGGTCCTTACGAGAAGCTTACGATAGCGGCAGAAGAATGGTTCTGCAGTGAGCTGCAAACTCCAGCTCTCTGAAGTTTCTCATTAGTGTTTCGCGAAAAGACCATCATTTCCCTTTTCATGAACCATCTCGGTAACACTCAGTGTTGATCGAATCTACCGGCAACAAATGGAGCAGTACTCCTCTTTGTTGCTACGATGTCATCCTTCAATTCGATCTGGTGGGTCTCCCAAAAGTTTGAGCAGTACTGAAGAAAGGGTCGCACCAGTGTGTTCTATAAGTGTATTCTTTAAATAAACTACAATCGACTATTCGCCTTCTGTACTACTGTCATCACGGTCGTTTCATCTCATGTCGAGTAACAGCGTTGCGCCTAGCTATTTAATCGATTTGACTCTGTCAAGCATCACACCACTAAAATTACATGGTTGTTTTTCCTTGTCATCTGCTTAATTTACACGTTTCTACATTTAGAGCAAGCTGCTGTTAATCACACAAAACAGAAATTCTGTCTAAGAGATCATGTATCCTTCTACAACTACTCAGTAGACACTCGCAGAATGCTGCTCACCCTATCCATCAGATCATTAATGTATACAGGTAATAGAAACGGTATTTTTACATTCTCTGGGGCACTCCTGACGATACCCCTGTCTCTGGTGAACACTCACTGTCTAGGATAACTTGAAATCTCCGACCCACTCACTTATCTGGGAACCTATTCGTTACGCTCGGACCTTCGTTAACTGTCTGCAGTGGGACACTGTGTCGATCGCTTTCGGAAATCTGGGAACCAGTCGGTTATCCTCCATCCACGGTTCTCAGGATATCATGTAGCGAAAGAGCAAGTTGAGTTTCGCACGAGCGATGCTTTCGAAATCAGTGCTGATTTGTGAACAGAAGCTTTTCTGCCTCAAGGAAATTTATTTATATGTATGCTCAAGAACCGATGGATGTTAGGCATACTGGTCTGTAATTTTGCGAGTGTATTCTTTTACCCTTCTTATGCATTGTATATCGTGATTTACGAAGTAAGCGCATGTAACTGAAAGTACACGGTACTAGAAGCAAAATAGTCTAGTAAACATGGGTTGTAAAATGCATGTCTGAATAGCTAAGGGCACTTCTTGATCTTCGATAAAATGGAACAAAGCTCTTCTTCTGCAAGCTCTTTGCTTTCTATATTTTGAGGAGCGGTAATATGGATCGAAACAAGGAAAAATCTCCAGCAAACATGGCCTTTAAAGTGCATAACTCAAGAGGTATGAGCACTTGATCACCTTCGCTGCAGTGAAACACATTTCTTCTGTTAAACAAGTGCGCATAGCTCTTAAGGTATGCACTTTAGAGCCTATTTTTACTACACAGCTTTTCTTGTTTGGATCCATACTCTCATCTCTCAAATTATGGAAAACAAAGAGCTTGCATTAGAAGAGATTGATTCCACACTATCGAAGATGAAGTGCCCCTTGCTCTTTGGCAATGCATTTCAGAGCCCATGTTTATTAGACTTTTTTGCTCCTTATATCGTGTACTTCCAGCTGTATGCGATTACGCCATTAGTTATGATACATGCTGTATACACGAGTCAGCTTCTCTTTTCCCCTAGCTGCTTGGGACTTCGCGCTGGGCGAGAGTTCCGCGGTAAATGCCAGCTAAGTGAAGGGTCATTGCCGTATAATACTCTTTGTAAAACGGAATTGGTATTGTATACGGACCTGGTAACTTATCTGTTGTGAACACTTCCAGCTGCTTTTTCACGCCAGGGTTGCCTATTACTATGTACTCCATACAGGAGTCTGTGCGTCGGTCAAACGACGGTATGACTGTACGATCCTCCTTTGTGAATGAGCCCATCTTTATCAGACTTTTTTGCTCCTAATATCGTGAACTTCCAACCTCAGCTTTTGCTTTGCTGTCCTCTGTTGCCACACCAGACTGGTCGACTAGTGACTAGGCAGAAGCTTTCGACCAGCTTAGCGTCAGCATTCGACAAGATCTTTCGCTAAGGTACGATGGCAGGAGTTGTACGATTCGCCCACCGATCTTTTTATACAAGAATGATTTTTTACAAACTTTCGTCCGTCGACATTTCCACGTTCTTTGTTTGAACCGAAAATGTAACAATGTGAGAACGCATTTTACGAATTTTGTTACTAAACGACGATGGGCCTTTTCCGTCCGTAGCTCACGTACTCGCCACATACTTTGTAAGTGGGCTGCTCCTGTGTTTGCAGCGCTGTGTAGCGCTTTGCATTAGATCTCTGACTGCGCTTTCTTTCTAAGAGTCTCTGTGGCTGGTCGGACTCGTTGTTGGAGGTTAATCGCCGGTACTGTTGGGCAGTTGGAAGTTAGTCGCCAGCAGTGATGGAAGAACTGTTAGGCAGTTGGAGGTGAACAGCCAGCAGTGATGGATGTCAGATGTGAGAAGTTAGCTTTGATGCAGGGTAGAGGTCTGAAGTGTTTGCCTTGGCTAACGATCTGTACATGTTTGACTTGGAGATTGAATATTATTCATGATTATATTGCTTTGTACTAGATGTCAATGAAGATTTATTCGTGTTTGAACCGGATGTCACATTATTAAGGTAAAAAATACATTATTTGGTTTGCAACAAAATATTTACTTTGCTAACCACATGCCTATTAGTAGTTAGTGGCTTTAGTAGTTAGAATCTTATTTAGCTGACAGTATTGACGCTCGCTGTATTGCAGTAGTTCGCGCAATGAAGATATTTATGAGGTAAGTGCTTAATGAAATGTATAGGTTACTGTAAAGATTTCTTTTTAGTCAGGGCCATTCTTTTGAATTAATTATCTGAAGTCAGGTTGCAATTTTTTTGAGCAGTCAGATTGTGTTGCGCTAGAATATTGTGGGTCAGTGTTGACATGATAAGAAAAAGTAAAGAGAAACTAGGCTCAGTACGTTCAGTTTTACTCAGCTGTTTCAGAATCAAATAATGTAGAAGTTTCCTCTTCTCAGTCACTCTGCAATTTAAGTAGAGACACATTCATTTAAATAAAGAAGTGTCAACTTCACCACAGCGCGATTTACGATCAGCTTAAACTTCGCCTGTAATTGCTCTACGTCCATCATACTGATATTAAACGATGTCCATTAAGTGCCTAAGTAGGATGCTAATAACTGCTTATCTGCTCTTTCCAGCATGAATACTCTCCGAGGTTTCTTGATCGATTTATTCACTTTACTAACCATCGTCGCTTTGAAGGCGTCATGATCATTAATTGCTATACTGACACTGTCTATAAAGTCAGACCTGTTAGTAGCTACACGGTCTAACATATTTCCATTGCGTGTGGCTTGTCGAACTAGCTTCTCGAGACGGTTTTCGGCAAACGTGTTCAGATCTACTTCAGAACATTTTTTCCCAGTATATGTTCTGAATTCAACTAATAACGTAAGAAATATCAACACTGGCGTTATCAATCTAGTGTGGGTTGAGGGACGTAAGGGTATCACAGACAATGAAATAAATACCGTAATTGCTAAAGAGAGCATTGCAAAAGACAAATTCAGAGGAACTTGACTTCCATGTGGGAAGCTTATTTCAAAAATACACAAGTAGGCACAGGAAGATTGGAAAATGGAATCAACCATATAAGAAAGTAGAAAGGGAGATCACTTCGACATCTACTAAGAAAAGCGTGTTAGACGGAGCCAAAATAATCTAACAGCACCGATAGTCGTTAACACGAGTCAAGTTAGAACATGTATGCTAGCCTGGTATTCTATACGATATTAAAGATTTAGAGTTCCGCATATGTGGTCATAACAGTTAAGACGTAACATACGTGTTTATTGAACGAAACTCTGAACTCTTTTTTTTAATATTATATTCGCAGTAATATGTTACGAAAGAAGAATATGTTACGAAAAAATTGTGCGTAAACTTAGGCCGAGCCGGCCGCTGTGGCCGAGCGGTTCTAGGCACTTCAGTCCGGAACCACGCGGCTACTACGGTCGCAGGTTCGAATCCTGCCTTGGGCATGGATGTGTGTGATGTCCTTAGGTTATTTATGTTTAAGTAGTTCTAAGTCTAGGGGACTGGTGACCTCAGATGTTAAATCCCATAGTGTTTAGAGCCATTTGAACCATTTTTGAAGTTAGGCCGAAGTGAAATTAAGTAATATTTACACTGCAGTCGGGATGAAATTGCCCTGTGCTAACATACGCAACCCTTTTTGTTTTTGTTACACCCACCGCTTTTTATGCAAAATATTTCCATCTAATTATCGAAATGCGTTATACGCATGGACTCCTCTTTCCATAATGTACCGACGGACCAACAAATGTACAACGTTCTGTTTAAAAATGTTGCTAAACTAGTATCTCCTCCGATAAAATAATGGGAGATTAAAAGTAGAGCAAAACATTCGACCTGTCACGTACTATCACTTTTCGAATGCTTTAACCGCTTACGAAATTTTTAGCGTGTTACATGCAGCACACTATACGTTCCGCATTGTGAACCAGGTATCATCGTAAAGTTACAAGAATATAAGTGAAACTCAACACTTTTGCCGACACTAATAATTTATTGCCTACATCGTCAATTTAGCTTTTACTGCCGGTGAGAACGATATTCCCCTTCACTGCAACGGCTCCTTTTACTTGGACTCCTTTAAACTGCATTCACAACAGCAACAGCATGTACTCACGTCAGTACAGGATTACTGGTTGTTAGTTTGCTGTCGGTATCTTAGAGTAAGGAAGTCTGTACAGTATCTGCTGTCAAACAGCGGCATTTATACATGTGCTTGTTGCATTCATTCACGGAAGAAAGCAGCCATCGAAATAAGGAATTACTTACTATTTTTTAGGGTTGTGGTTGTTTGTGTTTCTTTATGAAATGAATACTACGCTTAATTCACTTACACATCTTTCGTGATAGTCTAATTACCTTCACGAGGTTAATTTTATCAGTTAGGGAATTCATAACAACATTTATAAAGTTCATCCATTAATATCAATAAAAGGATCATGACATTCATCAAATTACTGTGATGATGAGATGTACTATCACATTATTTTCCTGAACATGTGGAAGAGGTGATTTAAGCAAATATATTCGGTTATCAGTGTGACTGGAATGTCGCTGCAGGTTACCTTTCTTAATCGCTGATTTAGTATATGATGTTCATTTTTTATCGGAATCTTTTATAGAAGCATTAATAAAACGTCATTTGATCAGGATGGTATGAGGATGAGAGTCGAGTAAAATTCACTCGTTAACTGCAGTGTTGTGGGTTATTGAAATGTATACTCTCAGGGCAAGTTTAGTCAATAGAAAGACAGAATAATTTTAGAGTCCACAACATTTTACATATTCTATACCGTTTTCACATTACATGTATCTCAGAACGCAGGATGCGACACTGACAATGGCTACGAACAAGTTCACTGCGCGAGAATTGTTTTGTCGAATTCCAGTCGACTGAAAAAATAGTCCACAAATCTCACAATGACGTGGGTTGGTGCCCGAGCTTATTCTGCTCGAATCCCTGTACTTTACACTTCTTTCTTTTCGTAGCTATCCAGCATTGTAAAATCTATTCGCTTCGACTACTGTCTCTGTTTTTCATGTCTTTCACCCTTACTTTTTTCTGGGCTTGCTTTCTCTAGTGGGTGTTAATAGTATCCATCCGTAAAGCCGTCTCCAGGACATATAAGGGTCTTAACTGCTTCTATTTTCCTTGAACTCGTTACTATCGCTGTTACTGTTAGGTTAAGACTGTTATATGAAAACAGACCTTGCATGAATATCAAGAGCTCAGATGGAAACCCAGTTCTAAGCAAAGAAGGGAAACCAGAAAGGTGGAAGGAGTAGTATGTTGAGGGTCTATACAGGGGCGATGTTCTTGAGGACAATATTATGGAAATGGAAGAGGAGGTAGATGAAGATGAAATGGGAGATATGATACTGCGTGAAGAGTTTGACAGAGCACTGAAAGACCTAAGTCGAAACAAGGCACCGGGAGTAGACAACATTCTATTAGAACTACTGACGGTCTTGGGAGAGTCAGTCCTGACAAAACTCTACCATCTGGTGAGCAAGATGTATGAGACAGGCGAAATACCCTCAGACTTCAAGAAGAATATAATAATTCCAATCCCAAAGAAAGCAGGTGCTGACAGATGTGAAATTTACCGAACTATCAGTTTAATAAGTCACAGCTGCAAAATACTAACGCGAATTCTTTACAGACGAATGGAAAAACTGGTAGAAGCCAACCTCGGGGAAGATCAGTTTGGATTCCGTAGAAATGTTGGAACACATGAGGAAATACTGACCCTACGATTTATCTTTGAACGAAGATTAAGGAAAGGCAAACCAACGTTTCTAGCATTTGTAGACTTAGAGAAAACTTTTGACAAAGTTGACTGGAATACTCTCTTTCAAATGCTGAAGGTGGCAGGGGTAGAATACAGGGAGCAAAAGGCTATTTACAATTTCTACAAAAACCAGATGGCAGTTATAAGAGTCGAGGGGCATGAAAAGGAAGAAGTGGTGGGGAAGGGAGTGAGACAGGGTTGTAGTCTCTCCCAGATGTTATTCAATCTGTATATTGAGCAAGCAGTAAAGGAAACAAAAGAAAAGTTCGGAGTAGGTATTAAAATCCATGGAGAAGAAATAAAAACTTTGAGGTTTGCCGATGACATTATAATTCTGTCAGGGACAGCAAAGGACTTGGAAGAGCAGTTGAGTAGAATGGACAGTGTCTTGAAAGGAGGGTATAAGATGATCATCAACAAAAGCAAATCGAGGATAATGGAATGTAGTCGAATTAAGTAAGGTGATGCTGAGGGAATTAGATTAGGAAATGAGACACTTAAAATAGTAAAGGAGTTTTGCTATTTGGGGAGCAAAATAACTGATGATGGTCGAAGTAGAGAGGATGTAAAATGTAGACTGGAAATGGCAAGGAAAGCGTTTCTGAAGAAGAAAAATTTGTTAACATCGAGTACAGATTAGATGGGTAGATCACATAACTAACGAGGAGGTATTGAACAGAATTGGGGAGAAGAGGAGTTTGTGCCACAACTTGACTAGAAGAAGGGATCGGTTGGTAGGACATGTTCTGAGGCATCAAGGGATCACCAATTTAGTATTGGAGGGCAGCGTGGAGGGTAAAAATCGTAGAGGGAGACCAAGAGATGAATACACTAAACAGATTCAGAAGGATGTAGGTTGCAGTAGGTACTGGGAGATGAAGAAGCTTGCACAGGTTAGAGTAGCATGGAGAAAGCTGCATCAAAACAGTCTCAGGACTGAAGACCACAACAACATGAATAGTTAATATTGCTATAACCCAGCTACGCATTCTGTTCTACGGAGGCCTGCAGGCAAACGAACATCTGTCATTTCTCTACACTTTAACTCGTTTGACAGAGTTCGCGAACACAAAACACAAATACCACATACAAAATGAACACATATAATTTATTGATACAATTAGATAAATGATATGCTAATACTTGAGAGTAGGCCCTAAGTGTCGATGTGATAATAAATGTCCCTGGGAATGTAGGTAGGCAGTGCTCCAAAGTATCAATGAAGCGAGGAAGCAGTCTACCTCCAATTACTTTGTAAAAACTATTCTTTACATTTCAGTTTTGTAATATATGCAGAGTAATAAAGTAGCAAAACTAGTATTTTCCATGTAAAATCGCTATATGAACGTGCTTTGTTACCTAAAAAATTATGAAAAATGCTTGCTTTTGAACTGGTTATTCATAGCACACATGTAATTTTAATCTGCTGAGTTATTGCGAGATATGAGAAAAGAGATAAATCGAAAGCTGATGTGACCCCTTTGTGACACCCCTTAAATACTGTGGTATTTTGTGTTGACAGATTCCGTTTAACATCTGACGGTACGATTGCATAGATGTGTTTTTAGTTGCTCGCTACCTGGGATGACTACTGCGAAATATTTTGTGCAAACGCTTCGTTGTGTCGTTGATCGCTGGACTGGAGCAAACAGGGCGATGCTAAGTTCCATAAATCATGTGGAGCGACTCCAGAACCTAATAATACTGCGACACCTGCTGCGAAAAGTCACACTGTTAAAAAACACTTAAAAAAGGAACAAATTTCCACTGCCTCACCGTAAAACGTGACAAGCAACCGATCGCTCAGTATTAACCCCAGGTAGTTTGCTTCTCAGCGTCAAACAGTATTCGACGCTCGGCCCGTAGATACAATTCCAATCTTGGCTGCATGTAACCATGCAGTACAGCGTACTACTACAGCGACAGTAGTTCGTTGTACATGTTACGGAGGCATAACACAGCTCACGATCTTTTTTCGAATGTGAATTACACTCATATATCTGATTCTGTATACTCCGGGATGATTTTTGGCTTAGCTGTTCAAAGTATGTAGTGTCGTCTTCTATGATGAATCTTCCCCAATCTCTTCTCTCTTCAAAATCTTCATTCTTCTGCTTATTGCTTCTCTTACGTTCTTCTCCTCTTTTGTCTTATTATTGGTTATTACAAGCCACAGAATAAACATATCGGAAATACAAATGTCGCTTTATCTCTCAGTAACACTGTCCTCGTCTTATATCTTCAACAAATCATATTGATCAAAGTCCTCCCTTCTTCTCTTACCGATAAACAGTTCTATTTTCAGTAAAATTGGTGACCTTTTTCCATAATATAATTTCGTCCTAATCCTTGGTTGAGCTTCCCTACACCACCCTTCAACTGCCTCTCTCTTTCTCTCTCTGTGTTATTAACATTTAGCACTGATATTAATTTACTTATCGAGCCGAGGTGCAGACTCACAATGAAATCACATATACATGTAAAATATTCAGATATGCAGTACACAAAATCATCACAACACAAAAAATACATAATTTAAAGAAAAAACACAATACAGAAATGATGAAAATTTAAAAAGAAGCAATATAGGGGCACACAGAAAGCCTGCGTCAAACGGGCTCTTCAAAAAGACTTACTTATTATATTCAATTGAACCTCTAGTATCACCGATACAGTGTCACAAAATGCGCCATAATGCAGAAAAATTTTGAAGAAAAGTATCACAATAATGAAATCTTAAAAAGTGAATTTCCAGAATGGGGACCACAGTGAAAACACTCCATCGTATAATAATGACAATGCAGATGATAATAAATTTACTGCATAAAGAGCACGTAATTTTATGAATCTCAATGACCGAAAAAAGCGAAAGATGTCGGCTATGATAAATTAGCCAAAATATATCGTATTTCGTCTATTTTCTTAAACGTAGGTTTTAAGGTTTGGAAAAATTAAATAGGTTTATCCACTAGGTCTCAATAAAATGTTTGAAAATGTAATTTCACAGATGAGGCGCTTTGATAATTGCCTTTTTCTAAGCGAGGGGATAAATCCATTTTGAAGTATTCATTTGCATACTGGCAGCCCATCTTTTGCTCAACCATACTGAAAATATGTGCTTCCAAAATTAACTGATTGTGTCACTGACTAACCATCACATATTTTCGCCGTGCTCCACCAAATACAGAAACGCAGTCATCGGTTTCAATACTAACGCTTTGCTGCATCTAAAGGGGTGACCTGTGACAAGTTGATTCAAGGAACTTCACTATCTGAATTTTGCCTGAGTTTAGCTCTTTACTTCGTGGGTGCCTTCTGATTCCAAAACAGAACTCCTGCTCACATTTCAGCAGATTGTGAAAATTGAATCATTAATTGCTACAAAAAATGCAAGTTTATATTTTAAGTTGTTTTGGTCACATTATTAAGCTAAATGATAACAGGAATATTATTTCAATCAGTGGTATTTGTTTTAGCTGTCACATCATATCATGACAATATTTTCGGAAGTAAATTCACGTACATTTTTGCTTGTTATAGCTAAAGAAAAATCATCAATTCAAACACAGGACTCACGTTTCCGCAGCCCCAGCTTCATCTTTTCAGTACAACGTCCCCATGTCATCCTTCTTCATCCTACTGCCCCCTTCTGGCGGCAAGCCACTGTATTACTGTGTAACTTCCTTCTGTTTCAGATTCTTCTTCTTATAACCTCGCAACACCATGAATTGTCACACACCCTTTCCAGTTGTAATCTTGTACGGTTTTCGGTCGCAATGAATTCTTCCCGCTAAGTGGTTAACACTTTTTATGTCGTAATGTATCGGTTCTGCATATGATTAAATACAAGTCAAAACGATGTTCTGGTCCGTAACTAAAATCTAATTACATTCTTTCGTGAATACTGTTTTAAGAGTTGCACTTTCTGGGCAACAGGTAATCAGACACAGACCGTTGGTTCGTTATTTCTAGTGACCAGCGATGTATAGGTTACTTTGTTGACTTACCGACTGTAGCGTCGCAGCGATGGTATTGGACGTACACTATGTGATCAAAAGTATCCGGACACCCCTAAACAAACGTTTTTCATATTAGGTGCATTGTGCTGCCACCTACTGCCAGGTACTCCATATCAGCGACCTCAGTAGTCATTAGACATCGTGAGAGAGCAGGATGGGGTGCTCTGCGAAACTCACGGACTTTGAACGAGGTCAGGTGATTGGGTGTCACATGTGTCATACGTCTGTACTCGAGATTTCCACAATCCTAAACATCTATAGGTCCACAGTTTCCGATGTGAAGTGGAAACGTGAAGGGACATGTACAGCACAAAAGCGTACAGGCCGACCTCGTCTGTTGACTGACAAAGACCGCCGACAGTTCAAAAAATGGTTCAAATGGCTCTGAGCACTATGGGACTTAACAGCTATGGTCATCAGTTCCCTAGAACTTAGAACTACTTAAACCTAACTAACCTAAGGACATCACACAACACCCAGGCATCACGAGGCACAGAAAATACCTGACCCGCCGGGAATCGAACCAGGGAACCCGGGCGTGGGATGCGAGAACGCTACCGCACGACCACGAGCTGCGGCCCCGACAGTTCAAGACGGCCGCAATGTGTAATAGGCAGACATCTATCCAGACCACCACACAGGAATTCCAAACTGCATCAGGATCCACTGTAATTACTATGACAGTTAGGCGGGAGGTGATAAAACTTGGATTTCATAGTCGAGTGGCTACTCATAAGCCACGCATCACGCCAGTAAATGGCAAACGACGCCTCGCTTGGTGTAAGGAGCGTAAACATTGGACGATTTAACAGTGGAAAAATTCTGTGTGGAGTGTCGAATCACGGTTCACAATGTGGCGATCCGATGGCAGGGTGTGGGTATGGTGAATGCCCGGTGAACGTCATCTGCCAGCTTGTGTAGTGCCAACAGTAAAATTCGTAGGCGGTGGTGTTACGGTGTGGTCGTGTTTTTCATGGATGGGTCTTGCACCCCTTGTTGTTTTGCGTGGCACTATCACAGAACGGGTCTACATTGATGTCTTAAGCACCTTGTTGCTTCCCATTGTTGAAGAGCAATTCGGAGATGGTGATTGCATCTTTCAAAACGATGGAGCACCTGTTCATAATGCACGGCCTACGGAGGAGTGGTTACACGACAACAACATTCCTGTAATGGAATGGCGTGCGCAGAGTCCTGACCTGAATCATGTAGTACACCTCTGGGTTGTTTTGGAACGCCAACTTCGTGCCAGGCCTCACCGACCGACATCGATACCTCTCCTCAGTGCAGCAGCCCGTGAAGAATGGGCTGCCGCTATCCAAGGAACCGACCAGCACCTTGCGAGAGTGGAAGCTGTCATCAAGGATAAGGATGGGCTAATACCATACGGAATTCCAGCGTTACCGATGGAGGGCGCCACGAACTCATAAGTCATTTCCAGCCAGGTGTCGGATTACTTTTGATCACAGTGTGTATGTGAGTTCAAAACTTGGTGAAATGTTGTTCATCATTCAAGCGTTATATTAATGTAAACAAATACACTGATCATCCAGAGTAATATGGCCACCGACCTAGTATCGATATAAACCCGTCCAGATGATTGCAGCGCCACCTGGCTACGAATGACGGATTGTCAGACACATACAGGTGCGTGTAGTGTCAGTGAGCGTGCTGTCCTTTTGTAGAATGGGAAAGGTGTGCTATTTTTTCTGAATTTGACAGAGGACAGGGTGATGGCCAGGATGGTCGGTACGAGCATTTCGGACACTGCACGGTTATCGGGTTTTCGAGGAGTGTTGTGGTGAGCGTCTTCAACACTTGGCGAAGACAAGGTGAAACCACGTCCAGAAGCCGTGAGATTGGGCGGCCTCCCCTCGCTACAGATATCGGGCGTCGTAGAGTGGGCAGACTGGTAAAACAGGTCACTAGGCGAACTGTGGCGGAAATAACATCGGACTTTAATGTTGGGCAGAGTACAACTGTATCTGAACACACAGAGCAGCGTTATTAAGCGTGTGGTCATAACGTTTCGGCTCATCAGTGTACCTCTGTTTGGCCGGACGGGGATGAGGAACTTGCTCGTCGCTATCGCAAATCCGTTCCTTAAGCATTGCCTAGCCTTGCTAGGCTTGACCACTGGGAAGTGTCGGACATATCCCTCGCCATCTGGATCGGCTCACTGGACGTGACGTGTGGTCTGTCCCTGCGGTGTTGGCCAACAGTGGTGCAGCGACGTGACACGGATAGTGCCGGCTGGCAACAGGTGCCTGGGTTCAATAGATCAGCCGCTCGCGCGTCGCCTTATCGGAATATGCGCGCGGAATTAATGTCGGCCGGCGCACGGTCATCGGCGTTTTCACTTTCCCAGAGTCCCGCGCCGGCGAGCCGATTTGCATACAGAGTCTGTCCCAGCACGGCCCCCCTCTGCGCCCGTAAACTACGGGGCGGTAGCGCGCTCTCCCTGCACTCGTACCGTGTGCTCAGCTGCGTCGCCAGTCGCGCTTAACGTCGTAGACGCCGCCACCAGAGCCGCCACCGACCACCCCGGGCTGTCCTGAATTAGTGCTCACCGACGTTGCTTGGACTGCGTTACATACCTACCACTGTAGTACTGCACGTGGACGTGCCAGGTTCAGTTTGTCGCACTTCAAACCCCTGCCACCCCTGTGTACTCTCCTAATGCACGCTTGCCCCCAGGCACTACACTGCCGATATGTCCACACCATTTCCACAGGTCCACCTCCTTCAGTACGCCGATGATACACTTTTCCTAGCCTCTCTGCTCTACACCAGAGATTCCGACGGTCCATCAAAATCCACATCCTCAGTTTATCTCCTGGTATAACCAATAACATTCATTAATGTATAGTTATCCAAAATTCAGGCAATACTTATAGAACGAACACCTGCAGCTATTGCCTCCATCACTTGTACCTCACCATTTTATTATGGTTCTATCCAGTTAATCAGTACGATAAAATATTTTGGACCAAATTTCGAGTGGCAGCTACCACCAAGCAGAAAGTGCACAATAGACTAAAACTACAAACTGGGGGAACTTTAAGGTTACACTCCTCCACCATCACCCACAGCTACAAAACATGGATCTGGGACATTCTCTACTACGCAAGTGTTGCATGTATATCCGCTCGGTCCGTCTACAGACCGATTAAAATTACTGGACAGTTGACGCCTGTCACTTGCCGCTACAGTGTCGTTACATCCGCTGTCGGCCTCCGCTCGGTTGTAGGCAACTCTCAAACACGGTGGGTCACTTCGCAAATGCTGTTAAAGTGTAGCATTGTTGGAAGAGGCCTCCGGGAGATATGACTCAAATGGTAGATTCTCTCTAGACAACTGATTTTAAGTGACCAGGGAATGAACTGCGGCAGACGACAGGTTTTGTGGACCAGAATTTAAACTCGCGTCCTAACCTAACCACAACCTCGTGATGTGTAATGTATCCGAGAAAACGGCGATCGACAATCTGCAGCGGAACTAAAATCACATTCACGTTGTTCACAGCTTTTGAGCGTAGCCGCTACGAGTAAAATCAAGACAGAATAATTTCATGATATGTTTGTTTGCATAGCCGTCTACTGCAGCCAAATTTCGGTTAACGGTAAAAAAAAAGGAACTCTAATTGGTTTCCAGAAACTATCCTCATGTTGGCTACATGGGATGCTGCGTTTATAACCGATGAGCAGTCCCGGTTGGCACCTGGTTGCAGATTATAAGCGGCACAAGCGGATTCCAAACGAAGACAAAATGACAGGAGACAAATAAGAGTCAATAAAAAAGTCAATACGATATTAAAAACGTCGTGGCAAAGTATTACAAATAAAAATATACATTTAAACCAAAAATTGAACAGAAATGATAACCAGTCATCCGATTAGATTTAGAAAAATAACAAGATATCGCCGCATTTGACGAGATTCGTGAGCCGTGTCGGCTAGTTTTCCGAGCTGTTATATGAGTTAAGACTCACCGGCCATTCGACCATCTTGTTCTGCGCGGATGCACAAACAGTGCCCGAACTCTTAACGGGAATCGGCAAAAAGCCACGAGTAATGAGTATAATTGTTAAGAGCACTCTGAATATAGTGCGGGACAGTAAGTTGCGAATGTGGGTCTCACGGGCATACTAGAGCTAAGTCCCTGCAGTCACCTTACCCTCTGTTTCCTCGGTCTCAGATAGAAAGAGCGTCTGCCATGTAAGCAGGAGACCCCGGGTTCGACTCCCGGTCGGGGCACACATTTTCAACTGTCCCTATTGGCTTATATCAACGACTGTATGCAGCTAAGGGTATTCATTTCATTGTAATGTTATATGTTTGCTTATGGGCGCATTTCATTTTCCTGTTACGCCACCGGTTGACGCTTCGGGCTTCTTATGGTTGGCTCTTTGGTCATAGGGAGTTGAAGCAGGTTGTTGACAGACGGAGGAGCAGTGAGAGAGAGAAGGGCCGGCTGTTTGTACAGGGCCGGCTATTTGTACAGGGACGTGTTGGTGTGGAGTGTTGGGCTCTACGCCGTGGCGCCCGATTAACTATCTAGATTCGGGAGTGACTGTCTGCTGATGTGCGCACCGTGGTGGCGTTTATTTTCTCTGGTAACCGTCCTCCCTACCTTATTTTTGGGTCAGGTACTTCTGTTTATGGATTTTGGCACATGTGATCCTGTGTTGAACTAGCTCCCGTTAAGTTGGTTTTCCAGCTGTTCGCTATCACTCCGTACTCAAGCTATTAAATTCACCTCCCTTCTCTGTGTGAAGGGTATTAAACTGTGATTTCCTTTTTATTGCAATTTGTTCAGCGTTTCGGTGATCCTTGTTTTTATTGCTTGGGTGTGAAATTAATTTGCTGTAATATGTTGTATGGTATCACACATATTAGCGACCACTGACGTCGAATAGCGAGCCTGACCATTAAGGCGGCAAGTTGTCACTTGCTCGACTTGTGCACGAATTGTAACATCGGGTATGGTTGTGGTAAGCAAAGGCCAGCGACTCGACGAGTGTTGGCTTGTTTCCTGTATTCACGTTGGAAGGTCTTGGTGAGATCCAGCACTTCTCTTCAAAGAAGGAATTAGTTTTTTACTGTTGCACTTTATCACAACTGTGATTTCATGCTTAGGTATTAGCACTCAAGCATTTCTTGCTACTTCTTAAGTTTACTTAAGTAAATTTGCTTTGGGTTTTTTTTGTTAACAGTTTGCTGCTTAATCAAATTAATTGTCACGTTTGATCAGTACTGTTAAACGATTAACAAGTTATCACCTTTGTTTTAATCACGCAGTCACTGTAACACTTCATGTTTGGTCGGTGACTGGGGTGGTGTTTTGATTTGTTATTTCTGTGTCGGGCCTTGGGAATTTACTTATTTATGATGCTCAGTCTTACATGAGCTATATGGCTGCTTCTTTGCCTTCGGCTTCTCAAGTTGTTCGTAGCGTTGGTGCCGTTGTCTCCGGTGTGTTATCCACTACCCGTCGATCCACCGGGCGTGGCTAGTCCACTTCGGCTGAGAACTTGTGTGCGGCGTGCTGCCCCGCCTCCTGTCTTGCCGTAGCCACTGAGGCGGCGCGGCCTCCTCGCTTTCTAATATGTATGGCATTCGGACTTTCAGTTTAAAACAAAGTGTCCACTACCATCAGCCATCCTAGCCAAGACTTTCCTCCGCCAGCCCGGCCTTATTACTGCTGCCTTAAAAATTGCTTTGATTTGAAGAACTTTCAATCCGGTAATTGTGGATTCATTGCTGAACCCGTAAATTCTCAAATCGTTTTTACCTTTCTTTTCCAAAATTTCGAAATATTTTTCTCGTAATCCTCAACCTTTAAATTTTAAAATACTGTTACCTTTCCTGTTTGAAAAACTGCTTGCGGAAAAGAGACTCTCCAACTTGGTGAAATATTGAACATGTGTATCTTAAAAATTTTGTTACTGATCCCGTCTGAGGTAGTGCTAATGCCTAACGGGCTTCAGATTGGCAAATGTTGAACTTGTAAAATTTTGAATCTTGTTACCTTCGTGTTTGAAAGGTTCCTAACGTGAAAGAGCTCCTCCTGTCTTGTGAAATGCTCAACATGTAAAAAAAAAAAAAAAAAAAAAAAAAAAATTTAACCTTCTGTCTAAAGTTGTTTGTAATCGTAGCACTGTACTTATAAATTTTTTATAAATAAGGACCAGCTTCCTTGTTTTAAGTTTAATATCTAATGAGTGGTTCTCAAATTGTTACGATAATGCTCTTTTTGTTATTGTAGAAAAGTCATATTTGCCTGGATCGAATTTTACGAGTGCCTAAAGGGCTCACGAGTTGTATTTTTACCAATGTTGAACTTGGTATTCTAAAGAGGTATTACTTTTACTGTAAAAAAAAAAATGCAACTTCTAAAAGAGGTATTTAAACCACCTTGTGTAACTTGTGTTAACTTGCCTTAAACTTCTGTTCTGTCAAGGCTACTTTATTTCAAGTTTGTTACCTCTGATTTGTCGCCCTGAAATCAACCTTAAAACAGTTACTATTGATTTGTATGTCACTAATGTTTTAAGCATATCTTGTTAAGTAACGGATTACCAACTATTGAAGCCGGCCGGGGTGGCCGAGCGGTTGTAGGCGCTACAGTCTGGAACCGCGTGACCGCTACGGTCGCAGGTTCGAATCCTGCCTCGGGCATGGATGTGTGTGATGTCCTTAGGTTAGTTAGTTTAAGTAGTTCTAAGTTCTAGGGACTGATGACCTCAGAAGTTAAGTCCCATAGTGCTGAGAGCCATTTGAACCACTTTTGAACCAACTATTGTGAAGCAACAAATGGCTTTCTGTAAACTCAGCCTGCATCTTCCACCCGCCTATTAAGTTGTTGTCATGTCCTTGGCCGTCCACTGAGATCTCAATTCGAATCTTTTTTACCTCCAACACGTGAGGTTTTTATTCTAACCACTGCGAAAGGCCATTTCGTTGCAAACTACTGCTGTGTTTATAACCCTGGTGACCCAGTCACAACGACTAACTGACTGCCTTCAAAAATTCACACAGTGTCATGTGAAGCTAATCTAATGTAAGCTGATCTCTATGGTTATAATAACTGTACAAATGACTCTGAATCGCGTCTTGTGCTGAAGGATACAGTGTTATTCGGCTAGTGCTTTGTATTTCGTTAGAGTCGTGCGTGTGTTATCACCAGCCGGCCGGTGTGGCCATGCGGTTCTAGGCGTTTCAGTCTGGAACCGCGTGACCGCTATGGTCTCAGGTTCGAATCCTGCCTCGGGCATGGATGTGTGTGATGTCCTTAGTTAGGTTGAAGTAGTTCTAAGTTCTAGGGGACTGATGACCACAGATTTTAAGTCCCATAGTGCTCAGAGCCATTTGTTATCACCAGACAGATGTACAGTTTTGCAGTCAGGGTGTGTGGGATGGCCACGAGAGTGCTTCTGTTTTCATACGAACTGCAACACAGACCATAGCTCCAGGTGTAGGTCCATTGTGTCCAGCACGCAGACAGGTCGGCTGCAGGTCCTCAACTGGCCTCCACCTATCCAGCACACGACCGTCACCACGAGCCAGAACCAGCTTTCATCAGAAAACACAACAGGTCTCCACACTGCTCTTCAATGAGCTCTCGCTTGACCCCAAGGAAGAAGCAAATGACGGTGGAGTTCGTGGAATACACGCTACAGGGCGTCTGGATCGGAGCTGTCTTTCAAGCAACCAATATGTAACAGTTCGAAATCTCACTATGGCGACAACTGGTGCTCAGATTGCTATTGCACATGCAGTCCGATGCGCCGGAGCCATACACCGAACAGATGGTCTTCCCTCTCCGTGGTGCCACGTGGACGTCCGGCGCCGTATACTCCCGTGACCGCTGCTGCCAGCAGTCATTAACCGTGGCCACATTCCTGCCAGGTTTTTCTGCAGTATCGCAGAAGGGACATCCAGCTACTGAAGAATTATGAAGTTCCTGGACAAGAAAGATTCCCTCTATAAAAATCAACATGGATTCCGCAAACAGAGATCCTGTGAAACTGAGCTCGCTCTGTTCCTCCATGAGATCCACAGTCCCGTAGACAATGGCACTCAGATAGATGCTGTGTTACTTGACTTCAGGAAGACATTTGGCACCGTCTCGCACTGTAGTTTAGTGAAAAAAATACGAGCTTATCGAGTATCGGAGCAGATTTGCGTCTGAATTCAAGACTTCCTTGCAGACAGAACTCAACATGTCGCTTTTAGCGGAACAAAATCGACAGATGTAATTTCCGGTGTACCCCAAGGACGTGTGATAGGACCGTTACTGTTTACAATATATATAAATCATAAAGAAGAAAGGATCGGATGCTCTCTAAGGCTCTTCGCAGATGATGCGGTTCTCTGTAAGAAAGTAGCAACGCCAGAAGGTAATAACGATTTGCAAAATGACCCTGCAGAGGACTGGTGAATGGTGCAGGTTCTGGCATTTGACAATGAACGTAAATAAGTGTAACATACTGTGCATACATGGGAAAATACACTCCTGGAAATGGAAAAAAGAACACATTGACACCGGTGTGTCAGACCCACCATACTTGCTCCGGACACTGCGAGAGGGCTGTACAAGCAATGATCACACGCACGGCATAGCGGACACACCAGGAACCGCGGTGTTGGCCGTCGAATGGCGCTAGCTGCGCAGCATTTGTGCACCGCCGCCGTCAGTGTCAGCCAGTTTGCCGTGGCATACGGAGCTCCGTCGCAGTCTTTAACACTGGTAGCATGCCGCGACAGCGTGGACGTGAACCGTATGTGCAGTTGACGGACTTTGAGCGAGGGCGTATAGTGGGCATGCGGGAGGCCGGGTGGACGTACCGCCGAATTGCTCAACACGTGGTGCGTGAGGTCTCCACAGTACATCGATGTTGTCGCCAGTGGTCGGCGGAAGGTGCACGTGCCCGTCGACTTGGGACCGGACCGCAGCGACGCACGGATGCACGCCAAGACCGTAGGATCCTAAGCAGTGCCGTAGGGGACCGCACCGCCACTTCCCAGAAAATTAGGGACACTGTTGCTCCTGAGGTATTGGCAAAGACCATTCGCAACCGTCTCCATGAAGCTGGGCTACGGTCCCGCACACCGTTACGCCGTCTTCCGCTCACGCCCCAACATCGTGCAGCCCGCCTCCAGTGGTGTCGCGACAGGCGTGAATGGAGGGACGAATGGAGACGTGTCGTCTTCAGCGATGAGAGTCGCTTCTGCCTTGGTGCCAATGATGGTCGTATGCGTGTTTGGCGCCGTGCAGGTGAGCGCCACAATCAGGACTGCATACGACCGAGGCACACAGGGCCAACACCCGGCATCATGGTGTGGGGAGCGATCTCCTACACTGGCTGTACACCACTGGTGATCGTCGAGGGGACACTGAATAGTGCACGGTACATCCAAACCGTCATCGAACCCATCGTTATACCATTCCTAGACCGGCAAGGGAACTTGCTGTTCCAACAGGACAATGCACGTCCGCATGTATCCCGTGCCACCCAGCGTGCTCTAGAAGGTGTAAGTCAACTACCCTGGCCAGCAAGATCTCCGGATCTGTCCCCCATTGAGCATGTTTGGGACTGGATGAAGCGTCGTCTCACGCGGTCTGCACGTCCAGCACGAACGCTGGTCCAACTGAGGCGCCAGGTGGAAATGGCATGGCAAGCCGTTCCACAGGACTACATCCAGCATCTCTACGAACGTCTCCATGGGAGCATAGCAGCCTGCATTGCTGCGAAAGGTGGATATACACTGTACTAGTGCCGACATTGTGCATGCTCTGTTGCCTGTGTCTATGTGCCTGTGGTTCTGTCAGTGTGATCATGTGATGTATCTGACCCCAGGAATGTGTCAATAAAGTTTCCCCTTCCTGGGACAATGAATTCACGGTGTTCTTATTTCAATTTCCAGGAGTGTAAAACCCCTACTGTGCAACTACGCTGTTGTTAACAAACCGCTGGAAACAGTATGTGCCGTCAAATATTTAGGAAGAATATCCGGAGTGTCTTTAAGTGGAATAGTGGGAAAAGCAATGCCAGACTCAGATTCATAGGAGGAATTTCAAGGAAATGTGACTCATCCACGAACGAAGTGGCTTATAAGACGTTTTTTCGAGCCATTTTGAGTATTATCCATCTGTCTGAGGTCCCTACCAGATAAGAGTGATAGAAGAGGGAGAGAAGATGCAACGAAGACCGGCAAGTTTCGTCACGGGATCGTTTAGTTAGCACGAGAGCTTACGGAAGTGCTCAACAAAATCCATCGACAGACGTTACAAGAGAGGCGTTGTGCATCACGGAGATGTTGGTACTGAAACGTCGAGAGAGCACCTTCCGGGAAGAGTCGGGAGACATATTACTTCCCCCTACATTCGAGAAATTATAGCCAAGTATCATGTAGATGTAGACGCAGATGTCGTAGCTGTATTATACGACCTCGTTCAAAATTAGTGAGGTTTCGATGACAGCATCTTTGTCACCTTAATGGCATTCTGACTAACAGCCCACTACGTTAAATGTCAAAGGTAACTGAGGCTCACTACCGTTATAGCGTGTATTTAAAGCAAACGTTATGCTACTGGCGCGAAATGTCAGCAGACATCATCTTCCAGATGTAGAAACACGCCTACCAACTTTCGTTTATGTCGTACAACTTGTTCTTGGTATTGTGATTTTTTTCTCCATCAGTATATTTCAACTAATAAAGAATTTTCTGATAGGCTGTATGGTAAATTTTTCTGCAGTGGCACTGCTAATATTGCTGTTGGAGCATAACGACGGCGTTTTCTAAATAGTCTAGTTACGTTCCGACGCAGTATGTCTTGAAAACTGTCGATTGCTGAACTGCATATTTAATCCAAACAAAGGGATCAACGAAATGTGCTGGAACAATGCCAAGTCATCAACATCGTTCAGCACAGTGGCGGCTCGCGAGTATACACTCTGGGTGTTCGCAAATTTTTAGATTCAGAAAAACTCGAGAGTGTGAAGTTAATAGCATCAGCTGTATGGCAGTTATGCTTTTCAATAAGTTTATACAACTACAGCCACTGCCAATAATAATAACAACAATAATAATAAAGAGATGCATAGCTTATCTGACAAAAGAAAGAATTGTTTTTGTGGAATTTTATTGTTTTGTACATAACTGAGAACAGTTTAGGACAATAAAGAAATAATGTAGAAGATTTCGCAACTGTCGATTACGCATTTTTGTATAAGTGGGAGTTTTCGTTCTTCTCATTTTTGCTGACAATTGTGCAAGATCCCTAACATATGTGTTAGTTCACGAATTTACTTCCGGGCTGAAAATCAGATACGCTGCACCCACACAACAGCTTGTGCTAACTGTACACTTCCCTGTTAGATGTTGGCTTGTAGTCATGCTTATTTGATTTCGTCACCCTCTCAATCAAAGGATCTGCTCTCGGAGGACCTGGTTCCTTTGCGGCTAACTTTTTATTCCCAGAATGAGATTTCTCACTCTGCAGCGGAGTGTGCGCTGATATGAAACTCCGTGGCAGATTAAAGCTGTGTGCTGGACCGAGACTCGAAGTCTCGACTTCTGCCTTTCACGGGCAATTGCTGTAACGACTGAGCTACCCAAGCGCTACTCACGACCCGTCCTCACAGCTTTACTTTTCTGTTAGCGTTTAAAGTAGATTCAATATAGTTAGCGTTTACACTGCACATGAAAGCCGATTCCCGCA
The DNA here is from genome assembly GCF_023864275.1 of Schistocerca cancellata. Lineage (NCBI taxonomy): Eukaryota > Metazoa > Arthropoda > Insecta > Orthoptera > Acrididae > Schistocerca > Schistocerca cancellata. The sequence continues at coordinate 483,178,349 of NC_064628.1, forward strand.
GTAAAAACTACCAACTCCAAACACAAAGTGCCGTATGTGGAAATAATTAAACTCAAGTAGTAATGCCTACCAACATGGTCACTTGACTAGAGTACAAATTAGGCGCTGAGATCCATACGGGCCTAAAGCACACCACAGTCGATCCCCACATTTGAGTGAATATCAGAAAAACCAGTGACACAACTTTCCGTGAATTTTCATATACAGAATGTGGGCCTACAGCACACATAAACCTGACTCATTACGAGATCAACAGATTTCAGAAGCATGAATAAATACTACAATCACACAATTGATGCTGATGTGTTTTAGCCCCTTGTGATTCTCACAAGGGAATCTACCCATTGCAGCCCGCTCAGATTTCGTGGTAAGAGAGCCCAGTGGATAGCCTGTCAGAAACTGAACACAGATCAAGCATGAAAACAGGAAGAAGTTGCATTCAACAGTGAAAAAGAAAGCAAAATAGAAACAGTGAGCGGTCCAAGCTAGAGGACTACATGACTGAGCAGAGGCGAAAGGCAACGGCTTCGTGGTCCAGTGGTGACAGAGTTGGACAACAAAGCGGACGAGCCAGTGTTCTAAGCTCCATCGTGCCAGTTTTTTTTCTCACAAAATGTGTCGTGGTGTAATGTCCGTTTGAAATGGCGAGGTGTGAGGAAGAGACCTATGATGACAACTGATTCTGCAGAACTACTCTAATAGTTGCCGAGAGAAAGTGGCTTTCGAATGGGAACCGCAAACATTTGATGACAAGGCGACAATTGAACTGATTCCTCCACCGGAAAACACGTCTGGCGCGTCACACACGGCATTAGTGACAGTATGTGTTTCATATGGTGGGAATCTCGTATCGACGCACCTAACTTGCACTCCTGATGAGCGACTTAGGTATTCATGTGAATGTGATCATTCCCAAGTAAATGATGAAAATATAATAGTTTATCACATAAGCTGCAACAAACGAACGCAGCAGTTTCGTAATCACACAGTTTTCCCTGTTCTCTATCAAAACATATGGTTTTAATGTTTTTGAAGTTGTGTTCCATTTTGGAAGTTTTGATTCTTGAATTCCGCTGTTGTAATATTGTTCACACTCGTTTATTTGTTTTTTACATTTCTGTGAGATGTGCCTGCTCTCATTATTAATTACATTTACTTGCGAAGTAAGGTATTCTTACCACATGACTCTCATTCTCGTATAACCAATGTGTAGTATGACAATTGCCAAAACTACAGAAAGAGAACAAACATTTGAATGACCGAACGAGCAGTTGATAATTTTGTGAAAAAAATAAATAAAAAACAAGGCATGAGAGAGTTCTGAACACTGCTCATCCACTTCGCAGTCCAACACCGTGATCACTTAACCACGACGACGTTTATAGGGACGTACGCTCGCTGTTGTACTTGCACCTTTCGCTGTTTCTATTTTGCTTTTTTTTCACAGTTCAGTGCAACTTCTTCTTGTTTTCATGTTATCAGTTTTTGACGGGCTACCTGCTGGACCATCTTACCAATAAATCTGAGGGTGTGTGTGAAGTGGAGTTTCCCTTATCAGCGACTGAAATGGATTACTGTATGGTAAACTTCTAACTTAAAATACTATAAGTCATCCAGAAACGCAAAAAATAGGTTTACCCTCAGTACAACTTTGACATATACTGACATCAGGTCTAATTTTACTGCAGTATATAGTGAGTGAATTAGCATTTTTTGAGGAGTGTGCTGCAGTGTGCTATCACCTGATGGCACTGACGTAAACTTCTAATTTATGGCAGGGGCTAGCTGTGCGCATCGTGGACTTGCACTTTGTTTATCAAGTCGGTGTGTATTTGGCCTGTAAGACGGTCACGTCACGCGAGTTGCGCATGCGCAAACGCTCCTTAAAACGTGCACAACTGAAGGTGTGCTCGCGACTCTGATGCCACATTTCACAGAGTCTAGAGGAGCAGTAGCGCAGTAGATTTTAGTACCGTATCTTCCAAATTGCAGCATCTATGTTACGCTTAACAACATTAAAGGAAAAATAGCCAATAAATCCGCAAGGTGTCGAAAGTTAGGGTGCTCAAATGCTGTTACACAACAGCCGCCACTGGTTCAGCATGATCGTAAGAATACTGTCCGACAGTTATCTGCATGTCCCAATACGTATGCATAACGAAAAGCTTGTATCCTTCTCACCTTTTGTGTGTGTAATATTTTCGCATTGGACATAGCAGAACTGTATCCACCTTTTTACTTTGATTCTTTACAAATGAGCCGCTACTTGTCTTTGCTGGGTGACAAAATTGCATTCACAAGGCACATATTAAATTTCATGCAGTTACACAAAGACGAAATCGGTTAATTTTTTATGCCATTACTGCCTTCAAAATGTTTGTCATAAACATACAGTTAGTTACCAAGTTATTAGCAGTTTTTGACAGTTATGAATTTTAAAATTTTTAACACATGCTACATTGTACCACTAGGTAAATATAAAAACTGTTCAGGTAATTTTTCCTGTGAGAATGCTTCTAAAATGATTTCTTTCACTAAATATGAAAGGGAAGCCTTTACTCTGTAAATTGGTTCAAAATACAGAGTGCCTATAACTAAAGTTCATGTTTTAAAACGCTGTAGAAAGAGAACCACTGCTTACAGTGACGTAAAATGGGAACAGCATATTATTAAAGCCGGGGGAAACGTCATGAAAGAACAAAAAGAAAACACCAGCAAACTCGTGGCACACACCTGTTCCTCAGTTTGCGTCCGAGAAGCTCAACATGACTGACTCCATAAAGGATAACGCGTTGCTGGTTCTTTTAGGACGGTGGCTATGCTCCAGTAGCCCTACAGAAGAAGTGGACAGTCTATGGTTTGCTAAGAGTCTGGAAAAAATGATTTAAAAATTCGAAAAGACAGATTCTTTCGAAGAGCAGTGTGGCAGAGGGAGGAAAATAATTGATCCGATGTCTGTTGAAGATGTGGCCACAGCACTGCAGGAGTGATCGAGAGGTGGTGTGCAACCATACAAGTGCACAGGGAATTGCCCGAACGTTGTACATACCTGAGAGCTCGAAGCAGGAAATCCTGCTAAACATTGCTATCCACATAGAATCACTCATATGCAGAAGTTGCTTCCTGATGACCCACCGTCAAGGCAAGTAATGAAGAAAGTGAATGCCCACGGAACATCCTATGCGCAAACGAAGCCCATTTCCATCTCCAAAGACATGTCATTACGCAGAATATAGCAAACGGAATATCCACACGCACATCAACCTTTATCATTTCATCCTGCAAAGGTGCGGACTGACGGCATCGTTTGTTGCAGAGCCGTATTTTTTCGAGGAGAAGAGTCCTGGGCGTCCTGTTACCTGTACCGTCACTGGTAAACGCTGTGAGAGTCTTTTGCGCAGCCGCTTCATTACAACCTTTCAACAGCGTGGAAATGTGGGTGGGATCATTTTTATGCAAGATGGCGCTCCTCTGCACATTGCACATCCAGGGACGGGACTGCTGCAGAGACATTTCGGAAATTTCAGAATTATCAACCGTCATTTCAAATGCCGCCATTTCTCTACAACCTAGCTGGCCAGATCACCTGATCTTAATCGGTGCGACTTCTGGTTGTGCAGTTATCTGAAAGATGTTGTGTACAGTGCTCCAATTACGAACATAGGTAAACTGAAGGCACGCACTGTGCAACGCATTCTGAACGTGACCGCCCCAACCCCAAGACACTCCGATCTGTTGTGAAACATGCTGTTTCTCTCCATTTCAAGTTGCTATAGAAAATGACTGGAAAGCGTATTGAACTTGTCTTGCGCCAGTCTCTCGACAATTCTAAACCGATTTTTTTGCATTTTATGCGGTTTTTGGCTCCAGGACAATTAAAAACTGATGTAATTTTGATTTTTATGCGTTTTTTGACCCCAGGAGAAGTGTAAACCGATGTAATTTTGCTTTTTATGCAGTTTTTGACCCCGGGAGAATTGTAAACCGATGTAATTTTCGCTTTTTATGCGGGTTTTGGTCTCAGAACAGTTAAAAACCGACTTTTCCCACCCGGCGTGGTACAATCCTACTGTGGTGGATGAACTTACCCAACTTAACAGAGCTACAACTGTTGACTCAAAATTTTGCAATCATGCACATTGAACAGTACGAATGATGTTATATGCAATTCAAACCATAGCTGTCGTATTACAGTTCATCTGTCATGCCGACTTCATTTACGCATTGACATTCCAAAGTAATTAAACATTACGTTAGAGCTCCAACAGTCGCACTCATTTTACACCACTTTCCACATCGATGATTTAATTATTAACGTCCTTTGCTATAAAGTAGTGTGTCTCAGACATCCTGCCAACAGCCAGGCCATTACTTCTTCCTCATCAACTCTCATTGTCTCTCTGTGCTCCGATTTTACACACGTTTAAATTTCTCTGAGCAAAGTACTTTTGTACTTACACAACAGAAATATCCGTATGTAGTATTTTATTTATAAGTTTACTTACGTTCCATGAAATAGAGGGCTTAGGTGAAAGAAAGAAAGAAAGAAAGAAAGAAATAATTAACCAAAGAAAATTTCGTCACAATAATACTGTGCGGCTTAAATTTTGTCAGTGATTGAATGTCAGTCGTAATGTGGTTTTATTAATGTTGTTAACTAAACGAACGACATTTATGGGGAATTATATCAATAACTTCTTCATAATAGTCTGTGATACTATTTAAAAAGGGAATTTTATTTGTAGCTCCATAACTCACGAAGTATTTATGCGCAAATATTACGTTGGTGCTTAAGTTCGTAGCGTTTTTCCATAAATTCAATAAATACAACAGGCACACAAAACAGACTTTAGTCAACAACAATATAATCGTCTTCAAAATTTGCAACAGTGTGCCAACGCTGGGGTAACTTTTCGATGACGTGACTGCAGAAATCACGTGGCTTTGGGCGAAGAAATCGTCGAGCCATATTAGGAGCGAATTTTCATACGAAAAAGTTCCTTCAAGGTTGTTCGATAGAGGGCAGAAAAGGTGAAAATCTGAGGGCGCAAGATGTGATGGATCCGTTGAGGGCGAAATAACTTCCTAACCCACCTCCTGTATAGGGCTCTCTGTCAGTCTACCAGAATGCGGGCGGGCGATATTGTGGAACAGCATCACTTCACGCAGTCTTGGGAAGCAATTCGTAGTACAGCACACCGTCGCCGTTCCACCAGACGCATAACATTATCTTTTGTAGACGCACCCACGTCTTTGTGCAGGGAGCTGCTGGCTTGTTTGAGCTCAACCACTCCTTTATTTTCCTTACGTTAGCATAAAGAGACCATACAGGACAGGAATGGTCGGTGCTGTTCACAAGCCAGCTGACGACGAGGAAGCAAAGAGGCAAATGTGGCCAATCGCTTATTTGTTTGATTTTGGCTTAGGACCTGCGGTAACCATACGCTTCATTTTTGAACCTTCCGAATATCACGCAGATATCGCACTATGATGGAATTATCACAGTTCATCACATCTGCCAGTTCTCGAGTACACTGACGTGAATCATTGCGGATTAATCCGTTTAAACAGCCTTCATCAAGCCCCGAAGGTCTCCTTGAACGTGGAGAGTCACTACTGTAAAAACGATCCACCTTAAAACGGGAAAACCATTTTCTGGCAGTACTGCATTGTTCCCAAACACGGCGCAAATGTTTCTGGCTGCTTCCGTTGCTGTCACACCTCTACTGAACACAAACAGAAGAATAAGTCGTAAATGTTCCAGTTTCTCAATTTCTTCACTTGGCACTCCATTTTCTAGCGTCCACATCTCCGGTCACTATCCCCAAATGACAAAATGACAACATATAAGCTCGAAAAGCAACAGTGAACAACAAATAAAAAATGGCCATCGGTAAATAGAGTCATAGCAACCGGAATACCAATATGCGGAAAAAAAACGCCAGGAACTTGTGCACCAACCTAATAGAAGTTCAATAAATACACTTCAGTTTTTTATTTTATTAATTTATAGTTGTTTCTTTGCGACCAGTATCAAGGTCGCAGCCGCAGTGTGAAACGCTCCAGTAATCGGCCAGTCTAGAACAACATCTATGTAAGAACAATTGGAAGACAAATGACAAACGACGTGCCGTAGTGCAAGCAGTTCTTTTCTCAGTACGAGTCCACAGGCGCATTACCGAGTTGGATGACATGAACATGTGTTCATCGCCGGCTGTCATTGAGAAAGCGTGACCGATTGACACTCGTCTGCGGTCCCTGCCAGTTATGATCGTTTTATGAGTGCTGCCCTCAAGCCGTGTTACATGGCTGCTAGTGTTACACCATTCCTTACAACACACAGTACCATAAACGCTATGACGCGTCCAAACAAGATAGCTCTTTCTAACATGTGTCACAACTCCACGCCGACTAATTGTACTGGTGCTTGCCAATTTACTCCCGTGAATTACGTCAGCGGTGGGGAGCCAGGTGGCCGGCTGGGACCAGTTCTTCACCATCTGTGGCGCCCCAAAGTGACAGCGTCTTCTTGTAACTGGGTAACTAATAGTCTATATGCTAAGCTCACTTGCCGTTTCAGTATACTTCCAACGTGGTGCAGCTCCTGCACGTCCTACCAGACGTGTAAGGCCACATCGCAATTACACTTTCCCTAAACTATGGATCTGGCCGTAAGAGTACCATCCAAACTTCTGGACTTCTCCAAAATAACACCATTTGGATGGTTGATTGCAGGGTTGCATTAAAACAGAAGTATTTAGAAGAGAGATGAATAGCTGAGACGAAACCTGTTCAGGGTGCGGCCGGGCGAGCAAGCGCACACGCGCTCCCTCTTCGCCTCGGGACCCAGTATTCGCGGTGAATCGAACGGCCAGAAGTCATTACGAGGGGAGGTTTGATAAGTCTGGTAAGAAAGCAAGAAAAAAAGTTTTTTTAAGTTACTCACCTTACGTCTCAACATAGTCTCCTTTGAGGAGTTTACACTTGGCCCAACGATTCTCCAGCTTTCTCATCCCAAAGGAAAAATACGTTCTCTCAGACTCTACAAAATAGTCGTTGACCCCAAGTATTACTTCCTTGTTTGATGAAGATTTCTTCCCAGGAGGATAAAGTTTCAAGATAGGGAGCAGGAAGAAGTCTGGGGAAAATGGTAGATGAGGAAACAACTCAAAGATTTATTCGTGCATTTTCGTCATTGCTATCACAGGTGTGTGGGATGATACATTATCTTCGTGAAAGACCATTTTTTTGCATGCCTTGCCTTGATCGTTTTTCAGCCGAAAGTTTCAAACTATCCAGCAGTGAGGCAGAATATGGTTCAGTTATGGTTCTGCTTTTTTGCAAGTGATCTATGAAGATCACTTGCAAAAAAAGTGGCTGTCACCTTACCAGCTGACAAAATGTTCTTTGCCTTCTTCGGTACACATTCACCAGCCTTTGCTCATTGTTTTGACTGCCGCTTTCACTATTGTGTGTAACAAAGGGTCTACGTTTCATCAACAGTCACAAATCGCCGCAAATAAACTTGCCGATTGCGATTAACCATCGCCAGACATTGTGTTGAAATGTTGTGCCGGATGCGCTTTTGGTCGGCTGAGCGATCGCGACACCCACTTCGCGCGCAATTTATTCATAGACAATTCCTACAGTCTCGGCAATGTCATGAAGTGTTTTTCGACAGTCTTGCAGTACTATATTATGGAGTTTGCAATGGTTTCCTTTGTTGCGATCTCAGCTGGACGGCCGGAGTGGGCGTGGATTTCAGTGCTTGCTCAACGACGTTTATATTCTTTAATCAAAGAGTAAATGGTCTTCAATGATGGTTGCGGAGTCCATGGGAACTTCACCCACTTCTCTTTTGATCTGTGCGGCAATCCAACTCCTCAAACGAAAACGATGAAATCTACGCTGTACATTACTCAAACTCCCTGGGATAATCAAACTTACCAACAAAGAAGGCACAAAAAAAATGTTCCCGTCTTTCATGGATATTAACCGGAGGCATCAAACAACCCTCGTATGTAGCGAAGGGACAGGATTACCAGGTGTCCGGCTTTTTACTGTCGTGTCCGACCAAATACACGAAAGTCCGGCCTATATTACCTTTGGAAGGCTTTTTAGCGATGTAATACAGGACGCTCAACTAAGGCCCGATCCAAGCTAATGCCGTAAGTGCAAAGAATAAATTCAAGGAGGAATTAAGAGATAAACCATATGTATACAGCGAGATTTTTTCCACCGTGTACAAACTCTAGGAATTGATCGATGAGAGGATATGGAGCAGAAAGTGTCTAATGAACTTATGTCTGGAAATGCATGGTTTCCATGTTATAGGCCATTCATTCAACAATATTATGTTACAGAGACTGCAGTCTAATGCGCACTGTACCATACAACCACAATTAGAGTACGCATGATTTCCTCCTAGAGGGTGGTACTGATCCTCGTACGTCATTCCCTAGCTCACTCTCCTGCATTAGTCATTGATAATGTTGTTTCAGATTCACTTCTCTTGCTAACTCATCTTGTAGTGGATGTGGTACAGCGTTGTACACAATGGTCCCGTATCCGAATCGAGAGCTTGCCGACATGGTGTTTACTTACGGAAAGGCAAATGCCAAAGGGCGGTGGGCAGCAAGATGTATCAGGATACCTTTCCCCGTCAACAACAACCACAGCATTCAATGTCTGCGACAGTGTTTCGTCGTTTGTCTGAGACAAGGTCGTTTCAGCAAGTAGGATATCATGAAGGACGTACCCGAAACGTTCGGGTACCAGGAAGGCGACCGCTGTATCAGTACCACATAGTTGGCCCGCCAGTACAGGATAAACCATAAGACCGTGTGGAACATTATCCCTGACTATTATTACTACCCTTATGACTTACAACGCGTGCAGACAACCACGATTCCGGGATTTGTGTCATCCATCCTATTCACAGATGAGGCCACCTTTGCGGGATGTGGTATGTTCAACTTTCAGAAGTCACCAGTGGGATAATATGCAGAACCGCCATGGTGTGCTGACAGCGAGTCATCAGAATCGGTGCAGGCAGAATGTGTGGGCTGCGACCGTATTTTGGGACCAAATCTTCATTCTACGTCGCCCAACAGGCCGGAACTATCGGCGTTTCTTGCGGGCGACTTTGACTCTGCTGCTGCAAGAACTGCCACTGATGATTCGAAGGGTTGTGTGGCTGCTCCATGATGGTGCTCCAGCCCATTTCGCCGCTAACGTGCAGACGCATCTCAGTCGTGTCTTCCCTGGCCGATGGATCGGACGAGTGGGTCCAGTTGCATGGCCTGCTCTTTCACCGTATACCAGCCAGTGCGATTTCTGGTTACGGGAGTCATCTCAAAAGTATCGTGTACGCAGAGCTCATTCCAAATGTGGAGACACCGGAGCAGCGTATTAATGCTGTCTTTGACACTGTTCGGATGCAGGCTGGCCGAAGTGAACGTGTGAGACAGAACACGCTACGGTGCGTACCCGCATGCATTGAGGCACATGGAAACCATTTTCGGCACATACTGTAACTGTGGCTGCATGGTACAGCGCGTATTCGACCACAGTCTTTGTAACAACGTATGATTGAATAAATGGTCTCTAGCATGGAAACCATGCATTTCCGTACACAAGCTTATCACACCTTTTTTTCAGTATCCTCTCATCGATCAATCTCTGGAGTTTGTACACGGTGGAAAAAATCACCCTGTATACAGATATACCATACACTTATACCACCCAGTGCTATTCTTTAAAGGCCAAACGAGCCTAGCACACGATGACACAACCACGTTACAAGCAGAGCGACCGAGGCAAAGTAGAATATGCCGATCAACAGACGCCAAATCACGTGGAAGAATTTACATCAAACATTAATAATATGTACATTACAGCCAAAGACTGCTTAACGTCCTGGGCATGTGAATTTAGCACTCATTTAGAACAGTTTCAGTGGATGACATTATCTGATGCTCCAGTCTTGTAACAAGATGCAGAAACTATAGAGTATGTCGAGAAAAAAGTTAAGTTGGGTGACAGTAAATTCTTGATCAGGGGCACAATTAAACGAAACTGATGGTGCAAAGAAAGACGACTCTGTCTTTATAAACCTATTGGCACACGAAAAGTGGACACTTCATTTAAAATCACAACATAATGAAAAATTTAATTTGGAATTATTAAAACTGGCAGAATATTACTTTACTATTTAAGGACATTCTACCTACCTCGAAAGGGTGTTTTATTTCACACACACCCAGTGGATGGACGAAAGCTGTAAGTTGCACACCGACACAGTCTCAAAGATGATGTGGCTGTGCAATTTAAAATTATACTGTCAAGAGTTCCACGAAATGATTTCCAAGAAAAGACGTTTCTTGATAAAGTGTATGCAAATGAGAAATCTTAATATGAGAACACAGTTTGCCGTGATGGCACTGTTGTATAGAATATTCTCGATCTTCTTGTTGCATCAGTTCACGGTAAAACCTCAAACTTTCAACGATTACCTCCACCGTCTTCATCAATAGCAACTAACTGTTTTGTGGCAGCCTTGTAGATCCCAAAGGCGGCTTTTAATAGATCGGTAATTACGTCATGCTGCCGCAGATGGTCGCGCAACAGCTCTCACCGTAGCGTAAACATTGGGACGAATATCTCTGACTCTTCTCTGCGTCGAGAGCTCGCTTACATGCACTGCTAAGATTATATCCACTGTTACGGCTGAAGATTTTCTCACACATTCTTATTTCTACAGCCTCTTTAATTACAGAGTCCCTGTATGTAGGAGCCTGGGACAAAACTTTTGTTTCATCAAACAGTGCTTTATGTTTATTGTTTCAGGAGGAAAATGCTCTGTGAACAGTTTCAATGCATCCACATTAATTCGTGAGATAACATCCAGGCTGACTAAAACATTGTTTGGGCCAACGCTAATCTGTTCAATTTTCTCAATGAATATCTGAGAGTTTTTAATGTGATGTTCACAGCGGACGAGTATCGGAATCATCAACTTAGATGGTTGGCCAGCCTACAGGTAGGAGTATCAATAGCGCTAACAATAGGCCTCAATGTAATACCTTCCTTGTGAACTTTAGGTAATCCTTACAGCCCAGAACGACTGGGAGCTCGTGCCCTAAGATTTTGATAACATCATCTGGTAGATTATGATTATTCAGGAGCTCCATCGATTCTCTGCTGTATGACAGAGTTGGGTCACGCATTAGGCATTTGTGCTTGCTATCTTCGGACGAGGATGCCACTTTCATGTGATATTTTGTGGTATTAAGAACAACCATAGCAGTTCTCATGTCAGCCGGAAGTATCACAAGATCTTCATCATTCTGCAATGCACGGACCACCCCCCCCCTCTCTCTCTCTCTCTCTCTCTGTTCTGCGGATTTTTTTAGATTTAAGAGGCTTGGCTGAAGCTAAAATGTGACTGGTAGTAAGTCTTACGTCCTCGTCGTGTTGTGAGAGACACCACACCACCTGTTCCACTCCACTAATGAACTCCGCGATAGGCAGTGTCCGTGATGCAGGAGCGAAATTCAATCCTTCATTGTGGACGAGATGCCTCCTTCGTCTAGATTCTTATCCGACAGGTTGATGACAGTGCGTGCCGTTCCCTGAGATGACACTGATCTTTCCGTGGTTGCAAGCCGCTCAATTTTCTTTGTTTGTTCCGTCGTTGTATTGCTATGGTGAGCTCTTTGATATAAGCTGCGGTCGACATATGGACCCACTATCAGTTGAGAGATGAGAGAATTGCAGATGAAAAGGGATGGCAGTTTTGTAAACTGTGTGCACTAGTATCCAGTTCATACCTTATATGTCGGAAAAGAACTTGGGCGAATGAGCCGCCATGGCAATTAACAGAGGATTGAATTTCGTATGGTTGTTCCTAATACCACAGAATAGCACAGCAAAGTGGCCTCTTTATTGGAAGATAGCGGGTACAAATAGGTAATAAGTGACCCATCTCCGTTACGCAGCAGAGAAACTAGCTCCTGAAGAATTCTGTTCTACCAGAGGAAGGATGCCATCAGTGCACGAGCTTCTAGACCTCCTAGGCTGAACGGATTACCTACAGTTCACAAGGACAGTATTCTACTGAGGCTATTGTTAGCACTATTGGTTCTCCTACCTACAGCCTGGTCAAGTACTTAACTAAATTGATGACTCCGATAGTTAGCCGCTGTAAACATCACGTCAAAAACTCTCAGATATTCATTGATGAAAATTAAACAGATTAGTGTTGGCCCAAACGATGTTTTACTCAGCCTGGATTTGGTCTCACTATTTACTGAGGTTCCTGTTGAGGACAAATTGAAACTGCTGACAGAGCATTTTCCTGCTGAAACAATAAAATTGATCCGACTTGTTATGACGAAGACCTACTTCTTGTAAGACGGTAAATCTTACGAAATGACGGACGGAATGGTTACGGGTACTCCGTCATCTCCAGCAATGGCCAACTTTTGTAAGGAACATTGTGAGGAGCGTGCGTTAAATTTGACTCCTCTTCGTCCACCTTCATTTTATCGTTATGCTGTCTTCACGTTTATGGTGTGGCCACACGGAGTAGAAGCTCTTGAGCACTTCCAGGAACATATGAACGGTATGTACCCAAACATCCAGTTCACCGTCGAGACAGAGAAAGAGGGAAGGGTCCCATTTTTAGGTGTTTTGGTACAACGGAAGTCGGGTGGTGGCTTCGGCCACTCTGTGCGCCAGAAGCCGACGCACACTGACTGATGTCTCAGCGCCCAGAGTTTCCACCATCGAGTCTAGAAGAGAACAGCTTTAAATACCCTGGTACAGGGTGCAAAAATTTTCTGACGAGGATCACGTGGATTCCGAAATTAATCACCTCAAGTACGTTTACCGAAAGAACGTCTAACGTGAAATGAAGTTAGCTTTCTCAAAGAAAATTAAACGTGAAAATGTTGAACATTCACGAGAAGAGCCACCGGTTGCATCCCTTCCCTTCTGCGGCGCTACATCCAACGAAACAAGCAGTCCTGGGTAGGTGACGTATCAGATATTTTCCGTCCTCCTAAAACATAAAAGAAACGCTAACCCCTGTTACGGAGAGGCTCGGTCTCAGGATTGCTGAGATTTACAACATCTCTTGTGAGTGCTGAAGCATTTACATCGGGCGGTCCATCTGCACAGTTTCCGACCGCTGTGCAGAACACCGAGTACTTCAGGAATCTGCACTTGCTGAGCGAGCCTCACAAACAAACATAAAGTACTGTTCCAATAATAAAAGTTTCGTTCCAGGCCCCTGCATACTGGGACTCTATAAGTAAAGAGGTTGTAGAATTAATAATTTGTGAGGAAGTATTCAACCGTGACAGTGGATATAATCTTAACGGTGCATGGAGGCGAGCTCTCGATGCAGAGAAGACCCAGAGATATTCGTCGCAATGTTTACCCTACGACTGGAGCGGTGGCACCACCAGCGCGGACTTTGACACCATCTGCGGCAGCATGACGTAATTACCCACCAATCAGAAGCCTTCTGTGGGCACTACAACAGTAGTTGTGACAGTCATTTGCCCCTGATGAAGTCGATGGAGGCAATCGTCGAAAGTTGATGTTTTACACTGAACTGACGCGGCAAGAAGTCCGAGAATGTTTTATAAAAAGAGAAATCTTAATACGTAACTACAGATTATTGTTATTTCATTATAAATCTAACTGAAGTGTCTAAAATTATTGAATATCTTATCATCTTTCGTCCTACAGGTACAACTTTTAGCTGACTTTGACATAATGTTATCTTAGGAAGAAGACAGCAGTTAAGGTGACTGAGCACTTAGTTTTGTATCATAACTGCAACACTGTAAAGCTGTTTCCTGGTTTTTTTTTTTTTTTTTTTTTTTTTTAGATTTAAGCAACTTTAAGGTTGGTATCGGAAAGAACTGATTATAACTAATTATTAATTACTGTTTCTAACTGAAATTTGAAATAGGTAGTCTCTGTTTTAGGGCGAAATGTCCGACTTTATACAACACAGACCAGCTTTTCTGTTTTTGGATCTGGTAATGTGAGGCAGGCCCGCCCGGTTGGCCGTGCGGTCTAACGCACGGCTTTCCGGATTATGAAGGAGTGCCTCGTCCCCGGCACGAATCCGCCCGGCGGACTTGTGTCGAGGTTCGGTGAGCCAGCCAGTCTGTGGATGGTTTTTCGGCGGTTTTCCATCTGCCTCGGCGGATGAGGGCTGGTTCCTCTTATTTCGCCTCAGCTACACTATGTCGGCGATTGCTGCGCAAACAAGTTATCCACGCACGCATACACCACCACTCAAACATAGGGGTTACACTCGTCTGGTGTGAGACGTTCCCTGGGGGTCCACCGGGGCCGAACCGCACAATAACCCTGAAAGAGTAGTTCGGTATGGGGCGGCGGAGGGGTGACGTGGACTGCGGTAGTCGACGTGGGATTATGGACCACTAAGGCTTCGGCGGGGACGCAGCTTCTCCGTCGCTTCCAGGGCCCCGGTTAACATACAATACAATACAATACAATACTACGCAGGGTAGATGCATCCAACGCGCTCCCTTCAGAGGAACGATCACACATCCGGCGTAGTCTTAGACATGAGCGAACATTTTGTTAATGTTCATCTTATATCCTCCTTTCAAGATGCTGTCCATTCCGTTCAACTGCTGTTCCAAGTGCTTCGCAAAGAACATGGGACGGCTAAGAACGAAGGATCATTTTTCTGACGACTGATGGAATGTTATGTTGAAAATCGTTTTAGGATGAAATTTAATTTGACAAACTTTTATTTCGTTACCTTTCCTCGTCATCACCGACGTTCAAGCCGCCCAATGTGGCGTCGAATGAAATAAGACTTCCACTTGGCGGCCGATCTTCCCAGAATGGGGCCTCTATGCCATACCCTCATTTCCATTGTTTTGTTACCATTTTATTTAAACATTAAACGCAGAAACATGGGATATCAATGAGTATTATTTATTTTGCTTTTCGCTAAAGCATCAATGTTGATGTCACTTTTTGAGCACTATAATGCGAAGACACGTCTTGAAGTCGAGTTTTTTACTGAGCTTCTGCGGGTAGATTTCGTTCTCTTCATCACGGAAAAAAGTTTTTCACACAAACCTCAGTATCTGCAGGCTTCTAGCAGCGTGTAAATTTATGTTGAGGAAATTCCGGTAAAAGTCTGCGATATTAACTTTCTTAAGAAACTTAGCACGCAGCTGCCACTCAGTATCTCTGTAAGTTCTAACTGTAGGTCAGTTTCCACATTGTCAACAACCCGAAAATCAGTGAAACTGTGCAACACTTTGACAATATGAAAAGCAGTATGTTAACTAGCAGATTCATTTATTGAGTGTTTACAGATTTATAGTTTAAAAATCGGCTTCAGTTGCCAGTACTGTTAATTTCTCCCACAACCGGTGTCGAAGCTTAAAGCTTCATTTTTAGTTGCCACTAAATACTTATGGGAAGATAAATGTGTGACTGCCGGGCTAGTCAGTCACGGGGGATCACACCGACGTCACAAAAACGTATATGCGGTGGCGTGGGACCAGCAACCACAGCGCCCGACTGGGCAGAACGATAAAATATTTTGTACATTTTTTCAGTGTTCCTCATGAAAACTCGACTGTATTTTAATAGTGAAAATATTGAGGAAATTATACAGACGTTTATTTGTCTGCTCCCATATGACACAGACTTCCTTCAGTCACATCACTTAACAGTGGTTCCTTTAATTTTTGCACCTCCTTTTCCCGCTGTTCACCTGCAAATTGTCCATAATCATTTGGCGGAAGTATCGTAATATTGTAAATTCAATGTTTTTGTTGTATTCAAAGCTTTGAAGCACACTAAGCATACCTATATACCATAGCATAGCACGAATATATAAGCATCCTGCACTGACGTGTTGTGAATTGATACTGGTGTGTCTGAAGTTCGCTTTGAAGTTCCTAATCCGGCTATCATGCTACTTTTCATCGATTTAAAAAGAGCTACTCTCCACTTTGAGCACTGCTCATGTCTAAGACAAAAGCTAAACGAGGATACTGGAAAGTAGTCGACTTATATCAGATGATACTGAGGGAGTTAGATTAGGAAATGAGACACTTAAATTAGTAGGTAAGTTTTGCTATTTGGGAAGCATAATGACTGATGTTGGTCGATGTAGAGAGGATATAAAAAGTAGACGCAATGGCAAGGAAAGTGTTTCTGAAGATGAGAAATTCGTTAACATCGAGTGTAGATTTAAGAGTCAGAAAATCTTTTGTGATAGTATTTGTATGGAGTGTAGCCACGTATGGAGGTGAAACATCGACGATAAATAGTTAGTCAATAAGGGAATAGAAGCTTTCGAAATGTGGATCTGCAGAAGAATGCTGAAGATTAAATGAGTAGATCAAGTAACTAATGAGGAGGTACTGAAAAGAATTGTGGAGAAGACGAATTTGTGGCACAGCTTGACTAGAGGAAGGGAGCGGTTGGTAGGGCATGTTCTGAGGCATCAAGGGATCACGAATTATTGTTGGAGGGCAGTGTGGAGTCTAAAAATCGTAGAGGGAGATCAAGAGATGAATACACTAAGCAGATCCAGAAGGATGTAGGTTGCAGTAGTTACTTGGAGATGAAGAAGCTTGCATAGGATAGAGTAGCACGGAGATCTGCATGAGACCAGTCTCTGGACTTTAGACCATTCGTCTTTGAAGAATTCGTGTTAGTATTTTGCAACAGTGACTTATGCAACTGATAGTTCGCTAATTTTCACATCTGTCAACATCTGCTTTCTTTGGGATTGGAATTATTATATTCTTCTTGAAGTCTGAGGGAATTTCGCCCGTCTCATACATCTTGCTCACCAGATGGCAGAGTTTTGTCAGGACCGGCTCTCCCAAGGCTGTCAGTACTTCTAATGGAATGTTGTCTACTCCTGGGGCCTAGTTCCGACTTAGGTCTTTCAGTGCTCTGTCGAACTCTTCATGCAGTATCATATCTCCCATTTCATCTTCATCTACATCCTCTTCCATTTCCATAATATTGTCCTCAAGAACGTCGCCCTTGTATAGATCCTCTACATACTCCTTCCACCTTTCTGCTTTTCCTTCTTTGCTTAGAAGCAAAGTGGGTTTCCATCTGAGCTCTTGATATTCATGCAAGTGGTTCTCTTTTCTCCAAAGGTCTCTTTAATTTTCCTGTAGGCAGTCTCTATCTTACCCTCGTGAGATAAGCCTCTACATCCTGACATTTCTCCTCTAGCCATCCCTGCTTAGCCGTTTTGCACTTCCTGTCGATCTCATTTTTGAGACGTTTTTGTTCCTTTTTGCCTGCTTCACTTACTGCATTTTTGTATTTTCTCCTTTCAAATTCAGTATCTCTTCAGTTATCCAAGGATTTCTACTAGCCCTCGTCTTTTTACCTACTTGATCCTTTGCTGCCTTCACTATTTCATTCCTGAAAGCTACCCATTCTTCTTCTACTGTATTTCTTTCCCCCATTCCTGTCAATTGCTCCCTTATGCTCTCCCTGAAACTCTGTACAACCTCTGGTTCTTTCAGTTTATCCTGGTCCCATCTCCTTAAATTCCCACCTTTTTGCAGTTTCTTCAGTTTTAATCTACAGTTCATAACCAATAGATTGTGATCAGAGTCCACATCTGCCCCGGGAAATGTCTTACAATTTAAAACCTGGTTCCTAAATCTCTGTCTTACCATTATATAATCTATCTGAAACCTGTCAGTATCTCCAGGGTTCTTCCATGTATACAACCTTCTTTCATGATTCTTGAACCAAGTGTTAGCTATGATTAAGTTATGCTCTGTGCAAAATTCTACCAGGCGGCTTCCTCTTTCATTCCTTAGCACCAATCCATATTCACCTACTACGTTTCCTTCCCTTCCTTTTCCTACTGTCGAATTCTAGTCACCTATGACTATTAAATTTTCGTCTCCCTTCACTACCTGCATAATTTCTATTATCTCGTCATACATTTCATCAATTTCTTCATCATCTGCAGAGCTAGTTGGCATATAAACTTGTACTACTGTAGTAGGCGTGGGATTCGTGGTTATGTTGGCCACAATAATGCGTTCACTATGCTGTTTGTAGTAGCTTACTCGCACTCCTATTCTTTTATTCATTATTATTAAACCTACTCCTGCATTACCCCTATTTGATTTTGTATTTATAACCCTGTATTAACCTGACCAAAAGTCTTGTTCCTCCTGCCACCGAACTTAACTGATTCCTACTATATCTAACTTTAACCTATCCAATTCCCTTTTTAAATTTTCTAACCTACTTGCCCGATTAAGGGATCTGACATTCCACGCTCCGATCAGTAGACCGCCAGTTTTCTTTCTCCTGATAACGACATCCTCCTGAGTAGTCCCCGCCCGGAGATCCGAATGGGGGACTATTTTACTTCCGGAATATTTTACCCAAGAGGACGCCATCAACATTTAAGCATACAGTAAAACTGCATGCCCTCGGGAAAAATTACGGCTGTAGTTTCCCCTTGCTTTCAGCCGTTCGCAGTACCAGCACAGCAAGGCCGTTTTGGTTAGTGTTACAAGGCCAGATCAGTCAATCATCCAGACTGTTGCCCCTGCAACTACTGAAAAGGCTACTGCCCCTCTTCAGGAACCACACGTTTGTCTGGCCTCTCAACAGATACCCCTCCGTTGTGGTTGCACCTACGGTACGGCTATCTGTGTCGTTGAGGCACGCAAGCCTCCCCACCAACGGCAAGGTCCATGGTTCATGGGGGGAGCTTTTTAATATAACAGACTTGAAAAATAAATTTGTCTAGAAACTCATTAATGAGACACAGTGAAGCTATGCATCTCCGCATAACATGGCATTATCGGTCGTAGAATTAAGACTCGTTGCGAACTATCTTGTTCTGATCTTCCCCTCCCGTAACTTCCTCTCACCACTCCTTTCCCCACCGTATGTCACCGTGACGCAGTCGATTGCTCACAGCCGTGGCGTGAGCGTGAGCCAGCTCACACGAGCAGACCCTTGAACAGCCCTGCCCGAGACGATCACTGCTGCTCTAAGAATGAAACGTGGAAGCACACTAAAACAAGCAACGCCGGGCTCATTTCTTGCAGAGAGTGCAACGATGCTTTGTTATCTGCGATGGAATGTTACAGAACTTATTGTGAACTGTATAAAATTCTTTGTGGATGGCCGAAAAAGTATGGTTTATTCCGTATCCATAGTGAACCACTGAAAATCAATCTGGGGCGCTTGTAAAACTGTAAAATTAGAAAAAAAGACAGTAATTCTCACGTAAGACTAAATAACGAAAAGACACAACTGTATCATCATCGTATTCAATTTTGCCTTAGGCGTCCTTGTCTGTTCCAGTTTCAAATAGAATGCAGCTAACGTTTTCAGCTCTTCTCAGGACACTCAAAAGCTCTTTTCCCTTGAGATTTATATTCGTATACAACTAGAGTTGCACACTACCAAAATTACAGTTCGGTAGTTCTCTCACACAATATATTAATGATGTAGTAAGAGTGATTACCGGTAATTCTGGCAACGTTGGTGAGGAAAGAAGCATAAACGAATGTGTAATAGACAAACCGGGAGCCGAAGAATTCTCTTTGTTTGGTTTTTTCTTCCGCTGTTTGTTTTGCACATAGATCCGCACATCATTCTGTGGTAGTAGTCCATTATGTATTTTATGTCCTTACGGAATATAAATTACATTTTGCAAGTAATTAAAATTAGTTGGACGTGGAATTTCTGCTCTTCTATGTTATCAAAGCAACTACTTTTGATGCATGTACAGTTTATATGCGTAAACATAAAGTACATATACACAGAAGCGCCAGAGAAACTGGTATAGGCATGCGTATTCAAATACAGATGTATATTAACAGGCAGAACACGGCGCTGTGGCCGGCTACGCCTGTATAAGACAACAAGTGTCTCGCGCAGTTGTTAGAACGGTTACTGCCGCTACAATAGCAGGCAATCAAGACTTAAGTGAGTTTGAATGTGGTGTTATAGTCGGCGCACGAACTATAGGACACTGCATCTCCGAGGTAACGATGAAGTGGGGATTTTCCCATACGACCATTTCATGAGTGTACCGTTAATATCAGGAATCCGGTAAAACATCACATCTCTGACATCCCTGCAGCCGGGAAAAGATCCTGCAAGAACGGGACCAACGACGGCTGAAGAGAATCGTTCGACATGACAGGAGTGCAACACTTCCGCAAATTTCTGCAGATTTCAATGCTGGGCCATCAACAAAAGCCTACGAACCATTTAACTAAACATCAACAGCATGGGCTTTCGGACCCGAACGCCTACTCGTGTACCCTTGATAACTGCACGACACAAAGCTTTACGCCCCGCCAGGACCCGTAATGGTCTGGGGCGTGTGCAGCTGGAGTGATATGAGACCCCTGATAGACTCTTACAGGCGACACGTACGTAAGTATCCTATCTGATCACCTGTATCCATTCATGTTCATTGTGCATTCAGGCGGACTTGGGTAATTTCAGCAGGACAATGCGACACCCGACACGATCAGAATTGCTACAGAGTGGCTCATCCAGGTCTACACACTTCCGCTGGACACTAAAATCCCCAGACATGAACATTATTCAGCATATATGGGATGCCTTGCAACGTGCTGTTCAGAAGAGATCTCCACCCCCTCGTACTCTTACGGATTTATGGAGAGACCTGCAGGATTCACGGTGTCATTTCCCTCCAGCACGACTTCAGACATTAGTAGAGTCCATGGTATGTCGTATTGCGACATTTTATGCGTGCTTGCGGGGGACCTACAAAGTATTAGGCAGGTGTACGAATTTCTTTGGTTCTTCATTGTGTAACTTTCTGTTGTTTTGTACTCAGTAGAGCGTTCTTCATTATGATCAAAGGCAAGAGTTTCCTTTTAACACTGATAAATACAAAAGTTGGTTATGAATAACAGGTAACTTTTATATGAGATCGAAGAAGTATTGATTCGATGTTTGTTATATTTTTGTATTATGTTTTATAATTTTCCTTTTTTGGTTGAGAAAATTGCGTTTTCTAGCACTACATGATAAATCTGTATTGTAATATTTATTTTTGTCTATCAACCTCCTGTTTCACACTATTGTAGTTGTCGTTGTGGTCTAAAGTCCAGAGACTCGTTTGATACAGTTCTCCGAGGTACTCTATCGTGTGCAAGCTTTTTCATCTCTACTGCAGTCTACATCCTTCTGGATCTGCTCAGTGTATTCATCTCTTGGTCTCCCCCCTATGATTTTTAGACTCCCCGCTGCCCTCCAACCCTAAATTGGTGATCCCTTGAAGCCTCAGAATATGCCCTACCAACCGACCCTTTCTTCTAGTCAAGTTGTGCCACAAATTCGTCTTCTCCCCAATTCTTTTCAGTACCTGCTCATTAGTTACGTGATCTACCCCTTTAATCTTCAGCATTCTTCTGTAGCACCACATTTCGAAAGCTTATATTCTCTTCTTGACTAACTATTTATCGTCGATGTTTCACTTCCATTCATAGCTACATTCCATACAAATACTTTCACAAAAGATTTTCTGACACTTAAATCTACAGTCGATGTTAACAAATTTCTCTTCTTTAGAAACGCTTACCTTGCTATTGCAGTCTGCACTTTATATTCTTTCTACTTCGACCAACATCAGCTTCCCAAGTAGCAAAACTCATCTGCTAATTTACGTGTCTCATTTCCTAATCTAATTCCCTCAACATCACCTGATTTAAGTCGACTACATTCCATTATCTTTGTTTAACTTTTGTTAATGTTTATGTTATATCCTCCTTTCAAGATACTGTCCATTCCGTTCAACTGCTGTTCCAAGTCCTTTGCTGTCTCTGATAGAATTACAGTGTCGTCGGCAAAACGGAAAGTTTTTCTTTTTTTTTCTTCTCTATGGATTTTAATTCCTACTCCGAAATTTTCTTTTGTTTCCTTTACTGCTTGCTCAATATACAGATTGGATAACATCGGGGATAGGCTACAACCCTGTCTCACTCCCTTCCCAACCACTATGTCCCTTTCATGCCCCTCGACTCTTATAATTGCCATCTGGTTTTTGTACAAGTTGTAAATAGCCCTTCGCGCCCTGTATTTTATCCCTTCAGAATTTGAAAGAGAGTGTTCCAATCTTCATTGTCAAAAGCTTTCTCTAAGTCTACAAATGCTAGAAACGTAGGTTTACTTTCCGTTAATCTATCTTCTAAGATTAGTCGTAGGGTCAAGATTGCCTCGTGTGTTCCAACATCTTCTACCAGTTTTTCCATTCGTCTGTAAAGAATTCGTGTTAATATTTTGCAGCCGTGACTTATTGAACTGATAGTTCGGTAACTTTCACACCTGCCAATATCTGCTTTCTTTGGGAATGGAATTATTATAGTCTTCCTGAAGGCTGAGGGTATTTCGCCTGTCTCAAACGTCTTGCCCACCAGATGGTAAAGTTTTGTCAGGGTGGGCTGTCCAAAGGCCATCAGTAGATCTAATGGAACATTGTCTACTACCGGGGCCTTGTTTTGACTTAGGTCTTTAAGTGCTCTGTCAAATTCTTCACGTAGTAACATATCTCCCGTTTCATCTTCATCTACGTCCTCTTTCATTTCCATAATATTGCCCTCAGGTACATCGCCCTTATGTAGACTCTCTATATTCTCCTTGTACCTCTTCTTTGCTTACAACTAGTTTTTCACATGAGCTATTGATTATTATACAAGTGGTTCTCTTTTCTCCAAATGTTTCACATTACCGATCAACAACTTTCGAATAGAATCTGATTTAAGCGTTGAAAGTTGCGGTTTTTCACATTTCCGATCAACAACTTTCGAATAGAATCTGATTTAAGCGTTGAAAGTTGCGGTTTTGCTATAAATACTGTTTATTCTTTAGCAACAGAGTAACTATGAAAAACAAAAATGTTCATTAGACTACCCTGTCGTTTATACACCCTCATTCATTTCATAGCTTCCCATTTTTAAAAGAATCTAGTAAGAGACTGATCGCATACATATGCGATAACGCCTGATAGATATGCAACTCATGTAACACACAGGTAATGTGCTTAAGACTTTTACTGGCCAAAGCTGTTAGGAAATTTATGGTAAGGTCTTATGGGACCAAACTGCTATCGGTTCCTAAGTTTACACAGTACTTAATCTAATTTAAACTAACTTACGCTAAGGACGACACACACACCCATACCCGAGGGAGGACTCGAACCTTCAACGAGGGAAAGCTGTTAGGAAAGCTACCGTAGTTTACGCTTACTTAAAAGGGGGGGGGGGTTTGCATATGAGAAAATACGCGGATGTGTACAAGATAATGTAATTTCTACTGTTGGAGAGATAATTGAAACAAATTTTAGACATGTTTTCATTATGTTATTAGCTATAGTCTGGATTTTTTCAATTTTTTTGTCAAATAATTTGATCAGGCCGTTGCTGGATACTTTTAGAACACATACTATCAAATGATGAACATTTTCTCAAAGATAACTCTAATTATCACAGTTCTTAGTAATTAGATAAAGAAATTTTTGTACCAATTTTTCAATATTAGTCTTAGAACTCTCACAACAGTTTTGTTAACTTATGTGTACATGCGCAGCAATTTTTATTTCACAAAAATTTAAATACACTTTGAGGAATTTTGTGCCACAGGAAGTTGTGTTATGGTATGTACAAAGTCAGTAGCTACTGCGGTGGTTCAGCAGCAAATGTTCATAGACTGAAACATGAAAGTTGCAGGAAGTGCATAAAAAAGATTTTGCTGGCACTTCTATCGGAAACAGTATCTTTATGTTGACCATAACCACAGATTTGGTCTTTTGGTTTTCACATAGCTCTTGTCTTCTAGTCTGATGCTCCTGTCGTGCCCTTCTGGCAATATCCTTCATGACATTTCAGAACCAGCAATAAACACATCATAAGTCTTCTTCAATAGCGTTTCAGTAAAGCAAGTGGCGGCAAATCCTAATCTCATAATGATACTGATTCTTCCTGTGTCACCATTATTGAACCCCACACAAGTACCATAAGAGCAAATTTAAAAAAAAATATAGCATATGAGAAAAATGATTTTTTTTTAGTGTCTCTTTTAAATGAGGTTATTAAAGCTTCTGTTTGGGTTTTGTGTTCGACGAGGTGTGCATTTCTTTAATAAATTATCATTAATCGCATAGTAAATGGACTCATTGCCCTCTATACTCTACAGATGTCTTCTCTGATGGTAGGAAACAATAAACTACTGCAAACAACAAGAGAGTCACCTAGAAAAGGAGCTCGGCGCTATACATTGGTTGAAACAAGATGGCTTTGTAGCACGAATTAAACGGTGAAAATTGTAGATTGTATTTCTAACATGCTACAGAAATATCTGATGTCAAAAAATATGTCAACATTTTGACCAATTTTGCGTATATCGCCCCTTAAAGAAGCATACTTTAGACTACGGTAGTTTCACAATTGTGCAGGGTATTCAGAAATTCCCGTTACAGACTTCTTGACTTGCAGAGGGGAGGGAGTGTGTAATATTTTGAGCTGGAACCAATGGTCTACAACGTACCGTTTCCGTACTACAGCCGTTTGAAAACATGTTGGTAATGCGACCACATTTACAAGTAATTTATTAGGCATGACACAGTACATCACTTGAGTTACCATTCCTCTCATTAATAACAAAAGAAACATGCGTACTTGCTCGTGTACTCGTTGACGAATTCTCTTCAGCGCGATGCAGTACGGCCCCCTCAAATTCGGGCGTGCGGCGTCTCCTTGGAGCACTACAGTCACGCCTGCTGTCGTTGAAGGTACGCCTGTCTCGAATCTGTTCCTTAACTACGGAGAAAATAGAATGCTATGGAGTCGGATGTTGTGGATAACGATATTGATAAAGGTGTGAGTTTCGGCATAAAGAAGGATCATGTCGATGTATTCTGCAAACGTTTACTCAGCCACGTTGCTCTAACACGCGAAAGACGCTTGAACCAGTCAGATAGGGAGGACAGACGTCAAATGACAACAGCCGACACTACGTAAGCATCCCGTGCAATGATTACAGTGTGCATATCTACACTACTGGTCATTAAAATTGCTACACCAAGAAGAAATGCAGATGATAAACGGGTATTCAGTGGACTAATATATTATACTAGAACTGACATGTGATAACATTTTTACGGAATTTGGGTGCATAGATCCTGAGAAAACAGTACCCAGAACAACCACCTCTGGTCGTAATAACAGCCTTGATACGCCTGGGCATTGAGTCAAACAGAGCTTGGATGGGGTGCACAGGTACAGCTGCCCATGGAGCTTCAACACGATAGCACAGTTCATCAAGAGTAGTGACTGGCGTATTGTGACGAGCCAACTGCTCTGCCACCATTGACCAGATGTTTTCAATTAGAGAATGTGCTGGCCAGGGCAGCAGTTGAAATTTTCTGTATCCAGAGAGGCCTGTACGGGACCTGCAACATGCGCTCGTGCATTATCCTGCTGAAATGTAGGGTTTAGCAAGGATCGAATGAAGGGTAGAGCCACGGGTCGTAAAACATCTGAAATGTAGCGTCCACTGTTCAAAGTGCCGTCAATGCGAACAAGAGGTGACCGAGACGTGTAACCAGTGGCACCCTATACCATCAAGCCGGGTGATACGCCAGTGTGGCGATGACGAATACACGCTTCCAATGTGCGTTCACCGCGATGTCGCCAAACACGGATGCGACCATCATGATGCTGTAAACAGAACCTGGATTCATCCTAAAAAATGACGTTTTGCCATTCGCGCACCCAGGTCCGTCGTTGAGTACACCATCGCAAGCGCTCCTGTCTGTGATGCAGCATTAAGGGTAACCGCAGCCATGATTTCCGAGCCGATAGTCCATGCTGCTGCAAACGTCATCGAACTGTTCGTGCAGATGGTTGTTGTCTTGCAAACATCCCCATCTGTTGACTCAGGGATCGAGACGTGGCTGCACCATCCGTTACAGCCATGCGGATAAGATGCCTGTCATCTCGACTGCTAGTGATACGAGGCCGTTGGGATTCAGCACGGCGTTCCGTATTACCCTCCTGAACCCACCGATTCCATATTCTGCTAGCAGTCATTGGATCTCGACCGTCGTTGAGTACACCATCGCAAGCGCTCCTGTCTGTGATGCAGCATTAAGGGTAACCGCAGCCATGATTTCCGAGCCGATAGTCCATGCTGCTGCAAACGTCATCGAACTGTTCGTGCAGATGGTTGTTGTCTTGCAAACATCCCCATCTGTTGACTCAGGGATCGAGACGTGGCTGCACCATCCGTTACAGCCATGCGGATAAGATGCCTGTCATCTCGACTGCTAGTGATACGAGGCCGTTGGGATTCAGCACGGCGTTCCGTATTACCCTCCTGAACCCACCGATTCCATATTCTGCTAGCAGTCATTGGATCTCGACCAACGCGAGCAACAATGTCGCGATACTATAAACCGCAATCGCGATAGGCTACAATGCGACCTTTAACGAAGTCGGAAACATGATGGTACGCATTTATCCTTACACGAGGCAACACAACAACGTTTCACCAGACAACGTTTGGAAACGTTCCTGATGTTGAGAGGTGGCATGAGCCCCCTCTCATATGTCTATCTTACGATTCTCCTCTCTAATTGCATGCGGTGGAAAGTTGCTATTCCTTCACACGCGGACTTCCCACGCAGTGTCTCTCGTCACCTGGGTGGTCCGGTGACAGGCGGGCTCTGCTGATTTTGAAAGGGTGTGAGGGAGTCGAGTGAATGCTTTCCAGACGCCGACATTGTCAAGAGACACGCCCGCAGGGGCCTGAAGTAGTGGATGGGCTAGAGGTTCTGTTACTTCGCAGAAACTTAGCGAAAACACTTTCTGGCGGGCTACCAGCGAGGCGTGGGAATGACTTGTGTACCCAGGCAGTTGTGGTGGGCAAATTCCAGCGCTTTCTGCAAAATCGTAACTGTGATTGGCTTGCTCAGGGCATAGCTCCGTGACGTAGCAAAATCGGCGCAGAAATTGGCGCCAAGAATCTCCATTGGTGGAATGGTAGTGCTCCGGCATTGGAGTGGAATTTTCCGCCGGTTTTCGAGTTGCTGATTGGAACGGTTAACCACGGCCACTGTTGTGGGGGCGGGAATGTTCTGTGTTCGGTTTTGTACGGGTGCTCTTGTGGGGTAGTCGGCTCTCGCCTTTCAGTCGGAGTAGGTTACAACACTGAGCTATCGCTGCTCTGGACAGCCTGCCTTCCGTTGGCTGTCTAATATACTTTTATTTGATTGTAACTGTTTAACGAAGCTGCTGAAGTTACGAATTCAACGTAACTTTCCGAGTACAGTTGGCAATTGAGCGTTCTGCGTACAAGCGGCCTATGTTGTCTGTCTTGGGCAGTTTTGGCTAAAGTTGACTGTATCGGAGTTACTGTTTGATTTCGCTTGTGAAAATCAATCACTGTACCGTCAGTGATTGTGTGGCGAGCCTTCTTCGTCTCCCTCAGAGGCGCATTTGTATTGATAGGAAGTCTTTAGTCTGGAACAACCAGACCAGGACAATATGTTTCGGGCTATACTCGCGACATTATCATCACCACGACGGGACGTCGAAGCAACCAGCCATCACTTCCAGTACGCCAGATCGTGTCCTTGCAGCTAAGAAAACAGCTTGGTAATGTACGTCCGCAGCACCGGCAAAGCAGGCATTTTTGCTAGGCGATAATCAGAGCTCAGCAGAGCGCGCCTGTTCATCTTTTATAACTTTGTTCTATCTTGGGTGTTCATTGTCTGAGTTCTCACTAATGTAGCAGCAATTAATGTTGGGTTAGCTGTGTGTCTCTCTTAAGATTTGAGTTGCAAGGAATTGGCTCCACATACCACTTCGTCATAAACGTCATAATCTAGTTTAGGTACAACTTCACCTTCACAGCGTTTATTTGAGTATCCAATTTGAGCCAATTTGATGTATTGTAAATGTTTCATGTGTTTTTGTTTATTATTTTGTGTTTAGTCTTAATAAATCACATTGTTATTTTGGACAGAACTTTCATTCTGTTAATCGGTAGAGCAACCCTATCATTTCTCACTAATTTATCAAATTAAATTATTGCAGGTGCCAAACTCTTTTCTACTCCACTTGCAGGGTTGATTACAATCAGTTTGCGTATCTTTTTAATCCATGTGCAACAGCAAAAGTAGGAGTTAGAATAGGGGGGGGGCTTAGAGCATCATTTACATAGGTAGATTCTAGAAGAATTTAGTGTTAAATACACTGCTAGCCTCGGCACATCGCAATGTCAGCACGTTGTAGCTGTCACGACCGGCGCCAAACTTGTGTCAATGCTCTGAAAAGCCAATCATTTGCATATCACAGCATCTTCTTCCTGTCGGTTAAATTTCGCGTCTGTAGCACGTCATCTTCGTGGTGTAGCAATTTTAATAGCCAGTAGTGTACCTGTCAAATATGTTGTCAAACGGCTGTAACAAGGAAATGGTACATTTCCTGACATGAGTTCCAATTCAAAATATTGTGTACTCACTCCCCTAGTGAAGTCCTAGAAGTTTGTAACTGGAATTTCCGAACACCCTGTATATACAAATTGATAGTGATTATAGACATTTTTGGGCGTCTACTTCTAGAATAATTGGAAATAGGGTATTTGTACCTATGGATTCGTCGCTTCTAATGGCCATTTCCGTCACCGTTCAGAAGACAAACGTTCTTCTTCTGTTATCCCTAAAATCGGGTGATGGGAGCATTTTTTTTTTATTTTTTCATGAGTCACCCTCGAGTAAGGTAGGAACCATTCTGCACCAGGGCCATTCCTACCTGTAAGTGTCCTCACATCTTTCATTTAATGATGGATAGTTACGCGGCTCCAGAAGCTCAAAATATGTGTCAGGCTATTCGCTGGCGCGGGGCATACCTCTCCTTATTTTTCTCACCTCCAGAGAAAAGGCTCGGCATTTTACTGCCTCCGTAATAAAATCCTTTCAGACGGAGGAACTTTCCCCTGCCTTCGGTTAAAATTCCGTTTCGTAGATATAAATCCTTTTCTCGTCGTCGCGAAATGGCTCGTAAAGCAAGTGCCGAGCACAGTTAGGCAAGATCGGCCGAGCTCGCGCACAGTTACGCCGGACCAATTACGTGCGGCTTCTGCGCGGCAGCTGGCGGGCGCAGAGAGAGGAAGGAGGGGCGTGCCGCGTCGCACGGCGTCGCACGCCGCACCCCTCAGCCGCTCGGACCACTGCGGCCGTATCACGGACATCGCCTGTGGGGGCGTCTGGACGGCCGCTAATCTGGCGACTGCCATCTACGAGCGTCCCTTCCCCCCCCCTCCTGCCCCCTCCTCACCCCCTGCAGATACCATCGACACTCACATCCGCAGTAGAGCACTGCGTGCGGGGTCAACGGCTGAGGGCCCGCCCCCGCAGCCGCCGCCTCCGCCACCGCCGCTCCCGCCGCCGCCTATAGCGCAGTTCCTTCACGTTAGCGCGCATCCGGCCGTTTCGGGCGCACTTCTCTCCCCGGCGGCTCATCCATATTTGATTTCACGTGCCGGGCAGGACAAGGATATTTGAGGCTCTGAGAGCGCCGCTGGAATGCGCCGCGCCGAGAGGGGACACTCGCGATTTTGGCGCGCTCCTCGTGACGTACTGTACCGTCCGAGTGGCAATTTCTGCGCTGTATGATCCAGCGTGTGTGCTTCACCACGACACAAATGGAAAAGACTCGTCTTCCTTGTGTGGCGGTTCGCTGTTCTAGAGAATTATAAGAGGCGACAAAAAATTTCCTTTGAGGGCGTCGCTGGTGATAATCTACAGCGTCCCCATACTCCCTTGTCTCGAATGGTATTTGATTTGTTTTAACGTAAGTACTTACCGGAGTATTAAGTCCCCAGCATATCGGTATGTTTCCCATCGTGCTGTACACACATTCCCATACACCTTCAAGTTTTTCTTGACATATTTTTGAGCACGTCCGGTGTTACAGCGCCAGGAAACTGAATTGCTTCAATCTTTTCCACTGACCTACAATAAAATTGCGCAGGTCTCGGAAGCTGATTCAGATTTGAACATTTTGCTAAAATACATTCGCACATCTTGGTCTCGTTCCTTGCATAGCATTAAGAACTCTGTACTGCGCCGATACTTTGCCCGTCGGCCTAGCCTCGCTGTACAGAAAGGTGTGGTTCTTTTTCAGAATGACAATGGACAGTCACGTGTGTTGATCCTAAAGGTTTGCCAAAAGAAGTGTTGCAGTTACTGGGGGACTGGGACGCTGTACTTGGCAGGTTATGGACGCCCATCCATACTCCGCAAGCCACCTGGCGGTGTCTGGCGGAGGGTACTTTGAGTACCTCTATCGGTTCTCCCTTCTATTCCAGTCTCGTATTGTTCGTGCAAAGAAAGATTGTCGGTACGGCCCTGTGTGGGCTCTAATCTCTCTGATTTTATCCTCATGGTCTCTTCGCGTGATATACGTAGGAGAGAGCAATATACTGCTTGACTCCTCGGTGAAGGTATGTTCTCGGAACTTCAACAGAAGCCCGTACCGAGCTACTGAGCGTCTCTCTCGCAGAGTCTTCCACTGGAGTTTATCATCTCCGTAACGCTTTCGCGATTACTAAATGGTCCTGTAACGAAGTGCGCTGCTCTCCGTTGGATCTTCTCTATCTCTTCTATCAACCCTATCTGGAACGGATCCCACACCGGTGAGCAGTATTCAAGCAGTGGGCAAACAAGTGCACTGTAACCTGCTTCCTTTGTTTTCGGATTGCATTTCCTTATGATTTTTCCAATGAATCTCTGTCTGGCATCAGCTTTGCCGACGATTAATTTTATATGGTCATTCCATTTTAAATCACTCCTAATGCCTACTCCCAGATAATTTATAGAATTAACTGCTTCCCGTTGCTGACCTGTTATATTGTAGCTAAATGATAAAGGATCTTTCTTTCTATGTATTCGCAGCACATTACACTTTGTAAGTAGGCTGTTTTCTTATTGGTAACGCCACGTAGCGCTCTGTATGAAAGATCACTGGCTGTGCTGTGTGCAGTCTGTGGCTAGTTTGCATTGTTGTCTGCCATTGTAGTGTCGGGCAGATGGATGTGAACAGTGCGTAGCGTTGCGCAGTTGAAGGTGAGCCGCCAGCAGTGGTGGGTGTGGGGAGAGAAATGGCGCAGATTTGAAATTTGTGAGACTGGATGGCATGAACTGCTATATATATTATGATTATTAAGGTAAATACATTGTTTGTTCTCTATTAAAATCTTTTATTTGCTAACTACGGCTATCAGTAGTTAGTGCCTTCAGTAGTTTGAATCTTTTATTTAACTGGCAGTAGTGGCGCTCGCTGTATTGCAGTAGTTCGAGTAACGAAGATTTTTGGTGAGGTAAGTGATTTGTGAAAGGTATAGGTTAATGTTAGTCAGGGCCATTCTTTTGTAGGGATTCTTGAAAGTCAGATTGCGTTGCGCTAAAAATATTGTGTGTCAGTTTCAGCATAGTCTTGTATAATTTTTCTAAGGGGACGTTTCAACTTGTCTACATTGAGATTCAATTGCCATTCCATGCACCATGCGTCAATTCGTAGCAGATCCTCCTGCATTTCAGAACAATTTTCCGTTGTTACAACCTCCAGATATACAACAGCATCATCCGCAAATAGCCTCAGTGAACTTCCGATGTTATCCACAAGGTCATTTATATATATTATGAATAGCAACGGTCCTACGACACTCCCCTGCGGCACACCTGAAATCACTCTTACTTCGGAAGACTTCTCTCCATTGAGAATGACATGCTGCCTTCTGTTATCTAGGAACTCTTCTCCAATCACACAATTTGTCTGATAGTCCATATGCTCTTACTTTGTTCATTAAACGACTGTGGGGAGCTGTATCAAACGCCTTGCGGAAGTCAAGAAACACGGCATCTAGCTGGGAACCATTGGTGGACATTCCGAAGTAAATGGTAGTGCTGATGAACCACGAGCTATCCACCGTACTGGAAAATGTTAATTCAGGTACTTCCGCACTCCAAGAGCGTAGTGAAGAAGTGCTCCGTCTTGCTGCAACTATACGCGTTCTGTGAGGCCCATGTCCTGAGGTTGAGGTATTAACCATGTTCGTAATTTTTACAAATAATTTGTGCTGTTCACAGTCTCTTCAAAAAAAGTCGGTCCAAGCAGATGTTATGATATCATCGCCGTTCAAATAATTAAGTGAGGCAAGTTTCTTTCTAAATCGACGGTGTAATGAGGATTTCGTTTGGCTCAAACGACAATATTTCGTGCACGTGAGCTGCGATAAATGGCACATATACCTGAAAGCGTTACTTTGGTACTGTTCAGTGCATTTGGAATTCGAGTTAACAAGGTACGGTATGGTAAAACGCGCCGATTCAGGTCTGTATCCGATTCCTTGTTTACGAACGCCGGTCGAAATCGTCTGACTGTAAGGTCTTTTTCCATGTGGTCTCGCATTGTTGTCGTCGGTATACCGAGTTCGGAAGCTCGTTTACTTGACGACTTCATAGCATATTGTTAAATCGAAGCACGGAATCCAGTACACGTCTCTCCTCGCATCTTCTTCCTTTCATTCCGCAATCCGTCTTTAACACTACCAAAAAAAGCACGTCTTTCGCAATCCAGAAGTGTTACCTTCCCGGATGGAGCTTTTAAAATCTTTCCAGGAATGCTACCATAATATGTTTCATTGCCTGCCTGTGTATTGTCGTTCGTTCACCTACACACTTGTCACTAAGCGCTCCTCAATACTGTAACTACGACCACTCGCATCTGCCATAGCTATAATTTAAAACTCGACTGAGACCGTGGAAACATGAAAACGTGAATTCCAACACTTGATAAGAAGGAACATAGCTACAAACCTGGATAATAACATTTGATACTAAACAGGGGTTACAGGAGTACAAGGACTGCTCCTCCACATTGTACAACGTAGCGCGACTTTGATGCCGGTATACAAGCACCGGCGACCGTGTGGTAATAGCGGAAGCATGAACTATGGCGACGTTATTCCAAATGCGTCCAAACAGGAACAACGTGTTGTTATTCTTTTCTTGGCTGCCGAAGGACAAACACTAGTAGACGTCCATCGATTCTTGTCGGACGAGGATATGCAGGACACGGTGTTTTACCAAATGGGTCTCTTAGACCTGGTGCGTCAGTGGAATGGTCGCCTCAATGCTCACGTCATTTTGCCTGGTGGAACACCCATTTAGGACTGTACAGCCTTCGAACGGAAGCTTTTTGGTCATCCTTTATAGATAAGGAGTGAAAGTGATTGGCTCTCGAGTTCTAAAGTTCAAGTGTGTATAGTCTGTCTCGGGTGATTCGCCGCTACAAGAGCCACTGGAAATATTAATTTACCAATATGGAATTTGTGACTGGGGCTCTAGAATACGACCTCACTACTGAAATTAAGCTTTCATAAATGTATCGAAATAACTGCAGAAAGGACATGAGAGTTGCTGCATGAACTTGTCGGGATCAATGAAGTGAACTACAGACTCATGACTATAAGAACATACCACTGCGCTCTCTTCTCGTCAACAATATATTTGGTCGTCAGTGCATCGGCTTTGTATCGCAGACCATACCATGGTGGTAAGGGGCTTACAAAACACTCGTTCGACCTATACTTGAGTATTGCTCATCAGTGTGGGATCCGTACCAAGTCGGGTTGACAGAGGAGATAGAGAAGATCCAAAGAAGAGCGGCGTATTTCGTCACAGGGTTATTTGGTAAGCGTGATAGCGTTACGGAGATGTTTAGCAAACTCAGGTGGCAGACTCTGCAAGAGAGGCACTCCTCATCGCGGTGTAGCTTGCTGTCCAGGTTTCGAGAGGGTGCGTTTCGGGATGAGGTATCGAATATATTGCTTCCCCCTACTTATACCTCCCGAGGAGATCACGAATGTAAAATTAGAGAGATTCGAGCGCGCACGGAGGCTTTCCGGCAGTCGTTCTTCCCGCGAACAATATGCGACTGGAACAGGAAAGGGAGGTAATGACAGTGGCACGTAAATTGCCCTCCGCCACACACCGTTGGGTGGCTTGCGAAGTATAAATGTAGATGTAGATGTAGATGTAGAAGAGGGTGCCCCTGCAGCTATCAGAGGCTTATGGTCCCAAGTAGATGCAGACTGTATGTATGGTGATCGGGATATATCCGATAGACAAAACTACGAAGTATCGCGCGGTAACACAGCGTGAAAACGAGCAGACCAGACACAGTGAGTGATACGAGTCGTTCAGGAGAGCTCAGTGACTTCTCGTTAGATCTCATCTCAGTAATTAAACCAATCACGAACATTTCAACCCTTGCAAGTCGTCCCTTGGTGTTACTGTGAACTGGTAACACGAAGGAAGAAACACAGCTAAGAGCAGACAAACCGTCGAGCTATCCAGTGGAAGGCTTTGGGCTTAGGGAATCCCTGGAAAACGTTATCTGCCATCATCTACAGAGCCAACAGCAAAGTGCAGAGGAGTCGTACTAAGATATGAGCCCCTCATTGTGCCTACGAAATAGCGGAAAGATCAAATTTTATAGCAATTATGTGTTACTCAAAAATGGTTCAAATGACTCTCAGCACTATGGGACTTAACATCTGAGGTCATCAGTCCCGTAGACTTAGAACTACTTAAACATAACATAACTAACCTAAGGACAACACACACATCCATGCCCGAGGCTTGATTCGAACCTGCGACCGTAGCAGCAGTGCGGTCCCGGACTGAAGCGCCTAGAACCCCCCGTCCACAGCGGCTGGCTGTGTTACTCAACCGCGTTATTATTGCTTGTCCACTATCGCAAATACGCGGTGCCGTTTCAGTTAACAAGCACAGCTATGGCTACAGAATACGCATAGCACTGTGGATGCCTTCAGGTTAGTTGTGCGTGCGTGTGTAAGGGGGCGATCAAAAAATTTCCTTTTGAGGGCGCTGCTTTAGTGTATATACAACGTAGTCCGACTCCGATGACGGTATTTAAGCACCGACATAGACGCTCAGGTGAAAAGTTTTCCGACGTGATTATGGTATGGAATCAGCAGGCTTTGATCGCGGAATGATAGTTGGAGCTAGAAGTATGGGACATGCCTTTTCGGTAATCGTCAGGGACTGTAATATCCCGAGATCCACAGTGTCAAGAATGTGCCAAGAATACCACATTTCAGGTACTGCCTTTCACAACGGATAGTGCAGTGGCAGACGGCCTTCACTTCACGACCTATAGCAGCTACGTTTGCGTAGCGTCATCAGTGCTAACAGACCAGAAACATGTGTGAAATAAACACAGGAATCAATGTGAGACGTAAGACGAACTTATCCGTTAGGACAGTGCGGCAACATTAACAAGCCGTTGGAGCAGAAGAAATGGAAATAAAAGTATAGCATCGTAGGCATCGTGCGGCCGCCAAGTGCAAGTCTTATTTCAGTCGACACCACACTGGGCGACTTGCGCGCCGGTGATGAGGATGAAATGATGATGAGGACAACACAAAACCCAGTCTCCGAGCGGAGAAAATCTCTAACCAGTACGGGAATCGAACCCGGGCCCGCTTGCATGGGAAGCGAGCACGTTACCACCTAGCAAAACAGGCGGACTATGGGAGCAGACAACCGACGCTAGTGCCATTGTTAACAGCACGACATCTCGTGCAACTCGTAGCCATATCAGTTGGACCCTAGACTACTAGAAAACCGTGGTCTCATCAGATGAGTCCTGATTTCAGTTGGTGGGAGTTCTTCCAAACAGAAACAAGACAATGGTGATGCAACATTTTAAATACATTCTTTTCAAGAACATAGCATCCGGTTACTATGTCAGAAAAGACTTTACAAATACATAATTTTAAATATAAAAAGTGGATAACATCAACCAGAAACGGAATAATATAAACGAAGTGCTAATTATAGCAGCAACAGAAGCACTTGTCACAAGAAAGAAAAGTTTTTTGTAAAGGGACCTGCGATTCTGGCTGATGAAATACACTGAACGGGCAAAGAAAATGGTACATCTGCCTAATATCGTGTAGTGCCACTGCGAACACGAGAAACGCCGCAACGTTACGTGGCATGGACTAGACTAATGTCTGAAGTAGAGTTGTGGGGAACTGACACCATGAATCCTACAGGGCTGCCCATAAATCCGTAATAGTACGAGGGGTGACGATCTCTTCTGAACAGCACGTTACAAGGCACCACAGATATACTAAAAAATGTTCATATTTCGAGAGTTTGGTGGCCAGCGGAAGTGTTTAAACTCAGAAGTGTTCCTGGAGCCACTCTGTAGCAATTCTGGTCGTGTGGGGTGTCGCATTGTCCTGCTGGAGTTGCCCAAGTCCGTCGGAATGCACAATGGACATGAATGGATGCAGATGATCAGACAGGATGCTTACGTACATGTCATCTGTCAGAGTCATATCTTTACGTATTAGGCATCCAATTTCACTCCAACTCACACGTCCCAGACCATTACAGAGCCTCGACCAACTTGAACAGTATCCTGCTAACATGCAGGCTCCACGGATTCATGAGGTCGTTTCCATACCCGTACACGTCCATCCTCTCGATACAATTAGAAACGAGGCTCCTCGACAGGCAACATGTTGCCAGTCATCGTCCAATGTCGGTGCTGACAGGCGCAGGCGAGGCGTAAAGCTTTGTGTCGTGCAGTCATCAAGGATACACGAGTAGGTCTTTGGCTCCGAAAGCCTAACTCGATGATGTTTCGTTGAATGATTCGCAGGCTGAAACTTGATGTCCCAGCAGTGAAATCTGCAGCAATTTGCGGAAGGGTTGCAAACCTGGCACGTTGAACGATTCTCTTCAGTCGTCGTTGGTCCCGTTCTTGCAGGATCTTTTTCTTGTTGCTGTGTTGTCGGAGATCTCACGTTTTACCCGATTCCTGATATTCACGGTACACTCGTGAAATGATTGTACGCGAAAATCCCCTCTTCATCGCTACCTCGGAGACGCTGTGTTCCATCGCTCGTGCGCCGACTATAACACTACGTTCATGCTCACTGAAATCTTGATAACCTGCGATTGCAGCAGCACTAACCGATATAACAATTGCACCAGACACTTGTCTTATACAGGAGTTGCCGACCGCAGCACCGTATTCTACCTGCTTGCACATCTCTGTGTTTGAATACACATGCCTACACCAGTTTCTTTCCCGCTTCAGTGTACGTAGTCTAATTAAGATAAGGAACACGCCTACTTAAAAATGTTGAATTTTCCACAGATAAAGGTCTGGGAGTAGATCTTAAAGGAAATCAGCTATAGCCAAAAGAAAATACACGCAAGTTAAAACCTTAGTTGGGAAAAATATATTGTAGAGACTGATAATGATGTAAAAGGAAGACAATACAAAGCATACAAAATAATAAAACAGTAAAAAAAAGAAGATAAGGACAATCTGCAAATAAACACAACATCTGAGTCTAATTGGCTGCAATGCTGTGAAACACTCTGGACGGATGGGCGAGACACACAAGTGGTTCTGTCTGAACCAGCCAGGATGGCAGACTTCATAATGTTGGAGGAGCTACAGGATGCAATAACATCTAGCAAGACAAGAAAACTCCAGGGTGTGACAAAATTAATACAGAACTGATAAAATATGCATCAAATATTTAAAAAACAAGAATACTCGATTTTATAAATATGTGCTGGCATAATGGTTATATATCGGAAGAGCGGGATATAGCCTAGCTATGCCCAGTTTATAATAAAGGAAACAGACATAAAGGTCGGAACTACAGAAGGATTAGCCTTCTGAATTCTTGTTATAAATTGTGTGCTAGAATTTTAACAAAGCGACTACCACCAGTCGCTGAAACAATACTATCTGATGCCCAAAATGGTTTTCGAGAAAGCAAATCATGCACCTGCTGAATCTTCACCGTGACACAATTAATAGGAAAACATCGTGAATTCAGTTTACCAACGTTTCTTGCCTTCATTGACTACGAAAAGAAGTAAATCGAAACAAACTGTGCAAGTTTTAAGAAACAGAGGGACACCATCTCATCTTATAAGAGCTGTACACGTTTTGTGAATGAATAACAAAATAAAAATAAAAATAGCAGGCAGCAGACATAATATGGCTGACATAAACCAAGGAGTTAGACAAGAGTGTCCCCTCTCACCCACTCTTTTTAATGTATATGTCGAAGATGTAACCAGAACTTGGTCACAGACAATAAAACATAAGATTAACGATGGGTATGTTAGTACACAACTTTTTTCTGACGACCAAGTAATTATCAGTCAGAATGAAAATGACTTTCAAGAAGCTGTCTTTAATTTAAGTAAAACAGCCACAGAATACAATATGAACTTCTCCGTCACAAAGTCAAAATCAATAGCATTTTTAGGATAACAACCACTGCAAGTTTAGATTGAAATTGACAAGCAGATAATAGAGCTTTTAAATATTTGTGGTGCAATATTACATACAGGGTAAAGAATGAAATACAAAATAAGTTAGACCTGTTTAATTATTTCTGTGAAACTTTACGCAGAACATTGCGAAAGAAAGTACACAGAGACACTCTACTAAAGTTCTATAAGTTTATGGCTATACCAGCACTGCTCTATAGATGCGGAACCTTGGCTCTTAAGGGGAGAGATGAACAGAGCATAAGAGCATGTGAAATGAATTTCCTTAGATACTTGGCTGGACATATTTTGGTGGACGAAAAAGAGAAGTGATGACATCTGAGCTGAACTGAATACGCAAAACGTAATTCACATAATAAGACGATATTGGTTAAGCTGGAAAGAACATACATACCGTATGCCAGATGCAAGAATCGCTAAAGCCATAGAATAATATAAACTGAGAAGAGGCAAGAGATCTTTAGGAAGGCCAGTGAAGAGATGGCTTGACCAATTTTGAAGGAGATGGAATGGACCAAAGGGTCTACTCCTTGATATAGACGATGATGATGACGATAATGGACTGGGCCCTCTGGTCAAATTGAACCGATCGTTAACTGAAAATGGTTGTGTTCGGCTACTTGGAGACCGTTTGCAGCTCATGGACTGGATGTTCCCAAAAAACGATGGAATTTTTATGGATGACAATGCACGATGGCACTGGGCCCCAATTTTTCGCAACTGGTTTAAAAGAACATTTCGGACAATTTGGGCGAATCATTTGGCCATCCAGATCGCCCGACACGAACCGCATCGAACATTTATGGGACGTAATCGAGAGGTCTCTGCGTGTACTAGATCCTCCACCGACAACAGTTTCGCAATTATGGACGGCTGTAGAGGCAGCATGGCTCGAAATTTTTGCAGTGGACTTACAACGACTTGTGGAGTTCACGCAACGTCGTATTGCTGCACTACACTGGGAAAAGAAGGTTCGACACGAAATTAAGAGGTATCCCATGACTTTTGTCACCTCAGTGTATTCAAGAGATTAGAGAGGCATTCGTGTCTTTCCGACTTGCGTGCGGTAAATGCGGAAACGTGGTCTACGGCGACGTTGTTATCAAATGCATACAAACAGGACCAACGTAGTGTATTTCTTTTCTTGGCTGCTGAAGGCCAAACACGGTAGACATCCATCGGAGAAAGAAGAAAGTCTATGGCGCTGCATGTCTGTCGACAACCACCGTTGTCGAATGTGTGCCAAGGGGTGCGGCTGCTTCATGATAACGCGCGTCTCCATATCGCAAATGTCGTAACGCAGAAGCAACACCAACTCAGTGGGAGACACTCGTAGCCGCCCTGTAGTCCCGATTTCTCCCTATGCGATCATCACGCTTTCGGTCACCTAAAAATGCCCTGAAGGGCCAACAATCTCCGTCGGACGAGGACGTGCGGCGGACAGTTACAGACATCTTGACGCAATAAGACACGGTGTTTTACCAAATGAATATCTTCGACCTGGTGCTCCGGTCGAATAATTGTCTCACTGCTCACAGTGATTTCGCCTGTTTGGCATGCCTGTTGTGGACTACACGGTCTGCGAATGGAAACTGTTTTGATCGCCCCCCATACTGTCAATCCAGATTACATGCTGACTCACGAGAAGCTAACCGAAACGCCCGCACTCCGAGGTGCAATAATATTGTGGTCGATTAGTACCGCGTACACTGGAGGAACAGTTCGTGGGCAGTGACTGACTACATTAGTATGATAGTGCACCCCGTCATAAAAAAACAGTTATGAGGCAGTTGTTTGTGGACAACAACATTCCTAAAATGAAGTGGCCTGCGCACGGTATTGACTGAACCCAGAGGAACACTTTTGGGATGAGTCAGAACGCAGCCTTCTCTCTAGGCCCTACAGTTTCGGCTCCTGAGGAAGAATAGGCTGCCATTGCTATGTAGACATTCAGATATATCATACATAGTGTCACCATTATAGTTCAAGCCGTCATAAAGGGGAAAGGTGGACATACCTCACATACTTCTTCTTTTCATGTTTCTTTGTTCCGCATTGGTGTAGGGTCGTCATGGTTATTAACGGAGTTGGCATGGTTAAATTAAAGGGTGGCCCTGTGCGCTTCCTGTCACCATCCGGTTACCCTCCGGACGATATACGTCTGTGTGTTACAATTTTTTGTCGGATTTCGGTACCAGCCCAGTATTAACTTAGTCGTATGTGGGAAACCGCCTAAAAACCACATCCAGGCCGACCGGCGTACCGACCCTTGTTAATCCGCCAGGCAGATTACATCCAGCACCGGCTCACCTACTCGTGTGAGAAGTGGCGCTTTAACACGCACCTCCGTACGGGCGGGTGTGGACACACCTCATATTAATGTCTATAATAGGTGTCCAGATGATTTTCATCAGATAGTGTAATTGCAGTAGTCGTTGCTTGCCGCATATACACACACATCAGACTAGACTCGACACAAAGCAAACACTGATAAACACGCACAGGTGCCGCGGTTAAAAGTAGCCCGCCTCCCCTTCGAAAGCGAATGCGATAATTCGACTTCTGAAATGGAGTAAACAGCCACAACAGTGGAAAGTTTTGTGCAGTCGTCGGTTGTTAGCGTTTTTCTGTCGGCATTTCATTTCATTTGATAAATGAATTTAGACGTTTCTCTTTGCGGTTTGTAAAATGACTTCCCCTATAGAAGAAAGAACTGAAATTTTTAAAGATTATTTGAAAACAGGTTCGATTAAGGAAACTTGCGAAATTTTTGTGGTCAAGTATCCGGATAGAGGACTATCAGTGAAGAGGGCAATACAGAGTCTGCATAAAAATTGGCGTACCAACGGATCTGGGCAAAATGTAAAACGACAAGGAAATACTTCTGTTCGCACACCACAAGTTGTTGCACAGCATTCGCCGATGAATTATTCAAAGCCCAAAGAAGTCTACACGTAAACCGGCCCAGCAAGCACATGTAAGTAGGAGGAGTTGCCAGCGGATATTGAAAAGTCTTCATTTGAAGCATCGTCGTGTGACGGTTGTGCAACAGTTACGTGAGGATGACAGTCAGTAACATTTAGATTACTGCTGATGGCTTCTGAATAACATCAACGACGGTTTGTTAGACCCCTTCCATTACACCATGGTTTCGTCTTTGCGCTCGTGTGAACTCGCTGAACACGAGGCACTGGACAACGGAGAACCCTGGCATTGTGTGTCAGCAACCATTCCTTGATGAAAAAATCGCCGTTTGGTGCGGTGTAACAGCAACGCGCATCATCGGACCGATATTCTTTGAAACTACCATAAAGACGGTTGCGTGTACGGAAATTTTCGATACATTTTGTACTCAAGTCGCTGAATATGAAAGTCAGTATCGCTTCTTCCAGCGAGATGGGGCAACATGCCACACGTCTAAGGTCTCTCTAGAACGAGTCCATGATGTCTTCACTGAGTTCACTGAGGAACGAACTGACGGCAAACACTTACTGACACCACGTTCGCCAGCTCTAAAAACGAGTGATTTTTTCCTGTGGAGACACTTAAAGAGCAAGGTCTATGAAACAAATCCACATACAATATGGGAACTGAAGGACAACATGAGCTGTCAAGCTGCCGCCATCGATATCCGACATTTACGCCGGGTGTATCTGAAAATGCTTAGAGGTGCACAGCTGTGTATTGATGTTACAGCGGACCACTTTCAACATCTTCAATGCATGTATTTTTCAGTGTAAAAATCTGGTGAGTCCATTTCAGCTCTCCGTTTCTGTAATTGCATTGAATTTCCTTTACACTTTATACGGGCTACTGTAATCTGCACCACCCAATGGTTTAATTAGCTTCCTTTTACTCATGTCAGTGGCGGGGTTTTGATGCCGTGTCTCCTAGGTGACTGGTCGATAACTCTATCTCATACACATCAGCTCTGTGGGTACTGGACTTCCTCTAACTCCAAGCCTGGTGGTGGCTCGGAAGTACTTTGTCGATGATATGTAATAATTTTTTTCACAAATTATTAAATTTAAAACAATCTTTCCCCACTTTTTGCCGTTCCCCCATCACTCAGCGAAAATTTGAAATTAAAATTTTGCTAACTTAAGAGAACTCTTGAAACTAGCTTAGCGCCCGCTGCTTTACTCACGTTTTCGGAGTAATTACAACAAAAATAATTTTGTAAACACATATTAGGCCTTCAGAAAAATTACTATATTAAAGAACCGTATCTTTTCCTTTGCAGTTCTGACAAAGCCAGTTCGTCGTGGTGACTGTGGAACATCGTTTTTCGTTTTAGTTCACAAATTGCAACACTTTCTAAACTTTTCACGCTAATGAAAGCCATAGAAGCGTTCTCTTCTCCGAACGTGCTTTTGTCCAAAATGCGATTCTGGTAGCTGGGTCAGCTTTTTTTTTTAAATCCTGCCTTTTGAGTCCTTCCGTAGAAACTCTCTTCAACTAACACATATTTCTTTATTTCTAACCGAGAAGCCAAATACAAATTTCCATACATTTAGCTTCAAAAATGTTTTCGTAATGAAACTTTTCAACCCCTTAGGGGCTGAACTTCCAAAAATACTGAAACAAGCATACTTTTTATTTTCAACAGAGAAGCAAATATCAATTTTCACAGATGTAGCTTTAAAGTTGCTTTAGTAGTTCTTTAATAATAATTTATTTTGAAAACAAAGTTCATCCACTATTTTATCTCCTTAGAGGTTGAATTTCCAAAAATTTAGAGATGCGCTACTACGATCGTCACTGGTCAGTGTAGCCCTTAGGAGGCTGCGACAGAAGTGTTAGGGAAACTACGTGACAATTCTTCGAAGGAAGAAGTTTTGGTAAAATACGGTTGCGCATATTTAGAGACGCTGTATTCGAAAAAGACTCTGCAACAGATCTGACGCAACAATCGTATATATTGCACATGAGTCTTGAGAATGAGACTAAAGACATTAGCTTGCGTAAAGAGGGGCACAAAATTTCGTTTTTCTATCGCTTAACAGGGAAATGGAATGAGACAGACATAGCAGAATAGCAGGACAGCATATTTTGACATATGACGATCGTAATTGGGTCCATAAAAGCGAAAATTACCTCTTTCGTACTTCTAGGTGTAGTTCATGGTTCAAATGGTTCAAATGACTCTGAGCACTATGGGACTTAACATCTGAGGTCATCAGTCCCCTAGAACTCAGAACTACTTAAACCTAACTAACCTCAAGACATGACACACATCCATGCCCGAGGCAGGATTCGAACCTGCGACCGTAGCGGTCTCGCGGTTCCAGACTGACGCGCCTAGAACAGCTTGGCCACACCGGCCGGCGTGTGTAGTTTATGAAACAACCGTCCCATTCCTTGTGAAATTCACTGATGAGTCAAAAAATTATGATCACCTGCTAGATAGCTTGCTCGTCCATCTTTGTAACGAAATACATCACTGATTCTGCGTATCACGGATGCTACAGTTCGTTGGTAGGTTTGTGGAGGTATGTGGCATTACATGTCTACGCACAGG
The DNA here is from genome assembly GCF_023864275.1 of Schistocerca cancellata. Lineage (NCBI taxonomy): Eukaryota > Metazoa > Arthropoda > Insecta > Orthoptera > Acrididae > Schistocerca > Schistocerca cancellata. Next base: position 483,222,355 of record NC_064628.1, read on the forward strand.
TCGTGTAATTTGCGTAAATAACGGGCCGCTGATTTATGTACGTGGTGATGGCGTCCGATAGAACCCAGATGGATTCCACGTGCGAATTTGGTCGCCGATCAAAGTTTTCTAAATGTTTGTGAATCGTGTAATTGAGATGGAACTTGGGTGCCGACTCGGTATTCACTTAGTGGGATATGCGAAACTGCCTCAAAACCCCATCCAGGATGGTCGGCACACGACGCTTTAACATGCACGGCTGTTCGGGCGGGTAGTATATGTAAATGAGATAAAAAATTGAAAACGTCCCCATTATGTTTCTTCTAACATACACGCACTTTTTATCTCATGTCTTAGAGTCACTATTTCCAACCGATGTTTACTGATCTTCTTTAGCTCTGGCGAAGAGTGTTTCCCCCACATTCACAAAAATGGTTCAAATGACTCTGAGCACTATGGGACTTAACATCTGAGGTCATCAGTCCCCTAGAACTCAGAACTACTTAAACCTAACTAACCTCAAGACATCACACACATCCATGCCCGAGGCAGGATTCGAACCTGCGACCGTAGCGGTCGCGCGGTTCCAGACTGTAGCGCCTAGAACCGCTCGGCCACTCCAGCCGGCCCCACATTCATACGAGTAACATTACCCATCGACAGTTGGGGCACACACACACCATTCGGGGAGGGACACAGGCTGTCAACAGTAAGGGGATCCGTCACCTCTTAAATAACCATGCCACAACCATTAATAACCATGCAGATATTGCGCCGATGAGAAATTTACAAAAAAAAAGAAGATTTTACATAACCATATTTTAGTTCTGAAGAGTGTTTATTAGCTGAGACCGGTCAACCTTGTTACTAACTTTTACGGTCAAGATAATTACACAAATCGTTAGACAATGAGCTGTCGTTACAATTTTTTCGGCTTCTGCTGTTTCCTTTTTTTCCCCTCTTTTTTCTGAGCAGTACTCCTACACAATTTTTCTTAATTCGTAGCGCTCTAGATCTTATCATACGCTAAGTAGATACTGAAATATTTATTTTTACCAGTTCTCTCATAATATAGTACTCCCTACCGCTAGCCGGCCGGAGTGGCCGAGCGGTTCTAGTAGGTAAAAAGGCGAGACCCTATGAAAGCGCAGGAGAATGTCTCCCATAGCATAATGCTGCTCCCACGAGCGTGGCGTCCCGTGTCCACTGCAGTCGTAATTGTAATTGGCGAAGCCGTAGGGGTCAACCATCCTGGATGAGGTTTTGAAGCAGTTTCGCGTATCCCACTAAGTGAATACCGAGTTGGCACCCAAGTTCCATCTCATTTACACGATTCACAAACATTTAGAAAACTTTCCCCCACATTCACAAAAATGGTTGAAATGGTTCTGAGCACTGTTTGGGGAACGCAAATTTCCTCTATAAAAATTAACATGGATTCCGCAAACAGAGATCGTGCGACACTCGACTCGCTCTGTTCCTCCGTGAGATCCACAGTGGTGTAGACAACGAAGCTCTGGCAAATACCGTGTTCCTTGACTTCAGGACGGCCCTTGACACAGTCGCACACTGCTGTTCAGTGATAAAATACTAGCTTCCCAACGTCGCATACGAATTGTGACTGCACTGAAAACTTACTCGGAGACAGAACTCGACACTTCGCACCTAACAGAATAAAACACATTTACTTAGGAAATTGCAGCAGAACACCATGAAGCTGTGAGAGGACCATTACTGTTTACAGCATAATCAGAAATAATCTAGTAAAGATGTCGGTCAACCTTTGAACACGTAGGGGCGGTCTGCTGCGGAGCTCACGTTCAACAATGTTTGATGAACAGTCTGCTCCGAAGCATTTGTGTCTGCAGCAGCATCGTGCTCTCTCGGCAGAGGTGCCACGAGCCACCGTCTATCCGGCTTTACCGAGCACACAAGCCTCCGAAGCCCACTGATACAGCTTTCCTAGAGAGTCATGCAAACCAAAACATACAACAATAGTAATTAACACCTCACCACGAACCAGTTATGGTTGTGACTGAGAAGTAGGATTCATGGAAGAACTGGCAAAGACGGTTTAACTGAACATAATTTATCTTGATGTTTTATGAACATAATTATTGTAAATTGCTTAACTATACTAAATACTCTGGTGTACTACAATTCTTGTTTAAGCAATGGCAAATATTAAAGAGAGAGAGAAAAAACAATAACCAGGCAGTGTGTCCATTATAATTATCCGGGCTGTTATGCCGTGGTCGGTTGATGAATTTTGTCTCAATTCCCAACGTTTCGTCTCCGACTGCGGGAGACATCTTCAAGGGGCTCCGTAGGTCGATGGAAGGTCCAACACATCCACTGGCACAGTAGCGAGCCAGTGGGTGTGTTGGATCTTCCATCGACCTACGGAGCCCCTTGAAGATGTCTCCCGCAGTCGGAGACGAAACGTTGGGAATTAAGACAAAATTCATCAACCGACCACGGCATAACAGCCCGGATAATTATAATGGACATGATATTTCCGGCCGTGAAAGTCTACATTTTAGAACCAGGCAGTAGTTTACATCAAAACAATAAAACAAATCCACACTAGGACCAGGAAATAGATAACCCTTTTCTGTTGGTCAGAGCCACCTTTACCTTCAGGACAAGGCCGTAGATCAAAGCGAAAACATAAAATCAGGCACCCGCAGAACATCAAAAGAACAAAAATTACTGTAGCTACCGCAGATAATACTCAAGCAAAATTTTATGACTAAAATAAAAAAGCAATACAAGTGAATAACATAACTTAATCAGGATTCTGAACACTATGGGACTTAACTTCTGAGGTCATCAGTCCCATAGAACTTAGAACTACTTAAACCTAACTAACCTAAGGACATCACACACATCCAAGCCCGAGGCAGGATTCGAACCTGCGACCGTAGCGGCCGCGCGGTTCCAGACTGTAGCGCCTAGAACCGTTCGGCCACTCCAGCCGGCCTCACATTTACATGAGTAACATTACTCATGGGCAGTTGGGACACACACACACCATTCGGGGAGGGACACAGGCTGTCAACAGTAAGAGGATCCGTCACCTCTTAAATAACCATGGCAAAACCATTAATAACCATGCAGATATTGCGCCGATGTGGGAGAAAAAAAAAAACAAGATTTTACATAAACCGTATTTTAGTTCTGACGATGATTGCTTAGCAGCTGTAAACGGTCAACCTTGCCTAATAAAAATATCTATAATAAAACATGATACGGTCAATCAAATGAAGAAAAAATAGATAGTCGGAGAAATGATGGAAGCGATTAGGGTTCCAGTGTTTTCATCTTCACAAAGACCTCCTCTTAGTAAGAGAGCCACTCGTAAGGATTCGTGTGGAAAAAACTGAGCAGTGGGTTTGGACACAGTGATTGTTTTCTCAGTATAAAACTTGAACTGATACGCTTGCCATGTGAATGAAAAGGAATCGTGTCTCGTTGGGAACGCCGCTGCGTCCGTACAGAGCAAGTGGTTAGGGAAGTGGTCGGCGGCGCGGCGGCGGTGTGGGCCCGGCCTGGTGGCGCGGTCGCCCACCACGGGCGGTGCTGGATGCTGCCTACCTGCCACGCTGAGGAACGGCCCGGAATGTCCGCGCGCCGATACCATCGACACGGCAGCGGCGACTGCGGTGGCACACGATGCAGCGGCCACGGTGACTCTCTGGGACGCGAACCGGGAACTCCGGCTGCTGGGCGGATGCCGCGCTGCTCCTCACGAACTGGGACGGAGCGGCTTGAGCACCTGCAGCACAACCCATGTTGCCGGTGCTGATGAGCAAGGACCTTGTAGGCAGCGCACAGTACTTCGTCACGGACCCTGTAACACGAAACACATGACGGGGTGTTTCGTGAGACCATGCGAAAGAAAATGAAGCAGATCGGTAAGAGATCGTGACAGAAATGCAAGACTTGGACGTCTAGATTACTGACTAAAGGCGAACACAAGATACATCTACATCTACATTTATACTCCGCAAGCCACCCAGTGGTGCGTGGCGGAGGGCACTTTACGTGTCACTGTCATTACCCCCCTCTCCTGTTCCAGTCGCCTATGGTTTGCGGGAAGAACGACTGCAGGAAAGTCTCCGGGCGCTCTCGAATCTCTCTAATTTTACATTCGTTATCTCCTCGGGAGGTATAAGTAGGGGTAAGCAATATATTCGATACCTCATCCAGAAACGCACCCTCTCGAAACCTGGCGAGCAAACTACACAGCGATGCAGAGCGCCTCTCTTGCAGAGTCCGCCACTTGAGTTTGCTAAACATCTCTGTAACGCTGTCACGCTTACCAAATAACCCTGTGACGAAACGCGCCGCTCTTCTTTGGATCTTCTCTATCTCCTCTGTCAACCCGATCCGGTACGGATCCCACACTGATGAGCAATACTCAAATATAGGTCGAACGAGTGTTTTGTATGCCACTTCCTTTGTTGATGGACTACATTTTCTAAGGAATCTCGCAATGAATCTCAATCTGGCACCTTCCTTACGAACAATTAATTTTATATGATCATTCAACTTCAAATCGTTCCGTACGCATACTCCCAGATATTTTACAGAAGTAACTGCTACCAGTATTTGTACCTCTATCATATAATCCCACAATAAAGGATCCTTCTTTCTATGTATTCGCAATACATTACATTTGTCTATGTTAAGGGTCAGTTGCCACTCCCTGCACCAAGTGTTTATCCGCTGCAGATCTTCGTGCATTCCGCTGCAATTTTCTAATGCTGCAACATCTCTGTATACTACTGCATCATCCGCGAAAAGCCGCATGGAACTTCCGACACTATCTACAAGGTTATTTATATATACTGTGAAAAGCAATGGTCCCATAACACTCGCCTGTGGCACACCAGAGGTTACTTTAACGTCTGTAGACGACTCTCCATTGAGAACAACATTTTGTGTTCTGTTTGCTAAAAACTCTTCAATCCAGCCACACAGCTGGTCTGATATTCCGTAGGCTCTTAGTTTGTTTATCAGGCGACAGTGCGGAACTGTATCGAACGCCTTCCGGAAGTCAAGGATAATGGCATCTACCTGGGAGCCTGTATCTAATATTTTCTGGGTCTCATGAAGAAATAAAGCGAGGGCCTTCAGTAAGAAATGAGACACATTTTATTTCTCGGCCAAATTCAGTTTAAAAAATGCGGATTTGTTGTGGAACATAGTGGAATATTCGCACTTCAGCTCCTATGGTTTTATGAAGTTAGCGGTGCTATAATAATTTTCAAAATAGCGTCTATAACAGAGGCGTATCAGTTGTTAAACCATTTCTAAAACCAAACGGTACATTTGACAGCAAATCATGTGAATTTAAATGCTCCAGTAACCTTGTATATACAACCTTCTCGATAACTTTAGCAAACACCGATGGCATAGAAATAGGTCTATAATTATCAACATTATCCCCGTCTCCATTTTTATAAAGTGGCTTCACAACCGAGTACTTTAATCGGTCAGGGAACCGACTACTCCTAAAGGAAAAGTTACAGATATGGCTAAGTACTGGGCTAACATACATAGAACAATACTTCAGTATTGTGCTAGTACCCCGTCGTAACGATGAGAGTTCTTGGTCTTTATTGATTTAATTATTAACTCAATGTCAGTATCATGGAGGAGTATTTCAGGTAACAGTCTCGAAACACTTTTTTCGACGAGCGCTATATGATTCCCTGTTGGGACTAGGTTTCTATTTAGTTCACCTGCTACATTCAGAAAGTGATTATTAAATACTGTACATATATGCGACTTATCAGTAACACGGACATTCCCACTACGCACTGATTCTATATCCTCGACCTGTCTCTGCAGACCAGCCACTTCCTTTACGACTGACCATATGGTTTTAATTTTATCCTGAGACTTAGCTATTCTATCTGCATACCACATACTTTTTGCCTTCCTAATAACTTTTTTAAGCACCTTACAATACTGTTTGTAATGGGCTGCTGCATTTAGATTTTGACTGTTTCTAACGTTTTGATATAATTGCCACTTAGGTCTACAGGATATTCTTATCTCTCTAGTCAGCCACCCAGGCTGCCTGTTTGTGCTAGTACCCTGTTTTGAACGTTCTAACGGAAAGCAGCTTTCAAAGAGCATGAGAAAAGTCTTGAGGAAAGCATTATATTTATCGTCTACTGTATCAGCACTATAAACATCTTGCCACTCTTGTTCCTTGCTAAGGTTTAGAAAGGTCTCTACAGCAACTGGATCAGCTTTCATAAAAAGTTGATAACTATATTTAACATATGTTGCAGCACAAAAATCTTTTAGAGTTAAAACTTGTGCATCATGATCTGAAAGGCCATTCACCTTTTTGCTAACAGAATGCCCTTCTAGTAATGAGGAATGAACAAAAATGTTGTCTATGGTTGTTCTCCTGTTCCCTTGCACTCTCGTTGGAAGGAATACGGTTTGCATAAGATTATATGAGTTAAGGAGTTCTACCAGCATCCTTTTCCTTGCACAATCACTTATACAAGTAATATTGAAGTCACCACATATAACTAACTTTTTGTATTTCCTATAAAGTGAACCAAGAATCTTCTCTAGCTTTAGTTAAAATGTTGTAAAATCGGAGTCTTGTGATCTATAAATAACAACAGTTAGAAGTTTAACTCCACTAAATTTAACTACACCTGCACAACATTCAAACACCTTTTCAGTGCAGTACTTTGAAACATCAATTGACTCATATGGGATACCGTTTTTCACATACGTGGCTACTCCCCCACACCGCAAAGAGCTCCTAGAAAAGCTGCCAGCCAACCTGTATCCTGGTAAAGGAAGCCTCTGAATTATCTCCTTATTTAAGAAGTGTTCAGAGATGCCCACTAACGTTATCTCTAATACCTTGTATATTTAGATGAAATATACTAATTCCCTCATTACTCGGATACCTAAGCTTTGTCGAAAGTGGTTTCTTTGTTAGAGAGACTTCCCTTAAGCAGGAATACCTATCAGCTGACTTCAATCTAAAAAAGGTGCAGCTCTAACACCCAGTAGTACAGGAATTTTCCCATGAGTGATCCCACCACCCCCACCTATGCTGTCACCTATAAGCTTTACCATCGTCCCCTTTCCATACCTGTTGAGATGCAGGCCATGTCTAGTGAAGCCCGTCCTACTGATAGACTCCACCGACACCACTGAAATGTGACTCATGCCTTCTGTCATCAGCGCACCCCCAAGTCTTAAGTTATTACGCTTGACGGCTGTATTATGATGAGGCCGATCGTGACGCTGAAACAGTTCCACGAAATGCACATTCGTGTTGCCAGTCTGTGTGGCTATCTTTTCCAGGTCACCATCTATGTCATACTCCCCATCTCTATCAATACTATTACCAGCCCCACCCACAGTCACTACCTGATCCTCTTTAGTAAAATCCCTACATAACCCCCCTATGTTAACAGTCACCTGAGCCAATCCTGCATCAGGCTTCACAATGCTGGTGACCTGGTACTCAATCTCCAACACTTCCTGCAACTGCTGGCCTACCTAACAGCAGAACCTTCTTCTTTCTCTTAGACTTTGCAACTGTCCTGGCCACCGTAACTACTGAGGTCTGCCGCATACTTCCTACATCTACAGCTACTAGAGATTCCTCTCCACTAGACTCTGACAGTTGGTATCATATTGGAACAACTGAAATAAAATGTTCAAACGTACCTACGTTCTGTATTTTAATTTAAAATAACCTACCTGTTACCAACTGTTCGTCTAAAATTGTGAGGCATATGTTTGTGACCATTACAGCGCCATCTATCATAAATCGAAAAAAGTGGTCCGACTAAAACATTCATATTTCATTATGTACTACACGAATATGTAATAAAAATGGGGATTCCTATTTCAAAAGACGCAGTTGATATCCGTTTGACCTATGGCAGCGCCATCTAGCGGGTCAACCACAGCGCCATCTGGTTTCCCCCTTCAAGCAAAACAAGTTTCGTTCTTTGTAGTTTTTTCGGTTGACGCTTATTTCGTGAGATATTTGGTCCGGTCACGATCAATGGACCACCCTGTATATTGTGGAAATCCAGTAGAAGAGTTTGGTGATGCCTGGAGAACTTCACCGGGCATGTTGTGTAGCGTCAACAGTGAAGTACAAGTACGCAAGAGGGCGTTACAGCATGGGTAAGTTTTTTGTGGTTCGGGTTGGTCTCCTTATTGCTCTAACGAAACTGCTAAATGCAGAAGGATAATAACTCATTTTACAGCTTTGTCTACTGCGAACAATAGAGGAGTAGTTCGGAGACGATGGTTGTATCAGTATGACAATGCACCCTGTCATAAAGCAGCACCTGTGAGCAATGGATTGCGGACAATAACACTTCTCAAATGACTTGTCGTCAGGTCAGAACATTTGAACAGAACCACTAACTCGAAGAACTCCTACTTCAGAACAAGTCGATTCCCAGGTAGGATAATGATGTTATACACATGGCTGGTTGAGGTGGAAATAATAGTGAAAAACTACCGTTACTCTGTTGTCGTTCCGGCATGGACAGAGAGAATTGCGCCACACTCAGCTGAAGTAGGAACAACAGCTGTTGAATAAAACAATCAGACTTTCTTCAGTTATGAAAAGCCAAAAAACATTGGAAGGAATTGCATGTGACACTAGTCAAGTCATCGGATGCTGAAGCTTATGCAGTCTCTGTGAGGTCCGGTGGGTATGGTGAACTGGCGATCCAAATTCAGATCGACAGCAGTATGACCGCCAGTAGCACATTGATCGTCATCTATGGCTGTGCGGAAGGAACAAGAAGGAAGATCTTAATGTAACGCCACGTCGACATCGAGATCATGGGAAATGGTACACAAGCTCAGATTGTTTGAAGGATGGGGATAGATATCGGCCGTGCCCTTCCAGGGAACCGTTCTGGAATTTCGCTTGAGCGATTTAGAGAAATCACGAAAAACCTAAATCCAGATGACGTTACGCGAATTTGATGCGTCGACCTCCCAAATGGTAGTCCAGTGTGCTACCCAGCTTCGCTGCCTCGTTCGGAAGGATCGGCGGGAGCAGCTTGACGCTCATTTGTCAAACACTACTCTCAGGCTGATTATGCGTGTTAAAATATTTTCATCGTGTAGCTACTGTCGAGCTTGGAATTTAGAATTCTTCTATAATTTTCGATATACTGTAACCTCTTACATCGGTTATCACCCCACATTAAAAATCGGTTAACACCCGACATGCTGGCATGTTCTCTACACATCTGTCTATAACAGACTGCTCAGGACCCGCATCTACACTAGCGTCGTACGCAACATCTAGCCTCAACATTCGGACATCATGGTAAAACGCTTCCCTAGGCTTTTGGCCACTCATTTTATTTCATATGTTGCTGTAAGAAAACTGTTAACAAAAGCCTTTGGAAATATGCAGACTGATGAAGCGATTTGGTGCTAAACAGTTCGATATCGGAAATGTAATAAATGTAATCAACGATAATAAGTTGTATGACTGCTACAAACAGCTTTATATGAAAGCCACAACAAGAACAACTTTACACGAGGAAAGCGGTAATCGTGATTCGATGCGCAGCTCAGTAATTAGATAAAAGAATATCACAGTTTTTCACAAACATAGACGGGGGGGGGGAGGCGCAGTCACAGCTAAAGTCAGTCTGGATAAGTCAGTGCAGCAGTGGACGTAAAAGTGTTTGTGCAGTACGTCTACAGCCAGAAAAGGGACCACAAATTACAAAAAAGAGGCAACCGCAGCATTCAAAATGTAGTCAATAAGAAAGTTTTACTGGAAATGATGTAATGTTGTACGGCTTTAGAAGGTGGGTGAAAGCCCGAAAAGCAGCCATGTATAAAGAATAGCTAAAGAAAAAAGTGGCTGGTTGCTGTATTTCTCCAGATCACTCAGTACATGAGCACGGAACTCAAACACCATTAACATGACTAAATTCATATAAAAACTAGTGTTTGAAATTATCGACATTTGGCGCAATAACTGTCAGATTCTGTAAACTATTTGTTTCTGTCAAAAAACACACCATCTTCAAGCATAAAAACCGTAATTGTAGTGCATGCATCCAATGCTTTATGCCTGAGGATGGTCTGTTGTTTATCGAAGCAGGTAGTTTCAACAAAGTGACGTACAGATTCTGTGCTAAATCGCAAGTATTCAAAATTTTTTAAAAGCTATAAGTCATTATCAGAATGAAAGAACAGGTAGAAAAAGTCGACGTCGGGAAAAATCAGTTTGGGTCCCGAAGAAATGTAGGAATACGCGAGCAGTACCGAACTTACGGCTTATCTAAGGAGACAGGGTAAAGAAAGGTTAACCTAAGTTTATAGACTTGTAGATTTAGAGAAAGCTTTCGACACTGTTGACTGAAATAACCTTCTTGAAACTTTGAATATGCTAGGGATAAAATACAGGGCAAGAAAGGTTAACTTCAGCTTGTTCAAACTGGACTGCAATTATAAGATCCGAAGAACGTTGAAGGCAGCAGCGATTGAGACAGAGAATATATCATACGTTATTCGGTGAACACATGGTGTGTCGTGGGGCGATCACTCTGATTTAAAATAATTGAAAAGCCACGATCGCTTCAATTGTTTATTAGATGACCGGTTTCAGCACTCTGAAGGTGCCATCATCAGGCCTGAAACGTGGATTAACATTTCTAAAACCATATATGCCATGATGTCCATATGGTTTTATAAATTTTAATCCAAATTTCAGATCTGATGATGGCACCTTCAGAGTGCTGAAACCGGTCGTCTAATAAATGATTGAAGCGATCGTGGTTTTTCAATTATTTTTAATATCTTATTCAGTCTATACAATGAACAAGCGGAAATGAAACCAAGCTGAAATTTGAAAGGGAATTATAGTTCAGGGAGAAGAGGTTAGCTGATGCCATCGAAATTCTTTCAGAGACTGCAAAGGATTTGGTCAGTCATCTGAACGGAATAGATAGTGTCTTGAAAATAACTTAAAAGATGAAGAGTAGCAAAAGTGAAACAACGGTAACGGAATGTAGTGGAATTACATCCAGTCGTAAGTGGCCAGTTTATATGTTTGTATGTTGGCAGCAGGCTAAACTGCATTAATATCACTGACAGCGCTGTGCGCCCGTTGTAAGAGACTCTGTGGCTGCTCGGACTCGCAGTAGGCAGTTAATAGTTAGCAGTGTTGGAGGTTGGCAGTATTAGCGTGAGCGAACGCTTTGGAGATTTAGTGTTGGTTGGAAATGGATTCTAAAATGATGATTGATGTATCTGCTAATGTTTGGGAAATGGAAATATAGATTATATAATTTTGGAACTGGATATCACATGATTAAGGTAAAATCTGCTAAATAAATTGTTTGTTCTGTAACAAAATCTTTCCCTTGCTGACCATATGCCTCCTAGTATTTAGAGCCTACAGCAGTTAGAATCTTTTATTTGGCTGGCTGTAGTTGCTGCTTGCTGTATTTGCTGTAGTTCACGTCATGAAGACTTTCTGTGAGGTAACTGACTTATGAAATGTGTGGGTTATTGTTAGGAATTTTTCTGACACAGAGTCATTTTTGTGTTAGTTATTAGCAGTCAGATTGCGTTGCGCTTGTACGTTGTGGGCAATAAATGAATTGAATAAGTTTGAGCTGTATTTGTCAGGAAAAATTCTGTAGTTAAATGAAATGAACTGATAAAAAACAAGTAATGCATTCAGCACTTTAAGCAGGTTCAGTTTCACTCAGAAGTTTAAATAGAATCTCCGAAGTTTCACAAGTTGAATTCAGCAGTTTCAGAATTTAAAACGTATAAGTTTCACCTGTTGACCCTTAGCGAGGATACCTCACGGTAATCTTCTGCTTTCCTGGTAGTTTGAATAATTTGTGCATGATTAAAAATTAGTTATTGTTTACTGATAGCTCGTAACTGTATATGGCATTTCCTTTGTAGTTGTAGTTTCTTATGGTTATACTGTATTGTAATGAGCGAAGCAGTTGAGGCATGCATATGGATTTGCATTGGAATCTCGCAGTCGCTTTTGCAACTTATTAGATATTTATAATGTTCAGTGCTGTTTTAAAGTGTCTTCTTAGTTTATGTTTTTCAAATTGTTATTTGTATGTTATCATGTGAAATAGTGTAATAACCATGGCGTTTGGTAAGTGTAGCAGTAGGCCGATAGGAACTTGAGAAATGACAGTGACGACGAGCGTAGCTTGTTAGCGTCACTTAGTGACAAAGTGATAAATATTCAAGACAATAATTTAGTAACTGTGCATAGGGATTGGATCAGGGAGTAAATAACGGGGTAGAAATGGAAACAATCAGTGAACAGGAAACTATTGTCGATCGATGAAAAAATGGTTCAAATGGCTCTGGGCACTATGGGACTTAACATCTGAGGTCATCAGTCCCCTAGAACTTAGAACTATTTAAACCTAACTCACCTAAGGACATCACACACATCCATGCCCCAGGCAGGATTCGAACCTGCGACCGTAACGGTCACGCGGTTCCAGACTGAAGCGCCTAGAACCGCACGGCCACACCGGCCGGCGTCGATCGATCGGTCGGTAACCATTCGCCTCAGGAATCCGAAATAACAGAACAAAATCTTACAAATACCGTAGATTTACGTTTTGCGTCATTACCCTTTTCTCAATTTAGTCAAGAAATACATTCTGCTTTTCGAAATATGAGTATTGCCGGTGCGAATGCACTGCCGAAAAGCATAATGGAACATGTTTCAGTCACTCATGCATTGTTATTGTATTTAATTAAAAAATTTGATCAAAATCAGAAACAAATACTGCAACAAATGGAACAAAATCAGAAACAAATACTGAAACAACTTCAGAAGTTAGACACGATTGAACAAACACGTGAAGATTTAACCGCTGAGACACCCGAAAGAATCGAAATATCAAAAAGTTTCTGAAGATGTAAAAACACAAATTTGTGAGCATTTTCAGCCTATTTTTTCGCGACATGAAAACGCATTACAGAATCATGAAGCTGCCATGAAAGTACTGCAGGTTATTGTACATGAAAATCACGACACCTTGCAGGCTATTATTTACCCAGTTGCATCTACCGATACGGCTACGCAACTTGTAAAAAAATGGGAAACACGTAAGGAAACAGTAGATACGATTATGACAATAAAGTCACACGGCAATAATACATGGTATTTCGGAGATGTTGAAGGGAGTCGGCAGGGTGTGCCGAACTTTGAGATGGAACCGCCGACACGATGAAAGAATGACCTATTTGCGACTCGGCGTCATGTTGACTTTGACTATAAGCTCTTCATCACAATACGTAAATTTAAATCACTCAAGAATTCTAGTAATAACTTACATACTCAGTCTTGACTTCATCAATTTTCTTATTGCATTCCTCCTAATTGGTCATTAGAGTACAAGATTATACCACATTTCTATTATACATTTCTCGTGTGAAAACGTTTTTTGAGAAATAATTCGCTTTCTGGTTTAGTCGTTGCTATTAGATTTTTCACTTCACGTTACTCTTACGCTTTGTCACATTTAGCATGCAGCGATGTTTTGATGTTAACTATCTAGTCAAGAACCTTTGGAACATTTTAAGACAGTAATTTGACGAGTTCACTTTTACGGGGAACGGACGACACAAGTCTTATTGTGTGTACATTTTTGCTTGTTAGTTGCACGATTACGTCACGATTATAGGATTCACATTCTTAGAACATATACGGATAATGAGGTTTACTGCAACATTTTTGTTTACTCAAAAGAAACACTTTTTATTTAATGTACTTTCTGAGAAGTCACAGATGTCACAGTGTTTGGTTTAACAAATACTAACAAAGAGATAGAGGGGCTGGCCAGTACTTACCTCAGCTCAGTACAGCCGATAGATACACACAAAACAAAACCGAAAATTTATGTTCCTAGCTTTCGGAACAAATGTTCCTTCATCAGGGAGGAGAGAGGGGAAAGAAAGGGAAGAAGGGAAAGGAGATTCAGTTACTCACAACCCAGGTTATGAAGCAACAGGGAAAGGAAAATAGGGAGGGTAGCAAGGATGGAGGCATGGTTGTCAGAGGGAAGCCAAAGATATTCTACTGTAAGTACTGTGCCAGCTTCAAGCCAAAGAGGATGCATACAGAAGTAAAGAGGTATATAGTATAAAGATAAACACAACTATGCAGGATGAAAAGATGCGTGAATGGCTAAGAGGAAAGGGAAAGAGGAAAGGGAAAGAGGAGAAGACTGAAGAGTAAATGGGAGTGAGGTTGTTTAACGTAGGTTCAGTCCAGGGGGATGGCGGGATGAAAGGATGTGTTGGAGTGCAAGTTCCCATCTCCGCAGTTCAGAGGGACTGGTGTTGGGTGGGAGAAGCCAAATGGCACATACGGTGTAGCAGGTTCCTAGGTCCCTAGAATTATGCTGCAGGGCATGCTCCGCTACTGGGTATTGGGCATCTCCTAGGCGGACAGTTCGTTTGTGTCCGTTCATGCGCTCAGCCAGTTTAGTTGTTGTCATGCCAATGTAAAAGGCTGTGCAGTGCAGGCATGTCAGTTGATAAATGACATGTGTAGTTTCACATGTGGCCCTGCCTTGAATTGTGTACGTTTTACCAGTAGCGGGGCTGGAGTAAGTGGTTGTGGGGGGATGCATGGGGCAGGTTTTGCAGCGGGGTCGGTTACAGGGGTAGGAACCGCTGGGTAGAGAAGGTAGTCTGGGAATATTGTAGGGTTTAACAAGGATGTTACGGAGGTTAGGGGGTCGACGAAAGGAAACTCTGGGTGGTGTGGGGAGAATTTTGTCAAGGGATGACCTCATTTCAGGGGTTGACTTGAGAAAATCATATCCCTGGCGGAGTAATTTGTTGATGTTTTCGAGGCCAGGATAATATTGGGTGACAAGGGGGATGCTTCTGTGTGGTCTGGGGGTAGGAACATTGTTGTTGGATGGGGAGGAATGTATTGCTCGAGAGATCTGTTTGTGGACAAGGTCTGCAGGATAGTTGCGGGAGAGGAAAGCACTGGTCAGGTTATTGGTGTAATTGTTGAGGGATTCGTCACTGGAGCAGATACGTTTGCCACGAATACCTAGGCTGTAGGGAAGGGAGCGTTTGATGTGGAATGGATGGCAGCTATCAAAGTGAAGGTACTGTTGTTTGTTTGTGGGTTTGATATGGACAGAGGTGTGGATGTGAGCTTCAACAAGATGAAGGTCAACATCCAGGAAGGTGGCTTGGGTTTTGGAGAAGGACCAGGTGAAATTCAGATTCGAAAAGGAGTTGAGGTTATGGAGGAAATTAATAAGTGTTTCTTCACCATGAGTCCAGACCACAAAGATGTCATCTATAAACCTATACCAGGCCAGGGGAAGCAGCTGTTGGGTCTTCAGGAAAGCCTCCTCCATGCGGCCCATGAAGAGGTTGGCATAGGACGGAGCCATCCTGGTTCCCATGGCCGTTCCCCTGATTTGTTTGTAGGTCTGGCCTTCAAAAGTGAAGTAATTATGGGTGAGGATGAAGTTGGTAAGTGTGATGAGGAACGAGGTTTTTGGAAGATCTTCGGGTGGGCGTTGGGAGAGGTAGTGCTCAAGGGCAGAGAGACCATGGGTATGTGGGATGTTTGTGTAAAGGGATGTAGCATCTATGGTGACAAGAAAGGTTTCAGGTGGGAGAGGAGTGGGAATGGATTTGAGGCGTTCTAGGAAATGGTTTGTGTCTTTGATGTAGGATGGGAGTCTGCGGGTGTTGTTGGAGGTGCTGGTCTACCAGAGCTGAGATACGTTCGGTTGGGGCTTTGAAGCCTGCTACAATGGGACGGCCAGGATGGTTCTCTTTGTGGATTTTGGGTAATAGGTAGAAGGTAGGGGTACGTGGCTCAGGTGGAGTGAGTAATTCTAGGGAAGCCGTTGTGAGGCCTTGTGAGGGACCTTGGATTCTTAGGATTTTTTGCAGCTCAGTCTGGATGGAGGGAATGGGATCCTGGGTAACAGCTTTGTAGGTTGAGGTGTCGGAGAGTTGACGCAGTCCTTCTGCCACATACTCCACACGGTCAAGTACGACAGTTGTGGAGCCTTTGTCCGCCGGGAGGATGACAATAGAGCGGTCTATTTTCAGCTCCTTAATGGCACAGGATTCAGCTGGGGTGATGTTGGGGGTTGTTGAGATGTTCTTCAAGAAGGACTGGGAGGCAACACTGGATGTGAGGAATTCCTGAAATGTCTGCA
The DNA here is from genome assembly GCF_023864275.1 of Schistocerca cancellata. NCBI lineage: Eukaryota > Metazoa > Arthropoda > Insecta > Orthoptera > Acrididae > Schistocerca > Schistocerca cancellata. The sequence goes on from NC_064628.1 coordinate 483,238,584, forward strand.
AGGGATGGTTTTGGGGGAGGGGAGGAGGATCCCTTTGGTTTGTTTGACAGCTACGTGATTGTACTGCGATGCTACTGATGAGGGACACAATTTTCATTATTGCTTTTACGCTGTATCTGTTTTATGTCTGCACAGTTTTTCTACGTTCTTCTGAAAAGCAAAACATGTTTTGGTAATGACTTTTGTGGCATAGCTACAATGAGACAGCTGTTTTCATAACACCACAATACATTACATAATAGTACATTCAAGATCATATCAATGAACGTAGTAACTACGACATCAGTACGCATAGCACTTTACTTCTGTATATGACATGGTAAGTACATTGACTTTTGGAGAACTTGGCTTATGAAAGTCGATAACAACGAGACTTGTCACATTTTTACCGTTAAACGATGACAGAAATTATCTTACAGCAAGAAGTATAGTTTAGCGCTGTACGACACGCATCTGAGTGATTACTTTTTATACTTGGAACATTTTTAGAAATATTTTTGATCTACAATGATACAGAGAAGTTTTTTGGTGATACATTTCATTCTACAGATTTAATCTGTCACATCTGAGGTATAATTACATTATCCCTCATGGGGGCATGGCTACTTTGTGTATCACGTGTGCGGCAAGTGCAAGGAGCCCTAGCTAATATGGTATTTGCTTATACAGTTTTATATATTGGTACCATATTTCTCTAACACCGAATTACACAGCTGTCTGGTCATTTAACAGACAGAAATAAACATTTCACTATGTCATTGACATATGTCTATATAATTACACAGTTGGATTACTTGGCTTTTAGAAAATTGTACTTTGTCTGCATTTTTTGAACTGTGAACATATATTTTCGAGACCATTGTAATACTACGAGAGCTTTGACTGAGGTATATTGCATGCGATCATGACTTCTGAAGTACATTTGAGGTAGATGACACTACGGAAACGAGCAGAGAGCATTTGAGATGATTGGAGGAGTACGATAATTCTGTAGGTCAGTGTTGAAATGATAAAAACAAGCAAAGAGACTGTTGGTTCAGTTACATTCAGCAGTTTCAGAATTAAATGTAGAAGTTCCACAGCGTTGCTCAGGGAAGTAAATTAGGAAGTGAGATACTAGAAGTAGTAGACAAATTTTGCTGTTTTGGCGAAACATAACTTATGATGACGGATGTAAAGAGGACTGACTATACCAGGAAAAGAGTTTTTTAGAAAGAGGAATTCATTAACATCCATACATATTATAAAAGTGGATGTATGTCTGTATGGTGCTCTTCTCCTCCTACATCACAGGACCAATTTCATCCAGACTTGGTACACGTATCATAGACTGACTGATAAGAAGCAATATGGGGTAAGAACCATTACCCTCTCAAAGGGGTGGGTGTGAAAAGTACAGTAACACACAACGCGGATATGGTCAGACTATGATAATCCCGATTTGAGAACTGGAGTGCTTAGTGACTTGTAACAAACTTTACACATAATTTCAAACCTTTACCATACTTTTTCTCCTCGCAACATTGTGAACAGAAAAAAGTTTATAACTGATAATATTTTCACTGTTCATGCTGTAAGACTTCCGCATCAGGCACGACGTTGAAATTTATTACTTCTTTTTACTACCTTTACTTGTAACACATTTTGCATACAGCACTCACATTTATCACTGAATGTTCCTGCAAAAATGTATGATTGTACGACACGTAATTCAGGGGATATGACGTCATAAACACCGAGATGCATGAAGAACTCATGCAAGACGTTTTAAATTACGTTCTCTTTACAATTAACTCTACTCACAACATATTTCCCAGACAATATGCGCATATACCACTGGATGTACTTGCAAAATTATATCATTGTGTAACACACATTTTAAGAGATATTACGTCATAAACATTGAGCTCCGTGAAAACGAAACTGCCGGGCGAAATTCGCTAGTGGTACAGGTGAAAAATGTCTGCAAATATGAGTGAAATATGTTAAATATACGTGAGAAGTGCGTACGTGGGCGAAGCTGCAGGTAAGGATCACCTCCTAGTCCCCTGGACTGATTTCGACCAAACATTGTGCACATGTTACATACTATCTGGAAAGGAATAGTGGGGGTTGGGAGGGGGGGGATGGTAAGATCCACCAACTTCCTATTTGGGGTGAGGGGTGATAACATGGAGAGAGAAGGAGGATGGGCAGGTGGACAGATAGAGAACGGGAAGGAGGAGATGTAGAGAGTGACGGGAGAGGAGAAAGCTGGATAGAGAAGGGTGGAAGAGGAGACCGACAGAGGGGTGAAGACGAAACAGACAAATGGGGGAGGAGGAGATGGTGTAGAGAATGTGAAGAAGAGGTACAGGAGAGAGGTGGAGACTGAGCTAGTTGGGAAAGATGAGATGGATACAGGGGGAAGGAGCTAATGGACAGAGGAGTGAGGAGCAGATGGGATGAGAGAGGGGTACAGAGAAGGTACACAGAGAAATGGTGAAGGAGGAGATGGTATAGATGAGGTGAGGTGGAGATAGAGGGGTGAGGAGGCGATTGAGCAGAGGGGGTGAGAGAGGGGCGAGAAGCAGGTGGATAGGGAGGCAGGAGGAGATGGTCAAGAGAGTATGGATAACAGGAAGTGGGCAGAGTGAGGGGCGGGAGGAGGTGGGCAGGAAGAGGAGGATGAAGAGATGGACTGAGAGAGCGTGAAGGAGGAGACTGGCCAGTAGAAGATTGGTTACAAATACATATCTGGTCAACGTTGGGTATTCCCTGGGCTAACATAAATTTATGTGTCAGAAACCCTTTTCTGCAGGTATGAGATGTGGCTCAAATTCAAAGATATGGTAGCAACATCAGTTGAGAGATTCATACCTCATAAATTGGTAAGAGATGGAACTGATCCCCCGTGGTACACAAAACAGGTCCGAACGCTGTTGCAGAGGCATGCGAAGTTCAGAAGAACGCGAAATCCCGAAGATCGGCTAAAATTTACAGACGCGCGAAATTTGGCACGGACTTCAATGCGAGATTCCTTTAATAGGTTCCACAACTAAACATTGTCTCGAAATTTGGAAGAAAATCCGAAGAAATTCTGGTCGTATGTAAAGTACACAAACGGCAAGACGCAGTCAATACCTTCGCTGAACAGTGCCGATGGTACTGTTACCGACGACTGTGCCGCTGACGCGTAGTTATTGAACGCAGTTTCCCGAAATTCCTTCACCAGGGAAGACGAATGGAATATTCCACAATTTGAAACACGAACAGCTGCTAGCATGAGTTTCTTAGAAGTAGATACCTTAGGGGTTGCGAAGCAACTCAAATCGCTTGATACGGGCAAGTCTTCAGGTCCAGATTGTACACCGATTAGGTTCCTTTCAGATTACGCTGATACAATAGCTCCCTATTTAGCAATCATATACAACCGCTCGCTCACCGATAGATTTGTACCTACAGATTGGAAAATTGCGCAGGTCGCACCAGTGTTTAAGAAGGGTAGTAGGAGTAATCCATCGCCGGCCGCGGTGGTCTAGCGGTTCTGGCGCTGCAGTCCGGAACCGCGGGACTGCTACGGTCGCAGGTTCGAATCCTGCCTCGGGCATGGGTGTGTGTGATGTCCTTAGGTTAGTTAGGTTTAAGTAGTTCTAAGTTCTAGGGGACTTATGACCTAAGATTTTGAGTCTCATAGTGCTCAGAGCCATTTTTGGAGTAATCCATCGAACTACAGACCTATATCATTGACGTCGGTTTGCAGTAGGGTTTTGGAGCATATACTGTATTCAAACATTATGAATCACCTCGATCTATTGATACGTAATCAGCATGGTTTCAGAAAACATCGTTCTTGTTCAACGCAGCTAGCTCTTTATTAGCACGAAGTAATGGCCGCTATCGACAGGGGATCTCAAGTTAATTCCGTATTTCTAGATTTCCGGAAAGCTTTTGACACCGTTCCTCACAAGCGACTTCTAATCAAGCTGCGGGCCTATGGGGTATCGTCTCAGTTGTGCGACTGGATTCGTGATTTCCTGTCAGGAAGGTCGCAGTTCGTAGTAATAGACGGCAAATCATCGAGTAAAACTGAAGTGATATCAGGTGTTACCCAGGAATATCTATCTGATCTATATAAATGACCTGGGTGACAATCTGAGCAGTTCTCTCAGGTTGTTCGCAGATGATACTGTAATTTACCGTCTAGTAAGGTCATCCGAAGACCAGTATCAGTTGCAAAGCGATTTAGAAAAGATTGCTGTGTGGTGTGGCAGGTGGCAGTTGACGCTAAATAACGAAAAGTGTGAGGTGATCCACATGAGTTCCAAAAGAAATCCGTTGGAATTCGATTACTCGATAAATAGTACAATTCTCAAGGATGTCAATTCAACTAAGTACCTGGGTGTTAAAATTACGAACAACTTCAGTTGGAAAGACCACATAGATAATATTGTGGGGAAGGCGAACCAAAGGTTGCGTTTCATTGGCAGGACACTTAGAAGATGCAACAAGTCCACTGAAGAGACAGCTTATACTACACTCGTTCGTCCTCTGTTAGAATATTGCTGCGCGGTGTGGGATCCTTACCAGGTGGGATTGACGGAGGACATCGAAAGGGTGCAAAAAAGGGCAGCTCGTTTTGTATTATCACGTAATAGAGGAGAGAATGTGGCAGATATGATACACGAATTGGGATGGAAGTCATTAAAGCAAAGACGTTTTTCGTCGCGGCGAGATCTATTTACGAAATTTCAGTCACCAACTTTCTCTTCCGAATGCGAAAATATTTTGTTGAGCCCAATCTACATAGGTAGGAATGATTATCAAAATAAAATAAGAGAAATCAGAGCTCGAACAGAAAGGTTTAGGTGTTCGTTTTTCCCGCGCGCTGTTCGGGAGTGGAACGGTAGAGAGATAGTATGATTGTGGTTCGATGAACCCTCTGTCAAGCACTTAAATGTGAATTGCAGAGTAGTCATGTAGATGTAGATGTATTTGTATGAAGGGTAACGTTGTAGAGATGTGAAACGAGGGCGAAAAACAGTTCAGATAAGAGTAGACAAAAATAGTTTGAAATATGATGCTACAGAAGTATACTGAAGATTAGAAAGGTAAATAGAGTAATCAAGGGGGAGGAACTGAATCGAACAAGTGAAAAAAGAAATTTTTGGCCCAACTTGACTAACAGAAGGGATTGGTTAATAGGACGCATTCTGATGCATCAAGAAACAGTTAGTTTGGTAATGGAGGGAAATGTGGGGATGGGGGCTAAAAACTGTAGAGTAAGACAAGTGGATGACTACAGTATGCAGGTTGCAATAGTTATCGACAGCTAAAGAGACTTTGCAAGATAGATCAGCGTGAAGAGCTGTGTCAAACCAGTCTTCAGACTGAAGAACTAACAACAAGAATAACTAATCGCCCCATTTAACTTAAAAAGACGGTAACACACACACACACACACACACATACCACACACACACACACACACACACATACCACACACACCCACACACCCACACAAACAGATACAAGTGCGCGTTTCAAATCAGAGAACGCTTGGGTTGGAGAGGAAGAGCATATGTGTTTTCGTGCTCCCCTTGCCGAGCAGGAGCTTGAACTTCGTGCGCGGTTTGTCTGATACACGTGGCGAGTTATGGGAGCGGGATAGGTGTCGTTAGTTGTAGGCGGCAGAACGTGCGGATTCGCCGGCGCTGGCCGCGATCGGCCGGCGCCGATCATTACCGGTCGGCGGGCTTATTTATCCGGCGCGGCGCCGCGTCGCGCCGTCGCCGGCCGTCGCTCGGCTCGCGTTTATCTGGTCGGCGCTGTGCGGCTACCGGCCGTGTTTATCGGTGATTTACTCGCGCGCGGCCGAGTGCAGAGCGGCCGGGCTGTCCGCCTGGGGCGCGCGCGGCTACCGTTCACCGGCGGGCCCTGAGCTATCGCGCGCTGTAATACTCGCCCGCCTGACAAATAACACGCCCTATAAATTCTGGCCGAGGCGTTGTCGGACGCCGGCGATCGGCCGCCGCTCGACGAGAGCCAGCGTGGGCAGTCTCCGCCCGCACCGGCACGGCTCTCGTTCGATTAGCGCCGCGACAAGGTTAACGCCCACGCAGCGCGCACATATCAGCGAGATGCGTACATTTCACGCTCACACTCATTTCGAGGGGAAAACATTTTTAACGTACGAGAGTGGATCTTTTTCTCTGCAGGCTATTGTGCGCAATTTTGAGTCTTTCAAAAGCTGCGATATAGCTGCTGATTAAAACAGTGATCCAGGAAGTTTAGAATAATTGGTTTTATTTCCGTCAATGACCACGAAACTTTTGGTCCTTAGACTACCAGTTCCGGTCAGCAATGATCATCTTCAGATCTGCAACAAAAATGAGAAATGAAGTGCAACTAGTGGACAAATGGCTCTGAGCACTATGGGAATTAACTGCTGAGATTATCAGTCCCCTAGAACTTAGAACTACTTAAACCTAACTAACCTAAGGACGTCACACACATCCGTGCCCGCGGCAGGATTCGAACCTGCGACCGTAGCGGTCGTACGGTTCCAGACTGTAGCGCCTAGAACCGCTCGGCCACCCCTTCCGGCAACAACTAGTGGACAGATTACATCTTAAAAACAATAAAATGTGCCGTAACGAAAAATTATTACTGTCATGAATGTGGAAACATTCGCAGAAAACATGACGAGGCATGCTGCTTTATAGCATGCCTTAGTATAATAAAGCCATAGTGCTCTAGTTACAATATGGAAATTTGTGGTAAGGTCTTACGGGACTTAACTGCTGAGGTCATCGGTCCCTAAGCTTACGAACTACTTCATCTAACTGAAACAAACTTACGCTAAGAACAACACACACACCCATGCCCGAGGGAGGGCTAGAACCTCCGACGTGGGGAGCCGCCCGGACCGTGACAAGACGCCTGAGACATCGCGGCTACCCCGCGCGGCTGGCATCGTGCAAACTAGGTCACAGTGCTGGCGGAGTCGCACTGTCAACAGCGCTACTGCTCGTAACAAACTACAGCACAGTAGCCTCAACACATGTTTGTGCCGTAAGGTCGTTAGATGTTGCTGCTGCAAGTTCACACATATTTGTCTACCATAAAATTGTAAGGAATGCAATAAATGAACAGTACAATAGGTAAAGTCTATAGTAGTCTTACCAAATATTGAAGTTACCCCAGGGATCAAATGTAATAATTAAAATCAAGAGTAAAGTTAAATTTAAAATTTAGAATTTTGAGATTTTCTGGAAGATTGAAGGCTGTGCGTCGGACCGCGCCTCGAACGTGCCCGCTGAAAGTAATTTTTTATTTTTTGTTCTTCTTCTTGCGCATTATCTACTTTTGACATCACTTTCCGCACCCGGTCGCCATATTCTTTTGTCTTGACTTTTCTCAACTTTCATATTCCTCGCTTCCGTTGCCTCCTCCACATCTTTTTGCCAGTTGCGTCTTGGTCGATCCCTTTTATTCCGCCGGGATTGTATCCATCGTAGTATACTATTTGGTATGCTCTCTTTATTCATCCCAATCACTTGGCCAAACCACGTCAGCTGTTTTTGTCGAATTTCGTCACATATACTCCTATCCATTTGTATCCTCTGTTGGTTTACTTCATTTCTTATTCTATCCATCCTATTACAGCTTGAACTTCATGTTAAGTAATCCACCCCAGTCCCGGGCTTCTGCTCCATGAAAATCTGCACTCTGTACTGCAGTCTTATAATTCTCTCCTTCGTTGTTCTTCTTATATGTCTGTTCCTCAGAACAGAGTTCTGAGTGATAAGTCGTACGATAATACTACAAAGCCTCATTTAAGGTCACCGGACGAATTATTTATAATCCGCTTAAAAAAGCACACTGTTAGTTCTGCAGATGGTGTCGTACTGTTACCAGGCGTTAGTGTGAACCTGTACCCGCCCATGTAAGTCGTGGTGGTGAAATGGTATGTACATCACAATAACATTACTGAAAAGCCTGCACAATTTCCACAATCCAGTTTACTTCCTCTTTTGTAAGTGGGCGACACCGAGGCATCCTTCCACTGATCTGGTACAGCAGCGCCGTTGAAGAATTTATCTATACAAGAGCTCAGAACTTCCTCGTTCCACACTTGATGAATACTGCACATATTCCTTCTCGACCTATAGCTCGGTCATTTTCTAGTTGAATCGGTAGTTTGAAGACGGGAAAAAAGTCAAAAAAATTGATTTTTGTTTTCTTTTTTACTAAACGTGCTGATTGTGAGTTTCTGAACCGCCAGCTTAATCAGACTAGGAAACATTCGTTAATCGCAGTTCCGACTTCGTTTCTCCACAATGCTGTGGTCGCTCTAACAGCTGGTGTTCCTATTTGCTGTTCAGTTGGGTAAAACCTCATGTTTGCAGTGCATCAGAATATTGCTTTCTGTTTAATGTCTGACGTCTCAGTTAAGATATTCATCGTTAAAGATAAATTAATAATACTTATTCATATTAAGCAACAACGAAGTCCCTGTAAGTGTTCTCATATTCGACTTCCAAGTACAGACATTTTGAATACTTCTTATCTAAAGGTATTTAACCGCACGCGAGTTCACTGATGGTGCGGTTAAGAACATTTTCTTGCTGCAAAAGAACAACAACGCCCCACATTCCAACAAAAATGGCGTACAATGGAAAAGTTCCAACACTAGATAAGAAGATCAAGGATGTACGCAAGCAAGATAATTACATACATCCCATAGGAGTACAGACCATTTTATGAGATGTTGATGAGACTGACAACAGCTACTGCGAAGAATGACGAAAATGATCGAAAGTAATGATTTTCAGAGTAAATTTCATAGATAATACTTTCAAAACCTTTGAGTAGTATAGACGTTTCGTTATTATGTTCTACTATGATTTTTTTTCTGCACATATAACTATTGCTGCTCTTGCAATAAGAAGTTTTAATGTCTAATTCACAATCAGTTTGAAGAAGGGAACAAATCCTCGGTGTTTAATATTGTGATGTGTCCTTCAGGACCAGCCAGTTCAAGTTACTGAGATAGGGGGTCACTGTAAAGAATCTCATATAAAAGTTTGGTTAAAACAAAATTAAAAGTAAAAACAGGAAAAAATTTCTGTATTTTCCCACGAAAGGAAGTTTGGATTCCCTTCTTCAAACTAGCGATTCAATTTATGTAAAACTGTCCCAGATGTGGAAAAGTCAGTACTTGTCTTTTCGTCTTCGATTAATACATCTGTCTGTGAAATAGTTTTAGACTCACCCCTGTTTTCTCTCAGTAATTCCTCGCAATGGCCCACCAATTGTTTTGTTGGTAGTAACTGTATACTGGTGTGTTCTTTCTCCTTTGCCTTGACTCTTAACAAATTTCCATTGCCTCGAACATCTTGCTCCTCTTAAATGAGTTTTAATCTTAGTGCACTATCCATCCCATATTCGTACTTTAGCAGACGAAATTGCTTGCCTTGCCACTCTCTCAAATTCCAAGTAGTTTCCTTTACCTTCCTCTGTTTTACTAGCTAACCATTTTTCATAGTATACCTTTCTTTGACTGACTGGTACCTGTATTCACTATTTCACTATAGATTCTTACTTCAACCGTTTGTGCCAGGAGCTCCCTCTGGCGCCATTTGAATACTACTTACTATGTTTTGGTATACTTCAACTACATATTTTTCTACGCTATCAGCTACCAGCCTGCCTATGTTGTATGACTTACATGTAATTTCTGCTGTTTCTTTCTCTGTTCGTATACTTTGCTACTCTGGATGCTTGTAAGGAAATGCTGTTTCACGTTTAATGAAGTAGTGGTTTGAACCAGATGTAACAACTCTATACGGTCTAGCATCATTAATCTGCATGCATGGGATCTGTTTAGTTCTTACGTGACCAACGACGCATTTCAAACTTCTTGTGAGTTGCATCCATGTGTAAGTGAGAATTCCTTTGTGTGTATAGTAACCATTAAGTATTTTAAGGTAATGACTTCGACACATTTGGTGTTCTGTGTATATATAAAGTCGATTATATGCGATCAACGCAGTAAGATGGTTAGACGTGGAGAAGTGGCATAATTATGTTATGACCTCCCAACGGTAATACCGGAAATGAAATTGGTCGAATTTTTAGTGTATCAACGATGATTGTCCAATGAGCTTCCAAAGAAAGTTGTGGCACATACAGTCAGGTAACAAGGGGTTAGAACAGCTGTTATAGAACGATCCAAACCGAAAGGGACAGGAGACTAATTTCATCCTCCCTACCGACCATTAAGAAGGAAATAGCACACATTGGTCGGACACCTCGCTTAAGTCCAGTATTCATAGTGGTACATAACACACAGCCTGTCCAGAAAGTGGACAGTACCTGATTGCCTCAGAGCTCTGTGGTCCGACGAGTCACGATTTACCCTCTCTTAAAATGAGGCAAAATACGTAATGAGGAGTTTAATCCACAGTGTGTGAAGGGTGCCCCCGGCTTTGTCTCTGTGGTTTCTGATGTATTTGTCGTACCTTGATTTGGGAGTACTCATTAAATTTACAGTGAACGTGAACCAGGATATTTATTTCAACATTCTTGATGACTAACTGTTGTCCTTTCATCAAGTTCTTTATGATCCATAAGCTGTGGACACTCCTATCTACTATCAAGACGATATCAGCTTTGATCACGGGGCTGTAGGTATACGTTCATGGTTTTACGAACAGTGAGACACCCTATCACTCCCCGAATGGCCAGCTAGTTCGCCCGTTCTTAATCTTATGCAAAACGTTAGGAACTACACTGAAGCGCCAAAGAAACTGGTACACCGGCGTAATATCGTGTAGGACCCCCGCGAGCTCGCAGAAGTGCCACAACAATACGTGGCATGGACTCGACTAACATCTGAAGTAGTCCTGGAGGGAACTGACACCACGAATCCTGCAGGGCTGTCCATAAACCCGTAAGAGTACGGGGGGTGGAGATCTCTTCTGAACAGCACGTTGGAGGGCATCCCAGATATCCTCAATAATGTTCATGACTGGGAGGTTTGGTGACCAGCGGAAGTGTTTAAACAGAAGAATGTTCCTGGAGCCACTCTCTAGCACATCTGGACGTTTGGGGTGTCTCATTGTCCTGCTGGAATTACACAAGTCCGTCGGAATGCACAATGGACATGATCAGACAGGATGATTACATACGTGTCACCTGTCGGAGTCGTATCTAGACGTATCAAGGGTCCTATATCACTGCAACTGCACACGCCCCACACCATTACAGGGCCTCCACCATCTTGAACAGTCCCCTGCTGACATGCAGAGTCCATCGATTCATTACGTTGTCACCATACCCGCAACATGTTTCCAGTTATCAACAGTCCTATGTCGGTGTTGACAGGTCTAGGTGAAGCATAAATCTTTTGTCGTGCAGTCATCAAGGATTCATGAGGTTGTCTCCATGGATTCATGAGGTTGTCCCCATACCTATACAAGTCCATCCGCTCGGTCACAATTTGGAACGAGACTCGTCCGACCAGGCAACATGTTTCCAGTCATAAACAGTCCATTGTCGGTGTTGACGGGCCGAATCGAGGCGTAAAGATTTGTGTCGTGCAGTCATCAAGAGTACACTAGGGGGTCTTCGGTTCCGAAAGCCTGTATCGATGATGTTTCGTTGAGTGGTTCGCACGCTGACACTTGTTGATGGCACAGCGTTGAAATCTGCAAAAATCTGCGGAAGTGTTGCACTTCTGACACGTCGAACGATTCTCTTCAGTCTTTGTTGGTCCCGTTCTTGCAGGATCTTTTTCCGGCCGCAGCGATGTCAGAGATTTTATGTTTTACCGGATTCCTGATATTCACGGTACACTCGTGAAACTGTCGTATGGGAAAATCCCCACTTCATCACTACCTCGAAGATGCTGTGTCCCATTGGTCATGCGCCGACTATAACACCACGTTCAAACTGACTTAAACCTTGATAACCTGCCATTATAGCAGCAGTAACCTATCTAACAACTGCGCCAGACACTTGTTGTCTTATATAGGTGTTGCCGACCGCAGTGCCGTGTTCTTCCTGTTTATATATCCCTGCATTTGAATACGCATGCCTATACCAGTTTCTTTGGCGTTTCAGTTTATATAGAACACTTGATGAAACATAACACTCATTTGATAGCTCTACAATACCTAATCTACAAAGAGTAATTTTAGCAGGATATGGCGTATCGGAAGTTACTAGTGCACATTTTCCCCGCCGAAATGAATACATCTCCTGGTTTCCATGTTCACTTCACACATTGCTTATCAAATATATCTGGAACATGGTTTGATGTCAAACTACCACGGCATTCCAGCTACCAGTGCCGTTAGTTGGCAGGTTCGCTTCCAAACTGAAAGGGAATATGATTCCTTAGCAGTACATGCAAGCTATCTTCGATCGAATTTCGCAACAATTTGATCATGAATACAGAGACAGCGGCCCAAGGGCCGCATGCTGCCGGGCATTGATTTGATGCCGGCCCACCTCTCACCATTCGTTTTTGTAATTTTTTTTCCGGCCCACCTCTCACCATTCGTTTTTGTAATTTTTTTTTTACTTATCTTTCATTTCATGGAAAATGCAAGTATAGGTAGCACTGCGACAAGGGGATCCAAACACTGAATGATAAGTTGTGTCACGGCACTCTAGTTTTGAACTTGCGCTTTTGCATATCGATGCAATCGTGACAATAAGAGCTGTACGTGAGCCTGAAGGAAAGGACATGTTTCTGTAAACATATATTGTTATAATTATATTTGTTAAACAAAACGAATATTTGTGATTTTTAGGGTGTCCGCAGCTCGTGGTCGTGCGGTAGCGTTCTCGCTTCCCGCACCCGAGTTCCCGGGTTGGATTCCCGGCGGGGTCAGGGATTTTCTCTGCCTCGTGATGACTGGGTGTTGTGTGATGTCCTTAGGTTAGTTAGGTTTAAGTAGTTCTAAGTTCTAGGGGACTGATGACCATAGATGTTAAGTCCCATAGTGCTCAGAGCCATTTGAACCATTTTTTGATTTTTAGGGTGATTCCCATCAATGTTTAAAAACACACGAAGAGACATAGATAACGGTGACATATGTAATTTAACATAATACACTTGGGGCTGCAAATGTTGGGAAATGACGCAAAAGTGGATGACAGACGTTGAACATGTGATGTCAGCAGATGACTTTTTGAGGCTATAGGTCTGTCGTATCTTACCATACCAACGCAAGTTAAATATTCACGTCGCTGTGGCTTTGTATCTACGTGCCTGGCTTTCGATCAAAAATGGTTCAGATGGCTCTGAGCACTATGGAACTTAAATCTGAGGTCATCAGTCCCGTAGAACTTAGAACTACTTAAACCTAACTAACCTAAGCAATTTAATGTCAGACACCTGGGGTCGCAATTGTCAGGAAATACCCCAAATGCCATAGGTTGAACATGTGACGTCATCAGATGACTATGTTGCCGCAGGCGCAGCGGAAATTCAAAATATGGAGTGTATTTTCAATTGTGTGCTCGAACTGAAGCACCAAAGAAACTTGTGTAGGTATGTGTATTCAAATACAGAGATAATGCAAGCAGATACAATACGGCGCAGCGGTCGGCAACGGCTATATAAGGCAATAGTCTGGCGCAGCTATTAGATCTGTTACTGCCGCTACAATGGCAGGGTATCAACGTTAAAGTGAATTTGAATGTCCTGTTATAGCTGGCGCACGAGCTGTGGGACACAGCATTTCCGAGGTAGCGACGAAGTGGGGATTTTCCCTTACGACCATTTCACGAGTGTACCGTGAATATCAGGAATCTGGTAAAACATAAAATTTCTGACATCGCTGTGGACGGAAAAAGATGCTGCAAGAACGGAACCAACGACGACTGAACAGAATCGTTAAACGTCACAGAAGTGCGACCTTCCGCAAATTGCTGCAGATTTTAATGCTGGGCCATCAACAAGTGTGAGCGTGCGAACCACTCAACAAAACATCATCGATACGGGTTTAGGAGCTGATGGCCCACTCGTATACCTTGATGACTGCACGACAAAAGATTTATGCCTCACCTGGGCCTGTCAACACCGAAATAGGACTGTTGATGACTGGAAACATGTTGCGGGTATGGAGAATCGTAACGTAATGAATCGACGGCCTCTGCAAGTCTGCAGGGCTCTGTAATGGTGCGGGGCGTGTGCAGTTGGAGTGACGTGAGACCCCCGATACGTCTAGAGATGACTCTGACAGGTGACACTTACGCAAGCATCCTGTCTGATCATATGCATCCATTCATGTCCATCATGCATTCCGACGGAGTTGGACAAATTCCAGCAGGGCAATGCGACATCCCACACGATCAGAATTGCTATAGGGTGGCTCCAGGAACACTCTTCTGCGTTTAAACATTTGCGCTGGCCACCAGACTCCCCAGATATCAACATTATTGAGCGTATATGGGATGCCTTGCAACGTGCTGTTCGTAAGAGATCTCCGCCCACTTGTACTCTTACGGATTTGTGGACAGCCCTGCAGGACTCATGGTGCCAACTCCCTCCAGCACTACTTCAGACATTAGTCGAGTCCATGCCACGTCTTGTTGCGGCAATTCTGCGTATTCGCGGGGGCCCTACACGAGATTAGGCAGGTGACCAGTTTCTTTGGTTTTTCAATGCGCTGAAGCTCGACACGTAGTGAGTCGGGTCGAACCCTAGTGGAGTAAAAATCTCCATCGGTAGTATTTGGCTGGAAATCGGAGGAGAGTTCTCCTTCAGATTTTGAGCCTATGTCCTGGATCAAATTAAAAATTCTCCTCAGTGTGAGGATATGTGGCACTGCTGATGGTTTCAAGAAGCTCGGCTGTCCCCATGGTGCTACGAGAGAAGTAGGCTACGTGCCGTTACCTGGCTTCACCCCCTCCCTTCTCTCATCATCATACGACACAAACGTGACACCACTCTATACGCACATCCAACACAGTCACATACGCTAAATACATTCGCTTAAGGCCCAGCTCTCACACACCACAAGAAAGAGGCCATTGTGCTCGGAGCAAGAAAACCCTCTCCGATCACTCAACTGAAATTGCGAATCGAGCTCGCCCAGCCTAAAATGTCATATTGTCTTTTTCCTCTGACACGGTACTGAGTCGCAATGGAACTTTCGTTACGTGAAAGCATCAAATCAGGGCGCGCGTTGTGTAGTTGTGATTTAGTGTCTGACGGGATCTAAGTCGACTAATTTTTAGAGACCTCTGTAATTCGATTTTTGGTTAATATAAATCTGTCAGAAAAAGGCAATGCTACACGTAATCAATGAAGTATAATGGATAATTCATGATAAAAAGTCTATGGTATAATACAACTGTTGCAGCAGGCAGGGAAGACGTGATTCACCATTACAGTAAGACAATTGACTCTATAAAATAAGATGATCTCCGACATGTTTTAAGGACCTCAGAAATCCTAAAGATTTCGGCTGATGTGGAATAAATAGCAACCTTGTAATTGAGAATTTGATGTTACATTTATTCAGTGAATTTTGGTTAAGTTACAAAATCCCTGCTGACCGGAAGACCTCAGCAGAAATTTCTATTTTTTTTTTAATGATTAAGAAATATATGCGACAATTTAAGAGGTATAAACTTTTTTAATGGAGTTTATAAAATGCACTGAAAAACATTAACTAATCGCTTGAGAACAATGACAGATGTACTCCTCTGAGAAGAAAATAGTTTGATGAGGAATGGACTCTCCCTGAATAATATTTTCAGCAGTAAAACAATTTTAGAAAAACGACATGAATTATGCCTTTTTTGACTTCGAGAATGATTTTGACGGACAGGCTATGGACAATAATGGGAGAAAGAGGATATCCCATAGATCTCGTACAGACAATGAAAAACTTATACGTATATAGGTTCCAAAACAATGATAAACTTACCTGAAAAACTGAAGAGATAATAATAAATCAAGCATCAGGCAGAGATGTAGCCGGTCTTCGACATTGTTTAACATCTATAATGAGGATCCCAAAGGAAACGAAAGAATGAAGTACATATAAGATACATAAATGAAAAGAAGCTGTAATCGGAACGCCATGCCATGTGCAAATAATGTATGTCTTAATAGAGAATAAGGAAACAAACTTACAACATTCAGTATTTAGAGTATATGAACTTGGAAGACAGTGCTACATTCAGAAAATATCCACCGCTAAGACTTACTGCTCCTTATAGAAAACCTCCAGTCTGATCAAAAATTGTTGTTGAAGACAAGGCTCTGGAACAAGTCTCCAGTTTTAGATATTTAGGGCGTGATATTAACATTCATTACCGATAATACTGTACAGGATAAGATAATTAAATTTCAGCATTTATGTGGAACTCTAAATAAACAGGGAAAGACCTAAATTAATTTCTTACAAAGTAATGGTTGTGCCTGTTTTGCTCAGTGGCAGTCAATTACTGATTGAAAAAAAAAAAAGACAAAAGTAGCACATAACCGGCTGGATGAGACTTTTACAATATGTCAGAAGTTGCTCAAAGAGAAGAATCAGTACTTAATTTGAACGACAAAATAGAAGGATATAGAAAGACATGGATTCAACATCTTAATCGTATCGAAGAAGAATTCTAGTCATTTTAAACAAGTACAACCCGACAGGAGAAAGAGAGGTTAGAAGGCCGAGAAAGACTGTCTGAAACATGTCTAGTCGTACAGGAGTATTGTCTAAACCTTCAAGTGAATATGACGAAGAAGAAGAGGAATGTGATGTAATTACGGGCGCTATGTCAAACGGCAACATGCTAGTCTTATTTGTACGCTATTGATGTTGCAACGTAAATTGCTCTGTGAAGGGTATGTCGAGGTTCTAGCAAACGTAATGAGGCGTTTTCTTGTTCGAAGCGCTTAAAGACGGGCATGAACCTCTCTGCTAAAACTTAGTACAACTTGTCATTTACAGGATCTGTAGTTGAAATGGCATTATTAGTTATGTGAAAAGAAGTATAAGGCTGTCACGTCAGCAGTATCGAATGAGGAAGCACAATGTTTAAGGCGCTAAGTTTGTATTCGAAAGGACTGAGGGTTTAATTTCCCGTCCGGTCATTGTGATTTATGTTTCTCCCCTTTCAAGAGGAGTTTTGCTTTTAGTGTGTAGTATTTTATTCTTGGCGGGACTTGTTCTGTAATCACGTGTAGTGCTAGCGCAGTCTCTTCTGCGTAGATATCGGATAAATCGCAGGCACTGGCTGTATGAGTTGTACTGACCCGACTTTCCTTTGCGAATGTGTTGAGAAAGGTCCCGAAAAACAGAATAAAGTGTGAAAGGCCACGGAGGTCAGTGCGTGCAACAGCCACGCTCGCTGTGTCCCTACCCGGAACGAACTACCCATGTGCGCCGTGTTTCATAATGCTTGACGCTGCTGTTAGCCGGTGAGAAAGTGCCACTTTAATGAGAAACAAAGGCCAATTTCCCTTGCGGAATTCGATTCGCGACCTCAGTGGGTTACGAAGTGGCGCTTCCACTTTCTACTTGCTGTCACAACGGCACGTCTTCACCAGTGGATATTTATACTCTGGTTATTTGCCGATGTGTAATTAGAAACGCACATGTAGCCAATCGTTCGTGCACTTTCTAGCTGACACTTGAAGGCGGTATGGCGTCCCTCACACCCCTGCAGTAGAAATATGAAGACTATGAAATGTGTGCTGTACAAACCACTTCCCGACTACCCTGTTGTATCAGTGATATGTGTAATGGGGCGAACCTACGGTTCAATTATGTAGAACAAAACGTATTACAGAGCGACAACCCAGTTCTACCTCGGCGAAGTACTATGACTTCCCTGTGTTCAGTTATCTGAGTACGGGCAACGGGTGTTATGCATCGTATTTTATGTTATCTGGTGCTTGTCAACGCTTGTTAACTGCGACGTGATTGATAGTGAATAATGCACTAAAACAACAATTTTGGTTCCATTGTATCACCAAATTCAGCTAAATATGCATCGGAAATCCATAAATCGAGCATTTGCGATACAGTTATCGTGTATTCCTGTACACATTTATCTAAGATTGAGATTGACTTTTATTTGTGCTCACATCAAATGCACATGAACTTCTCTGTATTAATCAACATGATTCCTGCTTCAGCACAACTACTTTTCAGTAGCCGTATGATGCTGTCACTTGCCATCTTTGTTCTCGCATAATCCAATAGCCTCTCTTTAAAAACTGTGTTCGATGTGGTAGATGTTTAGAAAGTATGTAAAGGAGGAAAGAAAACCTAGCGATTTGTGTCTCTTGCATTTCGAAAAGCTCTCGTCTAGATAACGGCAAGCACAAAAAGTGTTTGGAAAATGTCTTTCACTGGTAAAAAGCATCTTCTTCGTTTTATAATCTATGAGACAATGAATAGAGGTTTATTCGACTCGTAAATGTTTCCGAATAAATAAATACTTATTAATAGTCGATAATGTATGTTTAGTTTTACTTTCATATATAAATTGCAAATGTAGCCTCTTATTTCAATTTCAATATCGTAATGATTCAATCTGATGTATGTGACATTATCAAGTCATGAAATTAGAGTTTCTTGTAGTTGTTTAAAAAATACGTGTTATACCTTTCGCAATTTTTCTTTATTCCATTTCACTGTTTTAATCAAAATTTCCACAAATTTAAACATCCTCAGTTCAGATGACTTGAAAGGATTTAGCTCTCAGCGAAAACACGCTTTTTAAGTCGTCATGCATTTTCAAAGGTATTCTGCCCAAGACTTCTGAGGAAGGGTAGTTGTCCATTTACCACGATAGCTACGTCTGTAATTTATTGGGAATCGTGAGCACTTGGAAGGAATCAAGCATACATAAATTCAAACATAAATTTAAAAGGGGCAGTAATCAGATAATTAGAGTAAAAGTATCGTATAAAAGCATCGCAAGGATCACTTCCAGGATGCGTATTTCTTCGGTTATATGTCTTCCTCTGATTTCACTACTGAATTTTTCCTACTTATCCTCGAGAGTTTTCAAATAATTTATGTAGAAATTTTTCACAGGAATTTTCATTGTTTCAATAGTTATTTCAGTCGTTTCTTGATGAGAAGTTTTCGTTTTTATACTTTTCCTTCAATGTTCAGAACAATACAACAATTAGTAAGACTTCTCTCACATCACTATGTGATGGAGATAAGCGATCTTAGGCATTAACGGGATTTTAAAAAAAATCATAAAATCTTTTAATTGTCTTGATCGCAAAAAATGCATTACTTTATGACTGATTACTAGCTACGGTTGCTAAACAACCATTTTCAGATATCTCTTTCTACGTACACTATAGGGTAGAACGCCATCGTCAGATAGTATATCTCTCCCGAGCACGGGGTCCCGGGTTCGATTCCCGGCGGGGTCAGGGATTTTCACCTGCCTCGAGATGACTGGGTGTTTGTGTTGTCCTCATCATTTCATCATCATCCAGGAAAGTGGCGAAATTGGACTGAGCAAAGATTGGGTAATTGTACGGGCGCTGATAACCACGCAGTTGAGCGCCCCACAAACCAAACATCATCATCATCATCATCGATAGTATATCTCGGTACATGCTCACTAATGAGTCAGGTTTCAATACGAATTTGATTATACCAATGAAGTTACATAGAGCAATTCTGAACCAAGCTTATTAAGAAATGTTTACACACCGTCATTACGAACTGTAACTCGTAGTTATTAAAAATGTGAAATGGCAAATATAGTAAATAAATTTTTTACTCACCTACACTACTTAATACGCATGATTCAGAAATGCACTCTGTAACACCGTCAGTACAGCCAATAACATATCGAGGAAATCTGCCATGTGCTGAAAAAACGAGTGATCGTAGGACCATGAAAGTTTTTGGTAACACTTGTAAGGACATACGGAAGAGAAATAACGAATAACCCACTGAAAGGACCACATTTTAATTTCCACATGAGAGGGTACCATTTGTTAATTTCGTACCACGTTTACATTCCAGATTATGAATTTTAATCAATGTGACGACCATCTGCGTCCACAAAACCTGGAACCGCGCTAGGGATACCATTTCACAATTGTTCGCAGCAGTTTTTCGCACGGCTCACCATGGAACGTTCAGCTGTCGTGACTAAGTCCGTACACTGCTTGAAAATCCCACATTGCTGAAAGCATTCTCATCAAAGGCCCCTTTCGGCCTCTTCTAGGAGCATTTCCCAAATTGCTAGTTTATTCGAAGTTCCAAATCATGATCTTTAACTCTGCTGCAGAAACAATACCTCTCCGTATTCCTTTAATGCGTCGATACTCGCGAAGATCAGCAGTACTATTGCTGTTGTTTTGATGAAACAGCTGTACGAGTAAAGCCCTGCTCACCTCGTCCATACCCACGTTGACTGTCAGCAGCTGTAAAGCACAGTGATGCTTATGTTTCAACCCCACATCGCCGTACCATTACAGGCGTCTAACGGCAAGCCACGACACTATTACCAACGCAAATCCTGCAGCGCACAGTTTGAAAATCATTCCTCTGAATTTGGGTTCCCGTACGGTAGATAGTTTTCCATCTTCAGTGACTTAAGCAGCTAAAGTTTAGCACTATAACCAACGCGCCCTATCAGACGATGGCGCTCTAGCCTACGGTGCACGTCGGCAGAGTCTTTACCGTGAATGATCCGAAAGTGGTTGTTTAACAACCGAAACTAATAATCAAGGTCAAAATAATGAATTTTTATACGATCAAGAGAATGAAAAGATTTCATGAATTTTTTTAAAAATGTTTTAGAAATACAGAAATTGCTATGTTATATACGAACGAGGGTTCCATAAACCAACAACCAAACAAAACTTATTATTAACTCAGGACATTTAAAAATCAAAGGCAATCGTTTAAAAGTGCAACAGCCACTTTCGTGCAGCTTACATGATTTAGTCTTAAGCCATCTTGGAGTGTATTTCACAGAGATAATTGACTGGGAGGTCCATCTGGAAAGTTTGGTTGACTCCTATTTCAATATTTGTCTGTGTGCATTGATACACCATGGAGTTTTAACACAAGAGTATGAAAGTCACCCTAATATGAATTACTGAAAATGTAAATAGCTAATAGAAATCAAAAAAATTATCGTAGTCTGCTTGTGAGACACAACTGGAATTTGTCATTGTGAATCTTGGTTTTTCTTGAGAGGTTGTTGAAAATGGTTTATTTAGTACATACAGGTGCTTCCGATTTCTGAGTACATATTCCAATTGAAACTACAAACCTACACTATTGTTGCTTTACAAATTAGGCAGTGAATTATTTAATTTTGTGACAACATCGTTATTTTAGAAGTACCTTAAGCCATCGGATAGTACTACGCCGGAGGTAGCAATGGAACGCAGTTGTTAATTTGTTACTGAAAAATGTCTTCCTAAAACACCTGTGCGAATTCACTAGGGATATAAGTGTCTGTGTGAAACTGGTTAGCCGGGGTTGTTTCCGATTTTTAAGTTTACGAAGGTCTCATCTGTCGTATGTAGTCGAGGAATTACAATGGACCTCGATCCCAAGTAGTTACTTCGAGCATGAACTTAGACGAAAGTCTCATGTGTCTAATTTTTACAGTAGGAGTAATATTGATATAAAGTGCCCAACATTAAAATTGCCTACTTCTCTCCCAGATTAAATCCGAAGTCTATCATCTGAGTCCTACGAGAAGGATGCGTAAGGTGTAGGACTGCTAAAGAAATGAATAATTTATGTACCGTATGTATTCGGTATTTCGAGGTATTGTAAGCTACCCGTCTTTCTGGTACGTTTGGATTACATGGAAATATTTACCCTGAAACATCCTCCGAATAAAATTCTTTCTTCTACATGGAGTTTAGACCCAAGAAATAATATTGTAACGCTATCTGACTATAAATGTTTTAAATGAACTGAACAAGAGAAGAACAAGTGTAGCGTACTTTGTCCAAAGTAATAATAGCGGGCTTAAATGAACATATGGCTTTGAGCACTATTGGACTTAACTACTGAGGTCATCAGTCCCCTAGAACTTAGAACTACTTAAACCTAACTAACCTAAGGACATCACACACATCCAAACCCGAGGTAGGCGGGCGCGTGGTTCCAGACTGTAGCGCCTAGAACAGCTCGGCCACTCTGGCCGGCATGAACATATGCATTCATTCTCTGATCATAGCCTGGTTTCTAAAGGTGTGTGAAACAAAGACTGTAGCCAAATTATGTGCAATGAACATCCTTAGCTCTATCTGTTAATCTGAACTTTTCTATTTAAACATCTGAAATTTAAAGGCACAAAGTAATCACGTCGTATATAAAGTGATGAACCGCCGTATCTCTCTGTATCTCCAGCACAAGAATTACGTTCTGGCCTGAAAAACATGTAAAGAAGAAGCCGAAGTGTATCACTAACTCCAGGTTTAAGAAACGAGTTTGATGATCGTGCATCAGTAAGATTTGCATCTCTGCTGCAGGCAGAAACTCAGCAAGATTACGCGAGACAGCTCGATGCAGTCTATCGTAAAGATTTCAGAACCTTGAAACTGTGACAGGTAATCATGAATAAACCGCGTAAATTTTGATTCAAAAGACATAATACCATCTAAAGCGTAATCATGAGCACAATGAAACACAGAATGCTCCGAGCATGAAACACGTGGTGTAATAGGTAACCACAAAAGAAAGTTTTAAACAAAGTAATCTCAAACGCATTAGAAAGTGTTGAAACAGTAGACGGAGGTGTGATGAATTCAACGGACCTAATAATCGGATGTACTAATGTGAACCCGGTTCTGTGCGATGCTTAGAGAACTGACCATCTCACGGAGAAACCAACCTTAAGTCTGAACATAGACAAATGCATGCTAAAAAATCTGGAAACACTGCAAATACCAATATGCTAAACTGAAAAATGCAGTAATGAAACTCAGAACACATCTGTAACACGAAGTCTGTGAATAATTACCAAGAAGTGACATCTGTTCTACTTAATACATTACTCAACCATGACAACGCCTCTGCGCTCATAAATACGTAGCCCGAATCCCCAAGCAGAATTCGTTTTGTGCGTTTAAGTCGCCAGTTCCCAGCCGAAAAAGCGGCGCTCACGCCTCTGATTGTATGGTGTTAGATGTCATCAAAGTGTTTTCACCTCATACATCCGTTCTGAGTTTGTCAAAAACGGTGATACTTCTAGAGGTCGGTTGTTCGGTACAGAATCATCTTTGCAGTGTTCGTGGTTCAGAATACGTGGAAGAAATTGAATATACACCCGTTGTGAAATATTCGTTACTCATTACTCTCACCTGTGATTCATTATGACGTGATAATCACAGTTAAATACTTTTTTGCTAACCTAGGGTGTTGTATGCGTAACCGTACCCTTGAATTCTCTTTTATTGTGGGTTGTCTCTCCTGATCACATGTTTCTTTTCTACATATTGATGAAGTCATCATGGCAACACTGGCATTAATGGGGCAACACTTGAAGTTATAGGAGTTCAACTCGTTGTCATATCAAAATAATTCCAAAGTGAATAGACACGCCATTGCCTCTCATACATGGGATAGACAAATATTTTAATTAACAACAACACTATACATTACTGCGTCTAATATTATTAGGGAAGTTGTTGTCATCCAAAAAACTTCCAGCCGGCTCGGAATAGATAAATACAGGTATGGTACGGTTTTCAAGGAATTCTTCTGTCATTCTTCTTGCAAAAGGGTGGCAAGATAAAGTAACGATGATTGAGGCGGATAGCTACCACTCAGCTTTCTCTACAAAGTAGACGAGATCTGATGATATCGAGGTCAGAAGAGATGCGACAGTTCATCCTCGTGCTCCCAAAATCAGTCCTGGTAAATGCTAACTGTCTCAACAGGGGACCTGTCATTTTGGAATACAGCTTCACTGTGGAGGAACAAGCATCGTATCACGGCATAGAGATGATCAGCCAAAATAGTCACGTAACCCTTGGCAGTCGCGCGAACTTGCAGAGTAACGAAGAGGCGCATGGAATCCTCCAAATCGTGTTTCACTCTAGTGACGTAAACTCGGCAGACATTGGAAACATTGGAAAACAATTCGTCCTACCAAATGAATTTTTTCCATTGCTCCATTGTTCCATTGTCTATGTTTAATAACTTCAACTTTTTTTCCCTTTTACAGACTTTTGCAACACCAAAGAGTGGTTTTAGAAATCCGGTTCGCCCTGCAGTTCCAGCTTATGGAGCTATTGCAACTGCTACCCTCTTATTTTTCGTCACAGTCCTCTTGAATGCCCATTCGTCACGATAACTCAACACACACTTTCGTATGCGCTGTGAATTAGCGGATAATGTTCTTCCGGTCTCCTTGTATGCTGTGTAAACCTACGATACGGTGCCTCTTCGGCTACCTTGGTTACGGAAGCGCCCAACATACGAGTACCAGCAGTTTTCAGACGTTCGAATTCACGTGCTGCTCTGACCAAGACAGTTCAAATGGTTCAAATGGCTCTAAGAACTATGGGACTTAACATGTGAGGTCACCAGTCCCTTAGAACTATTTAAACCTAATTAACCTAAGGACATCACACACATCCACGCCCGAGGGAGGATTCGAATCCACCACCGTAGCGCCAGCACGGTTCCGGACTGAAGCACCTAGAACCGCTCAGCCACAGAGGCCGGCGACCACGACTGTCACTTGCAACATATTGAGGACACTGCGCAGATATCATTCGTGGTCAAGTACAGCAGCGCAACCTAGGTTGGTTAGCACCTGCTTTTATGTTCAAGCATACAACTTCTCACTCTGTTTCCATGTTTTTTGTTCACCCCTTGTAGGCCACTGTAGTCAGACACGGCAACTCTGCTGTACGGCGGCCTGCCTAGCCGCAGTAACTGCCTTCGCGCCACTTACCATAGTCCTGTTAAAACCGCCATTTATTCGTAGCGTGAGAAACAAAGGAACTTCAGTATTATGAATACTGACGACGCCTCTCGAGTAGGACACGAATCGTATACGGGAAATGAAACACAGCGAGTGACAAAATGTATTCGGTGCCCAATGTGAATAAGATATTGGAGAAATACGAAAACTGCCAAGAAATCAAAAACGTGAGGGAATGAAGACAGGCGACTAACGAAACATACTACTCGTTTGCTGAGGGTAATGAATTGGAGAAATAAGAAAACTACCGAATCAGGCACGAATTGTGTGCTGGGAAGAGAAAATGCGAGAAATGAAACGTTTCAGGCAGTAATTGTTACTGCGAAAAGTCGAGCGCCAGCACGCCAGTCCTAAACGAGAGAGCAGAGAGGGCTGTGAAGAAGGCGTCAGTCAATAGCACACTGACCGACACTTCCCCCCTCCTTCCCCCCTCCCCACTCTCAGCGCCCACTCCAGGACGACAACGCGACAGCAGCGCCCTCTATGTGAGGAGAACATAGCGCCACTCCCAACTGGTCTCGGCCCACTTCTACAGCAGCATTAAGATTAGGCACTTCAAGATCAGCGACTTAGGAATTGTATGTCCTGAAGAGATTTCTTATTTGCATGTCGCCCTCTGATTGCGACACTTCTGTGTTATTGCCAAAGTTTCGTCATTGTTCATTTCGTAATAAAACTCATTAGCATGGTTCAAAATGGTTCAAATGACTCTGAGTAGTATGGGACTCAACTGCTGAGGTCTTAAGACCCCTAGAACTTAGAACTACTTAAACCTAACTAACCTAAGGTCATCACACACATCCATGCCCGAGGCAGGATTCGAACCTGCGACCGTAGCGGTCGCGCGGTTACAGACTGTAGCGCCTAGAACCGCTCGACCACTCCAGCCGGCTCATTAGCATGATTTACTTGAATTGTTTGTAACGCAGGTTTCCTAGATGAGGATGATGACGATGATGATGACGATGATGATAATGATGCTTCCTTTGCTGGGCGCTCAACTGCGCGGTTATCAGCACCCGTACAAATTCCCAACCTTTGATCAGTCCTATCTTGCCACTTCCACGAATGATGATGAACTGATGAGGACAACACAAACACCCAGTCATCTCGAGGGAGGGAGGTTTCCTAGACACCGTATATTCGACGACTAGGCAGAATTGAACATTTGTCGATTAGGCTGGATTCCACAGTAATGAAACGAGATTTTGAATCACTTGGAGTATTTGTTACTAAGTTACGAATACATACAACATGCAAGAGTGTTTGTCAGACGGAAACTATATTACGGCTCTTCCAATAAAAGTAGGCTACATACTTCTCTGTCCTAGCGTTTTTGCATCCCATGCGCCGTCTGCTGTGGCCGAGCGGTTCTAGGCGCTTCAGTCCGGAACCACGCCGCTTCTATGGTCGCAGGTTCGAATCCTGCCTCGGGCATGGATGTGTGTGATGTCCTTAGGTTAGTGAGGTTTAAGTAGTTCTAAGTTGTAGGGGACTGATGATAGTGAGATATGAATGAACAGTGTGGCATTACATTATTTAATAAATTATTTGAAAAAAATTATTGTATACCAGGAATAAATCTAATGATTGTCTCTAACCAGAAGTTTGTAAATGCATCTGTATACGAATTAGCTTATTTTAAATTGGTCTTAACTTTTAAACACTTTGAAATGTCCTATATCCTTGTAAAAAGACATTTACGGATGAATAAAGCTACTACTACTACATAATATTTTACGTCAGAGAGTATAATTTTCCTAGATCCACTGCATTTTTGGCGCCCAAGGTGGCCGATCTCATTGTGAATTTGCATGGTATGTGATATCACGAAAAATTCTCAAAATTTTCGGTTCACTACAGTACACAACTGCAAATTTTCGTTAACAGAAAACAACAGATTTGGTGTGACCGAAAATAGCACTGTTCCAAATTATTGTTCTAACAATTGTTTAAAAATTTACTATCTTTTGGTTAACGATCTTTTACAAATAATAATTTTTAATCACGGCCCACTCATCAAGTTAGTACTCAACCACACAAGACATTAAATACAGCATGCGCAATACTGTTAAAAATGCAGTCTTATATCCAAAGACAACTTTACTGACACACGAGAGAAGACACATGATGAGTAATGAAGGTGAGACTTTAAGCAGCTCTGAAAATATTTGATAACTTAAACTTAAAATGTATGACCTGGCTTGGAATTTTAACACAATAGACAATTTGATGACTTCATAGTTTAATTAGCATATCACAAAAATTATCATAATTTTTCTGTTACTCTAAAGTATGTTTATTAAATTTGGTTAAGTCTGACATATTACAGCAGTGTAAAGACCACGAACACTCATGTAACAGTTTTACCACACCTTCTGAGCATGGACAAATCATTTGCTAATAGGAGCCGTAATTGCTGAGTTCGATACATTTACCTAATTTACCAGCAATGACTCAGTAGTGTACATTAAACATTATACAACACAGTTACAAAACCAACTAGGGCTGAAACACAGAATCTTATAGTAACTGCAACGTACACGACAAATAACTAAAAAGAATATTCCTGCAACAAATAAAACAGGAGCGTAAACCAAAATACGAGGTAGAATACCAATAATAATAATAATAATAATAATAATAATAATAATAATAATAATAATAATGACCTTGAAATCTTCACAAATAATAGAAAAGAAGCCACTAACGCCATAGAGAAGTTACACGAAATTGCACAAAGAACTGGCCTGCAGATCTCATATGAGAAAACCCAGTACATAAAAAGAATGCCACTAGACAAATTGCCTATTGTGACAACCCATGGGAAAATCGTACAAGTACCACATTTTAAGTACCTGGGAGAAACTATCCAGTCATCAGGGATCAACCTAAAGGCCAATGAGGAAAGAATAAAAAACTAGAGATATCATATAAACTCACGTGGAACTATTATAACAAAAAGTCCATATCCATTAACGCAAAATTGAGGCACTACAACACTGTCGTGCTTCCGGAGGCACTGTATGCATCTGAAACAACACAAATAGGTGGGCAAACTAAATCAAAGAAATAGAGAAACAAGAAAGGAAAATCCTCAGGAAAATTTTTGGCCCGATACAATATCAAGGAATCTGGAAGAAGAGACCAACATCAGAATTAAATAAATACACAGACAAGATTACGGATACAATAAAGAAAAGAAGAATACAGTTCTACGGACGAATCCACAGGATGAATGAAAACAGAATTTCAAAGCGAATTCTTAAAGTCATCAACTCAGGCAGGGGAAAAACAAAATGGACAAAATAAGTTGATGAGGACCTCAGACAAGCACACGTAACAGTAAACGATGCAGAAAATAGAACTGAATTCAGGAACATCATCAAAAAACGTAAATTTGACACCACAACACAGAAGAGACCAGGATGCAAATGGACAGCGGAGCGAAAGAAACAACACAGTGAACACATGAAGAAAATTTGGGCTCAGAAAAAACATAAACAATCATCTTATAGGAATTCAAGTTCAAACGCTCTCTTAAATGGGAATAATCGAAAATAATAATAATAATAATAATAATAATAATAATAAACCCTACAGGGTGGCACAAAAGTCACTGGACACTAGGTACTGATTTAAACAAAAGACTGAATTTATGTTTCATTACAAGTACAAACAATACTTAGGATTATTTCCTATGTTCAAATTATTTTCAGTCTTCATTAAGACTTTTTGGAACACTGTTACATACTGTATGGTATAGTGTGATATCACCGTCCAAATCATGAAATTCGTCGTGTTTGTAGTCTTTGAGTTCAGCAATGGTCTGAGCCTTCTGAGAATAAACAGAGTCCTTCACTACACTCCGTAGGAAATACATGGACGTGATATCTGGTAAAAGTGAAGGCATGTCAATATCTGCACTTTGGTCATTCACTTTTCTTTGGAAAGTTTCGTTTAAATAATCACAGACGGCCGTGGCATAATGTGGTGGGACATCATCGTGTTGAAAGAAAATTTCTTGAAAGCTTTCGGCACACATCATAAGCCCTAGCACCTCGTGATTCTGAGGCAAATCCAAATAGTTATCTCCTGTCACTGTTCCTCCAAAAAAATATGATAACTCCAAATGATAATGCTGTCGGCCAAACACTCACACCAGGTCGATTTAACGGTTGTTCTAACAAAAGATTTTGATTGTCACTATAGCAGTAAGTGCAGATATGTCTGTTAACGAGTACGTTTAACTTAAAATAGGCCTCGTCAGACCACACAATTTTATTGAATAGATTACAGTCATATTTCTGTTGGTCAAGACGTCGATATACACTCCTGGAAATTGAAATAAGAACACCGTGAATTCATTGTCCCAGGAAGGGGAAACTTTATTGACACATTCCTGGGGTCAGATACATCACATGATCACACTGACAGAACCACAGGCACATAGACACAGGCAACAGAGCATGCACAATGTCGGCACTAGTACAGTGTATATCCACCTTTCGCAGCAATGCAGGCTGCTATTCTCCCATGGAGACGATCGTAGAGATGCTGGATGTAGTCCTGTGGAACGGCTTGCCATGCCATTTCCACCTGACGCCTCAGTTGGACCAGCGTTCGTGCTGGACGTGCAGACCGCGTGAGACGACGCTTCATCCAGTCCCAAACATGCTCAATGGGGGACAGATCCGGAGATCTTGCTGGCCGGGGTAGTTGACTTACACCTTCTAGAGCACGTTGGGTGGCACGGGATACATGCGGACGTGCATTGTCCTGTTGGAACAGCAAGTTCCCGTGCCGGTCTAGGAATGGTAGAACGATGGGTTCGATGACGGTTTGGATGTACCGTGCACTATTCAGTGTCCCCTCGACGATCACCAGTGGTGTACGGCCAGTGTAGGAGATCGCTCCCCACACCACGATGCCGGGTGTTGGCCCTGTGTGCCTCGGTCGTATGCAGTCCTGATTGTGGCGCTCACCTGCACGGCGCCAAACACGCATACGACCATCATTGGCACCAAGGCAGAAGCGACTCTCATCGCTGAAGACGACACGTCTCCATTCGTCCCTCCATTCACGCCTGTCGCGACACCACTGGAGGCGGGCTGCACGATGTTGGGGCGTGAGCGGAAGACGGCCTAACGGTGTGCGGGACCGTAGCCCAGCTTCATGGAGACGGTTGCGAATGGTCCTCGCCGATACCCCAGGAGCAACAGTGTCCCTAATTTGCTGGGAAGTGGCGGTGCGGTCCCCTACGGCACTGCGTAGGTTCCTACGGTCTTGGCGTGCATCCGTGCGTCGCTGCGGTCCGGTCCCAGGTCGACGGGCACGTGCACCTTCCGCCGACCACTGGCGACAACATCGATGTACTGTGGAGACCTCACGCCCCACGTGTTGAGCAATTCGGCGGTACGTCCACTCGGCCTCCCGCATGCCCACTATACGCCCTCGCTCAAAGTCCGTCAACTGCACATACGGTTCACGTCCACGCTGTCGCGGCATGCTACTAGTGTTAAAGACTGCGATGGAGCTCCGTATGCCACGGCAAACTGGCTGACACTGACGGCGGCGGTGCACAAATGCTGCGCAGCTAGCGCCATTCGACGGCCAACACCGCGGTTCCTGGTGTGTGCTGTGCCGTGCGTGTGATCATTGCTTGTACAGCCCTCTCGCAGTGTCCGGAGCAAGTATGGTGGGTCTGACACACCGGTGTCAATGTGTTCTTTTTTCCATTTCCAGGAGTGTAGATTATCTTCAGGTAACCCATGTCGTAAACGTGGAACGTAAACTTTAAATTTCTGTTTTTGTAACATTATTTGCACTGTCCTTCGTGATAAATCCCGCTCAGTTGCTAACAGTCCTCTTGATTTTCGAGGACTTTGGGTCACAGCTAAGCATACTGGAATTCATTTTTCTCAGTTGTAACTGTTGTTGGGCGGCCAGATCATGGTGCATCGGAAACAAATCCATGTTCTTCAAATCTATCTCGTATGCCGTAAACCGTATTTTTAGGCGGTGGTTTTGATCTAAAGTGTCTTCCTCGCCATTAACAACTGCAGTCTCACCAATTTTATAAAAATTTTTAATGTAAAAATTCTTTCTTCATTCATTAACATTGTGACAATTCGCAAAACTACAGCCGTAAACACGTCTCACAGATTACGCTTTCAACAATTCAGTAGTTTCATTGTTGTGTTTGTTTTGTTTGTCACTGCGTTGTATACCAACTACTCAAGGCGTAATTATCACCATTTGGTAATAACAACTTAACGGGTTAAAACTTGTACTATATATTGCTGTTACTTTTGTTTCCTTTTAACCAACTGTCCAGTGACTTTTGTACGACCCTCTATAACACACCGCACTAGCACTTCATCATACCAGCGACTCTCCACTGTACTGCCTATACTAAATCTTAAATACCCGTTCCTCAGCGGGCACCACCACCTAGGAATCCGGAAGTTAGTTCCAACAGAAGCGGTCAACGAGCGCAAGCTAAAAAGGATCGTTAGTAGAGATCAAGTCTCAAGGGTTGATGGAGAACATCTGCATCTGCATACACACTGCCCAAGCCATCATACGGTACTTTGCGCTAGGTTCACCCTACCGTTACCACTCATTCTATTTCATGTTTCATCCGTAAACGGACGGGGGAAGAGACGACTGTCCGTATGCTTCCGTAGGAATCCTTATTCCTCTTATTTAGTCTTCGCGGTCCTTACGCAAAATGTACGTTGTGATAGTTCCATCTTCTGCAGTGTCTCGCAAATGCTGCTTCTACAATTTTCTCAGTATTGCTTACCGCAAAGACATCTTCCCTCAAGTATTCTGTGTTGATTTCGCGAAGCATTTCCGTAATACTAGTACGCTGATCGAACCTACCAGTAACAAATCTAACATAATGTCCCTATATACTGCTTTGATTTCTTCTTTTAATCTGAAGTGGTGGGGATCCCACATACTCGAGAAGTACTCACGAATTGATCGCACTAGTGTTCTATACGCGGTTTCCTTTACACTGAGGTGACAAATGTCATGGGATAGTGCTACATACGTGTACAGATAGCGGTAGTATCGTGTACATAAGGTATGAAAGGGCAGTGCGTTGGTGGAGCTGTCAAGTAAATAGGTTTTCGAAGCGATTATGGCCGCTGGACGGGAATTAACAGACTTTGAACGCGAAATGGTAGTTGCAGTTATAAGCATGGAACATTCTATTTCGGATATCGTTAGGGAATTCTATTTTCCGAGATTCACAGAGCCAAGAATACCAAATCTGAGGCATTACCTCTCATCATAAACAACGCAGTGGCCGACGGCATTCATTTAACGACCGAGAGTAGCGACGTTTGCGTAGAGTTGTCAGTGCTAACAGACAAGCAACACTGCCTGAAATAACAGTAGAAATAAAATTGTGAATTACGACGAATGTATCCTTTCGGACTATGCGGCGAAATGGGCGTTAATGGGCTATGGCAGCAGATTATGCAAGTGCATCTGGTAATAGCACGACATTGCCTTTAGCACCTCTCTCCTAGGCTCGTGACCATATCTGTTGGACCCTAGACGACTGGAAAACCGTGGCCGATTTCAGTTGGTAACAGATTGTGTTAGGGTTCGAACATGGCGCAGACCCCACGAAGCAATGGACCCCAGCTGTCAATAAGGCACTGTGCAAGCTGGTGGTGGCTCCATAATGGCGTGGGCTGTGTTTACATGGAATGGACTGGAACCTGTGGTCCAACTGAACCGATCGTTGACTGGAAATGGCTGTGTTCGGCTACCTGGAGATCATGTGCAGCCATTCATGGACTTCACATTCCCAAACAACAATAGAATTTGTATGTATCACAGTGTGCCATGTTACGGGACCAAAATTGTTCGCGACTGCTTTTAAGAGCGTTCTGGACAAGTCCGACATGAACCTCACCGAATATTTATAGGACATAATAGAGAGGTCAGTTCGTGCAAAAAACCTGCACCGGCAACACTTTCGCAGTTCTGGGCGACTATACAAGGGGTAACCAAAAAACCGGAATATCACTGCCAGTTCAGTGCCGCCTCTGTTGTCGTTCTGGTTGTACTGTTCATCTGCAGTGATTGTTTTTATCAGTGCTGTTTTGTTCTTGTTTCGTTTTTTACCGTGTCAAATTTAAGTGAAGACTGTGCAACTATGAAGTTTTGTTTTCTACTCTGTAAAAATGCGATTGAAACTATTTTAATGTTGAAATCAGCTTACCAAAATGACGCCATGGGAAGATGTGATATATACGACTGATTTGCTCGATTTAAAAATGACGACATGTCGATTGATGACGAATCTCGTTTTGGACGTCCATCAACTGCCAGAATTAACGAAGTTATTAAAAAAAATTGGAGACCTAGTGCTCACAGCCCGTCGACAGACAATTGGTATTTGTGTCAGACAGGAGATTGGTTCTTCCACCACGACAACGCACCTGCACACACAGCCATCTCTGTTAGACAGTTTTTGGCTAAAAATAGCGCGGTTCCACTGCCCCACGCAGCTTTCTCGCCTGACCTGGCGCCATGCCACTTTTTCTTATTTCTACGCATGAAAAGGGGCATGAAACGACACCGATTTGACAATAATGAAGAAATCAAGAAAGAAACGAGGGAGGAGCTGTCAGCCGTTTTTAAAGATGATTACAAAAATGTTTCGAACAGTGGAAGCAGCGGTAGGGCAAATGTATTAGTTGTAATAGAGAGTATTTTTAAGGGAATAAGGCTGTTTTGCAAACAATTTGAAAATATATAGCTTTTAAAAAATAGTTCTCTGTTTTTGGGTACCCCCTCGTAGAGGCAGATTGGCTAAATATCTCTGCCGGAGACTTTCAACTACTAGTTGAGTCCATTCACGTCACGTTGTGTAATACGACATGATATTAGGAGGTATCCCATGACTTTGGTCACCTCATAGTATAAATGAGCAAAAATTTCCCAGCTTTTTTTCCTTATAAAGTGAAGTCACCATTTGTCTTCTCTTTCGCCGACGTTAGTGCTCGTTCCACTTCAGGTCGCTTTGTAACGTTACGCCTCGATATTTACTCGGAGTGACTGTCACACATAGCACACCACTAGTGCTGTATTCGAACATTATAGGATTGTTTTTCCTACTCATCCGTATTAACTTAAAAATTTCTGCGTTTAGAGAAAGCTACCATTCATGATACCAAAAAGAAATTATGTCCAAGTCATCCTGTATTCTGCTACAGTCGTTTAAAGACAATATTACCCCGTAGACTACAGTGTCACCAGCAAAGAGTCGCAGACTGCTCTCCTTCCTATTCGTCAGATCGTTTACGTCCACTGCCTGACGAAAGAAATCAAATAAAGAGAAGACAAGGTCGGATGACAAAGTAACTTCGTATGCGAACACACCATCGCCGAGAGCGAAAATGATTAGATTTTCAGTACTCTGTGACACGCAAAAAGAGCACAAGAGCACGTTAGTGTTGTTTGTGTTTAGAGTTGTTACCAGGTCTCGAAGAGTATTTTTGAGGCATGAAGAGTGTCATACGTCGTGTGATCTCTGTGAAGGACAGCGATATCAGCCACCTGACAGATTTTCAAAGAGACCCCATTGTGGTTGTCCATTTGTACGGCGGCTTGTCGAATCGTGGAATATCCTGGTTTGTGGGGCATTTGGAAGTGGCAGTAGCCCGATGTTGAACTGCGTGGGAACTTGGGAGCAGGCGTATCCGTCGTCAAATTTCCGAACGACCAAATCTGTCGACCACAAGGCAGAATCGCCGTATTGTGCAGTAAGAGAAACGTAATCCTCTCACATCTGCGCCTCGAGAATAAGTAATGGGCTCCCCTCGATATAATTTTTCATCCCGCACTGTTGGTCGGAGACTAGCAGCAGTCGTATTCGGGAATTACCGTCTCATGCGTGTACTGCCGTTTACACCGCAACGAAGATGGCTGCTCTTGTCGTGATGTTATGACCGGGAATCGTGGAGAGCTGATGAATGGTGTCGCTCTGTGTTCATTTATGAATCGCTGTTCTGCACTACCCCGGATTGCCAGCACAGGCGAGTTTGGTGGCAAGCCGGAGGGAGGCACGGGGTGTTAACCCTGGCGTCACGATGTGGGGAGCCACCGGATATGACGTTGGGGCACTGTTGGTAGCGATTGAGGGAGCTCTGATTGCACAACGGTACGTTATGGACGTCCTGCGTGCCCATTTTTTACCAGTCTTGAGACACAACCGTTGTGTCTTTTTTTAACAGGTGATCCACACATGGAATGCATGTCTATAATTGTCTACGTGTCGTTGAGATACTCCCGTGGCCAGCAAGATCCCCATATTTATCCCCGATAGAAAATATATAGGAACAGCTCGGACGTCAACTCCGTCTCAGCGCGAGTGTCAAGGATGTCAAAGGTCTGTTACGATACGTCACTTTGCCCAACGCAATTAGGGCATGCCTTGAGACCAGAGGGCGTGCAACGTCATACTGATGAGTTGTGATTCTTTGTAAATTTGACCCGATTTTGTAATCACTGAAATGACATCACGTACTCTCTGAGTCCGTGAAGTTTCATTTCTTTTTATCTGCCCCTTCTGCATGCTCCAGTTTTTGTCAGGTAACGTTTACCAGCGAAAAAATGCCCCAGTTGGAGCTATGAAAAGGCGAATATGCTTATTTTCATTAAATGATTCTGACTGAAACGTGGGATACCAGGTCTCCTGTTCGACTTTCCTCGGCACCTTTAAAAATTTTCCCAAAAAATTTTGGGTTGCGGACATGTACTCACTCTTTTTAACATGCATCTCACCTCCCAATCGCACAATCTCCCCTAACTGTAACTCGTTCACACCCAGCAGACCATCGCTCTAAGTCGCTCATGCCCATCCAGTCCCACTTGCCCATTCTTACTCACTCACGCAGCACAACTCATCGTCGCTATATCTATGTGTCTCTCTATCACTGTTCCCTGTCTCACAGCAACATTTGAAACCTCCCCTTAGAATAATTTATGAATGACTGTGCTGGTAAACCCCTTACGTTATTTGATTTTCAAACAGCTGAGCAGAACTGAACGTACTCAGACATTTCGCTCTTTGCTAATTCTGATCAACACTAAACTAACACATAATATTTTTAGCGCAACGCAATCTGACTTACAATAATCCATAGAAAAGAATGGCCCTGACTGACAATAACCTATACCTTTCATGAATTACTTACCTCACAAAAATCTTCGTTACTCGAACTACTGCAATACAGCGAGCGCCAATACTGCCAGCTAAATAAAAGATTCTAACTACTGAATTTGCTAACTATGCCTATCAGTAGTTAGTGCCTTCAGTAGTTACAATCCTTTATTTAGCTGGCAGTATTGGCGCTCGCTGTATTGCAGTAGTTCGAGTAACGAAGATTTTTGTGACGTAAGTAATTCATGAAAGGTATAGGTTATTGTCAGTCAGGGCCATTCTTTTTATATATATATATATATATATATATATATATATATATATATATATATATATATATATATATATTACACACACACACACACACACACACACACACACATATATATATATATATATATATATATATATATATATATAATTTCATGATATCCAATATTACAAATTTACTCTTTCTGATGGACACACGTCCAGATCATCCGCTCTCAAAATTCTGCCATCTCTCTCTCCACATCCACCATTGCTGGCGGCTCACGTCCAACTGCGCAAATCTACGCGCTGTTCACATCCAACTGCCCAACACTACAATAGCGAATATTCCAACAACGCCAACCAGCCACAGACTGCACACAGCACAGTCAGTGGTTTTCATGCAGAGCGCTACGTGTCGTTACCAACATGAAAACCTAAACAGCCTACTTAACACGTTCTCCTTTGTTCTGTCCTAAAAATACTGTCTCCTCTTGCTCTCTCTTATTGCTACTGTCTCATTCATTCCTTCCCGTTGCTGCTGTCTTCTCACTGTGACTACGTCTCTCTTCTCTTTGTCACGGTCATAGACGCTGTCTCTCATTATCACTACCTCTCAACCACTTCCACTTTCTCTTTGTCTTTATTCCTCTACCACTGACACCGTCTTCTTCACTCTCTTTCTGTTCTGTCACTACAAAATATGTATCATTGCCACTCTCTTTCTCTCACATTGCCATTGTATGCTTCTCTTCTTCTACATCACAAGCACTTCTGTTATCCTCCAGCATTTATTACTTTTCCGTATCTTTCCCATTACCCCTGTCTCCTCTCTCTCAGCATAAAAAAAGCACAAATACGTTCGCATGCTAAGATATTTGGAAAATTTGTAAAAGAGCTGCGTAAGGTAGAATGAGGTGTCTGATTCCCCACTTTTCAGTTAGAATCTTTTAAACAGGAATATATTCCCCTTTTTTGTACGGCAATCGGAGCATTTTTCCGCTAGTTCCCTTCTTTTTCCTGCTACAGCAGGGTATGTCACTCATATGAAAAGGACATTTTGGGCCAGTAAAATTTTGACAGTTTACTTCTATGAAACTGAACTAATGCAAAACAAATTTTGCACCTCAGATCGAATTTTACATGCACAAAAGTTTTTCTTGTGCTTCATCATTACAACACGACGTTTAGAAAAAACTTCTGAACATTACGGAGACACTTTACAGCTTATTTCTCCGTGCTGCGTCACTTTATAAACTACGTTTTCGCCTCGAACCTTATTTTACGTGCCTACTTTACGTGTACAAGGAGGGTAAGCTTGAACTTCTATATTTCGGAAATGGATAAAGATATCAAGAATATTTTCAAGGTTATTTGAAATCTGGATCTTAGAAATGCTCCGTAAGAATGATACCCATTTGCTGTGCATTGCCGTCTTGGAATCTGCGGCTCGGTTTTGGTATCCAAAAGCCACGTTTTTGGGGTGTTGCTCTATAATGTAAGAAGATTTTTTTAAAACGGTAAGACGGGCACGTCTAGATAAATGCCTAAAATATATCGTTAGAATTTGAGCAATTTGTTGCGGTTATTTATTATTGAGATTTCTCCTCACACCTAATTGTACGTGCGTATTTAC
Source organism: Schistocerca cancellata (assembly GCF_023864275.1). Classification (NCBI taxonomy): domain Eukaryota; kingdom Metazoa; phylum Arthropoda; class Insecta; order Orthoptera; family Acrididae; genus Schistocerca; species Schistocerca cancellata. Next base: position 483,276,611 of record NC_064628.1, read on the forward strand.
GCGTACAAATAGCGTAACTTTGAACCTCTGTAGCTACGAAACGGATAGAGATACCAAGAAACTTTTTGTAGCTGTTCGAGGTATGGATATTAGGAACATATCGTAAAAATTACAGCCATTTGCTGTACTTAGCTATCCTGGTATCCGCTGCTCGGTTTTGTACCCAAAAACTTTGTTTTTCAGGTGTTCTCGTGATCCGTCCATGAACTAAATAATGCTTCATTAATCCCCTCCAGGAGCACTCTAGACCACATCTAATGCAAAAAGAACAAATCGATTTGCCTTAGTTGGAGGAAGTGTGTAATATTCATGCATTGACCCTGTACTGTAGGATAGTAAAGGTAAGACGATCCTTCTGTTCGGTCCCTAGCCAAAGGGCTATCCACAACTCTGGACCTCTGGGCGCTAATGACCATAGAAGTTCTGCGGCCTAAAAACCACAAAAAAAAACAAACAACTCTGGACCTTACCTTTCTATCACCGAGGGATAAGCCCCAAAAAATCACATTTTTGTGCGCAGCGTTTTGGAATAAATTAGTAGCGCTTGTTTGCCGCACATGTGCCGTCAGAGAACAGGAATCGTCTTCTTTACTTTCCTGGAGCAGATCTGACAATACGTTAGTCTCTAATTGATGCTCACCGTCCAGGAAAACGTACTGCTTTTTAGCCGAGCGTAGCCCCATCGCAAAGATGATACCGCGCACCCGTCACGAGGGTGACGCAACCTCTTCAAGAGCCGTTCTGATAATTTTTATATGTAGAAACCTTCCTAGACGAGCCATCACGCCGAGGACCCTCTGAACAGCACCATTTTTGGCGGTCGTTCTGTGACTCGGCCTCGCAGCAGAGCCCAGACGTTCTCAACACCGTTCGCCATTTAGTGTATGCCAGCGGAGTGCCTCTCTGTCTAGCTACTACGAGACGGACTGCGGCCCCGGAGCCAATCCCGTTCCCGCGCGGTCGTGAGAGAGTTCTGCGATCGGCGCGAGTGTCGGCGTGCCCGGGCCATCGGTAACGGGCAGTAACCCGCTGGAAGCCTCAAATCTATAAACAGCAAACGGAGAATCGAGCCGAATAACGGCGCTAAGTGCGCCATTAACCTTTCCCCGGAGGTGGCGCGTGTCCGCCCGCCGCCTGCCGGCCGACGCCTCGATTGGCTCCGGCAGGCCGCCGCCACAAGCGGCCACCGGCTTTCTCCGCAGCCGCCGCCGCCGACACCCCGGCTGGCCATTCGATTCGGATTTGGGCTTCTGCACGTTGCCCATTCCAGCCCATCCCCCCCTCTCATGGCGCGAAAGTCGGTCTCATTTCAATGAAAACGTTGCAAAGGTATCCTCCCTGCACTTTAGAGTTTCGTCCCACTGAGATCACTTTTATCACTTTTGTTGCCTTCGAGAGAAGACAAATCAGTGCTGTTTGGACTGCGTACCTTTCTCAGAGTTTACAGGTAAACACCCGTTTCTTTAAGGGATGGAACTCCTGTGTTACAAATGAGTTAAAATGTCAGAGTTGGAAAATACCGCTACAGTTGTAAGGTTATTTTATTTAACACACGACCGGTTTCGGGCCCTTACTCGCGCCCATGTTCGGGTGTCGTACTGAAAAAAGCAAGAAACGGCAGATAATTTTTACACGCAGCAATACACATAAAAACAAAAAAAATCCATAAAAATAAAAAAACGTTTAAAAAACCTGCGGTCGGGCTAGGTGTTATGAAATATAAAGACAATGCCAAAGTGACACCAGGCAGTACTACGGACGACTGCAAAAAATGTTCAAATGTGTTTGGAATCTCATGGGACTTAACTGCTAAGATCATCAGTCCCTAAGCTTACACACTACTTAACCTAAATTATCCTAAGGACAAACACACACACCCATGCCCGAGGTAGGACTCGAACCTCCGCCGGGAACAGCCGCACAGTCCATGACTGTAGCGCCCGAGACCGCTCGGCTAATCCCGCGCGGCACGGATGACTGCCTGGGTAAATAAATATGCAAAGAATACCAGGACACTTATACTTGGTGCTGTGACTCCGAGCGCCGCGGTGGACGTGTACAAGTCGTGGTGTGCTACGAACGAGCGCAGAGCATGGAGTAGCGGACGCGAAGGAGGAAGCAAACTGGTAAACCAGAGTGGCAAAAGTACTGCCATCTGTTGGCGTAAAGAAGAACGTGGGGCCACTACCCCGGCCGTTCACTATTTGAATTAGTTATTTACATTTAAAATGAAAAATAAAGGAAATCATTACATAAAAAATACACGAAAAACGTTAAAAGTGCATTATGCATGGTAAAAACAGGATGAGCAGAGCAGTACAGAAATACAGTAAAACTGAGTGGAAGCTGCGACATAAAATTTATTTATGAACCGCAAAACGCAATGTAACTTTTCCCTTTACACGAGTGACATGCAGGTTTTTAATTTAGTGGAGATATATATGTAAAGACGTGGAACAACACGCTACAGTCATCAGTTAAAAAACATACACGTGTGCCACTCCTATTTACAAGCATGTCGCTACTGACCAAAAGGGAAACTAGAGAAACCTTACAGTTCAGACTGTCAAACTATTATGCCTATTAATAGCTAGCAGCAATAACATTAAAAGGACACATTAAAAGTGGGGTCACTTAAAAATTTGCTAACTAAAAGTCGACAACTAATCGAGTCTTACATGAGATAAGACCTGAGACACACTTTACATCATGAAAGACGTAAATTTTAAATCAGTGAGGACACAGATAATGACGCGGCACATGAATGAGCCATAGTCATAGTATAAAATGAAAAACATGCAAAATTCTATTAAAGGAGGACAATTTTACAGCTATGTAAAATGAACAGGGTGGACCTTGCAGACTTCACTACAGGAAACAGGCATATGCCGTACAATCGTTAAGCCTAATTGAGGGCCACACAAATAATGGCGATAAACACTGACCCAGTTAAGAAGTATACATATATGGTGTACAATAATAAGAAAGCAGAAAGGAAAGGAAATGAGGCTCGACGTTGCTTCAAAAAGGAAAAGTTATTTACTACGTGCTTAAGCGCAGTTTGCTCGTTCAAATTGCCAGTCGGATCACGGCAAATATTGCGGTTGATTTCTGTTTCTTCTAAAATCTTTGCCGGCCACTGTGGCCGAGCGGTTCTAGGCGCTTAAATCCGGAACCATGCTGCTGCTACGGTCGCAGTTTCGAATCCTGCCTCGGGGTTGGATGTGTGTGATGTCCTTAGGTTAGTTAGGTTTAAGTAGTTATATGTCTAGGAGACAGATGTTAAGTCCCGTAGTGCTTAGAGCCATTTGATCTAAAATGTTTAAAACCGGGCTCTTACGTTCCTTCGAGAAGATTGCTGAATTAAAATGTGTTAGATATTTCAACGTTTCACTGTAAGCAGTGCGAACACTGGATTGTGTACTAATATGCGGCATGTCAAGGCGCAACTGACGCAAGATGCAAAACGCAAGTAGCAGTTGAGTCTTTGACATGCCTCCTGTTAGTACATAATCCGGTGTGCGCGCCTGCTGTAGGCAACTGAGAGACCATTAGCTTTTCAAATTTCCTATTATCCCGTAAATGATCGAATACGGACTGAATTTTGATCACTCTTTCTGTTTATGGCGATCCCACTAGTTCACCAGATACTCTTATTTATGGTATCACGGGAGCGTTCTATGTTATTTTATGTATGACATCCACTACTTAGCGAAAAATTGCTGGCAGTGAACGCTGGGTCATTTGATTCTCTTTCTCGATCGGAACATGACGTTATTGGTCTTGATGATGCAGCTAAAATGCTACAAACCGTTCCTGCTTTATTTATAAGAGCTTGCAGTTAAAACGGTCGTATATTTTCAAAATCGTATGAAAGTTCATTAAATATGATTTTTAAGCATATTCCCATTCAAATATTTCATCCGAATAAAGCGAATGTGCAGTGTTGGCTACCGACATTGTTTGGCGGCATGTGACCGCGTAAGTTACTGAAACTCTCATGCAGTGAGACGCTAAGTCAAATAGAATTGGACTTCGTTTTCTGTGAAAGCACACTCTTTCTGAAGAATACGAAATTGTTTAACGTTTGTGCTCGACTGGCTCACGATCGCTTTAACCACCAAGCAATCCGTTTCCAACTTTTTACACGGCCGAGAATTTTACGTAAGTGAACTGGATATCTCTCATATAACGAACAAAATAAGTTTCTTAAAAGAATTGCTTTAAAAACATTTGAATTAACATGCTATTATCATTAACTTAAAGTTCCTTACATGATACGTACATCTGAACAATCGGTTGCGAAGAGAAATAAAAAGACAAAATAACTAGTGAAACGAACGATGCACGCAAGAAAAGACAAATGATTATTAGAAAAGATCATAATGTTTAGTAGATACTTCGTTTGTAAACTTACAGTGCTAAGTTTTTACTATACTGATTTACCTCTTTACAGTCATTTTCATTCTGTAGAAGTCAAAACTCCTGATTTATCTGTCACATGGTGATGTAATTTTATGGATAAATTAAGTGGTATATGTAGATATTGTCTGCTAAGTGTATTGCCAATTGAGTTAATGGTGAAGAAGTAATAAATTAAAAGGTCATACATGCTGGTCGCCAAATTAACCAAACGCTAGTTTTTCACGCATTTCAATGTTTATGAGTTCATATCTCCTGAACTATTTGTCGTAAAATGATAAATCATATTCCAAGTACCTTCCGTGGTGTATGCTGATACCGTTGTGAATAGAGTTAGTAGTAAAGAAGTAATTAATTAAAACGTCTGTAACGCCGGAAATGCATATCCTCCTATTTCCATCTATTGTACTATAAATCTTTTTCCTTGTTTTGTTACCTCAAGATATGACATTTCTGTCTCTTTATATATTGTAATTGTTTTACTGTTTGTGTATATATATATATATATATATATATATATATATATATATATATATATATATATTTATCATTTATGTCGATGTATAATTGGTTGTTTTGTAAATATTATTTGTATTTTTACGCTGGGTCTTGCCTAGGGAAAACTATGCTATCGAACGAATACGTCGATACGTCGTGTGGAGAACCAGAGTGTTTAGGATCTTTGGTAGTGTTAAGGCTGTCGCGTGGAGCGCGGGCAGAGGGAGTCTGGCTGGGGTAGTGTTAACTCTGCCGCGTGGAGCGCGGGCAGAGCAGGGGGGGTCTGGCTGGAGTAGCGAGTGGAGCAGGTGTGTTGTGTGACGCTCCCGCGAGTTGCCGCGCTTTAGGGGTTTGGGAGCATGTAATTGCGCTCGACTTGCTATGATAGTTTCTGACACGGTGTCGTGGACGGGAAGCATTAGCTGGCGCACATCAAGAGCCCGTTTCGTCTGGTGACCGTGTCGAGAAGAAGGCGCGCCAACACCAGCTTCTGCAACAGCAACAGCCGACAATGAGTGACTGTCGCCACCTCCTCGATCGACGGCTTCAAACCTTCAATCAACCAACAAGGAAGACTGGAAGCACGTAAATTTTTAGAACTGTATGGCAGACCTCAGCTTTTCAAACTTTTAAAATTGTTGCATCATAAAATTACAACAACTTAGCATGAACCTTTGTTGCTCATTGTCCCAATTGCATTGCCAAGCAGGGTCCCTTCCTTTTCCAAAATGAACCCGAGTGTCGTTGAGATTCAAACGCCAGCATTAAAGTAATATTATAGCCTTTCACTGCTTTAAGATCAAAGTTCAGTTAAAGTATTCATAGCTGGCTACAATATTTAGATTACACAAGCACGAATTAAGAGTGCAAGTTTTGTTACCGTATTTTAGCTTACCTGTGACTGCAGCTCAGCTTGGTACGTACTAAATTTTACTATTGTTAATTGTTCAGAATCATTTAATTCAATTTCAAAATTAAATCCCTTATTTCTAAATTGCGTAGATTCAAGTAGCTTTTGAAATGATTGTTGAGGTAGTCCAAGACTAACCATATTTTACTGAATTTCGATGTGCTTCAGAAAGAAAGCTCACTATTAACTTCAGTCACTAAATTAACTTTCGATTTTCCTGTTTTATTAATTCTTTTGCTAAATTAAGTCAGAGTGTAGCGAAATTTATTACTTCTGACAAACTTTCAGTTTTCACACTGCAAGTGTCAACCTTCAGTTGCCACGCTTCTAGTGCTAATTATATGTGTAACAATCTTTCTTTTTCAGTTACTATAGTAATTGTCCTTAGGACTGGCGACCGTAATTTCCCCAAATCTCAAATATCTAATTACCGCTAGTTAATTGTTAAGGTAACGGCTGCACATTTACTTACTTTATTAACTTTACCCCTTTTCAAAATTAATTTCCACCAGTTTCATTTGCATTTTTCCTTTCATTTAGATGTAACCCTTTCTTCCCTCTTTACCGACAGATTAACTTCGGTGACGATTGCTTTTCCCAAATTTCCATTAGGTACACGCGGTTTAATTTTTCACTGTCATTAGGGTCGATAAGTGAGGGGGAGGTTACACGTGGCGACCTGGTGACAGGACAATCTAAAATTTGAGATTGTTCTGGACACGAATTTTGCATTGTGCAAACTTCGTAACAAAGTACTGGTTACGAACAGGTCGTTGCGTCAGCGAGATTAAGTAGTGGGAAGAATCCTAATTAGATTTGAGATTTGTCATTTATATTGAAAATTATTAAAATGAGTGAAGGCAACAATTACCAAAATTTGGTAGATTTGGATACGGAACAATCGGTCGAACAGTGGGAAACGCGCACCGCGGTACCTATTGTTCAGGGGCAGGCGGCAAGCATGAAAGACGCGACCGCCGAAACGCAACAAAGAGCAGAAATGGAATTCCAAACTTCAGAAAATGTTTCGGAATCGGAAGCGAAAATCAAATCTATACCCCTTGATGATGAATACGGGGGAACACATATAGAGGAACCAGCTGCGGAAGTAGAACCGGTAGTTTCCGGGAATTTAACTGATTTATTGAATGTTTTGATTAATGAAATCAAGAGTCAATCGGCAGAAATAAAAGCACTGTCTGCCAAGCAAGAAGCTCAGTGTGCCAAGCAAGAAGCTCAGTCTGAAAAAATGGAACGAAAGCTAGACAATCAGAACAAAGCTATTAATGTTGTTAACAACAATGCTGGAGTTGTTAACACAAAAGTTGATAAAATGAAAGAAGATATTGTTGTAATTAATACCGAAATCATAATCTTAAACAGGAAATGATAGGTGTTCAGGCGGAAATTGCGAGCATAAATACTCGTTTTGATTCCGAAATTAGCAGAATCGAGAAAAGTGTAGGAGAAGCAGTTGCTCCGATCATCGAGAATAAGGCGACGGAACAAATTCAATTAGTGAAAAAAAGAGGATCAACAGAAGGTGGAAACTTTAAAGGCTTTAGTGTCCGAAGTAGATACTAAAGTGAGGGAGCAGGCTAATACCTGCGAAGAGAAAAAGAGGGAAGTGGAAACACTTGCGACAACCACTTGCCAAGTAATTACGAAAGTGTCGGAATTAGAAAAGAAACTTGACAAAAACAGAGCTATGTGCCAATCTGTGCACATAGTTCGGAATTGTTGACGAAAGAGTAGCGGTTCGACCCCTTGAAAAAAGGCGGTATACACGCGACGGATTTCATTAAAAATTGTGAAAGAGTTTTACCCAGATCATGGACTAATGAGAGAAAAATTAATGCGGTTATTGATGTGCTGGCTGGTGATACCAAGCGTTGGGGCTTAAACCTCAACATTACGAACCTGACTTTTGACGAGTTTAAAAATTTGTTTCTGGCTGAATACTGGTCAGAGCAAAAACAGCAAAGTGTCTGGCGCGAATTTGTCGTATCGAGGCCTTTCGATGCGAATTCGCGCGGTTCGATGAAGGAGTTTTGTGAGGGCTGGATCCGCAAGTTGGAATATTTGCGTGATCGCCGCACGGAATCCGAAATAGTCTGGGAACTCTACAAGAAGCTTCCAGATGATACAAAACGCTACGTAGGAAGCAATTACAGGACAATAAATGATTTCCTGGAAAGAGTGGAGGACGAGGACAATTGGCGCAATAATCGCGACAGTGGTATAGGCCGTGGTAACAACAACGGGAACCACAACAACGATAACCATGGGAATAATGCATACCGCAACCATGGCAGCAATAACAATAATGGTTCAGACCGTTATAACAATCGGTACAATGCAAATAATAACAGGAATGACGGAAACCAGTATCATACTAACGTGATACGGGCTTCACAGGATAGTAATTGTTGTATAGCTAGAGAAGGCCGAAATGCACGCGTTAAACTCAAGCAGGCTGGCGTGAGGTCTGAAACAGGATACGTAATGAATGCTATAAAAAAAAGTACGTAGATTCTGGAATACTTAACTTCAATCCACATTTGTAGAACATCTCTCTTGATGATACAATAATAGACTCTCAATATAAATGGAATACGGCGCGTTGCTAGGTCGTAGCAATTGTAGCTGAAGGCTATGCTAACTATCGTCTCGGCAAATGAGAGCGTAATTCTCAGTGAACCATGGCTAGCAACGTCGGCTGTACAACTGGGGCGAGTGCTAGTACGTCTCACTAGACCTGCCGTGTGGTGGCGCTCGGTCTGCAATTACTGACAGAGGCGACACGCGGGTCCGACATGTACTAATAGACCGCGGCCGATTTAAAGCTACCACCTAGCAAGTGTGGTGTCTGGCGGTGACACCACATTCCTCCCCCGCAAATCAGCGAACGGTCTTATAAGGCTTCCGCCCGCCGTGGGGAGGGCCCCATGTTGACGTATGCGATGAGGTGGGGAGCCTAACAACAGGCGAGTCTGTGCCACCCGCACCCGGCCACTCGGTCCGAGGGGAGCTATGAAACGCCTGAAAACCTAGTCCAGGGTGCACGTCAACATGCGGTATATGCGCCCGTAGATAGTCAGGAGGGGCCGAAGGGTCGACCTCCATCGAGTCGGAGCACCCGACTGGCGAAGACGACAGATGGTCCGGAGCGGGTCAGAGTTCCATGCCGGAGGACAGCTGGTGACGGGAAGCGATCGGCGGCGCGTGACCCAGGGAGGCGCCCGACGGTGGCAGCGACGCGTCCACTGCCGGCGGCGCCGGCGAGTGAACAGGCGGCGGCGGCGGCGGCGCGTCGCCATGGGGCAAAATGGAAGGCAGCGTCGGTAACACCTGGGGATGAGGCGAGCCAGTAGATGGGTCCCCAGGGCGCTGACCGGACGGCATCGTCGCTGAAAGCAGACGGGGAGCGGCAGAACCCATGCGACGACAGAGGCGCAGCTGATTGAGATGCCGACGCACCTCACCAGAGGCCCCCAAAACCAGATACATAACGCGGCCGAGGCAGCGAAGAATGCGCTCTGAGAGCCAACGCCGTGAACCGCGATAGTTGCGATAGAATACAACGTCGCCTGGAGCAAAAGCAGGAGTCTGCCGCTGCACAGGAACCTGATGCGGCGGATGCAGCAAAGACATCAAGGTTCGATGAGGACGACCATGGAGCAACTCAGTCGGCGAGCGACCATCTCGGGGCTGAGAGCGATACGAGGACAAAAAGAGCAACAACGCGTCCTCCCGAGAATGCGACTCTTTCAACTTCAACATCTGTGACTTGAAAGGCCGGACCAATCGTTCAGCGGCACCGTTTGACTGAGGCGAAAACGGCGCGGATGTCAGATGTTGAATACCATTGGCCTTGCAGAATGACGAAAATTCTGCGGACATGAATTGTGGGCCATTGTCGGAAACAATAGTCTGTGGTAGACCTTCAATGCAAAAGATAGCGGACAACGCTTGGATTGTGGCAGAAGACGTCGTGGAAGACATCCAGACAACAAAAGGAAAATTACTGAAGGAATCGACCACAACCAACCATCGAGCATTCCAGAATGGACCAGCAAAATCTATGTGTAAGCGTTGACAAGGGGAAGTGGCTTTCGGCCATGCAAAGAATTTCTGCGGTGGTGCGGATTGTTGTTTGGCACACGCCATGCAAGAAGAGCACATATTCGTAATCGCAGCATCGATTCCGAACCAAGTACAGTGCTGACGTGCAAGTTGTTTCGTACACACTATACCCCAATGTCCTTGGTGGAGAAGCGCTAAGACAGAGGACTGTAACGAACGTGGGACCACGACCCTGGACTGATCATTATCAGGACGCAACAACAAAACACCACGTCATACAAAAAGTCTCTCCTTGTGAGCAAAAAATCTGCAAACCAACGGATCCTCGATCTGTGACTTTGACAAGGGCCATTGCGTAGCAACAAAACGTAAAACGGTAGCAAGGATAGTGTCAGCAGCTGTGGCTGTAGCTACACGACGAAAATCAATCGGAAACGATTCGACCACGTCATCGGTTTCCGAATCAATGAACATGCAAGCAAGTTCGGAGGAATCGAATGCTCTATCCTCAGCAACAGGCAAACGGGACAACGCATCGGCGTTTCCGTGCTTAGCAGTCGACCGATACAAGATATCGTAGCGGTACTGCGAGAGGAAAATAGACCAGCGAATGAATTTCTGCGCTGTACGTGGAGGTACAGGCTTGTTCGGGATGAAAAAGCGATGTCAAAGGTTTGTGGTCTGTGATGATGGTAAAGTGACGACCATACAAGAAATCGTGAAACTTTGTAACACCAAACAAGAGAGCCAAAGCTTCTTTCTCTATCTGTGAATAATTTCTTTGCGCTGACTAGCAATTTGGACGCAAAGGCAATAGGGCGATCATGCGAGCCATCTTTGTGCGCAAGCACAGCTCCGATCCCGAAATCCGATGCATCTACCATCAACAAAAGGGGTTTCTGGGGATCGAATGGCGTAAGGCAAGTATTAGAAAGCAACGCCGATTTCAACTGGCGAAAGGCGCGTTCGCATTCCGTCGACCAGACGAACGGAACACCTTTACGGCGTAAGCGATGAAGCGGAGCTGAAATGGAAGAGGCATGGGGGATGTAGCGATGATAAAATTTATTTTACCCAGTACACTCTGTAGCTGCTTCAAATTCTGCGGCGAAGGCAAGCCTTGTATGGCACGAAGGTGCTCTGGACTGGGATGTATGCCTTGGGCATTGAGTACATGTCAAAGATATGGCAAGTCACGAGCAAAAAACACACATTTGTCCTTCCGCAAGCGAAGACCATTTTGTCGCAAGACCTGAAATAATGTGCGGAGATGGTCTAAATGTTCGTCAGCCGTCTTTCCGGAGATCACAATATCGTCCAGATAGTTTGCTGCAGTAGGGACCGACACACAAACAGTTTGTAAATATTGCTGAAACAATACAGGGGCGGATGCACACCCGAATGGCAGTCTTTTGAATCTGTACAAACCAAGATGCGTGTTAACCACCAATACGCGCTGGGATTCTGCGTCCACTGGTATTTGCAAGTACGCATCTGCTAGGTCCAACTGTGAGAAATATTTACCTGGGCACAGTTTGTCAAAAAGATCTTCCGGGTGGGGTAAAGGAAAAGTTGCAGTCACTAGTTGAGGATTCACTGTTGCCTTGAAGTCCACACAAAGTCTCAATTTTCCGGAAGGTTTTTGCAAAATTACTAAGGGTGAAGCCCAGAGAGAAGCCTGCACACGTTCAATTACACCTTGTGATTCTAAATCATTTAATGTTCTTGCGACCTCATCACGCAATGCGTGGGGAACATTGCGCGCTCTGAAAAATTTTGGTTGCGCGTTTACTTTCAGTTCCAAATGGGCTTCATAGTTCTTAGTGCAACCAAGGCCCAGTGCAAAAATGTCTGCAAATTCGTCACAGACGAGAAACACTGGCTGAAGGCACAGTCTGGTTCACTGATAGGACCTGATTGACAAGTTAAACAACTGAAATAAATCTAAACCAAACAAGTTCACTGCAGAAGAAGAACGAAGGACGTAAAAAGACACAAGTTTTGTTTGTCCCTTGTATGTTGCAAGAAGGCTGCACTGTCCTAACACAGGGATATGCTGTCCTGAATAACTAGTTAGCATAACATTGGCGGCACACAACAGAGGTTTGCCCAGCTGTTTGTACGTGTCTTTATTGAGCAATGAAACTGCAGCTCCGGTATCGAGCTGGAATGGTATCACTTGTCCGTCAAAGTCCAAATCTACAAAAATTTTTTGTCGTGCTGATGACAAGAGTGACTGTTTTGTGCAATGTGAACAGACACTGGTACAGAATCACCTGCGACACGACGGGATTTCCGTCGATGTCGACGCACACTTTTTCTGGGACGAACACAATCACTGTATGAGAGAGTAGCACTGGGCGGAGTGGCATTAACTACATGAATTTCCATGGGAGAAGGTTCACGAGCCCGAGTATTCTTGCTTCGATTCCGGCCCGAAGCAAAGGGCCTGGAATGGTTGTGAGTGTCCGACCTAAGCTTTTTCTGGCAAACACTTTGAACATGTCCTTTTTTGTTACAGAAAAAGCAAATAGCTTGGCGTGACGGGCAGTTCTCACGCGAATGTCTAGTTGCACATTGCGGGTATGATTTCACTGCATTTGCGTGCTTGCGCAGCACACGTGGCTGCGCGGACGTGCGCGAGGGCTGTTTACAGTTCCGTGCAGCTCGCCCGGCGGGCCGGTTAATGTGACACACGGCTGGCGAAGTTTCAAACGATTCCTGAGCAAAGTCAAGTGTGTCTTGCCTATCCAATATGTCTATCACTTGTTGAAGGGAGGGATTTACCAGTTTCAAAATCTGTTCCCTGATACGAACATCAGAAACGTTCTGTGCAATTGCATCACGCACCATAGTATCTAAATAAGGGAGTCCACATTCACACTGAAAAGCACAATCCCTAGTAAGGCCTTGCAATGTTGCAACCCACTCCCTATTAGTTTGACCGGCCGTACGGTTTGTACGAAAGAACGTATACCTTTTTGCAACTACATTGACTGTTTCTTTGAAATAGGCATCTAAAGCAGACAAAATTTCATCGTAGGACAGAGTTGCTACGTCGCGTCGGGGAAACAATTTCACTATCACACGGTAGGTGGACACACCGACACAAGAAAGGAGATGAGGCTGCCGCTCGTTACCTTGAATTCTGTAGGCGGCGAGATGGAATCCAAATTGGCGTGACCACTCCATCCAGGTTTCCAGTGCGGAATCAAAAGGCCTAAAAGTTGGTGCAACAGCATGTTGTGGCTGCGGTAGCGGTGAAGCGGCGGCGGCCGCATCGTTTTGCAGCGCACGTTGACCCTGGACGAGCTGTCTAAGGGCATCCAATAAGGCCTGCGTCTGCTGATTCTGCAAGCGATAAAATTCGGACGTACATCTGGAGAATGTGGCGAAGCCATGATACAAGTAAATGAGTGCAATACGAACGCGAAATCCTCTTTTAAGCCTCGTCGCCACTTGTTGTATAGCTAGAGAAGGCCGAAATGCACGCGTTAAACTCAAGCAGGCTGGCGTGAGGTCTGAAACAGGATACGTAATGAATGCTATAAAGAAAAGTACGTAGCTTCTGAAATACTTAACTTTAATCCACATTTGTAGAACATCTCTCTTGATGATACAATAATAGACTCTCAATATAAATGGAATACGGCGCGTTGCTAGGTCGTAGCAATTGTAGCTGAAGGCTATGCTAACTATCGTCTCGGCAAATGAGAGCGTAATTCTCAGTGAACCATGGCTAGCAACGTCAACTGTACAACTGGGACGAGTGCTAGTACGTCTCACTAGACCTGCCGTGTGGTGGCGCTCGGTCTGCAATTACTGACAGTGGCGACACGCGGGTCCGACATGTACTAATGGACCGCGGCCGATTTAAAGCTACCACCTAGCAAGTGTGGTGTCTGGCGGTGACACCACAGTAATAACGCCAGAGGGTGCATAAGCCGCCTCAGCAGCATTCGGGGAGCAGATCTGCTGGACGAGACAGGGAAACCATTAGCCGCGCCGAAGAGGGGCCGACCGGGCGTGGAGAAATTTTGGCGGCCCAATAACAGGAGAAAACCCAGGTGTCGTCGTTATGAAAATTCCGTGTGGAATAATCAACGGCGGGAGAGTGTGCCAGTGTTAGGAGAAAGACGTGCGCCCACAAGTAGTAGATCAGCTGTAGACACGGCAGTAGAAAATACATTCACTGTCAGTGAGAACAATGTAAGTAGTGTTCCGGAAATAGATTATAAAGTGGCAGCTGTAACACCCACAGCAGAACTGGAGATTGAGTTTAAGAATGATTCGCAATTGTTGAGAGAAGATCAGATGTCGGATAACACGTCCGTCATCGAGCGAGGGGATGTAGAGAGGGATGAGGTCTGGTTAAGGCAGTTCGGTCGCTTATACGACGAACTAAGAGATTATAGGGGCCTGTACGGGAGAAGTGTTTATGAGGAGCGCGGGCAGGATTTGCCGCGTCTCGTCCCGCAGGAAGGTGGTGTTTGTGAAGTGATAGAAAGTTCTGGCCCTAACCGGCAGACTTTACCAGAAATAATTGATGTTAATGGGGAGCACGAGCCAGATTCGTCGTGTTTCGTCCCGGAAGAGTTGGATGTTGAAGTAGTAACGGAAAGTTCTGGCCCTGACCGGCAGACTTTACCTAAAGTTACAGTGGGAGAAGTGGCCGACCCATCCGACGCAAAACTCCAGTTTAGACATTGCGAAAGTATTAAGGAGAAAGATTACGAGAATTTTAGTGGCAGCCGGACACGATTGGTAGAAAGGCACATAGATTACAGCGTGTATGAGGTTAGGGCTGACGTTATACGGTCGGACGATAGCAGTGTGGGTTGCGCAGATCTAGAGGAAGTAGTTGCAGAGACTACTGGAATAATTCCTCCAGGTAGATTGGCGGATGAGATCAATCTGGCCAAAGAGGAATCAACGAAGGCGACAATTAGTGAACTGATAGCAAAGCAACACTCACTAGTTGACGAATTACAGGAAAAGGTTTTGGTATTGGAGGCGAAGCTACAGACTAAGCCTCAGGACAAACGTGTTGAAATTAAAACTGTATGTGAACAGAGGCTGAAAACGCCGCTAGATAAGCCGGATTTAGGATCAAAGCCGGATGGTTTTTTCAGGAATGACCTGGATATAGACGAGGATTTACTGTGGGAAAATAAAGAAACAGTCGAGGACAAGTGTAGACAGATAGTGGTGTCTGTTAATATGCACGACCTACAACTAAACGTGTTGATTGACACCGGTGCAGAATTGAGTGCTGTATCTGGGAAAATATTTGAGTTACTGAAAGACAGATCCGGCATCGTAATTATGCCAGTAACAGGAGTGAAAATTATCGGTGCTACTGGAAAGGCCAGTGAACCGGTCACGAAACAGATTTTTGTCAACTTCGAGATATGTGGGGCACGATTTGAACAAGAGTTTGTAGACTTAACTACGGAAGTAATTGTCGGGTTAGAAAGCAAAACTTTGACATGTACGTCACAAGATAAAACAATAGTAGTTAGTTTTGACGAGGCAGGAGACGGTGTGCATAGGCAATACCAGCCTATACACATTGTTAACTGGCCGGATGGTATTGACGTAGGTATGAATTTGAACTACTGTAATGTGAGGAATCTCGGTATTGACAATAGTGTAAAAAGTGAATTGTAAAGTATTGTAGACGGTGTGTCAAACGTAACACATGAACAAAGACGAGGCCTGTATGAAGTAATAATGAGAAATAATAGTGTGTTTTCAGACAAACCGGGACTTGTGGAAGAGATAATCAAATTCCCTCCACAGATTGACATTAATATTGGTGTGAAAAAAGATCGTTTGCGAGAAGTAATGAAGCTAAAAGCCGATGCTCGCATACGTCGTCATGACGCTAAAGCGCGTTTTGCTAAGTTTGCAATCGGAGACTTAGTACTTGTAAAAGCTCATGAGAAATCGAGCGAGATAGACCATGAAACCTCAAAATTTAAGTTTGTTTATAATGGACCATATAAAGTTATTGGTATACCTCACACAAATGCTTATTGCTTAGAGTATCCAAGCTCTGGAAAACTATTAGGTATACGGAATATTGTAGACTTGAAATTGCACCAACCAAGGATCGATTAATACCACACAATGGGTAATTTGTACAGTATGTAAATATAGATTTAAGGTTTGCTAGATTGTCATGCTTTCGCCTGACCAAGGGACATTAAAGAAGTTGTAATTAATAAGTAATTAATTTTTACTAAATGATTTAAGAGTAACTGATTAGTAATCATCTGAAAAATCCAAGCTGCTAGTTTAAGTTTTCAGCTGAGTCACAGTAGATTAAGGAATGTAAATATGCTTCTGTAACTAGCTGTAAGATTTCATAAACATGTGATTTACTAGTCATTGCCGATGTACTTAGACGGTGTTTTAAGTTTCAGGCTTGTACATGTGTGATGATGGACAGTGTTGAGTTATCCATTGTGATAGTGTTAATGGACTCCTTCAGATTACTCGGGAGTGAGTTTTTCCGAAAGATTCAGTGAAACGGACGTTCTGGAAATGCCGTCACACAGGCGAGTGATATCAAGCGTGCCGCACAGGTGGGTGCAACAATACTGGCGAGGCAGAGCCGCTGTCGGCTCTTGTGCCGCTCTCGGCATTCTTTGTACTTGCGAGTACGGAAGGCGGAGTTGTTTTTCTTCCCGGACAGCTGATGTGAAAGAATTCTGCTGTCAATATTTATGTTTTTGTCGATCTGCTGTATATTATTTTCTTGTTTAGCGTTAAGAGCACTTACATGGCGAGAGTATTAATTATGAAAAGGTTACATAAAAATGTGTATAATATGTAATTAATAATTAATTTGCATATTTTGATCTACCTGGTTTTATGACCATGTACTCTGATTAATTTTGTAAATAGTATTCCATTTCTTGATAGTGTTACGAATTTTGACGATTTTGGAATAGCTAAACCATTTTCTATATTTTCTAGGAATTATAATATGTTGTCAACCTGTTTTATTTTGTGCAAGATGACAGAGTGGAATAAGATTAGGAGTGTCTCCACTCAATTATTATGGTCTAAAAATTGATTTATGGTTAATTAGACGAATACTAAATTTTGTTGATGTGTTGAGCATATGCATTTCCGCTGTTCCTTTTTTGGGACATTTTCTGAGTCTTTTTAGGTTACACGAACATCCTCAGACAATGTGGAGCATGTGTAATGCCGGAAATGCATATCCTCCTATTTCCATCAATTGTACTATAATTCTTTTTCCTTGTTTTGTTACCTCAAGATATGACATTTCTGTCTCTTTATATATTGTAATTGTTTTTCTGTTTATATATATATATAATATATATATATATATATATATATATATATATATATATATATATATGCATTTATGTCGATGTATAATTGGTTGTTTTGTAAATGTTATTTGTATTTTTATGCTGGGTCTTGCCTAGGGAAAACTATGCTATCGAACGAATACGTCGATAGGTCGTGTGGAGAACCAGAGTGTTTAGGATCTTTGGTAGTGTTAAGGCTGTCGCGTGGAGTGCAGGCAGAGGGAGTCTGGCTGGGGTAGTGTTAACTCTGCCGCGTGGAGCGCGGGCAGAGCAGGGGGGGTCTGGCTGGAGTAGCGAGTGGAGCAGGTGTGTTGTGTGACGCTCCCGCGAGTTGCCGCGCTTTCGGGGTTTGGGAGCATGTAATTGCGCTCGACTTGCTATGATAGTTTCTGACATGGTGTCGCGGACGGGAAGCATTAGCTGGCGCACTTCAAGAGCCCGTTTCGTCTGGTGACCGTGTCGAGAAGAAGGCGCGCCAACACACAGCTTCTGCAACAGCGACAGCCGACAATGAGTGACTGTCGCCACCTCCTCGATCGACGGCTTCAAACCTTCAATCAACCAACAAGGAAGGCTAAGCGCACGTAAATTTTTAGAACTGTATGGCAGACCTCAGCTTTTCAAACTTTTAAAAAAAACTTAGCATGAACCTTTGTTGCTCATTGTCCCAATTGCATTGCCAAGCAGGGTCCCTTCCTTTTCCAAAATGAACCCGAGTGTCGTTGAGATTCAAACGCCAGCATTAAAGTAATATTATAGCCTTTCACTGCTTTAAGATCAAAGTTCAGTTAAAGTATTCATAGCTGGCTACAATATTTAGATTACACAAGCACGAATTAAGAGTGCAAGTTTTGTTACCGTATTTTAGCTTACTTGTGACTGCAGCTCAGCTTGGTACGTACTAAATTTTACTATTGTTAATTGTTCAGAATCATTTAATTCAAGTTCAAAGTTAAATCCCTTATTTCTAAATTGCGTAGATTCAAGTAGCTTTTGAAATGATTGTTGAGGTAGTCCAAGACTAACCATATTTTACTGAATTTCGATGTGCTTCAGGAAGAAAGCTCACTATTAACTTCAGTCACTAAATTAACTTTCGATTTTCCTGTTTTATTAATTCTTTTGCTAAATTAAGTCAGAGTGTAGCGAAATTTATTACTTCTGACAAACTTTCAGTTTTCACACTGCAAGTGTCAACCTTCAGTTGCCATGCTTATAGTGCTAATTATATGTGTAATAACCTTTCTTTTTCAGTTACTATAGTAATTGTCCTTAGGGCTGGCGACCATAATTTCCCCAAATCTCAAATATCTAATTACCGCTAGTTCATTGTTAAGGTAACGGCCGCACATTTACTTTCTTTATTAACTTTACCCCTTTTCAAAATTAATTTCCACCAGTTTCATTTGCATTTTTCCTTTCATTTAGATGTAACCCTTTCCTCCCTCCTTACCGACAGATTAACTTCGGTGACGATTGCTTTTCCCAAATTTCCGTTAGGTAAACGCGGTTTAATTTTTCACTGTCATTAGGGTCGATAAGTGAGGGGGAGGTTACACGTCGTGCTTGATGCTGTAGCTTTACTCCTTGAACACTGAAAATGTAGTAAGCGGTAAACTTTTATCTTTTTACAGCTACAAAAAGTGGAACACCCCCTTAGAACAATTATACATGACTGTGTTTAAACTGACACACAATATTTTTAGCGCAACGCAATCTGACTTTCAAAAATCCCTACAAAAGAATGGCCCTGACTAACATTAATCTATACCTTTCACAAATAACTTACCTCACAAAAATCTTCGTTACTCAAGCTACTGCAATACAGCGAGCGCCACTACTGCCAGCTAAATAAAAGATTCAAACTACTGAAGGCACTAACTACTAATAGGCATAGTTAGCAAATGAAAGATTTTGATAGAGAACAAACAATGTATTTACCTCAATAGTGTTCAAAAGTCATAATGTGTATAGCAGTTCATGACATCCAGTCTTACAAATTTCAAAACTCCGCCATCTCTCTCCCCACATCTACCACTGCTGGCGGCTCACCTCCAACTGCGCAACGCTACGCGCTGTTAACATCCAGCTGCCCAACACTACAATGGCAGACAACAATGCAAACTAGCCACAGACTGCACACAGCACAGCCAGTGATTTTCATACAGAGCGCTACGTAACGTTGCCAATAAGAAAACATAAACAGCCTACTTACAAAAGTTTCGGAGACCGATCAAGATAAACAGCACTCTGCTTGCCACTCTAAGGGAAAAAATTACAAGGATTGCTTATCAATGGGAAAAGTTGTGGGTAACGAGTTTGCTGCCGTTAAAGGCCACCTGGACCGAAGTTAAGTGGATGTACAGGCAGGTATAGCGATTACATCCAACTATGAAATCGCGTTTGGAGCCAAAATAAGTAAAAAGAACTTAGGAATGATGAACAGTGGAAAATAAATACAAACATATAATCAAAGGAAGCCAACCAAAATGTGCTGAGGTATGAGTTCAGGAGTAACATATGGCACACCATCGCTGCGATTTGCGAGGATAATGTAAGTTAATGCTGAGGAATAGGGAAAACAAAACCGTAACGTTCGGATACGGCATTAGTAGTGTCCCGCTTGACACAGTCACGTCGTTAAGTATCTGCGACTAACGTGGCGAAGCGGTATGAATTGGAACGAGCGTTTGACGTCTTCGGTAGGAAGGGCGAATGGTCGACTTGGGTTTATTGGGAGCATTTTAGGAAAATGTAGTTCATCTGTAAGGAAACGGCTTATAGGACGCTAGCGCGACCTGTTCTTGAGTACTGCTCTAGTGATTGGGATCCAGATTGGATTGGAAGAAGACAGTGAAGCATGTCAGAGACGAGCTGCCATATTTGTTGCCGGTAGGTTCGATCAGCATACAAGTGTTACGGATATGCTTGGGGAGCTCAAGTGGGAATCCCTGGTGGGAAGAAATGAAATCTACCGGGTATTTCACGGTTAACAGGTAAATAGCTACCAATTCAAAACTACACCATGATTCACCGGTAGATTCAATAGGTAGTTTAATAGATACTGAAATACATACATTTGTATTCAAAAACTTGGAAGAAGTAATCACTGCACCAGACAAAACATCACATGCTTTAAGAGAAAGGCCCCGAAATTGTAAAGCCAGAAGACTTCCTAAATGCAGAGAAGGTACCATTTTCACACGGAAAAAGTAATACAGATATCTGGTTTAAATGGCATACAACTTATTTTATTATGAAAGAGAGTATTAAAATTAAGAATATTAACGGATGTCTCTCAGTACACATCACATATTGGGTAAGGTGAAAAAGTACAGAAAAATTTCGCAAATTTCCTAAAAATAATTATCAGGTAAAAAGTTGAAGGATCATGTTGGAAGTGCTGCGCCTAAGTAACGAAGATAGACCTCAAGGAAACAGTTGCTGTTTTACAGTTAACTTATTTTATTTTTTTCATACTGTAATCAACTTCTTACTATTTCTTTCTAAGTCAATATTTTTTCATTATGTTTCTTGTAAACTTTTATCCACTGTAAATGAAGTTGCTTGATCTGATGAAAGAGATGAACATTTTAATTTACACACATCAAAAAAAGTTTTCCATCAGCCCGGTTCACAGAACTCCTGAAGATAGACGTTGTCGGTGGAGATTGTATCATAGACACTGTCCCTTTGACTATTCAAAGATGTCACTTAAACCTCCCAAAGATGTGTCAACCATGCATGAGCAGCGCCTATTAGTCGGAGGGAGTCCGACAGCCGATCAATACCAGTCATTCCACCAGGAAGGAGGTACACGGCTCATCGTTGTCTGTAGTTCAACCATACCTAGAAGGTCAATACCGCGATTAGATCGCGTCCGCATTGTTACTTTGTGCCAGGAAGGGCTCTCAACAAGGGATGTGGCCAGGCATCTCGGAGTGAACCAAAGCGATGTTGTTCGGACATGGTGCAGATACAGAGAGACAGGAACTGACAATGACATGCCTCGCTCAGTTCGCCCAAGGGCTACTACTGCAATGGATGACCGCTATGTACGGATTATGACTCGGAGGAACCCAGACAGCAACGCCACCATGTTGAATAATGCTTTTCGTGCTGCCACAGAACGTCGTGCTACGACTCAAACTGTACGAAAAAGGCTGCATGATGCGCAACTTCACTCGCGACGTCCATGGCGAGGTCCATCTTTGCGACCACGACACCATGCATTGCGGTACGGATGGCCCAACAACATGCCGAATGGACCGCTCAGGATTGGCATCACGTTCTCTTCACCGATGAGTGTCGCATATGCCTTCAACCAGACAATCGTCGGAAACATGTTTGGTGGCAACCCAGTCAAGCTGAAAGCCTTAGGCACACTGTCCAGCGAGTGTAGCAAGGTGGATGTTCCCTGCTGTTTTGGGGTGGCATTATGTGGGGCCGACGTACGCCACTGGTGGTCATGTGGTCATGGAAGGCGTCGTAGTGGCTGTACGATACGTGAATGCCATCCTCCGACCGATAGTGCAACCATATCGGCAGCATATTGGCGAGGCATTCGTCTTCATGGACGACAATATGCGCCCCCGTCGTGCACATCTTGTGAATGACTTCCTTTAGGATAACGACATCGCTCGACTAGAGTGGCCAGCATGTTCTCCAGACATAAACCCTAACGAACATGCCTAGGATAGATTAAAAAGGGCTGTTTATGGACGACGTGACTCACCAACGAGCGATATACGCCGATTTCCGTTGAGGATTGTGACAGTCCGGACCAGTAGTGCACTGATGAACTTGTGGATAGCATGCTACGACGAATACAGGCATGCATCAATGCAAGAGGACGTGCTACTGGGTATTAGAGGTACCGGTGTGTACAGCCATCAGGACCACAACCTCTGAAGGTCTCGCTGTTTGGTGGTAAAACATGCAATGAGCAATAAAAAGGACGAAGATGATGTTTATGTTGATCTCTATTGCAGTTTTCTATACAGGTTCCGGAGCTCTCGGAACCGAGGTGATGCAAAACTTTTTTTGATGTGTGTATATGCTATAAAAAATTAATTTTATTTCCTGATAAAACTACTGTAGCACTTACAGTACGATTCCTTAATGCAGCATAATAGCACGTACCCAAATATTACCACTTTATTAACTACTGTATATTTTCTGCTATGCACTCCAATGAGTACTAATTCGAAATATTTTGAATTTTGTGTGTACACACGATAAATATTTTGTGTATTCCCACTAGGTCGTCGTTGGGACATTAAAACTGTAATCAACTAGATATGAAGGGGGGAGTTTCTCTGTGTCTGAGTTGAGCGCGCCAATTGAAAATTTGTAACGGCTTGTAGACAGCCCGCCATTTCTAGAACAAAACAGATACGCCTATGGGCGGCTTTGGGGCAGGAAATAGCTGTAGTGACGAACTTAGCAAAAACGCTAATAAATTGTTCCAAAGGAGTCTCGAGTGTGACTGGCCTGTGTTCGCAGCCACGTCGCAGATATTTATATGCTCTGATCTATTATTCTGTCGCTAAAAAGAGTGTTATAGAACATCCTACATGAAGAGCCATGACTACGAGCTTATGGCCAGCATTGTCAGCACAGGAGCTCAAATATCCGCCAACGTCGAAGCAATACGAAGAATTAGGACTGTATTATTAGCATGAACTAGCGTTTCATGACTTTCGTTTGATATGTGTGTGAAATTGAACTTGTTATGTTAGGCCTTCTTAATTCGTCTGAATGTTATTGCCTGAGTCATACATCGATTCCTAATCGGTGTATAGTTCCTAGGTGTCATGAAAGTACAAGTGCTTTTTCAAATATTTAGTAGAAACTGTATAGTTTATGTTCTACTCATGGAGTTAAAAGTCACTTCGCTTTGTGATTTAAATTAACTGCTCGATTTGAGCTGGTGATCGTATTCCTTGATTTTCTTGCCACTTACTATTTCTCTGATACTAGGAACATTGGTTCGAACCCTGTTAGTGGTGTAGTATTCGTAGGATACGCTGTCATGCGAGAGAAAGAAATTAATAGTCCGATTGCTTTATTCCATTAGACGCACCTTCATAGTCAACTTAATCTTGGAAATGGGGTAATATTAACTGAGCTACGAAAACTGCTCTGTTCTGCCATCTTAAAAAGATGAAGGACTTTAGTTTTAATCGGGACGTAACACTTTTAAACTGTCTCGCAAAGAAGTGTTTCATTTGTTTCTTCTTCTGAGAGAACTGAACCACTTCAGTCAGTCGCTCTCTGGTCAGTAAGCTTTCTTTGCGAATTCGCCAGTACCTTTTCATGCGTTCTGATCTTTTTTGTTGTTCCGCATCTCTAAGTACACTTTTTATTGTATGTCGTTTTTCTATTATTGATTTAAATCTGTTACCTTTTTAGCTCATTTAAATTTTCTGTTTCGTTTTGCATATCGTCCAGAGTTAATTCAAGCTCTGTCCTATCGTACCTGATTTCCTTTATCCATCCTACTTGTTGCTTCATGTTCCAAAGTTTCTCTTGGAGTATAATTCTTCTTGGCAATCTTGTTTCTGGTGTGATGAAAAAAAACAAACCCTTTGTTTCATTTGTTTCTTAATACTGTTGAAATATATTACGTACATTAAGTAAGGCGCTTAAACAATAAGCACTGAAAGCACTTATCAGAAATTAAACAAAAACAGTGGTAAGCGTCTTTGACAGCAACCCCAAAATTTCGTTCACTCTTATTCATTGCTTATGTTTTGAATGAATATAGCGCCATCAGTTTGAGAGATTACCAGCTACTGGTGAAGCCTTAATTCACAAACTGTCTAGTTAATGTAATCCCGTGTGTATCAACGGCCTGGAAGAAGTCTTCCGATTGGTTTCTACTTTGGCGACTTACGTGCACCTCCCCAGTCCCAGTAATCCTATTGGGGAAGGGAGATCTACAGTTTAACCTTAAATTCGAATCACATGTCGTTTCTGAAAAATGTTCAAGTTTATGAGAGGGTAAAGATAGGCTAAAGGCATACTGAAACATTCAGTGCTTCAATCGGGATTTCATCCCTCGACCTTACAGTTTCCCTAAAACGCGCTTTACCACCGTATGACAAGGTCAGACACTGTGAAGCTAAAAGAGGTTGGAAAGTGAATCTTGCTGTTGTCTTGCCCCTAGACTGGAAAATAGCTTCTAAAGGCAGAAGGATCCACATTGTTTTGCAGCAAGTCGTTACGTGGTACACAAGAAATCATTACTTGACTCAAAACGTATAGTTTAGTATATTAGATTTTCTACAGAAGCTCGAAATTTTGCGTGTACTTCAATGCGAGATTCTTACAACAGTTTTCACAACGAAACTTTGTCTCGAAACCTGGCAGAAAATCGAAAGAGTTCTGGTAGTAAGTAAAGTATACTAGCGGCAAGACACAATCAATGCCTTCTATGCGTGGTGGGGTGGAAATACTATCGATGTAAGTGCTGCTAAAGCAGAGTTACTAAACAGATCTTCAGGAATTCCTTCACCAAAGAAGTAAATATTCCAGAATTCGAATCAAGAACAGCTGCCAACATGTGTAACTACCGAGCGAGGTGGCGCAGTGGACTCGCATTCGGGAGGACGACGGTTCAATCCCGCGTCCGGCCATCCTGATTTAGGTTTTCCGTGATTTCCCTAAATCGCTCCAGGCAAATGCTGGGATGGTTCCTTTGAAAGGGCACGGCCGACTTCCTTCCCCATCCTTCCCTTATCCGATGAGACCGATGACCTCGCTGTTTGGTCTCTTCCCCCAAACAACCCCCCTCCCCCCCATGCGTAACTTAGAAGTAGATATCCTTGGTGAAATGAAGTAACTTAAATCACTTAACAAAAGTAAGTCTTCCGGTCCGTACTGTATGCCAATTAGGCTCCTTTCAGTTAATGCCGATGCAATAGCTCTGTACTTAACAATCATATACAACCGCTCGCTCGACGAAGATCTGTACCCAAAGACTGCAAAGTTGCACAGATCACACTAATGTACAAGAAAGACAGTTGGAGTAATCCTTTAAATTACAGATCCATGTCATTAACGTCGATATGTAGCAGGATTTTGCAACACATATTGTGTTCGAACATTGTGAATTACCTCGAAGAGAGCGGTCTCCTGACACACAACCAAAACGGATTTGGAAAACATCGTTCTTGTGAAACACAACTAGGTCTTAACTCACACGAAGTGCTGAGATCTATCCTCAATGGATATCAAATTGATTCCGTATTTCTAGATTTCCAGAAGGCATTTATCACCTTCCTTCAACAGCGGCTTGTAATCAAATTGTGTGCTTATGGAATATCGTCTCAGTTATGTGACTGGATTCGTGATATCCCCGAGGTAGTGTTATAGGCCCTCTTCTGTTACTTATCCATATAAACGATTTAGGTACCATCTGAGCAGTCGTCTTAGGTCGTTTGCAGATGATAATGTCGTTTATCCTCTATTAAGCAGGGGGAGTTCGCAAAAGGCCAATAGTTTCAAAACAGATTTGGTAATGTAGAAATCTGAGTTTTAGGGAAAGGGTAGAAAATGAAATGAGAGATGAGCAAATAACTCGTTAGTCCCGATTCGTGAAGTGAACTGTGAAGAGGACAGTGTTCTATTCAGATGATTGTTGGGTGATAACACTAGATCAGCAATACTGGCATTGCTATCGACAAACAATTAATAGAAGAGGTTAACATGAATAATGTAGTGACCGAGCTATCCTTCTGAGAACAGAAAACGCAACAACCATCGTACGGATTTACATGCCTACATCACAAACTGGTGACGAAAAATGGAAAAAAATGAAAGTGTATACTGGGGAATTGATAACATATTTGAAGACTGACGGGATTTTGATAGTCTTGGGGGGCAGAAATGCTGAAAATACGGAAGAACGGCAGGCGGAATTCTTCGAGAATGCGAGTTGGGCTTCAAATAATACTCTCGAATGCACTAAAGCAGATGCTTTGCAATTCTTGTCTGTATGAACGGAGACATGGGTAAAAAACATTATTGCCTGTGAAATGATTTTATTGATAGAAAAGGATTTTCTGCGTTGGTCTGCGGGCACTGTGGACATTTTATGAAGATCTAGATGAAGTGTTCGTAAGACAACTGAATTTTTTGTGTGGATCCGCGGTCATTGTGAACATTTTGTGAAGATTTAGATTATATATTAGCAACATAAATGATTTTTCTGTATGGATCCGCTCGATATCAAAAACAGAAAAAGGTCCAGTGCCAGTGTTAAATTTATGCCTAATCGAGGCGTCTACTGAATCTGGACTGAACTGAAATAGTTAAGAAATAGCTGAAGCAACAACCAATAATACAAGGTGTTGCCCTATGAGGCAGCCAACATCACTTCGCACCTCTGTGCCACAAATTAGATTTGGTGAATTCGCAAGGGCTATATTTATGACTCCATAAAATTAACCATATCTAGCACAGTTGCAGCTGGGTAAGATGTCCTACGTTCAATACATAAGCCTACCAGATTTCAAACTAGCGTAGTAGGTTTCTGTAGTATGTAGAGAGATCAGCTGTTCAGTCGCCAGTTTGTAGAGTGCCTCCACATGAGAAAGTGGAACCGCAATGTAATAATAATTTCACAGTTGATGCAGGGCGGCTTGAATGTTACTTGAAGGTACAGTTTAAATATTGCCACTTAAACTGTTATAAATGGCTATAATATAGCCGAAGATGATCTGAGAATCGTAACCGGTTGGTAAATAAAGAATTATTTATGACTGCGTGGGCTTCCGTGGCCAGAGTCTACCAGTAGAAGAAGCCCTCTTCAACCATGGCCGAAACGTTAGTTTCTCCAGTATAGTTCTTTTACATTATGACGCGCTACCCTACTCGGAAAACTTTTATGTCAAAAATGGTTCAAATGGCTCTGAGCACTATGGGACTTAACATCTGTGGTCATCAGTCCCCTAGAACTTAGAACTACTTAAACCTAACCAACCTTAGGACATCACACACATCCATGCCCGAGGCAGGATTCGAACCTGTGACCGTAGCGGTCACGCGGTTCCAGACTGAAGCGCTTAGAACCGCACAGCCACAACGGCCGGCTACTTTTATGTCAAAGAATTATATATCTGTAGCTCTTGGAGGTTGAAAAATGACTTTTTCGAATACATGCGAGCTGTGCTCCATCACCTCCACAAAATAATTTAGGAGGACATGGTCTCAAAATCCAGGATACCGCAGTTAGTAGTTCTCGTCAATACGGCGTACAAGATCATCAGTGACACCAATGACAGTGTAACTAAAAACATCTACCAATTTTTCATCCAGCAGGAAACTGACTCATCCCTGTCTCCAGACGTCAAAGCGAATGTTGTACCGGAATATACTGATTGTCATCTACCACCGATTTCTGAACCATCAAAGCAGGGGAGTACTTGTTCGCCCCATATCAATTTGCTTCCCCCCTTCCGCAGCACCCCTAAGCAACCAAGTTTCTGCAGCTCAGTTAGCCCACGTCTTTCATCGAGTGATATCCACTTTTCATAGAGCCGACATGGTGTGAAGCAGGGCCAAACACAGCGTCCACGCCTGAGAAGTTGAACCACTCCAATCTTGAACAGAGCCCGCTCTGTTACCATCGAACACCGAGTCTTGTCTTTGGACCAAACCGTCATTTGGATTATGACGTGCAAGATTGGGAATCCTTTCCGTCCACCAAACTTAACAGCTACGTTTGGATATGTGGGCACTTCGTTTACTATGGGCTACAGACGACATATCCTACGTCTACATCTATATCTACGTGATTACTCTGCTATTCACAATAAAGTGCCTGGCAGAGGGTTCAATGAACCACCTTCATGCTGTCTCTCTACCGCTCCACTCTCGAACGGCACGCGGGAAAAACGAGCACTTAAATTTTTCTGTGCGAGCCCTGATTTCTCTTATTTTATCGCGATGATCATTTCTCCCTATGTAGGTGGGTGACAACATAATGTTTTGGCAATCGGAGGAGAAAACTGGTGATTGAAATTTCTTGAGAAGATCCCGTCGCAACTGAAAACGCCTTTGTTTTAATGATTGCCACTCCAATTCACGTATCATGTCTGTGACACTATCTCCCGTATTTCGCGATAATACAAAACGAGCTGCCCTTCGTTGTACTTTTTCGACGTCATCCGTCAGTCCCACCTGATGCGGATCCCACACCGCACAGCAATACTCCAGAATAGGGCAGACAAGCGTGGTGTAAGCAGTCTCTTTAGTAGACCTGTTGCACCTTCTACGTGTTCTGTCAATGAATCACAGTCTTTGGTTTGCTCTACCCACAATATTATCCATATGATCGTTCCAATTTAGGTTATTTGTAATTGTAATCCCTAAGTATTTAGTTGAATTTACAGCCCTCAGATTTGACTTATCGCGTAATCGAAATTTAGCTGATTTCTTTTGGCACTCATGTGAATAGCTTCACACTTTTCTTTATTCAGGGTCAATTCCCACTTTTCGCACCATACAGATACGAGGGCTATCCACAAAGTACATTACGTTTTGGAATTAAAAATAAATAAAGTATTGGAATTTTTTTTATTATATACAGATGAAAGCCACACTTAAATACTACTTTTCTACATAGTTACCATTTAAATTAAGGCACTTATCGTAGCGATGGACGAGCTTGGAAATTCCTTCGTCGTAAAATTCGGCCGCCTCTGCCTTCAACCACGTGATTACCTCTTTTTGAAGCTGTGCGTCCTCATCAAAACGCTGCATAGCCAACCACTTCTTCATTGCTGGGAATAAGTGGAAGTCGCTCGGTGCCAGGTCGGAACTGTACGGCGGATGAGGAAACAACTCCCACTTAAAAGATTCGAGAACTTCATGAGTGGCATTTGCCGTGTGGGCCCGGGCGTTGTCGTGAATCAGCAAGATCTTTGAGCCCAACTTTCCCTTCGCTTGTTTTGTATTGCTCTTCTGAGGTTGTGCAGAGTTTGGCAATACCTTTGAGAGTTTATTGTAGTGTCTCTTTCTAGGAAATCCACAAAAATCACACCTTTTCTGTCCCTAAAGAGGTAACCACGTGGTTGAAGGCGCAGGCGGCCGAATTTTGAGACGAAGGAATTTCCAAGCTCGTCCATCGCTACGATAAGTGCCTTAATTTAAATGGCAACTATGTAAAAAAGTAGTATTTAAGTGTGGCTTTCATCTGTATATAATAAAAAAAATTTCCAATACTTTATTTATTTTTAATTCCAAAACGTAATGTACTTTGTGGATAGCCCTCGTATTTTATCTAAATCATTTTGCAAGTCGTTTTGATCATCTGATGACTTTAAAAGATTGTAAATGAGAGCATCATGTGCAAACACTCTAAGACGGCTACTCAGATTCCCTCCTATGTCGTTAACATAGATCACTAACAATAGAGGGCCTATAACACTTCCTTGGGAAACGCCGGATATTACTTCTGTTTTACTCGATGAATTTCCGTCTATTACTACGAACTTTCTGACAGGAAATCACGAATCCAGTCGCACAACTGAGGCGATACTGCGTAGGCATGCAGTTTGGTTAGAAGACGCTTGTGAGGAACGGTGTCGAAAGCCTTCTGAAAATCTAAACATATGGAATCAATTTGATATCCCCTGTCGATAGTACTTATTACTTCATGAGTATAAAGAGCTAGTTGTGTTTCACAAGAACGATATTTTCTGAATCCGTGCTGACTATATGTCAATACATCTTTTTCTTCAAGGTACTTCATAATGTTCGAATAGAGTATATGTTCAAAAACCCTACTGTAAATCGACGTTAGTGATATAGGGCTGTAATTCAGCGGATTACTCCTACTTCCCTTTTTGGGTATTGGTGTGACCTGAGCAGTTTTCCAGTCCTTAGGAATGGATCTTTCTGTGAGCGAGTGGTTGTATATAATTGGTAAATATGGAGCTATTTTATCAGCATACCCTGAGATTAACCTGAGGACCAGAGGCCTTGCCTTTATTAAGTGATTTAAGCTGCTTTGCTACACTGAGGATATCTACTATGTTAATCATCTTGGCTGTTGTTCTTGATTAGAATTCGGGAATATTTACTTCTTCTTCTTTGCGAGTTTCGGAAAACCGTGTATAAAAACTCTTCTTTAGTGACACTGTCATCAGTGACTTCACCGTTGTTATCGCGCAGTGAAGATATTGATTGCGTCTTGTCACTGGTGTGCCTTATGTATGACTAGAATCTCTTTGGGTTTTCTGCCAGATTTCGAGACAGAATTTCGTTGTGGAAATTATTAAAAGCATCTTGCATTGAAGTACACGCTATATTTCGAACTTTTGTAAAACTTTGCCAATCTTGGGGACTTTGCGTTCTTTTAAATTTGGCATGCTTTTTTCGTTGCTTCTGCAACAATGATCTGACCCGTTTTGTGTACCATGGGGGATCAGTACCATCACTTATTAATTTATGTGGTATATATCTGTCAATTGCTGTTGATACTATCTCTTTGAAAACATTTCACAACTTTTCTACACTTACATGATCAGATCGGAAGGAGTGAAGACTGTCTCTTAGAAAGGTGTTAAGAGCATTTTTATCAGTTTTTTTTAAATAGATATACTTTGCGTTTCTTTTTGATGGTTGTAGGTGGTACGGTATTCAGCCTAGCAGCAACTGCCTTGTGGTCGCTAATCCCTGTATTCGTCACAACATTTGTCCAGGATTATTTGTTGCTTTAAGGTCAAGTATGCTTTCGCAACCATTTACGCTTCGAGTGGGCTCATGAACTAATTGTTCAAAATAATTTTCTGAGAAAGCATTAAGTACAATTTCGGATGATGTTTTATGCCTGCCGCCGGCTTTAAACGTATAATTTTTCCAGCGTATCGAGGGTAGACGGAAGTCACCACTGACTATAATTGTATGAGCGGGGTACTTATTTGAAATGAGACTCAAGTTCTTTTTGAACTATGTCTTCTGAGTCGGGGAGGGGGGGGGGGTTCGGTAAAACGATCCAATTAATAATTTAGTCCGATTGTCAGGTATAACATCTACCCATACTATTTCATATGAACTATCTACTTCAATTTCGCTACATGGCAAACTACCTCTGACACCAATAAATACTTCACCACCGACTGTATTTAATCTATCATTTCTCAACACTGTAAGATCGTTTGAAAAACTTTCGGCAGAATTTATTTCTGGCTTTAGCCAGCTCTCTGTACCTACAACTATTTGAGCTTCAGTGCTTTCTTTTAGTGCTTGGAGCTCTGGTTCTTTCCCAACACAGCTACGAGGTCCCGAGTTCGAGTCTCGGTCGGGCACACAGTTTTAATCTGCCAGGAAGTTTCATATCAGCGCACACTCCGCT
The DNA here is from genome assembly GCF_023864275.1 of Schistocerca cancellata. Lineage (NCBI taxonomy): Eukaryota > Metazoa > Arthropoda > Insecta > Orthoptera > Acrididae > Schistocerca > Schistocerca cancellata. The sequence goes on from NC_064628.1 coordinate 483,308,241, forward strand.
GCAGAGTGAAAATCTCATTCTGGAAACATCCCCCAGGCTGTGGCTAAGCCATGTCTCCGCAATATCCTTTCTTTCAGGAGTGCTAGTTCTGCAAGGTTCGCAGGAGAGCTTCTGTAAAGTTTGGAAGGTAGGAGACGAGGTACTGGCAGACGTAAAGCTGTGAGTACCGGCCGTGAGTCGTGCTTCGGTAGCTCAGTTGGTAGATCACTTGCCCGCGAAAGGCAAAGGTCCCGAGTTCGAGTCTCGGTCGGGCACACAGTTTTAATCTGCCAGGAAGTTTCACAGCTACGACAATTTACAACTACAATACCAATCGTTTCTACGACTACCTTACTATGTTTTACCTACCAACTTTTAGACGTGGTTCCCTGAGACCCTAAATAAATAAATAAATAAATAAATAAAACCACCCAGTCCCTTCCACGCAGCCCCCGCTACCCGTGTAGCCGCCTTCTGTGTGTAGTGGACTCCTGCCTGACCTATTAAGCGGAACCCGGAAACCCACCACCCGATGGCGCAAGTCGAGGAAGATGCAGCCTGCACGGTCGCAGAACCGCCTGAGCCTTTGATTCAGACCCTTCACTCGGCTCTGCACCAAAGGACCACAGTCGGTTCTATCGACGATGCTGCAGATGGTGAGCTCCGCCTTAATCTCGGAAGCAAGACTGGCAGTCTTTACCATTTCCGCAAGCCGCCCGAAAACAGACAGAATCTGCTCCGATCCAAAGCGACACACGTCATTGGTACCGACATGAGCCACGACCTGCAGTTGGCTGCACCCTGTACTCTTCATGGCATCCGGAAGCACCCTTTCCACATCCGGAATGACAACCCCCGGAATGCACACGCAGTGCATACTGGCTTCCTTCCCCTCCTTGGCAGCCATGTTCCTAAGGGGCCCCATTACGCACCTAACGTTGGAGCCCCCAACCACCAGCAAACCCACTCTCTGTGATTGCCCAGACCTTGCGGGCCGAGAAGCTTCCTCTGGAACAAAATCGTTCAAATGGCTCTGTGCACTATGGGACTTAACATCTGAGGTCATCAGTCCCCTAGAACTTAGAACTACTTAAACCTAACTAACCTAAGGACATCACACACATCTATGCCCGAGGCAGGATTCGAACCAGCGACAGTAGCAGTCGCGGGGTTCCGGACTGAAGCGCCTAGAACCACTCGGCCACCGCGGCCGGCCTCTGGAACAGGGTGGACGATTGCATCCGACTCAGAGACATCGTCAGCCACAGATAACGCCCGAAACCTGTTCGTCAAACGAATCGGGGAGGTCCTACGATCGGCCCCTCGGAAAGTTTTTCGCTGCCTGCCAGACTTTGGAATGATCTCCCACTCGACCACGGCTGAGGGGTCAACCTCAGTGTAGGAAGTACCCGGGGATGTCACAGCAGTAGACCGATCGGAGGACACGTGGAACTTGCTCGACGTCCCTCGCATCCCCGCGTCCGATCCCCCACAGTGACGCCCCTTGGCAGCAGCCTCAAGCTGTGTGACGGAAGCCAATGCAGCCTGAAGCTGTGAGCGAAGGGTCGCCAGCTCAGCTCGCATGTAACAAGCGAACGGTGTACTCGCCTTGTTAGTAGCAGGAATTAGCGGTGCGCTCTCGCTGACGGTCTAACAGCCCATCAAAATTTAAACTCACACACTGAAAATCATTGGCACCTAATGAAGCGCTTTCTAAACACAAACAGGTTTACCTTTCATAATTTTATTCGTATTTTGATACCGATGGAGTAACTCACGACAATTTCGATCCCCTTCTCCAATCTCCACTGACCTCTTCCACATAATACGGACGAGAACATGTGAGTTTTACATTTTCAGATAAGTTGCTCTTCATTATGTATTTGGCTTAACCGGATCAGTGCTTATACTCTGAATAGCAATCATCAGTAATTGTGACGAAAGTCTTCCACTATTAGGAGCCATCGTCATTCAGGCAAGGACCTTGTCAAAGAGAGTGGAAGTGCGGATGGAGTTTTGATTGGGGTGGGAAACTGCCGCTAATGTAAGAAGCGTCTCCAGTGATCAACAGTTGTAGGAGGCGACGGAAACCACTCTATTAAATGCACATGATGCTTATCCACAGCAGGTGTGTAATTGAAAAGATGTCTTAGAGATTTCTTCATTGGCAAAAAGATTCTTGATCAGTTCCATGTTCGGGAGAGTGCTGACAAATAGGCGCTGTTCCTTACAGAAAGCTCGAAAAACCTACGAAACGGCGTGAACTTCTACAAGTCATAGCGTTCATCGCCAGAAATTTTAATGTGACAGAAAAGGTAGGAAATTAGAAAAACGAACTGCAGAAGCCCGATCTGCATACAGTAGGAGTCAGAGAAATAAGAAGACTACAAAGTAGACTTAACAGAGTAGAAAAAATATTACGGGAGTAAAATTCCTTAAAAGTAAGAAAGTAGAGGAATGAGTGAGTCACTGCGAACAGTTCAAAGATAAGATTATTCTTATCAGAATCGACCGTCCATAGTAAGTCAATCTTAGCCCTATGCATCTTCATAACGAATGCTTGTCCCATTATGTCATTTTCTGCTGCTGTTAATATTACGCTATATTCGCCTTACGTGTTCTGCTTTCCTACCTTCCTTATCACCAAGACTTTTGAAATTCCGCGTTCTGACTCATAGAGCGTTTACAAATCGTTGTTTTTTAAAACTTTTTTCATCATGCTCCCCTCCCTTTGGCAGTCTCTTCCCTGAGATCCGAATAGTGGAGTAATCAGGAGCCTTTCGGCAACGAAGGAATTATCATGATGCTTTTCCAACTACAGGCCACATTTCTTGCGATGTACGTTAAATTTTTAATGCAGCGGTTTCCATTTACTTTTTTTCGACAAAACAGGCAGCAAAATAACGCCAGAAACAATAGTTAAGGTATACAGAATGATATTTCAACGAAACACTTAAAAGAATTACTATATTAAACATGTACAACTAATTGAAGTCCAATTTTCCATGTTACGCTACAAAAACATTAACAACTATCTTACGTACACGTGGAATGATGAAACGGTGCTACAGATTGCAAAGTATTATTTATTTAATTCGTGTCAGAAGCAATCCCGTCATAAAATCCAAAAAAACAATTGTACTTAGTTTAACAGAACATCAACTTTTACACTGACCAATATGTTTAAGCTACAACTTACATTTTTATACAACAGTATTCTGTCAGTGTTACTACCTTCTATGCCTCTGGTACTAGTTGCCTCATCTCGAACTGTCCCGTGTTTTGAGAGCAGGTTAAAAGATGCGATACTACCAAACTTTTTCATCGTTCATGTAAAGGATCCATATCCTCTTGTATACTCAATTTGGCTGAATTATCTTTGCGTCTTCCCGCTTCAGTCCTAAATCTGTTTAGTATTCACTAGACAGACCAGGCAGATTGATCATCTGGGACCGTCGTTGTTGTTCTTGTTGTGGTCGTCAGTCCAGAGACTAGCTTGATGCAACTCTCCATGCTACTCTATCCTGTGCAAACCTCTTCATCTCCGAGTAACTACTGCAATCTACATCCTTCTGAATCTGTTTAGCATATTCGTGCCTTGGTCTCCCACTACGATTTTTAGCCTCGGCGCTTTCCTCCAATACTAAAATGGTGTTCCCTTAATGCCTCAGAACGTGTCCTACTAACCGATCCCTTCTTCTAGTCAAGTTGTGCCACAAATTCCTCTTCTCCCCAATTCTGCTCAGTACCTCCTTATTAGTTAAGTTATCTACCCATCTAATCTTCAGCATTCTTCTGTAACACCACATTTCGAAAGCTTCTATTATCTTCTTGTCTAAACTATTTATCGTCCACATTTCACTTCCATACGTGGCTACTCTCCATACAAATACTTTCAGAAAGGACTTCCTGACACTTAAATCTATACTCGATGCTAACAAATTTCTCTTCTTCAGAAGCGATTTCCTTGCCATTGTCAGTCTACATTTTATAACCTCTCTACCTCTATCATCATCAGTTATTTTGCTCCCCAAATAGCATAACTCATTTACTACTTTAAGTGTCTCAAACCTAATCTAATTCCCTCAGCATCACCTGATTTAATTCGACTACATTCCATTATCCTTGTTTTCCTTTTGTTGATGTTCATCTTATATCCTTGTTTCAAGACACTGTCCATTCCGTTCAAGTGATCTTCCAGGTCCTTTGCTGTCTCCGACAGAATTACAATGTCGTCGGCAAATCTCAAAGTTCTAATTTCTTCTCCATGGATATAATTCCTAATCCAAATTTTTCTTTTGTTTCCTTTACTGCTTGCTCAATATACAGATTGAATAACATCGGAGATAGGCTACAACCCTGTCTCACTCCCTTCTCACCCACTGCTTCCCCTTGGTGCCCCTCGACTCTTACAGCTTCTATCTGGTTTCTGTATAAATTGTAAATAGCCTATCGCTCCCTGTATTTTATCCCTGCTACCTTCAGAATTTGAAAGACAGTATTCCAATCAACAACGTCAAAAACTTTCTCTCAGTCTACAAATGCTAGAAACGTTGGTTCGCCTCTCCTGAACGTATGCTGCAAGAAAAGTCGTAGGGTCAGTATTGCCTCACGTGTTACAACATTTGTACGGAATCCAAACTGATCTTCCCCGAGGTCTGCTTCTACCAGTTTCTCCATTCGTTTGTAAAGAATTCGAGTTAGTATTTTGTAGCCGTAACTTACTAAACTGATAGTTCGGTAATTTTTACACCTGTCAACACTTGCTTTGTTTGGGATTGGAATTATTATATTCTTCTTGCAGTCTGAGGGTATTTCGCCTGTCTCACACATCTTGCTGATCAGATGGTGGAGTTTTGTCAGGGCGGGACTCCCAAGGCTATCAGTAGCTCTAAGGGAATTTTGTGTACTCCCGGGGCCTTGTTTTGACTTAGGTCTTTCAGTACTCTGTCAAACTCTTCACGCAGTACCATATCTCCCATTTCATCTTCATCTACGTCCTCTTCCATTTCCATAGTATTGCCCTCAATTACATCGCCCAGTCCATTATCCTCATACAGACCCTCTATACGCTCCTCCCATCTTTATCCCTACCCGTCTTTGCTTAGAATTAGTTTTCCTCTGAGCTCTTGATATTCATGCAAGCGGTTCTGTTTTGTCAAGAGGTCTCTTTAAGTTTCATGTAGGCAGTATCTATCTTACCCCTAGTGATATGTGACTCCACATCCTTACATTTGTCCTTAAGCCATCCCTGCTTAGCCTTTTTGGTCTTCCTGTCGATCTCATTTTTGAGATGTTTGTATTTCTTTAACTTGCTTCTTTTACAGCAATTTTATATTTTCTCCTTTCATCAATTACATTCAATGTCTCTTCTGTTACCGAAGGATTTATATTGGTCCTCGTGTTTTTACCTACTTGATCCTCTGCCGCCTTCACTATTTCATCTTTGAAAGCTACCCATTCTTCTTCTACCGTATTTCTTTCCCCCGTTCTTGTCAATTGTTCCCTAATGCTTTCTCTGGAACTCTCACAACCTCTGGTTCTTTCAGTTTATCCAGGTCCCATCTCCTTAAATTCCCACCCAGATGAGACCTGGGACCATTTCTTCACTATTTTTCATCCATGATGCCCAAAGTCGCTTTCCATTGGTTTGTATGATCGCTGTCTCTCTGATGAGTGCCTAATGTCTCATATATTCTGCATAAAACTACTCTATTACCAAATCGAGACTGGCGGTAAATGTTTCCATGCACGGGATTATTAATGTCTTTCATTCACTTTCTAAGCTGAACGTTAGTGGAGACATTTCTTCTGATGTTTAGAGAAAGGTTCCTGATTCGAGGTAATTTTTTTCGAGTTGGGTTGGTTTATAGACACCAGTGATTATCCTGCAAAAGTTATTTAGTGCGATGTTCACCTTCTTCACTTGTCCTCACGCGGCAAGCATATACAGCTAAAAAGGTGTGCGTGAGTTGTGCGTGAGCTGAAGCCTGCATGATTGTTCTCCATGAGGAATTGACAAGTATACGAACTGAACTGTTTCTTATCTGAATCTTCTCTTTGAAGTTCTCACAGCAACCTATAAAGGTGTTACTTACGCACGGTGTTAAGCCTTTATGTCCTGTTGTGGGTGGATTTAAGGTTATGCCTCGTATCCTTACAGCTGATTTATTTCGTAGACTGTGCTCCCTTGTGGCTTTGATGTATTGAGAACTGCGCCATATAATTTATAACTTGAGGAAGCATCACAAATTGAATGAATGGGGCTGTAAATTGAAACATGTTGTTACAGAAGCTCTATCTTATGTAGCGTCCACATATTTTACAAATTGTGTTAGGAAATAAGTGCCGTTTTTGTAAAGCTGAAACCTTGTTAGAGAGCCCTGATGTATCTGGATGCGCTGAAGAGCGGCTTTTCCTTCCAAGAATTCCAATTAAATCAGGAGCGTGCGGATAATTCCCGCTACACAAGTTTGCACCATCAACAACTGTCTACTGCACCTCAGCGAGTTTGCATCAGCTGCAGGCAATTTCTCTTTCGCGAGACACGTACCAACCGCTGACGAGAGCGGCAAGTACGAGGCTTTCATCTGAAGCGAGCCGCTCCTCAAACGAGTTGCAGTTCCTCTTTGTCTGTATGTGTAGTGATTTCTTTTTCCACCACTGCACCCGACAGAGATATAGCTCCGCGGTCTCATTCATCGTACACGTTATGATGAATGATCTCAGCGACAAATCTAAAGTGTACAGTGAGAACTATTACGTGTGCAACAACGAGGATGCAGTGGAAATGCATTTACATCGATTGGATGAACGTTATGGAAACAATCACTCAAAACCGACGTTTCACGTAAGTCACATACAACGAAAATCTGCAACGCAACCATCTGTGTATGGCGTGTTTGTAATTATGTTTTATTTATATTTTAGGACAATTAATCTATAAAAAACACACCAAATGTCAGAAAGAAAGCGTGTAAACCGTCTGATGATGAATCGCAACGATTCGAAACCGGTAACGGTTTCCTTTGAATAAAGGAACTCAAAGTAAATTTGTGGCTGGTTGCTGTCATTACACCATCAACATTTGTCTTCAAAAACAGCCACGGTCTCCAACATGTCATCATATGAAAAAATTGCAGTACACGTTATTGTTACTCTCTACCACAAAGAAGTAAGAAAAGATATGCAAATTTCGGTAGAAACGTGTTGAAAAAACCTAAGGACAATCGTTTAGCGTAGATACGCAGCCAATTGAGTGATATATGACGATCAGTTTGGTTTTAGGAAAGGTAAAGGCGCCAGAGAGGTAGTTCTGACATTGCGACTGATAATGGAAGCAAGACTAAAGAAAAATCAAAATATGTTCATAAGATTTGTCGAGCTGGAAAAAGGGTTCGACAGTATATATTAGTGCAAGATGTTCGAAATACTGAAAAAATAGTGGTACGTTATAGAGAAATACGGGTAATATACAACATGTACAAGAACTAGAGGGAAGAATAAAAGTGGAAGACCAAGAACAAAGTGCACGAGTTAAAAAGGGTGTACGACATGGATGTAATCTTTCACACCTACTGCTTAATCTATAAATCGAAGCAATGACGAAAATAAAAGAAAGGTTCAGGAGTAAAATTAAAATTCAAGGTGAAAGGATGTCAGTAATAAGATTCGCTGATGAGAATCCAGAGTGAAAGTGAAGACGAATTACAGGATCTGTTGAATGGAATGGACAGTCTAATGAATGCAAAATGTTGTTTAAGAGTAAAACGAAGAAAGACGAAGGTAAGAAGAAGGAGCAGAAACGAGAACAGCGAAAACTTAACATGAGAATTGGCGATCATGAAGTAAATGACATTAATGAATTCTGCTACCTGATTCAGCAAAATAAATAATGGGAGACGAAGCAAGGAGGACGTAAAAAGCGGACTAGCACTGGCAAAAAGGGCGTTCCTGGCCAGGAAAAGTCTACTAGTGCTTAACGTAGCCCTTAATGTGAAGAAGAAATTTCTCGGAACGTACGTTTGGATCACAGAATTGTATGATAGTGAATAATGGACTGAAATAATCGCCACACAAGAGAATACAAGCGTTTGAGATATGGTGCTACAGAAGAACGTTGAAAATTAGGGGGACTGATAAGGTAAGAAATGAGGAGGCTCTCCACGAATCGATAAATAAAGGAATATATAGAAAACACTGACAAGAAGGAGGGACAGGATTACAGGACGTCTGTGAAGACATCAGGGAGTAATGTCCATGGTACTAAAGGGAGCTGTAGAGGGTAAAAGGTGTAGAAGAAGACAGAGATTGGAATACTCCCAGCAAATGATTGACTACATAGGTTGCAAGTGCTGCTCTGAGACGAGGAGGTTGGCACAGGCGAGGAATTCGTGGCAGTCCACATCAAAACAGTCAGAGGACTGATGAAAAAAAAAAAAAAAACCTGCAACAACGGTATGTTTGTCTTTCGTTTCCCCCATGCCTAAATTATGTTACACTTTATTATGTACCTAACTGCAATGAATATGTAAATCAGTTTTTTGTAGTAATTAATGTACATTCATAGAAATAGTATGTCACTTTTGCATGGAACGTAAAATGTTGGTACTATATATCCAGTAGAGATACTGTGGTAAACGATACAAATTGCTTCCACCAAAGATAGCTCTGTGAGATCTGTGCTAAAAGAAGCCCAAGTGTTTTCTCTACAAATATTGTCAACGTTTACTCTCATTACTGTCACTCTCAAGGCAATACACCTCACCAAAATACATATCGATTTCTGAAAACTGTCCTTAAAAATAATCTTCAGACATGGTCCCAATCTATTGCGCCAGATTTTGATTTGTCTTCCTACTAAAATGTAGTCGGTTACAGACTGAATCTCTAACGACACACACAGAAGCAATATTAAAATTATACGTCGATCCTTTCAGAGAGGACTTATCGCTATTGAAACTACCATGTTTTCTAAAGATCTCCCATTATATTTTTTAATTTGCAATTAGCAAATTCTGAATAACGAGTAAGACGGTACAGCTGATGCCACTACGACTCATTTTTGTTCATCACTAATTCGAGAAAGTACATTTCAGTCACTATAACTTCATTAAGCAGACAACGCAAAAAGTACAGATCATTAAAACACAGGAAATAAGCGAAAAGTATATGATAATGTAAAAATAGGTTTTCAGGGACCATGGTGTTCGAGAGATCTTGTTGAGTTTCTTTCATTTATTTATTTTTTTGTCAGCTATGTTGCTATGTATCCAAAAAAAAAACTGTGCCTTGTAATTCAAAAATTGCCATCATGTTCTCTCCACTGATGAGAAATTACGTATTAGTTGTTCATAGGTTCTCCTGGATGGGGCTGCCAAAGCAAAAGTAACCACGAGAAAATTTCTGAAAATGAGTGAAAGAGTACTGTTTTACGAACGAGATTGTGGAATGTTATAAGTCTGAATGTGAAAAGAGAAATACAATTGATCAATCTGAATGTTGTGGCCTTCTGTGAAATGAAATGGAAATCACATAAGGAATTGTGGTTAGATAAATATTGGGTAATATCGACAGCAGCAGAAAGCGGTGTAATGGAGATAGGATTCCTCATCATCAGTTCACTGATAGAATATTTTTCGTCAGAAGCGACAGAAAATCAACGCTAGCAACAGTTCAGCATGCAAGCAGAAGAACTTGTATATGAGGACGTCAAATGAGTAATTCAGTGTGAAAAGGGAGATGAAAACTTAATAATCATTGGGGATTGTGATATTGCAGGAGAGGAGGGAACAGAAGATAGAGTTAGAGGAGAATACAGGGTCCGTAGTGGGAATAGAGGAAAGGGTCTCGTTACGCTCTGCAGAAAATTGCTGCTATTAAAGGCAAATCACATTTCTAGAATCACGAGAAGAGACACTATACTTCGAGAAAATAAGGAGACTCGGAATTATACCAGCTGGATTACGTCATGGCGTCACAGACATTCTAAAATCAGATACTGGAATAAAAAAATGTGGTGGCCAGAGTGAGTCCACAGACGAAAGTAAAAATCTATTGAAGTACTAATGAATGACACTTTATAACAAAAAATGCTGAAAAGGAACTCATTTAGAAACAATTTCCTCAGGGATGCAATTCCATAAATTATGAACACACACAAATTATAATCTTTCTGATTTGTTTCTACAGAAGAAATTACAAGTCTCAGGGGTTACTAACTCATTGGCGATAACCGAAAACGCCGAAATTATTCAAAGTCCAGTCCTACATCTATCACTAATGACCATTACTATTTGCTATCGCAAAATGAAAGGCAACTGGCATACACCATCCTAGTAGCACGAACCTGATAGACGCCAAACTCAGTGGAGGCTATGACTCTGGCTGCAACCAACTGCTGGCACCTCGTTGTTGTGCTGCTATGGTGATTGTTGGTGCGGTTGGAACTGGCTCCTCTGTGGTTAGACGGCCATTTAACTACAGGATTGGCAAACTAGTATTTGCTTCATATTCCTGTGGACACCGGATTGGTGAAGGCAAGTTGTGCTACACATGTAGCGTCATCTGTGGCGATGCAAGAGCTGCAGGTGGTGAATCTAGCTTTGTGTGTTTCCATCGTGACCACTAGAAACTAATTTGAAAATGGACTGCAATGTTTTGGTTGGCCACTTTGTTGATATACAATCCGGTTTGTGTTGAAAATCTGGCAGTGGTCCTGAGCTACAGAAACCCACCAGTCGCGTCACCCACTAGTCATGTCCATATTGCAGGTATACAGGTTGTGATGGTTGTGTCCTCTGGTGGTGGTATTCTGTGTCCCTCAATGTTGACATCCATTGGTTTGGGAACCTCATTTGTGGCTATACCCTGTCCTGGGACTGAGGTCGCCCATTGAAGAGCCTCCCACTGTAGCAGTTGCCAATGCTGCCAGCTACTGCTCCAATTTGGCCACTGAATGCATTGTCTCTGGAGAATAAAATTTGGGAGAATCATTGATGGTGACACATAAGCTGGTTATTGTGTTTTCAGCTCATAGTCTGGTTTTGTAGCTGAACCTCTAGCACGGATTGGTTCAGAGGGTGCATGATCCATGCCGGGGCAGTCGACATTTGCTCTTGGTCAACACTCTGTCCCTTACATTCTCAAGGATGATGTGGGCAGTCAACTGGCAGAGGGTCACTGTGGTCGAGAGCTTGAATATTTTTGCTGCAGTTTTGGATTGCATGCTTGAGATATATGGAAATCAGCTATATGTCTCCATGACTACTAGCTATTGTGTGCTCATGAAAATACCTGCAAGGACCAAATGAATTTGTGGCTTTGGCTACGTAGAAGGAAATCACTGGAAGTACTTCCTGACTGGAGGTGCCTGGTGTTATCGGTAAGGTCTAAATTAGCAAGGAGGTGCATAATTTCTTCACTGATAATTCGCCTATGTTCTCAGGCCACCTGTTTTGCCAAGTTAGTGTCCCAATGATCATGATGGGGCAGGTCATGTACGTGTCACTGCAGGACCTTAAGGATGATAATCCCTGTTTTTGCCAGTCGTCATTGCCAGTACGCTGCAGTGCCTAGGATGCTGATTCTCTGGCAGCTTGTCACCTATGCATGACATAACACACCACAATGCGTGCAGTGGGACAGCTCAGAATGAGAAACGGAGTGACTACTTGTATGGTTTCCATGCCTGTATGGAACGACACCTCTACGCCTCTTCAAAATCTACGTCCTGACCTGCCAGAAGGTTGGAGAGAGTATGTCTGCATCCATGTGTTCTGTTGTGGTGAGGTCATATGTATACATCGACAAGAATATGATCCACCACTGTAGGCACCATTCTGTTTTCTGTGGAATACCAGCTCCTTTATGAAAAGGGGCAGCAGCGCCTTGTGGTCAATCAAGAGGATGAAGAGTTGGCCATAGACATAATAGTGGAATTTTTGAGCAGAGAAGTGACTGCCAGGGACTCTTTCTCTATCTTGCTGTAGTTGTTAGAGGTTTTGAAGTGAAGGCAATGGGGTGTTCTACATCTTTTACCTTGTGGGATCTAACCACTCCAAGGCCATAATATGATGTATCTGCAAGCATTATTAGTAATTTCTGAGAATAATCGGTGAGAGGAGAGCTGTCATAAGATCATGTAAATTTTTTAGGCAGGCAGACGACTAATACGTCTTTTTGCAGAAGGTGGTGCTAGGGCTCTGATATGGCAGTGGCATGGAGAATAAATTTCCAATAATAGTTCATTTTTCTGGAAACTGGCTTTAAATGTTTGGCATCAGGGGGCGCCAGGAATTTTTTATGGCCTCCACATATTGAGACGTTGGGTGCATCTCTGAACCATTAAGAATGTGGCCAATCTTTCTACTTGTCAGACAAAAAACATGGATTTGAGGTCGGTTTTTTACAAAACTTGAAAGTGTCTCAAGATTCTGTGATAGGTCTCTTGAGTCCTTGCCAGTTACAATAATGTTTCTAGATAGTTTCCTGTTCCCAGGACGTCAACTATTACGGGTAGCACTGGAAAACAGTGGGTGTACTTGAATTCCCAGAATACTAGAAATTGAGTATTGATCACTAGGATGTGTTTGGAGGACTTCTTCAGTAAATAAGGTGCTGCCAGCCAGTTTCGAATTGACGTCTTCAAGTCTTGGGATAGAATTTGTATCTACATCTACACCAACGTCTACGCGGATACTCTGCAAAGCACAAATAAGTGTGTGGCAGAGGGTTCATCGAGCCAACGTCACAATAATTCTCTATTATTCCAGTTTCCAACACTGCGCGGAAAAAACGAACACCTATATTATTCTGTACGAGCTCTGATTTTCCTTATTTTATTGTGATGATCGTTTCTCCCTATCTAGGTCGGCATTAACAAAATATTTTCATATTCAGAGGAGAAAGTTGGTAATTGAAATTTCGTGAGAAGATTCCGCCGCAACAAAAACAACTTAACAATCATACAAAACCGCTCGCTCGATGGAAGATCCTTACCTAAAGATTGGAAAGCTGCACAGGTCACATCAATATTCAAGAAAGGCTATAGACGTAATCCACTAAATTACACGCGTATATCATTAACATCGATATGCAGCAGGATTTTGAAATATATATTGTGTTCGAACATTATGAATTACTTCGAAGAGAACGACCATTGACACACAGTCAACACGGATTTAGGAAACATCGTCCTTGTGAAACGCAATTGGCTCTGAGCACTATGGGACTTAACAGCTATGGTCATCAGTCTCCTAGAACTTAGAACTACTTAAACCTTACTAACCTAAGGACAGCACACAACACCCAGTCATCACGAGGCAGAGAAAATCCCTGACTCTGCCAGGAATCGAACCCGGGAACCCGGGCGCGGGAAGCGAGACCACGAGCTGCGGACAAACCCAAATAACTCTTTATTCATATGAAGTGTTGAGTGCTATTGACAAGGGATATCAAATTGATTCCATACTTCTGGATTTCTAGAAGGCTTTTGACACTTAACTTCACAAGCGGCCTGTAATTACAATGCGTGCTTTTGGAACATCTTCTCAGTTATGTGACTGATTTCTGACAGTTAGAATAGCTTGGACACATTTTTAGTGCTTCAGAGATGCACCCAACATCTCAATATGTAGAGGCCATACAAAAATTGTTGGCGCCCAATGCTGTCAAACATTTAAAGCCAGTTTACAGAAAAACGAACTATAATCGGAAATTTATTCCCAGTGCCACTGTCAGAGGGGGTCACTGTTCGTAGTAACTAACGGAAAGTCATCGAGTAAAACAGAAGTGATTTCTGGCATTCCCCGGGGTACTGCCATAGGCCCTCTGCTGTTTCTTATCTATACAAACAATTTGGAAGACAATCTCAACGTCTGACTTAAGTTGTTCGCAGATGATGCTGTCGTTTATCGGCTAGTAAAGGCATCAGAAGATCAAAATAAATTTCAGAATTATATAGCAAAAAATATCTGATGAAATGGGAGATATGATACTGCGTGAAGAATTTGACAGAGCACTGAAAGACCTAAGTCGAAACAAGGTCCCGGGAGGAGACAAGTGACAGCCTTGGGAGAGCCATCCATGGCAAAACTATTCCAGCTAGCGAGAAAGATATATTAAGCAGAAGAAATACCCTCAGACTTCAAGAAGAATATAATAATTCCAATCCCGAAGAATGCAGGCGTTGACAGGTGTGAAAATAACCGAACTATCAGTTTAATAAGTTGCGGTTGCAAAATACTAACACGAATTCTTTACAGACGAATGGAAAAAAAAAACTGGCAGAAGCAAACCTCAGGGAAGGTCACTTTGGATTCCGTAGAAATGTTGGTACACGTGAGGCAATACTGACCCTACGACTTATCTTAGAAGATAGATTAAGGAAAGGCAAACCAACGTTTCTAGCATTTGTAGACTTAGAGAAAGCTTTTGACAATGTTGACTGGAGTAGTGTCTTTCAAATTCTGTAGGTGGCAGGGGAAAATTACGGGGAGCGATAGGCTATTTACAGTATGCACAGAAACTATACGGAAGTTATAAGAGTCGAGGGGCATGAACGGGAAGCAGTGGTTGGGAAGGGAGTATGACAGGGTTGTAGCATATCCCCGATGTTATTCAGTATGTATACTCAGCAAGCAGTAAAGGAAACAAAAGAAAAATTTGGAGTAGGAATTAAAATTCATGTAGAAGAACTAAAAGCTTTGAGTTTTGCCGACGATACTGTAATTCTGTCAGAGACAGCAAAGAACTTGGAAGAACAGATGAACAGAATGGACAATGTCTGGAATGGAGGATATAAGATGAACATCAACAAAAGCAAAATCAGGGTACTGGAATGTAGCCGAATTAAATCAGGTGATGTTGAGGGAATTAGATTAGGAACTGAGACAATTAAAGTAGTAGATATGTGTTGCTATTTTGGGAGAAAAATAACTGATGTTGGGCGAAGTGGAGAGGATATAAAATGTAGACTGGCAATGGCCAGGAAAGTGTTTCTGAAGAAGAGAAATTTGTTAACATCGAATATGGATTTAAGTGTCAGGTAAATCCTTTCTGAAAGTATTTGTATGGGGTGTAGCCACGAATGGAAGCGAAATGTTGACGATAAATTAGTTTAGACAAGAAGAGAATAGAAGCTTTCGAAATGTGGTGCTACATAAGAGTGCTGAAAATTAGATGGGTAGATCACGTAATTAGTGAGGAGGTAGTGCATAGAATTGGGAAGAAGAGGAATTTGTGGCACAAGTAGACTAGAAGAAGGGATCGGTTGGTAGGACATGTTCTGAGGTATCAAGGGATCAGCAATTTAGTATTGGAGGGAAGAGTGGATGGTAAAAATCGTAGAGGGAGACCAAGGGATGAATACACCAAGCAGGTTCAGAAGGATGTAGATTGTAGTAGTTACTCGGAGATGAAGAGGTTTGCACAGGATAGAGTAGCATGGAGAGCTGCATCAAACCAGTCTCTGGACTGATCACCACCACAACAAGAACATGGTGTTAAAATTGGCAGTTGGCTCTAAATAGTGAAACGTTTGTGGTCACCCATATGAGTGAGAAAAGAGATCCCTTAAACTTCGGTTTCATGATAAATCAATCAAATATAAAAGTCGTAAATTCACCTAACTACGCACAAATGTGTGGGTTGCACTGTCGACTTCGTCGCCACAGAAACGCATGGAGTCGTCCGGTTATACAACAATACAATGGATGTGGCCTACAAACTATTGTATATTAGTTTAAGGATACCTTTGTCCTGCAGCCATTGGAGCCCTGTCCTTAATTTGTCCTGAATGGAATGTACCTTGCTCCGCGAAACTTAAGAACCGCTGATGCTTGCAGCGGATGCGAGCCTCATTGTTACAAACATGTGTCTGTAAATTTAAAATTGGGATGTATGTTTTGTAATTAGGTCCTGCAGGTACAAAATAGGCAAATAAGTCCGTATTTTCATGGTGGTGATGTGCACTTCGAAGTATAATGTGTCAAAAAGATTTAGCTCTAAAATGTTGGTGGCACCTGACATCTGAATACCAGTAATTTAGCTGTGGGGGCTGCTGTTTTATAGCAGATGGTAAGACTGAAGTGACGAAGCATCATTACAATACTATTGCTGTAGCGCATTGGTTGTTTTTGAAACAGATGAAGTGTTGATGACGAAAGCTGCTTCTGCGTTGGCATAACGATGATTGTCGCTCAGGAGTCTGTGTACAGCTGTAACTTCACTGTTATAGCATTTACGAACATTCCCAAGGTTAAGATACGGGTAGAAGAAGGCGATACCAAGCGAGCTTTGAGTACGCAGGCCCTGCCCCTGGGTGGTCAGGCTCGCTGTCGGAGTCCATACCCACGAGTTGTGTGGTATCTCTACATTCATTCTATGGGCAGAACTGCTGACCTTGGCCTTGTGTGATGACTTGCCACGCAGTGTACACCTAGTTTTTCTGAAGTAATACTGTTGTCACTGATGGGTGATGAAACAATTAGCACACGAATGTAGCTTTTTGGAGGAACGTCTTCTTGAAGTTTCTGGATGTTAAGTGATAGAGTGTGGAGGAACAGTGATCTCAGAATGGCTCAAGTGAGCCCGGTTCCGGCTAAGTTGGCGAATGGGAAAACCCTGAGACGGGTCTTGTAACGCTACTGATGATCTTATTATTTGCTCGATTACCCAAATAGGCGGTAGACATGCTGGAAACTCATTGAACTTCAATAAATCATATCTAAGTCCCTCACCTGGTGAAAAAACCAAGATTAGATCATGCAACAATGAGCCCACATATGACTGCTTACGCTTACGATTTACAGACTGGAATCTGCAGTCTCTGGGCAGACCTTGTAACTGAACGATGCACTTACGATGGCTTTGGCCATTCTTTTTACAACCAAATCTGAGAGTCAAAATCTCTTACCATATGGTTTTGAGTTACTTAAAAGTCGTGGGATTCCACTTCTGAGCTTAACTATTTTGAGCAGTCTGTACCCTCCGGCAACGGACTAAGCTACCAAAAAAAGCCCTATGTTGGGTGTCACCTGTAATACCATGGCCGGTGAAATACTGCTCAATCAACGCATTGATGTCTGTCTGTCTGTTCTTCTTCTTCTCAAAGCTGGCGAAAGGCGGCGGCGTCGAACAGAAGCCTCTGACGATGGAGTCAATACATGATAGGCGACTGGGCACTTCCAGGTTTTGGTGAAACCGGCCATCTTCTCCAAGAGCAATTCCTATACTTGCTGCATGTTTTGCAACAACAGAAGTACTTGAGTGGTCATGTCCCCATTTCGCCCATACCGAAATGTGAAACACAGTACTAGTACAGCGGCCAAATGGCACGAAATTCCGAAAATGTCCTTGTATGCGCTAACTATATTGGGAATGTTCGTGAACTTCAGAGTCCTAATACATCGCCCCAGTAACTGTGGTGACCACAGTGAGCCCACACACACAGATAAGACTACCAGGTAGTACTAATAAATAAAACTTAATTACAAAACACAGAAAATGAAGTCATTCACAAAATATTTTCCTCAGGGATATAATTACATAACGACTGACGAACGCAAATTGATATAGTGGTAATGAAGTGCAGCAAATTTTAGTCTTCCTGATTTGACTTTACAAAAGAAATTGTAAGTCTTGGAGGGTTTTAGTTTGTTGATGATAACCAACAACTCTGAAATTATTGCAAGTTCAGTCACAAGTTTATTACGAGGTACCATCACAAGATGAAAAAGACAACCGGGATATACCGTCCTAGGAGCACAGTGTCCGACTGAGGCCAAACTCAGTAGAGGTGATGGCTCCGTCTTCTATTGTTGGCATATCATCGCACTGCTACTGTGGTGATCCTCCTTGGTTGGTGCTGCGGTACATACTGAGGTCGGTCACAGTTTAGTACACTGAAATTTAAGAGAAACATCAGGGGAATCGATATCGAAAGAATTGGTGTACTGAATTATTGGAGAATTTTCTGCATTTGAATTTCTATGAGGTTGCAGATACAAATTAATGAAAACCAAATTAGACAATTCATTTGGACGGGAAGGGACATCCCTAAATGGAGCAATCAAAGACTACTGAGGTCGCTGATATGGAGTACCTGGCAGTAGGTGGCAGCATAATGAATCTAATATGAACAAAGTATGTTTTTCGGGGTGTCCGGATACTTTTGATCACATTGTGTATATATGTACAGGGAAACGAAGTGTGAAGAAACCTTAGTTAATAGAAGAAATATTTCAGTTGATCGACTAAGGAAAGGAAAGGATAATAGTGAAATAGGAAACTAAAGTATGACGTGTAATGTTAGATCCCTTAGTTGGGTAAATGGGTTAGACAACTTGAAAAGCGGTATGGACGGGTTGAAGTGAGATATAGTGGTAACGAAGTGGAGCAGAGGGAAGAAACATAAGTTCTGGACGAGTGAATACAGGGTTATCAGTGAAAAGTTAAAAGAGGGTAATGCAGGAATGTGTCTAATAATGAATAAGAAAACAGGAATTTGGATGACCTACTACGAGTATTATAGTGAACGGATCATCATAGCCACCATAGACACAAAGCTAAGACCTATAACAGTAGAGCGCTGTATATCTGATAAGTCCACGGATGATGAAGAGATTGAAATAATTTTTGATGAGATAAAATTAATTCTCCTGTTTATTTAATTCTAGTGTGGAACTGGGTATCGACTGTAGGAACAGGAAGAGAAGAAAAAAGAAAAAAAGCTGGAGAAGATTGACTATGGGAAAGCAATAAAAAGGGAAATCTGGTAAAATATTGCACAGAGCACAGTTTACTCGTAGCAAAGAATTTCTTTAAAGAATCATAAATGATAGTCGTATATGTGTAATAGACTTAGAAAACCAGATAGTCTCAGACAGATTACGTAATTGAAAAAAAGAGATTTATCAAACAGGTTTTAAATTCCGAAACATTTCTAGGGACAGATGTGGACTCTGACCATAATTTATTGGTTATGAGCTATAGACTGAAATTGAAGAAATTGCACAGTGGTAAGAAATTAACTAGATGAGACCTGGCTAAATTGAGCTATTATCTGCAAAAAAGGAAATAACTGCAATAAAAGCCAAAAAGTAGCTTTAAAAGATGAAGCAGTGAAAGCAGCAGAGAATAAAATAGGCAAAAGGACGAAGCGCAGTAGAAATCATTGGATAATACTACAGATGTTATATTTAATTGACAACAGGAGAAAATATAATCGTGAAACAATTGAATTATGCAAAAGACTACAGATGAATGAAAATATGAGACTGAGAGAAAGTGCAAAAGGGCAAAGCAGGAATGACTAGAGGAAAATGCAAAGATCTAGAAGCATGAATTACTATAGGAAAATTGAAGACACTTTTGTAGAAAGTAGAATAAACTGTATGAACATCAAGATAACAGATAGCAAGTCAGTACTAAACAAAGGAGGGAAGGTTGAAACGTGTAAGGAATTTATAGTACAGTTACACAAAGGAAATGAATTTGAAGATAATACTGTAGTATGAATAGAAAAGAGAAAGTAGATGACATGATATTATGTGACGAAAGCTCTGAAAGACCTAAGTCGAAACAAGGCACCTAGAACTGTCAAAACTGCCTTGGAATTATTAAGGTTCAAATGGTTCAAATGGCTCTGAATACTATGGGACTTCTGAGGCCATCAGTCCCCTAGAACTTAGAACTACTTAAACCTAACTAACCCAAGGACATCACACACATCTCTGGCCGAGGCAGGATTCGAATCTGCGACCGTAGCGGTCTCGCGGTTCCAGACTGAAATAAACTGGTGATAGGACATGCCTTAAAACATCAGGGAATAACCTCTATGGTCCTAGAGGGAGGCATAGAAGGCAAAATCTATGAGGGGAGAACGAGAGTGAAATGTATTCAACAAATAACTGAAGACTATTAATGTAAGGACTTGTCTGAGATAAAAGAATTTGGAATAGGGAGAAAGTCACGGAGCAGAGCATTAAGCCAGTCAAACGATTGATGAAAAAACAAATCTGTTTGCACTCTGGTAGTTGGACCCTGGATCGCCTCGTCGCATCACCATATAGACTCATACTTGTACTGATTAACGTAGTCCAGAAAGTTCTGATACATGCTTGTTAATGTTCTTCTAGACTCCAGACATCAGACACGGAAGACTTTGTACTGCTATATACTGTTAACTTGTTATTGCCTCCTGTTAAATTATCAAAATTGAAGTGACCGTGCGGTTAAAGGCGCTGCAGTCTGGAACCGCAAGACCGCTACGGTCGCAGGTTCGAATCCTGCCTCGGGCATGGATGTTTGTGATGTCCTTAGGTTAGTTACGTTTAACTAGTTCTAAGTTCTAGGGGACTGATGACCTCAGCAGTTGAGTCCCATAGTGCTCAGAGCCATTTGAACAATTTTTTTGTAATGTGAACACCCCAAAAGTCAATATCGTCGATTCCTTAATGCTGCTTGGTAACTGCAGACAATACTCGCTACTGCCAATGAATGCACAGGTAATTACTTCTTCTTCTCCTGTCCTTTTATTATGACGAGGGAGACATGTCTATTTTCTGCAGCCTTGGAAGTTTTCTTTAGTTGTTTCATGACACGGAAGTTAACTTAGAAGGACCTGGGTATCATAAACATTTTCGGCACGAAAGCAGCCCTCGAGCAGGTACAAAATAGGGAATTCACAGCATCTTGTCTCTGCATAGCAGGTGCACTGTAAGTATATAGTTTTAACGTTCACAGCGAGATAGTTGCTATTGTCATGTACTTTGGCGATAGTGTTGGTGTTCTTACCTTCTTTTGCAAGATTCTTTCTTTAAATAATTACCAATTTTCGCAGTCGTTGGCCATTGGCCTTATCCCTGATATAGTTTCATGTTACCATTTCATGTGGCCACCCATCTGTATCAAGACTGTATTAAATAGAAACCTTTTGTCCAGTTATTTAATATTGACACCCGCAATTCCTTGGGGTAATCATTTGTTTGATTTCTCACAGTAATAAACCACGTTGTTACAGTGACCACTAGTTTCCTTTGTAGCTGGTTGAGGCCTTTCATTAATATATCTATGTGAGGTGTGGTACATTTATGCTTAATCTGCCACCTCTAGTAGTTTTTCTTCGATAAGAAGTTATCCGATGTGCTGCATTTTTTCTCTTGATCTGTATGATTTCATGGGGAGGGGGGGGGGGGGGTCCTCTTCCCTGTACGTTACCAGGGATCGAAATTATGTATAGCTACTCAGGGGTATGCTAAACAGCTCAACTGTCACCTCACAAAAATTCTATTGAATTTCAGCTACGCTTCATCATTGCTATGTTAAGAGTCAAGTGAGTAGCTGGGAACACATTACAATCAACTATCTGGTTCATACCATTAAAACATTACATATACCTGAACTACTGGTTTTGGTGCTGACTTTCTGTCGATTATGATGAAAACAACCCTGTTACTGATCTGTTCACGATAACTCACTATCTGTCCTACATTCCTATTCATATCGGATTCCACTCCTGTTGAACCATTTTCAGCTGCTGTTGACGTTACACGATACGCGTCTGACCAGAAAGCCTTGTCTTCTTTCAGTTTCACTGCACTAGCGCGCACTATATCTGTATTGAGCCACAGCATTTTCTTTTTCCAGATTTTCTAGCTTTCCTACCACGTTCAAACTTTTGATATTCCACCCCCCACCTCGTAGAATGTTATCCTTTCGTTGGTCATTCAGTCTTTTTCATATAATCATTTCCCACTTGGCAGTCCCCTCCTGGAGATCCAAATGGGGTACTAATCTGGAATCTTTTGCCAATGGAGCGATCGTCATCACACTTTCTCAGTTACAAGCTACATGTCCTGTGGTTATACATTAAGTATCTTTAGCGCAGTGGTTACCATTGCCTTCTGCATTCTCATGCCATTGATCATTGCAGATTCTTCTGCCTTTTAGAGGCAATTTCCCACCCTAAGGGCTAGAGAGTGACGTGAATTTCTGTCCACTCCTCCGCCGTTGGCAGAATGAGTGTGATTTCTTATGCTAGTAGTCTTCGGCCACCATTGCTGATAATTTTTATTCAAAATTTATGCAGTGGCGGGATTAGAATCTGGGAGCGAGGACGTTACCCCTCGACCATAGGTGCTTCTACACTATGAATACAGAGTGCTTCAGAAATGTTCTAAAAGCATTATTGCAAAACGCTTTAGGAAGTGTGAACTAGCGCCGCTGCCTGATAACTTCCCAACAATCAAGATCTTGACGTTAACTGACGTGTTGAACGATTATGCGCTGTTGCAGATACTCATCTGAATTAATATGGAGATAGATAAATGACTTCTGTTTCCTAAATGCACCAAATAACATTTTGTTATGACCCTAATGTTAATTCTTACCTGCACGTCAAGACAACGAAGCTCGGCTCTGCTTTGCCATCCTACCTTCCAATGGAACAATCTGCTGCAGCCTGAAACAAATCATTCTGGAAAAATAAACCGTAAAGAGCTGCTTGTGTGATCTTTTAATGGTGTACCGGTTTCACAACGTTAAAGTTGCCTTTTCAGGTACAAAACAATTATTTGAAAATAAATGTGCTTAAATGTGCACCTTTAACATTGTGAAATCAGTATTACTATTAATGGATCATACAACAGCTAAGAATGAGATTTTTCGCTCTGCAGGAGAGTGTGCGCTGGTATGAAACTTCCTGACAAATTAAAACTGTGTGCCGGACCGAGACCCGAAATCGGGGTCTTTGCCTTACGCGGGCAAGTGCTCTACCAACTGAGCTACCCAAGCACGACTCACGACCCGAGTTTGAGTCTCGGTCTGGCACACAGTTTTAATCTGCCAGAAAGTTTCATACAATAGCTGTTTGCGGTTTATTTCTCAAGAATGCATGCCTTCAGCTGCGGAAACCCTTATTATAAGGTCTGCTGAAATAAACCACGTAGCTTTTTGCTAAAAGCGCTGTCAAGCAATATGAATTAACTCACGGAAGGTGCAATGTGCATGAGCAAACTTCAAGTCATGCAAAAGTGGAAGAGATGTGAGTACGTCAATACTCATTATATTTTCAGTCTACAAAAGGAAAATATGAAGATACAGTATTAAGTGAATCAAAACTCCTATTTAAATTAAGCTATTATATTTCAACTGAGAAAACACAGACTGTTAAAAAAGATCTTTATTTGAAAACGTCAACATTTCTCCGTTAAACACTTTTGAACTAACAATCGTTTAGAAACAAGCGTGGAAACGTAAAATGTTCTGCTTCAGTAAATCGAACAAGTTTAATTATATCAGTTCTGCATTAGAAATGCTTAAAATTCTGTGGAGAGAGGCAAAGTTACACATACTACGCGCACAATATTCACGAAGAAGCTGAGAAGAAAATGTTCTGTTAACCAAGAATCAAAATTCAACACTCGTAACTCGGGCAATGTGCCACCCCTCTCGTGTAGCCACTTTACAAATTTACCTTTCTAGTGATGAGGTATAATGGAAGCTGTAGCATAATAATCTTCATTGTATTCATTGTAATAATGTAGGTTGAATAAGTGTCGTGTTACTCAAAGGTTGCTAACGCAAATTTTGATGCAACTGAATGAAAAACTTTCCCAAATATGACAAATTCATGGCACAGTGATGATTTATGCTAAGTGTTCCGTTGCGTGTTAAACAGTACAATCATTTCACTCGCAGATTTGTTTTCTTTAAATCGCGAAATCATCTTGGCATGCATTTCGCAGAGGCATCCTGTAATCGGTATCCACAGGCCATGCAAGCTCTTTGAGCTAACCCTATGTAGAGCACTGCTGTAGCTTAGCTTTTCACCTTTGGCGAGTTCCGCTTGGTGCGACCAATCAGACGCGAGAGCGGTTGAGAGAGTTACGGGGCAAGGAAAATTAGAACGGACTTGGTGTTATTGGCGCGGCGGCCATGAGTTGTAAGCTGATCGTTGTTGATGACTGCAATTGGAGATTTGATGAGATCATTACAGTTATTTGCAGTGATTACTAATACGCAACGTATAATAAAATTTCGGTTGGGAGATATTAGTGTTTGCACGCTTAAATTGCCATCATTTTGTGTGCCAGTTTGCTGATGAATTGCGAGCATGGACTAGTATTCAGTCACTCGGTATTATTATGTTTCAGACATCGATTACTTTTCGTAAGCTTATTAAAAGACTTTGTAGGAGTTATTCAGTCTAATGCTATATGCACTCAGTTTAGTCATTCATTCCTCCCTTTCAAGTTATTTAGGCACTGTTGGAATACGCCTATAGAAAATGTGGAATCGTCCAGAGATCGTGGTGCCACATCAAATTCGGCAGCGCAAGTAGATGCCACAGACATTAGCAACGTCTAGCTGCAAACCACACGACATGTGGGAGGCCCTCTAGAAGACCACGCCTCCCTCTCAGTCCCTCTCAGCAGCAGCAATGCCCTCGCATTGAAGTCAGTATAGGATCGAGCATGCAAAGGTTCAGCCCAATTCGAGACCAGTTAAAGTTTCTGATGTACTGTTGTAAATGTAGATCATTGTACCTCAAGAGAACAGTTCGTCACTTAGTGCATCATGTGATGCATTCATAGCCACTGACAGTTGTAACTATGGAGTACTAGCCGGCCAAAGTGGCCGACTGGTTCTAGGAGCTACAATCTGAAACCGCGCGACCGCTACGGTCGCAGGTTCGAATCCTGCCTCGGGCATGGATGTGTGTGATGTCCTTAGGTTAGTTAGGTTTAAGTTGTTATAAGTTCTAGGGGACTGATGACCTCAGAAGTTAAGTCCCTAGTGCTCAGAGCCATATGGAGCACTCCTGTGGCAAAGAAGTATGTCAAAGCTAAATAAATCTTTATGTGATAAAGTGAAGTAAAATTTCATGTGTGGCTTTGATGTGCTACCTCACCCAGCAACCAAAGAACCCACAATTATGGCCAGACGAATGTTGTTTTGTCAGGTCACAACAGAAAATTTGCATTTCTGTTGCTGGAAATTCGATTCATGTTCACGTGTATTATAAAGCCCAGGTTAATAATTAATTTAGCATTGTGATTATTCATTTGTACACTAGTCCGCCATTTAATCAATTTTCATACATAATATTGCAGCACATAGGGCCGATGCCATCTTGACGATACCTATTGGTATTTTGCTCCTTATTAATTCAGTAGTTATTTATGAAACAGATATCTCAGTAGTTCAGTGAGATACAGTATCTCTCGCGAGTTGGTACTAACTATCCCGCTCTCTGTACGTAACATTTCCAGGTTCTGAAAGGTGAATTTCACTGATGATTCTGGGACGGAGATCTGCTGTGGCAATTGTAATACTTACATTGATGTTTCATGCCATAAATTTGCAGAATATGGTGGTAAGGCCTTTTGATTTTGCAACAGTATGTTTGATTTCGTTCTTGGTTGACATTATTATTCATTCAGTTTAGTGAAGCGTTTCTTCTGACAAATTATTTTCTGATTGAAATATTGTGTTTATATAGCCAAGGGAAATCATCTGACAGCACCGTGTTTAGCTACAAACTAACCACATTACATTGTTATTCTGAGAGCCTTGTGTCATTACACAGGTTTTTATGTTTAGTTGTACAAGATACACTTAATAATTTTTCTTTGGGCATAATTCCTGTAAATGTGTGTTGCTGTATCCACTTCTTTTGATTAACGTATTCAGCTAGTGTTCCAAAGTTGGATACTGTGTCATAAATACTCATTAAAACCGCACAGCTTCAGTTAATCAGGGCTTAGTCTAACTATTGATGGACAGTATGCGAATAACAGCTCAGTACACAACTTACAAGATTTACCAAGATTTGCCCGCACAACAGCGACGTTCAGCCGTGAGTAAAACAAACCTTTGATTTTTCGTACTGTTATTTTTTGAGTACTTTAGCATCCCTCGTTAGTCCTCTTTGGTGCGAGTCCCACACATCCGAGCAAAATTCTAAGAGCCGTGCGGGATTAGCCGAGCGGTCTGAGGCGCTACAGTCATGGACTGTGCGGCTGGTCCCGGCGAAGGTTCGAGTCCTCCCTCGGGCATGGGTGTGTGTGTGTTTGTCCTTAGGATAATTTAGGTTAAGTAGTGTGTAAGCTTAAGGACTGATGACCTTAGCAGTTAAGTCCCATAAGATTTCACAAACATTTGAACATTTTGAAAATTCTAAGATGAGACGCAGAGAAAAAAAAATAGAGGTAAAGGAAGTCGCAACTCGTTTTAACGATTGAGAATGCAATGGCAAGAAACGAATCACTTTCATTTATTTCTCTGTTCTGCAAAACTTCGAATGTTTTTGAAGTATTAATGAATCAAGTTTCCAATTCTCCGTTTTTGGACCATACGTGAAACACAATCTAACAAAAACTTGGTAAGGTTTGGTAAAGTTGGAAAGTTTGCCTCAATACCTTTAAATCGAGTGGCAGGCACATGACTGCGAATTGCAAAGAAATAATGTAAGTGTAGACAAGTTACATTATACAAATGAATTGCTCATAAGAGACATTCCCGTAATGACTAGGTGCGTATTTGAAAATTTGGACCTAACGTATGGCTATGCGAACGAGCAAATAGGATCGCTGCGAATTACGTCCCTCCTAGCGCAAATTGTGAAGTGAAGAGCACTCGGCGCTGAAGCGCCGCCTCGGACGGAGCAGCCAGCTCATCATCTCGCGAAGCTGGCTGTGCGCGGGCCGTGCTAAGTCCCAGCAAACTGTTAATTTCGAGCTCAGGAGGGAACAGCATCTGCCTTAATGCGAGGGGCTAGCTTTTTGCTCCCCCTGCCGGACCTGGCTGCCCCTGTGTTACGTCTGGATATTAATACCCCCGCTCCGAGAGCAGCTGGCGATGTATGACACCAATTTGCGAGCGGCTGTTTAACTAAATTATTGCGCTCCTCGTGGCCACTTAACTAATTTTCTTACGGCCGAGTCACGCTTTTGCGTTGATATTTCTCTCTATTCTCACGATGGCTAACCGTTCTCTGCAGCATCAGCGTGTCGTTTACACAAAACGTTTCTCATTATGAAGATGCGTATCGCGCCGTTAAGCTAACATCCGGCTTACAAATTCTTCCGCACAGGCGTTTGTGTGCTTCGCTCGTTACTTATTCGTACTGGAGTGCACGAGGAACTGGGAGGCGGAAGAGAATCTCTTGTAACCGACACAGTTAAAATTCCGAGCAATATTAGTAGAAAACCACTGAGCGAATATGTTAGATTATTAGATTAGTAAATATGTCTTAGGATCTAGCTTGTGCAAGATTTCCGCAATGAGCAATACAAACATGAAGGTAGAAATAACACACATAGGAAGAACATGTTCCACAGACTAGTACCCGTATATTATGTCACACATTTTCTGCGTGCAGAATCTGTCAAAACTGTCATAAGTAAGAGGGAGATTTCATAAATAGTGCACAGGTTGGTATTACTGTGGATTGTTTACTGCAACAAAATTGAAAATTGCGTCAGATGTAGCTGTAAGCTTGAGCAAGAGGAACGTGTTTTTTCTTTTTCCACTGTTTACTCTGCATAAAATTGGCGAGAAATGGACCATGCATGGATCTCGGGTACTGTGACTGTTGAAGACCAGTGATCATACATCAAGATCCAAACTTTACGCGGAAAAAAACCCGACAGAAATCCACAGCGCGTTAAGTGAAGTTTTCGGTGAGTTTAAAGTGGACTGTAGCGCAGTTTCAAGTTGGGTTAATCGTTTTCATGGTCGTCATAGCAGCATAGACGATAATCCAAGACCCGGAAGGCCAAAAACGTCAACAGATGAACGAAGTATGAAACTTGTGGCAGATGCTCTTGAAGAAGATCGCAGTGCGACTTGTGAGGAAAATTTCTGAAGCCACAGGAATATCTCCAACATCAGTATTCCGTATTTTGTCAAATGATTTAATCATCATCATCATCATCATCATCACCATTTAAGGCTGATTATGCCTTTCAGCGTTCAGTCTGGAGCATGGCCCCCCTTATACAGTTCCTCCATGATCCCCTATTCAGTGCTAACATTGGTGCCTCTTCTCATGTTAAACCTATTACTTCAAAATCATTCTTAACCGAATCCAGGTACCTTCTCCTCGGTCTGCCCCGACTGCTCCTACCCTCTACTGCTGAATCCATGAGTCTCTTGGGTAACCTTGCTTCTCCCATGCGTGTAACATGACCCCACCATCTAAGCCTGTTCACCCTGACTGCTACATCTATAGAGTTCATTCCCAGTCTTTCTTTGATTTCCTCCTTGTGCACACCGTCCTGCCATTGTTCCCTTCTACTAGTACCTGCAATCATCCTAGCTACTTTCATATCCGTAACCTCAACCTTGTTGACATTTCTGATCTAGCTCTGAAATATTGGCTCTGAGCACTATGCGACTTAACGTCTGAGGTCATCAGTCGCCTAGAACTTAGAACTAATTAAACCTAACTAACCTAAGGACATCACACACATCCATGTCCAAGGCAGGATTCGAACCTGCGACCGTAGCGGTCACGCGGTTCCAGACTGAAGCGCCTTCAACCGCACGGCCACACCGGCCGGCGCTCTGAAATATTACTTTGCAAACTTTCAATCGAATCTGCCATCACAACTAAGTCATCCGCATATGCAAGACTGCTTATTTTGTGTTCACATATCTTAATCTCACCCAGCCAGTCTATTGTTTTCAACATATGATCCATGAATAATATGAACAACAGTGGAGACGGGTTGCAGCCTTGTCTTACCCCTGAAACTACTCTGAACCATGAACTCAATTTACCGTCAACTCTAACTGCTGCCTGACTATCCATGTAAAGACCTTTAATTGCTTGCAAAAGTTTGCCTCCTATTCCATAATCTTGTAGAACAGACAATAACTTCCTCCTAGGAACCCGGTCATATGCCTTTTCTAGAGCTATAAAGCATAGATACAGTTCCCTGTTCCACTCATAACACTTCTCCATTATTTGCCGTAAGCTAAAGATCTGGTCCTGACAAGTCTCTAGAGGAACGGAAGGTTCCAAATGATTGGAAAAGAGCACAGGTAGTCCCAGTCTTCAAGAAGGGTCGTCGAGCAGATGCGCAAAACTATAGACCTATCTCTCTGACGTCGATCTGTTGTAGAATTTTAGAACATGTCTTTTGCTCGAGTATCATGTCGTTTTTGGAAACTCAGAATCTACTATGTAGGAATCAACATGGATTCCGGAAACAGCGATCGTGTGAAACCCAACTCGCTTTATTTGTTCATGAGACCCAGAAAATATTAGATACAGGCTCCCAGGTAGATGCCATTTTCCTTGACTTCCGGAAGGCGTTCGATACAGTTCCGCACTGTCGCCTGATAAACAAAGTAAGAGCCTACGGAATATCAGACCAGCTGTGTGGCTGGATTGAAGAGTTTTTAGCAAACAGAACACAGCATGTTGTTCTCAATGGAGAGACATCTACAGACGTTAAAGTAACCTCTGGCGTGCCACAGGGGAGTGTTATGGGACCATTGCTTTTCACAATATATATAAATGACCTAGTAGATAGTGTCGGAAGTTCCATGCGGCTTTTCGCGGATGATGCTGTAGTATACAGAGAAGTTGCAGCATTAGAAAATTGTAGCGAAATGCAGGAAGATCTGCAGCGGATAGGCACTTGGTGCAGGGAGTGGCAACTGACCCTTAACATAGACAAATGTAATGTATTGCGAATACATAGAAAGAAGGATCCTTTATTGTATGATTATATGATAGCGGAACAAACACTGGTAGCAGTTACTTCTGTAAAATATCTGGGAGTATGCGTGCGGAACGATTTGAAGTGGAATGATCATATAAAATTAATTGTTGGTAAGGCGGGTACCAGGTTGAGATTCATTGGGAGAGTCCTTAGAAAATGTAGTCCATCAACAAAGGAGGTGGCTTACAAAACACTCGTTCGACCTATACTTGAGTATTGCTCATCAGTGTGGGATCCGTACCAGATCGGGTTGACGGAGGAGATAGAGAAGATCCAAAGAAGAGCGGCGCGTTTCGTCACAGGGTTATTTGGTAACCGTGATAGCGTTACGGAGATGTTTAACAAACTCAAGTGGCAGACTCTGCAAGAGAGGCGCTCTGCATCGCGGTGTAGCTTGCTCGCCAGGTTTCGAGAGGGTGCGTTTCTGGATGAGGTATCGAATATATTGCTTCCCCCTACTTATACCTCCCGAGGAGATCACGAATGTAAAATTAGAGAGATTAGAGCGCGCACAGAGGCTTTCAGACAGTCGTTCTTCCCGCGAACCATACGCGACTGGAACAGGAAAGGGAGATAATGACAGTGGCACGTAAAGTGCCCTCCGCCACACACCGTTGGGTGGCTTGCGGAGTATAAATGTAAATGTAAATGTAAATGTAAATGTAAACCTCTAAGAGGCCTAAACCCACACTGATTTTCATCCAATTGGTCCTCAACTAATACTCGCACTTTCCTTTCAACAATACCTGAGAAGATTTTACCCACAACGCTGATTAAAGAGATACCTCTTTAGTTGTTACAATCTTTTCTGTTTCCATGTTTAAAGATTGGTGTGATTACTGCTTTTGTCCAGTCTGATGGAACCTGTCCCGACTCCCAGGCCATTCCAATTATCCTGTGTAGCCATTTAAGACCTGACATTCCACTGCATTTGATGAGTTCCGACTTAATTTCATCCACCCCAGCCGCTTTATTGCACTGCAGTCTATTGACCATTTTTTCCACTTCCTCAAATGTGATCCTATTTCCATCACCATTCCTATCCCATTCTACCTCGAAATCTGAAACATTACTGATCGCATTTTCACCTACATTGAGCAACTCTTCAAAATATTCCCTCCATCTGCCCAAGGCATCCACAGGACTCACCAGCAGTTTTCCTGACCTGTCCAAAATACTTGTCATTTCCTTCTTACCTCCCTTTCGAAGACTGCTAATTACACTCCAGAATGGTTTTCCAGCAGCTTGACCCATAGTCTCCAACCTGTTTCCAAAGTCTTCCCACGATTTCTTCTTGGATGCTGCAATTATCTGTTTGGCTTTGTTTCTTTCTTCAACATAACTTTCTCTGTCTACCTGGGTTCTGGTATGTAGCCATTTTTGATACGCCTTCTTTTCCCTTTTACAGGCTGCCTTGACTGTATCATTCCACCAAGCTGTTTGCTTCATCCTACTTTTACACACTACTGTTCCAAGACATTCTTTAGCCACTTCTAGTACTGTGTCCCTGTACCTTGTCCATTCCTTTTCCAATGACTGTAATTGATTACATTCAACTAACTGGTACCTTTCTGAGATCGCTGTTATGTACTTGTGCCTGATTTCCTTATCCTGAAGTTTCTCCACTCTTATCCTCCTACATATGGACCTGACCTCCTGCACTTTCGGCCTCACAATCCCAATTTCACTGCAGATTAAATAATGATCAGTGTCATCAAAGAATCCCCTGAATACACGTGTGTCCCTCACAGCCTTCCTGAATTCCTGATCTGTTATTATATAGTCAATGACAGATCTGGTTCCCCTGCCTTCCCAAGTATACCGGTGAATGTTCTTATGTTTAAAAAAGGAGTTTGTGATTACTAATCCCATACTGGCACAGAAATCCAAGAGTTGTTTCCCGTTCCTGTTGGCCTCCATATCCTCTCCAAATTTACCCATAACCTTTTCATACCCTTCTGTTCGATTTCCAATCCTGGCATTAAAATCACCCATGAGCAGAACACTGTCCTTGTCCTTTACTCTAACAACTACATCACTGAGTGCCTCATAAAAACTATCCATCTTATCTTGATCTGTCCCTTCACAATGCGAATATACTGACACAATCCTAATTTTCTTGCCAGACACTGTCAAATCTATCCACATCAGTCGTTCGTTTACATACCTTATTGCAACTACGCTGGGTTCCATTTCTTTCCTGATGTAAAGCCCTACACCCCATTGTGCTATTCCTGTTTTGACTCCTGACAGGTAGACCTTGTATTCTCCCACTTCCTCTTCTTTCTCACCCCTTACCCGAATGTCACTAACAGCTAAAACGTCCATCCCCATCTTACTTGCAGCCTCTGCCAGCTCTACCTTCTTCCCAGAGTAGCCCCCATTGATATTAATGATTTGAAGAATAGAAAAATTTCTGTGAGATAGGTCCCACGCTGTTTTATTGCTTAAGAGAAGCAGAAACGCCTGGACATTGCAATCTTGCTCAAACAACGACTCGACCGTGAAGGTAAACGATTCTTGCATCGAATTGTCGCTGTTGATGAAACGTGGTTTAGGGACTTTGAACCCGAGTTGAAATCACAGTCCAATGAATGTAGAGCTACAGATTCTCCACATCCAAAGAAATATCGACGTGTTCAGTCAAAGCTAAAAAAAAATGACGATTTTTGCTTATGAGCACCAAGGAATCATTATGACAGGTAGTCCCACGTGGAACAAATGTCACAGCAGTGTATTATCTTAACTTCATGCAAAACCTGCTCAGAAAAATGCACAAAACCTGACCTCAGTTGTTCGAGACTGGGCCACTCACTTTCCATGACAATGCTCGCCGCATACCTGCAACGTTATAGCCCAAAAACTGCGCGAATACGGATGGGAGGTCTTGCCGCATAGTCCCTACAGCCCAACATGAGTCCATCTGACTTCGACTTGTTCCCGAAGTTGAAAAAGCCTGTGCGGGAACGTCGTTATATTTTTCTGGAAGAGCTTTCTATCACAGTTACCCGAGCCATTTGACAGATGAACAGTAGTCGTCCCCTGGATGAAATAAAAGAGCTTCCGACAGCTTGGGATTCATAGAGAAGCAGGGAGACTGTGTTGAAGAGATATTGAAAAAAGTGTAAGTATAAACAATAGTTTGCATTATTTATGAAGTGTCCCTATTGTGATAAGCAGGAGTTTTCGTGAATGAGGAGCCTCATTTCGCACATGACACTTCGAACTTAGCCGTAACTGTTAGATTTCCTTTGTTCTTTTCCATTTTTAATGTTCATTTGTGTCGAAACATTGTGATTATACGAGATAATCAGAAAAAAATGGCTCTGAGCACTATGGGACTTGACATCTGTGGTCATCAGTCCCCTATAACTTAGAACTACTTAAACCTAACTAACCTAAGGACATCACACACATCCATTCCCGAGGCAGGATTCGAACCTGCGACCGTAGCAGTCGCGCGGTTCCGGACTGAGCGCCTAGAACCGCTAGACCACCGCGGCCGGCTGATAATCAAAAAAGATTGATCAGGTATTTTCATAACTGTAGACAGAAATTCGGGCCCCTTTCATCTAAGACATCGAAACTAGAGTTTACCAAGGCCAGATGTAAGTTGCTGGTTAGTGCGGTTGCCAGTACCTCAGTGATTCCCACACTGTGTTCGCAGAACAGTAGGGTCCCCGGAAAGTGAATAAGTTCTCTGCGAAAAACTATCGATAACATGGCGTTTTTTTTACGACGAATCTCTTTTTTAAGAACATTGTTATGATTTAAAACTGAAGTAATTACCGAATAAAACCATTTTTTTTATTTTCAAATTTTTATTTCTTTCATTAATATTCAAAATGAGCAAAGTGCTCCATCAAGGTACCAGGACTGTCAAAGTGTTCCGTCAGAGGCAAAATTTGGGATCTCTGTAATAGGTGTCTCCACTGCGTAGCTAACACGCTGGCTCGTCTGTCCATTGCCGAATGTTCGTGCGGTAGAGGTGACGACACAGATGTATCGGCTGTTTAAACGGCCTACGGACCTCCAAGTGCACATCGTCAGATATAACTACTTTTGTGTGTTAAGCAGCCAATCTGTATGCTTCGACTTCCATCAACTTTGTGTAAACTACGACTCACATGCTCAAAAAATTATAAGAGGTGTTCGACAATCGTCTGGATGTTTGTCGTTCGTTCGGCGGTGAGTACATCGACCATTTCTGAAAAGCACATGGGAATTTTAAACCTAAACGTAATTTCAAAAAATAAACCGTGATTAAGAGTATGCATGTAAAAGATATGACCTTGTAAAATAGAAGGGCATTAGTCCGTGCTCCAAGGCCTGTTTCTCTGCGTAACGTTTTCAGTTCTGGAGTTATCATCAGAGCCTCAAACAACTCAAAGGAAGCTATAGTCTGAATCAAGCACGGAAAACATATCCACGCACAGATCCACGCAGACCCCAGCCTAACATCGCGGAATACCATCGACGTCTGTTATGGAGCTTTATTTGCTAGTGTGGTCCACAACTTGTCTAATTTCAATCTGTCTTCTTTTCTGTTATAGTCGTTTGTGTGTTTTAAATTTCTATGGCCTCGGTGTATATCCTAGGATAGTAACGATTAGATCTTAATAGCACCATAGTATGAAAGGGACGAATAAAATGGTTTCCAGGTCCCAGTCTCTGATCTGCTACTGCCAATGTATCCATGTTGCCCAGACAACAATTTCGTGTTCTTTGAAGTCGGTGTTAATGCTTCTTTTTACAGGTACTATGTACACTTGGCCACATGTACAAGAAATTTTAATACACTTCTGCTGCGGCAGTGTTCCAATATTCGCACACCTATCTTGTTGGTTTGAATACTGTGTCACTACTATGTCCTGAGAACACTGCTCATGTGATCTGTGACCGTTTTTACGAGTGGGAGGAATACTTTGCCTTTAGTTGACTTTTTTTCATCAGATGCTCGAGATATTTTATGGTATAGTGGCCTATTTTTTAACTCTTTGTCAAAGTAGCCCTTCCTTCTGAAGACAGTTCTTAAATGATCGAGCTCGTTCTCCACGTGCTGTGGCTCACAGACTATTTCAGCCTGACACATAAATGTTTAGATAAGTCTTCTTTTCTGCTTGGGACGGTGACTGGAACTTCAATGAAAGTTAATATGAGTGCTGCAGAATTGCTGACTTGGTCGCTAAATGAAATTCCACTGGTTATAAAAACCAATGACTTTATTCGAGGGGGTTTTCTTAGTATCTGTACGTTCATTTCTCATAGCGAAATCTGTGTTAAAATTAATATCATTCGGAAAATTTAAAAATTCTGACGTTCCTTTTTTGCGTGAGGCCGTAAAACGAAAGTATCTTCACCGTACCAAAACCAACATGAGGGGTTCTTCTTTGCCGTCTGAAAGGTTGGCTCTTCAAAATTTTCCGAATAAGAATTTGCTAAAATATCACTGAGTGGGTCCCCAGTAGGCACTGTATTACTGTGCTCATAGATTTGGTTGTCCCATTCAAAGTAAGTTGATGTGAGACAATGTTCAGACAGATATGCCATATCCTTTGCAAAAATACTTTCCAACTGTGGTATAACCCCATGAAGCGGAACCATAGCAAACAGCGATACATCAAAAGTGGCCATAACACTTGTCAAATCGGATAAATCTTCTTGAAACATCGTGTACCTCTCTTAAAAGTTGTACTTCGCTACAAGGAAGACCTGCATCATGAATAGCCTGGTGCGACTGGATTCGTGATCTCCTGTCAGAACTTGTAGTAACTGGTGGAAGGTCATCAAGTCAAACGGAATAAATATCTGGCGTTCCCCAAGGATGTATTGTAGGCCCACTGCTGTTCATGATTTGCCTGTTGTAGAAATATGGAATCGGTATCTGGTTGGAATAATTACACATCTATATTTTGTTAAACAATATTTTATTCAAAATGATCTCCATTGCTATCTATACAGTTCTCCCGTCTATCCGGCAGGCTATAAATGCCACGCCAAAAAAAAAAAAAAAAACAGTTCTTTTTTTGAAGCGAACCAGTCAGTGAGCTATTTTCGTACATTTTCATACGAATTGGAGCGTTGTTCAACGAGAGCGTGTCCCAATGATGGATGTAGATGATGATCGGACGGGGTCGAATCTGGAGAATAATCCGCATGCCCTATTATTTAATAGCTGAACGCCTCGATCGTTTTGCTGACCCGTTTTGCTGTGTGTGATGGGGCGTTATCATGGATCAACATAACTAAGTGTTACCATAGATGAAACCCTTCTGACCCACCAAACACAGAGCATTGTCTTCTTTCCAAAGCGATTTGGTCTTGCAGTGTATGTCGATGGTTTGCCTGGATTCACCAATGATTTACGACGCTTAGAATTCCCAAAATGAATTCCCAAAATGTATCCATTTTTCACAACCTATCACTATTCGATAGAGAAACCACTTTTTTTGTATCCGGTAGGCAGAATTTCACAAGTGGTCTTCCGATTTGCTTGCTGTCTTTCATTCAGTTCATGTGGAACCCATTTTCCCACTTTCTGCACCTTTCCCATAGCTTTCAACCGAAGAGAAAAGGCTTTTTGAGTCACATTCAATTGTTCCGCGAGTTCCTGTTGAGTTTGAGTATCATCTTCATCCAATAATGCCTACAATTCGTTGTCTTAGAACGATTTCGGTGGTTTCCCGCACTCGTAGTTTCTCAAGTCAAAATCACCACTTTTGAATTTTTTGAACCACTGAAAACACTGCGTTTAAGGATATCGTAAAAGTTCGGAGAAGGATAGTTTGTTTCGCATTATCGCGAAATAGGGGAAAGTGCCACTGATATGATACGCGAATTGGGTTGGTAGGTTGATTTGGAGAAGGGGACCAAACAGCGAGGTCATCGGTTTTCAGAGGAACCATCCCGGAATTTGCGTGAAGCTATTTAGGGAAATCACGCAAAACCTAAATCACGATGGCCGGACACGGGTTTGAACCGTCCCCCCCCCCCCCCCCCCAAATGCGAGTCCAGTGTGCTAACCACTGCGTCATCTCGCTCGGTCGCGAATTGGGGTGGCAATCATTAAAAGTAAGACGTTTTTCGTAGGGGCAGTCTCTTCTCATGAAATTTCAATTGTCAACTCTCTCCTCACAGCGTGGTAATGTTTTTTTTGGTAAGTGTTCGTTTTTCCCGTGCTCTTGGTGAGTGGAACAGTTGAGAAATAGCTTGAAGGCGATTCGATGAAGCCTCTGCCAGTCACATAATTGTGAACTGCACAGTAACTATGTAGATGAAAATGTAGATGTACTAAAAATTTCGAGAGGTCACGTGCCATTACGAGTCGATAAACATATTACACTTTACAACTTCCCGAAATGCGCAATTAAACAACACAGTAGCATTAAATGCAAAATTAAAATTAAAAATGGAGATGTTTCAAAAATATGTTACCCTCCAAGTTCATTAAATGAAGTTTCCAACACTTCTAGAAACGTTATTTACATTTACCTAAAACTAACTCAGCAGGTGTTGGAGAAAAACTGGACAAGTTTGAGGTGGTGCAGATGCACTGCTGCTCTCGTTCTCCTCTTTTAATTTCTGAGCTGGTCTGTTATCGATTGTCAAAGATCTCGGGTCGAGCTAGACGTAAGGCTACCTGCCGTCTCGCTAGGAGGCGACAGAGTCGCAACCCTGCTGTAATTCAAGGTAGAGGAGCGCGCACGGCCCAGCTAAGCGGTTTCTGTGTGTCGTCTGCGAGCTGTGCTCTAAGTGACAATGGTCTACTGGGTACCGCCGAGTCTCCGATTGTTGTTGTTGTTATTTGAGGGAAGACTATGCGCGAGTTTTGCGGTGGCGCTCTGGCAGTTCATGCGGGGAGTCGTGCCATGACCGACATACTACACCTTGCTGTGGAGTAACCGTGGCAGCCATAGTGGATGCTTGCTGGATACGATCTGTTACTAGAGGTGCTGCACATCGGCGATCAGAAACACGAGACGGAGTTGTCAGTCAGTCCCCATACTAGTCGCCTGCTGTGGATGCTTCCAGAGATATGTTTGCTGACGGACAACAAAGCAACACTTTACTGTATGGTGAGCGTCACGTTTGCATGCAAATAGTTTCTCCGGCATTAGTGCAAGAGGCTCATTTGGTCTCTGAACGTCGGATGTGTGTCTGGGCCATGATGTTCTTAAAGACTGGGTCTAAGGCTTTGTTGGTTTGAGAAACTGAACTTTGGTTAAACTGTTTAAAATTCATTATGTGGTTGTTGACACAATACCTTTCATACGTTTTTACTGTGTTGGCCCACTAATTCTAGTGCCG
This sequence comes from Schistocerca cancellata, assembly GCF_023864275.1. Classification (NCBI taxonomy): domain Eukaryota; kingdom Metazoa; phylum Arthropoda; class Insecta; order Orthoptera; family Acrididae; genus Schistocerca; species Schistocerca cancellata. Next base: position 483,346,265 of record NC_064628.1, read on the forward strand.
TTAAACTATCTGTGGTTTATTTTCAATTTAAATGGTTATGATGCTTTACGCAAGTCACGGAACATTACAGGTAGCTTGAAATGCCTTATGGCTTTCTGTCAGCTGACTACACGGAACTGAAATTGAGTTTACGTAAGTTGCAAGCGTTAAAACTCTACTTTAAAGAAAGGTGTGTTTCTGTTCAAAATTCTGTTTGGCGCTCCTTGGCGTAACCTTTTAGCGAATGTTATGCTGATTCTTAAGGTTGCCTAATTTAATTCATTTTACCCCATGTTCGGTTACACAAATGCCAAGCAGGTTTCCTCTTAATTATGTTGATTATTTGCCAGTGTATGTCTTAAGATTTTTATTATACATATGTTTTAGATTTTGCCTGTACTCGACATGTGCTGATGTATTCTTTGTCAGCTAGGCCGTAGGGGCTGTTGGTTTGGAGGCTATGCCGTTCATTGCATGCCAGTGTCACTGCCATTGGAAGTTTTTTTGTACACTATTCAGGCTGTTATTTCTTGGTAATTTATTGTTGAATAAATGTACATAATTTGTGTGTGTTTCTCTGAGTCTGTGTCCACGGTCCTTCCACAACAGAACTGAGCTTACCTGAGGTTTTTTTGTGCAGTAATGATTTGTACAGCTAATGGAGTAGCAAGGGTGAAATTTTATACTGCTACACCGACTTCGTACTGACGATATATTTTGCCGTTGCTAATTGGCCGCTGCTTCTAGTTCCACTTCTCGACCAGTTTCACAGTTTCTGCTTAAGGGCAAAAAACGTGTGCAGTGGAGTACCACAGTGCAAGTGCCAGGAGCAGACTCTAGGTAGAATTGGTGTTATTTTTATGCCGCATGGTGTCCTGAAATGACCGTAACCTCAGATTTTGTTCTCTGCTTTCATATCCAGTTCTGTAGCACTTGTCTGCTGTAAAACAATAATTGAAAATGCCACCGCAGAACTAATAGCGTTTAGATTCCTCTAAGATGCAACTTAAAGTTCTTTAATTTATGCACCAATCGAAATACTTAGAAGTGCACAACAGATCATTAGACAGTGGTATTGTAAAATGTAGCAAATACGAGTGTTCGTAGGGAAACGTATCCGCTTTTTGAATCGTAATTTCAGAAAGCGGCATAAAGACTGACAGCAAAGATCTGCAGTGATTCATCTGCGAAATTCTGCAAACTTGAGCACATACACGAGTGTGCTTCCGGATGTATATTCATAAAATAGAATATTCACAGTCTCCTTCGAAAAAAAGAAAAAACACGGAAAAAAAAGATTCCTCATCAGCGGAGGCAGTGAAGGCTACTACGCGTGTCTCGTTACGAATATTACGAAACATATTTTACCGAGCACCGCAACAACAAATCTTTTTCTTGTAGTCTCTGGAATGATGGCCTGTTATTTTATAAGCGTATCGTGACGCACTGAGAATTGCCATTACTACCATGTAAATTGGATGCGAATAAAAAGTTTACGCCACGAAATTATGTGTGCTGTATCACGGAAACCGAGGAATGGAATATCAGGTTAGACAGAGACGGAGTGCCCCAGCTAAGCGCAAAAAACTGTATTAACCTAGAAAACGTGTTTGTTTCGCTTGGGATACCAAGCCACCTGCAGCGGTCGTGCTTTCCAGAAACCCTGAACGTAAAATGATGCTCCCAGCTTCGTGGAAACAATAAGCGGCCAAATGAGCGGACGCTGACGAACTGTGGCATTCGCTCACGCTCGCCGCTTCCTCCTCGTCTTCTCTCCATGATCTTCTGGAGCGGAAAAGGAAGCCGTTTCCCTCTTGACAGCAGCATAACGAGGAAAGCAGCGATTTAGAAGGTGCAACGTTATATCCGCACTATTATAAAAATGGATGAGGTATGTGTGTATGTTCCACGTATTCTAAAGTACTGGACCGATTTCAACCGAACTTGCTACACATATCCTTTACTGCCAGGAAACAGTGGTTGTAGGAGCAAGAACCACCTACCTGTCATATTCATGTGATATGACGTTATAAACAACGCGATGCGCGAAAAACTACTGCATCATGCATGACGTTTAAATTTATTATTTCTTTGCTACTTACTCTATTCGCAACGTGTTTCGCAGACAGTATTCACATATGCATCAGAATATACTCATACAAATATATCAATGTACTTCACATGGTTCAAGAGATATGACGTCAAAACACTAAGATGCGTGAAGAATGCCGCATTCATTAGTGATGTTTTAATACGTATGTTATTTCTAGTAAGACAACGACAGTCTAGTCAACTTAGAGAAATCTTTGACCCTGGCAGCGCTTTTGACAGCTTTCAATTGCGAAACGCACACGGCTGTAGGCGAAAACAATAGCCGTCCAAAGGGCTATGAAACGGCGTTGCCATAGAGACGTTTGCAAAATCGCGTTGTAGAGGCAGCTTCGCCCAGAATACAGAAACTGTCCAGGACCGTCTCACGCCGAGTCTATTGCAAGATTGCACGTAAGGTGAAAAGTTAATATTAGTGAGGGAGACATTCGTCTGTGCTACGTTTCACCACTTCCTAACTACGCCTCCTTCATGGGTGGAGCCAGCTTCGTATTTTAAAATGTGACCCCCTCCCCCACTATCTAATATTTGGATTCAACGCCAAACAATTTGTACAGTTTACTCAAAGCTTCAAAATGGCTCTGAGCACTATGGGACTTAACATTGGAGGTCTTTAGTCCCCTAGACTTGGAACTACTTAAACCTAACTAACCTAAGGACATCACACACATCCATGCCCGCGGCAGGATTCGAACCTGCGACCAGAGTAGCAGCGCGGTTTCGGACTGAAGCGCCTAAAACCGCTCTGCCACAACGGCCGGCTTACTCAAAGCATTGTTCTCCATTTGTGGTACACTGCGCTGTAATCTGCAAGTATAAAGTGTGCCTGTTTTTGCAATGTAGAACCGATGTCTTTTATTCTACATTTCATTTATGATGTGAACGTAAGCCTTTGCGTTCTAACGGTTGATACTGGCGTTCAAATCTTACCTGAATTTACAAATGTGATTACATACTACAAATCAAATGGCTAGACATTGACATGTTTAGCAGGTATGCTACTTATATCGTAACGTTGTTTTCTGTTCCCTACGCGGTTGATTGTGGTGAGTCCGCAATCTATAGGACTGGTTGATTTCAGTGGCCATCGTCGAACCTAACAATCGGGGTGACTGAGTTCGGTGTGTGATTCCATTCAACAGCCGTAACTCACGCTGGCCGCTACACGGCTACCGGCGGAATACGAGCCACAGCCACTGTAATGATGTAATATGTCCATGACGTAATAATGACAGGCGCACCTACCTACTCACTTAAGTCGAGCACCTCATTGGTGAAAGGCCAGTGGACACACCGAAATTCTAAAATAAGCACCCCTATGGTGAGAGACAAGGGGACTCGCCGATATCAAGCATCCCTATAGGAACAAAAAACTATTACGTTCACGTCGTTGTGCCCCGATCACACTAAACATAGTTTCTAACCAGACATTGAAACGGCTAACCATGTTGTATTACGCAATCAAATTTGCAACTCTATAGTAAATTCCGAACATAAATATCAGTCGTTAGAACACAAAGGTTCACATTTACATCGTAAATGAAATGTAGAATCAAGTGTGTCACTTCTTAATTCCAGAAACACACATTTGATATCTGTCGATTGCAGCGCCGCCTTCCACAAATGGTAAGGAATGGTTTGAGTAAACCGTACGTTTATACTGGCGTACAATCCGAATATTTAATAAAATTGGCAGTTACTATCTGAAAATACAAAAATGGTCCCTGCCACGCAGCAGCGATGATTAGGAGGTAAGCAGTTATAGCGCAGATAGGTGCCCCTTTCCTAACATTAACTTTTCACCTAGAACATTTCTTTTTCTACGAAGATTTGTTTTCGATGTATTTAGTTACTAAAATAAACTCCGCCCGAACAGACCTTGGAAGGCTCAATGGTACCGACCGTCCGCCGTGTCATCCTCAGCCCACAGGCATCACTGGATGCGGATACGGAAGGGCATCCCGGCATTATGTCAGTTTGTAAGTAGGCTGTTTATATTTTCTTATTGGCAACGTTACGTAGCGCTCTGTATGAAAATCAATGGCTGTGCTGTGTGCAGTCTGTGGCTAGTTAGCATTGTTGTCTGCCATTGTAGTGTTGGGCAGCTGGATGTTAACAGCGCGTAGCGTTGCGCAGTTGGAGGTGAGCCGCCAGCAGTGGTGGATGTGGGGAGAGAGATGGCGGAGTTTTGAAATTTGTAACACTGGATGTCATGAACTACTATATATATTATGACTGTTAAGGTAAATACATTGGTTTGTTCTCTATTAACATCTTTCAATTGCTAACTATGCCTATCAGTAGTTAGTGCCTTCTGTAGTTTGAATCTTTTATTTAGCTGGCAGTAGTGGCGCTCGCTGTATTGCAGTAGCTTGAGTAACGAAGATTTTTGTGAGGTAAGTGATTTGTGAAAGGTACAAGTTAATATTAGTCAGGGCCATTCCTTTGTAGGGATTTCTGAAAGTAAGATTGCGTTGCGCTAAAAATATTGTGTGTCACTTTAGTGAATGTTTGAGTACGTTCAGTTTTGCTCAGCTGTTTGAAAAGCAAATAGTGTAAGAGGTTTATCAGCACAGTAATTCAGAAATTGTTCTAAGGGGACGTTTCAAGTTTACGAGACAGGAGCCGCTACTTCTCAATCAAGTAGCTTCTCAGATTGCTTAACAAGGGCTGAATGCACCCCGCTTGCCAACAGCGCTCGGCAGACCGGATGGTCACTCATCCAAGTGCCGACCACGCCCGACAGCGCTTAACTTCAGTTATCTGACGGGAACCGGTGTTACCACTGCGGCAAGGCCGTTGGCGATGTATTTAGTTGCCTCAAGGAAAAACAAATATTCTGTAAGTGCGTGGGGGAAATAAAACTTGTCCAGAAAATAATTATAACACTGACGCGGAATTGACCCTTGTTAATGAACAGGAGACTGCCCATCACAGGAAATGCTGGGAATCGTGATTTCGGTGCATCAGTTGTTTGCTCTCACTTGTCTGCAAATGCACGTCTCCCGCATGCTCTATCCCGAGTATTTCGCTGTATTACTACGTCTGAGCGGGTCAGAGGACCAGACGTGTTCAGCGACCACGCGCGTGTTCATTGTCAAGCATCATGCAAAGCACAATTCGTGAAAACAGGTACAGAGCTCTTCTGTGCAAGATTTTGAAGCTGAGAACCTCCAGCAAGATACCCAGTGCAAAACCAAGTGGCAAAATGGCGCGGTAACGAATAAAATCCATAAAGATTTCGAACACCAGAAAACATTGCTCGAGTGAAGGGAAGCGTGGAACAAAATCCGACGAAATCACAACGCCTTTGATTTGTGCAAGTGGTAACTGAGAGATAGCCTTGTCGAAAGTTTATCAAAAAGTACCTGCATCGATATGCTTACAAATTTACTGTTGTGCGTGAGATATAGCCCACACAAACTTTCGCGTTTTGAATTCTGTAGGTGGTTTTTGAGTTAAGTGGAACCAGCACTTTTGCATCGTTAGTTTTATGGTTCTTGAGATGGCGCATGGTTCAGGTTGTCAGAGTATTTGAAAACACAGAGCATACGAAATTATGAATAATAAAATCACCATCACTATTCTGAAGAGTCGTTGTTAATCTGAAGATTGGTATTTTGTGTACAATGTTCGTTGTCCACACCGCAACACGAGTCCGTCACCATATTGTTAATACTAGCCGATAGGTTCAAATGGCTCTGAGCACTATGGGACTTAACATCTGAGGTTATCAGTCCCCTATAACTTAGAACTACTTAAACCTAACTAACCTAAGGACATCACACACATCCATGCCCGAGGCAGGATTCGAACCTGCGACCGTAGCGGTCGCGCGGTTCCAGACTGTAGCGCCTAGAACCGATCGGCCACTCCGGCCGGCAGCCGATAGGTGCAGAAACTGTTTACTCAATATGTGGACCAACTCACATAGGATGTATGACTGTATATATCTTCAGAAAGGTGGATTAACAGCACGCACCATCTTGACAAACTCGTCAGACCACATGAGATGTTCGGCGAGGGGAGGACAATCAGCCAATCAGCAGAGGGGGTGCACTCTCCTGGCCGCCTCCATTACCTGATCACTTTCTCTCTAACGTTAACCTGTTCGAAATGTTGAAGAGTCAGGTGTACTCACATATTCTTCTCGGACTGGAAGAAATGTAACAGAACGCTGTTAAAGCTCTACTGTCACGTTCCCTTAGATCTACGACGTGTGTCTTCCAGTTTGACAAATCGAGTACAGTGTACAGTGTTGCATCTTCTGTGGCATTCGTTAATAAGGATCAGTTCCGCGCCTGTCTCAATGTAAACATTTTCCCGATGACTCGCATTTGTCCACCTTACATATAAGGTGGCCAGAAACATGATGAAAAGCTTGTAAGGGTGTTTCAGGGTAGGCTGTACTGAAGAATAATCGTTAAGAAAAAAATTCGGTTCGTTGTCCCGTATGCGACTCAATTAGAATTGAAGTTAACCAATTGGGCTGTTGTGCGCGCATATTCAAGAGGCCCACCACAGAGGGTGTTCTTCGTTTGGTATCATAAAACCGGACATGAGAGCGATAGAAATATTGGAGATGATGCAGTAGTAAGGATCGAATTAGAGCCAAGGGCTGAGATTACCATCTATTGACACTAACTGTATTTCGCGGGCAGCTTGACTCTGTGCACACAACGGTCCGATTGGCTAACTTCAATGCTACTTAACGGAAACGGTGCGAAGTATCGAATTTTTTTCGTAAGATTAATTTATTAGCACCACCTACTCTGCAACACCCTTGCAAGCTTTTCAGACTGTTTCTGACCACCCTGTATATACAGTGTGTAACTGGCATAAATACAGATGTTTTTGTGTTTAGTAGCTTAACGCGTAGAAATATCAGTCCGTAAGTTGCTTTATCCCCCCGTCTAATAGTCTTCCCGCAAACACATCACATAATTTACTCTGCACCATCATAGTTGGGCACTGTCTGTCAGGTACAGTAAATGTAAGAAGTAGACTATGCATGACAATACAGTCTGTTTTCGTCCACGAGTCCACACTTCAACACTTGACCTGATACCCAGGAGGAAATACTAAAAAGATCTTTTTCTCGGAAAGAAGATGATTTAAAGAGCTCCAATCCCTTTCCGCACGTTCACAAGTGTTCGGCTAGAATATGGTCTGTTTCCCCTTTAGACATGCTACTTATTTCTGGACGAAGATATTAGAGAATATGAAAAAAAAAATCAAAATACAAACATCGGAAATTCTGGATGCTAAATCAATGATAAATGCTTATCTCTTGCTGTTGTTTTAGAAGTGATCAGCTAGAAACGACATATGCCATGCAGTCCTCCAGAGACCTTACTGGTAAATCTGCATCAAAACAGGAGGAATGTTCCACTAAAGATGGAATATTGGGCTATTTTACAGGTATCCTCATTCAAATACATTGGAGAGAGCAGGTCAGTGAGATATCATATCACTGAAAGACAGTAGCGCAAACCTACAACGAATAACCTTCTTCTTGAAAAGACCTTCAAGGTCACACAGAACGACAACAACAATATTGTAATAACTACATATAAGAAACTACGACGTCACAAGACAGTTCTTTCGCCGAAAATAGTACATGCATCAAAGGAAATGACAGTTGAGTTCATATTTAAGTTGCTGAAATTAAAAAACAGGTGCAGAAAATTCTTAGAAAAATATATGGACCCACACAAGACGACAGAGTTCGGATGAAGGGGAGAAAATCTGACACCTATTCGCACGTATATTAATACATTAACACCGTACTTAAGGCAGGCTTGATATTCTATGGCTATAGTTATGCAGTGGACAAAATAGATTCACCAAATTATTATTCGACATTATTAATTTAAAGATGGTCAAAATGAGCTGGTTAAAAGAAAGTAGGGAAGATGTATGAGACATGAATATCACGAAAGAAATATTGAATCGTCTAGCTTTTGAAACACTAATAATGAGGCAGAGAGTCACGGATAATTCTAACAAGGAAGGCGAGAAATAGTCCGAAGAATGGAAGAAAAAACATAGTGAATTGGTGAAGAGTTCTTAGGGGGATGAGAAGACAGAAACGATGTAGCATTCTAGCAGGTCCAAAGCGCTCTTAAAGTGGGAAAAATGAGGAAGGACGAAGAAGAATAACGTTGTAATTGTGCAGGAAACATCTGCTTTATGACAAAACACATATTAAGAGCTAGATAATACAAGATCCGTTAGAAAATAAGATATGTGATGATGTAGATCAAGCACTGCAAACAATTTCATGCAGTGTTATCATCACTTTTAGTTTAGCTCCAGGCACGAAGGAAGGAAGGAGGGAAGGAAGATTGGGTTCAACGTCCCGTCGACATCGAGATCATTAGAGACGGAGCACATGCTCCGATTGTGTCAAGGATGGGGAAGGAAATCGACTGTGTCCTTTCAGAGGAACCATCCCGGCATTTACCTGGAGCGATTAGAGAAAACCTAAATCTTGACGTCCGGACGCTGGTTTGAACCGTCATCCTCTCGAATGCACGTCGAGTGTGTTAACCACTGCGCCACCTCGCTCGGTTCCAGGCACGACGTTGCTCTGAAAGTCAATCCTTTGTCCCTGATTCCTTTCCCCCGTTCACTGTTTGATAGAGAGAAAATTCTCCATTCTAAAGTTACTTTCTAACGATGATGGCCTAAACTGGTTTTACGTAAGAGAAGACCTACAAATGGGAATACATAAATACGATAGTAAACATAATATCGAAGTTCAGTTAGAATTAAAGCTGATCTAAGAAACAAAATGAACAAAAAATATTTATAACTACTTCGGTTGCGACGTAACTAAAGATTGTGATGAATACGTAAAAAAAGTGAACACAAATAGATACGTGAAGCGCAGTAACTGATGGGAGCGACCTTAAAGGCATTTTCCATTTACAGTCTCATCAGGCACCGCGCTGAGTGTCAAGTTAATTTGCACTTATAGCAGAAGACGGTTCATGTTGCGTCAATGCTCCACCGACTTTTGTAACAGGACACGTGGACGTATTTGAAGAGAATTAATGAAAATTTTAGGTCTTTTAAAGGATGTGTCATAACATACAGAACCATACATGTCAACATCAGAAAATAATGTTATGGATGTATCTTAAAAAATATAAAGTGGGAGACACCAGAAAAGATGGAACGGAAACGTATCAAACTTTTTCATATGAGATGAGCATTTAAAAAATATTACATTTCTGTAGACCATGGGAAAGAGGGGATATGAAATATGTAGTAAGCTGCTAAAATATTAAATAAGAGGCATTAAAGTGTCGCATCTCCGTATGGAATCACAGTGATACATCAGATTTTAAATCTGCGCCACCATGTTACAAACGCCAATCTTACTGTCACAGAGAGCCCCTTTTGCTTGGTTCCAATTAGCACGTATCATATCAAAGGCAACAGCTTCAGCCCACTGATCTCATAATGTCTAAAACATATAGATCTAAGTAACAAGCAAAAATAGGTCTAAAACTGAATAAATTTGTATCAAAACTACGTACTACCTCAGTAGTTTCATTCCGAAAACACTCATAAAAGCAGTAGTACAAGCTCAGATTGTCACAATAACTTACGATATACTTCCCTTCACAGTCAGTGATCTCAAAGTGATCTGTATATTTTAAAAAAAAAAGCATCTCACTACCTCCTACAGTCACGTACCACAGTCTCCACCTTGACCGTCGTTTTGAACAATGTGCGGGCTACAGTGCACTATATTCGTAGGCGTACCTCAGTTTACCAATAGATGTCTCTGCCTTGCGATACCATCGATGATTTCATGTGAAAGGCACTGTTACTTCAAAACTGAATTAATGCAATGGTACTCTGAGGTAGAAAACGCTGGTGGTCAAAGGGTTAATAGATTCAAAACTACTTTGGTATCAAATATAAAAAAAAATACTTTGATTCCCTCATTTATTTGTTCTTTTAGTTCAACTTATATTCGGACAAATTTTTGATCGCCCCTTATACAGATACAAAGTCTCCTCAGTTTTCAGTATCGGTTCCATGATTACGTGTTTTTCGCTTTCTTGCTTCCTCTTTTCTATTTATTTTTACATATCTTGTTCTCGCGTACCGCATATTTTCCAGCTCCCCTCGAATTTTGGAATGTATGATGTCGTCTGTGTGTTCATTTCCTTTTTCGCTACTCAGTGGATTTTCAGGTAGTTTTGTTTTCTTGACCAACTGTCTTTCGTTTCTGCATCCTCGAGCACATGTCTAGTTACAGTTTCTGCCGCATCATGTTTATGGAGAGCTGCCAGCAGCTTTTTCACCTTCTATCGATCTCTATTTCTGAGTGTCTATTTGCGTCAAAGCTTCACCTAAATACTTACTGACAAACTCTAATATCACTGTGCTTAGTTAGTTACATGTTCCATGGATCATTCTTTACAAAAGGAAAAAAAGTTATACAGATATGAGTTAGTAATTCTTGCCTACCACCTTTTACACATTAGAGAAACAGAAATTCTTCTACAGAATAGGAAATGTCAAGGAGAAACTTCCTCAGTTTGTTTTCTAATTTTACTTCGCTCTCTGTCAGAGATTTTATATCACTGAGCAAGTGAACAAAAATTTTTGTTGCAGCATTGTGCAGCCCCTTTTATGCTACAGACAATCTTAATGTGGAGTAATGAATACCGTTTTTCGTTCTGTTGTTGTAATTATGTACATGATTGTTCCTTTTGAACTGTAGTGGATTATATTACAACGAACTTCAGGGAATAAATGTACTGTGAAGCAGTAGTCAGAAAGCCCAACTCCTTAAGCACATATCTACGAGTTGATCGTGGTTCAGTACCACATATTATTCTTACAGCCCGCTTTTACGCAATGAAGACTTCTTTTCTTAAAGATGAGTTACCCGAGACCATTATTCCACATGGCATTATTGAATGAAAATATGCAAAATATGTCAACTTACTGATCTGTGTCTCTCCAAGATTTGAAATGATTCGAAAAGCAAATGTGGCTGCAGTAAGTTGCTTTAGGAGTTCCAAAATGTGCTCTTTCCGATTTAAATTCTCATCAAAATGGACACATAAGAATTATGTAGTTTTCACTCTGTTTATAATTTCCTCACCATGTGTTACACTTCTTATAAGTGTAATACTCCTAGATGGGCCGAACTGAATGTGTTGTACCTTTTTCAAATTGGCGGTGAGAACATTAGAGGAAAACCAGTCAATGATACTTTTAAGAACTTTGTCTTACGTCTCTGTTTGTATGCTTGGATTTACTACAACACTAGTAACATCTCCAAAAAGAACTCATTCTGCTTGTTGTATATTAAGGAGAGATCGTTTACATATACGAATGACAGTAGTGGACGTAAGACTGAGCTTTGGGGAACCTCGTACGTTATTTCTCCCAGACAGAATCATGTCCCCGGATTATAATGGTTGCATTATTAAGTACAATTTCTGCATCCTTTTGGTTAGACATTATCCATTGGTTGGTTGCGTCATCAATTTCATAAAACGTCAATTTATCTAGGGGAATACTCTGATTCACACAGTCAAATGACTTACATTACCAACTGGCACTACTTTATTATTTAATGCTTGTAAAATGTGCTGAGTGACATGCAAATAGCATTCTGAGTAGAGCAACCCTTCTGAAATCCAAACTGTGATTTGCCGAGGATATTATTATTGATTAGGTAAGCTGCTATTCTAGAATACTTCACCTTCTCAAAAAATTTGGGAAATGATGTCAGTAGTGAAAAACGTCGGTAGTTATTGACATCTGTTTTACCACCTTTCTTAAAGAGCGGTTTATCAACGGCATATTTTGGACACTCTGGAAAAACGTCTCCCATTCAGTCCAGTAGTGAAGCTGTCTTGTTCTGTGGCTTTTTGTTCTTTCTTTCATTACACTACATTCCGTATAGCCTTCAGTCTGTTGTTCAGATTACTGATTTTTGACATGTGCATTTTCCTTGATTTTTTAATAACCTTTGTTAGTAATTCTAAATAGTTTTTGTTGTGTTCGCCTGCTGAAAGATCCCTACTTGTTCTTGCCAAAAGATACATGTCCGTTTTCCTTTCTCAAGATGCTTTAATCTCTCTAGTGATCTATGGTCTTTTGCACGACTGTTTGTTGTCCTTTCTGATTACCTTACGTGAAAAGATATTTTCAAATAATGGTATGAATTTATCCTGAAGTAAATTAAATTGTCTGTTAGCATTTGGTTCATATCCTGTAAGCTATTCATTAATTATCATTCTGATTTTCACTAAGGAGTATCCATATTGTAAGGCACTATATTAATCCTCCTAGCTAACTGTGCATCATGATCAGGGAGGGCATCTGTTACTGGGTAAACAGTTACTTTCTTGCTTTGAGCTTCACCAAAGAAAACATTACCAGTTAGGGTTCTACGGTCTTTATCCACCTGTGCTGGAAAGTTAATTACTGAGGTCAAATTGTAGGGTTCAAATAAAGTTTCCAGATAATTTTTTCTATCAGAATCCTTTAGAAAATCTGCATGGAAGTCACCACAGACTATTAAATGCTTGCTGCTGTCTAACAGACAGCACAGCTTCCTCATAAACAGTTTAAAATTTCCTGGTGGGAATTTATATACAGTTACAATCAAAAGTCTATTTTTCACTATTTATTCACAAGCACACACCTCTGCGTGCTGATCAATATAAAATCTATTGTCTCGGTGTTTTTGAACTTAATATGTGTAATAACTCCTCCTTTTCCCATAATGGTTCTGCATGAGTGAGCTGTTATAATGTGATCTTTGATATGTAATTTATTTCATCCTGTGGTTATGTGGTCCTCAGACAAGCATAGGATGTCTATCTTTACAGAGATCTCTAACTCTTCAACAGACAAGAAGCTCTTCTACCTTACACTCAATCCTCTAATATTTTGATGAAATAAGCTAGAATTATTACGCTTTTTGTGGAGCTTTTCTGTCATTTTCACAATTTTCAATACTGGGTGCCTGAATCCTGATTCAAACCTAAAAAAGTGCCTCTCTGATACCAGTAATCACAGGGATCCTGCTGTGCCCCTGTAGATTATCTTCATAAACCTCAGTCAGTCTATTTTCCTCTCCTATTCAAGGATAGACCATGTCTAATATATCCCCCTCACAACTGTAGCAACAGGCACTTCATTCGTGTGAGATTTCATTTCAGTCAACAGAAGCCTGTTCAACTCAATGGTCACACGGCACACAACATTATTACCCAGGGCTGGTCGTGGCGCTGCAGGAGCGCCACAGAAACTCACGTGTGTGTGTGTGTGTGTGTGTGTGTGTGTGTGTGTGTGCAGTTGCTACTCCTATTTCATCCAGGTCACCCCTAACGCTGTAATTATTGTCCTTAGCCAGGCTGTTTCCTATTCCACCTTCTATAATAGCCTGATCCTCTTTGCCACAATCTTTGCACAGCATCTCTGTGTCCTCTGTCACCTGGCTAAGGCTAGCACTTTCCTTCACAAAACTTATAATCTGGTACTATGTCCCTAATTTGTCTTGTACCATGTGGCCTACGGAGCTCCCATTGCTTCTACCTAGCAGTAAAACTCTTTTCCTCCTTCTCTGTTTTGGTACCGGCCTAGGATGAGTTTCTTTCCTAGAGGTCTACTGCACCCTACTGTGACCTACAGCTGGATGAGACTCTCCCTCCTAACTCAGGTAACAAGTCAAATTTATTCGGTACTACCAGCTCAAATGTAGAGGAAGATGAAAGGCTGTTCCTCTTTCTGCCATTGCTTGTTACCTTTAACCAGTTCCTAAGATCTTTTTCCTCATTCAACCTATCTAGCTCATATTCCACGTGATCTAATTCAGCGTGAATAGCACGAATCTTTACCTCCTACTCATCAATGCTCTTGTCTTTTGTGCAAAGTTTTTCCTCAATTCGCGGTCTGAGTATTTCACATCAATATTCATGTATATCAATTTTTCAAAAAGTGTATGAAACCTATTTTTGTCCATCATTTTAGTCCGTTCCTTTATTTTTTTGTAATTATAGAGTATCTGAACAAAGGACTCTTACCAAAATATATGACTTGTGGGTTTTCCCATTGCCAAACAAATTACTTGTGTTACCCAAAAATGTTTAGACCAAAGTGGAATTCTTTTATTCTTAAGAATATGTAAAACACCAAAAACTACAGAGAAAATAAAGTTATCTAAGGCACTTTTCGCCACTAACTATTTATACAATTTCTTCTCTTACTTACTCGTACTATCTCTTTTCATTATCACCAGACTACTGCAAAATTTTATTGGTGCAGCATGTCGTACGCAGTATGAGCAAGTGTTGTGACCATGAAGTTACAGACAGACCTTAAGAAACTTAAAATTACGAAATTATCACAATTTTTGTTGTCAATATAACTAAACTGCTTCCACAGACTTCCATGTTCACAGAATCAAAATCCCACTGGCGTAAGAAATGATTTTTAGTATCCTGTTTGTAGTTAGACAAGTAAAGTGACGTACCCCGATACCCTACGTTGCCTTCTGTAAACACCGACCAATCCAGATGAGAGAGTGGAGTGGATCATGTCTCTACTGTTTGTCTAGGGGAGATATCCCCATATCCGTATTGAATCACTTCCTAATTCAATTTGCTGATAATATGTTCCAAGAAAGAGGTCTTGAAGAATAGGGAAGATATAGTCTAATTCATGTTTTAGTATATGTTGGAGGTTTTCTTATCGTCAAAATCGTTTCATTCTCTGCTCCAGCAACTTGCAACACTTTTGTCTCTATAAATGAGGCGGTAAAATTACACGGCTTTACATTACTCAGAGATCTAATGTGTTGTGGTTTTGAACAATGCTTTGTTCATGAATACTTCTGCTATTAGCCTTTCTCTCCCACGAGTGAAATGGACACGGACTGAAATGATAGTGTTAGAATACTCTGAACATTTCACGCTCATCCAGCTTTTTAGGACATAGGCGGATTCCAACTGAGCAGAGAACCAAGTTGGAAGATATGGTGCACTCCGTAATATAAGAGCAGATTTAGTGTGGGAAGCTGATTGTCCACCTGGGATATACCTTGGTTCATCCGACAACACAGCCCTTCCAAATGGGTCAGTTTTTTTTCTGACTTCAAGATTGTCAGTTTGTACCTTGTTCACTATACTACCAACCAGATCAAAATGGTCTTTGATGTCTTACAAAAAAGTTCATATATCTGCTACCAAACCATCATTGCATGAGAACACTCTCGGCTCATAACTGTCAGTATTACAATATATCGCAGACATAGTTCATTTATTTAATACAATTTAATTAATTATTCTTCATATGGTCAACACTGAAACGAGAAACACATTGTTTGTGGAAAAGCGGGAAAGATTACGTTTAAAAGAGCGGTAATGTGAATTTGTAGTGAGATGTTTGAAAATTAATCTTGTCATCTAAAAGTGCCTACAACACATAAAGAGCTTCATTATCGGCTCTACATGTCCTTGGCTATCCTTACTACTGTATCAGTTCATTACTCGCTCTAATACCAAATTAGCGAGGCGTCCATTTTTCACATCATTATTCTGCCAATGATTAGCAGAATTTCGCTTTCATTGCATATTCGTTCCAGCACCACTGTATTCGTATTTCGTTTCCTCACTTACTTTTTGATGTCTTTCTGTAGCACCAGATTTCTGTATTTCAACCCACCTATGCATGAAGTATAAAGTTCCACAAGTCCTTCTTAAATTACTTTAAGTTTACAATACCAGGCTTCTTGAATGATGCACTGCCACTTAATTACTGAGTCTTAGCGGCTAACTAGCGTAATCTTGCTCCCAAACAGCACAATCTTTTGCCTGATTCTACTACGCTGTTATCCTCAAACCTGGTATTTGGTAGTCGCTGTTATGTCTACTCTGTCTGATCATGAATTGCATCTTCGATTTATTTATGCTTTGTTTAAAATCTTTACTAAATAAGCTGTCCATTTAACAAATTCCCTAATCCTTCCTTATTTTGAACAAGAAGAACTACTTCGTGGGAGAGGCTGCCATTAGCATCTGTTTCCATTCCGCATTTACTTTTGTTCTATAATTTTCTTTCTCTTCGTTGATTCCCTCTTCAACATATAAGGAAATTACATGTAACATCGTTGAGAAAAGAAATACATTCTGTCACCAAACTTAAACAAAATATTTGTAATTTTATATAAGATATTCCACAAGTTTAGTTCATATGGTTAGTCTGAGTCTGAGTCTGAGTCTTTGTCACTGTCCTTACCATTCAAGAACATATTATGTGTAATCAGGTTCGATAGTCCTAAAGTAATCTTTTTCGCTAAGCTTCTCCATGACTAAAAACTTGTAAATACATTGTCAATGAATAAGAGAAAAATAATCTACTTACAGAGGAAATATAAATATCTTATTCTTTAATTAGCCTACATGAATAACGACAGTCTTCCTTAATTAGAGGCGCAATTATTGGGGTAACATCAATTTATACATTTCTTTTCTACTCACAATGTTTCTCGAGTTCTTTCTGGGAAAAAGAGGTAATTACAAACATTTTAAGCTTTTGTTTGACTGTGATAATGCTTGACCTGTACTTAAGACTTCACCTATTTAATTTTTATGTTTTCTATCCCTTCATTTTGCTTTGAGAATAAGCGTGCAATAAGTTGACTACCTTGTGTTTCTTCTGACCTTCCATTTAATACTTGCGGTGAAACTTCACAAATATCTGTTCTGTACGTTGTTATTGGTAGTTTCCGGTTGGTTTCTGTGCATCTGAAACTGACGTATACTTTCAGACTTGAAATAACTAAATGAAGTCATCATATTTCTTGCATGTAGTGAGTACATGAAAGCGCAAATTGCAGTATTTTCGTACTTTACAGGAGTGATAATGGATGCTTATGTATTCATCTTAAGGTGAAACACGTCCGCGCGTGGAGCACGACTGGCACGAATACAGAACCCGTATTACTGCCGAGCAATCATCCTTCGTACTCTGAAATACATGCTGTAATGTTTTGAGACGATACTATTCCATCGTAATGAGTTAATATAAACTTTCGTGTTAATGGAGTGATTTGTTTCACACATGAAGTTACAAGAAGATGAGTATCACATTAATTGTACAATAAGTGCAAGCAAAAGGCGATATAGGAACACATGAGTTGGATAAAAAGGAGTGACAGCACTGTAGTAACATGAAGCGTGTGCGTCATATGGCTTGCGTGGTATCTGTAGCTGATATCAGAATGTCTGTTGAATTGGTACAGATAGCGGCGATGGCTGTGTTTGAGTCAGTTGCTGTGTGTACTGTCTAAAAGTGCTGCAGGCCAGTTCAAACGCCCCAAGTGTATGTTGAGGAACCACGAACAATGTGCATGGACCAAGGTTGAAGTGGCACATAGGCGTAGCGCAAGCAGTGTTTCCTTCTGGCACTGTATCTCGTCATTCTTCATGACAATGCACGATGCAACATGGCGAGCCCCATACGGAATCTGCGTATGTGGGGATGTGAGATATTGGAACAGTCATCGCATCCATACAGTATACGAGTCCGATTACGACCTGTTCACCAAAATGAAGGCATCTCTTCGTGGCACGTGTTACAAGAGAAGACTTCATCAATTCCATAGAGCGGGGCAGGTGATCGACAAGCGGGGCGATTGTGTTGAGAGCGTGTAATACAGTGAATGTCTGTCAATAAAGCCTACTGTGAATTACATCTGTGTTGCCACTACATTTTATCCAACCTATGCATATACACTCCTGGAAATTGAAATAAGAACACCGTGAATTCATTGTCCCAGGAAGGGGAAACTTTATTGACACATTCCTGGGGTCAGATACATCACATGATCACACTGACAGAACCACAGGCACATAGACACAGGCAACAGAGCATGCACAATGTCGGCACTAGTACAGTGTATATCCACCTTTCGCAGCAATTCAGGCTGCTATTCTCCCATGGAGACGATCGTAGAGATGCTGGATGTAGTCCTGTGGAACGGCTTGCCAAGCCATTTCCACCTGGCGCCTCAGTTGGACCAGCGTTCGTGCTGGACGTGCAGACCGCGTGAGACGACGCTTCATCCAGTCCCAAACATGCTCAATGGGGGACAGATCCGGAGATCTTGCTGGCCAGGGTAGTTGACTTACACCTTCTAGAGCACGTTGGGTGGCACGGGATACATGCGGACGTGCATTGTCCTGTTGGAACAGCAAGCTCCCTTGCCGGTCTAGGAATGGTAGAACGATGGGTTCGATGACGGTTTGGATGTACCGTGCACTATTCAGTGTCCCCTCGACGATCACCAGTGGTGTACGGCCAGTGTAGGAGATCGCTCCCCACACCATGATGACGGGTGTTGGCCCTGTGTGCCTCGGTCGTATGCAGTCCTGATTGTGGCGCTCACCTGCACGGCGCCAAACACGCATACGACCATCATTGGCACCAAGGCAGAAGCGACTCTCATCGCTGAAGACGACACGTCTCCATTCGTCCCTCCATTCACGCCTGTCGCGACACCACTGGAGGCGGGCTGCACGATGTTGGGGCGTGAGCGGAAGACGGCCTAACGGTGTGCGGGACCGTAGCCCAGCTTCATGGAGACGGTTGCGAATGATCCTCGCCGATACCCCAGGAGCAACAGTGTCCCTAATTTGCTGGGAAGTGGCGGTGCGGTCCCCTACGGCACTGCGTAGGATCCTACGGTCTTGGCGTGCATCCGTGTGTCGCTGCGGTCCGGTCCCAGGTCGACGGGCACGTGCACCTTCCGCCGACCACTGGCGACAACATCGATGTACTGTGGAGACCTCACGCCCCACGTGTTGAGCAATTCGGCGGTACGTCCACCCGGCCTCCCGCATGCCCACTATACGCCCTCGCTCAAAGTCCGTCAACTGCACATACGGTTCACGTCCACGCTGTCGCGGCATGCTACCAGTGTTAAAGACTGCGATGGAGCTCCGTATGCCACGGCAAACTGGTTGACACTGACGGCGGCGGTGCACAAATGCTGCGCAGCTAGCGCCATTCGACGGCCAACACCGCGGTTCCTGGTGTGTCCGCTGTGCCGTGCGTGTGATCATTGCTTGTACAGCCCTCTCGCAGTGTCCGGAGCAAGTATGGTGGGTCTGACACACCGGTGTCAATGTGTTCTTTTTTCCATTGCAGATGAGAAAGAACATACTTGTCTACCTCTGCAATAAATTTATCCGATCTGTTTTCCCCCTTTATTTACTACTACTTTTGTGTCACAACATAATCTTTTCATTATCTTTATGAGAATAGTGGAAAGAGTACGATCCGTTTTGGAGAAGCAGAAGCAAACGCTTTGTGCGAGAGGTGTGCTGCATTTGTAGAAATTTGACCAAAGTCAAATACGTCACCAATTTTCTAGCCGTTTTAGCACCATTCTGAAGACCAACAAATTGATTCTGTGCTATTTGTTACGTTGATGAGACCTAAGTCAACCACACCACGCCCACCAAAGACATAAAAGCGGTTAAAGCAGAGGCTGGCAATCGGTGGCTCCAGCTGCTGATTGTCTTACGAAAGGTTTAAACGTAACTGTCGTATATTACGAAGGATTTCTGTATCAACTGTCTAGAAAAATATACTACTTGAGACGTGAACAACTCAAGGAGAAACATCTTTTATCAAGACAATGTACCTGCCTACAAAGTGGCCATTGCAGGTGGGAAAACAGAAACTTTAAACCCTACTCACCAGATTTGAAATCCTATGACTTCTGCTTATCCGTAAATCAAAGTAAATTAGCTGATGGTTGAGGTTACGGGTCGGTGAATAAGTTGTGACAGCTGTAGAGGGATACTTTGCACACCATTGAGAATAGCAGATTAGAAGAAACTTCGTCGAAATGTTAGAGCGTTTTTTGACTCACAAAACTGTGTTTCTGCCTAGCGAGAGATGTCACTTTTTCCTCACATTGGACCTTTTGGTATTTCTCTGTCGGTGCCAAGTCAGTGATTCTGATGGGGCGTAAAAGCGACTGACATTGACGCGCTCAGGGAAAACGACCGCGTTTGAGTTTGGTTTGGAATTACTGGTATACGAAAAACAAATGACAATGTGGCTTATGATATGTCGCACAGTATGATACAAGGAAATGACTGGTAAATCGTACAACTAAGTGCATTTACAGAGCAGGGACCACGAGGTGGATGACTGCAGGAAACGGATCTCGGTTCAGGAAAGCTTTGGTATACCGTTGAGATTAATAATACGCATCTACCCAGATTTAGGGATAGGTCCTGAAGTTGTCCTTCTGAGGAAAGCGCGCCATTGTAAAGCGCAGGGAACACTTAGGGCTCATAAAATTGTGCAATCATAAACTGACAGTAAATAAAGAGTGAGCGACTGAAGTATTGGGAAACAAAATAGTTGTTCTTTTTCTTTTGGGAAACTAAGACAGGCTATGCTGAGATATCAAGAAACGTAAAGTAAATGAGTAAAGAACAGATTACGGTTACGACAAAAAGAAGTAAACAGCATCAAGAACTGGTGGAAGAGAAAAAAGAAAATTCGTAAAATGGGCAGTTAATGATAGCATCAGAATTACCACTGCATGGCGTGAGGCGTACCTGCAAAAGCATTCAACATACACGTTGGTTAAAGAAGTCGGAGAAGCACCACAATAAGTCGGAATACAAGGATTTGTTCCCATGCATCACTATTTCATTAATTTCTAATAAATAACTCCTTCCTTATAAAAGAAAGATGTGGTGGCGCCACACCCACAGTGGGCAGTAAAATGGTTCAAATGGCTCTGAGCACTATGGGACTCAACATATTAGGTCATAAGTCCCCTAGAACTTAGAACTACTTAAACCTAACTAACCTAAGGACATCACACACACTCATGCCCGAGGCAGGATTCGAACCTGCGACCGTAGCAGTCCCGAGTGGGCAGTAATTTTTATATTTAATAATCACGCAAAAACAAACAGAGAAGTGAATTAAACAAAACGTTGATGTGGAAAATTATGTGCTTAAATCTGGTTATTAATTTTGTCTCTGATTCATTTTTGGAACACAACGTACGACCAGCTAAGAGACAAAAGTGATGACACTTTCTGCAGGACCTGACCAACATTTTGCAGGGCAATGCTTAAGACCGTACAGTGCAAGCTGTTAGTGATTTGTTTGACTGATGGGGCTGCTAAGTGCTATACCACCTACTGCACTCCCCTGACTTAAGCCCTCGTGAGCTCAACTCGATTTCTAAACTGAAGGAAACACTTCACGTCATTCGCTTCAGAACTTCTACAAATTCGTCGGGAAACAGACCGCGTCGCTCGAACTGTCAACACAACTGGCACAGCTAAGAGTATCCTACGACTTCCACATCGCTGGCAACGGGTTATACAGAATGCTTGTGACTACTTTGAAGGTCAGTAGAACTTTGGTACACGTATCTATTTTGTACGAGCTGTAAATAAATAGTTTCCACTGTTAAAGTTCGTGAACCATCTTCATTCTGCCTAGAGGATGTCCAACTGTTCAACTGATCATGATGCCAATATCACGCAGTAAAGTCTTTTGAGGATCGGAGCTGTTTGGAGACATTCGAAAAATGTGACCCCTGGTTGTCAATGCTCGCTTGCCGAATGTTTCTTTACCTTATGAATCGTGGGGTCACGGGTCATAGTGCCAAACAGTCGTCTTGTCTTCTTGATGTCCGTTAGCTGCGGGTGTTACCTCCAGTCAGAGTAGCTTTTGATTATCGTATTATGCTTGCTACACCAGATACATGTCACGTTGATATATGGGACGTCTCTGCATACCGACACTCGCATCGCTGCCTCTAAACAAGATAGCTGATTGCCCTCACGCGCAGAACTACCTGTGATGCCCGCAAGGAATGTGTCGACCTGTGATTCCGAGTAGCTCATCGAGCTGAAGGCACCACGTGCCTATGAAATCGTCTGCTGCAGCCCAAGTCCTTTCCTCGTTGCTGTCATCTTTTGTTTGCATCACAGAGGTTGGATAGAATGTTAGGAACTGTCAACTAACAAACTGAAACAGCTTAGATGTCCAAAATGATGCGAGTTTTCCTTGGGATCCTGAAACTTCTGATCTACAACGGCATCAAAATGAAAATTATAGACTTTGCTATGGTAGGCGTTTCTTGTTGTGTGTTCTTCCATTAAAGAAAAAGCTCGCTATTGTGTAATATTTAAACTCAAGTTTTCTCTTTGTCTAGCGGCTTTCGTAATTTCTATTATTCTTTAAGAAACTCTCATACAAAGTCCAAACAGTCAAGCAGCGAAGTACTGATGTCCGCACCTAGAAGCTGTATCTGAAGTATTGCTCGAGTGTTGCCTATTATATACTGTGCACCTGACAATTACAACTTAACCAGACATAATCAAGCGAATACTTTGAGAGTTTGAAATTTAATCTGGTATGCTGGTAGATTCTGTTCATGTGTGTTTCCCACGGTTAATGTACTACAAAGAATCGTAGAAAGTAATTTCCATCATAGATATAAAATATTTCCAAATCTACAATAATTTAACTAGAGGATCTATTTTTGTGTATGTGGTTATATTTGATTTGTTATATTTGAAGCACTATCTTCTTTTGTAAAACCGTATGAAGCATATTCCATCAAACTTATATTGTTCTCTCATTGGATATAAAAGACTGAGCGCCGTTTACGGAAGAAAAGTACATACACATTACTCTTTATGTTGTTGCATATTTACGTCTGAAAACGCTTTGAGTCTCGCAATTTTATAGCACATTCTTTGTAACCTTTCTAAACGAGCAATGACACCGTCAGGTCACAGAAAGAGAACACTGTGTGGATATGAAACTATTCTCGTTTTGGCTATATCTTTCATCACTAGACTAGTCACATCCCACTGCAGTACTTATGAGCTTGAATTCTATTTATTACACATAAGAATTTCAGAAAGTAAGTTAAAATATCGTTCCGCGCTAAGCCCATTGGCCGGCCGTTGTGGCCGTGCGGTTCTGGGCGCTTCAGTCTGGAACCGCGTGACCGCTACGGTCGCAGGTTCGAATCCTGCCTCGGGCATGGATGTGTGTGGTGTCCTAAGGTTAGTTAGGTTTAATTAGTTCTAAGTTCTAGGCGAGTGCTGTCCTCAGAAGTTAAGTCGCATAGTGCTCAGAGCCATTAGAACCCATTAAGCCCATTGAACAGGGCGTCAGTTCATTTTCCGGGTTTCCAGCAGACATAATTCTGCTGCATGTAGATGGTATCTGTTATTTCGGACATGTCCAAAAGAACAGATACCATCTTCATATAGTTAAGGTTAACCGGCCATTGATCTTCTTCTGTGCTGGATGCACACGCATTGCCCGAAATCTTGCTGGACTCGGTAAGGTTGTCTGCCGCGAGTAATGAGTGTAATGGGCAGGGACACTACGAATGTAGTTTGTGGACATTAAGTTGGGAATGTGTGTCTCACGGGGAGTGTGCAAGGCATAAATCCCCGCAGTCACACTATCCTCTGTGCCCTCGTTGGCTCAGACGGATAGGGCGTCTGCCATGTGACCAGGAGAGCCCGAGTTCGAGTCCCGGTCGGGGTACACATTTTCAACTATCCCCGTTGATGAATATCAACGCCTGTCGACAGCTTAGGGTCTTGATTTAATTATCATTTCATTTAGTTCTGCTGCGGTATGGATACAAGTTTCCTCATAGCGTGCGGCTGAATTAGTACGGCGCCTGGAAATGTACTCCGAAGTTGACGTATGAGGAACAGTAAGATTTTGGTGGGCAAAACGTCTAAATTACACACAGGTTCACCTTGAAATTCTGTCGTTGTATGGACCAAATGAGATGTCGGTTCCAGCAGAAGCGAAATGGGGGCAACAGTTTGATCAAGGGCGTAGATATGTGGATGATGCTGATTTCCATATTTTCAGAAAGCTTAAAAATAATTTGGGGGAAAGGAATTATCCAACGACTAGCACTTTCACGCAATGCTTCTCGAATGGCTCTGTGACCAAGGACTGGATTTCTGCTGCCGTTTAATCGACCGATTGGTCCTTTGTTTGCAGAGACTGTACTGAAAAACAGTGTCATGAAGTGTGATGCAGAGTTCAATAAAAGTTATGTGGCCTGCCATAATAATGTGTAATTTACTTTTTGAACACTTCCCGTAGGTGTATGTACTGTTTATGATGCTCGAGGAACAGGTAACTAAAAGAAATTTGGTGCGACAGTGCATTAAAGCTGTCGCAATATTAACTGTAAATGCGTTAGCTACGTGCTGCCAAGCCTCCATCAGATCTTTAAACACAAAATTAAACTAGTGATTTAGTAACAACAGTTGTAATTGAAGGAGCAATTAATAAACTCTTCGGTCTGAACAGCAAATAGTTTGTAAAAAGTGATTCCACACTACATAGCACCTCCAAATTTCACTGCATGTTGAAGATGTAAGTAGGCTGTTTAGATTTTTATATTGGTAATGCCACATAGCGCTCTGTATGAAAATCACTGGCTGTGCTGTGGGCAGTCTGTGGCTAGTTTGCATTGTTGTCTGCCATTGTAGAGGGGCAGCTGGATGTGAACAGCGCGTAGCGTTGCGCAGTTGGAGGTGGGCCGCCAGCAGTGGTGGATGTGGGGAGAGAAATGGCAGAGTTTTGATATTTGTTAGACTGGATGTCATGAAATACTATATATATGATGACTATTAAGGTAAATACATTGTTTGTTCTGTATTAAAATCTTTCATTTGCTAACTATCCCTATCAGTAGTTAGTGCCTTCTGTAGTTTGAATCTTTTATTTAGCTGGCAATAGTGGCGCTCGCTGTATTGCAGTAGTTCGAGTAATGAAGATTTTTGTGAGGTAAGTTATTTGTGAAAGGTATAGTTTAATGTTAGTCAGGGCCATTCTTTTGTAGGGACTTTTGAAAGTCAGATTGCGTTGCGCTAAAAATATAGTGTGTCAGTTTAAGCACAGTCTTGTACAATTTTTCTAAGGGGACGTTTCAAAGAGAACTCGAAAATCACTTCCAGTCATTACTTAACTTTAAAAAAGATGACCTGTACTGAAAGTACTGCAGAAGAATGTACAAACAAGTCCATGCAGGCAAGTATTGTCTGCAAGATAACAACAAATCGATATTTAGGATATTTCTTGAAAAATGAATTTATTTGGGGGAAAAAAGCTACCTTAGTGAAATTAATCCCAAGGCGAGTGGGAAAATGTAATGGAAATTTCTACAGTGTGTAAGAAAAAAGCTGACTTGTATGCTTGGCTGCCTTAATTGCTTCTAGTATGCTGGTTATTCAGAGCTTCAGCCATTTATTTGTTGGAGATGTTCCCATTTCTATTTCTATAGAAGAGGCAGACCCCTTCGAAAAACGCATTTGTTATGTTGCCGCGGAAAATTGAATAAAAGTGAACACGAGACGCTTCATCTAATTGTTAACACTGTGCTACAACAGAACAATCACTGTATGAAAACCATTTGTAAGTATAAAGTACTTTTTTCAGATTGACATGCACTATTAGTAAACGTTACATATGGATGATATCCTGTGCCTCATAGATCAAGCTATCAAATTGATCAGTTGCATACACATATATATTCTTTTCATAGCAAGACAATCTTACAATAGAAAAGCTAAATTCCTTATACATTATCATAAAGATTTAGAAAAACTGACAAGTAGCTGACATATGCTAAAACCTTCAACAACAGACGCGTTAATACACCACGTATAAATCCACCCAACAAGCACCACTTAGATATATTCTGTACAGACTAGGCACTGTGTCACTGAACAACTCCCAAAAATAAATAGCTACAAACAATGGATACAAAAAATAATAATAATAAAGCTGAAAAATTAAATCAAGAAACAGCAAAGAGCAAAAATCCAGCTACCACCGACACGAAATTCTCTCCCACACAAACGAACAGACAAGACACAAGAACAGAAACAACAGAGAGCGAGAAAGGATAAGAAAACAAATCATGCTGTAGAACAACATACAGCCACAAATACACGAATATAATATCTGATATCATCAGAAATCGAAGCATAAAAATAGCTCACCAAACCAATTCATTTCAAAAACAGTTTCCGAAAGCAATAGAAAAAAATAGATCTTCATCCCAAACCAGGAATATACCAACGAAAAAGTAATACACATGATGGATGTATACAGGTCAGACTAGCAGAACATTTGATACCAGACACAAAGAGCATGTAAGAGCACGGAAGTGTAGGACAGATAATCGAACTTTTGCTTAATACTGAAACCAACACAATATTACCACCAGAGACATAGACATGGAAATCATAAGGAAAAACAACGAAAAAACCCTCTGACGCGACAAAAAAGTACCACATTCATAAAACCATAACAGAAGAGAAACTACTCATAAATGATCAAACGAGCCTGATGCAAAACATCATTTTTATATTAAGAGGCCTGTTAGTATAATATTAAATATAGGCATATGACCACACCCCTTCATAAGCCACCAACTTGATGCCAACCCTTTCCTCCCTGTCGTATAAGCGCTGAGTCCAAACCCCCCCCCCCCTGCCCACCCAGCCGCACACCGCGACGCACATGTATACAAACACACAACTACACGAAAAATATGTATAGGTTGAAAACACTCACAACCTACACAGAAAACAAATACGTAAACAAGCACTGTGCTGAAGTAAAAATATCAAAGCAGCGGAGCAAAAGTGAGTTCAAAACAGGGCAAAAAATGGTCAAAATTGAATGTGAAAGGAAGTGCCTTTCGGCCTCAGCCTCTGCTAACAACGAAGGAAAAAGCAGTGGTTTGCAGTATATGTAAACAAAAGGAGAAAACACACTGTGACTATATTGTATACCAATCTTATATGGAAATGATGTTTTTAATCCACAAATACGAATCGGTAGCGACATATTATGTATTCATACTTGCGGAATGACACGATTATATGTAAATAAAAGCGATATGCATGTTGTGAGGGATAATCTTACTTTGCAGTGAGCTTAAGACGGAAAAACCAACAATAATTAATCAGCTGACGTGACGTTACGAGATCTATGAATTTCAGCCGTATGAGGATTTATGTGATAGCCCGAAGTGCCCAATGGTAGGCAGTGTTGAACTAGATGAAAAAAGGGATCTCACTGGAGTATTTAGTACCGCATATGGAAGTATCTTGGGTGTCGCAGGATAAGCGGACCTTAAGGCATCACTTTCCAGGGCCAAAGTGTCCTCAGTTAAGCTGGAAGTGGCTGATGGTACGTAATGCAGAGACTGTTGATAGAGAAACTAACGTAGCTCCTTTTACAATGCTGAAATCCTAATTAGTGTCTTAACACTTATAAAATGTTCAGAGATGTCTTTTGAAACAGCTTATTATTCGCAAACAAATGAAAGGAATTTATTCCAGAGACTTAAAAATATTTTTTTAAATTATTGTAACAGATACAATAAATAGTTGCTAACAGGGTTTGGGGGAGCGGACCAAACAGCGAGGTCATCGGTCCCAGCGGATTACGGAAGGTTGGGGAGGGAAATTTGCCGTGCCCATTCCAAGGAATCATCCCGTTATTTGCCTGAAGTGATTTAGGGAAATCAAGGATAACTTGATATGGGATGTCTGGACGACGATTTGAATCATCATCCTCCCGAATGCGAGTCCTATGCTAACCACTGCGCCACGACTATTTTTATATTTGTTACGAATTAATGAACTGAGTGACCTTAATAAAAGAAACTTTGTATAATGTAATCACTAGTGAAAAAAAAATCAATGGACGTGGAATGCAAGATTGTTAATTCTACGAAATGTTACTTAGGAGAAAACCAATGACAATAAAGATTTGATATAAAGTGCTACGATATAGTATATTTACATCTGCAACTCTTACAATTTAGTATATGTAGGCGCGCCATTGCGACAGGGCCCCTCTCCTTCATATTCTCTCTCTGGCTCTCTTTCTCTGACTCTGTCGTTGTTATTAGATCTGCGTATTTCAGGACTGTACGACTATATAATGTGTTAGTAATTGTGAAATGGATTTTTAACTTAAACGGTTATTTACTGCTTTCATTTCGTGGTCGTATCGCCCTGTGTCAAATAATGAAGCATTTACAGCAGTTCTAGCACGCTGGACAGTCGAGACAACGTAGCATCGCAGGAGCTGCAAGACAGCCGCCATTACGTGACAGATTTAAACTTTAATACTTTTCTTTGCAGTTGCACGATTGCTCCCGCATCTAGTGTAACATTTCTGTTTTACAGGAGCCCGCGGATCTGGAGAGGATTTTAATTACATCGAAAAAAGTAGGTGTACAATAAATATTTGATTTTTCAGCAGGCCTATCTGCGAACCAACAGACGTAATTTCAGGTCATGTTATGAAGGAAATTATAGTGAGAAATACGGGCGCAACCATTCCTTTCTTTTCCTTACGTTAGCACAAATACGCCATATCTAGTCACCAGTAACGATGCAGGATAGTAATGGTCGGTGTTTTTCACGAATCAATTGATGATGAGCAAGTAGATTGCACACATGGGCAGGCGCTAATTTTTGTGATTTTGGGCTAGAGCATGCGGTACCCATACACCTTATTTTTGGACCTTTCCCGCTGCATCCAAATATCGCACGATCGTGGAATGATCACAGTTCATCACATTTGCCAGTTATCGAGTACAATGACATCGATCATTGTGTTTTAATGCGCTTAAACGATCTTCATCAAACCTCCAAGGTCTTCCTGAACATGGAGAAAAAACCGTTTTCTTGCTGTGCTCTGTCCAATGACAATATCCTGATACACGGTGCAAATGTTTCTGGCTGCCTCCGCTGCAACCACCCCTCTGCTGAACTCAAACAGAACAATATGTCGGAAATGTTCTGATTTCTCTACTTGACACTCCACTTTCTAGCGTCCAAAACTCCTCTCGCTGTCGCCAGAGGACAAAACGAAGATATGTAAACTCAAAAAGCAACAGTAAACTATAAATGAAAAATGACAATCGAAAACTAAACCAATAGGAGCCGGAATACCGACATGAAAACAAAAACGCTACGAACTTACGCGCCAACCTAGTCTAAGTAGTTGGTGTTATTGGTTCTCACGACAGCGTTACTAACAGGTGACGAGAAATGGTTGTGTCAATAAGAAAAGAGGTGAAAGAATTTCTCGGAGAGTCGACGCGCGGAGGCTCTGTCGCCGAGTCCGCAAAAGGGGACAGCGGTCGCTGACGTCAGCAAGATGGCGGCAGGCGTGCATTGAGACGTATTACGGCAGGCCCTCAACTGCCACCGCGGCTCTTGTGTTCCCGCGGCGCCCGCCCGCAATTAATCAGGCGCCGAGATTAGTCCCTGTGGTTTTTGTGGCCGCGCCCATGTGAAACACGTCCCCGCTCCCTCTATTCAGCAAGCATTCCGGGCGACAGTGCGAGGTAGTAAATAGGCCGCATTTATCACGCACTCTTATGTGCTCGCCTCGTCTCGTCTCGGCCTTCCCTTTATTTTGTTTTATTTTTTTTCCGGGGTCCATCTCGCGCGCGGCGCGACGCCCGTGCGCCGCCACTACATTTACCGGCCTGTTTATTATTTTTTTAAGGCCCGCTCCGGGGGCGCTGCGGGCTTTTGTAGCGTCCTAAGCGATGCGATCTTTTAGCAGCAGCAGTGGAGGCCAGAGGAGCGCCGCTGTAATGGAGGGGTGATACCATTAATTTCGGCGCCGCGCCTTTTCTCTATTTGGGTCGCTTAGTGTCACGCGCACAAAGGGCGCGACTGACCGCAGGACTGTGGCGTTGCGGCCGATAAGCTGCCACTGCCGCCGCAACCGACTTGCCACACCACACCACGTCACGCCACGCCACTACCTGCGCCCAGCACACGTGGCCGTCCCCAGAGCGGGCGCTACTGCTGCTGTAGCTGCTCGCGGGTCCCGCCGTTGCGGTTAACAGGGTCACTGCTTCGAACTTATTACGTTTATGATAGAGTCACCTCCGAGCCCTGAGTGAAATGAGGAATTAAACAGTATCTCCCTCCCCCTTTTCAAAAATGGTTCAAGTGGCTCTGAGCACTATGGGACTTACCTGCTGAGGGCATCAGTCCCCTAGAACTTAGAACTACTTAAACCTAACTAACCTAAGGACACCACACACATGCATGCCCGAGGCAGGATTCGAACCTGCCACCGTAGCGGTCGTGCGGTTCCAGACTGTAGCGCCTAGAACCGCTCGGCCACACCGGTCGGCCTCCCCCTTTTCACCAGCCTCCATCAACATTAGCGACTACGTAAAATTTGGAATGAAAAAATATCTTCTTTGAACACTTTTTTGGTGTGCACAGTATTCGTGACTTGACTATATGTTGCGCTATTTCAGCAACATTACCAATAAAACCAGTTACCTATTATCAACGTAACAAGTCGTTTGATATCAACGTTGCTTTTCCCGGCTAGTAATCGTCAGTTTGATAAAGAAATCTCCACCTGAGATTTGTGTAGCAATGTTGTCTGTAAAGTAGTGTAATAGCACTAAATTGGAGATCAAAAAATGTTCAAATGTGTGTGAAATCTTATGGGACTTAACTGCTAAGGACATCAGTCCCTAAACTTACACACTACTTAACCTAAATTATCCTAAGGGTGAACACACACACCCATGCCCGAGGGAGGACTCGAACTTCCGCCGGGAGCAGCTGCACAGTCCCTGACTGCAGCGTCCCAGACCGCTCGGCTAATCCCGCGCGGCAGTTGGAGATCGTTTATCAAATTTAATACTACTGTTATATGAGGTGGAAGCGTTTATCTTTAGCAAAATGAACAGCTTGTCACAGAATACTACACGAGCAAAACACTGACGTATTTTTCCTGTTAAAATATTTCATGAAAGTAGTGCGAAATAATGAGGCTTCATACATCGGCAGATAAGAATTTATATAACGTAACGTGCTATCTGTTCTGTATTTAAAGATTCAATCTAAGTTGAATTTGTCTTTCAAAGTTCTGAGCCACCAATCCACAATTATTATAGTAATTATTTATAACCAACAACATTTGTGTCTGATAAAATTTCTATTCAAAACTGCCGCCGCAATATTTTACTAAGATGGCGGCTGACATGAGAGAGTCACTTATCGATTGTCGCTTCAGATCCTATTTTACGCCTAAAAATAATATACATTAAATCATTTTGCTTTAGCCTCATCATGAATTAACATTTGAAAATATTCTCGATGGAACTCGCTTACTACTTTTCTACCATTTGCTAATAAACTGAGCTGTAAATCACTAACACTAATGGCTGCGCTCCTTAGTAGCTGAGCGGAAAAATTAACACTTACATAGGATGAGAATTACAATGGATTAAACTTTGAAATAAATAAAAATCATTTCACATCCAAAGTAACTCTATATTGCAAATATTAATTAACAACACATTACAGTTTCTTGCAGACCTCAGTGTTCCATCAATCGCGTCCAGTCAGTTCAATGGTACGAAGAAGAAGCGTCCTTTATCTACAATTATCACAGGTAACAAAGATGAATTGCATTGTCTATTTTCCATGAACATTCTCTGAGATATTATTGCCACAGAAAATTAAATTATTACACAAATAATAATTATTTATTATAATTTTTTAGTGTCAATGAAGCCCTTTAGATTGATAACACGATAATATTCGATCAAATTCCACACACAATTCTATCGTGAAAATTACTCTGAGTATAATATAGTCGTGGATATTACAACTTCCATTTTTCAAATGATGAGCCATTAAAGACTTCCCATAGAATCTGTGACGGTCTTGGCTGGACTTGTGCTATTGGCTGGAGAGCTGCTCCCCTGGTCAGCTGTGTACTACACAAAAGAAGCAACTATTCGGTTAGCAAAGCACTTGTGGAATGCATAGGGGACGTTTCTAGGCCAAGCGGTAGTCTGTGGTACTCTGATAAACACTCGTCAGTGGATAGCGAAACCAGACGGCGGTCGTGTAAACATACTTCGGTTGACAAAATTTTACATCTACAATCGCGTAATATTTGTAACGAAGATCACAAATGTACTGCCTTCCAGAAAATTTGTTGCACTGCAGTTATTCTTGGGACCGAGGTCCGACTGAACCTAGAAATAGAAGACTCTGAAATGTTTAGCCAATCGTGGAAGGTTCACCGAAATGACAAAACTCGTGGGATACCACCTATTATCGTATTGGAACTCCTTTTGTCCCAAGTAATGCGGCAACTCGACGGCATTGACTCAACAAGTCGTTGGAAGTGCCCTGCAGAAATATTGACCCATGCTCTGCAGCCAGCCATGATTGTTAAAGGCCGGCTGTGGTGGCCGAGCAGTTCTAGGTGCTTCAGTCTGGAACCGCGCGATCGCTACGGTCGTAGGTTCGAATCCTGCCTCGGGAATGGATGTGTGTGATGTCCTTAGGTTAGTTAGGTTTAAGAAGTTCTAAGTTCTAGGGGACTGATGACCTCAGATGTTAAGTCCCATAGTGCTCAGAGCCATTTGATTATTGAATTGTTAAAGTGTCACTGGTGCTAGATTTTGTGCACAAACTACCCTCTCGATTATGTCCCATAAATGTTCGGTGCGATGCTGAGTGGCCAAATCATTCGCTCGAATTGTCCAGAATGTTCTTCAAACCAATCGCGAACATTGTGACCTGGTGTCATGGTGCATTGTTTGGGAACTAAATAAAACGTAAACGTCGTGTAACTGGGGCATCCCGTTGGGTAGACGGTTCGCCGGGTGCAAGTCTTTCGATTTGACGCCACTTTGGCGACTTTCGCGTCTTTGGGAATGAAATGATGATGATTAGGACAACACAACACCCAGTCCCTGAGAGGAGAAAATCTCTGACCCAGCCGGGAATCGAAGCAGGCCCCTTAGGACCAACATTCTGTCGCGCTGACCACTCAGCTACCGGGGGGGCGGACGTTTGGGAACTTGAAATCCGTGGATAGCTGCAGATCGTCTCCAAGTAGCCATTTCCAGCCAATGGTCGGTTCAGTTGAACCAGAGGACCAACATCATTCCAAGTAAACACAGCCCATACCATTATGGCGCCATCACCAGCTTGCAAATTGCCTTGTTGACGACTAAGATCCATGTTTCGTGGGGACTGCTCCATGCCCGAAGTATAACATTAACTCTTACCAAATGAAATCGGGACTCATCTGACCATTTCACGGTTTTACAGTTGTCTAGGGTCCAACGGATTTGGTCATGAGCCCAGGAGAGGCGCTGCAGTCTATGTCGTGCTGTTTGCACAGTCACTGGCGTCGATCGTCTGCTACCATGGCCTGTTCACGCCAAATGTCGTAGCACTGTCCTAAAGGATACGTTCGTCGTGCGTCCCACATTGACTTCTCCTGTTACTTCGCGTGGTATTTCTTGTATGTTAGCATTGACAACTATAAGCAAACGCCACTTCTCTCTGTCATTAAGTGAAGGTCGTCGGCCACTGCGTTGTCAGTGTGACAGGCAATGCCTGAAATCTGGTATTCTCGGCACACTATTGACACTGTGAATCTAGGAATGTTGAATTATCTACCGATTTTTGAAATGGGTCTAGCTCCAACTACCATTCCACTTTCAACGTCTCTTGATTCCCATTGTGCGGCCATAATCACGTTGGAAAACTTTTCACGTGAATCACCTAAGAACAAATGACAGCTCCACCAATGCAGTGTCCTTTTATATCTTGTGTAGGCTGTACTACTACCATCTGCATATGACATGTCGATATCCCACGACTTCTGTCACCTCAGTGTTGTTATTTAAATTGTATAGCACCTTACCTTTTATGTATGTCCCATGGCTGTCAACTGCAAATATCCATGTCCTCTGGAAACATATGGGATGTTAGGATATCGTCTGCACAGAGTTTTGTTTATAATTATATACTGCGTTATTATTAAAAATGCAGTGCACACGATATCCTAACATCCCTCATTCTTGCAGATGACACTATGTGCTAATACAGACCTGTGACTGTTTTGTGTTGGCAACACAGGAGACACATAATATAACAGAAAAGATAAAATCCATACATTATTTAAGTAACAACAAAATCCGATATAACACATTTCCTAACCTAAACATAATCTGTATGTGCGTATTTCAGAAAAATAAAAGAAAAAAATATACTGAGGATGTCACAACTATGGAGAAATGTATTTGGATGTTCAAACAAAACAGTAAATTGTGAGATTCGAAAAGACGATCCCATCCTTAATCCATTATTGCTTGATATTTAAGGTGTGACATATAGTCACGTAATAGACTTGCGAAAATCTTTATGAAATTATAAACTTTAAACACTGCTATTATGGCTGCTGGAGAAAACGTTTTTTAGTCACTTGATGTTTAGCAACTAAATTTTACTTATGCACTTCGAGGGAAACTCATCTTCAGAATATCTGCAGAAATGATACAAAAGTCGTGAGGAACAACGGCTTACTTAAAAAAAAAAAAAAAAAAAAAACTGACGAAAGTTAAAAACCTACGTTGCAACGAATATACCATGGCGTCATATGTGAGTCACCAATTTCACGTTACAACTGCGTCATATATTTTGACGTACTTTGTACGTAACTTCAAAATCTATTACTCAGTGGTAAATAAGCTGTAGTTAGCCACGATTTTTGTATCCTTCCTGCAGATGCTGTGAAGATGAGTTTGCTTGAAACGCGTAACTGAAATTTAGTTGCTGAACATCAAGCGACTGGAAAATAATTTTTCTACAGCGACCATAATATTAGTTTTAAAATTTATAGAATGATTTAAATATCTGTGAGTGTTTTATTAAATAAGCAACTGAGCCAATGAGACAGTTATTACTGCTTATTTCTATTAATCGCTTTTTTATAGAATGTGAGGCGATTCTTAATGCATCACGTAGGGTACTTAAAAATCATTCTTAGAAAGAAAGCTTACTATTCACATTGCGCGGAAACACTTGTTACAAAACACACTTCTTCTCTGCCGTTCGTCTCCCTTTGTGAGAAAGGTTTCACCTACGTCTTTCAACCCTATTTAAAATCAATAAATTACAAGGTGTCCACAATACTTTTTTTTTGTCTTGCTTCCAGTATCAATTGCAACGTCACAATTGTCTCTCTGGTGGCTTTACTTTTCCTAAAGCCAAACTGATTGTCGTCTAGCACATCCTCAATTTTCTTTTCCATGCCACTACACTTAAGGCTACTGTTTTGTAAATCACTTCCTACCTGGGCTCCCTACTTCGAAGCCGGCAGTAGCTGAAAGACCACTAGTGTTATATGTCTCATCACTGCTTATACTCGTGATAATAATAATAATAATAATAATAATAATACAGTGTAAGGTTTACAGAAATGTAGTAGTTATTACATTTTTACTGTTCTGTTGTGCTGTCAATTAATTAATTTGTAAGGGCAGAGCGAAAAATGAAGCAGTTTGTGGTTTATTGTGCGAACTACCCCAGCTCTGAGAAGGAATTTTCATGAGATATTTAAGCATATGTCATGTACAGGCCTCAATTTTACTGTCACTGATGCATAGTACAAAGAGTATGTGTAGTAGGTGAAATATGAGAGGAAGATGTTTTTCATACATTCGTTTCACAAGCTGTAAATCCCACCACAGTGTGTCACATGTTAGTGGTAGCCTTCGAAAAAACTGAATTAGGTTACTCAAGTAATCAGTGTTACAGTCTTCACGGAATAATGATAACATAAACGATCTTCTGAAAAATAATGTAACTTCGTGAACGAAACAAAGTTAAATCCTTTTGTTTTTACCGCTAGAAACTTACTTTTTATTCCCGAAGGGTGTATTTACCCACAGATTGGGAACTACTGAGATAGAGCTCAAATGAAGGCAGAGATTATCAGTCATTGCTCACACATTTGTTTACTGATTAGTCCAATTTTAACTCATAGTCGTATTCAGTGGAGCAAGTACTTTTCTGCCGAGGGCTGCATCCGAAAGAAGCAGACGTGGGTATTTCTGGCTCGTAACAGCGTAGCGGCCATGAGGACGTAACAAAGCATAGCACAGATAATTTGGAAGCTGACGTTGACCAAGGAAACCACCTTTTTCATCTTACAGAATAAATTAGAATCGAGATGAGTTCATTGTATAAGAACCAAGGCTGTCCTTAAGAAACATTGAAATAAAAAATGCTGTTGACAGTTTCAGAAAACTAAGAAAACTCTACAAATTGCTATATTTTAGAGCAGGAGACGTATGCCATTATCTAGGGGGAAAAAACCAACAGCTCGAAGGGTATTTTAATACCCTTCGAAAAACCTAATCTTATTAGGCTTGTAGGATACTTGGTTAATGATACACAAGCCATACCAGATTTCCTTACTCTGAGATATGGTCTTGTTGTCCAAGGCCTCGTGTAACTGATGTATCGTGGCTTCATTGATCCCATCTCCTTCGAATTAATTCTCAGCACAATGACATACATGGAAGTTTTATAAGAAACCTGTTCCTTGTTCCACATAAAATTTCTACTCAGTAATTCAAGTACTGCAACTCCTGCCTAACAGCAAAGGAAAATCCGGACATTCAGTTTACAAAACCGGCTGAGGACGTACTTATTGATCAAATAATAATAATAATAAAATAAAGCGAAAATAATACATCAACAGCTTGCCTTACGACATAAACTTATAAAACAACACGTTCCCACATACAAGTAAGCACCACAAAATGTACTGCAGAATGATGAATACAAATTATACTGGAACAGAACCATTATAACAGATAAAACGACACCACATAACAAACCTGACAGCATACTCACCAATAAAAGAAGAAATTAACACAACTAATCGAAATATCCATACCCAATACAACAAATATACAGAAGAAAACAGGAGGAAAAATTGAAAAATACATCCAACTGGCTGAGGAAGTCAAGGACATGTGACATCAGGATAAAGCTGACATTATACCAATTATACTATCAACTACAGGAGTCATACCATACAATATTCACCAGTAAAACAACGCAATACAGCTACATCCAAACGTATATATACAACTACAGAAGTCTGTAATTGCCCGGAAACATATCGTACAGTTAAAAGGAAGTCACGCTTGATCAAGGTCCGCGTCACTTTCCATTTTTAACCAGACATAACGTCTGAGAAAGGAGAGAAATAATAATAATAATAAGCGACGTTGACAATACCTTTGATTACTTTGAAAACCAGTGAAAAAAACGGTTTTGCATTTGGCGAAATTCCCTCTAGAATTTACAAATACATTTTCCAAGGTGACCTCGACTACTCAGTTCCAAGTCATTATTGAGGAAAAAAACCAAGTCATACTGTTGCAAATGAAAGTATTTGAGGTGAATCCCTAAATAATATTTTGATAATGATTACCCCATTTGCAGAGAAATTCAGTTGTATATTCAGGAGGGAATGTCCCTTTTATGAAGAATGTTTTAACAGTAAAAGTAAGACATTTGTGAGTACATGAAGACATAGGAAATGTCAATGAAGAGCCGTTCATGGGAAACGAGAACTGAGTGTGTACACAATATTTTTAATATTTCTGTAGCATCATTTGTAGCAAGGACGGGATAGAGATGGGAATGAGGACGATGAAAAGCCCAGACTCCAGATTTAAGTACGAAATTTAATCTGTGTTACATAGGCCCTATAAGAAATCGATCGAGTGAAGTGATGCAGTAGTTACGACATCCGATTCACATTCGGAAGAATACGAGTAAAAATCTCCGACTGTTTACCATTGCGTCCCTAAATCACTTAAAGTGTAAATTAGGGCGTTTTCCACATTATTATCCGAAACGCCGATATGTTACGCATTTAATGCTCTCGTTTTCGACGAGACGTTGAATCCTAATCTTCCTTTCTTTATCTTAAGGTATCACATTTACGAAGAATCATATATTATAGCATTGAGATACGAGTCATTACCTATAAAAGAATGAATCACCTGTTCGCTGCACAAAAATAGAAGTAAGAATATAAAACGCAATTAAGCAAGAAGGGGGCTACGCTTTAAATTACCTTCAGGGCAGAAATAAATTGCCACAATACTCGGTGGTTTTATCACGTACAGTAGCCACAGGTAAGCCATATTCCAAAAGATTAGTTGGAAAGAATCAGATAAAGCAAACAGTTGAGAAATAAGAACATGTAAGATGATTGTAAAGCTCCATTGAGTACAGTACGAAATCACAAACATTTGTTATTGCTAAAGTCGTAATGAAAACGGGTTACCGGATTCACAAACGACGCAGACAACACAAATAGATGAGCAACATACTAAACCCTTTGTAATGAATTCAATTAACACGGAAACATTTCGTATTCCCATTTCCGCTGTGTATTTCCGTGGATACATGATGCCACATGTGGGTCCTGGCTTTTTCATTACTTTATAATTTACCTTTACCCCACAGCTGAAAAAAAGAAAATAATACATTAAATTTTGTGCATGCAGCCGCACAAATAAAATTTGCTCTACTGATATTTCGGCCGCGTATCGTCCGGTCATCTTCAAAGCGAGTCACAAGACTGACGACAAGGTCCCAAGCGCGGCCTTATATGTTCCACCGCGGCGGTACTGCGCATGCGGGTCACAGATGCTGGTCGGCGGCAGAGACATACGCTTACACCGCTTACACATGCGCCGCCTGTGGCGAAGGCGTACAGACATTCGATTCGCTTATCGATGTTTGATCGGCGGCGGTGACACGATGACGACTTCTCTGCAGTTTAATTACTCCAAGTGCCGGATTCCATGCTTTGTCCAAATTAAAACCATTATCTCTGTTTATTAAATTGTTAGCTAATCGAATTTTTACAGCTTCCTTGAATATAGATTCCGAAAAAGAAGAGGGGGATGTTAAAATCTTCACATCACTGTAATTCATGGAATGAGCCGTATCAATACAATGTTCGGCCACAGCTGACTTGTCTGGCTGTAATAAGCGTGTGTATCTTCGGTGCTCCACACACCTCTCATGAACGGTGCGTGTTGTTTGACCTGTGTATGACTGCTCACAATTTCCGCAAGGAATCTGGTACACACCCGCTTTACGAAGCAGTAAATCGTCCTTCACAGAGCCGAGTAAAGCTGCAATCTTCGTGGGGGGCCGGAAGATCACCTTAACACAGTGTTTCTCAAGAATAAGGCCAATCTTTGAAGAAAGAGCACCCACATAGGGCAAAAACGCACTAGATGTGAAGAAATTACTATCTTCTTCCCCATCACATACCTGCTTTTTAGGTTTTGCATCGAATGCTCTACGAATTTGTTGCGGAGAATATCCATTCGATTTAAAAATGCTCTTGAGGTATGTTAGCTCTCCTTGCAAATTGTCTTTATCGGATTTACAGTGCGCCCGATGCACTAAGGTCTTAAGGACACCCATGGTCTGTGAAGGGTGATGGCAGCTACTGACATGAAGATACAGATTTGTGTGTGTTGGTTTCCGATATACGGCATGTCCTAATGTGCCATCACTTTTACAGCGAACGACAACATACAAAAAGGGGAGGCAGCCGTCTTTTTCTATTTCCATAGTAAATTTAATGCTAGCATGGATGGAATTCAAATGCTCAAGAAATCGATGTAATTCATCCATACCATGGGGCCATACCATGAGCGTGTCGTCCACGTACCTCCAGAAGACCGTAGGTTTAAAACATGCTGAGTCCAGTGCCTTGTCCTCGAAGTTCCATCGACAAATTAGCTAACAGAGGGGAGAGGGGGCTTCCCATGGCAACACCGTCAATTTGCTAATAAAATTCACCATTAAACTGAAAATAAGATGATAAAAGCACATGTTCAAATAAGGCCGTAATGTTCTTATCAAAATGTTGGCTGATAGGAGATAGCCGGCCGGAGTGGCCGAGCGGTTCTAGGCGCTACAGTCTGAAACCGCGCGGCCGCTACGGTCGCAGGTTCGAATCCTGCCTGGGGCATGGATGTGTGTGATGTCCTTAGGTTAGTTAGGTTTAAGTAGTTCTAAGTTCTAGGGGACTGATGACCTCAGCAGTTAAGTCCCATAGTGCTCAGAGCCATTTGAACCATGTTTGATAGGAGATAAAGAGTCCTTTAAAGGTACCTTGGTGTATAATGATACCACGTCAAAAATAACAAGCACATCCATACTATTTAGCCTAACATTGCTAAGTCTCTGAATAAAATCCATAGAATTACGAAGGTGGTGACTACATTTTCCTACCAATGGTTTTAATAAGGAAGCTAAATATTTGGCAGAAAAATATGTTGGTGAACCAATAGTGCTCGTTATAGGTCTCACAGACAAGTCCTCTAGACGCTCATCCTTACCCATCTTGTGAACTTCAGGAAGACCATAAAATCTCGGCGGCCGAAATATCAGTAGAGGAAATTTTATTTGCGCGGCTGCATGCCCCAAATTTAATGTATTATTCATTACGCCGCGAGAAGTTGAAAATGCACAAAAAGAAAATAGTTTTTCGATTACAGTAGCAACTACAACTCAGAGGAGGAAACCAAATTCTCTGATTTTCGAAACACAGAAATACAAAAATAAATCTGCACTCTCAACTCAACGAATGACACCTATTTTCCTTGTTTAGTGGATTAATTTCTTTGAAACTCACCATTTCAAAAACTTAGCTTCAGTCGCTGTGCTAATTAGCTGGCTGCGTGCGATTAATTAAGAAATCTTAAAAATAGTTAGCTGAGAACTCTTATTATTGTACGATTATAAACTTTCGTCCTTACGTGGCGTGATATCTCAAGATCAAATGGGAGAGACGTAAAGAGGGAGAGTCGAAGACAGGGAGAGACAGAGTAGGGTGAATGAGAAAGGAAGATGGGCAATTGATGGAGACTATCATATTTCACAACAAAAAGGCATTCGTCGGCCAGGGAAACGCGGTTCTACCTCAATCCATCACAGCAGATTCACGATTTGCGGCTAAAATGGCAAGGACACGTCACCGGCGCAGCGATGACGCCGTTAACAATTGTTAGGCTCACGGTTTTCAAGCAACGATTAGATACCTCAAGGGTGAGCTGCGTTCGCCTAATTCCATCGGACTGGCCTTCCGCAGTGTTTGCTGCAGCCTTAAGGCGGGCAGGACGTCAAACGGGCCGACTTGGAGCATGAGAGGCACCACAGGACATTTTAATTTCCACTGTCTATACTTTTACAAATAAATTCATAAACCGTTGTCAGCATGACTAGGAAGGATTCAGAATTCACACTCTTAGCGGTGGAAGTTCTAAAACACAAGGAAATAATTTTTTTACATGTGAAATTTCATCATTGTTTTCACTTACTTATGACAGCATTTGTTGCTATAGGTACACTTTTCTTCATAAGTAAGAGAGATTCTTCGATGAATATTTCACAACATACAAACCATACTTAAAGGTGTATGAAACTCTAGAATTTTCCAAATCTATTAAAAACTGTGGTAAAAATTGAGGTAATTAACTACAAAATTTGTGTTTTTTCTAAACATGAAGTTTAAAATACAACAGATCATTCGTTTTTCATAAATTAAATGGATTCTAGAGTTTTATACACCTGTAAGTATGGTATGTAAGCTGTGCAAAATTCATCGAAGAATCTCTCTAACTTATGAAGAAAAGTGTACGTATAGCAACAAATGCAACCATTAGTAAGTGAAATTTCACACGTAAAAAAATTTATTTTGTTATGTTTTCGAAATTCCACTGCAATGAGTGTGAATCCTGAATCCTTTCTGGTCATGCTGACAAAGTTTTATGAATTTATTTGTAAAAGTATAGACAGTGGAAATTAAAATGTCCTGTAATGCCTCTCCTGCTCCAAGTCGGCCCGTTGGACGTCCTACCCCCCTTAACTGATGTCCACAATCCAAGTGATCTTTACAACGTATGAAAAAAAGCAAGACACTAGTATAATGTGTAAACTGAAATCTGAATTGGAAACTTTGTGATATGGTGCCTTTCCCAAAAAGTTATCCAAAAGATCAACTAAAAAACAGGTATGCTGTCGATAGCTAATAAAATTAAAATCTCAAGTAAGAGGAAGAAAGAAATTTGGTTAAAGGGCAAAGTAAGTCAAGATCTGACATTACTTGAGTACTACGAAAAATACTGTAGTATTTTAATGCAGGCCATTAAAATGCCCAGAAGTGTGCATGTACTGACAGAAATAAGAAATGCAGATAATAAGATTTAAACTATAGGGGTCATTGTCAAGCCGGTAATAGGACAGCCAATCAGTGTACAAGATCCAATAACAATTAAACTAAATGACAATGCTATGACTGATAATTCGTAAGTTGCAAGTACTTTTAATAATAACTTTCTAAACGTAGCAGAAACTATGGGATTAAATAGTTCAGTTGAAGAAGCAAGAGAATGTATTAAAATTTCATTCCACAAAACTTTAAGCAACTGCAGATAGCACCAGCATCCTTCACTGAAATTATTACAGTTATAAATATTTTAAAAAACAAAAGCTCTTGTACGGTTGATGGAATTTCAAACAGCATTCTCAAAAGTTGTTCCAACTTAATAAGTGATACATGCAATGTAAAAGTGGCACAGGCAATTTTTCACACAAGTTAAAATATGCAGCTATTGAGCCACTGCACAAGAAAGTTGACAAGACAGACTTTAGCAATTATCGTCCAGTTTCCATGTTGACATTTTTTTCCAAGATATTCGAAAAAGTAATGTATTCGAGAGTATTTACACACTTAAGTGGAAACAATTTACTTATCACATCATAGTTTGGATTCCAGGAAGGTTGGTTGACTGACAACACTATTTATACATTCACTCATG
This sequence comes from Schistocerca cancellata, assembly GCF_023864275.1. Taxonomy (NCBI): domain Eukaryota; kingdom Metazoa; phylum Arthropoda; class Insecta; order Orthoptera; family Acrididae; genus Schistocerca; species Schistocerca cancellata. The sequence goes on from NC_064628.1 coordinate 483,389,193, forward strand.
AAATAGTACAAGCCTTCAATAATAATATACCGTCAGATGGTATTTTTTGTGATCTCCCTAAGGCCTTCGATAGTGTAGATCATGGTAATCTCTTAGGAAAACTCAAGTTTTATGGAACTGAGGCTTTACACATAGCTGGTTTGAATCATAGTTGATAAACAGACTACAAAATGCTGTCGACTGTGTCGGAGGGGTAGAAAATTTAGTGAGGGGCGTAAAATCACTAAGGGAATTCCACAGGGTTAAGTTTTGGGTACACTCATACTCCTCATATATGTGAATACCCTTCCACTTAACATTCAAGAAGCAAAATTGGTCCTTTTAGCATACGATACTAGTGTTATAATAAATACCATTAGAGAGAAAGGGACGGAAGAGCTACCGGTCTCACAAACACTGATGAAAATAATGAAATTTTCACTCTGCAGCGGAGTGTGCGCTGATATGAAACTTTCTGGAATATTAAAACTGTGTGCCGGACTGGGACTCGAACTCGAGTATTTGCGTTTCGAGGGCAAGTGCTTTTCCATTTGAGCTACCCAAGCACTACTCACGACCCGTCCTAACAGATTCATTCCACTAGTACCTCGTCTCCTGCCTTCCAAACTTCACAGAAGCTCGCCTTCGAACCTTGCGAGTTCGAGTATCGGTCCGGCACACAATTTTAATCTGCCAGGAACTTTCATATCAGCGCACACTCCGCTGCAGAGTGAACATTTCATTTTGGAGACATCCCCCAGGCTTGGCAAAGCAGTGTCTCCGCAGTATCCTTGCTTCCAGAAATACTAGTTCTTCAAGGTTCGCAGGAGAGCTCCTGTGAAGTTTGGAAAGTAGGAGACGAGGTACTGGCGAAATTGAAGCTGTAAGGACGGGTTGTGCTCGGGTAGCTCTGATGGTAGAGCACCTGCCCGCGAAAGGATAAATGAAACGTACAGAATTCAGATATCAATGTTTCACAGTCGTTTTCCCTTTACGTGCAGATTGCCAAAATACCATTGCAATGGTACCACTGTGACTAGTACTAGCACTGTTACCATTTAGCTTTCACTAAAAGCAAATGTAATCTAGCAGACTTATAAAGAAGTTAAGATCCAAAATCTTTAAAAAAAAAGATGCAGAGGTGAAGTAAAATCTGAAGTGTGATATGCTATTTTATCTGGGAATATAATTAGTAAACAGCTGTTTCGAGTTCATGAGTGAAGTTAAGACAATTCCTGTTCATGACAGTGAATACTGTATGAGACGTTGTACACATTTCCGCGAATCAATTTACGGGAGCCAGAACTTCAAGCAAGTCTCTTCCTGCCCCACCATATCCATTTTGCTGGCCGTTAATGACCTTCCCCATAAGTAATTTCTTGTTATATGCGGCGTCAGTTACTTTGACAGACCTCATTTACTGGTTTCTTGCTCGTGTTTTAAGAAATTGAACCATATATGTTTATGAGGAACATTCAAAGTAATTGTGTAAGCCCTTTGTTATTCGTTATGAAATTTCTCCTTGACTGGAGACGTGAGGAACAGCTTTTGTGTGTGTACATCGTGTGCTTAACACTTTCACGATACTGTAACAACGTCTCTCGGTGAGTGTGGCATCATAAATCTTTCCAAATTGGCTTCGTGAATGAGAACTTTCGAAGTCGGTAACAGTGAAATGCTTCAAGTCACAAACTAGATAACAGTAAGGACCCTGCACAATCCAGTCTTTAAATAAATGCTGCTTCGAAAATAAAATAAAAGAGAGACCCTCAGATGATAACACGTAGATGTCGAAATATTTATTGGAAAATAATAAGATAAAAGCTTGAAGAAGGTGGAGTTATTTAAAAAAAGAAAGAAGATCGTTAAAACAATAATTTATCAATTTTACTGGCTATTATTTTAAGAAATACAGCAAGCGTCCACTTTGTTATGTATTTTTATTTAAGGTAATAACGTTTGGGGCTTTCACCCATCTTCAATTAGCGTAATACAATTTGAGTCTTCAATGAGTGCATAGACACAACATCAGCAGGAAATTGGATGCTGTAGCTGCCCTGCTCAAAATAACAATTTTGTTCAGCTACTACATTTCGCGAACTGCGTATTTACGATAAGAGTGTTTTAAGTTGTGAGCTGTGTGAGTTACTTGATGTTCGTCTTCAGCTACATATGGGGCAAATATCTATTTCCTCAATTTTTTTTTTTTTTAACGAAGGGCATCAATGTGTTCCCGGAATCATATGTTGAAATTTCTTCCAGTTCGGCCAATGTATATCTCTGAACGCGGGTATCTGTTATATTTGTATATTCCTGATCGACTGCGTGGCTTTCTGAATTTTTTTTGGTAATGTCATGAATTGGCTTTGTCCTTTATTTTTTGTTCGTGGAAAAACTGATTCTGACACTTGTTCCTCGGAACAGGTATGATACTTCAGATTTCATAAAAATGGCATGCTCACATATTTTTCTGGTACTGTTATGTAATATTATTTAGTTTTGGTTTGCCTTTGTGGTTGGTTATGTGGGAATTTATTTCAGTATTTTACTTATCTGTTAGTTCTGGATGTAGCCGTTATTGTAAGCAATTGTTTTAATTGTGTTCAGTTCCTCAGTTTGGTCATCTGTTGTAGCTGTATTTTGCCTAGTCTGTTGAGCATTGCTCTGGATGAAGCCATTTTGTGCTTATCTAGGTAACATGAGGTTTTATTGATTGTTGCATCTGCGTATGTTGGTTTCCTATATACTCGAAATTTACACTGAGGTGACAAGTCATGGGACAGAGATATGCACTTATACAGATGGCTGTAGTATCGCGTACACAAGCTATAAAAGGGCAGTGCATTGGAAGAGCTGTCCTCGAACATATCCGCATCCTCTACACCTCCCGCCGTCTTGAACCCCCTCACCCCCTGGTTGCTCCTCTCCTCTCCCATCCCCGCCCCCTGCCACGTCTTCACCGTTGTGTCCCCCCTACCCTCCATCTCTACACCCTACATCTCCTTTCCCAAGGTGGCTTCCATCAACTCCCCCTCCCGGATGATGCCCTCTCTCCCTCCATTTATCCCTCCTATCAACTCTGATCCTCACTCCCCCTCCTTTCCTCTGTCCTTTTCCCGGGCTCCCTCTCCCCCCCCTTCCATCCTCTTTCTTCCCCACCTCCCCTTTCTTTGCCCCCTTCTCTCCCCCGCGTCCTTTTACATTTCCCTCCTCTGCCTCCTCTCATTCCCTCTCGCGTCTGCCCTTCTCCCCCTTTATTAGTCCTCTCCCTCCTTGGTTCCCCCCCCCCTTTTCGTTTATCCTCTCCTCCCTCCTTGTTTTTCCCCCTACTCCAGGTCCCTCCCCCCCCTCCCATCTGCCTTGGGTCGGGAGTGCCATCTTTGTGCCGCCTTTTTTGTGCAGTGTTTTACAGTGTGTTTTTCCAGTACGTGCTCCGTGTTGTGTCTTTTGGCAAGTGTAGCGAAGAGCCATCATACTGTCGCTGGGTGTGCTTTTTATTACCTGCGAACAGAAACCAGACTGTCACCCTGTTTTTTAATTGTGTGTCTACTGTGTTACTTGTCTGATTCCTGTATCTTTTATCTACATTGCCAACCCCCTTTGCTTTCTGTTTTAACTTTCCGCAATTTTACGCCATTTTTCACTTTAAATCACCATTTTATCGCCTGTTTTTCCTTGTTTCTTTCTTCTTCCTTTATTTAAAAAAAGTCTGTAGGCTGTAGAGCAGCGTAGTAAGCTGCTGCCGGCCCGCCCCCTTGGGGGGGGGGGGGGGGAATTGAAAATCAATAAAGGAAAAAAAAAGAAGAGCTGTCATTTGTACTTAGGTGATTCATTTGAAAAGGTGTCCGACGCAATTATGGCCACACGGCGGGAATTAACAGACAATGAACGCGGAATGGTAGTTGGAACTGAACGCGTGGGACATTCCACTCCGGAAGACGTTAGGGAGAGAATGAGCCGAGAATACCAAAACTCAGGCATTACCTCTCAGCGCGGAGAACGCAGTGGCCGACGGCCTTCATTTAACAAGTGAGAGCAGCGGCGTTTGTGTAGAATTTTCAGTGCTAACAAACTGCGTGAAATAATTGCAGAAATGAATGTAAGACGTACGAAGAGCGTATCCGTTAGAACAGTGAGGCGAAATCTGGCGTTAATGGGCTATGGCAGCAGACGACCGAGGACAGTGGCTTTGCTAACAGCACGAAATTGCCTGCATCGATTCTTCCGGGCTCGTGACCATATGGGTTGGACGGTAGACGACTGGAAAACTGTCACCTGGTCAGATAAGTCCCGATTGCAGCTGTTAAGAGCTGATGATAGGATTCGAGTGTGGTGCAGGCCCCACGAAGCCACTGTCTCTAGCGATCAACAAGGCACTGGCCAACCTGTTGGTGGCTCCATACTGGTGTGGAATTTGTTTACGAGGCACTGACTGGGTTCTTTTGTCTATCTAAACCGAAGAGTGGAGACCATCTGCAGCCATTCACGGACTTCGTGTTCCAAAACAACGATTGAATTTTTATGGATGACAATGCGCCGTGTCAGCGGGTGACAATTGTTCACGATTGATTTGAGGAACATTCCAGACAAAATGATTTGGCCACCCAAGTCGCCCGACATGAATCCCATCGAACATTTATGGGACATAACAGAGAGGTCGTTTCGTGACAAAATCCTGCACCGGTGACACTTTCGCAATAATGGACGGCTATAGAGGCAGCATGGCTCAATACTTCTGCACGGGACTTCCAACGACGTGTTGAATCCAGGTCACGTCGACTTGTTGCACTACGCCGGATATTAGGAGGTATCCCGTGACTTTTGTAACCAAGTATATGTCCAGTGTTGGAGCTACTTATGGAGAGATCCAGGAAATGATGTTGAGTAGCCTAAATTTAATTAAGACACAAAGAGTTATGTCTGTAGAGATCAGTCAGTCATCGATCGTGTACGCAGAATAAAAGCCTGAGACTTCCTGCTAGGGGGTTACCAAGGGCTCCAGAATCCCCATCATTCGCCGCAGCCCGATAAGTGGCGCTAACGTAAGCAGACAGATGTCTCCGCTTATAGTCACGCCCTCGAGATATGCATCCGTGCCTCCTTAAAAGTCGGGGCACATGAGAACCTCTGAGAGAAGACTTGACGAACGTTGGAGGACTGTCATCGAAAACTCGCTGAGATAGCGAGTACATACTTGAGCCACAATTATCAGTATTTAAGAAGCCTCAAATTCAACAAAGATAAATACTTTCTATTATCGCTTTTGACAGCTTGGCTACCCGTCACACGTAAATGAAAGTGTGTAAATTTTAATCATGAAGCTGCGTGTCTTTGAGTTTGTAGATGAAAAGATTTACCCTGCATCAATCTCCTACAACAGCAGACACAAAAGTCTGAAATATATTACATTATAAGATGCTGCAACTTCCTTTAAAATGTGGGCTTCTGCTGGTAACATAGGTTTCAGGCTTGTCGGCACCTCTCGGCTGTGGTGTTTGGCATCGTACTACCCATGTGTATTCAGTTCAGAATAGTTAGTCCAAACGCTGTCGTCTGCGTAAACTTCGTTCCAATTGGAGAAAACTGTACAAAAAAAAAAAAAAAAGGTTCAAATGGCTCTGAGCACTATGTGACTTAACATCTGAGGTCATCCGTCCCCTAGAACTTAGAACTACTTAAACCTAACTAACCTAAGTACATCACACACATCCATGCCCGAGGCAGGATTCGAAACTGCGACCGCAGCATCGCGCAGTTCCAAACTGAAGCGCCTAGAACTGCTCGGCCACTCCGGCCGGCCAAAACAGTACATTGTTACAGTTTTGTTCGTACCGTCACAGTGATTTTTGAATGAGAGAGACAGTTTTTTTTTATTAATGTCGTGTGACTAGGGCCTCCCATCGGGTAGACCGTTCGCCGGCTGCAAGTCTTTCGATTTGACGCCACTTCGGCGACTTTCGCGTCGATGGAGACGAAATGATGATGATTAGGACAACACAACACCCAGTCCCCGAGCGGAGAAAATCTCCGACCCAGCCGGGAATCGAATCCGGACCCTTAGGATTGACATTCTGTCGCGCAGACCACTCAGTTATCGGGGGCGGACAGAGATACAGTTAATGGTGTTGATAATGTCACCTATTTGGCGTTGATAGTGTTGACAAGCTGGGATTCCTTCAAAGTTATAGTCTACTTCCTGCCAAATGGTTTTGCATTGGAGTTTAATTACTTTCGCCTCCTACAGAACAATGACCAATCAGTAATATTTACAGATATTATTCATGTAGACCGCTGACATCTTCATTTAGTGTTAGTTCCACGTCCTCAAAAATGTGCTGTGAAAGTAAGATAATCGGCGTGCATATGAAACGTTCTATTTTTGGGGCTGTACTAAATACTAAAATTGCATGTTAAGCAGCACGAGCGTAGTGATTCAGAAGCATTTAGGAACTAGAGAACATGTACTCCTTATTTCAACTTTTGATCTTGGAGGAAGGCGGCAACCCTGTCGTGTGATGAGTTGAAATTAATATATAAGGGGAAGCTAAATGAAAACGAGACAGATGATAAAAAAGTCTTTATTACTTCAAAAGTAATCCTCATAATCGTTCATACATTTACCGCAGTGAGACAACACGGTTTATGCCTTCATGGAAAAATGTTTGCACCCAGACTCTTCGTCCAAAGCACGAATGTTTCAGGGCTCCAAAGATATGGAAATCACATAGGGAAAGATCGGGAATGTAAGGAGAATGTGTAAGGGCTTTCCAGCGTAACTCTGTAAACAAAGCCTCAGTTACAATTTGGCCATGTACGTCTTACAGTCTAATGGTAAAATATGTTGTCACAAGCTCGAAGACTCTGTTGCATGGTATATTACTCAATATTTTGTTCCTAGTGTTATACAACGTGGTTTTAATTTACATCTTTTTAGTACTGGTTCTTATATATTTTCTTGTATTTTTAGCACTGAAGATGGCTATTCAGTGGCTGAAGTCTAGATCTACAATAAAAATACAATTCATGAAGGAGCTCTCTGCCTATGCAACTAAAGAAAGGCAGTTTGTTGTTTGCTTCCTTCATTTACGAAGCACCTTCAGTGGCCTGTAATACACGTTTATTTTTGTACATATAATGAATGTATTATGTAGTAGTTATAATATCTTGATGTTTTACACTTTGTCATGTTTTTCTGTTTTTTTTTTTTAGATTAGAGACAACTTTTGTATCACAAATTTCGTGAGGTTAGATTATCGTTCGGCGTTGCTTACGATTTCCAGTGTTGTTAGTCCGTATGTGTGGTCCTGGAGATGTGTTCATTCGGTCCTCATGCTCCAGCTGGCCGGTTTCTGGCGTTTCTTCAACCATATTTATTACAACTTACAACACGTCTCTTGCACTTTCATTTTGAGATCTACATACGTGTGTCTGTCTTTTGCTTGTGTTGTGTGTATGGTTTGATATTTTTCATTTTGTGTGTGTGTGTGTGTGTGTGTGTGTGTGTGTGTGTGTGTGTTTGTGCGTGTGTGTGTGTGTGTATGAGAGAGAGAGAGAGAGAGAGAGAGAGAGAGAGAGAGAGAGAGAGAGAGAGAGAGAGGAACAAGGGGGAGGAAGATTCATAATTATTTACTCTGGTTATGTTTCAGATTTCTGATTGTTATTGTTTTGTTGGTAAGGAGGTCAGTGAGTTATTGCCTATATTGATTTGGTCGTCGATTACTTTCTGTGTTATTGCAAGGGGTCTTTGCATGTGAAAGTTTTCTTGTAATGTGAGGGGCTTTTAGCTGTGATTGTTCACTCTAATAATTTTCATCCCTTGTTCCATATTGGATGGTTCATGTCCTTGTTTTATCAGGTGTTCGGCTAAGGTAGAATGGTTGTTTCCGTACTTCCAGTTTTTTGTATGTTCGTTATACCTAGTTTCGAAATTCCTGCCTGTTGTCCCCAGAAACACCGATTCACACTCTTGGCATTCTAACAGGTGTATATCAACTTCTTGGTATTTATCGGTCTGTCTGTTCTTGTTTGTAAGTCTGATTGGGGTATATTTCTTGCTCTGTAAGCAACGTGTAACCCCTGTTTCTTTAATATGTTTGCTATCCTGTGTGTTGATTTGTGTCTGTATGTTAATATGTACCATTTCGTTCTTTTTTAGTCATGTCATGAGTGTGAATTTGCTGTAATGTCTTGGTGCCTTTCTCTGCATCCATTCAATATCCCCTGTTAGTCCTCTTTGGTAAGGGGCCCCACAAACCTGAGAAGTGCTCTAGAACCGGCCACACGGGTGAACTGTAAGCAATTTCCTTTGTTGACTGATTGCCCTTCCCCTGTACTGTACCAAGAAACGGAAGTCTACTATCTGCTGTACCAATGACTGAGCGTACGTGATCATTCCATTTCATATCCCTTCAAGGTGTTATGTTACACACAGATATTTGTATGAGTTGGCTGATTCCAGCAGTGACTCACTGATATTATAGACATAGGATACTACGTTTTTTTCGTTTTGTGAAGTGGACAGTTTTACAATTTTGAACATTAAAGCAAGTTGCCAGTGTCTGCACCACTTATAAATCTTATCAAGACCCGACTGAATATTTATGCAGCTTCTTTCAGACAGTACTTCATTATAGATAGCTGCATCATCTGCGAAAAGTCTGAGGTTACTATTAATATTGTCTGTAAGGTCATTAATATGAACAGTAAGGGCCGCAACACACTTCCCTGGGGCACTCTAAATCTGACGAAACTCCCCATCCAGGATAACATGCTGCATCCTCCCTACCGAAAAATTCTCAATCCAGTTGCAAATTTCACTTGATAGACTGCAAAAACTGTAGATAAAGACAGAGACTGGAATATACCCAGCAGATAATTGAGGACGTAGGTTGCAAGTGCTACTCTGAGATGAAGAGATTGGCGCAGGAGAGGAATTCGGGCCGCATCAAATTATTCAGAAGACTGATGACAGAAAAAAAACTATGGTCTTACTTTTATCAACAAGCATAAGTGTCTTACAGTGTCAAATGCTCATCGTAAATCAAAATATACTGCATCTATCTGTCTACCTTGAGACAAAGCTTTCAGTATGCCATGTGAGAAAAGTGCGAGTTGGGTTTCACATGAACGATTTTTTCGGAATTCATGCTGAGTGGCATGGAGGAGGTCATTCTGTTCGAGGTACCTCATTATATTTGAGCTCAGAATATGTTCTAACATTATACAACAAATCGATGACAAGGATACTGGACCGTAGTTTTGTGGATCATTTCTACTCCTTTTCTTGTAGACGGGTGCGGCCTGTGCTTTTTACCACGAATTGGGCGCAACTTTTTGTTCAAGGGATCTGCAATAGATTACAGTTAGTAGAGGGGCTAACCCAACCGCAAATTCTGTTGTGCCCACGGACCTAACCAACCAACCAACTCGCGCATGCGCACCCTGACCGTGACATCGCTGGCCACAGTTCCTGTCGCGGCCGTCGGCGTCTCAGGGCGTTACCGCCGACGGAAGAGGTCGCGCCATGGCTGAGCTCGGGTCCGCAGCGTCCTCTGCCTTTTGCATATAAGGAGGAGCGCTATCCCTGAGACGGATCCCTCCCAAACCCAGGCGATCATTGTAGGCAAAACCACCCCTTCCTTCCGCCTCCTTGATTTCTATCTCACCAACTATGGCCGTCCTATCGCCCTCACTCCCACCCTTAAGTACCTTGGCGTCACCCTCGACCGTCGCCTCTCCTGGACTCCCCATCTCCGGACAATCCAAGCCAAGGCACGCTCCCGCCTCAGTCTCCTCAAGTTCCTCTCCGGCCGTACGTGGGGTCTGGACCCCTCCACCATCCTTCACACCTATAAATCCCTCATCCGCCCTATCCTTTGTTATGCCCATCCGGCTTGGATCTCCACCCCCCCCTCCCTTTTACAAATCCCTCCAAATCCTTGAACGCCATGCTCCCCGCCTCGCCTATCGCATCCGTCTCCCCCCCCCCCCCACGCGGATCCTCTACGATCTCATCCCCTTCCCCCACCTTCTCCTCTTCCTTGAAAGGATACGGATCCTGTACACCTCCCGCAAACTCGATCCTCCTCACCCGCTCGTCTCCCCGCTCCTCTCCCACCCCCGCCCGCTGCCGCGCCTGTATTCCCACGTCCCACCCGGTCTCCATCTCTCCACCCTCCTTACCCTCTCCTGAGGTGGCTTCCGCCAGCTCCCCCTCCCTGATGATGTCCTCCTCCCTTCCATTTACCCCTCCTATCAACTTTGATCCTCCCCCCCACTCCCTGTTTCCTTTCCTTTCGGCACCCTCCCTCCCTTCTCTTTCCTTTTTCCCCCATCCCCCGTCCTCCACCCCTCTTCCCCCGGGCTTCCCCTCCCCCCCTCCCCCACTCTCCCCTGCCCATGGCATCTCTGCTCTCCCCTCTCCCTCTCCCACTCCCCCTGCTCCTTCTCCTCTCTTGGCAAGTCCCCGGACTCGCACACGCTCTGTGACCATTCACGCGCCGGAGATCATCGCCATCAGTGTCTCGTGTGTGTGCCTTCGTCTGTGTTTAGTGTTCTTTCGTCGTCACGCCTCCTCTGTTCACGTGTTCCGTCGCAGCTGTCCGTGTTTTGTGCGCCGTGTCAACTAGTGTCAGTGATGTTTTTTCGTCAGGCGTGAACGGCTCTGTGTTTTTTTTTTGTTTTTTGGTGTCTACATTGTTATGCCCACCATTTTTGATTGTATTCTCTGTGTCCCCTCTATTTTGTTGTAAATCTCAAGGCTGAAGAGCGGCGTACTCAGCTGCTGACAGCCCGCCTTGTGTAAGGTGCTAAAAATTACAATAAAGAAAAAAAAAAACCCGAGACGGACAGTCTGTTGTCTATTGTCTATTGCTAGCCTTTCGTGGAGTTTATAGCTGAGCCATTGCAGTCTGATATTTGCTATTGTATTCGACTAGGCTCAGTACACGGATTACTCTTGGATATTACTTGGACTTGTATTGCTGGTGCACGTTTCGTCAGAAATAAAGATAAGTTATCTCTTCACTCTAGCTGGCGCAATTCTTGTCATTGATTATTTTTCGGCCAACAGACATAGCTACATCCTGGTCACTACCCATGCTTTATACAATTTGTGGCGGCTGCCCCAAAAGTACCGCCGAGGACCTTCGGTTAGAGAGCCGTCACAAAAAAATCAGTATAGAATCTGAGAGGGATTCCATCGGGCCGTGGAGCTTTGTCCAATTTCGGCGATTTCAGCTGCTTCTCAACACCACTGACGCTATGACACTAATACTTATTTCACTCATCTTTTCAGCAGTACGAGTATTAAATTGATGCAATCATCCTGGATTTCCCTTTGTAAAGGAACGTTTGAAAACAGAGTTAAGCATTTCAGCTTTTCCTTTGCTACCCTCAATTTCAGTTCCTGTTTCATTCGCTAGGGACGGGACACTAACTTTGGTGCCACTAACAGAAATCACATATGACCAGAATTTCTTTTGGTTTTGTGAAAATCATTTAACAGTGTTCTGGAATGGTAGTCAAAAATGGTTCAAATGGCTCTGAGCACTATGGGACTCAACATCTGAGGTCATCAGTCCCCTAGAACTTAGAAATACTTAAACCTAACTAACCTAAGAACATCACACATATCCATGCCCGAGGCAGGATTCGAACCTACGCCCGTAGCAGTTACGCGGTTCCGGACTTAACGGTAGTCACTGAAGGCTTCACGCATTACTCTCTTAACAGCAAACGCGTTTCATTCAGTATCACTCTGTCTATAGGGCTATGCTTCGATTTAAACCTATTATGCAGTAATCTCTGTTTCTTTAGAAGTTTCTCTACATTGGCTGTATACCATGGAGTGTCCCTCCCAAAATTTTTTTCTTATTTCCTACCATGACTATGCGTTTCATTCTGCGGATTCTCGTCAACACAACCACATCGGGTGTTTCAGGCGTATCGCTCGAGCTCCTATCCTAACGGAAGTGCTGATGGGAAACCGAGCTTCAGCAGACGGTAAGTGAACAAAGCCTGCTGCGGCACCAGCCGGTACTTCCGTGTCGCCGCGGCTAACATTCCGTCGGGGTCGTCGCTAGAATGGGCGTTAAAACTGCCGCCTCGACTCGGAAATAACAAGTAATCTTGTGAAACAAGATGATAAATTCGAATAAATATTTGTAACATCTGTTTCGTGCACTGCGGTGGGACCGTTACAGCTATGGCCATCTAGTAAATCCGGCGTCTTAATGTTCGGAGGAGTCTTTCTTTTTGGCATATTTATGCCGGGGGACCATATGCGACTCGGAACAGGAGGTCACGGAGGTCCGGACCGGTTTCCTTGTCATATAGCTCGGAGCGCTAGCGGCTATCCTCAGATGACGCTCCTGGCGGGTTCACATAAAGTTCTCTGATCAAAATGTCCGACGATTCCTGCGGCCTCTGAGTTTTGCAGTTTGCTGGCATGTCGCGGGTGTTAAATTTCATAAAGCAGTTGTTTCTTCTTATGGGCAGCGAAGCCCAAAAACTTGGACCGACTTGGCACCGCCCATGTTTCACCTGGTTAACGTTTATTGTACTTAATTTGTTCCGCGGGCTAGCTCTGCTAGATTATCGAGCCTTGTTGCGTATAAACTTGAAAGATATTGCTTCGTAATACAGAAATAAGTTTGGAACTAATAACCAGCGAACGGGGTCTCCCAGCTGTCTCACAAGTTACGGTGTAACCACTTTACAGACGAATACAAAAGGTCATTCAAGTACAATGACACCATAGCTGCTGTCGAAAGATTATACTGTTTATACAGTTAGCACGTAGTTTGGATTTTCATTCATAGAGCCGGTGGGAGTCGAATTTAAGGCTCTTCTGTCACCTTCTACTCACCTTAGTGAGGACTCTTCGTCTGAAAAAGTTTCATCTGTCTGACAGTTTGTGTAACCACTCCAGTTACGCTCAAATTTCAACCAAAAACTGAGAAAATTCAGTTGGAACTTTAGAACAGCGCTTATTATGTGCTGGCTGCATGAGAAATGGTAAATACACCGACGGAAAAAATCCCAACACCAAAAAGATATTTATGTAGAGTAATGAAATTTTGTGATTATATTTGTCTAGGTAACGTATTAAAGTGATTAAGATTGCAAGATCACAGATTAATGTAAGCATGAGAAACGCCATTGCAAATGTGAAGTGCTAGTACATTAATAACCGGTGTGACCGCCAGCATGTTGAATGCAAGCATGCAAATATGCACGCATTGTGTTGTATAGGCGTCGGATGGAGTTCTACGACTGCTGCACTTGGTTGGTCAATACAGGGAGAGTTAACGCTGTCTGTGGATGATGCTGGAGTCGTCGACCGATGATGTAACGTTTATGCTCGATTGGAGACAGATATGGTGATCGAGGAGGCCAAGTCAACCTATCGACACTCTGTAGAGTATGTTGGGTTATAAGAACGTTACGTGAGCGAGCGTTCTCCTGTTGGGAAACACCCTCTGGAATGCTGTTCGTTAATGCAGGCATAACAGGTCGAATTACCAGGTTTATGTACAAATTTGCGGTCAGGGTGCGTGGGACAACCACGAGAGTGTTCGTGCTGTCATACGAAATACACTTCTGGAAATGGAAAAAAGAACACATTGACACCGGTGTGTCAGACCCACCATACTTGCTCCGGACACTGCGAGAGGGCTTTACAAGCAATGATCACACGCACGGCACAGCGGACACACCAGGAACCGCGGTGTTGGCCGTCGAATGGCGCTAGCTGCGCAGCATTTGTGCACCGCCGCAGTCAGTGTCAGCCAGTTTGCCGTGGCATACGGAGCTCCATCGCAGTCTTTAACACTGGTAGCATGCCGCGACAGCGTGGACGTGAACCGTATGTGCAGTTGACGGACTTTGAGCGAGGGCGTATAGTGGGCATGCGGGAGGCCGGGTGGACGTACCGCCGAATTGCTCAACACGTGGGGCGTGAGGTCTCCACAGTACATCGATGTTGTCGCCAGTGGTCGACGGAAGGTGCACGTGCCCGTCGACCTGGGACCGGACCGCAGCGACGCACGGATGCACGCCAAGACCGTAGGATCCTACGCAGTGCCGTAGGGGACCGCACCGCCACTTCCCAGCAAATTAGGGACACTGTTGCTCCTGGGGTATCGGCGAGGACCATTCGCAACCGTCTCCATGAAGCTGGGCTACGGTCCCGCACACCGTTAGGCCGTCTTCCGCTCACGCCCCAACATCGTGCAGCCCGCCTCCAGTGGTGTCGCGACAGGCGTGAATGGAGGGACGAATGGAGACGTGTCGTCTTCAGCGATGAGAGTCGCTTCTGCCTTGGTACCAATGATGGTCGTATGCGTGTTTGGCGCCGTGCAGGTGAGCGCCACAATCAGGACTGCATACGACCGAGGCACACAGGGCCAACACCCGGCATCATGGTGTGGGGAGCGATCTCCTACACTGGCCGTACACCACTGGTGATCGTCGAGGGGACACTGAATAGTGCACGGTACATCCAAACCGTCATCGAACCCATCGTTCTACCATTCCTAGACCGACAAGGGAACTTGCTGTTCCAACAGGACAATGCACGTCCGCATGTATCCCGTGCCACCCAACGTGCTCTAGAAGGTGTAAGTCAACTACCCTGGCCAGCAAGATCTCCGGATCTGTCCCCCATTGAGCATGTTTGGGACTGGATGAAGCGTCGTCTCACGCGGTCTGCACGTCCAGCACGAACGCTGGTCCAACTGAGGCGCCAGGTGGAAATGGCATGGCAAGCCGTTCCACAGGACTACATCCAGCATCTCTACGATCGTCTCCATGGGAGAATAGCAGCCTGCATTGCTGCGAAAGGTGGATATACACTATACTAGTGCCGACATTGTGCATGCTCTGTTGCCTGTGTCTATGTGCCTGTGGTTCTGTCAGTGTGATCATGTGATGTATCTGACCCCAGGAATGTGTCAATAAAGTTTCCCCTTCCTGGGACAATGAATTCACGGTGTTCTTATTTCAATTTCCAGGAGTGTAGCAACCCAGACCTTGGTTTGCAGGGCCTCAACTGGTCTCGTTCTAGCTAAAACACGGCCATCCATGTAACACGTAACTAAAAAAAAAAAAAAAAAGACCGACCTCCACCCTGTCCTCCAATGGCCTCTCGCTTGACACCACTGAAGTCGCAAATAGCTCTCGTTTTGGGGTCAGAGGAGTGCATGCAACAGGGCGGCGGGCTCGGAACCGTTCTTGAAGTAACCGATTTGTAACATTTTGTTGTGTCGCCGTGGTGCCAACTGCTGCTATAATTGCTGCTGCAGATGCAGTATAACGCGTCAGAGCCATACGCCGAACAGCATGGTCTACCCTCTCGGCAGTGCCACGCGGTCGTCTGGAGCCCGGTCTTCTTACCACCGTCCATTCTCGTGACCACTGCTGACAGCAGTCTTTTACAGTGGCTACATTCCTGAAAAGTATTCCTGTAGTATCGTAGAAGGTATATCCAGCTTCTCATTGCTCTGTTACACGACGTCTTTCAGACTCAGTGAGGTGCTGATAATGGCGTCTTTGTCGCCTTCACGGCACGAAATTTTAATAGACATCTTTCAGATGGAGAATCGCGCCAACCAACTTCCGTTTACGTAGCACAACTCCTTCTTGGTGTTGCGATTTTTTTCCGTCTGCTTCAATCAATCAGCATTAATATGTCATCAACGTATCTATAGTAGAGATTATCGTATTAAGTATTGGCCACTGTGAATTGAAAATTTTTTCTTCTAATGTGTCGAGAAATATACAATAAAGACATAAATCAAATCCATCAGACACAGAACAACCTCCATCCCAATATAAAATTTACTATGGAGTTGGAAACAGACTTATTCAATAAACTACCTTACCTCAAAATTAGCAAAGACAACAACTGCCACACATTTGACATATTCGTATACACAAAACCTAAAAGCACAGATAACATGATAAATGTCAACTCTTGCCTTCCTGTTCGAATCCTGCCTCGGGCATGGATGTGTGTGATGTCGTTAGGTTAGTTAGGTTTAAGTAGTTCTAAGTTCTAGGAGACTAATGTAACAGTTACTACGGCTTCTGACATCAAATGTAACAGCTGTGTTACTAAATGTGACACTTCTGTCACTCAATGTAACTGGGTTTTCTCTTTTGATGCTGTCAATTGTCAGGATGAGCATTCTCAAGCATTCTGTCAGGGTGAAAATATTAAATAAATAAACTTTTCTCTCTTACAAAATGTGGGCAGGGTGGGTTCTTCCTTGGCTCGGGTATGAGGTCGAATGAAACATCATTTTTACAAAAGATAACTTTTATTGAAAGTTTCGTACAGCTGTTATCTTACTGGACGTTCTGGTTCGGAGAGCGGCAGCCGTGTCGTTTGCGTAGCCTTCTGCTGCGGCAGCGGCGGCGGCGGCGGCGGCGGCGGCGTCTGATTACGCGTAGCGGTGTGTATCTCGTGTCGCCGTCTCGCCCAGCTGACCGGAGACGCGCAGCGCGAGGTGGCCTGTTTAATTATTGCGAGCGGCGTCGTGCATCGGATGGTGATACCTTGAATGTGGCGTCCCAGTGTTTCTCTTCTCTAAGCGGCCGCGTGTGTTGTGCGTCGGCCAGCAGAGCGGCGCGGCGGGGGAAGGCCAGTGTCCCGGACTCGAACCACGGACTCCCGCTTGCCAGTCTTCGGCTGTCAGGTCTTCATCCCAGCTCACAGGTGACTGCTGAAGTGAGGCCGTCTCCTTCCCGTCCTCACGAGTCACCCGGGTATGTAAAATCAGACTTCAAAATACCTTTTAACTTCTTCTTCTGACACTGAGGCTGCTGCTTGCTATTCCATTACAGCGGCGGACTCGGTGCGTCTGTGCATGATGTAGTCTCTTCTTGCCTGACGATCTTCAGCACCGAAACTAACTTAAAACAACTGCTACGCTTCTTCTTCGTCTTCTTCGTCGCTCGTCTCCGTCTTCGTCTCCGTCTTCGCCTTCGTCTTCCTCTCGTCTTCATCTACATCCCTCGGGCCCACTGCGTCTCGCGTATTTATTCACTTCAGTTTACTGGAGGTGAACGACTTCACGGCCATTGCCTCTTCTGTCACGTTGAAAAGATTCTCGAAGATTCTTCTTAACGTCGGTCATTGGCTCTTGGAATGTAGGCGAGGGCCTTTGCTCACATACGACAACTGAGAAACACGTGAGCCGGTCATTGCCTCTTCTGTCACGTTGAAAAGCTTCTCGAAGAATCTTCTTAACGTCGGTCATTGGCTCTTGGGATGTAGGTGAGGGCCTTTTGCTCACATGCGACCACTGAGAAACACGTGAGCCGGTCGGGCGATGCCCTGACGGCTGAATCGACAGCGCCCGCTTATGTGGAACTTGCTGACTTCACGGTCATTGTCTCTGCTGTTCGGCCCGCTGTGAGCCAGTATGTAACTCTCTAAACTAAACCAAGTTTTCCATTTATATTCTAATTTCTAGTTCACTTTGATTTCACTAATTTATTTACTTAAGTACCACTCAACATTCCTCCACCCTTCGGAGAAATTCGCCCTCGAATTTACTACTCAACATTCCTCCACTCTTCACACGGAAAAAACACAAGCACTGAAAACTCTCGACTTACACATGCGTCACATTAAGTATGTTGAAAATACTGTATCACTTTATAAAAGCCCTGTGCGCTCATGAATCACATAGTTTACACATAAATGGTTATAATAAGAGTAACAAATCTTGATGAGAATGAATAAACAAAAAATAGATTTTTCACTTAGAAAATTACATAGCAACAGCTGTTTAATCTACGCTATACTAATGCAAGAATATCTATTCTACAGTATTGTTTATTTTAACAAGAGACTGTTTAATGAAGAATGAAGTACAATAAACAAAATTAATACACTAATGCTCAAAAGTAACTACTGAAGTACACCAGTTAAGAGTGTGGTATCCAATTAACAGGGATTTGATGAAGTGGTATATTGTTATTTGGCTTATTTTTTCGTCTTAAATAAAAGAAAACTGTACAAAGCAGAAACACCAACACAAAGGTTCCAGATATACCCGTTCCTAGCATTATAATTTTAGTTTTGTGTTCACCTTTTAATTTTAAAACATGTTGCATTATAATATTGGCATCAATTTTGTCTTGCTGTGAGTTTATGAACGTATCTAATGACTTCAGAAGGGAACTATCAAGGGAGTCATTGAGGTAGGACAGGTTTTGTGTAGGAAATGCTTTGCATGGCGTTTTCTGAAAAAAGCAAACAACATGGTTATGGACCTACGAACCTAGTAAAAACAAAAAATAAAGAAAAGAGGAAATATATTGTTAACTACAAGATCTACATCAATCTACGTTCAACCTTTTTTTTTCTTAGAAAAATAAACCATTATCATTTATTAATTATTTACATATGTATACTATCCACAGTCTA
Organism: Schistocerca cancellata; assembly: GCF_023864275.1. Lineage (NCBI taxonomy): Eukaryota > Metazoa > Arthropoda > Insecta > Orthoptera > Acrididae > Schistocerca > Schistocerca cancellata. The sequence continues at coordinate 483,407,611 of NC_064628.1, forward strand.
CTGAGATGCCACTAGGACATTCGCACTCTTGGTCGCAGATTGTACTCGTATGGTGCCATGTCTGTATGTTGTGCTGGCGTGGCCACTCTTTTTCCTCTTCGGGTACTTCCTCCACCCTTCGGAAGAGCAGACACTATTGTTGAAGGAATTACATCTGGAGCGCCCTTAAAAGGTTTTAAACGACTGACATGCACAACAGTAGTTCTGGTGGGCAGTTGCAATTTAACGTTGACTGGTGACGTGATCTCAATAATTTGATAAGGACCTCTGTAGTTTGTTACAAATTTCTTCGTTTTTCCTTTAGCTATGTAAGGAGTTGAAAGCATAACCCACTGACCGATTTTGTAATTTGGATATTTAGCTTGGGTATTACCTAATCTTTCCTGTCGTTCCAAAGCCTTTGTATTAGATTTTTGAACCTTTTTCCATACATCTTTCATCATTCGACTGAAATCTCTTACTGTTTCTCCGACTTTTCCGTTTTTCTGCCTGATTACATCAAAAGGGGACGGCATTTTTCTCCCATAGACCACTTCATAAGGTGACATGCCAGTTGCTTCATGCGTTTTGGCGTTGTATACCGACACGATTATTGGTAAATACGTATCCCAATTAGAATGTTGTTCGTTAATATAATAACTAAGCATCTTGCCAATTGTCCGATGAACTCTTTCTGTGCGTCCGTTGCACTGAGGGTGTAACGGAGTTGTGCGTAATTTGCGTATTTTTAGTAAGTGGCATAACTGTTTCATTAGTTCAGACATAAAATTAGATCCCTGATCTGTGATAATAGCTTCAGGTACGCCAAATTTAAGTATCCAGTTGTTAACTAAAGCTTGGGCAACTGTATTTGCTTGCTGATCTGGGAGACTCACCATAGCTAGATAGCGTGAAAAGTGATCTATAATTGTAAGAACATACTTATTACCAGCAGGTGTTTTATGAAATGGCCCGTAGAGATCCACTCCGCAGATTTGAAATGGACATGAAGCCTCGGGGAGCCTCTGTAAGGGTATTTTTGAACGAGAAAGTTCAGCTCGTTGTGCGCACGCAATGCAATTGCGAACGTACTGCGCAACATCCTGCTTTCTGGTTTGCCACCAAAATCGCTCTGCTACACGTCTTTCGGTTGTCCGTTGTCCACCGTGTCCTGCAAGGATATGATCGTGGGCCTCTGCCATTATTTCTTGTCTAAGGTGTTGGGGAACAACAATTCGCGGTCCAAGTTTTGTTTTACGGCATAATACACCATCCTCAAAGCAAAATTGTTTTTGAGATGCATATTTTTTGCATTCTGTATCCTCATTTTGTGCCTTTCTCCAGTCCTCAGTATCTCGGCCTGTTGCTTCCAAAAGTGCTATTTTCCGACTTAGACAATCTGCATTCGTGTGTTTTTTGCCTGGTTTATGGATAACTTCGAAATCCATTTCGGAAAGACATAGGGCCCAACGCGTGAGACGACTAGATGGATCCTTTAACCCAAGCAACCATTTTAAAGCTGCGTGGTCTGTAATGACCTTGAATTTCCTACCATACAAGTAGCATTTAAAGTATTTGATGCCATAAATAACACTTAACAATTCTTTCTCTGTTGTGGAATAATTTCGTTCTGCTGTTGTTAGTTGTCTCGAAGCGTAGGCTATGGGGTGTTCCGCGTCATTAATATTCTGACTCAAAACAACTCCTACTGAATGACCACTTGCGTCACAGGATAAAATAAATTCTTTGTTATAATCTGGGTAGGCTAATACTGGACTGTGTGTTAACTTATCTTTAAGGGTTTGAAATGCTGATTCACAATCTTCAGACCAATGAAATTTTGCACCCTTTTTCAATAATTGGGTTAAGGGTCGGGCAATTTCAGCAAAATTTTGAACATATTTTCGGTAATACGATGCGAGACCAATGAAACTTTGTACTTCCTTAACGCGTTGTGGTGTTGGGAAGTCCTTAACTGCCGAAATTAATCGAGGATCTGTTCTAATTCCTTTTTCACTAATGACATGCCCTAGGTATGTAACCTCTGTCAATGCAAAACTACATTTTTCCATATTTAATGTTAATTTAGCTTTTCTAAGTCTCTGAAAAACATTACGCAGACGCACAGCATGTTCATTAATGTCTTTGGAGAATACAATAATATCGTCTAGATATACACAACATTGCTGAGTTTTTAGTCCTCGCAATACTCCATCGAGTAGTCTTTGAAAAGTTGCTGGTGCATTTTTCAAACCGAAAGGCATTCTTTTAAATTGCCAGTGGCCTCCAGGGGTAGAAAATGCTGTTTTATGCCTATCTTCAGGTGCAACTTCCAATTGATGATATCCGCTACGTAAATCGATTGTTGAAAAGTATTTACTGTTACCTAAACTGTCAATGATATCTGTAATGTTTGGAAGAGGATAAACATCTGAGATAGTTTGTTTGTTAAGGTGTCTGTAGTCACAACAAAATCTATATCGTTTCGTACCGTCGGGAGACTTCTTTGGAATAATTACAATATTTGAATTATAAGGCGAATCAGAATATTCTATGATTCCATCTTTTAGATGCTGTTCTAAAAATTCATCCAGTACTGGCTGTAAGTGATGCGCAACTCTATAAGGCTTTCTATAAACTGGAGGGCTATTTCCTGTTGGGATCCTATGCTGTGTGATATCTGTTGCTGGCAGTGGACCTTCTGCATTAAATAAATCTTGAAACTCAACTAAAACTGCTTCTATCGTGTCTCTATCCTTTCCTTGCAAATGCTCAATCTTCTGGCGTAATGCGGTTTTATAGGCGTCTGGTTTCTGACCATCATTAATATCTGACCAAATGAAATCTTCTTCTTCAAAAGTACTGACTGTAGCTACTAATATTCCCTTATGCAACTCTTTGTCCTCCACTCCGAAATTGTCAATATGTACCGGTACTTTTCTTTCTCCTTCAACGTCTTGAACCCGTACAACACTTCTACGTACAAAACAATGTGATACATCTAATTCCTCATTTTCCTCTAGTGGCTCTATTAGACATATTGTGTCTATAGGTACCTCGGGGTCAACGGTCATCCAGAGAAGTTTTCCTGAGCCAGATGGTATCTGATCCCGCGAATCAACCTTCAAGGACGTTGCACGCAGTGTAGTTGATTTCGCCTTCCGGTTAGGGAAATCTTGCGGCAGAGGGCCCTTTGCAGCGGTGTCACCTAGCTGAAATACTATTCCGCTAAGTTCTACAGCTTGCTGTCTGAGGTCAATTTTAGCGTGATGTTTATTCAGGAAATCCAACCCTAGGATCGCGTCGTACCCGTCAGTTATCTTTGTTACCACTTCTACATCTTCTTGAAATTGTACACCGTGAATATAGAAAATCAATGATGTACATCCTAATGACTTCACTGTACCTCCTCCTACTCCACTCAATCTATACCTTGGAGGGTCATATTTCTTTTCTCCAATACATTCACTACTCACTACTGATACGTTTGCGCCTGTAACCACCAGTATCCTTACCTCTTTATCCCGTATGGTAGCAGATAACCAGCATTCCGCCTTCACATTCGCCTTAATGGCATGAAATTTTATTGGGAATGCCTGGCGGCGGCTCCGACACTCCCGTTTGAGTTTAACTGATTTCTATTTCCAAAAACTTTCTTAGACCTGCATTCCTTGAATGTGTGACCTATTCTTTGACAATTAGTGCATTGAGGTTGTCTGCAGTTTTTTGCTATATGGCCTTGTCGATCGCACCTAAAACATCGTACTCCTGCTGAAAATACATTTCGCTTCTCCTTGTATCTGGTGGCAATGTCAATTTCTTCAAAAGCTGTCGCCACAGATACAGCTTCTGCTAAATTCTTAGGAAACTCTGCCCTGACACGACGGGACGTTTCAGGAGGTAACCCACGTAAAAATGTGTCCAGAGCTCTATTTTCTGCCTCTTGTAAAATAACTTTATTTGCTTCATCACTAGTTGTCAACTGATAGGTGTTAATATTAACTTTTCTAATCCTATCTACAAAGCTTTCCAACGACTCGTTTTGCCTCTGAGCGATAGTGTTTAACTGTTCCCTATAAAATCTACAGCTGTTCTGTTTTTGAAAACGTTTAAGTAATCCTTTCTTCAATTCCTCAAATGTTGGAGCATTCCGTAATTCTTCATGGTATAATACGTGTGCTTTAGCCTCTCCTAGCAATCTTAACTTTGTCATTTGTAAGAGCTGTTCATCTGACCATGATCCTAACTTTGCAGCTGCTACTAAATCATCAAAAAAGGCTGTTATGTCTTCGCCAGGTTTACCTGAAAATGGAGTTACCAAGGCTGCTGCTGAGGAATCTAGGGTAGGAGGGACTGAACTGGTTTGCCTAACCTCACACAACTGTTTAAATAATGCATTATTATCATTTTTAAGCTGTGCTATTTGATTAACTAATCTCTGAATAGCTTCATCAGTAGAAACCGCTTGTGGTGCTGACTCTGACTTTGTACGATTTCGTGTCATCATTTTATAAACTGTTAGTTACACAATCTTACCACACTGAATTAAAAAGATGTTTAAATATTTTCGACAAACTCTTAAAATTATGAGAGAGAATACACTTCTAAATAAAGAAAATATTACGACTGCTATGCAAACCTCTATCCTTTCACACATTAAACAATACTAACTGTGGACCGTTAGTGACTGTCATTCACACCTCATATTGAGCCAAGGGTTTTTCTCTGACACCAAATGTAACAGTTACTACGGCTTCTGACATCAAATGTAACAGCTGTGTTACTAAATGTGACACTTCTGTCACTCAATGTAACTGGGTTTTCTCTTTTGATGCTGTCAATTGTCAGGATGAGCATTCTCAAGCATTCTGTCAGGGTGAAAATATTAAATAAATAAACTTTTCTCTCTTACAAAATGTGGGCAGGGTGGGTTCTTCCTTGGCTCGGGTATGAGGTCGAATGAAACATCATTTTTACAAAAGATAACTTTTATTGAAAGTTTCGTACAGCTGTTATCTTACTGGACGTTCTGGTTCGGAGAGCGGCAGCCGTGTCGTTTGCGTAGCCTTCTGCTGCGGCAGCGGCGGCGGCGGCGGCGGCGGCGGCGTCTGATTACGCGTAGCGGTGTGTATCTCGTGTCGCCGTCTCGCCCAGCTGACCGGAGACGCGCAGCGCGAGGTGGCCTGTTTAATTATTGCGAGCGGCGTCGTGCATCGGATGGTGATACCTTGAATGTGGCGTCCCAGTGTTTCTCTTCTCTAAGCGGCCGCGTGTGTTGTGCGTCGGCCAGCAGAGCGGCGCGGCGGGGGAAGGCCAGTGTCCCGGACTCGAACCACGGACTCCCGCTTGCCAGTCTTCGGCTGTCAGGTCTTCATCCCAGCTCACAGGTGACTGCTGAAGTGAGGCCGTCTCCTTCCCGTCCTCACGAGTCACCCGGGTATGTAAAATCAGACTTCAAAATACCTTTTAACTTCTTCTTCTGACACTGAGGCTGCTGCTTGCTATTCCATTACAGCGGCGGACTCGGTGCGTCTGTGCATGATGTAGTCTCTTCTTGCCTGACGATCTTCAGCACCGAAACTAACTTAAAACAACTGCTACGCTTCTTCTTCGTCTTCTTCGTCGCTCGTCTCCGTCTTCGTCTCCGTCTTCGCCTTCGTCTTCCTCTCGTCTTCATCTACATCCCTCGGGCCCACTGCGTCTCGCGTATTTATTCACTTCAGTTTACTGGAGGTGAACGACTTCACGGCCATTGCCTCTTCTGTCACGTTGAAAAGATTCTCGAAGATTCTTCTTAACGTCGGTCATTGGCTCTTGGAATGTAGGCGAGGGCCTTTGCTCACATACGACAACTGAGAAACACGTGAGCCGGTCATTGCCTCTTCTGTCACGTTGAAAAGCTTCTCGAAGAATCTTCTTAACGTCGGTCATTGGCTCTTGGGATGTAGGTGAGGGCCTTTTGCTCACATGCGACCACTGAGAAACACGTGAGCCGGTCGGGCGATGCCCTGACGGCTGAATCGACAGCGCCCGCTTATGTGGAACTTGCTGACTTCACGGTCATTGTCTCTGCTGTTCGGCCCGCTGTGAGCCAGTATGTAACTCTCTAAACTAAACCAAGTTTTCCATTTATATTCTAATTTCTAGTTCACTTTGATTTCACTAATTTATTTACTTAAGTACCACTCAACAGATGATCACAGATGTTAAGTCCCATAGTGCTCAGAGCCATTTGAACCATTTCTTGCCTTCCTAAAACACAAAAGCATGCCTCCTTCCGCTCCACGATTAATAGAATAAACAATTTACCTCTAGAACAAGCAGCTATAGAAAAAAAAATGCCGGCCGCGGTGGTCTAGCGGTTCTGGCGCTGCAGTCCGGAACCGGAGGACTGCTACGGTCGCAGGTTCGAATCCTGCCTCGGGCATGGGTGTGTGTGATGTCCTTAGGTTAGTTAGGTTTAAGTAGTTCTAAGTTCTATGGGACTTATGACCTAAGATGTTGAGTCCCATAGTGCTCAGAGCCATTTTTGAAAAAAAAAATGGAAAACACTCTGTTACATAGCCTACAGAGGTGATATTGATACATATATAGTAACAAAATTGTATAAAACGCTTACAAAACGGAAAACCATCTCGATACATAATGACATACATCCTACCAGAGAAACTCCAACGAAACGTGAAAAACCTACACACCCTTCGATTTACCTAGGACGAATATCAAAAAAGATAAATGCACTACATAAATCCACACACATACAACTGGACTTTCGTACTAATAACAGTCTTGTAATGAAATTACGTTCAAGCACAACCAAAATCTAAGAATATTCCACTTCTGGAATGTACAAAATCACCTATGACAATTGCAACAATTTCTAAATTGGCCAAACCGCCTGAAATTTTAACAGCACATTTAAAGAACACACTAGAAACTGTGGTAGTTAACCGTAAAGCTTCTATTTACATCTGAAAGCTCAATACCACAAAGTCGGCAAAACTGGAACTGCGTTAAAAATATTACATAAAATACCGATAGGACTTACTATGAACATTCTCGACAAATTGGAAAATTTCGTTCATACAAGGAAATATCCACACGAAATCATACATACACACACTGATTTTAAACGTAAATACTACCTCTATAGCTTTATAATAGAATACAGAAAGAAACGATCATACGGTAAACAAAACTTACCTGGATCATAGACAAAATTTAAAAGAAAGTAAAACAATGAAATTTATCATTATCATTGAGAACTTGTATATAATTTGAAAGCACATAGCATCGTAGTAAAAAACTTCAAAATTAAACTGTCAAAATGTCTGACAAAAAAGTATATTTTTACTTTTCGTAACTACAAAAAGTATAGCACTTATCAAGAAAGGACAGAAAAAATTTACTATACATAAAATATGACCGTCACTTCCAACTACACGTAAATACCAAAGCAAATTTGAACATAAATCTCCCACGATTTACGTATGGATAATCTTACCAATGTTATTTTCGCGGGTGACTCGATAATGGTAATAAGCCGAAACAGGCCTGTCGTGTAGAATGTTAAAAATATATTACCTTATAGCAGCTAGTTTTGGATCATTCATTGTCATTATGTCTGCGGGCTCGATGGAACGTACGATATTTCTTGTCTTTTTTTAATGCGAACATTTTTGGTTATGTTTTACCGTAGCTGTTACGGACGACCAAGGAAACAACAAGTTAAGTAACTAGTCGCGGGTGCAGTTATTACCAGAACGCGTTTCGAAGGCTTAAACCTCCAGTATCCGGTGGATTTATGTGGCTTAATACGGCATGTATTATTTGGGTTACGACTATTGGAGGAAACTGTGGCACTATCTTTCAGTGGCCACTGGCTCCGTTCCCTGTCATACGTCACACACACCACCACACTTTATAAAGACTGAAATTTCTTCAGGAGTATATAACACCCAACGAAAACTAACGGCTGCAGAAGACTTTATACCGGTGTTATTACTTCGGCGTTACGCCATTGTCCAACATAATTATTTGGTGCCATGGCACCCTTGTAGACGTGTGCATCCTTTTCAGGAATCCTGACAACAGTTGTGATCAATGATGTAATTAACATAATGCCTAAACCTGTGCTGTTCGCATCGAGGTGGTAGCTTATATTTAATTTTCTTCGTGAAGAAAGCTATTTTTTCTTGAAATACAAGGTGCGTCTGAAATGTTCGGTGAATGGTCACAGAAAATAAGAGCTACAAACGAAATAACTTTACAGGCCTTCAATGAAATCACCATTAGCTACAACACACTTCTGATATCTGTTGTAAAGCTGTCGGCAAACGCTTCTTGTTGATTCGCTCGAAGCAGCGTGGTCACCCGTTGTTGGAGATCCGCGTCATTTCAGGACTTTGGAATCTGTCAGCCGATATTTTCTGGAAGGCGGGTAAGACGTTGAACAGCACGGCTTTAACTGTCACCTGGTATCCGGATCGCACTGGTAGCGCCAGATCTCACCTCCTGTAACGATGCGGCTATTCAACAACGCATGACCACAGTATTTCGAGCGACTCCACAAGACAGTTCCCAACAGCTTTGCAGCCGATGTCAGAAGTGTCCTGTAGCTAGTGGTGATTACTTTGAAGACCAGTAAAGGTATTTTGTTTGTAAACTCTTGTTTCCTTTGTTTCAAGAACCGAACGTTTCAGACACACCTTGTATGTTTCAGTCGGAAGTAAGAGATCGGACGTGTGGTTCAAGTATTTTAGTGAAGCCAGAGGAAGGTATCTACAGAGCGCGCCTTAATGGCGAGGGTTGACAGGGATGTCTAGGCGCTGCAGTCTGGAACCGTGTGACCGCTACGGTCGCAGGTTCGAATTCTGCCTCGGGCATGGATGTGTGTGCTGTCCTTAGGTTGGTTGGGTTTAACTAGTTCTAAGTTCTAGGCGACTGATGACCTCAGAAGTTATCTTATCCCCTACGTCGCTATCACCTATTTCCTCCTAGGCGTAAGGCATGAGATTTGCGATTTGCGACATGTATACCGGTACAGAAACTGGTTTTTTTTTTTTTTTTTTATTTTAATTGGACTTGTAGTCCAGGGGTGCGGTCGGTCTAGCTGTGTTGGTGAGCCAGTAAATTTCCACTGTGCAGTGACTGCGTCACTGCAATTCACTTTGGAGGTGTGGCGGTGGGGCTTGTGGTCCCGTGCCACCCTCTGACGGTGAGCATGGGCGGGTGAAGGTGTGGCGGTGGGACTTATAGCCCCGTACCGTGAGGGAGTTTTTACCACTTGTAGCAGAGTTAGTAGAAAGGGCCTGCGAGAGAGCTCACGCTGTTAGAACTCTGTGAACAGTAAATTTTGTTGTCATGTTAATATAATGAAGAGACTCACTTTTGTCTTGAGCTTTGTTGGAAGAGCACGTATAAAGGTTATAGTCTCAAACTGTATAATAAGGGTATTGTTGCTGGCAGCCATTAAAGGCGGCCGGTAGTTAACTCAGTGTCAACGACGTAAATAGTGTCAGCTATAGTCCGATTAAAATTACTTGATAGTTGACGTCTGTCATGCGAGCTAACATTCGTAAGATGTTCGGGCTCACATGCGGTTCGTCTTTGTCGAAATGTCTTGGCTCAAAGCCGTGTATGGGTTGAACCGCACGTGTCGTATTACACGCCCTAAATTAGACGCTTGTGACCCTTTGGTTAAATTGTCTGGCTGATGGCAAGTTTGCGAAATACTAAGTTAACAAAACATACAATAACAGTGATAATAATATCGAGAATTAAATTAACGACCCATAAATGATGTAGGCCACACGTCTGCGATCTGGTTAGAATAATGTTTATTCAGGAAGCAAACCAATAGCGAAAGTGGTCGTATTTAGAGTTGCTGTTAGACTCGAGCGCATATCCATTTGACACAGTGCGATCATTCACTATCTCATCGCGAAACGCAATTCCGATACTCCACCTCGTCATTTACACGAAAAGTTAAGAGTTCACACCAGACGCGCTGCTGCTCACCGCTCAGAGACGTAAGTTCCGCGATAACACACAACGCGAAATTTTCTAAGTCGTTTCACTTCCTAGCTGCCTAAGGACCGACTGTCCGCTTTCGCGTCTCCACCAGCACTCCCTCTGCCCGTCACCTTTCCTGAAGCCGTTCATCTGATTGGCTACCGCTTATTCTACGTTATTTTACATTTTAACATATCTAAATGACAAAGCTTGACTACTTTCACGTTCTAAATGAAGTAAATATCCATTGTTAAATTCTTTTATATAAAACCAATACGATTTACTTCTTAACTTTGAATGTCACAGCCAGTAGACTTGCACCAGTTTACTTTCTGATAAATAAATAAAGAACGAAATTAACTATTGTGCACTAAACTTTACAACAAATATTCTATTACCTAATGATTTAATAAGGTGTCATGCTGTCATCGTTCTATGTGTTTTGTGTGGAGGGAATGATGATCTGATGCTTAACTGAAAATACTGATAATTTAAATTTACTGTATCTTTTAAACAAATAAAGTTACAGTGTTGATATTTACAACGTTGTCATTTTAATGGTGCACTTCTATATGAAATATGATCGTTAAGACCGACCAAAGCGTTCAGCTTTTAGCATTCAGGTCTTTGTTACAAAACTTGTTAATTTCATTTTAACAGTAAATTCTAAACTATTATAGATATGATCAATATTCAAGTTTTATTGGGAACACCATAGAAAATTTATGGAGGATGGCAGATTAAAATTGCTGTGGCTTGATTCCCTGCACTACTACACAATTAAATAGTTTTCATGAATGTTTTCCTTTATGGCCGATCTTTAGTTCCTCCATATTTAACACTGCTACGTCTCCTTGGCCATAAAAGCCTTCCACTGGGTTTCCCTATGACGTAGGTTCTTGTCTGTCTCACTCGCACACTATAACACTTAGGCCTCAATAGACAATAGACGCCTGTGAGTTTCCCCATCTCGTGGTGAATCTGCGCCCTTTGTGGCATGCGATCCTAGACGACAGGGTTCGTTTCACAATTCCCGAAGGCTGACTCTTTCGGCCATATAATTAAATGAGAGGGCAAAGCTCGTTAACTCACAGTCACTTGCCACCTCGGCTGCCGGCTACAGCTCTCTTACAGGTGACACACAAACACGGCGGGCCACTTCACAAATGTTATTTATGTGTAACGCGGAGCAATGTTGGAAATGCTAGAGATATTCTGCCTGGAAAGAAAGGCAAATCGTTGGCGGAGCCAACTCCAGTGTCTGTATCCGCAGGCGACCAACCGGTGGTACAATGTATCCGTTTTATGGCACGACTTCATAGCCCTGTTTCACAAAGGCCAATGCGAAAAAATCGGACATTGGTAGGGACAAGATTATTAATGACTTGGTGCCATAAGGACGCCACTTCCATCGGAAAAATAGGTAGGCTGACACTGGACCAAATAACCTTTCAATCTGTCTCAGGCGATAGGGACTCCACAGACGAAGCGCGATTTGGAAACGTCCAGCAACATAACAGAATTTTTACAGAGAGATGCGCTGGGAAAGAATATCAACACCCAAAGAACTGACATCAATGAAAATAATTCTCGAACATACCTTAATTTACCTACTTATATCTATTCGAGGCGTTAAGTTCACAGGTCGGAGAAAGGCAAAAAGTCCCGCTGTAAGTAACTGGGGGACTCGAAGACACGGTAAAAAAGTGCGTCGAAAAAAAAAAGCAGAAGCCGTGTCCCGAACATCAGGAAGGCTCAGAGCTCCCATCAGCCGGGGTATCGTCATAACCTCATAGCTCACCCAAGAAACTAAGTTGGCTCCAGATAGACTTGTCCGATAATCGTTGTAACTTTCGGGAGATCATCGCGGGAACGGGAAAAATTTGGATAAGAAAACATGCTTTAAGGAACTTATAAATTTGCAAGTTCCAAACCTTATGAACTAACGTGAGGGAGCGGAACACATGTTCGATGATCGCTCTTTGAATCCTCTTGGTAACAAATATCCAATGTAATGCAGCCAACTTCATCGGACAACGATCAATAATGGGTCAGACGACCGCAACAGACCATGGAATCTCAACCGCGTCAAATCCCCGCAAACCCTTCCGGTCGTTAATCTGTGCTTCTATAAGACGACAAAATCCATCCAAACCGTCCTTGAGCACGGAGAGGTACCATAATGTCATCGGCAAAAGCGGGAACGATAAATCTCTCTCCCAATATCGACCAGCTACCCAACAGAGCACCTATGGACTGAAATATGGCTTCCAGAAATAGCACGAATAAGGACATAGATAGGAGATTTCTCTGCAAGACGTCTCGACATACTTCAATGGGTGGAGTAAGTCGCCCATTCACGTTAATAGATGCTGGAATACTAGTAATTAGAGAGGTGAATATCCGTCGTGCAGGATCATTAAAACCAACAGCCGACAACACCCGCAACAGAAAATCATAACTAACTCGACCAAACGCCTGGTCGTGTGACTAGGGCCTCCCGTCGGGTACACCGTTCGCCGGGTGCGAGTCTTTCTATTTGACGCCACTTCGGCGACTTGCGCGTCGATGGGGATGAAATGACGATGATTAGAACAACACAAGACCCAGTCCCTGAGCGGAGAAAATCTCCGACCCAGCCGGGAATCGAACCCGGGCCCTTGGAATTGACATTCTGTCGAGGTGAACAATCAGCTACCAGGGGCGGACAACGCCTGGTTAAAATCAATAAATAGTAAAGTTCCTGACACTGGAACACTGGAACTAGTCGAGATGAGAGCACAACATCCAGCAACGCGACTCACGGGAGTACCAACGGGGACACAACTTCCATAACGCGCGACAATGTCAGCAAGCAAAACCGAGAAACAGGTATTTATCGTCCGCGCTACGATTTTATAATCAAAATTGAGTAGCGTTGTCGGTCGGACCTGATCCACGGACAGACGTTCCGTCTTTTTGGGAATTACAACAAATTCTCCGACCGTAAAGGAGGACGGAATATGTACCCCTTGAACCACTTCGTTCACCATAGATGTTATCGTATCTCCTGTCACGGACCAAATCCGAACATAAAATTACTTGAGAAGCCCATCCAAACCCGGTGATTTGCGGGAAGGGGAGCAAACCACAATGTCAGATACCTCATTACGGTGTCGAAAACTCGTCACAGAGAGCCAGTGTAAATGCGCTGTGAAAAAGGGAAGTGGCAGACAGTATATCATCTGATGCGACTCCAGGTTAAAGATCGAAAAAATACCGGGAAAGTTCGCACGTTATATCAGGTTGGGATGACCACTGGCGTCCATCTATGGAACGAATGGTAGTGAGGCACGCTCTTTGAGATAGGTTCGAAGCCGAATTAGATGATATAGAGACGCCAATTCATCTTGGAGACACGAATGTTGCTGGAAACACAAACGTAAACCATGTAATTGTAGGCTTTTTAGTTGCAGGAGTTCCGCGATGAACTTCCATAACTCTTAAAGGGATGTCTCTTGCGATCTCATGAAGATCACAAAGAACAACATAATAAAATTCCCGAGTCCTCCTCATTTCAGCCGCTTTACCTGCGCTAAAACGCATGAGTGCAGTGCGAAGCCAAGATTTAGCAATGGCAACCCATTGTTCCATCATTGAGGAATAACGCACCTGGGAACGGCTTGCCCATCCCCATACGTCATCGATGATGTCATCCAGAGCGGGATCCGAAAGTTGAAAATATTTAGCTTCCAAGATGTACCTGCTGCGGGACGTGGTTAAGAGTCACTGAAACAGCATAGAGGTTAGTGAAACTGGCAGGAACGACATGAACTGACAAAAGTTGGCTATGTAGTAAAGCAGACACATAAAGACGGTCCAATCGACTACTAGAAGTAGCCTTGAAATACATAAAACACATTAATGTGGTATATATGCGGACCCAAGCGTCCTGTATAGTCAACGACGCCACCATGTCTTTAAGTTCACGACAATAGCTATAATTGGGAGTCCGATCCAATGGACGTAAGACGTAGATGAAATCTTCTCCGATGAAAATGTTTCGCGTATTTTGACGATGTAAGTAAATGGTTTCTTCCTTATAAAAGAGCGAGCTGTCACAGGTTCCACCAGATCTAGGTGGAGCATTAAGAAAAATTAAGGCGAGATAGTAAAATCGGAACCCTATACCCCAACTGTTGTCCAGCGTTACAAAGTCCGTCAATGGAATACCTCCCCCATAAAGCACTTCGTGCCACTAGAACTTTCCGGTGAAACATTAAAAAATATAACCAGCAAGGGAGACAAAACACATCAAATAACACTCTTTGCAAACACACATCAGCTTGGGGATCATAAATAAACCGTCGTAACGCAGCAAATCGTTATGGAGAGCTTATCCTATTAACATTTAAAGTACAAACGTATACGCCGCATCAGTTAACACGTGTAAGGCTCTCGCGTCCGGCCATCCTGATTTAGGTTTTCCGTGATTTCCCTAAATCGCTCAAGGCAAATGCCAGGATGGTTCCTTTGAAAGGACACGGCCGACTTCCTTCCCTGTTCTTCCCTAATCCGATGAGACCGATGACCTCGCTGTCTGGTCTCCTTCCCCAAACAACCCAACCCAACCAACAAGTAAGGCATCAAAGTAGAACTGGAAGAGAATTTACACATCACTTCCCGCTCTCCACAATATCAGCAGTCGGCGGAGAAGAAGGTACAGGATCGGAATCGTCTTCACCGGAAGGTGCAGATTCAATATTTTGATTTTTCCAGCGCAACGCTGCACACTAAGTTTGAAAACATTGTTTCACACCACTTCGTGACAACATAACCTCTTGACGCGGAAGGGTAGGGGGCTCATCAAAATCCGCTGCGAGGACGGTGTGGTGGTGGTGGTGGGGGGGTGGGGGGGTAGGGAGGGGGGGGAGGCGTCCCCACTCCATTCAACAGAATGCGAGTAACACAACAGTGAGCGATGAACGTCATCGTTAGATAAAGAAGAGACAGGCGATCAGGTAGTGCAGCGTCTGGAGGCTTCTGCATCATCTGACTACCCGTGACTACCCGGAAGAAAATCCGCAGCAACCTGTTGGTCCATCGCATCAGATTGAGGAAGAATGGCATTGCATTAGAACGCTGTAAAAGCAAAACGGTAGCTGACGTCTCCGTTAAATCATTGGAACCCACCGGAACAGACATTCCTACGGGTGGAGGAGAGGACGCAGATGCAACATTCATTTCAACATCAACAGAGCCAGGCTCATCACCGCTGGCGAAACAAGAACCGCTATTGAGTCAGTATTGAAAGCATCACCACTGTAAGAAGCACCCTTTACCACTACCTTCTCGGAGAGGTGAGACTATCGTGGGGTGATGTCAAAATCTGCACCATCCTGAGTCCGCCGGCGTTTAAATTGTGTTACCGGAGCCGGCGCGTTAATGGCAGTAGGAGCCGCATCTGAACGTGCCGGTGACTGCGGAAAGTCACGCGGAGTGGGGTGCACTGTCTCCCTACTTCCTCTAAAGCTGGAGAAATGCTGACAGCAGATTGCGAAGATACTAATTCGGCCAATGCTAACGGACGATGTTTTTCATAGGGAACACGACGCGGACAAATGTATCTCAGATGGCCAGTTTCATTACAAACGAAGCAGGTTCCTTCTTGCCCAGCATACGTAACATCCGGCAACGACAAATCTTCAGTTGTGAAGGAATATCCTTTAGAACACACTTTTCTACGTTTCGGATACCGCTGTAACACTGCAAGCAATGTTGAGCAGACCAGCGTTTCCGCCAGATTTGACGAACGACTCCAGAAGGAAGCAACAACGCCTTAAGAAACGAATCGTCCACTTCGGGTAGAAGATTGTAAACTGCAACTGGAATATAGTCGATCGTTGCATTTGAAAGAAGAGTTGGGCTAACGGGACCATCCCTATGTGTAAACATCACCTGGGAACCAACCAGAGAGAGAAGGCGGTCTACTTTCAAGGGATCTTCAAAATTCACAATAAATGTTAACAAATCAGAATCAAAATAAGCAGAAGGTATCTTATCAGATGTAAGTCAAATCGTGTCAACCAACTAATCGTGAATTTCTAGAGAGCCCGGTTGAACATATGTATACTCCACTCAAAAGTGAAACGAACGGTATCCGAACGACGAATATACTTGGGAGACTCGACAGACATCACGGCGCGAGCAGAGAACGCCTGCACCAGAGAACAAAACAACACCAAACTCCGCTAGGCAAGAACGATGTGACACCGACCGATACACAAGGAACGAAGAAACATCCCGTCAACATCGAAGTCATTAGAGACGGCGACCGATACTAAGACAAGAGTGAGTACAGACAGGTTCGACACACGCGGCTCTGCTGTACAGACGGAGTAAGATCAATCTGCTCGCTCGAAGCCCAAGGTCGAACTGCCTTTGTACTAATCTGCAACCTAAGTTATGCAGTTGTATTTGTAATTGTGCTGACCTAGTGGCAACGATTAATTGTAGCCTTCACGGAGTGTTGTGAGAAGCTTGTATAATGCAAGGCGATCTCATTGGTTATAACTGTGTATCTGACGCTGAATCTCGTCTTGTGTGGAAGTATCCAGTAGTGTTTGATTAGTACTATGTATGAAACGTGTGTACTTCATTAGCATCGTTGTCTGTGTGTAATTTTTAGTGTGGTTATCGTGTGTGATGAAATACGTAATAAAAGAGCCAGGTCCATGATTCGGGATCCAGACACATCAAGAAAGAATTACGGACAAGTGAACTGACCAATTATACACACATCAAAAAAAGTTTTGTTTCACTCCGGTTCCCAGAACTCCTGAAGATAGACGTTGACTGTGGATATTGCTTCACAGACACAGTCCCTTTGACTGTTCAGAGATGTCACTAAACCCGCCCTAATATGTAAATAACCATGCATGAGCAGCGCCTATTAGACCGCTACCTACGGATTATGGCTCGGAGGAACCCTGACAGCAACGCCACCATGTTCAATAATATTTTTCGTGCAGCCACAGGACGTCGTGTTACGACTCAAACACTGCGCAGCTGGCTGCATGATATGCAACTTCACTCCCGACGTCCATGGCGAGGTCCATCTTTGCGACCACGACACAATGCATTGCGGTAAGGACGGCCCAAAACATGCCGAATGGACCGCTCAGGATTGGCATCACGTTCTCTTCACCGATGAGTGTCGCATGTGCCTTCAAACAGACAATCGTCGGAGACGAGTTTGGTCGAAACCCGGTCAGGCTGAAAGCCTTAGACACACTGTCCAGCGAGTGCAGCCAGGTGGAGGTTCCCAGCAGTTTTAGGGTGGCACTACGTGGGGCCGACGAACGCCACTGGTGGTCATGAAAGGCGCCGTAGCGGCTGTAAGATACGTGAATGCCATCCTCCGACCGATAGTGCAACCATATCGGCAGCATATTGGCGAGGCATTTGTTTTCATGGACGACAATTCGAGCCACCATCGTGCACATCTTGTGAATGACATCCTCCAGGATAACGACATCGCTCGACTAGAGTGGCCAGCGTGTTCTCAGATATGAACCGTATCGAACATGCCTGGGATAGATTGAAAAGGGCTGTTTATGGACGACGTGACCCACCAACCATTCTGAGGGATCTACGCCGAATCGTCGTTGAGGAGTGGGACAATCTGGACCAACAGTGCCTTGATGAACTTATGGATAGTAAGCCACGACGAATACAGGAATGCATCAGTGTAAGACGACGTGTTACTGGTTATTAGAGGCACCAGTGTGTACAGCAAGCTGGACCACCAACTTTGAAGGTCTCGCTATATGGTGGTACAACAAGCAGTGTGTGGTTTTTATGAGCTATAAAAATGACGGAAATGATGTTTATGTTGATCTCTGTTCCAATTTTCTATATAGTTTCCGGAACTCTCGGAACCGAGATGATGCAAAACGTTTTTTGATGTTGTAAGACGTATACATTGCCAGCGATGGGCGAGGCATCACAGAATCTCTGACCAGAGAGTAGTTTTATCGTTAGTTGTTGCTTGTCGCTAGTCTGCGCTTGTCTGTGCGAGTCGACAGTAGTAGTCTGGTGTACTCTGCGTGAGTCGGCGGGAGTCGGCATGTGTCGGCTGTGTGCTCTGCTCGCGACTCTGGTCAGGACTCTGGAGGATGAGTATTGTTGTAGAAGGTAAAGAAGCAGCCTTGCGCATATTTAATAATGTATGTTAATTGTAATTTAATTTGTTAAAAAAAATGCCCCAATAATAATTTTTATAATATAAAGTAACTCTTTTAAAGAAAAGCATTCATTTCAATTTAAAGAATATTTCCAATGCATGATCATTCCTTCCAATAATAAATATATATATATATATATATATATACTCCTGGAAATGGAAAAAAGAACACATTGACACCGGTGTGTCAGACCCACCATACTTGCTCCGGACACTGCGAGAGGGCTGTACAAGCAATGATCACACGCACGGCACAGCGGACACACCAGGAACCGCGGTGTTGGCCGTCGAATGGCGCTAGCTGCGCAGCATTTGTGCACCGCCGCCGTCAGTGTCAGCCAGTTTGCCGTGGCATACGGAGCTCCATCGCAGTCTTTAACACTGGTAGCATGCCGCGACAGCGTGGACGTGAACCGTATGTGCAGTTGACGGACTTTGAGCGAGGGCGTATAGTGGGCATGCGGGAGGCCGGGTGGACGTACCGCCGAATTGCTCAACACGTGGGGCGTGAGGTCTCCACAGTACATCGATGTTGTCGCCAGTGGTCGGCGGAAGGTGCACGTGCCCGTCGACCTGGGACCGGACCGCAGCGACGCACGGATGCACGCCAAGACCGTAGGATCCTACGCAGTGCCTTAGGGGACCGCACCGCCACTTCCCAGCAAATTAGGGACACTGTTGCTCCTGGGGTATCGGCGAGGACCATTCGCAACCGTCTCCATGAAGCTGGGCTACGGTCCCGCACACCGTTAGGCCGTCTTCCGCTCACGCCCCAACATCGTGCAGCCCGCCTCCAGTGGTGTCGCGACAGGCGTGAATGGAGGGACGAATGAAGACGTGTCGTCTTCAGCGATGAGAGTCGCTTCTGCCTTGGTGCCAATGATGGTCGTATGCGTGTTTGGCGCCGTGCAGGTGAGCACCACAATCAGGACTGCATACGACCGAGGCACACAGGGCCAACACCCGGCATCATGGTGTGGGGAGCGATCTCCTACACTGGCCGTACACCACTGGTGATCGTCGAGGGGACACTGAATAGTGCACGGTACATCCAAACCGTCATCGAACCCATCGTTCTACCATTCCTAGACCGGCAAGGGAACTTGCTGTTTCAGCAGGACAATGCACGTCCGCATGTATCCCGTGCCACCCAACGTGCTCTAGAAGGTGTAAGTCAACTACCCTGGCCAGCAAGATCTCCGGATCTGTCCCCCATTGAGCATGTTTGGGACTGGATGAAGCGTCGTCTCACGCGGTCTGCACGTCCAGCACGAACGCTGGTCCAACTGAGGCGCCAGGTGGAAATGGCATGGCAAGCCGTTCCACAGGACTACATCCAGCATCTCTACGATCGTCTCCATGGGAGAATAGCAGCCTGCATTGCTGCGAAAGGTGGATATACACTGTACTAGTGCCGACATTGTGCATGCTCTGTTGCCTGTGTCTATGTGCCTGTGGTTCTGTCAGTGTGATCATGTGATGTATCTGACCCCAGGAATGTGTCAATAAAGTTTCCCCTTCCTGGAACAATGAATTCACGGTGTTCTTATTTCAATTCCCAGGAGTGTATATACGCCAGCATTGCACGAAGCTGTGTCGAAAAATATCTAATTAAGAGCAGATATAATTGCAGTTTTTATTAACGTAAGAATTTTTGCTTTTTTATTCAGAATACAGGGCCGAAGGGCAGCGCTGCTGTCCTCATAAAATTTATCAGGTTACTAAACTTTTTTATTATTTTTGGTGTTTAGGAATTTTTCTGTTTCGAACTTGACATTAAATGAGAAAAGAATTTTGTGGGAAGGTTACACTTGGCTCATTTTCATTTACATTTTTTGTGGGGAGGTTACAATGTGTGTAGCAGTTTGGCTACGTGGGACGATCGGGCCTGACGTTGAGCGCTCTAATTGGAAGAAACCAGCTCCAGCACATGAAATATCAAGTATTTTTAATCAGACTGTAGTTAATATTTCGCGTCCAAACTGCTGCAAAGAACTTAAAAACACATATTCTTAGAGAGAATGGTGCAAAACAATTTATTTCTTTAAACAGTGGCTACAGACTACTCCCATAGAATTTTCGGAACGATGTTCGCTGGATGCTTTAACGGCTGAATCAGCATGCAGCGTCATTTACTCTTCGGGAAACATCATTATCCTGTTTCGTGATTTATGAAATCCTACGCTGCCGAAAAGATCATTCAAATTCCATCGCAGAGGTGTATTTGCACCTACACAAACTCCGTTTCTTTTATGAGGACAAGTAAGGCACGTTTCTAATTTACAGACGACAGAGGAAATCTTAGCGGGGTCGCTGCCGACCTACGAGATCTTCAGAAAGCAGCACAGCGATTTCTAGCAAGCTTTTACATCTGTTAGCTGTAACAAAAGCAATTCATCATTCACGATATCAATGCAGTTTAATTATGGAATAAAGAAATACTTCAGTAATAAACTAAACTCTAAGCAAACTTCTGACTGAACAACAATCTTTTCTTCAATATTTTACTTTCATGTGTGGCTAACAACGAGAGGTCTCCAGTGGTGCGGTCGGCTTTTTGAAACTATCTGTACTGTAATGCAGATCAAGATCCCAGCTATCATACACTGCAGCCATTCACTCTGGTGTGCCCTCGTTCGCGAATAATGACAAAAAAAAAAAAGAACTCGGAGTTTTGTGTGACACTCAGTAGCCTTAAATAAGTGGCGAAGAATAGCGTGGTTGCGTGTTGTAATGGTTGGGATAACTGCATGGTGTGTAGAAAGTTGTGGGTTTGAATCTCGTCAAATCCACTATCTTTTTTAAGATCTTTATCGAAATTACTTCGATCATTATTTTTATTCTATTCCTTTGTCACAACATTTTACTGACTCTACGAACCTTGTCAGTTGTTTCATTTTTTCTTTATATCATCCTTTTTTGTGAATATGAATTTAATTTTATTTGTCTATTATAAGATTCAGTTATTTGAAAATTCCGATGTATCAGTTAAAAAACAAAACATGAAATAATCTATTTATACGTCGAGGTCATCAGCGTCCTGACACACATTAAAAGAAATGAATGTGGACAGTCTTAGCAATATCTAAACATACACACAAAAAAGAAGGAAAATGCTGTAGAAGAAAGTAAAACGTAAAGAAAGCGGATACGGAGCGTCAAGAATGCCTCAGGAAATTGTTATTGGCTGGCCATTTAGCCACTTACATAAAATATGGGCGAGCGTGTCACCCTATGAACAAATTAAGACCCTCTCCCTAAAATATTGAAACATTTATTTTTGTTACCAGATGTCCACTATTTTACACGGTAATCAGAATATAACCTAAATACCTACTGCACTATGGTCAAAGTAACGCAGATGAAAATTTAAATGAAAGACGGGTTTATAAGTAAAACGAAATTCAATAAAATGAGAAATAGGTATAATGAACGCAATAATGAAGACGAAAAAAAAAACAGGCTGATAAACCAAAAGAAATTAAATAGAAATAAATATATAAAATTAATTAAAAGCACGTGAGCAAAGATTTCAAGTGGAGAAAGAATGACAGGAAGAATAATGAGAGCAAATGAAGTAGCTGACATTATGACTAAAATTGTGTGACAATAAAATGAAATTAAAAAATTACACTTAAATCAGTTAACTGAACAAAATGAAGATCGAAGTAATTTCGATGAAGATGTCAAAATAAAAAAAATTGCATCTGACTAGATTTTTTTTTCTTTTTTTTCTCATTTTGTTCGGTATTGTTCGTTGCGTTTGGTCTGGGCGGATGTCACAAGACATCCGTTCAAGGTGATAGTTAATTCCTTTACTCAGTTTTAGTTTTTTATTACAGAGGGCGAGCAGCCCTTTGACCGAACACGCTAAGCTACTGTGCCGTCGCTAATCTTCTCTGTATCGTTCCAATTTTAGTATATGTCCCGCCGAAGCGAGTACGTTCGAACCCACAGACAGCCGCATGCTATGATATTAGCCTAGCTGTTACACCACACAACTATCCTACACGAAGTAGTTTTTTTAATACTATTATCATACACAATTCCGTATTTTTTCGTTTATTTCTCGAAAATTAGGGCCCACCTGGGTGAATGGCTGCAGTACATGATACCTGGTATCTTAACCTGGGGTGAATGGCTGCAGTATATGATACCTGGTATCTTAACCTATATCATTGTATAGATAGTTTCAAAAAGTCGATCGCACTGCTGGGGACCTCGCCTTGAAAGAGCAGCCGCTGATTACATTATGAAATATTGCCCTAGTTAGATGAAATCTATTTGGAAGGCAAACTTTTCTCTTAAACCCTCATGGAGTTAGGCTGAGATTTCACTCTCAGCTCCTAGTTGTGGTATGTGTTAAATGCATAATGGGCATCGGCACATTTTTTCTTCTGATGTAATACGAAATTTAAAGCGGCAGTATAGAGGACGGCTTCTATCCTTGGCTAAAACATCACTTAACCTCAATCCTTCAGATTTTTCCGTCTGGAGTCACCTGTAAAGTAAAATGCACATGAAATGCTTCGGAGAAAAGAGTTTAATGACGAATAGTTAACACGGATTCAGAAATGGTGGGCATGTCTTTTTGATCTTTGTAAGTTATCGATGTGCACGTCAGAGAGAGAGAGAGAGAGAGAGAGAGAGAGAGAGAGAGAGAGAGAGAGGGAGGGAGAGGGAGAGCATGTTACATTACGGTTAAACGATCTTTTGTCTTGATGTGGCACAGTCTTTGCCTCTGCGCGGTCTGACACATTCTTAGTTGAAAAGTGGTGGCTGATGAACGTATTCAGTAATGCTATGTTCACTTGTGATTGTATCTGTCTGATGAAGAACGATGTATGGTAAGGACAACAAGGGCGAATGTGATGTATATACTGGAAGGTGAAAAGAATATAAGTTTTGAAAAATGTTATTGTTTTTGAAGAGAAGAAGTTTGAGGTAAGGCTGCAGTACTGCGCAGTTAGTTTGTCGGAATGATTATTGTCTGCTCAGAGATGAGAGAAAGGCTACCCCTCTTCCCTGAGTCATGCATTGAAATTAAGCTGTCTGGTTTTTACAGAAATTCTCTGCTAACATTGTACCATTGTCAAATAATTGTTCACTTTGTTACGCATAGTACTGTTCTGACCAATGTTATGTGTGAAGATCAAACGAAATTTTACTTTTTTTTTTTTGAGTATGTACTCCATTCTAAAATCGTTGCCTTGGAATGTCATGACATAGGGATATTTACTCTCCCCATCCCACTGTTTTAAGGTTTATCGTTACGTGTTATCACATTGCACCATATGGTATGCAACAGTCTTAATATTGTTTGGAAATTTTATTTAAAAATAGAAATTTGCTGACTGCTTGCTCTTTGCTGTTATGCTTTCGAGAAATCTGCAACAATGTTGTCAAGACACGAGGTAAGTGGAAATTTTGATTAGAGCCAGATAATTGTTCTACTTCAGTTGCGCATTTAATATAAATGCAAGTTCTATTCAGACCAGTTACAGTTAAATCCAAATTAGGTTCTGTTTAGTCAAAGTTTGGCATACAAGTTTAAGACGGATAACAGTTTATGGGTATATAGTTTTGGTAATAGTAGATTTTCTTATAGAGCGCGAGGTAAATTTGGGCTAAGTTTCATACTGAAACATGTAGTGGGCAGCTTACAATTTCGTTCTTGTGAAACACAACTAGCTCTTTATTCTCTCAGTGTAATGAGTGCAAACGACAGGGCATATCAACTGATTTCTTATTTTTAGATTTCCAAAAGGCTTTTAACACCGGAAAGTCAGTTCATAGGAACTGACGGAAAGTCATGGAGTATAACGGAAGTAATAACTGGGGTTCTCCAAGGAAGTGTTACAGCATTCTGCTGTTCCCGATTAATATAAGCGATTTAGGAGACAGTCTGAGCAGCTCTGTTACATTTTTGCAGATAATGTCATTTGCCCTCTTGTAAAGTCATTACATGATCAAAACCAACGGCAAAATGATTTAGACAAGATTTCTGTACGGAGACACAAAAGCGGCAATTGACTACATAATTAAAGTGCGAAGTCATCCACTTGAGTACTAAAACGAATCTTCTAAATTTTGGTTACACGATAAATCAAGAAAATCTAAAGGCTGTGAATTCAAAGAAGTATTTAGGAATTGCAATTACTGATAACTTAAATTGGAACAATTGCATAGACAATTTTTGGAGGAAAACAAACCAAAGGCTGCAATTTACTGGCAGAGTACTTAGGAAACGCAACATTTCTATTAAAGAATTTGCCTCCAGTACTCTTGTCCTTCCTCTTATGGCGTATTTTTGTCCAGTGTGGATTCCGCTTTTGATAGAGTTGGCGGAGGGCATCGGAAAAGTTCTAGGAAGAGCAGCTCGTTTTGTATGATGGCAAATTAGGGGAGAGAGTGCCATGTATATGATACGAGAATTGAAGTGGCAATCATTAAAACAAAGATGTTTTTCGTGGCGGCTGGATCTCTTCATCAACTTTCTCCTCCGAATGCGAAAATACAATGTTGGTACCCATCTACATAGGGAGAAATAATTATTGTAATAAAATAAGAGAAATGAGTGCTTGCACGGAAAGATTTAAGTTTTCATTTTTCTGGCGCACTGTTCGAGACTGGAAGAGTGAGAAATAGCGTGGAAGTGGTTCAATGAATGCTGCCAGGCACTTAATTGTGAGTTGCAGAGTATGTATGTAGATATAAGTGTAGATGTAAAGTAATCTGTAACAAGTGCTGACACAATATCGTCTTTTTTTAAGCTAGGCTATGGGCTAAAACAGTGGACCTAGGGGGATGTTTATGAATGCGAAAACCTCACGTATAGACGTATGACACAAGTGACACCCAATCACCTGAGCACGTTGAAGTCCGTGAGTTCCACGGACTACTGAGGTCACTGATATGGAGTACGTGGCAGTAGGCGGCAGCACAATGCACCTAATATGAAGAACGTGTGTTTGATCACATAGTGTATTTCACACGTATTTGTCCACATATTTCAGCTGTATCTCTAGCATACTCTTATTTCGCCTCTGAGTTTCATTTTCCCGCTGCTCAATGTTTATGACGTCGTGTCTCCTGAACTGTGTGTCATGCAGCAATATGCACTACTGGCCATTAAAATTGCTACACCACGAAGATGACGTGCTACAGACGCGAAATTTAACCAACAGGAAGAAGATGCTGTGATATGCAAATGATTAGCTTTTCAGAGCATTCACACAAGGTTGGCGCGGGTGGCGACACCTACAACGTGCTGACATGAGGGAAGTTTCCAACCGATTTCTCATACACAAATAGCAGTTGACCGGCGTTGCCTGGTGAAACGTTGTTGTGATGCCTCGTGTAAGGAGGAGAAATGAGTACCATCACGTTTCCGACTTTGATAAAGGTCGGATTGTAGCCTATCGCGATTGCGGTTTATCGTATCGCGACATTGCTACTCGCGTTGGTCGAGATCCAATGACTGTCAGCAGAATATGGAATCGGTGGGTTCAGGAAGGTAATACGGAACGCCGTGCTGGATCCCAACGGCCTCGTATCAATAGCAGTCGAGATGACGGGCGTCTTATCCACATGGCTGTAACGGATCGTGCAGCCACGTCTCGATCCCTGAGCCAACAGATGGAGACGTTTGCAAGACAAAAACCATCTACACGAACACTTCGACGACGTTTGCAGCAGCATGGACTATCAGCTCGGAGACCATGGCTGCGTTTATCCTTGACGCTGCATCACAGACAGGAGCGTCTGCGATGATGTACTCAACGACGAACCTGGGTGCACGAATGGCAAAACGTCATTTTTTCGGATGAATCGAGGTTCTGTTTACAGCATCGTGATGGTCGCATCCGTGTTTGTCAACATCGCGGTGAACGAACATTGGAAGCGTGTATTCGTCATCGCCATACTGGTGTATTACCTGGCGTGATGGTATGGGGTGCCATTGGTTACACGTCTCGGTCACCTCTAGTTCGCATTGACGGAACTTTGAACAGTGGACGTTATATTTCAGATGTTTTACGACCCGTGGCTCTACCCTTCATTCGATCCCTGCGAAACCCTACATTTCGGCAAGATAATGTACGACCGCATGTTTCAGGTCCTGTACGGGCCTTTCTGGATACAGAAAATGTTCGACTGCTGCCCTGGCCAGCACATGCTCCAGATCTCTCACCAACTGAAAACGTCTGGTCAATGGTGGCCGAGCAATTCGCTCGCCACAGTACGCCAGTGACTACTCTTGATGAACTGCTGTATCGTGTTGAAGCTTGCATGGGCAGCTGTACCTTTACACGCCATCAAAGCTCTGTTTGACTCAATGCCCAGGCGTATCAAGGCTGTTATTACGGCCAGAGGTGGTTGTTTTGGGTACTGATTTCTCAGGATCTATGCAGCCAAATTGCGTGAAAATGTAATCGCATATCAGTTCTAGTATAATATATTTGTCCAATGTATATCCGTTTATGATCTTCATTTGTTGTGTGTGTGTAGCAATTTTAATGGCCAGTAGTGTAGTTTTGCATTTACATGGAGTGGCTAGGCTAGTATGTGCGAAATGTGTTGTGAAGAAATTTAATAGTAAAGAAGTAATAAATCAGAACTTCATGCATAATGCGGCACTTTTCAGTGTTTATAACGTCATATCTCCTGATGTATGTGCTGTACAATAATATAAATTTACTTCTACATGTCATTGCCGTTTGCAACATGTGTCGTGAATACAGTTAGTAGTAAAGAGGCAATAAATGGACACACCACCCTTCATGCGGCAGTTTTAGTGCATAAATAGCGAAAATGTAGCAAGCAATGAACTTTTCTTTCTTTCATCATTTTGTGGCGATTGTAAGCGATAAAAAGTTTCTTAAGGACTGTAAATTATATGTTAAGTTGGCTGCAAGTCACTAAGTGCTCTCATTCTCAAATACTGCGTGAATAATTGTTGGGTATTCGTGAGTCGTGCGCTACTCTGCTTTCTTACCTCCAACCCCACCCCTTTCAAACATCGGTGGTTCTTACCTCCTCAGCAATTCTTTCCAGGAAGTAAGTCTGGTTGCAGTCGGTCAAGTGGTTTGGGAGGAGATGTTGAATATACATACGTGCATACTTTGTGCCTCCATTTTACAGATCCAATAACTTACCTGTTATGTCATCTCGCTTGGTAAGAGTATAAGAGACTGACAGATCGCCGACACCACTAACCTCTTCTACGGCGATAATGGTAGATGAAAGTTCCAACCACCGAGATGAAAACTTACTGGCGCTCCAGCTTCTCTACTTTACTCGCACAGGTATTCAGCCACCGAACCCGTTTTTCAAGGTATTTTAATTGAGTTTATTGCCTCGAGGAAGACTGAGGGTAACGGTGGAACGACTGCCTAACAGCAGCGGCGTCGTCTTCGCTACTGTGCTCCCAATTTGTTGTGTCTGTCTCTTCCGCCGTATCGAGTGAATATGTCGCTCTGGAAACAAGGCCCCGCTAATGATAACGTTACCCTGGGAATATACTGTGACACCGGGTAGATAACTGGCGGCCACGAGTGTCTGTCCAACGGCGTCGACGAGTTGAGCGCGAGGAAACATCTCGCTTATTATTACGGCCGCCACAGAAAGCGGCGTTCTCGTTAGAGAAACTGGTGCTAGGGCGAGCGGCTTAAAAGACGCTATAAAGATTGACAGTCGATAAAGGCGGTACAGCATTATTAGTCCTATACTACACAGCCGATTTGGAGCTAGTCCATTAGGAGCAACGATTTGCATTTTGATCTCCGAAGTTCTGTCTCGTATGTCGCCATCTTTCGCATGTGGTGGCTTCACCACATCGGGTCGGGCTCATTACGTGGCGGTTGGGCGGTTCTGCTGACTCTCTCGAGTGAACAGTTGGCCTAAGCGGCCGAGCCACACTAAGCAGCCACGCGTAGTTGCGGGGGTGGGGGGGGGGAGGGCGACAGAACAGTGCACAATTTACAACGCAGCCGCCAGGCGGCGACAGGCGCGCCCTGGCGGGATTTACTCCAGCTGGATGGTCACCGCCGAGTGCGGACTACTGACCTTTGTCGCCGCGAAATGCCGAAATGCGGAGAATCTCCCGTTGCCACATTTCACAGACCCGATCCCGGTCGACGCGCTGTTTTGGGTCGTAAATTTTCAGCTCCTACGCATTACCTGGACGCTCTTTGCAACGTGTCGTAAATAAAGGAAGAGACGCTGTGTGTCTCCGAAGACTCTTCCTGTATTCTGTAAAATAATTCAGTTTCAGGCTCGCAGCAGAGGCGTACACCTCGAGGACAGTGCCAGCTTTTAATCCCAGATTGTGGCGTTTTCTTTTCGTTCTTCCTTTTGACAAATTCTTGCGAACCATTTCAGTCACGCTGTTGAGCAATTAAGAGCTGCTTGAAAAATTTCCTACGTGAAACAGAGGGCGTCCTGCGGCCTTAATCAGGACTCAGTGGTACAAACATAATGATGGGAACAACATTTCACGGTTGAGACTTGAAAACTAGCCACAGAAGTAAATGAAAGTATTGTTTACAGAAGACAATAAGGAAATTTCGTATGAGTGCCAAAGCAACTAAAGAGCTTTCGTCGGACACATCAGTTTCGGTGCTTCATAACTCAAACTCGTTGAAATGCTTCTGCATAGACACTATTGTATTCTTCTGACCTCGATAAGGGGACTCTAATTAAACTTTCGCTACTTCAGAGGGCTACCTTGGAAAGCGGGTGATAGTAGAACAATGAAACTTTGTCGAAATATTGGTAATCATATAGGGAATAGAAATAACGAATAAATCATTGGAGAAAAAAAATACATTTTAATTTCCTCATGAGAGGGTGACATTCATTAATTGCTTGCCGTGTTTACGTTACATGTTACAAGCGTTGCTCAATATGACTACCATCTGCGGCCACGACAGTCTGCAACAGCACTATAGATATAATTTTACAGTTGTTCGCAGCACTTTTAGAGCGGGTGACCACGGAATGTTCTGCTGTCGTGGCACAGTTCGTGTCCTGCTTGAAGATGGCTCTTTGCGTCCAGCATTCTCAGTCATTGGGACCGTAACTTCTTTAACAATTTGTGGCTCAACTGGCATAAAAAGTCTCTGAGAATCATTTTCAGTATCGTCAGTTAATTCTAACTTCCCAATCAAGTCCTTCAACTCCGGTTGAGAAAGAGGACCTCTCCGTATTCTTTACTACCTCGATACTCCGGAGGAGAAGACGCACTGTTGCCGTTGTTTAAAGCCCTGCTAAGTATGTCCAGACCATTGTTGACTATCTGCAACTGTATGGCACACTGATGCTTGTGATTCAACTCTACGTCACCGTTCCAGTAGCGGCGCTAACGGCAAGTCTTGACGCTGAAACGTCCCCTTAGAAAAATTATGAATGACTGTGGTGGTAAACTACTACGTTATTTGATTTTCAAACAGCTGAGCAAAACTCATCGTACTTAAACAGTTTTCTAATTGCTTATTATGATCATCACTAAACTGACAAACAATATTTTTGGCGCAACGCAATCTGACTTCCAAAAATCCCTACAAAAGAATGACCCTGACTAAAGTTATCTTTCATGAAGCACTAACCTCACAAAAATCTTCGTTACTCGAACTACTGCAATACAGCGAGCGCCAATACTGCCGGCTAAATAAAAGATTCTAACTACTGATAGGCATAGTTAGCGAATGAAAGATTTTGATAGAGAACAAACAATGTATTCCCCTTAATAATGTTCAAAAGTCATCATATATATGTCTATCAATTCATGACATCCATCTTTACAAATTTCCTTTTTCTGGCGGACACATGTCCAGATCGTCCGCTCAAAACTCTGGCATCTCTCTCCCCACGCCCTCCACTTCTGAGGCTCACCTCCAACTGCCCAACGCTACGCGCTGTTCACATCTAACTGCCCAACACTACACAAACGAATATTCCAACAATGAGTCCAACCAGCCACAGACTGCACACAGCACAGCCAGTGATTTTCATAGAGGGAACTACTTGGCGTTACCAACATAAAATCTAAACAGAATACTTACAACACGATCAATTCTAATAATGCAAATCCTTCAGCGCACAGTCTGTACCTCATTCCTATAAAGTTGGGTACCAATATTGTAAATACTTTTCCGTCTACACTTTCTCAAGTAGCGAAAATTTGATTACAACCACCCCGTATAACACAGAAATTCTACATATCAGCGACGACAGCTATACGCCATAGAGGCTGCTGTGGGGACTGCTTGGTACAGAAGTGTCGTTGAGATGGACGAAATCATGGACTGTGCGGCTGGTCCCGGCGGAGGTTCGAGTCCTCAAAAAAATTGTTCAAATGGCTCTGAGCACTATGGGACTTAACATCTGAGGTCATCAGTCCCCTAGACGTAGAACTACTTAAACCTAACTAACCTAAGGACATCACACACATCCATGCCCGAGGCAGGATTCGAACGTGCGACCGTAGCGGTCGCGCGGTTCCAGACTGAAGCGCCTAGAACCGCACGGCCACACAGGCCGGCTTCGAGTCCTCCCTCGCGCATGGGTGTGTGTGTTTGTCCGTAGGATAATTTAGGTTAACTAGTGTGTAAGCTTAGGGACTGATGACCTTAATAGTTAAGTCCCATAAGATTTCACAGTCATTCGAACATTCGAACATGGACGAAATATTGTTTTTGGCATGTTGGTATAAGGAAATGATCACTTACGTCTGCGTAAATAGTCCATTGTGCAGTGAGGAGGAGAATATGTCGTACAAACATTATCAATTTTCTGTTCGACTCCTATTCACGTTTTAAATAAGGAGAAAACGACTGTCGATATGCCTCTGTATGTGCCCCAATCTCTCTTATCTTATTTTCATGACCCCTAAACGAGATACGCGATGGTGGCAGCAGAACTGCAGTACAGTTTCCTTCGAACATGGGGTTTCTACGTCGCCTTTCTTCCAAAGATTCCCATTTCAGGTCCCCGAGGATTTCTGTTACATTCTCCTGTTGACCCTTCGGACAACTTACGATTCTAGCAGCACGTCTCCGAATTCGTTGGATGTTTGTTCTCATGCCAACTTAGGGTAGGAGCTCTCAATACTGGGACAATATTCTAGAAGCGGTCGCACAAGCGTCTTGCATGCGCATTTCCTTGCAGACTCACTGCACTGACCCATAAACCTTCCAGCAAATCTATGTCTTCAATTCGCCTCCCTAAAACTGATTTTAAGTGATCGTAATTCTTTCTCCATGTTATAGGCATATCTTAAATTTATCCACATTTAAAGCAAGCTCTTGATTGGCAGATTATATTGCCATATTTGCACTCTATTTTGAAAACAGTCGTTTAGAACACGGTAATTACAGTATTATGAAACGGTGATGTTTTGCTTCGTTTCTCACAGTCAGTTTTAACATCTGTTTCAAGTCAATTTGCTGTCAATTCAGCTTCTGACAGAAAATTGATAATTTCATCGAAAGTAATGTCAGGTTCTTTGCGATGATGAAACTGCACAAGGTATAGGCCAGTTCTATCATGCGCCAAACTATTTATCACTTATTCAGGGTCAGATAACTGATCCATCCAGTTCTTGTGCTCCTTCCCGCAGTTCGCACAATGTACGTTTAGTGGAGTTCGTTGCAAGCCAGTACCTAGCTGTAGCAATCTTCACCTCCTCAAGGTATGAGTTCCCTACTTTAAAGTGAAATTGTAGTCCATTATCCGACAGACTTACTGGCCGAAAGGAATTCTGAAAGACATTCCGACGAGACTTTGGAAGGGGACCAAAAAATCCAAGTCGATTTGACCACTGTTTGTGGGAGAACGCTGTGCATGAGTCCTTTATGTTGCATTGTAGACACTTTACTATGCTGACATAAATAACATATTTTAATAACTTTTTGTACTGACTGAGACATGTTATCAAAAACCACTTGTTCCTGAGGTTGTTGTAAACATATCTTTGGACAAAATGGGCGACACTTATGTATATAATTGATCAGATAATCGATAACATATTTTGGTATGCAAAGTTTCCATGATTCTGTGTTTAGGTCCATTCTTCAGTACAAGAAATATTATGAATAAAGTGATGTAGGGGAATACAGATTTCCGCCCCATCTGGATACTTTGCCTTTATCATTTTTAATATCTCATCTGCTTCTTGCTCTGCTTTGATGTTACGTAAGAATCAACGAGTTTTTGATTCTCCATCCACTCATCTCATGAAATTAATCTTTATTTTCTTTACACTTTATCTTTATTTCCTTTACACTCTGTAAGATGCTGTGGAAGATGTGACAAAGCATCAGGTAGCACATTTGTTTCACCTGGAATGTTTTCTATATCAAAACTTGAATTCTTGAATGGCGAAGGCCTACTGGCAAGACGATTAAGTAAAAATTTATACTGCAGCAGGAAAGATAATGCTTTATGATCGTTCCGTACAACAGGCTGCCGTCGAAGTAAAAAATAGTGGAACCGCTCCAAGCTCCAAACAGACGCAAGTACTTCGCACTTGGTCATGGTGTATTTTCTTTTCCATGCTGAAAAAACGCAACTGGCGAACACAACCATGTAATATTTTTCCTGATAATCTTAATTGACTCTGTGACGTAAAAGAACAGCAAATCGAAATTCACTGATGTGTGTCCCAAGATAAAAAGGCTGATTGTGGTCTGATGAGTGCAATAGTGGGGAAACTTGATAGTTGTTCCTTGAGCTCATCAAATACTTCTTATTGATCGGTCCCTCAGTCCGAAACTGAATTATGCTTTATTATTGTCAGTACTGCAGGTGATGACAAGCAATGTCCTTTTAGAAATTGATGGCAGTATCCGCAAAACCGAGGAAAGCCTGATGTTGAGTTTTACAAATTTGTTCTGGAAAATTTAGAACTATTTCTAATTTCTTCAGATCTCGTTCAATCCTTGCTGATGAGATAACATGTTCCAAAACTGTCTTATTTCTCGCTAATTACTGACTTTTTCAGACTGAGTGTGACTCCATCCGATCTAAATATATCCAAAACTTAATCTAGCGTACGTATACGCTATTTCCATGATGCAGATGCAATCTAAACATCATAGATTTCATTTCATTCTGTAAAACTTCTTCAATTACTTCTGATGAAATATGTAATCCAAACTACTAAGACAACAAGTACCAGCAAATTTCTGCAAAATATCTTCGATATTTTCGGGCTGATCCCGCTGGGGAAAAATAATGTGATTGATACATCGAGCTTCCAAAACAAGTACGACTGCTCGTTCTTTTCAATTACTGAATGTATTGCCACCTCATTTCTCAGTTCTATTTTTTCTGTCATACGTTTAATCACCTTCCCTACAGCTTCTCTTCTAGTTAGTGATATTCAGTATGATTTAATTTTAAATGCCTCGAGTAGCTGCACCTTAATCCGGCATTTAATTTCCTTCATTAGTACAGGTTTACAGCCGGCCAGAGTGGCCGAGCGGTTCTAAGCGCTACAGTCTGGAACCGATCGATCACTACGGTTGCAGGTTTCGAATCCTGCCTCGGGCATGGATGTGTGTGATGTCCTTAGGTTAGTTAGATTTAAGTAGTTCTAAATTCTAGGGGACTGATGACCTCAGAAGTTAAGTCTCATAGTGCTCAGAGCCATTTTTGAACAGGTTTACATCAAAAGACTTTTTTGCGCATACGTAGAATCTTCCAAAAATCGAATTTCATCTCCTTTTCGTTTGGGCACGCCATCCTTCATATACTCCATATGCACTGGAGTTTCGATTCCATCATTTATCTTCTTTTGGAAAATTCTAATTGCTGACCATGCAAGCGCTTCTTTTTCTCCGATGAACCCAACGAAATTAGCCTCCAATTCTTTTCTTTTATCACAAATACTTGAACATCCACTTCCATAACTAACCCTACATATTATTTCTGCCAATCAATCACTACCGAAAAATCCAGTCCCTAGTTAAAGAATCTTAAGATTCAACACAACCATGTCAAGTATCTATCTAAAATCTTACACCTAATGAGAGCCTGTCCCGTAACAGCATGACTTCTATTCCCAGTTGCAGTAAATACGAATATGTGCACAATATTGACAGGGTGAACAGGTACTCCCTCCATTCTACGGAGCTGTTCATATGAAATCTTGGAGATCGCTGTTCTACCTCGTCCAGAATTTAAAGCTTCCGACACTTTACGCTAAATTCAATCATTGGTTTCAAAGCCTCATACATACACTATGTGATCAAAAGTATCTGAACACCCCCAAAAACATACGTTGTTCATTGTGCTGCCACCTACTGCAAGGTACTCCATATCAACGACCTCAGTAGTCATTAGACATCGTGAGACAGCAGAATTGGGCGATCCGCGGAACTCACGGACTTCGAACGTGGTCAGCTGACTGGGTGTCATTTGTGTCATACGTCTGTATGCGAGATTTCCAAACTCCTAAACATCCCTAGGTCCACTGTTTCCGATGTGCTAGTGAAGTGGAAACCTGAAGGGACACGTACAGCACAAAAGCGTACAGGCCGAACTCGTCTGCTAACTGACAGAGACTACCGACAGTTGAAGATGGTCGTAATGTGTAATAGGCAGACATCTGTCCAGACCATCACACAGGAATTCCAAACTGCATCAGGATCCACTACAAGTACTGTGACAGTTAGACGGGAGGTGAGAAAACTTGGGTTTCATGGTCGAGCGCCTGCTCATAAGCCACACATAGCTCCGGTAAATGCCAAACGACACCTCGCTTGGTGTAATGAGCGTATCAACATTGGACGATTGAACAGTGAAAAAACGTTGTGAGGAGTGACGAATCACGGTACACAATGTGGCGATCCGATGGCAGAGTGTGGGTTTGGTGAATTCGCGGTGAACGTTATCTACCAGCGTGTGTAGTGCCAACAGTAAAACTCGGAGGCGTGATGTTATGGTGTGGTCTTGTTTTTCATGGAGGGGGCTTGCAACCGATGTTGTTCAGCGTGAGCCGGCCGGTGTGGCCGTGCGGTTCTAGGCGCTTCAGTCTGGAACCGTGTGACCGCTACGGTCGCAGGTTAGAATCCTGCCTCGGGCATGGATGTGTGTGATGTCCTTAGGTTAGTTAGGTTTAATTAGTTCTAAGTTCTAGACGACTGATGACCTCAGAAGTTAAGTCGCATAATGTTCAGAGCCATTTGAACCATTTTTGTTCAGCGTGGCACTATCACAGCACTGGCCTACATTGATGTTTTAAGCACCTTTTTGATTCCCACTGTTGAAGAGCAGTTCGGGGTTGGCGATTGCATCTTTCAAAACGATCGAACACGAGTGGTTACACGACAATAACATCCCTGTGATTGACTAGCCTGCACAGAGTCCTGACCTGAATTCTATAGAACACATTTGGGATGTTTTGGAACGCCTACTTCGTGCCAGGCCTCACCTACCGACATCGATACCTCTACTCAGTGCAGGACTCCGTGAAGAATGGGCTGCCATTCCCCAAGAAACCTTCCAGCACGTATGCCTGCGAGAGTGGAAGCTGTCATCAAGGTAGGCCAACACCATATCGAATTCCAGAATTACCGATGGAGGCGTCTCGAACTTGTAAGTCATTATCAGCCAGGTGTCCGGATACTTTTGATAGCATTGTATTGTATTGAACTGGGGACCTAGAAAAGACGATGGAGAGGCTTCGTCTCACACCAGACGAGTGTAACCCCAATGTAATTATGTTGTACGCGTACGTTGAGAAAGTGTTTGCGCAGCAATCGCCGACGTAATGTTATTGAGGCGAAATAGGGGGTACCAGCCCGCATTCGCCGAGGCAGTTGGAAAACCGCTTTAAAAACCATCCACAGATTGGCCGGCACAGCGGACCTTGAGACTGATCCGCCGGGCGGATTCGTGCTGGGGACCGGCACGCCAATCAGTGCGTTAGACCGCGCCGGCTAACCGGGCGGGCTTTTATCACATAGTGTAACTTGCACATTATTTCCCAGGAGTTCAGTTACAATGTCTTCAGCTCACATCTAACCATTTGAATTTTCGCAGCTGACCCATTTAAGTGTTCGCATGCCCCGGTGCAGGTCAAACCCGAAACTAATTTTAGTTTACCTACTATCGCTCGGGTTGTCAGTGTGTGTAGGGTCTACAGTCCGTCTAAGCAATCAGGGGAATACAGCATAACAATGACTGCTTATTACTGTAATTCTCATTTGTAAATAAACACGTCGTGCAAAACTGCTTTTTATTATTTAAGCTCTGTCAGCCTATAACAGCCACAGTTACTTGCAGTTTACAAAGTGCTAGCAGTTGACCTTCCAGAAACATACTTTAGTAACTGTATCATGTTTTTAAATTGGTAGGAAATTGATAAAACTGACTGTACTGTTGGCAAATTGGAAGGACACCAAATCCAGAAATTGGTAAAACTGCTCGTAAAATTGGCAGTTTTGTAGAAGACCAAACTGGCTGTGTAATTGGTAAATTGGTAGAATGCTAAATGTGGAATTGGTAAAATGGGCTGTAAAATTGGCTGTTTGAAAGAACCCCAAATCCAGTAACTGGCTATTGGTAAAAAGTCTATAAAATTGGTAATTTGCCTGGATGCCAAATCCGGAGACTGGCTATCGGTAAAATTGGCTATAAAACTGATAATTTGGTTGGATGCCAAATCCGGTAAACGGTAAAGTTAGTAGTATAGACAATAATGTAGATGTATCAGCAAAAATAATTGGTGGATATGTAGCTGCGTGTTGTGTAAATACGTGTATTCTTGCAGATGTGCTTTCACCCAAATGAAAAAAAAAAAATTCTGGTGCTGTGCAATTACGATTGCTACAGACTGACTGAACTGCTAGCATCCATATTACGTTAGAGAATTTGTTCGACGTACAGAACACATTTTTGTTCTCCCTACACACGCATTTCTAACCACTTGGTGATTGCTAAAAATATTGGCTAAGTACTTTTGCAGGCCCCATCCAGTTAGAACCTGTTGCAGATGAACATACTTTCTATTCCCGTGTACAAGTCAACGCCTATGCACTACACATGTGATATATTAAAGCAGCAGGAGAACTTGTTTTCTTATCGTTGGAGTACTTCAAATACAGATATTACATTAGCATGTTTACATGTCGTCCTTCTTGAGTGTGACCAATCACAAAAAGAAGTGCCTTCCTTTAACACATTAAGGGGCATTGTAACTGAACGGCATAATCAGCTTTTACTACTTACTAAAGAATCAATGTGATGTACTCGCCCGACGAGATGCAAATACTCCTACAGAGTGTGTTCACGTGGATTGGTGACGTTTTACGCATAACGACAAACGTGTCACCATAACATCAAGCGGAAGCCACGCTAAGTAGTCAAGCAGCATGCTGGTACTGCTTCAGACAGACGCATTGCAACCCAGCAATGACCGGTATTCGGTAATGCGCACGTGCCAGACATGCGGTATTTTCTCGCTACCACGCTTCTCATTAACAGACACAAAGCTGGAGCTTCTGCTGGATGTGAAGCGCGAAATCAGCACCAATGCACAGTGCGCACAGGCCACTTAGAATACTCTAAAGTTGAAATCTCTAACACCAATGGAATTGCCGGACTGGCCGATCGGTTCTAGGCGCAACAGTCTGGAACCGCACGACCGCTGCGGTCGCATGTTCGAATCCTGCCTCGGGCATGGATGTGTGTGATCTCCTTAGGTTAGTTGGGTTTAAGTAGTTCTAAGTTCTAGGGGACTGATGACCTCAGAAGTTAAGTCCCATAGTGCTTAGAGCCATTTAAATCAACCAATGGAATTGCATAATTTCCTATAAAAAGGGTTTAACCACTCGAGCATACATCAATGTTTTGAATTAATGCAAGCATATACTCGCTGCTAAGTTGACAGTGGCCACTGTATTTAGTACAGTAAATTAGGTATTCTTTGACCGATTTTCAGTTTCAAATGTGATTATCATGACTGTTTTCTTTTTAACTTCTGTGGTATTTAGGGTAGTGAACATAGGAGTTTGTATGAAAGGATTATGTAATAAATAGTGCAATACATTTTATAAAACACAGAGGAAGTAATGGAAAAAATTGTAGGCAATCTAAGTTAGCATTAGTCTGGAGATACACTGACTGGCCTACACTTTCTCCACAACTGTCAATTTGTCGTCAACATTTCAAGAACATAATGAAACTTTGACCACCAAGGAACAAATACACTGATATAAAGTTTTCTTAAGTGCTTTATTAACCCTCTTAAACGAAAAAGAAAGAAACCAACAAATAGAAAAAGCATTGCTCGGTACATAAACAGCTTGAGCCACCACCAAAATTATAGATGTAATGAAAGATACTAGGATGGAATACCACACACATAGCTCCGAATCAAGTTGAGCATATAAATTTCATCCATTTTATACCTAGATCCTCTTTTCAGATCATGCAGTGCAATTATAACTAAGATTCTCTGTTATCATTTATCGATTCAATATCTGGCAATTGAGAGCAAACAAAATTCACTCCATGGTTCTGGAGACATTTGACAATATACGCTATCCCTGGATCACTGCCTGTGCCTCTATAACCCTCACTTTTAGCAATATGTGACTGATATTACTTGTAGGCACGTTAACCATTAAAACTGAGCCTTTGTTTATACATAGATGGTTAACATTTGTGTTTCTTAGTTCCACACTGTCACTGACACCAATTCTGGTTCATAAAACTTGAATCTGTAGCCCTGGGGGGTCACAATGACTAGTGGTCGAGGTAATCCCGAAGCAGAGAAATCATGCACATGACCTTAGAAATCGTAATACACTGGCACGTGTATACATGTGAACCAAA
Source organism: Schistocerca cancellata (assembly GCF_023864275.1). Taxonomy (NCBI): domain Eukaryota; kingdom Metazoa; phylum Arthropoda; class Insecta; order Orthoptera; family Acrididae; genus Schistocerca; species Schistocerca cancellata. The sequence continues at coordinate 483,446,669 of NC_064628.1, forward strand.
AAACTAACCAATGATCTGAGAATTAATCGGGAAACATACATGGTACAGTTGAAAACACCGATGTCTTTCCAGGTAAATTATATCAGTGGATTTTGCACAACCAGATTTTAACATGCTTTTTCGTAGACAACTGTAACTCGCAGCAACTTCGCCAACTGTTACGCAACATTCCGCCATCTAGCTTATATCGATAGAACGTTACCACCAAACAGTATATACTAAACACCCAACTGAGAGCCAACAAGGAGCTGTAAACCTTTTGGTGTACGACTGGGCAAAGTGACCACGGCGGCCAAAGTATACCCGGCTCACGATATCAAAGTTAATAACATTATTCACTACACCGACAGTTGTATATTTACAGCTGCCAATAAAACACTCAGTCATGTGAGAGCTCTCAAATGGTTAATATATCAAAGTATATCGCTTTGTAAGTAATAGTACTGATAATGGATAAAAAAGGTTACATGTAATATTTAATAAAGTTAACTAATAATTAATTCTTCTCTCTCCTTACAGACGAGGCGCCGCCATCACAGCAGCAGCAGTCGCCCGACGCGAAAATAATATTATATTCGTGCCTTCAGTATAAAGAACTATGATACTAAACGTGTTAGTGTGGGTATAAAGTTGTCCAGCCGGCCGTGGTGGCCGAGCGGTTCTAGGAGCTACAGTCTGGAACCGCGCGACCGCTGCGGTCGCAGGTTCGAATCCTGCATCGGGCATGGATGTGTGTGATGTCCTTAGGTTAGTTAGGTTTAAGTAATTCTAAGTTCTGGGGGACTGATTACCTCAGAAGTTAAGTCCCATATTGCTCAGAGCCATTTGAACCATTTTTCAATGGATTTGTCCCTGTGGTGCTGCAACGCAGATATCTCCTTTGTTCAGTGGAAACATACATTCTTCCTCGGTGATGTTAGGTGAGAACACGATCTCTGTAGGTGACTTACGCGAACAGGTAAAATATTTAACGACAGAGAGTGTACACATGTACAAGAGCAAATTCCAAAATCTAATGCTTGCCAGCTAAGAAATAGAACATGATCTAGACTGTTGAGTAAGCTAGCAACTGTATGTGTAACGGTTCTATGAGAAATTGTGGAGCAATCTGTTGGAGATACCATGCAAAACTTGTCGGCCATCATAAGAAACCATTGTTTAAGTTTGGCAATGAGTGACTTTGTCGCAAAAGTCTAATGATGTCTGGCGTTATCGTGTTGCAAGCAGATGTTTGGGTTCTTCTCTGGTCTGACAATGGGTATTCCGACTTTCAGGCTAGTCAGTATCGTATTGTAGCGTCCTGAATTGACTACTGCTTTAGGCTCCAAGATAACCAAAGGAGCCACACATCCCTCTCCTAGAAGACTGTGCGGATCACTCCACCCGCAGAAGGATGTGTCTTGATAATTTTCTTTGTTGGAGAAATCGCATGTTATCACTCTGTGGACTGGATTATATCCTTTCATGTTCACCACTGCCCAAATACAGTACCCATCTCCTCATATTACTCACGTTTCCTGTATCGTAGTACACGTTTAGCTAGTGTCGGAAGATATCAGCAGACGCAGTTTGTTCACCGCTGAGGAATTCAATAACATGTCTCTGTTTTGTACGCAAATTATGGCAGAATAACGTATTGTCTGAATGAAGCATTTAAGGAAACTGAAGCTACTAGCGAAGATTAGGGTGAGCGGAAGGTACCAGGCCATCCAAAAAACTTTAATTAAAGAAACTGATAACTCTTTATTTGAATTTGTAATTTACGAAACTTCACAAATAACGGCAAAATCTATAACTTTTTCATTTACGCAAATGAAACCAGCTTCACCAAGCTGCCTTGGAAACTTGGAATCAACATGCGTAACAGGAAATACGTTAATCTGAATTCTTATACAGCCTTGAATTTAACAAAAAAAAAAAATCATCATAGCAGCTGAGTTTTGGTATTTTTTCTCCGTCGATGGGCACAAATATTTAGCTACAATTATATAATAGAACCAACACAGAGAAACAGAACACAAGATAGAACTTAATGCAAATGATGTGGAGAAAAACGGTCCTGACACTTATTCAATCATTCAAATACATAGCAATAATCAGTATGCAACTAACCAAAAGCCTTGAAAGCAATAGCATAAAACATTAAGGAATTAAAACCATTCTAGATCAGTAGCAGAACTACTAAAGGTTTCACAATAAAACTAGTAAAACTAACTAATAGCTGAGCGCAAACGACTGATTTATTAATTCTCTCTTTTGGTTTACCACAACAAGCATGACACAGGAAGTGTGAAAGCTGCTGACGGTACAATGCACTGTTAACAAAAATGTACTGCCTTAAGACAACTTGTAAGAGAAATCATTTTAAGGAAACACATTAAAACAATTGTATCTAGTAGACTCTGGCTCGGCAGAGCATTAGCATTTAATTATACTATTAACATGCCTAAACATCTAACATAAGCGATGCTCGCTTTCATCAATCCAGTGGAACGACTTCTTCAACATGCTTAGATTAGTTGCAACACCTGTGCCAGTCATCAACGGCCAACATGCTGCAGATTGTAGATGGCGCCAAATCGCTGCACACAGAACCGGAGAAACCCTGTGAAGGTACTGGTCTGCCAAACTTTACCACCACATCTGACACATGTGCGGCAGTTACAATTAAAATCGTCACTATCTGCAGATAGGCTATGCCACTGCAGCGTCGCTAGACCACAACGTTGAATGTAAAAAGTTTAAACGTTTTAGGGAAGCTAGAAAATCGGCAAAGGGAAATGCTAAGGTTCAATCTAAATATAGTGTGGATCAGTGGCGTGAAATAGAAGGAAGACGAGGATTTCTGGACAGGCAACTATCGGGCAATATCAACAGGAGCAGAAAATGGTGTAACGGGAATAGGATTCGTTATGAGTAGAAAGTTAAGGCTGGGAGTAAGTTATTGTGAACAGTTCAGTGATAGGGCCGTACTCGTCAGAATCGACTGCAAATCAACACTGACAGCCGGCCGCGGTGGTCTAGCGGTTCTGGCGCTGCAGTCCGGAACTGCAGGACTGCTACGGTCGCAGGTTCGAATCCTGCCTCGGGCATGGGTGTGTGTGATGTTCTTAGGTTAGTTAGGTTTAAGTAGTTCTAAGTTCTAGGGGACTTATGACCTAAGATGTTGAGTCCCATAGTGCTCAGAGCCATTTGAACCATTTTCAACAATGACAACAATAGTTCGGGTACACATGCCGACGTTGCAACCAGAAGATGAAGAGACAGAGAAAGTGTATGAGGATATTGGAAAGGTAATTCAGTACCTGAAGGGAGATGAAAACCTAATAGTCATGGGGGATATGAATGCGGTTGTAGGGGAAGGAATAGAGGAAAGGGTTACAGGAGAATACGGGTTTGGCACTAGGAATGAGAGAGAAGAAAGATTAACTGAGTTTAGCAATAAATTTCAGGTAGTAATAGCGGATACTTTGTGCAAGAATCACAAGAGGAGGAGGTATACCTGGAAAAGGCCGGGAGATACGGGAAGATTCCAGGTAGATTAGATCATGGTCAGGCAGAGATTCCGAAATCAGATATGTGCCTGTAATGTTACCCAAGAGCAGATAAAGACTCAGATCAAAATTTAGCAATGATAAAGAGTAGACTGAAATTTAAGAGACTAGTCAGGAAGAAACGAGTGTTTAAGGAAGTGGGATACAGAATTACTAAGGAGTGAAGAGATACGCTTGAAGTTCCGTGAGGCAATAATACTACAATAATGAATAGCTCAGTAAGCAGTTCAATTGAAAAGGTATGGACGTCTCTCAAAAGGGAAATCAAAAAAGTTGAAAAGTAAAATATAGGCATGAGGAAGGTAACTGTGAGGAAACCGTGACTAACTGAAGAAGTACATCAGCTGATCGAAGAAAGAAGGAAGTACAAAAATCTTCTGGGAAATTACGGAATACATAAATACAGGTCAGTTAGGAATGAAATAAACAGGAATTTCTGGGAAGCTAAGGTGAATTGACTACATGAAAAATGTGAAGAAATCAATGAAGAAGGTACTATTGGAAGGACTGACTCAACATACAGAAAGTCAAAATAACCTTCGGCGAAATTAAAAGCAAGGAAGACAAAGTTAAGAATGCAATGGGAATTTCACTGTTAAATGCAGAGGAGAGAACGGGTAAGTGAAGGCCTCTATGAGTGGGAAGACTTATCCAGTGACGTTATAGGAGAAGAAACAGGAGTCGATATGGGAGATACAGGGGATCCAGTATTAGAATCAGAATTTAAAAGAGCTTTGTAGGATTTAAGTCCAAATAAGGCAGAAATGATTGATAACATTCCATCGGAATTTCTAAACTCATTGCGGGAGGTGGCAACAAAACGACTACCCGCGTTGGTATATAAAATGTTTGAGACAGGCGATACACCATCAGATTTTCATAAGATCATCATCCACACAATTCTGAAGACAGAAGGAGCTGACACATGCGAGAATTATCGCATAATCAGCTTAACAGCTCATGCATCCCAGCTGCTGACTAGAATAACATACAAAAGAATTGAAAAAGAAAATTGAAAACGTGTTAGATGACGATCAGTTTATCTTTAGGAACGGCAAAAGGACGAGAGAAGCAGTACGGACATTGCAGTTGATAATGGAAGCAATACCTTTTTCACCAGCCCACAACTTCTATACATCTCGCTCTGTTCCCCTCTCTCTGTTGATTTCCTCCTACCCCTCATTGTGCCCATTTCTCAACCTGTCTCCAGCCACAGTCACTGACACATGTAGTCCCCGCAATACAGTTCAATAAAGCAGACTTTTAATATTCCTGTCATAGGGTACGCATCAGGTGCTTGAAATTCATTTATTTTCCCTGACATTCAGGGGCAGTCAATAAAGCAAGATGATTCTACTCCAAGACAACACCCCTGTCATGCAGGAAGCCTACAAGCCACGGCCCAGAAAACCATTTCTTGCCCCGGATGTGTACCTGACCACCACAGCAGGTTGCTGTGTCGGGCCAATACTGTTCCTGCGCAACGTTCTTTTTGTATAGGGAACCAGGGGCTGGGATATACCTTGTTGCCCATGTCTCCACTCCTATTTGGAGTTAGGAATTTATAAACTCCACAGTGCTGGTACTTGTGAGGCCTATTGTTTCTGTGCCAAATTTAGTTGAAATCGACCCAGGGGTTTGAAGGAGTTCCCAGACATACGCCCATGCACTCAGCTTTATATAAATTGCAAAAAAAAGTTGCACCTCTTATAGATTTCCAGTTCACTCAAAATTTATTGTTACAACAATGCATATGGAGTACATTCAAAGATCAATAGCACAAGCAGTTCTGAAATACCAGGTATCGTGACCTGCTGAAACACTCATATTAGTACATGGTGTAAGCTCCTTGAGTGGCAATGCAGGCACTGGCTGTGGCATCCAGCGATCATATACATAAGTGACGAATAAAGCCCTGGGATGTGTTATGTCACACCTGCTCGACCTGTTCATGTACTCTCATAAGAGTTGTTGGTTGATGAGTCCCATGAGTCATTTCTCATCAAATCGTGTACCACATGTGCTCGATTGTAGACAAGTCTGGAGAGTGTGCTGGCCAGGAAGGTTGCCACATGTCTTGCAGAGCGTGTTGAGATTCACAGAGTGTGAATGAACGAGCATTATCCTGCTGGAATCACACGTCACCTTCTTGCTGCAAAAATGGCAAAAGAAGAGGCTAACAACATTCTGCACATACCAAGCGCTGGGTAGCATCAAGATTATCGCACTCCAAACCATAATTCCAGGGGTGGGGACACTGTTTTGGACGAATAGCTCTAAGAGGCAGTGTTCATCAGCTTTATGTCTTACGTGAAAATGACCATCACCTGCATGCAAGCAGAATATGTTTTCATTGCTAAAGAAAGTAGCGCGCCATCCCATCTTCCAAGTGATCCTCTGACTGCACCAATCGAGTCGTGCACGTCTTGCTGAAGTCTGTGTGTGAGACAGGCTAGAGGTACGAATGCCCACAGTCGCACTGCTAATAACCGGTTCGCAACAGTTTCTGTTTGCACGTCTGGACTCACAAGCCATTTATCTGTGGAGTGGCAGCTGTTACATCTGCCACTGTTGCTCTTACAATGTGATGATCCCGGCGGCCGCCTGTAGCGCCTATAGGTTGAGGATGTTCGCGTGCCCAATGATACCCGCATCATTGCACAACTCACGGAGCACGCCTAACTAGTGTGGAAATTCTTCGGAAGGCCACAATTTGACCCCTTTCACACTCGCTTTGGTTGTAGGAAGCACGAGTGCGTTTGGGTGGCATGGCTGCCTGAGTGATTCACACGTCTGCACCACTCTGAGCCTTCTGGCTGTGAGCATTCGATATTAAAGAACAGCCATCAAGGCGCTCTGCTAGCCATGCCACTACGCTATCTGTTGAACGTTGAAAGACTATCAGTACATCTACTAGCCCTCAGCTGGCAAATGCTGTCATCGGATCAAATGTGATGTCGTCTTTTCAGTTATAATATTTTTTTTTTTTTTTTTTACCCAGCAGTGTAATAAAGTCGTAGAACGCGTCTGGTTATTCCAGTAGTTGAGAATAGAGTACACAGCACTGGCCACGTTCTTTTTGAGGCACATATAGCTCATTCACATGCACTCGGCACCTTTCTCACAATGCAGCACTCGTCTCCAAGGCGAGGTTAGAGCAATGGTTCCCTACCTTTCTTAGACCATTACCCCACAGTGCAATCAGACATTAGCTAGTAACCACCCTGTCATCTGTTGCCCCCTCTCCCACCTTATCACCAACTTCAGCACCTAACTAAACTGTAAAATGAAAGCCTTTCCTAGAACACTTTTATTTTTAAAATTATGAAAGATGACATATTTAGTTAGTTAGCTACTGTGTGTGTATTTGTATGTGTATGTATGTGTGTGTGTGTGTGTGTGTGTGTGTGTGTGTGTGTGTGTGTGTGTGTGTGTGTTAGAATGAATGACGAAGGAATTCGTGGTGCATCGCAAGTGCTACCCACAACTCTTTCTCAGAAAAGAAAGCTGAGTAGCCACCATGAGGGTACACACTTGTTACAAAATATTCTTTCCCTGCATTTCTCCTCTCCATCTTGCGGCACTTGCTTGACCTGCACACTGCAACCCTATCTAACATGAAACAGGTTCAGATGTGTGCACTGTACTTACTGTTTGTAAATCACTTCAATTCTGCACTCCTTACTTATGAATGATTTGTGCCCAACCACTCTAATAATAACAATAATAATAATAATAATAAAACTGTGTACGGATGTATAGTAGTCACTGTGTAGTTACTGCAGCCTCGTGCTGTCAATTAATTCCTTCATGTTTTTCGATGCGAGTAATGAAGCAATTTCTGGACTACTGCAGGTAGTGTCTACAACTCGGAGAAGACATTTTCTTGAGATATTTAGCATTTTAGCGTTCAGTTATCACCAGCGATGTACGGAACAAAGAACAACATATGTGTGTAGTGGGTGGACTATGTGAGGAACCAGCAGCCTCCAACGCATGAATGCTAGTAACTGAGAAAAAACAATTATTGATAACTTACGTAACCAATACTAGAGTCTTAAAAATGGTTCAAATGGCTCTAAGCACTATGGGACTTAACATCTGAGGTCATGAATCCCCTAGATTTACAACTACTTAAACCTAACTAACCTAAGGACATCACATACATCCATGCCCGAGGTGGGATTCGAACCTGCGACCGTAGCAGCAGCGCGGTTCCGGATTGAAGCACCTAGAACCGCTCGGACACAGCGGCCGGCACTGGAGTCTTACAAAAATGTAATAATAGTAACGATCTATTGAAAATACTTTAGTTTCGTGACTGAAACAGAATCGAATCGTTCACTTTTTACCCCTCACAAAATTTTATTTTATCCCTCAGGGAGTAATTACTCCCAGGTTGGGTACCACTGGGTTAGAGTCTAACGAGCTTCATAGGAAACATTGTAACTTCGTTGACAACGCCCAAAACTAGTGAAGGAGATCAGACTTGACGTGATCGAGCTGTCGGCTGACGTTGCCGGAGGTCGCCCACCTCTGGCGACCGTTATCGGTGTCACAGTGATCGCAGCCCAAGCGTACGCGGCAGATGCAACTGGCGGTGTACGGGGCAGGATGAGTCCGCTCGGGCGAGTCACGCGGCGTAAACAGGCTGTCCGTCAGGTGGCGGCGACAGTGGAGAGCCGGCTGGCTGGCTGGCTGGCTGCTGGTCAAGGCTGCGGGCGCAGCGGGGCCGCCAAGGCCGCTCGAGAGGAGCTTCTTGTTCCGGTCCGGCTCAGCTGATTCACAGGCCCGACGCGCCGAGCCTCGGCCGTGGCCTTTAGGCCGCCGGCAGTCACCTGCCACTCCAGCACGCATCGCCGCAAATAAGCGCTGCAGCGCGCCAACCGCACTTGTTCCGATTCCGCCACCGGCGCCGGGGCGCTTCTCTCCATAGCGATGAAAGCACGTCTCCGCATACGTAGTTGGCGCAGTTTTATCACTCACCGGTTCGCAAGGACCAACTGAAAATGCCTCGGTCTTGTGATGGGAAAATCTGTTTTCAGACTGTAAGCGTCCTGCTCGGTTTAAAGTTGTAATGTTTATGTAAGTAAATCTTAAAGCCCGATTTCGGAAGCTATGCCTTTACATGTACCGGGTGATCAAAAAGTCAGTATAAATTTGAAAACATAATAAACCAGGGGATAGTGTAAATAGAGAGGTAAAAATTGACACACATGCTTGGAATGACAAGGGGTTTGATTAGAAGCAAGAAAAAACAAAGTTCACAAAATGTCCGACAGATGGCGCTGGACAGCAAAACGTCAGTGACTGCGCATGACAATCGTGTATAAAAGGAGCTGTAATGAGAGAGAGAATCAGATACGCCAGCAGCCGCAGCATGTTGATGTTACCTGAAAAGGCGCTTTTAGTGAAGCTGTATTATCAGAATGGGGAAGGTGCTAGTTCAGCGTTACGATCCTACCGCCATAGGAAGGGAATTAGAACGGGTAAAGGTCCATTAACAAATGCAACTGTGGCGAGAATGATTTCGAAGTTCGAAGCCACGTGTTGTTTAGACGATAGACCCCGCAGTGGCCGACCGAGCACAAGGCGTAATGCTGCTGAGACAGTTCAGGAAGAAATGGAGACTGTAGCGGGTTCGTCTATGCACGGGGAAGTCAGCGCTCGTGCAGTCGCACGTCGCACCGGCATTCCATACAGTACTGTTTGGTTGGCACTTAGGCGTACCCTCCGATGCTATTCGTACGAAATCCATCGGCATCATGAACTGTTACCTGGCGATTTAGTGAAGTGGAGGGCATTTCAGGTGTGGGCGTTTCAAAAGATGGCGGAAGATAACGATTGGTTGAGTAACGTGTTGGGGACCGACGAAGCTCATTTCACGCTCCGAGGGTCTGTCAACGCCCACAACTGCAGAATTTGGGCTACCGAAAATCGTAGAACTGTCGTGGAAACACCATTGTACGACGAGAAAGTCACGGTATGGGTTGGATTTGCCACATCTACCGTTATCGGGCCTTTTTTCTTCGAGGAAATGCATTGATTCTGGTTTTGTAACTGCTACCGTGGCGGGTGAGAGGTACGCCGATACGTTACAGAAACGCATCATCCCCAGCCTGGCTGATAAACACCTGTTGGAACGTACGATGTTTATGCAGGATGGCTCTCCACCCCATATTGCTAGACGCGTGAAAGATCTCTTGCGCGCGTCGTTTGGTGACGATGTTTGGCCTCCCAGGTCCCCAGACCTCAGTCCGTGCGATTATTGGCTTTGGGGTTACCTGAAGTCGCAAGTGTATCGTTACTCAACCATTCGTTATCTTCCGCCATCTTTTGAAACGCTCACACCTGAAATGCCCTCCGCTTCACTAAATCGCCAGGTAACAGTTCATGATGCCGATGGATTTTGTACGGATAGCATCGGAGAGTACGCCTAAGTGCCAACCAAACAGTACTGTATCGACATCTCTAGGGATGCTGAAAGACAACATCCGACGCCAATGCCTCACCATAACTCCGGACATGCTTCACAGTGCTGTTCACAGCATTATTCCTCGACTAGAGCTATTGTTGAGGAATGATGGTGGACATATTGAGCATTTCCTGTAAAGAACATCATCTTTGCTTTGTCTTACTTTGTAATACTAATTATTGCGATTCTGATCAGATGAAGCGCCATCTGTGGGACATTTTTTGAAGTTTTGTATTGTTTTGGTTCTAATAAAACCCCATGTCATTCCTAGCATCTCTGTCAATTTGTACCTCTGTATCTACATTATTCCGTGATTTCAAAAATGGTTCAAATGGCTCTGAGCACTATGGTCATCAGTCCCCTAGAACTTAGAACTACTTAAACCTAACTAACCTAAGGACATCACAAACATCCATGCCCGAGGCAGGATTCGAACCTGCGACCGTATCAGTCGCGCTATTCCGTGATTTATTCAGTTTTCAAATTTATACTGACTTTCTGATCACCCGGTATATGGGACAATCAAAAAGTTTCTGTTTGAGGGCGTTGCCATAGCGGTATGAGTCAAAAGCTTTCGATCATCTATCACAACTATAGATTTGTGGTTAAAATGGATTCTTTTTCGAATATCTTATCATATCCACGTTCTGATAATAAAACAAGTATAAACATGTAAAGACTAAGCGCCTCTCTTGTGCATACGACTGGTTATTCGCACAGAGAGCGCTGATGAATCTCCACAACAGCACTGACGTGTCTTTATCTAAGACGATTCTGCTTAAATGGGCCTCATCCTTCCAACTGTCTTTGTAGCAACCATTTGCATTAGTTTACAGTACACTGACTGCATCTAGCACTATATTTAGATAGCTCATCAGGTTCATACCATATTACCTCATAATGAGATGGAAGCAGGGAAATGGAATTGAAAATCGTGCTGTAATTGTAGTTCTGAATCGGAGACGCTATTCTAGCAGGACAATAGCAACAAAAGTTGACTTAGCCCAATCTACAATGGTATGCACATTGCAGCGGTTCAGGCAAATTGGTGCCAATGCAAGTGTTTTGCGATTTGGAAGACCCCGAATAACATCATATAGTGAAGATCAATTCATTCGTGTACACAGTAAAGATCAGAGGAGTCACAACCCACCTTAAATTCGCGAGAAAGTAAATTAGTATGCGAAAGGCTCCAATTACTGTCTCAACAGCGCCACGTGGAAGTTGCATTCTGTGTTACTGCTGCTAAAATGTTAGTTGCCGGCGGGGGTGGCCGAGCGGTTCTAGGCGCTACAGTCTGGAACCGCGCGACCGAGCTAGGTTAAGAATTGGCTCCTTTTACCGACCTCCCGACTCAGCAGCATTAGTGGCAGAACAACTGAGAGAAAATTTGGAATACATTTCACATAAATTTTCTCAGCATGTTACAGTCTTAGGTGGAGATTTCAATTTACCAGATATAGAATGGGACACTCAGATGTTTAGGACGGGTGGTAGGGAAAGAGCATCGAGTGACATTATACTGAGTGCACTATCCAAAAATTACCTCGAGCAATTAAACAGAGAACCGACTCGTGGAGATAACATCTTGGACCTACTGATAACAAACAGACCCGAACTTTTCGACTCTGTATCTGCAGAACAGAGAATCAGTGATCATAAGGCCGTTGCAGCATCCCTGAATATGTAAGTTAATAGGAATATAAAAAAAGGGAGGAAGGTTTATCTGTTTAGCAAGAGTAATAGAAGGCAGATTTCAGACTACCTAACAGATCAAAACGAAAATTTCTGTTCCGACACTGACAATGTTGAGTGTTTATGGAAAAAGTTCAAGGCAATCGAAAAATGTCTTTTAGACAGATACGCGCCGAGTAAAACTGTGAGGGACGGGTAAAACCCACCGAAGTACAACAACAAAATTAGGAAACTACTGCGAAAGCAAAGAGAGCTTCACTCCAAGTTTAAACGCAGCCGAACCTCTCAGACAAACAGAAGCTAAACGATGTCAAAGTTAGCGTAAGGAGGGCTATGCGTGAAGCGTTCAGTGAATTCGAAAGTAAAATTCTATGTACCGACTTGACAGAAAATCCTAGGAAGTTCTGGTCTTACGTTAAATCAGTAAGTGGCTCGAAACAGCATATCCAGACACTCCGGGATGATGAAGGCATTGAAACAGAGGATGACACGCGTAAAGCTGAAATACTAAACACCTTTTTCCAAAGCTGTTTCACAGAGGAGGACCGCACTGCAGTTCCATCTCTAAATCCTCGCACAAACGAAAAAATGGTTGACATCGAAATAAGTGTCCAAGGAATAGAAAAGCAACTGGAATCACTCAACAGAGGAAAGTCCACTGGACCTGACGGGATACCAATTCGATTCTACACAGAGTACGCGAAAGAACTTGCCCCCCTTCTAACAGCCGTGTACCGCAAATCTCTAGAGGAACGGAAGGTTCCAAATGATTGGAAAAGAGCACAGGTAGTCCCAGCCTTCAAGAAGAGTCGTCGAGCAGATGCGCAAAACTATAGACCTATATCTCTGACGTCGATCTCTTGTAGAATTTTAGAACATGTTTTTTGCTCGAGTATCATGTCATTTTTGGAAACCCAGAAACTACTATGTAGGAATCAACATGGATTCCGGAAACAGCGATCGTGTGAGACCCAACTCGCTTTATTTGTTCATGAGACCCAGACAATATTAGATACAGGCTCCCAGGTAGATGCTATTTTTCTTGACTTCCGGAAGGCGTTCGATACAGTTCCGCACTGTCGCCTGATAAACAAAGTAAGAGCCTACGGAATATCAGACCAGCTGTGTGGCTGGATTGAAGACTTTTTAGCAAACAGAACACAGCATGTTGTTATCAATGGAGAGACGTCTACAGACGTTAAAGTAACCTCTGGCGTGCCACAGGGGAGTGTTATGGGACCATTGCTTTTCACAATATATATAAATGACCTAGTAGATAGTGTCGGAAGTTCTATGCGGCTTTTCGCGGATGATGCTGTAATATATAGAGAAGTTGCAGCATTAGAAAATTGTAGCGAAATGCAGGAAGATCTGCAGCGGATAGGCACTTGGTGCAGGGAGTGGCAACTGACCCTTAACATAGACAAATGTATGTATTGCGAATACATAGAAAGAAGGATCCTTTATTGTATGATTATATGATAGCGGAACAAACACTGGTAGCAGTTACTTCTGTAAAATATCTGGGAGTATGCATGCGGAACGATTTGAAGTGGAATGATCATATAAAATTAATTGTTGGTAAGGCGGGTACCAGGTTGAGATTCATTGAGAGAGTCCTTAGAAAATGTAGTCCATCAACAAAGGAGGTGGCTTACAAAACACTCGTTCGACCTATACTTGAGTATTGCTCATCAGTGTGGGATCCGTACCAGATCGGTTTGACGGAGGAGATAGAGAAGATCCAAAGAAGAGCGGCGCGTTTCGTCACAGGGTTATTTGGTAACGGTGATAGCGTTACGGAGATGTTTAACAAACTCAAGTGGCAGACTCTGCAAGAGAGGCGCTCTGCATCGCGGTGTAGCTTGCTTGCCAGGTTTCGAGAGGGTGCGTTTCTGGATGAGGTATCGAATATATTGCTTCCCCCTACTTATACCTCCCGAGGAGATCACGAATGTAAAATTAGAGAGATTAGAGCGCGCACGGAGGCTTTCAGACAGTCGTTTTTCCCGCGAATCATAAGCGACTGGAACAGGACAGGGAGGTAATGACAGTGGCACGTAAAGTGCCCTCCGCCACACACCGTTGGGTGGCTTGCGGAGTATAAATGTAGATGGAGATGTAGACCGCTATGGTCACAGGTTCGAATCCTGCCTCGGGCATGGATGTGTGTGATGTCCTTAGGTTAGTTAGGTTTAAGTTGTTCTAAGTTCTAGGGGACTGATGACCTCAGAAGTTAAGTCCCATAGTGCTCAGAGCCATTTGAACCATTTTTTTAAATGTTAGTTTCATTTCTTTCATCAGTTGCTCTTCTGTTTCCTTGGCTGACACCTTCAGATTCTAGAATTTTTTTTTCATAATGTTTGCAAAGACAATTCGTGAGTGCTTGGCACGATCTGGACACTCTTCAGTATACAACCGTACCGCTGCTCTAATGGTTTGGTGACATTCGCCATAGACGATATTCACTTTTTACTGTCGTATCAATTCTGGATGTCTGAATAGCTTTACGAACAAGTTATCTGCTTGCTAGAACACCAGAACACAGAGCGATGGGCCTCAAGCGCACAGGTAACCACAATAAGAATAGTTGAGTTACGTTCCTGTTTGCATTTAATATAATAGGGTAGACGTTTGTGTAACCGATTTTCCTGGTGGCGAAACCGTAGTTTGCGGCACTGTTATCTTGATACTATTTGATCAAGGCCCGTACATGTTATGACACTGAAGCTCTCTTAGAAGCTTCTTTCAAACTCTGCTGAAAAAGTACAAATAAAGCTCCATTAGAAAAAAAATAAAGAAAACAATGTCGGTGTCGTAATTCGGCGACTAAAAACCTAAACGATAAAAATTACTTGCGAGCGTCAGGAAATTCTCCATTTTGTCCGCTATAACTCGGTGAAAAGCGCACCTCGATATATTTACTCGTTCTGCCTCACCGTGTATGTGCTCAGAGTAATGGAAAGAGAAGAAAGAGAAAAGGGGAGGAGGATATGGTCAGAGGCAGGGCTTGGAGGAAATGGACAAAGAGAGGAGAAGATGAAGGGACAGAGAGAGCGGGAACGAGAAGATAGGTAGGAGGATGACGTTGAGAGACAGAGAGAGAAAGGGGTGGACAGACAGACGGAGGAAGAGGCGGACAGACAGAGGGAAAAAGAGGTGGACTAACACGCGAAATCAAGGTGAAACCACCTAGAGACGTCGTGGGTTTGTGTGGCCAGACTTTCGGACGTCGTAGGTTGGGCTGTTTGGTAAAACAGGACAGCCAGCGACTATGGCAGAACTAACATCAAAATTTAATGTGAGCAGAGTACAAGTATATCTGGAACACACAGTGCACCAAAAACACCCAACGATGGGCCTCTGCAGCGGACGACCCATGCATGTACCAATATTAACACCACAACGTCGGCAATTACGACTTAAATCGGCAAGTTGCCATCACTACTGGATGTTGGCGCAGTAGCACAGCGTTTCATGGTCTGATGAACCCCGATACCTTCGACATCATTCCGATAGGAGTGCGCGAATCCGTAGTCTTCCAGGGGAACATCTCCTTGGCGCCTGTACTGTGGGACAGAGAAAAGCCGGCGGCGCCACCATTATTCTGCGTGGAACATTCACGTGGGCGTCCATGGGTCAAGTGGAGCTAGTGCAAGGCACCATGACGGCCAAAGAGTATCGTACACTGATTGCAGACCACGTACACCCCTTCAGGACTATCATGTTTCCTGATGGCATTAGCATTTTTCAACAAGATAATGCGCCTTGTCACAACGCTAGGAGTGTGGTGGAGTGGTTTAAGTAACACAGTGACGCGTTCCAATTGATGTGCTGACTCTCCAACTCGCCGAATCTGAGCACGATCGAACGCATCGGGGATGTGATTGCACGTGGCGCCAGAGTTCATCGAACCCCTCCCCCCTCTCCGGAATTTACGGGAATTGGGTGACTTGAGTTTGCAGATGTGGTGCCAACTATCTCCAGCGACCTACCAATGCCTCATTGCTTCATTGACAAGATGCGTCGCCATTGTTACCGTCTCAAAGGTAGACGTACCGGCTATTATGTAGGTGGCTTTAACGTTCTGGCTGATCAGTGTAATCGTATTCTCCGATCACTCTTGATTCAGATTTACGTGTATTATATAAATGAGAGTACACTGAAGGCATTCGGAGTGGCGCAGAAGTACGTGGACTACAAGGAGAGTAAAGTAGGCCATCTCGCTGTAAGCCATTACATGGAAGGATATCTAAGGTTAGCACAGATCAATAGGTCATGGCCCGGACAGTTCTTTGTATTTGCTGCACCGGGGCATCCAGCCATAATTGACAAACACAGGTAAGATCCCCTGTGGCACAGAATCCCCCCGCCGAGAAACAGTTTACAAACCTGGGGAGTTGTAGGAGGATAAATGTTTTAGCAGAATGAACCACTTTGCATAAAAGTAGAAGGCTAAGTATTTTTTTGGATAAAGCGCAGGAAACACAGATATATTTCTAGAAAATGGATTGGGGACCTGCAGTTATGAGCCTTTGAAAGAGTGAGATGCCGCTCGACGTGATGATTTAACAAAAACTAAAACTAAATGTTTACTGAGTACAAGAATCAGAGTGACTGACTCACGTAAATAGAGATTAGACAGAGAAGTTTGGCTGTGCCGACTAGGATCACCTCACTGGTCAAACAGAAAGACAGAGAGAGAGAGAGAGAGAGAGAGAGAAGACTTTTCTCTGTGTAAAATGTACTAACGCACTTTACTGTTCAAATGAAACAGAGATAGCTCAGAGAAGGATATTAGCATGCTCTAGGAAACAGTTTGATCAGTTGGTGATCGGAAGATCCACAACACAGTCAACTGAATCCAGCAAGGGACGCGAAATGTGGTATTGTGTGGTTTCCTTGCAGAAAACATTTTTATCAGGAATCGCTTTCTCATTGGAGAGTCCATCTTTAACTTTTTTATTACGGCCTTCTCCAGCAACAGCTACCGAGAGACACCACTGGCCTGTCTTGGCCATAACTTAGAGAACTTTGCAATTGGTGAGGGTTGATGATGCCGCAAATGATGATTCTGCAGCCGCATTAGCCTTCACCTGCAACACTACGGTGAGATCGAGCCACAACCGTAAGAGTATGTGTAGGGAAATTAATTTCATAACATTTGAACCACTTAAAGCTTCATTTTGAAGACTTGCACTTTAATTTAATGAACAGCTTCTTTTCAACTCTGACCGCTGATGTGAGATTTCCTTCCGTGGTACTATCTGCCTTTTACTAGTTAGCATCACGGCAATCACTGGACACTTCTCAATTGAAATTAACTTACTTGTGAGATTATTAGAACCTTTCCCCCAAGCCCTTTGTCAGGTATGCCAAGGCTTTCTTTTATATTAGTATTGTCATTGTTTGTCAATTGTTTCTGCATAACTTTATCAGAATAAATCAAAGTAATTGTAGTTTCTTTCTCATTTAGTAATCGCATTACTCCTAATTCATTATTTTGGAGGGTGATCAGTTAACGTATGTGAGAGACAGGGCACGCTGTCATATTTCACATAAATTAAACAATCACACCTCTCTATTTCCAGCAGAGTGATGGGACGTTTCGCTTAGTTTTGGTTCTTCTGTTTACCTAACTTGGTAAGCGTTCCAGTCTGATGAGTAACACTCTAGACTCGGTGATAGAAATGTTTTGTAAAGCGCATATTCCGTGGAAGAATCTCATATCTTTGAGAATCTTCCAGTGATTCTCAGTCCTGCGTCTCCTTTTCCTACAGTTAGTTTTACTTAGTCATTGCACGTTACGTCTCTCCGGATGGTTACTCGATCGCCGCCGGTCTTCCTGCATTCTGCTACAGTCTTATGGCGTCGTAACCTTTCTATAGACAACAGCATCGCCTACAAACAGCCTCCTGGGACTTCCGAAGGTATCCACTAGATATTTTGTATTGAAATTGCCGGGTGAGCAAGCATCAAGGACATATTCTCACTTTTATACCCACTCCTTGCTGAGTGTTCTTCCAGTCTTCTTCATTGCAAATCAGTTTGTTCAGAGTTTATTTCTGTGAAAAGAAAACAGGAAGGCGACTATGGGAAAACAGTAATCATGAAACGACATAGCTACTATATTCGCTCTCTGAGAAGTATCTTAAGAATTCGGTTCACTTCAATCGTATAACTGATTTTTGCCACTGTCCAATTTAAGCTACAGATAACACTGTTTTTGATATATCTACTTCTATTAAAGTAGAATCCAAACGCGAAATTGATGAGTTCTGAAGTGTCTGAGTATCGGGGTTTGAAATCTTATTTATAGATGTGTTAGATCTATTAAACGCACTGTTGTCTGAGATATTACGATGGTAGTGACCGGAAAACGATGAACATAGCTTATAGTCTTTCAGTTTGTATCCCTTCAGCTGCTTTGCGTTGTTGAGTTTTCTTGAGTGAGCACATACGCTGATGAAAAAAAAAAATGCGACACCAAGAAGGAGTTTTGTGACATAAACAAAAGTTGGTAGGTGTATTTCCACATCTGGAAGATGATATCTGTTCACATTTCACGCCAGTAGCATGGCAGTGGCGCAAGTAGCGCTACTGTGGGTATGCAAATCAGGTTTTCCTTAAATACAAGCTATAACGCTCGTGAGCATTACTTACCTTTGAGATGGACGTGGTGAGTTGATGTTAGTCACGAACGTCTTTAAGGCTATGAAGACGCCATTGCCATTAATACTTCACTGATATTGAACGAGGCCGTGTAATAGGGGTACGAGGAGCTGCATGTTCCTTTTGCGATACTGGAGAAAGACTTGGCAGGAATGTAACCACCGTACATGATTACTGGAAGCGGTAGTGCCGAGACTGTACGGTTACAAGATTACCAGGCTGCGGGCGGTCACGTGGCACTACCGACAGGGAAGACCATCGAGCTCGGCGTATGGCTCTGGCGCATCATTCTGCATTTGCAGCAGTAATGTGAGTAGCAGTTAGCACCACAGTGACTGAACGAACTATTACAAATCAGTTACTTCAGGGACAGCTCCGAGAGAGACGCCCTGTAGCGCGTTTTGCACTGACACCAAAACACCGCTATTTGCGTCTCAGCGATGTCATTGGAGTGTAGGGTGGCTGTCTGTTGTGTTTTATGCTGATAGCTGATGATGGAAGAGATGGTTGTGTTTTGGTTACAAGGAGGCCAGTTGAGGGCCTGCAGCCAAACTGTCTGCGTGCTAGGCACACTGGACATACACCAGGAGTTCTGGTCTGTGGTGCGACTTCGTATAACAGCAGGAGCACTCTCCTGGTTACCCCACGCACCCTGACTGCAAATTCGTACGTCAGTCTTGTGATCCGACCTGTTGCGCTGCCATTCATGAACAGCATTCCAAGTGGTGTTTTCCATCAGGATCACGCTCGCCAACATACCGCTGTTGTAACTCAACATTCTCTACAGAGTACCGACATGTTGCCTTGGCCTGTTCGATCACCAGATCTGTCTCGAATGGAGCACACGTGGTTCGGACGACTCCACATTAATTATTTTCTGGTGTTGCGATATTTTTTCCGTCAGTGTAGTTGGACTGGGAGATACGCAGTCTGATGGTAGCTTGTTCGCATTTCTCAGTAGTGCAGCAGGTGGTTTTTTATAGTCTACGAACGCGTAGATTTGTGCAGGATGCATAGATATAAAGCCAACAGTAACGCTTAATTACTTGTGAAACGAAGATTTATGAACATGTTTGAGCTATTCATCTGGTGTTTGAACAGTCTGTGACTAACCCCGAATTTTCTATGTACGTGAGATTCTATGCGAATTTTCTTTCCGCTTGTAGCACGTTTCCTGTTATGAAACTGGTTTATTTATACAAAAATTGAAGCTGGTGTTATTTTTATTCTAATCATGCCAAACGGATTTCCTCACAATTTCCGTACGCCTGCAGCTCCAAATGAACAGAATTACATACTCCCAATCGTCGAAATACATTTCTAGAAATAATAACAGATGAACAAAACGCGCGACAAGCACCTTCTGAGCTAAACGAGCACAACAGCTGCTGACTTATTTACTCGTCTACGACAGAGTGCAGAGATTCACACCAAGGACGGACAGCTTCGGCGCGTGTCTGCCATATCTGACAAGAGATGCACGCGCTGAACACAGGCGTTCCTTGTGCTGCTGGAATCATGAAGCTATGCTTAGAGTTTAAAAGGAAAGGTTTTGTGTGGATGCTCCTTTAACACATGGAGGAATGATGTTTAATACAGTGAATATTACCTATAGTGTCCTCTCCTGTCGCATCCTTAAATATTATGGATCCCAGCAGAAGCCACTACATCGTGTTAGTGCAGTGGCGCTCACTCATTAGGTATCTGTTTACACTCCTGGTGGTAAGCTAAATTTGATTACCAGTTGCCTTGCTAGAAAGGGGCAGGGGGTACAATATATACTATATGATCGAAAGTAGACGGACATCCGTTACTGGACATCAATAGGGAATGCGTTCATCCTTCGCCATTATGACTCTCTGAACTATGCTGGTGACACTTTCAATGAGATGCCTGAGTGACTTCTTCAAGAGCCGGAAGCAGAGAAGGCAGTGATATTGGACGCTGGAGTCTGCAGCCCAGTCAATGTTTTGACTCATTCGAAAGACGTACCACTTGATCCATGTCGGTTTCAAGGCCAGCCAGTCCAGTTTACGATTATTATTGTCCACAAACCATTGCCTCGCTGATGCTACATTATGACGGAGCGTTCGTCATGCTGATGCAAATAATCATCATCTTAGAACTGGCCCTCTACTGTATGCATGCTTTGAAATTTGTTCACGTCGTGCCACATCTAACGTAAGCGCAGTTAGAGGACCATACATGAAACACGAAAAACACCTCCATACGTTACACCGCGTCCTCTGTACTTCATCGCTGGCACTACACATGATGGTAGATAACATACTTCAGGCACTCATCGCACCCAAAACCTTCCATATTCGCGATTCATCAGTCCAAATGTCCGCCCCGATAGCTGAGTGGTCAGCGTGACGGATTGCCCTCCTACGGGCCCGGGTTCGATTCCCGGCTGAGTCGGGGATTTTCTCCGATCAGGGACTGGGTGTTGTGTTCTCTCCATCATCATTTCATACCCATCCGGCGCGCAGGTCGCCCAGTGTGGCGCCGACTGTAATAAGACCTGCATAAAGGCGGCCGGACCTGGCCCGTGAGGGGCCTTCCGGCCAATGACGCCAAACGCTCATTTCCTTTTTCCATCACTCCAGATCAACCTTTCCAGTGCAATGTCCAGTGACAGCGCTCTTTACACCACGTCAAGCGTCGCTTAGCACGCACTACAGAAATGTATAGCTTACAAGGACTTCCTCTACCACTGTACTCCATTCTACTACTCTTTAAGTGGAGCACCAGTGGTCTATCGGTGCCGGCACGGTAGGTCAGTATGTTCTGTCGGTCGGGTGGCAGCCAAAACCTCTAGCGATGAACCTGGATAGGTTTCACGTGATGTCCGCCCAGAAAAGAAGGGATAGCATCTTTGGGTGGTAACCAAAATGTCGTCGGTCCTGTGTCCGAACCAAGCGATTGTTAAACTATGGAACAAAAATCATCAGGAATTGCGACCGAGGGCTTCCGGCATAAAAAGTCAACCTCGTTCTGCCAAAGGTCTTGTCAAAATGGGTGGAGGAACCGACAGACGTCCAGGGCACTCTTTTCCCTTAGGAGTGGAAACTCTCCCTAAAAAACTGAAGGATTGGCCAAGATAAACGGCTTCAGAATGCAGAAGGCAATGGAAACAACTACATTGAACACATAATGTGTATCCGCAGGACATGTGGTCTGTAATCGAGGAAGTAGCATGATGATGTCTCCATTGGAAAAATATTCGTGACTAATTCCGCATTTGGATCTCCGAGAGGGGACTGGCATGGAGTTGGCGAACATGAGAAAAAGATAGAACAAACCAAAGGGTAACGTGCTATGAATTAGCTTGTGGAATGTGAAAATTTGAACGTTGTATGGAAGCTAGATAAGCTGTAAAGGAAAATGCATAGCCTCAATCTAGATGCAGGGGTGGGAGTCAGTAAATGAAACAAAAAAGACAAGGATTTCGGGTCAGACGAATGTAGGGTAACATCAACAGCTACAGAAAATGGTATAACACGAGTAGAATTCGTTATGAATAGGAAGGTAGGGCAGAGAGTGAGTTACTGTGAGCAGTTCAGTGGTATGGTTGCTCTCATCAGAATCGATAGCCAACCAACATCGACAACAGTTGTTCAGCTATGCAGGATGACATCGCAAGCAGATGAGGAGGCAGAGGAAGTATATGAAAATACTGAGCGGGTAATTCAGTACGTATGGGAAAAAGAAAATCTAATAATGAAAGGGGAATGGACTGCAGTTGTAGGGGAGGGAGTAGAAAAAAGGGTTACGGAAGAATATGGGCTCGTACCAGGGACGAGAGAGGAGAAAGACCAATTAAGTTATACTATAAATATCACTTAGTAATAGCGGATATTACGTTCAAGAATCAGAAAAAGAGGAGGTATACGTGGAGAAAAAGGCCCGGAGATATGGGAACATTTCAGGTAGATTGCGTCATAGTCAGGCGGAGATTCCGAAATCAGATACTGAATTGTAAGGCACACCAAGCAGCAGACATAGACTCAGATATAAAGAGTAGGCTGAAGTTTAAGAAAGCAATCAGAAAAATCACTGCGCAAAGAAGTGAAATACGAAATTACTAAGCAATGAAGAGATACTCTTCAAGTCCTCAGTCTCTATATAGGTACTGCTATAATGAAAAGCTCAGTAGGCAGGTCAGATTAAGAAGAATGGACATTTATCAAAAGGACAATCGTACAAAGAAGGCGCCTGCGAGGAAACCATGGGTAACAGGAGAATTACTTCAGTGGATCGGCGAAAGAAGGAAGTACAAAAATGGTCAGGGAAATTCAGGAACACAGAAATACAAATCAGTTAGCAATGAAATAAATATGAAGTGCAGGGAAGATAAGGCGAAATAGCTGCATGAACAATCCGAAGAAATAGAGAAAGAAATGAAAAGCAAGGAGAGTAACCTTAAGAACTTAGTGGGAATTCCACTGTTAGATGCAGAGGAGAGAGCGAGTATTTGAGTCAGGGAATCCAATGTTATATAATCAGAATTTAAAGGAGTGTTAGACGACTGAAGATCGAATAAGGCAAAAGAGATAGATAACACTCCATCAGAATTTCTAATATCATTGGGGAAGTGGCAACAGCGACCATTCACATTAGTGCGTAGGATGTATGAGACCGTCGATATGGCATTAGAATTTCGGAAATACATCATCCAGACGAAGATAGCAACAGTCACCAATAATTATCGCACTATTGGCTTAACATCTCATGTGTCCAAGTTGCTGAGAAGAAAAATATACGCGATATGCAAAAGACAATGGAGGATTTGTTATGCTTCAAGTAAGTCAATTGCGATTGACAATGAAAGCAAGACTGAGGGACAACAAAGATAAATTCATAGAATTTGTCTCCCTGGAAAAAGTGTTCGACAATGTAATATGGTGAAGGTGTTTGAGAAAAATAGGGTTAAGCTATGGGAAAAGACGGGTGATATACACTGAAGAGCCAAGGAATCTGGTATACCTGCCTAATACCGTGTAGGGCCCCCGCGATCAAGCAGAAGTGCCGCAACACGATGTGGCCTGGACTCGACTCATGTCTCAAGTAGTGCTCAAGGAAACTGACACCGTGAATCCTGCGGGGCTGTCCATAAATCCGCAAACATACGAGGAGGTGGAGATATCTTCTGAACAGTACGTCACAAGGTCTCCCAGATGTGCTAAATAATGTTCATGTCTGGGGAGTTTGGTGGCCAGCGGAAGTGTTGAAATTCAGAAGAGTGATCCTCGAGCTACTCTGTACCAATTCTGGACGTGTGGAGTGTCGCATTGTCCTGCTGGAATTGCCTAAGTCCGTCGGTATGCACAATGGACATGATGCAGATCATCAGACAGGAAGCTTATGCACGTGTCGTTTGTCAGTGTCGTATCTAGATGTATCACGGGTCCAATATCACTTCAACTGTACACGCTGCGCACCATTACAGAGCCTCCACCAGCTTGAAAGTCCCCGGCTGACATGTGGAGTCCATGGATTCATGAGGTTGTCTCCATACCCGTACACATCCATGCGCTCGATACAATCTGAAACAAGACCCGTCCGACCAGGCAACATGTTTCCAGTCATCAACAGTCCAATGTCGCTGCTGACGGGCCCAGGCGAAGCGTAAAGCTTTGTGTCGTGCAGTCATCTATGGTACTAGAGTGAGCCTTAAGCTCCGAAAGCCCGTATCGATGATATTTCGTCGAATGGTTCCCAACCTGACACTTGTTGATGGTTCAGCAATGAAATATGCAATAATTTGCCGAAGGGTTGCACTTCCGTCACGTTGGACGATTTTCTTCAGTCGTTGTTGGTCTCGTTCTTGCAGGTTCTTTTCCCGGCCGCAGCGATGTCGGAGTTTTATTATTTTACAGGATTCCTGATATGCATGGTACACTTGTGAAATGGTCGTACGGGAAAATCCCCACTTCATCGCTACCTTGAAGATGCTGTGTCCCATCGCTCGTGCGCCGACTATAACACTACGTTCAAAATAATTTAGACCTTGATAACCTGCAGTTGTAGTAGCAGTAACCCATCTAACTACAGCAGCGTACACTTGCCTTATATAGGCGTTGCCGTCCGCAGTGGCGTATTCTGCCTGTTTACCTATCTGTGTGTTTGAGTATGGATGCCTGTACCAGTTTCTTTGGCTCTTCAGTGTATAATTTTTACAGATTGTCCCTACTGTTCAATCTGTACATCGAAGAACCAATGACGAAAATGAAAGAAAGGTTCAAGAGTGGTTTAAAATATCAACTATAAAATCCGCCAATGACATTGTTATGCTTACTGAAAATGAAGAAGAATTATAGTATCTACTGAATAGAATGATCAGTTTAATGAGTATAGAACGTGGAGTGAGAGTAAATAACGGAAGTCGAAAATAATGAGAAGTAGCAGAAATGTGAACGGCTAGAAACTAAACATCCAGAATTGGGGATCCTGCTACCTATGCAGCAAAATCACCCACGTTATACGGAGCAAGGAGAACATAAAAAGCAGACTACCATCGGCAAAAAGGGCATTCCGGTCCAAGACAAGTCTACTGTAGTATCAAACATAGGCCTTAATTTGAGGAAGAAATTTCCGGGGAAGTACGTTTGGAGCACAGCATTATACGGCCGTGAACCACGGACTGTGGGAAAACCGGAACAGAAGAGACTGGAAGTATTTGAGATGTGGTGTTACAGAAGAATGTTGAAATATGGTAAACTGGTAAGATAATGAATGTGGAGATTCTCCGCAGAATCGCCGAGGAAAGGGATATATGGAAAACACTGATGAGAAGAAGGGACAGTATGATAGAACAACTGTTAAGACATCAGGACTAACTTTCACGGTACTAGAGTGAGCTGTAGAGGTTAAAAGCTGTAAATAATAAAGGAAGTAGGTTGGACTTTTTACTCTCTGAGATGGACTGGTTGGAACAGGGTAGGAATTCGTGACAGGCCGCATCAAACTAGGCAGAAGACTGATGGAAAAAAAAAAAATCAGTTGCTGTGCTGCTGGCAGTGCTTTGGAACTCACGACTGATCCCTTTCACTGATTTTAGGCAATGTTTTACGATTGACCTTTGCAATGGTCGGCGGTCACTGTGCGTCAGTACGTGGTGTCTGCCTGGTCTTGTTTCTTCGCTTTTCCACCTCACATCACAGTTATGGTTCACATAGAAGCCAATGAGCTCTCCCGACCGACAAATTCTGCAATTGCTCCTTCTCTGTTGATATCACAAAACCCCCCTCCGCCTTGTATACCGACGGATCTGTATCTCGTGACATCTAGCGGTCAGTTTCGAATTACATAGTAGGTGTCCTCATAATTTTGATGAGACAGCGTGTACGGTGTTCAGATATTCAGGTAAGGAAATTTCCTCTGTACCTTGTAAAATAATAAGTGAAAGAAACATTTATTTAGATAGTTAAACATAAGAAATGGTAGTCTTCCTGAGGATTTATTAGCCTATTTTATGAAGTTAGTTCCTAGGGAGGTACCGCAACGAATTATAATTTTTTAAACCTAACATAACTTTTTATACTATTTAGCTGATGTATTTAAACTAATTCTGTATAAATCAAATCATGTTATATTTCTACTAATTTTAGCTAGGAAGCTAAAATAGTTCGAAGTTTTTTGGGTGGATGCATTATGCTGTACTTAATTGGCTGTATTCACATGGATGTTGTGGTAGTGAAATATTCATTTAAAGGGTATGTAAACGAGTACCCAGTTTTCTGAACCCACAACTCAGCGATAACACTACGTGTGTGCGTGGGTGTGTGTGCGTGGGTGTGTGTGCGTGCGTGTGTGTGCGTGCGTGTAGTTTCTTATTTTTGCTTTGCTTATTAATTTAGTTGCAAATCCACATGTTTAGTCCCATTAGTTCCAGCTTATTAAATAGCCTCAGGAAATAGGATTCGTCATGTTTTGCAAAGAACGTCTTCAATATAAAACTCTGAGGCGGCCATTACTGGGTTTGTGAACCAAACAAAATCGTTGGGAGACAAATACGATGAATACGGCGTCTGAGGCATTTGTTATGGCACATCGTAAGGAGAAACTTTTCCTTTTTTCCAAACGTTAGTATTTATCGTGAGAGGTCCTTTTACTTCTGCTAGAAGTAAAGTACTGCCCTAATGAAATTTATCTGTGAGAACCACGCCAACAGAATTCAACAAATTTTCTCCCATAATTATTGTAGTATCTAGAACAATTTATATATGTACAACTTTTGTCATCCACTTCCTTGACTGCTCGATGTCTGGGTGGCACCTTGATGCTGTTCGATAAGGATAATCTATGAGGAAATCTGATGTTTCGTCCTCTCCTTTCTCACTTTCATCATCAACAACACAAGCATGAAACTACACTCTACACTCACTTCCCATAGTCACCTCTACGAAGCAATTTCACTTAAAACACAACGCTCATACTTCACAAGGGGAAGCTGTCAACTTGGTACGAGTACAGAAGCGTTACCAATTTAGGTAACATCTGAACGCTGCCTCACCAGTATCAGTGCGTAAATTCTGACACCCCATCATACAGCGGCGTGGAGCTCGTAGCTATTCTGGCACTGCTAACAAGGGAACCTCCCCATCGCACCCCCCTCAGATTTAGTTATAAATTGACGCAGTGGATACACCTTGAAGAACTGAACACAGATCAATCGAGAAAACAGGAAGAAGTTGTATAGAACTATGAAAAAATAAGCAAAATATACAAACTGAGTAGTCCATGTGCAAGATAGTTAACATCAAGGACAATGAGAGCTAAGGAGCGCCGTGGTCCCGTGGTTAGAGTGAGCAGCTGCAGAACGAGAGGACCTTGGTTCGAGTCTTCCTTTGAGTGAAAATTTTACTTTCTTTATTTTCGCAAAGTTACGATCCTTCCGTTCATTCATTGACGTCTCTGTTCACTGTAATAAGTTTAGTGTCTGTATTTTGCGACCGCACCGCAAAACCGTGCGATTAGTAGACGAAAGGACGTGCCTCTCCAATAGGAACCGAAAACATTTGATCGCAAGGTCATAGGTCAACCGATTCCTCCACAGGAAAACGCGTCTGATATACTCTATACGACCCTGGTGACGGCATGTTCGTCACATGACAGGAATATGTTGTCGACCCACCTAACTTGCACACTTGGCGAATGGGTAAAAAGATTCTTCTACCTTGCCCGATTTAGGTTTTCTTGTGGATGTGATAATCACTCCCAAAAAAATGATGAAAACATAAGAGTTTGTCAGATAAACTGCAACAAATGAATGCAACAGTTTCGCAGTCGCACAGTTTTCCCTGTACTCTGTCAAAACATATGTTTTTTACGTTTTCAAATGTTTCTGTGTGTAGACCGTCAAATCCTGCATATGTCCAAGCAAATCTGAACATGGCCTGGAATTTTGGAGAGTGAAGTTGATTATGTGTGAGTGCCTGAACTTTGATAATTATCTGAAAATAAAAAATTAAACTTTTCACTCGAGAGAAGACTTGAACCAAGGACCTCTCATTCAGCAGCTTCTCACGCTAACCACGGGACCACGGCGCTCGTAAGCGCACAGTTCCCTTGATGTTGTTTACCTTGCGCATGGACTACTCAGTTTGTATATTTTGCTTATTTTCTTCATAGTTCCACACAACTTCTTCCTGTTTTCTCGATTGATCTGTGTTCAGTTTTTCAAGGCCTGTCCCTGTGCCAACTTATAACTAAATCTGGGGGGGGGGGTGCGATGGGGAGGTTCCCTTGTAAGGATACTTCCGCTCGCGAGACCTCAGACATCACCGCAAAAGCTATTCCCATCGCATGCCGTCGACAAAACCTCTGTCTGCGCTCTACAAATAAACAGGCCAACTCTGCAGTCTACAACCGGCGCTGAGCTGACTTTGAATTCAATCACACCTTACTGCGTAGGCTATCTGATTCTCGCTGGGGACGTGTTTTCCCTTAGCTGCTCTTTAGTTGTTTACTAGTAACACTGGTGTTTTCCCTTAGCTGCTCTTCAGTTGTTTACTGGTAACACTGGTATTGAAACTTGTGCTACGGACAAGTCTCACTTGAAACATTCTTAGAACAGTCCTTTCTTTAGCCTACGACGGCTATGCTGCTCCAGGGCTTTTATTGTTTGTGCCTGTGTCTGTTCCCACGCAGCTTCTGCAGAACTCCGGTAATAAACTTAGTTAACTTCGTCAGCAACTAAGTGGCAACGGGTTTCATTTAGTGAAGTTCAATAAGTGAATGTTTAACTTAGTTTAACATGAAGTTCGAAAAGTATCCCGCAATTATCGAACTGCTGGAACAACAGAGTAGCTGCCCCAAATGATACAGCTGTAATTTCCCGCGTTTGGTAATGGAAATGGCGACTGAAACACATAGCTCCTTAATTCTCCAAAAACCGACTCCACAGTGAAGAATAACGCGTTATTCCTAACTTAAGTATCTACTTAGCACGGTGTCAAATATCTGTGCAAATCGGAAATATAAAACCAAAAATAATACTATTTAGCTTTTATATTCATCCACTACAATATTCATTATGTCTCGTTGTAGTCTTCTGGGACTATTTTTCTAAATGAGAATGTTCCTTTTGCCCTCAAGCCATTAATGTCGTACAAAATATCTTTCATTGGATGCAACATTACATTAACTTCTTTTTTTTAATTTTTAAGGCCAAATGCATGATACAGTACGTAGTTAATCATTTCCTACATCTAAAACAAATTACGTCTCCTCCAATTAGCTCCCCCAGACAACTACTTCTTAACAACATGCATCATCCAATGCTAGTATCAAAACAAAGGAAACAGATGTTTAGCCAAGTGATTTAATGAGTGACATATTTTCTGATTTTTAGACTTTTTGATAAGTACACTATGTTGTCTCTTACAGATATTCTTTACAAATTATAATAATCAAATTTATTCTATAACGTCCTAGTATAATTTTTCGACACATATTAAACTGATTTCTTTCATCAAATCAAACTCGGTTAAATTGTGAAGCATGCGATAGCAGTTATGTACATAATTTTTTACTAAAATGTCTAGATCGCTTTATAGTGTCTCCATTAAGTCCCGCTATCATTGGAAACTGTTAGCGGTAGAGTACAATGGTTTGGTGTGGAAGCTTAGCAGCTCTCAAAGCTTTCCCTTTGTCCTTTGCTGCGGACCTGATTTGGAGTGCATAAAAATGGCGATGGACCAGAAGAAGAACAAGAAATGTCTCATGCGATAAGCTGAATCCAAATTGGTACGCCGAATTAGCGACTACGGTGAGAGGGCACCACCACCAGAGAAAAGCATATGAGGAGGTTCAGAAACTTTAAAGGGACAGGCACTGCCAAAGACCTTCTTCGAAGCTGACGTCCCACTGCATCTCAAACGCCTGTTGACAGCGTGGAAACTGCATTCATTGCAGCCCCCAAAAGTCAGTTCACCATCCTTCACGCGAAATGCAGGACGCAAGATCATCGGCCCAAGAAGTGGTATGTAAGTGGTTATCCCCTCTTGCATAAAGAATACAAATGGGCCAAGCATTGCACTCAGATGATCGTCCTCTACGGTATACACTCGCGTGCGATATGCTGACCTCCACAGACGCTGACAAGTACCTAAAAAGAGTTCCTGTTTTCAGACGAAGCAGGGTTCGATACTTCCGGGCATTTGAATCAACCCCAACAGTAGGATCTGGGCACCGAAACCTTACATAAGACACTTGAACCATCCGTGATAGCCGGCCAATGTGGCCGAGCGGTTCTAAGCTCTTCAGTTTGGAACCGCGCGACCGCTGCGGTCGCAGGTTCGAATCCTGCCTCGGGCATGGATGTGTGTGATGTCAAAAATGGTTCAAATGGCTCTGAGCGCCATGGGACTCAACATCTTAGGTCATGAGTCCCCTAGAACTTAGAACTACTTAAACCTAACTAGCCTAAGGACATCACACACACCCATGCCCGAGGCAGGATTCGAACCTGCGACCGTAGCAGTCCCGCGGTTCCGGACTGCAGCGCCAGAACCGCACGGCCACCGCGGCCGGCTGTGTGATGTCCTTAGGTTAGTTAGGTTTAAGTAGTTCTAAGTTCTGGGGGACTGATAACCTCAGATACTAAGTCCCATAGTGCTCAGAGCCATTTAAGCCATCCGTGATAGCCTGAGGATTAATGTTTAGTGTGGCCTTACGCACGATAAGGTGATAGGCTCATTTTTCCTCACAGAGAAAACCATTACGGGAAATGTTTACCTGGTCATGCTCGAAAATTTACGCTACCACAGGTCGAAGAGTTCTTCTTATGGGGCAGCCGAAAAAGTATATTTTGTAACGTGAAGAAACAGCATAACAGGTGCTGAATCCACAATTCTTTCTTGTACACACAACCGGTTTCGGAACAAGTTCCGTCATTTGGTGTAAACTGTAATAATTAGACGAAAATGGGAGGGGGTCGTCAAGTCTCAAATAACAGATAAGAAACTATGCAGCTAAACTATTTGGCCCTGAGCACTATGGGACTTAACTTCTGAGGTCATCAGTCCCCTAGAACTTAGAACTACTTAAACCTAACTTACCTAAGGACATCACACACATCCACGCCCGAGGCAGGATTCGAACCTGCGAGCGTAGCGGTCACGCGGTTCCAGACTGAAGCGTCTAGAACCGCTCGGCCACTTCGGCCTGCGGCTAAACTATTTAAAATGAGTTAAAATAAATGAATAGAGGGAACAAGACGTTATTTACAAATAAAATCGCTTAACCATCAGTCATCGTCACCCCAGTGTTGCCATGCAACCAAAGTTACGTGTCAAAAGGATAAAAGGGACCTAGAGAAATCCGAAAAAAATCGAAGGCACCAGAATCTTGAAACATGTAAAATGCAATAAAAAGTGGGCAGGGGGTGGTGGAGTAGGGAATCCCATAGTGCTTGGAATTACCTCCATAAATTCCATAGAAGCTGTTTCCCCTGCTGCACAACTAGGAACACAAGTAGTAGAACTATGTAATAGTAAACTTTAGCCATGAGTACTGAGGCCGCCCACGACTCACAGCGCAGGCGCGGTATCAAACGGATGTTAACTGTTAAAACTGGAAAAGCGATAAGTAACAGTACAAAGGAGACGGAACCATCAGAACATTAGGAGGAAATAGGATCAGTACATTAAAAGAAAAAAGGATTAATATTACGTTATACGGACAGCTTAATGCAATACTTTCCTTGTCTTGTTTTTATTGTTGTATTTCGATAAGGAAAATGTGGTCTCTAAAGTGAACTTGTAATGTTAGGAAGCTTTCTGTTAGTATGCTGACGTAAGCTGGGAATTTGTGGTGACATTCAATATCCACAATTCGCACGCTTGGACCCATGAGAATCCACGAGGTACACAACCTCGTGATCGTCAACAGAGATTCGGTGTTAACGTGTGGGCTAGCATTCTTGGTGATACGCTGATTGGGCCACAAATTCTTCCTACTTTCTGTGTAAATCGTCCCTACCGTCTGAAATTGCCATCAGAAACGTAGGAACCATAACTAAAAATATTTATTTTTTTGAACTATACTTCCTGTATAAATCTGAACGAATAGTTTTATAACACCCTTTATCTACTAATAATTTCCGGGTATGCAGCCGGATCCCGTCGACATTCTGCCACGATATTTCGGCCCAGAGACGTCCGGCCATCATCAGGTGAGTACACAACTTCAGAAGTCACCCTTTATCTATTTCGCCAGTGCATTTCATGCGAGGTATCTAAGAGATGGTCGAAACGACGTGATTGAACAGCATCTACGAGAAAACGCCACCTGCAGCTTTAATTAAGTTGCCTGACATTCTTGCTCTTTGTCAGACGAACAGTGACATGTTCAAGAAATATAACTGACATCATACATCAGACTTCCTTATGTCAATCAGAAAGGCAGTGCCACTTGTAGCTATGAGTAAACGATCCCCTACTCTTTGGTCTTAAGACGTAGAATCTTAATACGTAGAACGTAGCTCTGAGTGTGACAAAGAAATGCAGCCTTGTGTTTTGTAGTTGA
This sequence comes from Schistocerca cancellata, assembly GCF_023864275.1. Classification (NCBI taxonomy): domain Eukaryota; kingdom Metazoa; phylum Arthropoda; class Insecta; order Orthoptera; family Acrididae; genus Schistocerca; species Schistocerca cancellata. The sequence goes on from NC_064628.1 coordinate 483,479,099, forward strand.
TAAAATGCTGTGTTAAAATTATCAGTCTCCTTACTACTCCCTTGTTTTTTACCCCTCCCCACTCAACATCACGGCAAGGTTATCCATTTAGCTCCAAACACACACTTTTGTTTGGAATAAAGGCGACCCACACCGGAACACCTGAGATGTCATGTGTGCCCTGACACAACGTACGTGTTAACATGATCGTCTCATGAGCAGCGACGTCAGTTCTCCATTACTTTGCAGTACGTTTTATTCCTTCCACAGCTGAGCGATCGACGTGAAACAGCAGTCCGCGACATAACGTGTTTCGCTGTACATGTCGGCCGAGTCCGCTATTTTGTATCCGAGTAATAGGTCTCGGGAAGTGCTCTCTCCGTTTAATGTAGCTTCAAGAACCACACAAAGTAATTGCAAATATCGATCGATAGCTATAAAGGTATAGGCCTACTGGCACCAACGTTAAACATAACCACGTCGTGATACCAACACCTCAGTGTTCTCTGACAGTGAAATTTGGTTTTATTTGTCATTTCTTTGGGAAAACTGTGTATTGCTATGTTCTATAGAGTGGGTGAATTATCGATCTGCTGTATTACTTGTCATACTGGCGTAGTTCGAGGTAGAAAGGGTTGTCAATATACACTGAGGTGACAAAAGTCAGGGGTACCTCCCAATACCGTGTCGGACCTCCTATTGCCCGGCCTAGTGCAGCAGCTCGCGTCGTTGAAAGTCTCTTGCAGAAATATTGAGCCCTGCCTCATGAAGCCGTCCGTAATTGTGAAAGTTTTACCGGTGCAGGATTTTGTGTATGGACTGATCTCTCGATTATGTCACATAAAGGTTCGATGGGATTCATGTCGAGCGGCTTGGGCGGTCAAATCATTCCCTCGAATTGTCCAGAATGTTCTTCGAACCAATCGCGAACAACTGTGGCCCGTTGACATGGTGCATTGTTATCCATAAAAATTCCATCGTTGTTCGGGAACATGAAACCCGTGAATGACTGCAAATGGTCTCCAAATAGCCGAACATAACCATTTCCAGTCATTTTTCTTTTTTCTAAGAGGTGGAACCCCTCCACGCCCACACCGGCATGACGACCAACTCACAAGGTCAACGCCATCTCTGCATAAGGTTTAGTTTTCACTAGAGTGAGGTGTCACAGGATGTGGGTACTGCGATGTTTGCGTACGTCTGGTTAAGGTTAACCATTAATACGCGCTCATCTGGAGATAGATTGGTTCGAAGTCGAACGAAGGGTAGCGGTTTGAAGGGCAGAGGAAAAAAAGTGCCAAGGCAAGAGCCAAGGGAAAAAAACCTTTGCGATAGTTAGGTCGGGTGGTAAGAGCAGTAGTGGATGTCTTGCTGCCTGCTATAGGTCAAGCAAGGGTAGGCTTTGTTAGTAGTGGGTATCATGCATGTCGATACCTTTGAAGTTGTGCAGTGCTGTTGCTCGGCGGCTGCCGCTGGGTGCCGGTGTTGGTCTCTCGAACAGCGCCAGCAACCTGCAACAATTAGGTTTATCATCGTTTTTGTGTCGGATGGGTCATACATCGGATGTTCATTGTAGGGTGACGTTGGCGATTTGTTTGTGCGTCATTGGGCGAGCTCTTCGGTTTCCCTGCTGTGGCCTGTTGGTCGGCTCTAATAGCAGCTGCTAATTTCCAGTCATCGTTACTGAGCCGGCCAGTGTGGCCGAGCGGTTCTAGGCGCTACAGTTTGGAACCGCACGACCGCTACGGTCGCAGGTTCGGATCCTGCCTCGGGCATGGGTGCGTGTGATGTCCTTAGGTTAGTTAGGTTTAATTGGTTCTAAGTTCTAGGGGACTGATGACCTCAGAAGTTGAGTCCCATAGTGCTCAGAGCCATTTTTGAACCAACGTTGCTGATATGCAGGAGCTTGCCGACGTTTGTCGCTTGTTGGTGTATGTTAGTTTGCCATAGGTGGTTATGCCCTACCTAGTAGTGCCCAGTGAATGATCAGATCAGTTGGAACAGAGGACCCAGTCCATTCCATGTAAGGACAGCCCACACCATTCTGGAGACACCACCAGCTTGCACGGTACCTTGTTGACGGCTTGGGTTCATCTCATCTTGGGGTCTCCGCTGCACTCGACCCCTACCATCAGCACTTACCAATTGAAATAGAGACTCATTTAGCCAGGCAACGGTTTTCTAGTCGCCTAGGGTCCACTCGATACGATCATGAGCCCAGGAGAAGCGCTGCAGGCGATATTGTACTGGTAGCAAGAACAATTGCGCCAGTTGTATAAAGGACACGTTCATCTTACGTCCCACGTTGATTTTTGCGGTCATTCCACGCATTGTTGCTTGTCTGTTAGCATTGACGCCTGCACGTAAGCGCCACTGCTCTCGGCCATTAGGTGAACACTGTTGGACACTGAGTTGTCCGTGCTGAGATGTAATCCCTGATATTTGCTGTTCTCGGCACAGCCTTGACACTGGGAATTTCGGAATCTTGAATTCCCTAACTATTTCCGAAATGGAATGTTCCACGCACCTAGCTCTCCCCTACTTCAACTATCTCCCACATAAATTGATTTAAAAAGGCTCTCATGTTTACTGATTTTAAAGATGCTGAGTGTGATTACGTAGATGTATTATCATAAAGACACAAGAGGGAAATACTATGAGCCAACAGAACACATAATTAGAAATAAAATGAAAACAGCTCCAGTGAAGTTGACAAAGAAATGGGTGGAGTCCTACACTAAGGTTCCTACTCAGATTGTGGATAACGCATCTGACTGGACTGACAGAGGTTGAGAACAACAAACTTCGTACATTCTATACGTTGTACCTATATCGAGCTACGACTGCAGGGCCAAGTGGTGAACGCACTGAGAAATTCACCTTCAATATTCCTATCGAGCTGGAGCAGCGTAACGCTTACGATGCACCGTTAGGAGTCTGCGATGTGGTGAACGGTGCGCCACAGTGGTGACTCGACCAACGCACACAGTCTCTGCTGCTCAATACTGGGCATGGAGCTGTGTCTCCAGACCCTACACAAAACTATAATGCTTCATGAGCCATGGCTCTCGGTCAGAATATTCACTCAGATTTGCCTGGTGACAACAAAATGAATATCGACCTGAGTTGCCTTGTACCTAGCTTCGAGTGTATGGTGGGCCCTGCAGCTGCCACATGACACTATTCCGACGGACTGATCACGACTCCTGTGCGGCAGTCTAACCACAACCCAAGTCCTATTCTAACAACCTCCAAAACTCAAATCCCCTAGTCTGACCCGTAAAGAGGCTTTCAATTCAAGTGCTCCACTCGGAGCTACTTCAAAAAGCACAATCCACCGATGGAGGGCCGTGGAGGTTTTTTTCGCCAATTATGTATTTTCTAATGCCCATTACTGCCTTCCTCCAACAAATAGGCAGATTCTCTTTCACCAGTCCTCTCTCTATCGCAACTACGGACACGCGCCTTGTGATACGCACGCCGATCAATGGATCGTTTCGCAGTTCATGCTGAGACACCTGTGTGTGAACCAGTGCATCCCTCAAAGAAAAAATGCAGGAATTTTGGGGATACCTGGACAGCTTACGTTAAGCCAGCCCGACCTATTACGACGATCGAAGCGAAAAGGTATTCTTTCAGAGGCCGAAACCGCGTTCTCCGGAAGGCTTACAGTAGTTTTGGCGGGGCTTCCAGTAAAAGCAGAGGCTTAAACTCTCCTCTGCAGGGATCAATTACCAGCGCTCTGTGCTGATGTGATTCTGTGAAGGTGCCGTAAAAACTCTCGCGCCAGATCCTTGTCCCGATGAGTTCACGTTCTCGTCGGACACTGGTGCACCACCCTCTGCCAGGATCCGGCCGCCACCGTTCCGCTCAGAGGGGAAAACTGTCATCGTGAGACTTCCGTCGTTGCCCCCAATATCTGAGCACAGCCCTTCGCATTTTCTAAATCACCTTTCACGAAGTGGCTGCTTTGCTATCTACGACGGCGGCATCCAGCAGCCTTAGCTATAATAAAGAAAGTTCGTCTCCAACCTGGGCACAAATCCCTCAACTCAAAATACAGTTTTCAAAACTGCATTGCAACCAACACCGAGCCTAAAAACTATCAATTCTCCATATTCTTCAGTGAACTGATCACTGTGTCTCTTCAACGGGACCGAGTCCCCTAATCCTCATACAGACCACAATTGAAATCAATCAGGTGAAAGAGAGGCGAGCCCAAAAGACCAGCCACCTTTCAGTGTTCTGCGTCGAGTTACACAAATTCTTTATATGGAGTACTACAAGTAATTGATAAAAACTGCAGGAGAAAAAGCAGACACTCTTTTCATTCATAATAATCGAATGCAACTTCTGTATCTATCGATCTGAATAGATTAACAAGTCTAAGATGACTGTCAGTTATAGTGGCTCCTTCTGCCAGTTAAAGCTACTCCTTCCATATCCCTGAAGACCCACCTTCGTGATAGTATTTATGGAAAACGGTTTGTGAATGTATCAGTGAATGAATGACTCTTCACAACCCGCATGTATCTACAAAATTGCAAACACATCTAATGGAGACGTTAATACTGATGGGCCCGAAGAAGAATGAATTTGTCAAAGGCTAAGGCCATTTGTCGACAGTCCCAGAGGTCTATCTTCCTTAACGTCAAAGAAATTCTAGTCATTGTTGCTAGCCTGAGTGCAGAGACCACTTTGCGCTTTGGAAAATGGTGTCGTAGACATAAACTTTCCACCATACCACCCGTCACAATCGATGTCCCACTTTGAGCACAATATCCGACGACTATTCCTAATGGCGTGGAAAGCCACTCACGACGAATAGTGCATAAAAAGTTGTTATACAGGGTGAGCAAATTAAAGCTGACCCGTAAAATATTTCATACACCTTAAAAGAGGCAAACCAGCTTCTATCATCCTTACGCGTTGCATGAAATATTGTTTACGCCAGTTTTATTTTTTCCACTCTGTATTTCACTGACTGCAAAGAATGAAGAACTACTGTTAAATTTTAGAGTTTCGTAACTTCCGGTGATGTGACGCGAACTGATGATGATCGCTCTTGGCCACTCGAATAAACTACTCCTTTAACCAATTTTACCCACGATTAAAAAACAGCCTACTAGAAGCCTTATACAGGGTTTTCCGAAACTATTCATTCACAATAATACGGAGACAGAAAACATCAATACAAATATATTTGGATAAGGAACGTATGGTCTCTGAAGTCAGCCGGCCGAAGTGGCCGAGCGGTTAAAGGCGATACAGTCTGGAACCGCACGACCGCTACGGTCGCAGGTTCGAATCCTGCCTCGGGAATGGATGTGTGTGATGTCCTTAGGTTAGTTAGGTTTAAGTAGTTCTAAGTTCTACAGGACTTATGACCACAGTAGTTGAGTCCCATAGTGCTCAGAGCCATTTGAATCATTTCTGAAGTCAACTTGTAATGTTAGGGAACTGTACTGACATAAGCTGGAATGTGTACTGACATTCAGTATCCATTACTCACATGTCTGGGATCACGAGAACCCACAAGCTGCTCTACCTTGTAATCGTCAAAAGTGATTCCGTGTTAGTGGTTCAAATGGTTCAAATGGCTCTGAGCACTATAGTACTTAACATCTATGGTCATCAGTCCCCTAGAACTTAGAACTACTTAAACCTAACTAACCCAAGGACATCACACACATTCATGCCCGAGGCAGGATTCGAACCTGCGACCGTAGCAGTCGCGCGGCTCCGGACTGAGCGCCTAGAACCGCTAGACCACCGCGGCCGGCTCCGTGTTAGTGTGTCAATCAGCATTCTTGGGCCATCGTCCTTCCATTCCGCCTCTACGGACAGAGATATCACATCTTCGTGAAACAGCTTTGCCAGAAATGCTGCACGATGTACCTTTGAATTTTTTACAAAGGTTGTACGTCCAGGATGGTGGGGTGCCCGTCCGCTTTAGCACTGTCGTCAGGAGTCATCTGAGAGATATCTTCAGGTATCGACGCAAGGCCCGACCAAGTCAGCTGACCTAACGTCCCTGGATTTCTTGTTCTAAGGGCATATGAAGTAGCTGGTGTATGAAAACGTTATGAAAACAGTGGAAGATCTCGTTGCTAGAATTACATTCGCTGCTGGTACCATTGCGAACATGCCAGGAACCTTCGGACGAAAACGCGTCAGTCAGTGGTCCGACGATTTTCTGCTTGCATACGGGCCAATGGTCGCACATTTGAGCAGTTCCTGCGAGCCGGCCGGTGTGGCCAAGCGGTTAAAGGCGCTACAGTCTGGAACCGCGTGACCGCTACGGTCGCAGGTTCGAACCCTGCCTCGGGCATGGCTGTGTGTGATGTCCTTAGGTGAGTTAGGTTTAAGTAGTTCTAAGTTCTAGGGGACTGATGACCTTAGAAGTTAAGTCCCATAGTGCTCAGAGCCATTTGAACCATTTAGTTCCTGTGAATGCCGCTACTGTAATTAGCAAGCTGAACTACCTTCTATATGAATGGTCCCTAGAATCAGAAAATGCCGTCTGGGACCATACGTACCGTAACAAAACATATTTGTTTCAACATTCTCTGCCTCCCGTAAAATTTGAACGAATGGTTTCATAACACCTTGTGTATCTATTTCGCCAGCGCATTTCATGCGACGTATCTGAGAGATAGTCGAAATGATGTGACTGAACAGTGTATATCTCTCTTACTTAGTCTATGAGGACAAACCGCTTACCACTTTAATTAAGTTACCTTTCTTGCTATTTTTCCAACAAACAATGGGATATTCGAGCAATACAGGGCGAAAATTAATAAAACTGTCAAACTGCAGGGACGGGTTCCTGAGTGCAAATGGAGGAAAAAAGATCCTATGAACATGTGACCGGAAATGGACGTTGTGCGTGCAACAGCAAAAAATCACCCCGGAAGGCAGCACAGAGCTGTATCACATCCACGTCATAACAGATGTTCGAAATGGCCTCCATGGTAGCGGTTGTCATGCAGGATACACATAATTGTGCAGTGGATTTAAAGGATTACACCATGTTGGCTGGCCACTTGCCTGGAGCTTATATTAGGGTTCATCTGACTATCCTGTAGAATCCTAAGCGTAGTTTGCACGACGACACTAGGTTGCAGGCAACTGCGCTTTTTTCACTCGTCGGTGAAACAAACAGTTCTGGCGTGTTCCAACTTTGGCGACACTAGTTGCCCGAGTTTTGAGATTATGCGTGTTCGTAGAGTGTAGAAAAACTGAAATATGAAGTGCGGAACGGAGAATAATGTTCGCTTTTTGGATATCTATGCTATGCGTAGGTGTTTGTGAGATTTCAGTGATGCTGATAACAAAAATAAGCAAATTACTGCTGCTCCTGAGACCGTCACGTGCGATCAGAACATAGATAATTTGATAATATCTGAGCTGCAGGGCAAAATTTATTGAATTAGGAGCACATATACAACTGAATTAAGAAAAATACAAGCAAATGTAATTCTAGCTGTAGAAATGCTCTTGTCTAGAAGACTTAAGTCTCATCGTTCGAATTGGCCGAATCTTTTTTTTTTTTTAAGGAATATTGTTGACAGGAGGAATGGCTACACAAATCAAGAAGCTACATTCTTTATTAAGTATTCATTTATTTAAAACGTCGCACAGTGCTCCCATTCACGTGTGTTTGAATTTTGAAATATTGCCACTCTCTATCATCAAGAGAGTAGTTTGCAAACCATTCTTTTCTTAATGCGGCCTGCATCGAATAATTACTGCTGTTAACGTTAGTAATTATTACTGTTAATAATTATTGGCGTTAATGAAAAAGCGTCATCACCAACTAAAACCGCATCTTATAGCATGCCGAGTGTTCTCGATTGTAATGCATGCAATGTGATACGTAATTTCAGTTCTGGCGATAGTGCTTCATGCATTACAGTATCTTTATTCCTTATGGAATAATTAACCCTATTTAGAAGAAACGTTAACACTTCTGGTGACATTCTAAGTAATTAAAAGAACTTCTTCGGTATTCCGTTACAAATTATTTCAGCAAGGATGCTGAGCAACCGAGCTGACGTTTGTTCTTCATCCACTCACGAGTCGAAAAACGTTTCTTATTTTTTTCTTATACAGCGTTTCCACGCAACAAGCTTTACCTCCATCACAACTCGTGCGACGTACAGCTGTCAAAACTTTCATTTCAGACACGACTCAGGAACCCACAAAACGACGAAACTAAAGTATATGCAGGTTTCGGTGTGTCTACAGTCAAATATGAAACCATTTGCGTGCAACTCATTCTACACAATGAGTGGCGCAACCCAATGTCGTCGTGTAAACTAGGCCTTATCCTCCGAATCTGATGCAGCCACAGTCCACAGATTTTCTGCACGTTCGTCTGTCTGAAACGTCCAGTGATCACACAAACACCCAAAAAAGGGCTTGAAATGTGTGGTGCGTTTGGCGTCTGTGAGGGTATTTGTTTTGGTATAGCGGTGCTGCTTTTCGACCGCTTCCACCTGTTTGGCCGTACATGAACATAACCTCGGCTTGTTGACGACATGTATGCCGGACCATTCTGCTGCTTACAGTACGCTCAGTTAGTCGCACAGCCTGATACACACAAGAAACTCACTGAACGTGATCAAAGGAACGTTCATTCGTCAGCGGCATCTATTGTGGCAGCGACGCATTTCTGATCACATGTTCATAGGACCTTTTTTTCCTTCATTTTCAGTCACGAATCAGTCCCGGCAGTTTGTCAGTTTTATGGATGTTCACCCTGTATATGTGATACCATACATCAAACATCCTTACATCAGTGAGAAGAGCAGTGCCGCATGCAACTGAGACTAAATTATCCCCTACTCTTGGGTCTTCACACACAGAAGTTAGGTGTGACTGTGAAAACGAAATGCAAACTTCCGTGCTGTAGTTAATAAAATGCAGTTCTAAAACCATCAGTCTCCTTGCTACTTCCTTGTTTTTTTCCCCTCCCCACTGAATATCACGGCAAGGTTGTCAATTCAGCTCCAGTAACGTAGTTTTGTTTGGAATAAAGGCGACATCCCTTGGAACAGCTGGAATGTCGTGTGTGTCCCTGCACAATGTGTATGTCAGTACGATTGTCTCATTATCAGATACGTCAATTCTCCATTACGGTACAGCACGTTTTATGCTTTCAGCGTGGAGTGGCGGTCGGAAACTTTGCGTGTTTCGCTGTGCCTGATAGTTGGGTTTGTTAATATGCAACCCAGTAATAGGTCTCGAGAACTGCTCTCGCCCTTTATAGTTGCTACAAGCACCACGCAAAGTAATTACAGGTTACTGATCGGCAGTTACAAAGGTATACTGACGCCAACGATAAACATAACATGGTCTCAGTGATGTTTGACTTTGGAATTTGATATCATTTGTCATCTCTGGCGAAAATTCTACATTGCGATGTTGAACAGTACGGCAGAATTATCGATCTCCTGTACTGATTGTGATACTGATGTAATTCAGTGTATACCAGATTATTACACACAGGTCAAGCATGCAAAGTAAACCCAGAATACGTCTTTGAGGCCGGGTATGGACAGCGGCTCAGTATCAGCAGTCGCTATAGAAAATTTGTGCCAGACCAGGATTCATATCCGAATTTCCTGTTAATCGCGAGCTGTCTCTAGAGAGAATGTTTATAAGGCGAAGGCTTCAGATACTGGCAACTGATTTGGCTAATATTTGGCAGGTCGCTTGTGTAAAACCTTAAATACCTGAAATGAAGGACTCTAAGATATTTTCGCTCAACACTCCTTCGGTTTTGCGACAGACCACCCCTAAACTTCAGGGTCGATAGATAACTGATCATTTTTCATCTGTATATGTGGTCCACAAACGCATTTTTTGCTAGAAATCGAGGAAAGAAACTCTTATGCGTGCCGCTTATGTACCCATAAGGTAAATGCTGTTAACAACACCGTTGGCGTAGCGACCAAGACACCTGTCTTCGAGTCTCAAATGCATTCTGCAGTTCCTCTTTCCTTTTTTTCTTTTTTCTTTTTGTATTCGTTTCAGAACCGAAATTGTTAGGAATAGGAAAGTTAATAAGCGATAATAACAAGTAGGAAAATAAATTTCTTAAACTACCTGGATTAGTAAGAAATTAAAATTTTAAGTCTCATTCTATGATAACAATGCCGAGTAATACTGTAGCGAATTCGTCATGAGGTACCACAGATGGCTGACCGTGCAATGCTTGTTTACAGCAATGCACGGTACAGACCTTTATCTGCAGGTTTCTGAATTGCAGTGTGCTTCGGGAAATCCAGAGTGAATTTCACAACCGTACGGATGCAACAACGATTCATAGCATAATTAATGATCAGCTTTCAGCATCGATTTTTCAGGCGATGTGTGGAATGCATTGAAATTAATTCTCAAAAACGAAATATTTTTAAATGTAAACCAATTCTGTTTTCCGCAAAATCTTCGCTACGAACGATACGTTTGAGCGTAGATTGTACTCATTAGAAGTTCTTAGTGTCGCAAGTATATTTTCTTCGAATGTTTATATGACAGGTATCACCCATGTTATTGTTCGAGGTAAAGTGAGGACATACAACTGAGTGTTTGAAAGAGTCATTGTAAGGCAACCAGCACGAAAATTTAAAATTTTGTACTCATCCATGTCATTTGAGAAATTTGTTTGCCTAATTTGTTATTATTCCTTATTGGTTGCCTTTTCTACCTTCCTACTCCTACCAATTTTGATACGGGTAAAAGTAAAAATGAAGAAAAAGAAACAATTGCCGAATGCGTTTGAGAGTCAAAGATTGTCCTCTATTCAGCACTCATGCCTTGGTCGTTACACCAGCGGTGCTTTCTTTGAACAACATTTATCTTATGCTAGACGTAGCACCTGTAACAGTTTTCTTTCTCGATTCCTAGGAAAATATTTATTTGTGGACTTTACATATTATGATGAAAAATTTCTTCAATTACCTACCGATCCCGTCAATTTAGAGTCGATTACGGGTCATGAGGTTTATGGTAGTTTTCTCAGAAACTGTGAGGGGAGGAGAGTGGGGGGTATTGAGCCAAAATATCTTAGAATAATTTATTTAGACTGTACACAAGGGACCAGCAAATGTCAGTCGAAACTGTTGTCAGTGTTTGAGGCTCTGCCTTTGTTAGCAGTACTGTTTAGAAATCGTAAGTGGGAACACCAGTAAGACGTAAAGTTGAGGAAGAACAGGAGATGAGTTGAAGCCACTGTTTCCGGTGGGCAGAAAATCCTGGTTTTTAATCCGGTTTGGTTCAAATGTTCACGTATCTCTACGCATTCATTACTCTGCAGGTTCACCATATTTAATGTGTTAGCACTGAAAACAGGTAATGTTATCTTACCGTCACTGATTTCACCTCCAACTATCAGTTCATTCCGTTTCAGTGCATTTAATTCACATGGTTAAATTCGTTGACGATATGATGGAGGAAAAAGGCGACAGTGCCGAAGGGAAATATTGCGGGACCCATTTCCAGAATGTTTACAGAGTTAAACTGATAGTGTGAGAATTATGGCACTAGATTCACAGGTGTGTGATCTGAAGACTCCATGTGCAAGCAATAAGAAGTCTATGGATTAGGTTTCTGATATTGTTGGACAACAACCTGTGAACAGATGCCATATAAAGTATTGTACCTCCGGGATTCATCTTCAAAAGCTTCCAGAATAAACGAGTATCCATGTGCGCAGTGTCACAAACAGTTGAGGGTTGTAGTTGTGATCTTCATTTCGAAGACTTCTTTTATGCACCTATCCACGACAGTTTTTCCTATACAGATCTCTTCACTTCTCGATAACTGTACGATTTACATTGAATTGAACCGGAATTGAACCATTTTGGTACCTCCTCATTAATTATCATATTTACCCATCTAATCTAAAGCATTCTCTTGTATCACCAGATTTCAGTCGCTTCTGTTCTCTTCCAGTCTGTCGGTCATGTTTCGATTCCACAGAAGACTACATTCCATACGGATATATTCACAAAACACTTTCTAAAACTTAAAACTTAAATTTATGAAAACTTAGCCTGTAGCAATCACCCTGTGAACGAGCTTCTGGCCTGACTACAGGCAGAGTGTAGTTTTTCGTTCGCTGATTCGCTAAGAGGGTGAAGATGGTGAAGCCATCGTCCGGCACACTCGCTTCAAACTCTGTACAGAACAGAAGTAGAAAAAAGTTGTGCTTTCCGATTTAAATCCCACGAAATATAGCACTGGAGGATACGTATCCCAACGCTGCGGTGGAATTACAATCACAAGTCGATATGGTACGTGGTATGACAGTTGCCGGTAAACAGTGAATCGGGCAACTACAAATTCTTCAGATGTTGTTCGCTTGGCCTCTTTAGTGTATGACAACGATCCAGCCCAGCCGTCAGGATAAAATAAGATGGGTAGCACTGCAGAAGATATACTTATGACACTTTTAACCCATGTAGTGACGTATATCGACTTAAAATTAATCTACTACCAACATTATCCGAAATCGTCGCTTACAAAATTTCTTACGCGAGAATCCACTTCTCAAAATGGCTCTACTACTACCTTAATAGTATAGTTGCGTGTGCACATATGCACGTCAGCAGTGGATGATGATTTCAATACAGTCCGGCAGGGCCACAATATAAAGCAATAATGCACAATATTATAGAAATTATTATGTAATAATGCACAGTAATTAATAGATTAACAATCAATAAACAATTTACTGCGGATAATTCTGTGACGAAGATTATGAATGACCCGATGCCGATACATTAGTACACATTGTTTTGATGCACTGAGATGCCATAACTGCAGGCAGAGTGCTGCTTCATCACCGATTGATCAGCTATCTGAGGAGGCACAGGAAGCTTGGAATAAGGATATCCGGCGTTACGGAGAAGATTTCACGCGCAAATATTCCCAAGAGAAAAACTTGCATGACGTATTCTATCGGCTTCTGCATCTTCGGATCAATTCATTTCGAGCTTCCAATTGAGGTGAAAGATCTGCTTTTCGAACCCTGTCCCAGGGAACCACCCGACAGCGAGCCTTCTGATACTGATAATAATGCAAGCGACGAATGTGACTACGATTCCGATGGAAAAATGTAAAGTAACGAATGAAACATTTCGACACGTAAATTCTGACTTCTAATTCGTTGTCAGCTACCTCAGTATAACCTTATACCCGAAGCTTTACTCAACTTCACTAAATTTATAATTTTTGATCAGCCATATTGCATCCGCCATTTTAAATTTTATTGTATTCGTAATCTGCAATGCCATAAATCTAAACAAACATAGTGTTGTAGGTTTTCATATCCAATTTCTTTCTTGCACCCAGGTTTGGGAGCGAGCTACTCCCATGTGCGGCAGCCTTTTACCAGTGGAAGAGATTCCTGTCACTGAATTTTATACTAGGCGGAGTGGATCTGGGCGATTGAGACGAGGAAAATTCTCTGATCCTACCGGGGACTGAACCCTGGACCTCCAACGCTCTCCACACGAGAACACTAAAGCCAGTTCCTAAAACTTACGTTAAATGCCAAAATATTTGACCTTTCCAGAAATGGTTTTCCTGCTGTTGCCAATCTGTATTTTTTACCCTGTCTGCTTCGGTCGCCGTCACTTACTTGGCTGGCCGAGTAACAAAACTCCCCTACTACGTTCAGTGTCTCATTTCATAACGTAAGTTTCTTTACATCACCTGGTTTTATTCGATTACAATCCATATCTCGTGGTTTGATTCTGCTGCTGTTCATCTTGTAACCTCTTTTCAAGGCACCATCCATTTTGTTAAATTTATCTTCGAAGATCTTTGCCATCTTTGACAAAAGTGTATCTGCTTTCATGTCTTTTCACTGAACTTTCCCTTCCAAACTTCTTTTTGGTTTTCTTCAGCATTTTCTCGATCTACAGATTGAATAACATGAGGATAGGCTATAACTTTGTCTCATTCCTTTTCCAAGTGCTGATTCCTCTACAAGTCCTTCGAATTTATGACTGCAGTCTAGTTTCACTAAAAGTTCAACCTTTCGTTCTTTGTCTTTTTCTTTCAGTCCTGGACACCTCCAGAATTTCAAAGAGTGTAGTACTGTCAATACTGTGAAAATTTTCTCTATTTCTAGAAATTCCATATATGTGGGTTTGCCTTTCATTATCCTACATTCTAAGGTAAGTTATCTGATCCTACATTTCTCTGGAATCTACACAGACCTTCCCTGATGTCAGCGACTTCCAGTCTTCAGTGCGTTTTTCATACCAGTATGTGAAACTACGAATTATTAAACTGATGGTTTGATAATAACCACACCCGTCAGAATTTGCCTTCTTTAAAATTTGGGGTATTATCTTCTTCTCGAAGTCAGAATGTATTTCGCGTGTCATACATCTTACTTGCGGGGTAGAATAGTTTCAACATCATTTGTTCTCTTAACGATCTCAGTAATGCTGAGGAAATCTCGCCTACTCCAGGTATCTTGCTTCTACTTATGTCGTTCAGTGCCTTGTCAAACTCATCTCGCAGTACTGCATGTTTTTAGTTATCTTTGCCTGATTTTTCCTTTCATAAGTTTCTGTCGTTTGTATATCTCAGAGGGCGATTACGTAAGAGTTTACGAGAAAAATGGAGCAGTGGAGTTCAAAGGGTCAGTAGTTTGTGTAGATGAACTCCGTCTTCAGGCCACAAGTGGTCCATCGAGACCATCCGACCGCCGTGCCATCCTCAATTGAGGATGCTGGTTGGAGGGTCGTGTGGTCACCACATCGCTCTCCCGGTCGTTACGATGGTTTTCTTTGACCGGTGCCGCTACTATTCGGTCGAGTAGCTCCTCAATTGGCATCACGAGGCTGAGTGCGTCCCGAAAAATGGCAACAGCGTATGGCGGCCTGGATAGTTACCCACCAAAGTGCCGGCCACACTCGACAGCGCTTAACTTCGGTGATCTCACGGGAACCGGTGTATCCACTGCGGCAAGGCCGTTGCCCATTGTGTAGATGAGACATACACTTGTTGTTGTTGTGGTCTTCAGTCTCGAGACTGGTTTGATGCAGCTCTCCATGCTACTCTATCCTGTGCAAGCTTCTTCATCTCCCAGTACCTACTGCAACCTACATCCTTCTGAATCTGCTTAGTGTATTGATCTCTTGGTCTCCCTCTACGATTTTTACCCTCCACGCTGCCCTCCAATGCTAAATTTGTGATCCCTCGATGCCTCAGAACATGTCCTACCAACCGATCCCTTCTTCTAGTCAAGTTGTGCCACAAACTTCTCTTCTCCCCAATCCTATTCAATACCTCCTCATTAGTTACGTCATCTACCCACCTTATCTTCAGCATTCTTCTGTAGCACCACATTTCGAAAGCTTCTATTCTCTTCTTGTCCAAACTAGTTATCGTCCATGTCTCACTTCCATACATGGCTACACTCCATACAAATACTTTCAGAAACGACTTCCTGACACCTAAATCTATATTCGATGTTAACAAATTTCTCTTCTTGAGAAACGCTTTCCTTGCCATTGCCAGTCTACATTTTATATCCTCTCTACTTCGACCATCATTGGTTATTTTACTCCCTAAATAGCAAAACTCCTTTACTACTTTAAGTGTCTCATTTCCTAATCTAATTCCCTCAGCATCACCCGACTTAATTCGACTACATTCCATTATCCTCGTTTTGCTTTTGTTGATGTTCATCTTATATCCTCCTTTCAAGACACTGTCCATTCCGTTCAACTGCTCTTCCAAGTCCTTTGCTGTCTCTGACAGAATTACAATGTCATCGGCGAACCTCAAAGTTTTTACTTCTTCTCCATAAATTTTAATACCTACTCCGAATTTTTCTTTTGTTTCCTTTACTGCTTGCTCAATATACAGATTGAATAACATCGGGGAGAGGCTACAACCCTGTCTCACTCCTTTCCCAACCGACATACACTTATTACACATAAAAAATACAAATGCCATATAATAAGATTTAACTACACAAACACTAACTCGTGAAATAGGTAACAAGTGCCCTTCGGGTAGACGAGGCTCTCCTCCCGCTTATGGAGCAGGCAAATAACGACAGTAATTCCAGTAACAAGTGATACTCTTAGTTCATACACAAATTGTGTAGGTAATCTCATGAGATCCGTATGTATCATGTGAAAAAGCAATTTGACCGAAAAAGTAAGGCAGAAATGTTGAGTCGTTGTCGCCAAGTGTGGGGTCCTGCCCACTCGTCTCGTGTAGGTGGCGCAAAGGATGTTGCATTCTCGGAATGCTATGCAACAATTCAAGCAAATAAAATTAATGGTTTTATTTCAATAAAGGAGATTGATAATACTTAACCCTGTATTTAGAACAAGTGCTAAAAGCTATGGACGATATGCAAACAATAAGGTTCTTCGCTATAGACAAAGTCCAACAAGCTATGGATATGGATCACTACATCTACATCTACATCTACATCTACATACATACCCCGCAATCCACCATACGGTGCGTGGCGGAGGGTACCTCTTACCACAACTAGCATCTTCTCTCCCTATTCCACTCCCAAACAGAACGAGGGAAAAATGACTGCCTATATGCCTCTGTACGAGCCCTAATCTCTCTAATCTTATCTTTGTGATCTTTCCGCGAAATATAAGTTGGCGGCAGTAAAACTGTTCTGCAGTCAGCCTCAAATGCTGGTTCTCTAAATTTCCTCAGTACTGATTCACGAAAATAACGCCTCCTTTCCTCTAGAGCCTCTCACCCGAGTTCCTGAAGCATTTCCGTAACACTCGCGTGATGATCAAACCTACCAGTAACAAATCTACAGCCCGCCTTTGAATTGCTTCTATGTCCTCCCTCAATCCGACCTGATAGGGATCCCAAACGCTCGATCAGTACTCAAGAATAGGTCGTATTAGTGTTTTATAAGCTGTCTCCTTTACAGATGACCCACATCTTTCCAAAATACTTCCAATGAACCGATGACGACTATCCGCCTTCCCCACAACTGCCATTACATGCTTGTCCCACTTAATATCGCTCTGCAATGTTACGCCCAAATATTTAATCGACGTGACTGTGTCAAGCCCTACACTACTAATGGAGTGTTCAAACATTACGGGATTCTTTTTCCTATTCATTGCATTATTTTACATTTATCTATATTTAGAGTTAGCTGCCATTCTTTACACCAATCACAAATCCTGTCCAAGTCATCTTGTATCCTCCTACAGTCACTCAACGACGACACCTTCCCGTTCACCACAGCATCATCAGCAAACAGCCGCACATTGCTATCCACCCTGTCTAAAAGATCATTTATGTAGATAGAAAACAACAGCGGACCTACCACACTTTCCTGGGGCACTCCAGATGATACCCTCACCTCCGATGAACACTCACCATCGAGGAGAACGTACTGCGTTCTATTACTGATAACTAATATCGTAGCACTCTGTGCTAGGCCGTGCTAATGCTGTCCATTAATGTCCGGCCGAGGCTGGCAGGAGCGGCGCTAATATTCTCTTCTTGCTGAGGTCGGTCTTATCACGGGGCGGTGCTTGTCAGCGGAATATTGGCTGACGTCACCTCACCGCCTTCTCTGATCTTGCGTTCTTCCTCTTCGTTCCGGCGCTTGTGGCTACGCCAGAACAGAAAAGACAGCATGAAAGAGAGGAATTTGAATATAGGAACTAGGGTTTGCCATTGCATATTTTCGGCGCTGCAGGAACGTAATTGAAATGTGACATATGGACGTCTTTATTCAAAACGAAATGTAATTCACAGAAAATGTATACGTAAACGGAATGTTTCGACTTAACGATCGTCACGATGAGAACAAGAAAAGCTTAAAGCATTATATACATAAGTATCGTACTTAGCTGACATACCATACAGTAATTCTTTAGAAATGAAAACAACCGTATGTTCATATTTCATGTTTCAGTATGTCGTAAAAAGGTGAATCTAAATAAAAATGAGTATGCTGTTGTACACAGACGTGAAATCACTTAATTAACATATGTATTGGTAGCAAATGTTCTAACTGACAACCGTTTTCAAGCTGGCATAGTGTCGTAAATATTCAAATGCTACGCCTAGTTCCTATATTTAAGTTTCTTCGTCCGATGGTGTCTTTCTGCAATATACTTTTGGTCAAATTGTTTTTCCACTCCCACTATATAATAGTAACTACAGTGCAATGTATTGTGCTGCATCGTTTTCAAGCTGGCATAGTGTCGTAAATATTCAAATGCTACGCCTAGTTCCTATATTTAAGTTCCTTCGTCCGATGGTGTCTTTCTGCAATATACTTTTGGTCAAATTGTTTTTCCACTCCCACTATATAATAGTAACTACAGTACAATGTATTGTGCTGCATCAGTGAGACAGACTCGATGTGCTTACCGAAGTCCTCGCACTTCATATAGCCGGGCAAAGAGACCTCTTTATTTTATCTGTATCTTTACTATCGTCCATTTTTGTTCCTAAGATTTCCGTAATTCCTTCACGAAAGAAGACGAAGTAAATATTCCAGAATTCGAAACCAGAACAGCTGTTAGCGTGAGTGATGTAAAAGTAGATATCTTATGTGTTGCGAAACAACTCAAATCACTTAAGAAAAGCAAGTCTTCCGGTCCAGATGGTATACCAATCACGTTCCTTTCAGAGTATGCAGACACAATAGCGCCTTTCGTGGCAATCATATACAACCGCTCATTTGACGAAAGGTCTGTTCCTAAAAACTTGAAAGAAGCACAGGCCACACCAATATTCAAGAAAGCAAATAGGAGTAACCCATTGAATTACATACCCATATCACTGACCACAACTTGCAGTAGGATTCTGGAGCATATACAGTACTCGAACATTATGTATCATCTTGAAGTAAATTACTTATTGATACATAATCAACACGGATTCAGAAAACATCGTTCTTGTGCAACACAGCTAGCTCTTTATTCCCATGAAGTAATGAGTGCTGTCGACAGGGGATCTCAAATCGATTCCATACTCCTAGATTGATACCGTTCCTCACAAGCGACTATAAATCAAATTGCGAGCATATGAAGTATGGTCTCATTTGTGTGACTGGATTCGTGATTTCCTCTTAGAGATGTCACAGTTCGTAGTGACAGATGGTAAATCATCGAGTAGAAGAGAAGTTATATCTGGCGTTCCGCAAGGTATTGTCATAGGCTCTCTGTTGTTCCTGATTTACATAAACGATCTAGGTGACAATCTGAGCAGCCCCCTTAGATTGTTTGCAGATGACGCTGTTATTTACTGTCTAGTAAAATCATCAGACGATCAATTCCAATCACAAAATGATCTAGAGAGAATTTCTGTATGGTGCGAAAAGTGGCAATTGGCACTAAAGAATGAAAAGTGCATGGGTACTAAAAGAAATCCTATAAATTTTGGGTATATGATAAATCGTACAAATCTAACGGGTGTCAGTTCGACTAGATACCTAGGAATTACAATTACGAGCAACGTAAATTGGAAAGACCACATAGATAATATTATGGGGAAGGCGAAACAAAGACTGCGCTTTGTTGTCAGAACACTTAGAACACTTGCGCCATAGGGTGGTGGGATTCCGGGTTCCGCTGGATAGGTCAGGAGTCCACTACACGCAACAAGCGGCTACACGGGTAGCAGGGGTTGTGTGGCGTGGGCTGGGCGGTTTTTTAGGTTAGATGGCCTTGGGCAAGTACAGAAAGGGCAACAGCCTCAACGGGTTGGGGGCAAAGTCAGGACATGCGTGGACCAAGCAGCAGTCGGTATTGTAATTGTAAACTGTCGAAGCTGCGTTGGTAAAGTACCGGAACTTCAAGCGCTGATAGAAAGCACCGAAGCTGAAATCGTTATAGGTACAGAAAGCTGGCTGAAGCCAGAGATAAATTCTGCCGAAATTTTTACAAAGGTACAGACGGTGTTTAGAAAGGATAGATTGCATGCAACCGGTGGTGGAGTGTTCGTCGCTGTTAGTAGTAGTTTATCCTGTAGTGAAGTAGAAGTGGATAGTTCCTGTGAATTATTATGGGTGGAGGTTACACTCAACAACCGAGCTAGGTTAATAATTGGCTCCTTTTACCGACCTCCCGACTCAGCAGCATTAGTGGCAGAACAACTGAGAGAAAATTTGGAATACATTTCACATAAATTTTCTCAGCATGTTATAGTCTTAGGTGACGATTTCAATTTACCAGATATAGACTGGGACACTCAGATGTTTAGGACGGGTGGTAGGGACAGAGCATCGAGTGACATTATACTGAGTGCACGATCCGAAAATTACCTCGAGCAATTAAACAGAGAACCGACTCGTGGAGATAACATCTTGGACCTACTGATAACAAACAGACCCGAACTTTTAGACTCTGTATGTGCAGAATAGGGAATCAGTGATCATAAGGCCGTTGCAGCATCCCTGAATATGGAAGTTAATAGGAATATAAAAAAAAGGGACGAAGGTTTATCTGTTTAGCAAGAGTAATAGAAGGCAGATTTCAGACTACCTAACAGATCAAAACGAAAATTTCTGTTTCGACACTGACAATGTTGAGTGTTCATGGAAAAAGTTCAAGGCAATCGTAAAATGCGTTTTAGACAGGTACGTGCCGAGTAAAACTGTGAGGGACGGGAAAAACCCACCGTGGTACAACAACAAAGTTAAGAAACTACTGCGAAAGCAAAGAGAGTTTCACTCCAAGTGTAAACGCAGACAAAACCTCTCAGACAAACAGAAGCTAAACAATGTCAAAGTTAGCGTAAGGAGGGCTATGCGTGAAGCGTACAGTGAATTCGAAAGTAAAATTCTATGTACCGACTTGACAGAAAATCCTAGGAAGTTCTGGTCTTAAGTTAAATCAGTAAGTGGCTCGAAACAGCATATCCAGACACTCCGGGATGATGAAGGCATTGAAACAGAGGATGACACGCGTAAAGCTGAAATACTAAACACCTTTTTCCAAAGCTGTTTCACAGAGGAAGACCGCACTGCAGTTCCTTCTCTAAATCCTCGCACAAACGAAAAAATGGCTGACATCGAAATAAGTGTCCAAGGACTAGAAAAGCAACTGGAATCACTCAACAGAGGAAAGTCCACCGGACCTGACGGGATACCAATTCGATTCTACACAAAGTACGCGAAAGAACTTGCCCCCCTTCTAACAGCCGTGTACCGCAAGTCTCTAGAGGAACGGAAGGTTCCAAATGATTGGAAAAGAGCACAGGTAGTCCCAGTCTTCAAGAAGGGTCGTCGAGCAGATGCGCAAAACTATAGACCTATATCTCTGACGTCGATCTGTTGTAGAATTTTAGAACATGTTTTTTGCTCGAGTATCATATCG
Source organism: Schistocerca cancellata (assembly GCF_023864275.1). Classification (NCBI taxonomy): domain Eukaryota; kingdom Metazoa; phylum Arthropoda; class Insecta; order Orthoptera; family Acrididae; genus Schistocerca; species Schistocerca cancellata. Next base: position 483,500,440 of record NC_064628.1, read on the forward strand.
TTTTTGGAAACCCAGAATCTACTATGTAGGAATCAACATGGATTCCGGAAACAGCGATTGTGTGAGACCCAACTCGCTTTATTTGTTCATGAGACCCAGAAAATATTAGATACAGGCTCCCAGGTAGATGCTATTTTTCTTGACTTCCGGAAGGCGTTCGATACAGTTCCGCACTGTCGCCTGATAAACAAAGTAAGAGCCTACGGAATATCAGACCAGCTGTTTGGGTGGATTGAAGACTTTTTAGCAAACAGAACACAGCATGTTGTTATCAATGGAGAGACGTCTACAGACGTTAAAGTAACCTCTGGCGTGCCACAGGGGAGTGTTATGGGACCATTGCTTTTCACAATATATATAAATGACCTAGTAGATAGTGTCGGAAGTTCCATGCGGCTTTTCGCAGATGATGCTGTAATATACAGGGAAGTTGCGGCATTAGAAAATTGTAGCGAAATGCAGGAAGATCCTCAGCGGATAGGCACTTGGTGCAGGGAGTGGCAACTGACCCTTAACATAGACAAATGTAATGTATTGCGAATACATAGAAAGAAGTATCCTTTATTGTATGATTATATGATAGCGGAACAAACACTGGTAGCAGTTACTTCTGTAAAATATCTGGGAGTATGCGTGCGGAACGATTTGAAGTGGAATGATCATATAAAATTAATTGTTGGTAAGGCGGGTACCAGGTTGAGATTCATTGGGAGAGTCCTTAGAAAATGTAGTCCATCAACAAAGGAGGTGGCTTACAAAACACTCGTTCGACCTATACTTGAGTATTGCTCATCAGTGTGGGATCCGTACCAGATCGGGTTGACGGAGGAGATAGAGAAGATCCAAAGAAGAGCGGCGCGTTTCGTCACAGGGCCATTTGGTAACCGTGATAGCGTTACGGAGATGTTTAACAAACTCAAGTGGCAGACTTTGCAAGAGAGGCGCTCTGCATCGCGGTGTAGCTTGCTCGCCAGGTTTCGAGAGGGTGCGTTTCTGGATGAGGTATCGAATATATTGCTTCCCCCTACTTATACCTCCCGAGGAGATCACGAATGTAAAATTAGAGAGATTCGAGTGCGCACGGAGGCTTTCAGACAGTCGTTCTTCCCGCGAACCATACGCGACTGGAACAGGAAAGGGAGGTAATGACAGTGGAACGTAAAGTGCCCTCCGCCACACACCGATGGGTGGCTTGCGGAGTATAAATGTAGATGTAGATGTAGAAAACGCGACAAACCCTCTAAAGAGACAGCCTACATTACACTCGTCCGTCCTCTGCTGGAATATTGCTGCGCGGTGTGGGATCCTTACCAGGTAGGGTTGACGGAGGACATCGAAAAAGTGCAAAGTAGGGCAGCTCATTTCGTGTCATTGCGCAATAGGGGTGAGAGTGTCACTGATATGATAAGCGAGTTGAGGTGGCAGTCACTGAAACACAGGCGGTTTTCTCTGCAGCGAGATCTATTTAGGGAATTTCGATCACCAACTTTCTCTTCCGAATGCGAAAATATGTATTTTGTTGACACCCACCTACGAAGGAAGAAATGATCATCATAATAAAATAAGAGAAATCAGAGCTCGAACGGAAAGATTTAGGTTTTCCTTTTTCCAACACACTATTCGAGAGTGGAATGGTAGAGAAGTAGAATGAAAATGCTTCGGTGAAACCTCTGCCAGGCACTTAAGTGTGAATTGCAGAGTAACCACGTAGATGTAGATGTATATGTAATGAAACTTGTTATCCTTTTCCAAAATTAACTTTATGTATCACTTGCGTTTTTATTAACAATGCATATATGTAAAAGAGAGTATAAATGACGGCACTGAGAGAAGCTGCAAGAAAAGACGAAGAGACCATCTCTGCAGTTTTCTTATTAACAAACGACCCCCTTAGTTATCAAGGCTGTGGATCAGTCTGTAATGTTAATAAATAAGAAATTCATACTTTCATGTAACTAACTGCAGTGGTGTCTGTCCGTGCAGTATCGTCATAAAAGTGCTGATCAGCCTTTTGTTGTTTCGGTAGGTTGATTATTGCAGCAGGCGTTTTAGCACGCTGCTGCTCTGCACTTGTAAGAATTGCGGGACCCACGCCGCTGCTGCGCCTGTCTCTCGTTCTTTCCCGACAACAGTTGCAAGTTTAACAGCGCCAACTCGCCGGTCGGGAGGTAATTGCGTGGCCACGGCGGCTGCCGAAAATTTCCGCCTGTGACGTGCGGCGGTTTCCGCGGCTCGGCCGGCCCGTCGGCAGATGATGCGGGGGCAGCGGCGGCGTCAGCGGCCAGCCTTGGGCGGCCGTGAGAGACTGGGTGCGCGGCGCACGGCGTGCCATTAGCCATCAATTACAGTGGCGCAGCCGCGCGGCGTGTTGCACGCCACCTGTCTCAGTGTGAGTGTGTGGGTGTGATAATGCGCCGCACGAAGACGGCCGCCTGTTTCCGCATTTGCGCTGCTCTCTGGTTAAATATAGAGGCGGAGGCGGTGGCGCCGACGGGCCGTCCGCACCGAGCTAACAGTCCAGCCGCTCTCTCGCCACCCAACCCTCCGTCGTTGCATCCCGGTCAGACACTGCCTTTAAAAATTTACTAGCGAATCCGCCAATGCTAAATATGTATGGGAATTCGATATACGTTCTGATATCCTTCTCCTCCATCTCTCTATGCCACTCTTCCTCCTCCCTCACTTTTTTCAATTCCTCCTCCTCCCTGTTTCTGTACACGACCTTCCTCCGGACCGTGTACATCCCTTATCCCACACTCTATCTATGCATCTCCTCCTCCATCATCTCTATGTCCATATACCCCTTTCTCTTCTTTATATCTATTTACTCACCCCTCCTCTGTCCATCTCGTCCTCCCCACTTCCCCCCCTCTCTCATCTTATCTGGGATGTTGTAAGGGGTTCATTACCGGTTCATTAATATTCGCTAGCACAATTGAGCAGATGTAATTTCGATGGATTGCTCACGCGCTCCCTACAATATGGAATATCTATGATACAATAGAATCGCAGGTCAGAGCAGTGTTGGCAGTAAGTCGAGTTTAGTAGCACGCAGAGAGCAGTCGTGTTTTGTAGCTCGCACTTGAGTTGTGGAGTTCGCACAGGGCAGTGCAGCGGTTGACTTGTGTTGGGCAGAAACTTCCTGGCAGATTAAAACTGTGTGCCCGACCGAGACTCGAACTCGGGACCTTTGCCTTTCGCGGGCAAGTGCTCTACCATCTGAGCTACCGAAGCATGACTCACGCCCGGTACTCACAGCTTTACTTCTGCCAATACCTCGTCTCCTACATTCCAAACTTTACAGAAGCTCTCCTGCGAACCTTGCAGAACTAGCACTCCTGAAAGAAAGGATATTGCGGAGACATGGCTTAGCCACAGCCTGGGGGATGTTTCCAGAATGAGATTTTCACTCTGCAGCGGAGTGTGCGCTGACATGAAACTTCCTGGCAGATTAAAACTGTGTGCCCGACCGAGACTCGAACTCGGGACCTTTGCCTTTCGCGGGCAAGTGCTCTACCATCTGAGCTACGGAAGCACGACTCACGCCCGGTACTCACAGCTGTACTTCTGCCAGTACCTTGTCTCATACCTTACAAACTTTACAGAAGCAATCCTGCGAACCTTGCAGAACTAGCACTCCTGAAAGAACGGATATTGCGGAGACATGGCTTAGTCACAGCCTGGGGGAGTGAAAATCTCATTCTGGAAACATCCCCCAGGCTGTGGCTAAGCCATGTCTCCGCAATATCCTTTCTTTCAGGAGTGCTAGTTCTGTAAGGTTCGCAGGAGAGCTTCTGTAAAGTTTGTAAGGTAGGAGACGAGGTACTGGCAGAAGTAAAGGTGTGAGTAGCGGGCGTGAGTCGTGCTTCGGTAGCTCAGATGGTAGAGCACTTGCCCGCGAAAGGCTAAGTTCCCGAGTTCGAGTCTCGGTCGGGCACACAGTTTTAATCTGCCAGGAAGTTTCATGTCATCGCACACTCCGCTGCAGAGTGAAAATCTCATTCTTGTGTTGGGCTGTTCGTGCAGTACGATGGCGGTGCCTGAGCGATGTGGTATAAGGTAAAAAAATAAATATTATTGTTCTTTGTTGTCGCGCGCATATGTTAATTGCCACAACTGATTTAACCACAAATGTAATGTTAAAGTCTCATGTAATTCCTTGTGGAAATGTTTCAGTAATAACTTTTGTCTGAAGAAAACTTTTGCCAGTGATTTACCTGAGGTTAAAGATTTTACGAATTTTTCCTGTGCATGCTCATGTTGATTAAGCAAAAGAAAATGGTTCGAATGGTTCTGTGCACTATGGGACTTAACAGCTATGGTCATCAGTCCCCTAGAACTTAGAACTACTTAAACCTAACTAACCTAAGGACAGCACACAACACCCAGTCATCACGAAGCAAAAGAAACACAGTTGTTTTCCTACAAATGAAAATCTAGTGGCCAGCATTGCACTGGGCTGTGCCAAAAATTTCTTTTAGAAACAGATATATAGATAGCGTTATCCGGCGACATCATTGTGAGGTAAGAATTTTTCACTTTATTCAGGATGATTTCACAGGGCCATGACGCAGTGCTGCTGACGTCAAAACTTATTAATCTCGATGTGCAGTCAGTCTTTAATGGAAGGTTACGTTAAAACTTGAAATTTTATTATTGGAAAGAAATTTCTCTATCGGGATCTTAGACGGGATTTTTCTGTTGGGAGATTACACTAAAGATGAATATTATAATAATTTTTTCTGTTCGGAGGTTATAATGTAAGTCAAAATGAATGGGTAACCCTGTTGGATCACTACTACGCTGGGTATGAGAGAGACCTTTCCAGCTACTGTGTCTGTGAGAATTGTAGCTTTAATATAGTATTTAGCACGGTTTTAATCTACGAACAGCTAGGATTTTAAGTTTTAGCCATAAACAAGACTTGCCTGTTTTCTCATAAGAATGTCTGCGAAAACAAATTAGCATATTTTCACTGCACAGGTTAGCATTTTTTTCTCTTATTGTATAATACGTCGGTATCTCCAGTGATATAGGCTGGGTGTTGTCTGTCGCTCAGGCAGTTAAGTGGTCGAGAAGTCTTTCATCCAACCGAATCTTTCCTTGAATTTGTTTAATTATAAAACCACAATTTCTATATGATGGTGAATTCATTTAAATGAAATTAATCGGAATTCACAATTCCGGAGTCATAAAGTATCGCGCTTGAGAATTTGTTATTCGATTTGCCTCCAAACGCTACCTACGCTCTTTGTCAGTCTTTTGCTTCGACGATCATTTAGTGGGCTTGAGCTGCGCTTACGCCGACAGATATTTCGACGCCTCACATTTTTTCCAAATAAATAATCCACGAACTGAAATCAGTTGAAAGTTTGAAACACACCAAATTACCCTGACATCAGTTCTTTGGAGCGCACCAGAGATATGTCCACACCGATAACACAATGAAATATCGCTCTCAACTGCATTCTCTTTCGGAAAATATCAATATTCGACGCGGATTTTTTTTTATTATGGAAAAACGTGACACCAGATCCGTCAAACCGACCGTTACATTCTTTCATCGAGATTTTTATGGTAAAATACCATCCAAATTTCCGACTTTTCCTGTGGATTTTCCAAAAATTTCGTGCACAGAATACTTATCCTGACATTTACGAACTCAACAAACAAACAAAAAATCGGTCGACTAGTTCTCGAGTGACGATCTTTCATACATACGCAACTGATTTTTATTTATATAGATTTACTGACTGCTCTGCTGGTCTGCAGATCTTACGTGCCTACGTCATTCGTCTGACGAAACTAGCCCACCCGGATTCGGGGAAGCGCGCCGACCCCGATCTAATCCGCCCGGAGAATTACCGACGAAGCTCGGTGTGCCAGACAGCCTGAATGTGGTTTTTACGCGATTTCCCACTTCCAACGAAGTGAATACCGGTCTGTAACCCACGTCCCGCCTCATTTACGCTATACATAATAATTTAGAAAAGTTCTCACACTTTCACAGTGACGCAACGCAAGAAGCAGACAGATTGAGTACATTAATTCAGCCACAGGGGAGGGGAATAAGAAGAGATGGCGGCAGGAAGGATTTAGTCATATTGGGGAAGTTAATATACCGACTCCGTAAAAGATACGGAACAAGGGCCATGAAAAAAGACTGTATTGACGACACTGCATTTCTCTGCGCAGCAACCGACTCTCCACACACACCAAAGTCCCCTCCACATACACTCATTCTCGCGAAGTAGGTGCTGGTACCTCAAAAACAGTGCCGTCAAAATCTCAGTTGTAACGAACGAACCAAATGGTCTATGTCCGCATGTAAGCCCAATAGGGGCACAAGGAGCCAGGCGAACCAATTCATCTACGACACTTTTTGTTTTTATTTACTTGCATGTACTTTATGACCCACTGTCTAGTTACTATGAGCGACCCTACTTTCAATTAATTACACGACTAACAATCATAATTACAATAATGAAATGATGTAGTATTATCACATTTATTCAAAATTTGTTTTTGTAATGTTGTTTGACATGAGTATAATAAGTGAGCGAATAAAAGTTCTGTTGGTACCAGAAAGTACGAATGTATTCTGAGCACTTCGAAAAATCAGTCATTACAAGCATATACTAGAAACTAAACAGGTTATCAGCAGAACAGAAAGCAATTTAGTAGTACTAAATTGTGGCCGTGCGGTTAGAGGCGCCATGTCACGAATTGCGCGGCCGCTCCCGCCGGAGGTTCGAGTCCTACCTCGGGTATGGCTGTGTGTGGTGTCTTTAGCGTAAGTTCGTTTAAGTAGTGTGAAAGTCTAGGGACCGATGTCCTTAGCAGTTTGGTCCCTTAGGAATTCACACACATCTGAACATTTTCTTAAGTAGTACTACACAATAAAGCCTGTGGTACGACGCAAGATCTTTTAGAACAACTGTAAATGTACCTTCATAAAGCCACAAAGCCTGAATCTATGTAAAATTTGCTTACAGATTTCGTTAGCCATAGCTATTTTAGTAATTTTAAAGACTTACTTCAAATTTATTTTTTTACGTACATCAATTTATGTCAAGCTCTGATATCTGACACTGCATTACAAACTTCATCTTTTGTCATTTCATATTACACTGTATCTGTGCAGTGTTTTAAAATGTACAAGCAAGTGTGTGCCTTGAGTGTCACGATTTGCAATTACAGATTTGATAAATAAACGTCTGACGGTATTAAAACAAAAATCTTCTTAGTGCATTTTCGGCAATTATTCACAGTTTGTTTTTCATCACATTTTCCATTATTTTATTTGTAAATTTAGAAACTTAACATCTAGCTTCCTGATAACAGTCAAATACATTTCACATTACCTCCCTCACGCACAGAAAGAAACAATCTACGAGAACGATTTGCGTCTCATGATAAAATGAAATGAAATGATCGGAGAAAGTCTCCAACCCAGCCGGGAATGGAACCCAGATCCGCTGCATGGGAGGCAAGCACGTTAACTTTTTTTTTTTCATTTTGTTCGGTATTGTTCGTTGCGTTTGGTCTGGGCGGACGTCACAAGACATCCGTTCAAGTTGATTGTTGATTCCTGTGCTCAGTTTTCTTATTACAGAGGGCGAGCAGCCCCCTCACCGAACACGCTGAGCTACCGTGCCGGCATACAGCTAAACAGGTGGACTGCATCTCATGTTGACCCACAGCATCCGAAATGCATCGTGATGTCCATTAAAACACGACAAAAAATTGTGACTGTAAACGTTTTTATTCATACTTCCTGTGTACTGAATACAATGCCCACAACTGCAAAATGTGGATAAAACTAATTCTGTTGGTGCTTTGAGCTGTCTATTACTGCTGCATAAATTATGCAGAAAAACTGACGACATCTAAGTAAAAGATGGTGAGAAAGAATAGAGAAATATGAAAGTAGGAAGCATCCAGGGATTGTGGCTTTTGAGTATTTGTCAAGTGTACACTCCACGACTATCAATGTTTCCTTCGTGGGGAACTACAGTTATGTACAACTTTTTAAAAGAACTCCTCAATTATAAATCCGCTACAGTTGTAAAAATTAATTATTTGTAAAAAGGAAAGCACAACTCTCTTTCACGCCCTGTGTCCCATCTTAAAGTGCATGTGCAAAATTGTTAATCAATAATAATACCTATCCACACCGTTAATATAAGAAAAGCTGAAAAGAACCATCAGATATTCTCAGAAATAACCCTGCACTTAGATTAAAAATGTGACTCCATAAAGGATGCATAACTGAGGTTAAAAGTGTTAAAATTGTGGATCCCAGGTACATGGAACGAAACAGGTTATTCTTTGAAATCCTACTCCTGACAGAAAGCGTCTCGCAGTGGAGGAACTACATAAAAGGACAAAGCACCCCAATTCAAAAAGCCGGACTACAGTTAAATGGAATCAAATGTGAAGTATTAACGGCCCGACATCCGAAATCCACATTACAACGATCCACGAGCGAGCCACACTAGGATCCGCAAAAAGGCGGGTAGCGGGTTTTCCGAACACTGAAACGTCCAAAGGAAAAGAGGTTATATACAATGCGCTCCTGCAGGCATAGGGTAAAGTGTAGCACTGTGCTGAAACAAGTTTGTGGTAACATGAAGAGAAGAGTTTGTTGCATACCCTATTACGGTGTAATCTCCGTAATCTATCAGTATCTGTGTATTTTACTTAAGAATAAATTGCTTGTTTAGTATAAGTTAAAGGAAAGAACCCTTGCTGAAATTCAAGGTCAAACAGTTCTACTATCTTGGGAGCGAGATGGTGCAAATGAGGGAGATATCGCAAGCAGTTCGGCGGGTGCGAAGGAAGTTTTCTTCGACAAACAAGCTCTCTTGATATCGCACATTAATATAGACAGAGAAGTATGCCTAAACTACGTCTCAAACCAGCATCATATGCAACTGAAATGTGGACTTTGGCAGAACCTCAGAATCTGAATACCAAACTGATGATTCCTTGATGCCCAAGAATGTGTCCTATCAACCGATCACTCCTTTCAGTGAAGTTATACCATGAATTTCTTTTCTCCACGATTCCGTCCAGTGCCTCATCATTAGTTACGAGATCTACCCATCTAATCTGGAGCATTCTTCTAAAACAAGACACTTCAAAAGCTTCTGTTCTCTTCTTGTATGAACTGTTTCAGTTCCATAAATTGCTACACTTTATACTAATACTTTCAGATAAGTCCTCCTAACACTTAAATCAATATCCGGTCAACAGCTGTTTTTCAGACCAAACATCAAAACTCATCTACACTTGTAGAATCTCGCTTCCTAATCTAATACCCTCGCCATCGCCTGATTTGATTAGATTACATTCTATTTGCTTTGCTTTGATTTCCTTGATGTCCATCCTATATCCCCCTGTCAAGAAAGTGCCCATTCTGTTTCCTAGTCCTTTGCTGTTTCTGAAAGAATTACAATGCCACTGCAAACCTCTACGTTTTTATTTTTTCTGCTTGAAGTGTAATTCCTTCTCCAAATATTTCTTTATCTTCCTTTACTGCTTGCTTATAATAGAGACTGAATAATATCGGGGACAGTCTATAATCCTTGTCTCACTCCATTTTGGACTACTGCTTCTCTTTCATGCCCTTCGACTCTTATAACTGCTGTCTTGTTAGCGTACAAGTTGTATACAAGGTTTCGCTCCCTGTATTTTACCCCTGCTACTCTCAGAATTCCAAAGAGCGTGTTACAATTAACATTGCCAAAAGCTACTATAAGTCTACAGATTCTATAAACGTGAGTCAGTTTGTCTTCAACCTATCGTCTTAGATAAGCCATAGACTGAGCATGGCCTCGCGTATTCCAGTATTTCTCCGGACCCCAAACGGATCTTCCCTGAGGGCGGCTTCTATTATTTTTTGCAGTCTTCCGTAAATTGTTCGTGTCAGTACGTTGCAACTGACTCGCTAAACGGATAGTTCGGTAGTATCCACATTTGTTAGTTAGCGCTTGCTTCATTTGTAACTGAAATTATTACATTCTTCTTAAAGTCTGACAATTTCACCCCTGTTTCATATATCTTGTACGCCAGGTGGAAGAGTTTCGTCATGGCTGGCTGCTAGAAGGATATCAGTAGTTGTGAGGGAATGCCGTCTATTCCGGGCACCTTGTTTCGGTTTAGGTCTTTTAGTGATCTGTCACATTCTTCTTGCAGTATCACGCCTCCCACCTCATCAACGTCTACTTCCCCTTCACTTTCTGTAATACTGGATTCAAGTTAAATTCCTTTGTATAGCCCCTCTATATATTCCTTCCACCTTTCAGCTTTCTCTTCTTCGGTTAGCACTGGTTTTATAACTGAGTTCTTGATATTTCTTCAACTGCTTCTCTTTTGTCCAGAGATTTATTTACTTTTCCTGTAGGCAGTATCTTTATCTTATATTGTAGGTATACAGGGTGGGTCACTAACTATTTCGACCAAGAATAACTCCGAAAGTATGATAGGAGCTGAAATGTTTGTGAGACAAAAGTTGCATGGGACAACGGGGGCCATAATATGACGTTGGTTTTTTGTTGCTAGGTGGGGCCGCTTCAGAGATATGAAGGTCAACTTTGTTTTCTTAAATGGGATGCTATAGTTTGGTACTTATTTTATGTCAGCGGCTATCGAGACGAATCCAATGATGTTGTAACAGTAATGTCTTTGAAGGTCAAAAAGGGAGCATGAACGTCCATTTACAGAAGGTGTTCGAAGTGATGACCATTGACATCAGTGCTGTGCTGCAGTCTTCTTATCATGGGTTGAATGGTATTCCTTATCACTTCGACACTTATCAAAGCACATGCTCTGATATTTCTTTCTCGTATATCGTGCAAATAGTAAATATTCGCCGAATACGGCGTATCCATCTAATGTGTCATTGACATGTAAACACCATTCGACGGTTTCGCAATACAACACTAATAGGAACGGTAAGATTAGTACCATCGAATCAAGCGAATGTGAATGATGTATTCCTTCGAAGAACAAGTTGATATGCTTTTGATTTACGGAGAATGCCAAAGAAATTCAGTGAGAGTTAGAGATTTATACGCTGAAATACATCCTCAACGGACCACCCTATACGTCGTACATGTAAATATGTGTATGATAAATTGAGAATAACCTGATGTTTAACACGTCGGAAATACATGCGTCAAAGGAAAGTTGCTAACGAAGAAACAGAAATTGGTATTCTTGCCACTGTGATTCGAGATCCTTGTGTTAGTTCGCGACAAATCGCAAAGGAATCTGGCATGAGCCAGAGTATTGTTGTTCGTGTTCTGCATCGCAATAAATATCACCCTTACCATATCAGTCTCCACCAAGAGTTAACTGGTACGGATTGTATGCGTCGCGTTGAATTCTATAGATGGGCTCAACTTCAGATTCAGAGGGATGACACATTTATTTATTTGATTTGATTTACTGACGAGGCTACATTCACGAACCATGGAAATGTTAATTTGCGTAACATGCATTATTGGGCAAATGAAAATCCATGTTGGCTGCGGCAAGTTGCACATCAAAAACCGTGGTCATTCACCGATGTATGGTGTGGGATTCTGGAGGACAGAATTATAGGCCACTATTTCATCGAAGGAAATCTTAATCATAGCATGTACAACACATTCCTGAAAGAAACATTAGGTCCGTTATTGGAAGAAATACCTTTAGGAACAAGGAACAGAATGTGGTATCAACACGATGGGTGTTCGGCACATTTTTCGCTGACGGCTAGAAATGAATTGCAGAGACAATTCCCAAATCGTTGGATTGGCCGCGGAGGAGATGTGTCGTGGTCGGCTCGTTCGTCAGACTTGACGCCTCTAGATTTTTCTTGTGGTGATTCGTAAAAGACATTGTTTATAAAGGTGTTCCAACTACATCCGAAGATATGCGAGAGAGAATTGTCAGAGCAAGTGCTTCGATAAGTGCGAAAGTGATAAGGAATACCACTCAATCCGTGATAAGAAGATTGCAGCATTGCATTAATACCAATGGTCATGACTTCGAACACTTTCTGTAAATGGACGTTCATGTCACCTTTGTGACCTTCGTTGACCTTCAAAGACCTTACTGTTACACATCATTGGATTCGTCTCGACAGCCGCTGTCATAAAATAAGTACCAAACTATAGCATCCCATTTGAAAAAACAAAGTTGACCTTCATATCTCCGAAGCGACCACACCTAGCAGCAAAAAACAAACGTGATATTACGGCCCCCGTTGTCCTGTGCAACTTTTGTCCCACAAACTTTTCAGCTCCTATCATACTTTCGGACTTATGCTTGGTGGCAACAGTTAGTGACTCACCCTGTATACTGTGATTTCCGCTGACAGACCTGAAATCGCTGCAGTGATAAGAGGAACATTTGATGACGAACTACAGTCTGGAATATTGAAATTTATTCCTAAAATTCAACTTAACTGTGATAGGTATAGATTTACTACCTGAGGCGACATATTAAATTTTGTGCTGCACCGGAAATCATACCCCGATTTCCCGCTTATGGGATAGCTGAAGAGCAAAGGCGACTGGTCACGATAAAAAGGACGTGCTCTCTGCATTCCTTGCTGACGCGGCTTTTGTCGTGGTTACACAGCCACCCAAATGCTGGTGCCTGTGCTGGGAGAGAGCGCTGCGGCCAATATGAAATACTTATTACAAGGGTTTTAGAAAACTATTGGGTGAAAAATATTAATTTTTGCGCATCTTACAGCCTGATATCTCCACTCGATAAAAAACTGAATTTATTTTCATTATCCGCCATACTTACTGCACTGCATCGAATTAAGTAAAACATCTACATAAACATCTACATACATACTCCGCAATTCACCATACGGTGCGTGGCGGACGGTACCTCGTACCACAACTAGCATCTTTTCTCCCTGTTCCACTCCCAAACAGAACAAGGGAAAAATGACTGCCTATATGCCTCTGTACGAGCCCTAATCTCTCTTATTTTATCTTTGTGGTCTTTCCGCGAAATATAAGTTGGCGGCAGTAAAACTGTACTGCAGTCAGCCTCAAATGCTGGTTCTCTAAATTTCCTCTGTAGTGATTCACGAAAATAACGCCTCCTTTACTCCAGAGACTCCCACCCTAGTTCCTGAAGCATTTCCGTAACACTCGCGTGATAATCAAACCTACCAGTAACAAATCTAGCAGCCCACCTGTGAATTGCTTCTATGTCCTTCCTCAATCCGACCTGATAGGGATCCCAAACGCTCGAGCAGTACTCAAGAATAGGTCTTGTCAGTGTTTTATAAGCTGTCTCCTTTACAGATGACCCACATCTTCCCAAAATTCTACCAATGAACCGAAGACGACTATCCGTCTTCCCCACAACTGCCATTACATGCTTGTCCCACTTAATATCGCTCTGCAATGTTACGCCCAAATATTTAATCGACGTGACTGTGTCAAGCCCTACACTACTAATGGAGTATTCAAACATTACGGGATTATTTTTCCTATTCATTGCATTAATTTACATTTATCTATATTTAGAGTTAGCTGCCATTCTTTACACCAATCACAAATCCTGTCCAAGTCATCTTGTATCCTCCTACAGTCACTCAACGACGACACCTTCCCGTTCACCACAGCATCATCAGCAAACAGCCGCACATTGCTATCCACCCTGTCCAAAAGATCATTTATGTAGATAGAAAACAACAGCGGACCTACCACACTTTCCTGGGGCACTCCAGATGATACCCTCACCTCCGATGAACACTCACCATCGAGGACAACGTACTGGGTTCTATTACTTAAGAGGTCTTCGAGCCACTCACATATTTGGGAACCAATCCCATATGCTCGAACCTTAGTTAGGATTCTGCAGTGGGGCACCGAGTCAAACGCTTTCCGGAAGTCAAGGAATATGGCATCCGTCTGATACCCTTCATCCATGGTTCGCAAGATATCATATGAAAAAGGATGAGTTGCGTTTCGCAGGAGCGATGCTTTCTAAAGCCGTGCTGATGCATGGACAGCAACTTCTCTGTCTCAAGGAAATTCATTATATTCGAACTGAGAATATGTTCGAGAATCCTGCAACAAACCGATATTAAGGATATTGGTCGAAGTTTTAAAGGGTTCGGAGAAGTTAAAACACATTGTGTAAAATTTGCGTATGGTTGATTTTAGCTGATGTATTGCAATGAATAAAATGTAGATAAAATTTTGAAGTTTCATTTAAAACTGAGAGCAGAACGATATCGGTTTTTGCTTGCGAGTTATTGGATTTTGAATCTGAATGTCAGTTGCGAGCGATGCACCCACTCATGTCCTTGCGCATCGTGAATCATGTAGTCATAAAAATCATCATATTTCATAAATGACCCAAGATGACGAAACTATTTTTTTTAATGATACACGCAATGAGGCACATATGTTGTATGATAAATATTTGAATCTTTGTTATTCACCGAGATACGAAAGTAATTTGTCCGCAGCAGTGAGAGGTCGGTGCTCAGGACCCATTCAGGTGTCTACAGTACTGTAGTAAAACTAAGGTGGCGCGCGTATAATCGCCCACAATAGCTGGAGAGTGGCATAACAGGACATGCATACAAGCCCGCAGCAGCGAAAGGGTTAGCTCTTAAACAGTCGCTGTTCTCCCTGCAGGCGAAGCCTGATTTCGCTAAACTTCAATCATTTTTTCAATTGTAATTGGCTCGTGCTGTTGTTTCCATCATTCCCTTGGTAAAATATTAGCCTCTCAGTTCCGCACAACACTCCCACATCCGCGGAGCTCGCACCTATTAGCTGCGTGAGCGCGTGATGGCGGCCCAGACCCCGGCGTTCGGTGTTTCCTGGGGTCGGGCGGCAGAGGATCGTGACCCGTGCGCCCGCCCGGCCCGGCCCGGCCCGCTTGCATCACTTTCGAGAAGCCGCAACCGCGCGGCACCCCAGCCCTCGCCGGCCCGCCTCGCTCGTGGCTAACGAAGCGCGCAGCGGGCTCTGCTCCGGATGCGGCGTGCGCGCCTTCAGTCAGCGCCGCCGGCGGCCATCAGTTCCGCTCGAGTGAGTTATCTGTGGCTTCCTCCCCTCCCACACTCCGGATCTCGCGCATCGAGGCTGCCGTGGGGCCGCGCCGCGGGAGAAAAAGGCCGAACGGCTGCGGCTAACGCGAGGTCGGCCCCAGCCCCGCGCGGCCCGCCCGCTGGATTGATGGCGCGCATTAAAAGCGCATTACGGGCCGCCGCGCCGGCGAGCGAGACCGGACTCCGCAGACCAGATAGCTGGCTGTCCGTACCGGAGGCCTCGGGAGCCGGCCAAGGCGGATCGGTCCCTTGCTAGCACTTGTCTACAGTCTCCTACGCGATTTTACCACGTTACTTACAGGGTTATCCAGCTGCCCCTACCGATGTCGTTCTATGCAACCCGCACTATGTAACATGAACTGCATCAGGACAGGCTGTAATACGCCCGGGACTACGAATGGGGGTGGGGGACCCTATACTGTTACTGTTTTTGCTTTTCTTGACCGTGCGCCCTGTCCAAACCACACACCTGCTAATCCCGCGGCGGTCGTACTGTTCTGCTCCACACTGCTGCTGGCTTGCCTGGAATTATCTATCGAAATATGCAAGCGGGTTTAGGGGAGCCACTCAACGTTAAAACACAACACTGTCGTATGTCTGGTATGAACATCTATATTCTGAGATGATATGGAAACCACAGGTTGCACTGTCTACACTCTAAATCGTAAATGTTATCCCAATTAACAATCTTGATGATTAACAGTCCAAAATATCATTCGGACGAGCGTACGCGTAAACGACACGACGCGGGTGATTGTTGATGATGCGGAAGCCGAATAATCGAACGAAAGTTCTTACGCTCGTCACACATACAGGTATCTGGTAATCGTCCTCCTTGTCACTAGTAATGATATAACACTGTTCGTAAAATTAATTCGGCTGTTTGTTGATAATGTGGATACGCGATGATCGAACGCACGTCCTCACGCTCGCTACAAGACGCTGGCACTTGACTGCACTCGTTTATGGTAACTAATTTCTACTGATTCACATCAGTTCATTCTGAGAGGCCGAACACGGCGCGGATGATCGATGCTGTGCGACACGCAACGAGAGGATACGTAAATACGTTATCGACGGCACTGCTCATTTTTTCATTACTTCTTGACACACTTTCCTCTGAATCACTTCCTTACTTCATCACTTTACTGTAACAGCACTTGTAGCAACACTTCAACTTGAATACTAGCAATGCTTCTTACGTGCAGAGCTTCACACTACACAACGTAACAGTACTGTGTCCCGCGCTCGACTCTCTACAGACGCGGCTGCCCGCAAAGATACTCCACAACTAAGCCAGCGATGTGACAATACGCTTAGAAGGCGACAGCCACATAATCAGTTAAGTTCCATTTCAGTGATTTAGGCGACTGTTAGCAAACGGAACTATACTGTACAAAACACAAGTGATGATTGGCCATCAGTTACACCCATATTAGCAAGAGACATAGCCTCCAGTGGTGGTAATACAGTTGCTGACTCTGGCATCCAATTGATCGTGTAGATAGTGAATACTGTCCTGTGATACATTATACCTCGCCCTCAACTGTTCGACCGGTTCATGTAATTCTGTAAGAGTTGTTGGTTGACGAATTGTACGAGTCACTTCTCGCCCCATCATATCCCACATGTGCTCGATGAGAGACAACACTGGAGATCGTGTTAGCCAGGAGACTTTCTGCTCGTCTTGCAGGGCACGTTGAGTTTCATGGGCAGTGTGAGGGCGAGCGTTATCCTGTTGGAACAACACATCACCTTGAAACTTCCTGGCAGATTAAAACTGTGTGCCGGACCGAGACTCTAACTCGGGACCTTTGCCTTTCGCGGGCAAGTGCTCTACAAACTGAGCTACCCAAGCACGACTCAC
Source organism: Schistocerca cancellata (assembly GCF_023864275.1). Lineage (NCBI taxonomy): Eukaryota > Metazoa > Arthropoda > Insecta > Orthoptera > Acrididae > Schistocerca > Schistocerca cancellata. The sequence goes on from NC_064628.1 coordinate 483,517,392, forward strand.
GCCCCGACCTCACAGCTTTACTTCTGCCAGTACCCCTAAATGACACATCACCTTCCTGTCGTAAAAGAGCGGGTATGACAGCATTCTGTACGTACCAAGCGCTGGTTAGCGTACCCTCCAGAAACACCAAAAACGTACAAAAGTTGTAGTTTATCACACTTCAGACTATAAGGCCTGGTATGGGACCAGTGTGTCCTGGACGGATGCACTCTACGAGACAGCGCTCAGCAGGTCTACGTCGTAAGTGCAAACGATCATCACTTGCAGGCAGGCAGAATCTGTTTTCATCGCTGAAGACTGTGGCGTGCCATTCCATCTTTCAAGTGATCCTCTGACGACACCAGTCGAGCCGCGGGCGTCAATGGCATCAATGCTGTGGCGTGAGTGGATCACAGGCTAGAGGTGTGCGGGCCCATAAGCCACTGCTAATAACCGGTTCGCAGCAGTTCGTGTTGACGTGTCTGGGCTCACAAACCCTCTTGTCTGTGCTGTGGTAGCTGTATGATTTGTTATTGCTGTCCTTACAATACGACGATGATGGCTTGCCACTGTGCTACATGGACGTCCAGAACAGCGTCTATAGGTGTGAGAATGTTCACGTGACCACTGATACCGGCATCGTTGTACAACTGAGGCAGCACGGCCAGCTTCTGTCGCAAAACTCCTAAATGACCATCTCGTCAATCGGAAGGTGACAATTTGACTTATTTCAAATTCGCTAAGTTGGCTAAAGGAAGCAAGAGTGCATCTCTGTGGCATTGTTGCCCGCTTGCTTCACAAGTCTGCGCCACACTGAGCCCCTTGGTTGTGAGCGTTCCCTACTGAAGGGTAGACACAGATGCCGCTCTGGTACGTAGGTCACTAAGCTATCTACTGGTGGCCGTCGTTGAAACCATTGTCAGTACACCAATTATCCTCCAGGTGCCATATACCGTTATCGGATCAAAATCAAGGTGGTCTTTCCACGTGTAGTAATTTTTTCCGGCAATGTACTTCTCCAGTCACTATCTCCGATCATAATAATCAGGAATACTTCATCCTTCCTCTCTCCCCTAACATCACGGAATAAGGAATGTCAAGCAAGGACTGCTGAGTACAGTGTTCTCTCCGGAATATTTCATTACGCGTACTATCTCTGGCACACCGTACACACGGTAATTTCCTAACGCTATAGTACGAGTACAAAGGGAAGACTATGTTTATAGGTCGTGCAGTTATATGAGGAGCTGTGAACATTGTATAATGAATCTTGTTAAAATTAAATTATAATCCATAATTCTCGAAACATTCTTCTAAGAGGATTTAATTTGTGTATTCTGAATCTGGAAATGGGAGATCATTTACGTACATCAGAACACAGAAACCAAAATAGGACATTGTGGTGCATCACGTCCGACTGAATCAAATTATTTCCTAGCGTGATAAGAATGACATATAACCTACACACTTTGCTTCCTGTCATTCGGATAAGGTGACAGCCATGACGCTACAGGGTGTAGTATTCCAAGATATTTCAATGTTTGCTTAACAATAACTTGATTTAGGCAGCAAAAAGTCCCAGCCAAGTCAATAAATTACCTCAGTCGCAGTAATTTCTGATTTAGTGCTTCCAATACATCGTCTGTCAAGGTAAATATAGTCTATTCAGCTGAAAGTCTTTATTGAAATTCAATCTGTGACAATAGTGGTAATAGTGGTGCCGACTTCGAGAGGTGCCCACACAACATTTCGAAAACAAAAAAAAAACATATTTATAACTATAAAAACAAGAATTTAGAATCAAAACCCACTCAGGGGGGGAACCCCCCCCTTACGGTTTATTACCTCAATGTCTGGAGTGTGTAATTATCCAACGTGTACAATTATTTAAAAAATGAGATAACATCACTCATATGTGTGGCCAACATCTTAACAGATTCCTTTTCTTAAAAAAAGTCAGACAGAAATAACAAAACGAGAAGAAATGGCCTAGTATCCACGTTCTTTTAAAAACATCGACATTTAACAAATTCTCCCATATTGCATAAATTTCGAGCCAGCAGGTGCAGGAATCGAAGTCAGCCCAATAAGAACTGTGGTAGAACGCTATTTTGAATGGGATATCCAGTAAAACACACAATAATGAGAACAAGCCGTAAAGGTAACTGATAATCCTGGAAAATATAATAATTGCAAATACTCGTCTTAGACCCGCGAGGTTAGCCGAGAGCGTTAATGCGCTGCTTCCTGGACTCAGGTAGACGCGACGGCCCTGGATCGAATCCGCCCGGCGGGTTATCGTCGGCCGGTGCGCCGGCCATCCTGTATGTGGTTTTTAGGCGTTTTCCTCATCCCACTAGGTGAATACCGTGCTGGTCTCCACGTTCAGTTACACGACTCTCGACATCTGAACATGTTCGCACTATTCCATGGATTACACTAGATGCAGACAGTTGGGGTACACTAATTCCGTCCCTGGGGGTAGGGGATGGCGGCAGTAAGGGCATCTGGCCACCCCTTAAAAATTAACCTTACCAAATCCGTTCTAACCATGCCGACCCTGCGAAACCGCGGGACAAGGCACCAGCAAAAGAAAAGGAAAACTGGTCTTACAGATAATACATAATGAAAGTGTGCTACTGAAGACATAAAATTAATTAAAGTTTATGGCCACTCAAAAGGTCACCCAAGAAAACGGGAAGTCTCTTAATCTCAATTAATAATGAGTAGAAAGCATTTGTATGTAACATGTTCGCCTACCGCAACACAGGGCCATGTGGCGTGATATAATTTCTAGCTATCCGAACATCCGATACGCAGTGAACAAAACATATCGGACCACGGCTCGAAATCATAGACTGGCTGGAGGACCCATTGATGCATCCCACTTTCCACCAGTTGACACATGTAGCAAACTGTCCAATCCAGCACCAGCACCGGTTGTCTCCCTGACGTTAGCTAGTTGACCGCTACACAGTAATTAACGTCACTCAGTATAGCAGCACCACCAAAGCGGCCAGGGAGTGCCCTCAAACAGATGCGGCCTAGTTCGACAATACCCTGGTAACGCGATCTGGCTGCGCCGGAACTGTTGGGTGGGTATTCAAATCGCCGTGTGAGCATGATGAAATTGAACCGTCACACACTAAACACCCCCACCCCCCTCCCCGCGGCCCCAATTCCTTATATCCTAAGGTCCAAGAGGAGGGAAGAAGACTGTAACTTCCATATATATATTAGTCATAGAGTTATGGCATGATGGCACCACACACCAAATATACCAGATTACCATAGAGCAATTCTTCCAGACAGAAGCTCGGTACATGCTATGCGTAGCATAATACCTCTTCCTCTTTCTGAGCTCAACATTTCACTCATTACAGAGGGATGCTGACTCAGTTTTTCAGGATAGCAAATGGGAAGTCGTGGTACAGAAAATGGCCCAGAGCTCACCACAGAGAGAGAGAGAGAGAGAGAGAGAGAGAGAGAGAGAGTGTGTGTGTGTGTGTGTGGTGACTGAAGTGTTATGAAACAATGTGTGTATTAGTGTGTGCAGTGACTGGTAGTGAGATATGAGTGAACAGTGTGGCATTACGTTAATTAATAAGTTATTTGTGAAACAAGTATTGTATACCGGGAGTAAATATAATGACTGTCTCTAACTAGAAGTCTGTAAATGTTCGTGTATACGAATTAGCTTATTTTTTATTGGTCTGAACTTGACATGTCTCATATCCTTGTAAAAAGAGATCTACGGTTGAATAAAGCTGCTACTACTACTATTACAACAAAGAGGCGGGGGGGGGGGGGGGTGGCGAGTAAGGTCTAAAGGCGAACATAGAGACGGCCAGCGTTTATTTCTGAGTCTTGTGCGTGGCTGTACTGGTTGCGTACTCAAACAAGTTAGTGAGCTGTCCCAATGGATATGGGGCTGTATGATGAAATGTGATAAGGGTCGTACGCAAATTCTTGTTAACTCACACGGGAAACAACGGATTAGGGTAATACGCGGTTGCAGTGGTGTGACTAACAACAGTTTCACAACAGAAATCGTGGGAAGCTGCAGAGGTGAAGGTCGGAGCATTATCAGTTGGTAACAGTACATGGAACAAAAGTCCCAAATACCATATTAAATGCGCAAGTTAAGTAAAACAATTATCTGGCCGTATTCAAAATTTCCACTTAGCTCTCAATTTGACAACATCTTGCCACATTTCTCGAAAACACAACAGCAAACAGGCAGCCGCTGTTCTTGTTTAAAAATAAAATTTCCAAACTACACTGAAGTGCCAAGGAAGCTGCTATCGATATGCGTATTCAAATACAGAGATATGTAAACAGGTAGAATACGGCGCTGCGGTCGGCAACGCTTATACACTCCTGTAAATGGAAAAAAGAACACATTGACACCGGTGTGTCAGACCCACCATACTTGCTCCGGACACTGCGAGAGGGCTCTACAAGCAATGATCACACGCACGGCACAGCGGACACACCAGGAACCGCGGTGTTGGCCGTCGAATGGCGCTAGCTGCGCAGCATTTGTGCACCGCCGCCGTCAGTGTCAGCCAGTTTGCCGTGGCATACGGAGCTCCATCGCAGTCTTTAACACTGGTAGCATGCCGCGACAGCGTGGACGTGAACCGTATGTGCAGTTGACGGACTTTGAGCGAGGGCGTATAGTGGGCATGCGGGAGGCCGGGTGGACGTACCGCCGAATTGCTCAACACGTGGGGCGTGAGGTCTCCACAGTACATCGATGTTGTCGCCAGTGGTCGGCGGAAGGTGCACGTGCCCGTCGACCTGGGACCGGACCGCAGCGACGCACGGATGCACGCCAAGACCGTAGGATCCTACGCAGTGCCGTAGGGGACCGCACCGCCACTTCCCAGCAAATTAGGGACACTGGTGCTCCTGGGGTATCGGCGAGGACCATTCGCAACCGTCTCCATGAAGCTGGGCTACGGTCCCGCACACCGTTAGGCCGTCTTCCGCTCACGCCCCAACATCGTGCAGCCCGCCTCCAGTGGTGTCGCGACAGGCGTGAATGGAGGGACGAATGGAGACGTGTCGTCTTCAGCGATGAGAGTCGCTTCTGCCTTGGTGCCAATGATGGTCGTATGCGTGTTTGGCGCCGTGCAGGTGAGCGCCACAATCAGGACTGCATACGACCGAGGCACACAGGGCCAACACCCGGCATCATGGTGTGGGGAGCGATCTCCTACACTGGCCGTACACCACTGGTGATCGTCGAGGGGACACTGAATAGTGCACGGTACATCCAAACCGTCATCGAACCCATCGTTCTACCATTCCTAGACCGGCAAGGGAACTTGCTGTTCCAACAGGACAATGCACGTCCGCATGTATCCCGTGCCACCCAACGTGCTCTAGAAGGTGTAAGTCAACTACCCTGGCCAGCAAGATCTCCGGATCTGTCCCCCATTGAGCATGTTTGGGACTGGATGAAGCGTCGTCTCACGCGGTCTGCACGTCCAGCACGAACGCTGGTCCAACTGAGGCGCCAGGTGGAAATGGCACGGCAAGGCGTTCCACAGGACTACATCCAGCATCTCTACGATCGTCTCCATGGGAGAATAGCAGCCTGCATTGCTGCGAAAAGTGGATATACACTGTACTAGTGCCGACATTGTGCATGCTCTGTTGCCTGTGTCTATGTGCCTGTGGTTCTGTCAGTGTGATCATGTGATGTATCTGACCCCAGGAATGTGTTAATAAAGTTTCCCCTTCCTGGGACAATGAATTCACGGTGTTCTTATTTCAATTTCCAGGGGTGTATAAGATAACAAGTGTCTGGCTCAGCTGTTAGATCGGTTACTGCTGCTACAATGGCACTTTATCAAGAGTTAAGTGAGTTTGAACGTGGTGTTATAGTCGGCGCACGAGCGATGGCACACATCATCTCCGAGGTAGCGATGAAGTGGGGATTCTCCCGTACGATCATTTCACGAGTATATCATGAATATCAGGAATCCGGCAAAACATCGATTCTCCCTATATCGCTGTGGCCGGAAAGAGATCATGCAAGAACGGGATCAACGACGACTGAAGAGAATGGTTCAACGTGACAGAAGTGCAACCCCTCCGCAAATTGCTGCTGATTTCAGTGCTGGGCCATCAACAAGCGTCAGAGTACGAGTCATTCAACGAAACATCATAGATATGGGCTTTCGGAGACGAAGACCCACTCGTGTACCCCTGACGACTGCACGACAAAAACTTAATGCCTCTCCTGGGCTCGACAACACCGACATTGGTCTGTTGATAACTGGTCGGACGAGTCTCGTTTCAAATTGAATCCAGCGGATGGCCGTGTACAGGTATGGAGACAACCTCATCAATCCATAGACACTGAATGTTACCAGGGGACTGTTCAGGCTGGCGGAGGCTCTGTAATTGTGTGGGGCGTGTAGAGTTGGAGTGATATGGGACAGCTGGTACGTCTAGAGACGACTCTGACAAGTGACACGTACGTAAGCATCCTGTCTGATCACTGTATCCATTCATGTCCATTGTGCATTCTGACGGAGTTGGGCAATTCCAGTACGACAATGCGAGACTCCACACGTCCAAAATTGCTACAGAGTGGCTCCAGGAACACTTTTCCGAGTGGGCCGGCCGGAGTGGCCCAGCGGTTCTAGGCGCTACAGTCTGGAACCGTGCGACCGCTACGGTCGCAGGTTCGAATCCTGCCTCGGGCATGGATGTGTGTGATGTCCTTAGTTTAGTTAGGTTTAAGTAGTACTAAGTTCTAGGGGACTGATAACCACAGCAGTTAAGTCCCATAGTGCTCAGAGCCATTTCAACCATTTTTTTCTGCATTTAAACACCTCCGTTGGCCACCAGACTCCCCAGACATGAACATTATTGAGCACGGCTGTGATGCCTTGCAAAGTGCTGTTCAGAAGAGATCTCCGCCTCTCGTACTCTCACGGATTTGTGGACAGCCGTGCAGGATTCTTGGTGTCAATGCCCTCCAGCACGACTTGAGTCGAGTCCATACCACGTCGTGTTGCGGTATTTTTTCTGCGTGCCCGCGGGGGCCCTACCCGATATTAGGCAGGTGTATTAGTTTCTTTAGCTCTTCAGTGTATACTCAAACTGTTTCATACGACATCGTACAATGTGTTAACGCGTAATGATAAACAGTGGGGCGGGGAGAGTAACTATTCCTATGAAATGATATTCCAAAACAACGATTTTCGAATGAAGGTCGTGCGGAGTGGCCGCGCAGTTTAGGGCGCCATGTCACGAATTGCGCGGACCCTCCCGCCGGAGGTTTGAATCCTTCCTCGGGCATGGGCGTTTGTCTGTTGTTCTTAGGGTAAGTTAGTCTAAGTTAGTTCAGTTAGTGTGTAAGTCTAGGAACTGATGGCCTCAGCAGTTAGTCCGTTAGGAATTCACACACACACACACACACACACACACACACACACACACACAATTAGAATGAAGTGTACATTCAAAAGTAAAACTTGGCATGACCTTCACACATAACATACGTCTGTGAAATGCTATGCTTAATAAAGTGAACAATGATTTAAAGAGGGTGCAATGTTAATAGCGAATTTCTATAAAAATGAAACAGCTTAACCAATCAATATGTTAATGTAATGATTATAAAGAATCCGCCTCGATTGCAAATAGAAACCGGAAGTTGACCTAGGTTTCGGTACGGATAACCACGACTTCTTCGGAACACACTAAAACTACAAACTGCCTAAAGAGGAATGGTCCAACATTAATACAGAACGCCCAAAAGGGCAAAAGACTCGCATAAAATGCAAAATAAACGGAGAGTGTGTACCATGTCAATAGCCGTACTTAGCTCAAACGCCAGAAGAGTGCTTCCTCACCCCAGCCAACGTTTGGTGGGCCGCGGACTCTCAGGTAAACTGAGGTGGTGGCGGCAGCTAGGCTGTGAGAATGTCAGAAGGGAACGCGCATGCGCAAATTGAGAAGTCGTCTTCTTCCATGTGATTGGCAAAAAATGTGTTATGAAAGTTATCTGATGATCGGGTCAAAGGCTCAGGAAGTTAATGCGGATATGTGTATAATGTTCTAGCTCGAGGACGATTTTATAGAACTATGGAACGTGGATAGGCTGAAACTGTATATGTGGGATAGCAAATTCCACGGATAGTCAAAACGCATGCACGCAGGATAGACAAAATACTATCAGCTAGAAGCAGGCTAAAAATATGGGGGATGAATAACCCATTTTTCAATTACATGGGGTCGGTGACAGTATTTGATGACTACGCTTGGATAATCGTTTGTAGTTACTATATTAAATTCTAAGCGTTATTGAGCAGAAAATGGTCAAATTAGTATAACAGGCTTAATGCAATTGCGTGAAAGGACGTACAACGTCGCCTTCATCGCCCTTAATATCTAATGGCCGATAGAGGTAATTTTGAATAGTGCTATCGGATATGTACCAAAATAGTGTAAAAAGAACCTAAAGCTAAACTAGTTTCCTAAAATCATGTTCTTGAGGTTCTGAACCATGAAACTTAATCAAGTGAGGTCTGTGAACATATTAGAAGAAATGGAGATTTTTAAACATCTATGGTATGGCAAAGACTGCATCCTTAACGACCAACTCCAGTTAAAAAATAAAAAAAAATTTCGAAAGGTTTATCCCCTTGCTCAGTGCTTCACATTCTACCATACGACATAGAAGATAGCCGATATATTCATGCGGTCGCTTGGTGTCAAGGATGGTCAATTCGTTCAGTCACGCTCTAGGTTTCCTTAATTTTAGTTATGACGGCTGCCCTTACAAACGTGGGCACACTAATATAATACACATGCTTTTTTCTTTCATTTAACGCCTTATAATGATGATTCTTGTACATATTCACAGTATTCTCAGTCACTACCTTCATGTTCTAATAGCTGTTGAAGTGAAAGGTACAATAAAGTAACGGGCTTAATATACATGCGTGAAAGGACGTACAACGTCGCTTTCATCGCCCTTATTATCTATTGACCGACAGAAGTCAAAGTGGTTACTGCTATCAGGTATGCAAAGTTATGTGTATACGCGTGAAGAGACGTACGACGTCACTTCAACGTTTTTAAAAAAAGGTTAAGGATTTATTTCCTAATTTTAGGCCAGAGCTCGGACTTGGAATGAATATGACTAAAAACATCCATGCATCACCATATTCAACTTGGATAATTATAACTAAGTGGGAATGGCTATTTGGACCATATCATAAATATTGGAGCTTTTAAGGAGTGAGCATACTGTGAATATGTACAAGAATCATCATTATAAGGCGTTAAATGAAAGAAAAAAGCATGTGTATTATATTAGTGTGCCCACGTTTGTAAGGGCAGCCGTCATAACTAAAATTAAGGAAACCTAGAGCGTGAATGAACGAATTGACCATCCTTGACACCAAGCGACCGCATGAATACATCGGTTATCTTCTATGTCGTATGGTAGAATGTGAAGCACTGAGCAAGGGGATAAACCCTTCGAAAAAAATTTTGTTTTTTAACTGGATTCGGTCGTTAAGGATGCAGTCTTTGTCATACCATAGACGTTTAAAAATCTCCATTTTTTCTAATATGTCTAATTTCATACCCTTAACTTCAGAATGAAGCAGCTCAGTACTGGCCGGGGGACTAGGCGCGTGAGCCATGTGTACGAGATGTTCAGCGAAGGTGGAACCTCGCGTTCCGTCAACACTTCTAGTGGGAATATGTTCCTTATATCTAGTAGCTAGAGCTCGACCTGTTTGACCGATATAATATTTCGGACAGTCACCGCAGGTAATTTTGTAAACTCCGCTAATAATAATTTGAAAAGAACCTAATCCACTCTCTACAATTCGCTGGTGTTAAACTTTCTTTCTGGGGTTTACAAAATTACCTGCGGGATTTAAGAAAGCTTTTATAATCTCTAGCTTTCTCACAAAAAACTGTGCAAGAACTTAGGGTTCATGAATGAGACAAGGACTTTTGTCATATGCTGCAGTAATGTTATAGAAAACAAGGTAAGACAGAACAAAAATTAAAATGTAAAATTAAAAGAATAAAAAACATATAGGCAAGCATATGTACTGTATTCATGGACAGTGCTAAGTGTGGATAAGATGTGAAGGTACGTTCTTATTATAAAACGGCCGGCAGAGCCGTACCCAGTGCTCCGGCATCCTTTGACGGTCGGAAACACACGGCTAAAATATTTGTGGTTGTGAACACCACGCTGTCACGGAAAGCCAATGATACCGTGGTCTCGAAGCTGGCGCTCAACAGCGTCCGGAATGTGCTCGACCTGGTTCAATTCACTCAAATTTATCGCATATTCGTGATTTAACCGTCCTTCGACCACTTTCCGTAGATGCTCACGACAGCGGAACGCGAACACCCCACCGGATTCGCCATTTTCGAGTTGTTAGTTTCCTGGTGACGGTCCAAAACAATTGGCCTTTTTCAAAATCCATTGTGTCAGTGCATTTCCCCGTTTGCGTTTCGTATCCAGCACTGTTCAACAACTGCTACGGAACAACTGACATGTGCTAAGGAACAACGGCCAATTGCTACGGAAGAACCGACAATTCCTACGGAACACCCGACCTACATGTTAACTGCAGTGAAGCCTGTGTATGAGCGCTCTGAATGCGTTCGACGGTCCGTGCAGTACGGTGTTTGACGAAGGTTGTTGTGGAACTGATTAGTTCGACATTCTGTGTGGTGCGGCAACATATCTGCAACATGCTCGAGGTCTGTCAAATGCCACTGCTTTGGTTACTGTGATGGGTTGGTCGAAAAGCGTCATCTCGTGATTGAAAAAGGCTACTGAACGTAGAAATGCAATGCAAAAGCATATCGCTCGTCGTGGACGGACCGCCACACCGCAAGAAGATGAGTTATTAGCTGATATTTAATTGTAACAAATTATACCAAGAACACGGCTTTTCTTACGTATCCTCAGCATGCCGTTGTCTTGAACGGCATACCCTCATGATACTCAAGTTATAATAATCCTTTAACCACCAGTATGAAGTTTCCCTTTATTTTATTACACCCAACCGCACAATTAATCACGGGTTTTCGAAAGATCCTCAATTTGCTGATGGTTAAAATCGGCATATACACACATCAAAAAAGTTTTGCATCACCTCGGTTCCGAGTGTTCTGGAACCTGTACAGAAAATTGGAATGGAGATCAACATAAACATCATTTCCGCCCTTTTTATTGCTCATGGAAACGACACATTGCATGTTGTACCACCATGCAGCGACACCTTCAGAGGGTCCAGATAGCTGTACACACCGGTACCTCTAATACCCAGTAGAACGTCCTCTTGCACTGATGCATGCCTGTATTCGTCGTGGCATACTATCCACAATTTCATCAAGGCACTGTTGGTCCAGATTGTCCCACTCCTTAACGGCGATTCGGGATGGATCCCTCAGTGTGGTTGGCGGGTCACGTCGTCCATAAACAGTTCTTTCCAATCCATCCCAGGCATGTTCGATAGGGTTCATGTCTGGAGAACATGCTGTCCACTCTAGCCGAGCGATGTCGTTATCCTAAAGGAAGCCTCTCACAAGATTTGCTCAATGGGAACGCGACTTATCGGCTATGAATACGAATGCCTCGCCAATATGCTGCCGATATGGTTGCACTATCGGTCGGAGGATGGCATTCAATTATCGTACAGCCATTACGGCGCCTTCCATGAACACCAACGGCTAACGTCGACCCCACATAATGCCACCCCAAAATAGCAGGGAACCTCCACCCTGCTGCACTCGCTGGACAGTGTGTCTAAGGCGTTCAGCCTGATCGGGTTGCCTTCAAATATGTCTCCGACTATTGTCTGGTTGAAGGCATAGGCGACACTTATCGGTGAAGCGAACGTGATGCCAATACTGAGCAGTCCATTCGGCGTGTTGTTGGGCCCCTCTGTACCGCGCTGCATGGTGTGGTTGCAAAGATGGACCTCGCCATGGACGTAGGGAGTGAAGTTGCGCATCATGCAGCCTACTGCGCACAGTTTGAATCGTGATGCGACTTCCCGTGGCTGCGCGAAAAGCATTGTTCAACATGGTGGCATTGCTGTAAGTGTTCCTCCGAATCATAATCCGTAGGTAGCGGTCATCCACTGCAGTACTAGCCCTTGGGCGGACTGAGCGAGGCATGTCATCGACAGTTCCTGTCTGTTTGTATCTCCTCCATGTCCGAGACGCCTGGACACTTCCATTGTTGAGAGCCCTTCCTGGCACAAAGTAACAATGCGCACGCTATCGAATCGCGGTATTGACCGACTAGGCATGGTTGAACTACAGACAACACGAGCCGTGTACTTCCTTTCTGGTGGAATGACTGGAACTGATCGGCTGTCGGGCCCCTTCCGTCTAATAGGCGCTGCTCATACATGGTTGTTTACATCTTTGGGTGGGTTTAGTGACACGTCTGAACAGTCAAAGGGACTGTGCCTGTGATAAAATATCCACAGTCAACGTCTGCCTTTAGGAGTTCTGGGAACCGGGGGTGATGCAAAAGTTTTTTTGATGTGTGTATATGTACGGGCTTCAACTGAAACCCAATGTGGCGTCTCGTGACTCTGTACTGAAGAGAGATAGCGTGCATGTGACGTAGGTGGTGTCCTCCCATCTCACTGGCGAACATTCTACAACACGTTCAGAGTATGTCACATTAGATATTGCTCAGCACGTTCGGGAAGACTCCCGTCACTGCGACGTCAGAAACTCTGCACACCCAGCGTTCAAAGTTCGCATACACGGTCCGTGTGCTGACGGCCTTACATTTAGTGACGCTCAGGATCAATGTTACCAGTTGCTACACCATGTATCGCAGGTCTCCATGCATTTCGTTACAGTGTTCTGTCGCTGATGTCTTTCTACGCACAATAGCACCGTTGACGATACTTTCACGGAGCCTGATCTATCAGATCAGGGGTCTCTAAATTACTGGACCCTGATGGCCACATGTAAGGATTTGAATCTGCGTGGGGAGGAAGTAATGGTAACGAAATTTATTGTTGTTTAACAATAACAGTATATTCAGTGAAAACCTCAGATGCACTTTACTACTCTTTAGCATAAATATGAAATTTGTCTTCTGAATCCAAAATTTTCTGAAACTGTGTCTCTACCTTAGTCTGTTGCATGAATAAAATACATTTTGAATGCTTGTATGTTTAGATTTTGTAAATTTAAGCAATGAAAATGTTTGGTTCTATCTGTAGTTAATGTGAAATACACATCACGACAGTATTAATGAAACATGCATATTCCACTAAGCAAATTAGCAGGACACTGTCAGATAAGATCAAGAATCAGGAAGTTTATAAGGAGACAAGAGGCTGACAAAATCCTTAGCCTTTCTTGCTTTTGTGGGCCACATTTCTTTTAGAATAACATGAATCGTCTGTACATTTCCTGTGAAACCGCCATCAAATACTGCAGACCTTTTGGGATAGGTGAAGTAGGACTTGTTACTGCGGAAGGCCGGAATTTACAAAATACCTTGTCAGTGTGGTGTGGCATACACAGGACACGCCACACTCGCTGTGAAAGAACGCTGCACTGAACTTCGTTGTTGCACTCGCCTTTTGCAACCAAGCCAGTCGGCTATTGGCGAATCCTGTATTTCTACTGGGCATTCAATGGAGTGTGATGGGACTATGACTCTGAACACAGAAACGTCTTTTTGGGAATCCATTATTGATGAACTTGTGGAAAAACGACTGGTGGAAAATCTTATGAACTGTGATAGAGGCTATTAGTTGGACAGTGCGTGGAGTCTGCAATTCTTTTTTTTTTTTTTTTAATTCGAAGGCGACAGAGTGCGCCAACGGCCGCGGCGGGCGGTAACACAGAGGAGGCAGCTGAGTTCCAGCAGCGAGGGCGCTGCCGCCCGGAAGTGTGGTCCTTGTGTTAACTTGAATTTTGACGCATGGGCGAAATACTCGCAGCGCGCTATGTGTATACACCGGAACTGCGCCAGTCTTCGTCAGTCTTCGATGGCTCACCTGAAGATGACTGGGCAGATCTATAGTCGAAATATCGTGTGATGAATTAACCGACGACCGGCTGCAAGCCCGAGGTTTGTTTGAACTTCCAAATGACTGTTTTTCTCATTCGGAAATATTTCCATTTCTAACTCAATGAGAAAGAGCTTAACAAAATTTTACTTCATCAAATGAGAAAGATTCTCTTCTAGGAGAAACTTGAACTGACAGTGTGTGAGTTCACTGCATAAAATGAAACTGACAACAGAAATTACAGGCTTCATCACAGAGGACATATCATTTGACTTTGCACAAAATTCTCCCTGATGAACAACGCTGTGTACTGTCTAGCGTTTATAACACCACTGGCCGTATATTCTGAGTTTAGCCTTCCAAATAAACCTGTAGATCTGCCACATACAGTTCTGCTCCCAACGTCATAACACACTTCAGCCAACATTGAGGACGGTTGTACTTTCAGGAAAAGTTAATTGTACGCCTTGAGAGATATTCTCAACTGTTGTTGTAGCATGCAATGAAATCAGTTCAGCTAATTATTCAGTAACTTCGAAGACTTTGTCGAAACTTCTAAAAACTATAGCAATTGAGCAGTATCCAGGATATCTGTAGATTCGTGGAAGGGTAGTGAGTACCAGGCAAACTTATACGCCATTTCTTTATTTGATAAATTACAATCAATATCTTCAACTCAACGGGCCACTGCGTTGTTCGGTTTTTTTCAGGGAAAGTTCTTCAGCTGCAATTAAAATGCACCTCTTTATGTAATCACCATGACTGGCTTACCTTGTCTGGCAATTTTATTGGAAATCCGTAAATTTACTTTCGTAATGGCGCCACTTTGCGGAACACGAGTTGTAAAAATGCTTTGGTGAAAGCAAACTCCCTGTTTCGAGGTTATGTTCGCGTATCATGCCCTAGAATTTATCAACCTGTGAACCATGATTGATTTCGTAGTGGATCGAATATTGCATTCCTTAAGAACAATAATAACACGCAATGGTCTGCATCTTCCTCTGTAGCGAAATGTTTCTATGACCATGTTGTATTAAAGACACGACATGAACTATCCGCTTTTCTCTTTTTAGTTTCACAGACATATTGCGTATTCGAAAGAAGGAGAGCTCTCCTGGTGGCATCTCAGTTATTTATGAACAAGTAAAGGCAACAACCAGCTGCCTCTCAAGAAGTGAATGACCCAGAAGTATCACACGCTACTTTAAAAAACTTTCGTCCAGGTGTGGGACAGAATTAAACCCTTAGATGGTAAGGGGGAGGGGGAGGAATTAAGTTCTTTTGCATGGTATTTATAGACTTCCTTTCGGTCCAGATGCCTTTCCACAGCTGAACAATTTTAGTTGATTTTCTGTTCTATGACCACTTACCCTAATAACTGCTAACGTTCTTGTTATGACTGAAAGAGGGAGTCGTGTATCAGTCTCCCGCAGTAAAGCAGTTTCAGAAGACCAAAGGTGATATTTTGACTTTTATCTGCTAATTTATATCTCGGTGCCCCTAAGGCCATCGGGAAACTTAGTGCATAGCTTCCATCAATTTATTGAGTTAACGTTAAGACTAAAACTCGTTGGAATTTTTAACCAAATCGGTTAATTATAATTTCGAAGTCACTGAATCATCTCACGTTGATTTTATTAAGACTCATTTCGGCTTCGTTCAGTTTTTGTTTCTCAAATAGTTTTTGACGTAGCTCAAATCTGTTTTGAAGCTCTCTTTGCATTGCTTGTAACTTTATGATATGACTATTTAACATCTTAGGTCCTTTTGTAGCCTTGTCATCTACTAGTCTAAGATGAATAATTATATCGCTGGTGCAGTAACACAATTACGTCATTCGTGAGGTTCTTATCTATAGCGTGCTTCTGTTATTCTGTAGAATTTGACGATCTCGTTGCCTCATGTCGTTTGCAGGATAGTTGTTTTTTAATTTTTTCTTGGCATATATGTAGGTACATTGATGTTAGTATGTGCTCCTTTTGTCGTATTTAATTTAATAAGACTCATCTTATACGAATGGATGTTTCAAGCCTATCGTTGTCTTATACATCGGTTTTCTGATGTTACGGCGTGTTCCTCCATAACTTTACACTCCTACCCGATAAAATCTAATTCCATCGCAGACACTGCTCAACATACCAAACACGTGCCAGTGTTTCGAATTCCGTAGTATGTCGTAAACTTCTTTAGTGCCAGAAATGTCTGTTTTAAGGTTTGTGACATTCTGTGTGTTGGCGCGGTCCCAGAGTATGCGATTCGTGGCGCCGATCACAGACATCTGTGGCACATGATCTGAGCATTTTATGCGACGGAGTTACGAATGACGACACTCAACACGAAGATGAAAGCGAATCAAAACGTCACCTTGAACGTAGGTAAGTGACAAGCTTCAGCAAATAGCTGGTTGTATACATTTTCTCATTTTTTTCTAAATCAGTTAGCAAAATAAATATAAAAAATGATATGTCCTCTGACTTCTAACACTCAAACGTGTCACTGACAGCCAATGAGAAACTTTTAACTCAGCCTAAGAAGTTTGGAATAAACTAAACTAAACTCACAGATGAACGTAGAACCCTGTTTTGGTTCAAATGGCTCTGAGCACTATGGGACTTAACTTCTGAGGTCATCAGTCCCCTAGGACTTAGAACTACTTAAACCTAACTAACCTAAGGGCATCACACACATCCATGCCCGAGGCAGGATTCGAACCTGCGACCGTAACGGTCACGTGGTTCCAGATCCTAGAACCGCACGGCCACAAAGTTGCTACATCAGAATATGTGACACAAATGTCCGGCAGAACCCTTTTTTCCGTTGCCACAAAGATCTTCACGAGATTCTAAGCGTAACTAGAATGTAACTATAAGGTTGATATAAAAACTTAAAATTAGAACAGAAAATAATTTTGAGGTATAAGATTTTGAAGACATAAACTGCAAAAATTTTTGTCGTAATTTTCAGTATGAGTACCGATCTTAATCATACGTTTAACACTTTTTTTTAGGTAAGTAGGTAATATAATCGTGATGTACCACACCATACAGGGCAACATCTCCTAACGGGTACCTCCCCTGCCATTATAACTCCTGCATATTCCCATCTACCTTAGTAACTTACCAAAAGGTGTACACAACACATACGACATATTACTCTGCAACTGCGTATCGTATACACAGTTTTGTTTTTCATATGCGTGTCTCAGATTAGTTAAAGGGATAGAAATTTAATGTTTCTTTAAATTATTTTAGTCGATCTGAAAATATTCAGTTTAAGAACCGGTGATAATTCTAAATCTAAGTGCGGCGATCGACTATGAGACAATCGAATAGATTGAAATAAATTACTAAACAAGAAACTGTTCTACTTCTGTTGTTCTTGGTATAATATCTCAATTTGCCAACAATAAAGCACAAAAAAGCCGTTTGGATTACAAAAGAATATGAATCTGTATAGTCACGAAGTGACAGATGAACCAATACTACGAGGCGCATGGGAAGCCATGGATACGAACAGAAAAAATAGGCAATGAACTGCCACGGTCATTCGCATCACATCAAAGAGCTTAAAATCACTAAAAATGGAACAAATTGTTTTGCATCAATTGATGGATGCTTGAAAAATTGCTCAAACCAATTTCCTCTCGTGTTTCATTTTTACCTATGAGTGACAAAATGAGATTACAAATAGCTCATGTACTGCAAACTACGGGCTATAAATCGGAAGAGTCTGCTGCATCATTGCCGGCCGTGGTGGCCGTGCGGTTCTAGGCGCTGCAGTCAGGAACCGCGGGACTGCTACGGTCGCAGGTTCGAATCCTGCCTCGGGCATGGGTGTGTGTGATGTCATTAGGTTAGTTAGGTTTAAGTAGTTCTAAGTTCTAGGGGACTGATGACCTAAGATGTTAAGTCCCATAGTGCTCAGAGCCATTTGAACCATTTTTTTGCTGCATCATTAAGTAGAGAACAATCTACGTATAAGAGCTCATGACGCTTAAATGTTCTGGGTTTCTCACAGCATCATATTGGATGGTTATCATTTCATCACTGTCTCATCTCAGTCAAGCTATAAGGGCAAAAATAGTTCCATCGGAACGTTGCTGAATAATTCTGCTTGAAATTATATATTACAATTATATGCAACTAAGGTGGGAAACACTACTGTAGCACACAATCGGAATGCTAAGTCCTTCATTACCTAAGAAGCATCAATGATAGTAAAAAATTAAAAACTTCTACATTGTAACTTACTTGTTTCATTCGTTTTCCGTTGACTTCATTCCATTCAAATCAATAATTTTCCGTAATATCAGGCACATGGTTTTGTTTCTGACAACGACCATTTTTGTAGTTTCAAGTACAAATAATTAGTTTCGGTTATCTAATCTATCTACACTCCTGGAAATGGAAAAAAGAACACATTGACACCGGTGTGTCAGACCCACCATACTTGCTCCGGACACTGCGAGAGGGCTGTACAAGCAATGATCACACGCACGGCACAGCGGACACACCAGGAACCGCGGTGTTGGCCGTCGAATGGCGCTAGCTGCGCAGCATTTGTGCACCGCCGCCGTCAGTGTCAGCCAGTTTGCCGTGGCATACGGAGCTCCATCGCAGTCTTTAACACAAAGCAGTCTGCAAAACAAACGAAAGATATGGCACACTGACATACCCACAGAAGACGACGATGACATATACTGCTGCCCTTACGCCAATGAGTGCAGCGTACACAATCATCAAAGCAACAACACCACCCCTGGGCAACCTGAAGCGACACCCGAAAGAGCCAACAGCACACGTGTGACAGAAACATCCACGGAGTCTAAACAACCGAAACGCGAGGGGAAAGTAGTTGCGTGTGACGATCATTTCCGACAACCGCGGGCGCCTCCACCCAGTGCCACAAAAGTTCCTTCTACAGGCGACCCCGGCCCCCTCTCATCACCCAAGTCCGAGTCAGCACCACCAGCTGCTCCTCCTGCGCACACCAACAGCAGCATCAACAAAGCACCCATCGCAGAGGGGCAGCGTGTAGCTGCCACTCAGCCACGACACCCCAAGACGGCGCAGACGCCGACACCCGCTGCCACCACCAGCGATTTTAATTATAACAACATAGATTTAAACTTAAAATTAAGTAGATTAGAAAAAAGGGAGCTCTTCGAAACAGCGCAAAGAATGATCATTAGGCTATACCACCCCCATGGCAACTCAGTCTGCTTTCGTACAACGGAGCAGACGGACAGAATAATCCTGAAAACAGAGAACATCCCCACGGACTCAGATAGTCTGCTAGACCTACTCCTGCAGGTTTGCGCTCGCAGAGAAGAAAAATTTGATCTCGAAAAATTATACGAAGATCACGTTAGGGCCTATGGAAGGACCTACTTTGATTTCAGTCAAACAGGAAGTAAATGCTACGTTCACGTGAAGCATCCGATCTGAGGGTTGCTCAACTGAACGCCATGAGAAGCACACACGTCAGTCTGGAACTTCCACAGGTCCTGAATGAGCTAAACTGCGATATCCTGTGCATACAGGAGCCATATACGAAACAAGGCCATATCACCAATATCCCCACCCACGCGATATCAATATCGGGTAAAGCAGACTGCAAGGCGTCAGTCATAATCCTCAACACAGACATTCACCCAGTTAAAATAACGGAATTATGCACAGAACACGTTGCTACAGTGGAGATTACGTACAGGGGCGATACATGGGTCGTTGCATCGATTTATGCTCAATACAGCCATTGCATTAATCCCTATGCAAATGCTATCAGAAAAATTGCACAATACGCCGGCAATAAAAAATTATTAATCTGTGCAGATATTAATGCAAAATCCACTCTATGGCACTCCAACAGAACAGATGACAGAGGACGAATAATCAATGACGTAATACACGAAAATGGACTGAACGTCATCAACGAGGAAGGACACCATCCTACATTCACAGGGCATGACGGCTCCTCATCCAACATAGACATCACCCTTGCAAATAACGCCGCGACTACCTACATACTAGACTGGACGGTACACGACCACATTACCACGAGTGATCATAATGTCATCACGCTAACTCTACAGAAGACAGCAAACAACAACACTGCAACACAACCCAGAAGACTGCTCTTTCATAGGACAGACTGGGACACAGTAAGACACAAGATACAGGAACAATCACTGCAGAACATCAGAGGCAGTGTTGACTACAGAGCACACAAGTTAACAGAAATCATTACACACATACAAAACACCTGTACCCCCACATCACGCAAAACAAAACAGCAGACCAGCCCTTGGACAGCACACCTAACACAACTCAAGCAGGACACCAGACGTAGACGCAGACTCTACCAAAGGGCAATCTCAGACAGAGAAAGACAAGTAAGACTACATGAATACCGGCTTGCCAAGGACAGATACAAACAAGAACTAAATAAGACTAGAAAAGACCAATGGAATGACTACGTAGCAAGACAAACACAACTTAACATATGGGGGGGAACTTACAAGATCGTGACCGAAAAAATCAAGAGCCCACTGGTTCTGGGAACGCTACGACAGGATGACGGGGTGATGACTAAAGGATGGAGAGGCACAGCGGAGTACCTGCTAGGCAAACTCCTTCCTGACGACATCGCCACCACAGACACACCTGAACAAGCAGCATTGAGACGAGAACTCACCACAGCCTACACCACACCAACCGTCACCTGTCCGTTTGCGCAGGAAGAGGTGGCGATAGCGATCTAAGAACTTAAAAATAAGAAAGCGCCTGGACCAGATGGTATCCACTCTGAGGTACTAAAACAGATAGCACCGCAGATCACCCCATACCTCACAACTCTGCTGAACGACGCATTAAGGCTAGGCCGTGTGCCTGCAGTGTGGAAAGCCTCTAGGGCGGTCATCATCAAAAAAGCACCAGACAAAGACCCCTCAGAACCCAAATCATACAGACCCATATGCCTCATCAATACACTCGCTAAAACACAAGAAAAACTCCTTTGCAAAAGACTACAAACACATCGCACACTTCGGGGACTGACACCACACCAATATGGCTTTCGGGAAGGAAAGTCTATTGACGATGCAATCAACAAAGCACTTCAAATTGTACACAACACACCTACAAAGTACACACTAGCCATTATGATTGACATCTCGGGTGCATTTGATAATCTATGGTGGCCGGCCCTCTTCAAGAGGCTCAGACACCTGCAGGTACCGGAATCCCTGTACAACAGTCTTGTAGACTACTGCAGGGACAGAACAGTCGCTTGGCACATGGACGACAAGAAAGTAATCAAACGCATTACCAAAGGTTGTCCACAAGGATCGATCTGCGGCCCCATCTTCTGGGACATAATGTTAGAACCGCTCCTAGAATTACTTGAGGAGCACAATGCGACAGATGGAGTTGTCGCTTACGCTGACGACCTGCTTGTGGTAGTGTCAGCAAACAACCGTGCCCAGCTAGAAGAGAGAGCCAATGATACACTCAAAACAATTACACAATGGTGCACAGACAACAAGCTCAAGGCAGCAGAAAATAAAACAACTTACACACTACTAAAGGGCATCCTGCATAGGAACCCAGCAGTCAAAATCGGGGACACAAACATTAAAAGATCAAAAGTAACACGCTACCTTGGAGTCTACATAGACGAACGGTTGAACTTCCACGAACACATACGAATATCCACGGACAAAGCAGAAAAAATACTGCACAAACTGGCAAGGCTAAACTCGAAACAATACAGACTACCACTGTCAGTCATACGAACATATCATTGCGCTCTCTTCGAGTCGGTACTATGTTTTGCTGCCAGCACGTGGGCCCATAGACTCAGCCTATCCACTAACAGAACCGCCGTACAGCGGGGGCAAAGAAGCATTCTGCTTCGACTAACAGGGGCCTTCAACACAACCTCAGTCGACGCACTTTGCGTCGTGATGGGAATCTTCCCAATAGACGTAACCATAAGATACCGTGCGGCAAAGTACTGGCTAAAGATGGGGAAACTAGACCAGGTTCGGCAGATCACTGGTGAACCATATGCTACATCACGTCAACTCAAAGCATGGCGAGTGGATACCTGGCAGAGCGAGTGGGCTAACAGCGATAAGGGCCGACGAGTCTATAGCTTTTTCCCTGACATCAAAGAACGATTAAGACTGAAGCATATCGATCCTAGCCGCGGTATGGTACATTTTCTGACAGGCCACGGCCCTTATCCCACGCACCTGAGCCGCATGAGTCTGCAGCAGACTACCAGATGCACATGTGGGGAAGAAGGCTCCCCAGAACACACTGTCCTATTCTGCGGGCAACGCACAAACATTAGACACACACTACACATTACCCGGCAGAATACCCAAGATGAAATATACACCATTCTACGAGACCCAGACCTATGTGACAAACTTAATACACTAACTGACGAAATATCCAGGTCCCTGTATACCGAATATCTAAACAATAGACCATTCAGAAGGCAAGGCCGGGGACGCAGACCACAGAGTGCCCATGAGATGGATAGCAGTACAAACACCTCGGGCGAAGACACGGATGTTGAGATAAGTCATGTCGACGACCCATTGTGGCAACCTGCGTATGAGTAGTCTAGGTACCTGAACAACATCCAACACTAAAGAACACACACATGCACACAAAATCACAAATGAGTAATAGTCAAAATCCAGGCACTTACCCCAGGGACCTACGCATCCTGGCGAGAAGCAACACCCAGCCTGGATGGAAGGATCTTAATTGTGGTTCCCCTTAGCTGGGCCCAACCCGACGGATACTTAACGTAGATCGGGGAAAACCACCGTCCAGGCTGAGTTGCCGCGTAACCAGGAGGCGGGAACTGGTCTTACATGCATATGTACACACATACACACACACGCACATAGCACATACATACAAGAACACACACAAGAGGATATGCAGTCAAAAGGTGACATGACACCTGTAAACAAGGGTTAACTCCAAGATAGGCACCTACCATATGAACCTACGCCTCCCGACGAGAGACAACACTGGGCCTGGATGGAAGGATCTTAATTGTGGTTCCCCTTTGCTGGGCCCAACCCGACTGATACACAATGTAGATCGGGGAAAACCACCGTCCAGGCTGAGTTGCCATATAGCCGGAAGGTGCCAATCATTCATCAAGCGAGAACTTGTCTGACAAGCACACATACACACCCACAACCACACATGATGACACACACACAGACCTAAACAAATTCAATAAAATCACTCCATCACATCTAGACTAGTTAATATTTAATTTTGCACTATGTAAGTAGTAAAAAGCTAATTAAGTTTACAAGTACATATGTGAACTGTGAGTGGCGGCCAGCGTCTTGAAGCTCATTCCAAGACCCTGACCGCAACCCACACATAGGTGGTGGTAATTTCTCTATCCTTTTCTTTCCTATCTTTCTGTTTACTCCTTCTTAAATTCAAAATGAAATTGTTTTCCATTTCCGTATTATTTATATTATTTGTAACGTATCTAAAAGCTGCACAACGAACAAGTAACGTAAAAGCCCGCCTCCACGTGGCAAGACTTGGGCAACAGTGTGAGTGGGATCGGGAACAGGGGAGGTAACTCACATAACCACTCCTGGGCCCGAGCCCAGTCACAGTGGCTAAGAGGCTTAATACGACCCACCATAAGCAATTAGAAGGTGGGTCAATAAATAAAGAGCAGCAAAAAAAAAAAAAAAAAAGTCTTTAACACTGGTAGCATGCCGCGACAGCGTGGACGTGAACCGTATGTGCAGTTGACGGACTTTGAGCGAGGGCGTATAGTGGGCATGCGGGAGGCCGGGTGGACGTACCGCCGAATTGCTCAACACGTGGGGCGTGAGGTCTCCACAGTACATCGATGTTGTCGCCAGTGGTCGGCGGAAGGTGCAGGTGCCCGTCGACCTGGGACCGGACCGCAGCGACGCACGGATGCACGCCAAGACCGTAGGATCCTACGCAGTGCCGTAGGGGACCGCACCGCCACTTCCCAGCAATTTAGGGACACTGTTGCTCCTGGGGTATCGGCGAGGACCATTCGCAACCGTCTCCATGAAGCTGGGCTACGGTCCCGCACACCGTTAGGCCGTCTTCCGCTCACGCCCCAACATCGTGCAGCCCGCCTCCAGTGGTGTCGCGACAGGCGTGAATGGAGGGACGAATGGAGACCTGTCGTCTTCAGCGATGAGAGTCGCTTCTGCCTTGGTGCCAATGATGGTCGTATGCGTGTTTGGCGCCGTGCAGGTGAGCGCCACAATCAGGACTGCATACGACCGAGGCACACAGGGCCAACACCCGGCATCATGGTGTGGGGAGCGATCTCCTACACTGGCCGTACACCACTGGTGATCGTCGAGGGGACACTGAATAGTGCACGGTACATCCAAACCGTCATCGAACCCATCGTTCTACCATTCCTAGACCGGCAAGGGAACTTGCTGTTCCAACAGGACAATGCACGTCCGCATGTATCCCGTGCCACCCAACGTGCTCTAGAAGGTGTAAGTCAACTACCCTGGCCAGCAAGATCTCCGGATCTGTCCCCCATTGAGCATGTTTGGGACTGGATGAAGCGTCGTCTCACGCGGTCTGCACGTCCAGCACGAACGCTGGTCCACCTGAGGCGCCAGGTGGAAATGGCATGGCAAGCCGTTCCACAGGACTACATCCAGCATCTCTACGATCGTCTCCATGGGAGAATAGCAGCCTGCATTGCTGCGAAAGGTGGATATACACTGTACTAGTGCCGACATTGTGCATGCTCTGTTGCCTGTGTCTATGTGCCTGTGGTTCTGTCAGTGTGATCATGTGATGTATCTGACCCCAGGAAAGTGTCAATAAAGTTTCCCCTTTTTGGGACAATGAATTCACGGTGTTCTTATTTCAATTTCCAGGAGTGTATTTTTTGCAGATTTACGATACGATTTTTTTGGGTTGTGTAAGGAAAGGGAAAATCTTCGTTCAACACATGTGACGAAACGGGACGTAAGCTGAAGTGGGAAGTAGTAAAGTAGCACAGTAATAAAATAGTTCGCTGGATTTGTGATGGAAGAAGGGGAAACTTCGCTAACGAGCAAGGCGACAGACGAAGCCGATATTATTAACTGAGCTTCGCGAAGACGAGAATGGGACAGAACTGATTTAATGCAAATGACAGACAGTCGCTTTTCTCATTAGGGAGACTGTGTAGTTAAGCTCGAACAAGTCGTATATAATCATAGGGAAGTTGTCAAGACCAGGAGAGACGAGAGCTGACAATTTACCAGCGAAGTTAACGACAGTGGGTTTTGTAATGGTGGGTGGCAGCCGCATAGAAACACAATAGATTTACAAGACACCGAACTAATCGGTAGGCTCCTTAAAGCCAATTCAATGGGATGAAATAAGTGGGTGGAAAATAGTGTAATGTTGGACAAGGTGTGACAACATTTGACGAGAAATTGGCTTCTTTTCACGACGATGCATATCTGTGATGAAAGCAGGAAACAAGTTCATAACTAGCGTTAAAATTCGGAAAGGAATTTTATGCAAAAACTCTGATTCTACAAAATGCAACAAATTTATTAACATACCATATACAACTATGATTAAATCGTGTGCAGGAGGAATAATGTATTAATTAATGGACTTTGCATCTATACTGAAAGAGGAATTGAAATACAGGGTGAACCAAAACCCGCATACTCGGACGCTGCAGCGCAATTTCTTGCATACTACCAGCACAGAATATCTCTAACAAAGTTTCGACTCGCACTTATTTGTAGTAAAGTAAAAAAGGCGGTTTGGTAAAACTGGCCTCAAATGTACGATAAGAATCTTCATTAAATTTAAAGTCGCTATTCTGTCCAGTTAATGCAGTGGATAGAGTTCTGCACTGGAGTACTCGAATTGGAGAACACGATTTGGAGTCTAGGCATACTTCTTAATTTTCCAAATTTCACGATATAGTAAGTATACTGGTTCACTCCACTTCATGTCATCATCATCAGTTATCTGCTATATTAGCAGGTCCTTTGCCTCTCCATTTTCTGCGATCCATTGCTTCCTTCTTAAGGCTGCTGTATGTTGTACCGTCCACTTCATGTACCACATTCTAATCCAGTTCCCGCTTACTTTGCTGCCACTGATTCAGTCGATTAATACCAACTACCGTGCTTCCCATATTCATGCCAGTTACATATCTTTAGAACATTGTGTCACCAACAGGGCTAGCAACCCACTTCACAACTCATTACCGAACTCCGTTACTATTTTTATTACCATCATGTTGTAACTACTAATTATGTCTTTCAGCTGTCAGTCAGCTAGTCACTCATACTGAATACCATATATATGTTTAACAGCTCCGTATTGATAAGTATTGTTGTTGTTTCTCCCCTGAAACAAGTACTTAATTTTAACTGATTATTACTTTTCATAAATATTTCTGACATGTATGACCCATTAGGTTGGCCAAACTTGTAAAATAAAAAATACAGATCTAGATTCAGAATCAAACTCTAGATCTCGAACATTCTAACGCAAAACTCTACCAACTGCACAAATTCTTTTACACTAACATAAACAGTTAATTTAAAAAAAGAACTGTTATAAATCTTTTCAGTCAGGAAGACAAAACATGAACAAAAAAGATATCCCATTTGTGCTTAGCTTCGCAATCCGTTTAACAGGTGTGTTATTCATTAAATACATTACGAAACACCTGATGTCATATCCAAATTCCTTAATGCACAGTCAAGCCTATAGTCACAGAAATATAATTTTTAAGCACTGCTATTAAAGGCGCTTTCTAGACCTGAGTAACATGATAAATGCTTATGCAAAAAACAAAACTTGGAGTACAATGGTGCATTACAATTCAGTAACTAATATTACGAAAATTAAATATCACTTACATACTATTTAAATGATTACTAACTACAAATGGTTGATACAGCGGAATTTAATTACAATTCTGCTGAAAGTATACCATTGTTTTCTCTTTTAGAGTACGTCCTTGTGTTCAGATGAGATCAGACTGACTTCTTAACGATAGCCGAACTGTGTGGCCGAGCGGTTCTAGACGCTTCAGTTTGGAACCGCGCGACCGCTACGATACCAGGTTGGAATCCGGCTTCGGGCATGGATGTGTGTGATGTTCTTAGATTAGTTAGATTTGAGTAGTTCTAAGTTTTAGGGGACTGATAACCTCAGATGTTAAGTTCCGTAGTGCTCAGAGCCATTCTTAACGATAGCGAATGAAGCTAAACCATCTTGCGAAATGATAAAGCAATCCACGCAAAATTACAGGTGTATTAGCTAATTTAAATACAGCGATAGCTACGATCAGGAATGTCAGCCTCATAGAAACACTGTTAGCGAATGTTGCTGTTGATGAAATACAGAACCAATAAGCAGCTTTCAGCACGTAGCTGCGTCGGAAATGGTAAGGAATGTAATCTGCTGCCAACTTCGTATACACTCAGTCTGCATTTAGAAGAGTTACTTAGGGCAAAGTATGCTAATTTTACAAGACGTCGAACTACGGTCATGAAGAAGGTAGCAATTGATACGCCGTTTAAGGAGAGAAACGTGGAATAATCGTCAGTAAGCACCTTCTGCTACAGGCTTCTCCGACGTATCTGTCGAGCGGGCGGGAAAATGTTTCAGGGCCCGCGCTTCCGGAGTCCTCGCGCTACGGTTGCTGAGCGACCTAGACTCGGGCAAGGCGAGGATTGCGCAGGCGCCTCCTCTGGGAAGCCAGCAAAGCGTAGATCCCATGAATGAAACACAGTAATTACTTGCGGGAGGACTGTCTTGTTCTCTTATGGCCTCATTGCTTACTGTCCGGTATTACTCAATAACATCTGTCATATGGCTGACAATCAGCAATGAGTGACAGATTCAGTCTGAAAAAAAGTTTCTACTGCCTCCATACAACGTGAATGAAGTCGTAATTATTACAGTGTAAATGTATGTTTATTATCCAGGGTAACTGAAAGTTACAGTTACACAGTATTCCGCTTCCTGAGTGCGTAAGTATAGTGTAATGAAAAGACGCACTTTTTTGGCTGTGGCGTATTGACAAAGTCTTCATATAAGGCCTTTTTACATATTCTACCTGAAAGGGAAATAACTATCTTTCACGTAGGATATGGACCGAAGTGGGACAGGATTAAGCATGTAATTTCTGTTCGAAACGAGTAGGAATCATCTGTCAGATGTATGATTTACAAGGATTATTTCATAGAGCGTTGTTGTAGATAATATGTTGCAAACCGCAGCGCAAAAAACTTTCGGAGTTCATAAATCGGATCTTTTTATTTTGTTGAAATAAAAGTAGGGTCAAGAGCTTTGGGTAGCCCTTGGTTAGGGACGATTTGCATACCAAACAGAAGGATCGTTTTAGTGTCGGTCTCTTACAGTACAAGGCCAAAGTATCAATATTACACACTTCCTTCTGCTTAGGTAAATGGAGCAAATCGCTTGGTTCTTTTTGCATTTGATGTGGGCCTCAAGGGGCTTATAGAGGCACCATTAGCTCATGACCGGTTCCTTAGAAAGCCCGAAAAAGTTCTATGAAAAGATAGTAACAATAAGAGGGAGCAAGAGAGAGACAGTGGCAGTGAGGGGATAAAGTAGCAGTAGGACAGAATGAAGGAGAATGTGGCTGTTAGATAGGAGACAGTGACGGAGAGGCTCAGAGAGAATAAAAATGAGTTGGTCTGATTGAGAGAGTGAGTATGGGAGACTGGGAGTGGATAGGTGTGAGTGACTTATAGCGATTGCGTAGTGGGTTTGAGCGAGTTACAGTTAGGGGAGCTTGTGGAAGTGAAATGAGAGTTGCAAATATGGAAACGTTTCGATCAGCAGCGAAGCTCTCTATTTGTTCTTTGCCTACATCCACATAGAATAATGTTTCTCTTGAGTCGATCTAGAACTGCGAGCTTTGTTTCTTCCTTCCACGCGACATTTGAATGATAAGTGTAGCAGTGGCTGAAATGGGCATAATGTCCTGAAGATTTGTAATGAGAAGAGCTGGCGTGTTTCCTGAAGATCGGCATTATTCTTGATCTGTGGGAAAAGAAACTTGTTATGAATGTCAGGTTGGAGCAGTCATGGACTGTGCGGCTGGTCCCGGCGGAGGTTCGAGTCCTCCCTCGGGCATGGGTGAGTGTGTTTGTCCTTAGGACGGTTTAGGTTAAGTAGTGTGTAAGCTTAGGAACTGATGATCTTAGCAGTTAAGTCCCATAAGATTTCACACACATTTGAATATTTTTTTTTGTCAGATTGGAGCAAAGATTAATTCGGCAGGGGCTATGTTGCTCGTTCTGTCGTACTGGCAGGATATTCTCAATGCTATGATGCTCATTATCGGCTATTTTTGAACTCCAAACGCTGAAATAGTTCCGTAGAATTGGTCTCAGTTCCTTGTTGTATGCTTCTTTTATGGATTCATAAGTAGAGTGTGGGCTTATCGTTCGGCTGTTGTTGTGCTTTTGTGGACATTGACTGTCTAGTGTCGAGTTTCATCAGTCAACATCTAGCCCCACAGTCACCCGTATCTCATCAAACATACGTTTTACAATTATTTCTAACTTGATGGCTGTACCTTGATGCTGCAAACTGACAACTGTTTCACTTCGTTTACTGCCGGGATCTGACCAACGTGCACTGTGTGATATGCTGGGTAAAACCGAATTCAACGGACAAAATTTAGGAGGTTATTTAGTGATATTTTCCATTTTGGTGTAAGGGATGTTGTTACAGAGCAATACAGTGATTGTAATTATTGTTTTTATCCCAAATACCTTCGTTCCTGTGATAAAAAATTCAAAACGGTGAAAAAGCCTATAATATGTAGTAATCAAAACGTACAACACAAAACACAGAGTAATACTACAAAAGGAAAGGTACTGTGATTTGCTTTCCGTCTCAACGACAACAACTCACCCATAGCGCCGTTGTTCGGCTGTTCCGTTGCATTCGCTGAATTCATACAAGACGTGCAAAATCTGCCAACACTTCACCAGCAAACTCATCCGTACTACTATGTTACATTGTTAACACACAGCTAACACTGTCGAAAAATCAAACTGAATGCATTAAATGCAAGCCTGTGGGCGAAGAATAGAGGGAGCAATACTGGTGCCAACAGGAAGAATCGTGGGGGAATGGAGAAGCTTTCTTCCATTACTAGACATACCACGCATACCTTCGACATTTGAACTGTTGTGTTGATATATTCAGAGAAATACACATACAGACTAAATGAGCCTATAAACGGAAAGAAATGTAATTACTGTGTAACGAGCCACCAGACACAATGGATCCGTCATATCGAAATAGAAAATCTCGTAGATTAACCTCCAAAACTTTGTCGGTGGAGTTATGGCTCGCCCTATAGACTTAGGTATATAGGGTGTTACAAAAAGGTACGGCCAAACTTTCAGGAAGCATTCCTCACACACAAAGAAAGAGAATATGTTATGTGGACATTTGTCCGGAAACGTTTACTTTCCATGTTAGAGCTCATTTTATTACTTCTCTTCAAATCACATTAATCATGGAATGGAAACAAATAGCAACAAAACGTACCAGCGTGACTTCAAACACTTTGTTACAGGAAATGTTCAAAATGTCCTCCGTTAGCGAGGATACATGCATCCACCCTCCGTCGCATGGAATCCCTGATGCGCTCATGCAGCCCTGGAGAATGGCATATTGTATCACAGCCGTCCACAATACGAGCACGAAGAGTCTCTACATTTGGTACCGGGGTTGCGTAGACAAGAGATTTCAAATGCCCCCATAAATGAAAGTCAAGAGGGTTGAGGTCAGGAGAGCTTGGAGGCCATGGAATTGGTCCGCCTCTACCAATCCATCGGTCACCGAATCTGTTGTTGAGAAGCTTACGAACACTTCGACTGAAATGTGCAGGAGCTCCATCGTGCATGAACCACATGTTGTGTCGTACTTGTAAAGGCACATGTTCTAGCAGCACATCAAATGGGCATCTACCAACTCCGCATTTGTAAACATTGCACTGACTGTAAAACCACGTTCGTGATGAACACTAACCTGTTGATGCTACGTACTGATGTGCTTGATGCTAGTATAGAGTAATGAGTCGCATGTCAACACAAGCACCGAAGTCAACATTACCTTCCTTCAATTGGGCCAACTGGCGGTGAATCGAGGAAGTACAGTACATACTGACGAAACTAAAATGAACTCTAACATGGAAATTAAGCGTTTTCGGACACATGTCCACATAACATCTTTTCTTTATTTGTGTTTGAGGAATGTTTCCTGAAAGTTTGGCCGTACCTTTTTGTAACACCCTGTATAATAAATATATTTCATTTGTAGAGGTTCGTCTTGATTACATAACTGTATAATTCAGAGTTACTTCCTTCGGCTGTTGTGATCTTCAGATCGGTTACAAATAAAAAACAGTGGTGTGGCAAACAAACTTCAGTTGGGTAAGGTTAACACTATCTTGACCTAGGCATACATAAGAAATTAGAGATAAAAAATAATAACATAACTAACAGCCACGCATACCAATCACACTTACCATAAATATGTTTTGAAACGTAAACGTCAATACTAATATACCCAAGTATACAGCAGTTGTGTTCTGAAGTGTGTAGATATTGCCGTTGAGACTTACATCAGAATACTTTTATGATGCGAAAGGCTGGTATGCATGGCTGTTATATTATTATTTTTTTTATTTTTCAGTATAACATTCAGTCTTCAGTTGCACAGTTGTTTTTATTTTGCTTTACCGGTTTCAACAAATTAAACTGTCATCTTCACAAGCCCACAAAATTTGGGATGATATATGCTTTTATAATCGAAGATCATCCCAGAAGTCATAGCAACTATGGACTATCTTACGATATTGCGACAACATAGGAATTCCACGATGTGCATTGAACCGCTAAGGCACTGTGTACCTAAATGGCAAAATAAAATAGGGTTCCAGTACAAGAGGTCATGGTGAAGGTTAAAATAAAACACACGCATTGGTGCTCAGTGTAAATTTATTGCGCACGAGTATAAATGGAACAAAAATGAATCGAAATCGGGGAAGGCGATGAATGTCATTGGTTTTGCCATCGAAAAGCCGTGAGGGTATGCACCCTGCTTGAAAGGCGCCTCCCATATGATGGTTTCTCCAGTTGTTTGATGAGGTCGAAGTCGCGTGGACTGAGGGCTGCTGTTTGGAGTGGGCAGGGAAGGATTTCCTATCCCCTCCGCAGTACACAATTATTGATGACGCCTGCAGTGTGGGCTGTAGCGTTATCATGGAGTACGATTGCATTATCCAGCAGTGGCGGACGATTTCACTGAAATGCACATCGCAGCTGGTACAGCAGAAAGTTGCTGAAGTATCGGGCATTGACAGTGTGGCCGTCCCTGACAGGGTGACACTCAAAACTGCCATGGCTTCTGAAGATGACAGATTAAAGTATTCAAACCAGTAAAGCGAAGTACAGTAATCGTGCAGCTAACGACTCAATTTTATTCTGAAACATATAAGACAGGTTCTGAGAAATTAACAGCTATGAATCCATACTGATATTATAAATGCGAAAGTAATTCTGTTATGCTTTCACGACTAAACCGCCGAATCGTTTTTGATGAAACTTGGTATGGAGATAGGTTGAACACCGAGGAAAAACACAGACTGCTTTAGAAAACGCATAGTACAAGATATTTAATGA
This sequence comes from Schistocerca cancellata, assembly GCF_023864275.1. Taxonomy (NCBI): domain Eukaryota; kingdom Metazoa; phylum Arthropoda; class Insecta; order Orthoptera; family Acrididae; genus Schistocerca; species Schistocerca cancellata. The sequence continues at coordinate 483,550,191 of NC_064628.1, forward strand.
TTTGAATAAAATAACACGAAACATTGGATAATACTTACACTTTGAAACAGCTTTTGACTCTTTGACTTTTGAACTCAATCATATTTATGGAAATGTTTTTATTGTTTGAGACGTTCTGCAAAATACGATTCAATATAATTAATAAAATGCTTATACAATCCCCAACGTGTTTAAATCCATACTTACACAATAGTATTAGTCACAAGCCCGTCGGATTTTAGCCACTGAGCATCACGTTTCTCTTATAGGTTCTAAGGTGCTTGAAGACTCACAACGAGAATGTGGTTTAAATGTTGTATGAGAAACAGAGAGAAGTTGTGCTTTTACATGTAGTGTGTGGAAAGCTTTTGCTGAGGCTGCTTTTGATTATGACATGCAAGCACAGCTGCAGGTAACGGGCAGACACGTGAGGGCAGCTAATATTACTGCACGTACGAATATTATAAAATTTGAACTGCTCCGAACTTACATTATTTTTTGTTCGTCAGTCTAATGCTATTTAATAATTTCAGAAAGTCCACATTTTGCTTTGAACCGTCACCATCAGTCATCGTAACAGAGCTACCGATATGTGTCGGCAGCTCGTGGTCTTGTGGTTCGATTTCAGGCAGGGTCGGCTTTGTTCCACTCGGGAATGGGTGTGTGTTTTGTCCTCAACATCATTTTATCAACATCATGCGCAAGTCGCCGAAGTAGAGTCAAATAAGAAGTCTTGCACCAACCGGCCCAACATCCAGACGGGGGTCTCCCGACCAATAAGGCCATACGTACATTTCAGTTCATCTTAATGATTCGCGAGTGCTGCCGCAGAACCCGATTTTAGATTAGTGAACATAAACAGTTTTTAAAAAATACATTAGTTGCATAATGTACACGCTGTATAATGTACAGATGCCCACATGCCCGTGCACGCACCGACTGGCAGTGATACGGTTCGCGCATCGTCATCGTGCACTGGACAGTTGGGGCAAGGCGTACATCATGAGCTATGCTTATCTGAACGGCACACACATGAGAGCGGCTGACGTTATTGCACATAGAGCGGTTTACTTGCTCATGATCACTCATCGTAATAAAGCTTCTGATATATGAGAGCAGTCACGTAACAGCTTGTAAAATAATATTTTTTATTCATTTCCTATGTATTCCTGGGTCTTTTGTAGATTTAGCTTCAGCTAATTGAACTTAGTTTGCCAAGCTACTGTTCTTCCATTTGAAAAAGATCTGAAGATGGTAGCAGTTAGTAATTGTAAATTGTGAAACTTAAGTGATCAAGACGGACCATTTCAAACAAACTGCCGTTAACATGATCACGGACTCCTTTACAGATTTCATGTCTTCGATCGATAATAATTAAATAACACGGAATCTGACTGAGTATATCATTAACACGAAAATGACATATTGGAACTCGTAAACAGGAAGGTAAGGAAATGTGTACAGGATGTATGGACCTAGCTGTTGGTACAGTGGGATCTGTTGAGAGACCAGACAAACGTGCGTTCTTGAAGAGGGACAGCAGCCTTTTCAGTAGTTGCAGGGGCAACAGTCTGGATGATTGACGGATCTCACCTTGCTGTGCTGGTAATGCAAACGGCTGAAGGCAAGGGGAATGGACGGCCGTAATTTTTGGTGAGTGCATACAACTCTGGTGTATGGTTAAATGATGATGGCATCCTCTTCGCTAATGTGTTCCGAAAGAGAAATAGTCCCCCATTCGGATCTACGTGTGGGGACTACTCAGAGAATGTCGTCATCAGTAGAAACAAAAATGGCATTCTACGGATCAGAACGTGGGAAGTTGAATCCCTTAATCATGAAGGTAGACTAGAAAATTTAAAAAGGGAGATGGATAAATTGAACTTAGATATAACAGGAATTAGTGAAGTTCGGTGGCCGGCCGGAGTGGCCGAGCGGTTCTAGGCGCTTCATTCTGGAACCGCGCGACCGCTACGGTCGCAGGTTCGAACCCTGCCTCGGGCATGGATGTTTGTGATGTCCTTAGGTTAGCTAGGTTTAAGTAGTTCTAAGTTCTAGCGGACTGCTGACCTCAGAAGTTAAGTCCCATAGTGCTCAGAGCCATTTGAACAATTTGAAGTTCGGTGGCAGAAGGGACAGGACTTCTGGTCAGATGAATACCGGCTTTTAAATACAAAATTAAATAGGCATAATGCAGGAGTAGGTTTACAAGCAGTCTCGACCGCAAAAGTATATGGCTCAAATGGCTCTGAGCACTATGGGACTTAACTGCTGTGGTCATCAGTCCCCTAGAACTTAGAACTACTTAAACCTAACTAACCTAAGGACATCACAAACACCCATGCCCGAGGCAGGATTCGAACCTGCGACTGCAGCGGTCGTGCGGTTCCAGACTGTAGCGCCTAGAACCACTAGGCCACTCCGGCCGGCTTGTGGTAACTGGTTTTCGTCAGTTTTTGATCATCTTCAGACCTTTATACCATGGTGGTAGGCAGTAACGGTGAGTCGAGCAGAGCTCCACGAACGTCAACTGCTCAATAAGGTTTAATAATGAATAAGAAAGTAGGAATGCCGGTAAGCTACCATGAACATCATAATCAACGCATTACTATAGCCAAGGCAGACACTAACTCCACATCCACAACAGTAGTAATAGTTTATATGCCAAATAGCTCCGCAGATGAAAAAGAGATTGAAGAAATGTATGAGAAGGTAAAAAAATATATATATATTCAGGCTTTTAGGAGAGATGAAATTTTAATTGTGATGGGGAACTGGAATTCATTAGCAGGAAAAGGAAGAGAAGGAAAAATAAGTGAATATGGACTAAGGGGAAAGGAATGAAAGAGGAAACCGCCTGGCAGAATTTTGCACAGAGCATAATTTAGCCATCGCTGACACTTGGTTAACAATCATGAAAGAAGGTTGCATATATTGAAGAACCCTGCAGACACCGGAAGGTTTCAGATACATTATGTAATGGTAACACAGTAATTGCGGAACCAGATTTTAAGATGTAAGATATTTCCAGGGGCAGAGTGGACTCTGATCACAATGTATTTGAACTGTAGATTTAAAGCTGAAGAAATTGCAAAAAGGTTGGACATTAAAGAGATAGGACTTGGGTGAGTGAAAAGAAACAGAGGTTACTGAAAATTTCAGAGGAACGTTGGGCAACGGATGACTAGAAGAAGGGAAAAGAACACAGTATAAGACGAATGGGTAGCTTTAGGAGCTGAAGTAGTAAAGGCAGCAGAAGTTGAAATAGATAAAAAGACCTGACGTCGTAGAAATCCTTCAATAACACAGAAGATGTTGAATATAAGTGATGACAGGAGAAAATTTAAAAATTCAGCAAATGAAGCAGGTTAAAGGGAATAAAAACGTCTAAAACTAGATCGACAGGAAGCGCAAAACGGCTAAGCAAGATTGGCTAGAAGACAAATGTAAAGATGTAGAAGCATATTTCAGTTGGGGAAAGATAGAGACCGCCTACTGGAAAAATAAACTGGCATTTGGAGAAAAGAGATGCAGCTGTGTGAATATCAAAAGCTCAGGTGGAAAACCACTCCAAAGAAGGGAAATCTGAAAGGTAGAAGGAGCATATAGAGGGTCCACACAGGTGAGATGAATTTGAAGGCAACATTACAGAAAGGGAAGAGGACATAGATGAGGTTGAAATGGGATATATGATACTGCGATAAGAATTTGACAGACCACTGAAAGACTTAAGTCGAAACAAGACCCCTGGAGTAGACGATATTCCGTCAGAACTGTTGATAGCCTTGGGAGAGCCAGCCATGACAAAATTATTCCATTTGGTGCACAATATGTATGAGACAGGCGGAATACACACAGTTCGAGAAGAATGTAATAACTGCAATTCCAAAGATAGCAGGTGCTGACATATGTGAAACTACCGAACTATTGATTTAATAAGTCATGGTTGCAAAATACTAACACGAATTCTGTACGGAAGAATGGAAAGACTGGTAGAAACCGACCTCGGGGATGATCGGTTAGCTAAGATTTCGGAGAAATGTAGGAACACGAGTAGCGATGCTGGTCCTACGACTTACTCTAGGGGATATGTTAAGGAAAGGCAAACCTGCATTTACAGGATACGTAGACTTAGAGGAATGGAATACTCTCTTTGAAATTCTGAAGGTAGCGAAAGGCTATTTACAACTTGTACAGAAACCAAATGGCAGTTATAAGAGTCGGGGGGCATGAAAGGGAACCAGTGATTAAGAAGGGAATGAGACAGGACTGTAGCTTATCCCACTATTATTCAATCTGTAAGGTAAGCAAGCAGGAAAGTAAGCAAACAAAAATTTGGAGTATGAATTAAAGTTCAGGAAGAAATAAAAAAATTTAGGATTGCCGATGACATTGTAATTCTGTCAGAGACAGAAAAAGACTTGAGAGAGCAGTTTAACGGAACAGACAGCATCCTGAAAGGAGGATGTAAGATGAACATCAACAAAAGCAAAACGAAGATAATGGAATGTAGTCCGATTAAATCAGATGATTGTGAGGAAATTAGGTTAGGAAACGGAACACTTAAAAGTTGTACATGATTTTTGCTATTTGGGCAGCAAATTAACTGATGGTTGCCGAAGAAGAGAAGATATAAAACGTAGACTGGTAACAGCAACAAAAGCGTTTATGAAGAACAGAGATTTGTTACCATCGAATACAGATTTAAATGTTAAGAGGTATTTTCTGAATGGTTCCGGCGGAGGTTCGAGTCTTCCCTTGGGCACTGATCTGTGTGTTTGTCCTTAGGATAATTTAGATTAAGTAGCGTGTAAGCTTAGAGACTGATGACCTTGGAAGTTAAGTCCCATAAGATTTCACACACACATTTTTTGAAGGTATTTGTCTGGAGTGTAGCCAGTGTGGAAGCGAAACGTGGACGATAAATAGTTTAGACAAGATGAGAATAGAAGGTTTTGAAATGTGGTGCTACAGAAGGATGGTGAAGATTAGATGGAGAGATCACGTAACGACTGAGGAGGTATTGAACAGAATTGATGAGAAAAGAAATTTGTGGCACAACCTGAATAGAAGAAGGAGTCGATTGATATGACACATTCTGAGACATCTAGGAATCATGAATTTAGCATTGAAGGGATGTGTGGTGGGGTAAAAATCGAAGAGGAAAACCAAGAGATAAAAACAGTATGCTGATTCAGAAGGATGTAGGCTGAAGTAGTTATTTGGGGATGAAGAGACTTGCACAGGATAGGGTAACATGGAGAACTGCATTAAACCAGTCTTCGGACTGAAGACCACAACAAAATACAGGGTGTACCAAAACTTGCTCAGTCTGACAACACAGTACAACACTTGCATGCTAACAGTACAAAAATGCCTCTACCAAAATTTCGTCCTTTGCATACTTTCGGTAGAAAATTGACATCAAAGAAAGGCAATATGGGAACACTGCAGGCAAATGTTGGGAGAATGATCTTCATTCAGTAGTGCCCAACTGAGTCGGCCAATTAGTGTAGTGGGAGCCGGCACGGTAGCTCAGCGTGTTCGACCAGAGGGTTAGTCGCCCTCTGTAACAACAAAGTGAGTAAATGGATCAACGATGAACTTGAATGGGTGTCATAGGACGCCCGTCATGAACAAAAGGAACGAACAATAACGAACAAAATGAAATTAAAAGAAAAAGAAAAGTGGGTAGAGCATTGCGTTAGAATGCTCGAGGTTGCAAGTTCACTTCCTTTCCCAGTTGTAATATTTTCATTTTCTTATTTCGATGTACCCAATAATTCTGTAGTAGATCTAGGCAATGTTTCTTAAACGATACATATTGTATATCTACTTTTTAAACTTGAACGTTAGAATTATTGTTCAGGCATGCCAGAAACGCTCGCGAAGAGTACCATCAGTTGCACGACATGAATAACTACAACAGTTATCAAGCGGAGACTATACATGCTGCATCCAGTATAAGTGGACGGTTGTAATATTTTAAATAAGCTATCCGTTGCAACACGTCGGTGGACAGGAGAGTGTAAACGGATGTAACGTGTAGAAGAGAAAAGAGCAAACGTTTGAAGGCAAAATACGTCTTAAAAACGGAATGATAAAAACAGTTGTCCTCTCGTTTCCGTGTTAGTATTAAATATTTGCACGTGTTCTATATAAGGGCTGCTGTATAAATATTGAGAAGTCAGTCTAAACATAGAAAATATTGTAAAACATTACAACTAAATACGGAATCAAATTCACGAACGCGGTTATTTTGACACAAACCTCTACCCACTGCCGTAACAGCACAGACACTACACGGGCACTTCAACTTTTCTTGCCTGGTGACGAAAAGGTGCTACCCGTCAGTTACAAAATGCTACTGCAATAAAGCAAAGCACATACTGTTGCTGTTGTACACTGTATAGTTCCGAAGATATAATCAATATGTAGTAGCTTTAGTAATATTCATGACTTTAAAAATTTCCTTATCACGGTCTTGTTTATTATTTTGTCGACATAACAATCCAAAGATATTCACTTTATGTCTAGTTTCCACAGAAATTGACCTTTGCTCCTAATAACATTAAATGTTGGAACAGTTTATGATTTTTGACTTAAAAAAAATACACTCACGAAGTTTCACTTTTAAAGAACAACAGGCTTTTTGGACTAGTTCCACCTAACACTTTTCCATAATTAGTAAGACTTTCCACTTTAAAACTGCATTTAACGTAACTTGCGATATCCAGCGACGTTAGTATAGTGATCCGCCGCAGCTGTGCTTCAAGTACAATGATGATCTTTGTCTATTGATTTATAACTGTCACTTGCAAACTTATTTCGCCCGTTATTTGATAAACCTTCGTTTCTGCAATGTTATGAATTTAGATTTATCTTTTGTATGCCTTCTAAAGAAAATCTCAGCATCCTAATCGGTGTGAGGTATAGTCCATAAAATATCACGTCCGTGCATTCAGCATTCCAAAGATAGCATTATTCCGTATAATTTGATCTCACGTTTCATTAAGCTAACTTCAACTTTAAAAATTCAGCTTCACTTAATCCACAATATATTCCATTCAGACTGAATTCGGAACAATTCTCTTCATATAAACTTTTCGACCGAACAATTCAAAATTAATAACTTCGCTTTTTTCCACTTTATTATAATGAAATCATACAGTTATAAATAGCCAAGTATCGAACATTAACGACGAGGATGAGTACGTTTACACCCATTTGTGACTAAAGCGTACTTGAACTCTCTCGATCTTTACAGTATCAGTTCGATACAAAATAATGTTTTCAGTTTGTAACTTTTTTTTTTTTCTTTTTTACAGCAAGGTTGGGCGAGTTGGCGAGTTACTTCAGGACGTCTTCTGTGGAACTCGACTGTCATTCTCACGTTTCTGATGGCCGGCAACTCCGAGTGTGTGACGACGGGAAGACCTTTCCTTCCCCCACTGCCGCACCCCGACTCGTATCATGAAACAGAAATAACCACAAACATTTCTTCCAGTATTAGAGTTGAAACAACAAAATATAAAATTCATATTACCATATGTAAACATTATAACAAGCCTACAACTACTTACATTCGCAGCGTGGGATTAGCCGAGCGGTCTGGGGCGCTGCAGTCATGGACTGTGCGGCTGGTCCCGGCGTAGGTTCGAGTCCTCCCTCGGGCATAGGTGTGTGTGTTTGTCTTTAGGATAATTTAGGTTACGTAGTGTGTAAGCTTAATGACTGATGACCTTAGCAGTTAAGTCCCATAAGATTTCACGCACATTTGAACATTTCTACTTACATTCCATGTGTCACGTGGCGGTAACAAATCGATGGTACAGCACTCCAAACACTGTATCATCACAACGCTCGTCACACACGTGATAGCAGGGTCGACATACTGCCCTTCTTTGACGTCCATTTTATACCGAAAATCTTGTAATATTTTTCTGGCTTAGTCATCATAGTCATCATATTAGGCTCCAAGAAGCTGTTCGCAGAGCAGTGGAGATGCAAGAAGTATATAGATGACGAAATGTGGTGTGAGGTGCCTGTGATAGATGTTAGATTCGATACCATTAGCGTGAGAAAGACCGCCTGCACAATGCTACTGCTCAGTAGTTGGCTGCTGTGATCGGAGCAAGGGCGCCAAAACGTTAAAGTATGGTTTTTATTATTAGTTAAACTACTCATTGGAATGTCTTCAATTTTTAATATAAATATCTCTCAACAGCTGACTATCAATCAGTCATTTTAGAATTTTTAAAAACAATTTAAATAAAAAACAAAAGACAGACGAAATTGTAAACGAAGCACTTCGGAAGCGTTCGGGTCACGCCTTTTCTGGTACGGCGCGCGAAGTGTTTCGGGCTGTTCGTCACTCTGGATTAGGCAGTCGAGAAGAACAGACATGTTATCTGTCGTAGGATGTGTTTGCAATTTTTATTTAAGTTCCTGTTCGTCACTCTGGATTAGGCAGTAGAGCTGAACAGTCATGTTGTCTGTGGCAGGATGTGTTTGCCAGTTGTTGTTGTTGTTGTTGTGGTCTTCAGTCCTGAGACTGGTTTGATGCAGCTCTCCATGCTACTCTATCCTGTGCAAGCTTCTTCATCTCCCAGTACCTACTGCGACCTACATCCTTCTGAATCTGCTTAGTGTATTCATCTCTTGGTCTCCCCCTATGATTTTTACCCTCCACGCTGCCCTCCAATACTAAATTGGTGATCCCTTGATGCCTCAGAACATGTCCTACCAACCGATCCCTTCTTCTGGTCAAGTTGTGCCACAAGCTTCTCTTCTCCCCAATCCTATTCAATACTTCCTCATTAGTTATGTGATCAACCCATCTAATCTTCAGCATTCTTCTGTAGCACCACATTTCAAAAGCTTCTATTCTCTTCTTGTCCAAACTATTTACCGTCCATGTTTCACTTCCATACATGGCTACACTCCGGTAGTCATGAGGCACAGACACGTGCCACAAATAGTGTAAAGATACATTTTCGTAAACATTTTGTTTGATCATGTACTTTGCTGTATCAGAAGGTGCTGTATTAAGATCATGTAGTCTTCTCGTGTGGCTACATTAAAATACGCGAGTGGCATCCCAACGAAGTGACAGATTATTGCAGAACAGAATCTCGCTAAAAGTCAATTTCAGCCTCAAGATACAGAACCTACGACCTGCGTGCTGTTTTCTGCGCTGGGGACATCACCTTGAAGACAGCTGGTTAGTGAACTATAACAGACTTCAAGAAGAATGTAATAATTCCAATCCCAAAGAAAGCAGGTGTTGACAGATGTGAAAATTACCGAATTATCAGTTTAATAAGTCACAGCTGCAAAATGCTAACACGAATTCTTTACAGACGAATGGAAAAACGGGTAGAAGCCGACCTCGGGGAAGATCAGTTTGGATTCCGTAGAAATATTGGGACACGTGAGGCAATACTAACCTTACAACTTATCTTAGAAGAAAGATTAAGGAAAGGCAAACCTACGTTTCTAGCATTTGTAGACTTAGAGAAAGCTTTTGACAATGTTGACTGGAATACTCTCTTTCAAATTCTAAAGATCGCAGGGGTAAAATACAGGGAGTGAAAGGTTATTTACAATTTGTACAGAAACCAGATGGCAGTTATAAGAGTTGAGGGGCATGAAAGGGAAGCAGTGGTTGGGAAGGGAGTGAGACGGGGTTGTAGCCTCTTCCCGATGTTATTCAATCTGTATATTGAGCAAGCAGTAAAAGAAACAAAAGAAAAATTCAGAGTAGGTATTAAAATCCATGGAGAAGAAATAAAAACTTTGAGGTTCGCCGATGACATTGTAATTCTATCAGAGACAGCAAAGGACTTGGAAGAGCAGTTGAACGGAATGGACAGTGTCTTGAAAGGAGGATATAAGATGAACATCGACAAAAGCAAAACCAGGATAATGGAATGTAGTCGAATTAAGTCGGATGATGCTGAGGGAATTAGATTAGGAAATGAGATACTTAAAGTAGGAAAGGAGTTTTGCTATTTGGGAAGCAAAGTAACAGATGATGGTCGAAGTAGAGAGGATATAAAATGTAGACTGGCAATGGCAAGGAAAGCGTTTATGAAGAAGAGAAATTTGTTAATATCGAGTATTGATTTAAGTCTTAGGAAGTCGTTTCTGAAAGTATTTGTATGGAGTGTAGCCATGAATGGAAGTGAAACGTGGACGATAAATAGTTTGGACAAGAAGAGAATAGAAGCTTTCGAAATGTGGTGCTACAGAAGAATGCTGAAGATTAGATGGGTAGATCACATAACTAATGAGGAGGTATTGAATAGAATTGGGTAGAAGAGGAGCTTGTGGCACAACTTGACTAGAAGAAGGGATCGGTTGGTAGGACATTTTCTGAGGCAGCAAGGGATCACCAATTTAGTATTGGAGGGCAGCGTGGAGGGTAAAAATCGTAGAGGGAGACCAAAAGATGAAAACACTAAGCAGATTCAGAAGGATGTAGGCTGCAGTACGTACTGGGAGATGAAGAAGCTTGCACAGGATAGAGTAGCGTGGAGAGCTGCATCAAACGAGTCTCAGGACAGAAGACCACAACAACAACAACAACAAGCAGAACCTTCGTATTCCACACAGTGCAGTGGAAACAACTAGGAACCTCAGGTGTACTGCATGCACAGAACAAATGTGCTCAGTGACACGTGATCTGCAGTAATGCAGAGGAGGTAAAGGAGGACGATCGTTATTAACACCAACAATCAATTCATTCTTCCTTTCTTGCCTTAATCTGCACGGGACGAAATTTTGGTACATACATTTTTGTTCTGTTAGCATGCGAGGAATTGCACATTGGCGTCCGAGTTGGTGAATATTGGTTGACCGTGAACATCTACTGGGAAACGGGAAACTCTTCCCAGTTTGTGTGGGTAGACACCTGTTGGAGCAGCAGGTCAAGAGCAGCAGCGACCTCGGGAGGAGACATCTGGGGCGGGCGCGGCGGCGCTCAAGGGTGTCGCTTCCGTAGGCTCTGCAGTCGGCCGCAGAAGGCGGCGAGCGAGGCCGCCGCGGCCCGTGGCTCCGCAGGAAGCTGCGGCACGACACGCCGCGCCACCAGCGGCCTCGGTAACGCTCCCCTTCCCCCCTTCCCCCCTTCCTTGATCCTATTCTCTGCCCGGCAAACTCACTACAAATTACAAAACCAGAGTCACTTGCTTCTTCATTTCGTTTGTTGAAAGTTTTGACAAAGGATAACTCTCGAACTACTACACTGCCGGACTATAAATACCAGGAAGGACAGCGATTAGATTAGTACTTGTTCCATAGATAATGAATACGACACTTCGTAATGATGTGGAACGTGTCAGGTTAATAAAAGGTGTCTATGCAAGATATTACGTTACACAAAATATTACGTAACACTTAATATTTTCAATTTTTTTTGTGGGGGTTGGGGAAATTACCCACTTACTATATCCAAAAATTCATCTAATGAGTAGTAGGAGTTGCCATTAAGAAATTCTTTTAATTTCCTTTTAAATGCTATGTGGCTATCGGTCAGACTGTTGATGCTTTTAGGTACGTGACCAAACACTTTTGTGGCAGCATAATTTACCCCCTTCTGAGCCAAAGTTTGATTTAACTTTGAGTAGTGAAGATCATCCTTTCTCCTAGTGTTGTAGCCATGTGCACTGCTATTTCTTTTGAATTCGTTCGGATTGTTAATAACAAACTTCATAAGTGAATATATTTATTGTGAGGCTACAGTAAAGATCTCTAGACCTTTAAATAAGTGTCTGCAGGATGATCTTGGATGAGCTCCAGCAATTATTCTGATTACACTCTTTTACTCAATGAAGCAGAGAATGAAAATAGCGTGGTAAGCTAATTTACTGAGATGTATATCGCCAAAATTTGCAATGACCCATATAGCATAAGTAGCTGAACTCAAACGTTTCAGCAGGTCTTCAGTGTGTTTTTTTCAGTCCAAGCCCTCATCAATGCATACATCTAGAAATTCTGAATATTCTACCTTAGCTACCGATTTCTGATCGAAGTCTACATTTATTAATGGTGTCATTCCATTTACTGAGTGGAACTGTATGTACTGTGTTTTGTCAAAGTTTAATGAGAGTCCATTTGCAGAGAACCACTTAATGAGTTTCTGACAAACATCGTTTACAATTTCACGAGTTAATTCTTGTCTGTTGGGTGTGATAGCTATACTTGTATCATCGGCAAAAAGTACCAGCTTTGCATCTTCGTGAATATAGAATGGCAAGTCATTAAGATATATTAAGAACAGCAGAGGACCCAAGACCGAACCTTGCGGCACCCCATTCTTGATTGTTCCCCAGTTTGATAGATCACCAGTTTGTTGCATATTATGTGAACTGTTTATTTCAACTTTCTGCACTCTTCCTGTTAGGTATGATTTATTCATTTGAGCGCTGTCCCATTCATACCACAGTACTTGAGCTTATCTAGAAGTATTCCATGATTTACACAATCAAAAGCCTTTGAGAGATCACAAAAAATCCTAACGGGTGACTTCCGGTTACCCAGAGCATTTAATATTTTATTAGTGAAAGTGTATATAGCACTTTCCGTTGAAAAACCTTTCTGGAAACCAAACTGACATCTTGTTAAAACTTTATTTTTACAAAGGTGTGAAGCTACTCTACAAGCCGGCCGGTGTAGCCGTGCGGTTCTAGACGCTACAGTCTGGAGCCGAGCGACCGCTACGGTCGCAGGTTCGAATCCTGCTTCGGGCATGGATGTGTGTGATGTCCTTAGGTTAGTTAGGTTTCATTAGTTCTAAGTTCTAGGCGACTGATGACCTCAGAAGTTAAGTCGCATAGTGCTCAGAGCTATTTGAGCCATTTGAAGCTACTCTACAATAAATTACTTTTTCAAGAATTTTGGATAAGGCAGTCAGAAGAGAGATTGGGCGGTAGTTCTTGACATCAGACTATCCCCTTTTTTATGCAGTGGTTTAACAATGGCATACTTCAGTCTATCTGGGAAAATACGCTGCTTCAGAAAGCTATTACATATGTGGCTAAGAATCCCACTTATCTCTTGGGAACAAGCTTTTATTATCCTGCTGGAAATGCCATCAACTCCATGTGAGCTTTTATTCTTGAGAGAGTTTATTATCTTCCTAATTTCAGAAGGAGAGGTGGGTGGAATTTCAATTGTATCAAATGGTTTGGGTAAGACCTCTTCCATTAACTGCCTTGCTTCTCCTAATGAAAATCTAGATCCTATTTTCTCTACAACATTTAAAAAATGATTATTCAAAATATTTTCGACTTCTGGCTTGTCGTTTGTCAAGTTTCCATTCGCTTTGATGGTAATGCCATCATCCTGTACTCTTGGTTTCCCTGTCTCCCTTGTAATAATATTCCAAATTGTTTTGATTTAGTTATCAGATGTATTAATCTCAGACACGATGCACATGCTTCTGGATTTTTTAATAACCTTTCCTAATGTAGCACAGTAGTTTTTATAATATTTGGCTGTTTCTGGGTCATTACTCTTTCTTGTTGTTAGATACAGTTCCCTTTTTTGGTTTCAAGATATTTTTATTCCTTTAGTAAGCCAAGGTTTTTTGCATGGTTTCTTATAATTAGATTTCACTACTTTCTTGGGGAAACAGTTTTCGAGTTCTCTTACAAGTGTATCATGAAAAAAGTTATATTTTAAATTAGCATCGGGTTCCTTGTACACCTCATCCCAGTCTAACTGCTGAAGATTTTCTCCGAAATTTCTAATTGTTGAGTGATAGCAAATAACGAAAATTTAGCTTGTTGTGTGTCTACAGTATGGAAGTAGGAATGCATGATAGAATTTTTAGGTGTTTTGAGGGTGCTTGATGTGTTGCATCTGGTAGCAACAGTCGTTCTAATCCGGCGAAGTATCGCGTCAAACTCGATGACAGACGTGGATACGTCAATCCAGGCTATAAATCTGCGCCAGGGATTTCAAACGTAGCGCCTGACCAGCGCAGGCGTGGCAGCCTGTGGGCAGCACATGTTCTTCGAAACGGGAGAGACATCTGGGGAACCTGCTGACCAGGTCACATAATGTATGGGTGAATCAACAGTATCTGTTCGAAGTCCGTACAGTTCAGAATCGGTATGCCAATCAGGCAAAATCGGTGTGAGCATTTAGGAAATCATCCCAGCGACGCACCAGGTTGAACTTACCTGTTTGGTGAAATACTGTGTCCTTCTGCGTGAATAAGTTCGTAATTGCCTACTGTTCAGCAGGAACTGTCCACCATTCAACATCTTTTTTAAGGGACTGAAGGCGTGATAAACGCATGGGGAGAGATCAGGACTATAGGGTGGCTGCTCGAGTGTCTCCCACTTGAACCGGAGTAACTTCTGCGTTACGACACTCGGGATATGGGGACTCTACCTTTCTATCACGAAGCAGCAGCGCCGCTTGTCGCAATTTTCCCAAACACTTCCGCGCTTTCCGACACACATGCTGCCCCGTACACATTCTTCGTTCTCCGATGGATGTCTACTGGTGTTTGTCGTACGGCGGCCGAGGAAAGAATGACAGCATGTTGAAACTTCCTGGCAGAATAAAACTGTGTGCTGGACCGAGACTCGAACTCGGGACCTTTCCCTTTCGCGGGCAAGTGCTCTACCAATTGAGCTACCCAAGCACGACTCACTCCCCGTCGTCACAGCTTTGCTTCCGCTAGTATCTCAGTTGGTAGAGCACTTGCCTGCGAAAAGCAAAGGTCCCGAGTTCGAGTCTCGGTCCGGCACACAGTTTTAATCTGCCAGGAAGTTTCATATCAGCGCACACTCCGCTGCAGAGTGAAAATCTCATTCTGGTGACAGCACGTTGTTTCTGTTTGGACAAACTTGGTACTATTGTCGCCATAGTTCTCGTTCACGCATTTCCCACACGCATGTAGACGCTTATGTATGTAGCGGAATCGCGCTACGTTGCATATACGCTGCTTCATGGCTCTCAGGTGGAAAACTTTTGATTGGCACGTACATGAGAATCATAGTCATGTTCTGTCCAATTTCAGGATTCCTTTATGCCAGCTTCGATTTGATGCTGAATACAGTGTAGAAGTAGTGCATTTATTAGCTCATATTTACTGAGAATATCTCGCACATCAAAAAAATCTGCGTAATTAAAAATAAGAGCTTATGTCACCTCTGTTTGTCATAAAAATAAAGTAATGGGAATGATAAAAAGAATAGGAACGGATTCCGAGAGCGGCCGTTGTGCATATAAACGTGATTCACAATCAACGACAGTGTTTATAATTTGTCCTGTCCGGACGAAATAACGTAATACCTTGTACAGCCAACCTAGACTTCTTTACCTACTGACACGCTCGTCTCCTGCACCTTTATTGGCATTGATTTTCGTACTGACTGACACTTAGAGTATCTAGCGTACCTAATTCCTTCAGCAGAACTTCAGTACAATAATCTGTAAGGTTAAGAACAACAAACGAATTTGTTAGGATCTTTTGCAGCAAGGACAAAATGGAACCCTGGTTAACAAAACAGTGTAATCTAGATTAACAACAACAAAAGGTGCCTTCAATTTAAACAATACAATATGTCGGAGAATGCACATACAGAAGAGTTTTACAGCACACAGAGAAAAATCAAGCCTTTGAATCAGTAACTCACGCAAATAGTAACATGCGGAGGACGTAACAGGGATTGAGAGAGAGGAGTATGCAATAAGGATACCAATGACAAGGCAGGCTCATCCAATGTGCAGAAGCTGCACGCGCATTGGCGTGACTCTCGAATATCTAGCGGCTGCGTTACCAAGTCAAGGGGAGAAAGAACGAGAAACGCTGCTCTGACAACAGGATGGTGACAGCATTATAATTTCGCCACTCACATTCGGCCACTGAGTAGCTCTCCCATCATCTGGCTGTCGGCTCAAGAGGTCGTGACCTGAAGGACTTACAGCTGATTGTTACCTTGCACAGGACAAGGGCAAAACACCTCCCATAATTGTTAAGCAGCTGCCACGTGGAGCAAAAAGCAACGGACGCGCCGTGGTGCCTACCTCTGCTGCCCTGCCAGATTCTCGATATTATCGATATTAATGTTCCAAACAGCCCAAATTAGTGTTTTCCTTCACACCAAGGTTTGCAAATTGGCAGCTTGTTTGCAAGATTAGCATCAAACACAATAAAAGTGTATTCAATGTCAAACCTGATGGGACGAATATAGCATAAATCGACGAAGATATTCGCTACCGTTCCATTACACTACTGGCGACAAATCATTGATACAGTACCGTAAAATACCTAAGGGTCATCATATGGAGGGACCAAAACTGGAATGATTACATAAAACAAAAAGGTTGTGGTTTCATACACAAGCATTAACCCATCTTAGGGGGAACCAGACACTCCTTCTCTGAAGACAACAATTTTGAGGAATTCTAGCACGTCCTAGGAGTGGGCCCGGCTAAATAGTTTGTGAAGAAGATTTGCTGAGGGCACAGTGTTGCGGTGCGAGTTACAACGCAATCGCTTTGGCCACGGATATTGTCGGGAACCACAAAGGCAGCGAAGGCGGAGAAGAATGACTTCACTGCGTTAGTGATTGCAGAAGTTACCTTTAAAAGGAAATATTGGCGTCTAAAATATAAAAAACCATTATAAGGGGAGAACACCCCAACAGAAAATCACCTGGTCATCCAGGTGGGGGGCTGAGGCGATGGGTTTGCAGTCCACAATTCATTAAAAAACCACAAAACTCAGAATGTGTCACTAAAGCCTCAGAAATGTGGTGCATTGTCATCTAGTCCTAAACATATTTGGTAGCAACTGTAATATTAGTAAAAAAAGTGGTTACCAATGCAATGTATGACCTTACACGGCTGCGTCTTCTTCAACGAGGTATGTGCACCGTGCTGCGAAATATGTTTAGGAATAGATGACAGTACCAACGATGTGGGTCACATAATATTTTAGTCTTTGCAAAAATTTATTTTCCCTCCAAACCACACCTACTTCGTAATAGAACAGCTGAAGAAAATGGATTTCCTTTGATAATATCAAGTATACTATCAAAAATTTGATAAATGACACAACTAAATTCTTTTGCCACATAATGATAGCTATGAAACTCGACTCAATAACAGAGGGATCGGGAAATGAGAGTACGAAAAGCTTAAATATGCATACATGAAGCTGCAGATGAAGCCCTTGGAGAAAAAATAGTTCTTGACAGGTGTAGCAGAGGTACACCATAGTGGAGTGAATAGACAGAAAAGACTGTAGATGACAAGAAAGCTGATTGTGAGAACTGGTTACCAATACAAATCCGCCAAGGTAGATTAAATTATAATGACAGGATGAGAAGGGTCTAGAGTGAACTAACAAGATGTAATCAAATTCTCCAACAAGTGACAAATGGGAATAAGAAGAAAGCCGCTTGTGAGAAATGGTTATCTATACAAAACACTCAATATAAATTAAATAATAATGGCAGGAGGAGAAGGGTACAGTATGAAGTAACAAGACATGAGTAAAACTCTCCATCGAATGAAAAATGGGAAAGCTACGGTCTTGGGAAATGTACCTGCGGAACTCCTAAAGGCAGTCAGACCTATCAGCATTCTTAGACATTCTGGCAGAAATATTTAACAGGTTCGAATCCTGCCTTGGGCATTAACGTGTGTGATGTCCTTAGGTTAGTTAGGTTTAATTAGTTCTAAGTTCTAGGCCACTGATGACCTCAGAAGTTAAGTCGCATTGTGCTCAGAGCCATTTGAACCATTTAACAGGTGTGAAAATGATGGGGGACCCACAAATGAATCGAAAAACGCAATTATTTAATCCACATCTAAAAAGGGAATTCCATTCAATTTTGGAAATTACGGAGGACTTAGAGTTATTGGTACAATATTCAGATTGTGCGGTAAAATAATATAGCGTAGAATAGACGCACAAATAATGGACTCTGAGGAGCAAAATGGGTTTAGAGCAGTACGGTCTGGTACATAGGGTATTTTCATTCTTAAACCTCATCGAAATTAGCTGGAACGGAGAATGACGGCTCACGTAATATTTATTGATCTTCAGAAGGCGTACGATACAGTCCCACTAAATAAATAATGGGTAGCAATGCGAAATATTTGTATCCGTAACACCTAAGTACAGTATGTCCAGGCAGTGAGAAACTTATACGAGGGTTGCAACAGTACGTTTAAAATAGGTAACAAAATTTTTCAAGAATTCAGATTACCTTCCATTCGGAAAGTGGATGTACTCAGCGACTGTACGTGACTTATAAATTATAGAGTACAGCAATCAGTCTTCCTTTTTAGATTTTATTACGCAAATCCAGATTTCGGCTAGTAGTTAGCCAATCTACATGCCCTATTTTTTATTCTCAATGCATGTAAGTCCGTGTTGTTCAGGCTTCTATGACAAAGGCGGTCGTAAGTATGGGCTTTACTTAAAGTATAGTTGGAAGACGTTTGTCAAAAATTGGAAGAGAAAATTTGGAGTCGCATTCCTGTAGGACAAGAAATTCTGCATAGTTCGCTCTTCGCCGATGTCCAGGTCGTGATAGTGAGAGGAAAATACGACTGCAGTTACATATTCCAGAAATCGCACGAAGAATACTGAAATTTGAGCCTGGCAATAAACACAAACAGAGATAGAATGGGTGATAGCGCATGAAGATGAAAGAGAAGATTAGGATATAGGGTCTGAAAATTAAAAATGTACGTAAATTTAAATATTTATTCACACATCAAAAAATGTTTTGCATCACCCCCGTTCCCAGAACTCCTGAAGACAGACGTTGACTGTGGATATTGTATCACAGCCGCAGTCTCTTTCACTGTTCAGAATTGTCACTACACCGGGACAAAGATGTAAACAACTATGCATAAGCAGCTCCTATTAGACGGAGGGGGTTGGACAGTTCGTCATTCCACCAGAAAGGAGGTACACGGCTCGTGTTGTCTGTAGTTCAACCATGCCTATACGGTCAATACTGCGGTTCGATCGGGTCCGCATTGTTACTTTGTGCCAGGAAGGGTTGTTAACAAGGGAAATGTCCAGGCGTCTCGGAGTCAAAAAAAGCGATGCTTTACGGACATGAAGGCGATACAGAGAGACAGGAACTGTCGATGACATGCCTCGTTCAGGGCCTCCAAGGGCTACTGCTGCAGGGGATGACCGATACCTACGGATTATGACTCGGAGGAACCCTGACAGCAACGCCACCATGTTGAATAATGCTTTTCGTGCAGCCACAGGACGTCGTGTTACGACTCAAACTGTGTGCAATAGCCTCACGATGCGCAACGTAACTCCCGACGTCCATGGCGAGGTCCATTTTTGCAACCATGACACCATGCAGCGCGGTACAGGTGGGCCCAACAACATGCCGAATGGACCGCTCGGGATTGGCATCACGTTATCTTAACCGATGAGTGTCACATAATATGCCTTCGACTAGACAATCGTCGGAAACGTGTTTGGAGGCAACCCGGTCGGGCTGAATGCCTTAGACACACTGTCCAGCGAGTGCAGCATGGTGGAGGTTCTCCGTTGTTTTGGGGTGACATTATGGGGGGCCGACGTACGCCGCTGGTGGTCATGGAAGGCGCCGTAACGGCTATACGTTACGTGAATGCCTTCCACCGACCGATAGTGCAACCGTAGTGGCAGCATATTGGCGAGGCGTTCGTCTTCATGGACGACAATTCGCGCCCCCATCGTGCGCATCTTGTGAATGGCCTCCCTCAGGATAACGACATCGCTCGACTGGAGTGGCCAGCATGTTCTCCAGACATGAACCCTATCGAACATGCCTGAAATAGATTGAAAAGGGCTGTTTATGGACGACGTGACGCACCAACCACTCTGAGGGATCCACGCCGAATCGCCGTTGAGTAATGGGACAATTTGGACCAACAGTGCCTTGATGAACTTGTGGATAGTATTCCACGACGAATACAGGCATGCATCAACGCAAGAGGACGTTCTACTGGGTATTAGAGGTGCCGGTGTGTACAGCAATCTGGACCACCACCTCTGAAGGTCAATACATGGTTGTACAACATGCAAGGTGTGGTTTTCATGAGCAACAATACATGGTTGTACAACATGCAAGGTGTGGTTTTCATTAGCAACAAAACGGCCGGAAATGATGTTTATGTTGATCTATATTCCAATTTTCTGTACAGGTTCCGGAACTCTCGGAATCGAGGTGATGCCAAACTTTTTTTGATGTGCGTAATATAAACAGAAGAAACATGCAAGGCGGCACAAATCAAATTAGGGAAGGTAGAAGAGTAATTGGCCAAGTTAACAACTTGCTATGGAGTGACAAAAAATTACAAAGAAAACAAAGGTCTTGCATTACAAGTCTATCGTAGAATTACCACATATGGCGCTGCAATATCGAAACTAACTAAAAAGGAGAAAAATAAATTGATGTCGCTTGAGTACGAATTTTTGGCGAAGAAGTTGTAGCATCTGCAGTCAGGAATATATCATAAATGAAGAATACAGGATATTATAGGAAAAAACACTATTCTCGATGCCATGCTTAGTATACCCACCTTCAATGAATTGATCTACGGTCAAAAAGTATCTTTGAATGGACACCAGGTGAACAAAGAAAACCTTAAACACCACCTTGAAGTTGGAATGCAAGATGTTAGTGATGCGAGAAATTCGAGGCTCGTTCAGGAAGACTATTGGACAGATCTGATAGCTCACTGAGATTCATTGGGAGAATCTTAGGGAAACGTAATTCATCCATGAAAGAAGTGTCTAACAAAAAACTTGTTCGACCGCTTCTTGAGTGTTAGTCATCATTCTGGAACCTTACCGGGTAGGTTTAGTAGAAGAGACAGAGGCGATCCAACAAACAGCGGTGCGTTTTGGCACTTGACAGTTTCCTCTGCACGACAGCGTGATGTAGATACTCAACAAACTCCAGTGGCTGACCAAGAGACGCGTTTCATATCACGGAGACGATTTATGTTAAAATTCTGAATAAAAATCATCGACGATGGCGACCGAAGATTTTCGGTATAAACAGTTAACCCTGTTCTGCCAACAGGCTTATCAATGAGCCCGTTTCAGAGCGACCTCTTCTCGGTGGGATGAGAAACTACACCCAAAGGGAGGAAGAATTGACAGTGGTTAGCGCCTGAGGAAGCAGAAGGTCATGACGACCACTGCATTGAGAAAGAGTGTGTATCGACAGGACAAATGGCCTGTGGTTGTAAAAGTTTCGTGATGTTATCTCCATTGGGAAAAGATTCTGGGTTAGTCTCCGGCAACAATATCCAAACAAGAGGTAAGCCTGAGAAAAACACTGAATCACCAATTATTATTATTATCGTATGCATCAATTACAGTAACACACATTAGCAAAATAAAGAAATATATATTAAAACGCACATGTGAAATTATATACGGAACACAAGTTTTAAAACTGCTCAGACTACACTCGGATGTTGATGGGCTCGATCTAGCGGTGTGCCTCGTGGGATGCTTGATAGTTCTCAATGACACCAGGGAAGCGTCTGATTAGACATTCATTCCCATTGTGTGGGTGTCACCACAGTCACACACCTGTCACTTCAAAAGCCCCACTTGTGCATGTTGTATTTGCACCTACCTTCTATAGACCGATATCTGTATAACTGCACCCACACCTTCCTTGGTTAGTGTAAGATTGGAACTGGAGCTGTTGGATTGTCTACAAGTTCGTGGTTTCGGGTTCTTGTAGCTTGCCACTCACATTTCCACTCTGCGTCCTGGTCGAATCCTGTGGATAGCATTTGGACTCCCATTTCATATGCTGGTCTTCTAGATTTGAGGCGCTTCCGGGGCAGTGATAGCAAATCGTCATGAAGAGGGATCGAGTTGTTTTCAGAAACTTGCTGACAGAGGTTGTAAAGCGCAGCCTTTCGACGGAGGTCTAGTGGACAGATGTTTGAAAGCACTGGTAACCAGCAAGTAGGCGTAGACCGGACTGTACCACTAATTACTCTCGCAACGGAGTTCAGTTGGACGTCTACTTTCACTTCGTGGGCGCTTCGGAGCCAAACTGTTGCACAGTATCCTGCTGCAGAGTATACCAGTGCAAGGGATGCTCCTCGGAGGACTGATGTGGTTGTTCCCCATGTACTGCCTGCCAGCTTTCTCACAAGGTTCACTCGTGTTTGTATCTTCTTGGCCAAGTTGGAAAGAAAAAGTAACAAAGTAACATACTATGAGTCGAAGAGCCGAATTTCAGAAGCTGAATCAACTGAATCTACCAGTCGAACTTTGGGACATCAGAAGCTTTAACGTGGCAGAGAAACTAAAAACTCATCCAGACTAACCGAGGAATATCAAAAGCTGGAACATGGTAAAGAAGTTAGACAATCTGAAAAAGGAAGTAGAAACAATCAGTGAATGAGGAATCAGTGATGTGAATTTTTTTTAAGAGGATAAGGATTTCTGGACAGATGGGTGTAGGGTAACGTCAACAGAAGCAGAAAATGGTATAAAGACAGTAAGATTCATTATTAGTGACAAAGGAGGACAGAGAGTTACTGTGAACAAACAGCAGTTGGGCTTTTCCCATCATAATCGACAGCAAACGAACGCCAACAGCCACAGTTGGGATACATACGTCGACATCACAAGCAGAAGATGAAGAGATAAAGAAAGTTCCGAGAATTTTGAACGTATAATTCAGCATGTAAATGAAAAGGATAATTTACTAATCAGGAGGAGCGGAACGTGGTAGTAGGGAAAAGAATAGAAGATAGAGTTGCCAGAGAACATGGATTTGGTAGTAATAATTAGAGAGAAATAAAACTAAATGAATTCTGTAGTATATTTCAGCTCGTTATAGCATTAATGCTATTCAAAAATCAAGAGAGGAGGAGGTATACTTGGGACAGGCTCGGAGACTTGGGAAAATTCCAGCTGGTTTACATCATGGTTAGATAGAGATAACGAAATAAAATATAACGAAATAAAATATTGGATTGTAAGGCGTACCCACGAACTGATGTAGTCTCAGACTACAATTTAGTAATGATGAAGAATACTCTGAAATTTAAGAGACTTGTCCAGAAGAATCAATATCCAAAGAAGTGGGATACTGAAGTACTGGGGAACAATGAGACACATTTTAAAAATTTTGAGGCTATAGATATTGCGGCAATAAGTATAACAATAGGTTGTTTATCTGATGAGGAATGGACATCTCAGAAAACGGAAATCACAGAAATCGGGAAGCCAAACTTAGGTTCGAGGAAAG
The DNA here is from genome assembly GCF_023864275.1 of Schistocerca cancellata. Lineage (NCBI taxonomy): Eukaryota > Metazoa > Arthropoda > Insecta > Orthoptera > Acrididae > Schistocerca > Schistocerca cancellata. The sequence continues at coordinate 483,573,452 of NC_064628.1, forward strand.
TAACTACAAAGAAACCCTCAGTAGCAGAAGAAATACTGCAGTTTATCGACAAAAGAAGGAAATACAAAAATGATGTGGGTAAGTGAGAACTACAGCAGTATTCGTCTCTTAGGAAGAAATAAACAGGAAGTTCAGGGAAAGCAAGGCAAAATGACTACAGAAAAAACGTGACGCAATAGAAAAGCAAATAATCCACGGAAGGACTAATTTGGCGTATAGAAAATTCGAAACGAATTTATAATTATAAGCAAAGCCATCAACGTTATGAGTGAAATGGGAATTCCATAAACGCGGAGCAGAGAGCGGATAGGTGGAAGGAGTACACTGAAGGTCTTTACGAAGGAGAGGAACTGGTTGGTGGCATGGTGTAAGTTGAGATGGCAGTATTCTGCTGCTTTCGTGTCTCATTTTGTATTTGTTGGTTTATTCTGCAACTAGTGTGTTTCCTCTTTGTTGCTATCTTACTTACGCTACTCATCCTTTAAAAGTCCTTTTCTACCTACGCATCTATAGAGCTTTTGCTTAGTCCAGTCTTCAGTTCTTCTTAGAATTAGTCGCTCGTCAATGTTCTATTTCCATCATGATCTTTCTTATAATTATACTTATATTTATCTTTTCTTTGCCATGAACACTTTTTATATGTATGGCAAATAATGGGATGCATTGTTCCCATGTATCTGGCAAATCTTGATCTGTTTAATTTAGTATTTACAAGTAGGTATAAGTATACTTCTCCTTTCATTTTTTAAAAGGGTGTTACGAATGCTGAAGCATTCTTTTGCTTTAATACCCTTCCTTCTTTTTCATATGACTTACTGTAGTAATACTTTCTCCTCTTCTACTAAGTTAATGCAGTCTCTCGTAACCACAGCTTTTAACTCCTTAATTTTAATAGCAGCATCACTCGTGACCTGAACTGTAGTTCCTCACTACATAGACAATTGTTTAACAGCATTGCATTATGGGATGTAATAAGTATTATTCCCGTTAACAGCAAGAAGCAGTTAAAGTAATATCGCAGAAGGTTCTGACTTTCAACTAGAACACACTAATGAAGCTACATCAGTTGTTGTGAGGTTGTGAGTGACTTCTATCTAATGTGAAGAAAAGAACAGTGTTTAAGGTATAGCGACGAACTCGATGCGCAGAAATACATTAGCAGCGGCGTGTGGTAGTGCAGCCAAATAAGTACACACGAGTAATTTGCCGCATAAGATTGAAAGTCACATGAGATTCTCCTCTCATTTTCAGCGAAAATAATTTATGAGGCCTGGAAACGAGTCATCCCACCAGAAAAATTACCAGCGTTAGTAAAACTGCTTTATTAAAGGGAATTAATGTTCACTATAATAATTCCAACATAGTCTTACAAGTGAATGAAGTGAAACGAAACAAAATTATGCGCAACTAACTCTTAATGCAGTGTGTGAAGTTAAAACGTTCTTGTGCAATATACCTGCAATTTATCTAAGTATGTGGTGATTTACGACTTGTACTACCACACCTCGAGCCGTTAGACGATTATTCACTGAAATTACTAAGCATGGAAATGTAATTGTTTATTTGCTTGTGAAATACACATCCGAGTAACCTCTTCTGACAACATGTGTTGAATTTGCAATAGTAACAACAAAAATACTGTGTAAGTATTTTATTATGGTGTTGTAACTATGATCTTCAATCAGAAGACTGGTTTAACGAAGCTGTCCCTGTTAGCTTATCGTGTGTAAATCTCTCCAACTCTGGGGGACACATATTTGAAATTGTGTACTTCATCAAGATGTGACATCCGTCTACAATTTTTGCTGATCATGCTTCCCTGATTCAATTAGCAAGTTAACTATTCCTTGAGGTCTGTAGATCTGTAGTATCAACCTCCTTTTTCTGCAAGTTATGACATAAAATTCCTTACTTTCCGATTCGATTTAGCACCAATGAGATATTCGATCTACTCAACAAAAGTTCCGCATTCTTCTGTAGCACCACATTTCAAAAACTTCAACTCTTTTCCTGTAGGTGCTGTCTGTCTTTAAGTTTTTCTTCTATTAACGCTACTATTCAACATCTTCTTTTGGAGAATACAAGCACTTAATTTCCATTGTTCTATGTAGGCCTCCTTCGACAGTACCTTCTACGCCACAGATGACGTTCTGTTTAGAAGCGTAGTCAATGGCATGCCGGATATAGGCAAGAATATGATCATAATTTACCATTTTTAAGGGAATGTATGTAACTATTCAACTTTCCTGACAGATTAAAATTGCCTCCTGGACATAGGCCAAAATCCCGATATTAAAGTTCATCTACATCTACATCTACATTTATACTCCGCAAGCCACCCAACGGTGTGTGGCGGAGGGCACTTTACGTGCCACTGTCATTATCTCCCTTTCCTGTTCCAGTCGCGTATGGTTCGCGGGAAGAACGACTGTCTGAAAGCCTCTGTGCGCGCTCTAATCTCTCTAATTTTACATTCGTGATCTCCTCGGGAGGTATAAGTAGGGGGAAGCAATATATTCGATACCTCATCCAGAAACGCACCCTCTCGAAACCTGGCGAGCAAGCTACACCGCGATGCAGAGCGCCTCTCTTCCAGAGTCTGCCACTTGAGTTTGTTAAACATCTCCGTAACGCTATCACGGTTACCAAATAACCCTGTGACGAAACGCGCCGCTCTTCTTTGGATCTTCTCTATCTCCTCCGTCAACCCGATCTGGTACGGATCCCACACTGATGAGCAATACTCAAGTATAGGTCGAACGAGTGTTTTGTAAGCCACCTCCTTTGTTGATGGACTACATTTTCTAAGGACTCTCCCAATGAATCTCAACCTGGTACCCGCCTTACCAACAATTAATTTTATATGATCATTCCACTTCAAATCGTTCCGCACGCAGAGATAAATTCTGCCGAAATTTTTACAAAGGCACAGACGGTGTTTAGAAAGGATAGATTGCATGCAACCGGTGGCGGAGTGTTCGTCGCTGTTAGTAGTAGTTTATCCTGTAGTGAAGTAGAAGTGGATAGTTCCTGTGAATTATTATGGGTGGAGGTTACACTCAACAACCGAGCAAGGTTAATAATTGGCTCCTTTTACCGACCCCCCGACTCAGCAGCATTAGTGGCAGAACAACTGAGAGAAAATTTGGAATACATTTCACATAAATTTTCTCAGCATGTTATGGTCTTAGGTGGAGATTTCAATTTACCAGATATAGACTGGGACACTCAGATGTTTAGGACGGGTGGTAGGGACAGAGCATCGAGTGACATTATACTGAGTGCACTATCCGAAAATTACCTCGAGCAATTAAACAGAGAACCGACTCGTGGAGATAACATCTTGGACCTACTGATAACAAACAGACCCGAACTTTTCGACTCTGTAAGTGCAGAACAGGGAATCAGTGATCATAAGGCCGTTGCAGCATCCCTGAATATGGAAGTTAATAGGAATATAAAAAAAGGGAGGAAGGTTTATCTGTTTAGCAAGAGTAATAGAAGGCAGATTTCAGACTACCTAACAGATCAAAACGAAAATTTCTGTTCCGACACTGACAATGTTGAGTGTTTATGGAAAGTTTTGTGGGTCTCTTTAATAAGAGACATACAAATAATTTTCTTGGGTTGTGTTTTCTTCCTGTCTATTTTCCCAAGCATTTTGAGGCAGTAACTACTCCCGTTGGAATTGGTGTCCGTCTGAATCGCTTCAGATGTCAGGTTTATGAAGCTTCCAGAAGCTTTTAAGCCGTGTACAACCAACAGCTTTTCTCGCCACAGTTTCACTACCCGACGGGACGTTCAAGATGTGGTTACGACAAAAGTTTTGTATAAGTTTGCTTGTCCGCCACGGTGTCTTAAATACAGATTCTTTGAATCTTAATTTCATCATCGCTCCTCTTTTAAGAGTACCGTCTGTATTTGCACATTGAAATCAGATATTAATTTTGTTCATTATTCTCTCTGCATAACAGAATAATGAAAATATGATAAAATCCAAATAGTTGTAAGGTGCGAATTTAACATGTAACCGGTTTCTTTCTAAGTGATCATCTTCTGGTGACCTGTAGTTCGACAAGGAACAGATTCAGCTAAATTTACAAAATATACTCATAACGTGTGATATGTAAATCACATCGAAAATTCACCAACAGTCTTCGTAGCTAAATATCCCAAAGTGGCAGAAATGTGCCGGTCTCACGATACAAACATATCTAATCAAGGCTGTTCGTGATTTTCTGGAGTGAGTTACGAATCATACATTACACGCATGTTTTAGTAAATTTAGCCTAATCTGTGTCTTGTGGAACTGCAGGTCACCTAAAGAAGTTCATTTAGAATGAAACCGACAGTGATGTAATAAATGCACTTGAAATAAAGCTCTAGTGAATTTTACTGACATTTAGACGTTAATTGCCCATCATAAATTTTCTACTTTCCGACTAATACCTCTCTTGATGAGGCACTACCCTTGAAACAATGCTACAAGCAACAGAGATTAACAATACCGAAGCAAAAACAACTTGTAATATTCCACTTTTGATCAGTATTTGCTCCGAAGGTAAGCCTTTATTTTAACTGATCGTGAATTTGAAATGGAGTTTTGTAAGCAATTGCGGAACTTGGTGAAAAATAGGTGTGCTTTCGTGAATAGTTAACATCCCTGTCAAATTATGATATTATAAACGGAAGATATTGCTTCTGAAATGGTCATTACGTATAAAACCTTTCTCTGAGAGATGTTACTGGAGGCAGAGAAATAGTAAACGAAATGAAGACGAAGTAATGGTTGTCCTAGGGAGTCCTATGGAGTACAGGTGGCTTTAACGATACACTAAGGGCCACTCTTCATCAGCCACAGCTAAAATTTCTTGATAATTTTCTAATAATAACTGTGAAAAGATCACCCTTCGCGTTTCTTACTTATTTCTGTCACTATTTCTCACAACCGTCGTATGCAACGTATGGTATTATACTGTTGTAAGTTAATGTGACAGAAGCAGCAAGATGATGAATTACATTACTATAATAATACTTAGGAATGATACAAAGTTTTATAGATTACCCTGAAATTTTTGTGCGTAAGAACACCTTTCGCAGTGAGAAGCGCGAAACACTGAAACTGTTTTTTTCTAACAGAAAAATGTTTACCATTTTGTGCATAAATGTATATTCATAATGCTAAGGGTTTAAAAGGTTACAAAAGATCAGAGACATTAGGAAGAGGTACAGACGTATGTCTGTTGTCCAAATTGTGGATAAAACAGGTGTGAAGTATCATCGCCATTAAGTGAGCACGTGTATGTGTTCATTCATATGGGAGCCAGAGACGAGGTCATGAAGAAAAAGGAAGATTAGCCGTTAACATCCGGTCGACATGAAGGTCGTTAGAGGCGGAGCAGACACTCTAGATCAACAAATCCCATGAAAGATTCTCGACTTTTGTTAAGTCTTGCTTCTACTAGCAAGCAGACTATCTCTCTGGTGTCTTTGCCTGTCCTAAAGCCAAACTGACTTTCATCTACAGATTCTCAGTTTCCTTTCCATTACGTGCTCAGTTCAGGGGCCCTTTTACAAACCTCGGTATGGTAATTTCAAAAAGCTTCATGTACACTGGCGGGAAATATCTCAACACAAAAAAGTAATTAATGTAGAGTAAGGAGATTTCGGGAACATATATAACTGATTGACATTGCAAGATCAGAGGTAAATGTAATTGCGAGATAAGCTATTGCAAATATGAAATGTTGGTAGAGTAATATTAATAACCAGTATTCAAATGCTTCAAATGGCTCTGCACTATGGGACTTAACATCTGAGATCATCAGTCCCCTAGAACGTAGAACTACTGAAACCTAAGTAACCTAAGGACAACACACACATCCATGCCCGAGGCAGGATTCCAACCTGTGACCGCAGAAGCCGCGTGGTTCCGGATTGAAGAGCCTAGAACCGCTCAGTCACAGCGGCCGCCTAATAACCAGTGTAGCCGCCAGAATGTTGAATGGAATCACACAAACGTGGATGTCTTGTATTGTACAAGTGTTGTATGCCAGCTTGTTGGACGGAGTTCCATGCCTTTTGCACGTGTTTGCTCAGTACAAAGGCAGTTAAGACTGATTGTGGATAACGCTGGAGTTGCCTTCCGACGATATCCCATACGTGATCGACTGGAGAGGGAAACGGTGATCGAGCAGGCCAAGTCAATATGTAGACACTCTGTAGAGCATGTTGGGTTACAATAGCGATATGTGGGCGAGCGTTATCCAGCTGGTGAACATCCTGTGGAATGCTGTTCATAAATGGCAGCACAACATATCGAATCAACAGACTGACGTACAAATTTGGAATTAAGGTACGTTGGATAAACACGAGAATGGTCCTGAAGTCATACGAAATCGTACCTCAGACCATAACTCCAGTTGTAGGTCATGTGTCTGGCACGCAGACAGGTTGTTTCCAGGCCCTCAGCTGGACTCCTTCAAACCAACACGTGGCCATCACTGGCACCGAGGCAAAACCAGCTTTCATCAGTAAACACAACAGACCTCCATCCTGCCCTCTAATGAGCTTTCGCAGACACCACTGGAGCCACAAAAGGTCGTGCTTTGGGGTAAGTGGAATGCACGCAGCACGGCGTCTGGCTCGGAGCTTTCCTTGAAGTAACCGATTTTTAGCAGCCCGTTGTGTCAATGTGGTGCCAACTGCTGCTCCGATTGCTGCTACAGATGCAGTACAGTGCGCCAGAACCATATGCCGAAGACGATGGTCTTCCCGCTCGGCAGTGCCACACGGCCGTCCGGAACCCGGTCTTCTTGTGACCGTACGTTCTCGTGACCAGCCCTGCCAGCAATAACGTGCAGTGTTCCTGCAAAATCACAAAAGAAACATCCAGCTTCCTGTAGCCCTATTACACGACCTCGTTCAAAGTCAGTGAGGTGGCAACTTTGTCGCCTTAAAGCAATTCTCGACTAACGCCAACTCACCACGTCCGATCTCAAAATGTACACTACTGGTCATTAAAATTGCTACACCAAGAAGAAATTCAGATGATAAATGAGTATTCATTGGACAAATATAATATACTAGAACTGACATGTGATTACATTTTTACGCAATTTGGAAGCGTAGATCCTGAGAAATCAGTACCCAGAACAACCACCTCTGGCGTAAGAACGGCCTTGATACGCCTAGGCATTGGGTCAAACAGTGCTTCGATGGCGTGTACAGGTACAGCTGCCCATGCAGCTTCAATACGATACCACAGTTCATCAAGAGTAGTGACTGGCGTATTGTGACGAGCCAGTTGCTCGGCCACCATTGACCAGACGTTTTCAATTGGTGAGAGATCTGGAGAATGTGCTGGCCAGGGCAGCAGGCGAACATTTTTTGTATCCAGAAAGGCCCGTACAGGACCTGCAACATGCGGTCGTGCATTAACCTGCTGAAATGTAGGATTTCGCAGGGATCGAATGAAGGGTAGAGCCACGGGTCGTAACACATCTGAAATGTAACGACCACTGATCAAAGTGCCGTCAATGCGAACAAGAGGTGACCGAGACATGTAACCAATGGGTGATACGCCAGTATGGCGATGACGAATACACGCTTCCAATGTACGTTCACCGCGATGTCGCCAAACACGGATGCGACCATCATGATGCTGTAAACAGAACCTGGATTCATCTGAAAAAATGACGTTTTGCCATTCGTGCACCCAGGTTTGTAGTTGAGTACACCATCGCAGGCGCTCCTGTCTGTGATGCAGCGTCAAGGGTAACCGCAGCCGTGGTCTCCGAATTGATAGTCCATGCTGCTGCAAACGTCGTCGAAGTGTTCGTGCAGATGGTTGTTGTCTTGCAAACGTCCCCATCTGTTGACTCAGGAATCGAGAAGTAGCTGCACGATCCGTACAGTCATCTCGACTGATAGTGAAACGAGGCCGTTGGGATCTATCACAGCGTTCCGTATTACCCTCCTGAACCCACCGATTCCATATTCTGCTAACAGTCATTGGATCACGACCAACGCGAGCAGCAATGTCGCGATACGATAAACAGCAATCGCGATAGGCTACAATCGGACCTTCATCAAAGTCGGAAACGTGATGGTAGGCATTTCTCCTCCTTACACGAGGCATCACAACAACGTTTCACCAGGCAACGCCGATCACCTGCTGTTTGGGTATGAGAAATCGGTTGGAAACTTTCCTCATGTCAGCACGTTGTAGGTGTCGCCACCGGCGCCAACCTTGTGTGAATGCTCTGAAAAGCTAATCATTTGCATATCACAGCATTTTCTTCCTGTCGGTCAAATTTCGCGTCCGTAGCACGTCATCTACGGGGTGTAGCAATTTTAATGGCCGGTAGTGTGACTAACGATCACGACCGTTGCAGAGTGTACTTAAAGCAAAACTAACTTGCATGCTCATAGCGCCCCTATTCTCGCCACTCTTGTGCGATTAGCGTGAAAAATGAATAGACATTATCTGTCAAATGTAGGAACACGCCTGCCAACTTTCGTTTCGTCGCACAGCTCCTTCTTGGTGCTGCGACTTTTTCCCGTCAGTGTACGAGTAGCCACGTTTAAGAGCAAAATGTGGAAAATGAAGCGGAAGGCGGTGGCAGAGGTCAACCACGCGGTGCGCCTCGTGGCAGCAGTTAGCGGGACGGCTTCGCTAAACATTGGCGTGCTTGTCGTCCCAAGGCGGGGAGGCAAACATTCTGCACCCGCGGCCGGCCCACAAAACTCCGCAGCGCTATCCGGCGTAGGCCCACGGGGCCAAGAGCTGCCTGCCGGAGAGATTCTCTCACGCCTTTCTCATCCAGTCTTCACAGCGAGAGGCTACTTCAAGGGAAATAACTTTTGCGGAGCCCAGTATATGCATCTTACCTTACGTTGATTAGTGTGCCAGGGCAAGTGATTTTATGGTTCTGTGCCTTAATCGGTAAAAGCGCACTCTTATAGGATCGCTTCGTTTTCCGTCTGTTGTCCAACTGTTAAGAACCTTTTGTATCAGGAACAGGTAGTTGAAATTTATACCAGATACTAAACTGTACGGTCGCTTGGCGTTGTAAGACATTTAAGCTTTTCAGTCAATGAAGTCAAGAGATAAGACCATTTATATCAAATGTTTCGATAGTCACAAACACTCTCATCACAATTGTAGGGTACGTTGGTTGACCTACACTACTGGCCATTAAAATTTCTACACCAAGAAGATATGCAGATGATAAATGTGTATTCATTGGACAAATATATTATACTAGAGCTGACATGTGATTACATTTTCACGCAGTTTGGCTGCATAGATCCTGAGAAATCAGTACCCAGAACAACCACCTCTGGCCGTAATAACGCCCTTCATACGCCTGGGCATTAGGTCAAACAGAACTTGGATGGCGTGTACAGGTACAGCTGCCCATGCAGCTTCAACACGATACCACAGTTCATCAAGAGTAGTGACTGGCGTATTGTGACGAGCCAGTTGCTCGGCCACCATTGGCCAGACGTTTCCAATTGATGAGAGATCTGGAGAATTTGCTGGCCAGGGCAGCAGTCGAACATTTTCTGTATCCAGAAAGGCCCATAAAGGACCTGCAACATGCGGTCGTGCATTATCCTGCTGGAATGTAGGGTTTCGCAGGGATCGAATGAAGGGTACAGCCAGGGATCGTAACACATCTGAATTGTAACGTCCACTGTTCAAAGTGCCGTCAATGCGAACAAGAGGTAACCGAGATGTGTAACCAATGGCACCCCATACCATCACGCCGAGTGATATTCCAGTATGGCGATGACGAATACACGCTTCCAATGTGCGTTCGCCGCGATGTCGCCAAACACGGGCGCGACCATCATGATGCTGTAAACAGAACCTGGATTCATCCGAAAAAATGACGTTCTGCCATTCGTGCACCCAGGTTCGTCGTTGAGTACACCATCGCAGGCGCTCCTGTCTGTGATGCAGCGTCAGGGGTAACCGCAGCCGTGGTCTCCGACCTGATAGTCCATGCTGCTGCAAACGTCGTCGAAGTGTTCGTGTAGATGGTTGTTGTCTTGCAAACGTCTCCATCTGTTGACTGAGGGATCGAGACGTGGCTGCCGGATCCGTTACAGCCATGCGGATAAGATGCCTGTCATCTCGACTGCTAGTGATACGAGGTCGTTGGGATCCAGCACGGCGTTCCGTATTACCCTCCTGAATCTACTGATTCCATATTCTGCTAACAGTCATTGGATCTCGACCAACGCGAGCAGCAATGTCGCAAGCTGATAAACCGCAATCGCGATAGGCTACAATCAAAGTCGGAAACGTGATAGTATGCATATCTCCTCCTTACACGAAGCATCACAAGAACGTTTCACCAGGCAACGCCGGTCAACTGCTGTTTGTGTATGAGAAATCGGTTGGAAACTTTCCTCCTGTCAGCACGTTGTAGGTGTCGCCATCTGCGCCAACCTTGTGTGAATGGTCTGAAAAGCTAATCATTTGCGTATCACAGCATCTTCTCCCTGTCGATTACATTTCTCGTCTGTAGCACGTCATCTTCGTGGAGTAGAAATTTTAATAGCCAGTAGTGTAGAATGATGAATTTGGGAAGAAGCATTGTTTTAATGTACAAGTAAAGGAAAAAATTAGAAGTTGTTTAATATTTTAAGTTTACTAAACAATTTTTTGTCAATTGTTATTCAATTGTCTGTCTGTCCGTGTGTTGAAACCACTTTTATCAGCAGCGGGTAGACGTATCAAGTTGAAATCTGTGTCACATACTAAGTTCTACAGTCCTTTGATCGGTGTGTAAAATTTAAGGTTCTCTGTCAGTGCAGTTAAAAGAAGTAGCCATTTATGTCACATATTCTAATGTAGCAACGTTGTGGCCGAGCGGTTCTAGGCGCTTCAGTCTGGAACCGCGCGACAGCTACGGTCGCAGATTCGAATCTTTCCTCGGGCATGGATGTGTGTGATGGCCTTAGATTAGTTAGGTTTAAGTAGTTCTAAGCCCTAGGGGACTGATGACCTCAGATGTTAAGTCCCATAGTGCTCAGAGCCATTTGAACCATTTTTGATGTAGCAAACGGATTCGCGGAAACCTATGTGGTACCTTCTGTTGACATGAAATCACGAAATTTGGGAAGAAGCAAGGTTTAACAGTACAAATAAACGAAAAACAGGTATTAAATTATTACCCATTGGAACTTACACTGCATCCATCATGCGTCGAAAGCATAATAATAAAATATTAGTGTACGCAAACGTAAAATCTAACTTGTAATCATGTTTTAGTGTGTGAATAAAAATATTTTATTAAATCTTCTCTCTCTACACATATAAATTTGTTCCCCTGCTCGCTTCTTTTTGTATGTCCGGCATAGTCTCAGGAAATAATGTAGGGATTCAGTTACAGTCTTGGGTTCCTGGGACCAACATCTTAACAGTATCTGTATCGATAACAGCAAAAGTCGTCGAGATTCTCAATTCTATGTTTTGATGAACTATCTATATACACAATTAAGTTTGTGCGGAGCACTCAGTGTGCGACGCCTACTCGCACTTGGCCATTTTTTTTTTAAATTCGTCTTATTTCCTGGTTGGACAATTTATACTAAGTTGCCACTTACGTATCATGTAGAGGCGTGGCCCGTTTACAGTTGTTGGAAGTTGCTTGTGTGGCTGTTTGTGAGCAGCATTGAGAAGCGAGACTCCCTGGTGCGAAGATTAATTTCTGTAATTGGCCTAGAGTCGTGGTTTTTTCTGTGCGCTGTGTATGAGTTCAAAGTGACAGGTATTATCATTAACTTTCGCAGAGAGATAGTTCTTCTGCTGGATATAAGGAAGACTTAGAAGGCCACTTTAAAGGAATAGACCAAAACGCACGGAATAGATAGAAACAGGGCAAATACTAAAGTTATGAACAGCACTAGAAGGGTGAAAGACAACTTGACTAACATCAAAATTCATTAACACTAATGGAAGATGTGAAGGCTAGAGCGATCCTCAGGATATGTCGCCTTTGTGCAAGCATTGAAAAACTGCATTAGATGACAATAAGCGTCCTACATCAACAGATGGCAGTACTGTAAGAGTTAGGAAAATGACCGACATTGACGTATGCATAACACAGCGTTCTGAGGTTCAGTACCTTACTGCAGAAGCTGAAACGCCCAATTGCGTTAATGGGACACTAAAAAGGTGTATGGAGATGTTATGGTAGATGTCAGCACCATTAGACGAAGCTGTAACCTGTAGAGAAGCTAAGGGGCGAACGCAGTTGGTTGTTGCAACACGGAGTGGTCGGCCCGCGACTACAGTGACGATCCAGCGTGCCGACCATATCATCCGTGACGACTACCGGTTTGGAAGAATATTTCAGGACGACAAAGCACCGGTAATAGAAGTAAACAAACACTGAAATTAATAGCAACATTCAACAGTATGTGCGTTTACTGTAAATGTTTGCGCACAGAAGTCAGAGGCTCGTTAACTTAATCCAGTCATTCTGAGATTTATTTTCCTTGTTTTCCGGTAATATAACAGGAAATTCAAGGACGGATTCTGCCACTAGGGGTACAGATCGGCTGCAGTGATGCAACATATAAAATAGTCATGCTGCACTGGAATTTTCTGCAGAAAGCGTGCTTTATATCAAGTATTTTATTAACAAGCTTAGTAATATACTTTTTGACCTCAAAATGTTGCTCTTCGCGAAACCTGAATAACATTTGTCACTCAGATTCGATGATTCACACCAGCTGATGGCGATGACAGATATCCTACTATGCATATTTCAGACTCGAAGATGGTCTAGTTTGGCCGAAATCGGCCACGAAATAAAATAAGTTGTCTAGACTGTGGTTTCTTTACAGAACGTTTCCCATTCTTTAACTAATTTTCAAAATTTTGAAAAACGAAATTCTTAAGCATAACATTTTTATATTTTCTTGGTTAATTTCCTTCTGGAGTTTCATTGTTAAACATTTGGATACACGGAGTTGTCCTTACCATGGGATACACTGTAACATGTTGTAACATGAATGACTGTGTCATTCACACAGGGGTACAGTTAAATCAAAATTTAAAAAAATAAAACTTCTTTTTATGTACAGCAATGTCAGAGATTTATAGCTGTCTTCAGTCGCCATAATGAAAGTTATGTTTTAAAAAAGTAGAACCTTATTTACAAATATGAAACAGTTAAAATCTTAGTCAATAAAATTCTTCTGGGTTTGAGACCGCATTGTCAACTATAAAATTCCGACGTTTCGGCGACTATTGCGACACGCCTTCCTCAGGGTGTAGTGCTAACTGGTTGCAATAGTCGCCGAAATGTCGGAATTTTATAGCTGACAATGTGGCCTCAAACCCAGACGTATTTTATTGACTGTGACAACGGACTCGGAAGCCTACGTTTAAAGTTCAAATCTTAATTTTTGCACAAAACGACAAGGACAATTCACATACAGGATATCCCACCAAATTTGCACCTCGTACATTTCCGAAATTAAACAAAACGTGAAAAATGCAATCGGCCAGGAATGCACCTGTCATGGGCTCACACAATGGATAGGAATGCCCAATCCATACAAAGAAACAAACGTCACCTTCACCACGAAGTTAAAATTTTTAAAATGGTACATGTAAGGTTTTGATACCGAAATGGAAACTAGAGTCAAAATTAGTGATGGTAGACTTGCTTTCACTGTTCTAAATCCAATGTCTTCTGGAATACTTAAACTTTAAATAATGGAAACGGTGCCACAGTTTCTGTCGTGTTGTAATACAGTATTGCAGGTCACCCGCTCTGTCCTGAAGCCTGCTGTAAGGCATCCGTTTGCTCTGAGCACTACGGCAGAAACTGTGCTGCCGTCGCCATCTTTTAAAGTCCACGTGCTTCATAAAGTATGAGGTTTAGAACAGCGAAAACAAGTTTATCGTCGCTGATTCTACCTCTAGTTTTGATGCAAATCGTGTAAGTTCTCAGGATGTTTGACATTAAATGTAGTAGTGGGAAAAGTAATGTGACAAATTATTGTGAGGCAAACTGAGGAGCTATTTTAATGAGAAGTAGCGGCTCCGGTCTTGGAAACTGACATACGGCCGGAAGAGCTTTGTGCTGAACACATGTCCCTCCATATCCGCATCCAGTGACGCCTACAGGCTGAGGATGACACGGCGGTCGGTCGGTTCCGTTGGGCCTTCATGGCCTGTTCAGGCGGAGTCAAATTTTAGGGATGCTGGTAGGGATCGCTGTCACCCCTGGGCCTAGGAGTCAGTCAATGTCTGTGTGCAGGGATATTTTCAAAGTGGCCAGCAAGGGTGTGCGGGTGGCACCAACGTGTTGCCTAACTGGGGGTATTAGAGGACCATGTGCCGTTTCATTCACCCTTGTGATCGTGAACGTGATCACCAGAGATCGTGAAACGGGAGGGCTGACAAAATACAAACACCCTTTTCTGCTTTTAATCACCTTCAAATGTCGTCTAATGATTTCTGAACGTTCCGTAGTTGTTCTACTTGTACACCAGAGCGAAAATTGCGGGCACACTACACTCCAAAGGTGTGCGATCACGATGTCCCTAAAGAACGGAACGTGGTCCTGTTGCACATCGCACGGCGAACTGTCGTTTTCGACCGCGACATATTTGGGAATCAATGATCCAAGTGAAGAAGTGGTTCAATGGACGCCCTTTATGTCATCCCCTGTGGCCTTTCCGTGTCGCTTCTGAGCGGAGGTTGGTCTGAAATATTTTCCTCGGCCACCTATGAGAGAACCGCGTGACTGTAACGCTGTTTTGGCGTTTCGGTTCTAACCTCCATTGAGAGGTGTCAAGAGAACGGTTGAGGTGTGCATAAGAGTGGGTGTAGCGATCTTCCCATCGTGTGACACGTCCTCTGTGGTTTTGGACAGAATTGTGGTGAAACTTGTTACTATTGTGACATCATTAACCAGATTACACCTCACGTGAACTTCTGAAATCCTGCCTTTTTTTCACGTAAGCCGACGCCTTACTGTTTTAAGCGGCGTCGAGTCCGAGGGTAACGACAGAAGGCACCATACTTTTCCACTATTACAGAGGAATGTTTTGTAAGCACCTTTGAGTCAAATTTCAAACTTCTGCGTCGCAATGGGAGGCAGTTTCGAGGTTTCGAAAAAAAAAAAAAAAAGAAAAAGACTTGAATTGTGTTGCGCAGTGAAGATAATATTCAATAGCAATGTTGGCTGAAGGCTCTGAATATAAGGAGTAAACATCGTACACCCAACGGCCTTGTCTGACAAAGTGGAAGAGTGGACAGAGTTTCGGAATAACGTCTTGCCTTTGGCGTGGGAAGCTGCCTCTAATTGGTGGAACAATTAGCAATGATCAATGGAATGAGGATGCAGAAGACAACAGAACCTACTGCATTATAGAAAAATAATATGTATCCTCACGGAACGTGGCCTTATTAATACAAACGATCATGAAGATCTCTCCAGTGGCGAAAGGTTCCAGCCTAGTCACCGCTTCTGATCTCCTGAAGGGACTGCCTAAAGGGAGACGACAATGATTGGAAAAAGTGCTGGCCATTCTCCTTTACAACAAAGGCCGTCAAGCACAAAACTATACGGAAATATCTCTAACGTCGGTCTGCAGTAGAATCTTTGAACAAGTTTTAGGATCACATATTATGAGATTCCTCGAGACGGAAAATCTCCTATGTAGGAACCAGTAAGGATTCTGAAAACAACGATCGTGTGAAACCCAACTCTCTCTCTCTGTTCGTCGACGAGACACATAAAGCAATAGATGCCGACGCCCAGGATGCATTCATTGACGTCTCTGAGGCGATTGATATGGCAGCACGCTGCCACCTAATGAACAAAATACGAACGCAGTATCCGGCCGGCTTAGTGCAGGGTAGATTTTCTAGCAAACAGAGCGCAACATTTATTTTAAATGGAAAAAGGTCTTTTGACATAAAAATAACTACGGGGGTGCACCAAGACAGTGATACTAGACAAGTACCATTCAGTGGGTTACGTCGGAAGCTCCATGAGGCTCTTCGAGGATCATACTCCAGTGTACAAAAAAGTTGCAACGATAGAAAATTGCAGAGAAATGCAGGGAGAGCTTCAGAGAATCGACGCTTAGTGCAGGGACTGGCAGCGGGCCTTCAGCATAAACATTTGTAACTTATTGCGCATGAATAGTCATAGCCATTATTGCATGATGGCAGAACGAACACAGGAAGCAGTCACAAACATATGCATACGGAGTGATTTAAAGTGGAACCACCGTATGAAACTAATGGCACGAAAGGCAGATCTCAGACTGAGATTCATTGGAAGATTTCTCAGTAAATGTAGTCTTCGCACAAAGGAAGTAGTTTATAAAACCCTCATTTCACCAATAGTTGAATAGTTGATCGTCAGTCAGGGATCAGTACAAGGTAGGATTGACAAAAGAAATAGAGGAGATTCGAAGATAAGTACGTTTCATCGCATGTTCATGAAAACGTGACGGAGGCTTACTGCCAGATTTCTTCCCGTGAACCATTCACAGCTGGAACAGGGAAATGAGGAAGTGACGGAGGTACTGAAAGTACCATAAGATATGTATTGCGGAGAATAGATGTACATGTAGTTAGACAATGAGAAAAACGAAAAACCAATGAAATGGTATCATTCTGTGAATCGAAGCATGGAATATCGGAAGTCTGAATATGGTAGGGATGCTAGAAAATATGAAAATAGAAATGCAAAGGCTTCAATTAGCTACAGCAGAAGTCAGTAAAGTTAAGTGGAAAAAAAGTAACGACTTATAGCCAGCTCTAAATGACGTAACTGAGGTGCCGATGTTAAAACATAATATGAAAGGATAGCGAGAGTATTTGAGGCAACTGAATAGGTAGCTCAGTAATTTAGGGAGACCAAACTTTAAAAATCATGGGGAATTGGAACGCTATTTTAGGAGAAGAAATAGAAGACGGAGTTATGGGACAGTTCGGTCTCTAGTATAGGAATATATGAGGAGATACCTGACGTGTACAATAGAATTCAAATAGCTCAAGAATCTGAAGAAGAGACGATGTACCTGAAAAATGTCTGGACTCACGGGAAGATATCAGCGGCATTTCATTATGGCGAGAAGAAGATTCCAAAAACAGATATTGGATAGCAAGGCGTACTCCAGAGCATATATAGACTTAAATAACACATGTGGGCTCAGATCACGTATGATTCACATCAAATTTCGAGTAGGCTGAAGTGTGAGAGATTCACTAGGAAGAATTATTGTGTAAGAAAGTGGGATACTGAAGTCTTGACTGATGGTGATATGAATTTGATTTTTTATGAGGCTGTAGTTAATACGGTAACGAATACCAAACTAGGAAGCTGTTTTGAAGACGAATGGATGTAACAAGAAAGGGCAATCAAGGAAGTTGGACAGGTAAAAATAGGTGGAAGAAAGATAACTACGAAGAATGTTTGGACAACAGAATAAATAATTCAACTGACCGACGTAAGAAGAAATTACAAAAGTGTTCAGGAAGGGAAAGGAATACAGCAATCGAAATCAGCTGAGAGCAAAATCGATAGGAAAAAGCAATAAGTATCGATCTGGTATGCATATGGAATCAAGTAGTAGAGTCAGACCAAGTTTTGGAAGACTTGCAGTCAGAATAAGCAATAGATAAATAATCTATGTTGCTATTGAGGGGAGTGGTAACCGAATGATTATTCAAATTAATAGGTGACTGGAGACGTGTCATCGAACTCTGGAAGGATCCCAATGAAAGTAAAGGCAGATTAATGTGAGAACTATCGCACGACAGCTCATACATAATATACAGAAGAATGAGAATCATTTAGGTACTGGAAATGGTAAAGATAAGAAATATATAATTCTAAAATTTTTCATAACTAAGAGAAAAATTAAGAAAAATAATTGCATGTTCAAAAGATTTGTCATTGCTTTCGGCAGTGGTGTAAGATGTACGAAAGCCTGAGAGAAATATACAATATGTAAGAACACTAACAGGGTGCTGTAAGAATCAAAGAACAAGAAAGAAGTGCACGGATTTAGTGGGACGAAAGGGAAGGATGCAATATTTTGCGAACGGCTCATTCGCCGTTCCACCGATGGACATCTTTTCCACCACTCTGTGGGTGTAGTGACTGTCGACCAGGCAGAACTTGGCGTTCGGACCACCTGAATCTTCGAGCTGCCTTTTGAAGTTCCCGCTACACTTGCGGACGTGCAGCGGCCTTAACAGCGATGTACATGACCTTTGGTGGCTGTCATGTAATCTTCATTTATGACGGCAGTTCGAGGTGCGGGCAGGAGGGCATGTTCGCTCCGGATGCCTGCAGAGATTCATCGTCCAGATACCAGAGATGACGCCTACATAGCAACCGATGACGCTGCCTATTACATCTGTTGAGGCAGCGTGGAACATGGCAGACGCGGACGTTCTCCCGTCACTGTTACCGACCCCCACGGCCCGGTTTCCGCGTCCGCGACGCCACGGCCTGTTTCGGAAACGTCGACGTGGTCAGAAGCAGCGACCACGTCTGCACTTCATACGTGTGAGGAAAGAGAGCGCGTGAGGATCGATTCAAGCTCGAACACGAAGGTGCGGGAGATGCCTACTCTGCGTCGTAATCCACAGGATGCAAACACGCTTTGCTGCAGGCAGAAGTCGCCAAACGACGAAAGAAGAGGAGGATGTCCGCAGGTAACGCCTCGCAAGATGGAGATACGTTACAGGAAGATGAGGGCAACCGATCAGCGGCCAGGGCTGTGGATCCCATTACAACGGGTCCTGGATGGTTTGCTGCTGGCGTCGTCTGCCGAGGGACACAGATGAACATCAGGCGTCACCTAACTTACCGCACCAATAGTTGGGTGATTTGCCGTCCGAGATGGAAAGAATGACGACAGACTCGACGACCACCTGACGCCGGCGGAACGGCAGACAGACATCTTCTGTCGATCGATCAGTAATATACGAGTGTATATTGCTGGTGGCAGGAACGGTCAGAAGGGTGACGTGGCGCTTCCTGGCTTCATTGACTCCGGGATACGTCATCGTGCTATCCAATGACCCAGTTGTATCGGCTAGGTACAGTCAATGTCAACGGCATTAGTTCCACTATCAACACCCAGCTGCTGAAGAACATGAATCAGGTGACTGACATTGATGCCGTGTTTCTTCAATAGGTACGGCCTGATCTGCGCCTGGATGTTTATGGGTACACATTTTACGTCAACTCAGCTACCGACGGTGGTGCTGGTACGTCCATACTACTACGCGATGGCATAGAAGCTACGGACATACAGTATTTGCCATCAGCGCGGGGCACTGCGCTCACCATCGGCGCCGTCCACCTTGTGAATCTGTATGCCGCATCTGGAACTGCGAAGTGTCGAGAGCCAACGCTCTATTGCTCTTCTGAGCTAGCTCCATTGTTTCAAGGTTCCACAGAGCCCTTAGTGGTGGACGGGGCTTTTTACAGCGTCTTACCCACTGAGGAGCAAATCATTCGCCATATCTCGCGTCCGGCCCTTCGTGTGTTGATCAGGGAACTCTCTTGGCACGATACATGGACAGTACCGACGCGGATATACACATTTCAGCAACCACTCGGCCAGCAGGTTCGACAGCATTAACGTTTCCCGAGGTTTCCGGGTACTGACACTCGGTGTCGGGCTGTCGCCCATTTCCTACACCATGCCTTCGCCGTGGCACTGCCACGGCAACAGACGAGACGTGGTAGAGGACCATGGACTCTTAACGTCAACGTTCTCCGGGAAGAGGCTTGCAGCCTAGGCGTCACTAACACCTGGCAATGACATGAACGACAGAGTCATACCTATGATTCCGCGATACGGTGGTGAACACACTATGACAAACCACCTACTCGCCACTCACTCATAGCGTATGGACGAGACAGGGCGCTTTGGCAACGGTCAACCTCAGAATTTTCCTGCACGGTCTTGAGAGAAATGGCGACGCAACAACCTTCGCCAGGGCGCCAAACGACCGTCCACCGGCCACAGGCACGGCTTCTGCAGATCACGGCTGCCAGATTTGAAGGCACGCGGGTTCGAGCAAGACTCAAGATTCCATCCAGAACAATGTGCTTCTCTTTAGCACAACGTCAGAGAACGGAGACATCATAAGAGGCGACTTATCACGGCAGTTATTGCGGCGGACAGGCATCTTGCAGAGACACACACCGCCTCCTCCTGGGTCCTCACGGATTAATACCGCATTCTCTGCCTGGCGGGCCAACGGCGTGACAAAGACGTTGAGGACGTCCTGCACGACCTGCACCTTCGGGTAGGGCACAAAGAGATGACACATTTTTGGAGGCCATCACATTGGAAGAAATGGGCATGGCCCTGTCGTGGGGTGCGAGAAACAAATTCCCTGGACCTGATGGTCTTTCGCTTGAATTTTATAGTGCCTTTTCTGACCTGGTAGTGGAAGTTTGGCAGCAGATATGCTGCGAACACCTGTATCCACAGTTTTTTTTTTTTGGGGGGGGGGGGGCATGGTAATCCTGCGGCAAAATCAAACAGGGAGTGCGGACTGCAAGACTTTATGCCGTTGACATTAGTGAATTCGGACTGCTAGCTGTTCGTACGCATACTTCGTGCACGCCTCCTCGCTACTGTCATGTCTGGGAGATGGCAGTAATATACAGACAACGTTAAGCACTTACAGAGATGTGGTGGCCCCATGTCGGCATGTCGTTTAGAAGGCGCCCTCGTGGCGATTGACCTAGACCACGCATTTGAACGAGTTGATCACGATTTCTTGCAAGCTTAGAGAATATCGGGCGGTATGGTTCTCTGTCTGACCCATGGGCCCCCTTCCATTGTCTGGTCAATGGCTACGCTCGCCACCGTTCAATACTGAGTGCTCAGTGCGACAAGATGGCCCTCTGCCAGCCTTTTCTCTTCGCCGTCGATCTCGAGTCTGTACATCTTGGTCTACGGCAGCGTTTGGAAGGCATTCGCCTCCGAAACGTGCATTTTAAATTTTGTGACTATGCGGGCGCTGTAGTTTTCTTGGCGAGATTGGCAGAAGATTTATGTACGGCGGTCGAGTGGCTTCAGCGCTACGCCGAGGTGGCAGGGAGCCGGATCAACCTACGGAAGTCGCACTACGTGAATGTGGGCAGAGGACTGAATATCAGTACTCCGGTGCCCGTCACCAAGGTCCCGGCGATGAAATGTTTGGGAGTGACCTATCGTGGGAAGGTGCAGCGTCATAGCAGCAGCTACGTGTTGCAGACTACTTAATATGATCGGTTCGCAAGTTTGTCTCCATACCTTTCCAACACTTGACCTGATCATACGGATACATTTTGTCAACGTCTACCTCGCCCCGAAACTTACTCATTACACACACGTTCTCCCAATACCCGCTACGGGGGCTCCTAAGTTCCAGGCGGGCATTGATCATTTCGTCAGCGATGACAGGGTGTTCAGGACCCTGACATTGCCAACAGATACGGGCGGCATTTAAATGATAAACGTTTAAAATAGGGGGCTTGCTCTCTATCTGCAGACGATGCATCGCCTACGTACTTCGGAAGGAACACTCACTGCTACACTTTAAGCGGAAAGTCTTATTTGACATGACGATTTTCAAGAAGTTTTTTTCCTGGAAATGAATGAAGTTACGAATTTGAGAGAAAAAAACCTACTTAAATTCTGCAGTATTTCTATAATCACACTCCATGTAAGTCTGTTCTGGAGAGCACAGATGTTGGTCAGAGAGGTTACTTCTTTTGAAGAGAGCACCAGGTAGTGTGTGTTGGGCAGTCTGGCAATTTACTCGGTTTGAAAAAGGTGGAGGCTGGTCTACCGTGTAGTGGAGGCAGTATTATTTAAGAAGAATTTTGCACTAATATGTCTTGAGGAAGGAATACGAGATGATATTACTAGAAGAATGTCGTAAGAGGAATTTTTAAGGTAATTCAGTTTTTATGCATATTTGTAACTGTCTAATTTCTTATTGTTGGAACACTGAATATGGTTGAAGTTTACTGTAGAAATATTATAATGCAACATATGATTTAGTCTTGTAACTGAAAAAAGTGCCAAGGAAAGTAAATGTACACAGGGAAATTATTAAGAAATATTTTGCTAACTTGTCTAATTGTGAGAACTCTGTGAAAGGGTGTACTGTTCAAATGGCTCTGAGTACTATGGGACTTAACTGCTTAGGTCATCAGTCCCCTAGAACTTAGAACCATTTAAACCTAACTAACCTAAGGGCATCACACACATCCATGCCCGAGGCAGGATTCGAACCTGCGACGGGAGCGGTCGCGCGGTTCCAGACTGAAGAGCCTAGAACCGCTTCGCCACATCGGCCGGCCGGTGTGCTGTTGTTATGGCTTTATGAAGCATAGTTATGCTTAAAGACTTTGTTCTCATTGTTTTCATTTATCAGTCGTTAAGTTTAGCTCCTCATTTTTCATTCTTTACCTTAATGAATGTGTTTGTATAAACGCATTGTACATCGAGAGTTGTGTGCTGCAGATGCATTTTTGTGCAAACTGCAAAAATAGTACATCGCAAGTACGAAAAATGAAATTTTACTTTCGACAGTCAAATAATTATTCTTTATGGAGAAAGGTTGCAGAGCAGACAAGCGTTCCGTGCACACATGTAGGCCAACAAATATAATTATCATCAGAGTTCCTGTTCAGCATAAGGTACAGTGATTTTAAGAAAGTATTTGTGAAAATATCATATCAGTTAAGAGGCTTAATACCAGTAGAAGGTCTCAGTAAAGTGCTATCTTGCGAGTTTTCAATCAGTTTCACCAGAAAGTCAGATGCGTTAAATTTTATGGTCATTTCCTGTGTAATCAGAATAACAGTTCTCGTACAGTGGTTGTTTGCAAGACTAAAGATAAAGATTAACAATATTCAGGGCCAGCATTTTAATCTGAATCATTTGTTTTACAGTCAGATAGCGTACGTAAATTTCATTGAAAACTGATTTCTTTTTTGCAGGCGAATTGTTTGATGTACTGGCTAGTACGGAGTTCGCATCGTAAATCTTAACACAGTTCTCTTGCCCTACACTGAGATTTATGTATTTCGATATCAAAATAAGTTTTATACATTTCTCAAAAACCAAAAAGACACATACAAACAAGAGTCTAAGTAATTACACATGAGTTTCATACTGATTGAGGAGGTGGTGCTCAATCCCTCCGGCCGCCGGCTCCTGTTGCACATAACGCGCCACTACTGTACCACATTCGCACCCATCTGGTCGCCATGAGTTGGCTGTTGGATTTCCTACCGACCACCAAGGCCTTCTGCCACTATTTTCAATGAACGCTGCCTGCTAGTGTGATTGTCCGCCGACATCCGGCGTTTGGTTGGAAGCGGATGTGGAGTAGCATTGCACTCGCCTTTCCTTCCCATTCCTTCCCATCGCGGCAAGGACGCTGTGGTATGTGATAACGACTGAAAAATTCCCCACTCGACAACTTTAATACACTATACATCTTGCCGAGTACCCTCTCTGCCCCAGATGCGCCCTGTCGACACTGACATGCACCGTTTCGTTTGTGATACGGCTGCCAACTGCTGGGTCCTCACACGTCGCATGCTGGTAGTGTGCTGCGACGGACGCCTCAGTCCGTAGAGCCCACCGAACTGATCCATCCCGACGTCACTTACTACCTGCTACTACTCGTCATAACGCCACAGTGCGGGTTAAAGGTATGGCGTTCTCACACTTTTTTAGTGAGGGCATTGCAAAGTTGTTAGATTTTTGCCAATATTCAACGAGCAATTACATGATTTTACGGCGCAAGGCGTCGCACTGTTCACACTTGTTTACGCACCCTCCAGACCATTGGGACGTAACGGGTGTGACATGAGACTGATGATATAGCACAGGATGGACTGAAGAGATACATCAACGGTAATTATAGGATCTTTAACCCTCGCTGAACGAGTAGACGACCTGGACATCAAACCGTCTGCCTGCTGTGGCACCACAGGAAGATTACTTATGTAATAAAAGTACCATTTCTTCTGTCCTTTTTTTTTAACAAAACGATCAAAGGAGTATTTCATTTTTGTTTGTGGTCGGTAATGTGTTTGTAGTAATGAAAACATCCTTGGACCCGTGTTCTAACACAGCCACCGTCTACATTTTGGATACAAATCATCAGCTTTGGCGGCCAAAGACTTCCGGCAAAAAAAAAATCACCCTCATTCTGCCAACGGCATTGTCAAAGAGGGAAGAGGACAAGGAATAAGCTCGGGGCACCCTCTTGACCTTGGGGTGGGAAACTGCCCCCAAAAGAGGAAGAATCAGCGGTGATCAACGGCACGGGGGAGCAGAAGGCAATGGAAACCACTGCATTAAAGATGTATAATGAGTATCCACAGGACATGTGGCCTGTAATTGAAAAAGTGTCATGATGATCTCTTCACTGGCAAAAGGCTCCGAAATACTCTCCCATTCAGATATCCGGGAAGGGACAGCCAAGCGAAAGGTGGCCACGGGAAAAAGACTGAATAACCAACGAAAAGATAAAGTTCTACGTGTCGGGGCGTGGAATGCCCGAAGTTTGAACGTGGTAGAAAAATTAGAAAATCTGGAAAGGGAAATGCAAAGGACTAATCTACACTATGTGATCAAAAGCATCCCAACACCTGGCTGAAACTGACTTACAAGTTCGTGGTGCTCTCTATCGGTAATGCTGGAATTCAATATGGTGTTGCCCCACCCTTAGCCTTGATGACAGCTTCCACTCTCCCAGGGGTACGTTCACCCAGGTGCTGCAAGGTTTCTTGGGGAATGGCAGCCCATTCTTCACGGAGTGCTGCACTGAGGAGAGGTATCGATGTCGGACGGTGAGGTCTGGCACGGAGTCGGCGTTCCAAAACATCCCGAAGGTGATGTATAGGATTCAGGTCAGGACTCTTCTAGGCCAGTTCGTTACAGGGATGTTTTTGTGGTGTAACCACTCCGCCACAGGCTGTGCATTATGTACAGGTGCTCGATAGAGTTGAAAGATGCAATCGCCATCCCCGAATTGATCTTCAATAGTGGGAAGCAAGAAGTTGCTTAAAACATCAAAGTAGCTCTGTGCTACGATAGTGCCTCGCAAAACAACGAATTTTGCTGTTGGCACTACACGCTGGCAGATGACGTTCGTCATACCCACATCTTGTCATCGGATCGCCGCAATGTGTACCGTGATTCGTCACTCCAGACAATGTGTTCCACTGTTCAATCGTCCAACGTTTACACTCCTTACACCAAGCGAGGCGTCGTTTGGCATTTACCGGTGTGATGTGTGTCTTATGAACAGCCGCTCTAACATGACATCCAGCATACAAAGAAGTCAAAACAACACTCAGTGACATTACAAGGAAGGGTAGTAACATTAAGAGTTCAATGGAAATTCCAATGATAAATGGAGAGGAGAGAACGGATAGACGGAA
Source organism: Schistocerca cancellata (assembly GCF_023864275.1). Taxonomy (NCBI): domain Eukaryota; kingdom Metazoa; phylum Arthropoda; class Insecta; order Orthoptera; family Acrididae; genus Schistocerca; species Schistocerca cancellata. Next base: position 483,598,933 of record NC_064628.1, read on the forward strand.
AGAGTACATTGAAGGCGACTATGAGGGGGAAGACTTGTCTGATGTGAATGAAAAAGAAACAGGAGTCGACAGAGAAGATATAGGGGATCTACTATTAGAATAAGAATTTAAAAGAGCACTGGAAGATTTAAGATAAAATAAGGCAGAAGGGATAAATACCATTCCACCGGAATTTCTAAAATCATTGGGAGAAGTGGCAACAAAACGACTATTCTGGTTGGTCTGGGGACGTACCATGTGACTTTCGGAAAAATGTCATCCACACAAACCCTAAAACTGCAAGAGTTGACAAGTGCAAGAATTGTCGCATAATCAGATTAACAGCTCATGCATCCAAGTTGCTGACAAGAATAATATACAGAAGAATGGAAAAGAAAATATCGCGATCAGGAAAGATAAAGGCATCATAGAGGCAGTTCTGACGTTGTGGTTGATAATGGAAACAAGGCTAAGGAAAAATAAGGACATGGTCACAAGACTAGTCGACGTGGAAAGAGTGTTTGACAATGTCAAATGGTGCAAGATCTTCGGAATTCTGAGGAAAATAGCGGTAAGCTATAGGGAGAGACGGGTAATATGGAACATGTTCGACAACCAAGAAGGGATAATAAGAGTGGAACATGAAGAACGAAGTTGTCGGATTAAAGAGGTTGTAAGACAGGGATGTAGCATTTCTCCCCTACCGTTCAATCTAAACATGGAAGAAGCAATGATGGAAATAAAAAGAAGTTTCAAGAGTGAAACTGAAATTCAAGGTGATACGATATCAATGATACGATTCGCTGATGACATTGCACTCCTGAGTGAAAGTGAAGAAGAATTACAAGGTCAGCTGAATGTAATGAACATTGTAATGAATACAGAATATGAATTGACAGTAAATCGCAGAAAGAGGAAAGTAATGATAAATAGCAGAAATGAGAAGAGAGGAAACCTTAATATTAAGATTGATGATCACGAAGTAGATGAAATTAAGGAGTTCTGCTACCTAGGCAGTAAACGGACGGAGCAAGGAGGACGTAAAAAGCATACTAGCCATGGTAAAAAGGGCATTCCTGGCCAAGAGAAATCACTAGTATCAAACATAGGCCTTAATTTGAGGAATACATTTTTGAGATTGTACTTTTGCAGCACAGCATTGTATGGTAAAATATGGACTGTGGGAAAACCGGAACAGAAGAGAATCGAAGCATTTGAGACTGGGTGCTACTGAGGAATGTAGAAAATCGGATGGACTGATAGGGTAAGGAATGAAGCCATTCTGCCTGGAAAGAAGAAACAGCATGATAGGATGCCTGTTAAGACAAAAGGGGATAACTTCCATTGTACTAGAAGGAGCTGTAGAGGGTAAAAACTGTATAGGAAGACAGAGATTGCAATACATCCAGCAAATAATTGAGGACGTAGACTCTGAGATGAAGAGGTTGGCACAGGACAGGAATTTGTGGCGGCCCGTATCAAACCAACTTCTAGAATCACTTTGTTGTCTGTCTGCCTGTTAAGACCCATTTTTCACCGGAACTGTTAGATGTATCATGTTGAAACTCATGTCATATTCTAAGACCTACAGTGTTGCGGCGGTGCACCGCGCGGAGTGGCCGCGCGGTTAGAGGCGCCATGTCACTGATTGCGCGGCCCCTCCCACCGGAGGTTCGAGTGCTCCCTGCTACATGTGAATGTGTGTTGTTCTTAACATAAGTTAGTTTAAGTAGTATGTAATTCTAGGGACCGATGATCTCGGCAGTTTGGTCCCTTAGGAATTGACACACATTTGAACATTTTTTTCCCCATAGCGGTGCAAAATTTTAAGTTTCTAAATCAATGCAGTCAAATAAAATGAAATGTCGTGTGGCTAGGGCCTCCCGTCGGGTAGACCGGTCGCTTGGTGCAAGTCTTTATAGGTGACGTCACTTCGGCGACTTGCGTTTCGATGGGGATGAGATGATGATGATAACAACACAACACCCAGTCCTTGAGCAGAGAAAATCTCCGAAACAGCTGGGAATCGAACCCGGGCTCCTTTGCATGGCACTCCGTCACGCTGAGCACTCAGCTATCGGTGCGGACGCAGTCAACTGATACTACCATTTATGTCACATACTTTCATACTTGCAAACTCACTCGTACAACCTATAGATATATTGAAACTTCCTGGCAGATTAAAACTGTGTGCCGGACCGAGACTCGAACACGGGACCTTTGCCTTTCGCAAAAGGCAAAGGTCCCGAGTTCGAGTCTCGGTCCGGCACACAGTTTTAATCTGCCAGGTAGTTTCATATCAGCACACACTCCGCTGTAGAGTGAAAATTTCATTATAGATATATTATCTATTAGGGGCAGCCAAATGAAAACGAAACAGATGGAAAAAAAGTAAGTGAAAAGTTTATTATTTATACCACTTGATACAGGACAATCAGTGCCTTCATAGAAAAATGTTTACGGTTGCCTATGGAACCACGTTGGTATCCAGTTGCGCACATCTTCATCCGAAGTAATCGACGTTTCCTTCAAGGCTCTAAAAATATGGAAACCGCATGGGGAGAAATCGGGATTGCATGGATGATGTGTAAACGGTGCTACTGCAGCATACTTGAAGCAGTCTTGGTATCTTGTGTATGGAGGTTGCTGGTTTTTATCCATCACAGTATTTCTTTCCCGATAGGAAGTAATATGAGTACCAAGTTTGATTGAATCCAATTGAGGGTTTTAGAAGAAGCTTTTCACTCACGAATATGCCCGTATATGCGCTTGTCACATATTTAACGTATTTCTCACATATTTGTGCACGTATTTCACCTTTATCTCTACCAAATTTCGCCCTGTAATTTCTTTTACACACAGCTGATTCTTTATGACGACAAGCCTCCTGAACTGTGCGTATCGTACAATGATATATTTTCGCAGTTGCAATCAGTGGTATATGCGGGTACCAATGTAAAACTTGTTGCGAATAGAATTAATAGTAAAGAAGTAAGAAATTAAAATACGGCAGTCTTACTGCATGAACAGCGAAAACGTTTTTCATTTTATCATTTCGTGGAATAAGTGAGCGAGAAAAAGTCTCATAAATGTTTGCAATTGTGGGGAAACGTTGGTTGCAAGTTACAATTCCCAAATACTGGATGAATATAGTCCACCTATTCGCGCGTCGTGGGCTACGCTCCTTTTTCATCCCCACCACCACCCGTTTGAGAGGTAAGTGGTTCTTACCCCACAGTGGCTCTTTCCAGACAATATGTTTTATGTATATCAAGTCTGGTTGAAAACGATCCAGTGGTTTAGGAGGAAATGGGGAATGTACACACATAGATACACATATACAAACAATTTCATAACATGCATGTTTCAGTTTTAACGGATCTTTCAGAGTGTGTGTCCTACTCACTCTTGTTCAGTGACGACATTGCTGTCCACAGTGCAAGCTGGGATGAATTACAGGACCTGTTGAACTGAGTGAATAATGAGCAGGGAACGTGCAGTGAGCCGCCCCAGGGAAACAGGAAAGTTTTTAGACAACATAGTTGCGTGGAGATAGCAGCGATTGGTTTACTTATAATCAATTAGTCAAATTTTATTAATTACTAGGAACAACGTTCATGGATAGCAGCTAGAACACACCACGACAACGCATGCTGTGTAAAAATAACGCCGCAGCAGAAGGCCATATGGGCTGAGAACAACATGGCGGAAGAATCGTTATGGTACGCCGTTACCATAACAACGAACGCCGCGCAAAGATGATATTACAACAGGCGACCTATACGAAGCAGCTACCATGACGACAACGTTCCAAACACACAGGCTAGGGAGCGCTTGATATATACTATCGCCTGACCGAGCGAGGTGGCGCAGTAGTTAGCACACTGGACTCGCATTCGGGAGGACGACGGTTCAATCCCGCGTCCGGCTATCCTGATTTAGGTTTTCCGTGATTTCCCTAAATCGCTTCAGGCAAATGCCGGGATGGTTCCTTCGAAAGGGCACGGCCGACTTCCTTTCCCGTCCTTCCCTCATCCGACGAGACCGATGACCTCGCAGTTTGGTCTCTTCTCACAAAAAAAAAAAACAACATACACTATCGCCCATGGCAACGGCGTCCCTACCACAAAAGATAGAGGGCTCTACTCTGTCCACAAATGATGTGAAAAATGAATGGAACAACAGTCATCTGGCCGGCCGCGGTGGTCTCGCGGTTAAGGCGCTCAGTCCGGAACCGTGCGACTGCTACGGTCGCAGGTTCGAGTCCCGCCTCGGGCATGGATGTGTGTGATGTCCTTAGGTTAGTTAGGTTTAAGTAGCTCTAAGTTCTAGGGGACTGATGACCACAGATGTTAAGTCCCATAGTGCTCAGCGCCATTTGAACCATTTGAACCAACAGTCATCTGAATTTTAAATAATTGTAAATTTCTCGAGATTTAATTAGCTATAATTATTATTTATTATGATTTATATTACGACTGGAACAAACTTTAAAATTTACGATTTCTTGCTTAAATATGTAACTACCGTTGCTCACCGTGGAGGGCGTTACCGTCTGCCCACGTGTTGTTGGCCGTTATTTAAGCTCATGCAGAGAACCAACCATGTCGCCGTCCGCCGTCTCTTCCTACCGTCCCATCAGCCTTACCTCGGTCTTCAGGTTACGGATCCTCTACACCTCCCGTAAACTCGATCCTCCTCACCCGCTTGTCTCCCCCATCCTCTCCCTCTCCACCCTCCTTACCCTCTCCCAAGGTGGCTTCCGCAAGCTCCCCCTCCCTGATGATGCTCTCCTCCCCTCCATCTACGCCGGCCGCGGTGGTCTAGCGGTTCTAGGCGCTCAGTCCGGAACCGCGGGACTGCTACGGTCGCAGGTTCGAATCCTGCCTCAGGCATGGATGTGTGTGATGTCCTTACGTTAGTTAGGTTTAAGTAGTTCTAAGTTCTAGGGGACTGATGACCTAAGATGTTAAGTCCCATAGTGCTCAGAGCCATTTGAACCATTTGAGCCCTCCATCTACCCCTCCTATCAACTTTGATCCTCCCCTCCCACTTCCTGTGTTTTTTCCTTTGGGCACCCACCCTCCCTTCTCTCTCCATTTCCCCCCCATACCCCCCTCCTCCACCCCTCTTCCCCTGGGCTTCTCCTCCCCTTTCCTCCCTTCCTTCCTCCCCCCTATCTCCCCTGCCCTTGGCGTCTCTGCTCTCCCCTCTCCCTCTCCTGCCCCCTCCTCCTCTCTTGGCAGGTCCCCGGACTCGTACACGCTCAGTGGACATTTGCGCACCAGAGATCATTGCCATCAGTGTCTCGTGTGTGTACCTTCGTTTTGTGTTTGGTGTTCTTTCACCGTCACGCCACCACTGTTCGCCTGTGCCGTTGCAGTCATCCGTGTTTTGTGCACCATGTCCACAGGTTTTAATGTTTTTTTTTTGTCCAGCGTGAACGGCTTCGTGTATATTGTTTTTCAGTGTCTACAGTCTTTTTACCCGCCGTTTGTTTTGTATCATCTGTACCTCCATTATGTTTTATATTGTATCTCTCTCGGCTGAAGAGAAGCGTATTATGCTGCTGACAGCCCACCTTTGTACAAGGTGTTGAAAATAACAATAAAGAAAAAAAAAACCAACCATGTCTCCTCAAGCTCCTTTCTGGCCGTACATGGGGTCTGGATCCTCCACCATCCTCCACACCTATAAATCCCTCATCCACCCTATCCTCTGCTACGACCATCCTGCCTGGATCTCCGCCCCTCCTACCTTTTACAAATCCCTTCAAATCCTTGAACGCCATGCTCTCCGCCTCGCCTATCGTACCCGTCTCCCCTCCCCCACGCGGATCCTGTACGATCTTATTCTGTTCCCCCACCTCCTCCTCTTCCTCGAACAGATACAGAACCTATACACCTCCTGTAAACCAGATCCCCCTCACCCGCTAGTCTCTCACATCCTCTCCCACCCCCATCCGCTGCCGCACCTGTATTTCCACGTCCCACCTGCTCTCCATCTCTCCACCCTCCTTACCCTCTCCCAAGGTGGCTTCTGCCAGCTCCCCCTCCCTGATGATGCCCTCCTCAACCTCCACCTACCCCTCCTATCAACTTTGATCCTCCCCTCCCAGTTCCTGTGTTTTTTCCTTAGGGCACCCTCTCTCCCTTCTCTCTCCTTTCCCCCCATCCTCCCTTCCTCCCCCCCCTCCTCCCCTGGGCTTCCCCTACCCCCTCCTCCCTTCCTTCCTCTCCCCATCTCCAGGGTGACAACTCCAGAGAACGACCAAATGGGTATAAAATTTGTTTGTTTATGTAACTTTGACTAATTCCTTGTATAGTGTAAATTGCCCTGAAGATGACCCCATCGCGGGTTGAAACCGGATGGCGACAAAATAAATAACGCGATTGTGACTGTCATTTTGATTGATTTAAACAGGAAAGTAATGAAGAAAAGTATAAATGGGTTTAGCTGTAAAGGTAACCGAGTGATTGGGGACCACGCAGTAGAGAAAGATAAAGAATACTGACAGCCTGAAAGTAAAATAACGTACGGCGGATGGATGAAAGACAATACAAAAAGCAAAAGAGCTCAAAGAAGACATACCTCGCTAAAAATCTACGTACTAGTGTCAAATACAGGAAGAAATTTGAGAGAATGTGTGTCTAGTGCCCAGCATTGTGAAGAAGATAATCACAGACGGTAGGAAATCCAGAAAATAACCAAAGCGTTTGAAATGTGACATTACAGAAAGATGCCAAAAATTAGGGAAACCTTCTTAGTAGAAAGGACATGACGATGTGACCTGCCTTAAGATTTTAGAAATAGCTTGAGGAAGCCACTAAGGACAGAAGCCATAGGTGATGACAGATTCTGGAGTATATCCAACGAATAATGCACTTCTGACGTTTTACTGAGCGAGATGGCCCAATGTTTAAGACACTAGATACTGTTCGAGAGGAGCAGCGTTGAAATCATCGTTCACACGTCCTGATGCATGTGCCCTGTGGATCCCTACATCACTACAAGGGCAATGCCAGGACATCATCTTCAGCAAGATAATGGCCCAGTTCCTACCCTGTCTTTGATCTTTCTCCATACGAGCTATAGTTACGTTTTAAATGACCTCGAAGTCGATGACCACTTGGTGCTTCTGTTCATATTACTAAGTCTCAGAACACTTAGAGATAATGTTTTTGTGTGTATTCATTTGATTATATGGTTTTTGCTCAAAATCAGAAAATTTCCGAAACGTTTCTAAAAAAGCCTAATCGATAAGAAACTAATTCTTTTAGTTTCCTCCCAGAAAATAATTGTTTTCTGAGCAATTTAACGGTATGATGCTGGCGTGACTTTACACTGCTCATAGAATTGATAAGTAGTGTTTAAAGTATTGACGCAGAAAAGGGAGGGGAAAAATGGGAGAAAATAATAGCTTTATCTCATCGAGAGAAATCTCTCTGAAGATTCTTATACAGATGCTTAATTTTACATACAGGGTGATTCAGCTGCCCCTACCTAAAGGTTTTATGAACCCACAATGTCTTCAAATAACATGGGCAAGATTTTCACATTCCCTCCTTCGTTACGTGCAAATTGTTAATCCTACAGAAAAAGAGCAGGACCTTTTAGTAGGAAATTTAATGAAGTTAAATTTTGTACTGCCATACGTTTTCGCCAGAGGCCGTAGTTTTTCAAAAAATAGTTCAAATGGCTCTAAGCACTATGGGATTTAACATATGAGGTCATCAGTCCCCTAGACTTAGAACTACTTAAACCTAACTAACCTCAGGACATAACACACATTTCGGCCGGCCGCGGTGGTCTAGCGGTTCTGGCGCTGCAGTCCGGAACCGCGGGACTGCTACGGTCGCAGGTTCGAATCCTGCCTCGGGCATGGGTGTGTGTGATGTCCTTAGGTTAGTTAGGTTTAAGTAGTTCTACGTTCTAGGGGACTTATGACCTAAGATGTTGAGTCCCATAGTGCTCAGAGCCATAACACACATTCATGCCCGAAGCAGGATTCGAACCTGCGACCGAAGCAGCAGCGCGGTTCCGGACTGAAGCGCCTAGAACAGCTCGGCCACAACGGGCGGCGCCGTAGTTTTCGAATTATTCAAGAATAACGTACAAAAATGATCTTCAAACGCGTTTTTTTAATAACTCGAAAAGTGTGGCCTCCAGCGGAAGCGCATCCCTGTACAAAACTCAAATTCATTAAATTTCCTACGAAAAGGTGTAGTTGATGTAGGACTAATAGTTTGCGCATAGCGAGCAAGAGAATAATCAAAATCTCACATGTGGTTTCTGAAGGTTTTGCGGGTTGCATAAAACCCGTAGGTACGAGCAGCTGAATCCGTTCAGGAGGAACAGAAAATACTCCATCCAGAACACTATGAATACGGATCTACTATCGACATAAACTCGTCCAGGAGATAGCAGCGTCAGCTGGCGAAGAATAACTGCTTATCAGACACACACACGGTGCATGTAGTATCAGTGGGCGTGCTGTCCGTGTGTAAAATGGGCAAGGCGCGGTATCTGAGTTTGACCGAGGGCAGATTGTGATGGCCAGGAGGCTCGGCAAGAGCATTTTGGAAACTGCATGGCTTTTTGGCTGTCCGAGGAATTCTGTGGTGAGTGTCTTCAACACGTGGCTTAACCAAGGTGAAACCACGTCCAGACGTCGTGGGATTTGGCGGCCACCCCTCATTACGTATGTCAGACGTCGTAAGCTGGGCACACTAGTAAAACAGGACAGGCAGCGAACTGTGGCGGAACGAACATCAGATCTTAACGTTGGGCAGAATATAAGTGTGCCTGAATACTAAGTGCACCGAGCCGGCCGGAGTGTCCGAGCGGTTCTAGGCGCTACAGTCTGGAACCGCGCGACCGCTACGGTCGCAGGATCGAATCCTGCCTCGGGCATGGATGTGTGTGATGTCCTTAGGTTAGTTAGGTTTAAGTAGTTCCAAGTTCTAGGGGACTGTTGACCTCAGAAGTTAAGTCCCATAGTGCTCAGAGCCATTTGAACCATTTTTTAAGAGCACCGAATACTGCTAACGATTTGCCTCCACATCCGACGACCCATGCATGTGCCAATGTTAACACCACGACATCGGCAACTACAATTGAAATGGGCACATGACCATCGGCATTGAACGTTGACGCAATAATAGAGCATTGCATGGTCTGATGAATATTGATACCTTCTTTATCATTCTGATGGGAGGGCGCAAATTCGACATCTTCCACGGAACAGCTCCTTGACACCTGTACTGCGGGTGGGAGACAAGCTGGCTGCAGCTCCATAATGCTGTGGGGAATATTTACGTGAGTAGCTATGGGTCCAGTGGAGCTCTTGCATGCCGCCATAATGACCAAAGAGTATCGTACACTGATTGTGCAGATCACGTCCACCCCTTCATGGCGATCATGTGTCCTGACGGCGGTAGCATTTCTTAACAAGGTAATGCGCAGTGTTACAAGTCCAGGAGTGTGATGGAGTGTTTCGAGAGACACAGTGGCGAGTTCCAGTTGATGTGCTGGCCCCCCAACTCGCCAGATCTGAACCCGACCTAACACATTAAGGATGTCATTGAACGTGGCGAAGAGCTCATCGCCCCTCCCTGAAATTCACGGGAATTGGTGACTTGGGTTTGCTGACGTGGTGCCAACTCCCTCCAGCCACCTACGTTGACCTCATTGCTTCCTTCCCACGACGCAATGCTGTTGTTACCCGTTGCAAAGGTGGGCCTTACGGAGTACTATGTGGTGGTCACAATGCTCTAGCTGATCAGTGTATTTTAGGAGCTAGTAGTAGTAAAATATTCCATATAACTGGTTCAGATTTATATTGGTTACAGGGGTACAGTTGGTTACAGTTTTACTATGGCTTGTTGGTGCTCCACTTGCTATGATTTGATGTACTGACAGTAAATTTTGTTTGAAAGTTTAAGTTGTGAAGTTGTGCTTGGGTTTATGTAATTGAATTTTTCAGCTGAAATTGTGATTTGTTAGTCAGTTCTACTACGTTATTTAAGCTTGGCTCACGTATTTAAAAATGATGAGTGTGCCGATATGGAATTTGTATACGGGTTTCGTAATGAAAACGACACTACTGTTTGCAGACAATAAGATGGACGATTTACCGGCCGCAGAATATCAGAGTGATGACTCGTGTGTTTACTAAACTACGTGAGACTTACACAGTAGCCAGTAGCCAGCAGACTGTGGATGAAGCAGAAGACATTATGCAGTTGGTAGGAAGATGTGCACCAGCAAGGACACGCACAATTTCAGCTGTTATAAGTGTTCCATATTCAATAATGTGGCGTACACCACATATACACAGCCTCTATCCTAATCGTGTACAGCGCAATGTGCAGCTTCGAGAAGAACATATAGATCACTGGAATTTTCTAGTTAGCTAGTTATAAATCGCCGCTTTATTTCATTAACACTTTTTACTGATTACGCCCTTTTTACTCGTGACGATATCAATAACATTAGTAACTCACACAAATGACTGAACAATAACATTACCAACTCACACAAATGACTGAACGAAATGGTACAGTGGTCAACAAACTGGACTCCCAGTCGCGACGACGACGGTTCAGATTCCGTTCTGGCCATCTGGATGTAAGTTTTCCGTAATTTCCCTAAATCGGTCCAGGCAAATGTCAGGATGGTTCCTCAGGAAAGGACATGTTCCTTCCCCATCCTTTAGTAATCCAAGTTTGTGCTCCGTCTCTAATGACAGCGCTGTCGACGGGACCTTAAACTCTAATTTTCCTTCCACACGTCTGTCATCCGGTGAAAGCCCACATTCCTTTATGTAGACACATCTTCACAAACGCTTCTTTGCAAATGTACGGTGTAGTGTGATAGACAACCAAATGACTGGGCCCGTTATGTTACCGAATTGTCTTACAACACATTGTAGTCGACAAGTGACACATTATGCAAACCTAACATGCCGCAGAAGATTGTTTGGCAGAAATGGTCACGGGCTGGGGGGGGGGGGGGGTCACGAAGGTCCCCGGATCTGACTGGATTGGATTTTTGCCTACGAGGATCGTCAAAATGCGAAATTTATGAATTTTATCCAGGAAACGTAAACGCAAGCCAGTAATGCTGCTCCCATAAAAGAACTTCAAGACGAGCTCAGAGAAGCAACATGTATTCTTGTTAAGAGAATTACAAAATGTTTTCAGGAGGTGGTAGCTCTCAGCTCTTATATATATTTGAAAAATGTCATATTACCGCCTACTGCTGCTGGTAGGAAATTTCATTTATACTGGCAGTATCAGTCGTCTGATCGTCATCAGGTTCACAAAAGTATTCCCAGCATCGTATATCATCTGATTATATATTTTTTGCTAATTTTATATTTCCTTACGTGGCGCTGTGAATACGTTTATGAATTTGAAGATGGTCAGACGACTGAAAATGGCAGTACAAATAATTTTGCCAGCAGCTCAAGGCGATAATATGATATTTTTGAGTTCGAAAGTGCACTGAAGTCAGAAGTGGAATTAATTTAAAATGATGTTTGTACTTAATCATTTGTCTATACACAGCACCTTCTCTGAGAATCTGTTTAGGTCATAATCTAACGCCTGTATGCCTGTAGCAAATAGAAAAAGGTGGATACATGTTATACGGAAGGTTGATTTCCGATTAGTATATACTATCACTCACTATAATATTTACTATTCCTACTGAGGTACTCGGTTCGTATAGACACAGCGTTAAAGGATAATGACTGTTGTTACCAACTTTTTACAAAATACTCCCCAATGCAGTGTAAATTGCTATATCGCAGAGAGAGCGGTCTCAGAGGGAAAATGTAGCTGATGGGTCGGACTGAACAGGAGTCAGTGCACGACGGAGCAAGCCGAATCGCATTTCTTGCCTCCACTGGTAGTAATACTGCGAGTGTTTAACCGGACCCGCCACGGTACTAGAAACACAGCAGCTGGAGCAGAGCTGTTAGAGCCACTCAGCATTTCTGTTCACTGCTAGCGCGTAACTAACTCTGTGCTGTAAATCTCTGGTCTATGCGCTGTGCTCGACCTGCGGAAAATTGGACTGCCGCTTCTTAATTGTAAACCAGATGTGTTACGGTTTGCTTACTGCAGACAGATAATTCGACGTAATATGAAAGTTTTATGGAAACTTAAAGTGGTCGACACTTATTTATGAATAAGTCTGAAAAACGTAAAGTGAATCGGTCAGCCGAAAGCGGAATCTTTTCGGAAACATTATTGAAGCAATTGGCGAGCTACAGCGGCCTTCTTACATCAAAATTCGGTGATGGACAGAATCTTTTGGTGTTACTGCCCTCATTAGTGCTGCTGACAAGTGGTCGACCCTGAAATTCGTCCCGTGAAACACTCTGAAAATATTCATAGTGTGTGACTGTTACAAATCAATATATTGAAATTTTTATGAGTATTTCTATCCCTCAGCAACTGCAGTTATTAAATTACTTCTGCCCACAGGCAGCCCAAGAAAGGAAGGTGTACGCAATACGTCTAGGGTGCGGTACACGTCGACGTCATGTTTTCCAGAAGGAAATGTTTCTTTTCAGCTCGGAAATAATAGGAAACAACGAAGGACTGGCGAAAGGGAAAAGTGCAAGAAATTAATAAAGTTCCGTTTTTAAAGAAGCTGTAAGGTAACTGGAAGGCCTAGGTGTAGCAGTGCAGACCGATCACTAGAAACCTGCGGACGTCACTCTGCTGAAGGGTTGTGTGAGTCGTTATGAAACGAGGCAGAGTGCTTACAGACCAATCGTAGACCCGTTCGTAGAAATCACGGACCAAACTCATTTTCAGTAATAACTGCTCATGGCTAGATCCTGGGGCTGTTGGAAGAGTATTGCCAGAAAGACAGTTGTAATCTGCACCGAGTCCCAGTGTAGCACACATAAACTCACATACGTTGAAGCGTTACTACGACTAGGATATCATCTTCACAGGAATAAAAAAATGGAGTATACAGACCAGTAATCGTTGAATAAGAGCATAGGGATAAATTATCAAGATATGAAAATGCCTCTTTTATCACTCTAGCATTGTTTACGTTCCCACGGAAGCGGTGGCGCCATCAGCGCAGACCCTGACACCGTCTGCGATAGCAGTACGTAATCGCCGACCAATCGCAAGCTGACCAAACGCTATATCAGGCGATCACAGCAGCAGTGAAGACAGTTGCTCCTATGACGATGGAGGCTGTCATCGAAAGCTCGAAATTTTATCCGGAAATGATGCGGCAAGAAAACCGAGAATGTTTTATATATCAGTGCCATCGCGAAAGACTCCGTTCTCATACCACTTTCCTCTAGGGAGATTACATTGCACGCCAGGTTCGTCAATTGGAGAAGCTGCGCATCAAATACGCTCAGTTGCGGGGTAATTTGTCATTACTGCAACGCTGTCGCGATAAGGAGATTGTGCCTAAGTTTGCTGTGGTTAAACACCATATCGAGTCGGTTGGAATGCGGAATACATTACGGAAGACCACCCGGGCGATTGTGAAAGAAAGGTTACGACACACAAGGTGCGAACTGGATTTTAATGCACGCGGTTTATATAAATGCCATCTTTTGTTATCTTTTGTTCTCTGGCCTTTTGACTGGGAGTGGGTCGATATGACGACGGCTGCTCATCAAAAAGCTCAGCAATACATCGACCAAAGAAGTAAAGAAATTTGTGCGTCTTGCAGCTATGCAAAGATCGGTGTGATTGTACGAAACAGCACGCACTGTCGTCAATTTGTCGGACAAGAACCTGGACGAAGGAGCCATCTCGGTCCTTAATAAAGGTTTGAATTTTGCTCCTAAACCACGTGCTATACCCATTGTGGATCGTATCAGTGGAGTAGAACGGGCGTTGCGGCATTTGCACAGGACGATACCGACGAAGTGAGACATATTACCAGTCGCTTTTTGGCCTCAGCCAAGCCTCCCAAATCTAATATCAGTGGGGAGGACAGAGAGGGGGTCCGTTTACTTCGGAGAGATGAAGATCTTGTATTACCAGCTGACAAAGGAAATGCCACTGTCGTTCCTAATACTACCGAATATCATAGCAAAATGACATCAGTATTGCAGAACAGTACGTACAAATGTCTTAAACGGGACACAACCTTGACGTGCAGCAGAAAAACTATGGAACTACTGAAGAATTCCGGTCTACCAGATTATGTTACAAAAAATCTATAAGTCCGAGCTCCTAGACATCCCCAGTTGTACGGACTACTAGAAATATCTGCTTCGTTCTGACTCAATTCTTTGGGCAAATGATTGTCAGAGCGCTTTGTATGCTTTTCCATGAACCAAAAGGCTAAAATCCGGGCTGCCCACCACGTTATCCTACCAGTGTTATATGGCCCTGCGAGCACCTAACATAGCGCCTGAGTATCAGCTTACAATAAGAAGTGTCGGTACTGCAAAAACAGAAATTAAGCTTCTCCGGCCCAAGCAAAACTAGCAACGCCTCCAACTTATATAAACAGTATATCACTCCTGCTGCTGATAAAGCCCTGGAGGCATTGGTGACCAGCCTATTGTCTCTGTCAGTCCTTGTAATAAAACAGCGCGACTCCGGTATTGGAGGCACCAGTCTGGAGAATGTACTAATGCTAAAAATCAGTGATGGCTAACAAGGGGCCGTTGCTGAAAACCTGCTTCAATACATCAAAAGCTGACTTGAGTACCCCACCACTTAAGTGGCTCTGCCTTACGGTGAAGTTGGTTTAAGGGGACGGCTTGTTGAGCAAAATTCGGAATGAACTTCCTCAATATTTCACCATGTTGACGAACTGTGCAATTCTCCTTTTATCCCAAGGAGGCAGAAACTTATGAATAGCTTTGGTGCGATCATTATCGATTTTAACGCCGTCGGCGATAACCAGGCGACCTAGAAAATATATCTCAGCATGGGCTAAATTGTCCCTGTACTGTATTGTATGGAGCTGTGGACTTAGAAACGACGGAGAGGCTTCGTCCCCGCCGTAGCACGCAGTGGTACACAACCCCACAACAGGCTACAGCAATCCACTCACCCCACCTCCGCCCAACACCGAACCCAGGGTTGTTGTGCGGTTCGGTACCCAGTGAACCCCACCGGGAACGTCTCACACCAGACGAGTGTAACCCCAATGTCTGCGTGGTTGAGTGACTATGGTGTGCACGTACGTGGAGAAAGTGTTTGCGCAGCAGTCGCCGACATAGTGCAACTGAGGCAGAATAAGGGGAAACAGCCCGCATTCGACGAGGCAGGTGGAAAACCGCCTTAAAAATCATCCACAGACTGGCCGGCAGACCGGACCTCGACTCTAATCCACCGGCGGATTCGTGCCGGGGACCGGCACGCCTACCCGCTCGGAAAGCAGTGCGTTAGACCGGACGGCAAAAATTGTCCTTAGTTAGTTTGATTGTTAATACCTCCCGCCCAAAACGGGAGGATTGAGACGCTCATAAAATCTTATTACAAACAATCAATTGGCTTGTACTTTTAGCACACGTTTTGTAATAATCTCTTTTAACTGGTGGTCAGGTGTGACTAACAATCATAATAGGCCTTTAACAAAATCCATGCACATTATACATTAACTGTTCGGTTATGATACTTTATTTCTTTTCCCAATAGACAAGAAATTTAAATCCTCATCACTTTCATGTAATTATTTATGTTGCTAGTTTGTCACTACATTTTAATTGCTTTAGTAATTAATTACGGAAAAATGTGCGTAATCTGGCTTTAATTTGTCTACAGTGCGATGTATATTTTGGGAATAATTGGTACTATTACCTTTCCTAGCTTATGACGTTTTTTCTGGATGTACGATGTATTTTACTACTTATCCACAACTTACATTTTAGATTAATTGTTATGGCCTACTTTGGATATATGGGCATTTTCAAAATCAGCTTTTATGTTATAAGGGGTCCCACTGCTGCTATAAGACATGTAATAAATTTATCTCCTTCATATGAGTATCCAAAACCGTTTGCTTGACAGTTTTCATTTCTATTGTATCAACTGTAAATGTATGTATAATGGGTTCTGACCCAGTGCTTGTGCAAGAGTGTATAACCAGAGTGCGATGTATTTTTTTGAAACAAAGCTTTTATACTTTAAAGAGAACACTGTTTCCTTATACCCAAGTTCTGTTTGTATCATATGAGAAAAAATGTTTCTATAAATATTAGGTGTGATAGTGGAGGTTTCTACTAAGCTAGCGTATTTCGTACAGTTGTGTCTCTAGCCAACATATCATTAACTCTTTGCAATTTGTAACAGAAGTTTTTTCTCACGAGTGCTCTAAACGATCTATACATCCACAATATGCTTATAAATCATTCTGCTTTCATAATTACGATGATTTTTTGGAATTAAGCCTCAGAAATAGTTATGTGTTAACATGTCCCAATGGGACGGATGAGATGTGTGTATCATCACGTTGTTAAATA
The DNA here is from genome assembly GCF_023864275.1 of Schistocerca cancellata. Classification (NCBI taxonomy): domain Eukaryota; kingdom Metazoa; phylum Arthropoda; class Insecta; order Orthoptera; family Acrididae; genus Schistocerca; species Schistocerca cancellata. The sequence continues at coordinate 483,615,383 of NC_064628.1, forward strand.
CGATAAAAAATTGTTAGTCTGCACCCTACAAAATCCTTATAACAAGGTAACGTGTTTCATGACATTTTGACCTGTTAAATCGTGACATATATTGTACAATTACCACTATTTATGTATTTGACTTCTTGGTTACAACGTAATATTTTACGTAAATTACGAACTTTGTATCTCTGACCTCCTACGCCGGATGGCGGTTACTGTGCTATAACAAATTATGTTATATTTGATATCATGTTATTTGTATATTTTTCTTCTTTACTAGTCCTGTAATTTGATACCATACAATTTTACCTGTTGATTTTTATTCTTGCATGTTTTAAGTTGCTTGAAAATAATACGCCAGTGTATGTTTGCAAGATGTGCATTCCCCCCTTCCTTTTTGCTATGCGTTTTAATGTACAATTTTAAATCTGAAATATTCAATTAATGATTTGAAAGTGTACTTTGGTATTTTATGGTAATCTCTTGCCAAATAAAGTAATGTTAAGTCTTCACGTGACACATGTTACACAGAGGGCGTTCCAAGCCCCCGTCAAACCGACGTCTGCTGTTTAGGTGAATGTAAACAGCGGCTTCAGTTATTGTGATCGTTTCATAGCTTTTGTTACTGATAATAACTTGACAACAGTGCCTACAAGCTTAAATTTGTACACTAAATGTATGTTATTGCCAACAGTTGGTTTATACTCAGGTGTATTTGTGGTCTTCTGTTTCTTATTCACTGATCGCTATGTGAAAATTTTTAACTTCCAGCACTGAAGATGATCATTATGTGATCGAAAATCGATTTTGCTGTCAATAAATCATCAAAATTACGGCCAACGCTGACCTTCCTTCTAATTAACAAACGATTACATCATCAAGGTAATCATAGACGCAATGGAACTTCAAGTTCCCTTAAAGGGAGTCCAGCAAATGTGATAACATTGCTGCACTCATGACAGATTTTAAGTAATTCTGCTGAACCCAAGTAAGTTCCAGTCAGTGCAGAAAGCTGTCAGAGGCTCCGATTCTGCTGCTAGAGGTATCTGGTGGAAAATCTTGAAATCGTACGTCCCTGCAAACCAAGTAAAACGTATGCAAACATCAGGTAAAGGCACGATCTACAAAAATGCCTTACGGTTTACATCTCCTTGTTAAGAAAGGGGAAGCGCAAGAGGACCACCTGATACTCGAAGCCATTGTATCACAAGCTACTGCTGGCCAATTGTGATAAAACTGAGAGTGAGTCACGGATCAGTCTTCAACATTCAGAACGAAATTTTGAACATGACGAAAATCGTCGGTATCTACCTTCCGCTGCATCTGATACCCATTTTAAAAACCAAGGGAGCAGCAAAAAAGTTTTCAGCTGTGTCGGGCCAATCCAGAAGACTTCTTTTGCCCCCTAGTCACCACAACAATTGTTGGGTGCATTACTATGACCTCGAGACGAAGGTGCAATGCAAGCAGTTGTGGCTTCCTCACTGGAGGAAATGGTGATGATCCAACCATTATCGAACAAGATGGTGCTGAGTGCTTTGCTGGACTACCATAGTGCAGGACTATCAAATTCTGCTCCTTGGGGCCAGCTGTCACAGAACACAACCTAAAGATCCGAATTATAGTCTATCGAGACGAACCGTCTTGGAAAAATGTCCAAGGGAGTAGTTTTGTTCTATGACATGGCCCCAGCCAATTCTGCATAGGGCATCTGCTTCTTTCGGCTACCATACAAGCTTTCACAGATTAGCTTTAGGTGTATTAGTTGACTTATCGTCACAGGCTTTGCACACACATAGAAAAATAAAAAAGCCTTTTCAACATATGAAAACTGCTCCATATGTGGCCTGCTACTGATTGTGCAGATGTAAATTCGATAATGAGGTTCTTCCCACGTTCGGCGCAGCATGTCTCCATCGTCACAATTCAAAGTGTCTCGCTTTGTCATCGAGAGTCAGGACTTGAAGCAATTGCAGGCGGCGTAAGGCTTCAGTTTGGGTCGTTTCCTTAAGAGCTTCCAAACGGTCGGTCGTGGTATGTGCGACTCTCTGCTAGCTCTGTTAGTCGACTTCTGTGGGCTGTGCATAACATCAGCGGATGGAGTTGGCAGTTGGTGGATTTTAGATGACCTTCGTTCTGAAATATAGTCGCACTGTTACACCAGACTGATGATTGTGCATACAAGCAAAAAAACAAGCTTTTTTCTGGGCCTGATGCCATCTTGCTAACGGCTCACTGCTGCGCTCTTATGGCAGAGATTTCATTTTCGGCTGCAACAACACAAAACTTGTTGAATTTTTCTATATGAGTATTGCGTTTTGTGACAATAAGTCAGTCAATGAGGTTACAGTGGATTTACGAGTTCTCTTCAATCATTTATAATGTCCTTGCATTTTTTTCTCCCCCACCCCTTCCCCATACTCATTTGATATGACCATCACCCTCTCTTCGGAAAAAAAAGCATTCTGAAGAAGTTGTTCGTAGAATAGCGACGAGTAAACGTTTGCAGAACAGCCCAAATGCTAACCTCTACAACCGAGGTCTCTGCGAAGTCATCCTTCGCTGACGAAAATCCTTGTATGTCACATTGAATAGTTTATACGAGGTGTGTGAGAGAAGAAATAATACTGACAACATTGCGAGCTATCTGACAACGCTGTGTTGTTCTACTTGTATATACGGATGTGTTCGTCCCTTCCAGATGCTTAGTCCGAGTTATAGCTCCGTACAGCCATCACGAGATTTTTTTAGAGCACCGCCGGTCAAGTCTTTGTGTTGCGTGATACGAAATTGGAATAGTGGAATTTAGAGCAACGTTGTGCGCTCAATCTTTGTATTGAAGTTGAGAAATACGAGTGTTTGACAAAAGTTGAAACAGGTCTATGGTCAACATTCCTTACCAAGAATACAATTTTTTTGCTGGCAGAAATCATTTTTGAAAGGCCGAGAACAGGTCGAAGATGAAACTCTCTCGGGGAGACGCCCAACTTCAAAAATCGACTAAAACGTCGAACTTGTACATGCTCTTGTGAGATCAGACCGACGTTTAAGAACAAGGATTATTGGTGACCTGTTAAGCTTAAACACTTTCACCATACATGAAACATTGACCGAAGATAAGCGCATGCGAAGGGTTTGTGCCAGAATGCTGGCGAAAACCCTCACGACTGAATAGAAGGGCAGTTGAAGCAACATAAGAGGATTGCCGATGACCACGAAATGTTCAGTCGAGCGATCATCAAAGATGATAAATCCTTGATTTTTGAGTACAATCAAGAGCTAAAGCGGCAAAGTGAGGACTGTGGGCTACGTGCGAAACTGGGTCACCTCCTCGATCGAAAAAAGCTCGAACGTGTAAATCAAAGAACAAAACGATTCTGCCAGAATGAGATTTTCACTCTACAGCGGAGTGTGTGCCGATATGAAATTTCCTGGCAGATTAAAACTGTGTACCGGACAGAGACTCGAACTCGAGACCTTTGCCTTTTGCAGGCAAGTGCTCTACCACCTTTTTTTTAAATCTCGTTTTGTTCGTTGTATCTGCTCGGGGCTGACGTCACAGGACACCCGTTTCAGTTCGTCGTTGATCCATTAACTCAGGTTTTTAATACAAAGGGCAGTTAGCTCTCTGACCGAAGACGCTGAGTTACCGTGCCGGCTACCATCTGAGCTAGCCAAGCACGACTGACGACCCATCCTCACAGCTTCAATTCTGCCAGTAACTCGTCTGCTACCTTTCAAACTTCACAGAAGCTCTTCTGCGAACCTTGCAGAACTATCACTCCTGGAAGAAAAGATATTGCGGAGACATGGCTTAGCCACAGCCTGGAGGACGTTTCCAGAATGAGATTTTCACTCTGCAGCGGAGTGAGCGCCGATATGGAACTTTCTGGCAGATTAAAACTGTGTGCCGGACCGAGACTCGAACTCGGGACCTTTGACTTTCACGGGCAAGTGCTCTACCATCTTCTTTTTATTTTTTAAATCTCATTTTATTCGTTGTATCTGCTCGGGGCGGACGTCACAGGGCATCCATTTCAGTTCGTCCTTGATCCATTAACTCAGTTTTTTTTTTTTTTATTACAGAGGGCAGTTAGCTCTCTGACCGAAGATGCTGAGCTACCGTGCCGGCTACCATCTTAGCTACCCAAGCACGACTGACGACCCATCCTCACAGCTTCAATTCTGCCAGTACCTCGTCTGCTACCTACCAAACTTAACAGAAGCTCGCCTGCGAACCTTGCAGAACTAGCACTCTTGGACGAAAGGATATTGTGGAGACATGGCTTACCGACAGCCTCGGGGATGTTTCCAGAATGAGATTTTTCACTCTGCAGCGGAGTGAGCGCCGATATGGAACTTTCTGACATATTAAAACTGTGTGCCGGACCGAGATTCGAACTCGGGACCTTTGCCTTTCGCGGGCAAGTGCTCTACCTCAGATGGTAGAGCACTTGTCCGCGAAAGGCAAACGTCCTGAGTTCGAGTGTCTGTCCGACACACAATTTTAATCTGCCAGGAAGTTTCAAAACGATTCTGATTTGCTTTTATGACACAAGAGGTATCGTGCATAAGAAAATTGTTCCTACAGGGCAAACTGTCAACAAATTGTTTTTCAGGGATGTCCTTGAAACGCTCAGGAAAAGGGTGAATGGGTGAATCGTATGAGACCGGACGTTGTGGACAAGGGGATGCTGCATCATGACAACGCCAAACGTAGCACATCCATCATGGAATTTTTGACCCCAAAAAGCATTCCAGTTTTTCCACAATGCCCATATACACCTGAGCTGACTTTTTTATTTTCCCGAATTGAAAAATGTCTTAAAATACGTAATTTTGCAACTCTGGAGGACATTCAAAAGAACGTGACCGACATGTTGAAAGCCCTACCGGCTGAAGTCTTTCGGCGCTGCTGTCAGGAAGAGTGGGGACAACGACAATACCGGTGTGTGTGTGTGTGTGTGTGTGTGTGTGTGTGTGCGTGTGTGTGAAATCTTATGGGGCTTAACTGCTAAGGTCATCAGTCCCTAAGCTTACACACTACTTAACCTAAATTATCCTAAGGGCAAACACACACACGCATGCCCGAGGGAGGACTCGAACCTCCGCCAGGAACAGCCTCACAGTCCATGACTGCAGCGCCATAGACCGCTCGGCTAATCCCGCGCCACCACCGGTGTATAGCCGCCGAAGAGAACTGCTTTGAAGTGAGCAGTGTTGTTTGAAAAAAAAAATGAAAATATTGGTAAGGCGTAACACCTACAACAAGTATTGTGGTCGCAGATTGATTCTTTCGAACTCACAATTGAAACTTTATGTCTATCCCTCGTTCTGAAACGCTCCCGTCGTAGCCAGGACCTGGTACGGCTTAAACAGCGGAGGAACTCTGGGGACGCGCGTGCTGGGTGCGCGGAGCGTTTGACCTGCTAATGAGACGCAAATGGTCTGCGCTCGCGGCCGCCTCCGCGCCGCCTCGCGCAGCGCAGCTAGGCCGCCGCGGCTGTCCGCTACAAATCGCTGGCGGCTCGGCTCGGCTTGTCCCATTGTCCCGCGCCCGTGCGCCTTGTCTAGGATCTGCTTCCTGCCCGTCAGGCGGCAGCCGGCGCCGACACACACGCCGGCTGCCAGCTCGGTCTCCGCGCTCCTCTATTTTTCACTTGCACATAAGGGTAGGAGCCGTTACGCTAGGACAAATAGACCGCTATGCAAATGCGCTCCATCTCTCAGATGCTTCACGAGCGCCTCTCTCACGCGAAATGCGAAATTGTTCTGTCGGCAGGCCTCGCTCGCGAACGGCAGGGCGCCAGAGGCAAGGAACGACGCAGAACTGAAACGATGTTATCATCCTGTTTACTTTCCGTCACTAACTGCACGCTACCTTGACATCTCTACTTCACACCGCTTCCAGCTGCTGTTTTCCTTTTTCTTCGTCGCATCCTAACACCAACTGGTGTTCATGTTAACCGTAAGGGTCGAGTAGTTTTATATACACTCCTGGAAATTGAAATAAGAACACCGTGAATTCATTGTCCCAGGAAGGGGAAACTTTATTGACACATTCCTGGGGTCAGATACATCACATGATCACACTGACAGAACCACAGGCACATAGGCGCAGGCAACAGAGCATGCACAATGTCGCCACTAGTACAGTGTATATCCACCTTTCGCAGCAATGCAGGCTGCTATTCTCCCATGGAGACGATCGTAGAGATGCTGGATGTAGTCCTGTGGAACGGCTTGCCATGCCATTTCCACCTGGCGCCTCAGTTGGACCAGCGTTCGTTCTGGACGTGCAGACCGCGTGAGACGACGCTTCATCCAGTCCCAAACATGCTCAATGGGGGACAGATCCGGAGATCTTGCTGGCCAGGGTAGTTGACTTACACCTTCTAGAGCACGTTGGGTGGCACGGGATACATGCGGACGTGCAATGTCCTGTTGGAACAGCAAGTTCCCATGCCGGTCTAGGAATGGTAGAACGATGGGTTCGATGGCGGTTTGGATGTACCGTGCGCTATTCAGTGTCCCCTCGACGATCACCAGTGGTGTACGGCCAGTGTAGGAGATCGCTCCCCACACCATGATGCCGGGTGTTGGCCCTGTGTGCCTCGGTCGTATGCAGTCCTGATTGTGGTGCTAACCTGCACGGCCCCAAACACGCATACGACCATCATTGGCACCAAGGCAGAAGCGACTCTCATCGCTGAAGTCGACACGTCTCCATTCGTCCCTCCATTCACGCCTGTCGCGACACCACTGGAGGCGGGCTGCACGATGTTGGGGCGTGAGCGGAAGACGGCCTAACGGTGTGCGGGACCGTAGCCCAGCTTCATGGAGACGGTTGCGAATGGTCCTCGCCGATACCCCAGGAGCAACAGTGTCCTTAATTTGCTGGGAAGTGGCGGTGCGGTCCCCTACGGCACTGCGTAGGATCCTACGGTCTTGGCGTGCATCCGTGCGTCGCTGCGGTCCGGTCCCAGGTCGACGGACACGTGCACCTTCCGCCGACCACTGGCGACAACATCGATGTACTGTGGAGACCTCACGCCCCACGTGTTGAGCAATTCGGCGGTACGTCCACCCGGCCTCCCGCATGCCCTCTATACGCCCTCGCTCAAAGTCCGTCAACTGCACATACGGTTCACGTCCACGCTGTCGCGGCATGCTACCAGTGTTAAAGACTGCGATGGAGCTCCGTATGCCACGGCAAACTGGCTGACACCGACGGCGGAGGTGCACAAATGCTGCGCAGCTAGCGCCATTCGACGGCCAACACCGCGGTTCCTGGTGTGTCCGCTGTGCCGTGCGTGTGATCATTGCTTGTACAGCCTTCTCGCAGTGTCCCGAGGAAGTATGGTGGGTCTGACACACCGGTGTCAATGTGTTCTTTTTTCCATTTCCAGGAGTGTATTTAGCGTATGGCTAAACATCAAAAGCTGACGGTGTTAAGACTATAGCGACCATAATATGCTGACTGAATAACGCTAATCGTTCTCTTTTTTATTTTAGAATTTCTAGGTTGCAGTTCTCCAGGTCTCAATATAACGAACCCACCAATGCTTCTCAGTTGCTAGATGAATCCATTATTTGTGAAAAAGACATAAGACATAAGACGCTTGGGAAACGACAAAAAACTTGATAAAACTTTCTATCTCTTAGTAAGCCAAACTTTACATTAATTAATTTATTTGTCCATGTATGTTGAATGGTTTAATGGGAAGGTTTCGTATACGAACAATGCAATGTAATTACTAAAAAATATTTAAATTTTGAAATTTTTTTGACATACGCATATACATAAATAAGAGCACCTATTGTAGGTTCAAATGACTCTGACCACTATGATACTTAACTTCTGAGGTCATCAGTCCCCAAGAACGTAGAACTACTTAAACCCAACTAACCTAAGGACATCACACACACCCATGCCCGAGGCAGGATTCGAACCTGCGACCGTAGCGGTCGCGCGGTTCCAGACTGTAGCGCCTAGAACGGCTCGGTCACCACGGCCGGCCACATATTGTAGGGTAATATTGAATAATATTAGATACCCACTACAAATGCTTTATTGTCAATTCTTTTAGAATAAACAAATGGCATAAGCTATACATAATTTCACTGAACGAATTCCAGCAATGTATAGATCTTCTAATCAAGAGACATTTGAGCCTCATCTTCACCTACGATAATGATGGAAGGTGAAGAAATGAATTAAAATGTGTGCTACAGCCACGGTACAAATTTTAATTCATTTATTCACCTTTCATCATTATTGTAGAATTCCAGTGACTTATAAAACATAATTACACAGAAAAGCTTTTTGTGGGCCACCAGAGAAGAGATCTGTAAGTCTTGATGTTCGTCTGCTGTGTATTTCATTATTTTAGATAAGTCCTTAATTTTATCATGATTAATTGGCATCTTTTCATCATCATAATTATGCTCTTTCAGTTGACACTGCACATGAGACATTCATACGAAACTTGAGCCTTTGTACAAAGTTGCTTTCTTAAACCCTCTACGTGTTGTGAAGCGGTAACTATGCCTTTAGTAACTTATTACTTATACTCAAACTGCACGAAACTTCGCTGTGGTCGAGCGGTTCTAGGCGCTTCAGTCCGGAACTACGCGGCTGCTACGGTCGCAGTTTCGAGTCCTGCCTCGGGCATGGATGTGTGTGATGTCCTTGGGTTAGTTAGGTTTACGTAGCTCTAAGTCTAGGGGACTGATGACCTCAGATGTTAAGTCCCATAGTGCTCAGAGCCATTTGAACCATTTTGTATGAAACTTATTTGGATCTTTTTTCCTTTGGCCTCTACGCTACAAAAAGAAATCCGGACTTCCAGTGCTGGGATTATGTACAACAAATGGGAAAACAGAAAGCTGCCTGTAATAATACAACTCTTGAACAGGAATGCACGGCAGGAATAAGTTCTGCATGTAATAAAACGTGAGACCCATAGTTCTGTTATCGTTTCTACGCAATTTTTTTAATTTCGTATACACATCTGTAAAACTTTTCAACTTTTCTTTCATTTACTGATAATTCAGCAGCTGACAAATGTTTTGCATTGTCGTTTAGCTATTCATAAACACCGTAAGAATGCACTTGAACATCTTGTAATAGACTGACTACTTCACCTGTAAATCTGGAAACATTTCCTTGAAAAGAGAATAGATATTCGTAATACCCAGAGCTGAATGCATCTAATTTTCTTTGAAGCAAAGTGACTGCTACTTGTGGGAGATGGACATAAGTGCTCTTCAATTTGTTCCACAACTTCAGTTTGGATTGTGCTGTTTTTTTTAACCCGGTCAGCCCGTTGGCGATTTTCTCACCATTAACAAAGTCTGTGGTCCGTAATCTCCTCATCCTCTTTTTCAATTACATCGTACAATTGAAAAAGACGTATTTTTGGACACTTCCGGCCTGTGGTCTCCATTCATTACGTGAAAGATGAACTTTTTTTGTATATATCTGTAGTGACATTGAAAGGTCTCTGATGGATTCCTTTCATGTTAATTTCTTAAATATGTTGTCATTTACGGCACAAATTCCTCTTCTAATTTTACTGTGGTGTTTCTGACTATCTGGGAGGAGACTGAGCAGTGAAACGTGTTACTTTTACACATAAACAAGAACGATCTGTCACACTACTACACTTTAAAGCACAGTTTATATGTAATTCATGTCACACAGTCTCATACGGACCCTACATCCGCTTTCTTTTATATATTGTATACGATAAAATACTGTCATCCCCCTTCCCTTCTGTGTGAGAGGATGAATGAGCTAATGTATTTCTAGTTGCATGCTTGATGGTAACAGACAAGCCTGTCTGCTAGAGAACAGTAGGACCAACGTCGGAACAGGTAGCTACGCTTTCTAAAAGCAGAGAGGTTTCTATCCTTAGTATGGTCCTGTCCGTCCCTTGTCATGTTGGTATAGGAAGCTGCCCCTCTGGCCACTTCCGTTTGTATTTGTGAGCCCCCCTCAGGAAGGGACCACGGCAGGCTGTCCGTGGCGAGTGTCTGAAGTGGTAAGATCTCCGGCTAAGCGCGTGTCTGCTAAGTCCGTAGGACAATGGATTTCTTAAGTTCAGCCTAACTGAAAATTTAATCACCTTTATTTCAGGTTTAGCTCTAAAATATCTAATGTTATCTTAAATTGCAACGCAGTGTAATTCGAGTGGGAAGTTCAGAATATATTCCGGTAGTTGCTTTGTCACTACTTTGTGAGTAAAGTGGAACCACGTGCTGATCAGTAACTCTAACTAAGATCATCAATCTTAAATGCGAATGTGTGTGAGATTATAACGTCTCGTCTTGACAATATTTTTCAGTATAGCAACTTTTCTTTATGTTTAACCCCCATGGGGTGTACTTTGTGAGACCAGTACCACGTGCTCATGCAATGGTTTGACCCATCAGGTTAATAGTAAGACGATAGTAACCAGTTTGAGGTTTTTCTTTTGTAAATTGCTTTTCGATCTAATTTATTTTAATTATCAAAAATTATTGTGGAGTTACACTTTTTGTGTAAACCAAGTTGACCACGTGAAAAATGTGGTGTAACCATCAAAGTAGCCCTCAGCTACTCTTTTTGGGAAGATTTCACAGGGAGCTAGTATGAATTTAGTATACCAGTGTGTGGTAATTTCATGACAGACAGGATTGTGCTACGTACATAACTTCTTTGGGTGAAAATTGAATCGGTTGGTTGTGGTTAATTTCCTCTTGCATATGTTTCAAAGTTCTTCGTGTGTTATTTTATGAATGCAGTGTTGTATGCAGTCTCCCAATCTTGGCTCCATATTTTATGCATTGCGTAAGATTACAATCTCACATTTTCACAATCCTAAATAAAGCACCAGCTTAGTTATGAATCGAGTTTAATATGCTGAAATTTCAATGATCAATGTTAAAATAAATTTCCAAATATAAACTGATTTATTTCTTTTTATTTAAATTCTCTTTTTTATATGCATATCACCGGTTGTCGTATGACTATTAAAATATTATAATTAATGTTAGTCTGGTTGGGAATTTGGTAAGCTAGACTGGATACGTGGTGAAACAGTTGCTCAGTAATGCAAGATTAACTTCGTCAGACAGCTCACAGCTTTTAACCCGCTTTTATTGTCTATCAGCACCACTTTAATACAAAATTAAAGCAACAACGTTACAACATATATAGCATTAGACTTACGCTCTTTCAGTACGGGAAGAACCGAGCGAGGTGACGCAGTGGTTAGACACTGGACTCGCATTCGGGAGGACGACGGTTCAATCCCGCGTCCGGCCATCCTGATTTAGGTTTTCCGTGGTTTCCCTAAATCACTCCAGGCCAATGCCGGGATGGTTCCTCTGAAAGGGCACGGCTGACTTCCTTCCCCATCCTTCCCTAATCCGATGAGACCGATGACCACGCTGTCTGGTCTCCTTCCCCAAACCAACCAACCAACCAGTACGGGAAGATGCGTCTACAGTCAAAGAAATGGTTTTCATCAGTAACTGATTTTCACCAAAAACTGGCTTCTATCCTCTCACGAATAAGCGATTCAAATATATGTGCGGATTGGATATATGTTCTAATTTGCGATATCTCTGTGAAATGCGTCAGAACGCAAAAATGGACTCCTCGTAACGACTTCGCCCACTTTGAAAGTATGGAAGTAAATAATAAATCATACTGAATTTGAATGAAAAGACTCCTCCGTTTTCGGTTTTTATTTTTATAGATTTTGGAGTAGTTTTTTAATTTTTTGCACACAATGCATTACAAAGATTCAGAACACAAATTTTTCGTTTTTTGGATACGGAGTGGTAAGAGTATGAACTGGTTTTCTGAAGTACCAGTTCATGAAAGGCAACACACAGTTAGCCATGCGTAAAACACTCTGATCGTAAATCAGTTCCAATGTATTTGAACCTCTGACCATAAGCCTTCTTCAATGTGACTGCAAGGACAATTTAACCGAGTGGATAAATCGATTGGGATCATTATTATACGGGGTATGAGAGAAGTCTCTCCATCTAATGGATCTTTGAGAATCCTTCTCGTAGTTTTAATCTGTGAATGGGTATCATTACAAAGTTTAGAATGATTCACATTGTGTGTAAGCACTCTAATCAAATGCTGGCAAATAGTAAATACAAATTTCATAATATACAGATTCTCTGTTAAAACCTGCAGCACAGTGCTGTGTATACATTTTTTGTTTAAAATCATATATACGGAGAAATAGTACGTCCGAGCTTGTGATACACAATTTGTCTAATGGTGTAATTGACGTGCTATCGTAGTTAAAACCGATTGCCAGAAAGAAAATGAAACCGCACATTTTCGCAACACACCACAGCATATTTTTCCTCGCAGTCGCCTTCAAAACTAAACCTGTACTTTGCAGTTTAATATATGTATGTATATAATCTCGGTCGAATGTTTATTAAGCGTTTCGTTAAAAATTTGGCGTAAAAGGGTAAGAACTTCTCGAGATTTTTCCTAACGACGTTTCACCTTTATGAATTAGTATTATAGACACAGGCGTCCGCAGGCAGACGGGCGGAGGGGGGGGGGGCGAGCTGGGGGGGGGGAGACCAAGAGAGGACACTGCTCCTCCCCCCTCCCGGAATCTGGATACAGAGTTTTAATTCACACTTTTACAAACGATCACCCGCGATTCCGCGAAACCTTTCTTTCGGTTAGTTGTGGCACTATGATGGCGATTGCAATGAGGCAACACTATAGAAATAACTAACATATTCTCTTTAGAAAGTGTAACACCAGCCATAGAGCGCCGGCTTCATTAGTTTGTGCGTCGTTCTCCGCTCCATAATTATGAGTGCGCCGTTTTGCGGGCGGACGGTGAATGGAATAACAAAAAACCCTATGGGAAGAAAAAGCACACCAGTTGCGTTAAAAAACAATTTTCACGCAACTAGTGTGCTGTTTATTCACGTGAACATTCTTCAAAAGGAGATGCTGAAACTTGACAAGTTTGGTCTTTGCAATGGGCTGAAATGTGTAAGGGGAAATGTTGACCTAATTGGCTCTAGGCGCTACCGAAAGAAACGTCAGCGTTTAAGTTTACCACGCAATTTTGACTCTACAGCTGCTAAGCAGCGGGCGTTTGCAGAAATGAAAAAAAACTGGGAAGTCGATATGAAGTGCTCCAGACAAATCCGATATGTGACGCAACCGAAAGAAGGACCTATCGGACGCCTTTGATTGTGCCACTTACCTGCAATTACCATTGTTGGCAAAGCGGTTACTGCCAAGCGTGAACGTGCTTCGTTTTCCTTTCAATTCTTGCTCCGAGGGGAATAAGCAAGCTGCTAGCTTGTTGATGTACAGAATATCTAATAATAAATCAATACTTAAATGAACAGTTCTAAAACTGCCAGTGTGTTTACAATGTGCAGCCGATATTATTTTTTTGGCTGGTACGCCGATATTATTTCCATCTGCATATGAAGTATAGATAATGATACTTTTATAAATATCGATATAACGGATTCCCAATAATTTTAAAAATATCAGCAGTCCTACTATGAACTCAGCCTTAATATCGCGTTCACAGCAGGTTTTATTTATTTATTTTTAATCATGATCTCATCATCACTGTCCAGAAGAAATACAAGATTTAATATTGCTGGAACAAGTGTAGCCTGCGTGAGGAAACTTGGTGAATTAGTTTAGTGTATTACCCTTATTTAACAACAAAGGAACACTTCTACCATGACTAGACATTACACCTCGAAAGGAGGCTAATCCAGTTCCAGTGTACTTCAACAGGCTAAAGCTGGAAACAGCGATCATATACATTTTTCAGGGCTGGAACAGCCCGGCAGAAGTCAGCGAATGATGTGTTGTATGGTAAACAATTCGCGTCAGTTCGCCATCTGACCCCATTTCTAGGTAATTCTTACGTTTGGGGAGAAAGACGTGCGGCGAAATAGTCAACTTAATGCTCTGTGGATAGCTCTCCAGTAGACCTTCTTTTGTGAAAACAGCCATTTCCTACACACAGCATCCAATATTCTTGATTTGGTTTCGGGTTACGAAGACTTTGACTACCAATATTGTAAGCTGGGTGTTACGGGTTTTCTCAGACCACAGTATTGATTAGGTTCACTCTGCAATTTTGTGCACATATCTGACATCTGTATATGCACTGAATGCTTTATTGTAACTACTAGCAAGAAATTTAGTACGGTGTCGCATATGTTCTTCATGGTTTCCTACGCGACAAAGTTAAGTTTAGCCTGAGCCAGAGCAGCTCAAAAACATTATAATAGTAATAATTTCTTTTCTGATGCAGCAGAGGTACGACTTTTGGCCACTGAGCGCACAGGTACCTACAGATATGTCAGTAGCTGATACCATTAATAACCATACGAAGATTTTCGCTTTTATAAAATAGGATCTATTGACTGCTCTAGCTTTGTCTGCAACTATGTGCACAATTGAATGATCCATCAGTAGTCTAGAAGAGTCAAAATGAAGCAGGTTATGTAAGTTGTGCTTGTTAAGTGTTCACAAAAGAAAAGTGTCTGAAAAACCTGAGTCTGTTAACTTAGTGACAGACAGATTTGAGCAATGGCCTCGGGGATACAAAGAGGATCAAATGTAATATCACATTTTGTGTAGTTTCGTATCACAAGAGGCTGTCCATGAATATTCTTTTCTTCATCAGCTGTCGTTAAGGAAAAATTAATTATTTTAATACTTCGAGCAGTAATTTATGAGTTTTCACTTGGTATGATTGGAAGTGTATATTTTGCGAATGTGGATAGATCTATTTTTTGTACACAGAGTTAAGGTAACAGTGTACAAGCATCTCTAAAATTTGTTCTCTGCGTCGTTACTTCCAAGAAGATTTGTGAAAGGCTCTTCCTGAGTGGCTATTTTTGTTTATTCTCCATGGTGTTCTGATTTCTGATTTTTTTCTACTTTAGACTTTTCACATTCAGCATCAATTTAACATTATTGGTATTTCAGTAAAAATATATCTGGTAAATCTTTTAGGGCTTTTTTTTCTAACTTTTTGGTCATAAGACTCAATCACAGAAAGGTATTATCTGAGATCATCAACTTCAAAAATGTGTACATCCTGAATCACTTTAATAATACAAAAAGCTTTACTCTGAAGGTAGTCATGAAATCACGCTTACCTTTTAAATATCAAACATTGAGTGGATAACGATCAATTCTGTGGGACATGATAATAAATGGCAATCTTAGAGTCCCCCCCCCCCCCCCATCCGCCCTTCTTCCCCGTGCTTTCGAAAAATTTCTGCGGACGCCCATGTATAGATAATGAATGCTGGAGAACTGGCAGTAGCTAATAAAGGTTGACATACCCGTTTCCTATCATAGTTCGATATGAAAAAACTCCAGACAGTTGAATGCCCATGTGCTGTATCTGTAGTGTTTTCAGGTGCCCAGAAATTTCATATTTGGCAGTCATGTAGCATGTGGGGCAGTCTTTGCTCATGTGCCCAGTCTCATTTGTTATTATCGGTAATTGCCCTCTTACGAAGTATTGCTTTGGCCACGGTACGGGCAGTTCTGACACTGTGGAGGGTGCTCCATCATTTTTCTTGGTTGCTTTGCTCCCGAATGGTCTGTTTTCTCGCGAACGACATCTTCATTCTTCTCGTAGATCATAACTTTCTGCCGCGAGTTGACAGTTGTTTACCCAGATAGGACCTCCAGATTCTAGTCAGTGTGCGGTAAGGCGTTCGTTTCATGAACTGGTAAGTCTCTGGATTTTTTGTGTTTCGTCTCTTCGTGTGTTATTGCTTATTGTCGTCGGATTAGGTGGAGAAGTATTGGAGAGTACAGACAGACCTGCTTTTTCGTGGATTTAAGTGTTCCTGTCTCGATTCTCACTGCGTCGGTTGCACAGATATCTATTTTAGTTAAAGGGCTGCCTCTACTCCAAACGGGATAGCAGTATTCGGTGACAGGACACACAAGTAATTGTGCTGTAGTTCTCGGGGTGTTAGCACCACTTAGTACCAGCTAGTTTCCAGGTTTCAGCTTTTGTCCTGCTAGTTCTAGGTGTTTCGTAAATGTCAGGGATGTTTCGAGAGTCACACCCAAACATTTCCTGTATTCACCATGCTGTAATTTTTTGTTGTGGGAGACTACATTCAGTTGTACTCTGTTGGTTAGGTGCACTGAGCTGACTTCTGTTCTATTAAGGAAACGTTTTCACTTTTTTATATATTGGTCAAGCTTTCCTAGAACGTCCCGGCGGGGTCAGGGATTTTCTCTGCCTCGTGATGACTGGGTGTTGTGTGATGTCCTTAGGTTAGTTAGGTTTAAGTAGTTCTAAGTTCTAGGGGACTGATGACCATAGAAGTTAAGTCCCATAGTGCTCAGAGCCATTTGAACCATTTTCCTAGAACGTCAGTAAATATTCGTTCTTCTTCTTAGAATATGTTGCTTTGAGTTACTAAAGCCAGGTAGCTAATCGAGAAGTACTAGCTTATAGATGCAGACGTATTCGTCCTTGTATTGTCTAATTACTGTCAGTTTTTTTAGGTGTTCTGAAAACTATTCACATGCTGATCAGTGTTGATTATTGAATGTTTCGATTCAATGAACCTTTGATCCCCTACAGCTTGTAACAGAATAATTACTTCACGCTGTTGTCTGTATCGGAGCAATTGTATAGTACTGTGCTAAGTGCTGTACTGTATTGCTCAGTTTTTTTTTAAGTTCCGTTACCGGTTCCTCTTCACAGAACTGTCTACTTGTTGTCGGAGTAGAAGCCCGTAGACGAAATGATAAAATGCCAGTTAGCGGTGGTGATCAGCAACAGTCACAATTTTTTTTTATCAGTCGAAGTTTATTGTTTGCAAACATGTCACATATTCAACAGTATGTGTATTTGCTGTTGCTAGGGTCATGGTGTAGTGGTCAAGACACTGGACTGGCATTTAGGAAATTCGCACTTCAAATCCATATCAACACAGCTAAATTCAGGATCTCATAGTTTCTCTTAATCAGTTACAGCAAATCTCTGGACGGTTTCTCTGACATCAGCGATGCAGCCATTCAATTATGCGTGTCTGACAGACGACTTTTGCTGAAAATGGGAATGAGCTGCGGTTTTTTTTCTGATTTCCAGCTTCCCGTCGTTGCTCCAATGATCTACGACAAACCAATACTAGAAAGGGAGCAAGTCCTTTCGCGTAATCGCGTAATCTCTTTAGAAACTTATGGGTATCTGACCCGATCCAACTGCCTTTCCACTGTTGTATAGTTATACTCGCAGTTGATATTGCGGTTCCATGTGTCGAAACCACCCCACAGGCGTCAAATTTGGCAACGGAATTGCAAGTTTCCTCCAGGCGCCAATTGCGGCCATGCGGGATCCGGCTGACGCAGAGGTGGACACCCACTTGATCGGCTCTGGACAGCGAGCGCCCGCAGCCGCCGCGATATAGGACGGCAGGCAGCAGCCACTCACCCCATCTCACCTGAGGCCCCTTCCTTGTTGGCACTGAGAGCTGGACTCTATTTCTTGCTGCTTTATTTGCAATGAATCTTGGAATGCTGGGGCAAATACAAGTAAATCTTCTGTTGACTGTTTTAACTTTTTCGCTAATCTTTTCTGCTCCTCTCCATCTTTCCTACGACGACAGGTGCTGCACCACTCTGCCGCTCGCCTCTCCTTAGCATTGTGTATGAAGACGTATGCAACGTACCTCTCGACGAGTCATCGTGCCTACGTGTGGACACATTCGCTTGTTTAGTTACTTCTTCCTGTTCTGTTCTCTTTTTCATTGGTTTCTTTCGGTTGCTTATCTTCTGTGTCCCCAGTGTTTGCCTTGCTTGTGCTTTTTATGTTCTAGGTTCCAAGGTTGCTGCTTTTGTACCACTTTTTGCTTTCTCTGTGCTTAATTCTTATTCTGCGCGTTGCCTGGTTACTATGGCTGCCAAGCCACAATCGCTTGCTGTGCCGCCTACAGTTGATCCAACTCAGTTTATTCAATTTAAGAGTCAAAAAATTGCGAAAGTGCTTGAAGAAATCGCTTCTTGATGGCGCAGATGACTTCACACAAGACGCTGGACCCAACGGCAGCACCACCGCCTACACTGCCTGCGTATGTGCGGCCATTTCGTGAGTTTGACGAGACGAAGGAAGACTGGGCAGAGTGCCTCACCCAGTCAATTCGCACATTGCATCGCATCACATACAAGGTACTGACAAACCTTATTTCTTGGCCATGGCGGCAGTACCAATTCATAGGCTGTTCGCCAAGGCCCTCCCTGAACTAGTACAATATGAGGGTCTATTGCAGGCACTTATAAAGTACAAGATCATCCGATTTAAAAATATCATAACTATTATGTTATTTGAGACATGTGCGTCAACAACGTACTGTTGGAAAGAGCAAACTCTGGAGTTTTACATGGTTCCCCCTAGGTAACTAGTAAAAATGGTGTCGAGACAAAAGAAAGCATTTTGTGTTCTACATCTTGCTCTGTGCGTGTCATTAATAACTTTCGTATTAGGAGTGATGTGGATCCTGCTACAGCACAGAGCATTAGGCTATGGCTTGAGCAATTCCGAGCAACAGGTTGTTTGTCTAAAGGCAAATCGCCGGGCCGTTCCCGAGTGTCTGCCACAGACGTCGAAAGCGTCCGCCGTAATTTCACGAGGAGTACGCAGAAAGCAGGTCTTCCTGCAGCTCAACAGCTCAATATGCCCGCGACGTCCGTCTGGAGTGTGTTGTGTTGTCGTTTAAACGGGAAACCATACAAAATTCAGATAAATAAAAAATGTCGTGTGACTAGGGCGTCCTGTCGGGTAGACCGTTCGCCAAGTGCAAGTCTTTCGACATGACGCCACTTCGGCGACTTGCGAGTCGATGGGGATGAAATGATGATGATTAGGACAACACAGCATACAGTCCCCGAGCTGAGTAAATTTCAGACCCAGCCGGTAATCGAACCCGGACCCTTAGCATTGACATTCTGTCGCGCTGACCACTTTTTTTTATATATTTTTTGTTTTTTTGTTTTTGTTTTTTTATAATCACTCCCAAAAGGTGATGAAAACATAAGAGTTTGTCACATAAACCGAAAATAAAAAATTAAACTTTTCGCTTGAGGGAAGACTTGAACCAATGACCCCTTTTTTTTTTTTAATAAGTAAATTATCTCTTCCACTTCAGGCGTTGGCCCCTATCACCCATACTACCCCCAAAAACCTATCTAGCCTAAAAACAAAAACAAAGCTAGTGCCACCGCCACTTTCATCCTAAAGCTAACTAGGACGGCCGTTCGCCACCACTTCAGGTTCCGCCAACGAACAAAAATTAAATATGCCTCTGAACTTTGTATAAAAAAATAAAATAAAAGGAAAAGGAAAGGGTATAATACTTTATTATATTTTATTTGTTGTTCATTTTGTTCTTATTTTGTTCTTGTGTATTTATTTGGATACGAACGCAGGTCTCCTGCCCACTTTTTTTAATCTGTTTTTATTTATATAGATATCAATGTGCGAACAGTCATACTTAATCAAGACTGGAAAACTAAAACAGAATGAAGACGCCATCGAAGATATGAAACATAAATAACATGAAAAGAAAGCTACCACGTCGTAGTGAGGCTTCCCAGCGACTGCGCCCACTGATAAGGATTGTTCAATATATGCTCGTTTGCAGTTAGTTCTGATCTCATCTGCCACTGCCTGGAACATTCCAGCTGCACGGCGGGCTGTGAAAGGCACTCCATAGGTAGTTCGCGAAGCACTGTCGATATCTGGTATGACCGGAAATAGCATGATGTCTTTCTTGCAAATAGAGCCAGAAGTCAAGAAAATTCTTGTGTCCGTCACGACAGAGGTAATGGACTGCATGTCCACGTATCCAGGTGACAGAGTTGGTTCGAGTCTTGGGGTAAAATGTCTCATCCGGAAACAATAACGTGCGTGCAGATATATGCTCCGGCCTAACTCGCAAGAGATAAGCCAGCATCTGCCGCACTAGGTACCAAACCGGTTCCGCATCTCCACAGCTGAGGCGGTGCTCGTCAGAATCTATTGTATTACAACCCACACAACTGGGAGATTCTGCCACGTGGATATTGTAGAGACGTTCTTGCGTCACCAGCTTCCCATTAACGTCTACGTACCATTGGGAAACAACATCGGAATCAAGCATGGCATCGTGTACAGTCTTCCACACCACGCGCCACCGTACGTCAGGATATTTTAGTTCGACCACATTAAGGGGGCGGCGTTGCAGCATGTCGTGATATAGGCGTCGAGTTGCGGCCATTTGTGGTGTCGTGAGCGCGACACTGCAATAACTTTGTTCTAAATAGAAACGTCCTATATAAAAGAGAGGTGCTGGGATGTCCTGTAGTGGCACCGGCGCTCTTAGTGAAGCGGGTCGTAGCGCCGTCAGGAGCAGACTCGTGAGGCTCGTAGGACAACGGCGCAGCAGACATAAATGTGAACTAACATAGAGGGCAATGGCCCTATCATGGACGTTAACTAGGCCGAGACCACCTTTTTCCTGGGGGAGGGTAAGAGATACGTATCTGATCTTCAGTAACATACCAGCGGTGACGAAGTATCCCAGAGCTGCCATAATGCTACGAGCCAAGGGCTTCGGAATGGGTAGCGTTTGGGCGACATGCGGTATGCGGGACGCAAGGTATACATTGGCGTAATACGCCCGCTGAACGATGTTGAGGGATCGCAACGCTGATTTGCAATTCCGGCCCTAATTTGGTTAAGAAGGCGTCGATAATTGAGCGTCGTCGCGCGTCGCATGTCGTTCATGAAATCTAAGCCCAAGCAGCGTACAGTATCACTGAAGCGTAAGGGGGCAATGTGTTCCTGCGGTAGCCCAATCCCGATGCTCAAGGCGACGGACTTGTCAACGTTGATTTGGCTACCAGAAGCTATACCGTAGGTTGCAATCCAGTCCAAAGCCGCGGCCATGGCGTCAGCTCCACGTATGACGATCATCAAATCATCCGCATACGCGGTGCAACGATAGATGCAGCCGCCGATCTGTATCCCAGTGAGTCTGTCTCTGAGACCACACAACAAAGGTTCTAAGGCCAATGCAAATAACAATGTTGATAATGGACATCCCTGTCGTACTGATCGGCGGATCGGCATGGGTGCCGTCAGTCTTCCATTAACAAGAACTCGAGAAGTTGCACCATGTAGTAGGCGTGTCAACACTGTGATAAAGGGGTCGGGGTATTCCATGCGCCGTAGAACGGCCGTGAGGAAAGTGTGGCCCACACGGTCAAAAGCCTGGTTAAAGTCGATAGACGCCAGGGCTGCAGGCAAACGTCTCGCCCAGGCAAGGGAGATGAGATCTCTGTAACGACATAACGCAGTTCTGATGTTGTTGGGTCCCCCCAAGGACGTGTGATCACCGGACAAGACGTGCAATAGTGTGCCGCGAATAAGTTCTGACAGTAGCCTCGAAAAGATCTTGAAGTCGCTGTTCAATAACGTTAAGGGACGATAATCACGGACATTAGTCCGTCTCTTCGGCTTATGGATGGGGACAATCAGACCTTCCAAGAATGGTGCAGGCAATGTTATACCCGGGGACATCAATTCCTGGCAAATTTCAATCAAACACGATTGCAACAGTTGTTTAAGGGCTCGATAGAACTCTAATGGTAATCCATCGATTCCTGGTGATTTATGGGGAGCACCTTTACCAATGGCGTCGAGCACTTCCTCTTCTGTCACTTCTCCCAGTAAAGTCGGTACCATGTCTGGTGGAACTGTACCGTGGACATGTGTTGAAACGGTGTCTACCGTTGCCATATCAGGGAGCACTGCTGAATAAAGTTGAGCGTAATGCCCATAGAAGGCTTCTGCTATATCTGCTTGTTCTACCACGTGTCGACCGTCGTCGGTTATCATGTCGGTTACCAGTGCCCTACGGCGCCTCCTGCGTTCGAGGAGCACGTGGTGCATAGATGGCCTTTCTGATTGTATCATGTCTGGAGCACGCGACCGGATAACAGCGCCTTGTAAATGATGGCATGCTAAGGAGACGAGCTGCGCTTTCGCGCGATTGACTATGATCTGCCTGTCAGGTGAGGGCTCCATAGCAAGACATTCCCGTAGGGCGGTGTAATAAAAGTTTTCCGTGCACCTCCTCCATGCCGCTGCTTCCCGGCCGTAAGCCATGAAGGTGTGCCTAAGAGCAGGCTTCGCACATTTAATCCACCAACTGAGGGTCAATCGGTAACCACCACGACGCTGTAAGGACGCGTTCCACGACTCTTCGACAGCATCTTTACATGCCGGCTCGTCCAGATGGGCGACGTTCAGTTTCCAGGGGGACCTACTGCGCCACACACGTGCAGGTTGGAGGGCAATGGTGCAAATATAGGCTGTGTGGTCGGTGAATGCAGTGGGCCAGAGCTCTGCTCCTCTCGTCGCCGTCGAAAGGGTGCTTGTGACGTAAATCCTGTCCAACCGACTTGATGAATGGCATGTATAATGGGTGGAACCAGGAGCTGGGCCATTGATGTGGCGCGTGTGTCAATCAGGTGGAGGTCACGCACTAGCATTTCCAATTCTGCACACGGGACGTAATGTGGCTGCTGATCAGACGGAGATAATGTACAGTTAAAATCTCCTCCGATCACCATAACGTCTATGCGGCCCATAAATAGACGCGTAATATCTTCCGAAAAAAAAGCGGGCCCGATCTCTCTGTCTCCCTGATCCTGAAGGGGCATATACATTGATGAGTCGTACACCGTTGACAGTTACTGCCATGGCTCTTGCACTCGGTAAGTACAGTACGTCCGTAGCCGCCAAACCGTCCCGTAGCAGAACAGCCACACCACAATCGGTAGAAGAGGCGTGGGAGATGTGGGCGGTATATCCGTATATCCGTAGAAGTCAGGGAAACTAGCGACACATACTTCCTGTAAGAGGGCCACGTCGATGTCCGCCGCATCAAGCATGCGTTGTAGCATTGTCAGTTTGTGTGGTGCCATTATCGCGTTGATATTGATTGTGGCAAGGCGAAAGGTGTGCTGCCTAGCCTCTGCACCTAGGGTAGACGCCATGGCAATCAAAGCTAACCGCAAGAGATGCCGGACCCACCAAACCCGTCACAAATTATGAGTCTTTCACGCTAGGAGTGGCATCCTCAATGCCGTCCCCTCCCCTGTCATCCGCGCCCTCCTCAGGAAGTTCCTCAACATCGTCCGACCACAGTGGGTGCAACACGATGCTGTGTAGCTGATCGGCACCTAAATCTCTCTCATGTACATCGTCTTTGGTAGAGGTAGACTGAGCGCCATCCATCGACGCGACCTGCCGCGTTTGTGGTGCAAGAAGTAACTGGTCACTCGTAGTATGGGCAAGTGAACCGTCTACACCACTTAGATCCTCAGCAGGCGCAGCATCCATGCCCTCTGATGAGATGTCACCTTCTTGACCGGCCGTGTGTAGGAGGCAATCGTCAGAAGAGGTCCACCGACGTCGCTTGCGTCGTCGAGGCGAACGTTGCTTTCGAACGTGGACATCCGTATCCGAATGTGGGAGGCAATCCAGCGTCGTATCACCTTCCGCTAGGAAAGCCGCGGTCGGGACAATGTTCGCGTCCACGTCCATCGCGTTCTGAATGTTATGTTGCGTCTGGAGTCCGTGAGACTGTTGCTGCTGTTGTAGCCGTGGAGGGGGCGACATATGGGTTGGCACCAAGGGTCCTTCCTCCTCCTCCCTTGGTACTTCTGGCGTCGATGGGTGTGTCTGATCGCCCGTTTCGTCCTCAACTACGGTGCGCATCGTCGTCTGAGCGTACGTGAGGGTCAGGATTGTCGTCCTCGTTGGGGAAACGGAGTCTCCCACTGGTATCTGCGTAATTCTACGTTGTAAGCAGCTCGATTGAACATGGCCTTCCTGCCCACATCCGGAACAGGTACGCGGTTGACCGTCGTACAAGATGATAGCACGACAGCCACCGATGTTCAAATAGGACGGCACATGTTTCTTGAGCTCAAGTTTAATTTGGCGCACACCATTGTAGACCCTATACGTCGAGAAAGTTTGCCACTTTTCTGCAACGTGGCTGATAACATTGCCATATGGTCGGAAGGCGTCCTTGACAACTTCCTCTGGGACCTCGAAGGGGAGCTCAAAAACCCTTACAGTCCTTAGGCCCATGCCTGCATGATCCACCGTCACTGCACCGATATGCCCGTCAGAATGTTTGAATCTGAGAGAGTTCGAGTATTTAGAAACCACTGTCGCGCAGACCTCTGCACTGGTCATTTTAACATAAACCACGCTCGCCGTTATAGAAAAATGTATTCCGACGACAGTCGCCGGATCTAAACGTAGATCGTCGCGTATGAACTGTTCTATATCATAGGCTCGAGCACGCGCATGGTCTAGTTGGAAAGTAATTTTGATCGTATCGTGGCGCCATGTGTGTGCCATAGTCGCACTGAACTGGGAACAAATACAACTCGCGCCGCGAGAAGGTAAACACAAGCAAGCGCTCACGGTCGCGCACGGCGGGGCGCAGCGGACGTCCTCGCCCCACCGCAGCCGAAAGCAGACTGAACCACTCAGCTACCGGGGACGGACAAAATTCAGCTGCTGCAAGCTGTTGGCGTAGGTGACAAACAACAACGTCTGGAGTTCTGTAATTTCGTTCTTGGCAAGGTGGAGGATGAGTTGTCTTCCAAGCATAGTGCTTAGTGACAAGGCAACATTCCATTTAAATGGAAAGGTCAACTTTCATAATGTGAGAATAGGGGGCCGGCCAGAGTGGCCGAGAGGTTCTAGGCGCTACAGTCTGGATGTGTGTGATGTCCTTAGGTTAGTTAGGTTTAAGTAGTTTTAAGTTCTAGGGGACTGATGACCTCAGAAGTTAAGTCCCATAGTGCTCAGAGCCATTTGAACCATTTTTGGAAATATGGGGTACGGAAGAACCACTTGAAGTTGTACGACATGACACGAACTCTCCGAAATATAATGTGTTTTGGGCAGTTTCACGGGCAAAGGTATGGTTCATTTTTCTTTGTTACAGGAAGCACATATCTCGATATGCTTGAGAACTTTTTCTTCCTACAGTTGGAGACTGATTCGAACAACTTTATTTACCAACAGGATGGGGCACCACCACATTGGCATCTGGAAGTGCGGGAGTTTTTAAATCAAAGGATTACTGAACGACGGATCGGTCACACTGGACCAAATGATTCAGCCTTACATTACTGGCCTCCAAGGTCACCGGCCTTGACTGTATGTGATTTATTGTTGGCGTTTAGAAAAGACTCTCTTTATGTGATTCCGTTACCAACAACAATGAATGAACTGAGACATCGCTTAACAGCATCTGTGGAAGTTGTAACCCAAAATATGCTCGCTGCAGTGTGGGAACAATCTGAACACCTCATTGACATATGCCGTCGATCTTAAGGGGGGGGGGGGGCTTGAACACCTATGAAAAAGTATGACAAACAAGTTTCTGAGTTTCCCGTTCATCAAACAACAAAATTTATTGTACATGTTTATTAGTTTTAGAAATGTAGTGTGCCAAATCGGATGATTCTTTTTGAAATACCCTTTATTATGAGGATAGGGTAAAAGTGACGGCTGCCCGTTATAAATTCTTTACGTTGTGTAAGAGCAACAAGGACAGACATACTATGAGGGGATGACTGAATTGCAAGGCCTTACTACACAGTGTGGATTCAAATGTGACTGGGACACACACAGGGTGTTTCTCAGACGAGGCCCGGGAGGGGTCCGCGGGTCGCGCGGCGCGTTTGCAAGCTGTTTCCGCTGCGTCTGCCGGTTGTCGCTGTGCGTAGGGCTCTGACACCAATACTTTGCGCGTGCCCCCTACACTGTGCGACTAAGTGTACTGATGTTTTATTTTGAGTTTTTTATGTCAAGTTTAATCACTTGAAATATTGTTGCTAGACGTCATTACTGCAACTGCGCCGAGTCAGGGGCTTTCCCTGCCCGTATGTCGCTGGGCCCCGTTCTTCAGACAGAAACACTGTGCGCGTGTCTTCTATACTATGCGACTGAGTTATCTGTTGTTTTGGTCTGAGTTTCCAGTCGAGTTTCCATTCGGTATGTTATACACGAAAGATCAATCAGTGTTTCCTGTGTTGAACTTTGCAAATACAGAATCTTATACGAAATGTCGGCTTGAATTCGTACGGAAACTTCCTGGTATGCGTGTTCCCAATGATTCGACGATTCTCAGATTAGTGAAGAAATTTCAAGATTCTGTATCTGTGTTACACAGAAACGAAGGCCTAACAAACCTGGTGTTTTAACCGAAAATTAATTAAATAATTTAGGGGAGGCCTTGGAAAGAAGTCCGAGAAAATCTCTGCGCCATTTGGCACTTCAGATTGGTGTGTCAACAGCATCTGCTCACAGAGCTATGCACAAACATACAAAATAATGATAGTGCACCAACTGAGGAACTCAGATACTGTTGCTCTAGTCGTTATCACAACCGGCTGTTACAATCTGTGCACGATGGGAAGTTGACCCTAAAGGCTTTTTTTCTGATGAAGCATGATTGCATTTGTCAGGGTACGTAAATTCTTAGAACACTCGATACTGGAGCTCCGAAAATCTTCATGAATTACAGCAACAACTTTTGCGTGATGTGAAAACAGGAGTGTGGTGTGCAATTAGTGCAAGAAGAATTATTGGACCAATCTTTTTCCGCGAAACATACCTGGTATGTGAATAATATACTGCATTCATTTTTTAGAACTAACACTTAACGAAAATCTGAACCGTTATTACATGCAGGAGAATGGAAGACCACACATCGTCGGTGCTTTTTTGACAGCAATATGGAATATTTTCGATGATAGGATCGTTGACTGGCTTCCCCTTCTCCAAATCTAAATCTGTGTGATTCTTATCTTTGGGGAATGTTAAAAGGTAAGGCGTATGCAACCAGTCCCCACACGCTCGAAGAGCTGGAACACAAGGTTCGGCAAGACGTTTCCCAGATTTAGGCAGCCGAAATTCGTCGACTGTTTGCTAATGTGTTCAGGAGATGTCAGGCTTCTCTTACCATAGAGGGACATCATTTTGAGCACCTCCTGTAAATACACTACTGGCCATTAAAATTGCTACACCTAGAACAAATGCAGATGATAAACGGGTAGGGCCTATTCATTGGACACATATATAATACTAGAATTGACATGTGATTACATTTTCACGCATTTTGGGTGCATAGATCCTTAGAAATCAGTACCCAGAACAACCACCTCTGGCCGTAATAACTGCCTTGATACGCCTGGGCATTGAGTCAAACAGAGCTTGGATGGCGTGTACAGGTACAGCTGCCCATGCAGCTTCAATACGATACCACAGTACATCAAGAGTAGTGACTGGCGTATTGTGACGAGATAGTTGCTCGGCCACCATTGACGAGACGTTTTCAATTGGTGAGAGATCTGGAGAATGTGCTGGCCGGTGCAGCAGTCTAACATTTTCTGTATCCAAAAAGGCCCGTACAGGACCTGCAACATGCGGTCGTGCATTATCCTGCTGAAATGTAGGGTTTCGCAGGTATGGAATGAAGGGTTGAGCCATGGGTCGTAAAACATCTGAAATGTAACGTCCGCTGTTCAAAGTGCCGTCAGTGCGAACAACAGGTGACCGAGACGTGTAACCAATGGCACCCCATACCATCACATCGGGTGATACGCCAGTATGGTGATGACGAATACACGCTTCCAATGTGCGTTCACCGCGATGTCGCCAAACACGGATGCGACCATCATGATGCTGTAAACATAACCTGGATTCATCCGAAAAAATGACGTTTTGCCATTCGTGCACACAGGTTCGTCGTTGAGTACACCATCGCAGGCGCTCCTGTCTGTGATGCAGCGTCAAGGGTAACCGCAGCCATGGTCTCCGAGCTGATAGTCCATGCTGCTGCAAAGTTCGTCGAACTGTTCGTGTAGATGGTTGTTATCTTGCACACGTCCCCATCTGTTGACTGAGGGATCGAGACGTGGCTGCACGATCCGTTACAGCCATGCGGATAAGATGCCTGTCATCTCGACTGCTAGTCCGCCGCTCGTGGTCTCGCGGTAGCGTTCTCGCTTCCCGAGCACGGGGTCCCGGGTTCGATTCCCGGCGGGGTCAGGGATTTTCACCTGCCTCGAGATGACTGGGTGTTTGTGTTGTCCTCATCATTTCATCATCATCCAGGAAAGTTGTGAAATTGGACTGAGCAAAGATTGGGTAATTGTACGGGCGCTGATAACCACGCAGTTGAGCGCCCCACAAACCAAACATCATCATCTCATCTCGACTGCTAGCGATACTAGCTCGTTGGGATCCAGCACGGCGTTCGGTATTACCCTCCTGAACCCACCGATTCCACATTCTGCTAATAGTCACTGGATCTCGACCAACGCGAGCAGGAATGTCACGATATGATAAACGGCAATGGCGATAGGCTACAATCCGACCTTTATCAAAGTCGGAAACGTGATGGTGCGCATTTGTCCTCCTTACAGGGGGCATCACAACGTTTCACCAGTCAACGCCGGTCAACTGCTGTTTGTGTATGAGAAATCGGTTGGAAACTTTCCTCATGTCAGCACGTTGTAGGTGTCGCCACCGGCGCCAACCTTGTGTGAATGCTCTGAAAAGCTAATCATTTGCATATCACAGCATCTTCTTCCTGTCGGTTAAATTTCGCGTCTCTAGCACGTCGTCTTCGTGGTGTAGCAATTTTAATGGCCACTAGTGTAAACGTAAGCTTAAGTTAATCAGATGGCGACGTCGTTTATACTTAATTCAGGGGAAGCGCCCGCAGGTTAGTGTCCGAGGGTCGGGAGCGGCGGCAGCCAGCGGATGCGGTGGCGGCTGCCTGTGGCCGTGGCGCTCCACACGCAGATTCCTCCCGGGCGTCTTTAGTGAGACATCCTGGGTTCGCGATGCCATCACACACAATGCGATGTAGCCGACTCTCGAATTCGGTAACAGATTCTGAAATACCCGGAGCCTTCTTCGCGACAGCTTCTGTGGATTCTAGATTATTAAGATTCCTGAGAAAGCGCAGTGGCAGTTTGAGGTTGCTCCTGTTCGTTCCGTAGATAGATACGACAAACAGACCTCGCAGCCACACCGTTCACATAAACAGGTGTCGGATGTGCCAGAAGGTGTGAAGCTGTCCCCTCACCGTAATACTGCACATGATTGTCTATCTTGCCCTTCGCGTGAAGTGACTTGCTTTTGTGGTAAGCGGGGACATGTACAGTCTGTGCGCTTACAGAAGCGCAAGACATCCCCTTCTAGTACCCCTTCACGCAAATCTAAGTCACAATCAGTGTAGTGTGTTTTCAAAGCCTCACAGTGTAAAACAACAATGTAATAGCCCTTCAGGAAAGACTCCCCAATTCATCTGGTGTGCCACGTGAAAACAGAAAACTTTCTGTGTCTCTAACTACTGCTGGACGTTCAGTCAATTTGCAACTCGACACAGGAGCTTCAGTGACTTCGCTAACCACAGCATGTACCAATTGCTTGGGACAATAAGTTGTGCACATCGCGCACATACGCCGATGGCGTGTAACGGCCAAGACAGTCCTGTCTTAGTCACTTGTACCATTCCTGCAACTTTCCGAAATTTAAATAAAACACCATTACAGTGCTTTCCTCCCGAGACGGTGCTATTCCTTTTCATCAAGACGCTTTTTATGCCGGCCCCTGTGGCCGAACGGTTCTAGGCCCTTCATTCCGGAACCGTGCTGCTGCTACGGTTGCAGGTTCGAATGCTGCCTCGGGTGCGGATGTGTGTGATGTCCTTAGGTTAGTTAGCTTTAAGTAGTTCTAAGTCTAGTGGACTGATGACCTCAGATGTTAACTCCCATGGTGCTCAGAGCCATTTGAACCATTTGAACGCTTTTTATTTGTTTGGGTTAAGCTTTCAGGACAATGTGTTTTCTGTTTCTTCCTTTGATCCTTGGGACAGGATGTGCAGAATTTCAGGATTTGTTTTCTGAGGGCGTAGCCGAAGGCAATAACTTTGTTACGCGTGTCAGAATGAAGGACAAGCACAGCCATGTTTTTTTAGATATCATCCTGCTCTACATGCTCTTCGCGACCAAGATGGCTCAGAAACTAACTGCTTTGCAAAACAGTGGAATCGTAGTACCCATTATTGCCGGTCAGTGAGCGTCCTTTGTTGTTATTCTACAGAAGCCCTGCTGCAGCCTCCGGTTGTGAGCATGTCATTAACAGGCAGGGTATTCATCCATTGCAATCACATTTGCTTGCTATCCACGACCTTACACCCCACGCAGTGTGAGGGAATTGCAGTCTGTGTTAGGAAGCTCTTGTATTACATCCGTTTTATTGCCAATACCGCCCAAATCACGGCTCCCTAGCATCACTTGTGCAGGAAGAACGTTCCTTTTATTTCGTCGCAAGACTGTCAGTCTGCTTTCCATAAGTTGCTTTGCTTAGTGATCGATTCCTTGTTCATTTTGATCCAGCCAAATTTGTGGATTTGGCTATGGATGATTCCTCTTACGGCACCGATGCCGTTTTATCGCATAAATTTGGTTGCGTTGACTCGCTGATTGCCTTTGCTTCAAAGCTGTTGAACAAAGCTCAGTGTCATTATTCGCAAACTGAGGCTCTCCCATTGTCGATGATCTCACTAATATCAATCAGTATCTTTCTGGCAGAAAATTTTACTTGGTGACTGTCCATTAACCTCCACAATCTTCGGTTCACCCTTCTAAGTCAGCCGCAACTCACACGGCACAGAAGCTGCACGGTGGCCTATTCTTTCGTCGAAATGCCACTAAGAGATTGTGTAACGGGCCACTTCTAGTATACCAATGCAGATGGTCTTTCTCTCCTCCCTGTTGTCCCAGATTCAATATTCGATGAGTCCTTTGATTCTTGTTGCTACATTGGTGCACAAAACAAAAATCCGTTGCATAGCTTTCCGCTTAATCTTAGGAAAACAGGCCATGCCACAGCAGCTGATTCTGATTTGCAGATTCCGTTGCACTGCATCCGCAATGGTTGGCAGCGTTCAGCCAGACAGATTCGTAGCTCTGTGGTTCGCCGATATTTTGTCCATTGGCATTTTGCTTTGCACCGACAGTGCCCAATCGCATGATGTCACGTGTTGCCCGGTTTTTCGGCTGGTGCTCCTGGGCGGTCTTAGGCCTTATGCTGGGGTGTGGGTGGGAGCTCAGTACCGGCCACAGTTTCGGCTTCCGCCTCCTCATTGCCATGTGCATCCAGCCATCCGCAAATTGTCATTCGCTTATCTGCACTACATGAAGACGGGAGAGATGTGGTATCACGTATCGATACCACTCCAAGGGTCTCAAAAGTTGGCAGTGGAACCGCGAGAGTAGCAGTCATGCGGGATCTGGTGGATCCAATGACGCACGCCTGGGGGTGTCCCACGTCTCCAGTGGCTCTGGCTTACGAGTGCCTTCTGCCGCCACTATACAGGGTGTTACAAAAAGGTATGGCCAAACTTTCAGCAAACATTTCTCACATACAAAGAAAGAAAATATGTTATGTGGACATGTGTCCCGAAACGCTTACTTTCCATGTTAGAGCTCATTTTATTACTTCTCTTCAAATTACATTAATGCTGGAATAGAAACACACAGAAACAGAACGTACCAGCGTGACTTCAAACACTTTGTTACAGGAAATGTTCAAAATGTCCTCCGTTAGCGAGGATACATGCATCCACCCTCCGTCGCATGGAATCCCTGATGCAGCCCTGGAGAATGGCGTATTGTATCACAGCCGTCCACAATACGAGCACGAAGAGTCTCTACATTGTCGGCCGAATTGGCCGCGCGGTTCTGGCGCTGCAGTCTGGAACCGCGAGACCGCTACGGTCGCAGGTTCGAATCCTGCCTCGGGCATGGATGTTTGTGATGTCCTTAGGTTAGTTAGGTTTAACTAGTTCTAAGTTCTAGGGGACTAATGACCTCAGCAGTTGAGTCCCATAGTGCTCAGAGCCATTTGAACCATTTAGTCTCTACATTTGGTACCGGGGTTGCGTAGACAAGAGCTTTCAAATGCCCCCATAAATGAAAGTCAAGAGGGTTGAGGTCAGGAGAGCGTGGAGGCCATGGAATTGGTCCGCCTCTACCAATCCATCGGTCACCGAATCTGTTGTTGAGAAGTATATGAACACTTCGACTGAAATGTGCAGGAGCTCCATCGTGCATGAACCACATGTTGTGTCGTACTTGTAAAGGTACATGTTCTAGCAGCACTGGTAGAATATCCCGTACGAAATCATGGCGGTGAATGGAGGAAGTACAGTACATACTGACGAAACTAAAATGAGCTCTAACATGGAAAGTAAGCGTTTCCGGACACATGTCCACATAACATCTTTTCTTTATTTGTGTGTGAGGAATGTTTCCTGAAAGTTTGGCCGTACCTTTTTGTAACACCCTGTATAGGACGGCTGGTGGCAGCCACTCTACTCGCAGTTGAATTCCCTTCCTTGTTGACATATAGCGCTGCAACCAAAAGGTCGACTTAAATGAAGATATACGTTTAATGTTCTCTGAGACTATAGATTCTGCGATAACGAACGTCTCAGTAAGAACTTCGGTTGAACATGCATGAACATTTGAAACAAAGGCAGTCATAGAAGTTGAAAAGAAAAACGTAGGACGAAAGATGCGTACAAATCGAAACATAGATGATTTTCTGGACTGGTTCAGAATAAAGAAAAAGCAAAGGCCGTAACATTATGAGTGAAAGAGGAATTCCACTGTTAAATACAGAGGAAAGACTACATTTGAAGACCTCTACGAGGTGGAGGATTTATCTGATGACGTACTAGGAGAAGAAACAAGGGTTAAGAGGGAAGAGATAGAGAATTCAGTACTAGTCAGACTTTAAAAGAGCTTTGAACGACTTAAGATCAAATAAGGCAAAAGGAATAGATAACAGTCCATCAGAATTTCTATAAAATCATTGGGAGAAATGGTAACAGAACAATCATTCACGTCGGTGTGTAGTATGTATGAGCCTGGCTTTCGGAAAACATCATCCGCACAGTCCTGAAGATTGCAAGAGCCAACATGTGCGAGATTTATCACGCCCTCAGCTGTACAGCTCATGCAACCAAGTTGCTGACAAGAATAATGCAAAGAAGAGTGCAAAATTTAGGACGGTCAGCGGATAAAAACTTTTGAGGAAGGCAGAGATTGGAATACATACCGCAGATAATTGATTTAGTAACAAATAATTGATTTAGTATAATGTGTTTATTTAGTTGTATTTGACATAACTGTTTAGGCTAAACTATAAAGTGAATCGTCTGAGCATTTTGCCGCGTTTGGTTTACTTCACGTAGTGTAAGAAGCCTCCGTATAGGCAAGTAAGATGTTCGTATTTTCGTCCCCCCATCTGTTCCGAAATTCTTCCAGGAGACGAAATTTAGAACATATTTTTGCATTTTGTTTCAGGTTCCACCTAGGAAGAAGTGGGACACAGAGGCGATAAAATCGGCAATAACTGCGGCGAGAAACAAGGAAATGGGATATAAGTCTGCGAGTAAGAGATTTAATGTGCCTAGGGCAACTCTCGAGGATTATATAAACAAAGGAGAAGGTAAAAGTACCGAAGAGTTAATTGAAAAAGCTTTTGGTGGAAAACCAGTTTTTTCACGTGAGTTAGAGGCTGAGCTATTGTCTTATTGTAAGGACATGGAGAAAAATTTCTGTTCCCTTACTCTGAATGATCTCAGGCGAATAAACTTGGAGCTTGCTATACTCTAATGTTGCTCACCCTGTTTAAGTGTGGCAAAAAACAGCTGTACGGGAGTGGTTGTGTGTGTTCCTTCAGAGACATCCGACACTTTCTACACGAACGCCGCAATCCTTGTCACTAGCTAGGGTACAAGGTTTCAACGAGGAAACTGTTAAGCTCTTTTTCTCTATTTGAAACCCGAGTTGGAGAAAATACAATTTAATCCACTAAAGCGTTTAACATAAACGAACCCGGCATCACAGTGATACAACACAAAGTAAGAAAGATTGTTGCTATGAAAGGGAAGAAGTCTGTGCACAAACTGTCGTTTGCAGAAAGAGGTGCATTAGTGACGGTTGTTGTGTTCATGTCGGAATCAGGTACATTTGTGCCTCCTCTCATGATTTTTTCCCAGAAAGCTGATAAAAACGGACTCATGGATGCAGCTTCACCTGGGTCAATAATGGCAGCGAAAGAGTCTGGGTGGACCTCAAGTGATCTTTTTGAAAAACGGTTTCGATATTCCATTTTAATTGTAAAGCCATCGAAGGAAGATCCTATTGTGTTGATATTGAACAGACACTGTTCACATTCTCGCAATGTGAATGTTACTGACATTGCTCGTGATAGTGGTGTTGCCATAGCCTGCTTGCCTCCTCACTCCAAAACTGCAGCCTTTCGATGTGTCGTTCATGTTTCGTTTTAAAATATTTTATGCGCAGGCAATAGAAAATAGGCTGCCTAACCATCCTGGCAGGATTGTTGGTAACCTGCAGATTGCACAGCTATTCAATGAAGCCTATGAAAAGGCAGAGGTTGTAAAAATTGCAGTGAATGTTTTTAATAAAACTCTGATTCTGCCTTACAACTCGAATGTGTTTGGCCCAGAAGACTTTTCGGCGATTCCTGACGCCTCCTCAGCTCCTGACCCACATTCAAAAAATCAACCCTCAACAAGCTCAACTATACAGCTGGCCTTTCCAGCCGCTCAACTTTCAAACAGCACACAGATGCCACAGTTAACAGCAGTCAGCCCAATAGATATTGTAGGGGTGCCTGTTATCCATTGATCTTCATCTAAGAGATGACACCGCCAGGAAAGGTAAAGAAACCGTTAAAAAAGAAAAGAAAACTGGAAATATCCAGTGACTCTGATGACGACTGTGATGTCTCACACCAAGATTCAAGTGGAAGAGAGGATACTGAAGATGGTGCGGAGTGCCCCGTTTGCCTAAAGCGTTTTCCTCAAGACAATCAAGGGGAAAAATGGGTGCGTTGCACTCAACGTTCCGTGTGGCAACACGAAATCAATTCAGGAGCAAAGAAAAAAAAAATTATTTGCAACTTTTGTTTGTAAGAGTAAAAAATAATCGTACAGTTGCTAATCTATATTTTTTGTACCAAAAATGAGCGTTTCTAACCTGTATCTAAAAATAAATATTGTAACATGTCATTATTACCTTGTTTTTAAATTGTTAATACCTCTTTTACAATACGTATTAGTAGGGGACGAAAACAGGAGCACTTTTTCGAGTTTGATAAGACTTCATTGTTTTTGGAGTTTTTTTTCTGTTAAGATAACAAACCGTTTCTGACATATTTTGAGCTAAATACCATGTGTAGGCTTAGTTGTTGGTGTTATATAAATTTTTTGGGAATAATTGATAAAAGGATGTGGTGTTCAGAGACCAAAAACAGCCTGGGGGACGAAATTTAGCGCCTTTACCTTACGTCTCGCGAAATTATCACGAGTAGAAAATTCGAGAAATGAGAGGAAATACAGAGGTTTGCCGACAATCATTCTTTCCATGCGCTATCGAGGGAAACATCGTTCGAAGGCTCAGTTAGCGGTACAAAAGGTACTTCTCGTCACACAGCATTAGGTGGCGTGCGGGGGATGACGTAGATGCAGTTGAACATTAGAGAAAACGCACCTGGCGACTCTTAGGACAAGAAACCGGCACATAATGTGTGTGTGTGTGTGTGTGTGACAGCCAGGTTTATTTTAAGTGACGCTGTTACTTGGCTAAAAGGAGACGCAGGCGGCGTCTAGCCTTTGATTAAGTGGATTAACGTTGGACCTTTCTGAGGGCACTCCGACAGGAGATCGTCTCAAATCAGTTGTGTAGAAGTAGAGAACAATCAGAGCGCATCAGTAAGACGCTGACGTCCCTTGTTAAAACAGTTTAATGAGTGCGGTAGTGAAAGAGATGGGGTCTATTCGGCAAATATAATACTTTTTACGCGATCATGAGGTTAATTGTGAGCGTTGGGTGTCGTCTGGGTTATATGAACGAGAACCTTGAAATAGTTCTTGGACTATTGGATGGAAAATGATAACTGGAAGCTGATTTCCGTTTATATCAGCTCATCTATAATCATAATACAAGAGCCACGTTGATGCTATTTTTCTAAAATAGCCTGTTTAAAGATTCACTTTACTTCGAATTTGTTCGATAATGGTTCATTTCCTCCTTCCATGGCAGAATGTTTCCTTCCTGTGACTACTCACTAATAAAGAAACTTAATTTTATTTCGTAGCTTACTCTTCGATCAAAATAGTTGCCAAAAGAATGGTCAATTAGTAAATGCCAACGACTCAAGAAAAATTTCGAAATATAGCATCCATTTATTTTAAATAATTTTCTTTTTGCAATCAATGCATAATTTCTTTTTACTAAATCGTTCATCTATGGGTATTTCAGACCTAATCACATCTACTTTACTACGGTCGTAGAAAGTGCACGTCCTTAGGGGTATCTGGGGTTTTCATAAGTGGATACTACTGCTGGCTGTAGGCATGCTACTCAAGAACTTAGCAAAACACTGCAGATATGCAGTAGAAGTATTTGTCTTGTGTGCTGCGATGCGGCCACGATAAACCGCTGCCGCTACAGCAGCTCGTTCTCAAAGGCGAGTTTTTCAAGTGTCTAATCGAAAAGAGTGACGAGAGCTAAAGTTTTAATTATCAACTTGAAAGAAATAAAACTCCATAATTAATTGTATTTTTAATGGTAATCGTCTGCCGACCTGGAATACACTGAAATTCCCTTGAGAGTACTGTAGAACGCTACTAAGAGAGCCGACGCAAAATTTTGTAACCCATTAATGAAATGATCGTACCGTGATTCGTTTTCTGGATTTAAAGTGCAACAAATTTTCAACAGTCCATGGTGAGCCGATGGAAGTGCGGAGACAATGCGCCATGATCTGGCACAGTGGTCAGATGTCGCAGGCGCTTCCGGTGTGGTGAAACGAGTGTGAATGAGAAGTGAAATGGCACAATGTTTCTCCGTGAAGAACAGGGACTCACGAGAGAAATGGAGGTCCTGGTCTTTGAGGAATCAGCGCATCCACATTCGAGGCAATATTAGAAAGACTGAAAATCGGTTACGGATCAGTTTTCAGCATCGTGCACCACGTTTCGTACATGACAGAGTTCGTCGCCTTCTGGGTTCCGGAAATGCTCAGTGCCCCAGCTCATTATGCCCACGACACACACACACGCACACACACACACGCACACACACACACATGTTGCTTCTTTGGGCTATCAAATATTTTTCCTCATCTTCGGTAACGTCCCGATATGCCACTCAGTGACAGTCCTCCTTCCTCGGCCGAAGAAACCATTGCGTTGCTGGTATATGCACAATGACGAGGTGATAGGTTTCTTGAACAGGGGCGATTATGCACTGCTGGTGTGGGTTATGTGTCGACGTACGTTTTGTCAATGTATAGTCGTCAGGACTGGATGAGCGCATTCAAAAGAGTTGCTGTGACAGTTCCCGCTCACACTCTATTCTCTTCTCGAATTTAGATATCACCATCAGATCTCTGTATTCAGGATACGATCTTTCGAGGCCCTTCAAACCCTCGAGTCTGCTTCTATTTCTTTGTTTCTTTGTGTCCATTTATAGCGCTTCGTACAACAATCGCTAAAAGCGGAACCTCTATAGGAACACTTTGTTGTCCTTCCCCTGTCTGTCTGTCCGACTGTTCAAGACCGTTTTTTCGCAGGAACGGGTAGACGTATCAAGTTGAAATTCATGTCACATATTACGGTCTACGGTCGCTGGGCGATGTCCAAAAGTGAAGCTTCTAAATCAAAGCCATCAGAAGTTATGGCCACGTATGTCACATATATTGATATTCGAAAGCAAGGGGAAACTACAGCCGTAATTTTTCCCGAGGACATGCAGCTCTACTGTATGATTAAATGATGATGGCGTCCTCTTGGGTAAAATATTCCGGAGGTAAAATAGTCCCCCATTCGGATCTCCGGGCGGGGACTACTCAGGAGGACGTCGTTATCAGGAGAAAGAAAACTGGCGTTCTACGGATCGGAGCGTGGAATGTCAGATCCCTTAATCGGGCAGGTAGGTTAGAAAATTTAAAAAGGGAAATGGATAGGTTAAAGTTAGATATAGTGGGAATTAGTGAAGTTCAGTGGCAGAAGGAACAAGACTTTTGGTCAGGTGATTACAGGGTTATAAATACAAAATCAAATAGGGGTAATGCAGGAGTAGGTTTAATAATGAATAAAAAAATAGGAGTGCGGGTTAGCTACTACAAACAGCATAGTGAACGCATTATTGTGGCCAAGATAGACACGACGCCCATGCCTACTACAGTAGTACAAGTTTATATGCCAACTACCTCTGCAGATGATGAAGAAATAGATGAAATGTATGACGAGATAAAAGAAATTATTCAGGTAGTGAAGAGAGACGAAAATTTAATAGTTATGGGTGCCTGGAATTCGTCAGTTGGAAAAGGGAGAGAAGGAAACATAGTAGGTGAATATGGATTGGGGGGAAGGAATGAAAGAGGAAGCCGCCTTGTAGAATTTTGCACAGAGCATAACTTAATCATAGCCAACACTTGGTTCAAGAATCATGAAAGAAGGTTGTATACCTGGAAGAATCCTGGAGATACTAAAAGGTATCAGATAGATTATATAATGGTAAGACAGAGATTTAGGAACCAGGTTTTAAATTGTAAGACATTTCCTGGGGCAGATGTGGATTCTGACCAC
Organism: Schistocerca cancellata; assembly: GCF_023864275.1. Lineage (NCBI taxonomy): Eukaryota > Metazoa > Arthropoda > Insecta > Orthoptera > Acrididae > Schistocerca > Schistocerca cancellata. Next base: position 483,654,206 of record NC_064628.1, read on the forward strand.
AATCTATTGGTTATGAACTGCAGATTGAAACTGAAGAAACTGCAAAAAGGTGGGAATTTAAGGAGATGGGACCTGGATAAACTGAAAGAACCAGAGGTTGTAGAGAGTTTCAGGGAGAGCATAAGGGAACAATTCACAGGAATGGGGGAAAGAAATACAGTAGAAGAAGAATGGGTAGCTCTGAGGGATGAAGTAGTGAAGGCAGCAGAGGATCAAGTAGGTAAAAAGACGAGGGCTAATAGAAATCCTTGGGTAACAGAAGAAATATTGAATTTAATTGATGAAAGGAGAAAATATAAAAATGCAGTAAATGAAGCAGGCAAAAGGGCATACAAACGTCTCAAAAATGATATCTACAGGAAGTGCAAAATTAATAAGCAGGGATGGCTAGAGGACAAATGTAAGGATGTAGAGGCTTGTCTCACTAGGGGTAAGATAGATACTGCCTACAGGAAAATTAAAGAGACCTTTGGAGAAAAGAGAACCACTTGTATGAATATCAAGAGCTCAGATGGCAACCCAGTTCTCAGCAAAGAAGGGAAGGCAGAAAGGTGGAAGGAGTATATAGAGGGTTTATACAAGGGCGATGTACTTGAGGACAATATTATGGAAATGGAAGAGGATGTAGATCAAGACGAAATGGGAGATAAGATACTGCGTGAAGAGTTTGACAGAGCACTGAAAGACCTGAGTCGAAACAAGGCCCCGGGAGTAGACAACATTCCATTTGAACTACTGATGGCCTCGGGAGAGCCAGTCATGACAAAACTCTACCATCTGGTGAGCACGATGTATGAGACAGGCGAAATACCCTCAGACTTCAAGAAGAATATAATAATTCCAATCCCAAAGAAAGCAGGTGTTGACAGATGTGAAAATTACGGAACTATCAGTTTAATAAGTCACAGCTGCAAAATACTAACGCGAATTCTTTACAGACGAATGGAAAAACTGGTAGAAGCCGACCTCGGGGAAGATCAGTTTGGATTCCGTAGAAATGTTGGAACACGTGAGGCAATACTGACCTTACGACTTATCTTAGAAGAAAGATTAAGAAAAGGCAAACCTACGTTTCTAGCATTTGTAGACTTAGAGAAAGCTTTTGACAATGTTGATTGGATACTCTCTTTCAAATTCTGAAGGTGGCAGGGGTAAAATACAGGGAGCGAAAGGCTATTTACAGTTTGTATAGAAACCAGATGGCAGTTATAAGAGTCGAGGGGCATGAAAGGGAAGCTGTGGTTGGGAAAGGAGTAAGACAGGGTTGTAGCCTCTCCCCGATGTTATTCAATCTGTATATTGAGCAAGCAGTAAAGGAAACAAAAGAAAAATTCGGAGTTGGTATTAAAATTCATGGAGAAGAAGTAAAAACTTTGAGGTTCGCCGATGACATTGTAATTCTGTCAGAGACAGCAAAGGACTTGGAAGAGCAGTTGAACGGAATGGACAGTGTCTTGAAAGGAGGATATAAGATGAACATCAACAAAAGTAAAACGAGGATAATGGAATGTAGTCAAATTAAGTCGGATGATGCTGAGAGAATTAGATTAGGAAATGAGAAACTTAAAGTAGTAAAGGAGTTTTGCTATTTAGGGAGTAAAATAACCGATGATGGTCGAAGTAGAGAGGATATAAAACGTAGACTGGCAATGGCAAGGAAAGCGTTTCTCAAGAAGAGGAATTTGTTAACATCGAGTATAGATTTAAGTGTCAGGAAGTCGTTTCTGAAAGTATTTGTATGGAGTGTAGCCATGTATGGAAGTGAAACATGGACGATAACTAGTTTGGACAAGAAGAGAATAGAAGCCTTCGAAATGTGGTGCTACAGAAGAATGCTGAAGATAAGGTGGGTAGATCACGTAACTAATGAGGAGGTATTGAATAGGATTGGGGAGAAGAGAAGTTTGTGGCACAACTTGACTAGGAGAAGGGATCGGTTGGTAGGACATGTTTTGAGGCATCAAGGGATCACAAATTTAGCATTGGAGGGCAGTGTGGAGGGTAAAAATCGTAGAGGGAGACCAAGAGATGAATACACTAAGCAGATTCAGAAGGATGTAGGTTGCAGTAGATACTGGGAGATGAAGAAGCTTGCACAGGATAGAGTAGCATGGAGAGCTGCATCAAACCAGTCTCAGGACTGAAGACCACAACAACAACAACATGTCACATATATTGATATTCACAAACTTATTCATTAAAATCTATAGATTACTTGCCCTTGACATTGTTGTTGTTGTTGTTGTTGTTGTTGTTGTTGTTGTCCTCAGTCCAGAGACAGGTTAGGTTTGGTACAGCTCTCCATGCTGTTCTATCCTGTGCAAGCCTCTTCGTCTCCGAGTAACTACTGCTACCTACATCCTGCTGAATCCGTTTAGTGTATTCATCTATTGGTATCCCTCTACGATTTTTATCCTCCACGCTTCCCTCCAGTACTAAACTGGTGTTTCCTTGATGCCTCAGAATATGTCCTTCCAACCGATCCCTTTCTTATAGTCAAGTTGTGCCACACATTCCTCTCTCTTTTCCACAATTCTACTCAGTACGTTCTCAATAGTTACGTGATCAATCCATCTAATCTTCAGCATTCTTCTGTAGCACCATATTTCGAAAGCTTTTATTCTCTTCTTGTCTACACTGTTTATCGTCCATGTTTCAGTTCCATACAGGGCTACACTCTATAAAAATACTTTCAGAAAGGACTTCCTGACACTGAAATCTCTACTCGATGTTAACAAATTTTTCTTCTTCAGAAACGCTTTCCTTGCCGTAGCCAGTCTACATTTTATGTTTTCTCTACTTCGGCCATCATTAGTTATTTTGCTCCCCAAATTGCAAAAGTCATCTACTACTTTAAGTGTCTCATTTCCTAATCTAATTCCCTCAGCATCAGCTGATTTAATTCGACTACATTACATTATCGTCATTTTGCTTTTGTAGATGTTCATCTTACATCCTCGTTTCAAGATACTGTCCATTCCGTTCAACGGCTTTTCGAGGTTCTTTGCTGCCTCTGACAGATTTATAATGTCGTCGGCAAACCTCAAAGTTTTTGTTTCTTCTCCAAAGATTAATTCCTGCTGCAAATTTTTCTTTTTTTCGTTTACTGCTTGCTCAACAAACAGATTGAATAATATCGGGGATACGTTAGAATTCTGTCTCATTCCCTTCTCAATCACTGCTTCCCTTCCGTGCCCCTCGACTCTTATACCTGCCATCTGGGTTCTGTAGAAATTGTAAACAGCCTTCCGCTCCCTGTGTTTTACCCCTGCCACCTTCAGAATTTGAATGAGAGTATTCCAGTCAACATTGTCAAAAGCATCTTCCAAGTCTACAAATGGTATATGTGGTGTCACCGGCAGACACCACACTTGCTAGGTGGTAGCCTTTAAATCGGCCGCGGTCCGTTAGTATACGTCGGACCCGCGTGTCGCCACTATCAGTGATTGCAGACCGAGCGCCGCCACACGGCAGGTCTAGAGAGACTTCCTAGCACTCGCCCCGGATGTACAGGCGACTTTGCTAGCGATGGTTCACTGACAAATTACGCTCTCATTTGCCGAGACGATAATTAGCATAGCCTTCAGCTACGTCATTTGCTACGACCTAGCAAGGCGCCATTACCAGTTACTATTGATGTTGTAATACATGTACCGTCAAGAGCGATGTTCACCATTTATGGATTAAAGTTAAGTATTCCACAGCTACGTCCTTTTTTGCTAGTCTCATTTCCTTGACCTGCTCGAGACCTCACGCCAGCCTGCGTGAGCTAAAACGGGTGCCTTTCGGCTTCCTCTCATAGTGGGTTGGCTCTCTTGCCAATCCACAACACTATAAACGTTGGTTTGCCTTTCCTTAACCTAGCCTCCGATAGAAGGCGTACGGTGAGTAATGCTTCGCGTGTTCCTATATTTCTCCGGAATCCAAACTGATCTTCCCCGAGGTCGGCTTCTACCTGTTTTTCGAATCATCTGTAAAGAATTCGTGTTTGTATTTTGCAACCCCTTGACGTACAATCATGAAATTTGGTAAGAACAAAAGTTTCACAGTATAAGTAAAGGGAAAAATCAGAAAAATTGTTAACTTGTAATTATGTCACACGAAAAAAGTTCTCTTATCTCATTTGTTATACGACTTCGAACTTGAAGTTAAACCATTCTAGAAGGTCTTGGAAACCCTGTCACCAATATCAAGCCAGTACAAACGTCGACAAAGGCAAAAATCGCCTAAAGCCTTGACTCCCGGATAATTAAGCTTTTACGGAACCCTCAGTGCGCGAGGCCTCTTCGCACGTGGCTAATTTTTCACTTCATCGCATCAGAATACGTACCCATGAGCGATCTCTGTGCACTTTAGCTTCGTGCTTTGTGTAGTTTGCGTAGTGGACCATAATGTCCAAATACTACTTGGAGTTTGAAAAAGGATGACCTGATTTCAGAATTCCATATTTACTAATAAAAACAGTCTGCAAACGTGGGATGAATGGGAAAATACTCACAAAATCTTAAAGTTTCAGTGGTGCTACTGCAAATGCTCTGTGTATCTACCAGCATCAGGGCGACGAAAATCTTTTTACATTTTTAGCAAGGTTAATTTTCAGTGGTGAAGCAACATTCATGTTAGCGGTAACGTGCGCATATGTCGACTACAGAACCCTCATGACATTATTGAGCATGAAAGAGACTAACCTAAAATAAACGTTTTTTGTGCCATTTCTCCTTTTAAGAGGAAAACACAGTAGCTGCAATGAAATATCTTCAAATGCTGCAGAATTCAACAACTTGAGCAGGGCTAAGATTTCATTTTCCAGCAGGTTGGAACTCCACGACACTGGCACAACAATGTACGTCAGTTTTCCAATGACACTCTGCCTCGATTCTGAATAGAGCATACAGTACCCGAGACACAGCCGTGCATTCTTGGCCCAAAAGAAGGCAAGACATGACCACACGCAATTTATTCTTGTGGGGATAAGTGAAGGTAAGTGTCTTCATCTCCCCTTTTCCTCGTGACACAGAAGAAGTGAAGATGATGATGATGATGATGATGAAGTCCCATACTCCTTGACAGAGTGTAGGGGAACGATGCGGGAGACCCGCACCGCCGTACTAGGCAAGGTCCTAATGGAGGTGGTTTACCATTGACTTCCTCCGACCGTAATGGGGATGAGTGATGATGATGATGATGATGATGATGATGATGAAGACAACAACACCCAGTCATCACGAGGCAGGTGAAAATCCCTGACCCCGCCGAGAATCGAACCCTGGACTCCGTGCTCGGGAAGCGAGAGCGCTACTGTGAGACCACGAACTGCGGACATAGAAGAAGTAGAGACCAGAATAAGTGCCGCTATAACTTCTGTAATAGCAGATGCATTGTGTGAAGCTTATGACGAATTTAGCTGTCGTCTAGATACTATTCGTGCTGCTGCTGGTCGCACAGAGCAGTTGTAATAGCATAGCTAAGCCTTTACGACTTTGTGAGAGTTTTGCAGTGTATCCCATGTCTGTAGTATGTTTTTATCAATAAATACGGAATTTTGAAATCAGGTCATTCTTTTTGAATAGTCCCGTGTGATGCACAACTTTACGATTGTTTATATTAAGATACCTCTAGGTGATCCCATAAGATCGCTAACAAACTCAACGTTTGGCGTCTGGAGGTAGACGATGCTACCGCATTGGTGTTGCGGACCGCCTTCGACATCCTCACCGACATAGGTCATTGCGTTAATTGCACGTTATTTATGCACGAAAGCCGATCGTGCGTTGCAGATGAAGGCGATACGCGGGACTCGCTAATTTACCGGCGTTCACGAATGCGCAGTGCCTCGCGCGGAATGCACTCCAGTTCTCGTTTTGCATCTTTTAATTATCGGTCTGCTCCGGAGGTACGCTGCAATTAGCGCGGCCGCAGCCGCGGGGCCGATTTGTACGCTGCGAGGTGGTTCGGCGCGATGCGGCGCCCCGCCAGCCGTCGGCGTCTTCTTATTGGCCGCAGCTGCCGACGATCCGCCGCGGCGGCCAGTGTTGTATGGGGAGTTTGCGGGCGCGCGCGGCGCGGCGCCGGCAGGTCCCGCTAGTCTACGTACGCGCGTAATAACAAGTCTGCGGATACGCGGGCCGAGGCTGGCGCGGAATATTTGTGAGATTACAAAGCGAGGCCGGCCATCACCGACGCGGCCGCAGCCTGCTGCTGCTGCTGGGGCCGCGATGGCGGTCAGGGTCACCACGCTCCGCGCCACGATACTGATTTGTGAAGTGTGAAAGAGCGTGGTTCCCACGCGCGACTTAGGGAGGGATTACTCCTTCCATTCGTGGTCCATTCCCACTGTTGCTTACAAACCCACAAATCAGGTGTTCCCTAGGTCGAAACAATATAAAATGGTTGAAATGGCTGTAAGTCCTATGGGACTTAACTTCGGAGTTTAATATTTTTGTGGGATCTAAAATTTAAAAACGTCTCTCACACCGGCCTGATTTAGCTTCACTGATCAGGATAGTAAAAAACATGCGTATATTAAGGGAATTTTCATCCACAAAGCAGACTTATCACATTCACACAGTTCAATACTGTTCTATCCTGATTAAATTGAGCTTAACTTAAATTCCATAAGGCAGTGAAGCAATTTCGAAGTCCGGGTGCGACGAAAATTGTCAGTCGATCTCCTGAAAACATTTGTAATAATTATTAACTTTCGGTGATCACATGGGGAAGACCGGAGATCTGCTGGTAAGACCGTGTTAGCCTATTTATTGAAAGTAATAACCTGGATAATTTGAGCAAACAAAACGGCAGATTCGTCCAGTGTAGATCAGACGTTCCACACTGATCCAGTGCAACACAGCGTAGTAAGCAGACACTGTCAATAATAATCAGTTAAATAATACGTGAACACACTTACTTTAGTTTAGTTCATGTATTAAATTCCTTCTCATACAGAATCTCATCAAGATGGCGACTAGCTCAACAATACATACGTATACATCTTCGTTATTTCACGGCTAATCGGCAAGATCTCCTTCATTCTTTTCCTAAGAGAAAACATAGATAGCAGAGAAGCTATTCCATAGAGTAAATGCACGCTCCAAGGAATAATAGGGCTTGAAACTACTTTGCATTGATAATCGTCGTACATTAAAGTTTAGGAATCGGTAAGATAAGAAGAGATATTTCGAGATATTTACTGAGTTATATAATTTATAAAATTTCTGAAAATATCGCGGAGAGGCCGCTGCAAGAGACATTACAGGAAGTCATCAGTCCCATAGTCTTAGAACTACTTAAACCTAACTTAACCTAAGGACATCACACACATCCATGCCCGAGGCAGGATTCGAACCTGCGACCTTGGCAGCAGCGCGGTTCGGGGCTGAAGCGGCTGGGACCGCTCGGCCACAGCGGTCGGCGTCGAAACAATACCATGTAGTTTGTATGTTGGAGTACTTACAGTGAGGTAGCAAAAGTCATGGGACAACGGTAAGCGAACATACAGATGCCGGTAGTTCGGAGTACACCAGGTATAAAAGGGCTGTGCTTTGACGGTGTTGTCGTTTGTACTCAGGTGATTCATATGAAAAGGTTAGCGATGTGATTCTGGTCAGACGACCGGAATCAACAGACTTTAAACGCGCAATGGTAGTTGGAGCCAGACGCATGGGATATTGAATTTTGGAAATCGTTAACGAATTCAATATTCCGATATCCACAGTGTTAAGAGTGAGCTGAGAATACCAAATTTCAGCCATTACCTCGCACCATGGACTACTTCACTTAACGACCGAGAGCAGCGGCGACTGCGTAGAGTTGTTAGTGCCAACAAACAAGTATTAATGCTTGAAAGAACTGCAGAAATCTATTGGTTCTACGATAAACGTGTCCCCTAGGACACTGCGGCGAAATCTGGCGTTAATGTGCTATGGCAGCAGAAGACCGATGCGAGTGTCTTTGTTAAAAACGCGACTTCGCTTGCAGCGCCTCTCCTGGGCTCATGACATATCAGTTCCAATTTGGGACAGCCCCCAAGAAGCCATAGTTCCAAGTTGTCAACAACGCACTGTGCAAGCTGGTGGTTGCTCCATAATGTTCTTTGGTGTGTTTACATGAAATGGACTTGGTTCTCTGGAACAACTGACTGATCATTGTCTGGGAATAGTTGCGTTCGGCTACTTAGAGACCATTTGCAGTCATTCATGGACTTCATTTTCCCGAACAACGATGGAATTTTCACGGATGAGAATGTGCCACGACACCGTGCTACAATTATTCGCGACTGGTTTGTAGAACATTCTAGACCATTCGAGCGAATAATTTGCCACCCAGAACGCACAAAATCCTGCACTTGCAACACATTCGCAACTATGGATGGCTATAGAGTCAGCTTGCCTCAATATTTCTGCAGGGGACTTCCAAAGACTTGTTGAGTGCATGCCAAATCAAGTTTCTGCACTACTCTGGGCAAAAGGAGGTCCGACTTGATCCGAGGAGGTATCCCACGACATTTATCACCTCAGTGTATTATCCAGCGTATCTGTTTGTTTGATCCATCGTGTCTTGCGTAGAGATTCAAGCCTCTACATGTTCTCCTTGACATCTTGCAGAGCCTATCAGGTGTTACACATTTCTGTATTCACCAAAACAAGTCTCGCACCTGACATACGAAAGCGAACAACTTACAAGAGAAAAGTAGTTGCTCTACAAATGTAGCTTGCTTCCACGTTAGCAGCTGGTGTAGTCACAGCATGTTTATATCTACACAGGGGTAATAGAAGTCACTGGATACCTCCTAATATCGTCTGGGGCCTCCTTTCACCCGGCGAAGTGCAGAAACTTGACGAGATATGGACTAAACAAGTCTCTCTAAGTCCCCTGCAGGAATACTGATCCACGCTGCCTCCACTGTCGTCCACATTTGTGAAAGTGCAGGGTTTTGTGCGCGAACTGTCTTCTCGAGTATGTCCCATACTTGTTCGATGAGTGCCCAAATCGTCGCTCGAATTGTACAGAACGTCCTTCAAGACAATTGCAAACGACTGTTGCCCAGTGACATTGGGCACTGTCATCCATAAATATCCCATCGTTGTTTGGGCACATGTAGTCCACGAACTAGTGCAAATGGTCTCCTGGTGCTGAACGTAACCATTTACAGTCAATGATCGGTGCAGTTGGATCATAGGACTCATTCCATTCCGTGTAAACACAGTCCACACGATTTGAAGCCACGACCATCTTTCACAGCGCATTGTTGACAACATTGGTCCATGGCTTCGCGGGGTTTTCGCCATACTCAATCCTACCATCAGCTCAAAACAACTGAAACAGAGACTCATCTGACCTGGTCAGTTGTCCAGTATCTAACCATAGAGTAAATATCTCTGGAGTGAGCATTCACATGCGCAGTACAGATGTTGTGTTGTCAACATACATTGCCGGCCTGGTCACGTGATCTCGGGACGTTGTGCATTTGTCCGTAGAGCGCCCCGCATATTTCGAATGTCATTACATCCTAGTACAGACGGATTCTTTTCGTACGTGACGTGGATTATTTATATATGTTGCGCAGACATTCTAACAGTATCCATTTGATACCTGGAATAAACCAGCTACGTAACTTTTAAGGGCAAGTGATATTACATTCTGCTTGTTTGTGATAGGTGTCACAGTTTAGATGCACTCGATTTTTGGTAGTTTTCGGTATGATACGGCACTTTATTGTATTACAGAGCCTGACGTACATTTTTGCAGTGATAGTCCTGCAAAACGACTTGATAGTACGCTAGTACTTTTTCAAGTGTCCGAAAAACACCCAATTTGCCACACATTAGCGATTATATCCCTGCTAATTCGTCCTTTTTTCTTGTATTTCTGCGTATTTATTTTCTCGTTTTTGCGACCTGAGGCACAATTTTTCTTACTGGTGGCACTTTGAGGTATTTATTTAACGCATTTTAAGTACTTGCTCCCAGTTTATTAAATAAGTAGTAGACTGAGTAATCTATATACATAATCGTCAAGTCACTGATAAATGCATGGAGGATAGTATGTACTGAAACAACTAACCATTCCCTTTCCTGCTCCACTAGCAAATTTACGAGAGGAAGCGATTGTTTGTAAGCTTTTGTACGAGCCGTAATATCTGTTATATAGTCATAAAATCGTAGAAAAATAGGTCTACAGAATCAAGCCTTAATAATAAGTCGTCTCGAAATTTATAACATATACAATGTCTCTTACTAATATGATAACTATAATTGGAGCAACATGGTATGTACCCATGAAAAGTTACTATCCCTCCTTTCACATATTTTTCTTTGCATCCGTAGCAACAACAGTAATTCACCCTTGCTATTACACTATCAACAAACGGTGAAACACAACAAAAACTCTTGATATTATAAACTTCAAACGCTGCAGAAAGCACACACGCACAGCGAAGTCCCGAAAACACGTGACAATCCCGCTTTAATGTTGACAACATGCGCAGAACGCAATACTCACTCCAGAGATATTTACTCTATGGATCTAACCGAGACGGTCCCGAACCCATGAAGGGCGCTGTAGGCGATGTCGTGCTGTTAGCAAAGGCATTCGTGTCTGCCGTCTGCTGCCATAGACCATTAACACCAAATTTGGTGGCACTGACTTAACGTTGCGTGTCCCACGTTGATTTCTTCGGTCATTTCACGCAGTGTTGCTTGTCTGTTAGCACTGACATCTCTACGCACACGCCGCTACTCTCAGTTGTTAAGTGAAGGCCATCGGCCTCTGCGTTTGCAGGGGTAAGATGTAATGCCTGAAATTTGGTATCTTCGGCACCACTTGTTACTGTGGGCCTCGGAATACTGAATTCCCTAACGATTTCCACAGTGGAATGTTTCATGCGTCAAGCTCCGAGTTCGAAGTCTGTTACTTTCCGGCTTGCGGCCAAAATCACGCCGGAAATCTTTTCATACGGATCACCAGAGTACAAATGACAGCTCCGCCAACGCATTGCAATAGTAACGCCGTATGCATATGTGCATATCGCTTTCCCATGGCTATTAGTCACCCTCAGTGTAAAACACAAGTAATATGGGCAGCACAAAATGAAACAAGTAATAAAAATTTATTAAACTTAACGCTCAACATTCAGAACTGGAACTTTTTGCAAACGATACTAGTGTTCATCCCTTTACAGAGAAAGTAACAGAAAATATTGCACATGGCAACTTCCAAAGAATTATAAAGTGGTTCTCAAAAAATGAGTACTCTATACATTTTGAAGAAAAAGAAAACGCTCTATGTTCACATCTGTACAACAATCTGTCATTTTTAAGTGTATGTATTGATGAAAACTTGAACTGGAAGAAGCATATTACGGAGGTACTCAAACAGTTAAGTTCAGTTACTTTTGTTCTTTGTGTTATTACTTGTCTTAGGAAGAAACGATTTGACCTCCTGGCATATTGTGCGTATTTCCACTCAATATTGTCTTATGTAATAATTTTTTGGGGTAACCCAACACTGAGAAAGAAAGTATGTGTTTATCCATGGACGTCATAACTACCTAATCAAGGAGCACACATTTTAAGTGTACTGTCACAAAGTATATATTCGTTAATGAAATTCGTCATAAATAATCCATCACAATATGGGAAGAACAGCGATATCCATACATACGACACCAGAGGTAAAATCTACCTTTATGACTCACTACAAAGCCGTCAGCGGCTCAGAAAAGAGTCCTGTATGCAACAACAAAAATTTATGATCGTTCAGCCGATATCATAGATTGTCTCACAGGCAGCGAAGTAAGTTTTAAATCTAGCTTGAAATCATTTCTCCTCGACAGCTCCTTATACTATGTTTACGAATTTTACCAAAAAGCCTGGTACCCATTATAAAGTGTGGTTGCACGTAAAAAAACAATGTGGTTATTAATTTTAACACCGGTCATACGCGCGTATCCTGTAACCTGATTCATTCCATAACAATTCAATACAAGAATAATTCAAATGGTATATGGAACATTTAACCTACAAACAAATAAACGCAGTGTGACCTGAATGTCAACTTTTTGTCAACTCTTTCGTGATTACGTTATAACTAATTCTGTCAGGCTGGTATAGTTTTCTGCGAGTGTCAGGTCTTCTATTTCTCACCAGAAGGGAGCAGTTCCAGAGGGTTCAGCAGTTCTTTAAGCTTCGCAGTAGGTTTTCATGGTGTCTCATTAGCAGGGAACAAGCACCTCCTAGGCGGTTGTCGGTCGTTGTGAAAACTGTACTGTTCTGCGAAACGCTTATTGTAGACAATTCCTGGTGCTATTCTGCTTGCTAAAGGCGCAGATGCCGCCAGTCTCCTCGGCTTTCCAATGAGGGTGTTTGAGGGTGAAATCAGCCTTTCTGTCAACACGTCAAAGAGGAGGCTGCCTGCCAGCTCTCAGCTGGTGTGAGAAGGTGCGTTGCTGCCATTCAAAAATGTTGACTGTCCAATCAAATGTGACGCACCCGCCACCTTGCACGGTATTGTCTGTGCTGACCACATACGAGGGACTGTTCAGTACTAGTACCAACCTCGTGAATCGTAATGATACTTCGTTTGAGAGAGAAATTTATATTGTTTTCCCTGTTTTTACACAGAAAAGGGAACATATTCGATCGTCATATTGACAACAGCATTCAGTCTTCACTCCAAGTGGAATTCGAGAACTGAGAGGACTCTGAAGAGAACTTTGATTTCGTTTCCCCACTCTCACCTGGCTCCCTCCCACTGTTCTTGGAGAAAGCAAGTTTCAGTCACCAATAGTGTAATGCAGTTTCTGCACAACTCGCATTTAACTCATATGGCTATGCATCTGGACTGCTCCGTTATCTGTAGTAAATATTTGTCTCTTTTATCTTGCTTTTGCGAACTGCCCTTGTGTGAAAGTCCTATTGATATTGCTTCCTGCAATCTTCCAATTAAACTTGAGTCCCCCAGAGTTCACAATCATCTTACTTTAGTTTGCTATAGTTTCCACAGCATTATTCGTAGTCACCTGTTCTCTCAGTTAAATTAAATAAACGCTTTGCATTCTCGATCTAGGTTTCATTTTGAGATCCTTAATATCCTACAACCTCCCTATGGTTGGGAGACCCTTAAATAATTAATGTAGCCAGCTGTATTTCTAGGACCTATCTGATGAGTATGCATTCTGTGCAGTGGTCAGCACTATTTTTGAAGATATAAGAGACGCGGATGTGGTAACGACTGTCAAACGCTGATGTATGGAACGTTTAACTTACAAACAAACATACGCAGTGTGACTTGAATGGCAACTTTGTGTCAACTCTGTCGTGAATACGTGATTACGTGACTACTTGACCTCTTCGACATCTGTTAATTATGTCACTATTTACATTAAATGTGCCGTGTAAGCTGCATACGAATACTTTGCATAGTTTGCATTTCATTTCCATATACATTAAATGAGTTAATCACACGCTTTTTTCTTTACGATGAGCAGGTAATTTTCAACAGTTAGAGTCAGCTTTGAGTCATGAATGATGTGTGGTTCTGTAGTTCAAGTTCTACACACTACTCTAACCTAACACAGCTAAAGATATCTATCTTATCTATAAAAGTTCAGTGTGGTCTTCCGTAACTAATAGTATCTAGTTCAGACTCTGAATACTGAATAACAGATTGACACTCGGCATTTAGTGTCCGACTATCACTCGCTTACATCAGCTGAGCTAAAACGGTAACAGCTGATGATGTGGATCAGCCAGTGATAATAGCTGGCTACAAACTGGCCAAGTATGGCTGTGCAGCCTTGAAACAGTTACTCAAGGGACTCTCACAACTCAAAAATCGAAGTGTGCTGTAGTTTTTTGCTCTTATAACCTCACATGTTCCAAGACTACCTTGTCTTTGAAATGAGATATTAACCACATTTGCAACTTGTGCAAATGAAAATTCTGTTTGACGCACCCTGGGAAAACATATGGCCCTAACAGGGATAGTGATGGCATCCTGTTTCATATAATAAAATGAGGCCAGCTTCTTTCTTCCAACTTTTGCACATAACTGGGATTTTCCTTAGTCTAGAAAACCACATTCCTTCTGTGTGAACTGCGATGTATCACACACTCGTAGGAAAATACACTCCTGGAAATGGAAATAAGAACACATTGACACCGGTGTGTCAGACCCACCATACTTGCTCCGGACACTGCGAGAGGGCTGTACAAGCAATGATCACACGCACGGCACAGCGGACACACCAGGAACCGCGGTGTTGGCCGTCGAATGGCGCTAGCTGCGCAGCATTTGTGCACCGCCGCCGTCAGTGTCAGCCAGTTTGCCGTGGCATACGGAGCTCCATCGCAGTCTTTAACACTGGTAGCATGCCGCGACAGCGTGGACGTGAACCGTATGTGCAGTTGACGGACTTTGAGCGAGGGCGTATAGTGGGCATGCGGGAGGCCGGGTGGACGTACCGCCGAATTGCTCAATACGTGGGGCGTGAGGTCTCCACAGTACATCGATGTTGTCGCCAGTGGTCGGCGGAAGGTGCACGTGCCCGTCGACCTGGGACCGGACCGCAGCGACGCACGGATGCACGCCAAGACCGTAGGATCCTACGCAGTGCCGTAGGGGACCGCACCGCCACTTCCCAGCAAATTAGGGACACTGTTGCTCCTGGGGTATCGGCGAGGACCATTCGCAACCGTCTCCATGAAGCTGGGCTACGGTCCCGCACACCGTTAGGCCGTCTTCCGCTCACGCCCCAACATCGTGCAGCCCGCCTCCAGTGGTGTCGCGACAGGCGTGAATGGAGGGACGAATGGAGACGTGTCGTCTTCAGCGATGAGAGTCGCTTCTGCCTTGGTGCCAATGATGGTCGTATGCGTGTTTGGCGCCGTGCAGGTGAGCGCCACAATCAGGACTGCATACGACCGAGGCACACAGGGCCAACACCCGGCATCATGGTGTGGGGATCGATCTCCTACACTGGCCGTACACCACTGGTGATCGTCGAGGGGACACTGAATAGTGCACAGTACATCCAAACCGTCATCGAACCCATCGTTCTACCATTCCTAGACCGGCAAGGGAACTTGCTGTTCCAACAGGACAATGCACGTCCGCATGTATCCCGTGCCACCCAACGTGCTCTAGAAGGTGTAAGTCAACTACCCTGGCCAGCAAGATCTCCGGATCTGTCCCCCATTGAGCATGTTTGGGACTGGATGAAGCGTCGTCTCACGCGGTCTGCACGTCCAGCACGAACGCTGGTCCAACTGAGGCGCCAGGTGGAAATGGCATGGCAAGCCGTTCCACAGGACTACATCCAGCATCTCTACGATCGTCTCCATGGGAGAATAGCAGCCTGCATTGCTGCGAAAGGTGGATATACACTGTACTAGTGCCGACATTGTGCATGCTCTGTTGCCTGTGCCTATGTGCCTGTGGTTCTGTCAGTGTGATCATGTGATGTATCTGACCCCAGGAATGTGTCAATAAAGTTTCCCCTTCCTGGGACAATGAATTCACGGTGTTCTTATTTCAATTTCCAGGAGTGTAACTTGGACACGCCATGGCATTTGTAAACTGGGCAAACTAAGTATAGCAAGCAGCAGCTGTCTAGTATGTGTCCTCATTAGATGATACAGGCCTGCAGTTTTGATAATTTTGCCAGACGATTTCTCAATAATAGCTGTTCTCAATAATACATGTTGTAAAGCTGATTCTGAAAATTACTTTCATTTTGTTCTACTTCATCAGGAGTTTTGGCAGTTTATTATACAATTTATCTCTCTCATTTTATACCGAAAAAGATTGGACATTTGGAGGTTTCCAGGAGAAAAATAAACTGTGGATGGAAACCCATGTTATAAACCGTCATCCACTGAGGCGACAGAGTATCAAATTCATGGTATACAAGGGCTTTCTATGCAGCAACTACCTCCATCTTCTACACTGGCGATAGTGGCAATCGGTCACGATCACTGAACAACAAACAACGTTACGACACGTTCCGCCTACGGTCCGTCAGCGTACAAAGTCAGGTTTTCTGCAGATAGGGTGGACTTATGGCAGGCGCAGGTGCCTATAACTTAGATACTCGGTAGCGTCATTGATTGACACTTCCGTACACAGGTTCCCTGATCATTTCGTGAAGACACTCTCTACAACCCCTCGAAGTTTGTCTTATGCTTTCTGGGACACAGTGTATATTTATGTTTGATATCTAACTACAGTTTCAGATACTGAAAGTTTTTCGTTTAATTCAACTTAACTGTAACAGGTATAGACGTACCACCCAAAGCGAAATAAGAAAATTTTGTAATTTTATAGAACATTGTTGGAGAGCAGCGATCTTTATTGCCATAAAATTATTTAAAAACAGTCTTGATCGCAGCCTGTATTAACCGATTTCGGTCTTTTAACTGCGGGCCATCATCATCACTGTAATAATATAAGTAAAAGTGCTATATTACACAGAGAAGACAATGGTGTAGAAGTATACTCTAAAACTACGCATCATTACCCATCTGGATGAGGGCGATGGCGCCTGATCCGCTGTGGAGGTTTGAGTCACTGTATCTGATGCTGAGGGCTAAGCAGCCACGTGTTGTACTATAGGGTAGAGGGAGGGCGCTCCAGAGCCTAAGATACAGTCGTCAGCCCATCGCTACTGCTTCCATATAGTTGTGAGTCTTCATTTTTAAATTTTTATCTTTTAAATTTAGCTAATCAGGAAACGAGTATATATTGACGTACGGTTCATAATCTATTTTACAGCGAGCCTCATAAAATGGATTAAAATTTGGTGTAACTCGTTAACTGAGGTCCAGAGCGTCGTCTGGAGGAAATAATTAGCACTAGAACATCGTTAATTCTATAGCTACTGCTGTTTATTAGTAATAATACCAAATGTATGGCATATTAATACGAAAATTATACATATTGAGTTATTTGTATTAGCAGTCAGTTACTTAAGGTCTTATAATCACTAGAAAAAACTAAATGTATCTTTGTATATGTGTAGTATCTCTTGGTGCCTGTATTAGGACGCCTTTTCCATGAAGGCATCCAGGTTGATATGTCTGATAGTAGCCAAAGATGTACTTGACACCTGTATAACACTGGAGATCGATATCACTAACTAAAGATAAAAGGGGCATTGCTCACAGAAGTGGCACAAGTTTAGCCACAAATATTACTGTAGATAGTCTGCAATACATCACTGTTCACAAAAGGAAACGATTTCTTTGAAATTATTTAAAAACATTTCGAGCTTAGAATAAAAATATATCTTAAGAAGAGCAGCAAAAATAAAGGAATTACATTAAAATCGTATACATGTCTTTTGAAAAAATTTTGACATTTCTGGTATTATAAATTAATATTTCTGTAACTGTTCCACGTTTTATACCGGGAGAGAGTCACAACTATTAGAATAATGAGGTACATTTATAACATTTGTTGTATATTTGATTTGGCTAAATTGGCGCCACTTCTGTGAACAACGCCCCTTTTATCTTTGGTGAGTGATATCGATCTCCTGTGTTATGCAAGCTTCAGGTACATCTTTGACAACTAACAGACATATCAATCTGGATGTCTCCATGGAAACGGCGTCCTAATACGTTATTACAGGTACAAAGAGATACTACACATATACTGTTGTGGCGTATCAAGACGCCACGCCAGTCGGAAGTAGCCGAAATGCACGCGTTACACACGCCGGCTGGCGTGAGGTCTGAAACAGGATACGTAATGAATGCTATAAAGAAAAGTACGTAGCTTCTTTAATACTTAACTTTAATCCATCATTTATATACAGCATTCTTGATGATACAAGTGAGACTCTCTCAAGAAATGGTTAATGGCGCCTTGCTAGGTCGTAGCCATGCACTTAGCTGAAGGCTATTCTAACTATCTCTCGGCAAATGAGAGAAAGGCTTCGTACGTGTAGTCGCTAGCAAAGTCGTCCGTACAACTGGGGCGAGTGCTAGTACGTCTCTCTAGACCTGCCGTGTGGTGGCGCTCGGTCTGCACTTACTGAC
Source organism: Schistocerca cancellata (assembly GCF_023864275.1). Classification (NCBI taxonomy): domain Eukaryota; kingdom Metazoa; phylum Arthropoda; class Insecta; order Orthoptera; family Acrididae; genus Schistocerca; species Schistocerca cancellata. The sequence goes on from NC_064628.1 coordinate 483,672,244, forward strand.
AGTTGCGACACGCGGGTCCGACATGTACTAATGGACCGCGGCCGATTTAAAGCTACCACCTAGCAAGTGTGGTGTCTGGCGGTGACACCACATATACAACTATGCGTATAGGTTTTCTAGTGTTTTTAAGGCTTTAAATAACTGACTACTAATACAAGTAAGTCAATATGTATTACTTTCATGTTAATACGCCATACATTTAGTTTTATTACGAATAAATAGCAGTGGCGATAGAATGAACGATGTTCTAGTGCTAATTATTTCCTCCAGGCGACGCTCTGGACCTCAGTTAACGAATTACACTAAATTTTAATCCATTTTATGAGGCTGGCTGTAAAACAGATTATGAACCATGGATGAATATAAACTCGTTTCTTGATTAGTTAAATTTAAAAGATAAATATCTAAAAATGAAGACTCAAAACGATATGTAGGTCGTTTCCCATTGGATGACGACTATACCTTAGGCTCTGGAGCGCCCTCCCGCTACCCTATGTACTCGTGGCTACTTAACCATCAGCATCAGTTACAGCGCGTCAGGCGCCATCGCCGTCATCCAGATGGGTAATGATGCATCGTTTTAGAGTATACTTATACACCATTGGATTCTCTATGTACTATAGCACTTTTCCTTTTGTTGTTATAGAGCAAACTCTGATGATGCCCCGTAGTTAAAAGGCCGAAAGCGGTCAGAAGTTAACATCAGCTGCGACAAAGATTGTTTTTAAATAATTTTAAGTAAATTTGTGCCAGACTGGGACTCGAACGCGAATTTGCCGCTTATTGCGGGCAGTCACCGTACCACTTAAACGATGCGAGCGAGCACGCTCCCCTTTCTTTCTTTCTTTCTTTTGCTTGTGCCGTTTTTCCCTCGGATACGCAGGGTCGGCATGGTTAATTGGATGTGGCAATGTTAGTTGAAGGAGTGGCTGGAGGCCCTTCCTGCCGCCAACCCGTAACCCCCGAGAAGTAATTAGTGTACCGCAACTGTCTGCGACTAGTGGAATTTATGGAATAGTGGGAAGGTGTTCAGATGTCTGCGAGCCGTGTAACTGAAGCGGGACGTGGGGACCAGCCCGGTATTCACCTAGGGGGATGTGGAAAACTGCCTAAAAACCACATCCAGGCTGGCCAGCTCACCGGCCCTTGTCGTTAATCCGCCGGGCGGATTCGATCCGGGGCTAGCGCGCCGACCCGAGTCCAGGAAGGAGCGCGTTAGCGCGCTTCGCTAACCTGGAGCGAGCACGCTCCCCTGACTGACCCATATCTCAAAGACCTTTCTCATAGATTGTTAATGCATTTACTCACTCTCGAATTTCAGTAAACCATAAGAAGAAATAGACAAGTGTGTCATATATGGACGTGTGGGTCGGTCCAGGGAGGGTGCTTGGAAAGTGTAAGGGGTAAGGTGATCGCTCGCGATAAGAGGGTCCGGCTAAACTTTTCGTATGCCATATTGGGTAGTACATCTACACCGATTACAGTTCAGTTGAATTTCACGAATAAATCTGAACAGGAGATAAAGTAGCCAGAAATTCTGAGACCTACCAGTCATTCATCGCCAGAGCTCTCAGCCTCGAAGTATCACAATGGCGCAGCCACTAAGCCATACTTATTTGTACGCATTCGGTCCTCAACTAGCTTAACGTATTACGGCGCCTGACTGCACAGAAACGAATGTAAAGGCGTTGGCGTGACGTGTCGGAGTAGGCGAACGCGCGACAGAGGGCTGTTAACTGCGGAGCGCGCACCGCTGTGGCTGTGGCACGGCTGATGGACTGCCGGTGCGAGAGGCGCGCTCCGGCCGGCGTATGTAAAGCAGCGCAGCCAGCCACAGGCCGGGGCCCGCGACAGCTGTTAGCCGCGGCGCCGAGCCAGCGCCTCCATAAACGTCACGGCGCATCTTTAAAACATCACTCAGGCCTGACGGCACGCCCCGCGAACCGTATTCAAATCCGTCCCTCCGCTGCTCACGCCCTGCCTCGGAAACCTAGACGGATGTGCGGAAATTCTAACGATCGGCCACCTGTTTACCTTTAAAGGAGGCTCTCCTCTTTAGGAACGCATTTGAAGTTGTACATCACGGTACCGCCACCTCACTGAGCGTCTCATCACGGCCGACAAGTTGTACTTTCGGTTAAAGGCTCTTTTTTTTTTAAGTGGAATGTAGCCCCCCCGCCTCCCCCCTAGTATAAGCCGTGTTAACTAGTCATTTTTCACAGCGGCCGGCCTGCAACAAAAGCCGTCTTAAAAGCACACCATCTACGACATCCTTAGATTTGCACGTAAGCTGTTCCAGTACTTCTCTCCACTTCGTTTTATTTTATCTTGATTAAAATCGACTGATTTGCATATACGTTGCTTTCTAGACTTTGCCGTGCTCTACACCATGTCAGAAAAATCACCATACCTCTCTTGACTTTGTACAACTGGGGTAATACATAGTTATCTTATTTGTATCCTTGCTCCGCTGACACAACACGTCATTTGAATGACATATAACATAACAGCTGCCGTGAGAAAATTTTGTTGATCTTCTATTGGTTCGGAACTTGTCCCGTGATCATAAAATCGCATCCTCAGGTGCCAAACAATATTATTCACTGTGAAACTTGCTGGCAGATTAAAACTGTGTGCCGGACCGAGACTCGATCTCGGGACCTTTGCCTTTCGCGGGCAAGTGCTCTACCACCTGAGCTACCCAAGCATGACTCACGCCCCGTCCTCACAGCTTTACTTCTGCCAGTACCCCGTCTCCTACCTTCCAAACTTTACAGAACCTCTCCTGCGAACCTCTCATTCTGGAAACATCCCCCAGGCTGTGGCTAAGCCATGTCCCCGCAATATCCTTTCGTTCAGGAGTGCTAGTTCTGCAAGGTTCGCAGGAGAGCTTCTGTAAAGTCTGGAAGGTAGGAGACGAGGTACTGGCAGAAGTAAAGCTGTGAGGACAGGGCGTGAGTTCTGCTTGGGTAGCTCAGATGGTAGAGCACTTGCCCGTGAAAGGCAAAGGTCCCGAGTTCGAGTCTCGGTCTGGCACACAGTTTTAATCTGCCAGGAAGTTTCATATTAGCGCACACTCCGCTGCAGAGTGAAAATCTCATTCTGGATTATTCACTGTTTTAGACGTGGAAGTCGGACCTCAGTGAAACGTATATGTCCCCCATTTATGTACCTAAATGAAACATCGATGTTCCCTATCCTCAGGCTGATCGCAGCGTAAAAAACACAATCGTCTAGAATTTGAAAGTGGCTGCGTTTTTTCGCTATGATCATCATGCGGACAGGGGACATCAATGGTTTACTGAGGGACGGCTTCCACTTCTAAAAAAGTCAATTGTTTCACACCTTTTGTGAACCAAGAAGATCAATAAACCTTCTCACAGCATCTGCTGCGGTTATTTATTATTCATACATTTGTAACCCTTCACCGCCAGTTTTGTAAAGGCCTCGTCGCTACTGCTGGGACGGCCGAATTACTACTGTTGTTACTCGTTTGGGAGTTCGTGAAACGGCTTCTGGTGCAGTACATCGCTAAGACAATTTATCGCTGCCTCTGTCACACGGCTATGCCCCAGGGTCAGATATAGGAGAACGAAGGTTCTGTAACACTCAAACAAATTAGTAACAAAGTCACACAAATGAGTTAAAAAGGTTTACTTATCTGTGTGACTTGCCGAATAATGAAGTTTGCAACACTGCATGTACTATACCACAAAAAAGGCCCTCAACAGTCCAAATAATCGTAGGTGAACTTCACAGTACACAGCAAATGCAATTTACAACGACTGTCTGTTCACATCTAAGAGATCAGTAAACGGCGTTCCCTGTCTAAGTCAGCCCTGGCCGATGATCTACGACCAAGTAGGCCACAGCTGCTCTTCTATCTGCCGGGTGCCTTCTGTCCATTGTCGCCCGGTCATTGGCGGATTGTACTGGGGCGGCAATTGGCCGATACATAGTCGATTTCTTCATCCACATCGTCCCCCGTGGCGCTGGTGGAACTTGCCAAGTGGCGAGTCACTATGGCACTACCCCCCCCCCCCCCCCCCCCCGCTCGCATCTTTGCCTCTGTGGTGCTTTTTCCCTGGCTGTGTCTTGTTCTGACGACGCAGCACATACGGATTTCTGCAGCTGTGGCGGCCCCACTCACCAAGTCATCTGAAAAAATACGGTTGTCAGCGTAGGATTGTTTTCAGTATTGTTTTGTTTCAGCAGATCGTTCTTTCAGCTGTGAGATCCAGATTGCCGTGAGCGGACGCACTGCACTGTTGAGGGGCGATTTACACGTGTATATGGTCGCACGGTAGTCCACAGACAGGGAAAACAATGACGGTGATAATGAGTGCATTGAGAGATCGCTTTGCTAACGTCCCATCTCGTAAAGCAATCTTGCTAGATAACGAGAAACATTTCAGGTAGTGTCAGAGACAGGCAGCGTAGTGCCACCGTCTCTCAGTCAATTGAGTATTCTTCAGTCAAATCTGTTCGCAAAAGAGCTGCTGAACTTCAAGAGCAGTGGTCAACAACGCCTAAAATGAAACGATTTAGGTCAATGCGTTTCAGTGTATTACAACAATTTACATGGTATCAAATGTTCAAATGGCTCCAAGCACTATGAGGTCATCGGTCCCCTAGACTTAGAACTACTTAATCCTAACTAACCTAAGGACATCACACACATCCATGCCCGAGGCAGGATTCGAACCTGCGAGCGTAGTAGCAGTGCGGTTCCGGACTGAAGCGCCTAGAACCACTCGGCCACGGTACATGCTATCAGATGATCAAAAACACGTGTTCTTAACTGTTCTTTTGATGCTGATTTCAATAATGTTCTTAGTTTTCTTCTTACAAGTACAATTTTTTTCATAATAAAGTGGATTTTATTTTTTGTTGTGTGAATGTTAGTAAGAAAGGATTCTGGGGAGCATGAAAATGCCATGTCTTTTATGAGAGTGTTGTAGCTTGACAACGCAAAAGTATTATAGTGTAATCGTTGTCCAGATCACAGGCACGAAAATCAGCTGCAGAAACCGGTTGTAGACCACAAAAAGTCTTTCACCATTACATTTAAAACTGGGTGTTATGCAGTTTGCAGGAAGCCTTCTACAAGATGGGGCCTGCTTTAACTACTGGCAGGGTCGCCATATGAAACGTCCCCTTAGAACAATTTATATACGACTGTGCATAAACTGACACACAATATTTTTAGCGCAACGCAATCTGACTTTCAATAATCTCTACAAAACAATGGCCCTGACTAACTTTAACCTATACCTTCCACAAATCACTTACCTCACAAAAATCTTCGTTACTCGAACTACTGCAATACAGCGAGCGCCACTATTGCCAGCTAAATAAAAGATTCAAACTACGGAAGGCACTAACTACTAATAGGGATAGTTAGCAAATGAAAGATTTTAATGGAGAACAAACAATGTATTTACCTTAATAGTCATAATATATATAGCAGTTCATGACAAATTACAAAACTCCGCCATCTCTCTCCCCACATCCACCACTGCTGGCGGCTCACCTCCAACTGCACAACGCTACGCGCTGTTCACATCCAGCTGCCGCTGCCCAACACTACAATGGCAGACAACAATGCAAACTAGCCACAGGCTGCACACAGCACAGCCAGCGATTTTCATACAGAGCGCTACGTAACGTTGCCAATAAGAAAATATAAACAGCCTACTTACATAAAGAAAACGTAAACAGCCTACTTACACCACCTTTCCGTGAAATTACCCTTCATCAATCAAGCAAAATCGAAACAGGGAATTTTTCTTGGTCCTCAAATTCACAAACTCATCAAGGATCAACAACTAGAGAATCAATAATTATTAAAGAAAAGGATGCGTAGGATACCTCCAGATTTGGTACTTCAAATTTTCTAGACAATAAAGAAATTTCAAATTATAAGAATACTGTCAAAAAATTGGAGAATCTGCAGATGCTGGATTGACACGAGTGTGGACGTTCACAGCCTACACTCACATACTGACTAGTTCCGTGGAAATCTAGGATATTACGGGGAAGAGCAAGGATATGGATAAGAGGGACCAGGGCATGTGGAATGAAAACATTACGGCCCTTAATTGCTACCAATGAGGGGGACAGTAAAGATAAAGGTTCTGTGACGAAATTACAACGGAAAAATTTGAAAATTAAATGTAATCTAGTAGTTATAATGTTGCTAAGATTACCCTTTATAGAATTTTCACTATAAACCTACGAAAATAAAACAATAATGAAAAATATAGACACTGACTAAAATTTAATGTTATGTACGTGCTTGACTTACTTAATTACCTATGTCCGAAATTGTCATCCACCAAGGCAACAGACCATCGCATTCATAGGCCTGTCTCAGCATTTTCTCCACTGGCGATAGTGGCAATCAGTCGCTATCACTGAATAACAAATAACATTGCGAGACGTTGCTACCGAAGGGGTGGCGCTTGTAACTTCGACGCTCTGTAACTTCAATGGATAACATTTCCAAACACGGCTTCCTATTCTCGATTTATTCCTTAAGACATCCTCTGCAACCCCTCGAAGTTTGCGCAGCATATCTGGACGTCCTGTGTATAAGGCGAAGGCCGGTAACGAAAATGACAACGGTAGTCTTTGACTTCTCGTTGCTTTGATTCTAAAGCCTACACAGGAGTCACGAAGTATGTGAATGTAGGTAAATGAGTTAATAATCTATGAGAAGAAATATATAGGTGTGACATTTGGAATTTTGGGCAGGTGGGATGGCGGGATGGCTCGGGGGGGGGGGGGGGGGGGAGGGTCAGTGTGGTCGGACAGCCTAAGTGGAAAAAAATGTGGCAAGGCGACGCTCGCGATGAGCGAAAAATCCGGGTTCGAGTCTCGGTCTGGCAGATATTTTGATATGTAACTTTAGGTGGTACGCCTATACCTATCGCAGTTAAGTTGAATTTCAAGAATAAGTTTCAGTATTTGAAATTGTAGTTCGTCATCATATATAATTATATTTTACCTCCGCTAGTGCTTCACGAATGTGAAAGACTCGACATGTAGCATTTAAACTTCCTTGTATATTACTACTACATGCTGCACCGGGACTCGAATCAACTCATTCTTTTCGCGCACAAATGCCCTACAAGCTGGCGCATATAAAGAAGTGAGGGGGACACTGACAAGGGGACCCTCCATACTGTAAATCACGGATTTTGATGCGCTTAAAATATGTTGCAGAGTCACTTACCCTGAGTAGCTGGCTATCCTGTTTTTTAGTGACGGGCCTTGGTTTTTGAGAAAATCGATTTTGAAGTTCATTGCGTGATTTGTATATTCTTAACATTACACATAGTCCGAGCAAGTCGGCGTAGCGCAGCGGTAAACGTTCACAGCTAACGTTCTGCAGGTACCGTGTTCGAATCCTGCTTCCCTATGTTTTTTATGTATGCAAGAACCGTCCGGAAAGCTTGATCGTAACGTTCAAAAACGGGTAGACGAATTAACTGGGAAATACAGAAATGGAGTCGTGTCCTTCACGAAAGCCGGGAACTTCACGAAACTGGTGTACGAAGAATTTTTGTGTTCTGTAATTCTTCCGTACGTGGGACAGATTCCTGGGGAGGACAAACCGATTCAGCTTTATATGATCATATATTCACTGATGAAAGGAAAGCGAGCACCTCCACCCTAAAAATGGTCCCACCAACGTGCACTCCTTATTGCCAACCCTGCGATGTTTATTTTTCTGTCAACTTCATGAAAGACAATAGAGAGATCGCTTCTAGGGAATATTAGACAAAATTACATTCGCAAATCCTACATCAATTCAGCGCACATAATTTTGAAAGCATGATTAGACACGCACGGCTCGCATCGAAATTTGTCGATGAAAGAGAAATCTTTTTGAATGCAAAAGAATTGTGTTTCCCAGTATCCCTCATGAAGAAACCGTGCGCCTGAAAGATGGTTGCTTTCATAAAATGCTCGTGGTGCAGTGAAAATTTGTGCTCCGGTTGTTTCTATGACAAGTATCACATACAATATTGTTCTGGGGCATCAAGCAATGTGGACGATGGAAAATAAGATTAAGTAATTTTGTATGACCGAAAAAATTAATAGCTTAATATATCTTTATAAGTTCGCACACCTTACACTGTTTGCTGATATTCTCTGAAATAAAGTTGAAAAATTCGGTCGATTTTGAAAAAAAAAAAAAAAACACACACACACACGAGCAGGATTCTAACACGGTACCTCCAGCGCCGTAGCCGTGAACCTTCACCGCTGCGCTACTTTTACTTGCTGGGAGTGCATGTAATGTTACGGATATACAAAGCACGTAAGGAACTTCAAAATCGATTTTCTCAAAAACCAAGGCCCGTCGTTAAATAACCGGATAGCCAGGTACCGAGGGTAAGTGACTGTATAACATACGAGTATTTGAACCGCATCAAAATCCGTGATTTACAGTATGGAGGGTCCCCTTGTGAGTCGTACATGGATGGCTCAGTCGTTAGCCGATCTGTCCGCAAAAAGTAAACGCTCCGGATTCGAGCCCCGGTTTGGCACACAGTCTTAATCTGCCACCAAGTTTCAAATTAGCGCACACCCTGCTGTATAGTGAACTGCTCTCATTTCACACTTAAATGTATGCGTACCATGTAAATGCATACTTACTGCTCAGCTTAGCAGAATAATGTAGTATTCATAAATGTAAAACATAAAATTGTGTAATCTCTACAGTATTAGTTTATTTAACTAGACAGTTTTCTGGTTACAGGACCATTATCAGACTATGGGTGTCACCATCAAAGACGATACGGTACTGGTGAACAACTTAGTGAAAAAGAAATTCGCATGTAGCGTAGGGTGCTAAAACACAGTGGACGTAATCTTTGATACATTTTAGTGAGGTGACTTTCTACTGCAGTCAGATACTTAAGGAACTGCGACTTTAACGATCAGCTGAATGATTAAACCTTTATTCTCTGCCAGTTTCGCTCACTCAAACCATTATCACTGGAAGACTGTCAACATGAGAACGAAAATTGCAGTGTATGCATTATGTATAGTGAGTAAGGTTAACAGAAATGTTAAAGATAAATACAAAGCTTCTTACAAAGGCAAATACATTACATTTAAAAGCAATTAATGCTTCTCTTAGATGTTTTGAGAGTTCTAAACGTTGCAATGAATATATATGCCCATATATATTGTATCATGGTCTTAAATAACAATAAATTTGTCTTACAATAACACACGACCAAATGTAAAGTCCTCATAATAGTTGCTTTACATTTGTCAGTTTGTTATTGTAAGACAAATTTGTTGCTCTTTAAGGTCACAATACATAGTAAAATAGGCACATACAATCATTGCAACGTTTAGGACTTTCAAAAAATCTAAATGAAAGACGAAATGCTTTTCCGTCTAATGTATTTGACTGTTGTAAGTCGTTTTGCATTTCTTTTAAATCTTTGTGTTAACGTTATTTGCCCGACAGAAAGTGTACATTGCATTTTTCATTGTTTTGCTGATAGTCTTCCAGTGAGGATGGTCTGAGTAATGGAAACCGGTCCAGGATAAAGTTCTATCTATGCAGCTGACGATTAAAAACTTATTTCTTTAAGTAATCTTTAGTAGTCCATTTGTAACGTAACTGATAATATCTGTATTACTAAATGGCTAAAAGAGTCAGCTATCACCCAAAGCTGGTTACATGTTGCCCATCTAACAGCTTCTAGAGCAACAAAAATTTAATCTTCAGTATTTCATTTAATTACTGACCGAATTTTGAAAATTTAATGTCCTGTCATAATCTACTCATTAACGTGTATAATCTTACGTTACAGGCGTAAAACAGTAAGTCAAGTATTAAAGTTAGATACAATGTGTATGTCTTGAGGCATCGTAAATCAAGGCACGCATATTACACAGACTACATTCATCCTGCATTTCAGAGTGAAAGCAGTTAATGACTTCCAACACACTTTACACATAATTTCAACACTTTTAGAAACTATTTTCTCGCTGACACCCTTGCAGCAAAATAACGAAAGGATAAAGCATATCACTTGCAACAGTGTCATTGCTCGTGTAGTAAGACTGATCATCAGGTTTTCTAATTTACTACTTCTTTCCTACTAACAAATAAACCTATCCAAGGTTTCAATTTTGATCAGCTTTGAATATGTTGTAGTGCAGAGCAAAATAGGAGAATATACTTTTTTATACGTACCCACACGGTCATTATAGACATCAAACACCTCCTTAAAATAGCTGAATTAAGTATTTCTGCATAGACAGATATAAAAAAAAACTTCAAGTAAATGTTCTATGTTTTTTAATGTTGTAGAATAAGTACTTCTTTTGCAAATCATCTACCCCCACTATTTTGTTTCTAATTTCAGCATGTGACTCATAGAAAACTTTAGCATCTTTAATACCAAATATGATGATGTAGTATTCCAAAGAAGCATTTGTCAGAAATAAGTTAGAAATATCTCTGTCACTGTAGGTGCATCCGATTTGTGTCCGCTTCAATACCAGTTGTCATGTTGGGTTTTTATATATAGAGGTATAAAAATTTTAATGTTGTATTTGTATTTTCTTTTTACATTTGGAATATTTTTGGTATTTTCAAGTCGTGCTCTCACAGATTGAATTATGTTACATTTGAAATTGTTTGTACATTAACGTTGTATCATTATTGTAAATCTGTACAACGATGAGGAAGTGCAGAATGTGCATAATTATGAGTCAAGAAAGTGCTCACTGGACTTTGATTTTGTGCACTAAGCACATCGGGCTGTAGCAATTTCATGGCAGGAGCAGAAACGAAGCGACGATTTCCCTCCCTTCCTCTCGTCCAAACATAAGTACGCAAGCGCATGGGCAGCAAAGTGGGCGCAAATGGTGTGAGGGAAACGCTGAGTGGCGGGACGCCTTCTTCACATCAATAATTGATACCAACAGACCGGGTGTGGAAATGTCGATGAACCCAGAAAGTATTTTGCATTTACTATGTATAAAGATTGATCAGCCACAATAAATTGTAGAAAATATGTTTACTTTTGAGTCACAGTTAGAAAATGTGATTGAAGATGGTACTGATAATCACATGTTCGTCGAATGTAACACTATTTTAAGGCTTGAAGATGAAAGTTCCATTTCAGATCCTGTTCTAACTGAAGAACATTACGAAGAAGATTTGATACGTAGGTCATCGGCAATTAAGAAGAAATATAATTAAATTAGAGGGATTCGCTTCAGTTGTACAACTGAAGTAGTACAACTGAAGCACATGGGGCTGTAGCAATTGCTACAATTAATTTAGAGAGATCCGCTTCAGTTGTACTACTTCAGTTGTACAACTGAAGCGGATCTCTCTAAATTAATTGTTATGTAGACGAATGTGAAGCAACGGTAAAAGGTGATAACAAAAAATGCCGTTAACTTTTGGCGCTCTGGTAAAAACAAATCTGAAAGTGTAAAATACAGGTACAGAAGATCACAAAGATAAAAGATATCTAGAAATGGGAAGCACAAATTGCTACATCTGGGACGAGAAATGAAAAGTTATTAGGTATTTCCAAGTATGTATTATATTAAAATCAAATTGCCGTGGGCAAGTCAGTACCGATACATGACCTGAATATATAGAGGTGGGTTTTACAAGCGAGGGGTAATGGTAAATTATCACAACATTTATTCGAAACTTCCTCAAAATGTATTCATAATTTTAAGGTCAGCAGCTAGACTTTCAAGGAAACTCCATAAATTTATCATTCAAGCACAAGTGGCAAATAACGAAGAACACATTAGTTATACGATACTATCTGTTATACCTGCAAGTAGAAATTTAATGTCACCCTTACTCATAGTTTTTAAAGAAAAATAACAAGTTCTCGCCAAAAGTTGAAAAAACTTTGTACAAAAGGGATAATATCGTTGAGTTTCCTTCTACGTCCGATAAAATGACATCGGAGCTTGTAAGGAACAGGTTTATATACTTAATACACATAAAAAGCTTGCCTTGTGTTCAAATTATTTAACGTCATCGATAAATATTGAAAAGAGGTGAAATTTTAATGATCGCTATCGGATCGACTAGTATTATTCAGCCATTACACGGATATACATTTCAGCCAGGGAATCATTTCTTGAAACGTTTTTCAGGCGCAACTGCATTATACTTAATTACAATTTTAACTTACATTTCGGAAATAATATTCTAGAAATTCAATCCCTCATTCATAGTCAGTTCTCTTCTCCCGGATTCGTGAGACTTTTTAAATATACATTGTACTAGAGTGGTAATGTTGAACGGGCACCACCTAAATGTGAGGCACCCACTTTTGCTTTAAAAACGGTGATCCTGTTTGTAGCTCTTGTCATGAAATTTAAATTGTCCGATGTGCTTGGTGCAAATGACAAAAAGTATTCAGCATGTTTCCCCAAACAATTCTTCGCTTTCTCTTTATTGTACAGATTTACAATAACGTACAAATAATTTAAAATGCCACATAATTATATCTGAAAAACTTTCAGCTGGAAAAACAACAAAACACACCAAATGTAAAAAGAAAACACAAATACAACACAAGACATTGAAAGAAAAAGTGTATAGAATAACATACATAGAATATACATTTACAATAAATTTATCTGGGGAAACGTTACTAAACAACCCTGCGTGACAATTGGCATTGAAGTGTGCACATATTGGGAACGAGTACAGTGATTAAGAGATATTTCTAGGTTGTTTCTGACAAATTCGTCTTTGGAATACCACGTCATCATATACGGCTGGATTTGGCAACAGCGACTTTATATGTTTTGCTGTTAGATAAACGTTGAAATGAAAATCAAAATAGAGGGGAGCATGAGATTTGACTTTTCGGCAAATCTGGCTGTACCGCTGTAACGTACACTAAACGCTATAGAACTTTTATTTGAAGCTTTTTTTTATATCTGTTACCGTTTCAACGGCGGTCATTCAGAAATATTTAACTCGTTTTTTCAAGGGGCTATTTCACCCTCTTAACGGTCATACGGACTCGTATAAATAACTATACATCTCTTAATTTTCTCTACGTTACAACGTATCCAAAGACAATGAAATACTAAGTTAGGTTTACTTGTAAGACTATATGCACATATGCCAGTGAACTTAGTGGAGAACCAGCAGTGTAGCTATGGCGGACAAAGTGGCTATTGGGCTTCTGGGGGCTAAAAGGTGCTGATATGGCGGGGAAATGCCGTAACGTATTCTCTCTGGAGGGACCAATCACCCCATGAACTCAAAGTTGTTTAGTTATCCTGATGGAAAAATAAGTGGTCAGTTTGTCTATTTATTGTGGAGAAGGAATGTGACTCAAGTCCTTTAATGAAATTATATTTGAAGTGTCATATGTTGGCTCCATAATCCTATTTCAGCTATTAGAGGGTATACAGCTTGTGTGTGTAAAGTGCAAAGTGGCCATTTCGGCCGTGGCTCCTTGTCACTTTCTGCAGCGGGGGTGGAAGTGTGGGGTGGGGTGTGGGGTGTGTGCGGTGGACATGACGTAAAAGCAGCGACCGAAAGAAGAGTGCATGTACTACGAAGAAAATTTTTAAAATTCAAGATCAGAAGAGCAGTGGATTGAAGAAGGATCACGGTTTGGCTTTTTTTGTGAAAAGTTTAATTCAAATCATGTTTCACTATAAAATATTCTTTGTTAAAACAGTTTTTTATTTCTAATTTTTGAATTTAAATCTAAGTTGTCATTTTAATTCTTCAAAATACTTAACTTGAAACTAAGGAGTTTAAACTATTGATATTATACTTCAAAAGTTGTAGATTATAGTCACTCATTTCTGTGCATTTCCGTCTATTGCTACTCAGCTTAAAAATGGGAATACGTTAGTCCAGCCACTTTGGCCGGCTCTGCTTTACCTACAGAATTATATCATTGTACTACAGTTATTTCTGGATGTAAAATGTCGTGAACATTGAGATGTGGGGGCGGAATGGCTGGTTTGAATTAAACTGTAAATACAGCTAAAGGGAATATACCAGGAGACATTAAGAATAAACATATGTATTTGTATGCGTTTGCGTGCGCGCTCGCGCGTGTGTGTATGTGTGTGTGTATGTGTGTGTGTGTGTCTGAGTGCGTGTATTTGCGTCATAGAGAGTTTGAACATCGTTAGATACAAGTCACCGTATGTAACAAAAAAAAAAAAAAAGTGGAAAGAAAGGTTAACCACATAGATGAGAAGCATCTTCCAGTATTGTCCTGTGATAAGTTTTAGTGTCATTATCATACCGACTCGGTTCCGCGTCGTAGAGAGAGAGATCACAACATTACGATCCATAGAACTTGGAATGAACGTAGGGAGGCACGTCGTAACTAAAATCAGTATATAATTTTATTTAAACCAGTTAAATTTGAAAATGATATTGAGCAATCACATATTTTTACGCATAGAAATCACAAATGAAATGTCCGATTCAACCATTAGAGTGGTTACAATAAAATACGGAAGAATTGTTGACACTTGTTTCAGTTTACCCCACTAATGGGGCACGTTGAGACATATTAAAATTTCACTGAAAATAGTCTACTCAGCTTGAAATGTCTGACACGTCAGAAGTATCTTCATTGTGTCCACGGCCTGTGTGCATGTAGAATGGGTCATTATTCGCACGTGACCAGTGCGACCATAATGTGCATTTAGTACATTGTACAGATTCCTCTTCCTTTCTTTAAACATCCCCACAGACGAAACAATAATTTTCTTCTTCTTCTTCGGAAGATGGATGGAACTGCAATTTTCTTTTTCTGCTAGTTGTTCCTTTCTTCTTTGCTTTTTTCCCTACCATTCTTCGGTGCCATCTTGTCATTTTTCTCTTCTCTCTCTTTTTCTAGAGCTTGTTTCTCACGTGTGTCTGTTAAAATAGCACACTTCCTTTTATTTCTTCCAATGTGGGACTCTTTGATGGGTCCAGCTTTAGGGAAAGAGCGATTGTTCTCAGGGAAAAAGCGTTTATCAGTTGAAGTAACTGGAACAGCATTAACAGTATTCCCCACATTGTCATAGCTACAGGATTTGAACGGTTTTCTCCTGAAACAGGCCTGTAGGTCCCAAAAGATTAAGAATAATCATTTTTCTGGAATCTGACAGGTCGAATGGGAATATGCCTGTTGCTAAGACTGCTTAAGCGATGTTTGCTGGTATGATAGTGATGAGAAGTCCTATGATCATAATGGAAGGCAAATCATAAATTTTTAGTGTCATTTCTGTATTTTCTTTCAACCAGGCGTCGATTGTCCTCCTGCACATATTCTTGAAAATGCTGTAAATGCTTAAATCTGTGGGTTGTAATCCGTGAGAACAGTGGGGAGGAAATTACAGAAGCATTACACTATTGTTCTTACTTTTACTAAGAACTTCTAAGCTGAGGTGGGAAGAATGATTGTCCAGCCGCAGAAGGTCAGGATCTTCTTTTGTTGGCCTGGTTTGACCAATAAAATGCTCGAGAAATGTTGTGAAAGATTGCTTCACCATCCATCCAGAACCTGTGGCAACAGCGACGCATCCGGTGGACCCGTTACGTATTGAATGATCCTTAAAATTTGTCTTCGGAAAAATTATCATGGATGAATTGAAAGTCCCTTGAGTATATATTGCAGCTACTACTGTTACCATGGTTACCCCGTTCACCAGAGCTCACAATTCCAACTTGTTTCAACCTTTCTACACAATTATCTTGTTTGGCTGTAACACTGTAGCTACACCCGTTTCGTCCACAGTCAAGATTCTAGGGGGGAGAAGAGGATGATGCGAATAAACATCACCTACCCTTTGGAAAACCTCCAAAACATTTTTCTTATTAAATGCTGTCATTGTGCCCAGACTTGTGCTTTCGGTTTCTCTGATCGGATGATCATTATTCCTCTCCAAAAATTCTGAAAGCCAATGGATTCCAGCTGTTTCCTTTTGTGACAAAAGAAAAGAAAAAAAAGTCCTCTAAGCACCATGGAACATCTGAGGTCATCAGTCCTCTAGACTCAGAACTACTTAGCCCTAACTCACCTAAGGACATCACACACATCATGACCGTGCAGGATTCGAACCTGCGACCGTAGCAGCAGCGCGGTTCCGGACTGAAGCGCATAGAACCGCTCGGCCACAGCCGCCGGCTGTGTCCAAGATTGTGGCGTTTTTAAGCTGAAGTATTTTGCACGAAGGTACCTCGTTTTTCGTATTTCCTCTTTGGACAACTTGAGCATAATTACGCTGTAGCTCACGATGTAATTCCTGAATATTATTTATCGACTATTTGAAAATATTTTCATGTGTTTACAGTATTCACAACTAACTTATCGGTATGTTTCCTTTTTTATTTTTTTATTTTTTATGAGTCGGTGGAGGTTACAGAAACAAATATTAAACTCTTTTACAATTTTTCAAATGGAATGATCGCCGTTTCCTACATTTTTCAGAACAAAAGTGGCTGCTCTCTGCATCACATCTAAAGGTGTCGAACCTTTTTCTTTGCGTGTGTAACGACGCATTTTGTTTATCTGAAAGTAAAAATTTAGATTGAGTCAACGTAAAATACACGAAGAAGGAAAATAAAGGCATTACATTATCCAGCAAGCATAAAAAGTCTACCGAACCAAGAACAGGGTACGTTGCAATGTGCCCCAGTTCGTACCCGACAATCACTTTAAACCAAAGTCAGTTATTACATTGTTAAACTACAAATTGGAACTACATATCACTTGTGAAAGAGAAAAAAAAATAAGAATGCCTTCTAGCGCCAAATCCAACCATCATACTGAAAATACAACGCCGTTGAAGGTGTCTCCACAAAATGCCAGCACCTGATAGGAAACGTCATAAAAAATGCAGATGTTGCAATGTACCGCTGTAGCAATGTGCCACTCTCACTACGACTAAGCATACTGACTGCAATACTCTGAAGAACAAACAGTTGCAACTTCAGAACGAAGTTACTAACAGTGAATTTGGGTTATGCAGAGGCTACGTCATGAAGACGCAAGTGTGGTGTTGTGTGTTTGGGTAACATGTCAGGGGTTCACCCACCTGTGCGGTGCAGTTGCTGCCTCCGACAAGGAGGGCGCTCTGTGAGCGGAGGAGAGGGGTGGGGATGGGGGCAGCGCTGTGCAGCGCCGCGCCGCGCCGCGCCGCGGCAAGCAGATCAAGGCCGGCCCTGCGCTAACGAGATCCGTGAGAAACGCCGAGGATGTTTCGGTAACAGCACCACAATGGCGGGAAATCATTGTTCTGCCGCAGGCGGTCCAAGGACGCGGCCCGCAACCTTGCACTCGATTCCACGTACGCGCAATTAAGCACGCGTAACACAATAAAAACTTGGTTTCACTTTTTTCCGCCGGCGTTCCGCAACGAGCTGCAAGGTGGGACGGGACTCGTGCTGTGCCGTGCTCTGGCTGCACTTACAGCGCAGCAGACGGGCTTCAAACGTACTTATGGGAGCACTTCCATCGTAACTAGTGCCGAATACCATGCTCGTACTGTGCGTAAAGCGAATGTCATCACAAGTCTCTTACGTACTAAAGTTTCACGATAATACTGTGCATTACGTTAGACTGAGTCTCTCTCTACTCCAGTCTTCAATTTTTCGTTTGCGTAGTTAATTACGTGCAATAGTACACCAGGAAAAAGGAAAGACGCACCACGAAGAAATTGTTCGAATGTGACGGAAATCGGTAGATATAATGTACATTCACGGACAAATAAATAATTACAGTTTCAGAAAAGTTGGATGATTTATTCAAGAGAAAGGGATTCACCAACTCAGCAAGTCAATAACGCGCATGTCCACCTCTGGCTGTAATGCAAACAGTTCTTGAGCTTAGCACTGATTGATTGAATTGTTAGATGTCCTCCTGACGGATGTCGTGCCAAATTCTGTCCAATTGGCACGCCACCTCGTCAAAATACCGAGCTGGTTGTAGGGCTGTGCGTATAATTCCCCAACCGTTCTCAATGAGAGCAAGACTCTATTGATTAGCCTCATTTCGAGTTGAGCCCCGATGACCAGCGAAGACGTGTCTGTAGACACCCCAGAGAGCGATGGGATACCAACCTGACTGTCGGCCACCATACGACCCCACAACCAGGAGCGATGGCCTGGGGTACCTTTTCATTTCATAGCAGGACTGTTGACATCCGCGGTACCCTAACACCACAGTGGTACGTCGACTATATTCTACGCCCTGTTTCGTGGCCCTTAATGGCAAGCCATCCTGGGCTTACATTTCGTCGTTTGAGGATCAGAGGAACGTAACTCCATTTTAGCTACTATACAGGAGGTTAAAAAAACGATATTTTAAGAAATACACTTCGTTTTTCAGTGACTAGTACAAACTTATTCAAAAATTTCTACACTACACATAAATACACTTAAAAATCTGTCAGATGATAATATATATATAAAAATGGTTCTTACTGGACTACCACTATTAATTTTTAATATGGTGCTAAGGAGATACGTCTTTATGATACTAATTGAATAAATCTACATAGAGGTTTTACACTTTGGAGATACGCATTTGGTTTGCCAAAATAACAAAGGTAATTTAGTCATTAAAAACAGATAGGGTACAGTAAAAGTAAAAACATATGAGTGGAATTTGTACCCACATCAACAATGAATGTTCACTTTCTAGCCACCACAATATGAATCTCCAGCTATTTCTTCTTGATGATTCTTGTAAAATGCGTGGTACTGTTCGCTGATAATGCCACTGCGACATAGATCCAGGAGGTCTTTTACCTTCTCATCCTGAAGTTCCAGTGCTCCATGGTATTTCGGTTCCAAATGGAAGATTGTATCAGAATTTCGGGATTTTCTGGAAACTGGCAAACTTCTGAATTGTTGATTATGGAAATGCTTGAAAAAGATGTGATTAACATCACTTTTGCGATATTGAAGTTACGTCACTTTAAGCCATTGTACTTGATTTCCTTCACTGTCAATTTTAGTATTCTTAAACGTTTCCTTCTGCATCGCACCAAAATCCAAGAAGTCCTTCTGGTCCATTTCAATGACTTCATACAGTCTTTGTTTTGTAGCAGTTTGAACAACAGTATACCACCCCGAAGGGTCATAAATATTAACATTTTTTGCAGCCCTCTCCATACGGGCATGGACTGAATCACACTCCATTAAAGAGTGGACAGGCTCAAAGAAGCACTGCTGTATCACCGGGAGGTCCAATGTTTGCACAGCATGAAGGAACATGGTACTCATGTTGACATTTCAGTTCTGCCCACCACAAGTGTCGGAGAACAAAACAGCTGGACGGCCATCTGCAATCTTCTGGAGTTCTTGAAATACACATGATGCTACTTCAATTGAGCCGCGTTTAGCCACACCTTCATGCCACATGTAATTTCTAGCTTTCCTGGTACCAGTATTGTATAATGTGCGGTTGTATACCGCCAGTCTTCTTTTGTAAAAAAAATGGCTTTAGCTGCTATGTGTGGACAGTAGTATCTCACAGCTTCTAGGTCAAACTCCAGTAAATGACAATCTTCTGCTTTGGCCCGTTCCTTCAATTCATATTTTAGTATACTAGCAGGCTCCTTTCTCTTTAGGTGTTCTGAGTGCTGGTCTTTCTCTGCCTCTTGATTTTCTTCAGAGAGATTTTGAAAGCGACAGCAGTGGTCACATATATCTTTTCTTGGTACATGAAAGCCTAAGTTAAACTCTGTATTGAATATTTCTCTGTAAAGCCAATATTTTTCAGCAGTAACCTGTTCCTCTTCGCAACGTTTCTTATATAGTTCGTGCATTATTTGTATATTCAAATCTCCTGGTAAGAACTGTCGTTCAGTGCTCTGTCGGCAGTAATGCGATGGAATGGTAGGAAATGATTTATATGGTTGTTATTCCCTCCTTTGCTTCGTCGGATCTCCTTATACCTGGACGTTGATGACCCCTCTTGTCAGCAGACAGAATCGTGTTGCTGCTGTCCCTTTTCTTCTGTATATATCGCACAAATGTTTCTGATATATTAAAAATGCTAAGGAAAAACCCTAGACACACTTGAACTTCACTACCATTTTTCAGGAGAACGTACTTCTTTGTGACATTTCTTCGAGACTGCGCACTTGCAGAACGTGACCTTGCTTTAGGTACCACCTTAATAAGTGGAGCTAAATACTGTCGTTGCTTTTCTAAATCTTTCAGCATCCAGAATCCTTGGAAGATCTGTCACCCTTCAGTCTCGCTCATGTTCTCGCTACACTTTCTCGGGCATTTGGAACAATCCTTATTCTTAAATGTTCCGGCTGGTACTTCTTTATTAGGAGTTGATTTGTGCGCCTTTCCTGACTGCCTATTCATTTTTCTTATGTTCTTTTTCCACTTGTCAGTGCTCTTACTTCTTTTTCTCGTTTTATTTTCCTTACCAACTTCATTTCCTCTGTCAGATTGCCCATGTTCTTGATCAGTAGACTCAAAGGTCACTGGATTAACTTCTTCCTGTTGCATGTTCATTAACATCACAAAACCTTTGCCCACACACATTGAAGAATCAGGACTGAATAGCTGATTTGCCGGTGAACGTGGATTTCCGTATTGTATCTCCTTTGTGACATTGCCTGGAAAGTAGAAAATTATATTACTGACGTTAGGGCCTTATCTAGCATAATATATCACATCAATCAACTATGAATCTTACAGTCCCATTGTATTTTAAAAATTGTGACGTGCGATAATTACGACAAAATGTTCCACTACACCCGAAGACAATAAATGTGGCCCTAGCTCTATTGAAATGCACATGTGTTATTATTTTAGTAACATCGCAGTTAGGAGAAGAAATAAATCGGAATGTAATTAAGGACCACTAAGAAAATGCGCACACACAACCATATTCAAACGATAGTCCCAGTATATGTATTTTGTTTGTCAAATGATTTTGTGACTTAGAAATTAGTATTTGAAGTGTTAAACAAGACCCACGGATTATCATTTTGCTTGCCGAGGTTTTCTAAAGATAGTTGCAGTTTCTGTCGAACTGCAGCTCTCCTTTTCTTTGGCCTCGGGGTGGTGGTGATGATGACGATGAAGAAGAATCCATGCTGTTTTCGGGTATGTAATCATCAGATGAACCCGAACTAAGCACTTTGAAATCATTGCAATCTGCTTCAGTTAACTCATGCAGTCGTTTCACTTCGGAACAGTTTTGTATTGCAGACGAGGTTTTACCTTTCTTTTCTTCTGCTTCTGTGGTTTCTACAGTACGGTATACAAACAAGGAATGGGAATCAAGTCAATCAAACTACGATCTGTATCTCCGTGGATGATTAACTCATAAATAAAATTAATAGTAATTCATCTTACCTTCATCGGATGTAGAATTACTTTCACTGCGGTCATTTTGCATCACTAGCTCAACCATTCTCCTTCCTCGTGAAGTCATTTTTTATCTAACAGAGAGCGCACACTAACGACAACCTC
This sequence comes from Schistocerca cancellata, assembly GCF_023864275.1. Lineage (NCBI taxonomy): Eukaryota > Metazoa > Arthropoda > Insecta > Orthoptera > Acrididae > Schistocerca > Schistocerca cancellata. Next base: position 483,693,740 of record NC_064628.1, read on the forward strand.
TTCACAGTGAATACCACACGAAACTAAACAAAATTTGACGTGACAATGACAGCAACGTGACTGCGTTGACAATGCTTACAAAGGGCACTCATTGTTTAACGTTTCTCCGCTTATTGATTCTAGCAAGGGAAATACAACGGCTTGAAACCTCGTACGTAAAGTGTTTCGAGAACTGATGAACAGACGAATGATTCAGCAGGGAGGCGTGATGCGAAGTTTCTACTTGGCGTCGCTAGCTTCGCTATTATCTGCTAGACAACATAAAATACTCTTTCAGCACACAGGAAAATAGTGCACAAATGCAGCAAAACTGTATTACAAAACAATCAGATAATGGTATCTGTTGAATAAAAACGAATTTCCAAATTTACCTCATGAAGTAAGCAGTCAGAAGAAAGTAAGTTCAAAATGGCTCTGAGCACTATGGGACTTAACTACTGAGGTCATCAGTCACCTAGTACTTAGAACTACTTAAACCTAACTAACCTAAGGACATCACACACATCCATGCCAGAGGCAGGATTCGAACCTGCGACCGTAGCGGTCACGCGGTTCCAAACTGACGCGCCTAGAACCGCACGGCCACACCGGCCGGCAAGAACGTAAGTGCCCATACATTTTGCTGATCCGAAAACGGAGATGCACTGACTCGAGACAGAAGAACGTAAGAGCCAATACGTTTATCTGTCTCTAAATTAAGCTCACAACTTGGAGTAACGTAGCAGTATATTCTCGCAACGAGAAGAGATAGATATACGCCGTTTTGACACAACAAGGACCTGATTACCGTAAGGACATACGTTAAAAAAACCGAAAATCGCATTTTTGGAGATACGTTCCTCTGACTCTCACACGACGATTTCAGCAAGACAATGCCCGCAACCACACGGCAAGAGTTTCTGCTGGTTGTCTCCGTGCTTGCCAAACCCTACTTAAGCCAACAATATCGCCGAATCTGTCCTCACCTGAGAACGTTTGGAGCGTTATGGGCAGGACCCTCCAACCAGCTCGGGAATTTGACGTCTAACACGCCAATTGGACAGGATTTGGCACGATATCCCTCAGAACGACATCTAACATCTCTATAAATCACTGCCAACTACTTGCGTAAGGGACAGAAGTGGACGAACGCTTTATTGGCTGCTCAATTTATGGAACTCTTTCCCTTGAATAGATCATCCAATATCTTCTGAAATTACAATCATTTGTTTGTCTTACAGGTACATCACATCTACCGATTTCCGTCTCTTTCGAATAATTCCTTCGTGGTGCGTCGTTTGTGTTCTTTCTCTTTATTCCTTTTGTTGTCTTAGAGTGGAACTTGCGAATATAGCATAAGTCTCCAGGACTGACTGGAAGAAAGTACAGATCCGATGCGGCCTAAACTGCGATAGAACGAATACATTTCTCTTCAGTAGCATGGATCTGCCCATAAAAGTGCTTTCACAGTAGGATTAAGGAATTTGTTGTATGAATTGTTGGAAAAGTCATTACATTCACTCTCCGACCTCTACTTATTGCCACAGTATACAGGGTATCCCGAAATTATTTCTTCAAATTTAATACAGGAGGTAGAGAACATCAAAACAAATATGAAATTACAATGCAATACAGACCTTTAGCTGCTCTCAAGCGTTGATAAATATCAACGTGGGCAGTTGGAACTGTGTGCCCCGACCGGGACTCGAACCCGGAATCTTCTGCTTACATGGCAGATGCTCTATCCCTCTTAACGACCACGGACACAGAAGATAGTGCGACTGCAAGGATTTATCTCTTGCGCGCTCCCCGTGAGAGCCACATTTTCAACTTACTGTCCACACACTACATTTGTAGTGCCCTTGCCCACTATACTCATTACTCGCGGCAGTCAATCTACTGAGTCCCGTAACAGTTCAGGCAATGTGAGTGCATCCGCAATGAAGAAGATCAATGGCCGGTAAGCCGTATCTATATGAAGATGGTATCTGTTCTTTCGGACATGTCCGAGCATGTACCATCTTCATATCATATATTATTTTGATCATATGGACACTGTAGTCTCTTCCTATCGATAAGGGTTACCGGGCAATGATCTTCTTTAGTGCACAGGCTCTCACATTGCTCAAACTTTTACGGGAAACGGCAGATTGACTGCCGCGAGTAATGAGTATAATGGGCACGGTCACTACAAATGTAGTGTGTGGACAATAAGTTGGAAGTGTGGGTCTCGCTGGGCGCGTGCCAAGAATAAGAACCTGCAGTCACATTATCCTCTGTGTCCTCGATGGCTCAATCGGATACAGCGTCTGCCCTGTAAGCAGGAGATCCCGGGTTCGAGTACCGGGCAGTGCTCACATTTTCAACTGTCTTTGTTGATATTTATCAACGCCTGTAAGCAGCTAAATGTCTGGATTCCATTGTAATTTCATTCTTCGAGAGCTGCAAGGTCTCCAATGTCCGAAAGAACAGATACTATCTTCATATATCAAAACAGATATGTTTAGGTTGGGTGCATATGGCCCCTAACGGCAATTTCTGATGCAAGGGACGATTTACACAGAGTGTAGTTCAGCAAGTTAATTACAGCAGCTGCATTCACAGGAACTGCTCGAATGCATGACCTTTTGCCAGCAGGCACACAGTACATCGTTGGACCGTTGACTGTTGAGTCCGTTTGAAGATTCCTAGCATATCCGCAATGGTACAAGAAGCGACTGTACTTCTAGCGACGAGGTTTTCATCTACTTCCGCAACGGCTACATACACCAGCAGCCCGGGTGGCCAGGTCACTGGGCTAACTCGGTCGATCATCGAATTCCCGAAAGCGGCTCTCAGATGATTCTCCACATAAATGCTGAAATACGTTGGCGCCCCATGCCGCCGGAAGCACAGCCTTTGTCTACCATTTAGAGGTACATCCAATCAGTACCGCCAGCCATCCATACTGAGAGCAGTTTCCAATGTCAGTACACATTCCCAGCGACACCGACACAACGGCTTACGTCTGCACCACTAACAAAGTGTTCCCTAACATTACAAGTTAACTTCAGAGGTCATAATATGCTCCTTATCGAAATCATTTGATTTGATGTTTTCTACCAGCTGTATTAATTTGAACGAATAGTTTCGGAACACCGTGTATACTCGAATTAGAAACTGACGAAAGAACTGATATTAACCTCGCCTGCCCGGCGATTTCGGGCATTTTATTCAAATCTTCTGTTATACCAACTCCTCGTTCCCTCACCCCCTCCCACCTCTATGTCCATCACATCCACCTTCTCTCCCTGTTCGTCTCCTCCTCTTTCCTTTCTCTGTCCATCTCTTGCTCTCAACCCTGTCTGTCCATCTTCTCCTTTTTCCTTTCTCTGCCTATTGCGTCCTTCCCCCCTCTCTGTTCATCTCTTCCTCACCCTCTCTCTGGCCGTCTCTTACTCCCCCTATCTCTGTCCACGTCCTCCTTTCTTTGCCCCTCTTCCTCACTTCCTTATTTGTGTCTATCTACTCCTGCCCCTCACTGTTTGCCCATCTCCCCTTCTCTCTCTCTCATCACGCTCGCCACAGTAGGTCGGCGGTGCTTGCTACATAGCATTTCTTTCTATATCGTAACTAACATGTGTGCCTTATTTGGCTGAAAACGTTCTAGAGTTTTAGCAACATCTTCTTACACGTGGCTTTGCCCATGTATGCATATTTCAAATATATTTCACGCTTGTTTAACATATTTCACAGTAGCTGTACACTGATTTCACCTCCATCTCCAGCTAATTTTGCTCTGTAGTTTCTTCGTCACGCAGCTCAGTGTTTATGACGTCGCATCTCCTGAGCTCTAGCCTATAGAAACATATAATTGAGCAGATAAATTCAGCGACATACGTGGATACTGTCTGCGAAAAGCGTTGCGATTAGAATCAGTAGCAACGAAGTAATAAATTGAAACGTTTTGCTTTATGCCGCAGTTTTTCACGCATGTCATGTATTCATGATGTCATATCACCTGAACTAGTATCGCATAATGATGTAATTTTCCTGACACTCTCAGTGGTGTATATGAATAATGGGTGCAAAACGTGTAGCGAATACAGTTGGTAGTAAAGAAGTAATAATTAAATTGTCATGCTCATGTGGCAGCTTCAATGCATGAATACCGAAAATGAAGTTACTCATAAACTTTTTTGGTTTCACCACTTTGATAGGTTGTCAGCGGGATAAAATTTCATAAAAGTTTGAAATTACGTGTAAAACTTGTTACAAGTCACTCCATGCTCTCAATGTCAAACACTAGATAATTCAAGTATGGATCGTGACAGAGCGAAGTGGTGGAGTGGTTAGCACACTGGACTCGCTTTTAGGAGGGCGTTTGGCCGTCCTGATATGCGTTTTCCTTGGTTTCCCTAAATTGCTTTAGGAAAATGTGGGGATTGGTCGTTTAAAAGAGCAGGGCCGATTTCCTGCCCCATCCTTCCATAATTCAGGCTTGTCCTCTGTCTTTAATGACGTCGTTGTCGACGTTCTTGCACGTCTTGGTCTATGGTGGTTTTTCACTGCCACCCCACCTCTTTGATAGGTAGGTGGTTCTTACTGCCACAGAAAATCTATCCCGACAGTAAGGGATATTTGTACCAAGTTTGGTTGAAATTGATAGAGTGGTTTAGGAGGAAATGTGAGACACACATGCATCCATTTTCATAATATGTATGGATTATTTCTCATTTTAGTGTGAACTATCGTCAGTTTCCTCAATTAACATATTTTTTGAACTGGAAAGAATACAATGAGAAAGCGTTACACGATGTCGTACTTTAACACTCAACCATTTTTATTACCGGACATCATACAGATACTTTTGCATTAAGACAACTCTACTATTACACTAACTAAGACAGAGTTGGGTTTTGCAATGGCCGTAATTAGATACATGTAATTCCTTAGAGACCAGCGAGTAATGTCATTATTGGCAAGGATTCGTATTCCGCGTCATCAATTCATTTATATCGTTACGTAAACTCGGACCAACACCGGAGTTATTGCCAATTTTCTAGCACTTTGCATTGCCTCTAGTATCGGTCTGAGATTATATAATTTTTCTAATATTTCATAGGATATACGTTACATAACGGCGAAAGACTTTGTTTACACAACAAAAAAGGCTAATTTCATTCTGTTATAATTCTTTAGTTTTTTGAAAGGATTATTATTTTGGCCAAGTTTAAACTTTCTCTTTGCTTTATGGGCAACTTTTTCATTTTTCCTGAAGTGAGAACATGGTTATTAATTTTTCATTCATGTGAATATTTTTTCGATTACACTGATTTTGAAAATATGCGTCATTTTTGTTACTCTATTTTACAGATGTTTTCATTTTAGGTATTCCTGTTTGCGTTGTTGATCTCTGTCGACATATTTATACATCGTCAGGTCGTATTTCTTGTTCCTGACGGATAAATTTTAACTTCCCTCCCCCCTTTCGGTTAAGGTTCTATGGAAAAATCGGGAAAAACCACGAACGCGCCCTTCGACCTTGTGTTAAAACTACTTTTGTTACGCTGAATATATTTCATTACTTATGAAAACAGCAAACAGTTATTGTTTTACAGTTTCAAGAAATACACTACTGGCAATTAAAATTGCTACACCAAGAAGAAATGCAGATGATAAACGGGTATTCATTGGACAAATATATTATACTAGAACTGACATGTGAATACATTTTCACGCAATTTGGGTGCATAGATCCTGAGAAATCAGTACCCAGAACAACCACCTCTGGCCGTAATAACGGCCTTGATACGCCTGGGCATTTAGTCAACACAACTTGTATGGCGTGTACAGGTACAGCTGCCCATGTAGCTTCAACACGATACCACAGTTCATCAAGAGTAGTGACTGGCGTATTGTGACTAGCCAGTTGCTCGGCCACCATTGACTAGACGTTTTCAATGGGTGACAGAACTGGAGAATGTGCTGGCCAGGGCAGCAGTCGAACATTTTCAGTACCGAGAAAGGCCCGTAGAGGACCTGCAACATGCGGTCGTGCATTATCCTGCTTAAATGTAGGGTTTCGCAGGGATCGAATGAAGGGTAGAGCCACGGGCCGTAACACATCTGAAATGTAACGACCACTGATCAAAGTGCCGTCAATGCGAACAAGAGGTGACCGAGACATGTAACCAATGGGTGATACGCCAGTATGGCGATGACGAATACACGCTTCCAATGTGCGTTCACCGCGATGTCGCCAAACACGGATGCGACCATCATGATGCTGTAAACAGAACCTGGATACGTCCGAAAAAATGACGTTTTGCCATTCGTGCACCCAGGTTCGTCGTTGAGTACACCATCGCAGGCGCTCCTGTCTGTGATGCAGCGTCAAGGGTAACCGCAGCCGTGGTCTCCGAGCTGATAGTCCATGCTGCTGCAAAGGTCGTCGAACTGTTCGTGCAGATGGTTGTTGTCTTGCAAACGTCCCCATCTGTTGACTCAGGGATCGAGAAGTGGCTGCACGATCCGTTACAGTCATCTCGATTGATAGTGATACGAGGCCGTTGGGATCCATCACAGCGTTCCGTATTACCCTGCTGAACCCACCGATTCCATATTCTGCTAACAGTCATTGGATCACGACCAACGCGAGCAGCAATGTCGCGATACGATAAACCGCAATCGCGATAGGCTACAATCGACCCTTCATCAAAGTCGGAATCGTGATGGTACGCATTTCTCCTCCTTACACGAGGCATCACAACTGCGTTTCACCAGGCAACACCGGTCAACTGCTGTTTGTGTATGAGAAATCGGTTGGAAACTTTCCTCATGTCAGCGCGTTGTAGGTGTCGCCACCGGCGCCAACCTAGTGTGAATGCTCTGAAAAGCTAATCATTTGCATATCACAGCATATTCTTCCTGTCGGTTAAATTTCGCGTCTGTAGCACGTCATCTTCGTTGTGTAGCAATTTTAATGGCCAGTAAATGTGTATTAAATGTCTCACTTTACGAGAGTGAGGTGGAATGAACGCTCTTTCTGCCTAGGCGAAGCCATAGTTGCTTTCGTCGAGTCGACGTTTGTATTGCAGAGAAGACATCCTGAAGCAACTCACCCGGTTCTGCGTTAATAATGAGAAAAGAAAGAATGTAAACGTAACAAATCATGCATCCAAGTTGCTGACAAGAATAATATGCAGAAGAATGAAAAAAGAAAACTGAGGATCTCTTAGAGGACGACCAGTTTTTCTTTCGGAAGGGTAAGGGCAGCAGATATGATTGATAATGGAAACAAGACCAAAGGAAATAAAGACACGTTCTTTGGATTGGTTGACCAAGTAAAAGCGTTAGAGTATGTAAAATGATGGGAGATGTTCGAAAATCTCAGGAAAACAAGTTTAAGTCATAGCAAAATAAGGACTGTATTCAATGTGCGCAAGTACGTAGAGGGAAGAATAAGAATGACAAAAGCCAAGTTCTCGGGTTAGAAAGGCTGTAGAGACAGGTACGCAGTCTCTCTCCATTACTGACCAATCTGCACATCGAAGACGCATAGAGGAAATAAAGAAGTGGATTGAAATTCAGATGAAAGAGTTCGGTGATAAGATTCGCTGATGACATTTCTATCCTCAGTGCATGCGATAAAGATTTATAGGAAATACTGAATAGATTGAACAGTCCAATGAGCACAGATTATGTTTGGACGAAGGAAGGTGGACATGAAAAGCAGATTAACAGAGGCAAACAGGGAATTCCTGGCTAAGTGAAGTCCATTAGTGCGAAACTTTGACCTCAATTTGAGGAAGAAATTTCTGAGAATGTACTTTTGGTGCGCGGCATTGTAAAGCAGTGAATCATGGCCTGTGGGAAATCGGGAAATAAGAGACTGGAAGCGTTTAAGATGTGGTGCTACAGAATAATGTTGAAAATTGAATGGATTGGTAAGATAAGGAAAGAGGCGGTTCTCTGCAGAACTGATGAAGAAAGAAACACATGGAAAACATTGACAGTAACAAGGGCCCTGATGGTAGGACTTGTAATTCTGACAATGCAGGTTTTAAACTTTGGCGGGCATCAGTTTTTTGCCACTCGGTCCGCTCCATTACAGACGCATACTACCGAGCGTGAAGTACTGTACAGCGGAGTGACAACCAGACACCTCCTATCCTCAGGATGCTGAAGACGAGGAAAGAGAAGGGGGCAAGTGGACACATCTGTCAAAAGTGTTTCTATATCTTGTTCGAGAACACACGTTACTCTACGCTGAAAATAGTAAATAATATGAGAAAATAATAATGTCAATCTCACGGACGTATTGATTCTGCGGCTCTCTTTCTTTCTCTCTCTCTCTGTCTCTCTCAAAATAGGAATCAATAAAAACGTAAGCGTCTGAAGAGTTATTATGAAATGAAAAATGGTTCAAATGGCTCTGAGCACTATGGGACTTAACTTCTGAGGTCATTAGTCCCCTAGAAGTTAGAACTACTTAAACCTAACTAACCTAAGGACAGCACACACATCCATGCCCGAGGCAGGATTCGAACCTGCGACCGTAGCAGTCGCGCGGTTTCAGACTGTAGCGCCTAGAACTGCTCGGCCACCTCAGCCGGCTACAGGTTAGAAGCAGCGCCCTTTGACACAATGAAGAATTAATTTAGTATTAAGAAAACGCTATTAATCGCGTTTTATTTATTTAGTGCCGACCGATTTCAGCCCATCGCAGGAGCCATCTCCAGGGCGAACATACCGCTGGTCGACTGCTGGTGGCGTCACGTCTACCAAGGTGTGCCAGGGGCCTGTCCCTTGGTAACGTCCTTTTTCTGTCGGATGTACTCCCCGGACGAAATTTTGTGAGAGGCATTTTTTTTATCGCTGACAAGTGAAGAGTCGCGCTGCGAAGACCGAGTGCGCGAATTTCGCTTCACCCTGTAAAATATTTTTAACAGGAACCCATGTCCGGAAGCCGTTTGAAAACATGTTTGGTAGTGGGCCAGTATGCTTACGTGGGATTAACTGATGTCATATGTCCTACCCCTCTGACCTGGTTCGAGCCTCAATCACGTATCTGTGAGTCCTATAGCAACATGGTTGAGTACACATTTGCAGAATACATGGACATGATCATTCTGTACAGCGAAGCTCATGGTAATGGAAGAGATTCTCGTCGCCTTTATCAATATCGTCGTGCACAACATGCAGCATCATCGCATATGCTTTTCGCCACAGTTATGCAACGGTTTCGAGAAAAGGTTACATTCGCCGCCAACACTTGTGACTGTGGTGCTCCAGGAAGAAGCAGCACTCCTGAATTAGCATAGGCCGTACTGCATCATGTAGGAGAGAACTCGTCAATGAGTACACGAGCAATAGCGCGTGCAGTGGATGTTGCTCCCAGCACCATCTGGTATATTGAGGATGACTAACAATTACATCCATACCACCTCCGACACTCCATACCACCTCTAACATTTACAGACCTGAATAAGGCACAAACTAGGTGAGAGGTAGCACTCCGTCTTCAGGACAAAAGTGGCCCATGGGGACTGTCCGACCGCCGTATCATCCTTAGCTGAGGACGCGGATAGGAGGGGCGTGTGGTCAGCACACCACTCTCCAGGTCGTTATGATGGTGATGTTTGACCGGAGGCGCTACTATTCGGTCGAGTAGCTCCTCAATCGGCATCACGAGGCTGAGTGCACCCCGAAAAATGGCAACAGCATATGGCGGCCCGAATGGTCCCCCATCCAAGTGCCGGTCACACCCGGCAGAGCCTAATTTTGGTGATCTGACAGGAACCGGTGTATCCATTGCGGCAAGGCCGTTGCCAGGAGAGAGGTAGGATAGACATCAAATGACATCAGGCAATGCAACGTAAGAGTTCCCTATCATGACTACCCTGCTGCAAACCTACCTAGCAAAGATTCTGTCAAACAGCTGTAGCTCGGAAACGGTATGTTTCTGGACATGGATTCCTGTTCAGTATATTATGCACTCACTCACTCACTCCCTTCTAAGAGTCCTAGATGTTTGTAATGGGAATTTCCGAACACCATCAATATTGGATCCAATTTAAGTTGTTCGTAATTGTAATACCTAGATACTGAGATGAATGGAGAACCTTTCAATTTTTGCGATTTATCGTGTGACCAAGGAGTTAGGAGTCACGCTATGAACCTCCCACTTGTTACTGTTCAGAGTCGATTGCTACATTTCGCACCGGGCAGGTATCTTGTCTATCTAGTGGTCCTGGAGTGTGGAAGAGAGTCAGGGCAAATGTCTAGAGAACAGTTCTGACAAACAGCAATAGCGATACTGTCACAGATAGAGGTACATGCAGGGTTTGTAAACACAGGGGCGGGCTGCCCTTATCGGAAGAAGGTGGCCGCGTTGTTGGCGGGGAGCAACAGCGATCAGCCGTGGGTGGAGGGCTGACAGCGCGTGCGCGGGCGCATGCGCGGTGCGCCACGCGGGCCGGCGGCCCCTCGCGGTCTGTTAGCGATCGGCCGGCCCCGTGAGCTACGGCCGCTCGGCGCTCGGCGCTCGCAGTCCGTCCCGTGATTTATGCAGCGCGGCCGGCTTATCGGCGCTCAGCTGGCCGCTGTGGGAGGAGGAAGCGCGCCGGCGGAGCAGCGGTTCTGCTGCGCTCCCAAGGTCCGCGTCCGCGCCGAAACACATTCATCATCCTCCAGGTATCCTCATTGTCTGCGCGTCCTCTAGCGGCCGCGATTCACAATAGAATTATGAAAGCAGGCCTTAATAGAGACGCTACATTGTGCCTGTCCTGAATAATACTCCCCGCATTAGTCATATCACGAACTGCAAACCCTTGTCATCGTTCCTTGCCATCTAATATGCTCCACCACAACAGTCCTTCGCTCTAAATCACTAAATGGATTCTATCGTACAACGGACTGTTAGCCTTTTCAGATGAGTAGTCACGTCACACGTTTCTCAGCGTGTACAGGCGCGCAGAAGCGTTCACTGTTTGCTTCCTTCCAGCAGAAATATATTTAGGTGCTATTAAAGCAAACATTCACATTTAAATAATAAAATACAGTAAAATTTATGACCCAATGGAAATGCATGAACTCAACTTGTCAGATAATTTCTTCAAATATGACAAAACATTGATTTTATCCATATTGGATGAGAGGTTGTGGTTGTGAATGTCAGTGTTAAGAAATATATCGGGTCAACCACTTGTTTATAGTGTGAAACACTAAGATTGACGCGTTTCGGAAGTCAAGCTTCCATAATCAGAATAATAAAAAGTAAAAGTGTGGTGTCACCGCCAGACACCACACTTGCTAGGTGGTAGCCTTTAAATCGGCCGCGGTCCGCTAGTATACGTCGGACCCGCGTGTCGCCACTGTCAGTGATTGCAGACCGAGCGCCGCCACACGGCAGGTCTAGAGAGACTTCCTAGCACTCGCCCCAGTTGTACAGCCGACTTTGCTAGCGATCGTTCACTGACAAATTACGCTCTCATTTGCCGAGACGATAGTTAGCATAGCCTTCAGCTACGTCATTTGCTACGACCTAGCAAGGCGCCATTATCATTTGCTATTTATCTTGTGATGCATGTACCGTCAGACCGATGTTCACCAATTATGGATTAAAGTTAAAGTATTCCATCAGCTACGTACTTTATTTGCCAGTCTCAATCCCTTTAACTGTTCCGGACCTCACGCCAGCCTGCGTGAGCTTAAACGCGTGCCTTTCGGCTTCCTCATAGTGGCTTGGCTGTCTTGCCAAGTCACAACAAAAAGAACCTGTTAAAACTCGCTAAAATGGGACATGTACCAGCACTCCGTCTTCAGGCCACAAGTGGCCATCGGGACCATCCGACCGCCGTGTCATCCTCGGCTGAGGATGCGGATAGGAGGGGCGTGCAGTCAGCACACCGCACTCCAGGTCGTTATGATGGTTTTCTTTGACCAGAGCTGCTGAGTGCACCCCGAAAAATGGCAACAGCGCATGGCGGCCCGGATGGTCACCCATCCAAGTGCCGGCCAAGCCCGACAGCGCTTAACTTCGGTGATCTCACGGGAACCGGTGTATCCACTGCGGCAAAGCCGTTGCCGGACATGTACCAGGCACAATAAAATTGATAATAAAATTAAAACATCGTGGCTACTTCCCTTGTGGCAGCCGTGTCTTCCAAGGTGCATCTCCACATAGTCGTCAAAATATAAAAACTCTAAAATTGTGTTACCTATGGTGTTCAACATCTAACCACATGGCTCTCTCCTCTATCGTCGTAAACCATGTGGTTAGATGTTGAACTCCATAGGTGACACAATTTTAGAATTTTTTGTATATGGAGAGCAGGAACATTGCCGGATACATTCATAAACAACTTTGAAAGAGGGTTTTTTTCTTAATAGTGTCAGATACGTGATAAGATGGTATGTTACCGATGCAACATAGATGGCGCGATGGTGTTATTAGATAGAACTCAAAAAGATATTTCCACCATGAATGCCAAAGTTAATAGCTTACATTTTGGAATGAAATTCACTGTACAGACTGATGCATTACAGTGTAAGTTGCCAAGACGTAAAATCACAAATGTTAGGCAACAGCATAAGTTTAAGATTTATCTTAAAGATACTACAGTGGATCTTAAATTTCATAACAAGTCGTGTCACCGAAACATGCATAAAACGGCGTATTTTCTATGCTGCAATGTGTGAAAACCATACCGCCGATCGGGGTGGCCGATCGGTTCTGGGCGCTACAGTCTGGAACTGCGCGACCGCTACGGACGCAGGTTCGAATCCTGCCTCGGGCATGGATGTGTGAGATGTCCTTAGGTTAGTTAGGTTTACGTAGTTCTAAGTTCTAGGAGACTAACGACCTCAGTAGATAAATCCCAAAGTGCTCAACGACGAACCTGGGTGCCCGAATGGCAAAACGTCATTTTTTCGGATGAATCCAGGTTCTGTTTACAGGTTCATGATGGTCGCATCCGTGTTTGGAGACATCGCGGTGAACGCACATTGGAAGCTTGTATTCGTCATCGCCATACTGGCGTATTACCCGGCGTAATGGTATGGGGTGCCATTGCTTACACGTCTCGGTCACCTCTTGTTCGCATGGACGGCACATTGAACAATGAATGTTACATTTCAGATGTGTTACGACCCGTGGCTCTACCCTTCATTCGATCCCTGCGAAACACTACATTTCAGCATGATAATGCACGACCGCATGTTGCAGGTCCTGTACGGGCCTTTCTGGATACAGAAAATGTTCGACTGCTGCCCTGGCCAGCACATTCTCCAGATCTCTCACCAATTGAAAACGTCTGGTCAATGGTGGCCGAGCAACTGGCTTGTCATAATACGCCAGTCACTAATCTTGATGAACTGTGGTATCGTGTTGAAGCTGCATGGGCAGCTGTACCTGTACACGCCACCATACAAGCTCTCTTTGACTAAATGCCCAGGCGTATCAAGGTCGTTATTACGGCGAGAGGTGGTTGTTCTGGGTACTGATTTCTCAAGATCTATGCACCCAAATTGCGTGGAAATGTAATCACATGTCAGTTCTAGTATAGTATATTCGTCAAGTGAATACCCGTTTATCATCTGCATTTCTTCTTGGTGTAGCAATTTTAATGGCCAGTAGTGTATATCGTTTGCTTGGAAGCGAGGCAAAACTGGGTGATGTCGAATCACTTTCGGTAGTATCACAATTTTACAATTTTACAGTTGTAATTTAGAGCTCTTGTCTTATAGTTATGATTAAATCGAAATATAATAAAATCTATAAGGCATAATTGCGTCGAAGATGACCCTGCGACTGACTTTTGCATATACGATAATGGAAAACGTTTCTCACGGTTTTCATTTCCAACGAATAAAAATTACTCGATTCCCATTATAAGTACTTATCTCTTGTGCATCTGCAGATGGATATCGCACCCAGTAAGCTGCTTTATAGCTATCCGATCTCGCTCTTTCGCACCGATTACTCGTCTTTTTCTTGTGTTAAATTACGTGGAAACGTTAGCGCAATCATTCTACAGCTGTCGAATGGAGTGAGTTTCACACAAACATCGCAATCAGTTGTCGATTTCAGATTCACCACTCTGGTCGACAATAGGACTTAGTTTTCTTGTACAATAGTGAGAAGTTAGAGAAAAAAATTGGGTAAAATTTTAATATTGACTTAGTGAATGCTTTATCTTTCAATTTCGGCATATGTTACTTTCACATCCCACGTAGATGTGATCTGGATAGCGGAAAACTGTCACGTAGCACTAACGACTGTTTCCTTGCATTTTTAAATTGCGTTATCTGCTTACTTTTATAAGAAACATTCCGCTCCTCATCAGTTCTCTATGTTTCCATGCGTTTCTCACGTGTTCGCTAACCTATCTCTTTCTCTGGTAAGATTAACTAATTGTTTCTTCACCTATTCTTTCCCTAGCTCTCGTCATCTAAGAACAATACATTATCTCACCATAGATTCTCGTGTACCGTAGGACGTACATGACAGAAAAACGTCTAGATGATTTTTAATTTTGCCTGCACATATTAGTTACAAAGCCACCACAGCGTGGTCAGATGATCTGACACCGCTGCAAACCATGAGCCATCCCGGTTGCTCCGAACTAGGTGTACACACAACAAGGTTTTCAGGAGACCTAGAGACCCAAAGTAGTAGACTTCCTTCCATCCATTCTTGTAGCTTCATTCAAAAAAGAAAATTGATCTGCACATATTGCAATTAATGGTTCTCTGTTTGGAACGAATGCTGCTACTTCTCAGACTCATTCATGAGCTAATCCATCGATTACACACAGGGTGTTAAAAAAGAGTATTCCATGTTTTGAGGGATGGGAGCACGGGAAAGAACTAGACAAAATACCCAGCAAACATGAGCTCTTAACTGCATTCGTCGACTGTAAACATGATGTTAAAAAGGGTGTTCAATTTTTTGGGGAATGGTTATATGGAATAGAAATAGACAAAAGTTCCTAGTAAACATGGGCTCTAAACTGCATACCTTAAGAGCTTTGAGCACTTGTTCTTCTTCGCTATTGTGAAACACGTCTCTCCTACTACACCCCTGATATGTCTAGATACGACAGTCACAGATGACATGTGCGGAAGCATCGTGTCTGATCACCTGCATCCATTCATATCCATTGTGCATTCCGTTTTACTTTCAAAATTCCAGCGTTACAGTGCAACACCCAACACGTGCGGAATTGCTACAGAATCTCTCCAGGGACATTCCTCTGAGTTTAAACGCTTCTGATGGCCACCCCAGCCATGAACATTATTGAGCATATTTTGGATTCCGTACAACGTGCTGTTCAGAAGTGATCTCCACCCCCTCGTACTCTTACGGATTTATGGTCAGCGCTGCAGGATTGATGGTGTCAATTCCCTCCATCACTTCTTCAGACATTCACTTCAACTAACTTCGCAATTGCGAATAAGGGCTACCACCAGCTGTAGAACGGAATCACGACAACCAAAATTGGTGGCGGACCGTGACTTGAACCCGGATTTCCCACTTATCGTGAACGTTAGCCTTACCATTTGGCTATCCGTGCACGACTCACGGCCAGATGCAAACTGCCGTATGTCGTCAACCATGCGTCTACGACCTGCACTTGTACATCCATTATGTATATTCCCGTAGAGGTGAGACGTTGTACTTGAAAGCTGCTTGTCCGGTATCGGCAGATAAATGAGATATTGCAGTGCCAGAGTTATTCCGATTACGATGCATTGCGGCGACCACAGCCGTCACGAAACACATAAAATGAAATCGCAGTACCGAGTAAGGACTGCCATCAGCTGTAGAATGGAATGACGACTGTGGTCCCCGCAGAGCATCGTAATCAAAATAACTCTGGCATTGCAATATCGTACTTCAGACAATAGTCGAGTCCATGCCACGTCGTGTTGCGGCTCTTTTGCGTGCTCGCGGGGGCCCTACACTATATTAGGTAGGTAAACCATTTTCTTTGGCTCTTCAATGTATATGGTTACCAGTATATTTTGTCCGCCCCAGTAGCTGAGTGGTCAGCGTGACGGATTGCCGTCCTCCGGGCCCGGGTTCGATTCCCGGCTGGGTCGGAGATTTTCTCCGCTCAGGGACTGGGTGTTGTGTTGTGTTCATCATCATTTCATCCCCATCCGGCGTGCAGGTCGCCCAATGTGGCGCCGAATGTAATAAGACCTGCGCCAAGGCGGCCGGACCTGCCCCGCGAGGGGCCTCCCGGCCAATGACGCCAAACGCTCATCATCATCACCAGTATATTTTGTGTATGTCATGGGATTAGCTCTACTATGGTTTGATTCAAGAGGTACAGTAAACATTAATAGCATCAGAGATGGTATTTGTGTGAGACCTGGTGTGGGCAGGAATTTGGAATTCATGGCTGCTGACACTAACAACTAACTAACGCCGCCGTTATTATTTGGGAGATGGACATCGGTACAGGTTATATTCGAAAGAAGTTACGTAGTTTTTAAAGTTTCGGTCAACATAGCTTAAGAGGTCATTCGGGATTGGATGGTTAGATTGCGTGTAGACTGTGGATAGTAGCAACGGCCAATATGAGATTTGGGGGAAAGGTGGTATGAGGTGCTGAGTTGCGTCATTTAGGAATGGTTGGGACTTAGAAGTGATATTTCTGAGCTATCGACTCTATCATTGGCATTGGGACTGTAAAAAGGGAGTAGGATGTAAATTGTAAGTAATGGTGGGTGTGTAATGGCGGTTATGCAGGAATCTTTCGTTTAGAGGAAATGTCTGTATTTCGTATTTCTGATGGTATTGTAGTTGAGGAAATAGATATTCTGATGTAGTAAATTTTCTGTCATAACAGTGTTAAGAGTTAGATTTAACAAAGATTTCGAAGTGATAAAAGAAATACGTGTTTGATTTTGGGAGTAGGTGTGCGTTGAGATGAAAAATGGCGCGAGTCACAGCGTTATTTACCTTTGTAAGTGGTATCTTTCCAATCGGTGGATATTTTGGTTAACAAACAAGGGGAACCCGCCATGGGTCGCTCATTGATGCAGTCGAAACTCGGCAGTGTGAAAAAAGGTGGAACTAAAGGGGCAGCTGTTTCGGCACGGGTGCCAACAATCAACCATCTGCAAGAAAATGACTGTCAGATTTTGTCTCTACATCAGCGCACTCGCTCATTGTAAAACTAAGTAATTTGGTGACGTAGTGGCGAAGGGCACAGTTTCGAAATTTTGCACCTCGTGTTCAAAACCAATCTTATGTTTTACTTTTCTTTTGTTGTCGGGAAAGCATGTCACATCAATAACTTACGTGACATCGTAAAATGCAACTAAATTATTGAAAAGTAAAATAATCATTTCACATCCTATTAAAAATATATTGCCTCATCACAAAACTTATTTGATCTTACATAATTAACAGCAGTTGAAAATTAAAACTCAAAAATTCTAAAATTTCAATTTTTGCTTATATTTTTTACATTTATGCTTCAAGTGAAGCAGTGCATTCATAAAAACATTCAAAGCATCGCAATTCGGAGAGGGATAAGCTACGTGCGAAGGCACGTATACAACAGTCACATTCATTTGTGTGAATATCATTAGAAAAACAATCTCGCGATAATTTCGTGATAAACCATGTGTATACAGGGTGACAATTATTGGACCGTATGAAATAAAATCGTCATTAGTTATGAACAGTTTGCGTTAGGACGTTCAAACTGCACGGTTGACCGCGGTGCATGACGGTAATTAGTATACGCTGCCGGCCGGTGTGGCCGTGCGGTTAAAGGCGCTTCAGTCTGGAACCGCGTGACCGCTACGGTCGCAGGTTTGAATCCTGCCTCGGGCATGGATGTGTGTCATGTCCTTAGGTTAGTTAGGTTTAATTAGTTCTAAGTTCTAGGCGACTGATGACCTTAGAAGTTGAGTCGCATAGTGCTCAGAGCCATTTGAACCAGTATACGCTGAATGATTTGTTTTAGCGACGAAGCCCACTTTCATTTGGATAGGTTCGTCAATAAGCAAAAATGGCATATTTGGGGGACTGAGAATTTGCATTTAACGGGCGACTATATGGTGTGCAATGTCCAGTCAGAGAATAATCGGTGCGATATTCCTTGATGGCGCGGTGACTACCGAACGGTACGTGAAGGTTTAGGAAGATGATTTCATCCCCATATTCCAATTTATTTTGGCAAGATGTGGTTCGTGCAAGACGTAGCTCGATACCATCGAAGCGGGAGAGTGTCTGATGTCCTGGAGGAGCACTTTGGGGACCGCACTGTGGCTCTGGGGTACCCAGAGGTCATTGGTATGGGCCTCGACTGGCCGCCGCATTCTAACCAATGCGACCCCTTTTTGTGGGGCTATATTAAAGACAAGGTGTGCAACAATGACTCCAAAATCATTGCTGAGCCAAAACCCGCCATTCAGGAAGTCATTGACAGCATCTACGTCCCGACACTTCGGCGGGTCGTGCAGTATTTCGCTATTCGTCTGCGCCACATCATCGCCAGTGATGGAAGGCACATCGAACATGTCACAACCTAAATCCGCATATATGAGTGACGTTTACATGTCCAAATGATTCAAATGGCTCTGAGCACTATGGGACTTAAATTCTGAGGTCATCAGTCCCCTAGAACTTAGAACTACTTAACCCTAACTAACCTAAGGACATCACACACATCCATGCCCGAGGCAGGATTCGAACCTGCGACCGTAGTGGTCACGCGGCTCCAGACTGAAGCGCCTAGAACCGCTCGGCCACCCCGGCCGGCAAAATAAAGTATGTGCACGCCAAATTTGTAAATAATTTACGTTTTTTCATGTAATTCAATAATTGTCACCCTGTAAAAACATATTCTCGAAAGACTGAATCTGCTGTTCGTTGTGGATCAAGGCATATATTTTAACTGCATCACTTCTACTTGTGATTCACGTTTGCCGTTCGGTGAGAGTAGGGCACTTCTGAAATCTGCGAATGTAATTCTTCACCTGACAGTAAAAGTATATATCAAAGGGTTTACAAAACGGTATACAGTTTGGAGGAATTACTTTTAATGAACATTTTGTTATTTATAGTTCGCCGGCAGACACGCTGTCGTACAAGGATGGATTGTTTTGCGCACCCAACAAGTCGATAATGTACAGACTAATGTTTACGTAAGATCGCAAAACTTCGTCCACAAACTGATTATAGGTTTCCTTTATGGGCTTTTCGCATTTTGTGACTGTTAAGTGGAGATTCTGGTATCGTTTCCTTAGTTGGTTTACGTTCATATGGACTCGAGGAACAAATCTGTCACTAACTTCTTGGAGACGAACGAAATATGTTGGTAGCAGTTTCCCGGAAGATGTTAATTCATGTCAGTTGTGATAGTAAAATCTGTATTTAATAAGATTTGAAATCTATATTTCTTTTGTCGTTAGTTCCATTGTCCATTGTATTTCTTGGTTATCAGCTAATGCGCTACCAACCCACTTGGTTTTTTCTTCGCTCGGGTAACCTGATGAATACGCTTATCACCCTGCCAAGTTTCGACTGATAAGAGACTTAATGGTGGATTCTTCTTGGAAGGTTATGAGGCAGATGATGTCTTCAGTGATGTGTGGAAGACCGAGGGAAAAGAACAAGTGTCAGTAAGTTCAGGAGTTGATTGGAATTTGCTTTCACGACAGGAGAATGGATGAATTTTAATGCAGATGTTGCACATAAGCAAGATTTTCTTTGATCATTGTTTGTAAATGTTATGTTGCTTCTAGCGAAGACAGGTGGGCAGGTTTTTACAATTTTTGGTCAGGCGGTCGTTATACTGAAGGCATCGATGGCAGCGGTATGCTTGTGGCGTCGTTCTATATGATTCTGCACGTTCCTGCGGTGAAGCAAGGCCCTATTTTTTCGTTTTTTTAAGTTCTGAAATTGCTCTTATTAAGTAGAAGGTCCATTATCGTTTCTAATGCGTAGTTGTTTGAGAATATTCATCTAAGATAACGAATTTAGTTCACTCTCGATTTATTCGTAGTTGTAGTCTGCATCAGCCCTTTTAAGCACTGTTGTGAACTTTGGAGGTCGAGGTGAAGGCTGTGGTTATTTTCGCATAAGATTTGTGTGGTGTATTATGACTGCATTTTTTGTTTTCAAAAGTAGAGGATGAAGTTCTTGATCGACAACGTTGGTGTATATCCTTGACTGTGAATGAGGAGTGTCATGAGGTTGAGGAGTTTGGGTTCGCATCTGCTCTCTATAAAAGGAGGAGGAAGATGCGGGTTTTGAGTAGAAAAGGTGATTCCGATCTGCTTGTCATCAGAGTCTGACTGGGTTGCCTAGGTGGTTTCAGTTTCACCCTTACGTTCACTTGAACTGGTAGATATTTTGTCATTTGTAATAGGTTTAGGTTAGGTGTGGAAGAGAGGTTGTGGGATGAAGTGGGGAAGAGACAGTTGATCTGGAGGTTCCGCTGTGAGCGCAGTCGATGGTGAGACTGCTGCTATTGCTCGTGGTGGTGTGGCTGACATTGCGGCTCGCGATGTTGTGTCTGATGCTGGGACCATTGATGACGATGGTACTCCTGCGAGTGGTGTTGTGAGTGGAGCAGGAGAGTTGTGGGAAGATCCGGTTAACGTCCGACAGATAGTCGTTGCCTATGTTGTTGTCCAGGCAGCCGACGGTATCGTGGCAGCGGTTCCGGGCGATGACTCATTGTTTCGATCTTCTCCTCGTAGTGCTGCTCAGTGATGGAGGTAACGCCCTTCCTCGACAGGAAAAGCCTGCCTCTCGGTGTTTATCTGCCGACGACGATTGGAAATCGATGTAGTGCTGACGATGAATCGCCGATGCTATGTATGAAAAGTTTTAGTAAACGTATACTCAGATGTAAAGGTGTTGTTCCTAGCACTTCGCTGACTGACTCCAACTCTTCCTTAGACGCCATCGTCTTACGAACGGCACTATAGGTTCGATCCAGGCGGCACTCTGCATGCGAGTCCGCGCCAAAGACGATGACCGTCTGCAGATGGGTATACCTTACAGGATCGCGTCCCCCTTGTGATAGGTGGAGAAACCGGTCAAATGGTCGTATCCTATCACGACGAATTTTTGATGGCGGCCACTTAGTTTCTCAGACACGGACTCCCTGTCGGATGAACCTGCATCTTCGAAGTGGGTGTATATTCGCACAAACAGATTCGCAAGGCGTTCCACGTGGAATCAAGAATTCGGATACACGAAGAAATTGAGGGTAATATCCTTAAGTCAAATGCTTTCCTAACCTTCTAGGCAGGAGCGTGATTTTTGCAATCAAGTGCAATAGAACGACCGGTGGAGCGGTTCGCTCAAGTCATGCAATTTGTCTGAGATGCCAGAGTAGGTTCTGAGATTCGCTCGACACCCACACCAAGCAACAAAGTTATAAGAATTTCGGAAATTGTTCAGGATCTTTTACGTTTTAAAGTCTTGATTGCAATATGTAGCTGCCAGCATTTCGTCAACGCTACTTGAAGATCTTTTCTACATCTACATCTACATGACTACTCTGCAGTTCACATTTAAGTGCTTGGCAGAGGGTTCACCGAACCACAATCATACTATCTCTCTACCATTCCACCCCCGAACAGCGCGCAGGAAAAACGAACACCTAAACCTTTCTGTTCGAGCTCTGATTTCTCTTATTTTATTTTGATGATCATTCCTACCTATGTAGGCTGGGTTCAACAAAATGTTTTCGCATTCGGAAGAGAAGGTTGGTGACTGAAATTTCGTAAATAGATCTCGCCGCGACGAAAAACGTCTTTGCTTTAATGACTTCCATCCCAACTCGCGTATCGTATCTGCCACACTCTCTCCCCTATTACGTGATACTACAAAACGAGCTGCCCTTTTTTGCACCCTTTCGATGTCCTCCGTCAGTCGCACCTGGTAAGGATCCCACACCGCGCAGCAATATTCTAACAGAGGACGAACGAGTGTAGTGTAAGCTGTCTCTTTAGTGGAGTTGTTGCATCTTCTAAGTGTCCTGCCAATGAAACGCAACCTTTGGCTCGCCTTCCCCACAATATTAGCTATGTGGTCTTTCCAACTGAAGTTGTTCGTAATTTTAACACCCAGGTACTTAGTTGAATTGACAGCCTTGAGAATTGTACTATTTATCGAGTAATCGAATTCCAACGGAATTCTTTTGGAACTCATGTGAATCACCTCACACTTTTCGTTATTTAGCGTCAACTGCCACCTGCCACACCATACAGCAATCTTTTCTAAATCGCTTTGCAACTGATACTGGTCTTCGGATGACCTTACTAGACGGTAAATTACAGCATCATCTGCGAACAACCTAATAGAACTGCTCAGATTGTCACCCAGGTCATTTATATAGATCAGGAACAGCAGAGGTCCCAGGACGCTTCCCTGGGGAACACCTGATATCACTTCAGTTTTACTCGATGATTTGCAGTTTATTACTACGAACTGCGACCTTCCTGACAGGAAATCACGAATCCAGTCGCACAACTGAGACGATACCCCATAGGCCCGCAGCTTGATTAGAAGTCGCTTGTGAGGAACGATGTCAAAAGGTTTCCGGAAATCTAGAAATACGGAATCAACTTGAGATCCCCTGTCGATAGCGGCCATTACTTCGTGCGAATAAAGAGCTAGCTGCGTTGCAAAAGAACGATGTTTTCTGAAACCATGCTGATTACGTATCAATAGATCGTTCCCTTCGAGGTGATTCATAACGTTTGAATACAGTATATGCTCCAAAACCCTACTGCAAACCGACGTCAATGATATAGGTCTGTAGTTCGATGGATTACTCCTAATACCCTTCTTAAACACTGGTGCGACCTGCGCTATTTTCCAATCTGTAAGTACAGATCTTTCGAAAAGAAAAAAAGACGGAAAAATGTTATTTTCAGTACGCAAGTTAGAATAATTTACCCAGACAATCAAGTGATCAAGGATAATGAGTCCATTGTCTAGAACAATTGAGGAGTGAGTTGACTCCGGTTTCCCTTTTTGCAGCCACAGATCATGCTGGTTATACAAGCGTGATGTAATTTTATCTCCGTAACACTGATGTATAAATGATTAGTGAAATTCATAATTCTTTACAACACTCGCACCACTGAAGGAATTCTATAAATATGGAAACACCTGCAACAAGCGGTATCTGTGGCAAGCAGGAATAGAAATGGCTTAGAATTTCTGAGACAATATAGCTATTCAGAATCTTATGAAATCTGTATGAAAATAATCCAAGACAACAAACTGAGAGGGCAAGACAGGATGACACTAAGCAAAAGATATACGTAAGACTAGAAAACGGAAATCGCAGCAGTGGATACCTATTTCAGAGTTCCCAGTTATAGCTGATAAATTGCATGAAACAGTAGTAAAAGTAAAACTGAGAATAAAATAGTGCGTTGTGTTGTTCTGATGGTACATGCAAGACAAATGAGCTGGGAAAGGTGAGGGGGAGGCTGCACTACTTCTGCAATTACGTCTTGTGGGTGTGTGATTAATGCCATACATTGCTTGTAATGGCAGGTGGTAGTTAAAATACTAAAACTGTATTTAGAAGTTATACAAGCTGAAGTCATTTAGATAACACCTTTTAAATGATGTGAAGGGCAAAATATCGCATCAAGTATAGTTCCTTTGAACAGTACTCGAATAATAAACATCCGCGATAGTAATAAGCTCATTCATTGACTTGTGGTGCTTGTAAAGATAATTAGAGACTTATTGACATCGTAGAAAGTGTTGGTATATGAGTTAAGGAATAGTAAGTGCGAGAAATTGACTTCAAACATTGTCCCGGGATATTTTCTATGTAACTGGAGTACTTCATTATTACCACAATTCATATAATTAATTTTGCGAGTTATGCTAGTTTGAGACCAGTAGACACATTTTATTAGCAGACATTCCAGAACTTGCCTAGTGTTGTTCCGATGTTCTTTCTTTTAATGCAGATGCTAGTACGTCAAGATACCATATGAATATTAGGACAATGTACTCAGTTTTTTTTACAGCGGTATGATTTTCTCGTAACGGACATAAACAGACTACCAAAATCTAGTAACAACAACGAAACAAAACAAAAAGCCTTACGGTTTGGTTTATCCCGCTCTCAAAAAAATTTACAGATATCGAGTGACCCGGCGGTGTATCAACATCCGAGCAACACATTCCACGCAATCTCTAGGAGATTCAAGTCTGCGGAAAATGAAGGCCGCTCCATTCGCCGTATGTTTTCAATCACTGCTGTCTCCACTAGCCGGCACTACGGAGGTAGGCGCTGTCGTCCATGAAAATGAAGTCAGAATGCAGTGCGGCTACGGTACCACATTATTGAGCTCTGCTACAAATGTGTACACTGGCGTTCATACACTAATTATGATATTCATTCGTGACATGACTTTCAGACACACCGCATCAAATCCCAATACATTTTCGCCGTAGCAATTTTCCCCCTTTGTCTCTTCAGCACTTAGCGCCCAACACTAGTCACTTCATTTATCATATTCATCTGGGAACTGTTGTCCATCTTCTCTGTTCCCAAAGTAGCGTTCCACAGACTACCACATTTTTCGCCGGTGAAGCATGCATAGCACAGTTTTTCGGAGTCCATAGTCCAAATCTGTGCTTTTATTGTGATTTGCTCTAAGCGGACGTAGTTATCGGAAGCATTAGCAAAGTCTGAAGCTCTTGACACGTAGAAAAAGTTCCTCCATTTGTGCAACAAACCGATTCTCCCTGTATGTTACACACCTTCCAAGTCGAGACGCACACACAGTTGTTGCTTTGATAGCAGCAGTTTTTTTTTCCATTCGTTTGTTCACATTTATCGCTACCCTTATGGCACTGTCAGATGTATATGAAATAAACTAATCAGAGATGGTACTGATCCCCCCATTGTACACAAAGCAGATCAGAAAACTGTTGCAGAAGCAACAAGGAAATCATCCCACAGTTAAAAGAACGCGAAGTCACTAAAATTCGCTAAGTTTTAGAGCAACTCGAAATTTAGCGCTATCTGCAATGCGAGATGCTTTTAACAGTTTCCAAACCAAACCTCTGACTCGAAAACCTAAACAGATTTTGGTTTTAAGTTCAAAAGCGGCAACACGCAGTCAATAACTTCATTGCAAAATAGCAATGTAGTATTATTGATGACAATGGCACTGAACCAGAATTACTAAACACGGATTTTTGAAATTCCTTCACCAAATAAGAGGAAATAAACAGTTCATAATTCGAATCAAGAATAACTGCCAACATGAGTATCTTAGGGTAGATATTCTCGACATAGCGAAGCAGCTTAAATCACTTAATACAGGTAAGGATCCAGTCCAGGGTGTATACCAATGAGGTTCCTTTCAGAGCATGCTGATATAGTATCTCCATATTTAGCAATCCTACACATATGCAAAGTTCCTTACTTAAAGACTGGAACGTTGCATATGTCACTCAATAAAGGAAATAGTAGTAATCCACTAAATTACGAACCCGTATCACTAACATCGGTTTGTAGTAGGATTTAGAACCATAAACTGTCTTCGAAGAAAACGATTTATTCACAAAGAACCAAGACGGATTCAGAAATTATCGTTTTTGTGAAACACTAAGTAATGAGTGCTATCGACAGAGGATGGTAAATTGATTGCATGTTTTTAGATTTCCAGATAGTTTTTGACTCTGTTCCTCACAAGCGACTTCTAATCAAACTACTTGCCTAGGGAGTATCGCCTCTATTGCGCGACTAGATTCATGGTTTAACGTCAGAAAGGTCACATTTCGTAGTACTTAACGGAAGGGCATGGAGTCACACAGAAGTAATATTTGGCGTTCCCCAAGGAAGTGTCACAGGCCCTCTGCTGATCCTGATCAGTACATGCGATTTAGGAGACAATGTGAGCAGTGATCTTGGATTGATTGCAGATGATACTGTCATTTACCGTCTAGCAAAGTCATCACGTGATAAAAAATGTTGCAAAATGACTCAGACAAGATACCTGTATGGTGAAAAAAATGGCAACTGACTCTAAATAGCCGGCCGCGGTGGCCGTGCAGTTCTAGGCGCTACAGTCCGGAACCGCGGGACTGCTACGGTCGCAGGTTCGAATCCTTCCTCGGGCATGGACGTGTGTGATGTCCTTAGGTTAGTTAGGTTTAAGTAGTTCTAAGTTCTAGGGGACTGACGACCTAAGATGTTAAGTCCCATAGTGCTCAGAGCCATTTGAACCATTTTTTTACTCTAAATAACGAAAATTGTGAAGGCACTGGCATTTTTTGTTGCTGTAAGATATGCTCATGAAATTTGAATAACCAGCTTTCTCCTCCAAATGCGAAAATATTTCGTTGGTGTCTACCTAAAGAGAGAGGAATCATCATTGTAACAAAATAAGAGAAATCAGAGCTCGGACGGAAAGATATGTGTTCGTTTTTGCCACGCGTTGTTCGACAGTGGAATAGCAGAGAAATAGCTTGAAGGTGGGTCGATGAACCCTCTCTGCCAGATACTTAATTTTTGATTTCAAGAGTCATCATATAGATGTAGAAAGAGCCACCAAAAGTGGACTAACTACTATGAACTGTTGTCGAGTTGTAGCCATTTTACAAAACAGTATAATATATTGTAAGCAACAGTATCCTCCTACCGCAAAATACTTTCGCAAACTCTTTCCAAACCCGCTACCTGGGAACTGACTGCAGCAAAGATGTATTATGCAGAGTTTCTTACAATAGTGGATTAAGTTTTTCTATAACAGTGTATGGGGAAAGCCAATGCACTGGTTCAAATACTGCACTCACATTCGGGAGGAGAGGCCATTGAAATATTGCTTCTTGTGCATGTGCATTTTGCACGTCGTCTAAGGCGAATGCTGGAAAATTCTTTTGAAAAGTACATGGTCGGTTTCCTTCCTAGCCTATCCCCAATAGAGCAATGCCTTCTGTTCTGACTCTTATCACCTCAAAGTTGAAGGAACAAATCCAATTTATCCTTCCTTTCTTCTCCCGCAACGATAAACCACCTGCAGATACTTCTAATCCGTAGCTTCAGCCACATACGAACTACAACACCGCCCAATGTGGAAATTATTTCCTGATTGCTGCGTTTATCCTTCATTAGTATGGGCTCTTCAGTACTCAAGTTTTGCCAATTTTTTTTTATTTAACTTTGTGACTCGATCCAATCTTGTCGCCATAGTCGTCACTTATCTAAGGAAAGGAAGTCTGGGGATTATGTAAATTATGTTCTGTGTTCGATCATATTCTAACTCTTTGTGTAACGTATTTTTCGAGGCGGAAAATGGAACCCAGACCAGCATTTGCCTAAACGAACGTGGAAAAACGCCTAAAATTACACTCAAGATAGCTGGTGGACCGGTCACGGTCGTTAATTTGCCGCTCGTATCTCATAATGGCTTGGCTCATCTTCCTGTCTCGCAAGGTTGCGCGATGCTCTCTACGCTGTACGATCAGGTGTTTTCGGGTAGTTATTAAATAACGTCTTTATTTGTAATGCCCGACACTGCAGCGAATTGGAGGAGTCCACCATGATTTCGTTCTTTAAACGAATATTTATTCAACCAAAAAAATACCCAGTTATTGCACACTTGCGAACCCGACAATGCATCGCAATTGCTAAATATGTTTGGGAATCGGCCATATGTCGTAATCTCCTTACCCCCCCTCTCTCTCTATCTGTCTCTTCCTCCCACTTTATTTCTGCTCCCCGCTCTCTCTGTTCATCACCTATCCCCGTCTGTCTGGCTATCTCCTCCTACTCCCTCTTTCTCCATCTTCTCCCTTGTTTTGTCCCTCTCCCCCAACCCGTCTCTATGTCCATTTCTTCTCCACAATTTCTGTACATCCGCTCCTTCTCCTCTCTCTGATTTTAACCCTCTGTTACTGTTACTGCAGATTCAGAGTCCACAGTAATATTCTAATCATAAGCTGATAATCCATAAATACAACTTTCCTGTTTTCTGAGAAACCGACTGCGAGGAAGAAAACAAAACAGCACGCTGCTATGTGTAAACTTTTTGTTTATAGTATTTATAATTAATTGCGAGGAAGAAAACAAAACCTTACATAACCGTAGCCGAGCAGAAAGGCGTATTTTCTTCCTCGTAGTCATTATATTATTTTTTAATATGTACCTCATATCCACAAGAATGTGTATTAGAGTGTTTTCTGTTCGTATGAAAGAAATTTGTCAAGAACTTTTTCGGGCTGTTGCTAATAACGTTTCCCTTTTACGTACAGAGCGTTCGGAAATTCCCGTTACAAATACCTACGACTTGAGAATACATAATTTTTGGACAGAAAGCCATGTCACGAAACATACCGCTTCCTTTCTATGACGGTTTCAATTCAAATGTTTCACTCATCCACTTCTGCTAGTGGAACTGATTTAGGCGTGACTAAGTACAATTATTAGGTAAGAACTGGAAAGGAAACATAACGAATCATCCATTTACTTCTTATGCGCATTTGCTTATATTAACACTTAAACGTTATGTATTTAAATTGTTGTTGTTGTTGTGGTCTTCAGTCCTGAGACTGGTTTGATGCAGCTCTCCACGCTATTCTATCCTGTGCAAGCTTCTTCATCTCCCAGTACCTACTGCAACCTACATCCTTCTGAATCTGCTTAGTGTATTGATCTCTTGGTCTCCCTCTACGATTTTTACCCTCCACGCTGCCCTCCAATGCTAAATTTGTGATCCCTCGATGCCTCAGAACATGTCCTACCAACCGATCCCTTCTTCTAGTCAAGTTGTGCCACAAACTTCTCTTCTCCCCAATCCTATTCAATACCTCCTCATTAGTTACGTGATCTACCCACCTTATCTTCAGCATTCTTCTGTAGCACCACATTTCGAAAGCTTCTATTCGCTTCTTGTCCAAACTAGTTATCGTCCATGTCTCACTTCAATACATGGCTACACCCCATACAAATACTTTCAGAAACGACTTCCTGACAACTAAATCTATATTCGATGTTAACAAATTTCTCTTCTTGAGAAACGCTTTCCTTGCCATTGCCAGTCTACATTTGATATCCTCTCTACTTCGACCATCATCGGTTATTTTACTCCCTAAATAGCAAAACTCCTTTACTACTTAAGTGTCTCATTTCCTAATCTAATTCCCTCAACATCACCCGACATTCCATTATCCTCGTTTTGCTTTTGTTGATGTTCATCTTATATCCTCCTTTCAAGACACTGTCCATTCCGTTCAACTGCTCTTCCAAGTCCTTTGCTGTCTCTGACAGAATTACAATGTCATCGGCGAACCTCAAAGTTTTTACTTCTTCTCCATGAATTTTAATACCTACTCCGAACTTTTCTTTTGTTTCCTTTACTGCTTGCTCAATATACAGATTGAATAACATCGGGGAGAGGCTACAACCCTGTCTCACTCCTTTCCCAACCACTGCTTCCCTTTCATGCCCCTCGACTTTTATAACTGACATCTGGTTTCTGTACAAATTGTAAATAGCCTTTCGCTCCCTGTATTTTACCCCTGCCACCTTCAGAATTTGAAAGAAAGTATTCCAGTCAACATTGTCAAAAGCTTTCTCTAAGTCTACAAATACTAGAAACGTAGGTTTGCCTTTTCTTAATCTTTCTTCCAAGATAAGTCGTAAGGTCAGTATTGCCTCACGTGTTCCAACATTTCTACGGAATCCAAACTGATCTTCCCCGAGGTCGGCTTCTACCAGTTTTTCCATTCGTCTGTAAAGAATTCGCGTTAGTATTTTGCAGCTGTGACTTATTAAACTGATAGTTCGGTAATTTTCACATCTGTCAACACCTGCTTTCTTTGGGATTGGAATTATTATATTCTTCTTAAAGTCTGAGAGTATTTCGCCTGTATCATACATCGTGCTTACCAGATGGTAGAGTTTTGTCATGACTGGCTCTCCTGAGGCCATCAGTAGTTCTAATGGAATGTTGTCTACTCCCGGGGCCTTGTTTTGACTCAGGTCTTTCAGTGCCCTGTCAAACTCTTCACGCAGTATCTTATCTCCCATTCCGTCTTCATCTACATCCTCTTCCATTTCCATAATATTGTCCTCAAGTACATCGCCCTTGTATAAACCCTCTATATAATCCTTCCACCTTTCTGCTTTCCCTTCTTTGCTTAGAACTGGGTTTCCATCTGAGCTCTTGATATTCATACAAGTGGTTCTCTTCTCTCCAAAGGTCTCTTTAATTTTCCTGTAGGCAGTATCTATCTTACCCCTAGTGAGACAAGCCTCTACATCCTTACATTTGTCCTCTAGCCATCCCTGCTTAGCCATTTTGCACTTCCTGTCGATTTCATTTTTGAGACGTTTGTATTCCTTTTTGCCTGCTTCATTTACTGCATTTTTATATTTTCTCCTTTCATCAATTAAATTCAATATTTCTTCTGTTACCCAAGGATTTCTATTAGCCCGCGTCTTTTTACCTACTTGATCCTCTGCTGCCTTCACCACTTCATCCCTCAGAGCTACCCATTCTTCTTCTACTGTATTTCTTTCCCCCATTCCTGTCAATTGTTCTCTAATGCTCTCCCTGAAACTCTCTACAACCTCTGGTTCTTTCAGTTTATCCAGGTCCCATCTCCTTAAATTCCCACCTTTTTGCAGTTTCTTCAGTTTCAATCTGCAGTTCATAACCAATAGATTGTGGTCAGAATCTACATCTGCCCCAGGAAATGTCTTACAATTTAAAACCTGGTTCCTAAATCACTGTCTTACCATTATATAATCTATCTGAAACCTGTCAGTATCTCCAGGCTTCTTCCATGTATACAGCCTCCTTTCATGATTCTTGAACCAAGTGTTATCTATGATTAAGTTATGCTCTGTGCAAAATTCTACAAGGCGGCTTCCTCTTTCATTCCTTCCCCCCAATCCATATTCACCTACTATGTTTCCTTCTCTCCCTTTTCCTACTGACGAATTCCAGTCACCCATGACTATTAAATTTTCGTCTCCCTTCACTACCTGAATAATTTCTTTTATCTCGTCATACATTTCATCTATTTCTTCATCATCTGCAGAGCTAGTTGGCATATAAACTTGTACTACTGTAGTAGGCATGGGCTTTGTGTCTATCTTGGCCACAATAATGCGTTCACTATGCTGTTTGTAGTAGCTAACCCGCACTCCTATTTTTTTATTCATTATTAAACCTACTCCTGCATTACCCCTATTTGATTTTGTATTTATAACCCTGTAATCACCTGACCAAAAGTCTTGTTCCTCCTGCCACCGAACTTCACTAATTCCCACTATATCTAACTTTAACCTATCCATTTCCCTTTTTAAATTTTCTAACCTACCTGCCCGATTAAGTGATCTGACATTCCACGCTCCGATCCGTAGAACGCCAGTTTTCTTTCTCCTGATAACGACGTCCTCTTGAGTAGTCCCCGCCCGGAGATCCGAATGGGGGACTATTTTACCTCCGGAATATTTTACCCAAGAGGACGCCATCATCATTTAATCATACAACTGCATGTCCTCGGGAAAAATTACGGCTGTAGTTTCCCCTTGCTTTCAGCCGTTCGCAGTACCAGCACAGCAAGGCCGTTTTGGTTAATGTTACAAGGCCAGATCAGTCAATCATCCAGACTGTTTCCCCTGCAACTACTGAAAAGGCTGCTGCCCCTCTTCAGGAACCACATGTTTGTCTGGCCTCTCAACAGATACCCCTCCGTTGTGGTTGCACCTACGGTACGACCATCTGTATCGCTGAGGCACGCAAGCCTCCCCACCAACGGCAAGGTCCATGGTTCATGGGGGGAGGGTATTTAAATTATTCCAAAGAAAAAAATAATCCAGCATACTGTACATACAGAACAGTATTGATGCGTTATAACAGCTGCTCGATGTGACGATCACCAACATTCTTACAGACATGGTACTTACAAGTCCTAGAAGTCTGAAATGGGAATTTCCAAACACCCTGTATAACATATTATGTACCCTAAAGAGCCGAAGAAACTGGTACACCTGCCTAATGTGGAATGTAGATTCCACCTAGTCCAGAGCCAGTAGATCTTCCTCTGTCTCTACATGAGTCACGTGAATTAAACTTTCCATAAACTGTGAAAACGGTATGATTCGTTATGTTTCCTTTCTATTTGTTTCCTGATAACTGTAGTCCGTTGAGCCTAACTCAATACCTAAAGTAGAAGTCTATAACATCTGTATTGAAACCGCCGTAGAACGGAAATTGTACATTTCCGGTCATGGGTTCCTATTCAAAATATTTTGTACCCATTCCCTTCAGCCGGCCGCGGTGGTCTAGCGGTTCCGGCGCTCAGTCCGGAACCGCGTGACTGCTACGGTCGCAGGTTCGAATCCTGCCTCGGGCATGGATGTGTGTGATGTCCTTAGGTTAGTTAGGTTTAAGTAGTTCTAAGTTCTAGGGGACTGATGACCACAGATGTTAAGTCCCATAGTACTCAGAACCATTTGAACCATTCCCTTCAACATTATCGTGTAGGGCCCCGCCAGCACGCAGAAGTGCGGCAACACGACGTGACATGGACTCGACTAATGTCTGAAGTAGTGCTGGAGGGAACTAACATGATGAATCCTGCAGGGCTGTCCATAAATGCGTAAGAGTACGAGGGGGTGAAATCTGGAGAGCATGTTACAAGGCGTCCCAGACGTACTCAATAATGTTCATGTCTGGGGAGTTTGGTGGCCACTAAGGAGAGTGTTCCTGGAACCAATCTGTAGCAATTCTGGACACGTGGAGTGTCGCATTGTCTTGCTGGAATTGACCTCGTCCGTCGGAATACACTATGGACATGAGTGGATGCAGGTGATCAGACACGACGCTTACGTACCTGTCACATGTCAGAGACGTAACTAGACGTATCGGGGGTCCCATACCACTCCAACTGCACACGCCCCACACCATTACAGATCCTCCACCAGTTTGAGCAGCCGCTGCTGAGATACAGAATCCATGGATTCATGACGTTGTCTCCATACCCGTACACGTCTACCCGCTCGATACAATTTCAAACGGGACTCATCGGACCTGGAAACATGTTTTCATTCATCAAGAGTCCAATGTCGGTGCTGACGGTCCCAAGCGACGTGTAAAGCTTGTGTCGTGCAGTCTCCGTGGGTACAGAAGTGGGCCTTCGGTTTTGAAAGCCAATATCGATGATGTTTCATTGAATGGTTTGCACGCTGACACTTGTTGACGGCCCAGCTCTGAAATCTGCAGCAATTTACAGAAGGGCACTTCTGTCGCATTGACCCATGCTCTTTAGCCGTTGTTGGTCCCGTTCTTGCAGGATCTTTTCCGGCCGCAGCGATGTAGTAGATTTGATGTTTTACCGGATTCGTGATATCCACGGTAAACACGTGAAATGATCGTACGGGAAAATCTTCAATTCATCGCTGCCTCAGAGATGCTGTGTGCCATCGCTCGTGCGCCGACTACAACACCACGTTCAAACACACTGAAATCTTAATAACCTGCACATTGCAGCGCCAATAACCGATCTAAAAACTGCGCCAGACACTTGTATTATATGGACGTTGCCGACAGCAAGGCCGTATTCTGCCTGTTTACATATCCCTGTAGTTCAATACGCATGCCTTATCAGTTTCTTTGGCGCTTTAGTGTATATTGAGGTGAAAAAAGTCATTGGATGGCGATAGGCACACATACAATGGCGGTAGCACCAGGTTCACGAGCTATAAAATAGCAGTGCATTGGCGAAGGTCATTTGTGTTCAGGTGATGCATGTGAGAAGGATTCCGAGTTGATTCTGGCCACATGACGGGAATTAATAGACTCTAAACACGGAATGGTAGTTGGTGCTAGACGCATGGGATATTCCAATTAGGAATTGCTATGAAATTCAATATTCCAAGATCCAAAGTGTCAGAGAGTGCGCTGAGAATATCAAAGTTCAGGCATTACCTCTCACCACGGACAACGGCAGTGGCCGATGGTCTTCACTTGATGACCGAGAGCAGCTGCATTTGCATAAAGTTGTCAGTGCTAACAGGCGAGCAGCACTGAGTGAAATCACCGCAGGAAGCAATTTGCGACGTACAACGAAAATTGGTGTCAATGGACTATGGCAAAAGACGACCGATGAGATTGCCTTTGCTAACATCATGACGTTGCCTACAGCGCCTCTCCTGCACTCGTGACCATATTAGTTGGACTCCATACGTCTGGAAAACCGTAACCTGGTCAAATGAGTCCCAGTTTCAGTTGGTAAGAGCTGATGGAAGGGTTAGAGTGTGGCGCAAGGTCGCATGAAAACATGGACCCAAGTTGTC
This sequence comes from Schistocerca cancellata, assembly GCF_023864275.1. Classification (NCBI taxonomy): domain Eukaryota; kingdom Metazoa; phylum Arthropoda; class Insecta; order Orthoptera; family Acrididae; genus Schistocerca; species Schistocerca cancellata. Next base: position 483,728,038 of record NC_064628.1, read on the forward strand.
AACAAGGTGTTGTGCAAGCTGATGGTGGCTCCATAATGTTGTGGATCGTGTTTACATGGGATGGACAGGCTCCTCTTACACCTCTAACCCGATCATTGACTGGAAATGGCTATGTTCGGCTACCTGGAGACCTTTGCAGCCATTCATGGACTTAATGTTCCCAAGCAACGATGGAAGTTTTATGGATGTCAATGTGCCACGTCACCGGACCACAACTGTTCGCAATTGGTTAGAACAACATTCCGAAAAATCCGAGTGAATGATTTCGCCACCCAAATTGTCAGTTATGGATCCATTGAACATTTATGGGGCCTAAGCAATAGGTCAATTCGTACACAAAATTCTGCATAGGGAACACTTTCGCAATTATGGACAACGACAGATGCAGCATGGTTCAATATTTATGCAGGGGACTTCCAGCAACTTGTTGAGTCCATGCCACGTCGAGTTTCTTCACTACATCGGACAACAAGAGCTTCGACAGAATGTTAGGCGGTATCTCATGACTTCCGTCCCCTAAGTGTATAAATGTTTAAACATGCGTAGTCCATGTCCACCGAGCATTTATTAGAGTATCACGGAGAAATACGAAGTTAAAACTAACTCTTTAATTATTGTTTTGTAACCATTGAACAACAAAATTTTCCCTGACAAAGACAACTGAAACTTAACCTATTCATTTATTGCTCACAATATATAAGCCCAACGCAATCTGAGTGCTATGCATTGACTACTATACATTCCAATGACTAACGCAAAAGATGGCCCTGAATTGCAATAAATCCTAACAATAATACATTTCCAAAAAATACGAGCTTAAGAATATATGAAACTACCTCCAACTCTGTTAATTGCCTAAACTCATTTCGATCACGAATCCCTATAGTGGAAACCCCATTCTTTTTTATAAGTCACTTACCTCGCAGAAAATCTTCATAATACGGACTACAGCAATTACAGCAAGTAGCGTCAACGGCCAGCTAAATAAAAGATTCTAACTACTAGGAGGCATATGGTTTGCAAAAGAAATATTTTGTTTAAGAGCAAACAATGTATTTAGAAAATTTTACCTTACTCATGTGACAACCAGATACAACAATTATATAAAGTCAATAATTCCACTAAGTAAAACATTATCAACGATACATCCATTATCATACCTTTCCTTGTATATTTTCTTATAAGAAATTTCATCTCACTTTGGATTGCGTGACCTACCAACACAGAGTCTCCACGAAGAAAAACATGTCCGTACACTTCTCTATCCACTCGCTTACTGTTAGTCGATGCAACCACAGAATCTCTTGCCGAGGGCGCAGAGCACTGTCAGCGATATTAACACACTGTATAGCGCTGCCAACATACAGACAGGCTACTTACAAAGTAAATCGCTCAAGAACTTCTCGACATTTTTGATAACAATCCTTCCTCTTCATCTATATTAAAAATGTAACGTATGTCCGTCCTAATGTTCATTATATTATCGAGTAACAGTTCGAAGTGAATCTGACAAGTAATTTTGGAGTTTTTTGACATCAACTTTTTCCCCATTTTTGTATTAATACATTTCTGTATATTATAAGATGTCGCTCCAGAATGTATGTAAATACACGTGCGTACTCGAATGCAATGCTGTGTCGAAATTTTAAAGTCATTGGTGAAGAACGTACCTCTATTTATTCAGATTAGTGTAATGTACTGCCACGCCAGCACAATAATCTGAATGATTGGTGTAGAATCCGAAACCTGTAATGCAACCATAATAATTCTGATAACGTGGAAGCAAAGTAAGGCGCGACGCTGAAGCAGAGAGGATACAAGAGGCAGAGAGCAAAGGCAAGGAGGGGATTCATCTCTAAAACTAGTCTACTAGTATCAAATACAGACTTTCATTTAAGAATAGGAAGTCCTCAGAATTTACTTTCGAACCAAAGAATTGTATGGCAAAGAAACATGGAAAATAGTAAAACCGAAAAAAAGAGATTGAAGGGTTTGCAATGTAGTTTACAGAAGGGTCGTTAAAATGCAGTGGACTGACAAAGTAGGAAACAATTTTCTTCAGAACCGACGAGAAAAGGCATACATGGAAGACACTGACTGAAGGGAAGGGTGGGATGGCAGGACGTGAATTACATCAGGGAATATCTTCAATTCTCCTAGAGGAACCCCGTAGAAGACAAACACTATAGAGAAATACTGAGTTTGAAATTCATTCCACAAATAACTGAAGACATTAAATGCTGCTCTGTGATGAAGGGTTTGACTCAGGAGAATAAGTCGTGGCGTGCAGTGTCAAACCGGTAAGAGGACTGATGCAGAAAAAAAACCTGTTTCATACACCTTAACTTCATTTCTTACACTCCATGCTGTTTGCTGATTCACACCACCACCAAGAAGGACAACAAATGCGTAGTATTACTACATACTGTGCGTACACAGAGTAGCAGGAAAAAAACGCTATTAAATTTGTAGCTAATTTGGTGGGGTGCATGGAGAGAGATTTAGTACACAGAGCTGCCGCCTCTGGCAGCACTAGTGGTTCCCAGTCCTACTGGGCAGCGAGTTGAACTGACAAGGGGAAGGCCTCAGACACGGCCAACCGATTCGGCTCAAATTTGGCAGGTCGCTTGCGTACAACCTAAAACGAAGGACTCTAAGATATTTTGGGTCAACACCTCCGCAATTTTGAGAAAATCACCCCTAAAGGTTATGACAAGCAATCGACTCAAAATTGGAGGGATCGATAGATAATTGTAAATAGAGGATTTCTCATCATCAGGTACGGGGTTCGCAAACGCCAACTTTTCCACAAATCGAAGAAAGAAACTTTTACAATTGCCGCTTCTGTACCCACACGTTAAACACTTTTCGGCAACAGCGCCGACAGCGCAACGGACAAGGTAGCTGGCTGAGAATCGGAAAACCCGGGTTCGAAGAAACCTAGCGGATGTTCTGTTTGTATTTTTCCATATCTCAATTGATACGGACAGGAGGGTTAATAAGGTAAGTAAATCAATAAGGAATGATAATAATAAGGTAGGCAAACTAATTTCCCAAACGCCGTGATTTAGTAAAGTATTAAACTTTTAAGCCTTGTCACATGAAAACAACTCAGAGTGCTGCGAAATCCTCAAGAGGGACCACAGATAGCCAACCGCGCGACACTTGTCTGCAGCGAGGCACGGAACAGAATGCACGCGGCAAGTTATGCTGTCCGGGTTGCCTCTTCGTCATATCATACATGTGAACTTGGAAGAGTGAAGGTGTCCAGCAGGAGCCTTATAAAAGACAATCGGGAAGAGTTGTTTTCCGTCATTAGGCTGCTGCGAACCTCGTGGATACATGTAGTGATTTTTCCATCGTTAATGCGCCGAATGAAATACGTTTTGTGAATGATTACAGTGTTCTTCCGTAAGTAACATATGATGAGTACTGTATGTAGTTTATAGTAATTAGCTCGTCTGTTTATGCCGTAGCAACTAGTTATTGTTTGTTGTGTCATACCTTTCAAGTGCGTAATCTGAATAATGGAGGATGTACACCCTTCGACTAGCGCTGTAATATATAGTTGGGAGCCTGTCACAGACGATGGCAAGCGGGAAGTTACGGCGCTGTGTTTTGGTTTGTAAAAGTGTCGCAAAGACAGATGCATCATCAATGCACTACCAGAAGCAGGCAGTTCTGTTTCTCGGCGTTCCAGATTGATAGAAACGGTTATCGTTGAGCGATTTTTGGAGCTGACGAACAAAATGACATTTGTTGATACTGAAGTACTATACCATGAAGACGAAGGAGGTGATTCAGTGGAAGATATCCCGGCTAGTGAATCGCAAAATGGTCATAACACTTTGGAAATCTCCAAGTCACTGGGAATATGTGCTTCATCTGTTCCCGATGAGTGTTATGAACCGGTTACTAAACGATTAAACTGCGGTGCTATACCCCTTAAAGTAAAAGTAAAGGCGGTAGCGCTAGCCAGGAATCATCCAAATTGGAACTTACAAACACTGCGAAAGAATGGAGCAAAAATAGCCCTGAAAAGGAAGAAGGACTTGAAATTGTGGGAAAGTGATATCGTTAAAGGCGAGAAGATACGACAAACACCATGCGATAAATAAGTGGACATATGACCGATTTGTCGAATCTTGTTGTCGTAACGAGAATGTAACAACGAGAATACTTCAGGAGTGGGCTGCAGGTGCAGCGCTTCATTATACGGCAAACAAAGATTTTACGTTTATACATCATTATCTTGGGCAAGAAATTTCAAAACGGAGTGTAAAATTCGTCAACGGAACTTCACTAAATACGTCTCTCATAAGGAGGTACAAAATATAGAAGACTTACAGAAAGTGGCGGCTCTTTCCAGCACGCAAACGGCGTCATTTATGACCGGTTTTAATCGTGATTGCGTGATCAACGCCGATCAAACAGGATGCGAGTATCGGGTGAACATTCGATGCACGTTATCGCATAAGGGAGAAAAACCAACCCTTGTCGCAGTTGGTAGTAAAAACAAACTAACACCTTCGTACACTGCGCAATATGTCATCACAGCCTCTGCAAAAGTGTTGCCTAAGGTTTTCCTGTGTTTACATAAAACGAAAGTTACATTTGATCCTCGGGTTATAGAAGAGGTCGATCGTTTAACCGACTCGTTGAAAAATGTTTACATTACCTGCTCCAAATCCGGGAAACTGACAAATGCGATTTACAGAACATTTCTTGAGAATGTTTTAAAACCATACGTTTCTGATAACAAGTTCTGTCTAATGTTGGATTCCTGGAGTGGACAAATTAATACTACAATATGTGACACAATGTTTATAGATGGTGAGGGTCAGCCGACGTGCACAGTAAAAGTAATACTTCCAAACTGTACAACTGTGTGCCAGCCGTCTGATGTTTACTTCTACCACCAAGTTAAAAACTTTATTTCCAGGCTTCAGAATTGCAGTGTGCTTCTGGAAACCCAGCGGGAATTGCACAACAGCACGGATGCAATACTTATTCACAGCATAATTCATAACCAACTTTCAGCACCGATTTTTCAGGCAATGATATCGTATGCGTGGTACGCATCAAAATTAATTCCCGAAAAAGACATATTTTTAAATGTAAACCAAATTTGTTTTCCGCCATCTCTTCGGAAGGAACAGTGTAGCTGTGGAAAGATTGCATTCATTAGATGTTCTTGGTGCCGTGAGTATATTTGTTTCGAATGTTTGTATAACAAGTACCACCCATCTAGTTGTTCGAAGAAAAGTGAGGACACGTAACGATAACTAGAAGAGCAATCCTAAAGGGACCTGGAGTAACATTTTAGTTGTTTACTATCCCAAGAGGTTCCAGAAATTTGTGTGCCTACCTTACTATTGTCATTCCTTATTGATCTACTTACCTTATTAACCATCCTACCCTATCAATTGAGATATGGAAAAATACAAAGAAAGGAGAACATCCTGTAGCTTTCTTCTAGGTTCGAAACCGGATTCTGCGATTTGGAGCCAGTTACCTTGGCCGGTGCGCTATCGCTGCTGTTACCCAAAAGCTTTTACCATGTGGGTACAGACGCGACAGTTGTAAAAGTTTCTTACCTCGATTTCTGGAAAAGTTAGCGTTTTCGGACCCCATACCTGATGATGAAAAATGCTCTATTTACAGTTATCTATCGATCCCGCCAATTTTGAGTCGACTGCTCGTCTTAACCTTTAGGGGTGATTTTCTCAAAAAGGCGAGTGTTGACCCAAAATACCTTAAATTCCTTCGTTTCAGGTTGTACACAAGCGACCTGCCAAATTTGAGCCGAATCGGTTGGCCGTGTCTGAGGCCTTCCCCTTGTGAGCTTGGATGGCCAGCCGTAGTGGCCGAGCGGTTCTAGGCGCTTCAGTCTGGAACCACGCCACCACTACGGTCGTAGGTTCGAATCCTGCCTCGGGCATGGATGTGTGTGATGTCCTTCGGTTAGTTAGGTTTAAGTAGTTTTAAGTTCTAGGGGACTGACGACCTCGGATGTTAAGTCCCGTAGTGCTCAGAGCCATTTTTTTTTTTTTAGCTTGGACGACGAATGGGGGAGGGTCATTGCACGCTGCTTCAACTCTGTCCCACATGTATCAGTCATAGCAGATGGTAAGTGCCTGGCAAGTGCCGACGTGCCATTCTACTGACAACTCATCGTTAGATATGTTTGTACAATGGGCAAGAGATCAGGACATCGTGATGGCCAGGGCAACAACCGGAAACCATTTGTTTCGAGGTAAGTCAGGACAGTACGGTTAACGTGGGTAAGATGCGACATTGTGTTACTTTGTTGAAAGATAAGATCGTGGTGATTCGAACATAGAGCGCAGCTGCCTTATCTTAACGAGTCAGAAATGAAACTACTGGTGTCCAAATTTCTAACTAGATACACCGACAAATGTTTTTCGTCACCCCTTTTCCTGACTTCAGCGTCAGCGCACATCTCTCTGCTGATGTGTCAGAAGATTAAAACTGACTCTCATGTGTACATATCGATCTGCAATGTACCCAGATCACTATATCTATATAAAGCAAAATGTAGATGTTCCGTTGTATAAAATCATATACCTCCGAAAGTTCTTCACCCATTGCTTTCAATTTTTGAAACAACATTGCGTTAGAATACGCGCGTGTTATATATATGTATGAAAGCACCTGTTTCATATAGAAATTTTATTATTATGTAATACATGTAACGTATAAAGGGGAAACGTTATTACCAAAACACTCGAGAAGTTCTTGAGTGATTTACTTCAGATTTTTACATGACACTCTAATACACAGTCGGATAGAACTAAGTTAAGTATTTTTACTATTATAAAACACATAGCCGTGAAACGTTATTAGCAAACAGGAAAGTTGTATTCATGGATTATTGGCTTATGATTTGAATACTACCATAGAATCTGAATTTGCAGGAACAATGAACAACGTCTGAAGAATCAGCTAAAGACAGGGGGGGGGGGGATGGGGGAGAAAAGCTGGGCACAGGAGTGGGAGGAAACGGACGCAGAAAACGGAAAGGAGGAAAACAGACACAGAGAAGGGGCAGAAGTAGATGGAGAGTGGGAGGAAAGATGCACTTGTGTAACGACAAAATCATCTGTTTCCCATGGGTGTTTTCCATAGAACCTCTGAGCAACGTCAGTACGTGTTGGAACGTAGGCCTGCGCGGATGTAAACTCGAATCCGCCATGGCATACCATCGATGACATCGTCAAGTCAATCCTGGTTCAAATTGTTCCACTTTGGAATGGTGTTTCTGCCTAAATGGAGCTCAGTACGTGGTCGTTGTTGCTGCCCAAGACAAGTTCGTCACAGCAATCTCACACATTTTTGCTTGGGTTCATGTTCGGGGTAGCAGGCAGAATACTGCTTTATAGTTATCTTAGTACGCTGAAGGAGTTGTTCTAGAGTACAACACGATGAGCACGGGAGTCATCGTCCATCAAGATGAAATTGTCACCAAAATTTTGGCGATTCAGTCCCATTATTGGTTGTACAATCTCGTACCTGTACCTCAGAGACCGCAGAGCACTGAGATTGTCCTCAACAGCCAAGATAGTTGTACATCGGCTCCATGTAATACCACTATCTTGTTGCGCATGTGGGAAACAGTGTTGGCGGCATTCTATATGAACATGTTGTCGCCAAACATATGTGCGATTGTCAGGCTACAAACAGGTGCGACTTTCGTCTGTAAGCAACACCAAACGCTAGTCCTGGGGCGTTCATTCTGCATGATTTCTGTAATGGAGTCCACGGTGTTGTGGTGTACGATGAGGAGCTCTCCATGGTCGTCGGTAAGAGATTTGCATCATTCAATCGTCTCCTAACAGTTTGATGCGATACATTACATCCTGTAGCTCAAGGAGAAGTTATATATCAACGTTCTCAAATGATGAAGGAATATACTTGCTACTTGATAAAGATGTGTTGAAAGTGAGCTGTCATTGCAACGAAACAAATATTAATATTTAATCTAGTTTGTAGATAACGGTGGAAGAAATTCCCAAGAGTATACTTTTAGAGTCCAGCATTCTACACTCCTGGAAATTGAAATAAGAACACCATGAATTCATTGTCGCAGGAAGGGGAAACTTTATTGACACATTCCTGGGGTCAGATACATCACATGATCACACTGACAGAACCACAGGCACATAGACACAGGCAACAGAGCATGCACAATGTCGGCACTAGTACAGTGTATGTCCACCTTTCACAGCAATGCAGGCTGCTATTCTCCCATGGAGACGATCGTAGAGATGCTGGATGTAGTCCTGCGGAACGGCTTGCCATGCGATTTCCACCTGGCGCCTCAGTTGGACCAGCGTTCGTGCTGGACGTGCAGACCGCATGAGACGACGCTTCATCCAGTCCCAAACATGCTCAATGGGGGACAGATCCGGAGATCTTGCTGGCCAGGGTAGTTGACTTACACCTTCTAGAGCACGTTGGGTGGCACGGGATACATGCGGACGTGCATTGTCCTGTTGGAACAGCAAGTTCCCTTGCCGGTCTAGGAATGGTAGAACGATGGGTTCGATGACGGTTTGGATGTACCGTGCACTATTCAGTGTCCCCTCGACGATCACCAGTGGTGTACGGCCAGTGTAGGAGATCGCTCCCCACACCATGATGTCGGGTGTTGGCCCTGTGTGCCTCGGTCGTATGCAGTCCTGATTGTGGCGCTCATCTGCACGGCGCCAAACACGCATACGACCATCATTGGCACCAAGGCAGAAGCGACTCTCATCGCTGAAGACGACACGTCTCCATTCGTCCCTCCATTCACGCCTATCGCGACACCACTGGAGGCGGGCTGCACGATGTTGGGGCGTGAGCGGAAGACGGCCTAACGGTGTGCGGGACCGTAGCCCAGCTTCATGGAGACGGTTGCGAATGGTCCTCGCCGATACCCCAGGAGCAACAGTGTCCCTAATTTGCTGGGAAGTGGCGGTGCGGTCCCCTACGGCACTGCGTAGGATCTTACGGTCTTGGCGTGCATCCGTGCGTCGCTGCGGTCTGGTCCCAGGTCGACGGGCACGTGCACCTTCCGCCGACCACTGGCGACAATATCGATATACTGTGGAGACCTCACGCCCCACGTGTTGAGCAATTCGGCGGTACGTCCACCCGGCCTCCCGCATACCCACTATACGCCCTCGCTCAAAGTCCGTCAACTGCACATACGGTACACGTCCACACTGTCGCGGCATGCTACCAGTGTTAAAGACTGCGATGGAGCTCCGTATGCCACGGCAAACTGGCTGACACTGACGGTGGCGGTGCACAAATGCTGCGCAGCTAGCGCCATTCGACGGCCAACACCGCGGTTCCTGGTGTGTCCGCTGTGCCGTGCGTGTGATCATTGCTTGTACAGCCCTCTCGCAGTGTCCGGAGCAAGTATGGTGGGTCTGACACACCGGTGTCAATGTGTTCTTTTTTCCATTTCCAGGAGTGTATGATACTGGAATGTGGGTAGTGGGAAAACCGGAACAGAAGAGAATCTAAGCAATACAGATGTGGTGCAACAGAAGAACGGTGCAAATTGGTGGACTGATGAGGTAAGGAATGAGGAAAGTCTCCGTATAATCAGCGAGGAAAGGAATGATGGAAAACTCTGACATGGATAGGGGACAGGATGACAGGACTTCGCCGGCCGGGGTGGCCGAGCGGTTCTTGGCGCTACAGTCTGGAACCGCACGGCCGCTACGGTCGCAGGTTCGAATCCTGCCTCGGGCATGGATGTGTGTGATGTCCTTAGGTTAGTTAGATTTAAGTAGTTCTAAGTTCTAGGGGACTGATGACCTTAGAAGTTAAGTCCCCTAGTGCTCAGAGCCAGTTGAACCATTTTTTTCTTTTTTTTTTTTTCGACATGACTTCTGTTAGGACATCAGGAGAAAAAGAAGAAGAAGAAAATTGACGGGATGGGGGACTCGTCAGTTATCAAGTTACTGTTCTGAGTCACTTTCTGTGGCTACTCTGGTGACTGAATTGGGAGAGCGCTACCACCCAAATCTGCTATTCGGAGAAGCCAGGTTCGATTCCCAGTACTGCTGGGGTTTTGCTTTGGTGGAAGGACTAGATGGTGGTGCAGACAGTCTCATGAGACCAATTCAGGAGCTGCCTGAATGAGAAGCAGCGGCTCCAAGGTCAAGAAAGCCGACAATGACAGGTAGAGCGGTATTCTCACCAGTACCCCTCCCATACCACATCCAAATGACGCTATAGGCAGAGTATGAAACGGGTGTCGGTCGCTCCCGATTACCCCATCTGGGCCAGAACGTGGAGCTTTGTAGATCTGTTCATGTACAAGTGAGGTCCAGCCCACAGTTTCAGTATCAGTGTATTATAACTTCCAAGAAAAAAGTATACAGATTGTAAAGGGCATAAGTGCAGATATTCTTATACGTGGCACGTGATGTACACATATCAGTGAGTTGGTTATTTTTTCTCCGTTTCGAACACTTTCCACAAACACGTCACAAACTTTGCGACCTGATGTTTTCTACACTGTCGAAACTGCACCACGAAGTGGACTACACTTATCAGCATAGACTAACCGTTCTGCGTCTACACGTTCATACTTCAAGACACGGCCCACTGCCCAGTGGAAATAAGCATTAATGGCTTGCGCTTGTCTTACCTGCTTGGAGGTACTATCCAACATAAAAGTATAAGACTTGTAATAGCTCATCTCAGATGAGTGACTGCGTTGAAATGAAACGAAGGGAGCGTACGGCGTTGTTGGCCGGGAGGCCGCATCCGGGAAAGTTCAGCCGCCGAGTGCAAGTCTTACTTCAGTCGACGCCAGATGGGCGACTTGCGTGCCGGTGATGAGGTTGAAATGATGATGAGGACAACACAACACCTAGTCGACGAGCGGAGAAAATATAACCCGGCCGGGAATCGAACCCGGGCCCGCTTTCACGGGAGGCAAGCACGTTACTACTCAGCTGAGCAGGCGGACAGTGGCTACGTTGGTGGTTGCATAAGCATTTCTGTGGTCCACTTCTGCAGACCAGTTACCACTGCTGCCAAAGTAGTTCCACTATCGTAAGCCCGTGCTGTCTATACCATGTTGTTTTACCCACTCAAAACGAAAAATGATAGTCGTTCTTTTCGGTAGGCATTTTTATATTTTTTTCTACTTGGTAGGCGTACCAAGTAGAAAAAAATATAAAAATGCCTACCGAAAAGAAAGACTGTCATTTTTCGTTTTGAGTAGGTAAAACAACATGGTATAGACAGCAAGATAAGTAGTCCAAAAACTGAAATAACTTTGAATAGATTTCAGGGGAAGAAATCAGCAAGGCGCAAGGACCTGAGAAAATCTTGAAGTGGCTTATTTAGAACTTTCATGAGAAACCTTTAGGGGCAGGCAGTGCAGTGTGTAAATTGAGGGGTTATTTATAGGTTACGTTTTATGTGACAAGCACACGTTTCGCTGCGAGGCAGAACGTAATCCGGGACAATGGGTCTGGGAATGGGGGCCTCGTGTTCCCAGCCGCGAGCTGCCACCACTGTGTCGCAAAATGCTCACGCTGCCAGGTCGCGCCGCGCTCCAGTCTACGAGCTGTTGCGTCACACAGCCGTCTAGAGGACATGTCGCTCGGTAGCTGCTGCAAAAAAGCGCGCTGCTCTGCCCTGTCACCGCTCGGTGCAGTCTTCCAAGCACACAGCCTTTTCTTGAAACAATACTATTTTGCCTCTTTGACCTCCATCTATCGACACATCTTACTAATAATTAGGATAAATTGAATCTAGGAGGACATAAGCGGCGGTAATATATGGATCCTCAATATATTATATAAGCGGCCCAGATACGTTACAGCTCTCCTGTGTGCAAATGAATTCGTTAGTGAACCGCTGTAGTTGCGCAAAACATGTAATAATCACTTCTTGTCAATAGTCTTCAAGATAAATCAAAATTGGTAATTATGTAGAGCTCTTTAAAGCTGGCTTCCGAGACAATTTCATCGCGTGTATCTGCGGGGAACAAGAAAAGACTGAACTGAATAAATTATTGCATCATTAAAGAGGAAAGACACCCACGTGTGTGATAAAATTTCAAACAGGATTTTCAAGATCGGTATACTACACATTATTTGTCTTCTCAGTCACCTGTGCAATGTGTCCATCAGATACGGGCAGTTTCTGAAGAGACTGAAATACTCGTTACTGGAACCACTCTGTAAAACGTGATAATGAGATAACATAAACAAATTCGACCATTTCCTTATCTACCACTTTTTTCAAAAGTTTTTGAGAAAGAAATAATAGGTTGTCTCAGAAGTCGTAGACGATGTTCACGATACGACAGAAATGATCATTCGAAACAAAAAGTCAAGCAACATGGACTCTAAAACGCTTTCCTTAAGAGCTATGAGCAATTCTTCTTCTTTGGTACTGTGAAACAAATGCCTTCTACTGGAAGCTCTTTGCTTTCGATGTGTTGGGAAGTGGTAGTATGGACCAAAACAAGAAAGAAAGTGCATTAAGTATGTGTTCTAAAATGCATACCTTCCACAGAAGACGTTATTCATTCTTTTGTGCTCGGGGTGCTACCAGGGCTAAACGGTCCGTAAGTATTTTCTTTGATTTAACAAAAGTATTTGATTTTGCGGAGCATACTATACTTTTCCATAAATGGAACATTATGAAATCAGGGAAAAATCTGCAAAGTACGAAGCAGAAGGTTATTCTCCAGTGTAAAAAACCGGGAAGAGATTTGAATTTGACTAAAGTATTGTACGTTGTGTGGGGGTTGGGGATTCCACCGGGTTCTGTTCTTGACCTGTAGCTTTTCTTGATACAAAACAGTGATCTACCACTAAACATCATGCATCCCTTTGCAGATGGTACAACATTACCGCTAAAAACGTGGAATGTAATATAAATGAGCTAATTAGGGGGTCAGCAACATTAGGACATAGCTTTCAGATAACAGATTAACGGTCATAGCAGACATACTCATCACGAGGAAAATTACCATCTATGTGATTCTTAACCAATTTTTCTATATCGTTTGTTTTCCAATACCAGTTGTATGATTTCATTTTTCCATTATGACTAGCTTCGATCTCCGTGGATCATCTACAGAGCTATGTAGCTGTGTCAGTTGTTGTCGGCTTTCCAGACCTTGGAGTCTCTACTTGCCACTCAGGCAGCTCCTGAGTTGGACCACGAGCCTCAGTGAACCACATTACAGTCCTCCCAAGGAAAAATCCCTGGCGGTATCAAGAACTTAACCCAGTTAGCTTCAATTCTCAGTCCAGTTCTTCCTGGCTCACAGTGTCTCAGGGAACCTGTCAAATAAGTAAATGTAACGATTTGAGAGTTTTTGTGGCTTAGTAACACCGCAGTTCGGTCAGGCTTCATGAACAGCTATATAGAGACGTGGCTCGCACGTTGAACTGGTGTCTGAAATGTTATCAGAATTATCATATATTCATACCAAAGTACTTCGAGGTAGAGCTGCCTACAAGAACACGTTGAGGCTACGAGCCTATCTCCATAATTTTAATCCAGTGCTGCCATAAAAAATTACGAAAAGGGGACCAAAGACTACTGGCTCTAGCATTTGGTCTGAAGCAACAGTCAACAATATTTACTCAAATTCTCTGGAAGATTCTGCTTTAGATCCCATGTCAGACTTGGTATTTATAAATGCGTAGGGCAAACACAGGAATTCATCTTAGCACAGCAATATGACCAGAACGACCACAACACCACACGATTTTCACTGGTGATGATTATTCATACTAACGAGAAAAATCTTTGGCTAAAGATCCTGATGACAAACTAACAGTCATGAGATTTTCTCGTCATACCTTCTAGATGTGATTGGACTTGAAATGCAATCACTCTATCTTGTGCATACTATGATTTGGATATCCCGGATGCATGTGGTGGTATGTGGGCACAGCTACGACAAGAAATATGGCTGTGTTTCGATTGTATGTATAGTGCTACTCTGCACGCCAAAAACGCATGCTTAGCAGTGTATATTTTTTACCAAAGTATCAACCCAGATATCTTTAAAAAATGCGAGATGCCAGTCCCAAGCCCAACAACTGTATAGAACAACATGAGGGTCTTCTTAATATAAGGGAAACTTTACATGGTTTTAATTAGAATTTGGATGCATATTCAGATAAATTAATATGCAAAATTTAGACTTAGGTCCTCAGTCCTGCATTTATGTACGCTCTGTAGTAGTAATAAACATTTCAGAATATATTATTTTATATGAATACAGCAATACCACGAGTTTACATAATCAGTTTCAACATTAATTACACACCCACTTGTAAACACAGTTAGTTGATGATTCATTTCAGTGGAAAAAAAGTTTGGGTAAGAACACCAGATAGCAGCAGTTTAGGTCATACAGAATGGGTGGTGTTAACTCAGAACGGATGAAATTCACTTTAAAGTCACGCAGATCCACTTAACATCAACTGTGCAATTGCCTATTAAAATAATAATAATAATAATGTATAATGTTAGAATAACAAACATTAAAACCACTGGACGGTGACAGGATCTCACTGGTTAATGATGATACAGGGTGGCCGTGAGATAGGGATATTGAGGGGCAGACATAACCTTCCTCACTTATTGCAGATTATGAAACAGCAGTCTAGCCGACTGCATCTTCTATTGTCTGTCTCCTATGTGCTGTCACTTTGCTTCAGAAACATATAAATTAATATATTCTGAGAAGTTTGCTACTACTGCAGAGGGTGTACAAGTGCAGGACTGAGGACCTAAATCTAGACTGTACATACAATTTTATCTAAATATGCCTCTTAGTTCTAAAACGATATAAAAGTCACCCACACACTAAGACAACCCTCCATGCTAGGGTAGCAGTGTCACTTTCTTCCATACAGATGTTGGGCATGGGAGTGCATCTCCCCTTTTATTTTATAGATGTCTAGTGTAATAGTAAGAATTATATACTGCTAAGCATGCGTTTTTGGTGTGCAGAGTAACACTACATTACATACAAAACACAAGCACGTTGTTTGTTTTTGCTGGACTCACTCACTCACATCTGAGCCCAAGGTCTGGGGATATTCGCATTATATCATGTGTAAAATAGTATAACTGCACTGCAAGTCCAATCACATTTAGAAGGAAAGACCAGGCAATCATGCGTCTGGAGGTATTATTTTGATATTTACCTGAAAGTTTTGTTCTAGTATGAATAACATCGTCAGTAAAACATCATTTGATGTTGGTGGTCATTCTGATCATATTGCTATGCTAAGATGAATTCCAGCGTTTGTCCTACGCATTGACGACATTCATGAATACAGAAACAGAATGATTGGGCTTTGAATCAGCATCTTTCCAAGAATTAAAGTAAATGCTGTTGACCTGTATGGATGTACATCCATTCCAGGTAATCAGGCTGCCAACTGGTCATAAAATTATGCAAATCAATAACACAAATTACGAAATAGTAATTTTGTCAGAGCTGCTGTAGACTATATGCCTTGGTGGTACTAGTTTTACATCTAGATGACTGTCTATTAGTCGTTAGCAAATCGCATTTCGAAATCAGTATCGTATTCAACATTTCCCATAGATTTTTTGCTACTGTTAAGTCTATGCAGAATTCTAGTGACAGTAAATCTGAAAATGCAAAGAACAGCCATATACATCCTTAGACATCCTGACGGTCTTACTGGTAAAGATAAAGAACATATTATACTTTCCATATAGGTAAATAAGGCATGTGTCGAGCAGGCTTAGACTAATAACTATTAAATCAGTCGTAATGTCATTCTGCAAGTTGTCTACTGGGAAATAATACGAGCTTACATGTTGTTGATCACATGATCATGTCCTTCCTGGTTTTAACCCCTAAAATTAAAATACCTAAATAGTACATTTCAGTTGAATGTGTACATATTTTGGAATACTATAGCTATAATGGACTATTTAACAATAGCAAGATGTAGTATTACACCTTGATAAGGTACTTTAAAAAAAATCATGATCTGTAAGGATTTACAAAACTATGCATTGTACATCTACACTCCTGGAAATTGAAATAAGAACACCGTGAATTCATTGTCCCAGGAAGGGGAAACTTTATTGACACATTCCTGGGGCCAGATACATCACATGATCACACTGACAGAATCACAGGCACATAGACACAGGCAACAGAGCATGCACAATGTCGGCACTAGTACAGTGTATATCCACCTTTCGCAGCAATGCAGGCTGCTATTCTCCCATGGAGACGATCGTAGAGATGCTGGATGTAGTCCTGTGGAACGGCTTGCCATGCCATTTCCACCTGGCGCCTCAGTTGGACCAGCGTTCGTGCTGGACGTGCAGACCGCGTGAGACGACGCTTCATCCAGTCCCAAACATGCTCAATGGGGGACAGATCCGGCGATCTTGCTGGCCAGGGTAGTTGACTTACACCTTGTAGAGCACGTTGGGTGGCACGGGATACATGCGGACGTGCATTGTCCTGTTGGAACAGCAAGTTCCCTTGCTGGTCTAGGAATGGTAGAACGATGGGTTCGATGACGGTTTGGATGTACCGTGCACTATTCAGTGTCCCCTCGACGATCACCAGTGGTGTACGGCCAGTGTAGGAGATCGCTCCCCACACCATGATGCCGGGTGTTGGCCCTGTGTGCCTCGGTCGTATGCAGTCCTGATTGTGGCGCTCACCTGCACGGCGCCAAACACGCATACGACCATCATTGGCACCAAGGCAGAAGCGACTCTCATCGCTGAAGACGACACGTCTCCATTCGTCCCTCCATTCACGCCTGTCGCGACACCACTGGAGGCGGGCTGCACGATGCTGGGGCGTGAGCGGAAGACGGCCTAACGGTGTGCGGGACCGTAGCCCAGCTTCATGGAGAACGGTTGCGAATGGTCCTCGCCGATACCCCAGGAGCAATAGTGTCCCTAATTTGCTGGGAAGTGGCGGTGCGGTCCCCTACGACACTGCGTAGGATCCTACGGTCTTGGCGTGCATCCGTGCGTCGCTGCGGTCCGGTCCCAGGTCGACGGGCACGTGCACCTTCCGCCGACCACTGGCGACAACATCGATGTACTGTGGAGACCTCACGCCCCACGTGTTGAGCAATTCGGCGGTACGTCCACCCGGCCTCCCGCATGCCCACTATACGCCCTCGCTCAAAGTCCGTCAACTGCACATACGGTTCACGTCCACGCTGTCGCGGCATGCTACCAGTGTTAAACACTGCGATGGAGCTCCGTTTGCCACGGCAAACTGGCTGACACTGACGGCGGCGGTGCACAAATGCTGCGCAGCTAGCGCCATTCGACGGCCAACACCGCGGTTCCTGGTGTGTCCGCTGTGCTGTGCGTGTGATCATTGCTTGTACAGCCCTCTCGCAGTGTCCGGAGCAAGTATGGTGGGTCTGACACACCGGTGTCAATGTGTTCTTTTTTCCATTTCCAGGAGTGTATTTTTAGTTATTTTTACGTGGAAATCGATTGCAAAATGATAATGACTGCTATTTTGTAGACCATCTAATTTTGGAATTCAATGATACTCTGCCGGATGACTGACTTCAATTTGCAAGCCATGTTACTGACGTCAGATACTTCATGTATAACAAGAGTGGGAAGCATGTTTTACTATGCACCCACAGCTATGGCTTGCACAAACATAGTCTTCCCTTGATGTTGTACAGTTCCACCATGCAGTGCTAAGGTCAGTACGATATTATAAATAAATACCAACAATTACCCATCTAATATGTAATTATTTATCACATATATAACATGTATAGAATTTTTGTGGTGTGTTATAATAAAATACAGGATTTGTTTGTCAGCCTGAGACACTTACCAGGTTGGATTAATAGATGTGGGCTCCAATTATCATGAGAACTATAATGCAGCTCTTCCAAAGGAACCTATTTTACTGCCAGCAGAATGTTCAGATGCATGTACTTCTGAACAACTGTGAGAAAAATGCTTGTGCATAGACACATTGCGGTTTTTAATCCTAATATGAGTTCACATAAAACTAGTGTGTTGATTGAATGTACTGGTACTAACCTGAGAAGTATGTTTTTGGATTTGCGAAAAGTCTTGTACTTTGTAACTTGTGTGTACCAGCATTTCTGCCAGCGACAAAAGGGTCACTACTATGAAGTGTGGTCAACAACCTTACAAACCACATGGATGGAACATAACTTCTCTTTACTTCGATCATCGTCTCCTTCTTCTTCGCAAGGAGCAATATGTGGATCTGTCTTTCGATACTTAGAAGAGTCCATCATGTTGATCAGCATGACATAAGTTATTATGTATTTGTCTCAGAACTATTTTTATCTTAGTGCATTTGGCTTGATTCCTGCTGCATGAGAAAACTCTGTCACTATTAGTATAATGTCACTACTGGTATTATACCCGGGATCTTGAGAGATGTATAGTAACAAAAACTTTTTGGGAGGTTTTACGGCTGCCTGCGTTCAGCGATTAACTTTTTTGTTATGAAGCTGCGATGCTGGCAGTGGCTGGGTGTGTAACACAGCTCCTGTTTCCTTACCGGTCACTGAGTGACCTCTCTGTTCTGGAGGTTGCGACTGCAGGCGAAGGAAAAGAATTTCTTGATAGTTGCTGTCAACGACACACAGGTCAGTGATTCCCTGCCTGTTATCGGTTTCACATAGGACATCTCCAGTGTTTACTGTCAACCAGTATACACACACTGAGGCTATGGAGATTCTCCCCAGAGCTGGAAGTTTCATTTATGCGAGCAGTGTCACTGGAAAATGTTGGGCGGCCTGGCCTGGCCCAGCTGGCCAGTATTCTCAGGGCTGGTAGCAGCGGAGTGAAGGCGACCATAGTTTCAGGTGCCGTCTACTGTGACGTCAGCGACGGCAATGCCGACTGTGGTGCATAGCTCCTCATGCAAAATTTATTTGGAGGCTTATCGCCATACGGCTCATAAACACTGCAGTTCTCTAGGGTTGCATTTCATCATGTAGCGGCAGTGGCGTAGCAGGCGCTGTCAGACGATGACCTGGTAAGTAGAAATAGTTTATTATTTTGCTGCACTGTGGCCATTGCTAAGTCTCATTTGTGTGGTGGGGACGTGTCTTTATACAGTAAATGTATTTGAGAGTCTTGCAGTGATGTAGCACACGTTACATGTCTTCCGGGCAACACTGGCTAATGTCACCCACTGCCAGAGTGCCTGTAAGAGTGTATTTTATCGCACAGATTTATTCAGTATGCTGAATATGATTCGCATGTAGGGGGTGGGGAGGGAATGTAGCAGTTGTGCCACACCTGTCTATGTTTGAAGAAAACCCCAGACTGACCTTACCAATTCGATGGAGACAGAGCGATTTTATTTCTCTGGCAATATTTCTAATAATAATGCAATAGTCTACATCATGCTAAACTTTTTAATCTACCTGGCAACTCAGGCTACACGAGACTGATGTCGGCATTGCATAATCACTAGGTTTGAAAGTTGTATTATGACTGGTCCAGAGAGAGAGAGAGAGGGAGATCCCCTCTCCCTCCTCCTCTGGCTCTGAGCACTATGGGACTTAACATCTGTGGTCATCAGTCCCCTAGAACTTAGAACTACTTAAACCTAACTAACCTAAGGACATCACACACATCCATGCCCGAGGCAGGATTCGAACCTGCGACCGTAGCAGTCGCGCGGTTCCGGACTGCGCGCCTAGAACCGCTAGATCACCGCGGCCGGCGAGAGAGGGAGAGAGAGAGAGAGAGAGAGACAGAGGAAGGAGTGAGGTGAGTGCCTAGTGCTTACCTACAATACAGGCCACATATCTTTCCACCGACGTATTGGGACCTCTCTGTCATTGTTACCAAGGGTCGGAGGCCCATCCCATCGCTTGATATAGCAGCAGAGTCTCTTGCATCAGCAACCAGGTCGCTCACGATTACACCTAAAAAAATATAACAAATTTTTCAGCCATTGCCAACGTGGTGTTCATGGTCAAAGGTATATTCCACACGTGTGTTAGAGGGTGGTCTAGCCTATTGGCATGACAGTTTTTACTGGAGATACTGGTGACCTCTCTAGAAACTTATTTGGTTCGGAAGCATGAGAATTCTGCAGTGTAGTTATTATTTGTAACAATGGACAACCGTGATCTAGGGATAGCTTCTTGGATTAGTAATCACACGTACTGTGTCCCAGGTTCGAAACGCGCCACTACTTAAATTTAGTAAAAGAAACTCAACCAGTACAGGCGGCCGAAAACTTCCAGCATAAGGAGTCACCCTCGTTCTGCTACTGGCCTTGTCAGAAAGGGCGGAGGAGCGGGCAGAGGTCCTGGGCACTCTCTTGGCCTTCGGGTGGGGAACTGCGCCCAAAAGGTGGAAGAATCAGTGATCAATGGCATGAGGATGCACTAGGCATGTGGCCAGTAAACAAAAAAGGTGTAATGATGATCTCTCCATTGAAAAAAGATTCCAGACCAGTCCCCTGTTCGGATCTCCGGGAGGGGACTGCCGGGGGGAGGGGGGAGGGATGGAGGAATGGAGTTGCCCGTGGAGAAAAGATTAAATGACCAATGAAGCGATACCGTTCAAGAAGGGGGCCATGGAAAATCAATAGTCTGAACGTGATAGGGAAGCTAGAAAAGCTGACAAGGGAAATGCTAAGGCTCAATCTAGATATAGTGTGGGTTAATAAAGTGACATGGAAAGCAAACAAGGATTTCTGGTCAGACGAGTATAGGGTAATATCAACAGCAGCAGAAATTGGTGTAACGGGAGTAGGATTCGTTATGAATAGGAAGATAGGGCAGACAGTGAGTTACTGCGAACAGTTCGGTGATAGGGTTATTCTCATCATAATTTACAGCAAACCAAGACTGTTAACAACAGTTGGTATACAAGCCGTCGGCGAAAGCAGCAGATGGAGAGATATCGAAATTATTTGAGGATATTGAACGTGTATTGGAGTATGTAGAGGGAGATGAAGGGAGATGAATTTAATAGTCTTGGGAGTTTGGAAAAGTTTTCTAGGGGAAGGAATAGAAGAAAGGGTTATGGGAAAATATGGGCTTGAAATTAAGAATGAGAAAGTAGAAAGGCTAATTGAGTTCTGCAATAAATTTTAGTTAGTAATTGTGAATACTCTTTTCAAGAATCACACGAGCATGAGTTATACTTGGGAAAGGCCGGGACGGGAGATACAAGAAGATTCCACTTAGATCACATCGTAGTTGAGCAGAGATTCCGAAACCAGAAACTGAATTGTATAACATGTCCATGAGAAGATACAGACTGAAATAACAGTGTAGCAATGTCGAAGAGTAGGCTGATGGGCAAGAGACTAGTCAGGAAGAATCAATGTGCAAAATAAGACATGAAAGTTCTAAGGAATGAAGAGATACGCTTGAAGTTCTTAAAGGCTATAAATACTGAGTAATGAGTAACTTAGTAGGTATTTCAGTTGAAGAGTAATCGACATCTCTAAAAAGGGCAATCACAGAAAGTGGAAAGAAAAACATAAGTACAAGGAATGTAACTGTGAAGAAACCATGGGTAAGCCGGCCGCGGTGGTCTAGCGGTTCTGGCGCTGCAGTCCGGAACCGCGGGACTGCTACGGTCGCAGGTTCGAATCCTGCCTCGTGCATGGGTGTGTGTGATGTCCTTAGGTTAGTTAGGTTTAAGTAGTTCTAAGTTCTAGGGGACTTATGACCTAAGATGTTGAGTCCCATAGTGCTCAGAGCCATTTGAACCATTTTGAAACCATGGGTAAAAGAAAAAAATATTTCAGCTGCTCGAAGAAAGATGGAAGTACAAAAATGTTTAGAGAAACTAAGGAGTACAGAAATACAACTCACTTAGGAATGAAATGAACAGAAAGTGCAGGGAAGCTAAGGCGAAATGGCTGCATGAGAAAATGTGATGAAATCGAAAACTAAATGATGAAGGACTGACTTAGAATACAGAAAAGTAAAAACAACCTTTGGTGAAATTGAAAGCAAGGGCTGTAATATTAAGAGTGCTATGGGAATTCGACTGTAAAATGCAGATGAGAGAGTGGGTAACTGGAAAGAATACAATGAAGGCGTCAATGAGGGGGAGGACCTGTCTGATGCCGTGACAGAAGAAGAAACAGGGTCGACAAGGAAGAAATAGGGGATCCATCGTTAGAATCAAATTTTAAAAGAGATTTCGACGACTTAACGTCAAATAAGACAGAAGAAATAGATAACATTCCATAGGGATTTCTGCAATCATTGGGGAAAGTTGCAACAGAACGACTATTCAACCTGGTGTGTAGAATGTATGAGACTGGTGATATGGAATCAGACTTTTGGGGGAACGTCATCCGCCCGATTCCGAAGCTAGCAAGCTCCAACAAGTGCAAAAATTATCACTCGATCATCTTAAAATCTCGTGCATACAAGATGCTGATAAAAATATACAGAAGAATGGAAAATAAAATTGAGGATCCGTGATATGACGATCAGTCTGGTTTTAGAGAAATTTAGGACACCAGAGAGGCAATTCTGACCTTGCAGTTGACAATGAAAGCAAGACTGAAGAAAAATCATGACACGTTCATAGGTTTTGTTGTCCAGGAAAAGGCGTTCGAAAATATAAAATAGTTTAAAATGTTCGAAATTCTGAGAGAAATGGGGGTAATCTGTAGGAAAAGACCGGTAATTTACGATATGGTACGAAAATTAAGAGGTAGCAACAAGAGAGGAAGACAGAGAAAGAAGTGCTCGTATTAAGAAGGGTGTAAGATAGGGATGTAGTCTTTCGCCCCTAATGTACAATCTGTACATCGGAGAAGCAATGATGGCCTCAAACTTCGTTAGCCGCTGTCCTCAGCCATCCAGCCCCTTCCCTGCTCCCATTCCAGCAATACACAGCCATCATTCCACCACCACCCCCCATCTTTTTTCTCTATCTCTATTTGTTTTATTTTTTTAATTTATTTCTCTCTATTTCTCTTTAAGTCTCTCCTTTCCCACTAGTTCCCCCTACCCTCCCCACTTCTCCCCTGCCTGCCGCTCAACCTGCAGCACTTCATTGTCCGCCATCCTTACCATACTATCACTCCCCCTCCCCAGCCCAGCCTCCTCCTTTCCCCCACCGAGTCACCACTCCCATCATGCAGTGGTGCTGCTGCTTGCAGTGTGGTTTCAGTTGCCTGAGACTGCAGTTGTGTGTGTGAGTTGCGTTTGTGTGTGTGTGTGTGTGTGTGTATTTGTCTATTGCTGACAAAGGTCATTGGCCAAAAGCTTTAAGTGTGAGAATCTTTTGTTGTGCTTATCTGCGACACTGCATCTCCTCTATATTGTGTGTAGCAACTTTCCTTCTCATAATATTGTTACATTCCATCCTGGATTTTCCATTGTTTAAATTTAATCTATTGTTAACAAACAGACCTCAAGTGATGTAACTTAATTAATTGCGATGAAATATATTTGTTATTAAGAAAGAGACTCATCCTGATCCTTCCCTATGCTGCCCAGCTTGATAACGACTCCGCAAAGTGCCCCAGTTATATAAAATAAAAGTGAAGAGTGTGTGCTTGAAACTCAGGGGGCAGGTCTCAGGAAGGAAGGGGAAGGAGACGAGATGACAATATTCCCCCGGGTGACCTTGATCAATTTCCAGCGATTCCCTGAGGGGGAAGGGGGAGTAGTGTGTGACCTTGAATATTAGTCGCCCAAGTGTGTAACTTGACATCAAATTGGTTCAGGTGGCTCTGAGCACTATGGGACTTAACATCGGAGGTCATCAGTACCCTCCAAGTTAGAATTACTTAAACCTAACCAACCTAAGGACATCACACACATCCATGCCCGAGGTAGGAGTCTAACCTGCGACCGTAATGGTCACGCGGATCCAGACTGTAGCGCCTAGAACCGCTCGGTCACTCTGGCCGGCAACTTGACATCGGAAGTCCTTAACTGTGACAATGATACATGATTGTTATCTGCTCCCGTATACTCCCTGCTATACTACTAATGTGGTTGGGTGTTCCCTTATGTCCACAATGACAGATGTCATTGTCTTTGCTGTCGAATGGGCCTTGTCGCGTTAGATAATGTACCATGCCCTGAATGGGTTCTACATGTCCGAGGGCTAGGGGTAATAAGTAAAATATCCAAAACCACCGTGGGAAAGGTAGTAAGAAGCACTGGCAGCAGGGGAACAGATGTAAGGCGGCGCGGACTGACACGACGGACAGCGGTGAGGATTCCCAGCATTGCCATGCGGGGCGGCCGTCAGCGGTGAGTGAGTGACAGCCAGGCAGGCAGGCAGGCAGGCGAGGCGAGGCGAGGCGGCTAGAGCGCGACCTGGCCGGCGCTCATTTGGCGACGGAGTGCTTGTCTGGCGCGGCACGGCGTGGCGCTGCGCTGTGGGAGAGGTGAGAGGCCAGCGGGCGTCCGCTGGCTGAGTTACGGGCAACGCAGGCCAGCCGCGCTCCCAGGCCGCGTCCCCCGCACCGAATATCTTTCCGAAATGAATCTTTATCTTTGCAGCGCAGTGTCTGTTGTTATCAACATTCTTGGCCGCTTAAAACTGTGTGCTGGGCTGGGACTCGAACCCAGAATATTGCCTAGTTCCGGTCCAGCAAGTAGTTGCAATCTTGCAACAAGTTTCACCTGAATATCACGCACTGACAATTTCAAGTATAACAAGACTGGCGTATGAGGTCCAGGCACGTAATGTAACCATTGCCTATGTGGCCAAAGGGGGAAGCACTTCCGAAATGGCTAAGTCTGTTTGCGTTCCACTATCGTTAAAGTAAAGCGTGCAAAGAAAAATGGCGCTATCAAAAACCGGAGCCGAGGCAACTATGGTACAGCACGGCGCCACCTGACATGGGCGAACGACGTCTACAGAGATGTGGACAGACGAATAGGTCTGCAACTGTTGAGCAGCTTACCACCCAGATGAAACAAGGGACTACCAACAATGTCTGCTCTACGACAGTTCAGCGAATGTTGCTGCGTATGGGCCTCTGCAGCAGGTGTCTAGGCTGGTATTTGCACTCCAGTACCGTAACTGGACGTCCATAGAGTGGAGATAGGTGGCCTTTTCAGACGGTTCACGTTTTAGGCTAACCCGGCGTGAAACTTCTGAGAGAAAACAACCTGAAACAATCGTTGGAAGGGTACAAGCAGGAGGAGGGAGCGTTATGGTTTGCAGAATGTTTTCGTGGCGTTCCCTGGGTGATCTCGTCATTCTGGAATGCATAATTGGGACCATTTCCACCCCTACAGGCAATTTGTTTTTCCTCGGAACTGTAGCAACTAATAGCAGGAAAATGCAAGTTTTCACACAGCTAACGGTGTATGGGCGTGGCTTGAAGAGCACCGGGATGAATTACCATGCTCCCCTGTGCACCTAACTGCCTGGATTTAAACCTTATCAAGAATCTGTGAGACCACCTGGATCGGGCTATATGCGCCATGGATTGGATTGTTTGGGGGAAGAGACCAAACAGCGAGGTTATCGGTCTCATCGGATTAGGAAAGGACGGGGAAGGAAGTCGGCCGTACCCTTTCAAAGGAACCATTCCGGAATTTGCCTGGAGTGATTTAGGGAAATCACGGAAAACCTAAATCAGGATGGCCGGACACGAGATTGAACGGTCGTCCTCCCGAATGCTATCCTCCAGTGTGCTATCCACTGCGCGCCATGGATACCCAACCGAGAAATCTACCGTAGGTGGCCACGATACTGGAGTCGCACGGCTCCACATCTCTTTTGGTACCTCCGTCAACTTCTTTGACTCTCTTCCTAGACGTCACTAGGTGGTGGACGCTGCGAATGAGGTTATTCAGACGTTTTACAGGCGATCACATTAATATTAGTGGACAGTGTGTAATTGTGGCGTTACTGGGCAGTTGGATGAAAAGATGAGATCGATGACTGAATTACCAATAACTAATTTTGTACATTTATTAAATCAAAATTTAGGGAAAAAACGTAGCAAATTCGCTTTAGATCACTCCTTAAAGTATCATACCTTTACTTGACCCCAATTGAACAAAGACAGCATAAACGAAATCAACAACTGTAAAAACAAAGCTCACAAGCAAAAGTATATTAGTAACTGTCTAATGTCATGCTTACCGAGCTATTTTAAAATTAAACTAAATGGCAGTAAAACGATACTAAGCAAACCTTCATTATTTTAAAAATAAAAAAAATTAAAAGAGTCCCTGAACTTAATTGGTTCTAGCTTTGGATCCTGAACAATGTTGCTCAAAATGTGCCTGCTATGGCATCTCCACCAGGTTCCATGCGTAGGGTTTCTGTCAAAATTTGTTCTACACAGTCCCCTGTATGCATCTAATTTACATAAAAAATAACGATTATCCGAGCGGGTTGCTTGAAACAGTTCACTATTAGACTCAACAACACGTAATAAATCAAAATCAGTAACCACTGGCCACTGGGAACACTTTAAATTTATTAAAACAACTGATTCGACAGGTTTCATCTTGTGACTTGCAATGAATGCTTGATTCAGTGCGGCATGTAACCAATTACTGGCGGGCAGTATGCCTGACAACAAGTTACGTGGTTCTAGTAAAGAAAATCGTTTCAGTCAATCCGGCTAAGGGCAAGCGGAAACTGCAAAAAACCATCTTACAGGACGTGATTGACAGTCTACACTTCTAAGCATAACTAAACCACCGTTACACGTGGGTTTCCAAAAGTCAGAGTTCACCCACCTCTACGCGCTCAACAGCAACGGACCGCACGTTCCAAGGCGCCCTGTGTGTACCCTGCTAGATAGGACACGAGGCGGCCAACGCCGCTGGTGACCGTCACCGCGCACAGTCGACAGTCAACAACATCCCAGCAGTCGGCTCACAGCGAACTTTCTTGCCAGCGTGAGATATCCCACTTTCGCCAGAGGAAGAGAACACTATCCTTTGTTTTAATTTGAGGGTAAGTGTTCAACGTCTAAGGAAAATGAAATGAAACATGTAGTGTGAACAAGATTTCAGAGTTGTTGAGCCATATTTTCTGAATATTGGACAGCAAGGGAGACGTGATCTCCAGTGGCTCGTTACAGAATTTTATTTATTTATTTATTTTTTAGATTTTGCACGTCTAGTTCCCTTGGACCAAATTGAGGAGCAAATCTCCAAGGTCATGGAACGTGTCAGTACTTGAAATTACAGGTAAAAATAGGAACAGATAAAATGGTTATGAACCCAAAAAAGACAAGCTATAAATTTAAGTAAGCGCAGTCAACAATAATACATGGGAATCAGCTTAATTTTTCGAGGTACTCCTCGACAGGATAGAAGGAGTGACCCATGAGGAATTTCTTCAGTTTCGATTTGAAAGCGCGTGGCTTACTGCTAAGATTTTTGAATTCGTATGGTAGCTTATTGAAAATGGGTGCAGCAGTATACTGCACACCTTTATGCACAAGAGTCAAGGGAGTGCAATCTAAAGGCAGATAGGATTTCTGTCTAGTATTAACTGAATGACAGCTGCTAATTCTTCGGAATTGGCTGATATTGTTAACAAAAAAGATATATATATATATATATATATATATATATATATATATATATATATATATATATTGAGTGGCCGATGTCAAAATACCCAGACTAGTGAACAGGGCTCGAGAAGAGGTTCGCGAACTTACACCACATATTTCCCCAACTGCCCGTATCTGATCCAAAAATATCTTTCTGAGCCAAAAATATCCTTTGAAAATGGCAAGCGTTACCCCAAAATATAATACTATACGGCATAAGAGAATGAAAGTATGCAAAGTAGACTAATTTTCGTGTCGGACGATCACTATCTTCAGATACCGTTCGAATAGTAAAAATGGCACCATTAAATCTTTGAACAAGATCCTGAACGTGGGCTTTCCGCGACAGTTTACTATATATCTGAACACCTAGAAATTTGAACCGTTCAGTTTGACTAATCATTCTGTGAAACTGAAACATCGGCTTTTGTTGAATTGTGTGTTAGAAATTGTCAAAATGAGTATTACTGTGATTTAGCGTTAGTTTATTTTCCATAAGCCATAAACTTGTCTCATGAATTGCACTGTTTGAAACAGAGCCAATGTTGCATACAACATCCTTTACTACCAAGCTAGTGTCATCAACAAAAAGGAATCTTTTAGAATTACCAGTATTATTAGAGAACACATCTTTTATATATATATATATATATATATATATATATATATATATATATATATATATATATATATATATATATATATATATAAGGAACAGGAGTGGTCCAAACACTGATCGCTTGGGCACCATCTATTTAACTGTGCCCCACCCAGTCCCCATATCACATTCATTCTCAACACTGTGAGTAATGACCTTTTGCTATTTGTTTTTAAAGTAAGAGGTGAATCAATTGTGGGATATCCCTGTATTCCATAATGGTCCAACTTTTGGAGCAATATTTCGTGATGAACACAACAAAACGCCTTAGTTAAATTAAAAAAAACATGCCTATCGCTCGAAACCTTTTGTTTATTCCATCTAGTACCTCACAGAGAAAAGAGAACATAGCATTTTCTGTTGTTAAACCACTTCTAAAGCGGAACTGTACACTTGATAGAAAACTATGTAATACAGAAGATCAGTTATCCTTCCAAACTCAGCCTCATAGAAATAGGTCTAAAATTGTCTACATTATCCCTTTTTTTCCTTTTTATAAAGCGGCTTTACTACTGAGTACCTTAATTGTTCAAGAAACTGGCTGTACTTAGAGGAAAAGTTACAACTATGGCTAAGTACAGGACTAACATATCAGCACAGTACTTTAATATTCTGCTTGACACTCCAGTATACCCATGAGAGTCCTTAGTCTTCAGTGATTTAATTATTCACTCAATCACCTCCTTGTCAGTATCACAGAGGAGTATTTCAGACATCAGTCTCGGAAAGGCATTTTCCAAGAGAGTTATATGATTCCCTATATAAACTAAGTTTTCACTTAATTCACCAGCAATGCTCAGAAAATGACTGTTAAATATTGTACGTATACCTGACTTATCAGTAATTGAAATACTTTTACTATGAAATGACTTTATATCATCGACTTTGTGCTGTTGGCCAGACACTTCCTTCACAACTGACCATATGGTTTAACGTAATTATGATTTGTTATAAATTTTATCAGTCGTGATCGCAATACAATACAATACCACGTAGATTATAACCGGTTATACTGACTGACGACCTTATTCAGATCATGCTTTTACCGTGATTGGTATCTAAGACCGTAGCGTAATCGTTACTATGAGAAACTTGTCAGAATGTCCAAAATCTTCTCAGAACATCTCAGTCTGACAAAGTTCGGATAGTTTGTTAATTTCACGCCTGTGCATAGTACGTTGGTAGCACTTCGTCGCCTTACCAGTTACGTGCGGTAGCGTTCTCGCTTCCCGCGCCCGGGTTCCCGGGTTCGATTCCCGCCGGGGTCAGGGATTTTCTCTGCCTCGTGATGACTGGGTGTTCTGTGATGTCCTTAGGTTAGTTAGATTTAAGTAGTTCTAAGTTCTAGGGGACTGATGACTGTAGATGTTAAGTCCCATAGTGCTCAGAGCCATTTGAACCATTTTTGAACCATTTTTTTTTACCTGTTATGCTGTGTAGCAGAATTTAAAGCTGTGCGGATCAGCATAACGAAAAGGCGAGGGGTCTCGCTCGTTTTGTCCACGACTGTACATATCGTGTATTGCCGATAGGAACTAGGAAGTCTCCCGTGAGGCTGCATGTTTCAACATTAACGCGCGGCTGCTTGTTCAACGACATGGAATGTACCAAGCTTATTCCTACGAATCAAACCCTTTGACGTTAATACTGAGTCAACTGTCGGCCAAACAAAATCTGCTAGGAGAATGTCTGTCTGCAGATTTATGCGTCCTTTCTGCTGACGGTAAGAACGTTTTGAAAACTCAAGATCTATATGTTGATTCACAAATAAACAGATAAAGGTTTTAAAGAATCCACATTTTAGAAAGCACTTTGCTTTTCTTTATTCTTTGTCTTCGCATATTTTGACAGATGCGTGCTATGTTCTGTGGTTCTCGTTTTTATTAACGGAGGTTAGTAATGGTCATAATTTGATGAAAGAATACGAAATAACATTTAACTTTATAGTCAAGAAAAAACCAGAAAAGTATGCAACGTTCCAAAATTAAAGCCAAAAGACTACATTTAATAGGGCATGTTACCAGAGAACTACCGTATTGGACTATCTTGAGGTTGACAGAACGTCACAGTGGAAGCCTACTTCTTGGATACCCACGTTTGAGGTAATTAGACAGTTGAAAATGATTTGAAGAAAGAGGATTGTGTGAGTAGAAGAGAGTGGCTGGTCATTTACCGTTTTTGCGACGAAGAGACTACGGGGATTGTGAACCTAATTAATAATCAAAATAATAACAGAAAACCTTTATGAATAGAACGGAAATGTTTACCAAATATTTGCTAAGGCAACCAAGTCTACTGCCACAGGCCCAACTGTTAAAAGAAATCTAATGTCAAGTAGAAAGGTATAAGGTAGGAGAAAGGATTCTTTCGAAAATTCACCGTAAACCTTCTCTCCTACACCTAAGTAACTGTAAATGGCAGATATTTTACACAAGACCTTATAAAATAATTGGGATTTCAGATGAGGGAACATACTGATTAGCTTACCATAAAATCGACAAAATTAAGGGATTGAATGCCCAACTTGATCTTGAAAGGTATCGTTACGAAAGATTACTCTTATTTGTATGTTATACGAAATGCTTGTGCATATACGAATTATTAGTTGTAATTTAGCAGCTGATTTAACCAATGATATTTGTAGAAAATTTTGGAGCCGTACGTGTGAATGGTATCCATATGGACTAAAAGAAGGTCATGTCAATATACCTTACACAAGGAAAATTTAGAGTATTCGTATTCAGGTTAACTTCCTGTACTGGTTCAGTGTGGACTGCCTGTGTTACTCAAACACTAGTTGAAATGCGTATGTAAATGGTAGTTATTAGAACTGCACGCCCAAAAGACATTTTAGTATTAGTATGTATACTGCATGGGGAGTTCACTACGATAAACAGAAACTACATTTTGTGTTGCTCGGCACGACGTTCATTGACAGGTTCATATCTTGAGCAACAAGTTTAATTACTTAAGCGCAGGGTGATTTTTCCACCATTTACAAACTCTAGGGACTGATCGATGGCAGAATATGGACCAAGAAAGTCTAATGAATTTATGTCCGGAAATGCATAATTTCCGTACTAGAGACTATCATATATCGCATACAGTCATACGTTGTTACAGAGACTGCGGTCTGATACGCGCTGTACCATGATACCACACCTAAAGTATCTGTTAAAAATGGTTTCCATTTACCTCAACGCATGCGTGTACGCGTCGTAGCATGTTCTGTCTCACACGGCCAGGTTGCATGCGAACAGTGTCGGGGGCAGCACGAATACGATGCTCCAGCGTCTCCACATCTGGAGTGGCCTCTGTGTACACGAAACTTTTGAGGTATCCTCATAGCCAGAAATCGCACGGGTTGAGATCCGGTGAACGAGCAGTCCATGCAACTGGACCCTCTCGTCCGATCAATCGACCATGGAAGACATGAATAAAAAGCGTCCGGACGTTAACAGCGAAGTGGGATGGAGCGCCATCATGTAGCAACCACATAACCCTTCCAATCATCAATGACACTTCTTCCAGCAGTGGAGGCAAAATCACCCGCAAGAAACGCCGATAGTTCCGGCCTGTCAGGAGAAAATTTGGAAATTTGTGGTAAGGTCTTATGAGATCAAACGGCTGAGGTCATCGGTCCCTAAGCTCTACTTAATCTAACTTAAACTAACTTACACTAAGGAGAACGCTCACACACACACACACACACACACACACACACGTATATATATATATATATATATATATATATATATATATATATATATATACCCATGCCCGAGGGAGGACGTGAACCTCCGACGGGGCCTGTTAGGAGACGTGGAAGGAAGAAAGACTGATCCCAAAATACGGTCCCCAGTTATCCCGGCCCACACATTCCGGCTGTTCCGATGCTTATGATTTGGTGTCACCATACCATGGAGGTTATGCATAATATGCCACAGGTTATTTAAATTGAAAATACCACTCCTCGTAAAGGTGGCCTCATCCGTGAATAGGGTGAATGACACAAATATCTCTAACGTCGATCAGTTGTAGAGTTTTGGAACACGTATTATGTTCGAGTATAATGACTTGTCTGGAGACTAGAAATGTACTCTGTAGGAATCAGCATGGGTTTCGAAAAAGATGATCGTGTGAAACCTAGCTCGCGCTATTCGTCCACGAGACTCAGAGGGCCATAGACACGGGTTCCCAGGCGGATGCCGTGTTTCTTGACTTCCGCAAGACGTTTGATGCAGTTCCCCACAGTCGTTTAATGAACAAAGTAAGAGCATAAGGACCATGAGACCAATTGTGTAATTGGATTGAAGAGTTTGTAGATAACAGGACGCAGCATGTCATTGTCAATGGAGAGAAGTCTTCCGAAGTAAGAGTGATTTCAGGTGTGCCGCAGGGGAGTGTCGTAGGACCGTTGCTATTCGCAATATACATAAATGACCTTGTGGATAACATTGGTAGTTCACCGAGGCGTTTTGCGGATGGTGCTGTAGTATATCGAGAGGTTGTAACAATGGAAAATTGGACTGAAATGCAGGAGGATCTGCAACGAATTGACGCATGGTGCAGGGATGGCAATTGACTTTCAATGTAGACAAGTGTAATGCTCTGCGAATATATAGAAAGAAAGATCCTTTATCATTTAGCTACAATATAGCAGGTTAGCAACTGGAAGCAATTAATTACATTAATTATCTGGGAATATGCATTAGGAGTGATAAAAAATGGAATGACCATATAAAATTAATCGTCGGTAAAGCAGATGCCAGTCTGAGATTCATTGGAAGAATCTTAAGGAAATGCAGTCCGAAAACAAAGGAATTAGGTTACAGTACACTTGTTCGCCCACTGCTTGAATACTGCTCACGGGTGTGGGGTCCGTACCAGATAGAGTTAATAGAAGAGATAGAGAAGATCTAACGAAGAGCAGCGCGCTTCGTTACAGGAGCATTTAGTAATCGCGAAAGCGTTACGGAGATGATAGGTAAACTCCACTGGAAGACTCTGCAAGAGAGACGCTTAGTAGCTCGGTACGGGCTTTTGTTAAAGTTTCTAGAACATACCTTCACTGAGGAGTCAAACAGTATATTGCTCCCTCCCACGTATATCTCACGAAGAGACTATGAGGATAAAATCAGAGAGATTAGAGCCCACACAGACGCATACCGACAATCTTTCTTTCCACGAACAATACGAGACTGGAATAGAAGGGAGAACCGGTAGAGGTACTCAAGGCACCCTCCGCCACACACCGTCAGTTGGCTTGCGGAGTATGGATGTAGATACCAGAATCGTGGAAGCCTGCTGAAGGAACCAGTGGCAAAACTGCACTCGATGTGGAAAAACTGTCGCTAGTAAACCCTGCACGCGCTGTAATTGATAAGGGTAGTAACAATTGTCGTGGAGAATTTTCCACACGGTCGTCTGGCTTATCCTGTACTGGTGGACCGACTACATGGTACTGATACGCCGGTCGCCTTCCATAGTGTTAGTCACATTTTATTCCAAGTCTGGTGTCCGAACATTCGGGCGCGTCATTCGTGATTTCCTGCTGCGTCAAACGACCTTGTCTCACACAAACGGCGAAACACTGTTGCTAACATTGAATGTTGTAGTTGTTGTCGGCGGGGTCTCCTGATACAACCTTGCTGCCCGCCACCCTTTACCATTTGCCTTTCCGTAAGTAAACACCATGTCGGCAAGCTCTCGATTCTAATACTGAACCATTGTGCACCACATCCACTGCAAGGTGCGACAGCAAGAAAAGTGAATCGCACACAACATTACCAATTTCTATGGCAGGAGCGGGTGCTAGGGCAGGACGTATCAGGAACAGTACTACCCTATATGAGGATACTATGCATACTGCAACTGCGGCTGCGTGGAACGGCGCGTATTGGAGAGCAGTCTCTGTAACAAAGTATGACTGAATACGAGGTGCATTCAAGTTCTAAGGCCTCCGATTTTTTTTCTAATTAACTACTCACCTGAAATCGATGAAACTGGCGTTACTTCTCGACGTAATCGCCCTGCAGACGTACACATTTTTCACAACGCTGACGCCATGATTCCATGGCAGCGGCGAAGGCTTCTTTAGGAGTCTGTTTTGACCACTGGAAAATCGCTGAGGCAATAGCAGCACGGCTGGTGAATGTGCGGCCACGGAGAGTGTCTTTCATTGTTGGAAAAAGCCAAAAGTCACTAGGAGCCAGGTCAGTTGAGTAGGGAGCATGAGGAATCACTTCAAAGTTGTTATCACGAAGAAACTGTTGCGTAACGTTAGCTCGGTGTGCGGGTGCGTTGTCTTGGTGAAACAGCACATGCGCAGCCCTTCTCGGACGTTTTTCTTGCAGTGCAGGAACGAATTTGTTCTTCAAAACATTTTCGTAGGATGCACCTGATACCGTAGTGCCCTTTGGAACGCAATGGGTAAGGATTACGCCCTCGCTGTCCCAGAACATGGACGCCATCATTTTTTCAGCACTGGCGGTTACCCGAAATTTTTGGCGGTGAATCTGTGTGCTTCCATTGAGCTGACTGTCGATTTGTTTCTGGATTGAAAAATGGCATCCACGTCTCATCAATTGTCACAACCGACAAAAAGAAAGTCCCATTCATGCTGTCGTTGCGCGTCAACATTGCTGGGCAACATGCCACACAGGCAGCCATGTGATCATCCATCAGCATTCGTGGCACCCACCTGGATGACACTTTTCGCATTTTCAGGTCGTCATGCAGGATTGTGTGCACAGAACCCACAGAAATGGCAACTCTGGAGGCGATCTGTTCAACAGTCATTCGGCGATCCCCCAAAACAATTCTCTCCACTTTCTCGATCATGTCGTCAGACCGGCTTGTGCTTGCTCGAGGTTGTTTCGGTTTGTTGTCACACGATGTTTTGCCTTCATTAAACTGTCGCACCCACGAACGCACTTTCGACACATCCATAACTCCATCACCACATGTCCCCTTCAACTGTCGATGAATTTCAATTGGTTTCACACCACGCAAATTCAGAAAACGAATGATTGCATGCTGTTCAAGTAAGGAAAACGTCGCCATTTTAAGTATTTAAAACAGTTCTCATTCTCGCCGCTGGCGGTAAAATTCCATCTGCCGTACGGTTTTGCCATCTCTGGGACGTGTTGACAATGAACGCGGCCTCATTTTAAAACAATGCGCATGTTTCTAGCTCTTTCCAGTCCGAAGAAAAAAAATCGGAGGCCTTAGAACTTGAATGCACCTCGTAAATGGTCTCTAGCATGGGAATCACGTATTTCTGGAAGTAAGTAAATTATACCTTTTTTGTTCCCTATCCTCTCATCGATCAACCCCTGGTGGGAAAAAATCACCGTGTATGAACTGTTTGCTGGTAAATTCTCATCGTGTGATCAACCGGTGGTGGCGCGGTCTTGTCGCAGCGTACCACTGAGTTTTGTATCCATCATTCTCGCCTGAAAATGCTGTATACGAAACTCTAATGACACTTTGCGACAAGCGACGCCACCACTTGGATGATCACCTGATATTTGTCACTGGAATACGCCGGCAAAGCCTGCAATCACTCAGAGTCTTAACTATGTGAATGATCTATTATGTCGTTTGCAATACTATGAACTTAGCTCTAAGGACTCTAGCTTTATATACTTTTCCAGTATTTGTGGACAAACAGAGATGAAATATTGGCTCATGGAAGACGTGCTTTCATTACCAGTTATTTTTAAATACGTAACACTTCATGCTGGTGTAAGGTAAAACTGGAAATCTGATTTAGTATTAATAACTTCAAAGCTACGTAAATAGTAAAATTAACAGTAGCCTATCAGTGGGCTATGAATGATTACGTTTGTTTCGGCACCTCGCGAGACCTAAGTACACTCCTGGAAATGGAAAAAAGAACACATTGACACCGGTGTGTCAGACCCACCATACTTGCTCCGGACACTGCGAGAGGGCTGTACAAGCAATGATCACATGCACGGCACAGCGGACACACCAGGAACCGCGGTGTTGGCCGTCGAATGGCGCTAGCTGCGCAGCATTTGTGCACCGCCGCCGTCAGTGTCAGCCAGTTTGCCGTGGCATACGGAGCTCCATCGCAGTCTTTAACACTGGTAGCATGCCGCGACAGCGTGGACGTGAACCGTATGTGCAGTTGACGGACTTTGAGCGAGGGCGTATAGTGGGCATGCGGGAGGCCGGGTGGACGTACCGCCGAATTGCTCAACACGTGGGGCGTGAGGTCTTCACAGTACATCGATGTTGTTGCCAGTGGTCGGCGGAAGGTGCACGTGCCCGTCGACCTGGGACCGGACCGCAGCGACGCACGGATGCACGCCAAGACTGTAGGATCCTACGCAGTGCCGTAGGGGACCGCACCGCCACTTCCCAGCAAATTAGGGACACTGTTGCTCCTGGGGTATCGGCGAGGTCCATTCGCAACCGTCTCCATGAAGCTGGGCTACGGTCCCGCACACCGTTAGGCCGTCTTCCGCTCACGCCCCAACATCGTGCAGCCCGCCTCCAGTGGTGTCGCGACAGGCGTGAATGGAGGGACGAATGGAGACGTGTCGTCTTCAGCGATGAGAGTCGCTTCTGCTTTGGTGCCAATGATGGTCGTATGCGTGTTTGGCGCCGTGCAGGTGAGCGCCACAATCAGGACTGCATACGACCGAGGCACACAGGGCCAACACCCGACATCATGGTGTGGGGAGCGATCTCCTACACTGGCCGTACACCACTGGTGATCGTCGAGGGGACACTGAATAGTGCATGGTACATCCAAACCGTCATCGAACCCATTGTTCTACCATTCCTAGACCGGCAAGGGAACTTGCTGTTCCAACAGGACAATGCACGTCCGCATGTATCCCGTGCCACCCAACGTGCTCTAGAAGGTGTAAGTCAACTACCCTGGCCAGCAAGATCTCCGGATCTGTCCCCCATTGAGAATGTTTGGGACTGGATGAAGCGTCGTCTCACGCGGTCTGCACGTCCAGCACGAACGCTGGTCCAACTGAGGCGCCAGGTGGAAATGGCATGGCAAGCCGTTCCACAGGACTACATCAGCATCTCTACGATCGTCTCCATGGGAGAATAGCAGCCTGCATTGCTGCGAAAGGTGGATATACACTGTACTAGTGCCGACATTGTGCATGCTCTGTTGCCTGTGTCTATGTGCCTGTGGTTCTGTCAGTGTGATCATGTGATGTATCTGACCCCAGGAATGTGTCAATAAAGTTTCCCCTTCCTGGGACAATGAATTCACGGTGTTCTTATTTCAATTTCCAGGAGTGAATATGTTCTGCACAGACTTCAGCGTGATTTTTGTTCTTTTTCTGTGTTTTGCCGATTTTATGGCTGTGGTTCTGACTTAATACTCATAAACAAAGGTTAATCTTGTTCTATGGATGGACGACGTTGTCCTTGCCTACATAAATCTTGAGACACTGAGAATGCCAAGGTTCTGCGAAGTCACGCCAATGTCGTAAAAGGAAGCTACACTGACGGAAAAAGTCGCAACCTGAAAACATAGTTAATGTAGAGAAACGAAATTTCGGGAATACATTTAAATGATTAACTTTGCAAGATCACTGCTAATTTAAGTGCGAGACAGACGATGGCAGATGTGAAATTCTAGTACATTAATAACCAGTCTAACCGCAAGAACGTCGAATCCAAGTATGCAAACGGCAGGCATTGTGTTGTACAGGTGGTATATGTGAGTTTGTGGGATAGTGTTCCATGCCTGTTGCACTTGGTCCGCCAATACAGGGACGGTTAATGCTGGCTGTGGATAACGCTGGAGTTGTCGTCCGTTGATGTCCCATATGGTCTCGACTGGTGAGAGATCTGATGATCGAGAAGGCCTATGCAATATGTCGACACTCTGTAGAGCATGTTGGGTTACAAAGGTGGTATGTTGGAGAGCGTAATCGTGACGAACGAAACTCCCTGGAATGCTTTCATGAATGGCAGCACAATAAGCGAAACACCAGACTCACGTGTAAATTTGAAGTCAGGGTATGTTGTCTGCTGACCACATGCCTCTCCATATCCGCATGTAGTGACGCCTGTGGGCTGTGGATGACCCAACGGCCGGTCGGTACCCTTGGACCTTCATGACCTGTTTGGGTGGAGTTATGTAATCCCGAAATTTCATTACTGTACATGAACTACTGTTTTTTCTATTAATGTGTACACCATGTGTCCCTCATAATAGCCGTTAGTCGCATTTTCTCTGATGCTTCGGCAGAGGTATTCAGTTTCATCTTCGCAGTGTGTGGCTGGAGTCAGGAAATTGACGGTTTGCATTTTTAAGTGGGGATGTATTGGATTTTGGTTCAAAAAATCGATTTCTCAAAAAAATTACTTTCTTGAACTACATGGTTTATACTATGTTGTGTGTGAATTTTATCGTGATAGTAGCTTCAGAAATACCTTTCAGTTGTTAAACTGATTAACTCTGTTCTGGCGGCCACTCCCATCTTTTCCGAAATTCGAGAAACTGCTTGCTTCAGTGGAATTTTAGCTAGTGTGAAGGTTATTTTCTTTCGATATCTTTGTCTGACACCTACATCGCTGGTTGACATCTATATCTTTGCCTGAAAACTTTCTTGCACGTGATTTATTTGCGTTTTGACAGTACTAACACATATTAGTAGTTGGAAGGTTGAATTCGCAAACCTTTACGTGGCAGTCAAGATTTATGCATAATGGGCGTTGGAAAAACTGTGTTTAGAAAACGGAGGTTCCATGGAAATCGGTTTACCAACAAAAAAGAGGAAGCGACACTAAATGAAGAACATAAGCTCTCAGCTTCAGCATAGAAAGTTGGGATAGGAGAACTGTACAGTTGCGCGAATTATGTTGATATGGATTCCACTGGATTCAGACTTATTGATTTAGAGCTTCTCTGTCAGGCTATAATTTTTTCATGTTCATGTGTTATCTGTAAAAATACGAAATTCATGATTGTTGTAGAAGAAAGAAGAATGGGAATAGCTTTCGATTTTAAATTAATTTGTAATTCGTGTGCTATGAATTTTCATTTTCCTCTTTGAAAAAAACTGATACTGGTACCTATGAAAGCAATTTTAGGTTAGCATTGGACAGGGCAGGAAGGAGGTAATTTATTGTATGGTTTTCTGAACATGCATCCACCTCTTGCAAAGTTTGAAAAAATAAATAATGAAATGATTGATGCTGTGTGTGACACTGCCAAAGTTTCTATGAAGAAAGCAGTGGAGGAATTGGTGCAAATAAACCAAAAAGAAATACATCATCGGGCAGATATTCATGACAGTGAATTTCCTACAAATTTTATTGACCTATGTGTGTCTGTAGATGGGATCTGGATGAAAAGGAGTCACACATCTCTGTATAGAGTTTCATCTGCTACTGGTATTGACTCAGGTGAACTTTTGGATGTAGAAATTATGTCTAAATACTGCCACTAGTGTGCAACAAGGAAAGTGTCAAACAATGGTGACAGTGAGAAACTGTAGCATGCTCTAAAAATTATAGTGGCTCAAGTGGGGACATGGAGGCCGCTACAATTGTGAGGATGTTTTCCAGATCTGAGGACCAGTATGGTGTTAGATAAACTAAACTCAATACTTTGGTCACGAGGACTCCTCATCGTTCAAAACTGTAACAGATGAAAATCCGTACAATACAACAACAGGAAAGTTAGAATGTGTTGGCCACATCCTAAAGAGGCTTGGTGGTAAGCTTCGTCGCTTGCTGAAAGAGAAGGAAGGTGAGTACTTGAGGATGAAACCACTAGGAGGAAAATTCAGGCTTACTCTGAAAGAAATTGATTCTTTCCAGTTATTTTATGGGAGACTCATCAGGAAAAACACACATAATTTAGAGGCAATGAAGCGTGCTGTGTGGGCAGTTTTTTTCCTAAACTATCCACTGACCAAACACCAATGCACAATCTGGGACCGAAAGACGATTGGTGTAAGTTCAACAACAGATATGAGACTTATTGACATAAACACTCATTACCAAAATCTGTTATGAATGCAATTAAGCCCACACTCAGGTTTCTTGCAAACCCTGATTCATTGAGCAAGTTTCTTCTCGGAAAGACACAAAATGCAAATGGAAGCCTCAATAATTTAATTTGGATTAGATGCTCAAAACGCACATTCTGTGGACTTGAAGTACTCAAAATAGGTTTCTATGATGCAGTTTTATGCTACAATAAAGGAAATAATGACAGAATTGAAGTGCTGAAGAGAGTTGGTATAAATCCTGATGTGTTTACAACAAAAGCATTTTACACCATCGACGAGAGCAGGGTCAAGAAGTTAACACATCACTGTCTTACCTGCAAATAAAGGCCAGGCAGATTCGAAGAGGAGAGAAGAGAAACCTGGAGGATGAGGTGTATCAGTATGGGAAATTTTAAAATGGGGATAAGCTCATTACATGTAGAGGTATGAGAAGAAAATCTTTGAACCTCATTTTCTCTCTTTTAGATTTTTTACGTTATTAGAAGCCTTTTCTCAAATAGTATATGCGCCAATGTAATGAAATTTTGAGAAACTGTTCGCAAAATGTTGCTGTTCCGTTATCTTATAAACTATTCAGGACATTACAATAAAATTTTCAGATTAATTGCATGATCATAACTTGAGCTATGGCTTGTTATAAAAAAAAGACAGCTCTTTTGCTTTATAAATGCAAAATTTTAGGTTTGTACATTAATAAATATGGCTGTAATGATTTTTTAAATAAATGTTTACATTTTCCGTTACTTCCCCCCTTCAACGGGAATTTCGCGTGAACATTCGATAGAGTGATTCCAAAATTAGTGTAGTGTGATATTCATTTTATTGCTATGTACTAAGAGGGACAGTGAAATACGAAGAATGACGAGTACTACCGTAGCGAGTGAGCAGCATTGCTGCGTGGCAGCTCTCAGCACTGGCCAAGATGGTGCTGTCGCGCTGCAGTACTGGCTATTCTGCATGTTTTACTGTCCCTATTAATACATATCGATAAATCTAATATCAAACTAAACTAATTTGGGACCACTCT
The DNA here is from genome assembly GCF_023864275.1 of Schistocerca cancellata. NCBI lineage: Eukaryota > Metazoa > Arthropoda > Insecta > Orthoptera > Acrididae > Schistocerca > Schistocerca cancellata. The sequence goes on from NC_064628.1 coordinate 483,769,332, forward strand.
ACCGGATGTCTTGTATAACTCGAGTTCAAAAGTAATTTTGTTTGTAGTGGGCAACAATCTACACTACCTGTCGACACAGGGCATCGAGTGAACTCTGACGAGGAGTATTTGTTTGGGTTGACTTGTCTGTGTCTGTGTGTGTGTTTGTGTGTGTGTGTGTGTGTGCGTGCGTGCGTGTGTGTGTGTGTGTGTGTGTAAAAAGAACAGAATGTTTTGAATTACGCCAACAGAGATGGTGCAGTTATCAGCACTGCCTTGTGCAATACTTCTTTTATCGCTACGTGTTTTTAGAGTCTTGATACCACGTTCAGTCTTGGTGATATTGCTATTTCAGTGGAACATCTTTAAGTTTGATCGGTGATTTTTGAAATATACGCTTTTTAGGAGCTACCTTGGATCGAGAAACTTTGTGTGAAATCGGAGAAACTTTGGAGCAATGTTTCGTCTTTTGTAACAAGCATGCAAAGCAATGTTACAAACGGTTATCACGATTTAAGAGTGGTCGTCAGTCAACTGAAGATGATCCTCAACCAGGAATGTCTTCCAATTCAACTGATGACTTTTAAGTTCGATAAATCAATGGTCTGGTGCGTGCAATTCGCTGATTCACCATTTCCAATGGCTACGTGAAAAAAGAAGACGGAAAAGGAGACCAGTGTTATGGCGAGACAACTCAGATGAAGCTATCCAGCACTGCTTCGGGAAGTGGAAACACAGCAATGAAAATTGTGTGAAAGCGGGAAGGGATTACTTTGGATGGGGCAAAGCCCAACATGTATACAGGGTATTACAAAAAGGTACGGCCAAACTTTCAGGAAACATTCCTCACACACAAATAAAGAAAAGATGTTATGTGGACATGTGTCCGGAAACGCTTAATTTCCATGTTAGAGCTCATTTTAGTTTCGTCAGTATGTACTGTACTTCCTCGATTCACCGCCAGTTGGCCCAATTGAAGGAAGGTAATGTTGACTTCAGTGCTTGTGTTGACATGCAACTCATTGCTCTACAGTACTAGCATCAAGCACATCAGTACGTAGCATCAACAGATTAGTGATCATCACGAGCGTGGTTTTGCAGTCAGTGCAATGTTTACAAATGCGGAGTTGGGAGATGCCCATTTGATGTATGGATTAGCACGGGGCAATAGCCGTGGCGCGGTACGTTTGTATCGAGACAGATTTCCAGAACGAAGGTGTCCCGACAGGAAGACGTTCGAAGCAATTGATCGGCGTCTTAGGGAGCACGGAACATTCCAGCCTATGACTCGCGACTGGGGAAGACCTAGAACGACGAGGACACCTGCAATGGACGAGGCGATTCTTCGTGCAGTTGACGATAACCCTAATGTCAGCGTCAGAGAAGTTGCTGCTGTACAAGGTAACGTTGACCACGTCACTGTATGGAGAGTGCTACGGGAGAACCAGTTGTTTCCGTACCATGTACAGCGTGTGCAGGCACTATCAGCAGCTGATTGGCCTCCACGGGTACACTTCTGCGAATGGTTCATCCAACAATGTGTCCATCCTCATTTTAGTGCAAAAGTTCTTTGTACGCATGAGGCTTCATTCCAACGTGATCAAATTGTAAATTTTCACAATCAACAAGTGTCGGCTGACGAGAATCCGCACGCAATTGTGCAATCACGTCATCAGTACAGATTTTCTGTGAACGTTTGGGCAGGCATTGTTGGTGATGTCTTGATTGGGCCCCATGTTCTTCCAACTACGTTCAATGGAGCACGTTATAATGATTTCATGCGGGATACTCTACCTGTGCTGCTAGAACATGTGCCTTTACGACACAACATGTGGTTCTTGCACGATGGAGCTCCTGCACATTTCAGTCGAAGTGTTCGTACGCTTCTCAACAACAGATTCGGTGACCGATGGATTGGTAGAGGCGGACCAATTCCATGGCCTCCACGCTCTCCTGACCTCAACTCTCTTGACTTTCATTTATGGGGGCATTTGAAAGCTCTTGTCTACGCAACCCCAGTACCAAATGTAGAGACTCTTCTTGCTCGTATTGTGGACGGCTGTGATACAATACGCCATTCTTTAGGGCTGCATCAGCGCATCAGGGATTCCATGCGACGGAGGGTGGATGCATGTATCCTCGCTAACGGAGGACATTTTGAACATTTCCTATAACAAAGTGTCTGAAGTCACGCTGGTACTTTCTGTTGCTGTGTGTTTCCATTCCATGATTAATGTGATTTGAAGAGAAGTAATAAAATGAGCTCTAACATGGAAAGTAAGCGTTTCCGGACACGTGTCCACATAACATATTTTCTTTCTTTGTGGGTGAGGAATGTTTCCTGAAAGTTTGGCCGTACCTTTTCGTAACACCCTGTATAATGACAATATTATGAAAAGGATTTAATGCTACTCACCATGTTGAGATGTTGAGTCGCAGAAAGGCACAACAAAAAGAATGTCAAAGAAATAAGATTGCGGCCAAAAGCCCTTCTCATCAATTAGACAACATACATTCACACATTCACGCAATCGCAACTCACACACATCCGACCACTGTCTGTGGCCGCCAAGGCTGGCGAATACCTAGACGCTGTCTGCTGTATATTACATACTGCAGGAGCGCTCTCGTTTAGAATCGACCTCAGCAACGTAGAGCAGCGCCGGTCTCGCAGACCTGGTGTAATTACCTCGTGGAGCGCCGAGGCGCGCTAACCGCTATTAATTATTGAGTCCCGGCGCGCTCGGCGCTGGGTGTGGCGGAGCGCGGGAGAGAGAGGCAACGGCGGAAAAGTCGAACCCTGCGGGAGCGCGCGGGGGGCCCGCACTCTGGGCGTCGACCGTGTTTGCTCTCGTTAAACACAAAGGAGGGCATATTTAAACGAGGGCGCCGCGTGCTAAGATATACGGCGCCCGGGCATAAGTCATCCGCTTTTGGAGCGCTCCCAAACGGCCCGGCCCACCTGATTTAGAGCAGCGGAACCCGCGCGCCAGCTCGGCGGCGGGTGTGCGGCTGTCTGAAATAATAAGAGGCGACGAGGGCGCCGCGGCGCGGCGGCCAGCAGTAACTCGCGCGCTGCCAATTACGAGGGGTCGCGGGGGTGGAGGTGGGTGGCCGCCGGTCGGCCGGTCACAGGAAGCAGGCTGTTGGCTGCACCCAGGCTTCACTCCACTCTCTGTGTGTAACGGCTCTAAAAATGTGAAGGGACATCAGAGGTTTCAACCGGAAAAGAAGAGAATCGACACTTTGGGGATGAGTTGCTGTAGCGAATGTTAAGGTCTCCAGGGCAATGATCTGATTTCTGAACTTCTCATGAAAGAAATCGAACCGTCCGCAGTACAGTGTGCACGAGCCAGTAGTTTCGGAGCATGCGAGCGCGTAGTGGAGCCGGTACAAATTCATGCTCCAGTAGTTTCCTATACTTGTCTGCCGTGCCATGTCCCTCGGAAATGGGCCCAGTAATCCATTGTGCACTAATTGCACGCCAAACAATGACAGTTCGTTGATGAGGTGGAGCAACAGCTTGAATGTGTGGATTCTCAGTAACTCAGGGCGCCAGTTTTGTTTGTTAGTGTACCCATGGAGATGGAAGTGTGCCTCATCACTAAACCAGATCTAATTCGTATCGAATATTCCAGTTTCAAAGGTCTCAGTCATGTCATCTCCAAAGGAATATCGCCGCTCCACATCCTTGTCCTTCAAAGGTTGATACTGGTAAACCTTATGACGGAAAAGCATAAGTTTTTCTTTCATTATCCTCTGGAGAGACGTCGTGTCGGTCTGAGTTGCTGTGTTGCATGTCTTCTTGATGTAGAGGGCTCCTCATTGAATAAGGTTCGCACCTGTTCCACGCACACTGCCCAGGTTTAAAACTGAGGCTAGTCCCATCGTGGAATAGTCTAGGGATCCCATCTTTCCAAAAAAATTTCACAAAGAAGAGGTAGGGTGCAGGGAAAATATTACACAAAATCTATATCTGAGGGTGCTGAAACTTTGTCATCTCATTTCGATTTCACTTCTGTACTGTAATCTCACCGAGAAGTGGTCATTAAGGTTGGCACTATTCTTGAACCAAATGTGCTGTTGAATGCTCGTCGCACGCAATGTGTTTACAATTAACGAACGCTGTTCCAAAGTTAGTGCTTGCATTCTGAAATGGGAACTAAGACATAGAATTTTCAGAGGTACAATATAACAATATCACAAGGAGCATCATTTAATCATCTATGGAGTACAATTAAACTATTGTACACAAATGTTTTCCAATACCTATTTTGCACCACATTGTACTTCACACGAGAATATTCTCAGCTTGAGTAAAAGGATCGGGGAGAATGCTCAACGAGAAGAAATTCATCGATTTCGTATGAATAAAACTAGAGACGTTTCTCACAAGTGGAAAATATTCTCCGTTTTTGAAATGAGCTCTCTAGCATACTTCGAGCTGAGTAAGATCCGTTGACGTTACGTTTTACCAAGTTCTTTATTAAAAATAGCATAAGGCAAAACATGAAATTTGCATTCCGGAGAGCTACTGAAGAGAGAAACTTTAGAAGTTGTTACAAGTTTAGCACTAACAACAAATCACGATGGAAGAGTGGACAACCGTTCCAACGAAGCGAAAATGTAAACGTGTTCGTGCTAATTAGCAGACCCAGATTTTCAGACAGCCAACGGCCTTGCCACATTGGTAACTCCGGTTCCCATCAGACCACCGAAACTGAGAGCTGTCGGCCTGGGCTAGCATTTGGGTGGGTGACCATCCGGTCTGCCGAGCGTTCTTAGCAAGCGAGGTGCATTCGGCCCTTGTGAAGCAAACTGAGGAGCTACTTGATCGAGAAGTGGCTGCACAGGTCTCATAACCAGACACGCGGCCGGGAGACCGTTGTGGTGACCACGTGCTCCTCCATATCCGCATCCAGTGACACCTGTGGGCTGAGGACGACACGGCGGCTGATCGGTACCGTTGGGCCTTCATGGTCTGTTTGGGCGGAGTTTAGTTTTTAGTTTTAGGTTTTCAGACAACTTTGTCACTGACATTTTTAGATATTCTTCATCATTTAATATAATCCATTATGGAGTCGAGGTGGCAGTTGTCGTTATACTGGTTATCACTGTTAGCATTCAAACGCGATTCTTATACATATATTTTAACAATGCGTTTCAAGAGACAATGCTCTCATCATCAGGTTGTAAAGTCTATGTCATGAAATTAAACGGACTAAAAAGACAAAATACCATCACAAATAGTTGGGAAGTCCATAGAGTAAAACAGAATTAAAGTATATTGGACTGTGGGTCCTCGTCTTACATTGAAGTTGTTGACACAAGTCGATGGCCGTCCCATAGCTACCAAGTATGCTGTCGCACTGTGCCGGCTCGGGAGCTGTTGTGGACTGACGTGCCTAGGTGTTGTGGCGTGCTTACAGCCGTGTGCTTGACGGTAACGCTATGCTATTGGGCGCCTTATTCCCTTATTGCATTGGTCTGCCATCGTTAGCCTCTCGCAACTCCGTCAGTGACATGCTACAAGTTTAAAGTCGCATACCTACCCTAAAATAATTCTAAAAACCTGCTAAAAAATCTCATTTCTTTAAAATTATCTTGTGCGTTTAGAATATTGCTTTGTTTCTTTTCATGGATAGCTATCTCGAATTCCTCTAGTAAATCAAGTTTCCTCCCTTTCTTTTCTACATGCAATATTTCTACGTTATCTCCTATGCTATTAAGGGGGTGGCCTGTTTCATATATATGGTTCGCAACAGCTGATTTGTCGTAATTTCCTAACCTGAACGCATCTTTATGTTCTTTATACCGGATCGCGAATGGTCTTCCTGTTTTCCCTATATATTTTGCATCACAAGTTCTGCGATGAATCTTAGAAACTCCCGATCTTTCAAACTTATTTCTCTTCTCACCAATATCGTGCTTAAGGCTATACCTCACTAGGTTATTAGTCTGAAAAGCTATTTTAACATCGTATGGCTTAAAAATATATGCTATATTACGTGAGACTGTTCCCTACTATGGCATCGTGATAGTTTTCACTTTCTCTCCATCAGGTTTTTTCTTTTTGCGCTTATTATTTTCCGTAACAGTTTTTTAATCATATCTATTCTGTAACCGTTATTCATCGCTATTCTCTTAACGGTAACAATTGTTTACAGTTCCTGGGCCTGAATATAAAAAGCAGGGCAACAAACATGCGTTCTCCGTTTATAGAAAACAATCTACGACTGATGCCGTGATCCCGAATGATTCATGCCATCCGCAGGCTTATAAAGAAGCTGCTTTCCGTAGTCTCGTGCATATTGCAGTCAATATACCTATGAGCGAAAAAGATAGGGAGACTGAAATTAATACCGTTAAGGGGCTCCGGAAAGGCTCAAAATCATGAAAAGTTCAATTTTTACTTTTTTGCGTTTTCTGAATCTGCAGACTATTACCTTTTAATAGATATATAATTTATTCAATTCCGAAGACTACAACTATTTTTAAATTTTTTTAAAATGTGTTCTACATGGGCGTGACCCACTGTGGCGCTGTTAAACTGCTGTCAAATGGTGTTATTATTAACGTCCATGTTCATCAGGTACATTTTAGTGATGTGGGATAACGTATGTGTTGTGGCTAACCTATTTTCAGAGACTTAGCAGCACCTGAACTGTTGAAAAAGTGTATTCACGGAAAAACTCAAAACCCCAATCAAAGTGTAAATAGTGTTATATGGTCGAGAATCCCCAAGACTGTATTTGTTGGAATAGAAACACTTCACTTTGGTGTGTATGATGCTGTTGCGACTTTCAATGATGGCAACATTGTAAAGTGCAAGGTATTTAGAAATATGGGAATGAAGATAGGTTCTAACATGGTACGAGCGATGCTTGCTTTAGACAAGGAACGCCTTCGAGCTGCAGACAGGGCTGTAAAGAGTCTAAAAATACAAGCAAGAGTAAACAGGAGAAGGAACAAGAGGAAGCTGGAGGAGGAGTTTGCAGAGGATGAAGATAATCCATCCTATGGATCTGGAATGCACTAAAAAGTTAATCCAATCTTTGTCGCTCGATTCACAAAACTTTTATTTTCTCATACTAATTACATGTTTTCTAAGGATCTTCCAAACATATTTGTTTCAAACTTTCAGTAAATGTTACACAGTACCTTCTGCATAACTTAACACAGCCTTTTTCCAAAAAACTGTATATTTTTGAATATATAAATAAAAAATTGCAAAAAATGTTGTGAATTTTCATTACAATTGAAAAAAAATCATCTTTAATAACTGAACTAAAATTTTGTAAAATCCCTGTGTTAAGTTGTAGCCCATATTCCAATAAATAATCTGTAAAAAGTTCAACTTCCTACCTCAAATACTTTGTGAGGAAAGATGTAATTCATAAGCGTTATTTTAACATTGCAAGTATAGGGCGTTCCGGAGCCCCTTAAGAGAATAGCGATGAATAACGGTTACAGAATAGATATGGTTAGAAAACTGTTACGGAAAAGTAATAAGCGCAAAAAGAAAAAACCTGATGGAGAGAAAGTGAAAACTATCACGATGCCATAGTACGGAACAGTCTCACGTAATATAGCAAATATTTTTAAGCCATACGATGTTAAAATAGCTTTTCAGACTAATAACCTAGTGAGTTATAGCCTTAAGCACGATATTGGTGAGAAGAGAAATAAGTTTGAAAGATCGGGAGTTTATAAGATTCATCGCAGAACTTGTGATGCAAAATATATAGGGCAAACAGGAAGATCATTCGCGATCCGGTATAAAGAACATAAAGATGCGTTCAGGTTAGGAAATTGTGACAAATCAGCTGTTGCGAACCATATATATGAAACAGGCCATCCCCTTAATAGCATAGGAGATAACGTAGAAATATTGCATGTAGAAAAGAAAGGGAGGAAACTTGATTTACTAGAGGAATTCGAGATAGCAATCCATGAAAAGAAACAAAGCAATATTCTAAACGCACAAGATAATTTTAAAGAAATGAGATTTTTTAGCAGGTTTTTAGAATTATTTTAGGGTAGGTATGCGACTTTAAACTTGTAGCATGTCACTGACGGAGTTGCGAGAGGCTAACGATGGCAGACCAATGCAATAAGGGAATAAGGCGCCCAATAGCATAGCGTTACCGTCAAGCACACGGCTGTAACCACGCCACAACACCTAGGCACGTCAGTCCACAACAGCTCCCGAGCCGGCACAGTGCGACAGCATACTTGGTAGCTATGGGACGGCCATCGACTTGTGTCAACAACTTCAGTGTAAGACGAGGACCCACAGTCCAATATACTTTTAATTCTGTTTTACTCTATGGACTTCCCAACTATTTGTGATGGTATTTTGTCTTTTTAGTCCGTTTAATTTCATGACATAGACTTTACAACCTGATGATGAGAGCATTGTCTCTTGAAACGCGTTGTTAAAATATATGTATAAGAATCGCGGTTGAATGCTAACAGTGATAACCATTCTTCATCATATTTCCTCACAGCACAAATCTTGTATCTTGTTATGTTAGAAATAAGTTGGCGGATTAAAGGTGAGAGTACTAGCATTATTTCACTAGAGTATGATGCAAGATGTTCATAGAAGTAAAACCCTCGTTGGATGTTAGAGAGTATTTGAAAGTTCTAATGCAAAACAGGAAAATGACCATCGCACTACTTGTCCAGTTTGTGAAATAGTGGCATGAACTTAAGCCAGCTACTTGAATTAATCACGTGAATATTGGTTCTGTTTATTTTGACTGTTGTTGTCGTTGTTGTGGTCTTCAGTTACAGGACTAATTTGCTGTAACTTCCCACGCTAGTTCATCATGAGCAAGCTTCTTCATTTCTGCTTAACTTTTACAACATACATATACCGAGCGGGGTGGCGAAGTGGTTAGACACTGGACTCGCATTCGGGAGGACGACGGTTCAATCCCGCGTCCGGCCATCCTGATTTAGGTTTTCCGTGATTTCCCTAAATCACTCCAGGCAAATGCCGAGATGGTTCCTCTGAAAGGGCACGGCCGACTTCCTTCCCAATCCTTCCCTAATCCGATGAGACCGATGACCACGCTGTCTGGTCTCCTTCCCCAAACCAACCAACCACTCAACCAACCAACAACCTACATACATCTGTAGCTGCTTACTGCAGTCAGACATGATTTCTCCCTTTAATATTTGATCTCCCATCCACTGTCAAAATGACGTTTCATTGATGCCTCTGGGTGTGTCCTACCAACCGACCTCTTCTTCTAGTTCAATTTCTAGTCTTCTCACCGAGCGAGGTGGCGCAGTGGTTAGCACACTGGACTCGCATTCGGGAGGACGACGGTTCATCCCGCCTCCAGCCATCCTGATTTCCGTGATTTCCCTAAATCGTTTCAGGCAAATGCCAGGATGGTTCCTTTGAAAGGGCACGGCCGATTTCCTTCCCAATCCTTCCCTAACCCGAGCCTGCGCTCCGTTTCTAATGACCTCGTTGTCGACGGGACGTTAAACACTAACCACCACCACCACCACCACCACCACCACCATCTAGTCTTCTCAATTCGATTCACGACCGCCGCAGTAGTTAACTGAGCTATGCGCGTTATATTCAGCATTCTTCTGTATTGCCACATTTCAATGCTTTTTTACTTCCGTGCAAGGCTACACTCCAGAAGAATATCTTCGGAAAACAAATTTATATTCGATTTTAACAATCTCTACTATTTCAGAAACGCTTTTCTTGCTATTGCCGAACCGCGTTTTATATTCTGTCTGTTTTGGCCATCATCATTTAATATGCTGCCCAAGTAGTAAACTCATCCACTACTTTTTGTATAGGTTATCATTTCCTAAATATAATTACCTCTGCATCACCTGACTAAATTCAACTACACTTCATTAGCTCGTTTTACTCGTAATGATGTTCATCTTATAACGTCCTTTCAGAAGACTATTACATTAGTTCTTATTTATTCTCCCATAACTTAGATTCCCTTTCCAAATAGCTGCCCAGCTTCTTTTACTGGTAAGGTCTACTCAATGTACAGGCTGAATAACATCAGGGAGAGGCGAAAATCCTCTTTTACTCAAGTCTCAATTTTTGCTTCCTTTTCCTGCACTTCGACCCTTTATCACTCCAGCTTGGAATCAATACAAGTTGTAGCTGTTTTATTGTGAATAGCAGGTGGAATATTTTTCTCATGGTTTGCTCTCCAAAGGATCTCAACATTTCTGTCGGAATATCAACTCGTCTGGGAGCCTTGTTTCACCTTAGATTTTTCAGTACTGAGTGAAATTCTTCTCGCAGTATCATATTTCTCATCTCATACTCATCTCTTTCCTGTTCTCTACCAGTAACAAAGTCTTCAAGTTTTTTCCCTCTGAGCAGTCATTCAGAATAACTTTAGAAACATATAAATTGTAAACTGAAAGTGTATTGGATCATACTGTTGAAGCTGTGGCTCACCAAAGTTCTTCAGCGTCCTTGTGTCCGTAGAGAGCATCCTGAAAGATGCAGTCATGGACACTTATACATAATGTTATCAATGTTATGTGCAAATGATCGTATCTTCGGATGATACTAAAGAGTTCTTACCAGTCACAGTACATGAATTACACTCTGTAAGTATTCCCTATAGGCGTGATATTAGGGCAGGGAAACCTGAACCAATGTCGTTCGCAGGAAATCACCCCATAGGAAAGACACAAAAAAAGTCAGTACATTACACATATTTTCATTACACAGACGGCAATGTAACATGTGATGAAAATAAAACAGAATAAAGTGTAAGCAATGAATATCTTTATAAAATAAATGCCGAAATAGAAAGCACGCACTAATGAAATCATCCTTATAATTTTGTATGTTGGAATCTGAAGAAGAATTATTCGAGTTGTTACATATGAATAAATGAAGTTTTTGAGCTATGTGAGTGGATGTGACTGAATAAATGATACCCTATAAACAGTGGGAGCAGCAGAATGATAAAGGCACTCGATAACATAGAACTTTGAAAAGCGAAACTGACTGAAAGAGATATGTCACATAAATGCCTCCCACGGAAACGTAAATAATCATTAATAGGAAAGAGATCTTTCGAGAAGAAATGATTCAATCAGGCATACAAGCTATTTAGCGGGAAGCTGATAAGGCAGAAGAACGACGTACACAAAAAACTAATTAACATAACGATCAAGTCTTTATGATCAACGGACAACCTGGTCATATTCTCACAATTGTGGTTAACGTTGCCGTTTAAGTTATACCTACAAATTTATACGTGTATATTTCGTAACCATGATAATCATTGCTCGATTTGTCATTTTGGTTTGTTTTCATTTCTGTGACTGTGCAGATACATACTTTGCAAGTGCATCAATTCGAATGTTGCTCTATGTGGCAGCTGATTTGAAATCGATCGTAGTAAATGAAAATCAGGAAATACAGCTGTCTGGAATTAATTTCAAAACAGGGAAAACAAATAGCTATTCTACGCAACAGCAGTCTATCAGTTGGTGGCCGCATCTCTTCAGCAAAATGGAAGGCGAAAGACCCACTATTAGTGTATGCAGACTTGTGATCAGCACCCTGCCTTCCCAGCCGTAGTTCGCTTTCCATCCTTGGAGCCGCTGCTGCAAGTAGCTGCTCCATTGGCCTCACAAAGCTGTGTGCACCCGCCGTAGTCTTCCAATCAAGAAAATATCCCTTGAACCCTGTTCTTCAGCATTATTTAGTTACGGAGGTAATGTGGTCTACACATTTTTTAAATTTTTTATTTATATTTTCATTTTCTTATGACCCACTACTTCTTCCAAAGAAATAAGATTTAAAATCATTCATGCTACTTCGGAATGGTAGGTCCACAAATGTGCTTATATAATACTGAAGAAAATTTTAAAAATTTTTATTTTAATTTTTTGCTTGAATTCACAATTTATTGCTGTAGTTTTTACCAGTTTCATGCTGACTCACCCCTTCTCAAAGCACACACTTTGTTATTAACATAAAATAATATCTCCTGGACAACCCCTTCTTTTGTATTCCAGGGACGATTTTCATTTAAAAACTGGTAGCCTGGAGAAAAACTTGTTTTTAAGTGTAGTTGCATGAGTAGAGCTAAAAAATAATTTGTTCATTAATGAAAAATCGTAATGTAATCATGTACACATATCTTGTAAATTTACCTTTTCCACGTCATTTTGATACAAGAATCGTTCAAACGACTTGTGGAACATGTAACTAACTAAATAGTGTGATATAATTTCTTTAAAACTAACAAATGGTTCAAATGGCTCTGAGCACTATGGGACTTAACATCTTAGGTCATCAGTCCCCTAGAACTTAGAACTACTTAAACCTAACCAACCTAAGGACATCACACACATCCATGCCCGAGGCAGGATTCGAACCTGCGACCGTAGCAGTCCCGCGGTTCCGGACTGCAGCGCCTAGAACCGCACGGCCACCGCAGCCGGCTTTAAAACTAACACCATCTGCTGCTAAGTACTGTATTTTATTCTTCATTATACATGTAGTTTTTAACTCTTTATGACTTTACTGTTGTTATTATAGAACAGTTCTCCCATAACTGTATATTCTTCTCAATCTACAACACTAAAGGAGAGAGATTATTTGTTTTAGCCATCGTTAACATTATTATGCCAATATTATTGGGATTAGTATTTACGGCTCTACCGAAATCTTTTCAGGGTATCATACAGATCCTATCTCGAAGTGCTATATGTATTTTATTCCTGCTGAGAAAGAAATTTTGCTGTATTTCGGCAACTAATGGTTATCTTCCTATTGGATAGCGATTGTTTAAGTCTTTTTTCAGGTGTTACTTAATTTTTTGTAGAATATAATTTAATGAGTTATCCTTGGATACGATATATTTTTTAAATAAAAATATGCCATTGAATATGTTGTGTTGCGTAACTTTTTGTTGGTGCTATACACAAGCGGTCATTGGTATTCTCTCAGTAGTTTAGAAAAGCACTACTCAAATTTTCATTTATTTTGAAATCTCAGAATTCTACCTGTCTAGCCACAGTTCTATTAGCACTCGCGTATCACCTCAAACTCCAGGTCCACTTGAAAACCTCTGACTAAAAGAGCGAGGAAGATCATCGTCTTCAGTAAAGCAATTTTGGGTTGTATGGACGTAGTGATATGAGGTAGGCTGCCTCACGCAATTGATATAATAGGCTTTACTTGATTCATTCTGTTAATTTTCCTGGAACGAACATGTGTGGAAAACAAAGGACTGACTATCATGCGCTGTCTCGCGTGAGCCGCGAGTCGGTAGTAAGTGGAAGTGACTCTAAGCTGAGCCTCAGATGGGAAGGGAGAAGGTTCCCCCTTGGTGTGTGCTGTGTCGTTATTCTCCCCACGTGACACCGGTTCAGGTATGTCAGATGAGCGCAGAAAGCAAACAGATTTTTTTAACTTCAGATTAGCTTTCGCGAAGTGCATTTAAATTCAGATACCTTTACTGCACTGTGATGTAACATAAAACAACAGAAATTGCCGAGAGCTATCCGTATTGCAATAACAGTCATACTATACGTAAATATATATCCGCTGCTGACTATATTTCACATGAACAGCAAGCTAATAGTGAGTCGTCGACTCGTACCGTCAAATAACCGTAAAGGCCTTGGAGACGCTTGTCGTTAGCTGGAGGCTGCATTTTTGTGGCCACTGGGTTCTCAACGGACTTATTTTGATTTAAATATCAGGATTCATAATTCGGAACAAGACACGTATCAATAAACTTGGAAAATATTGGTTTATCTCTCGGTTGTAAACTGTTTATTGGAATAATATACGTTTGAACAGAACGACAGATTTAAATATCACTTTGGTTTCAGAAATGGTAAGCCTTCTACGAAAAGAGTTCTAGCTTGGTGTGAAGTAACGGAAGACAAAATTTTAAAGTTTCTTAAAATTTGCAGACCTAAAGAAATTCTTTGAAATTGTAAGTAGGTTCTGATATTCAAAATCCTGAGATGAATGCGGATCAAATACAGTGGCATTTAAGAAAAGAGACATTAATCTACAATATCTTAGAAAAGCAAGAGTGTGGAATGAAAGTACAGGATCAATAAAGACAGTTGAGTTTTAAGATGAAAAAATAAGTTGCAGCTCCTTTAGCTTAAATTGTATGTCCAGGAGACAATAAAATAATCAGACATACAGAATAGAACCGCTGATGAACATACTAAAGCTAAGGCTGAAAAATGAGGTAGTTCAAACGGCCGAAGGTTCAAATGGTTCAAATGGCTCTGAGCACTATGGGACTTAACTTCTGAGGTCATCAGTCCCCTAGAACTTAGAACTATTTAAACCTAACTAACCTAAGGACATCACACACATCCATGCCCGAGGCAGGATTCGAACCTGCGACCGTAGCGGTCGCACGGTTCCAGACTGAAGCGCCTAGAACCACTCGGTCACTCCGAAACGGCCAAAGGTAAAGAGTAAATTGAAGGCCTATTTGGTAGAACTGAGAACATATTTATCTCAGAAAATGGAATACCGATAAACAAAGCTAAGACAAAATTATGAAGAATAGTTAAAAGGAGACTGTCAACGTGCTCAGCACCGTAATTCAGGAACACTCTATAACAGAAAATCTTCCTGTACAGGAAGCAGAATTACGAGGGATAGTATATAAAGGAGAGATGGTTTCAAAAGGACAGGAAGAGGAGCTGCTGATAGCTGGTAGAGTTGGAGCACGAAAACAGGTTGGGTGACTATATAGCTTGGAAGACGTCGTGAATTTTTCAAGTAAATGATTCTCGAAATCATATTAAAAGATGCAGCCTATGCTACATTTCGCCAGCCAGTCAAATACTGAGAATTTATTACTCCCGGATAGCAATAAAGAATTTCCAATCATTATATCATTTCGATTATTGCGCTGGGTGATGGCGTACGAAATAATTACGTCAAACTGAGTAACGGGTTCCTGAAAGTGGGCATTTGGGGCGCAGTATTGTATGGAAACCGGAGAAAGATAATGGCAATATAACAGGCGAAGAAACTTGAAACATCTGATATGGAATGGATAACGTTTGTAATGAAGAGCTAATGGGAAGGACAGGAGTGGAAATGTGCTCTGCAGGAAAACCGTTAATTTGGCTAACTTGTACGCTAGTCTTCCAATGTACAGTAATTGACGGATCGCGTCTAAAAGCTGCTTCAGAGAGGGACTCCTGGGCGTGCGTCCCCCCAGTTTTACTAGCTTCGGTGCGGCCCACTAATGTTCCTTCTCCGACGAAAAAGTACTTCTCATACTGCCAGATTGACTAGTGTGGCTGTGTTGTCCCTCCAGGGGAGGGTCAGACGAAGGAGAAGGTGCGACCTCTCATGCCTTACGTTGGCCATCGAACCAGCAGTAACGCGAAAAACTTCTCCTTACGCGGAGGCGCGTGTGTGAATCAGTTTTGAACGTAGCAGCTAAAGTCTATCTTCCCAACACACATGTCATCTCGGAAGTATTTCACTAATTTAGCTTCTAGAAAACTGAAAGTTGTACAGACCTTCTTATCTGGTGGTGCGTTACCTTGGAAATACGTTGGTCGCTTCAGCGTATTGCAGTTTTTTTTTCCAAAACGTTAAAACTTGCCTATCAAATTGATCGTCTCATTAACTATGCATGCAATCCTCCTTTGATAATAGTTACTTGACCCGCAGTCTCTCTTACATTCCAAATCTTGGATTTTAAACTACTCAACTATTCGTGTTATTTTATTTGAAGGGCTGAATGAAATGTGCGTTTGGTCCTCTCACCGTGTATTCATGTGCTGCCGAAAAAATCTGCCATTTACACGGTTATAAGATTACGTAAAAGTTAAACACAATTCTACACGAGAATTTCAAGTTTAATAAAATTTACTTATTGAAAAATACCTCGTTTCAGATCACTTGAATAATGTTAATATCACAAACATTCACACTAATT
Organism: Schistocerca cancellata; assembly: GCF_023864275.1. Classification (NCBI taxonomy): domain Eukaryota; kingdom Metazoa; phylum Arthropoda; class Insecta; order Orthoptera; family Acrididae; genus Schistocerca; species Schistocerca cancellata. The sequence continues at coordinate 483,785,276 of NC_064628.1, forward strand.
ACCCATAGATGCACTATCAGTTGTACAGTAGAAGCCGACAGTGAAACCTAACAGACACCTCGAACTTCTGTAAATAGATCTTCTACTGCTAAAATGTAATTACTTCTCCAGTGTATTGAGCACACAGTATGAACTAAGAATAAAGTGAAGAACGAAAATAATGAAGAGTAGCAGAAATAAGAACATCAAAATTGGGGATCTCGAAGTATACGAGGCGAAGGAATCCTGTCACCTTAGATGCAAAATACAACACGACGCAAGAAGCAAGGAGGACATAAGAAGTGAACTAGCACAGGCAAATAGGGCATTCCTCTCCAAAAGAAGTCTACTAGCGTCAATCATCGGCCTTAATTTGACGAAGAGATTTCTGAGAATGCATGCTTGGCGTAGATAATTGTGCGGAAGTGAATCCTGGACTGTGGAAAGACTAGAAAACGAGATGATCGTAGCGCTTGAGATGTGGTGCTATGGAATGACGATGAAAATTAGAAGGGCTGAGGAGATAAGAAATAGGCGAGTAAAGGAGCATGTGGAAAACAGTGATAACAGTAAAGGACAGGATGACAGGACCACAAGGAGGGAACTACACCAGTTGTCTTTCCTTGGAGTCGTCAGGCGCATTTTCTCTCTTGCTTCGGCAGATAGCTCCAGTTTCGTTTATTCAATATGTGGCTGGATTCATACCAAATAAACACTGCTTGTCACGTCTCTTCATGCCAATTCCAGTGCCGACAGCAAGTGTCGGTTTGTGTCCCGTTACAAACAAAATGTTTAAAGCGGAAATTTACCTGGTTACTCGAATAAGCGGTCCCAAATTAGTCTAGTGCGATATTCGTTTTATCGCTATGTATTAACACGTACAGTAAAACGCCAAGAATAGCCACCACTCCAGCACTGCCCAGGCCCGAGCCGACTGCTACCGCCACGTTGTCGCGCTGCTCAGTAACTGCTGCAGGACTACTGCTTATTCTTCGCCTTTTACTGTCCCTGCAATTTTTTTTTGAGTCATTAGTCTTCTGATTGGTTTGATGTGGCCCGCCACGAATTCCTCTCCTCTGCCAACCTCTTCATCTTAGAGTAGCACCTGCAACCTACGTCCGCAACTAATTGCTGGAGGTATTCCACCATTGTTTTTGCTCTCTACAGCTCCCTCTAGTACCATGGAACTCATTCCTTCATGTCTTGGCAGATTTGCTATTATACTGCCCCTTCTCCTTGTACGTTTTCCACATATTCCTTTCCCTCCGATGCTGTTCAGAACCTCCTCATTCCTTAGCCTATCAGTCCACCTAATTTTCAACATTCGTCTGTAATACCACATCTCAAATGCTTCGATTCTGTTCTGTTCCGGTTTTCCTACAGTCCATGTTTCACTACCATAAAATGCTGTGCTCTCAGAAATTTCGTCCTCAAATTAAGGCCTATGTTTCAAAAAAATGGCTCTGAGCACTATGGGACTTAACATCTATGGTCATCAGTACCCTAGAAATTAGAACTACTTAAACCCAACTAACCTAAGGACAGCACACAACACCCAGCCATCACGAGGCAGAGAAAATCCCTGACCCCGCCGGGAATCGAACCTGGGAACCCGGGCGTGGGATGCGAGAACGCTACCGCACGACTACGAGATGCGGGCAACTATGTTTCATAATAGCAGACTTTTCTTGGCCAGGAATGTCCTTTTTGCCAGTGCTGGTCTGCTCCGTCCGTCATTGGGTGTTTTCTTGCCTAGAAAGCTGAGTTCCTTAACTTCATTTGCTTCTTTATCATCAATGCTGATGTTAAGTTTCCCACTGTTCTCATTTCTGTTACTTCTCATTACTTTCGTCTTTTTTCGATATGCTCTCAGTCCATATTCTGCACTCATTAGACTGTTCATTCCATTCAGCAGTTCAGGACAGCAATGTCATCAGCATATCATATCACTGACATCCTTTCATCTTGAATTGTACTCCATCCTTGAACTTTTATTCTATTTTCATCATTGCTTGTCCGATGTACAGTTTGAACATTAGTGTTGAAAGACTACATCCTAATCTTACACCATTTTTAAGCCGAGCATCTCGTCCGTGATCGTCCACTCTTATTACTCTCTCTTGGCTCTTGTACATGTTGTATATAACCTGTCTCTCCCTAAAGCGTAACCCTATTTATCTCAGAATTTCGAACAGTTTGCACCATTTTACATTGTCGAACCCTTTTCCCAGGTCAACAAATCCTATGAACCTGTCTTGATTTTTCTGTAGTCTTGTTTCCATTATCAACCACAATGTCAGAATTGCCTCTCTGGTGCCTTTGCCTTTCCTAAGGCCACACTGATCTTCATCTAACACATCCTCAATTTTCTTTTCCATCCTTCCGAATATTATTCTTATCAGCAACTTGGGTGTGTGAGCAATTAAGCTGACCGTGAGATAGTTCTCGCACCTGTCAGCTCTTGCAGTCTTGGGAGTTGGTATGTCACCAGACTTATACATTTACACACCAACGTGAATAGTCGTTCTGTTACCACTTCCTTTACTGGTCTTAGAAATTCTGATGGAATGTTATCTATCCAGTCTGCCGTATTTGTTATTAAGTCTTCCAAAGCTCTCTCAAATTCTAATACTGTATCCCCTATCTTTTCTAAATCGACTCCAGTTTCTTCTTTTATCACATTAGACAAATCTTCCCCCTCATAGAGGCCTTCAATGTACTCTTTCCATCCATCCGCTCTCTCCTCTCCATTTTACAGTCGAATTCCAGTTGCAATCTTAATGTTACAACCCTTGCTTTTAGTTTTATCGAAGGTTATTTTGACTGCATAATATGCTGAGTCAGTCCTTCCGACAATAATTTCCTTTCCGACTTCTTCACATTTTTCATGCAGCCATTTCGTCTTAGCTTCCCTGTATTTCCTATTAATTTTAACTCCGCATCTTGTATTTCTGTTATCTTGAATTTCCCTGAACACTTTTGTATTTCCTTCTTTCATCGACCAACTGAAGCACTTCTTCTGGTACCCATGATTTCTTCGCAGTTACCTTCCTTTTACCTATGTTTTCCTTTTCAACTTGTGTGATTGCCCTTTTTGGAGATGTCCGTTCCTCTTCAACTCTACTGTCTACTGAGCTATTCCTTATTGCTGTATCTATAGCCTTAGCCTCGTTATTCCTTAGTATTTCCCCAACGTACTTCTTTGGGTATTGATTCTTACTGTCTTGAGCCTACTCTTCTTAGAGATCAATAAAGTGAATATGACACTAGACTAATTTGGACCTTTCCATTGATACGTGAAATTTCGCTTTAAAATCATTTTATTCGTAATGGGAAGCAAATCGACACTTTTCGTTAACACTGTGTGGCGCGTGAAACATATGATGACTCAACCTACACATTGCATAAACTAAATTGCAAATGTCTACCGAAACACTGCTCCTGGCGGCTCTTCGGAGAGAGAACCTGTGTATGGTAGGGGAAGGAAGAGATTGGAATGCTTCCAACAAATAATTGTTGTTCTTTTAAATTGCGGGCACATTTTGAACGAAACCATTCTCACTGGCTGTAAAGTACATTTTGTTACAAGTCATGACAGCTTTCGCGTGAATTGAGGACGCATTCTTAGGTCACAGAGATCTTTTTTAACAAGTCTCATTGAGGAGATTGGGTACAAGGGTTACGTGAGGTAAAGCGGTGGGCACAGGTGCGAAGCTCGTGACGAGTCGCATCAAACCAGTAAGAAGATAGAAGGAAAAAAGAAGAGACGACTAACAAGCAGCGTCGGTCTTTGATGTTTTGGGGATGTTAATCGTACAGTGACTTAGGGCCACTCATTCAGGTTTCCGTGAACATGAAGCAGGATGTTTCGTTTTCGTGATTAATATGCTGTGGACACCCCCATCATCCCAATGGCACAAGGTGTGTTCACAGGACTGTGCGCATATATTTCAGGTTTTTCAACCACTCATGTACCCTACTGCATTGCGACTAGCGGTTAAATCGCCGGAATCTCATGAAATATTGTTGTGGTTGTTTACAACAGCGTATGTGGCTTAGCAATCAAGACCTTCGCAGTTTGGTAGCTCTGCGGACGGAATCTTGATCTCCGACGAATGGTTTCAGCTGGACACGACGTACCTGAAGGTATTCGTCAAGTTTCTTCTTTGTCAGATGCGGCCATTATCACAAGTAGAGGCGGTATTGTACTGAATCAGTGTGATCTATCCCGAGTAGGGATTTTTTGTCCAAGGTGGTTATTTCCCATTTGTTCCTAATGTGTATTTCATTCCTTTCTACAATGACCGCTGCGGGAGAAAAGTATATAGGTATCCTTTCAGTCACCTTCATGTTGTGACATACGTGTTGAGCTGTGAACTGTGACACCAACACAAGCGTACAAAACTTAAGGACGAACGTAACTTTCCCATGAGTGTCGCTGCCAGGAAATATTGCTCGATGAAACCATACACAGAAAGAAGTAATTAAAAGAAATAAATAAGTAGGTAAGTAAAAAGGTAATTGGAAGAAATACTGAATGATACGAAGAGAAATGATACTTCTATGCAAAGATAATAACTATATAGAAATCAAAGGCATTTTTATGGTACCTGGATATTACAACAGGCAAGCCACTGTTCGTAATAGCGTGAGCGATCACCATGGACCGCAGTGCATGCTCTGCAATTTGCTTCCATGCTTGTCACAAGGTTGGCAAGGAGGTCTTGCAGGGTATTCCGTTCCTCCACCACAGGCGTGCACGTGGACGTTTTGCAGTAGCAAACAACGTTCGATGGGATTAACGTCGGTGGAACGGGCTGGCCATTCCATCCACCAAGTGTCCTCTCGTTTCAAGAACTCTGCTATCTACGTTGTTCGATGCGGTCGGCTACCGTCATCCATAAAACTGAAGTCAGGATTCAGCCCTGAAAAGACGAACATGGGGACAATGTTGACAGTAGCGTCTACCTTGTTCAAGGATTCAGAGATTAATACGCCTAAAAGCGTTACGCCTCTCATAACTCTTGGGCCATCAAGATGATCATGTTCGACAATGATGGACGTACTCTCATATGTCACCAGAAGGGAACACATAGTATACCCAGGAATGCTGTCAAACATGATCGTTTTGGTTGGGTTGGGGTTTGGATGTTTAGGGGAAGAGACCAGACAGCGAGGTCATCGGTCTCGTTGGATTACGGAAGGACGGGGAAGGAAGTCGGCCGTGCCCTTTCACAGGAACCATGCCGGCATTTGCCTCGAGCGATTTAGGGGAATCACGGAAAACCTAAATCAGGATGGCCGGACTCGGGAATGCTCGTTTTGGTGGACCAGGTATAACGGTGTGAGGGAGGCATAATGTGGCATGTACAGGGTGTTTCAAAAATGACCGGTATATTTGAAACGGCAATAAAAACTAAACGAGCAGCGATAGAAATACACCGTTTGTTGCAATATGCTTGGGACAACAGTACATTTTCAGGCAGACACACTTTCGAAATTACAGTAGTTACAATTTTCAACAACAGATGGCGCTGCGGTCTGGGAAACTCTATAGTACGATATTTTCCACATATCCACCATGCGTAGCAATAATATGGCGTAGTCTCTGAATGAAATTACCCGAAACTTTTGACAACGTGTCTGACGGAATGGCTTCACATGCAGATGAGATGTACTGCTTCAGCTGTTCAATTGTTTCTGGATTCTGGCGGTACACCTGGTCTTTCAAGTGTCCCCACAGAAAGAAGTCACAGGGGTTCATGTCTGGCGAATAGGGAGGCCAATCCACGCCGCCTCCTGTATGTTTCGGATAGCCGAAAGCAATCACACGATCATCGAAATATTCATTCAGGAAATTAAAGACGTCGGCCGTGCGATGTGGCCGGGCACCATATTGCATAAACCACGAGGTGTTCGCAGTGTCGTCTAAAGCAGTTTGTACCGCCACAAATTCACGAAGAATGTCCAGATAGCGTGATGCAGTAATCGTTTCGGATCTGAAAAATGGGCCAATGATTCCTTTGGAAGAAATGGCGGCCCAGACCAGTACTTTTTGAGGATGCAGGGACGATGGGACAGCAACATGGGGCTTTTCGGTTCCCCATATGCGCCAGTTCTGTTTATTGACGAAGGCGTCCAGGTAAAAATAAGCTTCGTCAGTAAACCAAATGCTGCCCACATGCATATCGCCGTCATCAATCCTGTGCACTATATCGTTAGCGAATGTCTCTCGTGCAGCAATGGTAGCGGCGCTGAGGGGTTGCCGCGTTTGAATTTTGTATGGATACAGGTGTAAACTCTGGCGCATGAGACGATACGTGGACGTTGGCGTCATTTGGACCGCAGCTGCAACACGGCGAACGGAAACCCGAGGCCACTGTTGGATCACCTGCTGCACTAGCTGCGCGTTGCCCTCTGTGGTTGCCGTACGCGGTCGCCCTACCTTTCCAGCACGTTCATCCGTCACGTTCCCAGTCCGTTGAAATTTTTCAAACAGATCCTTTGTTGTATCGCTTTTCGGTCCTTTGGTTACATTAAACCTCCGTTGAAAACTTCGTCTTGTTGCAACAACACTGTGTTCTAGGCGGTGGAATTCCAACACCAGAAAAATCCTCTGTTCTAAGGAATAAACCATGTTGTCCACAGCACACTTGCACGTTGTGAACAGCACACGCTTACAGCAAAAAGAGAACGTACAGAATGGCGCACCCACAGACTGCGTTGTCTTCTATATCTTTCACATCACTTGCAGCGCCATCTGTTGTTGAAAATTGTAACTACTGTAATTTCGAAAGTTTGTCCGCCTGAAAATGTACTGTTGTCCCAAGCATATTGCAACAAACGGTGTATTTCTATCGCTGCTCGTTTAGTTTTTATTGCCATTTCAAATATACCGGTCATTTTTGAAACACCCTGTATGTAGCGACATTCAAACGTTTGAAAGCGGTACACTCGTTGGTCAAAGTTATTGCGACACTGTATTCCTTCCCCATGTGTGTCTTTCCAGGGGTGCATTTGGATGCCAGTGAGCGACCACATCGAAATGTGCTGGTGGAGTAGCTCTTGGAACGAGAGGATAATCGGCGAGTGGGCTGGCCAGTCCGTTTCCCCACCGGAAATCTCATCTAGTAGGTGTGAGACGAGTTAGGGAGACGTACTGAAACACCTGCAGATGCACCAACGATGATCCAGCAGGTGTTAACCGCTCTGCTGGAGTAATAGAACGCACTACCACAATAACCTCTAACCAATCTTGCGGCCAGCGTGCCAGCATTTCGTAGAGTACACATTGTCGTCGGTGGTGATCACATATCCTATTAGAAAGCATGTTTCACCTTTTGTAATTTCCCGGGCACGGTTACGTTCTGTATTGCACTGTGATGTGGAGGCTCATTGTACGTATCGTCCAAGTTTCAACGAGCTGTGTTACTTGGCAGGGACAAATAATGTTAAAATTGCCTTTGTCCTTACGTTTAGCACCCCAGTGTAAACACTGAGGTGACAAAAGTCTTGGAATACCTCCTAATATCGTGTCGTACTTTCTTTAGCCCGAGGTAGTGCAGCAACTCGTCGTAGCATGGACTCAATAAATCTTTGAAAGTCTGCTGCCTATATAGTCGTCCACAATTGCTAAATTGTTGCCTGTGCAGGATTTTACGCACCAATTCACCTCTCGATTATTTCTCATAAATGTCAGACCTGTTTCATACTGGGCGACCTGGATGGCTAAACAGTTAGCTCGAACTGTCCAGATTGCTCTCAAAAGACTCACGTACAATATTGTGGCTCAGTCACACGGCACATTGTCACCCATAAAAATTCCTTCGTTGTTTGGGAACATCAAGTCGGTGAATAGCTGCAGGTGGTCTCCAAGTGGCCGAATGTAACCATTTCCAGTCAATGATCGGTTCAGTTGGACCAGAGGACTCAGTCCATTCCATGTAAACGTAGCCCACAACATTATGCGTCCACCACCAGCTTGCAGTGTGCATTCTTGACAACTTGGGTCCATGGCGTCGTGGGGTCTGCACCACACTCTAACTCTACCATCAGCTGTTAAAACCGCAGTCGTGACTCATAAGACCAGGCCATGATTTTCCAGTCTACTAGCGGCCAACCGATATGGCGAGGAGGCGACGAGAGGCGCTAGCGATGTCGCGCTGTTAGCAAACGTACTCGCCTCCGTCGTCTGCTGCCATAGCCCATTAACACTAACTTTCATAGCACTGTCCTAACGAATGCATTCGTGGTACGTCTCACATTGTTTTCTGCGCTTATTTCAAGCAGTTACGCTTGTCTGTCAGCACTGACAACTGCACACAAACGCCGCTTCTCTCGGTCGTTAAGTGAAGCTGTCAGTCAATGGTTCAAATGGCTCTGAGCAGTATGGGACTTAACATCTATGGTCATCAGTCCCCTAGAACTTAGAACTACTTAAACCTAACTAACCTAAGGACATCACACAACACCCATCCATCACGAGGCAGAGAAAATCCCTGACCCCGCCGGGAATCGAACCCGGGAACCCGGGCGTGGGAAGCGAGAACGCTACCGCACGACCATGAGCTGCGGGCGCCGTCAGTCACTGCGTTGTCCATGGTGAGAGGTAATGAATGAAATTTGGTATCCTCAGTACACTGTTGACACTGTGTATCTTGGGGCGCGTATGACCCCAGTTGTTTTTTGCACCCTAAAGCAAAACAAAACAAAACTGTGGATCTCGGGATACTGAATTCCCTAATTATTTCCGAAATGGAGTATCCCATGAATCCAGCTCCAACTGCCATTCCTCATTCAAAGTATGTTAATAATCAAGTTGGAAATCATTTCATATTGTAAGGTGGCTATAATTTCGCACCTTATAAGCACCCATTCACATACTTTGAGGTGACCTACAAACACAGTTAGGTTGTACATGGTATATATGAATATATAAAGGAGACTGACATTGTCACGTACGCCTTTTAAATAACTGTTAACGCTTATTGCATCAAAGGTAACGGAATATCTTTGTTACACTACTGGCCATTAAAATTGCTACACAAAGAAGAAATGCAGATGGTAAACGGGTATTCATTGGACAAATATATTATACTAGAGCTGACATGTGATTACATTTTCACGCAGTTTGGATGCATAGGTCCTGAGAAATCAGTGCCCAGAACAACCACCTCTGGCCATAATAACGGCCTTGATACGCCTGGGCATTGAGTCAAACAGAGCTTGGATGGCGTGTACAGGTACAGCTGCCAATGGAGCTTCAACATGATACCACAGTTCATCAAGGGTAGTGACTGGCGTATTGTGACGAGCCAGTTGCTCGACCACCATTGACCAGACGTTTTCAATTGCTAAGAGATCCGGAGAACGTGCTGGCCAGAGCAGCAGTCGAATATTTTTTGTATCCAGAAAGGCCCGTAGAGGACCTGCAACATGCGGTCGTCCATTATCCTGCTGAAATGTAGGGTTTCACAGGGATCGAATGAAGGGCAGAGCCACGGTCCGTATCACATCTGAAATGTAACGTCCACTGTTCAAAGTGCCGCCAGTGTGAACAAGAGGTGACTGAGACGTGTAACCAATGGCACCCCATACCATCACGCTGAGTGATACGCTAGTATGGTGATGACGATACAAGCTTCCAATGTGCGTTCAGCACGATGTCGCCAAACACGGATGTGACCATCATGATGCTGTAAACAGAACCTGGATTCATCCGAAAAAATGACGTTTTGCCATTCGTGCTCCCAGGTTCGTCGTTGAGTACACCAGCGCAGGGGCTCCTGTCTGTGATGCATCGGCAAGCGTAGCTCCAGTCATGGTCTCTGAGCTGATGGTCCATGCTGTTGGATTCAAATGGCTCTGAGCACTATGGGACTTACCTGCTGTGCTCATCAGTCCCTTAGAACTTAGAACTACTTAAACCTAACTAACCTAAGGACATCACACACATCCATGCCCGAGGCAGGATTCGAACCTGCGACCCTAGCGGTCACGCGGCTCCGGACTGTAGCGCCTAGAACCGCACGGCCACCCCGGCCGGCCATGCTGTTGGAAACGTCGTCGGATTGTTCGCGCAGATGGTTGTTGTCTTGCAAACGTAAACGTCCCCATCTGTTGACTCAGGGATCGAGGGACGTGGCTGCACGAGTCGTTACAGCCATGCGTATAAGATGCCTGTCGTCTCGACTGCTAGTGATACGAGGCCGTTGGGATCCAGCACGGCGTTCCGTATTACCCTCCTGAACCCACCGATTCCATATTCTGCTACAGTCATTGGATCTCGACCAACGCGAGCAGCAATGTTGCGATACGATAAACCGCAATCGCGATAGGCTGTAATCCGACCTTTGTCAAAGTCGGAAACGTGATGGTACGCATTTCTCCTGCTTACACGAGGCATCACAACAACGTTTCATCAGGCAACGGCGATCAACTACTGTTTGTGTATGAGAAATCGGTTGGAAACGTTCCTCATGTCAGCACGTTGTAGGTGTCGCCACCGGCGCCAACCTTGTGTTAATGCTCTGAAAAGCTAATCATTTGCATATCACAGCATCTTCTTCCTGTCGGTTAAATTTCGCGTCTGTTGCACGTCATCTTCGTGGTGTAGCAATTTTAATGGTCAGTAGTGTAGTTAGCGTGTATTGAAGATGACACAGAAAAATGATGTGTTGGGTGGCTGTTTTGATCGCTTGCCCCCTTTCGCAGTTAGGCTCGCCTGGCGCCGTGGGCCGCGGCTGCAGCTGGCTGGACTGTCCGAGCGCACGGCTGCCGGGCAGCGGCGGCGCGATGCACTCGTCAGGAGCGCAGGCAGCCACGTGGGCGGCGCTTTGCCTGCGCCCGTCTTTTCGGCTGTGGCCACCGCGCGGCGCGGCGCGGCTCGGCTGCGCAGCGCGCGGGCGGCGGGCGTTGTCGCGGCTCCGCCCAGAGCGCCGCCGCGGCGTGGGCAGCCGCCGACGCTGACGTCTTAACACGGGCGCGCTCGCACGCTGCCCAGAGCGAAGCGCTTGCTGCTACGCTCGCCCCTGTTCGTATTATTGACGGTAATAAAGGAAAGTGACAGCAGGTTCTAGGTGGTGACGTTTCCTGCTTACATGATCTTGGGCGGACTTCTGCAGTTGTACATAAGCTGCAAGTTACCGTACGGTGCGTGGAGGAGGCTACTCCGTACCACCACTAGCTATTACGTATCCTGTTCCACCAGTAAATAGAACCAGGAAAAAAAAACTCCCTATATGCCTCCATACGAACCCTAATTTCTGATATCTTCGTAGTCCTCATGCTAAATATACGTTTGCTTCAGTAGAATCGTTGTGCAGTCAGCTTCAAATGCCGAGTCTCTAAATTTTCTAAACAGTTCCCTAGGAAAGAACGTCACCTTGCCTCCCTAAATTCCAATTTGAGTTTCCCGGGCACATCTGTTACACTTGCGTGTTTTGCTTGACACTACCGGTAAAAAATCTAGCCTATGAACTACCTGCTTTAATCCAACCTTGCCTGGATCGCAAACACTCGAGCAGCACTGAAGAATGGTTTGGCCTAGCTTTCCCTATATGCGTTCTCCTTTGCAGACGAAATACACTGTCCTAATATTCTCCCAAGAAACCGAAATCGACCATTTGATGTCCCTACTACAATCCTCACATCCTCTTTCCATCTCCTATAGCGCTGCAATTTTACGCCTAGATATTTAATCGACGTGACTATGTCAAGCGGCACATGACCAATGCTGTATCCGAATATTACCTGTTTGTTTTTGATACTCATCAGCATTAACTTACATTTTTTCTACATTTAGAGCTAGCTGCTATTCATCACATCAGCTACAAATTTTGTCTACATTGTCTTGTACCCTCCTACAGGCCCTCAACGACGATGCCTTCCCGCACACCATATCGTCATCAGCAAACTGCCGGAATTGCTGCTCATTCTGTCCACCAGATGATTTATGTATAAAGAAAATAACAGCGCTCCTGTCGCACTTCCCAGGAGCGATCCTAACGATAACCTTGTCTCTGATGATCGCTCTCAGTCGAGGACAACGTACTGGGTTGTGTTACTTAAGAGTCTTCGAACCACCTACGTATCTGGGAGCCAACTCCGTATGCTCGCACTTCGTCAACAATCTGTAGTGGGGCACCGTGTCAAACGCCTTTCGCAAATCTGGGAATATGTGTTCTGCCTCTTGCCTTTTATCCATGGTTCGCAGATGAGACTAGGCCAAGCTGAGTTTCCGGTCTCAAGAAAATTTATTGTATTTGAACTGAGAATACGTTCAACAATTTTATACCAAACCCATGCACAGGCATTGGTCTAGAATTTATCGGGTGCATTAGTTTATCCTTCTCACCAGCGCTTTCTTTTCAGTCGTTTGGGACTTCGCGCTGGGCGAGACATTTGCGAGAAAGGCAACTAAGTAAGGAGCCCCTACCGTAGATTACTCATTGTAAAACCGAAATGGGATTCCGTCCGGACCTGGCGACGTATTTGCTTTCAACTCTTTCAGCTGCTTGTCTACACTAGGGATTCTTGTTACTACGCATGTCTTCCAAGCGGGAATCTGTGCGATGGTCAAACGACAATATGTTAGCACGATTCTCCTGCGTGAACTATTTCTTAAATGATAGCTCGTGCTTGCGTCATCTCGGTGCGATCTTGCTATGTTGTGTCTTCTGGTAACCTAGTGTTTTTGAAAATGAAGCTATAGACCTTGGTTGGTGCCTTCAACAAACGGACCCGTTTTTTTCCAAGTCTGGCGGTTCTCAGCAATTATTACACAATTATCTCTACGTGTACATCTACACCCATACTTTGCAAGCCACTATGAAGTAAACAGCAGAGACTACGTCCCATTGTGGCACATATTAAATTTTCATTCCACCCACGTATATAACGCTCAGAGAATATCAATTTAAACACCTCTTTGAGTGCTGCGGGAGCGATCGGTATGGGCCTAAGGAATACGAAGGCTGTTCGGAAAGTAACGTCCAATTGGTAGCGAAATGATAACCACAGTGAAAATACAAAATTTTTTATTCACGTTAATTAGCCACACCTTCCAGCTACCTCTCTAAATAGTCGCCGCTCCTACTTAAGCATTTGTCATGGCGTTGTACGTACTTCCCAATATCCTCGTCACTGGAAGCAGCCGCCTTTGCTTTTCACCAATTCTCTATGCTGGTCTGCCTTTCGTTGTTTGTGTCAAAATGTCTTCGTGAACAGCGGTTCATGTAAGCAAAGATGAACAACGGAGGGATCCAATTAAGGCTGTATTGTAGGTGATCGGCAACGGCCTTGTCGCAGTGGATACACCGGTTCCTGTAAGATCACCGGAGTTAAGCGCTGTCGGACGTGGTCGGCATTTGGATGGGTGACCATCCAGGCCGCAATGCGCTGTTGCCATTTTTCAGGGTGCACTCAGCCACGTGATGCCAATTGCGGAGCTAATCGACCGAATGGTAGCGGCTTCGGTCAAGAATACCATCGTAAAAACCGGGAGAGTGGTGTGCTGACCCCACACCCCTCCTATCCGCATCCTCCACTGAGTATGACACGGCGGTCGGATGGTCCCGGTAAGCCACTCGTGGCCTGAAGACGGAGTGCTGTTTTACTGTAGGTGATCAGACAATTCCCATCGAAAACGCTTCAGGACCGTCTTCATTGTCCCTGCAGAACGCGGCTGAAAATTGTCTTGAAGAAAGAAACGCATGACATTTATGTTGTGTGGGCTGCATAGCTTCACGCGAAATCTCTCACCAGATCAACATAGTTGGCGGGAGACGCTGTTGTTTTAGGCATTTCTACGTGCTCACTTTGCACTCTGAACTGAAAAGAGCGATGTGAAGCGGTCGACAGGCACACTAAAGACACTGCCCAACACATCTGTGCGAAGTTCTATCGGATTTTCACAGTGGTTTCCATTTCGCGCCTAATCGCACCTTACTTTCTGAAGACGCCTCCTTATCTCTGGATTCTTCGCTTCATACTGGTTATTGAAACTTTGCAAACAGGCTTTTGATTGGCAATTGCCGTTTATCTAAAAGTGTCAACCAATACTGGTTTTTCAACATTTCCGTCACCTTCTCTCATTGAGTGTAATAAACCTTTGACCGTTTGAGCCAGCTATCTCTTTATACGTTCAGTATCCCCTATTAGCCCTTTTGGTATGGGTACTACACACTTCAGCAATATTCTATTTTGTGTCGTCGAGTGCCCCATTATCCTAGCACCAAACCAAAATCTGCCTCCTATGACTTCGCTTATATTATCATGCTAGTCCATAAACCAACAAATTACTACTCACTTGTAAGAGCTGACTGATTTCAACTGTGAATCGTTGATGTTATCGTCATCTGATACTTTCCTTTGGTGAAACTCACTATTTTACTTTTCTGAACATTACAACATATTTATCTTGGCATTTTCAAAACAAATTTTTGTTACTTTATGGTCCCTTAATTACATATATAATAAATCATTATTAATTATTAACTAGTGTACTTCCGTCCTATTTTCTTGATCTCTGTAGCAGCAGGTATGTACAAACAAAATTTATTTTCGTATTTCGTCCTCTTTTGCGTTTGATGCAAATAAAGGACAAGACAAGCAAATAAGAAGTTTAAGTCAGGTAAGTACAAGCACGACTAATAGTAGGAACATAGGTAAGTTTCCATTTAAATCCTAACCTTCATTTCCTCCTTCACTGTATAGATGTGTACAGAAAAAGGTCTACTGACCGACTGTAAGGAAATTCAGAACGACTGATGTTGACAATAAAGAGAGATAACCAGATAGTATTTGTTTACAAAGTCAGTAGTGAATTTCTGCCGGCCGGTGTGGCCATGCGGTTCTAAGCGCATCAGTTTGGAACCGCGTGACCGCTACGGTCGCAGGTTCGAATCGTGCCTCGGGCATGGATGTGTGTGAGGTCCTTAGGTTAGTTAGGTTTAAGTAGTTCTAAGTTCTAGGGGACTGATGACCACAGTAGTTAAGTCCCATAGTGCTCAGAGCCATTTGAACCATTTTAGTGAATTTCTGAAGTGTGTCACACGGATCAAATGACTATCTTCACCGAGCTATATGAAATGTAAGTAACTAGTCAAATCATTTGGCAACGGAAGTGAATCCAAGTGCAGCGCATCTGTAAAGGAAAATTTAAGAAGTAGGCGTGACATGGAATGTAATAAGTGATGGATTGATAGCCACATCTGCCCAATCTACAACATATGAAAATTTGGAGAATTTCGCAAGGAATGCGACATGGTTCTGGCGATGCTCCATGTAGTGTATTCAGAGAGCTGTCATTCGAAGAAGAATGTGCTGTAATTCGATTTCCCACATCACGTATGCCATTCAGGGATCATGAGAACACAAGACATACCTAGACATCTAGCCTCGGTCCCTGCGCAAATCAACGTTCTCTATTACCTCCTGACGTACAGGGCTGACATTGATGGCTGCCATCTCTTTCTCACTCAGTTTGACATTTCTGCCTGCCGTAAACGGCTGTATCTCTTCTTAGTACCTGGCGTACGTTAGAGGTGAGGTAATGGTGGTTTTCCACAAATGTCATATGAACCACATTTGGAAGTCCGTCATTTTTCTCTGTTGCATTACTTAGATGCGCTGGCACCAAGTGATGAAACTCTCTGTCGCCGTTAAATCCTTTTCCGGAAGTAAATGATACATGTCTTCTGCGACTCTTTTTATCAAGTGTGAGATTTTATAGGTTTCTGTCACATTCGAATTCACAATGTGGATATGGTCAAAGTATTCTGCATGTAAGGCTGTGACGTGTTCTCGTAACGTTCTGGTCTGTTCTTCAATTGTTCTTCCACTAAGCAGACTTGCTGATGATTGTCACGAAAAATTTTCTGCAGTTGGGCGTGGAATATCCCAGCTGCAGACCTTCTCTTCGTTGTCCTCGAACGGCTACTGGGCTGTGGCCTCCAACTAAATGTATTCATTTGTCGATTACATCATGTCATCCCACCTCTTGTCTTTGTAGAGTCGCTCGAATTCTATCAGCCATTTCGTCTGGTACTGTCCAGTGTCTCCGAAAAGTACTGATGGGTACCTGAAGTGCACTAACGTACTGCTGTTTTTGAAAATATCGGTCTCATGAATGTACAACCCTTTGAGACCATGTACTGCTTGTGTTGTAGTTCCTGTCTGTGTTGGTAATGGCTTTGGCATTGCCTAATTAGAGTCAAGGTAATGTAGATGTTCTGAAGTCGTCTCCACAAAGCAACGTCACGTCTTAACCACAACTATCTCCAAACCCGTAAGCGTGGTCATCAAAGAAGTACAACACTTAGCGCTGAAAGCACGTTTATTGCGGACAGTAACGTGTAGGCAAAACAGAAATGGCTCTGGAGCGAGAGAGAACTACTATTTATACAAACACAGAATTCTCCACAATATGCGAAAATTACAAACAAACATAACAAATTTCGAGAAGAGAATAAGTCATACTCTGAAGTATGATTTTGAAACTTGCTGCCAGATTGAAGCTGTATGCCTTATGGAAACTCGAACCTGGCCTTTTACCTTTCGTCGGAAAGTGCTCTGTCAACCGAATTATTGAGGCACCGAGAATAACTCACTCTCAATGCTTTATTTCAACCACTGCCTCATCTCCTATCTTATGCAGAGGGCGGGATCATGGCCTCTACAGTGGCAGTGAGTTGGGCTGCCAGGATGTCAGAATGTAGTGCCGTTCACGCACTCAGGATGCGGTTGTCAAGGTAATGCTGGTAAGCGTCGGACAGTGGCTCCTCATGGAAACAGTTCTAGTTGAGGAAGTCTTTTATTCCAAAATAATTACAACGGTGGAGTCGGAGGTGGAGAGTTGATCGATAGCTACACTGACATAGACGTCCTCGGTCACTGGAAGTCCCACAGTACCAGATGATTAGTTCCTCTCCATCTGCAAGAGGAGTTATTCACGTGCCTAGCAGCTGGCATCGACTGCTTAATTGAGCACACCGACCACAACGGAGACTGAGATTCCAAATTAGTAGGTGTATATGCAAACCACGTTCGAGTCTGCCTAGAAACAGCAGTGGTCCTGGGTGGTAAGCCGTAACAGACTGAAGCTGCCGGGTATTATTGTTGGGAAATCATTACATCGTTTGCCCTGGCTCTCCTGTCTTGTCAGCGCCTCCAGAAGTCGTTGCTATAATGCATCACAACTCCGTATTTCAATGTACTGAATACATCTTCTGTACTGAATATGCACTCTTATGTCATGGTACCTAGCTATGCCGTTGACTTGCTATATCTCCCCTGTGACACCATTCCGCCGAACCGACACAGGCAAAGCCATGGTGCTCCACTCTTCTCCCCTTCGAGAGGTCTGGTCCACAAGACTGTGTCCCGTTTACATTTCTGGAAAGTCTTACCTCCAGATTTCTTGGTTTGGCCAATATATTTCGTTATTATTAATTCCATTATCTCCTTATGTGGAGCATAGGGCTGCAACAAAGGATCGCCATCTTGCTCTGTCTTCTGCTAGTATCTTCATTTCTTCCCATCCTATTCCTTGCTGATGACCTTCTGCTTCAACTGACCGTCTCCATATCATTTCGGGCCTGCCTCGTGTCCGTCGTTCTTGCGGGATCCAGTCAAGTGCTTCTCTCGCAATATGCTCATTTGGTCTTCTAAGAGTATGTCCTAACCATCTCCACTTCTTGCTTTTGATTTGCAACTCAACTGGCTTCTGGTTTGTTCTTTCCCAAAGATTTTCGTTAGAGATGACATTTGGTCACCATATCCCCAGGATGTTCCTCAGGCATCTGTTGTTGAATGTCTGCAGCTTGTGGATTAACTGTTTTGTCACTTCCAATGTTTCACATCCATAAAGGAGCACAGATTTTACATTACTTTCAAATATCCCGAAGTTGGTGCTCAGTGATATTTCCATCGATCTCCAGATAGAGCGTAGAGTTGTAAAAGCTCCTCTTGCTTTGTTGATGCGGCTGTTAATGTCCTCTGTTGCACCGCCATCTGCTGTAATCATGCTTCCAACTTAGCAAAACTTATCCACATTTTCAATTATCTGGCTCCCAAGCTTAAACTCTGCAGTGCTGTTATCATTTGTCCGCATACCTTTAGTGTTTTGAGCGTTAATTTTCAAGCCAGCTTCCTTCGCTGCAGATTTCAGATCTTCTAGCTTCTCTTTCATGTCGTTGAGGCTGTGGAATAGAAGGCAAAGGTCATCTGAAAAATCTAGGTCTTCTAGATGTGTCCCATTGCTTATTTTTATTCCTCTCACTTTATCTATTGCTTGCGCCATTACAAGATTAAGTACTATGTAAAAAATATCGGTGAGAGCATGCAGCTTTGCTTAGCTCGTTTTCACTGCTATTGAATCTGAAAACAGACGTTGATGTTGAATCTGGCATGTGTAGTTTTCATACACGCACTTGACGAGAGCTATTATTTTATTGGGGATTCCGAAAGTTCTCAGTGAAATCAAAAGTTTTGTTCTAGTTATACTGTCAAATGCCTTTTCAAAGTCTACAAACAATATGTAAAGTGGTGACTGGTATTCATGTGAATGTTCTGCTATTATTCTCAATGTGATTATCTGGCCAATATATGCCAATATAAATTGTCTGCTTCTCTTTTTACTCTAATTTTTAGTGAACCACATTGTAAATTGGCTGCTTACTATCTTACTATTTCCTAATACTATCCCAGTTTTCTGGAAACTGATGCACAGAGAACTCAAGTGGCCAGGTGGTTTTCCGCCTAAAGTAAATGCAGGCTACACACAAAGTACAGTCAGGATCACAATAATACCAGAAACCGAGAAACTCAGTGTTATGACTTTACTCCGCTGTTTATCAAAGTATTGCTGCACATGCTTTAGCATTTGCTTCACGATAATACGTCCCGTCTGTGGTGCTATTTCATCCACTGTACGGAGAAGTTCAAGTTTCAAGGTGTTCTCTGGGTAAGTTAAGTTCTGAACTGGAAGTACCTCCGGTCTCTTATACGGCAATTACAGCAGGTTCAGTATCACATACATTATACTGGAGCCAATGATAGTAGTTAGAAGACAAAAAACGGTTCCTGCTATGTCAGACGCTGCTCCAGTAGACAGTAGCCGACTACGGCGTAGGTCTGGGCTCATCGTCTTTTATGTCGATCCTACTCATAACAGTTTACAATACGTACTTCGTTTGTGAATATGGAATAGATCCAGTGATCTTTGTAAGTGTGTAGCGCCATGATATCCTTTCGTCATCCTATTGCATCTGCTTTCCCTAAAAGCAGCTGTACCTCAAATCCCTTTGTATCAGTCTGGACAATTTGAGTTGGGCAGATTGTGACCCATGCTCTCTGTTACTCCCACGTATAACATTCCCATCCTAACAAACACATTAAAAAAAAGAAAAAAAGGACAGAATTTCGAGTATTGTGACAAAGCTATATATTCGCCTAAAAACAAAGTAAAGCTTCTAACGCTGATTCTCATTAATCCACTTAATATGTGGCAAATCCTCCATATGCTGTAAATCCCATACTAACCATTATGAAAAAATAAATAAATAAAATAAAAAATCAAATAAAATAATAAGTAAAACAGAAAATAAGAAATCCCACAGAAGAAATCAGAACTCTTCTCAACAAATGTATTGATGGTCATGATTGGTGTTAATATAATAATTAGCTAGAACGAAAAATTAGCGTAGCTTCTTGGTCATACGTGGTGGCAGGAAATCAAGCACTATATTCGACTCCATTGTTCCTACATGTGAAACTGATTTGAAGGCTCTATAATTACGGTTCATGTAAGGACGACCCATTAATTATTCTACAGCTCTGATACTAAATTTATCTACACAAATTTAAGCGTAAACATTCCTATCTTTGTTGCTTTTGCTTTTAGCAATGTTTAAACACAGCACAGGATTGAAATTTAGCATCTGTTCTGTGAAGGCAGAAACAGCAGCTGTCCTGCCCATTTTTTGCTACTACTGGTCCGGGACCTGTCACCTCACCACACACAAAAAAAAATAATAATCCTGTTAGCAAAGCACGCTGTTTCGTGTCATCTACTGTTTCTCGCCGCACTCAGTGAGTGTTAGCGTCAGATTCTGCACTTAACAACCCTAACATTACTTATTCAAAAAAATATCTTGTAAACAAATCTTGAATTAAGCCCTTGACCTGTTTGCCCTAACGGAATTTAAATTTTATTTAAGGCAGTCAAAATTAAATGAACTTCTATCTAATGTACAACAATGGTAGGAGGGTCCTGTTTCTAATTGCGGTAGAAACATAAATACACTTCACTTGTATATCGCACTGCCTATGTATCTGTAGTCTTTACGGCTGTTTCCATAATAACCATAGCAGTATGTAGACTGAACTGGTTTGAAGCTCTGAAATCAAACTATAGATAAGAAGAATCGGTAGCCAGCTCTGAAGGTGCAAATGAATTGAATGTTTCATAAATGAACCTGAATTTGCTTTAAAGTGAAGAATGAGTGTGTTCGGTCTGAAGGACGAGACAAGAGGGATCAATGCTGCAGACTTGTTACGTAGTATTGTGGCTAAAATCCTAAAGCTGAAGTTACGCAACAAGTGAAATTCTCAGTTATTCAAAATTACTGATCCTAATCCTGAAACGGAATCTTTCATTAGCAAAACAGGAAAGCAGCAGTGTGAAGATCATATGCAAATAAAAAAAAATTATCTCTGAAGATCAATTGCACATGACTGAAAACTGAGCTAACGACAGCTAAGGATTGTAGTAATAATTTCAACTAAGAAAAACACAAAACATTTATAAAATGTTATGGTCAAGAGGCAGGATATGTACTAACATTAGTTACATAACTTTAGAAATAATTAGAACAAACTGCATCTAGTCACAGAAAGATTGCACGACATGAATCAAAAGGTTTGACTGCGCTTCTCAACAATTCTAGCTTTCATAAAATTACGCAAAAGTTTCTGCTTTATGTGCTGGCGGTGTCGTAGAGGTGTCAGTGTACTTTTGTGACTGATGGTTGGTTCCTCTCAATTCGGTTTGATATTTTCCATCGCCGCCATATAGTTTTCGTAAGAACTACTCACCTAAAAGGAAATCCGGAACGCAAAATTCAGAAATCTAGAACCCAAAAGTTACGTCACACCGTTGTACTGTTGGAATAACTACTGCACTTTGAAGCAAATTCTCACTGAAATCTCGAACTCTAAGGAGGATCTCTTACGATGGAAAATGCTACCAGGACGGAAAAATACTGTACGCTCCTACACAAACAGAGCGCCAAACCCTTGCTGATAGGCCCAAAAAGCAATCCAGCATAAAGGAAAATCAGCTATATATATAATATGTGTGAGATATTTATACCTAATATTGCTTTTCGCTTCTCAAACTCCACAGTTAACAGCCTTCCCAATCCACCCTTTGGAGATTGCAGAAAACCATAGCTTCCTCGACATCTGTCAGCCACTGGCTGAAATTGCTCTCTTTTTCCATCAGGGATCCATCAGCAAATCTTCTTGGCCATCTATTGTCATCCATTCGGTATGAATTTCCGTACCATAGCAATTCCTTCGTTACAACAGTATCCATTATGTTCCTTTCCACTTTTATAATTTCTTCATTTCTGCTGGGTCGAACATTGAGACTCCAGCACTCTACTTCCATGGGTAGTAGTGAAATTTTTCTCTTTATTTCCCATACTTCTGACCGATGTAAACATTTGCACATTACTGTTGTTTTGTATATAAAGTTGTTAGGTTTAATTGTCGGACTAATACTCCAGTGGATTGAGTTTACATGTAGAATAACACGTTTATGTAAACATTTGAGTTTTACTATTCTTTTGCATATAAAGTTTCGAGATTTAATTGTGAGAGTAATACTCCAATGGATTGAGTTTACATGTAGAATAACACGTTTATGTTTTCCAGTTTTATTTTTAATATTTCATATTCGGAAGTATAAGTACACTTATAAATAACGAAGTTAATGTCATTAGATACTGAATGTGCGTTACGCGAGTTAGACAAGTAAATGAAGCAAGTGATTAAATAAATATTTTCACTGAAAATTTTCACTGCAAAAGAATGGAAAATATGCTAAAGATGAAGGCCAAACATCCAAAGGACGTTGGATGATTCCGTTTTTTAATGTTTACATGGAGCAGTAGCCTTGACCTGGCATTTGGGACAAATTTACGCGTTTTACCACATCCTTTCTTAAGAGAATGGTTCAAATGGCTCTGAGCACTATGGGACTTAACATCCGAGTTCATTAGTCCCCTAGAACATAGAAATATTTAAACCTAACTAACCTAAGTACATCACAATGTGTGATGCCCGAGGCAGGATTCGAACTTGCGACCGTAGTGGTCGCGCGGTTCCAGACTGAAGCGCCTAGAACCGCTTGGCCACACCGGCCGGCTCCTTCCTTACAACTGCAAAGAAAAAAAAAGAATTCCGAACATGTTTCCATTCAAAGACTGTCCAGTTCAATTGAAAAACAATTTTTTCTCCATTAATAGAAGGTATAATGAATAATAAAACAGTTCTTAGAAGTCTTGACGCGTTGGAGTACGTATTTTAATATAATGGACCGTTACCTACGTTTTCCCTAGGCTCAACGTACGGTGAGACTTATTTATAGGCCACTTATATCCTGGTTAACCAGTCTGACTGCTAAAAAATACCAGAAATTAATGGAATTTCTCCTGTCACTTTTTGCTGCTGGTTAGCTATACTGTCGTTCCCTTTTTCTCTCTTTGGCGACGAGTTAGATTTGTGTCTGCTTTCTGCCAATAATTTGATGGCGAGTGACTCTAGTGGCAGTGACGACACGATGTGCGCGAGCTTTTAACCGCTGCGAAGGACGGGATAATGAAGCGAAGTGACACGTGGACAGCGCCGGCCGAACTCTGAGCGTCACGTGGGCGTCACCCGAAAAGCTCGGCCCGGGTCTGAAGAGGCGCGTCTGGTGGCGGCAGGAAGCGGCGCAGGTGTTGCTGTAGCAGGCCGAGGTGAAGGACCTGCGCCGCCGCTCTGCTGCTGTTTCTGCCGCGTTGCCCTACCGTCGAGCCCCTCCGTTAGTCACGTACGAGGGACAGTCATGAAGTCATGAGCGACCGTCACTAATTATCGCCTCGAAAAAATGAACTTACGTACGAGGGGCGTTGAATAAGTAATACAATGCATTTTTTCTTGTCCAATTTCGGTTTAAAAAAATGCGTAATTGGTTGTGGGACGTAGTGGAATACTCCAACTGTGGTTTCATGACGTCCCCATTGGTGGCGGCGCTATATCGTAGCCTTCAAAATTTCGTCTGTAACGGAGGTGCATTCCAAATGTAGAGCTGTCATTGCGTGCCTTTGGTGGAAAATCAGAGCATTGCAGATATTCATAGGAACTCGCAGAACGTCTACGGAGACCTGGTAGTGAACGAAAGCACAGTGAGTCGCTGGACGAGGCGTCTGTCATCATTACAATGTCGCGCAAACCTTCTGTGAGTGTGTGGGTTTTATTTTGTCAAGTTGCGCAATGGATTGATTCAACGAGTACCCTTTGGCTCCTGCAAGAAACAATTTCCACCTCACACTACTACAGAGGTCAGACAGACGCTGCTAATGTACCAACAAAAACTACTTGAAAAACATTCAGCGACAAATATATTCTGGAGTCGTCCGCTGTAAGGAAAAGACACAAAAATATTCTATAATCTTACATAACTAGTGGGTTACCGCTAGTTAGTGTAACAAAAACATTAAAAGAACGAAAAATATTATTTATTGCAAAAAATTTCTGAGAAATCAAGTGAAACTTTTTCTTATAAAAATTAATTAATTTCCGGGTTCTTTTCGGAGCAGTAGATTGCCTCTTATGGATTAGGAATTCTATTATTTTACGAAGTATTGAAAGATTCTTTCCTCCCTTTTCTTTAAGAATGTTATTTACTCGGCAGAATGGCTGAGAGCCGCGTCTACACGACTTGAATAACTTTTCTAGGTACGGTCAAGGCTGTTGCGTGAGAAATGTAGTGGAGTGTACTGTTAATGAGGACAGGTGGGGCTTGCATATGCTATAGCGCACAATACCGTGAGCTGCGACGACTGACGACTGCCGCCTGCGTCGCTCGCTGCTGAAAAATAACAAAATGGTTCAAATGGCTCTGAGCACTATGGGACTTAACGTCTGAGGTCATCAGTCCACTACAACTTAGAACTACTTAAACTTAACTAACCTAAGGACATGACACACATCGATGCCCGAGGCAGGATTCGAACCTGCGACCGTAGCGGTCCTGTGGTTCCAGACTGTAGCGCCTAAAACCGCACGGCCATCCCAGCCGGCCTGACAAATAACACAACTATCTCTTTCTATCTCCATTGACCTTCGCCAATCAAACTTTCCCTATGCCTTGATGAAGTCAAAGACTCCTATCCGCCCCTAGTCTAACTATTGGCATGGTACAACGCTCAGATAACCAGTCCACCGCAATGCCACTCAATACTCGCTCACAGACGTTTACCTAGTACTCTGCACGTGTTCACACCGCAGAATAAGTGTTGTGGCCAACACAGTGAACAATGCTTAATCGCGAGCGACTCAATATAGAGTGTCACTCCAATTTGCTAACAACACAGGTGCTCTCCCAGTGAAGTACTGAGGAGAGACTTTGTTCCTCACTCTTTGCGAACACGTATGAGCGCACTCGCCCTCGTTACATGTTCCAGCTTCAAGAGCGACAACTGAACAGCCCCTTTTTCTGGAAAAGTTGCAAGGGTATACCATTCACTGTCTTCCCTCACTCCTCTGGCTATTTGGTCCGAAATATTCTGCCAATCAGCATTGCTTTTTTAAATGGGAGAATGACGTTTCGTTTGAGTCGATGAATGCGGAAATCTGTAGCATCTCCATTAGGGGTATACTGTCCTCCTGTGAGAACTCTGTAACTATGCAGTCAGTCCGTGAAAAAATGCGTCTTCTGGGCGCTCCCACACAATGTAGCAGAATTTGTTTTTAAGTCGAACATGGGGGTCGTTATCCCTTCACTCCAGCAAAAGCTGTCTTCTCCCTGGGTAGTTGCTTCGGCTGCAGTAGGTATCTTGTTGACCCAGCCCTCTGAAGGGACGGTCTTCCCAGTGGGCTGGTTTCCTCTTTAGAACGAAAATTCCTGTGGCCATCATGTTGTGTACCCCAGCCTCGACTTTTTTCAACTTCGGTGCGCATTTGCAATTTACTTATTAGATTTGCATACCACTTACACGAATTCATACAAAATTGACTCTACCTTATCGAGTTTGGGGTCAAGTGCAGCGTTTTGATGTGCAGAGTACTATCTATTGTGAGGACGGAATACGTAAGAAATGAAGGTCAGGAGGTAACGCCACCTTACAACCTGTCCAATCTCCCGCATGCCGGCTGTGACTCCTGTAATCTTGGAACGTGTGGACACTCTCGTTTGCAAAGATCGCTGGATCGCAGTGAAAAACCTCACTGCACAACTGGATGTCTATGTTGGTACTGCTGACACACTCGTCCACCAGTTGGGGTACTAAGAGATGAGTGCCCACCGGGTTCCTCCCCATCTAACAGAAGACCATAAACAGCCGAATTGTTTGCTCGTTATGAGGCTGATCGTGACAATTTTTTTATCGATCATCGTCACAGGTAATAAAACGTCGGTTCATCACCTCGAAGCGAAAACGAAATTGCAATCCATGGAGTGGCGCCACACCACCTCTCCTCCAAAGAAAAAGTTCAAAGCTGCACCCTCAGCCAGTAACGTCAAGGCGACGTCCTTCTGAGATTTTGAAGGGGTTTATTCTCTTCGATGTCCTCACCCATGGCGCAAAGATCAAGTCGGAAGTGTACTTCACTCAGAAAATGAAGAATCGCCTTCAGCTTGTCCGTCGCCACAGAAATGCAAACGAACTCCTCCTTCTTCATGACAACGCAAGGCCTCACGTAAGTCTGCGCACCCGAAAGGAGCTTATAAAACTTCATTGCACTGTTCTTCCTCATCCATCATGCAGCCCAGATCTCTCATCCTGTTTGGCCCAATGAAGGAAGCACTTCAGGGGAAGCAGTATGTGAATGATGGAGAAGGCAATTGATGCAGTAAGACGTTGGCTCCGACGTCTACCGGTAGAGTGGTACCATACGGGCCCTCCCACTAAGGTGGTACAAGGCCGTCGCATTGAACGGAGATCGTGTTGAAAAATATGGTTCTGTCGTAAAAAGAGTGGGAAATTATACGGTGTATTGCTATCCTAAATACGAGTACATCCAGCATGTTTCCAGAAAGAAACTGTGAAATTGTGTTGCGTTACTTACAGAGCACGCCTCGTAATTAATTTTTTTTTCTTTTTTTTTGCAGGTACATATCTGCAATCCTGGTACATATTGAAATCCCCTCGTCACGGTACCGTAGGACGCCGCTACAGTCAAAACAAGATAAAGATAAAGTGGAGTATCGCGCACTAATTCGGTTTTGTGAGCACCGTAAATGTTTCAGCAGTGTCAGGGCAATGAAAGTGACGCCTTCGACTGCCTGCATTGGCCTGGCACAGATGCAACATCTCTGCTCCTCAGGAAAACGAGTTATTCCGGCAAAAATAATATCCACCATTACGCACTGTGCTGAGACGTTTCATTCAGCGAAGTTGCTGCATCCGTGGCCCCACATAGTGCTCCACTCGTATCCACACGCTCTTAAATGTCATGGTTTTCGTAATCGCATTGACTGGGGTAGAACTGTCTTCAGTGATGAGTCTCAGTTAAAACTGAGACCGAATGACCAGCAAAGGCGTATCCGAAGACGCCCTAGAGAACGTTGGGATAACCGGACTTTCGCTTGACTCCACCCAGACAACCAGGAGTAATGGTTTGGGGTGACACTTCTTTTCATAGCAGGAACGATTTGATTGTCACCCGAGGCAACCTTACAGCACAGCGGTACATCGACGATTTTCTATGCTCCATTTGGTTGCCCATCATGGCAAACCATCCTACACTTACATGTCAGCAAGATAACGCCTGCCTGACAACGGCTAGAGATCTACTGCTGGTCTTCGTGCTTGTCAAACCCTATTTTCACCAATAAGGTTGCCGGATTTCTCCCCAACTGAGAACATTAGTAGCAGAACAAAGCCGATACAAGAAGAAATAATTTGTTCAAAATGGTAGGGGTCCCGCTCATGATGTCACCCACACCCCTCCTCCCCCCGGAAAATGGTGGAAAATTTTGGCAAGAAATAGAGCAATTATGGTACCTCCACTAAGTTAATGCCCCCACCCCTCTCCTTTGATGTCACCCACACTCAACACCACCCCATCCTTGGAAATAGGGGGACATATTCAGTCTATCTCCAGCTACTGTAGAATAAGATTAAGTTAGTGTACTTTATGTTTGGTGGGGAACTGAAGTAAAGAGCGCTTCTAATTACACATCTGTATGCACAGTGTTACACAACGGGCGCTTAAAATCGCAATACAACTCAAAACTGACGATGGCATGTAATAGGTTTTACCCTGCTGAAAAAAATTCACAATACCACTCGAAACTAGTAGCAGGTGTACTCAAAATAAATAGTATCTTTTCATAGGACGCTCCCTTCACGTAGAACTACCAATATACCACAGTAATAAACTATCCAATGAAACCATTAGCCATAACCTCACACCTCCATGGATAATTAAGAGCTTCTACAAGAGTAGGGTGAGATTTGGAAGTTAATCACAGCATTACTCATTTTTTACCCTCACACCATGTTCGATAATGAACTGAACATTATACTGTATTCCATACAGAGCAGGGTATATCCACAAGGGAAGTATGCGTATGTATAGTGATAATTATTACTTAGCAGCAAACACAGGACTTGCATGCTTATCCAACTGTCTTACATCGAGGGCCAATTAAAAAACAAGTACAAGCTGGAACAAATCAAGTTAATATTTTCTCCATCAGCAGCACTCATCTTACATAGCAAGGGGATCTTTGGTCATTTCTCAGTGGGTGCATCACACCCCCTTAAAGTCAATGCAAAGGAATTTGAGCCTGGCATATTCTTCTGCTTTAGCTCACCTAATTGTCAGTTACTAGTGCCCAGGTTGCTTTCCATAAGATTCCAGCAAATGAATCTCAACCCGACATATGCGTTCTACTTCACCTCGCTCCAGATGTTTACTGCTAGGCATTATATGGCAGTTAATGGTTCCAATGACAGAGTACAGGATTTCTAGTTCTGTAAGGGACATTCAAATGAAACCCAGTCTCTAGTGTGAAGTAACAGTAACGATTTTATTAACTCAAAAATGTAGTTATACACAATACACACACGTAAAATAGTCGCCAAAACTGTTGGAATATTTATCCCACTGCTATACCGGCCAGTCGATTCCATCCCTGAAAAAGCTAGTAGGCCGTAACTTAATCCCTAAATGTCTTTAGGGCTATAATCTCCAAATGTCTGTTAGGGCTATTTACTTATGTTGATGCTATACGTGGTACTCTGTACCACCATTAATACATGTTCCATTAAAACTAGGGTCTTCCATGTCAGACATATGCACGTAGACTTCATTTTGATTATGAAATTAATTTGCCTACAAGGAAAAAAGTACCTGGTAATCTTATGGTGAATTGGAATCAGTTGCATGTAAAATACGTCTCAAATGAATGTCAGTGCTATTTAAATACTGTGACGCTGTGTAAGGTTGTCCCATCCATAATTAATAAATTTTCCATTAAAGCAACAATCTTCTGCACTATATACACTCCATACTGATTTTTGAATGAATTTCTGTATTGGTAGCATTTGGACAGGATCAGACTCAAACAATACATTTCGATGGTTTTAAATCAGAACTTTAAAAACGGGGTTCCATTTGATGGAGGGATTTTCGTATAACACTCCTTACAAATACAGAAAGTGTCTGCAACACAATCACTATCAGGAAAGTAGATTTCCGATCTAACAGAGAATATTTTTTTTTTACCAGGTGAGAGACTACTTAGAAGAAATATAGCCCATTTCATACTGCTGTACATGATTTTCATGATACTTTAGCGATGTGGAAGAATGTGTTCTATCAGTCACTACAAATACAGGGCAGGATACACATTTAGGAATGGATGGTCATCAGACAGGTAAATTTCTATTGTTCACAAGGCAAGCATGTGTCGATTTGCAGAAAGCATTTCCCTCAACTTTCAGAAATGTCTTTGAAGCCAAAACGCTTAAAGTTTCATGACATATTCTATGTAGGGATTTTGATTATAAAGAACTGCTTAGTTTCAACAGGTATTAACTCTCTCCCTCTCTCTCTGCTGTAGGTGCTGCGAAAACTTTTATCATTAACAGCAGAATGCTCTGGAAATAATCGTATTATTGGAGGCTGCTGTTGGAAGTTTTCACAATGGGGAGATTAAAGAGCTTCAACACAGTAAGAACTTTGTGAAAATGATCGACAGAGTCCATTATTTACAAATGGAGGAAACTGCTGGCCATATACCACCTACATACACACAGGTTTTGCCAAAGTATGCTGTTGTTCTAGGCCAGTGACAGTTTCTGTTTCCTTTCGGTCATCTATACATATGAGTCTGAAAGAATATTTGTGTTTGAATCCTGCAGAATGGACCACATCATTTTTGTGAAATCATAACAGGACTCTCCGTGAGGTCTCACATGGCAGCCGCTTGGAGCACTGCACTGAGCGTGTTGCTATAGTTACACTGGAAGCTGTCAGGTATTGCCACAATCGGCAGTGTCCGTGACAGCCCCACAACAATCCACAGTTGTCAGAAGAGCTCAAAGTAAGCTGGAGCTGTAGGTCTACCAGGGGCCTGGAACCATGCCCTGTGATGCGCTATGCATTAAATACAAAATTGCAAGTGTCACTTGTAGTAGTTTTTAGAGTCCACTGCACTAGCACTCGGTCATTTACAAAGCTTTATCGTGTTGTTTTCTGCAATTTACAGATGAGGTGGTGTTACTCTATGCACAGTTTATTTTTAGCAAGGTGTTATTATCACTAGAAGGTATAAGTAGACTGCTTTTTTAACATCACTGCCTTTTTTTTTGCTTAAAACTCCATAATTTATATGCAATTACCAGTTCAGCAGGTTGTTTCAGTTATCGTTTTAGACTCAGTCTTTTTTCCCACCAATTCACAAGTGGAGCAGAGAGATTTATTTCGATTTGTAGATGATGGGAGCATCCTATGTAGAGTTACTATTTATTTTGAGTCTGCCTGAAGATAATTTTGAGAGGTAAGGTGAATTTGTTTCCAGCAGGATGTCACCAGTTGTGTTAAATCATCAAATCTGAGTCGTATTGCGATTTTGGGCACTTGACGTGTAGCAATATGCTTATAGATGTGTAATTAGGACCAGTATTTAATACAGTTTCCCACAAAAACTAAATAAAGATCACTAAGATGAACTCCCTTTCCAGCAGTTGGACAGAGAGTGACCGTTTCCGCCATTCCCAGGGGAGGGATGGGAGGTGGGGATAGGTAACGTTGTATTAGCTGGTGGAGATGTAGGGGCAGTAAAGGCAGTTTCCCTGTTTCCCGCCAAAATTTCTCGCCATTTACAGGTGGTGGTGGGTGTGTGACATTATATAGGGGGGGGGGGGGAGGGACGTAGCTGCCACTTTGAATAAATTATTTGTCCTGATACTGGATTTATTCCACTACTTCCCTGCCATATGCACCCTGTGTGTGTGTGTGTGTGTGTGTGTATGTGGGTGTGTGTTGTTCACTTGCTTTGTACATATACACGTCGTGTCTGCTTTTTCTGCTCTGAAGTGTCTAGGATCCTTAAACTTCTTCATAGAAGGAGTCCAACTGACAATCACTTTCAAATGTGTTTGGTGGCCTTAGCAGCTAAGTACATGATAAAATTCTCAAGCTCATCTCTGTCAGGACTGAGAAAGCACGTCTCTCACAAGGGGATGACAATGTGATAGCAGCAGAAATACTAGATAAGAACAGCCACAAATCGTCTAAAGACCCATGTTCAAACCTAATCAGGAAAAGGCTGACAGTAAAAATTGCTGTTCTGATGGAGCAGATGTCTGGAATAATGCGGTAGCTGCCAGTTCGTACAACTCATTTTCCTATAGCCTATTTTTCTTAGAATTTCAAACATCTGTTCACCATTGTATTGGTAATCCACTCTCCTGGCAGTGATAGTGTCACAGGCTCTTCCCACTTCTGTTGGAATGTGGTAGGAATACACTTGAAATGGTCATATGTTGGAAGAAACAGAGAGAAGTCATACCAGAAAATATAACTCTTAGTCCTTTCAGGTGTAGTGGTACAGGGGTACATCAGAAATAGCATACTTTGTCTAAGTGGTTGGAATGGGCGCATGTGAATAGCACACTAGAAAAAGTGATAATTCTCTCTGCGTAGTAACAGTGTAAGTAGGCTGGTTAGGTTTTCTTATTTGTAACGCCACGTAGCGCTCTGTATGAAAATCACTGGCTGTGCTGTGTGCAGTCTTTGGCTAGTTTGCATTGTTGTCTGCCATTGTAGTGTTGGACAGCTGGATGTGAACAGCGCGTAGCGTTGCGCAGTTGGAGGTGAGCCGCCAGCAGTGGTGGATGTGGGGAGAGAAATGGCGGAGTTTTGAAATTTGTAAAAATGGATGTCATGAACTGCTGTATATATTATGACTTTTGATGACTATTAAGGTAAATACATTGTTTGTTCTCTATTTTTAGCTTTTGACCAACATTGTATTAATAAGTGTGTGCATTTGATATTTTTCTTACTGTAATTATGAAAAATTTTTTCAAATCTGTATTGGCCAGTGCCCAAAACAATTTGTAAATTTTTTTTGTTGGGAGCATGGGGGCTATGTAAGTAGGCTATTTAGGTTTTCTTATTGGTAACGCCACGTAGCGCTCTGTATGAAAATCACTGGCTGTGCTGTGTGCAGTCTGTGGCTAGTTTGCATTGTTGTCTGCCATTGTAGTGTTGGACAGCTGGATGTGAACAGCGCGTAGCGTTGCGCAGTTGGAGGTGAGCCGCCAGCAGTGGTGGATGTGGGGAGAGAAATGGCGGAGTTTTGAAATTTGTAAAAATGGATGTCATGAACTGCTGTATATATTATGACTTTTGATGACTATTAAGGTAAATACATCGTTTGTTCTCTATTTTTAGCTTTTGACCAACATTGTATTAATAAGTGTGTGCATTTGATATTTTTCTTACTGTAATTATGAAAAATTTTTTCAAATCTGTATTGGCCAGTGCCCAAAACAATTTGTAAATTTTTTTTGTGGGGAGCATGGGGGCTATGTAAGTAGGCTGTTTAGGTTTTCTTATTGGTAACGCCACGTAGCGCTCTGTATGAAAATCACTGGCTGTGCTGTGTGTAGTCTGTGGCTAGTTTGCATTGTTGTCTACCGTTGTAGTGTTGGGCAGCTGGATGTGAACAGCGTGTAGCGTTGCGCAGTTGGAGGTGAGCCGCCAGCAGTGGTGGATGTGGGGAGAGAAATGGCAGAGTTTTGAAATTTGTAAAAATGGATGTCATGAACTGCTGTATATATTATGACTTTTGATGACTATTAAGGTAAATACATTGTCTGTTCTCTATTAAAATCTTTCATTTGCTAACTATGCCTACTAGTAGTTAGTGCCTTCCGTAGTTTGAATCTGTTATTTAGCTGGCAGTAGTGGCGCTCGCTGTATTGCTGTAGCTTGAGTAACGAAGATTTTTGTGAGATAAGTGATTTGTGAAAGGTATAGGTTAACGTTAGTCAGGGCCATTCTTTTGTAGGGATTTTTGATAGTCAGATTGCGTTGCGCTAAAAATATTGTGTGTCAGTTGAAGCACAGTCATGTATAATTTTTCAAAGGGGACGTTTCAACAGTTGAACTGTTAAATTCCGCCTCATGTAAAACGTGGTAGCAGTAAAGAACTGTGAACAAATCATATAGGCTGGAAATGACTGACATTAAAATTGCTGTTCTGGTGGAGCAGCTGTCTGGAATATTCCAGTAGGTATAAATTCTTACAATCCTTTTCCTATAGCTTATGCTTATTTCCTTAGAATTTCTGATACGTATCAGCGTTGGCGCCAGTCGCCTCTCTGTATTCAGTTACGATCTGTGCGATCAACTCTGTATTGCGTGGCCGCGGTTTGCGTCTTTGGCCGCTTTTTGGCTTTTTAAGCGCTTGACGTTAAGGGAAGAGGGCTGGTTTTGGTCGGTTGGTTGGCGCTCCAGTGTGCAGTCTGGTTTTCGGTGGTGGCTCTTTGCGCATGCTCTGCCTCTTTCTGTCACGTGGGCAGTGGTGGTGCGGACGGAGGCGTGCGTGCGGTGGGCAATGCTCTCGACTGTGCTGCTAAACGTCGTGAGAGAGAACGTGAGAAGTTTATTATTAATGTGTTACTGTTAGCAGTAGAAGATAATCGTCGATTTGTATTGTTTCAATTAGCAACTCTCTTTCCTGATTAAGTCTGATCCGTCAGTGATGGTTTGGTGTCTGTTTCGTCGGATTGTTAAATAATCGCCGTCGGAATTTGCTTCAGAAATAATGCTTATTTTCTGTTGGCAGAATTTGTAAATAGAGGAAGGACAGAACCAGTGGCGTAATTATAAACTTCACTAATTGCAACGTGATTATATTTTGAACATTTTAATTATTAATTTACAAAAGCGAATGGCGACGTGTTATCGAAAAATTTTGTGGAAGTAACTTGTGTACATCATTATTTCACGTTAGTAGGAAGTGCTGAGTGTGGGCCCCTTGTGGCCGTATTCCTGTTTTGAAATTTTTCTAATGTTTTAAGGACTGTGTTAATCTGGATACTGCTCAGTTGCTGTATGGTTTTATGTTGTTGTTTCAGTGGTTCAATCAGCGGTGCGCGTCGTCCATAGTAGCTGGTCGACGTCGCCTTGGCGGCGGGCATTTTGAATTGTAACTGACAGTGCGGTCGCTGCTTAAAGGAGGTCATGCTTCTGTGGGAGTTCTTCTCAGTAAGCCATTTATTGTTTGTATGGCTCTAAAGATTTATGTAAAGAGGTTTTTAAAATTATTTATTGTTTGGGGTGGGCTTTGACGCCATTAGACATTCTTTCTCTTTAGTGATGTTTAAAATTCTAGGGCAATTACTTACATTATTCCTGGGTAAGAGCAGCTTGCTGCTGTCATGCAATTTTTAAATAAAGTCTCTTGGAAATTACAAGCCAGAGTTTGCGTTTGATTGGTTATTATTTCCTTGTCTTTATTCAGCTGAAGTATCTTTGAGCGTGTGTCCCACGTCTCACTAGCATTTACCTTTCTGTCAGTGACTGTGTTGCAGACTCTTCCCAATTCTGTAGGAATGTGATAGGAAAATCTCTGTGTTAAAAAGAAGGTTTTTTAAGCTCTGATTTAAAACTATGGCAGTTCAGTGTTCGAATTTGGTCGTGTCAAAATGGTAGCGATACAGAAGCACATTTCAAAAACCGGTAAAGGCTATACATGGTGTGGAAGGCTGTAGACTGAATGGAACATTCATTAATTATAGAAGGGAGTACCTTACACAGCGTCACTGTACTTAAATAGCCTTGACAGTCATTTGGGACCTGTGTTACATGAAACTGCACCACAGGGTTACTGGGTATTTTTTTAGGCAAATTACATTTGAAATTAGAATGGAGTCTATAAGCATGTATATGACACGTAAGACCCAAGTTTTAATGGAGCATTTGTTATTGGTGGGAGGGAGTGCCACACAGCCCCAGTTTACTTCAGTAGCTCTGACAGCCATTTGGTAACTGTGTTACAGACATCTGATAGCACTGATTCGCTGTATGACCTGTATTTTCATCATAAGCAGATCAAATTTCGAGATCAGGCTGCACATAGATGGCATGGAAGACTAGTTTTAATGGAGCATTTTTTAATGGTTGGCGGGAGTACCACACATGACATCACTGTATTTAAATAGCACTGACTGACATTTGGAAACTATCTGACAGTATTTCGCTAGTAACTTTTTTTATGCTTTTCATTCCACATTTATTGCATGTAACACTTGTTGGAGTAGGAATAACATCTTGCAATCAGCTTCTGTTGATCTTAGAATAATTGAGTGATCGAAACCACGGACAGTGTATCTCCATCCCAGTGCCCCACTAACTTAAGCAAGACAGAACCACAGCTCTACTCTCACATCTTTGCAGCTCATACCACTTTCTGCAGACCATGTGCGTTCACGGCACTTCGTTGCTTTAGGAAAACGTCTTGTGATGCCTCTTGAGTTGTTAATTTTAACGTAGCAACACCAAGCACAGTGAGCAATTGTTACACTAATACTGTTGCTGTTGAAGAGGGGAATGCCGGAACAGAATGTGTCACACTTACACGACAACTGCCCTTGGTATATACGTCAGTTTGCTGCGCAACTTCCCACGCTCTATCTCAATGAACCCAGCTTTGTACCTCACTATATATTCTCAATTTGGACTGTAGCTTTGAGGTCATTGTCAACTGCTATCCCGACGTTAACACACATACGCCAATTTGTTCTTAAATGATTCGGAAATTTAATCTGCTTGTGATAAAAATACAGCTCATGCAACGAAGCACTGGAATCAGATGCTGTAACATAGTTACCAAATGGTTTCCAGGGCTATTTAAGTACAGTGATTCTCTTTGTGGTACTCCCTCTCGCCATTAACAAATGCTCCTTTAAAACGAGCCTTCCATGTCACATATAGGCATATAGATTCCAGTCTAATTTCGAAATGTATATTTTAGAAATGTATCGTTCAGGTACACATGTCGACGTCGCAAGCTGAAGATGAAGCGATAGAGAAAGTAGATGAGGATACTGTAAGGATAATACAGTACTGGAACGATAATACAGTACATAATATAGTACAGAGATGAAAATCTAATAGTCATGGGGGAATGGAATGCAGTTGTAGGGAAGGAGTAGAAGACAAGGTTACAGGAGAATATGGACTTTGGACAATGAATGAGAGAGAAGAACTAATTGAATTCTGCAGTAATAGCGCATACTCTTTCAAGAATCACAAGAGCAGGAGGTATACTTGGAAGAGGCCGGGTGGTACAGGAAGATTTCAGTTTGATTACATCATGGTCTCACAGAGATTCCGAAATCAGACACTGGATTGTAAGGCATACCCAGCAGCAGATGTACGCCCAGATCACAATGTAGTGGTGATGAAGAGTAGGCTGAAGTTTAAGAGATTAGTCACAAAGAATCAATACACAAAGAAATTGGATACGGAAGTACTAAGAAATGACAAGATAAGCTTGAAGCTCCCTAAGGCTGTGCATACAGCAATAAAGAGTAGCTCAGTAGGAAGTACAGTTGAAGAGGAATGGACATCTCTAAAAACAGCAACAGAAATTGGAAAGGAAAACGTAGGTACAAAGAAGTTACTGCAAAGAGACCAATGGTAACAGAAGAAATAGTTCAGTTGATCAGTGAAAGAAGAAACTCAAAATGTTAAAGGAAATACAGCAATACAGAAATACTAGTCGCTGAGGAATGAAGTAAATAGGAAGTACAGGGAAACTAAGATGAATTGGCCGCATGAAAAGTAAGTAGAAGTCGAGAAAGACATGATTGTCAGAAGGACTGACTCATCGTATAGGAAAGTCAAAACAGCCTTTGGTGAAATTAAAAGAAAGAGTGGTAAAATCAAGAGTGCAACGAGAATTCCATTGTTAAATTCAAAGGAGAGAGCGGATAGGTGAAAAGAGAAAAAGACTTCTATGAGGAGGAAGAGAGGTCTGATGTGACAGAAGAAGAAACAGAAGATGATTTAGAAGCGACAGGCTAGAATCAGAATTTACGAGAGCTTTTAAGAACTTAACATCAAATAAGGCAGAAGGGATGGATAAGATTCCATCATAGATAAGATTCCATCATCTGGGGAAATGGCAACAAAACGACTATTCGCGTTCGTGTGTAGGACGTTTGAGTCTGGCGACAAACCATGTAGCTCGTCCACCCAATTCCGAAGACTGCAGGAGCTGGCAAGTGCGAGAATTCTCTCACAATTAGTTAAATAGCGCATGTATCCCAGTTGCTTACAACGATAATATACAGTAGAATGGAAAAGAAAATTTATGATGTGTTAGGTGATGATCAGTCCGGCTTTTGGAAAGTAAAGACAACGGAAAGCAATTCTAATATTGTGACTGATAATGGAAGCCAGACTACAGAAAAATTAAGATACCTTGGTCGACCTGGTAAAAGCTTTCGACAGTTAAAATGGCGCAAGATGTTCGAAATTCTGAGGAAACATAGGGATGAGCTATTGGGAGAGACCTGTACATTATGTACAGGAGCCAAGAGGGAATAATAAGAGTGGACGACCAAGAACGAAGTGCCTGGACTAAAATGGGTGTAAGAATGGGATGTACCCTTTCGCCTCTACTGTTCCATCTGTACACGAAGAAGCAATGACGGAAATAAATGATCAGGAGTGGATTTAAAATTCAAGGTGAAAGGATATCAATGATACAGTTCATTGATGAATGGCTCTGAGAACTATGGGACTTACCTTCTGAGGTCATCATCAGTCCCCTAGAACTTAGAACTACTTAAATCTAACTAACCTAAAGACATCACACACATCCATGCCCGAGGCAGGATTCGAACCTGCGACCGTCGCGGTCTCGCGGTTCCAGACTATAGCGCCTAGAACCGCTCGGCCAACCCGGCCGGCTTCACTGATGACATTGCTATCCTAAGTGAACGTGAAAAAAAATTACATGATGTTCTGAATGAAATGAACGGTCTTATGAGTACAGATTATGGGTTGAGAGTAAATCGAAGAAAGACGAAGGTAACGAGAAGTAGCAGTAACGAGAACAGCGAGCAACTTAACATCAAAAAATGGCTCTGAGCACTATAGGACTTAACTTCTAAGGTCATCAGTCCTCTAGAACTTAGAACTACTTAAACCTAACTAACCTAAGGACGTCACACACATCCATGCCCGAGGCAGGATTCGAACCTGCGACCGTAGCGGTCGCGTGGTTCCAGACTGTAGCGCCTAGAACCGCTCGGCCACCAAGGTCGGCTCAACTTAACATCAGGATTGATGATCACGAAGTAGAGGAAATTAAGGAATTCTGCTACCTAGGCAGTAAAATAACGACGGAGCAAGGAGGACATAAAAAGCAGACGAGCACTAGCAAAAAGGGCATTCCTCGCCAAGGCAAATCTACTAGTATCACAGAAAGACCTTGATTCGAGGAAGAAATTATTGAGAATGTATGTTTGGAGCACAGCGTTGAATGGTAGTGAAACATGGACTGTGGGAAACCGGAACAGAAGAGAATCGAAGCTTTTGAGATGTGGTGCTGCAGGCAAATGTTGAAAATTAGCTTCACCTCCGAATCGGCGAAGAAAGGCTTGTAATATGGGTAATACTGATGAGTGGACGGAACAGGGTGACAGGACATCTGTTAAGACATTGTGGAATGATTTCCATTGTATTAGAGGGTGCTGTGAAGAGCAAAAACTGTAGAGGAAGACACAGACTGTAATACATCCAGCAAATAATTAAGAAAGTAAGCACTTGCCCGCGAAAGGCAAAGGTCCCGAATTCGAGTCTCGGTCGGGCACACAGTTTTAATCTGCCAGGAAGTTTCATATCAGCGCACACTCCGCTGCAGAGTGAAAATCTCATTCTGGAAATTAAAAAAGTAGGTTGCAAGTGCTGCTCTGGAATGAAAAAACTGGTGCAGGAGAGGCGTTCGGGATGGGCCACATCAAAACCAGTCAGAGGACTGATGAATAGAAAAAAGATAAAGTTGCTCACAAAAAGAAATACCCAATAACCTTATGCCGCGTTGGAGTCAGTTGCACGGAACTTATGTCCCAAACGACTGTCAGGGCTATTTAATTACAGTGACGCTGTGCAAGGTACTCCTTCCCATCATTAATAAATGCACTTGTGAACAGTCACATTGACATGACAGTTCGACATTGTGTAGTAGCTGTCTACCCAGCCTGTTCTTGTTACATGACTGATCCTTAAAGCAAAAACATCATATGGATGCTGCTAGGATCATAAAGATTGGCATACACTATTCAATTTGTGGCAAAAAAACGTATTTCACCCAGAATCGTAGGGGTAGGTTAGGACATGTATAAATGTATATAGGCAATTTTTTACTCGAACAGTATGTATGACTGAGATAGAAGGGTAATCGATAATACTCGTATGATGTATCCTTCAAAAATGGTTCAGATGGCTCTGAGCACTATGGGACTTAACAGCTGTGGTCATCAGTCCCCTAGAACTTAGAACTACTTAAACCTAACTAACCTAAGGACATCACACACATCCATGCCCGATTCAGGATTCGAACCTACGACCGTAGCAGTCGCGCGGTTCCGGACTGCGCGCCTAGAACCGCGAGACCACCGCGGCCGGCGATGTATCCTTCACCACGCAGTGTACAGCTAATTGTAGTGTATTTGTTTAGTAAAACAGCGATATTCGTAGGTGATGGAGTA
Source organism: Schistocerca cancellata (assembly GCF_023864275.1). NCBI lineage: Eukaryota > Metazoa > Arthropoda > Insecta > Orthoptera > Acrididae > Schistocerca > Schistocerca cancellata. The sequence goes on from NC_064628.1 coordinate 483,824,773, forward strand.
GGCGGGAATACCTGTGGCAGAGTTCGTCGTTGACATGAACATACCTAAACCACTTGCACGTTAATACTAGAAATACTGTACACTGTCATTGGAAGCATTAACTGTCGCAAAATGCCTATCTGTAAGCACTAAAGTGAGCTGAAGTACGATGCATGTATCGGATTTGGATTCATTTGCTGCAGTCTAAAGGAAAGCAACCCGAGCACTAGGAACTAACAAGTCGGTGAGCTAAAGCAGAAGAATATCTTAAGCACAAATTCGTTTGCATGGATTTTTAAGGGAGGTATGATCCACCCATTGAGAGGTTACTGTCTACGAGCCGAGTGAGCACAGACCCCATTGGTACATCAACTACAGATTGTGGTGCTGCTATTTTAATCAAAGTTTAAGAGTTAGTAAGGTGACTGATATTGGTGGAGGAAACATTGACAGTGATTTGCTACAGCTTGTGCTTGTTTGTTATTTGGCTCTCGATGTACAATATTTGGATAAGCATGGAAGTTCTGTTCAAATTGTCGCTCGAGACTCTGAAGAACGCCCTCCCTTCTGAGTCTCAAGCGACAATTTGAACAGAATTGGCCTGAAAATGACTCTGCAGCCGCTCCTGGTGGACTAGATCGTCGGACAGAACGCCTAACACGGCACACCATGGTAACAGAACGTCTCAGTTCACAGAAGGACTCAAGTGATGACAATAGGCAGATAAAACGTCTAACACAAAATGGACGCCAGTCAGAACTTAATTCGGCTATACTGACAACGGATAATAGCCACAAAGTACGCGTATAGCGTGAAAGTAGGCTGTTTAGGTTTTTATATTGGTAACGACACGTAGCGCTCTTGACTTTCAAAAATCCCTACAAAATAATGGCCCTGACCAACATTAACCTATACCTTTCACAAATCACTTATCTCACAAAAATCTTCGTTACTCGAACTACTGCAATACAGCGAGTGCCACTACTGCCAGCTAAATAAAAGATTCAAACTACTGAAGGCACTAACTACTGATAGGCATAGTTAGCAAATGAAAGATTTTGATAGAGAACAAACAATGTATTTACCTTCATAGTCATAATATATACAGCAGTTCATGACATCCATTCGTACAAATGTACTGTTTCCGATGGACACACCTCCAGATTATCCATTCTCAAAAATCCGCCATCTCACTTCCCCACATCCACCACTGCTGGCGGCCCGCCTCCAGCTACGCGCTGTTAACATCCAGCTGCCCAACACTACAATGGCAGACAACAATGCAAACCAGCCACAGACTGCACACAGCACAGCCAGTGATTTTCATACAGAGCGCTACGTGGCGTTACCAATATAAAAACCTAAACAGCCTACTTACAAGCGTTTGGAACAGCCGCAGCTCGAAGAAAACCCTATAGCCGTTGCTATTGATCGACGCACACCACTGACAGAGCGCCAGACGGGGCGCGGACCGCAGAGGGAACGCCTAGCACAACGTAGGCATAAATACCGGACTTGCTCTACACTGGAATCAGTATCGGACAGAACCTGAAGAAGACCGCGAGTCACGCAGTTGAAATATCGTGCAGGAAAGATGCGACTAGCAGGCAAAAACCTGATTAATCAACATAATGCCTCGCCGTGAAAGCCTGAAGTATTACTTACTGAATGTTTGTCGTGTTCAGTTGAGACTGAAACAAAAATCAAACAATGGAATACCTACACTCCTGGAAATGGAAAAAAGAACACATTGACACCGGTGTGTCAGACCCACCATACTTGCTCCGGACACTGCGAGAGGGCTGTACAAGCAATGATCACACGCACGGCACAGCGGACACACCAGGAACCGCGGTGTTGGCCGTCGAATGGCGCTAGCTGCGCAGCATTTGTGCACCGCCGCCGTCAGTGTCAACCAGTTTGCCGTGGCATACGGAGCTCCATCGCAGTCTTTAACACTGGTAGCATGCCGCGACAGCGTGGACGTGAACCGTATGTGCAGTTGACGGACTTTGAGCGAGGGCGTATAGTGGGCATGCGGGAGGCCGGGTGGACGTACCGCCGAATTGCTCAACACGTGGGGCGTGAGGTCTCTACAGTACATCGATGTTGTCGCCAGTGGTCGGCGGAAGGTGCACGTGCCCGTCGACCTGGGACCGGACCGCAGCGACGCACGGATGCACGCCAAGACCGTAGGATCCTACGCAGTGCCGTAGGGGACCGCACCGCCACTTCCCAGCAAATTAGGGACATGTCACGACAGGCGTGAATGGAGGGACGAATGGAGACGTGTCGTCTTCAGCGATGAGAGTCGCTTCTGCCTTGGTGCCAATGATGGTCGTATGCGTGTTTGGCGCCGTGCAGGTGAGCGCCACAATCAGGACTACATACGACCGAGGCACACAGGGCCAACACCCGGCATCATGGTGTGGGGAGCGATCTCCTACACTGGCCGTACACCACTGGTGATCGTCGAGGGGACACTGAATAGTGCACGGTACATCCAAACCGTCGTCGAACCCATCGTTCTACCATTCCTAGACCGGCAAGGGAACTTGCTGTTCCAACAGGACAATGCACGTCCGCATGTATCCCGTGCCACCCAACGTGCTCTAGAAGGTGTAAGTTAACTACCCTGGCCAGCAAGATCTCCGGATCTGTCCCCCATTGAGCATGTTTGGGACTGAATGAAGCGTCGTCTCACGCGGTCTGCACGTCCAGCACGAACGCTGGTCCAACTGAGGCGCCAGGTGGAAATGGCATGGCAAGCCGTTCCACAGGACTACATCCAGCATCTCTACGATCGTCTCCATGGGAGAATAGCAGCCTGCATTGCTGCGAAAGGTGGATATACACTGTACTAGTGCCGACATTGTGCATGCTCTGTTGCCTGTGTCTATGTGCCTGTGGTTCTGTCAGTGTGATCATGTGATGTATCTGACCCCAGAAATGTGTCAATAAAGTTTCCCCTTCCTGGGACAATGAATTCACGGTGTTCTTATTTCAATTTCCAGGAGCGTATAATAGAATGTAACAATATTATGAAAAGGAAAGTTGCTGTTCATCATGAGATGCTGAGTCGCAGATAGGCACACCAAAAGTGTGTCACAAATAAAGCTTTCGCCCATTAAGGCCTTCGTGAACAATAGACAACACACACACACACACACACACACACACACACACTTCACTATCATATCGGAAACAGTGGATGTAGGGATACTTAGGAGCGTGGAAACCTCGCGTACAGACTTGTGACACAAGTGACACCCAGTCACGATGTTCGAAGTCCGTGAGTTCCGCGGAGCGCCCCATTCTGGTCTCTCACGATGTCTAATTACTACTGAGGTTGCTGATATGGGGTACCTGGCAGTAGGTTGCAGCACAATGCACCTATTATGAAAAACGTACTTCTTTGGGGTGTCCGCATACTTTTGATCTCATAGTGTATTTCAAACCGTAGACTTCCTCTAAATTTGGAGTAAATCTTAGAATGCTTAGTCTCAGAATAACGTTTTATATAGTATTCCTTGAGGACTGATATTGTTTCATTACAAATTATGCACATTGCCTTATTACTTGACTGTCACAAAATATTGATGTCCCATTACCTTTTTAAATTTCTGCACTCACTATCTATCTTCGGTTTCTTTTCCATAATTAGACAAATCCAAATAAAAGGGATGTAACTGCAAATGAAAATAATGTCAATTAATAGTATAAAGAGAATGGGTTCTGAATAAAGAATTGCACAGGATTTATCTTTAGATCAATTTCAATTAAATTACTTGTTGTTAGATACACTGTATCTTCACTAAGAAAATGTAGCGTCAGTACATATTGCTTTTCAGTTCGCATATGTTGACCCTACCTGCAAGATGGTGCTGTGCTACTGCAGTTAACTTCTCTGCTCTCTGTAAGACGTCACTACTACACATTTAGCATTTTCGGAAGTAGTAGTAACAATGTGTAAAGCGTAGAACGTGCACCTCAATCACCATCTAGTCATGAAACGAAAATCTGCGCGTAATTCAGCAGTATAATATGTTGGTATGATGAGCTATAGTCGGTCCAAGTTTTCTTGAGATATATAAAAAAAAATGGTTCAAATGGCTCTGAGCACTATTGGACTTAACAGCTATGGTCATCAGTCCCCTAGAACTTAGAACTACTTAAACCTAATTAACCTAAGGGCAGCACACAACACCGAGTCATCACGAGGCAGAGAAAATCCCTGACCCCGCCAGGAATCGAACCCGGGAACCCGGGCGTGGGAAGCGAGAACGCTACCGCACGACCACGAGCTGCTGACAGACAGATATATCAGTGATGACCAAAGGGAATGAAAAGGTAACAACTATTGCCACAGTGCTGAGACCATATGCAGATCACGCCACTTTCAGACCACTTCCTGAGATGTTAATGAAGCACGGAAGTAACAAGGTTTCATGAAATCGCATTACAACGACCTTCACGAGTGATATTTATTTCTAGCGATGTTTATAAAATGAAATTAAGGCACAATTTAGATCAATAAATAAAGAGTTCGCTCTGTAACGATCACTGCAGTTCTACACAGTGTCAATTCGCAAAGACTGGCAGCAGTGGTAAGCGTCACGAAAAGCTCTAAATTTTAAAAAGTTCCCAGCTGTAATAGAATATCCGGCCTTAAGAGAATTCAGACTGTAGCTACGTCTTGGCCCTTCGTACTTAGTTGTAGACCCAATGTGACCCAGGCTAAAATGTTTGGAGACCCTGTCTGTATATGATACAGAAAAGACTGTCAGTCATACAGTTTTTAGTGATTCGTGCATGTGTTAATATAGCAGAGAATTTGGTTTCCTTTCTGTCAACAGAAGAAATGATGAAGCATTTCCAGATGACCCTTTCAGTAAGATCTTTCTCGCGAAAAGCAAAGGTCCAGGTTCAAGTTCCAGTATGACTCACTGTTTAATCCTTCAGGATGTCCAGGGTGCACTCGGCAACGAAGTGGAAGTTTCATTCTAGCGTAATCTTGCAGAAGGGCAGCATTCTTAAATCGAAAGACATACTATGAATTTTAGTTCAGAGGGAACTGCTGCACTAACAAGGCTTCAGTGACATACGATGAAAACTGATGTACTGGTTTCTTATTACTTTAGGCCCGTTGCGAGTTTCGGCTGTAGTAAAGGGACAATGACCTGCCTTGAGGTACCAAAAATAAAAAGGAAATGATAACTAACGACAAAACATATGAATGCAACTACAAACAACAAAATGAGAGCCCAAAAGAATAGGAATGAAAAATAATGTTGGAAAAAGGAAAGGCTTATTTAGTGTAGTGACATGGAACTATTTCATGACACGTACTGTGTCAACTAGTAGCTAAAACGAACCTACGAACAGTTCACTACTGCAGAGTTAAAGAAAGTAAATAAAAAAAAAAGGTATGCAATGCAGCTCTTTATCAACCAGTAGTATACTTTGGAGAACACGAAGTGTGCTTGCTAGTCAATGTTCGACAACAAAATGGTCCTGCCGTTGCAGTGGATTCTGCACTATGCGTTAAAGAATACGGTGGAAATAAAACGGCTACAGACCCTAGAAATTTTCATATGTAATAATTATGTATATTTGTAAAACTACATACACTCCGATTACTTAAGCTTACCAGATATAATGAGGGTTGTATCACTATAAATAATGTAGAAGTTGTACCAGGCTGCAAGTGACCCTCGACAGCTTGCCGCGTACGTACAGAAATAGCAGTGAAGAGACATGTACACTCCTGGAAATAGAAAAAAGAACACATTGACACCGGTGTGTCAGACCCACCATACTTGCTTCGGACACTGCGAGAGGGCTGTACAAGCAATGATCACACGCACGGCACAGCGGACACACCAGGAACCGCGGTGTTGGCCGTCGAATGGCGCTAGCTGCGCAGCATTTGTGCACCGCCGCCGTCAGTGTCAGCCAGTTTGCCGTGGCATACGGAGCTCCATCGCAGTCTTTAACACTGGTAGCATGCCGCGACAGCGTGGACGTGAACCGTATGTGCAGTTGACGGACTTTGAGCGAGGGCGTATAGTGGGCATGCGGGAGGCCGGGTGGACGTACCGCCGAATTGCTCAACACGTGGGGCGTGAGGTCTCCACAGTACATCGATGTTGTCGCCAGTGGTCGGCGGAAGGTGCACGTGCCCGTCGACCTGGGACCGGACCGCAGCGACGCACGGATGCACGCCAAGACCATAGGATCCTACGCAGTGCCGTAGGGGACCGCACCGCCACTTCCCAGCAAATTAGGGACACTGTTGCTCCTGGGGTATCGGCGAGGACCATTCGCAACCGTCTCCATGAAGCTGGGCTACGGCCCCCACACCGTTAGGCCGTCTTCCGCTCACGCCCCAACATCGTGCAGCCTGCCTCCAGTGGTGTCGCGACAGGCGTGAATGGAGGGACGAATGGAGACGTGTCGTCTTCAGCGATGAGAGTCGCTTCTGCCTTGGTCCAATGATGGTCGTATGCGTGTTTGGCGCCGTGCAGGTGATCGCCACAATCAGGACTGCATACGACCGAGGCACACAGGGCCAACACCCGGCATCATGGTGTGGGGAGCGATCTCCTACACTGGCCGTACACCACTGGTGATCGTCGAGGGGACACTGAATAGTGCACGGTACATCCAAACCGTCATCGAACCCATCGTTCTACCATTCCTAGACCGGCAAGGGAACTTGCTGTTCCAACAGGACAATGCACGTCCGCATGTATCCCGTGCCACCCAACGTGCTCTAGAAGGTGTAAGTCAACTACCCTGGCCAGCAAGATCTCCGGATCGGTCCCCCATTGAGCATGTTTGGGACTGGATGAAGCGTCGTCTCACGGTGGTCCAACTGAGGCGCCAGGTGGAAATGGCATGGCAAGCCGTTCCACAGGACGACATCCAGCATCTCTACGATCGTCTCCATGGGAGAATAGCAGCCTGCATTGCTGCGAAAGGTGGATATACACTGTACTAGTGCCGACATTGTGCATGCTCTGTTGCCTGTGTCTATGTGCCTGTGGTTCTGTCAGTGTGATCGTGTGATGTATCTGACCCCAGGAATGTGTCAATAAAGTTTCCCCTTCCTGGGACAATGAATTCACGGTGTTCTTATTTCAATTTCCAGGAGTGTATTTGCCAGTCGGTTTTATAGAGTCAGCAAATTAGATGGGTTGACGTAGAGAGATGAGATAATGGCAGAAAAGAGCTGTCACCTTTGAACGTGCCAATGACTAAACTGTAAATAAAGTTATCCGATTTCTTGGTGTAGCAACGAGGACTGTCGAGCGTGTCTAGAAGTAAAAGCGTACCCCTAGCAGCTATGCAACAAGCCGTAAAAATGTACTGACCGACAAGGACTGGAGACGAGTGTCACGTCTCTTCACCGAGAATCAGTTTCAAACTCCGTAAGAGTTGCTGCTGTCAGTGAAAGCACGTCCGTCTAAACCAGTCTCCAAGCCATCATCACGACGTGAGCTCTTTGGAGCGGACTTTGCGTTGGGGGTACCTCGCAGATTGCTGTAAGAAGATAACTTCGACAAAACCTTGGGTATAACAGAAGAAATACTTCGTTGATCAAGGAAAGAAGCACAAAAATGTTCAGCAAAGACAAGAACACAGCAATATAAGTCACTTAGGGATGAAGAATGAGTCCAGGGGCCCAAGGCGAAATTACTGCTGTAATATGTGTGACTGGGAGAATGAAAATACGTTTCGGAAATAACTAGCGAGTAAATTGAGCCAGGCATTATTGTTTGTTCAAAGGGAACTGCTTGCAATGGACATTTAGATTAGGTACCTCCAATAGAGTATTGCCCACTACAGCACATAAAGTTTCACGACTTGACTGGGCCAAACAGCAGAAAATGCGGAGTAGATGACTGGAAACGTGTAGTGGTCCTATTAGTCGCCATGTTACCTCTTATCTAAAAATGCAAAGCGTCGAGTACATCGACGGGTGTACCAAGGGTGGTTGTGTGGTGATTTGGAGATCTGTTTCTTATTATGATTTAAGCCCACTCATTCAGATTACCGTGAACATGAACCACGATGTTTATTTGAAATACTCTGACAATAAGAACTGCCTTTTCTTCTACATGTGAGTAATCCCGTTGAAGCTCCCGTTTTCCAAGTCGACAGCAGCTGCAAGGATATATTCCAGGTCTGAGGGCTGTACGTAGCCTAAATCACGCGACCTTAGTGGCACAGTAAATATGAAGTATCTGTGAGCGTTTTGAGCAGCGGATGAAACGTAGGAATCAATAAACCCGCAATTTAGTTTCTCTATGGGCTCAAATTATCAAAGAATGACTTCAGCTGGATAAATCTGTAAGTAGGCTGTTTAGGTTTTTATGTTGGTAATGCCACGTAGCGCTCTGTATGAAAATCACTGACTGTGATGTGTGCAGTCTGTGGCTGGTTAGCATTGTTGGAATATTCGCTATTGTAGTGTTGTGCAGTTGGATGTGAACAGCGCGTAGCGTTGCACAGTTGGAGGTGAGCCGCCAGCAATGGTGGATATGAGGAGGGAGATGGCATAATTTTGAGAGCGGATGATATGGACGTGTGTCCATCAGAGACAGTAAATTTTTAAGACTGGATATGATGAACTGATATATATATACACTATTAAGGTAAATGCATTGTTTGTTCTCTATCAAAATCTTTCATTTGCTAACTATGCCTATCAGTAGTTAGTGCCTTCAGTGTAGTTAGAATCTTTTATTTAGCTGGTAGTATTGGCGCTCGCTGTATTGCAGTAGTTCGAGTAACGAAGATTTTTGTGAGGTAAGTGATTCATGAAAGGTATAGGTTATTGTTAGTCAGGGCCATTCTTTTGTAGGGATTATTGAAAGTCAGACTTCGTTGCGCTATAAAATATTGTGTTTCAGTTCAGTTCAAAAATGGCTCTGAACACCATGCGACTTAACTTCTGATGTCATCAGTCGCCTAGTTAGTTTAGTGTCGATCAGAATAAGTAAAGAGAGAAATGTCTGAGTACGTTCGGTTTTGCTCAGCTGTTTCAAAATCAAATAACGTAGAGGTTTTCCAGCACTGCCATTCTTAATTTTTCTAAGGGGACGTTTTTCAAATCGATTAACTTATGGGCCCTCTTCCTTGTCAAACTGAGGCTATTATCAAGGCTGTAGGCGTCTTGAATGGCGTAAGAGTTGTGCTTCGCGGGCTTTTCATCAAGTGTACTCATTACATGTTACTCATGTTCTATGCTTTTTGTAAACCTATGCGGAAATGGAGACCATACGCATGAATCGATAGATGTAAGGGTGCGTTTAGCTGCCATATTCCTGTTTTCTGTTCACTGTCGTGGCACGGGCCGGCCGGTGTGGCTGAGCGGTTCTAGGCGCTTCAGTCTGGAACCGCGCGACCGCTACGGTCGCAGGTTCGAATCCTGCCTCGGGCATGGATGTGTGTGATGTCCTTAGGTTAGTTAGGTTTAAGTAGTTCTAAGTTCTAGGGGACTGATGACCTCGGATGTTGAGTCCCATAGTGCTCAGAGTCATTCATCATTCGTGGCACGGCGATTGTGAATCAAACCAACTCTTACTGGCCCACCATCGCTGCTCGACCCACTACTCGCTACGATCCTCACCAGGTGATGATATTAAGGTGGCTGGTGATATTAAAAAAAAAAAAAAAATGGCTCTGAGCACTATGGGACTCAACTTCTGAGGTCATTAGTCCCCTAGAACTTAGAACTAGTTAAACCTAACTAACCTAAGGACATCACAAACATCCATGCCCGAGGCAGGATTCGAACCTGCGACCGTAGCGGTCTTGCGGTTCCAGACTGCAGCGCCTTTAACCGCACGGCCACTTCGGCCGGCGTGATATTTCATGCCGCGAGCATCACCGTAAGTCCTGAAACTTGAGCCACGATTGACTGCTTCATGGTCATTCCGGCAGTGCAGTGTCTGACTCTGCTTGCTATGTGAGCAGCTTCAGGGTAATTACTCCAAGCGAGCAGCGAGGCTACAGCACAAATGCAAGAAGTATCCCCGTGGGCAGTGAAGTGCAATGTGCCAGCAGCGAGGTGCCAGCAGAGAGGCTGCTTCATAAACGTACTGTAGGACTGAGCTTAGGGAGCCACTGCTCGCCCGCTAGGCCTGGATGTAATGAGACAAACCAAGTGAGCATTACTAGCCCATTAAACTTGCACCATCGCTGCTCGCGCCGCTCCTCACGGAAATCATCACCAGGTTATGTTATCAAGCTGGCTTGTGTTTCATGCCGCGAGCGTCGCCGTGTGCCCTGAAACTTGAGCCGTGACTGGCTGATTCAAGGTCACTCCAGCTGAAATCTGGATTCGCAGGACAGAGCGGATCAAACTGTGGTTGTGGAAAGAGGCCAAAATCAGTTACCGTTATTTGCACAAAACACACAAACTTTATTTTCCTAAGGACACTTAATGAAACAAGCCCTTAAAAGGACTCAAAAAACAATGGCTGAAGGCCCGAACACAAGTTACTAAAATTGCTTTAAGGAATGCACATGGCTGTAGCCCTTAGTTAAAAAAAGAAAAAAGTAATTACATAAAAGCTCGGCTGAAGGTCACATACTGAACATTGAGGAACTGAAGGCTTAAGGCCTTAATAAGAAAGATTTAAAACAGAGCAAAATCTCCTTTTTTAAAAATAAATTTTAAACAATTCAGTCCTGAAACCTTAATTTAAGTCCGCTAAAGGCCTTATTTTAAAATTCAGGCAACTAATTTATGAGACGGCTGAAGGCCTGGCACAGTACTTGAGACTAAAAGAAAATCACAGTCTAAAAACAACAGAACAATGGTGCTCAGAAGTGCACCAAGGGTCGGCCTGAGGAGGTAACTCTAACGTAAGGTTAGGTGAGATAGGCAGCCAAGAATAGGATAAGTAATCAGATGGCAACCCGACCCAGGGACGGATGAAGGACCGACCAACAATCTAATCAATTCCCTTCCGGCTGACCAACGGCACAACAACGGAAAACGTCAACGAGGACGAAGATACCAACAGCGCTGCGTTTTCAAATATTGGCATCTAAATACAGCCAAGGCACAATAAGTACTAAAAAATATGAACAATACCAAAGGCTGGCGAACTACACGCCGCGCCGAACAGCATCATACGGCGAGGAAAAATACACTGCGGAGCACTACGCTAGTGAGCTCACCACGGAGACTTCCTCACTGCTGTGTCCCAACCGACCGGCTGCCTACTCCAGTACGCAGACAGCATTAAAATTAACTGCTCAGTCAAAATTGCACAAGCTAGACACAGTTCCACGAAAACGCTTGCACCAAGAACTGCGACAATTCTAAAACCAATCACTGTGGAACAACAAGAACGAATCACAAGTCGACACACGCAGTTTCCATACACGGTCGGCGACCAAATACACGTCGTCCGGTGAGATGACCGACCGAACGACCAACCACGGTCATCCCCACTCATGTTATGTGTGTCGGCAACGATCGGGCGAGTCATGGCTGTCCGGAGCTCACTGCAGCTCCATCCCGACTCCCTTGTTTTCCATTCGGATCTCGGAGACACGGCGATCCGCGCACATTGGCTCGGACCCAAACATGCAGGGGTAACGCTTGCCCGTTGGCCACCCGACATCTCTGCACAAGGAAGGAACCGACCCACGTCCGGCTAGATGACCAACTGACGAGGCCCAGAAACGGTCAAAAGACCAAATACACGTCGTCCGATGAGACGACCGACCGAACGACCAACCAACGGTCGTTCTCGCTCCAGTCTCCTTCCGTCGGCAGTGCATGTGTGACGCAAGCGGTCGGCGAGTACTGGCTCTCCGGACCTCACTGGTGCTGCGTCGCGACTGAACCCCGACACACGACGAGCCGGAAATGCTAGCGGTCACTTCAAAGATAATACGACAGTGCTCTTATCGATACGCGCTGCTGCTGCCACTCACGGGCAAGCAAGCCAGCAACTTAGTGACACCAGTAAATCAAATAAGAAACGAGGCCACAGTTCCGTAAAGAGAAGCTGTCAAGCAAGAAACAGCATGAACACGAGCCGCGCACGGCTCCCCAGCATTGCTGCGTTTGACACTTAGCTCTGTGAACAAATCCAGGATAGTCACTCCCGCCGGGAAGCAAGGAGTGTGCAGATTGTGTTGGGCACTACTCTTTGTGTTAGTGTTATAATACGAACAATGGAAGGCTGTGCTGAGTACTTCATCCGTCATTTGCCCGAGTATAATAAATATTCAATCTGCTTTCTTTCTAGGCACAAAAAAGCAACGCGCTGCCTTCAGTGTCAATACAACTCCCTTGATCTGATCTTCTTTTGTTTTTTTGTAAATAAATTATACACAACTGCAACCAGTCACTTTTTCATTAATAATGCTTTATTACATTAACCGGTTTTCGAACCCTTTCAGGTTCATCTTCAGATGATTTTGGCAGAATCCGGGAAGTTACATCATTACTGGTAGTAGCATAATGCTGGGTGCTGGTTCTATGGCAGAAAGATGGGTCACACTTCAATGTATCGCCATGACTATACCTTATCTTTCGATATCGATGTAAATTTAGTTTTTACTTACTGCGACAGCATAGGCGGCTTTTTTCGAATCTGTCTGCCTCCATTTTGATGTCCAGAACACTTTCACACGAACTATATTAGTTCACACTTTAACAGTGACACTTTACCAGCATCCAGCATGCGCTTTACAACTGTTGCTTATAACAAAGATCTTGACAGAGAGATATGGCATAAGCCTACTTTGTACAGAGATGTAATTTGTTGTTCTTTACATGTGTTAAAGTCGATATAAGGGCAAGTTTTTTCATTAGAATGTTGATAACATGAAAGCACTAGAGAAAATAATAATAAACTACTACAAGAATAAATTTCAGGTTATCTGTTATGTTATTTCTATTTGTATGTTACAGGCAGGGATTTTTTTTTTTTTTTTTTTTTTTTTTTTACATGGATCCCTAGGAAACAATAATACAGAGTTATTGGTTCTGCAGTGAGGTGCAGTTGTCTGTATGACTAGGACCTGTACACTTAAATTAATAACAAATCTTTAGATGAAATGTTGGCTTATTTCTGTCGTTACGTTAACGTGATCTGGAGTATTATCAAGAACAGATTTTGTTTATTTTAGCTAAAGGTATATGTATAAGAGTTAAAGTGTTTGTAATGGATTAAAGCTGTTTGAATGGCTGCACATTTAATATTTTAAAAAACCATGAACAAAAGATTCTTTAACTGTTGACTTATTTTTATACTAACATTAGAGTGATCTGGGATATTGGTAAAGGCAGCTTATGTTTGTTCCAGCTAGAATTAATATGTATAAAGTACTGATTTATGTTAGCAATGGAGGGCTTTAACATTTAGAGATATGGTACATGTCTTATTCTGTGGTAGTATATTACATTGACACCATTGTGGTTAGGATGTAAGGAGAGGGGGGTGAGTCATTGGGAGGGGGGGGGGTTGGGGAGCTGGTGTAGGGTTTATTGGGTGGTTACTTGTTTTGAACTAGTAGATCTTCAAAGTTCTGAAGGAAGAATTTGTTTCTCAGTTCAGTTTGATCATTGAGTAGGTTGTCAGGTGCTGTATTTGTGTAGACAAATATTTCAATTTCTTCAAGAAGGTCAAGTATTGTGCCTTTGTTGGCAAAGTGTAGTATTTGGAGATTCTGTTCTATGTTGTTTGCAGAATGATTGTGTTGGGCAAACAACATAGAACAGAATCTCCAAATACTACACTTTGCCAACAAAGGCACAATACTTGACCTTCTTGAAGAAATTGAAATATTTGTCTACACAAATACAGCACCTGACAACCTACTCAATGATCAAACTGAACTGAGAAACAAATTCTTCCTTCAGAACTTTGAAGATCTACTAGTTCAAAACAAGTAACCACCCAATAAACCCTACACCAGCTCCCCAACCCCCCCCCCTCCCAATGACTCACCCCCCTCTCCTTACATCCTAACCACAATGGTGTCAATGTAATATACTACCACAGAATAAGACATGTACCATATCTCTAAATGTTAAAGCCCTCCATTGCTAACATAAATCAGTACTTTATACATATTAATTCTAGCTGGAACAAACATAAGCTGCCTTTACCAATATCCCAGATCACTCTAATGTTAGTATAAAAATAAGTCAACAGTTAAAGAATCTTTTGTTCATGGTTTTTTAAAATATTAAATGTGCAGCCATTCAAACAGCTTTAATCCATTACAAACACTTTAACTCTTATACATATACCTTTAGCTAAAATAAACAAAATCTGTTCTTGATAATACTCCAGATCACGTTAACGTAACGACAGAAATAAGCCAACATTTCATCTAAAGATTTGTTATTAATTTAAGTGTACAGGTCCTAGTCATACAGACAACTGCACCTCACTGCAGAACCAATAACTCTGTATTATTGTTTCCTAGGGATCCACGTAAAAAAAAAAAAAAAAAAAAAAAAAAAATCCCTGCCTGTAACATACAAATAGAAATAACATAACAGATAACCTGAAATTTATTCTTGTAGTAGTTTATTATTATTTTCTCTAGTGCTTTCATGTTATCAACATTCTAATGAAAAAACTTGCCCTTATATCGACTTTAACACATGTAAAGAACAACAAATTACATCTCTGTACAAAGTAGGCTTATGCCATATCTCTCTGTCAAGATCTTTGTTATAAGCAACAGTTGTAAAGCGCATGCTGGATGCTGGTAAAGTGTCACTGTTAAAGTGTGAACTAATATAGTTCGTGTGAAAGTGTTCTGGACATCAAAATGGAGGCAGACAGATTCGAAAAAAGCCGCCTATACTGTCGCAGTAAGTAAAAACTAAATTTACATCGATATCGAAAGATAAGGTATAGTCATGGCGATACATTGAAGTGTGACCCATCTTTCTGCCATAGAACCAGCACCCAGCATTATGCTACTACCAGTAATGATGTAACTTCCCGGATTCTGCCAAAATCATCTGAAGATGAACCTGAAAGGGTTCGAAAACCGGTTAATGTAATAAAGCATTATTAATGAAAAAGTGACTGGTTGCAGTTGTGTATAATTTATTTACATTAATATACAGTCACGGTTCTAAAATATCCGTAATGGATAAGCATAATTTTGTTTTTTTGTTGTTTGTGGAAGGGAGGGTATTATTTCTCAGTCTTCTGACTAGTTTTCTGTGGCCAGTCGTGTCTTTCCGTCCTGCGACACCCACTCTTTCTCAGAGTAGCACCCAGTGTGCCTGATTACTTGTTGAGTGGGTTTCAGTCTCTATCTTTCCCTAATGTTCTTGTCCTCTACGGCTCTTTCTTGTACCATTCTTCAACTTTGTCCACTATGTGTTCCCAAATTTCGTTGAAAGTTTATCACTGATTTCATTTATTCTATTTCTTATTACTTCCGTCTGTGTTTGGTTGACCGTGTTATGTGACTTTTAGACTAGCCATTCCATTCAAGATGTATTGTAATTCTTCCACACTTTCAGTGCACATAGAAATGCCATCGCCAAATCTTATGAATGATATGCTTTCACCCTGAATTTGAATTAATTTATGTTTGTTTGTTTGTTTGTGTGTGTGTGTGTGTGTGTGTGTGTGTGTGTGTGTGTGTGCTTGTTTGTTCGGAGTTTATGGCTGCTCAGTGGAGAGGTTATCAACTTAGATGCATGAGATGTGAAGATGATTTTGGGGCATTTCTCTCATTTATGTGCCCTTTCTGATTTGGGTTCGTGTGAATGACATTCTACGAAAATTGTCATGTCTCCTGTCTTGTAGTTTGTACACATTCACTTGAAAAATCAAAGACAGCAACTTCCGCAACTGCGTGATCAAAACTTTGCGAGAATACTATCTCATGGCTATTCATTGACATCATGCCAATAGTTCTAATGTTGAGCTCAAAGTCATCTAATTTCAATATCATATGAACACCCCCCCCCTCCCCCTGTATCATCTGTTGTAACAGCTGAAACAAAGCTCAAAATCAACTTGCCGATTTCACAGTATCACATTCAAATAGAGTTAAATGTTGAACGAACTGTCATGATACAGCTGCAAAATCCACTCATTATTGTGAAGCATTTTAACACCATGACTGATTGGTAGAAGAAGCAGAAACTGACTTCCCAAAGCAGAGAAACTACCTGCAAGCCACACATTACACTGAGAAACCCACACAACACTCTCCTCGATAGGTCACATGCTTGTCCTTCCTATGCATTTGCATCCTATCCTCTTTGTGATCTCCACTTTTCTCTTCAATCGTGGCGTCATTCTGCCCTCTTCTGCCTCTTCTGATCCAGGCCTACCACCTCCTGACGCATCTCCCATCATTCTGCCTGTCACTGATTTTCAACCCCTGCCTCTGGGTGGCCTGTTTCACCCCCTTGGTCTTCTCCCTTCTCAGTGTGGGTCTGTCAATCCAATGTACTCACATTTTTGTCCAACAGGCACGTCTGTGGCATGGATGCGTCTCTGTGGTATGTATGCACCTTTGCGGCATGCATTTCACCTTCTTTGAGAACCTGCCTGACACTGCCCTGTGCTGAACACCACCCCCATAGATCTTTCTTTGAGGCCCTGTGCCTTTGGGTGTTCTCTGATCAGACATTTTGTGACCTCGCAAGGTCTCGTCGTCCTTGGTGACCCAGTTTCCCTTTTCTGATGATGACTTTACGTGTTTCTTCTTTTGCAGGTCTACTTCTTGCCTCGTCCACATCACTAGTCTTCCCTACTTTTCCCCAGCTGAGCCCAACACTGCCATGAGCTTGACCTAGAACGCTGCAACCACACTTGATGCTACTCTCAAGGCTATCTCCACAGCAGGAGCTTCAGTTCATGCTAGTGATGAGGCTTCCTTTGAACTTCCTAGGGCACTCAGCACTGCGTCTGACCTCAGATGCTACCCATTCACTGCTCACTCTGGCTCTGAGTCCAATGCTGCTTCCATCCTCCTTTCCCTTTTCCATGAGGATGCAGTCATGGCTGGACTCCCTTACATGGGTACCCACCTACACGTGACACTCCTCCAATAACTTGCATCCCACTTCACCGTGCCACCGCAGTCATGGCCAGACCCCTTTACATAGTGCTATACTGAGCACGTGTTGTGCCCTCATTATACTGGGCAGGTGTTGTGCGTTCACAGTAGCCTCCAGTTGGGACTTATGCACCCACATCACAGACTTGTGCAACTGTCTCTGCTTGCACACCAGAGCCTCGACCCATATTTCCTGCATGGAGGTTCTACACCTTTTTCCCCAGTCTGATGCCACCTTTCTGAATGGGTCTCCCATTTTCCTCTCGTGCCTCATTCATGCACGTGTTTTGCTCTGTGCTTTCTTCATCCCAGGTTTGTCTCTTCCTTAACTGCCATTTCTTTGCATGTTCCAATCCATTTGTTACCTGTGCGCCGTCGACTCTACAGCCTCTGCCAGGTTATTGTCTCTAGTCACTCATATACTGAGGATCTTTCCTCTGCCCTTTGAGCTTCTTGTATGCACAGGCCTATTTTCCATGTTTTGGTACCTGCATCATGCCCACTGCCCTCATGTGCACCTCCCCCTTTCCTCTGTCTGTTTGCGCACCAATGGCTTCGCTATCTCTTTTTAAAAGGAGGAGGGGCTGTATTGCCTTCCCATGTTATATGGCAACTTGCCTGACCAATACTGCCACAGAACACATCCACAGGCAGTGTTTTCCCATAATCGTTGGCATCCTCCACCATAGCCAGGTGGCAATGCCAATGCTGGTCATACACATCATGAGCTTACAGACAGTGGCAGACAACAACAGCAAGGTTCCTCTCTCTCCACATGCCAGATGACAACAAAAACTTGTCCACTCTTGTAGTTGCCAGACTCCAGTGGGACATACAAAAGGCACCAGCCTTTCTGAAAACATCGCAACACACTTCGTCCATATGCCACATGACATGCATTCACATGTCACGTGACTCCACGCAAAAATCCTGCCACTGGATTGCTTAAGTCGGTTCATAACCACTATCCAATAACATTCAAGCTCCTGTCTCAACGCCAGCTGTTCACTGCAGGTCATGTAGCTCATGTGTCAGAATCGTCTTCAGCAGCAGTCTATATCACTGCCCAGATCACCTATTGGGTGTTGACCCAGTGTAGCTCAGTCCTCCAACCACGACACTGACCAGCCTGCACCAAAGTGAGCTGGACACCAGTCCAGACACTGGCCAGATCCCTGTCTAGGATATGGACCAGACACTGACAAGGCACATCAAGCTAGACAACAGTGAGAGAATTTATCTCTACAGTGAGAGGCACCATGATTCTTCCAGAAGTAGATATTATTTCCTGTTTCATGACAGAACTATGAACTGCTCGTTTCTGTGTTTACTGATCAAGTGTTCCTTTCATTGCCTTAGCACCTCATAAGTATATGTTTTGAATGGCAAGACCGGTACCAAGCAGTGGAATCATACGCTCCTGGCGTCTAGCAAAAGACTAGAATCGACTTCAGGAAGGGCTGTGACATTGCTCCGCAATTTGCACCATTGTTTTTTCTTAACACACTGTTTCAAGCTGCAGCCTTCATTCTGTACTGTCACATATCTCTGTGACTGTGAGACTCCCGTTAAGAATTACCGTGAGGTGTTCAGGGGCAGAGCTCTGACTCAGAGGAGTTCCCAGCTCTAGGACTCTTAACCTGGCGTGTTTGTTATAGAAGTGGAAAGCGCTGACTGCTTTTTTCGCTAGGATTTGGCTTCGGGCTGTTGGCTTCGTAAGACTCTCCCAAGTCATCAAGAGCAGAAAGATATGTTTCAGCGCCTTCAAATTTCTTATGATATGTCAAGAGGGCCGGATCATCGGCGTAAATAAATGAGATGAGAGCCTTCTTACGTAGTTGATCGTTTGTAGAAGTTAAAAAATGCGGTAGCAAGAACGTTTTCCTGGTGAACACAATTTTTTCTTTACGCTACCGACTTTTTGGTAAAAACTCTTTTTCAAAATGTGGAAGAACATCGGTTCATTTAATTAGCTAGGTGATGAAGGAGGAATATGCCTGCCATCACAGGAGGTGATGTGGCGCAGACGATTAGCGAAATTCTGCATGACCCACTGAAGTGTCGGAACATCGATACTGTCGATGACCTCCTGAATAACTGTTTTCAGCTTAGCAATGGTTTTGGGGTTATTGCTGTACGCCTTGTCCTTAATACAGCTCGAAAAAAGGAGTCGCATATGTTGAGATCCGGAGAATGCGACGGCCAATCAAGGCCCATGCCAGACAGAATGCGGTCCCCAAAGTGCTCCTCAGGACATCAAACACTATCCAGGTTCGATGGGGTCGAGCTCTGTCTTGCATGAACCATGTGTTGTCTAAATCTTGGTCACTTTGCATAGCGGTGATGAAATCATTTTCCAAAACCTTCACATGCCGGCCGGTAGTCACGTGCCGTCAAGGAATATCACACCAATTATTCCGCGACTGGAAATTGCACTCCGCACAGTCGCCCGTTGAGAATGAAGAGACTTCTCGATCGCGAAATGCGTATTCTCAGTCCCCCAAATGCGCCAATTTTGCTTATTGACGAACCCATCCAAATAAAAGTGGGCTTCGTTGCTGACCCAAGCCATGCATGCTCATACTAATTCCCATCTTGCCTCGTGGGAACCGTGCAGTTTGAACGCTCTAACGCAAATTATTCAGAAGCTATGAACGTTTTTATTTCATATAGTTCAATAATTGTCACCCAGTGTATGAACACTGGGGTGACAGAAGTAATAGGATAGCAATATGCACATATACAGATGGCAGTAGTGTCGCATACACAAGGTATGAAAGGGGTATATTGGCGGAGCTGTCATTTGTGTTCAGATGATTCATGTGAAAAGGTTCCCGACGTGATTATGGGCCCACAACTGGAATAAACAGACTTTGAACATGGAATAGTACTCGAAGCTAGACACATGAGACATTGCACTTTGGAAATCGTTAAAGGATTCAGCATTGCGAGATCCGCAGTGTCAAAAGTGTACCGAGATTACTAAATTTCACGTGTAACCTTTCACCATGGGCGACACAGTGGCTGACGGCCTTCACTTAACGAACGAGAGCAGCGGCGTTTGCGTAGAATTGACAGTGCCTACAGACAAGCAATACTGCGTGCTGCGTGAAATAACCGCAGAAACGAACGTATCCTTTTG
Organism: Schistocerca cancellata; assembly: GCF_023864275.1. Classification (NCBI taxonomy): domain Eukaryota; kingdom Metazoa; phylum Arthropoda; class Insecta; order Orthoptera; family Acrididae; genus Schistocerca; species Schistocerca cancellata. The sequence goes on from NC_064628.1 coordinate 483,844,976, forward strand.
CACAGTGTGGCAAAATATGGTGTTAATGGGCTAGGGCGGGAGACGACCGACTCTATGGCTTTTGCTAACAGTAGGACGTGACGTGCAGCGCTCTCTTGGGCTCGCGACCACGTCAGTTGGGTGCTAGACGACTACTAAACTGCTGCCTCGTCAGATGAGTCCAGATTCCAGCTGGTAAGTACTGATGGTAAGGTTCGAGTGTGGTGCGAGTCCCACATAGCTGTGGGCTCAAGTTGTCAACAAGGTACAGTCCGAGCTGGTGGTGGCTCTATAATGGTGTGGGCTGTGTTTACATGGGATGGACTGAATCCTCTGGTGCAACTGAACCGATCAGTGACTGGAGACGATTACGCTAGGGCTACTTGGAGACCATTTGCAGTCATTCGTGGACTTCATGTTCCCAAAAAACTGGAATTTTTATGGATGACAATGTGCCATGTCACTGGCCCACTATTCTTCACGACTGGTTTGAAGAACATGCTGGACAATTCGGGCGAATGATCTGGTTACATATCGAACATTCATAGGGCGTAATCAAGGCTAGTTTGTGTAGTCAATTCTGCACTGGCGACTCTTTCGCAGTTATGGACAACTACAGAGGCAGCATGGCTCAGTGTTTCTGCAGGGGATATACAGCGACTTCTTGGGGCCACTCCATGACTAGATGGTGCACTACACCTGAGAAAAGAAAGTACGACACGCTATTAGAAGGTAGCTGATGACCTTTGTCACCTCAGTGTATACATACAGATGAGCCGAAACATTATTACCACTGCCCACCGCGACTATAGGTGCCGTCTGGTCGCGTTGCGGGCACATGGCGTGGAAACAATAATATTAAGTGAAGAGATGAGCTGCAAATGGGAAATTCATTGAGATAAGCGAAGCGAATTTGACAATGGACAGATTATTATTCTGCAGAGCATGAGAACTGTGCCGCTGTCGTGAGCATCTACGGAAAGAGGTAGAAGGACAGTAAAACTACCACTCGGGTTAAATGGTTGGACATCCACAACTCTTCACAGAACGTCGGGTTCGTTGGAGGCATGTCTGCTCTGTGAAGTAGGAGGGATGGTGATCTGTGGCATCTCTGCTGAAAGAGCATAATACTGGTGCCTGCACGTTTCGGAGCACGCGGTTAATCGAACATTGTTGAACATGGAGCTCTGCAGCTGAGTTCCCCCACGTGTTCATATGCTGACCCAGCGACATCGTTAATTAAGTTAGCAGTGGGCTTGGAACCATCGGAATTCGACAGTCCACCAATGGAAACGGCTCTTCGGACGAATCACGTTTTTGGTACACTAGGTCGATGATCGTCTCCATAAATGCTGTCATCGAGGTGAACGATGGCGCCAAACGTGCAACGCGACAGAGTCGCAGGGTATGGATGCAATGCTATGGGAGACATTCTCCTGCGCTTGCATGGTAACTGTGGTAGTAATCGAAGGCACGCTGACACCTGTGAACCACTTGCACCCCTCCACGCTTGATTTGTTCCCCGACGGCGACGTGATCGTTCAGCAGTATAATTTGTAAGTAGGCAGTTTAGGTTTTTATGTTGGTAACGCCATGTAGCGCTTTATATGAAAATCACCGACTGTGATGTGTGCAGTCTGTGGCTGGTTTGCATTGTTGGAATTTGCTATTGTAGTGCTGGGCAGTTGGCTGTTAACAGCGCGTAGCGTTGCGCAGTTGGAGGTGAGCCGCCAGCAGTGGTGGATGTGGGGAGTGAGAGGGCGGAGTTTTGAGAGCGGATGATCTGGATGTGTGTCCATCAGAGACAATAAATTTGTAATACTGGATATCATGAACTGATATATATATATATATATATATATATATATATATATATATATATATATATATATATATATAAGGACTTTTGAACACTATTAAGGTAAATACATTGTTTGTTCTCTATCAAAATCTCTCATTTGTTGACGATGCCTTCAGTGGTTAGAATCCTTTATTTAGCTGGCAGTATTGGCGCTCGCTGTATTGCAGTAGATCGAGTAACGAAGACTTTTGTGAGGTAAGTGATTCATGGAAGGTATAGGTTATTGTTAGGCAGGGGCATTCTTTTGTAGGGATTATTGAAAGTCAGATTGCGTGGCGCTAAAAATATTGTGTGTCAGTTTAAGCACAGCCATGTACAATTTTTCTAAGGGGACGTTTCAAATTGTCTGTATCTCGGGGCCAGGACTGTGCTGAAGTGGTTTGAGGAACATATTAGTGGACTGACGCTGATGTCTCTGCGACCAAATTGGCTTGATGTAAATCCTATGGAGCCCGTCCGGGTCGTTATAGGGCGCCACCACCGCGTTTGCAAATCAGTGGCCCATTATTTACGGGAATTACATGACCTAAGCGTAGAGACCTCACATCACAAACATCCATGAACCTACCAACAAACTGTCGGACCCTGATACGGAGAACGAGTGACGTATTTCGTTCCGAAGACGGAAAAACAAACTTTTCAGCAGATGGTTATTTTGTTTTGGCTCCTCAGTGTGTACGACCTAAGTACTGGAGGTCAACTAAATTTTTATGTTCCTCCCGCAGCTCTGGATCTCATGGTGGCACGTGAAACATAACGTTCAGATGTCCATGTGAATCTGGCAACTGGAAGTTTCGTTTAGACACGCTTCGAAGCGTTCAGGAATCACGACGAACTGTCCACCACAAACGTCAGCTTCCGTCACAGCCGCTCATGTGGCGTGTCCGCGGGCCAGTGGGAGACGCGGAGGCTGCCCTTTGTCCGCGGCCGGGCATCGCGCGCGTGCGATCGACACCCCATTGTGCCTTTGTCTGCGGCGCCTCTCGTCCGCTCGCCGTTTCCTTTGTCACGCCCAGCGGCCAGCACGTGCCCGCGGCGAGCCGCGCCGTGGACCGGTGCTTTGTCCACGCCGGCGCCCGGCGCCTGCCTGCTACCTGCTACCTGCAGATGCGTGATGCGGCGTCGCCATCCGCGGGACGCGCCCACAGTGGCCGGAAGGAGCCCGCCTCCACATCCGCCGGCGCAGTCGTCTTTATCTCTGCCTTTGAGTCACCCGTGGACGCCTTACTGCTCGCTATCCTCCTGCGTTTCCTCTACATCACTCGGTGTCTCCTTCACAATTCCACGCCTTGTGGAGCGTTTAAATTTATCGAAGCAAATTAATGCCATCGATCCCTTTTATCTTGTGTTACGTTCAATGCCGATTAAGATTTAAATTGCCAGCAGCGGATATAAAAGACACATTATACATGTATTTTCTTGCTAGTTTTAACACGTCGTTACGCCTGACAATCTCTTGTGACGGTGATCAACACCTCCAAGCTGCGCTCTATCCATACATCCTTACACCCATGCCTCAACTGTTACTATTGGCGGCATAAATCAGCCAGTAGCTCTACTATCCTCCAGACTGTCCCACAAATTTTTCCACGGTACTAGCTGTGCCACTATTTTCCTCTCCTCTGTCCACCATCGTCAGGAGCTATCTGTCTCGTAAACCGTACCCTATTAGTGAGTGATTGTTCTCAGACTTATGGATGACATCACACTCTCTCATCGTGACTCCTCTATAGAAATTCATGAATTACTTACCTTTTAGCAAACGGGACAGTAGAATTTTTTGTGATGGTACCCATAGAAATATTTATTCGGACGGGCTCCTCTCTGTCTCTCCCTCTCTCTTTATATTTTTAAATACTTTACTTTGATTTGACGATAAGCAAAGGCACGAAAGGCGTAGGCCCGAAGTTGCTCTTGACAAAAGAGGCAAGAAAAATTGAGAGTTTTCATAGGTTATATCGACTTTGAAAAAGCGCCCAACAACGTAAAATGGTGCAAAATGTTCGAAATTCTGAGAAAAATAGGCTAAGTTATGGAGAAAGACGAGTAACATTCAGTCTGTGTAAGGACCAAAAAGTAACAGTAAAAACGGGAAACGAAGAAAGAAGTGATGATTACAATTCTTCGAGGTATTGCACCGCGTCATTGCATAAAATACTTTAATTGTAAACTTAAAACCAATTAAGTTTATGATTATAGTATTTTATACCATTACGGAGTTCAATACCGAGAAGAATTTTAATCACCATGGCACCGGTCTCGGAAGCCTACGTAGTTAAGTCAGGGACGAAATGTTTAGATTGAAAATGGTTTGACAGGGAGCTGTCTTTCTCCCCTACTGTCCAATACAGACATAGAATAAACAATGAATAAAATACATTGGCGTAAAATAATCGCAACACCAACAAATAATTAATGTAGAGCAATGAAATTTCTGGAACATGTTTGTTTAGATAACATTGCAAGATCACAGGTTAATATCATATAAGCGCAAGGTAATCCATGGCTAATGTGAAACGCTGGTACATTAGTAATCGGTCTAACCAACAGAATTTTGAATGCAAGCATGCAGAAGTGCTCGCATTGAACAGGTGGTGAACGACAGATTGCGGGATGGGGTTACATGCCTGTTGCACTTGTTCGGTCAATACTGGGCGGTGAATTCTGTTCATGGGTGACGCTGGAGTAGGCACCCGATGATATCCCATATGAAGGGCTTATTTCAGTAGTGGTACAAGTCCATTTTCGTTCATTTTGAGATACTGAGTCCTAAAGTTAAATGAGCGCTGAAAAATCTGGCAGTTGAGATACCAGAAATATTCAAGCATATGGCTTCTTGCTAGAGATGAACCTTTCTTTCTGTTTGTTTGGATCATTAATTTCAGAAGCATTATAGCCAGAAAAGTGAAGGTAATGGACTTGTACCACTATTGAAATAAGCCCTTCATATGTGCTCGATTGGAGACAGATCTGGTGATCGAGCTGGCCAAATTAACATGACGCTCTGTAAAGCGCGTTGGGCTAAAACAGCGGTATGTGGGTGAGCGTTATCCTGTTGGGAAACATCCCCTGGAATGCTGTTCGTGAATGGTAGCACAACAGGTCGGATCATAGAATGACACACAAATTTGCAGCCGGGGTGCGCCGGGTAACCATGAGACTGCTCCTGCAGTCATACGAAATGGCACGTCGTACCATAACTCCAGGTGTAGGTCCAGTTGATCCAGCACGCAGACAGGTTCGTTGCAGGATCTCAAGTGGCTTCCTTCTAACCAACACACGGCCATCACAGGCATCGAGGCAGAACTAGCTTTTATCAGAAAACACAACAGACATCCACCCTGCCCTACAACTGGCTCTCGCTTGACACCACTGAAATAGCAAATTTTTAACAGTTCGTTGCGTGACTGTGGTGCCAAGTTCTGCTGAAATTGCTGCCGCGGATGCAGTACGATGCGACAGAGCCGTACACCGAACGCGATGGTCTCGCCTCTCGGTAGTGCCATGCAGCTGACCGGAGCCCGGACTTCTTGTGACCACCGCCGCCAGCAATCATGTACGCTGGCTACATTCCTGTCAAGTCTTTCTGCAATATCGCAAAAGTGAAACGAAGCTTCTCGTAGCTCTATTGCAGGACTTCTTTCAAATTCAATGAGGCCTTGATAACGACATATTTGTCGTCCGAAATGTATTCTTGACTAACATCAACGCACCACGTCCAGTTTAAAAGGTAACAACCTTTACAGCGTGTATTTAAAACAAACCTGATTTGCATCCTCATACTGAAGCTACTAGCGCCACTCTTGTGCGAATAGATATCGTCTCTCAGATATGGACACACACCTACAGGGTGTTTCAAAAATGACCGGTATATTTGAAACGGCAATAAAAACTAAACGAGCAGCGATAGAAATACACCTTTTGTTGCAATATGCTTGGGACAACAGTACATTTTCAGGCGGACAAACTTTCGAAATTACAGTAGTTACAATTTTCAACAACAGATGGCGCTGCAAGTGATGTGAAAGATATAGAAGACAACGCAGTCTGTGGGTGCGCCATTCTGTACGTCGTCTTTCTGCTGTAAGCGTGTGCTGTTTGTAACGTGCAAGTGTGCTGTAGACAACATGGTTTATTCCTTAGAACAGAAGATTTTTTCTGGTGTTGGAATTCCACCGCCTAGAACACAGTGTTGTTGCAACAAGACGAAGTTTTCAACGGAGGTTTAATGTAACCAAAGGACCGAAAAGCGATACAATAAAGGATCTGTTTGAAAAATTTCAACGGACTGGGAACGTGACGGATGAACGTGCTGGAAAGGTAGGGCCACCGCGTATGGCAACAACAGAGGGCAACGCGCAGCTAGTGCAGCAGGTGATCCAACAGCGGCCTCAGGTTTCCGTTCGCCGTGTTGCAGCTGCGGTCCAAATGACGCCAACGTCCACGTATCGTCTCATGCGCCAGAGTTTACACCTCTATCCATACAAAATTCAAACGCGGCAACCCCTCAGCGCTGCTACCATTGCTGCACGAGAGACATTCGCTAACGATATAGTGCACAGGATTGATGACGGCGATACGCATGTGGGCAGCATTTGGTTTACTGACGAAGCTTATTTTTACCTGGACGGCTTCGTCAATAAACAGAACTCGCGCATATGGGGAACCGAAAAGCGCCATGTTGCAGTCCCATCGTCCCTGCATCCTCAAAAAGTACTGGTCTGGGCCGCCATTTCTTCCAAAGGAATCATTGGCCCATTTTTCAGATCCGAAACGATTACTGCATCACGCTATCTGGACATTCTTCGTGAATTTGTGGCGGTACAAACTGCCTTAGACGACACTGCGAACACCTCGTGGTTTATGCAAGATGGTGCCCGGCCACATCGCACGGCCGACGTCTTTAATTTCCTGAATGAATATTTCGATGATCGTGTGATTGCTTTGGGCTATCCGAAACATACAGGAGGCGGCGTGGATTGGCCTCCCTATTCGCCAGACATGAACCCCTGTGACTTCATTCTGTGGGGACACTTGAAAGACCAGGTGTACCGCCAGAATCCAGAAACAATTGAACAGCTGAAGCAGTACATCTCATCTGCATGTGAAGCCATTCCGCCAGACACGTTGTCAAAGGTTTCGGGTAATTTTATTCAGAGACTACGCCATATTATTGCTACGCATGGTGGATATGTGGAAAATATCGTACTATAGAGTTTCCCAGACCGCAGCGCCATCTGTTGTTGAAAATTGTAACTACTGTAATTTCGAAAGTTTGTCTGCCTGAAAATGTACTGTTGTCCCAAGCATATTGCAACAAACGGTGTATTTCTATCGCTGCTCGTTTAGTTTTTATTGCCGTTTCAAATATACCGGTCATTTTTGATACACCCTGTATCATCTTTCGTTTACTCGGCACATTCCTTCATGGTGCTGCTATTATTTTCCGTCAGTCTGTATAACAGTTTGCCAACGGCCTTGCCGCAGTGGCGACACCGGTTCCCATCAGATAACTGAAGTTAAGCGCTATCGGACAGGGCTAGCACTTGGATGGATAACCATCTGGTCTGCCGAGCGCTGTTGGCAAGCGGAGTGCACTCACCCCTTGTGAGGCAAACTGAGAATCTACTTTATTGAAAAGTAGCGACTCCGGTCTCGTAAACTGACATACGCCAGGGAGAGCGGTGTGCTGACCACGTGCACCTCCATATCCGCATTCAGTGACGCCTGTGGGCTGAGGATGACACGGCGGCCTGTCGATACCGTTGGGCCTTCATGACTTGTTCGGACAGAGTTTAGTTACGTTCTCGAATGGGATAAAAATTCTTTGTGAAAGTATATCAGTGAAGCGATTCGCTAATGACTTTGCTATCCTGAGTGGAAACGAGGAAGAAATGCAGGACACGCAGAGTGGAATGAACAGAGATCAGGTTATGGAGTGGGGGTAAACTGATGAAAGGCGAAAGTTATGAGGAGTAGTAGAAATGAGATTGGTGGGAAACGTTACATACAAATTCGCTACTACGAGGTAAAGTAAAATAATTCTTTTACCTTCGAAGCAAAATAATGTATGACGGACGAAGAAAAAGAGACTGACAAAGAAAGTCTACTAGTATCAAACATCGGTCTCAATTTGAAGGTGGAGTATCCGAGAATGTATGTATCGACCAGATTACTGTGTGGATGTGGATCATGGACTGTGGGGAAAGTCGGAAAAGTAGAGAATCGAAGCGCTTGAGATCTGATGCTAAAGAACGATGTTGAAAATTAGATGGACTGATAAGAAACGAGCAGATTATCTGGAGAATCGGAGAGAGAAGGAACTGTGGAAAGCACTGACAAGAAAGGAACACAGGACTTGTGTTAAGACGTCAGAGAATAACGTCTGTGGTAGAAGAGGAGGCTGTAGAGGGTGAAAATTGTAGGGGGAGACAGAGATTAAAATATATCCACGATATAATTGAGAACATTATTCGTATGTGCTTCTCTGAACGAAAGAGGTTTGCACAGGGCAGCAAGTCGTGGTAAGCTGCGTCAGACCTGTCACAGGGCTGATATCCAAAAAAAGTCGCCTTCAGTGTCTCAGATCGTCGTACGCAGGCCATTCATAATATGTAATAATTTCCTACACTCAATTATTCTACATTTCAATATATTTCTAGCCTATAGAAATGTGAAAAGCCACCTTAATACAATGACTAACCATATCGGTTTCCAAGCTAAATTACGATTTTGAAGTGTTTGATTAAAATACACCACGAATAAGATTTAAGACCACCAAAAAAGCACACAAAAACAGCAGCAGAGAAAATAAATTCTCAACCAGTGCCACTGCAACACATCTCTCGGGGGCCCATTTGAAATTCCACGGCCGGTCGGTGTGGCCGAGCGGTTCTAGGCGCTTCAGTATGGAACCGCGTGACCGCTACGGTCTCAGGTTCGAGTCCTGCCTTGGGCATGGATGTGTGTGCTGTCCTTAGGTTGGTTAGGTTTAAGTAGTTCTAAGTTCTAGAGGACTGATGACCTCATATAGTAAGTCCCGTAGTGCTCAGAACCATTTGAACCATTTTTTTTTAAATTGCACGTCTGTTGGAACAATTAAACATATTGAACCAAATTATTAAAACGTGGTGTCATTTTTATAAAAGATCAGCCTGGATTTATCAGTTATGGATTGTGAAGATTTCTTCAGTTACCATACATCACAGAACGCCTCCACATTGACAGTGAAAGGAACACATATCCCTGGTAACGTCAAATGAAGTTAGGTCTCACGAAAATTTCGCTTATAATTACAGACATTGAGCATCAGTGTTAAATACGAAACTTCCTGGCAGATTAGAACTGTGTGCCAGACCGAGCCTCGAATTCGCGACCTTTCCTGGCAAGTACCCTACAGACTGAGTTATCCAAGCACGACTCACGATCAATCGGCGTAGCTTTATTTCCGTCACTACCTCGTCTCTTACTTTCCAACATCACAAAAATTCTCCTGCAAAACTTGTAGGAGTAATACTCCTGGAAGAAAATATGTTGGAGAGACTTAGCTTAGCCCCAGCCTGGGGGATTTCCCCAGAATGAAATTTACATTCTGCAACAAAGTGTGTACTGACATAAAATTTCCGGACAGATTAAAACTGTGTGAGACACTGAGACTCGAACTCGGGGCCTGAGTCCTCCGTGGGCAACTGTTCCATCAATTGACCTACCCAAGCAGGGCTCACGACACATCCTCACACTTTTACTTCGAGCAGAACGTCATCTCCTACTTTTCGAACCTCACAGAAGTTGTCCTGCAAAACTTGCAGGACTAGCACTGTTGAAGTTAAGATACTAAGCAGACTTGGCGTAACTATAACGTGGGGGGATGTTTCTAGAACGGAGTCTGTGACATCTCAGCTCGGCCACGTCCGAGAGCCGATTGGAAAACCGCCCAGTGGCTCCGGCGCTGTCAGCGTGCGGCCGCAAGTGCTGAGAGGGCGCTCAGAGGCCGCTTCGGAGGTGCTGCTTTCCGGGGAGGGACCAATTACTGTCGAGCGGGCAACATCCTACGCACAACGTGTGTTGGACAGACACCGGTTGCTGCATGCATCGACCTGGCGAGCAGTAAGTCCCACGAACGGATTCTCCAGCCAGCGTATGATTTCGAGCGGTGGCCTGATCTGTTCTATTCAGAGCATGTGTGATATTCGGTTCGCTAGAAAGTTGTATCGTTCCAAGCAGCACTGGATTACGGACGCTGTTGTCTAATCAAACAAGGTGAATATAAGTGGTAAGAACGCCTGCTGTTCATTATTAAATGAAATTAAGAGAATTTGTGTTATCTGGTGTGACCTTTTGAGTGGCCGTGGCTGCACGTTACTTCAAAAACGATTATCAGTTACTGGCTCGTTTAGATTTGGTATTTTTCTGGGTCCCCTCATTCAAACGAGGGTTCTAACACATTTCTTGTTGTGCTGATTTGTGGTTCATTTGCTGTAACTGCTAGCTCTAAATTCAAAATATGTAGGAGTGTTTGTTAGAGCAGATGTTTTTAAAGGAATGTAAATGCTAGGCTATTTGTTTGAATTCTGTTCTTGCTGTTTACCCTTCTTAAGAAGAAACTGTAAACTTGTTGGCCAACCATATAAGTCATGCTATCCACAACTGGGTCATGACACTTTGTAGAATTGAAATTATAACTGGAGATTCCCTTCTTGACTGGGGTTTGGTTTGAAAGGCACGTTTTTGCGTTGAAAAACCAGAAAAATTGATATATTTGGAAATATTGTTCCGCAAAACTCTCGAACCCGGAACGAATATTGCAGAGCACTATCATCTCAAAATTTTCACTCTGCAGCTGAGTGTGAGCTGATATGAAACTTCCTAGCAGTTTGAAACTGTGTACCGGACCAAGACTCTGGAAACATCATCAGGCTGTGGTTAAATCATGTCTCCGCAATATCCTGTCTTCCAGGAGTGCTAGTTCTGCAACTTTCTCAGGAGAACTTCTGGAAGGTTTAGATGGCAGAAGACGAGTTACTGGCGGAAGTAAAGCTGTGAGGACGGGTTGTGGTCGTGCTTGGGTAGCTCAACTGGTGGAGCACTTGTATGGTAAGGCAAAGGTCTAGAGTTCGAGTTCGGTCTGGCACGTACCTTTAACCTGTCAGGAAGTTTATCTCCGCCAAGTCCACTGCAGAGTGAAAATTTCGTTCTGCTGCTATTATGCTAAAATGTATGCTGGGTACAGCCACAACAGTAAACAGAACATTGTACAACGGAGTACTTACAAGCAAAAACTATGAATTTAGCAGCATTGTGTAGTGGAGTAGTTACATGTAGAAACTATATATTTAGCAGATATTTATGTGCTTTATCGTATCATTTACAGACACTGAATAACCAATGAAAGGAAAGCGTTCTGCTAGTCGGGGTGTGGAATGAAAAAGTTTCAACATTGTACGAAAGTTAATAAATCTTCAAAGGGAAATGCTAAGGCTCAGCCTGGATATAGTGTGAACCAGTGAAATGAAACGGAAAGAAGACAAGGATTTCTGGTTAGATGAGTATGAGGTAGTGTCAACAGAAGCAGAAAATGATATAACGGGAGTCGGATTCGTTGTGAATTGGATGTATGGCAGAGAATGAGTTACTGTGAACGACAGAATTGTTCTCATCAGAATCGACAGCAAACCAACAGCAGCCACAATAGTTCACGTATGCATACCGACGTCCGGAGCAGAAGTAAGTATATGAGGATACTGAACGGGTACTTCAATAAGTAAAAGAAGATGGAAATCCAGTTGTCATGGGGGACTAGAATGAAGTTGTAGGAGAAGAACTGGAAGAAAGGGTTATGGCAAAATATGGACTTTGCAGTAGGAACAAGAGGGAAGAAAGACGAATTGATTTCTGCAATACATTTGACATGGCAATAGCGAATACTCCATTCAACAATAACAAACCGTGGGTAACAAAAGAAATGCTTCAATTGATCAACGAAGGAAGGAATTACAATATGCTTCGAAAAGACCCGGAGACACGAGAAGATGACAACTGCATTACATCACGGTCAGTTTGAGAGAACTGAACGGAAGAATCAGTGTGGAAGGAAATGTATAGTGAATAATAAGACTCGTTTGAAGTACGTGATAAGGAACGTCATAGTAGACAGTTCAGTTAAAGAGGAGTGGATATTTCTAAGAAAGACAACCACAAATGCTGGACAGATAAACTTAGGTATAAGGAGGGTGACTGCGAAGAAACCGTGGGTAACAAAAGAAATGCTTCAACTGATCGACGAAGGAAGGAATTACAAATATATTTGAGGAAAGACAGGAATACAGCAATATAAATCCCTTAAGAATGAGATAAATACGAAGTGGAGGGGTGCCAAGGCTTAATGGTTGCAGAGAAAATGTGGAAATCGAAGGAGAAATGATCGTCGGGGAACTGACTCAGCAAATATAAAAGACAAAACAACCTTTGGTTAAATTAAATGCAGGTTTGGCAACATTAAGAATGCAATGGGAATTTGTTAAACTCAGAGGAGAGAGCGGGTAGATGCAAACACTTCATTGTAGGATTCTATGAGATGGAGTACTTAACTGGTGATGTGACAGAAGAAGAAACTGGAGTCGATATAGAAGACACAGACAGGATCCAGAATTGCAATTTAAAACAGCTCTGGAAGACTTGAGATCAAATGAGTTAGAAAGGATGCATAACATTCCATCGGAGTTTGTAACACCATAGGGGGCAGTGGCAACTAAACGACTGTTCAGATTAGTTTGTAGAATATATCAGAGTGGTGAGGTACCCTCAGACTTTCGAATAAATATCACCCACACTATTCAGAATATAGCAAGGGCAGATAAGTGTGCCAACTATTGTACAGTCAGCTTAACTGCCCAAGCGTTTAAACTGCTAACTAGAATGGTATATGGAAGAATAAAAAGAAAATTAGGATCTATTAGATGATCATAAATTTGGCTTTAGGGAAGCTAAAGTCAGCAGGGCATCAGTCTGACGTTGCGGTTAACAATGGAAGCAAGACTGAAGAAAAATTAAAATACGTTCGTAGGATTCCTCGACCTGCAGAAAGCGTTCGACAGTTCAAAATGGTGTAAGATACTCGAAATTCTGAGAAAACTAGGAATAAGCAGTATGGAAGGACGGGTAAGAGTAGAAGACTGAGAGTGAAGTGTCGGATTAATGCAGTCCTTTGCCACTAATCTTCAATCTATACGTAACAGAAACAATACCGAAATAAGAGAAAAGGTTCATGAGTGGGATTAAAATTCAGGATAAAAGGATATCAGTTTTACGATTCGCTGCTGATACCGCTATCCACAGTGAACGTAAAGAAGAATTGCAGGGTATGTTGAGTGGAATGAACAGCCTAATAAGTACAGAATAAGGATTAAGAATAAACCGAAAAACGAAAGTAATAAAGTAGATGAAAGGATAATGGCGAGAAACTTAACATAGAAACAAATTTTGAGAGTGTGCATTTGTGGCACAGCACTGCGTAATAGTGGACCGTGGACGGTGCGAAAACGGGAACAGAAGAGAATCGAAGCATCTGAGGTGAGGTGCTACAGACGAAAGCTGGAAGTTAGGTGGTCTAATCAATGGCTTATATAAACAGAAGGAAACTTCAAAATCAACAAAGTAATTCACATGAGCGCGCAATACTAGCAATTCAATTTTACTTTACAGCTCTTCAAGTCAGGCGATGTGAGATCGATCACGTCACGGGAGACAAGTGACTTACCTACTCAGAAGTGACAGGAAAACCAGTCAGAATAGAATAATAGCGCAGCTCACATGTCGAGGAATTGTAGTATGCCTGAGTGAAAACGTGCATACTGAGAAGATGTTAGAGACGATGGAAGAAGTGAGAAACAGTGATAATGGAAGAAGTGAGAAACAGACTGGAGAAAGAAATGAGCGAGGTACTGAAGGGAACAACGGATTCGGTAGGATGGTTGAGAAACAACAACTACAAACTATGAAAATATCATGCGTTTGATTGTGCGCGTGGGTAGGCTGTGTTTCACTAGGACTTGTTCGAAATATCAGGTAGCCCCCACCCCATCTCCTAGCGCCGGCCTATTCTTATAGGAGTAGAGTGGTCGCAGCGTCCTCGTTGTGGTGGTTGTCCCACAGGCGGTGAGGTAAGCCTCTCAGACCTCACGGTTCGTCAGCGACCGCTCCACAATCGCGCGACAGCAGCGTGCCGAGGCCAGACCGCCCGCGCCTCCCACCCCCGCCCCGACGCTGCAGATTCGGAGAAAGGCGCGTCGCAGACCAAGCCCACCGCTACGCTGTCCGCATTGAAAGTGTCTGCCGCTGCCGCATATCACTACTACGTAATCGGTCACAGCAATTGAATTTTATGAACTTTAAGTCGCACCAAAGTTTCCGGGTATATGACATCAGCGCATACAGAAAGGTATCCGCACTGAGTAATACGTATATTAAGAGCGGTGATAAACAGAAAATAGTATTCAGAATGAGATTTTCACTCTGCAGCGGAGTGTGCGCTGATATGAAACTTCCTGGCAGATTAAAACTGTGTGCCGGACCGAGACTCGAACTCGGGACCTTTGCCTTTGGCGGGCAAGTGCTCTACCAACTGAGCTACCCAAGCACGACTCACGCCCCCTCCTCACAGCTTTACTTCTGGCAGTACCTCTTCTCCTACCTTCCAAACTTAACAGAAGCTCTCCTGCGAACATTGCAGAACCAGCACTCCTGAAAGAAGGAAATGGCTGTGGCTAAGCCATGTCTCCGCAGTATCCTTTCTTTCAGGAGTGCTAGTTCTGCAAGGTTCGCAGGAGAGCTTCTGTTAAGTTTGGAAGGTAGGAGACGAGGTACTGCCAGAAGTAAAGCTGTGAGGACGGGGCGTGAGTCGTGCTTAGGTAGCTCAGTTGGTAGAGCACTTGCCTGCGAAAGGCAAAGGTCCCGAGTTCGAGTCTCGGTCTGGCACACAGTTTTAATCTGCCAGGAAGTTTCAGAAAATAGTATTACTTTAGTAACGACAGCTTATGCTAAATGTGGATGAAGATCATTAGTAGGAGAAGAAAATATTAGTTAAACAGCATTAGGCTATGTGAAAGTGGAAAACGAAAAAAGAAAACCATTTAAAGGCATGAAAATTGGCTGGCTCAATTTTACTGGGGCAACGCCCTTGCCGCAGTGGATACACCGGTTCCCGTGAGATCACCGAAGTTAAGCGCTGTTGGGCTTGGCCGCACGTGGGTGGGTGACCATCCAGCCGCCATGCACTTTTGCTATTTTTCGGGGTGCACTCAGCCTTGTGATGCCAATTGAGGAGCTACTCGACCGAATAGTAGCGGCTTCGGTCAAGAATACCATTATAACGACCGGGACAGCGGTGTGCTGACCACACGCCCCTCCTATCAGCATCCTCCTCTGAGGATAACATGATGGTCGGATGGTTCCGGTAGGCCACTCGTGGTCTGAAAACGGAGTGCTTTTAATTTTACTGGAAAAATATCCAGAAAGTGTACTAGAGTGCAGATCATATTAAAAGAGGAAACTGGATGATGTGTTGTCAGTGAGAGAATCGTCACTCTTCAGCCAAACAACTTTAAAGTTCATGAAACCGACGTATTGTAATTAAGACATGCAACATTTAAAATGATCGAAGTAACTGTTTCCTGTGATTGTATAATTAACAATATGGCCTAGAAAGTAGACGATCTTGAATATAAGAACCATCACACATTCACTGAAATCGGATGGACTTCCACTGGGTTGCAGTAAGGTCAGGAAAGGTTATGGGTTGTCTGTGGTCGTACCCTGCCGGTATACCCTGTGGATCAGGTGGGATGACAATTTAATGGCGAGTTTGTGTGTGTGTGTGTGTGTGTGTGTGTGTGTGTGTGTGTGTGGTTAGGGTAAGTGAAAACGGCAGGAGTCGGAAACAGAGTAGTGGCCTTGGGTCTTTATACGACCATGGTTTGAATAGGAAATAACGAAAAGTGTGATGTCAGCCACATGAGTGCTAAAAGCAACCCGTTAAACTTCGGTTACACAATAAATCAGTAAAATCTAAAGGTCGTAAATTCAACTACATACCTACATTTACAATTATGAACAACGTAATTGGAAGGAAGATACAGAAAATGTTGTGGGGAAGGCTAATTAAAGACTACGTTTTATTGACAGGACACTTACAAAATGTAACAGTTCTACTAAAGAGACTGCCTACACTACGCTTTACCGTCCTCCTTTAGAATACTGCTGCGCGGTGAGGAATTGTTACCAGATAGTACATCCAGATAGTTCAAAGAAGGGCGGCACGTTTTCTATTATAGCGAAACGGGGAGAGGGTGTCACTGAAATGATACAGGATTTTGGGTGGACATAATTAAAACAAAGAGGTTTTCGTTGCGGTGGAATCTTCTCACGGAATTTCAATAGCCAACTTTCTCCTCCGAATGCGAAAATATTTTGTTGGCACCGAGCTACATAATGTATGTATAATAGTGTATACTCTAGACTTAGCCGAAAGATGTGCTGGAAGCACTCGGTAAGAACAGAATTCACACCCATGTGAAAATTCACCCTTAGTTTTCTTAGGACTTCCTTAAATCACTTGAGGTGAGCTCAAATAAAGTCACAGTTGTTCTCATTACTTTCGGTTGAGCCGGTTATCGTCTCTAGTGACTACGGTATCCACAGGAGGTGTGCCGACCACCCGTTGTACCTTAGTACCCAAAGAGCGCGGCGCCGCCGTGAGCTGCCCGTCTCGGAGCAGCGCAGAGCGGCAGCACCGGTGGCCACCCCTGGGCCGCTTGTCATGTCGGTCAGGAGCCGCACATATCGAGAGCGATATCCCGGCACTTGCGATGCGCGGCGCGGCCCGGGTGGCGTCAACCTGGGCGTCGCTCGCCGGGTCGCCGCCGCCGCCGCCGCCGCCGCCTGTCCCGAGCTCCGCAGCCGCAGCGAAAGGACGCGGCCGCTCCTCGCGCTGAATAGGAATCGGCCGCCCAGTTCCGGCTGCCGACACTCCTCTGGATTATTCCCGAGTTACCTAGGAATCCTCCAATTGTCACCCTACAAAGGAGACTTTACAGTGCGATGCATGATTTTCTCCATTATATTAGCAGAGGGGAATTCTTCCTGGGGGCGGGCTCCCCCTCTCTTTTCCCACCATATCTTCCTCTATCCCACCTGACCATATCCTTCCCTTTCTCTTTTCATCTTCACCACTCCTTCTTCCGTTTCCACCTGACCATTACCCATATACATCTTCCACCTGCCTCCATCTATCTATTTCCTTCTCCTGCTCACTCTGTCCGTCCCCTCTTCTGTCCATTTCAAAATTGCCCCTGTCATTTTCATTACCAAGTGTAGCCCCTGCAGTGCTGTTTAATAAAGCAAGCTGATTCCACAACACATGGATCACGCAAGACAGACTACACATCAGGGGCTTGAAAATAATCTATTTATCCCTGGTGTAGGAGCCACCATGCAAAGCAGGTCGACAAAGCAGGCTGATACTACACAAACAATCATTCCCATCATGTAAGCAGTCTACATGTTGGCACCCAGAAAAGCCACTTCTGGCCTCTGACATGTAGGCTGCCCTGCAAAGCAGATTGATTTGGCAGCCCACTAATGTTCCCACACAACATGCCTGTCATGCAGGGCTGCCTATATGTTGGGTAATGGAAAGAACATGTTTTTGCTCGTATCTCTACTCCTATTGGAGCTAGGATGTTATATACGCCACAGTGCTGATACTTGTGAGGCCTGCTACTTCTTTGCCAAATCTGATTGAAATCCATTCAAAGGTTACACACATACACTCAATTATTAAGTTATTTGTATTTCATACCTTGTGAGTAGTTTCAGTGGCGCAGTTCCATTCTCAAGTATTAAGTTATAGTAATCAGCTAAGCTGTTGAGGTTGGTCACAGTTACTCTGATAACAATACTAGGTCACAACTTGGCAGCTTGGCTGATTATGAAAACAACTGTTTGAGAGTAGCATGCTTGGACTAATAATGATGTGAGCTTCCAATCTGAGACCCTGACAGCCTGTGAGAATGGGCCCTTGAGACTGGAGTTATAGTTCATTCATGATTCCAGCTTCTGGCTTGACACATCATTACAAAAATGGGTGCTTGAGAATGGGACCACAGTTAGACCAAAGACGACTCAATGTCCCAGCTACTTGTTAGAAAAAAGGGCACTTGATATGGGGCACAAGACCAATGATGGTACTAGGCCCCAGCTTGACAGCTTCACCCATTTGTAACAGTTATGTCACTAAATGTAACTGGGTTTTCCCTTTTGATGCTAGTCAATTGCCAGGATGAGCATTACTGCAAAGGGCATTTGATTCTAAAGCATTCTGTCAGGGTGAAAATACTAAGCTAATTAATTTTTCTCTCTTAACAACATGTGGGCAGGGTGGGTTCTTCCTTGGCTCAGGTATGAGGTAGAATGAAACAGCATTTTTACATAAGATAACTTTTATTGAAGATTTGTACAACTGTTTTCTTACTCGATGTTCTGGCTCGGAGAGCGGCAGCTGTGTCGTTTGCGGAGCCTTCTTCTGCAGCAGTGGCAGCGTCTGATTACGCGTGGCAGTGTGTATCTCGTGTCGCCGTCTCGCCCAGTTGACTGGAGACACGCAGCGTGAGGTGGCCCGTTTAATTATTGCGAGCGAAGTCATGCATCGGATGGTGATACCTTGGTTGTGGCGTCCCAGTGTTTCTCTTCTCTAAGCAACCGTGTGTGTTGTGCGTCAGCAAGCGAAGTGGCGCGGCGGGGGAAGGCCAGTGTCCTGGACTCGAACAACGGACTCCCACTTGCCAGTCTTCGGCTGTCAGATCGTCATCCCAGCTCACAGGTGACTGCTGATGTGAGGCCATCTCCTTCCCGTCCTCACGAGTCACCCGGGTACGTAAAAATCCGTCTTCAAATACCTTTTAACTTCTGTCTTCTGGCACCGAGGCTGCTGCTTGCTATTCCATTACAGCGGCGGACTTGGTGCATCTGTGCATGATGTAGTCTCTTCTTGCATGACGGTCTTCAGCACCGAAACTGACTAAAAACTACTGCTACTCTTCTTAACTTCCTTTGTCTGTCAGGCTCATTGCGTCTCGCGTATTTATTCACTTCAGTTTATTGGAGGTGAACGACTTCACGGTCATTGCCTCTTCTGTCACGTTGAAAAGCTTCTCGAAGAATCTTCTTAACGTCAGTCATTGGCTCTTGGAATGTAGGCGAGGGCCTTTGATCACATGTGACGACTGAGAAACACGTGAGCCGGTCATTGGCTCTTCTGTCACGTTGAAAAGCTTCTCAAAGAATCTTTTTGACGACAGTCATTGGCTCTTGGAATGTAGGCGAGGGCCTTTGCTCACATGTGACAACTGAGAAACACGTGAGCCGATTGGGCGATGCCCTGACGGCTGAATCGACCGCGTGCGCTTATGTGGAACTTGCTGACTTCATGGTCATTGTCTCTTCTGCTCTGCTGTTCTGCCCACTGTTTGCCAGTGTGTAATTCTTCTAAAGTAAACTAAGTTTTTCATTTATATTCTAATTTCTACTTCACTTTGATTTCACTAATTTATTTACTTAAGTACCACTCAACATTCCTCCACACTTCGGAGAAATTCGCCCTCGAATTTACCACTCAACATTCCTCCACTCTTCACACGGCAAAAGCATTAACACAAGCAATGAAAACTTTGGATGACAATTACACACGCTTCACATTAAGTATGTTGAAAATACTTTATCGCTTTACTAAAGCACTGTAAGCTCATGAATCACATAGTTCACACATAAATGGTTATAATAAGTGTAACAAATCTTGATGACAATGAATACACAAAAATAGATTATTCACTTAGAAAGTTACATAGCAACACCTGTTTAATCTACTCTATATTGATGAAAGAATATCTATTCTACAGTATTATTTATTTTAACATGAGACTGTTTAATAAAGATTGAAGTACAATAAACAAAATTAATACACTAATGCTCAAAAGTAACCACTGAAGTACACCAATTAAGAGTGTGGTATCCAGTTAACAGGGATTTGATGAAGTGTCATATTATGATTTGGCTTATTTTTTCGTCTTAAATAAAAAAAAAACTGTACAAAGCAGAAACACCAACACAAAGGTTCCAGATATACCCGTTCGTAGCATTATAATTTTAGTTTTGTGTTCACTTTTTAATTTTAAGACATGTTGCATCATAACATTGGCATCAATTTTGCCTTGCTGCGAGTTTATGAACATATCTAATGACTTCAGATGGGAATTGTCAAGGGAGCAATTGAGGTAGGATAGGATAGGTTTTGTGTAGGAAATGTTTGCATGGCGTCTTCTGAAAAAAGCAAACAATATGGTTACAGACCTACCAACCTAGGAAGATCAAAAACAAAGAAAAGAAGGAATACGTTGTTAACTACAAGATCTACATGTTTCTACGTTCAATGTTTTTTTCTTAAAAAATAAACCATTATCATTTATTAATTATTTACATTTGTATATTATCCACAGTCTACTAAGATTCCACTAAGACATTCGCACTCTTGGTCGAAGATTGTATGGTGCCATGTCTGTTATGTTGTGCTGGCGTGGCCACTCTTTTTCCTTTTTGGGTACTTCCTCCACCCTTCGGAAAAGCAGACACTATTGTTGAAGGAATTACATCTGGAGCGCCCTTAAAAGGTTTTAAACGACTTGTATGCACAATGGTAGTTCGGGTGGGCAGTTGCAGTTTAACGTTGACTGGTGACGTGATCTCAATAATTTAATAAGGACCTCTGTAGTTTGTTACAAATTTCTTCGTTTTTCCTTTCGCAATGTATGGGGTTGACAGCATCACCCACTGACCGATTTTGTAATTTGGATATTTAGCTTGGGCATTACCTAATCTTTCCTGTCGTTCCGAAGCCATTGTATTAGATTTTTGAACCTTTTTCCATACATCCTTCATCATTCGACTGAAATCTCTTACTGTTTCTCCGACTTTTCCGTTTTTCTGCCTGATTACATCGAAAGGGGACGGCATTTTTCTCCCATAGACCACTTCATAAGGTGACATGCCAGTTGCTTCATGCGTTTTGGCGTTGTATACCGATACGATTATTGGTAAATACGTATCTCAATTAGAATGTTGTTCGTTAATATAATAACTAAGCATCTTACCAATTGTCCGATGAACCCTTTCTGTGCGTCCGTTGCACTGAGGGTGTAACGGAGTTGTGCGTAATTTACGTATTTTTAGTAAGTGGCAGAGCTGTTTCACTATTTCAGACATAAAATTAGATCCCTGATCTGTGATAATAGCTTCAGGTATGCCAAATTTAAGTATCCAGTTGTTAACTAAAGCTTGGGGAACTGTATTTGCTTGCTGATCTGGGAGACTCACCATAGCTAAATAGCGTGAAAAGTGATCTATAATTGTAAGAACATACTTATTACCAGCAGGTGTTTTATGAAATAGCCCGTAGAGATCCAGTCCACAGATTTGAAATGGACATGAAGCCTCGGGGAGCCTCTGTAAGGGTATTTTTTAACGAGAAAGTTCAGCTCATTGTGCGCACGCAATGCAATTACGAACGTACTGCGCAACATCCTGCTTTCTGGTTTGCCACCAAAATCGCTCTGCTACGCGTCTTTCGGTTGTCTGCTGTCCACCGTGTCCTGCAAGGATATGATCGTGGGTCTCTGCCATTATTTCTTGTCTAAGGTGTCGGGGAACAACAATTCGCAGTCCAAGTTTTGTTTTATGGCATATTACAGCATCTTCAAAGCAAAATTGATTTTGAGTTGCGTATATTTTGCATTCTGTATCCTCATTTTGTGCCTTTCTCCAGTCCTCAGTATCTCGGCCTGTTGCTTCCAAAAGTGCTATTTTCCGACTTAGGCAATCTGCATTCGTGTGTTTTTTGCCTGGTTTATGGATAACTTCGAAATCCATTTCGGAAAGACATAGGGCCCAACGGGTGAGACGACTAGATGGATACTTTAAACCAAGCAACCATTTTAAAGCTGCGTGGTCTGTAATAACCTTGAATTTCCTACCATACAAGTAGCATTTAAAGTATTTGATGCCATAAATAACACTTAACAATTCTTTCTCCTTTGTGGAATAATTTCTTTCTGCCGTTGTTAGTTGTCTCGAAGCGTAGGCTATGGGTTTTTCCGCGCCATTAATATTCTGACTCAAAACAACTCCTACTGAGGGACCACTTGCGCCACAGGATAAAATAAATACTTTATTATAATCTTGGTAGGCTAATACTGGACTGTGTGTTAACTTATCTTTAAGGGTTTGAAATGCTGATTCACAATCTTCACACCAATGAAATTTTGCACCATTTTTCAATAATTGGGTTAAGGGTCGGGCAATTTCAGCAAAATTTTGAACATATTTTCGGTAATACGATGCGAGACCAATGAAACTTTGTACTTCCTTAAGGCGCTGTGGTGTTGGGACGTCCTTAACTGCCGAAATTAATCGAGGATCTGTTTTAATTCCCTTTTCACTAATGACGTGCCCTAGGTATGTAACCTCTGTCAATGCAAAACTACATTTTTCCATATTTAATGTTAATTTAGCTTTTCTAAGTCTCTGAAAAACATTACGCAGACGCACAGCATGTTCATTAACGTCTTTGGAGAATACAATAATATCGTCTAGATATACACAACATGGCTGAGTTTTGATTCCTCGCAATACTCCATCGAGGAGTCTTTGAAAAGTTGCTGGTGCATTTTTCAAACCGAAAGGCATTCTTTTAAATTGCCAGTGGCCTCCAGGGGTAGAAAATGCTGTTTTATACCTATCTTCAGGTGCAACTTCCAATTGATGATATCCGCTACGTGGATCGATTGTTGAGAAAAGTATTTACTGTTACCCAAACTGTTAATGATATCTGTAATGTTTGGAAGAGGATAAACATCTGAGATTGTTTGTTTGTTAAGGTGTCTGTAGTCACAACAAAATCTATATCGTTTCGTACCGTCGGGAGACTTCTTTGGAATAATTACAATATTTGAATTATAAGCCGATTCAGAATATTCTATAATTCCATAATTTAGATGCTGTTCTAAAAATTCATCCAGTACTGGCTGTAAGTGATGCGGAACTCTATAAGGCTTCCTATAAACTGGGGGGCTATTTCCTGTTGGGATCCTATGCTGTGTGATATCTGTTGCTGGCAGTGGACCTTCTGCATTAAATAAATCTTGGAACTCAACTAAAACTGCTTCTATCGTGTCTATATCATTTCCTTTCAAATGCTCAATCTTCTGGCGTAATGCGGTTTTATAGGCGTCTGGTTTCTGACCATCAGTAATATCTGACCAAATGAAATCTTCTTCTTCAAAAGTATTGACTGTAGCTACTAATATTCCCTTATGCAACTCTTTGTCGTCCACTCCGAAATTGTCAATATGTATCGGTACTTTTCTTTCTCCCTCAATGTCTTGTACCCGTACAACACTTCTACGTACAAAACAATGTGATACATCTAATTCCTCATTTTCCTCTAATGGCTCTATTAGACATATTGTATCTGTAGGTACCTCGGGGTCAACGGTCATCCAGAAAAGTCTTCCTGAGCCAGATGGTATCTGATCCCGCAAATCAACCTTCAAGGACGTTGCACGCAGTGTAGTTGATTTCGCCTTCCGGTTGGGGAAATCTTGCGGCAGTGGGCCCTTTGCAGCGGTGTCACCTAGCTGAAACACTATTCCGCTGTTCCACAGTGTGCTGTCTGAGGTCGATTTTAGCATGATGTTTATTCAGGAAATCCAACCCTAGGATCGCGTCGTACCCGTCAGTTACCTTTGTTACCACTTCTACATCTTCTTGAAATTGTACACCGTGAATATAGAAAATCAATGATGTACGTCCTAATGACTTCACTGTACCTCCTCCTACCCCATTCAATCTATACCTTGGAGGGTCATATTTCTTTTCTCCAATACATTCATTACTCACTATTGATACGTTTGCGCCTGTATCCACCAGTATCCTTGCCTCTTTATCATGTATGGTAGCAGATAACCAGTATTCCGCCTTCACATTCGCCTTAATGGCATGAAATTTTATTGGGAACGCCTGGCGGCGGCTCCGACATTCCCGTTTGAGTTTAACTGATTTCTATTTCCAAAATCTTTCTTAGACCTGCAATCCTTGAATGTGTGACCTATTCTTTGACAATTAGTGCATTTAGGTTATCTGCAATTTTTTGCTATATGTCCCTGTCCATCGCACCTAAAACATCGTACTCCTACTGAAAATACATTTCGCTTCTCCTTGTATCTGGTGGCAATGTCTATTTCTTCGAAAGCCGTCGCCACAGATACAGCTTCCGCTAAATTTTTAGGAATCTCTGCCCTGACACGACGGGACGTTTCAGGAGGTAACCCACGTAAAAATGTATCCAGAACTCTATCTTCTGCCTCTTGTAAAATAACTTTTTTGCTTCATCACTAGTTGTCAACTGATAGGTGTTAATATTAACTTTTCTAATCCTATCTACAAAACTTTCTAACGACTCGTTTTGCCTCTGAGTGATAGCGTTTAACTGTTCCCTATAAAATCTACAGCTGTTCTGTTTTTGAAAACGTTTAAGCAACCCTTTCTTCAATTCCTCAAATGTTGGAGCATTCTGTAATTCTTCATGGTATAATACGTGTGCTTTAGCCTCTCCTAGCAATCTTAACTTTGTCATTTGTAAGAGCTGTTCATCTGACCATGATCCAAACTTTGCAGCTGCTACTAAATCATCAAAAAAGACTGTTATGTCCTCGCCAGGTTTACCTGAAAAAGGAGTTACCAAGGCTGCTGCTGAGGAATCTAGGATGGGAGGGATTGAACTGGTTTGCCTAACCTCACTCAACTGTTTAAATAATGCATTATTATCACTTTTAAGCTGTGCTCTCTGATTAACTAAGCTCTGAATAGCTTCCTCAGTAGAAACCGCTTGTGGTGCTGACTCTGACTTTGTACGATTTCGTCTCATAATTTTACAAACTGTTAGTTACACAATCTTACGACACTGAATGAAAAATATGTTTAAATATTTTCGACAAACTCTTAAAATCATGAGAGAAAATACACTTCTAATTAAAGAAAATATTACGACTGCTATGCAAACCTATATCCTTTCACACATTAAACAATACTAACTGTGGACCTTTACTGACTGTCCTTCACACCTTATATTGAGCCAAGGGTTTTTTCTCTGACACCAAATGTAGCAGTTCTGTCACTAAATGTAACTGGGTTTTCGCTTTTGATGCTAGTCAATTGCCAGGATGAGCATTACTGCAAAAGGCATTTGATTCTAAAGCATTCTGTCAGGGTGAAAATACTAAATTAATTAATTTTTTCTCTCTTAACAACATGTCGGCAGGGTGGGTTCTTCCTTGGCTCAGGTATGAGGTAGAATGAAACAGCATTTTTACATAAGATAACTTTTATTGAAGATTTGTACAACTGTTTTCTTACTCGATGTTCTGGCTCGGAGAGCGGCAGCTGTTTCGTTTGCGGAGCCTTCTGCTGCGGCAGCGGCGGCGTCTCATTACGCGTGGCAGTGTGTATCTTGTGTCGCCGTCTCGCCCAGTTGACTGGAGACGCGCAGCGTTTAATTATTGCGAGCGAAGTCGTGCATCGGATGGTGATACCTTGGATGTGGCGTCCCAGTGTTTCTCTTCTCAAAGCGACCGCGTGTGTTGTGCGTCAGCCAGCGGAGCGGCGCGGCGGGGGAAGGCCAGTGTCCCGGACTCGAACAACGGACTCCCACTTGCCAGTCTTCGGCTGTCAGATCGTCATCCCAGCTCACAGGTGACTGCTGATGTGAGGCCGTCTCCTTCCCGTCCTCACGAGTCACCCGGGTACGTAAAAATCCGTCTTCAAATACCTTTTAACTTCTGTCTTCTTGCGCCGAGGCTGCTGCTTGCTATTCCATTACAGTGGCGGACTTGGTGCGTCTGTGCATGATGTAGTCTCTTCTTGCATGACGGTCTTCAGCACCGAAACTGACTGAAAACTACTGCTACTCTTCTTCACTTCCTTCGTCTGTCAGGCTCACTGCATCTCGCGTATTTATTCACTTCAGTTTATTGGAGGTGAACGACTTCAAGGTCATTGCCTCTTCTGTCACGTTGAAAAGCTTCTCGAAGAATCTTCTTAACGTCGGTCATTGGCTCTTGGAATGTAGGCGAGGGCCCCTTTGATCACATGTGACGACTGAGAAACACGTGAGCCGGTCATTGGCTCTTCTGTCACGTTGAAAAGCTTCTCGAAGAATCTTCTTGATGTCGGTCATTGGCTCTTGGAATATAGGCGAGGGCCTTTGCTCACATGTGAAAACCGAGAAACACATGAGCCGGTCGATGCCCTGACGGCTGAATCGACAGCGTGCGCTTATGTGGAACTTGCTGACTTCATGGTCATTGTCTCTTCTGCTCTGCTGTTCTGCCCACTGTTTGCCAGTGTGTAATTCTTCTAAAGTAAACTAAGTTTTTCATTTATATTCTAATTTCTACTTCACTTTGATTTCACTAATTTATTTACTTAAGTACCACTCAACACATTATATAAATGAGCACATCATAGTGGAAACATAGTTAGACCATTGATAATTCCAGTTCCACCTAGACAAACAGGTGATTAGAAAATGTGTGCTTGAGAATGGGGCCATAATTAGACCAAAGATTGTTCCATACTCTAGCTTCACATGTTATTAAAAAAAATGGGCCCCTGAATATCAGACCACAGCTAGACCGATTAGGATTCCAGGTATCAGATTGAAATCTTGGCTCATTACAAACGTAAGCACTTGAGACTGGGGGCACAGGTAGAACATTGGTGATTCCAGGTTCCAGCTAGACAGATAAGTTACTAGAGAATGAGCGCTTGAGAATGTGACAGAAGTTAGATCAATCATGATTGCACGTTCTAGCTGGACAGCTTAGCTCATTACAAAAATAGACGCTTGAGAATTGGATCACAGTTACACCAAAGATGAGGAAAAGATCCAGATTGACAGCTTGACTGATTTTCAAGACTGAGTACTTGAAAATGAGGCCACAGAGCCATGATGAAGCCAGGCCCCATCTTGATAAATGGCTGATTGCAAGATTGGATCTTGAAGGAGATCAGTGATGACACCAGGTTCCACCATGACGGTTTGATTGACTGCAACAAGTGGTGATTGAAAATAGGGCTGTGACCACCCTGAAACAATAAAGTGAAGCTGTGGAACTACTACTTCAAGAAAATCGATACATTTATAATTTTCAAAAATGTAACATGCAGCGTGTTTCTAAACATTTTTGCAACGTAAGGAAAGAAGTAGATGAAACTCTCAAAATAATCTCCGTACACAAACGTACAGTTGACTGACGCTTATTTAAGAACTTAGGCTGTCGCGCATCAGATAAAAGTACTTCGTGATACTGCATCGTTCTTGTAAAATCTTCTGATCGGAAGTTTCGGTCATATTCCGATAACTGTTTGCACAATGCGTCGCACTGTTTTCTCTCTCTCTTTACGATTATTATCATTTCTCACAAGGGGGAAGGAGGTGGGCAGGCTGGCAACGTGTAGAACCGGTATTCAGCTGACGGGTTCACATGTGTAACAAACGTTTAGTTACATAAAAAATATGAAGTAAATTCAGATTTAAAATACATATTCGAGAATATTCTTTGAGGATTTTTATAAATTTATAGATGACTTTAAGCTGTTATTAAAGGGCAATATCGGATATGATACTGTTATGATAAATAGGCATGTTGGTTTGCACGAAACTTATCATGCTGGCGATGCTGGTAAAATGAAGGGTACCACAACAGGGCTCTCTGAAACCGAAGTAAAGAATTAATATTTATATAATGCAAGACCGACGAAACGGAAGTATGGAGTGAGATGGAGCGCTCTTGACTGGGGCTGGAAGGAACGGTAAATCTTGCCATAGACTTTCTGTTTCAGTAGTAGGAGTTGGTTAAAGTTAGAGCGGTAGATGATGGATAAGGTATGGCGGTGCAGAGAAGGTTGGGTGTAGATTCAACGGGGCAGCATGGTACCTCGAGTGATGATTAGAGGTAGGTCATCAGGTGCTTGGATTGGGTTTTCCGAGTTAAGTATTAGGTCCAAAAGTGCTCCAAGAGAGAAGAATATGTAAAAAGGGGATTGGTTGGCGTAGGAAGGCGAACCTGAGACAATATTTTTGTAAAATTTCAAGGGCTTTGTAGAATTTTGGAGAGACGGAGAGCCAGGAAACGTTAGCATAGGAATGGGGTCGATGAGAGATGCAGAGCTGAGACGAATAATAGAAAGCTGTAGGTTCGTGGTGCACTGTCAAAATTGTATCAATTTGAGAACAGTACTTCCTGCGTCGTAGTTGTTGATCACTGGCTGTTGAATGACGTCACCATCAGTATAAGTGGTGTGTTGCTTGACACAATCACGTCGATTAAATTTGTAGGCTTAACGTTGCAAAGCAGTGTTAAATGGAATGAGAATTTAAGAATTGTGGTAGGGAAGGTGAATAGCCGATTCTGTTTTTTGGTAGAATTTTGGGAAATTTAGGTTCATCTTTAATGGAGAACGCGTGCTAGTGCAACCCATTGTTGATTACTGTTCGAGTGTTTGGAATCCGCACCACGTCGGTTTAAAGGAAGACATCGAGCAGTTTAGTTACGGGAAGGTTCGAACAACACTCAAGTGTTATAGAAATGCTTCAGGAACGCGAATGGGATTCACTGGAGGAAGGCGACAGTTCTTTTCGAGAAGCACTATTGAGAAAATTTAGAGAAGTGGCATTTGTGGATGACAGTAGAACGGTTCAACTGTTGCCAACGTACATTTCGCGTAAGGACCATTAAGATCAGGGCTCATGCAGGGGCACACAGACAGTCGCTTTCCCTCGTTCTATTTGTGAGTGGAACAGAAAAGTAAATGACAAGTAGCGGTACAGGCTACCCTCCACCACGCACCATACTGTGTCTTGCGGAGTATGTATGTGGATGTAGATGTAGATGTAGATGTAGATGGTGATGGCGTTCACCGTTGAACTAATGGGTGGAGGATGGAGCGTGAGAGCCGTTTTGTTTGCGTTTATGTTTGCTTACAGCGGTAGCGTGAGAGCAAGTAATCATCGCGCCACAAGTTTAAAGCTCTGGTCGTCTGCTCGAGTGAATTTAAATTTTGTGTCTAACTCGTCGTTCACAACCCCCCTTCGTAGCCGAGAACGCTATTGCAAGGCTTTCTCGGAGGTCCGCAACGCCTCGGAGATAACTAGTTCGAATCCTAATGGAAGAACTTTTCACCACCGTTATGATGCGTATCGGTAGCCATTATGTTCCGAGGAGTGAAATGTTACGTTCTAAGTGCTAACGATAAATGGGTGGAAGGTGTCCAAAGGAACCTGACGCCATAGGAATCTTGTGGCGACGCAGTGTGATTTGCAAAGTTCCAAAATTTCTTCTTACACACGCACGCCTACTTAAAGATGCTGACATGCATTCCTCAGCTGGGAAAAGCTATAGAAAAAAAAAACAGCTGTACACACCATAATCTCAAGGCGCACTAAAATTGTTTTGGCGGTGGAAGGAAATAGTTAAATGAAATTATTTGTGTGCATAATATTCCACTCTGTTACGATAGGCTTTCATACACCAGTCACTACCAAGCTGTACTCTAAACTGTACATAGTCTGAGAAGTCCACACGCACACCTCATTTATAGCCGTAGTCAATTTATGGTAATCCTTCACCGAAAGTTTACAAACGGATTGTTTCTTGCAGAACTGCTTTCTCAAATGTTGCTGGTATCAGTCTCACGGAACAAATTGTGCAAGTTCGCGAGTAAGCAATACGCCACGCGGAATTACTTATTTAAAACATCACTAAAAATTCTGAATTTCACAGTGTCCTTTAAATCGAACGTCCACTCTTTATGGCACTTCTCAAATACTCTGGTACAAAAATATCACGATATTAATGATTTTCAAAGGGGCATATATCCATACGTCAGATCACCACGAGACCCAAGCCCTCACTCTGCTCTCTACATAAAGAAGATTTAAGTTCCCATAAAACACACGAATATGCTAATTTCTTATTGGCAGAGAAACATCACAGCCAATCCGAATGCAGCATGAAGCCCGCTCAATCCCGCACATATATGCAGAACCATTGAGAAACATCACAGCCAATCCGAATGCAGCATGAAGCCCGCTCAATCCCGCACATATATGCAGAACCACTCAAAATTTATCAGTGAATCAGAATAGTAAATTGCGATAAATAAATTTGGAAAAACCCAAAAAACCTAAATTTAATTCCCTTTTCAGAAAACTAGTTTTCAGAACTCATAATCTCATTTCTCCAGTACCATAAACTGACGAAATAGTTTATAATATATTTCAGTGTGATGACGAACACACACGTCATTCTCGAACACTCCTCACGTGACCAGTTACTTAAATGTGTAGTATAAAAACTTTATATGAAATAGTATTTAACATTCACACCTTCTTTCACTCTCATTACGAAACACAATAGTAGTAATAAAATTAGAAAACTAAACAAACAAAACTGGAAATAAAATTGACAGTATTTTCATCGCAGCTCCAACACTGCCAGTCAGTTAGTGACATCTTCCATACGGCATATAAACTACATTGACTCGAGCCATCTGACGGCACCCATCTTCCGCGTGACTCACACTGCACGTCTGTTCACAGATTTCAAATCTATACGGAGGATGTAGAGCAGCTACGACGCAATCTGGAAAGGTGAGCAAAAGATTACTTGATACAAGTGCACTCTAACTAAATATATTTTTCTCACTTTGTTGCTGAAGAACTGCTACACTGTTGACAACTTGTGGCAGCAGTGGCTTGCTCTAAGCAGAACCCCGACATGGGCGTGCGTGCTTGTGTCTACATTAAATATTTGCCGACAGAGCTAGTTTTCAACAGTTAGGTATAATGTTCGGCACAAACTAGCAACACGGAACTAATTTCGAACTAGAAGAAGATGCCCAGATGGCAGCCGCTAGTAACAGCACCCTGGCGGTCTTCATTGGTCGGTGACTTCGAGGTTCATTATTGCTCAGGTCATCCTAGTGGTGTCGATGTTCAAAGCGCTGCTCAAGGCATGTACAGGAATCTTCATCGAAGCGCCAAGGGAGTATCGGTAACCTACGATATTACAGTTACTTGTCCGACAAAGAAGGAAAGGTGGTTGCGTAACATTTCTGATTGCAGTAGGTTTGGACCACGGCCGGAATTAAATTCCGAACTTCTCCACTTCTCCATAGTATCTAAAGGAGAAGGCACGTGAAACTAATCGTGGCGATCAGTTTTTGGTACGGGGACGTTAAACTTGGGCGAAACAGCTACGTGCAATACTGGAGTGTAGCATCAGGATCTGGGTTGATCATTCACAAGTGAAAGGTTTTACTTCTGTTGTGTACGACTTCATACACAATGGTAAGGACAGTTGTGCTGCAGAGTGGTGCGGAAACTGTCGTCGTAGGAAAGCTGAAAAGGGGCAGATGTGATTACTGAACAAGTATACAGCGAAAAGAAGATTTGTTTAACTTGTATTTCTCCAAACGTATGAGGACTAGTTAAAAATGATGCAACAGGAAATCGGGTCCAGCTACTACAACAGCAACAACGATGGTGACGGAGCCGCGACTGAGCGGTGTCTGCTTAGCTTCATGTAGCGATGTCTCTCCGAACACGACTTGGTCTGAGCGGCTGTCGTCGGCCGTCCCGTACTGCAGAGGCAGAGGGCGCTCGAAGTACAAAGTGCGCGGTTGGTTTATGCAGCTCCCGCGTGACCGCTGTCGGCAGAAGACCGAAAATTCATATTCTGTTGCCATGATGCCCGTGGGGTGGTATCGATACATGATACCACAGTTACTAGTTCGTGCATAGTTCTTTCAGCTGCAGTGATTTTCTGGAACTTCTCTCCTAGGTCGTTCATAAATCGTGTAACCTTCCGGCTAAAGCCGATACACTGTACACCAAAGTCAGGAAGCAATGTCAGTTCAAGATGAGCGAAATCTGACCACCACCCACACCTCCTTCCTACTGTGGTTTTGGTTCTTGTGCAACACTGGACGCAACGCTTACGTCATAAGTGAAACATCTTGTACTGCACATCCGTTGTTAGTATCCGATTATTCGGAAAACTTCATTTCTACACTTTCATCTTCGCTTGTCAGCCCATTTCATTTTCAAGTTTTCTCAGTCCTCGGACGATCTTCAATTATTTCTATTGACCTCTGCGAAAACCGCAGCTGCCTCGACAGCGCCGAGACGCTTAGCACTAACTAAACTGGTTGAGCTGGCCGTGTGGACCTCACACGCCGATCCCCGTCTGCTTACAATTCGTGTGCGTCTCCGCCCCCGCACTAAAGCCCGGTGTGAGCAGGAGGTGGGCGTGGCGAGGCCGGTGGCGAGTGAACGGCCACATTACGGCCGAGCGCGGCCGAAGGGCAGCGGAAGTGCGCGGGCGGCCGACTCGAGTCCTACGTGTGGCGCATGGGGCAGGCGCCATTAGCAGCTGCTAATGAGCGGCGCGCACACTCACCCCACGTCGCAGCGCGCATGCGCAATCGGAAGCGCTCGTTGGTGTCCGCTCCATATAGCAGACGGCGCCTCATTACGCCTGCTGCACAATTAGTCTACACCAGGAAATACCGTATCACTACTGTCCTTTTTCTGAATAATCGAGCTGCTGTGTGTAAAACAGCTTCAAAGTACCATACGTGAGAAACAGAAAAGGTTTTAAGCTATAACGGTAATCTTGTGGTGGCCATTTTCATAACAGCCTTATGTACATTGCAGTAGTTTAAAATAAAAATGTCTTTTTCTTGCTGCACATAAAGATTAACTTACGCACCCAGACGCGTTTCGCCTTTGTTGCGAGATATCTTCAATGGATGACCTGAAATATTATACGATTTTCTCGTTTGCACCTATAGGTTATAGTTTGTACATACAAGTTATAGATTTAAAACTGTTCATTGGAGTTTTTACAAATAAAATGGAAATATACTCCAGATCAACGACCATTTTATTATACAGGGTGTCTCAAAAAGATTATACGTATTACAATGTATTATTTTGTCCAAACTATCGGTCGCTGCGCCTCGGCTCGGCTTTTGGAGAAAATAATACATAGTCTAGTTTACGAAAATAGCCGCTAGATTTCAGTTGTGTTCTGTTTTGCTCAGTAACAGTTACGTGTTTAAAATGGCTGCTCCGCTGCAGTACAAAATCATCAGACGATCAATTACAATTACAAAATGATCTAGAGACAGTTTCTGTATGGTGCGAAATGTGGCAATTAGCACTAAACAAAGAAAAGTGCGAGGTCATCCACATGGGTACTAAAGGAAATCCGATAAATTATGTGGAAACGATAAATTGCACAAATCTAAGGGCTGTCAATTCGACTAAATACCTAGGAATTACAATTACGAGCAACTTAAATTGGAAAGACCACACAGATAATATTGTGGGGAAGGCGAAACAAAGACTGCGCTTTGTTGGCAAAACACTTAGAAGATGTGAAAAACCCACTAAAGAGACAGCCTACATTACACTTGTCCGTCCTCTGCTGGAATATTGCTGCACGGTATGGGATCCTTACAAGATAGGATTGACGGAGGACATCGAAAAATTGCAAAGAAGGCCAGCTCGTTTCGTGTTATCGCACAACAGGTGTGAGAGTGTCACTGATATGATACACGATTTGGGGTGGCAGTCACTGAAACAAAGGCGGTTTTCTTTGCGATGAGATCTATTTACGAAATTTCAGTCACCAACTTTCTCTTTCGAATGCGTAAATATTTTGGTGACACCCACCTACGTAGGGAGAAATGATCATCATAATAAAATAAGAGAAATCAGAACTCTAACGGAAGATTTACGTGTTCCTTTTTCCCACGCGTCATTCGAGAATGGAATGGTAGAGAAGTAATATGAAAATGGTTCGATGAACTCTCTGCCAGGCACTTAAGTGTGAATTGCAGAGTAACCGTGTGGCTGTAGATGTAGAAATCATTTTGTGTTCTCGAGTTTGCGTAGTGCAATTCCGTGATTACAGTGCAAAGGCGTTTCAGTTTGAGGTACCCAATTGATCCTCCGAATGGGTGGAACATTCGCAGATGGTATCGACAGTTTCTAGATACAAGATGTGTATGTAAAGCAAAGAGTCCTGGCCGCCGTCGTGTTCCTGAAGAAAATGGTGCACGAATTTAAACTGCTTTCCAACGTGGTCCTTCAAAGTCAACTCTTCGTGCCAGTCGGGAGTTACAACTGCCTAGAACCACAATTTGGCTGTTTTGAGACGTCGGTTGGTTTACAAGCCGTACAAAATACAGCTGTTACAAGCTTTGCGTCCTGATGACAAATGCAAAAGCTTGGCATTTTGTAACGAGTTTCTTGGTGCTATTGACAATGATAACACTTTCGCGCAACGCATCGCGTTCAGTGATGAACCGACTTCCCATGTTAGTGGTCAGGTAAACAAACACAGTGTTCGAATTTCGGGCGTACAGAACCAACATGCAGCCATTGAACATGTACGAGATTCGCTCAAAGGCAATGTGTTTTGTGCGATATCCCGATCATCTGTTTACGGTCCATTCTTCTTTGGTGGAAACACGATTAACAGTCAGCAGTATCTTGCTATGCTACTAAACTGGTTGTTTCCGAGGCTGTGCAAAGACAGCTTCATTTTTCAACAAGACGGACACCCTCTCACTGGAGTCGCCAAGTGCGTGAATATCTGAATGAAACTCCACCGAACCGTTGGACTGGTCGTCAAGGAGCTGGCAACTTAGCATGTCTCAGCTGTGCTCCACGGTCACCAAATTTGACACCCTCTGACTTCTTCCTGTGGGGTTTCGTTGAGGACAACGTTATGTACCACCACTCCCACAGAACCTGGAAGAGTAGACGAACCGGATCTGTACTGCCATAACATCAGTGACGAAGGACATCCGAGCAAGTATGGAAGAAATTGAGTATCGATGTGATATTGTTCGTGTCGCTGATGGATGACATATTGAAGCCGGCCGCTGTGGCCGAGCGGTTATAGTCGCTTCATTCCGGAACCGCGCTGCTGCTACGCTCGGAGGTTCGAATCCTGCCTAGGGCATGGATGTGTGTGATGTCCTTAGGTTAGTTAGATTTAAGTAGTTCTAAGTTCTAGGGGACTGATGACCTCAAATGTTAAGTCCCATAGTGCTCAGAGCCATTTAAACCATTTGAACCAGTTGGAGGACATATTGAACATATGTCATCTGAACTTAAGAGGTTCGTAAATATGTGTGTAAAGTTTCATATCGTATGTATTAAAGTTTAATAAATATATGCATTCGAAATACGTATATTCTTTTTGCAACACCGTAAATAAGACAAAAAGCTTTCTCTCATGTCGTAAATTGCTGAAAGCTCCCAGTTTTACTTGTGGTCCTTCTGTTTTCGAAATATACCACTATAACTGTCATTTTCTGCTTTTCGAGTGAAATTTGCTTCTGTGCTTTCAGTTTAGCTGTACGTGTACAGATGTAAGATTTGATGTATGTCTTTGTGTGTGTGTGTGTGTGTTTGTGTGTGTGTGTGTGTGTGCAATCTTCTTATTTCTTATCTTATTATTTATTTATTTTTGTTATTTTATTTTGTATTTACTTGTTTTTATTGCCGTTTTTTTCCTTTTCATTTTTCATTTATTTATGTAGCAGAGAAATGAGAATTGTGATCATCTTTCGTGACATTTGTCTATTATATCCTTAGTGGGTATAAACAGTGAATAGTTAGTCATATTCACATGGTCATTTACTAGTAGCTTCTTTTCAGCCTTTGTTTCATATATATATATATATGATAATTTTCTTGTAAGGTTAGGATGTGCCTTTCGTTATTTATTCTGGTTATTTTCAGGTCATTCTCTCTTGCAGTACGTTTGTGATTATTTTCTCCTAAAATTTCTGCAAAAGTTGAGTGACTTGTCCCATATATCCGTCCTCTGATACATTCTTTCTACCGGGAGTTCAATGTTCTGCTGATTTGCCATGCATACTTTCCATTACGTGTGTTCCACTGCATTTGGTATATTTCTGCTTTCAGACAGATCTCTGTGCCATTTTTTATTTGTGGAAAGTACCTTTTGATTGAATTGTCTACTTCGAATGCTGTGTTTATACCTTGTCTTTTGAAAATGTTATTTATTTTATATGTGAGTTTGAGCTTGCATGTCATTGTGTACCATCTTCATCTTCTTTCTTTTTTCAGGTATTCTTTGTGCCGCTGTTGTCCTGTGGCTGTGTGTACTTATTCGTGTCTTCTTTTCTTATTCTGTTGTTTGTGACTGTGTGCATATAGTGGTTATTGACTGTATATATTTAATTTTTTGTTTAATTTCTTGACTACATTCCTATTATGCCAATTGTTTGTTGCTCCTTATGTGCAAACGATAACCTGTATATGCACACGAGAAAATCGTGTAATATTTCAGAACGTTCACTGAAAATCTCTTTGAAACAAGGCGAAACAAGTCTACGTAGCCCGCATCTCGTGATCGTGCGGTAGCGTTCTCGCTTCCCACGCCCGGGTTCCCGGGTTCGATTCCCGGCGGGGTCAGGGATTTTCTCTGCCTCGTGATGGCTGGGTGTTGTGTGCTGTCCTTAGGTTAGTTAGGTTTAAGTAGTTCTAAGTTCTAGGGGACTTATGACCACAGCAGTTGAGTCCCATAGGGCTCAGAGCCATTTGAACCATTTTTGAACCAAGTCTACGTACACAAGTTAAAGAAAAGAGCTCACGTACAGCATCCAAAAGGCATGTTTCTTTTAAACTACTGCAGGTTTAAATTATGTTTAAAGTTTGTTGTATGTCGGTGAGTGCTTCCGTTATTGAACACTGGACGGATAAAATCTGTATAATATGCGCTCCTTTTTAAGGAGAAGCTAGTTCTCACGCATCTCCATGACTAGGACGTCATACCTACCTAATTATGTGTCGTGCAATGATATAATTTTGCAGAAACATTCAGTGGGTAATGTCCGCAAAATGTGATACGAACACAATTAGTATTAAATAAATAATAAATTAAAACATTTCTAGTATTTAAGTCTTACTGCATGAAAAGTTAAAATGAATAAATGATAAACTTTCTTCCTTTCATTATTTTGTGAGCGGTGTCAGCGAGAAAAAGTAGCTCAAAAGTTTGGAATTATGTGTAAAGTTCGTTGGAAGGCGTTAAGTCATCTCATTCTCAAATACTGGATGAATACTGTCTGGGTAATTTGCACGCCATGAGGTGCACTGCCTCAAGGCTTACGCACAGTTCCAAACAATACATGTCTTACTGTGTTAAACGTTCAACATAATTTTTAGTTTGATCAGTATGTGGATTAAATAGTGAAAATCGAATATCTATTGGCCTGGGAGCCTCGAGATAGACAACCTGAAACTGGGAGTTTACAGCACGTACCAAATAGTTCCTTTAGTAATATACACTGAAGAACCAAAAAACTGGTACACTTGCCTAATATTGTGTAGGGTCCCCGCGAGTGCCGGCCGGTGTGGCCTAGCGGTTCTAGGCGCTTCAGTCTGGAACCGCGCGACCGCTACGGTCGCAGGTTCGAATTCTGCCTCTGGCATGGATGTGTGTGATGTCCTTAGGTTAGTTAGGTTTAAGTAGTTCTAAGTTCTAGGGGACTGATGACCTCAGATGTTAAGTCCCATAGTGCTCAGAGCTATTTGAACTATTTGAATCCCCGCGAGTACGCAAAAGTGCCGCAACACGACGTGGCATTGACTCGACTAATGTCTGAAGTAGTGCTGGAGGGAAATGACACCATGAAGCGTGCAGAGTTGTCCATAAATCCGTAAAAGTACGAGCGGGTGGAGATCTCTTCTGAACAGCGCGTTGCAAGGCATCCCAGTTATGTTGAATAATGTTCATGTCTGAGGAATTTGGTGCCCACGGGATGTGTTTAATCTTAGAAGAGTGTTGCGCGAGCCACTCTGTAAAATTCTGAACATTTGGGGTGTCGCACTATCCTGCTGTAATTGCCCAAGTCCTTCGGAATGCACAAAAGACATGAATGGATGCAGGTGATCAGACAGGATGATTACGCACGTGTCACCTGGGAGAGTCGTATCTACACATATCAGGTGTCCCATACCACTCCAATGCCACATGTCCCACACCATTATAGAGCTTCCACCAGCTTGAACAGTCCCCTGCTGACATGCAAGGTCCTTGGACTCATGAAATTGTCTTCATACCCGAAAATGCCAATCCGCTCGATACAATCTGAAACGAGAGTCGTCCGACTAGGCAACATATTTCCAGTTATCAGGAATCGAATGTCGGTGTTAACGGGCCTAGGCGAAGGGTAAAGCTTTGTGTCGTGTAATCATCAAGTGTACACGAGTAGGCGCTCGGCTCCGAAAGCCCATATCGTATCTACGTTGAATGGTTCGCACGCTGAGGCTTGTTGATGGCCTAGCATTGAAATCTGCAGCAATTTACGGAAGGGTTGCACATCTGTCACGCTGAACGATTCTCTTCAGTCGTCGATGATCCCGTTCTTGCAGGATCTTTTCCGGGCCGCAGCGATGCCGGCGATTTGATGTTTTACCGGATACCTGATATTTACGGTACCTCGTGAAATGGTCGTATGGAAAAATCCCCACTTCATCGCTCGTGCGCCGACTATAACGCCGCGTTCGGACTCACATCTTGGTGACATGCCATTGTGCAGCGGTAACCGATCTGACAACTGTGCCAGATACTTGTTGTCTTAAATAGGCGTTGCGAACGTAGCGCCGTATTCTGCCTGTTTACATATCTCTGTACTGTAATACGCATGCCTATACCAGCTTCTTTGGCACTTCAATGTAGAGAGCCGAATAAGTTGAACAGATTCTTTCTTTTTGAATATTCTGGTCTGCACACATTATCGACCCACCATCCTCAGAAAAATCATTTCCTGCAAACTGTTATGAGGACAGTTATTTCAATATATATGACACACTCTCTCTCTCCCTCCCTCCCCCCCCCTCTCTCTCTCTCTCAACCACACACACACGCACACACACACACACACACACACACACACACACACACACACACACACACACAGTTAAAAACGTATGATGGAAATTTTAGATTGGAATATAAACATTTTAAGTTAATTAGATCCTAATTTCAGAAAAATTCTTCGCAGCGACTTTCTTGGATAAATGTATTTCTCGTCGCGATAGATTTATACTTAATGTCTGGCTTTCGATGAATTCACATGTCGCCATCGTCAGGAGCTTTCCACGGGGAATGTGGTACTTCAGTTGATCGAATTATGTCATGGAGACGTCATGAAGTCTGAAAATTTCCGTATGTTTCAACAGTCCATTCAGCGGAGGCAATTGGGAAAAAGAATCCAGTAATCGCAAATTTTTGTATATAATGCTATCAACTATATACTGAAACTTCCTGACCCGTAGGGTGTGAGCGTGGGATTGGTGATGGTGGTAGGTGGGGTGGATTGCGTTTAAATGTCACTTTCTTACGTTTTTCTTGAATAATCGACACCTTCTACCCATAATGTTACCCATACAAAATTAAACTACATTAAATTCCCTGCAAATAAATTCCGATTCAGTTCTATTCTATAACTTACAGTTTCCGCGTTGCAAGGGATGGGAAAATCGTAGATTATTAAAAATAAAGTTTTAATGGTACAAAATTAGTATTCGTTGTTCTGGCCAAGTTTACGTCCCAAGGGAGATATATGGTGGGCATTCAGTGATGACTTGAGTAGATTTATTATGATATTCCACGGGCCCCATGGTGACTGTGCAAGATCGCATTACGACCAAGGATTACATGGCCATTCTGGCTGATCAGGTCCATCTCATGTTTGCCTCCCAATGGGTCACGCTGCGTTTCAAGACGACAGGATCCCTGTTCACGGAGCTCACATCATCCAGGACGGTTTTCATGAGCACGAAGATGAATTTTGGCATCTCTCATAGCCACCAAACGCCAGTTGTCAGTATTATTGAACTACTGCAGTCTACTTTGGAGAGAAAGGTGCGTGATCTCTATTCAACTACGTCGCCGTTAGCTGAACATGTCAGTCTTTCTCATTAACAATAAGATTCCTCTGAAAACCGTTCCGAGACGGCTGGAAGCTGTTTTGAATACCGGCCGTGTGCCTGCACCGTATTAGGCATAGTAATGTCGTGTGTTTCTGGTGTCTCCATATGTTTGTGCTATCCCAGTATGGAAAATAGGTACAGAATAATTATACACTCCTGGAAATTGAAATAAGAACACCGTGAATTCATTGTCCCAGGAAGGGGAAACTTTATTGACACATTCCTGGGGTCGGATACATCACATGATCACACTGACAGAACCACAGGCACATAGACACAGGCAACAGAGCATGCACAATGTCGGCACTAGTACAGTGTATATCCACCTTTCGCAGCAATGCAGGCTGCTATTCTCCCATGGAGACGATCGTAGAGATGCTGGA
The DNA here is from genome assembly GCF_023864275.1 of Schistocerca cancellata. Taxonomy (NCBI): domain Eukaryota; kingdom Metazoa; phylum Arthropoda; class Insecta; order Orthoptera; family Acrididae; genus Schistocerca; species Schistocerca cancellata. The sequence goes on from NC_064628.1 coordinate 483,885,405, forward strand.
TGTAGTCCTGTGGAACGGCTTGCCATGCCATTTCCACCTGGCGCCTCAGTTGGACCAGCGTTCGTGCTGGACGTGCAGACCGCGTGAGACGACGCTTCATCCAGTCCCAAACATGCTCAATGGGGGACAGATCCGGAGATCTTGCTGGCCAGGGTAGTTGACTTACACCTTCTAGAGCACGTTGGGTGGCACGGGATACATGCGGACGTGCATTGTCCTGTTGGAACAGCAAGTTCCCTTGCCGGTCTAGGAATGGTAGAACGATGGGTTAGATGACGGTTTGGATGTACCGTGCACTATTCAGTGTCCCCTCGACGATCACCAGTGGTGTACGGCCAGTGTAGGAGATCGCTCCCCACACCATGATGCCGGGTGTTGGCCCTGTGTGCCTCGGTCGTATGCAGTCCTGATTGTGGCGCTCACCTGCACGGCGCCAAACACGCATACGATCATCATTGGCACCAAGGCAGAAGCGACTCTCATCGCTGAAGACGACACGTCTCCATTCGTCCCTCCATTCACGCCTGTCGCGACACCACTGGAGGCGGGCTGCACGATGTTGGGGCGTGAGCGGAAGACGGCCTAACGGTGTGCGGGACCGTAGCCCAGCTTCATGGAGACGGTTACGAATGGTCCTCGCCGATACCCCAGGAGCAACAGTGTCCCTAATTTGCTGGGAAGTGGCGGTGCGGTCCCCTACGGCACTGCGTAGGATCCTGCGGTCTTGGCGTGCATCCGTGCGTCGCTGCGGTCCGGTCCCAGGTCGACGGGCACGTGCACCTTCCGCCGACCACTGGCGACAACATCGATGTACTGTGGAGACCTCACGCCCCACGTGTTGAGCAATTCGGCGGTACGTCCACCCGGCCTCCCGCATGCCCACTATACGCCCTCGCTCAAAGTCCGTCAACTGCACATACGGTTCACGTCCACGCTGTCGCGGCATGCTACCAGTGTTAAAGACTGCGATGGAGCTCCGTATGCCACGGCAAACTGGCTGACACTGACGGCGGCGGTGCACAAATGCTGCGCAGCTAGCGCCATTCGACGGCCAACACCGCGGCTCTTGGTGTGTCCGCTGTGCCGTGCGTGTGATCATTGCTTGTACAGCCCTCTCGCAGTGTCCGGAGTAAGTATGGTGGGTCTGACACACCGGTGTCAATGTGTTCTTTTTTCCATTTCTAGGAGTGTATTAGCCTATGACGAAGGCCCACCAATGGTAGCCACAAACATTTTTGTGTGCGTCACGTGGCCTTAGCATATCAGCGAGATCAGTGAAACTGTAAGAGATAACGTTGCAGATATTTAGAAATTTGAAGCAACAAACATGATCTTGCTAAGGGCTCGATATCCGGTAACGCAGTTTACTGTCCTCCGTATATGGGCCACCACCTCATTTCTTTAAGATATAGTGAAGTAGCTCAGATCCATCACCGATAGGTAGGGAAAATAGTTTGCGACCTACTGACAAACATGCAGACACCTTGAGAGTCGTAGCATTGGCACGGCGACAGCGTACCTGCTTTCCTCGACCACTGGAAGTTCTGTAATTACTTAGCAACGTAAAAAGAGAGGCACCGTGTTTACTTAGCTACAGAGAGGCGAGTCAGGCGACGGGAGACCGCGTCTGCCAGCAGGTGTCCGCGGCCCGGAGGGGGCGAGGGTCGCTCGGGCGCTGCTTTCGCAAGCCGCCATATACTCGGCAAGCAACGGCCGCCTGCTGCCGATTTGTTCGGCGAGCGCTGCCGCCTCTGACGCCCGTCTCATTCCGCATATTTAAGCAGTTTTTCCGCGGGGCAGGTTTATTTGGACTCGTTCCGTGCGTTACGTCTGCCGCCACTGCCGTTTGTTTCGTCCGTCAGCTCTGGGAGAGGGCTCCAGGTCGGAGCAAGTATCAGGGCCGATGTTTACGCTCGTCATAACACCTACTAGCTCTCCGACCCGGCAGATTCCTTACTGCCACAACGCTACAAGCGTAAAATGACTCGGAGCCAGAAGATGACGTCGGTATTTTACGGCCACCGACCGAAAAATTCCATCGGTGGAGAAATGTAAACGAATCTATTTGCAAATGAACCTCTGAATTGCTTGTAATTCCTTTCGCGCTATGACTATTTCTCTTGAGGTAACGTTGCTTCCGTGGTGCGTCGCGGTGTCTCTTTAAAGGATATATGGTTAAGAATTTCTTCCATCTTATTTCACATATGAGATTACTGAGTTTACGTTATACAAGATTATTCCATGTGTAAGTACCATTATTTTACTTTTGTTTGAGATAGTGGTGTATGATGAACAACGATGTGGTATGTATCCTATTAATGCTGGTCATTGAACTGCATGTGTATGTTTAAAAGGGGAAAATTAGAGCTTAAATATTGATAATACGGGTCATGAGGACAATTTTCTGATTTTACATTGCTTAAATTTACTACAGCACAATGTTTTTTATTTACAGGGTGGTCCATTGTTAGTGACCGCTATCTCACGAAATAAGAATCAAACGAAAAAGCTACAAAGAACGAAACTCATCTAGTTTGAAGGGGGAAACCAGATGGCACTATGGTTGGCCCACTAGATGGCGCTGCCATAGTTCAAACGGATGTCAACTGCGTTCTTTAAAAATAGGAGCCCCCATTTTTTATTACATATTCGTGTAGTACGTAAAGAAATATGACTGTTTTGTTGGACCACTTTTTTCGCTTTGTGATAGATGGCCGTTGTGGCTGAGCTGCTCTAGGCGCTTCAGTCCGGAACCGCGCTGCAGTCGCGGGTTCGAATCCTGCCTGGGGCATGGATGTGTGTGATGTCCTTAGGTTAGTTAGGTTTAAATAGTTCTGAGTCTAGGGGGCTGATGACCTCAGAAGTTAAGTCCCATAGTGCTCAGAGCCATTTGAACCATTTTGATTAAACAATTCAACTACGCTCCGCAGCATCATGTCCCGCCACGTGTTGCCATTAGCAGCCAATATTGTGTTGCATGGTAGACAATATGTGAGTCATGGAATGCCGTAAACATTATTGGCCTTTTGCGACCTCGCACCCACGGGGTGCCTTGTAAGAATGTGGGCTGGTACACCGGCCAGACGGAGTGCGGTTTGCAGGCGGTTGCCTTCGAAAATTCTGCCTCAGAAAATACTACCCCTCCCCGTTATGTTACCTTGCCGACCGTGGCATCAGGAAGAACATCCGGCCACAAAGCGAAAAAACGAAAGAAAGTATGCAAAATCCTGAAAAATCCAAACCCCTACTTACTGAGGATTAACTCTAGGAAAAAAAAGAACATAAATTTATGTGACTATAAACTTCTATAGATGCGACTGACATGTTTTCGTACTACTTTCAACGAATTTTGCACTAAGACCGAATGACAATGGACATATACTGAAGCACCAAAGAAACTGGTATACGCATGCGAATTCAAATACAGAGATGTGTAAACACGGAGAATACGGCGCTGCGGTCGGCAACGCCGATATAAGACTACAAGTGGCTGACGCAGTTGTTAGATCGGTTACTGCTGCTACAATGGCAGGTTATCGATATTTAAGTGAGGTTGAACATGGTGTTACAGTCGGCGCACGAGCGATGGGACACATTATCTCCAAGGTAGCGATGAAGCGCAGATTTTTCCGTACGACCATTCCACGAATGTACCGTGGTATATCAGGAATCCGACAAAATATCAAACTTCCGACATCACTGCGTCTGGGAAAGGATCCTGCAAGAACAGGACGAAAGACGACTAAAGAGAATCGTTCAAACGTGACAGAAGTGCAACCTTTTCGTAAATTGCTGCAGATTTCATTGCTGGGCCATCAACAAATGTCAGTGTGCGAACCATTCAGCGTAACATCATCGATATGGGTTTCGGAGCCAAACGCCCACTCGTGTACCCTTGACGAGTGCACGACACGAAGCTTTAGGCCTCAGCTGGGCCCGTCAACACCGACAATGGATTGTTCATGACAGGAAACATGTTGCCTGGTTGGACGAGTCTCGTTTCAAATTCTATCGAGCGGATGGATGTGTACTGGTATGAACCCATGGACCCAGCATGCCAACAGGAGACTGTTTCTTGACCGGTCACGCAGCTTAAAGGTAGACAATGAGGACTCCTGTAGTAAGCACTGGGGATCTGGGGATCCAAAATAAGTGTGACTACTGGCTACAGAAAATTTTAGAGTGTTTCTCAGTAGCCTTCGTAAATGACAAACGATTTTATTGATATTAGTAGCACTCCGATATTTAAAGCAACACCTGACTGAAACATTTTTGAAACGTATTATCACGTACCTCCTTCTTCATGAATATCTTCTCCGACATTGGCTGCATTCATAATATCGATTTCTTGACAAATAATCTAAGTGCAAAGACGAAAGAGGATAATCTGTCTTGTTATTCTCTGCTGACGAGAACTGTGACAAGAGAATACCAAATATAATACTGGCAATGTGAGATAATTTTACCTGTTACTCAAAAAATTTCTTTAGTAGAATTGTATGTAGGTCGTTAAAATTTCTGTTAAAATGGTACTTAAAAGCAATCTTTGGTTATGACGAAAAAAATAGTTGGCAGAAAAATGTGCCAATAGCGTCGAAAATTTGGTTGTGGGAAAAAAAGATATACAAATAGACTGTCATAACGATCGCGCTTTGCGTGATGCACTGTATTCAGTGCGGACGTACTCTTAGTCCTCAAGCGTCTCTAAGTTCAGGTTAGTCAGTCTGCTTTTTTTCTTATCCCTTGAGAAATAAAAAGTTTGATAAATGGTCGAACATCCGGTGTATTCATTTAACCTGGAAGACATGCTGTTTTAAACGTAGCTGTTACTCAGCAACCATATACTAGTGTAATCCTATGTTGTAACCTAGAAGATCTTAAATATAATTCTATTTTTCTCATATGAAAAGGAGAGCGTCAGAAAAAACAGGTATCAAGAAACACGGATAGGTTGGCATCCGTATTGTAGCGTAAATATCTGTCGACTTTTTGCCGCACAGTGTGGAACTAATGGAGACGTAATCTGTCCACAGATATTTCTGTAATGGTAGTGTACGATTACTTGAGCATTAAGTAAACTACTCCTAAGGGTGTATGACATACTACATATGTGATAAGCAAAGGATATAAAGCGTAATGTTACCGGAGAGACTAGATGACGTCAACCACAAAGAGCTGAAATAATGAAACGGAGAAACCTTTTCAGGGAAAGAACAAAGAAAGATTTTTTATATTGCTCCGTCGACGTCATGGTTGTTGGAAACTGAGTAAATGCTCGCTTTGACAGGGATAGGACGGATTTTGGGATAAAGTATAGAGACAAACTAGTAGAGGAAAGTGCCTACAGGAATGTCATAGTCTTAAATGCTACAAAACGCTCTTTCATATCGATAACACTCTGAAGGAGGTGACATAAGAAAAATGGAGAAATATTTGCAGGATTTTCGGAAGGAGGAAACAAGGTCAATTAGTAACTTTCCGTCGGCATTGTGGTCATTAGTAATTCAACAATGGTTCAGACGGACAAGAATGGATCAGGAATTAGTATAATGTACAAATGAGCAGGAAAAAGTACCTGTATACACATACTGTGGGAGTGTCCGTACCTACCGAATCCCGTCCCATATTAATATAAATATGGAACTAACATGGGTAAATTGTTTTCAACAACAAAATGAGCAGTGAAGGTACAGTGTGTCCATAAAATCACTTTACAATTTAAAAACATTGGTACACTGGCAACTGATGAGTTCTTGAAATATCTTCACTATGCACCCAGTGGTTATCAAAGTTTTAATGACATAGCGTTTGTGTGTGTCAAATATCCGGTTGATGGATTAGAGATGAGAAAAGAACTCCATACCAAATTAAAGGGTGGTTTCGTGGTTCATCCTCGACTTTTACTTTATTACGTTTCGCAAGACTGGCCAATTTCGGCCTTACAGACTATTCTGAAGCGCCATAGGTACTGACAATATGACTTAATATATTTGCTTATAAACAGCGGACATTATAGTTCCGAAAGCGAGACCATACATGTGCTAGTTTTTCATGTGAAAACTCTCAAAACATTCTAAATAAAACAAACGTTATTAACGTCCTACATTTTTATTTTTCATGTCTTTTGCAAACTTCTAACGGTACAGAGCGTGAGAAACAATGTGCTGCAATCGAGTTTTGAATTCGAAGAGCTCGTCCTCACATGGAGCACAGATGAAGAATAAAGACATACAATGTTAACAACGTTTGTTTTATTTAAAAAGCTTTAAGATTGTCCACGTTAAAAATTAATTTTCTGCACACTCTCGTATTATATCTACACCCTCAGCTCTTGATATTAGCTGAAATACTTCGTAACTTGCCGATATACTTGCTAACTAAGAAACAGCCGAGGTGGAACCATGAAAATTTTCTTTAACAAATTCACCACTAAGGGACCTACGTGGAGAAAATTGTACATACAAAATAAACTCCCCAAGAGAACGCACAATGTGTACCATTTGGATAGGAAATCGGACTTACAGATTCAGCCAAACTTCAGAACTAAGTATCGAAGAAATTCACTACCACGTCAATCAATTTTTTGTGTGCATGATACAAGACATTTGTGGAGACGGGTAGTGTTGGACAAGGAGGGAAACAGGCGAAGAAAATATTTATCGTGTTTGAAAAATCATCGATCGTTCTCCGACAAGGAATATCCATACTTCTGCCAAACAGTTGCCACTACCATGCTGAACAGTGCACAATTCTAATACCAGAATTTGAGATTGTACCCTTCTAAACTACAGTAATTACCCAGTAATGAACCAGGATGAAACGAGTTTGCAGTTGGTTCAAATGGCTCTGGGCACTATGGGACTTAACTTCTGAGGTCATCAGTTCCCTAGAACTAAGAACTACTTAAACCTAACTAACCTAAGGACATCACACACATCCATGCCAAAGGCAGGATTCGAACTTGCGACCGTAGCAGTCGCGCGGTTCCAGACTTTAGCGCCTAGAACCACTCGGCCACTCCGGCCGGTGAGTTTGCAGTTAATATGCTGCAACGAACATCTGCAGGTGAAACATTCCTCACCCTGGTTTGTATCAGTAAAAACGCAACTTTCAATATTTCGGGAAAACTGAACGTACTGGTGTCATAATCTGGACCTCAACCGCTATATGACTAGTGAACTACAGCGACGTAGTCCAAAGATGAATGTGTGGTATGGAATCATGTGTAATTACTTCAGTGACCCGTTTTTATTCTGTGGGATATTGATAATTGCGCACGTGGCACCACAAATGCGTGACTTACATACAACTATCATTTTCCAGGAACGTTATGTACAACAATAATATTTTGAATTAGTATAGAGAGTTTATAACACCCTGTATGTCGAAAGATTTGTGACAATAGGTACACAAATAAGAATTTCACCTTATTATCACTACTGCTAAATCTGTATCTTTAATAATCAATAAAAGAAATGACAGGAAAATTTCAGAAAAGGCAGGGGAACACAAATATCAATGCTTGAGGCTCATGTAGCATGACAGGCAAACACACTGAAAATGCACAGTGCCTGAAGTAATTAGTGAAAAGAACTTTAAGTGGGAATGTGAAAATAGTTCTAAGTGAGCTACACTAACCTTAAGCCAGACGAATTATGTTTAGATTAACGCCCCACGTTTTGTGGTTTTGTGCGAGCTTAGTGCTAGACAAGAATTCCCAAAGATTTACAAAGTATAGTCTCTACTGACAAATAAGGTAGAGCAAGTCGAAATATCCAACTAAAACCAGCGCGTGCATGATGTATTCGGATGTGTTTGGGCATGCGCTACAGCTATATGTCTGTGCGTTACCCAAGTGCCCTCAGTGATGTAAACTCGTCTTGTATCAGATTGGTTATCGTTATTCAATAAAATGGTGGAGCAACGTGGGCTACGCAGAGCATCGAGTTTTTCAGTGACAATATTGTAATCAGTATGCTGCTAGAAACCATCGTTCTGACTCATAAGGTCCTCAGACAATCATATTTCCGCTGATCCGTTGATACTGGGATAAAGTACAGAAATAAAAGAGTGGCAGAGTGTACTTTCAAGAACGCCGTAATGATATGTTGTCTCACAAAATGCCCTCTAGAACTGTAGAACATCTGCATACATACTTCTCTGAAATGCTTCGACGTCTTCCTTTAACCCGACCTGGTACGTCTCCTAAACATTCGAGCAATACTCAAGAACACGTCGAAATAGCGTCCTGTATGCTGTCTCTTTTGTAGATGAACCACACTTTCCCAGAATTCTACCAATAAGCCGGAGCCGACTATTCCCCTTGTCTTCCACAATCCTCACATGCTTGTTCCATTTCATATCGCTTTCCTACGTTACATCCAGATATGTTAAAGACTTGACTGGGTTAAACAGGACACTACTAATGCTGTATCCGAACATTACAGATTTGTTTTTCCTACTTATCCGCTTTAACTTACATTTCCATGAATTTAAAGCTAGTCGTTCCATATTGGTATCAATTTGAAAGAGGCGAGAAGAGAAAAACGGAGAAAATTCCACAGGACTTCCAAAAGAAAGACGCAAGGTCAGCTAACAATGGCCGGCCGGTGTGGCCATGCGGTTCTAGGCGCTTCGGTGTGGAACCGCGTGACCGCTACGGTCGCAGGTTCGAGTCCTGCCTCGGGAATGAATGTGTGTGATGTCCTTAGGTTAGTGAGGTTTACGTAGTTCTAAGTTCTAGGGGACTGATGACAACAGATGTTAAGTCCCATAGTGCTCAGAGCCATTTTTGAAGCTAACAATGTTGCGTCAACACTGTGGTCAAAAACGGACCGCGATATTCTGCTCAGTGTAATTCATCGAAGGAGCAGTATAAAGCCATAGGCAAAACCGAAGTAGCTTACCTCGAGGAGTATACCACTGATGCTCCACGCTCTCAAGAAATCCTATTAACTTGTTGCATATGTGCGGGTCTGTCTTCCCTGACCGATCTCAGACAAGCAGAAGTTCTTGCTGGCGGACGAAAGGCCACTTTGAAGCTTCCAGTTACTTAGTACGAGGGGAATTCAATAAGTAATGTAATACATTCATTCTCGTTGAATTTAGGTTAAAAAATTCGGATTTTGTTGTGGGACTTTAGGGAAATTTTGCGCTTCAGCTCCTACAGTTTCAAGAAGTTCCGATAGGCGGCGACGCTATACGTAGTCTTCAAAATGGCACCCGTAAAGAAGCTTTGCTCCGAGCAGAGAGCTGTCACTGAGTTTCTTTTGGTGAAAACTGAGAGCATCGCTGATATTCATAGGCTCTTGCAGACCTGGCAGTGAACGATAGTACGGTCAGTCTTTGGGCGAGACGTCTGTCATCGTGTCAACAATCGCTCAAACCTGTCCGACCTCGAGCGTGACGGCCGGCCGCCCGTAGCTGTGACTACTGCACTGTTGGAACGTGCAGACACACTCACTCTAGGTGATCGGCGGATTACAATCAAAGTTATTGTTGCTGAACTAGATGCCTCTGTTGGTAGTGCTGACACACTTGTCCACAAAACTGTATTGGATTGCTCTTCCTCATCCATCCTACAGCCCAGATCTCCATCTTTCATCTGTCTGGCCCAATGAACGATGCCTTCTGCTTGATGCAGTGCTTGGTTGATGGAAAGGTTACTGATGCAGCAAGAGGTTAACTCCGAGTCGACCAATAGAGTGGTATCACCCGTGCATGCAAGCCCTCCAGTAAAATGGAGTGAGGGCGCCGCATCCAACGGATATTATATTGAAAAACAGTGTTTTGTAGTAAAATAATGGGGATTAATATGGTGTATTGCAATCCTGAATAAAACCAAACTGCTTTCGGGAAAAAAAAGCGTTGCATTACATGTTGAACGCTCCTCGTACTTTGCCTCTTTTTGGGAAAAGGTAAGTTCTCGTTTCTAAGGCGTTTTCCTATTTAAGTCTCACAATGTCATTATTTTCAATTCAAAATTTCTGATGATTAACTTCCCGCCGACAAAAATTGAGAGTGCAGCTAAGGGACCGCTGACATGTGGAGGAGCTGTAATATGTGCCAGATGTTCTATACGGATAAACCGACTTTGGAAAAAGTGACGAGTTAAGAAAAAAAGTGCAGGAAATGAGTCTTTGTGTGAAGTGGGTTGGATAAGCAGGAGTGTGTATAATTGACTGGATATTCCAGCTCGGCTCTCCTGTGGAAGAGTCGTGTGTGTTGCAGGCATTGCCAACTCGTGTGGCTGCGTGCAACAGGAGCTTCCAGTGCCCGTGCGAAACGGTGCTCCTGGCGCCGCGTCCGCCTTCGCCGCCGCCGTCGGCGCTGGCAGCGGCTTCAGTGACGTAAGAGCGGTGAGAGTGGTGACCGCCCGCGAGCGCGCCAACTAGGTCCCGGGGTCGCCACCCCTGCACGTTATGCAAGCACACGTGACACGGGCGACAGAACCGCTGGCCCACATTCGCCGCGTCCTGCGCCTCTTCGCCTGGACGCTTCTTCACGCGACGGCCGTCCGCGCAACTGCTTTCATACCAGCCGCTGCTACACTCCCAACCCAGATCCTGCGGTATATTTTCCAGGGGTATAATGACCCCTCCCCTTGGGTAAATACATCAGAACTGACGTTACTGAAACATTCACGTTGAATTTAATTTTTTTAAATTTTCAGTCCACGTTCTTGAAAATAGTACGACCAGGCACTGAAAATTTTGTATGGCACACATACAATGAAAACTCGGTAACCCATCCTTAATTAGTCCGGATCTCGGGCTCATCTGGACCTCTGTATCTCTCTCTCTGTCTCACTCTCTCCCTCCCTCCCTCTCTCCCCCTCACCATTTTGTTACAATATTTAATACAGTTTACAGAACAGCGGTAATAATATACGACGACTATCATTACATATAATTCAGCCATCCGCCATACAAAGATCCTGGCAACATGTCGGTTTACAAGTTGACATTGAGCTGTACAGTACTGCATTGCCCTGTCTGTTGTGACTGTAGATTGAAATCAAAGTGAAGTAACGTGGCAGTATCCCTTAACGAAAAGATACACAGCGTTGTATGGGTAAAAGGGGAATTGCTTAGAAATATTACTGCTGAATTTGTTATGTGAGCATTTGCATAGCTTCCAAAATGCTAGGAGGTGGGCGATATAGACGTAGAAGACTGGCTGCCCATGACAATGACGGCGCCTAATGTATCCGGATACCCCCGAAGACATAGGTTTTTCATATCAGGTGCATTGTGCTGCCACCTACTGCCAGGTACTCCATATCAGAGACCTTAGTAGTCATTAGACATCGTGATATAGCAGAATGTGGTGCTCCGCGGAACTCACTGACTTCGAACGTGGTCAGGTGGTTGGGTGTCACTTGTGTAATACGTCTGTACGCAAGATTTTCACGCTCCTATACATCCCTAGCTCCACTGTTTCCGATGTGATAGTGAAGTGGAAATGTGAAGGGACACGTACAGAACAAAAGTGTACAGGCCGACCACGTCTACTGACTGACAGAGACGGCCGACAGTTGAAGAGCGTCGTACCTTTTTCCCTCTAGGAACTTATTAACTGGGGCATCCTTCTTGCTTATTCTCACCACTTTTGTCTTACTTGTATTTGTCTTCATTTCATACCCCTTGGCTCTTCTTGCAATACTCTTCTGCATCTTCTGTAGCTCCTCTTTTGATTCCACCATCACTACTTTATCATCTGGATATTTTATATTTAACCTTTCTTCTCCAATTACAATGCTTCCTGCGTTCTCTGTGGCATTATCTGTCTTTTTTCAGAATATGTTTTGAATAGCTCTTGTGACAGTGAGCATCCTTGCATTGCACCCCTGTCATTGCTCATATCTTCCGTCTCCGCATTTCCTACTTACTTCTTGATTTGTACACATCCTTTTTATCAACCTCCTCTCCAGCCTGCACCCACATCTTTACAAATTCTCAGCAGTATACTCCACTTGACCCTATTGAAAGCCTTCGAGTCAGTCGATAAAACAAATGTACACCTTTTTGTCCATTTCTAACATTCTTTCTCTAATCATCCTCTGACAGCCTATAGCATCCATTGTTGCTTTATTCTTTCTGAATCGAACTAGACTTCCCCAGTATTTTCTTCAAATTTCTTTTCAGTTCTCCTTAGTACGAATCTCGTCACAGCGTTCGTAAGATGACTGAAAAAACTACTGTCCTGTAGTCTTCGCAATGTTAAAAATAGCTTAATTCTGTTTTTACACTTTACACAACATTTCATAGATTAAGCCTTACATATCTTCCATCTACTACTTTGTATGTGACTGTTAGTCACGAAACCATACGTTTTCCATCTGTCTGTATTTGTTCGACTGGACGTTTCAGAAACATTCATTAAATTTTTCGAGAGCTGTTCGGAAAGTCCGGTCCGATCGGTTGCGAATTGGAAATCACAGATGTGTTGGACAGTACCTCTAGCATGCACGTAGTTCGCGTCACGACGCTCTTTTCAGGTCTGAGCGCACAGTGAGCACGTAAAAGTGCCTAGAAGTTGGTGTCTCCTGCCAAGTATGAGGGCCTGGTGAGAGATATCGCCTGATGCCATGCAGCCCACGTAACATAACCGTAATGCGCGTACTTATTCATGAGAATTCTCAGCTGCACTTTGCAGGGGCAATGAAGATGTTCCTGCACCGTTTTCGATCGTAAGTGTTTGGTAATCCATAACACAGCTCGTAATTGGCTCCCCTTGAGTTTCATTTCCGCTCACATAAACCGCTGGCTATGAAGACAACATGTTGGCACAGACAGGGAACTGTAGACTAACGAAGAAAATTTGCGGAAAGCACAGTCGGCTGCCTTTTATGACGAGGATATTGGAAAGTTGGTTCAACAATACGACAAATGTCTAAGTGGGGGTGGAGACTATGTAGAGAAGTAGCCAGAAGGTGTAGCTAACTGTTGGAAATAAAACATTTTTCATTTTCGCAGTGGATTCCACTTCGCTACCGATCGAACCTTTCTTTCAGAATAGCCGTCGCGTAAGGCTACATCTTCTACATGCTTAGCTGAGTAGTAATGTGCTTGCCTACAATGCGATGGGCCCGGGTTCGATTCCCTGCGGCCGGCCGGTGTGGCCGAGCGGTTCTAGGCACTTCAGTCTGGAGCCACGCGACCGCTACGGCCGCAGGTTCGAATCCTGCCTCGAGCATGGATGTGTGTGATGTCCTTAGGTTAGTTAGGTTTAAGTATTTCTAAGTTCTAGGTGACTGATGACCTCAAATGTTAAGTCCCATAGTGCTCAGAGCCATTTGAATTTGATTCCCGGCAGGCTTGGAGATTTTCTCCGCTCATGGACTGGATTTTGTGTTGTCCTCATCATCATTTCATCCTCATCACCGGCACGTAAGTCACCCAGTGTGGTGTCGACTGAAATAAGACTTGCACTCGGTGGACAAACTTACCCGGATGGGACTTCCCGGCCAGCAATACCACACGCTCATTTAATTTATCCTACATGAGAGGATATAGAAAGCACTATCCGATTTTACGAGAATATACACTAATGAGCCAAGACAAGACGACACTGCCCACCGCGAAATCGAATAGCGCCTGGGGGCGTTGTGGGCACGTGCGGCGATAAGGAAAGCATTACAAACGGGGCAAGGTCGATACAGGCCGCAAATGGCGAAGTCCATGATGTAAGCAACTTTGGCAAAGGGCAGATTTTTATGGACCGGTGGTTTGAATCAAACATTTCAGAAACGATGAAGCTAGACAGCTGTCCACATGCTGCCGTTATAAGTATCTATAGAAAATAACTGAAAGACTGTGAAACGTTGAGTAGGGAACATTTGTGGTGGATATGATGTCATAGGAATAAAGTATGGGAAGCCAGAGTTTATCTGCAGCTTGTAAAGAAACCAGAATGGAGTTTAATAGTCAAAGGAAATGAGTAAGATCAGAAAAGAGTAAGATAAGATGGTCACCTATCCCCGACGTTATTGAATCTGGACATTGAGCAACCTGTGAAGGAAACAGAGGAGAAATTAGCAAGGGAAGTAAAGTTCAGGGAGAAAAATCTTTGAGATTTGTCGAGGACATTGTAATGCTGATAGAGGCAGCAGAGGGCTTTCATCAGTAGTTTAAAACGGAATGAATTCTGTCTACAAAGTTTTAGTAAATTAAATATAAAAAAGTGAAATGAGGAGAAGAGTGTGGGTAAAAATGGTAGAGGGAAAGCAATGCTTGACTGCAATATCTAGATTTAAACGGACGTAAGCTGCAGTAATTATGCACAGGACTAGCATGGGGATCTGTTATAAACCAGCCTTCGGACTAAAGATCACACCAACAATATTACGTTTTTGCTATTAGCATACATATAGAAACATTTATTGCATTTGTTATTTGTAGCTATTTCCCCATTGCTGAAACCCAAGGAGTTGAACTTAAATGGAACAAGTACCACTAGAGAAAATGAAGTGTGTCAGTAATTCCCTGTTTCTAAAATCACGGCAATGTGTAAGTATTTATTCCTTAAGACTATTGTAGCATCAGGTACTCGGATTCCAGTTCCCATTCATGTTTAGTTTGTGGATTACATTTCTTCTCGCTCTTGAAGAGACTGAAACTCTTGTGCTGTCCGTCTATATGCTGAAAATCAAACGTAGTTCCCTGCCCTCATGAACCGATATGTTTGTTAACTGTACACTGCTGTACTGGGAACAAATCAACTATTCGCAGTGCTGTGGTGCATACTGATCTTAATTTCCATTGCTTAAATGTTTTGTACCCAGTAAAAAAGTCAGCACTATTTCGTTTTTTGCCCAGAGAGAATTTTAAATCGCGGAGCAATGTTTTATACAGCTAGGTCTGTTACTCTGTTTCTGAGTACTAAAATTTCTTTCGGAGCAAGTGTCTAAACAAATGCTATGAGAGGGAGAGAAAACATAGCTGCTGCGAAGGATATATAGGGGAACTCTTTCTGTATTGGTACATGAATACACGAGAATATCAAGAAAGTCTGAATGTACAATTGCAGATTTGAATAAATATAGCGCTGTACTGGTTTCGTAGAAGAAACACAGAGAAGATACGATGCGCAAAAACCCTCGATAGATTGGGGTTCAAAGAACGTCAAGAAAAATGAGAAAGCAAGATACTTCTGCAGGATTCAGGTGCACAATATCCAAGTATTTTCTCCCACGAGGAAAAGTATCCAATGCATCGGAGAGTATGGGCTTTCGTATATTTTATTTGTATATATGGCAGACACTACAATGAAACTGCAAAATTACAAGGCTGTTGGGCATGTAAAGTAAAAAGCAATATATTTCGTAGCTGATAATAATTGCGCAAATATTAGAAAACTGAAATCTGGATCTTTCAATTGTTAATATACGTAATTGCCCTGTGTGCCCACAGATTTATGTGTTATGTGATGTGACGGATCGTCTGTCTTTTGGCGCTACGCTCACACTGTGAGGAAGGTACTATATTCCTTATGCTAAACGAATACATCTACATCTACATGACTACTCTGCAATTCACATTTAAGTGCTTGGCAGAGGGTTCATCGAACCACAATCATACTATCTCTCTACCATTCCACTCCCGAACAGCGCGCGGGAAAAACGAACACCTAAACCTTTCTGTTCGAGCTCTGATTTCTCTTATTTTATTTTGATGATCATTCCTACCTATGTAGGTTGTCCTCAACAAAATATTTCGCATTCGAAAGAGAAAGTTGGTGAATTAAATTTCGTAAATAGATCTCGCCGCGACGAAAAACGTCTTTGCTTTAATGACTTCCAGCCCAATTCGCCTATCATATCTGCCACACTCTCTCCCCTATTACGTGATAATACAAAACGAGCTGCCCTTTTTTGCACCCTTTCGATGTCCTCCGTCAATCCCACCTGGTAAGGATACCACACCGCGCAGCAATATTCTAACAGAGGACGAACGAGTGTAGTGTAAGCTGTCTCTTTAATGGACTTGTTGCATCTTCTAAGTGTCCTGCCAATGAAACGCAACCTTTGGCTCGCCTTCCCCACATTATTATCTATGTGGTCTTTCCAACTGAAGTTGTTCGTAATTTTAACACCCAGGTACTTAGTTGAATTGACAGCCTTGAGAATTGTACTATTTATCGAGTAATCGAATTCCAACGGATTTCTTTTGGAACTCATTTGGATCACCTCACACTTTTCGTTATTTAGCGTCAACTGCCACCTGCAACACCATACAGCAATCTTTTCTAAATCGCTTTGCAACTGATACTGGTCTTCGGATGACCTTACTAGACGGTAAATTACAGCATCATCTGCGAACAACCTAAGAGAACTGCTCAGATTGTTACCCAGGTCATTTATATAGATCAGGAACAGCAGAGGTCCCAGGACGCTTCCCTGGGGAACACCTGATATCACTTCAGTTTTACTCGATGATTTGTCGTCTATTACTACGAACTGCGACCTTCCTAACAGGAAATCACGAATCCAGTCGCACAACTGAGACGATACCCCATAGGCCCGCAGCTTGGTTAAAAGTCGCTTGTGAGGAACGGTGTCAAAAGCTTTCCCGAAATCTAGAAATACGGAATCAACTTGAGATCCCATGTCGATAGCGGCCATTACTTCGTGCGAATAAAGAGCTACCTGCGTTGCGCAAGAACGATGTTTTCTGAAACCATGCTGATTACGTATCAATAGATCGTTCCCTTCGAGGTGATTCATAATGTTTGAATACAGTATATGTTCCAAAACCCTACTGCAAACCGACGTCAATGATATAGGTCTGTAGTTCGATGGATTACTCCTACTACCCTTCTTAAACACTGGTGCGACCTGCGCAATTTTCCAATCTGTAGGTACAGATCTATCGGTGAGTGAGCGGTTGTATATGATTGCTAAGTAGGGACCTATTGTATCAGCGTAATCTGAAAGGAACATAACCGGTATACAATCTGGACCTGAAGACTTGCCCGTATCAAGCGATTTCAGTTGCTTCGCAAGCCCTAAGGTATCTACTGCTAAGAAACTCATGCTGTTCGTGTTTCGAATTCTGGAATATTCCATTCGTCTTCCCTGGTGAAGGAATTTCGGAAAACTGCGTTCAATAACTCCGCTTTAGCGGCACAGCGGCACTGCGCAGCGAAGGTATTGACTGCGTCTTGCCGCTTGTGTACTTTACATACGACCAGAATTTCTTCGGATTTTCTACCAAATTTCGAGACAATGTTTCGTTGTGGAACCTATTAAAGGCATCTCGCATTGAAGTCCGTGCCAAATTTCGCGCGTCTGTAAATTTTAGCCCATCTTCG
This sequence comes from Schistocerca cancellata, assembly GCF_023864275.1. NCBI lineage: Eukaryota > Metazoa > Arthropoda > Insecta > Orthoptera > Acrididae > Schistocerca > Schistocerca cancellata. The sequence goes on from NC_064628.1 coordinate 483,902,718, forward strand.
GGATTTCGCGTTCTTCTGAACTTCGCATGCTTTTTCAGTTGCCTCTGCAACAGCGTTCGGACCTGTTTTGTGAACCACGGGGGATCAGTTCCATCTGTTACCAATTTATGAGGTATGAATCTCTCAATTGCTGTTGCTACTATATCTTTGAATTTGAGCCACATCTCGTCTACATTTGCATAGTCAGTTCGGAAGGAATGGAGATTGTCTCTTAGGAAGGCTTCCAGTGACACTTTATCCGCTTCTTTAAATAAAATTATTTTGCGTTTGTTTCTGGTGGATTTGGAAGAAACGGTATTGAGCCTAGCTACAACGACCTTGTGATCACTAATCCCTGTATCAGTCATGATGCTCTCTATCAGCTCTGGATTGTTTGTGGCTAAGAGGTCAAGTGTGTTTTCGCAACCATTTACAATTCGCGTGGGTTCGTGGACTAACTGCTCGAAATGATTTTCTGAGGAAGCATTTAGGACAATCTCGGAAGATATTTTCTGCCTACCACCGGTAGGCAGAAAAAAGTATTTTTGCCAACATATCGAGGGAAGGTTGAAGTCCCCACCAACTATAACCGTATGAGTGGGGTATTTATTTGTTACGAGGCTCAGGTTTTCTCTGAACTGTTCAGCAACTATATCATCGGAGTCTGGGGGTCGGTAGAAGGAGCCAATTATTAACTTAGTTCGGCTGTTAAGTATAACCTCCACCCATACCAATTCGCACGGAGTATCTACTTCGACTTCGCTACAAGATAAACCACTACTGACAGACACAAACACTCGACCACCAATTCTGCCTAATCTATCTTTCCTGAACACCGTCTGAGACTTCGTAAAAATTTCTGCACAACGTATTTCAGGCTTTAGCCAGCTTTCTGTACCTATAACGATTTCAGCTTCTGTGCTTTCTATTAGCGCTTGAAGCCTATCGTGGCTGGGCCAAGTGCACAGACTTTTTCTAGGGTCTAAGGTCTCATCTCTTACTATGTTCCGACCTATGAGTAACACATATGTCACACGCTACCTATGTAAAATGTTTGTACATATTTTATAGTGTGCCTTATTTCTTCATGTTGCCTGAACACGTGATCCATACTCCACACTGATAAGTGACCCTTGTCTCAGTTCCGTTCTTTGGCGAATTTGGGCAGGTACTAATGTACTAAGCCACCGTACAGTAGATGCCCACATATATCTTTCTTGACTTTTTTTGTTTATTCTTGTAGCAATAAATAGACTACGTAATGCATCATGGTATGAAATCTTTGACATTTGTTTATAAATGCATACTAAGTATTCACGTTTACGCTCTTCAAAGCTTTGCTGTGCTTCTCATATCAGCTCTTCAGAGATTTAATACGCTTCTCATATCAGCCTTCCACTGGATAAAGTTTTCGTTCATAAAGCACGTTCTACCTTGTCTACATGGAGGACAGCACAGGCAATTATTGTAATTTAGCACAGTGTAGTAGAGAGGACAGTAACAGTGACATAAAAAACGATGTCTCTGGAAATACACCAAGAATTCACAGTCGCTTGAAACTATAATGTAGTAAAACTCGTAAGTAATTGTCTACAATACAAAGACAACAAGTTAAAAGTCTCTAGAAGAAGATAAACGACAAAAAATGAATACAGAAAATAAAAATTGTGCTTGTGCTGTTTGTTACTTTTGTTACTACATGTAAGAAAGAGCTCAAGACCGCGTGCTTTGCGTTGACTAAATGTAGCTGTCACTACGTTCTACCTAAAAAATACAGTTTTAATTATCAGCCTTTAGAAAACTCTGAAGACCCTTACCCTGAGAGCGTTTCAGACATTTACAAAGCAGACATTCACTCTCAGGGAGGGAACCTATGCGTTCCAGCTAATATACGTAAATAATAGTGCAGTCAAGAATATGTTTCTTGTAATTGTCTTAAAACTGTTGTGCCCAATGAATGCACTAATTTCTCGTACTGGTCAGATTCATCACGCGTTGCGGTTGACTCCAATACACGAAAAATGATATATGTATTTTTCATTAGTATAAATGAAAAAGCCAACCTATTTAAATTTATGGTTTCCGAAAAGTGTGCTGACTGTTCTGCAGACAGATGACCAAGATCAATACCTTTAACTATTCAATATTGCATTGTAATTTATTTAGAATTGTAGGTCGCTTGAAGTCCCTGCTGGCTGCTATAGCCAACGAATAACCAGCCTTATTTCAGAAGAAACTCACTCTTGCAGTTTTTCGTTCCTTTCTTTTTTTCCATCGGAGCGTTCAGATGTCTCTTATGTCATTGGCGGAAAAATCTCGGGATGCACTAAGAGAAAGGTAAAGCTGTTATCAAACCGAAAGCTGATTTGATCACCACAAAGCTTCCCTATGCGTGACTCTATAGAAGGTGGTATGCCTTTGCCCTCTTTCGACTTTTGAAACGACTTACCCAGAGAGTTACAGAGGAAGCACGGTACAACTTATGTGTTTTCCACATTAGCAAATTATTGCCAGTGGTGAATGAAGTTGTATATGGCAAGATGTCCTTCGATCAGGGAAGGAACCATGCATCTTCGGATTTTTAGTCTACCACTTAGGCACAGAGCCACCAAGGAAAATTTGAGGATGGATAGCTAGCTAACTGTATGCTAATGGACGTTAATGACGGTGGAATAAACTGCTGCATTTCCACATATACGCTCTCAACCTCTTTATACGAGTTGCCTATGGATCAGTTTTCGTATTCGTGCGTTACTCTGCTTGCGTCAGTGTTGATGAAATTATACCATTAAATAGCTCGACAATTGCAGGTATATGAAAACTGTAGTTCAGACTCGGACGCGAACACGGAACCCTGTGCACTCTGTTGTGAAGTAAGAGGTTCCTTCAGTGAATATTGCTGTTGTTACCTCAATGCAAAGGCAGTGCTTTTCTGGCAGGTAGTACATCCATCCTGAGCCTCTTAATCTTGTCTGAACGTTATGAGTTACTCGTTAGAGCTGTGCAAGACCACCTTTATGGAATATTCATGGAACACCATTACCACTTCTCAGCGACTACGAACAGACATCAGTTCGGTCAGCTGAAAGGGCCACCACTGAATAATTTTTCCCCTTATTTGACCATTATAATTTGATTCTGCTGAAATTTACTGTAGGTCTGCTGTTGGTTCCTTCAGGGCATTGCAATTTGTAATCCTTTTTTTCACACTGTAGTATGAAAACACTAAAAATTTTATTCACTGTTACTACTGAATGACTGACTAGTCATTTACAAGGTGCATACGTACATTTAAACCAGCCATCACTTTCATGTGCAGTGTTTATGTGGTCCCTTAATCATGAGGTGCGCATGTGATGTTCAGCAAGAACAAACATTTTTCAGTATTTCTCCTTCATCATAGCAAGTATACAGTCACGACTTAGGAGTGAAACCCTTACTAGATTGTACTAATTGAGGCAGGTAGATACCAAAATAGAACAGAGTGAATGAAACGACCGTATGACATTATTGGCCGAAGACCCCATGTGGGGTTGTTCGTTCGCCTAGTGCAAGTCTTCTTATTTGACGCCACTTCGGTGACTTGCCCATTGAAGGTAATGAAATGATGGTGAGGACAATTCAACACCCGCAGCCCGAGCGGGTAATATCTCGGATCCGGCCTGGAAAAGAACACGAGACTCCCCGTTCTAATTGATGCACCGCTAATAACTCTGTTTGTTTCTTCGTCATTTTCGTCATCTTTTCTATCGGATTCCACAGGAAACTTGCGAAACTCCGCCAATGAAATCTTCACCCGTCTTCTGAATGACTGTGACGTGTCATCTGAACACGTTGGGCTACGGTGCCAACGACTACTGGGCCACAAGCTGACTGGAATATGAATGTGGACAATAGCATAGGCCACGTATATAAAAATATGCTCCATAGAACATCTGCTCTATCTAGTGCACCTGTAGAAAAACATTTATGAATGAGGCTTTGATTCGATTATTTTAAACTGAAAAACAGTGCAACCGATTCTTCCGCATTTCTTTCCTGCTGTGACTGCGTCACCTTGTTGCAATATGTCTGATTGGTAGCTGAAAGACATACGTATATGCAACACTACTACTGTTTTGTATTAAAGGATGAGCACGAGATAATAGAAATAAGAGCGATGAAAATATGGAAAAACAGTGCTAAGGGTGTATTAATTTATGTCAGAGTCAAGCGTAATATTTTTATAATCATATATCCAAACAAACACAAGGCAATATTGGAGACACAGTTAAATGGATTTGACATGACTCAAATACTTGTGTTCACTAGCTCCCAGCTCACATCAGTCCTGGACACGTGTTACCGACCTGACGCGACAATTACATGAACAGAAGGCTCACGCAGCTTGTGCCACAATGACATAAATCAACTGACGCGTTAAGTACCACAAGGGCCTAAGGCAAGCCGTCATAGATTTTGAGATTTTAACTTGTATGTATGTTCTTGATATCTGATGATCTGACGGTGAACCAGCTTTATCTATATCTATAGGCCCACACTGTATATGTGAACATTCATGAAAAGCTGTCTCATCGATTTCTCGGATATTCATTTTCATATGGGCCCAAAGCGCAAAGAATAATTTTCTTTCTCTGTGCTGCTCAATTGTTATCTGCGATTGGCAACATGATGCATTGTCTACATCATATATGTTATAGTAGTGCTTCGCATTAGGAAGTACATCGGTAGGTTTTTCTGAACCTCGAGCAACTGAATGTGCTTAATAACAAGAATCATGAAGTGCTGTTATAGGTCATAACTGTGCAAGTGGTGCATTTAGTACCCATACCTTCTGTTCTGATTCTAGTTTCACATTAATTACAGTCTCTACAAATGTCAAAAGACGCTATGTAACTAGACTATGATTGGAAATTTTGGGAATTAGCAATAATGATAAATATAACATACAACGCCTTCAAAAACCACATGCAAGGTTTTCGTATTATCTCACTCGCTATATCCAATTAATCTCAGAGAAAAAAAATTAACAGTAACTTTTTTTAGGAAATTTGACGTAGTTAAATTTTGTACTGGAGTACGTTCCTGCTAGACGCCATAGTTTTCGAATGATTCAAGAAAAATCTACAAATGTGGCCTTCAAATGAGTTTTTATTGAATAAATCGAAAACCGTGGCGTCCAGCGAAAACTTACCACAGTATAAAATCTAACTACATTAAATTTCCTACAGAAATGTCCTTGTCATTTCTTCTATAGGACAAGTATTCTAGGCGTGGTGAGTAACAGAACGTAAAAATATCGCACATGGTTTTTCAGTGTGTTGCGGATTGCATAAAACCCATGCATAGACGCACTTGAATCAGCCTATATATGACCACATGGGATATAAATAATTCAAACGGCTGCAAAACTCACTAATGCGTATAGGTGACTACTTTGAAGTGATATATCACATTAGAGGACCCTACATATTCCACATCTAAATCTACATAGATACTCCGCAAGGCATCGTACGGTGTGTAGAGGACAGTACCCTGTACCACTGGTAGTTAGTTCCTTTCACGTTACACACGGAAATAGAGCGAAGGAAAAACAACATTTATGTACCTTCGTATGAGCCCCCTTTTCTCATATTTTATCTCCGTGGTCCTTACACGTAATGTATGTTGGCGGCAGTACAATCGTGTGGCAGTCAGCTTCAAATGTCGGTTTTGTAAGTTTTCTCAATAGCGTTTCTCGAAAAGGTCGCCTTCCGTCCAGGCTTTCTCATTTGAGTTTCCGAAACATCTCCGTAACAGTCACGTGTTGATCGAACCAACCGGTAACAAATCTAGCAGCGCGCCTCTGAATTGCTTCGATGTCTTCCTAAATTCTCCCAGTAAACAGAAGTCGACCATTCGCCTTCCTATCACGGTTCTCTCATGTTCGTTCCATTTCATGTCGCTTTGCAACGTTACGCCCAGATATTTAAACGATATGAGTGTGCCCCCCCCCCCCCCCCCCATGAACCATGGACCTGGCCGTTTGTGGGGAGGCTTGTGTGCCTCAGCGATACAGATGGCTGTACCGTAGGTGCAACCACAACGGAGGGGTATCTGTTGAGAGGCCAGACAAACGTGTGGTTCCTGAAGAGGGGCAGCAGCCTTTTCAGTAGTTGCAGGGGCAACAGTCTGGATGATTGACTGATGACTGATCTGGCCTTGTAACACTAACCAAAACGGCCTTGCTGTGCTGGTACAGCGAACAGCTGAAAGCAAGGGAAAACTACAGCCGTAATTTTTCCCGAGGGCATGCAGCTTTACTATATGGTTAAATGATGATGGCGTCCTCTTGGGTAAAATATTCCGGAGGTAAGATAGTCCCCCATTCGGATCTCCGGGCGGGGACTACTCAGGAGGACGTTGTTATCAGAAGAAAGAAAACTGGCGTTCTACGGATCGGAGCGTGGAATGTCAGATCCCTTAATCGGGTATATAATGGTAAGACAGAGATATAGGAACCAGGTTTTGAATTGTAAGACATTTCCAGGGGCAGATGTGGACTCTGACCACAATCTATTGGTTATGAACTGTAGATTAAAACTGTAGAAACTGCAAAAAGGTGGGAATTTAAGGAGATGGGATCTGGACAAACTGATTAAACCAGAGGTTGTACAGAGTTTCAGGGAGAGCATAAGGGAGCAATTGACAGGAATGGGGGAAAGAAATACAGTAGAAGAAGAATGGGTAGCTTTCAGGAATGAAATAGTGAAGGCAGCAGAGGATCAAGTAGGTAAAAAGACGAGGGCTAGTAGAAATCCTTGGGTAACAGAAAAGATACTGAATTTAATTGATGAAAGGAGAAAATATAAAAATCCAGTAAATGAAGCAGCCAAAAAGGAATACAAACGTCTCAAAAACAGGAAGTGCAAAATGGCTAAGCAGGGATGGCTAGAGGACAAATGTAAGGATGTAGAGGCTTATCTCACTAGGGGTAAGATAGATACAGCCTACAGGAAAATTAAAGAGACCTTTGGAGAAAAGAGAACCACTTGTATGAATATCAAGAGCTCAGATGTAAACCCAGTTATAAGCAAAGAAGGGAAAGCAGAAAGGTGGAAGGAGTATATAGAGGGTCTATACAAGGGTGACATTCTTGAGGACAATATTCTGGAAATGGAAGAGAATGTAGATGAAGACGATATGGGAGATACAATACTGCGTGAAGAGTTTGACAGAGCACTGAAAGTCCTGAGTCGAAACAAGACCCCAGGAGTAGACAACATTCCATTAGAACTACTGACGGCCTTGGGAGAGCCAGTCCTGACAAAACTCTCCATCTGGTATGAGACAGGCAAAATACCCTCAGACTTCAAGAAGAATATAATAATTCCAATCCCAAAGAAAGCAGGTGTTCACAGATGTGAAAATTACCGAACAAGCAGTTTAATAAGCCACAGCTGTAAAATACTAACGCGTATTCTTTACAGACGAATGGAAAAACTAGTAGAAGCCAACCTTGGGGAAGATCAGTTTGGATTCCGTAGAAATATTGGAACACGTGAGGCAATACTGACCTTACGACTCATCTTAGAAGAAAGATTAAGGAAAGGCAAACCTACGTTTCTAGCATTTGTAGACTTACAGAAAGCTTTTGACAATGTTGACTGGAATACTCTCTTTCAAATTCTAAAGGTGGCAGGGGTAAAATACAGGGAGCGAAAGGCTATTTACAATTTGTACAGAAACCAGATGGCAGTTATAAGAGTCGAGGGACATGAAAGGGAAGCAGCGGTTTGGAAGGGAGTGAGACAGGGTTGTAGCCTCTCCCCGATGTTATTCAATCTGTATATTGAGCAAGCAGTAAAGGAAACAAAAGAAAAATTCGGAGTAGGCATTAAAATTCACGGAGAAGAAATAAAAGCTTTGAGGTTCGCCGATGACATTGTAATTCCGTCTGAGACAGCAAAGGGCTTGGAAGAGCAGTTGAATGGAATGGGCAGTTTCTTGAAAGGAGGATGTAAGATGAACATCAACAAAAGCAAAACGAGGATAATGGAATGTCGAATTAAGTCGGGTGATGCTGAGGGAATTAGATTAGGAAATGAGACACCTAAAGTAGTAAAGGAGTTTTGCTATTTGGGGAGCAAAAAACTGATGATGGTCGAAGTAGAGAGGAAATAAAATGTAGACTGGCAATGGCAAGAAAAGCGTTTCTGAAGAAGAGAAATTTGTTAACATCGAGTATAGATTTAAGTGTCAGGAAGTTGTTTCTGAAAGTATTTGTATGGAGTGTAGCCATGTATGGAAGTGAAACATGGACGATAAATAGTTTGGACAAGAAGAGAATAGAAGCTTCCGAAATGTGGTGCTACAGAAGAATGCTGAAGATTAGATGGGTAGATCACATAACTAATGAGGAGGTATAGAATAGAATTGGGGAGAAGAGGAGTTTGTGGCACAACTTGACAAGAGGAAGGGACCGGTTGGTAGGACATGTTCTGAGGCATCAAGGGATCACAAATATAGCATTGGAGGGCAGTGTGGAGGATAAAAATCGTAGAGGGAGGCCAAGAGGTGAATACACTAAGCAGATTCAGAAGCACGTAGGTTGCAGTAAGTACTGGGAGATGAAGAAGCTTGCACAGAATAGAGTAGCATGGAGAGCTGCATCAAACCAGTCTCAGGACTGAAGACCACAACAACAACATGTTTCAAGCAAGGCACTACTAATGCAGTATCCGAACATTATTGGTTTGTTTTTCCTACTCATCTGCATTACATTTTTATACAAGTGGAGCTACTGCTGTTCATCATACCAGCTAGAAATTCTTTCTCTTGTATCTTCCTATTCACTCAACTTCGACACCTTACGGTTCATCATAGCATCATCAGCAGACAACCGGATAATGCTTCCCACCCTGTCCTGTCACTGGAATATCTACGCTTTTGTTGTCACTTGGGACTTTGTGCCGGGCAAGAGATTCACTATAAATGTAGGCTAGGCGAGTACTCTTTGTAAAACAGAATTGGAGTTGTATCCGGACCGGGTGATTTATTTGCTTTTAAGTCTTTCAGTTGTTCCTTTACGCTGGGGATTCTTATTACTATGTCGTACATACGGGAGTCTGCCCGATATCAAATGACGGTATGTCATTTCGATTTCTTGTACGTGAAATTTAAAACTTCGGCTTTCGTTTTGCTACCTTTAACTTCCACACCAGATTGGTAAACAAGGGACTAAATGGAAGCCTTAGACCCGCTTAGCATTTTACACAGGACCACAATGTAAGTACTTATTCCATGAAGCGATACGAATTTGAAAAAAAAATGAATCTCAACAAAATGAGGAATTCTGTTGACAGAATTACATAGTTTAATCCGATTAAGAACGAGTCGTAGTGTCGCGACCATATGATACGGGAGGCATGCTACAGCTTGCTAGCGGCCGGTTCGAAAATCCAGGCCGTCGGATACTGTTAAGTACTGCAGCCAGGGTGCAAGTTCCCTGACGCCACGTCGTCTGACTCACACTGCCAACCTATTGTTCGTTTCAACTAGGCGTGCACCAAGCGTTGCTGCGATACACAGTACGACAGGTCAATAGATTTATATGTGCAGTGACAGTCCATTGTAGCAAGGTGGAGAGACAGAGATATGTTTATAAGTGCAGCAATAATTAACCTGTTATAAGGCAGACGTATATATATATATATATATATATATATATATATATATATATATATATATATATATATATATATATATATATATATATATAATGATGAGTCAAAACGTACATTATGACCACTGGTAACTGAAACATTGAATGTTGCCTACTGGCACCTCGGGCACAATACACGCTAATAAATGGATATGAGCGGAGCAGAGACGTGTGGCGAATCATTCTATCGATGATAGGGCTGCTAATGAAATATTTCGGCAGATCTGACTTTGACAAATGGCCTGTTGTTATGACACGGGGCCTGAGAACGGGCAGCTCGGAAAGGACTAGGATAGTTGGGTGTGTATTGGAATTAGCTGAAGCTCAGTGACACCACGTGTAGACGACAAGGTGATGTACGTCCATATGTCCACGTCTCGTCACAGAAAACTTAAGTCGCAGGTTTGAAAGGTCTTTAAAGTAGGATAGGCTGCTTTCTGTGGCAAGTAGGATGACAGAGTGTAGCGTGGGTGCAAACTGGTGGTTACGAGCACACAGTTCAGCGCACATTGTCGCAGATGAGGCATCCCAGCAGCAGCCCCTATCTGCTCCCACGCTAACGCAACGTCATCGTCAAATGCGGCAGCAGGAGACACGGGATCTTCGAGGTCAGGCGGTGACTCAGTGGATACTTTCACAGTGGATACTTTCAGTGTTACTCTCCTGTACATGTGCAAACGTTACAATGTTACGAATGAATACCATCTGGAAGAGCCATTGAGGCAACGGAATTGGTGAATTGTGGGCTGGATGGAGGCCCTGTAGCAGCCTTGTAACTTAATGGCCCACTCGCAACTAGTAACGGCACTTATGACTGAATAAGGAGATACAGCGGTGTTATTGTTGTTCCGATCTTGTAAGTTTGTGCTGTAGGTCCGTTAGCCGCGGCCATTGGCGTGCTATGGCAGGAGAGTGCGAAGCGGGCAGCGTGTAGCTGTAGGGATTGAGCCGTTGTTGGTGCGCGCGCCGTAAAGCTGCTGACAAGACACTACCGGGCGGTGGCCATCTGCTGGCCGGCGCGGCCCACGCGGCCGGCGCTGTAAACATGTCGCGCTGCGCCTGCGCGCCCGCCACCCGCGACGCACGCCCAGAACCGCTGGCGCAGCGCCGCGCTCCGTGCTCTGCATCCGTCCGGCCGAGTGTATACACACACGTTACAGTAAACAGGTACAGTGATGACTAACCAAAACAAATCGCACTGCCAATGCTTTCAGGTCAGTTGTGCATACCCTAATAAGCGAAAACATTATGACCACTGCCGACCGTGACGTTGGATGCCGCCTGGTGCCGCTGTGGGCACGTGACGCGGTAACAAAAGTGTGTAATCAGAGCAGGCACGGCGGGGGGATAAACCCTAGGGCGGACATGCGATGCAAATATGGAAGTCCACTAACACAAGCGACTTTGACAAAGGGCAGATTAAAGGTTGTGAACGAGTATCTCGAAAACGACGAAGCTCATCGATTCTTCACGTGCTACTGTTGTGAGCATGTAAGGAAAGAGGTACAAGGACAGTGAAAAGTACCACTAGGCGCTAAATGGTTCGACCTCCACGACTGTTCACAGAATGTGGGGTTCGAAGATTTGTCTGCTCGTATAGTGAAACGCATGGCGATCTGTGACATCTCTGCCAAAAGAGTACAATATTGGTATACGCACAAGTGTTTCGGAGCACACAATTCCTCGTATAGTGTTGAACATGCAGCTCCTCAGCAGACCACCCCCCCCCCCCAAGTTAAAAAATGGTTCAAATGGCTCTGAGCACTATAGGACTTCTGAGGTCATCAGTCCCCTAGAACTTAGAACAACTTAAACCTACCTAACCTAAGGACATCACAGACATCCATACCAGAGGCAGGATTCGAACCTGCGACCGTAGCGGTCGCGCGGTTCAAGATTGCAGCGCCTAGGACCGCTCGGCCATTCCGGCCGGCCCACTTCCAAATGTTCACATGTTGACCCAGCGACATCATCAGTTATGATTGCAGTGGGCATGCGACCCTCGGGATACGACCGTCAGTCAATGGAAACATGTCGGCTCTTTGCGTGAATCACATTATTTGCTACACTAGATCTATGGTCGTCTCCACAAGCAGCGGCATCCTGGTAACGGCGGCACGAAACCTGCAGCGCGCCGCGGACGCAGGTAGGTGATAGCAGTATTGTTCTAAGCGAAACATTGCCCTGCGCTTGAGTGGGACCTGTGATAGTAATCGAAGGCACGCTGACAGGTGCTGATCAGCTGCCTCCCTTCATGCTTGTCTTTCTCGACGGTGATGTCATCTTTTAATAGTCTATCCCTTACTTCTTCAATGGAGTCTCTGAGTTCCGTATCTTACATTCCTACACATTTCACAGCTACCGTTACTACATTTCACTTCTATCGCTGATATATACTGAATAGAGGCAGAAAGCGGAAGTGTAACTGGTATGTCCCTTTCTGGAATAAAGGCTGACAGTCAACTTGTTCTGAATACAAATAAAGAAAATCCTCGTAAAATCCATAACATTGATCTTCCACGGAATGCTTTCTTGTCGAATGTAGATCTCATGTGAATAGCTGTAGCCCACCTGTAAGGTTTATACTATGAAACAGCAGTCAGCCGCAAGTATGGTTTTACGAAGTTTATCACGATTTGCTTTAAATAAACCTTTTAAAACCATGTTTGTGGCTGGCTGCTGATTCAAATTATAAAGCTTATAAAAAATCTAGAATGAATTCCTCTATTGAGTGGCATGCATGTTTCAGTTTCATACTGATTTTGTACTAATGAGCTTGTAACCTCCCCACACGAAAATATTATTATTTAAATATAAACCAAGAACCAAGTGTAAACTCCCCACAAAAATAATAATTAAATGAATTTTAAATATTGTAACCTCTGAACAAAATTAATTTTAATGTAACCTAAAAATTGTTTCTCATTTAATGTTAAGTTCGAAACAGAAAAATTCCTAATCACCAAAATAATAAAAAAAAATTCAGTAACCTGGTAAATTTTATGACGACAGCAGCGCTGCGCCTCCGCCCTGTATTCTGAATAAAATAAGGAAAAATTCTTACCTCAATAAAAACTGCGAATATATCTGCTCTTATGTAAAAATATTTCGGCGCAGCTTCGTGCAATGCTGGCCTATGTTTTTTTTTATTCTTGGAAGGAATGATCATATTCTTTAAGTTGAAATGAATGCTTTTCTTAAAAAAATTACTTTATATTATAAAAATTATTGTTGGGGCATTTTTTAAAAAGAAATTAATGACAGTTAATATACATTACTAGATATGCGCAAGGCAGCTTCTTAACCTTCTACAATAATACTCATCCTTCAAAGTCCCGACCAGAGCAGACTGCCGACACGCGCAGGCACGCGTAGACTACTGCAGACTACCGAAGACTACTGCCGACTAACGACAAGCAACAACTAACTACATACTACTCTCTGGTCAGAGACTCTGCCATGCCTCGCCCATCGCCGGCAACGCATACATCTTACAAGCTTATAAGTTTAATTAATATTGCGTTTATACTGGTTTCTGGTGAGGAGGAAAGTTAGTTATTAGTATTTTTTTAATGATCTCATTCATAAGCAGCCATATCACAGTCATCACAGTCGCTCAAGAAAGTTATAATTAATCTTTAGTTGTTTAATCAGAATCGGACGATGACTCTCCTTGTCCGCAGTCTCGATGATTCGAAGCGATCTGCAGTCCTGTGTAAATAAAATGTCTTGGTTTTCTTGCGTTGCGTAGTCAGTCGGGAAACCTCAGATCAAGCAGAAAGTTTGCTTTGATAGAGTTTAATTATCCGATGAAATAATGGAGCTCTTGGATCCAATAATTGCAGGTTCATTTCCAACTCATCGGAAGTTCCCTGCTGATTACCAACGAAACGACACGTCCGTGCAAATTTCCAATTAGAGAATACATATATAATGAAATTACTTACAGACCTTTGATGTAAATGCTCAGTATATACACTCCTGGAAATTGAAATAAGAACACCGTGAATTCATTGTCCCAGGAAGGGGAAACTTTATTGACACATTCCTGGGGTCAGATACATCACATGATCACACTGACAGAACCACAGGCACATAGACACAGGCAACAGAGCATGCACAATGTCGGCACTATTACAGTGTATATCCACCTTTCGCAGCAATGCAGGCTGCTATTCTCCCTTGGAGACGATCGTAGAGATGCTGGATGTAGTCCTGTGGAACGGCTTGCCATGCCATTTCCACCTGGCGCCTCAGTTGGACCAGCGTTCGTGCTGGACGTGCAGACCGCGTGAGACGACGCTTCATCCAGTCCCAAACATGCTCAATGGGGGACAGATCCGGAGATCTTGCTGGCCAGGGTAGTTGACTTACACCTTCTAGAGCACGTTGGGTGGCACGGGATACATGCGGACGTGCATTGTCCTGTTGGAACAGCAAGTTCCCTTGCCAGTCTAGGAATGGTAGAACGATGGGTTCGATGACGGTTTGGATGTACCGTGCACTATTCAGTGTCCCCTCGACGATCACCAGTGGTGTACGGCCAGTGTAGGAGATCGCTCCCCACACCATGATGCCGGGTGTTGGCCCTGTGTGCCTCGGTCGTATGCAGTCCTGATTGTGGCGCTCACCTGCACGGCGCCAAACACGCATACGACCATCATTGGCACCAAGGCAGAAGCGACTCTCATCGCTGAAGACGACACGTCTCCATTCGTCCCTCCATTCACGCCTGTCGCGACACCACTGGAGGCGGGCTGCACGATGTTGGGGCGTGAGCGGAAGACGGCCTAACGGTGTGCGGGACCGTAGCCCAGCTTCATGGAGACGGCTGCGAATGGTCCTCGCCGATACCCCAGGAGCAACAGTGTCCCTAATTTGCTGGGAAGTGGCGGTGCGGTCCCCTACGGCACTGCGTAGGATCCTACGGTCTTGGCGTGCATCCGTGCGTCGCTGCGGTCCGGTCCCAGGTCGACGGGCACGTGCACCTTCCGCCGACCACTGGCGACAACATCGATGTACTGTGGAGACCTCACGCCCCACGTGTTGAGCAATTCGGCGGTACGTCCACCCGGCCTCCCGCATGCCCACTATACGCCCTCGCTCAAAGTCCGTCAACTGCACATACGGTTCACGTCCACGCTGTCGCGGCATGCTACCAGTGTTAAAGACTGCGATGGAGCTCCGTATGCCACGGCAAACTGGCTGACACTGACAACGGCGGTGCACAAATGCTGCGCAGCTAGCGCCATTCGACGGCCAACACCGCGGTTCCTGGTGTGTCCGCTGTGCCGTGCGTGTGATCATTGCTTGTACAGCCCTCACGCAGTGTCCGGAGCAAGTATGGTGGGTCTGACACACCGGTGTCAATGTGTTCTTTTTTCCATTTCCAGGAGTGTATTTTCTTGAGTAGTATACAATATATTTTCAATCTATTTCTTTCAGTAACCCCGATAGCAAAATTACAATTATTCAATGCGGCTGTTCGACACGGAGAAAATCCTAGAAGTCCTCTAACCACACCAGAGAGAATATTACAAAGATTAATTATACGCTCATGGAATAGAAATAATACTGTACTACTTTGCGCATCGATTCTGCGAGTATATAGATGGTCAAGTAGGAAACGTAATTCACTCATAGAATTGTGCAGGGATAATTAGTAGAATATAAAGAGATACTACAAGCTATTTGTAGCCCTAGTACACTAAATCGGTGTCGTCTCAATTCTTGTCTATGTGATCCTGCAGGTATGACGTGGGTAGAGAGAGGCCTCTCTCTTCGGCTCACTCAAAAAACCGCCTCGGAATCGGTTCTTTGATTTCACTTTTTCGCACTGTATTCTTGACTGCCCTGCTCCTCTCCCTTCAAGGATTCGTCCAATTTTTGTGCCGACAGTACACTCAGTGACTGGCGTAAATATCGGTGTTGTATAGTGTGACCACTCCGTGGCACTCAAACCACTGAACTTCGCCACTGGCTGAAGAGCCAAATTCGTTTTTTTCTCATTCTGAATAGTACGCTACTACATCTACATCTACATTTATACTCCGCAAGCCACCCAACGGTGTGTGGCGGAGGGCACTTTACGTGCCACTGTCATTACCTCCCTTTCCTGTTCCAGTCGCGTATGGTTCGCGGGAAGAACGACTGTCTGAAAGCCTCTGTGCGCGCTCTAATCTCTCTAATTTTACATTCGTGATCTCCTCGGGAGGTATAAGTAGGGGGAAGCAATATATTCGATACCTCATCCAGAAACGCACCCTCTCGAAACCTGGCGAGCAAGCTACACCGCGAAGCAGAGCGCCTCTCTTGCAGAGTCCGCCACTTGAGTTTGTTAAACATCTGCGTAACGCTATCACGGTTACCAAATAACCCTGTGACGAAACGCGCCGCTCTTCTTTGAATCTTCTCTATCTCCTCCGTCAACCTGATCTGGTACGGATCCCACACTGATGAGCAATACTCAAGTATAGGTCGAACGAGTGTTTTGTAAGCCACCTCCTTTGTTGATGGACTACATTTTCTAAGGACTCTCCCAATGAATCTCAACCTGGTACCCGCCTTACCAACAATTAATTTTATATGATCATTCCACTTCAAATCGTTCCGCACGCATACTCCCAGATATTTTACAGAAGTAACTGCTACCAGTGTTTGTTCCGCTATCATATAATCATACAATAAAGGATCCTTCTTTCTATGTATTCGCAATACATTACATTTGTCTATGTTAAGGGTCAGTTGCCACTCCCTGCACCAAGTGCCTATCCGCTGCAGATCTTCCTGCATTTCGCTACAATTTTCTAATGCTGCAACTTCTCTGTATACTACAGCATCATCCGCGAAAAGCCGCATGGAACTTCCGACACTATCTACTAGGTCATTTATATATATTGTGAAAAGCAATGGTCCCATAACACTCCCCTGTGGCACACCAGAGGTTACTTTAACGTCTGTAGACGTCTCTCCGTTGATAACAACATGCTGCGTTCTGTTTGCTAAAAACTCTTCAATCCAGCCACACAGCTGGTCTGATATTCCGTAGGCTCTTACTTTGTTTATCAGGCGACAGTGCGGAACTGTATCGAACGCCTTCCGGAAGTCAAGAAAAATAGCATCTACCTGGGAGCCTGTATCTAATATTTTCTGGGTCTCATGTACAAATAAAGCGAGTTGGGTCTCACACGATCGCTGTTTCCGGAATCCATGTTGATTCCTACATAGTAGATTCTGAGTTTCCAAAAACGACATGATATTCGAGCAAAAAACATGTTCTAAAATTCTACAACAGATCGACGTCAGAGATATAGGTCTATAGTTTTGCGCATCTGCTCGACGACCCTTCTTGAAGACTGGGACTACCTGTGCTCTTTTCCAATCATTTGGAACCTTCCGTTCCTCTAGAGACTTGCGGTACACGGCTGTTAGAAGGGGGGCAAGTTCTTTCGCGTACTCTGTGTAGAATCGAATTGGTATCCCGTCAGGTCCAGTGGACTTTCCTCTGTTGAGTGATTCCAGTTGCTTTTCTATTCCTTGGACATTTATTTCGATGTCAGCCATTTTTTCGTTTGTGCGAGGATTTAGAGAAGGAACTGCAGTGCGGTCTTCCTCTGTGAAACAGCTTTGGAAAAAGGTGTTTAGTATTTCAGCTTTACGCTTGTCATCCTCTGTTTCAATGCCATCATCATCCCGGAGTGTCTGGATATGCTGTTTCGAGCCACTTACTGATTTAACGTAAGACCAGAACTTCCTAGGATTTTCTGTCAAGTCGGTACATAGAATTTTACTTTCGAATTCACCGAACGCTTCACGCATAGCCCTCCTTACGCTAACTTTGACATCGTTTAGCTTCTGTTTGTCTGAGAGGTTTTGGCTGCGTTTAAACTTGCAGTGAAGCTCTCTTTGCTTTCGCAGTAGCTTCCTAACTTTGTTGTTGTACCACGATGGGTTTTTCCCGTCCCTCACAGTTTTACTCGGCACGTACCTGTCTAAAACGCATTTTACGATTGCCTTGAACTTTTTCCATAAACACTCAACATTGTCAGTGTCGGAACAGAAATTTTCGTTTTGATCTGTTAGGTAGTCTGAAATCTGCCTTATATTACTCTTGCTAAACAGATAAACCTTCCGCCCTTTTTTTATATTCCTATTAACTTCCAAATTCAGGGATGCTGCAACGGCCTTATGATCACTGATTCCCTGTTCTGCACTTACAGAGTCGAAAAGTTCGGGTCTGTTTGTTACCAGTAGGTCCAAGATGTTATCTCCACGAGTCGGTTCTCTGTTTAATTGCTCGAGGTAATTTTCGGATAGTGCACTCAGTATAATGTCACTCGATGCTCTGTCCCTACCACCCGTCCTAAACATCTGAGTGTCCCAGTCTATATCTGGTAAATTGAAATCTCCACCTAAGACTATAACACGCTGAGAAAATTTATGTGAAATGTATTCCAAATTTTCTCTCAGTTGTTCTGCCACTAATGCTGCTGAGTCGGGGGGTCGGTAAAAGGAGCCAATTATTAACCTAGCTCGGTTGTTGAGTGTAACCTCCACCCATAATAATTCACAGGAACTATCCACTTCTACTTCACTACAGGATAAACTACTACTAACAGCGACGAACACTCCACCACCGGTTGCATGCAATCTATCCTTTCTAAACACCGTCTGTACCTTTGTAAAAATTTCGGCAGAATTTATCTCTGGCTTCAGCCAGCTTTCTGTACCTATAACGATTTCAGCTTCAGTGCTTTCTATCAGCGCTTGAAGTTCCGGTACTTTACCAACGCAGCTTCGACAGTTTACAACTACAATACCGATTGCTGCTTGGTCCCCGCATGTTCTGACTTTGCCCCGCACCCGTTGAGGCTGTTGCCCTTTCTGTACTTGCCCGAGGCCATCTAACCTAAAAAACCGCCCAGCCCACGCCACACAACCCCTGCTACCCGTGTAGCCGCTTGTTGCGTGTAGTGGACTCCTGACCTATCCAGCGGAACCCGAAACCCCCCACCCTATGGCGCAAGTCGAGGAATCTGCAGCCCACAAGGTCGCAGAACCGTCTCAGCCTCTGATTCAGACCCTCCACTCGGCTCTGTACCAAAGGTCCGCAGTCAGTCCTGTCGACGATGCTGCAGATGGTGAGCTCAGCTTTCATCCCGTTAGCGAGACTGGCAGTCTTCACCAAATCAGATAGCCGCCGGAAGCCAGAGAGGATTTCCTCCGATCCATAGCGACACACATCATTGGTGCCGACATGAGCGACCACCCGCAGATGGGTGCACCCTGTACCCTTCATGGCATCCGGAAGGACCCTTTCCACATCTGGAATGACTCCCCCCGGTATGCACACGGAGTGCACTTTGGTCTTCTTCCCCTCCCTTGCTGCCATATCCCTAAGGGGCCCCATTACGCGCCTGACGTTGGAGCTCCCAACTACCAGTAAGCCCACCCTCTGCGACCGCCCGGATCTTGCAGACTGAGGGGCAACCTCTGGAACAGGACAGGCAGCCATGTCAGGCCGAAGATCAGTATCAGCCTGAGTATCAGCCAGAGACAGAGCCTGAAACCGGTTCGTCAGACAAACTGGAGAGGCCTTCCGTTCAGCCCTCCGGAATGTCTTTCGCCCCCTGCCACACCTTGAGACGACCTCCCACTCTACCACAGGTGAGGGATCAACCTCAATGCGGGCAGTATCCCGGGCAACCACAGTCGTAGCCCGATCGGGGGATGCGTGGGACGAGCTGGCCGTCCCCGACAAACTCCCATCCGGACCCCCACAGTGATGCCCATTGGCAACAGCCTCAAGCTGTGTGACCGAAGCCAACACTGCCTGAAGCTGGGAGCGAAGGGATGCCAACTCAGCCTGCATCCGAACACAGCAGTTGCAGTCCCTATCCATGCTAAAAACTTGTGCAAAGAACGTCTGAACTAATCTACACAGAGCGCAAACAAATCGACACAAAATTTAAACGGTTATTAAAATACGAGATTGCCTAGTAAATGCAGTAACTTGTGCACTGCTGACACACTGCTCGGCGGCGGAAGGAGACTACGCGAATTTACACTATTCAGGTACTAAAACGCGATGCTACAACTCTCAAATACTATAATACGCACGAAATTTATGAATTTAACAATGCAAGTACCAAAAACACGCAAAGAAATTAAGAATTAAACTATGTAACAAATGAGTGAGCTAGGAGTATACGAGTTGCTGCTGCAGCTGCTTATCCAACGGCGGCAGGGAGCACACTGACTGTGACCAACCGACACTGGCCGTTCAAAACAAAAACATAAGACAGACGACTACGCGAATTTACACTATTCAGGTACTAAAACGCGATGCTACAACTCTCAAATACTATAATACACACGAAATTTATGATTTAAACAATGCAAGTACCAAAAACACGCAAAGAAATTAAGAATTAAACTATGTAACAAATGAATGAGCTAGGAGTATACGAGTTGCTGCTGCAGCTGCTTATCCAACGGCGGCAGGGAGCACATTGACTGTGACCGACACTGGCCGTTCAAAACAAAAACATAAGACAGACGACTACGCGAATTTACACTATTCAGGTACTAAAACGCGATGCTACAACTCTCAAATACTATAATACGCACGAAATTTATGAATTTAACAATGCAAGTACCAAAAACACGCAAATAAATTAAGAATTAAACTATGTAACAAATGAGTGAGCTAGGAGTATACGAGTTGCTGCTGCAGCTGCTTATCCAACGGCGGCAGGGAGCACACTGACTGTGACCAACCGACACTGGCCGTTCAAAACAAAAACATAAGACAGACGACTACGCGAATTTACACTATTCAGGTACTAAAACGCGATGCTACAACTCTCAAATACTATAATACGCACGAAATTTATGATTTAAACAATGCAAGTAACAAAAACACGCAAAGAAATTAAGAATTAAACTATGTAACAAATGAATGAGCTAGGAGTATACGAGTTGCTGCTGCAGCTGCTTATCCAACGGCGGCAGGGAGCACACTCTCTCATCTGGAGTTGGATATATTAAAGTTTACTCGGTTGTGGCAGTTTGAGCACTTATTTATTGCTACAGACTGGTTTTGTCTCATGTACCTAGTCAGTGAAGCTGACTTCCTTACAGCTTGGGAAGTAGAGGCACCCATATTACAGCTGACAAATTTTCTCCTCCCGCTAATAGGCGGACAATGCGAGGACGCTTGAAGGCTGCCAGTAGCGCCGGACTGGCAGTGTACGCGCTCTCTGCAACCACCGCTACGAAATATTAGACACTCCTGTGGTGACAGCGCCTTGTAGATCGAGATTTGCACTTTACCTTTGTGTGGCACAACCTGATGAATCGATTCATTACCGCTCGTTTTCCACGGGGAAATCGCTAAAGGACTCTCGTGAGAATGACTAGCAGGTTTCTAAATTTTTCGGACAAGCGATTCAGTACACCGTTCTGGCATAGATGGCAGAAGCCAAGCTGCACTATTTATTATAAACAAATTTCTTTAGTCTACTCATTTGATTCAGTGCGATTTCCTAAACTGTGCGCCATTTCTGGAAGTTTCCACTATATCCGAGCCTTTACAGAAGATTATGAAAAAGTTCTAGCTGCCTACAGAACCTGCCTGAAATCACTAATTTTATTGCTGAAATGATATTAAATTTTGACATTTGCACATAGCACCAGCGTTGTATAGTGTGGTCAGATTCGTCACAGATCGCATCCCACAGATGCTCATGACAGGATCACGCGAACGGATGACGACTAGCTTCTCGGTTTCCGAGCCGCACATTCCCAGGCGCTTGGCCATAGGAATCTATTCTTTTTCAGAACTGCTTGTGCCAGTACATCTCCCTGTTTGTGGCTCATATCGTCACCAGAATGGTTCCCCATTCATCTCAGCCTCGCTTCTTTACTTCCTTCGCCCGCCGGAGTGGCCGAGCGATTCTAGGCGCTTCAGTCTGGAACCGCGCGACCGCTACGGTCGCTGGTTCGAATCCTGCCTCGGGCATGGATGTCTGCGATGTCCTTAGGTTAAATGTTCAAATGTGTGTGAAATCTTATGGGACTTAACTGCTAAGATCATCAGTCTCTAAGCTTACACACTACTTAACCTAAATTATCCTAAGGACAAACACACAACCCAAGCCCGAGGGAGGACTCGAACCTCCGCCGGGACCAGCCGCACAATCCATGGCTGCAGCCCCACAAACCGCTCGGCTATTCCCACGCGGCTCTCCTCAGGTTAGTTAGGTTTAAGTATTTCTAAGTTCTAAGGGACTGATGACCTCAAATGTTAATTCCCATAGTGCTCAGCGCCATTTGAACCATCTTCAACTTCCTTCAACGCGTCGCATGCTCTCAGCATCAACTGATGTCATTTAGACTTGGGGTAAGCAGTGGTTATAGCGTTTTGGATCATTGATGTGCACTGAAAACAGTGGAGGAAGATGTCAGTTAAAGAGCTAAGATTTCCAAGGTACAATAAAATATACGGTTTCACTAGATAAGAAATTGAAAATTCTGAAATACTTCTGGTAACGACTCTTTCTGCTTATACATTAGCTTAAGGTTTCTACATTTACACCTACATGATGATTCTGCAATTCATAACTGTCTAGCGGAGGGTTCATTGAACCACTTCATGTCATTTCCCTACCGTTCCATTCTCGAACAGTGCGCTGGGAAAACGAACTCTTAAATATTTCCGTGAGATCTCAGATTTCTCTTATTTTGATGTGATAATCATTTCTCCCTATGCAGGTGGGCGCCAGCATAATTTTTTCTGAGGAGAAAGTAGGTGACCGAAATTTCGTGGGAACATCCTGCCACAACGAAAAAAAACCATTGTCTTAATGATCGCCACCGCAATTGTCCGAGGCACACGCTCCCCTGTTTCGGGATAATCAAAACGAGCTGCCCTTCTTTGAATTTTTTGATGTCCTCCTTGGATCTTGTCTGATGTGGATCCCACACCGCACAGCAATACTCCGGAGTCCGCAGTGTAAGCAATCTCTTTAGTATACCTGTTGCACTTTCTAAGTGTTACACCAACAGATCGTAGTCTTTGGAGTGTTTTTGTTACAACATTACCAATGTGATTGTTACAATTTAAATTATTCGTAGTTGCAACGTTTAATGAATCACTAGCTCATATTTTCACGTTATTCTTCTGCTCATGTGCTTCTAGCAAGATGTGTATTAATAATATCCGTTCCGGGCAACACATGTTAGTTTAAGACTGCGGCTGACCATTTATAGACGCGGGACAAATCTCTAAAACTTCGCTTTCGAGGTCAGGAGCTGACACTACGAAGAAACTACGTCACCAAAGTAACCTTGTCTCTTATGACGTACCACCACGTAATTACTCCGTCCTCTACCAGTTGTATTTTTTACTATAGCTGAGCGACTGTTGTTAATGTATGTCTGACTATGCTGTAAATTGCATGATCAAATACAGCTGTACTTTCCAAGTTCAATTGAAAAGTACGTGGAGTAATCACAATGTTTTATTACAGCGAAAACACAAACTGTAACGATGAAACTGCGTTAGTCTTTATCTGTATATTCAAAGTGACATTCTTTTCCGACGTCGGTTGGCAAGGAATTTGTTTGTAAACGTCTGCATTTCGATTGCTGAGGAAAATTTCCACCTATAAAATCACTGTGTCCTCATTCTGGAAATGCCTGCCTCGCAACAGTCCTTTCATTCGCCGAAAGTCAAAGGAATCTCTCGACCCCATTTCATAAGTATATTGAGAGTAAGGCAAAATCTGACAGCTTAATGAAGCAGCATGTGTGATCAACTACTGAGCTGAGTGAGCTGGAGTATTTTCGGGGACAAATAACTTCCCGTGACGCTTTGTCTTGACAGTCTCCTGTAATTTCCTCAGTAGATTTCTGCAGTGTGCTCCTGTGACGGTTTGCGCCTTATTAGCATAGTCTGTAAGTTCCACATCATAGCGGTAGCAAGAAACACTGAGCATCACCTTTCCAGACCGTGCAGCAGCAGAAGCAGTGGCCCTCGGCATTTTCGGAAATGGCGAATTCATGTTTTTCGTTTTTGTTCTCATCTTTAATCTCTGTGTAATAGTGCCGTAGACTTAGGTGCCACTTCGTTGGCATCGTCACTCACCTGTTGCACAGAAGGCTGATAGTGCAACGCACGTTTGATCTACCTCTCACTGTAACCATTCTGACGAAAGGTGACTTCGAGATGTTGTAGCTCAGCTGCCAAACTTTCAGGTTCTGAGATAAGGTGGGCCCTGTGAACCAATGTACGAAGTACTCCTTCACACTGAGCTGAATGTTGCCAACTATCAGCTCGCAGATGCAGGTCAGTGTGAGTAGTCTTCCTATAAACAGAATGTCCCAACATACCATGAGTCTTCCTTCTGACCAACACATCAAGGAAGTGAAGGCATCCATTCTTTTCCACCTCCACAGTGTACTGGATATTCGGGTGGATTGAATACAGGTGTTCCAAAAACCGGTTTAAATTCTCACTAGCATGAGGCCAAACAACAAAAGTATCGTCTGCATATCTGAAAAAAAACACGTAGGTTTCAATGTCGCTGACTCCAATGCACGTTCCTCAAAGTCCTCCATAAACAAATTGGCCACAGCAGGTGACAACGGGCTTCCCATAGAAACTCCATCAGTGTGTAAGTCTAGGGACTGATGACCTCAGCAGTTTGGTTTCTTAGGAATTCACACACATTTGAACATTTTTGCTATCGAGTTTCAAATTCGAATATTGGTCCACACATGGAGCACTCCCGCCTTCAGCATGGCAGTGCCAGACCACACACGAGAGCTGCTACTTGTGCAACAATCTGACGCCTTAGGTTCACTGACAGCGAGCATCGCCCATTCAGTCCCGGCATAGCCCCATCCGATTGTGATCTGTTTCCAAAACTTAAAGAGTACCTTCGAGGGATTACTTTGCTAGTGATGAAGTGGTGTAAACAGAAGTGGGGTTTGTCTCCTGGTACGTGGTACTTACTGGAAATAAGGAAAATGTGGAAGGGAGGACCCACCAATATAACTTTCTTTTCACAAAACCTGTTTATTTAACAATATACATAACCAAAAAGTTTTTTTTACAAAATGAACAAATTTGTAAAATTTGTTTGACCTTAACCCTGAAGATGAATAAGCCTTTGAAAAAGAATTCAAAACAGCAAATAATATGACAATGATTACAAGACGGCCGGACCTGCAGCCCACCCGTTATCGGATGAAGCAGCGGTGTTTACTACCGTGCTGGACACAGTCTTTCTTATTAAATGACATTCTGCAACACATGAAAACTATATAAGCACCACTCATGACAAGAGTGATTCAGTTACTCAAAACAGATGACGTAACTTTTAATTTGAAAGCTGTATGTCGAAATGTTCGGGGTTGAGACGCGCACCTGTGCTTAAAGGGTAAACAGATTAGCAAACAATGAGGCAATGATAAGGCTTACTTCAAAGCAATCAACCTCTTAATTTCAATGGGTGACCAAGGTGCAACTGGATCGCAACCCGTCCCTTTTGACAATCCTATTTTGACTAAAGCCCTGGTGACAGTTGGCTGTTAATATTTTCAAAGTTAAACTGATTGTCAGTTATTAAGACCGTTCTGAAGGAACGTCTTAAAACATCACTTGTGAACACCTATTTCAAGAGACCTCATTCAGCGGAACCACAAGATCCAGCTAAAATACACCAATAATGACCAGGTCTTTCAAACATAGCAACGATCAGCTTAGTACAACAGCTTTTTGAGATTATAACTAATGATTGAGAAATATAATTACAATCAAAGAATTGAACCGGTTAACAACTAAGTCTAACCACAAGGTTCCTCTTTTGTTTAACGGCAAACTGTGCCTTAGTGCAATTGTTCCGGGTGTATTTACGACCAGGAGCTGATTCATTAGAACATTAATGATCGGTTACAACCAGCAAGAAAAGGCAATATAATAACGGGACAAATTTTCAAACAACTAGTGATTTAGTACAATACTACGGCTTACATTTGAGACTAAGGAGCCGACCTAGTAAAACTATGAGGGTCGGGTACAAACCAGTAAATAATAAGGAGGGCAGGTAGACAATGGCACAAATCACCACGAGGATTACAGAATGTTACTCCCCTTTATCAGAAAGCAGTTCCATGGATCCACGGTGCATCGCAGCGGTTACTGAGTGATTGCCGATGAAATCCAGGTAGAAGAGGGCAGCCAGGCCACGAGCCCTAGGACACGAATGTTGCCAACCAACCGACGGGATGTTGGCCTGCTGCTTGTAATCGACGCTGACCCCGGTGAAGTAATTCAGTATCTTCGCTCTGCGCAGGCCCTCATTGCACAGCTAGTGGCTCCAGCCGCTCGGACCTCGTGACCACCTTTTGTCGCGACGCTACCGCCAGTCTACAAACTCGGTGCCTCCTGTCGGGCCAGCGAACCCCGTGTGTATATCGGAAAGCAAAGACCTTTTAAGGACACAACCCACAGATACCAACTCTTTCTCATAGATATTGGCAATGGGGCCGCAAGATGGATAGTCGATACTCCACCTGAGCCAGTGGCGCCAGACAGAACAGTCTACTAATTCAATGGCGCCACGGCTCACTCCGTCGACGAAGTCAAAAATTCTACAAACTGGTCTCTAGTCGAAAGAAATGTATTCCTCGTCATTGTGACTGTGTTAAGAAACAGATATATACACATCAAGATTAAAGAGGTAAAATGTTGATAATGATTGTTTTACCTAAAAAGCTTTAAGGGTCTTCGGATAAAACATTCGCAACCATTATTTTTCACCATGGCTTCGTATATTGGCGCGTTATTGGCACACACTTTCGCCAGACAGTCATAGGTTGTTGCAGCATTGTTCCGCTTCAGATGTCGATACTCCACTTTCACTTGTTCGCACCACTTTGGTTTGTCACCCCTAGCACCTTGCTATGGTCTTGTGACATGGGTTCCAAGACTGCAGAGAAGGAGCCACAAACAAATAAAACTTTATGAGTAACATTCGCATAATCCCTCTCCCCTTCCGCCTTGGCCATGGTTCGAACTGTGTGTTGGCTCTGGCTCTAAGCACTATGGGACTGAACATCTGAGGTCAGCAGTTCCCTAGACTTAGAACTACTTAAACCTAACTAACCTAACGACATCACACACAACCATGTCCGAGGCAGGAATCGAACCTGCGACTGTAGCAGCCGCGTATTTCTGGACTCCGTGTGTTACAACTGTTTGTGTAGATCTGTATTATGTTTATCAAGTAGTACTCACTGTAAAAAAGACGCACGTTAAAACATTCCATAAGTAACAGTCCTTCAAGGGAGCAGCATGTGATATACCCCTGATGCTAAAACCAATGACTGAGCACTCAATGGACATGTAGAAAAATTTCTGAGCGATATCGCAAACTATACTCAGCAAATATATCATTAAAAGTGAATGAACATATTCTAACGTTTTCCAAGATATCTTTCCATATTGCCACATTCTTGTAGTCACTATCATTTTGGGAGGATACAGTTATGCTTTTTATTGTTTATTGTGATAAGAGCCGAATTGTTGTGCTAAGATCTGGCCAAGCGCTAAGGAAACATTAAGTTAGACCAAACTTTCAAAAAAGACCCAGGATGCAAACTTGAAATATTGAAGAAACTGTTAGCAGAAGGATCGAGCAAAATGTCGCTAACGGGTTACAAGTAGTCCTACCTGTTACCAAGACACACATTTTTCCCATGGTAGAAAGCTATCATGGGTAACTGGGAAATATCACAACGTAACCAACGTTAGCTGCTACAAAAAAGGAAGTGGCGACAAAATGTAGGCACAATAACTTTCTACAAACTGGTCAAACAAAATGGTTATTTGGTTACATGTACTTTAGGTATATCTTCAAGTTGAGTACTT
This sequence comes from Schistocerca cancellata, assembly GCF_023864275.1. NCBI lineage: Eukaryota > Metazoa > Arthropoda > Insecta > Orthoptera > Acrididae > Schistocerca > Schistocerca cancellata. The sequence goes on from NC_064628.1 coordinate 483,930,338, forward strand.
CACTACAATAAACTGACTTGGGAATTCGATGAGTTGGCGCTAAAGCAGTGGTAATTCTAATTACAGATCTTGTTTGTAAATTTTATGAGACGTTTTTGTGTCCATTTTAAACGCGAATATTTTTGATATTTTGGTAGTGTGATGCATACATTTAAGGCGTTACATGTTTACCTAGGAGTTGTAGTTCGTCTAAAAAAATGGTTCAAATGGCTCTGAGCACTAATGGACTCAACTGCTGTGGTCATAAGTCCCCCAGAACTTAGAACTACTTAAACCTAACTAACCTAAGGACATCACACACATCCATGCCCGAGGCAGGATTCGAACCTGCGACCGTAGCGGTCGTGCGGTTCCAGACTGTAGCGCCTTTAACCGCTCGGCCAGTCCGGCCGGCTGTAGCTCGTCTGTTTCGCATTTTGAAGTTGTGAACGGGGAACTTCATCGCAACGCCGATCATGGACACGGAAGCTACGGCGTCACAACAGCTTAGAAGAGGACGCTATACACCGGACAATATTGTTACTGTAAGTGCTATTACACTGAATGCGTCTACAGGCGTGACATGTGACTCTGGCTTTCTTCTCCTTACAATACGCTACTCTTACGACGCAATGAGTACCCTGTCCTCCTTCTGAAGAGCTCGTTTCTCATACGTGACAAATGAGATATCTCACGCCTGAGGCCAGTGACGCCTTCTGGAACCGTACCATTTCCAGCCATGGCGAGTCGAGCGAGTTGTAACGCTGGGAAGAGAGGCTGATTGTCAGGAGGTTGTGCCGTTTCCACTCGCGGCATGACGCCGTGGAACGGCCCGCGGAGTCACGCGCGCCGCTCTTGCAAATGAGATCAGTGAAGCGAGAAAGGTGGCACGCCGGCGCGACCCCCGGACCCCCGGCCCGCGCGTCCGTCGCCAAGGTGAAGGTTTTTACTCTGGCTCTGCACATAACGCCATATCTGGAGGAGGCCTGCGACCGCCAGCCGGGAGCTTATTGTCCTCGTGCCAGGGGGTGGCGGGGGGGGGGGGGGGCAGGAGGGGTTGGAGAACGGTGAAAGTTCCGGGACACGGATATTTTCTGCCGTTAGCAGTATTTTATTGCGCGAAATAATCGGGTTGCTGCTACTCGAAAGGTGACTTGGAAGGAAATGTTAAAGCATGCGTCCCAGATGATGCACTAGATCAGACTTCCTGCTGCTACGCTGAGACGTAACTCTTACCTTAGCTTCTCGCAGGAGAGGCTATACCTCCCGACAAAACTCAAGTGAAACAGAAAAGCGGCACTGAATCACGGGAGGTGGGAGGTGATCTTGTATTATTATTTGACGAACGAAACAGTCTAGAATATACACTATGTGACCAAAAGTATCCGGACACTCCTAAAAACGTACTTTTTTCATATTAGGTGCATTGCGGTGCCACCTACAGCCAGGTACTCCATATCAGCAACCTCAGTAGTCATTAGACATCGTGAGAGAGCAGAATGGGGCGCCCCGCGGAACTCACGGACTTCGAACGTGATCAGGTGCTTGGGTGTCACTTGCTTCAAACGTCTGTACGCGAGATTTCCATACTTCTTACACATCCCTAGGTCGACTGTTTCCAATGTGATAGTGAAGTGGAAACGTGAAGGGACACGTACAGCACAAAAGCGTACGGGCCGACCTCGTCTGTTGAAGAGGGTCGTAATGTGTAATAGGCAGACATCTATCCAGACCACCACACAGGAATTGCAAACTGCATCAGGATCCACTACAAGTACTATGACAGTTAGGCGGGAGGTGAGAAAACTTGGATTTCACACATCACGCCGGTAAAAGCCAGACGACGCCTCGCTTGGTGTAAGGAGCGTAAACATTGGACGATGGAAAAACGTTGTGTGGAGTGACGAATCACGGTACACAAAGTGGCGATCCGATGGCGGAGTGTGGGTATGGCGAATGCCCGGTGAACGTCATCTGCCAGCGGGTGTAGTGCCAACAGTAAAATTCGGAGGCGATGGTGTTATGGTGTGCTTGTGTTTTCCATGGAGGGGGCTTGCACCCCTTTACGTTTTGCGTAGCACTATCACAGCACAGGCTTACACTGATGTTTTAAGCACCATCTTGCTTCCCACCGTTGAAAAGCAATTCGGGGTTGGCGACTGCTTCAACACGATCGAGCACTTGTTCATAATGCATGGCGGAGTGGTTACACCACAATAACATTCCTGTAATGGACTGGCCTGCACAGAGTCCTGACCTGAATCCTAAACAGCACCTTTTAGATGTTTTGGAACGCCGACTTCGTTCCAGGCCTCAGCGACGACATAGATACCTCTCCTCAGTGCAGCACTCCGTGAAGAATTGGCAACGATTCCCCAGGAAACCTTCCTGCACCTGCTGGAACCTATGCCTGCGAGAGTGGAAGCTGTGGTCGAGGCTAAGGGTGGGCCAGCACCCTACAGAATTTTAGAATTCCAGCCAGGTGTCTGAATAGTTTCAATCACATAGTGTATTGATACATTAAACATTTTGTGGCTGCTGCATCTGATGCCTCTTGCGCTGCGTATGTGCCGGTCTTAGCCGGATACAGCAGTTAACTTGTGCCGCCACTTGCAGACATGGTTCTATCATTCTGTGGTAACTGTCTGTCCTTTTTTATTGTAATTTTTATTCTTGACTCATGGAACACAAACATGTCATTGCACGAGGGGACTGTTGCTGAAATTTTAAGGTTGTGATGTGTTTTCGTGTAACTTTTACCATTCTGATGAAGGTGGTCTTACAACTATCGAAATCTGGTTAATGTGGATTTAAAAAGAATTTTGTGCAACCGGTTGGCTGACTATTACATTTTATGAAATAGATAATATTTTTATTTAACTGTAATTAGTGGTTCCGCTCGAATAAGCCATCTTCGGATCTGAAACAGGTTACCTAAATTAAAACAGGAGAGCTGTTGTTGCCACCGTCGACAGCTGGCCCAAAGGGATTAGTATCTTTGTAAAATCACAAGGACGGCAGTGTACAAAAGTGGAAGGAGTTCAAACGGAAGCAGAGGCAGCCGCAAATAGTCGGAAATTCATACACAGGATAGAGTAGCGTAGGGAACCGGATCAGACCAGTCTTCCGGCGGAAGAGCATAATAACATGACCGATAATCCTCAGTTTTTAGTAAATCGAAAGTATTTGTCCTATGTGGACATTCCTTCATATACCGCTCTGAATTTATTTGTAATTTTTAGGAAACATGTTTGAATACACCTTACTTGTGTGACAAGAGCGTAAACAGTTATTTTGCTGAATATTTTAGTATTTATTCAAAGTAAAAGTGAACAAAACAACAGTCACTTGTACACAGCAAGAACAACGCAGTTTTGATAACTTACTTCTATTGTCTTCTTTTTCATCACCCTTTCGACTGATTCGCAGATCTTCACCCGGATCTGTTAGGAGCTAATTTATTCATTTCTGCGTAATCAGACACTGCTGAATTATATATAAATTGTTTTAAAAATGCTGGGTGTGGTATTCCTCTTGTAATCCTGTCCTATGATGTTCTTCTATGTCATTTACAAGGAACCGGATGTGTCGTCTTATATGTCCGTGTACTTTTTGGTACTTCGCTCTGTTGATCTTTGTTTCCCAATTCTTTACAGGAGCTAATTTATTCATTTCTGCGTAATCAGACACTCCTGAATTATGTATAAATAGTTTTAAAAATGCTGGGTGTGGCATTCCTTGGGTAATCCTGTCCTATGATGTTCTTCTAAGACATTTACAAGGAACCGGATGTGTCGTCTTATATGTCCGTGTACTTTTTGCTACTTCGCTCTGTCGATCTTTGTTTCCCAATTCTTTACAGGACTTCCTGGTTGGTGGTTTTATTCGTGCACTTTATCATTAACAATCGTCTCCAGCACCATTTCTCAAAATCTTTGCGAGATTTCCTTTGCTGGTTGTCCTTATAAACAAAAACAAAAAATTGGTTATGCTGGAATACAGATTTTTAGTAGTAAGTAACAATCAGAGTTAATAACTGCCACGATACACTGTAGCTGGCGATACGTAAAAATACAATATTTTGGAATCAGTAGTAAACTAATCAACAGTGTCCGATGTTGCGAATTTAGTTAGCCGGCCGACGTGGCCGTGCGGTTGAGGGCGCTGCAGTCTAGAACCGCAAGACCGCTACGGTCGCAGGTTCGAATCCTGCCTCGGGCACGGATGTTTGTGATGTCCTTAGGTTAGTTTGGTTTAACTAGTTCTAAGTTCTAGGGGACTAATGACCTCAGAAGTTGAGTCCCATAGTGCTCAGAGCCATTTGAACCATTTTTGAATTTAGTTAGCGGAAAATATTACATTTTGTAAAGTCCAATGATACGTCTGTGCGTGAAATCTAATATGAGAACCATGAATGCAATTTTTGCACTGACGATAGACAGACAGAAAGAGAGAGGGAGACAGAGAGAGGGAGGGAGGGGGAATGATATAGAGAAAGCCGTTTCCATGTCATAAAAGTTATATATACAGGGCGATTCACGAGGAATGTCACGTCCACTGATCAGCCAGAATATTATGGCCACCGACCTACTATCGATATAAACCCGTCCAGGTGATACCAGCGTCAGCTGGCTACGAATGACTGCTAGTTAGACGCAGGCACGGTGCATGTAGTGTCAGTGAGCGTGCTGGTTGTATTTGGAACAGGGAAGGCGCGCGGTCTGGCTGAGATTAGCCGAGGGCGTGTTGTGATGGCCCTGAGGCTCGGCACGAGTAATTCGGTAATTGCACGACTTGTCGGGTGTTCGACGAGTGCCGCGGCGAATGTCTTCAACACGTGGCAATACCAATGTAAAACCACGTCCAGACGTCGCGGAGGTGGACGGCCACCACTCTTTTCAGATATCGGACGTCGTCGGCGGGGAAGACTTTTAAAACAGGACAGGCGGCGAACTATAGCGTAACTAAATCAGATTTTAATGCTGGGCAGAGTACGAGTGTGTCAGAACATAGAGTGCACCGAACGTTGCTAACGATAGACAGCCGACGACCCGTGCGTGTTAGAACGTTAAAACACCACAACATCGGCAACAACGCCTGAAATGGGCACGTGATCGTCGGCACTGGACGTTGGCTCAGCGGCAGAGCGTTGTGTGTGGTCTGATGAATACCGATACCTTCTTTATCATGCAGATGGAAGGGCGCGAATCCGTCTCCTTCCAGGGCAACAGCTCCTTGACAACTGCACTGCCGAACGGAGACAAGATGGCAGCAGCTCCATTATGATCTGGGATAACATTCACGTGGGCTTCCATGGGTCCAGTAGATCTCGTGCAAGGCACCATGACGGCCAAGGACTATCATACACTGGTTGCAGACCACGTACACTGCTTCACGACGATCATGTTTCCCGACGGTAATGGAAAAATTTCAAAAAGACAATGCGCCGTCTCCCAAAGCTAGGATTGTGATGGAGTGGTTCGAGGAATACAGTGGCGAGTTTCAGTTGATGTGCTGGTCCTCCAACCTGCCAGATCTAAACCCGATCGAACAGATCTGGGTCCCGTCGGAGGTTCGATTCCTCCCTCGGACATGGGTGTGTGTCTTTGTCCTTAGGATGATTTAGGCTAAGTAGTGCGTACGCTTAGGGACTGATGACCTTAGCAATTAAGTCCCATAAGATTTCACACACATTTGAACATTTTTGAACAGATCTGGGATGTGATTGGCGTCAGTGCTCATTGTTGTTGTTGTGGTCTTCAGTCCTGAGACTCGTTTGATGCAGCTCTCCATGCTACTCTATCCTGTGCAAGGTTCTTCATCTCCCAGTACCTACTGCAACCTACATCCTTCTGAATCTGCTTAGTGTATTCATCTCTTGGTCTCCCCCTACGATTTTTACCCTCCACGCTACCCTCCAATACTAAATTGGTGATCCCTTGATGCCTCAGAACATGTCCTACCAACCGATCCCTTCTTCTGGTCAAGTTGTGCCACAAACTTCTCTTCTCCCCAATCCTATTCAATACTTCCTCATTAGTTATGTGATCTACCCATCTAATCTTCAGCATTCTTCTGTAGCACCACATTTCGGAAGCTTCTATTCTCTTCTTGTCCAAACTATTTACCGTCCATGTTTCACTTCCATACATGGTTACACTCCATACAAATACTTTCAGAAATAACTTCCTGACACTTAAATCTATACTCGATGTTAACAAATATCTCTTCTTCAAAAACGCTTTCCTTGCCAGTGCCAGTCTACATTTTATATCCTCTCTACTTCGACCATCATCAGTTATTTTGCTCCCCAAATAGCAAAACTCCTTTACTACTTTAAGTGTCTCATTTCCTAATCTAATTCCCTCAGCATCACCCGACTTAATTCGACTACATTCCATTATCCTTGTTTTGCTTTTGTTGATGTTCATCTTATATCCTCCTTTCAAGACACTGTCTATTCCGTTCAACTGCTCTTCCAGGTCCTTTGCTGTCTCTGACAGAATAACAATGTCATCGGCAAACCTCAAGGTTTTTATTTCTTCTCCATGGATTTTAGTACCTACTCCGAATTTTTCTTTTGTTTCCTTTACTGCTTGCTCAATATACAGATTGAATAACATCGGGGAGAGGCTACAACCCTGTCTTACTCCCTTCCCAACCACTGCTTCCCTTTCATGTCCCTCGACTCTTATAACTGCCATCTGGTTTCTGTACAAATTGTAAATAGCCTTTCGCTCCCTGTATTTTACCCCTGCCACCTTTAGAATTTGAAAGAGAGTATTCCAGTCAACGTTGTCAAAAGCTTTCTCTAAGTCTACAAATGCTAGAAACGTAGGTTTGCATTTCCTTAATCTTTCTTCTAAGATAAGTCGTAAGGTCAGTATTGCCTCACGTGTTCCAGTATTTCTACGGAATCCAAACTGATCTTCCTCGAGGTCTGCTTCTACTAATTTTTACATTCGTCTGTAAATAATTCGTGTTAGTATTTTGCAGCTGTGGCTTATTAAACTGATTGTTCGGTAATTTTCACATCTGTCAACACCTGCTTTCTTTGGGATTGGGATTATTATATTCTTCTTGAAGTCTGAGGGTATTTCGCCTGTTTCATACATCTTGCTCACCAGATGGTAGAGTTTTGTCAGGACTGGCTCTCCCAAGGCCGTCAGTATTTCCAATGGAATGTTGTATACTCCGGGGGCCTTGTTTCGACTCAGGTCTTTCAGTGCTCTGTCAAACTCTTCATTCAGTTTCGTATCTCCCATTTCATCTTCATCTACATCCTCTTCCCTTTCCATAATATTGTCCTCAAGTACATCGCCCTTGTACAGACCCTCTATATACTCCTTCCACCTTTCTGCTTTCCCTTCTTTGCTTAGAACTGGGTTTCCATCTGAGCTCTCGATGTTCATACAAGTGGTTCTCTTATCTCCAAAGGTCTCTTTAATTTTCCTGTAGGCAGTCTCTATCTTACCCCTAGTGACATAAGCCTCTGCATCCTTACATTTGTCCTCTAGCCATCCCTGCTTAGCCATTTTGCACTTCCTGTCGATCTCATTATTGAGACGTTTGTATTCCTTTTTGCCTGCTTCATTTACTGCATTTTTATATTTCCTCCTTTCATCAAGTAAATTCAATATTTCTTCTGTTACCCAAGGATTTATAAGAGCCCTGGTCTTTTTACCTACTTGATCCTCTGCTGCCTTCACTACTTCATCCCTCAAAGCTACCCATTCTTCTTCTACTGTATTTCTTTCCCCCATTCCTGTCAATTGTTCCCTTATGCTCTCCCTAAAACTCTGTACAACCTCTGGTTCTTTCAGTTTATCCAGTTCTCATCTCCTTAAATTCCCACCTTTTTGCAGTTTCTTCAGTTTTAATCTACAGGTCATAACCAATAGATTGTGGTCAGAGTCCACATCTGCCCCTGGAAAGGTCTTACAATTTAAAACCTGGTTCCTAAATCTCTGTCTTACCATTTTATAATCTATCTGATACCTTGTAGTATCTCCAGGGTTCTTCCATGTAGACAACCTTCTATCATGATTCTTAAACCAAGTGTTAGCTATAATTAAGTTGTGCTCTGTGCAAAATTCTACCAGGCGGCTTCCTCTTTCATTTCTTAGCCCCAATCCATATTCACCTACTACGTTTCCTTCTCTCCCTTTTCCTACACTCGAATTCCAGTCACCCATGACTATTAAATTTTCGTCTCCCTCCACTATCTGAATAATTTCTTTCATATCGTCATACATTTCTTCAACTTCTTCGTCATCTGCAGAGCTAGTTGGCATATAAACTTGTACTACAGTAGTAGGCGTGGGCTTCGTGTCTATCTTGGCCACAATAATGCGTTCACTATGCTGTTTGTAGTAGCTTACCCGCATTCCTATTTTCCTATTCATTATTAAACCTACTCCTGCATTACCCCTATTTGACTTTGTGTTTATAACCCTGACCAGAAGTCTTGTTCCTCCTGCCACCGAACTTCACTAATTCCCACTATATCTAACTTTAACCTACCCATTTCCCTTTTTAAATTTTCTAACCTACCTGCCCGATTAAGGGATCTGACATTCCACGCTTCGATCCGTAGGACGCCAGTTTTCTTTCTCCTGATAACGACATCCTCTTGAGTAGTCCCCGCCCGGAGATCCGAATGGGGGACTATTTTACCTCTGGAATATTTTACCCAAGAGGACGCCATCATCATTTAATCATACAGTAAAGCTGCATGCCCTCGGGAAAAATTACGGCCGTAGTTTCCCCTTGCTTTCAGCCGTTCTCAGTACCAGCACAACAATGCCGTTTTGGTTATTGTTACAAGGCCAGATCAGTCAATCATCCAGACTGTTGCCCTTGCAACTACTGAAAAGGCTGCTGCCTCTCTTCAGGAACCACACGTTTGTCTGGCCTCTCAACAGATACCCCTCCGTTGTGGTTGTACCTACGGTACAGCCATCTGTATCGCTGAGGCACGCAAGCCTCCCCACCAACGGCAAGGTCCATGGTTCATGGGGGGCAGAGCTCATAACCCTCATTACCCCTCCTCAAAATTTACGAGTGGTAGGTGATTTGTGTGCGCAGATGTGGTGCCGACAAAGGCCTCGTTGCTTCCATGCCACGAAACGTCGCACTGTTGTCCGTGCCAACGGTGGATGTACCGGCTGTTAGGGTAGGTGGTCATAAGGTTCTGCTGATCAGTGTAGTTTTTGAGGTGATTCCACATGTGAAAATAAACCGAAAAAGTCATAAGAACATGTGTCCGATTCTCGATCCTTACGAAACTGGAGCGGGTTGAAAACCACACACATCCATGAATGATTATGAAGACGAGTATGAATGTTACTTACCGAAACGTTGTGTAGGCACTGTGATGGACGGAATAATGGTAGTGCAGATGACTGATCCATCCTATAAGAGGTGTTCAAAAAGCCCCCACAAATCTCCTTGCACTTGTAAATGCGTTGGAGGGTGCATTGTGTAGCACATCGAACATAATCTCGGCGGGCTTTAATGCGGGCAACAGCGTGGGTCATGCGAGCGATAAGTTCAAAGCGTGCACAGCCCCCTTTTAACCAGCCTCATAAATAGAAGTCTAATGGGATTAGGTTGGGTGATCAGGCAGGTCAGTTAATGGGTTCGCCACAGCAAGCCAATACTGAGAGAACTTGTTATTGAAGTAATCGGATATTTGTCTGGCACATTGATTCGATGACCCATCATGTTGTAGATACATTTGCCGTCGTTGCTCTAATGTCACGTCTTCTAAAAGTGCAGGAGATGTGGGCATACTGAGGCTGTCATGCGATTTGTAAGGAAGACACGCCCAATCAAATCATGTGTCATACTACACCATACGTTCGCTGAGAACCTAACTTGGAATCTTGTTTGCATAGTTTAACGTGGGTTCTCCATCGCCCATGTACGAGACCGGTGTTCATGATACCGCAGCTTGTAAATGTAGCCCTTTCTATAGACCTCTCTGTGTGCAGCCAACTATTCACAAAATTGTTGCCTGCTTACTGAGTCGTATGGTTGCAGACGTTGCAAGGGCTGCACATGGAATGCGTACAAGCTCTCGGAATATTAAGAACGCCATACTCGCGTTTGTGGAATAACGAGCTGACTGGTAGTGAGACTGCGTTGTACCATTGCAATAATGTCTTCCCTTTTCTAAACTGATCGGATGTCCTGACTTTCTAATGTTCATGCACACTGGATAGTGTACCGGATTCACGTAATGTTTGAAAAACCCTTGGAAATACCCTGGCACATACTACCAACGGTGGACATACCGGCTATTAGGTAGATGGTCATAAGGTTCTGGCTGAGGAAATGTTTCTGGTATTCTGTCACAGCCGCACGGGTACTGCCATTACAAGAGTTGTACACAAACAATATGTCTGCGTATCCCGCATGGGTGGATGGTTCAAATGGCTCCAAGCACTATGTGACTTAACATCTGAGGTCATCAGTCCCATAGACTTAGACCTACTGAAACCTAACGAAGCTAAGGACATCACACACAGCCATGCCCGAGGCAGGATTCGAACCTGAGACCGTAGCAGCAGCGCGGTTCCGGACTGAAGCGCCTAGAACCGCTCGGCCACAGCGTCCGGCCCGCATGGGTGAACGCATGCGGCATGTTGGTGTTCACGGACACAATGGAGTTGTACAATTAAGCAACACTCAAGCACAAAATGCACACTGCCTCACGAGTGCTCACTGATCCAGCACCACTATTACACACTGGGTACAGTAGCTGTGGCCTAGGTGCGACGTCATTGCGCTGCCATCTGTTGGATAATCCTCACAACTCTTGTAGGAGGGATCAGTCATTCCTCCTGAATCATCCTGGAAGAAATCAATGGCGTTCCCAGGTCTACAGAGAAGACTGAAAAACAAGCGTTCGAGAAATTCCCCGTCAGCCCAAAAGTTTCAGTATTAATTAAAAGCCGCGAGGGATTAGCCGAGCGGTTTAAGGCGCTGCAGTCATGGACTGTGCGGCTGGTCCCGGCGGAGGTTCGAATCCTCCCTCGGGCATGGGTGTGTGTGTTTGTCCTTAGGATAATTTAGGTTAAGTAGTGTGTAAGCTTAGGGACTGATGACCTTAGCAGTTAAGTCCCATAAGATTTCACACACACACACATTAATTAAAAACCGAGAAAACGTACGGAGGTAGATTTAAGGCTTCAGGTGTTCTACACAGTTTCCTCCCATTTGAGTACAAAGAGAAGGTTCGTACCACAAAAACTGTCAGAGAAGTCCTTCTTTGGGATGTTGTTCAACTCGCGAGTCACTTTGGCTTGAACATTGGTTGTTGGACCCTTCATGTGAATTTCTGCCGCTTGTCCTTTTGCGATAGGCTGGTATTGCTAACACCAAGTATCGTCACTCGTGATGATCTTTTCCAGAGAAAAATAATCCACGTCATGGAGTTAAATCAAGTTGCAGCAGGAGTCCAATCGTCTTTGTGTTTGCAAGGGAGTTAAAATGTGAAGGAAAAGCTTTGCTCACACTTTTCTCTTCTTTAGAACGTTTTGAAGGATGTAGTTCACATTATCTTTATTTTGTGCAGATACTGTGAGCTACATGTAGTCATATAATGTTTTAATGGATTCAGTAATGTGTTACTTATTGCTCCTGCACATTGTTTAGAACCATGGCATTTTGCTATGGGCACTTTTTTATTGACATTCGCAAATAATGCGATAGATATAATGTTCTGAAGAATTGCACTAACGTATTTTTGGTGCTGTTTTACCTTGAGCCTTGTTTCCGTCAGGAAAAAGGGACTGATGACCTTGTAAAAAATGGTTCAAATGGCTCTGAGCACTATGGGACTTAAGTTCTGCGGTCATCAGTCCCCTAGAACTTAGAACTACACAAACCTAACTAACCTAAGGACATCACACACATCCATGTCCGAGGCAGGATTCGAACCTGCGACCGTAGCGGTCGCGCGGTTCCAGACTGCAGCGCCTAGAACCGCTCGGCCACTCAGGCCGGCTCGATGATCTTGTAGTTTGGTCCCTTTATACCCCTAACCAACCAATCAAGCAACCAAGGGCACTAAGTGCCCGAAACCGGTAAAGAAAAAAAAAATTATATTATGCCACTGGTTGCTTATTATTTCATTATATACTACTACAATTGCTGAAGATGGATAAAATACTAAACATTGACCAAGTACGGGCGCACGTTCACAGATGTTATTCAAGCTGCAACCTAGTTACTGCATTAACGTCGCTTATACGCCAGGAAAAATCAGTCTCGAAAATTTTTGGACGGACACTGTACATCGAATAAAAAGAGTCGCTGGAGACAGATCTTGAAATATTTCGGTGAAAAGACCCTAAAAAAAAGCCGAATTTGAGAAGTGAAAAATGTAGAAATACGTAATCTAATTGCAGAAGAGCTAGCCGAAAATATTTTTAGAAGGATAGTGTTCATTTTGGAGGACTTCCGAAGCAGAGACGTACGAGAGCAGATGTGAGACCGTCCGAAGAAAAAACTAGACATGAGTGGAAACATGGAAGAATATTAGAGGAAAGAATAAATGTATGGGAATGAGAACTGTCATGTGATTACTAGTTGGTCAAAATGGAAGTAAAAAGAGACATTGGCTCAAAGAAAACGTCCAGCAAACGTTAGTAAACGCAATCGAAAGCAGAGAGTGTTACTTGAGAGAAGGCGCACAAAGGAAGATGAAGCTATTTCAAATCCGAGTACGTACTTCACTACACGACGCCTTCCACTAACCATATAACTTTTACGATGTGCACGACCCTGTGTGAAGCAGAGGTGAAGCTGAGGAGGATCGTATCGCCGCAGTCCGGCCACTCCATGCGGCACAGACTTTCCCAGAACGGAGGCCGGGACGGGGAGAGAGAGCCGATCATTTGCACCGAGCACTTTGCTCCCCGCGGGAACGACAAGAGGTCGAAAACGCGAGGCATCAGTCAGGTGGCGGCGGCGGAGAGGTGGTATTACGGGCCCGCTCGGACGAGGTAGCCGGCGTGAGAAGTGGCGCATGACTTATTCATGACATCTGCGCGGGTCATCAAGGGGGGCGCGCAGTCACGGAGCAGCCGGGAGTCGAATGCGGGTAATAGAGAGCCGGCGCGCCGTTAGCGGCACATTTCCATACCGGCGCGGCGCGGACTAGCGAGGCGAGGTGAGGTGCGATGCGTCCTCCGCCGCCGCCCAATTCCCGCCAGCAGGCGGCGCGAGGCGTCGCTCTGCACACGCTGTGTGCCGTCCGGCAGCGCCTCCATTGTCAGGCAACAGCTTCATTTACTCATTGGATTCAGACTGTGACGTAACAGTTACACATCGCTACGCGAGAGTAATTAAGTTTTTGGGACCATTTCGTGGTCGTTTTAATGAGAATACTAAAGCCTTGTTGTCGGAAAGATAACCTTGGCTCCTCCACACAGGTGTAATCCGTCGCCGGAAACGTCTCAATGGATTCTTTTGTCGGCAGAAGGTGGTCAGTGAATGTCGTTAGCTGAAGAGCTGTTTCAGTTTTCGCTGAAGTCTGGTGGTGATAAGCTCTGTAGCTTTTGAAAACCGGGCTGGCGCCTGCACTCCTGTGATCAGTGAATCCTGCGACTGCCTAAAGCCCGAGAGAATAACTGAGCACTTAATTTTTGCCTTTCTGTGTGGAATCGAAGACCAAAAATACTGTGGCACCGACCAAACACCATGCGACAGTCAACTGCGCTTGGCAAAAAATTTGGGTCAGCCAACAGAATTACATCGGTCTAGATAGTGTTCTTGGTGCATAAGGCTGACCAGTCACGAAGGCTCAGCTTCGACCCAGTACTAACTTTCTGCTTAAAAACGGACATCTTGTATGCATGCGAATGGAAGTTACGTGTGCTTTCCCCCGATTTTTCATAGATTTAGCAATATATCTCCCTCGTCGTTTTGGCAACAGCGCCGAGCCGTCACATATATGTGACTTTTTTTTTTTTAGTGAATTGGGCAGGAGCAATAAAGAGGGATCGGTGGACAGCTACCGTCTGAAGGGGTGAAGTTGGGCGAGGGATGGGGATTGCATTCTCGCAGCCGTCTGGTGGTGTTTGGCACACTTTTCTGTTCTTGAGGACATGTAGGTTTGAAGTCTGTGGTAGCGTGATCCATGTTCTGTGCGGTGCACTAACTACTGTGTTTTTATTAACCAACAGTGTACTGCTGATTTGATTTATTGTTAACTGTAAATTTGGATCCTTCAACTTTAAATTCGTGAGCTCCATGTGTAAAGATATTGGTGCAGTCTCCCACTTAAACTGTCGTACCTCCCACAGCGTCAATCTTGATCAGTATAAGTGAATACGCTATTATTTTGTAAAATCAGTTATTATTTTATTATTTTGTAAAATCAAAAACAATTGGACACTCTTGTTTTGTATTACAACGATTTAGTTTTATTAATTAGGGACAGCTGAGTCCCATTCCCCTATAAATATAAGGTGAGTTGGACTGGCATTAATACTTACCACAACACCACAACACTAAGAACTTTCAACTCAAAGACTATGCCACTCGATACAATTACCACACAAAATGAAAGAAACAGGACATTTGGAGCACATCAATAAAAAATTTGAAAAACAATGTATTACATAACCTACAAATGTAAGTAAAAAATTAAGCAATATAATTAGTCTGCAAAGTACGTTAGTCTATTTAAAGTCATATCGATGCTGAATCGACTATGACTGTTTCAAAAACATGAAAAGGTTTTCAGAGACCAGCACCACACATATTTCTTTGTGTTGACGTATTTTAAGAGCCCTTGCAAGTATATAAACAGTGGTAAACCAGCAGACAGCCATTTCATATGAACAAAAAGGAGACCATCAGCAGAAGTAAATACTCCTTCTTATCAAGTTATCCTCTTTTTCCACAGCATGGCCGCAGGAGACACGAAGACCTTAAAGAAGAAGTTTAATATCAATGTGTACTTTTGTTAATACCTTAGCCTACAATCACCAGTGAGACACGTGCTAAGGAAGCTGCAAACAACAAGCATCTGCCTGCCTCGTTGTATTTCGTATGGGCCACGTGTAAACAAATGGAGCTTGGTTCGTGCTGTGACATTTGGGACAAACGATAACAACACGAGTCGGACTCGTGTGCCAACAGTTCTCGACAGTCATCACTTCAGCTATGTGTTATCTCCTTTGCGTTCAGATGTGTCGGCTATAAATCCAAAAGATAATCAGTAAAAAATCTAATATTGATGATAGTGGTGGTAAGTGTGTCGTTACTGCTAACAGTGATTTGGTAGATCCTGCCGATATTAATAGTCGTGGTAGCGGTATTTTGTTTCCTCTACGAAAACGTTCAAGAAGATTAGTAACTGAAGATTACACTAAGAATGAAGACAGTATCAGTGACTGCTCATCGAAGAAACTGATTTGGAAAGGAAAACTAATTAACTAAACTTTTGGGATTATTACAGACTCCTGGCATAAGAGCACCCGTTTTAAGTTGCAGGTACAAGAAACCAATACTTTTTTATATAATGTTAGACAATATGTTTTGGGATGATATTGGCACGGAAACAAATCGATACACAGAAAAAATAATGATCAATGAAAATACAAGAAAGGAAATTGATGAGATACGGATCCATATCAGTTGTAATGAAATGAAAATTTACTTTGCATTATGCGTAACAGTGTCTTAAATACAAAAAGAAATCACATGTACTGGTTTAAAAGAGCCGCAACAGAAAACCCGATATCCAGGAAAATTAAACCACTTTCTGCAAATCACTAGCTTTTACATTTTTCAAATAATTCTATGACTGACAATATGAATAAATTACATGAAGTCACACCTGTGGTAAACTGTTTTAATAAAAAATCCAAAGAAACATATGTAATGGATGAGAAAATCGCAATAGATGAATGGTTAAAGAAATTAAAGAGACACATGTCCTATAAACTTCCACTTCTTAGGCAGTGAAAGAGGGGATGAAAGGTTATTTGAAAATATGTCAGTAATAAGGCAATTTTGCAGCTAGAACTACAAAAACTGGTCTTTGGTATCTCAGTCGGAAATAAAAAAATATGTTTCAGAATTTTTGGAAATTCAACCATTAAGGGGATAAAACAGTGGGTGAAAGCTGTTTAGAAATTAAATCAATATTAAAAATTTACTAAAGCATTTTTAAAGTTACATGTATGAAAATTAGTGTAAAAAGTTACGTTTCTATGTTTTTTGAAATTCAAACCCCTAAGAGAGTACAATAGGGGATGAAAAATTTTGTGAAAGTATTTCACAATGAAAGCGTTTACTGAAACAAAATCTATGAAAATCTGTGTTTGGATTCTCTGTTAGAAAAAATTAACGTATATAATTCTTTTTGGAAATTCAGCCCCTGAGGGAGTGAAATAGGGGATGAAAACTTTTGAGAAAATATTTAGTTATATTAAAAGATTTTTAAAACTAAATCTACAAAAACTAGTAATTCACCTCTCGGTTAGACATAAAGAAATATACGTTACGGGATTAAAGATTCTATGAAAGATCACCACAAGAACACAAAAGCCTGATTAACAAAACCTTGTACTCCAGCTACTTGAATCGCTTTTTGGTCAGAAATACATTCGGAAAAGACCATGACCTTAATTAGTATGAAAAGTTTAGAGTGTGTTGGAATTTATAAATAACATAAAAATTCAGTTAAAGAAAGAAAAGTAACTGTGCAGACCATACAACGTACGCCAGTGTAGCAGCGGACGCTAATTTAGTGCTATACATGGGACGTGACGTGATTTTCATATGGATAATTGGTATTGTTCGAGGAATCTGTTTGTAAATCTAATTGGAAATTGAACAAATGTTGTTGCTACAGTGCTTTTTAGTATAAGAGACAGTCAAACTAAAACGAGACAGATGGTAAAATGTAAGTAAACTGTTCATTACGTCAAAACTGTTAATAAATAACGGTTAATAAATGTATCCTACTGTGGGACAAGAGGGTCAGTTCCGTCATGGAAAAATGCGCTATGGGCTACGCAACCATTATCGTATCCAGGAGTACACCTCTTCGCCCGAAGCAAACGACGGCCGCGAATGCCTTCTTAAGGACTCCAGAAATATTGACTTGCTTGGGAAGAGACCGGGACTGTATGGACGATGTGGAAGGGCTTCCCAGCGAAACTTCTCTGCATAGTCGAAACAACCTTGGTAACATATGGGTGGAAATTACACTGCAACAGAATGATGCCGTGCATCAGTATTCAACACCCAGGAATATTGACGCAAACAATTTCCCACGACGGCATTCATCTTCTTGTTTCAGAGTGGGATAAATATATTAACTGTTATGGCGACTATTTTTGAAATAATGAACAGTTCACTTACTTTTTCTATCTGTATCGTTTTCATTCGACTGCTTCTCGTAGAGAAACGTACATTGTTAAGGCAAAACGAAAAGAATGAGAATTCACAATGTAAGCTGCAATGGCATATAAGCGCTGATGAGGAAAAATAAACGGAACGTACTTATTATTTCCCATTTATAAGAAAATACTTGAAAGATTACCGAAAATTCTCTTTTTACTTATTTTGTATGGAACTTTAAAATTGATATATTTTATACTACAGAAACAGAATCACACTGAATATAGACTTCAAATAGCAGCAGCATTATTACAAAACCTACCATCGCAAGTTTATAACAGATGACGATCATTATCGACACCAGACATACCACACTCAATTTCAGTTTCTGGGTCACTGCAATGCAGCACACGAACGGCAGCTATTTGCGTGGATGGTTTTTAAATACCTTTCCGTATATGTTATTATTGTGTTGAGATCAATAGCAGTGACTTTTAATAGGTAGTTCCTCCTATATTGACGTCAACACACTAACGGAAAAAGACAAATTACGTATCGTACACTGTCCAGTAATACCAAAGATTAATATCAAAAATTGATCGAAAATAATCTGAATTACTTTTATCTAAACACGTATGTAAGAGGTAGCGCTCCGTAACTGTTCATGTAACAGAAATAATTTAATTTCCTCACTCTTAACCTTTTACAGTAGCGAAGAATCACTACTATCAGTACACACGTCAGACCACTCTTTAAGGTAAGTCACAGACCTTAAATCCACTCAGTTCCCTATTGAGTTTTTAGCTACATCACAGTAAAGATAGGTATATTTTGCTACTTTCTTACTTAAGCATGCTACCTTCACAAAAAATTCAAAATGCTTCAAATGTACGAATTTTGACAGATACAGTCAGTGATCTATTTTGCTGCTACAGTAACGTCCATCAATAAGATAAACAATGTCTTTGTTTTTATGTTATGAAACTACGTTTGTAAACTTTCAGCTTCAGAACAAAAATAAACCAATCCTTCGTATTTTCTATACTTTTAAACATATGTCTCACTCTTACATCCTTTTAAGCATAACGTATTGCCCTAATTATTTTATTATGATTTTTATCCATTGAATAATCTTGAAATGGAAATTTTTTTAACTCGTAAGTACTTTGGATTACTTACCTTGCATTCACTTATCATTCAAGAATCGCTGACTTTGACTGCTCTCTTCTATTTGTTAATGTTCTACAATTTAAGATCTCGCTTGTTTCTGTCGTAATGACTGATTACTATCAATTTACATTTATTTAGTAACTTCGGGCTAAATAAGAACATGGAGACTAGGTTTTGACTTTTAAACAACATAATAATTCATTTCCTTCTCTTTACTAGCTACACACAGAGATAAACTCCATCGAGTGATCGAGCGACAAACAAAACTAAATCCCCACTCTGAGCGAAATGAATACAAAAAAAAGGAAAAAATCCTGGGTGCTACCACCACTTTCTACTCCAATTTAAAACACAAACTGCAAAATTGTCAGCAACTTCAGATGTTAGCGATCCCCAATCCCCCCAACAAAACCTCAATGAAAATGCCGCTCGTCACAATTAACTACAGGAATAATGGTTGCAGTGGAATCGCGTAAATATTGTTCAGCTAGGGTCTGGATCAGTACGAAAACTTATAATCGCAACTATGAGTGAAGTAAACTTTATCAGATTTAAGGAAAACCATCGCTGTTGGTGTTCCGGTAACAATATCTTCAAAAATCAAGAACTCCGCTCGACGATAAAATAATTACCTACACAATCCTACCCACATATCACCTCAAATACCAAATCCATCCAGTAGATTCAGGGCCGTTACTCTGTGCTACACAGAATGTCATCGTCAACTTTTACAATTGATCACAGCACACACTTTATAGGTGTGCTAAAAGTACATCGTAGTTATAACCCCGACTCAAACAGTTTTAGTCCGATAGGAGTTTTTGTTTTAGTTCCTGACGTTCCCTCTGGAACATAGAGCCGTGACGAAATTCCTCCACCTGGTACGATTTCTAGCAAGTCTCTTCACTTCACTCCAGGTTTTCCCATCCTCTGCAGCTTCTCTCTCGATTGTCCTTTTCCACGTCTATTTGGGATGACCACGTTCTCTAACTCCTTGAGGGTTCCAGTCCAGAGCTATCCTCTCAATAGCTCCATCTGGTTTCCTCAATGTATGCCCAATCCAGTTCCATTTTGTTTCTTTGATTTGTATATTGATTGGTTGCTGATTTGTCACCCTCCAAAGATCTTCATTTGGCATTATATCTGGCCATCTCACATATACACTACTGGCCATTAAAATTGCTACAACACGGAGATAACGTGCTACAGACGCAAAATTTAACCTACAGGAAGAAGATGTTGTGACATGAAAATCATTAGCTTTTCAGAGCATTCACACAAGGTCAGCGCCGGTGGTGACACCTACAACGTGCTGACATGAGGAAAGTTTCCAACCGATTTCTCAAACACAAGCAGCAGTTGATCGGCGTTGCCTGATGAAACGTAGTTCTGATGCCTCGTGTAAGGAGGAGAAATGCGTACCATCACGATTCCGACTTTGATAAACGTCGGAATGCGGTTCATCGTATCGCGACATTGCTGACCGTGTTGGTCGAGATCCAATGACTGTTAGCATGGAATCGGTGGGTTCAGGAAGGTAATACGGAACGCCGTGCTGGATCCCAACGGCAGTCGAGATTACAGGCTTCTTATCTGTATGGCTGTAACGGATCGTGCAGCCACGTCTTGATCCCTGAGGCAACAGATGGGGACGTTTGCAACACAACAATCATCTGCAAGAACAGTTCGACGACGTTTGCAGCAGCATGGACTATCATGTCGGAGACCATGGCTGCGGTTACCCTTGACGCTGCATCACAGACAGGAGCGCCTGCGATGGTGTACTCAACGACGAACCTGTCGAAACGTCACTTTTTCGGATGAATCCAGGTTCTTTTTACAGCATCGTAATGGTCGCATCCGTGTTCGGCGACATCGCGGTGAACGCACATTGGAAGCGTGTATTCGTCATCGCCATACTGGCGTATCACCCGGCGTGATGGTATGGGGTGCCATTGGTTACACGTCTCGGTCACCTCTTGTTCGCATTGACTGCACTTTGAACAGTGGACGTTACATTCCTGATGTGTTACGATCCATGGCTCTACTCTTCATTCGATCCCTGCGAAGCCCTACATTTCGCGTTGAAGCTGCATGGGCAGCTGTACCTGTACACGCCATCCAAGCTCTGTTTGACTCAATGCCCAGGGGTATTACGGCCAGAGGTGGTTGTTCTGTGTACTGATTTCTCAGGGTCTATGCACCCAAATTGTGTGAAAATATAATCACATGTCAGTTCTAGTATAATATATTTGTCCAATGAATAACCGTTTATCATCTGCATTTCCTCTTGGTGTAGCAATTTTAATGGTCAGTAGTGTAAATACGCCGGAGACAGCGATTGATAAAAACTTGGAGCTGGTTTTTGATGTGGATGGTCACCTTCCAAGTTTCGCAACCATACAACAGAAAACCTGGAGTTTGGTCTTCTTTGAGATGTTCCTATTTCTCCAGAAAAGGTACAGTTGTACAAATCCACCATTTGCTTTGCGGATGCGATTACGTACGTCGTCCTCAGCGCCTCCTGTAGTCGTGACTATACTTCCGAGATACAGGAAAGATTGGACCTGTTCTACGTCGTCTCCATTAATGGACAGTCTATTCGTGATGTTAGAATTTATCCGCATTTCTTTAGTTTTGCGAACATTTATCTTGAGGCCTGTGACTTCCACCTCTCTCTGTAACCTGGACAGTTTCTGTTCGATGTCTCGATATCGTTGTGCTATTAAGCAAATGTCGTCTGCGAAATCTAGATCTTCGAGCCTATCCCGCAACCCCTATTGTACACCTCTCTTCCGTCCCCCCATCACTCTCTTCATCGCATGGTCCAACGCCAAAAGATACAGTGTTGGCGAAAGAATACACCCTTGCTGCACTCCCGAATTTAGGAAAGGCTGTGTTAGTTCTCTATTATGTAGTACTTGGCATTCATAGTCTTCATACATTTCCTTGATGATGTTAATAATCTTTGTTGGAATGTCATATTTTGCAAGAGTATCCCACATGACTCTTCGATTGACAAAGTCCGCAAGCCTTTTCAAACTCAATGACGGTAAGGTAGAGGGTGTGTTGCCACTCCGCACTTTGTTCCAGAACAATTCTGAGAGTACTGATACGTCCCACACAGCTTCGATGTTTTCTAAGACCCACCTGCTCTCCCGTCAGTTGTGCTTCCACAGAACCCTTAATGCGGTTTAAAATGATCCTCGAAAGTACCTTACTTGGTACTGACAACACGGTAATGCCCCACCCGTTGTTGTAGTTAGTAACATCTCCTTTTTTTGGGGTATTTTGACGATAATACCTCATTTCCAATTTGTTGGCAGTTTCTCCTTTCTCCATATCTTCTCTAAGACGATGTGTAATAACTCGACAGTGGTGACCAAGTCTGTTTTCAGCGTCTGGTCCGATCGATGAAATGAACAATATTTCTTCGATACACGATCCACAATCCTCATAAAACTCGTAATCGCGTTACAAATACAAAACTTAAACTCACAATCAGCTAATTTAAGGATGCGTCACTGCGATACTTCTTCAAAATAACTCGAGGAGAGCAATAGAAATATATTATTTGTAGCATTTAATATACTTTCCTCTACCGGTTGCTGCAGTCTTTCACCGAAATACAGACAGTTCCAGTCATACTTCTGAAATTGTGGAAACTTCCCACCTGCACAATAAATCAATTAATTAATTTCGATAGCTAACTGCATCAGCTCAAGGTCGCGAACAAACAGCAACTACACATCCACTGTAAGAAAATGAGACACCTGCAACCGTACTTAAGACGTCATTTATTGAGTAGCTACCAGTTTTGGCGTTTCAGTGCACCATCTTCAACCCTTAGTTGATGGTGAAGGGGTTATCCCGATGCATATATGCGATGCATCTGTGGCCAACATAACTGGTTTAAACAAGCTATCTATAGCTGTGATGTAGTCTCTCCAACCATCAACTGTCGACTGACTGGAGAAACATTCAAAATAGGAAATCTAAAGATATGTGGCAGCGAATTCAAATAGTCTGCTTAAACCAGCCAATGGCCAGTGATGCATAGTATATATATGGATCGGGATAACTTCTTCAGTATCAGCTAAGGCCTGAAGATGGTGGCGAAACAGGTAGCTACACAATTAATGGCATTTTAAGGACGGCTGTGGGTGTTTCACTTTCTTAAAATAGTGAACAGCTGTAGACGCCCAGACCTCTAGTCACGAGGAAGGACATACGAAAACTACATATCCGGTCATTCCGACCCTCTACACACAAACATAGTTTCTCCTACGTGTTTCTCATTGCTTCTCGATAGTATCTGCCTTTCCTCGGACATAAAACCATAGCTGAACCACTTCATTGACAAATGTACGATGCCACCACTATTCCTTAACAATTATCAACGGGCAACATATTTCCGTCGGTAGTTCTTCTACCGGTCAGCTGGTGTACGATAGTCTCTGGTCGCAACATGGAGGTAAAGAAAGAAGGGAGGTGGCGCTGCAAACTTACGCTGAATGTCGTCTTGAAGCCAGAGTGGGCGATGCGCGTCGCCATTTTGTGTAGCTCAAAACGTTAGCAGACTACTGTTTACGGTTGCTTCTTGTTCATTATTTCTGTCGTGTGCATGAAACGTTTTAAATATTAAAAATTACAGTACTTGCACGAATATCATAGTGTCAGAAAAGAATTTCGAATGTTTTTCTGTTCTTGAATGCGTATTTGCTCTAGTAACACCACATATTTGGCCTCGTTAATGTAACTTGTTTTTGTTGATATATTTCCAATAACCAAGAGGAGAAGAACATGATGTGAAAAGGATGCTTTCTTAAAGCATTTTATTGTACTTTTAATATATTTATATCGATAGCAAATGCTGCTGCTTGTTTACTTACTGATAATGCTTCTTGTTAGTCACTTTCTTTTAGTGTTTACGTTTGCAAAAAACGTGTATACGTGTTCTTCCTTAGCCCATAACCGTGTACAATGACAATAGTAACAAGGCTTGCTCTCGTATCATGTGCATGCCAAAAAAGTGAACGATTATTGAAATGTCAGTGAAACAGAATTGCATAGAGGTATATCTCCTTGCAGAATAGAGTTCTTGTTTTATCAGATTGTCAGTGCATTAGTTTCACTGTAGTTTACACATATTACCACTTCGAAATCTTACCAACGACGCACCATTCAGTGTGTGGCCAGTAATAGCAGTTTACAGAACAAAAGAAAGATATAATTTTTTAAACATCTTCCAGCATTGTGGAATGCTATAAATGTGACTCAGGGAATGGAGCAAACGCTTAAGGCACCATAAGATGGATATTTTACTTTAACATGCATGTGAGTAAAGCTTTTAAATAATGATTGCCTAACCTGTGTAAGATATAGGCCTACCTTTCCAGTAGTAGCCTATTTGCTCCTTTTCACGGAATATTTCTCGCCAAGTTTTTCAGGAATAACTAAACGTAGCACAATTGTAATGTACATGTACTTAGATCATATGCTTCATTTTACTTTTGAATTTCATTTTGAGGTTTCAAACTAAATAAGCCTATACCACTCCTTCTGATATACCAACAGTAAGATATAGTTTGATGTTCCATGTATCATTTGCACGATAAATCGTAAGCATGTGGAACGTGTCAATATATAATGAAATCATTTTTTGTAAATATGCCGCCATGCTGATTATTTATTAGTTGCCTTCTTTTTTTAATTAAAGATAGACGTTAGTCAGTAATTCTTACGCATCAGAATTTACTCATTACAGTAAAAGATAATTTGCGGTATGGAAGGAGTTGTCTAAGAGAAACGTTTCCAGTTCATTTCTTGATGCAATAATTTACCAACAGCCGTGTGATTTGTAGAAGTTTTATTTTATTTTATGAACTTCTATGTGCACATAGAAGTTCATAAAATAAAATAAAATAAAATAAACTTCTACAAATCTTCTATGTGCGCATCGAAGTTCATAAAATAAAATAAACTTCTACAAATCACACGGCTGTTGGTAAATTATTGCATCAAGAAGTTCATTCCAGCCGTCGTCCCACGATCCATAATGGATCAACGAAGATTAAAAAGTTTTCAGTTTAATTTCAAATTTTATGTTGCTATCTGTCGGGCATTTTATATCAATTGGTAAGTGATCAAAACTTTTGGTTTGCAGCATTGTGACCCCCCTCTTTGTGCTACAGACAACCTTAGTCTTGCGTAATGAATGCCTTTTCTTCTGGTATTATAATTATGTACAACATTGCCCCTGTTGAGTTGCAGTGGAAACTGAGTCAGCTGAAAATGCCACCTGCCGCCACTCAGTGGACGTCCAGTTGAAGCATTGGCGTGGAAATGCCAGCCTTCGTCGCCGACGAGCAGCACCAGCATGTGTTCATGAATCAGGCGCCTGCTGCAGAGGTCCGCACACAGCAATATTCGCTGGACAGTCGTTGATGAGGCACTTTCGGTAGCTCTTCGGTTCGTCTGGCGGTCAGTTTCTCAATACTTGCACGTTTTAGATTCAGCTCATCCATTACGGATCTTTGAGAACCAATCACCGTTTATTCGATGCAAATACATAAAATTGCAAAGAGTTAATTTTTTGAAAGTGTTATTTATTATTCAACGAACCAGTTTTCAAACCTTTCCAGGCTCATCTTAAGATGGTTTTCTTAAAGTTACAATCTATTTGAAGCCCAATGCTGGGTGCTGACTGCTTGAACTACACGTTTAACTTCCGGAAAACTGTCTGAAGACGACACTGAAAAGGTTCGA
Organism: Schistocerca cancellata; assembly: GCF_023864275.1. Taxonomy (NCBI): domain Eukaryota; kingdom Metazoa; phylum Arthropoda; class Insecta; order Orthoptera; family Acrididae; genus Schistocerca; species Schistocerca cancellata. The sequence continues at coordinate 483,955,622 of NC_064628.1, forward strand.
AAACCAGTTCATGGAACAACAAACAACGGTTTCAGAAAAAGTGACTGGCTGCCGTTTTATGTATTTACATATGATTGCAGGTTTATTCACCAGTAAACGTCTTCACGACCGTCATTCACCCCTGCCGTCTGTGCCCCGTGATGCGCTACATTTGCCTTGGTGCCGGTTTTGGATATACAGGGTATACGTTATTCATGCCAGCATGCCAACGGTTTAAAAACCCAGTCGTTTCAGAAACGCCTGCACCCTTGGCCCGAAAGCCAATGATCATACCCTTTTGGACGTCAGATACAGGGTGACAGTTATTGAACTGTATGAAAAAAGGTAAATTAGTTACAAACTACGGGGCGCACACATTTTATTCAACACGTAAACGCCATTATCGATATTCGGATTTAGGTAATGACATGTTCGATATGCCTGCCATCATTAGCCATGATGTGACGCAGACGAAGACCGAAATTTTGCATGACCCGCTGAAGTGTCGGAACATCGATGCTGTAGATGACCTCCTGGATGGCTGTTTTCAGCAATGGTTTTGGTGTCATTGCTGTACGCCTTGCCTTTAATATAGCCCAAAAAGGAAGTCGCATTTGATCAGATCCGGAGAATATGGCGGCCAATCGAGGCCAATGCCAGTGGCCTCTGGGTACCCTAGAGCCAGAATGCAATCTCCAGAGTGCTCCTCCAGGACATCAAACACTCTCCTGATTCGACGGGGTAGAGCTCCGTATTGCATGATCTTGTCGAAATCAGGGTCACTTTGGATAACGGGGATGAAATCATCTTCCAAAACCTTCACGTACCGTCCGGTAGTCACTGTGCCATCAAGGAATATCGCACCGATTAATCCTTGACTGGACATTGCATACCACACAGTCACCCGCTGAGGGTGAAAGGCTCCTCGATCGCGAAATGCGACTTCTCAGTCCCCCAAATGCACCTTTTTCTTTTATTGACGAACCAATCCAAATGAATGTGGGCTTCGTCGCTAAACCAAGCCATGCATCCTCATACTAATTCCCAGCATGCCCCGCGACCAACACTAGTGTTTGAACGTTATTGAGCCGTACGGGGCTCGTGTTCGTGCCATATATCATTTGATATCCTATTTTTACTGTACTATCACCTCGTTATCTTAATTTCAATTACTGGTGTCACTGAGTTGCCGCCTTACCTGCCCGTGAGCGGCAGCAGCGGCGCTTATCGATAAGACCTGGCGTATTATCTTTGCTGACTGCTATTACTTCCCGGTTGTCGTGTGTTGGGGGTTAGTTTGGATCTTCCAGTGAGGTGGAAGACGCTAGCAGTGCAGTTCGGACCTGGCAGTGTTTGACTTAGGACGCGGCAGAAGTTCAGTCGGGCCGCGGCTGCAGTCAGCCATGAATCGCCCGACGGTTGCCGATACATATCACTTGAGTGCGGACCACCTTGATTGGTCGACGGTCGGTCGTCTTGTCGGACGACGTGTATGTTGGTCGGCGATCGCTTACGACTTGCCTGCGTGTGCCGACTCGTCATTCGTCCTTGTTATTGCACGATCGTTGCCATTAGTATTGTCTAGTCCTTCGTGCAAGTGTTTGTGGAACTGTGTGTAGTTTGTGATGTCGGCTTCTCAAATATTTTAGGGCTATCTCCGTGCTGAAGTGTGGCAGTCGATCGGTTGCCGTGGAGCAGTGAGGAATTCTCGGCGGGGCTTAGTTTGGCCGGGGCCCGCTGGCTATCTCTACATGGTGTCGGAGTGTGTGGCGCTGTTCCCATTGCTAGGAGGTCCATGGCTCACCGACCCAAAAGTTGAGTTTTGATTTACCCTACGAGCAACTGAAGACTGTTCACTTTGTGTCGTTTGGAGTTCGTTGTCGGCTGATGGGATTCTCCCACGAGCAACAACGTGGTTTTCAAGTTGGAAAATCCTAACCACCCTCCGGTGGACTTTCACTGTATTTGGTTCTTTGAATTGAAGTGCACCAGCGGTATCTTCTGCCTTGTGGCCGTTAACGTTCCAGTTACTGGCCCTTGGCGTTGACGTAAATTTCAGGCAGTGTAGTTTCCTCATTGTGTTGTTGCTGTCCAGCACGGTGTGTAGTTTGACAGCTCAGTGTATGATTGATTGTGGGCGCCAGTATCTTCTACGTTGTTCCGTTGAACTCCCTGTTATGCCCTGGTCGGGTGAAGTGGGAGTTATCTTGTCAGTGGGTCCGCTGACTGTCGGTCGGTTGGGTTGACGTCGGATCGTGAATGGTTGGCGCGTCTGCCTCGCTCACCTAAGCGAGCCTTAGTGTTTGAATTACAGGCCGACCCTCGAACATCTGGGCGCCCTTGTGTGTACTGCCTAATTTTTTTTTTAAATTTGTTCTTGTCGTTGGTACTTGTATGGCTTCTAGCCGGTTTGGTGTTTGAAATTAGGGTTGTTTTACTCTTAAGGCCTTCAGCCTAGTTTAAAGTACTGTTCAAGTAAGCTCTTTGGCATTTTAAAAAAGTTTTTGAATTTTCAAGTCTTCGGCCTTCAGCCGGTTTGGGTTTCAGTTGTTTTGTTTTAAGATAAGGCTTGCCTTTTACACTCCTGGAAATTGAAATAAGAACACCGTGAATTCATTGTCCCAGGAAGGGGAAACTTTATTGACACATTCCTGGGGTCAGATACATCACATGATCACACTGACAGAACCACAGGCACATAGACACAGGCAACAGAGCATGCACAATGTCGGCACTAGTACAGTGTATATCCACCTTTCGCAGCAATGCAGGCTGCTATTCTCCCATGGAGACGATCGTAGAGATGCTGGATGTAGTCCTGTGGAACGGCTTGCCATGCCATTTCCACCTGGCGCCTCAGTTGGACCAGCGTTCGTGCTGGATGTGCAGACTGCGTGAGACGACGCTTCATCCAGTCCCAAACATGCTCAATGGGGGACAGATCCGGAGATCTTGCTGGCCAGGGTAGTTGACTTACACCTTCTAGAGCACGTTGGGTGGCACGGGATACATGCGGACGTGCATTGTCCTGTTGGAACAGCAAGTTCCCTTGCCGGTCTAGGAATGGTAGAACGATGGGTTCGATGACGGTTTGGATGTACCGTGCACTATTCAGTGTCCCCTCGACGATCACCAGTGGTGTACGGCCAGTGTAGGAGATCGCTCCCCACACCATGATGCCGGGTGTTGGCCCTGTGTGCCTCGGTCGTATGCAGTCCTGATTGTGGCGCTCACCTGCACGGCGCCAAACACGCATACGACCATCATTGGCACCAAGGCAGAAGCGACTCTCATCGCTGAAGACGACACGTCTCCATTCGTCCCTCCATTCACGCCTGTCGCGACACCACTGGAGGCGGGCTGCACGATGTTGGGGCGTGAGCGGAAGACGGCCTAACGGTGTGCGGGACCGTAGCCCAGCTTCATGGAGACGGTTGCGAATGGTCCTCGCCGATACCCCAGGAGCAACAGTGTCCCTAATTTGCTGGGAAATGGCGGTGCGGTCCCCTACGGCACTGCGTAGGATCCTACGGTCTTGGCGTGCATCCGTGCGTCGCTGCGGTCCGGTCCCAGGTCGACGGGCACGTGCACCTTCCGCCGACCACTGGCGACAACATCGATGTACTGTGGAGACCTCACGCCCCACGTGTTGAGCAATTCGGCGGTACGTCCACCCGGCCTCCCGCATGCCCACTATACGCCCTCGCTCAAAGTCCGTCAACTGCACATACGGTTCACGTCCACGCTGTCGCGGCATGCTACCAGTGTTAAAGACTGCGATGGAGCTCCGTATGCCACGGCAAACTGGCTGACACTGACGGCGGCGGTGCACAAATGTTGCGCAGCTAGCGCCATTCGACGGCCAACACCGCGGTTCCTGGTGTGTCCGCTGTGCCGTGCGTGTGATCATTGCTTGTACAGCCCTCTCGCAGTGTCCGGAGCAAGTATGGTGGGTCTGACACACCGGTGTCAATGTGTTCTTTTTTCCATTTGCAGGAGTGTAAATGTCTAATTATGCTTGCGTTTTAAGTTATTGGCCTTCAGCCGTTTTTAAATTAAAGTGGATTTTATCCTGTAAGTAAGCCCCAAAGATTAAAGTTGTGTCTTTAAAAAAAATTTTGGGGTCTTGCAATGTTTGATCAAATAATAATGTTGTATGTTCGAGTGTAACTACAGCTCCTTTATCATGGCTCCTTTCCACAATTTATTCTATCTGTCCTGTCCTGCGGATTAAGCAGGGTATTTCAGTTATGAAGTTATGATATTTTATTTCGTGTAGTTCAATAGTTGTCACCCGTAAGCCTCTCGGTTCCCGCATTACAACAACTACTGCACTGCTTTCCGCACGACCCCGACAAGCTTCACATACCCTCCACCGCTAGAGCTGCCGCATGGCGTCTATAGGTGGTTTTTGCACGTTAACGACGAACATAGGCAGTGGTCACGTTAATAATTGGGCCACTTATTAATCCATCAGATACACTGTCCTGAAAGAGGGAAATGGTAGTTTACAATGGTCTTATGGGTAAACTCTGTACGGTACGCAAGAGACACAGTCGCAACAACAAGGTTCTCGAATGCTCACGACATTTCGTGACCCGACACTGCTGATGACCGTCCCTGTTTTCTTTCACGGTGCCAGAGACTACTTGTGTTAGCAAGATCCATCTCACTGTATTTGCCGGCTGTAGTCTTTACAAGTTGCTGCGACTTGAATTGCCGTGGCCGCCTCTCCTCAACTCCCTGCAGTGTGGCACCTGGGCTTACTGGACACTTCGCGGAAGCGGCTTTCTGGAGGTGGTCCGTAACCTGGAAGCGTCTACTCCGCCTCGATCTCCCTGCAGCGCGCCGTTCGCCACACCAACGCAACTCGTCGACTTGGTGTCAGTGACAGTGGCGGTCACCATCGCACTTATCATCGGTGAACTAGTTAGTGTCCGTGATCACGAAAGCTTGTCGCTGAGATTTTAATTTTTTGGGCGTCGCTTAACGACGTGGCTAATGTGTCTGTGCGACCACTACGCTGGTTGTGCCACATAAAGAAAGGCCGATGTTCCGATGTTATTATGAAGCAAGTAATGTTAACTGGGTCCTAGTTGCGAGAAGTTGCTGTTCAAATAGTTCAAATGGCTCTAAGCACTATGGGACTTAACATGTGAGGTCATCAGTCTCCTAGGCTTAGAACTACTTAAACCTAACTAGCCTAAGCACACCACACACAACCATGCCCAAGACAGGATTCGAACCTGCTGCCGAAGCAGCAGCGCGCCTCCGGACTGAAGCGCCTAGAACCGCTCGGCCACAGAACTCCTGTTACCTGTGTGCATTGCACAATCGTTATCCAGTCACGTTCTTCATAAACTTGTGGAGTTCTCAGCATCCTCTAAATTGCTAAGCAGTCATCGAAATAGGCTTACAGACAATAAGATGGCTATACAGCTTTCATGAAGCTCAGGTGTACTGGACTAACAGTCTCTTAAGGCTAATTTATTCTCATCGACGGAACGTTGTTTACTGCAGACATTCATTTCCCACTTATTAGAGCAAAAGACTCTTGAGTATCATGCAAGTAATGATTTTTCAGAACAACGCACACTCTGCTGTTTAGTGAAATATTCATTCTAGGAACGGTCTTCTAGTCTATGACTAAACCATTTCTCCTGTGAACCTTTCTTTCAACAGCGCTAATCCAGCGATATATCAAGGAGAGTTTCTGTGAAGTTCGAGAAGTAAGAGAATTGCTGGCAAAAGTTAAGATGTTAATGGGGCCCGTAAGACAGATAGATCAATCGATAAGAGCATTTCCTGCGAAACGTAAGGCTATGTATTCGAATCAGCGTTCGGCAAACAGTTTTAATTTGACGTGATGTTTCAGCGTACAAGTGTACTGTCAGATCAACTAGATCGTTGGAAATATCTTCTGAGATACGCAAGTGGGCCTTGGGTTGTACGTATCCGTTTAAAAGGACATGACTCCGACTCTCCTTTAAACTGCCTAGCCGAACCTGTTCATTTAAGTAAGAGAAATTATGTCGTTATAGTTTCTTGAAACTGGTGATTCCATTTCCTGTTCGTTACTGCACCTTATTTCTGACGTTTCTCACTATACGTGAGGAGTTTTCATTTCGTAACCGATATCATTGTTACTTGTCGAATATGAATTCGGGATCAGCTGGAATGTCGATCAGAGACTTTTCAATTCTTCCACCGTCTTTTGAACTTGAAATACTTCACAACAGAAACCAAACATGTAAGTGACAAAAGTGAAGGAGAAATAAGAACACAAAAGAAAAATAATGCAAACTGCAAATAAAACGTGATAAATGGTTTTTAGGTTATGAAAAAAAATTTAGCCAGATCCACTCACCTACGTGGTGAAAAAGGAAACATAGTATATAATATACCCCAAGCCATAACTCTAAACAATAGCAGCGAATACATAAAGATTGCCTAGTGCCTTAGGGAATCTTTCTAGGATTACTATACTGCAAGAAAAATCTAATTACAGAAACTATCACACGCTGTACAATAGGCCCGCATCTTAGGTTGCTGGAAGTAGTGTCTCCTCTTATAGACGCAATACGACCAGAAGGAACCCTAACGCCTCTGTGGGAAACAATAACACTATGTTCTTAATTGGTGGTTATAAAAATATACCACTGTGCTGCTTCCTTACAAAAAGTTGAAAATGTAACTTTGTCATAGCATTATCATTCAAAGAATTAACTCGGATCGCGAATGTAGACAACAAGGAAGTAAAGTTGTCATTCAGTTTCTCTACACAGTCGAGAGTATTAGAAATGGTGCACAAGCTCAGACGAAGAGCGACGTAGGAAGTTAGACTGAAATTTAAGAACCTCTCCTGACATTCCTCAAAAGTAGCCGTAGCAAAACGATGAAAAAATAATATTTGGTCGGGGTTTGAGCCCCGTTTCTTCCGGAATATGGATTGTTGCCAATGCGACAACTATCTCAGTATTAGGAACGGGGTGCAGCGAAAATACGCACTATCATCAGAAGTGTATCTCTTCCCCAATTTTCATTTCACTTTGCATGACCAATTGAAGGGTTATCATGCTAAAGGAGCTAAGTAACAAAATGTACTTTCTATATTACTCGCAATAAATTTTATGCAAATAATGTGCGTATGAATGTACCTTAACTCCACAATAGCACTTGCTCGTCGACTTTAGGAAAGCAAGTTATTACTTGGCATGATCCAAAAATAAGGCATTAAGACTGACTTTTCTAAATAAATTTGCACTGAAATGGTAAACAGGATAAGTCCGTCAAACAAGTTTCGTAATATTTCTACCTGTAGTAATCATTCTACTGTTCACTCTTAACACAATTCAATGTAAAACTGTTTGTGCACTATGTTTAAGAATTCAATATTTTGAGGTTCAAAATGGTTCAAATGGCTCTGAGCACTATGGGACTTAACATCTATGGTCATCAGTCCCCTAGAACTTAGAACTACTTAAACCTAACTAACCTAAGGACAGCACACAACACCCAGCCATCACGAGGCAGAGAAAATCCCTGACCCCGCCGGGAATCGAACCCGGGAACCCGGGCGCGGGAAGCGAGAACGCTACCGCACGACCATGAGATGTGGGCTAGTTTGAGGTCTCTCTGAAGACTGTTCTTTTGCAGTTGTGACTTCACTGAATCTGATCATTTTGAAATCATTTCTTTGGCAACCTTTTTTAACACTCTTTTAACTTTCCATCTCTCTATTTTACTAAATGTCCTCCTTTATCCGCATTACCCAAGGAGTGGTTATTTCAGTCCATGAAGTAAAATTTACATTAATCTCAATTGTGTTAATGATCACAACCGCTACTTGCTGAAAGTCTACAACATAACTGCCTGTCATTTGAGCAGATCTAAGTGGGTGCTTATTGCGATCTGTTGCTACGGTGTTCATTAGATCATCAGAAACAGCCGTCGTTGGAGATCACCATTTTAGCATGTAAAAGCCGTCTTCGCAAACCATCATCTAAAAGAATAGAAAACACAATTTATTCAAAACTGATGCTATGTCCCTCCAGTTGCGTTCTCCGTAACGCGTACGTTAATGGATTACTAGGTTATACACTGCTGGCCATTAAAATTGCTACACCAAGAAGAAATGCAGATGATAAACGGGTATTCAATGGAAAAATATATTCTATTAGAACTGACATGTTATTACATTTTCACGCAATTTGGGTGCATAGATCCTGAGAAATCAGTACACAGAACAACCACCTCTGGCCGTAATAACGGCCTTGATACACCTGGCCAACGAGTCAAACAGAGCTTGGATAGCGTGTACAGGTACAGCTGCCCATGCAGCTTCAACACGACACCACAGTTCATCAAGAGTAGTGACTGGCCTATTGTGACGAGCCAGTCGATCGGCCACCATTGACCAGACGTTTTCAATTGGTGAGAGATCTGGAGAATTTGCTGTCCATGGCAGCAGTCGAACATTTTCTGTATCCAACATGCGATCGTGCATTATCCTGCTGAAATGTAGGGTTTCGCAGGGATCGAATGAAGGGTAGAGCCATGGGTCGTAACACATCTGAAATGCAACGTCCACTGTTCAAAGTGCCGTCAATGCGAACAAGAGGTGATCGAGACGTGTAACCAATGGCACCCCATACCATCACGCCGGGTTATACGCCAGTATCGTGATGACGAATACACGCTTCCAATGAGCGTTCACCGCGAAGTCGCCGAACACGGATGCGGCCATCACGATGCTGTAAACAGAACCTGGATTCATCCGAAGAAATGACGTATTGCCATTCGTGCACCCAGGTTCGTCGCTGAGTACACCATCGCAGGCGCTCCTGTCTGTGATGCAGCGTCAAGTGTAACAACAACCATGGTCTCCGAGCTGATAGTCCATGCTGCTGCAAACGTCGTCGAACTGTTCGTGCAGATGGTTGTTGTCTTGCAAACGTCCACATCTGTTGTCTCAGGGATCGAGACGTGGCTGCACGATCCGTTACAGCCCTGCAGATAAGATGCCTGTCATCTTGACTGCTAGTGATACGAGGCCGTTGGGATCCAGCACGGCGTTTCGTATTACCCTCCTGAACCCATCGATTCCATATTCTGCTAACAGTCATTGGATCTCGACCAACGCGAGCAGCAATGTCGCGATACGATAAACCGCAATCGTGATAGGTTACAATCCGACCTTTATCAAAGTCGGAAACGTGATAGTACGCATTTCTCCTCGTTACACGAGGCATCACAACAACATTTCACCAGGCAACGCCGGCCAACTGCTGTTTGTGTATGAGAAATCAGTTGGAAACTTTCCTCATGTCAGCACGTTGTAGGTGTCGCCACCGGCGCCAACCTTGTGTGAATGCTCTGAAAAGCTAATCATTTGCATATCACAGCATCTTCTTCCTGTCGGTTAAATTTCGCGTCTTTAGCACGTCATCTTCGTGGTGTAGCAATTTTAATGGCCATTAGTGTATGTGAATAATCGTTGACTCCTTTTCCGGAGAAGATTGTGCTGCGCTTCTCGCCTACGTCAAGTTATTTATAGCGTTCCCATAAACGGGTATTTCGCTTGTTTTGGTGAGATAGATCGTGCTGGAATATTTACAAAAACTGTTTGTCAATAACAAATCTCTGACACTGAAAAGGCGTCAACAGAATGAAACCAAGAGATTGAGTTGCTTCCTCTCTTTCGTGCAGCATGTAGGACGAACGACGAGATCACGTGATCGTTAGTGCCTCTTAGTGGAAATTGCAGAAGAAACTTTTCGACGACGTCGGAGCCCCTTTACTGACTGTAGCGTCTCGCGGGAGCTCCACTTTGCCGTTCATTTTCGTTCCTATTTCTTTTTCAGTGACGGGCAGGCACCTCTCCGCGGTGGATCCAGTTCGGCGACCGTTGTCGAATCAATGATAGCGGCTGTCTGCAATCACGGCGCACGGGTAATTACGTTCATTTCGTTCTCATTTCGACGCGCGGGTATTCCAGGTGCCCGGGTTTCTCTCGCCGCCGGAGCGCTTCTCACCGCTTTTTTGCCACCGAGAGCTCCATTTTAATTCGAATAAAAACCGGTAATGCGTTTTGTGGCCGGGTAGCGTGTTATTAATGTCGCCAGCCCGGGGCCCAGGAAGCCGTTCTTGCGCGCCCATCCGGCTGCGTAATGAGACCGTTCTGCGGCTCTCTGCGGCGCTGGGGCATCTACCTCACACCACAGTGTATCGGACACCGGACCGTACGGGGACCGTACTCCACACCTGTGCGCACCGCCACACGCAGCCGAAGCAATGTGATAATTCGACGTATCTTTCATTACACCCTTAGCTTTTGTCATCGGATGTAGACCCAGATCACAGTTAGTAATTATGAAGAGTAGGCTGAGGTTTAAGAGACTAGTGAGGAATCAGGGCGCAAAGAAATGGGATACTTATGTACCAAGGAAAGAAAAGTTACGCTTGAAGTTCTCTGGGGTTATAGGTACTACGGTAGTGAACAGCTCAGTAGAAGAAGAATCGACATCTCTAAAATGGGCAGTCACAGAAGCTGGAAGGAGAAACGTAGGTATAAGGAAGATAATTGTCAAGAAAACATGGGTAACAGAATAAATACTTAAGTTTATCGACAAAAGAAGAAAGTATAAAAATGCTCAGGGAAATACAAGAATACAGAAACTCTTAAGAATGGAACAAATAGGAGGCACAGGGAAGCTCAGGAGAAATGACTGCATGAAAAATGTGAAGGAATTGACAAAGAAATTATTGTCAGAAGGACTGACTCGCATATTATTATTCCTCGACTACAGCTATTGTTGGGGAATGATGGTGGACATATTAAGCATTTCCTGTAAAGAACATCATCTTCGCTTTGTCTTACTTTGTTGTGCTAATTATTGCTATTCTGATCAGATGAAGCGCCATCTGTCGGACATTCTTTGAACGTTTGTATTTTTTTGGTTCTATAAAACCCCATGTCATTCCAAGCATGTGTGTCAATTTTTACACCTCTATCTACATTATTCCGCGGTTTATTAAGTTTTCAAATTTATACTGGCTTTTTGACCACCCGGTACCTACATTAATCTAACTCTTGGTGGCTCCACACAGCACACCCCAAAAACTGCCTACTCCATCGTCTTTCCCTCACAGACAGCTACCTATAACTGTGTGCCAAGTGCTCTCTTACTCCAACACTAGCATTATCGCTGAGACTGCGATATAAAGCCTACGAAAGTCATACATGGTTTATAAAATCATATTCGGATGCAAATACAAATTTGTCTCAGTATATACTATTCAAGGTTTATGTGAACGTTAACAAGGAGGTTTACCTGATCCTTCTTGGTGACCCAGTGCTGCCCTTTCTGCTACATCTTCTGTGTGCACACACTTCTTCCAAGACGACGACAGCCGTGTTCAAGGGACTGCATGCACACGTTCTTGGATTAACGAACAGATGCCTGAGGCACATCCTGTGACCCTCTAAATCACCCTCCCTTAATCCCATAGCAGAGGTCTGAGACTGTCTGGAACACCAGGTAAAACTTAATGGTCAGTATTCCCTCAATCTGATAGTTCTAAAGCACTGGTGGACAACCAGCGGTCGCGGGGTGAATCCAGCCTGCGACTGGATCCGGCCAGCAGAAGAAATTCTTCGGAGAGAACAAGGTGCTCCAGCCGTTACGGATTTTCGGATATTTCCACCGACATTCAGCTCACATCGGGTTTGTAAATCATGACGCAGGCCGATGAAGGTTGTGCTCACCCCCCGCACGTGCAATGCGACTTTCCCGCCGCAGGGTTTTAAGAAGAAAGAGAAACAACTTTCCAGACTGAGCGCGAAGCTAGGGACTGTTTACTTATTTGCATGCACAGACTGGGAGAAACAGATCACTGACTTTTACGGGTGCGTGGAGCAGTATTTTTGCTTATGAATCAGTATTGAGAACACATACACGTTATTTACTTTTATTGCCTACGTATGTGCTATATATTGATAGATCGCAAACGTTGACAGTGGGCCGACTCACACTAATACGACGTCCGCCTATATTCCACGCCAATGTTCAATTGCCACACACAGACGCACAGTGGCAGCATTAGCTGTGAATAGTGTATAAAGCATGTCGTTCGGAAGCGGAGAACAAGGCAATCGTTGTCGTGTCGGGGAAACGGAGCGACTTATCTGATGTCGAAAAGGGCATGACCATTGGCTCTCTGGCCAAGGCTGGATGCATTTCCGAAGCGGCTAAGTCTGTAAACTGTCCTCGTACCGCCGTGGTTAAAGCATGCTATGTATGGTAAAAAGGCGCTATCCAAAACTGGTCCCGAGGTACTGTGATGCACCACGGGCCATAAACGACAGAGCTGAAAGACGGCAGAATAATGTGTGGGGACGAATAGACGTGCAACTGTTGAGCAACTGACCGCTCAACTGAACCAAGGGGCTACCAACAATGTCTCCGTAACGACCATTCAGCGAACGTTGCTACATACAGGTCTCTCCAATGGCGCCTGGCTCGTGCACCCAAGCTGATTGCTGATCATCGGCGACGAAGGCTGGAATTTACATACCAACACCTCAACTGGACAACCAGTGACTGGCGACAGTTAGGCTTTATAGATGACTCACGTTTTATGCCCCATCGGACTGAAACCAAACACCCTGCAAGAACCTTCGGAAGGGAGCGTTATGGTCTCTTAAATGTTTTCGTGGCATTACCTGCATGATCCTGTCGTTCCGGAAGGCAAAATGGATCAAAACCAGTATGCCTCTATCTTTGTGGACTATGTCCACCCCTACAAGCATAATGGGATCTACCAGAAGGACAATGCAACGAGTCACACGGCTCGCAGTGCACGTGTATGTTTCGAAGAGCAGAAGAACGAGTTGATGGTATTTCCCAGGCCACCAGGCTCCCCGAATTTAAACCCGATCGAGAATCTGTGGGACTACCTAGACCGGACTGTCCGTGCTATGGATCCTCAGACGAGAAATGTAGAGCAGCTGATCACGACACTGGAATTGGCATTCCTGTCGGAACCACGTTGACCGTCTTTCTGCACGTCTTGCCAGCGACACAGGCTGCAAAAGGCGGTTATTCAAAATGGTCACGTTAATATGACCGTACAGGGTATATGAGTTCAGAAAACAACGGCAGGCGTCCCTGGAGGACCATGATGTACAGGTTACTGCCCAACCATATTCCAAATCCGACTGATGAGGTGCATGTTGTTCGAAAACTTGTACCAGGGACACAGAAGCGCGCAACTTTCTTCGAAGAAGGTTTACACGTTCCGCGGCAAATGTGGTTGGACATTATTGTATTACGTGGGTCCTTCAGATTTAGCACTGAACAGCTATAGCGTTGAACACTGTCAGTCATCGTGTTGCTTTCTCCAAATCGTCAGCTACCGTCTGACTAGTACGTGACCGTCACTGTAGGACACGTTAAACCGTGCCGAGTCTGGAAACACCACATTTTGGCCGCATGTCACATCGGCGCTAATATTCAAGGGCCCAGTTCCGTAGAGGGCCTTCATGGTTTGTAGACACTGGACGCAGCTTAGAGTAACGCGTGGTATCAATGCAGCCCGCTGGAGAGGACGTTCAACGTCGACGCGCACATTTCTACAGCGTCGAGCCAACTTAACTGTCTGTAATGGTACTGTGCTAGGAGACAGCGAGATTGAATATTGTAATTTCCAAATCCTCCAAAAATAAGCGAAAAATATACCCATTCAAAAAATCGGATAAAAATTCACTTGACGCCCTCCTGAGAGACAATCTCCACTCATTCCAAATTAATAATATAAGTGTCCGCCCCAGTAGCTGAGTGGTCAGCGTGACGGATTGCCGTCCTCCGGGCCCGGGTTCGATTCCCGGCTGGGTCGGAGATTTTCTCCGCTCAGGGACTGGGTATTGTGTTGTGTTCATCATCATTTCATCCCCATCCGGCGTGCGGGTCGCCCAATGTGGCGCCGAATGTAATAAGACCTGCGCCAAGGCGGCCGGACCTGCCCCGCGAGGGGCCTCCCGGCCAATGACGCCAAACGCTCATTTCATTTCCAATAATATAAGTGTAGACCAGATGTGGCTTGAATTCAAAGAAATAGTATAGGCAGCAATTGAGAGATTTATACCAAATAAATTAACAAACGACGGAGCTGATCCTCCTCCGTACACAAAACGAGTTAGAACATTGTTGCAGAAACAACGAAACAAACACGCCAAATTCAAACCGACGCAAAATCCCCAAGATCGTCGATCTTTTACAGAAGCTAGAAATTTAGCGCGGACTTCAATGTGAGATGCTTACAACAGTTTCCAGAACGAAACTTTGCCTCGAAACCTGGCAGAAAATCCAAAGAGGTTCTGGTCGTATGTGAAGTATGTTAGCTGCAAGAAACAATCAATGACTTCTCTGCGCGATAGCAATGGAGATACTATCGAAGACAGTGCTGCCAAATCGGCGTTACTAAACACAGCCTTCCGAAATACCTTCACAAAAGAAGACGAAGTAAATGTTCCAGAATTAGAATCGAGAACAGCTGCCAACAGGGCAACGTAGAAGTAAATCTCCTCGGAGTAGTGAAACAACTCAAATCACTTCATAATAGCAAGTCTTCTGGTCCAGACTGTATACCAATTAGGTTCCTTTCGGAGTATGCTGATGTACTAGCTCCATACTGAACAATCAGATACAACCGTTCGCTCGACGAAAGATCCGTACCCAGAGACTGGAATGTTACACAGGTCACACCAATATTCAAGAAAGGTAGTAGGAGTAATCCACTAAGTTACAGGCCCATATCATTAACGTCGATATGCAACAGGATTTTAGAACATTGCTGTGTACACCGTTCTCGTACATTTTCTAGCGCGGCTTGCTATTTGTTTACAGTTGCGCATCTTGCCTGCCTGTGCTGAAATTAAGTATCTTATGCTATCTGACTTTCACTGTAAACGAAATTTTGCTGTCGGCCAAGGAAAAATTTTCTCTTTAATGTTTAATACATATTATATTCTTGTTCTAAGTTCTATTGTAAATTTTTGTGTAAACCTTTGGGTATTCCCTATGCTATCTTTCTTTATGTTTATCGTTTGGGGCTCCGCCTAAAGTATCGAATTTAAATTCGCTTGAAAGAAATTATCTAGAACTGTTTCAATTATTTAATTGGTAGATTTAGTTAAAACTGTTTGATTTAAAAACCTTAAAAGGGCCAATATTGTTAAGGTCTCGTTTCTTGAATTTGTCTGAGGTTATTATTGTAATTTAATGGCTATCTTAATCACCATTTTGAACGCCAGCAACGGCAAATGAACTTCAATTTATCTACCTGTTTTTCAAAAGGGACCTGTTATCTAAGAAAATATACAAAAATAAATGTTGTTATTGTTCAGAGTTAATTATGTTAGTTAAAGAGGTCTAGTCCTTCCAGGTCATTTCCCGGATCCTGATAATTCTCAGTTTCGGAGAGGATATTGAAAACGTCGCACGAGATACATTCACTGTAGCTTAGGTTGGTTTTGTAGGCCAAAATACCTTATCTGCAACGTGTGATAGAATCCACATTAAAATGTATATCATGCCGTAATTGGCTGGGTAGGTGAGGTAGAACGTCCAGGATAATACGGGTTACCACTTCTAACTAGTGAAGCACTGTGGTGTACAAATTCCTATGTCCGGGATGCGGACTGAGTTTTCACATGATGAGTAGACGCCTACACTTTTATCAATCAGAAACGACGGCTCTCCGCCTGTACAGTCAATAAAAAACCTTCAAGTGATCAGTAACTAATCTTAACGACGGGTTAGTGAGCTGAACAATATAGAAGACTCTGTTTTGTGTCCTTCCTTACTTGCGAACCGTGTCAGAAATTTCTTGTCGCGGCACACTGGTGTCGATACATTAAGTATTGCAGATTTTCTTCACTTTTTCACGTACTTTGCTACATTGTACAACAGCGGTAGTCAACCTTTCTTACCTAATATCAACTTTTGTATCTGTTACTAGAAAAATTTGCTAACCGCCCACCAGTAAAGATACTTTTTAAAACAGGGAAGTAACTTTACTTTTATAAAACTCATAAAGCAGAATTACAGCAAGTTGAAGAATACATCAGTAATTACTTACGAAATACTTTATGTCAAAATTTTATGAAAACCTAACGAAAACGTTTTTAAAACCCGTAGCACCTATCGAAAACCACGAAAGTTGGAGCGGCCACTAGTGGGCCCACGGTACTAGAACAATACAGGTCGTTTCTATGACTTATTGTACATTTCAACAGACGCCAGGAAAATGTTTCTGAGGAATGAAATGTACGACTGATACTTCGCAACAGTCTATAAAGAAACCGACGCAGTACAAATTCAGTACGAAACAAAAACTCTCAAGGCTGCGGGAAATACTGAAAATCTACTGACAAAGCATACGTCATGACAAACCAAACGACAAGAAGCAGTCTTAAATATTTGAAACATGACAATTCCAAAAAACAGAAACGGTACTAGACACTGATCAGACAGAACATCATGACCACCTACCTAATAGCCGCTGGGTCCACCTTTGCCGTGGGTAACAGCGGCGACGTGTCCTGGCATGGAAGCAATGGAGTCTAGGCAGGTCGCTGGAGGAAGTTAGCACTAGATTTGCAAACACAGGTCACCTAACACCCGTAAATTCCGGGAGGCGGATGATGAGCTCTGACGCCACGTTCAATCACATTCCAGGCGAGTTCGATCGGGTTCGTATTTGGCGAGTTGGGTGCCAGCACATCTAATGGCAAACGCCACTCTGTTCCTCGAACCACTCAATCACACGCCTGGCCTTATGACATGGAGCATTATTTTGATGAAAAATGTTCACTGCCGCCGTGAAACACGATCTTCATGAAGGGGTGTACGTTGTCTGCAAGCAGTGTGCGATACTCCTGGATGATTATGGTGCCTTTCACGAGCTCCATCCGCTGGACCCATTGATGCGCATTTGAATGTTACCCAGAGCGTAATGGATCCATCGCCAGCTTGTCTCCCCTGCAGTACACGTGTAAGTAGGCTGTTTAGATTTTTATATTGGTAATGCCACGTAGCGCTCTGTATGAAAATCACTGGCTGTGCTGTGTGCAGTCTGTGGCTAGTTTGCATTGTTGTCTGCCATTGTAGTGTTGGGCAGCGGCAGCTGGATGTGAACAGCGCGTAGCGTTGCGCAGTTAGAGGTGAGCCGCCAGCAGTGGTGGATGTGTGGAAGGAAATGGCGGAGTTTTGAAATTAGATATATATTATGACTTTTGATGATATTAAGGTAAATACAGTGTTTGTTCTCTATTAAAATCCTTCATTTGCTAACTATCCCTATCAGTAGTTAGTGCCTTCAGTAGTTTGAATCTTTTATTTAGCTGGCAGTAGTGGCGCTCGCTGTATTGCAGTAGTTCCAGTAACGAAGATTTTTGGTGAGGTAAGTGATTTGTGAAAGGTATAGGTTAATGTTAGTCAGGGCCATTCTTTTGTAGGGATTTTTGAAAGTCAGATGGCGTTGCGCTAAATAATATTGTGTGTCAGGTTAAGCACAGTCGTGTATAATTTGTTCGAAGGGGACGTTTCATATGTCGACCCTGCCAGGATACCTCACTGGAATCTTCTGATTTTTTCTTGTAGTTTGTGTATTTAGTGTAGCTTTTGTTTATTGCTAGCGTGTAATTATAGAGAGAATTTCCTTGGTAGTTGTGGCTTTTCATTGTTGCACAGTAAAACAGTTGCGGCATGCATGTAGATTTGCACCAAGTATTTCGCAGCTGCGCTTGCAATTAACTAGATTTATTTTCAGTTCTATGTTAATGTGTTATCTTATTTTTGCTCTTCAAATTGTGTTTTTTTTTGTGTTGTCGTGTGAAATATTGTGACAATAATGGCGTGTGAAAAACGTAATACTAGGCTCCAAAGTAAACTGAGAAATGACAGTGAAGACGAAAGCAGTGTGTTAGCGCCACCGAGTAATGAATTAACTAATGTTGAAAGTAGTAATTTGGTAATTGTACATAGGGAAATGGAGCGGGCTGCAAACAATGGTGTAGACAGTGAAACAATTAGTCAACAGGGAAGCATTATCGATCGATCGGTCGGCAACAGCTCCCCTCAGGAATCCGAAATGACAGAACACAATATTGCAAATACTGTAGACTTAGGTTTTGGGTCCTCACCGTTTTCTCAAATGAGTCAAGACACGTTTTCTGCTTGTCAAAATGTGAATGTTGCTGGTGCAAATACACTGCCCAAAAGCGTAGAGGAACAGATTCCAGACACTAATGCATTGTTATTACAATTAATGCAACAAATGGGACAAAATCTTCAAAAGTTAGACACAATGGAACAAAATCAGAGACAAACACAGCAAAAGCTTCAAAAGTTAGATTAGTAGTTAGTGCCTTCAGTAGTTTGAATCTTTTATTTAGCTGGCAGTAGTGGCGCTCGCTGTATTGCAGTAGTTCCAGTAACGAAGATTTTTGGTGAGGTAAGTGATTTGTGAAAGGTATAGGTTAATGTTAGTCAGGGCCATTCTTTTGTAGGGATTTTTGAAAGTCAGATGGCGTTGCGCTAAATAATATTGTGTGTCAGGTTAAGCACAGTCGTGTATAATTTGTTCGAAGAGGACGTTTCACACGTTTCAAGGAGCCGTTCTCCTGGAAGACGACGGATTCGCGCCCTCCCATCTGCATAATGAAGAAGGTATCGGGATTCATCAGACCAAGCAACGCTCTGCCATTGCGTCAGTGTCCAGTCGTAGTTGCCTATGTCGTGGTGTTTTAACATTCTCACTTGCAGGAGCCGTAGGCTGTGGTGGTTCATCGTCAGGATTGTTCGTGCACTGTCGGTTCAGAAACACTTGTACTCTGCTCAACATCAAGGTCTGATGTTAGTTCCGTCATAGTCCGTCGCCTCTGCTGTTTTCCCCGTGTTTGCCCGGCCTACGATGTCCGATATCTGTAAAGTGGTGTGGCCAGCCAATCCTACGTCGTCAGGAGGTGGTTTCACATTAGTTTCGCCACGTGTTGAAAACAATAACCACAGCAACCCTCGAACATAAAAGTCGAGCAGTTTGGGAAATGCTCGTGCAGAGCCTCCGCGCCATCACAGACTGACTTCAGCCAAACTCAGACAGGTCGCATGCCTTTCCCATTCTACTGCAGGCTCACTGATACTACATGCAGGGTGCGTGTGTCTGACTAGCAGTCGTCCCTCGCCAATTGACGCTGCTATCGCCTGGACGGGTTTATATCGATAGTAGGTCGCTGGTCGTAATGTTCTGGCTGGTCAGTGCATCTCATACACGGCAATCTCTGTTTCACATCATGCTTTAATCAAAGAACTCTTATACTAGTTGATTTAAATAATGGAAAACTGTACCAGTTACTTATATTTATTTGTTCGTGCTTAGCACATCGCCTTTCGAGAATTTCTCATTTTCAACTGCTTTCGTTTCCGTAAATACTTCTCGTGATGTTTGTATGTGTAATGTTCTGCCACTTTAAAGTGCAAGACGGCAGAAAATCTCACACGCAAACTTCACAAAAAATACTGTAGAGAGGCAAAAAATCACACATCAAGATATCACAAAAAAAGTTTACGTGAAACTAGAGTAAATTTCCAAAGCGTGTTATATTAACAAGAATAACTAAGCATCATGTGCGGTTTTTCATTATTTAAACCATGAATAAAAAGCTGCAGGCTTTCCAAAAACATAGATTATGAGAAACGAAATTAGCTTTTACTAGTTCCGTGCTATTATTTTATGACCCTGTTCAATGCGTGAACTGCACTGCTACCCAATGCGAAACTACTGATAAATAGCAGTTATGAAGACAGAGTTAAATTTTCTTTAGCGATAAGTGAACTTTGTCTAGCGAAACGAAGCGAAAACTGTACTGCCGGCACAAATCAGTCACATTTTTACCACGTGCCCTTTAATATGTTCGAAGGTAAATCCAAATTATCAATCGGGTAAATACTGCACAAGAAAATATAATATTGTATTATTTGCAAGGAAACTGATTTTCAGTATTTAACTTAATGAAACTCGCGTGGCAGATTAAAACTGTGTGCCGGACCGAGACTCTAACTTAGGACCTTTGCCTTTTCCTTGTTCGAGTATCGGTCCGATACACAGATTTAATTTGCCAAGAACTTTCGTATCAGCATAAACTCTCTTGCAGACTGAAAATTTCATTTTGAAAACATTCCCCAGGCTGTGACTAAGCCATGTCTCGGCAATATCCTTTCTTCCGTGAGTGCTAGTTCTGCAAGTTTCGCAGGAGAGCTCCTGTGAAGTTTGGAAGGTAGCAGATGAGGTACTGGCGGAATTAGAACTGTGAGGACGGGTCGTGAAAGGCAAAGGTCCCGAGTTCGAGTTTCGGTACGGCACACAGTTTTTAATCTGCCAGGAAGTTTCATATCAGCGCACACTCCGCTGCATTATGAAAATTTCACTCTCATAACTGAGTCATATAAAAAGGATACATTAAAATGTAAACAATCAGCTATCACTGAAAACAAAATAATGATATCCCATGTTACGCTCTATACAAAGTTAACTCGGAGATATTAAATGTCGTTTCAGTTATTGCCTATGACAAACTTAACAGAAGTGACTGCATAGAGAAGCGTAAGATATAGAGAGATGATTGTGAATATTATTATTTTGCTAGATTGGTGTTACACTATAATTGAAATAAAAAATTACAAAAGCAGTAGAAAAGAGGGGAAAGATTCTGAAACGTTATTTTCTGTCTCGACGCTCTAGTCGTGTTGAAAGCGGCAGTTTCTCTTCTACCAACATGCTGTGAACTGTCTCTTTTCGGAAGGTAACCCGGCTAACGAGAAAGAATGTCGTCTTCTTCACTTACTGAAGCCCCTTCATTGCAGGTTCACAGGAACAGCTACTTTATAAGAAAGACCTATAGGCTTACACATCACTAAAATTGCCAATCTTCCCATGCACCTCAGACCGCTTCGAGCTGGGGTGGCCAGCGTGTCTCAACGAGACAGATGTCTCTGCAGTAGGTGTAACCACCACGGAGGATATCTGTGGTTCCTCGGCTTGAAGACCACAACAACAAAATTTCCGTAGATTAAGGGATGTGATTCGGTCGCTTTTCGACATCCTGATAACTAATTTCTCTTTAAATGTTACTGTATAGGCTTACACAATACTCGTATAAAGTACGTGCAAGGATAATCTAATAATGAACATTCGAAATTTGAGTTTTTTAAGTATCTACTTACATATTCTAAGTGTTTCTTCTCACTTATAAACGTTGCAGTGACACCTAACAACATTTTTTTCTCTCAGCTGTTGGAAAATGCGGCTTCCACTTCCCCGCTGTGTTTCAGCGCACTACAATATACAATTGACAGAGACGGAGAATAAGTATGCCTGACTAGGCTGGTGGACATGGAGAACAGAGCAGGTTCCAGGCTGTTCGACGGAATGATCCCAGTATACACCTGACTTAGTCACCCCCCCCCCCTCTCGTCCTCCCTCCCACTCTCTTTCTCTCTCTCTCTCTCTCTCGTGGTGCGTGTGTGTGTGTGTGTGTGTGTGTGTGAGAGAGAGAGAGAGAGAGAGAGAGAGGGAGAGAGAGAGACAGAGAGAGAGAGAGAGAGAGAGAGAGACTAGGAGTGAGAACGAGAAGTAAGTCGATCGTAAATGATAATCCATTTGTTTTTTTCTGCCTGCAGACATGCAGACAGTGTTGTTTGTGCAACACATTTACTCAGGCAAAGTGGCGCGATTGTAAGACTCTTCAGTGTCATACAAAACGTGGTCATTCAGTCCCAATCCGTTCATCCAATTTGCCATGCATTCCACAAATCACTTAAGTCAAATGCTGACATGATTTATTTGAACAGGACGTGGTCAATACGCTTCGTCATCCTTCCTAGGTTCTAAGCTTACGCTGTACGTCTAATGAGCTCATCGCCGCGGAAATGTTAAGCGACAATTTTTTTTCTTTTTTCCAATGTAACTGCAATAAATTTATTTTTCACAGTGTTACTCTCTACATACCATAGAATGCTCCTGTTCAATACGTATAAATAGGTCTGATTGGTTGAATAAGATTTGGAAGGATCTTTCGACAGAATATAACTAAAGATGTATTGAAACCACCCTAATTTAACGCAGTTATGATTATTACAGTTAGGATTTTTGGTAAGTTGTTTCTGTTACGTTTAACTGAGCTGCTGTGTAGCGTAAGTTATCCAGTGATGTATTATCAAAATTGAATTCAATATTTTCTTTAAGCAATCAAATTTAGTGTAGTTCTGGTACATAAATATGCATCAGCTGCAACCGTTCAGGAGTGTTATGGTCCCATTTACCAAGCACTACGATGATGCGAATAACTTTACAGAGAAACTGTACATGACGTGAGGTATCACATGGTGACATAAACAGCTGAAAATCCAATACAAAGATACTGAACTTCTACTGTGTCATTACAGGACATTAGAGAATAGAGTACGCGACAACGTGATTAAATCGAACTCCCAGTGAGAGTCTGTTCTATTGCAGTGCGTGAGTAATTCGAATTTGATGATAAATTGTTTCTGTCAAGTTTAAGAGAGCTGCTCATCTAAGCGGCGTAGCGTAAATTAGCCTGTGATGTATTACTGAATACGAAACCATTGTTTTAAATTAAGAAATTGGTTTTGGTTGTCAGATATGATTAATACAAATAGCTGCCGTTACGTTTGTTAATTACAGGTACTTCATGTGAAGATCTCTTTGTGTTGTGCTCATTACAGAGTAAAGTTCCTTTTTGCTGTCATGTCTCATTACTATGACTAAGCAAAAGTCAGGCTTGGCAGTAGAATGATTTGCACCAGTGGGAAACAAAGATTTGTAGAGCTGACTACGCTAGTAAGTGGAACGTTCCTCTAACACAAGTTATACTGGAGGGAGCCACAAAGATATATGTGGTATCCTGTCAGCTGTTTGAAGCATATCACGTTCTGAAAACTGCTCTGGATAATTTGAACGTCATTTGCAAGAGAATATGAAAGAAATTTCAAATATTCATTACTAACTTAACAACTTATAATATACTCTTCAAAGTTTAGAAATAACTTTCAGGCAATAAGCTGAATCCCGTCTGTGGAGATATATATTGTCTGGAAATTTTAGTACATATTTCTTTTTTAATTTAAAACATCTTTCTACATTAATTTTAAATGTAATGAATTACACTACGTCACTGAAATTAAATATGTAATGAACCGCCTCAAATTTGTTTTACGGTTTGACGATATACAAACTAAACTACACAGCCCTTCGAATATTTGATAGCAAGTAGCTCACAGCACTGCGGCTCCTAAGTTTAAAGACTTCCCCATTCATTGTTTTAGGCTATTTGAATCTTAAATTCTCTATGAATTTAAGTATTTAAGTACTGGAAGAGAGTGTATAAAATATATTCAAGAGTAAGTATAGTAAGCTGTAAAATAATTTTTGTAACATATTCAAGAAATTTAAACAAAAAAGCGTAATGAGAAAGTATAGCCATCGGACACTCCACAGATAACAACTGAGAAGACTATATGTGGCTAAAGCTCCATGTGTAATTATGTCAAAAACACATCGACAGGCCAGTGATTAAAAATAATTTGCGGTAGTAGTAATGGCAGAAGAAGGAGAAAAGAAGATGGTGATCATTATGGCGCAGAGAATCAATTCTTCCGTCAAGTGAAGGTACTGTTATCGTGAATATATGATTTCCTAGCGTACCGAATAATCCGAATTCATTCCTCAGTGTTCTAATAATTAAACAGTCCAGTGAGGTAGCTTGTACATTGCTCTCATGCCACACGAGCAGTAGTACGAGCAAGATAGAAATAAATGTATCACTTGCATAGTTTCCTGTACTCACATTTTGATCTGGAATGTTCTTATGAATTTTTTAGCGCCTGTGAAAGGGTTTCGTGAATAGGCATACGCTTGAGAGGAATGCTGGATAGGAACCGCCTCTATTTCAACACAGCATCAGCTTTAGTGAACCAGGCTAATTGTAAATAGAGTACATCTGTGTCCTTCACGGCTTAAACCACAGCAAGTGCGAATAAGTTGCCCTAGTTTGCATACACAGCAGAGTCCTAGCCATTTTTCTTCACATTATGGCGTATCTGGATGGGAAGAAGGGAACGTTATCATTTTTTCAAGAGGTACTCAATTACAAGTACTTTATTATTGGAATCGGAGAAATTACTGCCTTCTACAATGTTATGGGACAGATTATTCCATAACGGAATACTTGCAATGGAAAAAAGTCTTGTCATAAATGCTTAAGGGGGGGGGGGGGCGAGAGGTAGGAAGGGCCAAAGTAATTTAGACTGTAGTAATTTAGTGTCTCGCAAATGTTGTTGATCTAAGTGTGACATATTGGATAACAAATATATCAGACATTGATACTGGAGGAATTGATGAACCAGGCAGTTAAAACATGTGTCAGTTGTGCTTATATAAAACATGGCTAGGTTCCCATATTAAGAAGCGATATGATGCAGTGGTCAAAGCACCGGGAGTTGTCCATGAGTATAACTTGTTGCACGATTTCTCGACAACAGAAGAAAATGAAACACTTCACCTGAACAATATTGCATTTGATGTTTTTGGAAATTTAGGTCCAATTATGTACGTTCTGACGACTTAATTCACAGAAATATAAGATTTACGACACAATACCGTCCATAAATGAGTACTTTCCTGTACTTAAAACATGCAAGCTAATGTAGTTCACGAAAAAGGACGGAATCTAAGACAGTGCTTTTCATATACGAGCACCTGAGATCTACTGAATTGGGGTATTGTAATCTTAGGTCTACAAAATGGCACTGGAAAGTACGAAAGCTGTTCTGACAAAAATAATACTCATTAGTATATCTGACTGGGCGAGCTTTCCTGATTTTCCGAAGTGTGTTCAGGAGAATGCTGGATGGTTTATTGCTGCTGATGAATTAAATAAAAATTTAGTTTCTACAGGGTATCATGTAACTTTCTTGGCAAATGCCTTTACGAGATTGATGTCTGAAATACTCCTCTGTGATACAGATAAGAGGGAGAGTGAGTCAATAATTAAATCACTGACGACTAAGGACTCTCATGGTTATGATGGAGTGTCTAGCAGAATATTAAAGTACTGTGCTGCACATGTTAGCCCTGTATTTAGCCATATTTGTAATTTTTCCTTTAGGAGCAATTAAACTAGTCTGTAGTAAAGCAGCTTTATAAAAAAGGAAAAGGGATAATGTAGATAATTTTAGACCTATTTCTACGCCATCAGTGTTTTCAAAAGTTATTGAAAAGGGTGTGTGTGTTAGGATAATTGATCATTTTATATCACACGATTGGCTGTCAAATGTACAGTTCGGCTTTAGAAGTCGTTTAACAACTGAAAATGCTATATTCTCTTTTCTCGGTGAGGTACTGGATGGGTTAAACGAAAGGTTTCGAACTCTTGGCGTATTTTTTGATTTAATTAATGCATTTGATTGTGTTGATCACAAACTATTGCTCGAGAAATTGGACCATTACAGAATACGGGGAGTATCGCACAATTTGTTCACCTCTTACTTTAGCAACAGACAGCAAAAGGTAATTATTCATAATGTTGTTAATGGTTGTGATGTGGGGTCTGAGTGGGGTACGACCAATTAGGGGGTGCCCCAGGGATCAGTGTTGGGACCCCTCCTGTTCCTTATTTATATAAATGATATGCCCTCTAGTGTTATGGCTAACTCTAAAATATTTCTCTTTGCTGATGCCACTACCTTGGTAGTAAAAGATGTTGTGTGCAACATTGGCTCAGTTTCAAATAGGGCAGTATGACCTAAGTTCATGGCTTGTAGAAAATAAACTAACACCAAATCACAGTAAGACTCAGTTTTTAGTTTCTAACACACAATTCAACAAAACCTGACGTTTCAGTTTCACAGAATGGGCATATGATTAGTGAAACTGAACAGCTCAAATTTCTAGGAGTTCTGACAGAGAGTAAGCTGTCGTGGAAAGCCCACGTTCAGGATCTTGTTCAAAGACTTAATACTGCCATTTTTACTATTCGAACGGTATCTGAAGTGACTGATCGTTCGACACGAAAATTAGTCTACTTTCTTAATTCCATTCACTCATGTCTTATGGTATTATATTTTGGAGTAACTCTGCCCATTCTAAAAGGATATTTTTTGCTCAGAAATGGGTGGTTCCGCCAATAAGTGGTGTAAGTCCATGAACCTCTTGCTGACCCCTGTTCACAAGTCTCGATATTTTGACTTTGACCTCTCGATATGTGTATATTCCTTACTGTAATTTCTTGTTAGCAATATTAGCTTATTCCCAAGAATAATCACCTTTCACTCGTTTAATACTCGGCAGAAATCAAACCTTCATTTGGATCGGACTTCCCTAACTCTTGTGCAGAAAGGTGTGCAGTATACGGCTGCAACTGTTTTCAATAGGCTACCACTCGAATTCAAAAATCTTAGCAGTAATCCACGCGCTTTCAAACCGACAGTGAAGAGTTTCCACATGGGTCATTCCTTCTATTCTATGGAGGAGTTCCTTGAAAAATTAAGCTGACTCTTGTTATATTGTAGACTGCGTTTACTTAAACTTATGGACCGACTTTTTTCGGGTTAATAAACATTTATTTTTATCTGTTATTACTTTAATGTTGTAATTTCATGTATTGACACGTTCCTGGACCTTGGAGATTTGCTCCTCAATGTGGTCCTACGAAACTTGATGTGTAAGTAAGTAAATAAAATCAATCGTAGGCAATGCCTTCGTCTTCCTTCCTCATTATTAAAATGAAGTAAATTGATATATTGTATGTACATTGTTGGCCGTTAAACCTGCAACACCAGGGATGTTAATAAATAACGAAGTCTTATTTTTAGTGCGTATGCCATATGTTAAAAAGAATACCATACTGTAGCTCTAGGTACTTAGTAGTCATACAGGCTGCAAAATATAGTTCTAGGAGGTGCCACCTGAACCATCAACAAGAGCTCTAATCCAGACATCGACAGATCAAGCCAAGCTGAGCATGGACGACAGATACGATTATGCCATTCCATGTTGCTTCAACTTTATGTCAGAGTTCATCAAACTAAGTGGTAGTATGACAGTCTCTTGGTAACGCATGATTCGTTAGTTTCAATGGATGAAGATCTCGAGAAAAATATGACCAGGGCCAAAATGGAACACACTGTGTATCGAGGTAAGTCGTGAAAGTACGGGCAACCTGAGATCTAGCATTTCTTGTTGAAAGCTACAGTCACGAAGACTTCGGAGGGATGGTATAGACGCCGCGCGGGATTAGCCGAGCGGTCTTGGGCGCTACAGTCATGGACTGTGCGGCTGGTCCCGGCGGAGGTTCGAGTCCTCTCTCGGGCATGAGTGTGTGTGTTTTTCGTTAGGATAATTTAGGTTAAGTAGTGTGTAAGCTTAGAGACTGATGAACTTAGCAGTTAAGTCCCATAAGATTTCACACACATTTGAACGTTTTTGATGGTATAGCCACCGGCACAAACACGCCACAACTGTAACAGCTACTGTCAAAATTACCACTTATGCGAACCAGAGGTGATCAAGTTTTGTACTCAGTGGCACCTCATACTATCATGGCACGTGCGGCGCCTGTCTAGCGATGGTTCGTTGTCTCGGTGACATCGAGGTGACAAAGGTCTTAGGATATCTCCTAATATCGTGTCGCACCTCTTTTGCTCGGAGTAGTGGAGCAACTCGACGTGGCATGAACTCAACAAGTCTTTGAGAGTTCCTTGCAGAAATAATGAGCCACGCTATCTCTATAGCCGTTCATACCTGCAAAAGTGTTGCCGGTGCAGGACTTAGTGTACGTCCCATAAATATTCGATGGGATTCATGTCGGCGATGTGGGTGGCCAAATCATTCACTCGAACTGTCCATAACGTTCTTCAAACTAATCGCTAATAATTATGGCACGGTGACACGGCACACTGTCATCAATGAAATTCCCATCCTTGCCTGGAAACATGAAGGCTATGAATGACTTCAGATGGTTTCCAAGTATTCGAAAAGAACCTTTTCCGTCAGTTGGACCAGAAGGAGCAAGTCCATTTGTGTAAACACAGGCCACATCGTTGTGGAGCCACCCCCAGTTTGCACAATGCCTTGTTGACAGCTTGCGTCTATGGCTTCGTGGGATCTGCGCCACAGTCGAGCCCTACCATTACCTCTTATCAACTGAAATTGAGACTCATCTCTAACCGATTTTCACGAGCTCAGGAGAGGCTATACAGGCGTTCGTATCGGCCGTCTGCTGCCATAGCCCATTAACGCCAAATTTCGCCGCACTGTCTTAACGAATACGTTCGTCGTACATCCTACATTGATTTCTGCGGTTATTTCACGCAGCGTTGCTTGTCTGTTAGCACCGACAGCTCTAAGCAATTGCTGCTGCTCAGTCGTTAAGTGAAGAACATTGGCTACTGCGTTGTCCGTGGTGAGAGTGAAACGTCCCCTTAGAAAAATTATAAATGACTGTGCTTAAACCGACACACAATATTTTTAGCGCAACGCAATCTGACTTTCAATAATCCCTACAAAAGAATGGCCCTGACTAACATTAACCTATACTTTTCACAAATCACTTACCTCAAAAAAATCTTCGTTACTCGAACTACTGCAATACAGCGAGCGCCACTACTGCCAGCTGAATAAAAGATTCTAACTACTGAAAGCACTAACTACTGATAGGCAGAGTTAGCAAATGAAAGATTTTGATAGAGAAGAAACAATGTATTTACCTTAATAATGTTCCAAAGTGATCATATATATATATCAGTTCATGACATCCAGTCTTACAAATTTACTGTCTCTGATGGACACAAGTCCAGATCATCCGCTCTCAAAACTACGCCATCTCTCTCCCCACATCCACCACTGCTGGCGACTCACCTCCAACTGCGCAATGCTACGCGCTGTTAACATCCAACTGCCGAACACTAGAATAGCGAATATTACAACAATGCTGACCAGCCACAGACTGCACACAGCACAGCCAGTAATTTTCATACAAAGCGCTACGTGGCGTTACCAATATAAAAACCTAAACAGCCTACTTACAAGAGGCATTGCCTGAAATTTGGTATTCTCGGCACACTCTTGACTCTGTAGTTGTCACAATACTGAATTCCCTAACTATCTCCAAAATGCAGTTTCGCAAGCGCCTAGCCCCAACTACGATTCCCCGTCCAGAGTCTGTTACTTCCGTCGTGCGCCCGTAATCACGTCGGAATCCTTTTCACAGGAATCACCCGAGTACAAATGACTTCTCCGCCAATGCACTGCCCTTTTATACCTTTTGTAGAAGGTACTACCGCCATCTATATATGTGTTTATCTCTATCCCATTGTCTTTTAGCACCTCAATGTATACGTCCATCGTGATGTTGTATACAGAACCAGGACTTGTCAAAAATTACGTGTCCATGGTCGTCATCGGACGTAGTACAACCTTCGTACTTCTCTTGTGGCAGCCGCACGCTGGGTAGTCTACCGTGCTCCAGATGTCATCGCGCTGTGCGTGCGGATACCTATCTCGCTATACACAAGCCCATGCCTCGAGGTAAGTGACAGCCAGGCGAACAATATACCTAATAATAACGGACGACGGTTTATAAGACTTCAATATAGAAATAACTAAGCGCATAATAAAACGGGTATTGGTTCAAATGGCTCTGAGCACTATGGGACTCAACTGCTAAGGTCATTAGTCCCCTAGAACTTAGAACTAGTTAAACCTAACTAACCTAAGGACATTACAAACATCCATGCCCGAGGCAGGATTCGAACCTGCGACCGTAGCGGTCTTGCGGTTCCGGGCTGCAGCGCCTTTAACCGCACGGCCACTTCGGCCGGCTAAAACGGGTATTCCTTACATTAAGTGCCCGCAATACGACAGCAGGTTAGTTGAACAAAATGGCAGAAATTTCATCGCTAGGTTCAAGGAACACTGCAATGTCACAAGCCCTCATGCGCACTGCCTGTGAATTTAGCACTGAATGATCAGAGATTAGGGACTATCACAGAAGACCTCCATATATTGCACGTTTATCCTAAAGGCATGACACTGAATGTATTAAAAGAGCTTGAGGTATTTAAGTGCAGATCTAGTAATCCTGAAACTGCTCTTATGTTCAAGTGGAATCTAAGCGTAAGAACACATTGAAAAATTTTGTTCAATGCTTTCAATGGCCCATTACCTTCTGTAGATAAGTTTAAATGAAGGAGCTGTACCACAATCCTGTCACGGTCCCTGAACGTAGCGTGTGTTTTATTGCTATGTTGTCCGTTTGTTGCACCTTTGCGTGTGTTTACTTTTTTCATTTGGATACTAATTTCCACTTTCTACCTCATGGGGTGCTTCACAATCTGGTATTTATCTTACATTTGGACCTATTTATCACTGACTCTAGATTGTGGCTTTGTATTCATTATCCCGTAAGGTAGGAGGTTTTCGTGCTGTTAACTATTTTTTAATTAGGTTTAATTGGTGACAATAGCCTCTACAAAGTAATGCTAACTTCAGTACATACTAACTTTTATTCCATATGCGTTTCGCACTGAGTGATTGTTCGTCATTAGTATTAAGCTGTGAGGGTACTTGGGTTCTGTGGTTCTATTATCTTTAGTACAGGTTTACGTCTTTTTCTATTAACTATGGTCGCTGTCCACCATTTTTCTTTGAGTTTGACCATCTCTCGTATATGCACCATTATTACTGTGGCTTGTGTACCTACAGCCAACTCTGATTTCCAATTTCCGTTGCGTCTTTGCTTCTTATCCTAGTTACACTTCATCCCGAGATCTGCGTTTCTTGCGCTGTGTTAGACCAGCGCGTCCCGTTGTCACGACTGGTCAGTTCTCTCTCCCTCGACAGACGTAACGCATTGGCGCTCTGTAGAAGTATTTGATAGGTGTTAACGATACTTGAACAGCTCTTACGCTGTTCCAGTTACGTGTTATCTGTGTGCTGCCTTCCAATGACAACGCACCATAGACATTAGATCAGTTGGTCGTTTCGTAAGTGCAGCTACGCTTTACGTAATTGCTGATTTCAACTTTTTGCCTCACACGTAGTATCTTATGTGGCTTTATTTGGTTTATTTAGACTCCGTATCCTGTCTGCGGCACTTTCAATATAAAGGGCTTCAAAGGTGCTTGTTGCGCGGGCATGCTGAATATTCAGTCTGATGAGCAGCGTATGGCCTTCCAAATTACGTTTGACACGAACACTTCGACCTATTATTTATAAGTATCCTCAATGGAGTGGGTTTATATGATAACCACTTACTTTTTTCTCTATTATTGTTAGTTGTTTATGGTCTTCCGGTTTAGAGATATTGTTTTATGTTAGCATAGAGATACATTTAAAGACGGGGCTGTGTTCTTGAAACATTGCAGGGTAAAGACTTCATTCAGTAAATAACTATGCAACTGAAGCGGATGGTTTAGTAATGAATAATAAGAGTAGACGATCAAGAACGAAGTGCTCGGATTAAAAAGGGTGTAACATAGGAATGTAGTCTTTCGCCCTGCTGTTCATTGTGTACATCGAAGAAAAAATAATGGAAATAAAAGAAAGGCTCAGGAGGGGGATTAAAATTCAAAGTGAAAGGATATCAGTGATACGATTCGTTGATGACATTGCTATCCTGAGTGAAAATGAAGAGGAATTACATGATCTGCTGAAAGAAATGAACAGTCTAGTGAGTACAGAATGTGTATTGGGAGTAAATCGAAGAAGAGCGAGAGTGATGAGAAGTAGCAGAAATCAGAACAGCGAACAACCTACCATCAGGGTTGATGGACACGAATTAGATGAAGTTAAGGATCTCTGATACCTAGGCTGCAAAATAACAGTGACGGACCGAGCAAGGAAGACTTCAACAGCAGACTAGCAGTGGCAAAAAGGGCATTCCTGGCCAAGAGAAGTCTACTGGTATCAAATGGCTCTAAACACTAAGGGACTTAACATCTGAGGTCCTCAGTCACCTAAACTTAGAACTACTCAAACCTAATTAACCTAAGCACATCATACACATCCATGCCCGAGACAGGATTCGAACCTGTGACAGTAGCAGTCGCGCGGTTCCAGACTGTAGCGCCTAGAACCGCTCGGCCACCCCGCCGGCTGACTTCCATGGTATTAGAAGGAGCTGTAGAGGGCAAAAACTGTAGAGGTAGACAGAGATCGGAGTACATCGAGCAAATAATTGAGGACGTAGGTAGCAAGTAGTACCCTGTGATGAAGAGGTTGGCACAGGAGAGGAATTCGTGGCGGGCCGCATCAAACCAGTCAGAAGATTTATGACTCAAAACAAAAAAAAAAAAGAAAAAAAAGAAACAGGTTCTTCTCTCGGGCGCTGGTAATGTTGTGCTGTTGAGGTACAGCATGGCGTTGAGTAGATTGTGTCATTCTTGTCGACTTCACGCGGCTACGCTATAATGGTAATCATTTGCGGAACTAAGAATCTTTGACTTCTGTTAATCACACCTTCATGGTACTGCAATTTTAATGGCCAGTGGTGTATATAATTAATGTTGTTGTCGTTGGTTTAAGTACACTACTGGCTATTAAAATTGCTACACCACGCGAAATTTAACCGGCAGGAAGAAGATTCTGTGATATGCAAATGATTAGCTTTTCAGAGCAAACACACAAGGTTGGCGCCGGTGGCGACACCTACAACGTGCTCTGACATGAGGAAAGTTTCCAAGCAGTTGACCGGCGTTGCCTGGTGAAACGTTGTGGTGATGCCTCATGTAAGGGGGAGAAATGCGTAACATCACGTTTCTGACTTTGATAAAGGCCGATTGTAGCCTATCGCGATTCCGGTCTATCGTTACTTGACATTGCTGCTCGCGTTGGTTGAGATCCAATGACTGTTAGCAGAATATGGAATCGTTGGGTTCAGAAGGGTAATATGGAACGCCGTGCTGGATCCCAACGGCCTCGTATCACTAGCAGTCTAGATGACAGGCATATTATCCGCATGGCAATAACTTCTCGATTCCTGAGTCAACAGTTGGGGACGTTTGCAAGACAACAACCATCTGCACGAACAGTTCGACGACGGTTGCAGCAGCATGGACTATCAGCTCGGAGACCATGGCTGCGGTACACTTGACGCTGCATCACAGATAGGAGCGCCTGCGATGGTGTACTCAACGACGAACCTGGGTGCACGAATGGCAAAATGTCATTTTTTTCGGGTGAATCCAGGTTCTGTTTACAGCATCATGATGGTCGCTTCCATGTTTGTCGACATCGCGGTGAACGTACATTGGAAGAGTGTATTCGTCATCGCCATACTGGCGTATCACCCTGGGTGATGGTATGGGGTGCCATTGGTTACACATTTCGGTCACCTCTTGTTCGCATTGAAACACTTTGAACTGTGGACTTTGCATTGCAGATGTGCTACGACCCGTGGCTCTACCCTTCATTCGATCTCTGCGAAACCCTACATTTCAGCAGGATAATGCACGATCGGATGTTGCAGGTCCTGTACGGGCCTTTCAGGATACAGAAAATGTTCGACTGCTGCCCTGGCCAGCACATTCTCCAGATCTCTCAGCAATTGAAAACATCTGATCAATGGTGGCCGAGCAACTGGCTCGTCACAATACGCCAGTCACTACTCTTGATGAACTATGGTATCGTGTTGAAGCTGCATGGGCAGCTGTACCTGTACACGCCATGCAAGGTCTGTTTGACTCAGTGCCCAGGCGTATCAAGGCCGTTATTACGGTCAGAGGTGGTTGTTCTGGGTATTGATTTCTCAGGATCTATGCACCCAAATTGCGTGAAACTGTAATCACATGTCAGTTCTAGTATAATATATTCGTGCAATGAATATTCGTTTATCATCCGCATTTCTTCGTGGTGTAGCAATTTTAATGGCCATTAGTGTATAATTTTTTTCTAAAATTTCATTGTTACCTATTTTCTTTTCCTCTACTAAGTTTTTGATATGTTACGTTGTGCTCTAGCCCTTTCTTGTACTGATAGAGATGTTCAGTTGAATGAAAGTGAAATTTGAATTTTCTCACAAAATATGCTTACGCTGAGTACTGTTAATAGCGAGCCACCGCGGCGCGAAGTGGGCTTGCGCAGCTGGCGGCTTTTGCCGGCAGCGACAGACTTGTTGCCGGATGGCGGCGCTGGGGTCGCGACCCGGCCCGGCGCCAGTTCTTGTGGCGGCTCCCCGCGTTCACCTTTCCGCCTTTCTACCGGGCGCCGCTCACAGGAAGAACGGGCGCTCACTCTCAGAATCCTCGCTTTCGGAGCGTCATGCCCGTTTAGCGGGTCTCTTCGGCTGTTATATCAGCTTTCTCCTGCTCGCTGCCGTTCCCATCGGTGCAAGAAAACCAACTGACTGTTAGTGGGTCCATTGGAACTATGTGAGATGTGGGATGATTGTACAGCAGTTTATCAAGTCAACGATGATTTGGATATATAAAGAAAAAGTGGATTAAGCACATCTAAAGATGGAAACTATTTGCTGTTCGGTGCTACTAACAAATTATTAAACAAACATGCACGTCTGAAGATGGCAGCTGCCTTCTGAATCTGGTAATGTGAATATATAGAGGGTGAATCACGTAGAACTTGCACCCCAAATATTGAGGAAATGGAAAGTGCTATTGATGTGCGGTTTTCACAGAACGGATCGGTAGTCAGGGGCTAGTATTGTTAGCCTACCAACATATTCTAATAAAACTTAGAGAATGTATTTTTTGTGCAAATGCCTATAGAAATTAAAAAGCTAAATGTAGGTTAAGTTAGAATTATAGTGAATCTGACGCCTATGGAAAACTGAAAGACGCTGTCTACGAGGACACACCAACTACACCCGATGCAACTACATATTACTGTAGCCTGCACAGTCGTCTCCGCTGAAATGCTAACAAGTGCGCAGTAGTCCTTCCATACCAGACTGGAGACATGTATTGGTGCCGTCCAGTGGTCGCTTTGAACACAACTGTGATGACCAGTTGAGTAGTTACTGGTCAGAATTCACATAGACAGTGTACATATTTCTGGTGTTCTTTAGTGTGTAATAAGACGGGTATTGTACAAGTGTCGGTGTGGAACTTTGCAAAACACCCTACCTCGTAAACGACTCGTGCTAGAATCCTGCAACAAACACCACTGACATTCTACTTCACCTAATTTTAAGTTTGTGTATGTCAATAGGCGTGGTTCCATTAAGAAAGTGCATATCTGCAAAAAACATACATTTTCTAAGTATTATAAATGTTAGTGATTGGCTAACAATACGGGCCCTTGACTACCAATCTGTTCTGTGAAAACCGCACATGAGCAGCACTTTCCGTTTCCGAACTATTTGCGGTGCTAGTTTTAAGTGATTCATAATGGACGTAATTAATTATAGTGCACACATTACAAACGGCGAATATTTTCAGTCAGCAATACTTCAAGTTTAAAAATGTTCTAGATGACTTACGTGGATTGATTACATATAAATACAGTTTTCGGTCCTCCAGTCAAATGGTGACCCTAAGGTAAATATGTTTATGTAATTTAGCGATATAAACCTTACCCGTAGCACTAATAATATGATATAAATTTATTTCAGGGTGACATCCACAGTTCTTATGTCAATTGTTTGTAATTAAAACATCCTCTACAGTTGTAGTACATTACTGAAGTATTAGAAAACTCGGTTTCGAATTTTCAGCCCCATCTTCAGGCGCAACTGTAAATTAAAAATGAAACCGAATGTCTCAACAGTAAGACATATGAAAAAGCTGTCAGTAGTGCAGAATCAAATAAGGTCAAGAAATATATAAGCAACCCTGAACATATTTAATATCAGCACAAGTGTCTTTCAAATGTGCCTGACGTAAGTCTGTCAAACATATATCGCAAGCGCCGGCGAAAGCTTAGAGTCTAAATAAACCCAAAAAAGAGCCACATTACAGACCATACGAAAGGCCAGGAGCTACAAAGTGAGGCAAAAACTGAGCCAAAAATAGTTGCATTTACGGAAGGCTAACCGATGCCAAGTTTGCACAGCGCTGTCATTGATAGGCAACACGCAGACTGACATAACTGTATAAGACAAAAATGCTTTTTAAGTATCCGTAACTA
The DNA here is from genome assembly GCF_023864275.1 of Schistocerca cancellata. Classification (NCBI taxonomy): domain Eukaryota; kingdom Metazoa; phylum Arthropoda; class Insecta; order Orthoptera; family Acrididae; genus Schistocerca; species Schistocerca cancellata. Next base: position 483,991,823 of record NC_064628.1, read on the forward strand.
AGCAACAAAACGCCTGAAAAATGACGCGAGGACAACGTCTCCCACATACCAGTTGCTAGCGGCGCGGGTTAACCGCGGGGTCTAGGGGCGCCTTGCACAGAACGCGCGCGGCTGCCCCCCCCCTCCCACCCTCTCACCCTTTCGGAGGAGGTTCGAGGCATGGGTGTCTGTGTGTGTGTGTGTGTGTGTGTGTGTGTGTGTGTGTGTGTGTGTGTGTATTGTTGTCCTTAGCGTAAGTTAGATTAAGTAGTGTGTAAGCCTAGGGACCGATGACCTCAGCAGGTTGGTCCCACAGAACTTAACACAAATTTCCAGTTTACCACCAGTGGCTCGTAGAAAGCGGTAATGTGTTCCGTCTAGAGCGAAACGGGGAACGAGTAATGTGACCACAAGATACTGACACAAAGTTCAGAGTGACGAAAACAGTGATGTGTAGCTACAGGTAACGCATATGTACGAGAGATGAGCGCCCCTTAAGAAACATTGAGGACCAAGCCCAAAGTAAAAACGAAATATATACAAGTTAACAGATACAAAAACATACACAGATGATATCTAATGTCGAACCAGCGCACAATCCAAGACGCATGTGGAAGTAAATTGAATAACTACAATAATAACAATGCAGAAGCAATTGTGACAGTTAAGAACACGGGTCAAAAGCATTAAAAATGTAAAAAAAACGACAAAAGTACATGTGACGCTGAAGTCACCACTAGGTCAAATAAATTATTTATTATTTTATAGGTTATAACTGGTTTTCATAGGTCTTACTGTTCAGATGTATGGTTTCATTTTGAATTTACAGCTGCACCTAAAGATGGGGCTGAGAGCCTGAAACCGATTTGTGTAAGATTTCTGTAATAAAAATGTTATGCATCTGTAGCGGAAGTTTCACGTGTGAACAGTATAAATGATAGCAATGGCAGGAACAATATTAACTGCTGTTACTGCCAGTTACACTTACATGGCCACTCGGCAATTCACACTGAAGTGCTCGAAGATAGTTCGTCGAACCACTTTCGTAGTTTCTCTAACATTAAGCGCGCGGGAGTAACGAGCACTTAAATTTCTCCGTGCTTATTCTCAATTATTGTCAATCGTAGAGCAGAGGATCTCCAATCAGAGGAAGTAATTTACTCAGTATTATGTGTCCAGTAAAACAACGAAGCTAAAGGGGAGAGGAGCGTCAAGTCACGGTTTACAATCACTGACCACTAACTGCAGCAGTGCGACAGTGACGTAGGTAAGTACCGTATCTCTTCACAGCCACCACGATTTGCGAATTTAGTGGTGACAAGCGAGAGCTCAAAGGAGGGCAGGGTGGAGGTCTGTATCGTTTTCTAATGAAAGCTGGTTCTGCCTCGGCGCCAGTGATGGCTGCATGTCGGTTAGGAGGAGGTCAGTTGAGGAACTGCATCGAACCTGACTGCGTTCTAAACATGCTGGAATCTAAATTATGGTCTGGGGTACGATTTCTTATGACAGCAGGAGCACTCTCCTGGTTACCCCACACACTCTGACTCCCAATTTGTACACTCTTTGAAGTTTTGGAAGTAGCTGGGATGAAATACAGGGACCGAAAATTTATTTACAACTTGTACCGAAACCAGATGGCAGCGATAAGAGTCGAGGGGCATGTAAGGGAAGCCCTGGTTGAGACGGGAGTGAGACAAGTTTTTAGATTATCCCCGATGTTATTCAGTTTCTACATTGAGCAAGCAGTAAAGGTAATCGGAGATAAATTGGGAAATGGAACTTAAGTTAGTGGAGAGGATGTAAAAGCTTTGAGGTTTGCCCCTGACACTGTAATTCTGTCACAGATAGGAAAGTACTTCGAAGAGGTGCTGAATGGAATGGACAGTGTCTTGAAAGGAGCAAGTATAATGGAATGTAGTCCAATTAAATCAGGTAATGGTGAGGGAATTAGATTAGGAAACGAGATGCTAAAAGTAGTAAATGAGTTTTGCTACTTGGGCAGCAAAATAGCTGATGATGGGCGAAGTAGAGACAGAATAAAATGTAGACTGACAATGGCAAGGAAAGCGTTTCTGCAGAAGTCTGTTAAGAGCTAATACAAATTTAAGTATTAGGAAGTCTTTTCTGAAGGCATTTCTCCCCGGACGGAAGTGAAACGTCGACGATAAGCAGTTTAAAAAAGAAGAGAATGGGCTTGGGAATGCGGGTCTACAGAACAAAGCTGAAGATTAGACGTATAGGCGACGTAACTTACGAGGAGGTACTGAACAGAGTTGGTGGGAAAAGAAATTGGTCAGACAACTTGACTAAAAGGAGGGACCCATTGATAAAACACATTCGGCCACTTTAAGGAATCATTAGTTCAATATTGGGGGGGGGGGGGGGGGGAATGTGGGAGGCCTCGTCTGTAGCTGATTTAAACAAAATTATTCAGAAGTCTCATCGAGGGAAAGTATGAATGTGCGATCCAAATTTGATGAGAAAAACGATTTAAAACTGTAGAAGCACGAAGAAAAGGAAAATCGAAACTTATATCATACAATCATCATATTTCGTCGGTAAAGTCGGCAGATGGAACACACACAACAACAGAAAAAACGTTTACAAATATACGAGGATGTGTTTAAAGTATTGTATAATCTAAAAATTGAAACAAAAACACAGAATGTTAATGACCTCCTGCAATAATCTAAAAAGTCATTTTCACAATGTCAGTAAAGAAAGGGATACAATTTCATAAAACTGAAGCAACACTGCACTTCACCTACTTCATAAGAATGTAGGCAGACAAGACATAGGAAAGTATAATCCTGTCAGACCCTTCCTCTTAATCTTCACGATATTATCTACAGCCACAAGATATAACAGTCGGCTCCAAACGACCAAATGCATTATAAGTATTTACAATTGCATATAGATTAATGAATAAATTTCTAGGACTGAACGAAGTTTTAGAACTGGGCTATGGCTGTAAATCACGTTTGTCAGAGATTCTTATATTATAACAAAGCTTATGACTTAGTTTCAAACAAGCGTGTCCTGACATTGATTCTATCTCTTGCAGTGAACCTAAGAATCCATACATCATTACTACAGGTACAATTGGACTCCACCATTACAGTGAAAAAATTGCTATTGAAAAAGTAATGCGCAAGGAGAATCAACGTTCTCAAACATTTTCTCGGCATCTGTGGAGGAAGCTGTCAGATATTCGCATTGGGAAAACGAAGAAGTGATGCGAATTAATGCGACACATGAAACACAAACGCTTCGATGACGCTTTGGTACTATTTTTGCCAGTGCAGATGAAGTTCAAGAACTAACATAAAATATAATTAGTGAAATTAAACAAAATATTGTAAGAATATACAGGATGGCCAGAAATAGCCTGAAAATCTTGTGAAGGTATTGCAGGGGAGGTTCAGCTGAAAAATAACTGTTAAGAAAACAATTCGTTAGGTTGCGCCAGTTATGAGTTATTTAGCATTGAATTCAACCAATCAGGTCGTTGCGTGTGCAAACTCGAACAGTCTGCCAGAGACGATGTCGCGCAACATGTTCACCGTTTGGTTTCCTAAAACCGAACAAACGTAGCTTCTGCTCGTCTAGCTTAAATTTATCAAAATGTCATATTTTATCTGGTAATGAGCATGTGAACAAGTGGTAACTCACGAACCCACAGATGTCTGTGCATTACCGCATTTTAGCGTGTGATAGTGCCTGAATTTGCGCTCTCGAAGATCTAGACGGCTAACTCGAATGCTAAATGACTCGGAGGAGGAGGAAGAGGAGAAGGAGGTTAGTGTTTAATGTCCCGTCGGCAACGAGATCATGACAGACGGAGCACAAGCTCAGACTGGGCATTGGTAGGAAAGGAAATCGGCTGTGCCCTTTCAGAGGATCCATTCCGGCATTTGCCGCAAGCGATTTGGGATAATTACGGAAAATCTAAATCGGGATGGCGGGCCGCGCGTTTCAACCGTCGTCCTCCGGAATGAGAGTCCAGTGTGCTAACGACTGCGCCACTTCGCCCGGTAAATAAATAACTGGGAAAAGACACAAAGCATAGAATTATTTTCTAAACAGTTATTCCTCAGCACGACCTCCCCTGAAACACCCTTACAAACTTTTTAGATTGTGAAACTTCCTGGCAGATTAAAACTGTGTGCCGGACCGAGACTCGAACTCGGGACCGTTGCCTTTCGCGGGCAAGTGCTCTCTACCAACTGAGCTACCCAAGCACGACTCACGCCCCGTACTCACAGGTTTACTTCTGCCAGTACCTCGTCTCCTACCTTCCAAACTTAACTGAAGCTCCCCTGCGAACCTTTTTAGATTGTTTCTGACCACCATGTACATGTATATTAGTTTACTGAAAAAGGAAAGTCATATGATCAATTCATAAAGTTTTTGTATTTGGGGCAATAATGTCATCGACTGGATGGATATTAAACGAAGCAGAGGGAAAAATGAAAACGGCCGAAAATGCTTATTGCAATATAAATAGTTTTCAGAACATAGTTTCTGATAGGTATCTGAAGAAAGCTTCACAACTTTTGTCGATTACTTGTTCTGCTTAATGGCAATAAGACATGGAATTTTAATGTGAAAACAATTCAAAAACTGCCGGCCGGTGTGAACGAGCGGTTTTAGGCGCTTTAGTCTGGAACCGCGGGACCGCAACGGTCGCAGGTACGAATCCTGCCTCGGGCATGGATGTGTGTGATGTCCTTAGGTTAGTTTGGTTTAAGTAGTTCTAAGTTCTAGGGGACTGATGACCTCAGAAGTTAAGTCCCATAGTGCTCAGAGCCATTTGAACCAACTCAAAAACTTAAAAGTTGTTCAGCAAGCAATCGAGAGATGCATTTTGGAAAATGGATAACTAACAGAAAAATGAACCATTATGATCAAAACGAAAATTAAACGGCGGCGAGAAAAGTATTTAGTCAGGCGAATGGATGACGACCTAATGGAAGACTGTAACGCATGGAAACGTTTACAGAACACCTTTCTCCAACAGTGGATATGTAATGGATGAGTGCAGTAGTGATTGTTATGATGACTGACGCATGGAGGTGCAGATGGATGCTTTCTGTTTTAAGACTGAGTGCTACTGCCTCGCTGTTGTCCGTCACTCTCACTCGACCAGCAACTGAGGGCAAAGACTGTAGGGAGAGACAGAAATCCGAATATATGCGGTAATTAATTGAGGACATAGGTTGCAAGTGTTGTTCTGACGTGAAGAGGTTGGCGCAGGACAGTCAAAATGGTGATGAATAAAGAAAAAGTGTAGATTCCTCATCCCACAAACGCTGCAACGTGATTATGCACTCTTTAGCTTTCTTTCGTTCTCCGGTCGCCAGATCATCCCGGCTGTATAGGCCACCTGGTCCACACACACCGCCCGACCGCGGCCCTCATTGACTTTTCCGACGCTTGTAAGAAGCAGCTTGCAGCGACGCCGCTCCACTAACCTACGGCAGCGCCCCTCACGCAAGCGGCCGCCGAGCAGCCGGCGCTGATTTCCTGGACCAGAGCGGCGAAGCGCCTGCGGCCATTACACGCGCCACCTCCACCCCCACCTCCGCCCCCACCACACATCCACCTCCTGTCTCACCTCTCACCGGCGCGGCGCTTGTTTTTGTGCTCTGGACCTCTCCTCTGGATTAACGTTTACGGCCCGGCATCATTCTGCCATTAATACCAGCACCGCTTCTCCCTAATTATGTAATCGAATACGTTAATTGATTTAACGGGGCTATTAAGTCTCAGCACGTGGGGAAAGGTTCGCTCTGCGTATGGGATGATGTACGTAACGCGATTCCCGTGCCGGTGCTCTGCCGCCGATTTTAAAAATGCGCCTTCAGTATTTCGAAGACACGCAAAGACTGAGTGGCCAAACGTCCATTTGAAGATGTGCCGTATTCGGGTCATCATGCTTTTGACCCATTTGCTGCGGCCTACCCTGTGCCAACCTCTTTTTTTTTTCTTTTTTAACCCACCCTAAATTGAAGAAACGTCTACGGATTTACAAAAACTGGGATTCAAAACATTATTCTCCCGAAATAACTGGCTTGGTTTCGTATTTTCGCAACCGTTAAAGTTTGAAACATTTCAACTGCGATAATTTAATTCGCACGGAGCAATCAGAATTAAACGAACAGCGGATTGTAAATAATTACCAGAATTCGTGTTCATCGCGGGGAGATGGCCTCCATAGCGGTTGTACAAACTCCACCCAAGCAGATTATTGCGATTTGTACAACACTCATCCACTTTTCCACTTGGTAATCTGTTAATAACATAAGAGATTAATGTTAAAAAATAATGAAACGAAAGGTATTATTGGTATGTAATAAAAACAATTATTCGCACCAATACAATTTACAAAGATACATATAAACTTGCTTCTAAACACATCAAGGCCAGGAGGGGGGTGACAAAGAAAGAAAAGCAGACAACTGATAGACATCACTAACGAAAATATTGTGGTCAACAGATTCCGAATGGTTCAAATGGCTCTGAGCACTATGGAACTTAACATATGAAGTCATCACTCCCCTAGAACTTAGAACTACTTAAACCTAACTAACCTAAGGACATCACACACATCCATGTCCGAGGCGGGATTCGAACCTGCAACCGTAGCAGTCGTGCGGTTCCGGACTGAAGCGCCTAGAACCGCTCGGCCACAAAGGTGGGCACAGATTCTGAAACTGTGGATTTAATTGCCCAGTAAATAATTACTTTTGGTGAAAGTAATTACACTCCTGGAAATGGAAAAAAGAACACATTGACACCGGTGTGTCAGACCCACCATACTTGCTCCGGACACTGCGAGAGGGCTGTACAAGCAATGATCACACGCACGGCACAGCGGACACACCAGGAACCGCGGTGTTGGCCGTCGAATGGCGCTAGCTGCGCAGCATTTGTGCACCGCCGCCGTCAGTGTCAGCCAGTTTGCCGTGGCATACGGAGCTCCATCGCAGTCTTTAACACTGGTAGCATGCCGCGACAGCGTGGACGTGAACCGTATGTGCAGTTGACGGACTTTGAGCGAGGGCGTATAGTGGGCATGCGGGAGGCCGGGTGGACGTACCGCCGAATTGCTCAACACGTGGGGCGTGAGGTCTCCACAGTACATCGATGTTGTTGCCAGTGGTCGGCGGAAGGTGCACGTGCCCGTAGACCTGGGACCGGACCGCAGCGACGCACGGATGCACGCCAAGATCGTAGGATCCTACGCAGTGCCGTAGGGGACCGCACCGCCACTTCCCAGCAAATTAGGGACACTGTTGCTCCTGGGGTATCGGCGAGGACCATTCGCAACCGTCTCCATGAAGCTGGGCTACGGTCCCGCACACCGTTAGGCGTCTTCCGCTCACGCCCCAACATCGTGCAGCCCGCCTCCAGTGGTGTCGCGACAGGCGTGAATGGAGGGATGAACGGAGACGTGTCGTCTTCAGCGATGAGAGTCGCTTCTGCCTTGGTGCCAATGATGGTCGTATGCGTGTTTGGCGCCGTGCAGGTGAGCGCCACAATCAGGACTGCATACGACCGAGGCACACAGGGCCAACACCCGGCATCATGGTGTGGGGAGCGATCTCCTACACTGGCCGTACACCACTGGTGATCGTCGAGGGGACACTGAATAGTGCACGGTACATCCAAACCGTCATCGAACCCATCGTTCTACCATTCCTAGACCGGCAAGGGAACTTGCTGTTCCAACAGGACAATGCACGTCCGCATGTATCCCGTGCCACCCAACGTGCTCTAGAAGGTGTAAGTCAACTACCTTGGCCAGCAAGATCTCCGGATCTGTCCCCCATTGAGCATGTTTGGGACTAGATGAAGCGTCGTCTCACGCGGTCTGCACGTCCAGCACGAACGCTGGTCCAACTGAGGCGCCAGGTGGAAATGGCATGGCAAGCCGTTCCACAGGACTACATCCAGCATCTGTACGATCGTCTCCATGGGAGAATAGCAGCCTGCATTGCTGCGAAAGGTGGATATACACTGTACTAGTGCCGACATTGTGCATGCTCTGTTGCCTGTGTCTATGTGCCTGTGGTTCTGTCAGTGTGATCATGTGATGTATCTGACCCCAGGAATGTGTCAATAAAGTTTCCCCTTCCTGGGACAATGAATTCACGGTGTTCTTATTTCAATTTCCAGGAGTGTATATTAGTACAAGAAAACAAGAAAAAATACGGATAAATCGTTATAATTTCAAAGTAGCATTTGCCCTAAACATCCTCAGTTATTTATTGGATAAATTCCAATCTTTGTATAGCCCTCGAGGAGCCATACCATCTTTCATATTATTATTTACACGACAACATCAGTCAACGAGACACCTAACACATATTTGACGAGTACTTTCAGTCAGGTACGTCTAGCATTTCAGCTTCACCGTTCCACGCTTCTTTCCCAGACGGGCGCTCCACAACAAACCTGAGTTACTTCAGTGAGATAGATTACCGCTCTGCAAGTTCGGAACTAGATAGAGACAAAATTTCTATCGTTTTACACATCACCAGTTCCATAAACGCTCCCTGCCTTCCCAATAATTAACAATTACAGTATTACCTCTTCGCTTGCCTTTAACTATCAACCGCCGATTCACTTCAAATTTCAACAACCCCAAAATCCTCAACAAGACCTCATCATAAAAAAATCTGTCCTCTCGTAGCGATGATATCAGATGCAAATTCAAATTACTATTTCCACGTATGCATTTACTTATAATATCATTAAGGATAAACAAATTACTTCTCACTTCCACTGATGTATTTTGTTACTCGTAAATTTTACATTAACACCGATGTTAATCGCATGAGGTCAAGATTGACCTAACTTAGCATTATTACATTTTCCATTTACAACGTTAATCCTCCGTTGTTATGTTTGTTTCACTTATGCAAATCATAGGGCGATAACACACTACAACAGACGCTTCTTCTACTCTAAGGCCCTTAGCCTGATGACTAAGTGGTCTGCTTTCCGCTTGGCGGCAGCACCGAAAATGCTGCTGACGTCGTGATACGGCACTCTCCCTCCACATGAAACAGAAACAAAAACCCATTTAAATACACAATTCAAACTTTACAAACACACAAAAACACTGACAATAATCCTGCTAAATGTTTAACATCATGTACGTATAATACGTAAAATACTCGTATATTATTACCTGCAAACTGAGCCATAGGAGAAATGATGGAACCGTCTTTCTATTTCCTTACGTTACACCCTCTGTCTCTCTCTTAGTGTCTACCGCTACCAGTAGTGGGACGGAAGTTATTCCCGTATGTGTTATGTATGCTCTATCATCCTGTCAGTGTGTTCCACATATGTCTTTACTCTCCATTTTGGCGTAGAATCTGCTCATTTCTTGCCAGTACACTAAATTTTCAGCATCCTGCTACGGCACACAATCGCAGACGCTTCGATTACCGGATGTGTAGTCAAGCACCTTTCAACCGTCAAATTTCCAACTTACTTTATTTGGCAACCAGTTTCAGCGTTTTACTACGCCATCTTCCGGCCCCTGAACGACGTGTAGGAAGAATCTACCTTGGTTGTTATCAAAACAGGGGCCAGCAGTATTGGTATTAGTAGATTTTTGCTATAGTGATCGCTTCAACCGTCACCTGCCGATACTACCATTATCGTTGCCCCCATTTTTTGATCACAACCGAGGTAGATTCTTCCTATACGTCGGTCAGTGGCCTGAAGATGGTGTAGTAAAACGCCGAAACTGGTTGCCAGATAAAATAAGGTTGGAAATTTGACGGCTGAAAGGTGCTTAATTTCACATCCTCTGTCGAACAACCGAGTCGCCCAACCGTCTATAAAAATATGGACATACAGAGGCTTAGATTATCTTCCTTTCCAGTTTTCTGATAGTCCATGATTCACTTCCGTATACTCGAGTGATATACGATATCCACTTCACCTCACTGACACTCATTAGTGCATCTAGCTAGAAATACCAGAGAACCAAAACTCAGTAAACATTGCAGGAAGAATTGAGGGCTTATGGACTTGAAAATGCTTTTGAGGCATACGCTATCACCATTAATACACAGGGAAAGCCGACAGCCTTCTTGACGTATATGACTTCGTACTAGTATATACCATTGTAATGGCACTTGCTAAATGTTTCTAAAAAGATATATGTAAGGCGAAAAAGGAAGCGATTGGCTGCAGCAGAGATGCTATTAGATGAGAGAGATGTGACTGTCACTTCTTTAAAGTCGGCCGCAAGAGAGGAGTCTGCGGTGCGTCTTGTTAAAGACAGGACGCAAAAATTTTTATAGCTCTTCCTGTTGTAACAGGAGGCTGTATTTTGGGTTAATATAAACGTGAAGTGACTCATAGGGCCTGTCTATTTATCTGAGAAGCAGTTCATCTATCAGCATCGAAACAGAAGTTTCTTTCATTAGACGACACGATCAACAATTAGCAACTTCTAAGGCGGCAGTATTCGAGGCGACCATCGCAGAAGAAAGAAGAGGTAAAGTTTCTCACTGAGAAGAAACGCACCTAAGAACATTTACTATTAAACTGCTTAGAAAGTTTATTTCAGATTTGTTTGATGGTGTCTGTTCGACAGTCGACAGTAAAAGTAACTTCCGTTTGTCACTTCACAGTTAACAGCCTCAATATACTTCCACTTTGAGCGAGGGCGTATAGTGGGCATGCGGGAGGCCGGGTGGACGTACCGTCGAATTGCTCAACACGTGGGGCGTGAGGTCTCCACAGTACATCGATGTTGTCGCCAGTGGTCGGCGGAAGGTGCACGTGCCCGTCGACCTGGGACCGGACCGCAGCGACGCACGGATGCACGCCAAGACCGTAGGATCCTACGCAGTGCCGTAGGGGACCGCACCGCCACTTCCCAGCAAATTAGGGACACTGTTGCTCCTGGGGTATCGGCGAGGACCATTCGCAACCGTCTCCATGAAGCTGGGCTACGGTCCCGCACACCGTTAGGCCGTCTTCCGCTCACGCCCCAACATCGTGCAGCCCGCCTCCAGTGGTGTCGCGACAGGCGTGAATGGAGGGACGAATGGAGACGTGTCGTCTTCAGCGATGAGAGTCGCTTCTGCCTTGGTGCCAATGATGGTCGTATGCGTGTTTGGCGCCGTGCAGGTGAGCGCCACAATCAGGACTGCATACGACCGAGGCACACAGGGCCAACACCCGGCATCATGGTGTGGGGAGCGATCTCCTACACTGGCCGTACACCACTGTTGAGCGTCGAGGGGACACTGAATAGTGCACGGTACATCCAAACCGTCATCGAACCCATCATTCTACCATTCCTAGACCGGCAAGGGAACTTGCTGTTCAAACAGGACAATGCACGTCCGCATGTATTCCGTGCCACCCAACGTGCTCTAGAAGGTGTAAGTCAACTACCCTGGCCAGCAAGATCTCCGGATCTGTCCCCCATTGAGCATGTTTGGGACTGAATGAAGCGTCGTCTCACGCGGTCTGCACGTCCAGCACGAACGCTGGTACAACTGAGGCGCCAGGTGGAAATGGCATAGCAAGCCGTTCCACAGGACTACATCCAGCATCTGTACGATCGTCTCCATGGGAGAATAGCAGCCTGCATTGCTGCGAAAGGTGGATATACACTGTACTAGTGCCGACATTGTGCATGCTCTGTTGCCTGTGTCTATGTGCCTGTGGTTCTGTCAGTGTGATCATGTGATGTATCTGACCCCAGGAATGTGTCAATAAAGTTTCCCCTTCCTGGGACAATGAATTCATGGTGTTCTTATTTCAATTTCCAGGAGTGTATATTATGACTTGTGATGATATTAAGGTAAATACATTGTTTGTTCTCTATTAAAATCTTTCATTTGCTAACTATCCCTATCAGTAGTTAGTGCCTTCCGTAGTTTGAATCTTTTATTTAGCTGGCAGTAGTGGTGCTCGCTGTATTGCAGTAGTTCGAGTAATGAAGATTTTTGTGAGGTTAATGATTTCTGAAAGGTATAGTTTAATGTTACTCAGGGCCATTCTTTTGCAGGGATCTTTGATAGTCAGATTGCGTTGCGCTAAAAATATTGTGTGTCACTTTAGTGAATGTTTGAGTACGTTCAGTTTTGCTCAGCTGTTTGAAAAGCAAATAGTGTAAGAGGTTTATCAGCACAGTCGTGTATAAATTTTTCTAAGGGGACGTTTTAACTGCTAAGGTCATCAGTCCCTACACTTACACGCTACTTAACCTGAATTATCCTAAGGACAAACACACACACCCATGCCCGAGGGAGGTCTCGAACCTCCGGCGGGACCAGCCACACAGTCCACGACTGCAGCGTCTTACACCGCTCGGCTAATCCAGCGCGGCAGTTTTAGCCATTTAACACGTTGACAAAGGATTTGCATCATGATCTAAGCCATACGTCTTAGCATCCATCGCAGAGGAGATTCTTAAGATTTTTAGACTGCTCACTACGTTTATTCGTTTCATAGCTGTGATATTCACCTATTAATTGGGGCTAATAAAGTTAATGTGGTTTGTAAAATTGGAAAATTGTGGTAAAATCTTATGGGTCCAAACTGCTGAAGTCATCGGTCCATAACCTTACACACTATTTAGTCTAACTTAAACTAACTTACGCTAAGGACAACACACACACCCATGCCCGAGGGAAGACTCGAACCTCCGACGGAGGGAGCCGCGCAGACCGTGACAAGGTGCCTTAGACCGCACCGCTATCCCGCGCGGCTGTAGTTTGTAGCTAACATTTGTGCAGGAGTCAAAATCAAACGCTATTAAACTGATTAGATGTAAGCATGAGTTAATAGTGACGCATGTCAATAATACGACTACTTACACGAATTACATCAATGTCGAGCCTGTAAAATATTTACGGGGTGCGTATTCCATTTCACGCTGACACGACGCTTTCTATATACGAATGTCAAAAATTCTTCCGCACAGACATCGAGAAAAATGTAGTATAAGCGTCACTCCTGTTTCACAGGTAACCAGTTTATATTCAAAACTGTAACACAACGGTCATATGTAGTCGTGTTCGCCATGTGATTGCTCTGTTATGGCAAGCATTGCAGATGGAACAGGACATGATTAAGACAAATCACCAACTGGCTCACTGTCTGAAATGAAATTTTCACTCTGCGGCGGAGTGCGTGTTGATTTGTAACTTCCTGCCAGATTAAAACCTTGGGCTGTAATCTTGGACCTTTGCCGTTCGCGGACAAGTGATGTACCACTGAGCTATCCAGCACGGCTCACGGCCCGCTCTATCTTTATTTTAACCAGTACCTCATCGCATACTTTCCAAACTTCATAGAAGTTCTCCTGCGTAACTTGCGAGAGTAGCACTCCCAGTGGAAAGCAGTTTTCCGAGTCGTACTTGAATAAATTAGTCGGTGAAGCACATGTCCATGACAGCGAAGTCAAAAGTCCCGGGTTCGATTCTGGGTCTACATTTGATAAGAGACTCTGAAAGATGCGTGTCAGAGGGTGTGTAGTGCCTCCAGAAGCTGCCGCCCACCCCCCAGGGTCACTCACCTCTATCCTTCGAAAGGTTTGTACTTCATTTTCAGATGGTGCTATGAAAGAACGATTACGTTGCATGCAGGACTTTCTTCAGCCTGACCGTCATGGTCATTGGGTAGAAATATGTTTCTTGACTCTTTTTGGAAGGCAAGTCCTTGGAATTTGGATTGTAATGCTCCTTGTGTTGCTAAACTTTTCTTCTAGATTCTCCCAGTGGAGTGTGTCGCTCATTTTGGCGATGTTCTCGCTGTGATTAAGTAAACACATCAGTTTTGCTTCCGAAGACTCCAACGAACAATACTTAAAATTGGTCGAGCGCGATTTCCCTGAGATCCTTCCGGTAAATCGCATTCTAGCATCTGCCTTCCACCCGGCCATATTCTACTTTAAATCATTCCAGGTCGTTAAACCCAGATAGAAGATGGATGACTGTGATTTAAGTGACAGACTGTTGATTGTGTTGTAATGCGATTTTCTGTTTAAACGCCGATTACGTAAATTTAAAGAGTGTCAGATGCCAGTCTTTAGTTTAAGCACTGAACACCTACAACTCGTCTTGCATTTTTGTTTGTATGTTGATTTAACCTTTAACCTTCCTGTGTTCAATTCCATTGTCTGTGAAACATCCCAGCGAGGTATATACGTTATGTATCCGATTAAAAGTCTCCGGACTCCTATTGTGGACATTGACATGGGAATTGCACGCCCTTCGCCTTTATCACGGCTTCAACTTTACTGGGAACGCTTTCAGTGAGGTATATAAATGTCTGTGGAGGAGTGGCAGGTAACTGTTCCTCAAGAGCCGAAACCAGAGAAGATAGTGAACTTTGAATCTAGGGTCTGGAGTCGACGTTCGTACTCATTCTGAAGGTGTTCCATTCGGTTCAGGTTGGCCAGTCCACTTCAGGAAGGTTATAGGCCATGCTGATACAAACCGTCTCGCCACCCAACTGTTACGTTATCGTACATATCCTTGCGCATTTAGCTTTTTTTTAAGCACAATGACCATGAAAAAGACTTGCATACCATAACACCATCTACTCCTTACTTCACTGTTAGCTCGTAGGTGACGTTCCCCAGTCATTTCCCCAAATCGAAAGCCTTTCATCGGATTAGCACAGGGTATAACGTAATTCATCACTCCAAAGGCTACCAGTCACGCACTGTATAGTGGCCTTGCTCGTAGCACACCTAAAGCATCGCCTAATACTGGCTATGGAAAGTGTTGCTAGTGGAGAGACGCTCAACTGCTTTTTAACTAATTGTACTAGCTGGACTTCTGGTAGCACTTTGGAACTCACAAGCGATTCCTTCCTCTGATTTAATGTCACTTTTTTACAACCATTCTCTACTTTACTTGACGGTCCCAGACTGTCAATACATGAAGTCTTCCTGGCCCGTGGTTGTTCCTTCTCGCTACCAGTTCACGATCACCTCACTAGCAATCTAGCAATCGATTTGGACAGCTTTAGAACGGTCGAAATGCCCCTAATGGATCTCTTACTTACATGACACTCAACGATTAGTACACATTTGAAGTCACTGAGTTCACGTGACCGCCCATTTCTACTATCACTGCTCCTCTTCTGACAACCCAGTACCTCCCGCCTGCTTTTACACTGGCGATTTCGCCTATCGTGGCATCTACTGGCCCGTTCCGCATTGCATAGGGGTGTCTTGATAGTTCTGAACAGCTTTTGTACATCGCATACCGCAACGGTCGCTTCGCAACTTAATTAAAAAATCCGCACTAACTTCCAGTATCTGAATTCTGTAGAGATGTGTGAACTCTCTACGGCGCTTCGTGTGAATAATTTTAGGTGTCATAATCAAGCGACTCGACAGCGTTCGTTGTCTATTTTGTGTAATGTGGCATTCCGCTCCTTCCGCTCCTTGAAAGTTAATGTCAGAGTGACGCGAACAGCGATCGCGTCCGTATTATCATCATTTCGAAGGACTGAACATATTACTGGCACAGACCATAAACGAAGCTATAAAGTGGTCAGTGGAGAACAGGTTTCAACAAGCAGATTAACGCGTTGTCCAGGTGTTCTCCAGCGGATGAGAAATGGCACTGGCAGAGAAGATGACCCAGCTGCACCACTTTCTCTCGGTGAGTTTTTGCAAGAGAAGCAATTACGGGCAGAATGTCGCACCCTCTCTTGCCCGAGGCTGCTCTTGACTGCGGCGTCGAGCGAATGATGGCGAACTGTTCCCACGCATGGGCTCCGCAGTGTTGGCAAAGCAGCCAGCCACTGTTGCGGCGATTTCAGCACCGTGCGCACCTTTATGTCCGAGATGGCAATCACGTACTTGCGGTTAAGTGATTCATTATTTAGTATTTAGTATAAGGTTATCAAGTTACTAAGGTGACTGACTTAATTCCCGTCCTGTCTAAACTGTGCTGAGTGGTAAAACGTCGCGGAATGGGGTGTCTTTTTTGAAGATGTGACTTGTACGACGCCGGCAGCTGGCTTTGCAATAGGACCGTACTAATTTCCCCTCACCGATTTGATTCATATTGACATGGTGTGTCGGGGACCACTAGCAATTCAACACACACACACACACACACACACACACACACACACACACACACACATATATATATATATATATATATATATATATATATATATATATATATATGGGTTGCATTTTTTCATATGACTTGTCAAGCCAATGGCAGCACGGCATCTCTTGCCGCAATTGTCACAAGTGTATCTGGCTGCTGAGGCAGGAGCAGTGGTAGCATTGCGAAGCTTTTTCTGCCTTAATCTGTCTAACAAGCCTTCATCGTGCTTCGACATTCCAGATGATATATCATCACGCCACTCTGGTCTCATGCTAGCCCGTGCCTCCCATCTGTTTGTGTCGATTCCAAAGCTCTCCATATCTCGTTTACAGGAGTCCTTGAACCTCAATACAGGACGTCCTACACGTCTTTCGGCTATAGAGGTCTCTCCAAGTATCACCTCACGTGATAATCTGTCAGGATCCATACGGTGGACGTGGTCCAGCCAGCGGAGTCGCCTCTGCTTCAAGATAGATGAAATACTGTTGCAGTTAATTTTAGATAGCATTGATTCGTTGGTCACTCGGTCCTTCCACGTTACTCCGAGGATGGGTCTCAGGCACCGCATGTGGAAAGCATTATGGCGACGTTCTTGTTTGGCATAGGTAGTCCATGTTTCCGATGCATACAAAAGGATGCTGAGGACGCAAGTTTGATATACAAGAATTTTGGTGGTCAAAGAGAGTTTGTTGTTTTTCCAAACACGTGTAGAGAATTTGCCAAAAGTTGTCGCAGCTCTTCCAATGCGAGCGTCAATTTCCTTGTCAACAGACATGTTTGATTCTATAGTAGATTCAAGATAGCAGAAGTTATCTACGACTTGCAGAGTAGTGCCATCTAGTGTAATATTCGGCTTTGTGTTAGCACCCTGAACCATAATTACGGTCTTAGTGCTGTTTATACTCATCGAGAATAGGTGGCATGGGGGACTAGATCTTGATACTAACTCTTGCAGCTCTTCTGCGGAGTTGTCAACACACATTGCCGGGAAAAATAATACACCTGGAAAGACGACACTGATTTTGATATGCTGGCGGTTAGTGCCACCGCAAGCAGATAGCGTAGTGGCATAGCTACCAGAGCACCGTCTGTGTCTACCCTATAATAGGGAATTCTCACAGCTACATGGCTCAGTGTGGTGCAAACGTGTGAAGCAAGCGGGCAACCATGCCACGGAGACCTACTCGTGCTTCCTTCAGCTAACGGAGCGTGTTTGAAAGTTGACAGATTGTGGCCTTCCGAGTGGCAGGATGGCGGAGAATTGCCACAGAAATTGGACATGCTTCGCCAGATGTTCAACGACACTGGTATCAATGGTCACGTGAACATTCTCTCACCCGCAGACGAGGTTGTGGACGTCCAAGTAGCACTGACACCCGCCAGGATCGTTGGGGCCGGACGTACAAATACCATTGCACAGATAAGAGGGCGTGTGAGCCCATTACTGTTGTGAAACGGTTATTAGCAGTGGGGCTACGAGCATGCACCCCTCTATCCCGTCGACGTGCGCGGCTTGACTGGTGTCATCAGAGGATCGCTTGGAGGATTAAAAGGCGCACCGTGGTCTTCAGCGATGAAAGCAGATTCTGCCTGCTCGTAAGTGATGGTCATTTGCGTGTACGGCGTAAACCTGGTGAGTGCTGTCTCGCAGAGTGCGTTAGTCCAAGACACACTGCCCCCACCCCCCGCTCCCAAAGCCTTAGGGTCTGGGATGCAATAACTACAAACCTCGTTCACCTTTGGTGCTTCTGGAGGGGACGCTAACAAGCACTGTGTAGGTTCAGAATGTTGTTCAGAAATGGCTCTGAGCACTATGGGACTTAACTTCTGAGGTCATCAGTTCCCTAGAACTTAGAACTACTTAAACCTAAGGACATCACACACAACCGTGCCCGAGGCAGGATTCGAACCAGCGACCGTAGCGGACTGTAGTGCCTAGAACCGCTCGGCCACAACGGCCGGCTCAGAATGTTGTTACATCCATTCTTTTTCAGTTGCAGTAACAGGAAGGAGACGTGTTGTTCCAACAGGCTAATGCTCGACCACACACTTCCCTTGAAACTCAGGACGCCCTACAAGACGTGCAGCAACTTCCCTCGTCAGCACGATCTCGAGATTCGTCTCCAATCGAGCACATATCGGATATGATGGGACGAGAAGTGACCCGTGTGACTCCTCAGCCAACAACTTTTACGGAACTGCATGAAAAAGTCGAGCAGGAGTGGCATAACGTATTCCGGGACAGTATTCGCCATCTGTACGATCGACTGAATGACAAAGTCAGCGCTTGCATTGCCGCCTGTGGAGACTACACCACGTCCTAATATGGGTGTTTCACCATGGGTCAATACCTGGTACCTCAGAGCGCTTCTGCTATATATCTGTATATGTAATCGTAATCATTTCATGTATTACTTTTACACTGTTGCAACAATAAATCTCAAAAAGGGTATACTATTTTTTTCCGGCAGTATAAATAAACGAGAAGACGCAAAACTCAAACTTTCGAGAAAGTCGAGTTTAAGAATTTTACTTGTGCTAATATGTTTTGTATGATCTCTTGTATTGAATGGGTCCGCAGCCTGGCGACTAAGGGTTCTTTTCGTAAGAGCGAAATCTCTGGATCGAGACTGGTTGGCGATACTTTTTCATTCAAACATAATTCTAAAAAAAGATATCTAATGACTGTGCAGGTTATCAGCAATTAATACAGTTCATTCATCCTTGCAAGAGACCACTCGCTCATCTGGATCAAGAGTTAAAAAAATCATTCGATGAGTACATAACTTTACTATAATATATTCAAAGCCTGGAAAACTCATAAAAACATTATACAAAAATTTCTAACCCACACTTTGAAGCTGTACGTGAGAGAAGAACAAGATCTTTTCCTCCTCAATTGATGGAGAAGGCAAGCGAACCCGGGGTTGTATGATGAACTTTTTCACGATGGAGAGTATCTGTCAATTTGCAGTATTAAAGGAATTCCTCCAAAATGTACTCCTCTGGTGCAGGCTTACGACGTTTGTTTTTCAGGTAGGTGAATAACTTCATAAAAAAGCTACAAAATCGTGCTGACGTCATCGAACAGAGAAGATAGAGGAGATTTTATGCACAGCAGATCAGTCGTACACTATCAGTTGCTTGGAACAATATCACGGTGATATGATTCGACATGTGTGGTACACCACGGAACGGTGTGATGACCGAGAACTGTTTATGAATAAGTTTGTTTTGCGGAGGACACTTTGAAAAAACGATGCACGTGCACAAATTCGGCGTTCACCTGTATGTCCTGTATGTCGCAATAATTACCTCTATCCATATTTTCACGACCACTGTCATCCTGATTCGTGCAGTTTCCCGTAGGTTTCACATTATACTTGACGCAGATGTAGATACAAGAATATAAAGGAAACGACGGTACTGAATTGACTGAAAGTTCTCTTACATCTTTATGTTATTTCCAATCTTATTACGAAAAATTATTATCTCCCTTTTTCACGGTAAAGGTTATGAGGATAATACATGAATAATTAAATGTTGATAATTGGTTCAAATGGTTCAAATGGCTCTGAGCACTATGGGACTTAACTGTTGTGGTCATCAGTCCCCTAAAACTTAGAACTACTTAAACCTAACTAACCTAAGGCCATCACACACATCCATGCGCGAGGCAGGATTCGAACCTGCGACCGTAACGGTCGCGCGGTTCCAGACTGTAGCGCCCAGAACCGCTCGGCCACTCCGGTCGGCGTTGATTATTGGCGCAGTCATAATAAATCTGTGTCAGAATTACATGTGAATGTAGAAAGGTGATGGCAGCGAGTTTCGACGTCGTGCTTATTATGAAAAGAGGAGCTTCTTCGCTAGGCTGCGGACTCATCGAATACATACCATACAAAGTTTATAGGGAGATTTTTCCCCCTTGTGAAAATTCTAGGGATTGATCGATGAGAGGATTCGGAACAAAAACGGTCTAATGAACATATGTCCAGAAATGCATGGCTTACATGCTAGAGACCATTCATTCAATCATACAGTACTTTGTTACAGAGACTGTGGTCTAATACGCGCTGTACCATGCAGCCACTGTTACAGTATTCATGGTTTCCTCCTAGAGGATGGTACTGTTCCTCATACCTCACGCCCTAGCACCCTCTACAGCCATAGTAATAGGCAGTGTTGTGACCGATTCACTTATCTTGCTGACTCACCTTGTAGTGGATGTTATAAAGCGTTGTACACAATGGATACGTATTCAGATCCGTTTCTACGCGCTTCAGTCCGGAATCGCGCTGCTGCTACGGTCGCACGTTCGAATCATGCCTCGGGCATGGATGTGTGTGAAGTCCTTAGGTTGGTTAGGTTTAAGTAGTTCTAAGTCTAGGGGACTGATGACCTCAGATTTTTAGTCCCATAGTGCTTAGAGCCGTATTCAAACCGAGAGTTTTCCTACACGGTGTTTACTTACTGAAAGGCAAATGCCAACGGGCGGCGGTCAACCAGGTTGTATCAGGAGACCTTACCCCGCCGACAACAACCACAGCATTCAATGTTTGCAGCAGTGTTTCGCCGTGTGACCGAGTCAGAGTCGTTTCAGGAACCAGGAAATCATGAGGGACATATCCGAAATGTTCGGACACCAGACTTTCAGGCAAATGTGATTAACACTGTAGTAGAAGGCGGCCGCCGTGTCAATTCCAGGCAGTTGGCCCACCAGTACTGGGTAAGCCAGACAACCTTGTGTAACATTCTCCATGACAATCGCTACTACCCTTATCATTTACAGAGTGTGCAGGGAGCGCCTTTTTTTTTTTTTTTTTCATCAGCCTTCTGACTGGTTTGATGCGGCTTGCCAGGAATTCGTCTCCTGTGCTAACCTCTTCATCTCAGAAAAAGTAGCACTTGCAACCTACGTCCTCAATTATTTGCTGGGTGTATTCCAATCTCTGTCTTCCTTTAAAGTTGTTGCCTTGTACAGCTCCATCCATCTAGTACCATGGAAATCATTCCCTCATGTCTTCACAGATGTCCTATCGTCCTGTCCCTTCTCCTTATCAGTGTTTTCCACATATTCCTTTCCTCTCCGATTCTGCGCAGAACCTCCTCATTCCTTACCTAATCAGTCCACCTTATTTTCAACATTCGTCTGTAGCACCACATCTCAAATGCTTCCATTATCACTAGCGACAAAGTTTCCACATCGGGAGCAGTTTTGCCACTGGTTTCTTCATCAGGCAACCACGATTCCGGGATTAGTGTCATCCATCCTATCCACAGATGAGGCCACCTGTACGCGGAGTGGTATCTTCAACTTTCATAACAGTCATCTGTGGCACAGTATGCACAACCCCCATGGTATGCTGACAGCGAATCATCAGCATCGGTGCAGCCGGAATGTGTGGTCCGGGATGATTGGGGACCGTATTTTGGGATCAGTCTTCCTTCCACGTCGCCATACAGGCCGGAACTATCGGCGTTTCTTGCGGGTGACTTTGCCTCTCTTGTTGGAAGAAGCGCCATTGATGATTCGAAGGGTTATGTGGCTGTTACATGATGGTGCTCCAGCCCACTTCGCCGTTGAAGTCCGGACCCATCTCAGTCGTGTCTTCCCTGGTCGATGAATCGCTCGAGGAAGTCCAGTAGCATGGCCTGCTCGTTCAGCGGATCTCAACCCGTGCGATTTCTGGTTATGGGGCCGTATCAAAAGGAAAGTGTATGCAGAGCCCATTCCAGACGTGGAGACACTGGAGCAGCGCAATCATGCTGCCTCTGACACTGTTCGGATGCAGCCTGGCCGATGTGAAATTCGGGAGGACGACGGTTCAATCCCGTCTCCGGCCATCCTGATTTAGGTTTTCCGTGATTTCCCTAAATCGTTTCAGGCAAATGCCGGGGTGGTTCCTTTGAAAGGGCACGGCCGATTTCCTACCCAATCCTTCCCTAACCCGAGCTTGCGCTCCGTCTCTAATGACCTCGTTGTCGACGGGACGTTAAACACTAACCACCACCACCACCACCGATGTGAACGTGTGAGGCATAATACGCTAAGGCGCGTACACGCACGCGTTGAGACACATGGAAACCATTTTCAACACGTACTGTAACTATGGCTGCATGGTATAGCGCGCATTAGACCATATTCTCTGTAACAAAGTATGATTGAATAAATAGTCTCTAGCGTGGAAACCATGCATTTCCGGACATAATTTCATGAGAGCTTTTCTGTTCCGTATCCTCTCACCGATCGCTCAGTAGAGTTTGTACACGGTGGAAAAAAATCATCCTGTGTAAGTTCGCCTGAAATGTTTAACCTCGATTTTCCGGAAAACGATCAAGGGTTGCGTCTTCCTGTTTACATATGTGCAGGTGCTCAAAAATGGCTCTAAGCACTATGTGACTTAACATCTGAGGTCATCAGTCCCCTAGACTTAGAATTACTTAAACCTAACTACCCTAAGGAGATCACACGCATCCTGCGACCGTAGCAGCAGCGCGGTTCCGGACTGAAGCGCCTAGAACCGCTCGGCCACAACGACCGTCTGTGCAGGTGTTAGTGGTGCCCTGCGTACCCAGTCAATATGAATTGAATCGTTGAGGGGGTGATGCAGAGTATGGCGTGAATGTAGACACGATATCTGATCATTACATTATAACGAATGGCAGTTGTCAGGTGACAGCACGGATAGCACAGGGATTCCGATTTCCCAGCGACAATACTTTCACATGAATAAACCGCCGAACAGGACAACCACAAGTATTTAACAAACAAAAGTCATGTCGCCTTCTCAGAATCGATGCCTGTTTGAGTGTGGGACGTCGGGCACCCATTTGCACCACGAATGTAAGGAGAGAAATGTACTGCGTAGGTTCCAGTATCCTATGATAGACTGATCATCGACGACCTTTTCGTACCTTTTAGCCACTCATTGTGCGCTGCTTTTGAGACAACTCACTCACAATGCCTATAGATGGTCCGAAAATATCGGACATGGAGACGGGAGCTGCTGACGTAGACGGGCATGGCCGAAGTTTTTTGCCGCCCATAGCAACATCCCTGCAACAGATTTGCTGTATTACAGGTCCTATGTGTATGGAGCTACAGATCACCTGACTCCAAGAGTGCTCTGTTGCAAGTTGAAACAAAAGCTTCGGAGATAGTTGCAAACTTTCTAGCGCTGATTCTGATTTTACGGGCTCGAAATGTTCTCCTTAATCGGTATGCTTCCAGTACATACGGCGTCACAGTGGCCCGAGGGGCAACCTTCCATACTGTGATTACTGTCGATGACTTGCACTTAAGGCAAAGGTATAAGGGGCGATCAAAGAAATTTCCTTCCAAATGCCGTACAGTCCAGAACGTATATGCTAATCAGGCAAAATGGCCGTTTGGTAAAACAGCGTGTCCTGCTGCCTGATGGAATCCGTAACTGCCTGATGCACATCCTCGTCCGACAGCAATCGTCGACCCTTCAAGGCATTTTTAAAGGGACCGAAGGCGTGATACTAGCATGCGCAGAGATCAGGATTATAGTGGGGGGTACTCTAGTGTCTCCCATTCGAGTTTGCTTAACTTCTGGGGCACATCTACAATAAGGAGAGGTGCGTGATCATAAAGCAGCAGCAGCAGCTGTCTTCTCGGATGGTGGTTTTCGACAGAAATGCTGCCCCATACACATTCTTCATTTTCCGATGGATGTCGACCGGTGTTTGTCTTTTGCAAGACAAGAAAAGAATAGCAGTACATTGGTCCTGGGGGCCGAAACGCTCAATAACCCTGGGTTGGGTGTGGGGCGGCGGTGGGGTGAGTGGACTGCTGTAGCCTGTTGTGGGGTTGTGAACCACTGAGGTCTACGGCGGGGAAGAAGCCTCTCCGTCGTTTCTAGGTCCCCAGTTCAATACAATACAATACAAGGGACAATGAACAGCAAATTCAACACTAGTTTCAGGATAATGATAGGTCAAACCTTCAGAAGGGGTATAGTATTTTAAAAAAAGGTTCATTCTTTTCATATCATGCTTAGGCATACTTAAAAGACGGCATTAAATTCTCGTCTACTTAGTACCTCACTGTGTAGCGTCCCATGTTTCAGTGCGTATGGTTACCATCAGAGGATAAGGAAAGGAGCCATTCACTGATAAAAAAAAAATGCTCAGTATCATGGATATCTTGCATGCCTTGACATATTCCCTATCATTAGGGACGTTATTCGGTTGGAGAACCGGGTCTTTCGTCGAGGTCTGCGTGTATTAGGGGCCCTTGGTTCCTGAAATAAAGAAAGATAAAAAGGAAGGGAAAATTAAAATTTTAAAAAATCCGTAAAAATCGATATGTCAAATGAAGTCTTCCTCTAACTTCAAATAATCTAAGTTTGTTTTGGAAATCTTTCAGACGTAAATACACTCCTGGAAATGGAAAAAAGAACATATTGACACCGGCGTGTCAGACCCACCACACACTGCGAGAGGGCTGTACAAGCAATGATCACACGCACGGCACAGCGGACACACCAGGAACCGTGGTGTTGGCCGTCGAATGGCGCTAGCTGCGCAGCATTTGTGCACCGCCGCCGTCAGTGTCAGCCAGTTTGCCGTGGCATACGGAGCTCCATCGCAGTCTTTAACACTGGTAGCATGCCGCCACAGCGTGGACGTGTACCGTATGTGCAGTTGACGGACTTTGAGCGAGGGCGTATAGTGGGCATGCGGGAGGCCGGGTGGACGTACCGCCGAATTGCTCAACACGTGGGGCGTGAGGTCTCCACAGTACATCGATGTTGTCGCCAGTGGTCGGCGGAAGGTGCACGTGCCCGTCGACCTGGGACCGGACCGCAGCGACGCACGGATGCACGCCAAGACCGTAGGATCCTACGCAGTGCCGTAGGGGACCACACCGCCACTTCCCAGCAAATTAGGGACACTGTTGCTCCTGGGGTATCGGCGAGGACCATTCGCAACCGTCTCCATGAAGCTGGGCTACGGTCCCGCACACCGTTAGGCCGTCTTCCGCTCACGCCCCAACATCGTGCAGCCCGCCTCCAGTGGTGTCGCGACAGGCGTGAATGGAGGGACGAATGGAGACGGGTCGTCTTCAGCGATGAGAGTCGCTTCTGCCTTGGTGCCAATGATGGTCGTATGCGTGTTTGGCGCCGTGCAGGTGAGCGCCACAATCAGGACTGCATACGACCGAGGCACACAAGGCCAACACCCGGCATCATGGTGTGGGGAGCGATCTCCTACACTGTACACCACTGGTGATCGTCGAGGGGACACTGAATAGTGCACGGTACATCCAAACCGTCATCCAACCCATCGTTCTACCATTCCTAGACCGGAAAGGGAACTTGCTGTTCCAACAGGACAATGCACGTCCGCATGTATCCCGTGCCACCCAACGTGCTCTAGAACGTGTAAGTCAACTACCCTGGCCAGCAAGATCTCCGGATCTGTCCCCCATTGAGCATGTTTGGGACTGGATGAAGCGTCGTCTCACGCGGTCTGCACGTCCAGCACGAACGCTGGTCCAACTGAGGCGCCAGGTGGAAATGGCATGGCAAGCCGTTCCACAGGACTACATCCAGCATCTCTACGATCGTCTCCATGGGAGAATAGCAGCCTGCATTGCTGCGAAAGGTGGATATACACTGTACTAGTGCCGACATTGTGCATGCTCTGTTGCCTGTGTCTATGTGCCTGTGGTTCTGTCAGTGTGATCATGTGATGTATCTGACCCCAGGAATGTGTCAATAAAGTTTCCCATTCCTGGGACAATGAATTCACGGTGTTCTTATTTCAATTTCCAGGAGTGTATATACCAATCTAACAATGGAAAATCCAGGATGGAACCTAACGATATTATGAAAAGGATAATTGCTACTCACCATATAGCGGAGATGTTGAGTCGCAGTATGGCTACAGTTGCCTGAGACTGCAGTTGCCTTTTGTTTTTGTGTGAGTTGCCTTTTCCCATAAAGCTGCTACGGATGACCATCCACAGCATGCTCTCTGCGACAGTGGTGTAGACACATCGTATGGATACAGTAAAGCAATAGCAAAGGGTGAGACTTATGCACACCATCACTCCCTGCCATTTGAAGTACTGGAAGCAATTAAGTGACACTAAACTATTGTCACGGTGCTTACATGGAAAGACACAAAATTTTAATGAATGTTTCAACCATGTGATACGGGAACACCTGCCTAAAACTGTTTTTGTTGATTTCAATACCATGAGATTAGGTGTATTAGATGCAGTTATTTGCTTTAATGATGGGGCAGTTAGCAGATGTGATGTTTTAGAGTTGTTGGGTCTAACTCCTGGTTTCCATATGGGCCAAGCACGGATGGAAATTGAGTCCTTGAGAGTGGCCGAGGGCGAAAAATGGGTTCTTGAGGCAACTAAAGAGGCCAGAATAGCAAAGAGGAGCAAGAAAAGGAAGAGAGGAGGTGAGGAACACACAAACCAAGAATATTATACAAGTAAAGGGTTTGAAGAACAAGAGAAGTGAGTAACAGATGAAATGTACATTTAAACTGAATTTCTCAATAATCAAATTTTCTGACATGTTTATTTTATGCAAAAATAAATAAATAAATAAACTATTTGGGCTAGAGGTCTGAAATTTTTTCTAATATTTCAGGCTACCATTCGGAGAAAAGTAGACTACAGCTTATTATCACCAAGAGGAAAAATATACCCTTATTAATTATAAAAAAATTACCTTAATTTTGATTGTCTAATTTATGTAATTATAGTATAAAAATTATTGATTGAAATCATTTGGTTGTGGTCCACTTTTTAGATAAGAATGTCATAAATGTGTGCACAAAGTTTTAAGCATTTAAGAAAATTTGTTCAAACATAGCCTGGTAGGAAAAGTTTTAAGTTACTGACTTACATAAATGTTTATGTAATAAAGTTTATATCGAAGCTATTCTGATTTTTCTTATACCATAATATTAATGCTTAAAACACTTACATTCTCCTAAAAATTTCTTTGTATTCAGAATTCACATTATGCAGTTAGACCCTCATAAATTTTATGAAAATTCTTACTGTTTTTTAATCCGTTCACTGGCAAGTTACCTTAAGCTAACGGGCGATGTCGTGTCCAGTGCGTCTATGTATTCGTAAACGAAAGCAGATGTTACTCGTGGAATTAAATACCACCAAAATGTATATGCGACTGAACTCTAAATGGTTTAAATTTATTAACACGTTCAATGGAAATACTTGGTGGCCAAGTGTTGAAAACTAAGTTTGGTTACTACGAGAAACAAATGATAACTGTCCGAAGTCATACACACATCTCAATTTCTATTTAAACAGCTACTTTTATAATCCTTATAATCCAGTGCTTCGTGAAGCTTCTCAGTGTGAACAGCTAATACGCACTACGTCAGCTCAAGGGGGACACAATGACTTAAGCGGACATGTACAAATGATACTCACAGCTACAATTTACTTATGACCGAAATGAAACACGGCATTGCTAGAGTAATCACTGAAGTGTCAGACCTTCTGGACACGGTGTCATTTGGTCGCCAAATTTAGCAGCGAAGAGAGTCAACATACTAGAAGCTCGAATTCCAGATACAACTACCGACTCAGTACTAGAGAGATGAGAAGCCACGAATATGTGGACGCGCTATACTGGGCATGAAGATACGAACTACAAAGGCACAAAGAAGAAAGCTGGGCTGTTGTATTTAATTATAGGTCGACTTAAGCAGAAACAATTATTTCACACCGCATTTCTTACAAAAGATGCATATAATTTAGAACGCAAATTAAATCTCTGTCAAAAATATAGCTTAAAGTTAGAAAGAAATTCGTTTACAATAAATAGGCATTGTTATAAAAATTTATTGTGATATGTGCAGGAAAAACATGTGATGCAAAATACCACGGCGACACATTCCACTTTTCGAAGGATGTGTATACGGGCGAATATGGAAATCTCTTGGTTTGTAAACTTTGTGAGATTTGTAGTGCTTCATTTTTTTCGTAATTAGAAGATTTATGAACTTCATGACCCACCAACGCAAAATACCTCACGCAAACTTTGATGAATGGTCTCGGTGACTGATTTGCAAAACCACATTATCCACTTATAACTGCAGTGTCGAGGATCTGCTTTTTCGTTGAATATGCATGGCCGTGAGACTTTATGCTATGCGCCCGCAGCAAGGTGCGATCGATTTCACACCTGTCTTTCGAGTGCGACAGGATGGGGGAACTGCTGTCGTTGCTCCGTGTTCTTATTGCATTTCACGCTTTTCTCGAGGTTTTGATACTTGGGGCTAGATACGTGCATGTTGCTCGCCAGTCGCCTCTTCTCAAAAGTGTGTGTGAGAAATATTATGGGACTTGGCTGCTAAGGTCATCAGTCCCTAAGCTTACACACTACTTAACCTAAATTATCCTAAGGACAAACACACACACCAATGCCCGAGGGAGGACTCGAACCACCGCCGGGACCAGCCGCACAGTCCATGACTGCAGCGCCTCAGACCGCTCGGCTAATCCCACGCGGCCTCAAACTTGTGCTAAGCAATATCATGGACCGCTGCAGGAACCTCTGTATTCTTGAGAACTGCGTCACGTCACAATCCGTTGTTTATTCTAAGAGGATATGCAGAAAATAATAACCACAGATTTAAGTAAACTATGCATTGATAATAACAGACATTAACTAGGCTGGGACAACGACTGCAGTGCATATAACATCTTTTTTATGATGTTAAACTCAAATGGGAAGGAAAAGTGTAAGGTGTAGCAAAATCGATAAGTCAAAAGAAGTCTTGCTACGTTAAAATGACGAAAGACTGAAACTTTCTAGCAGATAAAACTGCGTTGCCAGACCGGGCCTCGAAACCGGGATCTTTGTGTTTTGCGGTCAACTGCTCCAGCAACTGAGTAACCCGAGCACAAATCATGATCCGTCCGCATAGCTTTATTTCCACCAATACTCATCTCCTACGTTCCAAACGCCACTGAAGTTCTCCTGCGTAACTTGCGGCTCTAGTACTCCTGGAAGGAAGGACACTGTAGTGAAATGGCTTAGTCACAGCCTGGCGAGTTGTTTCCAGAAGTATTTTCACTCTGCAGCGGAAAGTGCGCTCACATTAAACTTTCAGGCAGATTAGAGCTGTGATGCCAGACCGGGACCCGAATCCGAGACCTATGCCTCCTACGGGATAGTGTTTTACCAACTAAGCTGCTTGAGGACGGTTGAAGACTCGTTGTCAGAGTTTTATTTGCGCCAGTACCTCGTCTCCTACGTTCCAGGATTCACAGAAGTTCTCCTGCGTGAACTGCGGGAGTAGCAGTCCTGGAAAAAGTGTATTGTGGACATACCTCTTAGCCGTAGCCTCAGTTGGTAGAGCACTAATCTGCGACAGACGAACGTCCAGGGTAAAAGTTCCGATCCGGCAACACAGTTTCAATTTGCCAGGAAGTTTCATATCAGCGCACACTCCGCTGCACGGTGAAAATTCAGTCTAGGCTGAAAGACAGTTATGTTTATCGTTTGGAAATTTCCTTTACCAATATCAAAGCTCAGTTTGCATTAAGATGTGAACGTCAGTTAATTAAATATTTGGAACGAAAGGGACTAGATGTTTGCAAGTGTTTCGGCCAAGGCTACGATGGAGCATCCGGAATGAGTGGCATATACAGGGGTACGTGAAAAAGAATCAAGTCACAACATAAGTTTGAAGTGATGTTGAGGCTAATAGGTTAATCAAGTGATAGCCCCGTAATTCGAAAGAGATGAGAACGTCTACATTTTTTATCTTTATTTTTTTATTTTATTTTATTTTATTTTCTATTATTTTTTCTTTTTCTTTTTTTTTGTCACAGCAGTGGCATGATTTAAAGAGTTGTTCCATGAGTGCTACCTAGGTTGCACTAACAACAAGAAATCCAACACGGTACGCTGGCACAGAACTAAACTATTTATACATTGATGTTATTAACGCTCTGACAAACAAAATTCGTCTATTTGTGGACCCCAATTTTGATGGTATACTGATTGCTAACCTCATTTCCGTCTTCGCTCATTACTTTCATTTTTCTTCGGTTTACTCGCAGTCGTTATTGTGTGTCAGAAGAGCATTTAATTCAGTATACCCTGCAATTCTTATTCTTCTTCGCTTTCACTGAGGGCAGCAATGCCATCAGCGAATATTATTACTATTTTTTTCACCCGCTTTTTTAATCCCGACACTCCTATATTTGCGTCATTGCTTCTTTGATTTAGTGTGGCCGGCCGGGGTGGCAGAGCGATTCTAGGCGCTACAGTCTGGAACCGCGCGACTGCTACGGTCACAAGTTCGAACCCTGCCTCGGATATGGATGTGTGTGATATCCTTAGGTTAGTTAGGTTTTAGTAGTTGTACGTTCTAGGGGACTGATGACCTCAGAAGTTAAGTCCCATAGTGCTCAGAGCCATTTGGTGTAGAGTGTAATAGTAGGAGAAAACGTCTTCCACCCATTTTAATGTGAGCACTTGGTTCTTGGTTTTCATTTCTTACAGCTCCTGCCAGGGTCTTATAGTAAACCCAAATTCCTGGCGAGCACATCAGTAGCGACCGACAGCCGCGTCATCGTCTGACTGTGGCGTCATTGGATGCGGTATACAGGGGCGTGAGATCAGCACACCGCTTTCCCGGCCGTTGTCGGTTTCCGTGACCAAGAGCTGCTACTACTTTCAGACGTCAGGAGTATGAGGAGAGGTGAAAACGCTAATGCGTGCGGGGTGGACAGGTGGCGCAGTCGCCGAAGCTGCAGGCAGGTGCGTGGTGCGTGGTGCGCGGCGTGGCGAGAGCGCATGTGCGTGAACGCCCTCACCGGGCGCATGCGCAGCGCTCTGCGGCCACCATTAGCCGTAATTTCACGGCAGGCGCCGGGGCCGTGATTAGCCGGAGATCACGGCGCCGGCCGGCCGGCAGGCACGCGCTAATCAACAGGCCGGCGCCCGTCCTCGACATGCTTCCACCGGCTCTCACCGAGGCCGCTGAAACATTACATGTACTGGTAGGGGATGTACAGACAGAGTGGTCAGAAACTGTCTCAAAAGCCTTTAAGGGCGTCGGAGAGTAGATTGGGCAACAATTTCGCAGCGTCTTGATTCCATTTTATGTCGATTTGCTGCACTGCTCCGGGCAAAGGAAGGCTCTACACGAAATCTAAAGGTATCCCGTGAGTTTTCCCCCCTGCGGGTTTGGGGGTTAGAATACGCCAAAGGTATTCCTGCATGTCGTAAGAGGCGACTAAAATGAGTCTCACACTCTTCAGCCCTATGAGCTAAGGTCCCGTTCTATGCTTTGACCTGCCGCTTTCAAAATTCTACAGAAGTGCGGGCCATACGGGGATGGACGCCTTACGTGGTGCACGAGTTATCCATAGTGCCCTTAGATTCGATCTCCTGAATCTCTTGTCATGGCTTTGCATCTCCACCTGCGATTCAACCATTTGCGTGAGGACACTTTCGGGGATATGTCATCTTCTTCCGTTGTCTCATGTCCAATATTGGATTTTTCTGCACCCAAAATCCAGCGCGGTAGCCAGTCTGTTATGGTGGGGCCGTCATGTATTCATTTCGTGGTAGCCCCCTGACAACACAGGTTTCGCACTGCCTGAGCTGTAAACTCACCACATATGCCAAGGAGTAGGTGCCTATCTTCCTGGGGCATCAGGACTCCCGGCAACGGCCATCGTGCCAGTTGGTCTTTGCTGTGGCTGGGTGGCGCCTGTGGGGAGAGACCCTAATCGGAGTGAGTGGTATTAGGGCGTATGACCCGCAATGAAGCGGACTAAGTCATCTCTTGCTGGTGACCGTACGGCATCAGCAGTCTCTAAGGAGGGCAAGATAGAGTACAATTCCGACAGGTATGACCTGTGTGATCCGTGACATCGCCACATCGATTAAACCCAAATTTCTGAAACCCTCTTAAAATTTATGATTGCAGTATGGTTTTTACTTAATTTGGTATTTAAATACCATTGGAGGTCTAATAATGGTAATTAAATAACACAGGACCTATGCATTACAACCTCCTTTGAATTAAATGCGGAGTGAAAATTTACGATGGTTTAGTAGCAATGTAAAATTTCCTCCCTTTAGTGTTCTAGGGTTAAATATGAAGATGTAAAATTGCAAAGCTATATGAAATGGAATGAGCACGCCATAATGGTGGTAGGGAAGACGAACCCTCGATTACGTTCTATTGGGAGGATTCTGAGAAAGCGTAGCTTATCTATAAAGGATGCGGCATATAGAACACTGATGCTACACATTCTTGGGTACTGCTCCAGTATTTGGGATACCTTGCAGGGTCTGATTAAAGGAAGACATGGAAACAATTCTGAGGTGTTATACTCATTATCGGTAGGTGCGATCAGCAGGAAGTATTACGGAGATGCTTCGTAAACTACGAAGAGAATCCCTGTAGGGAATACGAAGTTCTTTTCGTGGAACAGTATTGAGAAAATCTAGAGAACCGGCATTTGAAGCTGACTACATAACGATTACATTGCTGCCAAAGTATATGTCACATAGGGTCCACGAATATAAGAGAAATTTGGGCTCATACGGGGGCATTTAGTTAGTTCCTCCCCCGCAATATTTGCGAATAGAACAGGAAAGAAAATAACTAGTACTAGTACAGGGTACCCTCTACCATTCTCCGCAACGTAGCTTGCGGAATATGTATGTAGATGTAACAAATCTACCAGAACACCTCTAAGCTGCTTCGATGTCTTCTCTTAATCCGACGTAGTGAGGATCCTAAACACCGAAGTAATACTCAAAAACGGGTCATTAAACTTTTCTGTAGCGGTCTCCTTTACATATTAGCTATTTTTTCCAGGAATTCTCTCTGTAAGCCGATGTCGACCACTTGCTTTTCAGAATGGCTCTAAGCATTGTGGTCATCAGTCCCCTAGACATAAAACTACTTAAACCTCACTGACCTAAGGACATCACACATATCCATGCCCGAAGCAGGATTAAAAGATGCGACCGTAGCAGCAGTGTGGTTCCGGACTGAAGTGCCTAGAGCCGCTAGGCTACAGCGGCCGGCTACTCGCTTTTCCTAACCAACCTTACGTGCTCGTTCCATTTCATGTCGCTTAGCAGTGTTACACCTAGATATGGTCTCAAGCAGCAAGCAGCTTGAAATTGAGTGAGTTCGTTATAGGATTATTTCTCCTACTCATCTACATTGATGTAGATTTTTCTACATTTAGAGCAAGCTGACATTCGTCACAGCAAATAGAAATTTCGTGCACACATCCTGTATCCTCCTACAATTACCCGAGCACGAATCTGCTCCGCGCCCTGCTGCGTAACCAGTAAAGTGTTCCACACTGCTGCTCACCGTACCCACCAGATAGTTACGTATATATCGACTAATAGCGGTCCTATCACACTGTGTCACTCCTAATGATATCTTTGTTTCCACTGAACACCCAGCGCAGTGGCGAGAATCTATTTCCCGTGCTCGGATCTTTATTAACAGTCTACTACAGATTGGCACTGTGTCAGTAGCAGGAATATTGAATGTTCCTGCTACCGTTCATCCATGGTTCGGAGGATATCGTTCGAGAAATGGGTAAGCTGAGCTTAGCACGAGCAATTATTTCTAAATCCGTGATTAGTTATGGGTGGACGCTATTTTGGTATGTCGTTACGGTCCTCCTCCGTTAATGGTTTTTTAAGCGCGGAATTTAAAACTTCAGCTTTCATTCCGCTGTATTCGGTTGCCAGTCCGGACTGGTCAGCGAGAACTCCGTACACTAGTTCATTGTCTAAGTGTTGTGATCCCTCGATTAGTGTTATGTACAATGAATTACATTTTCAGGTGAATTGGCACTCTATGCCAAAAGTCGTCCAATAGAGAAGCCTAGGACGTCTGGTAATCGTACAGTCACAATGCGCTAACTATTGTATATTCCAGTCGGTTAATACGTGGACAATCAAACTATAATTGTCATCCGCAGGGTTATTCAATACTAGTTTCTTATGTTCTTGGTAAAATCGCTTTCGGATACAAGTACAACAGGTGGCGAGAATGAGGTATCATTTCACGCGTTGTAAGAGATGATAGAGTTGAAATTTAGTTCTTCGTTTCGTTACTTACTGAATAGCTGGCAGAATTCGTTCACTACACATTAGTTACCTCCATTTCTCTCACTACCTGCTGCCTGAGAGATCCCATAGCTTTACAGTTATACAGGGTGTTACAAAAAGGTACGGCCAAACTTTCAGGAAACATTCCTCACACACAAAGAAAGAAAATATGTTATGTGGACATGTGTCCGGAAACGCTTACTTTCCATGTTAGAGCTCATTTTATTACTTCTCTTCAAATCACATTAATCATGGAATGGAAACACACAGCAACAGAACGTACCAGAGTGACTTCAAACACTTTGTAACAGGAAATGTTCAAAATGTCCTCCGTTAGCGAGGATACATGCATCTACCCTCCGTCGCATGGAATCCCTGATGCGCTGATGCAGCCCTGGAGAACGACGTATTGTACCACAGCCGTCCACAATACGAGCACGAAGAGTCTCTACATTTGGTACCGGGGTTGCGTAGACAAGAGCTTTCAAATGCCCCCATAAATGAAAGTCAAGAGGGTTGAGGTCAGGAGAGCGTGGAGGCCATGGAATTGGTCCGCCTCTACCAATCCATCGGTCACCGAATCTGTTGTTGAGAAGCGTACGAACAATTCGACTGAAATGTGCAGGAGCTCCATCGTGCATGAACCACATGTTGTGTCGTACTTGTAAAGGCACATGTTTTAGCAGCACACGTAGAGTACCCCGTATGAAATCATGATAACGTGCTCCATTGAGCGTAGGTGGAAAAACATGGGGCCCAATCAAAACATCACCAACAATGCCTGCCCAAACGTTCACAGAAAATCTGTCTTGATGACGTGATATCACAATTGCGTGCGGATTCTCGTCAGCCCACGCATGTTGATTGTGAAAATTTACAGTACATACTGACGAAACTAAAATGAGCTCTAACATGGAAATTAAGCGCTTCCGGCCACATGTCCACATAACATCTTTTCTTTATTAGTGTGTGAGGAATGTTTCCTGAAAGTTTGGCCGTACCTTTTTGTAACACCCTGTATAATCCTGGTCTCTATCTACCTACCTCCCTATCTATCTATTTTGCTGTGTAAGGCTGGTTGTCTAATGTTCTAGTTCATGCTACATCGTAAAGCTGCTGGATTTTTCAGTCTGCCTATGCACTAGCCTCCACTAATGCCAGGAACAACGCACGGTTGGGATTCAATTTTAAGATGTAGTCCTCTTTCCGGGGTGTGATTGATGAGGTAGATTATGGACGCACAAATTGTCGAAGTGGCGTCCAATTGAAAGAAAACGCCAACAAGCAGAATATTATCCCTACTGAGGGATTCCCAGCCATACGGGCCTCACGAATTTATTTTTTATCTGTCTATCCATCTATTACTCTCAGTATCTCCAGCCTTCCGTCTCTTACACCTTCTTTCTCTCCTATCTTTCCCTCCCAAAATTTCGCCCTTTCCTTCTTCCTTCTCCTATACTCTCACTTTGTCTCTGTCTCTGTCTCCCTCTCTCCTACATTACCTGAAATTTTCTCACTCTCTGTCTTTTAATTAAGTTGATTGTTTACCATTAATTTTATTTTGTTTATTTTCAATTAGCGTTTTGATATGAGATGAAGTTTGTAACATAAAACTGGAAAATCGTCATTTATTGGGGTAGATGAAGAAAGAAGAATACGCAATGAAAACACATATAACTGAATGATTTGCATCATTACAAGATCGATACATAACTTGTCACCCCAATGGTCTTATACAGTACTGAAAAATCTTTTTCTTCAAAAAAATGGCAATCTTCAATAAATACTACATATTACACTGAAGCACCAAAGAAAATGGTTTAGGTCTGCGTATTCAAATACAGAGATATGTAAACAGACAGAATACGGTGCTGCGTTCGGCAACGCCTATGTAAAACAACAAGCGTCTCACGCAGTTGTTATATCGGTTAGTACTGTTACAATGGCAGGTTATCAAGATTTAAGAGAGTCTGAACGTGGCCTTATCGTCGGCGCTCGAGCGATGCGAGACAGCATCTCCGAGGTTGCGAAGAAGTGGGAATTTTACCGTACGACCATTTCACGAGTGTACTGTGAATCCGGTAAAACATCAAATCTCCACCGCACGGGGTAGCCTGTCCGCAGCTCGTGGTCGTGCGGTAGCGTTCTCGCTTCCCACGCCCGGGTTCCCGGGTTCGATTCCCGGCGGGGTCAGGGATTTTCTCTGCCTCGTGATGACTGGGTGTTGTGTGATGTCCTTAGGTTAGTTAGGTTTAAGTAGTTCTAAGTTGTAGGGGACTGATGACCATAGATGTTAAATCCCATAGTGCTCAGAGCCATTTGAACCATTTTTGAACTGGGTAGCCGCACGGTCTGAGGAGCCTTGTCACGGTCCGTGTGGCTACCTCCGTCGGAGGTTCGAGTCCTCCCTCGGGCATGGGTGTGTGTGTTGTTCACAGCGTAAGTTAGTTTAAGTTGGATTAAGTAGTGTGTAGGCTTAGGGACCGATGACCTCAGCAGTTTGGTGCCATAAGACCTTACCACAAATCTCCATTTTTCAAATCTTCGACTTCGCAGCGGCAGGAGAAAGAACCTGCAAGAACGGTACCGACGACGACTGAAGAGAACCATTCAATGTGACAGAAGTTCAACCCTTCCGCAAATTGCTGCAGATTTGAATGGTGGACCACAAACAAGTGTCAGCGTGCGAACCATTCAGCGGAACATAATCGATATGGGCTTTCGGAGCCCTTGATGACTGCACAACAAAAAGCTCGCCCGTGCACGTCAACACCGACATTGGACTGTTGACGACAGGAAATATGTTGCCTGGTCGGACGACTCTCTTTTCAAATTGTATCGAGGTGATGGACGTGTACGGGTATGGCGACAACCTCATAAATCCAGGGGACAGCTCAAGCTGGTGTGGCGTGTGCAGTTCAAGTGATATGGGAGCTCTGACATGTCTTGATACGACTCGGACAGGCGACACACACGTAAACATCCTAGCTGATCACCTGCATCCATTCATATCCATTGTGCATTCCGACGGACTTGGACAATTTCAGCAGGACAATTCGACACCCCACACGTCCAGAATTTCTAGAGAGTGGTTCCAGGAATACTATTCTGAGTTTAAACACTTTCCGGTGGCCACCAAACTCCACAGACATGGACATTATTGCGCGTATCTGGACTGCCCTGCAATGTGCTACTCAGAAGAGATCTCCACTCCCTCGTACTCGTACAGATTTATGGACAGCTCTGCGGGCTTCATGGTGTCAGTTCAATCCAGCACTACTTCAGACATTAGTCGAGTGCATGCAACGTCGTGTTGCGGCATTTCTGAGCGCTTGCAGGAGGCCGTACACGATATTAGGCGCTGTATCAGTTTCTTTGGCTGTTCAGTGTAGATGAAATATATTGGATTACTGAAGAATAAAAAGGAAAACATTTTGCTTCGTGCCTTTCAACGAGGTAACATATCTAAAACAGAATTTATGGCATTAAAAAAGTGATTCCTTAAATACACTAACTGTGGTACTTTGGTTAACAGAAAGATATTTTTAAGGATATCTACGCAATGAAATTTGTGAACATGAAACATTTACGCACATGGCACTAATTAGATATATGATTTATTTCACGTGAGAAGTAAATCTCAGATTTTTAAATCGAAATTTTAATGTCTACTTTTGGCACACTCCTTTTATTTTTAGAAAGAATATCGACAGTACCTAAACTTTCATCGACGTATTTTTAACATTTGTAGTAACTCGTTCCTCCAACGACCTTGCCACAGTGGTAACACCGTTTCCCGTCAGATCACCGAAGTTAAGTACTGTGGGGCTGGGCTAGCACTGAGATGGGTAACTTTCCCGTCAGCCGACTGCTGTTGGCAAGCAGGGTGCACTCAGCGCTTGTGGGCCAAACTGAGGAGGCACCTGATTGAGAAGAAGTGGCTCCGGTCTCGTAAACTGACATACGGCCAGAAGAACGGTATGCTGACCACATACCTCTCCATATCTGCATTCAGTGACGTCTTTGGGCTGATGACGACACGGTGACCGGACGGTGCCGTTGGGCCTTCGTGGCCTATTACATGAGCAAGAATAAAAGAAGTGGTATCCGCTTAGATGATCCCTTTAAAATTGAGAAAAAAATGCGAAATACGAATGTTTGATGCCTGAAGAAACTTCTTCGATGAGAAGCAGGGATATATCATAGGCAGTTCTACCTTCTAAACATAGAAGAGATTCTTCTACAGTGTCTCAAGCAGAGAGACTCGTAAGTCTCCCAGTAGGCTTTTCTGATTACGATATCAAAACGAACAGAGTGTAAATAAATTAGAAGACATTATTCAGCTCATGGAAATGAAATGGAAATGAGCGTATGGCGTCAGTGGCCGGGAGTTCCCAGGCGGCAAGTTCGGCCACCAAGTGCAAGTCTTATTGAGTACTACGCCACATTGGGCGACTTGCGCGTCGACAATGGGGATGAAATGCTGATGAGGTCAGCATAAAACCCAGTCCCTGAGGGGAGAAAAACTCCTATCACAGCCGGGAATCGAACCCGGGCCCCGTGCGTTGCAGTCCAACGCGCTGACCATTCAGCTAATGGGGCGGATTTATTCAGCTTATAAACGTAAACCTTCAACAATCATAGGTTCAAATGCTTCAAATGGCTCTGAGCACTATGGGACTTAACTTCTAAGGTCATCAGTCCCCTAGAACATAGAACTATTTAAACTTGACTAACCTAAGGACATCACGTACATCCATGCCCGAGACAGGATTCGAACCTGCGACCGTATTGGTCACACGGTTCCAGACCGTAGTGCCTAGCACCGCTCGGCCACTCCGGCCGGCTAAACGGACTTCGATTTGGGAATTTCTTCAATTTGAGTGAGGACCTAGTTAGAAGGTTAATAAACTCGTCTTTTCTCGCAGAAGATCCTTGTCATCACTGGTTATTAATTTTGTGTAGCAGTTAATTACAGGCATGACGGAAGCATTAGACTCATAAGCCCACGGCTTAGTCATTTGAGCGGCGTGATTTGTTTGTAGGTTGTCTGCCTTCAAGCGATCAAATTGCCTCCAAATTCAACGAACTGTAGCATTGCGTGTGTGCCTGTTTGTGCTTATAGTCACGCTCTCTTTCCCATCGGTTTTACCTTATATACATTATATACATTACCTTTTATACATTCTTAGAGAATTTCAGAAATTTCTTCCTCAGAATAATGCCAATGTTTGATACTAAGGAAGTCACTTGGGCAGGGATGCCCCCTTTTCCTGTGGTAATCTGCTTTTCATTTCGTTCTTGCTTCGTTCGTCATGTTTTACTCTATTTCAGAGGTAGCAGAATTCCGCAACTTTTTCTAGTTTGTCGTCTACAAATTCGATGTTGACTCTATCGCTAATCTCATTTCTGCTGCTCCTCATTACTTCCTCCTTTCTTCGATTTATTTTCAGTCAGTATTATGTAGTCACTAGACTGTTCACTTCGCTCAGGACGTCCTGTTAATTATTCTTGACGTTCATTGAGTGTAGTAGTGTCATTAACGAATATTACCTTCCACTTTTGATTGGAAATGGGGTGTAGCCATCTAGTCTAATCTCTACAGTATCTCTCAAAACATTTTAAAATAAAGTCCGAATTACCGTTACCGCTTGACAGTTTACTTGCCGTGTTTTGTAAGATGGTAAAAGACGACACATAGTCGGCAGGAAGGTGACACCGGTGATCGAGTATGGCAGCATCGTATGCCCCACGTGCCGGGGGGCGTGGCCTCGGCAGAGGGAGCGCATGCGCAACGCGAGCGGTGCTGGGTCCACCCCCGCTAGGGCGGCATTCCTGCGCGCGCGGCGTGGGAGGACGGCCGGGCGTGCGCGTTCATTAATGGCTTCGTCGGCGCAGGCCGCGGGCGATGATCAGCAGATAATCACAGAGCCGCGCCTGCTCGTCGTGAAATATGCCCGCCTCATTAGACACGCGCTCAATTAACTTATAGGGCTAATATTTGGGAGGACGGTACGAGCTGTGTTCGGAGCCGGCGTGGCGTCACACCCGCCGCGGATACGGCGCAGGCCGGTCAAACGGAGCGCTAAGGTCGCAAGCCCTCTCAGGCGATAAAGCAATATTTTACGCGGGGAACTTTCACCTGTGGTTTTAATATTACACTTCGTGGCTCGCCACCAATTTGTTGGCTAACTTTCTGAATTATCAACGGGACACTGATTCGATTAATGTTACGAGGCCTTCGTACCAGGGTGGATCACCATTGGAACATACCAGGCATATTTTTGAGTTCTGTTTTTGTTTTCGTTGTCTTTTTAAGTTTACGTTTCCACAAAAGTAAATAAGAGACGAACAACAAATCAATCAGTACTCCGCTGTTGTTTACAACTTCTTGCCAACGTTCAACGAGCTGTTGAATACTCCGACGGTAAAGCTCACCTGGTTACGATTCGGAAAAAAAAGTTGTCCTGCCATCCCACCACGTCATTATTAAAGGAAAAGCTACGCAATGCACTCAACAGGCATCATAGTAGATGGAAATCCAAAGGCGCCAAATCGACAGAATACAGAAGATATCGCAGCACGTCCCAACCAAGCGTTTGAATGGCTTCCTTGGTCGTACTGTTGGCGTGTGGTCTGGCGTTGTCGTGTTGCAGAAGAACTCATAAATATTGTGCCGATCAGGTCGTTTTTGCTGGATAGTGTTGGTGAGTAGTTGCATTTGTTGGACGTGACGTCCTGCGTTCAGTGTCTGGTTCCGATCAAGCAATTCGTGGTGGATCATGCCTTCCCAATCTTAACATACACACAAGGTCGTGGGCGGATGAGGATCTTGTTTTGCCCGCCGTTACGCCCATTCGTCGACGCTAAACCATTCTTCGCCCTGCTTCATATTGACGCCGAGGCACATTTTTCGGCGCCGGCAACAATTCGATGGAGAAGTCCCTTCTTCTGTCCATGAGATGACAGACGACAGGTAAGCAAGCCTGCGGAGATAGTAGCTCGTTGATTTTTGTCGTTGTCGGTCAGAGCATGCGGAACCAGACGCCCAACTTTGGAACCTTTCCTGTCTACTGATGGTGGCGCTCTATGATACTGTAGGAGCAACGCATTATCTCTACCGGCTCCTTTGTCGTTTGTCGTGGATCTTTGTGAACAAGCTGTCTCCTCATCGAACTGAATGGGGCGTTCGGTGCGATGCATGTCTCTGAGGTAGAAATTGTCATCTTTGAATAGCTTAAGGCAAATATGAGCCGTTCTAAGACGCATCCCTTCTTTGCCACACACTTAAAAAATCTCTCGAGGAGCTTCTGTGGCATTGCCACCTCGATTAAACGCTATAAGCAGAAGGTGTCGAAATTTCTCTTTTCTGTCTGCTGGACACTCCATTTTAAAGAGCTGAAAAGAACGGAAACTATACCAGATTTAAAAAGCTGAACACACTCTTCTGTAGAGCACATAATTCTCTATCGAATAACGTAAAAAGCATTGCCAAAATAAATTATTTCTCACGCAAATTTTTCTTAACAAATACTCCAGGACCACACTAGCACAAAACGAACTTCACATCAAAAATAATTTGGCTGTCTAGTATGTGAACTGTGGATTATTTAAATACTGCGTATTCTGTCTGCAGTTGGATACTTGAGACGCACATTTGTTACTCTGTGTACCTTGAGTGATCACTGTGTGATAATAAACGCCGCTCTTAACAGGAGTTGCGCGGTTTTGTGGTTGCCAAGCGAGAATTCGTTTTCCGTGTTCATGCATCTATGTAATTCTTTACCGTACGTGTTATAATTTTCCGTTACACTGAATGAATTTTGTAATGTTACATGCACTTGCTTCATTCATAGGCAGAACTTCTCATTCATCTGTTATTTTTGACGGCAGATCTTTGATATTAATCAAGAAAGGCGGTAGAAAAATGACAGAACATCGCGTAAGCCATCAGTTAGAATTAAACCTATTTCCATTTTGTTTGCCCGCATCTCGTGGTCGTGCGGTAGCGTTCTCGCTTCCCACGCCCGGGTTCCCGGGTTCGATTCGCGGCGGGGTCAGGGATTTTCTCTGCCTCGAGATGGCTGGGTGTTGTGTGCTGTCCTTAGGTTAGTTAGGTTTAAGTAGTTCTAAGTTCTAGGGGACTGATGACCATAGATGTTAAGTCCAATAGTGCTCATAGCCATTTGAACCATTTTTTTCCATTTTGTTGATAATACAGAAAAACCTCCTGCTTCCACAGTGAACTATTGATGAGCATTTCCCTGGTTCCAAACGATGTAACTTAAAAGTATAAACCTCCCCGGATAGCCGCGCGCGGTAGAAGCGCGGTCTGGGGCGCTTTGTCACGGTCCATGTGGCTCTCCCCGTTGTAGGTTTGATTCCTCCTCGGGCATGGGTGTGTGTGTTGTCCATAGCGTAAGTTAGCTTAAGTTAGATTAAGTAGTTTGCAGGCTTAGGGATCGATGACCTCAGCTGTTTGATCCCATAAGACGTTACCCAAAATTTCCAATCTTTTCCTGCCCACATAATCAGGTTCATTACATCAAATAAGATACCCAAAGTCCCCAATACGGCCCGACAAGTACCTCACATGTAAGAACATAAATCAAATTACTTTCAGATTTGTCAGTATATCAATAAGTTATGTCTGTTGGTATAATTTACTAGTCTTTCACGAAGGGTCTCCCAGAAACTTCGAAAAAGCAATAATAAGAAAATCGTCTTGTCTACATCATCCTTCTCCTCCTTTTTTAAGGCTTCTTATAAATGATCCGTACCTATAAAATAAACTGCAGTGATATCTGATTGTAGCACTTATGAGTGATGCATTGGTAGGCTTAAGAATACACAATAACGGGACCAGATCAAAAATTAGTCATCTCCCAGGAGACACCACGCTAACCTCGTATAAACCCGCCATTAGTGAACGGAGTTACCTCAGTCCAACGATAAAGATAGACGACAAGTCAAGTCTTTTCACGTATGGATATCCAGCTGAAGACATTGATTAACGAGTAGATCCCATAGATATAATCGAATTTCGAAGATGTTGATTGCTGCATTTGGCCCGTTGCCCTAAAGAGACACTGTTGTTTTCTATGGAATTTAGCAGGGCAGTTGGTGCCTGAGCGTCCTTCGAAACATCAGCGTCTACCTCCAGACATGTGTACACCGCTATTGTCACAGTGGAAGAAAGAAATGTGTTGAGGATACTCATCGTGAAAATGTAGACGAAAGGA
Source organism: Schistocerca cancellata (assembly GCF_023864275.1). Lineage (NCBI taxonomy): Eukaryota > Metazoa > Arthropoda > Insecta > Orthoptera > Acrididae > Schistocerca > Schistocerca cancellata. Next base: position 484,035,311 of record NC_064628.1, read on the forward strand.
CAAAACTTGGTCACCCAGAATGAGGAAATAAATATCCTGGTTCACGTTCAAGGTAATATGAATGAATGGGCCCAAAACATCATAGAACAGCCTCTAGCCCAAGACACTACCTCCACACTATGGGTTAAACGCATCACTCAGGTCGGCGGGCTCGAGGCCTACCGAAATATGAAAAGAGGAAAAACCGCGACCCGTCATCGGATACTACATGCGTATGCCCACGTCAGCCACAGTCTTATTATCATTTGTCCTTTTTTTAAGTCATCACTCGTGTGACTGATGTGTGCTAAACTCTTCGAGTAGGACTTTCACCTATTATTTCCTAGATGCCGTTGAATCTCTGCAGTTTTTATCCTCTTCAGCGGGATGATGATGGCATTGAAACAGAGGATGACACGCGTAAAGCTGAAATAATAAACACCTTTTTCCAAAGCTGTTTCACAGAGGAAGACCGCACTGCAGTTCCTTCTCTAAATCCTCGAACAAACGAAATAATGGCTGACATCGAAATAAGTGTCCAAAGAATAGAAAAGCAACTGGAATCACTCAAGAGAGGAAAGTCCACTGGACCTGACGGGATACCAATTCGATTCTACACAGAGTACGCGAAAGAACTTGCCCCCCTTCTAACAGCCGTGTACCGCAAGTCTCTAGAGGAGCGGAAGGTTCCAAATGATTGGAAAAGAGCACAGGTAGTCCCAGTCTTCAAGAAGGGTCGTCGAGCACATGCGCAAAACTATAGACCTATATCTCTGACATCGATCTGTTGTAGAATTTTAGAACATGTTTTTTGCTCGAGTATCATGTCGTTTTTGGAAACCCAGAATCTACTCTGTAGGAATCAACATGGATTCCGGAAACAGCGATCGTCTGAGACCCAACTCGCTTTATTTGTTCATAAGACCCAGAAAATATTAGATACAGGCTCCCAGGTAGATGGAGTTCGATACAGTTCTGCACTGTCGCCTGATAAACAAAGTAAGAGCCTACGGAATATCAGACCAGCTGTGTGGCTGGATTGAAGAATTTTTAGCAAACAGAACACAGCATGTTGTTATTAATGGAGAGACGTCTATAGAAGTTAAAGTAACCTCTGGCGTGCCACAGGGGAGTGTTATGTGACCCTTACTTTTCAAAATATATATAAATGACCTAGTAGATAGTGTCGGAAGTTCCATGCGGCTTTTCGCGGATGATTCTGTAGTATACAGAGAAGTTGCAGCATTAGGAAATTGTAGCGAAATGCAGGAAGATCTGCAGCGGATAGGCACTTGGTGCAGGGAGTGTCAACTGACCCTTAACATAGACAAATGTAATGTATTGCGAATACATAGAAAGAAGGATCCTTAATTGTATGATTACATGACAGCAGAACAAACACTGGTAGCAGTTACTTCTGTAAAATATCTGGGAGTATGCGTGCGGTACGATTTGAAGTGGAATGATCATATAAAATTAATTGTTGGTAAGGCGGGTACCAGGTTGAGATTCATTGGGAGAGTCCTTAGAAAATGTAGTCCATCAACAAACGAGGTGGCTTACAAAACACTCGTTCTACCTATACTTGAGTATTGCTCATCACTGTGGGATCCGTACCAGATCGGGTTGACGGAAGAGATAGAGAAGATCCAAAGAAGAGCGGCGCGTTTCGTCACAGGGTTATTTGATAACCGTGATAGCGTTACGGAGATGTTTAGCAAACTCAAGTGGCAGACTCTGCAAGAGAGGCGCTCTGCATCGCGGTGTAGCTTGCTGTCCAGGTTTCTAGAGGGTGCGTTTCTGGATGAGGTATCGAATATATTGCTTCCCTCTACTTATACCTCCCGAGGAGATCACGAATGTAAAATTAGAGAGATTCGAGCGCGCACGGAGGCTTTCAGACAGTCGTTCTTCCCGCGAACCATACGCGACTGGAACAGAAAAGGGAGGTAATGACAGTGGCACGTAAAGTGCCCTCCGCCACACACCGTTAGGCGGCTTGTGGAGTATAAATGTAGATGTAGATGTAGATATACCAGGAGGCTATTCCCGAATGTCTTAATACGTGACCAAACACCCTGTCACTTTTCCTTGTCAGTGTGTTCCGTATGTCCCTTTCTTCGCCGTTTCCGAGTTGAACCTCCTCATTCCTTACCTTACGAGTCTACCTGATTTTCAACATTCATTTGCAGCACCACATCTAAAACTCTTCGTCTCTGTTTTGTTCCGGTTTTCCTATTGCCATTGATTCACTGTCATACCGTACTCTGCTCGAAACGTACATTCTAAGAAATTTCTTCCTCAAATTAAGGCTTATGTTTGACATCTGCAACACTCTCATATATTGTGTAGTCTGCTTTTTATGTGCTTCTCGCTTCGTCCGTAGTGTGTTACTTTGCTTCAAGTGTAGCACAATTCCTTATCTTCGTCTACTTTGTGATCACCAATTTTGATGTTGAATATCTCGCTATGCTTGTTTCTGCTGCCTCTATTTACTTTGGTCTTTTTTCGGTCTACTCTCAATCCATATTCTATAACACCGTGCAACAATGAAAATGTAAATCGAATGAAAATAGCTAATTCCTAGCTGTTCTAATGCGCTGATCGCGAATATCACAAAGACAATTCAAAACTACCTCTAGTTTTAATTTTACACTTTTTTAATACGGTGAGATAATTATATACAGATTTTTATGTTAAGTTTAAAATCAAATATTATAATGGTTTGTTAATGTCATAATAACTAGTAAGAATGGATTATATTACTGTCCCAGGTAGGCCCTATTACTTGTGTGCAATATTTTGGATAGAAACATCATCATCATCATCATCATCATCATCATTTAAGACTGATTATGCCTTCCAGCGTTCAGTCTGGAGCATAGTCCCCCTAATAAAATCCCCCATGATCACCTATTCAGTGCTAACATTGGTGCCTCTTCTGATGTTAAGCCTATTACTTCAAAATCATTCTTAACCGAATCCAGGTACCTTCTCCTTGGTCTGCCCCGACTCCTCCTACCCTCTACTGCTGAACCCATGAGTCTCTTGGGTAACCTTCCTTCTCCAATGCGTGTAACATGACCCCACCATCTAAGCCTGTTCGCCCCGACTGCTACATCTATAGAGTTCATTCCCAGTTTTTCTTTGATTTCCTCATTGTGGACACCTTCCTGCCATTGTTCCCATGTACTAGTACCTGCAATCATCCTAGCTACTTTCATATCCGTAACCTCAACCTTGTTGATAAGGTAACCTGAATCCACCCAGCTTTCGCTCCCATACAACAAAGTTGGTCGAAAGATTGAACGGTGCACAGATAACTTAGTCTTGGTACTGACTTCCTTCTTGCAGAAGAGAGTAGATCGTAGCTGAGCGCTCACTGCATTAGCTTTGCTACACCTCGCTTCCAGTTCTTTCACTATGTTGCCATCCTGTGGGAATATGCATCCTAAGTACTTGAAACCGTCCACCTCTTCTAACTTTGTTCCTCTTATTTGGCACTCAATCCGTTTATATCTCTTTCCCACTGACATTACTTTCGTTTTGGAGATGCTAATCTTCATACCATAGTCCTTACATTTCTGATCCAGCTCTGAAATATTACTTTGCAAACTTTCAATCGAATATGCCATCACAACTAAGTAATCCGCATATGCAAGACTGCTTATTTTGTGTTCACATATCTTATTCTCACCCAGCCAGTCAACATATGATCCATAAATAATATGAACAACAGTGGAGACAGGTTGCAGCCTGGTCTTACCCCTGAAACTACTCTGAACCATGAACTCAATTTACAGTCAACTCTAACTGCTGCCTGACTATCCATGTAAGGACCTTTAATTGCTTGCAAACGTTTGCCTCCTATTCCATAATCTCGTAGAACAGACAATAACTTCCTCCTAGGAACCCGATCATATGCCTTTTCTAGATCTATAAAGCATAGATACAATTCCCTGTTCCACTCATAACACTTCTCCATTATTTGCCGTAAGCTAAAGATCTGGTCCTGACAACCTCTAAGACGCCTAAACCCACACTGATTTTCATCCAATTGGTTCTCAACTAATACTCGCACTTTCCTTTCAACAATACCCGAGAAGATTTTACCCACAACGCTGATTAAAGAGATACCTCTGTAGTTGTTACAATCTTTTCTGTATCCATGTTTGAAGATTGGTGTGATTACTGCTTTTGTCCAGTCTGATGGAACCTGTCCCGACTCCCAGGCCATTTCAATTATCCTGTGTAGCCATTTAAGACCTGACATTCCACTGTATTTGATGAGTTCCGACTTAATTTCATCCACCCAAGCTGCTTTATTGCACTGCAATCTATTGACCATTTTTTCCACTTCCTCAAATGTGATCCCATTTCCATCATCATTCCTGTCCCATTGTACCTCGAAATCTGAAACATTACTGATTGTATTTTCACCTACATTGAGCAACTCTTCAAAATATTCCCTCCATCTGCCCAAGGAATCCACAGGATTCACCAGCAGGTTTCCTGACCTGTCCAAAATACTTGTCATTTCCTTCTTACCTCCCTTTCGAAGACTGCTAATTACACTCCAGAATGGTTTTCCAGCAGCTTGACACAAAGTCTCCAACCTGTTTCCAAAGTCTTCCCAAGATTTCTTCTTGGATGCTGCAATTATCTGTTTGGCTTTGTTTCTTTCTTCAACATAACTTTCTCTGTCTACCTGGGTTCTGGTATGTAGCCATTTTTGAAACGCCTTCTTTTTCCTTTTACAGGCTGCCTTGACTGTGTCATTCCACCATGCTGTTTGCTTCATCCTATCTTTACACACTATTGTTCCAAGACATTCTTTAGCCACTTCTACTACTGTGTCCCTGTACCTTGTCCATTCCTTTTCCAATGACTGTAATTGACTACATTCAACTAACTGGTACCTTTCTGAGATCACTGTTATGTACTTGTGCCTGATTTCCTTATCCTGAAGTTTCTCCACTCTTATCCTCCTACATATGGACCTGACCTCCTGCACTTTCGGCCTCACAATCCCAATTTCATTGCAGATTAAATAATTATCAGCATCATCAAAGAATCCCCTGAATACACGTCTGTCCCTCACAGCCTTCCTGAATTCCTGATATTATATAATCAATGACAGATCTGGTTCCCCTGCCTTCCCAAGTATACCGGTGAATGTTCTTATGTTTAAAAAAGGAGTTTGTGATTACTAAGCCCATACTGGCACAGAAATCCAAGAGTTGCTTCCCGTTCCTGTTGGCCCCCATATTCTCTCCAAATTTACCCATAACCTTTTCATACCCTTCTGTTCGATTTCCAATCCTGGCATCAAAATCACCCATAAGCAGAACACTGTCCTTGTCCTTTACTCTAACAACTACATCACTGAGTGCCTCATAAAAACTATCCATCTTATATTGATCTGTCCCTTCACAATGCGAATATACTGACACAATCCTAATTTTCTTGCTAGACACTGTCAAATCTATCGGTCGTTCGTTTACATACCTTATTGCAACTACGCTGGGTTCCATTTCTTTCCTGATGTAAAGCTCTACACCCCATTGTGCTATTCCTGCTTTGACTCCTGACAGGTAGACCTTGTATTCTCCCACTTCCTCTTCTTTCTCACCCCTTACCCGAATGTCACTAACAGCTAAAACGTCCAGCCCCATCTTACTTGCAGCCTCTGCCAGCTCTGCCTTCTTCCCAGAGTAGCCCTCCATTGATATTAATAGGTCCCCATCTCATTACCATTTGCTTGCCAAGTCGTATCTTAGGTGTGCCTGGTTTGTCAGCTAGAGGTGGGACTCCGTCACCTCCAAAGGTCCGAGGCATTTTGCTCTGATTGTTGGCAGCATCATATTTAAAGTACCAGGGAAGCAGGTTGCTAGCCTTACTTCCCCCGAGTCCCATTGAGTTTTACCCCTAACGGTTGAGGGACTAACCGGTGGATTTGGTAGTCTTTGTCGTATGAGCACAAAGGTGACCACGACTCAGAATATGTCCGAGATGCCCAGCCTTATTCCAAAGTAACTGGTATCCCGACTGTCGGGACCACTTACTTGGCCACTCATACGTTGCCCGTGGTTCATGAACTAGGACATGACTACAGGAACCCACGCCATGAACCACGGATATAAACATTTTGATAGCAATTTTAGTGATCTTTTTGTCTCCCTCCTCTTCAACTTCAGTGACTTTATTAATCCATGTAATAACTTTTGCACATTTTTTTCCAGATTAAGTACCAGTTGTTCTAGTTGACTGCTACTGAAGTGAACAAAAATTCCACGAGTTTGCTGACACATTTTGCTATGTGTGTGAAGAAGTGACATTTGCTTTACAAAAACAGCAAATAACTCCAATGTGATTCTTCAATTTCTCCAGGCGTATTTCATGACGAAATAAATCTCGGGTGAACTGCCTCGTTTTAGTGTACAAGGGACACAATATTTCGGCAATCGACGTTGTTGGCATCACCAGGTGTGATGATATACATCAGCACACCTAATGATGGCAAAGAGGTCGATTGCCGAAATGTTGTTTCCCTTGTACACTCACTCTAGGCTCTTCACCCGAGATTTATTTCGTCAGATTACTACATTGACTAAAAAAAGCTTACAGTTGTTATTTCGAGTGCAAAATACGTTATAAGGATAAACCCTAGGCTCCACATATGATCTACTACAATTGTGCCAGCAACCTCACAAACTGGATGCATGGGAAAGGACGTTCAATGCCCTTTGTAGTGCCCATGATCTGGCATGAGCCAACTAACCATGTTAGTGACTGCTACTTTTTTATGGTTCCTCCAATCAAGAAGACAATATCTAAGAAGAAGAAGAAGAAGAAGAGGACAGTGATCTATCCTAACATTCCATCTGCCATACGTCCAGTTCTACATTCGGAAGGATTGCCAAAACCTGAACCACCGACAGATTACAGCTGATGGGGATTCTGAATGTCCTGAACCATGTACATCATAGATCCAGAGCTTCTTCCAGTCAACTGATCATCCCCAAAAAGTTTCAGAATGAGTTAAGTGATCTCATTAAAGATTTGGAGCTGTCTAAAGCTAATACTGAGATTTCAGCAGCATGAAGATTGCAGCAGCGCACTTTTCTGGAAAGCAATGTAAATGTTTCATTCTACCGCGGAAGAGAGCAACAGTTCACTCCTTTTTTTAACATGCAAGATAGTTTTGTGACATGTCTAGACATAAATGGTCAAGGCTCTGAGAATTAATTACAACCTTGGTGAGTGGAGACTCTTTATTGATTCGTCAAAGTTAAGCTTGAAAGCAGTTCTTTTCCGTATTGGTAATGAGCTTCCTTCTATTCCAGTTGGACATAGTGTACATATGAAAGAATCATACCAAAACATGAAAATTTTACCAGAATCCATCAAGTATATTGACTCCCAATGGCACATTTGTGGTGACTTGAAAGTGGTTGCTCTGCTATTAGGTATGCAGTTAGGGTATACCAAATGTTGCTGTTTTCTCTGTGAGGGATATCCGAGCTCGTGCATCTCATTACAGTAAACATGAATGGCCCACCAGAAAACCTCATCAGCCAGGTATAAAGAACATTAAGAGTGAACCACTAGTAGAACATAGAAAGATTCTGCTCCCGCCCTTGCACGTCAAGTTGGGTCTCATGAAAAACTTTGTTAAGAGAATGAACAAGGATGGTGAAGCGTTTAAGTACTTAAGGGTAAAATTCCCTTACTTGAGTGGTGCCAGAGTAAAGGTGGGCTTCTTTCTAGGCCCACAGATTCGAGAGATTTTTGGGGACCGTACTTTTGATGAAATCATAGAAGGTGATGAGAAACACGCATGGGGATGTTTTAAAACAGTCTGTTTTCAGTTATTAGGGAACAAACGAGCAATAAATTTCAGTTATATTGTAGATAAAATGTTGACATCTTATGAAAAACTTGGTTGCTACATGTCATTGAAAATGCATTTCTTACATAGTCATCTTGACTTCTTCCTCAAAGATTGTGGTGCAGTAAGTGATGAACATGGCGAGTGATTTCAAGATATTGCCACATTTGAGAAGAAGTATGCCGGAAAGTGGACCCTGTTGTTCAGTGTAATCATTAGACCGTTCGTTCAACTTAACAGAGCCTGTAATTTTTCTCCACTTTTCACTGAGGATAGCAATGTTCTCGGAGAATATTTTCATTCACATCCTTTCACCCAGAAATTTATTTCAATTCTTGAACATATATTTTATTTTCGTCATTGCTCTTTCGATGTATAGACTGAACATTGGGAACGAAATGCTGCATTCCTGTTTGATATCCTATACAGGGTGTTACAAAAAGGTACGGCCAAACTTTCAGGAAACATTCCTCACACACAAAGAAAGAAAATATGTTATGTGGACATGTGTCCGGAAACGCTTACTTTCCATGTTACAGCTCATTTTATTACTTCTCTTCAAATGACATTAATCATGGAATGGAAACACACAGCAACAGAACGTACCAGCGTGACTTCAAACACATTGTTACAGGAAATGTTCAAAATGTCCTCCGTTAGCGAGGATACATGCATCCACCCTTCGTCGCATGGAATCCCTGATGCGCTGATGCAGCCCTGGAGAATGGCGTATTGTATCACAGCCGTCCACAATACGAGCGCGAAGGGTCTCTACATTTGGTACCGGGGTTGCGTAGACAAGAGCTTTCAAGTGCCCCCATAAATGAAAGTAAGAGGGTTGAGGTCAGGAGATCGTGGAGGCCATGGAATTGGTCCGCCTCTACCAATCCATCGCTCACCGAATCTGTTGTTGAGAAGCGTACGAACACTTCGACTGAAATGTGCAGGAGCTCCATCGTGCATGAACCACATTTTGTGTCGTACTTGTAAAGGCACATGTTTTAGCAGCACAGGTAGAGTATCCCGTATGAAATCAGGGCGGTGAATCGAGGAAGTACAGTACATACTGACGAAACTTCAAATGGTTCAAATGGCTCTGAGCACTATGGGACTTAACATCTATGGTCATCAGTCCCCTAGAACTTAGAACTACTTAAACCTAACTAACCTAAGGACATCACACGACACGCAGTCATCACGAGGCAGAGAAAATCCCTGACCCTGCCGGGAATCGAACCCGGGACTGACGAAACTAAAATGAACTATAACATGGAAATTAAGCATTTCCGGACACATGTCCACATAACATCTTTTCTTTATTAGTGTGTGAGGAATGTTTCCTGAAAGTTTGGCCGTACCTTTTTGTAACACCCTGTATAATCCGAGCAGTTCGGTCTTGGTCTTCCAACATTATTCTTCGCTCTTGATTCTTGTACCTACTGTATATTACCCGCTCTTCCCTACAGTTTACTCCTACTTTTCTTGTTCCATTTTACATCGTCGAACACTTTTTCCAGTTTGTCAAATTCTATGAGCGTGTCTTGATTTTCCTTCACTGTTGTTCCATTATCAAAAAATGGTTCAAATGGCTCTGAGCAGTATGGGACTTAACCCCTAAGGTCTTCAGTCCCCTAGAACTTAGAACTACTTAAACCTAACTAACCTAAGGACATCACACACATCCAAGCCCAAGGCAGGATTCGAACCTGCGACCGTAGCGGTCGCGTGGTTCCCGACTGTAGCTCTTAGAACAGCTCGGCCACTCCGGCCGGGTGTTCCATTATCAAATGGAGCACAAGAACCAACTTTCTTGCGCCTTTATCCTTAATAAAGCCAAACTGGTTGTTGTCTAACAGATGGTCAAATTTCTTTTCCATTCTTCTTATATTACTTATGTCAGCGGCTTGGATGCATGAACTGTTAAACTTATTTTGCAGTAGTTCTCGCACTTACCTTCTCTTGCTATCTCATGCGTACCCATCGAGCGTCTTGTCGATATTACGCGCATCGGTTTGTCCTGTCTCGAGCCCTGAGGCCTGCACACCGCCGCGTCCGCGTAATTTTGATGTGTATTTAAGGGAAACGACGGCGGCAGTTGAGACGTGGTGGCCTATAGGATGTCGGTGACCACGTGAATGAGCGCGGACCCGTCGGCTTGGATACGGTCTGTTGTGGCGAGAACGAGCAGCAGGGCGGAAGCGAGCTGTGCCGCCAGCTTTTTATTTATGTGCCATGGTTTGGCGGCTTGATGGACAACTTGAGACGGAGTCTGCATTTGTGCTTTACTTCCGAGGACCTTCAAAAAAGAAAAATATGATGGTATTTTTTGGCTATTTATCCATCTCTTATTAATGCTTAAATCTTGAGGTACCCTCGTCTATATAAAACTGTCACAATTCTGTATCGCTCTGGAGAACGTAAGGCACATAGTAGGGCAATTATTTCTAGGCCAGCTTTTGTTACTGATGAGAAATTGTATGGTGAAATGTACTTGTTAGGACTTTTCTTTTCGGGTCACCTATTCGTATGTTCTTGATATGTTGTACACAAGGACTAAGTCGCTTTCTGGCGAAATTTGGTGTGTGTGGCCAGTGCCACACCTGTCTGTCAACTAGGCAGGTATACGGTTGTCTGCTAGTATTGTAAGAACGGTAGCATTCGGTAGCTGTGGCGGGTTTTTAAGGGTTCAGTGTGATTCTCCTTAATCTTGAGTATTGCCTATCATGCACCCCACCCTACATTGCTTGTTAAGTAGCGGAGCTAGTATTCTTGTAGCCCCCTTATTTCAATAGCTGTTTGTCTAAGATGGGCCGCTTGACTGCTTGGAAAATAACTTATTTAATGCAGTTAGGTTGCTACTAAGAAGTGTCTGTTCAAAATTTTGGTACATTAACCTGTACCTTAAATCATTGTCTCCGACTATGGCCGTGCTGGTTTCAAATGTAAATCCAGTAGTTCTCCTGTTATTGTTTACCAAGAATACTGGGCGAGCTCGGACATGGTTATCAGAGGTTGTCAATTAAGCTTTAACATTTCGATTGTGGTGAGCTTGCTCTGTCCTGTGAGAAGTGTCTGTTCAAAATTTTGGTATATTGACCTGTACCTTAAATCATCGTCTCCGACTATGGCCGTGCTGGTTTAAAATGTAAATCCAGTAGTTGTTCTGTTATTGTTTAGCAAGAATACTGGGCGAGCTCGGACATAGTTATCAGAGGGAGTCAATTAAGCTTTAACATTTCGATTGTGGTGAGATTGCTCTGTCCTGTATTATATTTTAAATTTTCTGATGTCGTTCTTGAGGACCTTGAGCAGGCAGTAATTCAGTTCTCTAATTTTAATTTAGAGAATTAGCTGAACACGAAGAGTATTGTACGGCTAGTGCCTTGTGTTGGTGGAAGGCATTTTCCTTAATGATATGGTACCAATAAAAAGATTTTGTCAAAACATCCTGCCGCTTGCAATCCAGGAACCTCGTTCCCTAGCTTGGATCAATTTCCGTTCGTCTTGCGGAGGTGGGATTTTAAAATGAACCCCAGTGGGTGGTCTGACTTTTTTTTTTTGACACATGCAAATTTGGCACTTGGTATTTGGACAGAGTTTAATTAAGACAGTCTTTCAAATCTCCTGCCTGATAGGGCGCATAATAATCGTGAACAGTGGCAGATATTGAGTGATATTGTCAGATACTGAGTGATCTCTGTGAAGGCACAAAGATATCTTGTACCCGGTTAAGACAGCGTTGTCCGCACCTGACACAGTTACAAAGTGGCCTCATTGCGGGCCTCCATTTGGTCGGCTGGTCAAATCGTACTATATCTACATTTGTTAGGTATTCACATGTGACAGTAGCCCTATTTAGGATTGCATGCGAGTGTGAGGGCAGGTGTACCCGTCGTAAAGGTTCTGGTCTAACTCTGAGGTTCGCCATACTGTCCACCAATCACACTGTAACCCCTTCACACCTGTGGCTGCCAGCCGAGATCAAGTAATGCACTCCCTACAGCGTTCTGCGTCATCCCACTGCATTGTAAGGAGCCTAGCAGGAGCCGGTCAAGGGAAAAACCGTCCCATGCGTAGACCGCCGTTGTCCCGCAACACAGACGGCTGTGTTTGGAGTAGAGCCGTGACCAGGAAGCGTAACCAGCTGATGAATGAGGTAGCGTTGTGTCCAGTGTTGAACATTGGAGGCGCGTCTGGTGGAGACCTGGAGAGAGTTTTCTTTCTTCCAATGGTTTGCAGAATCACAAGCGGTGTTAATCCTGGCGTCAGGGTGTGGGGAACCATTGGGTATGACTTCAGGCAGCGGCTGGTACTGACTGAGGGAACTCTTGCTGTTAGTCGCGGACATCCTCCGTCTCAGGCGACAGTATTGAGACGCCCTGCTAAACCCGCAGGACAGGACAGGTAGTTTGAATTGTGGAAAGGGGCCAAAATAAGCGGCTGTCAGTTACACTCGAACATACAACTTCATTTATTTGACAAAACATTACAAGGACCAAAAAAATTAAAAACGCAGCATTACTTTTTGGAACTTAATAACCGGCTGAATACGCCATACAACCTCATGCCTTAAGGGCAAGGCCACTTTAATTTAAAATTCAAACCAAAATCAGAAATTTAAAAGGCAGATGGCCTTATCTTAAATCAGTTCTTTCAATTAGGCCGAAGGCCCAAATAATCTGAACCTTTAAGAGCAAAACAACTTTAATTTAAAAATGGGCTGATGGTCCATCACTTAAGATTCAAACCAAAATAAATTTTTAAAAGGTCAAAGGCCTTATCCTAAAACAGTTCCTTAATTAGGATGAAGCCCCAAACAATCTGACATCTTGAAAGCAAAACAATGTTAATTCAAAATCGAATGAAGGCCCATCACTTAAGACTCAACAAAATTAAATTTTTAAAAATGCCAAAGGCCTTACTTAAGACAGTTCTTTAAATTAGGCTGAAGGTCCAAACAATCTTACGCCATAAGGGCAAAACTACCTTAATTTAAAAATCGGCTAGAAGCCATACAGATACAAACAACAAGAACAAATAAGAAAAGGGAGTACACCCAACGGCGATCAGAAGTTCCGAGGGTCGGCCTGGAATTCAAACACTAACGCTCGCTTAGCTGAGACAGGCAGTCGGCCAAACCATTCTCGATCCGACGACGACAATTTAGAGGCAATTGTTCCAAATTCCTTTACTAATGATATGTACAGAGTTTGTTTGGCTTTAAGCTATTTAACTACGTTGGAAAGTGATTGGTTGTTGACGTGCTATCAGCGCGCCGTCATATATGCATTTGTGTTTTGTAAGTCGAGCCTCACATTTTATATTCCTTATTAGGAAGTCCGATTACCATTTCAGTGTAATCCAAATCGTTTGTTGCATCAAACTTCAGAATATCACGGTCCCCATTGCCAAGCTCTACGCTCCCAAATGATGATTCTGCGCCTACTGTAAAAGAAAGCAGTAAGTAGCAGATAACGGAGTCGTTTTTGACGTAGTGGGAGACCTTTTACAAGTTAACATTAAAATTATGGTGATCCATTTTTTATGGGTTTCAGCTGTGGTCAGTGAGATGTGTGTTACCTGTTACATTTCGGAGGATGTATAGTTCAATTACTTTATTACACATTCATTCTGTTGTGGCCAAACGAAACTAAAGCTGTTTAGCCATTGCTATGGGTGCTTTTGTTACTTTGGGAGAAGGCTTACCAAACTAGAAGACATTAAAGATTAGTTCACTTTATTACTTATTTCTGACACACTTCTTTCCCACGGGATTGTTGTATAATTTACACTTGTCATTGACTGCCAAACCATCACCTGCTTCAGTTATTAACAAATTGTTCCTTGCGTGGAAAATGTAATATTTACGAGTGTACATTTGATCAGAAACTTGTCCGCCCTCGATAGCTGAGTGGTCAGCACGACAGAATGTCAATCCTGAAGGACAGGGTTCGATTCCCGGCTAGGTCGGAGATTTTCTCCGCTCAGAGACTGGGTGTTGTCCTAATCATCATCATTTCATCTCCATCGATGCGCAAGTCGCCGAAGTGGCGTCAAATCGAAAGACTTGCAGCTGGCGAACGGTCTACCCGACAGTAGGCCCTAGTCACACGACATTTACATTTTATCTGAAACTTAAACCGTCACTGTCCTACATGATGTCTGCTGTAGCTGAGGTCTTGAACTGTGGTAGAGCACTTGCATACTCGACACTACACTAATCTCAGTGTGAGGGCGCTGCTATGCCGAGAGGAAGCCGTGGTTTTCTGGAGTGAGTCCCAGAGGTTCTTGCGGATTGCAAAGAGCCTTCGCTAATGTGTTTGGTATCGATTCGCATTGCCGACTTTGGTGTGGTATTGTAATTTTTGGACAAAACCACAAATCTTATGAGGAATTACAAAGTGCATAGTAGCAGAAAAAAAACTGACAATTGCAGGCGATGAGGACTCGTCTAAAAAATTCTAATTCTTCTAATTCCAAAGTCGTCACAAGGAGTAGGTCTCTATTGGCGAGCCGACAGATGCCTCGAGAATGTAAAATCAACCGACCTCTCACTCATAGGAAGCAAGTACGACGACGATCGCAAAATTTATGCAGTGATAATCACAAAGGTATAATTTAATGTTATGACACCTGTCACTTTTTTAAAGTCATCGGTGTTCTGACTGGTTTGATGCAGCCCCCCACTAGTTCCTCTCCTGTACCAATCTTTTCATATCAGAGGAGCACTTGCAGGCTACATCTTCAATTATTTGCTGGATGTATATCAGTCTCTGTATTCCTCTAGAGTTTTTACCATCTGCATCTCTGTCTAGTCATGGTGGTTGCTCCCTGATGTCTTAACAGATGTTCTACAATCCAGTCCCTTCGTATCGTCAGTGCTTTCCATTTGTTCTTTACCTCGCCGGTTCTGTGGAGAAGCTCTTCATTCCTTACCTTACCGGTCCACCTAATTTTCAGATCTCGGATACTTCTACTCTCTCCTGCTCTGGTTTTCGGGTAGTTTCTGTCTCAATGCCACGCAGTGCTGTGCTCCAAACGCACACCCACAGAAATTTCTTCAAGTTAAGACCTACTTTTCATATTATTCTCTTGGCCAGGAATGCCCTTTTTGTCACGGCTAGTCTGTTTTTTTTTTTTTTATGTTCTTCTTGCTCCATTCGTGACGGGTTATTTTCGTGCCTAGGTAGCAAAATTTCTTAACTTCATCTAATTCGTGATCACCCAGTTTTGATCTTAAGTTTCTCTCTCTTCTCATTTCTGCTACTTCTCATTACCTTCGTATTTTTTCTATTCACTGCAAGTCCCTATTCTGTACTCATTAGACTGCTCATTTCATTCGGCAGATCCTGTACTTCATCACTTTCACTGAAGATACCAATGTCATCAGCGAATCTTGACTTTGATATCATTTAACCTTGAATTTTGATGCCAGTGTTACTTTTCTTTTATTTCCATAACTGCTTCTTCGATGTAGACATTGAACAGCAGAGGCGGAAGACTACATCCTTGTCTTACACCCTTTTTAATCCGTGCACTTCGTTCTGGTCTTCTACTCTTATTGTTCCTTCTTGGTTCTTCTACATAATGCATACTACTCCTTTTCTCCTATAGCTTACCTCTATCTTTTTCAAGACTGCGGACATCTTAACACCGTTAGCATTTTCGGATGCTTATTCCAGGTCGACAAATTCTGTGAACGTCCCTACAACCTCGGTAGTGATGCGTCGTAAGCTTTCGGGTTCGGACGAGAAGCCCCGCGAGGGGGTTGCAGAAGCTGTGGTTGGCAGCGGCGTGGGCGTCTGGCGGCACCTCACCTCCGGAAGCGGGCGGCCGGCGGGCGGACGCTTCCTGTGCTGAGCCGTGCTTTGCCGTGCTGCGCTGCTGCGCCTGCGCCGTGCACCTTGTAGCCGTCCTCTCCTCTCTTCTCCTTTATCTCGCGCTGGCTTTGGGCCGGCGGCCGCGTCCATACAAATGCGCGCATCCTTCCGCTCGGCGGGGCAGCGGTACATGCTTTATGCCCTTATTGTGTTGCGGGCGAGCGTGGCTTGTCGCCAGCCTCGCGGGGGGACAATACCTGCCGAGGCGGTGGCAGTGGTGGTGGCGGCGGCGGAGCGGGCGCAGCAGCAGCAGCCGCACGTGAGCCAAGTGCTGATGGCGGCGCGTTACTCACGCCGTGCCGTGGAGGAAGTGCTTTATGGGTTGCAAGCCGGAATTCTACGAACGGCGCCAGATTTATAGCGCCCCACCGCGACCCGCCCTCCGCGCGCATCCTGTTAAATTTGACTGTCAAATAAGGACCTCGGCTCCCCTCCCCCCCTTCACCCGCTCCTGACAAGTGCATCCTAATCATTTCGTATAACAAGCTGTGCCTGTCGTTTCCAGACAGTAAATCCGCCACCATCTTAGCATTCACAGCTGTATTTAGCCCGTTGGTCTTGACCTCGTGTATGACCTCCATATGCGAGGGATGGTCAGAAAGCTTTAGTGGATGGTGAGTTAAAATAGCCACCCTCCGGGAAATAGAATTTTTATGAAACTACAGTTACTGATTGAAGTTTGCCGCTTACACACTTTTAATCTACGTATTATAAGGTATCACACCCCATACTTATAAATTAAAAAATAAAACCATACAGTACATAGTAACTATATACATTTTTCTGAAGGCTTACCCAGTGACTACTTTTCATTACCTAAGGCCATAACGTGGCCTTTGCCATCTCATGAGGATCCCATGTTTGTTGTTGAGATTATTCCTAAGCATCTTCGTGCCCTACTAGCTGAAACACTATCAAGCAGCTGCAGCAAACAATTTTCAATCCAATTTATGCAATTCGATTTATGCATTACTCCAGTATTTCTTAGCCTCTTAGTATTGGTGTCCCAATTTTCGAACGCAATTTTTATACCCGCTTCTCTTTCCTCATATGATGACAATATACAAATATACAGGACATCCCACCTAGCTTTTTCGAAACGAAATAAAATGTGAAAAACGTCGTAGGCCAGGGATGCACCTCTGTCAGGGATTCACCCAAAGGGGCAGGAAAGCACAATCCATAAATGTAAACAAACATCACTTTTAACATAAAGTTATGTTTTTTGACGCTACATGTATGTTTCTTCTACAGAAATGGAAACTAGAGCTATAGTTACTGACTGCAGACTTGTATTAACTGTTATCAACCTCATACCTTCTGAAATACGACGGTAGGAACTTACATAATGACAACTACTTATTCACAACCGATACAAAAGAGTTGCATGTTTGCACCTGTCACTGTCCTTCAAAGTAGTCACCAGGTTTGTGTAGAACCCGTGGCCAGCGATGTGGAAGGCGTAATATACCGTTAGCAGAGCCTGTTCTGTTGATGGTGCGAATGGAGCGGTCTAAAGTTATCGTGATTCTCGTGTACGACTGTGATGATGTTATCCTAACGCACTACGTTCCTCCACGGTAGACCGTCAGTGCTCAGTATTACTGTTCGTTTTTGGAGCATCACCTGCGACCAGCTTTCAGGAAGGAATCGGCGACACTTTCTACGCAACCTACTCATTATTTTGCACGACAATGCGCGGGCGCATACAGCGCCAAGCTGTGGCTGCTCTGTTCGGTCGATGGGACTGGGAAGTACTGTACCATCCACCACACTTCCCGGTGACCCTTGATTTCGAAGATGAAGGAACCACTTCGTGGAATTCGCTTCAGAACTGTTCCAGACATTCGACAGGCAGTAGACCGCTCCATTCGCACCATCAACAGAAAAGCCTCTGCTAACGGTATACTACGCCTTCCACATAGTTGTGAGCGGGTTCTACACAACGCCGGTGACTACTTTGAAGGACAGTAACAGCAGCAAACACGTAGCTTTTTTGTATCGGCTGTGAATAAATAGTTGCCACTATTCAAGTTCCAACCCTCGTATATACACCTTAAAGGTAGAAATGTACAGTGCCTACAAGCAGACAAGCAACACTTTCAACAAAATGTTACTTTTTTTCTTTTTTCATTACACTTTTTCTCTTCCTTTTTTCTTTCCAAATATCTCATATATATTCACTGTGTTTCTTCTTCCTCTTTTTGTCCACTTCTTCCCTGTTTTCCTCTCTTTGGGCGTTTGCTGGAATTTCTGTTTTCTGATTTTGCTCTGTATTTTGCACGGTCTGCCATATGTTCACTGCAGAGGTACAGTTTCTTGAAGTCTTCCATGATTTCCTTTACCCAGAGGGTTTTCATTGTATTAGTCGTGACTATGTAAATAATCTTGTTAGTGTATTTTCGTTCCTCCTGTGTATGTGTCTTCTATTCCCTGATATCGTTTGTAATAGTCTCTCTTTATGTTCGTAAAGTTTTTTTGTC
The DNA here is from genome assembly GCF_023864275.1 of Schistocerca cancellata. NCBI lineage: Eukaryota > Metazoa > Arthropoda > Insecta > Orthoptera > Acrididae > Schistocerca > Schistocerca cancellata. The sequence goes on from NC_064628.1 coordinate 484,053,544, forward strand.
GGTCTTTTCATCCAGATCGACTCTTTCTGAACCACCCCGTACATCTTTCTCAGTATTTTCCACTCTTGTTTTCTCTTCTTCTTGATTTCTGTTCTGTTTTTGTCTTAATTTGGCATTGATGGAAATATTTCTTTTATTGTAATGGCTCAATGTAGTTCTGTACGCTTTTCGTATTTCTGGGATGCTTTCTTCGTTATATATGAAGTTCAGTCCTGTTGTCTCTATAGTCTCTCTCAGTTATTTGAATCTATCTACTTGTGTCACCTTTCCATACATCGCTACAAGTGGCTGTCTGTCTGAAATTTGTGTCCGTGCACTGCATTTTTCGTATGAGCTTTGTAGTCCTATTTCGGCTGAGATTTCATGTACTGTCTATAGAGCGTCTCTGGCTTCTTTTAAGTTATTTGCCATGATGGCTATATCATCAATAAACGCATTTTATGCTGACGGTTTTATCCTTGTGTCTCCCCGTCTTTAACCCATTGATTCCTTTGTCCCATCTCCCGATTATTTTCTAAAAAACCGAGTTAAATAGCATTAGTGACAAGGCGTATGCCTCTATGACTCCTGCTTGATTTCGAATGGTTCCGAGATTTCTGCAGTAAACTTCACTTTGGATGTTGATTATTGATAATGATTCTTGCATTAGTTTTCTGGTCTTTTGTCCATATTCATTTCTTCTACTGTGTTCAACAGTCTTTATCTATGGAGCCATAGGCCTCCTTCAATTCTACGAATGTTATTGTGGTGTTCCTTGTTGTGTTACTAGAGGAGGCCGAAATGCACGCGTTTTAGCTCACGCAGGCTGGCTGGCGTGAGGAGGGAAGAACTATACTGACGTGAGGTCTGGAACATGACAAGGAATGAGAGTTCAGAAAGCGGACATAATAAGTTTGATACTTAACTTTAATCCATTAATGAGGAACGTCGCTCTTGACGGTACATGATTCACAATCTTATCTGTTCAGAAGACATATAGTAACTGAATATGGCGCCTTGCTAGGTCGTAGCAAATGACGTAGCTGAAGGCTATGCTAAACTTTCGTCTCTGCAAATGAGAGCGTATGTAGACAGTGAACCATCGCTAGCAAAGTCGGCTGTACATCTGGGGCGAGTGCTAGGGAGTCTCTCTAGACTAGACCTGCCGTGTGGCGGCGCTCGGTCTGCAATCACTGATAGTGGCGACACGCGGGTCCGACGTATACTAACGGACCGCTGCCGATTTAAAGACTACCACCTAGCAAGTGTTCTCAGGTACAAGATCTATTCACTGCATGATCTTCCCTTTCTGAATCCTTCTTTGACTTCTCCAATCGGTGGATCTGTTTGAGGCTCTTGCCGATATAACAGGCTTTGGATAGAATTTTGTAGGTCGCAGGCAGTTGTGAAATCTTTTGTTGTTATTAGGGTCCTTTCGGTACCATAAATATATACATCTGCGAGTGTGTTTTGTGTATTTTGATGCTAAAGCTGCTGAGTTTCAAACCTTACATATTACCACGAATAAATTAATTTATTGCTATTTTGCAACACCAAACAGCTACACTGACAAACCCAGAAGTGATGCCCATCTGCTATTGTCATTCGTACAGGTAGTGTGCAGAAAGTAGATGGTTTGTCTCAGAGGAATGTGGGTTTCAGAGTGAAAGTAGCACGACCTCTGCCTTCGAAACAATTTTCTCTGTAAGTGACGCCCAAAGGTGTCACTACGATTTTAGTGTAGTTTGAATGCTCAATAAATTTTCAGTTGCCAAGATCGCTAAAATCATTTATTGATATAGATGATCAGTTTCGGCAGTTCTCTGATGTCATCTTTGGATCTGCAAAAGATGAGATAGAAAATGCTAGGATACAGCAACCAACGAAACCAACATGTCCAAGATATGCAATGTGGAGTAGCAACATACCTACGTTTACACCATTGCACAATCTTCTCCTTCTGTACAATAAGTGCTGCTGTACAATGTATGTCTGTACTGGTATCGTGAGCTGTACTAGAAGTCGGCATGCTAGTTTTAAAGTAACAGCTATACACTATGTGATCAAAAATATCCGGACACCTGGCTGAAAATGACCTACAAGTTCGTGGAGCCCTCCATCGGTAATTCTGGTATTCAACATGGTGAAGGCCCTCTATTAGCCTTGCTGACAGCTTCCACTCTCGCAGGCATACGTTCAGTCAAGTGCTAGATTGGGGAATGGCAGCCCATTCTTCAAGGAGTGTTGCACTGAGGAGAGGTATCTATGCCTGTCGCTGAGGCGTGGCACGCAGTCGGCGTCCCAAAACATCCCAAAGGTGTTCTGTTATTGTGTAACCACTCCGCCACAGGCAGTGGATTATGAACAGGTAACCAATCGTGTTGAAAGATGCCCGAATTGCTCTTCAACAATGGGAAGCAAGAAGACGTTTAAAACATCAGTGTAGGCCTGTGCTGTGATAGTGCCACGCAAAACAACAAGGGGTGCAAGCCCCCTCCACGAAAAACGCAACCACATCATAATACCACCACCTCCGAATTTTATTATCAGCACTACACTCTGGCAGATGACGTTCACAGAGTATTCGTCATACCCACACCCTGCTATCGGATCGCCACATTGTGCACCGTTTTTCGTCACTCCGCACAACGTTTTTCCACTGTTCAATCGCCCAATGTTTACGCTCCTCACACCAAGAAAGGCGTCGTTTGTCATTTGCCGGCTTGGTGCGTGGCTTATGAGCAGCCGCTCGACCATGAAATCCAAATTTTATAACCTCCCGCCTAACTGTCATAGTACTTGCAGTGGATCCTGATACAGTCTCTAATACCTGTCTGATGGTCTGGACAGATGTCTGCCTATTACACATTGCGACCATCTTCAACTGTCGGTAGTCTCTGTAAGTCAACAGACGAGGTCGGCCTGTACGCTTTTGTGCTGTACGTGTCCCTCAACGTTTCCACTTTACTATCACATCGAAAACAGTGGACGTTTAGGAGTGTTGAAACCTCGTGTACAGACGTATGTCACAAGTGACACTGAATCACCATACCATGTTCGAAGTCCGCAAGTTCCGCGGAGCGCCCCATTCTGCGCTCTCACGATGTCAAATGACTACTGAGGTCGCTGATATGGAGTACCTGGCAGTAGGTTGCAACACAATGCACCTAATATGAAAAACGAACGTTTCTGGGTGTGTGTCCGGATACTTATGATCACATAGTGTATGTTATTGCGCTGTTTACAAGTGATCACCTTCATTACCACTTTACAATTGATAAATCTCGGCGTAAGCATTCTTAGTGATATCAAAGTACATCAGATGGTGCAGTGGTAGTACGAATCGATATTACCATCTCTCATTGGTTTAAGGCATGTATCTAGTGTTACATATAATTACATTTGCCTAAATTATTGTCATAACATATAAGTCAAAGCAGTATTCTGCATTTAAAAAATAGTATTTAAAATCATGTGCAACATTCATAAAATATAATTTATTCATAAAACTTTTTATGTCATTTTAGAAAATTATAAAAGACATTTTATAAAAATTCTTAATAATTCTTTACCAAATTTTCCTTTTTACGAAGTCAAAACCAATTTGTCAACCTACAGCCACTTGAAAGTTCTCTACATACAGCTAATGGTATATGTAGGTTGGTTTTAATGCATCCAGGAATAGCTCTATATCTACAAGCACAGATATGATATTTCATTGAGAATATATATATATATATATATATATACACACACACACACACACACACACACACACACACACACACACACATATATATATATATATATATATATATATATATATATATACAGGGTGTTTCAAAAATGACCGGTATATTTGAAACGGCAATAAAAACTAAACGAGCAGCGATAGAAATACACCGTTTGTTGCAATATGCTTGGGACAACAGTACATTTTCAGGCAGACAAACTTTCGAAATTACAGTAGTTACAATTTTCAACAACAGATGGCGCTGCGGTCTGGGAAACTCTATAGTACGATATTTTCCACATATCCACCATGCATAGCAATAATATGGCGTAGTCTCTGAATGAAATTACCCGAAACCTTTGACAACGTGTCTGGCGGAATGGCTTCACATGCAGATGAGATGTACTGCTTCAGCTGTTCAATTGTTTCTGGATTCTGGCGGTACACATGGTCTTCCAAGTGTCCCCACAGAAAGAAGTCACAGGGGTTCATGTCTGGCGAATAGGGAGGCCAATCCACGCCGCCTCCTGTATGTTTCGGATAGCCCAAAGCAATCACACGATCATCGAAATATTCATTCAGGAAATTAAAGACGTCGGCCGTGCGATGTGGCCGGGCACCATCTTGCATAAACCACGAGGTGTTCGCAGTGTCGTCTAAGGCAGTTTGTACCGCCACAAATTCACGAAGAATGTCCAGATAGCGTGATGCAGTAATCGTTTCGGATCTGAAAAATGGGCCAATGATTCCTTTGGAAGAAATGGCGGCCCAGACCAGTACTTTTTGAGGATGCAGGGACGTTGGGACTGCAACATGGGGCTTTTCGGTTCCCCATATGCGCCAGTTCTGTTTATTGACGAAGCCGTCCAGGTAAAAATAAGCTTCGTCAGTAAACCAAATGCTGCCCACATGCATATCGCCGTCATCAATCCTGTGCACTATATCGTTAGCGAATGTCTCTCGTGCAGCAATGGTAGCGGCGCTGAGGGGTTGCCGCATTTGAATTTTGTATGGATAGAGGTGTAAACTCTGGCGCATGAGACGATACGTGGACGTTGGCGTCATTTGGACCGCAGCTGCAACACGGCGAACGGAAACCCGAGGCCGCTGTTGGATCACCTGCTGCACTAGCTGTGCGTTGCCCTCTATGGTTGCCGTACGCGGTCGCCCTACCTTTCCAGCACGTTCATCCATCACGTTCCCAGTCCGTTGAAATTTTTCAAACAGATCCTTTATTGTATCGCTTTTCGGTCCTTTGGTTACATTAAACCTCCGTTGAAAACTTCGTCTTGTTGCAACAACACTGTGTTCTAGGCGGTGGAAATCCAACACCAGAAAAATCCTCTGTTCTAAGGAATAAACCATGTTGTTTACAGCACACTTGCACGTTGTGAACAGCACACGCTTACAGCAGAAAGACGACGTACAGAATGGCGCACCCACAGACTGCGTTGTCTTCTATATCTTTCACATCACTTGCAGCGCCATCTGTTGTTGAAAATTGTAACTACTGTAATTTCGAAAGTTCGTCCGCCTCAAAATGTACTGTTGTCCCAAGCATATTGCAACAAACGGTGTATTTCTATCGCTGCTCGTTTAGTTTTTATTGCCGTTTCAAATATACCGGTCATTTTTGAAACACCCTGTATATATACAATGGAGCTACTTAATGTTTGCGCTTGTGCTGTCAATTTGATGTTTACAAGAGCTTATTCATGAAAATACATCATTCGAGGTGTAAGTGAAATTTCACCATCTGACGCCAATGTGCGAACATAATTGTCTATTTGCAAGTACGTGTTGATACGTGGCTGCAAGACTCATTTCATTACTACGCTACAATGATTCTGCTTACGCATTTACCGGTGATGTCATTTTCAAAAGTGGGCTAAATAATTGAGCCCAGCCGGCAGTCTGAGTCAACACAAGGGTGGGTGACAGTAGTATCTTTGAGAGTTCTTTGCCTGACCAGAGAGGCAGCGTTTAGCTTGAACGAGAAACATACTGAAGATATGTACAGTTCTGGTATTGTGTCTGAAAAGTAGGAACGCAGAACTTGTCGTTTTTGTATGTGGTGTTCCTTGATGAGACCTAGCCATATTTCATGTGTAAGATGTATTGCTGCATTCAAATTTTTGTATAATCCCTGACGAGTGTCTCCATTTCTGTGACTATGTGTGAGTTTCGTTCACATATAGTTTTGTGTAACGATTGAAATTTTAAATGGAATAGGGGCTTGTAGATTCCAGGAATTGTTTTACATGAGGTGGCCACAAGGGCGACTGCATCCATTTTATATTTGTCCGTCTGTACCTCTATCAAGTTGCACTATCCTGTTTCAAATGAAAACGAGAGTAAATGATATATAGAGAATCCTTAATGTAATATATAACTTGTAGCTATTTAACTAGTATGTTTTATGAGAATCTTTTGTTTGGCTTGGCCTGAAACCTTTTCAATTGCAAGCTAGTTTCCCACTGTACATCATTCCACGTGCATGCTTTGTTAATGGAAACATTGCTGACATTATATTTGTATGGGTGTTTCTCGCCATTTCTCTGCAAGAAGCTCCATTTTTATTTTGTGAAATTATTTGACCAGCAGACTTATCTATGTTTGATGCTACTTCCATTGCTGGTTGTCGACATTATCATCACTGTTGGCTCAAGTACTTCTTGTTTCAGTCGATAGATACAATGGAAATTAATTTCTCCCTCACGACTGATTTTTCCCTGGAATCTTAGTTACATATTTTCGCTACTTACTGCCAGCGACCGTTTTAAGTTTATTCTAGTCCCTTTGTATTCTAAGTAAGATTTGCAATGCAGCAAACTCTATCCTACAACATCCTACAACAGCAAAGTTTATCTTTCTGTAATTTTCATTTTTATTAAAGTAACTTCTGTTAATTTCAGTGACTTGTGACATTATGCAGTGCAAACCTTTATATGTGGATGAGGAATGAAACTCAGTGGAATTATGTAGAGGTAGCTAAAATATACTGAAAAGTAATGACTTCGAAATTCTTTCATTCCGTTCTCTATATCGGTTGGTGTATTACACATAGTGCATGTTACTCAGTTGATATCCTCGCATTGCTGATGCAAGTTCCAACCTTCTGCCGCTGCGGGACTCCGAACTGTAGCGTGTGACACGGCAGTGTGTAACATAAGTATGTCGGCGCGTGACAGACTCTCAGGAAACTGAAAGCACGAATTCGAAAATTTCGTCCACACGTATGGAGCACCCTTTCCTGCAGCGTGACGTTGCCAGACCACACACGTCCGCTGTGACATCTGCAAAAATCCTGCCCTTGGGTATACTTTCATCGATCGTCCTTGATACATTCCCCACTTGGCCCTATCCGATTTCGTTTGCTTATAAAACTTAAAGAACACCTTCCAGGACGTCAGATTTATAGTGATAACGTGGCGCACGCTGAGGTGGGGTTGTGACTCCATCCAGAAAGTTCTACAGTGATGGTATCAACAAACTGATCTCTCATTGGGAGCAACGTGTTCGTCACCAGGGTGTCTGTGTTGGGAAGTAAATGTGTAGACATCAAGAATTAAGACGTAGAACGTTAAAAATGTTTGTTTTATTTAGAAAGTACTAAGAACTTCTACCTCAAAAATACGCACCCTCCTAGGTAAACCAGTGGAGATAGTCGTATGATCGAAGTGAGATATGGTATATGGTTTCAATTATTCGCTTATGTAGTTTTCTTTTTTGCTTGATACAGGTAGCACTAACAAGTGCTTTGCGGGAGTTTGCCCTGCAACGATTGACCTCTGTAAACTAAAGTATAGTGATGAAGTGCATTTTGCCAGAGCTTAACGTATTAAATGATTTTGTACAATCTGCGCTCTGCATAACACAAAGTCAGATCAATTAGCAAAGAGTAAAGTTTCAAACACGGAGGATAGTTGAATTATTAACTCAGGTACTTAAATATTTCTGGCAACTTTTGCTGGATTTATATTAATAAGTAGATGAGTATCTACATCAACATCTTTCCATGTATATAAGAATATACAGCCTACAGTTGCAGGTTAACTTTATCGTTTACCTAGGTTTCAACGTTAGTAATAATGTCTTCTTCAGAACCTGCAAAAAGTTAATATTATAATGTGCTAGTAAATTATATTAGATATGGTCATCCTACAGGATGCAATGTGTAGTACTTACATAAAATATTATTTAAATGTTTGCGTAAAACAGGCCATGTCCTAAGTCAACTTCATAAAACTTGATGCATATCCATAAGGTTTTGTCACTTCTATTAAATAAGCTGTAGCACATTCACTTTAAGCCCGTTGTATGGGCCTCGTCGTGTAACTAGAGACTGCGGACCGCGAGGGCTTCGCGGTCTGCCTCACAGAGGGCGGCGCGCATGCGCGAGACGTATAGAATCAGACTCTTATTACGGACGCGTCAGATAACATTTTTGCTATGAATTAATTTTATACTTTACTATTGTAAGTTAGTTACAGTATCCAGCATGACTACGTTTTACATTCTACTACAGAGCCTTATAAACTGACCAACAAATCTAGTATGAACATCTGTAGGAAAGGTTCTATAATTACAGAAACTGTAATGGTCACATGCATTATGAATTACTGCAAACCTAATACAGGCTGGAAGCCTTCGAAGTATGCACAATTTTTCAGATACAGTTGATCGTTCAGCAAAGTGACTCTATCTGTAATTAGGTGTGCATAAATTTGTAGTTCCTCAAGCGTGTCGAGTCTATATCCCTTATCTTCACATTATAATATTAACTTTTTGCAGGTTCTGAAGAAGACGTTATTACTAACGTTGAAACCTAGGTAAACGATAAAGTTAACCTGCAACTGTAGGCTGTATATTCTTATATAAACAATATCAGTTGCTGTCGCTGCATAAAAATGTTAAAAAAAATCTTTCCATTTGTCCACTCTTCGTACAGACAGAATTTCACACACCACAGTACCACAACGACCTGCAAGAGGATCCAGTCAAAATGACAACATGAGAAAGATTGTCCAGTTTGAAGATGTGCCATGTATGAAGTCTGAAGGTTACAGTTACGTGCGGCTTATGGCAGCATTGTAGACAAGACATCTCCGCACTCTGTTGCGAGCAGGTGTGGACACTCAGCGATTTAAGCGACTTTAACGTGGGATGAAAATGGCCGCAACACACTTGGGTCGGAGATCACACCCGAAGCTGGATTTCCGAGAACTGCAGTGTCTGGACTGCATCTCGAGTATCGCAAGTGATTGACGAAAATACGTTGGTCACTTTTGCAGAGTCATACGAGGCGACGAAACCTGTTCTCAGTCAGATCGCCGCCTATTGGAATGTTGGGCGTCAGGAATCTATTTCTACCAGAACTGTTCGGAGACAAAGCCACCACATGTGCCCGCATCTCGTGGTCGCGCGGTAGCGTTCTCGCTTCCCACGCCCGGGTTCCCGGGTTCGATTCCCGGCGGGGTCAGGGATTTTCTCTGCCTCGTGATGGCTGGGTGTTGTGTGCTGTCCTTAGGTTAGTTAGGTTTAAGTAGTTCTAAGTTCTAGGGGACTGATGACCATAGATGTTAAGTCCCATAGTGCTCAGAGCCATTTGAACCACCACATGTTCTTCAGCAGTGCTTTCACATAACGTGGCGAGTAACTGTATTTTGTCTTTATATCTGCCTTCCAGAGAGCACTTTCCATATCCAGCTGCTGAATGTTACCGTGACTATGTGTCACAGTGACTTCATCGTACTCTATGTGTACACCCAGTGAAGTGTAATTGTGATTGGCTCGTCGATTACGTTCGGCGAACACTAGTTTTGCTACAAGCCAAGTACCGTGATTTCCGTCGAATACTGCTTTATAAATTTTAAAACACTGAATACGTGAAATGGGTGCTTCGCAGGTAAGTTTTGGTGTGAACGAGAGTCGTCTATTGCGAGGAGGTTTTATAAATAATTTCTGCATTGATACCAAATTTTAAATCAGATGTTTCAGATAACTCGCATCCAAATAAATTCGAAGACGTGCTGAAAGGTAATGCCTCAGAATTTTCTATGTGAAAAATCTTAAACCTTTTTAAATAAAACACACTCTGTTAACACACTGCAACTTTATTCTTCATGTCTATGAACTTATTTCTTATCATAATTACCCTGGCGACGAGCACATTTCTCTAAACGACAGTCCAGTTTGTTGATACTACCACTGTAGAATGTTCCACCGCCACTGCTGAATGTTTCAGTTTACTGACACAGCCACCACCTCACCTCTTCTCGCACCGCTACAGCACTATGAAAGTGAAGTCCTCGAAAGTGTGCTCAAAGTTTTGGTAACGTAAATATCGGATGTGGCCAAGTTGAGGTTAGGATGGTAATTTCCTTAGTTACGAGCACGAGCAACCCATCGTTGCCCATTTCTGTCTAAGTAATATGCATGGCATGATGTACCTCAACCGTTATTGACTACAGAATAAAAAATTCAGAGGAATTACTTTTCAGCATGCCCACGATTAAGAAATGCATGTACGTGGTTACTTCAGAAGGTGATAATGGCAATAGCCGATGATATGGTGAAAAACTTGTCAATTCTGACACTGCAGTTGTTCTATTACTATACGATGGCTGACATTTAGGCCACGATCACAGAGTTATTTTAGCTGAAAAAGTTACTAAGAGAACTGGTGAATTGCTATAAAATAGGATTTTCCCATTAGTTAACGCCACGCTGAAGGATTCTGGAGCAGTCAGGGATATCTGTTCTTTGTGATAAAAACATGATTATCATCACAAAAATCAGAAAATTCGTGTAGATGCATATTGCATTCGTATCTCTAGGAACTCACCTCGTGGCATAACCAATGGTACACTTACATTAAGCCTGCAGGAACCTAGACAATAATTGTAAGAAGAAACAAACTTGACAGTCCGCAAGTGTCCAACCGATCTAAGAATAGTACTGGAATAGTTTGGAGTAACGCTCCTTTAACAACCAACCTGGAACCCATATCGTACACCCCAAAAGAAAGGCAGCAATAGGCGAAACAACTTATTGGCCGTAAATAAGGATAAAACCCCAAGAACATCGACCAAACGAATAGAACCGACATCAATGCCATCCTCATGTATACCAGTGTAGCATGGATTTCTCTTACTCTTAAGTCTTATAACTTTCTCCAGATCCAGGGATGATATGCACTCCGCCTCACTCCACGTGCCAAGCTGTTTTCTTCCACTCATACCCTGTATCAGCTCGCTGATTGTCAAACCTCCCCAAACATGGAGAACACCTTCGCCTCCCATACATCTCCCGAAGACTTGACTCACAACACTCAGTAATCTCCCCATCCTTGAAAATATGGGCCCACACCCTTCATCACATGCCAAATTCCCTCTATTCTCCATGACTCCAAGCCCTTTCAAGTGCAATTTCAGTCGAGTTCCCCTGCCATAACATGAACACGTACCTGAAGTCTAACCTTATTTCCCAACCATAACCTTTGCTACTCATCCCATCCACGATGAAAATTCCAATAAATCTTCCGCTTGCCCAGATGGCATCCCATTCATCTCATAATACCTACATCATACCCACCAGTTATCAATTACGAGTACATTGCATTCCACATCCTCTCAATCTAACTTCCTCTCCAATACTTCTCGCATCTGAATTCCTACTCACACTTAGTGGGTGCCCCTATCATATCATATCATATTACATCACCATCATCTCACAAAAATCGTCACTTATTCTACCTTCTTAAATTATTTCACATTAAAACTGTAAAGTATACTGACCAATAGTTGAAGAGTGCTGATCTGGGTGTTGCCAGGCTGTTCCTACTACAGTCAATGTAAGTAATTTAAATAAGGTGTAGCGAGAATTATATGCGCAAGGTTTAGTAATCAAGAAAGTTGCTTTGGCAGCAGTCATGGCACTTGTCTTGTGAGTAGGTTTGGACTGTAACATCATTGTCAGCAGAGGTAAAACCACTACTGTTATGAGAGGGCTATGTACAGCGTGTCGTGCCAGTAGCTTCATTGAGTTCAGCCGGCAAACAAGATCTGTGCCCGACTCTCCTGAGGTGGGCAGCTAGAGTAGCTGTAGAAACTTCTAGAGAAAAGTAATAACATTACTTCGCTTGCAAATTATCTTGCAAACTTGCAGTTCTGTAGATCATTTTTCTTTCACTGGTTATCCACTAATCACCTCAGGGCAACTGTATTTATTTTCTGTTGTTATTTTGAATATATTGCACTGAGAATCTATCAGTAAACCGAGATGTTTATGTGTGTAGCGTCTGTTCTTTTGGACCCTTAGAGGAATCAGCGGGAGGTTGCGAGCTATGAGTATGGTGGTCGGGGCGCGCTATGTCAACAGTGAGCGACAGGTTGGCATTTTAGGTTGAATGGGAAGCGTGCTTGGATAGTCGACACCATTACGGTGACCGTCTCGCGTAAAGCAGGAAATCCTGGTATGAGTCCTGATCCAGCACAAATTTTGAGTTGTCGCCATTGAACTCATTTCAGTGTCTGAATGCGGCCGATATGAGAATTTCTATTTCATCATGAACCTGATATATATTAGTAAAAAATTTGTTTTCCATTTAGCCCTTTTCCTATTTCTTTTCCATTTTAGAGAGGAAGAACGCTCAATTAATATTGTATGTTCTACTGCAGTTTTATGACTTCCTAGTGATGTGTAGCTTGCTGAACATTTTCGTCACTGTACCATCACTTCATTAGAAATATTTTGCGATGATAATCAGCGAAAAGCCAGTGTGCCAGTGATGTACATCCAAGTTTACCCGTGTAAGATACAGGCGATTACATTAATTTTTCGTCGATTATATGATGATTACTTCTTCAGAGCACAGACACACCACCTGTTTTCACAGGCAAGCGCCGCGTGTTGGCTGTATAGAAGGTAGCTGCGCTGCCACTTGATTTAACTGGATTGTTTTGTACTTTGATAGAGAAAAAGATCTTTAGTGTCACTGAGTATCCCGTGTCACCTTTGTATTCTATAACATTAGAGAAATGACTAAAATGAATGTGTTCGTCTATTTGTAGTCCTGTTGTTGTTGTTGTTGTGGTCATCAGTCCTGAGACTGGTTTGATGCAGCTCTCCATGCTACTCTATCCTGTGCAAGCTTCTTCATCTCCCAGTACCTACTTCTGAATCTGCTTAGTGTATTCATCTCTTGGTCTCCCCCTACGATTTTTACCCTCCACGCTGCCCTCCAATACTAAATTGGTGATCCCTTGATGCCTCAGAACATGTCCTACCAACCGATCCCTTCTTCTGGTCAAGTTGTGCCACAAACTTCTCTTCTCCCCAATCCTATTCAATACTTCCTCATTAGTTATGTGATCTACCCATCTAATCTTCAGCATTCTTCTGTAGCACCACATTTCGAAAGCTTCTATTCTCTTCCTGTCCAAACTACTTACGGTCCATGTTTCACTTCCATACATGGCTACACTCCATATAAATACTTTCAGAAATGACTTCCTGACACTTAAATCTATACTCGATGTTAACAAATTTCTCTTCTTCAGAAACGCTTTCCTTGCCATTGCCAGTCTACATTTTATATCCTCTCTACTTCGACCATCATCAGTTATTTTGCTCCCCAAATAGCAAAACTCCTTTACTACTTTAAGTGTCTCATTTCCTAATCTAATACCCTCAACATCACGCGACTTAATTCGACTACATTCCATTATCCTCGTTTTGTTTTTGTTGATGTTCATCTTATATCCTCCCTTCAAGTCCTAGGCTGACGGTAATGAAGGAATAACAAAGCAGAAGTATCGAGAAAAATACTGGAAAGGGCAGGCGTCACACGTGTGAATCGTACGAGCGAGAGTGAGATGTGACGGTGAAGGGCGGACCGCCGCCGCAGGCTACCAAATGCGGCGTCGGCAGTCGGTCCAGTTACTATTGCAGCGCGAGCCTTTGTCCCGGAGACAAAGGGCTGTCGTGATTCATCCCGGGCATCCTGCGCCGTGGCTGCGGCCAGTAGCGCGGCGCGCCACGCGCATGCGCGATGAGGGCGCGTGCTGCCCTGGCAGGCTGGCGACTGCGCCTGCGCCGCCGCCGCCGCCTCCCCCGCGTGGCTACACACACTAATGCCGCAGGAAACGTCCGAAAAGCCGCCTCAAATACCAAGCAGCCTCCCCCGGGCACGTGTGCGCGGATTCGTCGCCTGCCGGCTGGCCGTTTTAACGGCTTTGTCCCGACGCTGCCAACCACGCCCACCGAAGCGGCGGAAACTCGCTTCAGCGACAGTGTATGCGTGTACGAATACCCAATGGAAATGACATTACACGACTTGCCGCAGCGTCTCCAGATAATTTATTCTAAAATAGCGGTGCTGTACAGAGAGAATTAGCAAGTTAGATGGCAATGTGGTTAGGATGCCAAACTCGTTTCCTGAAAGGGATGTCGTCCAGAAAACAAACTCAGAGGCAAGGAGATGAAGATTATATGGAAGATACGGATTCGCGAGAAAGATTTGACCGAGCACTGAAAGACTTAAGTCGAAACAAGGGCGCTCAGAATTATTAAGATATTTGGCGGAGGAAAGCCATGACAAAAGTAATCCAGCTGGTATGAAAGGGCATATTTTTGATCATTCTGGGCTTACTCCACTTTTAAGTATTATTTATAACTCTTCTTTCAGAGCATAAAAATTCCTGTGCAGGAAGTGCTGTAAGATTGGCAGCAATGTTGAGCACAGAGGGAAGCAATCTATTGTTCAAAGCACAATGGGATCATGTCCACTGTCACAGATTGCATGCTTTGTGTGATTTCTAATTAGAGCAGACTGATGATTATGAGTGATTCGTTTGAAGAGATGGAAGATAACGCAACGAAATATCGGCGTTCTAGCTTAGTTAATTTAAGAATAACTTCGTAAATTTTATGAATGAGAAATAACTAACGATACTAACCAGATGCGGGCGCTGATATTAAATGTATAATAACGACATTTTACGGTACTTTCACAGACATTATTTGCTATGTTTGCACGTTTTTTCCTTTAATACAGGGGAGGACCCAGCTGCTGAGGAAGGTGGTGCTACTGAACAGCTGGCAATAATGTCTGCAATGTAGGTGGAGGTGAGAGCTGAGGAAGAAGATGTTCTCGACACCCTGTGTAGTGGGAGAGGACCATCTGCCAACGGCAGAGGAACTGTGGTAAGAATATACTATAAAGAAGGGCGTAAGAGTTTCAGATAAAAGCCTTACTGCCAACGGCCCCTGCTACGAGTTGCCATATCGTCATCAAAGAAGAAGAGACAAAACATATTTAATTCCTTCTGGAAACCTAGTGATTGTAGTCGTCAAAATGTGTACCTTTGGGGACTTGTTCCGTCAAGCTCAATTATAATATCTCGGCTAAGAGAAGGTTCCATATATCCTAAAGAAGTCAGTTTCAAATATTTTTTAAGGATCAGAGTGATATCTGTAAGAATGTCCATCTTCTACAAATAGTAATGTAATATATTCAGACTCTCGTACCGACCAAAATAGGAACACTAAAGTGTCGTTGTCTCCCATGAAGTTCTATGTGTGAAGTCACAGCCATTGATCATAATTTTTTTGTATCAGGACATTCTTAATTACCAAATGATAATGAGTTTGGTTTAGTGGAGCATGCAACCAGAGAAATTTTGCCCTTTCATGTGCCAAATTGTTTGATGGATATCGTTGGACGAGCGAAGGAAACGCCCCTACATTTGACATCAATGCAATGAACTCTCAGACATCTTTTCCTCCAGAACCTTGGAGAATCCAGTAATGAACAGAAAAAATATGGTTGATGGTTGTGGTATCAAGTGACTGACTCTGACATGGTTACATTATGAAATAGAATTTCCTTTTATCATGATGTTTGAGGAGATTCTGAACCCTGATGTCGAATTTGACGAAGTTGAGTTGAGAAAGAAGCCCATCCAACGGATGACGTACTTTTTTAGCAACTAGGTGGGCCTTCCTTATATCAGGCGTCGGTCAGCAACGACAGCGAGGAAAAAAAATGGTGGTTTTACTGCTAAGCGGTATGTTCCACCTGTGCTTCACCATTTGCTCAAGAACCTACCGTGTGACACTGCCACAACACGTTCCTCCACTTTGCAAGAGCAAGCCGACAAAAATCAATATATTTGTATTTGAAATACATGACTCTCTGTTTGAAAATATTTCTTATAAGGAATAAAATTAAAATTATGTATACAAGAAATATGTTTTCTTTACTGTTTCCTTAAAAAAACCCAAGACCAGAACAAAGAGGAAGATACAAGCACAAAATATTCTGTGCACAAAACAAGCAAGTCCAAAGTTTTTCATTTTTCTTCAAGGTATCATAAACTAACACCTAAAATTACCCTTCTTCAGAATGAGAATATATTAAATCAAATATCTTCAATCATTCAAAAACTTTAAAGTGGTGTGAACTTTCTCCTGTAATTAATTATTCAGATAAAACTTCACGTCTACCTTTTTCAAGTTTTTTACTATGACTTGATTCCCTTGTGCACTGAACGCCCCATATATGAGACAGGTGAAATACACTCAGACTTCAGAAAGCATGTAATAAGTTCAGTCTCAAATAAGGCAGGTGCTGATTGATGTGAATACACTCCTGGAAATGGAAAAAAGAACACATTGACACCGGTGTGTCAGACCCACCATACTTGCTCCGGACACTGCGAGAGGGCTGTACAAGCAATGATCACACGCACGGCACAGCGGACACACCAGGAACCGCGGTGTTGGCCGTCGAATGGCGCTAGCTGCGCAGCATTTGTGCACCGCCGCCGTCAGTGGGCTTTCACACCACATATACATACACTCCTGGAAATTGAAATAAGAACACCGTGAATTCATTGTCCCAGGAAGGGGAAACTTTATTGACACATTCCTGGGGTCAGATACATCACATGATCACACTGACAGAACCACAGGCACATAGACACAGGCAACAGAGCATGCACAATGTCGGCACTAGTACAATGTATATCCACCTTTCGCAGCAATGCAGGCTGCTATTCTCCCATGGAGACGATCGTAGAGATGCTGGATGTAGTCCTGTGGAACGGCTTGCCATGCCATTTCCACCTGGCGCCTCAGTTGGACCAGCGTTCGTGCTGGACGTGCAGACCGCGTGAGACGACGCTTCATCCAGTCCCAAACATGCTCAATGGGGGACAGATCCGGAGATCTTGCTGGCCAGGGTAGTTGACTTACACCTTCTAGAGCACGTTGGGTGGCACGGGATACATGCGGACGTGCATTGTCCTGTTGGAACAGCAAGTTCCCTTGCCGGTCTAGGAATGGTAGAACGATGGGTTCGATGACGGTTTGGATGTACCGTGCACTATTCAGTGTCCCCTCGACGATCACCAGTGGTGTACGGCCAGTGTAGGAGATCGCTCCCCACACCATGATGCCGGGTGTTGGCCCTGTGTGCCTCGGTCGTATGCAGTCCTGATTGCGGCGCTCACCTGCACGGCGCCAAACACGCATACGACCATCATTGGCACCAAGGCAGAAGCGACTCTCATCGCTGAAGACGACACGTCTCCATTCGTCCCTCCATTCACGCCTGTCGCGACACCACTGGAGGCGGGCTGCACGATGTTGGGGCGTGAGCGGAAGACGGCCTAACGGTGTGCGGGACCGTAGCCCAGCTTCATGGAGACGGTTGCGAATGGTCCTCGCCGATACCCCAGGAGCAACAGTGTCCCTAATTTGCTGGGAAGTGGCGGTGCGGTCCCCTACGGCACTGTGTAGGATCCTACGGTCTTGGCGTGCATCCGTGCGTCGCTGCGGTCCGGCCCAGGTCGACGGGCACGTGCACCTTCCGCCGACCGCTGGCGACAACATCGATGCATTGTGGAGACCTCACGCCCCACGTGTTGAGCAATTCGGCGGTACGTCCACCCGGCCTCCCGCATGCCCACTATACGCCCTCGCTTAAAGTCCGTCAACTGCACATACGGTTCACGTCCACGCTGTCGCGGCATGCTACCAGTGTTAAAGACTGCGATGGAGCTCCGTATGCCACGGCAAACTGGCTGACACTGACGGCGGCGGTGCACAAATGCTGCGCAGCTAGCGCCATTCGACGGCCAACACCGCGGTTCCTGGTGTGTCCGCTGTGCCGTGCGTGTGATCATTGCTTGTACAGCCCTCTCGCAGTGTCCGGAGCAAGTGTGGTGGGTCTGACACACCGGTGTCAATGTGTTCTTTTTTCCATTTCCAGGAGTGTAATTAAGGTGAGGACGGCCAATGATCTTTTCAGTGCAGATGCGCACCAGGCTCTAATTTCTACGGGAATCGGCAAAATGCCGCTAGTAATGAAGTTAATGGGCAAGGGACACCACATTAGCAGTGTGTGGATAGGTGGAGAATTTGGGTATGAGGAGGCATGATAGGGTAGTCTGCGCAGTTATGATGTGTGGATGATTTAGTGGTCAGCACATCTGCCCAGTAAGCAGGATATCCGGGTTGGAATCAAAGTACGACACACATTTCCCACCTTCCCCTTTGAATTAAATCAATGCCCATACACAATCAATGTCCGTTATTTCTTTGTGCCTTAAAATAGGGTAGAAGTTCTGAGGAAATTTGACGCTAGAAGTATTAGAACAATTTTGTAGTTTCAATATCAAACTGACGTTGGCTGAAGTACAGAGGACATAAAATGCAGACGAGGCGTCCTGTAGTCCTCATTTAGGAAATAGAGAGATTGGAGAGCGGGCCGCTGTTCGCAGGTTTAGTGAATAAAGGTTGCAGAGACGATGAGGATGCACAGGACAGACCAGAGAGCTGCAATATACCGGGCCACAACAACAACAACCATTAACAATCAGTAAATGTGAATAGTAAGATGCTTCTTATGACCAATCGACGGGTTATTTTCTGATCTAACCCTGTCGTGCTACGTCCACAGTAGCTTCTTATTTTTAACTGCGCCCTCCAATAACTATAAATTATTTAAATTACTGGCTTTTAGACACAATTCTGGAAATTTGTTTCATGCTCGTCAAATAACTTGAGTGCTCTTATTTCGAATTCCCTTTTAATCACTCGTTACGGTAATAAGTAAAGTAAAGTCGTATGGTACGAATGCGTGGGAGACCCAAAGAACTGGTTTAACTGCCGAACTGGAAAGGTTTTCCCCGTCCTTCGCACCTGCAGGCCCGCTTCTGTCGCGAAGTAAGAGAGCTTTGTAAGTAGGCATATCTGTTAAATGTAGGTGGCTGTGATGTGTCTTTGTGAAACTCAGTATCATGCTCGTGTTGGAGATGTTGAGAGAAGGGAGAGGGTGAAACGTTGTGCCGTCACATAGCCTACTCCTCTTGAATAGCGGTAAGGGGACACCGACCTTAAAGTTCTGATCCGACAGATGGATCACTGTCAACCGAATCGCAAGCCCTCACTTCATGTAATACTGCGGAGAGGTTGGGAATTTAATCCAACACATTGCAACAAAGACTGGTGATGAGGGACTTTGCGCCACCACCCCTCCTTTTCTCTCTGCCATAAAGGCAAAGGGAAAAATGCCAACATTGCGCAGCGTACCATGACGGTCACCCATCCAAATGCTGACCATGGCCAATGGTTCTTAATGGGAACCAGTAATCACCTCGGCACGGCCGTTAACATTACTGTAATTAATTCTTTCAACACTTTCTGGTCATATATTTAATTTACTTACAGCGTCGTTCTTGTTGTGGTCTGCAATTCCCCCAGACTACTTGGATTGTTCAGAGAAGCTCGGCGACGAGCTTTACCCAACGATGGTTAAATAAGTCTAGCTGTCAGAAACTGCTGGTTCCACTGATCCATATAATTGGTATCCAGAGTCCTACCGTGATGAAACTAAAGCTCTATAGGAACGGAATAGAGTTGAGCGATAAGTACCCTAAAGGCATGATATTGGTATCGCAGTGCATGGTTCCGACACGAAACAGTTTGAGTTTAATGGGTTTGGAACAGTTTATTGTCAACGAGTAGGCCCAGGATGCGTAATTTTGCCACGTTTTTATTAGGTTACCACTTTTGTCAGTCTGTTCGCTACAAATTCTGCAGTTGAATTGGAACTAATTTCCCGGTGAGTTAGAGACCTGTAATTTTAATCATATCTCTGAAGTGATTGATAACAGAATATTGACCCGCTTTGTCCTATGGTATATGGCCGAGGATAATTTGTTTATCACTGTCATTTCCCAGTGAGCTAGAGATTTGAAACTTTCAACGCAGCTCAGAACTAGAAGACAGTGCCATATTAGCTCGCTTTCTTGTCTGATATGTGGCAAAAGGTACTTTGTGCGAATAAAGAGCTAGTTGTGTTTCACAAGAACGATGTTTTCTAAATCCACCTTGACAGTGTGTCAATAGACCGTTTTCTTCCAGGTAATTCATAATGTTCGAACACAATATACTTTCTAAGATCTTGCTGCATATCGACGTTAACGATATGGGCCTATAATTTAGTGGATAACTCCTACTATCTTTCTTGAATATTGGTGTGACTGTGCAACTTTCCAGTCTTTCGGTACGGATCTTTCGTCGAGCGAACGGTTTTATACGATTGTTAAGTATGGAGCTAATGCATCACCATACTCCGAAAGGAACCAAATTGGTATACAGTCTGGACCAGAAGTCTTGCTTTAATTAAGTGATTTAAGTTGATTAACTATTCTGAGGATATTTACTTCTACGTTACTCATGTTGGCAGCTGTTCTTGGTTCGAATTCTGGAATATTTACTTCGTCTTCTTTCGTGAAGGCATTTCGGAAGGCAGTGTTTAGTAACTCTGCTTTGGCAGCACTGTCTTCGATAGTATCTCCATTGCTATCACGCAGAAAAAGTATTGACTGTTTCTTGCCGCTAACATACTTCACATACTACCAGAATCTCTTTGGATTTTCTGCCAGGTTTCGAGACAAAGTTTCGTTGTGGAAAGTGTTGTAAGCATCCCGCACTGAAGTCCGCGCTAAATTTCGAGCTTCTGCAAAATATCGCCAATCTTGGGGATTTTGCGTCTGTTTGAATTTGGCATGTTTGTTTCGTTGTTTCTGCAACAGTGTTCTAACCCGTTTTGTGTACCAAGGAGGATCAGCTTCATCATTTGTTAATTTATTTGGTATAAATCTCTCAATTGCTGCCGATACTATTTCTTTTAATTAAACCACATCTGGTCTACACTTATATTATTAAATTGGAATGAGTGGAGATTGTCTCTCAGGAAGGCGTCAATAAAATTTGTATTTGCTTTTTCAATAGGTATATTTGGCGCTTATTTTTCGAGGATTTGGGGAGTACAGTATTCAATCTCGCTACGACAACCCTGTGTTCACTAATCCCTGATTCGGTTTTGATGCTCGTTATTAGCTCAGGATCCAGCAGCGTAACAGTTGGGAATGTGATCGTCTTTTGTTCATGTACATAGGAAGCCAAAGGGTAATAATTGGTTTGTGATACGATTCCACAGTGCATTACAAAATGTTCCGCGAGGGCAAATGGATGAGCTGAGATGCGACCATGAAGTACAAGCGAGGTACAATAATCGTCCGTTGGTGAACAAGCAGAACATGGAATTTGGTCTACACCTGGGAGAAGGTGGTTTGCAATCCTATGGAGGAAATTTATTTGAGCCAGCATTCTCCTCGCGTGTCATAGTTTGAAGATTGAGGGTTAACATTTTAATCGTTTCAGGTCTCACTCACTCTCAGATTCTCACCAAAATTTGGTTAATTCATCACGAGACCTGCTGTCGATGACAAAGGCCCTTGGAGAGTCGGTCTACTACCTCAGGAATGTCAGTAATTCAGTTGTTGGCAAACCGAAAAACATTGTCAGGAAGTCCAGATGAGGAGACAGAGAAAGTAACTTTGGATGTGCAGGTTAGCCTGTTCGCATCTGGAATGTCCATCAGGCTGACAGTTTTGGGGGAGGTAGAATGGGAGCAACACGACCACCGAAAAGCGGTCACTGTCGCCGAAATCGTTGTGTGCAGTGCACTACAATACGGTAAATAAGTGCAGGAAGCAAAGTGTACGATTAAGGATTAAGAATGAGTCTCTTGTTGTTCTGAAATGATGAAATGGGAGAGGATCCGTCATTGAGACAACACCAAAATTACCATGCAGTTAATTAATGAAGAGACCGGTGCAAGATTTTCTGGAATTCCTGCCATGGGAATTTATGTGCACTAAAACTCTCCAGGGGGAAGGAAAGGTGGGTGGTGTTGTTGAATCAGCTTAAGGCAGGTAAATGTTGCTGTCTGGCGGCAGATAAATATTGCATTGCAAACAGTAAGATCAGTTGTTGAATACGCACAATTACCATCACCAAGCGCGTGTGGAGGGGCCTCCCCATACAGTCGAGTGAAATGACGTGTTAAGCCCTCCAGATGCTCTCTCACTGCTGAAAACGCTTCTAAAGGAAGCTGGTAGGAACTAGGCTCAGGATAGTGATTACCAGAAAGAACAATTTGTTGGAGGACAATTCAGATGGCAGATGGCTGGATAGAATGGTTGCAGTTGTCGTCATGTAGTCGTTAAGGTAGGTGACATTAATACAAATTTCACTATGTAATCGCCTTGAAGGTGAACTGGACGAGGGACGGAGGACGGGGGACGGAGGGGGAGGGGGAAGGCGGGGGAGAGATGAAGAGGCCGAAATAGTCAGTCGCTCTTCAGAGTCTTCGGTAGCCACCCCCGCATTCGTTTAACGGCCAGGAACACAGGTTCTCTGTCAGTTTATGGACATTTGGGGCCAGAAGGGCTGCCACTATCACCTTCGTCTTGCTTACTTCTTCGGATTGTCTTTTGAACTTCTGGAAGTTTCCAATATCTGTGACGATTTGATCGATTTAAGATCGAGAAAAGGGGTAGTGTATAGATGTACGATTCACTATCTTCAGCGACTTTAGCCTCTGGCTGGTGTCAGGCTGCGAGAGAATGTGGGTTTGGCACTAGGGTTCACCAGAGGGTGTCCCTTTACTGAGAGATGCCAGAGAAAAGGAATACTTCTCGGGCTATGGATGGGCGACTGGGGCCCACCATGTTACAATGGTCGAGTACCTCAGATGGAGGAGGTTCGTCACAATAAGATGGTTGATGTCATCTGTATGAGTCACAAGGATTTTTCTAGTTGCCGTAAAAATCATCGACATAATAACTGGGTGATGACCTTCACACTTATTTTTAGATTACTTATCGAAGCTCTTGTAGTCTTGGATTGTCTGTTCCTTCTTGTAAAACGGATACATCACCTGATGGAAGGGCTGCGAATCTTGGCAGTTGACGCAAGTTGTAGAGTAAACACGAGACGTTCTGTCATCCTGAATACGTCTGCAGTTGCCGTTTGTGGATTACAGGGACATTAAGAAGACATTTGTCTAATTTTGACGTACTCAAAGCACTACCTCGTGGTATATATGGCCTGAAGTCAGAGTAATAAACTATTGCCTTCATCTTTTCTGACAACATGGTCACATAACATGCTAAAATAAATGACTTCACATCAGTTCTATTATCCTCTGGCTCCTTCTGATAATGAGAGACAAATTTCATCTCTCACTGTTCCAGGCTGGCGCCTGGAACCTCATATGATTGTATTATCAATTCTTGGTTTAAGATAATTTAAACTTTAATGAGGAATAGAAACAAAAGATATCTTTCCCAAAGAAGTCTCAAAAGTAAGGCTCCAAACTAATCTTCGATGTGTTGCTTCAAGATTTCAGGTTAACATTTGAAATGATATCGTCATTCGCTCTAGTTCGACTAGGTAGTGAGATGTCGCTACTGCAAGTTTGAATAAGTTAGAGTTGCTTCATGGAAGAATGTCAACCAAGGTGTCATCCACTTTGACCAGGGATCTACTGCAAACGCCATCCAGTGTTCTCCTCGGCATGTGTGGTGAGTTTAATTTGCAGGCATCTTGGGTTGTAAGGGGGATACAGTCGTGCAGACACAAGGTGAACACCGTAGGCTGAACTGATTCTCACCGTAAGGTTTGAGCATGGGGGTAGTGTACACAGAAGTGAGTGTCAGAATGGTCACATCTGGGCATATACCGAAGGACTGTGTTACGTACCCTTCCCTGGTCAGATAGAAATTTGGAGAAATTTGGAAAAGAATGGGCATAACACTCCAATACGTAGAAAGAAATGTCATGAGTCATGAAAGTAAGGTAAGAAAAAACCTAAGCGAGAACTAGGCTGTCATGTGGAAAGTAGGAAAAGAGCGGATGAGCAGGAATTGCACTACTCAATAAGAATCTGCTGTTAATGACTGTGGAAACTATATTCGACAAGCATGTACCTAGGAAAGAGTCATAGGCCTCCCCGCGGAGGTGAGGAGAAAATACAGGGAATATTTTGCTAAAGACAGAATATTGGAATATTCAAAACGTATTTATTGTTTGAGCAATTATGGGCACAAATATTGAGATTTCATGAAGGAAATCGTCTCAAGACTTGTGTTACAAGTTAAGATTTTACAAAACATCGCTACTTGTGTACACACACTTACTTCTGTGATGATAATGTTCTTTTTAACCAGTTTGTTTTATGAGCATAGTACCCATACGTCTTAAAAAGCTCTGTCCGTACGAAAATACAACTGGAAAATCAGTGAACTGTGTATGCAAATATTTTTTTGCTTCCCTATGTTTCATCGTCCTAGCAATTTTCCCGTTGAAGTATGTACTGTTGGAAGACAGAAACTTTTGTTTAGGAAATCTCTGGCTATCGACTATGTTCGCCTAATGGAGTCGCTTCCACGTCCTGTTTACAAAAGAGTTCAGCGGCTTCCACCAACAGGATATAATATGTATGGGTTAGCTACTGAAGAACAATTGGGTTATAGGGTTAATACAATGGCAGACTCCACGATTACGTCGTAAGATGACGTTCTCTCTACCTGAGTAGCGTTCGCACGGACGATGACATGTAACTAAGAGGTCCCGTGGGACTTACGAAATTCAGTGATAGACATCGACAAGTGGGCGACTGAACCTATCAGATTCAACACTTTTAAAACCGATACTAAATGCTTTCGTCCTTTTTGATTCATTAAGGTGAAGACCATTTATTTATTCATTTACTTATTTATGTACGTATTTTCCTTGTTTATACTAATCATTTACCTCTGCACAGCTAGAACAACCAGCAGTCTCTATAGGCTAATACAGATACTGCAGCCTCATCTACCTCTATTACCTTTTTCTCAGCTAATGTTCCTTGTAGTTAAAAGTTAACTGTTCTGGATACCATCCTAGGTGTCTCACCATTTTGTTCTTCCTCTGGTAAGAGTATTCATAGACTTCTTTCTTCTCCTGTTGTTTCCAGAACTACGTCATTTCCTACTTTATCTGTCCATATCACTTTTGACATTCTTAGATAAGACAGATTTTCAAAGGCTTATTATTTCTTCTCTTTCGGATTTCTGATTTTTCACTTTCACACAATCCTGTGGATGAGACAAGCAATTTTTCTCTGCAATCTGCAATCCGAAAGGCATACGTTCATCATGGTACTTGGAATTACACATGATGGATTTGTAGATACTTTGTGATAAAAAGCACTCGTGTGGGTCATGGAGCGCGTTTCCCTCGCGTATCTCGTTTCCATTTCTCTTTATCTGTGGTAACTTCTTATGCTAGAAATGTTTGTGCTGCCAGGTAGTTCACTACGCGATAGAGAGAGAGAGAGAGAGAGAGAGAGAGAAAATTTTCCTACTTTCCCTTGTCTCACCGTGCCTGTAACCTAGAATGTAATGAAGCAATGTGTATAATTGTCTTTCGTTGGGAAGCCTTGTTGACAGTAATTTCTTTGTTTCAGTTTGCTGACATACCACATAGTCAATGCTGCCGACTAGGCCTACCGCATTTCTTGTACAGCTCTTCCCCATAATTTGAGCTAGATCTTGTAACGGAACATATTAAAAGCTTTACTTTACCGAAGTATGCGATACCCCCCAAATTCAACCAGTTTAACGAGTATTTATGATTATAGAAAAGTTATTGTGTATGTTAACAATGATTGCATAACATGTCTGCATAAACAGTCAACCCATTAAATTATACTGAATAACTGACCCACACAAAAGTTTGTATCACTTGATCACTGATACAGCAAATGTCATCATGTAAAAACACTAAGTTCATCTTAAATAATTAATATGAAGTACGAAAAATAGTGGCCAACTTAGGTATTTTGGATCTCCTTAAATAAAATTCACCCAGTGAAACCTATTTGTTCACTAGGAGCGTTTTCACTCAGTATTCACATAAGCAATCCTATTTTAGACGAAAACCAATGTAATTCTTAATAATTCATGTTATTTACTTATTTATGCAAATTAGAGAAGTCAATTGACAAACTTCTAAAAAACGGCCTTTTTGTAACAAAGAATTATTCTGTCAAGTCAACAAATCTGTCTGTCATTTTAATAACATGTTAACTTATGTCACTCGATGCAAATTAATAACTTTTCTGCACAAATTATGATAACAAATGTACATGTGACTTATAAACTATATCTCTTTTTAGTAGTTCTTTGACAATGTTATAAATACGAGCAGCAAGAAGGGTCGAGAAGCAGTCGGAATGTCACTTTGGTAAAGTGTGTTTGTGTGTTATTGTTTGAGGTGGATAAACAATGCAAAGAACATGTAACGGAAGTACTACTTTGTGTAGAGGCATGGTCTTTAGTGGACAGTGGAAATAAGATGGCCACCAGAGTAATAAATATTTGAAGTTTACATATTTGTTGGTTTCGCTCGTTCTTTATCATCAAAAGCACATAAAAAACACGGGACCTCCTGTTTTTAACCCTAGACAACCAGATTTAGAGCCAGCATCAGCATCGAGACACAGCAGCGATCCAGCAAGTAGCAGCGATTACCACAACACAATGCATTTTAATGGCGCCAACCTAACATCAAGTGCTAACAAGCTCCGTAAATGCGAGTGAAAGAGTGCGATTATAGCAATTAGCTATATCTACGACCAGGCGACCATTACAGAAGTGGGGGCTCGTCCGGGATCTTTAAGTGCATCGATGATAATAGTGCAGCGATAAATTTCATAAGTGCTTATCATTCCAAAAAAGTTTATTTGTGCAGTGTGGCAACAGTGAAAATGTGTCAAAAATAAATAAATAAATAAAGTGTGTTTGTGCGACTACGCCGCTCGGAAGATTAACGTCTGGATTATGTCAATGGAATTCATCAATCAAGACTTCAGCTTCGATAAAACCGAATAGAAGTGAAGAAAGCCAACAGGAACACCGATCATGACATCATAGCATAGCTACATATAACAAGGTAATTTGTTGTTGTTGTCATTTAAAATAATTATTAGTTAACATGTCTCTACCTGAGAGTGATGAGATCGTAGGAAATGTAAAAATTGAACCAGGGGATGGTGAACAATTAAACTTAACAGAGTGGCTAGCAGGGTTTGCAACTCAAATAAGCTCGCAACTTAAACAATCGAGTGAACAAGTAAGTTTGAAACTTAAAGAAAAGACAGATAGACTGGATAAGTTAAGTTTGAATTTTGATCTATTAAATACTCATCTCAATGACAAGTGTGAGGAAATTAAAACTACCCTCAGTAAGGACACTAGAGAACAGTTGATACACTTCAGAAAAGAATTTCAAGTTAAAGTTGAAAGTTTAAATGAAAACATACAAGCTAACACAGACAGCATTGCTGTCATCTACAACAGAGTAGATACCGAAGTTGAAAGATTAGATCAGAGAATAGACAAAACTTCAGAAAACCTTAAAACAAGAATACAACCTGTATACCACTAATGTAGATACAAAAGTAGAAAATATACACACTAAATATACACAAGTGGAAGATGCATTGATGTCAAAACAAATGTTTTAGAATCAAAATACAATGTATGGGCACATCCATGTGAAATGCTTTCCTGGTGAAATTCTGCACCCTATTGACTTTATTGACCAATGTATGGATATGTTTGTTGTAGGAATGTCAGATAACATAAAAATTAAGTTAGTAAAACGGTTTCTAGAAGGGGAGGCCCTATCCTGGGCAAATGAGAATAATGATTCTTGGAATACTTTTGAAGAGTTTGAAGCTAAGTTTAGTTGCAAATTTTGGTCACAATCCATACAAGCCAGATTAAAGTCAGAATTTCTAAATGGACCAGTGTATAGAGGGAAAGTAGGGGGAATGCAAAAATTTTGCAGAGATCAATTGAAAAAACTTGCTCATTTGAATAACTCTTTTGATATTATGACACAAATTGATGTTTCAAAAAGAAGGTTACCAGAGAGACTGCAGTGGGAATTGGTCCATGGACCAGATGATTCAATGGAAGAGTTCCTGAAATTTGTAGATAGATTAGATAGGGCCTTGGAAAGAGAAAATAACCAAAGTTTTGGCTCTGGCAACAACCAGTATGGGGGGGTGGAACAGGAATGTAAATAGAGATTATTATGGGAGGAGAGACTTTGAAAATTCTGGAAATAATGCTCCAAATAGGGGAGATAGGAGATATGAAAATGATTTCAGAAACAATACCCAGGAGGGAGGATGGAGGAGAGATAACATGAATGATAGAAATAGGTATTGGGGAAAAGAACAAGATAGAAGGGGGTTTGTTGAAACTAGTGAACAAAACGACAACTACAAACAGACAGACCGAGGGAACCAGCCGGGAAACGGTGGACAGTCCCACTAGATGTCCGTAGTTTTGGGACTAGACTATATTATGACAGGACAACACATAACCGAAACTGGAGAAGGAGAAGATACAATGTAAAGAGTAAGTACCCTGAAAATACTGATGTTGTTAGAATGAATAAATTAGAATTTAATAAAAGGTTTTGGGATACTATGAGTAAAAGTGATACAGTTAATAAAAACAGTGTTCAAGCACAGGTGGTTAGTGAAAGTGCAGAAGTTGAAGGTATTGCAGAGTTCCATAGTTGGGCTGAAAAAGATACTGGTGTTAATAACAAGTCAGACACACCACAAATAGAATCTATTTTGGGGGGTTTATTTGATAAGAAGGGGGGATGACGAAGCGTTTAATGGAGCCAAAGACTCAATTGCTGAGATTCAGATACGTAGGGGGGAAACTGAAGATGGGGTTGTCGTGGAGGAGGAGGAAGAAGTAATAGAGGGACATTTAAATAATGATCCTAAATCAGGTGATGTTATTGATGAGAGTGTGGAGGGAGAAATAAAAGTATTTGTAGAATTGAAAAGTGATGATGAGGTAAAGGTAAGTGATGTGACAAACATGGGTAATAATGAGGTTAATGTAAGTGAAATGCAGACTAGGGAATGTGTATCTTGAGGACAAGCTATTGCCAATTGGGAACTATGGAACACTAATCTATGAGAATGGTAATAATAATAATATTAAAGAAAATATAAATGGATGGAATGTAAATGTGTGTTTTCAAGAAAAAGGGGAAAAGTTTTTAGAAGTTTTGTGGAACAACTATGGAAACTGTATAAACAAAGATGCCTTTTGGAAAGAATTGGCAAAGGTAAGTGCAACCTTGTATCCTACATGGTGGACAAGAATCCGTAGTGGACTTTATAAAAAAGGGGGTGAAAACAGTAGTTTGTTAAGAGACAACACAGTGTTAAAAGGAACAGATGAAAACAAAGGTTTATGTTTAAATGTCAATGCTTTGCAAACAGAGAGGGATGTGTCTAAGTGTAGGAAAGAGACATTAGACTTAGGAACTAAAGAAATTGAAAATGATCTATTGTTTGAAAATACTGAAATAGACAAAGATGTTGAGCTAGGTTGTCCATATGTTAAAGTAAACATTGACATTAGCCCATTTGAAATAAAAGAAAGCCCACATCCTAATGTGTATAGACTTATCTTTCCCAGATCAAGAAGGTTATTTGGATTAAGAAACATCACTGAATTGAAACCATATAAACACGATTAAGCACATTTCCCTGTTTGAATACAGTTACTTACCCATTTTCCATAAAGCATGTTATCAGCAAAGATTTTTACTGGGTGTGTCAAATAGCAACTACCACTCATCCTACAGACCATGGACAAGTTCCAGATCTCTGAGAGAATGTTTTTTATATTTTTATTGTCACTATTGAATATTAAATTTTGAGACATCTTCTTTACTTGCAACGGGCAAGAAGGTGACAAACATTTATTACTTTCCTTTTGTATTGTTGAATATGGGACATACTTGCACCAAGTAAGACAATGTAAAAATTGTTGTGCAAGACCCATCATTTTGATACTATTGTGTTCTTAGGCATAAGATTTGTGTACAATTTTCTACAGCTAATCAGATGTTCACCAAGTTTGATGTTTGTGTTATGTTGTGACAAATTTAAGTGTCCAATTTTAGTATTAATATGTTCTTGTACTGTCTTGACTATGTGTCTCAATGGGAGACAATATTTAAAAATCTCTTCCTTTTTTTGCAAATGCATATTATACTCATACATGTGATTTCTCTAGGGTTTGTGTTTATATATCATGTCCATATGTATAATTATGTTCTTTGTTTTCATTTCTTTTCTGTGGCTCAAAAAGAGCAGACAGTTGCAATATTTTCCTATGGACATATGACCTGTCCATCTGTGTAATATATTTATGCTCCTTCGATTATCTTGATTACTCTGTGACTCAATGAGAACTGACTTTGAAATAATTTACATATATTTTTTATATATCTTAAAATCGCATGTCATATATTTGTGTCTGTTTTTGATCATTTTCCATGTGGCTCACTGGGAGCAAAGATTAACATTTTTTTTTTACTTTCATATATTACTAAATATTTTTATTATGCTGTCATACTGAGAGCCATTACACAAAGTGCATTTGAAACAACACAACTAAAATATTTGCAGGAAAAAGTCATTTTGAAACGGTGTAACGGTCATTGCATACATACACATTATGCATAGTAAAACAAAAAAATTATTAAAGTAGTACTTTCCCAAATTTTAACCATTTGACACATTTGTCCTAGTCGGCCCATATCATTAACATTCTGTAAATGATATTACCCGAGGGGGGTATTGTAGCGGAACATATTAAAAGCTTTACTTTACCGAAGTATGCGATACCCTCCAAATTCAACCAGTTTAACGAGTATTTATGATTATAGAAAAGTTATTGTGTATGTTAACAATGATTGCATAACATGTCTGCATAAACAGTCAACCCATTAAATTATACTGAATAACTGACCCACACAAAAGTTTGTATCACTTGATCACTGATACAGCAAATGTCATCATGTAAAAACACTAAGTTCATCTTAAATAATTAATATGAAGTACGAAAAATAGTGGCCAACTTAGGTATTTTGGATCTCCTTAAATAAAATTCACCCAGTGAAACCTATTTGTTCACTAGGAGCGTTTTCACTCAGTATTCACATAAGCAATCCTATTTTAGACGAAAACCAATGTAATTCTTAATAATTCATGTTATTTACTTATTTATGCAAATTAGAGAAGTCAATTGACAAACTTCTAAAAAACGGCCTTTTTGTAACAAAGAATTATTCTGTCAAGTCAACAAATCTGTCTGTCATTTTAATAACATGTTAACTTATGTCACTCGATGCAAATTAATAACTTTTCTGCACAAATTATGATAACAAATGTACATGTGACTTATAAACTATATCTCTTTTTAGTAGTTCTTTGACAATGTTATAAATACGAGCAGCAAGAAGGGTCGAGAAGCAGTCGGAATGTCACTTTGGTAAAGTGTGTTTGTGTGTTATTGTTTGAGGTGGATAAACAATGCAAAGAACATGTAACGGAAGTACTACTTTGTGTAGAGGCATGGTCTTTAGTGGACAGTGGAAATAAGATGGCCACCAGAGTAATAAATATTTGAAGTTTACATATTTGTTGGTTTCGCTCGTTCTTTATCATCAAAAGCACATAAAAAACACGGGACCTCCTGTTTTTAACCCTAGACAACCAGATTTAGAGCCAGCATCAGCATCGAGACACAGCAGCGATCCAGCAAGTAGCAGCGATTACCACAACACAATGCATTTTAATGGCGCCAACCTAACATCAAGTGCTAACAAGCTGCATAAATGGGAGTGAAATAGTGCGATTATAGCAATTAGCTATATCTACGACCAGGCGACCATTACAATCTGCAAGTTTTTCCTTTTTTTAAACAGAATACCTTTACATGTGATTTTTTACTTGTTTGAACCTTGATGCAATCAAGTGAAGGGATCGTGTATTCTGTGCATCAGAAAACTGGAGTAAATTATTACCATCTATTGTGGGGAACAAGGAAGGAGCCTCTCCTAAAACTGTGCTAAACATAATTTTCACCACGACAATACTCTGGGTAACAATCAAACACTGGCTAATCTTTCCAACTGGTGCTACGACACAGCAAACATAGTCAATACAACATTAAATTCAAATGGTCTTTCTGTAGATTCCAAAGATTTGACAGCAGGTATAGCCTTGATGATCTGCGACGTGAATATCATGGAATGTCTAAAAGCAAACACAAATGTCTTTCAAATCTGCGTTATGAGAACAATGTAGACATAATTACTCTGTAATGAATGCACACAAGAGGTGATACAGATCTCTTAACCAAAGGAAAAATTCCAGGATTTAAAGTGGAAGATACTATTAACGGTGAAAATCATTTGTACAGGATAGGAACGTATGTTAGGATAGACATGGCTTATGGGAGAGTGGTTTTCAAGGACTCTACAGACAGTTTTTTATTTTAGCAGTGATGGTATGTGGGACTACAGTAATCAACATCTACAGACATCCGACAGTGGTCAGATCAACAACTCTGCTCATATATTTCTATGACCCAGCTACCTAGTTTAATAACCACCCCATTGCTTGGGGACATAGAGGTAATGATGTAACTGTCTACATCTTACGTGACTGGTTGTCCTTGAATAATCTTAATCTGGTATTTTAGCGCAAAGGACAAAAACGTTCCAATCAGCTAGGTGGTAGACTCATCACGAAACCTATGCTTTATCACTACCATTCACGCTTATGAAAATGAACTGAGAATTACGAAACTAGTAGACTCTTTTCCCCACAGTCAACATTGTCCCATTCTCATTGATTGTTGCAGCCAAATACCGGCAGTGAAATCTGTTGTGTGTCTTAGCAAGCCTACATTTACCTCAGGAGGGAGGCAGCTACTACAATGCACATAAAATATTAGGTCACTTTGTTTAAAACTCGTTGATGTAGGAATGATAAAATGTATTTAGTAGTGAATGACCAGATATCAATGCACATATGAGTATAAACTACAGTACACAGTTCTGATTAAGAACACTAATCCTACCAGGCCTGAGATAGTTGGCTATCATGGAGTGGGCGATCGGCGCTGTGCTCAGTCCTGAGTAGCCTCTCAGCAACGGCATTGTATGGATTCTTATGAGGGCGCGTCTTCATTGACATCTCTCTTTGTGACTGCGTGTGGCAGTGACTATATTTAGCTTAGGTTCCATCATGAAATACCAGCTGCAACCTGGAACACCACTCTTCGGGCGACTCCACAAAATCAACTAATAAAGCATGTGGAATTTAAAAAATGTGAACTGGCAAGAATACGGTGATAAACTCGACGAGAGTAGTGTGGCAAAGCCTGTATGAGCACGCTTTGTCAGTGCACGTTGCATACATTTGGGGGCAAGAAACAACCAAGAGCAAACTTGATTCATTTATGAACCCCTTCCCCTCGCCATATTGTTCTGATAAGTGGTTTGTGACCCTCTGAGAGTAGATTTATGATGGCCTGGGGATAATTCGTCCTTCTGAGAAATCCCCCACCCTTCGACCTCCCTGGTCGCCGACTCCTCTGACAAATCTGTATCCTCTCTTCACTCCACCTCACCGATACAGGGAAACTTTTGATATCAAATTAATTGACTAATTAATTAAACTGACCAATTAGTTAACACCTCCCCACTTCCCTCCCTCCACCATCTGGAAATTGGTGGGAAAGGGATTCGGTCTGTACTGGACAGGAAGAATCTCATGATATGAAACTGATTGAATCAATGTCAATTACATAGCAGAGGATATACTGATTATTTATAAAATTAATTTTTTGAAGTTTCTTTATTTGGCAGAAAAAGCTCACCTCCAGCAGCTACATGTCCTAATTACGTAATTAGACTGTTGCAGGTAGGATGTGTTGTCTTGCTGGAAAATTTTTGTTTGTGCACTCACCTTGAGACGCAGAGATCGACAGAGCTAGAGCACAATGTCACCTCCAGAGGACATGTCAACCCACCACCCTCCCCACCCCTCGCAGAGACTGTTGTCAGGGGAAAAGGTCTACTCTGTGCTGGAGAGAAATGATCTCATGACACAAAATTCAAATCAGTGTCAATAATATATTGACCCATATTCTTTATTCAATCAGTCCGGGGGAGAACCGCTCCCCCAGTTGGGTAGAGCTCATGTCTGAACCCCACAGCCCCACTTTCCATGACATAATAACTGTAAGCACCAAGAAAGTACATATAGTAGCCACTGTTTGGAGTCTCTTACGTGTGTGTCTATCGTCTGAGCACTGCCACGAAGGTCAAAAATCACCCAATGTCCTAATTACAGATCATGATAGAAAATACCACCAACCACAGACCAGATATCGGCCTATTGTGATCTTGCGGCTACTGTGACTCTCAAGATCAATGTAATTAATTAGCCTTTCAATTTGGCATGAATTGTGCACGTCAGGCGGGTGGAAGCGATGGGTAGGATCACAGATGTGATTCACAAGCTGCAGTAGTCATCACGCGTTTTTCCATTGTGGCAATATCTTTTAACAAAATATCAATCTCCCACCTACATACGGAGCGATCACCATTGTAAAAAATATGAGGTATTATCGACTTAAAAAGTCATACACAGTATAAAGCTGATATTTACAACTTCGTTTGTTGTTAGCTTAAGAGACTTCGTATGTGGCGAATCATATTTTTACTTTAAGAGAGTTCGAAAATAAGGAGACACTCTGTGACAGAGGTAGATCTTATCAGTCCGTCATGAGCCAAAATTGAGTTGAATATGCTAGATCTGTGTTGCAGAATGTAACAGATATCAAGCTGCTAGAATAAATTTTCTTACCTGATGAGAGAAAGAGGAAATATAGCCTATGCCATTCTGTTAGAAGATTTTCACAACAAGCAATGATACTTCAGCAATGTGAAAACGTGTGTATGCCCCAACTTCTTCTGTCTTCGAAAATAACTCGTATAAAACGAAGAAATCGACATTTATTATGAGAAATTCGAGGTTTATGGTAAGCATCACCCCTGTTTCAGGTTGTGTAAAGTGGACTTTTTAAACCGGTGGTCCTCGTCTAGGTGTAATTGCTCAGAGCTGCTGTTGCGTCACTCCCAGTGTGCCACAGCTGGCGGCAGGAGTGGTCACAAGGAGTCAGCGACCTGTATTCGAGGATTATCTAAGCCTGTGAAGCTCTCGGTTAGGTACAAAGAACAAGCCAGCCTGTCTGCTCATGTGCACAGCAGAGGTTGCTAGCGAACTGACCAGCGTGCCTAGTCAGTGGTGACAGAAGTGGACGTGTGTGTTGCGTGAGAGGATTCTAAATGATGGGTGTTTGCGTCAGACGATAATTTCCCCCACGTAAATTGATCAGTTTACCTCTTGGTGACAGTCTCTACGACCCCTCTACGTGAAGTAAGGTCAGCGTGTTGATGCCAGGGGATGAGAGTACAAATGCCAGCATAGCTGATATGTGAGGGTCTTTCCCATCGGAGCCCACAATATGATGCGATTTAACCTGCTGGCGGAAAATGGTGCGCTGTGGCTCCTGGCAGTTGGCAGATGGCGTGCTCTTTGCGATGGCAAGAGCGTATGATCGATTGGATTTTTTCACCACATAGAGTTTAGTGGGAACATTGCATTGCAGGAGGGTGCTTGTGTTCTCAAACATTGGTGCATACAAGACCTCAGATATATTTAGCGCTATGATATACTTGTGGCGGAAATTTAGTTTCTTGATTTGCGTAATGTATTCATGCGATACTCAAACGCTGAACGTATGTTTTTACTATGAAGAAGGATCATTCTAGGTTGGTAGTGAGTGTTTAAAGTGACCTATTTGAACCCTTTAAATCGTTAAACAATTAATTTGATAGGTTAATGCAAATGGGCTCTTTCTCTCTATTTTTGATATTGAAATTGCGTCAGTTCTCCCATTGTTCTCAGCAATAATCAATAGGAACACGCTATTCTGAGGAGAGATGAAAACCTTCATCTGCTGCATGTTTGGAGATATTGGTTCACACAGGCAAACAGTAAGTGGCCTCTTGAGAGAGACAGGCACAGGAAATGAGTCTGGTATAGCCCGATCTATAGAATTCTGCCACTTGATGCATTGTTTGCACCCGCAGAATTACAGGAGGCTAATGTCTGGTCTGTGGTTGGTGTTATTTAGTATCATGATCTGTAATTAGAACATTGGGAGATTTTTGACCTTCGTGGTGGCACCTGGACGATAGACAAATGGAAAAATGGTGGCTACTACACCGTACTTCATTCCATTCCTCAGTGCTTACAGTTATTACAACATGGGAAGCGATTGCTTGGGGAGGGGAAGCAGATGTGAGCTCTAGTCAAGTGGGGGAACCTTGTCTCCCACAAACTGATGAAATAAAGAATATGCATCAATATGTAATTGACACTGATCTGAATTACGTGTCATGAGATCCTTTCTCGCCAGCACAGAGTGCATTTGTTTCCTGCCTACTCTTTGTTGGAGAAGTTGGGAGGGAGGGGGCGAGGGGTGTGGGATTGCAGTGTTATCTGTTGGTGTCATTGTGTACTAGCTCAGTCAATCGTTCATCTCATGATGAGCATACACACGAAAATTTTCCAACAGGACAACATCTCCCATCTGCAGCAGTGTAACTATGTAATGCGGATATGTAATTGTTGGAAGTGAACTTTTCCCGCCAAATAAAGACACTCAGCCCCAGAAAATTGAACTTAAGAAATAAACAGTATGTTCTATGCTATGTAATTGGCATTGACTTCATATTCGTATCACGAAATCCCTCCTCGCCAGCACAGACGTAATTCCCTTCCTGTCACTTTCCAGATGGAGAAGCGAAGAGTGATGTGGGATTTAATCAATTAGTCAAGAAATTTGATATCGAAAGTTTACTTATAGTGGGTGAGGGGAGGTTAGAGAGTTTGGGGTTTCTCAGATTAGTGGGGGAGGAGTAGGGGGAGGGGGAAGAGTGGGCAGTTTCTCAGAAGGACAGATTACTTCCAGGGGGTCATAAATCAACTGTCAGTGGGTCACAAACCACTTATCAGAACAATAGGTTAAGGGCAGGTGTAGGGGGGGGTCATAAATAAATCAAGTTTACTCCTGATTGTGGCTTGTCCCTGAATGTATGCAACCCATACTAAGAAAATTCGCTTGTATGACTTTCCCAACGACTGATGAAATTCTAGAATTCTTTCTTGTGCAAATTAAGAATTATGATAGAGGTACTAAAACAGTCAAAGAGGAAAAGAGGACTCAAGAAACAATATACCCTAGGATAGTATAACCTGCGTGATGAGCTGTTTGAGGAATATCAGCTTGCACATTCAGATAGTACAGCAGGTGAACTTCTTCAAGCTCTAAATTATCACAGAAGAAATCAATGTCAAGAAACTAGAGAGTCCAGATTTCACTCATGCGAGTCACTAAACTTGGCAATTTCTGAAGAAACTGTCTACAATTTGTAGGTCTGAGAGACGCCAATACAGCATTACTCCAAACGAAGTCACAGGAGTCTTATTTCTGAAATGTAAAGAAAATACAGGAAAAAGTGAACACCAAAACTGATATGATTAGAAAACTAGCTGCATCAGTATAGGGTGCAATTGAAGATACTCCACTTGCTGGTAAATTGGCATGGGTTTACTGTATGACAGATCACTACGTTCCAGTATGGAAAACAGTGTACATGCACGCAAAGTCGATATTAAGCTAAATCAGGCTAGAAGAATAATTTGTTGGCCGTGTCAAATCGACATCACTTCTATGACTGCCTGCATTACGTAATATTGCACAACTATCGATCAGACGAGTAGCAGCAGTAAGAGAGTTCCAAAAGCGTACTGGAACCTCAGCCAAAGGATGAGCAGTCCCGTGCACTATCATCTACGCAGTGACAACAAGAAACATTTAATGTATCTGGCGGGCAGCTTGAATTAGCGTGCGCAACGGCCTGCTTAGCTAACTCCAATGCTAATTAACTCGGAAACGGTGAAACAATTATTTCTCAGCATAACCTTCCCAGCAACACGCTTACAAGCTTTTCTGATTGTTTCTAAACATCCTGTATATGATTTGCATCAAGTACGTGGAGAGGTTAGGCAGAAGCTTCCTCCAACAAAATCCCTCGTTATTACTGACCCTACCAAACGTGCAAATAGTTCTGGTCCTCACACTAAGCTTTGGGCAGCTCTGAATCGATTACGAACAAGGCATGTAAGGTGTGGGCCCATTTGTATGACTTGGGCTTCAAGGATGCCACGACGTCCGACTCTGTCGCCACTGAGCAAACTACACTGCACCTGGCTGAAGAGGGTTTATTGCCAAATTTTCCAGGTGGACTCAGTGAACTGCATTTGGTGACACCAATATCTGGGGTCTGGCTAACAGACCTAGACCTTCAGTGATAAAATCGAGAGTGGTGGAGCAGTGGTTAGCACATGGGACTCGCATTCTGCAGGACGACGGCTCAAACCTGCTTCCGGCCATCGTGATTTAAGTTTGCCGTGATTTCTCAAAATCTCTTCGAGAAAAAGCCGAGATGGTCCATTTGAAAGAGCACCACCGATTCCCTAACCCTTCCTTCACTAATCCAAGCTTGTGTTCCATCTCTAAACATCTCGTTGTCGACAGGACGTTAAACGCTAATTTCCTTCTCCTCCAGTGATGAAATTATAGAGTGTTTACTTTTGTGTTATGTTTGTTTTTATTCTATTTACTATTTATATATATTTGACCATTTACAACATATAAGAATGAAAAATGACCATATAAGCCAAATTGATAGTAAAAAATTCGTGTGTTGTGCTTGGAACAGTCGGATTCTATTTCTGGTAGAAAGGTAGGGCCAAGTGTCTTGGATAGCGCTTAGGCTAGGGACCATTTGAACTCCCAGCTGAAGTACCGTCTTACTGTAACTATCCCAAGGTACAGAAGCAAAGTTTCAGTATTACACACTTGTTGCAGTTTAGGCAAATGGAGTATATTGGTTGATTATTTTTGCATTGTATGTGGTCTATAGTGCGCCTTAAGGGGCTTTGAAGGCACCATTTCGTTTATGAACGGTTCCTGAGAAAACTGGAACACCTTCTCTTTTGGATACCAAAGCCAAGCCGTGGATTTTATGCGGCTCTGCACTGCAAAAGGAAGAAATTTTTACATATCTTCCTAAGATTCAACTCTCGAAGAACCTTAAGGTTTTCTTGATATCTTTATACACTATGTGATCCAAAGCATCCGGTCACCCCAAATACATTTTGTTGTTGTTGTGGTCTTCAGTCCTGAGACTGGTTTGAAGCAGCTCTCCATGCTACTCTATCCTGTGTAAGCTTCTTTCTCTCCCAGTACTTACTGCAACCTACATCCTTCTGAATCAGCTTAGTGTATTCATCTCTTGGTCTCCCTCTACGATTTTTACCCTCCATGCTGCCCTCCAATGCTAAATTTGTGATCCCTTGATGCCTCAGAACATGTCCTACCAACCGGGCCCTTCTTGTTTTCAAGTTGTGTCACAAACTCCTCTTCTCCCCAATTATATTCTATACCTCCTCATTAGTTATGTGATCTACCCATCTAATCTTCAGCATTCTTCTGTAGCACTACATTTCGAAAGCTTCTATTCTCTTCTTGTCCAAACTAATTATCGTCCATGTTTCACTTCCATACTTGGCTACACTCCATACAAATACTTTCAGAAACGACATCCTGACACTTAAATCAATACTCGATATTAACAAATTTCTCTTCTTCAGAAACGCTTTCCTTGCCACAGCCAGTCTACATTTTATATCTTCTCTACTTCGACCATCATCAGTTATTTTGCTCACCAAATAGCAAACCTCCTTTACTACTTTAAGTGTCTCATTTCCTAATCTAATTCCCTCAGCATCACCCGACTTAATTCGACTACATTCCATTATCCTAATTTTGCTATTGTTGATGTTGATCTTATACCCTCCTTTCAAGACACTGTCCATTCCGTTCAACTGCTCTTCCAAGTTGTTCGCTGTCTCTGACAGAATTACAATGTCATCGGCGAACCTAAAATATTTTATTTTTTCTCCATGAATTTTAATACCTACTCCGAATTTTTCTTTTGTTTCCTTTACTGCTTGCTCAATATACAGATTGAATAACATTGGGGAGAGGCTACAACCCTGTCTCACTCCCTTCCCAACCTCTGGTACACTTTCATGCTCCTCGACTCTTATAACTGCCATCTGGTTTCTATACAAATTGTAAATAGCCTTTCGCTCTCTGTATTTTACCCCTGCCATCTTTAGAATTTGAAAGAGAATATTCCAGTCAACATTGCCAAAAGCCTTCTTTAAGTCTACAAATGCTAGAAAAGTAGGTTTGTCTTTCCTTAATCTTTCTTCTAAGGTAAGTGGTAAGGTCAGTGTTGCCTCACGTGTTCCAATATTTCTACGGAATCCAAACTGATCTTCCCCGAGGTCGGCTTCTACCAGTTTTTCCATTCATCTGTAAAGAATTCGTGTTAGTATTTTTCAGCTGTGACTTATTAAACTGATAGTTCGGTAATTTTCACATCTGTCAACACCTGCTTTCTTTGGGATTGGAATTATTATATTCTTCTTGAAGTCAGAGGGTATTTCGCTTGTCTCATACATCTGGCTCACCAGATGGTACAGTTTTTTCAGGGCTGGCTCTCCCAAGGCCGCCAGTAGTTCCAATGGAATGTAGTCTACTCTTTCGACTTTCAGTGCTCTGTCAAACTCTTCACGCAGTATTGTATCTCCCATTTCATATTCATCTATATCCTCTTCCATTTTCATATTATTGTCCCCAAGTACATCGCCCTTGTATAGACCCTCTATATAGTCCTTCCACCTTTCTGCTTTCCCTTCTTTGCTTAGAACTGGGTTTACATCTGAGCTCTTGATATTCATACAAGAGGCTCTATTTTCTCCAAAGATCTCTTTAATTTTCCTGTAGACAGTATCTGTCTTACCCCTAGTTAGATAAGACTCGACGTCCTTACATTTCAGTTTTGAGACGTTTGTATTCCTTTTTGCCTGCTTCATTTACTGCTTTTGTATATTTTCTCCTTTCATCAATTAAATTCAAAATTTTTTTGTGTTACCTAAGGATTTCTACTAGCCCTCGTCTTTTTACCTACTGGATCCTCTGCTTCCTTCACTACTTCA
Organism: Schistocerca cancellata; assembly: GCF_023864275.1. Taxonomy (NCBI): domain Eukaryota; kingdom Metazoa; phylum Arthropoda; class Insecta; order Orthoptera; family Acrididae; genus Schistocerca; species Schistocerca cancellata. The sequence continues at coordinate 484,094,769 of NC_064628.1, forward strand.
GCCATCAGTGCTACCCATTTCTTCTTCTACTGTACTTCTTTCCCCCATTCCTGTCAATTGTTCCCTTATGCTCTCCCTGAAATTCTGTACAACCTCTGATTTAGTCAGTTTATCCAGGTCCCATATCCTTAAATTCCCACCTCTTTGCAGTTTCTTCAGTTTCAGTCTATAGTTCATAACCAATAGATTGTGGTCAGAGTCCACATCTGACCCTGGAAATGTCTTACAATTTAAAACCTGGATCCTAAATCTCTGTCTTACCATTATATAATCTATCTGATACCTTCTAGTATCTCCAGGATTCTTCCATGTATACAACCTTCTTTTATGATTCTTGAACCAAGTGTTAGCTATGATTAAGTTATGCTCTGTCCAAAATTCTACCAGGCGGCTTCCTCTTTCATTTCTTACCCCCAATCCATATTCACCTACTATGTTTCCTTCTCTGCCTTTTCCTACTCTCGAATTCCAGACACCCACGACTATTAAATTTTCGTCTCCCTTCACTACCTGAATAATTTCTTTTACCTCATCATACATTTCATCAATTTCTTCATCATCTGCGGAGCTAGTTGGCATATGAACTTGTACTACTGTAGTAGGCGTGGGCTTCGTGTCTGTCTTGGCCACAATAAGTCGTTCACTATGTTTGTAGTAGCTTACCCGCACTCCTATGTTTTTATTCATTATTAAGCCTATTCCTGCATTACCCCTATTTGACTTTGTATTTATAACCCTGTATTCACCTGACCAGAAGTCTTGTTCCTGCTGCCACCGAACTTCACTAATTCCCACTATACCTAACTTTAACCTATCCATTTCCCTTTTTAAATTTTCTAACCTACCTGCCCGATTTAGGAATCTAACATTCCACGCTCCGATCCATAGAATCCGTTTTATTTCTCCTGATAACGACGTCCTCTTGAGTAGTCCCCGCCCGGAGATCCGAATGGAGCTTTTGAAATGTGATGCTACAGAAGAATGTTGAAGAGTAGATGGGTAGATCATATAACTAATGAGGAGGTATTGAATAGGATTGGGGAGAAGAGAAGTTTGTGGCACAACTTAATTAGAAGAAGGGATCGGTTGGTAGGACATGTTCTGAGGCATCAAGGGATCACCAATTTAGTATTGGAGGGTAGCGTGGAGCGTAAAAATCGTAGAGGGAGACCAAGAGATGAATACACTAAACAGATTCAGAAGGATGTAGGTTGCAGTAGGTACTGGGAGATGAAGAAGCTTGCTCAGGATAGAGTAGCATGGTGAGCTGCATCAAACCAGTCTCAGGACTGAAGACCACAACAACAACAACATCCGGCGTGAGGTGAAAACTTAGTTTATAAAGCAACGTATAACGGAGAAGTATGCTGTGATGTGTCTCTGTTATCGTCAGAAGGATTGTAGGAACTCCATGCTGTAGTGTTGAAAGTCATGGAAAAATTTTGTGCACGTAGTGTGATCTGAGGTGTAAAATTAGTTTTGCAGTATTTCATTTTCACATAAGTAAAGCATCAAAATTTTGCTGCCCTGTATAGTTCTCTTCACATGAGTGACATGGCCTGCTGTAATTGGGAAAAGTAGGGAACTAGTGGAAACATGCTCCTATCAGAGCACAAACAAGGCTAACACGCTCCTTTTGTAAGCGACTGGTTGTAATGTGGGATACCAGGTGCCTCATTCTATAGCACCTTTAAAAATTTTCCCAAAAATTTTGGCATGGGAACATATTCGGGAGTTTTATGCTGAGAGGGAACTGGGCAATGGGTGTTAAAGAGATAGAAAAGTAATAATTATTCGATATTAGTAGACAGTGATTGTTGTACAGAGAGAGTGAAGGTGACAATGACATTGTGAGAGAAAGAGAGGGACGCAGTGGCAATGGCATATAGTTAACTGTGACAGAGTAACACAAAAGTGCAAGTTAAAGAGTGGTGGGAGACAGTAAGAGGGAAATGAAGAGAAGAGTAAAGTAGGTGTGGGTAAGAACCAATGATAATGAAGGATAGAGTCTACGACAATGACAAGGAGGAATAGATAGATAGTGGCAGTGAGAAAAGGCAGCAGTAGTGGGAATGAATGAATGAGATAGCAGCAGTAAGAAATAGCCAGTGACACTGAGAAGAGACAAGAGTAGTAGGACAGAACGAAGGAGACTGCGGCTGTGAGGCAGCACACCTTGAAGTACACAAAGAAATAATGACAATGAGTCGGACTGAAAGAGTGAGAGATTATGGGCAAGTGTAAGTGGATGGGAATGAGCGAGTTACAGCGATGGACCTGTAGGTGTGAGCGAGTTAGAGTTAGGGGATGTAGTCGGAGTCAGATATGAGCTGAAAGTTAAAGAGAGCACGAATATGTTCCCACGACAAAGTTTTTGGGAAAATTTGTAAAGCTGCTGGGAAAGTAGAATGAGGCAGCTGGTACCCCAGTTTTCAGTCAGAGTCTTTTAATAAACAGGAGGATATCAGCCGTTTCTGGACTCCGACAGTAGCATTTTCCAGCTTCATCTATTTCTTAATGAATGTCAAGGTGTTCGTGAGACGTTAGTGGCATTAGTTGTGACTCGCAGTTAAATGCGGTTGCTGAGTGCTTGTGGAGCGCGTATGGGCAGCAGTGGCGGCGGATGCCGCTGAGCTGCCTGGACGGACGCCGACGCTGCCGCCGTGCCCTCCACGTGTGTGGTCCCCGCGGCGCACGCGCAGCCGGGTCGCAGGCGTCGCCGCCGCCGCCGCCGCCGCCGCTTGCCGATGTCGCTCACGGAGCGCGCGGCGCTTAGCGCGCAGGCGCGGACGGGGTGCGCGCGATCGCGTATTCCCCCGGCGAGGAGCCTTCTCGTCCGAGATGTAACGCTCCCGCGACATACATCATAATTCCGTCGTCGTGGCGTACGCGCACAGGAATTCGTGCGCCACACAACAAAGACGTCTTTTCTACGGAGGCAACGATTTTATAGAGGATGTCGCAGGGCGTACACCTTGTCGTGCCCGCCCGATGGTCATTTTGGACCTCTGTGCCACAGCCGCCCGGCGCTGGAGAAGAATTCCAGGCGCATCCCCTCAGTGGCGCCGCTCTCTTCCCAGGAAATGCTGGGAGGCAGGAGCTATAAAAATATGGGTGGCGCTTCCGATCGCTTGCACAGCTTACAGAGTGGGCATTTTCGGTTTCCACTTCTGCAACTGATTTCCGACGCTATGCTAATTTCTTCGGCGGTAGGTAATCACTGCACCTAAGGAAATTTCAAATGCACAACGTGTATCCACAGAAGATTTGGCCTGTAACTGAAAAAACGTTACGATGATCATTGGCAAAAGATTCTGGATTAGTCCCTCATTTTGATCCCCAGAAGGGGACTGCCAAGGAAGAGGTAACTATGAGAAGAAGATTGAATAAGCAATGAGAAGGTGACATCCTACGAGTCACACCACGAAATGTCAGCAGTTAGAATGTATTATATGTATGCATGGTGTCTGTTCTTTCGAACATGTCCGAAAGAACAATCGCCACACATTCATATAATTGATTCGCCTCGGTGGTTAATGAATCCTCCATTTTCATTGTGGATGCACATTTACTTTTGACCTCTAGCGGGAATCTAAAATTATCGAGCATGGAGGACATCGGCCGGTACTGCAGTTGGTCGGCAATTGTTAGGAATGTGAGGCGGCCGGGTGGCGTGTTGAGATAGTCCTCACATTTGGTATGAAGACCGTGTAGAGGTGGTCCAGTGGTTAAGACAACTGCCTCGTAAGCAGAAGATGCCGTTTCGAGTCGTGGTGTAGCATACATTTTCACTCTTCGCTGCTGATTCCGCATAAAGTCCTGATGCAACTGGTATCATTAGTATGTTACCTTTCTTCTCCCATCATCTTCAATTTACATAATAGGAATGTGGTAGGGATGCTACAAAATCTGCAAAGAGAAATGCAGAGGCTCAGTCTAGATATATAGGGTATTGGAGAAAGAAAAATGGATAGAGAATTTATAGTCAGATGAATAGCGAATAATATCAATAGGATACAGAAAATGGTATAACAGGAGTAGGATTTGTGATGAGTAGGAAGGTAGGAAGAAAGTTACTATGTGTATTTCAGAGATAGGGTTGTTGTCATCAGAATAATCAGCAAATCAATGCCAACAACAAAAGTCAAGGTAGTAACATTCCTCTCCAATCAATAAACAACGAAATTAAACATTATACAAAATAAGTGCATTCTGGGTATATCCGTTCACTAATCTTGCAGTACCTGATAATTAAGGTGGTTCGATATACCCTCTGCCAGGTACGTAACTGTGAAATTCAGAGTAATCATGTAGATGTAGATATAGCTGTTCAGAAGAAACACCGCAAGAAGTAGTGGAAAAGTTAAGCCTGAAAAAAATTTTCAAGGTTAAATGGTTTGGGGGCCATTCTGAGTATAAACATAAGCATTTCTACAACAAGTACTGCCACAAAATGGTAAGAATCTAACATATGAAGCATCTTATGACGGTTGTGACTTCTGATAATACTGCTCACGAATACCCCTGAGACGTATTAAAAGGTAAGCTACTGTTTACTCCAGGCAGATTCCTAAAATGTGTAGTCCCGCACCATTTTTAGACTCTTCTTCATTGGGAAGACTGTATAAACGTTGCATTAGTGACCTACCGTGGGGACCGTCGTTTCTAAATGTTCCACTGGAAACTCGTCTGTTGAGAAACCTCCACTTATATTCCGCACACTGATTAAACGAGTTTAATTCTTATTAGACGTATCCCAGTTACAGCAGCAGTAGAAGCCAATTGCAAAGCTCACTGAATAGACTAAGCCATTTAATTAATGCCAATCGCGAACCAAGTCGTATGAAAAGTTCTGAATGCGATAACCGGCGAACAGGGCCTGTCAACCTCAAATATCGCTCTCAAACTCTCCTACGGTAACACACCACACGTCTCAACCCGAAAACACTGTACCGAAAACCACTAGAAGTAGACCGAGAACTTCTCGATGCAAAAATTCTCAGAGGGCACCTCTCCGCTCCTCCTATTCCAGTGGCTTGTACTACCGTTGCAAAACTACATAGTCATGCGTATATGTGGGTTATTATATGTTTTATTTTCAGCTGGATATTCAAAGTAAGCACTTCAGAGATCTAGTAATTTTGTACCCACGTACGTGAGAAATAAGAAGAATTTGAATAAAACTTAACGTAAACGATGTAAAATTAACCTAAAATCTAAATTATGCTACATTTTTACGCTTATTGTACGGTTGCTATCTCGACATCCTATGAAATGCGGTATTTAGTGTAAGCGAGTCATCGTTTGCAGTTGGCCTTGCTACTTTAGCACTACGGCCTGGATCAGCAAAAGCTACTTATGCTGATTATGGGGATATGTAATTATTTATCACTTCAGCAAGGCCACTTCTCCTAACATTTCATCCTACATGTTTCTGTAGTAGTGTAGGGTGTGCGTGTGTGCAGCATTATCGCTGTATTTTCATATCAAAGGTTATATATTCTAACACTACTCAAGTATGTTACGTCTACGAGTATATTTTTACATGCATAATATGCGTGAAACATGATGTCCAGTGACACCTCGATGGCGGTTGTATGTGTCAGCGTTCACTCGCAACATCCTCAATAAAGCGCGATTTACGCGCCACTCATAAATTACAAGTGGCGCTGTATCCGTGTTGTAGCTGGTGTAAGGTTGTGTCCGTAAATACTGTGGATAACATTGTTGGTTACCATCTCACTTACCTCTGTTGCCCCGGTTATGTTTCATTACGCAGTGTAAATGCAAATGTTAAAAAAATACAAAATAAAATTTTATTGCTTGCAGTGTGCAGAGTCCTTGGATTACTAACGAGATCTTAGTCTCGCTGCAATCGTGACATTGATACGGTAAAATCTCTGGGCTTATTTGTATACCATAGTTAACATTTTTTGATACAGAAGTAATTTCGTAGCTCTTGAGCAGTAGAGTTTGCTAAGGAAGTGAATCACGTTAGTGTTCGTCTCTCGGACTCCCTAAACTCTCAACTATCTTTCTTGGGTATCGAACATCCATTCCCACTACGGCATGTCTTGTGCTTGACCGGATGGGCTCCATTCACGGTGAATGGCTGTTTCTTACCTGCGAAAGCTTTCAGTGTCCTGTTGCCGATGACGCTTAAGTGTAATGTCACAAGCTGTTCGTGACTTCAGTCAGTAAATCGGAGTTCTTTACTTTAGGGTGTTAATATATAAACTCATTGCACAAAAACTGTCAGTAAATGCTATTTGGGCATTGTCTGGGATCGACCAAGCATTTGTCTCCTTCTAATGTTCCTTGAGCAACCTCTTGCAATTTTGTGCTTCTTCATATGTTTGGCCTAATGTTTGAGCATTCTTCTTTCTCTGAAAAAGATGGTTTCCACATGAAATTCTTCTTTGGCCAACGACTATCATCTAGCTGATTTAGATATAGCAGATTCATCGAACCAAACAATACAGGAGGTCGCGTTTTCCGTTTCTCAGCAGTTGTCTTCTTCAAACCATCTTTTATTTCCAATTGATGCTTTTGCGATTCTTTATAAATGCGATATCTTCTGTTATCCTTCTACAGTTATTTACGCCATTTTCTTCACGCCACTGACTGCTATAAGAATCACACGGCACGGCATACACTCTGCTGAACCTTTTTCTCTGGACCTGAGAACTTCGTCCCACAACAGTTCTGTAGGTCTAATACTCAATAAAACGCTCTAATATCTGAATGCCCATAATACTTGAAATTTTAACATCAGCAAACACGTAAAGCGACAGGTTGTGACAAGGTAAACATTCGACTCACTTTTGTTTTTAAATTTGTCTTTTTTAAACAAAGCACCTTGGGCTTAAAAAATAAGGAGCCATAGGGAGTTCTATACCAATTGGTCGTTTTCAGGAATAAAATTTTTACTAGGTCCCTATACACTAAGATCCGAAATTATCATTACAGTTCAACCACTTGAAAGTATTACTGATTCCCTTGAATACCAAAAAAAGTCTTCATAGGAAACAGATAAAAGCAAACATCACTTTTGTTACTGCTCAGGTCAGTAAAATTAATTTGCTGACGTACTAACAAGCATGTAATGTACGACACATAATAATCATAAGATATTACATTCTGAACCTCTCTAAAAAACTACCTTGTTTATCAGAATGTAGTATGATCCACGAATAAATAGGTAAATTCTAGTATTATTCTTCAATTAACAATGTAGTTGTTGTTGTGGTCTTCAGTCCTGAGACTGGTTTGATGCAGCTCTCCATGCTACTCTATCCTGTGCAAGCTTCTTCATCTCCCAGTACCTACTGCAACCTACATCCTTCTGCATCTGCTTAGTGTATTCATCTCTTGGTCTCCCTCTACGATTTTTACCCTCCACTCTGCCCTCCAATACTAAATCGGTGATCCCTTGATGCCTCAGAACATGTCCTACCAACCGGTCCCTTCTTCTGGTCAAGTTGTGCCACAAACTTCTCTTCTCCCCAATCCTATTCAATACTTCCTCATTAGTTATGTGATCTACCCATCTAATCTTCAGCATTCTTCTGTAGCACCACATTTTGAAAGCTTCTATTCTCTTCTTGTCCAAACTATTTACCGTCCATGTTTCACTTCCATACATGGCTACACTCCATACAAATACTTTCAGAAATGACTTCCTGACACTTAAATCTATACTCGATGTTAACAAATTTCTCTTCTTCAGAAACGTTTTCCTTGCCATTGCCAGTCTACATTTTATATCCTCTCTACTTCGACCATCATCAGTTATTTTGCTCCCCAAATAGCTAAACTCCTTTACTACTTTAAGTGTCTCATTTCCTAATCTAATACCCTCAACATTACCCGACTTAATTCGACTACATTCCATTATTCTCGTTTTGTTTTTGTTGATGTTCATCTTATATCCTCCCTTCAAGACACCATCCACTCCGTTCAACTGCTCTTCCAAGTCCTTTGCTGTCTCTGACAGAATTACAATGTCATCGGCGAACCTCAAAGTTTTTATTTCTTCTCCATGGAATTTAATACCTAACCCGAATTTTTCTTTTGTTTCCTTTACTGCTTGCTCAATATACAGATTGAATAACATCGGGGAGAGGCTACAACCCTGTCTTACTCCCTTCCCAACCACTGCTTCACTTTCATGTCCCTCGACTCTTATAACTGCCATCTGGTTTCTGTACAAATTGTAAATAGCCTTTCGCTCCCTGTATTTTACCCCTGCCACCTTTAGAATTTGAAAGAGAGTATTCCAGTCAACATTGTCAAAAGCTTTCTCTAAGTCTACGTAGGTTTGCCTATCCTTAATCTTTCTTCTAAGATAAGTCGTAAGGTCAGTATTGGCTCACGTGTTCCAGTATTTCTACGGAATCCAAACTGATCTTCCCCGAGGTCGGCTTCTACTAGTTTTTCCATTCGTCTGTAAAGAATTCATGTTAGTATTTTGCAGCTGTGGCTTATTAAACTGATTGTTCGGTAATTTTCACATCTGTCAACACCTGCTTTCTTTGGGATTGGAATTATTATATTCTTCTTGAAGTCTGAGGGTATTTCGCCTGTTTCATACATCTTGCTCACCAGATGGTAGAGTTTTGTCAGGACTGGCTCTCCCAAGGCCGTCAGTAGTTCCAATGGAATGTTGTCTACTCCGGGGGCCTTGTTTCGACTCAGGTCTTTCAGTGCTCTGTCAAACTCTTCACGGAGTATATTATCTCCCATTTCATCTTCATCTATATCCTCTTCCATTTCCATAATATTGTCCTCAAGTGCATCGCCCTTGTATAGACCCTCTATATACTCCTTCCACCTTTCTGCTTTCCCTTCTTTGCTTAGAACTGGGTTTCCATCTGAGCTCTTGATGTTCATACAGTGGTTCTCATATCTCCAAAAGTCTCTTTAATTTTCCTGTAGGCAGTATCTATCTTACCCCTAGTGAGATACGCCTCTACATCCTCACATTTGTCCTCTAGCCATCCCTGCTTAGCCATTTTTCACTTCCTGTCGATCTCATTTTTGAGACGTTTGTATTCCTTTTTGCCTGCTTCATTTACTGCATTTTTATATTCTCTCCTTTCATCAATTAAATTCAATATTACTTCTGTTATCCAAGGATTTCTACTATCCCTCGTCTTTTTACCTACTTGATCCTCTGCTGCCTTCACTACTTCATCCCTCAAAGCTACCCATTCTTCTTCTACTGTATTTCTTTCCCCCATTCCTGTCAATTGTTCCCTTATGCTCTCCCTGAAACTCTGTACAACTTCTGGTTCTTTCAGTTTATCCAGGTCCCATCTTCTTAAGTTCCCACCTTTTTGCAGTTTCTTCAGTTTTAATCTACAGGTCATAACCAATAGATTGTGGTCAGAGTCCACATCTGCCCATGGAAATGTCTTAAAATTTAAAACCTGGTTCCTAAATCTCTGTCTTACCATTATGTAATCTATCTGATACCTTTTAGTGTCTCCAGGGTTCTTCCATGTATACAACCTTCTATCATGATTCTTAAACCAAGTGTTAGCTATGATTAAGTTATGCTCTGTTCAAAATTCTACCAGGCTGCTTCCTATTTCATTTCTTAGCCCCAATCCATATTCACCTACTACGTTTCCTTCTCTCCCTTTTCCTACACTCGAATTGCAGTCACCAATGACTATTAAATTTTCTTCTCCCTTCACTGTCTGAATAATTTCTTTTATTTCATCATACATTTCTTCAATTTCTTCGTCATCTGCAGAGCTAGTTGGCATATAAACTTGAACTACTGTAGTAGGTGTGGGCTTCGTATCTATCTTGGCCACAATAATGCGTTCACTATGCTGTTTGTAGTAGCTTACCCGCATTCCTATTTTTTTGTTCATTATTAAACCTACTCCTGCATTACCCCTATTTGACTTTGTGTTTATAACCCTGTAGTCACCTGACCAGAAGTCTTGTTCCTCCTGCCACCGAACTTCACTAATTCCCACTATATCTAACTTTAACCTATCCATTTTCCTTTTTAAATTTTCTAACCTACCTGCCCTATTAAGGGAACTGACATTCCACGCTCCGATCCGTAGAACGCCAGTTTTCTTTCTGCTGATAACGACATCCTCTTGAGTAGTCCCCGCCCGGAGATCCGAATGGGGGACTATTTTACCTACGGAATATTTTATCCAAGAGGACGCCATCATCATTTAATCATACAGTAAAGCTGCATCCCCACGGGAAAAATTACGGCCGTAGTTTCCCATTGCTTTCAGCCGTTCGCAGTACCAGCACAGCAAGGCCGTTTTTGTTATTGTTACAAGGCCAGATCAGTCAATCATCCAGACTGTTGCCCTTCCAACTACTGAAAAGGCCGCTGCCCCTCTTCAGGAACCACACATTTGTCTCGCCTCTCAACAGATACCCCTCCGTTGTGGTTGTACCTACTGTACGGCTATCTGTATCGCTGAGGCACGCAAGCCTCCCCACCAACGGCAAGGTCCATGGTTCATGGGGGGTGGGGGGGGGGGCAATTAACAATGACTTTTCAAAATTTTCATGAAAACAATCCTATTTTTAATAGCTTCATTAACTCACAAACGGAGTTGTTGCAAATATTACGGAAATACAATAAAATTTTCATTTTCACGAAATACCATAAGGAGCCACAAAGAAATCAAAATACTACGACTATGGATTCAGTTTTACTCATTTTAGAAGAATTACATTACTCAATAACATTACAAAAAACCTCATCAATAGTTATTTACTTAAAATTTCAAGAAAAATCAGTTGCTTGAACTCTTTTTATAAGGAGGCTCTGTACTCGGATTGACTTACAACGCATTGCGGTAATTTTCACTGCCCATAATGAGTCCACGACATTGTTGCCGTCCAGAATGACATTATTATACACTGGCGCTTAGGTGTTCCCAATGCTCTTCCACAGAAATCAATTTGGCTCACAGCCGCTAATTCATTTATTATAGCCGAACATATTCTCTTAATCCCACGTAATTTTACACATTTTTTTGGAAATTTCTTGGTCCAACCCGCTTTCCACAATGAATTAAACGAAACGAAGTACTTTCAGTCCTGTTAGAGAGGTCACACATTATTTAAGTAACAGACACTGAAGTGAACAAGTAACATACAACACTAGAAAATGTTGAAAAACAAATTCAAAATGATGAAAACATCTTGACAATTTTGTTTCAAAATTCAGTAAATTACTTATGATCCGATACTAATTTAAACGATCATGAAGAGACATCATTGTTTTCAGGAACTGTTAACTTCTCAGTAAAGTGAGGGCATTTCAGTCAATCCATCTAACGTAACCTTCCAGCAGTTCTAGCAGGCCATTTCTTCTCGAACTATGGCCCCTGTAGTTCGTTACCTGTCGCCGATTCACTGGGTGTGTGACCTTCTTTTCGCTTTGAAAGGTGCATATTAATCGGCTCTTTCATTTCTTCAAGGATATTTTACCTTTTTATGAATCACAATATTTTTTTCCATAACATTTGAGACCTAGTACTAACCAGTTTCAATGTATATCGATTCAAGCTTAATGACGACCCTTTGCTAAGTCACTGTGTCGAACGCAGTCTTCGGCGAGTCGGTTTTTGCTCTCGACCAATAGCATGCGTTTACCGGTTGCAAGCTATGGATTTCCCTCCTTATAATTAATATTCGAGGCAGTGCTAGTCAGCTTTAAGTTATAAGTCGAAAATTTTTATTTTCCAGGTCACGTCCTGCTATGCAGGAAGTTACCTTTTGTCGGATGGAGAGCCATCTTGTTAAAAAGAAATTACAATATACAAGAAATGTACACGATTAATATTCAGTACGGAAGTATAGTTATGCATGTGAGGTTATCTGCTTCTTTTAACTAGAATCATTCCTCGTGCAGATATTAAATTACGTGTTTGTGTACAGTAGAATGAGTGCAAAATAGGGCTGTGAATTCGTAAATTCATCGTTCTTGATCATTCTTGGAATGTAAGGTTAGTTCTGGTGCTGTTGATTATGGATTACATATTCTGATGATGTGTTGATTTTGAAGGATGGAGTTATAAAGTATTTCAGTTACCTTTAAGTATACTTGTTACAATCACGTCCTGTGAACTCATTTCCCATAAATGCATTATCATGGATAATTGTTTTATTTAAATGTGCCATGCCACTGAACTGTCATCCAGTCATGTTGATGAAGTTGAATACGCTACTCACAATCATTTCAATGGATCGCCACTCAGCTGCAGAATGGGTACTGAGAATTATAGATGGTGTATGATTGCTATTTGGCTTTTAGGAACAGGTTAAGCTAAGGCTACTGGATGGTGATATGACACTTGTGACTGCAATGCTTCACTGGACTGCTGCGATAACGTGTGCATAGGAGCGTAGGCTTTTATTAAGTGACATTTTGGCTAGTTAACTATTTATGTATTCTGAATTTATGTGAGCACAACACGAGAGAATGCCCCAAAGCGCGGGGGATCCTGTAAGTGGAAAGTTAACATATATATAACGTAATCTGTTACCTTTATGAAACCATTCGTTCATGTTCCACATACTATATTTGGATATGTAGGCTTATTCTTCTTTCTATTAGTCTGAATTTATGTAAGCGTGTTGTGAGTGACTATTTTCGAGTCACGTCGCGTCACTAACTTTGTTCTATTTGGTATTAATATTTACAATTTGCGTATCATTAAATACAAGGGTTTGTTTTATCACTACCTATGAGAGGTGTATATATCTGAGACACACACCTTACAGCTTTCATTGCCACTGTCTAAGCATAGAATTTTGGTTATTCAGATTGCTCAAATCTCCAAATTATTTCATTTACTGTTTTTTTTGTTAAGTGCACCAACTTTCAAATTGAATATCTTATGTAGGACATTTCGGATTTGGGATCCTTTTGAACAGTACTCTTACTGCAATCTTGCAGTTAATATTTTTGATATCAGTTTTGACTGTTCATAATATCAGTTTATTTTTAGAGACTGCCTCTTTGTTGTAAGTTTAGACTGCTTGTAACCAAACATTCGTTCATGAAATTACAATATAAACATTTATTACATTTATTTTTGGTAACTTGTGGGATACAGTAATTAAAATTGATTGTATTATACTAGTGAAATTTAGTGACAGCGAATTTCATCTCTGGATTTAATACAGAATTCAGGTTATTTGTGATCAGTTATGGAGTTGTCGTGACAGTTACAAAGGTATAGAGCAAAAAATGATCAAAATTTAGTCACATAATTTACCATTGGAAGTTTAATTTACGCTCAAGTAAAAAAATAAAGGTTGAAGACGGAGTGTTTTTTTTTTCCCTTGCACTGATGTTAAATTTCTGCTGTCATTTGGAGACATTTCAAATTTTTACTGCAAAGTTAAGATTTCATTCTCAATTGCTGATGTTACTTGTTTTGCATGCATTAGGTTAATTTGAGATCTCTATTTACACACCTTTATGCACGAGTAAAACGCTGGTATTCTCATGCTTTGAGAGAAATTAGGAATTGCTGTGTCCTTTATTCAGTTCCAGGTGGGATATATTAATAAGGGGAGGCATGATTGGTATTAGATGCGTTTAAACTTTTATTACTGCCATAAAATAATTTAAGATTGTTTGTTTGGTGGTGTCTGAGAAATCCCAAAGAGATTTTGTTCATTTTGCACTAAAACATGTTTCTTTTTTAAATATTTGTGAAAACATCAGTTACAAAAATATTGATTTTTTTCTCGTAAAACCATTATTTTCTTAATGATCTGAAAATTTCTGTAATTTTCAATGATTTAAAATCTTAATTGTTTTATTTGTAGCAGGGCTACACATTACTTTGAGCATACATTGTGGAAAAATCAATTTCTGTAACATCCTTAGAGCCTTGGTGAGTTGATTTGAATTTGTCTTATTATACTTCCTTCCTTCACATTTATGTTAAATTATTGTTGCTGGTTGTGAGGAAGATGACTTACTGATTTATCATAGCTTATTACAGGAGTTGGAGTACGACAACAATCATGAGAACGGTTGTGGTAGGAATGGCAGTCAGCCTGCTCATCCTGATCCGATGCCACAGTGAAGTACAAATTATGATTGCAGGTGATAAGATTCATGACATGAGAGATATGGACATGGCAACTGAAGGCATCAGGATGGAGGACCCGAAAGCAATGAGAATGGCTATTATACAAGGGATACATTTGTAATGATAGGCGATTTGGTCTCAATCAAAGCAGTAAGAGAAGTAATGGGGGTGATTACTGAAATAATGGAGGTACTGACCCACCTGTTGTGAAGGTGTCAACAGCTGATCTACTGAATAATACCTGTGTGGAAAGTCTGCTGGCTTCTAACTGACAACTGCTTTCTCCAGCCATCTCAGGTGATGAGCAATAACGATGTACAACTGAATAAGTTGAATTTCGAAGACGTGAGGTGACTTTAGCTTGATAAGAGATAGGAAAGTGAAAATTCCTCGTTGAGTCCAGCGCTTCCGATGGATGTTAAGGAATAATTTTGTCTTATGCCTTGGTGTGGGTAACCAGGCGACTTTGTTGTGGGAGGTGGCATTTAAGAGGGGTGAAAGTGTAGGTTCATGACATATTGTTCCTTTAAATAAATAAGGCAAAAGGAGAAATTGTTGGAACAAGTGCAGAGGTGAAGAGACAATTTGCATTGAGTTTCCTTGTCATGGTAAAAGGTTCTCTTTCACTTTTGTAACTGTTGTTGACTGATGCAATTTTAGGGGTTGTTTGTTTGTCCTACTACCAAGTAAATGGAGTGTGACGAAGTGTTGAAGTACGTCGAGTCAATTCTAAAGTTAAGTTTTGATGAGAGTGAATTAGGAATAAGAGTTTACACCACAGTCATAATTTTTTGCGAGATCTACGTTTTTCTTTGAGTCAAAGCCTGTTCTATTACTGGTGTTACAGTGAAGTCCTTGTACCTCACAAGAGATATGGAGTCAGGTTGGCTGTGCTGAGGAAGCAGATGAAACAGTGAAACAGAACTTCTTTAGTGTGTTGCAATGTTGTCCTACAGTATTTTTTGAACATGCTTGTACAACAAAAGACTAATCCAAACAGCCTAAGATTTAAGGGAATAAGAGATTCTTTGTCAGGCCATATCTTATCCCATTGATTTATAAAGCAAGAGCTAGAGCTGAGCTTGAAATAAAACATGCTGCAGCAAGGGGTGAACTAACCTCTTGTGAGTTTCTATAATAACCTGCTTTTATTGCGCCGAAAAGAGGAAACTATTTGACTGTTGTTGGCTTCTGGACGAATTAATGCAACTATTGAGCCAGAAACTAATAGACCAAAGAAATAAGCTGAGTTGTTGCAAAAATTCATAATAATTAAATCCTGCCTTCTAGTGAATTAGAAGAAAAGTACTGGCTAATAGGGCTGCATCTTCCATATCAAGAGATCACTACATTCTCATGATATGGCACTTGCTATCAATTTCACAATTTACCGTTACCGTTGCATTTATTAAAGGATTTAATAGCATTCTTCCAACAGATTTAAGAAAGAGCTTAGCTGCCGAAGTTAATGATGTTTATTGCAGAGGGGGGTTTTCGATAAGCTACTGAGCATTTTGGATAAGCTGCTGAGCAGCTTCTGTGAATGTCGTGTCACTGTCAAGAAAAATCAGAATTTGACAGACATCAGATGAAATTTCTTGGACATATTGTGACTGCATCGTGACTGTACTTGGCCCAGAAAGGACTGAGGCAGCTATAGACGTTTCTGTATGTAAGACGAGGAAACAGAGTTTATTAATCTGAATTTTTTCGCAATGTGTGTATTGTTGGGGTAGAAACTCCTTGGGATTGTGATGCCCAAGGACAGACAGTATTTGAGTGTATGAAACAGGCTCTTTTGGAAGCATTAAGTATGCAGTTGTTGAGCTTCTTAGAACCTTAACAAATAAGACTTAAACGTCATCGAATTTCCCTATTCACACCTTTTTCCAAAATATTCGAAAAAGTAACGCATGCAAGTAGGAGCAATTTATTTAGCAATCATAGTTTGATTTCAGAAGGGTTACTCAACTGAGAATGACATTTAAACATTCACGACCCAAAAAGTACAAACCTTAAATCATAAAACTTTACCAGTTGGTATTTTTTGTGATCTTTCGAAAGTATTTAATTCGGTGAATCGGGTTACACTCTTCGAAAAATTTAAATTTTGTAGAATTAATGGCTTTATACACAACTGGTTTGCATTATACTTAATGGACAGGGTGAAAATGTTGTTGTGAATAATCCAGACAACTTTGTAAAGGTATAAGATTTTAGTGAGTAGAGAGAAATGACTACTGTTCCATATATATGTGAATGAGCTTCCACTTGACATTCAACAAGCAGAATTGGTACCTTTTCCAGACAATACTAGTGTTATAACAAATTTCATTGAGGGTAAGCCACAGAAGAGGTTTTTAGCGATGTTTTACAAAGAACTATGAAGTGGTTTTCTAAAATTGGACTTACTCTTAATTTTGAGTAAAGACACTATGCTCAGCTCTGTACAACAAACGGAGTCATACCAAGAACTGATGTTACACATGGAGTCAGAGGAGAGGGCAGACTGTTAAAGATTTTTGAGTGCACGTACTGACGAAAACCTGAAATGGAAGAGGTGTATTTCTGAGCTTCTCAACAATTAAATTTAGTTATTCATATAACTACTAGCCAGGGAAACAAACGAGCAACCTCTTAACATATTAAGCAGTTTTGCACTCAGTAGTGTCTTATGAAACAATATTCTTGAGTAACTCATTGCGTAGAAATAAAGTAGTGCTTGCACAAAAGCGAAAGCAAGCAGTAAGAAAAATATCTGGTGCTCACCTGTGGTCATAATGTAGGTACTTCTTCAACAGGTTGGGCATTTTAAGTACACTATCACAATACATATACTCGCTAGTAAAATTCGCCATAAAATATCCACCATTAGATTGTCTCCTAAATCGTTTAAACAGATTAGGAACAGCAGAGGGCCTATAAAATTTCCTTGCGGAACGCCAGATACCGCTTCTGATTTACTCTAAGAGTTTCTGTCAGTCACTATGAGCTGTGAAGTTTCTGACAGGAAATCACACACTGGGTCACACAACTGAGACGTTACTCCATAGGCTCACAATTTGATTATAAGCCACTTGCGAGGAACAGTTTCATACGCTCTTTGGAAATCTGGAAATGTTGAGTTAATTGGAAAGACCCGTTCATTAGAACTCGTTATTCCGTAAGAGTAAAGAACTTGTTGTGTTTCTTAAGAATGGTATTTTATGAATCCGTATTGGCAGTGTATCAACGGACCGTTTTCCTCAAGATAATTCGTAATTTTCCAACACAGTATATGTTCCAAAATCATATTGAAAACTTACGTCAGTGATAAGGGTCTGTAATTGATCGAGTTACTCCTACTTCCTTTTTTGACTATTGACGTGATCTTCCCAGTCTTTAGGTACGGATGTTTCGTCGAACGAGCAGTTGAATATGACTGTGATGGAGCTGTTGTATCATTAAACTCTGAAAGGAATCTAACTGGGAAACTGTTCGGACTGGAGGTCGGTCTTTATTAAGTGATTTAAGATGCTTTTATACGCCGACTATGTCTACTTCTAAGTTACTCACGTTAGCAGCAGTTCTTGATTCGAATTCTGTCTTCATTAAGTGATTTAAGATGCTTTGCTACACCGAGAATTTCTTCTTTTACTCATGTTGCCAGCAGTTCTTGATTCGAATTCTGGAATATTTACTTCATTTCTTGGTGAACGAATTTCGGACAACTGTATTTGTAACTCGGCTTTAGTGGCACTTTTATTGGCAGTATTAACATTGATATCATACATTGAATGTATTGATTGTATGTTGTCACAGGTGTACTTCACATAGTATCAGAATATTTTTGGATTTTCAGTCAGATTTCGAGACAAAGTTGTTTTCTGGAGACAATTGAAAGCTTCTTACGTTGAAGTTCACACAAATTTTTCGAGATTCTGTAAAACTTTTGTCAAACTTCGGGATTTGTCTTTCTTTCTAATTTTGGAATGTTTCTTCCATTGCTTCTGCAACAGTGTTATGGCCAGTTTTGTGTTCCATGAGTGTGTCAGTTCAAGCTCTTATTAATTTATTTGGTATAAATCTCTCCATTAATGTCGATACTATTTCTTTGAATTTAACCCACATTTGGTCTACACTTTCATAGTTAGAAAGTGTAAATGAAACTACACTCCTGGAAATTGAAATAAGAACACCGTGAATTCATCGTCCCAGGAAGGGGAAACTTTATTGACACATTCCTGGGGTCAGATACATCACATGATCACACTGACAGAACCACAGGCACATAGACACAGGCAACAGAGCATGCACAATGTCGGCACTAGTACAGTGTATATCCACCTTTCGCAGCAATGCAGGCTGCTATTCTCCCATGGAGACGATCGTAGAGATGCTGGATGTAGTCCTGTGGAACGGCTTGCCATGCCATTTCCACCTGGCGCCTCAGTTGGACCAGCGTTCGTGCTGGACGTGCAGACCGCGTGAGACGACGCTTCATCCAGTCCCAAACATGCTCAATGGGGGACAGATCCGGAGATCTTGCTGGCCAGGGTAGTTGACTTACACCTTCTAGAGCACGTTGGGTGGCACGGGATACATGCGGACGTGCATTGTCCTGTTGTAACAGCAAGTTCCCTTGCCGGTCTAGGAATGGTAGAACGATGGGTTCGATGACGGTTTGGATGTACCGTGCACTATTCAGTGTCCCCTCGACGATCACCAGTGGTGTGCGGCCAGTGTAGGAGATCGCTCCCCACACCATGATGCCGAGTGTTGGCCCTGTGTGCCTCGGTCGTATGCAGTCCTGATTGTGGCGCTCACCTGCACGGCGCCAAACACGCATACGACCATCATTGGCACCAAGGCAGAAGCGACTCTCATCGCTGAAGACGACACGTCTCCATTCGTCCCTCCATTCACGCCTGTCGCGACACCACTGGAGGCGGGCTGCACGATGTTGGGGCGTGAGCGGAAGACGGCCTAACGGTGTGCGGGACCGTAGCCCAGCTTCATGGAGACGGTTGCAAATGGTCCTCGCCGATACCCCAGGAGCAACAGTGTCCCTAATTTGCTGGGAAGTGGCGGTGCGGTCCCCTACGGCACTGCGTAGGATCATACGGTCTTGGCGTGCATCCGTGCGTCGCTGCGGTCCGGTCCCAGGTCGACGGGCACGTGCACCTTCCGCCGACCACTGGCGACAACATCGATGTACTGTGGAGACCTCACGCCCCACGTGTTGAGCAATTCGGCGGTACGTCCACCCGGCCTCCCGCATGCCCACTATACGCCCTCGCTCAAAGTCCGTCAACTGCACATACGGTTCACGTCCACGCTGTCGCGGCATGCTATCAGTGTTAAAGACTGCGATGGAGCTCCGTATGCCACGGCAAACTGGCTGACACTGACGGCGGCGGTGCACAAATGCTGCGCAGCTAGCGCCATTCGACGGCCAACGCCGCGGTTCCTGGTGTGTCCGCTGTGCCGTGCGTGTGATCATTGCTTGTACAGCCCTCTCGCAGTGTCCGGAGCAAGTATGGTGGGTCTGACACACCGGTGTCAATGTGTTCTTTTTTCCATTTCCAGGAGTGTATTCAGCCACTGAGCTTAAATCTCTTGCTGTTGTATGAGGTTTTACAAAGTTCAGCTGGTTCTTGTGTGGTCAGATGGCTAAGGTATACAATGATCTTTTATCTTTGAGGATGCTTTTTATAAGTGTGAAGTTTACTCCTGTTCATTTAGTCAGGCGGGTGTTGTATCTACAAATCATATGTATTACAGAAAATGATGACGTCATGTTACTGCTGTCTCAAGATCTCCTATGTGATTAAATACAGATTCAGTTGAGAACATTGCTAAGGGACAAGGCAAAAACCCATCATCAAAGGAGGTCGAGGAGAAGTGGAGAGATAGAGACAACATTGGTATTAGTTTTATTTCGTGAAAGATGATATTTGGTTTAGCAAAATGATTGGAGATAATTTTCAGTGGATTGTCTGGTTCATGATGAATTAGTCAATAAATTAATATGACATATGCCTTCGGGTCAGGCACACTCTGGTGCAAGGAAATACTTTCACAAAGTCTGTGAGCTAGCAGAGAAAGCCTGCACTCACATCTGTGAGTTATGTTGTTTCATGAATATGGGGAAATTCATTCACATTGCTTAAAAACAAAACTGCTGAGATGTCACATCATGCTTATTTGTTTCTGGTTATTCCATCTAGACCGAAAGGACTCGCTGTAGTTTACCTGTCTGCTCATTTTATGAGAACTGATCAAAGCCATTATTACACTCTTGTTGCTCTTGGTTTGACTTCCAAGGTTGCTTCACTCACACCATTAAGGAAAGCTGCAAGTAGGTCATTGTACCTTCATTTTTACATCATTTTACATGTAGGGTTGATCATATTGGCAAAGTAATTTTAGACATTAGATAACAACCTCAGGTTGGTAGTTTGGAAGGGTACTTCACTGTACCATCGAGCATCTGATCTCTTTGAATGCATCATGAAAGATTTTGGGAAACAGTGTTACAGACCTTGGGATTCATACATACAATATTGTTTGAGGAAGTTATCTGCAATGTTGACATTTATCATATCCTAGTATTGCATACTCATCTTCCACCAGAAAAGACCTGAGACATGTCAATATAGTAAGCCAGGCAGTTTGGAACCTTGGAAAAGCTCTGAGGAGATCTCAAAGAAGTGACAGGCACAAGAAACCAGCAAGATGATTCATGGTCAGTTTGAAGGTACTAGTTACATTCTTCAAAATGCCTTGCAGGCTACATGTTCTGATACATAAATTTTTCCCTGTATATGCAGGTCCATTCAGAGCGTGACATATGGCATGCCCGACAACTTTAGAAGCAGAAACGTTAGAGACCAAAAGTTAAAATTGTAGCGTCATGTTTCAAATGTGAAATTTATTACGAAGTGGTAGTGATCGGAGGAGTAGTGTAGATACTCCAATTGATCTATAACTTTCAATAAACAAGCGTATATATTCTTTTGAAAGTATTAATATAAGATTAAGTTTCAGGATGTGAACAGTTCATTTTGAATTCTTTTGCCATGCATGTAGATACAAATGATAAAATCAAGGAGAGAAATTGTTATCCAAATAATATGCTAGATTTGAAATGTCTTGAGTAGACAGACCAAAAGTAACTGGAGATGGTACATTACACTGGATATTACCATACTTACTGTGAAGCGATTTGTTGATAATGATGGTTTAAAGTAGTGGTACTGTCCAAGGTAATTTTGCCGCTACTGTAAGAAATAGGGCTGTTAGGATAAATGCTGCTTTATTCATTTGATCCTTTTTGTTGTTATGTAACATGGTCCATTTTATGTGTCATATTGTGGAATACGTTTAAAAAGGAATGACAAAAGCATCAGAATAAGTATGGTAGCTTTGTCGTTATATTCAGGCAGATGTTGAGACAAGTTACGCAAAGTGTTTCTGTTAAATGTTAATTTATTAATTGTTACTGCATAAATAAAAATGGATTTGGCACCTTGTGGTAGAAAATTGTGTTAAATTTGTGATGTGTTGTTCTGCAGTTTGTGTTGGTGATTCACAGTATTCATCTTATATCAGACTCCATAGTTAAATTAAAAATTCACAATGAACATTAAAAACGCCAGACATGTCCTTACAATTTACAATGTCATGTAATCAAATGTCGGCCATTTTGTCTGTGACATCATTACCAAGACGAGCAAAGATGGGTTGCCGGGATTTGGTCCTTTTGGGAAGGAAACAAGACAGGATTTGGTACTCTTCGCCATGAGCAGCAAGTCTTAACGTAAAATACATAACGGATATGGTGCATTTTGTCCTACATAAGCTCTTAACGTAAAATACATAACGGATATGGTGCATTTTGTCCTACATAAGTTCCTATTAAAAAGGTAATGGTTCTAAGCAGTGCTGGCACTTGTCATCTCATTTTTCTATTTTCCGGCTTCGGTACTTTTGGAAATGAGCTTCTCATTCAGGGGATGCAATGCAGAAAGAGAGTGTCAGTTAGACCGTCAGCGAGAGCGCACCATTAGTTCCTGCTACTAATAAGGCGATTACACCGTTCGCTTGTTACATATTTTTACGAGCTTCAAACAGGAACGAATGCAGTAATGGATAGGAACTGTGATTGTTGGGTACAGATACGAGCTGAGCTGGCGACCCTTCACTCACAGCTTGATGCTGCTGCCAGGGGGCGTCACTGTGGGGGATCGGTCACTGGGATGCGAGGGACGTCGAGCACGTCCCATGTGTCCTCCGATCGTTCCACTCCTGTGACTTCCCCGGGTATTGCCTGCACTGAGGTTTCGGGCATTATCTGTGGCTGACGATGTCTCTGAGTCGGATGCAGTCGTTCACCCTGTTTCAGAGGAAGCTTCTCGGCCCGCAAGGTCTGGGTATTCACAAAGGGTGGGTTTGCTCGTATTTGGGAGCTCCAAAGTTAGGCGCGTAATGGGGTCCCTTACGTACATGGCAGCCAAGGAGGGAAGGAAGCCAGGGTGCACTCCGTGTGCATTCCGGGGGTAGTCATTCCGGATGCGGAAAGGGTGCTTCCGGATGCCATGAAGAGTACAGGGTGCAGCCAACTGCAGGTGGTGGCTCATGTCATGTCGGTACCAATGACTTGTGTCGCTTTGGATCGGAGCAGATTCTGTCTGGTTTCGGGCGGCTTGCGGAAATGGTAAAGACTGCCAGTTTTGCTTCCGAGATTAAGGCAGAGCTCACTATCTGCAGCATCGTCGATAGAACCGACTGTGGTCCTTTGGTGCAGAGCCTAGTGGTGGGTCTGAATCAGAGGCTCAGGCGGATCTGTGACCGTGTAGGCTGCAGATTCCTTGACTTGCGCCATCGAGTGGTCAGTTTCCGGGCTCCGTTTTATAGGTCAGGAGTCCACTACACACAGGAGGTGGCTACACGGATAGCGGGGGCTGTGTGGAAGGGACTGGGCGGTTTTTAGGTTAGAGGGTCTCAGGGAACCACAGAAGGGACGTCCGTCTAAAAGTGGGCAGGTAAAACACAGTAAGGTAGTTGAAAAAACGATTGGTATTGCAGTTGTAAATTGTCGTAGCTGTGTTGGGAAAGAACCAGAGCTCCAAGCCCCAATAGAATGCACTGAAGCTCAAATAGTTGTACGTACAGAGAGCTGGCTAAAGCCTGAAATAAGTTCATCCGAAAGTTTTTCAAATGATCTAATAATGTTCAGAAATGATAGATTAAATACAATTGGTGGTGGAATATTTATTGCTGTCAAAGGTAGTTTGCCTTGTAGCGAAATTGAAGTAGACAGTTCATGTGAAATAGTATGGGTAGAGGTTATACCTGACAATGGGACTAACCTATTAATTGCATCGTTTTACCGACCCCGCGACTCAGGAGACATAGTTGCTGAACAGTTCAGAAAAAACTTGACGCTTATTTCAAATAAGTACCCCGCTCATACAATTATAATCGGTGGTGACGTCAATCTATCCTCGATATGCTGGAAAAATTATACGTTTAAGGCCGGCGGCAGGCAAAAAACATCATCCGAAATTGTACTGAATGCTTTCTCAGAAAATTATTTTGAACAAATAGTTCATGAGCCCACTCGAACCGTAAATGGTGCGAAAGCATTCTTGACCTTATAGCAACAAATAATCCTGGACAAATAGTAAGTGTTGTGACGAATAAAGGAATTAGCGACCACAATTCAGTTGCTGCTGGGAAGAATACCATAACACCTGAAACCATCAAAAAGAAACGCAAAGTATATCAATTTAAAAACTCTGATAAAAATGATCTTAACGCCTTTTTAAAAGACAGTCTTCACTCCTTCCGATCTGATCATGTAAGTGTAGAAAAGTTGCGGAATGTTTTTAATCAGATAGTATCAACAGCAATTGAGAGATATGTACCTCATAAATTAATAAGTGATGGTACTGATCGCCCATGGTACACAAAACGGGTCAGATTGTTGTTGCAGAAGCAACGAAAAAACATGCCAAATTTAAAAGAACGCAAAATCCCCAAGAATGGCAAAGTTTTACAGAAGTTTGAAATATAGGGCGTACTTCAATGCGAGATGCTTTTAATAATTTCCACAACGAAATTCTGTCTCGAAATCTGGCAAAAAACCCAAAGAGATTCTGGTGATACATAAAGCACACCAGTGGCAAGACATAATCAATACCTTCAATGCGCGATAACAACGGTGAAGTCACTGATGTCAGTGCCACTAAAGGAGAGTTATTAAACATGGTTTTCCGAAACTAATTCACCAAAGAATACGAAGAAAATATTCATGAATTCCAATCAAGAACAATTGCCAAGATGAGAAACATAGAAGTAGATATCCTCAGTGTAGCTAAGCAGCTTAAATCACTTTTTATTTATTTATTTTTTTATTTATTGTTCCGTGGGACCAAATTAAGGAGAAGTCCCCATGGTCATGGAACGAGTCAATACATAAAATTATAACACGATATTAGAAACAGATAAAATGAAATATAAAAAAAACATATTCAGGTGACAAGTCGTAAGTTTAAATGAAGACAATCAACAATGTAACACTGGAATTTGCTTAATTTTTTAACTCTTCCAGGAGCTCCTCGACAGAATAGAAGGAGTGAGCCATGAGGAAACTCTTCAGTTTAGACTTAAAAGAGTTTGGGCTACTGCTAAGATTTTTGAGTTCTTGTGGTAGCTTATTGAAAATGGATGCAGCAGAATACTGCACTCCTTTCTGCACAAGAGTCAATGAAGTGCATTCTACATGCAGATTTGATTTCTGCCTAGTATTTACTGAGTGAAAGCTGCTAACTCTTGGGAATAGGCTAATATTGCTAACAACAAACGACATTAAAGAAAATATATACTCTGAGGGCAATGTCAGAATTCCCAGATTTTTGAATGGGGGTCGACAAGAGGTTCTCGAACTTACACCACATATAACTCGAACAGCCCGTTTTTGAGCCAAAAATACCCTTTTTGAATCAGAAGAATTACCCCAAAAAATAATACCAAACGACATAAGCGTATGAAAATATGCGAAGTAGACTACTTTTCGTGTTGAAGTGTCACTTATTTCAGATACTGTTCTAATGGTAAATAAAGCAGCATTTAGCTTCTGAACAAGATCCTGGACATGGGCTTTCCACAAATGCTTACTATCTATCCGAACGCCTAGGAATTTGAACTGTTCCGTCTCGCTTATAATATGCCCCTTCTGTCTGATCAAAATATCGGTTCTTGTTGAATTGTGAGTTAGAAACTGTAAAAACTGAGTCTTATTGTGATTTAGCATCAAATTATTTTCCACAAGCCACGAACTTATTTCATGAACTACATTATTTGTTACTGTTTCAATATTACACACAAGATCCTTCACTATCAAGCTGGTGTCATGAGCAAACAGAAATATTTTTGAATCACCTGTAATACTAGAAGGCATATCATTTATATAAATAAGAAACAGCCGTGGCCCCAGCACCGACCCTTGGGGAACGCCCCACTTAACAGAGCCCCATTGGGACTGAACATCACTACCACTCTCAATATTGCGGAGAATTACCCTCTGCTCTCTGTTCTTAAAGTAAGAGGCGAACCAATTGTAAGCTACTCCCCTTACTCCATAATGGTCCAACTTCTGCAGTAATATTTTGTGGTCAACACAGTCAAAAGGCTTCGTTAAATCAAAGAAAACACCTAGCGTTCGCAACCTTTTATTTAATCCGTCCAAAACCTCACAGAGAAAAGAGAATATAGCATTTTCAGTTGTTAAACCATTTCTAAAACCAAACTGAACATTTGACAGCAAATTATGTGAATTTAAATGCTCCAGTAACCTTGTATATACAACCTTCTCGATAACTTTAGCAAACGCCGATGGCATAGAAATAGGTCTAAAATTGTCAACATTATCAATGTCTTCCTTTTTATAAAGTGGCTTCACTACCGATTACTTTAATCGGTCAGGAAACCGACCACTCCTAAAGGAAAAGTTACAGATATGGCTGAGAACTGGGCTAACATACATAGAACAATAGTTCAGTATTCTGCTAGATACCCCGTCATATCCATGAGAGTTCTTGGTCTTTAGTGATTTAATTATTAACTCAATCTCCCTCTTGTCAGTATCATGGAGGGGCATTTCAGGTAACAGTCTCGGAACACTTTTTTATACGAGCGCTATATGATTCCCTGTTGGCACTAGGTTTCTATTTAGTTCACCTGCTATATTCAGAAAGTGATTATTAAATACTGTACATATATGCGACTTATCAGTAACACGGACATTCCCACTACGCACTGATTCTATATCCTCGACCTGTCTCTGCTGACCAACAACTTCCTTTACGACTGACCATATGGTTTTAATTTTATCCTGAGACTTAGCTATTCTATCTGCATACCACATACTTTTTGCCTTCATAATAACATTTTTAAGCACCTTACAATACTGTTTGTAACGGACTGCTGCATTTAGATTTTGACTGTTTCTAACGTTTTGATATAATTGCCACTTTGTTCTACAAGATATTCTTATCCCTCTAGTCAGCCACCCAGGCTGCCTGTTTGTGCTAGTACCCTGTTTTAAACGTTCTAACGGAAAGCAACTTTCAAAGAGCATGAGAAAAGTCTTGAGAAAAGCATTATATTTATCGTCTACTGTATCAGCGCTATAAACACTTTGCCACTCTTGTTCCTTTATAAGGTTTACAAAGGTCTCTACAGCAACTGGATCAGCTTTCCTGAACAGCTGATGATTATATTTAACACGTGTTGCAGCATAAAAATCTTTTAAAGTAAAAATTTGCCCATCATGATCTGAAAGGCCATTCACCTTTTTGCTAACAGAATGCCCTTCTAGTAATGAGGAATGAACAAAAATGTTGCCTATGGTTGTTCTACTGTTCCCTTGCACTCTCATTGGAAAGAATACGGTTTGCATAAGATTATATGAATTAAAGAGGTCTACCAGCATCCTCTTCCTTGCACAATCACTTATACAATTAATATTGAAGTCACCACATATAACTAACTTTTTGTATTTCCTATAAAGTGAACCAAGAACCTCCTCTAGCTTTAGCAAAAATGTTGTGAAATCGGAGTCTGGGGATCTATAAATAACAACAGTTACAAGTTTAGCTCCGTTAAATTTAACCACACCTGCACAACATTCAAACACCTTTTCAGTGCAGTACTTTGAAACATCAATTGAGTCAAATGCGATGCCGTTTTTGACATACATGGCTACTCCCCCACACCGCAAAGAGCTCCTCGAAAAGCAGCCAGCCAACCTGTATCCTGGTAAAGGAAGCCTCTGAATTATCTCCTTATTTAAGAAGTGTTCAGATATACCAATAATTTCAGAGTCAACATCTATAAGCAGTTCACTAACTTTATCTCTAATACCTTGTATATTTTGATGAAATATACTAATTCCCTCATTAGTCGGATACCTAAGCTTTGTCAAAAGTGATTCCCTTGTTAGAGAGACTTCCCTTAAGCAGGAATACCTATCAGCTGACTTCAATCTAAAAAAGGTGCAGCTCTACTGCAGGAATTTTCCCATGAGTGATCCCACGAACCCCACCTATGCTGTCACCTATAAGCTTTGCCAACCTCCCCTTCCCATACCTGTTGAGGTGCAGGCCGTGTCTAGTGAAACTCGTCCTGCGATAGACTCCACCGACACCACTGAAATGTGACCCATGCTTTCTGTCATCAGCGCACCCCCAAGTCTCATGTTATTACGCCTGACGGCTGTATTAAGATGAGGTCGATCGTGACGCTGAAACAGTTCCACGAAATGCACATTCGTGTTGCCAGTCTGAGTGGCTATCTTTTCCAGGTCACCATCTATGTTATACTCCCCATCCCTATCAATACTATTACCAGCCCCACCCACAATCACTACCTGATCCTCTTTAGTAAAATCCCTACATAACCCCCCTATGTTAACAGTCACCTGAGCCAACCCTGCACTAGGCTTCACAATGCTGGTGACCTGGTACTCACTCCCCATCACTTCCTGCAACTGCTGGCCTACACCTCTGCCATGAGAACTACCTAACAGCAGAACCTTCTTCTTCCTCTTCGACTTTGCAACTTTTCTAGGCACAGTAACTACTGAGGTCTGCTGCATACTTCCTACATCTACAGCTACTAGAGATTCCTCTCCACTAGACTCTGACAGTTGGTCATATCTATTGTAAACACCAATAGTAAAACTATCTGAAAATCTTCTTCTCCTAGCAGATCCCTTGCCAACAGCCAGCTCCCATTCCCCAACCCCCTTCAACTCCTCATCCTATCTAGCTCCTCCCGTGCGTTTTTCAACTGCACCTGAAGGGCACAGATCTTACGCTCCTGCTCCTCTATCAATTTACTCTTGCTACATAACCTGCAGTTCCAGGAGAGGATCTCACCAGAATGCCCACTGGCTTCCCCACTGCATTCCCCCCAGTGAAAATACTTCGAACAAGTCTCACACCGCAATCCACTACTCACGAACCTACGGCAAAGCCCTCACTTCTCACTCATGGTAAAATTTTACTTTTTCTAAGTTCCGCTACTACAATAAGAAGATGTTAAAAACCTGACTACAATAATCACAAACTTACTCTACAAGGGAAGTAACTACTATTATTAACAGTATTAATAAACAACAAATGTGAATATAACAAAAGACTAATACAGAAAGAGAATCAAACGTCTAATGACACAGTAACGAAGCTGTAAACAGTTCCCAAAAGGTTCTTCTGAAATTATTTCACCAGAAAACACCAAGAACACCGGTTGAAGACTACTAAAGTTCCTAAATAAACCACTATACACAAACAATTAATTAGTACTTAGCTTTCGATGCGCCGCTACAGCTGCAACTGGTCAGCGCGGAATGTAAACACAGGCAAGAGGTTAAGTTGCTCGATACGAAACACTCACAAATATCAGGTCACAACACAAGAAAGGCAGAGGTGAATGAAGAAACCACTAATACGTCACTTATATAGTAAATATTATCACAAAAACCGTTAAAACATGTATCTGAAACCTAAAAATATATGAAAACTTAGAGAGCGATCTCACACGGAGTCACTTGCTTATGACGTCACAACAAAGGCCTCCGGTCCAAATTGTATACCAGTCACGTTCCTCCCACAGCATGCTGATAAAATAGCTCTATATCTAGCAATTATATACAACCACTCGCTTACAGAAAGATCCGTACCTAAAGACTAGAAAATTGCTCAAGTCACACCAATACCCAAAAAGGGAAGTAGGAGTAATCCGCTGAATTGCAGGCCTATATCACTAACGTCGATTTCAATAGGGTTTTGGAAAATATACTGTATTCGAACATTATGAAATACGTCGAAGAAAACGATTTATTGGGATATCGTCAGCACGGATTCAGAAAATATCGTTCTTGTGAAACACAACTAGCTCATTATACCCGTGAAGTAATAAGTGCTGTCGACAAGGGATGTCAAATTGATTCCATATTTTTAGATTTCCAGAAGGCTTTCGACACCGTTCCGCACAAGCGTCTTCTAACCAAACTGCGTTACTATGGAATATCTCCTCAGTTGTGCGACTGGATTCGTGTTTTCCTGTCAGAAAGGTCACAGTTCGTAATAATAGACGGAAAGTCATCGAGTAAAACAGAAGTAATATCCGGCGTTCCCCAAGGAAGTGTTGTAGGCCCTCTATTGTTCCTGATCTATATTGACGACACAGGAGACAATCTGAGTAGCCGTCTTAGATTGTTTGCAGATGATGCTGTCATTTACCGTCTTGTAAAGTCATCAGATGATCAAATCGACTTGCAAAATGATTTAGATAAGATATCTGTACGGTGCGAAAAGTGGCAGTTGACCCCGAATAAAGAAAAGTGTGAAGTTATTCACATGAGTACTAAAGAAATCAGCTAAATTTTGATTACACGATAAGTCACACAAATCTGAGGGCTGTAAATTCAACTACATACTTAGGGATTACCATTACAAATAACCTACATTGGATCGATCACATAGATAAGATTGTGGGTAGAGCAAACCAAAGACTGCGATTCAATGGCAGAACACTTAGAAGGTGCAACAGGTCTACCAAAGAGACTGCTTACACTACGCTTGTCCACCCTATCCTGGAGTATTGCTGTGCTGTGTGGGATCCGCATCAGGTGGGACTGACGGATGACATCGAAAAAATAGAAAGAAGGGCAGCTCGTTTTGTATTATCGCGTAATAGGGGAGATAGTGTCACAGACATTATACGTGAATTGGAGTGGCAATCATTAAAATAAAGGCGATTTTCGTTTCGACGAGATCTTCTCATTACATTTCAATCACCAGTTTCCTCCTCCTATGGCGAAAACATTCTGTTGACATCCACCCATCTACATAGGGAGAAATGGTCATCACGATAAAATAAGAGAAATCGGGGCTCGCACAGAAAAATTTAAGAGTTCGTTTTATCCGCGTGCCGTTCGAGAATGGAGCAGTAGAGAGACAGCATGAAGGTGGTTCATTGAACCCTCTGCCAGGCACTTTATTGTGAATAGCAGAGTAATCATGTAGACGTAGATGTAGATGCATCGAGACGAAGAGCATGCACGAAGAGGAGATGTATTCACGTGATTATTTGACTAATTTGTGTACTTGTCATTACGTCTGAGTCTTCGTTCTACAAATTTTGCCAGCAGGTGAGGAGAAAGTAAATTCATTGTCCATTCATTACAGAAATAGAAAGAGCGCTTAGTTTTGCATACAAAGTGTATCTTGTGGCTATCCCTCTCAACATGGAGACGTCAATTCATTAATATTCATATTACTTACATCGCGGAAGTTTAATTGATTATGTTATTTTGCTTCATGGTTTGTGTCAGCTGTTTGTTTCTGTGAGTGAAGACGTACAGAAAAGACGTGGTTTTAGACCTCAATCACCAAATGAATTAAGATAGTTGATTTGGGCTCAGTATTGTTGAATTTTCGGATGTAGTTGCAGGTAGTTGGAGTAATAACTAGTGTGCGAGCAGTGTTGTTGTACTTAGTTGAAGAAAAAGTTAGTGAAACTAACATGAAACATCTGAACAACGTCCTTACTTATATTATGAATTATTATATTACAATTTGAAATAAGTATTTCCAGTGTGAAATAGAAAGGCGAATTATGAGCCAATTACATTTTCATTTTATTCTATCACTGAAATATAAGGTGCGACAAAAATGTTTCCGTTCGAAGGCAATAGAGTCCAGAATCACTATGCCTGTAATCGCCGTAGGGATTGAGGTAATCATTCCAACAACGCAGTAGTTTGAAGATACCATTTTGGTAAAACGCTGTGCCCTGCTGCGTGAATAAGTCCGTAATGCGTGCTGCACTCACTCATTTGATAAAAATCGTTGACACTTCAAGGCCTCCACACTGAAGGTGTGATAATCGCATGGAGAGAGTTTTGGACTACAGGGCGGGTGCTCGACGGTCTCCCACTAGAGCAAGCGTAAGTTTGCTGTACGACATTTGCGATATCGAGCGTCTGTATCGAATCGGAAGTAGCAAGGAACTTGGCACACCATACTACAACGGTGGTTTTCCACAGATATATTTTTTCATCTAAAATGCGTATTGACTGGTGTTTGTCCTGCATCAGCAAGGAAAAGAATAACAGCACATTAGTCCGATTGGGACAAATTTCGTAATAATGTCGCCATAGTTCACATTTCCATATTTACTTTGCTCTAGACCCCGGCGCCCAGCATACGACCTTCTCTGGTTTTGGCTCCTGGGGAACCATGAGCTGCCATTCCTCCACAGACATTCAGGCACCTTGTTGAAAGTGTCTGCAGCAGAGTTAAAGCCCTCATCATGGAGAATTGTGAATACCCCCTATCAGATAGTGTGTAATTATTGTTAAAGCCACAGAATTTGCCATTGCGTTCGGCAAAGCGAAATTAGCGTTTTAGTAAATTACTGTCAGAAATGGCTGTGAATTTTGTAATGAAGAAATTTTCCATACCTGTAGATTACTGGAGAGAGAAATTTCTCTCTTTTGCCTGTTTTGCCTCCCCCCCCCCCTCACTTTTCGCCACAGTAGTTGTTAATATCTGTGGTGACGAGACACACAGCACAAGAAAAAAGTTGTTTGAAAGATGCACGGGGAGGGTACGAGTACACCTAAAATCAGGCGACACAGTGTATTGTGCTTCCCAAGCACGGATATTTCCATTAGATGGTGCACGTATTATAGGGCGGAGATATTTACATAGATTCAGTCGCAAGGTCTGATAAATCTAATACCATCCCTGACTGATGAGATGAGGCAGACACTCCACAGTGATGAAGAGATATGCGTACCTAAGTAGGCTGCTTCTAGAGCACCACTGACCGGTAGAAGCTTGCACTGGACCAACTCCGAACAGTCTAACTAAACTGTGGGCAATGGTTGCTTGATCCTGGATCAAGACGGTTCGTAGCGATTTAACGGCCTCACGGAATGCGTTCCATGATACATTGCCTTCGACAGCAAAATGGTGTATAAGGCTATCAGGTACCTACATCTGTTCGTAATTTCTGCTAATATTATTGTGGGTCCCTGGGGAAACGTGATTAACGCCAAACCTGAAAGACGACCCAATCAATTTGCGTAAAGTTGGGCCTCTTTATAAATTGATTTGCTAGTTATTTATTTTAGTCCTCTCTGATCCGCCGTGCGCTGTTGCCATTTTTCGGGGTGCACTCAGCCTCGTGATGCCAATTGAGGAGCTACTCGACCGAATAGTAGCGACTTCGGTCAAGAATACCATCATAACGACCGGGAGAGCGGTGTGCTGATCCCACGCCCGTCCTATCCGCATCCTCCACTGAGGATGACACGGCGGTCGGATGGTCCCGGTAGGCCACTCGTGGCCTGAAGACGGAGTGCTTTTTATGATTCTCAACTTAATAGAGCCACGAACACGTTGGTATCGACATCTGTCGCTTGTTAGATATCTCTGCACTCCGTATCATAGGGACAGGTTCGCTGGAGCCCTGGCAGGGGCAGGATAGGTGCTCCACGGGCGGATTCAACCGCACGGGCGCTTTCTGTAACGACAATGTTACTCGCTGTTCCACAGTGTAAAAAGAAAATAAGGAGCACCTTATAACGGACCTAAACTTCCGGTTACGATTTTTAAATGAGCCATGCACCTAATACTAGTATACCCCGTGTTTTGGGAAAGGCATCTATCCCGACGAAAAGTGTAGACACTTATAACCGAATCGTAATTGCGCTATTACTTCTGCACGATAACGATCGAAATAAATTTTGACAGAAGAAAGTAAAAATTAGAAATAGTTATTGGAAACAGTTAGTGAAATTTTGAATGTGTAAACTGGCGATTTTATAATTTTAGACTGCAAATTGCTTAAGAATGTTAACCGTTCACTGTGTGAGCAAAAATTACTGTATGATTATTAATTTTTTGTAGGCTCTAATACGAACTAATCATTGAATGTCAAGCAGGTGAGAACGAATCCAAAAGCACTGACTCGACCTCAGATGTAAAAAAAAATTAATACCAATACTTAAAGTTAATCAGAAACGAGAAAAATAATTTGTACCGAACACGTGAAGTTAATTGTTTGGAATACAGTTAGCTAAATGAATAGCTTTGCGTTACTGATTTTAGAAACACACATTTTCATCAATACTTGTTTTCTGTTATAATAAGCTATTTCTGGAAAGTAATGTTTCGTTTAGTGAATGCTAAGCAATTTTACACTGCACTGTTACGTAATTTGCAAATGTGAGCAGAGTTTGCAATGCATACAAAAACATGAACCTCATTAATCTGAAACAATATTTTGTCAGTATTCATTTAAATTATGCTTTTATTCTTTTACTTTTAGTCATTGTACATTGACTAGCCGTTCCACCAAGCACTAAAGTTCACTACAGTTAAATGAGAGTTCTTAGTTTTGTAAATTGCTCTTCTTGCTCTTAGTTACCGAAATCAAATAAGCTCAGCATTTTCAGTGGCTTACTATTCTTCACTGGTGGTGTTCTCGAGTTCAGTCATTGATATAGGATAAGACCGTGTTAGGCAAAGTGATTCACGTAAACTTCATTTACACTATACCAACTGCTGCACAAAACAAGCTCTTATTTCATTAAGAAAAACTACTACGCTGGCTAGCCACGTACAAGCTAAAGATGAAACTGCTCGGATCTTACTTGGATGAGCTGCTGCTGGTACAGTGTAAGGCATTATTCGTCGACAACGTATGCCAAAAGGCTCTCCTTTATTGTCGATGCATACACAAGTTTAGGCCCACAGTACTCTTCTTAAATATTAATTCCTATTGATGACAATGTACTGTGCCCATTTATAACCATATAAAATCCCTGACGATATATTAAAAATCTTGCAGTTTATTCCTGACATTCCCGCGCATCGTATCTGCACTTGACCACTTGTCCTGCCGACGACTTCTACCTGACTCCGTGCTTACGTGCGCCCCGACAATCATCCTTGCTGCAAAATATTCTTTGGCGCTATACAATAGCAAACTTTCCTGACTAGGCTAGCGTTTTTACTACATTATACTTACAATTATGTTTTTAATTAGTCCCTATGAATTAATTCTTTGAAATTTTATTACATGGCAACATTAATAAAATAACAAAAGGTCCATACGACAGAAGTTACATCAGTTTTCATTTTGGCTACAGAATTAATTATACAGAAAGCTTCCTCTTACGTGTGACTAAAGTAAAAGTTGTGATTCGCGGAAATCCCTGTTCTTTAAGTGAGGCTTTGTTATTGATATTTAATTTCGATTGTCACGTATAACCTTGTCCAGCTTTGTAACCGATATTTGTCTTAGTAATCAATGCGCATCGTCATTATGAGTTACCACGGCATGGCCAACTGTGTCGAAGCCCACTGGTAAGAAACATTACGTGACCAAACTGAAAGTCTTTTGCTATTTAGTGCAATAATGTCTGGGTATAAAAGTAATTAATTATTTAAATTTGTATTCTTCCTTTCTGAAGGTCATGGTTTAAAACTGTCATAGAAGATTAATCTTTCGAACTGTCTGTTCGCGTTTATACACATGTGTGTTAATTTGTCACTATATATGTTTTTTAATTCAGATCACTGAGACGAAATATAAAAACTTTAATTGTTGCCAGTTAAGGCCTAAATGGGCCTTATTTTTCGAAGCACAGTCTGTAATTCATTTCTGGTGTTGTCACCTTGTGGCTATGTGATTTCAGTTTTTATCCTGTGCGTGTTTCTTAGAGCACCCAGTCTGATCTGAATGCAGAGACCGAGCAATGTCTGAGATAAGCTCAAGCTGGTCACCTTGTGTCAATGCTTCAACATCAACCAAAACTATTTCATATCGGGTCTTTGAATACTGCCAATACTTTCATTGTTTACGCATGAATTGGGTATTTTATCAGTTCATCTAGTGAATAAAAGAAAACTGTTGTGAAACTTGTAAATTCTGTTAATATTGAATCTCTCTCTGTTTATGCAAAATTTAAATTTTTTTTTAATATTCAAAAGATTAACTTGAAGTGTACTATCATTGTCTGATTTATTAAAAAGTTAATGGTGGCTCTTATAACGCCTGTTTTGGAAGAAGGCAAAATAGTTCAATGTAAATTGAAATATTACATTAATCAGGAATTCAGTTGTCCAGTGTTGTCAACATTGTTCTAATGCCAAAGAGGCTAATAAATGTTGTAAAGATTCTTTCTTCTTTCTTGGTATGTTGAGTTTAACAACTTAACATTCCCAGCTACAAGTTACCTGTCATTTCAGTAGTAGAAACAGTCAGTTTTTTTGGTCTGTCTAGTTTCTTTGCTATTTATGTCTGTACCGTTATGCATAGCAACATCCTTATAAGGAATGCTAGACAACGGGCTAATAACTGAAAATGTAGGTTACAAAAATAAATAATTAGTGAATCAAGAAGAAAAATGTTTGGTTTTCCCAACTCTTTTCGGTTTTTTAATAATTTATATCGACAAACCTAAGTTTTCACCCTGTCGATCGTTGTTTCCTTTCCAGAGCGAACAAAATTTATCTACAATAACACACTAATGCACAAAATTCTTGCATACATTTCAGAACGGTACAAGCGTCATTAATGCTTCCTGTAAAATTTACAGCACTCTTTCCTCTCGTATGCCGTAGTCGTCAGTTATTTCGTATTGTGTGCGTGTACCCTCCAGCGCCGGACGTCTCCGCAGGGTGATTTTTAATAAATGTGCCGCCACGGTCGAAATTAGGTATCATTTTCATAATTAAGAGACTCCTTAAAAGCTGAAAAATTTATGGAATTCCATTGGCGATACACCGTTTAAAAACGTAAATAAGTTATTTTTTGACAGCGATTGATTTATTTGTATAAAATACACTGTCCAGCCACATTAATGTGACCACGTATGAAAAGCCTGAATAACAACCCTCTGCAGCGCGGACGTGCAGAGAGAGACTCAATGAGTTTCTGGAAGATACCTAGAGGCATGTGGAGCCCTGCCGGCTCCAGTGCTGTGTGCTGGATTTCAAGGGATCCATGGTGCGAACAGCCCGATCGAGGTGGTCCAGCAAGTGCTCGACTCGGTTTAAACTCAAAAAAAAAAAAAAAAAAATTTGATGGCCAGGGGAATTCAGTAAATTAGTCTTTTGAGGTCTTCGGACAACGCACATACAATGCGAACTGCCGGTATGGTGCCGAGGAAAACTATCTGCATGTATGGGTACACATGGTCCACAGGGTTAGATGCATACTTGTGTTGATACTTTGTGCCTCCCAGAACGACGATGTCACCCTTGAATGCCCTGAAAACATTCCCTAGGCCATAACGCTCTTTCCTTCCGCGTGGAGCCTTCTGACGATTGTTTCAGTGCGGTACGATAAACAGCGAATCATCTGAAAAGAGCACATGTCGCCACTCAGTGCAGATACTTCTAGCCTTCGTCGCCGATGAACATTACTCAATATGGGGTGCATGAACTAGGCGCCAACTACAGATCCCTACATACAGTAACGTTCGCTGAACGGTCGTTGAGGCTCTTGGTTCATCCGGGGTCAGCTGCTTAACAGTCGCACGTCTTTTCGCCCGCACTCATCTCCGCAGCCGTCGTTCATCCCTGTAATTCGTGATACGCCACAGTTCCTTCGGCGCCGATTTTGGGTTGTGTCACATTTCCATGTACGGTATGTTTTAACCACGGTGGCCCATGAAGAGTTTACAAACTTAGCTGTTTCGTAAATGCTTACACCTTTCACCCCAAATCCCATGATCATGCCCTTTTGGACGTCACATACATAGCTCCGTTTCCGCATAACAACTACTGCACTGTTTTTCGAATCACCCCCGACATGCTTTATATACCAAATGGCTCTGAGCGCTATGGGACTTAACATCTGAAGTCATCAATCCCCTAGAACTTAGAACTACTTAAACTTAACTAACCTAAGGGCATCACACACGTCCATGCCCGAGGCAGGATTCGAACCTGCTACCGTAGCGGTCGCGCGGTTCCAGACTGTAGCGCCTAGAACCGCTCGGCCACCCCGGCTGGCTCTTTGGATACCCTGCAGAATCAAAGAACCCACTGATGATGGCGATATTTGTCGCTAAACTGGTTTGGGGCAGAAATAATAAATAAATAAATAACAAAAGTGTTTTGCATCAACGCGGACCCACAATCCCATAGTGTTGCCCCAGTCCTGCTGACACCTGCCGTCAGTGAATAGTCGTCGGGCATGAACGGTGATCACATTAATGTGTGTCCACTATGTACAAAAAGACAAGTTCTGCAACATGGATAGACAGAGCTATTCCACAAGTAACATTCACGTTTAGGTTTCAGTTACGGTACCAGCATAACTAATACAAAATTTGATTGTTATCAGCGGCCCCTACGTGCCAGCCCGACGAGTTATTCCTCCTGCACGCAGTTTTCCGTGATGAAGGTGTTCGCAGCAGAGACAACATTCGCAACATGGTCCACTTTGGTCGAAACCCGCCCCGGACGTTGGCACGCGCTGTTCGCCGTACGCACGATCCACAAACGCTGATATAAGGACATGTAACGATTTCACAGGCTCGGTGAGGACAAAGAGATCGGGCGGCAGAATTTATGTCTTCCGGAGGCGGGCCGACACCTGCCCTGAATAGCAAACATTCCCCGCGCTTCGCCACCGCCCGATAAGCTTGGCAGCAATCCCAGACTCTTTGTGCATCCGTCGCCACCCCTCCCCCCCCTTCCCGGTCACGTGACCATAAAAAATACTGCCGCCGCTGTTTGGGCGCCTCCCCCTGCGGCCGGCGCCAGAGGGTCCCGATCGCGATAAAGTATCAAACTAGAAAAATCATTTCGAGGGACGTGGAGAGTATTTCAAAACGCGCGCCTTCCTGTGCCGGTACCGGCGACTGTCTCGCTGTCTCTGTCACTATCTCTTTTCTGCGCGCTTTCCCCTCTTCGGCAGTGGAGCTTTGTCTGCCTGCGTGTGCGTGTCCCCCTTTTTCCGGAGTGAAACAATGGGAATATTTCTCATGAGTTGCGCAATGTCCGGCGGCGGGCGATCTCTTTGAGCGCGGCGGCCCACGAGTGGCGTCTCGGGCGCCGATCGGCCGAGAGCCGCGTGCGGCCGGCGTCGGCATTCTGGGCTGATCTTCTGGGCTGCGTGCGCTCTCTGTGCCGACACTTCTCACTGAATCCGCCATACAGTGTCCTCATCCTGTACAGGTATATCACGGTCCCCAACCTTTCTGATTCCATTACCGCTGAGTACTATCAGATCTTACCCAAAACGCCCCTCCTCCTCTTTTCAGGCGTTACTAAGTACGAGAGCTATTCGGAAAGTAAAGAACTATCGGTCGTGAAATTGAAACTACAGTGAAAATCCGTCCGATGAAGCACAGATAACAAAGTTAGATAGTGTCAGTCCCTCTTCTCAATACTGAGCGCACAGTGAGCGCATAGGGACGCATAGAAGTATGGGTGACTGCCGAGAGATTTATCCTGATTTCATGCAACCCCATATAAAGTAACTGTCGAGCATTTCCTTCTTCATGACAGTTCTCGGCCACACACTGCAGGAGCAATGGGGAGGCTCCCGCAGCATTGTCGATGGGAAGTGTTTGGTACCCACTACACAACACGTACTAGACTCCCTCTGATTTTCGTCTCTGCTCGAATTAGCCGCTGGCAGTTTGGCACAGACAACGATCTGGAGTCCAGAGTAGAAAAGTCGTGGAAAATAGAGGACGCTGCCTTCTATGACGAGAGTATTGGCAAACTGATACAACGCTACTACAAATGTCTCAGCCGGAGAGGCGTCTATTTAGATAAGTAGCTGGAAGGTGTTGCTAACTTTAGCAAATAAAACAGTATTGATTTTTACTGTGGTTTTCATCTCACGATCGAACGTTCCTTACTTGCCGAATAGCCCTCCTGTAAGTGTAGTAGCCATTACATATATGAACAGAAAAAAAGGGAACACCACAAAATAAATAAAGTAGAATAACGAAATTTGGGGAATACATCTGTCTTGGTAAAATATTTAAGTGATTAACTTTGCAAAATCACTAATGTAAGCGCAAGATAGGCCACTGCACATGTGAAATGCTGGTACATTATTAACCGTGTAACAGTCAGAATGTTGAGTGCAAGTACGCAAACGTGAATGTATTATGTTGTACAGGTGCCGAATGTGAGTTTGTCAGATGCAGTTCCATGCCTGTTGCGATTGATCAGTCAGTACAGGGAGGGTTAAAACTGTTTGTGGAGGACGCTGGAGTTGTCGTCCGATGATATCCCATATGTGGTTGATTGGAGCAGGCTAAGGCAACATGTCGACTCTCTGTAGAGCATACTGGGCTAAAACAGCGGAATGTGGGAGAGCGTTATCCTCCTAAAAAAAATACCCCTTGTAATTCTGTTCATAATGGCAGCTCAACAGGTCAAATCACAAGACCGACGTATAGACTTGCAGTCAGGATGCGTGAGATTAGCAGGAGAGTGCTCCTGCTGTCTTACGAAATCGCATCCCAGACCATAACTCCAGGTGTAGGTCCAGTGTGTCTAGCACGCAGAGGCTGGTAAAGGTCCTCAACTGGCCTCCTCCTAATCAACACATGGCCATCTCTGAACCAGCTTTCATCAGGAAACATCACTCTGCCCTCCAGTGAGCTCAAGTCGTAAATGGCGGTGCTTTGGGGTCAGTGGAATGCACCTGTTGTGTTGTGCTGTCAATTAGAACATTTATTGTTGCTATGTTAACTATGAACAGAATTTCTGGTCTGTTGCGGGAACTACCCACATCTCGGAAAAGTTATTTTCATGAGATATTCCATCATGTATGATGTATATATCTCAGTTTTATTGCCAGAAATGCGTAGTACAAAGTACTGTGTAGCGACTGAACTCTGTATGTAAGAATGACGTACATGAATTCGTTTCTCAAGCTGTAACCTGTACCTCATAGTGTCACTACAACTATTTGAAAAAAAAGTCTGTTGGTAATTTACGAAATAGTGACAATACTAATCGTCTTATAAAATAGTGACAATAGTAACGACCTTTTTTTAAAAAAAAATTAGTTTTGTGACCGAAATACGATTGAAACCTTCTGTTTTTTGCCATCAGAAATTTAAATTTCACCCCTTAGGGGGAATTACCCTCAGTTTGGAAGCCACTGCTATAGACGTTGAGAGTCGACCCCACGGCAACTGTGGATACAGTAAGAAATTGTACTCAACCGACGAAATTTCGGACTTTCTTCGATGATAGCGTCTGGGTATTTTGGTATAAGGGAGCCGTTACACAGCAGTAATGTAATTCTAATTTATTCGATTTTGTTACCACAGCTACCTACGTTTCTGTGAAAATAAAAATATCCTCACAAAAGCGAAAAAACCTGCTTTGTCACCAAAACGTCCAGCAGAAGTAGGTTCTTACTCATTGGTCTGAAGATGATCACAGTAATGGTCGAAACCGGTCACCGTAATAAATAAATTGTGATCAGGACTGTTTTTGATAGTAAACATTATGTTTCTCCTGTAGCGACAGCCACTGGATTGTATTAAGCATCTTCGTAACGCTCTCGTGCTTACTATGCTACACTCTTCGCTGCATTCTTTACTTATCACGGAATATAAAACTTATCGCTACCCTGACATATGGTATCCACTCGTGTTGAAACCTGAGAGTAACTTAAAAAAAAGGCTCCCGAATAGGCCAGCAAGGCCCAAAGGTACCGACCGGCCGCCGTGTCATCCTCTGCACGCAGGCGTCACTGGATGTGGAAATGGAGGGACAAGTGGTCAGCACACCGCTCTCCCAGCCATGTGTCAGTTTCCGAGACCGGAGCCGCTACTTCCCAATCAAGTAGCTCCTCAGTTTGCCTTAAAAGGGCTGAGTGCACCCCGCTTGCCAACAGCGCTCGGCAGACCGGATGGTCACCCCTCCAAGTGCTAGCCCAGTCCGCCAACGCTTAACTTCGGTGATCTGATGGGAACCGGTGTTACCAGTTCGGCAAGGCCGTTAGCAATCTAACTTAACGTATGTAAAATATCACCATTACAGATGCCTCCTTCAAAATGGCTCTGAGCACTATGGGACTTAACATCTATGGTCATCAGTCCCCTAGAACCTAGAACTGCTTAAACCTAACCAGCCTAAGGACATCACACAACACCCAGTCATCACGAGGCAGAGAAAATCCCTGACCCCGCCGGGAATCGAACCCGGGCGCGGGAAGCGAGAACCCTACCGCACGACCACGAGCTCCGGACAGTTGGCTCCTTAATACATCGTAAAACATCGATCACCTTCTTGGTACCTCAACTGTGGAATTTTTTCTCTCGACAATAGCATTTTACTACCTTTTCTCATGGTAATTTGTTACGTATTTAATATTACGGATTCCCAGTGAATCCCAGTGAGAAACTGTTTCCTCATTCCTCTTTGAATTATCAACAATCTCGTGTATGGTCAGAATGATTACCATGAAGGACAACAAAGCGGTGCATACAATGTTGTCGACGTACTGCTATTATGTAAGGGTGCTGCGGATGATCACTGAAGGGGTCCTGCTATGAAATGACATCCGATGCCATCACTCCTGGTTTTCACTCTATACGGCGGGTGACAGTCAGTTTGATATCTCACCGCTGCTCCGAAAACAAAGGAAGTATGTTACAGTACGCTTGTTCGCCCACTGCTTGAATACTGCTCTGCAGTGTGGGATCCGTACCAGATAGGGTTGATAGAAGAGATAGAGAAGATCCAACGGAGAGCAGGATCATTTAGTAATCGCGAAAGC
Organism: Schistocerca cancellata; assembly: GCF_023864275.1. NCBI lineage: Eukaryota > Metazoa > Arthropoda > Insecta > Orthoptera > Acrididae > Schistocerca > Schistocerca cancellata. The sequence goes on from NC_064628.1 coordinate 484,137,206, forward strand.
GTTACGGAGATGATAGATAAACTCCAGTGGAAGACTCTGCAGGAGAGACGCTCAGTAGCTCAGTACGGGCTTTTGTTGAAGTTTCGAGAACATACCTTCACCGAGGAGTCAAGCAGTATATTGCTCCCGCCTACGTATATCTCGCGAAGAGACCATGAGGATAAAATCAGAGAGATTAGAACCCACACAGAGGCATACCGACAATCCTTCTTTCCACGAACAATACGAGACTGGAATAGAAGGGAGAACCGATAGAGGTACTCAAGGTACCCTCCGCCATACACCGTCAGGTGGCTTGCGGGGTATGGATGTAGATGTAGATGTAGATTCCATGGAGACTTGGTGATGACACTGCAGATCATGCTATATGGCTGCATCGCTTTCTCTACGCTGCCTAACAGTGTGACGTGGCTCTGTGGTTAAAACACTGGGCTTCAATTAAAGAGAACGCCTCCATACACGTCTTCACCGGTCATCTGGGATCTGTTCGAAGAGGAACTCATCACTGAAGACAATTCAACTCCAGTCAATAAAATTCCAGGCCGAAGCCGTGTCTTGAGACACCCCGGACAGCGGTGGGATATTAAACTGACTGTCACCCGCCGTATAGAGTGAAAACCAGGAGTGATGGTATCTGATGTCGTTTCATAGTAGGACCCCTTCAGTGGTCATCCGCAGAACTCTTACAGCATAGCAGTACGTCGACAACATTATATGCACCGTTTTGTTGTCCTTCATGGTAAACCACACCGACCATACATATCCTTAAATACATTCCGCACATGACACGAGTTCGTACTGTTCGTCTTCCTGCTTTCCAAACCCTTCGCCACCGAGGCCGCCTGCTGAGAACGTTTGGTGCATTATGGGCGAGGCCCTCCATCCAACTCTGGATTCTAACACGCCAGTTGGACAGAATTTGACACTATATCCCTCAGGAGAACACCCAATAACTCTATCAATCAATGTCAAGCCGAGTAACAGCTTTCATAAGTGTCAGAGATGGACCAACGCGTTACTCACTTACTCAATTTTTGAAGCTCTCTGTCTTGAACAAATCACTCAGTTTTTCTGAAATAGTAATCATTTGTTCTCTGTACATGTGTATCACATCTACCGATATGGTAACAATTGGGAGATATTCTTCGCGGTGTGTCTTTCCTTCTTTTTTATTAGAGTGTACAATGAGAATTTTGATACGAATTTTACGTGCAGGATGCTCCAGAACCATCTTTACAACTGTGATCACGTATATTTCAGAAATGAGGATTGGAAGACAGGTGTGGTTTCTCGCATTTTCACGTCAATTATTTACGAAAACACCCCAGCAGATACCACAGTATGTGAAATGGATTATAGAGACAATAACTCTATTAGATTTCATGCTTTCTGTCATACCGTAGCATGGGACCTGTGGAAACTCTGAGCTTGCATCAGAGCAGCAGTTGCACCCGTCAATGAGGACATACAACACTGGACATGGGAGGAACTGGTATATCGTTTAGATATCCCGTGTGTTGTAGATGCCGCACTTATTGAACTCTGTTTAACGTCTACAAAAACTTTAGGTATGTATGAATAATCTGGCGTAAACCGCACCTTTCTACCTAATCCCATTTCAGAAATATATGTGATCGAAATTGTAAGTATCATTTTGGAACAACGTGTCTTTAACGTTGTCAGATTAGTTTATATTGGCGTGGGGAACAACATGACTGCATTACCATATCAGGTAACGAGCTGGGCAACATTTTGCAAGAAAACTGGAATCTCAGGTTTCTCTCTGAGCAGACGAAGGGGACCTCCTGCGTCGGACAGGCAGATGTTGGTGTAGGTGGTGGTGGTGGTGGTGGTGGGAGGGGGAGGGGGCGATTGGGGATGATGCGTGACCGGTTGTAGAAAAGTGCTCGCTTCGGCAAACACATTCCATTTTGGGTTAGCATCCATAACAGCAGTCAGGCAGCATTCAAATTAAGTAAAAATGTGCGCATACCTTCACGCCAGACTTGTTGAACACATTCCAGCAACGATTAGGTGTTTCGGTCCTCAAAGGAGCCTTTGCGGAACAGGTGTGATACCTCCATCTTACATCAAGAATGAACAGGGAAACCTTGCATAGGTACTATGTCGGAAAATAACGAATTTTCAATTACGAAATGTTAGCACAGTGAGCCACCTGCGGTAATGAGAAGCTCCAAAAGTGAAAAGACTCCTATTGACGATAGAGACATATTTCATAAATATTACATACGATATCAGTAATGTATTTGCCAGAGAGGAAGGTGGCCTGACTTGTGGAGGGGAATCTCCTGATAACCGGGGGCTCAATTCAAAGCCGTAAAGATAATAGCGAGGTGAACTCCAGCCCGCTACAGCCAGTGGGCAGCACATCACTCTTGGCAGCGATCTGATGGTAGAAGAATGTGAACGGAACTGGCTGGCTGTAGGTTCCATGGAAGCGCAGTAGCACATATGGATCAGTCTAGAATTTGATGTATAGCTGGCTTTCTATTTATTTATTTACCAGTTGTTTTATTTCTAAGATTTTATTTTGTCGGAACTTGGTAAATAACTTACTCAAATGTCAACGAATGCTTATGATGCCTCGTGGTAGGGAAATGTCATCGCTACTAGTAATCTCTTCCATTTCATACTACAAACATCAAAAATGGCCGGCCGCGGTGGTCTAGCGGTTCTTGCGCTGCAGTCCGGAACCGCGGGACTGCTACGGTCGCAGGTTCGAATCCAGCCTCGGGCATGGGTGTGTGTGATGTCCTTAGGTTAGTTAGGTTTAAGTAGTTCTAAGTTCTAGGGGACTTATGACCTAAGATGTTGAGTCCCATAGTGCTCAGGGCCATTTGAACCATCAAAAATGTTTTGCATCACCTCGGTTTCGAGAGTTCCGGAACAAATACATAAAATTGGAATAGAGATCAACATAAACATCATTTCCGCCCTTTTTATTGCTCGTAAAAACCACACCTTGCATGTTGTATTACCATACAGCGAGACCTTCAGAGGTGGTGGTCCAGATTGCTGTACACACCGGTACCTCTAATACCCAGTAGCACGTCCTCTTACACTGATGAATGTCTGTATTCGTCGTAGCATACTACCCATTCATCAAGGCACTGCTGCTCCCGATTGTCCCACTCCTCAACGGCGTTTCGGCGTAGATCCCTCAGAGTGGTTGATGGGTCACATCGTCCATAAGCAGCCCTTTTCAATCTATCCCAGGCATATTCGATAGGGTTCATGTCTGGAGAACAAGCTGGCTACACTAGTTGAACGATGTCGTTATTCTGAGGAAGCTCAATCACAAGATGTGCACGATGTGGGCGCGAATTGGCGTCCATGAAGACGAATGCCTCGCCAATATGCTGCCGATATGGTTGCACTATTGCTCGGAGGATGGAATTCACTTATCGTACAGCCGTTACGGCGGCTTCCATAGCCAACAGCGGCGTAGTCGGCCCCACATAATGCCACCCCAAAACAGCAAGGAACCTCCACCTTGCTCCAGTCGCTGAACAGTGTGTCTAAGGCGTAAAGCCTGGCCGGGTTGCCTCCAAACATATCTTCGACGATTGTCTGGTTGAAGGCATATGCCACACTCATCGGTGAAGAGAACGTGATGCCAGTTCTGAGCGGTCTATTCGACATGTTGTTGGGCCCATCTGTACCGCGCTGCATGGTGTCGTGGTTGCAAAGTAGGATCATCGCATGGACATTGGGAGTGAAGTTGCGCATCATGCAACCTATTGCGCAAAATTTGAGTGGGAACGCGACGTCCTGTGGTTGCATGAAAAGCATTATTCAACATGGTGGCGCTGCTGTGAGGATTCCTCCGACCCATAATCCGCAGGTAGCGGTCACCCACTGCAGTAGTAGCCCTTGGACGGCCTGAGCGAGATATGTCATCGACAGTTCCTGTCTCTCTGTGTCTCCTGCATGTGCGAACAACATGTCCGATTTGGCTCATCCGAGACGCCTGGAGACTTCACTTGTTGAGAGCCCATCCTGGAACAAAGTAACAATGCGGAGACGATCGAACCATGGTATTGACTGTCTAGGCATCGTTGAACTACTGACAACACGAGCCGTGCACCTCCTTCCTGGTGGAATGACTGGAATTGATCGGCTGTCGGACCCCTCCGTCTAATAGGCGCTGCTTACGCACGGTTGTTTACATTTTTGTGCGGGTTTAGTGATATTTTTGAACAGTCACAGGGACTGTGTCTGTTATACAATATGCGCAGTCAACGTCTGTCTACAGGATTTCTCAGAACCAGGGTGACAAAAAACATTTTTTGATGTGTGTATGTGATTAAACGCTGGTATGGGTTAGGAAAGAAGAATATCAGAACTTTGTTGTTGTTGTTGTCTTCAGTCCTGAGACTGGTTTAATGCAGCTCTCCATGCTACTCTATCCTGTGCAAGCTTCTTCATCTCCCAGTACTTACTGCAACCTACAACCTTCTGAATCTGCTTACTGTATTCATCTCTTGGTCTCCCTCTATGATTTTTACCCTCCACGCTGCCCTCGAATGCTACATTTGTGATCCCTTGATGCCTCAGAACATGTCCTCCCAACCGGTCCCTTCTTCTTGTCAATTTGTGCCACAAACTCCTCTTCTCCCCAATTCTATTCAATACCTCCTCATTAGTCATGTGATGTACCCATCTAATCTTCAGCATTCTTCTGTAGCACCACATTTCGAAAGCTTCTATTCTCTTCTTGTCCAAACTATTTATCGTCCATGTTTCACTTCCATACATGGCTACACTCCATACAAATACTTTCAGAAAGGACTTCCTGACATTTAAATCTATACTCGATCTTAACAAATTTCTCTTATTCTGAAACGCTTTCCTTGCCATTGCCAGTCTACATTTTATATCCTCTCTACTTCGACCATCATCAGTTATTTTGCTCCCCAAATAGCAAAACTCCTTTACCTCTTTCAGTGTCTCATTTCCTAATCTAATTCCCTCAGCATCAACCGACTTAATTCGACTACATTCCATTATCCTCGTTATGCTTTTGTTGATGTTGATCTTATACCCTCCTTTCATGACACTGTCCATTCTGTTCAACTGCTCTTCCAAGTCCTTTGCTGTCTCTGACAGAAGTACAATGTCATCGGCGAACCTCAACTATTTTATTTCTTCTCCATGGATTTTAATACCTACTCCGAATTTTTCTTTTGTTTCCTTCACTGCTTGCTCAATATACAGATTGAATAACATCGGGGATAGGGTACAACCCTGTCTCACTCCCTTCCCAACCACTGCTTCCCTTTCGTGCCCCTCGACTCTTATAACTGCCATCTGGTTTCTGTACAAATTGTAAATAACCTTTCGCTCCCTGTATTTTACCCCTGCCACCTTCAGAATTTGAAAGAGAGTATTCCACTAAACATTGTCAAAAGCTTTCTCTAAGTCTACAAATGCTAGAAACGTACGTTTGGCTTTCCTTAATCTAGTTTCTAAGATAAGTCGTAGGGTCAGTATTGCCTCACGTGTTCCAACATTTCTGCGGAATCCAAAATGATCTTCGCCGAGGTCGGCTTCTATCAGTTTTTCCATTCGTCTGTAAAGAATACGCGTTAGTATCTTGCAGCCATGGCTTATTAAACTGATACTTCGGTAATTTTCACATCTGTCAACACCTGCCTTCTTTGGGATTGGAATTATTATATTCTTCTTGAAGTCTGAGGGTATTTCGCCTGTCTCATATATCTTGCTCACCATATGCTAGAGTTTTGTCAGGATTGGCTCTCACAAGGACGTCAGTAGTTCCAATGGAATGTTGTCTACTCCCGGGGCCTTGTTTCGACTCAGGTCTTTCAGTGCTCTGTAAAACTCTTCACGCAGTATCGTATCTCCCATTTCATCTTCATGTACATTCTCTTCCATTTCCATAATATTGTCCTCAAGTACATCGCCCTTGTATAGACCCTCTAATACTTCTTCCACCTTTCTGCTTTCCCTTCTTTGCTTAGAACTGGGTTTCCATCTGAGCTCTTGATATTCATACAAGTAGCTCTCTTTTCTCCAAAGGTCTCTTTAATTTTCCTGTAGGCAGCATCTATCTTACCCCTAGTGAAATAAGCCTCTACATCCTTACATTTGTCCACTAGCCATTCCTGCTTAGCCATTTTGCGCTTCCTGTCGATCTCATTTTTGAGACGTTTGTATTCCCTTTTGCCTGCTTCATTTACTGCGTTTTTATATTTTCTCCTTTCATCAATTAAATTCTATATTTCTTCTGTCACCCAACTAGCCCTCCTCTTTTTACCTACTTGATTCTATGCTGACTTCACCACTTCATCCCTCAAAATTACCCATTTTTCTTCTACTGTACTTCTTTCCCCCATTCTTGTCAATTGTTCCTTTATGCTCTTCCTCAAACTCTCTACAACCTCTGGTTCTTTCAGTTTATCCAGGTCCCATCTCCTCAAATTCCCACCTTTTTACAATTTCTTCAGTTTTAATCTACAGTTCATAACGAACAGATTGTGGTCAGTGTCCACATCTGCCCCTGGAAATGTCTTACAATTTAAAACCTGGTTCCTAAATCTCTGTCTTACCATTGTATAATCTATCTGATACCTTCTAGTATCTCCAGGGTTCTTCCACGTATACAACCTTCTTTTATGATTCTTGAACCAAGTGTTAGTTATAATTAAGTTATGCTCTGTGCAAAATTCTACCAGACGGCTTCCTCTTTCATTTCTCTCCCCCAATCCACATTCACCCACTACGTTTCCTTCTCTCCCTTTTCCTACTCTCGAATTCCAGTCACCCATGACTATTAAATTTTCGTCTCCCTTCACTACCTGAATAATTTCTTTTGTCTCAACATGCATTTCATCAATTTCTTCATCATCTGCAGAGTTAGTTGGCATATAAACTTGTACTACTGTAGTAGGCGTGGGCTTCGTGTCTATCTTGGCCACAATAATGCGTTCACTATGCTGTTTGTAGTAGCTTACCCGCACTCCTATTTTTTTATTCATTATTAAACCTACTCCTGCATTACCCCTATTTGATTTTGTATTTATAACCCTGTATTCACCTGACCAAAAGTGTTGTTCCTCCTGCCACCGAACTTCACTAATTCCCACTATACCTAATTTTAACCTATCCATTTCCCTTTTTAAATTTTCTAACTTACCTGTCCGATTAAGGGATCTGACATTCCACGCTCCGATCCGTAGAATGCCAGTTTCCTTTCTCCTGATAACGACGTCCTCTTGAGTAGTCCCCGCCCGGAGATCAGAATGGGGGACTATTTTACCTACGGAATATTTTAGCCAAGAGGACGCCATCATCATTTAAATATACAGTAAAGCTGCATGCCCTCGGGAAAAATTACGGCTGTTCGCAGTACCAGCACAGCAAGGCCGTTTTGGTTAGTGTTGCAAGGCCAGATCAGTGAATCAGCCAGACTGTTGCCCCTGCAACTACTGTAAAGGCTGCTGCCCCTCTTCAGGAACCACACGTTTGTCTGGCCTCTCAACAGATACCCCTCCTTTGTGGTTGCACCTACGGTACGGCCATCTGTATCGCTGAGGCACGCAAGCCTCCCCACCAACGGCAAGGTCCACGGTTCATGGGGGTAGGATCAGAACTTACTCGTTTATTTTCTAGACGGTAAGGCCTAGTGTCGATCCTGATATCCGATACTTAAGTCATTTCGTGATATTCCCCAGTTACTAATTGACTTGCAGCAGGGCTTTGGTTAAACCGTATTAACAGTCTGTGTATCAATGTGGAAGAGTTATGGAGGTGTTAATTTAATAAATGAGCCCATAATGTGAAGGGCAATGCGTAAGTAACCACTACGAAAATCTGCGTAATCCTACAACCATTACAATAAACAATTCAAAATTTACGAGAGGCATCGTCTGTTGCTTGACATAGGTCCACAGGAACATATTTTAAGCGGGAAAGTGATGATAGTGATAAGAGAGCAGAACAGACTTTCAGTACTGATGATGGTTTTTATTAGTTGAAGAAGGCTGAGAACTTTGCCTAGTCACGCCAACTGTTACTCTTCGGCATTCTGTGATAACTCCCTATACCATAAGTCACTGAATTATATACACTAGAAGATGCAATTTAAAAGCTGCGAGACCGTTTGTGTGGGTCTGTAATCGATTTAAATAAATAAAGCTACAGAGAGCTACTGGAATTTACATGCAGTTTCATATTTTAATGGTATTAGCAGCTGTATGCAACCAACTGTTGGACTGTATGAATTAGTCAATCAATCACGTATAATATTTAGTAGTTAGTTCAACTCACTCGTATTTAAGACACCATACTATACGACGACGAATGCAAATCTCGAGTACGTGTTCCCGAGAGGACAGAGGCAGTCTCTGCAGCGCGCCGGATGCGGGACACGGCGTAGGAGCATCTCTGTGCGGGCGTCCGCTGTCCGCGCGGCCGTCAGATGTGGGTTATCTGCGTGCCCTTGCCGGAGAACAAGCGTGTTGCAGCCTTTGTTGCACGCGCGCCGTCTTTATTCTCGCCCGCCGTGTGGCAACACAACACGACAGACGTGAGGCGAGTTTCGCACGGGCTCAGCCCTGACCCGCAGCCGCTGATCTACTTGTCGTGACGTCACATCTGCTGTTACCCACGCGGCGTTGCGCTCACGCCACGCCTACAGCGTCGCTGCCTGCTGCTGCACATTCTCACGCATTTACATTGTGTGTGTGTGTGTGTGTGTGTGTGTGTGTGTGTGTGTGAGTGAGTAAGCAGACTGTGAATTGTGACTACGGAAACCGCATTCTCTGCTGCCCTGCGCTCGCTTGAAACCTGCCGACTGACGTGCTGAAGAAGTAAAACATTCTTGTATATCAAGGAGAACCGTAGTGCAAAAAACATATCCGTTCACTCGCCGCTTTCATAAATCACTGCTCATAAATGCTTAAATACTTTCTAATGCAAAATCGCCTTCCTTTTACCGTCTGCTGTCACGTCACATTACATTGCACAGTATTGTTTCGACATGCAACCGAATATGACGGGGCAAAGGAAAGGTACAAAGAAATTACTTGCAGATACAAGGGTCATTCCGTAAGTCATGCCAACTATGATATATCGTGCGAATGTGCGGTATCGCTCTAATCGTGGTAAATACATTCGAAAGCTTACTGAAAACATTAGCGGAGTCAACCGACAAATTGCTACCGCACGCTGGGATAGTCGGTACCAGCACCAGAAACATTCCGTGTGAGGTTGGCCGTGCTACAACATGGATTTCCCCCCCCCCCCTCCACATCCACACTACTCACCAGACCACAGTCCATGCGACTTCGACCTCATTCCACAACTTAGGAAGCCACTGCGTGGGAGGCGAGGTGCTTTGCCAAGAGGGTGGATGTCCTCACGGCATTTCGGCGACAGGTGGCACACACTGATGGCAATGCTAATGGCACTCAGCGTCTTCCTCATCGTTGGCAACGCTGTCTCTTGGCACTGGGAGACTATTTGATGGACAGTAGGTGATTTTGATTCATTTTTGTTCTATCTGTATTCGCGCAGAATAAATTTACACAGAGCTCCAACGTGTCTGTTTCATTTCAAACGTTACCGTGACCTTCTGTATTGGAACCCTATTTTATGTTGGCATTCGTATTCACACTGCCGTACGGGTTCAATGAATACCACGGAATTCTCATATTGTTGGATTATCGCAAGATACACCGTAATTGCCGTGACTTATGTAATGACCCTCATACAGTTCGTGCTTAACATTTTAATAAGAAAACTTACATTACTCAGATATTCGGTGTTGTACCGTATGCAAACTGCATAGATACAGCGCGAATCGAACACTGGTGCTGGCAGATTTTCTGTTGATGCCTCATAATCACCAAGTTCACGGGCCACTTGGAAAGGCCCCTATATTGCAATTTTGTTTCCTTGCGTCGAGAAAGTCGTATATACTGTGATAGATAGCACAACTACATTATATATTACGCTATGTGGCATTAGTCGTTTGTACTTAGAATTGGGGCTACGTAGATAGCGTAATTCAGATTATGTTCGATTCGTCTTCTAGACGATGTTTTCTAGCCATATGAGAGAATACGATAAAGTTTATGTAACTGATGACATTTCTTGTAGGTTACTGTTTACGGCACATGGCGGTGATAAGAGCTCAATTTTTTTTTCTTTTTGAATCATTAGTCTTTTTACTCGTTCGGTGCGGCCCACCACGAATTCCTCTCCTGTGCCAACATTTTCATTTCAGAGTGGACTTGCAGCTTACGTCGTTATTTGCTTAATGTGTTCCAATCTCTGATCTCTGTCTTCCCCTACAGCTTTATTCTCTGCATCTCCCTCTAGCACCATGAAAGTTATTCCCTGATGTCTTAGCAAATGTCCTCTCATCCTGTACTTTCTTCTTGTTAGTGTTTCCCGTATATTTCTTTCCTTGCCGATTTTGCACAGAATCTCCTCATTTCTTGCCTCATCAGTCTACCTACAGCTACGCTCCACTCCCAATGACTATAAAATTTTCATCTTCCTTTACATACTGAATTACCCATTCAATATCCTCATATACTTTCTCTATCTCTTCATCTACTGATTGTGCTTCGATTCTCTTTTGTTCCGGTTTTCCCAATATTCTTGATGCACTGTCATGTAAGGCTCAGAAATTTATTCCTCAAATTAAGGCCTGTGTTTGATACTGTTACAGTTCTCTTGCCATTTTTGTCTTCGCTAGTCTGCTTTTTGTGTCCTCCTTGCTGCGACCATCATGGGTTATTTTGCTGCCTAGGGCGCGGAATTCATTAACTTCGTCTACATCGTGATCACCAATCCTGATGTTAAGTTTCTTGTTGTTACTATTCATGCCATCCAACAAATCCTGTAATTATTCTTCTCATTCACTGAGAATAGCAATCTCATCAGTGAATCTTATCGTTGATAATCTTTCGCCTTGAATTTTAATCCCGCTCATTAACCTTTCTTTTACTTCCGTTATTGCTTCTTTGATGTATAGATTGAATAGCTGGCGTGGAAGATTATAACCCTGTCTAACACACTTTTTAATACGAGCACTTCGTTCATGATTCAAATGGCTCTGAGCTCTATGGGGCTTAACGTCTGAGGTCATCAGTCCCCTAGAACTGAGAACTACCTAAACCTAACTAAACTAAGGACATCACACACATCCACGCCCGAGGCAGGATTCGAACCTGCGTCCGTAGCGGTCGCGCGGGTCCCGACTGAAGCGCCTAGAACCGCTCGGTCACAGCGGCCGGCCCGTTCTTGGTCTTTCCAGTCTTACTGTGCCCTCTTGGTTCTTGTACATATTGTATAATACCACTCTTTTTCTCAAAATTTCGTACGTCTCGCATCATTTTACATTGTCTAACGCTTTTTCCAGGTTGACAAAAACTGTGAATGTGTCTTTATTTTTCTTCAGTCTTCAATCGCAACGTCAAAACTGCCTCTCTGGTGTCTTTGCCTTTCCTAAAGCCAAACTGATCGTCATCTAACAGATTCTCAGTTTTGTTTTCCATTCTTTTATTTACTATTGTTGTGAGAAACTTGGATGCGTGAACTGTTAAGCTGAAAGTGTGATAATTTTCGCACTTCTCGACTTTTTCTATCTCAGGAGTTTTATGGATGACGTTTTTTCGGAAAGTCTGATGGTATATCTCCAGTCTTATACATTCTACTCACCCAAGCGAATAGTCGTTTTCCACTTCCCCTCCCGTCCTCTCCCCTCCCCCGCCACTGATTTTAGAAATTCTGATGGAATGTTATTTATCCCTTTCGTCTTATTTTATCTTATGTTGTGCAAAGCTCTGTTACATTCTGACTCTTAATATAGGCTCCCCCATCTCTTCCCTGTCAAGTTTCTTCTTCTATCACATCATCAGACAAGGCCTACCCTCAAAGAGGCGTTCAGTGTATTCACTCCTCCTGTATTTAGCAGTAGGAATCCCATTATAGTCTTAATGTTATCGCCTTTGCTTTTAATTTCACCGAAGGTTGTTTTGAGTTTTCTACATAATGAATCAGTCCTCTAACCGACCATTTCTTTTTGGAGTATTTTACATCTTTCCTGTAGCCTCTGGTATTCCTTATGGCAGTATCAACATCGTTACCGAAGCACAAATAAGTATGCATTTGCCATTTATTTCAATCATAAGGCATTTATGCTATATTACCGTCTTTCCCTGAAAAGTTTTGTGCTTTCGTCCTTCGTTGATCAGCCGAAGTATTTCATCTGTTACCCAAGGTTTCTTTGCACTTACATTCCCATTACCTGTTTACATTCCCTTTACCTATGTTAGTATGGACAAGATCTGTCATTGCTGTTTTTTGAGATGTCAACTCATCTTCAACTGAACTACCTACTCTGGCATTCCTTATGGCAGTATCAGCATCGTTACCGAAGCACAAATAAGTCTCATTATTCCCCAGGTTTGAGTATCCCACCTCGCTCCATCGACTATCAGACAAATTGTGTGATTGAATTGAGAAGTTCCTAGATAACAGAACGCAGCATGTCATTCTCAATGGAGAGAAGTCATCCGAAGTAAGAGTGATTTTAAGTGTGCCGCAGGGGAGTGTCATAGGACCGTTGCTATTCACAATATACATAAATGACCTTGTGGATGAGATCGGAAGTTCACTGAGGCTTTTTGCAGATGATGCTGTGGTGTATCGAGAGGTTGTAACAATGGAAAATAATACTGAAATGCAGAAGTATCTGCAGCGAATTGACTCATGGCGCAGGGAATGGCAATTCAATCTCAATGTAGACAAGTGTAATGTGCTGCGAATACATAGAAAGATAGATCCCTTATGATTTAGCTACAAAATAGCAGGTCAGCAACTGGAAGCAGTTAATTCCATAAATTATCTGGGAGCACGCATTAGGAGTGATTTAAAATGGAATGATTATATAAAGTTGATCGTCGGTAAAGCAGATGCCAGACTGAGATTCATTGGAAGAATCCTAAGGAAATGCAATCCGAAAACAAAGGAAGTAGGTTACAGTACGCTTATTCGCCCACTGCTTGAATACTGCTCAGCAGTGTGGGATCCGTACCAGATAGGGTTGATAGAAGCGATAGAGAAGATCCAACGGTGAGCAGCGCGCTTCGTTACAGGATCATTTAGTAATCGCGAAAGCGTTACGGAGATGATAGATAAACTCCAGTGGAAGACTCTGCAGGAGAGACGCTCAGTAGCTCGGTACGGGCTTTTGTTAAAGTTTCGAGAATATACCTTCACCGAAGAGTCAAGCAGTATATTGCTCCCGCCTACGTATATCTCGCGAAGAGACCATGAGGATAAAATCAGAGAGATTAGAGCCCACACAGAAGCAAACCGACAATCCTTCTTCCCACGAACAATACGAGACTGGAATAGAAGGGAGAACCGATAGAGGCACTCAGGGTACCCTCCGCCACACACCGTCAGGTGGCTTGCGGAGTATGGATGTAGATGTAATTATTCCGGACGATTCTCTTAAAGTTCAGTCTAATCTCCTTCATTACTGAATTGTGACTGCGTCCATACCTACTCCTCGGTGCTCCTTACAATGCAATATCTGATTTCGAAATCTCTGACCGACCAGCTGGAATCTCCCTGTCTTTTGCTTGTATACGTCCCCGGCTTGAATCCTGAAGACAGTATACGCTACTGCCATCTGAAATTTGTTACAGAACTCAATCTTTCTCTTCTCTCATTTATACTGCCAATGTCACATTTACTTGTATTTCTTCTACTACAACTACTTTCCACTCCCGCGTGATTATTACATTTTCATCTTCTTTTACATACTAAATTACTCATACCCATCCTAATACACTTGCCCTATCTCTTCGTCTGCTGCTTATGACGTTGGCATGCGTACCTGAATTATTGTTGCCGGCGTTGGTTTCTTATCGAGTCTGATGAGAATAACTCTATCACCGAACTCACGCTCTGTCCTGCCTTTCTATGCATAATAAACCCTAACTTTGTTATACCATTTCCTACTGCTGTTAGTGTTTCACTAGATTTAACTGACCAGAAATCCTTCTATCTATTTCACTTCTCTGAGCCCCATTAACCCTAGAGTGAGCTTTTGCATTTCTCTTTGTACATTTTCTACCTTCCATGCTACGTTCATACTTCCGACATTCCACGCTTCGACTCGTAGAATGTATTCCCTTCGTTAGTTATTCACGGTCGCCTCACCGTTGACAGCCCCTCCCAGGGACTCGTAAGGGGGACTAATATGTAATCTTTTGCCAGTTAGATCATCATTAGACATTTTTCAATTACAAGCCACATATTCTGTGGCTGCACAATATGTGTCTTGAATGTAGTGGTTTCCTTCGCCTCCCACATCCTCATGGCGTTGATCATTCCTCATTGTTCTACCTTTTACCCCAAGAGCAAGATAATGGCCGAAACCTCTGGCCACTCCTCCGCCCTCTTTGACAGGGAAGAAGAAGAAGAAGAAAGTGAATGGATCATTACTTCCTGAAAATATACATGCTTTAATTTTTGGACATTCAAATTGCAAGAAGACTAATCTCTGTCTAACACTGGTAAAATTTGTTTAGAGGATAGTCATCGGGATATTTTTTTAAACTCTGTTTAAGCTAAAATATCAGCTGTTGCAGGAGAATTTGCTTGATATCAATGGAATAATGCACCAGTGTTCAGCAAAAGCAGCGATGTTCCACCATCTGGAAAAGAAAAGCCTAACCAAGTATTCATATTTGATTACATTACAGTCCAGGATAAGATCCAGAATTATATCTGCTTTGGTTGCTATATGAAAGTTGATATCTTTTGAGCCAAACGCACTCAAGGACGCTGACACCGTCCGTCAGGGATAACGCGAGTTTTATTATCACTTTCAAACAGGACAATCTAATTTTAAAGTATATTTACCAAAAACATATAGGAACCAACCTTTCATTCAATGAATTCGTTACCATATGTGGGGATTGCTAGAATAACTCATAGCAAGGCTTTCTGATTATTGATAAAACAAGGAAATTGAATAAGGGCCTATACAGATTAAACTTCAGAAGATTTTTCATAAAAGGCAGTGTACCAAAACATAACTGTGGCAGTGTTGTAGGCTATGGAATGAAGCACAAACCCAATATACGTCTACACGTTGACTGAAAAATCCAGGCAATCAATGCAAAACTGGTATAACTGGATACCGGAATCAAGGCAGCATCTCCGAAGGGTGAATCTCAGCTGAATGACACAATATAGTGAACTGAGTAAGCACTCAACGCAAGGTTGATGGAACTGCATAGTATTATCAAGGGAGCAGTTATGAAACGTGAATCTAAGATGGAACAATTGAATGCAGACTCCAGCGACATGAGGCATATGCAGAGGAAAAAGGTGAAGCAGTCAAAGGAAGTACCAATGCACGATTAACGGAACAGGATGGGTTTGTAAAGGGAATAGCTATAAAAGTCGAATTGTGGAAATCCGTGATGGGGGAGTCGAATGAAAGAGTCAATCGACGTGAATCTGAGATAGGAGAATTAAAAAGGCAGGCCACTCTCAACACAACGAGCCTCAGTCTATATGAGAGATGTACAATTCCCAAGTCAGTTTAGTACGCAGCAAAATGTCGAGAAAATGAGAAGTCTCAGAGGGGTGGAAAGCTATTCGTGGCAAACTACAACTTTCAAAACAAAGGCAGATGGAGCATGAACAGTCTCTCTCTGAAAAAATTGGACCCATAACAGAAAGTATTAAACAGCAAACAGTACTGACACATGGGGACAGTGGTAGAATAAGAAGACGGAGTTTTGACATATGGAGTTAATCGAAATCAGCTGGAAAAGCTACCTATATGCTGAAAGAATGACGCCATGCATGTTGCAGACATGGAGACTGAGGGGACACCTGGCTTATTGGAGCTAAAATTCCTAAAATGTTTAAAGTCAATAAGTATTTTCCAAAAGAGATCATATGCTGAAATATGAAGTATGACATATACGCACATAGGTGAGAAAACACACCAAAAGGCCTATTAAAAAAGCTAAAAACACAAACGTAGGAAATACATTAACACTGTTAGACCAACATCAAGCGGTATACATAACGACAGTGGAGGCACTGACATTCAGCATAAAAAGCTGAATACATTGCTTCTGGAGTGTACGTAGTACGATAACCCCAACGAAATTATGGAATGACTAGAACTACTGACAGCAACGGCCACCGTAGGGAATATAGCTCACACGAACTAAGTAATATCAAACATTTCAGAGCTTTGAGACAGAGGCACGTTATTGAATTATAGAGGCAGTCGTCCATTAACTTCGAAGACCTGCCCGCAAAACGTTAGAGTGCAGATGAGTCATAATACATAATTTGGATGATTTATGGTCCTGTTGCCATTCCTACTGATGAATCATTTGCAGCGATGACGTGATATACCTACTTTCGGCTGCAGTGCAGTATGTACCTCATAACATCTCGACAGAAAGACTACTTGCCGCACCATATGTGGAGCGGCACCATCGCCCTCGAACAGGCACCTCTTGTATTCCTCTATCGACACAGCCTTTGATGCTGCACACCAGTAGCTTGCCTCTGCGAGGCACCTGCATCTATGCGGTATGTGTACATTTTAGACCTCAGCTCTACAAACGCCACATTTGTCTCATCTTTTATCAGGCCGATAGCCTTCTTTTTTTGTTTTGTTACACCAAAAGGATTATCAGCCACTTATCCTACCTTGTAGATTTGTTCATGATTGTACATAAGTAACTCATGTACATTAAAGCATTTTACTGAGTAGATGAAACTGTCTGCATATTTATAAGGTTATTTGGGATTGTCGATACTTAGCTTTGGAGACTCGTAGTGATAACGATTCCTGTGGGTTTTGGAGAGGTACACAACACACATACTTATACAGACAGACTTCGTGAACTGCACTGAAACTTCAGCCATCTCCATAGTGGTTAATCCTTCATTTGAAATGGTGACCTTCTTGAAATTTTTTCTTAACGTTGCATCACACAAAAACTGTGGTGTGGCATAATAGAAGGCAGGACGTAGAGAGTACGTGCCCAGGTACACTATATTGCATTTTTTTAAAATGTCTGTGAACGGAGGTGACTGTTGGGAGGACAAAAGCGGAGGTGGTTCTGCATTAGGAGGCACTCTCTTAGTTTGCTCCTTGTCAGTTTTCCTCTGAAGGATGGTGGCGATCTGTTGTCTCTCGTAGGCGTAGCGAAAGAGGATTCGCAGTTGTTTATTTTCATAAGCTGAGTCGCTGTTGATATCGACTGTCATTGTCAGTCGATGAATCGCGTCGTAAGCGGCCTTCAGTACACTCAAGCTAGCTGACGTTCGTCGCACGCTGCTGCTTTAGCGATTGCTGGCTCCGGTGGTTTCAGTACTCGTCGTACCACGATGCCATGGCAGTCAGTGGAGGCGGCGTGTATGTTGAAATTACACACCACGATTTGGAAGATGCTGTATCCCCTCCAGCTCACCGTCGTTCTTCTTCGTCTGAGGAACCACGATGACAGTATTAACGTAGCCGTGTAGTCCGACGATCCTGGTCTGCCAATTAGGTAGGCCCTGGCCCACCTGCCGAAGTGTCAGGAACCCTGGTGTCCTCAACCACGATGATAAGGAAGATCCGCAGATCCAACCATACATGACAGAGGCACACTCTGGTGTTGAACTTCGCTATTATGGCGGGGTGGCCTGTAATTGAAGAAGTGTCATGATGATCTCTCCATTGGCAAAAGATTCCGGAATAGTCCCCCATTCGGATCTCCGGGAGGGGACTGCCAAGGAGGAGGTTACCATGAGAAAAAGATTGAATAATCTACGAAAGGATAACGTTCTACGAGTCGGGGCGTGGAATGTCAGAAGCTTGAACGTGGTAGGGAAACTAGAAAATCTGAAAAGGGAAATGCAAAGGCTCAATCTAGATATAGTAGGGGTCAGTGAAGTGAAGTGGAAGGAAGACAAGGATTTCTGGTCAGATGAGTATCGGGTAATATCAACAGCAGCAGAAAATGGTATAACAGGTGTAGGATTCGTTATGAATGTAAGGCGTACCCAGGACCAGATATAGACTCAGACCGCAGTATAGTAGTGATGAAGAGTAGGCTGAAGTTCAAGACATTAGTCAGGAAGAATCAATACGCAAAGAAGTGGGATACGGAAGTACTAAGGAATGACGAGATACGTTTGAAGTTCTCTAACGCTATAGATACAGCAATAAGGAATAGCGCATTACGCAGTACAGTTGAAGAGGAATGGACATCTCTAAAAAGGACCATCACAATAGTTGGGAAGGAAAACCTAGGTACAAAGAAGGTAGCTGCGAAGAAACCATGGGTAGCAGAAGAAATACTTCAGTTGATTGATGAAAGGAGGAGGTACAAACATGTTCCCGGAAAATCAGGAATACAGAAATACAAGTCGCTGAGGAATGAAATAAATAGGAAGTGCAGGGAAGCTAAGACGAAATGGCTGCAGGAAAAATGTGAAGACATCGAAAAAGATATGATTGTCGGAAGGACAGACTCAGCATACAGGAAAGTCAAAACAACCTTTGGTGACATTAAAAGCAACGGTGGTAAAATTAAGAGTGCAACGGGAATTCCACTGTTAAATGCAGAGGAGAGATCAGATAGGTGGAAAGAATACATTGAAAGCCTCTATGAGGGTGAAGATTTGTCTGATGTGATAGAAGAAGAAACAGGAGTCGATTTAGAAGAGATAGGGGATCCAGTATTAGAATCGGAATTTAAAAGAGTTTTGGAGGACTTACGGTCAAATAAGGCAGAAGGGATAGATAACATTCCATCAGAATTTCTAAAATCATTGGGGGAAGTGGAAACAAAACGACTATTCACGTTGGTGTGTAGAATATATAAGTCTGGCGATATACCATCTGACTTTCGGAAATACGTCATCCACACAATTCCGAAGACGGCAAGAGTTGACAAGTGCGAGAATTATCGCACAATCAGCTTAACAGCTCATGCATCGAAGCTGCTTACAAGAATAATATACAGAAGAATGGAAAAGAAAATTGAGAATGCGCTAGGTGACGATCAGTTTGGCTTTAGGAAAAGTAAAGGGACGAGAGAGGCAATTATGACGTTACGGCTAATAATGGAAGCAAGGCTAAAGAAAAATCAAGACACTTTCGTAGGATTTGTCGACCTGGAAAAAGCGTTCGACAATAGAAAATGGTGCAAGCTGTTCAAGATTCTGAAAAAAGTAGGGGTAAGCTATAGGGAGAGACGGGTCATATACAATATGTACAACAACCAAGAGGGAATAATAAGAGTGGATGATCAAGAACGAAGTGCTCGTATTAAGAAGGGTGTAGGACAAGGCTGTAGCCTTTCGCCCCTACTCTTCAATCTGTACATCGAGGAAGCAATAATGGAAATAAAAGAAAGGTTCAGGAGTGGAATTAAAATACAAGGTGAAAGGATATCAATGATACGATTCGCTGATGACATTGCTATCCTGAGTGAAAGTGAAGAAGAATTAAATGATCTGCTGAGCGGAATGAACAGTCTAATGAGTACACAGTATGGTTTGAGAGTAAATCGGAGAAAGACGAAGGTAGTGAGAAGTAGTATAAATGAGAACAGCGAGAAACTTAACATCAGGACTGACGGTCACGAAGTCAATGAAGTTAAGGAATTCTGCTACCTAGGCAGTAAAATAACCAATGACGGACGGAGCAACGAGGACCTCAAAAGCAGACTCGCTATGGCAAAAAAGGCATTTCTGGCCAAGAGAAGTCTACTAATATCAAATACCGGCCTTAATTTGAGGAAGAAATTTCTGAGGATGTACGTCTGGAGTACAGCATTGTACGGTAGTGAAACATGGACTGTGGGAAAACCGGAACAGAAGAGAATCTAAGCATTTGAGATGTGGTGCTATAGACGAATGTTGAAAATTAGGTGGACTGATAAGGTAAGGAATGAGGAGGGTCTACGCAGAATCGGAGAGGAAAGGAATATGTGGAAAACACTGATAAGGAGAAGGGACAGGATGATAGGACATCTGCTAAGACATGAGGGAATGACTTCCATGGTACTAGAGGGAGCTGTAGAGGGCAAAACTGTAGAGGAAGACAGAGATTGGAATATGTCAAGCAAACAATTGAGGACGTAGGTTGCAAGTGGTACTCTGAGATGAAGAGGTTAGCACAGGAAAGGAATTCGTGGCGGGCCGCATCAGACCAGTCAGTAGACTGATGACCAAAAAAAAAAAAAGGCATCTCTCTCCGTAGCTGCTGTAGTTGCTTAGTCGCATGCAGGAAATCTACTGTAGACTTGCGCCAGATGTCACTTTCCTCTCATCAGGGTTTAGGGTGCGAGCGTTATGTATGCCTCCGATCCGTCTGACAGACGTATTTTTGGAACGAAGTAGTCGCTACCGTTAATGTGATGTCGCATGTCATGACCACATTGGTCTCGCTATTACGAAGGTGTCAACGATTCTCACTCTGCTGTACTTGCTTAACGAGCTTGTTACAGTATAGGACTGGTTCGTAAAATTTCTTGGCACGCGTCTTTGCATTGGCAGTACTATTTCTTTCGTCACGTGACGAAGGTGACGCGAACCTGTCTAGTTGGCCTGCCTACTGCATTTCTGCTGAGGTCCACTGTTCGGCTCGCCAGAAGCGCTGCTGTTGCGTTCTCACCTAATCGACCCGCGGTCGTGAAATGTTATTCTTCGCGCCCACCTCGTGATGAAACTGATGTAATGTGAGCTAGGTACGATGTAACGTAAGCGAGGTAGCTTCGCTCTGGGACTTACAAAGTTTTAACTGTTTGCTCATTCCTAGAAGGTTGACGTGGTTCGTTGTATAATCTAACATATTCTCCTAAATCAGGGATGCTGAACTCCTTTCAAACCTTTATCATGTTGTTATATGCCACATCCATTACGGGAGTGCCTGTTAGTTTACTGGAGAGCGCGGTTACGTTGGGCTATGTAGTTTCATGTAGTCTCTCCATCTAATCCAGGTATTCCTATGTAAAGTCTCCCCTTACCGTCACAGGCTGAAACTTCGCATCATCAGAATATGCTGCTCTGCTGATATGCATTCTCTCCTAATGCAGGTGTCGACACATTACTGAAGACATGCATGCACGAAGCGAAGCGAATTAAAGAATCGGAGCGATGTTCTTCGCGTGATTCTACAGGAAAAATAAATGTACTTTTCATCGGTATCAGTAATGACGTTGACCTCACCACCACTAAAACAGAAATCACCCAAATAGTGAGTGAGAATGTGAGCATAATACCTACTCTGATTGCCGAAGAATATGAGGATGTGCCGCAGTAGTTGGTGCTCGAAGTTAAGTGCATTGTGAGCTGCACTGCGGGTCTTCTCTAAGTGGGGTTTCTGCTTCTCTATCTAACGGAAGCACATAAATCTGTCAGTCAACGGCTTGCTTGCAGAAGGAATAGTTCTCTGTTAGTTATTCATGGTAATGTTGTTGTGATAATGACCATCATCTTCCCATAAGGCAACCAGCTCGCGTTATTGTCCTCGATGTATGATCTGGATTTGTTGTGACTGGAGTCATACGGGGATGTAAGTTGATATGCTGGCATGTGCGCTACAAGTCTTTCTGTTAATGCTGTACGGTTGGCAGTGGGGTCATCTTCACAATGTGCCACATAAGTTAGACGGCACGCAAAGTTGGTGTATACAAAAATGAGACATTACTCCTAGTCGTGGGCGTTCTTAAATTTTACGAAATTTTTATCCTCGTTACTTATTTTTACTCGTACATGTACGGGTTCCTGCCCTATAAGCTAATGAGATGTCTTTCTAGATACATTCTCTTGGTAAATAGTTGAAGCATCTGACTGGCTAATTTGGGAAAGTAGAGCAGTCCAGCTACTTTATGCTTTACTTCTTTGTTCTGCACACATTGCTAATGGTCAACACTTATCCTGTATACATGAACTGAATAATGAGGATTCTGCCCCTCGAATTTAGGTAGATCCCAGAGTTTCACACTGAATGATATGCCTATGAAATTATGATACTTGCAGACATTAAATCTATTGTACGTACTTGGAAGCGCTGCATTTTTATGATAATTTCTGTTAATAGCCAGAAGTGGCCATGCAAAGCGCTACTCGTCCTTCTCATCTAGATTCTGTACTTTAATGTATGTTTTTTAGCAGCAATATCTTTCGGAACAGGAAAGAGACGGGACCGCACTACTGAGCATATTGAAGTCATGTGAGTATGCATAAAGGTGAAGTACATGGTTAAGTGCCTTACCCGACCCTCTTTCCAGTGTGTTGGAAAAAAGACTGAGTATAACACTCTTGACAAAAGTTCTGAACCACCCTGCGATTGAACTGACTTCCAGTATCACATCAGTTATACCCCACATTTGGACGTTGCTCTTCTCCTTGCCAGCGTTACTGACCTCTTTCGGAGGACGTGTGAGCTCACATTATAGAGCTTTGTTTCACTTAGTGGCGGGATAACGTAGGCTGTTGACACTATTGGGGAGGATCCTTTCCAAAAACACCTTAGAAGGAGTCGACAGAAGTTGCAGGATATCAATAGCCATTTGGGCCATCAGTGTGGGACAGTGAGACCCTGTCCCCAAAAGCACTGAAAATGATAGAATTATCCAGAGAAGATGCAGGACTTCCTTGGTGATCCACAAGAGAGTGGGTAGGGGTACTGCTGCCTCTAGGCCCAGAGAGATGTCAAAGAGATGTCTGATACTGTGAAAGTCCATCACGATTCAAGACAGTCCAGGGCGTGACTGTATTTCAAAACGAGCTGTTGTCATCATTCTGGACCACATTGGTGGTGACGGATCCAACTTAGACGGTATTGGTGGTTGTGGTAATACATCACCGAAAAATTGGGCTGCAGCAATAAACAAATCATAGTCGGGTCAGTTGGTGGAGTAGTTGCAAGTGCAAGCCCGTGTCCACATATGACGTCCAACTCATCTGCAAAGAATGGAAAAGATTGGTAAGTATAATTAAAGAAAATGATGGGCGCAGACCTATGGAGTGGTTCTACTCACGTTCTTAATTGCCGCGCGGGATTAGCCGAGCGGTCTAGGGTCTAAGGTGCTGTACGGCTGGTCTCGGCGGAGGTTAGAGTCCTCCCTCGGGCATGGGTGTGTGTGTTTGTCCTTAGGATAATTTAGGTAAAGTGGTGTGTAAGCTTAGGGACTGATGACCTTAGCAGTTAAGTCCCGTAAGATTTCAAACACATTTGAGCATACACGTTCTAAATTAGAGGCACTCCTCGAGTCTCTCGTCAGATCGTTATTTGCAGCTATGGTTTGTAATATCATATCCTGCCAATTCAATGCAATATTATCATAAAATGAGCCATAGTGACTGCGAGATGGTCCAGTGTTTCGCTGCATTGGCAAATGAGACAGTTTCATCTGCCCACTTCATGGTAATGAAGATGGACCGGCCTGTGGTGGTGCTTGTGGGCACAACGAACTGGGCCATTGTGACGAACGCATTATTATCCTGTTGGGTCATGGAGCAGTTGTTGCAGGCACAGCACACATGTCTGTCACATTTGCAACAGAATAAGAAGAAATTAATGATCAGAATGCAGCTATAGCAAGAACATATAAACATAAAAAAGGAAAACAATCTTAAATACATACCTGTAGGATCAGTGGAGTCAAATCTGGGTTGCTTATTAGGCCCCGATGGCCCATCATTTCCATTACTATAATTCGGCTCATCCGATTCTGTCGGCGCTGTTGATGTTGTTTCTAGCAGTCTCAGACTGGTGTGACTTCCCACACCGAAACGACTTGTATTTTTAGTCAAAACCACATTACTTTGCTTATTTCAACAAATAGCAAACAACTATTCTTACTTCCAGTCTTGAGGTTCTTAGGCAGGATGCCACCTTCTCACGGCTGTGTGGACATTATCTTACATCACTTCTGCCAGTTTTCTTATATGTGGGATTATATTTCAGTGTACTTGAATACACTGCTCCATCAAGTGTATAGAACAGCCACTCTTGAAAGACGTCCGCCGCTCGTGGTCTCGCGGTAGCGTTCTCGCTTCCCGAGCACGGGGTCCCGGGTTCGATTCCCGGCGGGGTCAGGGATTTTCACCTGCCTCGAGATGACTGGGTGTTTGTGTTGTCCTCATCATTTCATCATCATCCAGGAAAGTGGCTAAATTGGACTGAACAAAGATTGGGTAATTGTACGGGCGCTGATAACCACGCAGTTGAGCGCCCCACAAACCAAACATCATCATCATCACTCTTGAAAGACAAGAAGAATTTACCAATACTTCGAGACTTGCTGTGCACTGCAACCGATGTCTGCAGAGTACTACCCATGCATCAGAAGCTGCTGTCATCTCTTTTAAAAGAATACCGTAACTATTTTAGTAATGCGTCTATTTTAGGTGTTTGCTAGAGTGCAAGCCATCGATATGAAGTCTCACTCGGAATTCAGTATCTATGACACTACACACCGCATCTACAAGTACGATAACAATAATAATATTGATAACAGTCCCTGCGGCCAATAAATGGAGAGACAGATACATAGCTGTATCAAGACGTTAGTTACCTCTGATGTATGTGTTTAAAAATATGATAAAAACAGAAATGTTTTCACCATCAACATCCTATGAGGAGTGTGTGTAAATCGTTCTGCAGTATCTTCTAGGAGCACACCAACAACACACGTTTGTGTAAACAGTTTCCTCATTAAATAATTAAGGTTATGGACAGATGTATAATATTTTTCATTAGATCCCTACATGTCAAACAAAGTTTAGTCTGTGATTTGTATCAGGACAGAAAAAAATCTGGATAAATAATTCGGATGGCAGCACTTTCAGTAATACCCTTCATCTATGGGTGTAATTACACACTATTTTCTGTATGTGTGCTACCATATGGATTCCCCACCTACGGGGGTAGGGAGGGTGTCATTTTTTCCTGCACGCCTGATGTTATTCAACAGATCAAGACGCATATCAATGGTGGAAGGTCACTCAGGTTCACTTTATATCATGAGGGTGATTGCTTATTTAAATAATAGTAATGCATGACAGTAAAATGTAAAACATTAAAAGAAATGGTGACAGGAACTTGCAGGCTGGCAGATGCAGCTGTCTAATGACCCTGACAAATCAGCAGGGCCTGGAATAACCGTCCACAAAGTGACGATGAGATATGGGTAGTACCTGCACTGACTGCATCTGTGACAATCTCTCTCCAACACGCATTGACTCTCCTCCAAAACACTCAACTGCATATGTGTCGAAAGCAGTAAATTTCCCACAACTCATTCGCCCAGAGACAACAATAAAAAAATGGCTACCTGCAGGATAAATAGTATTAAAAACTACACGAACGCCGAGAGGTAGTATTACATGCTACCCTAAGTAATGTAGATAAAATATATGCCACCTGCGATAAGTGAACTTCTTGTGATTTCATCTACAATAACATCAGTATGCGATCCATTTGAATCATTTTAAGATTATGGAATCATAGTGCTTTACATTGCCTCCAAATATTTTTACAGCTCCAAGTGTAGACGACTTGGAATTATTTCCACTATTAAAGTGTATGAGTTATCAAAGTATATGAGTTATCATTCCCTCTCTTATATCTAGCTGTTACAGCCCTTCTCCCCAGATTACTCCATCTGTGTAATATTTTTTGTATTTCTAAGAGTGTGTGGGATGCCATGTCTGTCCCTCTTCCTTCTGTATACTACACAAACCTTTTTCTAAGGAATCTGTGGGGTCTCTCAAACTGTTACACAGATCTGTCAGCCACTTTTTGGGAGCAGATGGTGCTGTGATGGTAACAGATCTCTCTTTCTTGTTACAGACTTGCAGAACTCTAGGGAATTATCTAAAATATCTTCAGACACTTTAATGTAGAGCCTGATGGGATGGGCTCAGAGTAACCTTTGAAAGGTGGATTCGCCTACGTTAGGTACGGGAGTTTGTTCACAGCGGATGCGTAATGCGCAACGACCACCAGGAGCGATGTACTACCTTCGTATATGCCAACATCGTGTGCTTCCTCGCTCTTGTGTCCTGTCGTCAAGATGACGCCACTCCTTCAGTACAACCTCAACAAAATGGCATGTGGCAATATATCAACTTGTAAGCTCGTATAACTCCAGTCTCAACAAATTCGAATGATATGTCGGGTGTAATCCTCACTAAGTTCGAAAAACTTGTGTGGTTCAAATGACTCTGAGCACTATGGGACTTAGCTTCTGAGGTCATCAGTCCCCTAGAACTTAGAACTACTTAAACCTAACTAACCTAAGGACATCACACACATCCATGCCCGAGGCAGGATTCGAACCTGCGACCGTAGCGGACGCGCGGTTCCAGACTGTAGCGCCTAGAACCGCTCGGCCACCCCGGCTGGCTGTGTGGGAAGCTTACAGAATTTATTGGTACAGCATTCCCATGGCCGACTTGCTGGAGAATAATTCCTTGACAGAGCAGATAGTTGACTGCCATATTTGTGGGCTGCCATTGGATAGAGAAGCGAAAAATTCCACGTAGAGACCATTGTCATCTTACGGTGAACTACCACAGCGCAACTCACAAAGCATGCACTTTGAAGTACCAAATGCGACAATTCATAACCGTCATCTTCCACATTTTGAGGGAGTACGATGTCCACATTCTCGTCCAGCATTTGGAAGATTTCGGATTGAAGTCTGATAGGGTTAATGTCGTTCGTGATACCACTGGAGAGTACATTTCTTTTTCCGAGATAACCACGCGGATAGTATCGTTCCATTTTATGGATTTGCTCCGCTTAATGCAGATTTGTCTTCAGCGGCTTGCTGAAACTGTGCAACAGGAAGACATGCATATCACCAGGACGGCATATCCCAGTAACGCAAAGGTTCAGCTTCTGATGGAGAAGGGGGAAGGAGTGGGGGCGGAGGCGGTGGAGGTCTTCCATACGAGTGTCTGGGGAACCTCCACAAACCGACATTGTCTGACACAACTGCATTCTCAAGTAACCTAACAAACACTCCCGTAACAGATTTGGAATATGAGCGCACAGTGAATGTTTGGCAGGAGTTCGACACTTCTGAACTAGGAGTAAACGTCAGTTATACATAACTGCAAATGGACCCCTGCTCACGGACCTTTACGAGAAATTCCGGAGTCCGTGCCTTGGCACATATGTGTGGATCCTGCCTTTTATTAGACCACGCGAGGCATCTGTGGTATGCAATGTTGAGAAAAACATATGTTGACATCAAACTGAAGAATGATGCTGACAAGATGCTCTTCTTTGAACTGGGTTAAATCCTTTGTTTGGATGTAAAGAACCTCTGCAGGTAACTAATGAAACAAAGTCTGTCGTTTGGAGGGTTCCAGAGTTCCGATGGATATCCAAATCAGTAATCAACCGATTCAGGGAAACAATCCATTATGTGGCTGTGGATGCGAGTGGGGGATACGCTGTGGAGGTAGAACTAGCATATTCCATCCATTTGCATCACGTGCACAGCGACTTACTCTGTGTCTAGAGCGCCTAGTCCCGCGATATGGTTCCATCCCGAATCTATTGCAACACTGGGGAACAAGTACACTACACAAACCTCCAAAATATAAAGTAAAGGATGGAGCTTGTTAGTATCACACGCAGCATGTTCGTCTTTTTTTTTCCGGGGTGATATGTTACAATACAGCATCACCGATCTATTGCGGTCTAACTGTGTTGGTGAGGCAGTAAACTTCCACAGGGCAGTGACTGCGTCACTGCAATTCACTTTGGAGGTGTGGCGGTGGGGCTTGTAGTCCCGTACCACCCTCAGACGGTGATAGTGCTACATGAGTCAGGCAGAAAATTTTGCCTAACATGGGCAGGTGAAGGTGTGACGGTGGGACTTGTAGTCCCGTACCGTGTGTGTCGTTCGTCAAGCAGCGTTGCTGGTTGAAGAAGTACATTGGTGTAAACAACTGCGAGCTAACATCCCGAAGATGTTCGGACTCACATACGGTTCCGCTTCGTCCAAATGTCTTTGCACAAACTCGTCTGTGGGTTGAACCGTACGTGTCGCATTACACGCGCCGAACATCCTCGCTCAACTGACTAGGGCAGTGCCCTTTCTTGAACCCGCCCATCTGATTGGCTAAGGCTTATTCTACACTATTTTACATTTTAACATATGTAAATAATCAAAGCTTGACCACTTTCACGTTCTAAATAAAGTTACAGTAATAGCCATTACATAATACACGTAAAACTCTTTTACATAAGACCAATACAGTTTCCTTCTTAACTTTGAATGTCACGGCCATTAGGCTTGCACCAGTGTGCTTTCTGATAAATAAATAAAGAACAAAAGTAAGTATTATGCACTAAACTTTACAACAAATATTCTGTTACCTAATGATTCAATAACGTGTCATGCTGCCATCGTTCAAATCGTTGTGTGGAGGAAATGATCTGATGCTTAACTCAAAATACTGATAATTTAAATTTATTATATCTTTTAAACAAATAAAGCTACAGAGTTGATATTCAGAACGTTTGTCATTTTAATGATGAGCTTCTATATGAAATGTCGATCGCTAAGATCGACTAAAGCGTTCAGATTTTAGCATTCAGATCTTTGTTGCAAAACGTGTGAATTTCACTTTAACGGTAAATCCTAAACTATCATAGACATGATCAATATTCAAGTATTTTTGGGATCACCATGAAAATTTATGAAGGATGTTAATATAAAATAACTATAGCTTAATTCACTGCAGTACTACAGAATTAAATAGTTTCCACAAATGTTTCACTTTATGGCCGATCTTAGGTCCACCATATTTACCACTGCTACGTCTCCGTGGCCACAAAAGCCTTCTGCTGGGTTTCCCTATGACGTAGGTTCCCGTCTGTCTCACTGGCACACTACAGCGCTTAGGCGTCAATAGACAATAGACGCCAATGAGATTCCCCATCTCGTGGTGAATCTGCGCCCTTTGTGGCATGCGGTTCTGGACGACAGGGTTCGTTTCCCAGTTCCTGTAGGCTGACTCTTTCGGCCATATATTTAAATGAGAGCGCAATGCTCGTTAACTCACACACCGAACAGAGGCTTCTCGTTATGTGTGACTTTGAAAAAGATTTTTGCAAGTTAATGAATAATTCAGTTTTGGAGTAAGCAATGGAAAATTTAGAGAATGACGGAAAATTAATTTAGTTTACTTGTGGGATGTGCGTTATGACGAAAGAGATTATATTGCTAGGGCAAATTTCAAGCAAGTCTCCGTCTTAAATGAAGGCCTGGTTGCTGGGCAGGTGGCTACATTGTCAGTGTAGTTCACGTAGCCTCTCTATGTCAGTATGTGTGTTCTGGACCTCTCCAAACTGCATATGCATCGATTTTACTACGAGTCTCCAAACCTAAACTTCGACAGGCCCAAGTTACTTTATATGGATACGGACAGTTTCATCTACTGGAGGAAAGGCAGCAATCCAAATGAGGTAATTACGTACAATCACGAAGGTATCGATTCGTCAGGATATTCAGCCGATAATTGTTTTTGGAAGACATCATAAACAAGACGGTTATCGACCTGTTGAAAGATGATGTATGCGTACAGCATAGATGTAGGTGCTACCCAAAAGTGGGCTAAGGCTGTGCGTCAAGTAGCCTCAAACTCCCTAATGCTTGATAAATAGAACAGGGTCGCTACGTAATGACAACCAATGGTTCATCTGTGGGGATGGGATTGGCACCCTCCGATACTCACACTAGTCACTGGGTAATTGATTGCGTGACTGTGTATTTATTTACTTATTTGTAAGTAGTGGAGATATGTGGGAGTGTGCGTGGAATAGTATCATGAAACAAATTTCATAGTTGTCTGTATGTGAGTACGCATGCCCGATTGCATTCTTTGCATGTGTAGACATATCTGCACAATGTGTACGTATGTGTAAATATTGTATACATATTTGTGTGTCCGTGTCCGTGTGTGTGTGTGTGTGTGTGTGTGTGTGTGTGTGTGTGTGTGTGTGTGCTTCCACCTCACCTTCTGCTGCTAGTCCCTTTTTCCCATATGTTATTTACGCAAAAATATTATCAGAAAGATATGACTGATTCGTGAATAATGTTCATTGAATGAAAATGATATTAATGTGTACGTAAAGTGTAACATTGTACGTACAACAAAATGTGAAACGTAATTGAAGCAGCAGGGAGCTGGTTGGAAAGTGGAAAGGTACTGCGACCACTCTACTTGAACATCAATTTACTATTAGAAAAATTTAACCTGTTTTCAATGAGAAAACACCCAATTAAATGCGGTCCTTCAAATGGGAGTAAGATAATAGTTAAAAAGAAAAAGAAAGATCGCCCCACGTTGGCGGGCCCAAATGAAATGATCAAAACAATTCAAGTACGAAGCAGTTGCAACCCAATTATTAATTGCCCTTCGGTGTTGCCCGTTAATGAACGGTTCAAGAACATCCGTTGATCAAGGATGTGATTATGCTTAGTAATTCCATAAACGGTTTAAGGCCCAATGATAAATGTCTTCCATGGTGAAGTCAAAATAATAAAATTATTAAGCAGATGTAGAAAATGTGAACAGGGAATTACAGATCAAGAACATCAACTGATGAAACACACAATTATATTTAGCAACTTGACAAGCGGTTTAAGGTCCAATGGTAAATATCTACCACATTGTATTACATACAATTTTTATAGCTTCAGCCACAAAGACCGCTTCACGCCAACACTGACCAGTCTTAAATGAACAGACTTTCACTACAAGGAATTTTACTAGCATTTACAAGAGATACACGGTAACGGAATTAACGGCCGGTTGCCCAGCAAGGAACTTTACAATTGGTGCCGGTGCTTCAGGATTACAAAAACTACATGAAATTAGTAGCTATTTTCAAGACTCTTAATTTTAAACACAGAGAGCTTTATGGCCTAGTGGCCGAACAAAAGTTTACCTCTAGATGGCGTTGCTTGGATTTACTTAACTGGGATTTGAGGATGTCAGCTGCTTTAAATCATATACAACTGAAATATAAAACAGCAAAGCAAGGGAAATGCTTAATTCCAAAGGTTACAAGAAAGCAAACAGTGCAGTAGCCGACGAGATACACAGACAAAACCAAGTAAGTGCGGTTGGCAGAAGCGGCAAGAAAACAAGTTTCAAAATTACTACTCAGTGGCTAGATGTGATGCATCTGGCTAGCTTTCTTACCAAAATAGATACCTTTTCCATAGATACGTGAGGAATTTACAAATTGATCTGGGAACACCTCAAGACCAACACGTCAGGCCATTTCTGGATTTGCCCCTTATAAAAAGGCATTAAAGAAAGTCTAAACTGTTCCTCAACAGATACTTATAAGCAAAAGTAAACACTATTCGAATAAAATATAAAACAGCAACGCATAAAACAATTTTGACAAGCACTGAAAGTATTAAATAGGAAATGCAGAACATCAATGTATTAAACCAGTTTGGCATCCAATGGAAGCATTCAACATTGTTCAAGTAAAATGCCGAAACCACCAATGAAACGGAGGAAGGTGGTGAGCGTCGAATAGATAACATGCCAGACAGACACACCAATGAATTAAAGAAGGCTGGCCAACGTTGAATACATAATATGCCGGACAACTACCTTACAGCTAATCTTCAGGGCAAGTGTGTTAAACACTGTTATAATAAAATGCACCACTGAATTAAAGAACGCTGAAGAACAAAGAATAGGTAATACGTCAGTCAGGAAACTTACAGATTGATTTGACAGAAATTGCACCGCGCACAAGCAAACAACCCAGCAGTGCTACTCAGTAACATGGCGAGTACACAACAAAATCAGAATGCAATACACGTTCTCCACGAATCGAATCAGAGAAACGACCACAGATACCAACTGGAAGTGAAGGGAACCCGATACAGAGGCTCACACTTTGTTTAAGAACAACATTACTGCCCATTCCAAAAGGCCTCACAATATAGTCCAGAATATGGTTTGCTATGCAGCCTCGTTTCCTTCAGTGGGGGAATAGCTGACAAACTTTAACCCACGTGATGGCACCAAGAAACTCCTCGGGCCAGATCGCCACCTTCCAACAGAGCACCTATAGATCCTCGGTAATCTCAGATAACCAACTGCCCACTCTGCAGCCAGTAAGCCACCTCCATACCTAGCCGAGCAGAGCCCTATACCCGCATATACCAAGGTTACGTGCCCTCCTGTGAGCCGGCATCCTCTCGTATACTAGCAGCTGTCCAGAGACAAACCCAAGGTAGATACAATCGATAACAGGGTGCCAAGCATGTTGCGCACGCATGTTACTGTAGTAGCTTGACAGTCCTAAGTCTTCAGATAAAAAATAAAACCAATGTACAGAGTTACGAAAAAGAGTGGCGATGTGAAGATACAACAAAATGATTGTGAACTGTTGCGTGTAAGAAAAAATAGCTTCGTAAATAAAACAATTGTCTGCGCGGTCGGCGTGGCAGATTGCTAACCGAAGCGGCCTCAGTTCAATCCCTGGTCGAGTCGAAGATTTTCTCTGCCCTGGGACTGTGTGCTGTGTCGCCCTTAACGTTCATGTCGTCTTAACTGACATTACACGATGGAGATGTCTGTAAGGGCACGTTCCAAAAGCCAATTTCAAAAAAGTGTTGAAATAAAGTAATTGTTCATGACCAACAACAATAACTGATTCTCAAAAAATAATGTATTGCAAGGAAATAAATTGTTCAAAGTAAATTATTAGTTAATTTGTCTGCCATTATTTTCGAACCCTTTCACTATAGAATTATGTGTCTCTCTAATGGAGAGACCTACGCTATTGGACTAGTTATAAAAGATAAGTGGAAAGGTGGAGCTAGAATTGCATTGATTCATGAAGACATGGTTTTATCGACAGTTTAATTTGCTCCCATTGATCCAGGGGCTTCCCATCAATTTAATATCATGTGACTGGTGTAAAGTTACGTCATGGCCTCGCACAATTGTTTAAGGTGTGTGGGTAGGACAGGGATTCGCCCAGATGGCCTTGTTAAGCTGCCTATGACTTCCTGCGAGCAACGGGGGTAAAGGTGTGACCTTTACTATAAGTCATCCAAGTCCAGAAATGGTCTTCTATTGGAAGTCCTCATCGGTGAAAAAGAGATAATACCGTTATGTCGCCTAGAGCACACCCTGATAGCCTACTGCTTATCAGCGGAAGTGTGAAAATTTAAATCACAATATTTGTCTGTTTAATCCCGTTATTTTGCGATAGGTGTCCCTTTAAATCTAGTGCCCGCTGTGCTATCCTACTGTTGTTCATGGTCTCACGTCATATTCGCAGCTTCTACGATGTTGGCGAACCGTCAGAGATCCAATCTGCAGTTTATCGTTTAGTGATAGGTTCTTATCGATAAACCAACTCTCGTCATTCGTGATAAATTTTCTTCAGAAAAGAATTGTCCGCGACTTTCATTAGAATTAGGTCGCGGCAGGAGCCCATGCATCGATGTTTTTGGT
Organism: Schistocerca cancellata; assembly: GCF_023864275.1. Classification (NCBI taxonomy): domain Eukaryota; kingdom Metazoa; phylum Arthropoda; class Insecta; order Orthoptera; family Acrididae; genus Schistocerca; species Schistocerca cancellata. The sequence continues at coordinate 484,170,779 of NC_064628.1, forward strand.
AGGGAGACGAAGTGTACGAGACAAACTTCGTACAAACTTTTGTCTTCTTCAAAACTTTTTGGAGAATGGCTTGAACACCTGACTTATAGAAGTTCAGTTCGTTGCTCCAGTGCGATTTGTGACACACTACAGCCCCACGTCCACTAACTTAACACTGTCAGTTCACAACTGACTGGTCGAATGCACATGTTTTATTTGCAGTTGTTGGTTCAAGCTGTTACCGTAGTTTGCTAGTGTGGTTGCCGCACGGAAGTGGTTTGATCCCGTCCCCAGAATAAAACCAATCGGAATTTCTTAGACGAACGCTAGATAGACCGAAAAGTCAAAGAAACTGGTACACCTGCCACATGGCATGGACTCGACTAACGTCTGAAGTAGCGTTTGAGGAAATTGACGCCATGAATGCTGCAGGGCTATCCACAAATCCTTAAGAGTACGAGAGGGTGGATATCTCTTCTGAACAGTACGTTGCATACCATCCCAGGTATGCTTAATAACGTTCATGTTTGGGAGTTTGGGTGGCCAGCGGAAGTGGCCGCTCTGTAGCAATTCTGGACGAGTGGGGTGTCGCATTACCGTGCTGGAATTGCCCAATGGACATGATTGGGTACAGGTGATCAGACAGGATGCTTACGTACGTGTCATCTGTCATAGTCGTATCTACAGGCATCAGGGGTAACATATCACTGAGACTGCAGACGCCCCGCACCATTGCAGAGCCTCCAGCACCTTGAATAGTCCCCTGCTGACTTGCAGAAACAATGGGTTAATGAGGTTTAGTCCATACCCGCACACGTCAATCCGCTCTATACAATTTGAAACGAGACTCGTCCGACTAGGCAACATGTTTTCAGTCATCAACAGTCCAATGTCGGTGTTGACGTGTCCAGGCGTGGCGTAAAGCTTTGTGTCGTGTTGTCATCAAGGGTGTGAACCCTTGGGTCTTCGACTCCGAAGGCCCATATCGATGACGTTTCGTTAAATGGATCGCACTTTGAGGCTTGTTGATGCCCACCATTGAAATCTGCAGCAATTTGCGGAAGGGCTGAACTTTTGTCACGCTGAACGATTCTCTTCAGTCGCCATTGGTCCCGTTCTTGCAGGTTCTTTTTCCAGCCTTAGCGATGTTGGAGATTTTACGTTTTATCGGATTCCTGATATTTACGGTACACTTGTGAAATGGTTGTACGGGAAAACCCCACTTCATTACTACATCGGAGATGCTGTGTCCCATCGCTCGTGCGCCGACTATAACACGACGTTGTAACTCAGTTAAATCTTGATAACCTGCCATTGTAGCGGTAGTAACCGATCTAACAAATTCGACGGACACTTGTCGTATATAAACACTGCCGACCGCAGTGCCGTTTTCTGCCTGTTTACATATCTCTGTATCTGAATACACGTTCCTATACCGGTTTCTTTGAGTTTCGGGCGCTGAAGACCTTGCTGTCGTGCGCCCACAAAACCCTTCTACTACTACTACTACTCTTTGAGTTTCACTGTAACAGAACACGTCCTGCTTGTGGTTGATTGGAAGTGAACCATGTTGGGTCTCTCACAGAAATTTGAGAAGAAGAAATATTTCTTGCAGCAGAAGACTCTATGTCTGCTGCTGGAAATCCACTGTACGCTCCGTGCTGTAGGTTCTGTGTAACAGTACTGCCTGCGAACAGCCACAGAGAGCAGCAGCCTAATTCGTAGGGGATGTTGGTGAGGTTTGTGCACCGCGGTGCCATCCGTCGCCATCTGGAGTCGAGGTTGCGAAACGGAAGGCGCCGGTGGGCGTCCCAGTTTGCGGCGCAGCGCGGCCGTGTGTGCGTGGCGTGGCGCGGCGCGGCGCGGCCGGGTTCGCCGGCACGCATTAGTCTCGCCACGAGCGCCCTTGGCTCGCCTTGCGACACGCCGCGCCCCGCTTGCGACAAGAGCGCGGCGCTTCCCGAGCAGACTTCGCATTACCGCCGCGGGTCCGCCTCGGCTGCGCTCTGCCCGGACCGTCACGCTGCCGCTACGCCGCGGCGCTCCTGCTCACTCTTCTGCCGTCGTTCTCACTATAGTCACCTGCCCCGTGTAGCATGTGGGCAAGGAGAAAAGCTGACGGCCTTATAAATGTATGGCTTTCGTTTCAACAAATTGTCACTACATCCGGGATATTCAAGGCAAGAGAAACCTGCAGGCGATTTGATATTTTGAAGCATTATATAGCAATATACAAACACTTTATAATTTTCAGACACATTGATGAGATCAAGTGTGGTGACTTCCTGTGTTTGCGTCAATGTCCAGTAGAGATGGGCAAACTGAAACACGTAAATGTACGAAACAAATGAAACAGTACAATGTAATGTTTCGATACGGTGTTTCGAAACAGTGAAACAGTTTGTGTTTTGTAATCTAATAAATCTACACATTTTATCATCTTGAACGTCTACTGTATAAGTATGTCCATATAAACACAAATGAGGTGCGAGAGCGCTAATGGGTTCAAATGGCTCTGAGCACTATGGGACTCAACATCTTAGGTCATAAGTCCCCTAGAACTTAGAACTACTTAAACCTAACTAACCTAAGGACATCACACACACCCATGCCCGAGGCAGGATTCGAACCTGCGACCGTAGCAGTCCCGCGGTTCCAGACTGCAGCGCCAGAACCGCTAGACCACCGCGGCCGGCAGAGCGCTAATCATATCGCAGAAAGTATGAAACTATCACTTAGGCGTCTTGGCAGTTTCGTATTTCCTGCAGCAAATGCGCTGCTTTTGTGTCATGTGACTTTCATACTTTTCAATTGGCTGAGGAAAGCCTTAGCTGAAGACAGAAGAACCACCACGAACGGAAGTGGAGGTGGGAGCAAACTGCAGAAACACAGATATGCTACTGGGATTCCCACATTCCATTAGTATGGCTAATATACCCATCCTGCTAATTTCCATGCACACAAAGGGAATCATTGTGGATAATAAGGACAGTGACTATATACGCCAAATAATTCGAATAAATAACAAAATATAACAGAAAAAATTTTTTGTGTTTCAAGGTGTTTCGAACCGTTACTATAAATTTACGATGCTTCCCGTTCACCATTACACTATCAGTGATATGTCAAACAGATTGCTTGCAATTATACCTACATCAAATTTATGTACATGTCTAATAACTGTCAGTCTACGCCTTTTTTTATTTAAAATGTTGTAATCTTACTTGCGTTTCTTAATATGATTACTGTACATGAACAGAGAAGCGTATGTTATAAAAAAAGTGTAATTTAACTGAATGATTTTCACATATTTATTATTTTGAATGTGAATAGTATGCGTTGTTTTATTGTTTGGTTAGTGTTTATAAAGCAGATGTAACGCCATTTCGGAATAGGGCAGTCAGCTAGAAACGAAGCTTTATTTTCGGATATCTTAAGCTTCATGCTATTGCTTGTCAAAAGATTTCTACACTCTTGAAAGTGTTTCATGAAGTGGTATGTTGTGTTTCAGTACCTGTGCCGAGCCCGAATCTCGTCCGACACAGAGCGGAATGAAACATCACTGTTTCGATACAATTAGTCCGTTTCAGGCGCAGGTGGACTGAAACAGTCTTATTTTGAAACAACGATACAGTTTCTGTGTCTGGCTCGAGATCCGAGACAGGGGCGGAATGAAACACCACTGTTTCGAAACAGTGAACCATAGCCGTTCCGAAACACTGAAACAGTTCCAGGTATCGATACACTGTATCGAAACATAGAAACAGTGGCCAAGTCTAATGTCCAGTAGCTACTCACAGACAACATGTGGCAACAGTGGCATGGAGGGTAGATAAAGCATGCCGGGGAAACGCGGAAAACGCTGCAGTCGTTGTCGTAATGTGAAAACGGAGCGATTTATCTGACGTCCAAAAGTGCACCACCATCGGCTTTGGGCCAAGGGTGGAAGCATTTATAAAACGACTAATTTTGGAAACTCTCCGCTTGTTGCCGTTATTGAAGTATGAGAAAAGGCGAGTCACTTTCTCAGTATTTCCTATATTCAAGGCTTCACTTTAAGTACGATTTTACACCCAGTACATAATTTTTGCGAGATGACAAGAAGTTACCAGCATGAGCACACATTGATGGGAACGTGAACGTTGTTAATGCATGTATTATCTTGATGGTGGTTCTCTTTTGAATAGTACCTCTTGGAATTGAGAACAAGCAGGCAGTTTGGTTATTTAACAGTAAATATTGCAGCTGTTAGGGAAAGGGACGTCCCAAAACACTTTCTGGTCACAGAATGCTGGTCCCAAAAATGTCTCGCATCGGTGTGCAGACGATACATTCGGCTGAAGAGGCGGAAAAAACTTCCTACCTCGATCTACCTGTTAGGCGCCTCTAGTGACAGCAGCGGGAGGGGAGTAAGAGATATCTAGGTCACCAGCCAACACATTTCAACAACGTTAAAAGCTCTTTCTGAACAGTGATGGCGGCTATTAAAATTCGTGAGTTTCCATGGTCATCGTGGACCAGAATGCTGTATTTGCAAGAATACACTGGACTTGCGAAGTGATTTGAAAGGCCAACTATGAATTTATGCCCTGAGAGAAATCACATTAACTAGTAAGTCTTCCAGTCAACTATCCGGCATATGTATCTGATAAATTGATTTTGCCCTTTGACTGTGTTTGTTATTGCTAGCCTGCATTAGAGGTTATTACACTTATAAGAATGTAAGTGAGCTTGAGCGCTAAAATAATGAAATTATTTTTGTCAATCGTAGATGGGTAATTGATATATCAACATGGGACTGATCTTTTGGAGAAGTTATGGCACAAATTTATTGATTAAAAATTAGGGAAAACAATACATGCTATGCGTGATGACAAATAAAACATGAATTATTGGCCACACAAGTAGATGCAACAGATAGTTAACATTCCACTGGGTGGTGACTGATTGGCAAAGATTATGGTTTGTCTGACTGAACTACTTACTCTGGCTCAAAACATGGACAACACAAACTGAAATTATGTAACACTGAATAGACTTCGATGGATTTATTCTGCCCAGAAGTTATTCTTCGTTGATGCAGCTGAAGTCAGTGATGAGACTGATTCTGTTTGCCCTAATGAGCCAGAGCAGCAACACTACACCCCTTTCTCGATGTGTAGCGCTGTCTCAAGTCGTGGTCGTGGTTCAAGCACCTGCAGAGCAGCAATGTGCGACGCCCGTAGTTCGTTATAGTGGGCGTGAAATATGCAAAGCTATCTGTGACACAGATCGCAATTACTCTCTGATGGAGCCCTGAAATCTTGGCAGATTCCATTATGTGACACCCCCATTCGCCGGTAACGCCATGGACCAATTTGACTCACTTGTATGGCAGTGCACACAAGGAGATCAAACGTCAATGCGGCAGACTTCGCATGAATAAGATTGCCGTCAGCGCAGCGAGTTGTCCAGAATGACTGTGGTCTAAACTGTCGGTACAGCTCAGGCCTCACCATGGGCTCCCCAATTCAAACTAATGCTAGTGTGAAGTCATGGTGACGACAAGTGTCCCAAGTGAAACCTGCTCAAGAGTAAAGACCAGAATCCTCTCCAGACCGTAGTCTGAATCAGAAGACTAAGTTTCTTGTCCCCTCACTTTCCATCAAATCTTGGTAAATTCCACCGAAGCACTCATTCAACTGCCCCCACAAGGGTTTCGTGCCAACCACAAGACTCCACGAGCTCCATGTCTGCCCCCTAACTCATATACTCTACTCATCAACCAGTCCTAATCAAAATTAACAATATTCTTCTCTTTCTTGAAGAAGCAGCTAAATTCCCATGCAGAGAGGAGAATATGTAAAGTTACTTACTTTTTCCACTGATCCTTTAGGCAGCGTGTTTTGAGTTTCTTTTTAACTCTAAGGTGAACAACACATTTATCATGGAGATCGTCACCTGGTTGGCCCGAATGCTATATAGCACGTCCGACCAGACATGAAGTGCTGTTGTTAACATGGACAGTTTCAGAGCCACCATAAATGTTGCGTTCATTCTAAAAGTGTTTTGAAGGGATGGGGATTCCCAAAATACGAGACAGAGGGAGGCAACCAGCTAACGATGCATGATAAAATGGAGCTATCCAAAACAGGTGTTGCACCATGGGCCACGCATAACAGGGTTGAATGACGGCTGTGGAGATGTGTACGAGAGAATAGAAGTGGAAATGTTGAGGAACTGACTGGACAGATGAACCAAGGGTGTACCAACATTGTCTCCTCAATGACTGTTCAGCGAATGCTTGCTGCATATGAGCCTCAACAAAAGGAGACTCGTCCATGCCTCCACGCTGACTGCTCCTCCTTGGTGACAGAGGTTGCAATTTACACGTCAGTACGGCAACTGTGCGTCTACTGAGTGACGACAGGTGGTGTTTTCTGATGCATCACCTGTTTTGCACCTTCTGACAGATGATCTTTCGTGTATAAGTCACGCAACAACAGTCGGAAGGGGCCTGGTCGGAGGAGGAAGCATTATGGTCTGGAGAATCTTTTCGTGGAATTCCCTGGCTGATCTCATCATTCTGGAAGGCACAATGGATCAAAACAAGAATGTGAATATCCTTGGAGACCATGTCCACCTGTACACGCAGTTTGTTATTCCTCAGCACGGTAGCATCTACCAGCAGGACAGTGCACCATGTCATATAGCTCGCAGTGTACATGAGTGTTCTGGTGAGCATCAGCGTGAGTTTACTGAACTCCCATGTCTATGAACGCCCCTCCCCAGCATTCAGACTTTTGACAGGTTGTCATATTAATGTGCCTGGGCCGTGTACAATAATGGATGTGTAAATATACATATGTATGTACGTTCCTCATCTTCTCTTAAACCATTAGACTGATTTCAACCAAATTTGGTGTAAATGTCACTTACTGTGTGGAAATAATTGCTTTGGTGGTAAGAATCACTTCCCTATCAAAGGGGTGAGGGTTGGGGTGTAGGTGAAAAAATAAGTGTTGCCCAAGATGCGTGAATACCTCGACTTTATTCATCCAACATTTGAGAATAAGCGCGTTTGGTGACTTGCAACGAACTTCACGCATAATTTCAAACCTCCCCGAAACTTCCTGACAACTCACACAAAATGATGAAAGGAAACAAATGTGTCACATATTACATACAAAGTATCAGCTGTTCATGCAATAAAACTGCCGCATCGGGCGTGACGTTTTCTTTATTACTTCTTTGCTACTAACTGTATTCTCGACACTTTTTCAGACAATATTGGTATGTACTGCTGAATGTGCCTGCAAAATTGTATCATTGTACAACACATACTTCAGGGGATATGAGGTCATGAACACAAAGTTACGTGAGAAACTATACCATCATGCATGACGTTTAAATTTATTACTTCCTTGCTACTAACTCTAGTCTTAAAAATTTCACTCACAGTATCCGCATATGACTCTGCATCGACTTATAAAATTATATCATCTTACGACATACAGTCCAGGAGATATGACCTCAGAAACACCGTGATGCATGAAAAACTGCAGCAACTTGTGGGACGTTTTAGTTTATTACGTCTTTAGCACTAACTCTATTTGCAACACATTTCGAAGGCAGCGTCCAAATACATCACTCAATGTACCTGCAACGTTATATCAGTGTACGACACGATTTTCAGGAGATATGACGTCATGAAGACTGAGACGCTTGAAAACGAAACTGCAGGATGAAATTAGCTACACGTACACGTGAACTATGTCCTAAACCCGTGGATCGAATCCAACAAACTTGGTACAAATATTTCTCATTATCAGGAAAGAAATACTGTGGGGTTAAGAACCATCATCATCCTGTTGTTGTGGGCTGAGGTGGGGGTGATAACTTGATGACATGGAGAGAAAGTGGAGAGGAGGAGATGACTACGGAGAAGGAAAGAGGAGATGGACATACAAAAAGGGAAGGAGGAAGTGAACACATAAAGGGGGGAGGAGGAAGTGGATAGGGAGGGAAGGAGGAGATGAACAGGGAGATGAATAGAAGGAGATTGACTTACAGGGGTGAGGAGATGAACGTAGAGGAGGGGAAGAGGAGATGCTTAGGGTGGGGGATGGAGGTGTTGGACACAGAGAAGAGCGGGAGAAGACACACAGGGTGTGTGTGTGAGGGGGGAGGGGGGGGGGAGATGGGCTAACAGAAGCCCGAAATAAATACATATCTGAATACTCGGCTAGTATGTCAATGAAATTCTTCAAGGTATATCACCGAGTTATCTACATGTAACATTCTCCGACGTTTCGGCCACTGTTGCCTTTCTCAATCTGGTCACATACCCTAAAGACTTTTATGGACAGTGACAACGGCCACTGAAGTATAAGCTTAAATTATGTATTGTTTATTTTTTAATACCACATGCACAATTGTTTTACAGTATGGCTACTTTCGATCTCTGTGGATCGAATTCGTATCTATGTAACTGCGCCAGCAACCCGACGTGTTTGCGTAGGAATTACATGCTATTACAGTACTTTTATGTGCAGTTCCGGTATGATGCAGTTACGTAGATCTACGAGTAAGGCATATCGTAAAAACTGTGGAACTGGGCCTGAAAAACAAACGATATGCAATTCTCTTAAACTGAAAAGTACTCTTTTTGTTACAAATGCGTTAGAGGTAGCCATAAAATTTTAACAACCCTTACGAAAAAGAAATCAAGCCGTGAATGTGAAACTTGGTGTTACCTCTCCACATATTTATTCTTCAATGTGACACATTTTACCGACGATGGACAACTTGAAAAAGATCTTGCTTGTATAAAGCATTATTTCATCTGCTGAAACACGAAAATCATCACGACGTCGGTGTTGGAGTTCTGCCACACAGTGGTATCTCCATCCTCCATGGTTAAACTAGACGGCGCAAGGCAAAATGCGCTATCCGTAACTGGCGCCGAGGTAACTGTCGTGCACAACAAGCCATAGATGACACGGGTAAACGACGGCTGCGGCGATTTGTACTGGCGAACAAACGTGCAACTGTCGACCAATTGACCACACAGGTGAACCAAGGGGCTACCAACAGTGTGTACTCCACAACCGTTCAGCTAACATTGCTGCGTAGGGGCCACTGGCGACCGCAGTAGGCGCCCGGTTCGCTCAACACTCTCCTAAGAGACACTCCATTCCAACAGTACAAGTGTAGACCAGATGTGGTTTAAATTTAAAAAAAAAAGACAGTATCTGCGGCAGTTGGAGTTTGTTGCTTACATACTTGCTTTCAAGGGCTTCTGTACTCTTCAGCAGTGGTCATGTATTCCCGTTCGCCAGCTTTCACTATCATGGTAGTCTTCCTGTTCCAGATGCCTCTTTCTCATTATTGTAATCATACCCGCTCTCCATGTTAATCTCTGCAGTCTACACTTCCTACTTCATGGCGCCGACCAATCCCGGATTGCCTCTGGCCACATTCTTGCTCATTGAACAACTCTATTCTCAGTTCTTTGCACGGTTGGTTGTTCCGTATCCATTATCTCCGTAATTTCATCAGTTTTTCTCCGCTGGGTCCTGGATATCCTGCCTGCACTCATTACTCCATCCACCGACACTCCCTCCACTCTGCTTCTTTACCGTTCCACCAGGGTCTAACTTTCTGCACCGTGCACTAGTATACTTTACTCTTTTCTTTGTTTCTTTCGATATTGTCCGGCTCCCCAGAACTCCATTCAACATTTTAATTCCTCCTCTTGCCTGCTGGGTCGTGCGTCTCGCATCTGCTTCACAGGTTCCCGAGGAAGTAGTAATCGATCTTGAGTATATAAAATGTTTTACTGCTGTATAGTTCGTTGCGGCATTACTACATCACTTCTATCTCCTCCAGACATTCCGTTTTACTGGTTTTTAATTCTAAGCCCACCTCGTTCAAATGCACCCATTAACTTTTTATCATAAATTTGACATCCTCTCTACTCCGCGCTGTCAGTACTTGATCATCGACAAATAATAATGAGTAGATAGTCCCAAGTTGGAAAGAAATTCCCATACCTCAGCATGGCTGATTCAACCGCTCCAACATATAATGCATATATATTTAAGCAGGGTCGGGGAAATACTGCAGCACTGTCTAAGTCCTTTAGATGTTTAGAATGTCTCACACAATTTTCTCCTACTTTAATTGCTGCGTACAATTGCTGATATATTCCCCAAATTAGTGCTATTGGTTGTGCTTTTGCGCCTTTATACTCTATTGATTTCCAAATTGCATTCATGGGTACAGAATCATGCATTTACTCTTAATCCACAAATACCAGGTGTACTTCCTAATCCTTAGTATATGCCTTCTCACTTATTTGCCTAAGACTAAAAATATTATCCTTACAAGACTGTCCAATTCTAAAACTTCCCCGTTTCTGTTGCATTTTTCCTCAATCCCATTCTCAAATGGGTCAAATGGCTCTAAGCACTATAGGACTTGACATCTGAGGTCATCAGTCGCCTAGACTTAGAACTACTTAAACCTAACTAACCTAAGGACATCACACACATCCATGCCCGAGGCAGGATTCAACCCTGCGACCGTAGCAGCAGCGCGGTTCCGGACTGGAGCGCCTAGAACCGCTCAGCCACAGCGGCCGGCAATCCCATTCTCCAACCTGTTTATCAGTATAGTGCTAAAAAGTCTGCTGACACTAATTCCCCTACAATTATTTGGAATTATTTGGGTACTTCCTGTTTCCTTTCTTATAGATAGAAGATACATATGATACACACCACTCTCTTGGTATGTCTCCTCCCTCCACAATCTGATTGTCTCCTAAGTCTCATCAGTTGAGGGGGGCCATATTTCCACAATTCCATCACAGCTCCTCCCGGTCCACTTGCCTTTCCATTTTTTTTGCCTTTTTTCAGCACCTCTTTTATTTCTTCCTTTAGTATAGGTTCTGTGTTACCTGATGCACTGATTTTGTGGTAGACTTCTATCACGTGGTCTGTTCTTTTTTCTACCAGACATTCTTCGAGTGTTTTTTCACTATCCAATAGATACAAGTTGTATTGTGTGTACGGGACTGTCAGCCACTTTCATCTTCCTTATCATCCTCCATGCCTCTGCTGATCTTCTACACCCAAGCGAATTCTTTATTTCCTCACATACTCTTTCCCATTCCCGTTCTTACATTTTCTTATTAATTTCTTAGTCCTCCTTTTATATATTTTGTTCTCCAGCCCTCTTCAATCCTAGCGCTTCTTTTCCTTCGCAGTCATCCGTTCAGTTCTTACTCTTCCGTCCATTTCCGTCCTAAGGCCTCCTTCGCTGCTTCCTTTATTGTCTGTTTCAGGAAACCATATAGCTTATTATTAATCAAGTCCTGCTTCACGGCATAAAATCTTATATTTAATATTTCCTTATAAAAACTTACACACTTTCTGCCTGTAGCAGATGTATCCTATATTTTGGACCCTCGTCTTTCTCCTCCTGTTTTATCTTGATCTCAATCGGAAAAGGAATTTTTAAAGTAACTATAAAATATGAAAAGATCGAGGTCACACTCCGTTCCTGTTTTTACCCTTACATCTTGTACCTTAAATACCCGCTTCCTCCGTACTGTTATATAGCTTATAATTTATTTTAGATTCCTCGACGGATTGGCCTAGGCGTACTTATGTATTTATTTGTACTGGAACCTTACAGAAGTTAATCAACCTTCTCCCGTCATCGCTTTCCACATGCTCACCCGTGGTTCGACAACTTTATCATTTAATCTTTTTCCACTTCGTCCATTTAAGTCCCCCATTATTAATCATTCACGTCGATCTGGAAATTCGCCAGTCATTTCTTGGAAGTCGTCCAAGAAATCTGTCTTCTCGTCAGACAAATATTTGTTGGAGTCATAAAACCCAATTAATTCAATTTTTATTACACGAATTTTTATTAATAAATTATTCCTTTTTCCGTTTTCTTTTGATAACAACTGTTACGTCTGATTTAGATATTTATTCCTTGATAGACAATATAGCTAAAACATTATTCCAGAATCAGCGAAAAATGCAAGCTAAATTGAAAAGAACGCAAAATCTCCAACATTTTCTAAGCTTTACAGAAACTCTAAATCCAGCGTCAACTTCAGTGTGAGATGCTTTTACAGGCTTACACAACGAAACTCTTTCTCGATATCTGGCAGATAACCCAAAGAGATTCTGGTCGTATTTAAAATACACCTGACACATGACGCTATGAATACTTTCACTTCGCGAAAGCAATGGTCATGTTACTGATGACAGTGTCACTATAGCAGAGCCACTAAACGCGGTCTTCCGAGATTCCTTCGCCAAAGAAAACAAAGTCGATATTCCAGAATTCTAATCAAGAACAACTGCGGGGTGAGCTACTGAGAGCTAGATACCGTCGGTGTAGCGAAGCAGCTTAAATCACTTAATAAATGCAAGGCCTCCGGTGCACATTGTGTACCAGGAGTGTCAGTGTGCTGACACAATATCTCCATACTTACCAATCATATACAACCATTCGCTCGACAAAAGATCATTACCTAAAGACTGGAAAGTTGCACAAGCCACACCAGTACCCAAGAAAAAAAAAACGTTTTAGTGACAAACAGAAATTTCACATCAAATTTCAGCCACCAACTTTCTCCTCAGAAATGTATTAAGTTATTTAAGGAACCATGGACCTTGCCGTTGGTGGGGAGGCTTGCGTGCCTCAGTGATACAGATAGCCGTACCGTAGGTGCAACCACAACGGAGGGGTATTTGTTGAGAGGCCAGACAAACGTGTGGTTCCTGAAGAGGGGCAGCAGCCTTTTCAGTAGTTGCAGGGGCAACAGTCTGGATGATTGACTGATCTGCCCTTGTAACACTAACCAAAACAGCGTTGCTGTGCTGGTACTGCGAACGGTTGAAAGCAAGAGGAAACTACAGCCGTAATTTTTCCCGAGGGCATGCAGCTTTACTGTATGGTTAATGATGATGGCGTCCTCTTGGGTAAAATATTCCGGAGGTAAAATAGTCCCCCATTCGGATCTCCGGACGGGGACTACTCAAGAGGACGTCGTTATCAGGAGAAAGAAAACTGGCATTCTACGGATCGGAGCGTGGAATGTCCCCCTTAATTGGGCAGGGAGGTTAGAAAATTTAAAAAGGGAAATGGATAGGTTAAAGTTAGATATAGTGGGAATTAGTGAAGTTCGGTGGCAGGAGGAACAAGACTTTTGGTCAGGCGAATACAGGCACAAAGTCAAATAGGGGTAATGCAGGAGTAGGTTTAGTAATGAACAAAAAAATAGGAATGCGGGTAAGCTACCACAAACAGCATAGTGAACGCATTATTGTGGCCAAGATAGATACGAAGCCCACGCCTAATACAGTAGTACAAGTTTATATGCCAACTAGCTCTGCAGATGACGAAGAAAGTGATGTATGACGAAATAAATGAAATTATTCAGATAGTGAAGGGAGACGAAAATTTAATAGTCTTGGGAGACTGGAATTCGGTAGTAGGAAAAGGGAGAGAAGGAAACGTAGTAGGTGAATATGGATTGGGAGTAAGAAATGAAAGAGGAAGCAGCCTGGTAGAATTTTGCACAGAACATAATTTAATCATAGCTAACACTTGGTTAAAGAATCACGACAGAAGGTTGTATACATGGAAGAACCCTGGAATACTAGAAGGTATCAGATAGATCATATAATGGTAAGACAGATATTTAGGAACCAGGTTTTAAATTGTAAGACATTTTCAGGGGCAGAGGTAGACTCTGACCACAATCTATTGGTTGTGAACTGTAGATTAAAACTGAAGAAACTGCAAAAAGGTGGGAATTTAAGGAGATGGGATCTGGATAAACTGACTAAACCAGAGGTTGTACAGAGTTTCAGGGAGAGCGTAAGGGAAAGGAATACAGTAGTAGAAGAATGGGTAATTTTGAGGGATGAAGTAGTGAAGGCAGCAGAGGATCAAGTAGGTAAAAAGACGAGGGCTAGTAGAAATCCTAGTATATATAATAATGCAGTAAATGAAGCAGGCAAAAAGGAATACAAACGTCTCAAAAATGAGATTGACAGGAAGTGCAAAATGCTTCCAGAATGAGATTTTCACTCCGCAGCGGAGTGTGCGCTCATATGAAACTTCCTGGCAGATTAAAACTGTGTGCCCGACCGAGACTCGAACTCGGGACCTTTGCCTTTCGCGGGCAAGTGCTCTACCATCTGAGCTACCGAAGCAGGACTCACGCCCAAAGAGAGCTTTGGAGAAAAGAGAACCACTTGTATGAATATTAAGATCTCAGATGGAAACCCAGTTCTAAGCAAAGAAGGGAAAGCAGGAAGGTGGGAGGAATATATAGAGGGTCTATACAAGGGCAATGTACTTGAAGACAATATTATGGAAATGGAAGAGGATGTAGATGAAGATGAAATGGGAGATATGATACTGCGTGAAGAGTTTGACACAGCACTGAAAGACCTGAGTCGGAACAAGGCCCCGGGAGTAGACAACATTCCATTGGAACTACTGACGGCCTTGGGAGAGCCTGTCCTGACAAAACTCTACCATCTGGTGAGCAAGATGTATGAGACAGGCGAAATACCCTCAGACTTCAAGAAGAATATAATAATTCCAATCCCAAAGAAAGCAGGTGTTGACAGATGTGAAAATTACCGAACAATCAGTTTAATAAGTCATGGCTGCAAAATACTAACGCGAATTCTTTACAGAAGAATGGAAAAACTAGTAGAAGCCGACCTAGGGGAAGATCAGTTTGGATTCCGTAGAAAGATTGGAGCACGTGAGGCAATACTGACCCTACGACGTATCGTAGAAGCTAGATTAAGGAAAGGCAAACCTACGTTTCTAGCATTTGTAGACTTAGAGAAAGCTTTTGACAATGTTTAGTGGAATACTCTCTTTCAAATTCTGAAGGTGGCAGGGGTAAAATATAGGTAGCGAAAAGCTATTTACAATTTGTATAGAAACCAAATGGCAGTAATAAGAGTTGAGGGGCATGAAAGGGAAGCAGTGGTTGGGAAGGGAGTAAGACAGGGTTGTAGCCTCTCCCCGATATTCAATCTGTATATTGAGCAAGCAGTGAAGGAAACAAAAGAAAAATTCGGAGTAGGTATTAAAATCCATGGAGAAGAAATAATAACTTTTAGGTTAGCCGATGACATTGTAATTCTGACAGAGACAGCAAAGGACTTAGAAGAGCAGTTGAATGGAATGGATAGTGTCTTGAAAGGAGGATATAAGATGAACATCTACAAAAGCAAAACAAGGATAATGGAATGTAGTCGTATTAAGTCGGTTGATGCTGAGCGTATTAGATTAGGAAATGAGACACCTAAAGTAGTAAAGGAGTTTTGCTATTTGGGGAGCAAAATAACTGATGATGGTCGAAGTAGAGAGGATATAAAATGTAGACTGGCAATGGCAAGGAAAGCGTTTATGAAGAAGATAAATTTGGTAACATCGAGCATAGATTTAAGTGTCAGGAAGTCGTTTCTGAAAGTATTTGTATGGAGTGTAGCAATGTATGGAAGTGAAACATGGACGATAAATAGTTTAGACAAGAAGAGAATAGAAGCTTTCGAAATGTGGTGCTACAGAAGAATGCTGAAGATTAGATGGGTAGATCACATAACTAATGAGGAGGTGTTGAATAGGATTGGGGAGAAGGGAAGTTTGTGGCACAACTTGACTAGAAGAAGGGATCGGTTGGTAGGACATGTTCTGAGGCATCAAGGGATCACCAATTTTAGTACTGGAAGGCAGCGTGGAGGGTAAAAATGGTAGAAGAAGGCCAAGAGATGAATACACCAAGCAGATTGAGAAGGATGTAGGTTGCAGTAGGTACTGGGAGATGAAGATGCT
The DNA here is from genome assembly GCF_023864275.1 of Schistocerca cancellata. Taxonomy (NCBI): domain Eukaryota; kingdom Metazoa; phylum Arthropoda; class Insecta; order Orthoptera; family Acrididae; genus Schistocerca; species Schistocerca cancellata. The sequence goes on from NC_064628.1 coordinate 484,186,628, forward strand.
TGCACAGGATAGAGTATCATGGAGAGCTGCATCAGACCAGTCTAAGGACTGAGGACCGCAACAACAACAACAACATTTAAGGAATAATGCATTTAAGTAGCAATGAATTATATTCTATTTCAACTAACAAGTTACAAACACAAGTGTATTTTCATGTGAAGGTAAACTTGATGTATTTCCATGTATGAAGTACTCATTCAGCATTTAATCTGTATAATCTGTGTAAACGTACATTAGCACAAACCATTTCAGATGAGAACAGCTCGGGGTTGTACCGAGACCTTCTCATCTGAAATAGGTAGAAACAGACCATGGTTAAACAACATGCTAGTTAGACTGTATTATTCATCCAAATACAGCTTATCACTTCCCTCTATATACTACAAATTATTCTTAAACACAATCATTGTGTTACATTTTCTTTTTTTTTCTTTACCTTTGACATTTGCATTATATAAATTATATTCTCATCAACTAGGTAGTAGCAACTTATATGGAACCATTTTAAAAATTGTTAAACATTCAATTCACTGTAACCTCTAAGAAATCTTTATACAATTTGTTCTTTATATTATTTATAGAAAAAGCTTTAACAACTGTATACTAATAAGACTGTAACAATGAGAAGTCTTTGCTGCTAGATTCAGAAACATCCGACCCACCTTACATTTCAAGGCGGTGGGTTACTCTGTACTGTTAATGAAATAAATAAATAAATTTCTCCTCAAAGTGTTAAAATAGTTTGTTGGTACCCATCTACTTAGGGCAAAATGACCAGCATAATGAAATAAGAGAAGTCAAAGGCTCGCCCGGAACAAATCGCGCTCTATTCGAAAGAGTAAATCTAGAGAAACAGTTTGAACGTGGATTGATGAACTCTCTGCCAGGCACTTAATTGTGAATTACAGAATAATCATGTAAATGCAGATTTTTTTAACGCTGAAACTGGAACTGGCCAGCTTCAGATCATTTACTATATGCAGCTTAACGACTTCGTTACAGAAACCTTACAGTCGAAGGAAAATAAAAGGATACCTTGTTTCTGACGGTTGCATTATGTTGGGATTTCCGAACTCTAAAAACATGTTGCGCTTCCCCTACGCCGCAGCCAAGGGAACAGGCTCTTCTGAACTTCGTTCTGCCGAAGAGAATTTTCCTCACCTCTCAGGGGAATTGTAGGGTTCATTTAATTAGTGTTTTCATAAACGCCGCCTAATGGTTCCGAAATTCGCAGCAATTGAGTGTAAACTTCCTTCAGAGGTCGATATCGTGGAATCGATTCGTTCTCGAAACAGCGGCCAACATCAGAGGTGCCGCCTAGTGCGCCAGTGTAATTGTTGTCGTGACTCACTTTCCTCATGAGAACAGCATAGCAAGAGGCGTGAAAATATACAGACGTACGGGAAGCGTTCGGCGTGGATTCGTCACAGGGTAAATCATTTGGGCGCAGGCGGTTTCTGAGGCGAGAGTACATCCCTGCGCCAAGTGAATTCCTTTAGCATTAGGCGTGTATAGGTATTAGGAAGCAGTTATTTACTATTCTTTGAACAAAAAGCGCGTGTTTTAGTGGACGAAATTAAATCGTTAGTGACTGCTCTTCGGTCCAAAAATAATGACAGGAAGTGTTCATTTAACTTTGTGTATCACGTCCAGGAATAGAGACTGCCGTATTATATTCAGCTTTATAATTTCCATCCTCAGCTGAATCTGTAATGCGACACATTCCCTCTTAGCTCTTATAACTGGTATTCCTTAAAAATTAATTTTATGCCATTTGACATTAGTGAAGTCTTAAATGGTATATAACAGTTGCTTTCGTGATCCGGTCTTCGGCAAATCACAGTACCTACGTATTAATGATAAACTAAGACTGTGTCCAGCGTGTCTGCACTCTACGTGATGCACGTATTTTTGGTATAATGTAGTTTCAGAAGCTTAACGGAAGTTCACAGGGTTCACATAGAAGGTTACCTTCGACAAAGGTTACAACGATCCTGCCATTGCTGTTAACAACACAGTCGCTTCCGATAACGAGAGAGAAATGCGTCTTTTTGTTTCATGCTGTGTCTTAAAAATTGAAGAATACTCTAAGGAAATCTGTAATATATTTGAGCACTAAGGGTTTTTTCTTTTCTTTCTTTTTTTGTTATGGTTTTAGAGCGCAAAACTGCTACGGCAATTAGCGCCCGGTCTGTGGCTTAAGGAAAGGTAAAAAAAAAACAAATTGGAAATCAGCAACAATGGGAGCGAAACTCAAAAAGTGGGGAAACTAAAAAACAAAAGGAAAGGTTAGAAAACCACTGCAGAAGAGGGGGTTGTTTTCCCCAAAAAGAGCTTCAAATGACCGACGTCATCTCACTGACACGGATAAACTCGAGGACGCGATCGGCTGAGGGTGTGTCATCTGCTAAAATGGAAGATATATAAGGCGACAGCTGTAGACGGCGCGTAGCGGAGTAAAATAGGGGCACTCAAATAAAAGGTGTCTCACCGTCCATAGTCGAGAGAAGTGGGGACAAAGCGGTGAAGGATCGCCACTTAAAAGATGTCGATGGCTAAAAAGACAGTGCCCTATCCGGAGTCTAGTTAAAATTACCTCCTCCCGACGACGAGTTCGGGGGTAAGGGGTCCAATAACAGGGAAGAGCTTTCACGTACCGCAATTTATTACTGGGAAGTGTAGACCAATGTGCGTGCCATAAAAGAACAACACGACGACATAAAACACTCTGTAGATAGGCGAAGGGAACCTTGCGAACAGCAGGCTGAAGAAGAGACTGCAGTCTTGGCCGCTATATCGGCCGCCTCGTTTCCACGGATATGAACGTGTCCTGGGATCCAGAATAATGCCACAGAGAAGCCCCCCAAGTGGAGCAAGTGTTGGCAGACCTGAATCCGGTAGACCATAGGGTGGACAGGTTAAAGAGCTTTGAGACTGAGGAGAGAGCTGAGCGAATCTGAGTACATAATATACTGTATCCGCTGATGGCGACGGATGTATTGAACGGCATGGAGAACAGCGTAAAGCTCCGCAGTAAAAACCGAACACTGGCCAGGAAGCCGAAATCGATTAGGGGTGTCTCCAACAATATAGGCACTCCCAACAGCAAATGATGTTTTTGAGCCGTCAGTGTAAATAAATGAGTCATCCTTCATTTGTGCGCACAGAGCAGCAAATGCCCGACGATAAACGAGAGAAGAGGTACCATCGTTGGGAAGCTGACAAAGGTCACGGAACAGGCAGGTCCGGGGACGGAGCCAAGGCGGTGCTGTACCCCCAGTTGTCAAGAACATTTTAGGAATGTGGAAGGAAAGAGAACGTAGCAGTTGACGGAAGCGGACTTCGGTGGTAGTAGAGACGAAGGGCGGCCTGCATACACTAAATCCAAGGAGGTGTCGAAAATAGGTCATGGGCCAGATTAGCAGGCATGGAAGACAGATGGCTAGCATAACGATTCAGAAGGACAGCTCGCCGATTGGACAGCGGAGGGTCAGCAGTCTCAGCATAAAGGCTTTCCATAGGGCTGGTGTAAAAAGCTCCAGACGCTAAAGGCAATCCACGGTGGTGGACGGAGTCGAGACGCCGAAGAATAAACAGCCGAGCAGAGGAGTAAACTATATTTCCATAGTCCAATTTCCAGCGCACTAAGCCGCAGTAGAGGCGAAGGACCACTCGGTTCGTCCACTGAGGGGTGTGTATTGTACCTAGAGGATAGTATATGTAGGAAAGCATGAGTTTTCCTAGTAGGTGTTTCAATCTAGTGATCGTTTTTAGAATCACGTAAAGGAAGACGCACTCCAGAGGCGGCCATACGCCGTGTCCGACATTTTCTACTGTTTTTGGTTCAAATATGGTTCAAATGGCTCTGAGCACTATGGGACTTAACATCTATGGTCATCAGTCCCCTAGAACTTAGAACTACTTAAACCTAACTAACCTAAGGACAGCACACAACACCCAGCCATCACGAGGCAGGGAAAATCCCTGACCCCGCCGGGAATCGAACCCGGGAACCCGGGCGTGGGAAGCGAGAACGCTACCGCACGACCACGAGATGCGGGCTACTGTTTTTGGGTATTGTAAGACATGAGACAGCGTTTTCTACAGCGTTTGTAAATATCACGAGTTCTCCACTTTTAATTGCAGTGTAATATATCCGACCTATTTGGAGGACACTTTCAGTTCTTCAATTACGGAGTTTTATTGCGAGTGAAATTCTGTATATTTTTAAAACAGTTACACAACGTGTGGACGGTTGAGCTATCTTCGACAATCGTGCACCATCTTGTCCCTTGGACGAGAAGGTCTCCTGGAATGGAACACATGATTTTTGCTAATAAACTGAGTTTCTTTAATGTCTTAATAATTTTCCCTGTCTCGGTGTTAACTGGCGTTAGCTGCCAATAGCTTATATTTCAAAATGTTTTACATTAGTAACTGGCTTTCGATAACATTTCTCCATAATCTGATTCAACTTACTCTTTATTAATCAGTAGCAGGGCAATAATGGAAACCATAAATATGCTATTGACAAAATTTTCTGTGTTACAACACTTTTAAATTTGAATAGGGTATTGGTGCCCAGCTACAGGAACAGTTTGTACACCTTGGAACAGCTTCTATATTTGGAAAACTTCGCTTTTCCTAGTAATTTTTGTAATTTCGGAGAAAGACTACAGCACCCCTAACCCTCGAAACACCATGCGGGGCAGATTGTGTTAAAAGATATTTTCAAGTCCTGGAGCCTACTTATACGCCAGTACCTATTTAAAAAGTATTTTATTAATAAAAGTAAACACAAATTAGTGCAATTTGTTTTTTTTTAAATTTTTATGTGCTGGGCAAAAGGTAATTCCCTCCCCCCTCCCCCCCCCCCCCCCCTGGTATTGCTAGGCTTAAAATGAATGCTATTGTTTCAAAATGGTGTAAGAAAATAGATTACATCTCTACTAGAGGGCTTAAATGAAGAGAGAAATATATTTCCAAGCAATTTTTATGTTTTCTTTCAAACTCAACATGTTTGGAAACGGCAGGAAAATATTTTAATCAGTTTTGTGTTTCCATACTTAATTGAAACATGGCTTATTTATGAATAGGCAGATCAAGACTTACCCTTTACTCTCGAAATTTTTGCGCCGATATAATCATAGTAACAGCCAGAATGTTACTCGGAAGGCAATGCGTGGATGCACTGCAGAGGGAAACTTCGTAGTACCGTTGAAGCAGCAGATACTGTCGATTTCTTTAGACGCCTAAGTCACTGTCGAGAGCAAAAAATACGGGCCATAGATGTGTTTGATTCCCATAAAATATATCTGTTATATACTACTATATACAGAGAAAACGTTGTTTAACGTTGTACTAAAATTTTCAAAAAATTCTTGGCCGATTTACTTCAAATTTTGAAAATGTTCTAATATGCGCTCGGATGGACATAAGCTACATAAAAACACTGTAACCAAAAACTCTCAAAAGTTCTTGAGTGACTTACTTCAAATTTTTACACGATTTTTTAAAATCTCAATGTACAGATTTTCTTTTAAAAACCATTGCGGGAAAGAAACTGCTTTGCTGTGATGCGCTGCGAAAGTGTGTGGTTTAAATTCCCTTCTCGTAGTCAGTTTTAACTACGATAGCAGGACATTTAAACCATTACATAAAATTTGTCTCCTACATATATATTATTTCTTCTTATGTATAATTTTAAACAGAAATTGTATAAACGACAATGTGCTGTTTTGTTTTCTTCCTCGCAATCGGTTGTGGCAGAAAACAGGAAAGTTGTGCTCGTATTTATGGCTTATCGGCGTATGGTTAGTGAGGAATCTGAATCGTCCAAAACTTTGAAAGGGGGGGTGGGGGTCGGGGGTTGAGGTGATGGGGAGAGAGTGCTGGAAGAAGCAGATTAGGGCGTATAGCCAATTCCAATACAGAGCATTTGCGAAGAATTGCCAGGTTTTCTAATTTTTATTACTACTTCGCAGGTGTAGTAGATAATAGAAGTTAACAGCGTTCCTTTCTATGTTATTGATTCTGAGACTTCTGCAAGATTAGTGTTGCAGCAAAGTGTTACAGACATTTACCAAAGAGTGTCCTCAGCTCTCTATGTCTGGACCTTTCCTTTGGTATTTGTTTACAAAATGTTTGCAGCAGGTGGAGTTGTAGTATATGCTATTGACATAGTGCTGACGATGGTGTCTGAAGACTCTAGGCCAAAGTTCCAGGGAACGTCTAGATATGTGCTTGAGGTCTACATCTATATGACTACTGTGAGATTAACAGTTAAGTGCCTGGCAGAGGGTTCACCAAACCACCTTCAGACTATTTCTCTGCCGTTCCACTCCTGAACTGCGCGTGGAAAAAAGGAACACTTAAATCATTCCGCGCGAGCTCTGATTTCTCTTACTCCGATGATCATTTCTCCAGATATAAATGGGCGCCTACAAAGTATTTTCACATTCGGAGAAGTGTTGGCAGAATATACGCACAAGAAGCAGCTAATAAATCTGCATACATATAAAATTATTTTCTTAAACGGATTCACTACTGAAATATGAATAGCAAGAACTGTAGATATTTACCTAAAAAAGCGAAATTTTAGTACGTACATCATCCAGGAGACAACATAAGATATGCAGAAGTTAATCGGCTCTCGTACTGGAATGTGCATTTGTTGGCTTTGTGTTATAAGAACATCCGATAACGTAAGCTTTTGTCTAATCGCTGCGTATGCAGTTAGAGTATTGATTTAGCGATTCTACTTGAAGTGTTCTAGGGATATGCTCAGGTAGTCATACAGAAGTGAGTACCGCCTAGATATCAAACGGACTCAACACTGCATGGTAAAATTTGTAGATTAAGTAGTTTCCATAAAACCAACTAAATTATTCCGTTCAGTGTAATTTGGTAACTTTTATCTATGTTTTTAGATTTATAGTTAAACAAGTTGTCGACGATGTTAGAAGGGAACAAACTTTCAGACAGATGAAAGAAGGTGCTCAGAATAGGGTACGGTGCAGAGTCTCCAGTTGAAACCTGTCATAAGACAGATAGACTGAAGAAGAACAAGTTATGGTGACTTAGTAAGTTGCATTTAAATACATTAGGTGTGTGGGAAACTTGGAAAAGATGTCTAAAGGACAGGTCTAATCCTAAACGTAATGTTAATAAAAAAAAAGTAACTACATAAAGAATTTGTGGAACATAATTTCACGAAGTTCCAACATAGAACCTAAATTTACAGGGAAGCAGACCCACGTAAGGGATAGCTTACGTAAGTAATGAAATTTTAATTTTTCATAGATATTGAATGACTTTGCACACAGGAACATGAGAAATTGTTGCTTCCATATTTTTGCACACAGGATCATGAGAAATTGATCCTTCCATATTTTTTCGATAATCGATATTGCTGGACACAAAATTTGTACGTTTCAATTTTTTTTTTTCACGTCAGTTGATAGTTCTATCTTTGGTATTTCAGACAGCAGAAAATAGACTACTTGCAACATACAGACGGTCTTCAGAGCTTTTTTTGATGTATGTCCAGTCGCACTGCAAAAGTCTTTCGTATTCTTCATTAGAGGAAACGTTCAAGTCACTCCGTGAAACACCTAAATACTGCACGCATCTATTGTCGAAATGTTTCACTCGCAGATCTTTCTGACATGGTAGTCCATTCGAAAATTTCATTCACAGCGGAAAATTTACTGCGTTTGATGTCTAGCCTGACAGTCTAGTAGTTAATTCCGTGGCTGGAAATCAAAAGGTCGCGAAATCGAATTTCGGTCGGACCATGGAATACTTCCGAATGCCTTTAACCTATCTTTCATGTCACAACGATGTGAAGATTTGCATGGAACGGATGGTGTTCGGTTACCAATTTAAATGATAGGTCTTCACTCGGCAGTAGGATTACTGGCCTAGGGTAGGGACGTACAATTCCTCAATTCCTAGAAGTCGTATCCAATTGAAAGACATTTGCCAGGTCTTGAACCACACGAAATTATTGTTACCACTAACGTTGGTGAACATTGAGATATCCCATGGAATATCAAGGCAACAGATACATGAAGAAGATGCTTTAGAAAACATTTGAATTCAGAGTGTCTTGCATTAGTACCGCAAAGTTGTTTTTTCAACAATGTCCCTTTCCTCAACGAATGTGTTTTGAAGACTCTGCCTTAGGCAAAACGCACGTCCTTGTTTGCTCTTCACAAATACATGATTCCATGATTTATCACAATTATCAGTCTACCTCCATTTTATACAGGAGAACCTTTTGTACAGGTAGCTGTCTGTCTTCTGCAGTTTTCCAATTTTTAACTCACAAAGCTTTCGGCTACTTTATAACTTTCTCCATCTCTTCCTATATTATGTTAATCCTCTCATCTCAACGTAACCACAGCGAGCAGCATACATGTTAATCGGTCTGTGATTCCACTAAAATAAATATTTACGTGCCGATCATTTCCATATCTTCCTCTCGATGCATAGTGTTTAAGCACGCCTTCATTGCGTACTACACCTGTCAGCTTCGTGTCTGACATCGCTCTAAGGCACCAAATCGTAAATGTTTTATGTTTATTTTTTTCCATCTTTGCTCATGTTCACTTTCACTCCGAACTACGCTTCAGACGTATATATTGGAGAACTTTTTTGCTCTGGAATTTCGTAATGGATTTCTATAGAAATAGTACAGTTTCGTATCATAGGTAGAATAAATCATTGACTTCAGTAATATGTGTTTGACATGTTCCAGTCAGCTGTGTTTCTTTTCGCTGTTTATTTTACAAGCAATTAACATTATCATAGTTACATAGCTCCAACACCAGACATCTTTAAGAACTGCCCAATGAAAGGGATAGAGATTACAATGAGCAAATCAGTTTTATAGGTGACAATTAACACCAGATATATATAATAGGAAATTCATGTAACAGTTCTGTTAGGAAAATGTGCAAAGTTACAAAACGGCACTGTGTTTTGCATTTCTTATGAATCAAACAGAGCATACAAAGAAAATGGAAACTCACCATACAAGCACATAAGTAAAGACGATACCAACAAAAGATACTGATATCGAGATACTTACGTCTGCGTAATAGACTGACAGTGATGTAGACAATGTAAGTCACTACAAAAAGCTTCAAGTCAGAAACATAGCCTTGTCTGCCAGTAACTTCAATTTATCTACCACTGTCTGCTCCTCAACTTTAATGGTGAATAAGTAGCTGATTTCATCGGTTTGGTCTAACGCTTATTCTGAGTTACGCATGACGGACATTCTAACCAACATTTCTTCAATGTTTTCCTTCTGTCTGTCAGACGAGCTACATTTCAACGATTCTCAGGGTTTTTATCTGTTGTCGTTGCAATTTCAATTTTAACGTAAGTCTGAGGTTGTTACTGGTCCGAAATTAGGATCAAGTAACACAAAACCACCAGACTATGCTAGCCTAGGTATAAACAAAATCACATGTAACAGCTGCAGTAATTTCTACACATGCCAGAAAGGAAGAAACTTTCTCACGTGGATTAAAGAACACTTTCGAAATAGTGATAACAACCAATCAATTTTTTTTCTCCGCCTAAAAGACCGTCAAAACACGGTAGATACAATTGAATACGCATTGCAAAATACTTTATAGAATTCCGAAAGGTCTTTCCATTAACATTCTCGAGGAAACTGTAATTTTTAAACACACACACATGTGTAAGGAATCAACCACAAACGCTGAACGAAAGGATGGATCTTAAACATCATTTTTTTTAAAATGTTAATACACTCCATAAAGAAAGCGAGTAAACTGAAAGCGCTGCGCACAGCCAAAGGTGACACAGGTAACAAAATAAAATCTTTATATATTCACTAATGCAGGTACTCTGGAACCATACGTCAGAGCATCAGTACAATAGGTACAAGAGTGACTAATTGAAGAAAACTTATCGAAAATAGAAGTTAACAGACGTATACGTGTCAAATAAAAACCCCTACCCAGTAAACGTCTATAAACTAATCGCATTTAAGTTCGCTATAATCAGAGATTACTACAAATGCACAGCTACCATAGATACAGGCGCAATCAAATAATGTATCGATCATCGGTATAACAGTGCTTGTACTATGTAAATGGATGAAATCATAGCTCCACAACTGTCAAATTAGTGTCATAATTCAACAGACACAGACTGACAATCAAAACACAGTTACCAATGATGTTACCGTGTAAGTACGAGTATGTCTATCCATCTAGACAATATATACCTAATTTTCAGTTCTACCATAACATAAATACTAACAATGAAAACAGTGTTATCCACATTCTATCGCAAGCCACTCGATAATGGCAATGTTAGCCGAAAACGGATCAGTAATGGAAGTTATAAAAATAAAAGTTATACAACACAACAGCGAGGATGGACACTCCTTATAAATTCGTCACTGGCTGATTTATACTACGGAATGTTGATAAAATAGAAGTATCTCTATGGCTTATTTGAATACTTAATGATCTTTTTTTCACTTGAACAACACTTTTCACATTAACTTTTATATGATGAAAGCCGCAAGAAAAATTCGAAACGTGAAGAGACGACTGATATTGTTTTTCTATAAGCAGCTCAGAGTCGAAACAGCATATCTAAGACCACTCTCCTCGTTCAGGCGACTGTGGTGTGTTGTTTTCTCGATGGCAAGTGTCGAGAATCTGGTCTCTCATACGTATGTAGATGAGAAATGAACGGGGAATTTTGAGGCTTCCTTTGCCACTCCTGGATAAATACGAGCACTGAGATTATTACACAGCACTCGGAAAACTAGTACGGTATTCATAGTATTTGACTTAATTTTATTAACTAATCTGATAGTACCTTTCAGCGCAAGGTTCAGTTTCTCAAGGTAAGTTTTTTTTCTTGTCTGTGGAGCATACAGGAGAATTTTTTTTTCGCAGTACTTACGAAGCCAGAAAGTGAAGTTAACACGGCTGGTGATCTGTCAGTACAAATCCCTTAACTCTATTCCAACGAAAACCACTTTCAACCTAAAATTCATTAACAACAGAAACTACATTAAAACATTTACAAGTTACTTGTAAACTTTTAGAAAACAATAATTCTCCCATTCCTCCAATCCATTTCTTCTCGCCCACTAATCGGTAGTATACTAAAAAGTGACGTTGTTGAGCTATATCAGTAGAATCTTCACAATGCAAAGCAAAAAACTGAGAAATTTTTAGTCTTCTGGCCTGCTGGTCTTCCACATTCTGGACCATTTTTCCGATTCTACATTGCACACAGTTATTTGAGAGAGAACCCGTGTCCATTTTTCGCTGACTATCTTCTCCTAAACTATGGAAGTTTTGATTAACGTCTCACGAATAGTATGAGGTTTCTTTCCTCTTTACTACTAAGAGAAGAAATTCATATGATGCTTCCATAACTTTTACAGCCGTAGGATCCCAGTTTCATTCGGTTTAAGGAATTTATTTTTCCAACAAAAAACCCTTTTAAATATTTCTCAACACTCACTGAGGTGTTAGAAGACGTTCCAGACACAGTGAGTCGTTACTGAGAACCCTATGACACACAGAACAGTGCCAACTGGACATCGCCCTTTCAGTAAACATAAATCCGTGCTTAATATACTCTTGATCGTACAGTGTTCTCTTAACAGACATTTTCATTTAGCGTGCAAAACCAATACAAATAGTATTTACATCTGCAGAATACAAGTGGCATAATACTGAATAACGAATGCACAATATGTTATGTCAACGAGGTGAGGTGCGAGGCAAAGTTAATGCTGACAGCTCTACAAAAAATCCACTAACACTATAAAAGTTTTGACTTGTCTGACCGCATGTTCCTGCTTTCTTGTGAGATGTCTGCTTCCCCCCTCTCCCCCCCCCCCCGGTTCCCCTTCCCCACCCTCCCACATCACGTCTATTAGAGAAAATAGCTTTTTAGCGCGGGCTGGATGAGCCATCAGCCATTTATGTTAGCGTAGCTCACAGGCAGCGGATGGCGTAGCGGAAAGAGTACAGGGCTGTGAGCCGAGGATCATGATGTCGAGTCTCTATGGTAAAACTTCTTTTAACTTTCAATTTTCGCGTTAGTTACACTGCAAATAAACCGAAATGAATGCAGTATACTGTATTTATTGATATTCCGATAAAAGGAATGAAATTCAAAGGAAAAATAAAGTGGGTGATGGGAAATGTATAAAATGAGATACTTGTATTATATTAAATTTGATGATTTACACATGCTGGGATGCTATTACTCGTGAAAACAGGGGAAGCAGTAATTTTCTCGGTATCTTGCAAAAGTGATAAACGCAGCCTATTTACAATTCCATGTTTCTATACAAAAACAAATATGGTTTAGATTCATACATAACGCACCAATTTGCCAAATATTGTAGTTATGAAGGGTGCCCAAAAAATTTCGGGTCAAAGGCAGTGCAATCCAGAATCGGTATACCAATGAAGCAAAATCACCGTGAGCATTGAGGCAATCATCCCACCAAGGAATCAGGCTTAAGATACCACTTTGGGAAACCACCGTGCCCTGCTGTAAGAAGAAGTCTGTAACTGCCTGCTGCACATCCTCGTCCAACAAGAATCGTCGAGCATTTAAGGGCTTTTTTAAGGTACCGAAGGCGTGGTAATTGCATGGGCAGAGTTCAGGACTACAGTGCGGGTGCTCGAGTTTCTCCCTCTGGCCTCTTAGATCAGCTGGCGTCTTGCGTCGAACCGCGATCTGCACGGAACTTAGTGCACCATTCTACAGCCGTGGATTTCGACGGACATACTGCCCCATAGACATTCTTCATTCTCCGATGGACGTCTATTGGTATTTGTCCTTCGGCAGGCAAGAAAAGAATAACAACATGGTGGTCCTGTCTGGGTGCGTCTGATGATAATGTCACGTCTCAGTCATTACCGCACGCTCGTCAGTAACACACGAATGCCACACTAATCCCTTCATGTCGGTGCTTGTATACCCGCGTCCGAGTCGCGATACGTTGCATATGCGCTGCAGCAACTCCTCAAACGCAAACTTTTTGTTCACCCCTTCCAGAATTTCGGTAAATGAGTACACATGAATTAATGCTCCACTATTGCCCGCAGCTCGTGGTCTTGCGGTAGCGTTCTCGTTTCCCGCACACGGGGTCCCGGGTTCGATTCCCTGCTGGGTCAGGGATTTTCCCTGCCTCGAGATGACTGCGTGTGGAGTGTCCTTCATCGTAATTTCATCATCATTGACACTGAAGTCGCCGAAGTGGCGAACGACGTGCAATACGGCGGCCGAACTCCCCCGAATGGGGCCTCCCGGCCAACAATGCCATGGCATTTCATTTCACTCCGCTGTTCATCTGGAACACAAGTAGCAATATGAGAACGAATGCTAGTGGTGTCAAGTGGAGCTATCACTACAAAGTAGCTTACCTTTGCATTAATACAGATGTAAATGTCCTTCTCAGTCACAACAAGGCAAATGCTGACACCAAAACTCTCTACTTGAGCCTTATATATCCTAACAGTATTACTGGACACAAAGGCTTCACTGCCTTGAGCTACTGAAGAAAACAATCAATTATACTTAATTGTGACACGTACACGGACCGGAAAAAAATCGCAACACCGAGAGGGAATTGTACGACTTAAACGAAAGTTGGTAGGCGTGTTTCTACTTCTCAAAGCTGACGCGTATTCTAATTTCGCACTAGCCGCATAACGGTGGCGTTAGAATGGAAATAGAGTTTGCTTTAAATACACGCTGTAAAGCGTATGAGCGTTAGTTTACCATTGAGATTTGATGTAGTGAGCTGACGTTAGTCAACAATGCCTGTAGGGCGACAAACGCGCCACTATCAAATGGCTCTGAGCACTATGGGACTTAACATCTGAGGTCATCAGTCCCCTAGAACTTAGAGCTACTTAAACCTAACTAACCTATGGACATCACACACATCCATGCCCGAGGCAGGATTCGAACCTGCGACCGTAGCGGTTGCGCGGTTCCAGACTGAAGCGCCTAGAACCGCTAAGCCACACCGGCCGTCGCGCCACTATCAACACCTCATTGTGTTGGAACTAGATCGTGCAGTAGGGGTATAAGAAGCTGGAGAAGCTGGATATTCTTTCTGCGATACTGCAGAAAAACTTGGCAGGAGTGTAGCCAGTATACATGATTGCTCGCAGCGGTGGACACGAAAATGTATAAGAATAGCGGGCTCCGGGCAGCCACGTGGCACTGCCGAGAGGGAAGACCATCGTGTTCGGTGTGTGGCTCTGGAGCATCGTACTGCATCCGCAGCAGCAATTTGACCAGCAGTTGGCACCACAGTGACACAGCTAAATTTTAAAAATAGGTTAGTTCAAGGGCAGCTCCGAGCCAGATGCCCTACAGCGTGCATTTCACGGATCACAAACCATTGCCGTTTGAAACTTAGCTGGTATTAAGCGACAGCTCAATGGAGGGCAGGGTGAAGGTTCTGCCTCGGTGCCAATGATGCCCATGTATTGCTGAGAAGGAACCAGTTGAGGGCCTGCTGCCGATCTGTTCCTGGACCTACACCTGGAGTGAGATTTCGTATGACAACAGGAGCGCTTTCGTGACTTTCCCACGCACCGTGACTGCAAATCTGTACGTCAGCTGGGGCGTCTCCCATCATGATAACGCTCGCCCACATACCGTTGTTGTAACCAACATCCTCTATGGTGTGACGACATGTTGCCTTGGCTGGGACATCAACGGACGGTAGTGCTATTGTCATCTGCACAAATCATTAACCGACCATGTGGTGACCGATCTAGTGCAACAGGCATGGAACTTCATCCCACAAACTGACATACAGTACTTGTACAACACAATACATGCATGCTTGCAAGCTTGCATCCAACATTCTGGCGGTTACGCCGGTTATTAATGTATCAGCATTTCACATCTGCAGTGCGTTATCTCGAACTTACCGGGTGATCAAAAAGTCAGTATAAATTTGAAAACTGAATAAATCATGGAATAATGTAGATAGAGAGGTACAACTGGACACACATGCTTGAAATGACATGGGGTTTTATTAGAACCAAAAAAATACAAATGTTCAAAAAATGTCCGACAAATGGTGCTTCATCTGATCGGAATAGCAATAATTAGCACAACAAAGTAAGACAAAGCAAAGATGATGTTCTCTACAGGAAATGCTCAATATGTCCACCATCATTCCTCAGCAATAGCTGTAGTCGAGGAATAATGCTGTGAACAGCACTGTAAAGCATGTCCGGAGTTATGGTGCGCATTGGCGTCGCATGTTGTCTTTCAGCATCCCTAGAGATGTCGGTCGATCACGATACACTTGCGACTTCAGGTTACCTGGGAGGTCAAGCATGACGAAAGTGGCGGCTGAGCACACGATCATCACCAAACAACGAGCGCAAGAGATCTTTCACGCCACTAGCAATACTTTGGTTTTTTTTTGTTCAAATGAAACCCCATGTCATTCCAAGCATGTGTGTCAGTTTTTACCTCTGTCTCTATATTATTCCGTAGTTTATTATATTTTCAAATTTATACTGACTTTTTGATCACCCGGTACATTAACCTATTACCTATACAAATGTATTCTCGAAATTTCATTACGCAACATAAATTATTTTTGGTATTGCGAATTTTTCCAGTCGGTGTATATACGAAGCTCTCTATGTAATAACTCTGGAGCAATACGTGCTCTCAAAGCATTCTTTTAAGAACAAACCGCCTCGAGATAGAAAAGCAGGGATATTCCTACAGACAAGAAAAAAATATTTGAAATCATTGGCATCTTTGTACCTCCGCTTTCCACAACGCACGAGTGACGAAAGAATGTGTATTGCCCGTTCCTGAAACCAGGTTAAACGCTAGCACGCTACGTCGGGTGGGGGGGGGGGGGAGGGGGGGGGAAATGAAAGCAGTCGGAGCATCACGCAGAAGGCCGACGGCTGGAAGATCACGAGGGCTACACATGGGCATGAGGACGCTATGAGGCGGCTGGCGGTATTTCGAGGATCGTGACTTTCGTGCGGTCCGCGATGCGCCAGTTCGGCGCAGAGCACGCTAATTAATGCAAGGAGCCTTCCCGAGAAATACCATCAGCGGAACGTATTATTATTGGGAGCGGGTATCGGGCCAGCCAGGTGTTTTTCCCACGGTCGGCGCGGGCCCCGCGCCAAGTGTATCATTTGTGCGCCGGGCGGTTTCTCTAAGTGGGAGCGCGTCGTGATTTGTTGGAGGGTCCTCGGCGGCCGGCGTGGGTGTTGATGTGAGACAATGGACGCGCGGCGCGCTGGCTAGGGGCTTCCGTCGAGGGCTCGCGCCCACCGGCCGCCTTTGTCGTCCTTTCTCACGGCCCGTGCCGCGCCCGACAGCTCCGCCACGGCCGGCCTCTCCAGGCCCGATCTCCGCACGCTCTCCGCTTCGTATCGAGTGCGTGCGCCCGGGGGCGACCTGCAGAGGTGCGCCCGCTTTGATGCCGCGCCGCGCTTCACGTCATGTCGGCATAAAGAGGGGCTCCGCAGTCCAAGTCACCCGACACCCGACTACTGCAAAGAAAACACCACTCGTGCATTGGCCTCAACGCTACCGGTACGCGTACAGTAAATCTTCGAGTTGCCAGGGCGCAGTTGGTTGCGCAATCGCAGACCAGATCCGGTTCAGTAGTGTAACAGCAAGGGCACGCGTAAGTCTGCTACGGAATACTCTTTCGTTATTCCCCAGATGTGAGACGACACTCAGTCAGTCCAAGACCTTTACAGAGAGTGACATGAAGAGTTTCTATAGGTGTGCAGAAAAGACTGCCGCCAGTCGTCTTTTTTTTTTTTAAGATTGAAACGTCCCCTTAGAAAAATTTATGAATTACTGTGCTGATAAACCTCTTACATTACTTGATTTTCAAACAGCTGAGCAGAGCTGAACGTACTCAGACATTTCTCTCTTTACTTATTCTGATCAATACTAAACTGACACACAATATTTTTAGCGCAACGCAATCTGACTTTCAATAATCCCTACAAAATTATGGCCCTGACTAAAGTTAGCAAATGAAAGATTTTGATAGAGAACAAACAATGTATTTACCTTAATAGTGTTCAAAAGTTCATGACATCCAGTCTTACAAATTTACTGTCTCTGATGGACACACGTCCAGATCATCCGCTCTCAAAACTCCGCCATCTCTCTCCCCACATCCACCACTGCTGGCGGCTCACTTCCAACTGCGCAAATGCGCAACGCTACGCGCTATTCACGTCCAACTGCCCAACACTACAATAGCGACCATTCCAACAATGCTAACCAGCCACAAACTTCACACAGCACAGTCAGTCATTTTCATATAGAGCGCTACGCGGCGTTACCAACATAGAAACCTAAACAGCCTACTTACAAGATGGAAATTTATATTCTACCATTACCTGTTTCAAGTCGCCCAGGACCCATCATCAGGCAGTACACGCATCACAGAGATTGTTTATAGCATTGTAGGGGTCATGGATAAACTATGGCACGTATGCATTGAATGTGGAGAACTATCTGCCATTATTTACTTCATACAGTCGACTTGATAGCATTAGTTACGGTTATTTGAAACTATGAGCTTCATCTCCGTGTGAATATTACTTCTATGATAATTACACAGTACTGCACTACATTTGCCAGAGGTAACGGCTCCAAATGGTTCAAATGGTTCTGAGTATATGGGATTTAACATCTGTGGTCATCAGTACCCTTGAACGTAGAACTACTTAAGCCTAACTAACTTAGAACCGCACGGCCACACCGGCCGGCGTAACGGCTCCCATGCGCTATATAGGATGCAAACAAACCAATGAGTCAAGTTACCTTCCATTAGAAACGTGAGTGCACTCAAATATTGTGATATGACTTTCATATGAGAGCACAGAAATTAGTCGTCCTTTTCTTTCACATTCTATTAGGTGTCTTGAACGAGCTGTGTCAGAAGCCCGAACAACAGGAGACTGACGCACTAGGAAGTGCAATGACACTGTGAAATGAGCGTGTGGCGTCATTGGCCGGGAGGCCCCTTACGGGGCAGGTCCGGCCGCCTTGGTGCAGGTCTTATTACATTCGACACCACATTGGGCGACCTGCCGGATGGGGATGAAATGATGATGAAGACAACACAACACCCAGTCCCCGAGCGGAGACAATCCCTGACCCAGCCGGGAATCTAACCCGGACTCCATAGGACGTCAGTTCCTTACGCTGACCATTCAGCTATCGGGGCGAACACTGTGAAATAGTGCATTGATAATGGCTAGACACTAGCCTAATAAAACGTCGCGCGTGGTTTGGGGCCCCTTGCCAGGGTTCGCGCGGCTCGCCCCGTCGGAGGTTCGAGTCCTCCCTCAGGTATGGGTGTGTATGTTGTCCTTAGTGTAAATTAGTTTAAGTTAGATTAAGTAGTGTGTAAGCCTAGGGACCTCAGCAGTTTGGTCCCATAGGAACTTACCACTTAATAAAACCTGAAAGGAAAGGACGACTAAGTGCTGTGCTCTATCATTTGAAAACCAAAGAATGTGAGCTCAGCTAATGTTCTAATAACTCTAATTAATGCCAAGAAGTGAACGTTATGATGTAAATATTTTCAGATAGTCAGCCATACGCAGTGTTTACTTGTTCCATTTATTGTGTTTTCCCACAGTTACACAACGACAGCCACAATGCTATAAACAGTCGCTAATAAATCTGCACAATCTGATTATGAGTGGCTTGAAAACGATAATGGTAAATTAAAAGCTTTTGTCATTACAAATGACGTCTGTCCGTGTCTATGACGAATAATGGACTGCAGAGTTCCACATCCATAGTGGATAAAGATTTGAAGATATTTTTCTTAATCAGTTTAATTTTGGAGAAACAAACTAGGTGGTCACTGAGAAAGAGCACCCACGACAAAAGAATCAAAACTAAAACGTAATATAACTCACAAGGACCACAATTACTCAACTCTTTTAACAGTTTGCGACGTACATATGCGAAGTTACGTACGTTCCTTTTTAGTGAGGCACACGAAGTAGTCATCAGCGCCAGGAGAAAGAATATCGGATATAGGCCTAAATGTTTATTCATAAATTTGCGTTATGACTGCATATAACTGTGCGATTCACAATCACTGGTACACTCAGATACAAGGTTTGGGCAAAGATATAGACACACAGCGAGAAATGCATACTTGAACATAAAATCGAATGCTAGCCAAGCCTGCAGATTGTGCTGTTGTATTTGACAACCAACAGCAATTGTGCGAGGTGCTCTAAACCTTGCCAGTGTCAAGCGTGTTCATAATAGTGTTCTGGGTAAATGGAAATGCCATGTGGCCAGGGCCTACCGTCGGGTAGACCGTTCGCCTGGTACAAGTCTTGCGAGTTGACGCCACTTCGGAGACTTGCGGGTCCATGTGGATGAAGTGATGATAAGTACAACACAACACCCGGTCCCTGAGCGGAGAAAATCTCCGACCCAGCCGAGAATCGAACCTGGGCCATTAGGTATGACATTCCGTCGCGCTGATGACTCAGCTACCAGGGGTGGACAGTGTTCTGTGTAAGTGTAAACGCATCATGTCGGAGCTAAGTTAATACGAAAGTGGGCAAATTGCTGGTGCTCATATGGAGGCTGCATTTTTTGTGTGTGTTCCAGTAGACACCGTAACGAAGATTTACGCCGCACACAGGGAAAGCGGAAAAACATCATCTGCTGTCACAACGCGCACGAAAGTGTATGTTGAGTGGTTTTGACGGACGGTCATTGAAGATGCTATCGACAAAAAAGTAAGAGGACAAAAGCCGGAAAACTCACCGCAGATCTGAATGTCGCACTCGCGAATCTTGTGAGCAGCAAAACAACAAGAGGGCAGCTCTATAAGCTGGGCATTGGAGGGAAAGATGGAATTACAGAACCATTCATGAGTGACGCAGACGCCCGTAACAGGATAATGTGGTGCAGATGCCATAAAACCTGTACTATGGAGGAATGGAAGAATGTCATTTTGTAGATGAGTCTTAATTCACACTGTTTCCAACTTCTGGCCAAGTTTACGTACCAAGACAGAAATATGATGGTAGTTCGGCGATGATTTGACAGCCATAAAGGAGTCTTCCATTGATCTCTTGGATACTCTGAATGGTCACATAACTGTCAAGGATTATGTGAACATTGCGGCTGATCAGGTCCGTCCCTTGGCACAATATTTGTTCCCAAATGAAGGAGCTGTGTTTCAAGCCGACAGGGCCCTTAATAACAAAGCTCGCATCACCGAGCACTGGTTCTGTGAGCACAAGGATGAATTGTCGCATCTTCTTTGACCACAGTAGTTACTAGATCAGTATATTATCGACAATTTGCGGTCTACTTTGGAGAGAAGAGTGCGTGATCGCTATCTGCCTCTATTATCGTTAAAAGAATTTGCCATTATTTTTGCACAAATAGTGGCATAAGATTCCCCTGAAAATCATACATTACACGCATTTATCCATTCCGAGGCGACTGGAAGCTGTTTTGAATGCCAACTGTATTCTTATACCGCATTAGCCATGGTAATGTGTTCTATTTTGGCGTTTCCATACATTTGTCCACATAACAAGCGCTCACTTGTGGGTACAGGTTATCTGACGTCGATGCTTGTATCAGAAAACTTTTAACGACCTGATGATGTCAGTAAGCCGAAATCTGTCATTGTGAATTTAGTTGTGATATGCTATCAAGACAGACATTTATGAATAAATCGTCAGTCAAGATAGGAAAACAGTTTACAGAGCTTATATTTTCAATGGCTGTACATACTTCGATGTCTGAACGTGACCTGAACACACAACATGACATACAACGTTGTTAACTCCATAATAACTAGATTAATATTGTTCGTATATGCGAAAAGGCGCTTCATTAGTGGTCTTTCGCTCTTGTTGGCGGTATTACAGAGTAGAGGCACGTTACGAAACAGTCTGAAGATGTTTAAACATGGATTATAAAACGTAGAAAAGTAAGTTATGGAAACTGATACGATTTAATTTTGCTTCGTCTTCGAATGAGGATACTGTCAGTCCTGTTCAGTACCTCACTGCCGGGAAAATCGTTCGTTTCCCACTCTCCTCTTTCACGACTAAACCTGATGATGATGATGTAATATGACGACAGAGCGAGTTGCCTTTACATCTGTGGTTAATATTCAGGTAAGGGAAGGCCATAAACGACTGCGATATTTTGGAGAGGAGGACGTTTCAAACCCGCGTCCGGACATCCTGATTTATGTTTTCTGTGATTTCCCTAAACCGCTTCAGGGAAATGGCGGGATGGTTCCTTTGAAAGGGCATGCCCGATTTCCTTCCCCATCTTTCCCTAATTCGATGGAACCGATGACTTCGCTGTTTGGCCCCTCCAGCCTAATCAAACAACCAACGAGTACGCTATTATGTGGCCGAGCGGGTCTAGGCGCTAGTCTGGAACCGCGCTACTGCTACGGCCGCAGGTTCGAATCCTGCCTCGGGCATGGATGTGTGTGATGTTCTTAGGTTAGTTAGGTTTAAGTAGTTCTAAGTTCTAGGGGACTGATGACCTCAGAAGTTAAGTCCCATAGTGCTCAGAGCCATTTTTGAACGCTATTAAGGCATAGCCTCCAGTGGCGTTAAGTGTGCCCTGCCGCAACACGGCAACACACAGCTGGCGCGAGAGTCAGCACCGTAAACATTAAAGAGAGTCCAGTTCGTCAGTACATCCAACACCGAATCTAACATGTACTCCACCAGGTCCAATGGTCTTCCATCCATCGACTGATTTCAGTCGCTTTTCAGTTCATTGCACATTTAAGTCTGTTATCTGTAAATGCGCACGAAGGACGAAAGTAGAAAGTGGCCTGATATCCTTCAGAGTGAAGTTATGTCGGAAGAAAACCTCCACTTTATTATTTTCTGTTGTGATTCCACCATGATCAGCCAACATCATTAACTGATTTAATGTAGGACCAAGACATTTAAGGGTTTTTACGCAATCCGTTTGTACAAACATGCTTTAATTTTCATTAACACTTATCGTATAGCTGTTCTTAGCTTGTTTTAAACTCATTTAGTTTCAAAATTATCACCCATAAGACGTGACCAGAATGTCTCAAGGATTTAAATACTTCAACAATCCAGTGAAGGATGATAACAATAATCAAATGATAGATGAAAATCATCTAACGAGAAAAATTTGCTCTTGAACTAAATTCATCATTCTTCCAACAAATAAGTCATTCACTACTGAGAACTGAGGGATTGCAGGACACACTCAATTTTCGCACGGTGTCATGCTGCGTAATGTTCATAGGGAAGGCGATCTTTATTACTTGGTTGCTATATCTGACACGATCTGACTTAATGCATATGATGAAATGGTTGGCAGTAGTTAACGCTGGCCGGCTGGTATGGCCGAGCGTTTCTTGGCGCTTCAGTCCGGAACCGCGCGACCGCTACGGTCGCAGGTTCGAATCCTGCCTCGGGCATGGATGTGTGTGATGTCCTTAGGTTGGTTAGGTTTAAGTAGTTCTAAGTTCTAGGGGACTGATGACCTCAGATGTTAAGTCCCATAGTGCTCAGAGCCATTTTGAACCAGTTAACGCTCTTGCTTGTGTGCTCTAGAGAAGGAATAGCGGTAGGCTTTGCCTGCTTTCAAAGGAAAGGGGTCCCAAGTTAATTGACTGCAGTAAATGCGTATGGCGACTGAGAGCCAAGGGGGGCTTTTTTCTGCGGAACGTGGGTGAAAACGTTTGCCGACAGCCAAGTCCCCCAGACTCATTGTGCAGACACGTTGGGTGACGCCGGTCGGTCGGTGGCCATGACCAGGTAGGCTGACTAGTGCTGAGGAGCCGCTGCAGCTATGAGCGGGGCATTGTATGATCTGATGGCCGGCAACAAAGCAGAGTATGGGCCCTTGTTAGGTAGAAAGTGGAAGAGATGGTTGAGAGTTTCTGCGAATTCTATTAGACAAGGCAGTGGCGCCCAGGCGTCCAGCCTCTGCTACAAAACATATTTGTGAAGGCACGAGGCTTTTAGCGAGTTTATGGCCATTCTTTGGAAAGTTATAAATGGACGATCTTGTTATGAAGGGCTGTGATTCCATCCAAGTTATGCTTTTAGCAAAGACACGGCGTAAATGTGTGGGAAAGAGGGCGCGAAACTGAATCTTTTTTCCTTTTCTCCAAATTAATTTTTAAAGTCGCTGGTTGGTCAAATCTGTGTATGCAGAACAGGGGGGGGGGGGGGGGGCGGTCTCCTAGCTTCGAATGCCGAGCTCCAGCTCGTGATTGGCTTGTGCTAAATTGGGTGTAGTCTAAATATGCAAAAGTGCTATGCTACCAAGCTGCGGAGGAAAGCTGTAGAGAAAGATTAGATGACTCTTGTATTGGCGCTTCGCTAGTAAAGAACGGGAGGTCTTCACCTACATGGTGAGACTGGTGTCTTTTGCTAATATGTCACTTAGAGCCTGTGACAGTCACCATCTGAACCGTCATAGGTACTGCTTCTTGCATCATGTTCACAACGAGCTATACGTGGGTGTACTTATCTGTTCTGAGTCGGCTTTCTAAACGTTTGACATATTCCATCATGCATAGTCATGTCACGGAGTCAAAATGGTTTGGCAGTACCAGCAAACGGGTCCACCTGCACACAGGAATCCACCGGGGTTTCAGATGCTCATAGGGAAGTATCTGCTATCCGAATCAGCCGAACGCGAGACCGCGTACTTGGATTTTTGCTTGCGCATGTCATTAATAACAGATTGCCGCTGTCCGTGACTGCAGTCAGCGAGCGCGTCGTGCTGTAGCGCTCTCACCTGCAGAAGGGTAAAGAATTCGCTGCTATGGCGTAAGGCTCCAATATGTGTTTCTCAGCACCCTGTTCTTTGTAACTGTATTTTTCTTTATGGAATAGTAGAGAACAGATGTTTGATAGTAGTGTAGGGTTTGGGCCATACCACAGATTCACATTTATGAAGTCAGATAGTGCGATTAGTTCTGGTTAGTGTTGTGTGTTGATCCCCAGCTGATCACTTTGTTAACCATAGACAGCATATTATTGAAAGTGTTTGTCAGATAAAAACGTTTGTGTGGCGTTCCTTTAGCCATCTTTTGTCATATGATGTTAAGAATCAATAAATCAGTTGTTTATTTAGACCACAACTCCTCCCATTGTTCTGATTTGCATTACATTTGTCGTTTTATAAAAGTCTGGGTTTCAGTTGATAGAGCCCAGAAACTTGCAGAATCTCTAGAGTTATTAATTTCATACATCAAAATAATAGTCTGTGTCAGAAAATTTCCTTTGTCTGGTGTGGTTCATCTTGAAAAATCTAAAGTTGCACTGTATTATCACATGAGAGCACAACAAAATCTAAAGTCGCATTGACATCGCAGTTATGTAACATGTCTCAAGGACAGAAAAATAAAGAAGTCTCATTGCTGTTCAGAAAGGGGACTGCAGCATCCCTTTATCGACTCAGTTTTAAGCCTCTTGTGAATTCTGAATTTTTCTGGAATTTGTAAATTATTTTTGGGAAACAAAATGGGTGTAGATGAGATCGCTCATGCGCACTCGATGTGTTTGTAATTGAAAACATTATAGAAAAACACGGAGAATTCAATATAAGGCCTTTATCAACCTAGAGAAGGCTCTCGTCACGTACAAGAGGTAGTGAAAAGTCCTTACAAAAACACATGCATTGTGATAAACACAGCCAGGAATCAATCAGAAGATATAATTATCAAACAAGGAGAAAGTCGAGGGTGTGGACTATCATTTACCTTTTTTAATATTTTCGTTCTTCGCAAAAAGAAATGTAATTTAAACAAAGGAATTAAAACATCGAATGAGGAATACCAGAATGTACTTCTGTTTGAAGATGATATCGTTATTATTCAAAAGACTGATGATGACCTCCAAAGTTCAGTATACCATCTGACTTTGAAATTTCTATTAATGAAACGAAACTAATAAAATTACGAGGAAAATATGCAGTGAGATCAAAAACTGTTTTGAATAACTCAGTTTTAGAACATGTCTCTCAAATCTCTTGCTTAGTCTGCACTACAAGTTTTAATTTTGCCTCTGATACTGAAAATAAAAAACAAAAATTCCAAGCTATCTCTGGTAGCATTAGCACAACATTGGGTCATAAAGTACAAAAAGAGACCATCATGAAGTTCAAAAGTGACGGTAGTTCCTGTTGTATACTATGGAAGTGAAAGCTGAGTTATCACAAGAAAAGAAGAGTAAAATTCAAACAGTAGAGATGACGTTTCTAACTAAGACGAATGACTGCGCAAGAAGAGACTTGATTAGGAATGAAGATAATAGCAGAATTAAATAGTTTCAACGTGAACGAAAAACTAAAAAAGAAATTCTTGACTATTGGAGACAACGCCTCATGACAATGCCAGGTCACGGCTTCGGCCAATTCACGTTTGTGTGCAATCAGTAATGACCACGCCATCGACTAAACGCTATCACGAAGTACTGCATGACAGGAGCCAGGGGAAGGATATTCATGCAGTTTACTTAAAAATTCATGCCTTCTCAGTGAGAAGTGAGGTGTAAGATATTGCACTGAAGTCGTTGCGTTCATCGTTGCGTTCACTCATTTATTAAGCTACACATATCTACAGATTCGGTGATTGAAGTTTCTCTAGCACCTTCATTTCATAAATAAATACACTTCCCTTTCGTTTATTACTTTAGTAGAAACGCAAGATAAACCTAAGTTTAGTCCCTCAGGAAATGCATTCGCAGTTACGAATACGGACAACCATCAGCTGTACTAAATTTGTACATGTACGAAGGAACATTGCGTCGTTTTTGTTAACGACACAGACACTAAAATATTGTATCTAGTTTAGTGTCGTAACTAAGGAAAATTGTTAATAAGACGAAAGTAACACAGCACTGACGCTTAGCAGCCAATTTGTAAAGTACTGTACACTTTACTTTCTAGAGTACAGTCCCTAACAAAGTTCAGTTTGAGTCTGAGTGGTTCCCTTTGAGCTACAAAGCGAACAAAGTTCCCATCCGCCTTCTGATGACGGACTAGATTCTCTGCCGTCAGATCCTTCGAATCTCCTCATCAGTCACTTGTAAACCTGACACAGGTGGTCATCTGTTACAGTGTCAGACGGGTTATTACTCTGAAAGCCACAAGTAAAGAAAGCGCCCATTATTTCTGCAAAACACATACATATCCCGTACTAATTCAGTTGTTGAGAGTTGATTATAGGAAATAGTTTGTAAATTATAGTTTTTTTCTCAGTAGGCGACAAGGTGTACTATTAAACTGTCCTTGTATCTTGCTGGCTTTGTTTAACACGACCTGTGCATCAAGCAATGTGCGAAGTGACAAGCGGTACAATGAATAATGAAAGAGCCTTTTTTATGTTAATTGTATTACATCTGAGGCATGACTTCATCACTTACTGCAAAGTGAAGATGTGTGTCATTTCTTATGAGCCAAGGACAGGCAGTGTTCCGGCCCGTAATTAATTACCTATGGCAGCAAAATTGCTTACCAAGATAATGCGTTAGATTTTAAATTAGATTTTCATTTAGAACCTTAGCAAAGATTAAGCGGAAAAATGTAGAAGACGGAGAATATAAAGGGCAGAGCTTTTTCGTAGTCGATTTTTATTTGAGAGAAATGTGCTCTTTCGTTTTAGTTTTAGCGATATTTAGAACTGGTACTTAACTTGGAATTTTGAATATTGGCTTATTACATTTACAACTAGCAGAAAAAGGGATGAATCTACTTCGAAGAGGTAAGAACATGAATGGCCAAGAAACGTTCAATTACATTTTTTCGTCGTGTTGGAACCGTGATGGGAAATCATATTGAAACTGCAATTGATTTAACCTAATTTAGTTTGTTCTCTATTGTACAGGGTCTTGTCTCTACTTTAGATATCAGTGAAATTCTTTACACTTAGTTGCTCTTAACTCTTTATAATTGAAGGCTCTACTTTTATGAGGATCTAAGTACCAAACTCGTGATTATTCAGATGATACTTCTGGATGAATGTATATATCCAGGCCAATACATTTCAGAAACTTCCAAGTGTCAGAGGAAGTCATGCTATTTGCAATGAATCTCAAATGATAGCGCTGGGTTTAGTCTATATCCGGCAAATGTTTTGTGGATCTACATATCACGTGCCTGCCACCCTATCTGCTTTTCCGCTTAACGCTTACCGTAACAGCGGGATTGTTGCTTCACATCCTTTTCTTGTGAGTGACATTGTATTGTTTACAAGGAAACTGAAAGAATATTGGGAATTTGAGGAAAATGCTATGATTAGTTTCTAGTTTATAAATACCATTTTAAAGTCATAAAAGAACCGAATGGGCGAGAGCACATTATTTACTAACAAATGTGCTTTAACATGGCGACCTAATTTTGACTTCTCCGTTTTTGTGGTGCAAATAACCTGTTTGTGCCCAGACAACTTCCTACCATTGAGCATCTTCAAAGCACTGTTTGATAGCTACTATGGAGTCGCTGATCAAATAAAGCAAGAGTCATACTTGATGGGGTTAGTTTAGGTTGACGTTGTTCAACGTCGCAGACATGGTACATATAAAACTCAAAGTCAAAGCAGGTGTCAATGCAGTGTACAGTATTGTTTGTCTGATGGAAAGGGTAAGCACTTACAGATATGAAAAGCAACTTCCGAGAAATCTTTCCCCTTTCCCACAAAGCCGTTGAAGTTCTCACTGAACGAAATAAAACAAGGAGACGTGACCTACAGTGAGGCACAGGGAAGTAAAAAACGTTTGAAACTGAGTGTATAAGTAAGGTTCTGTTAAAAAATGCATCGAATTATTCCCATTGCAAGAAAATCATTACAGCTTAGATAAGTCCAGCAAGTAGTTTTTGAGTTCCAAACTGAGAACAAATAGAATGCTGGTGGCGTACAAATATAAAAATTGTAATACTGACATCACCTACAGGGATTATTATGGCATGTCCAAAAATCGATATTATCATCTACGCCTTGGGAGGCCAAGAACTGATACGTGTCTACGTTGTGACCTGTTAAGCTCTCAGACGAAAACTCCATCAAATGCCGACAAAGGGATATTTTAAACACAACTGGAATTTCATTATCAAGCAGAACAGATATGAGAACAAATGAGAAACGATATACTTGAATGTCAGAAACCGGGAAATACCACACATTTTGTTGCAATGTACGTGCAGCAAGTAATATAGACGTTTTATTCCACGCATTCCGTGTATAACTTTTGCCTCCATGTATGTAATAAGGACAGCAGTTACATATGTCTTTGGACTCATAATACTAGTGCTCGAGGAGGAAATTATCACTGAACAACAACCTTGGACGACAGACTCATCTGAAGTTTTGGTGTCATAATTGCGTCGGTCGAAATAAGAATCAGATAATGCTAACGACAATGATTTTTCAACTCACAAATTTCAGAGCATCCAGCAAAACGTTTTAGTTAGTGATCACTCTTATCATCCCTGTAACCGGGGTTATGCTACCGTGGAGAAAAGGAAGACAATCACGATGACTTACGTACCAGGAACGTCAAGAAGATGACTGAGGAAGTTCGATATCATAAACCTTTCAAGGCTGTAACAGTTGACAGAACTGTTTTAAGGATATTAGTTCTGTCAGTACTCAAATGCTTAATGTCAAGAAAATTAAGATCACTAAAATATCCCGTATCTATGTTGAGGATGGACCTCTAAGACATGACTTGATAAAAGCAAATAAATCTCACAATGACGTCTGACCTTCGGAAAACATTCCTGTTTTTATAAAAGGTGGTTAATGTACAGCTATCTGCAACGCTGTTTTATCAGAACTTCAGAAAAGAGAGGACACTAATTCAGAAAAACTGAAGGACCTCGAAAATATGTTCATATACATTCCAGAAGAATCAAAAGGCTTTTATTTGGACATTATTAATCAAGCATTCTCATGCTAAAGGCTAGTGTTTAAATACGTGATAAGACTAGAAGCGAAAGATAGTTTCCATTTCCATATATTTTATTTTTAAGCGCCTTTAGGATGCCTAAGAATGTGAGGGCTTTTCAGTTCCACACTTTATGTCTTTAAGGTGTTAATATTTTCTGTTTTGAAAGTTTTGATCTGTTCTAAGGCTACACCAGATCGCCATTTACGATGGCACATAACACTTTTACTGTTCGCTTTTCCAAAAATATTTTAAGAATTGGCAAATATTAATTTCTTCCTTCAGTATTCTATGGATCATCTTCAGACTTGTTCAGGAAATACAGACGCAATATCTTAAGAAAATACCCTAAATATATGTCTCACATTTACTTTCATTTCATTTTGCCCAAATTTTTAGAAATCATATTTAACACTTCAGCTACTTTACAGTGTGGTCGCATCTGGAGTATTACAAGCCTATCCTGAGACGTGTTCTACTGAAACACTGTACGCATGCGTCGATGTCTAACTATTAACCAGTGTATCGGCAAAACCTGAAACAGAAAGCAAATGTTGAAAAACATCTAGGGAAAATATGAGACAAGTAGAAAACTTCAAAACGGTTTCTCTATCAACCACCTCGTTTAATTCAACGACACTTTCTGGTGTACTATCTCCACAAACTTGGAGCATTTATATTTCCTCTCTTTTTCTGTGTGAATGTATGGAACAACACACATTATGACGTCAAGGTTAGAAGATGTCGAGAGTGCCATGTTTAACATACCAGATTTCCAACCAGTAGATCATACTCCCAGAGAAGTAATACACATACACTTCTCAGCCATACCACTTCATTTTCTATCTGATTTGAATCCTCTACAGCAAGTTAGACGGTACGAGAAGTGAGCAGAATAATCCGAAACTGGTGGATAAAGTTTGTTGGTTAGGTTCCTCATGTAAAATAAAGGAGCAAGGCATGAATCTAGAAACTTTTCCGAGTTGTGGAACTGTCGCCTGAAGAGTGTCGAGAGAAGCAGTTGCGCAATACACTTGTTATTTATTGTATTTTTCGAGTGTTTCATAAATAAAAAAGTACCCAGGCTGAATACAGCAATCAGATAAGGTTTCTTGTTGCTTTGGGCTTATTGAATCATACTGCCTACAACTGGACATTGAAATGCCACAACAAAGAGAATCGGATTAAGAATATATGATTATATTGTTTTAGCTGTATATATAAAATATAGGCAAAGGCTGTAGTTACAACACCTATGTAAGTGGAGCAGAGTACAGAAAAGAAACCCCAACAGAGCTTGGGGAACATTCGTCGACCATCTAAAGTGTTAATGTACAATTGATAAACACAATCAAGGTTGTATTAGCCTATAATTCAGTACGTCGAGAGAGATGAAAATCTAATAATCATGGGGGAATGGAATGTGGTTATAGAGAAGGAGTAGAAGAAAGGGTTACAGGAGAATGTCGACTTTATAATGGGGTTTGAGACAGGAGAAAGACTAATTGAGTTCCGAAATAAGTTTCTGCTAGTAATAGCATATATTGTGTTCAAAAATTACAAGAGTAGGAGGAATACGTGGGAAACCCCGGAATCACAGGAGGATTCCAGTTGGATTACACATAGATAAAGATTGGGAAATCAGATATTGATTTATAAGGCGTACCAAGGAGCAGATATAGACTACGATCACAACTTAGTGACGATGAAGAGTGGACTGAAGTTCACAAGAACCTTCCGGAAGACTCAGTCTGCAAGTAAGTGGGATACAGAAAATAGTTGGTAGTTTAGCTGAAGAGAAGTGGGTGTCTCTAGACAGAGCAATCAAAGATATTGGAAAGACAAATATAGTTATTAGGAAGGTAACTGCGAAGAAACCTTGGGTAACAGAAGAAATACTTAAAATGATCTACGAAAGATGGAAGTACAATAATGTTCAGGCAAACATAGGAATACAGAAATACAAATGCGGAGCTCATCATCCGTAGCATCGTCGCCAAGACTGTTTGCGAAACTTTGGCACAGCGCCAAGTGTAGGGTTTGAGTCATTGTAGATTGCAGATTCCTCGACCTGCGCCATAGGGTTGCGGGATTTCGGCATCCGCTTAACATGTCAGGAGTCCACTACAGCGAGTAGGTGGCTACACGGTTCGTGGAGGCTGTGTGGCGTGGACTGGGTCTCGGGAAAGTACAGAAAGAGCTTCAGTCTCAAAGACTGGAGGATGAACGCTGGAAGAAACTAGATATAGCAACATTCAATACTGTAGTTGTAAATTGTCGTAGCTGTGCGGGGAAAAACAAGAGCTCCAGTCCCTAATAGAAAACACTGAAGCTCAGATCGTTACAGATACCCAGAGATGACTAAAGCTGAAGATAACTATAGCCTAAATTTTCGCAAAGGACCTCACGGTGTTCAGAAAGGAGAGAATAAATATAGTTGGTTGGCGATGCGTTTGCTGCTCTTAGAAGTACGGAGTAGATAGTATCTGTGAATTACTATGCATACATGTTACACTTGACAACCGGAATAAATTAAAATTATTCCGTTTACCGACATCCGGCTCAGATGATATAGTTGCTGAACAGTTCAAAGAATACTTGAATATCATATCAGATAGTGTAGTAACCCGCTCATACAATTATATAGTTGGTGGGGATTTCAATCTACCCTCGATATGTTGAAAATATATGTTCAGAGTCTGTGGTAGGTATAAAATATCGTCAGAAACTGTACTAACTGCTTCTTCCGAAAATTATTTTGAGCAATTGGTTCAGGAGCCCGTTCAAATTATAGAAGGTCGCGAAAACATACTTGATCTCTTAATTATAAACAATCTTGAGCAAAAAGGGACACATGGGCTTTTGACTACTGACTAATGACCACAAGATCGTTATAGGGAGACCACCGCAACATCCAAATCCACCAAAAATAAAGAATAATATATCTATTTAAAAAAGTGGATAAAAATTCGCTTGGAGCCCTTCTAAGAGACAGTCTCCACTCCTTCCCAGCTATGTAAGTGCAGATCAGATGTGTCTTAAATTCAGAGATATAGTATCGGCTGCGATTGAGAGGTTTATAGCGAATAAATTAATAAAAGTGGATACCGATGCCCCAGTGGTACACAAAACAGGTTACAGTACTGTTGGCAGAAGCAATGAAAAAAGCAAGTGAAATTTAAAGAAACAGAAATTCCCCAATTTTGGCGATCTTTTACTAAAGTTTGAAACTTGGAGCAGACTTCGATAAGAGATGTTTTCAAGAGCTACCGCAACGAAACTCTGTCTCGAAAACTGACAGAAAATACAGAGAGCGTCTAGTCATATGCAAAGTAAATCGACGGCAACACAAAGTCGGTGCCTTCACTCCGCGATGTCATTGGCAATATTACCGATGATAGTGGCACTAAAGCGAGTTATTAAAATATTTCCGAAATTCCTTCTACAAAAAAGACAAAGTAAATATTCCAGAATTAAAATTAAGAATAGCTGCCAACATCAGTAACTTAGAAGTAGATGCTCTCGAAGTAGTGAAGCAGCTTAAATAATCAATAAAGGCAAGTCTTCCGGCCCACATAGTATATGAATTAGGTTCTTTTCAGAGTGCGCTGATACCACAGCTTTACACTTAGCAGTCATTTACACCGGTTTCTCAACGAATATCCGTGCCAAGAGACTGCAAAGTTACACAGGGCACACCAAAACAAAAAAAAGGAAATATTAGTAATATCACTGACGTCGATTTGCAGTTGGATTCTGGGACATATACTGTGTTCAACATTATAAATTACCTCGAAACTAGCGATCTCCAACCAGTACAGATTCAGACAACGTCGTTCTTGTGAATCACAACTAGCTCTTTGTTAGCACGAAGTGATGAATGCTATCGACAGTGTATCTCAGAAGGATTCCATATTCCTCTGTTTCCAAAAGGCTTTTCACACCGTTCCTCAAGAGAGACTTCTAATCAAATTGCATGCCTGTGGAGTATCACTTCCGTTGTGCGACTGCATTCGTGATTTCCTGTTAGGAAGATCACAGTACGTAGTAACCGACGGAAAACTATCGTGTAAAACAGAAGTGGTATCTGGCGTTCCCCAAAGAAATGTTATAGACTCTCCTTAATCTATATAAACATTTCAAGAGACAATCTAGTCAGTCCTCTTAGACTGTTGCAAACGATACTGTCATTTACCGCCCAATAGAGCCATCCGGCAAGAGTCTAGTCATTTGCAGTAAGCTATTGAAGTAGGCAGTCGTCAACTAGAAAACTATACAGTCCATGTACTAAAGAGCTATTTAATGGAAGTGGCGTGCTATACCATTCAAGTGACCTTCTGAATTGACCTGTCTAATCTTTATATTCATACAGCCTAGTTTCAAATACTTTTCCCGAGTTCAAAAGGGATTCGTTGTTCCTGAACGGCATTAGCGTGATTAACTGAAAACTGTGAAGTCGGAAAGGTAATGATCTTATTTTGCAAAAAACATTATTAGTATAAAGGTGGTGCAGACCTCTACAGCAACACTGGCTTCCAAATGAAAATTAAATACGGTATTCTTAAGCTCTATATAGTGAAAATCAGAATCATAAGCTTTTTCCGTTCCATCTACCTCTATCAGAACGATCCGGTTAGTTGCAAACAAAGAGAGGATTGGGGAGAGAGAAACGCCAAAGAGGAAAACTAGAGAAATAAATTCCCCGCTTCTCTTAGTAAGGTTTTCTCGAAGTAGAGGAGTCAACAACAACTACTAACTATGAGGAGCAGTCAAATGCAAACCGAACTCCCGCCACAACGGAACCATTCAAAAGTAACCATTACAATTGTTAAGACATTTATTAAGTGTACTGTGTCAAGTAAATAACTGTCTATCTTGTAGCAGTGCCTCCAAATATATTAGAAACGTTGATGATTCTTGTGACCAGTAACAAAAAAAAAGTTTCAAATGAACTTGGATTAGAAGACAAAGGCAGTGCTCTCTCGTCAGTCCTCAAGAGGTTTATTTTAGTGATGCAAAGGTCTGATGGCAGACATGAATCAAGAAATGGGAAGTATGTGAAAATTCACAGTAAAATTAAAACACGATTTAGTAGCCATTCGTTCAACAAATATCTGATAAGAAGGCAGCTACTACTGTCATATACAGATGAATTTCGACAGACATTGTAACACCAGAAGCCGTCCAAATTCATGGTTCGAATGTCGTAGCAATAAATTCGATATTTTATCGCTTGTGGCAGTTTTATCCACATGAATGATCTTTCCAGGATTCCCTTATACCAATACAGACTATGTCACACCTAGTCTTCTACAAATGCGTGTACTTGGACTGATACGGGGATATTAACAGACCCAATGATTAGTCTTTCCGGTTCTCCGACCCCTATGGGTTTTACTCCATCAGTTTACTTAATGCAGCTATCATCTTTAATAACTAATGAAGGTTACCTGGGCAGAGAGAATCCTCAAAACTGAGTTTTTACGGGCAAAACTCTTTGAAAGCTTGAATGTAATAGACAGTTGAGGCCGGTCGTCTTGAAATTCTGGGCATATTCAGTGTTAATTCACTGCCTGCTTTAGAGGCTATGTGTGCACAGTGCTCATTCATATAGGTCTACAGATGCACAGAATCAAACTGTGACGCATAAAGATTGTGACTGAAGGCCGTTGAGCATTTCTGAGGAACATTTGAACAATTCTCCAACTCTTCATTCAACCTTTACTCTTCCTACAGCTGAACTTTAAGAAGTACTCACTAATGTCACTGAGGAACAATACTGAAAAATCGGAGGGATTAATTATTTGTAAACGGATTACACAGGCCTCGTTATTCTTCAAGTGACTCTCAATTTGGAATCTATGATCTTCATAATTAATTTGACACGACCATTTCACATTATACTCCATTTGATTGAGAACCAGCCATCAGTGTAACTTCCTGTCACTTAGACACGTGCGCAGCACAACATTTGTGTACGTTGCCATCCACCAATTTTTGCGATAAACACTGTATGTACATATTGCTGCCCACGCAATAATTTCCTAATGGCTCCACGCCCTATGTACAGCTACATAAACCAGAAGTAGCCTTGTGGAGCTTCTGGCATTATCCATCAGCTCATTAGAATTATAGCGAATAATAATCATTGTATCACATTTTCTTGCTGTTTTCTCAGTGTAGCTACCAATTCTGACAATTGTGATTGTGTATTTTTATAAAAAATAGTAAGCTGAGTTCTCCTGGTGAAAAGTTATTCATAACAATCGCATATTTAGTCCAACATTCAGCAATAAATCATTTCCTAATTAAAATTATTCTGGGTGGTATGGTTGCATCATCTTACAAAATATTGCAGCACAACCGAAGTGTTGGTTATTTTAGTATTTTAAGTACTGCATAAGATGATTCGGCAGTACACACAGAATGATTTTAATGAGATTAACACCGGTCACGGAAGCGTACGCATTTATATCTGGACTGTATTTTACTTACTCAGGCGTAGTGCGGAATCGTATTCATGGCGTTTCGGCAGAGCTCCAAAACGTGTCTTTAACGTCGACCATTCGAGTATTTTGGAGGCGTAAGTGTCGCCAACACTGCACGCGTTAGCAGTAGCTGGAACTTTCGAAAAGTGCCCTGCTGAACGGCTCTCAGTGTACAGGGAGGCACCATTGATCCAGTTGATCCAGTCCACGATATAAGAAATAGTAGATGTTTCCAAAAGCTGAAGTATGTCGTACGTATAAGGTGGTTAATTTGGATGTATCAAATGGTAGTATAAGATTCTGACAGACATCAAATATTCGAATCTTTAATACTGTTTGAATACAAAAGTTTTGTATATGTATCTAAAAGCAACGAGCAAGAAATTTCTAGCTGTACACTATTTGTTTGTTGTCGATACAAACCATTATTTATTAAGTTTCACATTATCCACAGCGTCAAACATCAAATGGAAAGACCCTATATGCCCCGCTGCAGGACTAACGAATGACAGAAGAACTACAGTGCGCCTACAGAAGATGTTATTAGCAAAAGCACTTTTAATACCCTACATTTTCATACTGTTCAGCATGTTGGACTCCAATACAACTGAAGAAGCACCACGCATGTAGCCTTCATTAAAAACAGTACGGTATACTGTCACACACGTGCTTTCTTTGCAAATAAGAGCGCTGGGACGTCTCAAATGAAAGAAAGAAACGAATGTAGTTACAGTTCCAAAGAATGACATTCTGAGCCAAGCCAGCAAATACTCGTTAGTCTCGTATATACTTTGCCCGATGAGACTGGGAGGATGAAATTATATAACAGCAGCTAGCACAGTGGTATTTAACAAGGCTTTCAATTTTATGTTTGTAAATGAAACGGGGAGACTCCTATAATATACGCTACAAGAAGGAAAAAATCATGCCACGAATTGTACGGTGTGTTAAAAAATCAGTAGAATGTTTCGAGACACGGTAGTTCTCATCGTACCAAATAAAACAAGACCAGTAAATATCGTTTTGACAACGTAAGCTTTGTGACGTATGAACAATTGTTCGCTGAAAGACGTTCGGTCGCTCATACGTGCACAGTCATTGCATTAACACTGTGACAACAGTGTTAGCCGAGTATTTTGACATTTTACTGCATCACAGTTGTCTAGGTACACATTAGACTGAACATTTGGTGGTGTGCAGTGTGTTTTGTGACGCGAGTTGTGTTGTATTGTAGTTACAGTCGTGTTAGCTGACGTTATTGTGTGCGAAATTTCTTGCAACTCTTGACGTGTACCATTGTGTCTTACTGCCTACATCAATGAATTAACTTCTGTGTTTACTGTTGTTGTGCCGTTCTTACGAACAATTGCTTGGGAGCATTTTCTTCCTTCATTGCCTATCAGCAACGGAAGCCTACTACTGCATAAGTGATACTGTGTAAATGATTTCTACTGTCTACATCTACGTGATTACTCTGCCATTCACAATAAAGAGTCTGGCAGAGGGTTCAATGAACCACCTTCATGCTGTCTCACTACCGCTCCACTCTCGTACAGTACGCGGGAAAAACGAGCACTTAAATTTTTCTGTGCGAGCCCTGATTTCTCTTATTTTATTGTGATAATTATTTCTCCCTGTGTATGTGGGTGCGAACTGGATGTTTTCGCAATCGGAGGAGAAACGTTGTGATTGAAATTTCATGAGAAGATCCCGTCGAAACGAAAAACGCCTTTGTCTTAATGATTGCCACTCCAATTCAACTATCATATCTGTGACAGTATCTCCCCTATTTCGCGATAATACAAAACGAGCTGCCCTTATTTGTACTTTTTCGATGTCATCCGTCAGTCCCAACTGACGCGGATCCTACACCGCACAACAATACTCCAAAATAGGGTGGACAAGCGGAGTGTAAGCTGTTTCTTTGGTAGACCTGTTGCACCTACTAAGTGCTCTGCCAATGAATCGCAATCTTTGGTTTGCTCTACCCACAATATAATCTATGTAATCGTTCCAATTGAGGTTATTTGTAATTGTAAGTCCTAAGTATTTAGTTGAATTTACAGCCCTCAGATTTGTGTGACTTATCGCGTAATCGAAATTTAGCTGATTTCTTTTAGTACTCATGTGAATAACTTCACACTTTTCTTTATTCGGGATCAATTGCCACTTTTAGCACCATACAGATATCTTATCTAAATTATTTTGCTAGTCGTTTTGATCATCTGATGACTTTACAAGACGGTAAATGACAGCATCATCTGCAAACAGTCTAAGACGGCTACTCAGATTGTCTCCTATGTCGTTAATATAGATCAGGAACAATAGAGGGCCTATAACACTTCCTTATATTACTTTTGTTTCACTGTGGTTCAGCAAATGGAAGAAGACGTAGATCTCGTGCCCTTTGCTTTGAAAACTATCCATCATCTGGAAAGCTGTATAATATAATAAAATAATGGAATAGATGATAATAAAATGTTGAAATGCGTGGCTTTTTAAAATGTATTGAATTAATGAGATTAATTTTTCGGCATGAATGACAATCACAATAAGCTGAGCTATGCCTGGAAATAAGTTCGTATTAGTTCATATTATTTTGCAGGGCGAAGTAGTTTCTTTCTCAGCTGTAGATTTGTGCTTACCATTCTTTATAATGCTACGTTTGGTCGCCGTGTTCACCTTTGAATTCTTGACCGTGTACCCATTAAGCTTATCGGGTCTTCGTAATTTTCCAAAGTGGGCTTCAGTTCTTGTAATTATTGTACTATTTGAAATAACAACTCACACGACCTTTCTGTTAATAAAACAATACTGTATTTTTCTAAACGGTGCACATATGAAATACATACTCCTCACTTATTCATAGCGACCCCAAAATGGCCGTCTAC
The DNA here is from genome assembly GCF_023864275.1 of Schistocerca cancellata. Taxonomy (NCBI): domain Eukaryota; kingdom Metazoa; phylum Arthropoda; class Insecta; order Orthoptera; family Acrididae; genus Schistocerca; species Schistocerca cancellata. Next base: position 484,225,028 of record NC_064628.1, read on the forward strand.
AATTACTCGCTAAAAATGGCGTGCTCCTCACTCGTTCACTAGCTGAGCGCGAATCCTTCCTTCCTCCTACTGTACAAGAAAAAATCCTCCGTTTTTTAACAACTGAAAGTCAAAAAATACATGACGGTAGGCATAGGCTCTGTGATGGGCTACCGCTTCATTTTCTCTCTTTGCCTTTAAAGAAGACGAAAACATAAAGGAAATGCAAAAGGTTTATCACAGCTGTTATGTCCATTTTTCAATCATCTTAGGGGGACAAGGTTATGTTGCGCCTCGAAACGTAAACAGTAGAACGCCTTGCTCATATCGTGTGCCTCGGAGGAGAAGTGTATACCACATTTAGTTGACGAATAACTGTAGTACAGCGCAGATCGAGCCAGACAACTGACCACGGGCAATCTAAAGCTTAGACTAGTGTGTCCCTACAGTACTTCGACACAGAAACACAGCACGACGCTTTGTTGACCATGTAGGCCGAGTGTCAGTGGAACTACTGGGCTCATCTATGGAACCAAAAGTCTTTCAGCCTGTCCAGTGCGTACCATCACCACAAAAAATATTCGACAGTTTTTGAACACAGTGCATGGCGATTTATTTACTTGAATATGCAGTTGTAGATATTCTATAACAATTATGTGAGACACATCGGTTCATAACCAAAGAACTATCTAGTTGTGCATTTTGAAGTTGTCCAGGTGTCACTGAGTATTCCATGTGATTACACGAACACAGTGGTACGATGACTTTATACGGTACAGTCTAGTTCATAACTAGTCAGCAGACTTCATATCAGCGAATTAGTTTTACACATGCTGGTGCATGTCGTTAAGGTCATATAAAAAACTGACACGATAGCGTGGGGGCGCTGGTCTGCGCCGGACTACCTTTCCCTGTCCCGCTCTCTGTCGTCTTCAAGAAGACGAAATTTCACACACAGTGCTAGGTCCAGCAATTACGTGTTTAACCATTACATTTAAACTTCGAGAGCCCACGAATTGACAGACAGCATGCATTCTCTCTCATCATTGTGTATGTGCCTGCGTGTCTCAAATCGTGCACTAAATTCAACAGAGACTGGTCACGCAACCAAGACCTACCAGCATGCGCTACCGAGGCTGTTGTTTGATATAAGGTGCCTAGTCGAAAAGCTGGAATGTCAAACAATGAGTCCACGTCATCTGGCCGAATGCCCGAAGTTTCAAGTAAAACTCTAGTTTACTCGGGACTGCTACGGTCGCAGGTTCAAATCCTGCCTCGGGCATGGGTGTGTGTGATGTCCTTAGGTTAGTTAGGTTTAAGTAGTTCTAAGTTCTAGGGGACTTATGACCTAAGATGTTGAGTCCCATAGTGCTCAGAGCCATTTGAACCATCTAGTTTACTGAAAATATTTACATCTCGAATTATTTTTCATGAACTAGTGTTTGTTGACCTGTTGACCACTTCGCTGTGGTACGTAACTGATATGATCACGGAATTCGATACCTTCGAAACGATTATTATGACATTAAAATTGTATTACTCCCAAGTACACTACATTCTGGGCCACTATAGGGGGTAGTAACAAACTCCACTTATAGCCTCGAAGAAATAAAATTAAGTATGTAAATGTTTGTTTGTTTTCAGGTATATATCTACAGTTCTCGTACACGTTCCCCAGGCTATAGTACTGTAGCAAGCAATAAGAGGAAATACAGTAAAACAAAATGATACAGTTCATTGATAAGGTGAAGTATACTACGGCAGTTCATTTTCTGCATTTGAAGGAGAACAATCCCTTATAAGCCAGTGGAAGTGTTCGGCAAAACTGCACATCGTATAACGCAGATGTTTTCAGTGTTCTCAAACAAGTCTGAATGGCGAAGAACGATGTGACAGGTCATCTCTGCATGAAGAACTGGGAATCGCAAGATAACTGGAGGTCCTAGCGCTCTCATACTGGCGTATAACTATCGAGGCGACAATGGAAGAAGTGAAAATCAGTCATGGATCAGTTCTCAACTGTTAACACGATTTTTTGAGAAAGACAATTGAAGGCATTGGTACGAAAACCAGACGTGTACATTTTTGCTCGAACATGACATTTTACCACCGGTGTACAATTTGAAAATTGCTCGATAATATGATGCAAGAATGACAATTATCTATTGTACAGATTCAGAATAACATATGCAATGAACTTGGCGACGTCGGCTGTTTGAGCAAGAAACAGACATATCCATGACTTGCCTTGTCTTTGCAGCAAACAGTACTCCGAGCCTGGCGTATGAAAGGAGTAGAAAACAGCGCAGGCATTTCTGCAGTATCACTTCTATGTTCATGATGTACAGTCTTCGGGCCCAACGCAAAAAACAACTTCAATAGGTACTGATAATGAGAAGTTTATTATTTCGAGGTACAGCTTCATGGAATGCGCCACTGAACGCAGGCGTATAGTTCGTTTCAGTGTACAGTTATCACAACTTATTTGTTATGATTTCGTCATTCAGATTTATACAGTTACTCTGCCACATAATGGTAATTTGTAATAATAAGTTGGTCTGTGACAGAACTGTTCCTGACCCTACTTCAATACAATAGAAGAAGAAGTCCAACGAACATCATATTAACCTTCCGCAGCTACGACTTTTACTGCAACATCCACTTATTTCCAGTTCTCAGACTCCTCATAACATTCAGTAATCTGTAAAGTGATAGTAGTTGTTCCTTTAGTTAACTGTTTATTCTTTACTTGAAACAAAAATGCTTCCTTCTACAAGGCGGGCAACTACTCAAAGTGGGCACACAATGAATTGTGGAAAGCATTGGTCGTTAGTTAATTCAGCAACACGTTTCGAGACATCTTCATCAGATGTAGATGTAAAAATGTTATAAAAGAAGCCTCAGCAAAATGCAAATGGAAATTGAACAACCGTTTTATCAATACTTACAACGCAGTACAAAAACAAACCACAAAATATGGGCAGATAAAGTACTGAAAATATAGGTTGCTTATATGTGGAGATGTAACGCCGGAAATGTATATCCTCCTATTTCCATCCATTGTACTATAATTTTTTCTCCTTGCTTTGTTACCTCAAGATATGACATTTCTGTCTCTTTATATATTGTAATTGTTTTACTGTTTGTACATATATATTTATGCATTTATGTTTGTTTGTTTTGTGAATATTATTTGTATTTATACGCTGGGTCTGGCCTAGGGAAAACTATGCTATCGAATGGATACATCGATAGGTCGTGTGGAGAACCAAAGTGTTGAGGATCTTTGGTAGTGTTAACTCTGCCACGTGGAACGCGGGCAGAGCAGAGGAGAGTCTGGCTGGAGTGGTGCAGTGGAGCAGGTGTGTTGTGTGACGCTCCCGCGAGTTGCCGCGCTTTCGTGGTTTGGCAGCATGTAATTGCGCTCGACTTGCGATGATAGTTTCTGACATGGTGTCGTGGAAGGGAAGCATTAGCTGGCGCACATCAAGAGCCCGTTTTGTCTGGTGACCGTGTCGAGAAGAAGGCGCGCCAACATCCAGCTTCTGCAACAGCGACGGCCGACAATGAGTGACTGTCGCCACCTCCTCGAATGACGGCTTCAAACCTTCAATCAACCAACAAGGAAGACTGGAAGCACGTAAAGTTTTAGAACCGTATTGCAGACCTCAGCTTTTCCAGCTTTTAAAATTGTTGCATCACAAAATTACAGCTACTTAGCATGAACCTTTGTTGCTCATTGTCCCAATTGCATTACCAAGCAGGGTCCCTTCCTTTTCCGGAATGAACCCGAGTGTCGTTGAAATTCAAACGCCAGCATTAAAGTAATATTATAGCAGTGCACTGCTTTAATTTCAAAGTTCAGTTAAGGCATTCATAGCTGGCTACAATATTTAGATTACACAAGCACAAATTAAGAGTGCGAGTTTTGTTACCGTATTTTAGCTTACCTGTGACTGCAGCTCAACTTGGTATGTACCAAATTTTACTATTGTTAATTGTTCAGAATCATTTAATTCAAGTTCAAAGTTAAATCTCTTATTTCTAAATTGCGTAGATTCCAGTAGCTTTTGAAATGATTGTTGAGGTAGGCCAAGACTAACTGTATTTTACTGAATTTCCATGTGCTTCAGAAAGAAAGCTCAGTATTAACTTCAGTCACTAAATTAACTTTCGATTTTCCGGTTTTATCAATTCTTTTGCTAAATTAAGTCAGAGTGTAGCGAAATTTATTACTTCTGACAAACTTTCAGTTTTCACACTACATGTGTCAACCTTCAGTTGCCACGCTTCTAGTGCTAATTATATGTGTAATAATCTTCCTTTTTCAGTTACTATAGTAATTGTGCTTAGGACTGGCGACCGTAATTTCCCCCAAATCTCAAATATCTACTTACTGCTAGTTGATTGTTAACGTAACGGCCTCACATTTACTTTCTTTATTAACTTTATCCCTATTTCAAAATTAATTTCCACCAGTTTCATTAGCATTTTTCCTTTCTTTTAGATGTAACCCTTTCCTCCCTCTTTACCGACAAATTAACCTCGGTGACGATTGCTTTTCCCAATTTTCCATTAGATACATGCGGTTTAATTTTTCACTGTCATTAAGGTCGATAAGTGAGGGGGAGGTTACAGAGACAGGTGACAAACTGACCGTACATCCTTAGTACCACAAATCCTTGCCATTGTGTTTCTTGATCTATCGTCAGTTTGACTTGGGGCTCCATGGACAGCAGAGCAATAATTTCAATACCTTAAGAACCAACGTTTGTGTGTTTTTTTTCGTACTACATTGTAATCATCGACGAAACTGTAATCCACTTTTGCACATACCTTATCTTTGGATTTTTTTCTGTCCCACAACTGGTGAAAGGTGGCTGGTCCATTGGGCTCACTTTTCTTTCACCTAACTGATCACAATTACGGACCGCTCGCAGATTAGGCACAGTAATTTTTCTTAAACAAACATCACAATAAGTTTTGCATCAGCTCAGTTCCGAAATTTCCGGAACCTCTACAGAAAATTGGAATAGAGATCAACATAAACAACATTTCCGCCCTTTTTATTGCTCATGAAAACCACGCATTGCATGTTGTACCACAATACAGCGAGACCTTCAGAAGTGGTGGTCCAGATTGCTGTACACAACGGTATCTCAAATATCCAGTAGCACGTCCTTTAGCACTGATGAATGCCTGTATTCGTCGTACCATACTACCCACAAATTCATCAAAGCACTGTTGGTCCAAATTGTCCAACTCCTCAACGGCCATTCGGCGTGGATCCCTCAGAGAGGTTGGTGGGTCGCGTCGTCCATAAGCAGCCCTTTTCAATGTATCCCAGGCATATTCGGTAGGGTTCATGTCTGGAGAACATGCTGGCCACTCTAGTCGAGCGATGTCGTTATCCTGAAGAAAGTCATTCACAAGATGTGCACGATGGGGGCGAGAATTGTTATTCATGAAGACGAATGCCTCATCAATATGCTGCCGATATGGTTGCAGTATCGGTAGGAGGATGGCATTCATGTATCGTACAGCCGTTACGGCGCCTTCCATGACCACCAGCGGCGTACGTCAGACCCACATAATGCCACCCGAAAACAGCAGGGACGTCCCCCTTGCTGCACTCGCTGAACAGTGTGTCTAATGCGTTCAGCCTGATCGTCTCTGACGATTGTCTGGTTGAAAGCACATGCAACACTCATCGGTGAAGAGGACGTGATTCCAATCCTACGCGGTCCATTCGTAACGTTGTTGGGCTTATCTGTACTGCGCTGCATGGTGTCGTGGTTGCAAAGATGGACCTCGCCATGTACGTCGGGAGTGAAGTTGCGCATCATGCAGCCTATTGCGCACAGTTTGAGTCGTAGCACGATGTCCTGTGACTGCATGAAAAGCATCATTCAATATGGTGGCATTGCTGTCAGGGTTCCTCCGAGCCATAATCCGTAGTCAGCGGTAATCTACTGCAGTAGTAGCTCTTGGGCGGCCTGATCGAGTCATGTCATCAACAGTTCCTGTCTCTCTGTATCTCCTCCATGTCCGAACAACATCGCTTTGCTTTACTCCGAGACGCCTGGACACTTCCCTTGTTGAGAGCCTTCCTGGCACAAAGTAACAATGTGGACGCGATCGAACCGCAGTACTGACTATCTAGGCATGGTTGGAGTACAGATAACACGAGCCGTGTACCTCCTTCCTGGTGGAATGACTGGAACAGATCGGCTGTCGTCCCCCCTCCACCTAACAGGCGCTGCTCACGCAAAGTTGTTTATATCTTTGGGCAGGTTTAGTGACTTCTCTGAACAGTCAAAGGGACTGTGTCTGTGACACAGTCAACATCTATCTTCAGGATTTCTGGGAACTGGGGTGTGCAAAACTTTTTTTAATGTGTGTAGTATTTTTGAGGTAAAGGAATTGTCCTAGTATTGTGTCTCTTTCTCATGGACTGTTCAGAGTACTGCTGAGCGTGGCAGCAGCTACCATTTTAGATAGCAGATCAGTCGCTAAACTGCTGGAAAGTTAAAGAACGTGGAGAACTGAGCTCGGGTAAACGGTGGGAGGGGGCCAGGGGGCAGGTGACGGGCGTGGAGTCTTGGTCATAGCTTCGCACCCTGCAGGAAGAATGGGGGCGAGAGGGCCTTACGCAGCAGGTGATTTGCCTGTGTCCTGCAGGGATGTGTTTTTAATGGGACATGGGGCTTTTCTGTCGGAGACCAGCGGCTAAGATTTTTGTCTTCGCTAGATCGCGTCGGAACGGGACACTAGTGACTGATCCATATAGAGTACAGAGCTTTCACACGGAACCCTGACAGTGTTTTTCTGTGAGTCTTCCTGTGAAGGTGGTACTGGCCTGTGAAAGAAGACATTTTCGTTTCGATCACTACAATGGCTAAGCACAGCTTGACGTCCACCACACAGACGTTCCAAGAACTGCTGCACTTTTCTGAAGGTTATGTAGACTCTCACACGTTAATGACGAATCTATGTCTTGACTGGCGAGCTGCCAAAGGATGGGGCCCCTCCACGCCCACACCAACGTGGTGACCAAACCAAAAGTTCTACTGTCACCTCCGTACAACACGTTAGTTTTGGAATCAGGAGTCACAGGATGCGGGCGGTGATGTTATCCATGCGTCTGGGTAAGATTACTCATTAACATGGTCCATCAGGAGATAGAAAGTGGACGAAAGCGATCGAAGGGCAGCGGTTGTAAGGGCAGAGGAAAAAAAGTGCCAAGGCAAGCGCCAAGGGAAAGAAACCTCTGCGACAGTAGGACGGGCAGTATGGGCAGTAGCGGCTTCCTATCTGCGACAGTGCATGCAAGGTGTGGTTATGTTAGTGCGAGGTATCGTGCATCGTTACCTTTGTCGTTGTTGGAGCTCGTTGCGGCGCTTGCTGCAGTTGCTGCGTCCCTGCAACAGTTCAAGGTCGTTGTAGATTAGTGGGCGATCGGTCATAGATCGGCTCACAGACAGTGTGGGGGTGTGTGTGGCTAGTTTGCGTGCTGTGTACAGTACGGTTTCCCTGCGGTTGCCTGTTTTTCGGCGTGTCGAGCATCTGGGGTTACCAAGTAGTAGCTGTGCTGCAGAGGCTCGCCAGTACTGTCGTGTTAGCGTGCTATGGACCATAGATGTTTAGTTTCTTGCCAATAGTGTCTTTGGTCCGTTATGCTTCCATCTATGGTTGTGGTCGTAGTTACCCAGAGAAAGGATAAACGGGTTGGGCGAGTGTCTCGTGTTATTGTACAGTCGTGTGGAGAGTTTTTGGAATACCTGCAGGATAGTATATAGCCGATTTTCCCGGTGAAGGTCCGCGATGCGTGTGTAGCGCGGAGCGTTGCTTATGATTTTGAGTACTTTGTTTGTATGGCGCAGGCGAGTGGGCGCAGCGTATCCCCATACAGGGGCAGCGTACGTCATCAGGGGTGGAATAAGTGTCATGTACATGGACCTAGACACCCTCCTATTCAGTGTGCTACGCCTGTTAATCATAGCGTAGAGTTGTTTGAGCCTCGCACTTTCTTTGTTGGTCACGTGTTGAATGTGGTTCCCCCAGAGTAGTTTCCGGTCCAACCAGACACCGAAGTATTTGACCTTCTCGCGGAAACGTATTGGGTGTGCATGTAGTGTTACTGAGTTGCACAGCTGATGTTTGCGCAGTAGCTTCGGTCTTCTAGTGAACAGAACGACTTCGCACTTGTCGACGTTTCATTTCACCAGCCAAGGCTCTGCCGTTCTGAGTGCAGTCTGTAGTCGTGAGTTAATGTTAGAAGGCTTCCAATCTTCCGCAAGGATGGCGGTGTCATCCGCGTAGATTGCCACCGTCGTGTTGTGTCTAGCTGGGAGGTCGTTAATGTAGAGGTTAAACAGTGAGGCCCTAGGATGCTTCCTTGGGGTACTCCTGCCTGGATACCATGTCGTGTCGATTGTTTGACCTGCACGACGGTGTTGAAACTCCTGTCCGTGAGATATGAGTGTATGAGACGTACGAGCCCGTCGGAGAACCCTGCGTCGCTGAGTTTGCGTATTAGGCCGTTGTGCCATAGACGATCGAAAACCTTTTCGATGTCCAGGAACACCGCCCCAGTTGCTTTGTTTGTGTTGTATCCGTGTGTCATGTATTCAACGACGCGGAGGAGTTGTTGTGTGTTGAGTGGTGATTCCTGAAACCGAATTTCTCCGGTCTCAGGGTGTCGTTTGTGATACAGTGCCTAGGGAGTCGTTTTAGTATTACCTTCTCAACGATCTTGCTGAGCGTGCTCAGCAGACTGATGGGTCGGTAATTTTGTGGTTTCCTGAACATCAGGACCTTGTCCGTCTTCCAAAAGGCGGGGAAGTGTTCGTGTTTGAATATGGAATTCGTGATGTGTGTTAGATAGTCTACAGCTTTGTCCGTGAGCTCCTGGAGGACACGGTTTTGAATGCCATCGTGACCAGGATCCTTCCTAGCGGTGATATGCATATGGCCCATTTGACTTCAGCTGTACTAGCTTGTCGGATGATGTTGGGCGCTGGTTGAGCCTGGATGCGTGTGACCTCCTGGTCGGTAGCAAGTGTGAACGCTGGGTCTGAGGGATCCAAGTTCGGTGTGAATGACGCTGCGAGTGTGAGGGCCATCAGTTCCGCGTTTTCTTCCGCAGAATATGCTGGTCCGTCGGGCCCTTTTAGTATGGGGGTGTACAGTTTCTCCCTGCTGAAGTGTCGGGCCATCTGCCACACGCCAGGTCGCGTGGTGTCCAGCCCTTCGAGTTTCTGGTCCCACTGTTGTGTCTTAAATGTTTGTATTTTTTCCCGGATTATACCCTGGAGCCTGTTCATGTGCTGTTTGAAGTGCTGGCGCCTGGTATGCTGCCAATGTCTCCTGAGGCGGTTCCTCATTGAGATAAGACCCAAGATCTCCTGGGGCAGGGCAGCACTGTGTTGTTGTGGTGTGCGGATTGGTATGGTGTCGGCTATTGCGTCCTGGACGGCGCTGGTGAGGGTTTCAACTGCCTCATCAATTTGAGCTGTCTCGTTAATCGTGTGGGTGGGCGGGATGCAACTGTCAAGCGTTTCCTTGAACAACGTCCAATTCGCGCGCCTGTAAGATCCTGCGTTGTTCCATTTGCTACAGCGTTTCTTCGATGTACAGTGTAACGAGTTGGTGATTTGAGGGCAGATCGTTTTCAACGACAACGTTGAGTGTTATGTCCTTGATGAGGGCCATGTCCTACACGTCTGGCCTTTGTCCCCTCCGGTAGGGAATGTGCGTCGGCTCGGTCGGCGCTAGGGTGATGTAGTTTCGTCCTAGTGCGTGTTCGTATAGTTTGTTACCGTTGGAGTTTCGTATTCGTGAGTTCCAGTCCGGGTGTTTTGCGTTAAGATCTCCAGCGGCGATTACGCGCGGTGATATGTTGAGTATTGTGCTGACGCCGCGTGTTTTGATGTTTTTAGGGCTGGTGTATACTGACACCAGTGTAGTGTAGGCTCCGTTGAACATGACCCCGACGGCGCTTGCCTCTAGTTTTTCAAGTTCAGGGAGCACAATGTTTGTGTGTTCTATGTCTTTGTGTATGATGATGGCTGTTCCGCCATGACCGGAGCCGTCCGGGCGGTCGGTACGATAGACGCAGTAGCCGGTGAAGTTTAGTTGGTTGCGTGATTTTAGCTTAGTTTCGCTCAGTAGTGCGATAAGGATACCTTTACGCTCCATGAACGCGGAAAATTCCGCCGTTTTGTTGTTGATCCCGTCTGCATTCCAGAACAGGATCTGTGTCAGTGTCTGTTTGCTTGCGATGGGGGCCGGGTGTGGCGTGTTATCCATGTAGGGGTGTGAACAGTGTGATGAGCGCTGTTTGTATGGCGGCCCAGTACTGCCCAGGTTGAGCAGCTACGAGCCGTGTGATGAGTGCGGTGACGGCCGCCGCGATCTTGTTAAAAATCTGAGTGGTCGTGTGCTGGGGGAATATTGTTGCCAATAAACCCTCAAGTGTTATGTTGGTGTTGTGTGTGTCGGCCTGTGGCTCGGTTGTAGTGCTGGCGGCCGCTGGTGCGAGTGTTAGCGTTATGTGTGGACTGGCGCTTCTGTCGCTGTTGTGTGGTGCATTTTGTAGTGCCTGTGTTTCAGTTGTGGTGGGGGTGAAGTAGTGTGTGTGCTGGTATCACTGGCTTGCTGACTGTGTGCCTGCGTTTCAGTGTTCTGTTGTTGTTGGTTACTTTGTTGTGGTGTACGTGTATTCCCACTCCTGTTACCTCGTGGTTGCCTACGCTTTCTCTAGGTTCTTGGTTCTGGGGCTCCTTGTATAGGTGGAGCTTCCCGTGTGTTGTGTGTGGATTCGCAGGCTGTGGCTTCAGGGGGTGGGGTCGTGTTGTTTATGGGGACTGGCGTCGGTACCGGTGTGGTTGTGGTGTTGCATGTTGACTGAGACGTTTGTGGTGTTGTTGCAGTGGTTGTGTTAGATGCGTGTGCTGGGCGCAGAGGTTCCGCGGCCCGCTCCGCTCCTCCAGGGAGTGTAGCCATGGCGAACGATACTCCGTTCCTAACAGGGTTTGGTGCGGGCCTTGGACGTGGTATGGCGTTGGGTGGCTTCGATTTTTGAGTTTTGCGCCTCTGCGCCTCTTTGTACATGTCGCAACCACTGTAGTTGGCCGCATGGTCTTGCCCACAGTTGGCTCAATGGCGTATATTTTGGTGGATTAGTGTGCAGGCGTTGGATGCGTGTTTGCCAGCGCATCCGCGGCAACGGGGTGCCAGGCCGCAGCGAAGGGCCGAATGACCGAATCGCTGTCAGTTGTTACATTGTTGGGGGACTTGTGGTGGTTCGTATATCTCTACCCTTACGTCCATCCGCAGAAGGCTCTTTATCTGCAGAAGGCCGCAGGAGGCGCCCATGTCGGCCATCTCGACCAGGTAGTGTGGTAGACGATTGTGAGAGCGGAAGCTCGTCATACTGGAAGCACTTTTACGTGCGTTTCCCAGGAAGTAGAGCGCCGCTTGTACTGTAGTGTTTGGGCTACTGGGGTCCGCTCCCTTTACCACGTACGGCTGCGTGCGTTCTTCAGCTGTTCTGTGCGTGTAGTGTTCGATCCCCTTTTCTATGAGGAAGATACGGAGATCTTTGTATTCGTTGTTAGTTGACACTTACAGTGAGGCACCATCCCCAGAGTACTTCGTGCGGAGCGTACAAGGGGTGTGCCTTTCCGCGAATGTTGTGTTGAGGACACTAAGGTCCCCGTAGTTTTGTATTACGACTGGGGGAAAACCAGTCTTTTGTTGTGCGGGCGTAGCTGCGGTTGGTGTCTCTGTGATGTTGCTGACCGCAGGTCGGGTCGTGTTGGTTGTCGTGGTAGTGTCCCTAACCGGAAGTGTGGGTTTCGGTGTAGGCAGCAGTACCTTTCGGCTGCCTAGCGAGTGTGGTTGCTCGCTTGTTTGCGTACTGTTTCTGGGTTTGCGTCGTGGGCCCTCCACCTGCCAGGGCCCAGTGTAGTGGTGTTCTGGGTCCGCATCTGCAGCCTCTGGTTCCGCCGCTGGAGTCAGCTGCCGCAGTGGGACGCTAGTATATGAGTCATCAGTTGCAGGTGAGTGTAGTGTGATGTGGAGGGTACCTGTCCGCGTGGGGGAATCGGGCCGCAGAGATCGGTTATTAATCGACGCTGGTTGAGCAGTTCCTGCCCTTGCGCAGCGACCTGCCGATCCTTGTCGGCCAACACCTGCTCAACGGCGGTAAGCGGGACGTTGGCGTCGGCGGGAACAGCAGACTCACGCGCCTCTTTAGCTGCAGCCTTGCTGCGGGTTAGGGCGGGGGAAACACCGGCAGAATCTGCCATCTTGGTGTTGTCAGGAACTTTATTAGGTGTGGGTGGGCACGACAATTTTGCTTTTTCTGAAAAGAAAGAGCTAACAAATAGGTCCTACGGAAGAGGGGGAATGCCCTACGGCCTAGCGTGCGCCGTTGGTGCAGTGGCGCGGCACCTAAAGGAGGTGCGGAGGAAGAAAAGTAGCCTACAGTACGCGGGGTGGTCCGACGTGAACGGGCTCCTGGCACTGGTCAACCCTAACACAGAACAAGATAGTCTCGCTGGGGGAGTTTGTAACCGAAGTTACGGGTTGCTGCGAGTCGCTGACTCTTGCGACAATTAAGCTTCTCCGCGAGCTACGCGGCTTTTCGACGAAAGGGAGCAAAGCTCAACCTTCCGCCGATCCACCGAGCGCTACTAACGCTTCGAAAGGGAACTCTCTGTAGAGCAGAGCGGTCAGCGAGGCCTAAACCCCAATAGCTACCGATGCACCGGCCATCACCGGCTGAGAGCTCCTTCCGCTGCGACGGATGGAGCGCGTCTGCCGCGCGACTGGCGAGCTATGACGTAGAGCCATATACTAGATGGTGCCTGTTCGATACTGCAGTTAATGGAGGGCTGGTGGAAAAGGATCTGCCCGTCCATTGAAAGGAGGTAGTACTGGGCAGTAAAAAATATGCAATCGGGGAATAACATCGCTAATACTTCACCGTTGGTGGATTGTGGCTTTTGTAGGGACACCATATGGACCATATGTTTTCAGTAGAGCACTAAGGGGAAATATGAGCAGTGAGGAGATGGCAGGCATAGGGAGAGGTCGTTCAAGATCGGACTATCAGACTGTTGCAGCGAGACTCATAATCAGACAGAGGCGTATGTGTTTACGTAACCAACTTGCCCACCATTAGATGCAAGGAAACTGGTCGGTTTTCGGTTTCTTGCTATGAGGCAAATCTGAGTGAATTTTCTTACTGAGAGCCCTGGTGCACTGTCATCACATTTTATGTGTGGTTTGAAGAAGCAGTTCCAGGTCCTATGTCGAGCAGTAGAGGCTACAGTACTTTGGTGGAGTCACTGCTGTGAGTCGCAGTTCACTCCATTGCAGACTTTCGATGCTGCATGGTAAGCATTATGCTGCTCCAGCTTGATAGGAATACTGGCGGTGACTTGCTCACCACACACGGCATATGCCTGATCAAAAAGCAGCAGTCGTAGTTCCACACATATACACCACATCAGCGTATAATTTCCGATTCACGATTTTCCTCAAACCATTCCCGACTTTGTCAAGTGCACCGCAGCACTTTTGTATTCATTCTAATTATGAGTTATTTATGTTTGCTCATTTGAACCCAAAATATCTTGGTGTCATCCTGGATGGTACATTATGCTTCAAATAACACCTTCTTAACTTAGCTCAGAAGTTGAGGACTCGAAACAACATCCTCCATAAGCTATGCGGAACTACCTGGGGATCTTCAGCAACCACCCTGCGATCTTTAGCTCTGGGCTTGGTGTACTCAAGTGCTGTATATTGTGCACCTGTTTGGACGAACAGTCATCATACAAGGCTTGTTGATACCCAGCTGAATACGACAATGCGCATAATATCTGGCGCAATCACATCTACTTCAGTTTATTGGCTTCCACTGTTAACTGGTATAACGGCTCCTGATCTACGGAGACGTAGTGCCCTTATGAGAGAATTCCACAAGATCCCCAGGAATTCTAACCTACCCGTGCATAGCGACCTGCCACTTTTAAATCGTAAGAGACTGAAATCACGCCATCCAACTCTGTGCGATGCTGCTGACATGGTTGCTAAGGATTTCAAATCTCTTGGAGAATGGAAAGGTCGGTGGGAAGCAGTGACAGAAGTGCACCTGCATAACATCTTCTCAGGTGGTAAACGTCCAAGTGGATTCGACCTACCACGCAAGACCTGGACTAATCTCAACAGAATCCGTACCGGCCATGTCCGATACAGGGCTGCTCTCTTTAAGTGGAAGAAGCTGCCTGATCCAGCCTGTGACTGCGGGGTTCCATACCAGAATGTTCACCACATTGGCAGTGAATGCAGGATTCGAGCCTATCACGCGCCAAAGAGGACTTCCTGCTAGCAACTACAGATGCAGTGGGCTGGATTAAAGGACTGGATATTCAGTTGTGAAGACAAACTTAAATTTCTTGTGTGTCGATATGTACATATGTATATGTAATTTAATTTCATGATATGCCTGTATTAGCCATACGCTAAATAATATGTCTTCTCATCAAATTTCACCCCTGTGACAATAAATCTGTGGAATCACACTGGAGATCTATGGCTGCAGTAGAAATCAGACCCTACAACGCTTTGAAATTAATTTTTTTGGGGAATACTTGATGTAGTTGAAAATCTGTTACATTATATACACTTAAGTTCCACCATTAGGGACAAAGTAGAAGGTAGAAAGAGTCAGATCACCAATGAGCATAGTTTTACAGTAGTATAGCTGAAGGGTAGAGTATTATCTGACAGATAGTAGTAAGGAGTGGTATCCCACATTAGCAAAATAAACTCACACCACAGTATCGTGTACTGTGTCTGATGAAGATGTACCGGAACACATCGATAAATTAATTTCTGACCAATACTTTCCACAGTTAGTAGTGTGCAAACCATTTATTCGTTTGACATCACATTAAACTAAGTTTTATTAATTCGACAAATATAACAATAAATATTTGTTTGGATACGTATTAAGCTATTAGAGTGTATTGGTAATCTGTTTAAAAGTTGGGAAAAGACAAGACTGACTAAAAATGTTTTCCATTTTATGTACAGTTTTTTGTGTTTTACTTTATTGTGTTAAAATTATTTGATTTTTATACCAACGCGTTCAAATGTTGCTGCTCGCCGGGTTCCATGATTGCTAACACCCATTCAAAAAGCCCGACGAACAGTGGTATCAGCCGAAATGTTGCACCGCGTCAGACTGACCGAAATGACTTACTTAATCTCATAAACACCTTGAATGAGTGCTGGGTGGATCAGAAAAGACCAAGAAAGAGGAGAAAAGCAAAGATTGGAAACATGTGGATCTACAGCCATCAATAAAGGATAAGACATAGCCATCACAGGACAAGGTGATTCCGATTATATAATAAGCCTGTCATTTGTGGGTTTAGCAAAATATGCTTCTAATGGGCCTACACAATTCGCCTCAGTAGGTTAGCACATAACTACTCGTCGTCGAAAGCTGTCCAAGGGGATGTGTTTGTTCTTTGACAACGACCCAGCTCATACTGCACATGCCGCAACTGCACATGGTGTTCTTTGGACTATCAAATTTTATCTTTCGCCATATTCTCTTGAAATGGCAGCCAGTGGCTTCTTCCTCTTTTCATGAAGAAACAAACTATTACATGGAAGGAGTTTTCAGAAGGGTGATGTGGTTTCGTGGGAAACTGTTTCCTGAACAGTCAAAATTCATGCTTCTACACGGAGTGAACGACACCGTGCAATAGAGTACAGCTCGTTGCAAGCTGACAGCACTGCTTACGTGTAAATACTGCGACGCTGCTGAAGTGGAGAGTTGACATTCCAAAGTCTTCGACTTAACATTCGTTATTCTGTGGCGGTTAACACAAGCAGTACGTGAAATCTTTGCTCTCTCAGACTTCCAAAAACGACAACTCGTTGCTGCGCGGGCAGCAGAGAGCATCTGTGACCAAAACGGCTGAACTGTTTAATGTTTCACAGTAGACAGTATCCACACTAAGGAAAGCATAGACAAAACAGTAAATCACCATCGGCGAAGAGGAGTAATTGACAGAGATCGACGAGTATTAACAAGGATTCGGGCCGGAAAACATAAAACTTCCGTGGCAGAAGTGACTGCAGAACTCAACACTCATTTGAATAATTCCGTGTCGATGAAAACTGCAGTGGGAGCTTCACAGGACTAACATTCATGGGAGGGTGGCGGTTGTGAAAGCTTTAATAACGGAAGCCAGTAGTAAGCTGCAAAAGAAATGGTGATAAGATCTAAAACATGGACATTTGAAAATGAAAGAACGCAGTACGGTCCGATGAGCAATCGTTTAATAATGGAGGGGTATATGTATGGGGAACCTCGAAAGAAGCCTACGATCTGGCCTGCCTGCTTCCCACAGTCAAGCATGGGCGACAATCCGTCAAAATGTGGGCGGCTATACCGTAGTATTCAGCTGGTCCTATCATTACCCTCATTGGTCGGATTACTGGTATGGTATAGGTATGGGAAGGGGAGGCTGGCTAAGCTTATAGGTGACAGTGTATTGGGTGGTGGTGGTGATAGTGGCATCGCTCATGGAAAAATTCCTGTAGTAGTTGGTGTTAGAGCTGCACCTTTTTTAGACTGAAGTCAGCTGATAGGTATACCTGCTTAAAGGAAGTGCCTCTAACTAAGGGCTCACCTCCACAGGATGTAATGTTTCCAAGTAGAGAAGGAATTAGCATATTTCATCAAAATATAAAAGGTATTAGAGATAAAGTTAGTGAACTGCTAATAGATGTTAACTCTGAAATTATTGGTATATCAGAGCACCACTTAAATAGTTTGATAATTCAGAGGCTTCCTTTACCGGGCTACAGATTAGCTGGCTGTTTCTCAAGGAGTTCCTTGCGGGGTGGGGGAGTGGCTCTGTACGTAAAAAAGTCCATAGACGTATCACGACACTGCACTGAACAGATATTTGAAAGTTGTGCAGCATTAGTTGAATTTAGTGAAACTAAACTTCTAATTGCTGTTGTTTATAGGTCCCCTAACTCCGACTTCAGAGCATTTTTGCTTAAGCTATAGAGGGTTCTTGATTCACTTTGTAGGAAGTACCACAAAGTAGTTATATGTGGTGACTTCAATATTAATTTTATACATGATTGTGCAAGAAAAAGGATGTTGGTAGATCTCCTAAATTCATATCATCTGATGCAAACGGTGTTTTTTCCAACTAGGGTGCAGGGGAACAGTAGCACAGTCATAGACAATATTTTTATTCATTCTTCATTACTAGATGGGCATTCCGTTAGTAAAAGGGTGAATGGCATTTCAGACCATGATGCACAAATTTTAACACTAAAAGGTTTTTGTACTCAAACCAATATCGCATTTAATTACAAATTACGTAGGAAAGTTAATCCAATAGCAATAGAGAGTTTTTCAAAACTTGTCAAGGAACAAGAGTGGCAAGATATTTATAGTGCCGATAATATAGATGATAAATACAATGCTTTCCATAACACATTTCGCATGCTCTTTGAGAGTTGCTTTCCATTAGAACATTCTAAACGGGGTACTAGCAGTAATGGACAGCCCAGTTGGCTGACTAGTGGGATAAGGATATCATGTAGAACAAAGCGGGAATTCTATCAAAATCTTAGAAGTAGTCACAATCAAACTACAGTAGCCCATTACAAACAGTATTGTAAGGTGCTTAAAAATGTTATTAGCAAGGCAAAAAGTATGTGGTATGCAAATAGAATAGCTAATTCACAGGATAAAATTAACGCCATATGGTCAGTTGTGAAGGAACTGTCTGGTCAGCAGCACAAGGTTGATGATATAAAGTCAGTTCGCAGAAATAATATTTCTGTTACTGATAAATCAGATATATGTACAGTATTTAACAACCATTTTATGAGCATTGCTGGTGAATTAAATAAAAATTTAGTTTCTACAGGAAATCATATAAATTTCTTAGCAAATGCCTTTCCGAGATTGACGTCTGAAATACTCCTCTGTGATACAGACAAGAGGGAGATTGAGTCAATAATTAAATCACTGAAGACTAAGGACTCTCATGGTTATGATGGAGTGTCTAGTAGAATATTAAAGTATTGTGCGGCACATGTTAACCCTGCATTTAGCCATATTTGTAATTT
Organism: Schistocerca cancellata; assembly: GCF_023864275.1. Lineage (NCBI taxonomy): Eukaryota > Metazoa > Arthropoda > Insecta > Orthoptera > Acrididae > Schistocerca > Schistocerca cancellata. The sequence continues at coordinate 484,243,196 of NC_064628.1, forward strand.
TTCCTTTAGGAATGGTCAGTTTCCTGAACGATTAAAGTACTCAGTAGTAAAGCCACTTTATAAAAAGGGAGAAAGGGATAATGTAGATAATTTTAGACCTATTTCTAAGCCATCAGTGTTTGCAAAAGTTATCGAAAAGGCTGTGTATGTAAGGTTAATTGATCATTTTATATCACACGATTTGCTATCAAATGTACAGTTCGGCTTTAGAAGTCGTTTGACAACTGAAAATGCTATATTCTCTTTTCTCTGTGATGTACTGGATGGGCTAAACAAAAAGTTTCGAACGCTTGGCGTATTGTTTGATTTAACAAAGGCAATTGACTGTGTTGATCTCACAATATTGCTCCAGAAGTTGGACCATTACGGAATAAGGGGAGTAGCTCACAGTTGGTTCACCTCTTACTTTAGCAACAGGCAGCAAAAGGTCATTATTTACAATGTTGATAACGGCTGTGATGTGGGATCTGAGTGGGGTGCTGTCAAGTGGGGGGTGCCCCAGGGATCAGTGTTGGGGCCGCTCCTGTTCCTTATTTATATAAATGATATGCCCCCTAGTATTATGGGTAACACCAAAATATTTCTGTTTGCTGATGACACTAGCTTGGTAGTAAAGGATGTTGTGTGCAACATTGACTCGGTTTCAAGGAGTGCAGTACATGACCTCAGTTCATGGCTTGTAGAAAATAAACTAACGTTAAATCACAGTAAGACTCAGTTTTTACAGTTTCTAACACACAATTCAACAAAACCTGACGTTTTAATCTCACAGAACGGGCATATGATTAGTGAAACTGAACAGTTCAGATTACTAGGTGTTCAGATAGATAGTAAGCTGTCGTGGAAAGCCCACGTTCAGGATCTTGTTGAAAGACTTAATACTGCCATTTTCACTTTTCGAACGGTATCGAATATTTTTGGCTCAGAAACGGGCGGTTCCGGCAGTAAGTGGTGTGAGTTCACGAACCTCTTGTCGACCTCTGTTCACGAGTCTCGGTATTTTGACATTGGCCTCTCAATATGTATATTCCTTATTGTCGTTTCTTGTTACCAATATTAGTATATTTCCAACAATAAGCAGCTTTCACTCGTTTAATACTCGGCAGAAATCAAACCTCCATTTGGATCGGACTTCCTTAACTCTTGTGCAAAAAGGTGTGCAGTATACTGCTGCAACCATTTTCAATAAGCTGCCACTCGAATTCAAAAATCTCAGCAGTAATCCACGCAACTGAAGAGTTTTCTCATGGGTCACTCCTTCTATTCTGTCGAGGAGTTCCTTGAAAAATTAAGCTGATTGGCATTGTATTGCTGATAGCGTTTGCTTAAACTTATGGACTGATTTTGTTTCAGCTTCATGAACATTTATTTTTATCTGTTATTACTTTTATGTTTTAAGTTCATGCACTGACACGTTCCATGACCTTGGAGATTTGCTCCTCAATTTGGTCCTACGGAACTTGACATGTAAATAAATAAAACTGCCAATCAGTATCCAGGCATCCTCGACAATGAAGTGCTTACTATGACTAGCATTGTTTCGAACTGATAATTAGAACTTCATAACCGTCAATCTTATGAGCTACTACTCAACACAGTGCTGGTGACATCAGAAGATCGACGCCCAGAAAAAGTTCGCATCTGCGGGTTAGCGGCCTCGCGCCCGCAGAGAGCGGACGCGCCGCCGCCAGGTTTGGGACACTTGAGATGCAGAGGCGCGGCCGCCGTCGACACTGGTAGCACGGCGAACAATGGCGCTGCGACAGGCGTCCGCCGCGCCTCGCCGGTGGCATTCAGCGGGCGTCGATGCCTTCTTTCATTGGAGCCGCGTAAGAACTGTTCAAACCGGCGATTTCTGATCGAAGCTACCCTTTTATTGATTCTATTTAGAAGTACTAGTGCCTTTACCACGAAGCCATCGATGTTGTTGCAAGACAGAGACATCTAGTGGTACCCTGAGGTACTTCCACGAATATGGTGCATTGTAACAGTCGCTTACAGCTTTCGAACCAGCAGTCAGAGCGGTGATTGTGCTACGTTATTGTAGGAATTCTGAAACACCGTTTTTGTTACAGTGGCCATATTGAGATCATGGAAAGTGAAAATAGGTGTACCTAAAGTTAATGCAACGTAGATTTGAATTTGTACTACTGATTTTATGAATGATTTCCTTTATGAATGGTTTCGAAATGAAATTTCTTCGAAATGAAATCACTGGGGTAATACGCAATTTTGATAAAAAATTTTATTAATTATTAGGGCCATTTAAGCTTGTTATTTATGACTTTAATTTGTTTCAGGCATTATGAGCTCATTGATGTTTCGGGATGTGGGATTGTGTATAGGAAAAATGTGAGTTAGCTTCCAAATATCGCCGGCCGCGGTGGCCGAGCGGCTCTAGGCGCTTCAGTCCGGAACCGCGATACTGCTACGGTTGCAGTTTCGAATCCTGCCTCGGGCATGGATGTGTGTAACGTCCTTAGGTTAGTCAGGTTTAAGTAGTTCTAAGTTCTAGGGGACTGATGACCTCAGATGTTAAGTTCCATAGTGCTCAGAGCCATTTGAACCATTTTTTGAACTTCCAAATATCACATTGAATGGTGAGTGGTTCCAAAGTGAAACCACCCTCTTAAAACAACTGACAGTTTGCTTTTTGTCAATTTCTCCTTGTACTACGACAAAAAGCTTAGTTTAGTTAAACATTTTAAAATTATATTTATTTGAATATTGTTGGTACTCAATGTGTTAAGCCTGCGATATCATCACAACGCCACATATTTCTCTAAGCTTCTATGTCTTCCTACTCCATCTTTCATCCGTCTGCAAGATGAATGTGATGGAACTGGAATTTACTATCGCACTTATATTTGGTTTTATGTCTTGTGTCACATATGTATGATTAATTATGACAATGGGCATATAAAGACATAGGTTTCTATGCCCCATCAACGATATTATTAAAAGCGCAGCACAAGTCTGAATCGACGAAAAATGGGAAAATAAACCGATCGTGTCCTTCTCAAAGAGACCGTCATATCAGATGCCTTAACCGACTGAGGAAAATCACGAATAACATTCGCGAGGATCTGAACTACCTTCCTCCCGAATACGATTCCTGTGTCTGATCAATGTACGACCTCTCTCGGATGTTTCAGGTGCATAGTTACGTAACTCGACTTGGCTTTTTGGTCCAGAAATCATGAAGCCCTACCGACTGTCGTCTTATCCTCTGAGAGTCGAAGATTCGGATGCGGTATGGAGGGTTTTAACGCACTCAAGGTAGCGTCTTTGGCTGTTAATCAGAACTGGAAGTGATTAATTTTTTATTAAAACTAGTCAGCATGGGTGGCCGAAGACTTACGGCATAAGGAATCACCTTCGTTCTGCCAACGGCCTTGTTAAATAGGACGAAGGAAAGAAGTTTAGGGCACCCTCTCATCTTTGGGCGGGAAACGTCCCCAGAAGAATCTGCGGTCACCAACGGCATAAGAATGCAGAAGGCAGTGGGAAATACTGCAGTAAAGACATTTACTTGTACGCACAGGGCATGGGACCTACAAGTGAGAAAAGTGTCACTATGAGCTCTCCATTGGCTAAAGATTCGCGAATAGCCCATCCTCCGGATCTCCAAGAGGAGCCTAACAATGGGGAAATAACCATAAGGAAAGATTTCAGTCACCAATGAAAGGATAGCATCGTACAAGACAGAGCGTGGAATGTCAGACCTCTTAATGTGGTAGGGACGACAGAATCTCTGAAAAGGTAAATATTAATGCTCAGTCTAAACGTAGTGGCACTCAGAGAAGTGAAATGGCAAGAGGAAAAGAATTGCTGCTCAGATGAATACAGTAACATTAACAGCAGCAGAAATGCTGTAACACGTTCATTATAAATAATGAAGTACTTTCGAGAGTTTGCTACAGTGAAGAACTCAGTGACAGGATTAGTCTCATTTGAATCGAGATCATACCAACGTCGACAGTAATTCAGTTATACATGCTGACGTTATTAGTTGAAGATGACAAGATAGGTAGAGCATATGAGGGTATTCAGCTGGTGTCTCAACAATGTTAATGGACACGATAATCTAATAAACTGAGGTACTGCTACGCGGTAGTAGGGGCAGGAATAGAAGACAGCATTGCAGGAGAACATGAGCTTGGTAGTAAAAACGAGAGAAGAGGTAGACTAATTGAGTTCTGCAACAAAATTTCACCTGTCAATAGAGTATACACTGTTCAGACATCGCAGGTATACCTGGAAACGGCCTTTAGACACGCGAAAATACCAGCTAGATTAAATCACCGTGAGACAGATTCCGAAACGAGGTACTGGATTGTAAGAAGTATCCAGGAGTAGATACAAGCTCCTGTTACAATTTAATAATCAAGAAGAGTGTGCTTTAGCTTAAGGGAATCACCCGGAAGAACCAATTGCAGAATAAGTAAGATACTGAAGTGTTGAGGAAAAATTTGCGTTTGAAGCTCTCTGCGGCTGCAGACACTGTGACAATGAATATTACAGTAGATCTTCCAATAGGGAAGGAATGGACATCTGCAAATAAGACCATCAGAAAAGTAAGACCTACAAATACAGGAAGAAGGAAGGTAGATCCGAGAAAACCTTAGTTAACTGGAGAAACACTTCAACTAGTCGACAAACCAAGGTCGTACAAATTAAAACTGTCTGAGAAAGGTATGAAAAAAAAGGGAACTGCAGAGAAGAAAAGGCGAAATAGCTGCAGGTTAATGTGTTGTTGTTGTTGTTGTGGTCTTCAGTCCTGAGACTGGTTTGATGCAGCTCTCCATGCTACCCTATCCTGTGCAAGTTTCTTCATCTCCCAGTACCTACTCCAACCTACATCCTTCTGAATCTGCTTACTGTATTCATCTCTTGGTCTCCCTCTACGATTTTTACCCTCCACCCTGCCCTCCAATGTTAAATTTGTGATCCCTTGATGCCTCAGAACATGTCCTACCAACCGGTCCCTTCTTCTCGTCAAGTTGTGCCACAAACTCCTCTTCTCCCCAATTCTATTCAATACCTCCTCATTAGTTATGTGATCTACCCATCTAATCTTCAGCATTCTTCTGTAGCACCACATTTCGAAAGCTTCTATTCTCTTCCTGTCCAAACTAGTTATCGTCCATGATTCACTTCCATACATGGCTACACTCCATACAAATACTTTCATAAACGACTTCCTGACACTTAAATCTATACTCGATGTTAACAAATTTCTCTTCTTCAAAAACGCTTTCCTTGCCATAGCCAGTCTACATTTTATATCTTCTCTACTTCGACCATCATCAGTTATTTTGCCCCCCAAATAGCAAAACTCCTTTACTACTTTAAGTGTTTCATTTCCTAATCTAATTCCCTGAGCATCACCCGACTTAATTCGACTACATTCCATTATCCTCGTTTTGCTTTTGTTGATGTTCATCTTATATCCTCCTTTCAAGACACTGTCCATTCCGTTCAACTGCTCTTCCAAGTCCTTTGCTGTCTCTGACAGAATTACAATGTCATCGGCGAACCTCAAAGTTTTTATTTCTTCTCCATGGATTTTAATACCTACTCCGAATTTTTCTTTTGTTTCCTTTACTGCTTACTCAATATACAGATTGAATAACATTGGGGAGAGGCAACAACCCAGTCTCACTCCCTTCCCAACCACTGCTTCCCTTTCATGCCCCTCGACTCTTATAACTGCCACCTGGTTTCTGTACAAATTGTAGCCTTTCGCTCCCTGTATTTTACCCCTGCCACCTTAAGAATTTGAAAGTTAATGTGAAGAAACTGAAAAAAAGATAGTCGCAAGTACAGATTCAACATGCAGAAAGTCAAAACAACCTTCGATGAAACTAAAAGCAAAGATGTCAGCAATAATAATGAAAGAGAAAATCCGTTGTTAAATGTGGGCGATCGGATAAGTGGAAAGAATACACTGAAGGCATCTACGAAGGGCAGGAACTGTACGATGACAAGACACAAGAAGAAATGGAAATCGATTTAGCATACATAGGCATCCTGTGTTACGTTCAGAGTCTGATAGAGCTGTGCAGGACTTGTCAACAAATAAGGCAGAGGGGATACATAACAGTCATTCGAAATTTCTGAAATCAGTAGGAGAATTGGCAACTGAACGACTATTCAGGTTGATGTGTAGAATCTGTGAGACTGGAGAAATACCATTAATCTTTCTGAAAAATATCATCCTCACGTTCTAGAAGACAGCAATGGCAAGTAAGTGCGATAACTATCGAACAATCATCTTAACTGCTCATGCATCCAGGTTGCTGGCAAAACATGACAGTGGGGAAGCAAGTTGAAGATCTCCTAGGGACGATTAGTTTGGCTTTAGTGAAGGTATAGGTACGAGAGAGAGAATTATGGAGTTGTGCTCATAATGGACACAATATTTTTGAAAAATAAAGAAACTTTCATAGGATTTGTCGACGTAGCGTTCGACAATGTAAAATGGTGCAGCATGTTCGCTATTCTCAGAAAGCCACAGTGAAAGACGGGTAATACATGTATGAAAACCAAGAAGGAACAATAAGAATGGAAAACCAAGAACGAAGTGATCGAATTAAAAAGTGTTTGTGAGAGGGATGAACTTTTTCCTACTACTGTTCATTCTGCACATCGAAAAAGCAGTGACAGGAATAATATATAGTTTCCTGAGTGAGATTTTAATTCAGGATGGAAGGATACCAATGATAAGATTAGCTGATGCCATTGCTATTATAAGTGAAAATGACGAAGTATTAAAGGATCTGTTGGAAGGAATGAACAGTCTAATGAGTATAGAATATGGATTGGAGAACTGCAGGACTTACCGAATGGAACTAACAGTGTAATGAGAATACACTATTTATTGAATATACAGTGTGGTCCATTGATAGTGACCGCCAAACAACTCAAGAAATAAGCATCAAACGCAAAAATTTCAAAGAACGAAACTCGTCTAGCTTGAAGGGGGTAACCAGATGGCGCTATGGTTGGCTCGCTAGATGACGCTGCCACAGGTCAAACGGATATCGACTGCGTCTTTTTTAAAAAATGGGAACCCCCATTTTTATTACATATTCGTGTAGTACGTAAAGAAATATGTATCTTTTAGTTGCACCACATTTTTCGCTTTGTGATAGATGGTGCTGTAATAGTCACAAACGTATAAGTACGTGGTTGGGTTGGGTTGTTTGGGGGAAGAGACCAAACAGCGAGGTCATCGGTCTCATCGGATTAGGGAAGGACGGGGAAGGAAGTCGGCCGTTCCCTTTCAAAGGAACCATCCAGGCATTTGCCTCGAGCGATTTAGGGAAATCACGGAAAACCTAAATCAGGACGGGACTGCTACGGTCGCAGGTTCGAATCCTGCCTCGGGCATGGGTGTGTGTGATGTCCTTAGGTTAGTTAGGTTTAAGTAGTTCTAAGTTCTAGGGGACTTATGACCTAAGATGTTGAGTCCCATAGTGCTCAGAGCCATTTGAACCATTTGAACCTAAATCAGGATGTCCGGACGCGGGATTGAACCGTCGTCTTCCCGAATGCGAGTCCACTGTGCTAACCACTGCGCCACCTCGCTCGGTAAAGTACGTGGTATCACGTAACATTCCGCCAGTGCGGACGGTATTTGCTTCGTGATACATTACCCGTGTTAAAATTTACCGTTTACCAATTGCGGAGCCCGCATCTCGTGGTCGTGCGGTAGCGTTCTCGCTTCCCACGCCCGGGTTCCCGGGTTCGATTCCCGGCGGGGTCAGGGATTTTCTCTGCCTCGTGATGGCTGGGTGTTGTGTGCTGTCCTTAGGTTAGTTAGGTTTAAGTAGTTCTAAGTTCTAGGGGACTGATTACCATAGATGTTAAGTCCCATAGTGCTCAGAGCCATTTGAACCATTTTTTGAACCAATTGCGGAAAAGGTCGATATCTAGTTGATGTATGGCTATTGTGATCAAAATGCCCAACGGGCGAGTGCTATGAATGCTGCTCGGTATCCTGGACTACATCATCCAAGTGTCCGGACCGTTCGCCGGATAGTTACGCTATTTAAGGAAACAGGTAGTGTGCAGCCAAACGTGCAACGTCAGCCACGACCTGCAACAAATGATTATGCCCAAGTAGGTATTTTAGCTGCTGTCGCCGCTAATCCGCACATCAGTAGCAGACAAATTGCGCGAGAATCGGGAACCTCAAAAACGTCGGTGTTGAGAATGCTACATCAATATCGATTGCACCCATACCATATTTCTATGCACCAGGTTTTAAATGGTTCAAATGGCTCTGAGCACTATGGGACTTAAATTCTGAGGTCATCAGTCCCCTAGAACTTAGAACTACTTAAACCTAACTAACCTAAGGACATCACACACATCCACGCCCGAGGTAGGATTCGAACCTGTAACGGTCGCGCGGTTCCAGACTGTAGCGCTTAGAACCGCACGGCTATCTCGGCCGGCTATGCTCCAGTAATTGTATGGCGACGACTTTGAACGTCGTGTACAGTTCTGCCACTGGGCACAAGAGAAATTACGGGACGATGACAGATTTTTTGCACGCGTTCTATTTAGCGACGAAGCGTCATTCACTAAAAGCGGTAACGTAAACCGGCATAATATGCACTATTGGACAACAAAAAATCCACGATGGCTGCGACAGGTGGAACATCAGCGACGTTGGCGGTTTAATGTATGGTGCGGCATTATGGGAGGGAGGATAATTGGCCTCAATTTTATCGATGCAATCTAAATGGTGCAATGTATGCTGATTTCGTACGTAATGTTCTACCGATGTTACTACAAGTTGTTTCACTGCTTGACAGAATGGCAATGTACTTCCAACATGATGGATGTCCGGTACATAGCTCGCGTGCGGTTGAAGCGGTATTGAATAGCATTTTTCATGACAGGTGGATTAGTTGTCGAAGCACCATACCATGACCCGCACCTTCACCGTATCTGACGTCCCCAGATTTCCTTCTGTGGGGAAAGCTAAAGGATATTTGCTATCGTGATCCACCGACAACGCCTGACAACATGCGTCAGCGCATTGTCAAAGCATGTGCGAACATTGCGGAAGGCGAACTACTCGCTGTTCAGAGTAACGTCGTTACACGTATTGCCAAATGCATTGAGGTTGACGGACATCATTTTGAGCATTTATTGCTTTAATGTGGTATTTACAGGTAATGACGCTGTAACAGCATGCGTTCTCAGAAATGATAAGTTCACAAAGGTACATATATCACATTGGAACCACCGAAATAAAACGTTCAAACATACCTACGTTCTGCATTTTAATTAAAGAAAACATACCTGTTAGCAACTGTTCGTCTAAAATTGTGAGCCATATGTTTGTGACTATTACAGCGCCATCTATCACAAAGCGAAAAAAGTGGTCCAACTAAATCATTTATATTTCTTTACGTACTACACGAATATGTAAAAAAACGCAGTTTATATCCGTTTGACCTATGGCAGTGCCATCTAGCGGGCTACCCAGCGCCATGTTGTTTCCCCCTTCAAGCTAGACAAGTTTCGTTCTTTGTAGTTTTTTCGATTGACGCTTATTTCGTGAGATATTTGGCCCGGTCAGGATCAATGGACCACCCTGTATACAGATGAAAGTAAAAAGCGATAGTAGATATGAGATTAGTGATAATTTAATCAAATTTGGGGCTCGCAAAGGAGGTGAAGGAATCCTCTTACCTTGGAAGCAAAATAACATATGATGGACAAAGGATGTTGGACATAAAAAGCAGACTTACGCAGCCAGAGGGGGCGTTTCTGGCCAAAAGAAGTCCATTAGTATCAGACATTGACCTTAACTGAAGCAATTTGTAACAATTTGGAATTCAGCTTACTATAGGAGTTAATCGTACAGTGTGGGGAAGGCGGAAAAGATGAGAAGATTTTGAGACATGGTGTTAAAGAAATATGTTGAAATTAAGATGGCCCGTTTAAGGTAAGAAATGAAGAGCTTCTCAACAGACTTGGTCAGGAAATAAATACCTGGAAAACACTGACAAGAAGAAGGGACAGAACAATAGTAAGGAAAACAGAGATTGTAATGCATCCAACAAATAACTGAGAAGTGTAGTCCGAATGAAACCAAACTATTTTCTGTAGCAATAACATCATTAACAGCCACCTTACTTTCAGGCTGATCAACCAGAACATTATGACTTACCTTCGATATAAACCCGTCCAGGAGATAGCAGAGTCACTTGGCGAGGAATGACTGCTATCAGACACACGCACGGTTCATGTGGCGTTAGTGCACGTGCTTTCCGTGTGTAGAACGAGGAATACACGCGATCTATCTGAGTTTAACTTAGAGGAGATTGTGATGGCCCAAAGCCTCGGCGTGAGCGTTTAGGAGGAAGCACGATTTGTCGGCTGTTCGAGGAGTATTGTGGTGACAGTCTTCAACATGTGGTGAAACCAAGGTGAAACCACGTCCAGACGTGACGTCTTGGAATTTGACAGCCACCCTCATTAGAGATATCGGACGTCGGAGGCTGGGCAGACGTAAAAAAGGACAGGCGACGAACTGTGCCGGAACTAACATCAGACTTTGATACTGGGCAGATGGCAAGTGTGTCTGAACACACAGTGTACCGAACACTCCCAACTATGGGCCTCCGCGGCCGTCATCATGTCGGTGGGAGACCACGAATTCGTCTTCTTCCAGTGGAACAGCTCCTTGACACCTGTACTGAGGAACGAAGACTGGCTGGTGGCAGCTCCATTGTATTCTGGGGAACATGCACGTGGACATCCAGTGGCCCAGTGGAGCTTGTACAAGGCACCATGATTGCCAAGGATAATCGTACACTGGTTGCAGATTACGCACACCACGTCCTGACGATCATGTTTGCGACGGCAGTGGCATTTTGCGGCAAGATAATGCATCATGTCACAAGGTGCAGGAGTGTGATGGATTGGTTCGAGGAACACACTGGCGAGTCCCAATTGATGTGCTGCCCCACCGTCAGATCTGAATTCCTGAACTCCATCGAATGCATCTGGGATGTGATTGTACATGGCGTCAGAGCTCATGCCCCCCCCCTCCCCCCACCCCTCTCACCTACCCAGAATTTACGGGAATTAGGTTACTTAGTGGTTTGGCAAATACAACATTACTTTTTGCATTTTCCTGTAGTCCACACATGTTTGTGGCTACTTCTGTCACTTGATTTTAGTAATATAGCCACCGTACACAGTAGGGTTCCATAAAAAAAAATGTCGTGTGACTAGGGCCTCCCGTCGGGTAGACGGTTCGCCGTGTGCAAGTCTTCGGATTTGACGCCATTTCGGCTACTTGCGCGTCGATGGGGATGAAATGATGATTAGGACAACACAACACACAGACCCTGAGCGGAGAAAATATTCGACGCAGACGGGAATCGAACATGGGCCCTTAGGGTTGACATTCTGTGGCGGTGACCACTCAACTACCGGGGGCGGACATTGTTCCTTTCAAATCGCACAAACAAATAGAGGCTCATAAACCCGCGACCTCCACGGTATGAGGCAGCGATGCTGCCCCGACGTCACTTGCAAGTCATAGTTTTGTGGTGCGATATTGCGGTAAGTACATCTCAGATATCGTGTCAATTGTTTTCTTGCCCAGAGTATGAAACACCCTCTACAGGACTAAATTACTGAATGAAAATTGACGTAAATTTACTGCTTGCATGTATGATACAGGCAGGTTTCACCTACTTCTACAAAGAATCTGCGCCTTTCCATAGCAGAATGACTCAAATGTCTGATAGTCGGTTGTGACTGCTTATTATGGCCCATATAAGGGCGGAGAATTGCAGTGTTAATCGCAGTGGTAGGGTCTATTATTCGTCTGCTATTAGTACCCTGGTGCCTGACGTAAGAAACCATCAATCATGGAATATTCGGTGACGTAAGTTTTCACATTACTCTCTACTTGGGTCTTTTTCTCCCGACAGAGGAATAGGAAACTGGCAGGTATGTGTAGTGTGTAGTGTTAGGTGGCGTTCGTAAGGCAACTTTTTACCATTTTCCAAGCAGTTTTCATTGGTGCCGAATAAAGAAGTGAATGCGATAAAGGTTATTCAGTTTCATGGCAGGCAGATTGTACAGCAATCGTTTTTTCATGATTTATATAAGAAATAGTCTCAAATGCAAGTTAGTTATTACAAACAACCCGTTTCGCCTGGTCAAATTCCAATGTAGCCCACTTTTAGACGGTTTACTTACCTGTAATTGTGGTTTATAAGATGTACGTGTGGCTCTACGCTGTGCTTCGCTCGATTGTATTCACATTTTCCAAGTGGATCTAGTCTGACAAAAATGTCGTTTATATGGTTCATTCACCATCAATTCTGATCAATAGTCTTCCCAGCCGGTCATATGAAGTGCTCTTGGTAACTTTTCATAAAATCTGATGAAGTCTTAACCAGACAAAACGCGTTATTTAGAACAAAAATAACTTCGTAACTAAGACTGTTTCTTGTACGAAGTGAATTTTAGTTTGTAACTGTGGGTTTTGGAATAGAGGCAATAACGGTCCGGAGCCGAGAAATTACAAGGGTCGGTCTACGCTCGAGCTTCATAGAAAGGAATCTACTGGAAGCAGTTTTGCTCCTATAAACGTGAGTCTCGTTTCATATTGACTTCTTACTGAACAACTGAATATGTTAGTCAACTGAATACGTTAGTCCCAGGGCTGGCAACTGTAAACGAGGTATAGGAGGAAAGCTGGGGTAATTTATGGAACAGGTAGGAAAGCGTCAACTATTTTAGAAACAACATCAATATAACGACTAGTTTGCAAGTATGAGTATCTGAATTACCCACAATGAGGGAGCAATAGTGATGTGCATACGGTTCAATTCGTATGCGGATATCATATAGCGTCTTGTTTCTCTCAGTGCATCTAAAATTCGTGATTTCTGGAAGTGTTTCTCCACTGAGGAGATGAAGTCTTTTCAAATCCTACATACAGCTTTTTTTTGGACGCATACAGGATGTTTATAAATTAGTTATTAAGGTAACCTTTAATTATGAAAAAGGCAGAGATGTTAGAGAAATGTTGGATAGAGCACTTAATGCAGTATACCTTCAAGTTTTATTTGCAAATGTTCAGTACGGCTATCTTTTGTAACACGACCAATGTCAAATTTGCAGCGAACTTTGTTAAACATTTCTACACAAAACTCAGCTCATTTTTCTTTGTCACTTTCTCTTAAACATTGCAAAGTTCCATTTTGTGGGATTTGAATGACAGGATGACAGGCTTTTCCATAGTACTTTCCACATTGTAACACTAGATATATTCTAAATTTCCTTTACTTTACGTCTATGGTCACAAATTTTTCGTCAACAGATTACCGGTTTCGGTCTATAATGACCATCTTCAGACCTGTTTTATAAAAACAATGTCCTTTTCATAAAACAGATCTGAAGATGGTCGTTATAGACCGAAACCGGTAATCTGTTGACAAAAGGTTTCTGACCATAGACGTAAAGTAAAGGAAATTATTCTATATTCGGGTCACTGTTTTATTCGCGACAACGTCGCAGCATGTGAAACTAGGTATATTCACTTCTAAGCTGACATGTCTTGTTGATTTGCCCGGATTACGAATGTAAGACTGCCCATCTTGTTCAATTGTTGCGTTAGAGACTGCTGACTGACCCTCACCCGGCATTCTATGCGATCCAAAGCCACCTTTGGTGAGTCGATTGTACCATTTAATAACAGTTTGTCTTTGAGATGGAGGCTTGTAATATTTATTCCTGAATAGTCTCTGAAGTGTGGTATCGCATTTGAAGTCATGAAACCATAAACAACACTGTGCACGCCCTGAACCATTCTACGTCTCCATGATGGCTGTTGGAACTACTCAATCGCGAATGCCACCTACTGTAGAGGGAGTGTCAGGAACTAATAGTGTTAGGCGAGAATAAAACTTGAATATTTAGCGCATTCAGTGTTATAGAAAACATATCTGTAAGTTATTTACTCTTTTCACAATAAAAGGCTACTTTTGTGAGGATCGGTTGGTAGGACATGTTTTGAGGCATCAAGGGATCACCAATTTAGTATTGGAGGTCAGCGTAGAGGGTAAAAATCGTAAAGGGAGACCAAGAGATGAATACACTAAGCAGATTCAGAGGGATGTAGGCTGCAGTACGTACTGGGAGATGAAGAAGCTTGCACAGGATAGAGTAGCGTGGAGAGCTTCATCAAACCAGTCTCAGGACTGAAGACCACAACAACAAATGATTTGTAAAAATTACGTACATCCACAGATTTAGACATGATTCTAAGAGCACGACGAGCCTTAATTAAATACTTTCGTAATTGTACTACCGACTGAGTGTATTTTTCAAAATTTTTGTGGAAGGCTGGACGTTTAGTAACACTCACACGCACGAACTCCCAGAGAAATGGTTATGAGCACTATGGGACTTAACATCTGAAGTCATCAGTTCCCTAGAACTTAGAACTACTTAAACCTAACTAACCTAAGGACGTCACACACATCCATGCCCTAGGCAGGATTCGAACTTGCGACCGCAGCGGTCGCGCGGTTCCGGAATGAAGCGCCTAGAACCGCTCGGTCACCGAGGCCGGCACTCCCAGAGACAGATCCTGTATATTCCAATGGTGTGGAAATTTGGGTGGAGAGTCTGTAAACGGGAAAAAAATATTGACAGTCGTCAGCACCACAGATCGCGGTCTACCGCCGCAAGGCGATGCCCAGAAAGCGGTCCGAGCCCGCCGGCACCGTCCCCTTGTGCCTCCAGTTGCTCGCGCAGCCGAGACCGCTTTTACGCACCTGAGGGGACGCAAGCTGTCGGTTGTTAACGGCGGGTGCGCTGCTGTGTGGGCGGAGGGCAGACCCGACACTTTACCGCACCATAAGATCCGAGCAGCCAGTCAGTGTAAATAACGAAACCCATAAATAAGTGCGCGCGGGAATAAAAGTTTAAGTGCCGCCCGCTGACGCGTAGGGCGGGCAGTGCGAGGTGAAAGTGTAACCGCAGCGGGCCGCGGCGTTCCACTTGCCGCCGAGTCGAGCTCGTATATGCATCGCCGACGAACGTCCCCAGTGACGCGGGAACATTTTTGCGGTTAGAATGTCACTTTCACGTCAACGACTCTCACCGTTATTGAGGTGGAAGAGATTCTTCAAAAAGCAGAAACTTGTTGAAAGTGGAACTGCATACTAAGAGATTCCCAGCATACTGCCAGTACTGTAAGGGCACAGACGTGTGATATCAAATCTGGGATGACTGCAATTATGTGACTAAAACTGTGTACTGGGTCGGGCACTATAACCAGATGCCCATAACTCTTTAATGCTACATAATATTTTTAATTCTTTCTTCACCAATTTAATCTTGCACCAGCTTCAGATATATCTCACCAACTAGCAACAAACTGCTGCATTGCCATGAAGGATGAGGAGTCTCCGCCCAGATTTTATCGATATTAGACGCGGTGTCAC
Organism: Schistocerca cancellata; assembly: GCF_023864275.1. NCBI lineage: Eukaryota > Metazoa > Arthropoda > Insecta > Orthoptera > Acrididae > Schistocerca > Schistocerca cancellata. Next base: position 484,258,699 of record NC_064628.1, read on the forward strand.
GTAAGGGTAGTTTACACAGTTGCGTATCATTTAAGCGGAAAATATGACTTACTTCCAGCATGCTGGTTGGCAACAATGCAGCGACATGAAATGGTTCAACAAAATTGTAAAATTCTGTGAAAACTGCAAAGAACTTCGTTTTAATTAAGTGTGACTAGTTTCTGATATTTTCAGTCCACTTTCAAATCATCCACATAAGTTATACAGCGACACTCATTACGTCTGAAATGAATGCATGCACAGTACGGTCGTTTTGTAAATAAAATGTTGCAATATTAAAAAAGGAAGAAACGTTCTAATGTTTTACAAAATTATGTTAATTTAGTGACGTATCGACTTTCGGCTACTCAGGCCATTTTCAAATGACAACTGACTGTCGCAAACACAGATAAATATTAAGTGCGACTTACACAGATACTATTTGTACAAATGAGACAGATACGAGGTGATGCACAATTAAATGGGAAGCTGCATGTTTGTAGTTATGTGGTTGCTGAGAGCTTATAGGGATTACAGTATCAGTGGCTATGTTTCTTTCTGTATATGCTAAACACGTGTTTTCTTGTACTAATATCTATTTAAGGCCAAAGAAATTTATAGAAGAGCATTCCGCTACATTGTAAACTGAATGTTCTTATGTTGTGAGTTTGAATGTGTAAGTAGGCTGTTTATGTTTTCTTATTGGCAACGTTACGTAGCGCTCTGTATGAAAATCACTGGCTGTGCTGTGTGCAGTCTGTGGCTAGTTTGCATTGTTGTCTGCCATTGTAGTGTTGGGCAGCTGGATGTTAACAGCGCGTAGCGTTGCGCAGTTGGAGGTGAGCCGCCAGCAGTGGTGGATGTGGGGAGAGAAATGGCGGAACTTTGAAATTCGTAAAACTGGATGTCATGAACTGCTATATATATTATGACTTTTGATGACTATTAAGGTAAATACATTGTTTGTTCTCTGTTAAAATCTTTCATTTGCTAACTATGCCTATCAGTAGTTAGTGCCTTCCGTTGTTTGAATCTTTTATTTAGCTGGCAGTAGTGGCGCTCGCTGTATTGCAGTAGTTCGAGTAATGAAGATTTTTGCGAGGTAAGTGATTTGTGAAAGGTATAGGTTAATGTTAGTCAGGGTCATTCTTTTGTAGGGATTTTTGAAAGTCAGATTGCGTTGCGCTAAAAATATTGTGTATCAGTTTAAGCATAGTCTTGTATAATTTTTCTAAGGGGACGTTTCATATGTCGACCCTTAGCCGAGGATACCTCCCTGGAATCTTCTGATTTTTTCTTGAAGTTTGTGTAATTAGTGTAGATTTTGTTTATTGCTAGCGCGGAATTGTAGAGAGAATCTCCTTTGTAGTTGCAGTCTTTCATTGTTGTACAGTAAAACAGTTGTGTCATGCATGTAGATTTGCACCAAGTATTTCGCAGCTGCGCTTGCAATTAACTACATATTATTTTCAGTGCTATGTTAATGTGTTCTCTTATTTTTGCTCTTCAAATTGTGCTTTTCTGTGTTATCGTGTGAAATATTGTGACAATAATGGCGTGTGAAAAACGTAACACTAGGCTCCAAAGTAAACTGAGAAATAATAGTGAAGACGAGCGTAGCTTATCAGCACCACTGGGTAATGAATTAACAGACATTCGAAGTAGTAATTTGGTAATTGTGCATAGGGAAATGGAGCGGGCGGCAAATAATGGTGTAGACAGTGAAACAGGTAGTGATCAGGGAAGCATTATCGATTGATCGGTCGGCAACAGCTCGCTTCAGGTTTCCGAAATGACAGGACACAGTTTCGTAAATACTGTAGGTTCAGGTTTTGGGTCCTCACCGTTTTCTCAAATAAGTCAAGACACATTTTCTGCTTGTCAAAATGTGAATGTTTCCGGTGCAAATTCACTGCCGAAAAGCACTGAGGAACATGTTTCAGACATCAGTGCACTGTTATTACAGTTAATGCAACAAATGGGACAAAGGCTTCAAAAGTTAGACGCAATGGAACAACACCAGAGACAAACACAGCAACAGTTAGACACAGTGGAACAAAATCTTAAAAAGTTAGACACGGTGGAATAAAATCTTAAAAGGTTAGACACAATGGAACAAAATCTTCAAAAGTTAGACACCACGCTTGAACAAACAAGTGAAGATTTTACTACTGAGTTACATAACATCGAATCGAAATGTCAAAAAGTCTGTAATGACGTAACAACACAAATTTGTGAGCATTTCCAACCTATTTTTTCGCGTCATGAAAATGCATTACAGAATCACGAAGCAGCCATAAAAGAACTGCAAACTACTGTTCATCAAAATCACGACACCTTTCAAGCTAAAATTGACTCAGTTGCATCTACCGATTCGGTTAAGCAACTTGCAAAAACTCAAGAAAACTTAAAGGACACAGTACATACGATTTAAACACAAATGGACACTCTGAAACTTGGTTCAGAAAAACACACTGAGGAAATAAGTACACTATCGGAGAAAGTAGCCGAACTTTCGGATCAGTTCACTAACTTATCTGCAAAGGTAGATGATGATCTGAATGACACAAGACCTGTAGCCATCACTGACACAGAAGAGTATGAACAAATTAAGAAATTCAAACAAAATCAGAATCAAATTAATACGCAATACAAAAGAGAAATCCGGGAAGACCAAGATCAGTTGGCACAAGTAATACAAAAATCTCATATTTGAGAGGACACTCGCGCTCCAACACGGGAAGAGGAACTTAGAAATACGGAAAAGCCACAAAATAATAACACAGGGTATTTCGGAAATTATGAAAGAAATTGGCAAGGTGCACCGAATTTTGAGATGGAACCGCCGACACGACGTAACAATGACCGATATGCTACTCGCCGACACGATGATTTTGACTATAAGCTGTTCATTACTACACTTAAATTCAAAACGTTTAAGAATTCTGGCAACGACATTCATCCACAAGCGTGGCTCCATCAATTCTCTCATTGTTTTCCTCCCAACTGGTCATTGGAGCACAGGTTAGAATTTATGTGTGGCTACTTGGAGAATGAACCAGCTGTAAGAATGCGATCGGTCATTCACGATTGTCACAGTGAAGGAGATTTTTATCATGCCTTCCTCTCAGCATATTGGTCTCAAGCTACACAAGACCGAGTAAAACATAGCATCATAATGATGAAACATTTCGAACAACCTGAGTTTTCCAGTCTTGTGAAATATTTTGAAGACATGTTGCACAAGAATCAGTACCTGTCAAACCCATACAGCCCCTCAGAACTCATCCGCATTTGCTTAAACAAACTGCCTGAACATTTACGAGATATTATTTTACCAGGACGTTGCAAAGACAACATTGATGCTTTTCAGGGACTGTTACAAGAACTGGAAATTGACACTGACAATCGCGGAACGCGAAAACAGGAACACAACAACTACAGGTCACATCCGTTGCAATTCCGTGATGACAGAAATAACTGGACACGACAAGGCTATTCTTACAACGCAAATCGTGACCAAAACAGACATCACCCATATAACAACCGTTGGGAGAATAATAGTTACAGAGAAAGATCGCTTTTCCGTAGTAATAAATGTGACAGAGACAACCATAGAAACAGACAAGATGGGATCCAAAATATTTATTATCAAGGGAGACAGAATAACTTCAGACGCAACGGTCCACCACGCAGTTACGATTCCGGGAGAAATTCTCCACCACATGACCGACAAACGGAGATGGCTGCTGGCCATCTCTACAAGGGCTACAATGGGTCTGCACCTTTGATGACTCACCAATACCATTATTTCTACAAGGACTACAGTGGGTCTGCACCTCAGGTGGCCCACCAATACCATACTCTCTACCAGGACTACAGTGGTCTGCTCTGTGATGACCTACCTACCAATATTCTTCAAAACTTCCACTGACTCTGCTGTGGGTTTACTCTGTTGTGGCCCATTACCTGTCTGCATGTCGAGAGTCAGCACTGTCTTTCTGTTGGAAGGACAACACTACTTCTTTAAGACTGCATGGAAATCCACTACTTCCGTGTGCATTTTCTTTTATTGTTCAGACTTTGAGAAAAACACTGCAATTTTACTGTGATGAATGATCAGGACTGTCTTTATGGACTGTGAGAAAATTTTAGCATTTGACCAACATTGTATCAATAAGTGTGTGCATTTGATATCTTTGTTATTATAATTATGAAAAATTTTATCAAATCATTATTGGCCACTGCCAAAACTATTTGTAAAATTTTTTGTGGGGGGCATGGGGGCTATGTAAGTAGGCTGTTTATGTTTTCTTATTGGCAACGTTACGTAGCGCTCTGCATGAAAATCACTGGCTGTGCTGTGTGCAGTCTGTGGCTAGTTTGCATTGTTGTCTGCCATTGTAGTGTTGGGCAGCTGGATGTTAACAGCGTGTAGCGTTGCGCAGTTGGAGGTGAGCCGCCAGCAGTGGTGGATGTGGGGAGAGAAATGGCGGAGCCGGCCGGAGTGGCCGAGCGGTTAAAGGCGCTACAGTCTGGAACCGCACGACCGCTACAGTCGCAGGTTCGAATCCTGCCTCGGGCATGGACGTATGTGATGTCCTTAGGTTAGTTAGGTTTAAGTAGTTCTAAGTTCTAGGGGACTTACGACCACAGCAGTTGAGTCCGATAGTGCTCAAAGTCATTTGAACCATTTTTAGAGAAATGGCGGAATTTTTAAATTTGTAAAACTGGATGTCTTGAACTGCTATATGTATTATGAATTTTGATGACTATTAAGGTAAATACATTGTTTGTTCTCTGTTAAAATCTTTCATTTGCTAACTATGCCTATCAGTAGTTAGTGCCTTCCGTAATTTGAATCTTTTATTTAGCTGGCAGTAGTGGCGCTCGCTGTATTGCAGTAGTTCGAGTAATGAAGATTTTTGTGAGGTAAGTGATTTGTGAAAGGTATAGGTTAATGTTAGTCAGATCCATTCTTTTGTAGGGATTTTTGAAAGTCAGATTGCGTTGCGCTAAAAATATTGTGTGTCAGTTTAAACACAGTCATGTATAATTGTTCTAAGGGGACGTTTCAAATGCTGTAGTAATGTATCTGACTGTCTTGTGGTATTAGTCCACAAATATGGCACATCATCGACATATCTCAATCAGTACTTAATTTTACAATTCAATGGCTCTTGCTGTAAGAAATTTTGTTTTAAATCGTCTATGAAAATTTGAGATACTATAGGACTACGAGGTGAGCCCATAGCTACGCCATCAGACTGACTATAATACTTGCTTTGAAACTGGAATAATTCTGTTTTACACAGATCTGAGAAGCATGAAATATATCACATAATTCCACAGGATCTACTTTGGATTTGCGTTAATGATCTCTTAGCACCTTTGTAGATTCCTCTATAGGAACATTTGTAAATAACCTAGTGACATCCAATGACACTAGTTTAGAACTGGATGGAATTTAAATGGCTTTAACTTTCTCAACAAGAGCCATAGAATTTTTAACACCTAACTTAGCGTTAAAACTGGTTTCCTTTTTAATGATACAATCAAATTCTTTCGCTAGTCGGTAAAATTGAGCGGAAAAGGATGGACACGATTGGGTGTAACGGAAAAATCATAAAGTGTATATTGGTCGGTCAGGCAGAGAACGTGAAGAGAAGCTGCCGATTAAGGATAAAAGGTTAGACCTTTGCTGATCATATTTAGCAGAAAACCATTCATATGACGTAGACTGTAAAGTTTTACATTACATCAACAAAAGCAGAAATATGACCCTACTGTAAATCTACAAACACATGACAAAGAATGCCAGTCTAGTATTAACTGATCAGACTCAATTTCCATTTTGCTCTTTGTTAAAGTTTCTCGTTACAAATATTAGATTCAAAGTGAAAAGTAATCTTACTTCTCAACATTTGTTAAATTTATCTCCGCTTCCAAACTTAGTTTATCTATTTTTAGTTAATGTAATTTTTAATGTCTTCCTATGTAAATGCTCTGTCATTTTTGTATCTTTTGTGCAAATAATATCTGTGCAAGTCGCACTTCATGTTTATCTGTGATTGCAACATTCGTTGTCATCTGAAGATGGCCTTAGATGCTGAAAGCCGTTTCGTGACCAAATAAATGTAGTTTTGCAGAACATTAGAAAGTGTTTTGCTTTTTAATATTTTTATTATGTTCTGTCAGTTAACGTTAAAATGTTGCACTGACCCACACTCATCCCCCAGAATTCACACGTAATGAATGTTGTTGTATGCCTTATGTGGATGGTTTGAAAATGGACCGAAAAGGTCCGAAATTAGCCATTAGTTAGTAAAGGCACATTTCTTTTCAACTTTTACGATTTTTTACTACTTTGTCGAACAGTATGAGTTCACTAACGCAACAACTATTCTTCTTCTTTTCAATTTTACTATCACCTTTATTTGTAATTTCACTGTTTTTACTAACATAATTATTATCTATGATTTTGTTCATAGCTGTAGTTCAGTAACTGCAGAGTATTTCAACAGACACAGAAAGTCAGCCAACAGCTGCACAAGAAAACCTTTATTGATTTACTTTAACGGTTTCAACAGTTAAAAGTGTCATCTTCAGAAGTTATACAGGCTCATATCAATGACGAACAAGTGAACAACGACAGTAACATGACACCTCTCACTGAGTGTATTGTCAGAAGTGTCTGCTCCGATCGCTTTTCGCCACATTTTGTGTAAGTGCATGTGAGGTATAGTAGTGAACGGAATTTTATGAAAAACCGAGTGAAAGCAATGCACTAAATAGTAGCTGATTGATACACCAACCAGAGACACGAAACAGGACGGAAAATATAAGTACAGAAACGTACATAACCTCTACACTCGAAACACCTCACAACAAATACGCAGTAATTTTCTTCATGGCTAGTTTTCAGATGACATGATGTCAGAAAACGACGAAAGCTAGCACTAAAATCTATGTATAATAATAAGTTCTATTAGCTATGTAATTTTAAGGTGAATGTCCAAACAAAACGAAGCAAATTGCAAATATTGTATTTCCTAGGCCTACAACAGTTAAATTATTACAAATGTGATATTGTACTTTACAGAAATAGAAATTTAACCCACAGAAGATGACACATTGGTGCCGAAACATGTCTGGGTAAACACAAAAGCAAACAATCCAGTTTTTTCTCATATCATTAGCTTACCAACAAACTCCTGAAGACGACAGTTTAAACTGATGAAACCGATAAAGTGATTCAAATAAAAGTTCTCTTGTTAGCTCACTACTGACGCTTTATCTTTCTTATCCTACTTGAAGTAATCGGCAGTCAGCCCAGTGGTGCTTATCTTCTGACTCTTGGAAGTTTGATTCGTTAAAAATAATGCTCTCTTTTGTAGATGTAACAGAGAAAATTTTGTCTGTCGAGGTAAATAAATGTAATTTTCTGGTATCTAAAAACAAATATGTAAGTCAATAAAGGTAAACATCTAGTATTTGAAAATAAATCTACCTTGTTTTAGCTGTCGGCGAAGCTTCCGATATGTGTGGTAGTGCTGAATGAAACTTTTACGCTCTCGACATTTCGTCCAGAGATGTGATGGACATCTTGAGAGGTGCTCTTCGTTCTGCTGAGTCTTCCCGACGAGGAGTACTTCTGAAGAATTCCAGCCCAGCTCTGAATGATACGTGAAAAACGGAAAAGTTTCATTGACTACGACCATACAACTCGTAAGATTCGCCAGTAGCTAAGACATGCTGACGCGAAATCTTTCATTGTACTCCATTATTTTCTCCTTCCTCGTCAGCTAAATGCACTTTCGAATTACTGGTAATAAAATTTGTTTTCTGAGTGTTTCATTTACTTTGCTCCTACGGTTATCTTTATTTAGATTAGTCTTGACGCTGCTGTCTGACAAACAATGCCGTATTCTTTGTCACAAAGTAATCCATTGTCAAAGTGAACTATTCTCGACCATGATCAGTCAAAAGTCGTCGTATAGAGCAAAGAAGACGTTTCCTAATTACTCATAAATCATTCAGTGTTGGTATCCTTCTCTTTTATGCTAGAACATTGCGCCAGAGACTTTGTCACAGTGGCACCGACATCTGGAGACCAGTTGGCTGTATCAATAGCTCTGGCGTTGCAATGGGTCCCAACAAATGACGGATCAAAAATGCCGACTGACAATTAGCTTTCACAATTTCTCACTCCCATTATCAGCCTTGAACCAAGGAATTCTTAGCAATGGTTTCTGTCTAGTCATAATTTCTATGACTTTAAAATACGGGCACCTATTGTTACTGAACACAAAAAGTAGTTCACTTACAAGGAGTAATACCAAAAACTATTCAACACTATCAGGAAAATCTCCAAATCGAGCCTAAAGCTGGTTGCAGCTTTCTATAGCTTTTTATAAGTTGCCTTAAGAAATACAGCTACCAGCCACTTTTTTTTATGAGGCGTGTTTTGGTCTTTCGCCCAGCTTAAATTGGCATAATACGTATTTAAAACTTCAGTTAACACATCGTTAAAACATCTACGGCAATTTCAGTTCTACATCTGCCTTTCATACTGTTTGTCACTACTTCTATTTTTCGCATTTATAAGCGTAACACAAACACTTTTTCTTTGCGTGATGCACAATAAACAGCGCAGCATCCGCCAATTGTCGACTGATATGTTTGTAAAGAAAAGACTCCAAGAGAAATATATGGTCATGTGTGACGATAATTCGTTCGAGAGGACATAGTTTTATTGTGCGACCAATGGTCATTTCTTCTCTTCATTAATTCACATCTTTATATTGCTCCGAAATTGGTGAAATACCGATCAGCTCATGAGTCCTCACATTATGTGAGTAATTTATGTGATTACTAGTAGTGGTGCGGTGTACCTCCGTCACGCACCATACGGTGGCTTGCGGAGTTTCTATGTAGCTGCAGATGGACGATTAGTAGTTACTAACTATAAATAAATGTTACAAATGTTGCTAATATGTAGATCGGATCGAGAAGTTTTCTATTCCTTGAATACAGTTACACTGCGTACGTCTACTTGTGGACAGACTGAAGATACATGAAGTCCAGTGTTACACTTTCAATTCCACTATTATTTACCATGCCTGGGAATCTTCAGAGAGAAGTTTTACACAGCCGTTGTGTTAGAATTATTTACCTATCAAGAACAATTAACAGGCTTTCTCTCACTTTAATACTTAAATGTTATTGTTTTTGTAATGAAAGGCTTCCACTAAAATCTAAATTAACTACTTTGTCAGGATGCTTTTTTTTTGGCAACTTTACGTCCACATCGGCTCTTTTAGTGTACTCCTCACCTAATTTTCATTTCCTTTTTGCTGTCTCCCATGCAATTCTGATAGTTGGTTCATTTTCTGGTATCACTTAATTCTAATGCAGTGCTCTTTTTCTTCCTAACAAACTCCATAATCAGTTGCTTTAAGGAATGTTTGTGGAACATATCTGCCACAAATATAATCGCAACACGAAGAAATAAGATATCACGGAATGAGCTCATCGCACACTTTCGCACATGAATCGCCAATTCAAAGCATCTTTTCGCTGCCAACACGACCTTATTGTTATGCGAACTCTAACTCCAAAGAAACCGCAGCTGCTCTGACTTCACGATCTGCTCTCCGAAGTAACATATACAATAAGAGTTAGTACCAAAGTGACCTTGACGCGTGCACCATGTAAATGTTTTCGCATGTATAAGAGAAGCATTAAACACCGTTAGGCGACTCACATAAAAGAAAGTAACCGAGTTGTGGATCACGTTGCCCAAAGTACGCTGTTTGATTTAGCAAACACTTATACGCAGATGAATCATTACCTGCTCCTTAGTACAGACACATGTTTTTCTTAAGTATATTCTTCAAATAGATACTTTCAAAAAAAGGTAATTCATTTAACCGTCAATATACCTCATCAGTCCAAAAAGTTACGAAACTGGAAAAATAAAAAAACACATAAAAGTTAAGATGTTCTATATAATATACCCCCATTTGAATACAACGCTCATGACGTTAATACAACCACGTAAAAAATGCCAGAAAAATCCTTCTTTGGGATGTTGTTAAGCTCCGGCGTTAAATACGCACCTTCCTCGGTCTTGACGAACCGTCAGAAACCCAATCTCCACTTTTTAGTTTTGTGCCATGTTCGAGAAAAGAGCTGTCCGTGTTTTTCACTCCACTCTAGTTGTGGCGGGTGTCGATGTGTCGCCGTGTTTTGTTAGGGAGTCAAGCGGCTTCAGTTAAATCTTTTCCCTTATACCGAAATTATATAATGTGTGTACGAGTGGACGTTGTTGTGTATGAACGATAACATATAGAGTTCTGGGTCTGGCCGTGAGTCGTGCATTGATAGTGAAAACGATAAGGTGACCACTTACGTAATGCGGGAAATCCAGGTTCGACACCCAGTTTGGCAGAAATTGTCATTGTTACCATTCCATTATTCAGCTGATGGTTGTCCGTATTTACAACATCGAATGTATTTCATGTACATAAAAGACGAAAATAATGAGGAGTAGCAGAAGTGAGATTAACGATAATTCTAAATTAGGACCGTGAAGAAAACGAAGTGAAGGTGTTCAGCAAGCAAAATAGCGCCCGATAAACGAAAGAAAAGCAGAATAGAACAGTAAAATATAGCCTTACTCCCTAAAAGGAGTTATTATATCAAACAAAAGCCTTAAATCAAGACAAAAAGAATTCTGTTTGAATATTTCGTGTCCGTGTCGTGGAATTTCCGTGAAAAGTAGGGATGTAGTCAGTACAAGCGTTTCGCATTGGCTCAAATGGCTCTGAGCACTATGGCACTAAACTTCTGAGGTCATCAGTCCCCTAGAACTTAGAACTACTTGAACCTAACTAACCTAAGGACATCACACACATCCATGCCCCAGGCAGGATTCGAACCTGCGAACGTAGCGGTCGCGTGGTTCCAGACTGTAGCGCCTAGAACAGCTCTACCACACCGGCCGGCCGTTTCGTATTAATATGTAATTTAATTATCAATCAGTTTAATAGAATGGTCACACAGAGTGGTATAATGGTTACAAAATACATAAATTACAAGCCCGGACTGTCGCTGGTTGCTGTATGTCCGATGGACCAGTTACGTAATCGGTTGCCGACATTATTTCATTTCCTTTTCGATGCTGCCGTAGCACTCGCATTCGCTCGGCACCCGACTTTTCAGGCGCATTAAGTTCCTTTCGGCGTGAGCTTTCCTCTGACTTGCATTCTTTATAATTGCGAGAGAATTTACTATTTATGTGAGATGAGATCTTTCACTGTTTTCTTATTGTAGAAATAATTCAGACGTCGATTTATATTCAGGTGCACGTTTCTGTTGTCTCACTATGGGCCCTACCAGTGCTGCAAAAATTCTTCACAATGACACCCGAATAAATGTCCTATGTCCTAGCTAAAAGCGTGTCCATGGTACAGCAATTTATAATATTACAGAACGGTAATTTGTAATAACCGTGTGCGGCTGGTCCCGGCGGACGTTCGAGTCCTCCCTCGGGCATGGGTGTGTGTGTTTGTCCTTAGGATAATTTAGGTTAAGTAGTGTGTAAGCTTAGTGACTGATGACCTTAGCAGTAAAGTACCATAAGATTTCACACACATTTGAACACTTTTGTAATAACCGTGCGCATGTGCCGCACGCTACGATGTCATCAGAGGCACAACAAATACTGCGTGACAACTACATACAAACATCGTCCAGCTGCTTGCAAGTATGGATGGTCAGACATCAAAGACTATTGACAGCGGTCCGAAATTAATTCGAAATAAATTCACTTACTGCGAATATCATGGCATCTGCTGTGTTGGGTACATATACATGTACATACCGTATATTACTACCCGTTAGTGACATGAAAATTTTTACCAGACCAGTACTCGAGCGCGGATTTCCTGCCTATCGCGAGAAGTTATCTTCCCCACTTCGGCTATCCGTACACACCTCCCCGACCAACCGAAACTTCGATATGTCACACTGTCTACATCCCTGTACCATTGACTCGAAGCGGAAAGTCCAGATTCGAGTCCCGGTCCGGCACAAACTTCCACGTGTCACTGATACGTAGTATACTATCGTTGCCTAACGCAGCTGATGCCAAGACATTCGCAGTCAGGAAATTTATTTACAATTAATTTTAAACGACTGTAAATCTTCATTAATGTCTGTTCAGCCAAACATGCAATAAATATTACATGCCGAGGCAGGCATAAGACGATGATATCGTGTCCTGATTCCTCATAGTTTAGTTCTCACTTGTGCCGGAATACAGAATAAAGAAGCGACCATTAAGTGATAAATATAGGATACTATGGTGTAGGTACGTAGAAAATGTGACGTTTTGAAGTCTGGGTCAGTCCGGAAGACGTGCACGGATAGCCGATGGCGGCTAAGGTCACCGCTCGCGATAAGCAGTTCCAGTCCAGTACAAATTTTTGTATGTCACGAACTCTTAGCACTTCTTTACCAACCACAGATGATGATATTCAGTCGACGAATTTATTTCGACGTGATCCAAATGCTTTTGGCTCAACTACAGCATATGGTCCATTAGTCTCTTAGTTGTTAGCGATTCAAATCTCACGGTTTTTTGTCACGCAGAGTTGGACCGACATGTGAATAGAAGTTTTCACGTCAAAATTTGTAAGACCTGACGTCTGGGGCACAACATTGTGTGAATGCGAATCGTAGACAGCGGGAAAACCAGAAAAGATGTGAATCGAAGCGTTTGAGATGTGGTGCTACAGAAAAATGTAAAAAATTAGGTGGACCAGAAAGGTAATGAGAGAGGTGTTTCTCCGCAGCATCAGCAGATTTTTTTTGGTCATCAGTCTACTGAGTGGTTTGATGCGGCCCGCCACGAATTCCTTTCCCGTGCTAACCTCTTCATCTCAGAGTAGCACTTGCAACCTACGTCCTCAATTATTTGCTTGACGTATTCCAATCTCTGTCTTCCTCTACAGTTTTTGCCCTCTACAGCTCCCTCTAGTACCATGGAAGTCATTCCCTCATGTCTTAGCAGATGTCCTATCATCCTGTCCCTTCTCCTTATCAGTGTTTTCCACATATTCCTTTCCTCTCCGATTCTGCGTAGAACCTCCTCATTCCTTACCTTATCAATCCACCTAATTTTCAAATGGTTCAAATGGCTCTGGGGACTTAACATCTGTGGTCATCAGTCCCCTAGAACTTAGAACTACTTAAACCTAACTAACATAAGGACATCACACACATCCATGCCCGAGGCAGGATTCGAACCCGCGACCGTAGCGGTCACGCGGATCCAGACTGAAGTGCCTAGAACCGCACGGCCACACCGGCCAGCCTACCTAATTTTCAACATTCGTCTGTAGTGCCACATCTCAAATGCTTCGATTCTCTTCTGTTCCGGTTTTCCCACAGTCCATGTTTCACTACCATACAATGCTGTACTCCAGACGTACATCCTCTGAAATTTCTTCCTCAAATTAAGGCCGGTATTTGATATTAGTAGACTTCTCTTGGCCAGAAATGCCTTTTTTGCCATAGCGAGTCTGCTTTTGATGTCCTCCTTGCTCCGTCCGTCATTGGTTATTTTACTGCCTAGGTAGCAGAATTCCTTAACTTCATTGACTTCGTGACCATCAATCCTGATGTTAAGTTTCTCGCTGTTCTCATTTCTACTACTTCTCATTACCTTCGTCGTTCTCCGATTTACTCTCAAACCATACTGTGTACTCATTAGACTGTTCATTCCGTTCAGCAGATCATTTAATTCTTGTTCACTTTCACTCAGGATAGCAATGTCATCAGCGAATCGTATCATTGATATTCTTTCACCTTGTATTTTAATTCCACTCCTGAACCTTTCTTTTATTTCCATCATTGCTTCCTCGATGTACAGATTGAAGAGTAGGGGCGAAAGGCTACAGCCTTGTCTTACACCCTTCTTAATACGAGCACTTCGTTCCTGATCGTCCACTCTTATTATTCCCTCTTGGTTGTTGTACATATTGTATATGACCCGTCTCTCCCTATAGCTTATCCCTACTTTTTTCAGAATCTCGAACAGCTTGCACCATTTTATATTGTCGAACGCTTTTTCCAGGTCGACAAATACTATGAAAGTGTCTTGATTTTTCTTTAGCCTTGTTTCCATTATTTGCCGTAACGTCAGAATTGCCTCTCTCCTCCCATTAATTTTTTTTTCTTAAAGCCAAACTGATCGTCACCTAGCGCATTCTCTATTTTCTTTTCCATTCTTCTGTGTATTATTCTTGTAACCAGTTTCGATGCATGAGCTGTTAAGCTGATTGTACGATAATTCTCGCACTTGTCAGCTCTTGCCGTCTTCGGAATTGTGTGGATGATGCTTTTCCGAAAGTCAGATGGTATGTCGCCAGACCCATATATTCTACACACCAACGTGAATAGTCGTTTTGTTGCCACTTCCTCCAGTGGTTTTAGAAATTCTGATGGAATGTTATCTATCCCTTCTGCCTTATTTGACCGTAAGTCCTCCAAAGCTCTTTTAAATTCCGATTCTAATACTGGATCCCCTATCTCTTCTAAATCGACTCCTGTTTCTTCTTCTATCACATCAGACAAATCTTCACCCTCATAGAGGCTTTCAATGTATTCTTTCCACATATCTGCTCTCTCCTCTGCATTTAACAGTGGAATTCCCTTTGCACTCTTAATGTTACCACCGTTGCTTGTAATGTCACCAAAGGTTGTTTTGACTTTCCTGTATGCTGATTCTGTCCTTCCGACAATCATATCTTTTTCGATGTCTTCACATTTTTCCTGCAGCCATTTCGTCTTAGCTTCCCTGCACTTCCTATTTATTTCATTCCTCAGCGACTTGTACTTCTGTATTCCTGATTTTCCCGGAACATGTTTGTACTTCCTCCTTTCATCAATAAACTGAAGTATTTCTTCTGTTACCCATGGTTTCTTCACAGCTACCTTCTTTGTACCTATGTTTTCCTTCCCAACTTCTGTGATGGCCCTTTTTAGAGATGTCCATTCCTCTTCAACTGTACTGCCTACTGCGCTATTCCTTATTGCTGTATCTATAGCGTTAGAGAACTTCAAACGTGTCTCGTCATTCCTTAGTACTTCCGTATCACACTTCTTTGCGTATTGATTCTTCCTGACTAGTGTCTTGAACTTCAGCCTACTCTTCATCACTATTATATTGTGATCTGAGTCTATATCTGCTCCTGGGTACGCCTTACAATCCAGTATCTGATTTCGGAATCTCTGTCTTACCATGATGTAATCTAATTGAAATCTTCCCGTATCTCCCGGCCTTTTCCTAGTATACCTCCTCCTCTTGTGATTCTTGAACAGGGTATTCGCTATTACTAGCTGAAACTTGTTACAGAACTCAATTAGTCTTTCTTCTCTTCAATTCCTTGTCCCAAGCGCATATTCTCCTGTAACCTTTTCTTCTACTCCTTCCCCTACAACTGCATTCCAGTCGCCCATGACTATTAGATTTTCGTCCCCCTTTACATACTGCATTACCCTTTCAATATCCTCATACACTTTCTCTATCTGTTCATCTTCAGCTTGCGACGTCGGCATGTATACCTAAGCTATCGTTGTCGGTGTTGGTCTGCTGTCGATTCTGATTAGAACAACCCAGTCACTGAATTGTTCACGGTAACACACCCTCTGCCCTACCTTCCTATTCATCACGAATCCTACACCTGTTATACCATTTTCTGCTGCTGTTGATATTACCCGATACTCATCTGACCAGAAATCCTTGTCTTCCTTGCACTTCACTTCACTGACCCCTACTATATCTAGATTGAGCCTTTGCATTTCCCTTTTCAGATTTTCTAGTTTCCCTACCACGTTCAAGCTTCTGACATTTCACGCCCCGACTCGTAGAACGTTATCCTTTCGTTGATTATTCAATCTTATTCTCATGGTAACCTCCCCCTTGGCAGTCCCCTCCCAGAGATCCGAATGGGGGACTATTCCGGAATCTTTTGCCAATGGACAGATCATCATGACACTTCTTCAATTACAGGCCAAATGTCCTGTGGATACACGTTACGTCTCTTTAATGCAGTGGTTTCCATTGCCTTCTGCATCCTCATGTCGTTGATCATTGCTGATTGTTCCGCCTTTAGGGGCAATTTCCCTATCCTCGGACAAGAGAGTGCCCTGAACCTCTATCCGCTCCTCCGCCCTCTTTGACAAGGCCGTTGGCAGAATGAGGCTGACTTCTTGTGCCAGAAGTCTTCGGCCGCCAATGCTGATTATTTACCAAAATTTAGGCAGTGGTGGGGATCGAACCCAGGACCTCCTGAAATGCAGGAGGATCTGCAGCGAATTGACGCATGGTGCAGGGAATGGCAATTGAATCTCAATGTAGACAAGTGTAATGTGCTGCGAATACACAGAAAGATAGATCCTTTATCATTTAGCTACAAAATAGCAGGTCAGCAACTGGAAGCAGTTAATACCATAAATTATCTGGGAGTACGCATTAGGAGTGATTTAAAATGAAATGATCATATAATGTTGATTGTCGGTAAAGCAGATGCCAGACTGAGATTCATTGGAAGAATCCTAAGGAAATACAATCCGAAAACGAAGTAGGTTACAGTACGCTTGTTCGCCCACTGCTTGAATACTGCTCAGCAGTGTGGGATCCGTACCAGATAGGGTTGATACAAGACATAGAGAAGATCCAACGGATAGCAGCGCGCTTCGTTACAGGATCATTTAGTAATCGCGAAAGCGTTACGGAGATGATAGATAAACTCCAGTGGAAGACTCTGCAGGAGAGACGCTCAGTAGCTCGGTACGGGCTTTTGTCAAAGTTTCGAGAACATCCCTTCACCGAAGAGTCAAGCATTATCTTGCTCCCTCCTACGTATATCTCACGAAGAGACCATGAGTATAAAATCAGAGAGATTAGAGCCCACACAGAGGCATACCGACAATCCTTCTTTCCACGAACAATACGAGACTGGAATAGAAGGGAGAACCGATAGAGGTACTGAAGGTACCCTCCGCCACACACCGTCAGGTGGCTTGCGGAGTGTGGATGTAGATGTAGATGTAGATGTAGACCTAAGACGTTTTGATTATGAATCAAAGACGCTACCCCTAGACCACGGGTACTTCATCAGCAGATAAAGAGAGAATATCATTGGGCATATGTTAAGGCATCAGGGAGTAGCTTTTGTGGTAGTTACGGCAGTCATAGACTACTGGAACTGTAGGCAATACTCACATTAGTGGAATGATCATATAAAATTAATTGTTGGTAAGGCGGGTGCCAGGTTGAGATTCATTGGGAGAGTCCTTAGAAAATGTAGTCCATCAACAAAGGAGGTGACTTACAAAACACTCGTTCGACCTATAATTGAGTATTGCTCATCAGTGTGGGATCCGTACCAGGTCGCATTGATAGAGGAGATAGAGAAGATCCAAAGAAGAGCGGCGAGTTTCGTCACAGGGTTATTTGGTAAGCGTGATAGCGTTACGGAGATGCTTAGCAAACTCAAGTGGCAGACTCTGTAAGAGAGGCGCTGTGCATCGCGGTGTAGGTTGCTGTCCAGGTTTTGAGAGGGTGCGTTTCTGGATGAGGTATCGAATATATTGCTTCCCCCTCTCCCGGGGAGATCACGTATGTAACATTAGAGAGATTCGAGCGCGCACGGAGACTTTGCGGCAGTTGTTCTTCCCGCGAACCATACGCGACTGGAACAGGAAAGGGAAGTAATGACAGTGGCACGTTAAGTGCCCTCCGCAACACACCGTTTGGAGGCCTGCGGAGTATAAATGTAGATGTAAATGTAGATTTAGATGTAGATTAGAATATATCCACCGTATAATTGAGGACGTTGAGTATAAGTGAGATGGAAAGATACAGTAGTGGCCCCTGACTCCTCGCAGTTAAGGGACGGAAAGTGCAGTTCCACAGCCGGCCGTTGTGGCCGAGCGGTTCTAGGCGCTTCAGTCTGGAACCACGCGGCTGGCGCTTCAGTGTGCAACCTCGCGGCTGCTACGGTCGCAGGTTCGAATCCTGCCTCGGGCATGGATGAGTGTGATGTCGTTAGGTTAGTTAGGTTTAAGTAGTTCTAAGTCCAGGGGACTGATGACTTCCGACGGTAAGTCCCATAGTGCTTAGAGCCATTCGAACATTTGCAGTTCCACGGCGCTTAATTCGCTGCCGATGGGGTCAGCGGGCGCCTGGCAGCTGTTGGACGGGGTGGGCCGGCTCATCGCAGAGTTCCGCCACGCGCCTCTCCCCTGAATATTCTGAGCGCCCCGTGCCAGCGCGGCCCCACCTACTGCTACCGGGAATGGCCATGAATATCGCCGGGCACCTCTGCCTGGACAGCTCGTATAGCGTCGTCCCTGGAGCGGAAGCTTTTTACGACTTACAGGTGGTCGTTCGAATATGTAGATTTAGCTTGCAGAAGATGTGAAACAATCAAGTAATTTATAAAGTCCTATCACTGACTTGTGTCAGTTAGAATTTACAGCGGAAATCACTATACATCCTTGGCCTCCTCTTGTTCTTTTCCGAGCTCGATCCTATTAGATTTCGAGAGCTAGGGTGACTTTTACAACCTCTACTTCTTAAGCTGGATGGTCAACGGCTTGAAGGCGTAAGATGGTAATTTGTAATGCCTCAACAGCGGAAAGGGCGGATGAACCAATTTTCATTAAAAAAGAAGTACTAAATCGCAACTACAGCGGAAATGGAGACCATCGGTACTGTACAGTGGGCAGATAACTGAGAGATGAACGTAGCGTCTATTTCCTACAGGAGCGGCTACAAAAGGCAACTGTTGTCCATGTCAGGAGCGGCCTAACTTCATGTTGGCGGTAGCTTCTAAAATGCTTAGCGACAGGATTTGTGACCTGGCGGCCCTAAAACCACTGTCACATGATTATGATAATGCTGTTCCAAGAAAGTAGACAGCAGATCATACCACCAGGCGGGTCAAGCGCAAAAGAAAGACAAGAAGAAGTCGCTATACTACTTCTTGCGGAGTCAAGTTCATCAACGTTTATGACTACCGTTTTTTCTTATCAAAACATAGGAAGTTTGTTTACATTATAGATATCCTTTCAGTTGCTTACTGCGGACTCGAAGTCTTGGACACTTCTGCACTTAAACATAAGGCACACCGTC
The DNA here is from genome assembly GCF_023864275.1 of Schistocerca cancellata. NCBI lineage: Eukaryota > Metazoa > Arthropoda > Insecta > Orthoptera > Acrididae > Schistocerca > Schistocerca cancellata. The sequence continues at coordinate 484,277,888 of NC_064628.1, forward strand.
CCTCCAAGAAGTTCCCAGTCTGATTATATTCCTATCATATAATCGACGTTAGCGCAGAAACTTCAGTGGCAGCCCCAAATAACAACTGTAAACAACAGATGTGAAACTACCTGTATATTAAAGGTTTCCGACGGACCAGAACTCGAAACCAGGATCGTTGCCAGCTACGCAAACTAATCAAGAGCTGTGCATTCGGAGATCCAGTTGTGAGCAGGTGGTGTTAACCAGTCGAATTACTGCTGTGATGTATCAACGTCGTTGTCTCGCAAATCGTAATGGAGCAACATCTGTAAATCAAATGCTCATTTTCTAAGGTTTGGAGATCCTCTTTTTTGTTCTTCCGTGTTTGCGATTTAAAAACTAGGTTGTTTTGAAAACCGTCCTCATGCAAAAACTATTAATTTATTTTTGTATTTACCCACACATGTTTTGACACCAATGTATCATCTTCCGAGCCAAAATTTTTATTTCTGTAAAGTACAATATCACATTTATAATAATTTAACTTCTGTAGGCCTAAGAATTACAATATGTGCAATTTTTTTTTCTTTTGTATAGACAATCACCTCAAAATTACATTGCTAACTGAACTGTATTATTACACCGTCTTTATTGCTCGTTTTCATCGTTTCTTTAACAGCATGTCATCTGCAAACCAGCCATGAAGAAAATTATTACGTATTTGTGAAGAACTTTTTCGAGTGTAGAGGTTATGTACGTTTCTGTACTTAAATATTTCGTCCTGTTTTGTGTCTCTGGTTGGCGTCTCGATCTACTGCTATTCATTGCATTGTTCTCACTCAGTTTTTCACATATTTCCACTCACAACTTCACCTCATGTGCACCTTCACAAAATGTGGCGAAATGTGATCTGAGCAGCAGAGCTGACAACATACTCAGTGAGAGGTGTTATGTTGTTGTCTCAGCACACGTGTTCATTGTTGGTCTTGTGTTTGTTGTGGTCCTAATTTTAAATGTGTATGTGTATGTGTGAGAGGGAGAGACAGAGAAACAGAGAGACAGACAGAGAGAGAGAGAGAGATGGAAAGAGGGGTGGACAGGGATCCAAGGAAAACAGAAGTCTCTTTTTCTATTTGTCTGTTTGACTGTTATGTTTTTTGTATAGTTCATTGAGTGTTCGAAACAGTGTTTTGTTGCACAGTGTTGTATTTTCATTCAGGACACTCTTTCCCTGTATTATTGCTTTTTGTATGTGGTAGATCTCCTCTATTGTGAGTTTTTCGTATAGACTGTTGCTTTCTCTCAGGATCTCAAGATCAGTCTCCATGTTTTTTGAGTTGTGGTTTACTTGTATTAGATGGGCTGCAAAGTTGAGTGTGTACTATCACTTCTTAGGGCTCTGAGGTGTTTGGAGTACCTCGATTTGAAATTTCTGCATGTTTGGCCTATGCAGACCGACTGACATGAACTTCAGCTTAACTGATATATTACAGCTTTGGAGAATTTGTCTGCAGAGGTGTTCTTAGAGCTTAGGTTCATCTGTACTGTGTTATTTCTGCGGAATTAAATTTGTAGCCCGTGTTTGTTCAGTATGTTTCCCACCCTGTGGACGTTTTTGTTACTGTATGTTAGTATGTGTCACGCTGTATTCTGTAGGGTGTTCCTTGGTACCTTGTGGTGGGCTGGAGTTTGTGTTCTTAGTTCTCTGTTGTGGCTGGCTATTTTTTGATGGTTTGTCCTCTTTAAATTTATTTTTTAATTTTGTTGTTCAGTTTGTTTATCATTTGTGTGTTGTACCCATTCTCCCTGGCCATTTAGTGTATTGTATTTAGCTCCTGTGTGTATGTGAGTTTGTCCAGTGGAGTTCTATTGGGCCTGTGTAGCATGTGTCTGAAACTTGAGAGTTTGTGTGCTTGGAGGTGGTGGAAATTGATGTGAATGGTTGTACTTGTGGCTGTAGGTTTCCTGAAAATTCCAAAATTATGATTGTTGTTGATTCTGTGTATGGTAATGTCTAAGAAATTAAGTTTCATTTCCTCTTCTCTCTCCATGGTGAATTTTATTTTTGGGTGGACTGTATTTATGTCACTGTGTAATTGTTTTATTTAGGTATCTGTTTCTTCAATCAAGCAAATGATGTCATCCACATATCAGTTCCAGTGTATAATCTCGTACTGTTTTGGATGTATGATTTCATTAAATATTTTGTTTTCAAAGTGTTTTAGAAATATGTTTGCAAGTAGACCACTGATGGGTGAGCCCATTGTTAGGCCATGTTTTTGCAGATAGAACTCTTTCTTAAAAGTGAAGTAGTTCTGTTCTGTTATAATCTTTAGGGTGTCTTCTATTTCACCTATGTGTGTACTTGTTATGTCCCCTTGACAATGCAGCTGTTTTTTAACAATGCTGATTGTTTCTTCTACTGGCACATTTGTGAACATTGATGTGATGTCGAAAGATACCACGGTTGCTGTTGACAGTATATTTATATCTTTTATCTTTTCTATCAGTCCCTGGTATTTTTTAGGTTTATGTTGTTTGTGAAAGCGTATAATTTCTGTAGTAATGTATGTAAGTGTCTAGCTAGGTGGTAAGATGGTGCATTTATGAAATTGATTATGGGCCTAATTGGACAGTTATTTTTATGTATCTTCGGTAAACTACTGAGGCTGGGTGCTTTGGGATTTTTTGTGTCATGTATTTCGCTCGAGTTTCTTTAGTACCTCATTCTGAGACCATTGATTAACTTGATGACGTTGTTCTGTTCTATAAATTCTTCTGTTTTTTTGAACTACCCTGCCTCATTCATCAGTACACATGTATTGCCTTTGTTTGCTCTCGTGATGATTGCATTGTGTTTTTGGAGTTTTTTGTTCAGTTTTCAGATATATTTTTCTCTGTTGTTTTTGTTTTTGAGGTGATGTGGGTCTTGTTCTCCTTGATTGTGTGTTTTATCTGTTCTGCTACCAGTTCCCATGTCAAGTTGGCATTGAAACTTGGGTTCTCCAACTTTTCTTCTTGCTTTTTGTGTTTATGTTGTGTTTTGGCCTATTTTCATGTAATTCTCTTTCTTGTTATGTGAATTCTGTGTCAGTTTTTGACAAGTCTGTCATGGAACTGATGTTGGGTCCCTTCTCTGTCTTCTTTATCTATTGTTGTGACAGATCTCGTGGGGTGATTCAGTTTTTTGTTTTGTGTTTCCTTCTTTTTGTTAATTAGTATTTTTGTGTAAGACCTGATTTCTTGAGTTTGTCATGGAAATAGGTTAGTGTTTTTAAGAGATTATCTAATTCAAGGTGTGTTTTATACTGCTGGAGATTAAGTTGCTGTTTTTGGCATATAGGAAACGAATTTCTTCTTCTAACCAGATAATTTCTGCATTTCTTTATGCTACTTGTACTGCAGGTGACTTGCTCTTTACATTGAGTTTTATAAAACCAGGGATTCTGTTATTACTTAGACAGATTTTGTTAAACCTGATGTTGAGGATAGTTTTGCGCAGTTGTACTGTTGTGTTCTTGAATTTGTTGTAGAGCTCCGTGGGAAATATTTGGTTTGGCTTTGACATATTCATTTTATTAAGGTTTTAAACTCGTCTTTTTATTCTTCAGTGTTTGTGAATTAAAAACTGGATTATTTTGATAATCAGCCTTATGCAACCACAATTACTTTATTTTTATATTTACCCAGACATGTTTTGACACCAATGTGTGATCATCCGTGGGTCAAATTTTAATTTCTGTAAAGTACAATATCACATTTATAATATTTAAAGTGCTGAAGGCCTAAGAATTACTATATGTGCAATCTGTTTTGTTTTGTTTAGACAATTACCTTAAAAATACGTCTCTAACTCAACTTAATTATTATACGCCGGTTTTAGTGCTCGTTTTCATCGTTTCTTTGACGGCATGTCATCTTACAAGCCATTCAGAAATTATTGCTAAATTAAAAAGAAGGTTCAGCGTTGGCCGTAATATTGATGTTTTATTGATAGCAGAATCGACTTTCGATCACATAGTGATCATCTCCAGTGATCGCTTTTCAGTTTTGGTTATTGATAACTTGATACCAGGGTCTGAGTTTAATTTGTACACCACAGCACTGAAGATGATCACAATGTGATGGAAAGTCGATTCTGCTATCAATAAAACATCAATATTACGGCCAACGCTGAACCTTCCTTTTAATTTAACATATATGGTCGTTGTGCACACAACACTCCATGGAGTCGCCAATCAAAGAAATTATTGCGCATTTGTGAAGAACTGTTTTGAGTGTAGAGGTTATGTATGTCTCTGTACTTACATTTTTCGTTCTGCTTCGTGTCTCTGGTTGGTGTCTCGATCAACTGCTGTTCAGTGCATTGTTCTCACTCAGTTTTTCACAAATTTCCGCTCACAACTTCACCTCACATGCACCTTCACAAAATGTAGCGAAATGTGATCTGAGCAGACACTTATGACAACATACTCAGTGAGAGGTGTTACGTTAATGTCGCTGCTCACTTGTTCATCGTTAGTCTTGTGTTTGTTGTGGAACTAATTTTGAATGTTTCGTCAGAACTGGTGTGGTGTTGCTACTGGGAGAGGGCAGAATGTGTGTGTGTGTGTGTATGTGTGTGTGTGTGTGTGTGTGTGTGTGAGAGAGAGAGAGAGAGAGAGAGAGAGAGAGAAAGAGAGATAGAGAGAGAGAATTGGATTTTTTTATAGTCTGTATGACTTTTGTTTTCTTGGTTCTCTCCCCACCCCTCTTCCCATCTTATTTTCTGAACCGCGTAAGGAACTGTTAACGTTTATGGCCGCCAAATTGCAGCACCGACTTTCCTTTTCTTTCTTTTTTTTTTAGAATGGAACTATACACAACTGTCTGCCAGAACATTATGACCTCCGACCTACTATCGATATAAACCTGTCCAGGAGATAGCAGCGGCACCTGGCGAGGAGTGGCTGTTAATCAGCATGGTGCATGCATATGGTATCAGTGAGTGTGCTGTCTGTGTGTAGAAAGGGGAAGGCGTGCTAGACCTGAGTTTCACCAAGGGCAAATTGTGATGGCCCAGAGCCTCGGCACGAGGATTTTGGAAACTGCACGACTTGTAGGGTGTTCGAGGAGTGCTGTGGTGAGTGTCTTCAACACGTGGCGAAACCAAGGTGAAACGATGTCCAGATGTCATGGTATTGAGCGACCGCCCTTCATTACAGATGTTGAACATCGTAGGCCGGGCAATTGGTAAGACAGGAGGGGCGGCGAACTGTGCCAGAGTTAACGTCAGACTTTAACGCTGGGCAGAGTACAAGTGTGTAGGGACACACAATGTACCGAACACTGCTGACAATAGGTCTCTGCATCTGCGACCCTTGCATGTGCCAATGTTAACACCATGACATCGGCAACTACGACTAAAATGGGCATGTGACTATTGGCACTGGAAGTTTGGCCTGTGACTGAGCATTGCAAGGTCTGCTGAATCCTGATACCTCCTTCACCATGCCGATGGGAGGGCGTCAATCTGTCGTCTTCCAGGGGAACAACACCCTGATACCTGTACTGTACAAGGGCATTCATGGCTCCTGTGGAGCTCATGAAAGGTACCATGGCGGTCAAGGAGTGTCTTATCCTGGTTGTACACCCCTTCATGACGATCATGTTTCCCGACAGCAGTGGCATTTTGCAGCTATATAATTCGCCATGTTACAAGGCCAGGAGTGGGATTCAGTGGTTCGAGGAACACTGGCGTGTTCCAGTTGACGAGCTGGCCTCCCAACTTGCCAGATCTGAACACGATCGAACGCATGTGGGATGTGATGAACGCGACGTCAGAGCTCACCGACCCCCTCCCCGGAATTTACGGGGATTAGCTGACTTGTGTGTGCGGACGTGGTACCAACTACCTCCAGTGACGTACCAAGGCCTCATTGCTTCCATGTTACGACTTGTTGCCGCTGTTATCCGTGCCAATGGTTGATGTACCGCTTATTAGGTAGGTGGTCATAATGTTCTGGCCGATCGGTGTACCTTTTCTGTGGCAGTGAAATGAGTCTTCGAGGAGGTCTTCAATACATATCACGTTTCTAACTTGGTCAAATGTTAGCAAGTTATCAGTGGCGCAAGACACTGTCACGGCATCGGTAGAAGAGGTCCCACAAAAGCCTGCACCACTGCAGCAAAAGTGAGCAAGCTCATAACTCAGGTATGAATCGCGTGTTTGTTATTATGAATATCACATCAACTATCAAAAACGTTGACACTGATATACGTTACACATCGATTCCAGGCAGACAGTAGGGTATACTAGACATTATTGGAGCGTGTCGCAGCAGAGGCACTTGTTTTATGGTATCTCACGTCCTCGGGAAGGGCCTTTGTTTCCCTATATTCCTGTTTCAGTTTTCGTCCGCAAACAAAATTCCAGAGGTGTCGTGCCCGCTGAGCGAACAAACCATTTTGTGTTTTGCGAGTAACCGATCTATGTCTATCTCTGCATGTACACGGTGATTCATCCACCCCTGCTGATGTCGTTTTATGTAATCCGCAATATTATACCTGGCGTTCAGAAACGACGCGCGAGATTTTCATATTATGTTGCCCGCTACGCGCAGAAAAATGAAAAGGATATTTTTGTAGGAAATTTAATGTAGTTAATTTTATACTGGGGTACGTTTTCGCTGGAGGCCATGGCTTTCGAGTTATTCAAGAAGAACGTACAAGAGTAGCCTTCAAACGCCCCTTCACCTCACACTCAATCACCAACAGTCACAATTTCTAGTATTTTGTTCGTGGTACTCCCTCCCACGAAAGGGCAAAAATTTCCAATTATATAAACTGTTCCTGATATTCTACTGCTTGGGATTTTACGCCACCAGCATAGACGGCTATTTCGTTAATATTACCAATTTAAACTTATCAGTCAGGTTGTTATGACGAGACGAAACTACAATTGTGCGACCTTAACGATGGGTTCTAAGTTTTCTCTGCGAGATGGCTCATTGATACTATAAGATCAGAAATATTAGTTCACTTTATTACATGAATGATAAAAAGATTTATTTAACTTGATACAATTCTCTGCTAAAGGGGTACTTGAATATTTACAACTGTCATTGATTATTAAAACATCACTTCGTGCGCTAGTTAACAGTCTGTACTCTAGAAGTATATTTACCTAAGTACATTTGCATTTGAGACTTGACAGCTCTTTAGTCCTATTAGACGGTCTTCTGCTTCAGTTCAGGCCACGAACGGTGTCAGAGAGCTTTCACGTTAGTCTCTGTACTGACCTCCGCGCGAGTACGTTACTGTGCTGAGAGAGAGAGAGATAGAGAGAGAGAGAGAGAGAGAGAGAGAGAGAGAGAGAGAGAGAGAGAGAGAGAGAGACTGCCTTCTTTAGCCTCTGCCATTTGTTGTTGCGGATTGCAGCGAGAAATCGCTAATGTCTGTGGTACTGATGTGTGCTGACTGTGGTGTGGCACCACGATCTTTGGACGATACTAGAAGGATAATGAAAGAAAAACGACTTTTTGAAACCTTACACTAAAACTAATTCCGTTGACAATTCTATCCAGATCCAACTTACAAGCACAAAAGACCTAATATGTACAACGATGTAATTATTTGTTTTATGCCGTTAAAATTCACAAAATTGTTGGACAAAATTTACACAAACGTAAGTTTTGCAATTTATCAGTGGTCGACTAAGCCGGTGGTGTAATAAAAATAGCCAATGAAGACCAAAAAATGTCGGATGTGGGAAATAATTCAAGCAGTCGCAAGTCTTCGTACAGTGGTAGGAAGGAGTGCCATGAACAACACACGAATGGGGGTGCGTTTGAAGGTCACTTTTGTACTTTCTTCTTGAATAATTCGAAATCTGCGACCTCTAGCGAAAACGTGTCCCAGTAGAAATTTAATTACATCTAATTTCCTACAAAAGATCCTCTTGACATTTTCTGTAGGACTGGTAGAACGAAGGCTCTTACGACCGGATGACACTGCAGCTAATACCTTGCGTGGTATAAGGTCGTGGTCCACGGAACTCTTCTGTTCCTAATGTTTCGTCTAGAACTGCGCTGGACGTCTTCAGAGGCGTTGCTCCTCCGCTGAGTCTTACCTACCGAGGGGTCGGACTTCTCGGGGCGACATATATATTGTAGAAAAGAGACATAATAAGCAGACATGATCCTTGTCAATGATCCAAAGAAGGTATTTTGTTGTCTTTTCTGTTTCCATGGTGAACTGGAGTTTTGGATTTATATTAGTTAGAAAACAAAGAAAATCCAGTTCACAATGCAAAACGAAAATGACAAGAAAATACATATCTTGGATGTTTTAGTAAAGATATAGACCGATCGAAGTTTGGAACATAAGATTTTTCGAAAGTTAATGCACACGGACAGATATTTACATAAGAACTCTAATCACCATCCACAACAAAACAGAGGTGCCGTGAAAGTCTTGCCGAAGGAACCCAAAGGATTTTCACGCCGGACCGGAACACCTCAACGCCGAATTAAAACATCAATGGCAGGCTTTCGGAAAAATAACGGCTACTTGGGGGAAGAAGTAAACAGAATTACGACCAAATAACGGAAGGCCGAAGAACAAGCGTGAAAAACAAAGATTCTTCTCTCCCTTTTATTAGAAAGGGACAGATCAGACCGGAAAGATTTTACAGAAACTTAACATTAGACCGGTTTTTTGAAGAACAAAGAAAATAGGTGAAGCTCTCCGATCTGTATACGAGAAACGCCCTCCTTTGTCATCATGTGGCGTATATAAAATTCCATGTACGTGTGGTAAAGTTTATACTGTAACAACCAACAGAAGCGCGAATACACAGCTACAGTAACACAAAAGTCTTTACCAACTAGGGCAAACAGACAAATCGGCTGTAGCTGAGTATGCTCTTCAAACAGGAAGTCACGAAGTGAAATCTCCTGAAACAAAAATTTTTATCTACAATGACGTATTATCATCCACGGCTATGTAGAGGAGCCAATGAAATATGCAAACATAGCGATAATTTTAACAGGAAAGAAGAGACCATGAAACTTAGCGACATATGGACAGTCGCTTTGCAGAACTGCTAAATAGCTTTTTATCTTTGACAGGACAACAATGGATAGCTAAGTTTTATCTTTGACGAGGATCATCTCTGCGTATCACCTGTAACTCTGGCCATACCGCTTTTCTAAAGCCTATCAGCCCGTCAGTCTATAAGACTCAAAGAGGGAGCAACGCCTCTGAAGATATCCAGCGCAGTTCTGGACAAAACATTAGGAACTGAAGATTTTATATAAGACCAACAATTTGCTTGTATATTTTGACCGAGAGAATACGAAAATCTCGAGTGTGCTTTTTGAAGGCCAGAGATAACACCGCGGGTTGCAGCAGGGGCAGATGAAGCACCCTGTGTACATCTATAATTCCAAAGCTTCCTTACGGTTTGTGGCGGCGGGTATGTCTGGAACCACCCTGAAGTGGCAGGAAGCGTGGGATTGGGTGAGTGGAATGTGCTGCTAGTTTTACCGGACAAAATTTAACTTCATCTTTAATTAACAGAAACCAAAACCGAACTTTACACATCATTACAAGACCGAATTCACGATATGTTTAAGAATTTGCTGTCTTTCAGCCAAACGTAATAATTTTGTAACTGATATCAAAATATATGTATGTAATCCTTCATGCGCGTTATATTAGAACAACACATACGAAACTCGGATGCACACATATAAGCAAACTACAGTGATAGAGGGAAGATGATAACTGAGTGCTGATGTCAAGTATTAAAATGAAAACTATGAAGACAAATGTTTCACCATATTCTTTAAAGTGATTATTCACGCAAAACCTTACACAAGGACATACATGGCTTTACGTCAGTACACTTGGGGCCCATGGAGATCTCACATACTTTCGTGCAACTGGCGCACTAAGCCTTACATATTCGCAGAAAACTCTACAGAATAACATATTTGGCGTGTACATCAGTTCATCCGAGACGCATCGAAATGCTTGCATACTTTGGTGCAACAAGTACACTAAACCTCACATATTCAAAGAAAAACTCTTTACAGAACAACGACAGCACACACACCAGTAAACCTGAGAGACATGGAAGTAATTACGTCTCAGTAAAGTTTGATATCCTTTGCAGCACTTAAACATATGATTACAGACATAAATACTCGACAATCCACACTTAAAACTGAGTTCAGTAAACAGGAGAGACAAGAAAGAAACTTGACATGCCACAACAGGACCCGTCACTTACATGAAAGATCAAGGGACTGCCATACACGGTTTAATAAGTCACTAACTCACGTGTGGTAGGCAACACCAACGCAATGATTAGATTAGATTCATGAACAAGACACGGAAGACAGCTACAAACTCCAAATTTCACAACGCGCTATGAACCATAATGGTCAACAGAAGATCGTCGCTCACACACCTAACTGACCTACAGCAGCTTCAGCTGGCCGCTTTTTTAATTTTCCTTGGGCGTCATACTCCAGATACACAGCACCGAGAAAGTGACAAGCCGGCAGCTTACATCCGTTGCTGGTGAATCCACAGCGTTCGTGGAAGAGGTATTCGGTACACAACGAAGTAACGACATGTCGACAGCCTGCTCCCGACGCCTGTTGCTCCACAACATCCACGCTGACCCCGTCCTCCTTGCATTCCTTGCATGACACCGAGAAGTGGCAGACAAACAAACAGCCAGCACTCGGACTGCCCCACGTGCTCAGTGGTCGAGCCCACAACTTCAATACCCAGGCCGCCCGCTACCTAATGCTTTGCGGAGGACCACGTGTTTCCTTCCTGGTCGATAGGCAGAGTCGCACACACTACCAGCCCCACACCCTACTCGTGACAGACGTCTCTGTTATCGATTGCCAGAGACCGGGGCCAACGAAATATACGGGCTCCGCAACGAACATGCGACAGCACATTAGTCGGCTTATCCGTCACACTTCGCGAACACCCGACTCCGTACAGTGTCCACGGGAGATCAATATTTAATTGAAAAGGTATCCGCTAAAGGTTTTAATTGTGTCGTGTGCTATCGAGAACTTACATGCATTTAAACGCGCATTCAACACTCATTCAACTCTCCTGAAATACACTCCTGGAAATTGAAATAAGAACACCGTGAATTCATTGTCCCAGGAAGGGGAAACTTTATTGACACATTCTTGGGGTCAGATACATCACATGATCACACTGACAGAACCACAGGCACATAGACACAGGCAACAGAGCATGCACAATGTCGGCACTAGTACAGTGTATATCCACCTTTCGCAGCAATGCAGGCTGCTATTCTCCCATGGAGACGATCGTAGAGATGCTGGATGTAGTCCTGTGGAACGGCTTGCCATGCCATTTCCACCTGGCGCCTCAGTTGGACCAGCGTTCGTGCTGGACGTGCAGACCGCGTGAGACGACGCTTCATCCAGTCCCAAACATGCACAATGGGGGACAGATCCGGAGATCTTGCTGGCCAGGGTAGTTGACTTACACCTTCTAGAGCACGTTGGGTGGCACGGGATACATGCGGACGTGCATTGTCCTGTTGGAACAGCAAGTTCCCTTGCCGGTCTAGGAATGGTAGAACGATGGGTTCGATGACGGTTTGGATGTACCGTGCACTATTCAGTGTCCCCTCGACGATCACCAGTGGTGTACGGCCAGTGTAGGAGATCGCTCCCCACACCATGATGCCGGGTGTTGGCCCTGTGTGCCTCGGTCGTATGCAGTCCTGATTGTGGCGCTCACCTGCACGGCGCCAAACACGCATACGACCATCATTGGCACCAAGGCAGAAGCGACTCTCATCGCTGAAGACGACACGTCTCCATTCGTCCCTCCATTCACGCCTGTCGCGACACCACTGGAGGCGGGCTGCACGATGTTGGGACGTGAGCGGAAGACGGCCTAACGGTGTGCGGGACCGTAGCCCAGCTTCATGGAGACGGTTGCGAATGGTCCTCGCCGATACCCCAGGAGCAACAGTGTCCCTAATTTGCTGGGAAGTGGCGGTGCGGTCCCCTACGGCACTGCGTAGGATCCTACGGTCTTGGCGTGCATCCGTGCGTCGCTGCGGTCCGGTCCCAGGTCGACGGGCACGTGCACCTTCCGCCGACCACTGGCGACAACATCGATGTACTGTGGAGACCTCACGCCCCACGTGTTGAGCAATTCGGCGGTACGTCCACCCGGCCTCCCGCATGCCCACTATACGCCCTCGCTCAAAGTCCGTCAACTGCACATACGGTTCACGTCCACGCTGTCGCGGCATGCTACCAGTGTTAAAGACTGCGATGGAGCTCCGTATGCCACGGCAAACTGGCTGACACTGACGGCGGCGGTGCACAAATGCTGCGCAGCTAGCGCCATTCGACGGCCAACACCGCGGTTCCTGGTGTGTCCGCTGTGCCGTGCGTGTGATCATTGCTTGTACAGCCCTCTCGCAGTGTCCGGAGCAAGTATGGTGGGTCTGACACACCGGTGTCAATGTGTTCTTTTTTCCATTTCCAGGAGTGTAGTTCTCGCTCCCTGCCGGAAATGGCTGCTGACGCTCGTAAGACCTGTAGTGTCAAGTGCTGTAATGAACGCGCCACAGATTGTCTTTCCTCGTGGGCCTCGTCAGTGACTTAACAGCACTACTCAGAGCCCCCCTCCCCCTTCCTATCTTTCCACGGTTCTATAGAAAGGACGATCCAACCATCTTCAAATCAAATATTCTGCTAAGAAAATCTGTAACTATATGTGATTAATGGGATGATTATGTGCCACGTTGATACCATATCAATTACGTCCAGAGGAAGGTCTTCCAATAGCTGCTGAAGGCGGTCTTTTCGCAAGTGTAGGTACTTGCGGTTAATTAGATTCCTACCGGTAAAACAGAGACCAATGACGTGATTCTAGAAAATCTAGCACCACACATTAACAGATAAGGATCGTAGATTATTGACTTCTCTCCGACAGTATAGATTTCCAGCTGATCAGTACTGCATATTGTAAAGATCGATTTTGCTGTGTCTTGTAAGCGATACATCATCTGGAAACAATGTCTTTTGTACAAATGTCGTCACAGTTTTCAGATCTCGTACATACCTTTCAGAGAACCGATTTTAAAAGTCACTGCTATGAAGCCGATGATGGAGCGGAATGTGGAAAGGCTGAAATGCGTTCATTATATTATTCGCAGAGCAGACCTTTAGCTGATCTTACTCGTACGTTCGAGCTACCTCATAGCAGCATATTTAACTGAAGGTTACCGCTGTTAAAATTTTATTTGCGTTTATCTTATCAGTTTATTTTTTGTTGTGGTATTTTCTTCTCCACACTGATCATTTATTGAAATTTTTGTGATGTTTGCATCAACAAATCGTGAGGGCTCGACACGATTTTGATACGTGTAAGCATACAACCGCACAACTGCTCTGACAGTTTGACAATAACTACCATTAACGAGAACTTTGTACAGTTTGAATAGCTTCAGCAATAAGTTGTCTGATCGCTACAACAGCACACCGTAGGCTGCAAACGCGAAACTCTCTCACTGACTTTTTACGTCCATTGGGTGAAATTCACTTTTTACTAAATACTTTTATTGAACTGAAATACGCACATCAAAAAAAAGTTTTGCATCACCTCGATTCAGAAAGTTCCGGAACCTGTACATAAAATTGAAATACAGATCAATATAAACATCATTTCCGCCCTTTTTATTTCTCATGAAACCCACATATTGAATGTTGCACCACCATAAAGCGAGACCTTCAGAGGTGGTGGTCAAGACTGCTGTACACACCGGTACCTCTAATACCCAGCAGCACGTTCTCTAGCATTGATGATTGTCTGTATTCGTCGTGGCATAGTATCCACAAGTTCATCAAGGCACTGTTGGTCCAGATTGTCCCACTCCTCAACGGTGATTCGGCGTAGATCTCTGGGAGTGGCTGGTGGGTCACGTCGTCCATAAACAGCCCTTTTCAGTCTATCCCAGGCATGTTCGATAGGGTTCATGTCTGGAGAACATGCTGGCCACTCTAGTCGAGCGATTTAGTTATCCTGAAGGAAGTCATTCACAAGAGGTGCATGATGGGGGCGCAAATTGTTGTCCATGACGACGAATGCCTCGCCAAAATGCTGCCGATATCGTTGTAGTATCGGTTCGAGAATGGCATTCACGTATCGAACAGCCGTTACGGCGCCTTCAAAAATGAATCAAATGGCTCTGAGCACTACGCGACTTAACTTCTGAGGTCATCAGTCGCTTAGAACTTAGAACTAATTAAACCTAACTAACCTAAGGACAGCACACACACCCATGCCCGAGGCAGGATTCGAACCTGCGACCGTAGTGGTTGCTCGGCTACAGACTGTAGCGCCCAGAAACGCACGGCCACTCCGGCCGGCGTTACGGTGCCTTCCATGACCACCAGCGGAGTACGTCGGCCCCACATAATGCCACCCCAAAACAGCAGGGAACCTTCACATTACTGCACTCGCAGGACAGTGTTTGTAAGGCGTTCAGCCTGACCGCGTTGCCTCTAAATACATCTCCGACGATTGTCTGGTTGAAGGCATATGCGACACTCATTGGTGAAGAGAACGTGATGCCAGTCCAGAGCGGTTCATTCGGCGTGTTGTTGGATCCATCTGCACCGCACTGCATTGTGTAGTGTTTGCCATGGACGTCGGGAGTGAAGTTCCGCATCATGCAGCCTATTGCGCACAGTTTGAGTCGTAACACGACGTCCTGTGGCTGCACTAAAAGCATTATTCAACATGGTGGAGTTGCTGTCAGGGTTCCTCCGAACCATAATCCATAAGTAAAGGTCATCCACTGCAGTAGTAGCCCTTGGGCGGCGTGAGCGAGGCATGTCATCGACAGTTCCTGTCTCTCTGTATCTCCTCCATGTCCGAACAACATCGCTTTGCTTTACTCCGAGACGCCTGACAAAAAGTAACAACGCGGACGCGATTGAACCGCGGTATTGACTGTCTAGGCATGGTTGAACTAGAGACAACACTAGCCGTGTACCTTGTGATATTATTGGATTTCAGACATTTTGCATATGAGAAAAGGACAGCCATCGAGCTGTAGATTGTAATGAGACTAAGCATGACAACGCGAGAGTAAAGAAACGAAATCTCTTTATAACGTGCGCCTATACCAAGACGCGCGGCCAGCGTTTAAAAGGTACTTTTTAACACTATGACTCGCTGGGCGCAGATATTTAAAATCATTGCCGCAGCGCTTGATAGCAAGAAGCTGCGAAACAAGAGAAAGAACAATTTATCATTTGTTAGGAAAATTCTAGAGTCTTTATGGTTAGTTGTACTTCTGGTCGCCGATATGTAAACATGTACTTCATTACCTTTGATGTTTGGACACCGACTTGTTAAGACGTGTTGTGTAGCACCGCTACAAGTTATATTTCATTTAGTGTGAAAAACCACGTTATCACCAAGAAAAGAGAAACGCTTTTGTAAACCTTGTGACGACAAAAAATACTTACGCGCACGCCAGGACATTTAATTTTCACAAAATACCACACTTACAAAAGCAGCGACTGTTGGACTGCTCCTTGTATGAGAAAAACATAAAAATGTAAGTTTTGTATTCATTGTAAATTTGTTAATGTTTATAGTTTAACGCCTTTGTTCTTTGAGAATATATTGATGCTTCACTGTACAGAAAATCTATGCTTATTCTTTAAATTAACCACAAATAATGTTTATGTTTAAATGAACTTTGTTACAGGTTCGCTCTTTATCGCGGTGTCTCAATTGTATTTGGGAGACCATTAATGTGTTCAATTTCCAATCTGACAACTTTTTTTACAAACTTTCACTGTTTTGCATTCATTTACAATTTTTTTATTATTATTCAAATAGGTCCCTTAGGTAATTTCATTGAAGAGTCTGATTGCGTGAAAGCAATCCGGGTTAAGAGGTCATTTGAAAAACTATTTTCGCGCAATCAATCTGTACGTCTCCTGAACACAATCGAGAACCGACGCATCGGCGATCATTCATTAATTTTTCTCTCTTTCCAAGTCGTACCAACGAACGGCCAAGGAGAACTGCCGTGAGTACGCAATCTAGTGTTAAAGGTTGCATTCTTTATCTTGTCTGCAAACATTGCCATAAATTATCATCATCAATGCTATATTTGGTTAAATGAGAAAAGCAAAAAACCTTTTAACGCTAGATGTGGCGCCCGAACAGGGACTCGACTAAAAAAACTAATTTGTTCTTTTTATTTTCATGCTACCATCTGGAGAAAATTGGAAGCCAAAACCAGTGATAAAAAAAAGGACGCATATGCAGAAAATCGCAGTAAGAATCCACAACAGCAATAAATAGCAGCGCGCAAGACAACTAATGTGAGTACGATTTTTCATTACGTTTGAAGCTTTGCGTACCGAGCATTCAGTCGGTTCGTGACATTCACCCTCTACGCTTTTTTCTCCTTTTCCTCAAGCAATTTAATTTCCAAATTTCTGTTTCCTTTTGCTATTAGATCCGCCTCTATCACATCATTTCGCTTACAATAGTTAGAAATAGTTAGCAAGAATATCCAATATTGTGCATTTTAGTGAATCACAATGGCCGCTATCTGTGCCAGTTCCAGTGCTCTGTAAGTGTTTTTCATTTATTTTATCACTCCCGTTGCCATATTGGCATTTTCGTGTGTCAGAGTTTCAATTGTTTATAACGCGCAAGCAATATCTGAGAAATCAGGACGCGAAATCCTTGGCGCACCTGACAAGTGAAAATCATAATTTAAAAAAATATCTTTTCTAGCTCGTGCAGTGTAACTACTTTAAATTTACGATGGCTGATGAGCAACCAAGGCAACTTAGACCACGCGCGGGTATAAACAAACCTGAATCTCGTAGTGAGGGAACAACAGACGACGAAGCGACACGTGAGTTGTCGGCGCCACAGACCGCGTCGCAGTCACGTGAATGCTCGCTGTCAGATATACTAAAATTGTTTGCTGATATGAAAACTAGTTTTGAAGCAAACATGGGTAATCTTGGAACGCAAATCAGTCAGTTAGCAAATCAAAGTGACAGCAGGTTCAACAGTTTAGAATCAAGGATAGTGGACACTCAAGTGCGGATGAACAATATTAATTCTGTTATTACCGACATCCAAGCACAAATAAAAAATTCGAATGACACCATGGAGGAAAAAATTAAAGCCATTACCAATGCTTACGCAAGCGAGCTAAACGCAAGCGTACACGCAAAAATTGATAGTGTTCTTTCGATGGTGGAATCCACCGAGACCAATATTGGTAGCAAGTTCACAGATATGCAGGCCCAAATAGATGTGTGTAAATCATCTGCGAGTGACTCTTTGAAACATTACAGTGTTGTTTCAAAGAGAGTAAGCCAATTGACAGAAGGTGTCAACCACGTTGGCGAGCGAGTTGAAGACCTTGCTTAGCAAATATCTGATGTCAACATTGACAAAAAGATCGCAGATGTCCTCACCGGTATAAGCAATATACTTAATAAGGAATTTGAAGAGTGGATGCAATCCAAAGAATAGTACATTGTCAGCAAGGTACACGCTGAACTAAAGGGTACGGTTAAATCTGCTACAGCAGAAATCTTAACCGCTCCCGGTACTTCTGGTGACACTTTAACCAGTGAATTAGGTGAAATCAGACGAGCATTTAGCCACGATCTTCCGGAATTGAGACGTCAGCTAAGCAATAATATAGATCAACTGAAGCGACAAGTTACGGAATTGCAAGGTGACAATCAAAGTGACTATTCGCTACCGCCAGAACACGATAATCGTCAATATCCCGAGTGTCAGGTACAATTCAAACCAACAGTAAATAATACGCGTGACGAAACTTCCATGTCACGTAGTCATGCCGATCAACTAACACTCGTTGAACTAATGCAAGACGAGAGTGTGCTAAAACAGAGTTTTTCTGCCTTTTATACCCGAAAAACGAAATACACATCCCTTGGTATTTCTAAAATCATTCACAGGTGCTTTTCCAGAATCACGGAACGACAGGCAGCGGATACAGTTCATCTTAGGCTATGTACACGGTGAATGATCAATTTGGGGTACAGAAATAATAGACAAATGTCACACCTATGCAGATTTTGAAAAGCATTTTTTGAATAAATTCTGGAGTTCAAGTATACAACAAAGACGCCGAAAGGAGGTTTACAACGCCGAACCTTTCAACACCAAAGGAGGAGGTTTGAGACGTGTTTTGAAAAATATCTACGTAAAATTCAGTATTGGCACACGCCCATTTCAACCAAAGATGTAATCATGATCTTCCTGTGTCAATAAGAGAAAAACTAGTTAATGTGAGTGAAGAAGACCTAGAAGCCTTTCTTTCTGTTCTTGACAATTTGGATATGATCTATGAGGATGTGCGTGCGAGCGCGCGGAATAACTATAATAATGGACCGTCCGCTCCGCAGGAGCACATAACAAATTGCGTCAATGGAATGTCGTACCGACATAATACGGGACAACCCAACGCTCAGCCTTACGGCAATCATAACAGTTTCAACCGCCGTAATGAAAAACAATATAACAAATATCCACACCAGAATAGATACAATCCGATTTATCAAAACACACAGCAACAATACGGTAATTCACCGATAAATCACAACGGTAATTACCAGTACCAGAACAACAAAACGAATAATGGAAATCGTCACAAGGGAAATAAATGGAACAATTACAACAGACCACAACAGTACAGTCAGCCAAGTCACTTCACTCGCTCTCACCAAATGAATTTTGCACACCCGAAAAATGCGACATTTTCTCACCAACCCAACCAACAGTTCAGGAACAATAGTCAGGACAATTCGTCGCATGCTTTTCCTGACACCGCCGGTGTGGGTCGGAAAAGCCATCATGGAAAAACGTGCGCTCTGGAGTTCCCCAAGGCTCCGTCCTTGGTCCATTACTCTTCTCACTGTACATTAATGATATTTCTTCAGTGATTCACTCCTGCAACTACCATCTATATGCCGACGACATCCAACTGTACATAAGTGCAAGCCCCAAGAACATTGCTGACACAGTAGCGAGTATGAACGCAGATCTTTGCTCTGTTTCTCGATGGGCACAGAACCTAGGTCTGAAACTAAACCCCAAGAAATCCCAGGTCATACTTATATCTCATCCAAAGTTAATCAGTCGGTACTTTCGCGAAACAGTCCCTCAAATACTCCTCAATGGTACCCAACTACCATACCAAAAAACAGTAAAAGACCTTGGAATAATCTTGGATGAACACCTAAACTGGGAAGAACAAACAGTCACAGCTTGCCGGAAATCGCTCTCCTCCCTACATGCAATTCAAAAATTTAGAAAAATATTTCCAACCCATGTTAAACAAAAATTAGTCCAAACACTAGTCTTGCCTAATCTTTACTACTGTGATGTAGTTCAACACGGCACAAATAGTGAAAATTCGAGATGCCTCGAGCTAGTGATGAATGCTTGCGTTAGATACGTATGCAATATACGGTTGTATGATCATATCAGTCCTTCATACTCCCAGCTAGGTTGGATACGCCCACATAAGGCACGCGATCTCCACACGATGTGCTTACTTCAACGATTTCTTAGCCACTGGTGCCCCCAATACTTATCTTCTCACATTAAACACCTATCATCATTCCACAACCGCAATACCAGATCGGATACATCTAGCATCTTGGCTGTACCTTTACATAACACAAAATCTTTCTCTGTGTCATTCTCCATCTCAGCCATACGACTATGGAACGCGCTCCCCTTGATCTGCGTCTTATCCAGAACCACTTAACATTCAAGAGGGAACTCAAGACTTACATATTAGGGACGTTATAGCCACCATTGTCGTGCCCCTCTCATCTTTTTCTTTCTCCTCTCCATCATAGCTTCGAATTTTACCATTCTATTTCTCCTCCTCTAACTTATCTACCTTTTCTATATCTCTTTCACCCCATTCTATCGTCTTATGTCTCTGCTTGATGAGAATAACTCACAAGCTGCAAGAATATAACGAGAAAATTCCCAACTAGCAATATGACTGACATTCATAAAAGAAAAAATATGTTCACTTTCCTATACATAGTCATTACTATTATTATTATTCTTGATTATTATAATTACTTTTTGATTGTTATAATTATCATTGTAGTACTTTTATAATCTCTAATTTTTTCTGTAACATTAATACTGTATAACATGTTATATGTCCTTAATGTTCTGTAGAAACTGAAATTTGTTGAATCTGAGTATGCCTGGTTAGGTGTAAGAGAGGGCCTGAAGGCCCTAATCTTGCCAGGTAAAATAAATGCATAAATAAATAAATAAATAATAGCCAAGGAAATCCGACCATTTTCTACACACAGGCGAACGAAGCACCAAACGCTATGTCAAGGAACACGCAATCAAGAGATGCACAAGTCGTATGGGATACGAACGCGAATTTTCGACCTGATATGTCGCAGAATACTAGTCAAGTAAAAATAACTGACATTTCAGCTCCACCCCAGTCGGAAAACCATTAGCAGCGTCTTTAGGCCTCCACAGGGAAGCTGCGGAACCAGTAAGCTCTCATATCTTTAACCACTCACGCCAACCTAAGATAAAAGGCGCATGACAAACACATTAGCAAAGTCTTATCGTATCGTATAAATGAACGAGTGCTATTAAAGACCCACTTCAAACCATCTTTGATTCATCATAAGAATCGCAAGTGGAAGCACTTGTATGAAGGACCATATATTATATTAAGAAAGCCGCACATTAGTTGCTATCTATTAGCTGACCCTGTATCTGGACGAATAAAAGTATTGTTTCATCACGCAGACTCGAAGAAATACCGAGTCAACCATTGAAAATATCTGTTAAGTTAAGCTGCTAAAATAAAATATACACACACTATAAGTTGTCATACTATGTGTAAAGTACCAACGTATGTAAGAGTAATGCACAGGACTAACACGCTGTCGACCTGCCACAACAAGATAAGTAATTTATATGAGCACCTTAAGTAAAACACATTTATTGTAGGAGAGCAAGATTTGCCTTAGATGTAAGTTAGTTTTAAGTTAATTGAGCCATGAACGGCCACAGCCGAAAGAGCTGACAAATAAATATTATAGCAGGGACGTGCTAAGTGCCACCTGCAACCACTAGTTTTAAGTATAGCAAAGCTCTCTCCTCTTGAATTAAATACATTAAAATCCTGGTGGAATGACTAGATCTCATCGGCTGTCGGACCCCCTCCATCTAATAGGCGCTGCTCATGCATGGTTGTTTATATCTTTGGGCGGGTTTACTGACATCTCTGAACAGTCAATGGGAGTGTGTCTGTGATACAATATCCACAGTCAAAGATTATCATCAGGATTTCTGGGAATCGGGGTGATGCAAAACGTTTTTTGATGTGCTTATAAGAATTAGAACGTTTTAAAAATGTTGATGCATACCTCAACTATAATCAGTGTGTTCTCAAAATTAATAATGATAATAGTAATAATAATAATAATAATAATAATAATAATAATAATAAGGCCCGGGAAAAGAATAGGCCTCCGGTATGTTCTGCCAGTCGTAAAAGGCGACGAAAAGAACAAACCACTAATAGGGCTAACCCCCCTTTTAGTGTGATTACTTGGTTCAGGACAGAACTAAAGAAGCCTCGGACAAGCGCCGTCATGGTCGGGGACGACGCTTGAACGCTATGCCCACCCACAATGGTAACGACACTGCTAGCCAAATGGAAAATGATTTAAATCCAAATAGAGGTGTTTTGCAGGTTATGCTTCCTGCAACCACCCTAGAAGGAAAACAAAGACAGAGGATGAGATGGTCAGATGAAGTTAATCGACACCTCATATTCTGTTATTACCAAGCAACAAACCTAGGAACCAACACAACTGGATACAGATCACAAGTATACACAACATTTATTACCAGATACCCGGAATTAAAATTTTTAACAGAACAACGACTTGCTGATCATATCCGTGTAATAATAAAAAATAACAGGATACCCCAGTCAGAATTAGAAAACATCAAACAACAAGTACAACAAATAATGGAACAAAGTAATGTGCAATTAGAAGAAGAAGAAAATACAGTAATGGACTCAAACATCCCAAAGAAAACAAACAAAGAACAAAACGCGTCAATTAAACAATCAGAGGAAAACTAAACCTTAAGACAGCCACCAGAACAAGCACAAATAGAACACGAAGTGACACACGTGTTAGATGTAGAAGAAAAATTTCAGCTGACATATATAGAATACAAAGACACAAATACAGACATTAGACCATTCTTGCATAGACCACCAAATAACCCATCAGTCGAAACAACAATAACAACTATCAACACAATCATACACAACAAAATAAATGAAAATACAACTATGGAAGAGTTACAACTACTGGTTTATGTAGGAGCACTCACTACACTAAATATACACACTAGGCAGAGATCAGAACCAACCAACACACAGAAGAAACCGACAAAACCAGCATGGCAACACAGGCTACAGATCATAATAGAAAAACTGAGAAAAGACATCAGACAGCTAACACAATTTATAAGAAATGAAATGTCAGAAAAAAAAACGAAAAAGGTTAGGTAAAATCTCACAAAAAGAAGCAATAGAGCAATTAGATGAAAAGAAGCAGAAATTACAAGCATTCGCCAAACGACTTAAAAGATACAAAAAAAGTGAAAATAGAAGGAAACAAAACCAAACATTCAACACAAACCAAAAGAGATTTTACCAAACAATAGATAACACACACATTAAAATAAACAATCCACCAAACATAACAGACATGGAACACTTCTGGAGCAACATATGGTCAAACCCGATACAACATAACAGGCATGCACGGTGGATAAAAGCAGAAACAGACTCATACAAGATGATACCACAAATGCCTGAAGTGATAATTTTGCAACATGAAGTCACCCGAGCAATTAATTCTATGCACAACTGGAAAGCCCCTGGAAATAATAAAATAGCAAATTTCTGGCTAAAGAAGTTCACCTCTACAGATTCACATCTAACTAAATTATTTAACAGTTACATTGCAGACCCATACACATTCC
Source organism: Schistocerca cancellata (assembly GCF_023864275.1). Taxonomy (NCBI): domain Eukaryota; kingdom Metazoa; phylum Arthropoda; class Insecta; order Orthoptera; family Acrididae; genus Schistocerca; species Schistocerca cancellata. Next base: position 484,301,006 of record NC_064628.1, read on the forward strand.
CTGATACACTTACACATGGAATAACCTATCTGAAACCTAAAGATGAAGCAGACACAGCAAACCCAGCTAAATATCGCCCCATAACATGCCTACCAACAATCTACAAAATATTAACTTCAGTCATTACACAGAAATTACTGACACATACAACACAGAACAAAGTTATAAATGAAGAACAAAAAGGCTGCTTCAAAGGAGCACGAGGATGTAAAGAGCAACTGATAATAGATACAGAGGTGACATATCAAGCTAAAACCAAACAAAGGTCGCTACACTACACATACATTGATTACCAAAAAGCTTTTGATAGTGTACCCCACTCATAGTTACTACAGATATTGGAAATATACAAAGTAGATCCTAAATTGATACAGTTCCTAAACATAGTAATGAAAAACTGGAAAACCACACTTAATATCCAAACAAATTCAGATAATATCGCATCACAACCAATACAGATTAAGCGTGGAATATATCAAGGAGACTCACTAAGTCCTTTCTGGTTCTGTCTTTCTCTGAACCCACTATCCAACATGCTAAATAATACAAATTATGGATATAATATTACTGGAACATACCCACACAAAATCACACATTTGCTATACATGGATGATCTTATACTACTGGCAGCAACCAATCAACAACTCAGCCAATTACTAAAGATAACAGAAATATTCAGCAATGATATAAATATGGCTTTTGGAACAGACAAATGTAAGAAAATAAGCATAGTCAAGGGAAAACACACTAAACAAGAAGATTACATATTGAATAACCACAGTGACTCCATAGAAGCGATGGAAAAAACAGATGCCTGTAAATATCTAGGAAACAGACAAAAAATAGGAATAGATAATACAAATATTAAAGAAGAACTAAAAGAAAAATATAGACAAAGACTAACAAAACTACTGAAATCAGAATTGACAGCAAGAAACAAGACAAAAGCTACAAATACTTATGCTATACCAATATTGACCTATTCATTTGGAATAGTGAAATGGAGTAACACTGACCTAGAAGCACTCAATACACTTACACGATCACAATGCAACAAATATAGAATACATCACATACATTCAGCAACAGAAAGATTCACATTAAGCAGAAAGGAAGGAGGAAGGCGATTTATCTACATAAAAAACCTACATTATGGACAGGTAGACAATTTAAGAAAATTCTTTCTTGAACAAGCAGAAACTAGCAAAATACACAAAGCAATCACTCATATAAATACATCAGCTACACCACTGCAATTTCATAACCACTTCTACAACCCTTTAGATCACATAACACCAACAGATACGAAGAAAGTAAATTGGAAAAAGAAAACACTACATGGCAAGCACCCGTATCATCTAACACAGCCACACATCGATCAAGATGCATCCAACACATGGCTAAGAAAAGGCAATATATACAGTGAGATGGAAGGATTCATGATTGCAATACAGGATCAAACAATAAACACCAGATATTACAGCAAGCATATTATTAAAGATCCCAATACCACAGCAGATAAATGCAGACTTTGCAAACAACAAATAGAAACAGTAGATCACATCACAAGTGGATGTACAATACTAACAAATACAGAATACCCCAGAAGACATGACAATGTAGCAGAAATAATACATCAACAACTTGCCATAAAACATAAACTAATAAAACAACACGTTCCCACATACAAGTATGCACCACAAAATGTACTGGAGAATGATGAATACAAATTATACTGGAACAGAACCATTATAACAGATAAAACAACACCACATAACAAACCTGACGTCATACTCGCCAATAAAAAGAAGAAATTAACACAACTAATCGAAATATCAATACCCAATACAACAAATATACAGAAGAAAACAGGAGAAAAAATTGAAAAATACATCCAACTGGCTGAGGAAGTCAAGGACATGTGGCATCAGGATAAAGTTGACATTATACCTATTATACTATCAACAACAGGAGTCATGCCACACAATATCCACCAGTACATCAATGCAATACAGTTACATACAAACTTATATATACAACTACAGAAATCTGTAATCATTGATACATGTTCAATTACCCAAAAGTTCCTAAATGCAATGTAACATACCGTACAGTTGAAAGGAAGTCACACTTGATCAAGGTCCGCGTCACTTTCCATTTTTAACCAGACCTAAGGTTTGAGAAAGGAAAGAAGATAATAATAACAGTAATAGTAATAACGTCAATAAAATGGTGATAAAAAGGTAACTACGCCAGTGATAGTTTTATACTCACACGAACGTATTTTCTTTTAAATAACATAAATCTATTTTATTTTTTCCTGGGGAGTAGTATATGCTGTATATGTTTAGGAGTAAATTGGAAAAATTAAACTGCGAACTTGCAACAACTGCCGTCGAACTTAAGTTTTTGAAGCAAAATAATAATTTCACGTATTGTAGAAAACAAACAGGCTGAATTTGTGTTAATGACATGAATGATTTGTTCAAATTTTTTGAAGATGGAAGTGATCAGTACAATTTAAGTTATTTACAATTGATACATATGAAATTAGACGTTAGATACAAGTCATTTAATTTCCTTCTCTTACACTTAAAATAATGATAGTAAAAAATTTAAAAAAAGACACCGTACAATGATTTTTCTCTCTCGCTTTCTGATCTATGGTGTTAAAACAGATTCCATTTTCATTCTACTTTCTTTGGAACTTTTCCCAATGGTCTTACTCTGTCAGCGGATTACGTTAGCCGCCCGGGGTGGCCGAGCGGTTCTAGGCGCTTCAGTCTGAAACCTCGCGACCGCTACGGTCGCAGGTTCAACTCCTGCCTCGGGCATGGATGTGTGTGATGTCCTTAGGTTAGTTAGGTTTAAGTAGTTCTAAGTTCTAGGGGACTGATGACCTCAGAAGTTAAGTCCCATAGCGCTCAGAGCCATTTTTTGATTACGTTACTGACCAATGCATGTGTCCTTCATATTCATTTTCCTTTCTTAAAGGTGTCTCGAGAATAATATGTAGATATTTGTGCACTGATGGTCTGTATCCGGTTCCTAGACGAGATTTGAGAGTCCCATGTTGCAGCAGCAAATAGTAGATAAGTTTCTGTAGATCTGTCTGATCGCAAAACTGGTCGACGTTTATTATACTTATGCCGGTTCTCGTGATAGCTCAGTATTTCCTCAACCAGTTTTCCTAGTAACAATGAAATTATCAATAATGAAAGTGTGATCAGTCAGTTGTCAAGTATTGTAGCGAGACTTTCCATTTTTGTTCAAACAAACAGTTTCCTCAAAATCGCGTGAAAAAGATTTAGTTCCTCTGTGGACATTCTGCAAATAGCGCCGTGCGCCTGTGTTGCTGTGTGACAGCACAACCTAAAAGTCGCACGACCTGCAGCGATCAAAAGACACCGTAAGAACTGAACTGTAAGAAACTTGAAGACAGATATAAACCAAACCGCGAAAACCTACGTAGAAAGTTTCAAAGTTTCAAGAACCAAGTTAAAAATGGTTCAAATGGCTCTGAGCACTATGGGACTTAACATCTATGGTCATCACTCCCCTAGAACTACTTAAACCTAACTAACCTAAGGACATCACACAACACCCAGTCATCACGAGGCAGAAAAAATCCCTGACCCCGCCGGGAATCGAACCCGGGAACCCGAGCGCGGGAAGCGAGAACGCTACTGCACGACCACGAGCGAAGTTAAACTGAATGTAGGAACATACTGAGGACAAGAATAGACTAATTATAGAACGTAAAGAGGCATTTAAGCAATAATTCTTCTCTCGCTTCGTGTATGAATGAACCGGTAAAAAGTCGCAATAACTGGTACTCTCTGCCGTGTACTTCGTACAGGTTTTTGGAGAAAATGGATTTAAATGTATGAGGGACTGCTGACAAGGGAACATCCCCATCGCACCCCCCTCAGATTTAGTTTTAAGTTGGCACAATGGATAGGCCTTGAAAAACTGAACACAGATCAATCGAGAACAGGAAGAAGTTGTGTGGAACTATGAAAAAATAAGCAAAATATACAAACTGGGTCGTCCATGTGCAAGATAGGCAATATTAAGGGGCTTGTGAGACGAGGAGCGCCGTGGTCCCGTGGTTAGCGTGAACAGCTGCGGAACGAGAGGTCCTTGGTTCAAATCCGCCCTCCATTGAAAATTTTGCTTTCTTTATTTTCGCAAAGTTATGATCTGTCCGTTCGTTCATTGACGTCTCTGTTCACTGTAATAAGTTTAGTGTCTGTTTTGCGACCGCACCGCAAAACCGTGTGATTAGTTGACGAAAGGACGTGCCTCTCCAATGGGAACCGAAAACATTTGATCGCAAGGTCATAGGTAAACCGATTCCTCCACAGGAAAACACGTCTGATATTTTGTATACGACACTGGTGACAGCATGTGCGTCACATGACAGGAATATGTTGTCGATCCACCTAACTAGTACACTTGGCGAATGGGTGAAAAGTTTCTTCTACCTTGCCCGATTTAGGTTTTCTTGTGGATGTAATAATCACTCCAAAAAAAGTGATGAAAACATAAGAGTTTTTCACATAAACTGAAAATAAAAAGTTAAAATTTTCGGTCAAGGGAAGATCTGAACCAAGGACCTCTCGTTCAGCAGCTGTTCACGCTAACCACGGGACCACGGAACTCCTCGCCTCACAAGCCCCTTAATATTGCATATCTTACACATGGACGACCCAGTTTGTATATTTTGCTTATTTTTTCACAGTTCCACACAACTTCTTCCTGTTTTCTCGATCGATCTGTGTTCACTTTTTCAAGGCCTATCCACTGTGCCAACTTATAACTAAATCTGAGGGGGGTGCGATGGGGATGTTCCCTTGTGAGAAGCAGTGTCTCCTAATTTTTTTGTTTGAAAACTTTTAAAGTTTATTTTTAAATCAAACAAACTTCATCTATATATTTTTTTCTCAACTCAGTCACCTCGGAGAGGAACACATTTCTTCCAACGACGGACCGTTTGTTGATACCGTCGCTGCAGAATGTTTGACTTTGTTGACGGAGCCACAATCTCACCTCTGCGGGATGGGGCCAACTCGGAGACTTTATTGAGGATGACCGACGACACTGAACCCAAAGCGTCGGATTGATGTAGATGTCGCAGCTCTCGTGTGTGGTCTGGCAGTGTGAAACTGAAGGAAACGGTGCTCCATGTGTGGACGAACTCTTCCAATGCGGAACTCGATTACCGTACGCTCTACCGACATAGTTACATACCACACCCCTGTGTCACACGCCAAAATTCGGAGCCCTCTAGCGGCAGAGTGCTGCAGATATGTGGACTTGAAGAATAAAGAGTAGAATGTTAATAATTTTTGATTTTATCAAAAAAGCTTTACGAGTTTTCACATACTAAATTCGGAGCCATTTCTTTTCAGCAAGACCTCGAAGATCAGGTTTCAGTTTTATTTGTTTTCCTGGTCACGGCGTAGTGTCTGCCGCGTCGGTATGACGAACGCCTGAATCGTAGTGTCGTTCCCACGCTGCCATTTACACTCGCTCCCGGGTAACGCCACTTAGACTACTGGTGTTCACGGAGGATGTGATTGCTGGTCGTCAGCGCGACACCTAGAATGCCTCTCAGGGAACGATATTACAGTTCATGTCCTCGCGACTTTGTCATTAGTTTGCCCATTTTCTTCCCATGAAGCTCTGAGGATAGCATTCGCTGTTTATTGTCTGCTAACTACTGCCGTAAACACAGTACCTGCAGGGACATTACCTGAATAAGTGAGGCGCAGTCTGCAGAAGGAAAATCGTTATGTAGAAGAAGCTCGAAATGCACTAGGACCAGTCTCAAATGCCCTCCCTCGTTGCACGTAATATGCTGTTGAATGTGTGTAGTGGTGTAGTGCACGATCATTACTCAAAATTGGGTGACCCATTTTTAATGCAAACAAATTACAGACGCTCGGTCATCACCCGTCAACTGCTATGCAGTATTTTACAAATTCGGTAAGAAGTTATCATCTTTCTTACATCATTCTTTGAGTATAGTGTCAAACATGATTAGTTAGTCCAAACCCAAGGGTAAATAGAAATTAAGTGCTTACAATGTACTGGCATCTACTGTACAATCTCATAACTACTATTAGATGTTTCCGAGCGAGTTGTGAAGTGGCAGGACACTGGACTCATAATCGGCAGGAGTCGATTCAAATCCGCACCTGACCACTTAATATAGATTTTCTGTGGTTTCCTTAATTCGCTTAAGACAAATGCCCCGATGGTTTGTAAAGTAAATGACCGATTTGTTTCCATTTCCTTCCTCCATTCCTGTTTTATGCTCCGTCTTTAATGATTTCGTCTTCGACGGGATGTTCAATCCTACTCTTCCTCCATGTTCAGCTGTTTAGAATCAAAACTACATTAACAGCATCTGTGAGAAATATATATGAGAAAATAATCTTTACTGGGAAAGCAGTATGCAACCGGAATCATCTGCATACCACGTGGAAAGACTGATGTACTATGGACAACATACCTCCTACCTTCCGTACCCAAAATGTGTCAGTCCATTGTCGGACTGGCACGTCTCAGGTGTCATTTATTACTGATTTTAAATCATTACTGTCTGAATTTCGTTCCCATAAATTAACAAAATAGTCAATGCTTGTAATTAGTTACATCAATAATTGTCAGCATTAAGCTGTCTACTTTGATATACTTGAAAAAAGAGACAGCATTGGTCGTATATTTTTTTCTATTGCAAAATCGATTTTCTGTCACTGAGTGACCATCTTCAGTGCTATATTGTATAACAGATTGGGATGCACTGTTGTCACTAAGCTTACGGCAATCACATAGAGTCTATGTGATTGCCGTAAGCTTAGTGACAACAGTGCATCCCAATCTGTTATACAATATAGCACTGAAGATGGTCACTCAGTGACAGAAAATCGATTTTGCAATAGAAAAAAAATATACGACCAATGCTGTCTCTTTTTTCAAGTATACCTGTTACCTGGTCGTAGTGCACAAGACAACATGGAGTCGCCAATCAATGTCTACTTTGATATCAATTCCTCCTCTTCCTAATGACTGTTTTACGTTATAATATCCTCTATAGTTTAGCTGGGGCCGCTATGAGACACGTTGGGGGTTGTAGCGTCCAGGTCTACATTCATAGAAATCAAATAATGTAGCTTGAGGAACATCTGCACGCCTGCAGAATCTTAGTTTTTAGAGGCAATGCCATCTGGCCAAAATACATGTCACAGGAACTTTGTTTTATGCTGACGATCACCTAGCAAGAACACTAGGCAGGGGGAAATCAGTAATATATAGCGATCACCGCGATTCCTAAGAAGCTACAGAACTGCATTGTGGACGGAAATTTGTAAGTAGGCTGTTTCGGTTTTCTTATTGGTAACGCCACGTAGCGCTCTGTATGAAAAATCACTGGCTGTGCTGTGTGCAGTCTGTGGCTAGTTTGCATTGTTGTCTGCCATTGTAGTGTTGGGCAGATGGATGTGAACAGCGCGTAGCGTTGAGCAGTTGGAGGTGAGCCGCCAGCAGTGGTGGATGTGGGGAGAGAGATGGCGGAGTTTTGAAATTTGTAAGACTGGATGTCATGAACTGCTATATACATTATGACTTTTGAACACTATTGAGGTAAATACATTGTTTGTTCTCTATGAAAATCTTTCATTTGCTAACTATGCCTATCAGTAGTTAGTGCCTTCCGTAGTTTGAATCTTTTATTTAGCTGGCAGTAGTGGCGCTCGCTGTATTGCAGTAGTTCGAGTAACGGAGATATTTGGTGAGGTAAGTGATTTGTGAAAGGTATAGGTTAATGTTAGTCAGGGCCATTCTTTTGTAGGGATTTTTGAAAGTCAGATTGCGTTGCGCCAAAAATATTCTGTGTCAGTTTAAACACAGTCATGTATAATTGTTATAAGGGGACGATTCAAATTCTTTAGTCTTTGAAGCGATGGACCGTGCGACCGAACCGCTGAATCTTTCCATCAGTAAATGGGGTATGTTCTCCACTGACTCGGTTGTTTTAACCCCCTCCACTGACGGAATGACCCACTTCCCAATTCCGTATGTATAAAACCAATACGGACTTGTAGCTGTCACGCCTTTGCGCTTACTGCTACGTATTTTAACTGTAAATAGCTCAGTCCCAATGGTAAGAGGCAGTAGTGAATTCACGTAGTTAATATTTGAATCCAGCAAAGCTGCCACAAGCTCAGCTCACTTTTACTCCACTCCTACCCTCGCCATTGCACCACATTAACTAGGTGCTACGTGGACCTTGCTAAATTCACTTGCGTATACATTTTTGACCGTTACTCGCCAGTATTTACCTAATGAATAGTACACTCCTTACCGGACTATTTCCCTAAGAGCTGTGATGATTGAACGGGTTCGATCCACGGCCTACAGTGCCCTACAGTTCACACGGTAACACTGCCTACCTGACCCACTTAACTTGGTAGTGAGCTTATGTATCCAATCACCACTGCTAGCAGCAGTGGATAATCCTATCAGCACGACGAGAGCAGCAGACTTACCGTCGAATCCTCCTGAAAATACTTATAACTACGGTCGCCAGCTCTGAAGGAGCAAAAGAATAAATCAATGTTTGGGCTCGTTTCAAAGTGAAATGGCTTGAGTTGAATTTAAACTTAATTCTGAATATTACTATTTCTGATCATTCTAGATGATTCTACAAAGCAAATACTCTCTCAATTTCTGTGAGTTGGCTTGGTAATTACTACCAAGACAGTTTATGCAACTTCGGTTAACAAAATTCTATCCTTCAACTTATTTAATGATTTTTGGATATTACTCTTTGGACCATTGATACAGAATTAGTTAAGTGACTTTACTTGAAAGGTTGCTCAGAAAAATTTAAGTAACTATAAATAGGCGACTCATTCTGGTGTGACCATTGCTCTTTTCAACATTCTTATACGCTAAAGTATTCTACAACCAAAAGAATTGTAAATGAAAGAGGCGATGGTGGCCTCAGTCTGACTTCACTATACTATGTTGAGGTTACTACACTTTACAATGAACAACATGCGTCGTAATTTTACTCATTACTATATTCTGTCCTCTGCACTTGCATAACAGAAAACTGGTATTCTCCTTTTACATGTATACAAAGTTCGACTTAACAATTGCAAGCAGTCTTGCCTTGGGTAGACGTGTCGGTGCTGGTGGTGAGATGCACGTGGCTAACGCAGCTCTTCACGCCTCATGCCCTTAATGGCGGCTGGAACTACGAGCTGTAGCACTCGTATAAGCTACTGCACGTCCGCCATAAATTCTGGGCGCAGGAACTCTTACAATCAGCCCCAGTGGCATAGAGGCGGCTTTGACAACCATTCGTCGCGTTCTACTCCACAAACGGCGACGATATTCGCCTCTTCGCTGTTGCACAATCACTTTTGCGTGAGCACAGTTACGCACGTCCGATCACGTCAACACTCCCCAGGCATTTCCATTGTTCAGTCTCTGTGTCTCCAGCTACCCCTAGCTACGCTCGTATCACCAAGAGTGGGGGTGTTCCCCTACCACCTTTCTACCGAAATCATTTAGTATTTAAGAATATTTATATTTACTACCCTGGAGTCCATACCAGTCATAATAATTTACTACTAGCGTTTTACAACATTAAATTATACAGTAATAACTTATAATTACCAAGAAAAAGAATACATTTGACTCTTAGAGCTTAGTGCATTGTCTGACAGCGCTAATTCCCAGTTTCGCCAATAGATGGCATCAGGGTGCACTCCCTGGCAGTCTCACACAAGCGCGCCCGTTTCAGACGCGCGGGCTCCAAATTACTGTCAGCCCACCATCATTTCAGTTCCGTTACAACCGACTTTCTGGAACCAATTTATGAGTAGCGAACAATCCCTCATCTGAAAAGTTGTAATAGGGCTCCTCATTTGTCAGTCTTAAAAAACAGCAGAGAAGGCGAAATCAGCACGCCAGTGTCCCAGAAATGCGAACATGGAGACGACCATATTAACTTAGTAGAAAACTTAGCTTAGGAATGCCAGAGTAACTGAGAAGTCCATACATGGGACTGAAAAATAATGGTGAATGATGTAAAACCTTTGCTAGGAGGGGAAATTTTCTTCTCGTTAACAAAAACTCGTCCATAATTTCGCAGAGCAATTTTCATTCGCAAGTGAGAATAGCACGGACTTCATGAGAGAAAGAACGGTGTGCTGGTGGACAGCATTGCGTCTGCAGTTTGTGACGGGAACATTTCGGCCGCAAGGGGGCCCGGATTCGATTCCCCATAGAGGATTTGGTGTTTGTCCTTCGTCATCATTTACACGCAATTCACTGAATTCGGGTCAACTAAAAAGACTTGCACTAGGCGGCCGAACCCCGAAAGGGGATATCCCGGCCAATAAATGCGATACGATCATTTCATTTCATTTCGGCTTAGGATATGGAAGAGACTTTTTCTGGAGGCACATAGAGAAGACAGCAACGGGAGATGTTGAACGCCTGTTCCAGCGATCAGCAGCTGATGCGTCGCAGTTTGCAGCAGACCATGTCTCTGACAACTCTCCATGCTACTGAGTATTGAATATGGCCAGAATCTGCAGACTGGGCGAGCAGGGTATTAGAATAACTGATCTTTAATAGGTGTATTGTTAGGCTGAAGTGTATTCCGCGGTTCTTATGCTTTTCTCGAGCGAATGAAGGGTGATTCATAAATCGATCAGTGACGTTTTTTGAATGTGGTAATTTTTCATTCTTCTAGTAGATTCAGGTAATTACGGTGTATCCACCACAGATTTGTCTACCTATAACTGATCTACATCTACACCTAGATCTGAACTGTATACACTGTAAAATGCATGGCAGAGGGTACAGCCCATTGTACCAGTTGTTAGGTCTTTCTCACATTTCATTCACGTATGGAGCGTGGAAATATGATAGTTTATATGCCTCTGGGCTCAAGCATTTTCTTAGAGACATTATTTAAAACTGGCTCTTGAAACTTTGTTAGTAGACTTTCTCGCGCTAGTTTGTCTGTCTTCAAGAGCCTGCCAGTTCAGTTTTTTCAACATCTCTGCGACACTCTCCCGCAGGTCAAAACAAAAACCTGTGACCATTCGCACTGCCCATCTCTGTGTATGTTCAATATACCCACCTAGTTCTCTTTGGTACGGGTGCTACACACTTGAGTAATATTCCAGGATAGGTCGCATGAGTGATTTCTAAGCCATCTACTTTGTTGTCTGACTGCATTCCCCTAGTATTCTACCAATAAATCGAAGTCTGGCAGCTGCTTTGCTGACTGAACCTATATGATAGTTCCATTTCACGTCCCTACAAAGTGTACAAGCAGATATTTGTAAGAGTTTACCGATTCCAACACTGACTCACTGACATTATATTCATAGGATACCATTTTTTTCGCTTTGTGAACACAATTTTTCGTTTCTCAACATTTGAAGAAATTTACCAATTTTTATACCAATCTGAAATCTTGCTGAATATATGCGTAGCTTTCTTCGTACTGTATTTCATTGTAGATAACAGCATCATCTACGAAAACTCTAAGGTTACAATTAATATTGTCCCTAAGCTCATTAATATACAACATGAACATCAAGGGCCCCAGCACACTTCCATGGAGTACACAAAAATTTCTTTTACATCTGCCGATGACTCTCCAACCAACATAAGATACTGCGTCCTCCCTACCAAGAAACTGTTAATCAGGATCAAATATTTACCTGATACTCCATACGGTCACACTTTTGCTACTAAGCGTAGGTGAGCATAGGTACAGAGTCAAATGCTTTTCGGAAACAGAGAAATGCTGAATCTATCGGACTGCTTTGATCCATGGCTTTCAAGATATCGTGTGAGAAAAATGCGGATTGGGTTTCACATGGTCTATGTTTTCGAAATCCATGGTGGTTGGCTCTCGACGATGTGAAGAACGCTTGGTTTGGATTCCACTCTAAATTGTAGATCCCTGTTCCCTGGTTGGATAACTGGGGTAGGTTAGGGACACAAAGGTAGCCGAAGTGACGCCCAATAGGAAGAATTGCATCAGGTCACTGAGCCAAATGAAATAATAATAATTATTATCTATATACATAGTTAAGTTAGCGCGGGTCCTAATGGTTTCTTTCTCACAATCATACCTGCGTCTGTGGACTGCACAGGTCTCGAGACATTGAGGTGGCATGCATATCTCCTTCTTTGCCTTCTTTGTGTCAACCACAGTGTTCATCTTGACTCACTATCACGTTTTCAGGAGTCACTGATGCACAAATATTCCACTGTGACGAACAGGTCTTAAAGTGTATGGTGAATTGCAATACTGCTCGACATTTTTAATCGATTTCTAGATGACTTCAGTTGAAATAACTATCTATTGTGTGATCGTTCGTCTTCTTCAAATCATGGAAATCGTAAACAATGTCTAACGTGATCCTTTTACCCAACTTCAAAATAGTGTAACGCATATAACGTAGTTGGTTACCCACTGGCTGATCAGCTTCCTACGGTAAGAAGCCTCTCTCCAGCAGTTGGGATTGATACAACAAGTCTACACTTTCTTCATTCATTACTGGAAACATTTAGCAGGAGCCAATATTTTAATCACAGCTCAGCATAATATTATTAAAGTCCACACGTTAGGTTTGCAGGATATTTTAGATGACGACAGATTCTGTGTGACAGAGATGGTCTTCACATGGTACCTCGAGGGAGGAACATGCAACATCAGTCTAAGGCAGTATTCAATGATATTAGGCTCAAACAATCAATATGTGGTGACCACTTTTGAGTTCAGTGGTGGCCTTTGTTACACGACAGTTTTCTGAAACTGTTCCTTAACCCAATAATAATTCAAATGAGCATACCAGATCCATCTAAATTACTGATGTCACATGAAAAAATGCTCACAGTTAACTCTAACACCGTTGATACCAAATCTAAGTAATACTGTTTCCTATAATCTTGAAGATTGATGTTTTTTTTTTTTTTTTTTTTTTTTAATGGACTTGTAGTCCGGGGTGATAGGTTACAATACAGCATCACCGGTCTATTGCGGTCTAACTGTGTTGGTGAGCCAGTAAATTTCCACTGTGCAGTGACTGCGTCACTGCAATTCACTTTGGAGGTGTGGCGGTGGGACTCGTGGTCCCGTACCACCCTCTGACGGTGATAGTACTACATGAGTCAGGCAGAATTTATTGCCTAACATGTGCAGGTGAAGGTGTGGCGGTGGGACTTATAGTCCCGTACCGTGGGTGCCAGATGTGAAGATTGATGGGTCCCTGCAGTGCTTTTCTGTAACTTGGGATAGCTAGCTGGCTGCGAGAATGTTCAAGAGCCCTGAAAAAGAGCATGGAGTTTGGACCACGAAAATCGGGATTCAGTCAGCTACATGCCGGGAACCGAGCGCTATTTTTCGACAGATGCAAGGACCCCTCGCGGTCACAATGGGGGGCAGCAGATCAAACTTTTAGTGTGGGCGTAGCCTAAGAAATGCCTTTCAGCAAAGATAAGATCTGAGAAGGGAAGAGAAAAATACGATGCACTCTGCATGGGACATAGCCGTCGAGGGCCAGAGAAGGCCACATACATAGAATTTTAAATTTTGTAAGGAAGGCAATGATTGGGTCATGACCAATTTTGTAGCAGTGTGGAGACTCATGAGTGTGGACATGCAGCTGTTTCTATTGGATGAAATACTGAAACACACATGTACTGGGAGAGAATTTTGTCTATTGCCCTACTCAAAGAGTGATCTGAAGAATATTGGTAAATCACAACAGTTTCTTTTGAAATGGGAATTGTTGCAATTGTTATAAAATTTTCATTCGTTGGAAGCTGGAATGTAAACTGTTATTGGCTACCAAGATTCTGGAGCTGGAAGAACCATACAGATTTTATGGAGCAGAGGAGAAAGATACTTAGCCTAAGGGTATCAGCCAGTAGACCACTTCATCCAAGATCTTCAAGGCGAGATGACTACACTTTAATACTTGGGAGGGAGATGTCTTCGCTTTAGAGCTGTCTGCAGATGCTCGGACTGAACTCGAAATTCTCAGCCACTACTGCAGCCATCCTTCGCACCTCAGTATAAGCAGAATGGCAAGCAAGGGCTGCATTTCTGTACGCCACGATAAGGGGCGACGAAGTTATTTGTTTCACGTCAGAGTTTCATTTCTTGGAACCATACTAGCTGCGCTCAACATGCGCTTAGGCGAGAGAACTGGTGGTTGTGAAGTTTTATGGTGTTTTTCTATAGGCTATCAAATTATTCAGCAGTCACAGACGATTTTCGTGTTGTATCATTTCTGTTTCAAATCCACCCACCTATGTGAAGTGTGGTACCTATATTTCATATTCAGTTGGACCACCCATGTTTAATACCTGTATTTAATTCGTTATCCGTAGCCCCACTTTGCCTTCTCATGTCAAGTGATCTCATTTGGGAACGAGGTCACAGGTCTTTGGGGTTCAGATATCGTAGCTTCTTAGGGGCATGTTAAATACTAAACCTACACCTCACAGCTCGTAAAGCACACGTTGAATTAATAAGACGTGTGAGTCCTCTTGTTGTAGAATGCATAATGAAGCTTTCCCGGCAAACATAAGAAAACAAGAGATATCAAAAAGGTTGTAAAATACAATCCCACTCAAATATGTGCAGTGCAGGAGAGAACTAGCGTCACGTATTAAAATAATGCTTTATACGTCATAGATACAGTAATATATGCTAGTTGTATACGCGTGCTGCATAATGAGCGTACAAGACATTTTCTAACACTGTAATGGATATATCTGGGCCACGATTCATTCTAAGTATGGCACGGGTATTTAGGATCCCCACCAGATAGTGTTAAAGTAAACATCGAAGAATTTCAGATCCATCAACATGTGAGTATTGCAGAGATGCTTCGTGAACTGAAATGGGAATCCCTGGAGGAAAGATAACTTTGTTTTGGCGAAAATTGAACAAATTTCAAGAACCGGCTTTTGCGGCTGGCTACAAGATAATTCTAGTGCCTACCCTGTATATTTTACGTAAGGATTGCGAATACAAGATAGGAGAACTTACGGCACGCACGAAGGCATACAGACATTCATTTTTCCCCGCTCCTCTTGAGATTAGAAAAGGAAAGGAAATGACTAGTAGTGGTGCAAGGTACCCTCCACCACACACCACATATTACTAAGAGACTCTCAATTCACTGGGTTCGGAAGCTTATAGCTCAGGTAATGCTTTAGGCCAAGGACGGATATGAAGACACGAGTTGGAAAGGTTAAGTATATAAACTGAACATTTGTCTTTGCAGCGGAAAGCACGCTGTTGAGAAGCTGTTGGTGGAACTGAAATTCGAATTAAGAACATTACCTTTGGGCAGCAGACTCTTACTGCCTTTTAAGAGAACTTTTCACGAGAAGCAAGGGTGAGGTTCGAGACTCATTTCGTTACAAAGTTTTATTATACCAGAAAAATGTAATATACATGGACCTATAGGTAACACTGAAAGAAATTAACACCCCTTCAGCTTTAACGATCCTCCATCCATTCGACTCTTACTCATTCACCCTCATTCCTGGAACAAAATTAACTATGTTTAGTTGATTGCACATATAAAACAATTTTACTTTTGCGCTGATTATTGCTTAACTGTTACCATCCTTCTCCTCCAAAATTACATACTCAGAGTAGAATGAGTGTGCGCGGAAGGTAACATTTTAAATTCAATAACACAAAATCATTTTCCTTACGATATATCTGGTACATAAAATATATCTACTACTTTCACCTCACAGAAACAGAAAAGACCATCTGAAGCATTTTGTGTAAGACAGTGTTCGCAGTGCTTAATTGTAAGTGTAATTAGGAAAGAAATTGAGCTGAGTGTAAAGACTGAAAACACTTCTAGAAGTAAGTTATGTTCACTACCCATGCAGACGGTCAGGTGGGTAATGGTGAGCCCGTGAGGCAGGTCACGGTTGATGTTGCTGCTGTATAGAGTGCAGCTGCAACGCCTTGAAATTATGACGAAGTGCAATAAAACTGCAGCGGATCAACACGTGATGCAAAGAATGACGGGCAACCCTCCACATAAATAGCGTACATCGCTAAATGGGAGTAAAGACCTTTGGCGGTCACTCGTAAGAAATTACAAAGAAGAACAGCAAGTTTTTCGGATTTATAGTAAGTGTGAGGGTGTTAATGAGATTATTATGAAACTCCTGTGGCCAGAGTTGTAAAAGAGGTAATGTGCATCATCGAGATGTTCCGTGCGAGAGCAGTTACAGCCTCAACGAGTCATATCATTGCTTGTTTTTTAGCGTGCGGCAGTCGTTACAGTGGAGTGCACACATGTGGTCGGTAGCGAAGTGTACTGAAATTTACGATTACGTTACGTAAGAATAATGAGGGGGAAATCGCAAGTTATTTGTTGTTAACAGTAGACTGAAACTAAAGAATTTGCAAAAAAGTAGGAAATTAAGGAAATAGGACGTGGATAAGTTGAAAGAACCAGAGGTTGGAAGTTTCAAAGAGAGCGTCAGGCAAAGTTTGACTGAAGCAGGGCAAGGAATGCAATAGAACGCGAATGGGTAGCTTTGGAAGACGAAACAACAAAGGCAGAGGAACAAATAGGTAAAAGGATAAAGCATAGTAGAAATCCTCGGATATCACAGGAGACGCCAATTTTTTTTTTTTTCATCCACACTCCGCAAGCCACCTGACGGTGTATGGCGGAGGGAAATGGATGAAAGGAGAAAATATTAAAATGCAGCAAATAAAGCAAGAGAAAGGGAATACAAACGTCTCAAAATGAGACTGGCAGGAGTTGCAAGATTGCTAAGCAGGAATTGCTAAGAGACAGATAAGTCTATAGAAGTATGTATAATTATGAAAGTGATAGATACCGCTTAGAGAAATATTAAAAAGACTGCTGGAGAAAAGAAAAGCATCTGTATGAATATCAGGAGCTAAGAAGGAAAACCAATAATAAGCGAAGAAGGGAAAACTGAAAGGGGTAAGAATATACAGAGTGGCTATACGAAGGAAAGAACCTGAAGGCAGTATTATATAAAGGGACGGGAAAGTAGATGAAGATGAAATCGGACATATGATACTGCGAGAATAATCTGACAGAGTACTGAAAGATACAATCCGAAGAGCAGCCGCTGGTGTAGAGGACATTCCCTCAGAACTGCTGATGTCACTGGGAGAGCGAGATATGACTAAACTATCACACGTGCTGTGCAAGGTATAAGAGGCGAGCAAAAAGTTTTCTTTTGTGGTCTCTGCTACGGCGTATATGCAACGTAGGGCGACGTGGCTGTATAAGAACCGATCTGCAGGCAAAGGATCAATGCGAATTCGTTTCTTTCCGATTTGCGTGCGGTAAAAGCGGAAAAGTGAACTATGGCGATGTTATTACCAAATTGTCCCAACAGGACCAACGTGCTGTTATTCTTTTCTTCCCTCTCGAAGGACAAACACTTGTTGACTTAAGAGTACATAGGACAATGAAGAATGTGTACGGGACAGCGTGTCTTTTAGAAAACAACCTTTGGGGAATGCTGGTGCTGCTCTTTCATGATAACGCACGTCCCCATATCGCAAATGTCGTAACGCAGAAGTTACGTAAACTAAAGTGGAAGACACTCGAGCACACGTCCCACAGCCCTGATCTCTCCTCTTACGATTATCGCGCCTTCAGTCTCTTTAAAGGGCCTTGAGAGGTGTAACTTCCCCAAAAAAATTTCAAAAGAAATTATTTTAAATGTTAACGGAAATAGAGCCAAGTGTAACCTCCCCGTAATTATTTTTAAATGATATGAATTCAATAAAAAATGAAATCTCAGTGACAATGAAAACACAAATAGACCGAAATGTCGATCTTTAGGCCCTGATTAAACTCAAATTCTTACCTCAGTAATACTGCATCTGCTCTTATTTTTCGCCATAGCTTGGAGGAAATGCATCGCAAATATATATATATATATTTTTTAATTTAAGGGAAACTTTTCTTTAAGGAAATGCAAGGAAAATATTATTTCAAATTGGGATTCTTTGTTAAAAATGGTTGGTTTCAAAACGAAATTATTATTGGGGCGATTCTTGAACAAATTAATTACACTTAAGATCCATTACATTATCAGATGAGCGCAATGCTGCTTCATTACCTTATTTAACAATATACCTCGTCCTGAATCCCGACCAGAGTCCCATGTCGGCGCCCGCCGACTCCTCAGACAACAGCTAACTCGCAACTGCAACTACCGACTCCCTACATGCAACTGCCCTGTACTCTCGCGCGCTATTACTCTCTCGCAACTGAACTGACTACATGCTCTCTGGTCAGAGATTCTGCGGCTCGCCATCGCTGCCTATGAAACGTACGCGTTTCAGAGGTCGACATTATCTGTCGGAGGAGGATGCGCAGCAGACGGTAACGGACTCCACATAAAAGTTTTCTAAGTATAATACCGTGCCAAAATGTTAAAAATTGTACAGCACAAACCTACGTTTCGACCATGGCCGTGGTTTCCCCTCTAGAGTTTTTAACATTTTAATACGGTACCATATTCAAGATACTTTTATGTCAACTGACTCTGGCAGCGGAAGTCTAAGCAATTTTAGTTATCGATTTGCTCAAGCGGCAGGACACGGTGTTTTGCCAAAGAGGTATGTTCAACCTGGTGCGTCGATGGTACGACTGCATCAGCATTCATGGAGATTTTGCCTGATTGGCGTACAGATTATGCACTGTACGGCTTTAGAAAGGAGACTTTTTGATTGTCCCTTATATGTGAGGCAGGGTAAATACCCACAGACTTCGAAAAGAATGTAATAATTCCAGTTCCAAAGAATACACGTGCTGACCGGTGCGAATATTACCGACCTATCTGTGTAATAAGTCGTGGTTTCAAAACAATAACATGGGTTTGGATTCCGGGGAAATGTAAGTAAATCCGAGGCAGTACTGACTTCAAGACTTATTTTAAAGACGGAAGGTGAAGGAAGTCAAACATACATTTATAGTTTCTTTAGATTTGGATAAAGCTTTTGACAATGTGACTGACGTGCACTCTTAGAATTTCTGAAGGTAGCAAGGGTAAAATACAAGAAGCAAAATGTTATTTGCAACTTGTACAGAAACCAGACGGCAATTAACAGAGTCGAAAGTCATGAAATGGAAGCAATGCTTGAGGAAGGAGTGTGACATGGTTGTAGCCTATCCCCGATATTACTCAGTCTACATTTTGGGAAAGTTGAAAGGAAAGCAAGGAGAAGTCTGGCTAGAGAATTAAAGTTCAGGAAGAAAAAAAAAACTTTGAATCTTGCCGATGACATAATAATTTTGTCAGACTCAGCAAAGGACTTCGAACTGCATATGAACGGAATGGATAGTGTCTTGGGAGGAGGATATAATATGAACATAAACAAAGCCAAACAAGGGATAACGGAATGTAGTCGAATTAAATCAGGCAATGCTTAAGGAATTAGATTGGAAAAGGAGACAGTTAAAGTAGTATATGAGTTTGCAACTTGGGCAGTAAAATATCGTATGATGGCCGAAGTAGAGAGGATGTAAATATGGAACAACAGTGGCAGGAAAAGCGCTACTGAAGAAGAGAACTTTGGTAACATCGAATATAAATTTAAGTGTTAGGAAATATTTTCTGAAGGGATTTTGTCTGGAGTGTGCTTTTGTACGAAAGCAAAACGTGGACGATAGTTAGTTTTGACGAGAAGAGAATACAAGCTTTTGAAATACAGAAGGATGCTAACGATTAGTTGGGTATATTAAGTAACATTTGAGGAGATAACGGAATAGAATGGGGAGAAAAGAATTTGTGGCATAACTTGACAAAAAGGAAGGGACTGGTTGGCATGACACATTGTGAGGCATCATGGTATGGTCAGTTTAGTACTGGAGAGAAGTGTGAGGGGTAAAAACAGTAGCGGGAGACCAAGAGACGGCTACAGTACGCAGTTCACGCGGCTGTGAGTTGCAGTACTTATTTGGAGATTAAGAAGCTTGCATAGGAAAGAGCAATATGGAGAGATGCGCCAGAATACCACAATAACAACAACAACAAATCGCAGATCGTCTAAAATGGAATCATTCCTGACAGTTAATTTTTATTCGAATCTCGTGTCACGATTTCGTTACTGTAACTGAATAATACCCTCCGTTAAATGATGTAGTAAGCCAAAACTAGCATCTCAATCCCTTTTGTTTAATGAACTCCACCCAACAGATCATCAAATAATACTAATGAGTGAAACAATCCATCATCGACAAGGAAGGGAGTAGTTATCAGCGAAGTGACCAAGTGAGAGGAGTCTCATATCATTACTGAAAATTTAAAAAAACTGAATATAGCACAAAGTCTTTCCGACAGTGGTTCGTCATGTCCACGATTCGGGAATGGGGCAGGTAAGGCTGGAAACGATGACGGTATCCGAAGTACCTTCCGCCATTGGGAGACTATGTTACTTAATTATTCGATATACTCCGGGTGACTGCGATCGTTGGCTGCATAGTCGGTGCTGGGCACTTGTCTCCGGACAGTCCTGGTGTTAATGGATTCCTGACGCTCGATCTTCATATCCCGGCTACTATCTGCCTCACAGAGGACCGTCATTGGCCCCGTATGGTATTGCGGATATGACGTCACGTCCGTTCGTCAAACACTTACGTTCGTCCCTTGCGGTGCCTTAGGCATGTGGAAACATTGTCTCTGTACAGTTGAAGATCCACCGTAGACACTGTTGACTGTTGTTGTTGTGGTCTTCAGTCCTGAGACTGGTTTGATGCAGCTCTCCATGCTACTCTATCCTGTGCAAGCTTCTTCATCTCCCAATATCTACTGCAACCTACATCCTTCTGAATCTGCTTAGTGTATTCATCTCTTGGTCTCCCTCTACGATTTTTACCCTCCACACTGCCCTCCAATGCTAAATTTGTGATCCCTTGATGCCTCAGAACATGTCCTACCAACCGATCCCTTCTTCTAGTCAAGTTGTGCCACAAACTTCTCTTCTCCACAATCCTATTCAATACCTCCTCATTAGTTACGTGATCTACCCACCTTATCTTCAGCATTCTTCTGTAGCACCACATTTCGAAAGCTTCTATTCTCTTCTTGTCCAAACTAGTTATCGTCCATGTTTCACTTCCATACATGGCTACACTCCATACAAATACTTTCAGAAACGACTTCCTGACACTTAAATCTATACTCGATGTTAACAAATTCCTCTTCTTGAGAAACGCTTTCCTTGCCATTGCCAGTCTACATTTTATATCCTCTCTACTTCGACCATCATCGGTTATTTTACTCCCTAAATAGCAAAACTCCTTTACTACTTTAAGTGTCTCATTTCCTAATCTAATTCCCTCAGCATCACCCGACTTAATTTGACTACATTCCATTATCCTCGTTTTGCTTTTGTTGATGTTCATCTTATATCCTCCTTTCAAGACACTGTCCATTCCGTTCAACTGCTCTTCCAAGTCCTTTGCTGTCTCTGACAGAATTACAATGTCATCGGCGAAGCTCAAAGTTTTTACTTCTTCTCCATGAATTTTAATACCTACTCCGAATTTTTCTTTTGTTTCCTTTACTGATTGCTCAATATACAGATTGAATAACATCGGGGAGAGGCTACAACCCTGCCTTACTCCTTTCCCAACCACTGCTTCCCTTTCATGCCCCTCGACTCTTATAACTGCCATCTGGTTTCTGTACAAACTGTAAATAGCCTTTCGCTCCCTGTATTTTACCCCTGCCACCTTCAGAATTTGAAAGAGAGTATTCCAGTTAACATTGTCAAAAGCTTTCTCTAAGTCTACAAATGCTAGAAACGTAGGTTTGCCTTTTCTTAATCTTTCTTCCAAGATAAGTCGTAAGGTCAGTATTGCCTCACGTGTTCCAACATTTCTACGGAATCCAAACTGATCTTCCCCGAGGTCGGCTTCTACCAGTTTTTCCATTCGTCTGTAAAGAATTCGCGTTAGTATTTTGCAGCTGTGACTTATTAAACTGATAGTTCGGTAATTTTCACATCTGTCAACACCTGCTTTCTTTGACTAAAGAAACTAAATATATTGTGTAATCTCCAGTATGCTATAACCCATGACGTATTAAGTCGGTTATCGTGTGGTGTGCTGCCAAGTTCGCTGCACATCTGTCTGTAGCAGACTGCTCACATAAGGTCTCTACACACGCATAATATGCTGTAACTAAGAATCACAATTACGTTTGAAGTAATGGATTTGATGCAGTTACCTGTAATGAAGCACTGTCTGAAAGACGGACAAAGCTCACGGCTCCTGGAACTGATTATGAATACGTCATACGCAGATCCGACAGCAGATTATGCCACTGATCTGCTATCGATATAAACTTGTCCAGGCGATAGCATCATCACCTGACGCAGAATGTCTGCCATTCTGTCGGTGTGTAGAATGGTGGAGGCGAGCGACCTATCTAAGTTTAACCGAGGGCAGATCGTGATGCCCCGGAAACTCAGAACGAGCGTTTCTGAAACTACACGACTTGTCGGGTGTTCGAGGAGTTCTGTGGCGTCTTCAACACGTGGCGAAACCAAGGCGAAGACACGTCCAGTCGTCGTGGGGTTGGGCGACCACCCCTCATTATAGATGTTGGACGTCGTAGGCTGGGGATACTGGTGGCGAGCTCTGGCGGAACTAAAATCAGACTTTATTTATTGCCGTGCAAAGCACAGATGTTTCTGAACACGCAGCGCACCGAACACTCCTAAAGATGGGTCTCTGCAGCCGACGACCCACGCATGGACCAATGTTAAAACCACAACATCGGCAACTACGATTGAAATGGGTACATGACCATCGGCTCTGGACTTTGGTGCAGTGGCAGGGCGTTGCATGGTCTGATGAATTCCGATACCTTTTTCATCATGCTGATGAGAGGGTGTGAATCCATCTGCACTGCGGGACGGAGACAAGCCGGCAGCGGCTCCTTTATTCTATGGGAAACATTCACTTTGGCATCAAGGGGTTCAGTGGAATTCGTGTAAGGTACCGTGACGGCCAAAGAGTATCGTATACTGGTTGCAGACCACGTGCATCCCTTCATGACGATCATGTTTCCCGACAGCAGTGGCATTTTTCAACAAGTTAATGCGTCATGTTACAATGCCAGGAGCGTGATAGAGTGGTTAGAGGAACATTTTGGCGAGTTCCAATTGATGTGCTGCCCCCCCACCCCCCCACCCCACTAACTCACCTGATCGAACACATCTGCGAGGTGACAAAGTGCCGTTAGAGCTCATCACCCCCTCCCCAGAATTTACGGGAATTAAGTGAGCTATGAGCACGGATGTGGTTCCATCTCCCTCCAGCGAGCTACCAAGGTCTCGTTGCTCCCATACCACGAGGCATCGACGCTGTCATCCATGCCAAAGATATACATACTGGCTATTAGGAAGGTGGTCATAATGTTTTGGTTGATCAGTGTACCTGCGATGTTCGATTCTTTGTTTACGTTTCACCATCGTAAGGACAACTATCCTGGTTGCGTGCAGACAAGTGCATAGACTTCCACATACTCTGTGTTCTCTATTGTCTTTTCAACATACAGTGTCCCTCATAGCTCTTGTCGACCTTAATGCTCTTTTCTGAACAACGTGGCAGAAACACCCATTCCCACCAGCGCAAAATCCTTCCTGTCCCACTGCATCGTTCAGTCGCTTTCTCGAAGTCCTTCACAGTAATAGGAACCCGACTCTGGAATAACCTCCAGCATTATTTTAGAGAACTGAATAACATCTGCAGCTTAAAAAGACTGTTAAAGGCTTTTCTATTAAAGTAACAATAATAATTACCATTGTCCCTGTACGCTCTCGTTGCCCTTGTATATCCTTCATTCCAACCAGATCTTTCTGTTTTCCAGTATTCTTAGCTGGTTCCCTTCCCCAGAACTCTCTGTATCAGAAAACATCTATTTTATACACCTATATGTTCTTTAAGTATTTGAAACTACCATTATTGTCATTTCTGTCAATATTAATATTATTATTATTCTGCTGCCACTCTCAGTGGCAGATTAGTACAAGTATTAACTCGTATTGTGACTATATATAGTAAAGTCATTTTAATACTATTTGTCATATTAAAATTGTTATTTCTTAGGGAACTACAACGTAAAAAAGGTACCGTGTGTGTGAAATCGTAGGGCCTGATGGTCCTAATCATATCAGGCTAAATAAATAAATGAAGTACTTGGTAAGACCGTGACAAGATTTAGAAACAGTGCAAAAATTGAAAACTTATTTAAAATATCCATAAATGTAAAATTTTGCACATCAAATCCTCTGATTACAACATCAGTAAATCACATTTGGAATCGGGAAAACTCATGCAAATATCTGTAAGGATATGAAATGGAACGATCACAAAGGTTCAGTCGTTGACAAAGCAGGTGGCAGACTTCGGGGCATTGGTAAAATACTAAAGAAATGCAATCAGTCTACAATGGAGATTGCTGAAATAACACTCGTGAGACCGATTTTTAGAGTATCGCTCAGGTGTGTGAGATTCGCACCAAACAGGATGATCAGGAGATATTGAACGTATACTCGTTTGACAAAGCTTGCTTATTGCTGGCTTTTTCCTTTTGACAGTGTCTAATGGCATATCAACTTTAACACTTGCTTGTTGAATAGTGTACCCCAGAAACATGTACTGGCAAGTATGTCACAAGTTTGACAACTGGCACCTAACATTCTCAGCAGTAGCGAATGCAAAGAAGAGCAGCACGAATGGTCACAAATTTATTTGATCTATGGAAAAGAGCCACGAAGATGATGAAAAACTTGAACTACGCATCCCTTCGTGAAGGACCGCGAAGACAAATATTAGACTAATAACAGCGCACAAACAGATGTTTAAGCAAATGTTCATCACTCAGTTCATACGTGAACGGATTGGGGAAACGCCCTAATAACTGATACAATGGGAACAACATTCTGCTGTGCACTTCACTTTGACTTGCTGAGTATGGATGCAAATTTAGATGCAAAAGTCTAAGCCATTGTAGGAAGATGATTCATGTGATTTCGTTTATTAAATATAAGATAGAGGCAAATGAATGTGGAATTTGCAGATATCTTATTAAATAAAAGAGATTAGGTGCATGAATTATGTGATTGTAAATAGTGATCATTGCAATAGTTTAATTACATACGATTTTCTGTTATGCATCCAGATAATTAACTTTTATTACTCTTAAAAACTCAATTTTAAAAGATATTTATAGTTACAATTAGAGTAATAAAACAGTTATATGCCCATAATGTTAGATAAAGCTGTCAGGGTAATTCTACGTAGATTTCAGTTGTTGTTACCCTGAAACAAATAGGCAGTTAGCAGATTGACTGTTACAAGGTGGTGCGTCGGAGAGGTTTACATCCTGTGACTCGTGGCAGCGTTCCCAACGTAATTCTTGCGTGTTTACAGTCCTGGAAGTTTAGTGTTTCTTCAGCATTATCTTCTGATTTCCAGTTTCGGTTTCCGTTTTCAGAACAAGGCAGCTACCTGTGAAAATCCAAAATTTACTTTGTTGCTATCTTCCTGTTGTATAATACTAGCTGATAACCCCCTCCCCCTTCCCAATTTCTCGGGTATTCAATCTGCGTGTCTACAAGCATGGTTTTGTACACTTCTTTTGTAAACTTTTTTCACGCACCTCAGGGTTTATGACGTACTATATATTGAACTATGCGTCGTACAATGATATATTTTTATAGGTACATTGAGCAGCATATGTGGATACCGTTGCTGAGAAACGTTGCGAATAAATAAATATCAAATTTAAATGTAATGCATGAATCGGCAACTTTTCTCGTATCTCAATGTTTACGACGTCATATCTCTTGATTTATGCGGCATGCATTTATATAATTTCGTAGGTACATTCATCGTTATAAGTGGATACTACCTGGAAAATGAGTTGCGAGTATAGTTAGTGGCACATAAATAATAAATTTAAACATAATGCATGATGCAGCAGTTTCTCACGCTCCTCGTTGTTTATGACGTCATATTCCTTGAACTATGATAGGAAAGTGGTTTTTACCCCCACAGCGATTGTTACTTACAGTAAGGGATATGGGTACCAAGGTTTCTTGATATCGGTCTAGTGGTTTAGGAGGATATGTCAAACATACCTGCATGTACACACGAACATACTTCCATTTTTGTGTAATACACTATGTATGGATAAACATTTTACGGCAAGAAAGAACATTTTCAAAAGTTATCGTTAAAAAACAAAGATCAGGTGCTGCGTAACTTTCAAAATCTCAACTGCTTAGGATATTTCTTCTTCGTGGCGGGAGTAATAGTGGTCAGATCGCGACCCGTAGATGATAATTGACAGCCACACTCAAAGTTCCACATGAGAATAATGATAATAAAAAGTCGAAAAACCAGAATTGGTCCACTAGAAATTAAAAATTTAAAATTCAATGGAATTTTATCGCATTGAAATGCAAAATGTATTCACTTTATATCATGACAAACCATAGCAAAGTTTGATATTTTCTGAAGTAGTATGAGTAAAAATGTCAGTGTCAACAATTTTGTGGCACTAAATCAAGACAAGACCGCCAGCACTAGAGGAAATACTTGTGACGCAGTTATTTACACGCACTAGCGAAGTCTTGCACGGCTGCTCATTTGACACTACATCGTCTACCGAGACTCCTAGTAGTGTTCCTCCGTTCTCTGGATCTTTATTAGCTACTTCCGGTGCTTCATCTCATCAGTAGATATGTTAAAAACTTCTCTTGTCCTGCAATGCTCTTGTTTACCACGTTAAAAGACCTATACACACTCGTCAAAAACAGTTCCTCACCGAATGCTAACCAGCCGTATGTTTGACAGTGTGTAGCTTCTCTGATACCTACATGTAGCCTTTTTCACCGTCATCTATAAGTTTGTAAGCTCTTTCGGACTGGCTTTTTCTTTTGTACAGATAGTTGCTACACGCTGGTGGCTACCCTGCCCATCCGATCAAGCGATGGCGCTCGGAGGCTGTCCTGTGGCAACTGTCCCTATTTTAGCTCCAGGAAGCTAACGTTTCTGTCTATATCAACCTGCATGAAGATTGCTGTGTAAAAAGTACAGTTGTTCAAACCATTTTGAACCATCGTGCTACGGGTTAGTGAGAATCTCTCATATGCGTCTGATCTGACCCCCGATCTTAGTAGGAAAGTCCCTTAAGTTGGCCTTCTTAAGGATTCGAGTCCTTCCTCCTCTGTCTGGCGTCTAAATTAGTAGTGACAGTATGTCATATTAATTTCATTTGAAGCAGTCGTTAGGCGTTTAGCACAATTTCATCTCAGTATGATTTAACGAAGATATTTGCAACAGATGAAATACGCTTTTTACACCTCTTATTACTTTCATTGAAGCAAAAAATTCAAGTAAACCAATTTTGTGTTGACTTTCGCGGAATGGAAAGTTGACATAGACTAATGTTGCAGCATATGTTTATCATAAGCAAGTATTAAACTGACTTAGTTATTGACTCAACAGCTTCATCCCTGAAAGGGTAGATGCTTAATACAAGGTTCATTTTTGAATTTAGTTTTAATATAGTGAAAATCATTACATTTGATTATTAGGAATTTATGTTTCAGTACTTAATTCTACTGGCATTTTCAAAATGAAGAGAAGGCCAATATTCAAACTGTAGATTAAGAGTTTCTAAACAAAATACATTCATATATTGTTACAAAATCTTATTTTTTTCACGTCTCGAACCAAATTCAGTTACAACAACGGTCTGTTCCTCTGTTTACCTTCACCATACCACTTGTCTTATGCTTGCACTAATCGTGAACGCAGTTTCGTAGCTCTGTTGCATCGATTTCCTTTTTTTTAAGTTGACATTGGCAGGGGTACAGAAAACCTTCCTCTGCAGTTCCATTCGACATCAACATGTTGACATGTGATTTGATTTGGAGAGGAAGTAGCACTAAATACGTGTTTTGATCGGGTAATATCCCGCTTCTTGGCATGGATACATTATGCTGAAGGGGAACATACGGGTCTTTAGGAGAAAACATGTAATTTAACGGTTCTGAAGGGATTTATTGAAGTCATTTCCGATTTTTATTTGCTAGTTAAACCCATTTGATGCTGTACTCCACAGTTTTTTATCTTCTGCTGACGTCTGCATCTTTACGTAAGTACTACAACCAGCATTCTCGATAAGCTTTCTAGCAGAGTCATTGTCTGTTGTATCTTCCGTCGACTGTTGGATCCTTAATACAGACTAGATACGCTTACTTTCGGGTTGGAAGCAGCAGGATTCTCTTTACATTACTTCTCCTCTTCCACAAATCCAGCTCTAGCACACCACCAAGATTCGTAAATGGACGTTTGGTCAGTGATTATAAAGGCACACCAGATATTAGGAGAGTCAGGAAAAAAAAGAAAGAGATGTGTCACGAAACTGACTGAATGGAAGATGTAATTATTGCTAATGTAAATCAAATAATGATGGGCAAGAAGTGTAGACAGGTGATTCGATGGTAGATGAAACAAGGACGTTGACCGTTGGATTCTAAGAAGAAGTAGGAAACGTCTGAGACAACGATGTGATGGAAAATGGGTAAATGACCCCAGAAAACAGAGGAGCAACATGGATACCAGCGACTAAGGGAGTATACGGGGAAGTCTAGATGAGGTCTTTCTCTAACATTGGATGTCAAATGACTGGTAACGATGATGAGCAAGGGACGAAGTGGACAAGAAGGAGAAATGAAATAAATCGCTGTTGCCTCCAAAGCGAAGGCAAGTGTATGCCGATTGTATGACGGGTAACGGGTATATAGGCGCAGTTCTCTCACCAGCGCTTATACAAAGGGCTTACGCAGGATGACGTGTTTTTACTAGCCAGATGTCATAAAGGTTTGTTTCTGATGCTCATAAGAAGATTTGGAAATTCATTGTGTATCTTAAATTAAGATTTGGAAACTATGCACGAAATTAATGTTAGATCCTAGAAACTACTGAGGAGGAGAAAGAAAAATTTACTCACAGCTCAGAAAGGCTGGGCTATAGTGAAAAACTGCAGAAAGGATACTGGCTCCGTGATTCTTACAGAGTTACTGAATGTTGAAAACGGCAGCATAAACTGATGTTTGTAAGCCTGTTAAGCAATAATATTTGTACTGTTTAAGAAGCTCCACTTAACATCAAATACTTACTAGCAATAGATCTGATCGTCAACCATTATTGACAAATACGTTTAACGACAGGTCCTAAAAACAGGCAATCACCAAATTACTCAGACCTCTACGCTCGATGTCTTTCACTTCCTTACAATAAAATCATATGCATGCTGAATGTTCACTTCTTTAACAATTTATTTTGTTGACCATACATTTCTTTTTCGAAGTTAGAATATTACAGAATTATGGTGAAGTTATGTCAACGTTTCATTTCATATTTTTAAATAAGATAAGCTGTTCTCCATTGTTAACAGAAAGAGAAAAACTTTCATCCTACTGGCGTTCTACAAAGTAGGAAGTGCCAAACATTCTGTTCTGGGTCTGTTACTTTTCAAAACACGTATCAATCACCTGCTGCTTATGATAGCTAGTGGATCTGTTTACCATGACACAAATACTATTGTGAAGTGAGTAGGATGGAATGTGAATGATTTAGCAAATACGGTTGTGGTTACCACTGGCTAAATGTTTACAGAAAATATACAGACACTCTATTGTAACAAAACAATACATACAGTTCCTAATACGTAACTCTTTAAAATGTGAAAATTTTTATCGTGAGATGACCAGATAATCAGTTACCTCTAACGACAGAAGTTCTTATGGCTGAAGTTAGATGGAAAAATCTCTTGGAAGTACGACATCCAGTATCTTGTGCATAAACTAAATACCGCTATCTTTACTCTAAGAATAATCTAACCTTTCTTGGACACTGAAATACGAAAGCTTGTTTACTTTACACACTTTAACTGTATTTATCTAATATCATATTTTGTGGCTTTTACCAGCAATATTCTTAGCATATAAAAGGTCTCAAAGTGATCTGTAACGTAAGTTCAAGGATCTCATAATCGCAACTCTGGCATTATCATACATACTCCTCTCTCGTGGGAGTTGTGGTTAATCATATGCCTCATTCAAAAGGAACTGCACCTGATCACTTTGTTCTTGGATCAGGTTTCCATAACCATTGTGCAGAAAAGTTTCTGATACTCATTTTCAAAGGCTTGCTGCAGAACTAAGGAATTTAAATTGCATGCCCAACATTTTCTAATGTAGCCTGGAAAGTTTCATTCAGCTCTGTTCAATAGTTCCTCGCACTAGTTCAGTCAGTGGGCGTTTTCTGGAGGACGACTACTGAAATTCCTTTACGGCCGTCTAGAATCATATCTTCCATGATTTTTTTTTAAATCTCTGGAGGCAAATGCGGGAATATTTCCCCTCGTTTTAAATCTGATTTTATGCTCCATCTCAAATGACCTCGTCGTCTTCAGTATGTTACACTCTAATCATCCTTCCATCGTCGCTCTTGAACGTATTGCGTATTGTACATAATAATGTAATGATTTTCTTAAATTGCTTCTTTTTCTTTTTAAGTTTTAAATTTTGCAATGGCCTTTCTGTGAGTAATGTAGTGACTCGTCCGACATCAAAGCTACTTAGGCTCTCATGATCCAATAGGAAGTGACGAATTGTAATTAAAATTGAAAACTACCATCGTAGAAGAGAACGCTTACATCGAGCTGGTGCACATTACTGTATCCACGGGGATCGTTATATTTATGCTTATTATCATTCTACTTAACTTGTAAAACGCACCTTTGTCTAGAGAGTGATTCTCGCAGCGCACTGATCTGAAGAGTACCAACATTCACTTTCGCTGGAAGGTTTCGAAACGTTGATACAGATATAGCGTAGTAGGGCGGAATCTGTGTTGAACACGTCGAAGTGTCCTCCGTGGTTAAAGTATTGAATTATGAGAACAAGCCGAAAAATTCTCCGCCTGTCGCAATTTATTCATTTTATAGAAAGGATTTTACGTCACTGAAGTGCGATTCTGGAGTATGTGCAAAATACGAATCTGTGGCTTCCGTAGGCATTTCAGTGGGCTCGAAAAATTTTTCGCTCTGAAAGTTTACTCTATCTTGGGAATAGGTGGAAAACAGTGGGTGCCAAATCCGACTAACAGTTTGGATTGTCCATAAGTTTGTACTTCAGATCCGTCACTTATCCTACTACAGAGGGATCTTTGTACACAAACCCATAGTCACGATGGTAGACGATATTGTTTCCATTGCAATCGATGACTTCCTTCGTGTATTTCTTCACACAGCTGCGCCAGAAGCCTTACCTTGCATTCGTCAGTTATTATTTTCAACCTGACTAGCAGATCTTCTCCAGATCTAGCACCAGAAAGTGCAGTTTACTAACAGTGGCAAGAGTGTTACATAATAATAAAAAGAGAGTAATCCAGACTATATTTTTCATTCATTGCACCAAAGACTTTCACAGTTTGCTGAGACAAGCCTTCAGTAATGAAGAGGCATGGACTCAACAAGTCGTTGGAAGTCCCCTTAAGTAAGACTGAGTCATGCTGACTCCATAACCGTCCATAATTGCGAAAAAGGCTGCCGGTGCAGGATTTTGTGCACGAAATGACCTTTCGGTTACGTCCCTTAAATCTTCAATGGATGGCCAAATCATTTGCTCGAACTGTCCAGAATGTTCTTAAAACCATACGGGAACAATTGTGGCCCACTGACATGGCGCTTTGTCATCTACGGTTAAAAATACACTCCTGGAAATTGAAATAAGAACACCGTGAATTCATTGTCCCAGGAAGGGGAAACTTTATTGACACATTCCTAGGGTCAGATACATCACATGATCACACTGACAGAACCACAGGCACATAGACACAGGCAACAGAGCATGCACAATGTCGGCACTAGTACAGTGTATATCCACCTTTCGCAGCAATGCAGGCTGCTATTCTCCCATGGAGACGATCGTAGAGATGCTGGATGTAGTCCTGTGGAACGGCTTGCCATGCCATTTCCACCTGGCGCCTCTGTTGGACCAGCGTTCGTGCTGGACGTGCAGACCGCGTGAGACGACGCTTCATCCAGTCCCAAACATGCTCAATGGGGGACAGATCCGGAGATCTTGCTGGCCAGGGTAGTTGACTTACACCTTCTAGAGCAAGTTGGGTGGCGCGGGATACATGCGGACGTGCATTGTCCTGTTGGAACAGCAAGTTCCCTTGCCGGTCTAGGAATGGTAGAACGATGGGTTCGATGACGGTTTGGATGTACCGTGCACTATTCAGCGTCCCCTCGACGATCACCAGTGGTGTACGGCCAGTGTAGGAGATCGCTCCCCACACCATGATGCCGGGTGTTGGCCCTGTGTGCCTCGGTCGTATGCAGTCCTGATTGTGGCGCTCACCTGCACGGCGCCAAACACGCATACGACCATCATTGGCACCAAAGCAGAAGCGACTCTCATCGCTGAAGACGACACGTCTCCATTCGTCCCTCCATTCACGCCTGTCGCGACACCACTGGAGGCGGGCTGCACGATGTTGGGGCGTGAGCGGAAGACGGCCTAACGGTGTGCGGGACCGTAGCCCAGCTTCATGGAGACGGTTGCGAATGGTCCTCGCCGATACCCCAGGAGCAACAGTGTCCCTAATTTACTGGGAAGTGGCGGTGCGGTCCCCTACGGCACTGCGTAGGATCCTACGGTCTTGGCGTGCATCCGTGCGTCGCTGCGGTCCGGTCCCAGGTCGACGGGCACGTGCACCTTCCGCCGACCACTGGCGACAACATCGATGTACTGTGGAGACCTCACGCCCCACGTGTTGAGCAATTCGGCGGTACGTCCACCCGGCCTCCCGCATGCCCACTATACGCCCTCGCTCAAAGTCCGTCAACTGCACATACGGTTCACGTCCACGCTGTCGCGGCATGCTACCAGTGTTAAAGACTGCGATGGAGCTCCGTATGCCACGGCGAACTGGCTGACACTGACGGTGGTGGTGTACAAATGCTGCGCAGCTAGCGCCATTCGACGGCCAACACCGCGGTTCCTGGTGTGTCCGCTGTGCCGTGCGTGTGATCATTGCTTGTACAGCCCTCTCGCAGTGTCCGGAGCAAGTATGGTGGGTCTGACACACCGGTGTCAATGTGTTCTTTTTTCCATTTCCAGGAGTGTAAAATAATGTCCATTTGGGTTTTGGTCGTATTAGTTTGTTCAGTTTAATTTGGTATCGGCTGGTAATCACTTTCATCCTGTACCGAGTGTCACAATGTTGCGTTAAAGGATTACCTCTTTTTCTGGTGAATCTGGCTTGTATGTAATTCCGGTCGCCGTGTAGAATTTGTGGACCATCTATGCTGTACCACGCCACTTCTCCAACGCGTGTTCCCTGCTGCATGAAATTGCTAGAGCCTTCCGACTAACGACTTGTACCAAATTATCAAATGACGCTGAACACGTATTTTCACTTTCAACTTTATTGCATAACTGCATTTACAGTTCATTAACATGACGCTGATACATTCTTTCTCTATGAGAACTCAAACAAGAGCGCCGTCGATCTAACAGTAATACAAAAGCGTTCTTATGTTAAAATCAAAAAACATCATTTGCTTTTGTCCTAAGAGATGCCACTATGCCCTTTATTCTGTGTGCGTCTTCCGGGTCAATGAACTGCATACCAGACGCCCAGTCATGATTCTCCTGGTTTCCACGCACTGCGGCTACGTGTTTCCTTGTATGGCCTTTCTGTAGGAGTAGATACAGTAAGCACAGTAGGTGTGTTGATATTTGACCCCCTATTTTACTTAAATATCGCGAACATCTTTATCTGAAGTGACAATTCTTCATATAGCAGAACAGTACTTGACTTACAATGCCCTGTTACACTGCACATCCAAAAATTTCACGGTTGTTTGGGAACATGAAGTTCATGAATGGCTGTAAATAGTCTCCAAGTAGCCAAGGATAACCATTTCCAGTCAATTATCAGTTCAATTGGACCAGAGGACCCACTTCATTCCATGTAAACACATGGTTATGGAGCCACAACCAGCTTGCACTCTGCCTAGTTGATTATTTGGATCCATGGCTTCGAAGGGTCCGCGTCAACAGCTCTTACCAACTGAAATCGGGACTCATTTTAGCAGGCCAAGGTTTTCTAGTAGGCTAGGGTCACGAGCCCAGGAGAGGTGCTGTAGGCTATTTCATGCTCTTAGTAAAGGCACTGGCGCCGGTTGTCTGCTGTCATAGCCCTTTTACGCCCAATTTCGCCGTACTATCTTAACCGAAACGTTCCTCGTAAGTCCCACATTAATTTCTGCGACTATTTCACGCAGTGTTTCTTGTCTGTTAGCACTGACAATTCTACAGAAACGCCGCTGCACTCAGTCGTTAAGTGAAGGCCGTCGGCCACTGCGTTGTCCGTAGTGATAGGTAATGTCTGAAATTTGGTATTCTCGGCACACTCTTGACACTATGAATCACAGAGTATTGAGCTCCCTAACGATTTCCGAAATGGAATGTCTCATGCTTCTAGCTCCAGGTACCATCCCGCGTTCAAAGTCTGTTAATTCACGTCGTGCGGCCATAATCACGTCGGAATCCTTTTCATGTGAATCGCCTAAATACAAATGACAGCTCCGCTAATACACTGCGCTTTTATACCTTGTGTTCGCAACACCACCGCGATTTGTGTATGTCACCCCGGTGTACGTGCACACAACAAGAAATTAATCTCATAAATTCATTTTCTCTAAGTGATAATTAAAACTTTAATTCTTCACTGTTATGGTTAGTGTTTAACGTCCCGTCGACAACGAGGTCATTAGAGACGGAGCGCAAGCTCGGGTTAGGGATGGACTGGGGAGGAAATCGGCCGTGCCCTTTCAAAGGAACCATCCCGGCATTTGCCTGAAACGATTTAGGGAAATCACGGAAAACCTTAATCAGGATGGCTGGAGACGGGATTGAACTGTCGTCCTCCCGAATGCGAGTCCAGTGTGCTAACAACTGCGCCACCTCGCTCGGTGTTTCACTCTTATGGCTACGAAATTTGGGTTAAGTTAGTACAGGAGAGAACTCTGCACCTCCTCCGAGAGTAGCTTCGCAATTTTCACAAACGTTAACGTTCACTTTGAGCTCAGGTGATATTTTACTTGTACCTGTTCGCAGAATGTGAAGCAACAGGTGTTAGGTGATTTTACCTGACGGAAACAAATCTGATAACAGTGGGAATATAAGTATCACCAGAGCACCTCGAGCTTTTTCTGGACATGACGTAGCTCTGGCGCCGGCTACAGACGCATGTCAACGTTCTTAGTGGCTGGTCTGTTTCGTTCAGTCAGACATGAAAGAACCGCTCCGAACCGTAAGAGATCGTGTCATTCGGGCCTACCACGAAGGCTGTAAACCTCGTACCTAACACCACGCCGAGGCCCAAAAGAACAAAAGGACCCGCCCGCCTCTCTTTGTAGCAATGCGGCGTAATTTACAAGTACCTCGGCTTCGGGCGGAGGATTTACAGAAATGGCTGTCGACCGCGTGGCGGGTGGAATTACGCCTCACGTCTATTTATGTGCCGCACGCCACGAAGCAGCGGCCATTGGAACTGGTGCCGCTCTCACATTCCGTTTGCCGAGCTGATGAGTCATCAAGTCTCCAGGTGCTCTCAGGTGACTCTTCGCAGCGGCAGCAGGCCGTCGGATGTTACTGAACTGAGGCAATAGTAAACCAAAAACAAGAGGAGCGTGTTCCCTCCGCTGGACTTCGATCGTTTTAATTTGTATGCATGTATATGAAACTGCCACACAACCAACTTAACAGCTCATGGATTCAAAGAAGTGACATTAAGAATATTCATAAGACTGCAAAAGAAAAGAAAGATGACGAAAGGAAAAGCACAGGGGAAGAGTTCTGACATTGGTTTTCACACTCAAAGCAAGACAAAAGAAAAAATCAAATCAATTACAAGACTGATGACTCAAAAGAATTTGAAAAAGCGAAGTATGACCGCTCAGTTTTTGTTATTCTGTATTTACTGTATTTGTTCTGCACCTAGAACATAGCTGACGTAATAATGTGATGTTAGAATAGTTATTTTTCTGTAATAAACTATTGCACATATAAATTTCTTTCAGACTATACAACGCTCCAGTACTTTATTCTTAATCCAGGTTTACCACAAAGAAGGATTTTGTGAAGATATTCTTCTATGGGAGTAGGGCCAGCAAAACGTTCTTTAATTGAACCTCCACCATATTATTCATTAGACACTTAATATGCTCTGATAGATAGATGAATACATGTGGGTCAATCCCTCTTGTACTAATTAAGTATTTGTAGAGGCGGCTTCTAGTTGTTGTTGTTGTTGTTGTTGTTTTTGTTGTTGTGTAGATGTTTTGAACTAGAGAACAGGGAAAATAAAAACGTGGATAACTACAAAGACGTTAATAAATGTTTCCACAGTTAAATTTTCAGTCTTCTGCGGAATGTGCACTGGCATGAAACTTCCTGGCTGATTACAACTGTGTGCCGGACCGAGACTCGAACTCTGGACCTTTGACTTTCGTTGGCAAGTGCTCTACCTGCTAAGCTACCCAAGCATGACTCCCGACGCATCCTCATAGCTTCGGTTCTGCCAGTACCTCGTCTTCTGCCTTCCAAACTAGAGGGAGAATTTCATTCTGGAAATCTCCCCCGAGATGTGGCTAAGCCATATCTCCGCAGTATCCTTTCTTCCGGGAGTGCTAGTTATGCAAAAGAGCTTCTGTGAAGTTTGGAAGGTACGAGTAGGAGGCAAAGTACTGACGGAATTACAGGAGAAGTAATCAGCTGTAGCTGGGTAGCTTAGTTGATAGAGCACTTTCCCGCGAAAGGTGAAGATCTCGAGTGCGAGTCTCGGTGCGTGACACAGTTTTTCTCAGTACATTCTTCTGCTCTCGTACTATTCCTGTAAGCTGAGTTTATGCAACGAGCACTGATGTGATTCATTAGCGAAGGAAATATTCAGAACGAACTCATTTATTGGTTTTTGAATTATTTATAGTAGTTATCATGACTACTGAATATGTAGCTGGACTGAGGCAACTCCTTAAGTTGTGGGTTTTTGAAGAAAGCTTGTATCTGCATTCTCAAAAAATTAACACTATCTAGTTTATGCATTTCATTGCTTAATTATACTATTTTTATACATTTTGACTCCCAGAAGAATTTTATGTATAGGGAGTAACACTAATTAATGTGTAATAATAACCAGTTTGCCTTGCACCTTCTATTCATCTCATAAACTTCAGTGGCCGATTTGTCAGTAAGAAGACTGGTACGACATTTTCTTCTTACTGTTGTGATGTCTGACAAAAAGGACAAACTTACATCTTCTGACAATGTAATAAAATTGAACAACTCATGATGCCAATAAATTACGTCATATTTGAAATTCCCCCAAAAAATTGATCATGGTAGCATTGCGCAGATTTAACTCTGGCGGAACAACACAGAAACACGTGACATAGTTTTCACACCATCGCGAAGCCACTGTGTGTGGCTGCAAGAGGTCTTGTATACAATGGCTTGTAAGATGGCTATCGTTTTAGAAACTTGATGTAGTGTAGCGATTAATATTCTTAGATCTTGATTTATCGTAGTTACGTGTTATAATCAAAACTGAAGACCCAATAATTAATTCTGTAACGCTGTCTGAACCAAGAACAGAAAATGAATAGTCACAGGAGCACACACAGTAAATCGCGGAACAATTGTTTGGCAGGCATGGCTTGTAAAAATAAACATCAACTCGTAAGATTCTGTCAAAACTGTAGAGTGGACAAAGTAATCAACTTATAGCTGAACACAATGCAGTGGGATAGTGATACTTAACAGTAATCACGTTACTTTAATATGAAAATGATTAACAGCAGATAATAAAATCTCAAAATCATTCTAATTATGATGAGACATTAAAGAAAGATTTTGAATGAATTACGACGAGAAACAGAAGGGATCCGTACCATGCTCTGCGTAAGTTATTTCATAGAGAAATGAACACACACTGTAGAAAAATCTGCCTCAGCAATTATGCATTTAGGAACTAACGACAATCTGTCCCTGAACACACAATAGAGGAATGCTTGCAACAGATCCACACAAAACGGTGTCAAAGAATGCACTGCAAAACTGGAGTAAATATTTAATCGTATATGTGTTTGTAAGGATTCTGTCTGATAGAATTACTATGGTTTTTTTTCTTTTTCTTTTTTTTACGAGCAGCCCAAGACCTTCCTTATGTGTTATGTGGTCTTAAATTTTGCCCTTAATTGATAGCCATGACCTAGTTACCCTATTAAGCCTTTTACCCTTCATTTTTTACATTCTTCACTGTTCGAGCTACGGCAGCAGCTGCTGCAGCCAAAGAACCATCTGCTGACAGCCCTGCGAGTAATGAGATGTGTTCGTAATTTGCTTAAAATTCATCCGAACACCCAATTTAAGTTTTGCAACCATTGCTTTATCAACTACAAATGCTGCAATATGCTGTCATATGCCTATGCGCTTTCTTCCACATATCTGGGTAACATTCGACGTGCAACGTGACGATCTTTATTTGTAATTTAAGCAGTATCGTGATCCTTGCAGACATTGTCCACTATAATTAAACCCTTACCACCACAACTACAAACTTTCACAACATCGTACCAGGTCCATACTGTATCCAGAGATATTCAGTTCAACTGGTAACCTACCAAGAATACCTCCAACACCGCTTCTGATGTGCTTGGTAGCACTGATGTAGCCCCGTGGGATTAGCCGAGCGGCTTAAGGCGCTTCAGTCATGGACTGTGCGGCTGGTCCCGGAGGAGGTTCGAGTCCGCCCTCGGCATGGGTGTGTGTGTGTGTTTGTTCTCAGGATAATTTAGATTATGTAGTGTGTAAGCTTAGGGATTGATTACCTTAGTAGTTAAGTCCCATAAAATTTCACAGACAGACATAGCACTGATGTTACGCTACTGAAAGATTTGAATATTATATGCCCTGTTTATATAACAAATCATGAACGATCATCCAACTGTTGTGCTCTGATGCGGAACAGAGCCATTTTTACTAAAGCCTTGTTCCCTCGACATATTATAACAAGCTTTTTGAGAAGCCCATGTTTCAGAACTTTGCTGTAATTTCTCTGTATAAAAATTTCTAGAGATTTCTTCACTTTCCTTTGAGATGTAAGTTCTCAGGTTTGCACGTTGCATTTTGGAAACACTGACTATCTCTGTTGAACAGGTTGGCAGGTAAGACTTCTCAAATGCAATTTTTTTATGTCGAAATATGGACAAATGGAACCGCACTGATTTTATGCTTGCATGGATCTACCACCTTAATTAGATTACTTGCTATTGAAAGTCCTTTGACACATGTATCAAGAGCTCTCATTTTTATCCTATGATGTCTATATAATTCGATTATACTACTCAATTATTTGTGAGAGGATGTCTATCCATTTTTATGGCCCAAGAAGATTAAATTCCATCCACATATGGGTTTTTATAATCGTGTACAAATGCCCAACAGTATTAGGTTTTATGTCAAATAGTGGTTTGTTATGTGTCATTCAATAACCGACTTGAATTGTCTCTTGAGAAATTCACCTCTATCGTCAGTTTGAAGACTGTCAGCAAATTGAAAAGTTACGTGTATGTGAACGATTTATTCGTCCACCTAGAACTGATACAGAGGAGAGTTTAATTTGTTTGCTCGACTGTGTACGTCGAAGGGATGAGGACGTGACATGGCCACGCCACCACCCTAGGCACACTCAGGTGTAGAGACATTGATAGTGTCTTCAGGAACGGGTAAATTCTAGAGCTGGGAATTTGGACGGCTGATGCTCACGTGCAAATTGTGCAGAATAGGCTCCAGGAAATGACGGAGAGTCAGACGCTCTTAAAGATGGTCAAGTTACAGCTCTGAGTTTCAACAGTAACTCATAGACAACTGTGCTAATTTAAAAATGGTCAATGTTATGTGTTAGTGGACACTTCAATTGAAAACAGAACCAAAAGAGGCTTCTGTCCAGAAGGCATAAATAATAGTTTAAATAATATTTAATGACAATTCGGTGTCCTTTAACGTGACTACACTTATGCAAGAACGCTGACTTGTTTGTTTATGAACTTTATGAACAAACTATTATTTATATTTACCGTAAATGATATGAGCGTAACTCAATGTTTATGATATTTCTTTATTTAAATATCCTTGTTGTAGATTGGTTTAGTCTGGTAAGTGGCCAAGATGAGTCAAATAATGTCTGTAACTCGTAAGAGCGATGTAGTTTTGATGGAGATTGGCTTCAGCCAATGGAAAAGAAAACAGTAAAAGAACAGTACGGGAGTCGAGTGGGGACTCTGACTTGGCAAGTGAAGAGCTCAAGAAAGCGATTCTGATGACTTTCACGGTAATTCTGGAAGGAGGCAGACCTGCCTGTGGTGAAGAGTTGTATTGGATAGTGGAGGTGATTGCTCTTGGGCAGTGAATGGCCACTACCATACTTCAACTTCTGAAGGGATTTATATTTCGAGAGGCTTGAATAAGCTCCAGACTATGACTATCTTTTGCAGCGTATTTACAGAACTGAGAATAGAGTTACTATTCCTCGTATTGCGTGTGCTAATTTGTGAATCATCATGTTGAACTCTGAACTGTTTTGAGCTGGTGAATCTTTCGTGTATTGTGGTCATGAAATTGACTTAGTTTTCACGAATCTTTGATGACTATTTAGTCTGAGGTTTTTACTACCATTCTCGTACTGTTGTCAATGCACTTTACTGCATTTGATGAAGGTATTTACTGTCAGCAGTTTAAATGAATATCGTAGAACCACTTCCAGTTTATATAAGATGTTATTCGATATATCAATTACAGACGTTAGACTTCAACTCTTGTCATTGATTTATTCCTTTACATTTATTTTGTATTTCCGCGCATTTTTTAAGTCAAAGGTTGTAGCCAATCCATAGGTTATTTGACTGCAGGGTCACAGCAACAAATTATTATTTGTAGCGAGTTAGCTGTGGGGTATGAAAGCAGACATGCAGGGCTGGACCCTATAACTACATCAAGCTACTCTTTTTAACCGAGCCATGCGTGGCCCAAGTACCTAAAGTACGAGAAACCACAAGTCACAAGTAAAGGCGAAACTTTTTTGCTCATATGGGGTGCTGTTTAGGAAGAGCAACTACATTAGCAGTAATCGTTAGGTATGGCTGCAACATCGATTCAGCTCCTCTGCAGCAATTGTTGAAGCACTGGCACAACTTCCTTCTCTGTCTTCACAGGCAGTGTTCAGGTATATTTTGAACAAGTATCTGTGACGATTAAAATATAATTGAAACCCTTATTCGATCACGAATAATAGTCCATATCTGTAAGATCGGGCTGACATGATCATCTAAACCTACAACGGGCCTGTGGGAGAATATTATGCACACAGAGTTGTGAAGTTCGTTGCTACTCAATGATCCGTCTTTGTCGAGGATCTGAATGACTGATCCCTGCTGTGGCCAGTGCTGTGAGTAGGCACCGTCATTCTATGATTTAATTTGGGTACTTGTAGTATATATACTCCAGAGATAGTGTTCAGCGTGTTTTATGTTGAGTGTCAATGCCTTCATCTGCGCTACATGTACCTTTTAGAGAATGTTTAATAATATTATTGTATGTCTTACTTTTATAGAGTTTTATTCATACCTTTGGCTCATTGCTTTTCCTATGTTCATTAGTCACACATAATATTTCAGCATATTCTTGTTTCTGTTTTGCTAGATACTTTTGAGGACTTGAAGTTTTGAAGAATATTAGTGTACATAAACCTACTTTTCTCACGAATTTTGTATTCCGTACCTGTGTT
This sequence comes from Schistocerca cancellata, assembly GCF_023864275.1. Taxonomy (NCBI): domain Eukaryota; kingdom Metazoa; phylum Arthropoda; class Insecta; order Orthoptera; family Acrididae; genus Schistocerca; species Schistocerca cancellata. The sequence continues at coordinate 484,343,044 of NC_064628.1, forward strand.
GCATCCATGGAAATGTAGGTCGTGCCTATGTAACATAAGGGTCATTCTTGCTAATCCAATATAGGATGTCTAACTCTATCACTGTATTCGTTAATATAATCAGTAACAGCGTTTACTTCTTCATCCTTTGCATCTTCTTCTTCTTCTTCTGTTCTTCTGACTAACTCCATAGTTTGTGAGTGTCTTTTCAGACCTTATGTTACTGGTACAAACATTTGTGAGTGAAACTGATCTCATCGCAACTGTCTTAATTTTATCAGTCAGTTACACTGAAAAGCTTTCTGTCCTTCAATAACCTATGCTTTGTCATTGGCATGCTTTGTCATTGACATGCTGCTGTGTACTAAACCGTTTTTTGGTACGTTATGCTGTAACACTTAGTTTTTTTTCCGAAGAAGGTGTCCCTTGTGACATCGAACCTAGGTTACAAATTAATTGTGTTCGCGACTGAGGGCTCTGTTTTTCAAAATTTTATATATGTTGTTGATTAATGTCCAGATAATGAAAAGCAACTGGTTTCTAAAATCACTACTAAATACAGGAATGCCATTAGTCCTAACATAATAACAGGACCCGTGGAAATCTGCAAACTGTGGGCTGCGTGGTTGTAGCGATAATTCCGAATTAAATGCCTTGGCTTTAGTAATCCCCAGACGTAAGATACAGGCAGTTACCTACCATGAGTTTTGATCATTGGTGGTTAATGCTGCACGGTTTCGACAGCATCTGCATCACACTTACTTTACAGACTGAGTTATCCAGGCACAACTAAAGACCCATCGTCACATTTGCACTGCCTTTCTCCTTCGTGCCAAACGGAAGCTCTCTTGCACAGGTATCTTGGAGCACCAGCGCCCTGGATTGGAAGTACATTGCGGAGATATATACTGAGTATGATAAGGAGTTTAAATATTGCTCCATTTCCAGTGACAGTTTTTGCATCACGTGCAGGTGGACTCCAAAACGTCATTGTGTTTTGGTATCATTTCTTGCAAGCGGACTTTACATTTTTGCGAAAGATCCATCAATTACTCAGTGATTATTCACTAATGACGAGTGTTCAGCGTTACCAGGGTATGTATTCATTCCAGTGTTCTATTAGCTCACCTCCTTCCGTATCTCTACCCATTTCTTCACCCACACCTGTCTTCAGGTATCTGTTTCCCCCTCTTACTGGCCATCTGTTCTGTCCGTGTGTGCCCATCTGCTCCTTCCTCTTTTGTCCACTACCTCCTCCTCCCCTAAGCCAATTTTCTCCTGCCCCTGTCTCCTTCTAATCCCCTCTAACTTCATCTTCTCTTCCCACCTCTTTGTCCATCTCCTCCTCCACTCACACTCAGCCCATTTTCTCCTCCTCCTCCATCCTCATCCTCATTCTCATCCTCATCCTCATCCTCATCCTCATTATCCTCATCCTCATTATCCTGATCCTCATCCTCATCCTCGTTCTCATCCTCATTCTCGTCCTCATCCTCATCCTCTTTCCCTTCTCTGTCCATCCAACTTCTTCCTCTCTCACTGTCAATTTTCTCTTTCCTTTCTCTGCCAGTTACCTCCTTCCATCTCGCTGTAAATCTCCTCTCCCACTCTTCCCATCTCCTTCCTGCCCGATCCCTATCCATATCCTCCTCCCCACTGCCTCTGTCTCCTCTCTTTGTCTATCTCCTCCTCTTTCTTTTTTCTGTCCTTCTCTCCTCTCCCTGTGCATCTCCTCCTCTTCACTCTCCCTGTCCATTTCCTACTATCTCTCCTTTTCTCCCTCTTTCTGCTCCTCTCTCCCCTTCTCCATGCTTCTGTCCATCTCCTCCTCTTCCCTTTCTCTATCCATCTGCTCCTCTCTGTACATTTGCTCCTTTCTCCTCTGTCCATTAGCTCCTGCCCCCATCTCCTCTTCACCCCCTTTAAGTCCATTTATTCCTCTGCCTCCACTATGTCCACCTCCTCTCCAACCTCCCTCTGTGCATCATCTCCTCTTTCCTTTCTCTGCCTGTCTCCTTTTCCCTCTCTGTCCATATCCAGCTCTAGCCTTTCTCTGTTCACTTCCTCCTCTGCTATATCTGTCCCCCCCCCCCCTGTGTCCACCTCTTCCACCTTCTTCTGTTTGCATCTCTTCCTTTTACCCTTCTCTTTTAATCTTCCTCTCAGTCCCTCTGTGTCCCTCATCTCCTCCTCCCTTTCTGACCATTCTCCCTCTCTCTTTCCATCTCTTCTTTCCCTATATCTTTGCATCTCCTCCTTCCCCCTCTCTGCCTGTTCATCTGCTTCTATCCTCTTCTCTCTTCACTGTTATCACAGCTGGAAGTTGCTGGTATAGGTGGATAAAATATGCGAAGTTTTATACTAGTCGAGTTAGTAGCAAAGAAGTAATAAATTTAAACGCCATCGAAGATGCAGCAGTTTTTCACTTATCTCAGAGCTTAAGAAGTCATATCTCCTGAACTATGAGTCTTACATTTATATACGTAATTTTGTAGGTATTTTAGCGACGTTTGATTGCTAAATGTGTTCCGAATAGTTTTAATAGCAAGGAAGTAATAAATTTAAAGGTCGTGGATGATGTAGCAGTCTTCTACGCATTTCAGTGTCTTTGGTGTCATACCTCTTGTTTTAAGTGTCGTACAACGATATAATTTTGCAGGTACGGTTATTAGTGTATGCGAGCTCTGGTGTAAAATGTGTCCCAAATGCAGTTAGTATTAAAGTAGTAATAAAGTAAAACGTCGTACACGATGCGGCAGTTTTACCCCTCAACAGAGAAAATATAATGGCGATAAACCTTTTTCCTTTCGCAATCTTTTGGCAGTTGTCACCAAGAAAAAGTTTCATGAAGGTTTTAAATTAAATGTACAATTCGTTGCGAGTCACTAAGTGGTCTCATTCTCAAATACTGGAGGAATAAAGTCCAGATATCTTCGCATCATGAGCTACACTTCTGTTTCATCCCCACCTCCACCACGCCCATATAGATTCTTTGCAGACAGTAAATTATGTGTGTACCAAGTTTGGTTGAAAGCGTTTCAGTGGTTTTGGAAGAGATACGGAACATACATGCATACGTGAATGCTTGGTGTCCGTTCCTTCGGGCATGTGTGTTGTCTGATCTTTCGGACATGTCCGAAAGTACAGACACCGTGCAGAATCTGCAGCTGTGATACATATTATGTAAATTGAAGGTGGATGATGGAGAAGGGAAAGGGAAGGTAAGGAACTATTGATGTCTTCTGCACTGGGATGTTATGCGGAATCACCGGCGAAAGTGTTTGCTAGGCCAGGATTCTAACACGGTATCTCCTGCTTACTAGGCAGTTGCATTAACCACTGCGACACCCAGACACAGTGTTTATCACAAATACGAGGATTATCTCGCTACACTACTCGGCCGACGCACATTCCTACCTAACACTACCTATTCACGGTTTCTGTCGATGTCCTCTTGTTTGCTACTTTGAGATTCCCGCATGAGGTCGAACTTAACTATGTATCCGTACTGAATGCGGTGGATTCATTTTGCATCGACGCGGATCATTTATATGAAAACGTGGTGCCTGCTCTTTTGCACAAGTCTTAAATAACAGACGCTGTATCCAGGTGGCGCAGAGGTTAATACAATTTCCTAGTAAGTTGGAGATCCTTGGTTCGAATCCCAGCCTGGCACAAGTTTTTACTCGTTGCCGCTGATTCTGTATAAAATCCAGATGCAGCAGACATCAATATTTCCTTCCCATTCCTTTCCTTTCTCTCCCTTCCGCCTTCATGTTACATAATGCATACTCTTATTACATGCATGGATTATTTTTGTCCAAGACGTCATCCTGGACACAGTAGTTCTCAAGACATCGAAAATGTTGGTATATGAAAGTTCAGCTGCCGCACTAATAACGTCAGAAAATGTAGGATTGTGACATTCTTAAGTGTACTCATCTGAGCAGATCAGTATATAACAGTGACCACTAACTTTTCCACTCTAAGGTACAGCACGCGAATGGCTAGTGTTGCTGTATCGTATAATATTCTCTAGAGAAGACATGTTTCCACATTTTAATTAGCAGATTATATACTACAGTTACGTTTTATCGACAGATATGTTGATACGTACAACGACGCCACAGCGTTTATGTTATTAGACATTAATATTGCATTTCAGTGCCGAAACTGAGACTTCAACACCTGACTTTTTTCATCTAATCACTTAAACTGAGACAAGATGGGAGCGGCAACACACAACCTGTTCCTAGAAACATTTAAAACGCAGTCTAAGTTACCGAAAAAACAAAAGCAGTCAGAATCTTCCACTAAGGCCACTACACCTGATTAATTTTTTGTCTCCAACGAAAGCGGTCGTTGCGGGGAAGACGGACTACCATAACGGCAGGCAATATCTTTAAACGAACAGAAAAGTTTGACCACTTACTACATGTGAAACATTTCGCTTCGGAGTAGCGGTGATTTGAGGGAACAAAACCGTTACTTACAACGATTCTATTCGTTTATTCATTTCTTCACAACACAGAATGATAATAATAGTTAAAGCCATTTCGAAAAAGCGCTGGTAGACCAAGTCACGCAATAGTTCGCAACGGATGCAATGAATGTGACATCACCGAGAATCATTTAATGCACATTCATCGCATGAGTTACCTATACTTCTTTATTACTGTGGGGACTGTGATTTGATAATCGATGGCCAACAGCATGAGAATCGCCTCTATCTGAATTCAAGGTTAGCCATTATAAACTAATGCTGATGTCATGGCTCGTCGTGAGATAACTGTACATCTCTAGTAAACATCTAGTAAACTGGCATACTGCACAGTTAATGTGTTTAAAGTTCTTGAAATGCTTGGAGAACTAAAAGCGTTTTAGATTCCGTAAACACAGCGTCCATGTCACGGATTAAGACTCAAGACTGCCAACAAGCAACAGCTGGTTTGAAATATTCCTTTGATTATAATGTCAAGTGTAAATTAGCCAGTTTTAACATGTCCTTCAAAGCATAATGGCAAATATCAGGAAACGATGTCGTAGTTACAGTTAAAGAAATATATCTCCCCCCTGTCTTCAGTCCGGGAGATATACAGCAGAAGTGTAATCGACATAAATAGCAGTCATTACCGTCTGGAGTGTGTAGCGATAAAACACTCCAAGGAAACCTGTTGCCACAGATTTGTACTGTAGTTGTGGATACTCTCGCAACCTGAAAGATTTTTACTTTATATACACAAATCACTAAAGAACGTAACATGAAGTGCCATCGATATGACATCCAAGTTCTTTGCGGAGTCTTACATTGGTGCGGTTTCTTTAAGTCTATACAGTTTCATTTCTAAACAATTAATTGCAATGAAAGATGCTTGAGATGCTCGCTGGGCCAGAAAAATTACGTGCATCTTTGTTCATCCGTTTACCATGGGTTCTTTCAGAGAGACAAACGTGCATGGAGGTGGTGGATTGAGTATACACCAGATATGGAGGGCAAGATTGCATCCTGAAGAACCCGGTCCTCCAAATCAGCGGGGACGTGTGAAAGAGATAAATATGCTGTTCACTTTGTCCTTCGATTACGCACGTCAAATAGAACACGTTTTGCCACGCCCTGCAAGTTCGTCTTCCTGAAACGCACGAAAAAAGCTTGAAATGTTGTGTGATGTGGTTTGTGTCTGTGTGAGTAGTTGTTTTGGTATATCCCTGCTGAATACCAGACTATTCTGCTGCTTATAGTACGCTACGTCAATCACACACTCTGCAACATACAAGAATTACACTGCGCGTGGGCAGAGGAAGTTTCATTCGTCAGCACCACCTACCGTTGCAACTTCCAAACACATGTTCATAGGCCCCTCAATCCTCCATTTACAGTCAGGAATTCGTCCCTGCAGTTTATCGCGTTTTGAATGTTCAACCTGTACGTAAACAGTTCTACACACTGGTATACGGTGACTATACAGAACAGCAACGAGTAAATCAAATATCGATACAATCCGTCAGAATTATTTTGAGTGGCAAAACATCTTCTGTTTGTTGTGTGAAATGGTCTTTCTTCGGTGGCGTCAGGAATTCACGGGCGAATCCCCACGTTCAACATCATCTGTGGTTGACAACATCTACACTCCTGGAAATGGAAAAAAGAACACATTGACACCGGTGTGTCAGACCCACCATACTTGCTCCGGACACTGCGAGAGGGCTGTACAAGCAATGATCACACGCACGGCACAGCGGACACACCAGGAACCGCGGTGTTGGCCGTCGAATGGCGCTAGCTGCGCAGCATTTGTGCACCGCCGCCGTCAGTGTCAGCCAGTTTGCTGTGGCATACGGAGCTCCATCGCAGTCTTTAACACTGGTAGCATGCCGCGACAGCGTGGACGTGAACCGTATGTGCAGTTGACGGACTCTGAGCGAGGGCGTATAGTGGGCATGCGGGAGGCCGGGTGGACGTACCGCCGAATTGCTCAACACGTGGGGCGTGAGGTCTCCACAGTACATCGATGTTGTCGCCAGTGGTCGGCGGAAGGTGCACGTGCCCGTCGACCTGGGACCGGACCGCAGCGACGCACGGATGCACGCCAAGACCGTAGGATCCTACGCAGTGCCGTAGGGGACCGCACCGCCACTTCCCAGCAAATTAGGGATACTGTTGCTCCTGGGGTATCGGCGAGGACCATTCGCAACCGTCTCCATGAGGCTGGGCTACGGTCCCGCACACCTGCGAAGGTTCGCGGTCTGCACGTCCAGCACGAACGCTGGTCCAACTGAGGCGCCAGGTGGAAATGGTATGGCAAGCCGTTCCACAGGACTACATCCAGCATCTCTACGATCGTCTCCATGGGAGAATAGCAGCCTGCATTGCTGCGAAAGGTGGATATACACTGTACTAGTGCCGACATTGTGCATGCTCTGTTGCCTGTGTCTATGTGCCTGTGGTTCTGTCAATGTGATCATGTGATGTATATGACCCCAGGAATGTGTCAATAAAGTTTCCCCTTCCTGGGACACTGAATTCACGGTGTTCTTATTTCAATTTCCAGGAGTGTAGATTTATTTCGTGAAAACAAAATTTTTCATTACAATGGAATGACGCGAAAAGCCAGTTAACTACAACCAATAATAACAGAACACCAGAAGGGCTTAAAATTTGCTTTAAAATTTATGGCTTTTCTTTGAAGTACAACAAGCACCAGAAGGCTTAGAAGCCGCCTTGAAATTTTTAAATACTTCAAGGTCAAGATCAATAGAGCTCCAGAAGGCTTAGAAATATTCCCTATAAAAAATTTGAAGAAGTATTTCAACAGAAATAGATCAAGACATTCTCCAATTCTTCCGAAACGATTAGAGAGTAAATGTCCCGCTTCAAAACAACTAAGCCAATGTGGTGGTTACCAGGAAAACAACAAATGTAAAAATAGTGACAGCAAGCAAGTCTGTAGGTGCGTAAACATTAACAAATATATATGGTGCCCGTGTGCAGTTGCTTGTCTCCCATCGGGCGCCTCCCCAGGTGGCGGAGAGGGGAATGCTTACCAGATATGGTGGGTACCGGGGAAATAAAATACCCGGGGTGGACCAAAGCTAGCGGCTGCTTGCCCTGTGTGATATTGCATTGGCTTAACGAAGGCTGAGGTTCGAGTCTTCCCTCGGGCATGGGTGTGTGTGTTTGTCCTTGGGATAATTTAGGTTAAGTAGTGTGTAAGCTTAGGGACTGATGACCTTAGCAGTTATGTCCCATAAGATTTCACACACATTTGAACATTTTTATCGAAGGCTAAGGAAAGAAAACCTTGAAAAGAAATAACCAGACACAAGCCAGAAAACATCTTGAGGTAACCTCTAGCACTAACAACTCTAGTTGAAACCAGGATGCGTATGCGTCCAAAACAAATTAAGTCAAGAATTATGATGGATGATGGCACAACATTTCAAGGAAATTACCCCAGGGATAAGACTTCTGCTGAATCCCTCGTCGTGAAACCAACGGCGCCCGAGTCTCATTCGGATACTGAGGGAGACTCGTCATCATGCATGAGACGAATCGGAGCGCCTCTGTGTATTCCGTGCAATTAAAAACTCACAACTAAATCAAAAACCTTTCTAGAAACTTTCAACATAAACTCACTAACACAAACTGGTAATGTGAAAACTCTCACCAAGCCCTACACGAAAATAAGATATCCATAATTTTATTGCCCTAAAGAAACAACGTAACCAGATGAAGAGATCTTTTAATCCGACGGTTACCGTTCTTTAAGACTGGAGCTCAAAAACGTATCCTCAATGGAACTGTGATGCCTGGAACCGAGTTTGCCGTGGGTGACGTGGGAATCACAATCCTTAAATCGGTCACAAACTTTGAACCAGTGAATGACAGATCATCCATACTGACAGTCAAAGGCGCCAACCAAACCTACGCCCAAGTAAACAAACGTTCATGCACCTACAAATGATAAAAACAGATCTGACCCAGAATAAGTGGATAACTTCTGGGACCTACTGGTTGAAAACTATCTAAAATTCCTAAACACCATGTGTAACTCCTTATGAGTGACTGAAATGCTCAACTCTGCCGAGAACGAAAATGCAATAAAATTACAGGAAATTACGCTGCCCATAAGATAACCAACCGAAACGGCAAAAGATTTGTACCCATCTGTGAAAATCGAAACCTGCAGGTAATGTCGACCCACTTCCGCCATCTACCCATAAAGCAGACCATTTTGCGATTTCCCATCCAAACCATCGGAGAATTCCAAATAGACCACGTCAAGATCTCCAGGAGGAACAACCCTGAAATTATGAATGTGAAAGTAAAGAAAAACTTAAATGTGTCTTCAGATCATTACACGTCCGTAATTAAATTCAAACCTATGCCCACAAACACCAGAAATTCCACCAAAAACATTATACGCTTTGACCATGATGAAATTCGACAAAGGATCACGGAGTTCCAAGAAAAGGCAAGACCAAGCGACTGTGACTTCAATTTCACCAAAGAGCGCCTTATAGAGGCTAACAAAGAAGTTGCAGAAATCAAAAGAAGCGAAGAGGATGCCTGGTGGAATGATACATGCGAGTCAGTTCTCAACCAAAGACTCAGTGCACGGAAACAAATGCCGGCCGCGGTGGTCGTGCGGTTCTAGGCGGTGCAGTCCGGAACCCCGGGACTGCTACGGTCGCAGGTTCGAATCCTGCCTCGGGCATGGATGTGTGTGATGTCCTTAGGTTAGTTAGGTTTAAGTAGTTCTAAGTTCTAGGGGACTGATGACCTAAGATATTAAGTCCCATAGTGCTCAGAGCCATTTGAACCATTTTTTGAACGGAAACAATACTACGCAACTAAAATGGAAACTGACTGGGAAACCTACAAAATCCAAATCAGGGCAATCAGAACCGAAAATCATATGTACGAAAAATCACCCATTGTGGAGATAGAACAAAATTTTAGGAAAACTGAAACCAGAGAGCACTACAGAGCCTTCAAACTCAAACTGACCGGCTACAAGCTGCCGTCACTATGCTTTCAGCGAAGGGACGGTGCACTGACGACTTACAACGAAGAAAATTTTGAGATTCTAGCAGACTACTTTCGAGACCAACTGAACTGTAATTAACCCCCAAACCCCATTGAGACCAAAGAACCACTGCTCAGGTGCCCAGAGTCCAGACCACATGACGAAGATGAAATCAAGCGTCACATTGACCGTCTCAAGAACAACAAAGCATCTGGAGAAGACTCAGTCGTAGCAGAACTGTGGAAATATGCCCCGTAAGAATTACTTTAAATCTGACAAAAACAAAAAGAAAAAATTTGGAGTGAGGAAACACTGCTCAAAGATTGGAAAACGGCCCTGATCCATCCCTTGCACAAGACAGGCAGCATGAAGGACATTAACAACTACCGAGGAATATCCCTGCTACCGGTAATCTGTAAAATTCTCTCAATCGCCATTCTGGAACGTTTAGAAGCCCAAGTAAGACATCAAATAGGTGAATACCAAGGGGTTTCATAAAAATCGCTCAACAGCCGAAGAGATCTACAACCTCAAAGCAATAATCATATATTATACTCTAAGGTCCAAACAGTACATGTCAGTCTTTGTGGACTTCGAGAAGGCATACGACTCCACAGACCGGAAGGTCCTGCTGAACATCCTAAATGAGTCCGGAGTTGACCTTAAACTGCAGGCATTAAGTACAGCTACCCTAACACGTACAAAATCCAAAGTAAAGCTTCTTGGGTGACTCTCGGATTCCTTCAGCGTCAAAACAGGGGTCAGGCATGGTCATGGCCTGTCTCCAGCGCTTTTCAACTGCGTCTCTGAAAAGGTCATCAGAACCTGGTGCGAAAGATTAATGGAAACCAATTATAGCCCGTTGCGAATTGGAACCAAAACGAAGGGGATCGGTGTAGACTGCTTGGTTTTGTCGATGACATTACCATTCTGTCAAACGACGTAGACACCGCTAGAGTCCAAATAGAACTGTTAAAAGAAATCTCTTAACGAACTGGCCTGCAAATATCATTTGAGAAAACAGAAGTCATGACTAACATTAAAGACACCCCAACGTACAAGATATGAGGTCAGCGCCCGTGTAAACAAATTTAAATACCTTGGTGAGATCATGAAAAATGGACAGGACAAGGAAGCACTTAGGGAACGGATACGCAAACTAGAAACAGCTTACCAAACATCCCTCACAATCTAGTAAGAGAAATGCGTTTCCCAGAACACTAACATATGTCACCACGAAGCAGTTTTGAAGCCAGTAGTTTTGTATGCAGCCGAAACTTTATCCATAACCGCTGATAAAAAACTTCTCGAAGAATTGGAGAAAAAAGAGCAAAATCATTAGAAGAATCCTAGGATCCAAGTACAAGAATGGCATCCGTCAACAGATCCTACAAGGAAGTCTACAGTAGAATAGAAAAAACTGTATACAGTCCATAAAAGACGGGTACGATCTTATGGTCACCTCAAACGAATGGACGGAATAGGTTAATCAAAACTATATTTCTTTTTTTTTAATCAAAACCAAAAACTACGATGTCATGGTATATAAACACCAAAGACGACCTCCAGATGCTACATATAAAGCCCGAAGATGCTTTTGACAGTTCTTTTCCGAAAGAAGATAGTGACAAACGGAATAACCAGCGAGCAACCGAAAAGAAGACACGATGTTCTTTGGACAGAAGAACGCAAGCAGGCCCACTCACAACGAATGAGAGAAATCTGGGCTCAGGAAAATGCCCGGCCCAGTGCTAATTGCAACAAGACTTACCGAGGTCCAAGATGGCCCAACGAATAAATAATAAAAAATAAATATACATGGTGATTCACAAAGATATGCTAATATTTTAATGTGTTATTCTGCAAGTAAAACGGAAGAAAAAAGTTCATATAAACATAGGTACGCAAATGTTTAATTACGGAGATACAGCTAACAAATTTAGAAACTTCGCTAATGTGAAACGATTGCAAAACTCACTAACTGTTGCCAACAATGACATAAAGGTTTCTACATTCTTAGTGGAAAGTAAGCAAATTTACTTGTATGATAATCTTTGCTTCTCTGGATGTTCTGGAAAACTATTGCAGATACACACCTGGAACATGTTTTATTCGATTCACCAGATCAATAACAACAAAATAAATGGGAATATTGCTTTACTTTAACCTCTTACAGTTTTGCGATGGCTTCATATTAGCAAAATCGCTAAATTTCAGGCAAAATCTTTTGTTTGCCGTAACACCATAACTACACATTTGTGGACGTATGTTCATATGAAATTTTTTCTTTAATTTTTACTTTTAGAATAACAATAAAATATTTGCATAGCTTCGTGAATCACCGTGTGTGTGTGTGTGTGTGTGTGTGTGTGTGTGTGTGGCGAACTAAACTTGCGATAGAGTAACTTCGTGAAATTTAGTAACTGTGCTGGCATGAAACTTTCCTTTTTACACAACTTCAGGCTTGATTCCGGGGGAGCAAGACCAAATTTAACGAGGCATGAAAAATTAAGGATATCCCCAGGACAGAGCGTTCCAATACACATAAGGAATCGACGTAAATGACAGACGACCCTCAGCCGCAACACACCGGAATAATTTGTTGGCCGGTCGGACAAGGAGCTGGGTCAGCACAGAGTATTACTAACTAGCCCAGCCTGCAAAATTGACAACCTGATTATAGTGTTCAATCAAATTAGACAACATCCACGTAAAACAATAATAATTCACAACTCTGAACTTCCACGACTTGGTTCCCCCTTCCAAGAAAAAAAAAAGAACATTTAAGTAAGATTATAACGCCTAACCCCAAGGATTAATCAAAGATAACAGCAGTAAAACTATTCCTTGTCATCTGAACCCTGAGTTTATGACAAACATTTAAACAGGAGGGTAATATTTAAAGACAAGATTAATCCAAGGTAATTATAACAAATTGTCTCTACAAATCCAGTACCTGAACAGTGTTAAGTCTGACTGCTCATTCAAAACTTTCACTTGATACAAATGCTGCACCTTACCAATATAGGGCATTCATCAACAGTTCACAGTGCACGCTACATGACAGCCGTCTTCCTGTGCAGCTAGGGCTAAATGGCAAGCCATTGGATGGCCAACGTAATTCTAAAACACAATTAAAAAAGGAGTAACTGCTCTTACAGTACGTATGTTTTTGGATGGGGTCCGCCTTTAGCAAAACAGAATTTTGTTTTCTGTCCCCAAACATGTTTCACTGCAGTTGCAGCATCATCAGTGGGCTTTTTATTTTATGGCTGTTAAACATAAGGAATGTACTTTACTGTTTCCATACATCTAAATATTAGTTTTTAAATCGTAATTACAGATTTTTGAAGAGCACATGAAATTATATCATCATACTTTCTTACTGCATGGTGTGGTTTTCCTGCTCTATTACGTTTCTACAGTGTGTTTTGTTTACAGTTTGTCATCTGCAACCAAACAGACCCCATCCAAAAACTTATGTAGTGTTAAAGCAAACACAGACAGAAGAGCTCCACCTTCAAGTCGGTTTGCTCGTGTAATAATTGCCCTGCACATCCCAGCAGGACTCCTATTAGCTGGAGACCTTCCCAGATCCAGCAAACAATAATACCACAAGCAACTCAGACAATACTAAAACTATCACTGTGCAGCAACAGCGACCAATTGCAAGTAATCACGAGCACACAGAAGCCAGAACCGGCGAAACGACGCAATACACGTCGTCCGCAAAGACAACGGACCGACCAATCACCGGTCGTTCCCGATGAATTTACAGGCCAGGGAGAAGCTTCTCGCGGGACGAAGTCTTTGGTCACTTTCCGCACAGTCGGCCAACAGTCATCCCGACCAGCTTAGATCCCCAACTTCCTAGCAGCGCTGTCCGATCGAGACTCGCAAACCGCGAAAATTCGGCCCATCGCCCACGGCGCGGCGGCAGCGGGACCGGACGACAAGAGGAGAAAACAAGCACAGGAAGCCTCCCGGAAGAGAAATCGATGCGAGGCGATTAACAGTTTATTTATTTATTTATCCTACGACGACAACAAAAAATATTGGGAAACACACATAGTTTGCTGTTACGCGTTTAAGTATTCATCCACAAAGCTAAAATGTTTCGATTCTGAAAATTAATAATTTTATAATGTACTCAGAACATTTCAAATACCAAATTAGGACTTTTTTAAATATAAACATTTAACCAGAGTTCAATATATAGTGAATGAAGACAACTGATAACACTTGAGGCAGCATTAATAACGTCACCAAATGGTCCGGGATACTTTCTCAGAGGCCAGTCCTTGACAATATCGTGAACGTTTTGCTCTCGCACCACACCTTCGCACGATGGAGAGTTTAGGAGTCTTCACTTGTGCATCAATAATTGCGCCTGGAGTGACAGTTTCTTATTCTCTTTAGATTTGTCCATTCGCTTCTCTTCTGAACCGGCCGTTGTGGCCGAGCGGTTCTAGGGGCTTCAGTCTGGAATCGCGCGACCGCTACGGTCGCAGGTTCGAATCCTGCTTCGGGCATGGATGTATGTGATGTCCTTACATTATTTAGGTGTAAGTAGTTCTAAGTGGACTGATGACCTCAGATTTTAAGTCCCATAGTCCTCAGAGCCATTTGAACCATTCTCTTCTGATCGAATCCTGGTAGAGTGCAAATGGATGTTAAAAACTTAATTGTAGCAGTCTACCTCCTGCGCACTCTTCTTTAATGTTATACTTCTTGTTGTTCTTCCATTATGCCACAGTGGAGTGCATGATATGAAACTGTCTGGAGGAGGGTCATTTTAGACTGTACGAATTGGACGGTCTTGGGGATGGTTGGTGTGATACAGCTGCCGCGATTCTCGATTGGTTGCTGGAAGTTACTGATGGCATGCGACCAAACGATCGGTGTGTATTAACAGTTAAAGGAAAAATCACAGTAAACCAACAGTACCAGCATTCCAACTTAACGAATATTCATTACTTTTACTCAGAAGTGTTACTGTTATATGTGGCTCTCGTTGTCACGAGTTTACCTTTAGGCGCCATTAATAGCCACTTTCAGTGAAATAACATTGCATTAGAAGCAGTTATAATGTTAAGCACAAGAAGAAGTGATAAATTATATTACGTAGCAGAACTTGTTTGAAGAATAAAATCATGACTGTAGTTGGACTCACGAATGATGGTGGTCGAGTTTAGGCTTATCTGCGCGTGTATGTCACGTACTCTACGATAGCCAGTGAGCGTTCAGAAGAATTCTGAGCATTCTGCTGTGAACGCCGTAGCTAAAGAGAGCATTAACTTTGATCGTAGCAAGTTGTTTGGTGAATTTGTTGCGAGTTGTCATCGCTGGTGGTAGCGATGGTGGTTAGTGATAAATTCTACATTATCGACCGAAAGGCATAATTTGCAGGAAATACGCTTTCTCCAAGCAGAAAGCACGAGCATGCGCATACCGCAACAGTCGCTTGGAATCACCAACAATGCAATCCCCGTCCTTGTTTCGACATGAGCGAACAGCCATCGTTCGTGTCTTAGATTACTTGTATGCTTTAAACCGGCTGAGGTTTAAACGAAAAAAAAAATCATCTGAAAAGTAAGTCTTGTCACTTAATTTCTTCGTGATAGTCAACAACACTATTTTATGATATTCTATTTAAACTGATGAACAATATATTCTAGCAGGATCTACCGGGGAGTATTCGAGACCTTGATCTCCTGTAGCAATAACTGTCTCATCATTCGCCTTGCAGAAGACATCTGTTAAGAAACGTTGCTGTTTCCGCACAAACCCTTACCTCTTCTAACCGTACAGTACCTCTTTTACCGTACAGTACGTCGCTGGAGCCAACTCCAACCGTAATGGCGGAAAAATTTACATGTATATGGCTGACAGGGATATGAGAAATGATAGCATAACGCTTCTCACAGTTTCTTTTTGTCACTCGTCTCTCTTCTGAGTGTCCTGTGTCAGTCTCTTCGTATCATAGCAAACTGCTGAGGTCATCGGTCCCTAAGCTTACACACTACTTAATCTAACTTAAACTAAGGACGACACACACTTCCATGCCCGAGGGAGGACTCGAACCTCCGACGCGGGGAGCTGAGCGGACGTGACAAGATGCCCTAGACCGCGCGGCTATCCCGTGCTGTTTCTGATGATGATGGAGACACTTTGCAGCATATTTGTCGGTGCTACATCACTTCATAAAGAATGATTTCGTCTCACACTGGATTCCGTGTGCATATTTTACTTGCAATTTGCGCCTCTGATCTTCGAAAACGAATAAAAATATTAATAAGATTGTCAAGGATGTTCGGGGTCAGGATCTTAGGACTAAATTGTAAAAATTCCAGCCATTTGTTGGACATAGCCGTCGTGGGATCTGCGGTTCCGTTCTGGTACTCAGAAACGTTGTTTCCCGGGTTTTCTTAGGAACCACCATTGAACTAAATGATCGTTAAGACACACCGTAGACTAACGAAAAAGAATCAAATGTTTTGCTCCAGTTCCCTAACTTGTACTGTACTGTAGCATGGTTACAGTAATACGATACCTGCACAAGACAGAATAGCATCAAACAAGTCTGCAGACAGAAAACCACAACAACAAGAAAACACAATTCCTTCAAACATTCCGCAGGCGATTTCTTGCCCTCTCCTTATCCAGCTCTTTTGATCACGTCTTGACGGATGTAACATAGAAGAGCTTCGGATTGCTCTGATTTGATATCGCTGTGGGTAAATGGTAACTGATAAATACGGTGGTTTGATGTTCAATCTTAAGTTTACCGTCGGCCTTGAAAATACATGTGACGGTCTATTGTCGAGAGCAAGAAAGTGGACTAGAAAAAAAGATAAAAACAAAAAATTAAGTCGAACCATCCCTCGTTTTGCCTTACTTTTATATGAAAATTACTGTTCGACTCACCGTATTTATTGCTCGAATCCCCAGACGTTGTGCAGGGATTTCGTAGAAGAACATATGTGGGCGACGCACAGACCACAACATCGCCTTTTTACTTGGAACTCGTAAAGGAGGCTGGGGTAGCATAACAAGGACAAAGTATGTGGACGGTGCAGGGATGCGAAGCGTGACTTCATCCCGGATTTAATTCCTCCCCGGTCGGAAGCAGCCGGGTTCGTCGTTCGGAGAGGAGCCCGGCCGGACACGGGCAGCGCAACCGTTTACTGCCCATAAACCGACGCACGGCGCCCGGCGGAGTCGTGTCTTTTCTTTTCGGGCGCGACGAGTGGTCCGGGGCGCCGCGAGACGGAGGCGGAGGCCGACGCTGCTGCTGGTGGGGCCGACATTCAGCCGCGGCCCAAACTGCCCCCCAAACACTCGTCGTCTCGCTGTGTCGATTGTCGAGCCTTTTAACGCCCTTTATGCGCCGCCGCCGGCCGACAGTGCCTCCGAGCCGTGGCGCGCGCTCCTCCCTTTTGTCTCTTTATGACCTCACCGGCCGTGAAATCACTTACGCTATCTGTTGTTCTTTGGTGTGGTCTTTGTACTTTACGATTTTTATATCCGGATCAACTTTGAGACAACTCGTCCGCCTGCCCCCGCCCCGCTTCTCTCTGCCACTTTGGCCCTGCCACCTCGACACCTCCTCCATGTCTAATTGTAAGATAACGCACTTAGAAGATATAGGCATAGAGGCAGCCCGCCGCGCATCTTAGCTCTTCTAAAAGGCCAGCCGCGTTTAGGTGCTTCCCTACCTCTTCGTGCCACACGGAAAGTAATTGGAGACCTTGCCGATTTCGGTCACCATGTGTTTCTTCTGACGTTTTTCTAATCGCTGTGTCCATTTTGCTACCTCCTGCGTCTGACTCTTAATCAATCCTTTTCTTCTTGTGAACTATCATTTCATGGCATATAGTCTGCCAGCTGGTGAGGATTGAACGAGAACGCTGAGTTGATGAGACATTGGTGTCGTGATCAGGAGGACTATGATTAAAATTTCCGTCTGACTCTCTAGATTTTTAACAAATAGTGTATTTTCCTGCACAATCACTTATAATTTTCCACGAGAGATTTCCGGCGATCTTCAGGCAATAAGGAATCAACACTAACGATTTCCCAAATACTTTGAGGAAACCACTTTCTCAGTCCATCCAGATTTTGGTAATAGTAGTATCTGCATCTACATACATACTCGAGAAGCCAGCGCACGATGCTTGAAGGAGCGTACCTCTACCACTACTAATTTCTTTTCCTGTTCTCCTCGCAACTGGAGCGGCAGAAAATGACTTTCTATATGCCTCCGTACGAGCCTAGTTTCTCTTATCTTCTTACGCAAAATGTACATTGGCAGCAGTTGAATCGTTCTGCTGTCTGCTTTCTTTCAAATGCCAGTTCTCTGAATTTTCTCAAAAGTGTTCCTCGTAAAAAACGTCGCCCGCCCTCCAGGGATTCCCATTTGAGATCCTGAAGCATCTCCATAATACTTGCATGTTGTTTGAACCTGCTGGTAACAGATCTGTGTCACTGCTTCGACGTCTTTCTTTAATCCGGCCTGATGCGGTTCCCAAACACTCAAAGGGTACTCAAGGATAGGTCGTAAAGGCGTCCAACATTTGGTCTTCTTGACAGATGACCGTAGTTTCCAAAAATTCTCACAGTAAGCGAGGTCGACTATTCGCCTTCTGTACTGCAATCCTTACACAGTCGTTCCATTCCACATCGCTTTGCAACGTTACTTATAAATATCTAAACGACGTGACCGTATCAAGTGACACAGCACTAATGCTGTATTCAAACATTACAAAATTGTTTTTCTTAGTCGTCTGCATTAACTTACATTTCTACGTTTAGAGCTACCTGTAATGCATCACATCAAGTCGAAATTTTTTTCTAAATCATCTTGCATCTTACTACAGTCACTCAGCGACGAAGCATTCCCGTACACCGCGGCGTCA
This sequence comes from Schistocerca cancellata, assembly GCF_023864275.1. Lineage (NCBI taxonomy): Eukaryota > Metazoa > Arthropoda > Insecta > Orthoptera > Acrididae > Schistocerca > Schistocerca cancellata. The sequence goes on from NC_064628.1 coordinate 484,361,468, forward strand.
TCAGAAACAGACGCAGGTCACTGCTAATGCTGTTCGCCAGATCATTGATGTATGTAGATCGTTTATGTATATAGAAACTAGCAGCGTCCCTATCACACATCCATGTCGCACTCCTGACGATATCCTTGTCTATGATGACTTCTCGCCGTCGAGGAAAATGTAATGTATTCTGTTACTTACGAAGTCTTCGAGCCACGTATCTGCGAACCGATTCCGTATGCTTTTACGTTCTTCAAAGTCTACAGTGGGGCACCATGTCAAGCATTTTTCGGAAATTTAGGAATATGGACTCTGGCTATTGCCCTACATCGACAGTTTGCAGGACATCATGTGAGAAAAGGGAAAGCTGAGTTTCGCTCGACCTGTTCTTCCTAAAAACCTGGACAGAATCTTTACCAGCTCAACGAAATTTATTATACTCGCACTGAGAATATGATCCAGAATTCTGCAGCAAACTAACGTTAAGGATATTGGTCTGTAAATTTGTGTGTCCGTTCTTTTACCCTTCCTACGTGCAGGAGTCACGTGCGCTTTCATCTCAGGCGCTTGGAGTTTTGAGCTGGGCGAGAAATTCGCGATAAATGCAAGCTGAGGAAGTGGCCAATGCTGAAATGTAGTAGACAACTTTTACAAAAAATGGTGAACATCTCATTACTACAGTTTCAGAAAAACAAACACAGAACGTATACATGCATTTACATACACACATTTCTTGTATGGCAGAGATTAAACACAATTATCCTGTGACCATATCATTGGAGACGTCTTGACGTCCTGAAATGAAGATGGCCACATAGTCTTTATCCTTCTGAATACGAAGTCAGTCTGTTTAAAACAGCGCAACTTGATCCGGGTTATCGCTACTGTACAATATTATCTGATTTGTACATTGCTCTTTCATTATGTAAAACGTTAGTATTACACACTTCATTTCTGACCACCAATCACTGTACACAGTGTACACATATTTTTTATAGTGTAGAACGCTTGTGCTACACTGTTCATTTTCCATGGTTCCTCCCAATCAAAGAACACAAATATCGGGGTGATTCCTTCGTCGTCGCTAATGACCTCGTCGTCGACAGCACGTTAAACATTAATTTTCCTTTCTTCCTCTTTACAGCAGATAAAAGAAAAGAAGTGTAGTGTCGTAAATTACAGAAATAACGTTTTCCGAATAACTAAATTGGGAAAAATAAATTAGAGAAAGTCGAACGTTTGTCTTACCTACAGATATCAAGTCCAGACGATTACAGACGCTGCTTGACACATATATGAGTAAATGTTTCTGTCTATATCTCCAGCAAAGCACTGTATAGGTGTGAAAAATGAACCACGGAAAAGCGAGAAGGTGGAAATGAAGGCATTTGAAAAGATGCACTACAGCAAGAAGTTAAAAACTGGATGGCAGATAAATAACGAAACGAAGCCATGCTACAAATAACAGAGAGAAAAGAAGTCTACGGAAACCTCTCACCAGAATACGGGTCACAGTTTGGTGAGTCAAGGACAACCGTCTTAAGGGACTAGCAAAAGTGAAGTAGAGACAAAGACTGGAAGGTGAAAATCCAAATACCACCGTTTACTGTTGTAATAGTCATTTAGAAATAGCCGCGCGGATTGGCCGCGCGGTTAGAGGCGCCATGTACGGACGGGGCGACCCCTCCCGCGGGAGGTTCGAGTCCTCCCTCGGGCATGGGTGTAGGTGTTGTTCTTAGCGTAAGTTAGTTTAAGTAGTGTGTAAGCCTAGGAACCGATGACCTCAGCAGTTTGGTCCCTTAGGAATTCACACACACACACACACACACACACACACACACACATTACACTCATTAAGCTGCTTTAATTTATGGGATTCGAGAGTGTTTCGCTTATCATCAGCCTTTTCGATATAGGAAACTGCTGTAGACTATTAGAATAAAAAATGTCAAAAATCCCCATAACTCCTGTACAGCACTTGTTCTTGATCAAACGGAGGGATTTCTTAGTAGATTGTCTATCCTAATTTGGGGACAGAATTTACCACATGCTCTCCTTTACGGCCAGCCTATGTGGATCGCTGAACAGTGCCCCATATGCTCTATCTGAGTGGCACTTCCTTGGAATGAAGGACCCGAATATCGTAAATTAAATTTAGTCTGTGATGGAATACGGATTCTTTCGTGATTGTGGCCTTATTCTAACAATATTGCGTGTAATTGATGAAAATGTCTTGAGCTGTAGTTTTAAGGTTGTTATTGTTTATTTGATGAAATATTTCGTAGAGGATGTGCTATTGTTCTCGAAATCTGTAACATAAGAATCATATTCAAACACTCTTGCTTGTTTAAAAAATAACAAAAAAAAAAATGTTAAGCTTACTTGTTGGGCATGATTTGGAGGTGGTAGACGTGACACATGTGAGATATATAACCTATCCTCTATGTTAAGCAATCAGTACATAGAGCAAACAGTTAAGGAAACCAAGGGGAAATGTTTTCGACAAACCTCAAAGTTTTTATTTTTTCTTGCTTAACTTAAATTCCTTCGTTAAATTTCTCTTTGCTTTCCTTCATAACTTGCTCAATGTACCGAATGAAAAATATTGGAGGTAGGCTACAAACTTGTCTCACGCCCTTGTCAACACTTACGTCTACATCTACACCTACATGCATACTCTGGAAATTATATTTAAGTGACTGGCAGAGGGTTCATCGAACCATCTCCACAATTCTCTCTTTTTCTAATCTTCTATAGCACGGAAGAAACGAACACCTATATATTTCCGTGCGAGCTATGATTTCCTTTTTTTTTTACTCGTTGATCGTTTCTCCCCGCCCCCCCCCCCCCCCAATGTAGGTCGGCGTCAACAAAATATTTTCATATTCGGAGGAGAAAGCTGGTGATTGTAATTTCGTGAGGAGATTCCTCCGCAACGAAAAACGCCTTTGTTTTAATGACGGCAGTCTCTTTAGTAGATCTGTCACATTTTCTGAGTGTACTGCTAATAAAACGCAGTCTTTGATAAGCGTTTTCCACAACATTTTCGATGTGTTCCTTCTAATTTAAGTTGTTCGTAACTGTAGTTCCTAGGTACTTAGTTGAATTTACGGCCTCTAGGTTCGACTAACTTATCGTGTAACCGAAGTTTAACGGATTTCTTTTAGCACTCGTGTTGATAGCTTCACACTTTTCGTAATTTGGGGTCAATTTTCGCACCATATAGATATCTCTTCTAAAACGTTTTGCAATTTGTTTTGATCTTCTGATGACTTTACTAGACGATAAAAGACAGCGTCATTTACACTAACCTAAGACGGCTGCTCAGATTGTCTCTCAAATCGTTTATACAAATAAGGAACAACAAACGGCCTGTAACACTACCTTGGCGAATGCCAGAAATCACTTTTGTTTTAGTCGATAACTTTCCGTCAGTTACTACGAACTTTGACGTCTCTGACAGGAAATCACGAATCCAGTCACATAGCTGAGACGATATTCCATAAGCACCTAATTTCACTACATCGTCAAAAGCCTTCTGGAAACCCAGAATCCACTTGAAACCCTTGTCAATAGCACTCAACACTTCGTGCGACAAAGAGCTAGTTGTGTTTCACAAGATCGATGTTTTTTAAATCCGTGTTGACTGTGTGTCAATAGACCATTCTATTGGAAGTAATTCTTAATATTCGAACACAATATATGTTGAAAAACCCTGCTACATATCGACGTTGATGATACGGGCCTGTAATTTAGTGGATTACTCTCATTATCTATCTTGAATATTTGTGTGACCTGCGCAACTTACCAGTCTTTGGGTACGGATCTTTCGTCGAGCGAACAGTTGTATATGATTGTTAAGTATGGAGCTAATGCATCAGCATATTCTGAAAGGAACCTAACTGGATAACGGTCTGGACCAGAAGACTTGCTTTTATTAAGTGATTTAAGTTGCTTCACTACTCCGAGCATATTTACTTCTACGTTACTCATATTGGCAGCTGTTCTCGATTCGAATTCTGGAATATCTACTTCGTCTTCTTTCGTGAAGGCATTTCGGAAGGCTGTGTTTAGTAACTCTGCTTTGGCAGCACTGTCTTCGATAGTATCTCCATTGCTATCGCGCAGAGAAGGCATTGATTGTGTCTTGCCGCTAGCATACTTCAGATACGACCAGAATTTGTTTGGATTTTCTGCCAGGTTTCGAGACAAAGTTTCGTTTCGGAAACTATTATAAGCATCTCGCATTGAAGACCGCGCTAAATCGCTAAATTACGAGGTTCTGTAAAAGATCGCCAGTCTTGGAGATTCTGCGTCTGTTTGAATTTGGCATGTTTTTTCCATTGTATTTGTTTCTGCAACAGTGTTTTGACCCGTTTTGTGTTACATGGGGGCCTCCCGCGGTGGCCGTGCGGTTCTAGGCGCTGCAGTCCGGAACCGCGGGACTGCTACGGTCGTAGGTTCGAATCCTGCCTCGGGCATGGATGTGTGTGATGTCCTTAGGTTAATTAGGTTTAAGTACTTCTAAGTTCTAGGGTACTGATGACCTAAGATGTTAAGTCCCATAGTGCTGAGAGCCATTTTTCGTTACATGGGGGATCAGCTCGGTCGTTGTGGATCTATTTGGTATAAATCTCTCTATTGCTGCCGATACTATTACTTTGAATTCAAGCCACAACTGGTCTACACTTACATTGTTAAGTTGGAAGGAGTGGAGATTGTTTCTCAGGAAAGCGTCATCTGAATTTTTATCTGCTTAATTTTCATAGAATGCATTTTGCACAATTTCGGATGATGTTTTATGGGTACCACCGGAATTAAACATGTATTTTCGCCAACATAACGAGGGTAAATTAAAGACTATAATTGTGTGGGTCGGGTACGTGTTTGAAATCAAACTCAAGTTTTCTTTGAACCTTTCATCAATTCTATCATCTGAATTCGGAAGTCAGTAAAAGGATCCGATTATTATTTTATTCCGGTTGCAAACAATGACCTCTGCCCATACTAACTCACAGTAGCTATCTGTTTCAATTTAGCGACAAGCTAAACTACTTCTGACAATAACAAACACGCCACCGGCAACTGTGTTTAGCCTATCCTCTCGGAACACCGTTAGGTTCGCAAAAATTTCGGCTGAACTTATCTCCGGCTTTAGCCAGTTTTCAGTGACCAGAACGATTTGAGAATCAGTGCATTCTATTAGCACTTGGAGCTCTGGTACTCTTCGAACACGGCTACGACAATTTACAACTCTTATACCGAAGGTTCCTGTATGTTCGTTATTCCTGTGTTCGACCTGCACCCTTTGGGACTGTAGCCCTTTTTGTGTTTCCCCGAAGCACTCTAACCTAAAAAACCGCCCAGTCCACGCCACAAAGCTCCTGCCACCCGTGTGGCCGCCTCTTGCGTGTATTCAGCGGAAACCGAAAGCCTATCACCCTATGGCTCAAGTCGAAGGATCTAGAGCCTAAACCGTCCGAGCCTCTGATTCAGACCCTCCACTCGGCACTGTACCAGAGGTCCCCAATCGGTCTTTTCGACTATGCTGCAAATGGTCATCTCTACTTTTATGTCGCAAGCAAGACTGGCAGCCTCCACCACTTCCGTTAGCTCCTCGAAACGAGAGAGATTCTCTTCCGATCCAAAGCGACACACATCGTTGGTAACGATGTGAGCCACCACCTGCAGTGGGCTGCACCCTTTCATGCCCCTTGATGCTCACAGTTGCCGTTTGGTTTTTGTAAAAGCTGTAACTTAACTTCGGCTCCTTCAGAGTTTTAAAGAGTATATTCCAGTCAACATTGTCAAAAGGATTCTGTAAGTCAACAAATTATATAAACGTAGTTTTGCCTTTCATTAACCTACCTTATAAGGTAAGATCAGTATTGCCTCCTTTCTTTGGAATCCAATGTCTACTCCGAGGTCGGCTCTTACCAGGTTTTCTGTTCTTGAGCACAATATTCATGTCAATATCTTGACCCATTAAACCAGGGCTGCACAAGTCAAAAGCAGTCCGGGGCCAAACCAATACTGCACTAGTTTTCTTTCCATATATAGAAAGTCGTCCATCGGAGCAAAAGGCAACAATATTTTCTAAATTAAAACCCAGTTTCTTCGCGAGACATTATTTCACTTCGTTAGAAATGTCTCTATCGGTTATCGCCCTATCATGAAACACAATCCCGCCAGTTCTTCATTGATACTGAACTTGTTATCAAACCACGAATGTAAGCTAAAAGCTGTGCAGTATCATTTACGTCAGCACTATCGTCAGTGGCTAATCAGCAGTACTTGAATTCTTCAGCTTTTATTCTTCACTGTTCGTGAAGGTTGGTAGGGAAATCATGTACTCTTCTTTGAACTGTAATCCTGAAAAAGCTTGTGCTCTCAAAAATTTGATTTTTTTGCTGGACATGGTTCGGATAAACAGCGACCATTACGGAACTTTTTAAGAAATAATTTTCCGTGAAAGGTTTTTCAGCAGCAGCAATTTCTTTAGAAATTAAGAAGCGTACTTCTGCTTTCTTGAAAAATTATTGTTGACTAGACAAAGATTTTAGCAAATCTGAGGCCTTGATTTTCCTCTCGTAATCATCAATTTTCGCCAAATCAGCATGTTTTGATGATGAATGACGTCGGATATTATATTCTTTTATAAATGCGACTGATACGTGGCAAACCAGGCAAGTACTTCAGTTTTATACAGTATAAAAACGTACTTGTTTGTCCACTCCTTCTTGAATACTCTACGTTCAGACACAATTTTTCGCCTGTGGTTATTGTCACCTATTCTTTGCGGCCACCTCGAAGTGAATTGTAGAAATAATAACACGTACTTTACCGTGTACGCACCTGTAAAAGATGAGGGATCATAATCATTAACACAAGCTATAAGTAAAATGGTGCGTTCGCCTCAGGGCGTCTGAGTTTGAATTTCTAATAAAGGACAATAAATGTCTTCTTTAACCAAAGCTATGTCAGTAACATTAACTCCACAAGAGTAAAAGAAATACATAGGCGTATGTATGACTCAATTCTATTGGTAAGACATCAGCATGTCAGAAATTAAATTCAAATATTGCGTGACCACGCGACCACAGGACACAGACACTGTAGTGCAGCACCTTGGCAGTTTTTCCTCTTCCAACAACTTAGAAGCACTCGAAACACTTCACACGTCGCTTAAAATCGCAACAGTCACAAGCAGTGCTTGCTTATGTGTTTGTGTATAAAATAACCAGCTTACATGTGCGACTTTTTCCACGTGGGATAGCACCCGAAGAAGCAGCTTCCCCCACCCTAAATCAAGACCTGTGCGCCACTTGGCAGCCGCGCATACCACCTGTTTATGGAAGTGTATTAGCAGCGCATTTTTGTTCTGATCGTTGTTTAATGACAGCGCCACTGGCCCCAAGCCCATCTTGTCGCAAGCACTGCCATTACTAATAAGTTTAATAATGTAAATCTATTTTAACCTATCCGTCGTAGATACTGCCGTCACTAATAAGTCAAAATCTTTTAAATGGTATCTATACTTACTGTTGTAATAGATTCAAATAAAAAAAATTCTAGAATTATATCAAAAAATACGGAACTGATCAACCTTCAAAGATTCTCCCACGACTACAGAGAGAGACATAACGGACCGCATGTGGCCCGCTGGCCGTATGTTGTGTAGCCTTGTATTAAACCGATAGTTAGATAATATTCAATATGGAATTATTACATTCTTCTTCTAGTCTGAGGGTATGTCGCCTTTCCCATACATCTTACACAACAGGTGGAAAGTTTTGTCATAGTTTTCTGTTCCATTGATATCAGTAGTCCGAGGGAATCTACTCCAGGGACATTGTTCTGACATAGACGCGTCAATGTTTTGCTAACCCTTCTCGCATTTTCAAGATTTCATCTTCCCTCTCATTAATACTGTCTTCATTTCCTGTGTGTTGCCCCTTTATACAGGGTGGTTCATTGATAGTGACCGGGCCAAATATCTCACGAAATAAGCATCAAACGAAAAAACTGCAAAGAACGAAACTCGTCTAGCTTGAAGGGGGAAACCAGATGGCGCTATGGTTGGCCCGCTAGATGGCGCTGAGATAGGTCAAACTGCGTTTTTTTAATAAGAACCCCCCTGTTTTTTACATATTCGTGTAGTATGTAAAGAAATATGAATGTTTTAGTTGGACGACTTTTTTCGCTTTGTGATAGATGGCTATATCTTTCTCACATGTCTCTCCCCGGAATTCCGAATTGGGACTATTTTAATTCCGGAGTACTGTACGTATGGGTATATAACTATCATTATTCATTCATTAGGACTGTATGCCCTCGAAAAAAAAAAAAAACAGGTGTAGCTTCCTTTGCTTACAGTCGTCCGCAGTATCAACGTAGCAAGGTGTTTTAGGTTGGTTACAAGGTCAGATCAACCAATCATCCTGACTGCTGCCCCAGCAACTGCTGAAAAGGCTTCCACCCCTCTACAGGAACCACATGTTTGTCTGGATATCCACAAATACCCAACCATCGTGGTTGCTCCTACGGCACAGCTATCCATATCCCTGAGGCACACAAGCCTCCCAATCGCGGCAACCTACCACGGTTCATGGGGGCGGGGGGCATAGATCAGCATTACGGAAGTGAGTCCTTACATCTCAATTCTTGTAGAAAGAGGTTGTAAACACATATATTTCCATTAGATGTTAATACATTTTCAGTAAAGCATTTCTTGAAACTTTAAGCTTTCGTTGTATATCCTATCCTGTTTTACCATCGTCATTTCTTTTTCTGCCCAAATAGCAAAACGCGTCTCCTAGTGTCAGTCTCTCATTTCACAATCTAATTCCCTCGGGATAGACTAATCTGATCCGACTACATTACTTTACGTGTGTTTTACTGTTACTGATGCTCAGCTCATCTTATAATCTGTTTTGGAGACACTATCCATTTCGTTCCACTGCTCTTCCAAGTCCTTTGCCGCCTCCGATAGACTTACAGTGTCACAGGCGACTTATTACTGCTCTCTGAACTTCAAGTCGCTTTCGAAATTGTTGTTCGGTGTCCTTAAAACTTTTCTCAGTGTACTGCCTCAACACCATGGGGGTCTAATGCTCATCTAAACTACTGCCTCTCTGTGATGTCTTTTGACTCTTATAACTGCAGTCTGGTTTAAATAACCTATCTCTCTATATATGTTTTATCCAAAGTTGTATAACCTCAAAATCAATCCACTCTATAAACGCAGGTTTGCCTTTCCTTAACCTGTCTTTCGAGGTGATTCATAGTGTCTTTATTACCTCGCGTGTTCCAACATTTCTACTGAATCCCAATTGATGTACCCGGAGGTCGGCTTTTACCAGTTTTCCTCACATTTCGCGTCAGGGTTTTGCAATTATAACATATTAAACTGATAGTTCGGTAACAGTTACACCTTGCTTTCTTTGTGAAGGTGTATTGATATGTGATAGCAAATTAATTTCCAAGAAGTGGGGAAGGTAACAGCTTGTTTTTGTGGATTCGTTAGGAGCTCACGATAGTACTGCAGCTTGACTCGCTTTCAAGATTTTTTGTGCAATTAGATTTCGATAGTAAATGAAAGGAATGTGCATTACTTCCTCCGTACTTGTTACTTCAATGTTATAGGAGTACTATCCGACCACATATCGATCACACACGCTACATTTTTCGACAACTTGGTAAGGTTTAAGAACCAATAGGGCTCTAACAACTCGACTTCCTCAGTTCAATAATCACAAATATAGTAAAATATTGATAACAGAGTTTTTTGACATTTCTGTCAGCATCAAGTGACCGAAAGATTTATAATGGTAGAAAATGGTTTGTAAGTTGATTGTAACAGTAATTAACAGACAATAAGTATACTCTTCTTGATTTTTGGTATACTTTGTTAGCTTGCTCGTTGTCCAGTAAAATTCGAGGTATGACTCCTTCAGAGGCCATGGTCTTGTCATGTTTACGAAGAAACATTAACTTGTTAACGATGGTTTATCGCAGTATATTCGTGGACTCAACTTTGTCAGTAATATGATAGTCTTCATTTTCGTAATAAATGACACTGATTAAAAATGGTCACTTTCAAATTAAACTGTTTTTAATATTGACTACTTTTCATTGCTTCTCATACTTGTGCATTACCAACATTAACGTTCTTGATAAAAAAAAAAGTATTTGATCGTAGTAAGCTCACAAAACAAATTATCTAACATGGAAGCAAGTTGCAGACAATTTGTGACGTCTTTCTTTAAGATATTTTTCGCATTTTTATTCATGTGCCCCTTCTTACGAATAAGAAATTATAATTAGTCAATAGGGACAAGTACCTGTAAAGTAACAGAGCAAAGAACTGTCAGTTAACCAGAGACATGAAGCAGAATATGCCATAACAGGACTAAATTGTTTGTTTTGTGAAAGCATAAAGGTGATGAAATAACGTAAAATAATTCACTCCTCTAGCAATCCCTGTTGAGGTTGCTACTCTGATGGTTCGTTGCTGGTTCATGTAAATGTATTCAAATTGAAAATATAGCTTCAAAGCAAAGTATTACTAGAGTCGTGAGCATTATTTAGACATCCTGAGTCATGTTCCATTTTCAGATAATTAGTGAAAGTAGCTTCCAGCATTGCAATAACTGAAGCTTTCGTGGAAGGAATTTTTCATCGGCTTCGCTCACAGTCAGTGAATCAATCTGATCTGCAAAACTGGATCTGCACCATTCTCAAATTAAATTACGTTAAGGGAGTCTGATAATTTTTCTGTTGGCGACATGGTGCTCATGCATTTCGTAATTTCAAAGAAATCCCACCAGCCGAGGTTACTGGAACTTTGGAGTGGACTTGGAGAAAACTTTTGAAGGTATAACAGGCAACTTTCGTAATTAAATGTATAAAAATACTGCGTGAAGCATTTATTAGTTCATATATTCATACTTGACAAATATTTTTCACTCCAGCGGGTTTTAAGATATACAGAGATATGTAAAACAGTTTTGTGCTTCACATAGGAATCTGATATAACTGAACAAAATACCTGCAATCTCTCACCACCAGTCTCTCACCACGCAAAATATTTAACAAATGATATAGTACTACATTTTGTTTTAATTTTATTTAGTTAGACACTTCACAGAGACTCTCCCCACAAATTTACATAACAGTAAACAAAAAACCACTGTCAGTGCAAAGAGTATGTGAGGTAACTTTACAGCAAGTCTGAATTAACATATATGGGAAAAGTAATAATCAAAATACAAACGCATTTTAAATTGAAAAGACAATTTTATTTTCTGAAGCATTATATTTGGTACTGGAATTATCACAGGATAATTAACATTTTGATAAGTAACTCTAAAAATGAAATAAATGGACTTTTAAAACATAATAGGCTAAATATTAAAAAATACACTCCTGGAAATTGAAATAAGAACACCGTGAATTCATTGTCCCAGGAAGGGGAAACTTTATTGACACATTCCTGGGGTCAGATACATCACATGATCACACTGACAGAACCACAGGCACATAGACACAGGCAACAGAGCATGCACAATGTCGGCACTAGTACAGTGTATATCCACCTTTCGCAGCAATGCAGGCTGCTATTCTCCCATGGAGACGATCGTAGAGATGCTGGATGTAGTCCTGTGGAACGGCTTGCCATGCCATTTCCACCTAGCGCCTCAGTTGGACCAGCGTTGGTGCTGGACGTGCAGACCGCGTGAGACGACGCTTCATCCAGTCCCAAACATGCTCAATGGGGGACAGATCCGGAGATCTTGCTGGCCAGGGTAGTTGACTTACACCTTCTAGAGCACGTTGGGTGGCACGGGATACATGCGGACGTGCATTGTCCTGTTGGAACAGCAAGTTCCCTTGCCGGTCTAGGAATGGTAGAACGATGGGTTCGATGACGGTTTGGATGTACCGTGCACTATTCAGTGTCCCCTCGACGATCACCAGTGGTGTACGGCCAGTGTAGGAGATCGCTCCCCACTCCATGATGCCGGGTGTTGGCCCTGTGTGCCTCGGTCGTATGCAGTCCTGATTGTGGTGCTCACCTGCACGGCGCCAAACACGCATACGACCATCATTGGCACCAAGGCAGAAGCGACTCTCATCGCTGAAGACGACACGTCTCCATTCGTCCCTCCATTCACGCCTGTCGCGACACCACTGGAGGCGGGCTGCACGATGTTGGGGCGTGAGCGGAAGACGGCCTAACGGTGTGCGGGACCGTAGCCCAGCTTCATGGAGACGGTTGCGAATGCTCCTCGCCGATACCCCAGGAGCAACAGTGTCCCTAATTTGCTGGGAAGTGGCGGTGCGGTCCCCTACGGCACTGCGTAGGATCCTACGGTCTTGGCGTGCATCCGTGCGTCGCTGCGCTCCGGTCCCAGGTCGACGGGCACGTGCACCTTCCGCCGACCACTGGCGACAACATCGATATACTGTGGAGACCTCACGCCCCACGTGTTGAGCAATTCGGCGGTACGTCCACCCGGCCTCCCGCATGCCCACTATACGCCCTCGCTCAAAGTCCGTCAACTGCACATACGGTTCACGTCCACGCTGTCGCGGCATGCTACCAGTGTTAAAGACTGCGATGGAGCTCCGTATGCCACGGCAAACTGGCTGACACTGACGGCGGCGGTGCACAAATGCTGCGCAGCTAGCGCCATTCGACGGCCAACACCGTGGTTCCTGGTGTGTCCGCTGTGCCGTGCGTGTGATCATTGCTTGTACAGCCCTCTCGCAGTGTCCGGAGCAAGTATGGTGGGTCTGACACACCGGTGTCAATGTGTTCTTTTTTCCATTTCCAGGAGTGTATGTATGAAATTTCAAATTCCGGCAACAGTCGCACAACAAGGTAATCATACCGAAAGGCTCCATAATAAACATAACATACGCAAGTTTCCCAGATGCATCGTCATAATATGAATGCTGTCAAACAGTTCACTAAACAGAGATGTATCGATATCTGATATTGAACAGTCCGCCTCGGTAGCTGTGGAGTCAGCGCAGCAGATTGTTAACCGAATGGGTCCCAGTTCCTTCCCGTTTGGGTCGGAGGCTTTCTCCACCCAGAAACTAGTGTTGTATTGTTTATAGTCGTGCCGTCATAACTGACACGAAAATCGCATGCATGACATCATATGATAAGTCTAATATTATGTAACTTCGTACCAGGATACACATTGGCCTAATGAAAGTTCTGAATAGCTAACGCTGCAACGTACAATGAAGCGTCAAAGAAACTAGTATAGGCATGCGTATTCAAATACAGATATATATATAAACAGGCAGAATACGGCGCTGCGTTCGGCAGCGTCTATATAAAACAACAAGTGTCTGGCACAGTTGCTAGATGGGTTACTGCTGCTACAATGCGGCACACGAGCGATCGCACACAGCATCTTAGAGGTAGGAATGAAGTCGGGATTTTCCCGTACGACCATTTCACGAGTGTATCGTGAATATCAGGGATCCGGTAAAACATCAAATTTCCAACATCGCTGTGGCAGGAAAAAGACATTGCCAGAACGAGACCAACGACGACCGAAGAGAATCGCCCAACGTGACTCAAGTGCAATCCTTCAGCAAAACTGCTGCACATTTCACTGCTGGGCCATCAACAAGTGTCAGCGTGCGAACCATTCAACGAAACATCATCGATATGGGCTTTCGGAGCCGAACGCCCACTCGTGTACCCTCGATGACTGCACGACACAAAGCCTTACGCCTCGCCTAGGCCCAACAATATCGACATTGGACTGTTAATGTCGAAACATGTTGCCTGGTCGGCCGAGTCTTGTTTCAAATTGTATCGACCGGATGGACGAGTACGGGAATTGAGACAACCTCAAGAATTCATCGATCTTGCATGTCAGCAGAGGACTGTTCAAGCTGCTGTAGGCTCTGTAATTGCGTGTGGCGTGCACAGTTGGGGTGATATGGGACCCCTGATACGTCTGGATATTACTCGGACAGGTGACACGGACGTAACCATCCTGTCTGATCACCTTCATCCATTCATGTCCATTGTGTATACGCCGGTCTTGGGAAATTCCAGTAGGATAATACGACACCCCATACATCCAGAATTGCTACAGCGTGGGTCCAGGAACACTCTTCTGAGTTTAAACACTTCCGTTGGCCAGCAAACTCCACAGATATGAACATTGTTGAGCATATCTGGGATGCCTTGCAACGTACTATTCAGAAGAGGCCTACACCCTTTCGTAGTCTTATGGATTTCTGGAGAGCCCTGCACTATTCTTGGTGTCAGTTCCCTCCAGCGTTACTGCAGACTTTAGTCGAGTCCATGCCACGTCGTGTTGCGGCTCTTCTGCGTGCTCGCGGGGGATCTGCATGATCCTATGCAGTTAGGCAGGTATACCAGTTTCTGTGGCTCTCAGTGTATTTGCCGACGGTTGGTTCAAAGTTGCTACATACTTTGTGAGTAATTTAGGTGCGTATCTATGGCGTCTTAATTTTTTGCAAGTTGTAAGCAAACTGACGGTCTCTACAGATTGACGCCAGAAACGGAGAGTAAATGAAGATGCAAAGTAATCGCATAAATTCGTTTGTAATATGAACAGACCGGAACCAATGCACAATCGCCGAAGCGTTGCCAAGACCCTGGCGTCATCACAGCTGACGCCACAGTGATGGCTCAGTTCTCCGGTTCACGATGTTTATCGCCTTACTAGGAACACTCGCAGTCCATTCAGCAGTTCCCACAGCGGCCACGAAACCACAAGCCACCTCGCGTGTCAGCAGCACACTGGCGGTGCGCAACGGTTCGCCGTATGCACGAAATCCTGGACGGATTGCTTGGTCTTATCTTCATAAATACCAGTGATTTAATGCTCGCATAAAATTCTATTAAGTGTTGCTAGTCATCCAAAGAGTGCCTGGTACGCGACGATACGAAGGAGAAAGGAAAAAAAAACAATAATAAAAAGCCGTCTGAATGAAGTCACCTCTGGCAGACATCGGAGTAAAAAGAAAAGGAGAGCCCACAATTAGTTGTAGAATAAACGCAGTCTTAAGCGGAACTGTGTCCTACGCAGCGCCGGCTTGGCATCCTGCTCATCCGAGACCTTCGACGGCCACCTGCAGGCGTCATCGCTGAACTTGCTTCACGAAACGTTTAGCGAATAGTATCAGCATCCAGGCGGAACTGGAAACGACTGCACGCGCGTCTCATGCCGATGGTGCCGTTGTGGGATGTGGTGCAGGAGGAGAAGGCCTCAAATTTCCATACTGCAATTCCGATTTCTGGGTTCCGTTGTGTCCTTAACCGTAGAACACTAAGGGGAAAAATAGTACATTGTTACCATTCCGTATTTCTTACAAAGCAACTCATAATTTATAGTCAATGCGGTAGTTAGTTACAATTATAAGATCTGCAGTGGTACGTCAGATATAAAACAAGTGCAAAATGTCCTGTTTTACACCCTAAAAAGACAATACCGGATTGCCGCAATCTGCGAGTTTTTACAAACTGCGATCGTAAATTTTACGAGGTATTAGTAATCTAGGGTTAAACTAATTTTAGACCTGGCAGCGGAGCTGTTACTTTTAGGTCAAGTCCGCCGGCCGTTGTGGCCGAGCGGTTCTAGGCACTTCAGTCTGGAAGCGCGCGACCGCTCCGGTCGCAGGTTCGAATCCTGCATCGGGCATGGATGTGTGTGATGTCCTTCGGTTAGTTACGTTTAATTAGTTCTAAGTTCTAGGGGACTGATGACCGCAGATGTTAAGTCCCATAGTGCTCAGAGCTATTTTTTAGGTCAAGTCCAATTTTATTCCCATCACTCTACAAATGAGCTAGCTCCTCTGATGTTCACAACGTCAACGAGACGTTAACCCTGCCTTCCTTTATTTTTATGACTGAGCTGTTTGCAAAGCGATGACGACGTACGGACTTGTAGAGATCTGAAAACTCAGAAAGCAACTCTTGCAATTTGCGCTGTAATAAAACTATCTACTGAGTTCTGTAACACTCAGATGTAAGCATTTGGCTCGCTGTTGGGCTTTAGGTAAATACAAATCACTTTACTGCCTAATAGTTTGGATAACTTGAGATCACTGTGCTGGCGTCTAGCTATCATTTCTTCAGTTTATGAGTACTGTTGCTTATAAATTATTCTAAATACAGAATATACTTCGCCATATAGGATGGGAAGTGGTAGAAAACCTGTAATTGTGAAAATAGTAGATCAGTATTGTATTTAGATGAATTTGTGGACGTCCCTAAAACTCCCAGTGGAACAAACGAAATATAGGGCTTTCCTTGAAAGTTATTGCATGTAATCTGAGAAAATTTCTAAAGTTTGTATTCTTCCACACAATACAGAATAGGGGACAGCTCATATTAAGACAATGGTAATGAAGCACTTACGACTTGCAGAAAGTTTGAATCCATTTTTTCCCGCCGGCCGATGTGGCCGTGCGGTTCTAGGCGCTTCAGTCTGGAACCGCGTGACCGCTACGGTCGCAGGTTCGAATCCTGCCTCGGGCATGGATGTGTGTGATGTCCTTAGGTTAGTTAGGTTTAAGTAGTTCTAAGTTCTAGGAGACTGATGACCTTAGAAGTTAAGTCCCATAGTGCTCAGAGCCATTTGAACCATTTTTTTTCCCTAAATATATGTAGCATCTTTACCCGACAAGTACAAATCATATCTGAGTTGACCCCTATCAGCATAAAACTATGGTAATTACATTTTTATCTTCAAGGACAATGAAAGGCTTCTTGATAATTAGTAGCCTACGTTTGTTTTTCAATAAAATCGTCTTACATAACGTCTTCTCAGTTTTCTCCTTCGTAACAATGATTTGTTACGAAGGAGAAAACTGAGAAGACGTTATGTAAGACGATTTGCCTCTGATCGCTAAACAGGACTGTTCATATATTAGAAGAGTGCAGCAAACAATCTTTTTGGCTACCTTCCATGAGCACTTTTCTCCTTCCTTAACGTTTCGCATTAGTACTTGTAATTCGAACGATTGCTTCGTCTTCTTCCCAGATCTCTCGCTCTAAATATTTTGTTTTAATTCGCAAGTGCTACATGTAATGAATATACATAGCATGGGCGTTATTTGGTAGTGACCGGTTCACGTTTTGGCCTCCAGCGATAAGCAATAACGGATTTTCATCTGTTAGATGCCTGACATAAGCTATCGTAAAAAATTTCAAGTTGGAGATATTTAGTAACAAACAACGCAGTTCACAAACAATCGAAGAAATGGGCGTTGTTGATGCCTGTTAAAAACGAAGAAATGGAAAAAATTTCGTAGAGGCGAACTTAGGCCCTTTGTGCACAAACTTTTCCTAACAGGAGTTATGAACATCAAAACACCAGTTTCGCAGCACCTGAAGTCCTAAATGGAAAAGAAGGAGAGAGAATATAGTTTGAGTTTATTCTTATCTTCCTATATACAGAATATGACTGACGCAACTACAGGGTGTTCAGAAAATCCCATTACAAAGTTCTAAGACATGTAGAGAGGAGTGAGTACATATTATTCTGAACAAAAACCCATGTCCGGATGTCCGGAAACGTACCGTTTCCGTTCTATGACAGTTTCACTTCAGGTGTTTAACTCATCCACTTCTGCCTGAGGAAACGAATTAGACGTGACGCAGTACAATTATTAGGTAACAATTCGAAAGTAAAAGTAACAAAAATTCCATTTATCACTTAGGCACATTTGTTTGTGGTAACACTTAAACATAGGTGCTTACATATCCCAAAATAAAAAAGAAACCATCATATCGTACATACAGAATAGTACTGATGCATTACAACAGCGGCTCGATGTGGCGACCACCAACATTGTTACAGACATTGTACCTACGAAGCATGTTCTAATACACTCTATCCAGCCTATCTGGTGTCTCTTCAGTTTCTAGTGCAGTGGCCAGAACTCGTGTCAGCAGATCTTTCTCTGTCTCCAGGAGTCTCGTAGATTAAACTTTGTAAGACAGATGTTAAGTGGCATCATGTGACCTTCTGACGTAGTACACTGTCTATGCTAGTGCATAGAAGGACAAGCAACTCTGAGACCTTTTTTTCCCCCAGTACAAGTGGACACGTTACACATCTGAACTGAAACTGTTCTATAAAGGAAGCAGTACGTTTCCAGACATTAGTCCCTACTCGGAATATTATGTATTCTCTCCCCTGTTCAAGACCTACCAATCGTAACGGGGATTTCCGAACACCCTGTTTACTATGGAGACTACGCTGTAGGTGTCGGAATAAACAGAATAATGGTGGACATGATGGAATTCACAGGCAATAATTCACAAGCGATTTCTTGACATCCTGTATCATTTGCTTAACGGTTTGGCACTCATTTCGAGGTTACGCATTGTTTAGCTAGTCGAAAAGCGATAGTGGAAAGCATTACTTTTCTTCATGAGATATAAAACAGTGAAGCAAACGGAAGTTCTGATCAGAAACACACAAAAATATTTGAGCTCATAATATACTTACTATACTATGTGGTCAAAAGTATCCGGACACCCCCAACAAAATAGGTTTTTCATATTAGGTGCATACTGCTAGGTACTCCATATCAACGACCTCAGTAGTCATTAGACATCGTGAGAGAGCAGAATGGGGGGCTCCGCGGACTCACGGATTTCGAACGAGGACAGGTGATTGGGTGTCACTTGTGTCATACGTCTGTACGCGAGATTTTCACCCTCCCAAACATCCCTAGGTCCACTGTTTCCGATGTGATAGTGAAGTGGAAACGTGAAGGGACACGTACGGCACAAAAGCGTACAGGCCGACCTCGTCTGTTGACTGACACAGACAGCCGACAGTTGAAGAGGGTCGTAATGTGTAATAGGCAGACATCTATCCAGACCATCACACAGGAATTCCAAACTGCGTCAATATCCACTGCAAGTACTATGACCGTTAGGAGGGAGGTGAGAAAACTTGGATTTCATGGTCGAGCGGCTACTCATAAGCCACACATCATGCTGGTAAGTGCCAAACGACGTCTCGCTCGGTGTAAGGAGCGTAAACATTGGACGATTGAACAGTGGGAAAACCTAGTGTGGAGTGACTTATCACGGTACACAACGTGGCGATTCGACGGCAGGGCGTGGGTATGGCGAATGCCCAGTGAACCTCATCTGACAGCGGGTGTAGTGCCAACAGTAAAATTCGGAGGCGGTGGGCGGCGGTGTTACGATGTGGTCGTGTTTTTTATGGGGGGAGGGGGGTTTGCACCCCTTGTTTTTTTGCGTGGCACTATCACAGCACAGGGCTACTTTGATGTTTTAAGCATCTTCTTGCTTCCCACTGTTGAAGAGCAATTCGGGGATGGCGACTGCATTTTTCACCATGATCGAGCACCTGTTCATAATGCACGGCCTGTGGCAGAGTAGTTACACGACAATAACATCTCGTTAATGGACTGGCCTGCACAGAATTCTGACCTGAATCCTATGGAACACCGTCGGGATGTTCTGCAACGCCAACTTCATGCCAGGCCTCGGCTACCGACATCGATACCTCTTCTTAGTGCAGCACTCCGTGAAGAATGAGCTACCATTCCCAAAGAAACCATCCAGCATCTGATTGAACGTATGCTTGCAAGAGTGGAAGCTGTCATCAAGGCTAAGGATGGGTCAACACCATACTGAATTCCAGAATTACCGATGGAGGGTGCCATGAACTTTTAAGTCATTTTCAGCCTGATGTCCGGATACTTTTAATCACATAGTGTATTAGAAACGAACCGGAAATTGAATAGGTGATACTCACGATGTTATATTTAACAACTTAGGCCCTAAATTTTAGTTTACTTTTTAACTGTCACCGGGTACTATGTGGTACATAAGCTTCAAGTATTAATGATTTTATTCATAGTAGCTGTATCGAAACTATTTTAACTAGGTAGATTACTTTAAAAAATGCCCATTTTATTGCTCTTCTCTCAGTTATAGGTAAGTTTATCTAAATCTTAAGAACATACTTAAATGTAAATGTAATACATAAACAGTAAAAATTTCACTGTGTTATGTCGAATGGCTATTGTGGAAAAGGGTCTCTAAATAAAAAACAACTTAAATGAAAACTGGTACTGTCAAAGTGGATAGGTAAGTGTCTTGCACACAGTTTCTTCTTTGTTCATCACACCTTTCCCCTGTTTCCTTTATTTTTATTTATCAGTGTTTGAACTTATTCTCCACATTAAGAAATGTTCTTTACGAGTGTCTTCAATTAATTTTCATGTCAGAACTTTAGGCTACGTCTGTTCTTGCCTTGTTCCCAAACAAATTTCATCAAAACTTAAATCTGCATCATAGTCACGTATGCCTAGAGGTCCATGTCTAATAGCTACCGATTTAGCGGACCTTGTCCATATCACATTGTTGAAAACGTTTTTATAGCGAAGTGTCCTACTGAAATACGCTCTCACACGACATCTAGTTCAGTTGTGCTCTGCAAGGATATTTGTTGAAGAATGAAAAACGGGGGAATCGACTGGTTTTTTCAGATCATTTCAACTTTCTCCACGTGTCTTCACTCTTGGAGCGGAGTTCACAATGTGGCTCCCTATCGGTCGATATTTTATGAAAATACTGACCTGCTTTTCTTGCTTCTTGTAATCAAAATCTCCTGGAAGGAAGGAAGATTAGGTTTAACGTCCCATCGACTTCGATGTCATTAGAGACGGACAATCTTCTGGAGTTCTCTGTATTGGGTGATAGTAATATGCCTGTAGATTGCCGACTTTAGTCATATAAAATTCCGTATATGGTTACAATATCTACCGCGTCAGTCTCAGTCACTTTTGGGAAACCTCTGTCACTTTTGGGAGAGGCTTTCAACTATTTAAATTCTGCTTTGTATAAATCAAACATTGTGGGTGAAACACTAAGCTCCACCTCATTTCAACTTAAATCTCAGGGAAAGAGTGCACGGGTAACGTAAAGATGTAAGTTAAATGTCCAATATGCGTCATATATATCTCATGTTACTCTGTCAAGTACATCATGTGGTAACAGTACCTTCAAATAAGGTTGAAAAAATACACCTAAATTACAGAAATCCTGGCATAAGTTACAGAGACAATCACACAGCGGAACAACAACCGAGTGAGTTTGGCTCACTCTTAGCCCTGTTGAAGCACCTGGTCAGCAAAATGGAAAAATAAAGGACAAGATTTGGTGCGGAGGACATCCGCAACTGACAAGTGAGAGGCATGTTAATTAATTTAGAGAGATTAGCTTCAGTTGTACTAATCTTTATTTAAACCACCACCGGTTTCGAGATTTTAAAATCCCATCTTCAGGTGCACGAAATTATAGTATTTCGTAATACGTAACATGCGGTCAGGCCAGTCACTAAAAGAGTTCCAATGATTGCATGTTGGCGGGAACTATACGCCGCTGGGCAGCCGCATGCGTTGGGTTCCTACCTCAAATTTTCCGCTAACATGCAATGATTGGAATTCTCATACTGACTGGCCGGACCGCATATTATGTGTTACCAAATAATGTAACTTCGCGCACCTGAAGATGAGTTTTTAAAATCTCGAAACCGGTCGTGATTCAAATAAATGTTAGTACAACTGAAGTGAATCTTTCTAAATTAATTAAAATGTAGGACAATGAACATATTATTGGCGCGAAAGAACTTGACCATATATGATGAAGAGGGAGAGATTACAGGTTCAACACAATGAACAAAATAGCAAGACGATCGGCGCTAGCAAACCCATGTCCTGGAAATGTTGTCGCGGTTCAATAGAGAAATTCATACCTCACCCATATTTATCGGGAAATTATCATTAAAAGTTAGTATCATTCGTAAACGAATAATTGATTACCCGTTTAACAACAAAAATACATTGTTGAATAACAGTAAATTTGGAAGAATTAAGAAACTTCCGAAATAGGTAATTGCGTAAGTTATGTAGAACCTAGAAGACCACTGTCTATACTGTCGTAGCCTGATAAGTCGGAGAAAGAGAGAGAGAGAGAGAGAGAGAGAGAGAGAGAGATAGAGGGGGTAGAGGGGGAGGAAGAGAGAGAAAACTACCTCATTAAAATTTATATGTAGATGATGTATAGAAATCAACAAATGAACTTGTGAAACAGACTTCTTTCACTTGTTACCGTCATAATGAAAATTACACATGTAAGAAGCACTGTACAACTCTAAGGAACTCAGAAAGACAGAAATGTGTCCAAATGACGCAGAATGGCATTTAAAATAAACTAATAACAATTCAAAGAAAAAGTAATCGCAAAATTTAACCTCTAACATGGAAAGCAGCCGTCATATGCACTGAAAACAACAACAGTGAAAACTTTGGTGATCTGACTGGAACCGGTGTTACCGCAATCCTAATCGTAGTCATCTTTCGTTATTGTACTAATTTTAACTAGCAAAGATTATATCCTATTGTAAGGCATGTTACTGAATTCTTTTCCACGCTGCAGTAATGTGTTACCTATTTTCTGTAATATTATCGTAGCATATACACTCGTCACCGTTGCTGACTGCCGTTTTAAGGATGTGTACGAGTGAATCCGTGTTCCTTGTTTGTTGAGGGAAGTGACATGTGGCCATTAATGTTAACATGTTGTAACAGAGAAAGGAAATGTAGCTTGAATAGTGCCTTATCAATAACTTCGCACCTCATTTCCTAATGAAACAACTGCTGGCTGACGGGAGGCTCCAAAGAGTTACTGACGGGTTCTTCTAACATACTTTCAACTATCGCGAACAGCAGTCTGAAGAGAAAAAGATCAAGCTGTTTCATCAATTTAGAATTTTATTAAAAATAAGACCCACTGTTTCAGTAGACTGTAAATGAATTTCGCCGGCCAAGGTGACCGAGGGGTTCCAAGCGCTACAGTCTGGAACCGCGTGACCGCTACGGTCGCAGGTTCGAATCCTGTCTCGGGCATGGATGTGTATGATGTCCTTAGGTAAGTTATGTTTAAGTAGTTCTAAGTTCTAAGGGACTGATGGTCTCAGAAGTTAAGTCGCATAGTGCTCAGAGACATTTTTTGTAAATGAATTTCATTACAAATAAGATCCACTGTTTCAGTAGAATATAAATATAATTTTCTCCGTGATGAAGCGATGCTGTTCCTGAAACGTGACAAATAAAGCGAAACTTTTGCAGAAAAACTGTCCGTTATTTATATTTTAATGCTGCACAAAGCTACGTGTTCTTTTTTAAGTTATCCTGTCAATTTTGTTTTCTGCTTTTGGTTTAGAACTTTGAAAAGCTACTATTGCCAATCGACTCTAGAGTCTTTCATGACTACCCGGAATATTCACAGTCAAACTTGAACAATTAAAAACAGTTTGGCATCTTATATGCTCTGCACTTCAGTTGTGATCTACAATAGTACATACTCCATTGAACAGTTGTTGCGACCACGGATGAAACCTAGTATCTAAACGTGTTTTATTCGCCGGGAAACGACATCTGTAGGTCGAGTTAGAGTATATGACCTATGTAAAGAATGAATGCTATGGCGTATGAAGCTGGTTCCCATTGCTAAGACGACCAGCGAAATATTTAAGATTTTAAAAGAAACAATAAGCTGCGACACACCTCCCTGACCATCGAAAACTAGTAATCAAATATAGAGAGTTCTTCCAACAGACATAAAAATAAATACATTTCTCATTTCATGAATGTATGCTCTTTGGCATAAGAAATAACCATTGAGTGAGTGCTGTATTAAGAAAAGGAAATGCGTTACCAGTGTTGGAGAGATAAAGACCTTTGTGCTCAAAAATGTTCAAATGTGTGTGAAATCTTATGGGACCTAACTGCTAAGGTCATCAATCCCTAAGCTTACACATTACTTAACCTAAATTATCCTAAGAACAAACACACACAAATGCCCGAGAGAGAACGCGAACCTCCGCCGGGAGCAGCCGCACAGTCCATGACTGCTACGCCTAAGACCGCTCGGCTAATCCCGCGCGGCAGACCTTAGTGAAAGAACATATAAACTACATAATGTGAGAGCCGTTAGCATCCACTCTCAAAATGGTTCAAATGGCTCTAAGCACTATGGGATTTAACGTCTGTGGTCATCAGTCCCCTAAAAGTTAGAACTACTTACACCAAACTAACCTAAGGACATCACACACATCCATGCCCGAGGCAGAATTCGAACCTGTGACCGCAGCAGCAGCCCGGTTCCGGACTGAAGAGCCTAGAACCGCTTGGACAGAGTGGCCAGTCATCCACTCTCAATTGTGATGTTTCTTTCATGAGCACTGTAGGACGGGTGGTTTGAAAGGGCCAATATTTACATCAGTTACATGTTACGAAACCAAGCCGTTAGTTTGGAAATAAACAATTCTTAGAAGCTTTATCTGTGAGGACGCTTCCATATTTAACAGTTGAGGTTCTTCTTGCGGCTTGCTGTTGCATAAATGCACTGACGTAACAGCAAATAAATGGTGCGTAAAATACTCAAAACAGTCATGGAGTAGGGACTGCGTCGCAATTGAGAATAGTTGAGAACACCTAAGAAAGATGGAACATTTTATCAGGGTTATGGAAACCAGCGAACGGATATGTCAAAGTGTAATTGGAGCGCTAGAAATACACTAACGGGAAAAAATCACAACATGAAAAATAAATGATTTAAAGTAATGAAATTTTGGGAATATATTAGTCTAGGTAATATATGAAAGTGATTAACACTGTAATATCACATGTTAATGTAAGTGCGATATAAGCCATAGCAAATATTAAATGCTGGTACACTAATAACCGGTGTAACCGCCAGAAAGCTGAATGGAAGGATGGAAACGTGCATGTATTGTGTTGTGCAGGGGCCGAATATCAGTTTGTGGGATGGAGTTCCATGCATGTAGCACTTGATCTCTCAATACACGGACGGTTAATGCTGTTTGTGGATGACGGTGGAGTTGTGGTCCGATCATGTCCCACGTGTGCTCGATTGCAGACAGCTCTGCTGATCGAGCAGGCCAAAGCAAAATCTTGACACTCTGAGCATGTTGGGTTATAACAGCTGCATGTGGGCGAGCGTTAGCCTGTTGGATAACACGCCCTAGAATGCTGTTCACGAGTGACAACACAGCGGACTGACGTACAAATTTGCAATCAGGATGCGCGGGATAACCACGAGAGTGCTCCTGCTTTCGTACGAAATCGCACGCCAGATCACAACTCAAGTGTAGGTCCAGTATATCTAGCAGGAATGCAGGCTGGTTGCAAGCCCTCAACTGGTCTCCTTCTAACGAACGCACGGCCATCGCTGACAACGAGGCAGAATCAGCTTTCATCAGAAAACACAACACATCTACGCCCTGCCCTCCAATGAGCTGTCGCTTGACACCACTCAAGTCGCAAATGGCGGTGCTCTGGGGTGAGCAGAATGCACCTCATAGGGCATCTGGCTCGAAGCTGTCCTTGAAGTAACCCATTTGTAACAGTTCGTTGTGCCACTGTGTTGCCAACTGATTCTCAAATTGTTGCTGCAGCTGCAGTACGATACACTCGAGCCATACAATGAAGGGTCCGCAGCTCGTGGTCGTGCGGTAGCGTTCTCGCTTCCCGCGCCCGGCTTCCCGGGATCGATTCCCGGCGGGGTCAGGGATTTTCTCTGCCTCGTGATGACTGGGTGTTGTAAGATGCCCTTAGGTTAGGTTTAAGTAGTTCTAAGTCCTAGGGGACTTATGACCATAGATGTTAAGTCCCATAGTGCTCAGAGCCATTTGAACCATACAGTGAAGACGATGGAATTCTCTGACGGTAGTGCCGCGTGACCGTCCAGAGCCCGGCCTTCTTGCGACCTTACATTCTGTGACCACCGCTGTCAGCAGTCATGTACAGTGGCTACATTCCTGCCAAGTCATTCGGCAATATCGCAGAAGGGGCGTCCAGCTTCTTGTAGCTCTACTACATGACCTCGTTCAAGCTCAGTGATCTTTTTATGGTGGTATTTTTGTAGCCTTAAAAGCATCTTTGACTAACATCAACTCACTAAGTCCAATTTCAAAGGTAACTAACGCTCATCACCGTTAAAGGGTATATTTAAAGCAAACCTGATTTGCATTGTCGTAGTGGCGCTACTAGCGCTACTCTTATGCGACTGACGCGAAATCTGAACAGACATCAACTTTCAGATGAAGAAATAAGCTTAGCAACTTTCGTTTACGTCACACAACTCCTTGGTGCAGCGATTTTTTTTCCGACAACGTATGCTGCGAATGTGACGTTTAAAAATAAATTATATCTTTGTAAGAGAAACGTGATATGTTTATCTGATTTGTCAGTTCTGCAAGAAAAGTCTTCATCTGATTTTAAATAATCCACTAGTTTTGCCAGTTAAGACGTACTCATTGCCCGCTAATACCATTCACAAACACCTCACTGGGATAATAGCTACTTTTTTTTCAAGTTTGTGGAATTACCTATTACAGTTTACGATCAGAGTTAATGATACGTTGGTATCTTTGGTTCAAATGGCTCTGAGCACTATGGGACTCAACTGCTGAGGTCATTAGTCCCCTAGAACTTAGAACTAGTTAAACCTAACTAACCTAAGGACATCACAAACATCCATGCCCGACGCAGGATTCGAACCTGCGACAGTAGCGGTCTTGCGGTTCCGGACTGCAGCGCCTTTAACCGCA
This sequence comes from Schistocerca cancellata, assembly GCF_023864275.1. Taxonomy (NCBI): domain Eukaryota; kingdom Metazoa; phylum Arthropoda; class Insecta; order Orthoptera; family Acrididae; genus Schistocerca; species Schistocerca cancellata. The sequence continues at coordinate 484,388,140 of NC_064628.1, forward strand.
CGGCCACTTTGGCCGGCCGTTGGTATCTTTGTATGTTATAATACTGACAGTACTAGAATATTTTTGTTCGTATTTTGAGATTTGTCTTATGAGTGAGTTATTTAGATCGCGTCTTTTAAGACATGTTGCGCTGCGGTGCTGGATTATTTCTGCTTGTTAAATACATCTTTAAACTTAAAATCATTTCGTGAAGGCATAAATACAAGAGAGCCTGTCTAATATCCACTGTTGTCAATGGATGTATGAGATAACTATTGCATGATGATATTTATCAATTAAGTGAAACTATCTGTCGGATTAAAACCGTATGCCGAATTGGGACTCAAACCTCCCAGTGCACGCAACTCTGCTGAGTGAAAATTCATTTTGGTATTAATGTATTGTTTATGTGGCTGTCCAAAATAGCATTGCTGAGTTTGTTATTTAAAAAACGTATTTTTACTCTGCAGTGCAATGTGCGATGGTATGAACTTCTTGGGAGATTATGACTGTGTGCCGGAGCTAGACTCGAACCTGGAAACTTTACCTTTCACTGGCAAGTGCTCTAACGACTTTTTCTATCTCATTTTGTTCGTTATTGGTCCTTGTACTTGTTGGGGTAGGACGTCCCATTCACTCAGGCCTTTTTTTTTTTTTTCGTCTTCTGACAGAACACGATGAGCTACCGTGCCGGCAAACTGAGATACCCAAGCACGACTCATGACCCCTCCTCATACCTCTATTTCCGCCAGTACCTTGGTTCTTACCATCCAAACTTCGCAGAAAAACTCTCCTGCAGTGAGCGCGTGTTGCTGTTTCCGCCTGCGGAGCGCGCACCCTCGCTGTTGTTTACCTTCATCGGCCGACAATTGCGTGTGACTTACCGTTTCCGAAAATACACATTACGATTCATCTTCTGCAATGACTACACCCGACCAAAGACCTTGGAAGTGGAACCCTTCCTACGCGACGTAGCTAAGATCCCAGCTTTCGACATTCTGGGCACCCATTTGTCCATCTTAAGCGTTAAAGTCGTCAATGACGCGGTGTGCGAAAGAATATTTCGTGAAACCAAACACTGACTACGCTTTTACCACGCCGACAGCGATGTTACTGCGGATTTCCACCCCTATGGCGCTGTACGTGGCCACACTGCCGAACGCTGGGCGCAGTTCCAAGCGTACCTCGTTCTTAACGGTGTACGACAGATCACCATCGATCTCCGTTACCACGTGCCAACTTACCTGCAAATCAGCGGATGCCACGCGTTCGTCATATACGACGGCCAAGTCAAGACCTGTTCCGGATGCGGCAAAGAAGGTAACCTCAGGTCTGAGTGTCTTCAGCGACGCATCACCCAACTGCCGGCCGCTACTGTGGCGCCTCCGACTCCGACGACGGTTTTACCGATCGCCTACTCATCGGCGCTCACTTCTCCTCCCGCCGACCGTCTCCGTCGGACACGAACCAGTGAACCGATGACTCTTCGAGCTGCTACGAATACCACCAGGGTCGACACGTCACGCTCACAACCTGATGCTTATTCCGGCGGCACTACCAACAGTGATGATTGCCAATCCTCTCCCGCCCGATGAGTGGACGTCCCTTCACTTATCGTCCCAGCGACGGCCTTCCTCCCAGGCCGCCGCTGCTACTTCCCGTCTTCCGACACAGAGGGACGGACACGCAAACAACGTTTACCGAAAAGGCGCTAGAGGAGGCGCCTTAAGGTCTCGGAAGGAGACAGCTCACCTGCCCTAAGGAACCAGAGGTCACCTGGTCCGACGAGGCCTCGGAGAACCTGCACGACGACATCAACGACGACAACGCGACGCCGACTCTGGCTGTGCCGGTACCTACGCTGCCGGCTAGTACAGGTGCACCTGAATAATCAATGTACTCCACCGTAACGAATGCAGTCGAGACATCATCCGCTCCTAAGCACGAGATGGAACATAAGAACGTCACACTGACAGCGCCCGCGATGGAGTGGAGTGATGACATCGAAGATGAAGACGGAGTTACCGCAAAGGGAAACCTAGTTACGCCGACGATAACGCATTCAGGTGGCGTACGGTGCGGCTCATCGATGCCTCGCCACTCTTCACCCTCCGCTAATGGGATTCCCCTCCATAGCGGGGGACGTCTCCAAGCGTAGCGAACAGCAACAATCGACACTAACAACATTAGCTCCCGCATGAAAATCGAAATGCTACGAGAGATGATATGAGCATCGGTCTTCGACATCGCACTAATACAGGAAGTACACTTGGCCACACTTTTCCTGGTGACTACATGGGACGTGAGTAGCCATTTGCACCCGAGAGGGCATTCCGGTGGCTGATCTCACATACCTTCCGTCCGTCAGAGGTATGGCAGTCACCGTCATGGGGACGCCTGTTGTCAAATTATGCTCCGTCAGGCTCCAAACGCAGACGCGACGGAGCACACATTTATCCAGAAGAAATCGCCGCTTTATTTTTTGAACGCTGTGACCATTACTTGCTTGGGGGTGATTTTAATTGTGTTCTGCACCTCAAGGATCAAATGTCCCACTTCAACACCTGTCAAAAACTGCGCCTTGTCGTCCGTGATCTGTCGCTCCACGACACTTGGGAAGTTCCCATGGCGACGCACCTGGACATACCAGACGAGTCACTCCGCGAGCCGCCTTGACAGGATTTACGTCTCTCGGGATCTCACACCTCCACTCCAAGGTGCAGAACTTTGACCCTTGGCTTTTTCGAACCACAGTGCCTACGTCTACAGCAATCTCCTCCCCCAACAAGTGGTCTGTCGTAGCTGTTCACCGTGGAAGCTAAAAACCTGCCACCTCCACGACCCCGAATGTCTTCAAAACGTTACCGTAACGTGGGCCACCTGTGAACGTCGCTTACCTAGTATTACACAACCTTGATTTGGAGGCTAGAATGTTTCAAACTTGCCATTCAACGTACCTTGATTCAGTATGGCAAGGAAGTAGCCGCGTAGCGCCGGCACATTATCGACTATCTCTACCCCATTTTCCGCAACCTGGACGCCCAGTCACCCATCCCTGAAATTCAGGAGGAACGCAGCAAGATTAAGGCACAAATTGTAACGCTGACACGCCGTAGACAGCAGGGGGCGATGGTGTGGACCTGACGTAAAGATTCGGCGGAACAGGAACACCCCACCACGCATCACGTCGCCTCCGATAGGAAACACCGACAATAACGACTCATCACCGACATATACACCTGTCGCGCCCAGCACGTCACTTTCCAGGCCGAAATCGACAATTCCTTTGTAGACCACTACCGTACAATGTATCAGGAGGAGACTACCAACAACCGCGCTGAGAAGAATGTGTTACCATACGTCACTCACAACGGTGATGAAGTCCACGATGCAGTCAACAAATGTGCTCTGAATAAGTTACCTGGTGTCGACGGATTACTGTTAGAATTTTATCTCACCTTCCTTGCGCTAAGGCGTCGCGATGGATGACCATGTTCCATGAAGTGTTGACGATGGAGAACGCCGTACCGCCATCCTTTATCATGGGAATTATACCCATCTACAAACCGACACCGGGAGTGACGACAGTATCCTCCCCTAGTTCTACTTAACGCACACTATAAAATTTTTGCATCACCCCTGGCGATCCGTTACCGCAAGATACTGCCTAGCATTCTATTCTCGGAACACACAACTCCGGGTGGCTGAGTAATACACAAACGGCCACAGGAGAATTTAATTGCTCTGGCAGCGGAGTGCAGATTCCGCGCCGCGGTGGTTGCCATTGATTTTGACAGCCCATTTGACAAGGTTCAAATGGTTCAAATGGCTCTGAGCACTATGCGACTTAACTTCTGAGGTCATCAGTCGCCTAGAACTTAGAACTAATTAAACCTAACTAACCTAAGGACATCATACACATCCATGCCCGAGGCAGGATTCGAACCTGCGACCGTAGCGGTCGCTCGGCTCCAGACTGTAGCGCACAGAACCGCACGGCCACTCCGGCCGGCCATTTGACAAGTTGCGGCACCGTTTTCTGTTCACAGCAATGAGGCAAATGGGTTTTCCACCCGCTTTTATCGACATCGCTGATTCATACCAATGGCCGTGTGTCGGGACCAGTTTCCACCCGGCGCTCCGTGAGGTAGGGTCGCCCACTTTTGACACTACTCTATGTCGTAACCCTGGAGCCACTCACCGGGAGCTTGAGGACCCACCAGCCTCGTCTCAACTTGCGACAGCATACTTTTCTGTGTCGTGCGTTTGCAGACGACCTCCTTTTCTGAGTTCACTCACGGAATGAAACACAAATGTTTCTTGGTTCGATATCAACACACGGAGTTGCAGCAGGCAGTAACATGAATGTGGCTAAATCTTCTGCGATGCCAATTGGACGCGGCAACGACTTAGCACCTTTCCCGTGCGTACGGAAACTACAGTACCTTGGTATCATTTTCACCTTCACCTTGCGCCGCTCCGATGCTATCACTTTTTGGAATACTCTCCAAATTATCCGCACGGTAGTGCGACAAAATCCCCTCCGCCGACACTACTCTTTACAACGTGTCGAGTGTCTCAGTCAACTCGTGGCGTCCAGAAAGGTCCACATGAAACAGGTACTCCTGCTACCATCAATTATTGGACGCAGCCTCCAGGCAGCGTTCGGATACTTCTTTACATCCGGTACGCTATTTAAGGATCGTTACGAAACGCTCACCCACTCCCCGCGAGCGGGGGCCTCGGTCTTGTCAGTGTGCGACTCCGGGTGGCGTCTTTGTCACACTGAAAGCAGTGGAAGGGGGCCACCCACCTCCCTTCCGCCAGCTTGCTGGAAATCCTTCTGCCCGCGACCACATCGCCTCCAGTACCAGTAGGCCACATCACGCACCATCTGACGCATTTCCGATTTCTTCGTCGACTTCAGTTATGCTAACACTCACTTACAGAGTACGCGCCTTTCTCGAACCAAAGATCTCTACACCGCATTGCTTCGTTACATATCGAGCAACAACGTCGAACTGAAACATCCATCGACGTGGTGACCCACGGTTTGGCGTTATGTCCACCAGCGTTTCCTTCCCTCCAACATCCGGGCCACATAGTACCACGTCGCAAGCGGAAAATTCGCCACAAATCAACATCCTCACGCAATCGGATTGTCGGACACGCCGCTTTGTTCAATTTGCCACCTCGTTGACGACGATGCCCACCACCATCTGACTTGTACTGCCACAGTTATGACTGAAAAGTTGGTCGACATTTCGTTGCCTACTACCTCCACGTTCCGCCAAACTCTACTGACCCATGGACTTTTATCCATCCTGAGCATACTTATTTCCCCACCGCCAAAAATCATGCGATTGTATGGATTACTTACCTGTATACTGACAGCGATAAATCTCGCTTTGACTTCTGGCAGTACTTAAAAACCGTCCACAGTGAAGTCGAGCACCGACCGCGCTACAGCGCCTTCTTCGCCAGTTACCTTCGCGCTATTTATAGTTCACCTCCGCTCAGCTGGATGGTGCCACACGCAGACCACACTTCCGCCCCCCGTGCTGACATCTGAGACTCCCCGCTCTACATTTCTATACCGTACCCGACAGCGCGGTAGCCGCATGGACATGCAAACCTCTACTTTATGCACATAGCGGGACACGCTGGTTATTTCCCCAACTCTTCTGTTCCCTCCTTCTTGGCTTCTTCCCTCCTTCCGGGTGCTTCTTCCCGGTACTGGCCCCGGAGACACCAGGGCCAGACCTCACTCGTTGACCGCTGTTCACTCTGCCTCCACCGCCATCTGTCGAGCAGGGGAATACGCAAGGCTTATCATATCCTCGCCCCTTCTTCCCTCCTTGTCTACGGCCTCACACCTCTTATCTTACTTTCAGTATTATTGTTACTATTTTTTCTCCATTCCTTGTTAATAAAGACTTTTGCATGTCTTAAGAAATAAAAAAATGGCATTTCAGTATTTGACCGCTATCTTTTATTTTCAGTAACCGGTTTCAGGCTAAATGTCCATCTTCAGATCATATACTGCAGTTACAGAGTAACCTGCTAGTACAGAACTATTGGTTCGCCGTCATAGCGAACCATTAGTTCTGTACTGACAGGTTACTCTGTAACTGCAATATATGATCTGAAGATGGACAGCTAGCCTGAAACCGGTTATTGAAAATAAAGAATATCGATCAAAGACTGAAATGCCATATTTTTATTCAAAGAACGATCGCGGCAATCCAAATAAGACAATCATGTCTAGTTTTGCACGCCTTGTTCGAGTGTAATGTCTCATTTTGGTTACGCCGGAAGGAAAGATGACCTTTCTGTGGTATTTATGCTTTTACAAATAAAGATATTTTGCTTAATTAACCCGTTTCCTGCTCTTCGTAAAAAAAAGAGGGGAGTGGTTCAGAGGCGGGAAGGGCTAGGCACCGTCGACAGGGCTCGGGTTTCGACCGCAGCCCAACCTGTCTCCACCGACTCAAAGCTGACCACTCTACTTCCTGAAGAGAAAGCGCTTGTGATGAAACTTAGAGATAAAAAAAGGGAAAAAAGAAAGAGGAGTCGGTAAAGCACTTACCCACGAAAGGCAAAGATCGCGAGTTCGAGTCTCTCTCCGGCACACAGTTTTAATCTCCCAGAAAGTTTTACGTTTAAATTACACTCCTGGAAATTGAAATAAGAACACCGTGATTTCATTGTCCCAGGAAGGGGAAACTTTATTGACACATTCCTGGGGTCAGATACATCACATGATCACACTGACAGAACCACAGGCACATAGACACAGGCAACAGAGCATGCACAATGTCGGCACTAGTACAGTGTATATCCACCTTTCGCAGCAATGCAGGCTGCTATTCTCCCATGGAGACGATCGTAGAGATGCTGGATGTAGTCCTGTGGAACGGCTTGCCATGCCATTTCCACCTGGCGCCTCAGTTGGACCAGTGTTCGTGCTGGACGTGCAGACCGCGTGAGACGACGCTTCATCCAGTCCCAAACATGCTCAATGGGGGACAGATCCGGAGATCTTGCTGGCCAGGGTAGTTGACTTACACCTTCTAGAGCACGTTGGGTGGCACGGGTACATGCGGACGTGCATTGTCCTGTTGGAACAGCAAGTTCCCTTGCCGGTCTAGGAATGGTAGAACGAAGGGTTCGATGACGGTTTGGATGTACCGTGCACTATTCAGTGTCCCCTCGACGATCACCAGTGGTGTACGGCCAGTGTAGGAGATCGCTCCCCACACCATGATGCCGGGTGTAGGCCCTGTGTGCCTCGGTCGTATGCAGTCCTGATTGTGGCGCTCACCTGCACGGCGCCAAACACGCATACGACCATCATTGGCACCAAGGCAGAAGCGACTCTCATCGCTGAAGACGACACGTCTCCATTCGTCCCTCCATTCACGCCTGTCGCGACACCACTGGAGGCGGGCTGCACGATGTTGGGGCTTGAGCGGAAGATGGCCTAACGGTGTGCGGGACCGTAGCCCAGCTTCATGGAGACGGTTGCGAATGGTCCTCGCCGATACCCCAGGAGCAACAGTGTCCCTAATTTGCTGGGAAGTGGCGGTGCGGTCCCCTACGGCACTGCGTAGGATCCTACGGTCTTGGCGTGCATCCGTGCGTCGCTGCGGTCCGGTCCCAGGTCGACGGGCACGTGCACCTTCTGCCCACCACTGGCGACAACATCGATGTACTGTGGAGACCTCACGCCCCACGTGTTGAGCAATTCGGCGGTACGTCCACCCGGCCTCCCGCATGCCCACTATACGCCCTCGCTCAAAGTCCGTCAACTGCACATACGGTTCACGTCCACGCTGTCGCGGCATGCTACCAGTGTTAAAGACTGCGATGGAGCTCCGTATGCCACGGCAAACTGCCTGACACTGACGGCGGCGGTGCACAAATGCTGCGCAGCTAGCGCCATTCGACGGCCAACACCGCGGTTCCTGGTGTGTCCGCTGTGCCGTGCGTGTGATCATTGCTTGTACAGCCCTCTCGCAGTGTCCGGAGCAAGTATGGTGGGTCTGACACACCGGTGTCAATGTGTTCTTTTTTCCATTTCCAGGAGTGTAGTTCATTTCGCGCATTAGTCAGAGCGGCAATAGCCCAGTTAAGGATTTAAGGTACGTTTCCTGTTGTTGAGCAGTGATATGATGATGTGCGAAAAGCTTGAAATGTTGCAGAGGTGGGTGAAATTCATGGAACGAAAAATTACCACAGTGGAATTTCTTTCTAAGTGCACTAAAGCTATTATCCATTAACAACGAAGTGCTTAGCTAACCTACAATCTGCTGTTTTATGTTGTTAAGTGGAACGAATTAGATGGAAATGAAATCGTTATCCACTTCCAGCAACTGACCTGTGGTATAATGAGGTTATAAGAAATGGACTAGATACACAGGAAATGACTAGAGCCTTTTGAATGACTCTTACATTCTCGTTCTCGACGGATGCCCGGTTATATAGTTCTGATGTGTTTTTGCTTTCAGCTTGATCGTTAGATCTTCATATACGGATTTATACAGAGGGAATTTCGATAAAATTTTGGTAAACTTACGCACAGCTTTATCATTATTTGGTTGAATAAGAATCAAAGCTGACAAAAATATACTGCCACGGTGAGATTATGGAAGGTGAGTCTTCAAGCAAAGCTTGTGGCATTAGAAAAAGATTTTATCTCGTGAAGAAATTGCATCGAAACGTCAAACGAGAATGGAAGGAGATTTGAAAATTATCTTATGTAATGTAAGTATGTAGCATGAGAATCTGAATAGTGAGATATGAAATTTATTGTCAAGAGATATTCATATACACTGTATGTCAATCGAACTCCGCATGTACTTATAGTTCTGCTTTCCCGATCTTAGCTACAAGCCGTTCTTACTATGTCCATTACGTTCAAGATGACTCCACGTAAGGGAAGGAAAGGTGGCAGCCTACAGTTCTGATCACAGGACTCTTCGTCAGTATACTGTGCTAAATTCCGGACGTCTCCGCAGCGTCTTATTGAGCGAGGCATGAAGAACAATTGACGAAATCGGTCCGCATGGAGACATCAGGTTCGGCGGCCAGCTAATGCTATTCAAGATGAGTTGATTGTCAACCAGCATCAAGACACACCCTATTTCTTCTTCCACGACACATACGCGATACTACACGGTACAAATGCACATTGCAGTTACCAACATCATTGCGAGATCTGTCAGGTAAATCGTCCATGTGGGGACAACTAGAAAGGCTTTAACCTGGCCATTAGCCACACTAATTCGTTCAGTTTAGTCACTGAGTAAGTGAGGCACTTTCTACCTCAGTAACACTTCCTTTTCCGAGTGGTCAGTATTCAGGGATATGACAGAACGATAGAATTTCAAATTCCCTATTGCGAATGGTTTCCGAGATATAACACATTTAATGCACATGTTATTTTCTACACTCAAAACATTTTCAGATTTATACAAGTACATATGTACAACAGTTAGTATACATTACAACTTGCGTTTTACAAAGTATCAGTTGAAAAGTACGTATTTTTAACCCTCTAACGATAAGGTGAAGTTTCCTGACATAAACGGTAAGGTGGGGTTGGGTCAGACCCCACCCTCCAAATATCGATTTTTCGGGGTAAAATAAAAAATGAATAATGGGAAAAAGTTTTATTATCAATTAAACACATATAATATTTGTTATAACAACAAGTTTTTTTTTATTTTTATAGTCAATATATAAGAATATAAAGTACTTTGGAAAAAAATAGGAACCTGATTACAAAAAAAATACCTCAATAGAAATATTCTCTATAAAATTATTGAAAACATAGTAAAAATCAATAGATTCAGTCATCAACTAGGAACTTGAGTGCTTTAGAAATTCTAAAGATAGGAACTAAATGAGAAACATCTCTTACCAATTGTAGAAAATAATTATAGTGTCAGCAGTATCGAAATATAAAGTGCTCAATAATAAATGTCTTTCTACACATAATGTAATAGGAACAAATAATAAATGTATAATTTTATCCTGGAAACGATCACATTCAAACCTGAAAATGCATATTTGGCACAATTTATCACATCTCAGTTTCTTTACAGCCAGGGCATAAAATAACTGTGCTCCCCACGTATAGAACGATTCCACTTACTACAGAAAGCATTCCCCTTCCTATCTTTTGATCTGTCACAAAAATCACATTTTCTTTTCTTTAGTGGACGTGCTTGGGTAGGCTTGTCTAATTCTATTGGTTCACTTTCTAAAAGTTTTCCAATGGACAAACGGAGCTCACGCGGAAGATGTGTGTTATTCAACCTCTTTTCCATAAGAGGTTTTGTCAAAGAGAGCGCAATATTTTTGAGAAATGATATTCTCGCGTCATTTGAAAAGCTGTCCATTTTGCTATTGCTTTTGTAAATGATAAAACTATTTATAGCAGCGATGTCTAAAATAGCGTAAAAGTACCGCATGGGCCTCCTTCTCGATTTTCTTTTTGTGGTCCTGCTGTGGCAAACAGATATCTGATACATCGACCTCTCCTTTAGTTAGATTGTAGAACTCCACAATTACAGGCATATTTGTTTTTTTATTTATCTCTCCAGAGAAGTGCATAGACGATATCAGTAAAACTTTTTTATTTTTATTTGGGGTAAATGACACCAAAGTTTTGTCGTCCTGATACATAAATGTTGAAGAGTTTACTGGAGCGGAAAGCAGCATTGATGGTGGTATTTGGGGTTTGTTCCTGCTCAGTGTACCTACAAATGTGAGTTTCTTTTGGAGGAGGGCGTCAGTCGCCTCCAGTGAGGAGAACCAGTTGTCCGCTGTAATGTTTCTATTAGAACCCCTGATAGATTCCGTCAGGCGCAAAACATACTGGGCAGGTAAAGGCAAATCTCCAGGTCTCCACTTTATTCTGTTGTCCTTGTCAGTGTATGGAATGCCAAGCAAAAAATGGAATGTCCTTGCGTCGCATAGTGACATTATTTTCAACCCATATTTGTCGGGTTTCGATGGGATATGCGTTTTGAATGGACAGGCACCCCGAGAACTCAGTAGAGTCTCATCTACTGTGACATATTCATATCGACTATAATTTTTTTCACTGTTAGATTCAAATATGTCCCACATTTCTCTGAAAGCCGCAAATTTGTCGTTGATTTTTCTGGCTTCTCTGGTGGCTTTACCATCAAAGCAGAGGTTTTCTAGAAGAAATGCAAACCTTTTCTTGCACATAGTGCAACGGAATACCGGAGGTCCATAGGTTGCTGAGAACATCTCATCTACGCTGAGCATAGAATTTTTTAGGACACCACTCATGAAGAGAAGGCCCATCAACCCTTTTATTTCAACGCTCTCTGTTGGTGAATGAAACCACTGGACCGTATTGTAATTTTGCCTAGATTTCTCGATTTCAAGATTTGTATACAAAACATTTTTTTTTATAATTTTCGAATCTATAAATAATAAAAATATTTCCAATTCACTAGTGACCCCCTTGCTTCCCCACGTGGACCAGGGAGATGAGTAATAATATTTGACGCTGGTGTCCTAGAAAATTTTGAATGGATGGGTTTGTTGGTCCATATTGTCTCTAAGTCTTTACCTAGCCCAAAATTTCTCTCGTCATCTACATCTGACTGAGAATTATCAAACTCGACTGCCCCTGCCGCACAATGAAATACATCATCCTCGTCATCAGTATTAGATTTTTATTTTCCGAGATAATTCTTAAATACAGAAATATGAAGTATAAATTTAAGAGAAAATATTCAGGACTCTATACAATTCGAGTTTTACATATTTAAGGAAAGTTTTAAGTTAAAATATAGAAAACAGTTCTAACCGCACTTAAGTAATTGAATCTTATTCTAATTCGTGGGCTATGCCCACTAGTTAAATATTGAAAGGCCGCGTTAGGAGCGGATACTTAAGTATATCAAACTTAAACACGGTTTCTGAACAGTTTTCTGCTTAGATATTGTCGTCATCCTCTGACACAGCCTCCTGTCGGAGAAACACGTTGTATATCTCCTCAGGAGTTCTAAGGAGTTGATGCGCCATTTCAGTAAGTACTAGAAGAGAAAACAAAACTTAGATGTAATATAAACACCAATATGGGGTTGAATCCTCCCCACAAAAGAAACTAATAAGTGTAATCGGTAAGGTGAGGTCGGATCCAACCCGAGCGCGGGTAATGTAAGTTTCAGATAAAAAGGGTAGTTGCAGGTCGCTCACCAGACTGACGTGGCCTCCTCGGCGTTCTCGGGACGACTGGCTGGTAGGGTAGCTGGAACCACAGCGCTCTCAGAAAAGGGAGAGGGGAGTTATAAACAAAACAGACTCGCTGGGGTCGGATCCAACCCCAACCTTACCGTTGGAGGGTTAGTACGTTCACTTCTAACGTTACATTACAACTGTTGCATAGTTCGCAATAAATGGTCGAATAATCCATCGTCAACTTCGGTGCATTTGTGTACTCTTGTGAGAACGTGTTGTGTTGCTAGTCTGAGTGCCTCTGCACCATCCCTAACGAGCCCATCAAAAACCATTATGTTACCAAGCAGTTCACCTTACGTATTTACGTTTCGTACGTACATCGCAGACTTCATTCATCTCCATAACAAAAGCTAATGGCGTAAGGTCTGGCGATCATGGTGGGCAGTTAACTGTACTACCACGAGAAATCCGCCGATTAGCGTAAGTGCGGTTGAGATGTTTTCCCGATATGTCTTGTAAAATGTGGAAGGGCTCCATCATGCTGGTAGTACATTGCAGTCCGCATGACCAAATAAATGTCCTCAATGAGTTCAAGAAACGAATGTTCCAAAAATTGCTAGTAATTCTTTCCCGTTACTGGCTCTTCTAAAATGAGTGTATCAATCGACATGTTATCGATCATGCAGGACCAAACAGTGATTGAAAAACGAACTTCGAAATTGATTTCCACTGGAGCCGAGGATTTTGTTACGACCATAGATGATATTATGTATGTTGATGATCCCATTCCGTGTAAACGTGGTTTACTCAATGAATAGTGTTAAGGGAAGCAAATAACGATTGTCTCTTAACCAGTGACAAAATTCAAGTCGTGTGCTCTTGTTGCCAATGTGAACATTGTGGACACGCTGTATGTGAAATGGGTGCAAGTTTTTCGCAAGTAATTACACTTCTTGGTGGAACATTGATACGTGCAGAAAGTCGCCGTATGCTGGTACTGAGACTACACTGCACCATTTTAACAATGTAGTGCTGTTGTTCATGCACAGGAAAGATTGGAAGTTGCAGGACTACTTTTTCCACGCAATGTGCTGAAAATTCTGGTAAACACTCTACGATCAGAAATTCGAGGTGTTGGATATCGCAGACGGCATTCGTCGACAATAGCAGGAGCACTGTCCTTGCAGAAGCGGTCGATGTACACTATCTGCATAAAAGTCGTCAGTGTAGGTGTGTGGAATTGTAGCCAGAGCTTGTACAAAAATAGTTAAGCGATTTTTATCTCTGACACACTCTGCAGCCCTCTCACTGCTTCAGTCACAACACACCATGGATATCAGGGAGTTCAGTGGGGTAGTTTAGTGGCAAAAGACATCCAGAGCAAACATGTAGAAAGGAACGAGGTAGGCTGGGCTGCAATAAAATGTCAAAGAGGTTGGGCGAAAAAGACACATTCGTGCGGCCTTTTAGCCCAAAAATAAATGTGCATTAAATGTATTCCATCTCGGAAACCACTTGGAAGAGGGCATACGTTAAAATGAAGTTTTTCCTCCAAATGAGGGTTCCCGTCATGTCCCTGAATATTGTCAATTTCTCCTGGAATTCGCTCTACAATTGTACTCTGTGGACAGTAATTTTAGGTAAACCAGTTTGAAAGTATGCTTGGAAAAACGGTTTACAATAAAATTGTGGTATTTATTAAAATATTGTTATGAAGGATTTAAAAGTTATCTTCAGAGTGCATTCCTTCCTACGCATCGCCAATAAATTTTTGTGAGCCCCTTGGGAAGTCAGGGTGCTTCTCTGCTATTTGTATCCCGTAACACGTTGATATTATTCACGCCTATTACTGAAAGTCAGTTCTTCACAGAGATCCCAAAATACTTCGCTCCTCGTAACCACTTATTGTATTACAAAGTCTTTAATTCGTGTGCCTGCAACGGGATGCCCTAGGAGACCCGTAAATATACAGCCTCAATCAAGCCTAAATCACACGGGAACCCCGTAAAACGGAACAGACCTACCCTTGCTAATCTTCTACACATATATAAATCAAAGTACCCCGCCGCGGTATATATTCGGGCTAATTTCAGAAACCTCTCAGAGATTTTGATACAGCGTTCATTGATAGACAGATTGATTCACGCGAAAGGTTTGTGCATGCTGTTTATAAATGTTTCGTGCAAAACTGGTAGGATCGTCCATTGCACTCTATCGTAATAATATTCTCGTAAGAATATCGTTGCGCTGCTACTCTGCCTTGAAATCAGAGACAATCACAACACGCCCCTTTGGTAGTTTTCTTTCTTATACAGCGAGTGTGTATTTGTCGATGGTATACCCTGTATATATAACACAATATTATGCCACCCCAGTAAACAGTTTTCTATTCAAGTGACGTACTAATAACTATACACGCGAACACATATAACCATCAAAATATTCTCAGGTATGAAAAGGTATTAAGTTGGTAGAACTCAGGGGGCAATAATATCTAAGAAATGTTTAATTTTTGAGTGACTTATCCCTAACTGACTAATACTCTGTTAAAAACGAAGTAAATCATTAATTAACACGCTGATTTCTCTCTTAACGTCTCTGTCCGATGGACTATAGACTGTGAGATTTCCCGTAACCTCGATTAATTCGAGCTTTTAATGTAAACAAATCTTAAGGGGTTCACCACTACATAAAGATTTTTGGATAATTAAACCGTTTCGTTACTTTGCTAACGCGATCCGACGGCCAACGGAGACTGCAGATATCGCTGACTACGGAAAACAATTATTTTTATTTTTAAAATGTGTGTGAAATCTTATGGGACTTAACTGTTAAGGTCATCAGTCCCTAAGCTTACACACTACTTAACCTAAGTTATCCTAAGGTCAAACACACCCACCCATGCCCGAGGGAGGACTCGAACCTCCGCAGGGACCAGCCGCACAGTCCATGACTGCAGCGCCTCAGACCGTTCGGCAAATCCCGCGCGGCAAACAATTATGTTAATGACCTAGTAATTCTCTATTTTTACATGATATTTATTTACTTCTTCTCACGGTGCACGAAATGTAAAAGCTCTTAGTTCCTCTGTTACCGATCTTTTAATTTTAAGAGGTATAACTTTCGGCTAAGCCAGCTCTGTATCCGTAACTTCTAACTTTGTATCTGTGTTTCTTGTTAGTTTAAGTAAATTCTTATTCTCTTCCTTTTATAAGAAAAAACTGTTACAAAACTACTACAGTGATGGGCCAAAGAAACTGGTACACCTGCCTAATAACGTGTAGGGTCCCCGCGAACGCGCCGAAGTGCCGCAACACGGCGTGTCATGGACTCGACTAATTCCTGAAGTAGTGCTGGAGGGAACTGACACCACGAATCCTCCAGGGCTGTCCATAAATCCGTAATCGTACGAGGGAGTGGAGATCTCTTCTCAACAGCACGGTGCAAGGCATCCCAAATATGATCAGTAACAATCATGTCTGCTTAGTTTGGTGGCCAGCGGAAGTATTTGAACTCAGGAGAGTGTTCCTGGAGCCACTCTGTAGCAATTCTGGACGTGTGGGGTGTCGCATTGGTCTGCTGGAATTGCTCAAGACCGTCGGAATGCAAAATGGACATGAGTGGATGAAGGTAATGAGACAAGAAGCTCATGTGCGTGACCTGTCAGAGTCGTATCTAGACGCATCAAAGGGTCTCACATCACTCCAACCGCTCATGTCCCCTGTTGATATGCAGGGTACACGTCCATCCGCTTGATACAATTTGAAACGCGACTGATCCGGCCAGGAAACATGTTTCCAGGCATCAACAGTTCAGTGTCGGTGTTGACCGGTCCAGGTGAGGCAGAAAGGTTTGTGTCGTGCAGTCATCAAGGGTACACAAGTGAGCATTTGGCTCCGAAAGCCCATATCGATGGTATTTCGTCGAATGGCTCGCATGCTGCCACTTGCTCATGGCCCAGCATTGAAATCTGCAGCAATTTGCGGAAGGGATGCACTTCTGTCATATTGAACGATTCTCTTCAGTCGTCGGTGGTCCCATTCCTGCAGGATCTTTTTCTGGCCGCAGCGATGTCGGAGATTTGATGTTCCAGCGGATTACTGTTATTCACGATACACTCGAGAAATGGTCGTAAGGGAAAATTCCTACTTCATCGTTATCTCGGAGATGCTGTGTCCTTTCGCTCGTGCGCCGACTATAACACCACGTTCAGACTCATTTATATCTTGATAACCTGCAATTGGAACAGGAGTAAGCGATCTAACAACTGCGCCAGGCACTTGTCTTAATAGACGTCGTCGACCGCAGCGTCGTATTCTGCCACTTCACCTATCTCTGTATTTGAATAAGCATGCGTATACTAGTTTTTTCGGCCCTTCAGTGTGTTATCAGTCGCTGTACCTATGTTGATGATCTAACTCCTCTCTATTAGCTGCAGATGTAAACTATCTGATAAAATTATCTCACTTTAATTAACGTTTCTCAAGCGAGCAATATATATGATATTTCTTGCCAAAATATATCATCGGTTAACTCCTAGTATCGTTTCTTTAGTAAAATATTATATCTTTAGCTTTTATTATTTTTCAGTTCCACTTTTAATTCCTTCTCTTCCCTTACATTTGCTTCTTTCAAATTATAAGTTACTTGTTTTCTTCTCTTGGGGACTTAAATTAATTTCGAGGGTAAGTTATATTTATTTGTAATAAAAATACTAGTACTCCAAATTTGTTTTGAGTACCTAGGCTTTATTTAGGTCTTTGTATTAACGAGTAAACGAAATCCATCAAATATTAAATCCTGATGAAACTGTAGTAGTTAAAAAATTGGAACAAAAGGCCTACAGTGCATGTCACCACCACTTTGCCGGCCGTTGTAGCCGGCGCTTTAGTCTGGAACCGCGCGACCGCTACGGTCGCAGGTTCGAATCCTGCCTCGGGCATGGATGTGTGTGATATCTTTAGGTTAGTTACGTTTAAGTAGTTCTAAGTTATAGGGGACTGATGACTTCAGATATTAAGTCCCATAGTGCTCAGAGCCATTTGAACCATTTTGAGAAATATCTCTAGACACTCCTTTTAATACTGGTTCTTGAAATTTTGTAAGAAGGCTTTTGTGTCTATCTTCAAGAATCAGCCAGTTTTTGTTTTTCAGTATTATCGTGACGCTCTCTGTCACTAAGACAAATCTTCTTTGTACACTTTCAGTAACCTCGGTTCTTTTTCTTATCAATCTCACAGCTTGGGTGATGTTCTGAGATAGAAAGCACAAGCTGCCTATGAACAGTTTTCTTTGTAGGCTGACAGCGCTTCCTTGTACACTGTGAATGAAACTAAGTCTACCGTCTGGCTTACCTACAACAGAGCCTAGGTGGTCTATGCTTTCCATATCCCTACAAATTGTTATATGCAACTGTTTGTGCGAGATGGGTGACACCAGCTGTGGATCATTGATAGTGTACTCATAGACGTGTAAAGTACATGTCGTCTTATTTGTTTTTGGTCCTGTTTTTCCCGTTGTCGCAGTCACACATGTGGTATAGTTTAAATACTGTCTTTCGCGAATGTAATAAAATCTAATTAAGATCAAACCTGTTTCGCTTTGCTTTAAAGCATTTTCAGTGCTAAGTGTAACAGTATAGTTTCCTTATAGTTTTGGTTTGTAATAGTCGAGACGGCGTAAGTAGATTTCTGCTAGCTCGTAGCGCTGTTGCCAGCCTTCAATTGTGAATCGCTAGCTACTGTAGGCAAAAACAGCAGCCTTCTACAGAGCTGTGGCAACACTGAGACGTTGCCATAGAGACATTTACAGTGTCACGTTCCGTTACTGATTGAGATATCTCCGCGAAGCTGCCGCGTCCAGCCCGCAGCAACTGTCAGGGATCAACTTACGCTGACTCAACTACAGGATCTGGAACAGTTCTCAAACTTTAACTTACTACTACGAATAATAATAATTATAATCGTTACCTAAGGGTTTTTTTAACGCCTTTCTTCACGTTCTTCTACACATATGTGGTAGGTTTTAGCATGCACCATCTTCACTAACATATACATGTTATTGCGTTGTGAATGCCTCTCGACATTTCGTGCACTTTGTTTTGACATGCGGAATGCGTTCGTCTTTTATTTAGTTTCGGTGATAGCGAGAATGTCTGCTATTGCTCTGTGTGTGTGTTTATACTTTTCGAAGGGTGCGTATCGTTTAGAAATTTTTAAGGTTGCTCTCTAAAACTCGAAAATGGAGGCCTTAGCCTAATCGATTTTATGTCTAAGTCAGCTGGTCTACTGATCCCACAGGATATCCAAAATAACTTAGAAAATAGCCCGGCCAGTGTGGCAGCTCTCTTTCGGCAAATACTGACTACAGTGCGAAACAGCGCCTATGGGTCACACAGATTCTATTTAGACTCGGCTACAAGCGACAATATTACATGCAGAAGAGCTACACAGTAGGAAGCGTCCTCAGTCCCAGCGAGATGACTCCAAAGAAAATATAAAAATGGTTCGCCGCTCGGTGTTAGCCGAGCGGTCTGGGGCGCTGCAGTCATGGACTGTGAGGCTGCTCCCGGAGGAGGTTCGAGTCCTCCCTCGGGCATGGGTGTGTGTGTGTTTGTCCTTAGGATAATTCAGGTTAACTAGTGTGTAAGCTTAGGGACTGATGACCTTAGCAGTTAAGTCCCATAAGATTTCACACACTTTTGAATATTTTTGATAAAAATGGTTCAAATGACTCTGAGCACTATGGGACTTAATGGGACTTAACTGCTGAGGTCATCAGTTCCCTGTAACTTAGAAATACTTAGACCTAACTAACCTAAGGACACCACACACATCCATGCCCGAGGCAGGATTCAAACCTGCGGCCGTAGCGGTCGCGCAGTTCGAGACTGAAGCGCCTAGAACCGCTCGGCCACACGGGCCGGCCAAAGAAAATATACGACGAAGTCAGAGGCACTACACTCACGAATGGCGCTGAGTCAAAATTACCGCTGTACCAGTGGAACACCATATGTCGAAATGTCTCAGCGCTTTTTTTTATCGACTGAAATCCGTAACACGTCGCACTATGTTCTTAACAGGACGATACCGACCAATGAAAAACTAACAGGGATACACCTGATCGGAACAGATGCATGCGATACGTGATGTGGACCAGATACTCTCGAGCACAAGATTCCGTGTCAAACGGTCGCAGACATTTGGAGAACTAGTAAACTAATGCTCAGCGGGATAAACAGTACCGTGCCAAACCATTTCGCCGCAACAACAGTCACTGGGGCAAACTTTAATCCATTTCCTGCCTGTAACAGATCTGCCGCCACACGGATACTCGTCCCAACAGCACACCCCATCTGTCTCATGCGAGACGTCGAGAAATTACAATTAATGAATTATCTGTTGGTCAAACATAAGAATATAATGGAAATACCGAAATATAAGAAATTGTTATAGGTTTTTAAATGACAGCATTAGTCACAGTCTTCAGAAGAATAGTAGTGAGCGTCGGCAACCTGACAGAGCAACAAACTGTTTAACTTAAACAAACAGCCGGGCTCCTAACAACACCTGGACAAGCGAGATACCCCTCTACACCTAGCCCCAACGAACTGTATTGAGAGTCAAATTATTTCCCATTTACACCATGACCTCTATTTTCACTGAACCAAAAGAGAAAAAAATGTATTCTGCATGGTTGGGCGAAAAGTATGTATGTCCTTTCAGGAGCCAGTCGCACGGGGCCTTTAGATTCTGAACGGCGTTTAACATGACCTGAGCCAATAGACTGCACGGTTGGATGACAGTGCTGAAATACGAAGCAACTGGAGCAGTAAACGCGCGGAACGATAAACTGCGATCTCGGTGGGCCATAATCCTGCGGTTGTCGACTTTGTTTTTAGATGTTTCTGATTCTTACAAGATGTGCAACACGATGTTCTCACTAACATCGAACTCCCGGATATGTGTTCCGAATGAGGAATCTGAAGCGTAATCTTTCCTTATAGATGAAATATAAACGGTATTACTCCTACATACTTCGTGTGATTCCACTGAAATGCTAATTGTTTCCGTATTCAAGCATATAATACACTTCATGTCAATTCGGCATCTGTTTCATTCCACCTTCATAGTTTTTCAATTTTAATCGCACAAATTAATGGAACAAGTGGTTTGGTACTCAACGAAATCCGCCTTTTGCCACATGTAAAGAAACTTATGGTGCCAGCGATATCTGTAGCTCCGTTATATATTCTACCTACCGGGAAAAAACGAAGCACAAAGCCTGTTGACGTAAGTGTGTCGAGGAAAACAAATCATTATTTATGTCATTTACAGGCCGTGATATTTTCATATTGCCTGTGTAAGTCAAGTCGCTAACTAGTTACGTGAGCTGCTTCGCAGACCAGATACCACTTTCTGTAGCCTCATATTGTGTGAAGTCCGATGGCATACAAACCACCTCCCCTGCTTATGTACCTGATAGTATTAAAGTATTGTTTCTGGATGCCTCAATGTACGAGGTCTAATTGTTTACTAGGATCCGAGCTACGTAGAGATGTGTTGGGCAGTGTCTCTAACATGACAGTCGATCGCGTCATGTAGCTCGTTTCAGTTCTGAGCGCTTCATGCAGCCCACACTACGTAACTGTCATGCATTTCCTTCTTCATGAAAATTATTCTCGGCCACACATTCTGGGGCAACGAAAATGGTCTTGCAGGGTTTTCGATGGAAAGTGTTCGATCACCCACAGCACAACCCAGACTTGAAGCATAAGAACCACTGGCTATGAAGACGTTTTGCACAGTCAACGAGCTTCAGATAAGAGTAGAGAATTGGGTGAAAGCACAGACGGTTGCTTCTATGATGAGGGTAATGGAAAGTCTGTACGATGGTACGGCTAGTGTCGAAGTCGTAGCGGCGACTATGTAGAGCAGTAGCTGAAAGGTGTAGCAAATGCAAATAAAACATTTTTGATTTTCTCTGTGGTTTCAGTTTCGTTTGGACCTTAGTAGATGAACAGCTTTCGTACTTCGACCTTTTATCAAGGCTCGCCAGAGAATGCTGTATCGCCAGACCCAAGAGAAATTTCGCATTATCACTTTTTTGCTATAGTACTCCCCACATCACTCGACTGATTTCCGACAAATCCGCTTGGCAGAGTGGTCCAGAAGGCGCGGGTCTGCACATTGCGACAACAAGAGCGGCAGCGAACACTGCCAGCCGAGCGACCCAGTTGGGGGGTCGCCGGCGCTATCCGATTTGGGCGTTCGCCCGGCCGGCGAGCGCGCTGCCCCGTATGTCTGTCACGCGCCGAGCGCCGCGACCATTGTCCGATCGCTCTTGCCACATCCGGTCGATGCGTGCGCTCATGCGCGTGCGGTGACGTCAGCTCGCGGAGGTGGCGGTGGCGGCGGCTGTTAGCAGTCGCACGTTGTGCAACGGGCGCCACCGGCCGAAACCGAAAGTCTGCGGGTCCTGCCGGAGCGATGGCCGTATGGCACTCCCACAATGGCAGCACGTCCTCCTCATAGGTCTCGGAGACAAGTGCGGCAATTATATGAAAGCCGACACCGATACACTACTGTACCTGAATTTTTACCTAGGTCTATATATTCATCTATAATCTGCAAACCTCTGACAGAGGCATGCAGAGGATACTGGCAATTGATTGCATCAGTTATTAGAACTTATTGCCATTCTGTTCGCGTATGTAGCGCGGGAAGATTGATTTCTTAAACTCTTCTCTGCGCGTTGTAATTAGTTTAATCCTGGGTTCGCGATGCCTGCGGGAGCGACTTGTAAAACGTTGTAGAATATTCCTGTATTCGTAACTTGAAGCTGGTTCCAGAAGCTTTTTAAATACGCTTTCACTGGATAGTTTTCATTTGCCAGTTCAGGTTTCTCAGCATCTCCGTGACGGTACTCCGTAGGTCAAACAAACCTGTAAACATTCGTACTGCTCTTGTTTGTATGGGTTCAGTATCCCCAGTTAGTCCTATTTAGTACGAGACCTAAACACTTAAGCAATATTCTAGGATGAGTCGCCCAAGTGTTTTATAACGAATCTCCTTTATAATATGGCTGCATTTCCTTAGTATCCTACCAATGAAGCTAAGTTTGCCATCTGTTATACTTACAACTTTATCGATCAATACACTATCGTTAATTATACATAGGTACTGGTGAGGCAAGTACTTGGCTCCACTATTTAGAGGACAGAAAAAGGAATCACTTATTGGCAATGGCATTTGTTTATTACGTATGAGACATCAGTACGTTGCGAAAGTCTCTTTCCGTGCAATTGAAAAATTTTTCACAAGCACTAAAAATTACTGTAATCTTCGTTCATTCCCATAAATGAAATAAATTCCCGTTTAATTGCAAAAATTATTTTTGTGGATGTATTTCAACTAAGAAAATACAGCGTTTTCCTAGCTGACGCATTAGATGGACACTATTTTTATAATTTATAAATATACAAAATATGACTGTACCAATTATTTAGTTACAAAGCAAGTTTACAAACTGAAGAAGAAATTTTTAGAATGCTTGGAAAGATAATTTATGACCAATATCTAAAAACGTGTTTATTTTCAGGGTTTTAGAGATGTTGTAAATCGGCAAGAAAACTCTTAAAGTGTCATGTAGAAATATGATTCTATAAATAATTACTGTGCATATCCACCCTGTGGAACAAATTTAATGTTTCAGACGCTTATAATCTGATATAATGCAAATAGATAATTATCATATAGTTTTTAAAATAATACTGAATTATGAAATTAATTAAACGAACTAAATTTAAATGAACGAAACGATGGGAATGAAATCAATGAAGATAGAATGACACCTTCGAGCTCCGGGCAGACATAACATTTTTACAATTGTCTCTACACAATGTTTGTTAGGTTATTAACAATGCGACGCTAAAGGTTTAAATGTATATCGAAACAAAAACAGACTTTTATAATGTTATGCCGGTCTCATGCGGGTCAACGAGATCTGAATGCAACAAACCAGAGTAAACCCAAATATACAACATACTGGTTTGATTAGTCCCGTCACGATTTCCTCTGCTGTGCCACCAGCACCTCAGAGTAGCACTTGCAACCCGTGTCCTCATTTATTTGCTGGATATATTCCAATCTCTGTCTTTATCTGCAGTTTTTACCCTCTACAGCTCCCTCTAGTAGCCTGGAAGTCATTTCCTGATGTCCTACCACTCTGTCCCTTCGTCTTATCGGTGTTTTCCATTCATTCCTTTACTCCTTTCCTCGCCGATTTTGCGGAGAAACTCCTTATTTCTTACCTTATAAGTCCGCCTAATTTTCAACATTCTCCTGTAGCACCACATCTCAAATGCTTCGATTCTCTTCTGTTCCGGTTTTCCCACAGCATACATACAATGCTGTGCTTCAAAAGTACATTCTCAGAAATTTCTACCTTAAAGAAGGGTCTATATTTGATACTAGTAGACTTGTCTTGGCCAGGAATGCCCTTTTCTCCAGTGATAGTGTGCTTTTTATGTCCTCCTTGCTCCGTTCGTTATGGGTTATTTTGCTGCCTAGGTAGCAGAATTCCTTAATCTCGTCTACTTCTTCATACCTATTTTCCGTGTTATGTTTCTCTCTGTCCCGGTTTCTGCTACTTCTCACTGCTTACCTGTTTCTTCGATTTACTCTTTATCCATATTCTGTACACACCAGACATCTACATCTAGATAGGTACTCCGCAACCTACCGTATGGTGCGTGGCGGACGATACCCTGTACCGCTATCTGTCATTTCCTTTCCTGTTCCACTTGCAAATAGAGGGAGGGAAAAAACGACTGACTACGTGCTTCCACATGAGCCCTAATTTCTCATATCCTACTTTCGTGGTCCATAGTCGCAATGTAAGTTGGTGGCAGTAGAATCGTTCGGCAGTCAACTTCAGATGTCGGTCTTCTAAATTTTCTCATTAGTGTTCCTCGAAAAGAACGTCGCCTTCCCTTCAGGGATTTCCATTTGAGTTCCCGAAGCATCACGGTAACACTTACATGTTGTTTGAACCTACCAGTAACAAATCTAGCAGCCCGCCTCTGAATTGCTTCTATGTCTTCCTTCAAGCCGACATCGTACGGATCCCAAACACTCGAGCAATATAAAAGAATAGGTCGCAACAGCGTCCTATATGTGGTCTCCTTTACAATTGAATAACTCTTTCCCAAAATTCTCCCAATAAACCGAAGTCCAGCATTCGGCTTCCCTACCACAGTTCAGACATGCTCGTTCCACCTCATATCGCTTCGCATCGTTACACCAAGATATTTAAACGACTTGACTCTGTCAATCAGGACACTAGGAATACCGCATCCGAACATTACAGGTATTTTATTAACTTACATTGTTCCACAATTAGGGCTAGCAGCCATTCATCACTCCGCCGGCCGGTGTGGCCAAGCGGTTCTAGGCGCTACAGTTTGGAACCGCGCGACCGCTACGGTCGCAGGTTCGAATCCTGCCTCGGGCATGGATGTGTGTGATGTCCTTAGGTTAGTTAGGCTTAAGTAGTTCTAAGTTCTAGGGGACTGATGACGTCAGATGTTGAGTCCCGTAGTGCTCAGAGCCATTTGAACCATTCATCACTCCAACTGAAAATTTTGTGAAAGTCGTCTTGTATCTTCCTACAGTCATTTATTTCGATACCTTACCGTACACAACGGCATCATCAGTAAACAATTGGATATTACTGTCCACCCTGAGCGCCAAATCATTTACGTATACAGAGAACAACAGCACTCCTACCGCACTTCTCTGGGGCACTCCTGACGATGCCCTTGTCTCTGATGAACACAGGCCATCGAGGAGAATATACTGGGTTCTATTATTTAAGAAGTCTTGGAGCCACTCACATACCTGTGAACTTCCATATGCTCGTACGTTCGTTAACAGCCTGCAGTGGGCCCCGTGTCAAATACTTTCCGGAAATCTAGGAATACGGAATATGCCTGTTCCCCTCATCCATAGTTCTCAGTATATCAACCGAGAAAAGGACTAGCTGAGTTTCGAACGACCGATGATTTCTAAAACCATGTTGACTTAATTCCATTCAACAGATACTGGAATTATTCTTCGCTTTTACTGAGGATAGCAATGTAATCAACGAATCTTATCATTGACATCGTTTCACCTTGAATTTTAATTCCATTCTTCCACCATTCGTTTATTTCCGTCATTGCTTCTTCGATGTACAGACTGAACAATAGGCGCGAAATACTATATCCCTGTCTTACACCCTTTCGAATCCAAGCACTTAGTTCTTGCGCTTCCACTCCTAATTTTCCATCTTGGCTCTTACACATATTGTGTACTACCAGTCTTTCCCTAAAGGTTATCCCTATTTTCCCTAGAATTTCGAACATCTTGCAAAATTTCCATTATCGAACACTTTTTCTTGGTCGACAAGTCCTATGAACGTGTCTTGATTTTTCTTTATTCTTACGTACATTATCAACGGCAGTGTCAGACCTACCTTTCTGGCGCCTTTTCCTAAAACGAAACTGATCGTCATCTAACATATCCTCAATTTTCTTTTCCATTCCCCTGTATATTATCCTCGTCAGTAATTTGGGTACATGAGCTGTACAGCTGATTGTGTGATAATTCTCGAACTTCTCGGCTCTTACAGTCTTCGGAATTGTGTGGGTGATGTTATTCTGAAAGTCAGATTCCATACCCTCAGACTCATACATGCTACCCATCAATGTGAACAGTCGTTTTGTTGCCGCTTCCCACAATTAGTTTATAAATTCTGATGGAATATTATCTATCACTTCTGGGTTTTTTGAGCTTATGTCTTCCAAAGCTCATTCAGATTCTGATTCTACTGCTGGATCTCCTATCTCTTCCCTATCAATTCCTGTTTCTTCTTCTGTCATTTCATCAGACTAATCTTCCCCCTCATAGAGGCCTCCAATGTACTTTTTCTACCTATCCGCTCTCTTCCCTGCATTTAACAGTGGTATTCCCATTGCACTCTTAATGTCACGGCTTTTAATTTTACCGAAAGTTGTTTTAATTTTTCTGTGTGCCGAGTCAGTTCTTCCAACAATCATTTCTTTTTCTATTTCTTCGCGTTTTCCATTCATCCGTTTCGCCTTAGCTTTCCTGCGCGCCCGATTTATTTTATTCCTCAGTGACTTGTATTTCTCTGTTCCTGAATTTCCCAGAACATTTTTGTGCTTTCTTCTTTCATCATAACTGAAGTATTTAACCTGTTACCCATGGTTTCTTTGCAGTTACCTTCTTTGTACCTAGTTCATTCAAACTTCTATTATTGCTCTATTTAAGAGTTGTGCACTCCTCTTCAAATGAACTGCCTACTAAGCAGTTCATTATCGCAGTATCTATAGCCTTACAGAACTCCAACCGTATCTCTTCATTTCTTAATATTTCCGTGTCCCACTTCTTTGCGCATTGATTCTTCCTGAATCTCTTAAGCTTCAGCTTTCCCTTCATCACTACTAAATTGTGATATTTCTCTACATCTGCTCATCGGTACGTCTTACAATGCAGTATTTATGATGTCGGTATCTCCACCTGACCACAATGTAATGTAACTGAAATACTCTTGTATCTCCCGGGTTTTTCCAAGTATATCTCCTCCTCTTGTGATTCTTGAAGAGAGCATTCACTATTACTGGCTGAAATTTATTGTAGACTTTAATCATCTTTCTCCTCTCGTTACTAGAATCAAGGCTATATTCTCCTGTAACCGTTTCTTCTAGTTGTTCTCCTGCAACCGCTTTCCAGCCCCTCATAACTACTAGATTTTCATCTCCCTCTACGTACTGAATTACCCGTTAAATACCTCATATACTTTCTCTGTCTCTTCATCTTCAGCTTGCGACGTCGGCATATATACCTGAACTATCGTCGTCGATGTTGATTTTCTACCGACTCTGATGCGAAGGTCCCTATCACTGAACGGTTCACAGTAACTCACTCTATGCCCTACCTTCCTATTCATAACAATTCCTACTCTGCTGCTCTTAATTTTATCCTTGTTTTCTTTCCATTTCGCTTCATTGACCCCACTTAGCTCTTCTCTTTTCAGATTTCCTAACTTCCAGTCCATATTGAAACTTCTAAGATTCGACGTCCCGATACGTGGAACGTTATCGTTTCGTTGCTTATTCAATCTTTTGCTCATCGAGACCTCCCTCTTCACAGTCATCTCCCGAAGATCCGCATGGGAGCTAGTCGGTAATCTTTAGCTAATGGAGACATGATTAGGACATTTCTCTCATTACAGTCCACGTGACTTTTGGGTACACATTATATCTCTTTAATGCAATGGTTTACTTTGCCTTCTGAATCCTCATGGCGTTGGTCATTGCTGTTTATTCTGCTTTCACAGGCAGTTTCCCACCCTAATAGCAAGAGAGGGTCCTGAGGTCTGTCCACTTCTCCGCCCTCTGTGACAAGGCCGGTGGCTGAATTAGGGTGACTTCTTATGCCGGAAGTCTTCGGTCGCCATTGCTGATAAATATCATTCACAATTTAAGCGATGGTGGTGTTCGAACCCGAGAACGAGCTTTTTAATTCCTAATCAAGAAGCTACTCTTAGCACACGGGTATCAAAATCTGAAAATTGCACAGACTATATTAAAAACGATGACGTTGCGAGTGAAGTAAATGGATCATGTTCTTATCGTCGTCTTAACTATTTGCATGATTTATAAAAAAATGGGTACAAAAAGTTTACAGCTGCAAAAGTCACTGTCGAACTGAATGTCGCACTCGCGAACATAGTCGGTACCAAAATAACACGAAAGGAGCTTCCGAAAGAGACAATTACAGAACTACTAATTACCTAATTGGGCCCTCAAAGAGAATGATGGGAATTACTGTAGATGTCTGTGGTGGAAGCGGTTGGTACCAGTCCAGTGAATCGTCTGATATTGATCGTGACGTTCCATTGATCGTGACAGGGCCAAATATCTCAAAAAATAAGCGTCAAACGAAAACACTGCAAAGAACAAAACTTGTCTACCTTGAAGGGGGAAACCAGATGGCGCTATGGTTGGCCCGCTAGATGGCGCTGCCATAGGTCAAACGGATATCGACTGCGTTGTTTTAAATAGGAACACCCATTTTTATTACATATGCATGTAGTACGTAAAGAAATATGAATGTTTTAGTTGGACCACCTTTTTTCGCTTTGTGATAGATGGCCCTGTAATAGTCACTAACATATGGCTCACAATTTTAGACGAACAATTCGTAACAGGTAGGTTTTTTAAATTAAAATACAGAACGTAAGTACGTTTGAACATTTTATTTTGATTGTTGCAATGTGATACATGTACCTTTTTGAACTTATCATTTCTAAGAACGCATGCTGTTACAGCATGATTACCTGTAAATACCACATTACTGCAATAAATGCTCAAAATGATGTCCGTCAACCTCAATGCATTTGGCATTACGTGTAATGACATTGCTCTCAACAGCGAGTAGTTCGACTTCCGTAATGTTCGCACATGCATTGACAATGCGCTGATGCATGTTGTCAGTCGTTGTCGGTGGATCACGATAGCAAATATCTTTCAATTTTTCCCACAGAAAGGAATCTGGGGACGTCAGATCCGTGAAGCTGCGGGCCATGGTATGGCGCTTCGGCGACCAATCTACCTGTCATGAAATATGCTATTCAGTACCGCTTCAACCGCACGCTAGCTATGTGTCGGACATCCATCATGTTGGAAGTACATCGCCATTCTGACATG
Source organism: Schistocerca cancellata (assembly GCF_023864275.1). Taxonomy (NCBI): domain Eukaryota; kingdom Metazoa; phylum Arthropoda; class Insecta; order Orthoptera; family Acrididae; genus Schistocerca; species Schistocerca cancellata. Next base: position 484,417,121 of record NC_064628.1, read on the forward strand.
CAGTGAAATATCTTGTAGTAACATCGGTAGAACATTACGTAGGAAATCAGCATACATTGCACCATTTAGATTGCCATCGATAAAATGGGGGCCAATTATCCTTCCTCCCATAATGCCGCACCATACATTCACCCGCCAAGATCGCTGATGTTCCACATGTCGCAGTCATCGTGGATTTTCCGTTGCCCAATAGTGCATATTATGTCGGTTTAGGTTACCGCTGTTGGTGAATGACGCTTCGTCGCTAAAGAGAACTCGTGCAAAAATATCTGCCATCATCCCGTAATTTTCTTGTGCCCAGTGGCAGAATTGCACACGACGTTCAAAGTCGTCGTCATGCAATTCCTGGTGCATAGAAATATTCTACGGGTGCAATCGATGTTGATGTAGCATTCTCAACACCGCCGTTTTTGTGATTCCCGATTCTAGCGCAATTTGTCTGCTATTGATGTGCGGATTAGCCGCGACAGCAGTTAAAACACCTACTTGGGCATCATCATTTGTTGCAGGTCGTGGTTGACGTTCAACATGTGGCTGAACACTTACCGTTTCCTTAAATAACGTAACTATCCGGCGAACGGTCCGGACACTTGGATGATGTCGTCCAGGATACCGAGCAGCATACATAGCACACGCCCGTTGGGCATTTTGATCACAATAGCCATACCTCAGCACAATATCGACCTTTTCCGCAATTGGTAAACGGTCCATTTTAACACGGGTAATGTATCATGAAGCAAATACCGTCCGCACTGGCGGAATGTTACGTGATACCACGTACTTACACGTTTGTGACAATTACAGAGCCATCTTTCACAAAGCGAAAAAATTGGTTCAACTAAAACATTCATATTTATTTACGTACTACACGAATATGTAATAAAAAATGGGTCTTCCTATTTTTAAAAAAACACAGTTGTCAAGCTAGACAAGTTTCGTTCTTTGTAGTTTTTTCTTTTGACGCTTATTTCGTGAGATATTTGGCCCGGTCACTATCAATGGCCCATCTGGTCTTCCCCTTCAAGTTAGGCGAGTTTCGTTCTTTGTAGTTCTTTCGTTTGATGCTTATTTCGTGAGATATTTGGCCCGGTCAGTTACAAAAAGGTACGGCCAAACTTTCAGGAAACATTCCTCACACACAAATAAGAAAAGATGTGTAAGTAGGCTGTTTAGGTTTTTATGTTAGTAACGTTACCTAGCCCTCTGTATGAAAATCACTGGCTGTGCTGTGTGCAGTCTGTGGCTGGTTTGCATTGTTGTTGGCTATTGTAGTGTTGGGCAGTTGAGTTGGCTGTTAACAGCGCGTAGCGTTGTGCAGTTGGAGGTGAGCCGCCAGCAGTGGTGGATGTGGGGAGAGAGATGGCGGAATTTTGAGAGCGGACGATCTGAACGTGTGTCCATCAGAAAGAGTAAATTTGTAATATTGGATATCATGGACTGATATAATGACTTTTGAACACTATTAAGGTAAATACATTGTTTGTTATCTATCAAATTCTTTCATTTGCTAACAGTTCCTATCAGTAGTTAGTGCCTTCAGTAGTTAGAATTTAGCTGGCAGTATTGGCGCTCGCTGTACTGCAGTAGTTCGAGTAACGAACATTTTTGTGAGGTAAGAATTCATGAAAGGTATAGGTTATAGTTAGTCAGGGCCATTCTCTTGTAGGGATTATTGAAAGTCAGATTGCGTTGCGCTAAAAATACTGGCTGTCAGTTTAGTGTTGATCAGAATAGGTAAAGAGCGAAATGTCTGAGTACGTTCAGTTCTGCTCAGCTGTTTGAAAATCAAATAATGTAAGAGGTTTATCAGCACATTAATTCATCTATTATTCTAAGGGGACGTTTCAGATGTTACGTGAACATGTGTCCGGAAACGCTTAATTTCCATGTTAGAGCTCATTATAGTTTGTCAGTATGTACTGTACTTCCTCGATTCACCGCCAGTTGGCCCAATTGAAGGAAGGTAACGTTGACTTCGGTGCTTGTGTTGACATGCGACTCATTGTTCTACAGTACTAGCATCAAGCACATCAGTACGTAGCATCAACATGTTAGTGTTCATCACGAACGTGGTTTTGCAGTCAGTGCAATGTTTAAAAATGCGGAGTTCGCAGATGCCCATTTGATGTATGGATTAGCACGGGGCAATAGACGTGGCGCGGTACGTTTGTATCGAGACATGTTTCCAGAACGAAGGTGTCCCGACAGGAAGACGTTGAAAGCAATTGATCGGCGTCATAGGGAGCACGGAACATTCCAGCCTATGACTCGCGACTGGGGAAGACCTAGAACGACGAGGACACCTGCAATGGACGAGGCAAATCTTCGGGCAGTTGACGATAACCCTAATGCCAGCGTCAGAGACGTTGCTGCTGTACAAGGCAACGTTGACCACGTCACTGTATGGAGAGTGCTTCGGGAGAACCAGTTGTTTCCGTACCATGTACAGCGTGTGCACGAACTATCAGCAGCTGATTGGCCTCCACGGGTACACTTCTGCGAATGGTTCATCCAACAATGTGTCAATCCTCATTTCAGTGCAAATGTTCTCTTTACGGATGAGGCTTCGTTCCGGCGTGATCAAATTATAAATTTTCACAATCAACATGTGTGGACTGACGAGAATCCGCACGCAATTGTGCAATCACGTCATCAACACAGATTTTGTGTGAACGTTTAGGCAGGCATTGTTGGTGATGTCTTGATTGGGCCCAATGTTCTTCCACCTACGCTCAGTGGAGCACGTTGTAATGATTTCATACGGGATACTCTACCTGTGCTGCTAGAACATGTGCCTTTACAAGTACGACACAACATGTGGTTCATGCACGATGGAGCTGCTGCACATTTCAGTCGAAGTGTTCCTATGCTTCTCAACAACAGATTCGGTGACCGATGGATTGGTAGACGCGGGCCAATTCCATGGCCTCCACGCTCTCCTGACCTCAACCCTCTTGACTTTCATTTATGGGGGCATTTGAAAGCTCTTGTCTACGCAACCCCGGTACCAGATGTAGAGACTCTTCGTGCTCGTATTGTGGACGGCTGTGATACAATACACCATTCTCCAGGGCTGCATCAGCGCATCAGGGGTTCCATGCGACGGAGGGTGGATGCATGTATCCTCGCTAACGGAGGACGTTTTGAACATTTCCTGTAACAAAGTGTTTGAAGTCACGCTGGTACGTTCTGTTGCTGTGTGTTTCCATTCCATGATTAATGTGATTTGAAGAGAAGTAATAAAATGAGCTCTAACATGGAAAGTAAGCGTTTTTAAACCTACCAATCAATAACAAATTAAGTTCAGGGTTATTATTATTAGCAAGAATTATGGATGCACACAATTGCAAAAGTGTCTGTGTAACACAGTTTGAAGTAGAAGACTGTATGTCAGCAGCAACAGCTGGTTCATCTTGAGTGATGATATAATAATAATCTATAGTACAAGGGTCTCACAAATTCTAAGTACAAGAGAGACTGTACGGTAGCAAAACATGCTAGAAGACCCTTGTCGCTTATCTGTTTAACTACTAGCATGTGGTGGTGGTAAAACAATACAGTTTAAGATTCAGAAGCTGTATCACGCTGTGATAGATTAAATTAGGATGTGTCCACCCTCACTGCTGCACAGTTTCACTCCCACACATATGGCTAATAGATATGAATGCTATAGTAATAAAAAATATAGCAATTCCGTGCAGTGCTAGAAGAAATCAACAAAACTCCTGTATAATCAATTGCGGTTGTCTATATTCTGTCACAAGCAAGGGCGTCCATACAAAAGTTTGGAGTATGCTTAACATTTTAGAAGGCGAATAGCGACTTGTAAGTAGTCATAAAAAGTTCCAGTTCCGACCCTATTGAAAACCTACATAATACCGACTTTCAAATCTTTTTCTTGAAAGAAAAATTCCTGACTACACTACATTTTTACCTTTATCTGAGAACTAGCTTTGCTTCAGACTAACTTTTTGCTCTATCTACGAAAGTTAATGTTCGTTTAATGTTTGGAAACTACCACCGAATTCCTTTGAATTATGGTGATTAATATTCGATAATGTCAGAGTTTTTACTTAGTTTCACCTTTCATAAACAGGTCTATCAAAATTACCGTCAATGCAGATGAAATAAGAAAAAAGTGTTCCAAACTCTTGAGTCGACCACCATCGTAACGCATTGATTTCGCAAGCACTACCTTCTGGTAGTTCACAGAAAGAGACCTGATGGTGTAGAACCAACAGATGAATATTAAAGGTGTTGCGCCCAGAATTCAGTGAACACAGGGACAAAAATCAGAGACGACATAGGTATTATAACATAATTACCAATAGCGTTGAATGAAGAGTTAGGACTATCTTAACGAGATCGATAATAAAATGTAAGCAACTGCTAATCGTCATCAGTTAATATTAAGTTCTGAGACATTGATTGCGTACGACCTACGACACAGTTTAGAAATTCTGTAAGCTACTTACTAGATAAGATTGTGTAGCATTGGGAAAGACCCACCAGAATTCATTAGTAACATTAGAAAGATCATAGATAACCAACGAGATAAGCTTAGCAAAGTCAAATGAAATCGAGTGAATACTGACAAACACAAGCTGAAAAAAAAAATCAGGTGTAAGTACAGCAATGCGGCAAGTGTTTATCAAATTCTGAAGGGACGTATTACGCATTGAGCCGACAAAGAAATTTAAATCTTTTTCTCCTACGTATAATCTGTCAGTAGCTTACAATCGACTGTACTGGCATTCCTTGGCTATACTAACACCGTGAAGCCAAATGCCCGAACAATTCCTTCGAAAAGGACACGGCAGATTTTCTTTTCCCTTCTTTCCCAGTTAGAGATCATGCTTCGACTCTAATGACCACGCCCATTGCTGGGACATTGCATTCTAACTTTTCTTTCAATATATCTGTTACCGTTGGCGAACTGCAATTGCGATTTAAATCGGCGGTTAATTCGGTTATAAATGTGCAACCAGTCCATTTTGCGGGTTTTTGATACGATTTATTGTAACATAAAGCAACTTAACGTCCATATCCGAAGGACGGAGGCACTGCGGAGGCTTTTGGAATTTAATCCGGAACATTGGCGCTGAGACTGGTGATCAAAAACTTTCCACCACCACCTCTCCACTTTCCGGCCAGACACAGGCAGTGAAAATTTAATTGTGTTACGATGCATCTCAGGCCAAAGATCATGATGCAGCAAAATGTGATATCTATCATATTTCTCTGTAATTACATTAATTGTTTACCTTCTGTGAGTAAGTGTAAAACAAAGTGCAGCTATTTACTGTGTATATTTGTGTGTACTATCTGATAATGTACATCATGGGAACGGATCAGCGATGGATATAAAGATGCAGTGTATTGTAAGTATCCAAAATGTAACGACTTTCGCGTTTCATAAATGTTCCGTTGCCGATTACTAGTTTTCCATCATTTTCCCCAGCACCAAGACCACAATTTGAAATGTCGTTTGAAGGAAAAAGTATAAGTCTCCTATATCAAAACATGACACGACAGGGTAACTTACCAAGGATTTTATTTTTAAAGTTTTGAGTGAATATCTTTTACAAGGCGAGATCATTGTAACATGAATATAATCCAGAAATGGAGTAAGAACCGCTGACGAACTTTTCAAAAGAACCATTGTGGAGATAATAACAATTCCGTGAGTCCCAGGAGCCTGGTGCAAGTCCTTCAATAGGACACCACTTCGCCGACTTGCGTGTCCCAACCTATCCAAGTAAGCTTATCGCGGAAGGGGGAGCTAGATTTTAACGTGTAATACGAAGCACGTGCTGTTCCTGCCAAATCTTCGCGTCACAGACAAGAGAGGTCAGATCACAGACAGACTAAAAATTCCCTGCTCCGATCAGAATTGGATCCCGCGGCATTTCAGCTCAATATTATGGTTATAGTGTGTGAAAGGCGTAAGAAAATTTCAGGACACATTAATCAGGACGCCAGGACATTTCATACAAAGAACGTGGTTGTCCCTTAGTGTGCCACATACTTGATAGCAGTTTCTATATGTATTTAATGGTGTAATTGAAGAATTGTGTGATAACATAGTTTGGATAAGACTGAGAGCGATGTCTGCAGCATTAGTAAATTAGTGCTTTTGCCTTTCATCTGGATAGCAAAAGATCCTAATAGATGCTACTGTTGCAGGAGTAACTAGCAAAGAAAAGTACTAGTGTTCGAATTTTTGAAAAATTAAGACAGAGTCAATAAATCCAGCCATTAAAAAGTACCAGTTAGTGCTGACACAACCAACTGTGATATTTTCTGCTATCAGCCGTGAAAACATTTTACATTTCCATTCAAAGATAAACGCTCAAAGTCCAGATAACGTGAAACAGCAGCATAGCTTTAGATAATTCAGTAACGCGAGAAATTTTTTTTATACCTTTATGTAAAATGTAGGTAACTGAACAGCCAAACAGTTCAGGTAACGTTAATACAAATGGAGTTGGAGATTACTTTATGGCTGGCAAAGAAACAATACGTATAACTCTTGGCCTCGTAATTGATTATATACTAGCACCGTCATAAAGAAGAGTTGGTTTATAGTGTGAGAATTAGTATTGTTGTTTGGCATTTACAGCCGTGTATGGTCCTATCATTAAAGCTCACACAGTGAGAAGCACCTCCATCCCACGTACACAGGTAATCGTTAGTGTGACCACAATAACATTCCTTTTTGGTTTTCTCTTTTAAATATTTATTTTTTCCCTTATATGTATAGCAGTAGTTGTACATTTCAATCTCCTTACGCTGAAAGCGTCGTTTGCGCTTCCTTCAGATAAAGGTAGACAATTCGGTGTTTGGTAAAGAGATTTGCAGATTATCCACTTATCTATAATGAGGTACTGCTTGCAAAAATCTGCACAAATATCCAGTGAGACCTTGTTATTTATTACCGTGGATATTACCACTGTCAATATTTACTTGGAGACTAATATAGGGAACGAATTTTCTGTACGAATCTGCGATCGTTGAGAATATTTTGAGTATAGAACACTCTTATTAAAATTTCTTTATGTATTACGACTAGAACCATCATCAGATATCAAAAGGTTAGAACTTGTAAAAGAAGGTTCTTACAGGCATAGCTTTTAGTACCGACACAGAACCGTCTTTAACAGCTGTAAGCTTTTTGATAGCTGATGATCGCAAAATTCGAAATAAATAAAGAAATTTTAACGATAGAACTACTTGGTTTTATTCACAAAATATTTATTTAGGGACCTCTACATTAATCCTTTCGGCCACGAATTAATTTTTTTCCTGAAAAAAGAACATGGCTTATCTATACAGTTCCTCGAATTAAATTATGGTTTTTCAGGTGCATAAAACATTTTGAGGTGCCCCCCAAGGGGGGATACAACACGCCCCCAAATATGGACACTGTTGAAGTGAGTGCAGTATAAGCCGAAAAGTCTAAGTATTTTGTTTGATTTTATTTCGCCAAAATACGTAAATTACAAAAAGCTTACTTAATAATTATATACATAAAGCATGGTTTGTGAAGAATGATAATCAAAGAAACAATTTTTTGCTATGCATACGTAAGTGAATGTTACATTTTACACAATAAAATTTGCTTTTGCCTTTGCAACCCGGTTTCTCGCGCTTGTCAAATGATTTTTTGTCACTGATCACTGGAAGATGCTCAACGTTGTCCAAACGAACTTCAGCTTCTGGACGAACTTCCGCGTTGGCTCGTTTTGAAGAACTTGGACTGTCAGTAGTGGGACGCCCCCTTTTCCTGGCAGCTGGCTTATCTACTGTTGTCAGTACTTTGTCCACACTTGCCCTGAAGTGAAGCAAATCAAGGGTCTTATTTTTAGGAACACCTAATTCTGATGCGTTTTTCTTGTACTCAATCCATGCATTTACACATGCATTATCAATTGCATGAGCAAACATGCGTCCTCTTTCAGGTTGCAAAACCGGCTATAAACCATCGAAAATGGCTGTCGAAAATCATGTTCGTTTTCAAAAGCAGCTAATTGCATGTTTTCTTCGGGTGCAAAGCCTGCTAAATGCCCAATAGGGGTGGTTGTCGCCCTGCCATGTCCGGATACAAAGCACGTAAACAGACTTACCGCTCTGGACATTCAAAGCTACCTTTCAGTCTGTTACGATTAGAATGGATATTTTTCTTATTCAGCTTTAGGCTGGCTGCGCTGTAACAAATTCGTAGGCAACAATAACATTCTTGCTGCCAATGCATTGTCGTTTGGATAGGACGAGTGTTTCGTGATTTTCTCAGTGTCACTTATCACGCAGTTAGAGGGATTTGCGTCTAGGCTACACAGCTTACAATATACCGTATGACATAAAACGTCTAACATTACTTCCATCTTTGTCCTTCTGTTAAAAATTATCGGCAGGATCATCGAATGGATTGTAAATTTAAGGTGAATTATGGCGCTCTATAACTTCTTCTGTTAGTGCCCTTCGTCTATCTTGGACATGTGGCGTTGTGAAATCACCATAAGATCGCTAAAACGACAGCGAAATAATGTCCTAAATTTCTATGCTATTACAACCTTTCGATCACAATGTCTTCATTTGCAGACATGTATAAAGCTATAAATATGTCACTTACCTTTCGTTCTGAAAGATACCTGTAGTTTTCACGCTCAAGAATGCACGTTTTTAGGCACAGTTAATTTCTTTTACCTAAATTCATAAGATATTAACCGGCTGATGGGAGATTCAAAGATTACTGGGAAGGGTCCATGTCAATGTGTACATTCAGTTTTCTTTTGTGGTACCACAAATTGACAGATGTCGACACTGTTCTCAAATAAGATCTCTGCTTGTGACAATATGGGCACAACAATTACAAATGGTAAAATTTAACGAATTTTAATAGATTAAGCATTTATTAAGTATGTCCTTATATGAGGACGCCATGACCGAAAGGGTTAACAGAAAACGTATAGCTCCTACACACTGCTGCTGTGCGAGAGAAACATGGACGTAATTTACACATTTCGTCCGCCACTAAGACTACACTGCAACAAAAGTGGCGCACTGTCAGTGCATGTAACGGATTTCCTGCAGACACAGTTCTCCTGCGGTATGGATAACAGGAACATCAAAGTGTGGAAATGAAGAGTGCGGGACAGAGTCCAGGCCATCTTTCCGACAAACTGAAAGATAATCTCGGAGGAGGAGAAGGATATCCGACGATGAGGATGTTCACGCAGAGGTTCACAAACCTCTCCGCGACCAAGAAGATGAGAAACTGAATGACTGGTAGAACGTTTCGATCGTTGTTTATGGACAATTGGTGACTATGCTGAAAAACAGTGCCGTGTATCTGTGTTATTTTGACGTGCACTGTACATTAATAAAGACTACCTGACATGCCATAATACAGTCTGACTTACTATATGAAGCCATTGACGTGCCGCGTTTATAGAGTCGCTTAGGGGCAGAAGACGCTTGCAGCTTTTCCGTCTAGAGAAGTGGATGGTAGCTGAATATTAACAATGTCTGCTTAATTTGCTCCTCATTTCTACGAAACTGGCTTACTAAATATTTTGTCTTCAATTTCAGGCTTCATTAAATTGAATCCGTCCTTGAGGACAATTCATTTTTGTCCTGATGCTGTAATTTTAACGCAGCTGTAGCATACTGCGACACGCAACCCCAAGAGTGCAAGCTTATTACCCTTACACCATATTTACTGTAAACCTAAGTTTGTGCTATGCTGAAGCATGCAAGCTTGACCACATTACTGACGTGATATCTCTTGGAATCGTACAGCAACAAATAGTGGGAGAACCACACCATAAAATGCCGAAAAAAAAGCATCAACGTCAGCGATAAGGTCATATCATTGTGGGAGTGTGTGATAGCAGATTTACACCAATTATCACAGCAAGGGCGTCAAATGGTAGGTATCCTCCGATGGACTCTCCCAAACATCTTGAGCCTTCTGTCGCAATCCGACAATGCTTCTTGTAGGTCCTGTGGCCCGGGTAAGTTCCCCCATCATCATTACGAGGACAATTGGCGAGAGATCGTTGCCCATAACATTTGTTTGCACCACGAAACTCCCTCTATGTCGCAGCAGTCTTGCAGGAACGTGCAGGGTCTTCTGAACTAGCAAGTCATCTAATCAGCCGTAGGAGGAAGATTACAGTTCGTGTAATGTAATGGGCAATAGTTGTTTCCTTATCGTACAGAAACAAAATGTGGCTACGAGTTGTAACTGATGGTCCCCCCACGCCACGAATCCTGGGATGGAACCTGTGAGTAGTGGGCGAACGCGCTCTGATAAAGGCAGCTCACCAGGTCTACGCTGTACACTTGTACATCCATCACTCCAACACAGACAGAGCCTAGTCTCATCCCTGACAATAACAAAGAGTCATGCCACCCTCCAAACGCTCTCACGACACAAGAGTAACCATGCTTCCCAGTGTGGTGATATCAGTGGTAGCCTGGCCAGAGGTAGACGTAATCTTAATTCTGGTGCATGCATTCGTTCCCGGATGATGATCGATCAGCCACCGCTACTCATACAATGCGTCGAACCTGATGTGCGACTGTACTACGCTGACGTCCAGAATCTGGTGTAGAGGTGTGGGTATGTTCCTCAGAACACTGCTGCCAGCAGCGACATACCACCGCCATTGTGCCCAACATGCACAGGAATCCGTTGACACTCTCATCCAGCTTCCTGCAGGCAAACAATGTGACAGCCTTCAAACGGCTAAGGCTGTTCAACAGACGTACGTAATCGTCGGTGCAGCATGGCTTTAACCAACAATGAATTTTGCAAACACTTTTCACCTCTAAACTCAGCGCAATGAGTCCCAGCGTAGTCAAAACAGAAGGTGTACAGACAGGCCTACTGAGAGCTATTTGATCACCGATGACCGTAACAGTCCCAGCACAACCCCTACGTAAGCAAATGTAGTAACTTGTTGCCACGAAACACAGTCCTTGAGGATGTTGCGCTTCATCCAGATGTGCATATAAAAATATAGTGAAGCGCCAAAAAACTAGTATAGGTATGCATATTCAAAAAAATGTTCAAATGTGTGTGAATTCCTAATGGATCAAACTGCTGAAGTCATCGGTTCCTAGACTTACACACTACATAAATTAACTTACGCTAAGAACAACACACATACCCATGCCCGAGAGATGACTCGAACCTTCGGCGGGAGAGGGCGCGCAATCCGTGACATGGCGCCTCAAACCGCACGGCCACTCCGGGCAGCCGCATATTCAAGTACACTGATATGTGACAGGCAGAATATGGCACTGCGGTCGGCAACGCCTATATGAGACAACACATGTCTGGCACAGTTGTTAGATCAGTTACTGCTGCTATAATGGCAGGTTATCAAGGTTTAAGGAGTCTGAACGTGGTGTTCTAGTCGGCGCACGACCGATGGAACACAGCATCTCTCAAGTAGCGATGAAGTGGGGATTTTCCCTTACGGCAATTGCACGAGTGTACCGTGAATATCAGGAATCCGGTGAAACATCAAATCGCCAACATCGCTGCGGCCGGAAAAAGATTCAGCAAGAACGGGACCAACGCCAACTGAAGAGAATCGTTCAACGTGACAGAAATGCAACCCTTCCGCAAACTGTTGCATATTCAGTGATGGGCCAGCAACAAGTGTCAGCGTGCGAAACATTCAACGAAACATCATCGATATGGGCTTTAGGAGCCAAAGGCCCACTCGTGTACCCTTGATGACTGCACGACACTAAGCTTCACGCCTATCCTGGGCCCGTCCTTACCGACATTGGACTGTTGATGACTGCAAAGGTGTTGCCTGCTCGGAAGAGTCTCGTTTCAAATTGTATGGACGTGTACGGGTGTGGAGACAACCACATGAATCCATAGACTCTGCATGTCAGCAGGCACTCTTCAAGCTGGTGGAGTCTCTGTAACGGTGTGGGACGTATGCAGTTGGAGTAATATGAGAACCCTGATAAGTCTAGATACGACTGTGACAAGTGACACGTGCGTAAGCATCCTGTTTCATCACCTGCAACCAATCACGTCCATTGTGCATTCCGACGGACTTGGGCAATTCCCGCAGGACAGTGTAACACCCCACGCGTCCAGAATTGCTACTAAGTGGCTCCGGGAACACGCTTCTGAGTTTAAACACTTCCGCCTGCATGAAACTCCCCAGACATGAGCATTATTGATCATAGCTGCGATGTCTTGCAAAGTGCTATTCAGAAGAGATCTTCGTCCCTCGTACTCTTACGATTTATTGAGAGCCCTGCAATATTCATGGTGTCAGTTCCCTCCAGCTCTACTTCAGACATTAGTCGAGTCCATGCCACGTAGTGTTGCGGCACTCCTGCGTGCTCCCTGGGCTCTACACGATATAACGCAGGTGCACCAGTTTCTTCGGCTCTTCAGTGTATATTGTTAACACCTTTTAACGGATGAAATTCAGTAGTTAGAGAGATTTAAATACCTAGAAGAATGGATAGAAACCTATCAGATAGAAAAAGAAGCTATGTAAGCACATTGAAAAAGACAAATTTAGCATAGAAACTCACTATGAACATCTACAATAAGAAGAATTTTTCGGTCGATACTAAAGTAACATGTTACCAGACAGTGGATCACCCTAAAGTCTTATAAGTAGCACAACGTCTCAACTTTGTAAGGACGGGATTACTTAACAGGCTAGAACTTATGAAAGGAAGGATCCTCAGGAGACTATAAGAACTTCGGAAAACGAGGAGACAGTCGAAACAGAAGGCGAGTGAACCAAGCACGGTGTACCCAGACTGAGAGAATCTTGGACACTGTGAGTGAAGGGAGGACCATTTTCTTCGGGCACATCCTTACAGTTGACCGGGAAAGAATGACCAATCACATAATAAAGTTCTTTGTGAACAAGCGAATCAAAGTGTGTTGAAACCAGGAAAGAGAAATTTAAAACAGGATGAGTTTCAAATCAACACATTATGGTGCCATACGTTTCTGGGACGGAATGAGTCGCTGGACAAAAGCACCATGAACAGCAGATTGAATAAAGTTAGATAGTATGAGAATAAAAGAATTTTCGACAATAATAAAGATCAAATGGACAAAAAACTGATCCGAATTAATGCGGTTCTCATAGACCAAAACGAAAAGAAGCCACTAATGGTTCTTGAAAACTGAGAGATGCGATATAAATTTCATGCTTCAGATCTGCATAGTTTACTTATGGGGAAAGCTTATCGTGTCTCCAATTCATATAATTATTATGCAAAGGATAAGTTAGTTTGGTGCATCATTACTTGTCGTAAATATAATAACTGGTCGAGTATCACTGTATAACACTCATGTTTTATCCTGTACTTCGACTTTCTCGCATAGCGGATATTATGCACCGCGCCAAACGTACGTGCTTCAGGGTTCATTAAGTCACGTGCTGAGAAATATAGCGTTTAAAACGCGAAGTATGACCGCGTACCGTTTCTCCTACTTAACTCGCGGAGAACTGCGAGAACCCGCCTCCCGAGGCAGGCTGTTTCTCTTCCCGGACGGCGCTGACGGACGAAATACGTGCGATTGTGAAAGTCCCTGCGCGTGTCCCCTTGCGAAGGCGACCGAATGCGTTACCGGAATATGTTGCGCGCTTTCTCGTTAATGAGGTAACATTACTCTTGCAGCGCCGCTCTTCTCCGCTTGTGCGGTTGCGCACTTCCATGCCCGACGAGACTCAGCTCGGGAAACAGGGATCGCAGGCCAGGGCTTTCGCGGACAGTCCGTTTGCGAGCTGTAGCGCAGCATTCGTATAACTTCCGTGTTCGGATCACGGGCGCTAGAGCTTTGAACTGCAATCAAACTTGGTGACACTTTCCATGTTCGACTAATAATTGAATCGGAGCACTACTGTTCCAGTTTTCGTGTCTGTCTTTCACTTTGGAAATGGAGAGACCAATTAGCGGTGAACTATGCGCCAGGGTAATTACAGTCTCCAAACGATGTTTTCAGATGTATGAAAATGCCACATAACTGGCCCCTTATGTATTTCAACCTTAAACCTAATCAGAGATGAGTCCTATAGATATCAGTAGTTTGATTAGACTGAAGACCGAATAAAGCAGTATCGGATTATAAATTAGTTCAAATGAAGTCGATATAAATCGTTTTTCTTCTTTCTCACTGACATGTATGCCCATAGTATGCCTAGTTATATTAAAACTGTACGCACAATCCATTCTACGAACAGATGCTTCAGAACGAACCAATGCATACAGTAAAAAAAGAAAAGACGATTTTAAAGTCCTTCTATACTTCTGTCAAAAATATAGTTTTTTTTTCTATGGCTACCAAGTCGCTTTACACCTGATGAAGTTCAGCTTGTTTACTTAAACGAGACTGTGCGTCTTCCTTAAGAAAGAATTTACTCACTAAGTGAGTCGTACAATCGCTTCGGGACACATGTATTGCTCACACCAAATTTGTTTCCTAATAATTTTCATAACTGTGGAGTGGTGACGGAATTAATTTCAGTCAATAATCTGCAAAATAAATATACATAGTACAGGGTATTAGAGGTGTAAGTATTGTTAGTGGAGATAATTTTATTGGTGACCTAATGAGGGTGTACTGTACAACACTCCATCAGTATTTGTTTAATTTACAGACTAATAATTATAGCTCTTAGGTGCAGAATGTTTTTAGTTTGGTTTGGTTAGTAGCTCCAAGTACATGTGTCAAAAACAAGCCATTTGTGCTTATTTTCATATGAGCAGCAGGGCACGTGCTGAAGTGTGGATGCATGGACAGAAAATGGTGAGTCTATTCTGACAGGGGTATTCCATTTTGTAGTGCAGTATAAAACAGTAGGTTGTACATTACGTGACGGGTTTGCGAAAAGACTATTAAGCACACAGAAATATCACAAATACTACAACTAATACACTGAAGTGGGTACTTACTCAGGTATCAACCAACAGAATATCTGCATTTATACCCCTACACGCTATCATCAACATCACTATGAGAAGTGAAAATGTAGGCATAAATTCGTTGTTGCATGGAATTCGTGTTGAGGAATTCTTGCTTTGCTGATACACATGTTGCGTGCCGAGAGTCGTGTGAGTGTATATGTCTTCCCGTCGCATCCCTGATATGTCCTGCATGTGTCAAATCGGGGAACCACATAGGCCATTCAAGGATTTGAATCTTTCTCGAGGCGACTGTAGTGTAAACGGTTGTGTGGTGTCTTGCATTGAACTGCGACAACATACAATTTGGTACGACAGGGAATGGCAACTGGGTTTACGAGGCATGCAACAAAGTGGAGAACACTTAGGCTACCTTTAAAAATTATAATTCAGTACTGTTTTCATATCCAGTAGCTCATACTCCGTGATTCCAGGAGATGGAGGGGTACAGGTTTCGACCGGTTTACTGTGACTTTTCGCTACATCTATGGGCGATTCTTTTGAAATTTTTCCATTTCTACTCCACATCTTCGTCTTCATTATTGAATATCTGATGATTAATACTTAGATATTCTGCAGTTTGTATCCTGTGACTCTCACTAAGAAAACATATATTCCTACCTTCCTGAGAATTGCTTGTAAAACCCCTACTCATAATTGCTCTCACAGCCTTATGATCACTTAAACCTTCCTCTACGTTAACTGATACGCTTCAGGTTTGTTTGTTTCTTCGAGGTCTAAGACATTACCTTGACGAGTTGGTTCAAAAAAGAAAAAAAGAAAAATGTTCAAATGTGTGTGAAATCTTATGGGACTTAACTGCTAAGGTCATCAGTCCCTAAGCTTACACACTACTTAACCTAAATTATCCTAAGGACAACCATACACACCCATGCCCTAGGGAGGACTCTAACCTCGGCCGGGACCAGCCGGACAGTCCATGACTGCAGCGCCCTAGACCGCTGGGCTAATCCCGCGCGGCTGACGAGTTGGTTCTCTAAGTATCTGCTCAAAGTAATTTTTGAACACGACATTCAGTTTAATGCCACACGAATCCTTGTCCTTGGCACCAGTTTTGATAAAATGACCCACACAATATACACCTAGCATCACAACAACATGATTAGGAAAATTACCAACGATATTCCGTAAGTTCTCTCTCAAGCGCTCCACCACTACAGCTAGGCTGTCTATAAAAGCATCCGATTACCGGAAGGTGACGTCGATCTAATCACAACAAACTGAAGTGAGACTTAGGGCTGGATACTACAGAATAGCACTGAATGCCCTTTTGGACTATGCCTCCATTCATGGCATTTGTGTTATGTGCTGCTCTTCAGCGATAGACGCATGGTAATACGAGATCTAAATGCATATTAATCTGATCCTGACGGTTCGTGGTGAGATCTGCCTGTAACCTCAACCGGGATTTCAGTTGTTGTTATCTGCCTGTTCCTCAGATCCAGTCGAACAATCTTATGATATTTTCGTAATATAGTCCTTCTGTAATGACCTGTGGCTACTCTTCTGGCCACCCAGAATTGTCTTGAGTCTATCTCGTCATCACTTGTTTTGCATTCATTGCATTACAGGGATTTTTTGTGCGATATTTCGATATGTTGTTCCTATGTCACTCACGCCAACGATTCGACCTCTCTTGAAATATGAAACATCGTAATAAGCTTTCAGGGCACGTCTTCTGAACATGCCGTGTGGCCAACTCCCTCTTCAAAATTCCAGAAACGTTAGACACATCCTGTAGTCAAAATGTACTAACACTATTCTTCTTAGTTAGGAATGGCATTTATCTGTAGTGAAGCTCGCATAATGATTAAATTTCAATCAACTTATCTCACAGGTACGCAAATACTGAAATGTCGATTTAGTTGCGTTCGCTCAACATATTCATGGAGTAACACTTCTATTTACGTCAATATATGAATAAAAGCATTTACGAAATATTTGAGGAGGTAAAAGGAAACTCGTTTTGTATGCCAAAAATGTAACAAGTGCACCATTTCCCCGCTAGGGATCTATGATAACATTTTGACGCTAGTGATGTTAAGAAACGGTATTCAAACTGCCGAGTGATGAGTGCTGTTTTAGCGACATTACTGAAAACGTCGTCCGTTTACATTAATACGCAATTGATATGTTCGTGTTAATGGCTGCCTAATACGATCAGGAAGAGCTGGTTGTCCGTTTGGCTGAAGGTGTAACCATTATTCGTGAAACACTTCGATGTTTTGAGGGTGTTACACAATCATTAGCACGCAGATGCCAGTTGCTGATTAATGTAAATGGACAACATTTTCAACAACACGTCTAAACTAACATCCACGAAACGGCGGTTTGAACACCATCTCTGAACTTCACTAGCGTCAACACCTTCATGGACACGTAACAGGAAAACGGTGCACTTGTGAAACACTGTCCAGTCATATTAGTGTGACCACCTCCTGTGTTCGACGTCAACGTGTGATAACTACTCACAGAGCAGGGGGCATCCCTAGCAGTGGTGGGTACATAAATGTGTCGCCGGGACATAGGAAACAGTGCAATCGTTGTCGGGGCCATTTATCTGGCTTCGAAAAGGGACATCATCATTGGCTTTCGGGACAAGGGTGGAAGCATTTCCGAAACGGCTAAGTTTGTAAACCGTTCGCGTACCGCTGTCGTAATAGTATGCCGCGCATGGGACAAAATTGCGATCTCGAAAACGGCACCAAGGCAACTGTGGTGCACCACAGGCCATAGATGATAGAAGAGAACGACGGCTGAGGGGTTTGTACGAGTGAACAGACGACCATGTAGTCAACATCTGACCGCCCAGATGAACCAAGGAGCCACCAACAGTGTCTCCTCAACGACTGTTCATCGAACATTGCTGTGTCTGGTTCACGCGTCCATGCTGACTGCAGTTCATTGGCGACGAACCTTGGAATTTGCATCTCATTACCGAAACTGGGCGTCCAATGGATGGAGGCAGGTGGCCTTCTCATAGGAATCATGGGTTTAAACTCCATCGGACAGATGAACTTCGACGTGTACACTTGAAGCGTCTGAAAGCAGCACCCTGCAACCAAGAGGAAACATTATGGTCTGGGGAATGTTTTGTGGCATTTTCTGGTTGACCTCGTCGTTCTGGAAGGCACAGTGGATCAAAACAAGTTTGCATCAATCTCGGGAGTCATATCCATCCCTACGTGCACTTTGTTTTCCTCGGCACGATGGCATCTACCAGCAGGATAATGTGACGCGTCAGACAGCTCGGAGTGTACGTATGTCGTTCGAAGAGCATTAGTATGAGTCTACCGTAATCACCTAGCCACTAGACTCACCGGATTTAAACCCAGGCTAGAATCTGTGGGACCACTTCGATCGGGCAGTTATCTCCATGGATCCTCAACGGAGAAACCTTGCGTAACTGACTACGGCACTGCAGTCAGCATGGCTCCACATCTTTTTCACCATCCTGAACCTCACTCACTCCCTGCCTGCACTTCTCTTGCTGCAAAATTTTGTTATTCAGGTTTATGTCGGCCACTTTAATGTGACTGGACAGTGGTTTCTGTGCGTTCGTGTGTGTGTGTGTGTGCGTGCGTGCACGCGCCTATTGTCTGGAACTAGGAAACCATTATCACTTCTTGGGATGGCGTAGAGGCGGGAGAAGGAATCGCAGAGGGTGAGAACTAAACATACCTTTGAAAGTCGTGGAGGAATTTCAGCCTAACTTAATGCACATGCAGTTTACAGTCTAGGAAATACTACTGAGTAAGACACCACTAGCACTATATTTCTTCATGGTGTGTAGGAGGGAAAATGGTGAATGTATTTTTAATTCTGCAAAGCCTTTATCAATTCTGCTCAAGCGTGGAACATGGAGGATAGTGTTCCTAGGAACACATGATGTTGTCTGGTCGGTACTTCAGTCTAGTGGCTAATTTTAGAGTAAAATCAAGCATTACTCGCTAGAGACCGCCTCTCGCAGTGTCGCCATTTCAAGGATTGATTATATGGTTGTATTTTATGCAGCATTTGTAAATATTTCCCGTTCTGCGCACATTATTGAAGCTATTGGGAATATATTGTTAATTCTTTTCGTACGAATTTTTATGGTGAGGAGAATGATACATAACTTAGAACTATTTATATAATGCATGGACAGTTAAGCCATACTTCGTCGGTCGTGCAACACCTTGTACCGTAAAACGAAATAAGGCCTTTTACTGTCGAGCTGTAACTGCTTTTCGACAATCCATCTGCTTAATCTGATTTCGCTTGTTGACTATTGTGTGCAGTACAGCAATAATGTAACACAGAGCAATTAAATACAGTACTGACAAGATTTTTCCCTATTGCAACGCTTTAAAATTTCAACAGAATATTTTTTCTGCAGTCCATCGACAGTGTCGGAGCATTATGTAGTCTGCGTGGGGATATTGCACACTACGAGATATATTGTACTGTTGTTTCATTCGTGTTAATGACTGTTGTTGTGCAGTAAATTTCTTTCGTCTATGGGTGTTTATCTTTTATCTCTTCTCTTTTGCACGGTTTGTTAGCAATGGAAGCTTGCTACTCCACAAGTGATGTGTCAGCTATGTATTTCAGCTATGGCTCAGCAAATGGAAGTAGTTAGCAAGTGTGTGTTCTCTACGCTGAAAAGTATCCACTTTGTGGAGGACTATCTGATACATTTTCCAACATTTTACGGGTTTAGATTCTCTAGCACCTTAAAAAGTAAATAGTGGACGGCCTCTCGACATGTACACCTAGGAAGGAGAAGCGTGTGCTACATTTAGTGGGTATAAATTCTGGAACACTTGTCCGATGAATGCTAGATTAGTCTCGTCTGTACAGTACATCATGAACAACTGCTGTATCCATACCGTATTCAAGGTGTCCAGGCTCCAAAGCCACAAGTTCACGGCAGCAGTTTTCAGTTCTGCAACTGGCATTTCGAACAGTGTGGTACAGATCAACGGCTTACCTCTAGGAATTTATTTACTGACGAAGCCCGCTGCGTGGGTAATGATATACTAAATTTTCGTAAGTGACATACTTCGATTCAAGAAAATCCCCTTGCAGTTGCAGAAAGAGGGCATTAGCACCGTTTGTCAGTCTAAGTATAGACAGATTTTCTTGGCTACAGACGAATTGGGTCATAAAGCTACTATAGAGATTCAGTGGGGCTTATTTTACGGAATTTCTCATTACGTAAGCGTTCTCAGATATATAGAATGTTGGGAAATTCCCGTTACAAACATTTGGGAACCTATGTACGGAAACATACTGTTTGCTGGCCATGGTGGCCAAGCGGTTCTAGGCGCTTCAGTCTGGAACCGCGCGACCGCTACGGTCGCAGGTTCGAATCCTGTCTCGAGCATGGATGTGTGTGATGTCCTTAGGTTAGATAGGTTTAAGTAATTCTAAGTTCTAGGGGACTGATGACCTCAGATGTTGAGTCTCATAGTGCTCAGAGCCATTTGAAAAGTAGTATTTCTTTTCAATGACGGTCTCAGTTCAGCTGTTTCACTTATCTAGTTCTGCTTGAGGAATGAATCAGGCGTGACGCAACAGTTCTAAAGGAAACATAACGAAACACCCATTTATCACCTAAGTACATTTGTTTGTATTACCACTTGAACGTTACGTGTTTACATTATTTCAAAACAAAAAAAGAACCAAACATACTGTACGTACATAACAATGGCTCGCTGTGGCGACCACCAACGTCGTTACAGACATTGTACCTACGAAGCATGTACTGGTACACACACACCATCCCACCCGGTGTGTCTTCAGTTTCTAGTACAACGGCCAGAACTCGCCCCAGCAGGTCTTCGTCTGTCCCTACAGACAGACGACAAGTAACATCAGGCGACCGTCTGACGTAGTTCGCGTCAACCTGTCTACGCTATTGTATAGCAGGACAAGCAACTCCAAGACTTTTCTCTTTCCCTCAGCAGTGTTGGACGCGTTAGATACCTGAATTGTCGTAGAACTGAAACGGTACTTCCCGGACATGGGTTCCTATTCGAAATATTATGTACTCACTCCCCTCTACAAGTTCTAAAAGTTTCTAACGACATTTCCCAAACACCCTGTATGTTTGTTAGACTGATAACTGTTGTTTCGATGAGTACACTACCTCATGAAAATACATATGACTTGCTATCTGGGAAATGTATAATTGAGATGTTAGGAACATGGAGGGGGAGGAATGAAAATCGCCACTATTAGTGTATGACCCGCAGAGTTGTGTGATGCTGAACTGATTGATGTCTTTACAATGACATTTTAACCCAAGGGTTGTGAGCACCCACACACACTTTGCCTAATTTTCAGCATATGTGATGTATAGTTCTATGAGGTATCGTTTATTTCTGACAGTTTCTTCGTTTATGGAACTAAGTGAATATTATCCTGCCAATGCTACACACTTTCAGCCATTATTTTGTATCACTACATGGCATATGGTGATTAAATGTTATTAATTTCTGTTAACTCCTTTGCTGTGTCGCTATTTTCACAAACATCGGTATACGCCTACGTTGCATTTCGTCTTCAGAGGTTATAACGTTAGCTCCCGCAAGGAAGGTTACATACAGCTATCCTTGAATGTGAGCCTCTGGGTCTGAAATTTCATATGCCAACAAATAATAATTCCGTGTGCCTGGTGGAAAACGAATTCCGTAACACTTTGTAGGCAAACTACACAAACAAAAAAATTATATTGCGAAAACTTACATCCCTGCAAAAGATGTACCACATATTATCGCATCTAATGGTAAGCTAGAAACTGGAAATGATTATCAGACGCTAGTAAGGAAAAAGAAAATACTACTACTTATGAGATGTCCCATCCAAGATATCTGCGCTTGATTAGTTTGCTATTAGCAAGTAAGCTAAACCAGTTACAGTAATAATAATTAGCAGACTCCTTCCATTTGGCGGAACGTTCTGCACAATATTGTGATTTACTGTTATTGTTATTATTTGGGGATATGATACCCTAGTCAGTACTCTGTAGTATAGACGGCAGTGCAAAATCAGAAAGCAAAACGAGAACCTGTTTGAGCAACTAAACGTCGGCATCCTCATTTACATAACGACTATGACAGTGCAGGATAATAAATGTCTAAATTGTGACTTCCACGTAGTCTCGTCTCTTATGCTACACCAATCGTTACTATTTTAATTTCGTACAAATTGAATATTGTGATACAACACTATGATATGTTTACACATACCTTCTAGGAAACAAATAAAATTTTAGAGAACTTTCTAGGGTGTGGAATAAGGCCCTCTTAAATAGAATATGTCGTAGGTGAGAACAACAGTGATTACAGTTGGACCGATGTAATTCAGTCTGTTAAGAAATTTGTAAACTAATATTGTGGTTACAGTATTTTAAATTGCACAATCATTGTCGATATTCGTTAGAATAAAATAAAATTAAAGGACGGTCTTACATCTCATACAATACTGTGAAGTAGCCATTGACGAATGCTCCTTAAAAGATACCTAATTTTCCCTTCTTATCGTTCATCAGTGTAGTTTATCAACGTATTTGTCTCGCATTTCGTCAACTATGAAAAAATTCTCTTTGCTTTCTTGTCTTTTATAGGGATAATGATTGGCCAGCGTTGCCCAGTTACTAATCAGATCTGAGATAGGAAGAAAGGATAAAATCTACTTGCAGCGTAAAAATAAAGTAATCCACACATATCATAAAAATGTGTGTATGTATATATGCGTGTGTGTGTGTGTGTAAGTAGGTATATATCTTATGTATCTTCCACAGCTCCTCATAAAACACTGGACCGATTTCAACCAAACATAATACACATGCCCTTTACCGTCAGGTAATAATGGCTGTGGGTATAAAAAACCACCTACCTATAGGAGATATGACATCATAAACAATGAGATGAGGGAAAACTGCCGTATTGTGCATGGTATTTAAATTTATTACTGCCTTGTTACTAACTCTAATCGAAACAGGTTTTGCAAGGAGTATCCACATATGCCGCTGAAAGCAGCTATAATACCATATGGCTCTGAGCACTATGGGACTTAACATCTATGGTCATCAGTCCCCTTGAACTTAGAACTACTTAAACCTAACTAACCTAAGGACATCACACAACACCCAGTCGTCACGAGGCAGAGAAAATCCCTGACCCCGCCGGGAATCGAACCCGGGAACCCGGGCGCGGGAAGCGAGAACGCTACCGCACGACCACGACCTGCGGACTATAAAACCATATCATTGTATTGATATATATATATATATATATATATATCATTGTATTGCTGATGATGAACAATGAGACGCGTGTAAAACAATTGCGTACTCCACGACGTTTAAAATTATTATTTGTTTTTGCTAATAGCTCTATTCACAACATATTTAGCAGACAGTACACACATATGCTGTCGAATGGACTTACTAAATATATCGTAGTACAACTCATAGCTGAAAAAATATGACGTCATTGTCGCTGAGTTACTAGAAAAAATGCTGCATCAACATCATGCATGAAGTTTTAATACGTTCATTCTTTCCTACTAAGACACTCCTACAGTCGAAGTATCTTAAGGTGGGTAGGACGTCAAACGGGCCAACTTGGACCAGGAGGGGCACGAAAGGACATTTTAATTTTCACTGTCTATACTTTTACAAATATATTCATAAACCTTTGTCAGCATGACCAGGAAGGATTCAGGATTCACACTCACAGCAGTGGCTGTTCAAAAACATAACAACAAATTTTTTACATGTGAAATTTCATCATTTTTTCACTTATTATTGACTGCATGTGTTGCTATAGGTACTCTTTTCTTCGTAAGTAACAGAGATACTTCAGTGAATTGTTCACACAATACAAACCATACTTGCAGATTTATGAGACTCTAGAATGTATTTAATTTATGAAAAAAAGAATGACCTGTTAAATTTTAAACTTCATGTTTAGAAAAAACTCAAATTTTATTGTTAACAGTTTTTAATAGATTTGAAAAATTCTAGACTTTCATACACCTGTAAGTATGGTTTGTATGCCGGGGAAAAATTCATCAAAGAGTCTCTCGTACTTATGAAGAAAAGCGTACCTGTAGCAACAAATGCAGCCAATAATAAGTGAAAAAAATGATGAAATTTCACAAGTAAGAAAAGAAACTATTTTGATGTTTTTGAACTTCCACTGCTATGAGGGTGACCCTGAGTCGTTTCTAGTCATGCTGACAAAGTTTTACGAATTTATTTGTAAAAGTATTACACAGTGGAAATTAAAATGTTCTATGGTGCCTCTCCTGCTTCAAGTCGGCCTGTTTGACGTCCTACCCCGATTAAACAATCCCTCACATCTGACAGCGCTTTTGATAGCTTTCAACTGCGAAGAACAAACAACTGTGAGCGAGAACAATAGCCGCCTATGGAGATATGAAGGGGTGTTGCCACAGAGAAAGTTTACAAAATCGCGTTGTAGATAGGCGAAGCAGCTGCGCCCAGCATACAGAAACTGTACATTTCTAATAGAAAATTGGCAACATGAATACCAGGGAAATGTCGAGTTTATCAGGTATTATTTTATGTATCCAGGGTGGATTATCATTAATACCGAAAAGTGACAGTTGAAAATATGCAATATGGTAATACAATCAAAAGCCTTCCAGTAAATACGAAATCCCTAATTTTTCGTTTAGGAGATAACTGTGAATGTATAGTGACGAGGTGCCACTGATTCCAGTACGAAATAGTACCAGTGCATATGACATAAACTTTTCGATTAATTGCGTTCAGATTTCATCTACGACCTACATTGACAGTAAATGGATACTACTTCTGCACGTTAAATATTACAGTTTAATGTACCTGTTAAAGAATGTGTTCACGTGTCGTCGTCGCATTTTGATGAGACACTGCACTTGTCTGGGGCGAGTTCCGAATTCTGTCCAGCATCCACAGATCTTCTCGTAAATCTTGAAAAGGCCGCCCAACTCGCTGCTCCAGTTCTCCAAACGCATCAGAGTGTTAGAATGTTACACAGACGAAGACACTGATGTCTTTCATTTGATGTAATTGTATCTGTGGCCTGAGTTACTGTAAACTTCTTATAGTATAAAATCTCTGACTGCAAATAAAGAGCTGTGTTTTACTCACAGACATACATTACTAGACTGGCTAAACTGTATACAGCATCACTGCTGCTCTTCAGAATCGCAACGTGGCAGCGAGTGCAAATGATGTGTAAACAGCTATTTGTTTACTGATAAAACAGTCGTAAGAAATGTGGATAAACTGATATAGCTACGCTGCCTTTAGAATTTCGACATAATGGTCAATACATGAAGCGTGTTTGGTTATGACGTTTTACACATCTTTGATTGTCTACTGTACGCAGGCCGAAATAATTGCATTACAGTTTGTCTTACATGGAAAACCGACAGTTTCCAAATACTTCACGTATATTTTAAAGGGTTTAATGAATATGGAATTAGCAGTGATTTTAATCAGTTTTGATCAACATCGGCTTTTATTCGAATAGAATATTCGTTATAAAAGTGTTCCTACAAGCAGAACGTGCTATTTTAATCAGTTCTGATCAACATCGGCATTTCGTCGAATAGAATATTCGTTATAAAAGTGTTCCTACAAGCACAACATGCTATTTGTGGTTTATAATATGTGTCTTTATTCATATTCATCTGCGTGTTATCACAAAACTACAATCTGCTTTAGATGTGTGTATGTGTAGCCTGACGTTCTTCTTGTGACATGATTCTACGACGTATGTGTTAAAGTCAATTAGTACGCAAATATTTGTTCTATTGCAGAACTTGTTTAGACCACCTCATGAAGTTTACATGTTCGTTTCATAAAATAACTGTAGTACTATTCACAGACTACCTGACGCCGACGTCTTAGCTCACCAAACGTCATACTTCCGTTAAAGATGCGTCTTTGCCTGTCCAGTAATCTATGTCTGTGGTCTTATTGAAATCATTGCCTACCCTTTTCATCAAGACCCCGAGATCGCTGCTCTGACCCGCCGATTTTCGAATGCACTTCACGAGTCAGTACCTCGCGAGCTCACTGCAATAATTTTTGTTATGGCAAGCAACAAGCCCTTTGAGTCACATTCTTGTAGTTCTTAGTGAAAACAGTTCAATTCATTGTAGTTTCTTATACTGCAATTGTAGCAGTTCTGTTGACGAATCAGAAACCAGATCTTTACGCTACTCCAATGGCTTGTGTATGACTGGTGCTGCCATCTGGTAGTTCACGAACTTGAAGCCGATATTCCCTATCCTCTGTAGCCCAAAACGTTAGATTCACCGCGTTGATACTCCCTAGCTACGTCACTCCGACGTGCCCATCGTCGCGGATGAGTGTTGATATTTGTGGTCCAATCCTAAATAACATCTGCCCTTCGTTTTTACGGAAATGAAATTTTTTCATCAAAAATGCTGGCTTGCGTTATTTACGTGTGCACTAATCGATCCGATCGTAATCTAAAGTTCAAAGGAATCATATTTCATTCGTAAGCGGAGCAGTGCAAGCAGTGTTTTCTTCTGCTTACCTTATTTTTTGTTCCATTGTTTACCTTTATTCTTTCCTGAGTTTTTCAGTGCCTTAAAAACCGCAAACGTTCCAATATCCGAGCCACGCTGTAATAACGATCCTGTCACCACACAACATACAGCTACGTGACAGCGCTGCAGCATCCCGTACCCTAAACTACTCCAGCCGAAAAAAAAAATCAGTTTGTAACAGCTAGAGACAGCGGTCATGTGTGTGAATTTAGTGTGTATACTTGTATGAAAATGTGTGTGTGTGTGTGCACTTTGCTTCTTTCTGAAGACGGCGTTGAACGTACACTTACGTGGACACTTTTTTCGTGCCTGCCTTCTTCTTGGCGTGTAAGTCCGCTTCACAGTGTAGTTATACCGTCATAAATTTTGTTGTAACATGTCCACCGCACTTCAACAGCAACATTGATGTACATAATTAAAGTACCAGAAGAAAAAAAATGGCATTCATTACGTCACATTAAGGTGATCTGGAGCACTAACAGCGGTTCACAATGCTGCAACCAAAAGTTTTGATCACTTACCCAGTGGTATAAGATGTCTGACGGACAGCGAAGTGAAATTTGAAACTATATTGAAATCGTTTCTCTTTGACAACTCCTGTTCCGCAGAAGACTATCTGTTATTTTAAAGTGTAAATGGAGATGGTTAGAAATTACTAACATCTGTCTGTATTTAATTAAAAACCAAAAATCTAAGAAATAATCAGGAATGAGGCACACATAAAAAATAGATATTAATATAAACGACTCGTTCCACATCATTACGATTTATCGTGCAAATGATACATGGAACATAAAACTAACTAATCGACTATCTGTATATCACTTATATGCTTTGAAAACCTCAAAATGAAATTCAAATTTAAAATGAAGTAGATGAGCAAAGTGTGATATGTTTGGTTATTCCTGAAAAACTGACAGAGTCGCTGGCGACAAATATTCCGGGAAAAGAAATAAATACAGGTAGGTTACTGTTGGAAAGGTAAGTCTAGATGTTACTCAGGTTAGGCAATCGTTACCAAAAAAAGACTTACATACGTGTTAAACAAAATGTCCATTTTACATGGTCTAACCGCTTGAGATCATTAAAAATGATGTGCATACAAGCTGAAAGCTGAAAATGTAACGAACAAGAAGCAGTACCTGTAAGCAAACAAACACTGGTTTCGGATTTTCAGCTTCATTTCCTATCGATACAAATACAGTAAAAAGCGGAATAAAATGGATTACGAAAGCATCGTTTCACATCACTTCCTTCTCTTCAAGGCTATTTGAAATGTATTTACAAAAAAAAAAAAAAAAAAAAAAAAAAAAGTCACTTGAATGAGGCCAAATGTGCTGCATTACTAGAACAAATACGCATTCAAAAACAGAAAGAAACTCGAAATTGCAATCCTGACACTATTTTACTCATGTAAGCACTGTAATCTTTAGTATTTAAAACAGCTGTTGAGCGCACACGACAGAAATAATGAATAAGAAGCACTCGTAAACAGTAGTCTGATAATGTTTTGGGCTATTTAAAATGGAGGCAGGCCCCACCCACTCTGGCTTCAGAAGGACGTACAGCATTAGTCTGTAGTGACACCTCCCTTCTTCTTTTATCTCCATGGCCTTAGACCACAGAGACTATTGCAAATCGCCTCACGATGTCTGACACAGAAACATTATGAGGATCGAAAAAGTTAAGTTGAGATGCGGAGAATCACCAGATCTTCACTGCAGAAAGTTTTATGCAAAGCAGAGATATCATTACTGATTTTACTTCCCCCAGGCAAATTAAAAGAACTAATTTATGCCATTAATCTTTATACTATCATCATTTACAAGGTATACCGTGCATGGTTAAATGGCGCTATCCAGTATCGTCGCCGAGGCGAGTGTTTCACTATGGGCCACAGATAACAGGAGTGAACTACAGCGAATATACTGTACGTGCGAATGTTAAGCAATTGACGACCCAGATGAACCAAGTGGCCACCAAAAATGTCTCCTTAAAGATCATTCAGCGAACGTTGCTGCATACGAGTAAGTTTCTCTACAGCAGGTATGGGTATTGAAACAAAAGTATCGATATTTCGTATTAATATTGTATGAAAAACCATGTTCATTTCTAAAACGTTAATATCGAAGTCCCTGCTCTTAGAGTAGTTTTTGAAACTAAAGGAAAATATCAACCAGCACCCTCCAGTTGTTTCTGCAAATATTGGAAGGTTTTCTAGCTAGCATCTCGTGTTGTCCGACAACAGATGTTCCTCACTCTCAAGAACCTCTGTGTGCTGACTGTCATACAATGCGATAGCTCTAACACGGTTGTACAACAGTTTTCGTACATCTTCAAACGAAGAGAAAAACTTAGCGACTTTGTATTATTTATTGTTTTTGTAGTTTCAGTTTCAACTCCCTATAAAGTTTTCCATTACTATAATTCATTTTATACCTCATTTTACATACCACATCAGTCCAAAAAGTTAATAAAGAATAGTGAAGATGGTAGTCTTTAATGTTTCAGGTGCCGCCCTCCAACCCCCAATGCATACAATGCACAAAAGACTCATACAACCATGGGAAACTGCCAGAAAAGACTTTCTTTGGGATTTTGTTTAACTCATGCGTTCACACTGGCTTGAATGTCAGTTATGTCGTTAAAGCATTACTCGTTCATGTGAATTTCTACATTTTAACGTTTTATGATAGATTCGTATTGTTGACACCAAGTCTCGTCACCCGTGACGTTTTTTTCCAGAAATGAAAAGACATTGTTTTGCATTTTAATCAAGTCGCTGCAGAGGTCCACATATTGTTGTTTTTGTTCGTGAGGCAAGATGTGTAGGACCACTACAGTTGCATATCCACTACTCAACTCTACCTGCACGAAACTGACGACACGGATGAACATATGTTGGGAAGACCTAGAGTAATATTATTTCTCTAAATATTTTTCACCTCCACATGGGTGAGTAGCCCCATAGAGAATTATTTGTTTGGTCACCTTCCCGATGGACCAGTTGGTCATACCACAAGTAGTCGGGGTTTGGGTAAGGGATTTCCTCCTTACCCATTTAATAATGGTTTTCCCACCAGTTCTTGAATGGCTGATTGCAGAGGTTTACCATCGAGCCAATGGGTCTCACATCTCTACACCACTCCATTTATACGCCAGGGGAAAAACAGTCTCGGAAGTATTTGGATGAACGGTATATAATTTATATCCTTCCTAATCATATTACCAATTTTTAGGTAATTTTAGTGATAATTTTCCAGGTATTTTAGATCACAAAAACCCGGCCCACTCGGTTACAGGTCGTTTTTGATATTCGTAAACAAAATGAACTCAGTACGGGAGGTTGTAACGTACCCTTAGAAAAA
Organism: Schistocerca cancellata; assembly: GCF_023864275.1. Classification (NCBI taxonomy): domain Eukaryota; kingdom Metazoa; phylum Arthropoda; class Insecta; order Orthoptera; family Acrididae; genus Schistocerca; species Schistocerca cancellata. Next base: position 484,447,063 of record NC_064628.1, read on the forward strand.
TTAATGAATTACTGTGCTGATAAACCCCTACCTTATTTGATTTTCAAACACATGAGCAAAACTGAACGTACTCAGACATTCACTATAGTGACACACAATATTTTTAGCGCAACGCAGTCTGACTTTTAGTAATCCCTACAAAAGAATGGCCCTCACTAACAATACTTATACCTTTCATGAATCACTTACCTCACAAAAATCTTCGTTACTCAAACTACTGCAATGCAGCGAGCGCCAATACTGCCAGATACATAAAAGATTCAAACTACTGAAGCCACTACTGACAGGCATAGTTAGCAAACGAAAGATATTGATAAAGAACAAACTATGTGTTTACCTTTACAGTGTTCAAAAGTCATAATATATATCAGTTCATGACTTGCAAACACTAACAGTCCCAACTTCTCACATATTGTGCATATACTATGACCAACAGAAATGAGTGCAGTAAAATGAATGCTTACAAGTTACTTAATTTGATGAACTGGTGTCCATTACAATTTTATAACATGAGAATACAATTTCAAAGATACAGAAGACATCATTAAAGAACATTATAGTACAGATAACATTTGTAGTAATATGGGCTTTACAAAAGAATCGAAATAACATATACATCAGTCTTATAGGAACTATGACATAAGTAAATATATAAAAGATCAGAATAACTTTCGAAACATCAACTTCACACATGAGCATTAAAACAGAACAGAATAAATAATGTCTAAACATCTTTACAAAGTAAATAACATATTATTAGAAAAATTCTACAATGTAACTCTTATCAGCTAAATACTTAAAGACAGGAAAAACACAAATACACAAGGGTATACAAACACCTAGCGGAATAATACAAATGGAAAGGACAGGGGTCGTTTTCAGTGTAACATTTGGTACTGCAGTCCAACCCAAAACTTCATTCCATAGATCTCTCCTGTTATTTCAACATTTGCTCCTGAAAAAGCAAGCAGCAGTATATCTAAAGTACCAAAGCAAATGCAAAATTACAACTAATGTAAGGCAATGTGCAGCAAACAAGAAAAATAAATCAGTAGTAGAACAGGCTTAACAGAGTAACACAAAGTGAAATTCAGTAGCACTATGCCTGGAAAACAACAGCAGCAAATACTATAACTTATACCTAAACATGACGAACCTCAAGCAGAAAAAATATTACAGTAAAAATGGCCATGTTTAATACCTATGTCACATCTTAACACTAGAGTGATGCATCACCTCAACTTACACTGCTAAAAGTTACCAAATCGTTAAAAAAAATTGTATATGCAATTCCTGTGAAAGGAAATGTCTTTTTGTGCTCCCTCGTTTTTTTGGAGGTAGATCATAAAATTATTATTTACTGGATCTGTAGGCATAAAATATCTATATTAGTACATCTATTAAATTTTATTTTAACCAATGCTGCAGTGCAGCTAGAAACTAGATATTAAACAAAATGAGCATACGCTCAACTAGAAAGACAATAGATATAAAATGTTTCTCATCATTTCATTAGGCATTTTGGTAAATATCCTAAATTAAGAGCTCCACAGTGTAATCATATGTTTTCAAGTTTGAGCGTGTCGTATTTAAGATGCTTTCTACAAAGAAATGTCAATAGCGAGGATAATGGCCTCTTTTTTTCGTCACCTAATGGCTTTTTCTCCAGGCGGCTGGCACAGCTGATATCCCACAACGCATTACGCCAAGGTCACGTAGCTTTCTTACCGAAATATTTACGACAGCAGTTTGCACTACAGTGACAGTCTCATATAAAAAAATTTCACAGATGGAAAAATTACAGTAGAAATGCGTAGAAACGAAATCTCATGAATAGCAGTGTTGTGATACGTACACACATGGACACACAAGTCATAACTCTTAAAATACGATTCTTGGTTTCCAACATCCTTCTTCACATATCATAGCCCCTAACCACTATTCATTGCTCCTTACCTTATTACAGATATACATATTCGTCGACATTTCCCCAATATTTCATCATAATAAATACATACCATAATCAAATTCCTCATATAGCATCAGCTTATTGATCATAAACATACCTCAACAGCATAATAAACATCGTCATCGTAATTATAACATCATAACACCTCAGCCAAATCTCAAAATCGTCGTAACTTCCTCCAATAATTTCAAAACCTAAAGAAAATTCTCTGCTCATTTCAATAGTGTCATCTACCTCAAACATACTTTAAAAATCATGATCCCATACCAAATACATCATTCAAAGCTCTCATAGTATCACAATGGTTCTGAAAAATATATGAACAGTTCACAAAGTACATACAAAATACAATTTAATAAGTGTGAAGTTGTCCAACTGTGTAATTACGTAAACGTCTGTCACTAACATAGTAAAAAGAATGTTTGTTTCTCTGTCAAATAATCAGATAGCTGTGTAATTCTGTGTTCGAGAAATATGGTACCGATGTGTAAAGTTGTATAAGCAAATACCATATTACCTAGAGCTCCTTGTGTTTGCCATACACATGGTACACAAAGTAAGCGTGTACCCCCCTGAGGATTAATGTAATTATACCCTCAGCTGTTACAGATTACAGCAATGGAATGAAATGTATCACGGAAAACCTCTGTATCATTGTAATTCTAAAATCTTTAAAAATAAATGTTTTAAGTAAAAAATTAATCACTCAAATACGTGTACTGTAGCACTAAACTGTGCGTCTTGTTGTAAGACAATCTCTGTCATTACCTAAGCATAAAAAAATGTGCCAAGTGTCGTAATTATCGTCACCCGTAAGCAAAGTTCTGTAGAAGTCAACGTACTTACCTCATAATAAACAAAGTGAATTGCTATGCGTATAGCTATCGTAGTTGTTACGCTTATTGCCGTGATGAAGTAAGTACTGTGCTGTAACGTATTATTGTGTTACATAAAAGGCTGTCTCACAAAAGTTACTACTAAAACATGTTTTCCTTCCAAGAAGAATTCAGAAAATCTGTGCAGATATAAAACAGATATACCGCAAAAGCAATAATATAAATTGTGTCACTCATTAGTAGCGTCGTGATATAATCATGTAGCTGTCAAATAAACTAACCACTGTGTCATCTGGTATCTCTCAGAAAGTTCTTTAAATCCAGAATGTATTTTCAAGTAAAGCAAAATGTTGCATTAAAATCTCATTATATGTACCAGTACATGTTCTAAGTATGTGAGTCTTGTAGTCATTACATAATCGTGCAACTAACAAGCAAGAATGTAAAATAACAACACGGTGTCATCTGTTCACTATAACAATGGATTCGTAATTTCTGTTTAAATAAGTTCTCTTGGTTCTTGACTTCAAACATTGTTGCATGTTAACAGATTCTAAGGCTGATAAATATACTGGTAATGTAAAGTGAAAATTTTTACAGCAAAGACTAAGTTAAAAAGCAGACTATCTCTCAATAAACGGTTTTACATATGAAATGTGGTGCAATCCTTTACTCTTCATAGTACTCAGAGTTTAAACTTGAACGCAATTATCATGAGGTATACGTCGGTAAAGAATATTGGAATTTTTTTCTCAAGGTTAGCATCTGTGTTATTTTTCTCTGAGCCAGCTGGCGCACGTGGCTGCCTGCAGTGCAAGCCATTGTCTGTCTCTTTGTTGGCGGGCGTCGTTATTGGGATTAGGAGACCTAACTTCTGCAAATTCGCCTTGTTGAGAGGGCCCTGCCCTGTTTGAATCCCGCCAGATCTGATGATATTGAGGTCTGTCGTTGCGATTATATCGTCTGTCATCACGTCGGTAGATTCCAGAGTTTCTTTCTTGTCGGTCATGTGGTGGAGAATTTCTCCCTGAATCGTAACTGCATGTTGAACAGTTGCGTCTGAAGTTATTCTGTCTCCCTTGATAATAATTGTTTTGGTTCCCATATTGTCTGTTTCTATAGTTATCTCTGTCATATCTTTACTACAGAAATGCTATCTTTCTCTGTAACTATTATTCTGCCAATGGTTGTCATATGGGTGGTGTCTGTTTTGGTCATGATTTGCGTTGTAAGAATAGCCTTGTCGTGTCCAGTTATTATTTCTTTTATCGCGGAATTGTGACTGATGTGACCTGTAATTGTTGTGTTCCTGTTTTTGCGTCCCGTGATTATCAGTGTCCATTTCCAGTTCTTGTAAGAATCCCTGAAAAGCTTCAATGTCGTCTTTGCAACGTCCTGCCAAAATGATATGTCGTAAATGTTCAGGCAATTTGATTAAGCAAATGCGAATAAGTTCTGAGAGGCTGTTTGGGTTTGGCAGGTACTGATTCTTGTGCAACGTGTCTTCAAAATATTTCACAAGACTGGAAAATTTAGAATGTTCGAAATGTTTCATCATCATGATGCCATGTTTTACTCGGTCTTGTGTAGCTTGAGACCAATATGCTGAGAGGAAGGCATCATAAAATTCTCCTTCACTGTGACAATCGTGAATGAACGATCGCATTCTTACAGCTGGTTCATTCTCTAAATAGCCACACATAAATTCTAATCTGTGCTCTAATGACCAGTTGGGAGGAAAACAATGAGAGAATTGATGAAGCCACGCTTGTGGATGAATGTCGTTGCCGGAATTCTTAAATGTTTTGAATTTACATGTAGTAATGAACAGCTAAAAGTCAAAATCATCATGTCGGCGATTCGCACATCGTTCATTGTTACTTCTTTTCGGCGGTTACATCTCAAAATTCGGAGTACCTTGCCAATTTCTTTCATAATTTCCGAAGTGCCCTCTGTTATTATTTTGTGGCTGTTCTGTATTTCTAAGTCCCTCTTCTCGTGTTGGAGCGCGAGTCTCCTCTGAAATATGTATTGTATTACCTGTGTCAACTGATCTTGTACTTCCCGGATTTCTCTTTTATACTGTGTATTGATTTGATTTTGATTTTGTTCAAATTTTCGAATTTGTTCATACACTTCTGTGTCAGTGAACGCTAAGGGTCTTGAGTCATTCAGATCATCATCTACCTTTGTAGATAAGTTAGTGAACTGATCCGAAAGTTTGGCTACTTTCTCCGATAGTGAACTGATTTCCGCAGTGTGTTTATCTGAACCAAGTTTCAGAGTGTCCATTTGTGTTGAAATCGTATCTACTGTGTCGTTTAAGTTTTCCTAAGTTTTGGCTAGTTGCATAACCGAATCGGTAGATGCAACTGAGTCAGTTTTAGCTCTCAAGATGTCGTGATTTTCATGAACAATAGTTTGTAGTTCTCTTATGGCTGCTTCGTGATTCTGTAACGCATTTTCATGACGCGAAAAAATAGGGTGAAAATGCTCACAAATTTGTGTTTTTACGTCATTACAGAATTTTCGACATTTATATTCGTTTTTTAAGTAACTCTGCAGTTAAATCTTCACGTGTTTGTTCAAGCGTTTGTTCCATTGATTCTAATTTTTGAAGATTTTGTTCCACTGTGTCTAACTTTCGAAGATTTTGTTCCATTGTGTCTAACTTTTGAAGCTTTTGTTCCATTGTGTCTAACTTTTGAAGCTTTTGTCCCATTTCTTGTATTAATTGTAATAACAATGCACTGGTGTCTGAAACACGTTCCTCAGTGCTTTTCGGCAGTGAATTTGCACCAGCAACATTCACATTTTGACAAGCAGAAAATGTGTCTTGACTTATTTGAGAAAACGGTGAGGACCGAAAACCTGAATCTGCAGTATTTGCAAGATTGTGTCCTGTCATTCCCAATTCCTGAGGCGAGCTGTTGCCGACCGATCGATGGATAATACTTCCCTGTTTACTAATTGTTTCACTGTATACACCATTGTTTGCCGCCCGCTCCATTTCCCTATGCACAATTACCAAATTACTATGTTGAACATTAGTTAATTCATTACACGGTGGCGCTAACACACTGCTTTCGTCTTCACTGTCATTTCTCAGTTTACTTTGGAGCCTAGTATTACGTTTTTCACACGCCATAATTGTCACAATATTTCACGCGATAACACAGAAAAGCACAATTTGAAGAGCAAAAATAAGGAAACACATTAACATAGCACTGAAAATAATATCTAGTTAATCGCAAGCGCAGCTGCGAAATACTTGGTGCAGATGTACATGCATGCCACAACTGTTTTACTGCACAACAATGAAAGACTGCTATTACAAAGGAGATTCTCTCTACAAGTACACGCTAGCAATAAACAAAAGCTACACTAATTACACAAACTACAAGAAAATATCAGAAGATTCCAGTGAGGTATCCTCGGCTAAGGGTCGACATATGTAACGTCCCCTTAGAGAAATTAATGAATTACTGTGCTGATAAACCCCTACGTTATTTTATTTTCAAACAGCTGAGCAAAACTGAACGTACTCAGACATTCACTAAAGTGACACTCAATATTTTTAGCGCAACGCAATCTGACTTTTAATAACCCCTACAAAAGAATGGCCCTCACTAACAATAACCTATACCTTTCATGAATCACTTACCTCACAAAAATCTTCGTTACTCAAACTACTGCAATACAGTGAGCGCCAATACTGCCAGATAAACAAAAGATTCTAACTACTGAAGCCACTAACTACTGATAGGCATAGTTAGGAAATGAAAGATTTTGATAAAGAACAAACTATGTGTTTACCTTAACAGTGTTCAAAAGTCATAATACATATCAGTTCATGACATCCAGTCTTACAAATTTACTGTCTCTGATGGACACACGTCCAGATCATCCGCTCTCAAAACTCCGCCATCTCTCTCCCCACATCCACCACTGCTGGCGGCTCACCTCCAACTGCACAACACTACACGCTGTTAACAGCCAACTGCCCAACACTACAATAGCCAACAACAATGCAAACCAGCCACAGACTGCACACAGCACAGCCAGTGATTTTCATACAGAGCGCTACGTGGCGTTCCCAATAAAAAAAACCTATACAGCCTACTTACAAGGTTGCTCCCACTGCATCCCTCCCCCCCTCCTCCCCCACCACCCTCCCGTCATCGGGCCCCCCTGACGGGAGGAAGAGATAATACTAGATGCATTTTGAACTTAGTACTCCACATTAACGACTGGAAGCCATTGAAGCTTAAGAATATTGTAAAGATTACTTACAGGAGTTACTGTGTATCCCAAAAGACATTGATGATGAAATCCACAATCTTCTCGATGACGCTTCTGACGCCTCCATATGTGACAGATACACAGGGTGTTTCCATAAAAGTGTGCAAAAATGTAACAAGGACATATGAGATGCTCTACTGAACAATTTGAGGGAGGGAACCTGGGGCCGGAGAAGGCAGCTTAAAGAGATATGGAAATTACTCTTTTCCAGCTTATTTACAACTAATATGCGTACACGTTTACACGTCCTGTGTTATTTATTTACATGTACATTCTTTATTTTCCGCAAGGAAACAAGGAAGACGAGCCTGATTACTAGGAAGTCATGAGCCAGGAATTTTTACTTTACTTTTCCATAAGGAGGCTCCGCTGTATCGTATTTACATTGTCCCATGACAGAAAGTGCTATGAAGCAGCGACTGACCCATTCATTACTCAGTGCTATTCAGAGACTTACAGTACAGTACGACTGAGTTCTACCGGTACAGGGTCGAAAAAGTCACTGACATTGTCTATGGGAAGTACGCTGCAATGCTCTAGTTGCTGAAAGGCTGTACAGGAAACGATTTCCTAAGAGACTCATCCGTCACGACGAATGTTTATTTCTCTCAATCGACGATTGAAGGAGCTACTTCATTTGAAAGAAGAACTGAGGGCCATTCCCACACCCGATTTTGAAAAGGAGGTTCTGGAAAGGGGTTATAGCGGACCCCACAACAATTACTCGTATTACATGTGAAATGAGGTCTGCACATACTAGCGTGTAGCAAGTACTCCACGAACAACAATAACACCCATATCACCCACGAGTCGAAGCAATGCTTGTGATTGACTTTGCATCAAGGGTCGCATTGTGTCAGTGGTTGCTCCAGCAATGGAATGATAGACGATGTTTCTCCCAAATCGTGCTGTTTACTGACGAGGCCTTATTTGATCGTAATGGTATTTCGAACAGCAGTGATAGCCATGTATGGGATGAGGAAACCCCTCACTCTGTAGTCGAGTCATATCATCTAGTACGTTTTGCTGTGATAATCTGAGTCGGCATTGTAGGTGACAATCTCATTGGGCCATATCTTCTACCTGGCCGTCTGAACGGCGTCCCGTACTTGAGGCTCGTGCAAAGAGTTCTACCTGAGTTGTTGGAGAACGTACCCTTGGCTGTTCGTGAGAGGATGTGGATACTGTAGTGGACTGGCCAGACAGCCAAGCCACTATGACCGGCAGCCGAAAGGCACGCGTTTAAGCTCACGCAGGCTGGCGTGAGGTCTGGAACAGGTCAGAGAAATAAGACTAGCAAAACAGGAGGTAACTGGTAGAATACTTAACTTTAATCCATAATTGGTGTACATCGGTCTGACGGTACATGCATCACAAGATAAATATCAAATGATAAATGGCGCCTTGCTAGGTCGTAGCAAATGACGTAGCTGAAGGCTATGCTAACTATCGTCTCGGCAAATGAGAGCGTAATTTGTCAGTGAACCATTGCTCGCTAAGTCGGCTGTACAACTGGGGCGAGTGCTAGGAAGTCTCTCTAGACCTGCCGTGTGGCGGCGCTCGGTCTGCAATCACTGACAGTGGCGACTTGCGGGTCCGTCGTATACTAGCGGACCGCGGCCGATTTAAAGGCTACCATCTAGCAAGTGTGGTGTCTGGCGGTGACACCACAGATACAGTATTCTGGTGCACCGCCTCACTTCTGTGTGGATGTCCGCAGCCATTTTAATGCCGTATTTCATGTTCGCTGTATTGGAGGGGGAGGTCCTACTCCATGCCCTGCGAGGTCACCTGACCGGAAAATCCTTAATTATTTTCTAAGAGAATATGTAAAAGTCACTTGCATATGTGTTTGAAGTGGATACGGAGATGGAATTAGATACCAGAATTATAGCTGCCTGTAATATGATTCGACACACACCAGAGATACTACCGAGCGGGGTGGGGCAGTGGTTAGACACTGGACTCGCATACGGGAGGCCGACAGTTCAATCCCGCGTCCGGCCATCCTGATTTGGGTTTTCCGTGATTTCCCTAAATCACTCCAGGCAAATGCCGGGATGGTTCCTCTGAAAGGGCACGGCCGACTTCCTTCCCAATCCTTCCCTAATCCGATGAGACCGATGACCACGCTGTCTGGTCTCCTTCCCCAAACCAACCAACCAACCAACCAGGGATATTTGTCAGAGTGCATCAGAATCTCGTTCGCTGACGTCATTGTATTGAGGCTGATGGCCGTCATTTTCGGCACATTTTTAAAATACAGTACAATTGGTACGTTCATTGTGTCAACAATGGTGTTTGCAGTTAACTGTAACTTAACGTAAATAAAAAGGTAAAGCGGCTTTATTCCTGTTGGCTCCTTAAGCTGGCTTCTCCGACCCCATGTTCCCTACCCCAAATTGTTCAGTGGAGATTCCTCTATGTCCCGTTAAATTTTTGCACGCTTTTACGGAATCACCTTGTACAGGCGCAGCCACACGCACAACTGTCTTACGTGCGTCACAGAAAATAGACCGGAAACTGATTAACTGCCTGGCTCACATTACCATTAATTATGTACATTCTGCTAGGATCGTCACTTTAGTTGTTTCACAGTGGGCTATAAAACGTGAGACATTTTCTGGAGATACTGAGACCTTGGCTCCTTTTTTAGGAACAGTCGCAGCAGTCGATTGATCAGATTCCATGATATCCAACATTCGTAAACACGTAATTCTGCTCGGCTGCTTATAAAGGGAGACAAAGCATTTAGTTGATGGTATCAATGTGGTCTCTAACACATACAGGTATAAGGAAATCAACAGAATTCTCACTGCCCACTAAGGCAATAAAAATAATGTTATATAAGCCCACTTGAATTACTTGTGAGCTATTTATCTCATTCACTTTCCAGATCAAGAGTCACTTATTTCTACATTTGTCGGTAGCAGTCACTGTGTTCAAGCTTTGCGCGCGCTCGGTAAAGACGTAATTGCTAATGATCGTGTACAAAAACCAACGGTTATCCTAATGGTTCCTAGCGATGTCTGCCGAAAAGTGGTTATACATTTCAAGAAAACTGCGATTCAAAACCGGCCATACTTCATCTGATGGAACTTATATGAACAAAAGCGCTTACTTCGCCTAGGATCCGTTGTGACAGTAATAAGTCGACCTACACTCTTACGGCAAAATCCTTTCATGTCCGTGCTTATCAGAAAGGTAATAAAAACTGCGGTCCATTTTGCGTCTTTTGCTAAGAACGGTACCACTGCGCCCCAGTGTGTCATAAAAGTGCTGATGTCAGTGGACGAAAACAGAAACTGTTTTCTACGCCTAAGCAAAGGGCAGAACGTGTCATACTGGAAAAAGAAGAGTGGGGTATTATCCACTAACTATAAAAAGCCGTATCACAAATCGATACGGGTGGAATGTACGACATTTAAGATCTCAACAGCGCAGAGCAACGTCGTTTCTGCTGGTAAAATAGATGCAACTACGCCAAGGTCCGAATCGGGCAAACAGTTCAGGCGCTCATCGTAGTACTAGTAAATTTACTCTATGTGTGCTAGACAACGGAAGCCAAGCAACTTTCATAGCAAAGTCGTTAGGAGAAGATTTGAAACCGGCCGCCTCAGACCAATGACAACTTAGTGTTGTTCGTTCGAATCTCATACTAACACCGTGGTACCACGTAGCCTTGACAATTTAGAAATTATGGGAGTTTATCTTTCTAAATAACAGATTATTATTCTGTATTCTTGTAACCGAAAGAATACAGAGTTTACATCAAAGACCTTTTACCAATGACTCCTTAAAGAGCATTTACCATCGTCTTCTGTGGGACTACATTACAAAGAACTATATAGATCGGAAGTAACACCATGTTTTACCTTCGGCAGTTTAGAGGAGAGACCTAGTAAAATGGATGCGTTTTATCTCACTAAGTGTTAGGGGCGGGACGAAGTCCTCTTCCAGAAATAATCATTGTTTCTTACGGTTCCGATTACACCCCATGGCTATTATTACTGATATCACGCAACTCGTTCTGCGACTCGTCTTCCACGGAAACGATCGGAACGAGCGTATGGGGCAACTCTGTACATCCACAGTTTTACACGACATCTCATCGACTTACTTCGCCTGTACCAAGAACGGGATTGGACTTGTCAACAAGATAATACTGCAACCTCTCTAACTTCTAGGAGCAGTTGTGTGAGCACATTTACTAACATATTTCTGCACAGTTACAGGGTACATTCTCCACGCAGTACTGTGGAGGGATGCTACAATAATCTTATGTAGGATAGAATAAGGTTCATTTATACCGAAGTGACGGAGACTCATATGCACCAGTCAACGGAGACATGGCCTGGACATAATAACCTAGAGGATCACCTAATACGGGGGACTCTTGCCAATCGAATCCAACCTCTGCATATTGGGAGGAAAAGGCAGCCATGGTTGCCACGTCAAGAAGAACGTTGACCATGCAGTACTCCAAATATTGTATCATTACCTCCTAGAAGAAAAAAAAAAACACGTGATTTCCAAATTAATTTTCCACTAACTACTAATTCATACAACCGGCTGAATCCTTCGCTTTGCACATGAAATTCTTGCCGCGCGACGTGGCCGCGTGGTTTGCGGCGCCATGTTACGGACTGAGCCGCACCTCCCGCCGGAGGTTCGTATCCTCCCTCTGGCATGGGTGTGTGTGTGTGTGTTGTTATTAGCATAAGTTAGTTTAAGTAGTGTGTAAGTCAAGGAGCCGATGACCACAGCAGTTTGATCCCTTAGGAATCCACACAAACACACACACACACACACACACACACACACACACACACACACACACACACACACGAAATTCGTCACGAAGCACAAAGATAAACTTCCTGGAGGGTTGGTAGCAGTCGAGCTCGCATATGCATGTGCTTACTGTATCAGAATACTCCAACGACAATGTTTCACAGGGGGTACCATGCACTCCAGAATGGTAAATCGCTCCCACTAGACTCTAAAACTGATCGCTTTCATCCATTCAATGAAGACGGACTCCTTCGTCTCGGAGGTGGATTACAGCTTTCAGGCTTCATCGGAGAATAACGACATCCATTTCTCGTTGTTGGGTCACATCAGTTTATAAGACACCTAACCATCCAAACACATGTTGATTTTTATTCTCCTGGTGTTAGATTTACTCTACTCGAACTTCGTAAAGAAAAATGGTGTTGCATACTTTTTTAACACGCAAGATCATGAAGGCTCCAAGATGCCAACAAACTGAAGCTATCCCTCCTGCAAATCGAATGAGACCATCCAAGTCCTTTACTGTTTGTAGGTCCTCTCTACATCAACACAGGAATGACTATGGCAAAAGCCTATATAACACTCTTCATTTACGCAGAACGTCTGTACTATGAAATTCACTAACCACCTGCCACACCCTTACCCTCCTCGCCAAAAGCGGATCACTGGAACTCCATCGTCCACGGTTGGGTTGTTGGGGAGGATGGTCTTAGAACTTAGTGAGTGCCATCAAGCAGTGCTGGCGAAAAGTGTTGGGACGATCAAGATCAACTGCAGAAAAACTATACATTGCCTTAGTCAGCAAAGAAGCCGAGGCATGTCTCTGTTGGAGATAACGTAGAGCCTCTGACACTAGCACTACAGAATGCGGCCGCTGCATCCGAACTTCCTGCCACACATAAGCTGACAAAAGAATTAAAACTACGTCAGAGGCTAGCACACAACTTCTGGAAAAGACGGTCTTAGGGATACCTCATGGAGCTCAGGAGCTTTCACGAAGCTATGTTCTGATCTGCGACGTGCACTAACTTCCGACTTGGCAGCCTGGTTTTGATTTAAGAGGATGGACGGCCACCACATTTCTGGATCAAAGTAGAAAGGTTTATTACAGGAAGCGAGAGTAAAATAAGAGGTGTAATACAACGCAAGTCAGAAGAATAATAGACAACATGTTCAGTGTAGCTTGCCACCCCCTTCTCCCCCCCTGGAAGATGATCAGTGTGGGTATGATTTTGGGAATTGATACAGATAAAGACACTTACATCTTGTAAGAAAGTGAAACACCTACAGCTGTCCTTACGATGTCATTTGTTGTGTAGCAACCAGTTTAGGCGCTTCAATGCACCATCTTCAGGCCTTAGTTGATGCTGAGGGAGTTATCACGATCCATATATACGATGTGTCAGTGGCCAACTTAATTGATTTACGCAGACTACTGTCTCTCCAATCATCAACTGTCGACTGAGTTGAGGGACGACATCACAGTTGCAGCTAGTGTGCATAAACCAGTTATGTTGGCCACTGACGCATCGTATATGTGATCCTGATAAACCCTTCAGCATCAACTAAGGCCGGAAGATGGTGCACTGAAGCGCCGAAACTGGTATCTACAGAATAAATGGCATCATAAGGACGGCTGTACGTGTTTCATTTTCTTACAATAGTGAATTACCGTAGCCCCCAGACCTCCAATCAAAGGATGGACATACAAAAACTTATATCTTCGATTTGGTGTAATGTTGGAGTCTGACTTACTGTGAGTTACTTGTAATATAAGTTCTGTGATTGTAAATGAAGAGTTGTATTTCACTGCCTTCTATTGACATCAAGGCACGAAGAGAATGTTGTACACTTCATTTTTTAGATGTCTCTGCTAGTCGTCGGCAAATATCTTTTCAAAGTTTTTGCTTCTACAATCATATACTTCCACCAGTGTCAGTTTCCTCTATCAATGAGGTTATATTCTATTTCATACTACACGGGGTAAGTAAAACACACAAAATAAAAACACATCCAAGCAAAAGATAGTCTATGAACTTAACAAGTTTCAAATGAACAAAATTAATGTCAGGTATAATTCACGTAACTTCTATACACACAGAGCTCTTAGTCTGAAATTGTGCTAATCTGTTGTTATGAGCGTACAAAGTAGGCTAAATGGCACTCTTCTTGCAAACATGTTGTCAGCGCTCTGTCTGAAGTGAAGGACGGCTACCGAGAGCATCCAAATAGTACCGTACGTGATTCAGGTTAGGAGACGAAGCTAGGCACTGCGTATGTTGAATTTGTTTTCTATTGAAAACTCCTGTCGGTGAGACGAGAACTGTGTGGCCGTATAGTGTTGTCGTGTGCGATGAAATCTCGGACTAACATAAGAACGTTCTTATCATCAAAGACATCTTATTTATAGACCTGCGCAATTCACCACTTGGAAAACGTGCCAGTCGGCCTGTTCCAGTTCACGGGTACTCCCTAGACCACAGCCATATTTACACGAACGTTTTGTGAATGGTAATGATATCAGATTGCTGATAGTTTTCAACTTATACTGGATGCTATATGTGAAGACAATGGTTGCCTACTGGTATGCGCTTCAGGATATATGTTGATGTCTGAGAGCATGCGTGCACTTGCTTCGTTGAAATCGATGAGCGATATAGATATGGTTCTTCGCCTCGAGTTCGTGCCACTGTCATGGAGCATTCTGCGCACAAAGTACTAGATAATATCAGTCTCCTGCCGACTGCTGCAACGCCATACGATAGGATAGGACAGTGGGTCTACTCCTTATAATGCAAGCCAGTAAATATCGGTCATTGATAAATGTTGTTGCCGTTGGTGTCCTTAGATAAAAAACTTGTGGATGTTGAACTAGTTCTTAGCAACAATTGCTAACGTCCTTCACGGAAGAGTAAACATTCAAACCTTGTGTCTCTATTTCATTTGACAGCCAGTGACGTTCTACTGCAGTTAATTTGATAAATTATTCCAGCTGATTTTTCTCCCGCACAACCCAAATTGTGTCCTAGTCTCGGAGACCCAGGTATCTTATAAGTTCAAATAATGCGAACATTTTGAAACTGTGTCGAAACTTCCATTTTAGTCTTATTCGATTTATGTTTTCATTCGTATTGATATTTTAGTGGTTTCATTTTCAAGGTAACGGGACCTCAGACATTTGGGACCTCAGACCTCAGACATTTCACTTTAAGTCTCTTAGCTTCCAAACCCGATACATAATTTTGAATTTTTCGATATGGAGGGTATTGGCTTTTCTTGCATTTATATGCCTGAATACAGGAAAATATTCAGACTTAAAAATATTAATCTTGATTAAAACTCCTGCACATGATGCCACTGGTTGATCAAAATGTATATACTAAGAGACTCGCATTTATCCTCTAAACAACGATGTTTCCCTAGCAAAACAGCTGTAGTTGCTACTGCATGAAGCAGCTGTTAAGAAACACAAGATTAAGTTAGAGAAGACAATGAAAAAGATAGATATACTTTCCAAAGGAAACCTTATGAAGATTCTGGGTCAGTTTTAGAAACTAAAAAGCATTGGGACACAGTCGTAATTAATTCAACTTATCCTCACACAGCTAAGCAACTGAGACCAGTAAATGAAAAAGACACTGAAATCAGAAGTGTGTACGTATTTTCAGATATGCGATTAAAACACAGATGCTTTTTGGACTCGTGTGCAATTGAAATATATATTGTTGCAGAAAAACCTGAGTAGCACCGTGGTGTAGTGGTTATGACACTACACTGCTGCATGGAGGGTCGTGAGTTGGAAACTCACCTGGACTGTACAACTTTAATTTATATATTCGGTTCGAGTACATTCTAGAAGCATCCATAAATTTCAAGAATCATTGTCCTGGAATGTTCTGTAGCTGTATATAGTGCAGGTGTTCTGGCCGGAGGCAGTTCGCTCCGCGCTCTTGTATGTGCAAGTGGTGAATAAACCTTCAGTAAGTGAAATTAGGGTTCGTCATTCTTCTAATTACACCTACTTCTACGTAAAAATACCATGTTAACATTCAGTTAAGTAGAAATGCCCCAATGATCTCTGTATCAGAAGAACTAAATACATCCAGCAGTGTCCAATTGAATTGTAAACTGCTGCAGATAAGTATATAAATACGAATTCACTATCGTCATTGGGGATTCAAACCGCTAAGATAAGCCTGTATCTTCACACTTCATGCGAATGAAAAAATCGCTGTAAAATTCTCAAAGATATTTACACTGCTTGACACGAACCACCGTTCTTTAAAAAAAAAGTAAAAAAAAAGAAAAGTAATACCTCATGTTGAGGTATTTTGCGATGAGAATGAAAAATACTTATTGAGCAATAGCTACGTAATCTGAAATACATGCATAATCATTTTCCTGTGATTGGACTTTCCAACTTGTCTTCAGTTTTTGCTCATAAGAAAATTAAAGAAATATATTTCAAAGATGAAAGAAGAGGTTTAATCATAGACTAATGAAAATATAGAAGTTTTATTTGTCAATTTGAAGCAATCATAGAATCGTCTAACAGGAATTGTTAGTAGAAGAGATCTTTATGAGATGTGCTACAAACATCCTTGTAATAGAATAGCATATTCAATCAACATACACAGTTTTTCATGAAGGGAAACAAAACAGTAATAATATCTAAACGAAATGTCAAGGGGACCAAAGATCTGAAAGAAGTGTATTAAAGAAGAAAAAAGTTGATGTTAATCAGCGAACATACAGCCAGGTTTTCAAGTGCCACCTCAGAAAATATGAAACGTTGTAGCTTTAATCATTTTAGCAATGACTGGAATTCTGGTGAAATATTGTCATACTATGCAAATATTGCAGACAGTGCATATAAAACTGAAGTATTGTTGCGTCGTCTCTGGCCTGAATCCATGCACTGATTCGTTTCAGAAGGGTCTCGCAAAAGCGTTGATCTTCTGCTAAGATAGACCGGTGCATAAATGTTGCAACTGACGTTCGACATCAGTAATACTGGCACCGAAACGGAGTTACTCTAGTGTTAGTTACACACATGTTCTATCAGGGACAGATCCGGGGATCTCGCCGACCACCGGAGTATGTGCCATGTGTGGACGAGCACTGTGCTGTTGAAAAATGTGACCACAAGACTGTCGCATTGTAAGTAACACGCGGGGATACACGATGTCCGTGATGTACCGTTGTGCCGTCAGAGTTATCTTAATCTCTATCTGATGTGACGTGAAGTCATACCTGTAGGCTCCCCACACCATGACTCCAGGAGTAATAACGCGTGCTTTTCGCAAACGTTGACGGAAAGGGTTTCTTCGCTGAAGACGATGGGAACCCATTCATCACTGTCCACACTTCCCGGTCACGGCACAACTCCACTGGCATCCGATTGTGTTGTGTGTGGCAGCCTAGTCTGGTTGCTATTAGTCACCGGCCAATGCTACGGAATAACACATAATGCTACAGGGAGTTCTTTGCTTCGCCGACGGAAGACGTAGAAGTTGAGGTGCTATGACGCGCTTGGTGCACAATACGGTGATCCTCCTTCGTGGTGATCAGAATTGGTCGACCAGAACATTGACGACGAGTCCGCCTGCCCAAACGTTCCCAAGCATCCAACAGCGGGCCACTGTCACATCTGAAAGACCCAAACAACTGGATATTACACAATTAGATCAGTCAGGTAACTGGGGAGTCCCAGTGATACCCCCTCCAAGCTCAGTCAGGTGCAGATAAAGCTGTCTCCGTGTTCTTCATAGTGATCACTCCGTATCTGATTCCGTTCAAGACCCTCATATACCCTACCAGGTCTGATAAAAACATTACACGCAAACAATATTAGTGCACTCGTTGTTCGTTTTGTCTGCCACGGAGCACTGCGAATCTAATCGTTGACATAGTCTTCGACCTGCCGTCGTCCGCCCCTGGTACCTGAATGGTCAGTGCTCCGGAATGTCATACCTAACGGCCCGGGTTCGATGCCCGGCTGGGTCGGAGATTTTCTCCGCTCAGGTCAGGGACTGGTTGTTGTGTTGTCCTTATCACCGTTATTTCATCCCCATCGACACGTAAGTCGCCGAAGTGGCGTCAACTCGGAAGATTTACACCAGGCGAACGGTCTACCCGACGGGAGGCCCTAGCCACACGGCATTTCCATTTACCTGCCGTCAGTACTAAAATAACATTATACAATCAATAGTAAAATGTGTTGTCTAAGCTGAATACCCTTCATATACTGTCATAGGCAGTTTCTACTTTCTTCTGTTTCTTATTTGACCCTATAGTAACAACGTCGTCAGGTAGATTGTAGCAAATAACTGCGTGATACGTAGAGACGATCAGAAGATCGAGACCGACAGTAAATCAAGAATGGGGAAGTTAGTAATGCATTGGTCCGCCTTCGGCGCTTGTGCAAGCAGTTATTCATTTTGGCATATATTGATAGAGTTGTTGAATGTCCTTCTGAGGCATATTATGTCAATTTCTGTTAGACTGGCGCGTTATATCGTCAAAATCCTGAGCTAGCTGGAGGGCTCTACCCGTAATGCTCCAAAAGTTCTCAGCCAGCGTGAGATTTTGCCACCTTGTGGACCAAGGTGGGTCTCGGAAAGGACGAAGATGGCCATTAGAAACTCAAGTCAAGTGTCATGTGCGACAATCCGGTTGATATCCTACCGCTGAGCGGTGCAGCGCGTCTTCGCTGGTTATCGGTGCTCAGTTCCATGTGAGACTCATCACTGAAGACAACGCAACTCCAGTTAGTGCGATTCCATGCCGAATGTGCCCGACACCACTGCAGATGGGCATATTGGTGTCCATAGGTCAATGGTGGTCGGCACAAGGACAGCCGTGAGCTCAACACCATTTCTCTTACCCGCCTGCGGTCACTGATTCACCATTTGCAGGTCACCGCATTCCTGCTACCATTGATACTCCTTTGGTAATAATCACACAGGGGCATATTCGGAAATATGTTTGTAACATTCCCTCCCCCCCCCCCCCCCCCATGAACCATGGACCTTGCCGTTGGTGGGGAGGCTTGCGTCCCTCAACGACACAGATAGCCGTACCGTAGGTGCAACCACAACGGAGGGGTATCTGTTGAGAGGCCAGCCAAACGTGTGGTTCCTGAAGAGGTGCAGCAGCCTTATCAGTAGTTGCAGGGGCAACAGTCTGGATGACAGACTGATCTGGCCTTGTAACACTAACCAAACCGGCCTTGCTGTGCTGGTACTGCGAACGGCTGAAAGCAAGGGGGATCAACAGCAGAAATTTTTCCCGAGGGCATGCAGCTTTACTGTATGATTAAATGATGATGGCGTCCTCTTGGGTAAAATATTCCGGAGGTAAAATAGTCCCCCATTCGGCTCTCCGGGCGGGGACTACTCAAGAGGACGTCGTTATCAGGAGAAAGAAAACTGGCGTTCTGCGGATCGGGCAGGTAGGTTAGAAAATTTAAAAAGGGAAATGGATAAGTTACAGTTAGATATAGTGGGAATTAGTGAAGTTCGATGGCAGGAGGAACAAGACTTTTGGTCAGGTGAATGCAGGCTTATAAACACAAGATCAAATATGGGTAATGCAGGAGTAGGTTTAATAATGAATAAAAAAATAGGAGTGCGAGTAAGCTACAACAAGCAGCATAAGGAACGCATTATTGTGGCCAAGACAGACACGAAGCCCACGCCTACTACAGTAGGACAAGTTTATATGGCAACTATCTCTGCAGATGATGAAGAAATTGATTAAACGTATGATGAGATAAAAGAAATTATTCAGATAGTGAAGGAAGACGAAACTTTAATAGTCATAGGTGACTGGAATTCCACAGTAGGAAAAGGAGGACAAGGAAACGTAGTCGGTGAATATGGGTTGGGGCTAAGAAATGAATGAGGAAGCCGCCTGGTAGAATTTTGCACAGAGCATAACTTAATCATAGCTAACACTTGGTTCAAGAATCATGAAAGAAGTTTGTATACATGGAAGAACCCTGGATATACTAGAAGGTTTCAGACAGATTATATAATGGTAAGACAGAGATTTAGGAACCAGGTTTTAAATTGTAAGACATTTCCAGGGGCAGATGTGGACTCTGACCACAATCTATTGGTTATGAACTGTAGATTAAAACTGAAGAGACTGCAAAAAGGTGGGAATTCAAGGAGATGGGACCTGGATAAACTGACTAAACCAGAGGTTGTAAAGAGTTTCAGGGAGAGCATAAGGGAACAATTTACAGGAATGTGGAAAAGAAATACAGGAGAAGAAGAATGGGTAGCTTTGAGGAACGAAATAGTGAAGGCAGCAGAGGATCAAGTAGGTAAAAAGACGAGGGCTAGTAGAAATCCTTGGGTAACAGAAGAGATATTAAATTTAATTGATGAAAGGAGAAAATACAAAAATGCAGTAAATGAAGCAGGCAAAAAAGAATACAAACATCTCCAAAATGAGATCGACAAGAAGTGCAAAATGGCTAAGCAAGGATGGCTAGAGGACAAATGTAAGGTTGTAGAGGCATACCTCACGAAGGGTGAGATAGATACTGCCTACAGGAAAATGAAAGAGAGCTTTGGAGAACAGAGAACCACTTGTATGAATACCAAGAGCTCAGATGGAAACCCAGTTCTAAGCAAAGAAGGGAAAGCAGAAAGGTGGAAGGAGTATATAGAGGGCCTATACAAGGGAGATGTACTTGAGGACAATATTATGGAAATGGAAGAGGATGTAGATGAAGATGAAATGGGAGATATAATACTGCGTGAAGTGTTTGACAGAGTATTGAAAGACATGAGTTGGAACAAGGCCCCGGGAGTAGACAACATTCCATTAGAACTACTGACAGCCTTGGGAGAGCCAATCCTGACAAAACTCTACCATCTGGTGAGCAAGATGTATGAGACAGCCGAAATTCCCTCAGACTTCAAGTGGAATATAATAATTCCAATCCCAAAGAAAGCAGGTGTTGACAGATCTGAAAATTACCGAACCATCATTTTAATAAGTCACAGCTGTAAAATGCTTACGCGAATTCTTTACAGACGAATGGAAAAACTGGTAGAAGCCGACCTCGGGGAAGATCAGTTTGGATCCCGTAGAAATGTTGGAACATGTGAGGCAATACTGACCTTACGACTTATCTTAGAAGAAAGATTAAGGAAAGGCAAATGTACGTTTGTAGCATTTGTAGACTTAGAGAAAGCTTTTGACAATGTTGACTGGAATACTCTCTTTCAAATTCTGAAGGTGGCAGGGGTAAAATAGAGGGAGCGAAAGGCAATTTACAATTTGTACAGAAACCAGATGGCAGTTATAAGAGTCGAGGGACACGAAAGGAAAGCATTGGTTGGGAAGGGAGTGAGACAGGGTTGTAGCCTCTCCCCGATGCTATTCACTCTGTATATTGAGCAAGCAGTAAAGGAAACAAAAGAAAAATTTGGAGTAGGTGTTAAAATCCAGGGAGAAGAAATAAAGACTTTGAGGTTCGCCGATGACATTGTAATTCTGTCAGTGACAGCAAAGGACTTGGAAGAGCAGTTGAACGGAATGGACAGTGTCTTGAAAGGAGGATATAAGATGAACATCAACAAAAGCAAAACGAGGATAATGGAATGTAGTGGAATTAAGTCGTGTGATGCTGAGGGAATTAGATTAGGAAATGAGACACTTAAAGTAGTAAAGGAGTTTATCTATTTGGGGAGCAAAATAGCTGATGATGGTCGAAGTAGAGAGGATATAAAATGTAGACTGGCAATGGCAAGGAAAGCGTTTCTGAACAAGAAAAATTTGTTAACATCAAGTACAGATTTAAGTGTCAGGAAGTCATTTCTGAAAGTATTTGTATGAAGTGTAGCCATGTGTGGAAGTGAAACATGGACGATAAATACTGTAGTTTAGACAAGAAGAGACCAGAAGCTTTCGAAATGTGGAGCTACTTCTGAGGCATCAAGTGTTCACCACTTTAGTATTGGAGGGCAGCGTGGAGGGTAAAATGTCGTAGAGTGAGACTAAGAGATGAATGCACTAAACAGATTCAGAAGGATGTAGGTTCCAGTAGGTACTGGGAGATGAAGAAGCTTGCACAGGATAGAGCAGCATGGAGAGCTGCATCAAAGCAGTCTCAGGACTGAAGACCAGTACAACAACAACAACAACATTCCGTCTCCGACAGTTGTAGTATATTAACTGAGAGTAAATAGAAATACTTGCTGTTGCAACTGCGTGCTTAGCAACGTGCTAAAATATTTCAAAAAGCAATATTGTGATCCATGCAGAGCGCAATTCATGGAGTAATTGCATGAATTACTGCCATACGTATACACACAGATGTTAAATGATCAGCAGAGGGGGGGGGGGGGGGGTCAACTAACCTTGAGCAATCTAAAGAAAAAAAGTAAGAGACCAATAACAACTTTTTATTTATTATATTCAGAAAATTGACGATTTAAATGCTGACAAACTTTACACAGATTTTTTGTTATTCCACAGTGTCTACACCCAATAAACACGTTTCTAGCCACAGCAAAGATACAAATATTACTCTGTGTGTATGCATACATAAAACTGACAAAATCCCCCCGGTGCGCAAGCAACCAACAACTACGTGAAGCGAAAGGACAAATTACCAAAAAATCCTCAGTTAACACCGAAGTCTCCTCCAGCGCAACTGCCACGATCACGGCAGGCTGCAACCTCTCGTGTCGCGCGGTTTCTCTCAACCGCACCCTGCGCTTGACCGCTTCCGACTCCCCTCGACAAGTGCTCGCTCGCTACTACTCGAGATAATAACATCTCAGACTCAGAGTTTGTGTATGCACACAGCAGAATCATAGACATCCAATTTTCAACATCGTCGAATAGTGGCATCCCTCCTACTCAAATTTCGAGCGATTCGCCGATTACTCCAACCGGATTCTTTGAGCCTATCTCCATGTCCTGTCTCAAATGGTGACATCTGCGTTTTGTTCATGCGCCCGTCTGCGAAGCATAGTTAATGTCCAACTGAGTACACGGAATGAAATCCGCACAGACTTTACGCCTGATACCGACATGTCCCTTGCTATTATCCGTCCCAGGTGCGCGGTGAAACTGCGATTAGCGCCCCATTCATCCATTGGCAGCTAGAATTTACAGTTTCACATTTTCCGTCGATGCCTGTGAGCCATGCGTGGCTCGTGCCATATCTCATTTGATATCCTGTTTTTACTGTACGATCACCTCGTTATATTAATTTCAATTACTGGTGGCACTGAGTTGCCACCTTGACTGCCCGTGAGCGGCATCAGCGGCGCTTATCGATATAAGCCCTGGCGTATTATCTTTGCTAACTGCTGTTACTTCCCAGTTTTCGTGTGTTTGTAGTGAGTTCGGATCCACCATTGTGTTGGGAGGCAGTTCGGATCTGGCAGTGTTTGACTTAGGACGCGGCAGAAGTTCAGTCGGGGCGCTGCTGCAATGAGGTGCGGACAGCTAGACTCGCCCGACGGTTGCTGATACATATCACTTGAGTGCGGACAACATTGGTTGGTCGCCAGACGGTCGTCTTGTCGGACGACGTGTATGTTGGCCGGCGATCGCTTATGGGTTGCCTACGTGTGCTGCCTCGTGATTCGTCCTTGTTATTTTACATTCGCTGTCGTTAGTATCATCTAGCCCTTCGTGCAAGTGTTCGTTAAACTGTGTGTAGCTTGTGATATCGACTGCTCAGTTATTTTAGTGCTGTCTCCGTGTTGATGTGCGGCAGTCGGTCGGTTGGTGTGGATCAGCCAGGAAATCTCTGCGCAGCGCACAGTTTGCCGGGCCCGCTGGTGGTCTCTACACAGAGTCGGAGTGTGAGGGAGCTTTCCAACTGCTACGGGGTTCGTGGTTCACCGACCCAGGACATCAAAGTTGAGTGGTGATTTAATTACCAAAGACAGACTTTTCACATTGTGCCGTTGGTTTCATGGTTGGCTTTTGGGTGTATTCCCGTGAGTAACAGCGAGTGTTCGAGTTGGCGAAAGTTAACAGTATTTTGGTTATTTGAAGTCCAAGTGCACCAGAGGGCCGCGCGGGGTCAACCGAGCGGTCTATGGCGCTCCAGTCATGGACTGTGCGGCTGGTCCCGGCGGAGGTTGGAGTCCTCCCTCGGGCATGGGTGTGTGTGTTTGTCCTTAGGATAATTTAGGTTAAGTAGTGCGTAAGCTTAGGGACTGATGACCTTAGCAGTTAAGTCTCATAAGATTTCAGACACATTTGAAATTTTTTTTTTTTTTTTTTTTTTTTTTTTTTTGCACCAGCGGAATTTTCTGCCTTGTGGCCGTTAGCGTTACGGTTACCTGCCCTGACCTCTGATGTAAAATCCAGGCAGTGTCCTTTCCTCACTGTGTTTCCGTTGTCCAACACGTGTGTGTAGTTTTGATAGCTTATGCATAATTGGTTGTGGGCGGCTGCGCCTTTCACGTTTTGGCTTTGGAATTCGTTGTGCACTGGTCGGGTGGAAAGCAAGTCGTACTGTCGGTGGGTCCGTTGACTGTCTCTTGGTTGGGTTGCCGAAGGATTGAATATAGTTGGGCCGACTACCTGTCTCCCCTAAGCGAGCGTTAATACACTCCTGGAAATTGAAATAAGAACACCGTGAATTCATTGTTCCGGGAAGGGGAAACTTTATTGACACATTCCTGGGGTCAGATACATCACATGATTACACTGACAGAACCACAGGCACATAGACACAGGCAACAGAGCATGCACAATGTCGGCACTAGTACAGTGTATATCCACCTTTCGCAGCAATGCAGGCTGCTATTCTCCCATGGAGACGATAGTAGAGATGCTGCATGTAGTCCTGTGGAACGGCTTGCCATGCCATTTCCACCTGGCGCCTCAGTTGGACCAGCGTTCGTACTGGACGTGCAGACCGCGTGAGACGACGCTTCATCCAGTCCCAAACATGTTCAATGGGGGACAGATCCGGAGATCTTGCTGGCCAGGGTAGTTGACTTACACCTTCTAGAGCACGTTGGGTGGCACGGGATACATGCGGACGTGCATTGTCCTGTTGGAACAGCAAGTTCCCTTGCCGGTCTAGGAATGGTAGAACGATGGGTTCGATGACGGTTTGGATGTACCGTGCACTATTCAGTGTCCCCTCGACGATCACCAGTGGTGTACGGCCAGTGTAGGAGATCGCTCCCCACACCATGATGCCGGGTGTTGGCCCTGTGTGCCTCGGTCGTATGCAGTCCTGATTGTGGCGCTCACCTGCACGGCGCCAAACACGCATACGACCATCATTGGCACCAAGGCAGAAGCGACTCTCATCGCTGAAGACGACACGTCTGCATTCGTCCCTCCATTCACGCCTGTCGCGACACCACTGGAGGCGGGCTGCACGATGTTGGGGCGTGAGCGGAAGACGGCCTAACGGTGTGCGGGACCGTAGCCCAGCTTCATGGAGACGGTTGCGAATGGTCCTCGCCGATACCCCAGGAGCAACAGTGTCCCTAATTTGCTGGGAAGTGGCGGTGCGGTCCCCTACGGCACTGCGTAGGATCCTACGGTCTTGGCGTGCATCCGTGCGTCGCTGCGGTCCGGTCCCAGGTCGACGGGCACGTGCACCTTCCGCCGACCACTGGCGACAACATCGATGTACTGTGGAGACCTCACGCCCCACGTGTTGAGCAATTCGGCGGTACGTCCACCCGGCCTCCCGCATGCCCACTACACGCCCTCGCTCAAAGTCCGTCAACTGCACATACGGTTCACGTCCACGCTGTCGCGGCATGCTACCAGTGTTAAAGACTGCGATGGAGCTCCGTATGCCACGGCAAACTGGCTGTCACTGACGGCGGCGGTGCACAAATGCTGCGCAGCTAGCGCCATTCGACGGCCAACACCGCGTGTCCTGGTGTGTCCGCTGTGCCGTGCGTGTGATCATTGCTTGTACAGCCCTCTCGCAGTGTCCGGAGCAAGTATGGTGGGCCTGACACACCGGTGTCAATGTGTTCTTTTTTTCCATTTCCAGGAGTGTATTTCAAGTGCAGACCGAGCCCCGGAAACCTCTGAGCGCCTTTGGATGTACTGCCTTTTCTTATTGGTGTTTGATTGTGTATTTTAATGGCTTATAGCCGATGGTGTTAATTTGTATGCTTTTAGTTGGGTTTTAAATAATAGGCCTTCAGCCGCTTTAAAATTGAAAGTTCCTTACTAGTCAAGTCTTGCACTGTTTAGGGCCTTCAGCCTGATTTAATTTTTTTTTAATTTTTTTTTTGGATAAAGACTTAGGCCTTCTGCCTTTTAAAATTTATTGTAGTTGTGTTTTTCAATAATGGCCCTTCAGACACTTAAAAATTTAAATTCCTTACTTATTAAATATTACGTTGTTTGGGCCTTCAGCCTGTGTGAAATATTGTTTAAAGATAAAGCTTTGTGCCTTCTGCCTACTAAAAATTATTTTAGTTGTTTTAAGTGATCGGCCTTCAGCCGTTTTTAAATTAAAGTTCTTGTCTTTCAAGTACCCGACTATGCGGGGCCTTCTGCCTAATTGAAGATAAGGCCTTCTGCCTTCTTTTTTCTTTTTTTTTAATTAATTTTACCTGCAGTCTTAAATCATGTGCCTTCAGCCGTGATTAAATTAAACTTGAAAAAAAAAAAAAAAAGGTTCAAATGTGTCTGAGCGCCATGGGACTTAACAGCTGAGGTCATCAGTGCCCTAGAACTTAGAACTACTTAAACCTTACTAACCTAAGGACATCACACACATCGATGCCCGAGGCAGGATTCGAACCTGCAACCGTAGCGGTCGCGCGGTTACAGATCGAAGCGCCTAGAACCGCTCGGCCCCTCCGGCCGGCTTAAACTTGAAAAGCAAACAAGTGTTAGATTTGTTGGGCCTTCAGCCAAGTTATAGAACTTACGTGAGGTCTTTTGCCTTCTAAATATTCTGTTTTGAGTCTGAATTTTAAGTTAATGGTTTCAGCCGTTTTTAAATTTAAGTGGTTGTGCTCTTAAGGCATAAGACAGTGAGGCTATTCAGCTGATAACTAAGATCAAAAATTTTTGCTGTATTGTTTGGACAACTAAATGAAGTTATATGTGTTTGAGTGTAACTGGCAGCCCCTTTTGGCCCCTTTCCACAATTCCAACTACCTGTTCTGTCCTGCGAATTTAACCAGGCGTTTCAGCCTGTATGGATATCAATTTGTGACTAGTTTGCATAACATCTTCATAGTGCATGTTTTCTTTCAATTTTCTTAAAAAAAAAGAAAAGAAAAAGAAAAACGACTCAAATGGCTCTGAGCGCTATGGGACTAAACTTCTGAGGTCATCAGTCCCCTAGAACTTGGAACTACTTAAACCTAACTAACCTAAGGACACCGCACACATCCAAGCCCGAGGCAGGATTCGAACGTGCGACCGTAGTGGTCGCGCGGTTCCAGAGTTAAGCGCCTAGAACCGCTCGGCCACACCGACCGGCCTGTTTTTTTAAAGAGTGCATTTTATCACCGTTCTTGGCCGTTTATAATATGGCTGTATCAAACACCACACGTGCGAGTTGTGAGGCAGGACATGACAGAACATATTCGTAGTTTTTGTTTTTGAAAAAATTAAGTTTTGCTTTGTTCCTGGATTTGAAGCTAAACGAATCTAGTGCCTATGCCTTTACTGTACGCGGTACACTTAGGTAAGCATTCTGATGTGTTGTGCAATTAAAAGAACAATGCTTAATTAAAAGGCTGCGAAGAAGGCGTGTAATGGGCGAAAGGAGATCAGAGGAGGCGGGCTGGCCGGTCGTAACTCAGCGATCGGCATTCAGGGCGCGCGGCGGACAATGGCGGCACGCGTGTTGTGCTCTCGCGTTGCGCAACGCCGCGGCCGCGGCCGCCGGCAGTCGGGCAGTCCGCCCGCGTCCACGCACCGGAGTTGCAGTCCGCTGCGTCGCGCCCGATGGCCGAGCGGCGGCGCGTCGCCCGGTGTCCCGCAACCGTGACCGTTGCCGCAACAGCGGCCGGCGCTTGCCCAAGTTGCACGGCGCTGCCGCTCGTGCTTGTGAGGTGCTCCTTCGCCGCCTCCGGAGCACATACGCTGTCGATAAATGGAAAGCCTTACACCAAGCGTCACCAGTCCAGCATTTAGACACAACGGAATTATAGACATTCGCTGCGAGTTTTCGAATCCTGCCTCGGGCATGGATGTGTTTGATGTCGTTAGGTTGGTTAGGTTTAATTAGTTCTAAGTTCTAGGGGACTGAAGACCTCAGATGTTAAGTCCCAAAGTCTCAGAGCCATTTGAGGCATTTATTTTTTCGAGAGGGCACTGATTTAAACCAATGGGCAAGGTCGAAAATTTGTGCCGTATCTGGGTTCGAATCTGGTCTCTTACCTATTACGCAGACGCGCTGACCACTTGGACATCCGGACACAGTAGTTATCGCAAAAAACTAAAAAGCTAGCAAACCTTGTTCCCACTAATTGTATACCAGAAGTGGTATGACCTTTCACAACAGATAGATTCTAAATTATGTAGTTAAAAAGACCCTCAATTTCCGATTCCCATTGGCCGACAAATCCAACGTTAAAAACTTTATCGCTGTCAAGATTTTATTTTTCATTACTGCTACAATTTCTTTGTCATGGTCCATAGCATCCAATTGTGTCACGCAACGTTTTCTGCTCTGCTCGATTAAATGTTAACGCCTGCTTGCTTAAGTTTAGAGATACATTCGCGTGAAACACTTCACTCTAAATTAAGAACACGCTGTCGTACAGTTCGTTATCGGACAATAGCAGAATATACAGGGTGTTACAAAAAGGTACGGCCAAATTTTCAGGAAACATTCCTCACACACAAAGAAAGAAAATATGTTATGTGGACATGCGTCCGGGAACGCTTACTTTCCATGTTAGAGCTCATTTTATTACTTCTCTTCAAATCACATTAATCGTGGAACGGAAACACACAGCAACAGAACGTACCAGCGTGACGTCAAACACTTTGTTACAGGAAATGTTTAAAATGTCCTCCGTTAGCGAGGATAAATGAATCCACCCTCCGTCGTATGGAATCACAGCCGTCCACAGTACGAGCACGAAGAGTCTCTACATTTGGTACCGGGGTTGCCTAGACAAGAGCTTTCAAATGCCCCCATAAGTGAAGGTCAAGAGGGTTGAGGTGAGTAGAGCGTGGAGGCCATGGAATTGGTCCTCCTCTACCAATCCATCGGTCACCGAATCTGTTGTTGAGAAGCGTACGAACACTTCGACTGAAATGTGCAGGAGCTCCAGCTTGCATGAACCACATGTTGTGTCGTACTTGTAAAGGCACATGTTCTAGCAGCACAGGTAGAGTATCCCGTATGAAATCATGATAACGTGCTCCATTGAGCGTAGGTGGATGAAACTAAAATGAGCTCTAACATGGAAATTAAGCGTTTCCGGACACATGTCCACATAACATCTTTTCTTTATTTGTGTGTGAGGAATGTTTCCTGAATGTTTGGCCGTACCTTTTTGTAACACCCTGTAAACATCAATGAGACTGCTTCAGCCATGGGTCAAATGTCGGGTTCAGATGATTAAACTTCCATTCCATTTGGAATTGTGAAGTTTGAGCTTCTCCTGGCGTATCGAACATTCGACTAAGGTACGAAAATGCAGGCGGTAACACCCTTAACAACCGTCGATTTTCTCCAGATGCGCTCCCAGTCACTCTCAATGAAACGAGGGATCCCCTGCATGTCAACATATGCCTGCGGTAGATGGAGTTACTCCAAACAGGATCCAAACGTTGGCACATACAGAACCTGAAGACACACTAGTTGTTTATTGTCTGTGTTATGTTTCCAAATACGCCATCTATCGGCTGGGGAAGCACTGCCCACAGAGGGCTTAACTCCCTTAAAATGGGTTATTGAAATGTCGAAATTTCGGCGGTCCTCGAGAACTTTACCTGGCTCCATTCCCATAAGTTATTTCATCCTTTGGAAATGATAGCATTCATCTTTAGCATAGCAGCGGGACATTTGTCACAGTCCCCGCTCTTTCAATCCCCCCTCCTTCCTCCACCCCACCCTCCTCGCGGGAACGAATACTCTCTTCTATTCGTTGTGGTATGGAAGCAAAGAGTCACCGAATCGTTCTTGCCATGCCTAAAACACGTGATCTGTTATGAAGATGTCTGGATGGAAGCTGGTATGAAAGTATACATACGTCTTCCCATCGCATCTCGGAAATACTCCATGGGTGTCGAACCAGGAGATCGGGCAAATAAGTGAACGATCTGAGCATTTCTCCAGTCGTTTGTGGTGTCAGCATGTGTGTTGGAGCTTGCATTAATTGCTGGATTATGCCATTTGGTACCCTGGTCATGAAAAGTATGACAACAGACTTTACCATTCTCTTCAGTAGCAAGCACTCAGTCTCACTTCAAGAATTTCCATATCATTCCCATTGTCACAGCAAAAGCTCCCGACATCATTCCAGGAGCTACAGAGTATTTTTTACAACAATATTTTTGTTAAAAGAGATCACAACATTTTTTTCTGCAAGGAATAACTTCAAAAAGTATAAATAAATTATAGTTTGCTTATAGAATATTCTTAATAACTAAAACTCATTTAGCAAATTTTTACTCTTGAAACCGATATTTGATTGAAAATTGGGAATCTATGTCTTCCGGTAGCCTAAAAGTCGTCGTCTGCATTGAAAATCTTCTTTGAAGGGATGAGCATCCAGAAACCTAACGAGTAATTGCGCCCTTTGTAGGGTTACTACATTCCTTACGTTGGTATTATCCTGTATTCTCTGGACGCCTATGTGTCACTCGCACTGTGCCCGACGACTTCCCATTGTTATTATCGTTCTGTTACAAGACCACTGCTTATGCTGAAGCATAATACAAAAAAATTATCTATTGCGCAAAGGCGATCGGATAGGAAAGAATAAAAGAAAGTTCGAAATACGTCCATGTTCGAGTGCGAACAGCGAAGCTTTGCACACAGTGGGGTTCGGTTGTATGCTGTTGTATTCTGCCCCATGAAAAACTTAATACGTATTTTACAATATCTGTTCCTTCAGACATGCGCGCGTCTCTGAAGGGACAGCCATTGTGAAATATGTATTACAAGCTCAGCCAGGCAAAACGACAATTACAACATTAAGAGTGAACACGTTTGTATCATTAACCCTGATGGGGGATCAAAGTAAGTTAGGGAGCAATAGGGTGTAGACAGTGTAGGATATGGAGGTTTGGATCAGTTCAGCAAGCGTGCACAGGTAGCCGAGATAGTTGAGGTGATCGCTCGCTACACGTGGGAAATCCGGGTTCCAGTACCGGTCCTGAATAAATTTCCATGAGTCATCAATAGGTAATAGCTCCGTACCAAATACAGCTGATTTCAAACAACTCGCAATTGGGGAATAATTACCTGGGAGGCCTAAGGAAAGTCAGTGAATGAGACATAAAACATATGAATTAATATAAACGTTTGAATAAAAAGAAAGACAAAGGTTATGCTCCCTCAGGATGCTGAGGGTACTAATGTACGCTAATCACACTACTAGATTTCATTATCAGTTCATTCTTGGAATAATGTCCTCACAAAGAGAAATATTATACAAAGTGCCATAAATGAAATCATAAATTACTGCCCTTGCAGAGCAAATATTGCATTCGCAGGCAATGAGAATAACAAGCCAGTGGCATTGTTCAGTGCACTTATTCGACTAGACTGGGTTAATTCCTAATGCTCAACAAATTCAGCGAAGTCTCCATCCAACGTTCAGTTCACCACAGCAGGTTCAATCACTGCCAACTGTTTGAAAAGACTATATACCGAGGAAGACTTAGTCCTCAATAGGTACACGTAGGAATATTTCTAAAGCCGAACGTAAGTGAACACGCACGCCACTCTGACTGCTCAGTTATTACCAACAACCTTGCGCAACTACCTGCGAACATCAGATGACTCATAAACCACCTCTGCTAGCTGCGTTCTCAACACTATCGTTACTACCGCAGTCACGTCAACTCGTTATATGTAGAGCAACATTCGAATATATTTACAAATTTGTTTAACATATTTCATTTCTAAACAAATAAGCTATATCTCTGCAATCCATTTGACCCCATTTCACACATAGCTGAAGAAATGTTTTTAGATATGTACTTCACGCTACAAATCGGAATTCCAAGAACATACATTCACTTCTTACTCTTTATTCACCTGCAATAGCATTCTTACTAACTGATTTTCCGACATTATTTAATCAAATTTTCGTATTGATTATCGGTACTTATATATAAATTGGAATAGTAAGACAAATTTTTCATGCTACTGCAAGTTTTTACACGTTAATTTGGCTCTTCGCACAAACTTATTCAACAACTTATTTACAATAATTACTTATTCTGTGGCGTACTGCAACAAATATACTCAATTTGTACCTGATTGCAAGGGCTTTCATACAGTTTGTCATACGTAATTGTAGCGTGTGGATTACTTGTGTTACTGTTGTTATAAACAATTTCACATATAAATGTTGATAACTTTGTCAGTATGTATTGCAGATGCATGATGATAGCTTTACTGAACTTGTCTCTGTACTGCGATTTCAATGTTGTCATATTTTCTGTAGTTCTTCTAGAAGTATTTTCAGTGTTTGTGGTGTATATACATAGTTTTGTTTTTGACACAGTCCAAATCTCGCCATGTTTCTTTGCTTCCACAGCCACATGGTGGTTCACATCCACCCCTTTCCTCTTTGAAGAAGTCCAAGTGGCTTCCGCTTGCCGGCTTGTCAATAACGTACTCAGCCCGGAACCGCGCGACTGCTACGGTCGCAGGTTCGAATCCTGCCTCGGGAATGGATGTGTGTGATGTCCTTAGGTTAGTTAGGTTTAAGTAGTTCTAATTTCTAGGGAACTGATGACCTCAGAAGTTAAGTCCCATACTGCTCAGCGCAATTGGAACCATTTTGTGTTTTTATCTTTTTATCTATTAACTCAGATCGCTCGCTGTGTTCATTACCTGTATTTTGTAAATCACCATTTCGCGCCTTGGACTGTTTCCATGACTAAGCATGAAAATCCTTCTTCAGGCGTGACAGGAGGAACGAATGGCCTGCCTGTGCCGTAATGGCCGTTTCAAGAGACCGACTCGTTAAAGTGACACAATGGCAATCTGCCAGAAAGTGTTCCCACCAACTCGGCACCACAGCCGTCTGGTCTGATCACGTATGCCCCACGCACACACCGCAGTCTTGTTATTTTACGTCTTATCCCATGATCAGAACTATGTGTAGGTAATTGTGTTTTTGCCTCCCATTTATAGCTTCAACATCCAACACTGAAGACACTCTGGGATCCTTCGCATGGTTTGTTTTCGGCCTTCACAGTGCAGTACACAAAATGTCCGACCAGTCTGTTGTAAGTATTGTGTTTTGTGTTGAGGAAAGAACTTCTGGTTTAGATGAAGAATATTTGTGGTAATAATTATTTGAGACACTGTACTGGTAATAGAGGCCCACATTTTTTTAGTTTCTGATGGGTTCCTCGCATTGTAATTCTTAAAATATAGTAGCTTAAAAATTTCAAAAATTTGAAAGTGAACTCGGAATCAGGTTAACTCTGTGCCGGAAGTGTTTCTGAGACTACCTGAGACTGGACAGCTCAGAAATTTGTGCGCAGCTACCGTCTACAGGGTAATACTACTGGTGTTCTCATACCGAGATCCAGCTGTGCTGAGGATCTCTTAAGTCTGACTTAGATATGGGTGTATCCTGTGATCATTCACCAGGTCGTCCATGGACTCAATGACTTCGATCTGACTGCCATGAACAGACGAGAGGCTCCTCGCTGAATATGAAATAATGCCACATAATGCCCCCGCTGACTGGCTCTACATCTTCACAGGTTCAAATGGTTCAAATGGCTCTGAGCACTATGGGACTCAACTGTTGTGGTCATAAGTCCCCTAGAACTTAGAACTACTTAAACCTAACTAACCTAAGGACAGCACACAACACCCAGCCATCACGAGGCAGAGAAAATCCCTGACCCCGCCGGGAATCGAACCCGGGAACCCGGGCGTGGGAAGCGAGAACGCTACCGCACGACCACGAGATGCGGGCATCTTCACAGGTCTTCTCTCTGTAGTATGGTGTCAGCAATGGATGACGCATGGCAACTCGATACCTCATGCCAGCTTTCTGTAATCTCGTTCCAGACGATTCGTCATGACTCGCTGCCTATAACCTTTACCTGGATTTCACTGTTATCATCTGTATAATCGTCAAAATGAGTCGAACTACACTATGATCCTAAGTATAGTCCTTCTAGAACGATCTGTGCCCACTATTTATGCCACGTTACTGTTCAGAGTCCGTCTCGTAACAACCTTTTGGCAATTGTTGGAGTATAGTCGACGTCTATGCTATCTGTAGATATGACGCTCCCATGTGGCCCTTGCCAGTGAATCGAAAGACAGTGATAAGTTGCAAGGGTCAAAGGTAGGTAGTCACCTACATGATCTCCAGTATATATAACGAAAACGAATGTATTAACGGGACCGGTTCCACACCGTAACTGGAAAAAGAGTGAGCTTCATTCTCAGTCTGTATTCAGTTCAGCAGTAATACGGGGTAGGTCCAAGCCCCAAGTTAAGTATAACCCAACACTCCGACCACAGCTCAGAGGCAATTGCGTGTGGGCATTCAAGATCAGGATGTATCCAGATACCTCTCATGTGTCAAGATAAGCTGCCAACTTTCAAGGTCACCTGTCCAACCTATGCATTCTCACTGCAAAATCGAAGTCACTCTTCCCCCGCTCCCCTCCCCAATTGATCTAGGACTATTGAATGACTTAAATTGGTGAGTAAAAGAATTCCCCTCTCCACCTTCACTTTCTCTCTCTGAGCCAACAGCATGAATTAAGTCACATCCACACATCCTCCTCCCCCACCCTTTCACTCACTCATGGAATAATAGAAGTCTTGTTGTTCAAGGTCTGTTCAGCATAACGAGTGAATCATGAAGCATCAGCGGATCAGTCACCACCCCTCGGAGGACTAAAAAGAATGAGAAGACTATCATAGTCGAATGTAAGTGTTATAAACCCCTGCCTCTCGTACTTAGTAGGGATTTCCAATTTTAGGGTAATTTGTTGCAATGTTACTTCCTTTCTGCTGGTATTCCACAAATACCATCCTTTAAGTCTCATGATATATATTAATAACTAATTTTAAACTTGTAACGTTTACCATTATTGTAACAAATTACACTGAGATCCCAAGTTAAATGATTTCTGCAGTAAGCAAAACACATCAGTAAATTTACAATGTAAACGATCTCCCCATCATCACCATAGGGTAGGAATAAGCATGCAATTTATTAAACACAAACTAGAAGTGTGAGGACTAATTCCACGTCTAATGATCTTTGTGTGTCACATGCAA
Source organism: Schistocerca cancellata (assembly GCF_023864275.1). Lineage (NCBI taxonomy): Eukaryota > Metazoa > Arthropoda > Insecta > Orthoptera > Acrididae > Schistocerca > Schistocerca cancellata. The sequence goes on from NC_064628.1 coordinate 484,482,407, forward strand.
CTCTCTCCATATAGCAGGGAAAGGGAAGATTGCCATAGTTGCTTGCTGTCCGAGAGATATCGGACGCTCCAGCTGTGATAACTATCCTGCTGGGCTGAGCTCATCGCGGCTGCTTTGACCAGGAATGGTAATAAACATCCCACACATCTGAAAGCCGCAACGCTACTGGAAGAGAGGGGGGGGGGGGCAAGGGGTTGGAGAGAGAGAGAGAGAGAGAGAGAGAGAGGTGAAGAATGTAATACGCTTCCTTCTCCCCAGATACACTATGTGATCAAAAGTATCCGGACACTCCCAAAAACATACGTTTTTCATATTAAGTGCATTGTGCTGACAGCTACTGCCAGGTACTCCATATCAGCGACCTCAATAGTCATTGTGAGAGAGCAGAATGGGGCGCTCTGCGTAACTCACAGGCTTCGAACGTGGTCAGGTGATTGGGTGTCACCTGTGTCATACGCGACATTTCCACACTCCTAAACATCCCTAGGTCCACTGTTTCCAATGTGGTAGTGAAGTGGAGAAGTGAAGGGGCACGAACAGCACAAAAGCGTACAGGCCGACCTCGTCTGTTGACTGACAGAGAGCGCCGACAGTTGCAGAGGGTCGTAATGTGTAATAGGCAGACATCTGCCCAGACCATCATACGGGAATTCCAAATTACATCAGGATTCACTGCAAGTACTATGACAGTTAGGCGGGAAGTGAGAAAACTCCGATCTTATGGTCGAGCGGTTGCTCATGAGCCACACATCACGCTGGTAAATGCCAAACGACGCTTCGCGTGGTGTAAGGAGCGTAAACATTGGACGATTGAGTAGTGGAAAAACGTTGTATGTAGTGACGAATCACGGTACACAATATGGCGATCCGATGGCAGGGTGTCCGTATGGCGAATTCCCGGTAAACGTCGTGTGTCAGCGTGTGTAATGCCAAAATTAAAAATCGGAGCCGGTGGTATTATGGTGTGGTCGTGTTTTTCATGGAGGGGGCTTGCACCCCTTATTGTTTTGCGTGGCACTATCACAGCACCTTCTTGCTTCCCACTGTTGAAGAGCAATTCGGGGATGGTGATTGCATCTTCCAACACGATCGAGCACCTGATCATAATGCACGGCCTGTGGCGAAGTGGGTGCACGACAATAACATCTCTGTAATGGGCTGGCCTGCATAGAGTCCTGACCTGAATCTTATAGGACACCTTTGGGATGTTTTGAAATGCCGACTTCGTGCTAGGCTTCACTGACCGACATCGATACCTCTCGTCAATGCTGCCATTCCCAAGAAACCTTCCAGCACCTGATTGAACGTGTGCCTGCGAGAGTGTAAGTTGTCATCAAGGCTAAAGGTCGGCGAACACCGTATTGAATTCCAGCATTACCGGCGGGGGGTTATTTTCTACCAGGTGTCCGGATAATTTTGGTCACATAGTGTATGTGGAGTATTCCCTCGACACCTTACTCATTAAATGTCTATTAAAAAGTGGTATGCCAGCAATGACCACGATTCGGCTACCTTTATATGCACACCACTCCCACGCCAGGAAAAGAAGAGAAGCTCGATATGACAGGCACACCTTTATCTAAGCATGTGTAAGGAATTGGATCGAGGGAGAGAAGATAACCTATTTACCACAGAATAATTCCAGTGATGAATCGTTATTAACATTTCGAATTTCTCCTGTACCGTAAGCATCGTCTTACATTGACTGCACTAAAAATCCTCATCGTACTGCCTAAACTATACTGCGAAGAGATGATGAATGACTTAGCAAAATAGTTTGTCTTGAAACTAATTTTTGTTATAGACTGATTCGTTTTACTGAAGAAGACAGTGAACCTAGGAACTGAAAACGCATAACAAAATCATCACATACCATTTTGACAATCATCCTACAAGTTAATAAAATATTCTCGGGTTTCAAGCCGTGTCAAGTGGTTAACTGCCCACGAGTTTCCGGCAGAGATCTCCTCTGCCATTGTCAAATGGTTGACTGTCGTGTAAATTCCGATGCCGTGCTTATACTGGGTGGTCCATTGATCGTGACCGGGCGAAATATCTCACGAAATAAGCGTCAAACAAAAACACTACAGAGAACGAAACTTGTCTAGCTTGAAGGGGGAAACCAGATGGCGCTATGGTTGGCCCGCTAGATGGCTCTTCCATGGGTCAAACGGATATCAACTGCGTTTTTTAAATAGGAACCCCAATTTTTTATTACATATTCGTGTAGTACGTAAAGAAATATGAATGTTTTAGTTGGACCACTTTTATCGCTTTGTGATAGATGGCGCTGTAATAGTCACAAACATATGGCTCACAATTTTAGTCGAACAGTTGGTATTAGGCAGGTTTTTTAAATTGAAATACAGAACGTAGGTACGTTTGAACATTTTTATTTCGGTTGTTCCAATGTGACACATGTACCTTTGTGAACTTATCATTTCTGAGAACGCATGCTGTTACAGCGTGATTCCCTGAAAAAACCACATTAATGCAATAAATGCTCAAAATAATGTCCGTCAACCTCAATGCATTTGGCAATACGTGTAACGACATTCCTCTCAACAGCGAGTACTTCGCCTTCCGTAATGTTCGCACATGAATTGACAATGCGCTGACGCATGTTGTCAGGCGTTGTCGGTGGATCACGATAGCAAATATCCTTCAACTTCCCCCACAAAAGAAATCCGGGGACGTCAGATCCGGTGAACGTGCGGGCCATGGTATGGTGCTTCGAAGACCAATCCACCTGTCATGAAATATGCTATTCAAATCCGCTTCAACAGCGCGCGAGTTATGTGCCGGACATCCATCATGTTGGAAGCACATCGGCATTCTGTCATGCAGTGAAACATCTCGTAGTAACATAGGTAGAAAATTACGTAGGAAATCAGCACACACTGCAACATTTAGATTGCCATCGATAAAATGGTGGCCAATTATCCTTCCTCCCATATTGCCACACCATACATTAATCCGCAATTTATGGTGCATAGAAATATGGTACGGGTGCAGTCGATGTTTATGTAGCATTCTCAACAGCGACGTTTTTGAGATTCCCGATTCTCGCACTATTTGTTTGCTACTGATGTGCGGATTAGCTGCGACAGTAGCTAAAACACCTACTTGGGCATCATCATTTGTTGCAGGTCGTGGTTGACGTTTCACAAGTGGCTGAACACTTCCTGTTACCTTAAATAACGTAAGTATCCGGCGAACGGTCCGGACACTTGGATGATGTCATCCAGGATACGGAGCAGCATACATAGCGCACACCCGTTGGGCATTTTGATCACACTAGCCATACATCAACACGATATCGACCTTTTCCGCAATTGGTAAACGGTCCATTTTAACACGGGTAATGTATCACGAAGCAAATACCGTCCGCACTGGCGGAATGTTACGTGATACCACGTACCTATACGTTTGTGACTATTACAGCGCCATCTATCACAAAGCGAAAAAAGTGGTCCAACTAAAACATTCATATTTCTTTGCGTACTACACGAATATGTAATAAAAAAATGGGGGTTCCTATTTAAAAAAAAACGCAGTTGATATCCGTTTGACCTATGGCAGTGCCATCTAGCGGGCCAACCATTGCGCCATCTGGTTTCCCCCTTCATGCTAGACTAATCTCGTTGTTTGTAGTTTTTTCGTTTGACACTTATTTCGTGAGATTTTGGCCCGGTCACTACCAATGGACCACCCTGTATAGTGCGCCAGCGCCTGTGGTGTCACTGGCGCCCATCCTGGCACCATATATGGCAATGTTTCAGTGGCGCGACTGCCAGGCCTGCTTTTACTCCCCAATCACAGGATCCTTGGCCGTACTCAGCTGCAATCCACCGTCTTTGTCCGATATTTTGACCTCTATTGCTTCTTTTATTACGCTCTGCCAGAAGGCGTTGATCATTTTGATAACAGAAGTATTGTCGAATGAAAGTCGGTGTCCATTTTCCAGTGCATGCGCCATTACAGCTGATGTTTCGGGATGGCGTAAGCGGAAACAAATTTCGTGTTCTATGTGGTGTTGTTCACTAGTGCGGACAGTCTGACCGACGTAAAACTGCCCACACCCACATGGTATTTTATATATGCCAGGTGTTCTGAGGCCTACATAGTCTTTCACAGGCTTCATTAACTGCTGGATCTTTGCTGGGTGCCTAGAGACTGCGCCGATTTTATGTTCCTTCGGGAGCTGCCTAATCTTCCCTGTTATTTAGTTACAAACGGTCAAATCGCCACCTTCCTGGTGCTTCTTCGGAGGCCTTCTGATTTTGCATCTTAGATGAAACTGCTTGCAAAATTTTTGTTGTAACAGTTTTCCTTGAAAACTTTACGTAAGTAGCTCAGTTTCCTCGGCAAGATTTCGGCGTCTCAGACCTGTTCAACTCGGTGTACCAATGTCCTCAGGACCGACCATTTCTGTACGGGTGATAGTAGTTGGTTGCATGCACATACCGATCGATGTCCGAGATACCCATGGGGTTTACGGCGGAGCCGCGCTGGGTAGCCGCGCGGTCTCAGGCGCTTTGTCACGGTTAGCGCGGCTCCCCATGTCGGAGGTTCGAGTCCTCCCTCTGGCGTGAATGTGTGTTGTACTTAGCGTAAGTTATTTTAAGTTAAATTAAGTATTGCGTAAGCCTAGGGACCGATACCTCAGCAGTTTGGTCTCTTAGGAACTTACAGCAGACTTGCAGAAACTTTACAGCGGACTAGGACGCCCAGAAACGGCAAGGAAACGTCAATCTCTACATTATCTGATCGCGTATTTTGTTGTTGTGTTCCAGGAACCCTTCCAGCTTGTCGCGTCCATGAGGCAATATGGCGAAAGTATCATCGACGAAGCGATAAAAACAACTAGGCTTTGCAGGAACCGCATCCAATACGATGTCCTTAAAATGCTCCATAAAGAGGTTGGCTACAGCTGCAGCTAATGGGCTCCCCACTGGTACGCCTTCCGTCTCGTTGTAATATTCTCCACCATGTAAAAAATATGATGAAGTCAGGATATGGTTAAAATGGCTCTGAGCACTATGGGATTCAACTTCTGAGGTCATCAGTTCCGTAGAACGTAGAACTACATAAACCTAACTAACCTAAGGACATCACACACATCCATGCTCAAGGCAGGATTCGAACCTGCGACCGTAGCAGTCGCGCGGTTCCGGACTGAAGCGACTGGAACCGCACGAACACTCCGGCCGGCGAAGTCAAGGTGTTGTTGTGGTCTTCAGTCCTGAGACTGGTTTGATGCAGCTCTCCATGCTACTCTATCCTCTGCAAGCTTCTTCATCTCACAGTACCTACTGCAGCCTACATCCTTCTGAATCTGCTTAGTGTATTCGTCTCTTGGTCTCCTTCTACGATTTTTACCCTCCACTCTGCCCTCCAATACTAAATTGGTGATCCCTTGATGCCTCAGAACATGTCCTACCAACCGATCCCTTCTTCTAGTCAAGTTGTGCCACAAACTCCTCCCCAATTCTATTCAGTACCTCCTCATTAGTTATGTGATCTATCCATCTAATCTTCAGCATTCTTCTGTAGCACCACATTTCGAAAGCTTCTATTCTCTTCTTGTCCAAACTATTTATCGTCCATGTTTCACTTCCATACATGGCTACACTCCATACAAATACTTTCAGAAACGACTTCCTGACACTTAAATCTATACTTGATGTTAACAAATTTTTCTTGTTCAGAAACGCTTTCCTTGGCATTGCCATTCTACTTTTTATATCCTCTCTACTTCGACCATCATCAGTTATTTTGCTCCCCAAATAGCAAAACTCCTTTACTACTTTAAGTGTCTCATTTCCCAATCTGATTCCCTCAGCATCACCCGACTTAATTCGACTACATTCCATTATCCTCGTTGTGCTTTTGTTGATGTTCATCTTATATCCTCCTTTCAAGACACGGTCCATTCCGTTCAACTGCTCTTCCAAGTCCTTTGCTGTCTCTGACAGAATTAAAATGTCATCGGCGAACCTTAAAGTTATTATTTCTTCTCCGTTGATTTTAATACCTACTCCGAATTTTTCTTTTGTTTCTTTTACTGCTTGCTCAATATACTGATTGAACAACATCGGGGAGAGGGTACAACCCTGTCTCACTCCCTTCCCAACCACTGCTATTCCTTTCATGTCCCTCGACTCTTATAATTGCTATCTGGTTTCCGTACAAATCGTAAACAGCCTATCGCTCCCTGTATTTTACACCTGCCACCTTCAGAATTTGAAAGAGAGTATTCCAGTCAACATTGTCAAAAGCTTTCTCTAAGTCTACAAACGCTACAAACGTAGGTTTGCCATTTCTTAATCTCGCTTCTAAAATAAGTCGTAGGGTCAGTATTGCCTCACGTGTTCCCATATTTCTACGGAATCCAAACTGATCTTCCCCGAGGTCGGCTTCTACCAGTTTTTCCATTCGTCTGTAAAGAATTCGCGTTAGTATTTTGCAACTGTGACTTATTAAACTGATAGTTCGGTAATTTTCACATCTGTCAACGCCTGCTTTCTTTGGGATTGGAATTATTATATTCTTCTTGAAGTATTTCGCCCTTCTCATACATTTTGCTCACCAGATGGTATTGTTTTGTCAGGACTGGCTCTCCTAAGGCTGTCAGTAGTTCTAATGGTATGTTGTCTGCTCCCGGGGCCTTGTTTCGACTTACGTCTTTCAGTGCTCTATCAAACTCTTCACGCAGTATCATATCTCCCATTTCATCTTCATCTACATCCTCTTCCATTTCTATAACATTGCCCTCAAGTACATTGCCCTTGTATGGACCCTCTATATACTCCTTCTACCTTTCTGCTTTCCCTTCTTTGCTTAGAACTGGGTTCCCATCTGAGCTCTTGGTATTCATACAAGTGGTTCTGTTTTCTCCAAAGGTCTCTTTAATTTTCCTGTAGGCAGTATCTATCGTACCCCTAGTGAGATAAGCCTCTGCATCCTTACATTTGTCCTCTAGCCATCCCTCCTTAACCATTTTGCACTTCCTGTCGATCTCATTTTTGAGACGTTTGTATTCCTTTTTGCCTGCTTCATTTATTGCATTTTTATATTTACTCCTTTCGTCAATTAATTTCAATATTTTTTTCTGTCACCCAAGGATTTCTACTAGCCCTCGTCTTTTTACCTACTGGATCCTCTGCAGCCTTCACTACTTCATCCCTCAAAGCTACCCATACTTCTTCTGCTGTATTTCTTTCCCCCATTCTTGTCAATTGTTCCATTATGCTCTCCCTGAAACTCTGTAAAACCTCTGGTTTAGTCAGTTTATTCAGGTCCGATCTCCTTAGATTCTCACCTTTTTGCAGTTTCTTCAGTTTTAATCTGCAGTTCATAACCAATAGATTGTGGTCAGAGTCCACATCTGCCCCTGGAAATGTCTTACAATTTAAATCTGGTTCCTAAATCTCTGCCGGCCACGGTGGTCTAGCGGTTCTGGCGCTGCAGTCCGGAACCGCGGGACTGCTACGGTCGCAGGTTCGAATCCTGCCTCGGGCATGGGTGTGTGTGATGTCCTTAGATAAGTTAGGTTTAAGTAGTTCTAAGTTCTAGGGGACTTATGACCTAAGATGTTGAGTCCCATAGTGCTCAGAGCCATTTGAACCATTTTTTTGTTCCTAAATCTCTGTCTTACCATTATATAATCTATCTGAAACCTGTCAGTATCTCCAGGCTTCTTCCATGTATACAACCTTCTTTTATGATTCTTGAACCAAGTGTTAGCTATGATTAAGTTATGCTCTGTGCAAAATTCCACCAGGCGGCTTCCTCTTTCATTTCTTAACCCCAATCCATATTCACCTACTACGTTTCCTTCTCTTCCTTTTCCTACTGTTGAATTCCAGTCACCCATGACTATTAAATTTTCGTCTCCCTTCACTACCTCAATAATTTCTTTTATCTCATCATACATTTCTTCAATTTCTTTATCATCTTCAGAGGTAGTTGGCATATGAACTTGTACTACTGTAGTAGGCGTGGGCTTCGTGTCTATCTTGGCCACAACAATGCGTTTGTAGTAGCTTACCCGCATTCCTATTGCTTTATTCATTATTAAACCTACTCCTGCATTACCCCTATTTGATTTTGTATTTATAACCCTGTATTCACCTGACCAAAAGTCTTGTTCCTCCTGCCACCTAACTTCACTAATTCCTACTATATCCAACTTTAACCTATCTATTTACCTTTTTAAATTTTCTGACCTACCTACTCGATTAGGGGATTTGATATTCCACGCCCCGATCCGTAGAACGCCAGTTTTCTTTCTCCTGATAACGACGTCCTCCTGAGTAGTCCCCGCCCGGAGATCCGAATGGGGGACTGTTTTACCTCCGGAATATTTTACCCAAGAGGGCGCCATCATCATTTATCCATACAGTAAAGCTGCATGCCCTCGGGAAAAAATTACGGCCGTAGTTCCCCCTTGCTTTCAGCCGTTCGCAGTACCAGCCGTTTTGGTTAGTGTTACAAGGCCAGATCAGTCGAGGTATGTTTAAATAAATTTACGATGGTGTCGCCAAAGAGTCAGGACAGCAGGTCTCTAGAGCCTGTGATGGACACACACGTGAACAGGGAAACCACAATAGAACTAACCACAATATCCCTTTCACCAAGGCGTACATATTTAATTCGATGACCGAAGTCCACCGTATTCTTTATATGGTGCGTACAATGTCCCTCGTGCATCGAGAGGAGACTGGCCAGATACTTAGCAAGCCTATAAGTCGATGATCCAAGTTGCTCATTATAGGTCTTAAAGGTGTATCCCTCTTATGCATTTTTCGCAGATTGTAGAACATGAGTGGTCTGGGTGCCTGATGGAGGAGGTTTTTAATAACGTTCTCTTCCAGCGATGACAGTTTGAGCAGCACCGAAGTCTTCCTCACTGCTCTGGATGTTGGGTCCCAGGGCCGTTTTCGGTATGTATCTCCTTCAGCATCGGTCAAATTTTCGCGTCGTAGTCGCTCTTTCCATTAGGACAGCGGCATTGCCCTTGTCAGCTGGCAGGACAACGGTGAGCGAATCGTTGCGGAGAGCACGGAGGCCATCGCTTTCAACGAAAGTCATTTTCATCTTTGATGCTGGCGGCTTGGATTTTAAAAGAATGCGGCGGTCCCACCGCCAAAACATTGTAATGTATGTATGATCCTGGACTGGGCACAAGTGACATCTCTGGGGCCATCGCGGCTGTATAAGCATGGCAGCGGCATTCACACAACAGTGAACCACTTGACAGTGAGAGAGGAGATCCCTGCCGAAAGCTCTTGGGCAGTTAAGCACTTGATGCGGCTTGAACCACAGAGAATATTTTATTAATGGATATCGCAACGAGAGCTTGCATTCGTACGTCCAACAGTTTGTTCATTGTTTTTCTAAAATTCCACAACCACGAAACTGGTGGGTTCCTTTGACTACTGCATGACAGCAAAGGACCTGATGCACACGTACTCGTATCTAATTACTAATTTTTTTATATTATTTACCAATAATTTTGAGTATCTGCAACCTCCAGAGTTTTTATAGCTAGCAGTGTGTCTTTAAAGAAGTACTTTAAGGCTGACACCTGGAATAATTACACTTTGTAGGTACTCTGGCTGGGTGAGGTATCAGTATCACAGCTGGGTAGCAGTGAAAGCAACCCACACTCGATAGGGTAACCAATAAGAGCACACATATCCCTGTACGAAATCTTTATTAATTTCCATATACATTTAAACACATAATATGGAGAAACTCTGGATACATATAGGTACAGTATAAACTGTATCAGCATTTGGTACACTGGTCACTGCTGTTATTCCATGAGCCTTAAAAAAAAATAAAGCACCTTAAGCTGTTCCCAAAAATTTCATTATTTCACACGTCTTAAGAAACCCATGTAATGTATCGAATAGAATTTTTCTTTCCCTTTACAAAAGAAAAAAAAACAGTCAGAAATAATAATTTAAAGGTGTCTAAACGTAACGCATACGTATTAATTTTTACAATTTTCTAAAAGCTTTTATTTAGAATTTCGGCGGATTGGAAAGCCTGCACCGGATAAATCACGAGAGAGGTTCTGCCCCTCGCCCCTTTCCGACCGTAATGAAATTACGGTCAGGCGCAGCGGGGTGCCACAGTTATCGCGGCTGAGGCGGGGAATAAATCGTTTTTTAATCGAGGCAAGCGTGCAGTGGAGGATGGGCAGCGCCAGAATATGCCCTCTCGGGAAAGCAAAAAGACAATAATGCTATTTTTAAGCTTATAGTAAAGTAAACAGGTCTTAGAGAGAACAGTATTTATCAGACCAAAGCAATATAAGAAACGATTTAAACGTAAAACGAGCACACCGCATGAAGTTGAAAAGTGAACCCATTTGCATAGAACCTGCCACTCGTATATACAGTGAAATGGCTTGCTGCAGCAGATGGATGAGATATATACTTCACTACACTGAATCTGGTACCAGTTTCGGATACAGCTGATTTGTGCTTAGTCTTAAATTACACTGTCACAGACCAAACATAAACCTACAGTCTACCTGATATTTTAACGCATCCCTCAAAATACTGTTCATTCTCAATCGGCATGCAATGCATAATCTATTTTCTCTTACCTCACTCGAGAGAAACGATCGTAGCGAATTGGCGTAATGCTGAATTTTATGAAACTGAATGCCACTTCAGATGGCTTGTGACACCCATGACTCAGTTCAGGCACCGCCATGCAGTATGATGGTGTTCTCTCGTTTGTTACACAAAACACTATGCAAGTACATAGCGATATAGAATATCAGATCATTCTTGTCCACTTCTAACTTTAGGCACCGTTTTAATTTCTTGACAACTATAAACAATTTTTTTAACGTACAAAAATCTCATGATGTGATTCATAGACGAACAACACGGGTTCTTGACTTAATTCAGCACATAATATTGTCATTGTTAGTAAGGAAACATCAGTGTAATCCAAGGAGGACAAAAAGTATCAAAAAGGCAGTGTTACCATACTGGTTAGCACCATTTACGCAGGCAACACAATTTCAAACACCACTTATTCTGATGCTACTTTCAAAATTAAGTTCTGCAATTACGTGAAAATATCGCAGGTAATGAGGAAGTAAGTGCACTCAAACGATTGCTAAGTAATACCAAGCAATTGGGGCTCTAAGTTTACCAATAAATACGTAAATACGTAGATATCTGTGCATCAAGGTTTTTTCCGTAGGCTGATGGTTCTTCGCTGTCATACCGAAGTCACAGACACCAACAAATTACGTAGGTGAGGAATGAGTTTTACGCAAATAACAAAGTAACTGGGGGTTGATTGCCAAAATGTTAGTTAATGATTTTTTATGCATTTGCAGTTAATACGCTCGTTTCCTTGTTTTAGTTAACGAATCAGTGCTCAGCAAACTTTATGTTTTAATATAAACTATTTTGCTAACTCGTTCATCATCTCTGTGGACTACAACGTGGACAGTATGACGAGATTTTTGAGTACAGTAAACGCAAAAACAGTGTTTCATGTACAGGAGAAATTTGATAGTACGTAAAAAGTAATTGTACAGTCCTTGGCGCCCTGAGGATTTCCACGAAATGGCCCAAGTTGCATGACTGGATTCCGGGGATTTTCTCTTCAAGAAAACAAGGTACTGAACTGCAGCCGGGGTACAATAACGTCAGACAAGTCTTCGTGCTTAATATTTACATTTCAGATTGGCAAATTCGCAAATTAGTCACTTTAATACCAACTGCCAACTAACGTAAATAAAGTAATAGGACCGTTTAAACAATTTTCGTCTTAGGCGACACAACAAGTATGAATATATACAAAGGGTATTCTATTACAATGTAAATATTAAGTCAACTTCCTTAAATGGGATTTTTGTATTACCATCCTTCTGATGGACAGTTTAAGGGACTTCGGTTGTTCGATAAATGGAAAACTACAAAGTACTCAGGTCCCTGAGGGGCGTCCTCCACTAACTAGCATTCAGTAAAATTTAGAAAGCGGAACAGGTGATAAACTCTTACAGTTTGTGTCTTTCCCACCAGGAAGTAGACAGGTAAATAACACGCTCTGGACATAAACTGCCACAACCGCATGGTGACGAAGGACACACCTTAGACTTAGCAGGTTCCATGGACAACACTAAAACGTACTAAAATACGCATTTATTTCTTATGCAAGCAGCCGCTCTAAAGATTAAATTAAAGCCGCTCACATACAATCTTAAGAGCAATAGCACATCATACATATCAATATTACAATTTCGCTGAGGCAACAAGGCTCTAATCATAATTGAGAGGCTACATGTCTCTCGCATCACTAAAAAGTGAAAAATCAGGACAAGGCGTTCACGCAACTTGGTCTGAGAGTGCAAGGACATGTTATACCACTGCTTCCGAAATAATAAACTTCATTTCTTTTAAATTCGCCACGAGACACCAAGAGGAAAGACCAAAGAAAATAAAATCTAGCATATAAGGAGACATGTGCCAAATCCACGGCTCTAGCTTAAGGATGACGAAGACAGCAATGCACTGCCAGGCCCAGAGAAAAACTGAAGGGGAGCAGACACCATATCCATATAAGTATATAATTTACTAGAAGGACTAGCCTCCCCTTCCATTGCAACCACCGAGATGGATGCCACAGCACAGGCCTTCACAAACACTCTCTCCAGACCCCTGGTTCCGCCCGACCGATCCAACATAACTTGCTTTCCGCGAACCAACTAATCTCTCTTCCCGAGCGCCGCCTGCCTTTCTCGTATGGAGGCCAACCAAAGATTCTGCTTTCGGTAAAAGATCGACTATGAGCCTCCCCACCGATCCCACAAATTCCCCCCCCCACCCCCCGCCCCCAGAAAAGGAGAGGGTTGGAGCATATTACGTACTCTCTTAGCTGATACGCACTCTAGATGTCTTGCTGGTGGCCATGTTACGAACTAGGAGAGTAATGCGGCTCAGAATCCAGAAAGCGAGGGACTAATTTACTATAACGAAATTAGAATTATATTAATACCTTCAGCTGCCGACGGGCGTTGATATATATCAATGGGGACAGGTGAAAATGTGGCCCCGACCGGGACTCGAATCCGGGATCTCCCGCTTACATGGCAGACACACTATCCATCTGAGCCACCGAGGGCACAGAGGATAGCACGACTGCAGGGACTATCTCGCGCACGCCTCCCGTGAGACCCACATTCTCACCTTGTATGCCCACATACTATATTCGTTGTGTCCCACCCCAACACACTCATTACTCGTGGAAAACATTCTTACCAGGTCCCATAAGAGTTCGGGGAATATGTGTGCATCCGCACAGAAGAAGTGGGTCCGAAAGAGCAGACACCATATTCATATAAGTATATAATTTATTAAAAGGCCTAGCCACCCCTGCCATTGCAACATTAAAGTTCTGAATGAAAACCAGGCCGCCTAACTTGGCTTTAAATGCGCATCTCCCTTGGTTGTGACAATGCACCTACCTGTGTTGTGCCAATTTTTTGTTACGTCTGACTCTTTTTCTCGTTATGCCCGATAACCTAGGGGGTGATTTTACTTGGAAGTATCTCATTAACCGACGAAAATGTAAGGAGATAAGTAAACATGAAGGAGGAAGGAGCTGCCTTAATCGCCTCGTGCTGGACGGAATTAAAAGCACATCCCAGTTGTTCTGAGACCTATCATGAGAAACAATTAACAGGAATTGAGATTCCACAAACGAAGTTTGTGGATAATAAGGGGTGGTAGCAATGTGCCTAATGGCGTTTTTGAAACAAAATCCTTTATATTCTTTTGAAATGAATCCTGGCGCATTATCGCAAATCAAGGACTTGGGCGGATCAAAGATGGAAAATATTTTAAATAGATAGTTAACAGACAAGGCTCCAGTCACCCCTTGACTAGGAACTGAATGAAAAAAAGGTGCAAACTACGGCTAGGATGAAACGATTCCCATCCCGAGTACGAGGAAGTGCAAGACAGCCAAGGCGAAATGCTCCAGGAAGAATGTGAAGAAATCTGAAAAGTAATTGCACACTTAAACGCAGAGGAAGGGATGGATAGGTGAAAACAGCACATTCGAGGCAGCTATGAGGGGGAAAACTTATCTGATGAAATCATAGAAGAACCTGAAATCGATAAGGAAGACTTAAGAGATCCAGTATTAGAAACTGAATTCAGAAGAGAAGACTTCAGATCAAATAAAGCCTAAACCATTGGAGGAAATGACAACCAAACAAGTACTCAAGTTAGTCTGAAGATAAGTGAAACTGGCGATTTAGTAGGAGACTTTCGGGAAAAGATCATCCAAGCTCCTGAAACGAATAACATAAAAAAGGATGGGAAAAAATTGAGGACCGGTTAGTTGACGATCAGTTTGGCTTTAGGAAAGGGTACAGGCACGAGAGAGGCAGGTCTGATTTGGCGCTTTGTAAAGGAAGCAAGGCTGATGAGAAATCAAGATACGCTCGTAGGATTTCTCGATCTAGAAAAGGCGTTCGACAATGTGAAACGATGCTAAATGTGTGAGATTCTGCGAAAAACAGAAATAAGCTATAGGGAAAGACTTGTAATACACAAAAGGTACAAGAACCATGGTGGAACGAGAAGACAGGCAGACAAAGAACAAAGTGCTTGTATTAAAGAGGGTGTCAGACAAAGAGGCACTCTTTCGCCCAGACTGTTCAGTCTGTCCGTCGACGAACCAGTGACCGAAATAAAAGTTTCAAGACTGGGATTGAAATTCAGAGTGAATGGATATCAGTGACAACATTCGCTGGTGACATTGCTATCCTGTTAAGCAGAATTACAGAATATTTTGAATGTAATCAACAGTCTGATGAGCACAAAATATGAATTGATAGTAAATCGATAAAAAGCGTAAGTAATGATAAGTTTCAGAAACAAGAACTGCGAGAAAAGCAACGTCAAAATTGGTGGTTATGAAAAGGACGAAGTCAATGGATTCTGCCAGCTTGGGAACTAAGGAACCCATGACGGATAAAACAAGGAGCACATAAAAAACAGAATAGCCGAGGGAAAGACGACATTACTAGCCAAGAAAAGTCAACTGGTTTTTGAAAAAGTACTTTTGAAGCACAGCATTGTATGATAGTGAATCGAAGCCTCCAGTGTTGCAGAAGAATGCTGAAAATCAGGTGGATTTATAAGGAATGGGAGGTTCTCCGCAGAATCGGCGGAAGAAAAGATATGGAAAATACTGACAAGAAGAAGCGATAGGATGATAGGCCACGTACTGAGGCATCGGGGACTAACGTTTGTGGTACTAGAGGGAACCGTAGAGGGTAAAAGATGTAGGGAAAGACGAAGTGTAATACGTCCAGTAAATAACTGAGGACGTAGGGTGCATGTTCTACTCTGAAATGAAGAGTTAAGGCGCAGGAGAGGAGATCATGGCGTGCCGCATCAAACAAGTCACAAGACTGGTGACTTACTCCCGAAATAAACTTCTTTTTTGAGATCCTCCTTTCTCACGTGGTGTCTTCTGGTCTAACGTTTAACTGGACGAGAGGAATCTTATTTCTGCTGCTTGCGTCTGGGACTTCTGCGTGTTCTCATCCGTGCCTCGCTGCAGTACAGTAGTGGTGGAACAACAATGGCTTTTTCTGTTTTTAATGTTTTATTTATCTTTATCTCCTACAGTGCCTTCTTATTGGGCTATTTTGAAGAAAACTGCTATTTTACCTCTGTCAACATCTTTAACTTTAACCGAGTGATACACACAGACGGATCATGGATATCAGAAACACAGATTCAACTGTCGGCAATTAAATTTAGCAGTTTGCCTCAAAGTGCAAAAAGTTCTGAATTTAATTAGTTTTCATTTCCTAGTGTGGTGCAAATAAAACTGCGAATGGCAATAAGCAGAAGAATAGCTATAAAACTGTAACAAGTACACATGAAGAATAACATCTATGACGTTTTTAAGTTGAAATTCGAACTATTATTACGTAACGAAAAACTAGAAAGTGCCAGAAGTGCGTATAATCTTAGTTTTCATTGCCAAATACGTAAAAGGAAATGGTATAAATACAAGTATGTATATATCACAAGTCAGATGCATTTCAGAAATTAATCTTGAAACGCTTACTGCACGAAAAATTAGTTTCATTCAACTGTAATCAGACGAATCCAGAATAGTAGTTATTAATAATAGATATTAATCTCCAGTGCCTCAGTCATACATACGAGAGATATTACACGCAAGGTATCCGAATAATAGGCCGAAAGCTGTAAGAGAAGACAGAGATTGGAACGTATGCAACAAACAATGGAAGACATTAGAGGCAAGCGGTACTCTGAAATCAAAAGTTTGGCACATGGTGAGTATTCAAGACAGACCGCATCAAACCAGTAAGAAGACTTATGACCCAAAAAGTTGTTCAGGTTATAAGCAGATGATGCATTCCGAGCTTGCTAAGCAAAAACACCTACTGAGACTTTCTTAAGTTAGTGTGCTAATATTGCAACAAACATCATTCTCATCTTCTGTTTAATACTGCCAGCGGTGTGACTTCCGTCCTCAATTACTGGTTATGGGCTAATACCTATTACGCTGATTGATAGTAAAGTTGGAAAATAGCCACTTGCGAAGAAACTGAAAATTCTCGATACCATTACATTCGGCGTTGTGACAAATCTACATCTACATTTGCATGCATACTCCGCAAGTCACCTTACGTGGCTGAGCGTATGAGCGTACCTTTTGCTATCACTGGTTACCTTCTTTTCTCCATTATATGACACAGTCAGTCTTGCAGGAGCCGGTCTGTAATTCTAAATGTTGAAGTCTTCTTATACGAACAGTTTATTTTCCATGACCGGAAATATTTGTACAGTTATGACTAGTTTCGGCAAATCTTAATCGTCATTTTCAAATGATTAGTACAAAAAGAGCGTCTATAACGACCTTTATAGGTTTTCTCCTCGTCGCAGTTCACAATAATGTTGCCAGCAGTATAAAGTATTACCTTTACTGAAGAGTTACTTTATTATTGAGTGTGACAAAGTGGCAGCCTACGCTGATTCAATGGCAAGTAATTCTCATGTCGATCTGTGTTTCCAACAGCCGTGATATAAAAAGCTCTAAAAGACACATCAGCAAGTAGAACCTTACTGGAACTATGTTAGGGCAGCAGAAAATTGTCAATGAAAGAGCCTACATTGAGTCCTGATTAGCACTGACTGTAAGATCTCAATGTAAAACCGTTTTCGTGAAACGGTTTGAAGCTCGGTCAGGCAACTCTAGTGGAGTGTAGAAGCTGTGTGCTCTTTTGGGCGGAAATGGTGTTTTCGTAGCGTATATTAGAAGTAGGGACGAGGTGAACCTTCGTGATTAATCGAGTTATTTGTTTCAATACGGAAAACTAATATGTTCAGAGAGTGTATCTCACCTGCGCGGTCGCAGATTTCGGGAACCATTTGAACCATTCCGGTTACCTTGCCGTTGGTGGGGGGGGGGGGGGGGGCTTGCGTGCCTCAGCGATACAGATGGCCGTACCGTAGGTACAACCACAACGGAGGGGTATCTGTTGAGAGGCCAGACAAACGTGTGGTTCCTGAAGAGGGGCAGCAGCCTTTTCAGTAGTTGCAAGGGCAACAGTCTGGATGATTGACTGATCTGGCCTTGTAACAATAACCAAAACGGCATTGCTGTGCTGGTACTGCGAACGGCTGAAAGCAAGGGGAAACTACGGCCGTAATTTTTCCCGAGGGCATGCAGCTTTACTGTATGATTAAATGATGATGGCGTCCTCTTGGGTAAAATATTCCGGAGGTAAAATAGTCCCCCATTCGGATCTCCGGGCGGGGACTACTCAAGAGGATGTCGTTATCAGGAGAAAGAAAACTGGCGTTCTACGGATCGGAGCGTGGAATGTCAGATCCCTTAATCGGGCAGGTAGGTTAGAAAATTTAAAAAGGGAAATGGATAGGTTGAAGTTAGATATAGTGGGAATTAGTGAAGTTCGGTGGCATGAGGAACAAGACTTCTGGTCAGGTGACTACAGGGTTATAAACACAAAGTCAAATAGGGGCAATACAGGAGTAGGTTTAATAATGAATAGGAAAATAGGAAAGCGGGTAAGCTACTACAAACAGCATAGTGAACGCATTATTGTGGCCAAGATAGACACGAAGCCCACGCCTACTACAGTAGTACAAGTTTATATGCCAACTAGCTCTGCAGATGACGAAGAAATTGAAGAAATGTATGATGATATAAAAGAAATTATTCAGATAGTGAAGGGAGACGAAAATTTAATAGTCATGGGTGACTGGAATTCGAGTGTAGGAAAAGGGAGAGAAGGAAACGTAGTAGGTGAATATGGATTGGGGCTAAGAAATGAAAGAGGAAGCCGCCTGGTAGAATTTTGCACAGAGCACAACTTAATTATAGCTAACACTTGGTTTAAGTATCATGATAGAAGGTTGTATACATGGAAGAACCCTGGAGATACTAAAAGGTATCAGATAGATTATATAATGGTAAGACAGAGATTTAAGAACCCGGTTTTAAATTGTAAGACATTTCCAGGGGCAGATGTGGACTCTGATCACAATCTATTGGTTATGACCTGTAGATTAAAACTGAAGAAACTGCGAAAAGGTGGGAATTTAAGGAGATGGGACCTGGATAAACTGAAAGAAGCAGAGGTTGTACAGAGTTTTAGGGAGAGCATAAGGGAACAATTGACAGGAATGGGGGAAAGAAATACAGTAGAAGAAGAATGGGTAGCTTTGAGGGATGAAATAGTGAAGGCAGCAGAGGATCAAGTAGGTAAAAAGACGAGGGCTAGTAGAAATCCTTGGGTAACAGAAGAAATATTGAATTTAATTGATGAAAGGAGAAAATATAAAAATGCAGTAAATGAAGCAGGCAAAAAGGAATACAAACGTCTCAAAAATGAGATCGACAGGAAGTGCAAAATGGCTAAGCAGGGATGGCTAGAGGACAAATGTAAGGATGTAGAGGCTTATCTCACTGGGGGTAAGATAGATACTGCCTACAGGAAAATTAAAGAGCCCTTTGGAGATAAGAGAACCACTTGTATGAACATCAAGAGCTCAGATGGAAACCCAGTTCTAAGCAAAGAAGGGAAAGCAGATAGATGGAAGGAGTATATAGAGGGTCTATACAAGGGCGATGTACTTGAGGACAATATTATGGAAGTGGAAGAGGATGTAGATGAAGATGAAATGGGAGATACGATACTGCGTGAAGAGTTTGACAGAGCACTGAAAGACCTGAGTTGAAACAAGGCCCCCGGAGTAGACAACATTCCATTGGAACTACTGACGGCCTTGGGAGAGCCAGTCCTGACAAAACTCTACCATCTGGTGAGCAAGATGTATAAAACAGGCGAAATACCCTCAGACTTCAAGAAGAATATAATAATTCCAATCCCAAAGAAAGCAGGTGTTGACAGATGTGAAAATTACCGAACAATCAGTTTAATAAGTCACAGCTGCAAAATACTAACACGAATTCTTTACAGACGAATGGTAAAACTAGTAGAAGCCGACCTCGGGGAAGATCAGTTTGGATTCCGTAGAAATAGTGGAACACGTGAGGCAATACTGACCTTACGACTTATCTTAGAAGAAAGATTAAGGAAAGGCAAACCTACATTTCTAGCATTTGTAGACTTAGAGAAAGCTTTTGACAATGTTGACTGGAATACTCTCTTTCAAATTCTAAAGGTGTCAGGGGTAAAATACAGGGAGCGAAAGGCTATTTACAATTTGTACAGAAACCAGATGGCAGTTATAAGAGTCGAGGGACATGAAAGGGAAGCAGTTGTTGGGAAAGGAGTAAGACAGGGTTGTAGCCTCTATCCGATGTTATTCAATCTGTATATCCAGCAAGCAGTAAAGGAAACAAAAGAAAAATTCGGAGTAGGTATTAAAATCCATGGAGAAGACATAAAAACCTTGAGGTTTGCCGATGACATTGTAATTCTGTCAGAGACAGCAAAGGACCTGGAAGTGCAGTTGAACGGGATGGACAGTGTCTTGAAAGGAGGATATAAGATGAACATCAACAAAAGCAAAACGAGGATAATGGAATGTAGTCGAATTAAGTCGGGTGATGTGAGGGAATTAGATTAGGAAATGAGACACTTAAAGTAGTAAAAGAGTTTTGCTATTTGGGGAGCAAAATAACTGATGATGGTCGAAGTAGAGAGGATATAAAATGTAGACTGGCAATGGCAAGGACAGCGTTTCTGAAGAAGAGAAATTTGTTAACATCGAGTATAGATTTAAGTGTCAGGAAGTCATTTCTGAAAGTATTTGTATGGAGTGTAGCCATGTATGGAAGCGAAACATGGACGGTAAATAGTTTGGACAAGAAGAGAATAGAAGCTTTCGAAATGTGGTGCTACAGAAGAATGCTGAAGATTAGATGGGTAGATCACATAACTAATGAGGAAGTATTGAATAGGATTGGGGAGAAGAGAAGTTTGTGGCACAACTTGACCAGAAGAAGGGATCGGTTAGTAGGACATGTTCTGAGGCATCAAGGGATCACCAATTTAGTATTGGAGGGCAGCGTGGAGGGTAAAAATCGTAGGGGGAGACCAAGAGATGAATACACTAAGCAGATTCAGAAGGATGTAGGTTGCAGTAGGTACTGGGAGATGAAGAAGCTTGCACAGGATAGAGTAGCATGGAGAGCTGCATCAAACCAGTCTCAGGACTGAAGACCACAACAACAACAGACAAGTGTTGCCCTTTAGAGGGAATTCAGTCGCTCAATAGGTAGCGAACATAAATTAAGTTGTGGAGCCTGTAGTTAATTAGACGGTGGTGTTTTAGTGAACAAGACGGACATGAGTAGGGTTAACTGATATCAATAAAATACATTTGTTTCTGGGGAAATTCTGAGTGTGATGTTTTTGTATGACTCTTCCATGTTGGCTCTGAACTGAATTCCTCTTTCATAGTTGTGGAGATTATCGGCTGTAGGTGTTAGCAGCCAGTTGGAGGTGATATACAAACTGTTAGAGATGTAACGACTTATTCCAGTGGTCAGATTACGGAACCTTCGTGAAAGTAGTCGCACAGCGACAGGATTTTAATTATATACTACTGAGAGGTGAGAAACTTAAATCTGTTTCGCGGGTCAAAGCGAGCGTGGCGATACTTATTTAGATGGATTAACGCGTGTCCGCCAATAAACGTTTCCTAGATCCGCAAAACAGCACGTCGCGTAATTTGTCTCGCGCGGTGCAATTCGCGACGGCCACATGGAACTACACTAGACGCCACTGAAGCTTCGAGCAACGGACGAAAGAAACGTTTCAGTAACGAATGTAAAAGCTTCAAAATGGCTCTAAGCATTATAGGACTTAACATGTGAGGTCATCAGTTCCCTAGACCTAGAACTACTTAAACCTAACCAACCTAAGGACATCACACGCATCCATGCCCGAGGCTGGATTCGAACCTGCGATCGTAGCAGCAGCGCGGTTCCGGACTAAAGTGCCTAGAACATCTCGGCCACAACGGCCGGCACTGTAAAAGCTGTAAACAAATAAACATGTATGGTCGCAGGTACGAATCCTGCCTCGGGCATGGATGTGTGTGATGTCCTTAGGTTAGTTAGGTTTAAGTAGTTCTAGGGGACTGATGACCTCAGATGTTAAGTCCCATAGTGCTCAGAGCCATTTGAACCATTTGAACATAAACATGTCAGCATATATAGTGTGCTTAATGAAGTACGGCACTTTTTAAAGATTTCATGGCGTCAAAAGGCCAACTTGAAACGAAAGTGTAGTTTAATTTAGACATCTGATTCCTGAATGTTAGTCAACTGTTACAGATTTACGTTCCCATCGGAACTTCACGCATTTATTGGAAGTAGCTATGTTTCCTCGTAATCGAATGTTGCAATCTTGTTCCTAGAAATTTTTAATTCCAAAATGCCCCAGCTACAGCATTCTGAATGGTTTGGCACTCGTCTTGAAACCTCATGTAGATGTATACGAGAACCAGTATACTTGGTGCTTAATTAATACCGATTTTGCATTTCCTTCCTTCTGACGACTACGAAGCGACGTTCTCAAGAGTTCCTGGTCTTTTTCCTTCAGTGAATCAGAATTAGCCGCACGATCCTTGGCGATGTTGCGCGCGGTTCAATTGCGTCAGCTCGCCTCGCGTTAGGAATAGCCTCCCCGTGTCCAGCCGGTCTTACTTAGAAACGGAGGCGAGCAGGGCATCGCTTCGCTTCTCGGAAACACGAGAGCGCGCGAACAATTAAACATTTTGAGGCGCGTTTCCTATTAGCGGCAAGGAGATACTGACGCCTGCGGTGTGCGGATAAGCTGTTTTCACGCGATCGTAAACTTCTACCGGAGCCATAACGGAAAAGCGATTCCTACTCACGCTACCCACTAATGCTCTACACAGAGACGAACAATCCTGCCTGCAATTCAGCTTCAAGTTGTGTTACTTTATTTTTAACGGCATGTACATTTTCATCAAAAAGGAATATTTCTGAGCAAATATCTGCTGTTTTTGTCCTGACGCAGGTTATCATTGAACAGTACTAACTACGATTCGTTGCAGAGGAACAAATAGGTATCTCCCACCAGGAGAGAGTATTGGAATACTTTTTCTCTGTACGCCAAACTTTGTAGTAAACAGTGGTACTCGATTTCATTCATCTGTTTCGCATAAGGACCTGTTTATTTCGTTTGTAAAGGGGATTGTATTCTGTCTATGCACGCATTTGAAGAGAGACTTGTAATACATCTTTATATTCGATGAATTATTCTGGTACAATTCTACCCTTGAATGACGTTTACTAATTTTCTATCTTCATACTCGCAGAATCCATGCGCAAAGTAGTTCCATACAATAGCTATGCAATGAGCGCATAATTATTCTTTGTGGTACTCTGTCTGGTGGTTGTTAGGGAAAAGCTTCCCAGATTGTCTTCGTGCCGATTAGCCTGAGCATTGTTTGAAGAATTATAATCTGAGTATTGAGATTATGACAAAAGATAACTGATACGAAATTGTACGATTAAAAGGGAAATATATATATATGTAGCTGCTGCCACTAAAATCGATAATAACAATAATAATTATAAGTATATATATATATATATATATATATATATATATATATATACTCCTGGAAATTGAAATAAGAACACCGTGAATTCATTGTCCCAGGAAGGGGAAACTTTATTAACACATTCCTGGGGTCAGATACATCACATGATCACACTGACAGAACCACAGGCACATAGACACAGGCAACAGAGCATGCACAATGTCGGCACTAGTACAGTGTATATCCACCTTTCGCAGCAATGCAGGCTGCTATTCTCCCATGGAGACGATCGTAGAGATGCTGGATGTAGTCCTGTGGAACGGCTTGCCATGCCATTTCCACCTGGCGCCTCAGTTGGACCAGCGTTCGTGCTGGACGTGCAGACCGCGTGAGACGACGCTTCATCCAGTCCCAAACATGCTCAATGGGGGACAGATCCGGAGATCTTGCTGGCCAGGGTAGTTGACTTACACCTTCTAGAGCACGTTGGGTGGCATGGGATACATGCGGACGTGCATTGTCCTGTTGGAACAGCAAGTTCCCTTGCCGGTCTAGGAATGGTAGAACGATGGGTTCGATGAGGGTTTGGATGTGCCGTGCACTATTCAGTGTCCCCTCGACGATCACCAGTGGTGTACGGCCAGTGTAGGAGATCGCTCCCCACACCATGATGCCGGGTGTTGGCCCTGTGTGCCTCGGTCGTATGCAGTCCTGATTGTGGCGCTCACCTGCACGGCGCCAAACACGCATACGACCATCATTGGCACCAAGGCAGAAGCGACTCTCATCGCTGAAGACGACACGTCTCCATTCGACCCTCCATTCACGCCTGTCGCGACACCACTGGAGGTGGGCTGCATGGTGTTGGGGCGTGAGCGGAAGACGGCCTAACGGTGTGCGGGACCGTAGCCCAGCTTCATGGAGACGGTTGCGAATGGTCCTCGCCGATACCCCAGGAGCAACAGTGTCCCTAATTTGCTGGGAAGTGGCGGTGCGGTCCCCTACGGCACTGCGTAGGATCCTACGGTCTTGGCGTGCATCCGTGCGTCGCTGCGGTCCGGTCCCAGGTCGACGGGCACGTGCACCTTCCGCCGACCATTGGCGACAACATCGATGTACTGTGGAGACCTCACGCCCCACGTGTTGAGCAATTCGGCGGTACGTCCACCCGGCCTCCCGCATGCCCACTATACGCCCTCGCTCAAAGTCCGTCAACTGCACATACGGTTCACGTCCACGCTGTCGCGGCATGCTACCAGTGTTAAAGACTGCGATGGAGCTCCGTATGCCACGGAAAACTGGCTGACACTGACGGCGACGGTGCACAAATGCTGCGCAGCTAGCGCCATTCGACGGCCAACACCGCGGTTCCTGGTGTGTCCGCTGTGCCGTGCGTGTGATCATTGCTTGTACAGCCCTCTCGCAGTGTCCGGAGCAAGTATGGTGGGTCTGACACACCGGTGTCAATGTGTTCTTTTTTCCATTTCCAGGAGTATATATATATATATATATATATATATATATTGCTCCTTCGTACAAAAGGTTTGTAACAATTTATATTATTTGACATTTGAGAATTAATGATATTCATCGATATATTGCGTAGTTGTTAATCACAAGGGAACTTCCGAAAGACTGCATACGAACCTGTATTTAATAAGCCAAGAGCTCAATTACTTCTTCGGAAGGTTAAACTTCATCAAAGCCAAATATCCGCTTGATCTGAGGTTTCCCGATTATACAACGCTCCCAAAAATACAAGGCATTTTACTTGTACAGATTAGCAGACTGCCGCAAAGCACGAGCTTGCAGAGAAGAAGAATCATCGCCTGATTCCATTTTAGCAAGCAAAATTTCTGAATAATTTTGAGTGACTGAGTTATGACTGTGTTTCCTATTATGAATGATTGATTTCTCGAACTAATTGAGGAACTACATAATTACATAGATAGGAGGAAAAATTACAGACTGAATCTCATCTATGTCTACCCTGTTCTCTTCCTGACTTCAAGCTCTGTTGTGCACTGGCGGATCTACACGTGTTTCAGGAAGACTCTGTTGCTGCTTCCTGTAATATCACAACATAGCCACTTCAAAAATTTGCCAATTCCTGTGGATCTGCTAAACTCTACTCTACTCTTTGATTTGTATATTATTGTACTTGTGTCTACATATTACAGTGTTTTATAACATCTCACAGTACCTTGCTTTCATTTTCTGCATTATATACTATTGTAACCAAAGAAGTCCTTGAAATAACGTCGTAATTTGCATTAGGAAGTCCCTTTTATTTATTGATGTATCGCGCACACTCACAAACCACCCGTGACTGAATAAAGTTTTGTATGCATGCGTGGAACAACCATAGCAAATAATCCAGATGGTAATAAAGACAGCTTAGCACATTAGACAGTTTACAATGACCTTTCATACATATCTGTATTCAGTAACTTACGGAGACAAATGCTTTCTGAATGGATGCAAGGCCGTAACTAATCACCATCAATAAGTAAAGGAGACTTCCTAATACAACTTACGACGGTATTCCAACCATTTATTTAATTAAAGGTAAAGTTGCGGACTCATTTCATCTCTGCCATGCCGCAGATCTGTATATGCTGTTTTGTTACTGAATTACTTATTTCTTTATTTAATTAGGAACATCAGGTCCCCCTTATATCGAAACCGGGTTTCACACGTACAGGATCTCTTTTACATTATAGATACTCAAGAAACAACATTTTAAATATGACAAATAGCATTAAAATGATCTGAGTGTCTGTAGGGACAATGTGGGTAAACAATACTGACTATGAACTAATAAGTTAACACTGGCAATACTTCTGCTGCCACAGCTACTGCCACTAAAAGCGATAATAACAATAATAATTATAAGTATAATTTAAGTAACATGCTTTAGATTGAATTTTTCGTGAGTGCCATCCCTATGAACTAATCAACGAGTCTCTGTTTCGTTTGCGGTTTAGTTGTGGTTCTAGATAATGTGAAGTACCGGTTCATCTCTTCTGCCGGAACAATGGGGTCAGCTGTAGCGCTTGCCTAAACCACGACCAGGCAAGTTTTTCCGTAGGATAGGTGGTCCGTTTCTGTTGTTGGTTAATGTACGGGCACTGCTGAGTTTAGCATTTCTTACAGCTTAACGGCCTCTATTCCTCTATTTTTTTTTCCAAGCAATGCGATTTTCAGGCGTAGGGCGTAGTTCGTAGGGCCATTTTCAGTAGTAGGGCGCTGTTTGTATGCCCGATGTGCAGAGTCTTTGAAATTCATGAGCTGTTTAAGTTCTTCAGTTAGCCAAGGTGCAGGTTTCCTTCTTACTTTTACTGTAATTTTGGAGCATATTTGTCGTGTACTTGAGTAATTTGTTAGTAAACCCATGGCATTACCCTCCTGAATATTTTCTGTAACTATGACAGTAGTTTAGGAACTGAAGTTTTGTGTAGTGCTGTGCCAAAGAAATTAGGTACACATGTAAGTGTCTAGGTTAACTTTCTAGTGCCTCTAGTTTTCAGTCTGCTTTCCTTAGCTGCTGATGTTTAAATAGTTTATTTTCGAAATGTTTCTTCATAAATTAATTTAAACAACGTGTAGAATTTAGAAAACTTAATATCTACTATGTTTTTCTTATATAAACATCGTTCCAGATGTGAATTGCCGATGTCCTAGAATAAAGAGCAGCACTGTTCAGAGAAAATCCTTTCATAGGCCTATACTTCTGTTTTACCAAGCCTGTCTTCAGATTTAATACCTACCTGCAATGATTAGTGACGCCAGTATCTTTTATAAATACTTGACAATTTTCACTGCCGATACTCTTCCGTACCTGGTCTAACACTGATGCTGCACTTTTTTATATGCTACTGGGAGTACTTATTATTTGCACCATGCCAGGAGTGTCTAACTGTTAGAGGAAATTATTACCAGTACCAATGCTTATACTCACGTCTCCGCATTTTGCAATTCTAAAGACAGGCGACAGCAGTAGCAAAAAACACCGGCGCCTGTGTATACATGTATACTTGGGTAAGTGTAAGACTACAGATTTCTTTCTCTGCCTCTGAATGAAAAACAAAATCAAGTAGAAATGGACAGAGAACAATGTGTGTTACGGATATTCATCTTTCAAAACATCTAGCAATCTTTACTCTTTCCATTTTAAAAATAGTAAAGACTGAGACCAAAGTTAAAATAAAAACGTGAGACAAACATGCAATTGACGTGTTGACTGGGATGTATCTCTTGGTATTCAGCCACGTAGTAGAGAAAGCTTTTCTTTCGTCGAACCATTTTATACATTGATGGTCGATGAAGGAAATACCGTATCATCATTTCAGAAGTCTCAGAGAAAGTTTACGGAAAGCTAAAGATTTTGCTATCAGGCACTGAGATATCGATACAACTTACTTTACTACACAGCATAAAATATACATGCATGTGTGAGTGATATATTTCACCGTACTTACGAGCAACACAGGCACTGCAACACTGTATTTATCCGCAGACATCGATCAAGCGACTTTCAATTAAAATGTCTCCCCTGTATGGGAATATACATAATGAATGTGCGTGTGCAGGTTTTAGACAAATGATTGACGGCATATGAACATCTGGGTCTGGGCATGAAGCGTGCTCGGATAGCCTTATGGTAAGGCGACCACCCGCGATAAGTGGGACATCTGGTCTAGCACACATCTGCACTGTCGTCATTCCATTATACAGCTGATGGTTGTCCATGTTCGCAACTGTGAACATATTTCATGTATTTCATAACGGCTGTGGTCGTCAGAGTGCCTGTTACTTCGGACATGCACACATGTCCGAAGGAACATTGCAGCGTACTTGTGAAACACAGAGGAACTGCAATATTGTCACTATCGTATTTTGGAGGAGGTCTTCAGATCCCTAAACAGCCGCAAGCAAGAAGAAATACGTGTTACTGGAAAGAACATGAACTTCCTTCGTTCTGCTGATGACGTTGTAGAGGTTGCCTCAGATTACACTATGTGATGAAAAGTATCCGGACACCTGGCTGAAAATGTCTTGCAAGTTCGTGGTGCCCTCCATCGGTTATGCTGGAATTCAGTACTGTGTTGGCACGCCCTTAGCCTTGATGACAGCTTCTGCTCTCGAAGGCATAAGTTCAGTCCGGTGCTGGAAGGTTTCGTGGGGAATGGCAGCCCATTCTTCACGGAGTGCTACACTGAGCAGAGATATCGATGTCGGTCGGTGAGGCCTGGCACCAAGTCGGCATTCCAAAACATCCAAAGGTGTTCTATAGGATTAAGGTCAGGACTCTGTGCAGGCCAGTCCGTTACAGGGATGTTATTGTCACGTAACCACTCCGCCAAAGGCCGTGCATAATGAACAGGTGCTCGATTGTGTTCCAAGATGCAATCGCCATCCCCGAATTGCTCTTCAACAGTGGGAAGGAAGAATGTGCATAAAACATCAATGTAGGTCTGTTCTGTGATAATACCACGCAAAAAACAAGAGGTGCAAGCCCCTTCTATGAAAAACACGCTGCCATCGGACCGCCACATTGTGTACCGTGATTCGTCAATCCACAAAATATTTTTCCACTGTTCAGTCGTCCAGTGGTTACGCTCCTTACACCAAGCCAGGCGTCGTTTGCCGGCGTGATGTGTAGCTCATGAGCAACCGCTCGACCATGAAATCCAAGTAGTCTCACCACCCGCCTGTCATAGTAATAGCTATGGATCCTGATGCAGTTTGGAATTATTGTGTGATGGTCTGGATAGATGTCTGCCTATTACACATTACGGCGCTCTTCAACTGTCGGCGGCCTCTGTCTTGCACTGTACGTGTCCCTTCACGTTTCCACTTCATTATTACATCGGAAACAGTAGACCTAGGGACGCTGAGTACTGTGGAATTCACGCTTACAAACGTATGACACAAGTAACACCCAATCAATCACCTGCCCACGTTCGAAGTCCGTGAGTTCCACAGAGTGCCCCATTCTGCTCTCTCACGATGACTACTGAGGTGGCTGATATAGAGTACCTGGCAGCAGGTGGTAGCACAATGCACCTAATATGAAAACTTTTTTTGTTTTGTTTTGGGATGTCCGGATACTTTTGATAACATACTGTATGTTCAATAACTGATGAACAGAATAAGTTTTGAAGTAAGCCATAAAATGAAATAGGACCAAAAGAAAGCGTAATCAACACAGCAAAAATCAAATATTGGAGACTGAAATTTTATGTCAATAAGCAGTGTGGCACGGTGTAGCAGGACTGTAGGCGTGTAACTGCAAATCGCCAAGGAATTAATTACGTAAATTTGATTTTTAGAGATGATAATTAGAACTTTATGACTACCTTATGCTGTCAAGAACGTCACTAAAAAGTTGAATGTTCTTGACTGTACCGCAAAATACCTACAAAAGGCGAGAAACCTGATAAACTGTATTGGACAGCGCAGTTCCTAACAGGGCCTAAATAATGTAATGTGGTTAATGTAAATCAAAGAAAAGTAAGGACAGAGTTCTGCTACTGTTTCCCAACAAGTCACAATGACTGTACTTTATTAAAACATACATCTACATACACTGGTGTGCGAAACTTACGGCAAAAGTATCTTACGCATGATGTGTCACTATCAAGTAACATAGCTCGATGAAAGTTGGACAGTGCATAGAAAAAACTGCTACAGTACAGTACAGTACACAAAGTGAAAGAAATAAGCAATGAGATGAGAAGGGTAAAATGACTGTTTTACTGAATAACAATCGTTACACTGAAGCCACGACGGTACAGGGTGGTACCCAAGACATCGCAAAAGGAGGGAAATGGTTCTTAATATGGTGTGATTACTACGGATGGCAAAGCATGTTCTGCAACGTGCTCGCATACGCGCCACAAGGTTTGTCAGGCGTTCTAATGGCATGGCATACTATTCCTCCACCAGCGCGACAGACTACTGCTGGAGCTATCTGTTGCATGTGGACGCTCTACTATACGTCTCCCCAAGGCAACCTACAAATGCTGGATGGCATTTAAGTCGGGAGACTGGAAACACCGGACCATTTCCCGAATATACTCTCGTCCGAAGAGTTCCTCAACCTGTGCAGTTCGATGCGGTCGTGCATTATCACAGATAAAAATGAAAACAAGTCTTAACGCATCCCTGGAAAGATCTACAAGGGAAAGGAGTACAGTGCCGCAACAATGTTGACTTACTTTACTGCATGCGTCCTGGTCAGCGACTGCACTGCATCTTTCCGATCATAGCCAGTCACATGGGGCTTTGTCACTTGCTGTTACAAGGTCTGTCACTACGCGATTTTGCTTATTTTTGAGCATATCATTAGACTTCCATAATGTTGTATTGCACCACACTCACAGGAGTCACTCCCTTTATCTTCTCATTTTCTCAAGTTAATATTCCACCGTGTGAGGCCAGCTCTTAAGCGGTTAAGCGCCCCACATGTAGGAAACGGTAGATGGTTCCCGCTAGCCAGTTGTTCTTTAAGCTTTGTCAGCGTTTGATTAATTCAGTCTTGCCATAAATTTCTTGCCATATTCCGTGCGGCTCATCTAACGGGTTAGTCGCTCGCACACATACGAGGACTTTTGTAGACTGTGCTGTGTTTGGTAACCATATAATGGATGCCTGTGATTATCAGACAGTTTCCTCCTTCCGGACTCAGCTGCAACTTCCCTTCTGGT
Organism: Schistocerca cancellata; assembly: GCF_023864275.1. Lineage (NCBI taxonomy): Eukaryota > Metazoa > Arthropoda > Insecta > Orthoptera > Acrididae > Schistocerca > Schistocerca cancellata. The sequence continues at coordinate 484,513,224 of NC_064628.1, forward strand.
TATGGGTGGAGCTATGCCGACTGTGGGCCAAATCTGTTGAACTGGCGTTGGTTTTAGACAGCCAGAAAACAGGCGCACTGTCTCATTAATTGTCACGTCGACATACGTGGTGTGTGCAGGGTTGTATCAGACAGGTGCTGCATACTTTGCTGCAGAGAAATATACTGTGAGAGCCGATGTTCTCAGAATTTGACACTCAGCTCCCCATTTCATGTTGGTGAGTTTTCGTATGGTGCAGTATATTCCTCGCACTTACTATTCCCTTAACGATTTGACAGTGCTTCCGAAATGTCAGAGTTCTGTCAAGTCGGATAGCCAAAAATTTCGGCAAATCATCATGGTTCAATTCCTGACTTTCCATATCTTTCAGTCGCCAAAGTGTGTGTTTATTTCTAATGTGGTAGCCATACAGCTGAGTTTTACATGAATAGGACTTGAGGAAATTATCTTCGTAGTAGACAGCTAAGACTTCGAGAATCCGCATCAGTTCCTTTCCCACTGACTCCAACGATTTTCCTTGTGCGGCCACGGTAGTATCACCGGCATGTATAAACTGGTCGTTCGTATGAATCTTAAATAAAACTATTGGCAGAACACTGCCTTGAGGGAGGTCAATCTTTAGGCTTCTCCAGCTGCTTTTCCTCCCTCGTAGCGCTACATAAAAACAGCTATACTGATGGAGACATTCCACAAATTTTGTCATACACGACTGTTGGGCATTTTATAAAATTAAATGAGCAGCCACTGGTGGTTGACAGTATTACAAGCAGCCGAAAGACCTTCGAAGACGCCCTCTTTGTGTTGGGTGAGACTGAAAATTTAGCCACGATATGATTTACCAGGCATAAATCTTGCTTGTTCTGATAAGATTTTGGTCTCCGTTGCGCAAGAGTTCTGTCAAGAGCAATACATCCAAGTGCCTTGTAAATATGACACAGAAGTGACACAGGACTGAAGTTTTGTGGATCTGTGGAAATAAAGTTAATCAATTAGTGTACCGTTTTCAAATATCTGGAGGTCAGTACGTCCATGCAACTTTGTGCCACCACAAACCATAACAACTGGACCACTAAAATGAATACGTCTGAGAATGATGGACGATCCTTCATATGGTGAGAGGTAGTAACACGTAATGCACCCAGGAACATTGTCTAACATGATGGTGTTGGTGGTCCAGATGTTATAGTGTAGAGAGGCGTAATGTTGTATGGACGTACAGCCATTCAGATATTTGAACACAGTACAATAACCGGTCAACGTTAGTGTGACAATATACTCCTTCCCCATGCGTGTCTTTTGACGGATACATTCGGGTCTGACTTTTTTTTCATTCGGCTAGGGCCTCCCGTCAGGTAGACTATTCACCTGGTGCAAGTCTAGCGGGTTGACGCCACTTTGGCGACTTGCGTGTCGATGGGGATGAAATGATGATGGTAAAGAGAACACAACAGCCAGTCCCCGAGCAGAGAAAATCTCCGACACAGCCGGGAATCGAACCCGGGTCGTTAGGTATGACATTGTCACGCTGACCACTCAGCAACCAGGGGCGGACTATTTTTATGGATGACAGCGCGTAGCTCCATCTAACACAATTGGTGGGGGAACTCGTGGAGTGAAATCATATCAGGCGAATGACCAGGCCTCTTCGATGCTGCGACTTAAATCCCATCTATCATGTATAGGTGCGTTGAGGAGATGTAGCACGTCTACATGCCTTAACGACCACCATCCAACGACCAACCGCGCTGGTGGTTACGGAATGTCCTACGACAATAACTCATTACTAACCTTGTGGACAGTATGTGAGCACGTTGTGGAGTATTCGTTGCCGTTCGTGATTATCATCATCCTTTCAAGGGCCCTGTACCGCTTTTTCAATGTCCAGAGGGCGTCGTAAATTCAAAAATAGTTCAAATGGCTCTGAGCACTATGCGACTTAACTTCTGAGGTCATCAGTCGCCTAGAACTTAGAACTAATTAATCCTAAGTAACCTAAGGACATCACACACATCCATGCCGGAGACAGGATTCGAATCTGCCACCTTAGCGGTCGCGCGGTTCCAGACTGTAGCGCCTAGAACCGCTTGGCCACACAGGCCGCCTGCGTTACTTGGCAGTGACACATCATGCGAATTCCTCCTTTAGCTTTGCATACCGGTGTATGTACTCCGCATGCCACTGCACTGTGGAGTGTACCGATATTACCGATTTTCTTGTTACTCCTTTCGCGTTTACAGAGCGAAAAAAAGTGATTTTATACGTGTTTCTGCTTGTGTCTTGATCCCTCTTGTCTTTATCTCATGATCCCTCTAGAGATAAACATTGTCCAGTCAGATTAAGGTGACCACATGTCCGAATAACCACGTTTTGCAGCGCGTACCTGTGCGAGACGTGCAGGAATAGAGTCATTGAGGTTCTGGAAGGCTCCGACAGGGATATAGGTTTCTCGGTTGAGTTTCCATGGCGCGAACAGCCCAACAGAGGTCGTCCCACTGATTCTCAATAGGTTTTAAATCCGAGGAGTGTGGTATACAGAGAAGTACGGTAAGCTCATTCTGGTGCTCTTCGTGCACTGCGAGCTGTCTGACGTTGCATTGCCCTACTGCAGATACCATACTGCCGCGGAAAAACAAACAGCATATAGGGGTGAACATGATCCTGAAGGGTAGATACATTTGTTGATCCACTGTGCTTCCCAGAATAACATCACCCAGGGAACACCTCAAAAACATTCCCGAGACCATAACACTCCTTCCTCCCGCCTGGACGTCACTCCTCCCGCCTGGACCCTTTGCTTGCAGCCGTTTCACTATGTACACACCAACGGTAATTTGGCTGGTGGAGCATAAGACATCATGCCACCTGTCACAGTCAGTGGGCGTCCAGTTGCGGTATTATTGCGCAAATTCCAGCCTTCGTCGTCGATGAACAGCAGTCAGCATGGGTGCATGAAGCAGGCGTCTGCCGTGCAGACTCGTACGCAGCAACGTTAGCTGAACGACCGTTTAGGAGACACTCCTGGTAACTCCTTGGTTCACGTGTGCGGTCAGTTACTCAACAGTTGCACATACACTCCTGGAAATTGAAATAAGAACACCGTGAATTCATTGTCCCAGGAAGGGGAAACTTTATTGACACATCCCTGCGGTCAGATACATCACATGATCACACTGACAGAACCACAGGCACATAGACACAGGCAACAGAGCATGCACAATGTCGGCACTAGTACAGTGTATATCCACCTTTCGCAGCAATGCAGGCTGCTATTCTCCCATAGAGACGATCGTAGAGATGCTGGATGTAGTCCTGTGGAACGGCTTGCCATGCCATTTCCACCTGGCGCCTCAGTTGGACCAGCGTTCGTGCTGGACGTGCAGACCGCGTGAGACGACGCTTCATCCAGTCCCAAACATGCTCAATGGGGGACAGATCCGGAGATCTTGCTGGCCAGGGTAGTTGACTTACACCTTCTAGAGCACGTTGGGTGGCACGGGATACATGCGGACGTGCATTGTGCTGTTGGAACAGCAAGTTCCCTTGCCGGTCTAGGAATGGTAGAACGATGGGTTCGATGACGGTTTGGATGTACCGTGCACTATTCAGTGTCCCCTCGACGATCACCAGTGGTGTACGGCCAGTGTAGGAGATCGCTCCCCACACCATGATGCCGGGTGTTGGCCCTGTGTGCCTCGGTCGTATGCAGTTCTGATTGTGGCGCTCACCTGCACGGCGCCAAACACGCATACGACCATCATTGGCACCAAGGCAGAAGCGACTCTCATCGCTGAAGACGACACGTCTCCATTCGTCCCTCCATTCACGCCTGTCGCGACACCAGTGGAGGCGGGCTGCACGATGTTGGTGCGTGAGCGGAAGACGGCCTAACGGTGTGCGGGACCGTAGCCCAGCATCATGGAGACGGTTGCGAATGGTCCTCGCCGATACCCCAGGAGCAACAGTGTCCCTAATTTGCTGGGAAGTGGCGGTGCGGTCCCCTACGGCACTGCGTAGGATCCTACGGTCTTGGCGTGCATCCGTGCGTCGCTGCGGTCCGGTCCCAGGTCGACGGTCACGTGCACCTTCCGCTGACCACTGGCGACAACATCGATGTACTGTGGAGACCTCACGCCCCACGTGTTGAGCAATTCGGCGGTACGTTCACCCGGCCTCCCGCATGCCCACTATACGCCCTCGCTCAAAGTCCGTCAACTGCACATACGGTTCACGTCCACGCTGTCGCGGCATGCTACCAGTGTTAAAGACTGCGATGGAGCTCCGTATGCCACGGCAAACTGGCTGACACTGACGGCGGCGGTGCACAAATGCTGCGCAGCTAGCGACATTCGACGGCCAATACCGCGGTTCCTGGTGTGTCCGCTGTGCCGTGCGTGTGATCATTGCTTGTACAGCCCTCTCACAGTGTCCGGAGCAAGTATGGTGGGTCTGACACACCGGTGTCAATGTGTTCTTTTTTCCATTTCCAGGAGTGTATATTCGGCCGTACACATCTCCGCAGCCGCCGTTCGTGGTGCACCGCAGTTGCCTGGTCGCCGCTTTTGGATAGCCCCGTTCTGCCCTAACTACGTCAGGACGCGAACAGTTCATCCTTGTCCCGACAGCCAGTGATCATTCTCTTTATGGACGTCAGATAAATAGTTCTGTTTCAACATTACAACGACTGCACCGCTTTCAGCGTCCCCCAAACACACTTTATATACTCTTCACTGCTAGTGTTGCCACCTTCCGTCTGTGAGTGGTTCTTGCACGTTTCTCTCGAACTTAGGCGGTGGCTACAATAATGTCGCAGTACTGCGTATGATGGTGGCAACACAATGGTAGCACAGTCTTCCTCGAATACAGGTTCCCTAAATTTGTCAGATAGGATTTCGCATGAACCACGTCAGTTTTCTTCCAGAAATTCTCATTTACATTTCACCACTATTTCTGCTACACTTTCGTAGGGTCTATGAAAACCTCTAATTATCCTAGCAGCGAGTCTCTGAATTCATGTAATATCCGTCATCACACGTACTCAATAAGGATTCCAAACCCTGTAAGAACAATATTGGTCCGCACCATCGTCTTGTACACGATTGCCTTTACCGAAGTACTGCAATTACCCGGAACGCTTCAAACAAGTCTAAGTCTTCCATTTGCCTTCCCTAATACTGATTTTTCGTGACCTAGACGTATGTCTCTTATACCACAGCTAATTCTTACACGATGTGACATTCATCGCTAATTTTGCAATCTGATAATAATGCGTATTTTCTCTTTGAGAAACTTTTTCAGACAACACTGCAGCTCACAAAATTTATTGACTTCCTTACATTATTTAATGAGGCAACATGTTTCGAGCTTTTGCCATTGCAGCCTGAAGATGAGAGGTCTCTGAAAAATCTTTTCATATTTTTTAAATAGGTGCGTTCGGTTAACAGTGAATACGGCTCTAAGTAGTTGTTTCCCTGTGTTATGTGCATTGCCTTGCATTTATCCACAATTAAAGAGAGCTGTCATTCACTATACTAAGCGGAAATTTTTGTTCCTTGCGATTTTGCAATTCCTTACGACTGTCCAGCGTCGATACTTCACTGAACACAAAATGGTTGTCAGCGAACAATCTTATAGCGTAGCTAACCGTTTGTGATATATCGTTTACGTAATTCGGAATCATTAGTCTTATTACATTTCCTTGTGGCACAAACGGTGTTACTTTCATTTCTGTGGAAACTTTGGCGTCCCGTATAACGTACTGGTTCCCATTACTGAAATACTGTTCGAGTTAATCTCATATTAGTGAAGCCTGTTATCGTCATGGAGAGGACGGCGGTTTTGATGTAATTTATTAAATAAAAAATGTTAACGTAAAAAACTTTTAATGACCAGGCCGCAACATTTTTAGTATACATTTAATGCACAATGACTAGCTTCGGCTGATTCCTACAACCACCTTCAGAAAGTTCAAATCGTGTATAAAACGATGAATATGAATTGAAAAACACCGTCATTAACTATAGTCATGTAATGGCATCCATGAGTCAACGATGAAGCTTTTAACTACATACTGTCATAGTCTTGTTGGCACATCTTACACCTTGATTACAGCTAATGATGATGTTTCACAGTTCATGTTCATCGCTTTTTTAGGATTTGAATGGTCTGAAAATGGTTGTATAAATCGACGGAAACTAGTCATCGTGCTACAATTATTACGGCCTGGGCATTAAAACTTTTTACATTAAATTTTTTACTTGATTAGTCACGTATTTGCGAAAGTAATCGGTACGATCGTAGTGTGGTCGGTAGTCGAAGCTGTGGTACAGTGTCAAACGCCTTTCGGATATCGAGGAACATGGGATCTACCTGTTCACCTCGCTCCAGAAGCATGCTCGTAGCCGGGCAGTGTTTGCCGGTGCTTGTCGGCCCCCGGACGGGGCCTGGGAACGCTCTCGCCGTGCTGGTGCGGGGAGTGGTGACAGCGCAACATGCTTATTAACAGCAGCCGCCAGACTGGGCCCGGCCCTGCCGCTCGCTCGCCTGCCCGGCGCGCTGTTTACTCTGCGCCGCATTTTTTCCTCTCTTGCTCAGGGAGCGTGTGAGCCATTTCTCAAGAGCGTGGCAAGAGATGTTGAGCGTGGCATGGCTGCGGACGGGGAGGCCGCTGAAAGCTCCGGTAATGAGCCGCTGATTGATGAGCCCGCTGCTCTCCGTAATAACTCGCTTCCTCTGCTTCCCGGCGATTGTTGTTCGATTGCTTTATTACGGGGCCCACGTCACACACTTTAGCACGAACGCCCCTCTTCATACTTACCGTCATGCTATCCGAGCACAGCTTCGACCGAAGCTGCACACACGTTGCGATAATGAACAACGAATCTCTCCCACGACTAGAGGAGACTTCGATGCACGGGATCAACAGTAACACTAACCGATACTGGTACACGCTACGATGCCTAACATACTTGGGCTGCAACAAGGACTAGAGGAGACTTCGATGCACGGAATAAACAGTAACACTAACCGATACTGGTAGACGTTACGAGGCTAACAGCAGCCTTGGCTTGCTATAAGGGAAGACAAAGGTCAAAGTCTCATGGACGTGGGCATAATTAGGAACGAAGCACTACACCACCTGATCAAAAGTATCCGAACACCTCAACGTAGCGCGGATCTACCAGTAGATGTCACGAGAGGCGGAGCAGACAATTAAAGAAGACAGGGAGTATTGTGTTGCCAGTAGATGAGCTGTAACTCCAGAATGGGACGATCAGAAAAGCTCAGCTACGTCGAACGTGGGCGACTCACTGGATGTCGCCAGAGACAGATCCATCAGGAACATTTCAGCCTAGCAGAAGGCAGCTAGCAAACAATTGCACCTAGGGAGCTAAAAGGAATGAAGTATAAATTGGTCGAGGAGTTGCTCATAAGCCATACATTTTTTTTTAATTACGCTAAGCGAAGCTTGAGGTGGTGTAATGAGCGACACACGCTGGACAGAGAATGACTGGAAACGATTTGGAGTGAGGAGATCACGCTACACCCTGTGGAAATCCGATGGATGTGTTTCGGTCTGGTGAAAGGCCTCGAGAATATTAACTGTCATCATGTGTATCACCAACAGTGAAGTATGGAGAAGTTGGTGTTACGGTATTTGCGAGTTTTTGTAGGTAAAGTTTGGCCCCATTTTTCTGCGTAAGAAAACGCAGAATGCGGAACATAATTCACAGCACTGTATTATGCGTATAGTAGAGTAACAGTACGGAGACAATGATTGTCTATATTAGCAAGACAACGCACGCTGACATAAAACAGCATCAGTGAGGCCATGGTATGTGGATAACAACATACCTGAAACCGCCTGGTCTGCCCAGAGTCCCGATCTGAACTCAATGGAACACCTTTAGAGTCAATTAGGGTGTCGACATCTCTCCAGACCCCAGCGTCCAACTTCACTACCTTCTCCAGCCCCGGCTCTTGAGGAAAAATGGACTGCCATTGCTCCACAGAAATTCAGACACCACTTCGAAAGTGTTCCCAGCAGAATTCAATTCGTTATTGAGGCGAGGGGTGGGCACAGCCAATATTAATGTTAACTATCTCATCAGATAGCGTAGCTAATTGGAGAATAAACGCAGTGACTTGTTTATGAAATCTCTTCAGTACTTGTCTGAATGTAAAATTTTGACAGATTTTTCTTTGAGCGGGTGAGAGAGGAGGAGCACTCCATTTTGCAGCTACACAGTAGTATGATGTACTTTTGTTCATATGAAAGTACTGCCTCAGGTTCGCGTCGATTCTTGTACTTCACTAGTAGTAAACTACAAGCGTACCTTATTCGACGATGTTTGCTACGGTCCAACTCGTCTGCCTCCCGGAAGACTGGAATCTGAGCTGGTCCAGTAGAATAGCATCTACAAACAACTTTTTGGGGAGGGCAGCCACAGCTAAGAGATATTAAGAATAACAATAAAAACACTCAGCACTCAGTAGCCGTTCAAATTATCATAAAAATTACAGCAATTAAAAAGTCAAGAATGATGAGATATTTCCAAAAGGCGCATAGCTGTATGAAAGTGCTTTATTCACAACTACCGGCTTCATGTCAGTACAGATTCATCTTCAGATTTATAATGGTTATATTTCCATAATGTAAGTGGAGAATTACGAATTCCCAGCTTTCTGGAAGCTATCCAGGTTAAAAGTCAAATCACGATGGTGGGCTGACATAATAAAATTGAGTACACCCAAAAGATACTTGTAAAATGTAGAAAGCATGCCTGCTGAGCGAGCCAGGCCGGATAACACCACGTAGGATATATTGTGAGATCCGTTAGATACCAACTGAAGAAAACCATTGAAGTAAGACCTAAAATCCCGTGTAATGTGCCTACTTCCGCCGGTAGCCGGCTGATGTGATGTAAGCAGCCCGTTATCTTAGCAATACACTCAATAATATACAATTTATATGGCTCAGCAGTACTGCGTTACCATGATTGCTGCTATTGTTAACAAGAGTGCTAATGAAACGTTCGTTTTCGTAGGTTTGCTTAGTGGATCTTAATAAAACGAAGATTGTGTCCCCAAGGTCAATATAATTGGATAATATAGACTAATTACTTAATGCGACATCTGTGTGGATAAAGTACACAGAAGAGGATCTACATCATGATGGCCGGACGGTGGTTTCACTCTCACTTCTTCACAAGGACAGAAAAGAAGTTCTGAATTTACCTTCCCGATTATGACATGCTCATAAGAGGCGAAGAACAAAAAAAATGGTTCAAATGGCTCTGAGCACTATGGGACTTAACTTCTGAAGTCATCAGTCCCCTAGAACTTAGAACTACTTAAACCTAACTAACCTAAGGACATTACACACATGCATGCCCGAGGCAGGATTCGAACCTGCGACCGTAGCGGTCGCGCGGTTCCAGACTGTAGCGCCTAGAACCGCTCGGCCACCCGGGCAGGCCGACGAACAAACCCGGGTATAATAGTAGTGATGTAAATTGGCCTTATTCAGTGAACCGCTATTCCGCGTGTACTCTCTATCTCGTATAATAATTACAAAAGGACTTCTGAATGCCGCGAATTATGAGCGCATGTTGAATGATATTACGTCGCTGCTGTAAGGCAACAAAGCCTAAAACTTGAGTCATCGCAATGGTAAGTTCTATAAATTCTCCATGTTGTTTATATTTTCTTTGGGAAGACATTTCAAAAAAGAAGCCTCTTCAACAGCAGAAGATAAAGAAAGTAGATGGATAACTCCGGGTACTAGCAAGTTATCCCAAGCACTTAACAGTCTCAGTTTTTTACAAAAAGACTATACTAACTTACGATTCCCAATCTATCTTCACAGGTACACAAAGATATACCGGATGGTACTGCTTGATACGAGAGGTCATTCAATGACAAAACATACCCTGACGGAAAACAATCGTAACGCCAAGAAGGAGCTGTGAAACATAAACGAAAGTTGGTAGGCGTGTTTCTACGTCTGAAAGACGATGACTACTAACATTTCACGCAGGTCGCATTACGTGGTAGCAGTGCCAGTATGAGAATGCGAATCATGTTTGCTTTAAATGCGCGCTGTAACGAACGTGAGCGTTAGTTACCTTTGAGACTGAACGCGCTGAGTTGATGTTGGTCAAGACTGCTTTTAAGGCGACAGAGACGTCATTATCAGCGCCTCAATCAGTTTGAACGACGTCATGTAATAGGGCTTATAGAAGCTGGATTTTCATCCTGCGGTACTGCGCAAAGACTTGGCGGCAATGTGGCCGCTGTGCGTGAATGCTGGCATTGCTGGTCATGAAAATGTGCTGGCTCAAGAGGGCGGGGCTCCGGACAGTCTCGTGGCGCTACCGAGAGGGAAGACGCTCGTGTTCGGCGTATGGCTCTGATGCATCGTGATACATCTGCAGCAGCAATTTGGGCACCAGCTGGCACCACTGTGACACAGTGAACTGTTACAAATCGGTTGCTTTAAGGACGCCTTCTAGCCAGACGCATTCCACTGGCCCAAACCACCGCCATTTTCGGCTTCAGTGGTTACAAGCTGGAGGTCATTGGTCAGAAAGCCTGTCCGCATGCTAGACACACTGGACCTACAGCTAGAATTCTGGTGTAGGGTGCGATTTTGTATGGCAGCAGGAGCACTCTCGTGGTTATCTCACGTACTCTGACTATTCACCTGTTGTACTGCCGTTCATGAACAGCAGTTTTCCAATAGGATAACGCTCGCTCACATACCGCTGCTGTAATCCAGCAAGCTCTGCAGAATGTCCACATGATTGCTTGGCCTGTTGTATCAAGAGCCCTGTCCGCAATTGACCACATGCGGGCTATCATCGGACTACAGCTCCAGTGGCATCCACTGTCTGCCTTAACCGTCACTGTACTGATCAACCAATCGCAACAGGCATGGAACTCCATCCCACGAACTGACATCCAGCACCTGTACTACACAACGCATGCACTTTTTCGTGCTAGTAGTCTGGGATGTCACAAAACACAAAACTGGAAAAGGGAAAAAAGTATAGTAAGACACAAATTGTAATAATTACAAGCCGGGCGGAGTGTCCGAGCGGTTCTAGGAGCTACAGTCTGGAACCGCGCGACCACTACGGTCGCAGATTCGGATCTTGCCTCGGGCATGGATGTGTGTGATGTCCTTAGGTTAGTTAGGTTAAGTAGTCCTAAGTTCTAGGGGACTGATGACCTCAGCATTTAAGTCCCATAGTGCTCAGAGCCATTTGAACCATTTTTTATTAGACTAAACGATTATTTTTCATGTTCTTAAGTTTTCTGGTGTAAAAATGGGAGAGAAAAATGTAATAGTTGATTGGTTTTAATGGTTTCATTGATGCCACGAAATTTCCCTTCCAAGCAACTCAAAGATCACTGAAATTTTCAGAGCTGGTAACATTAGTCGTTTTCCCTCCAAATCATGTTGGTGTTAGTTGTCTGTGTACATTCTTTTAAACTGTGTTTACAGTAATGTTTTATGGTTCTGTGGTGTACTTCAGCTTGTTATTTATTCTATCAACTTCTTGCTGCGTTAACAAGACATTATATAGCTTGTGAACTTGCAAGTTTTTAGCTATAGGTATAAATCGTGGAGTCCAAAGAAAGTGAGGTTATGCGGAAAACAAAAGATGTTTCACCTCGGAAAGTTTCGTTTAAAAGGTTCGAATGGCTCTGAGCACTATGGGACTCAACATCTGAGGTCATCAGTCCCCTAGAACTTAGAACTACTTAAACCAAACTAACCTAAGGACATCACACACACCCATGCCCGAGGCAGGATTCGAACCTGCGACCGTAGTAGTCACGCGGTTCCGGACTGAATTGCCTATAACCGCACGGCCACTGCGGTCTGCAGAAAGTCTCGGTTGTGGAAGCATATTTTGCTGAAAATCATTATACGCATCAAGAAATCGCTGACAGAATGATAATGACACATGAAACTGTCGGCTGAATCAAACTTTCAGTGAGGAAAGATGGTGAATACAAGATAAACAATGAGAAGATTTACAAACATGGCAACAATTAACCGTAAACTTACTTCTACAGACATGAGCCATCAGCTGAAAGGTTTGGGTATTAAAGTTTCACCTGTGACAGTGAAGGGGAGGCTGTTTGAATGTCGTTTTAAGGCGTGCCGACCAAGGAAAAAACAGAAAATCACGCCTGCCATGAAAACCAAAAGATTGTAGTGGGCTAAACAACTTCAGGAGTGGACAAGTGAGGTGCAATGACATGGTAAATTAAGTGGGTCTGATCTCTAGAGTTAGGAGTTTGGCTTGAAATTGTGATGTTTTATTGATACTGAATTATACTGAAGACATGCACATTTGAATTTTGGGACTGTTAAGATCTTCTATCCTACTATTCCCAACTTTTATAACTTTCAATTTTGTACACATGCTTCAGGTATGCTTCAGTGATGAATCTGTATTCGCTGTAATGGAAGAAAGCAGCCAGATGTTCGTCGCAGACCTGGAGCACAGTTCAAAGCTGAGTGTGTACAGCAATGTGAGACGACGCATCCAACTTCAGTTATGGTGTGAAGTGTGATGTTCTTGAAAGGTCCTGGCAGATTACGCATTGTTGAGGAGACAATGAGGCAAGAACAACGTAAAGTAATCCCTGAAAAGGAACGTTTCCCCCAAATAAATGTGTGGTTTCCTAATAAAGATCCGATTTTTATGCATGATGGGGCACCTTGTCACAAAGCTAAAAGTGTTTCCAAGCACTTGGAAGAAAAGCAACTGAAAGTATTGCCCTGGGCAGGGAATTGGCCTGATAAGGACCTAATTGAAAATTCATGGGATATTGTGAAACACAGGATAAGGAAATTTACAATAACCACCAAACAAGATCTCATAGAAAATCTAGAGACGTAGAGGAAATTTGGTACTACGACAATGATATTAAAATGTCATGTGAAAAGTTAATAAAAACTATGTTGATTAAGAACAAAGGCATGCATGCAAGTTATTGAATGTACAAATTTAATCTGTAGGTGAATGTAAATATGTAATAAATGTAAATTTTTGGAAAAAAATGTCTTTAGTCTAATAATTTGAACACTTCTGTACACATGGCTCAATGGCTGGGTGCCAGTCTTGCAACTGAACGTCGCTTCCGTGACTTGCGTGCCACTCATGCATAACTGTTATCCAGCTGGGATAGGGGACCTACGGTAACGTGGAAGCTGAACCACGCATTCTTCATCGCACATCGTTGGGAGCCGCAGGTTAGATTAAAAGCGGAGGAAACACTTGCGTGGTCTGGCCAGGATTCTATCGAACGACCTGTCGATTTCCAAGCATACGCTTCACCGCTAGACAACAAGGACCCACAAGATATAAATAACAGAAATTAACATAAAATCCGCAGGAATTGGCAAATTTTGTAAATGACTCTCTGGTGTTGCAGAGAAGTTGCAACAAAATCTTCCTAAATCTCACGTGGCCCCCACAAAGTGTTCCCTTACTAAAGCAGGATAACGCGTAGAGTATATAAAACTACAGACCAGTTTCACTACTGTCAGCATTCCCTAAAACAGAGCAGACGCTCATGAAGGATATGCTAATGATTACCGGAATAAATACCACATTCTTAACGAAGTGAATCTTGATTTACGGAGTAGTTGTAGTACAATATCGTCCATTAGGCAGTTCACGGAAGTTATATTTGAAGCTCTTGATAAGGATTTCTGTGTTACCGGAATATTTTCAGTGTCGTACAAGGCTTTTGAAACTGTTGATAATACAGTCTCACTAAACAAACAAGTAACATTATATGTAATAAGAGTAGCAAAAGAGTGGTCTCAACCTTATCTGGAAAATAGGGTGCTAAATATAGAGATATTTCACGTTTCTGCTGGTGATAAATTTTTACTAAAACAAGCGAAACATATAAACATAGGCGTCCCTCAGTGTAGTATATCCGGCCCAGTTCTGTTGTGTATATTCATCGAAACTCTCCACACAATATAAAACATGTTATGGAAGTTCTCTTTACTGAGGAAAGCAACATCAGTCACATAAATATGCCAGAACTGCTCATACAGGAGGTAAATGAAACAATTAAAGATATTTACAATTGGGCACCATGAAATAAATTAATGTTTAACGTAAAGAAGACAAACAACGTACAGTTCTGCATAAAGAGGGAAAACAACTCTCTCACACTAACTATAGATAATCTCTAGATTGTGTAAGAAAACGCAAAGCCCTCATGGATAAATATTGATTGTCAGTTAACATGGGATAAATACGAAAAAATGCTGACAAAAAATGACCAGAATGTTATGCTCTAAGAGTACAATTATAATAATGTAACAGTGAATCGCTTGTGGTGTCTTCCTATTTATGTGTGCATTCAGCTTTCAGTTGTCGGAGTTTTTTCTGGCGATCAAATGCAGAAACATGGCCACTATTTTCAAACTGCTGAAACGGACGCAAGAATAACGAGAAGTAGTAGTCGGGCTCTTTGAAAGTACTATTTAGAAATAACTCGGTAATCTTACTGCACCAAGTGAGAACATCTACCAACCTGTTGGCATATCGGGAAAACATTATTTCGCTAAATGTCGTAGAAAAGAGGTATTTTGTATTTATATTTGTCAGGAAAAAATAAACTAAAAGCTCAAACCAGCACTTTCTGTTAAGGAATATAATAGTACAATACAAAGAGCTAACAAAGGTCAGGGGATACCTTCTCATATCGTTTCGGACCTCCTTTTGCCAGGCTTAGTACGGCAACTCGACGTGCCACGGACTAAAATAGTCGGTGGAACTCCCCTGCCGAAACATGGAGACATGCTGCCTTATAGCCATCCATAATTCTAAAGTCTTGCGGGTGCAGGATTTTGTGACAAGTTGATCTCTTGATTATGTCCCATAAATGTTCGATGGGATTCGTGTCGAGCGTTCTGATTGGCCAAGTGGTCCAGAATGTTCTTCAAACCAATCGCGAACAATTGTAGCCCTGTGACATGACATCGTTGTTCGGGAATATGAAGTCCATAAATGGCTGCAAATGGTCTCCAAGTAACCGAAAGTAACCGGGTACCCAGTCCATTCTATGTAAACAAAGCCCAAACCATAATGGAGCCACCACCGGAATGCACAGTGTTTTGTTGACAACCTGAGTCTATGGCTTCGTGGGGTCTACGCCTCACTCGAACCCTACCATCAGCTCTTATCAGCTGAAATCTTGACTCATTTGACATGGCCACAGTTTTCCAGTCGTCTTGCGTCCAAACCGATATGATCACTAGCTCGGGAGAGGCGCTGCAGGCGGCGTCGTGCTGTTGGCAAAGCCATTCACGTCGGTCGTATGCTGCCATAGCACATAAACCCCAAAATTCACCGCACTCCTCTAATGGATACGTAATTCGTATGTCCGAGGTTTATTTGTGCCCTTATTTCTTGCAGTGTTGTGTGTCTGTTAGTACTGACAACTCGACGCAAACGCCGTTGCTCTCGGCCGTTAAGTAAAGGTCGTCGGCCACTGTGTCGACCGTGGTGAGAGGTGATGCCAGAAATTTGGAATTCTTGACACACTCTCGACTTTATGTATCCCGGAATGTTGAATTCCCGAACGATTCGCAAAATGAAAATTCCCATGCTCCGCATTCAAAGTTTGTTAATTCACGTCGTGCCGTTTTACATCTTTCGCGCGCAATACTATCACCTCTGTGTATCAGAACATCGGCATCCCATGGCTTTTGTTACTTCAGTGTACATTACTCAAAAAGTCATTAAAATCCATATATTTAAAAGTATATTACATAAATAAAGATTAATTAGAAAACTCAGAGTAGGGGTTAGTAACGAAAGGGGAAAACAACAGCATCTTGTCACATTATGGCATTTGACGCAACGTAGTGATTTTTACAAGAAAATCTTTACTGCGTACTACTAATGTTATTTTCCTCAGCTCAACGTTTCACTCATCCTCGGGAGATGCGGATTCATTTTTCGGGATAGACAGAAGTAGTAAATGGAGATGTTACTGGCCATAGTAGCAAGTTGATCAGTGGACAAATAAATAAACAAATGCGTCGATGGAGGAAATACTGGAAGAGCTGTGCAACATTTCGAAATAACCCTGCAGTAAGAACGTGCAATTATTCTCTGACCTGTACCAAATGTACTAATCCATTTAGGATGCATCAGAATACGTAAGTCCCTCAATTATTCAGGGCTTCGTGGATCGTACGGTTGGGTATGATTAGCACGTGCCAGCAAGTGTGACATGTATTTTCGAATAATCACAAAGGCGGAGTCACAGCCCTTTATCTATGCTACTAAGAGTCCGCTTACTTCTTGTTGTAGAAAACAAAAACCACCATCGCAGCTGATATTAAAGTAAGTCGAAATTTTTGAAAAAATCACTCTTCAGGCGCTCAGTTTTTTCTTAAAGACTATTTGATACACTGCATAACAGTCTAGAATCGTCAGCAAATGTTCTCTTTCTTACTTTCTGTTTCTTTGCGTACGTACTTCTTATCTTCCTGTTCCTAACTCCTTTCTTTTGTAAATAAACCGGCCGGTGTGGCCGTGCGGTTCTAGGGGCTGCAGTCTGGAACCGCGTGACCGCTACTGTCGCAGGTTCGAATCCTGCCTCGGGCATGGATGTGTGTGATGTTCTTAGGTTAGTTAGGTTTAAGTAGTTCTAAGTTCTAGGGGACTGATGACCACAGATGTTAAGTCCCATAGTGCTCAGAGCCATTTGAAGCCATTTGTAAATAATGTAGTTGGTAAATAAATAGCTTACTTATTGAGGCGTACGAACACCTCTTTCACATTTTTGGAAACGAACTCAAAAAGGCGTGGAAAAGTGACAAATGACATCGCGGATTTATATTGTGTACATAGTGGGGCACGAAAAAGAACCAAACAACTAATGCAATAGTTACGGGAGACAGCGTGCAGTAGGAACCATATATTTGTATTAGAAGAGAGACACAGATAACCGATGATACATCAAAATGCATGTGTAAGCTTTTAGACCATGTTTATTGTGCAATCATTGAGGATTTTCGCAGGAATACGGAAAGAGAACTGAGATACTTGTCTGTAGCCTGTTGGTTGTGATCGACACTTACTTTCCTCAGGCGATGAAGGATGATTGAAGTAAAAATAAAAGTTATTTATGTTTATGGAAAATTTCAAAGAAATTAGGACGAGAAGGTAACGAAAAGAAGTGAATGCTGTGGATTTGTCGGAATGTATTTCCTCTAAATATTGCAAATCTACTGCAATTTCTAAATAATTTCATATTAAAAATACAAATTATATCGCGTTTCGTCTTTGCTGAGCAAATACTTCCGTAATTGGATTGTGCACCCATCTTATTTTACTAGTCATTTATTGACGTATGCTAAAACTGTGTGTAAATCCTTCAACAGAAAACTTTATTATACAAGAAAAGTTATGACAGCCAGTCTAGGAGATTACACGCCAGTAAGGTCTATTGCTGACAGGTATGTGGCCGATAATCAGTGTGCCGAATATAGAGTTAAATTAAAACTTGGAAGAGTCAAAATTTTATTCACTATTGATGATGAAGAATAACGATAAAACGTTGAAAACCAGTTTTTTACTGTTTTAAGCGTACAGCAGTTTAAGAGTTTTACACCAGAGGTCTTTCTCTGTTATTTTCAACACTTAGCAGTGATAGTTGGTGCTTGTTACATTTTTTGTATGTTCTGAAATCGTCGTTAACTGAAGCTGAAGAAAACGTGGTTTCAGTTTCACTCTGCAATTTCTCAACATTTTGGAAACCACTTTTCCTTTAGCTGCTTTTGTTTGCTTTCACATAACTTTTCTTAGAAATTTCATTGTGTTTTCACGTGTTCCGCTTTCAATGCTCCGAATGTAAAACAAATAAACGAGTAGGCTGGGAATAAGGCAGAGCGGATTGGAGAACATTCCCAGAATGTCCATGATTCGTGTACTGACCAAAGGAACCCTCCTGAAAGGATTGACATTGTCCCAGATAAGAATGAAAATGTGTGTGTGTGTGTGTGTGTGTGTGTGTGTGTGTGTGTGTGTACGTCTCAAGCAGAAAAGAATAAATAATAATTGGTATTCAACAGTTACTGCAAGAGACAGCAATCCAAACAAAGGTATTAAATTTTCGAATGAAAAACCTCAAGAGCTTGTCGTCTTGATATAAATGAGTTTATCAGTGTCACGCCATAAAAATTAAATCTTTTCCACCCACCCCCTCCCAGGTCACCTTCTTCTAGTAGTTAGTATAGGCATATGAAAATGGTCACAAACCGAAACTGCCAATAATGTAATGTAATACATGATGCAGTAGAGGTCAGCTTGTATAATTAATTTGACATCCTATGGTGGACTTTTAAAATGGTTTTATCATATCTGTATGATAATAATATATATGCCAATAATGTAATGTAATACATGATGCAGTAGAGGTCAGCTTGTATAATTAATTTGACATCCTATGGTGGACTTTTAAAATGGTTTTATCATATCTGTATGATTACAAGAAGCAACCAAACGTTCTATTTTTAAAGCAATTTTGACAGGGGCAGTTTAATAGCCACTTTTAAAGCTTCCTTCCACGTTTATGTGGTCATTTCGGGAATTCTAACTACTCTTTCAATACCGAGTAAAAGAAATCCGAAAATGATCCGAGGGAGACAATAAATTTTGCAGCGTTAATTGCCCCTGACTGCTTTATCCACAGGACAAAGCGAAAGTTATATTTTGCAAATGAATTCCAGATATTTGCATTCTCACGAGACCATCGACAATAAAGAGACTAGAATTTCAAATATGCGTCTCTTGTCAGGAGCGTAGGGAGAATAAAGAGTTTCTCGAAGCCGCAAGTGAGATAAGTACGGCACGAAAGCCTTTGTCTACGAATGTGCTGTACCGCAGCTTTAGAAAGCTCGGAAAAGAAGCCGCCGTCATGGATGCACATACTTACCCTAGGTCTTTATTTTCTCGCTTTTCTGCCCCGGCGGAGATGCAATCTCGCACCGCCGGCAGATTTATTCCGCCGCCCCGAGCGGGAGGAAGATACAGCGGATTTGCATGCGTGCGTGCAACAGCCGCGCCAGCGGCCGCGCCTCCCACTGCCACCGCGGCCGCCGAATCAATAATTCAGAGATCGTGTTTACACTTGTTTTTGAGTTATATATTTGCGCGCACGACGCGACTGCCAGATCCAGATGGCGCGCCCCGATAGCTGCGCTGCCCGTACTCGTTACCGGTGATGACGTCACCGCGGCGGGTCGCCACACCGCCGCGGTGATGGCTGCGGATCACCGCCGTGGGCACTGGGACACCAGGTCCACGCCGGCTGCCCACGGCCGCTGCTCCCGGTCGCTCCTGGGAGTGCGCGGACTCGCATTTAATTTCCATAAACTTGTGGAACCCATAAGTTTAGATTCTCGCAGTCTATGTAGAGAGGTGCAAGGTGGAAAATCTGTGGTGCGGGCTGGAGCATAGATAACCTTCCTTTTTTTTTCAACGAGGACGGCTGCTGCATGGTCTAAATCATTTCACAACCGTTTTTGCCTCTTGGCGCAGCGTACAGAATGTACACCGCTGACCATTAAAATTCCAATACTGCAAAAAATAGTAAATAACGAAATTTTTGTTTTAAGAACTGCATTATTCAATACACGTCTCTAACGATATATTTTATTACTGACGATCGATTTCGGTCAAGGATCAGATCACCATAGAGTTCAAAAACCATCTCAGCTATAAATCTGCGTAATTATAGTACAATTTCAAAATGATTAAAAAAAAAAAGATGGCTCTGAGCACTATGGGACTTACATCTTTGGTCATCGGTCCCCTAGAACTTAGAACTACTTAAACCTAACTAACCCAAGGACATCACACACATCCATGCCCGAGGCAGGATTCGAACCTGCGACCGTAGCAGTCGCGCGGCTCCGGACTGAGCGCCTAGAACCGCTAGACCACCGCGGCCGGCTCAAAATGATTCAAATAGCTCTGAGCACTATGGGACTTAACTCCTGAGGTCATCAGTCCCCTAGAACTTAGAACTACTTAAACCTAACTAACCTAACGACATCACACACATCCATGGCCGAGGCAGGATTCGAGCCTGCAACCGTAGCGGTCGCGCGGCTCCATACTGTAGCGCCTAGAACCGCTCGGCCACTCCGGCCGGCATAGTACAAGTTATCAGGTGTACAATTTTATCATTAGTATTAGCTGTTATGTATAACATTGTGTCCAATTACCCACATTGCCGTTAATTGCGGCATAAGCTCGTGGGCTGAGCCTGCAACTTTATAACACAATTAACGGCCATGAGGGTAAATAGACACAATCTTACAATACAAGGGTTGGAACTTAAATGTTGTTGTTGTGGTCTTCAGCCCAGAGACAGGTTTGATGCAGCTCTCCATGCTACTCTATCCTGTGCAAACTTCTTCATCTCCCAGTACCTACTGCAAACTACATCCTTCTGAATCTGTTTAGTGCCTTCATCTCTTGATCTCCCTCTAATTTTTTTTTACCATCCACGCTGCCCTCCTATACTAAATTGGTGATCCCTCGATGCCTCAGAATATGCACTACCAACCGATCCCTTCTTCTAGTCAAGTTCTGCCACAAACTCCTCTTCTCTCCAATTCTATTCAGTACTTCCTCATTAGTTATGTGATCTACCCATCTAATCTTCAGTATTCTTCTGTAGCACACATTTCGAAAGATTTTATTCTCTTCTTGTCTAAACTGTTTATCGTCCACGTTTCACTTCCATACATGGCTACACTCCACACAAATACTTTCAGAAACGACTTCCTGACACTTAAATCTATACACGATGTTAACAAATTTCTCTTCTTCAAATTTCTCTTCTTCAGAAACACTTTCCTTGCCACTTGCCTTCCTTTCTACTTCGACCATCATCAGTTATTTTTCTTCCCAAATAGTAAAACTCATTTATTACTTTAAGCGTCTCATTTCCTAATCTAATTCTCGCAGTATCACCCGAATTAATTCGACTACATTCCATTATCCTCGTTCTGCTTTTGTTGATGTTGATGATCCTCCTTTCAAGACACTACCATTTCGTTCCGCTGCTCTTCCAGGTCCTTTGCTGACTCTGACAGAATTACAATGTCATCAACGAACTTAAATAGTGCCAACTAATTATGCTCAACCGATACAAAAGAGTTACATGTTTACACCTGTTGCTGTCCTTCAAAGCAGTCACCAGCGTTGTGTAGAACCCGTCGCCAGGGATGTGGAAGGCGTAATATACCGTTAGCAGAGCCTGTTCTGTTGATGGTGCGAATGGAGCAGTCTAAAAGTTATGGTCATTCTCGTGCACGACTGCGACGGTGTTATCCTAACGCATTACGCTCCTCCACGGCAGACCGTCAATGCACAGTATTACTGTTCGTTTTAGGAGCATCACCTGCGACCAGCTTTGCGAAAGAAGCGGAGACACTTCCTGCGCAGTCCACCCATAATTTGCACGACAAAGCGCGGGCTCATACAGCGAAAGTAGTGGCTGCTCTGTTCGGTCGATGGGACTGGGAAGTACTGTACCATCCGCCATACTCCCCGGACATAAGTCCTTGAAACTCTGATTTGATTCCGAAGATGAAGGAACCACTTCTTGGCATTCGCTTCAGAACTGTTCCAGAGATTCGACTGGCAGTAGATCATTCCATTCCATCATCAACAGAAGAGGCTCTGATAACAGTATACTACGCCTTCCATATCGCTGGCAACGGGCTCTACACAACGCTGGTGCCTACTTAGAAGGACAGTAACAGGGGCAAACATGTAACTCTTTTGTATCGGTTGTGAATGAATAGTTGCCACTATTCAAGTTCCAACCCTCATATATACAGTTAACAGTACTGGTGAAACACTGTATATCTGATAACTGTTACTATTATTACACAGAAGCGTAACTGAGATGGTTTTTGGACCCGATGATGGTCTGTTCCCATACCGAAACAATCCTCTGTAATAAAATGTACTGTTACAGTTGTGTATTGCGTACTGCAATTCGGATCATTCATTAGAGCTGTACGACATCATCTCCACATAATGTTTCTAACGAAATTTTACTTTTTGTGCCTATATAGAACAGTGGGAAAATACTGAATTAAAGCTACAGGTGATTTGGATGTGTGAAGAACAGACTAAGATAGTAGGCGAAGTAAGGACCTTATATTTCCATAAAAAGTTGTGTTAAAATTCCTTGTTGAGCTTCATGGGTAATGTTCTGAATCCGATCATCTTAGACCACCTGAGGAAATTCTTCAAAGATAACGGCCTCATTACTCATGAACGGTTTGGGTTCATAGAAGTAAGGTAACATCAAGTCACGAGGCTAGCTCAATAAATCTGTTCTCATAAGAACATTCGCCATAGTATAGTAGCTTATTTTTAGATATCGAAAGGGCCCCTGACCGTGTGTGGCATGGAGTTCACATGTACAAGCGAGACGAATATCATTGCCCAGTTCACATTATTAGGATAATCGCTTCATTTCTCAAAAAAGTTACCACCTACGTACATGTCCCAGCGGGAGAGTTCAGCAGGGCTCAGTTTTGGGTTCCATACTATTGAAACCTTCCCGTCTCCTCTATATCTCTTTTGTTACGCAACCTTCCCTTCTACAATAACCTATGAAACCTTCCCTTAGGATTTCTGTCTCTTGCTTAATAATAACAAATGAAATCTTCCCTTTAAATTAATTCTCTTTCTCAGTAATAACAAGTGTAATCTTCCCTTGCAAATTTAAATGCTGCTTATTAAAAGTGATTTGCTGATTATTTCAACGAAACATAAAATGTGTCGTCGTCATAGCCCTCAGTCGTAACCTGCAATAACGCAAAAATATTCCTTACATTCTTTACTGTCACTGGATCGCTATCTGACTGCTACATCGAACTGCGACTTGAACATACTTACTCTGTTTTACTATACTCTATTAACTGCTGGGGGGCTGTCATAATAAGTGGTTATATTTATTACCAAAGCTGACGTTATTCTTTAATAGCAAAGCTGACGCTATTCTTTAATTAATTTGAATGTAGTTACGTAATTCATAGTTAAAAATTTTCTTGACAATAATAAAATTTTGCAAAGTTTTACGTCGATGGTTTTTGAGATGAATTATAATTAGTAATGCAATATTGCTGACAAAAATTAATTTTATTCTGAAAACGATTCTTCAGGTATTTACTCTTGGTAGTGAAATGATTTTACAAACGTTCAAATGGGACTTACTTTTTACAATAATCTTACAACTATTATTGCGCAAACATACCTTCAGTAGTCTTGAGTTTCTCCAAAAAATATATTATTCAATAATATTAGTTCCTCTTATGATAATAGCTAATGTCTCTGTACATCCGTTTACAATCTCTTCTAAATCATAGCTGGTGGCTGGCAGGCACACTGCCCCTCTCAACCTCTCGCTTCAGACCTGCTACCGATTCGCTTCACATCTTGCTTACTACTGACTTCCTACTAACGCTAAAGTGCGGTCTCTCCCGCCAACAATGCTTTCTGGTGCAGACAATCCCCGCTACCATTACAAAATGTATCAATGCGCGGTCTTTCCCGCTCTTTCTTAAAATGTATCCATACACCCCTTTTAAAATTATATCAACGTGCGGTCTTTCCCGCCAACAATACTTTGGTGCAGACATTCCCTGATACCACAATTATTTCCAAAATCACAAAAATTAATTATTCCTACTTAATCCTATTAATACGATATAAACATCTTTCATGAATTGTGGTTTGACAATAGACAATAGAAATATACACGTCTTACACTTCATATTCGGAAATGATATCCCAAAACAGCCTGGAGATTATCTTTCCTTATTTGCTGATGACACTCCGCTCTCTATAAATTGCTACAATCTCTAGTTCACAGTAAACAAGCTTGAGTAACACCTGCAACTTCTCCAACAACAGGTGAGCAACTAGTAAGCAACAATTAATACCGACAACACCCAGGCAATATTACTGACTTTTAAACAATCCCAGAAGATCTGCATAACAGACCCAATGACGCAATCATTCCCTGAAAAAAAATTAAATGTGTCGGCAACTAAGTGGACGAGAGGTCGACATGATTTTTCGACTTTATCATCTGATAAAGTGCGGTAGGCTAACCATCAAAACAAAAATGGGAATTTTCGAAAAGATATACTACATCTACATCTACATTTATACTCCGCAAGCCACCCAACGGTGTGTGGCGGAGGGCACTTTACGTGCCACTGTCATTATCTCCCTTTCCTGTTCCAGTCGCGTATGGTTCGCGGGAAGAACGACTGCTGAAAGCCTCTGTGCGCGCTCTAATCTCTCTAATTTTACATTCGTGATCTCCTCGGGAGGTATAAGTAGGGGGAAGCAATATATTCGATATCTCATCCAGAAACGCACCCTCTCGAAACCTGGAGAGCAAGCTACACCGCGATGCAGAGCGCCTCTCTTGCAGAGTCTGCCACTTGAGATTGTTAAACATCTCCGTAACGCTATCACGGTTACCAAATAACCCTGTGACGAAACGCGCCGCTCTTCTTTGGATCTTCTCTATCTCCTCCGTCAACCCGATCTGGTACGGATCCCACACTGATGAGCAATACTCAAGTATAGGTCGAACGAGTGTTTTGTAAGCCACCTCCTTTGTTGATGGACTACATTTTCTAAGGACTCTCCCAATGAATCTCAACCTGGTACCCGCCTTACCAACAATTAATTTTATATGATCATTCCACTTCAAATCGTTCCGCACGCATACTCCCAGATATTTTACAGAAGTAACTGCTACCAGTGTTTGTTCCGCTATCATATAATCATACAATAAAGGATCCTTCTTTCTATGTATTCGCAATACATTACATTTGTCTATGTTAAGGGTCAGTTGCCACTCCCTGCACCAAGTGCCTATCCGCTGCAGATCTTCCTGCATTTCGCTACAATTTTCTAATGCTGCAACTTCTCTGTATACTACAGCATCATCCGCGAAAAGCCGCATGGAACTTCCGACACTATCTACTAGGTCATTTATATATATTGTGAAAAGCAATGGTCCCATAACACTCCCCTGTGGCACGCCAGAGGTTACTTTAATGTCTGTAGACGTCTCTCCGTTGATAACAACATGCTGTGTTCTGTTTGCTAAAAACTCTTCAATCCAGCCACACAGCTGGTCTGATATTCCGTAGGCTCTTACTTTGTTTATTAGGCGACAGTGCGGAACTGTATCGAACGCCTTCCGGAAGTCAAGAAAAATAGCATCTACCTGGAAGCCTGTATCTAATATTTTCTGGGTCTCATGAACAAATAAAGCGAGTTGGGTTTCAGACGATCGCTGTTTCCGGAATCCATGTTGATTCCTACATAGTAGATTATGAGTTTCCAAAAACGACATGATACTCGAGCAAAACACATGTTCTAAAATTCTACAACAGATCGACGTCAGAGATATAGGTCTATAGTTTTGCGCATCTGCTCGACGATCCTTCTTGAAGACTGGGACTACCTGTGCTCTTTTCCAATCATTTGGAACCTTCTGTTCCTCTAGAGACTTGCGGTACACGGCTGTTAGAATGGGGGCAAGTTCTTTCGCGTACTCTGTGTAGAATCGAATTGGTATCCCGTCAGGTCCAGTGGACTTTCCTCTGTTGAGTGATTCCAGTTGCTTTTCTATTCCTTGGACACTTATTTCGATGTCAGCCATTTTTTCGTTGGTGCGAGGATTTAGAGAAGGAACTGCAGTGCGGTCTTCCTCTGTGAAACAGCTTTGGAAAAAGGTGTTTAGTATTTCAGCTTTACGCTTGTCATCCTCTGTTTCAATGCCATCATCATCCCGGAGTGTCTGGACATGATGTTTCGAGCCACTTACTGATTTAACGTAAGACCAGAACTTCCTAGGATTTTCTGTCAAGTCGGTACCTAGTATTTTACTTTCGAATTCACTGAACGCTTCACGCATAGCCCTCCTTACGCTAACTTTGACATCGTTTAGCTTCTGTTTGTCTGAGAGGTTTTGGCTGCGTTTAAACTTGGAGTGAAGCTCTCTTTGCTTTCGCAGTAGTTTCCTAACTTTGTTGTTGTACCACGGGGGGTTCTTCCCGTCCCTCACAGTTTTACTCGGCACGTACCTGTCTAAAACGCATTTTACGATTGCCTTGAACTTTTTCCATAAACACTCAACATTGTCAGTGTAGGAACAGAAATTTTCGTTTTGATCTGTTAGGTAGTCTGAAATCTGCCTTCTATTACTCTTGCTAAACAGATAAACCTTCCTCCCTTTTTTTATATTCCTATTAACTTCCATATTCAGGTATGCTGCAACGGCCTTATGATCACTGATTCCCTGTTCTGCACTTACAGAGTCGAAAAGTTCGGGTCTGTTTGTTATCAGTGGGTCCAAGATGTTATCTCCACGAGTCGGTTCTCTGTTTAATTGCTCGAGGTAATTTTCGGATAGTGCACTCAGTATAATGTCACTCGATGCTCTGTCCCTACCACCCGTCCTAAACATCTGAGTGTCCCAGTCTATATCTGGTAAATTGAAATCTCCACCTAAGACCATAACATGCTGAGAAAATTTATGTGAAATGTATTCCAAATTTTCTCTCAGTTGTTCTGCCACTAATGCTGCTGAGTCGGGGGGTCGGTAAAAGGAGCCAATTATTAACCTAGCTCGGTTGTTGAGTGTAACCTCCACCCATAATAATTCACAGGAACTATCCACTTCTACTTCACTACAGGATAAACTACTACTAACAGCGACGAACACTCCACCACCGGTTGCATGCAATCTATCCTTTCTAAACACCGTCTGTGCCTTTGTAAAAATTTCGGCAGAATTTATCTCTGGCTTCAGCCAGCTTTCTGTACCTATAACGATTTCAGCTTCGGTGCTTTCTATCAGCGCTTGAAGTTCTGGTACTTTACCAACGCAGCTTCGACAGTTTACAATTACAATACCGATTGCTGCTTGGTCCCCGCATGTCCTGACTTTGCCCCGCACCCGTTGAGGCTGTTGCCCTTTCTGCACTTGCCCGAGGCCATCTAACCTAAAAAACCGCCCAGCCCACGCCACACAACCCCTGCTACCCGTGTAGCCACTTGTTGCGTGTAGTGGACTCCTGACCTATCCAGCGGAACCCGAAACCCCACCACCCTATGGCGCAAGTCGAGGAATCTGCAGCCCACACGGTCGCAGAACCGTCTCAGCCTCTGATTCAGACCCTCCACTCGGCTCTGTACTAAAGGTCCGCAGTCAGTCCTGTCGACGATGCTGCAAATGGTGAGCTCTGCTTTCATCCCGCTAGCGAGACTGGCAGTCTTCACCAAATCAGATAGCCGCCGGAAGCCAGAGAGGATTTCCACCGATCCATAGGGACACACATCATTGGTGCCGACATGAGCGACCACCTGCAGATGGGTGCATCCTGTACCCTTCATGGCATCCGGAAGGACCCTTTCCACATCTGGAATGACTCTCCCCGGTATGCACACGGAGTGCACTTTGGTTTTCTTCCCCTCCCTTGCTGCCATATCCCTAAGGGGCCCCATTACGCGCCTGACGTTGGAGCTCCCAACTACCAGTAAGCCCACCCTCTGCGACTGCCCGGATCTTGCAGACTGAGGGG
Source organism: Schistocerca cancellata (assembly GCF_023864275.1). Lineage (NCBI taxonomy): Eukaryota > Metazoa > Arthropoda > Insecta > Orthoptera > Acrididae > Schistocerca > Schistocerca cancellata. The sequence continues at coordinate 484,540,921 of NC_064628.1, forward strand.
CAACCTCTGGAACAGGACAAGCAGCCACGTCAGGCCGAAGATCAGTATCAGCCTGAGACAGAGCCTGAAACCGGTTCGTCAGACAAACTGGAGAGGCCTTCCGTTCAGCCCTCCGGAATGTCTTTCGCCCCCTGCCACACCTTGAGACGACCTCCCACTCTACCACAGGTGAGGGATCAGCCTCAATGCGGGCAGCATCCCGGGCAACCACAGTCGTAGTCCGATCGGGGGATGCGTGGGACGAGCTGGCCGTCCCCGACAAACCCCCATCCGGACCCCCACAGTGATGCCCATTGGCAACAGCCTCAAGCTGTGTGACCGAAGCCAACACTGCCTGAAGCTGGGAGCGAAGAGATGCCAACTCAGCCTGCATTCGAACACAGCAGTTGCAGTCCCTATCCATGCTAAAAACTGTTGTGCAAAGAACGTCTGAACTAATCTACAGAGAGCGCAAACAAAACGACACAAAATTGAAACGGTTATTAAAATACAAGATTGCCTAGTAAATGCAGTAATGCTGCCACTTGTGCACTGCTGACACACTGCTCGGCGGCGGAAGGAGACTACGCGATTTAACACTATTCGAGTACTAAAACGCGATGCTACAACTCTCAAATACTATAATACGCCCGAAATTTATGAATTAAACAATGCAAGTGCCAAAAACACGCAAAGAAATTAAGAATTAAACTATGTAACAAATGAGTGAGCTAGGAGTATACGACTTGCTGCTGCAGCTGCTTATCCAACGGCGGCAGGGAGCACACTCCTGCCAGCGATTATGTATGGCTTCGAGATGTACACGAACCTAAACATTGCAAACTACCTCACATAATACAGACCCATTCAAAAACAATTTCAACACCATTACTATCGCCCCATACCTTCATCCAAAAATTGGGAATCAGTCCACCTGCACAAGAGGTAGATTTCTCGAAATGATGACAACCGACGCTATCATATTCATTTCCAGCTACTCACCAAGTAAAACTCATACCCTATGATAATGTCACATTCGAAACGCTAAGATTAGGTAGAAGTCCTTCGTGACATATAAGGGTCCCTGTCCCATTAGACAAGCTGTTGGGTTCGGCTGGTTGGCTGGTTGACCTATGGGAGTGGACCAAACAGTGAAATCATCGATCCCATTGGATTAGGGAAGGATGGGGAAGGAAGTCGGCCGTGCCTGTGATGGTGGTTGACAACGAAGGCCATAAAAATCGGCCTTAACACAACAGCGAAATCAACGAACTGACTTGCAGCAGTCACATATTTTCTGATAATGAGGATGTTCAAAACCCAGTTCTTGAAGGGCTCCGCCAATAAGGAGAAGATTTAGAGGAATTCAATAATCGCTAAAACGTTCCGAATGTTATTTCAGAGATTTGGTAACTGCAATGAATAGTAGTGTCAATATACCTGTCTTCATCTAAATAGGTTCTCAGGCGTTCGTGGATGGTATTTACAAGAGTCTTGCTGGCATGTCATTGATTTCACATGCCAGAAAGATTCTAGATATCACCTATTAACGCTTCAAAACCCAGCTAGATAAAAAAATACAGGTTGAGCAAGCTGGGTTTGTGCATAAGAAAGGAATACGAAAACAGGTCCTCGGAGTCAAATAGCTAATTGAAAAATGTAGAGAAATCGATACTGTTTGAGTTTTTGCTTATTGGAACACAGCAAGGCTTTCGACTGCCGTCGACAGAAAGAACTGTGGAGCGTACCAGCAGAAATGCTCCTTCCTGATCATCTTCTTACCCTTAGCATAAATCGCTACTGTGATAGTATGGCAATAATCGGAATACATAATATTATCCAAAGTCATGGGAAGGAGTAAGGCAGGAATGCATTCTGTCAATGGTTCTATTTAACATTCTTAAGGAATATATTATGAGAAAAAGTCTTTATGGCTGGACTGGTGGGATTCGAATGGAGGAAATACAACGTAGGATTGTTCTGGGCAGGAGTGCTGCATCGAAGCTGATTCTGATTTGGAAAGACCAAGCCCTAACTAGACATACTAAAGTAAGAGTTCTGAAAACTCTGGTGTTTCTGGTTCTCTTTTATGTAGCTGAAACGTGACAGTAACTGAAGGGGGCCGCAAAGAACTGATGCTTTTGAGATGTGAACATACACAACAATACTGAGAATATCATGCATGGACGAACTGACAAACAATTTAATCCTTCAAGAGATCAGGCTGGGGAAGCGGTTGTCCAATATTTGTTTCCAGCGAATCCTGCAGTTCTTCGGTCACCTAGTTCAAATGGTTCAAATGGCTCTGAGCACTAAGCGACTTAACTTCTGAGGCCATCAGTCGCCTAGAACTTATAACTAATTAAACCTAACTAACTTAAGGACATCACACACATCCATGCCCGAGGCAAGATTCGAACTTGCGACCGTAGGGTCACATAGTTCGATGATAGGAGAAAAACTTGGAAAAGATGATCTTCCAAGGCAAAGTCGAATGTCAAGATTTCAGGGACGACTGCCTAGATGATGGATGGTCCAGATAAGGGAGAAGACACACCATACATGGGGCCAGTTACTCCTAGAGGCCGAAGAGCGGGAAAAATGGAGACGCACTGTTAAAGGGATTGTGTGATGGGTCATCAACTTTCACTTATTAAAGAGCCAACGTTAATGATGGATGATCTGTCTCGCCTTGAAGTGTAGTTCAGCATTCAATAAAAGTTATTTGGCGTATAATAATAATGTGTAACTTACTCTCGGAAGTCACCTTGTATTCTGTTTACTCTTTTCTTCCAGAATAAATACATTTCTTGAATAAAAAGTGTATAGATACGTGGATTTATTGGCTAGTAGATCCAGAGAGATATTTCAACCACTTAATTATAGACATTTACCTTATTTGTATTGGAAGAGAGGAGTTGGACGTAATAGAGTAATTTACTAGCCTGGTAAGCAAAATCACAAGCGATGATAGAAGCTGGAAAGAAATTGCGAGCAGAATACAACAGACCAAAATTGCATTTAATCTGAGGAGGAACTTATGCACCAGCAAGAACATCAGTCTGGAAATAATGAAACGTATCATGAAAGCATTCGTTTGGAGTGTGGCCCCATACGGATGTGAAACTTGGACAATGGGAAGAGAAGAGAGAAGACGGCTAGAGGCCCTGGATATGTGGTAATATAGAAGGATGATGATCAGCTGGAGAAACAAAATAACAAATCAATAGATCCTTAGAAGAGCATAGCAAACTAGATCTCTGTGGAGGCACATCCAAACAAGAACAGACAAACTTGTAGGATACATCCTAAGACACAACAACATCATTGCAACAATAGCAGAATGAGCTACCGAGGGAAGGAATTGGTGGGGGCGACCAAGGATATCACATATGCAACAGATCATGAATGACGTTGGATGTAACACGTACATGGAAATGAAGAAACATGCATACAGGAGAGAGGAATGGCGCTCTGCTGCAAATCAACCTCAGGACTGAACACTAAAAGAAGACCTTCTTTGTGTACAGTGGCATATTTCCTTCCCGAAAGTGAGTGTTTATGTTATGTTTGAGTCTGTCCAGTGTAGATTACTGTGTTGAGCATGTGTTGAATTAACAGTCGTGTGTGATCTGTTGATGACTATGAAAGAGACGGGGTGAAACCTGATACCTCCCTGCTGCCGAGTCTGGCGCCACCATCCAACCTACAATGTGTCCGGTTGAAAATACAACTACTGAACTACTCCAAAGGCCTGAATGTAGTGCATCATATATGAGACAAACTGAACTTAAGCATTTCAAGAGATATATGCCTCCGTCTCATATGTGGAGTCACATGCCTTACCTATTAATCTAATGTCATCGCAATGTTGTGCACTAGCGGCCTCTGTGACGAAGGCACTCTTGAAATACTTATGTTCAGTCTGTCTCGTTCATGCTAAGCTACATTCAGGCCTTTGAAATATTTCAGTGGACGTATTTTCAGCGGTCTGCCATAGCTCAATCGACCAAGATCATGGGGTGTCGTAACTATTGTTAAGCTTTCCACCCCTAGCAGCTCTCCCCATTCCTCGATGTTTCCCCACATTTCTCCTTCATTCCCTTGCGTGGCACAGATAACAGATTGAATTAAATTACAGGTTAGCTTCTGACTCTTTGGCCTTAATATGTGTATGCCATCCATTCCGATCTCTCCACGCGAGCAAGAATCACCTGGCCTCCCTACGTTGTTGCTACAGACCCCCCTGCGAGAGATGAGGCAGCCGCCTGCAAGTAAAGATGCCCGTGGGGAACACTTTTTTACGAATCAGCTGCAACATGCAGAGAGACTCGTTTACTGCCTTCCTTTCTTGCAGCTTTGAAAGGGCAGCCACACGTACTTGAGGGATCCATTTATATGGCAGTGTTTACTGTTAGACATGATAATTCTAGCCAGGCACAGTGCTGGTGGTCGTAATCGGATTACATCTAAGGAACCTGTTTCCTACTTAAGACTAATGTCGAACTACAAACTCTGGCCGCTCCCTTTCATCAAGGTACGCCTACATAAGCCGCAGTTATCTTCACAAGTCTGCTCGCTCTTCCAATCATGGTCCTTTTTTTTTTTTCGCCACAGGTAGCATCTCTGGCACTCTAAGAAAAGCCTGTGTTTTACTACCCATTTCAACACTGAGTTTTACAGCTCATTTCAACACTGAAATGATCACATATGTTACTGCTCTCCGTAAGGAGCGCATATACAAGACAGAGAAAAAAAAGTTAGATCAGACCATTATTGGTAATATCGATAGTAGTGTTTCACACTCTCTCGTCACTGTCGCAGAAACATTCCTTTAACAACCTGAATGTGAAATTATAGCGTCTTTAGTTCGTTAAGACCTGCCGTTTTGACCGGCCGGGGTGGCCGAGCCGTTCTAGGCGCTACAGTCTGGAACCGTGCGATCGCTACGGTCGCAGGTTCGCATCCTGCCTCGGGCATGGATGTGTGTGATGTCCTTAGGTTAGTTAGGTTTAAGTAGTTCTAAGGGGACTGATGACCTCAGAAGTTAGGTCCCATAGTGCTCAGAGCCATTTGAACCATTTTGAACCTGTCGTTTTGGCCTACTGGTACTCACTCAAAAGGTGAGATTGTATACTGAGACGTTAAACAAGGGCACTATGCCTTGAGTTATGTTTGGCACCTCCTCACTTGCTGAGCTTGGCGTCACGACTGCATTTTCAACCAGCGGTTCTAGGCGCTTTAGTCCGGAATCGCGCTGCTGCTACGGTCGCAGGTTCGAATCCTGCCTCGGGCATGGATGTGTGTACTGTCCTTAGGTTAGTTAGGTTTAAGTAGTTCTAAGTCTAGGGGACTGATGACCTCAGATATTAAGTCCCATAGTGCTCAGAGCCGAGCCATTTTCAACCATATCAGACAGAGCGTTATGGCATCCATATATATGCCATCTCTCAGCAGCCTTTATCGCATTCCAAAACAGCGGGTTGCTTTATGTTCACTTTGTTCAAAGTCACGATATGAAGTCTGATCTTGTTTCTGTACTGAGAATCCCCATTCATTAAAATTTACAAAATTAGTAACTGCTCTGATTATAAACTGATGTGACGCACGAGTAGGATGAATTTAAATTCCATTACTTCCATTAGCAAACATTTGAATCATATGTGCTCATAGAAGTGTCATGTAGTATTATTTCAGTTATACGATAAATAATAATGCTCAAACCAAAGTTGAACCCATGTACAGGGTTATTACAAGCGATTTCACAGCTCTACAATAACTTTATTATTTGAGATATTTTCACAATGCTTTGCACACACATACAAAAACTCAAAAAGTTTTTTTAGGCATTCACAAATGTTCGATATGTGCCCCTTAAGTGATTCGGCAGACATCAAGCCGATAATCGAGTTCCTCTCACACTCGGCGCAGCATGTCCCCATCAATGAGTTCGAAAGCATTGTTGATGCGAGCTCGCAGTTCTGGCACGTTTCTTGGTAGAGGAGGTTTAAACACTGAATCTTTCACATTACTATGCGTGAAACTTGCCGGCACGCGTTCAACCGTTTCTTCGCTCACTGCAGGCCGACCCGTTGATTTCCCCTTACAGAGGCATCCAGAAGCTTTAAACTGCGCATACCATCGCCGAATGGAGTTAGCAGTTGGTGGATCTTTGTTGAACTTCGTCCTGAAGTTTCGTTGCACTGTTATGACTGACTGATGTGAGTGCATTTCAAGCACGACATAGGCTTTCTCGGCTCCTGTCGCCATTTTGTCTCACTGTGCTCTCGAGCGCTCTAGCGGCAGAAACCTGAAGTGCGGCTTCAGTCGAACAATACTTTATGAGTTTTTCTACGTATCTGTAGTGTCTCGTGACCATATGTCAATGAATGGAGCTACAGTGAATTTATGAAATCGCTTCAATCATTTGTAATAGCCCCGTATTTCATTCACTCACGCTTTTCATTTAAATGTGGATCGTCCTATTTTGTTGTGATTGAAGATTCTCTTATTTTCAGAATTACTTTAATTGTAAGATATTTAATACTGACTTCTCTCAGACTGACTGTATTCGAATCTTAGAACAATCATCTTTCAGTGAAATAGGTCCCATTCAATCACGTTAATCACACTGAGTTCACTGATTGTCCGTAAATTGGTCGAGGCGCCTTTCAGAGCAGCGCAACTTGGGCAACTTGGTGTAGTCTCGTTACAAGATTACAATAAAAAGAAAAAAAGACATGTCAGTTCCTATTTGGTATAAGATTAAACATAAAAATAAATCGCAAGAATTTGACCTTACTTCTTCTGGTTACTGTTAACAATGTTCTCATTATAATGATCTATTACTGAAGACTCATCACAAATCAAACTAAATATTTTATTGAGAATCTAGAAAAATGCATCCGACGTAGTTCAGTAGCGTGAGGTATATCAAACGAAACTACGTGGTTCCAAAAACATTCTCGACTCTCAAACATCAATGGTGTATACATCCAGAGTGAAGCAACAAACGAAAATTTTTAACAAGGCCAGGACTCGAACCCAGGTTTCCTGCTCATTAGGCAGATACGTTTGGGACTTGAAAAAGCCTCTAAATCCATGTAGTTCTATTTGAGTAAAGTATCAGTGCCTGGATTTCAGGTGGGATCCCCCGTTTCCCCCGTGTGCTATTCCAATACAGTTGGAGAGCCCTTGCAATGCTATTCGAGTTTAGCGGAAATACCAAGTGAGCTGTGGCGAGAATGGGATTTTGGATTGAGGAGGGGTGCTTGCTGGGTAGTCAGTGCAGCTATGCAAAGCCACTAAGCCAGGGCGGCAAAGTGGTTACACACCTGCCCACTAAGTAGGAGAGCTGGGTTCGAATCGTGGCCTTGGTGCACATTTTCTTGCGTACGTCGCTTCAGTCTGCATATGTCCATCGTAGATGAGATATATACTGGAAATCTTCTTTACACGAATCGACTAAGAGTAAAACACCTATCAGGAAAGTAACAGAAAACATTTTAGATGTAACTATGTGATTACTGGTATCATTCAAATTCATTTTTAAAAGTCAGATATAAAACATAGCCACACTGATAGCGGGAAGCAAATACAGGAAAATGCTGGTGTAATGATACTGCAAATAATTTGGATAACTTGACCAAAAGAGCGGATCTCACTGAGGTAATTATTTCAGGAAACGCGATAACAAGAGAACACCGCAAACCAAAGGACTGTCATCAAAACTCTGTTTTCACTCAGCAGAAAGACGACTAATTCATATCGTAGAAAACGAAAGAACTACTTAAAGAAAACTGGTATAAGTAAAGTGCAAATTTCACGCTTGGTGAGCAGGTACTTACAATGAAGTAACTACCACTGTCGTGTAAAAAACAAATTATATTTGGAACCCTTACGGAGAGCAGTGTTGAAATGAGCTGTAAAATTCAGACTTTTCTTGGAGTGCCAAAGATGCTACCTGTGGCGGAAAAAAAAAAGATAGGAAGTGCGAGCAGACTTGTGAAGATGATCGCGGCTCACGTAGGAGTTCCTTGATAAAAGGGAGCGGCCAGAGTTTGTAGTTCGGCATTAGTCTTAAGTAGGACATTTCCTTAGATGTAATCCTATTATGACCACCAGCACTGTGCCTTCTGTTTAACCATGATCGATGTAAATGTCTTGTTCGTTATTTATATAATTTATATAATTGTAATTACATGGAATTTTCCGATTTTGAGATTGTTGAAAGGCGATCTGTTATAATTGGTAACAACCATTCAAAAGCCAAGACAACTTTCTTTATTTAAGGCAACCGATTTCAACAACCTTTGCTGTCATCTTGGGTGTTAAACATCTTTCTATTGTAAAACATGTTCATTTTACGTTGAACCTCACGCACAAGATATCAAGTGGATAAAACTCAGAACACTATAAAAGTTTGTCGTCGCCAAAATTAAAATGGTTCAAATGGCTCTGAACACTTTGGGACTCAACTTCTGAGGTCATCAGTCCCCTAGAACTTAGAACTACTTAAACCTAACTAACCTAAGGACATCACCCACATCCATGCCCGAGGCAGGATTCGAACCTGCGACCATAGTGGTCGCGTGGGTCCAGACTACAGCGCCTAGAACCGCTCGGCCACTCGACCGGCGTCGCTAAAGTATTTAAAAAATAAAGCACCTCTTCTAAAAGGCCATGTGCCCATACATGTTGCTCACAGATGCTTGTTACGTCATACAAACACGGTAGGCCGGCCGCGGTGGCCAAGCGGTTCTAGGCGCTTCAGTCCGGAACCGCGCGACTGCTACGGTCGCAGGTTCGAATCCTGCCTCGGGCATGGATGTGTGTGATGTCCTTAGGTTAGTTAGGTTTAAGTAGTTCTAAGTTCTAGTGGACTGATGACCTCAGATGATAAGTCCCATAGTGCTCAGAGCCATTTGAACCATTTTTGAACAAACACGGTACACAATAGCACATCTGTTTACATATGCTGGACGTATATTACACAGTGCGAATAAACTGTAAATGCCGTGTAAGGTACCTTATACGCTATACCTATAAGGAAAAACGTTATTAGAGGTGACACAATCTTTGATAAGTGTAAACCATAATTTATTACAATAAATGGCTTTTCAAAATGCAAGTTTCAACTTCAAATTGCTCCTATCCAACAGATATTTTCGCTGTTAAATAAGAACGAAACATAGTAAATATGGTTTCAATCACAAGCCAGAAATTGTGCGTAGTTTTACACTTGACTACGTGTAACGTAAAGGCGGGAATTCCAACCTAGCACATAGTTGGATGCACATAAGAACAAAAAACCTCTTGAGTAGTATCACCATTAGATCATGTTGCTTCTGGAGTGAAAGGATCAGCCGGTATACAACCGCCCAGGGGACGCCCGAGTATGTGTATGGACGCCCGAGTATGTGTAGGTACTCTGTCAGTACTAAGCCGACAATCAACTCAAGCCGAACCCTAGCAAAACACAAGTTTGCGCCTTCCATCTCCGTAACAAGCAGGCATCCCGTAAGCAGCGTGTCTTCTGGAAGGACACACTCCTCGAACACTGCGTTACCCCCAAATACCTAGGAGTAACCCTAGACAGGGCTCTGGCGTATAAACAGCACTGTATTAACACCAAAATGAAGGTGAGCGGCAGAAATAATAATCTTCGGAAAATAACGAACTCCTCCTGGGGCGCAAAGCCAGAGGTAGTGAGGACCACAGCACTAGCAGTTTGCTTCCCAGCAGGCGAATATGCAAGCAGTGTCTGGTACAACTCTACCCACGCTAAACAGGTCGACATTGCTCTGAACGAGACCTGCAGGCTCGTCACTGGATGTCTGAAACCGAAGCCAACAGACAAGCTCTACCACCTTGCTGGGATTGCACCTCCTGCAGTGCGAAGAGAAGCGGCAGCCTATAGTGAAAGAGCGAGGGCTGAGATGGCAGAGAGCCACCTCCTCCACAAAACTCAGCCAGCCACCAAACGCTTGAAATCTAGACGCAGTTTTCTCAGAGCAACCGAAGATTTTAGCGACCAACCTGGATCTAGGGTGGAGAGATGGAAGCGGTCGGGAGAAGGGCACTGGATGGAACCAAAGGAAGAATTGGCACCGGGTTACGATGAGGACTGGGTGGTCTGGAGATCACTAAACAGGCTACGCACCAACACTGCACGGTCAAGAGATAACCTTCTGAAGTGGGGATATTCTACAACATCTAGTCTCTGCGACTGTGGAGAGGTGCAGACAACCCAGCACATGTATAACTGCCCTGAATGTCCTTCACACTGCACTTTAGAGGATCTGATGTTGGCAACCCCAAATGATGTCGACGTAGCCCGCTTATGGGCCAAATGCCTATAACATTTAGTTTCTGTGCACACACACACACACACACACATATATATATATATATATATATATATATATATATATATATATATATATATATATATATGCCTGTAATTAATTTTTCTCTGTGTGCTATTCATTTTTTTTATATTCCTGTATCCATGGTGCTTCTGACACGAATAAAAAAAACCATTAGATCGTGTTAGAACGTAGTAATTGAATATGGTAACCTTATTTTTAAAATCGGCGGTATAGGACTCAGTTGCCCAAGCCTTGGGAGGTGAGTCACTTAAAATCGCTGCATCGCCTACAAAAATGGAACAATCTCTGGGTCGCAGTTTTTGGGAGTTTTTGCACACTTCAGCTTTATGCATTATAGGCGTTGTTGTCATGAATGAAGCACTGAACACAAGATTTAGCGGCGAGTCTTGTTTCACGACGTAGCTCAAGGTCGTGGTGGTGAACCACTGGCAGATGAAGCGAAGTCCGAGCCCCGAGGCGTAGCCCAATGCCACGAATACGGATGGACAGCTAGGTGGGCCCGGGCCTGAGGTGTTTCCCAAGGTCTAAGTGGCTGGCGCTGATGAAACGACCAATGATCCTTGGTAACGGTACAGCGCTGAGGAATCATCTGAACCACATCAGGGTTGTCGAAGTAAAACGCCCTTCCAGAGTCCTGAGCCTGTTCAAAGGCATGCACCACTTATAAACAGTCAATTAATAAAGGCTGTCCCAGGTGAAGGAGGTTGTTTCAGAGCCATGAAGCCACAACGTGAATAAGTCACATGTCCCTGATCCCAGGATCGGTGGCCGAGAGGTTGTAGGCGCTACAGTCTGGAACCGCGCGACCGCTACGGATAAGTCCCATAGTGCTCAGAGCCATTTGAACCATTTGAACCCAGAATCGGCAGTAAGATCGAGTGGAAGAGGCAATCCAATGCGTTGTTACTCGTTCACAAAGTGGCATAACAACCGAACCTGAGCATCTGCGAAAGAGTCCAGCGTAATGTGAAGGAATGAAGGAGGATGAACAAGGGAACCGAGAGGTCCACAGGTTCCTTCAGCTACAACAGTATGCAAGCAGCATGAATTCATAGAACACAACCAACAACCATTGCACGACAGGAACAAAACAGAGATTTCCAGCAAATTGTCACTACAAAAGACCCTAATATCAGAGCAAGCACATGGCACTGTAGCGACCCATGGAAAAAAAGTAGGACACCATGAGGGAGACGGCCGCAATGTCACTGTAAATCAATTGAAAATAATAGAAGTGTTCACTACATCAGCGGTCCAAGCGCAGTCTGTTTTCGACAGCGGTGAGGCGAACACGCCTTGTTTGCTTCTCGGCTGTTAAGCTGCTTGCGAGCGAGCGCGCGTTTGGATACTTCTTCGTAGCGGCTTGTCTTCGTGTCCGAATTCATCGACCATCATGGCGTTTATCGTCAAGCAACGACTGAATTTCCTTCGGACCATGAACTACCAAAATCATATGAAGTGGAGCGGTTTACACTGGATGAAATGTATGTTCCACCGCAAGAAATTTCTCGGAATTCATTTTTCGATCGTTAGTACCACAATGTACATACAACTGGTAAATGAAGAGCTGTGCACTGTCGCTGTGCGCCGCCATGATACTGATCTCAAGTTCTGGTACTTCGACAGTCATACTCGTATAGGAAGTATCGTAGTAGATCACTCTGCTTTTGGCCTCCGAAGTTGACTGTTTTCGATCTCTCGTTTGGGGTGCTGTCAGACATGGGTTGGCCGCCTTTAAACCTTAAGGCAACATAGTCTGTCACGTTGCTGAAACGTGGAAGACTTTTGAAACCTAGCGTATCTGCAGTGGTGCTCCTCAGAGAAAAACAGAGCTGATAAAACACGTGCCTTGTTACTTGTTTATTACCAGTTGTCATCTACAATGGCCAGCTTCTCACATTGTGGCCAAGAACACCATGTGCGTTCTGAATGTCTCCGATGTAGACTGCCTTAGACGCAGATTGGCGACGCCGCTCTCGCAGCGGCACCCACTGTGTTACCTCTATCTTAAACGTCCGCGTCGGGGCTGTCTGGTGCGCCCACTCTCAATCGGTCGGCGCTGGTGTCAGCTCCTCGCGACGACGCGAGGGCGTTTTGCCTATCTCTCCTACCTGCCAGCGGAGACAGTACCAACGGACGATGGCCGTCAGCAGGCGGAACTCCATGGAGCTGTAATGACATCCGCTTTCCTGCCCTCTCGCTGCGTGTCAACCGACAGCGGCCCGCCGGCCGATACGGAACAACATTTGAAAAAGCAAAGTCGCCGAGAAAGCGGAAGATACAGCGCCGTACCCCTTCTGATGACTGCCTCCATCGGATGTGCGAACCGGTTTATGACGCTGCTACTGACGACGCGACGTCTCTGGTCAGCATCCACCTACGGACATCGACCTTCCCCTGCAGCGTCTGATACGGTCGCCTCCCTTTCTGTGTCTTACCTACCTGTGGGCAACATTGATAGTGTTCCACTGAACCGCCGCGTGAGACGTCTGTCTCCTTGGTGGACGACGTCGATGGTGAGGATGGACTTTCAGGTGGTGTACAGAGTTATGGACCCCTCTTGGTGGGGTCAACTCCCTCCTCATACAAGTCATGGGGACCTAACAAGGAGCACCCCGTGCTTCCTTCATGTCTGCATCGACAGCCCTCCCTTAAATGACAGCTTTTCAAAGTTATTGCAATGCCACAGTCAATGACAATACCATTCATGCGTGCCATAAACTGACATTACTCCATGAAATGTTGTATGCTGCTGACATTGAAGTTTTCTTCATTCAGGAGGTACATGGCTTTGTAGCACATATATCCCATGCTTCCCCAGGTAGTAGGATGCCGATCCTGTTATACGAAGGTTTCCTCGTTGATGGAGTTGCCTATCTCGCAATGTCGGAAGTATGGCTCACGTTTGGTGGTGTCAGGATCATCGACGTCTACGCGTCATATGATTCGGGTAGCGCCGTGAACGTTCCACTTTCTTCTCTGAGGACGTCACATATGTCTCCCCGGGTCGGCCGCACGCCTTAAGCATGGGAGGCGACTTCAGCTACTCCCAGGAGCCCAAGGACCAACTGCCGCGACACTCCAGCACCAACGGCAATCGTCCACCATCTAAACTTCGTGGACTCTTGGGAGCATATTCATTGTGATCGTCTGGGGTCTACGCATTTTACTAGCCGCTTTTCCAGTCGCCTCAGTCGTGTTGATACATCCCACGATATTGTCATCGTGTTGATACATCCCACGATATTGTCAGTGGGCTGCAGGCATCTGTTGCATTCTGTGACCATGACGCATGTGTCTTTGCTGTCAGTATCTGCCGACAAAGGATGTGGTGCGGCCAGGGACCATTGAAACTGAGCACAATCCATCTTCCTTCACCTGACTGCCAGCAGCTCACTGAGGCCACGTGGACAGTCTGTCGTCAATGTCGTGATGCATATCAGTCTGTTCTGTCATGATGGGTCCTCTGCGCAAGGCCTGCCTGCTCCAAGGACTTGATTGGTTACGGAGGGGAGATAGCAAGGTGGCGGCAAAGAACCCAATATTTGTCCAGCACTCTCTTGAAATGTACTATAATGTCGTATTCGCCAGAACGTCAAGAGATAGTGAATCCTGCCAAAGCACAGTTCACCGCCCTTTCTCGACGTTACCTTCAAGGAGCTATGGCAACGGTGCGCTGACATGAGGGGCTAGACCAGGAGCGTCCGCCTGGTTACTACGTGATAGCGGAAAGGACTTTGTTTATTCCTCTTACGATTGCTTGTTGGTGGCGCTTAGATATCCAACTCAACATAGGGTCTGCCCTCCATGCACACTATGTTATGCTGTGCTTATCACAACATGACCACTGTGCGAACATTCCGTTCCTGTGGAAGCAACAACGAATTTGCTTTCCTACGTCGTGGAGGGCAAAGTCTATGTTGCTATCCTCGCTGATTCTACGAAAACTTCGCCCAGCCTTTACTGCCTTCCACTAGAGATCCATCGAACGCCAGTGTGGACGGAAATTTGTCAGGACCATATGTTGCCTGTCATGCAGATCCCATACGGTTTCCTCGACGGTCTCCTCACTCCCGTCCACAAGCATTAGGGTACATCACTGATAGTATTATCGCCCCCTGACTTTTCTCAACAGCGACACGAGGATCTGCTGCAGCTGTTGGCCGCAAGGCTTAAGCGTACGGCCCAGAACGTGGTTTCTCTTGATAAAATCTCTTTTGGAGGTGCCGATAACATCCGGACTGCTCTTTATCGCTATCGAGACATAACCGCTCTTGCTCATGCTCGTCCTGTGTGTGCCCCTGTATCCACTCTTGACTTCAGCCAGGCATTGCTTCGGCTCGATCGTGAGTACCTGAGAGGGATGCTCGGCTGTACTGGATACCCTGAAACCACCGTCGACGTCGTAATGCGTTTCCTTCCCTGAGCGATGTACCATGATTCTACAATTACCGTATCACTCCTCCCATCAACGACTGTCTTGGATGTTTGTTGGTGGCTAGCATCACTGCTTATAAAGACGATCTTGTCGTCGTTTTCGTAGTGGTGCTGAGGTCAGAGAGTCATTGGCATGGGTTTGCACCTACGGCGAAGCTTCTGGTAGCTGCCGCCAAGTCGGCAAATCGAACGCTGTGCCTGTAGGTGCGGAGTTCCTTGAGAACAGCGCTGCTCCATTGCTTGTAACTGCTACTATCCGATGCTTAGGATTCGATTTCACAAGTGATCTGTGGCGCACGACTGCCCTCAGCTGCCAGCACCTACTGTCCCTACTGGGCTGCTAGATATTCTACAATGGAAGAAATATGTTGATGTACATTTGGTATCACGTATCCCCCACGTGGCCGATACTCCCCATTCTGTCATCCATGGCCCACCACGTGCTAGCAGCATTGGATTCATACATCTGCCAGAGAGTTGTTCAAGATACAGTGCCAGAACCTAACCCTTTCACGTTTCATGGGCGGTTTAGGCCTGTACCATGTCCCTGACAGGGCGATAATCCTTTTCTTCAGCTCTCACATGATGCTGTGGCGCCGTTGTTCCACTTGCCTTACCAGCCGGTTCCTGGATACACTTGCACCACGCTCTCTATCAGCCCCTACCCAACTCTCGGATGTCCCGCCGCCCTTCTTTTACTTCCGCCATTTTTTACTCGAAATGAGCTATGTCCGTAATGCGATATTGCCAAAGCGCTTGATGTCCATGAAGGCGATCTATGGCTTTCTTCAGCAGAAAAAGTCACCAAATGTGGTTGCCAGGAAGCATCCCCAGGACGACTGGCGTGCTGTCTGGCGATCGGTGTTCGCTCCTTATCTTGCCACTGATGTCCAGTCTTCAAGGTACGTTACAATCAATCAGAAACAACTATGCCGGTCACGCAACCACGGGATTCACCTTGCAGACACCCCAACGTGTGTCGCCTGTGGTTCTCTGAACACAGATAGGCATCGCCAGGTATGCAGATCAGCGATAGGTGTCTGGTTCTTGGTGTGACAGATGCTGCCCTTAATTACCCATACGATTCCTTATCAGATACATCCTCGCCTGCACCTCAAAAATGGTTCAAATGGCCCTGAGTACTATGGGACTTAACATCTGAGATCATCAGTCGCCTAAACTTAGAACTACTTAAAACTAACTAACCTAAGGAAAAAAAAATGGTTCAAATCTATCTGGGCACTATGGGACTTAACATCTTAGGTCATCAGTCTCCTAGAACTTAGAACTACTCCTAGAACTTGGAGCTACCTAAACCTAACTAACCTAAGGACATCACACAAATCCATGCCCGAGGCAGGATTCGAAAATGCAACCGTATCAGCAGCGCGGTTCCGGACTGTAGTGCCTAGAACCGCTCGCCCACAGCGGGAAGATAACTGTGATGAAAGCATTGGTAACAAAAGAAATTCTTCCGTTGATCGGCCACAGAAGGAAGTATAAAAATGTTCCGGGAAATTCAGGAATACCGAAAATACAAATCACTTAGCAATTAAATAAATAGGAAGTGCCGAGACACTAAAGCGAAATGACTGGAAGAAGAAAAAGGAATCGACAGAGAAGAAATAATGAATACAATATTAGAATAAGAAATTAAAAGAGTTTTGGACGACTTAAGGTCAGGTACGACAGAAGGAGTGGATAACATTCCATCGGGATTTATAAAATCATTGGGAAAGTGGCAATAGAACAACTATTCGCGTTGTTCAGTAGGATACGTATGAGACTGGCGATATACCATCTGACTTTCGGAAAAACGTCATCCTAACAGTTCCGAAGATAGTAAGAGCCGGCAATTGCGAGAATTTTTGCACAATCTACGTAACAGCTCATGCATCCAGACTGTTGACAAGAACAATTTACAGAAGAATGGAAACGAAAATCGAGGATACATTACATTACGACCAATTTGACTTTAGGAAAGGTAAGTTGCACCACAGAGACAGTTCTCATGTTGCGGTTGGTAATGGAAGCAAGATAGGAGAACACTCAAGATAGGCTCACGGAATTCGTTGTCATGGAAAAAGCGATCGACAATCTGAAACGGTGCATCGTATTCGAAATTCTGAGAAAAATGGGGGTAATCCATACAGAAAGATCGCTAACACAATATGAGTAAGAACCAAGATGCAGATAATAAGACTGGAAGACGAAGAACGAAATGCTCGCATTAAAAATGGTGTATGACAGGGATCAGTCTTTCGCCCCTATTGTTTAATCTGTACATCCAAGAAGCAATAACGGAAATGAAAGCAGAGAAAGAAGAGTGGAAAAAATTCAAGGTGAAACGATATCAGTGATAATATTCGCTGATGACATGGCTGTCCTCAGTGAAAGTGAAGAACCATTACAGGATCTGTTGAATGTAATGAACCGTCTAATAAACAAAGAATATGATTTGAGGTAAATCGAAGAAGCGTGAGGATAATGTAAAGTAGCAGATGCGAAAACAGCGAGGGACTTACCATCAGAATTGGTGATCACTAAGTAGATGAAGTTAAGGAATTCTGCTAACTAGGCAGCAAAATAACCCATGATGGACGGAGCAAGAAGGACATCAAAAGCAGTCTAGCACTGGAAAAAAGGGCATTCCCGGCCAAGAGAAGTTTACTAGCATCAAACGTAGGTCTTAATTTGAGGAATAACTTTCTGAGTATCTATGTTTGGAGCACAGAATTGTATAGTAGCGAAACAGGGACTGTGGGGAAACCGGAACGGAAGAGAATAGAAGCATTTGAGATGTGGTGCTGCAGACGAATGTTGAAAATTAGGTGGACTGATAAAGCAAAGAATGAGGAGTTCTCTGCAGAATCGGCGAGGGAAGGAATATATGGAAACACTGACAAGAAGAAGGGTGAGGATGATACGACATTAGTTAAGACTTCAGGGAATTACTTTCATGGTACTAGAGCAAGCTGGTGAGGATAAAAACTGTAGAGGAAGAAAGAGATTGGACTACATCGAGCAAATAACTCAGGACATAGATTGCAGTTTCCACTCTGAGAAGAAAACGCTGGCGCAATATCTATTTGCCGGCCGGAGTCGCCGTGCGGTTCTAGGCGCTACAGTCTGGAACCGGGCGACCGCTACGGTCGCAGGTTCGAATCCTGCCTCGGGCATGGATGTGTGTGATGTCCTTAGGTTAGTTAGGTTTAATTAGTTCTAAGTTCTAGGCGACTGATGACCTCAGAAGTTAAGTCGCATAGTGCTCAGAGCCATTTTTGAACAATATCTATTTGTTGCAAAATGCATAGACTTCGAATCAAAACCGTCTACGCCACTGTTGTGACGTGGCTGTCTGTCCAGTAGCATGCTATGTGTAGCGTTGGAGATAATCACACAAATAAATAATCCAAGTAGCGTAACTGTATTTATCAGAACAGTCAAACGAACCATAGAACTCTGGAATAAGTGAAAACAAATATCACTCTGGTAACTTACAATAACAAAATCCTCAACCTGACACACAGTTCCTGTTAAAATTCTGTATCTACCAAATTACATTCCCATATGCCTTCGCAGAGGTGACTGCCACACGTGGTAGCCCGCTAGCTTCAAGGGCCCCAGTTGTGGATTTCCGGGAACTCGTCATATTTGCTGTGGGCTGAACGAAGGTTGCTTGCTCAATGGCTCTCGCGTAACGTGGTGTTCTCTGGTGGTTGATCGGAGCTCAGGGGAAGTGTGGCAATGTAGTTCTATCAGTTGAGGTGCACTCTTAAGTTAGCAGTCGTTGTCAGCTAAGGCGAATGGTCCTACCTGCTGATTATGCAGTCGCTGACACCACGGGATGACGTCCGGCAGTCGTCTGAGGACCAAACAATAGACGTTTCTGTAACCCTTTAGTCGTGCTGAAAGGTAACGTCTCCGAATGGGCAAAGTCTTAAAGGTTTTTTAATATGACATACGTTATTAACATACTACATCTCCACTTTTCATGTCTGCATAATTGCAGCCCTCTATCACAAGAGGGCTCCGAATTGTAGCGTGTAACATAGTGATATATAACATAATTATGTCGGTGAATGAGAGACACCGTCGTGTAATCGAGTTTCCAAGACTTCACCCACACATGGAGCATCCTCTCCTTCAGCATGAAAATACCGGACCACACACGAACAATACGACACATGCAACAATCCGACGCTTTCAGTTCACTATTAACGATCATCCTCAACACAGTCCCGACTAGGTCCCATAAGATTTTCATCTGTTTCCAACCTTAATTGACACCTTCGAGGATTTCGCTTTGATAGTGACGAAGCGCTGCTGGCAGAGGTGGGATTGTGTCTCCGTCGACAGAGTCATGCGTCCAACGGTTACGATATCAGAAAACTGGTGTCTCGTTGGGAGAAATGTGTTCGTCTTCACAGTGACTATGCTGAGCAATAAATATGCAGACATATAGAACAAAGATGTAGAATTTTAATAACGTCTGTTTTATTTAAAAAGCTTTGAGAGTTTTCACATAAAAAATTAGAAGCATTAGTTTTTATCACGCCCTATTATGATTTGTGTATAATGTATAGTTACGAATACCGAGTGCAACTCGAACGCCATCAATAAACAGCAGGGAGTATTAATTGGCTGGCCCTTCTCATCAGTAGCTGTCATGCTATTTTTGTTTTTATGTCTTAAGCGTACAGCAAAGTAAGAAGCTCATTCAACAGGAGTGATTGGTTTTCTTATCACTAGATGCTCTTAACATTATGAGTAAACAACATTCTCTTTACTATTATACTCTTAAAAATAGTTCTCCATGAGAATGCATTGATTCGTTGTTTGGTTGATTTCGGAGAGCGGACCAAACAGCGAGGTGGTCGGTCCCATCGGATTAGAGAAGCGACTTAAGGAAATTACGGAACATATAAATCAGGAAAGCCGGACGCGACTTTGAACCGTCGTCCTCCCGAATGAGAGGCCACTTTGCTAACCACTGGGTCGCCTCGCTCCGTGATGCATTAATTGGCATCACTTTTAACACATGATAACAAAAATGAAAAGACAACATAATACTGATTACGAAACCTGAACATTCGCAACGATAGTTCATGAGCTGTAACTAATATGTAGTTTCAAATCAGAAAAGCTAACTGTCATAGGAAAGCCTGCTTAGTGACCGAAAAATAGGACCCAGAAAGCGGTGAATGAATGCAAATTCGGTTCCAGTTTCAGATAACATAAAATAAGAAGCAGTTTGGATTAAAATGTGGAACGAGGAACTTAAAATGTTTATGTTAATGTCTCGATTATGTCATATATAAACGAAACTACCAGTCAATCTATAAAAACCAACGAACAGAAAGTATCATCTTACATTTGTTCATAATAACTAAAAGTATTCAGCAGCCTAGATCGCACGAAATGTGTATTTCCTTAAGAAAACCTGTTTCGTCAGACTTTCCTGTCATCTTCAGGTCTTAAAAATCTCTTTGTTGCGGAACGTGTTCCTTTTACGTAGGACCTCACGCCAAGTTGTCATATGGATGAAAATCAGAGCATTACAAAAGATCTGCCATAACGCAACTGATTTTTATCCGCATTACAACTTTGTGTGAGGTACAACGCAGAATGAACACTTCCGCAACAAAAAGATTTTGAAGACTTGAAGATGACAGCAAAGTCTGTCGAAATCGGTTTTCGCCAATAAAAAAAAATATTTTGTGCGATCTACGCTTTTGAATCCCCCCCCATGAACCATGGACCTTGCCGTTGGTGGGGAGGCTTGCGTGCGTCAACGATACAGATAGCCATGCCGTTACGTGCAACCACAACGGAGGGGTATCTGTTGAGAGGCCAGACAAACGTGTGGTTCCTCAAGAGGGGCAGCAGCATTTTCAGTAGTTGCGGGGGCAACAGTCTGGATGATTGACTGATCTGGCCTTGTAACACTAACCAAAATGGCCTTGCTGTCCTAGTGCTGCGAACGGCTGAAAGCAAGGGGAAACTACAGCCGCAATTTTTCCCGAGGGCATGCAGCTTTACTGTATGATTAAATGATGATGGCGTCCTCTTGGGTAAAATATTCCGGAGGTAAAATAATCCCCCATTCGGATCTCTAGATCTCTGGACTACTCAAGAGGACGTCGTTATCAGGAGAACGAATACTGGCGTTCTACGGATCGGAGCGTGGAATGTCAGATCCCTTAATCGGGCAGGTAGGTTAGAAAATTTAAAAAGGGAAATGGATATGTTAAAGTTAGATATAGTGTGAATTAGTGAAGTTTGGTGGCAGGAGAAACAAGACTTTTGGTCAGGTGAATACAGAGTTATAAATACAAAATCAAATAGGGGTAATGCACGAGTAGGTTTAATAATGAATAAAGCAATAGGAATGCGGGTAAGCTACTACAAACAGCACAGCGAACGCATTGTTGTGGCCAAGATAGACACGAAGTCCACAGTAGTACAAGTTTATATGCCAACTAGCTCTGCAGATGACGAAGAAATTGATGAAATGTATGAGGAGGTAAAAGAAATTATTCAGGTAGTGAAGGGAGACGAAAATTTAATAGTCATGGGTGACTGGAATTCGAGAGTAGGAAAAGGGAGAGAAGGTAACATAGTAGGTGAATATGGATTGGGGCTAAGAAATGAAACAGGAAGCCGCCTAGTAGAATTTTACGCAGAGCATAACTTAATCATAGCTAACACTTGGTTCAAGAATCATGAAAGAAGGTTGTATACATGGAAGAACCCTGGATATACTAGAAGGTTTCAGACAGATTATATAATGGTAAGACAGAGATTTAGGAACCAGGTTTTAAATTGTAAGACATTTCCAGGGGCAGATGTAGACTCTGACCACAATCTATTGGTTATGAACTGTAGATTAAAACTGAAGAAACTGCAAAAAGGTGGGAATTTACGGAGATGGGACCTTGATAAACTGAAAGAACCATAGGTTGTACAGAGTCTCAGGGAGAGCATAAGGGAAAACTTGACAGGAATGGAGAAAAGAAATACAGTAGAAGAAGAATGGGTAGCTTTGAGGGATGAAACAGTGAAGGAAGCAGAGGATCAAGTAAGTAAAAGACGAGGGCTAGTAGAAATCCTTGGGTAACAGAAGAAATATAGAATTTAATTGATAAAAGAAGAAAATATAAAAATGCAGTAAATGAAGTAGGCAAAAAGGAATACAAACGTCTCAAAAATGAGATCGACAGCAAGTGCAAAATGGCTAAGCAGGGATGGCTAGAGGACAAATGTAAGTATGTAGAGGATTATCTCACTAGGGGTAATATAGACACTGCCTACAGGAAAATTAAAGAGACCTTTGGAGAAAGGAGAACCACTTGCATGAATATCAAGAGCTCAGATGGGAACCCAGTTCTAAGCCAAGAAGGGAAAGCAGAAAGGTGGAAGGAGTATATAGAGGGTCTATACAAGGGCGATGTACTTGAGGACAATATTATGGAAATGGAAGAGGATGTAGATGAAGATGAAATGGAAGATATGATACAGCGTGAATAGTATGACAGAGAACTGAAAGACCTGAGTCGAAACAAGGCCCCCGGAGTAGACAACATTCCATTAGAACTACTGACTGCCTTGGGAAGGCCAGTCCTGACAAAACTCTACCATCTGGTGAGCAAGATGTATGAGACAGCCGAAATACCCTCAGACTTCAGGAAGAATATAATAATTCCAATCCCAAAGAAGGCAAGTGTTGACAGATGTGAAAATTACCGAACTATCAGTTTAATAAGCCACGGCTGCAAAATGCTAACACGAATTCTTTACAGACGAATGGAAAAACTGATAGAAGCCAACCTTGGGGAAGATCAGTTTGGATTCCGTAGAAATGCTGGAACACGTGAGGCAATACTGACCCTACGACTTATCTTAGAAGAAAGATTAAGGAAAGGCAAACCTACGTTTCTAGCATTTGTAGACTTAGAGAAAACTTTTGACAATGTTGATTGGAATACTCTCTCTCAAATTCTGAATGTGGCAGGGGTAAAATACAGGGAGCGAAAGGCTATTTACAATTTGTACAGAAAGCAGATGGCAGTTATAAGAGTCGAGGAGTATGAAATGGAAGCAGTGGTTGGAAAGGGAGTGAGACAGGGTTGTAGCCTATCCCCGATGTTATTCAACCTGTATATTGAGCAATCAATAAAGGAAATAAAAGAAAAGTTTGGAGTTGGTATTAAAATTCATGGAGAAGAAATAAAAACTTTAAGGTTCGCCGATGACGTTGTAAGTCTGTCAGAGACAGCAAAGGACTTGGAAGAGCAGCTGAACGGAATGGACAGTGTTTTGAAAGGGGGATATAAGATGGACATCAACAAAAGCAAAACGAGGATAATGGAATGTAGTCGAATTAAATCGGGTGATGCTTAGGGAATTAGATTAGGAAATGAGACACTTAAAGAGGTAAAGGAGTTTTGCTATTTGGGGAGCAAAATAACTGATGATGGTCGAAGTAGACAGGATATAAAATGTAGAACGGCAATGGCAAGGAAAGCGTTTCTGAAGAAGAAAAATTTGTTTACATCGAGTATTTAAATGTCAGGAAGTCGTTTCTGAAAGTATTTGTATGGAGTGTAGCCATGTACGGGAGTGAAACGTTGGCGATAAATAGTTTAGACAAGAAGAGAATAGAAGCTTTCGAAATGTGGTGGTGCAGATGAATGCTGAAGATTGAATGGGTAGATCACATAACTAATGAGGTGGTATTGAATAGAATTGGGGAGAAGAGGAGCTTGTGGCACTACTTGACTAGAAGAAGGGATCGGTTGGTGGGACATGTTCTGAGACATCGAGGGATCACCAATATAGTATTGGAGGGCAGCGTGGAGGGTAAAAATCGTAGAGGGAGACCAAGAGATGAATACATTAAGCAGATTCAGAAGGATGTAGGCTGCAGTAGATACTGGGAGATGAAGAAGCTTGCACAGGATAGAGTAGCATGGAAAGCTGCATCAAACCAGTCTCAGGACTGAAGACCACAACAACAACAACACGCTTTTCAATGTTTTTAGCAAGTAAAACAGATCACTCCTTCAGTATTCTGAAAACGAGAAAATTAAATACTTATTATGACTACAATATATTCGCCGATGCTTAGTTAACAAAAGCGAAAAGCACCTCGTGAATGAGATTTTCAATTTTCACACTGTTTAAGACAGAAAAACCAACTCTTGATACAGTTTCTTTGGTTTGTTTTCTTTTATGGTCATCGCATTGGATCTCAGTTCTGGAAACGGCAATGAAAACATATCTGCGGTGCAGTTCGTAACACAAAACATCTCTATGTCACCACATGTATAATGTTCATTTTGAGCATTCGCGCTGATCTATGCTCAAAATATTTTTGGTTACGGCCACCCATTACTTCCTTCTTACGTAAATGGTACACAGTTGACTCAAATCCCCATCGGAACATCGTCATTTAGGTCTTCAGTTATTTCCTTACTTCGATTAAGGCAAATGATTGAAGGACCTTATTCGATTTCATTCCTCATCCTTCCAAATCCTAACTTCTTTTTCGCTTCAAATGACCACATCTCCCTTCCTTTCATTTCTTCCCAGCAAAGGAAGAATCCTGCGAAAATTAAATAATTGCAGCTCATCAAACGTGCCAACAGTTGGGTGGACAATAGTTGTAAACCGTAAAACCGTCCCTCTTCAAACCCCATTCGTCTTCTATAATGTGTCAAATAATACATATCAAAACAATCCTACTCGAAACGAGAAAACCATTTCCTACGTGATTACTTCGACGAACTTCCTCCCACACACGGCACAAGTGATTCCTAACTGTAAGTCTCTAGTTAATGAAAAAAGATGCAAACGTCACAAATGTTCTCTTTTTTCTGTTTCACGATCTATTTTATAACGCTCAAAGAATAGTTTCGTAACCTTCAAAAGGGGGAACATTTCACAAGTGACCGAAAAACCAATTGTAGAACCTCAAATAAAAAAGGATGCATGATAAATACACTCCTGGAAATGGAAAAAAGAACACATTGACACCGGTGTGTCAGACCCACCATACTTGCTCCGGACACTGCGAGAGGGCTGTACAAGCAATGATCACACGCACGGCACAGCGGACACACCAGGAACCGCGGTGTTGGCCGTCGAATGGCGCTAGCTGCGCAGCATTTGTGCACCGCCGCCGTCAGTGTCAGCCAGTTTTCCGTGGCATACGGAGCTCCATCGCAGTCTTTAACACTGGTAGCATGCCGCGACAGCGTGGACGTGAACCGTATGTGCAGTTGACGGACTTTGAGCGAGGGCGTATAGTGGGCATGCGGGAGGCCGGGTGGACGTACCGCCGAATTGCTCAACACGTGGGGCGTGAGGTCTCCACAGTACATCGATGTTGTCGCCAGTGGTCGGCGGAAGGTGCACGTGCCCGTCGACCTGGGACCGGACCGCAGCGACGCACGGATACACGCCAAGACCGTAGGATCCTACGCAGTGCCGTAGGGGACCGCACCGCCACTTCCCAGCAAATTAGGGACACTGTTGCTCCTGGGGTATCGGCGAGGATCATTCGCAACCGTCTCCATGAAGCTGGGCTACGGTCCCGCACACCGTTAGGCCGTCTTCCACTCACGCCCCAACATCGTGCAGCCCGCCTCCAGTGGTGTCGCGACAGGCGTGAATGGAGGGACGAATGGAGACGTGTCGTCTTCAGCGATGAGAGTCGCTTCTGCCTTGGTGCCAATGATGGTCGTATGCGTGTTTGGCGCCGTGCAGGTGAGCGCCACAATCAGGACTGCATACGACCGAGGCACACAGGGCCAACACCCGGCATCATGGTGTGGGGAGCGATCTCCTACACTGGCCGTACACCACTGGTGATCGTCGAGGGGACACTGAATAGTGCACGGTACATCCAAACCGTCATCGAACCCATCGTTCTACCATTCCTAGACCGGCAAGGGAACTTGCTGTTCCAACAGGACAATGCACGTCCGCATGTATCCCGTGCCACCCAACGTGCTCTAGAAGGTGTAAGTCAACTACCCTGGCCAGCAAGATCTCCGGATCTGTCCCCCATTGAGCATGTTTGGGACTGGATGAAGCGTCGTCTCACGCGGTCTGCACGTCCAGCACGAACGCTGGTCCAACTGAGGCGCCAGGTGGAAATGGCATGGCAAGCCGTTCCACAGGACTACATCCAGCATCTCTACGATCGTCTCCATGGGAGAACAGCAGCCTGCATTGCTGCGAAAGGTGGATATACACTGTACTAGTGCCGACATTGTGCATGCTCTGTTGCCTGTGTCTATGTGCCTGTGGTTCTGTCAGTGTGATCATGTGATGTATCTGACCCCAGGAATGTGTCAATAAAGTTTCCCCTTCCTGGGACAATGAATTCACGGTGTTCTTATTTCAATTTCCAGGAGTGTACATGTCAAATGAGAGAGCTAGCTTTTTCAGATAAACTTTATCTTGGAACATTACACACCAAAATGTCACAGTGTTCAGGGATACACAATTAAATGATACGAAACATAATTTAAAAGAATAAAGAAAACTTTCTGCGCTGCGCAAGAGTTATCACTAGTCGATACATACACATTACACTGCAGCAGCTCAAATTGAAAGCAACAGACACTGCAGAAATATCCGCATCGTAGCTTCTGCCAGATCGTGAAGTTGGGCGTTATGTGATTTTATTTCAGTGATTACAAAATCAAGTCGAATGTAAGGATTTGTTAGCCGAGGCGGCTGGGAAACGGCGATGCGGGCGAACACGTAAATAAATGTTTTGAACATGCTCTAACCAACTTCCAGGGACTCAAAATTCTCATCTTGAGTGAAGCACTCGACTGTAAACCGGCAAACTTTCTTACACATGAGTAGCAACTTTATTAATTAACAAATCGTCATGTAAAGTCAAAGGGCACATATACCTGACTGTATTTGGACCTGAAATGTTCAAAATATTGATGCTAGACTGATATTTGAACTCAGTTCTCCTATTTGTGTAGTATCTGATCTTTTTCGTACGACACATTTCCATTGGTTCGTTATCTCTCCAAGACTGCAAGGCTGTCAAGGCTCCCACGAAATGCGTATGTCTCGGTTACAACCCCGAGCCGGAACGAACATTTGACGGCCATCAGTGGCTAGAAAACAATAGGTGGCGCGATCGAATCTAGGTGAGCCAAATTTTTTCTTTTCGTGATTTCATTTTCAGCCATCTCACTGTTGGTGAAAAAAATTCGATACCTAACAACTGACTGTAATTAGTTAACGATCCAATTAGATGCTCATTCGAATTCCCGCCCAACTCAAACTATCCATAGAGTCATTTCAAGTTTAAACGTGTGCCCAATCTGTTACTTGTGACGGAAATTATATTTAAGATTTGTCGTAGATAGTTAACAGGGACAATAATTAGTGGATAGGGCTTAGGTACCTCAGTCTAGTGAAAAAATTTTCGTTACGAGATTTGAAGTTTAACTTGCATTTTGAAAGGTTATACATTGTAATAAATTAAGGTTTACAAGTATCAAACGCTGTATCATCTCTAATAAGATGTTTCCTGATATATGCATTATCATGGTGTTAATTTGCTTCTGGTTTAACAATCTTACAGAGCAAAGTTGTACTGTGGTATCCTGTTGTAAAGATTATGTATAGTCAAACGGCTTTACCGGAAAGAGAGTAAATTACCTGCATGACTGTTACATTAGGAGGGTACCATACAAATCAAGCGAAACGCAGTTTAGGTCGTTGTGATACTTTTGAGCATGATGGCTAGCGGATTACATAAGGTGTAAACGATAACTGTTTACAGCATGCGACAGTGCTGTAGGTGAAGTTGAGACGAACACTTTGATATAGGGCACAATGGTCTGTCAAGCCCAAATCCGATTACAAAGCCACCTAAGTTACAGCAGGTGTACGCCACGCAATATTTTGCCAGAAATCGTCCTTGAACATTAGCCTTTGTTCTTGCACTTACAAAATGTAAAACTGACGTTTGCGTGAATTTTACCACGTAATATTGTGAATCTCAACATCATAAAATTAACAATTATATCGTTTTATTTGTCTGATCTCCTTACTATTGTGCTTATAAGAATTTAGATCGAATGTAAACGTACGAGGGCAGTTCAATAAGTAATGCAACACATTTTTTTTCTGAAACAGGGGTTGTTTTATTCAGCATTGAAATACACCAGGTTATTCCCCAATCTTTTAGCTACACAACACTATTTTTCAACGTAATCTCCATTCAATGCTACGGCCTTACGCCACCTTGAAATGAGGGCCTGTATGCGTGCACGGTACCAGCTGTGCACGGCCGGCCCGCACGCGGGAAATCAGACAGTCTTGCTTGACCTTCCGGCGATGATGACACATGCTTTGCCCAACGACTCACCGTGCTTTTGTCCACTGCCAGATCACCGTAGACATTCTGCAAGCGCCTATGAATATCTGAGATGCCCTGGTTTTCCGCCAAAAGAAACTCGATCACTGCCCGTTGTTTGCAACGCACATCTGTTACAGACGCCATTTTAACAGCTCCGTACAGCGCTGCCACCTGTCGGAAGTCAATGAACCTATACGAGACGAAGCGGGAATGTTTGAAAATATTCCACAAGAAATTTACGGTTTTTTCAACCAAAACTGGCCGAGAAAAAAAATGTGTTGCATTACTTATTGAACTGCCCTCGTAATTACTTTTTGCTTTAACTTTTATAAAAGCATTTTTCATCACCCTAACAGTAAAGTTTAAATTAATAATGAAATAGAGTAATTTCTTAGTGTAGGAGAGCGAGAGGATATTGAAAATCTCAAACGGCGTGCATGCGGTGGAACTTGGTGGCTTTCTTAGGCCAATTTGAGGTTGTTTCCTGACTTGATGGACCGCAAGTGTCAGATATCGAATTGCTTGTGTCGATTTGCCCTACACCAATGTGGTAGGTCGTAAGCAGCTACCGTTTACGTCCTGTATAGGTAGATGCTGGTTTATCATTATACTCGTCTTTGTGTAGAGCATTTACTTTGTCATTTAGTGTGAAGCTAAGCCGTGTAGTATTCTTAAAACTGACCTTCAATGTATACCTCCATGAATATTGCCAAAGAGCGCTGGGTGAAAGTTCACTTGCCGCATCGTTCACTTGTTGGCTCGAACTAAAACACTGTTGTTAGATTCAGCCTTCATTGTGAGTCTTCACTTGAAGAAGCTCCGATAAAGAGGAATTACGGAGTGAACTCGGTGTTTCAGCTGTGCGATGATAGCGATATTTACTCCACTCGCAGATCGAGCGTAAGTTTGCGAAGAGTGCTGTTGCGAGACGACGTGAAAGGTAAACGCCGAGGACGGCCGCAACAAATATATACGCCGACAGCTGCGAACATGCCAGTAAAGTGACTGTTATCTACAGTTAGTTGTGCGACTCCTACCGCCCCTTTGAGTGATGAGGATAGTGTACTGGGTGGTTGGACTGGAAGGTGATTGCATGGTGAGGGGAAGGGAGGATTTGGTTGGCCGGGGAGGTGGTTTGGGGAGGGGAGGGGGGTCATTGTAGAGACAGATGAGGAAGGAAGAAAGAGCTCGCGCGCACCCATTGTCCCTTCACGCGCTCCTCCGTGCAGTTCCCACAAATTATCGCCTCGACGACGGGTCCCGGATGAAAGGGTGCGCGCAATTTAATGACGAAGAGCGGCCGGTCGAGGTCGCCGCTTCGGAGTCACGAACGGTGGCCTCCGGTGTTGCCCAAGCGGGCGCAGCGGCGGGCAATCTGGTTCTGGCGGCGCATCACATCGCATCGCCTCGTCCGCGGCCTTGGCGCGCCGTATTTAATTTACGGGGCTCGCCAGCTGATGGCACCGATGCCAGCGCCGGGCGCCGAGCGCCGACACCGCTCGGTAATTGACGGAGGGCTGACTGCGTCCGCAGCGGAAATATCATGAGAAAGCGCCGCGAGCGGTCGGCGCCGGCCGCGCTAACAATCGTTGCCTAATGCCGCGGTTGCTTTATTCCAATGATACATAATGGGACAGCTGGGAGGCCATGGGAGCGGAATTTCAGATTTGTGGGTCCCGGCGCTGACCGCTTCTTCGCGTTTCGGTTCCTCCGTAGCGCCGACCCGCTTCGCCTGAGGGTCTAGGAAGAACCACGAGTGGTGTTGAGAGCGGTCGGGGAACACGGGTAGCCGCTCCCGTAGCACGCCTCGTTTACCTTTTCCCTCTTGCTGTCCTAAACGATAGACCGTCCCCGCGGACGATATCCAAATAACTCGCGTGAAGTGGCACTCGGTTCATAAACAACCGATCCCAATCCTCGTGTGCAAACAACGAACGTTTTTAATTTTTACTCTCTGTTCGTGTTTCCTGATACTGGGTCGTAAGGCGCACACAGTAGTAGATATACACTCCTGGAAATGGAAAAAAGAACACATTGACACCGGTGTGTCAGACCCACTTGCTCCGGACACTGCAAGAGGGCTGTACAAGCAATGATCACACGCACGGCACAGCGGACACACCAGGAACTGCGGTGTTGGCCGTCGAATGGCGCTAGCTGCGCAGCATTTGTGCACCGCCGCCGTCAGTGTCAGCCAGTTTGCCGTGGCATACGGAGCTCCATCGCAGTCTTTAACACTGGTAGCATGCCGCGACAGCGTGGACGTGAACCGTATGTGCAGTTGACGGACTTTGAGCGAGGGCGTATAGTGGGCATGCGGGAGGCCGGGTGGACATACCGCCGAATTGCTCAACACGTGGGGCGTGAGGTCTCCACAGTACATCGATGTTGTCGCCAGTGGTCGGCGGAAGGTGCACGTGCCCCTCGACCTGGGACCGGACCGCAGCGACGCACGGATGCACGCCAAGACCGTAGGATCCTACGCACTGCCGTAGGGGACCGCACCGCCACTTCCCAGCAAATTAGGGACACTGTTGCTCCTGGGGTATCGGCGAGGACCATTCGCAACCGTCTCCATGAAGCTGGGCTACGGTCCCGCACACCGTTAGGCCGTCTTCCGCTCACGCCCCAACATCGTGCAGCCCGCCTCCAGTGGTGTCGCGACAGGCGTGAATGGAGGGACGAATGGAGACGTGTCGTCTTCAGCGATGAGAGTCGCTTCTGCCTTGGTGCCAATGATGGTCGTATGCGTGTTTGGCGCCGTGCAGGTGAGCGCCACAATCAGGACTGCATACGACCGAGGCACACAGGGCCAACACCCGGCATCATGGTGTGGGGAGCGATCTCCTACACTGGCCGTACACCACTGGTGATCGTCGAGGGGACACTGAATAGTGCACGGTACATCCAAACCGTCATCGAACCCATCGTTCTACCATTCCTAGACCGGCAAGGGAACTTGCTGTTCCAACAGGACAATGCACGTCCGCATGTATCCCGTGCCACCCAACGTGCTGTAGAAGGTGTAAGTCAACTACCCTGGCCAGCAAGATCTCCGGATCTGTCCCCCATTGAGCATGTTTGGGAGTGGATGAAGCGTCGTCCCACGCGGTCTGCACGTCCAGCACGAACGCTGGTCCAACTGAGGCGCCAGGTGGAAATGGCATGGCAAGCCGTTCCACAGGACTACATCCAGCATCTCAACGATCGTCTCCATGGGAGAATAGCAGCCTGCATTGCTGCGAAAGGTGGATATACACTGTACTAGTGCCGACATTGTGCATGCTCTGTTGCCTGTGTCTATGTGCCTGTGGTTCTGTCAGTGTGATCATGTGATGTATCTGACCCCAGGAATGTGTCAATAAAGTTTCCCCTTCCTGGGACAATGAATTCACGGTGTTCTTATTTCAATTTCCAGGAGTGTAGTTATACTTATAAAAGCAAAGTTGTTTCATGATGCTTAACAGAGTTGTAGCTTTACGTAGGTGAAAACTTAAAACTAAGTTTAAAACGAAGACGCTCAAAACTAATCATGTATGGGTTAGGCAGGTAGGAAAGCTTTTAGATTTGTAGTCACCAAGACACTGTCCAGAATGGCTTACCTAAGAACGACATTGAGCCTGCCGCTCTGGGTTGCCACTAACCTTTCTACTACTCGCCATCCAAGGATGAGATCCTCAGCAATGCCTTGAGCCTCTCTTCAGATGGTGTGTCCCACAACGAAGTTAGGTTGTATTTTTCTTGTACTCTACCGGGCAGCGTTTGCTGTCCTACATTTCTACTCTACCATTACCGTCTAGTATTACTGTCAGTTGCACAATTGTTTCGTCACTCTGCCGCGACAATTATCAGTTACATTTAACTGTAATGCTATTTATTATTTTATTATTCTACTTCTGTCAGACTTCTAGAATTGTGTATTGATGTTCATATTATGCCCTGTATAATATAATGATCAGTATTGCGTCATGCCTGGAATATAGGGTTCACCTACGCTGTTATTTGTCTTGTGTTAGCACTTCGCATTTAGTCCTTATTCTGTATGCGTCAGTCTTCGCTTGTGCCGCTGTCGTCTGACCTGCTACCATTAGTGCCGCTGGCCGCCTCGCTAACATTGTCTGTGAAGTGATTCATCGCCTATGCTCGTTGCCACCGGTCCACTACACGCTGCAGGTAGATATTAGGTAACGTTCTAGACCACGGTTAGTCGACCCGACTACTAACACCCACCTTTGTATCACTGTCAGTACTAAAATTTTCGGACCGATCACAGGATGGTGATTTATAAAGTAGGGTGGTAATTTTACTTTGTTGTTGTTGTTGTTGTTGTGGTTTTCAGTCCGAAGGCTGACTTGATGCAGCTCTCTACGCTACTCTATCCTCAGCAAGCCTGTGCACTTTCGAATAACTACTGCAACCTACGTCCGTTTGAACCTGATTATTTAGTTTTACCTCTTGGTCTCCCTCTACAACCGTTACCCCCTCACTTCCCTGTGATATTAAACTGGCGACCGCCTTATGTCTCATAGTGTGTTCTATCAACCATCCCCTTGTTTTCGTCAAGATATGTCACAGTTTTCTTTCCTCCACAATTCCGTGCAGTACGCCATTGGTTACATGATGTACCCATCTAAGATTTAGCGTTCTTCTGTAGTATCACATTTCAATAGTTCCTATTCTCATCTTCTCTGAACTGTTTGATTACTAATGAAGAAAAATATCAAGTTGGAGTGTAAAAATATTTACTTATGAAATACTTTCTCAAAATTTTATGAAACCTCAACGAAAATATTTCTAAAATCCCTAAGGCATACCTCCCACTATGAAAACTAGGACGTCCATTAGTGGGTGCTGGAAGCTAAGTTGATCGCCACTGCTTGTGGCTGATCAGTCGTTCAGATTGGTTCGCAAAATAATGGTCTCTAAGTGAGTGTGTTATGTCGCCGTGTGTGTGGTAAACAAAGACATGTATGGCTTACGTCCCGTCGATGGTGAGGTCATTAGAGATCCACATCTACATACAGGGCGTTTTCGTAAGATTGTGCAAAAATATAACACGACATAGAGAACGCTCCACTGAACAATTTAAGGTAGGGAACCTCTGGTCAGAGAAGCCAGTTTAAGGAGGTATGGAAGTAAACTTGTTTACCGCTTTCCCTAGCATCACTGTTTTCCAACTTATTTACAACTAACATACGTACAAGTTTACACGTACCATGCTGATTATTTACATGTACACATTTTATTTCCTACAAGGAAACAAGGAGGACAAGCGTTATTACTAGGAAGGCATGATGCAGGTTTTGTTTGTCTTATTTGTCCTCAATGTGGCTCTGTTGTGTCGTATTTGCATTGTCTCATGACAGAAAGTGCTATGAATCAACGACAGACGCATTCATTACTCAATTCTATTCAGAGACGTACAGTACAATGCGATAGAGCAGTACCGGTACAGTTTTCGTAGAACTCAGTGACATGCACCTTGTGTATGAGGAAGTACGTAGAAATGCTCTAGAAAGGCTGTTCGTAGAACGATTTCCTAACAGGCATCAATCGTCACGACGGGTGTTTATTCCTCTCGATTTACGAATGCGAGAGACTGATTCATTAGAAAGAAGAAACCAGAGACTTGGCAACATGACGACCACTCGCACACCCGATTTTGAAGAGGAGGCGGGGCGGTGCAACGTGTTGCAGCGGAGCCCACAACAAGTACTCGTCGTATTGCACGTGAAACTGCGATGCACATATTAGCCTCTGGCGAGTAGTCCACGAACAACAGTTACACCGCCGGCCGCGGTGGTCTAGCGGTTCTGGCGCTGCAGTCCGGAACCGCAGGACTGCTACGGTCGCAGGTTCGAATCCTGCCTCGGGCATGGGTGTGTGTGATGTCCTTAGGTTAGTTAGGTTTAAGTAGTTCTAAGTTCTAGGGGACTTATGACCTAAGATGTTGAGTCCCATAGTGCTCAGAGCCATTTGAACCATTTGAACAGTTACACCCCATCACCCACAACGAGTCCATGCAATGCAGGTGAATGCCTTTGCAGCAAGGGTCGCGTCAGTGGTTGCTCCAACAGTGGATTTATCGACCAGATTTCCACCAAATAGTGCTGTTCGCTGACGAGGCCTCATTAGATCGTGATGGCATTTCGAATAGCGGGAAGAGCCACGCGTGGGGTGAGGAAAACACTCACCACGCGTGGGGTGAGGAAAACACTCACGCTGTCGTAGAGTCACACCATCCAGTACGCTTTGCTGTGGTTACCTGGGCCGGCATTGTAGACGATAACCTCACTGGGCCGTATCTTCTACGTCGCTGTTTGAATGGCCACATGTTACTTGAGCTTCGTGCAAAGAGTTCTACCTGAGTTATTGTAGCAGGTACCCTTGTCTGTTCGTCCCCTCTTCTAAGGCACGTCACTTTCTCGGAAATAGACAGAGGGCTTCCAAGCCAACGCAGTCACCTTTTTCTCTACCAATCACAACCCACTATTTTACGGGCCTTAAAGGAATTAGCGTTTTTGGCAGCATTACTTGTACTACTGGTGTAACTTAGGGGTTAAGATGCACACAGCTGTGGACCCTCAAAGTAATTCATAATGTTATTTCCAAATCTACAAAATGTCTGTATTATGATTTAAAATACGTATAGATATTGACATAATTGATGTAATCGTAGAAGGAAAGAAATACTTGACTTCTAAAACATGACTCAGCTTAAGTATCACAAAGTTAATTCTATCTACACAAAATTTTTGTATAAAATATATATGAAAAAGTACAGAAAGAAATTAACACTGCTCGTGAAACATTCAAGATAAGATGCACTTGACACCTAAAACACGACTTAGACTCTCAAATTAAGTACCGCAACACTATTTACTCCTCTGGAGAGTGCAAAGAATGATTAAAGAAAGGACGGTCTGTATTGTTAAAGAATGAAATTTTTGGTGTAGTGAAGGGTGGTAAATTTTCGTTCCTAATGAAAAGGTTTGGTAAAAATCTGCGCCCAGTGTATGTTTACATTCACATGGAGTATTTCAGACGACTGGCAGAATCTGTTTGCAAGAGTAATGTGCCCAATTGCGCATTCAGAGCGTGGGAAGTAGGCTGTGAACATTAATAACTGTCGATTCCCGTTAGTCTTGTATGTAATAAGACAACATATAACATTTTACACCGTTTTCGTTCATAACAAACAAATAAGCAAACAAAAAACACCATCCGAACAGGCCTTGAAGGCCCAGCGGTACCAACCGGCCGCCATGTCATCCACAGCCCTTAGGCGTCACCGCATGCGGATACGACGGGCAAGTGATCACCACATCGTTCCTTCGGCCGTTGTCAGTTTTCGTGACAAGTGCCGCTACTTCTCAATTAAAAAGCTCCTCAATTAGCCTCACAGGGGCTGAGTGCACGCCGCTTGCCAACATCACTCGGCAGACCCCTACAGTGACCCACCCACCTATTAGCCAAGCTCGATAGGACTTAACTCCGGTGATCTAACGGGAAGCGATGTTACCACTGCGGCAAGGCCGTTGCCGTTTTCGTTCAAAACCAGAGTCGTTAACGCCATTCTTTTTTTCTGTACTTAATAAACTGTATTATCACGTTCTCTACAATATTCTTTTGTCATTCATCCTCAGTCCTTTCTGTCTTGTTCGTGATGTGCAATCTTAAAGTTAAGGTACAACGGATTCACTTGACTTTATACGTATCTCTGTATTTTTTTTGTGTGTTTTATGCGATTAGCCTGAATCACTGCCCACATTTATCTATGTTTGTTTTATAAGCTTTCATGGCCGTTCGTATTTTAACATGTAATTGAGCATACTTTCTCATGATTATCTTTCCTATATCGTTACCTTGTACATCTTGATCTGTAATCTACAAGACACATTTCTACTATAACTGAAGTGACTACCGCAAGAGGCTTTTATTTATGAAACAGTAAAAAAGAACTACAAACACCGCTGTTTCAATTTATAGCCTCTCATGGTTCGCAACTTAAAAGCTCCTATAAACTGCCATCGCAATATTTTCGTGTACCGTTTAACGTCAACCCAAGTAATTTTCATATATATTTGGACATCATTTTGCTCTATAATTCGTGTGTTTTACCAGAAGGCAATCACGATTCCCAAGTTATGATCCTTCGTCTAATGTTTTCATATTCCTGCCGGCCGGTGTGCCCGGGCGGCTCTAGGCGCTTCAGTCTGGAACCGCGCGACCGCTACGGTCGCAGATTCGAATCCTGCCTCGGGCATGGATGTGTGTGATGTCCTTAGGTTAGTTAGGTTTAAGTAGTTCTAAGTTCTAGAGAACTGATGACCGCAGCTGTTAAGTCTCATAGTGCTCAGAACCATTTTCCATATTCCTAGATGGTGAAGTTGGAGCGTACGTTTAAATTTCGTTAACCGATTTTGTAGCATGGAAGAAAGTTCAGTGTGATCTTAATTACATAAGGTTGAAAACTTTACGTACAGATGTAGTTACAGAAAACATTAACGATTTGATTTTTCATTCTAGAATAGTGTATCAAAGCACCGAGATATTTTGTCTGATAATTTTCGGTTTTTACAATCATATCATTTTGAACAACTGCTTTAATGAAAAAAGAACGTTTTTTTCATGATAAATAAATATGTTATCAGGAATACGGAAAAAATGGAATTAGCAGTGCGAAGGTCGATCTTAGCAGAGCACCCTTTTCTAGTAGGAAAAGTGAAAAATTATTATTAAGGAGCAACCATAGGCAGTGATCATTCCAATTTTCACCAGTGTTTGCAGATGTAATTTATCATCTGCTTCCTTCATCCGAGAAGTTCGTAAGATGTCCCTCACTGTTTAAGCTTGCAACAACAATAAAGTTTTCTTCACAAATCTAAAAAGTTATATTTATCGTAGAAATGGAACACTGCGAAGCTTTACACGTGACAAATTTTTCAGTTCATAAATTTGTCTTTCAAATACAGTTTATTTTATTTCAACAGAGGAACCTCATAATTTTCCTCTTTTCCTGTTCTCCATTATTATTCATTTCGGCAAACCTTCAGCTGCTAACTGTTGTTAGAATAGTGCTGACCACAACTGGAGCTATAAATATCTCTGGGTTTGTCTTATGACACCAGCTCTTACCTATTTCAGTTTCACAGAGCTCATACAAAGGCATGATGCCTGTGAGACCATGTCGCCGAAGTTCACCGTTGTTTACACCACCACAAAGTGAAACAACGTACCAGCGTTTATATCGTCCTCCAGAACTTAGTCTTCTTATTTCTCAGCACGATGGGCATTTCGAAGGCAGGCGTCCTGTGCTGCAATGTCCTGGAGGCGCAGCGATGGCTTTCACAAATAACAGTATCGGCACCACCAAGGACGGTCCGTAATAGCAAACCGTGTTAATGAACAGACCGTCGAAATGCCTCTCAGGAAATGACAGCTAAGAAGATAGCGGGGTATAGCCAGCCGTCTTTCATTTTCTCTTTTCAAGCTCGCCTGTTCTTTGTTCTGAGGAGCCAGGGAAGTTTCTCTCACACTTTCAATTCACCTTGAAAATACAAAGAGAGAAAATTGTGATGTTGTCAAATTACTGTTGTTCCGAAAGAATATAGTTCTCAATATTGAATCACTCTCCGGTCATCGATAACGTGACACGTCCGTTTCAATATATTTTTTTCTACATTTAAAAGCAGTGTAACAAATACTTTCAGTCACAGATCGAATACACGCTCATTTTAAGATATTTATGCTAACCTGCAAATACTTGATCCCATGAGAACACGTTAATGGAACGTGTGCCGGTGTGACCCTTAAGAATTTCTTAGGCGAACCTCAATGATGACAGCACATTTACCGAGATATTTGAGGCAGAGGTAGTTTAATCACTTATGTTCACATCAGAAGCTAGCGAGAAATTAATAATATGTTGCAGGATTTGTGAGAGGTTTCTAGAGGACCTTAACATATTTTGCAGGTTTCCTGCTTGATGAAAATTTCTCGGACATTTAATTAAATATAGTTTCAGGATAAGAGAGAATTTCGCAGAAACTGATGCACTTTCGTAAGCAAACAATGTCACTGTTGCAATGGAAATAGTGTACAATATATGGAAAACGAGTTTTAACAATATTTTAGGAGTTAGTCGTATTTGAAGTCACGTTCCAGAATGATAATATGTCCTTTATTATATTTATTTTTGATCTCTGTTATTCTTATGCAATCTATCTTAAACGTGGTAAACATTATAGGATAAATGTATTGAAATGTGCGTCTGTCTCCTGTGTGTACCATTTTCGATACATTGCGAAGGTAAATTTAAGCTAAAGCTGTTTTGTTCCGTTTAAATGTTTTACCGTGGATCAGGCAGGAATCCAGGCTCAAACAGCTAGTCTTTTGTTATCTTGCGCTGACAGTTGTTCCTGTATCAGTTGTACAAAAAGGTGCAACAACACCACATTAATCTGGGAGAGCGGGAGTTGGAGGCGGGGGAAGAGAAGGGGTGGAATTTATACGGTTGCTAACTCTGAAATACGTGAAACCTTTTGTGTGTATTTATCGCCCGTTAACATTAGCAGACGAACTGAAGGTACTTTACCTCGAAAACAAAACAAAACTTGATGGATACGGGAAGGACGACCTAAATGCACATTACCACGGGCAAGGAGAACACTCTTACCCGGTATGCCTATTTGTATCAAACGAAGGTCTTGAGAACGAAATGTCTGAGATGTGCGTCTGCAACACTGAATCACAAAGAAGTGAATCATGAACGTTGGGGAAACCAGAAAAGAAGAACATCGAATCATTTGAAACACACTGCTATAAAATGATGCAGAAAATATGAACTGATAATAAATGGAGAAATTCTTTGCAAAATTTTCCGAGGAAAGCAAAATTCGGAAAATTATAACTACGACAAGATGATAGGATATGTGTTACATCAGAAATAAACGTGTGTCATGTCAGAGGGAGTCTAAAAGTCAAAAACAGCAGAGAAAAAACAGAGATTGTAATATATCAAATAAGTAATTGAGGACATTGGATATACGTGCTACTTTGAAATAAAGAGGATGGCACAGCAGAGAAAGTCGTGTTTGTCTACACCAAACCAGTGAAAACTGACAAGAAAAAATGTATCTATCTTGTTTGCCTGCCAAACGAGAGTGCGTTCTACGCATACGAGCATATAATCTGTCATAAAACATCTACAGGACTACTTTGCAATTCACACTTAACAGCTTGGCAGAGAGTTCATCGAACCACCTTCAGACTATTACTCTACCGTTTCGCCGGAAAAACGAACACTTAAATCTTTACGTGCGAGCTCTCATTTATCGTATTTTATGACGGTAATAATTTCTCCCTGCGTTGGTTGGGTCGACAGAATATTTCGCATTTGAAGGAGAAATCTGGTGATCAAAATTTAATGACAAGATCCAGTCTCAACTAAAAACACCTTCGTTTTAATGATTGCCCCCCTCCCCCCCCCATTCGATAGTCATATCCGTGACACTATCTCCGCTGTTTCGCGATGGTACAAAACGAGCAGCCCTCCTTGTGCACTGCCTCATGGTTTCAAGGTTGGTCTGTCTGGTATTATTTGCCATCAGTGGCGTTTATTTGTGTAATATCCATTGTAATACCGGTTTGTCAGACCATAATAATGACTATCTCGCTGTCTACTCCAGGTGACAGGCGCTCAACAAATTGTAACGCTCACGAACGTATTCAGCTTGCTTTGGGAGTTTCATCTGCTAATACATCCTGAGAACACTGCGGAACTTTTTATTCAGTTAGCAGATTAACAATATTAAAGCAGTAGATATAATTTTGATATCTGCTCCGCTCTGGCGTACATATTGTCGTATTACAAGAGAGTCATTTGTGAGATTGCGGAACAACAGGAATGTATAAGAAACCGTAAATATGTGACATATGTCGAATAAGTAACTTGTACGAAAAGGGCATGATATCTGGTAATATGTAAATATGTAATGTATACTAATATGTATATCTGGTAATATGTAACTCTTTGCTTACGATTACGATGGTAAAAGAACAATATCGACGTTAATCGTATTTTGTTTCCTTCAGTTTCTCGTAAATGTATAGTGAAACGTGATGGTTCATGTGATAAATCTGACTCTGTACAGAGACGATACAGACAATGTAAACTGACTGAACACAGTGCGCATATCCATGCTTCAAAAAGAATGTAATACAAAGAAAATTTTTTTGATTGGGCATGAAGCATTTCTTCAACAGAAATTTTTGGGCCATAGTTTTCTGATGATCACATTCACGTGTCACATGTCTACAGACAGTGAACACTGCTCATTCTACGGTCTCGTTTTCCATCACTAGCTGGTTGTGATGTGGTAGAGTTCTTGTAAATCACAGGTAACATGTACCATACTTTACTCATCACAGCTTCGACCGAACGAAGAATGAGTCTCACACATGGAAGCACAGTGAGAGAGAGAGAGAGAGAGAGACAGCTGGTGAGATGGGCTGTTGATCGCGACTAGCGATGGACGCGACAACAGGTCAGCTTCAGGAAGCGGAAAGTGGAACTACCACCATCAAACACTTTGGGGAAGAACGTTAGTTTCCACTTGGTTTGCAAAGCATGTTTCGCAAATCAAGTTTACGATGACCTTTGTATACTGATAAAGTTACTAAACCTGCTTAATACCTTGTTTGTCCGTCTTTGGAACGAAATACTTCACTGATTCTACGTATCAGTGATCCGACAGTTAGTTGGTAGGTTTATGGAGGTATGTGGCGTTAGATGTATACTCAAATGTCATGTAATTCACGTAAATAAGAGGCCGCTGGTCTACGTATTCAGTGTTGACGCCAGATAGCGACACAGATGGGTTTTATAGGACTTAAATCAGGCGAGTTTTCTCGCCAAGACTTCAGTGTTCTCAAACCGCTGAAGCACGTTCATGGCTCCGAGACACGGACAGTTATGTTGTGAAAGGTGATATCGCCGTCGGGGAAGACATCCAGCATGAAGGGATGCAGGAGACTCACAGCTGTCAGCTTGTCTTGGATTACCACCACAGGTCTCATGCAAGCGCAGCAGAATATCTCCCACAC
Source organism: Schistocerca cancellata (assembly GCF_023864275.1). Taxonomy (NCBI): domain Eukaryota; kingdom Metazoa; phylum Arthropoda; class Insecta; order Orthoptera; family Acrididae; genus Schistocerca; species Schistocerca cancellata. The sequence goes on from NC_064628.1 coordinate 484,582,237, forward strand.
CATAATTCCGCTCCCACCAGCCTGCATCCGTGGCCCGCTGAACGGCTCGAGTCGCCGTTCACCTCGATGACGGTGTTTGTGGACACGACCGTCGACCTAACGTAGCAAAAAAGTGATACACCCGAAGAGCCGGTAAGTTTCCATTGATAGACGGTCGAATCCCTATGGTCCCGTGCTCACTGCAATAGTAACTGGAGGTGTCTTTGGGTCAACATGTGAACACAAAAGGGGTGGTCTGCTGCGAAGCTCCATGTTCAAAAATGTACGATGAACGGTGTGCTCCGAAAGACTTGTGCGTGCACCAGTTGTAAGGAGTATATTGGAGCACACTTGTATGTGGCACCAGAATAAGATAAGAATATTAATAAATCAAAATGAAACTAGAATATTATAAACAAAGAATGTCTCTGATAGACTCGATAATATGGATCGCTGACTGTGCGCGACCACAGAGCCAAAGATACTGTACTACTTTACCGGAGAAAGAGAGCGCTGGGCGTTCAGTTGTAGGTAGCTGTCTGTGAGGGAAAGACGATGGAATAGGCAGCCTATGGGGTGTGCTGTGTGAAGCCACAAAGAGTTAGATTACTGTTTGTATATCAATATTGTTGAACATGGAAGCAGAGGTCTTCCTGCAACCAAAGTAAAAATATCAAATAATTGTCATTTTTTTTTTGCTAGCGTGTTAGTATAAATGAGCTGGCCGATAATTTGTAATTTTTGAGTAACCCCAGAATGAACGTAAACAATTTTATAGAAGAGGCTGGTTAAATATTTCATTTTTGTAATGTTTTTTAAGATTGTTAACAGTGGTACGTGTAATGTGATGATTTGCGTTTATGTCGGATTAATGAAGTTAGATAGTACTTACTGTTTAAATGTCATTGTTTGTGAATCAATTATGAGTAATTTAACTTCAATTGTCAGATGTTTTTCAAAAGCAAAACTTAACTTGCAATAACTTTGCTAAAAAAAACTCAGTGTTACTAATTCACCATAATCAGTTCCGCCTCCCCGTCCAGGTCATATAGTTTTTAAAGTTGAATTTCTTAAATGTTCTCTTTTATCAATCAAAAGAATTTCATGTGAATTGCAAGTATTTTGGCCAGCAATGCACACTGATGAGCCTGTACCTAGCATTTATATTTCTTATGAGAGACCAGAATACACTCCTGGAAATGGAAAAAAGAACACCGGTGTGTCAGACCCACCATACTTGTTCCGGACACTGCGAGAGGGCTGTACAAGCAATGATCACACGCACGGCACAGCGGACCACCAGGAACTGCGGTGTTGGCCGTCGAATGGCGCTAGCTGCGCAGCATTTGTGCACCGCCGCCGTCAGTGTCAGCCAGTTTGCCGTGGCATACGGAGCTCCATCGCAGTCTTTAACACTGGTAGCATGCCGCGACAGCGTGGACGTGAACCGTATGTGCAGTTGATGGACTTTGAGCGAGGGCGTATAGTGGGCATGCGGGAGGCCGGGGGGACGTACCGCCGAATTGCTCAACACGTGGGGCGTGAGGTCTCCACAGTACATCGATGTTGTCGCCAGTGGTCGGCGGAAGGTGCACGTGCCCGTCGACCTGGGACCGGACCGCAGTGACGCACGGATGCACGCCAAGACCGTAGGATCCTACGCAGTGCCGTAGGGGACCGCACCGCCACTTCCCAGCAAATTAGGGACACTGTTGCTCCTGGGGTATCGGCGAGGACCATTCGCAACCGTCTCCATGAAGCTGGGCTACGGTCCCGCACACCGTTAGGCCGTCTTCCGCTCACGCCCCAACATCGTGCAGCCCGCCTCCAGTGGTGTCGCGACAGGCGTGAATGGAGGGACGAATGGAGACGTGTCGTCTTGAGCGATGAGAGTCGCTTCTGCCTTGGTGCCAATGATGGTCGTATGCGTGTTTGGCGCCGTGCAGGTGAGCGCCACAATCAGGACTGCATACGACCGAGGCACACAGGGCCAACACCCGGCATCATGGTGTGGGGAGCGATCTCCTACACTGGCCGTACACCACTGGTGATGGTCGAGGGGACACTGAATAGTGCACGGTACATCCAAACCGTCATCGAACCCATCGTTCTACCATTCCTAGACCGGCAAGGGAACTTGCTGTTCCAACAGGACAATGCACGTCCGCATGTATCCCGTGCCACCCAACGTGCTCTAGAAGGTGTAAGTCAACTACCCTGGCCAGCAAGATCTCCGGATCTGTCCCCCATTGAGCATGTTTGGGACTGGATGAAGCGTCGTCTCACGCGGTCTGCACGTCCAGCACGAACGCTGGTCCAACTGAGGCGCCAGGTGGAAATGGCATGGCAAGCCGTTCCACAGGACTACATCCAGCATCTCTACGATCGTCTCCATGGGAGAATAGCAGCCTGCATTGCTGCGAAAGGTGGATATACACTGTACTAGTGCCGACATTGTGCATGCTCTGTTGCCTGTGTCTATGTGCCTGTGGTTCTGTCAGTATGATCATGTGATGTATCTGACCCCAGGAATGTGTCAGTAATGTTTCCCCTTCCTGGGACAATGAATTCACGGTGTTCTTATTTCAATTTCCAGGAGTGTATTTGTAATATGGCGAAAGCCTTATATGAGTACATCCGTAAATGTATCGTTGGTCTCAGTGGCTTCTTTACTTCTCTGTAGGTTGCTGCACGCCACAAAATTCATGTAATGCAGTGTCTAGGCGGTTACCACCATAGAAAACAGCTCTTACAGTTTTGATGTTGCAAAATAAAGTTGAAACTGCGCATGAGTATTCGACTGTGAGGTAGCAAAGCGCCAGAGCAGACGTCATTACTGTATCTGACTATGTTCCTCTTTTTTTATCGTAACGGAAACTGTTGTTTCTGGTATCCCCAGTTTGCTAAAATTTTGAGTTATGTAGCTTCAGTGATAAAAGGTGATCGAATTTAAATTATTTGTGTTTTGATAATACACAACATTCCTGGAGGAACCCTTCGTAACAATTATAGTTAGTTTGTTATTAAAAGTAAAATCGCCTCTGAGTTTTGAATAAATTGTGTATCAGTTGGTTCCACCGCTAATTAATTTCATAAATGTGAAGAGCTTCGTAGTGATTCTCTTCAAAAATTCTGCAAGTTGATACAATCATCAGCGCAGATTAATAACTGCTCCCATGAGTAAACGCTGGTTATTTATGTAAGTGTTGTACAATGAGGATGACCTGCTCGCATAACTTAAAGTGCAGCGAGCTAACTAGCGAGACACAAAGGTGCATCATATTGGGATAGAATTCGTGCGGTGTGTCTGAGTGGTTTTTAGACTGTTTTCTACGCTCGTTTAGGCGAATTCTGGGGTGATCTCCAATCTCCATCCGAGAAAATACGATACGCAAAGAGATAATGTACAGTAACTCAGACAACAAAGTTTACACGATCCAGCGGCAGATGCTCCATACTATTTCTCTCCTTCAGGTTAACTGACGGCTGTATCGGTAGAAAAACTGAAATAAAAGTAAATTTGCCAAATCAGGGAAAGAGTGAAAAGCCAGCCCAGACAGCTGCTCGTATTACCACGCCACTTCCGAAATTCGGGGAGGCACTTAGGCCCTTACCCAAGTCCGACTAAGTGAGTACCGGAATGCAAACGACATCGCCCACATACCACCTTAGTTACACGTTTCACAAAAATTTCAAAAACGCTCACACATTTATCGCAGGGATAATGCTAGACGCAGACAGACGGGGAACACAAATACCGTCAAGACAAGGAGAAAGAATGTGACATGAAGGACTTCTGCCACATACCAGTAACATTGCCAATTAACGTGCTGACCCCTTGAAGATACGTTATAAAGACCAACAAAACGAAGAAGAAATATGATGGGTACAGTGGACCTTGAACGAGAGTATAAACGCTACGAAAGAGATTGTACAGCGAGGGTGTAAGCGCGTTGCTACATGGCAGATGGTTCTTTTGTCTTAGCCACTAACGAGCAGAATTCTAATGGAGAAGCTAATTTTGTAGTGCACTCTCTAGAAAGACCTAAGAAGCACCGAGCTCTCTGTGAGCACATCTCCTCTGGCCCTAAGCTTTCTGCGTTATGAAATACGTTCAGTCTCCATGGTAACATATTCTCTTTCTTCTGAATCCGTCTGCTTTGCCGACTTTCGGTGCAAGGCTACTGTCAGTGAGTTTTCGGTCCTTGCGGATTTAATTTCTTTCAAAAATGCCCAGCAATGTTTCCGTATTTTAGTTTTCTAGCCGGCCGGAGTGGCCGAGCGGTTCTAGGCGCTTCAGTCCGGAACCGCGCGACTGCTACGGTCGCAGGTTCGAATCCTGCCTCGGCCATGGATGTGTGTGATGTCCTTAGGTTAGTTCTGTTTGAGTAGTTCTAAGTTCTAGGGGACTGATGACTTCAGATGTTAAGTCCTATAGTGCTCAGAGCCATTTTTAGTTTCCTAACAAGATTCAACACAACTGTTCTTAGTTACAGTAACCAGCATTAAATCATTATCCATTTATGTTGTCCAGGACTGATGCTTCGCTAATTTATAATATCATGGCCTTCGAGTTCATCTTGTGTGAAACATGTAACCAGCGGGTTGGCCCCATTCTCTGATTGTTTGGCTATCGATTTCTCCTCATACTCAGTGCCACATTTGTGTTTCCCATTCATAATGTGATGGTAAGCCTTTTGATGGTGTGGGTATGAATTTTAGATCAAGAATGAATGTTGCTTAGGTCTCCTTGCTATTCCTCCTCATACTGTTTATCAGCTTAATATGCTGACAGTTAAAGAGAACGCTCATTACAAAGATATTTCTCATGGATGTTATAGTGATCGTCTAAGAGGAAAGCTGTTGCCCCGAAGGATTTATCCCGTAACGTAGTCAGTTTGTCTACGTTTACATAGAGGACGATGACATATATAAGTCAACGATGCAGAAAGACTACGTCACTATCATTAACATACTTGACCCACAGTGTTGTGATGTGACCGCGCGCAGTGGCCGCGCTGTTAGAGGCACTATGTCATGGATTGCGCGGCCTCTCCCGCCGGAGGTTCGAGTCCTCCCTCGGGAATGGATGTATGTGTTGTTCTTAGCATAAGTTAGTTTAAGTAGTGTCTAAGTCTATGCACCGATGACCTCAGCAATTTGATTCCTTAAGAATTCACACACACACACACACACACACACACACACATTTGTTCTGATGTGATCGGCCATGGGAAACCTACGGTTGACGGGACTACGCCTGTGTTAGCAAGAGGTCTCAATTTTTCTCCTACCCCTGTTTCACCACCACTACTGGACTTCGTCAGTTCCATCGAAGAAACTGTGCGCCGTATAGCTACAGACGAAGCTGAGGAAGTGCGCCGGAAGTCTTGTCGTGTGTTGACAAAAGCTACACTGCCGAGGAGCAACATCTCGCCTCTGGAGAGGGCAGCCCCCGCGGAACTTGCCAGCAGACCCGGATACTGTTGTACTTAAATGGTACAAAGGTAATGCTACTGTTTTATGCTACAGGAGGGCTATATTAATAAGATCAATGTTTTATTAAGCGACTCAACATATGGCAAACAACAGAGCTTCTGACTAACAGTTCCTTACCAAAGAGGTAATTAAGAAACTAAACCAAATAGTTCAGTTCCACCTAGGATTGCCGAAGGTCCACAAGGATAACGTGCCTTACGTCTTATTGTGAGTAATATTGGAGCTGTTACCTACTTAGCTAAGTATTTGACGTCTTTGGTAGGAAAGTGTCTACATTGTATAAGGAATTCTAGTGATTTCAACAGCGGACTTAAGTTATTACACCTGCAAAGTTATGACCTGCTGGTGAGTTTTGATGTAGTTTCACTTTTTACAAATGTACCTCTTATGGACTCACTACATCTCATTGGCAATAGGTTTGGAGCTGATATTGCAGCGCTGTTTGAGCATACCCTCTCCTCTACTTATTGTTTATTTAACAACTAGTTTTATGAGCGATCAGACGTTGTCGCCATGGGGAGTCCTTTGTCTCACCTAGTGTTTAATCTTTTTGTGGAAGATTTTAAGGAGCGAGCACTCGCCTCAGCCACTTTTAAACCAACAGTATTTTGGCGATATGTTGATGACACTTTTATAGTTTAGCCTCATGGTTTGGATCGTCTGCTATAGTTCTTACAACGTCTGAACTCCATACATAAAATTTACTATAGAGTTGGAGAAGGAGGGTTGCCTGCTCGCTTTTAGACGTCTTTGTGCGACGTAAGAGCGATGGCACACTTGATCATTCAGTATATAGAAAGCCCATTCACACAGACATTTACTTACAAGCCGCTAGTTGCCACCATCCGGCACAAACGATGGGTGATTCGAAGACATTGATTCACCGAGCCCACGTCATCTCTGACACCGATAGTTTGGGAACGGAACTGGAGCACCTGCAGACTGTATTTCTGAAGAATTGGTATTCGTCCCAGCAAGTGGAAAGGGCGATACAGATCTGTAAACGACGGAGCAAAGAAGAGGAAGAGGCCTTTAAAATGACTGCCTATTTGCCATATAATGGTAATATTTCAGCGCAAATAGGCAGAATACTAAGAAAATATAAAGTGAATGCAATCTTTCGCCCTCCTGCAAAAATTTCGTCGCTGTTGGGAAGCGACCAAGAGCTGTGCAAGACAGTTGTTTACAGGATTCAGTGTGATGCGGCATATCTTAGGGTAAACGACGCATACTATGCAGGATCGCATTGTAGAGCAAAGCCACTTCTTCAGCCTTGTAAGTCTGCCATCGCCGAACACTGTATTTCCACTGGACATGTCATGAATTACAGTTAGACAAAAATTGTGGGCCGTACGTCTAACTTTTGGAGTTCTATTATTAATGAATCCGTGTAAATACGACTGTCTGACAGTGAGTCTCTAGTTAATCGAGACGGGGGTTTTCAATTGAATTCGGCATGGAATCCAATCGTTGAAAAACTTCGTGTCCTCCGTAGCCGGCGAAGTTCTGAGATGGAACAGTGGGAAGACAATCGAACTGATATCGATGCGGCGAGTTTTCACCACGGAGGGCGCGCGCTGCAGCAGAATCGATCGCGCTCAAGTAGCGCACGCGCAACGCTAGATGAATCCACCACGCATGTGCCAGCGCGGCCTTAAATACCAAAGCTCAGGGCGTTTTCACCAGTATCACCTGAAGATGGCCAGAAGACTCTGTGCCGAAATATTGCGGGAGGAAATTAAAACATCCGGCAGTTCTCCCGAAATTTTGTGGAACAAACTCCTCCTGCTTGTGAAATTTTCGACAGTAAAATGCGTGCATGGGATTTACAAGAGCAACAAGCCACAGCTTATGAACATGACATTTGATTTGGATTACCGAACAGTACATGACCTTCGAGCCGGACGTTCGGCAGTAAGAGCCTTCCTGTGACGTATGGAGGTCATAGCCCCGGATGTGTTCACTGTCGAGTGGGACCTTTTTGAATGGAAGTTCACAAAGCACCAACTGTGGTGGCTGACAGACCGTGACGAATAAAATTCTCTCTGACAGTCTTCCAGGCAATTAGAATGGCAACATACCATGCGGATGAACATTCCAGAGAAGCAATGGTACCAGTAGTTCTACGAAGTAGTGCTGGATCACTTGTGAGGGTTCCTAAAGACCAGCCTTTTGATGCGGAGGTTTGTATTCAGATTGCCCTCTGTACGGAGCAGTTGAGGAAACAAGTATCGAATAGCGCACCGACCTAAATTGAGTGGATAAAAGTCACGAGTTAAGACCGTCCTTTTGAAGATGTACCGTGTATCACGTCTGATGTAGTGGCTATATGTGAGGATGACGTGACTGAAGACACGCTATCTCAACAGTCTGTTACAGACAGGTGTGTAGTGAATCAATTACTACGTATCGAATTAACGGTCTTTTCACAATAATCGTTGAAAGTATGCTCGTGACACTGGTCTTGCTTATCGTAGAAACGAGTTTCCGAAGTCGGCAATGTCTACAGAGAATTTCAGTACTGGAGAGACGATGTAAACACACACAAACCGCTTCACAGGAAAATCACAAGTATTCGACGAACAGATATCACGTTGCCTCCGTACAAAGTACTGTATATGGTTTACTCTTAGACTCTTAGATTTGAATCTGGGCCGTTAGGAATCCCTCTCTGCCATCACTGTGCGGAGACAAATGTCCTTTATGGGTTTCAGCAGCGGAGGAGTGGCCCTCTGTTAATAGGACATCTAGGGCCTGCCTCATGAGTTTCGGCCCCTTTGTGTATACCACTTGACATTTTCCTTCTCCGCTTCTCAGCAATGCAAGCTGCCAAACTGTCTCCATAGTAAAGCGTAAAACGCATGTAGCCATCATTGTAAAATACGTCGACAATGCAAAGCAATACGACCGTCCGCTTAATAACATGTTGTTCGACTTTGTAATACCATACAGAATACCATACAGCAGTGATTCTTGGTGACGTGGAGCCGACAATTTCTTGGTATGTGGTACCAGGTACCTACACATACTCAAGTAATTCCCATAAATTATGGGCCTCTGATTTGTTCATACGGAGCTGGAGTCGGATGTGTTCCGTCGGGTTTAGATCGGGCATATTTGGTGTGCAAGGCATAAACTTGAGCAATATGATGGTCCTCAATAACACAATTATGGCCTTGTGAATCGGATAGTTGTCCCGGTGGGGATACCATCGCCGTCGAGGAAGACATCAAGCGTGAAGGGATACAGGTATCCCGGAATCATTTTCGCTTATTCTACAATTAAGGTGCCGTGGACCCATGGACGCTCAGGTGAATGTCTCCCATGGCATAGTACTATACCCACCGGGATGCGTATGTGGCACTTTATGTTTCGACTGGGCGTTCTCCAGATTGTCGAAGCATCCGGGACACGACCACCGGTCTGGTGTAACAAGAAACGTGAATAAGACACCAGGTGAAGGTTTCCATTCATCCACGGTCCACTCTCAACGATCCCCTGCCCAGTACAGTAGAAACTGACGGTGTCATTGGGAACACGCATGGATAGTCAGCCGCGGAGCCTTATGTACGACAACGTGCGGTGAACGGTGTCCTCTGAAACGTTTGTGCCTGTACCGTAAATCGTCCTCTGTAGACAGATCTGTCACAGATCGGCGCCTGTCTTGCTTTGCAGACCGGGTAATCTCCCATCTGCACGTTATGGGACGAGGCGTAAACGTCCAAATCCTTGCCACCTCCTCATGGTTTCACCGTCCTTTTACAAATTCCTATAGATGATCACAGCAGTACACAACAGTTACAGGTGACAAGCTGAAGCCTTAGGCGCTCCCGAGATGTCCGTTGCTAAGCGCATGGCCAAAACAATCTGTCTTTGTGAAAGTCGCTTATGCCACTGTATTTCCCCGTCTGCGGCCCGTAATGGCGCTAGAATGATTCCTCACTCGACTCTCCTCCGCTTATATACTTTCTTTAGCGCCTCAAGTTCAAAATGGTTCAAATGGCTCTGAGCACTATGGGACTCAACTGCTGTGGTCATAAGTCCCCTAGAACTTAGAACTACTTAAACCTAACTAACCTAAGGACAGCACACAACACCCAGCCATCACGAGGCAGAGAAAATCCCTGACCTCGCCGGGAATCGAACCCGGGAACCCGGGCGTGGGAAGCGAGAACGCTACCGCACGACCACGAGATGCGGGCTGCAGCGCCTCAAGTGCCCGCAACACAACCAGATGCCGTTCATTCTCGCGGAGGGTTGTAGTCATAATTGTAGATTAACTTGTCGGGAAACGATAATATTTTGCCCATATTCAAGGCGTTTAACAGCTCGTTGGCGTGTGAAATGTTTGACGTTTCACGGAAGCTGACGCAATAGCATACGAGCGTCGCACTATCGAAGCAGAGAGGTAAACACTCGTTTCAGAGCTTCAGTCTGCTGGATGAACCTGCACAGTCCTTCCGACCCTGTGCTAGATGACTGTCGTTCTGCACTGTCGTTCAGTAATACACGCATAACTGACATAGGCGAATGCTGTGCAAGTTTTGCTATGGGTCACCATTTCCTGTCACTTGAATTCACAAAATATATTTCGTCCTTTGGTTTCGGTTAGCTGTAATGGCATCACCTCTTATTAAAAACTAAATTTTTAGAAAGTAATATTTCCGACAGCAGCGCGTTCATAATTCTCCGTGGTACGTTTCGTCGGTACCAACTGTCCTCTTCCTTTCAATTTTCATAGCTGTGGTCTCCGCCTCATTAAGGAGCGTGCATTGTAGCTAATGATAGCAATCAACGAGATTAAGACCACAACGCGTATACTGGTCGGTATATGTGAGTTGTCGTTTGGTTAAAACTGTTATGTATCAATTCACCAGTAAACAAAATTGGTGTTGCGCATACATTTTTAACTCTTATAAAAATCACGTTGTCTCCGTATCATCGTAGTTTCGTGAACCACAAAGTTTTCTTTCACGTTTCGACTTCTATTGATACCTTTCCATCAACTGAGAGTGACGTTGCACTGATCTCTCCAATCACACAGCAAAACTGATGAACGAGGAATACAGTTTTATTGTCATCTCGATTAGGAAAATGGTTTCGTTCTTTTACTTTTACTTTTTTATGTAGGCATAGAGATAATGGACTGCACTATTCTGTTGTGCTCCTCTAGCAGTGAGCTACGGTAATGTGGTGTGTGGATACCAACGTGTACCAGGACTGCAGATACGTACCAGCAACCAAATGAAAGGTGAATCATGTCTCTTAACCTTTCGAGGTCATAATGAAAACTCTATCAGTATTGTTAGTATACTGAATTTACATGCATTCAGGCGACAAAAGTTATGATATATCTCCTTTTTCCAGGCGTACTGCAGCAAATCGGTGTGGCGTGGATTCAGCAAGTCGTTGGAAGTCCCCTGCAGAAATATTGAGCCATGCTGCCTATATAATAGCCGTCCATAATTGCGAAAATGTTTCTGGTACGGGAGTTTGCGCACTTTTGTGTCCCGCCTGGAAGGCGGCGCGTGGGTCTGCTCCTGTGACCTGCAAAATAGGCCGAATGAAGGAAGCGAGTAGGAGCAGGTGAGGTAAAGCACTTCGGTACTGCGTGTAAATTTAAAGATGTTTACTATAGGCAAAAACAAGTTAATAAGTGGTTACATAGCTTTGCGATGATGAGCACGTAGGTGCGGAGCCGTATTCCCGTCGTAAGTAGTACAAAGTTTCAATAGGAAGCCAACACACTCTGAAGGTGCAGCGATGTATCCAGGCCGTCTGCTCTTGATGAAAATGGGGCGAAAGCAGAGCGGCGCTCGTTGAGCTCCACAGCGTCGGCTAGAGGGCGCTGAGGTCGGCGTAGTTCGTCCGCTCTCGTAGTGCCAACCTACGAGCGTGCACTTACTCTATGGCATCGTAACTATCAATACCACACGCACGAATTGACCTCTCCATTATGTCCCATAAATTTTCGGTGGGATTCATGTCGGGCGATCTGACTGGCCAGACCATTCGCTCATACTCGTCAGAATTTTCTTCAAACCAACAGCCAACAATTGTGGCCCTCTGACACGTCGCATCGTCATCCATAAAAATTCTATCCTTCTTAGGGAACATGACGTCCATGAATAGCTGCAAATGGTCTCGAGGTAGCCGAACATCTAGAGGACCCAGTCCTTTCCATGTAAATACAGCCCACACCGTTATGGAGCCAGCACCAACTTGCACAGTGCCTTGTGACAACTTGGACCCAAGACTTCGTGTGGTCCACGCCATACTGAACATTACCAACAGCTCTTACCAATTGGAATCTGGATTCATGTGATAAGGCCACGGTTTTTCAGTCGTCTACGGTCCAACCGGTATGGTGACAAGTCCAGGAGAGGCGCTGCAGACGATGTCGTGCTGTTAGCAAAGGCACTCGCGTCGGTCGCCTGCTAAATTAGCCCATTAACGCCAAATTTCACCCCCTGTCTTAAAGGATAAGTTCGTCGTGATCCCACATTGATTTCTCCGGTTATTTCGCGCGTTGTAGCTTGCCTGCTAGCACTCACAACTCTACGCTAGCGCCGCTGCTCTCGGTCGTTAAGTGAAGGCCATCGGCCACTGCGTTGTCCGTTGCGAGAAGTGAGACCTGAAATGTGGTATTCTCGGCACAGCCCTGACACTGTGGAACGCGGAATATTGAATTCCCTAACGATTTCCAAAATGGAATCTCCCAAGCGTCTGGCTCCAACACCATTCCCGTTTCTAAGTCTTAATTCTAGTCATGCAGCCAAAATCACGTCCGAAACCTTTTCACATGAATGACGTGAGTACAAATGTAGGTCCGCCAATGCTCTACCCCTTTACAACTTGTGTACTACCGCCATCTGTACATGTGTACATCTATACCTCATGGCTTTTGTCACCTCACTGTATCTTCCCAACTGAATCACTTGCGCAATTCTATACGCATACTGCCGTTTTCGCAAACGGTGGTTTGTATTCAAACTACGCTGGAGAGTACGATTTTCTTCTCCGGAGTGTGCCTGCTCGTAAAGAACTGCTAATCGTGTAAAAATCAGAATAAAAGAACTTATGTCACCTTTCCAAATCAAATCTGAAACAATACTTCGATGTTTTATGTAATGAGGCACTAACACAGAAAGCTGATTCTGTACGAGTAAATTACCCAAGACTATGGTAGTAGACTTTCTGCCAACCACTCTTGTTCTTCTTCAATTTTCAACGATACCAGAATTGTCTTCCTAGATTAATTACGTGGCATAGAAACGTACCATATATTGGGGCGCGTAGTCCCAGTTTCTGTTTCTAGTATCACATGAAAGTTTTATCAATATCGATGGCTCTGTAACTGATCATCAAGAGACTGTAGTCGTGGAATGTGTCTGCACTGTGGTAATGCGGTTTTGTGAGGTGTCGCCATACTTTAAGTTACTTAATTGAATTGTAGTCACAAATGTTTCGACGATACACTGATTCAAAGAATAAATGCCTGACGGTTCGTGCTCCAACCTGGCTTGGATACGGTAGGGGGTAACCTGGGCGTGAACCTCATAGCGCTCTGATCTGAATTGACGGCGGACGCAGCGGGGTCAGCCGAACACGACGCGCGGGCTGCGTAACTGCCCCGCTGACAAAGAGCCGAAGATGGCGCATAAAGAAACGGTGACCTCATTACGGCGAGGGGAGGAGTGCTCGCACTGCTGCTGAGAGATGGCTCGCCATGACAATAGCCGCGCGCTTTCAATCGGCCCGCTGCCCACGCTCCGCCGAGAAGCAGTAGGCGTCATTTCTCGGCCACTTTGCTGCGCTGCTAGCCATCAGTCACGTCTAATCGAAATCTCGTGAGGTGGACAAGCGTGAATGAGACATGGAAATTATGTGAGCTCATGAATTTGAAAACTGCAGCAAAGCACGCTGGACAGAAAGTAGGTCTCCCACACCAGGAGATTCGTAGGACTTTTTGTGAGCTACTGCATAGTTTCTGTGTATTACAGCAAGAACCCCACAAATGGCTATACACTCTAAGGGAAAAAAATACAGATGTGATACCCAGGCCCAGACAAACAAATGACTACTGTTTCAAAGAAACTGGATGATTTATTCAAGAGAAAGAGCTCCACAAACTAAACAACCTGGACAAGGCTTGGGACCCGGTGATCTCTCTAATTTCTTCCGAGAGAAGACAGTTTATTCATAATGACACGTCTAGCGACATATGACGTCTGCTTTTAGCGACGCGAGAGCGCATTCCGACAGAGGGTGGACATCTAGTTTTCATCTTTACGCATGCGCCTGTACGCCACAGATAGAACAGTATTTCCAGATGGCGTGGGTTTCGATAGAGGACGCTCCTGTAACGGCCGCCAATGCGCATGCGTTTCCGCGCCAGTTTGTGCTATAAAGCCGACGCCAGGAACTTTTTATCCCCCTTTTATGTAAGAGTTCGCCTTTCCGTATTTTGTTGTTGTAAAGCCCTATGGCTGAAGAGCGGTGAACTGTGCCACTGCCAGCCCTCCCCTACCCGCGTGGGGCAGGGGAATGGAATTATAGCAAGAGAGAGAGAGAGAAAAAAAAGAACTTGCGGTCCCCAGTGATGGACACTATTCTGAAGATGGCTACTCCAGTCAATGAAACTCCTGGTGGAAGACGCGTCTGCAGACTCCCCAGACAGCAATGACACTTCAACCTGCTTGTCCTCGTCATACATCCCGACGCACAGAAGCCTGGGGTGATATTTCATTTCATAGCAGGACTCCTTTCGTTGTCATCCGTGGCATCATTACAGCACAGCCGTACGTCTACGATATTCTATATACCGTTTTGCTGCCCATCATGCCAGGCCGACCTGGTCTTACATTTCAGTAATATGAAACTTGCCCACACATGGCGAGAGTTTCTACTACTTGTCTTCATGCTTGCCAAACCCTATCTCGCCCTACGATGTCGCCTCCCATGTCAATGGATATATTAGGAATTTTGTGACCAGTATTAGTACGAGCATACATCGCAAAAAAGCCGGGTTTGGTGCTGGACAGGGGCTGAGGAGGATGGGGTATGGTACGGAGGGAAGATTAATATGAGCATGGATGCTTAGATTGCCGTGGGACTCCATATCACAGCAAAATTTCCGAAAAACTTCATAAGCGTCTCGGGGCCAAAGTATAATACCTGCATTATCTGCCCCTGGAAAACTGGGTGAGAGATTAAGACACAGTGAGCACTCGCCTTGAGAAAATATCAGGCCTGAGGTGTTTACCATAGCCGGTGTGACGACTGACATATTCGTTACGTGGGGCAGACTGGCAATGGATTCGATATGGAGTTCGAAGAGCGCGTACATTTGAGAAGTTCAAGGTCTGCCAGAGTACCCACCATCGAGAGTATCGTCAGTCGCTGGTCAGTACGTCTAAAAAGTTAAGAATTTTACTTAGGGATGAAAAGAGTTACACACTAAATATTTTAGAAGAGGTGGAGGTTACTCGTAGCATGAAATTGTAATCACAACTCACTTTGAACAAAGAAGATAGAGCTACGGCAAGAAGGACATTTTACTGAATTTCGAGTCTATTGTGAGAGCCCATTGGTTCCTTTAACTTCTTTTTATTACAGTTAGTTTGTATTCCTTGTTTACCCTTAGGAATTTTTTGGTTTGGGATATTTTTTCCTTGCGGTTTATTCGGTGACACCAGCACTGTACATGCAATCTAATTTGCTCTTGCGTCTGAGTCCATTCTGTAGCGTCCCCATACGTTGTATCTACTTGCCTTGTTTCCCAAATTTTGTCAAAATTGGCGTAACTAAGCCCCCACTTGCATAGTATGCATAGAGTATAGGGACATGGTTTTGCTTTATCCTGTCTCACATCATGGTGGCGCTCTTCGCGCCGGCGACTCATGCTTAACTGCCTCACTTCGCGCGTTCATTGCAGCCGGTGGTTGCTGGTGCAGACCTGGGTGGCTCTCTGTTATGATTTGCTGGTAAGCCTTCTGCTTCTTGACTTCAAGATATGTTGCTTTTGGTCCAGCATCTCAGTTTGGCTTTTTGGTTGTATACGGGTCCTTGTTACATGGCTCAGGATGTTTTCTGTCGCCCAACTTTTTATTAATTGGCTATCCGTCCTACGAGAGTTGAGTCTCCTATATTCTCCGCCATATTGTTTACCATTCCTTAATGATCGTAAGTATACTTCTGTTTTTAACTGTTCTCGTAATTATGTGCTTATCGCTTTGATATTGCTTTCGTGTGTAGAGGTTCAATCACTATCACTGTTTATTTTTTATTTCTTCGGTATGCACATGGTTTCCTTCACCCTTCTTTCTGTTCATTGACTATCCGCCCTAATGACATTACGGTGTTAACTTTGAAGATTGAGCCTTGTGGCTTTCAATATTCTTCACTATTTTGTTTGCCATATTTTAAAGTTGGTAAGCACATTAATGTTTTCATCTTTTCTCACAATTAGCTGTTTATGGTTCCACTATTACTTTGATTTATACAGGTTCAGTCGCTAGCGTTGTTTAGATATGGATCTGATGGTTTGGTGATAAGCCACGAAACTGTTAGCGCATTAATGAAATTGGTTCAAAATACAGTTACTTACAGATTGAAACTTGAAACTTCCTGGCAGATTATTGCTATAAAATGTTATAAGACAGCTGCAGACGTCCCGATCACAGAGCCATTTGCAATTTCTGTGTTGTTTCTCCCATTGAATACGTGCAGCTTGTTATACTGCTGTGAGCAAAGGTAATTGCGAGATACCCGTGTCATTTTCCAACTGAATGAAGTTCTCTTCGCTTTTTCATTCGGAAACTGGTTGAGATGGACCTGAACTCACTGACAGCAGCAGTTTCGGTCGGATCTGAAAGTGGTTGTCATAGGTAATGTGTAACATTCATTTCGAGAGCAATTTTCAGAAAATTAAATTTTTTTCTGGGGAAGGGGGGGGGGGGGGTGAGGTGTGCGCAGTGCGCAATTACACAGGACAAAATTTCTAGATTACACTCTACAAGCTAGTGTCTGATTGTAGACAGATCGAATGGAAAAAAATATACAGCAGAACAGGACCATAACACATGTGACACTTTCCAGAAAAGTAAAATTTATTTATTTCATCACAACATAACAGGCGAGGAACAAGACAGATGAACTTGTTGTACGCCTAGAAGATCTGAAAAATTCTTAAGTGAGAGATATTCTGTGCCTATCTGAACACCACTGAACTCCAGAGATGAAGAGGTTAAAATACCACAGATCACAGGCTAGCATCATTTTCGTATAGAGCTAACATGGAAAAAAGGAGGAGTTGCAATATAAGTAAAAGTTGTACACAAGGTAAAAAAAAATATTGAAACAAATAGTTTATTTTGTTGATCACTACCTAAAAGCATGTGCTTGTGAGTTGTTACTGCAAAATACATTTCTGATAATTGTAACAGTCAACATACCACTCTAGAACACTTTCAGCTCGTATTTACGAAAAATCTAGGTGCGTTATTAAGCTACCTACCATACAAGAAGAAACAGTTAGTAGTTCGCGGAAATTTCAATGTACATTTCTTAAAAGATACAGACAGAAAAAACTAATTAGAACCTTTATTTGGGGGTGCCAAACTAATTTCAGCTCGAATGCATTGATTCATATTATTTCTATAGGCAGTGCTCAGGCTGAAAGAATTAATGTGTACCCAGCTACTAATGGACTAGCTGATCATGCTGCACAACTGACGGAAATAAGCAGTATGGCACCATAGAACCTTTGGCCAGGTTCATAAAAATCATTGAGGCTTGACAAAGGGAAGAGGACACAAAGTCTTAAGAGTGAGCTAACAGGGGTGGAATGGGATGCTGTACGTATAGAAAGAGGTGCTAATCTCAAATTACATGTATTCCATAGTAAATTTGTGTTAGTATTTAAAAGTTGCTTCCCTCAAAAGTTAGCCAGAAGATACATTAAAAATCCAACTATGTCTTGAATAACTAACGGAGTTAAAACACAATATAAGAGAAAGAGGGAAATTCATAAAGGGTGAACTACAGAGAGGGATAACTGACGGGAAATGGAGGAAAAAAGGTCCTATTAACATGTGATCGGTAATGGACGGTGTGCGTGCAACGACAACAAATCGTCACGGAACGTAGTACAGAGCTGCAACAATCGACGTCACAAAATATGTTCAAAGCAGCCTATATGGGATTGCAGGTGATGGGAATAGTAGCCGTTGTCATGTAGAATACACATACTTGTACTTTGGCTCACGCCATGTTGGCAGGCCACTTGCCTGGAGCTTGTGTTACGGGTCGTCTCAACATCCTGAAGAAGCTAGTCCTCCAAATCTGATGTACGCGCAGTCCCCCGCCTTCCTACACGTTCGTTTACCTAGAAGGAGCCGTGATCACACAAACTCCTAAAAGCGGCTTGAAATATTATGTGATGTGGTTGGTATTTGTGAGGGTACTTGTTTTGATATACCCGTGTTGCCTCTCGGCCGTTTCCATCTCCTTGGCCGTACACAAACACCATCTCGGCCTGTTCCCGACATGAATACCGGACCATTCTGCTGCTTACAGTAGGCTGTATCAATCGCGCAGCCTGTAATACGCAAGGAACACACGGCACATGGTCAGAGAAACTGTCATTCATCAGTCCCATCTACCGTATTAACGATGCATTTCTGGATGCATTTGATGGGACACTTTTTCCTCCATTTCCGGTCAGGAATCGTCCGTGCTGCTTGTCCGTTTTATTAATGTTCACCATGCTGAAAGGCCAAAATAAGTCAGTATTCGACATTACTTGCATATTATGAAAATACTATAATATTTTAAGGAAAGTCATTAAAATGTCACAAAGAAGGTACATCTTGAGAGAATTTGATACTGTGAATAGTAGGATTAAGACTATAAGAGATACTGTCAAATGGAAGACGCTGCAGCCAGTTGGTGTACAAGATACCATAACAACTAAACTAAGTGAGAATGGTGTGACTGATAATGCTCGTGTAGCAGGTACTTTTGATAGTCACTTTCTAAATGGTTCAGTTGAAGAAGGAAAAGAATATAACAAAAACACCATTCCACAAAACTCTAAGCTACTAGAAGCAGCACCAACACCCTTCACTGCAATTAAAATAATCACTTTAATGTTCTGGCAATTGACTTATTGTTCTTATTTAATACAATTATCAACATTCTAAAGAAATCTCATGTGCTTTTGGTGGAGTTTCATACAGAACTGTGAAAAGTTTAGTTAAGTTTAGTAATGGAAATTGTTTAACAGTAGAAGTAAGGTTTATTGAAGCTACTTGTCAACACAGGAAACATTACAGAGACACGACTTTTTCAAGTAAACTAAATGATTGTGTTCGTTTTAGCCAGTTTTAAGTTTACAGGAAACGTTATTCACTTTGAAACTGAAAACTTATGCCAGAAGTCGCTCTCATATTGATACCAGGCTCTTAGAAAGAAGTATTAAGGGAGGATAGAGCTTGCGGCCTTGCCACGAATTCTCGACGAAATCTCTAGTACCGTCACAGTTGGCGTGGTTTTAGCATATTCCAATGGTAGACCTGTTTGTTTCTGGAGTCATTTACGTCAATATTATAAATTCATGTTTTCCTTCTGTAACTGACATTTTTAGTTTCACGTGTTATGGTGTTACACAAATTCTAAAGTGCAGATAATACCATTATTTGTGCTAACTGAACGTGTGATTCGGAGTTTCGTCATTTTAGACATTGATTTTATCCAGACTCGACAGGTTAACAGAATACACTCTGCACTCTAAAATTCGCTTTAAGAAATAAATGAAATGCGAAAAATTTAAAATCCGGTGTGTTATAAAATGTTGCATGTGTTTGTACTGTTTATGAATTTGATTGCTGTTTTTCAGTTACTTATACAGACGTTCAGTGTCTATAATTATTAAGCCATAGCGACAAATAAACGTCTTTTTTGGGAGATGATACTTAATTACGTGGTTGTAAGACACATGTGTAGGAGAACTTTCTTTGTCTGAGAAATGTTGAAGCGTACTAAGTTGAAATTAATGAGTATGCTGCAAGGATAATTTCCCGATATGTATTTTCTGACTTAAGACTTTCGTATGCCAACATTTAAGCACAAAAAGCATAATGAACTCTCTGATACCCAGCCTACTTCATGTCTGTATTTCAGGAACACAAATGAGTGGTAGGGTTGTCTGCCATTCACTCTGTGTGTGAAACTAGTCAGACAGATAGTAACACAGATTATTTTTAAATTAAAGTAAATTAACATTTCTTTTCAAACACGATTGTGTACTGTTAAAGCTTTTGATGCAAATACTAAGCAAAGAAGGCACATGGCCTGCACCTGAATAAGAAGAGGAAAAATAAGTTAGCTTCTCTATTAGCAGAAACAGTAAGGGGGGGGGGGTGGTCACAGTCACACGAGGGCTGATCCTGTGGTTAATGGGTCCTGGTAGACAGGTTTTTTTAGGTTAAAGGCAAACTCCAGATGCTCAACAATCAAGATAAATAGAATAAAAGAAACTTCATGTACAGTAAATAGGGGCAAAGCTAAGGGCAGTATCAACTTACTTCATCATAATATCAGTGGGATAAAAAATAAAGTAGATGAGCTATTAGTGTGTTTAGATGATCTCAAAAATAAGAATGAGATTGATATACTCTGTCTGTCTGGACACCATGTAACTTTGGGGATGGATAGTGTCAGTGTAAATGGGTATAATTTACCGTCTTACACGTGTAGATCTAGGGTGGATAAAGGAGAAGTTGCCATATTCATAAAACAAGGGTATAAATACAAAACTGTGGAAGTAAGAAAATTTTGTCTTGCTCAGCACTTTGAGGTTTGGCAAAGTGAACTTCAGCTAGATAATGTAGTATTGATATTAGCAACAGTGTACAGGTCCCAATTAGGAGACTGGACACTTTTCATTAAAAAATTTGACTCCTTATTATGCTGTCTCTCAGACAAAAAGAAGAAGTTATCAATCTATGGTGATTTCAATGTAAACTTTCTAAGTAATTCTGACAGGAAAAGTAAACTAGAAGTGTTGTTAACAGCATATAACTTAGAATCAGTGGTCAATTTCCCTACACGTATGGCTCAAGACAGATAATGTATTTGTACAGAAAGAGGATGTAAAACAAACACATGATTTCACTGTGGTAAATGGATTGTCAGACCATGATGCACAACTGATTACCTTACAAAACCTAACAGGGTGTACAGTTCAGGAACCATTAAGTAAAAGTGTGAGGATGCTCAACCCAGTATCTGTAGAGCACTTCAGAGAAAGTTTAAGAGATGTTTTATTGCGGAGATGTATATAATGAGCCAAATGCTAATGATAAATGTAACATATTTCTTGATAAATTTATTTCGCTTTTTGAACGTTGTTTCCCAAAGAAAGTTACTAAATGTAACACCACACACTTTTCAAAGAAACCTTGGATTACTACTGGTATTAAAGTGTCTTCAGAAAGAAAAAGAAAACTGCATGAGACAGCAAGAACTAGTCAAGATCCAAAAGTAGTTTTACACTATAAAAATTATTGTAAAACACTGAGAAAATTTGTAAGGAAATCAATAAATGTGTATGTTAGAGAAGAAATTAACAACTCTGGCAATAAAATCAAATCAATATGGAATGTTGTTAGAAGGGAGACAGGAAATGTAACCATTGGGATAGGTAGTATTACTATTACAGAGAATGAGACCATCCTAATCAACAGTACAAGAAGCTAATGTATTTAACAACCATCTCTTAAGTGTAGGAGAAAAAGATGGTGAGAATAGTTCAAAAGAAGAAGCCAGGCAGTACATGGAAGAGTCAGTTTTGAAAAATTTTAATCAGATTGAGTTTCACCTAACAATCTCTCGTGAAATAAGTAAAATTATTAAATCTTTGAAAAATAAATGTTGTGTTGGAGTAGATGACATCTCTAATAAGATATTAAAACAATGTGGAGCAATTACAGCTGATGTTCTGAGTCATGTATGTAAGGCATCACTAACTCAAGGTATTTTCCCAGACAGGTTAAAATATGCCACAGTCAGGCCTCTCCACAAAAGGGGGGACACCACAGAAGTCAATAATTATTGGCCAGTATCCTTGCTTACAGCATTTTCAAAAATCTTCGAGAAAATAATGTACTCAAGAGTGAAATGATAATTAAATCGACGCCCCAATTGCAAACTGGCGTTGATATACGTCATTGGGGACATGTTGACAATGTGTGCCCCGACCGGGACTCGAACCTGGGATCTCCTGCTTACATGGCAGACGCTCTATCCATCACCGCATTTTTTTCGTTGTTGATAGTTTTGTTTGATGGTTGCGGACGTAACATGACATCCGTTGAAGTTCGTTTGTTGATCCATTCCACGCAGTTTTTTTTTTATTACAGAGGCAAACCAGCTCTCTGACCAAACACGCTAAACTACCGTGCCGGCTAATCCATTTAAACCACCGAGGGTACAGCGGATAGTGCGCCTGCTGGGACTATTCCTTGGCCGTTCCCCGTGAGACCCAGACGCTCAACGTGTCCACACCACTACATTCGTAGTGCGCCTACTATAAGTTTGCCCATCATACACATTACTTGTGGCAGGTTAATCTACCAAGTCCCGTACGAGTTGCGGCATAGCGTGGGCGTTCGCACAAGAAGGTAAATGGCTGGGTAGCCATATTTCAACTATATATGAAGGTAGTATCTGTTCCCGAAAGAACAGATACCATTGATGTCTGTGCAACTTCTCTAGAATGAAATTGTAACCGACACCCTAGATGGGCGAATATCTATTAGGCGCACTACAAATGTAGTTGTGTAAACATGTTGGGAGTTTGGGTCTCATGGGGAGCGTCCAAGGGATAAGTCCCTGCAGGCGCACTACCATCTGCGCACTTGGTGGCTCAGATGGATAGAGCGTCTGTCATGTAAGCAGGAGATCCCGGGTTCGAGCACTAGTCGGGGCACACATTTTCAGCACGTCCCCAATGAGATATATCAACACCTTTTTGCAGCTAGAGTATCGATTTAATTGTCATTTCATTCTAGAGAAGCTGCACAGTCATCAATGTTATCCGTTCTTTTGGGAACAGATACTACCTTCATATATAGTACTCAAGAGTTGTTAGCCATCTTAACAGTAATGGAATACTTAGTATATCACAGTTAGGATTTCAAAAATGCTGTTCCACTGAGAGAGCAATATACAATTTCACTGTCCACATGACAGAGTCTTTAAACAGTAAAATGTCACGAATAGGAATTTCCTGTGACTTGTCCAAAGCATTTGATTGTGTGAACCATGAATTATGTTACAGAAATTACAGTTCTATGGTATAAATGGAATAGCATATGAGTGGTTTAAGTCATACCTACTGAACAGGAAACAAAAGTTCTTTATTTGGGTCAAGTGATTTAAATAAGTTTGCCACTTCATCTAAATTGGGTGAAATTACATTAGATGTTCCACAGGGTTCAATCATGGGTCCCCTTCTGTTCTTGACAAACGTGAACAACCTTATCTGAAACACAAAGCCGAACTGACACTGTTTGATGATGATACAAGCATCATTATTAATCCAGTAAAAGAAATTCCAATTGAAAATGATACAAATCATGACTTCAGAAAAGTCATTAACAACATTTTCAATGAAAATAATTGCTAATTTTGAGGATATGAAAATTAGCAAGCCAATATACTTTGCTTACTTTCATTCTCTGATGTCATGCAGAATAATATTTTGGTGTAACTCAACACTTAGGTAAAAAGTATTCACTGCTCAAAAGAAAGTGGTTAGAATAATGTGTAGGACTCATAGTCACACATCTTGCAGGCATCTCTGTAAAAGGTTAGGAAATCTTACGGCAGCCTCACAGTGCATTTACTCAGGATGAAATTTGTTCTCAACAACATGGATCAGTTTAAAAACAACAGTGACATTCATTATTATAATACCAGAAGAAAAAAAGGCTTACACTATCCTCTACTTAACATGTCTTAGGCACAGAAAGGGGTAAAATATGCTTCTATAAAAAATTTCGTTAAATTACCAGAAGAAATAAAATGTATGACAAACAGCAGTAACAGTTTATAAAATAAATTTGCAAAAGTCTCATTGGTAGCTCCTTCTGTACTATAGAAGAAGTCTTGAATAAGAATAAATAAACCTATAGGTATAGTATGTGCATTTTGTGCCATTTAAGGGAATGGGGTAGGTAATAAAAATTTTTAAAACATCTTCTTTCACGTGTACATTTCTTATGCACTTGACATGTTGACATCAAAATGGTTACCGTGAGATTGATCAATGGAACACAAAATTAATTAACTAACTGGCAACCGTGATTCACTAGCATACTGTAACATCGTACCTAGAAGCTATGCAGGTTGAATGGTACAGACAAGTAACTGTGTTGAAACTTTTCAAAACACGCTATCTCGTAAAAGCGTCGCTCTAGAACCCTTAAACAAACACCGCTGACATTATAATTTACCCTACTTTTAGTTTGTTAATGTCAATAGGCATCGTTTCATTTAAAAAGAGTATGTTCGCACAAAATAAAATTTCTAAATATTATAAAACTGTTTATTGACTAACAATACGAGCCCCTGGCTACCAAACCATTTTGTGAAAACCGTACATGAATAGCACTTTCCATTTCAGCAATATTTGCGGTGCAAGTTATAGGTGGTTCGCCCTGTAAGTACACACATAGTCTGCAGTCGTGTAATTTCTACGCACTTGTGATGTACAACGAGGCACGAATACTCATATACACATCTGTGAAAAGCGGCTCATCCAATTACTCTGCATAAATGTCCGACACATAAACCTAGCCAAGTCCATCTCTTTCACTGAACGCCACTTCTAGTTTGTTAGTGGACCTGATACAAGATTTCTGTTTACCGAGCGCTTAACGCTCACAGAACCTAAACACTTTGCTAGTGACCGGATAACCCGTTATTAGGATGACACGTCTGCAACAAGAAAGCGCTGTCAAACAATCTTCAATTTTATGTACTGCTGAACTAACGTTGTTGGTCACGATGTATTACTATCTTTAAACTGCCAAAATACTGACTACTTCAAAAGACAACAGAAGGCACACCATTTGGGTCCCACAACTGGAAGGGCTGCCGACCTACTACAGCACCCAAAAGGGCTGCCGATCTAGTTTCCCGATTTCACGAGTTCCAAACTTACGCGAAAGTGTTTCAACATTTAGTCCTTACACTCAATGTGCCCCAAGAAAAAATTCAATTATTTCTATTGGACTAATGTTGCTAATAATACTCTTCTGCAAACAACGGCTTCCTGCCACTGCTTCTCACAGTTTACTTCCATCAGTTTAACACAGCCGTTATAGAAGGTACCTAACCTTTAAGCCAGCACAGTAGGGCTTGACCGTAACCCATCTAAAGGGTTACGGAAATACCTTCACCTTCAGGCTGGATCAAGGCCCTTTGTTTTGAAGACTATAAATCGGCTATGGCTTCCGCAACAGCCAATGGCACGGGACCATGGAAGTGTCCAGAAACGATGTGTTACAAGACTACCGCCTAATATTAAAGCTCTTAAACCAAGAGGACCAGGAAATATGGACACACGAAGAAAGCAAATGGTTCATATCAAATGAATACCTGGGATCGACAAAAAGAGACGTCAGGTGGTGATTATAATATAATAGAGAGGAGAACATAAGGTGGAAGCTTTTCCAGTTATTCAGTTCTAAATAGAGGCTCCAGACCGGAGAACTGCCAATGACGATGACTGTTGTTTGTTGCCTCTCTTGTCAGACACCGAAGATAATCAACGTCGGGAGGGGGGGGGGGGCAGTGCTTGGATGAGTAAGTGCCTGTGTATGCCAAGTGCTTCTGACTACTGTCCTTTTGCCTTAATGCGAAAGGGAGGAGGGCTGGAACTGTAAAATTCCCGATCACCAGACTTTTCCCAGTATCCTGAATTAAACTGAAAACCTTTCCGCTTTGTCTTATGACATGAAGGCATGTCACAATGACGATTGTGATCCTCCATCAGGTCGGGACTTTAAGCTCAGTGGTTCCCCTGGTGTTAGAGTAGTAGGCCACAGGGTTGCACCCTACCCTTCTCTCATCATCGTCCAACGCATACTCGACACCACACTAGACACTCCCATTACAGCCACGTACACACTTAAACTCGTCACACTCATATTTCGCGAAGAGAAGTTGCCATTGTGCGCGAAGGACAGAAAAACCTTCCCAATTAGGCGGCTAAACTTACCCTTCGGAGTCTCCCAGCCAACAAAGCTATAAGATTTTACTATTTTTTACAGTTATTTCTGTCAAAATTTGTGACTGAAAGTAATAATTACTATAGATGCGGGTAGCCACCTTTGTCTAGCTGTCGTCTTGCTCAGTATTCTTTATGTAGAGATCTAACACACCGTCAAGTCGCGTTAGTGTACTGAATAACCACCTTTTCAAACGCAGACTGCTTCGAGACGTGCAGGAACAGAGTCAACGAGGTTCTGGAAGCTACTGACGGGGATGTGGAGCCAAGCCTATTACAGTGCTGTGTCCAGCTGCTCTGTGTTTCTCAGCTGAGGATCCATGGCGGGAACAGCTCGATCGAAGTGGTCCTCCAGACTTTCGACTCTCTTTACACGTGGGGAGTTTGGTGGCGAGTTGAGTACGGTAAACTCATCCTGGTGCTCTTCCAATCATGCATGTACACTGCAAGCTGTGTGACACGTTGCATTGTCCTGCTGTAGATGCAATCCTGCCGAGGAGAAACAGATTACATGTAGGGGTCGACATGGCTCCCAAGGATAGAAACGTATGTGTGTCGATCCACTGTGCGATTAGAACGATATGTTTACGTAATGTGTATACATAAACATAGAGTTATAAATGTCCCCGTTCGTAGTCGCTAATTATAACAATATGTTTACTTTTGTGCTGTAACATATAGCTATAATCAGCGGTGGAAATATACTTGCGAACGCCGACCGTGTGCGGCTGTTTCTTGTTGGATCGTCTGATTAGTCGGAAGTTGCACTGCAGAGGAGAGTAAATGCCTATTCAAAAGATAATTATCTTTGGATAGCTCAACATGAATTTATCATTTTAAATCATTCACTAATCGAGCAGTCGCTCGGCAACAGCTACAGTTAGCAAATAATGTTGTGAGAATGTTAAAGGTGAACGTCCTGTGACGTAACGTGTTTATTGTCGAAGCGCCGTCAGAGATGCAGTGAATTACTCACTTTGAAAACCGCGGCGCGAAAACCGGACGGAAGAAGAACACTTTTACACATTCCTTTGATGTACGAGATATTCTCGATGAACAGTTACTCAGCTACTCATTTTTTTCTCTTGTCTCTTGTAACTTGAGTCGGACGCGCATGTCTTGCCGCCGTATTGTTATTGTTACAACAATATTATTTTAGTGTAAAGTAAAAGTGCAATACTAAAAATGCAGTACTGCATAGCAGTAGATTTACTGTGCGACGTGTATGTGAAAGCGTCAAAGGAATTATTTTCATTACGAGAAGAGAAGCGCCAGTCAAAACGGCATCCATGTTAAAGTCTTCATTACAATGTAAGTTCATCTATTAATTGCATAAATTCAGAGTTAAATGGAACTGGTGTATGGACTATTTATTTAGTATAGAATCTATGTCTCACTCCTTCATGAAGTTACTTAATTTCCTTTATGTTTCTGCCAAATAGAGAGTTCACAGTCACGAATTCTTTCGTCGAAATCGGACGGAAGTTGCATGCGGCGAAATATTTTCTCCGCGCCATATTCTACTGGTAAGTGCATGATAAACTACGGTCCCTTAGGAAATTCATGTTGAGCTATCCAAAAATAAATATATTTTGAATAGGCATTTACTCTCCTCTGCAATGCAACTTCCGACTGATGAGACGATCCAACAAGAAACAGCCGCACACGGTCGGCGTTCGCAAATATATTTCCACCGCTGATTATAGCTATATGTTACAGCACAAAAGTAAACGTATTGTTATAATTAGCGACTACGAACGGGGACATTAATAACTGTATGTTTTTGTATACACATTACGTAAACGTATAGTTATACGTTACAGACTAACAAGATAATCCAGGGAACGCCACGAACACATTCCCCAGACCATGACGCTCCCTCCTCCTGCCTAGACTCTTGCGAAGAGTGTTGCAGGGTGTTTGCTTTCAGTCTGATGGAGCATAAAACGTGACTCCTCCGTAACGGGGAGCTGTGGCCACACTGTTGACGTCCAATTCCGGTACTGGCGTGAAACTTACACCTTTCGTCCCTGGGGTGCTTGTACCAAGTGCTTGTTGCAGAGGCCCATCTGTAGCAATGTTCGCTGAACGGTCATTGAGGAGTTGGTAGCTCCTTGGTTCATCTGGGCGGTCAGTTGCTGAACAGTTACACGTTTACTCGCCCGTTCGCATCTCTGCAGCCATCTTTCACCCTTGTTGTCTATGCTCCATGATGCACTATGGTTGCGTCAGCACCGATTTTAGATAGCAGCATTTAGTCTTGCGTGGTACAGGTTAACGGATATAGCCCATCGGAAATGCTTCCACCATTGGCGCGAAAGCCAATGATCAAGTCCATTTGGACCTCAGATAAATCGTTCTGTTTTCACAATACGATAACGAATGCACTGTTCTCCGCGTCCCTCCACTGCTAGTGCTGTCCTCTATGAATGGTTATTGTGCTTTGATGTCGAACATACGCGGTAGTCACATTAATATGACTGGAGAGTGCGTTAGGAGTTTTGCCGTCTGCAAAAAGTACAGCAAGCAAGTGCGTTTCATTTACCAAGGCCACAACGGCTGGTGCAGAGCGCAGACATTCAGAAATGGGGCGCACTTCTCAGAACGGCAGGACGCGCGACCTTCAGGAGATGCTCTCCAGGTCGTGGGCGGTTGCTCCCTCCCCCCTCCTTCCTTCCCGTCCCCCTCCCCGCCGTATCCACTCGGCCAGCCTCGCGCACGACCATCTGGCGTGCCGGGCGATGGCGAGGGCGTCTGCCTGATTTGCGGGACCCGCGCTCGTAATTGAGAGCGGCCGCGGCGGGCAGCGGGCGGCGCCCACGGCCGCGGGCGCTGCAGCTCCCCGGCTCCTCCCTGCACCACAGTCGGCATACCGGCGACGCTCTCGCGCTCTTCCGCAACCACAGCCGCGACCGAGCCAACTCGCTGCTTATCGGCCAAAAGATTGCGAACATATTATTTTCATTCTTACCTGTTTCCCAGGATTTCTGCCGATTACCTGTGCTCGGATACCAGTGGAACGTTTTATATGAATATACACTCCTGGAAATGGAAAAAAGAACACATTGACACCGGTGTGTCAGACCCACCATACTTGCTCCGGACACTGCGAGAGGGCTGTACAAGCAATGATCACACGCACGGCACAGCGGACACACCAGGAACCGCGGTGTTGGCCGTCGAATGGCGCTAGCTGCGCAGCATTTGTGCACCGCCGCCGTCAGTGTCAGCCAGTTTGCCGTGGCATACGGAGCTCCATCGCAGTCTTTAGCACTGGTAGCATGCCGCGACAGCGTGGACGTGAACCGTATGTGCAGTTGACGGACTTTGAGCGAGGGCGTATATAGTGGGCATGCGGGAGGCCGGGTGGACGTACCGCCGAATTGCTCAACACGTGGGGCGTGAGGTCTCCACAGTACATCGATGTTGTCGACAGTGGTCGGCGGAAGGTGCACGTGCCCGTCGACCTGGGACCGGACCGCAGCGACGCACGGATGCACGCCAAGACCGTAGGATCCTACGCAGTGCCGTAGGGGACCGCACCGCCACTTCCCAGCAAATTAGGGACACTGTTGCTCCTGGGGTATCGGCGAGGACCATTCGCAACCGTCTCCATGAAGCTGGGCTATGGTCCCGCACACCGTTAGGCCGTCTTCCGCTCGCGCCCCAACATCGTGCAGCCCGCCTCCAGTGGTGTCGCGACAGGCGTGAATGGAGGGACGAATGGAGACGTGTCGTCTTCAACGATGAGAGTCGCTTCTGCCTTGGTGCCAATGATGGTCGTATGCGTGTTTGGCGCCGTGCAGGTGAGCGCCACAATCAGGACTGCATACGACCGAGGCACACAGGGCCAACACCCGGCATCATGGTGTGGGGAGCGATCTCCTACACTGGCCATACACCACTGGTGATCGTCGAGGGGACACTGAATAGTGCACGGTACATCCAAACCGTCATCGAACCCATCGTTCTACCATTCCTAGACCGGCAAGGGAACTTGCTGTTCCAACAGGACAATGCACATCCGCATGTATCCCGTGCCACCCAACGTGCTCTAGAAGGTGTAAGTCAACTACCCTGGCCAGCAAGATCTCCGGATCTGTCCCCCATTGAGCATGTTTGGGACTGGATGAAGCGTCGTCTCACGCGGTCTGCACGTCCAGCACGAACGCTGGTCCAACTGAGGCGCCAGGTGGAAATGGCATGGCAAGCCGTTCCACAGGACTACATCCAGCATCTCTACGATCGTCTCCATGGGAGAATAGCAGCCTGCATTGCTGCGAAAGGTGGATATACACTGTACTAGTGCCGACATTGTGCATGCTCTGTTGCCTGTGTCTATGTGCCTGTGGTTCTGTCAGTGTGATCATGTGATGTATCTGACCCCAGGAATGTGTCAATAAAGTTTCCCCTTCCTGGGACAATGAATTCACGGTGTTCTTATTTCAATTTCCAGGAGTGTATTTAATACACTGCCTGCCAAAAATTGAAGCATCCAGAAGGTAAGGAGGAACTGAACTGAAACTTGATAGGTTGAGAGGGTATGTGATGTTATTTCGATGATAACAAAATCGAGTAAAATTTACAAATAACTTCATAGTATGACCCCATTTATCGGGACGACGTTACACGCGTTCTGGCTGGTTCGGTTTGGGAGGTTGTCATAAGGCCATTGAATCATCTCCTCAGACATGTGCCCAGATCTGTTGTAACTGGTTGTTGATATCCTGGCACTGGTATGGAGCTGACTTGTGACCTGGTCCCACGTATGTTACTTCTGGT
Organism: Schistocerca cancellata; assembly: GCF_023864275.1. NCBI lineage: Eukaryota > Metazoa > Arthropoda > Insecta > Orthoptera > Acrididae > Schistocerca > Schistocerca cancellata. The sequence continues at coordinate 484,612,796 of NC_064628.1, forward strand.
ACAGGTCTGGGGATCTTATAGCCACGGCAGAACCTCAGGATGACGCAGACACTTCGTAGAGATACGTGCTATGTGTGGACGATTTTCCTGTTACAAATGGAACTACGATTCTGTCACGTGAGACACTTGAGGCAGTAGGAAATGTGTGACGAACCGTTGTGCCGTGAGAGTTCCTTCAACGACTCCGAGGCATGACCTGTAGTCATACCCAGTGGCTCTCCACACCATGACCACAGGAGCAACACTGCTGTGCCCCTCCACATCTCCACAACAGACCCGGTGGCACCTGTACGATGGCACCACGAGTAACACTATTGTGCCCCAACGAAGCACTCCACGAACGGGACCTCTGCTTAGGTCGTCACCATTCCCGTCAATGATGGGCATCTGGTGTACTACAGAACTGCGATTCTTCGGTGAACGCAATGCTACATCATTCATCAGCAGTCCATACAATTCTTGGTCAAGGTAATACTACAAACGCAGCCGTTTGTGTTGTATCTACACGTGTCTCACTGGGTATGCAACACCTCATTCACAGTGATCACCCAACTGACTCTTCACGTCCCTTGTAAGTTCTACCAGGCCTGATAATAAGAAACACGCGGAACAATAATACACTCTGGTGGCTTTCCACCTGTCACAGAGAATTGCATATCTGATCATTTATAAACCCGTCGATTGCATGTACATGTATGAACTTACATTGCAGTCTAAGCGCTTCACATATTTGTCGGTTGTGTATGTATAAACTTGAAAATGAAACATCAAACAGGTAGCGCAGTAAGTTTTGGTCTGGCTGAGTCGCGGCTCGTGGTTGCCATAGTGGGGACTCCTGTGAAATTCTTACCAGTGTGGTTAAATTCTGAAGTGGCAGAATTTCCTGCAAGTTTTTTGTCCCCTTCTGTTATGCCGTTGTTTTTTGTTTTTTTGGTTTTTGTGTTTTGAGTCGTCGGTCTTGTGACTGGTTTGGTGCGACCCGCCACGAATTCCTCTCCTGTGCCAACCTCTTGATCCCAGTGTAACACCTGTAACCTACGTCCTAAATTATTTCCTGGATGGATTCCAATCCTGTCTCCTACAATTTTTGCCTTCTACAGCTCCCTATAGTACCATTGAAGTCATATCCTCATGTCTCAACAGACGTCTTGTCATCTTGTCCCTTCTCCTTGTCAGTGTTCCACATATTCCTTTCCTCTCCTATTCTGCGCAGAACCTCCTCATTTCTCACCTTATCATTCTACCTAATTTTCAACATTCGTCTGTAGCACCACATCTCAAATGCTTCGATTCTCTTTTGTTCCGGTTTTCCCACAGTCCATGTTTCACTACAATACAAATCTGTGCTCCAACCGTACATTCATAGAAATTTATTTCTCAAATTAAGGTCTACGTTCGATACTAGTAGGCTTCTCTTGGACAGAAATACCCTTTTGTGCCTGGGGTTCAAATGGTTCTGAGCACTATGGGACTTAACTTCTGAGGTCATCAGTCCCCTAGAACTTAGAACTACGTAAACCTAACTAACCTAAGGACATCACACACATCCATGCCCGAGGCGGGAGTCGAACCTGCGACTGTAGCGGTCGCGCGGTTCCAGACTGAAGCGCGTAGAACCGCTCGGCCACACCGGCCGGCTTTTGTGCCTGTGCTAGTCTGATTTTGATGTCCTCCTTGTTCCGTCCGTCATTTGTTATTTTGCTACCTAGGTAGTAGAATTCCTTAACTTCATCTACTTCGGGACAATCAATCCTGATGTTAAGTTTCTCGCTGTTCTGATTTCAACTGCTTCTCATTACTTTCGTCGTTCTTCAATTTACCCTCAGTCCATATACTGTTGTCATTAGACTGTTCGTTCGATTCAGCAGATCATAGCAAAGTCATCAGAAAATCGTTTCATTGATACCGTTTAATCTTCAATTTTAATTCCACTCTAAGCCTTTCTTTTATTTCCATTACTGCTTCTTCGATGTACAGACTGAACAGTAGGGGCAAACGACTATACCCTTGTCTTACACACTTTTTAATCCGAGCACTTCGTTCTTGGTCGTCCACTCTTATTATTCCCTCTTGACTCTTCGACATATTGTATATTACCCATCTCTCCCTATAGCTTACCCCGATTTTTCGCAGAATTTCGAACAGCTTGCACGATTTTACATTGTAGAACGCTTTTTCCATGTCGACAAATCTTATGAACGAGTCTTGATTTTTCTTTAGTCTTGCTTCCATTATCAACCACAACGTTGGAACTGCCTCCCTGGTGCCTTTACCCTTCCCAAAGCCAAACTGATCATCATCTAACACATCCTCAATTTTATTTTTAATTTTTTGTATATCATTCCTGTAAGCAACTTGGGTGCATGTGCTGTTAAGCTGATTGTCGGCTCTTGCAGTCATCGGAATTGTGTGGATGATATTTTGCCGAACGTCACATTGTATATCGCCAGACTCATACATTCTGCACACGAAAGTGAATAGTTGTTTTGTTGCCACTTCCCCTATGATTTTAGAAATTCTGATGGAATGTTAGGTATGACTTGTGTCTTATTTGATCTTAAATCCTTCAAAGCCCTCTCCTATGAAGTATTGTAATAGTGGAACACCTATGTCCTCTTTATCGACTCCTGTTTCTTCTTCTGTCACATTAGACAAACTTCCCTCTCATAGAGGCCTTCAAAGTACTCTTTCCACCTACCCGCTCTTTCCTCTGCATTTAACAGCAGAATTCCCGTTGCACTCTTAATGTTATCACAATTGCCTTTAATTTCAACGGAAGCTTTTAATTTCTTTTCGTATTATCTTCCCTGCACTTTTACATATTTCTTTTCTCAGCGACTTGTATTTCTGTATTCCTAGCTTTGTCTGAACATTTTTGTAGTTTCTTCTTTCATCGATGAACTAAAGTATTTCTTCTGTTACCCATCGTTTCTTCACAGCTACCTTCTTTCTACCTGTGTTATGCAGTTATATTTATTGTATACATTACTAAAAGCATCGAATTATAATCAGTAAACTAAAAGAAAATTGCGAATAATGAACTTTACGAAGCAAACACCGTAGGCAAGCAAGGAACTTGTTAACAAGTAACAACGCATATTTCCTGCCTTTTTTCATCAAATCAATCGTTAAACTCTCGCTGCGTTGTGAGAATTCGGTTTCTCAGTTCTAGTCCACTCTAGTGTGACATTTACAAACTTAGCAGAGCCTTGATAGAATTGCCAGTGCCGTTAACAATATGATATCTTGAACCTTTTTAAGTGTTTCAACATCAAACCTCGATTACTCACGGATCACAATATAATAGCGTTACCGAGATAGGGATTTGAGAATGAAGGTTCAGCCACTCTGTTTAATGATTTCCGTTATAAGCAGCTGTACAAGAAAATAATGTCGAGATAGGTAAGATTACCCCATCGGAGGTTCGGGTCCTCCCTCGGGCATGGGTGTGTGTGTCGTCCTTAGCATAAGTTCATTTAAGTTCGATTAAGCAGTGTGCAATCTTAGGGACCGATGACCTCAGCAGTTTGGTCCCATAAGACCTCACCACAAATTTTCCAAAGGTAAGATTATCTCAGGCTCTGCTTGTTCAGCCTTACAGCATTTCGTAAGAGATATCCTCCTAAACATCTGCAACATGCAACTAACCGGTACTTGAAGGCAGAGCCTGAAGACTACTTATTACCCATTTCAAAGATGTCATTCCATTTTGTACTGAAAATATTGTAACTACTTCCCGATAATTTAAAATCTATAACAATTTTTTCAGAAATGTATTTCACCCTTTTAGGGAGGGTCTGCTTCAGAGTCTTAATGCTAGCCACTACTAGTCTGGGTTCTTTCCTGTTTCGCAGTTTATAACATCGAAGGGCACAGAGCTTAGTATGGGTGCAGAAACAGCAACAATGGACGCTCTAAAGTAGAGAAATATTCGCCTGGACCGATCAGCCGCACACTGGTACACGTCGAAAGCTGTATAGGAATATGCAGAAAACAACGTGAGATGTACATAATGAAAATCTGGTAGAACTAGAGCTACCTTTGGTGTCGTTGTTGTTTTTGTTGTTGGTGATGGTGTTATTCTATACTAAGGGTTGTACAGTATTTCTCCGGAGAATAATACAGAGGTGTATTGTCTGATTGTGGACGTCCGCCTGTTCACCACACCATTTGTACACGAAGCATACTTTCAGCAGTACAACGTACTATCTCATCGCTTCCGAATTGTGTAAGAATAGTTTGAGGAATATTTCACAGACATGAGGCTTGTTTGACCCAAATGTGTATCAGAACTCAATCCTATTGCGAACATTCGGGACACATACAACGAAATGTGTGCGCTTTGGACTAATCAGTTATTAAGTGGCCGTCGACCTTGATGGCTGTCCAACTTCCGTGAGGTCTCTGTGTCACCATATGCCCTTGTCGTCATCAGAGTAAAACATAATCACTGACTGTGCTGTGTGAAGGCTGTGGTTGGTTTGCATTGTTGGAGTATATGCTATTGAAGTGTTGGGCAGTTGGCAGTTAACAGCGCGTAGCGTTGCGCAGTTAGAGGTGAGCCGCCAGCAGTGGTGGATGTGGGGAGAGAGATGGCGGAATTTTGAGAGCGGACGATCTGGACGTGTGTCCACTAGAAGCAGTAAATTTGTAATATTGGATATCATGGACTGATATATATATTATGACTTTTGAACACTATTAAGGTAAATACATTGTTTGTTCTCTATCAAAAAGTTTCATTTGCTAACTATGCCTATCAGTAGTTAGTGCCTTCAGTAGTTTGAATCTTTTATTTAGCTGGCAGTAGTGGCGCTCGCTGTATTGCAGTAGTTAGAGTAATGAAGATTTTTGTGAGGTAAGTGATTTGTGAAACGCATAGGTTAATGTTAGTCAGGGCCATTCTCTTGTAGGGATTATTGAAAGTCAGATTGCGTTGCGCAAAAAATATTGGCTGTCAGTTTATTGTTGATCAGAATAGGTAAAGAGCGAAATGTCTGAGTACGTGCAGTTCTGCTCAGCTGTTTGGAAATCAAATAATGTAAGACGTTTATCAGCACAATTATTCATAAATTTTTCTAAGGGGAGGTTTCATATGGCGACGGATACCTCACTGGAATCCTCTGATTTTTTCTTGTAGTTTGTGTAATTAGTGTAGCTATTGTTTATTGCTAGTGCATAATTATAGAGAGAATTTGCTTTGTAGCTGTAGTTTTTCATTGTTGTACAGTAAAGCAGTTGTGGCATGCATGTAGATTTGCACCAAGTATTTCGCAGCTGTGCCTGCAATTAACGAGATATTATTTTCAATGCTATGTTAATGTGTTTTCTTATTTTGCTCTTCAAATTGTGCTTTTCTGTGTTATCGTGTGAAATATTGTGACAATAATGGCGTGTGAAAAACGTGATACTAGGCTCGAAAGTAAACTGAGAAATGACAGTGAAGACGAAAGCAGTGTGTTAGCGCCACCGTGTAATGAATTAACTAAGGTTCAAACTAGTAATTTGGTAAAATATGATAGATAACTCGTATGACTCAACTACAAGACACCTCATTAAATAAGTCGGGGATAGTGGTAACGTCCCATCGGAGTTACCATAACGTCATCAGTAATTTCCTGACTTCTGAGGCTTAGGCGAACGTCACTTCTGTCACTTCGTCACTCGTCAGTTATATAAAGTTTATTTCCAAAACCCTGGAAATTACAGAATAATTACACAAAAAAATTGAGACAGTAGATAGTTTTATCCTTTCCGAAAGTTTTTCTGTTTCTCTCACTTACCCTAATGAAAACTGTTTTCAAGACGAGTTTCAATAAGTATAAAGTTATTACTTGTTGTTGTATACGGCGTTATTATTCGAAAGTCGTAAGGAAAATAATCGTTACATTACGAAGTTCAGGAAACAAAATACTTATTATACAGTGAACAGCCAAAGAAACTGATACACGTGCCAAATTTCGTGTAGGACCCCCACAAGCACGCAGAAGTGCCGCAACACGACGTGGAGTGCACTCGACTAACGTCTGAAGTAGTGCTGGAGGGAACTGACACGATGCAGGGTTCATGGTGTCAGGGCTGTCCACACATCCATAAAGTCATAAGAGTACCAGGGGGTGGAGATGTCTTCTGAATAGCACGTTGCAAGGCGTACCAGAAATATTCGGTAATGGTAATGTCTGTGGAGTTTATAAACTCAGAAGAGTGTTCCTGGAGCCACTCTGTAGCAATTCTGGACGTGTGGGGTGTCGCATTGTCCTTCTGGAATTGCCCAAGTACGTCGGAATGCATAATGGACATGAATGGATGCAGGTAATCAGACAGGATGCTTACGTACGTGTAACTGCCAGAGTCGTATCAGGTATTCCATATCACTCCAACAGCACGCATCCCACACCATTACAGAGCCTCCACCAACTTGATCAATCCCCTGCAGACATGCAGGGTCCATGCATTCGTGAGGTTGGCACTGTACCCGTACACGTCCATACGCTCGATACAATGTGAAACGAGACTTCATGCAACAAGTTTCCAGTCATCAATAGTCCAATGTCGGTGATGACGGGCCCTGGCGAGGCGTATAGCTTTGTATTGTGTAGTTCAAATGGTTCAAATGACTCTAAGAACTATGGGACTTAACATCTAGTTCCCTAGACGTAGAACTACTTAAACCTAACTAACCTAAGGACATCACACACATCCATGCCCGAGACTGGAGTCGAACCTGTGACCGTAGCAGCAGTGCGGTTCCGGACTGAAGCACCTAGAACCGCTCGGCCACAACGGCCGGCTGTTGTGTAGTCATTAAGTGTACACGAATGGGCCCTCGGCTTCGAAAGCCCATGTCGATAGAGTTTCGTTGAATGGTTCGCACGCTGACACTTGTTGATGGCACAGCACTGATATCTGCAGCAATTTGCAGAAGGGTTGCACTTCTGTCACGTTGAACGATTCTCTTCATATCGTCGTTAGTTCCGTTCGTGTAGGATATTTTTCCGGACGCAGCGATGTCGGAGATTTGATGTTTTACCGGATTCTTGATATTGACGGAATATTCACACTCGTGAAATCGTCGTACGGCAAAATTCCCGCTTCATCGCTACCTCGGAAATGCTGTGTCCCACCGCTCGTGCACCGATTATAACACTACGTTCAAACTCACTTAAATCTTGATAAACTACCATTGTTGCAGCAGTAACCGATCTAACAACTATTCCTGAGACTTTTATCTTACATAGGCGTTGCCGACCGCGGCGCCGTGTTCTGCTTTTTCACATATCTCTGTATTTGAATACGCATGCCTATACCAGTTTCTTTGGTGCTTCAGTGTACATTTTCAACAAAATTGTACATAATGCTAAACTGTTTCTTACCTGTACACAAATATGTGTTTTAATTGAGCTACGCTGTTTTAGTCCACATAATACCAAGTAATATTTCCAAACTTAGTGATTTTCTTTCCGAGATGAATAACTTAGGGTTTCAAAATCTGAAATGTCATGCAAGAGAATCTGCATATTTGTGGCCTGACTGCGAGTAAATTTTATTTGTATTGTCCGTGTTCATCCTTACCAATTGCAGATCTGAATCTGTAGCAGGTTGTCTGTACCATCCGATGGCTACCGTCGGGGACTAGTTCTCCTGGATAATGTCACAAAAACACGGAATCCAGTCTCGAATATAATTAATATTAATTAATACTTTATCCGTGTGAGTTATGCGTTGTTCGGAAGTGGACAAGTGTTTCTGTCTCAAATTTGCGGAGCCGTTACTTGCATGAGATGTGTAATGTATTCAAGCCAATTTTGTTTCGATTAGTGTTATCATCTTCCGTTGAATGAACTTGTACGAGAAAATTACTACGGTAGGCAATAACAGCTACTCGGGACATAGAGGTCTTTATATTCCAAAAGACTGTTTAATACTTTCACTCACTGAACTGAGAAGTACGTGACGAAGTTAACAGTTTACGTTCTAATTGAGACTTTACTTACTTACGAAAATTATAGCTTCTCATTACCGAAGTACCGACACAATTTAAGGTTTGGTACAACAAAAAGTATTGTGTCTGATCTGTCGAGAACTTGTGGGGTATCTATTGAGACAGGTCTGTGGGGGAGGTTGTTATTTGCACTTATGGAATTTGTACGTACTTTGGATGTGTCAAACACTAAGGGACAATTCTGAATTGGTCATTATTCCGACGTAGTCTTCGTTCAGAGTAGCTGTGTCGCCGGAAGATGTATTTGTTTTGACATCGCTGGTTGACATCGAAGAGGGCAGGAGGTCTATAGGTCGACGAGTAATGAGACAGACGCCGAGCACAGGGCTCGTGGCAATGGAGACGTAAAGTTAAGTGCACCTGTGTTTCAGTAAAATGATTTGTGTTTGAATATTGTGAATCAGAGGAGAAGATTCGAGTAGTGATTTAGAATGAAGTAAGATTAGAAAAGCATACGAAGAGGAATGAAGATAACATTTTTTTTTTTAGTTTCATTGCAGTCGCCCATAGTTTGGAACCGATGTAGAACGAGACAACTACACCAGAAAACTTTGGATTTTTCATTAAAGACTCAGTAATTTTCACTATAACGTACTTTTCAGTTTATTATTTATTTGTCTAGGACTGATGAGAGTAAGACTTTGATATCAATGTTGTCCTTTGTCCATGTTAATGAGTGGTATAACATGTATCTCATGCAAGTAATAATATTACACAAAATTTAAAAACCGTCTGTAAAGAAATATTTCACATGATAGCATTGTCCAGATCGGCGATCATATCGTTTTTATGTAAACATTTTCTCACTCAGTGATGCGTGTAAAATAGTTTACTTGTTGTCAGGAACATCGCACTAAGCTCTCAGCAACTGTAGTTACAAATACTGCAACTGGCACACAGAGCAGCAGGCACCGCGTTTCGAAGCAATTACATTACGTGTTATAAAATTTTCATTTCAGGACTAGTTTCCTACGAATGTTGTCAACGCACAGCGACCATTTCATGAACAACAATATTAGCCATATCATTAACACACAGGGACCACTTTGTTTAATTAAAGAGTTTAATAGTAAAGTTCAGGATTCAATCAGTTTGCACACTCTTTAGAAAGATTGTAAAAGAAGGCCAAATTCATGTTGTATTCTTGCAGCCAGCTATATTTGGTTTCTCTAACAGTTGGAAACCAACAAAATCACCCAAACTAAATAACAGCAAAGTTACAGCCAGCCAGCCAAGCCCGTATGAGTTCAAAATCAAACTAAAAAAAAAAATTTAAAGGGAACTTTCACTATTAGCCAACTCTCTTTTGTGTTCTTTTTTGTGTGTTTTCGAGAGGTGTGATTAACTCTTCTGTGTCACTATACTGTAAGTGCTTGTCGACCAAGGACGCCCGGGTTCCCGGGTTCGATTCCCGGCGGGGTCAGGGATTTTCTCTGCCTCGTGATGGCTGGGTGTTGTGTGCTGTCCTTAGGTTAGTTAGGTTTAAGTAGTTCTAAGTTCTAGGGGACTGATGACCATAGATGTTAAGTCCCATAGTGCTTAAAGCCATTTGAACCTCGACCAAGGACTACTCAGCCGCTGAGAGATGCTATGAAAATTTCCAAGCGATAAAAAGAAAACGGGTTAATTTATAGGTCAGTGAATAAGTTGCATACCTAATGAAAAACACTATTTTGTTAGACGCTAATTAGATAGCTAAGAGTCGTTCGACATCCACTGCTGGTTTGAAGCATCATTCAGACGTTTACATCGTCATCCTCAGGGATTAGGCACCCAGCACCCACGTTCCTGCTGCGTCTAATGTTATCTATGAAATTTGTGGTCGCCTCCGTCTTTTGTATTTATTTATTTACTTATTTATTTATTTATTGCATCTTGAAAGTCAAGAAAGAAATTCCTTCGTCGATCTGTTATCCCATGTAGGCGTACCGCAGTTCCACACTAATTACAATTTGTTCCCTAATTTATTCGTTTTCCTGCCTCCACTTCTGTTTCGCAACATAGGTCTCCCCGTATCTCGCTGAAGTACCCTTAATTTTGAATGTTTTTCTTATCGAAAGCTAATCGATCACATCTGACTGACGACTGACTATAAATTTACATTTCAAATCACTATACGAGGTATTACAAATTTCCTGTTACAGGCTACTAGGAATTGTCGAAGGGATTTAGTGTATACATATTTTTTTATCTGGAATCCATCTCCGGAGATGTACCGCTTGGATGTAAATTAAGTTTGAAGATTAGCTCACTTTCAAACCTCCCGCTTCACGGTCTGCACACAAACTGAGAATATACCGCCATCGTCAGTTCTTGTTGTAATTATGACACGACATACCATTTTTGTCCGAGTACAACAATGGCTGCATTCGAAGCTAGGACGGTTGAATGTAGTGCTCCACGGACTCGTCGCACTCTCAACTTTGAGGTAGGACGTCCTTCGTCATCAGGAGAACTCGACCAGTATTCGAAACACAGTCCATGCCATGGACTCCTGTAGAACACACAGGGCAGATCTCATTGTCTCTGCTGTGTGCGAAGTGGGAGATTCTACAGTGATTCCATCTACAAACTTACACTCCAGGAAATTGAAATAAGAACACCGTGAATTCATTGTCCCAGGAAGGGGAAACTTTATTGACGCATTCCTGGGGTCAGATACATCACATGATCACACTGACAGAACCACAGGCACATAGACACAGGCAACAGAGCATGCACAATGTCGGCACTAGTACAGTGTATATCCACCTTTCGCAGCAATGCAGGCTGCTATTCTCCCATGGAGACGATCGTAGAGATGCTGGATGTAGTCCTGTGGAACGGCTTGCCATGCCATTTCCACCTGGCGCCTCAGTTGGACCAGCGTTCGTGCTGGACGTGCAGACCGCGTGAGACGACGCTTCATCCAGTCCCAAACATGCTCAATGGGGGACAGATCCGGAGATCTTGCTGGCCAGGGTAGTTGACTTACACCTTCTAGAGCACGTTGGGTGGCACGGGATACATGCGGACGTGCATTGTCCTGTTGGAACAGCAAGTTTCCTTGCCGGTCTAGGAATGGTAGAACGATGGGTTCGATGACGGTTTGGATGTACCGTGCACTATTCAGTGTCCCCTCGACGATCACCAGTGGTGTACGGCCAATGTAGGAGATCGCTCCCCACACCATGATGCCGGGTGTTGGCCCTGTGTGCCTCGGTCGCATGCAGTCCTGATTGTGGCGCTCACCTGCACGGCGGCAAACACGCATACGACCATCATTGGCACCAAGGCAGAAGCGACTCTCATCGCTGAAGACGACACGTCTCCATTCGTCCCTCCATTCACGCCTGTCGCGACTCCACTGGAGGCGGGCTGCACGATGTTGGGGCGTGAGCGGAAGACGGCCTAACGGTGTGCGGGACCGTAGCCCAGCTTCATGGAGACGGTTGCGAATGGTCCTCGCCGATACCCCAGGAGCAACAGTGTCCCTAATTTGCTGGGAAGTGGCGGTGCGGTCCCCTACGGCACTGCGTAGGATCCTACGGTCTTGGCGTGCATCCGTGCGTCGCTGCGGTCCGGTCCCAGGTCGACGGGCACGTGCACCTTCCGCCGACCACTGACGACAACATCGATGTACTGTGGAGACCTCACGCCCCACGTGTTGAGCAATTCGGCGGTACGTCCACCCGGCCTCCCGCATGCCCAATATACGCCCTCGCTCAAAGTCCGCCAACTGCACATACGGTTCACGTCCACGCTGTCGCGGCATGCTACCAGTGTTAAAGACTGCGATGGAGCTCCGTATGCCACGGCAAACTGGCTGACACTGACGGCGGCGGTGCACAAATGCTGCGCAGCTAGCGCCATTCGACGGCCAACACCGCGGTTCCTGGTGTGTCCGCTGTGCCGTGCGTGTGATCATTGCTTGTACAGCCCTCTCGCAGTGTCCGGAGCAAGTATGGTGGGTCTGACACACCGGTGTCAATGTGTTCTTTTTTCCATTTCCAGGAGTGTATTTTACAGCCAAACGGAACATTTCCAGACACGGGCTCACCACATGGGTACGAAAAGCACACCAGATGTAGATCACTGAAAGACGTTCGACATCCACTCCTGGCTTAATGCCTCATCCAAACCTTTACATGCATTGTTTTCCTCAGGGATTAGACTTCCACGTTCCTGCTACTTGACACAGCCCAAGTACTTAAAAAATCTCTGGGCCTGTTCTGCAAAGCGATATGAAATGGAACGAGCATGTGAGGATAAGGAGGGGAAGGCGAATGATCGACCTATTTTTACTGGGTAAATTTTATGGATATTGTGTTCATCTGTGAAGAAGACCTGTTCTTGAGTACTGCTCGAATGTTTGAGATCTCTAACGGTTTGGATTAAAGGAAGGCATCGAAGCATTTCAGAGGCGGGCTACTGGATTTGTTACCTACAGGATCGAAGGACAAGCAAGGGTTACAGAGATACTTCGGGAACTCAAATGGTAATCCTTGGAGGGAAGGCGAAATTGAGATAATTTAGAGAACTGGCATCTGAAGCTGACTGCAGAACGATCCTGATACCTCCAACACACATTTCGCGTAACGACCACAAAAATAAGGTGAGAGAAATCAGAGCATATATACATAAAAAAAACTGAACTCCTCCCCACAGGCCATGAAGGCCCAACGGTACCCACCGGCCGCCGTGTCATCCTCAGCCAGAACATATGTACATAAGAAATTCCACCAAATTTCTTTGGCTCGGCGAATACTGATCACTGAAAACAGACAGAGATGAAACAAAAAATGCAACATTTTGGCGAAAATTACCGGCGAGCATTCGATTCTAAATGTTATGTCTCTTTTTAAAGGTCTGAACATTATTAGCTGTTGGCAGTAACGGCTGGTATGAATGGTTGCTCTAAGCGGATTTGAAAGTTGAGCTGAATGATTTGAAATTTAAAGAAGGGAACTATAACATTTAGAGACCGTGTTTCTAACAGTTTATGAGCTGGGAGGAGGTTCCGTTTGTGAGAGAAGCGCGGCACAGCCTGGGGCTGCGACGTGACCCGCTGCCCGGACTCTGGACGCGCCTTCCGTGGGCGAGAGGCGGCGGCGGCAGCCACAGCGAAGCAGAGGCAGCACGCCTGCCCCTCGGAGGTCCGGGCTCCGCTCCTGGTGGGATGGCACTGCCAACCGGCTGCCTACGCGGAGCCGATCGGTGCTGCGATGCCGCGAGGCACGCCAGCGGCCACCAGGTGGCCTTTGCCTCAGAGGCCAGATACAAGCTGCTGGGTATTCTCTGTAGGTCTTGCCTGTTGAATGAGTTTGGGGCAGAAGGATCCGAACGGTGTGTTAGCACAGCAGTGAAGTCGTAAAGTTGTGACGGCGGCCAGCAAGCCACATGACGAAACAGTTGTGGAGCAACTGCATGCCGTCGTTGTCTGCTCGTGGGATGATTATGGTCCGAATGACGAGAAACCCATTCACAGAACTCAGACGCAATAGAACCGAACTGGAAACAAGGAAAGAGGGTAATAATTTTGTTGTGCACCACTTCCTACACAATAGCAACAGACTACAGAGTGGTGCGGCAACTGTTGTTGCAGGAAAGCTGGAAAGGAGCGGAAATTACTAGCGAACAAGTTAACTCAGTATACAGAAGACTTACTTAACTTGTAATTCTACAAGCTTATGAAGACTGACTATAAGTAATGTAGACAAGAAATAGTCCAGCTCTTGCGACAGCAACAAGGATGAGGTTCTCTGAACTAAAGCACTGACGATGACGTCGGAGACGTGAATAGTTGACGTCTGTGTAGCGTCACGTGGTGAAGAGGCCCCAAGTGCGAGCCGCTGTTTGCCTGCCGCTGGCCGTCTTGTATTGCGGCGGAAGAGGACGCTCGAGGTACGGAGCTGCTAGAGAGCCTATATAGAGAGACAGTGGCTGATCGGCCCGTGGCCGCCATGTTTTTACCAGATTGCGCGCGGGACGTGTAATTAGGCAGCAACGCAAGCAGAAAGCTAGCCACTTCACGAGTAAATTAAGGCATGTGTTTGACGCATCAGACCAAAGCCGATCTTCTAGCTTAATACTCTGTACATGATTAAAACAAATGCCATTCGTCTATGTTATATAGGCCTAATAAATTTGTGAGTTAATGGAAGTGTCGTGAAGCAGTGCCTATATCTGCCGAATTTCAACAGCTGTATTTTATGATGCTATATAAACATTGACAACTGATTAATAAGAAAAAGAAGTTACATTTAATGTATCTCAGAGTACATGATGCTATTTCAGATTTTTCCTTGCGGATATTCATCGGTGAAATTGGTGAACTGTGTCTTTCCGTCCCAACATAATGCATTTTAAGTGTGTGTCGATCTTATAACATTTTCTTATGCTGGCAAAACACGTCATTCTGTACACGCTTTTAGAAACTCTGTACCACAGAAATCGGAAAAATATAAATACTTAGGTACTCCGTCTTCAGGCCACGAGTGGCCTACCGGGACCATCCGACCGCCGTGTCATCCTCAGTGGAGGATGCGGATAGGAGGGGCGTAGGGTCAGCACACCGCTCTCCCGGTCGTTAGGATGGTATTCTTGACCGAAGCCGCTACTAGTCGGTCGAGTAGCTCAATTGGCATCACGAGGCTGAGTGCAGCCCGAAAAATGGCAACAGCGCATGGCGGCCTGCATGGTCACCCATCCAAGTGCCGATCACGACCGACAGCGCTTAACGTCGGTGAGCTCACGGGAACCGGTGCACCCACTGAGGCAAGGCCGTTGCCTCACAAATACTTAGGTACTCTACTGAAACAGCAGAAAGTAATTAAAATAGGTAACTGAATATCTGAACGATAATTATAATTTACAGGAATGTGAATAGCCAAGACTACAGCGCCAAGTGCGAGTCGCTAGTCGGAAGTACGTAGACTTAGGGCTCCGTGTATATGCTAAAACAATCGTGTCACTCAAGAGCCATTAAAAGTCTAGAAAATAACTTTTAAAGAAAACCTGGATTGAGCAGGATTCCAACTCACGACCTTCGGATTACAACGAACATCATAAATCCATCTTCACTTCGTTTTTGCACCCAACAACGGAGCAACCAGGCATTCCTCTTGACTGTCCTTAATGATTTTGTAATTCATATTATTAGTGACACTCAGTAAATCACTTTAAATAAAAATTTTGCCTCTAAAATTGCTGTGGAGTTCTAAAAGCATCGTCATAGATACGAACAACAGAGTGATTGTAAGGTAATTTACGTAAATAGAACCGACAGATAACATGCAAAAGTCCTTCAATACCTACCGTGTTACAACCTGTACACAATTGTACAACGAATTGGCGTTCGAACCGTTGAACAGAACCAATAATACAGAATCCCACATAGTATCTATTTATACTCGTCTGTTTGGTAAAAACATGGCGTCCTCGTCTCTCAGCCAATCAGCGACGCTATCACTATTGTCCACTCTCTCCCTCTATATAGGCTCTCTAGGAGCTGCTGGAGGCATGGCTTAACCTGTGCGCCCCGTTAAGAGTCCGCGCGACTGCTATCGGCATCTGACGCAAAATTTCATTTCCATTCCCCACTTTATGACGTTAGTAGGGTGGTATCGATATGTAATACCACAAATCTGATTTATAAGGAGTTTTTTTTTCTCGCAAGGAGAAACCAATAACATTATTCCGATTCACCGTGCCGCAGGTTTGGAAGGTGCCTTCGTAACTGAACACGACTTTATTAATAAAATAATCTTCGGTCTACATTTCGTTAAACGTTTCTTCAAAAAACTCAGCTGGTTTTTATTTGTCGCTTTCTCTTAAGGTCTGCAAGAGTACCGATTTGTAGGGTTTGAATGACAGGCGTTTCCGTAATGCCTTCCACACTGCAACACTGGGCACATTTAGTCTTTAGCTGGCACAACTTGTTCAATTGCTGCGTCAGAGATTTCTGGCCGAACCTAACCCAGCGTCCTATGCTACACACAGCCACTTTCTGCTGAAAGATTGCACCAATAGTAATTAAAGTTTGCCTCTGAGGTGATGGCTTGCAATATTTAGATGTGAGTTGTCTCTGAACTGTGGTAGCGGATTTGGATTCAAGAAGTCATAATCAGTACTATGCACGCTCTACACCGTTATACGATTCCACATGCCAACTAGTGGAAACGTCGGTAACTAACAGTGTTGGTTGGGCGGGAGTAAAACTGAAGATATACTGCATTCTGTGCAGTGTTAAACATTTCTGTAAGTAATTTACCCATTTCACTATTAAAGGATATTTTTGTATAACTAATTTATAAACATCGTGTATACTTTGAGTCACCTACCTATCGTTCACGCTGGGACCCAGAAGACAAGTTTAGCTCGCAGCATTTAATATTCTTCTCGCGCTACGTAGACAGGCGGAACGGTAACAGACCGCAACGTGTGGGGCAAGCTAAATACCCTCTCTAGGACTGCGGAAGGCGAGTCTGACCCTATTCGAATCCACCTCGTGGATTAATGACAATGTCCGGTGGGTCGGCCACTTGTATGAGCTTTTTGGGCGGTTTCTCACACTCCAGAAGTTGGAATACCACGCCAATACCCACAACCCACCTCAGTTAAATCTAAGCAATTTAGGTACGCTCACAAATTTGCAACTGTGATTTACTGTAGGCGCAGACAGACGGTGTACACATATTTATTCCTCTCGCTAGTTGAATAAGAGACTGATGCTGTTAGATGTTTTGTCTCTTCAAGCCCTTAATCAGCATTAGCAGCAACTACGTACCCTCGCTCATGCACTTCAAAGAGGTTTGCAAAATATGTGGATGTACACTGAGAAGCCAAAATATTGTGACGACTTACTTACTAGCTTCTTTGTACGTCTTTGGAACGAAATACATCACTGATTCAGCCTATCAGGGATCCACCAGTTTGTTGGTAGATTTGTGGAGGTATGGGATATTAGATGTCTACGCACAGGTCACGTAATTCGCGTAAATAACAGGCCGCTGATTTTCGTACGTGGTGTTAGTGACCCAGTTTGATCCATAGGATTTACATCAAGCTCACTTGGTTGCCGAGACTTCAAAGTGTGTTCACTATACTATTCCTTAAACCACTGTAGCAGGATTCTGGGTACGAGGCACAGACAGTTATACTGCAGTATAATCAGGGAAGACATCAACCATGAAGATGACTTTGTCGGGGGCTGAAGACCGCGCAGTTGAGCGTCCCATAAACCATACATCAACGTCATCATCATCATGGTGGGTGACGATGACGATGTTTGGTTTATGGAGCGCTCAACTGCGCGGTCGTCAGCGCCTGTACAAAGTCTAAAGTTTTACACAGTCCAATTTTTTATACAATCCTGTCTATCCACTGTCAAGAATGATGATGATGACGAAATGATGAGGAAAACACAAACACTCAGTCCTCGGGCAGACAAAAACCCTAAACTGGTCGGGAATCGAACCCAGAACCACAAGATCCAGCGGCAGGAACGCTAGACACCATGCAGACCACGAGCTGCAGACTGGCCGGCCATACCCCCTCGATACTGAAGAAGGCACTTACGTTGTTTACAACTGAATAAGGCTAAAGACGATGGCAGGTGATCTTCCTGATTTTCTACGGAGTTACACCTACATTCTGCTTCCGTCGTGCTTTACTTCTGTCATTACCGTTTCGATTAAATTAACAGAGGCCACAGAAGTAATTGCCGAAAGCTGCTACAGAGTGACATAAATACGCATTTTCTAATAACATTGCATACTTGTGAATTGTCAGATTTGTGTTCCTGTATCAAATACGACATAACTAATTTCAGCTATAAAATGAATGACGTTATCAGAGTTTGTCTCCAAAGTATTTTTGCAAGTCACAAGGCAACCCTTATTGCATCGATAAGCATAACACATTATATGATTAAATATTATGCTAAATCCATATATATTATAAAAATGGATGTACGTATACATGAGTATACAGGGTGAGTCAGGAGGGAAGATACGTGTTTTGATAGGTAATAGCATTAGTGATTCTGAACAAAACACTTGATGTGGATATATGTCCTATTCCGAAGGGTTTCCGAGATAGAACACTTTTAATGTACATTTATTTTTATTTATTTTGTGTATTATTCATTGTCATTGTTTACAACATACCACAGTAATATAGAGGAAGTTGAGACGAACATTTTGATACAGGACGCTTGTGGTCTATCAAGTCGGAAAACTACCTCTAACTGGCCTGCAAAAAGTACCTGAACTGCAGCGAACGCACATCACGCGATATTTTCAATATTCTCGCGATCTCTCCTAGCAAACTGTTGGTTCTAGACAAAAAATAAATATTACCTTTTTTTGTACCAGATTTAATTGAGCTTAGTTGTGCACAGAGACACGTTTTCGTTCGAGTGTATGGTTTTCGGGTTATTAAAGAAAAACCTACAAAAGTGATATTAAATGTGTTCTGTCTCGGAAACCATTCGAAACAGGGCATATGTTCGTATGGAGCTTTTTGTCCAGAATCACTGATACTATCGCGTCTCAAAGGATGTACCTTTCCTCCTCACTCTTCCTGTATGTTCCACGTCTCCTCCTACACCACAGGACAACCTTCAATCAAACTTGGTACACATATAATTTATGGCTCAAATGGCTCTGAGCACTATGGGACTCAACATCTTAGGTCATAAGTCCCCTAGAACTTAGAACTACTTAAACCTAACTAACCTAAGGACATCACACACACCCATGCCCGAGGCAGGATTCGAACCTGCGACCGTAGCAGTCCCGCGGTTCCGGACTGCAGCGCCAGAACCGCTAGACCACCGCGGCCGGCCATATAATTTATGTCTGGACAGAATCGCTGTGGTGATGAGTTTTACCTACCTTTCGAATGGACGGGGGTGCGGGTGAGGAAATAGTATAACCCACGACGAGCGAATACCTATACTTTACTCATCCAGTATTTGAGAATGAGAGGAGTTAGTGACTTGCAAGACACTTTACTCATAATTTCAAACTGTTAGCAAACTTTATCTCGCTGGCAACACCGACAAAACGATTAAATGAAATAAATTTATCGCTTACTACATATTCGCTGTTCATGCAGTAAAACTGTCGCACGACGAGCAACGTTTAAATTTATTACTGCTTCACTGATAACCATATTCGCCTCACATTTTACAGACAGTGTTAACAGATACCGCTACACATACCAGAAAAATTTATCACTGTACGATACATATTTCAGGAGATATGATGTCAAAATACTGAGATGCGTGAGAAACTACGGCATCATGTATGACGTTTTAATGTATTACCTGTCTACAATTCGCTTCACATTTCACTGACAGTATCCACATTTCCCGCTGAATGTACTAAGAAAAATATATAATTTTTTCGAAACATATACTCTGAGATGTCATAGACACTGATATGCGTGAAAAACTGCCGGCTCTTGCAAGGATTTTAAATTTATTACTTCGTTGCTACTATGTTCATAACACTTTTCACAGATAGTAACAACATCTATGACTGGATATACGTGTAAAAACTATATTCCTCTACGGTACAGGAAATACGAAGTAATAAAAAGCTGCGTGAAAATGAAACTGCAGGGTGAAATTCTCTAGAGATACAGGCGAAACGTCTGTACAAGTACGTGAAAAATAAGTTAAATGTAAGTTAAATATGTTTGACATGCCCGCATGCGGGCAAACCCGTGAGTCCTAAACCTCTGCTACGAATTTGGTACACATGTTAGTTACGATCTGGAAAGAAATGCTTTGAGGGTAAAAACAACCACCCTAATATTGGTCTGAGCATGAATAAAGTGAAAAGAGGAGGGGAGAGGAGGAGATAGAGAGAGAGCCATTAGGAGATGTACTAATAAAAGTCTGGAATAAATACATATCCTGGCAAACGCTAGTTAACATATAATGATAAACGAACCATTGGGTTGTAACGACACACCGCAGCTAATGGTGTTGTATGTAGAAATGGCCTAATTCAGCAGAAACTGGTCGTAAGTGTGGTCTAGACTGTTTTGATCTTTAAATATATGGCTAATTTTGAATAGTACGCAAGATGTGACACCCACTCGTAAAACATCATTTTGCTTTCCACTATTGATGAAATGATGTTCAGAAAATTTCACAAAATCCGTTTTATACGTGCTGACCTCGAGTCATATCCTCTCAATCCAGAAAGTTTCGAGACTGAATTAATAAGAAAGTAGAAAAAAGTTAAGATGGTGGTTCTAATGCTTCATGTGTTCTATATAGTCTCGCTAGACATGACTACAATGGACAGAATGTTCATAGAACCACATGAAGCTGTCATAGAAGTCCTTCTTTGGGATGTTGTTAAAATCATGCGTCACATTGGCTTCATTGTCGATTATGACGACAAGCGTTGGCTCTTCATATGAGTTTCAGCACTTTGTTGTTTTGTGGTAGGTCCGTTTTGATAAGAATAAGTCTCGTTTCGCGCGATGGCTTTCCATTGGAGGTACGAAGGACTTTGGCCGTTCACTTACGTTACAAAATGAAACACTTACAGCATTCCTTACGGTGTTATTCATTATATGACTATCAATTTCAGCGCCTCATTACACCAGATTCAGGCCTTCATTGACGCTGAGGGGGTATCTCCAATAGTATACGCAATTCATCAGTGCCCAACATCTACTAGTCGGTTGGTAGTTGATGGTTAAAGACACAACATCCTTATTAGAGGTAGTCTGGGAAAACCAGTTCATAGATGTTGGCCACTGAAGTATCGTGTATATGGCTGAAGTAACCCCTTCAGTGTTAGTTAAGGTCAGAAGATCGTGTACTGAAGCACCGAAACTGGTAGCTGTATAATAAATAACATCGCACGAACGTCTCTCGTGTTCCATTTTATACTCGTATTTTCCTTTCCCTAAGAGCAAGAGACGGCTGTCCCTCTCCTCCACCTCTTGCAGGCAGGCACGGGTGCTATTGCCTGCACACAACTGAATGGTTTACGTCTACGTCAGTACTCCACAAGTCACGTGATGGGGTGTGGCGGAAGGAACTTCTGGTAACAGTAACTGATCGCCCCCGTTTCCTGCTCCATTCGCGAATGACGAATGGGAAGAATGATTTCGGTAAGCGTCTCTATTAAATCTCATTTCTCGGATTTTCTGATCATACTCATTTCGCGAGATGTGTACGGGGGCGGAAATAATATGTTGTCCAATAATATGTTGTCCAGCTTCTCCCGGAAAAATGCGCTCCTGAAATTTCGAAAGTAAACCTCTACGCGATGCACAACGCCTCTCGTGTAGCGTCTACCACTGGAGCTTGTTGAGCATCTGGTTGAATTCACATCCGTTGTTTACTGTGTTTACTGTTGTCAGTGCAAGTTACCACCGTCATCAGCGCGCTGGTGTTGCACCGAGAATAGAATCAGTCTCTGAGCTTTTGGGACAGGCGGCGTATTCTGTAGGTTTTCCTGTAAAAAAAATGTTCAAACATATGTGAATTCCTAAGGGACCAAACTGCTGAGGTCATCGGTCCCTAGACTTACACACTACTTAAACAAACATATGCTAAGAACAACACAGACACCCATGCCCGACGAAAGGTTTTCCTGCATTTCGCGTAAATTTTTTAACGATGCGACTCCGCGAAGCTTCTTTTGTACATCGTCGCGGAAATTTCGTGCACTGAGGCAGGAAGCTGGTTTCGCGCCGGAGACAAATGTGTTTCTCCGCCGCGGCGCCGCTTATGAGGGCCTGTGCCGGACGGGAGCGCCTCGTTGCGAAACCGGTCGCAGTTGTGTTGTGCACGCGCCGGCCCTCCGAGCTGCAGGAAGTGGGGTATTCGTGCAATCTTGTGAGAACATCGCCGGCCGAGCGGGCAGAACGTGTCAAGGCCAGTGTGGGTGGCTGCTGGCAGGCGGCGTTGTGCAAGGCGGAGGCGCCCGCCCCCCGCACCGCCCCCGCGATAACGCGGCGCCGCTTCCTCCGCGTGGCGCAAGCCGGGCCTCCCAACTGGGTCTCCCGCCATGGGCCACAGGTGGACTCCCTCCACAATGATACGCTGCCCATTGCCACCCTCACAGCTGCTCGTATCGGGCACAGTCATAAAGTTTTCACTCTTACTTCGAAGGAATAAGGGTACGTAGGTAATTTTTTTGATTGCGCACACCATTAGCCAAAATAAGGTGGCGCAAACCACTGATAAAGTAGTGTACCGAGTGGGAAATCGTTTTCTATGTTTGAAGAGGAACAACGTTGCAACAGTCCTGGAGGCTACAGGGAACATTTCCCACCTCCTGGCATCTAAGGTACATAATTCTTATACATTTACAGACATTGTAATTTATGATTGTACCGTGGAACTAGCTTTTCCGAGGGAGAGGGGAAATATTGAGGCCTTAGCAATGAACAGATTACTTGGATTTTTATCGTCTTCTGGGCCCGCTGCGTACTATATGTCTCTTACGGAAAACGTATAATTATAATTACAAGTAATCTGCTAAATTTGATTGTTTTATTTTTACAATATGCCTATTCCGGCTAAATTTTCATCATCAGGTTATCCGTAGGTAATCGTACATAATTTTGGTACATTATTTAGAGTTGTATGGTTAGTTACTAATCAGATTCCATTACTATACGTTTTTACGTACGACTGAAGGTTTTGACATCCACGTGATATCGGTGGTTTTGTCATTGTCTATTGGTTTTACTCTGGTATTAATGGTCGTTTATCACCTTGCCTAACTTATTACTCTATATAGTTGTCACATCGTTTTATGTATATCAGTATTTTCGTAACATTTTACTTGACAGATAATCCAGCGATATTATATGGTTACAGGCAATTCTATTTATCATTGCAATTACGAAGGTATTGATCTTTTCTACTGTTCTACTTTTCTTTTCCTCTGTGTTATATCTGTATCCATATATTTTTTTCTTTTAAAAGTCTAGGTATTTCTTAACTTTTGGTATTATTTACAATTTTTGGTGATCATTTACTTAGTTATTATTTATTTTACTTACTATTTGCGTGTCCATATGATACGGCTTAGTACTGTCATTCTGATCTCATTTCGTAAACGAATTTCGGTTTAGTCTGCGTTTAGTCCTATATCTTCGTTTGTATTCATTTACAGAAGGAATTAAACAATTCGTTCTTGGTTCAAATGGTTCAAATGGCTCTGAGCACTATGGGACTCAACTGCTGTGGTCATAAGTCCCCTAGAACTTAGAACTACTTAAACCTAACTAACCTAAGGACAGCACACAACACCCAGCCATCACGAGGCAGAGAAAATCCCTGACCCCGCCGGGAATCGAACCCGGGAACCCGGGCGTGGGAAGCGAGAACGCTACCGCACGACCACGAGATGCGGGCTAATTCGTTCTTGCTTGAATATATTAGTAACCCTACAATATCCCTGGATTATGTGCAAGGTAACCTGTCACGAAAATACTAATATGAACAATATAATCTGACAACAACATAAACTAATAAATCAGGTAAAATGATAACCAACCATTACTACACCAACAACACCAAAGGAACGAAATTCACAAGCAAACAGATAAAGACAAAAAGGCCGATATCACATGGAAGTCAAAACCATCAGACGTATGTAAATCTAGAAATAATGAAATGTATTTAATAATTACCTCTAAAATTAGAAATAATGTTCGAAAATTATATAGCATTACTTACAGATAATCTGATGATGGTAATTCAACCGAAACAGGGCTACTGTAAGAATAAAACAATCAAACTTAACTGTCTACTAGGAGTTATAATTGTGGATTTCTGTGGTTGTCAGGGTGGTCAAGAAAAATTTTGCCTTTTCCTTTGCGCGGAAATGGATTCTGTGCAGTCCTGTGTTGAATATCTCTCTAATTTGAATTAAGGCGTTCTGATATTCTTATTTACCATTTTTGCAGAAAATAAATTACCAGGAGTATATCTTTACGTAAGAGGGTAACATTTCATATCTTTTATTTGCATATGTATTACGTAGCTCCACCTTCATTTCGACTAAGTTCCTGAAATGACTAAGATTCACAATTGTACTACGCAGAACTAGAAAATTCGTTCGAGGAAGCGTGCTCACTATTATGGGCAGCAGGGAGTCTCCACGTGGGGTTGTTTAACCCTCTAAAATGAGGGTAAATGGTGGCTGTCGTATTGTATAGATTTTGAAATTCAATTAAAAAATAAATTCGCCAAGCAGGGCAATGACCTTGACGAACGTTCGTACTACGCACCCATCCTACACCTATCCCTACGGTCCAAAAACTGCCGATAATATTACACAATGGCATAAATGAAATAAAACTATTAAAAGATTGGCGACTAACTTACCTTGACAAAATATTTATATTCTCCAATAATCATTATACCGTACCCTATCTCATTATGTCAATAGAAATTTAATTCTCGTCCACACTACGAGCGTAACTTTTAAACTTAAATTAGTTTCTTTAATGGCAACTACAACATTGCTCGTTATTACACAGAGGTACACGCAACCATTCTCATCGACTCCTAGAACAAGAGAGAGAACTCATTCATTTCCTCTTGATGAAGTCACAAATTCATGGATTAATACCGACGCAATTCAACGAGCACCTTGCTCTCTCGCTGCCATAGTCAATGCATATAAATCAAATAATAAATTGTGGTCGTAGTTCGCGCTTTGCGTAACATTAATAAACAGAAATCAGATTCACAATACAATAACGGACGGTGAAATGGGACAAAAATAGTACTCCTGCAGTCATCGCGAATGTGAAGACTGACAGAACATTGCCAAGACAGTCCTCAGTGTATACCCTGCAGTTCCTCCTGCAGCCCTTATCAAAATGCTGAAGGGGACCACTCCAGCATGCTAACGTGCGGAGCCCGGAGCCTATTCCCAACATAAGATAAACATGGCTGCCCAACATTCGGCCCCCATTCGTACAAAACGACGCCCCCTATTGCTGCTTCGGTATTTAACCACAACAGTACTTTACAGCGTTCGAGAGATCCCTGCCACGGCTTGCTGATACTCATTCTGTTATACAATCGCAGAGCGATTGCGTTGGACTGTGGAAAGCATGGTTTTCAAACACACGAAGTCTATTCATCTATACTTCACCTGTGGATCCATTTGCATCAGTGAAAAACAAGAAAATACCACTTTCTGCAACAAAAGAGAAGAAAAATATGAGAAAGTGCAAGGTAGAAAATTTCTCTACTCCTTGAACCTGGATCTTCTCAAACTCAGTGGGGTGCAACACAGCTCAAGACTGATGGAATTACGAGTTCATCAGTCCAGTTTTCACAGCTGCAGAGTAATGTGTCAAAAGTGGAGGACTATCTCAGTTAAGTGGTACGCTGTTTAGAGTCGATTTCACCAGACAATTTGAGTTTCTTTTGTGAGGTTTCCCGGAGCCATTTCTTCGAATAGCTGCTGGTAAACCTTTCGGTATGTGAGGTCGTGAAGGCCTTCATTCATTTTTTCGAATGCTGGCACGAACTACGTTTCACTAAAAAAAACACTTTCGAAAACAGACTTCGTTAAACTTTAATTACGTCAGTAAGCTGTGAAAAATAGAAGGCAGGAAAATGGCTCAATAAATCCGTTAAGATGATGCATTCTGAAGTTTTTAAAGTGTAGATGATTAATCATGTATAGAGCTTGTTTCTTTCTTTTTCTACTTAGAAGAGAATCAGTTCATAACATTTCTTCTGGTTGATTTTGTTAATAAGCAGCATGATTTTTCCAGTTTTCAGACTTTTTGTATTTCAGATCTTTTATTTTCTGGGTCAAACTAACATTGGTATGTGGCGAAAAATATCTTTACGTGAAATGTATTCGCGGTTGCGAATATGGACAATCACCAGCAGTATAATGGAATGACAACAGTGAAAATTTGAACCGGATCGCCAGATGGGTCTCGAACACTGATTTCCCGCCTGTCACGAGCTGTCGACTTATCGTTAATCTTCGTACATCCATAGTTGGAATGGAGGACAGTGGTACGTCAGCTGGTATAAATTTATATTAAAAATGAAGAAATTCCTCCAGCTGTATTTAAGGTGTCGATTTTATTTTGCAGCCCGCATCTCGTGGTCGTGCGGTAGCGTTCTCGCTTCCCACGCCCGGGTTTCTGGGTTCGATTCCCGGCGGGGTCGGGGATTTTCTCTGCCTCGTGATGGCTGGGTGTTGTGTGCTGTCCTTAAGTTAGTTAGGTTTACGTAGTTCTAAGTTCTAGGGGACTGATGACCATAGATGTTAAGTCCCATAGTACTCAGAGCCATTTGAACCACTTTTTTTTTTATTTTGCAACTAGTTTCAACGTTGTAACAACGTCATCTTCAGGCCCATACACTTGTTGACGCCAACTGCGTGCGGCTGTCTGAGCGCGACTCACGGCCAGACCAAACCACGTGGTTGACAACATATGAAAGTTTATAAGTGGCCATGAGTCGTGCTCGGGTAGTCAAGTGATGCCGGCATGGTAGCTCAGCGTGTTCGGTCAGAGAGCTGCCCGGTCTCTGAAATAAAAAAGCTGAGTGAAGCGATTAACAGCAATCTTCAATGGATGTCACGTGCCATCCGCTACGATCAAATACAACGAGCAAAACGAAAAAAAAAAGAAAGGAAAGACAGCTGCTCGCGATAAGCGGAAAATCCTGGTTCGAGTCTCCGTTCGGCACGAATTTTAGTTGTCGTCACTCCATTACACAGCTGATGCACGTCCATGTTAGCAACTGCAAATACATTTCATTAACGACTGCAGTCACCTTGCGTCGCTATTCGGAATAACACAGCACTGCAATATCATATCGCTCCGCAAAAAAATATTTTGTGAATATTTCTATCTGTATTCTCTAACGTATACACTGTATTTGATCATATTTGGGCTGTAATTTCATACTGTTAAGTCGAAAACGTGGAATCTACATTTATATTGATAATGGAAAGAGATATACTTTGCATCTATTGATGAAATAAAGGGTGGCTATAATTTTCGCTACTTGAAAGGACCCGGTAAAAACGAGTGACTGCAAGACAATGAAAGTGTGGAAACATTTTGTAAGGACTTGCGGAAGATAAATAACGAATAAAACATCGGGAAAAAATAAAACACACTTTAATTCCCACATGACACGGTAACATTTGTTATTTGCGTACACGTTCAAGGTCGCGGAAGTTGCTCATTGTGACGACCATCTGCATCCACGACAGCCTGGAACCACACTAAAGATACAGTTTAGCAAATGTTCGCAGCTCTTTTAGAATGGTGGACGATGAAATGCTCTGCTGTCGTGGCACAGCTTGTGCGCATTGCGTCCACAATTCTCAGCAATGGCAACAGTAACTTCAACTATTTGTGGCACAGTTGGCCGTTGGCCTCTCCCACGAGGTATTCTGAAACCACCAGTTACTTCGAATCACGTTCTCCAGCTTCGGTGCTGAAAGCGGACCTCTCCATATTGCTGTAATGCGTCGATAGTTCCGAAGAGCTGCAGCGTTATTGCTGTTGTTTCGATCAAATAGCTTTACGAGTAAAGCTCTGCTCAAGTTGTTCAGAACCATGTTGACTGCCTGGTACTGTAATGCAGAGTTGTGATTGTGTTTCAACCCGACGTCGCCGTACCAGATTCGCATTCGGGAGGACGACGGTTCCTTCCCAAGTTCGACCATACAGATTTAGGTTTCTCGCTATTTTCCTAAAATAGCTCCGGCAAATGCCTGGATGGTTCTTTCGAAAGGACACGCCCGACTTCCTTCCCAATCCCTCACGCAATCCGAGCTTGTGCTCTGTTTCCAATGACCTCGATGCGAACGGGACGTAGACCCAACTTCGCTTCTTCCTTCCTTTTAGCCATACCAGTACCGGCGCCCAACGGCGAGTCATGACACTACCACTACTAACAACGTGAATCCCGCAGCGCAAGGTCTGAACATCATTCCTACAAAGTTTGGGTACACAGGGGGTAAACAGTTTTCCGTCTACGCTGCCTCAAGTAGCGAAAGTTTAATTATACCACTCTGCATGTTAACGATCTAACTATTAAAAAATTCATGAGTTGGAACTATCGGTCGTTGGACATGTAATACGTTTCGTACTCCCTATCAAATTTAGTTCTGGTATACACGTTCTCAAACTCAGCGATTCAGCTCTATCAAAACGTCAATTTTGGAGCTCTGGTGCCTCCTGGATAAATTTCTAAGGACGCTCAGTATTATATGACACAACAGTTGGGTTGCAGAGACGGTTAACGGGTGCTGAAACAAATCTGAACGATGAAGAACGAAGTGACGGACAATCTCTCTGCTAAAAAACAGGGAAACTCCAGAGGAAGGTATGACGCTCGAAGACCGCCATATCTTTAATGCTGCCTCTATGGGCGTTCAAATCTTGACTTTCCTTCCTCCCTTATTCTCTTTACATAGTGCCCACTGACTTCTTCCTCTTTACGCGGATAAGTAATGCTAGCGTGTCAAACATCTCCAGACAGACTATGAGGTGATTTTAGAAGTAGAACATTTTATGAGCAGCCAAATTGCACAATTCTATAACTAAGGGGTTTCGTCGAGTCATTCATCGTTGTGAAAAATGAGTAAAGTACAACTTTGTAGAGAAGGACTAACACCATTAGCAAGTTTCACGGCCGCACCTGGTTTTTGTTGTCGTTGCGGTCTTCAGTCCTAAGACTTGTTTGATATAGGTTTCCAGTGCAAGCTTCTTCATCTCCACCCACATCCATTAGGACCTACTTACTTTATTTATCTCTTGATCTCCCTCCACAATTTTTACCCCAAACGCTTCCCTCCGACACTAAACTGATGATTCCTTGCTATCTCAGAATATGTCCATTAACCGATCCCTTTTATAGTGCCACAAATTTCGTTACTCCCCAGTTCGATTCAGTACCTCCTCATTGTTTGTGTGATCTACCCTTCTAATCTAATATCCTCCTGTATCACCACATTTCTAAAACTTCTATTCTCTTGTTGTCTCAACTGTTAATCGTCCACGTTTCAGGTCGCTGCACTCCAGACAAGTACGATCACAAAAGACTTTCTAACACTAAAATTTATAATCGATGTTCACAAACTTCTCTACTTCAGATAATCATTTCTTGTAATTGCTATTCTGTATTTTTCATCCTCTCTATTTCGTCCTTCATCAGTTACTATGCTGCCCAAATAACAAACTTTATTTACTAGTTTAAGTGACTCGTATCCTAATCTAATTTCATCAGCATCTCCAGACTTGATTCGACTACATTCCATTACCCTTTTTTTTACCTTTTTGGACGTTAATCATAAAATCTCTTATCAAGACACCGTACATTCCGTTGTACTGCTCTTCCTGGATCATTCCTGCCCCTGAAAGTATTACAAAGTCCTCGGCGAACCTTAAAGTTATTTTTTTCTCACAGACCTTTTAATTATTTTCCAAAGTCTTCCTTCGTTTCCTTTCTTGTCTGCTCAGTTTACAGATTGAATAACATGGAGGATAAACTACAACCCTGCCTCACCACCATTTTAGTTACTGATTCCCTTTCATGTCCGTCGACTCTTATAACAGCAGTCTCGTTTCTGTACAAGTAGCAAATAATATTTTGCACCGTACATTTTACTGCTCCTGCCATCAGAATTTTAAGGTTGTACTCCTGTCGTCACTGTCTAATGCTTTCTCCAAGCCTCTAATGCAACAAAAAAAGGTTTGCCTTTCTTTAACATATCGCCTCGCGTGCCCCATTTCATTATAGTAGGTAATATTAGAATATCAGCCGCACCTAGAAAATAGCTCTGGGGACAAATGTACCGAAGTTAATACTTCACTTTTAGGAAATTTTGTGTTGACATTGCAGAAGGTGCTTATTGTAGTTACCACTCGTTCTTAGATGTCCTTGAGTCCTTCTGAACAGGTCGAAAACTTGTGCGAACATACTTCTATTCTTGACTTTCGTCACATGCATGGGGTGCATTCTCTTGTGACGCGCACGCTTAGCCAATGGGTTTGGACTACACCAATGCCTTCAAATTTCCTATAGCCAGAAATCTACGGGACTAAGGCCAGATGAGCGGGGAGGGAATACCACTGAACCTCCTACACCAATTCACTTATCATTAAACTTTGTGCTTGGTACTGTCGTACGACAAGGAGAAAATGGTGCTATACCACACTGTCGATGAATCATTTCTGTTATCTTACAAAAGGGTGATGTTCTCTAAAACCAAATGTAATCTTTCGCACAGTGCTGCGAAGCTGTTTCTTCCGAGTAAATAGCATGTGGTCATAGATCCAGTAAAGTGTGCGCCGCTATGAGTCTCTCATCCAAAACTCTTACCCACCCATTGTCTGATAGTAAGGCTGTCTTGATGTCAAGCTTCCATATTCCAGGGTTTGCGTCTGTCCACACTTCGTTACTGTGATAGTGGTCTCCCTTTGTGTGAATACCGCCTCATCCATAAATTAAACTAAGCTTGAGATTCGGATGTTCAAACCTCTGTTTCAGAATCCATTAGCAGAACAGTAACTCAGCATGTTGGTATTGTTGCCTGAGAACTACCAGATGCTGCTAGAAATGTGGAGAAAGTAACTGTTCTCACACAACTGAACACGCGAGAGCATGGTTCCACGCACATGTTTGAGCATGGTCTTCCGCCCTTCGTAAAACTGACGCCATGATATCCGGCTCACGAACTGTGCGTGGTCTACCAAAATCTCTTGTTCTCTTTGCGAGTGTTCTAGTTTCCGTAAGTCGCTAAAATCCGCGCTAAGAATTTTTCTATTTTTTTTTCTCATGGAACGTTACATTGAGAATCTCGTTCGGTGTACACGACATAATTCTGTCGATTAACGCCATTGGGTCACTATTTCAAGCCCAACCACCAGCAATTATTTGCTATCATTAGGGAAGATTTTTGAAATTTATTTTGTTTGTAATGTTTATGTCTTCTGGGATATTCGATGTTTACATAAGTACCTGCCTCTGTGTCCAGGAGATCTGTTCTGGCTCTATGTTTGTGTCAGTAATAAAAATGCTTTTAGTTATAACTCTTGGACTATCATGACGACTCCGCTCTAGGATTTATAGTTTAGACGTGACATTGTTTGGTGGAGCCACCGAGTACTGCAAACCATCTATATCAGGCATTGTAAACAGACAACGGAACCTATAATCCCTATGTTCCTAAACAGCAGCAAATCAGCAGCATTGATGCCCGTCCATCAATGTTTTCCGGAGACGCTGGTCATAACACGATGAAATAGCTGAAAGAAATCGAGCAAGTCGCCAGGTAGGATGTCAAGACGTGTTCTGCAAATGTGTACTTTTGCTGGAACGGCACAGCCCATTAATGGTTCGAGAACAAGAAGAGAAGCTCAGTAGTGGGAACAAATTCCTCGCTTTAAATTGCCTTCTATCTCATTGTCTTGACAGACCGCAGTTCGTTTTCAGTACCTTAGGAAAGTGACACTCGTATGTTCACACTGTGTCAGTATCCCATAAAAGCATCGCCGGCTTGACAACTTTCGACACGAGGTCAAGGTTCAGCACCGTTTGGTATACAGCAAACAAACAAATGGAATAGCTGCGCAAGTGGGAGGTTCTACGGGTATTCACAGCGCCCGAGGGAAACTGAAGTAGTTATGCTAATGTCGGTCGCCCGCATCCCGTTACGCATATCAGCTCATTCTGCGTTGACTGCCCGGCCGTCAACTCGAGACCGTACTTGAACCCTCTGTGGCCTCACTCCCTCTCCCTTTAATCAGGAACGTATCGACTCCAAACGTGGATGCGGCGAGGCGGCCGTAAATGGATTTGCATAGAATGCTAATCTGTCAGGGCGGACTGGCATTGTTAACGCTGCCGGCAGAAGACACCTCCTTGACCCTGGAGGCGGCGGCGGCGGCGGCGGCGGCGGCGGCGCAGTCCGCGTCCGCGGCGCATAAATCAGCGCCACCTGTCGGCCGTCGCCACGGTCGCTGCCGCCGCCGCCACCGCCGCTGAACTTTCCCTGGAGTCGCCGAGGCACGTCGACGAGTGTGAGTCGGCCGCGCCCACGCCGCTGCTCGCGGCACCGCTATCTGAACTCAGGGTCGGCAGCTGGGTCTCACCTGATCGAATACCGCGCGAGCTACTGGCACGGAAGGAATCGAGCGTTTAAACTAACCTCTGACGGCATTCAGTAACTTCGCAGAACTGGATTTTTCAGTGGTATGGGGTTGATAATGATAATGATAATGGAAGCGAAGTAAAACTACGTTTACAACATTTGTAGACTCGGAGAACCCTTTAGACAATGTTGTTGTTGTTGTGGTCTTCAGTCCTGAGACTGGTTTGATGCAGTTCTCCATGCTACTCTATCCTGTGCAAGCTTCTTCATCTCCCAGTACCTACTGCAGCCTACATCCTTCTGAATCTGCTTAGTGTACTCATCTCTTGGTCTCCCTCTACGATTTTTACCATCCACGCTGCCCTCCGGTACTAAATTGGTGATCCCTTGATGCCTCGGAACATGTCCTACCAACCGATCCCGTCTTCTAGTCAAGTTGTGCCACAAACTCCTCTTTTCCCCCAATTCTATTCAATATCTCCTCATTAGTTATGTGATCTACCCATCTAATCTTCAGCATTCTTCTGTAGCAACACATTTCAAAAGCTTCTATTATCTTCTTGTCGAAACTATTTATCGTCCACGTTTCACTTCCATACATGGCTATACTCCATACAAACACTTTCAGAAACGACTTCCTGACACTTAAATCTATACTCGATGTTAACAAATTTCTCTTCTTCAGAAACGCTTTCCTTGCCATTGCCAGTCTACATTTTATATCCTCTCTACTTCGGCCATCATCAGTTACTTTGCTCCCCAAATAGCAAAACTCCTTTACTACTTTAAGTGTCTCATTTCCTAATCTAATTCCCTCAGCATCGCCCGACTTAATTCGACTACATTCCATTATCCTCGTTTTCCTTTTGATGATGTTCATCTTATATCCTCCTTTCAGGACACTGTCCATTCCGTTCAACTGCTCTTCCAAGTCCTTTACTGTTTCTGACAGAATTACAATGTCATCGGTGAACCTCAAAGTTTTTATTTCTTCTCCATGGATTTTAATACCTACTCCGAACTTTTCTTTTGTTTCCTTTACTGCTTGCTCAATATACAGATTGAACAGCATCGGGGAGAGGCTACAACCCTGTCTCAATCCCTTCCCAACCACTGCTTCCCTTTCATGTCCCTCGACACTTATAACTGCCATCTGGTTTCTGTACAAATTGTAAATAGCCTTTCGCTCACTGTATTTTAACCCTGCCATCTTCAGAATTTGAAAGAGAGTATTCCAGTCAACATTGTCAAAAGCTTTCTCTAAGTCTACAAATGCTAGAAACGTAGGTTTGCCTTTCCTTAACCTTTCTCCTAAGATAAGTCGCAGGGTCAGTATTGCCTCACGTGTTCCAGCATTTTCTACGGAATCCCAATTGATCTTCCGCTAGGTCGGCTTCTAACAGTTTTTCCATTCGTCTGTAAAGAATTCGCGTTAGTATTTTGCAGCTGTGACTTATTAAACTGATAGTTCGGTAATTTTCACATCTGTCAACACCTGCTTTCTTTGGGATTGGAATTATTATTTTCTTCTTGAAGTCTGAGGGAATTTCGCCTGTCTCATACATTTTGGTCACCAGATGGTAGAGTTTTGTCAGGACTGGCTCTCCGAAGGCTGTCAGTAGCCCTAATGGAATGTTGTCTACTCCCGAGGCCTTGTTTTGACTTAGGCCTTTCAGTGCTCTGTCAAACTCTTCACGCAGTATCATATCTCCCATTTCATCTTTATCTACGTCCTCTTCCATTTCCATGATATTCTCCTCAAAAACATCGCCCCTGTATAGACCCTCTATATACTCCTTCTACCTTTCTGGTTTCCCTTTTTCGCTTAGAACTGGGTTTCCATTTGAGCTCTTGATATTCATGCAAGTGGTTGTCTTTTCTCTAAAGGTCTCTTTAATTTTCCTGTAGGCAGTATCTATCTTACCCTCTACATCCTTACATTTGTCCTCTAGCCATCCCTGTTTAGCCATTTTGCACTTCCTGTCGATCTCATTTTTGAGACGTTTGTATTCCTTTTTGCCTGCTTCACTTACTGCATTTTTATATTTTCTCCTTTCAACAATTAAATTCAATATTTCTTCTGTTACCCAAGGATTTCTATTACCCCTCGTCTTTTTACCTACTCGATCGTCTGCTGCCTTCACTATTTCATCCCTCGGAGCTACCCACTCTTCTTTTACCGTATTTCTTTCCCCCATTCCAGTTAATTGTTCCCTTATGCTCTCCCTGAAATTCTGTACAACCTCTGGTTCTTTCAGGTTTATCCAGGTCCCATCTTCTTAAATTCCCACCTTTTTGCAGTTTCTTCAGTTTTAATCTACAGTTCATAACCAATAGATTGTGGTCAGAGTCCACATCTGCTCCTGGAAATGTCCTACGATTTAAAACCTGGTTCATAAATCTCTGTCTTACCATTATATAATCTATCTGAAACCTTTTAGTATCTCCAGGGTTCTTCCACGTACACAACCTTCTTTCATGATTCTTGAACCAACTGTTAGCTATGATTAAGTTATGCTGTGTGCAGAATTCTACTAGGCGGCTTCTTTCTTCACTTCGTAGCTCCAATCCATATTCACCTACTACGTTTCCTTCTTTTCCTTTTCCTACTGTCGAATTCCAGTCACCCATGTCAATGTTGACTGGAATATTCTCCTTGAAACTGTGAGGTTAACATGGGTAAAATACAGTGAATAAAAGATTATTTACAACCTGCACAGAAACCAGACGCCATATTTAAGAATCTAGGGACGTATAAGGGAAGGAGTGATAAGGGAGTGAGACAGAGCTATGCCCTATCCCCGATGTTATTCAGTCCGTATTTTGAGCTAGCAGCGAAGGAAACGAAAGAAAAATTAGGAACTCGAATTAAAGTACAAGTAGAAGAAACAAAAACTTTGAGATTTGTCGATGAAACTGTAAGTCTGTCAGAGAAAGCAGTAGAACGAAATGGACACAGTCGTGATAGGAGAACGTGACACCAATAAACGCAAAACAAGAGTACTGGAATCTGGTCGAGAGAAATCAGAGGACGTTGAGGGAATTAGACTAGGCAACGAGACACTTAAAAGTAGTAGATTAATTTTGCTATTTGGGCAGCAAAATAACTGATAATGGCCAGAGTAGAGAGGATATAAATTATAGACTGCCAATGACCAGAAAAGTTTTTCTGATGAAGAGAAGTGTGTTAGCACCGAATACAGATTTAAGTGTCAGGAGGCCTATTCCGAAAGTATTTGTATGGATTGTACCCATATATGGATGTGAAAGATGACCGATAAACAGTTTACACAATAAGAAAATAGAAGCCTTTGAAGTGTGGAGCTACGGAAGAACACTGAGGGTTAGGTGGGTGGATCACATAAGTAATGATGGGGTACTGAATAGAACTAGGTAAAAAATAAATGTGTGACACAACGTGACTAGAGGAAGGGATCAGTTGATAGGACACATTCTAAGACATCACTGGATCACCAATTTAGTACTGGAGGGATGTTTGGGGGGAAGAAATTGAAGAGGAATGAATACAGTAAGCAGATTCAAAAGGATGTAGGTCCCAGTCGTTATTCTGAGGTAAAAAGGCATGCACAGGATTGAGTAGCACGAAGAGCAGCATCAAACCAGTATTGGGGCTTAAGACCATAACAACAACAAAAATGGAAGCGAGACTGAAGATAAAGTAAGACACGTTCATAGAATTTGTCGACCTCGAAAAATCATTCGACAATATCAAATGGTGAAGGTGTTCGAAGTTCTAAGAAATATATGGTAAGCTACAGGGAAAGACCGCCAATATACAATATATACAAGAAACAAGAAGGGACAATAAGATTGGACAACTAAGAACGAACTGCTCGAATTCAAAAGGTTGCCAGACTGGGATGTAGTCTTTTCCCCTGCTGTTCAATCTATACATCGAAGAATCAATGGTGGAAATAAAAGGAATGGTCAAGAGTCGGATTAAAATTAAAGGAGAAAAGATATCAGTAATAAAATTCGCTGATGACATTGCAATCCTCAGTAAAGGTGAAAAATTACAGGATGTGTTGAGTGGCAGGAAGGGTCTAATGAGTAAAGAATATGGCGTGAGAGCAAAATGATAAAAGACGAAAGTAATGAGAAATAGCAGAAATGAGAATAGCGTGAAACGTAACACCAGAAATGGTGAATACAAAGTAGATGAGGTGAAGGAATTCTGCTACTCAGGCAGCAAAATAACATATGACAGACGAAGTACGGAGAACATAAAAATCAAAGGGTCAAGAGAACGCTACTAGTATCAAACATTGGCCTTAATTTGAGGAACAAATGTCTCAGGTTATAAGTTTTGAGCACAAGATTTTATGGTAATGAGACATGAAGTGTGGGAAAACCAGAAAAGAAGCTTTTTAGATGTGGTGCTAAAGAAGAGAGCTGAAAATTAGGTGAACTGCTAAGATAAAGAATGAGGAGGTTCTCTGCAAAATCGTCGAGGAAAGACATATATGGAAAACACTGAAAAGAAAAAGGGACAGTTTGGTAGGAATTCCGTTAAGACAGCAGAGAATAACTTTCGTAGTGCTCGAGGGACATGTAGAGGATAGAAAATGTAGAGGAAGACAGAGATTGGAATTCGTCCAGCAAATTACTGTGGACGTAAGTTGCAAGTGCTACTGTGAGATGAAAACGTTGTCACAGGAGAGGAATTTGTGGCGGGGAGCATCAAACTAGTCAAAAAACTGATGGCTTAAGAAAAAGGAGGGTGGGGCTATCTATAGCTATCCATACGTGTTACGCACGACAGTTCGTGAAAACCAATGTTGACCAAGGAGGAGGCGTGATGAAACGAAATTTATATCATACATTAGTGACATGACAGTACACAAGCGATTCTACTTATAGAACTGTACACATACTTTTCCAGTGAGAATTCAGTACTACGTGAGGACGCCGAGTGCTGGATTAGAGCCTCTAGACGTCGCGATATGGAATCAGCGAAGGTGTAGATGTCCTACCGGGGAACACACCGCCACTCGGTTTGTGGGCGCGTGTCCACAAGCACAGCCAGTGATTGCTGCAGCACCAGAGCGAAGAAGTTGCTGACCAACCACGTCCCAGACATGTTCGATGAGCTGCGTGTCAGACGTACGAGCAGGGTAGGAAAGGAGAATAACTGACTGACCGCTCATACACAAGTGTTTACATGTATATAAAACTGAATGGAAAGTCCAACAGTCCATAATATCTGTATTTATTGAAGTTAACTATAGAGTCACACAACTGGTTTCGCGACTTTTAAGTTGCTTCTTCTAGTGTATATCTGTACAGAAATAAATTAATACTTTGATAATGGGGAAACGAAGTTATCTGAGATGTTTACAAAGTCATGAGTAAACAGATGTGAAACAGGAATATTATATTAAGCATATAGTGATGAAATGTTGTCAGCCCCATCTCTTCTTTTAGTTACTGCTTTACTGTTTTTTAGTCAAGGATCAGTTTCTGATTCCTAATTCCATCCCTTCTCTTTTATAGACTGGACATTCATCACTTATGTTAATTTTACCAATTGAAGAAGGCTGGGAAGTTTGCATAACCGCTAAGGCGTCCTATAATAGCTCCCTCTACGATGTCCGCCTGCTTCGCTGAGTGGTAACGTGTCTGCCTACCAATGAACGGGCCCGCGATTTTCTTCGCTCGTGGACTGGGTGTCGTGTTGTCCTCGTCAGCACTTTGTCATCACCGGCACGCAAGTCACCCCGTGTGGCGCCACCTGAAATAAGACTTGCAACTCGCCGGCCGAACTTCCCCGGTGGGGCATCCTGGCCATCAATGCCATACCATTGTAACGTTGTTGCACATTAATTTGTTCTGCAAGCGGTGCTGCTATTCACGACCATAAAAATGGGTTAAAAGCTGTGAGCTATATGAGGAAATTAACCTTGCATTACTGCGCAACTGTTCCACCAGCTATCCAGTCTAGCTTACCAAATTCCCAACCAGACTAACATTAATTATAATCTTTAAATAGTCATACGACAACCGGTGATATATATATATATATATATATATATATATATATATATATATATATATATATATATATAAAAGAGAATTTAAATAAAAATAAATAAATCAGTTTATATTTGGAAATTTACTTTAACATTGATCATTGAAATTTCAGCATATTAAACGTGAGTCATAAATAAGCTGGTGCCTTATTTAGGACTGTGAAAATGAGAGTTTGTAATCTTGCGGAACACATCAAATATGGAACCAAGATTGGGAGACTGCATACATCACTGCATTCATAAAATAACACACGAAGAACGTTGTAACATATGCAAGAGGAAATTAACTGATTCAATTTTCACCCAAAGAAGTTACGTTCGTAGCACA
Organism: Schistocerca cancellata; assembly: GCF_023864275.1. Classification (NCBI taxonomy): domain Eukaryota; kingdom Metazoa; phylum Arthropoda; class Insecta; order Orthoptera; family Acrididae; genus Schistocerca; species Schistocerca cancellata. Next base: position 484,651,298 of record NC_064628.1, read on the forward strand.
ATCCTGTCCGTCATGTAATTACCACACACTGGTGTACTAAATTCATACTAACTCTCTGTGAAATCTTCCCGAAAAGAATAGCTGAGGGCTACTTTGATGATTACACCACATGCTTCACGTGGTCAACTTGGTTTACACAAGGAGTGTAACTCCAGAATAATTTTGATAATTAAAATAAATTAGATTGAAAATCAATTTACAATTGATGAACTTAGTTAGAGTTACTGATCAACACGTGGTTCCACTTTACTCACAAAGTAGTGACAAAGCAACTACCGGAATATATTCTGAACTTCACACTCGAATTACACTGCGTTGCAATTTAAGATAACATTAGATGTTTTAGAGCTAAACCTGAAATAAAGGTGATTAAATTTTCAGTTAGGCTGAACTTAAGAAATCCATTGTCCTACGGACTTAGCAGACACGCGCTTAGCCGGAGATCTTACCACTTCAGACGCTCGCCACGGACAGACTGACCTGGTCCCTTCCTGAGGGTGGCTCACAAATACAAACGGAAGTGGCCAGAGGGGCAGCTTCCTATACCAACATGACAAGGGACGGATAGGACCATACTAAGGATAGAAACCTCTTTGCTTTTAGAAAGCGTAGCTACCTGTTCCGGCGTTGGTCCTACTGTTCTCTAGCAGACAGGCTTGTCTGCTACCCTCAAGCATGCAACTCGAAATACATTTGCTCCTTCATCCTCTCACACAGAAGGGAAGGGGGATGACAGTATCTTATCATATACAGTATATAAAAGAAAGCGGATGTAGGTTCCGAATGAGACTGTGTGACATGAATTACATATAAACTGTGTTTTAAAGTGTAGTAGTGTGACAGATCGTTCTTGTTTATGTGTAAAAGTAACACGTTCCACTACTCAGTCTCCTCCCAGATAGTCAGAAACGCCACAGTAAATTTAGAAGAGGAATTTATGCCGTAAATGACAACAGATTTAAGAAATTAACATGAAAGGAATCCAACAGAGACCTTTCACCATCATTTCATTTTTTTCTCGTATACCATATGACATTGCATTGTAAGTAACCATCGTTAGGTATGAAATTACATATCCTATTTATTATATACGAATAAGCCCTCCATTTGTGGGGTGTATGTGATTCATACCTAGTTTCCTAACAGATATATAATATTTTCTTCCTTATCTACATCTATTCACTCACTACTTTTAAAATATCTCAGGTAACGTCATTTCCTCTTTATCAAAGTTTTACTTTATAAAATTTTCTGTGCGGATATACACCAGAAGATGCAACTTAAAAGTTGCGAAACCTGTTGTGTCAGTCTCTAAACAACTTCAATAAATAAAGCTGTTGCGGGCTATTGGATTTTTTATTCAGTTTATTTTACGTTTTAACACATGTATGTAAGCACCTGTGTTATGCTGAATGAACGGTCATTCAAATATTTATAATTACTGTAGCTGTGGCATCCCTAGTTTTCAAATTAAATCATCTATAGGGAAGGAGTGGTACCCCTCCTTCTTCAGAGAAGGCTTGCACAGTCCTCACCACATGGGGCGTCCAGCTGAAACATGACATGTGTGAAGAAGGGACAGCGTCTCATGCTCTAAAACATCTCTGATGTACTAGTTGTTGTTTACATTGTCCTTAATAAGTAGGACACGAGACGGCATGTTACACCATGTGGCACCCCAAAAAATTAGACTAGAAGTTCGACCGCTATGCCACTCAACAATGCAGTCTGCCCGATTGCACATATCAAGGGAGTGTCTAACACTGACAGGGCCTACGTTGTAGGACAAACAGAAGCGGGACTCGTTCGAAAATACTGCACTTTGCCATTCAGCGTGCCAGTGACGGCGTTCACGTGAACACTGCCATCTGAGGCTTTGGTAATTTCTCGTCAGTGGAAGCCGACACATTGCCATTGCCAGCCCTCAGCAGGTGGCGTCTACCCTTGCAGGCAGACATGTCCACACTCGATAGTGCTCCAGTGTCAAGCCAACAGAGTAAACGAAGCTGTTCTCCGGGTTACGGCTGTATGGAAAAGATGTGTTCACTATGGCCACAGCGCGATTTCCAGTACCTGCTAGTCACTGTATACGATCCTATTCCAACCGTCGGTCCCATATACACACCACTGTCGTAGCAGCGTGCCCTGTATGAGCGGCAGTGTCACGGTACGACAAAACCGTTTCCCTGACATCAGTCCAACTGCCCTGTACGAGCTAACTGACAAGCTGATAATGCACCCTTTCACATCGACGAGGTATAATGGCGCCTGCTTGCATGTTTCCACTTCGTCTGTTGGCTCTGCACCTACTGAGAGTGGCGTAACGTCGACCTGTCAGATCACACTAGAGATGGCGCTTCTGGGCCTGCATGCGCACCATCTCTCTGCGATCTTAATGACGTATCCTGGTTTCACTTTTATACAGATATCTTTCCTTCTGAGTGTTGCAATTTTCACAAACAGTAGCTTGCAATAAAAATTGGAACATTTTCCAAGCATATTTTCAGCAACAATTTGGTATATCTATATGTTGTAAACAGAGCTTAATGCAGGGTCACTCAAGAGAAAAAATAGATTTAAAAAACGTGGTACGAGAAGCATACAATGCTTCCATATTTTTCAACGTAATTCCTCTCGAGTTCTAAGAATATGTGGTGTCTGTTCTTTGGGGCATGTCCGAAAGAACGGACACCGCACATTAATTCGACAGGCCTAGCTGGCAAATGAATCCACCTTCTTCCGTGCGAATGCACAAATGCGTCCGAACTCCTATGAGAATCTCGGAAGAGTGAATATGGAGGGAATGGACAGGGGCTGCGGATAGGTGGCACTCGATGGGAGTGTGGATCGGCCGTGAGGCGAGTCGAGATAGTGCAGTTGCGGATGAAGTAGTGGTTATCGCACCTCCAAAGGAAGCAGGAAATCCCGGGTCTCAAACCCGGTGCAGAACACATTTCCACTCGTCGCCGCCGATACAGTTGACGGCAGTAATCACTTCACTTTCCTTTCCTTTCTTCCCCTCTTCACCTTCAATTTACATTACTGGCCATTAAAATTGCTACACCACGAAGATGATGTGCTACAGACGTGAAATTTAACAGACAGGAAGAAGATGCTGTGATATGCAAATGATTAGCTTTTCAGAAGATTCACGCAAGGTTGGCGCCGGTGGCGACACCTACAACGTGCTGACGTGAGGAAAGTTTCCAACCGATTTCTCATTCACAAACAGCAGTTGACCGGCGTTGCCTGGTGAAACGTTGTTGTGATGCCTCGTGTAAGGAGGAGAAATGCGTACCATCACGTTTCCGACTTTGATAAACGCCGGATTGTAGCCTATCGCTATTGTGGTTTATCGTATCGCGACATTGCTGCTCGCGTTGGTCGAGATCCAATGACTGTTAGCAGAATATGGTGGGTTCAGGAGGATAATACGGAACGCCGTGCTGGATCCCAACGGCCTCGGATCACTAGCAGTCGAGATGACAGGCATCTTATCCGCATGGCTGTAACGGATCGTGCAGCCACGTTTCGATCCCTGAGTCAACAGTGGGGACGTTTGCAAGACATCAACCATCTGCACGAACAGTTCGACGACGTTTGCGGCAGCATGCACTATTAGCCCGGAGACAATGGTTGCGGTTACCCTTGACGCTACATCACAGAGAGGAGCGCCTGAGATGGTGTACTCAACGACGATCCTGGGTGCACGAATCGCAAAACGTCATTTTTTCGGATGAATCCAGGTTCTGTTGACAGCATCATGATGGTCGCATCCGTGTTTGGTGACATCGCGGTTAACGCACATTGGAAGCGTGTATTCGTTATCGACATACTGGTGTATCACCCGGCCTGATGGTATGGGGTGCCATTGGTTACACGTCTCGGTCACCTCTTGTTCGCTCTGACGGCACGTTGAACAGTGGACGTTACATTTCAGATGTGTTACGACCCGTGGCTCTACCCTTCATTCGATCCCTGCGGAACCCTACATTTCAGAAGGCTAATGCACGACCACATGTTACAGGTCCTGTACCGACCTTTCTGGATACAGAAAATGTTCGACTGCTGCCCTGGCCAACACATTCTCCAGATCTCTCACCAATTGAAAACGTCTGGTCAATGGTGGCCGAGCAACTGGCTCGTCACAATACGCCAGTCACTACTCTTGATGAACTGTGGTATCGTGTTGAAGCTGCATGGGTAGCTGTACCTGTACACGCCATCCAAGCTCTGTTTGAGTCAATGCCCAGACGCATCAAGGCCGTTATTATGGCCAGAGGTGGTTGTTCTGTGTACTGATTTCTCAGGATTTATACACCCTAATTGCGTGAAAATGTAATCACATGTCAGTTCTAGTATAATATATTTGTCCAATTGTTGTGTACATAGTTCCGCGTAGTCAGCATGTACACAACTTTCCCAATAGAGCGCGCCCCGCTAAGCACAACAGCGCAGGCGCAGCGCTCGTCCGTCTCCGCACTACGAGACGGCTCTGTCTTAGAGACGGACCAAATTCTGCTTCCGCAGATCTGCGTATTAATATGTAACGCAGCCAATGAGATTGCTGCTAACGTAGAACCTTTTCTCCTCGTGGATCACACTCGCGCAGTGATACCTGAACGCTCGAGGTATTATAACGAGTGTACAGACCTCTGATTAATCAATCTGTATTAGTATGCATTAGTCTACAGTCAAGTTTCAGTCTGCGCCTGATAAAATTATCATATTCCTGTACATAGCCATGAAGAGAAATGTATAAACACTTTGACAAGTATGAGAGATATGTGAGAATAAGATTAACATACCAAGACCAAAGGAACTTCAGATTGTTAATTGTAAACAGCATCCAGAATCAAGTTACGTAATATCTATGCTTTTTATTATTTTAATAAATGTGTGTGAAAATTAATCAAGTTCTGTTTAAAGTTGGTCACAGTCAATCTGCTACTCTAATCGTGCAAGTGGCATTTCTATCGTCTGACCTAACGGCAGAAGATAAACACGCCACAATAAGACCACGAGACATACTGCTGACACTCGCCTACTTCATTAGAGCGACAAGTCAGATAATCTGATGGTGTGTGTACCGAAGGTCTTACAGTACGCACACCACACCAATCACCACATCATCTGCATTTCTTCTTGGTGTAGCAATTTTAATGGCCAGTAGTGTACATATAATCCCATCAAGTTATTTGTACACTCCTGGAAATGGAAAAAAGAACACATTGATACCGGTGTGTCAGACCCACCATACTTGCTCCGGACACTGCGAGAGGGCTGTACAAGCAATGATCACACGCACGGCACAGCGGACACACCAGGAACCGCGGTGTTGGCCGTCGAATGGCGATAGCTGCGCAGCATTTGTGCACCGCCGCCGTCAGTGTCAGCCAGTTTGCCGTGGCATACGGAGCTCCATCGCAGTCTTTAACACTGGTAGCATGCCGCGACAGCGTGGACGTGAACCGTATGTGCAGTTGACGTGTCGTCTTCAGCGATGAGAGTCGCTTCTGCCTTGGTGCCAATGATGGTCGTATGCGTGTTTGGCGCCGTGCAGGTGAGCGCCACAATCAGGACTGCATACGACCGAGGCACACAGGGCCAACACCCGGCATCATGGTGTGGGGAGCGATCTCCTACACTGGCCGAACACCACTGGTGATCGTCGAGGGGACACTGAATAGTGCACGGTACATCCAAACCGTCATCGAACCCATCGTTCTACCATTCCTAGACCGGCAAGGGAACTTGCTGTTCCAACAGGACAATGCACGTCCGCATGTATCCCGTGCCACCCAACGTGCTCTAGAAGATGTAAGTCAACTACCCTGGCCAGCAAGATCTCCGGATCTGTCCCCCATTGAGCATGTTTGGGACTGGATGAAGCGTCGTCTCACGCGGTCTGCACGTCCAGCACGAACGCTGGTCCAACTGAGGCGCCAGGTGGAAATGGCATGGCAAGCCGTTCCACAGGACTACATCCAGCATCTCTACGATCGTCTCCATGGGAGAATAGCAGCCTGCATTGCTGCGAAAGGTGGATATACACTGTACTAGTGCCGACATTGTGCATGCTCTGTTGCCTGTGTCTATGTGCCTTTGGTTCTGTCAGTGTGATCATGTGATGTATCTGACCCCAGGAATGTGTCAATAAAGTTTCCCCTTCCTGGGACAATGAATACACGGTGTTCTTATTTCAATTTCCAGGAGTGTATTTATACTAGCGCTGGACAAGCTTCTCAATTCCATGTGCAAGAATTCTTGCAGGGCGTGTACATAGCTGCACTGCTGTCCGGATTTCCTTATCATCAGCGAATCTTAAGTCACTATGAGCGTCTTTCAGGGTGGGGGGCGGGATGAATGTGATAATCCGGTGCTAGATCCGGCTAATACGGGGCTGGGGCAAGCAGACGAACTTCAGGTCTCCCTGCACACATCCATGCTCCTTTCTTTCATTTATAATGTCAAATATTTTGAAACCTGTCCCACACACACTATTTTGAACATCAGCACGTCCTGAAAAATATGACGGGTTGATCCGAAACTAAAGTTCATCGTTGCTGCAACATCTGCTCATCGTTGCTGCAATATCACTCATCACAATACAACTGTTTACAAGTATTAACTCGCCAGCTCTCACAATGTTCATCTTCGTGATTGCAGATACAGAGCGTCCTGAGCGTGGCGAGTCTTCAACACTTGTTACATCCCGTCTGATCTTCACTGACCACTGCTCGACTCAAACAGCTTCCACCATATTGCACTGCCATCCGACAGTGAATTTTGATTCGTTCCAACCGTTCAGCTAACAGAAATCTAATGACATTCAGCTGCTTCATGTTGGTGATTGCCGCCATCCTGTTTCACTGATTCCCATACCATTCGTAAGCCAGGCGTAGCCAGCCCTATCCGATAATACATTACAAGATAAAAAAATTAAAGAAACTACATAACATGGAGGAACTTTGCAGAAACGTCTTCGCTAGTCATCGAGGATCAGTTCGAAGGGGGACTCACACTGAACATAATTCTACTCCAAGCAATAAGATTCCAGGACGAAGACGTGCCTGTAAACGCCCCGTACAGCAGTGGGATACCAATCTGAGTGTCGACCGCGCTACGGATCGTCAACAAGGAATGATGGTGTGGGGTCACAATTCATTTCATGCCTGGACCGTTTCTGTTGTTACCCGCAGTACTCTTCTGGCATAGCGGTAAGTCGACGATATTCTGCACCCCGTTTTGTTGAGCTTCATGGCAAGCCATCCTTTGCATATACTTCAGCAAGATAATGAGCGCCCGCATACGGCGAGAGTTTCTACTGCTCGCCCTCGTGCATTCCAGATCCTACCTTGACCAGCAAGGTCTCCGGATTTCTCCCAGATTAAGAACGTTTTGAGCGTTATGGGTAGGACCCTCCATCCAGCTTGTGTTTTTCACGATCTGAGATGCCAACTCGACAGAATTTGGCACGATGTCCCTCAAGAGGACATCCAAGATTTTTGTCAATCAATGCCAATCCGCATAAATGCTTGCATAAAGGCCAGAGGTGAACGAACGCGTCATTGGCTTGCTCAAATTGTGAAGTTCTTTCTCTTGAACACATCATCCAATTTTTTCTAAAATTGTAGTCATTTGTTTGTCTGTACATGTACATCAGGTCTACCGATTTCGTTTCCATTCGGATACTTCCTTCGTGGTGCGTCGTTTTCTTTATTTTTTTTCTTGAAACTTAGTTCTAGGGCAATACCGAAAAGAAACGGAACTTTGTTGAAGTTTTTTTAACAACTTTTTCCTGTTATTTGTTAAATGGACCTCGTACTTATTTCCTCCGAAAACCACTATAGGACGATGGCTGAGAGAACATAATTCATCACAACCATAAAAACACCAGACAAAAAATTAGACATATCTGGAAGAATTTACAACACAGCCTCTCTGAAAAAAGGCCTCAATTTGGTGAGAAAGAGAGTACTCCAAGTGTCTTCAGATACGTTTTATTCAACTAAAGCCAACACTGATGATTAGATCTCGTAGAGCAATCCAGCTGCGAGGATGTTTCTTGCCACGTCTCACGTGCTATTCCAAGTAGTTGCAGACGTTTGCTGTGGGGCTAAGTTCGGATCATTAGAAGTGCGATACGACATTCTTCAAAGCACGAGCCTAAGTGTGAGGTGTTGTGAACTCGGCTGCTGCTATCTTTGAAGATGAGTGTGTTCACGTCGTAATCTCCAAGAAGATGTAGAAACGGCAACACTTTCTCACCAAGAATGATGAAACAAGCATCATGGACCATGTTCACGGCAACCTGAACAAGAAGGCGCAAGTCATGCCACGATAAATACCACAAAAATATCACAGAACAACCTCTCGACAGGGCTACACGCTCTACACACACACACACACACACACACACACAGCAGGTTATACCCGTCAGTGGGTGATCGATGCTCGTCACATTTCTATCATTACGAAAGAGTCAAAATCGTTACTCGTCAGACTACACAACACGCCTGCAGTCAGCTACTGTCCAGTTTCTGTACCGTTTGGTCCACAGAAGACGAGCAGCTTTATGTGACATCGTGAGCACTGGCCCCTTGTGAAGGTAAACGTTTCCCATTGTCCACTGGATGCAGTTCCCTTCACACTATCAGCTCGGAAACTGGCTGAGATGGACCTGCATTCATTGACAGCAGTAATTTGGGACTGGTAAAGAATTTCATTGACAACAAGGCGTCACTCTTATATCTGGTTCATGTCAATTGTGACCACTGTTCTTACGCGATGTTACATGACTCTGAGTAGTACACCATTCCTTGTGCACATGCAGTTACTTCGCATTAATATGCCAATACATACCACGTCCAACAGTGATAGCTCCTTTCTACAATTTTGTCTCGTCGCCATACGATCTATCTCATTCCGCTGTTTCCACACAATCTACTGATCATATACTCCACCTCACCCTCATGAATTACGTCTGTAATGGAGGGAGCTATGAACGCCTGGTACCAATTGTAAACTATTTACAGCGTTGCTTAAAATCTAATGTGCTCTTTTAAGGTAGTGACTAAAAGTTAGTCCACTGAGGCTATATCCCCAGTTTGCTGAGAGGTTTGCATGTATGATTCATTTTTCATCAACATAATAAAAAACAAGCTATTCTGAACCAAAATTCATTTTTGAGCATTCGACGACGGTTTTATGTTAGCAATTGTCTTTGATCCTATGATGCTGTCTCTAATGAAGGGTGATTACAATTGAAATAGAGCTACCCACAGAGGTCCACTGTGGCCTGTAATTACCGTAAGGCAGCGAAACTTGATAGATATTGTAATGCGTTAATTTGAAAGCGATTTACAATGGAAGAAAATTAGTTCCATATTTGGCCACCAGCAGAAGCAAATCTGGCGTGATGACTGCAAAACACATATCTAGAATTGTTTCCATATGTATTGCATTACAAATGGGACATGGGCAGAAAAGGTCAAACAAGTGAGAAAGGTGTAATGCTGAATTTATTATTAACTACCGCTTAAATAATTTCTTCAGTATGAGCACTGGAGATGTCAACTAGATGCTGTATAGCGCCAGATTTGCATCAGGTAGCCAAAACTGTAAGCAATTTTTTTGGCACAAATCGATTCTGCATTACACATAAGCTTATCTACCAAGGTTTACTGCCATATGATAATTATGGCCCTTTCTGTATCCCTGTGACTAGCGGTGAGTTATAACCATCTGGTAGCATCTATAAATTAAGGTAGTTCGATCAGTTTGGGTAGTGATATCTGCAACTTACAACAAACTCATTAGTACAACTATTTGATTGTTGTGAACACAGCGAATGTGTGACGTAAAAAAAAGGAATTTATCTAATGGATCAGACTCATTTCAGTTTCGAAAATTCTGTAAATGTTTAATGTGAGAATCTTGTAGAACGTTTATTGTATTTTGCGTTATTATTGTTCTTTGTCAAGTCTTATATATTGTCAGTGTTTGAGAGTGTGCCAAAGTACACATGCTAGAGCATGTGGCTGGTTTGTTTACTTGGAAGAACAATGGGCTGAGAGTGATTTTGGTTCACTACTAGCCTGATGCTCATTTCTCACACACTCTTTCAACTATCCGTGACTTTCCGCCTATCTACTTACATTCCTTTCCCTTTACTTGCTAACATCACTTGTTTCATCCAGTCTTTCGTTGCTCTTCCCGTTCTTCTCTCTTGTAGCCGCAGTTTCCATACTCTCTCTGCCAACGATCTTGCCCCATTATTTCTATATACAAAACATTTCAAATTACAATCCTCTTTTATTCAGTTACATTTTTGAAGAGACGAGACCCCACAGCTCGTATATATTTGTCACGAATCTGTTAACTGATTAAATGTTAAGGACAACACACACGTAATGAAATGTCACGTCTTTATATAAAAGTATTCAGAGCCTAATGTTAGGCGAAATGTGAAATCATTATCGTCAAGTGAGAAAACCATGAATTAGACACTGAAAACAAAGGTACACCATAACTTAGTAATGTGACTCAATATGAAAACCACACATTAAAAAAATATAAATGGTTCACATTTTTACAGCGTTATCGGACATATCGTAAAATAAATTACATAGTCAGACTATAAAAACCGTGCTAGGTAGTGAACTCATTCTTTTTATAACTATATTCTATATTCGACGTTAAAGCTGTGAACAGATTCATACTACATAGAGCCGATTGCATCATCCAACTAATTTTCCACACTATAGTAGTATATTGGGTCATCTGTTTTAACACAATACATCTTTGCTTCTCTTCATCTCCAAACATTTATGTATAGTTGCTGATGTATGTTGAATAGATGCACTATGTTTTTAGTCTTTGTTGTACGTCTGTAAACATTGCTTCTGTAGATGTAATGTTATGTTTCCTCATTGTGCTTTTTGAATTGAGTCACATGACTGTGTTATAGCGTACTTCTATTTTCATTGTCCAGTTCATTGTTTCATCACCTTACGATACTTGTTTTATATTTCGCCTAACAGAAAGCTGTAGTACTCATATGTGAGTATGTGACATTTCATAACGTGTGTATTGTCGTCAACAGTACATCAGTTAAAAGATTCGTGACATTTCAAGCCTGTAATATTACTTAACGTATTAATTTATTTCGCCTATAGGAACCTGAAGATGGATAGTCGATCGAAACTGCATGTGTAAACATTGATTTTTGCAGCATCTAAAGGTTTTAATATGATATTTTTCAATTACATTTTAACCTGCAACCACTATTTTTATTTGAAAATACGCTTTTGTTAATTTCACAGAAGAGAAGTGTTAACTCAAAATATTATTTTAATAAGGGAGATTATTTTTAAGGGTCTTAAAATTTATCTCTTCATATAAAGAAATGAATTATGTTTATGGAATGACACTTATTAGCAGAAACTGAAAGAAACAGATGCGTGTATAGTACTAAATTAATTGCATTATAATTACGACTATATCCTCTTCCAACAAACATCTTACTACTGCGATTAGCCTCCCTTAAAAAGAAGTGCGTTCTTCTACACTGAAGAGTCAAAGAAACTAGTACACTCGCCTAATATCGTGTAGAGCCCCCACGAGGACGCAGAAGTGCCGCAACACGACGTGACATGGAACTGATACCATGGATCCTTCAGGGCTGTCCGTCCATAAATCCGTAAGAGTACGAGGGGAAAAAATGGCTCTGAGCACTATGGGACTTAACTTCTGAGGTCATCAGTCCCCTAGAACTTAGAACTACTTAAACCTAACTAACCAAAGGACATCACACACATCCATGCCCGAGGCAGGATTCGAACCTACGACCGTAGCGGTGTCGCGGTTCCAGACTGTAGCGCCTACAACCGCTCAGCCACCTCGGCCGGCAGAGTACGAGGGGGTGGAGATCACTTCTGAGCGGCACGTTGAAAGGCACCCCAGACATGCCAAATAATGTTCAAGTCTGTTGGCTAGCGGAAGTGTTTAAACTCAGAAGAGATTTCCTGCAGCCACTCTGTGGCAATTCTGGAATTGTGGGGCGTCACATTGTCCTCCTGGAATTGCCTAAGTCCATTGGAATGCACAATGGACATGAAAGGATGCAAGTGATTAGACAGGATGCTTACGTATGTGTCATCTGTCAGACTCGTATCTGGGGTTACATATCACTCCAACTGCGCACGCCCCACACCATTAACAGAGCCTTCACCACATAGAACAGTCCTCTGCAGGGCCCATGGATTATGAGGTTGTCTCCATATCCGTACACGTCCACCCGCTCGATACAATTTGAAACGAGACTCGTCCGACTAGCCAACATATTTCGTCATCAACAGTCCCATGGCGATGTTGACGGACCTAGGCGAGGCGTAAAGATTTGTGTCGTGCAGTTATAAAGGGTACACGAGTGGGTCTTCCGCTGCGAAAGCTCATATCGATGATGTTTCGTTGAATGATTCACACGCTGGCAGTTGTTAATGGCCCAGCATTGAAATATGCAGCACTTTTGTCTTAAATAGGCATTTCCGACCGCAGTGCTGTATTCTGCCTGTTTACATAACTGTATTTGAATACGCGTGCCTATACTAGATTTTTGGAGTTTCAGTGTAAAATAAAAACTGCTGTTCGTTGTTGCGTCTGTATGTAACAGACTATAAGTGTTTCCCCATTCAGAATTTGTCCCTGTTTTGTCGGTTGGTTTAACAGTGGAGGAAAGAGGATATGTTATTGTCGAGAAAAGTACATATTGTTCCCATGAGTTCATCGTCTATATGATGACAATTCAGGGATCGTCTGGATATATAAAAGCATTTGGGCATCAGTTTGAATGCCAACTGATAAAAGGTTCACTGAAAGAATGGCGAGAACAGTAGGACAAGATTGTTATTTATAACCACCCAAGAGAGACATAAATTTTGTCCTTCCAGGATGAATTATGGAGCTGGAAGTGCTCTGTGCAAGCGATAATATCCCCGAGGAGCAAAAATAAATAAATAGATGCGAAGGTCTGATCAGCCTGGTTAACCTTTGCCGCGACTGGCTGGTATGCGACTGCAGGTGCTTAACCTCGGGAACATTTAGCTGATTTCTTATTAATCTATTCCGCTTTCCCCGACGTGTAGCTGATGTACGCAACGGACTTTACAAGGAAGCTCAGTCGCAGAGGAACGCTTAGGGTTTGAATTACACATCCAGTGAGCTTAAGGGCAACACGGTGCGAGGAACAACGAGCCACGGTATCGGCCCCGTATGCGATTTTATCGAGGCGATGCCTGTCGCGGGGCGGGTGCCCACATTCCCGGGGCGAGTTCCCATGACCCAGTGGGGCGCGATCATCGCCGCTTTAATCGCTGATGACTGGTCCGGCGCCGATACGATCACGATTTGGTCGCGGGAGCACACGCCGCCGCGTGTTCCGTAGGCAATTGCAAGCATTTTTCCTCCGCGAACCAATCTAGACGTACAAGGTAGTCGAACTAGGTTAATAAAGTACAGTAAGGGAGCGGTAATGCGGCTTCTTACATCCAGTGATTAACGTGGGAAACTCTTACAAATCTATTTTTAAAAAATTGTAGTGGATGGTGTTCTTGAATTACTGAAGAGTTATTACATATCTGTTGCATTAAGCTCTTAATCTACAGACTCACGTATGCTGTTGCCAGAGGCCAATAGTGACCAGTAACAGTGAATGAACGTATCCCTTACGTCTTGGTGGTACTGGTACAGTTCACTGCTTTTATGTGGTATTCCGAATTTTTCTAATGTCAAGGAAGACAAATTTAGTCATGGTACTGCTTGGCTTACCGTGGCTATTGTTAGGTGTGGAGGTATTGAGAGTACTGATGACCTTATAAGTTTTAATAACCATGACGTCATTACTTACAGTATGTTTAACGTTGATGAGGTTTTTTATAAAGGTATCGGTACCTCTCATTTTTATTGTACGATTACTTTTGTATTGAGGACTCGTAGACGTCGCAAGGTGGATCAATATGAAGCTGTTTGTGTGTACTGTAAAGGATCTGGGGTTTATGAAGCTACAAAACTTGTTGGTGATTTTAACAGTATATTATCACGAGCAAAGAACCCTTGCGTTATGAACTCGAACTGCGACTCACAGGGATCCACAAGGGTGCCTCACACAGAGAGTATCGAGCGAGATCGCACAGTGGTTAGCGCACCGGACTCGGGCGAACAACGGTTCAAACCCGCGTCCGGCCATTCTGATTTAGGTTTTCCGTGATTTTCCTAAATCGCTTCAGGCAAAGGCCAGGAGGATTTCCTTGATAGAGAACGGCCAATTTCCATCCCCGTCCTTCCCTCACCTCGCTGTTTGGTCCCTTCCTCAAAACCAACCATCCAACATAGGGAGCATCCCAGAGTTCCCGTGAGAGCTACAACGCCAAGAAGAATCGCTTCTTAGCTTTTTACAAGATCAATGTGTAACTTTTTCTCTGTTGCATTAAGCTCTTAATCCACATAATCACTTTTCGTCATTTTTGGCATATGTATAGAGCTGCCAGACATCAGCAGTGACAAATACTAGTGAGTTAACGTAGCGCTTAGGTCTTAATGGTACTGGTATTGTTGACACTGGTACAGAGTATGGGTATGTATCACCTAAAAAGCTTATGCACTCATTTTAATAACCATGAGCCACTCTTCTACCTTTAGATTTGGTGATTACTCCGCAATTGACAACTAAATGCCTTGCAGACGGTTTATCGAACAATCTTCGAGCTATTTATGTACTGTTCAAGCTATTCCTCTAGTGTTCCACTCCAGAACAACGCGTCGGAAAAACTAACTCCTAAATCAGTCTATGCGAGCTCTGATTTTTTTATTTCATTATGATGCTCGTTTCTCCCTATGTAGATGGGCGCCAAAAATGTATTTTCACACTGATGAGAAAAGTGGTGATCGAAATTTCTTGAGAAGATCCTGCCGCGACCAAAAAAATGCCTTCTTTTTGATGACTGCCACCTCAAATCGCGTATCATAACCGTGGCACTCTCTCCTCTATTTCGTGATAATACGAAACAAACGGAGCTTCTTTGAACTTTTTCGATGTCCTCCGCCTATTCTAGCGGCTGCTGGGGATCCCACAACTCAAAGCAATTCTCCATAAGAGGGCCGACAATTGTAGTGTAAGTAGCCTCTTCAGTACACCTGTTTCATTTACTAAGTGTTCTACCAATAAATCACAGTCTTTCGTTTCCTTTAAACACAGCATTATCCCTGTGATCGTTCCAGTTCAAGTTATTCGTAATTGTAATCCTTAAGTTTTGGGCTGAATTTACAGCTTTTGGATCCGTGTGGTTTATCGCGTAACTTCACACTTTTCAATATTTAGAGTCAATTGCCACTTTCCGCAGCATACAGATATTGTGTCTAAATTATTTTTCATTTGGTTTTAATCATATGATACTTTACAAGACGGTAAATGATAGCATCATCTGCAAACAGTCTGAGCGGACTGCTCATATTGTGTCCTAAATCGTTTATGTAATTCAGGAACAGCAGAAGGGCGGTAACACTTCCTTGGGGAACGCTAGATATTACTTCTGTTTTACTCTATGACTTACCATCAGTTACTACGGACTGTGACCTTAACGTTAGGAAATGTAGAATCCACTCGCACAACTGAGACGGTACCCCATTGGCACCCAGTTTGATTAGACATCGCTTGTACGGAACAGTGCCCAAAGCTTTCTAGAAATCTAAAAACATGAAATTAATTTGAGATCTCCTGTCGATAGCATTTATTACTTTGTGAGAATAAAGATTTCGTTGTGTTTTACAAGAACGATGTTTTCTGAATCCGTGTTGGCTATTATTAAATAATAAATTCCTAAAATAAAAATTATAGTTCTTGAAAAGAACAAAGAAAAAAAACTAAAAGACCAGGCAGGAGTCGATGATAAAAAAATCGTATACACGTTTTGAAAACAAGAAATCTCATAAATGTAGGAAAATGAAACATATAAATCAATTATAGGAACATGGCACGTTTAGACCGTGACGCTCCAACAACAGCAATGGCACCAAAAGGTCATTAAGCCCACAAAAGGTGGTTAAATTCATGAAATTACTGATAAGCTCACAGCTGTCCTATCCATAGATTCTATGAAAAGCTTACGCTCCTTGGCTAACAACTGAATTATATCGAAAGATGAACGATACAGATGCAGCACATAAACTTTCCAAATCAAATACGAAGCCTGAAGGGCACGATGAATACAGAAAAGTGATAAACAGAGTAGCGTAATACTTTCACAATGCCAAAATCAGGCAAGCATGTTCCGTTGGATGCAGCGTTACGGGCTCTGCGATTAGAAGAATCTCCGTAGGCGTGGGAAAGACAAATTCAAAAACTGTTTCTCAGTTCTCACGTGACCAACTCAAAGATATTTTTCAGCACCAGCCAGCGGCCATGCTCCATCGACTTTATCACCCGTAACAACACCCACACTGACCCTTTACAATAAACACAATAACGAGGATTTTTCCTGGAGCGGTGCCCAACGATGACGGCAGCTTTATCATGATAAAGGATGTTGAGAGTAGCTTAGTACGTCTTGACAGAAACATTGAATTTCTCTCTATTGAATGGGATAAATCCTCCTCAGTGGAAAAGAAGCATCGTCCAACCGGTTCCTAAGAACTAAAATCCACACTCACCTAGTAGTTACCGGAAAATTAGCACCTTATCTGTTGTACCCAAAGCATTTGCTATTGTCAAATTCAACTGAGGGGAGAGTGTTGCACCTGGAAGATAATGTACCTGGGAACCTTTTATGTCTCCTGGTCGCTGTTTTAAGCTAGTTATCGATTTTAGAATCACATGAAGAAACACGCACTAGACTGCGAAAAGGAGTTTTCCGCATTTCCAACTTTTTTTTTTTTCTTCCCTGTTGGGTGGAAGCACAGATCGCAGTTTGCAGTGTCGTTCGTAGAATATATCAGAGTCCTTTCGTTTGGAACCGAGTGGAGAGTCTCAACCAAAGACTCCGTCGATTCTGTGACAGTCTTGGCTAAATATTTCTGCATCCGCATTACAGTGTGTCGAATCGTAGGTTCCCCTTGATAGGCCAGGGCAGCAAAGAAAGCAGCTACTTGGGTAAAAGAGTACTTTTGGAGGTCACATAGGGATTTTTTAGGCTACGCGGTAGTTTGAGGGCCTTTGATGAACGATGGTCCGTCAAATGATAGAAGATGGATCAAATGTTCAGAATAAGTTTGTTATCTTTTTTCTGCTCTTTTAATACGGTTGGGTTTGAAAGAGAAAAAGTTTATCTGATTGTACCTAGAGAGCGAAATCAGACCACGTTAAAATTAAAGACACTTCAACTGTCAAAATTTTAACAGTAAATTGTCCAAGTATGCATAACAAAGTTCCTGAATTTCATACTCAGATTCTACAAGAAACTGAGAGCCGCCTGAAGCCAGCTGTAGAAACCTCTTAAATATGTAGCTGAAGTATTCACTCCAGCATGGAGTGTATACCGAAAAACCAGATTAGACTCCATAGGAGAGGCAGTGGGAGTGGTCATTGCAGTAGACAAAAATATTATGTCTACCGAGATCCAAAAGAAGTCGTTAAAGTTGTTTGGACACACGTAACAGGTATAGGTGAACTCAGTTATCAATGTTATTGCCGACCGTCCGATTCTGCTGTAATAATTCAAAGGAAGCCTACAGACGTCTTTCACCCGTCGTATATAGACTGAGACGTCTGTGAGTTCATTACAGGTGGTGCGGGCAGGCAGTCTTGTGAAGTACGATAGAACATGTTTTCCGAAAACTACCTTGCGAGAGCACACACGCAATGGAAATATTTTAGACCCTAATCGACAGTGTCAGTATAGAGACAGGGATTAGTGACCATGATGTCATAGCTACGATGATTGCTAAAGTTAATAAATGCACCAAGAAGTAGGAGAGTACTTTTGCTAGAAGCAGCAGATCAGTCGTTGTTAGCATGCGACTTACATAGCGAATGGACATCATTTAGTTCCAGTGGGACGTGTGTAGAGGATTTACGGGCGAAGTTATATTGTAAGAATGCGCACTGGAGAAGTATGCTTCGAATAATAAGATTCAGGACGGAAAAGATCAGCCTTGGTTTGATAACAAAACATTCGGCAAATTCTGAGGGATTCCCGGCGGGGTCAGGGATTTTCTCTGCCTCGTGATGACTGGGTGTTGTGTAATGTCCGTAGGTTAGTTCGGTTTAAGTAGTTCTAAGTTCTAGGGGACTGATGACCATAGATGTTAAGTACCATAGTGCTCAGAGCCATTTGAACATTTGAACCAATTCTGAGGAACTGGGGAAGCGGAGACTGTTGCGTTCTCGGTCCCCCCCCCCCCCCCCAAAAAAAAAAAAAAAAAAAAAAAAAAAAAACGCAAATAATGGCTGACAAAATTAGTGGAAATTTGCGCACCTGTAAAAAGACTGATGCACGAAGGATACAATAATCACTACCGTCATGTCTTATCAAAAGATTTTCCCGAAAAGCAGAGAAAACTCTGTCACTACGTAAAATCGCTAAGCAGGTCGAAGGCTTCTATCCAGTCACTCCTTGACCAGCCTGATGTGGCAATAGAACAGCAAAAGCTGAAGTATTAAATTGGGCGTTAAAGAAATCACTCATGCAGCAGGGTAACACAATCATAGGGTCATTTGACCGTCGCAAAGACTCCCATATTGAGCGAATAGTAGCAGGCGTCCCTGAAATAGAAAGACAGTTGAAAGAATTGAAATAAACCGAACCGCCAGGTCCGGTTTGAATCCCAATTCGGTTTTACAAAGAGTACTCTACGGAACTGACCCTTTACTGAGCTAGACTTTAACGCGAAGCACTCGCCCATCGCAAAGTCCTATGCGACTGGAGAAAAGCGCAGGTGACTCCTCTTAATAAGAAGGGTAAAAGAACAGACCTGCAAAGTTAAAAGACCAATGTCGGTTTGATGCAAAATTCCTGAACGTATTGTCAGTTCGAATACAATAAATTTCCTGGAAATGCTTCTGTCCACAAATCAGCACGGATTCAAAACGCACAGTTCGTGCGAAACTCGACTTCTCCTCATTCTCACATTATGTCTTACGAACCACGGATGAAGGAAAACAGGCAGACTTCAAATTCTTAGATATTCGGAAAGCATTTGACATGAAGCTCCATTGCAAACTGTGTGCGAAGGTACGAGTATGCGGAATAGATTACCAGATATCTGAGCGTCTCGAAGCCTTCAGAAATATCATAACTCAGCACGCTGCCCTCCCCAGTGAGTGGTAATCAAAGACATGAGTTTCGTTATGAATGCCTCAGGGAAGAGTAATAGGACCGCTCTTATTCTCTAGCACACTAAATGATCTGACAGACAGGGTTAACAGCAATCTGCGGCTGTTTGCTGACGATGCTGTGTTGTATGAGAAGGCGTCGTCGTTGAGTGACTGTAGGAGGGATATAAGATGACCGGGACCAAATTTATAGTTGGCTTGATGAATGGCAGCTTGCTCTGAATGTAGAAAGATGTACGTTAATGTAGATAAGTAGTAAAAATAATCCCTTAATGTTCGAGTACAGCATTAATAGTGTACTGTTCGGCAGTCAAGTCAATTAAATATCTAGGCGTAAAGCTGCAGTGCGATGTGAAATGAAATGAGCGCGTAAAGACGATAGTAGGGAAGATGAATGGTCGACTTCGATAATTGAGAGCATTTAGAGGAGAGTGTGATTCGCCTGTAACGGAGATGGCGCACGGAACACAAGTGCGACCCATTCTTCAGCACTGCTCGTTTGGGTTCCTCGCCACGCCGTTTTAAAGGAAAACAGAAATACATCTAAACAACTCAAATGCATGATGCTAGATTTGTTATCAATCGGTTCTATCGACACGCAAGTATTACAGAGATGCTTTCTGAACTCAAATGGGAATCCCTGGTTCAAACGGTCGTAGGGACTATGGGCCTTAACATCTGAGGTCATCAGTCCCCTAGACTTAGAACTAATTAAACCTGACTAACCTAAGGACATCTGCCCGAGGCAGCATTCGGACCTGCGACCGTAGCAGCAGAGCAGTTCCGCACTGAAACGCCTAGAGCCGCTCAGCCGGGAATCCCTGAAGGGAAGATGATGTTCTTTTCGCGGAACGCTATTGAGAAAATTTAGAAGCTGACTGCACAAAGATTCCTCTGCCGCCAACGTAAAGTTTGCGTAAAAAGCACGAAGATAAGGGAAACTGGGACTCATATGGAGGCATATAGACATTTTCTTTTGCCTCGTTCTGTTTGCGAGTGGATCAGGGAAGCAAATGACTAGTAATTGTACAAGGTCCCCTCCGTCATGTCACATACGGCAGCTTTCAGAGTACGTATGCAATCTTTGACGTAATGACTATAATCTAAAATATATAAAATGCATTATCAGGAAACGAAGTAATAGTGATTGTAAGGTGATTAATTCAGATTAAAGGAAAGACGTCTAATACTCCATGAGTATCTGGAGATGTTCAGTATTGTACAGGCAGAGCTGATACTGGGTCATGTGTCTTACCTTAGAACTTTTCCCAAATTAAAGGGTCCGTAGCAATGGCATCCGATCTAACTGAGGTTATTTACCTGAACCTATTGGCCAGATCAATTCCTCCTGCCACACCAATCCTTCCGACAGAATCCCGTCGCTAACATCATAAGGATAGTGTTATGTCTTATTTCACGTAAATGTCTACACCAGCAACCATTTTGGGGATGCGTGGGGCTACATACTTCTGAAGAACTTTGTGTTAAGCCATGGTGGTGAATTATAAATGGCTTCAGAGCTACAGGAAATGATGTTAGGTCGTGTTATGCTGCCCTCACATTTATTCAGTTGTTGTTGAAATAAATCGGTCTGCGCTCATCGTGAGCTTCAGTGAGATAGGTGATTAACTTTGGACGAATCGTACGTATTCGAAACCAACTTTCGAGGACGACAGAATTTTCAAACGCAAGTAATCTTAGTCGCTCTCAAAAGATTTATTGCTCCTCAGTTCACAGAAACTCTTCCAATCTAACCCTAAATGGCAAAGAACTTGGGGATACCTTTGGGACATGAGTTACACTGGACTGAACACACATGTGCAGTCTCTAAGAAAGTGTCAACGTCTCTTCACTCACTACAGAAATACAAAAAGAAGTATGTCATACCTCAAACTTTATTATGATTCTATTGTCAAGGACATTCTAACGAGAGCTCACGCCACCTATAATTGGCGATGAATGTTTTTGTGTGATACATTTCAGAAGTGCGCTATTTCTGCCAAATCACTCCTGCCTACGACCAACTGTCATGGCCACGTACCGATGCGCGTAGACAATACCATACCCTGGGTTTGCACTATTGTCGTCTTAAGCAATCCAATCGCTGTTAATTATTATCATCAACGCTTACACTATTATATTAACAGCACAGCAGAAATTCTGATTCTCAACAATGTAAAATCATTTCTTTATCACGAAATATCGCAGCCATAAGCTGAAAATTGTTTTCTATGTCACGAAGCCGACTTTGGACAAACTTTCCCGAGAATGTCAAAGGAATTAAATTTCTACCAAACTTCAAAAGACGCTTAATGACCTATCACATTAGCTACATCTTCCATACAATTGTATGCAGCTCATTATCGTCAACCCCTCCTCCCCTCCCCCACCACGTTTTTCCAATCCGTTGTCAACAGGGATCTCTATTGACGGTCCGTTCTTTTGCAGCCATTGTAATTGTCATTTAAATTTTTTCTTCTTTTAGTACCCCTTCTGTTTCTGGTGAGACTTAACAGGGTTCAAAGACGCTGAACTAATCAATATTATTGTCATTCTAATCAATATTATCGTTATTGTTAATCCTTTTCACTGTTATTATTATTATTGTTAGTAGCATCAGTCACTATTATTCACTATTATTATTTGTGTTGCTGTCTACAGTTGTTCTTATAATAATTTCTCAGGCGTAGACATCTTGATATGTGTTGTCGCTGGTCCAATGTAAGAGAAGGCCTTAGCTGGTAACCCCTAATCAGGTCAGTCTGAATAAAAAATAAGTATAAACTGTCTTGGATTACAGGTAAACAAAGATAGTTGAGAAGTGAAGAACTGGAAGAAGATAACAAAGCAGCGCGGGATTAGCCGGCGGTCTCGGGCGCTGCAGTCATGGACTGTGCGGCTGGTCTCGGCAGAGGTTCGAGTCCTCCCTCGGGCATGGGTGTGTGTGTTTGTCCTTACGATAATTTACGTTAAGTAGTGTGTAAGGTTAGGGACTGATGACCTTAGCAGTTAAGTCCCATAAGATTTCACACACATTTGAACATTTGAAGATAACAGAATGTCTGAAAGTGTCAAATGAACTTCCAATACATATGAGTGGTCAACTGGAACTTTTGTGCCACCTGATTCTCTGACTTTATAAAAAATAACAATAAGGAATTTTATGTAATCTTTACGGCCATGCCATCGCTTAACATGAAACATCAAAGGTAATTCAAAGCTGTAGTTACAGTGAAAGTAAGTAAATAAAGATTTCACGAAGAGGAAATAAATTTTACGGAATAAATTTTTCATTTCGGTTTCGAGGACAACAGAATTTATCACAGGATACGTTTTCCAGTCAGAAGTGCAAGATCATCAACAGATCGACAAAAGAAGCAAGTTCAAAGCAGCTCAGGTAAAGACAGAAATACTTCAACGTATGTCTGGAAGTGCAGGGAAGCCAAAGCGAAAAGGCTGCAGGGTACATGCGAAGATATCGAAAAAGAAATAATCGTCGGAAGGATTGATTCAGCACGCAGAAAAGTAAAAGAAGCGTTCGGTGACACTACAAGCAAACGTGTAAACATTAAGAGTGCCGAAGGATTTCTACTGTTGAACACAGGACAGAGGGCTAATAGCAGAAAGCATACACTGAAGACCTCTATTATGGGATTTAACTCTGTGGTATCGTGAAACAGAAGCAAATGGACGTATATTCGGATGAGAAACGGGATCCAGTGTTAATTAAAATTTAGCAGGGCTTCGGAAGTTTTGCGATCATATAAGGCAGAAGGGATAAATATAATTCCTTCATAGTTTCTAAAACCATTGGAAGTGGTGGCAACCACACGATTATTCAGACTGGTGTGCATAACGTACGAAACTGGAGACACACCCATAAGACTTACTAATCGACCAAACAGTATCGGAGATATCAAGGGCAGATATGGCTTATCCAGGGTGACAGCTCACGTATCCACACCGGTAAAAAAGTAATACACACAAGACGTAAAACAAAATAGAAGACCTATATACTTTACGAACAGTTTGACCTAAGGAAAAATCATCCTGGTATTCCGAATGAAAGTAGAAAAGAAACAGTATTCATGCAACTCGTCGGCAGTGAAAAATTATAATCCTTAAAAGAATAGACATAAGCGTCCTTAAAAGAATAGACGTAAGCTACAGAGAAATACTGTAAATATGCAATATGAACGAAAAAGAAGGCTTGACAGTGAGAATGGTAGAGCAACTGAGAAGTTCTCGGATCAAAAAGAGTGTAAGGAGGGTGGCAGTCTTTATTGTTCATCCCGTATATCCAAGAAGTAAGGCTGAGAAATAGCACTAAAATTCAGTGTGAAGGAATATAAATAATAAGATTTACTGTACTTGCCGGACTCAGTCTAAACCAAGCAAGGAATAAAAGAATGCAGGAGGAGAAGAAATTAAATTCACAGGAAACTGAAGATAAAAATTGGGGACCACGTAGTAGATGAAATGAATGAATTCTGTTACTTTACATGCCAAGTAAACCATGATGGCTGAAACATTTAAGATTGCGACTCACACAGACAAAGAGAACATACCTCACCAAAGAGTATTTATGTATTGTGTATTGTTTATTGAACGTGGGATCTAGAATGGAAATCCCCCCTTCACCCCCGCCCCCCCTGGTCCACCGGGATAGTCTCCTACCAGACGAGTTTAACCCCAAATCTTTTCCGTGGTAGAGTAATTATGGTGTATGCGTACGTGGAGACAGTGTTTGCATATAATTGCCGACGTAGCATAACTGAGGCGGTATAAGGGGAACTAGCCCGCATTCGCCGACGCAAATGGAAAACCGCCTTAAGAACCATCCACAGGCCGCCGGCACATCGGACCTCGAACTAATCTGGCGGGTGGGTTCGTGCCGGGGACTGGCACGCCTTCCCGTTCAGGAAGCAGCGCTTTAGACCGCGCGGCTGGCCGGGGGGGAAAGAACATTTGCTATTATGAAACATATGCCTTAACAATATAAAGTAACATCTGAGTAAGGTATTGTGTCTTTGTGAATCATGGATTGTGGGAAAACTGGGAAAGAAGAGACGAAATGACTACCATGCTTCTACAGTCAGCTACAAGGGCAATACCTACAAAAGAAACACAAACCGAAATACATCCCACAAGATAAGCGCTGCTCTGAGACGAAGAGATTGACATCACGGAGAATTCACAGTGGGTAAGATCGAACCATTGAATGTCGACCCAAATAGGGGACTGGAGAGGGGGATCTGAATATATTGTGCTCACTAACGAATGATTCACTGTCGTGGTGTGTGTATAATATGTGTAAGAGGTCAAGATGAAACATGTTTTCAAGTATGGAACTGCATTCTAATTTATCAGTTTCCGTTTGAGGACACTGCTGTAGTGTATATGCAGCGTAGCGAGATTCAGACGCAGGCATGTCAGCACCAACATGTAGGCAAGAGATTAGTGTAGCATTCGTGTCTAACCGACGTACCTGCGGTAAATGAGGAAACGTGAACTACGGCGGTGTTATTACCAGAGGTGTCCAAACAGGACGAACGTGATATTATTCCTTCCTTGAATGCCGAAGTACAAACACTGGTAGACATTCATCGGAGAATGAAGAAAGTGTATGGGACAGCAAGTATGGCGAAAACCAACGCGAAAACCACCGTTGCGGAATGGTGCGCCAAGCTCCATGCTGGCTGCGGTTCGACCTAAGACTAACTTCAATCTGATCAAAGACTACGGTGCTGATTCAAGTACAAATGTTTAGGTACACACCGTTCAAAGCACATTGTTGAAGATGTGGCTCCGCGGTAGATGTATCAGATATGTTTCCATTTTGACCAAAGGGCATGGTCAGTTATGACTGCAGTGAGTACGGAATCATCAAGATTACATATCACTAGGGACATGTCGCCTTATCGGATAAATCACGTTTCTAATTGCACCAGGCAGTTGATCGTGTCTGGATACACCGTCATCCAAGCGAACGGCTGCTGGAAAGGCCTCGCTCCACAGATACAAGCTAGTGGTGCTAATATTATACTTCAGGAAAGATTCAGCTGGACTTCCATCGACCCTGTCATAGCAATCGAAAGCACTATGACTGCGGTGTAGGTGAAAATTATTGCGAATCACCTGCATCCCTTTATGATTGATACTTTCATCGACGGTAATCGCATTTTACAGTGAACGACCGTGTGACAAAACTAAAATTGTGCTACGGGGTTTGACGAGTATGGTAGTGAATCCATGTTGATGTCTTGGCTACCAGATTCATATAAATTGAACTCGAACTCGATAGGGCATCCATGTGAAGCTACTAATCGCCAGTTCTGCGCTCACAAATCACCGCCTCATTATTTGCGGAAATTGCGTGACCTTAACTAGCAATATATTTTCACAAATGGCTTAAAGTTACAGATCATACGTAATCATCACTCCACTTGGTGGGTAATGGTGACAAGACAGACTTCAGAATCGAAATGTTTGAGTTCGATCCCCGGACGACTCCATAATTTCTATCTGTCACTTATCAGATTCTCACCTGTGACTACGCATGTTAATTTGGAAAATGCAAAGTCATTTTACACTTTACAGTTCAAGCGCCACAAAAAATGTCTTCCATATATTTCGTATGTTTATTTCCTATTGAAAGTTCCATCATTATGGTTTACAATGTTTTATGAAAAGTTGCAAAATGCAGATTCGACTACTTCACCAGGACATTGCGAAAACCTTCAATCGAAACTTGGAAATCTTGATGATGGAACTTACGGTCCGATATCCGATCGGAAATAAAAATCAAAAAATTCAATATAGATACGGTCGATGAACTTTTATCCTCAAATACATTGTCTGACAAAAAAAGTGAAGCACCTAGAAGACATAGCCGAATGTGAATGTAACGTCGTATCCGTGCGCATCAGTGACAGATATGTACAGCATTAAGAGTTACATTTATTTGTGACAAGTAGAAAGCTGTGACGTTACAGCAGCCAAAAAGGAATCCATAAGGTTTGCGACTGGACGCAGCTTTGCCTGCACGGTTTGTTGTGGGTTGAATGACGGACAAAGCCACTCGAGGACGAGTTGGACAGTAAAGCAGGGGTGGTAACGGACCACATGGGGATCACGCGGAGCTGCCCAAGACGGCACCAAGTTTGAAGGTGCAGCACTAGATGTCGGCGCCTTTTGAGCCTGTGCTGTTGGGTCGATCTGAAAAAAAAAAAAAAAAAAAAAAACCTGGTGAATAACGAACGTTCAGAATGCTCTGACAAACATGTGGTCGGAATTTCCCCTCTTCGCTAGCTGTGGGGACCAAGAATGTTGGAAAAAGCCGCCATGACTGTCCAGAGGAGCCAACTAAAATTCCGAATATAAGACATCTCAATAAAAAAGTGAACTCACAAATAAAAGGAAAACATTATAACGAGTGAGAGGGTTTACATGTACCATCAGTACGACGTATACTTTCCAAGTTAGGTTATGTTAAATATTTTGTGAACAGTACAAATTTTAAAAATTAATAACTTGACGATACCCTTACCGATTTTGTTAAACAAAGTTTCCATTAGTATTCCTCATAGATATCTACCAAAGAATCAAAACGGCATTCTTATAAACATTACCAATTTTGAAAAAAAGGGTGAGAAGTGTACTCCAGGCGGGAAAACGATAAATTTTAGCTGTAACATTAATTACCGTGTTGAAAGTAACTGAGTATTGTAAAATAAACATAAGGAAGTATGAGTGCACTTACTGTTAACTGCTTATATCTGCTTACGACAGTACTACAGTAAATAGCGTTTTTCAAGATAGAATTAGAATTTACGAGAAAACTAATGAATTTAATTAAATCTGAGGGCAGTTGAGAAAATTTGCATAAACATTCATGTATAATTTTAGTTTTTATGTGTTCTGGATGAAAGGAAGTATAATTTCTTATTCATGTTACAATGCGAGGATGCAAAACCCGGACAGTCACCTTGGCAGGAACAATCGGATTTTGGCGGCATTAGGAAGTGAACAGTCTGATTCTGGCAGTATTTGGAGGCAATCGTTGTCATGAATTTTGTATGCGCAGCAAGATGGGGGTTTGGCAAATGTGTTGAAATCTTCTGAAGAGTCTAAATGGTGTTAAAAAAATTTACCTGGGTGTCGTTAGAAAACATAAGATTTTTCGTCAGGGATTTATTCAGAACTTAGAATTTTCATCACCGACCTTAGCGGGCAGAAAATTTTTTTAGGTCTTGTAATATTTGCCATTTCGCAACTGAGGAACTTTAATTTAACTTTTAAGCAAGAGGGACTCGGAATTGTTGCTAGATTTTTGAGCGCACAAAGAACTGCCTGGGTTAAAGTTTTCGTACTGCCGTAGCCACAGTCAGTATTGGAAATTCATAGACTTATTACTGTGAGAAGTTGTTGTGGTCTTCAGTCCTGAGACTGGTTTGATGCAGCTCTCCATGCTACTCTATCCTGTGCAAGCTTCTTCATCTCCCAGTACCTACTGCAACCTACATCCTTCAGAATCTGCTTAGTGTATTGATCTCTTGGTCTCCCTCTACGATTTTTACCCTCCACGCTGCCCTCCAATGCTAAATTTGTGATCCCTCGATGCCTCAGAACATGGCCTACCAACCGATCCCTTCTTCTAGTCAAGTTGTGCCACAAACTTCTCTTCTCCCCAATCCTATTCAACACCTCCTCATTAGTTACGTGATCTACCCACCTTATCTTCAACATTCTTCTGTAGCACCACATTTCGAAAGCTTCTATTCTCTTCTTGTCCAAACTAGTTATCGTCCATGTCTCACTTCCATACATGGCTACACTCCATACAAATACTTTCAGAAACGACTTCCTGACACCTAAATCTATATTCGATGTTAACAAATTTCTCTTCTTGAGAAACGCTTTCCTTGCCATTGCCAGTCTACATTTTATATCCTCTCTACTTCGACCATCATCGGTTATTTTACTCCCTAAATAGCAAAACTCCTTTACTACTTTAAGTGTCTCATTTCCTAATCTAATTCCCTCAGCATCACCCGACTTAATTTGACTACATTCCATTATCCTCGTTTTGCTTTTGTTGATGTTCATCTTATATCCTCCTTTCAAGACACTGTCCATTCCGTTCAACTGCTCTTCCAAGTCCTTTGCTGTCTCTGACAGAATTACAATGTCATCGGCAAACCTCAAAGATTTTACTTCTTCTCCATGAATTTTAATACCTACTCCGAATTTTTCTTTTGTTTCCTTTACTGCTTGCTCAATATACAGATTGAATAACATCGGGGAGAGGCTACAACCCTGTCTCACTCCTTTCCCAACCACTGCTTCCCTTTCATGTCCCTCGACTCTTATAACTGCTATCTGGTTTCTGTACAAATTGTAAATAGCCTTTCGCTCCCTGTATTTTACCCCTGCGA
Organism: Schistocerca cancellata; assembly: GCF_023864275.1. Classification (NCBI taxonomy): domain Eukaryota; kingdom Metazoa; phylum Arthropoda; class Insecta; order Orthoptera; family Acrididae; genus Schistocerca; species Schistocerca cancellata. The sequence continues at coordinate 484,680,062 of NC_064628.1, forward strand.
CCTTCAGAATTTGAAAGAGAGTATTCCAGTCAACATTGTCAAAAGCTTTCTCTAAGTCTACAAATGCTAGAAACGTAGGTTTGCCTTTTCTTAATCTTTCTTCCAAGATAAGTCGTAAGGTCAGTATTGCCTCACGTGTTCCAACATTTCTACGGAATCCAAACTGATCTTCACCGAGGTCGGCTTCTACCAGTTTTTCCATTCGTCTGTAAAGAATTCGCGTTAGTATTTTGCAGCTGTGACTTATTAAACTGATAGTTCGGTAATTTTCACATCTGTCAACACCTGCTTTCTTTGGGATTGGAATTATTATATTCTTCTTAAAGTCTGAGGGTATTTCGCCTGTCTCATACATCGTGCTCACCAGATGGTAGAGTTTTGTCATGACTGGCTCTCCCGAGGCCATCAGTAGTTCTAATGGAATGTTGTCTACTCCCGGGGCCTTGTTTCGACTCAGGTCTTTCAGTGCTCTTTCAAACTCTTCACGCAGTATCTTATCTCCCATTTCATCTTCATCTACATCCTCTTCCATTTCCATAATGTTGTCCTCAAGTACATCGCCCTTGTATAAACCCTCTATATACTCCTTCCACCTTTCTGCTTTCCCTTCTTTGCTTAGAACTGGGTTTCCATCTGAGCTCTTGATATTCATACAAGTGGTTCTCTTCTCTCCAAAGGTCTCTTTAATTTTCCTGTAGGCAGTATCTATCTTACCCCTAGTGAGACAAGCCTCTACATCCTTACATTTGTCCTCTAGCCATCCCTGCTTAGCCATTTTGCACTTCCTGTCGATTTCATTTTTGAGACGTTTGTATTCCTTTTTGCCTGCTTCATTTACTGCATTTTTATATTTTCTCCTTTCATCAATTAAATTCAATATTTCTTCTGTTACCCAAGGATTTCTATTAGCCCGCGTCTTTTTACCTACTTGATCGTCTGCTGCCTTCACCACTTCATCCCTCAGAGCTACCCATTCTTCTTCTACTGTATTTCTTTCCCCCATTCCTGTCAATTGTTCCCTAATGCTCTCCCTTAAACTCTCTACAACCCCTGGTTCTTTCAGTTTATCCAGGTCCCATCTCCTTAAATTCCCACCTTTTTGCAGTTTCTTCAGTTTCAATCTGCAGTTCATAACCAATAGATTGTGGTCAGAATCTACATCTGCCCCAGGAAATGTCTTACAATTTAAAACCTGGTTCCTAAATCTCTGTCTTACCATTATATAATCTATCTGAAACCTGTCAGTATCTCCAGGCTTCTTCCATGTATACAGCCTCCTTTCATGATTCTTGAACCAAGTGTTAGCTATGATTAAGTTATGCTCTGTGCAAAATTCTACAAGGCGGCTTCCTCTTTCATTCCTTCCCCCCAATCCATATTCACCTACTATGTTTCCTTCTCTCCCTTTTCCTACTGACGAATTCCAGTCACCCATGACTATTAAATTTTCGTCTCCCTTCACTACCTGAATAATTTCTTTTATCTCGTCATACATTTCATCTATTTCTTCATCATCTGCAGAGCTAGTTGGCATATAAACTTGTACTACTGTAGTAGGCATGGGCTTTGTGTCTATCTTGGCCACAATAATGCGTTCACTATGCTGTTTGTAGTAGCTAACCCGCACTCCTATTTTTTTATTCATTATTAAACCTACTCCTGCATTACCCCTATTTGATTTTGTATTTATAACCCTGTAATCACCTGACCAAAAGTCTTGTTCCTCCTGCCACCGAACTTCACTAATTCCCACTATATCTAACTTTAACCTACTCATCTCCCTTTTTAAATTTTCTAACCTACCTGCCCGATTAAGTGATCTGACATTCCACGCTCCGATCCGTAGAACGCCAGTTTTCTTTCTCCTGATAACGACGTCCTCTTGAGTAGTCCCCGCCCGGAGATCCGAATGGGGGACTATTTTACCTCCGGAATATTTTACCCAAGAGGACGCCATCATCATTTAATCATACAGTAGAGCTGCATGTCCTCGGGAAAAATTACGGCTGTAGTTTCCCCTTGCTTTCAGCCGTTCGCAGTACCAGCACAGCAAGGCCGTTTTGGTTAATGTTACAAGGCCAGATCAGTCAATCATCCAGACTGTTGCCCCTGCAACTACTGAAAAGGCTGCTGCCCCTCTTCAGGAACCACATGTTTGTCTGGCCTCTCAACAGATACCCCTCCGTTGTGGTTGCGCCTACGGTACGGCCATCTGTATCGCTGAGGCACGCAAGCCTCCCCACCAACGGCAAGGTCCATGGTTCATGGGGGGGACTGTGAGAAGGACAGGAAATAAATCCAGTTTTTTTTATATTCTTTAATCCGTTAGTATAGTGAGTCCTCTTCACGTAAATTTTTGCCTCCATTTGACTGAAAGCTCCTTTTCCTTAGTTAGCGATTTTGGACCGAATGTGACGAGTGACTTATTGGTCAATAGACTTAACGCCGCCAAATTATATAAAAAATGGGACCATTCACTGTGTCCCTTGACAGAGTGCTACTAACTGGGACACTGATACACTGATGATCTGCACAGTAGTGCCACGTACTAGTATGAGGCAGCGTTATCAGCAACTGACAGAGCCGACTGGTCGAGTCTCTCCGCATCTGTAGGGTATCCGGGTGTGACAATGGCCCGATCTTGGTCTACAAGAGAACATGGGGGCAGTCATGCTCATCGTCAAAATTGGAGTCAAGCACGTCTGACCACCAAAGGAGAGAATCCCTATATTATACACCAAACGCTTTGTAACCCATTCACATGTGCGCCTGTCATTCGAGAACAAGTAACGGACCCCCTACAGCTTTCTGTGTCATCACCCACCTTTTGTCGGAGACCAGCAGCAGCTGGACTAGGCAGTCACCGACCCATGAGATGGCTGTGATTAACACCAAACACAAAAAGCCGCATTAGAAATTTGTTGGAACATTATCCTTAGGAAAAAAATGATCGATTAAATTATATTAAAATTATTTCAATAAGACAGTCTAGGTCGCAAGTAAGTTGTATATATTTCATTTGGTGACCGGTTTAAGTCTTTTATCAGGCATCATCGGATCATTCCTTTACTTCTTCGTGACGGCAGGAGTCGGTAGCGAGGAGCAGGCCTCTCTGGGGGCGTGTGGAACACTGATCAGCAATCTGAACTGTTTTATTGAACTAATATTAATAGACAACAGCGTTTAGATAGATGCCATGATTAACTGTCCTGCATAGTGTTCAGTGATTAACTGCACTTCTGCATCACCCAAGATCATAGGCGAGTATAGCGGCAACCTCGGGAAAGATCCTAATTTTTTTCTTTTTTGAACATTTTGAAGAGGCACAGCACTGGTGATCCTGGCATCATGGTTTTGGGAGCCATTCGGTATGACTTCAGGTCATGAGCTCAAGTGATTTCAGGGAAATATGAAGGCATAACGGTACGAAATGAAATCGTCGCGGGCCGAATCAAACCAATCAGAAGACTGATGACTCAATAAAAAAGGAAAAGAAAAGAAAAACACAAGTACATCACGGACGACTTGCATCCTTATGTGTTGCCTCAAGTGACAGTATCGTGCAGCATCTTTCTCGTCCACATACGACACGTGTCACTGTGAACTGCGAAATCTCTCTCGTGGTCTGCAAGTTTCCTAGGTCTGTTCCTGACAGAACATGCGTGGGATCAGCTCGGACGTCAATTTCGTCCCACTGCCAGAGCACAGGACAATTTTTTGTCATCAGCGTCCAGTGATTTGATGCGGCCTGCCACGAATTCCTTTCCTGTCCTGTGCTAAACTCAGCATCTTAGAGTAGCATTTGTGCTATTATATGTTGAATGTACTCCAATCTCTTTCTTCCTCTACCATTCTTTTCTTCTACAACTTTCACTAGTAACATGGAGGTTGCTGGCTGTTGTCTCAACACATGTCCCATCATCCTGTCACTTCACCTGGTCAGTGTTTCTACATATACATCTACATACATACTCCGCAATCCACTATACGGTGCGTGGCGGAGGGTACCTCGTACCACAACTAGCATCTTCTCTCCCGGTTCCATTCCCAAACAGAACGGGGGAAAAATGACTGCCTATATGCCTCTGTACGATCCCTAATCTCTCTTATCTTATCTTTGTAGTCTTTCCGCGAAATGTAAGTTGGTGGCGGTAAAATTGTACTGCAGTCAGCCTCAGATGCTGGTTCTCTAAATTTCCTCAGTAGCCATTCACGAAAAGATCGCCTCCTTTCCTCTAGACTCCCACCCGAGTTCCTGAAGCATTTCCGTAACACTTGCGTGATGATCAAACCTACCAGTAACAAATCTAGCAGCCCACCTCTGAGTTGCTTCTATGTCCTCCCTCAATCCGACCTGATAGGGATCCCAAACGCTCGAGCAGTACTCAAGAATATGTCGTATTAGTGTTTTATAAGCGGTCTCCTTTACAGATGAACCACATCTTCCCAAATTTCTACCAATGAACCGAAGACGACTATCCGCCTTCCCCACAACTGCCATTACATGTTTGTCCCACTTCATATCGCTCTGCAATGTTACGCCCAAATATTTAATCGACGTGACTGTGTCAAGCGCTACACTACTAATGGAGTATTCAAACATTACGGGATTGTTTTTACTATTCATCTGCATTGATTTACATTTATCTATATTTAGAGTTAGCTGCCATTCTTTACACCAATCACAAATCCTGTCCAAGTCATCTTGTATCCTCCTACAGTCACTCGACGACGACACCTTCCCGTGCACCACAGCATCATCAGCAAACGGCCGCACATTGCTATCCACCCAATCCAAAAGATCATTTATGTAGATAGAAAACAACAATGGACCTACCACACTTCCCTGGGGCACTCCAGATGATACCCTCACCTCCGATGAACACTCACCGTCGAGGACAACGTGCTGGGTTCTATTACTTAAGAAGTGTTTTCCATGGGTACCTTTCTTCTCCAGTTCTGCGGAGTACCATCTTATTTCTTACCTTATCAGTCAACCTAATTTTCGAAATTGTTCTGTCTATGGTATCACATCTCAAACGCATCCATTCTCTTCTATTCTGGTTTTGTCATAGTGAATAATTCACTACCACACAATCATGTGCTCCAGACGTGCAGTCTCAGAAATTTCTTCCTCAAATTACGGCCTATGTCTGATAGACTTCTCTTGACCAAGACTGCTTTCTTTTCCAGTGCTAATCCTTCTTGCTTCGTCGGCCTTAACTTAAACTGCTTCGTGATACCAGTTTAAGTTTCTCGCTGTTCTCATTTCTGGTACCTCTCATTTTTTTTGTCTCACCTCTCAACCCATATTCTGTACTCATTAGACTGTTCATTCCATTCAACGGATCGTGTAAAGCCTCTTTACTTTTACTAAGAATAGCAATGTCACCAGCGAATCTTATCACTGATATCCTTTCCCCCTGGATTTTAATCCCACTCTCGAACCTTTCTTTTAAATCCGTCATTGGGTCTTCGATTTTTAGATTGAACAGTCGGGGCAAAAGACTACACCATTTTAATCCGAGCGCTTCGGTCTTGGTCATTTCGTCTTGTTCTTCCCTCTTACCTCTTGTACATATTGTATGTTAACTGTTTTTCCATAGATCTTACTTTTATTTCTTTCCGAGTTTAAAACCTGCACTGTTTTATATTGACGAACTCTTTTTCCAGTTCAAATCCTGTGAACGTCTCGTTTTTCCTCATTGTTTCTTCCAATACCAACCGCAGTCTCAGAACTGCATCTCTGGTACCTTAACCTTTCCTAAAGCCAAACTTATCATCATCTATCAGTTCTTCGGTTATCTTTTCCATTCCTCTGTATATTATTCTTGTAATCAACTTTGATGCGTGAGCTGTAAAGCTGGATGTACTATAATTAGCGCACAGTCGGCTCTTGTTATCTTCGGAATTGCATGGGTGATTTTTTTCTGGAAGTTTGATAGAACATGGCCAGTCTTTTACTCTCTACAAAGAAATGTGAATAGACGTTTTACTGCCACTTTTCCGAATGATTTTAGAAATTCTGATGGAATGTTATCTACTCCTTCTGTCTTATTTGAGCTCAAGTCTTCCAGAGCTCTTTTAAATTATAATAATGGATCCTCTATGTCTCCCACATCGAACATAATATTTGCTTCTTTTACGTCATCAGGCTTGTCCTCCCCTTCCTAGCCGCCTTCAATGTAAGTTCTCCACCTATCCACTCTCTCCTCTGCGCTTAACTGTGGAATTCCCATTACTCTCTCACTGTTACCACCTTTGTTTTTAACTTCACCGAAGGTTGCTTTGATTTAACTGTATGCTGAGTCTATCCTATCGACTATCACTTCTTTTTCGATTTCTTCATATGCTGCCTCCAGCTATTTCGCTTTGGCTGCCTTGCACTTACTGTACATTTCATGTTTAACGGATTTATATTTCTGTATTCCTATATTTCCCTGAATATTGTTTTAATTCTTTCTTTTGTCGATCAGCTGAAGTATTTTATCTGTTACCCAATGTTTCTGCGCAGTTACCTTTCCTGTAACTATATTTGTCTGTCAAGTATCTATGATTCACCTTTCTAGGGATATCCACTTCTTTTCAACCTAACTGCCTACTCTGGAACTTCTTATCCCAATATCCAGATCCTTAACGAGCATCAAACGCGTCCCATCATTCCTCAATATTTAACTTTATCACTTTCGTCCACACTGATTCAACCGGACTGCAGTCTGCTCCTTACTGAATTATGATTCATTTTCATAGCTGCACCTTTATACGCCTAGCAATCCAATATCTGACGTCGAAATTTCTGTTTTACCACGATGAAATCCAGCTGGAAGCTCCTCGTGTCTCCGGGTCTTTTCTAAGTGTATCTTGTACCATCGTAATTCGTAACAGAGTAGTCGTTACTACCATTTGAAATTTATTACATAACTCAATTAGTTTTTCTCCTATGTCGTTAGTATTGCCAAGCCCATGGAAATAAAAGAAATGTTCAAGAGTATATAATTAAAATTCAAGATGAAAGGATATCAATGATAAGATTCACTGATGGCATTGCGATCCTCAATGAAAGTGAAGAAGAATTGCAGGACTTGATGAATGGAATGAACAGTGTAACGAGTACATAATATGTACTGAAAGTAAATCGAAGAAAGACAAAAGTAATGACAAGTGGCAGAAATGAGAACAGACAGAAACTTAGCATCAGGACTGGTGATCACGAAATAGATGAACTTAAAGAATTCTTCTACCTAGGCATCAAAATAACCCATGACGGACGGAGCAAGGCGGAAATAAAAAGGAAACTAACACTGCAAAAAGGGCATTCTTGGCCAAGAGAAGTCTTCTAGTGTCAAACGTAGGAGTCGATTTTAGGAAGGAATTTTTGAGAACGTACGGTTGGATTACAGCAATACATGGTAGTGAAACATGGATTGCGGTAAAAATGGAACAGAAGAGAATAGTCTGAGATGTAGTGCTACAGGCGAATGTTGAAAATTAGGTGGACTGATAAGGTAAGGAACGAGGAGGTTCTGCGCAGAATAGGAGAGGAAAGGAATATGTGGAAAACACTGACAGGGAGAAGACAGAGGATGATAGGACATCTGGTAAGACGCCAGGGACTGACGTCTATGGTACTAGAGGGAGCTATAGAAGGCAAAAACTCTAGAGGAAGACAGAGATTGGAATACATCCAGCAGATAACTGAGGACATAGGTTGCAAGTGCTTCGTGGCGGGCCGCACCAAACTACTCAGAAGATTGATGACTCAAAAAAAAAAAAAAAAGCTTTACACTTTTTGCTGCTGTTGGTATTACTCTATATTCAACTGACCTGGAATCTTTCCACTCCACTTTGCTGACCTGCGCTATGTCTAGATTCAGCCTTTACATTTCTTGCTATGGTTTTTTTTTAGCTTTCCTAGTACCTCAGACTTTTGGTATTTCCTTTTCCGAACTCGCAGAAGTTATCCCGTAGTTGTTTATTCCAACTTTTCCTCGTGGGTACCTCTACCTTGGCAGTCGCCTTGCAAAGGTCCGACGAATGGAGGCTAGTGCGGAACCTTTTACCAATGGCTAGGTCATCATGAAACATTTTTAGTTACAGGACACATGTCCTGTGGATACAGATTGTATGTCTTTAATGTCGTCGTTTCCAGTGTCTTCTGCATCCTCATGCCGTTTATCATTACTGATTCTGCCGTCTTTTAAGGTCAGTTTCCTGAGGGCTAGAGAGTGCCCTGTCCTCGCCGACTTCCTCTTTGGCAAGGCCTTTGGCAGTACAAGGTGACTTCTTATGACAGACCATTGCTGATGATTTTTATTCAAAGTGTAAACAGTGGATTCTTCCGAAACTGCGATCCAGGACGTTTCTGTTGCCAGTCAAAGACGCTAACCGTAGACCAGAATAAAATACAACGGTTTTATGACACCCTCCTCAGCCGAATCATTACGCTTGTAATGAACGCAACGGGGTAAAACTTCATACTGTTAAGTGGGCTTTTATTGCCAAATAGTTTGTAAATTTGACTCGATTTTTTAATCACCGAAATAACATAGCTGTAAAGTTTCATTTCGGTTCCTCCTCTCCTTCTGGGTGCTCGACTTTTTCTGTCATGAAGTGTATACACATCTGGAATCCTGGAAACCAAGTCATTTCAAGTGCCAGGATACAGGAACAACGTGCATCTCAGAGCACTTCGCGGATGGATACCGGTTAATGAGGAGTGCGCAGTGGTGGGCCCCTCGACATCAGTGGGACAGCTTCGCGCTGACGTTCGGGGGCGGAGCCGCCAGCTGCCGAGGGATTCGGCTGACGTCAGTGTGACTCACGTGATCGGCTTACCCACAGGCAGGGAGACAGAGACGTGGGCGGCAGATCTCCCGTCACCGAGGAGTCACCGACAGCGCTTCCTGGCAGGCAATCAGCGCCGGGATCCGTTTAAGCTCAGCCGACGAAGTCTCCGCGCTGGCGTGGCCAGCAGTTTCCGGCTTACACTCTCACGTAATTTCAGTGCCTCCTGTTCAAACAGTTAAACCACGGCCAGGACACACTTAAATAATCCAAACAAAACGTGAAAACTATGAGAACTAGCCAGAAACGAGTAATTACATCGCTATAGGACAACGCAGATATCCAGCTGTTTACTTTCATAATGACATTTCGACTCTTTAATAATTGCTTTTGTCCGACACCTTAGCTGAATGGTCAGAATTTCTGAGACAAATGACCCGCGCTCGGTTCGCGGACAGTTGTGTAGTTTTCTTTGGTTGTAGAGCTGGAACAGGTTGCACTCAGTCTCATCAAGACATACTGAGAATTATTTCCAAGTTAAACAGCGGCTCTGGTATGTACAAGCCGACACTGACAGTGGGTACTCACGCTTCTCAGAATCACCCGACGTCAGATTTGTCAAGCAGCTGTACGTCGACCACTGAGGTGCTCGCGAGATGTAGTTAGTTTTATGACCTCTTCCACATTATTATACATCGCACGAGACTTCCACACCATATAGCTCCTAACTCACACTGGCGTTGTACGTACCTTATCTGATCAAAAGGATACATTTATGGAGGATGTCTCCACCTGTTGCTTTATGACGGCTAGATCTCTGGCAGGGACACTTTTAATGATGTGTCTAAAAGTTTGTGGAGGAACGCAGTCCATTCTTCCTGAAGAGCCGAAAATAGTGGTGTCTGAAGTGAAATAAACGTTCTAACTCTTCCCAACGTGTATTCCATTGCACTCAAGTCCGGATTCTGGGCATGACCTTCAATTTCAGGAACCTTATTGTCCGCAAACCATTGCCTCGCAGATGTTGCTTTATGATAGGGTGCCGATACAAACGTCCATCGTCTTTTGCAGACATTAAACAATGCTGTAAAATTTGTTCTCCCGCATTTGGCGTAACAAAGGGAACACCCCCTAACCACGAAAAACACCCGTATTGCATCACCAACTCCTCCCTACTTCATTATTACTGCTACAATTGATGGCAGGTTACATTCTCCTGGAATTCACCAAATTCAAACCCTCCTAACGGATTGAGAGAGGATACAGCGTGATTCATCACTCCAATCACTTGTTTCCGACGATACACTTTCCAGTGGCGTCCCTTAACATTGACAACAAAAACGTGTGGCTTATGAAGAGTTACTCGAATACTGTACGCTAAAGTTTTTGCACCCTCCTAACAGCCACTGCTGATGGAATGCTGATAGCACTTTGAAACTCGAGTGATTTCTTCCACTGATTTTATTCAGTTTTTTGGAAACACCATTCGGAATGCTCGACGGTCCATGTCCGCCAGTATATGAGGTTTGCTTGGCCTTGGTCTTTTTTCCCTTCGCGTTCCCACTTCACAGTCGTATCACCTTCAGTTGACTTGGACAACTTTAGCAAGGATGAGATATCCCGAGTGTATTCGTAAAGTGACATCCAATGACTAGATGACAATCACAGTCATTGAACTCCCCTGGCCGGCCCATTCTCCTGTTACTTCTTGTCTACTGGCAACACAGTATTCCACACTTTCTTTTACAATGGTGGGTCCACCTCTGGTGACATCTAGTGGCCAGTTCCTCATTACAAAGGGGTGTTCGGACACTTTTGACGAGATAGTATAAATGAGGGACTGATATACCGTATTTCTGAAATGCAGATTTTTTTTTAATATATCTGCACGGCTGAAGTGGACCATGAGGAAACTAAGGGTACCACATATCACTGAGAACGCAAAAATAATGCAACACGTACTCTGATATCGATTTAGAAACTACATCTTTGCTCATCTCATCATATATTAGTCAACCACTGTATAATTGCAGTTGGCTTATCGTGAGTTTTTATTGTGGTATTTCAAGAGGAAAAGCTGAAACACTGGATAGTGCACACATCAAAAAAAGTATTGTATCACCGCGGTTCCCAGAACTCCTGAAGATAGACGTTGACTTTATATTGCATCACAGACACAGTCGCTCTGACTGCTCAGAGATATCATTAAACCCGCCCAAAGATGTAAATAGCCGTGCATGGGCAGCGCCTATTAGAAGGAGGGGGTCAGACAGCTGATTAGTTCCAGTCATTCCACTAGGAAGGACGTACAGGGCTCGTGCTGTCTGCAGTTCAACCACGCCTAGACGGTCAATACTGTGGTTCGATCGCATCCGCATTGTTACTTTGTGTAAGGAAGGGCTCTCAACAAGAGAAGTGTTTAGGCGTCTCGGAGTGAAACAAAGCGATGTTGTTCGGACATGTTGGGGATACAGAGAGACAGGAACTGTCGATGACATGCCTCGCTCAGGCCGCTCAAGGGCTACTGCTTCAGTGGATGACCGCTACCTACGGATTATGGCTCTGAGGAACTCTGACAGCAACGTGACCATGTTGAATAATCCTTTTCGTGCTGAGCCCTGTAACATGCCGAATGAACCGCTCGGGATTGGCATCACGTTCTCTTCACCGATCATTGTCGCATATGCCATCAACGAGACAATCGTCGGAGACGGTGTTTGGAGGCAACCCGGTCAGGTTGAACGCATTATAAACACTCTCCAACGAGTGCAGTAAGGTGGAGGTTCCCTGATGTTTTGGGGTGACATTGTGTGGGGAATACGTAAGCCGTCGGTGGCCATGGAAGGCGCTGTAAAGGCTGTACAATACGTGAATGCCATCCTCCGACCGATAGTGCAACCTTATCGGCAGCATATTGGCGAGGCATTCGTCTTCAAGCACGACAATACGCGCCACCACCGTGCACATCTTGCGGATGACTTCCTTCAGGATAACGATATCGCTCGACTAGAGTGGCCAGCGTATTCTCCAGACATGAACATGCCTGGGATAGACTGAAAAGGGCTGTTTATGGAAGACGTGACCCACCAAACACTCTGAGAGATCTACGCCGAATCGCCGTTGAGGAGTGAGACAATCTGGACCAATAGTGCCTTGATGAACTTGTGGATAGTATGCCTCGACGAATACAGGCATGCGCCAATGCAAGAGGACGTGCTACTGAGTATTAGAGGTACCGGTGTGTACGGCAAACTGGACCTTCAGCTCTGCAGGTCTCGCTGTATGGTGGTACAACATGCAATGTGTGGTTTTAATGAGCAATAAAAAGGGCGGAAATGATGTTTATGTTGATCTGTATTCAAACTTTCTGTTCAGGATCCGGAACTCTCGGAACCGAGGGGATGCAAAACTTTTTTTGATAGGTGTATATGCACAATCGTCCTGATATCATTTACAGTGCGATGTGTTTTCCTTAGTGGCCACTGCACTTTTTACTGTAATGTCTCCGTGTGGTCCCGGTAGCAGCCATACAAGGCCAAGTACAATAATATCGTGGTGAAGTATTATCTATGAAATGTATGTAAACAAGTTTGTCTTGAGCGAAATGAAGTCTCGTCGTAAATTTTACTGTCCGCTCTACTCATATTTTAGTCGGTGACTCCGATATCTTATGAGTAACTTCGCGATTGCGGAAGAAATTATTCCTCATCAGCACAGGATAAGTGGAAAGAGTACACTGAAAACCGTAGGCATTGCCTGTAGATGTGATGGAACCAATGGTAACTGATTTGGAAGATATAGGGGATCCAGCATTGAAGCCAGAATTTGACAGGGGGTTGGAAGTCATGTGATAAAATAGGCCTAAGGCAAAGGCATTGGTCAGATTCCTTTCGAACTTTTGTTATTGTTGGATGTAGTGGTAATCAAACGGCTATTCAGTTTGGTGTATATGGTATATGAGACTGGAGACACACTATCCAACTGCCGGGAAAATTTCATCCACACAATGCTGAAAGTAGGAAGGGCAGATAAGTGCGACATATATCTAACAGGAAGGTTCAACTCTGGAATTATAATGCAGGATTAAAGACTTCCCATGTTAAAATTCTCTGATGACGTTGCTGTTTTCAGTGAAAGTAACGAAGAATTGTAGGATCTCTTGAATGGAGGGCAAATACATATTGAGAGTAGTGCGGATGATTGCAAAAATAATAGGGAGTATAAGAATTGAGACTAGCAACAAACGTAACACCAACATTGTGGTTACGAAGTAACGAAATGAAGGAGCTGTGCTGACTTGAATGCAAAAAAAAAAATCATGATGGGCAAAACGAGGAGGATATAAAAAACAGCGTCTCTCAAACAAAGAGAGCACACCTGACCAAAACAGAGCAAGTCTGTACTTACCAAACGAAGGTTTTAGGTTGAGGAAGTGATTTCCGAGGAGGTACGTTTTGAGCACAGCGTTTAAAGGAAGTGGTTTATGGAGTAAGACTAAACCTGAAAGTAAACTGAAAATTTTGAATGTGACTCTGCAGTAGGCTGTTCAAACTTGGGTGGACTGAGGTTCTCCGCAGAATCAGCGAGGAAAGGTGTATGTGGAAAACACTGGCAAGAAGGCCAGGATGATGACATATGTGTTAATACATCAGGGAGAAGCTGCTATGTTACTAGAGGCAGCTGTAGAGGGAGGAACCTGTAAGGGAAGACGGCGATTGGGATGGACCGAACAAATAACTGAGGACAAGGGCCGCAAGCGGTGGTCTGACCAGTCAGACTAAGACAACAAAAGTACTGGTCGTGACCTAAGTAACGCAAATCATGCTTGAAGATGCACCCGCAGAAAGTAAAACTCATTACATTTCGCAAATGTGACGATCAGTTTTTCGCATTACTGCCTTGTCGCCTCGTGCTAATTATGAAAAGTATAAAAAAGAAATCTATATAAAAGCTGCAAACAACGCACAAAGTATGATAGCTAATTTGTTCCATGTAAAATGTTATATTTTCGTGCGCCTTGAAACACAAATGACAATGGCTAGTTTGCAGTCAAAGAATAAACATATCTGCCCAAACAACAACGGAATTTAAAAATTTGTGGTAATCAGTGTTCTATTACACCGGACAAACTGAACAAAATTGTTACAAACATAATGGCGAGTGCATATCGTCTCGTGTGCGTATGTAATGATGAAAATTCAGTGCTGCCCGACGTTTGTTTAGATTTATTTTAGAATTACATATGTGATTTGACGAAAACAGTATTGAAACATCTGCTCCTTTCTCAGTTTATCACAGGAGTAAGAAATATTTAATGCTCAAATTCGGAAACATTCGATTCTGCTATTAATTACGCATTCCGTTTGCTGCTATAATCCATGCTTTGAACGAGATTTTTAACACATTTAACAACAATAATAGTAAAGAATGCGCACAAGTAGTCAGTTTAACACTTTAGCTACGACACACTTTCTGCCGGAGGAGTCGTGGGAACCGTAGCTGGGACTGTTTGCAGACATATTGGGGTCGCACTGTGCTCCGACATAAAACAGCGGTAGGTGATCAACGGCAGGTAGCGGTCGTACTATTATGAAGGCCATTGGGGCTAATGGAACCGGTTAACGACGGGTAATGAAGTTAGGGAAGCGACAGCGGTGCCGCTACGGGAGCGCGCTTCACACAACTCCAACAAGGCCCTTAACAGCACAGGCGCGTTATTCTGCTAAGAGAAAATGTCCCTCGGAAGAATGTGGTTTAGATACAATCCGATTTTGTTTCTTCACTCTTCCCGTTTTGCTAAAACAACGTTACACTTTCCCTCAAACTTATCTGACAGACCTGAAAATGGAACGAATAGCTCCATTTTAAATTCCAATATTTTAGGTTACTCTTCACTATGACCGTCATCAAATAATGTATCCAGTCACATTTATTATACTCCATGCTTTACGCATCCATTACCAGGTGGATTTACGTCAATTTGTCAGACTTGTGTATATATACGACTGCTAAAGAAATGTATGTATTGTTGTTGTGGTATCCCTGTAGTATCCTGCCCAATCGTCTAATATAGGGTGCCTAGAAAGCTGTTTTATCGGATCGGTAGACGACAGTTCAAGCAACTCGTATTAAGGATACAGGGTACTTTTAGCGCTCAATATTATGTAAAAATCAACACCTATATCTTTCAAGCACTGTTTATATTGTATACTACTGTCCATTAAAATTACTACACCACGATGATGACGTGCTACAGACGCGAAATTTAACCGATAGGAAGGAGATGCTGTGATATGCAAATGATCAGCTTTTCAGAGCATTCACACAAGGTTGGCGCCGGTGGTGACACCTAAAACGTGCTTACATGAGGAAAGTTTCCAACCGATTTCTCATACACAAACAGCAGTTGACCGGCGTTGCCTGGTGAAACGTTATTGTGATGCCTCGTGTAAGGAGGAGAAATGCGTACCATCACGTTTCCGACTTTGATAAAGGTCGAATTATACCCTATCGCAATTGCGGTTTATCGTATCGCGACATTGCTGCTCGCGTTGGTCGAGATCCAATGATTGTTAGCAGAATATGGAGTCGATGGGTTCAGGAGGGTAACACGGAACGCCGTGCTGGATCCCAACGGCCTCGTATCACTAGCAGTCGAGATGACAGGAATCTTATTCGCATGGCTGTAACGCACCGTGTAGCCACGTCTCGATCCCTGAGTCAACAGACGGGGACGTTTGCAAGACAACAACCATCTGCACGAACAGTTCGACGACTTTTGCAGCAGCATGGACTATCAGCTCGGAGACCATGGCTGCGGTTACCCTTGACGCTGCATCACAGACAGGAGCGCCTGCGATGGTGTACTCAACGACGAACCTGGGTGCACGAATGGCAAAACGTCATTTTTCGTATGAATCCAGGTTCTGTTTACAGCATCATGATGGTCGCATCCGTGTTTGGCGACATCGCCGTGAATGAACGTTGGAAGCGTGTATTCGTTATCGCCATACTGGCGTATCACCCGGCGTGATGGTATGAGGTGCCATTGGTTACACGTCTCGGTCACCTCTTGTTCGCATTGACGGCGCTTTGAACAGTGGACGTTACATTTCAGATGTGTTACGACCCGTGGCTCTATCCTTCATTCGATCCCTGCAAACCCTACATTTCAGCAGGGTAATGCACGACGTTGCAAGTCCTGTACGGGCCTTTCTGGATACAGAAAATGTTCGACTGCTGCCCTCGTCAGCACATTCTCCAGATCTCTCACCAACTGAAAACGTCTGGTCAATGGTGGCCGAGCAACTGGCTCGTCACAATACCCCAGTCACTACTCTTGATGAACTGTGGTATCATGCCTTCCAAGCTCTGTTTGGCTCAATGCCCAGGCGTATCAAGGAACCCTGACAGCAACGCCACCATGTTGAATAATGCTTTTCGTGCCGCCACAGGACGTCGTGTTACAACTAAAACTCTGCGCAATAGGCTGCATGATGCGCAATTTCACTCCCGGCGTTCATGGCGAGGTCCATCTTGCAGCCACGGCACAATGCAGCGCAGTACAGATGAACCGCTCAGGATTGGCATAATGTTCTCTTCACCGATGAGCGTCACATAAGCCTTCAACCAGACAATCGTCGGAGACGTGTTTGGAGGCAGCCCGATGTAACAAACCAAGAAACCCGAAAACCCAAATAAGAATGCCATGATTATTTAAAGTAGGGAACCGCGTTATCCTGAGAAGTACAACTTTCACAATAATATAATATCTTAAAGTTTTGGTGAACACCAATTTCAATAATTACCGAGTATGTCATGATATAAAGGTAGAAAGAAATGGAACTGTGTGATAGTTGATGATCAAAATTGATTAACTGTGAACATTTTAATTGAAAGAGTGACTTGATGAACATTGAACATTGAAAGAAGTGTTTTGCCGTAATAATATCACGACGCACGAAAGCAAGATAACATTATAGATTATCTCTGGATTTGAATCGTGCCGTAGTGAACAATTCTGCCTAGCAACGTAACAACTATTGATACTAAACCTCAAATGAATTTTTCCTCGCTTTAGTGGTGTGAAACGACGCCGGTTATGAATGATTCACTCAATACTGCAATAACTAGCTAACCGGGCATAGCAAATCATCATGAAACCATAACAGACAATTAAAATCAGCAGTTCGCATCGCTGAGAAGACTGTGCGGACTCGCAAACGGACTTTCATACTTTACGTGAGGAACAATTTTCTTTAGAGATTTTCAGGTGCTGTTCCACGTTATCCGACGGGGACAACCATCCGTGTGCGTCTCGTCTGCATTTCACCGACCGAGCTGTAGCAGTAGCGGCTCAACATCAACAACGACAACAAAAAGGGGAGAGGGGACGTCACACCGGTGAGGCTGAAAGCCGTAAACAAACAGTCCTGCGAGTGGAGCAAGGTGGAGGTTCACTGATGTTTTGGGGTGGCATTATGTGGGGGCAACCTACGCCGCTGGTGGTCATGGAAGGCGCCGTAACGGCTGTGCGATACGTGAATGCCATTCTCCGACCGATAGTGCAACTTTGTCGGCAGCATATTGGTGAGGGATTCTTCTTCGTGGAGGAAAATTCGCGCACCCATCGTGCACATCTTGTGAATGATTTTCTTCAGGATAACGACATCGCTCGACTAGAGTGGCCAGCGTATTCTCCAGACATGAACCCTATCGACCATGCCTGGGATGGACTGAAAGGGCTGTTTATGAACGACGTGACCCACCAACCACTCTCATGGATCTACGCCGGATAGCCGTTGCGGAGTGGGACAATCTATACCAAAAGTGCCTTGACGAACTTACGGACAGTGTGTCACGATGAATACAGGCATGCACAAATACAAGAGGACGAGCTACTGGATAATAGAGGTACCGGTGTTTACAGCAGTCTGGACCACCACCTCTGAAGGTCTCGCTGTATGGTGGTACAACATGCAATGTGTGGTTTTCATGAGCAATAAAAAGGGCTGAAATGATGTTTATGTGGATCTCTATTCAAATTTTCTGTACAGGTTCCGGAACTCTCGGAACCGAGGTTATGCAAAACTTTTTTTGATGTGTGTATATTCTTCTTGAAGTCTGAAGGTATTATTACTGGTCTATATATCTTGCAGACGAAGTGAAGCAAGTCTGTCTCTTCCAATGGTTTTATCAATTCTGAGGGAATTTTCTCTTTCAATGCCATGTCAAATTCTCACGGTATCATGTCTCCTATCTCCTCTTCATCTACTTCCTCTTTTCTTTTTATAATATTGTCCTGAAGTCTATTTCCCCTTGATACCCCCTCTATACATTTCTTCCGCCTTTCACCTTTCACTTCTTTTCTTAGTAACGGTTTGTCATCTGAGCTCTTGATAATCGTACCAGTACTTCTCTTATCCCAAAAGCCCTCTCTGATGTCCACGTATGTGGCATTTGTTTTTCTCATATTCGTGCAAATTTCTACAGCCTTGCATTTGCCGTTGACCATTGCTGTTCAGTTAATTTGCATTTTCTGTGATTTTCATTTTTAAGTGCCTCTTTTCACTTTAATCTGCTTTATGTTCTGTATTTTTATGTTTTCTCCTTTCGTCAGTTTTGTTCAGTATCTTCTTTATTATCTAAGCAACCTACCAGGTTTCGTCTTTTTATCTGTGTGATCCTCTGCTACCTTCACTATTTCATGTCTTAAAGCTAACCATTCGTCTTCTATTGCATTCCTTTCTCCTGTTTCAGTACAACGTTCCATAACACTCGCTTTGAAATTCTCAGACAGATCTGGTTCTTTCAATTTATCTCGGCCTCATCTCTTTGCAATCCTACTTTTTCAATACCTTTAGATTTGTCATCAGCCCCTGGAAACGTCATATAATCGAATTTACAATTCTCTATCTTCCCATTATATAAAAAATCTGAAACCTTCTATTGTCCCAAGGTCTCTTCCACGTGTACAGCATCTACAACCTTCTTTCGTGATTCTCAAACTAAGTGTTAGCGATGACTAAATTATCCTCTGTGCAACATTCCGCCAGGGACTCCCACTTCCATTGTTTCCTTTCAGTCCATGTTCTCACACTACTGTAGTTTTTGACCAGTCTAGTCGTCAATGTTGTTGTGTTTAGATATCCTGCCTACTCGGTTCGCTAGACAAACAAAAAAACAGCTCGTATTAAGGAGTTTTATTACAGTAAGACAAAGTACAATACTTAACTTTGAAAGATGTGTCAAGGGCGACATACAAAATAATCAGTCTCCTTCAAAATAGATAAACACAAAAAATAATCGTTCTTCTTCAGAATAGATAAACACAAGTTTGTGCTTCATAGAGATTCCTAACGAAGTGACTATCGTTGACGCTGCTATCGACGTCGCTAGCGTGGACGCTGCTATCAAAGTGGTTAATCTTGAAGCTGTTTCTGAAGTGGGCCGCTACCTGCTGGGCGCGGCGCTTATTATCTCTTTACTCTCTTTACCTGGGGGCCTCTGCTGTCGCGTTGTCGTCCTGGATGGACTTCTCTTCCCTTTCGTTCGCGACTGAGGTGCGGGTGCTTGACTTTACGCCGTAACAACTGTTCTCTTCCTATTTCTACTATCGAACAGCAGTCACCCATCGCAACTATATTTTTGTCTCCCTTAACCATCTGAATAATTTCCTTTATCTCAACATACTTTCTTTCAATCTCTCCATCATATTCAGAGTGGGTTTAGCTTCCTGTCTGTCTTGAATACGATAACTCTTTTGCTATGATGTTCATTTTACGCTACCCAAATTTCTGTTTTCTTACTCATTACAAGCTCTGCTCTTGCCATGCCTCTATTTCATTTTGTGTTGATAACCCTATACGGATCAAACCAGTAGACTTTCCCGCCACAGCATTCAACAATTCCTCCTGCATCTAACTTCGTCCTATCCATTTCCCCATTTAAATTTTCTCACTCATCTACCCGATTAACGGACCTGGTATTCCATGCTCCAATCCATAAAATGCCAGTTTTGAAAGACGATAGTAGACTCCTCTCTTGTCCCTGACCGAAGATCCGGAATACTTTACTGAACAGAATGCTGTCATGATTAAAGTATACTGTAGAGCTCCTGTCCTCGGGAAATATAAAAGTTGTAGTTTCCTCTTAGTTTCATCCTTTTGCACTACAAGCACAGCAGGGCCATGTTGCTATGTTGTTGAAAGTAAGTCAGTCATTTAGACTATTCCCCCTGAAAATACTGAGCCCCTCTTCAGGTTAGTCTAGCCTCTCCAGGACACCCTCCATTGAGGCTGAACCTACTGTACGTTAATCTGCATTGTTGAGGCACACAAGTCATCACACCTCGTCAAGTTGCTGTCATCACTGAAATACTATTCTACAGGTTATTCAAAAGCTGCACGTACAGTACATGCGAGTCTTATTAATTGACGCAAATCCTCTTGAAAATGGAATTGCAATCTTTCGTTGTAGAAACTGAAATAAATTTAGTTGCAATCGGTGTTACCCAAGTTTTTATTGATTGCATCACTTTTGGAAAATAGCTGCAGTGACATCACATGGTAAAGACGAAGATACATTTGACAAAGAGAAATTAGTAAGTTGTTAGTGCGAAGGAGAGATGTCACTGATATCAACGCAATTTAGTTTTCCTTATTTTTTGAGGCGTTGTACATTGGCGTTAAGTTAGTCTGACAAGAGGACCATCACATCTGTCATTCACAAACTGACGAGTCATAGGTATGCTGTTGAGGGACCCGTCCTGAGTACCTGAATAACGGCTTTTCATGCAGCGGCCCCTAGTTTAAGAGAAAATCGATTCTGCTCTGTCTGTAGTGTAGTCATATTAGGACCATGCGAGCGTAATTCAAAATTATTCAAAAATAGTAATTTTCGCAACAGTAATTTCATGGATATATCAATCACTACATCAAACTTTTTTCAACCTTGTATTCCGTTTATTACAGAATGGATTACAGAATCACCTACCGCTATTGTTTGTTGCGCTACAGCAGAATCTAGATGATATTTGTCGCAGAAGCAACCGAAACACAAATTCGTAGAGCACCGCACACATTTGATGAAAGCTAATGGCTTGCAGGCACAAGGATTTTTCAGAATCGATGCCGGAAGACGCAGATCTTTTAAATTCAAGAAGATTGTTCTTTCTTTGATAAATTTCAAAGCGAACCAAACGTATTTGATCGTTTCTGTAAAAGCAGATGTACTAAATTTATGTAGAGTTAAGTTATGCTCTATTATGGAATCTTCCCTAGAAGCGATGACATTGAAGAAAAACGGGTAGCCGGCTGTATCGGCAGTGTTTGTACCCGTGTCGCCGGCTTATCAATCGTGAACCTTCGCCGCTGCACTAAACTCACTTGCTCGAAACACGATTAACGTACGTGTGTGTTAGATACGCCTAAAACTTCACCATCGATTTTCTCCTAAACTAAACATTAGCACTCCATCTTCAGGCCACAAGTGGTCCATCGAGACCATCCGACGACCGTGGTCATCCTCAGCTGAGCATGCGGATAAGAGGGGTGTGTGGTCAGCACACCGCTCTCCCGGCCGTTATTATGGTTTTCTTTCAAATCAAATGGTTCAAATCGCTCTGAGCACTATGGGACTTAACATCTGAGCCCACCACTCCCCGAGAACTTAGAACTACTTAAACCTAACTAACCTAAGGACATCACACACATCCATTCCCGAGGCAGGATTCGAACCTGCGATCGTAGCAGTCGCGCGGTTCCAGACCGAAGCGCCTAGAACCGCTCGGCCACAGCGGCCGTCATTGTTTTCTTTGACTGGAGCCGGTCGAGTAGCTCCTCAGTTGGCATCATGAGGCTAAGTGCACCCCGACAAATGGCAACAGCGAATGATGGCCCGGATGGTCACCTATCCAGGTGCCTGCCACGCCAGACAGCGCTTAACTTCGCTGATCAGACCGGAACCGGTGTATCCATTGCTGCAAGGCCGTTGCCACTCTCCTGATCTAAGGGTCGTCACATGAAAAGCCGCTAACCAGGTAGTCAGGATAGGTCCCTCTACAACATACCCTAAGACTCACCAAACTCCGTAATTGTCTCATTGTCCCCTTTGCAGTATTCGTTGCGAGATTGTTTCATTCACATATATTAGTTGGCGAATTTTATCCACACACAATTCTTTGTCGGCTTCACACATTCATCTTGAATTCAATAACAGTTAAGACATGGATGACTAAATTGAATGTGCTCCTTTTCCCATCCCCAACCCCACCGCCTCACCGCCTTTTTGTGTCAAAGAGTAACTGCGTTAGGCACGCCTCAACAGCCCGCATCTCGTGGTCGTGCGGTAGCGTTCTCGATTCCCACGCCCGGGTTCCCGGGTTCGATTCCCGGCGGGGTCAGGGATTTTCTCTGCCTCGTGATGGCTGGGTGTTATGTGCTATCCTTAGGTTAGTTAGGTTTAAGTAGTTCTAAGTTCTAGGGGACTGATGACCATAGATGTTAAGTCCTATAGTGCTCAGAGCCATTTGAACCATTTTTTGCACGTCTGAACACAGAAACCACGTCGAGAAGCAGCTCAAAAAGATATTAGACGATCGGTGATCAGAAGTGTAGCAGATAACTGGCGCCTTAAGCATAGCAACAGAAGTCACATAGCTAATCAATGAACTTAGAAATTTCGTTACTCATTCAAGGAAGTGGAAACCAAGCAATGATTCATGTTAGTGCTATATGTGAAGTCATCGAACTTTCGGAGGAATACCAGCCATACCTTCCACAAGGTAGCAAGAGCAGATAAACAGAATTATCGCATACTCAGCTTACAGTCCATCTATTCAAATTTCTGGCCAGAATAGTATACATAAGAATGGGAAATAAAATTATCCGTTAGATGATGATCAACTTGGCTTTATTAATAATAAAAGCAGCAGAGGGACCGTTCTGACCTGTCTTTGGTTAACGCCGCTTTCGAGTATTTTTTGCGTTACATTCTAACATGAGAGTCTTTGTAGAAGCAAAAACTAGACAAATGTTTTATGGAATAATTTATTTGAAATTTTCTACTGGACCACCTCCTCACATACTTGCTTCTGAAACTCCCTGTGTACAAGCACCCGCCAACTTTGCTATTTCCTGGTTTGGTGTTGGTAAAATGTTCAAGGTGCAATCTGGTTTGGCGACTGACGTACGGATAAGATACCACAGCCAATGTTCGAACATCATTTGCTTTAAGATAGATTACTGCCGAAACCTAATTACCCGGCAGCATAAAAAATATCGATTTCAACCAATACCTGAAATCTTGTGAGCCTTATATGGCAAACGTGAAATAATTTCTTATCCACCGTATGTAGCGTGTTGATGGAGGTTCCGGCAACTGTGGTATTGATTTTGAACAAAATACCAGCAACAGTTGCGAGCTTCTTTTTATTTTAAAAACAACGACCGGTTTTAGCCTCTAAAACTATTATCGAAGTGTATGTACGTAGCATGAGACAACAAAGTAGAACTGAATTAGTCAAATACAGAAAAACATAGCAGTAGGCATCATCATCAAGAAGGGAAACACATAATTGTCGCAAAAAAACTAGTCCAAGTAATTCTTAAAAGGAACAAACTGACGAAAGTGTTAGAATTCGTCTGCTGTTAAGAAATAGATGTATAATACGTGAACTAAATAATGTTGGAAACCAGCTTGTCAACAAACGTGATAAAAACATCTCAATAACACAAATATTTCATAAACTCGTTTATGCCCTAATAAATCATACAACATGAACTTACATGTCAGATGCCGTGAGAGAGCACAGAACGACAGAAGAGATGTGCAGGAGACACTTAAAAAAGGGGAGAGGCAAGTTACAGCAAGGGCCTATGAAGGCAATGAGGTAAGCAGGGAGAGGCAAGCGATGAAACAAAAGTTGATAAAATGCTTTAAAGGTAAAATACAAAACGTATGGTATTTAAAAGTATGCCGTAGATTCATAAGAAAAAAGAGATGTAAAAAGAATTATAACGAAAAGAGAAAGGTCAACAGAGGACGCTCAGAGACCCCAAGATGAACTAAAAGTCGATCAAGAAAACCAGTGACGTCAAACGACTGCAAACAGCAAAGGATTACGTAGGAACACGATTTTATACTACGTGCACCTGTGACGAGCTGGGCTTGGTCTGCTGTTTACAGCAAACAGGACTACCATATTATGTATCGAAACGTCACGGCTCTAATGTATGTTGACAAGTTCTTGGCAAAATGGCTCTGAGCACTAAGGGACTTAACTTCTGTGGTCATCAGTCCCCTAGAACTTAGAACTACTTAAACCTAACTAACCTAAGGACATCACGCACATCCATGCCCAAGGCAGGATTCTAACCTGCGACCGTAGCGGACACGCGGTTCAAGACTGTAGCGTCTAGAACCGCACGGCCACACCGGCCGGCTGACAAGTTCTTACTCAACGTTATTTAATTTATACAAAACTTACCTACTCGTATTTTTAGTAGTAAACGAGTTCGCACAAGATTATGCTGTACTGTGCTGTTTATATGAAGCATGCTGACGTGTTGTTTTGTAATATTTATGTATTATAATTGTTGTTGATGATTTCTTTTACTATGTTCTTCTTGATTTGATTAATTATATTATACTTTGTTGTTAGATAGTGTGTAGATGTAACTGGCTAATGGGCTTGGGGCCGAAAACGGTCGTGGTTTCCAAAATAAAGAAAAGTGTAGCTGCTGCCCCCGTTAGAATAATACGAAAACCACTTCCCCGTTTCGACGCCGCTAGTTGATAAGTCTAAGAAGCAAAGTTGGACCTGGTTGTAATTTCAAAAATGCTCTAACCAAACAATTATTTATAAAATCCCATTGCATGTCAGTTGTCTTGCTATTCGGTTGCTACTTTAACGAATATATATATATATATATATATACATAAATTATTTATTATGTAAAAAAAACAAATGCCGGCCGGTGTGGCCGTGCGGTTAAAGGCGCTTCAGTCTGGAACCGCGTGACCGCTACGGTCGCAGGTTCGAATCCTGCCCCGGGCATGGCTGTGTGTGATGTCCTTAGGTTAGTTAGGTTTAATTAGTTCTAAGTTCTAGGCGACTGATGACCTCAGAAGTTAAGTCGCATAGTGCTCAGAGCCATTTGAACCATTTGAACCATTTTGTAAAAAAATGAATGGATGAAAATGGGGAAGAAATGGCTTCAAATATTTTTACTCTTTCAGTACGAACTTTGTTGCAGAACCCCTTATTTACGTGTGCTAATAAAAATTTAAAATTACGTGAACCTTAGCAACCCTCTCATGCTGATAAATTCATACTAACTGATTAATAAAATTTATGACATTGAAAACTGTATAAACTAAATTTTTTTACGTATTTCGGCCTTGGCACACATTTTCTAAATGCAGTGGTTTTTTAAATATTTACTGAATTCTTTCCCGGCGTTAGCTATGGAACACAAGACTGTCTCTGTTAGCATAAAATGGTTAAATATTGCCAAGCCGACCAGAACGTTTAATTATCATTGACAAAACACACTTCACTATACGTTTAAGTTATTTGCTTTAGTAATTGAAAGAACCAACAGATTAACAACTTCAACGTTAATTATCCGCCTATGAATGCACATATGTAAAACCAGTAATAAAGCCAGTCAGCCTCAGGATCGCTGTAAAAGAAAAATATTTCGTAATTCACTGCTAATTTTACCTCCTTCCGATTTACGGGTTTGGTTAATTTATAGCGAAACATTTTTTTTTAAATGTGCTGCCGCTGCAACTCGTTCTGTCGCGGCACAGCCCAGCAACATCAACGATAATCGCTAAAATTGCTGAAAATTATTTAAAGAAATATTATGGATGACATGGGCAAGCTAATTTACATTAGTAATACACAACTTTGATAAATTATAATGTATTTAGACCATAACAATAATTAAAATTACACACCTTTATAATTTCTCCTCTAATAGCGGCTAAAGATGGATACAGACGAAAGAAGTCTGCTCATTCATATAATGCTACGTCACAGGTTCCTCTCTCTCTCTCAGCTCTCGAGGAAGACGACAACGAATGCACATTATGTAGTGCTTTTTATACTACTGCTGATTTTTAATATCTCTTTGTAATCTTACAACATTATTTTCCTCTGTGGCTATATTTTACATTTTTTCATTGCAGATATTAACATATTTCGTAATAACATCATGAGTATAGAAATATTACAATCATAAATACATCGAGAATATTATTACAGAAAATATTACAATAATAACCAACGTCCTTTACACAAAAGTAAATAATATTTTTTGTTAAACAATTACAGTACATACGAATTGCTTCATAGCGGTGTACATAGTACAATTAAATGTCGTTTCATTTTATTAATAGTGTGTGTGCTGCCAGGGAACGCTACACTACTCACACACTATACGAAAACGGAATCATTCGTAGTAGTCTTTAATCTGCAGTAAAGAGAAGCAAGACAGGTCACAGAAGCTGTTGCGCACACAGAAAGGTCTTTAAGTCACTAACGTGAGTCAGACAGAGAATATATGAGACAGCAGAAACATGGGTCCTAACGACTGAAAGGATACAGTACCGCCCGACATTGAAAATAGGTACAACTTTCTTCGTTATTCTTGTCATAACAACATATTTTTTTCTAACAATACATCAATTTCAATTAATACAGCGAAGCCGGATACCAGTGTAGGAAAGAATGGCAATTTACTTATTTAATTGATCACATGTGCACTCCCACAAAATAAATCCCTACATCCAATTTGGTGAGATCTTTGAAATGAATGAATGTATGGTCGTCTGCTAACCACTGATAGTGAATGTGAATATATGATCATCTTTGAGACGGTCCTTTGCTTACCTTTGGTGGAACCAAAGAGATGATATTTACCTGAGCTTTGAGCGACTGAAATGTGGCTGACCAATACGGTAACATGGTGTGCCCCCACCTCGACGGAGGTCCGAGCTGACCTGAAGAATGGCCATGTTTTCGGCTTTCTGGCGCTGGATCTTGTGTTGGTAAGACCTCTCTTAGGTGTGCTCCGTAAAGACAAAATGGAAATGAGTGTTTGGCGTCATTGGCCGGGAGGCCCCTCGCGGGGCAGGTCCGGCCGCCTTGGCGCAGGTCTTATTACATTCGGCGCCACATTGGGCGACCTGCACGCCGGATGGGGATGAAATGATGATGAACACAACACAACACCCAGTCCCTGAGCGGAGAAAATCTCCGACCCAGCCGGGAATCGAACCCGGGCCCGGAGGACGGCAATCCGTCACGCTGACCACTCAGCTACTGGGGCGGACGTAAAGACAAAAGAGTGGATAGAATGGTATGCATGTGGAATACTTAAGAGTAGTTTGGAATAATAATTTCTCTGTTCCAGGAACTATTGTGGGGAGAATTAAATGTCAGGCAGGTAATATTAAGGGGATCGTAGTAATCTTCAGAAGTGACCAACGGTCACGATGAAAGCACGTGTGGCAATAAGTTGAACTACGTCTGAGTGCATAAGTTAAGCTGAATTACTGGCATGTGTACTATAAGTTGGAAATATTTAAGAAATGGCGTGTGCAGGACTTGAAATTAGAGACGAGTACTTCCACGTGGTGAGTACTGTGTGAGTCTCAATCTGTGTATGAGACAAAGGATAAAGAGAAGTACTCGTCCATGGTATCAGTTGAGGACTCGCGTGTGTGATGAATATGTTCTTAATATTACTTTGTGTGTTATGTTCCCGTGTGACGCTTGATTCAAACTATAATACTCTGAGAGAGAAGCAAGGTGAGTCAGCCGTCTATCCAGCAACGCCACATGGCTTGCATTGCATAGGAAGACGTGCATATATCCTCCAGAGTTCGTAGTAGGAAAGGAAAGTTACGAAGTGGGGCAGTGTCGTGTGAAACTGGGATGAATATGAATTGAAGTGGAAAAGCTGAAAGTGATGTGATTATAACGTTGTGACTATTCTTGGTGTTGTATTGTCTGTTGCCAGTGTGATGTATTTCATATAATATAAGTATGTGTGGTTTGCATGGGAGAGTAGCAAGATAGGTTCAGAGGCAGTGGGTTATGCATGTTCGTTTTTGTACCGCTCGGTCTGGAGGAAATTTTCGTAATGATGGGTGTGAGAGTCGAAATGTGAGATATAGCAAAAGATCCACCATGCTATCCAGAAAGTGCACTGTAGTATTTGATAATTACGAGACCATAAGATGGAGAATCACCAATGTAAAGCCATGCCCACAGGGCGGAGTTTCTCATGTGCAATTGTTGTAGAAAATGTAATGGTGTGTTTGGGTTATAGAATTTATCGGAATAAATTTTCCTTAAGTAGTATGTTTTCATGATATCCAGAATTTATAATGTGTGCGCCATTCATATTCAGTGTGATGGCCACATGTTGATCAAAGCCGTTGGGTAAGAAAGAAAATGTGGTATTGCCAGTGCGTAGTGAACAGTCAGAGTTGTGTAAATTACTAATAGTCAGATGTGCGTTATCCGTTTCCGTTGCGTAATGTTCAAACATGAGAATAATTTGTAGCTTAATTGTGAGTACCAGAGCTCATAATCAGTCATTGAGAAATATGAATAAATCCACTCGCTTGGCAGACCACTCATCTTGCAGGCCTGACTGCTTGATGCCACAGTATGAGCAAGGCACGTGGGTGCGTCTCACGACAAACGAGGAATAACTGTTAGAGATGGAAAAGGAAAGCACTGCGACAAATATATGGACACTAAATTTAAGTGCGCAAGGAATATACCAGGTACACCAATGGAAAGAATAGTGAAGGAGGTATTCCAGGGGAGCGAGACCTCGAAAACAATGGATATAAGAGGCAGTAGAAGATTTACAGCGAACAGGGGTCCTAAAATGGATAGCTGAGATTAGAAGAGAATGGACGAATATTTTATTGGACGTCCAAGTACTTCATGGGCTGTAGCATCGAGAACAGTCCAGTCAAATAATTGATTTTCTAAGTTAGTAGTTAATAGTGTTGAACTGGTTCAATTGAAAGAAATTTCTCATGGTGCGACTACGTTGTTTGTCCTAGTGTAATTACTCGTTCTCTTCTTATGAGACTGCTGTCAGAGGCTGCATTCTACTTAAAACTACATTTCCTCAAACGGAACGTAGTGCTGTAACATGCAAAACTGATCTGGCAACTGAAGCAGGCCCCCTCATGCACAGGTTGAAGAAACAGCACACTGATGGCATGGAATCAATTTCATTTACCGCCAAATAGTGCTGTACGCACATTCTTTGTCCACAAGAGCTATTAACTCAGACAAGAGTAACACCAGTATATCGCTATCAAGAAGTGCCATCAAAACAGGTTGCTGTTCGATGCAATGCATGCTGAAATGATATCCCGTGTATTTCTTAATGGAAAACTTCCATCTCTATTAAGAGTCATAGTAAAGTTAGTAACAACAGAGTCCTTCAGTGACAGAGAAGGGAATCAGGTGACTGTATTGACAGACACAAAGAAACTCCATGGTGTAATGAGAGAAATTCAGGAGCAATCAATAAGAAGAAGAAGACGAAAAAGAAGAAGAAGAATAAAGCGAGGAGTGAATGGTTTAAAAACATAACCGAACATTATAGAGCCAATTGGAAGCGGGCAAGTAGAGCAGAAGGAAAATGATAGCAATGACTAAGAAGATGTTTTGGGAGAAGTTCACAAAAGATATAACACAGAATTTTAAAGGAGATATTACACCGCATATTACGTAGCAGGGAAGAAGAAGCCTTGAACTTACGGAAAGAATACTTTCAAAAACTATATGAAGGATACGATGAAAAAAATTCACGTGATGAGACAGAGGGATAACACGATCATAGAGAAAACTGAAAGAGAAGGTCTTCAGATGCTTAACGTCCAGAAAGTTATATTAGAAATGAAAAATGGCAATTCTCTTGGTGTAGAGATAATCACAATGGAAACGATTAAAGCCGCAGGACCTATCGATTCCTGATGATCGGAACAAGGCAATTATTGTACCCATTTTTAAAAATGGTAACAAGGTGATCTTTGAATATTACAGAGGAACAGCATTACAGTGCTACTGCACGAATATCTATGAAAAGATAATTTTACAGAAAACCAGGAATAAGATAAATCACAATTAAGAGAAGAACAACGAGGATTTCGACCGGGAAGATCAACTATAGATACCATATTTATAGCCAGACATGTTACAGAAAAGAAATGGGAACGATATTGTAATTGCATTCATAGATGTAAAAACCGCTTACAACACTGGTAGGAGGAAAGAAATATGACAAGGTCTGAATAGACTGCAATTGTCTAGAAGAATGCAACTATCTATTAGAAACATATACAAAAAATGCCTGAATTATGTTATAATAAACGGCAAGAAATCAGACTGATTTAGAACGGAGAGAGGGATTCGGGAAGGAAGTGTGCTCTCATCAGTCCTCTTTAACACACTCATGGACAACATCATACACAAAATTCGACAGGGATAAACTGCAGTCGATATGAAAATCATATCATATGTAGACGATGTGATGGTTCGGGAAGAAAATGAACAGATATTGTAAAACAACAAAATACTCGGCGGGGAGTAATTGAAGTAGTATACATGGAAGTAAACTTAAAAAAAGTGAAGTACTGAAAACCAGCAGGAAAAATGAAAAGATGAATTATATAAGTTGAAATGCAAAAATTATTATAGAAATAGATGTTTTCGAGTGTCTAGGAAGTAAAGAAATCTAGAAAGGAAACGTCAGGGATGAAATTTCGGAGAGAATAGAAAATTGGTAGGAATTTTATTATTGTGTATCTGCTGTAACTAGAAACAGGAAAATACCTACCAAAGCAAAGGTCATATGGTCTGCCAGTTTTGACCTGTGGATCAGAATGTTAGACTTGGACAAAAAAAATCCGAGCGGATTCGCTTTCTACAATGGATCCTGGGTAAGACGAAATGGGACAAGATAATGTATGAAACAATATGAAACACCCTTTAGATCAGTCCGCTAAAAGGAACTATGGAGGGAAATAGGCTTGAATGGTTTGATCACACTAAAAGAATGGTACAAGAAGTACTTTCCAGAATGGACGGAATCTGTTCGGAGACTATTTGAAAGACTACGAACAAAATGGAGAGCAGAGGTAAAGGATGTTGTGAAACTGAGAAGCCTGCAGTGGAGAAGATGCTGAATGATAGACTTTGAGAGAAAAGAGAGACTTGGAAGACGGTCTGTGAACGACCTGCCTAAGCAGAAAAGTTTCAGGAAAAATAAGAAAAATAAGATGAAGAAATATGGACCGGTTAGAAGTGGATCACGTGATTCTGGGAAATAACTCGGAGTGTAAAGCCACATTCATTTGATAAATGTAACGGAGGGAATTCAGATTCAAGCGGCTCTGAGTACTATGGGACTTAACATCTGAGGTCATCAGTCGTCTAGAATTTAGAACTACTTAAAACTGACTAACCTAAGGACAACACACACACATCCATGCCCGAGGCAGGATTCGAACCTGCGACCGTGGTGGTCACACGGTTCCAGACTGAAGCGTCTAGAACCGCTCGGTTACAAAGGCCTGTGGAGGGAATGCAAGTACCAAACAATAGGGTAAGGGCTGATACAGGAATAAAAACAGAACAAATCACTCACAATAAAATGGATTACCTGTTCAATTAAGAATTCATAAATGATTGTCTAATCTCGCGGCATATAGAAAGAATTAGTCATTTATTATGAGCCCGAGGAAATGGAAAAATACCTCCCCTGACCCTGGGCAGTTATCGTACCACGTCCAATTTTTCAGTAAGTTATTTTAAAACCTTTTTCCTTGTTGGATACACCAAAGCGACCTTTTGCTTAGTGATATCCTGGCTTTTTTTTAATCAAAAAATAATAGCATGGAGCCCAATAACAAACGCGCCTCCGCTGCCACTCGACTGTATTTTTGTTATACCCAGTAGGTAGAAGCGATCCTTGGTATGAAATCGGAACGATTTTCTTGTTATCTTGCGCGTGCTCCTCTGATCGCTGCTCCAGAGAGTAGGTGCACGCCCGGTTTTGGCAAACCATAAGGCCCCGCCGGAACCTTCTTGGTGTTACACAGACGCCGGTAACCAGTTTTCTTTCTGTTGTAAATTTATTTATGTAATCTTTAGGCAGCGAAAATTTCCCTTTCCTTGGGGCTTGTTGTTTGCTTTCTCTGATCCTATTCCAACATCAATCGAGCCTCGATTCAGTAAAAAATGTGTTACGTAATTATTTCATTATTTGATATTAATCCTTAAAAACCCAATGTAACAGAAGCAGGTGCCCTGTGATCGTTGAAATTATCACACAAAGAGGTATTGTTATTTGTCGAGATAAAGATGTTATTCCTCCACTCCCACCTCTCTCTCTCCCTCTTTCTGTCTCATTCTTTTTTTATCTTTGCAGTATCATTAGTTTTGCCGAAGCAAATATTTTTAGGTACCAAAACCACAGCCCCTGTTAAATTGGACAGGCAGCCCTTATATCAATTTTCGCATTGAGTGACAAGAACAATATGAATCTACCTCTACGACTTTTATAACTTTTACAAAGGGACCTTGCAAATTGGCCTTATATTTTCTTCATAATTATAAGATTTATACGCAGAAAAACTTTAAATATTCTTTTACTTAAATCCCGTATTTATTAACAATAGAAATTTTGATTTACAAATGAAGAGTGCCAAATCTGGTATTTGTCTGCAGAATGAATGAAACACGTATCTTTGTTTTTATAAAACAGGTTTTCACGGCCGGTATTGTCTTCGCTTAAAACTTCCGGGCTAATAGGCCGTGGTCGATGTATAAAATTCTCCCCTGGCGTTCCATCTCCGGCTGCGTGAGACATCGTCCGCGGTAAAGCGGCGAACTGCGAAGAGAACTCGAGGAACCGTTGATTATATAGGCAGTACAGAGGGCGCCACTGACCATCACACGCCGGGGGCGAAAAAATTCCTTGTAGTTGTGGATAGGTTTATATCGGTACCACAAAGAAAAGTGTGAACACCCGTCTTGTTGAACATAAGAGGAATTGCCGCCTGATTCAAACGGATAAATCGGCCGTAGCAGAACATGTTTACCAGGAGGGTAATCATGAAATAAAATTCAGTGAGATGAGAGTCATATCTAAAACCTCGCATTATTATGCGCGCATATGTAGAGAGGCTATCGAGACAGATAAACAGCGTAATAATTTCAACAGGAGAGAGAAAAGTGTTAAACTGGATAAAATATGGATGCCAGCGCTGCACCGCAAGCGTGTCGATCGATTACGAGAATTTTGGAATTATCTGAGACAGTCTCATAGCCAACGCCACGTGATGGACAGTGGTGTCCTCTGTACTGCCTATATAATCAGCGCTTCCTCGAGTTCTCTTAGCAGTTCGCCGCTTTACCTCGGAGGATGTCTCGCGCATTCGGAGACGAAACATCAGGGGAGAGTTGTATGCATTTACGACGGCCTATCAGCTCGGAAGATTTAAGTGAAAACGTGTCTCTGTGTTGTACGTAACTTAATTGTATCCTAAAATTGAGAACTTAGGGTAATACTAGAGAATTACGCTGCTAGCCTCACCTCCATAAGAAATACTGAGACAAATTCGGAAATTAATACTTCATTAAGAACATTGTAAGCGCCATATCAAGAAAATAATAGGTTCTTCGTGCCAACAGGAAAGTTTTTGCAAGTTGACTCTTCAAAAGAAGAAACAGCAAAAAGCCCTAGTTAATAATTCTATCGTCGCGCGGAGTGGCCGCGTGGTTTGAGGCGTCCTGGTGTGTGTGTTGTTCTTAACATAAGTTACTTTAAGTAGTGTGTAAGTCAAGGGACCGATGAACTATGCAGTTTGGTCCCTTAGGAATTCGCACACATTTGAACAATAAATCTATTTATTTACACAAGTAGCGCCGTTACCCGTTTCGAACCGACAGATTCATTTCCAGAGGGTTGTTCACGTTTGTATTACATTTGTTGATCTTTACTTCAGTTGTTGGCTGTTTCTTCAAACAACTAATATAAACATTACGAATTTTAATATATTTTTACTGTAAGGAAATTCCTCAAAATAATATTAAAGAATCCCTTAAATTTTTTAAAATGAAGGTAATATAAACATGGACATCCGTCTGCAGAAGAACCTGTCGGTTCGAAACCAGTAATGGCGCTATTTGAGTAAGTAAACACCATTATTAACAGTGGCTGATTGCTGTTTCTTCTTTGCAGCACGACTCAGTATTTTAATTTTTTTATGGAATTAAAATAAATGTAATATTTCCTTGACATTAACAAGATTCGAACCAGCAATTGCACCCACACAATCGGCATTCAGCTACAATCGGCATTCAGCTACCTATAAATTTTGAGAATGTATTGTGCTCAATGGCCTTGAAAAACTTTTAACCTTCAAACACAGTTTTTGAGTTTCTTGGAAAACTACTTTCTACTGCTTTAGAAATCTGACGTACTGGCACTGAGCTTCAAAATGAATGCATATAGTGTGAAAAATGAAGATTAAGAGATAGGTAAGGCACTTCCAAAATAGCACCAGGTCGAGTGTTGTAATGGCTTCCTCAGCTTCCTCGCGATCAGGTATATCCTATTGTGCTGATAATACTTTTTTAAATTTTTTTTTGGTTTATTTATAGACGCAATCACATTCTTATGACACAGTTATAACCGGTTTCGGCCATACAATGACCATCTTGACAACGCATGAACCTGTGTTCGGTGTATGTCGCGTTTAGAACCTGACGATGGTCATTGTATGGCCGAAATCGTTTATGACTGTGTAAGGTGTCAGGCATATCCAACACCTTCCATGAAAACCCTGACATGATAAGCAAATCCGGCAGTATGTCACATAGCTCCGAATAAATCGTGACATTAAATTACCAAAGTAATACGATCGACGAGTGAGCAAATGGAATACCACAGACTAACACAATAACGCCTAAATGCATGTCATACCTTTCCACCGTGAAACAGACGCAGTACCGAGGGGAGAAACGAGAACAGAAGCCGAGAGCAGAGTCGCGTAAGCTAGGAGGCCCTACGATAAGGGACGGACACCCATATCGCCAGCCAACCGCCAAAACCACCCCCAGCCCATGTTAAAAGATAGAGACCTCCAGAAGAAGAGTATAGATCTTACGATAACACTAAAAGGGCCACACCAGCTGCAAGTTTTAGCGTGAGATTTTTTCGCCTCTCTTTTACGTTGCAAACGTTAAAAACATTGCCCCACCTCGAAAAGTATAACGTTTCTCATTGGATAGACAGAATTTTGTAGGCAGAGCTTAAGGTTAACATTGAGACCCTGATTGGTCAGTTGAAAACACAGCCAGATAGCTTTTTTTAAACCAACTTCGGTAAATTGTAGTAAGGAGAAGTTAGGAGAGAGTTGCTTCCGAGACGGCGAGGTGTGGAGCTGAGTTGCCCGCCGCCCCCTGACACTGCCTACACACCGACAAGGTAATGAACGCACGCGATGCCGCATTTTTGAGCGCATAAAGCTTAACTCAGAACTGCAGAAGTCTCATCTGTTACACCCCCTTTTTGCGTAATACAAGTGTCGATCGTCAATTTAAGCTCATGGTATTCACATTTGCTACGTAAGGTAAAATCTGAAACGCGATGATTTTTCTGTTATATAATTATTGAGAAGCCACATCAGCCACTGTAATTTACGACAAGTTAGATAAGTAATTAAAGATAATTGAGGGTCACTGTAGACCATTTTGATAGTTTTAACTTTTGTGAAACTTAATTTAAACCTTGGTTATAGATGTGATATGGCATAGGTCATCCTTCGATCCATTGTAGAACTTGGAAACCCATTCAGGGAATATTCGTTCACATTTTTGTTGAACGCAGTTGGTTTTTATCATCCTGTATTAAAATATTTCCTTCTATCAATAGTGCAATTTATAAACCATGTTTTGTGAGTAGATTAAAATTTCCAATGGTAAACTTAACTGCTTTTTCGACGTTATTTTACCAGCTAACTAAAAATAGGAATTCCTTGAACCGCTTCCACTACATTTAGTTAGTATTAAGATTCTTTTACAGGGAGTGCAGTGGAGAGGACGCTGAAATCATTAAGTATTTGATTATATCATTGCTAGTCTCACTGAACTCTTCTGATCTCTACATGTCATGTGTGGTCTGGCGTCTCCTTACCTGCAACAGGTCCCAGGTTCAAACTAGTCAATTCCCTAACAAACACGCTCAGAGCATGAACAAACAGACACCACGCAGAATGTTAGAACTGTGTCATAAGAATGTGAATGCGTCTATAAATAAACGATATATTTTTACAAAAGAATCAACCACTCACTCAATGGACAAAATATCATTTTTTCCAAAGTCCTGGTAGTAGCTAGTGCATATTCAGTAATACAATGTTCTTGACTCTAGTGGGCCGCAGCTCTGAGGATAACCACATAGAGGTCATCTGGAGCGACGTGGCTCAGTGAAGCCTGCACGGGTTTCGCAAGTGCGGTTGCGGGCTGCAGTTGGCAGCGGCACGGCGTGAGGCCTACATGGAAGCGATGACGCGTACCTCCGTCGCTGTCAGCGCAGTGACCGCTTTCCTCTCTTCCCAGTGGCCGGGTCGCACACAGACGCGAGCCAGCACACCACACCCGCGACCTGCACCGCGGTCTCCTCGCACTTTGCCAATAAACCTGTCGTGGTGCCGCGTAACGTGGCCTTAACAAGCACCGAGAATACGTGGAATTCTCAGAATAGTATTCTATGCACTGAGCCAACGAGCTTCGTTAAGACGTTTGCGAGTCGCCATATAGAGAATTATCTGCTCTTTTTATAACGTGGTTAGTTTTCTGTTCAGTGTCTTGCTCTAACGTTAATCTGGAGCTTCAAAGTAAAATAAAAACACGTTTGCCTAAACGAGCTACTAGCGCAGTCTATCATTCTGTTCCTGTGAAATGTGCCTGAAACGTTTCATTAGTTCAAGTATGTATAGGAAGGTTGTAATTACAGCGCAGCTATTTACAGAAGTCCGATGTGGGCTGTAATTATCGAATGGCAGCGAATCGTGGTATATATTCCAGTGCGTTTATGCAGAACCGATTTACACTGAAAAAAAATAGTTCAACTTTTGGCCACCATGTGCGAGTCTGGCGCTGTGAATGCAATAAAGATGTATAGAAATGTTTCCGTATGGTATGGATTAGGAACGAGACGTGGGTAGAAAACGCCAAGCAAGTGAGAAAGGCATAATACTGAATTAGCACTGAAGCTAGGGAACGATGACCTCTGCAGTTTGGTCCCATAAGACCTTACCACAAATTTTCAAATTACACTGAAGCGCCAAAGAAACTGGCATGCGCATTCAAACTCAGAGATATGTAAACAGGCAGAATACGGCGCTGCGGTCGACAACGCCTATGTAAGACAACAAGTGTCTGGTGCAACTTTTGGATCGGTTACTGCTGCTACAATGGCGGGTTATCAAGATTTAAGTGAGTTTGAAGGTTTTGTTATGGTCGGTGTACCAGCGATGGGACACAGCATTTTCGAGGTAGCGATGAAGTGGGGATTTTCCTGTACGACTGTTTCACGAGTATACCGTGAATATCAGGAATCCGGTAAAAACCCAAATCTCCGACATCGCTGGGGCCGGAAAAAGATGTTGCAAGAACAGGACCATCGACGACTGAAGAGAATTGATTACCGTGACAGAAGTGCAACCCTTCCACAAATTGCTGCAGACTTCAATGCTGGGCCATCAAAAAGTGTCAGCGTGCGAACCATTCAACGAAACATCGTCGATATGGGCTTTCGGAGCTGAAGGCCCACTCGTGTATCCTTGATGACTGCACGGCACAAAGCTTTACACCTTGCCTGGGCCCGTCAACACCGAAAATGGATTGTTGATGATGGGAAACATGTTGCCTGGTCGGACGAGTCTCGTTTCAAATTGTATCGAGCGGATGACGTGTACGGATATGGAGGTAACCTCATTAATCCACGTCCTGCACGTCAGCATGGGACTGTCAAGCTAGTGGAGGCTCTATAATGGTGTGGGACCTGTGCAGTGATATGTGACCCCTGATACGTCTAGATACGACTCTGACAGGTGACACGTACATAAGCATCCTGTCTGATCACCTGCATCCATTCATGTCCATTGTGAATTCCGACGGGATAGGGCAATTCCAGCAGGATAATGCGACACCCCACACGTCCGTAATTGCTAAAGAGTGGGTCCAGGAACACACGTCTGAGTTTAAACACTTCCGCTGGCCACGAAACTACCCAGACATGAACATTATTGAACATATCTGGGATGCCTTGCAACGTTATGTTCAGAAGAGATCTCCAGCCCCTCGAACTCTTACGGATTTATGAACAGTCCTGCAGGATTCATGGTGTCAGTTCCGTCCAGCACTACCTCAGACATTAACTGGTCGAGCGACATGAGGTGTTGCCCCATCTTGCATGAAAAAAATAGTTACCACACAGTTGCGCTCTTTCAGGGCATTAATCCCATGCTGTACGAGAAGGTTTCGATAACGTGCAAATGTCACAGTACACATGAGAGGCCCTCTGGGTGTATTCTCTTCAAAGAAAACTCACTGAGAATAAAAGAGCTTATGATTGCACACCACAGAGTCACATACAACGAGTGCAATGGTTTCTCATGCAGAATGTACGGTTTAACAGCACCACAATTGGGAAGTTTTGTGTATTCACTGCACCCTGTAGTGTAAAATGTGTCTCGTCAGTCCACAGAATATTGCCCAGCTACGTTTCATCAACTTCGATCCGTGCCAGAAACCAAAGACCAAACTCAGAAGATTTCTGGGGTTCATGAAGTTTCAGTTACTGCTCCGCCTAGATTTTCTACGGGTAACAGTGTAAAACTGACAGCAAAATTTTCCGTATTTTTGACTATAGTATGGACAATTCTCGTTACACTGCACGAGCACTAACACGACCTGGGGCACATGGTCAGTTACAGCAACAGCAACCTCGCCAAAAACTTCCCTGGGATAGGACGCCTTCCTCTTCCAGGTGTCACGCAGAGCTCACTAGGGTTTCGAATTTATGATTTTCTTTAAACAATTTAATGACACCGGGCCTCTCCTCAGCGTAGAAACGCAATTGCCGCCATTCACTTCCCGTATTAACAGTGACCGGTCTCTTTTCTCGATAACCAAACTGTTCACTCACATATGGATGCAGTGCCGCCATGCAAGCAGTGTACAGTGCCACATTTGCACCTGCTGGTCACAATTGGAACTAATTTGCTTTCCAGCGCAAATCGGTCCACATTAACGCATTAGCATATCTACCAAATTTCACTGCTATACGACAATTACGGCACCCACTGGACTTCGGTGAGTAGATTGCACGCGGAATAATGGGGCTAGTAGATGCGCAGTCGGCAGGGCATGCGTTGGTGCAGAGTGGTGGTGGTGGAGGTCCAGGCAGGAGCTATAGGGGTAATGCTGAGCGCTGGAGGTGAAGTGCCTTTCTAAACTGAAGCCAACACTCAAATTTTTTGTAAATATTAAGTGGGGACCCTCCACACCCACACTTGCATGGTGATCATTCAAAACGATCTGTCATCTCTGCTTTGCTTAGCTGAAAATGCAACAAAAGCACGATTTATTTTCGTCTGGCTTGTTAACCATCTGTATATTCCAGAGGACACCGTGACTGTTGAGCAAGATCTACACTTTTAAATTCTTGCCATCTCAAAATTTGCTTTTTTCACCAAAACGAAGTGTTACCTATCTAACATGTTATTCAGACGAGGGAATTCTGAAGTTTAATGAGTGAGGAACTGAAAAAAGTTAAGTCAATAGCTTATGAAAAAGCACATTCTCGATACAAAAATGAACGTCTAATGTTTTCGCTTATGTTGTTCCAAAACTCATAGTAGTTCTCTTTTCATCAGCTACCTATGGCCCTTAAAAATTACATTCTTTCTTCAAAAAAGTCTGTAGTTTGTTAAATACCATTATACATAACGAAGTTTTGCGTAATAAACATATGGCAAAGCACTCTCCCCTGTCCATGATACCATTTGCCAAAATCTCATTTCGGTACATCAAACAGTTTATGAAATATGTGTTGTGGATATTTTACCCTGCCTTTGTCACTGGCGCATGCAATAGCAAATGAGTGTTTTTGCATCAAATCAATTTTCTCGAGATTGGTGACATATCCCAAATCTAAAGAAAAATTCAATATAGTAGCCAGATTTCATATGCAACAACATATCATGTAATATATACCAAACGCAAAATCATAGCGAACCATATTTTTCATTGATAATTTTTTCGAATTTCGAATGCTGTGTGTGAATTCCTAAGGGACCAAACTGCTGAGGTCATCGGTCCCTAGACTTAGACACTACGTAAAATAACTTATGCTAACAACAACACACACACATATGTCCGAGAGAGAACTCGAACCTCCGGCGGGAGCGGCCGCACAACCCGTGACATGGCGCCTCTAACCGCGCGGTCGCTCCGGGCAGCTTTTTCGAATTTCGAGCAGTATCTTGCTAATATGCAAAAATCCCAATATCCATGACTGTTAACAAAATGATGGGCACATCACAATGAAGCTAACATGTAAGGTATAAATAGAGGAAAACTAAACTTTTCTTCCGAATAGTTTGCGTCAAATTGTTGAAAAAAATTTCTGGACTTGCGTCTCCATTCTATCATCGCCAACCGGCTGGATGGGGCAAACATCGTCCTCCCCTTCCGAACAAACGAATGAATTCGCTCAGCACTTGGAACGAAAACTTGTCACTGCGCATCAGCCACCGTATCCTGTACGGACTCTAGCCACACTTTAATTATAATCATCTGCTATTATTACATAACCTTCAATGTTCTCTCTTTCCTCATGCTAATAATAATCATCGTCTACGTAGTCAAAAGCTTTGTACAGCAATAAACACTACTACCAGTTAACTTCATAGAGTCGTATTAAATTTTCCTCGTAACCATTAAAAATGGCATTTATTTCCAAATATTCCTTTTTATTTATAAATGACTCGGAAATGTGCACTGTCGGTGAATGCGACATCTGGTCTCTAAAGTGTTGGTGCTAGAGAAAGATGGGAAAGATCTCGTGGATCGCGAAGTTCACAAACGACGAATTTCTTGGAAGAAAAGTGGAAGGAGGTCGTTACAATTAACAGTGCGTAAAAGAAGATCTCAGTTAATTGCTTGTATTTACCGTTAACGTGTTGGACGGAATGATTCAGTCGAAGAAAGGAAGAGAGGAACCAACTCTACTACTCTGTTCAGTTCACAAATCGATGATGAAATTGATGAGTTGTATGAGAGACCCTCATAATCATATGAAAAGAAATACGGTCCTGGGGAGACAAGACTATAGGAGAATATAATGGTTCAAATGGCTCTGAGCACTATGGGACAACTTCTGAGGCCGTCAGTCCCTTAGAACTTAGAACTACTTAAACCTAAGGACATCACACACATCCATGCCCGAGGCAGGATTCGAACCTGCGACCGTAGCGGTCGCGCGGTTCCAGACTGTAGCGCCTAGAACCGCTCGGTCAGCTCGGCCGGCTAGGAGAATATAGTTCAGAAAAAATGGTTAGAAACGAGTACGGCTTCTAGAGGAAGGGCTTCGGTAAGTTCTAATCAGTTGTACCAAACACACTCGGCGAGAAAAGAATGTCTGGTTGTGAAAGTCCAGTAGGAAAGAAACGTCATCGAGGAACTATAATGTCGTTCGCCAAGTGGTTGAAGTTGGCCTGGACGATATAGCCAACAGCTGATACGGACATCTACCATAACTTACTACAAAGAATAGACGGAAATTCGAATGGTTAAAAATTTGAAGCACCGGAGCAGGAACTTGCGGTGCTGACGAAGTAGGAAACGATTCAAAGAAGTCGAAATTTTACAAACCATAATATGAGCGCAGAGGACCTAAGGCGAAAAGCAGAAAATTTTAATCAAGAGAAATTAGTAATGGAGGAACAACTATAAATGCAAGGTAAAGCTAAAGTAACGGCCAGTAATAACTGAAGAAGTATTTGAAATTATTAACAAAGGAGAAGAGTATGAGAATACATGGATCACAAAATAAAGCTGTTTAAAGAGTCATATTACATTAGAAAAAAGAGCAAAAATTTAACATCCGAGAGAAAAAGTGAATAACTGAAAAAGGAAATTTCTACTTTTCGTACCACCCAAAAAAGTAGAAAAGTGCCAAAACTACGTATGAGTGCATATAGCACCACAGATGTGCAGACCTAAATGGTAGTTACACCTGAGTTCCCTTGGAATAAAGAAAATTGCAGTAGTGCAATGTAAGTGTTGAGTTGATGTGGAAAGGTCTGAGACATTAATACTGTGACCGCATTGTTTCAAAGCACTCACAAGTTTGAGATGCAAAATTGGAAGCAAAGCTCAAGCAAATTCCTGCGGAGCTGATAAATCCAAACACAAGGACTACATCAGTGTGTTGTCCCTTATGTCCTGAACAGATAAGAAGTACGTAACCTGCTCGTATAGCTTAACATACAGCGCGCTAAGCTTGTTAGACAGATAAGTGGACCAAACAGGAGTCGAATATGTACTACGGATTAAAAACCATTTTTATAGCACACCAGCTAACCTGAATGTGGTCCTAGGCTGTTTTCCACCCTGTTTTATGCAAATGCTAACCTAGTCCCCAGTCTCTGTCTCAAATAGGATATATACAAACACTAGAACTACAATAACAAAGAGAACAAAGTTTACACGATTTACAGACGTGGTAAATACGACTTCTCTCTCTTAAGCTAACTCACGACTATTGCGACAGGAAGAATATCAGGCACAAAAGTATTAAACTGTAAAAGAAACTTGCCAAATACTGAAAACTGCAGCGCTGTAGGACGGTGTAACTATTAGGAAAGAGATAGAGGTAGCTTCCATGCAGCTGATTAGCATAATGTACGTCAGGCTAGAAGATACTGTGGTCGATGAGCGGTAGATAATGTGAGCGGTAGTTGTGATTTTTGCGGTATCGATTGTATTATCGTTGACTGCACCTGGCGTGCCACTCAAAGCTGCGCGAAAGACAGCGCTTCAAGCAACTACAGTTCTAAGCTATGTAGTGGGACGAAATTGAAGCGTCACCCATCCACCAGTGTCAGCCCAGTTTGCAGGTGAATATAAGTTTAATTTAGTTTTTGTTTATGTATTTTTGTAATATTTTGTAATGGTTGTGAATTGCCTAAAGTTTTGTATTTTTTTATGTTTCATGTACGGAGAGGGCGGCGCAACGAACGGAGACAGCATCTTCGCTGCCACGACCAGAGAGAAAATTGCTGGCAACTATACGTCGCGGGTCGAAAGCCAAAGAGCAACAGAAGATCCTGGAACCGAGTTGTTGCGTCGTGCTTCTAAAAATTGATAAATGAAAATATGTAATTTTTTTGTACAACAATGATATCATAGGAAGTTTAATCTTATTGAAAATGTTAGTCCTATCTTGTCAAGGCTCAGGTTCACGTCTGTATGTAGGAAGATAATAAACTAGTGGATGCTATTAAAGTTGAAATACGTTTTCTGAGGATTTATTTATGAAGAATTATGTGAATGATTTAATAATATATTTGACAAGATTATTGAATTTTGACAGCGTTCATCGCGACTTTGAATCTCAAAAGTGTATTCAATGTGTGGCTCTAATATCGATTAAATCAAGATAACGTGTGTCAATATAATTTCTGAGGAGAAACATACGAAATCTAAATTGAAAAAGTTCACGCAAACCAATTGGCCCGAGTGACGTAATTCTGCGCATAAGACTCAAATGATGTTTTACAGTTTCGTTCAAGAACCATTGTGGGACAATTTAAGAAGAATATAAGTAATTTTGAAGTGGGTTGTAACTGACGTAGGTGACGAAGTCTACACATGGTCATATGTCGAAAGAAAATCATTTATAAAGAACTTACGTCGTTACACTACAGCTAGCCCCAGACTGAATGCATCTATAGATTTACCAGCACTAGTACATAGGGCTGCAGTCAGGAACTTACATAAAACTGTCACGACGCTACTAAGCATTGCTGAGAGGAACGTAATGCAACATATTCTACTTCTCGTCCCATTTCTGTTGAAAAAATTCATAATTTGTTCAGTGACATCGTCGAATATTGCCGTTTCAGCCTCTATAGTTTCATTACCTTCCGATCGGTGGCGGCGCTGTACGTAGTGTTCAAACTGGTGTATGTAAAGGATGTGCGTTGGAAGCAGAGAACTATAAGCTGCACACAGCTGTGACTCCTGCGATGTTGGAATGTGCGGAGACTCTCATTCGAGGTGATCGACGGATCACACTGAAACACCTCGGTGCTCAAATCGACGTCTCTATTGGTGGGGCTGACACGTTTGTCTTCCAGTTGGGGTACTCAAAGGTGTCGGCCCGCTTGGTTCCTCACCGCCTAACAGGAGACCATTAAGAGCATAGAAGGACCGTTTGCGCGAAATTACTTGGACGTTACGAACTTGAACATTATTATTTTTCCATGAAACATCGTCACAGCCGATGAAACTAGAGTTCATTACTTCGAACCGGAAATAAAACGGCAGTCAATGGAGTGGCGCAAGACCACTTCTTCTCTCAAGAAGAAGTTCAAAGCCACACCCTCAGCCGGTAAAATTATGGTGAGTGCTTTTTGGCACTCTGATGGAGTTATTCTGTTTGATGTCCTCCCTCGTAGTATAACGATAGACTCGGACCTCCTCCATGACAACGCAAGGCTTCACACAAGGCTGCGCATCCGGAAGGAGCTCATAAAACTTCATGGGACTATTGTTCCTCATCCACCCTACAGTCCGGATCTCGAAGTTCCAATTCCTGTCCATTTGGCCCAAAAAAGCACGTATTCAGTGTGTGGCGGAATCGGTTTATAGTATTGCGTGACTTTAATTACTTATAAATGATATTTCAGGTAGATCAAAAAAGTATAAAACCAGTTACCTATTGTCAGCGCAACTGTTCGTTTGATCTCAAAAATGAAATGTATGTAAAGTCGTGTGAGTTGGCACTAAATTGCATATCATTTATCAGATTTTACACAACTGTTAACTTAACATGGAAGCACTTTTCTCTAG
Organism: Schistocerca cancellata; assembly: GCF_023864275.1. Lineage (NCBI taxonomy): Eukaryota > Metazoa > Arthropoda > Insecta > Orthoptera > Acrididae > Schistocerca > Schistocerca cancellata. Next base: position 484,725,042 of record NC_064628.1, read on the forward strand.
CAAAAGGAACGTTTAGTCACAAAATACTACCCGCGTACAACACTGACGTATGTCTCCTATAAAAATATTTCATGTAAATCGTCAGAAATAATTAGGCTTGATACATCAGCAATTAAGAAATTGATATTAGGTAACGTGCTGTGAACACTATTTTTAAAGATTCAATCTGAGTTGAATTCTGTCTTTTAAAGTAGATTCGGGACCACCGGTCCACATTTTTTCCATTCATTTACATTTAACAACATTTATGTTTGTTAAAATTCTCGATTCAAAACGGCCGCAGAGATATTTTTGCTAAGATGGCGGCAGACAGACGATAGTCAATTTGTCTATTGTTATTCTCGATTTATGTTATCAAGGTAATATATTTAGATAAAACTCTTTAAGCCTTTTATCTCTATTCTTTAGCATTTAAAATCATTTTCAATGATAAATACCGCTGTAAACTACGTTGTAAGCTACTAGCGCTAACGGCTGTGCTCCTAATTGCGAAGCTGAAAATTAAAACTTAAAAACATTAATTAGATTGGATTACAACTGAAATAAATACAAATCCACGTCTAGATAATAGCCACTCTATTCTTCAAATGATAATTAACAATATATAATTACAGGTTTTATCTTTACAGACCTCACACGTCTCACGTCCTAATAGTTCATCGGTTAGCACAGGAAGAACAACCGAACCACAGTTATCACAGATAACAAAAAATATTATAATTGTCGTTGTCTATGAATGTAGTTGTCTGATAATAGTTTTAATTCACACAGAAATTAAATTATTACAGAAATAATGAAATAATTATCGTCATTTTTACACGATACAGTCCTTTTATACGTAGTATCGATAATATTTGTTGAAGTTTGTTCACTTAGTTCATTTTAACATCTTGTGGCTAGAACATAGTGTCGTGGGAAACAGTACGTGAATGATTGTTGGTTACTGATACGGCAAACGTTAGCTCCGACATCGATCAATAGAGTGGTAGCATGCGGGTATACAGCAGTAAGGTGGCGTAAGGACGTCGCGTCGAACGGTGATTATGTTGAAAAATACAGTGGGGAACAATATGGTTTACTGTAATCCTGAATAAAACAAACGTCTCGGAAAAAATGTGTTGCACTACTTATTGAAAGTTCCTTGTAATATTCAGAGATCCAAATAAGTGTTCAGCATTCAAGACTATTTGGTTCTATCAAGAGCACTACTATAGTTACACATAACTCCGTACCACAGAAGAACCTATAGCGTTCAAAGTTGTGAATAATTATTAAGCGTAAATAGTGTAAGTAAACTTATTCATGCATCTTTTAGTAGATATCTGTTTGTAGTCGTTGCTACCTCGCCTAACGACACAGACATTTTATGTTTAATCATTGAATGACGCATTTAAAAAATCAAGAGACATTCGCGATAGCAGTAAATCCAAAGAGATTGATGAATGACCCAAAATGAAATAATCCGAGGAGAACATGGATGTAACTACGTAAGTATGTGGCCTTAAAATAATCAGAAAACAATGAGAGTGGTACTCCTGTATATAAGTCACAATAACGGCGAAATAGTTCAGTCGTGTTTCAAACGGGCCTTAAACGCAAGTATAGTTTTCCGGAAAGAGAGGGTAGAAGCTCGTTATTCTCTGCCACGCCTCTCTCATTGCCTGGCCACATACAGCAAGTTAATGAAGAGCTCAGACGCATACTGGAGGACGGATAATGAGATGCGATGCAACTGTAGTGCACAGTGGGTCGAAAACGTACGGCTAGCAATTAAACACAATTGAAAATGCAAATGATCGAACAGTAATAGGTAAAAATGAGTCGCGGTTACAGGGAATGGCTCGAGACTCTCAAGGCGAAGAGGCTGAGTGCGGAACAACCAACATAAACGTAGGGAAATCTGAAGTGGCGCTAATCACGAAACTCCTCGGGTATCCAGCAGAGCAGTGAAGGGAAACACCTGCAGCGAATGAGGCGTTCCGGCAGCCTAATAACAGGTGGCGCCAACAGCAGCGGGCTAACAATAGGCGTGATTACGTACGCGAAAACTGCTCGCTACGACAGCGGGGAAATACCCGCGTGTGATCAGTTGGGCGTCGGGAGAAAACCTTACGGGGATACGGGGTGTGCACAAGTGTTCATTGTTTGCCCTCCCTGTCGCTATTGCTGTGGCATAACTTCATACGTGTACGCGCTCGCTCCTCTCCGTGTGTGTGAGTGTGTGTGTGTGTGTGTGTGTGTGTGTGTGTGGTGTCAGGGGGTGGGAGAGAGGAGGGGAGGAAGAAGGGAAAGTAAGGACGAGGAAGTTATTGAACGAAACTCATGTAAAATTATCAGGTAGTAGAAGCAATAAAAGATATTTTAAGATATTTTTATACAGGGTGTATCATAATGAGCGAAAAGTGACCCGGGTACGAGTATAGATAATAGAAACAATAACGTTTCAGTAAGCTTTGGTCCGCGTAAAAGCCATTTTCGAGATAACTGCGAATGTGTGGCTACGTACTGCCACATACTTCCGTGTGCAATTTGTTCCAGTTAGTAAAAATGTTATCTTGCGGATTAAGAAAACGTTCACAGCTGTATTTAAATAATCGTACAACTGAAGCGGCTTCTTAGTCCCGGAGATTACCAGTCACAGCTATGCTAGCTCTGTCTACAAGGCTACCTCAAGTACAAATGTATTTGAAGCGCAACCTGTAGAATAAAGTCGGCACTTAACTCGGCTCCAATTTCACTGGCCGCACATGGTTGTGGAATGGGGTACACGCATGACGGGGCAGAGGCACATTTGGGTTCCAATATTACCTGACAAACCTCTGGATTTTTCTGTCTTTAGTTATCCTAGAAGTGTACAGCTCTCCCACTGATACGGTTTAGCAACTGCAGCAACAAATTTCACAGTTAAAAGACGATCACTGTTTTATTGACTAACCAAAACACTATGGTTTTTCTATATCCATTCTTTTGATTGGTGTCCTGTGGGACTTCGTTGACCTTTCACTTGCATCATAAAATAAAACACCTGCAGCCGTCGTTTTGATGCTATATCAATATACCGCAATCAATTTCGGTAACTCCGTAAAGCCTGAAGATGGTTTACTGACGAAATTGATTGCAATATAACAATACCAAAACGACGGCTGCAGGGGTTTCATTTTATTACCTAAAACAGTATGATTATGCAAGGTTAAACTCTATTAATCGTCTTTATTCAGTGAGGAGTAGGTTGGCTCAGGGAAGCAATATGAACGCTCATGTGCTCACATGCAGTGACTCAAATATTCATATAATAAACGAAGATAATATTCACCATTTTCGAGCAGAAGTTGAGTCGTCAGAGCTGGCCTGTGACTGGCAGCGAAATGAAACTCGAAACTCTGTTGGGATATCGATGAATAACGTGGATCGTAACTGGGTGGGGAACCCGTTTGGCCCTTAATTGAATTTAGTTGATTGTCAGCAAAATTATCACTCTCCAGAACTGCTTCTAGCAGCTGACCTGAAATTACACAATATTCCTAACTTGAGAAATCTGAAATAACTCCCATCGAAAATCACCGTGCAAGTCAATACAGAAGCAGCTAGTCATACTCATCACATTCCAGCTCAGCGACACTCCGGCGACGAACTCTGTACAAAAACCAACCTGCCTCAGCTCCATGTCCACAGACTGAGAAAACGTGGAGTGGGATAACCGACCAATCAACAAGATGAATTTGTGAGTGGTGCGAGGTTCCTCTTCCAATCAGAAGACGTCTGTTTCGGCTTCCTTAAATTTTTCCATTGTTTCAGTGTCTAAAAAATCGCATCCTCTGCATTTAGGTCTGAGACAATCAATCGCGAGGCAGCCCGTTAAGCTGGCGTTCTCAGGCCTCTGGCACAAAACTGAACCGAAAAAGACCACCTGATTCCACCAAACTGCATTCATTTGCAATTGCACCCACATTCATTCAATCCAACGATCATCCATGTTTAAGACAGTGGTTACAGGTATGTGGTGTGGTGAATATAAAATTTAATAGAAATGAAAATTTCGGTTCCGAGCGGGATCTCCGTCCTTGCATGGAAAAAAATATGAGAAAACACAGGCAGAGAAAAGGCACTCTCTGGACGCTAAAATCACAAAATTATATGAAAGATGGATTGAGGACGCCTTTCATAGTCTCGTCCTGCTTTACAAAATGATACGGGGATCTTTCCAAGAATTGGCAGCCACTGCGGAAATGAGTGCAGCAGTGCACCCAAAGGGGAGGAAGACTCGTGCAACCTCTCCTTTCAAAGGTGAAAGTGCACAGTAACTTGTAAGATGTGATGTGCTAAAGTCGTATTGTATTTCTTGTTAGTGTAGGCCATGGGTGTAATTTTGAACCCATTTAGGTGGGGAATTAATTGAGAAGCTTACATTACAAAAACAGTTTGCAGAACGACTTATCGCTGCTGCTCTGGCCTGCACGTTCGCCTGACATATCTGTGATGTGGCCAGTCGACAACTTGTTTTTCCTAGTCCTCCTGCAGCCACTATCGATGCTTCATAGTCGTGCATCCAAATTTCGCCGCACTGTGTTTCCCAGCAGCTTATTTCCTTGTCAGGACGTCTAGAAGCTCTGATTGCAGCACGTGGTGACTCCATCCCATACTCAACTCTCACGGTCAGAGTGCATGTATAGTCCCGTAATGCTGACAATTTGTGTGTTCTTATGGTCTCAAACTGTGGAATAAATTTCAGGGCCATCATATGCCTCCTCCACAGTGAATCAATTTTCACAGACAGTGTATTTCTCTAAGAACTAGTTCTCAATTTAAGCCCTATTTTTCACTTTAGTTTTCATCAGAACCGCTTCAAGGCACAAGCGACACAAGCGGCTGCTTGAGGTGTCAGTCCGAGAGTGAGTCGGAGGCAATAACTTTTCTGTGCAATTTCTCAACTTATTGGGGAATGTGGCTACCAAACGACGACTCAAGTTGGTATCCACAGTCTATGAGACTGTACACATATCATCAGTCTTGCGCAAAAATTTCAGCCACTGAATCCCGAGGATAGCAAGGACCGAAAAGTGCGAGGAGTATCGCTCAGCCAGCTTAACATCTCATGGGTCCAAGTTGCTGACAAGAATAACATATAATTTCAACCGGATATTAGCATTAAGTTAGTTGTAACTTATTCGTCTCCTAAATAGACAGATAGATATCCAGCGATCACAGGACCTGCAGACCACGCGTTGCTTCCACAAACTGCCTCCATTCCCTACTGTTTTGTGCCCCGTTCCTCCAAGTGTCTTCAATCTCCAGCGCTGCTAAGTCCTTCGCAAGGTCGTCCATCCAGCACTGCATTGGCCGTCCAATGCGGCGTTTGGTGTTTGGTTTCCCTTCTAGTGTCATATTCGCCTGTCTTCCATCCGGCATACGGGCTATATGGCACACCCCTTGTATTCTTTTGCTCTTTATCTTCTGTGGGATAGTTATCGCGTCAGAAGGTAGATTTCCTCGTTTTTCCTCCTGCATTCTTCGTTATCTAAATTCAGTACCCATATCTTCCTTATTACTCTTCTTTCAAATATTAATAGATTTTCCTTTTCTTCCTAGTCATGCCTCATATTTCTAAGCCGTACATTACTACTGGGCATATCACTTTGGTGTAGATTTTCATCTTAGTGTTTACTGAGATCGATTTAGAGCCGATCGTCTCTCTGAGGGCATGCATGCATTTCGTTCCCACTGCTATTCTTCCCTTGAAGTTCATTTTTATGTTGTCGTCCGTGGTAAACCGAGATTCCAAGTATTTGGACCGGTGTACTCTCTTTAACTTCTTGCCATCTATCTCAAGAAATTCTTCCTGCCCTTGTCTTCTTCCTAACTGCATCAACTTTGATTTGTCTTGATTTCCTTTGCCCTACCTTCTGTGCGTAATTGTACATTTTCTGGTACATCTCTTTCAACTCATGCTTTGATTCATTTAGTAGTACTATGTCATCTGCATATGCGAGACAACTGAAGTTACCATCCATCTGTACTCCAGCCCACTCCTGTTGCCTACATTCTTTCATTACTTTCTCTAAGATAACATTGAACAGATGAAAGAGCATCCCCTTGTCTGAGGCCTGTCTCCGTCTCTAATGTTTGTGATGTGATTCATCGGAAACGTACTGCTACCTTTAACCCTTCGATACAAGCTTGCACCATTCTCACTAGCTTCTCAGGTATTCTGAAGTCAGGCATTGCATTGTATAGGCTATTCTTGTGGATGCTGTCATATGTTCGTTGGAAATCGGCGAACAGGCTGTAGATATCTTTATCATATTCCCAGTGTTTTTCAAACAATTCTCGAAGAGTGAATGTGGGATCTGTTATCAATCGGTTTAGTCGACAGCCAGCTTGGTACTCCTGTATGTTGTTCTCTATGAATGTCTGCAATTTTCTGAGGATAGTGATGGACAGTACATTATACGTTACATTCATCAAGCTGATTCCTCTGCAGTTACAACATTCCATTGTGCTCCCCTTCTTGTATACTGGGCATATTATAGCCAGTTTCCATTCTTCCGGAAGTGTCTTCTTCTACCATATCAAATGCATCAATTTATATATCTCTAAGTGTAAGCTCTCACCTCCCTCCTTGATTAATTCTGATGTTATTCTGTCCCCCCTTGGGACTTTGTTGTTTCTGAGTCCTTTGATTGCGATCTTCGCGTCTTCTTCACTAACTTCCCATTCTTCTTCATCTTCCCTATCCTCCGTAGTGTCTGCAGGTAACATCTCATCTGGGTGTGGGCGATTCAACAGTTCTGAGAAGTATTCTTTCCATCTTTCTACAATTCTTTCCTTGTCATTTATCAAGATGCCGGTCTTATCTCTAATGAAAAACGCTGGACTCTGAAATCCACGTTTCCGATTTTTTATGAAGAGGAAATGGTTCAACGAGACATGCCAGAAGGCTACAGAAAAGAGAAGGAAGGTGAGGGAGAAGGGGATAGCTAACAGGGAGAAAGAGCAGAAAAGGGAACATTTTATAAACCTCACAAGGAAGACAAAGCGAATCCTAAGAGCAGAGAACAGAATACGTGTAACTAGTTTGCTAGAACAAGTTGAGGCAGAGAGCCAAAACAAGAATTCAAGGCAATTTTTCCAATACAAAAAAATTCGTCTACTAAATGACAAGTATATATTTTTTCTGCAAATACGTTTCCATATTTCATAATAGATGAATATTGAAATTTGTGGATAAAAATCCTATCAATATTGCAAAAATTCCTTTATTGGTAACTAATTTTAGCTCATTGACGAACCATCTTGAGATCAATAAAAATTATTACGTAATTCAGTGTGTATCAGCCACCAGGCGTTGTCGACGATGTGTAATAATACCTTGTAGCTGATAAACACTGAATGGAGCAATAAACTTTTATTGGTCTGAAGATGGATCGTCAATGAGCTGAAACTAGTTATCGATAATGAAAGTTTCGCTACATCATTTTAACGTAATAGGTCGCCTGTCTCCCTCTATGACAATGTTAAATAACAACAAAAAGAACATTACTCAATTGAAATGTTCACGATTTTAATAACGAGTACAACCTTCAGCTAGACGAATTAGTCAACATTCTTATCTCATATATCAGCAAGGTTTCTGAACAATGAATACAACAAGAAGAACTTTGACTATCTGTATTAATCAAACACTCTTATTTCAAAAGAATAAATGCAGTATTCTTCTGTTTCACTGTCGTTGGCATTCCCTGCCGACTGGAATCTTGGAATGGTAATAACAGGTGAACAGCATAGCAAATAACGAACTATTATAACAGAAAGCCACAGAATTAAAAATAGTATTTAAACCCTTGAAAATGGCAATTTGAACACAGATCATATCTTCTCGCTGAAAACTCAGGAGATGCACAACATACTTTTCCCAAACCCTAAATCATTTAAATCTACAGCAGAATGCAAACGAAATAATTATGGTTGAATGCTTTTGACTATACTGTACGTTGACACTCCATAAATCAACGTAGCTTAACGACAACAAACAATAATTATATTAAAATAACTCCACAGCTGAGGTAATAATAGAAAAAGAAACATTATACAACCGTTACGGTACGACTCAGAGGGATATCTGTTATCACACGGAATAAATGACAGTAGTGAACATAAACAAAATGGATCCACCATGGCTGATGCTAATAAGCTAAAGCTCAATGCCAGTCTCTCGTGAGATCTGAAAGGACACTGTTTAACATAAGGTTCTTAACAAAATAATTTTCGTCTGTGACCCTCCTGGGATAACTAATTCTTAGGAGTCGGTGTGGGGTGCCAATTTTAATGACTCATCCTCACTTCCTTCTTAATGAGCTTCTCGACGTCAACAGCCTGGTTTGGACTGCAGGAAACGCACCGGAAACAAAGGCAGAAGTGGAAGCCTGCCGCTGGGCCACCAGGAGCGATATGAGCAAGTAGCACAACTAAACCATCAGCGGAGACACCGTCCACATTTCCGTCAGCACACGACCCCTCCACTTACATCGGCATACGCCGGTTACCCCCTGTGGGTAAGGAAGGTAAACACGTACTCGCGAGTCTAGCGAAGATACGGTCACAGGTACATTACTGACGCCCTGCACTCGCATAGTTCAGATTGGAGAAGAAACTTCAGGATCTGTAAGATGACGATTAGTTTGGCTTTAGGAAAGATAAATCCACCAGATGCGCACTTCTGGCGTTGAGCTTGACAAATGAACTCAAGAAAAACAAGTCATATTCATAGAAAAAAGCGTTCGAAAATGTAAAATGGCGCAAGATGTTTTAAATTCGCAGAAAAACAGGTGTTTGCTACCGAGAAAGACAGGAAGCATACAATATGTACAAGAAAAAAGATGGAAAAATGAAAACAGGAGACCAAGAACGAAGTGCATCGATTAGAAAGGATATAAGACAGGGACGTAGCCTTTCATCCCTACTCTGCATCTATATGACGAAGAAGCAATGAAGGAAATAGAAGGAAAATCAGGAGTGGGACTAAAATTCAAAGTGAAAGGATTCCAATGACAAGATTTGATGATGAGTTGGGAACACTCAGTGAAAAAATTGTAGGTCTTGTTAAAAGAAATAAATAGTCTGATGAGCACACAGTATGGATTGAGAGTAAACCGAAGAAAGAGAAGTTACTGAGAAGCATAACAGAAAACGGTGGAAGCCGTGATTCTGGTACACCAATCGGTTTCTGTTCTGCTAGTGGTTTCTGAGTGAATTTTAATTAGGGCTTTTGGATCCTCATCTTTTTATTTCTTCGAAGGAGGCCTAGTCCAGTCTGTTATAGAATGTGAAGTCTCAGAAGATCCAGAAGAAATCCACAGAAATGGCACTTTCCTGTGAATGCCACCAACTATGAATCCAAGGAAGTAAAGACCATGAAGCACCTACTGGACTGTAGACTATGCCGCACATGGTCCACTGAAGAAGATTTTCTGCTTGCGACTCCGAGCGCTAATGTAGTTGCAAGGTTTTGATCAACAGTAGTGTAGCTTGATAGTTCTATGTTGGTAACAGGCATGTATAGTATTAGTTTCTGACTAGGATAAACATCAGGAAACCCTGTTCAGTACTCTGAAAAGCCGTTTAGTATTTCAAGAAAGTACTCTGAAAAGCCATTTAGTTTTTCAAGAAAGACTAATGTTTGGTGTTAAGTGTCTGACGTCCTCATGGTAAAACGATTCTTTCACCTGATGTTAATGCAAACCGGCAAATCTAGATATCATTTAATTCATGTGTGCATCAGTTCACTTGAGATGAAGGATTGGGTGGATGCTTTCAGCAAGACGGAACAGCACACGCTCACTCTCTTTAGAAACTTGTCACGTGGACACCCGAGGTGTTCGGTGAGGAAACAACAATCAGCAGAGACAGTGCAGTCTCCTGGCAACCTCGATCGCCTCACCTCTCCTACTATGATTTCTACGTGGGACAAACTGAAGGGTCAGGTGTACTCAAAACATTCCTGCCGCTATCCCTCAATCAGTGCTCCTTTGCGTATCTCACAGTTTGATGAACCGAGCCCAGCGCTGCATCTGCGTCAAGGATGGCCATTCCCAGCATCTTCTCTGATGCTCGCAACAAGGTTCACTCCCGCGTCTGTCTTATTATTTTACAAGCCAATTTTTTGCCCCACCCTTTACATCGGTGCCTACAGATGACGTCTCCTGTGTCCCAATGGTGATAAAACTTCCGATCCATCTGTGAACCTGGCTAAATATCCCTTAGGACTGCGTTTTCTTTAGTAAGCGCAGATGTCATGCTGATTTAAACAGTACGAAAACACATGTCGTGGGTGCTTTTTCCCTTATGTCGGCTAAGTCAATTTTTATGGGTGGGCGCTAAAGGCTTGATCTATTTGAAGAAAGTCATCGTTCCATCAGGCTGTGCTTAAAATTGTAAATTATGTAGCACAACTAGTTTCGACGTTAACACATTTTCAAGTGCGTCTGTAACAGATGTGGATGCATCATTCTCCGCAACAGAAAATCACGTGTATGTGTGATTACGTATAGCACAGTCGTCAAGCTGCATGATCTCAGGATGCATCGACACAAACCACATCCACAGACATCGGTTTCGGTGCTGTCACGTATGTACAAATGTTAACACTTGCACACAAACGATGCTACCAGAAACAGCTGTGTGTGTGTGTGTGTGTGTGTGTGTGTGTGTGTGTGTGCTTCATGGCGATGCATAGCGAGCTAATGCATCTTAACGGCCGCCCAAGTAGTCTGAAATCCGTTGGCCAATGTATAGATTTTCTAAACAGACACATTGTCGTTTCTTCCGAAGGACATTATTGACTCTGAAAAGTGTTTAAATGTAGAAACCCCCGCAATTTCACTAATTATGTACGCACTAACGTACTAAATACGTGGATCTGAAAAGAGAAAAACAGCCGAGATCAAGAGAAGGAATGTTTTTGTAAAATATATAAGACACTATCAGCCTCGATTGCGGTAATGAAACCAACCTTTACCTAGGTTTCAGCTCAAGTAATTGAGCCTTCTTCAGAAGATGTACCTGATTCTATAATATGTCTAAGAGGGAATGGTGTAGACCATCCCCTCGTAGATATATTATAGAATCAGGTATATCTTCTGAAGAAGGCTCAATTACCTGGGCAGAAACCTAGGTAAACGTTGATTTTACTACCGCAATCGAGGCTGGTAGTTTCTTATATATTTGATTATCACGATTGCTGACTGGGCTGCAATGTTGAAAGTACTAATATTTGTAAAACCTATTTAACCCTATAACACTAAAGAGGGGCAAAAGTTACATTGCTACTAAGTGACTGCATTTATACAAAGGAAGGCATAATTTATAGATCTCCAGTGATGTGTTACATACCAAATTAAGTGCAAAAGTCCTGTTTTATATCCTACTGCAGTAGTAAGTTCGTCGAGGGGTTAATAATCTAAGATTAATAAGCGGGTTCTGTAAAAACTTTTGCAGGGGAAAGTTTGTGAACAAGAGAAAAAAGTTGAAAGTCGCACCTACGATCGAGGTCCTTGGGTAGCGGCCTTGGTCTTGTTAGGAAAGCCACTGACAGCATAAATCAGGATGTTTCTACAAATATTGACTTTTTTCGGTAATGAACACGCTCATCCCAGAAAAGGACGGCTTTTAAGCTGAACAATTCTTTCTTCTTCCGTTCTCATTTTTCCGGACAGACACTAATATAAAACGCGCATGGAAAATACCACATCAGGTTTTATTTAAACATCGATGAAAGAGTACCTCTAAAATTTGTAAACGTACTTTACATAACCTGCGATTCATCAAATCTGAAACCACATTACTATGATACAAACCCGTACTTGCAATGGTGGGCCTAGTTCGTTCAGTGACCAAGCTCAAGACTACTGATTCACAGGTCTCGAGTTCGTTCCCTAGTTAGATCTAGGATTTTTGTCTCTCATTTATGAACTCTTCCACCTACGACAACGTTAGTGTGAATCATTCTGAGTAGTACCGTGATTCAGCATCCACGTCAAACCTCAAGTTTCCGTGTATTTTGGTGGGTTAGTAATTTCGAATGTCGGAGGAAGGAAACGTTGTACCACCTCCACTGTTGACCCGAACACCATGCAGTGTTCAAATCAGCCTTCGGGTCATTCGCTGATTTTTCCTTTTCCTTGTAATGATAATGGCTTATCGTCCTCGACAATAAGATCATTTGCAACGAATTATTAACTCTGTTATACTAGTAGAAATTGGCCCCGGTATTGCTGAAAAGCCGTCTTGGCAGGTGAAGTAATTTATAGACACCATGGGATAACTGAAACCGGATAACTGGACAGGAAGTGTAACTACGCTTCTAAATCCTTAGTTTGGGTAGAAGGAGTAGTTGATATAAGATGTATGGGAATATGTATAAGAAGATGTATAAGAAGATGTACACGAACCACAAAGTCAGGCGGAAGGCGATGCACACTCGTCATTCGCTGTGTGTACTGTAGATTTCAAATGCGAAAGACGATGAAAATAAAGATCGCACTCTGATGTATTCAAGGCGTATACGTATGTCTTGTCTATCACATTGTTTCCGAATAACTTTCAGAGATAATTTAGGCGGCTACCTTATGTGCTATTGAGAAAGTATTTTTGTAGTCTCTCGTCAATTCAGGGTTTCAGAGCTAGATATCTGACATATATAGTTTTAAAATTACTAGACGTCAAGTACACGACAATACACGTGATTTTGTTTCGTAAGATTGCGTTGATGTTGTAAATTGTTGTAGACCCGTCACATGGCTGTAATAGTTCGTTACCAGAAACTTTTCAATGTTAAATGTAATGGATAGATGAATTGTGATGTAATTACATTATATTTTACAATGGTCCAGTATTTAAAACTTGTGGAATCCAAAACATGCTTTGGTTGGAAATTATTTCATTATTTTACGACCGATTTGGATCCGTTCGATCATCATTAGATGCTACTAGAAGAGACGAAACGATCTACGATTTGTAAGTTTACCAGTGAAATCATCATGAAGGAATTTGACAGAACTGATAGTAACGTTAAAGTACGTGTCGTGAAAAGCGACTGAAAACCCACATATCCGTCTTCAAAAAACTATTAAACAAAACACGACGACATTTTAGTGAAGATAGGCACCGTTAAAAGATATACAAGTATGAGAATACTGCGATAATCAATAATGATCCGTAGCGTAGGGTCACTGTCATGACAGTGTGGTTACTGTTGCAGCACTAATAACTGAAGAGGCTTTGCCACTGGATGTCGCTTCTTACACTCACAATTGACAGTTGCGTGTTATAGAACAGTGATAAGGAAACTAAAATAATTCATTATTCTGTCAATGATACAATAAAAATGGGCTGGGATAATTTCGTTTTGTCCGTGGTAAAATATTAGTTGTAATTTTAAAATTCTATCTTTCATGGACACTACTAAAGAAGCTTATACACTACGTGATCAAAAGTATCCGGACACCCCCAAAAACATACGTTTTTCATATTAGGTGCATTGTGCTGCCCCCTACCATCAGGTACTCCATACCAGCGACCATAGTATGCATTAGAGAGAGAAGAATTGGGAGCCCCGCGGAATTCACGGACTTCGAACGTGTTCAGATGACTCGGTGTCACATGTGTCACACGTCTGTAGTCGAAATTTCCACACTCCCACTGTTTCCGATGTGATAGTGAAGTGGAAAAGTGAAGGGGCACGTACAGCACAAAAGCGTACAGGCCGACCTCGTCTGTTGACTGACAGAGACCGCCGACAGTTGAATATGGTCGTAATTAATAGGCAGACATATATCCAGACCAGCCGGCCGCTGTGGCAGAGCGGTTCTAGGCGCTTCAGTCTGGAACCGCGCGGCTGCTACGGTCGCAGGTTCGAGTCCTGCCTCGGCCATGGATGTGTGTGATGTCCTTAGGTTAGGTTTAAGTAGTTCTAAGTCTTAGGGGACTGATGACCTCAGATGTTATGTCCCATAATGCTTAGAGCCATTTGAACCATTTTTTCTACACAGACCGTCAAACAGAAATTCCATACTGCATCAGGATCTACTACAAGTACTAAGACTGATAGGCGGAAAGTGAGAAAACTTGGATTTCATGGTCGAGCAGCTGCTCATAAGCCACACATCACGCCGGTAAATGTCAAACGACGCCTCGCTTGGTGTAAGGAGCGTAAACATTGGACGACTGAACAGTGGGAAAATGTTGTGTGGAGTGACTAATCACCGTACACAATGTGGCGGTCTGATGGCAGGTTGTGGGTATGGCGAATGCCCGGAGAATGTCATCTGCCAGCGTGTGTAGTGCCAACAGTAAAATTCGGAGGTGGTGGTGTTATGGTGTAGTCGTGTTTTTCATGGAGGTGGCTTGGATCCCTTATTGTTTTGCGTGGCACTGTCACAACACAGACCTACATTGATGTTTTAAGCACCTTCTTGCTTCCCACTGTGTGAAGAGGAATTAGGGGATGACGACTGCATCTTTCAACACGATCGAGCACCTGTTCATAATGCACGACCTGTGGCGGAGTCGTTACACGACAATACCATCCCTGTAATGGACTGGTCTGCACAGAGTCCTGACGTGAATCCTACAGAGCACCCTAGGGATGTTTTGGAATGCCGACTTCGTGCCAGGCCTCTCCTCAGTGCAGCATTCCGTGAAGAATGAGCTGCCATTCCCCAGGAAACCTTCCAGCATGTGACTGAACATATACGTGCGAGAGCGGAAGCTGTCATCGAGGCTAAGGCTGAACCAACACCATACTGAATTCCAGCATTACCGATGGAGGGCGCCTCGAACTTGAAGTCATTTTCAGCCAGGTGTCCGGAAACATTTGAGCACATAGTGTATTGAAGTTTATGCCCTTTCTTATTGCGAGAAGTTCAAGTGGATATATTTTTATCTTTTTACCCAACGTTATCAGATTGATTAGATCTTTTACTTTGGAACAAGGTTTTATGCATACAACACATTTTACAGGTATTTCACTGTTTACATGATTAGAAAGCAGTTTGGGTTACACCTAAGCACATTAGGAATAACAGTGCTGACCAGGATCTAACAGGTATGCTACTACTGTTACTACTACTACGGATAATAATAACAATAGTAAATAATAATAATATTATTAGTGAAAGTGACTTAACAAGATACAAGTAGATTAATGTGTGTACAAAAGTGAAACAATGTAACAAGTTAGTTATAAGAGAGAAAAAATGGGTAAATAGCTCCCCTTAGGAACGTTAGGAAATAAGAAACGTGTTATGTGGAACGATAGTATTTGGTTGTGATGGGGTGAATGGTGTTTACATAAACAACAGCAGATGTTGTTATTGTTTTAGGAGCCAGGCAACAGCTGTCTTTTAAAACCATAAATATTATTCCGTGATGAAAGAGATAATTCCTAAGTAGGATGTTTGCTATGGAAAATGATTTTGAGAAGGCTTCTGTGTAATGAGGTGGAACGAAAATACGAGTAATTTTATTATAATGCGTACGAGTGTTTCTGTTATGCTGTTCATACAATAATGTTACGAACAGGGATAGACATCTAAAATCGTATACGTTGATCACACAATGAAGCTGACACAGAGTATGGAAATCCCTGCGTTTGCCTGCACTTAGCAAACTAAGCAGTGCGTTGGATGATTAAAGAAACTCCAGACGACTATCGCCGCAGATATACCGTACAAAGGCGTTCCTCACCGGATCTAGTCTTTTCGCAATATCTTCCAGTCCCACGCCAGCAGATATCGTAATTGGTGTCACAGTTTTATGATAGTTACCGTGATCCTAAATCGTAACACTTAATTACTGCTGCTTCATTTTTACGACGCATGCTGCCAAGTGTCACAGATGTGCTGACAGCCTTTCACCGAACTTATTCTGCAATGGCTTCCTTGTCAGTCAAAGATAATGCATCACAATTTTAATGAAATTCATAACCGGCAAAACACATGGGTAATGTCGCTCCATGACATATACGCCACGACGTTACTCACTATGATTGATAGCAGCTCTCGCTCCTTGTAAATGAGCATCTTATTCATGCGACTACAGTTAAAGACGTTTACCCTTTAATTGCTACAGCTCTATGGACTTCGCCACTGACATGAATTTGTCTACAATAATTTGACTTAAACAAACGTAGCGTATAGTACATAAAAAGACGACATGGTCTGTTATTGTTTTATTACACGATTGTCGAACAACTAATGGGAACAGTAACATTCATTGCATATATCTGATTATGTGTTCGGTGCAACTGAAAGTGGAATGACTGCATAAAACTAATTGCAAAAAGGTATACGCCGCACTTATATTCCTTCGAAGAATCTTCAAGAAGTGTTGATCACTCACGAATCACGTAGCTTACAAAACTCTCGCCCGGCCGATACGTGAGTATTGCAACTCAATATGTGATCCGTGAGAGTAAGAATTGATGGAATAAAGAAAACCCAAAGAACAGCAGTGTGGTTTTTCACGTGTTCGTTCAGTAAATACGACAGAGTCGCCGAGATGCCCGCCTATTTCCAGCGGCACACATTACATGGGATGCGTTGTGCACCACGATGTGATCTACTGTTAGAATTATGAGAGCGAGTTAGAGAATAGGTGGAACTAGTAACTGAGAGCCAAATGGGAGTTGTTCGGAAAAAAGTCTAATATCTCCAATTTTGATCCTGTCAGAAATTTTATAATTTTCGTGGCACAAGTCTTGTAGTACAGCAAACATGCCTTATCGTTTGTTAGAATTGCTCTCGTACCTTTTTATAACGTTTTACAGTAAACTGTTAAAGTAACTGTTGTGCCTCGTTCAACCAGAACCCCTTTTTTCTTTCAAACGACGATGACCAAATTTGTATGAAGCGAACGTCAATCGATTGTTTTCGGAAAACGGGAGCATGCCCTCACTATTGATGGCTTTTTGCCGGCCGTTCTGGCCGAGCAGTTCTAGGCGCTTCAGTCCGGAACCGCGCTGCTGCTACGGTCGCAGGTTCGAATCCTGCATCGGGTATGGATGTGTGTGATGTCCTTAGGTTAGTTAGGTTTAAGTAGTTCTAAGTCTAGGGGACTGATGACCTCAGATGTTAAGTCCCATAGTGCTCAGAGCCATTTGAACCATTTTATGGCCTTTTTTTCGTCAACGTCAACATGCGCAACCGTAATTTCATGATCTGCAGCAATGTGATCAAGAAATTCGTGTCTGTCACCTGCGTAACCTAACAAGAATTCGAGATCAGACACAACTTTTCGGCCCTGTCATCTGATACCACGCTTGCACATCACTGCGTTACTTCTGTCTCCACATTAAAATATCTCACTACATTCCCTTCACGCACAAATGTCCTGTAAAATTCTGTAGGTTTTTCTTTTTCACCCACAGAAAAAGAATCACTGCTATCACTTCATAATCGCTGGGATTTCCGATCGCAGCTGTCATTCCAGACGTTTGCCTTCCTCTCGGGCGCTACCTAACGTAGCAGATGGAACTTACTTCACGAACTGCCTATATTTGTCGCTAGCAGCAGTCCTTGCTTGCGAAATAGATGATGGTTTCATAAAACGACATCGCTGTACCTTGCAGGACTCACCTTAGGATTAGTAATTTCAACAGTAAATAATTTTAATCCAACGCGTAGCCAGTACTATCTCTCGACTTGAACCCTACAGGAAATTATTGACATTCTGGATACAACCGTATTGCTGCTAACAGTGCTCCTTCGCAGACTGCATTCACACTGAGCGCAGCTTTGCAAGAAGATTTAGGTGCGATCCCAGTGGAGTTTGTCGACATAGTCATTAATAACATTGTACACACATGTGCTGTGTCGCCCTCGAGCTAGTTGCTCGTCTCAGTGACTCAACTTGTGGTACACAAAATTGTAACATCCGTTTAAAACTTTTAAAATACGAGTATGTAATGTATTCTAATAGAAATTCTGTACCTACTGTACTTACTGGTTCCATATTTTGCCAATGATACGTTACACTTCAGAAGGAAATTTGCTGTTTTTCATGACTTCTCTTTGAATTTGGAATAATATGTTCAAATTGCAAATGCTTGTTGCAAGACGTAATTACTGATCTTTCTAAATTATCAATTTGATACCAAAACGTATCTGAAGTTCGTTACAGTAACTGCAGGCGTATTATACTTAGTTCTGACATTTCTGTGAGCAATTAAATCCATTGGCTAACGAGGTCATCAGAAACGAGTACCTTCTAGATTATGTGTGTGAGATAACCGGCCTTGTTACCTCCATATATGGCGTACGAAGGTGACGATAAGCATGTCAGATGTCTGTTTACTGGAGGTGGGAGAAAACTGATTAGGATCAGTGCGCTCATCGATGTTAGGCGTGCAGTTCATCTACACAATAAGTTCAGTTTGATCATCATGTTGTCGATCTGTGTAATGGATTCATATAATTAATGTAGACTTTCCCAACGTATACTAGTGAGGAAGAGCTCTCTGGTCCAACATCCCGACACTTCCGAAAGCAGCAATATTTTAAAACTGCCACCCGGCTGGAAAAAAGCGAGAGTTTTCCATCAGGATTCATGTAGAATTAGAAAACTTACAAAAATTGGGTGATACTAATTAATTAGTGGGGTAAAAAGAAGTGAGTCTGTAACGCCGGAAATGCATATCCTCCTATTTCCATTTATTGTACTATAAATTTTTTACTTATTTTGTTACCTGAAGATATGACATTTCTGTGTCTTTATATATTGTAATTGCTTTACAACAGCGACGGCCGACAATAAGTGTTTGTCGCCACCTCCTCGATTGACGACTTCGAACATTCAATCAACCAACAAAGAAGACCGAAACCACGTAAAATTTTAGAACTGTATGGCAGACGTAAGCTTTTCAAACTGTTCCATTTGCATCACTAAAATACAACAACTTAGCATGAACCTTTGTTGCTCATTGTCCCAATTGCATTACCAAGCGCGGTCCCTACCTTTTCCGAAATGAACCCGAGTCTCGTTGAAATTCAAACGCCAGCATTAAAGTAATATCATCCCATTTCACTGCTTTAATTTCAAAGTTCAGTTATATTATTCATAGTTGGCTACAATAACCAAACAGAACTATATTTAGATTACACAAGCACTAATTAAGAGTGAGAGTTTTGTTACCCTATTTTAGCTTACCTGTGACTGCAGCTCAGATTGGTACGTACTAAATTTTAGTATTGTTAATTGTTCAAAATCATTTAATTCAAGTTCAAAGTTAAATCTCTTATTTCTAAATTGCGTAGATTCAAGTTGCTTTTGAGATGATTGTTGAGGTAGCCCAAGACTAACCTTATTTTATTTACTTCGTGGTGCTTCAGAAACAAAGTTCACTATTAATTTCAGTCACTAAATTAAGTTTCAATTTTCCGGTTTTATTAATTATTTTGCCAAATTAAGTCAGATTGTAGCGAAATTTATCACTTCAGACAAACATTCAGTTTTCACACAACACGTGTCAACCTTCAGTTGCCACGCTTTTAGGGCTAATTATACGTGCATTAACCTTTCTTTTTCAATTTTTATAGTAGTTGTCCATAGGACTGGCGACCGTAATTTTCCCCAAATCTCAAATATCTAATTAACGCCAGTTAATTGTTAACGTAACGACCGCACATTTACTTTCTTTATTAACTTTATCCTTTTTCAAAATTAATTTCCACCGATTTCATTTGCAATTTTCGTTCCATTTAGATGTAACCCTTCCTCCCTCTTTACCGACAGATTAAATTCGGCGACGATTGCTTTTCCCAAATTTCCATTAGGTACACGAGTTTAATTTTTCACTGTCATTAAGGTCGATAATTGAGGTGGAGGTTACAAGTCCTCACATGATAACGTATAATCCACGATAATTGTTAGTATTCTCTCGTAAATTTAATTACGTGAAAACGTAACACACACACACACACACACACACACACACACACACACACACACACTTTCACTGTAAATTCCTAGCAATTTCCTTACTTCTCATCCTTAATACTTGCCTCCTTAATGTCCTCCAACCATAGTGCACTGTTACCACTACAAAATAACACGCTACAATTAAAATTAAAGATATACAACAGCTGAGAGCCATAGGGAAACCAAAAACATCGCCATACAACTGGACGTCTGGCGAATTTCACAACCGAGTGTTAGGAAACCGACGTAGGTGAAAACAATGAGATGACATATTGTACTGTAACACTTAACTACTGTACTTCACTTACGTGTAAGACCATAGAAATAGGGAAACTAAAGTAAAGTACATGAAAACCTGATGCAAACTTACAAGACGTATGAACTGTTCCTAACCTTCAAAGCTACTGCCAGAAAAACATAGAGAGCTATTTACAACGTGGTGTAAGGCCAGTGCTGACATCTTTGGAGACGTGTAGTGGGGAGAAAATGCCGCACACGGCACGTAACATTTTTCACTTAGATAGGGAACGATACAAATAACGCAATGATTAAATTTCGTATCTTGTTTGTTACTCTTCTGCCTGAACACAATAAACGTAGGAAGGTATTAACAGAGGGCATAGATGCTGCCAGTGATTGTGTTCATGTAAGTCCGAAGGACGCTGGAAGTACTCGTATGATGCGGACAAGGAGCAGAAGAGAAGCAGAAGAGAAAGCAGTGAAAGCATTCTAAATGTACTATTGCAGAAAAACGGCACGTATTAAGTGAATAACATGAAAAGAGGATTATCCTCCTCGTAGATCGGATATACAGGGTGTAAATTTTAATTTGACAAACCAGAATAACTCGAAAAATAAGCTTCACTCGAAAAAATGTGTAGAATCCAAAGGTGATTATTTTCGAGGGGGACATGTGCTGGTGCTTACATTAGCCAGCCACCCCAGCCCCCTGGGGGCGGCAACTTTAAATTTTCGAATGAGAACCCCCATTTTTTATTGCAGAATCAGATTATACATAAAAAACTTCGTACATTCAATATTAGACATTTGTTTTGATTCTTGGTAGTTGGCGCTGTAATTCAAGAAAATCCATGTGCTCATTTTTGCGTGGAAAATAGTTACGGATAAATGAAAAATACTTATTTACTCGTAAATTTTGATTCGCTAAAACTAAAACTCTCTCTCTCTCCCCATAGGGTGGAGTTTGAGAGAGGAATTAGAGTTACAAATGTTGCCCCACGTATTAATTTTTTACGCAGATTCGGATAAGTTTTGTTTGGGTCAACAATTGTAAACTCTAATTCCTCTCTCTCAGATCCCACCCTATGGGGAGAGAGAGAGAGAGAGTGAGTTTTAGTTTTAGCGAATCAAAATTTACGAAGTAAATAAGTATTTTTTATCTATCCGTAACCATTTTCCACGAAAAATAGAGATCATGGGTTTTCTTGAATTACAGCGCCAACTACCAAGAATCAAAACAAATGTTTAAGACAAAATGTACGTAGTTTTTTATGTAGAATCTGATTCTGCAGTAAAAAATGGGTGTTACCATTTGAAATTTTAAAGTTGCCTCCCGCCCCACCCCCAGGGGGCTGGGGTGGCGGGCTAATTTTAGCACCAGCAGGTGTCCCCCTCCAAAATAATCAACTTTGGATTCTACACATTTTTTCGAGTGAAGCTTATTTTTCGAGTTATTCTAGTTTGTCAACCTAAAATTTACACGCTGTACAAGGTATTAGTGTACTGCAGGAGTACCTAAATAGAGGTCCCAGGGTTAGTACCGCTTAATGAAGACGGTAATGCACGGATAGCGTTAGGAACAGAGAGTTTGTTGTAACCGGAAGTGAACAGCAAAAAAGTCCTAAGGTAAGATAGGAATATTTGTCGTAAGGATACGTTAGTCGCCTTGGTTGGAACTTAAGAGCTCTCAAAACCGACGCTATCACCGGTCACCAGTGGTGGAGGGGTATTTACTGTAGCATAGAATCTATCGAGGTTATGACTGATAACGAAAATGAATTACTCAGGGTGACGTTAAGCGTCAAAAGTCGGTCAAAAATGGCAATCGGATGCTTTTATAGATGGCATGCGTCATGAGATGTAGTGATAACGCGTTTCAGAGAGAACTTGCGGTAGATCATCAATAACTTACCTGATCACGCTGTTGTAATAAGGGATGACTTCAACTTACCAGACATACATTGGAAGAGTTATGCTATCAAAACTGGTGCCTTAGACAGGAGTTCGTCTGACATTTTTCTGAATGTCTTGTCCGAAAACTACTTCGAGCAAATAATTACAGAGCGAACTCGTGAATGTAACAGCTTTGACCTCCTAGCAGCAAACAGATCGTAATTCTGTGACAGCATCTGTGATTAGGGATATGACAAGGTATGTTCAGAAAGTAAGGCAAATATTTTTGCTTAGGAAGAGTGACAGGATACGATTTAGAGAGTGTCTGAATAGTCAACATCAAACACTCAGTGCTGAGAACAAAGAAATGGAGCACAAATGGAAAAAAATTCAGAAGCTTCGTTCAATATACATTAGACAGGCGTGATCCGAGCAAGGTCTTAAGGAATGGGAAATGTCCACCGTAGTTTAATAACCGTGTTATAAAATTTCTACGTTAATAAACAGAGCTCTGTGATAGATTAAAGAGAAGTATAAACCTAACAGACAAACAAATGCTGAACGAAGCGCAAATGAGTGTAAGGAGAGCAATGAGAGAAGTGTTGAGGAGCTTTGAAAATAACATTTTCTAAGCCGATCTGAATAAAAAGCCTTGGAGATTATGGTCTTACGCCAAATCAGTAAGCGGTTCGAAATCATCTATTCAGTCAGTGATCATATAGGCACAGAAACCGGAAGATAACACAGAGAAAGTCAAAATACTGAATTCAGTCTTCCGAAACACTTTCACCGCGGAAGATCGCCATACGGTCCCTCGTTGCAAATACTGAAATAACCGATCGCGGAACAGAAAAGAAACCACAGTCGCTTAGTAATAGAAACGCATTCGGACTTGTAAGTTCCTACAAAGTTTATGCGAAAGAATTTGCTCCCCTACTAGCAGCAGTTAATCGTAATTCGCTGGTGCAACGAAGGATATCTAGCGACTGTAAAAAGCACAGGTCATTCCACATTTTCAGAGAGGGTCGTGGCTTCTCTGTATGAAGTTCTCGTTTTCCTGTGTCGGAGCTTGAGCAAAAGGTCCAGTCTCCTCACCACTGATGGCCGGCGCACATGACTTCATCATCGTCTTGCTATCTCATATGTAGTACATTTTCTGACGGAATTGCACAAGCATTCAGGAACACGAAAGTTAAAATTGGATTCCAAACCAAAGGTACAAATCGTTCTAGGCCATGCCACAAAGCTGTAAACAACATAGGTATTCCTTCCACATACAGAGAAGCGACAAAGAAACTGGTATAGGCATGCGTATTCAAATACAGAGATATATGAGCAGGCAGAATACGACGCTATGATCAGCAACGCCTATATAAAACAACGCGTGTGTGGCGCAGTTGTTAGACCAGTTACTGCTGCTACAATGACAGGTTATCAAGATTTAAGTGAGTCTGAGCGTGGTACGAACAGTGGGACACAGCATCTCTGAGGTAGCGATGAAGTGGTGATATTTTCATGCGACCATTTAACGAATGCACCGCGAATATCAGAAATCCGTAAATCATCAAATCTCCGACATCGCTACTGCCGGAAAAAGACCCTGCCAGAACAGGACCAATGGCGACTGAAGAGAATCGTTCAACGTGACAAAACTGCAGTCCTTCTGCAGACTGCTGCACATTTCAGTGTTGGGCCATCAACAAGTGTCCGCGTGGGATCCATTCAACGAAACATAATTGATATGGGCTTTCGGAGCCGAAAGCCCACTCGTGTACCCTTGATGACTGCACGACCAAAGCTTTACGCCTCGCCTTGGCCCGTCAACACCGACTTTGGACTGTTGATGAATGGAAACATGTCGTCTCGTCGGACGAGCCTCGTTTCAAATTCTATCGAGCGGATGGGCGTTTACGGCTATGGAGACTACCTCATAACTCCACGACCCTGCATGTCAGAAGGGAACTGTTCAAGCTGGTGGAGGCTCTGTAATGGTGCAAGGCACGTGCAGTTGAAGTGATGTGGGACCCCTGGTACATCTAGATACGACTGTGACAGTTGACTCGTACGGTAGCATCCTGTCTGATCACCTGCATTCATTAATGTCCATTGTGCACTCCCACGGACTTGGGCAATTCCAGCAGGACAATGCGACACCCCACACGTCCAGAATTGCTACAGAGTGGCTCCAAAAACGCTCTTCTGAGTTTAAACACTTGCACCGGCCACCAAACTCACCCGACATGAACATTTTTGAGCATACCTGGGATGTCTTGCAACGTGCTGTTCAGAAGAGATCTCCAACCCCTCGTACTCTTACGGATTGATGGACAGCTCTGAAGGAATCATAGTGTCAGTTCCCTCTAGCACTACTTCAGAGATTAGGCCAGTATATGCCACGTCGGTTGCGGCACTTCTGCGTGCTCGCTGAGGCCCTACACAATTTAAGGCAAGTGTACTAATGGCTTTGGCTTTTGAGTGTACATCTCGCCAAGTGACGGCGATGAGAAAGTTCAGAAATTACAGCAAATACAGAGGCTTACCGGCAGTCGTTCTTCCCACGCAACATTCACGAGTGGAACAGGGAAGGAGTGATCAGTTGGCGGTACCAGGAGCACCCCCCTTCTCTCTCCTCGTCAAACAGCATCAAGTAGCATGCGGAGTATTAATGTAGACGTGGATGAGAAACGGAAACAGTCTGCCGTATTGAGACTCGAGTTACGCACGTGAATTTTATAACTGAACCACATCCTTTTTAACTTCAACGCTCTTCTGCTACTGTCTAAAAGCTTTGGCACTAACATTCTTCGTTCGAGTCAGAGTCTCCATTATGTCGAAATGTGAGCGGTCTGTCACCTCACCAGATAGCGATTCCAATGTGATTCTAGGCAATGTCGACCGAACTGTTCCCTGTGGCGAGCATAGACACGAGGCAGTCAGGGTGTGTCGGCACTAGAGGAAGTAACTACACTGTATCGTACCTTAACGTAAATTGCGTTATCCGGAAGGTAGTCATGTTTCTACTAATTCATTGTTGCAGTACAGTTTGAACATTGGAATCCA
Organism: Schistocerca cancellata; assembly: GCF_023864275.1. Classification (NCBI taxonomy): domain Eukaryota; kingdom Metazoa; phylum Arthropoda; class Insecta; order Orthoptera; family Acrididae; genus Schistocerca; species Schistocerca cancellata. The sequence continues at coordinate 484,750,203 of NC_064628.1, forward strand.
TACGTCACAGGGCACTGACATGTGCGGTGGCACATTAAGAGTACTTCTGTGGCCTGTAGGATGAACGCCACGACTCTGTAGTTGGTTTCACAGGCTGCAGCTAGTTGTTCCTCAACCACAACCACTCATCCTAGTCATATTGGCTGTCATCCACGTGACATTTGTTATCAATATACTGTATAAACTAATGTCTCCCACTGGAGATGTGCGTTATTCTGTCCATGTGACCGAGCGGGGTGGCGCAGTGGTTAGTACACTGGACTCGCATTCGGGAGGACGACGGTTCAATCCCGTCTCCGGCCATTTAGGTTTTCCGTGATTTCCCTAAATCGCTTCAGGCAAATGCCGGGATGGTTCCTTTGAAAGGGCACGGCCGATTTCCTTCCCCATCCTTCCTCACCCGAGCTTGCGCTCCGTCTCTAATGACCTCGTTGTCGACGGGACGTTAAACACTAATATCCTCCTCCTCCTCTATCCATGTGTTATTAGTATACCACTGGCATTAGACATGGATTTTTATATGCTATTTATATTGTATGTAACTATTTGTTTAGTGTGTTTTACAACCAGTGACAATTCATGTCACTAAAACGTGATAATGCGTTCTGTAATATGAGTGACGTATTCGATGTCTACAGTGGATCCCACATTTTAGCATTGTAAGTAGGCTGTTTAGGTTTTTATATTGGTAACGCCACATAGCGTTGTATGTATTCTGTATGAAAATCACTGGCTGTGCTGTGAGCAGTCTGTGGTTGGTTGGCACTGTTGTAATATTCGCTATTGTAGTGTTGGGCAGTTGTTAACAGCGCGTAGCGTTGCACTGTTGGAGGTGAGCCGCCAGCAGTGGTGGATGTGGGGAGAGAGATGGCGGAGTTTTGAGAGCGGACGATCTGGACGTGTGTCCATCAGAGACGGTAAATTTGTAAGACTGGATGTCATGAACACTTTTGAACACTATTAAGGTAAATACATTGTTTGTTCTTTATCAAATGGCTCTCAGCACTATGGGACTCAACTGCTGCGGTCATAAGTCCCCTAGAACTTAGAACTAATTAAACCTAACTAACCTAAGGACAGCACACAACACCCAGCCATCACGAGGCAGAGAAAATCCCTGACCCCGCCGGGAATCGAACCCGGGAACCCGGGCGTGGGAAGCGAGAACGCTACCGCACGACCACGAGATGCGGGCGTGTTCTTTATCAAAATCTTTCATTTGCTAACTATACCTATCAGTAGTTAGTGACTTCAGTAGTTAGAATCTTTTATTTAGCTGGCAGTATTGGCGCTCGCTGTATTGCAGTAGGTCTAATAACGAAGATTTTTGTGAGGTAAGTGATTCACGAAAGGTATAGGTTATCGTTAGTCAGGGCCATTCTTTTGTAGGGTTTATTAAAAGTCAGATTGCGTTGCGCTAAAAATATTGTGTGCCAGTTTAGTGATGATCAGAATAAGTAAAGTGAGAAATATCTGAGTACGTTCAGTTCTGCTCAGCTGTTTGAAAATCAAATAACGTAAGGGGTTTACCAGCACAGTAATTCATTAATTTTTCTAAGGGGACGTTTCAACATGTGTCACATAGTCCAACAGATATTATTTTTCACGCCTGTTTAAAGTATGACACTGCCAACAAGTTTTAAGCAGCATACAGGCTGTGTATAAACGAAAATTTTTACAGTTTTTCGTAGAATATGTGCCTGCACTACTATCATGGTAAATCATTCACGGTAATTGCTTTACCAGAATGAAACGAAGTCGGTCTTGATTTGGGGGCCACACGAATGTTACTGTGCAGAAATCAGGAGACAACCGACGGAAATATTAGTAAATGCAACAGTATCTCTACTGTTATGGGGAGTCCCATGGGAGAATCTTCTGTTATGCCATTAATGAATCGTCAAAACAAAATATGCAAGACTCAAGACGATGGTGATGCATCAGACCTACTACATGCACGAGTAATCGAGAGTTCCAAGATAATGAAGCAGCTAAACGAGAAATTCGAGAAAAAAATCGGCAAATGTGGCGAGAAATTCGACAAAATGTTCGATGAACAGAACGAAAAGTTTGCCAAAAAGACAGAATTACAGACAGAACGAAAGGCTCAACCAAATTATATCACAAGTTGCATGTTCGAGAGCGTCACTGGAGGACACCATTAAGCATGTTGCCTAATGATGTGTCATGTCGAGAAGCTAGCAGACCACGTTCCCGAAACTAAAATTTTACAATGCACCTGTGTACAAGCAGTGGTAAAACTGCTGCCCAATTAAGGCAAATACTCTCAGTAGTGTTCAAGAAGAGCTTGGTAACATTGTGAAACACGTAGACAACGAAGTTAAACAAGGAATTTTTGTAGGAATACAATACATACTGAGGATTTTTTTTTTACTCTAGTAGTTTTATAAAATGCCACGTGAACGGAAAACTATGTCCCACAAAAATTCTCTACAATTTTGAAGGCGACACACAAATGTTGGACTCAACCAAAGAAAATGGCTTTTGTAGTTAGAGGTGTTAGCTAGGTGAAGACGCTTAGTACTTGCCCCAACGATAGGCACAGAGTACGAAACGTCTGAGCAGTTGCAGAAAGCGTTAGTAGACAAATACTGGTGACCTAAACGTAAAAATGATAACGGTAGTAGTATCTACAACGCTGCTCTGTTTCTGAGTGGGAAAGAATAATAAAATGGAAAAATATTTTGATAGTTATTACAGAATAAATAAAACGTTGGATACAGCAGTGTCAGACCAGTCGTTAATCATCGTAATGGCATCAATCTGGAAATTCAAGGAAAAATAACATGAGTGTCTTGAATGGCCATCCAGATGTTCATAAATGTGTTAAGTGATGCAGATTCTACCAATGTTAGAAGTCAAATTATGTCACGAGGAGAAAAACGGAAATGATGATTGATTAAAAGTCCGTCAGAATGAAGGCAATGACAGTGTCACTAACCAGTGAGGTAGAGAAGCATTTTATAGATGAAATGTTAGCTATCGTCCTGGATAACGCAAACAACAAATGGCACGAAACAGAGATAAATACAAGTGTGAATAGCTAGAGACTAGGTTTAGACCAAAAATATATCGAACACATTCGGGAAACCTTCGAAATTTGCTGATGTCATTTAGTCAGGAAGAAATTCTATAGGATCACCAACTCACAAGTTTCAAATAGTGACTGTAAGTTAAGGCGCAGAAGAGGACCTACTGCAAGAGGAAAATACTAAATTAGGAAAACGAATATTTCTTTTATAGCATTCGAGGGATAGGGAAACACCATCGATGCTTTAAGAGACACAGTCAATGCTGTCTTCAGCACCTACATCACAAAAAAAATCCCTCAATAAAAAGCAATGGAGATGGGAATGTCAAATCCAATGAAAAATATCACAAAGAAAAGTATCAAGTTGTTAGCAAGAATTAAAAAAAAATCAAATGTATTTTCCTATAAACCAACACTTTGTCGTTTCCACATGAAAAGGAAATGTTATATTTAACAACAAGCACTACCCTTTCCTCGGGCAAACACAGAGGTTTGTCATAGAAATTATAGGCAATGTTACAGGAGAAAATCACTGAGTTCTTTTAATCTATACAACTCCCCACTGTTGGCTGATAAAAAGAAAAAAAACGCGATGACATGCGACTAGTTCTAGATAGTAACCTCACAATGAGAACAAAAGGAGATAAGTTTCCTTTAATTTACGTCTATGGTCACAATCTTTTCTGTTTAGCAAATTACCGGCTTCGGTCTATAATGACCATCATCAGATCTGGCTCATAAAAACAAAGTCTTAATGCACTGCAGCCATAGTGGCATAGTCAACTGTTAAATGCGGAATCACCACCAGCATCGTCAAATTCATATAAATCACATCACACCACATCACGTACTCGTGCATGTGAGTTTTTTTAGGACTATCGGGGTGCTATAGCAGACTTATAAATGATTAGTCACTAAATGAGCTTCAATTGGCTAATTTATTGAATCACAAGGTGATGTGGGATTGGATAAAACCATGCCAGGATGCTTATGTAGCCATTAAAATTCAGTTATGTTACCCAGAAGTGTAAATACGAGGTACATTCAGATCCCTCAAAAGATTTCCGTCCGGTGTGTGATAGCTCAGACTATGGTTCTGGAGAGCATCTTCCTCAGGAGAAAGCAGATGGTGCTATAAACACGATGGCATTTGTCAACAGAGTGTTGAACAATATACCATCACAGAAAAGGAAGTTTTAGCTATTTTGTAAGGATTCAGAAAATGTGTATACCAGTTAGCTACAAGGCACACAGAAGTCATAATCGATAACGAAACCTTATCCTTTCTGTTTAAGAATAAACTATTCCACACTTGGTTTGTAAAATTGGCTTTCGCTTTAGAGCAGTATGATTTTGAAGTTTTATACACATTTGGAAACCAAAGTGTTGTTCCACATGTGTGAAACCATATGACCTTAAAAACATTGAAATATCCTCAACCAAATGAAATTTTTATTTCCTTGATAAAATGCATAAATTGTGAGAGTAAAATTAAACACCTATTTAAGAACATTAGACACGACCATAATGATGATCCATTTTTAAAAAGTGAGAAAACACAATATGGATGCACAGTCGATGAAAAGTTACAGACATATTATTTGATCCACAGTTGCATAGTATTCTGCAGAAGTGATTTCACAGCAAACGGACTGGAAAAGACAAAATTGAAGCCTTGATCTGGTACACACACAAGCAGCACACAGTTGAGATTCATCAAGTGTGTTAGAAAGTTGCTGAATGGAGAGAAAAACACACGAATTATTACAATACAGCAAAATAAAAATCATTATCTTCAACAATAAACAAGCAAGTCCTCATGAAACAATTATGCCACAAAACTTAAAGGGTCGCTGACAAAAGTCTTAAACAGCAAACTTAAATGTGGCTTGAAACTAAAATATTAATAGCTATTGATCTACTGAGACCACTACTGGATCTTGTGGTGTTGCTGTCCAAAAAAGGTAGAATTTTATCCTATAAGAATGGCCCACAGGAAAGCATCGAGGACTGAGGCAGATTATTTGCATAAATTTGCTGTCCTAAACACATACCATCGCCAGTTGGTTGTTTGGGGAAGGAGACCAGACAGCGTGGTCATCGGTCTCATCGGATTAGGGAAGGATGGGGAAGGAAGTCGGCCGTGCCCTTTCAGAGGAACCATCCCGGCATTTGCCTGGAGTGATTTAGGGAAATCACGAAAAACCTAAATCAGGATGGCCGGACGCGGGATTGAACCGTCGTCCTCCCGAATGCGAGTCCAGTGTCTAACCACTGCGCCACCTCGCTCGGTACCATCGCCAGTGAGGAAGTGGAGGACAAAGGGACGGAGGTGGTCTGCAGTAATGTTTACGTAGTCCGCTGTTGTCCTGGTGTCTTCTGTTGTTGCCGCAGGTTCCATGGAAGCCCAAGTGCATGTCATACATAACAGTACAGACACCACTGATCTCCGTTCGTGGTTTAGAGCGCCTATCGAGCAGTAGTTTACCTTCATCACGGCATATCGGTATACACCCTTCGACCTGCTGTAACAAGAAGCGTGATTTATCCAAATAGCTGACTCATAGTCCAAACTCGACGATATATCGTGCAGTGCAATCGTACTTGACGAAGTCGTCTGCTGTGGAGCTGCATGTTAAACAGCGCGCGTTGAATTGTTTAAACATCTGGTCCTGTACCAGCTTCTTCATACTCTGTTGCCAGATCTGCCGCATATCGTGACCTCTCTTGTTTTGTAGAACGGACAAGCCTCTAAATTCCTTGTTCGATGATGAGATGCGTAGACCAAAACTTTGTTGCCTACGCGTTGTGACACTGTCCTTCAACCAGTTTCCATAGATGTTCATGACAGTAGTATGTGAACAGCAGACCAGCCTTGCCATTTGCAAAATGTCACATGCAGGCACTGTGCTATAAACAAGCTCCATTTGTCACAATAGCTTACGTCAGTGGATTTATGTGCGACCATGATCGCTATAGAGTGATTCCCCATTCATCACTGATCCGCTTGTATACACCATCGGATCAAAATTATCTGGACATCTATTAATGGACATAAAAACGGGATATGACAGCCATTTATTACAGCCTACTACTCGGGTCACTTACATTGAGCTGTCTGAATGTCTGTGGAGGAAAGGTGCACAATTTTTTCTTCAAGAGCCGCAATCAGTGAAGGCAATGATGTTCGATGCTGGGGCCTGCAGTGAAGTCGACATTCTAATCCGAAGATGTTTCCATAGGTTGACAGGCCAGTCCATTTCAGGAATGTTCTGGCCCACAGACCTTTGCCTCATAGATGCTTATTGATGCCAGGATGCACTGTCATGCTGACACAGTCATCGTATTCGAACTGCTTCTCTGTTGTACACAATAATGTAAAATTTGTTATTAAACTTGTACTTTTCTCAAGTGCAAATAAGTGAACCACACCAGCACCGTTAAAAACGCTCCAGTATCATAATACCACGTCCTCTGTACTTAACTGTTCACACTACAAATAGCCGGTCGGAGTGGCCGCGCGGTTAAAGGCGCTACAGTCTGGAACCGCACGACCGCTACGGTCGCAGTTTCGAATCCTGGCGCGGGCATGGATGTGTGTGATGTCCTTAGGTTAGTTAGGTTTAAGTAGTTCTAAGTTCTAGAGGACTTATGACCACAGCAGTTGAGTCCCGTAGTGCTCAGAGCCATTTGAACACTAGAAATAACAGCGTCAACAGTTGAGTACAGAGGAGGTGGTATTGTGGTATTGGGGTGTTTTTAACGGTTTGAGTATGTTTCACTTACTGCGCATAAGAAATGATGGGGTGTAAAACAGCTCGCGTCCGCAGTAGAATACTACACGTGCACCCTGGGTAACGCTAAATGAGCTACAGCGATTTTCGGCAGCCAGACTATACATTTGATTTCCTGGCTAGCATACATGGATCCAAGAAGACCAATAAGTCAAAGTCCTTATCATGCCCAAATGACAAAGAACCTCGGAAAAATAATCCCTATCTGCCAACTAAATGCTGAGGGACTTAGCAGAGCCAGGAGTGAATATATCTCGAAGTTCCTGATAGAAGAAAATATTTACATGGCCTTGATCCAGGAAACTCATATAGAAAACGACAACCAGCAATACTACAGGGGTAAAATCCATAGATATGAACTACTCGGCGTAACCTATCATCGATCGTATGGTGTTGCGACGTACGTCCGGAACAACATCGAAAACGCCCAACTAGTACAGTCAAACACAGATGGTGATATCCACCAATTAACTGCCAAAATAGCCGATATAACTACTGTTAACATATATAAGCCACCGCGAATACAATGGCCAAAAAGGATGCTATATATCCATCCACGGTCAGCTATATATGCGAGCGACTTTAGCAGTCATCATACAACTTGTAAACATAGAACAACACTTAGAAACGGTGAACAACACTTAAATTGGGCAGATTCCCATAATCTCAGCTTAATTTTCAGTGCAAAAGATAGGGGAACCTTTATATCGGCGGCATGGAACACGGAAACGACCCCAGACCTAAGCTTTGTTACACAGGACACCCAAAACCGTCCAGTCACAGTTTCAAGGAGGGTATTGAACGACTTCCCACATACACAGCATCGCCTTATTATACATGAGGTGGGCATAAAAATTCCTGTTATTCATTCCACTCCCAGACCTAGATGGAACCTAAAGAAGGCAGATTGGGACCAATTTGAAGCACAGTTAGATGGGATTGTCAGGTGGATATCTCCCAAAAGTACTAACTACGACCGGTTTACAAGATCTGTCATCTCCAGAGCCAAGAGGTTTGTACCACATGGCTTCCGTAAGGAATATATCCCTGTTTGGAACAGCGAAACTGAGCAGCTATATCAGGAGTTCCAGAACGGTGGGGACCCTGTGGTATAGACGAGCTTCTCAACCGACTTGACATGGAACGACGTAAGAAATGGGAAGAAACCACCAGCAAAACAGATTTTAAAAGATCGAGCAGGAAAGCTTGGAGCCTCTTGAGGAAACTAGGTAGCATTAATACCCTAACCCTGGAAGTACCAAAGGTAACAGCAGAAGAAATCGCTCCCAGCATGAAACAGCACACGAAAAGTCTCAAAAAAACAGCTATAAACTCTTCGACGGGCAACAGTATCTCATCCACAATACTCGAGACCTTTCACTGTAACAGAAATGAACAGAGCATTAGATGACATCAAACCTGGCAAGGCCCCTGGGTTTGATGGGATGCAACCAGAATTTCTCAAAAATTGTGGCAAACATACAAAGACGTGGCTCGCTAAATTTTATTCAAAGATCTTATCAACAGGATATCTCCCGCAAAATCTAAAAAAAAGCCAAAATTATCTCAGTATAAAAACCAAATAAACCAAAGAACCTGCCAGAGAGCTACCGCTCTATTGCACACCTTAGCGCATGTTGCGAATTACTAGAAAGTAAGCTTCTAAACAGATTAAGCCTTGTTATATTGCAAAGTGCCCCAGTGCAACAGGCAGGTTTTAGACCACAGCGCAGCTGTGCTGACCAAGTATTAAGCCTCACAACGCACATAGAAGCTGGATTTGAATGTCAACTAAAAATCACTCCTGCTTTTGTCGACTGAACTGCGGCCTATGATACAGTATGTAGAGAAGGTCTTGTTTACAAACTTTTGAGTAAAATACCATGCATCCAAATAGTATCCTTGATAAATAAAATGTTTTTGACCGGAATTTTCAAACAGTCATGGGAGAAAGCAAGAGCAAAATAAGGAAACTGAATAACGGCCTACCCCAAGGACTGGTGCTCGCACCTACTCTTTTCAATCTATGTATATCTGACCTGCCTCAAACAAGGTCCAAGAAATACGGTTATGCTGACGACCTAGCACTAGCTGCCTGAAGTAAAACCATAGAAGAGGCCAGCAATATACTCACAAAGGAACTCTCCGTGTGGGAAAATACTTCGCTGACTGGAGACTTACTCCTAACATGAATAAAACTGAAGTGTCCAGTTTTTACCACAACAATGGACAAGAAAGTAAGCAGCGAGTAGTATACTTTAACAACCACCTCCTGCGCTACAATCCATACCAGAAATACCTGGGCATCACGCTGGATAGAACGCAGTCGTATAAAAGACACTTGGAGAACACCGCAGCCAAAGTTAATACTAGGAACAACATAATCCACAAATTATGCGTCACAATCTGGGGTGCAAACGCATCCACACTTAGAACTTCAGCTTTTAGCCTAGTATACTCCGTTGCCGAATACTGCTCTCTGGCTGGGGTAAACAGTTGCCACACAAAGAAAGTCGACCTAAAACTGAATGAAACTATAAGAATAATCAGTGGTAGCGTAAGAAGTACTCCAGTTCTGTCCTGTGTTATATTGCTCCCCCTCCCCCCCCCACCCCTCCACATCGCCGGCCGGAATGGCCGAGCCGTTCTAGGCGCTACAGTCAGGAACCGCGCGACTCCTACGGGCGCAGGTTCGAATCCTGCCTCGGGTATCGATGTGTGTGATGTCCTTAGGTTAGTTAGGTTTAAATCGTTCTAAGTTCTAGGGGACTGATGACCTCAGAAGTTTATGGTTCAAATGGCTCTGAGCACTATGGGACTTAACATCTGTGGTCATCAGTCCCCTAGAACTTAGAACTACTTAAACCTAACTAACCTAAGGACATCACACACATCCATGCCCGAGGCAGGATTCGAACCTGCGACCGTAGCAGTCGCGCGGTTCCGGACTGCGCGCCTAGAACCGCTAGACCACCGCGGCCGGCTCTCAGAAGTTTAGTCCCATAGCGCTCAGAGCTATTTGAACCATTTGAAACCTCCACATCCGCAGACAAATACACCGCCTTAGAGAATACAAAAAAAAATATTAGCAAATCACAGTCTACCTGTCCACGTAGACCTCCCTGGTATAGCCCTGAAAAGACTTAAACCTAGGTCTGCTCCACTCCTCACTGCGGAACAACTACTAGCAGAAAATTTCAATACAAATGACAAATGGAGGGACTACTGGAAGTCCACTACGCAAGTTTTTGGCCCCCACACCATCGACCCTACTGAGATCATGCCAGGAATGGAACTGCCTCGCCACATGTGAAAGACACTTAATAGAATAAGAACTTCACAGGATTTGCAGAATCACCGTCCTGCAACTGTGGTGTACCTCGCCATACTATCCGAAACATTACAACCACCTGCCCACTAAGATCATATCCTGGAGACCCAGCCGATTTCTTCCAAGCTGCAGACACGGTACTGGACAGGATCAATGTCCTCGATATTGCAATATAGTTCTAATCGTCAGATATCATAATAAATTCTAAATATGTATATAGTTATTTGTATTTAAAATGTAAATTTATAAATATGTGTATGTATATAGTAGTTTGTTTTGTAACTGTTCGTCACCATCGTATGAACACTGACTTAGATATCTGTACTTGATTTTATGTTATTATTTGATCCATCTAAGCCGGCCACTGTGGCTGAGCGGTTCTAGGCGCTTCAGTCTGGAACCGCGCGACCGCTACGGTCACAGATTCGAATCCTGCCGCGGACATGGGTGTGTGTGGTGTCCTTAGGTTAGTTAGGTTTAAATAGTTCTAGGAGACTGATGACCTCAGATCGTAAGTCCCATAGTGCTCAGAGCCATTTGAACCATTTTGATCCATGTAAGCCATACGTTAAATAAATAACTACAAATGATGGCAAGTAACGTTCACCGGGCATTCTCAAGACTTAGTTAGATACTTTCTTCAGATTGCCACAGGACAGAGTCTGATTCGACAGTCCATATCAGTTGCTCGTCATTCATTGTCCTGTGGCACTGCTCTCTACACCACCTGCTGCAGAAATGATTGCCTTCTGAGGAGCTGCTAGACTTTTGTACTGCATTACTTTTACCTCTATACGTACAAGCATTGTACTGGCTGGACTGCTGGTAGCACTCTGTAACTCACGAGTGAGTTATTCCGCTGATTTGATGAGACTTTTACAAATGCCCTCTGTAATGCTGTCCTCCAGTATATGAGATTTGCCTGGTTTAACTGCGAGTGTTGCTTAGCGTTTCCATTCACAATCACATCGTTAGTAATCGAGTGAGCAGCTTTAGAAACGTTGAAAAGTCTATGATGGATTTGTTATTCAGGTGAAATCCAATGACCAAGTTCGAAATCACTGAGCCCTTTTGACCGACCCGTTGTGCTATTACTGCTCCTGTACTGACAACACGACAATCATCGCCTCGTTTTACATTGTCAGGTCCACCTCTCGTGACATCTGGCTGTCAGTTCCGCATTACATATGAGTGCCAGTACAATTCTGGCCAGGAAGTGTACTTTTGTCACTGCGCCACGCACCGGTATCAATTCAGGCCGCATTGAATCTTGCGGAGGGCAATGGTCATAATGATCCTGCTCATTAGTGTATATCGACACAAGGAGCTGAGCCATACGGAGAAGTTCTCTCCTTATGTTCCTGTTGGCACAAAGTCCATCTCTTTGGTTTAATATATACAGTTGTCCAAAAAGATGTTACCAATCATATGGTAACACATAATTCTAAACTTTTTTTGCTACAGACTCCATATGGAAGAGAGAAGGATGGTGGCTCTGAGCACTATGGGACTTAACTACTGAGGTCATCAGTCCCCTAGAACTTAGAACTACTTAAACCTAACTAACCTAAGGACACCACACACATCCATGCCCGAGGCAGGATTCGAACCTGCGACCGTAGCGGTCACGCGGTTCCAAACTGACGCGCTTAGAACCGCACGGCCACACCGGCCGGCGAGAAGGATGGTAGCAGCTTTGATGTAAGTGTTTGGATCACCCTCAATAGTAAAAAAAAATTTCAGTAACGATTTCATAACGATCCTACAAGCCGTTTAACGGTCCGTCGACTGCATAAGAATTATGAGTGCGTCAGGTCTCTGACCAATGACTGCAAAGGAAACGGTGAATGTCCGAGAAGTATTCGAACGGAAGGTGGGAGCCTAGGAAAGTCAAGTACGAGATTAACATTGGTCAGTGGAATCGCGCGCACAAGCGTCGTAAGAATTCTCCACCTCGATCTGTGAGTGAAGCCAAACCACACTAACCGGACGCAGTGGCCATGTGCGTGATGTCCTTAGGTTAGTTAGGTTTAAGTAGTTCTAAGTTCTAGGGGACTGATGATCTCAGATGTTAAGTCTCATAGTGCTCAGAGCCATTTGAAGCATTCCACATTCGAATGATACAGCCGAAATCTGATGCTAATAAAATACCTTGTATGCGAGCTGCAGAAGTGTTGTCACAAATTACGCACATAGACTCCAATGTTATGTTCTTTGTGTTGGATGAGGCCACATCTGATGTCCGTGGCACGTTAGTAAGCACAGTTACGCCATTTGGAGTAGAAGCAATACCCACAAACTAAGAGAGCGCATTCGATCCTATCCGATAATTAACGTATGGTGCAGTATTTCAAAGTCTGGAGTACTTTGAACACGTAATTTTAGTGATCAGACTGAAAGGGGAGATTCTTACGTAGATATGTTGCAGAATATTGTTGTTGCTGAGCTTCAGCTCTGTATCATGACATCAGGCTACTTCCAGAATGATAGAAGAGGTTCGATATTATAAGGATGAAGCATTTGGTAGACGCTGGACTGAAGGAGGTGGACCTCCGACGTGGTCGCCTCGGTCACCCGTTTTGGCTCCATGTGGTTTCTGGCCTGGGGAATGTTGAAAGAACGCGTGCATACTACAGTACCTACTCACGTTAATCCTTTCGCTGTTGTAGGCGTGTATACACGTCCTGCTACGTCATTCTCAGGTGCTTTGGACGTGTATACAATCGCCGCCTGGATTCCCCCACAATGCTATGGATTTCTGAATGCATCCTTCGCCGCCGACCTCTCACTGCTGAGGGCGAGTTGCTGCCTTATCTCTGTGAATAAGAAAGATTCGAGTACTTACCACAGAAAACATGTCTCTCATTGGGTGCTATCATTTGCAAAAAAAACTCATTTCAATATCTTCAATCGTTTACGAGATGAGACTGCTGTGACCAACTGTTTCGCTGTGTGCATGGGAATAAATCGGCACTTCACGCACGACCGTCATTCTGATATAAAACCCAATAACTCGAGAGCAAAATAAGATACTGTTCTTGTCTCAAGTTTAAATAAAATTTCGTTATCCTATCTATATTTCATTCACTGCATGTATGAGCTAAAATCAACGATAAGCAATACTAGCGCAAAGCGTTTTTACCTCTGCACACGCTGTAAAACGTCGTGCAATGTTTTACTGTATTTGATGCAGCTCAGTAAGTGTAACGCATAACAAAGAGAAATTCCGTTCTTTATCGAGTGAAGATACCAGACTGTAAAACATGCAAAAATAATTTTTTCCCCATAATAGTTTCCGAAAAATGGGTGATAAGTATTTCATATCGGCCGGAACGCCGTCTCTCAGCACAGGCACTAGCATGTCCGAGGGTCACTCTAAAAGAAATGCACACTATTTTTCTTTTATAAATCCATCTTTTATTCTATATGTTTGAAAGTTTCACAGTGTGTACATACATCCTTTAGGAACAATATTTTCATTTGTCCACATAATTTCTATCCCTCTCAACTGCCTTACGCCCTCTTGGAACCAGCGCCTGTATACCCGCACGGTAAAATTCTGGACCAACCTGTTGGAGCCACTGTTTGGCAGCGTTCATAAGGGAGTCATTATCTTCAAACTTTGTTCCACGAAGACAGTATTTCAGTTTCCCAAAGAGATTATAGTCACATAGAGCCAGGTCAGGACTGTAAGGCGGGTGTTCCAGTGTTGTCCATCCGAGTTTTGTGATCGCTTCCATGGTTTTTTGAATGACATGTGGCCGTGCATTGTCGTGCAACAGCAAAACATCCTGCTCTTGCTGATGTGGTCGAACAGGACTCAGTCGAGCTTGAAGTTTCTTCACTGTCGTCATATATGCATCACATTTTATGGTGGTTCCACTTGGCATGATGTCCACAAGCAAGAGTCCCTCGGAATCCGACACACCGTAGCCATAACTTTTCCAGCAGAAGGTGTGGTTTCGAAATTTTTTTTTCTTGGGTGAATTTGCATAATGCCACTCCAATGACTGCCTCTTCGTCTCTGGTGAAAAATGATGGAGCCATGTTTCATCACCTGTCACAATTCATCCAAGAAGTTCATCTGCACCATTCTTGTACTGTTCCAAAAGTTCGCGGCATACCGTTTTTCTTGTTTCTTTGGGAGCCACCGTCAACATCCTGGGAACCCACCTGGCACATACCTTTTTTAACGCCAACATTTCCAGTATTCTGCAAACACTTTCTTCCCTTATCCCTACGTAGCGTGACAATTTCTTCACTGTCATGCGTCTGTCAGTAGTCACCAATTCGTTAACTCTCTGCACATTGGAGTGTGTGCAGTACGAGGCCTGCCGCTGCGAGGACAATCCTCAATATTGCAGTGCCCGCTTTCATCATGTAACCTGCTTGCCCACCGACTAACTGTACTGAGATCGATAGCAGCATCTCCATACACCTTTATCAACCTCTTGTGGCTGTTTCCCACTGTCTTGTTTCCACAGCACAGGAATTCTATGACAGCACGTTGCTTTTGACGAACGTCAAGGTGTAGCAGCCATCTTGAAGACATGCTGCGACGGCGCCACTCACGGGAACAGGCTGAACTAAAATGAGATTTTCACTCTGCAGCGGAGTGTGCGCTGATATGAAACTTCCTGGCAGATTAAAACTGTGTGCCCGACCGAGACTCGAGTCGAGTCGAGTTCGAGTCTCGGTCGGGCACACAGTTTTATCTGCCAGGAAGTTTCATATCAGCGCACACTCCGCTGCAGAGTGAAAATCTCATTCTGGAAACATCCCCCAGGCTGTGGCTAAGCCATGTCTCCGCAATATCCTTTCTTTCAGGAGTGCTAGTTCTGCAAGTTTCGCAGGAGAGCTTCTGTAAAGTTTGGAAGGTAGGAGACGAGGTACTGGCAGAAGTAAAGCTGTGAGTACCGGGCGTGAGTCGTGCTTCGGTAGCTCAGTTGGTAGAGCACTTGCCCACGAAAGGCAAAGGTCCCGAGTTCGAGTCTCGGTCGGGCACACAGTTTTAATCTGCCAGGAAGTTTCATATCAGCGCACACTCCGCTGCAGAGTGAAAATCTCATTCTGGAAACATCCCCCAGGCTGTGGCTAAGCCATGTCTCCGCAATATCCTTTCTTTCAGGAGTGCTAGTTCTGCAAGTTTCGCAGGAGAGCTTCTGTAAAGTTTGGAAGGTAGGAGACGAGGTACTGGCAGAAGTAAAGCTGTGAGTACCGGGCGTGAGTCGTGCTTCGGTAGCTCAGTTGGTAGAGCACTTGCCCGCGAAAGGCAAAGGTCCCGAGTTCGAGTCTCGGTCGGGCACACAGTTTTAATCTGCCAGGAAGTTTAATATCAACGCACACTCCGCTGCAGAGTGAAAATCTCGTTCTGGAAACATCCCCCAGGCTGTGGCTAAGCCATGTCTCCGCAATATCCTTTCTTTCAGGAGTGCTAGTTCTGCAAGTTTCGCAGGAGAGCTTCTGTAAAGTTTGGAAGGTAGGAGACGAGGTACTGGCAGAAGTAAAGCTGTGAGTACCGGGCGTGAGTCGTGCTTCGGTAGCTCAGTTGGTAGAGCACTTGCCCGCGAAAGGCAAAGGTCCCGAGTTCGAGTCTCGGTCGGGCACACAGTTTTAATCTGCCAGGAAGTTTCATATCAGCGCACACTCCGCTGCAGAGTGAAAATCTCATTCTGGAAACATCCCCCAGGCTGTGGCTAAGCCAAGTCTCCGCAATATCCTTTCTTTCAGGAGTGCTAGTTCTGCAAGTTTCGCAGGAGAGCTTCTGTAAAGTTTAGAAGGTAGGAGACGAGGTACTGGCAGAAGTAAAGCTGTGAGTACCGGGCGTGTGTCGTGCTTCGGTAGCTCAGTTGGTAGAGCACTTGCCCGCGAAAGGCAAAGGTCCCGAGTTCGAGTCTCGGTCGGGCACACAGTTTTAATCTGCCAGGAAGTTTCAGGCTGAACTAAGATTGAAAGCAAGCGGGAAGGAGGTATGTACACACTGTAAAACTTTCACGCATGCAGAATGAAAACTGTATTTTTATAAAAATAGTTTGCATTTCTTTTGGAGTGAGTAGCGTAGAAAGCGATATCAAAAGTCGCCTCAACACGAAATTCAATTTACTCGTCTGTAACAACGAAAGGATTAATGACTCTAAAGAACGGACAAGACAAGGCGTCCGCTCTATACCTCCGTAAATCTATGAAACAGCTATGGCCTGTGTGGTCAAAACACTTTGCTCATGCAATAAGAACAAAGAAGTACAGTTTGAAGATGTGCACAAGTTTCATTTTGACTTCAGTACATAATGTGTCTCTATATTAAAATGCACTACTGGCCATTAAAATTGCTACACCACGAAGGTGACGTGCTACAGACGCGAAATTTGTAAGTAGGCTGTTTATGTTTTTTTATTGGCAACGTTACGTAGCACTCTCTATATGAAAAGTTTGAATTGTTGTCTGCCATTGTTGTCATGAACTGCTATAGCTGGATGCGAACAGCGCGTAGCGCTGGGCAGTTGGAGGTGAGCCGCCAGCAGTGGTGGACGTGGGGAGAGAGATGGCCGAGTTTTGATAATCTGTAAGACTGGATGTCAATTATGAATATTAAGGTAAATACATTGTTTGTTCTCTAATAATATCTTTCATTTGCTAACTATCCCTATCAGTAGTTAGTGCCTCCAGTAGTTTGAATCTTTTATTTAGCTGGCAGTAGTGGCACTCGCTGTATTGCAGTAGTTCGAGCAGCGAAGATTTTTGTGAGGTAAGTGATTTGTAAAAGGTATAGGTTAAAGTTAGTCAGGGCCATTGTTTTGTAGGGGTTATTGAAAGTCAGATTGCGTTGCGCTAAAAATTATTGTGTGCCAGGTTAAGCACAGTCTTGTACAATTGTTCTAAGGGGACGTTTCATATGGCGACCCTGCCAGAGTCAAGTACTGCCGTAAATTTTACGTCATTTACAGTAATGTGAATCACAGGATATGCAATGGTGTTATATGTTACGTCGTGTTCCTGGAGTAAGATGTCCCTAATGTCTTCCATTTTTACGTAATTACTAGCTACGGCAGCTGCGTCATCAGTTTCATAAGTACGTCTTGTGGCTGCCAGTGGTGTGAGTCATCGCCTATTGTCTCTTTGTTGGCGCGCGTCGTTATTGGGATTTGGAGACCTAACTGCTACAAATTCATCGTGACGAGAGTGCTCTGCTCTGTTTAAATCTCGCCAGTTCTGATGCAATTCAGGTCTGTCGTTACGATCATATCGTCTGTCGTCATGTCGGTAGTTTCCATAGTTTCTTTCTTGTCGGTCACATGGTGGAGAATTTCTCCTTGAATCGTAACTACGCGCTGGACCGTTGCGTCTAAAGTTATTCTGTCTCCCTTGATAATAGTTATTTTGGTTCCCATATTGTCTGTTTCTCTGATTGTCTCTGTGATAGTCATTACCGCGGAAAGGTGATCTTTCCCTGTAACTATTACTCTGCCAGTGGTTATCATATGGGTGGTGTCTGTTTTGGTCACGATTTACGTTGTAAGAATAGGTTTGTCGTGGCCATTTATTGTTTCTGTCGTCACGGAATTGAGACGGATGTGACCTGTAGTGATTGTTTTCCTGTTTTCGCATTCCGCGACTGTCTGTGTCAATTTCCAGTTCTTGTAACAGTCCCTGAAAAGCTTCAATGTCATCTTTGCAACGTCCTGCTAAAATAATATGTCTCAAATGTTCAGGCAGTTTGATTAAGCAAATGCGGATGAGTTCTGAGGGGCTGTATGGGTTTGACAGGTATTGATTCTTGTGCAACATGTCTTCAAAATATTTGACAAGACTGGAAAATTCAGATTGTTCAAAGTGTTTCATCATCATGATGCTATGTTTTACGCGGTCTTGTGTGGCTTGAGACCAATATGCTGAGAGGAAGGCATGATAAAAATCTCCTTCACTGTGACAATCGTGAATGACCGATCGCATTCTTACAGCTGGTTCATTCTCCAAATAGCCACACATAAATTCTAATCTGTGTTCTAATGACCAGTTGGGAGGAAAACAATGAGAGAATTGATGGAGCCATGCTTGTGGATGAATGTCGTTGCCAGAATTCTTAAATGTTTTGAATTTACGTGTAGTAATGAACAGCTTATAATCAAAATCATCGTGTCGGCGAGTAGCATATCGGTCATTGTTACGTCGTGTCGGCGGTTCCATCTCAAAATTCGGTGCACCTTGCCAGTTCCTTTCATAATTACCGAAATGCTCTGTGTTATTATTTTGTGGCTTTTCCGTATTTATATGTCCCTCTTCCCTTATTGGGGCGCGAGTGTCCTCTGAAATACGTAATTCTTGTATTACCAGTGTCAGCTGATCTTGTACTTCCCGCATTTCTCTTTTGTATTGCGTATTAATTTGATTCTGATTTTGTTTGAATTTTCTTATTTGTTCATACTCTTCTGTGTCCGTGAAGGCTACGGGTCTTGTGTCATTCAGATCATCATCTACCTTTGTAGATAAGTTAGTGACCTGATCCGAAAGTTCAGCTACTTTCTCCGATAGTGAACACATTTCCTCAGTGTGTTTTTCTGAACCAAGTTTCAGAGTGTCCATTTGTGTTGCAATCGAATCTACTGTGTTCTTTAAGTTGTCCTGAGTTTTTGCCAGTTGCGTAACCGAATCGGTTGATGCAACTGAGTCAATTTTAGCCCACAAGGTCTCATGATTTTCATGAACAATGGTTTGCAGCTCTTTTATGGCTGCTTCGTGATTCTGTAATGCATTTTCATGCCGCGAAAAAATAGGCTGAAAATGCTCACAAATTTGTGTTTTTACGTCATTACAGACTTTTTGACATTTCGATTCAATGTTATGTAATTCAGTAGTTAAATCTTCACGTGTTTGTTCAAGTGTGGTGTCTAACTTCCGAAGATTTTGTTCCATTGTGTCTAACTTTTGCTGTGTTTGTCTCTGGTGTTGTTCCATTGTGTCTAACTTTTGAAGATTTTGTTCCACTGTGTCTAATTTTTTAAGATTTTGTTCCATTGTGTCTAACTTTTGAAGATTTTGTTCCACTGTGTCTAATTTTTTAAGATTTTGTTCCATTGTGTCTAACTTTTGAAGATTTTGTCCCATCTGTCTCTGATTTTGTTCCATTTGTTGCATTAATTGCAATAATAATGTATTAGTGTCTGGAATCTGTTTCTCTATGCTTTTTAGCAGTGCATTTTGACCGGCAACATTCACATTTTGACAAGCAGAAAATGTGTCTTGACTCATTTGAGAAAAAGGTGAGGACCCAAAACCTGAATCTACAGTATTTGCAAAATTGTGTCCTATCATTTCGGATTCCTGAGGCGAGCTGTTGCCGACCGATCGATCGATAATGCTTCCCTGTTCACTACCTGTTTGACTGTCTACGCCATTGTTTGACGCCCGCTCCATTTCCCTATGCACAGTTACCAAATTACTACTTTGAACATTAGTTAACTCATTACACAGTGGCGCTAACACATTGCTTTCGTCTTCACTGTCGTTTCTTAGTTTACTTTGGAGCCGAGTGTTACGTTTTTTACACGCCATTATTGAGACAATATTTCACACGATAACACACGAAAACACAATTTGAAGAGCAAAAATAAGAGAACACATTAACATAGCACTGAAAATAATATGTAGTTAATTACAAGCGCAGCTGCGAAATACTTGTTGCAAATCTACATGCATGCCACAACTGTTTTACATTACAACAATGAAAGACTGCAACTACAAAGGAGATTCTCTCTACAATTACGCGCTAGCAATAAACAAAAGCTACACTAAATACACAAACTACAAGAAAAAATCAGAAGATTCCAGTGAGGTATCCTAGGCTAAGGGTCGACATATGAAACGTCCCCTTAGAACAATTGTACAAGACTGTGCTTAACCTGGCACACAATAATTTTTAGCGCAACGCAATCTGACTTTCAATAACCCCTACAAAACAATGGCCCTGACTAACTTTAACCTATACCTTTTACAAATCACTTACCTCACAAAAATCTTCGCTGCTCGAACTACTGCAATACAGCGAATGCCACTACTGCCAGCTAAATAAAAGATTCAAACTACTGGAGGCACTAACTACTGATAGGGATAGTTAGCAAATGAAAGATATTATTAGAGAACAAACAATGTATTTACCTTAATATTCATAATTGACATCCAGTCTTACAGATTATCAAAACTCGGCCATCTCTCTCCCCACGTCCACCACTGCTGGCGGCTCACCTCCAACTGCCCAGCGCTACGCGCTGTTCGCATCCAGCTATAGCAGTTCATGACAACAATGGCAGACAACAATTCAAACTTTTCATATAGAGAGTGCTACGTAACGTTGCCAATAAAAAAAACATAAACAGCCTACTTACAAATTTATCCGACAGGAATAAGATGCTATGACATGCAAATGATTGGCTTTTCAGAGCATTCACATACGAACGCCGCGCTGGATCCCAACGGCCTCGTATCACTAGCAGTCGAGATGACAGGCATCTTACCCGCATGGCTGTAACGGATAGTGCAGCCACGTCTCGATCCCTGAGTCAACAGATGGGGACGTTTGCAGAGACAACAACCATCAGCACGAACAGTTCGACGACGTATGCAGCAGCATGGACTATTAGCTCGGATACCATGACTGTGGTACCCTTGACGCTGTATCACAGCCAGGAGCGCCTGCGATGGTGTACTCAACGACGAACCTGGGTGCACGAATGGCAAAACGTCATTTTATTCGGATGGATCCAGGTTCTGTTTACAGCATCATGATGTTCGCATCCGTGTTTAGTGACATCGCGGTGAACGCACATTGGAAGCGTGTATCCGTCACCGCCATACTGTCGTATCACCCGGCGTGATGGTATGGGGTGGCATTGGTTACACATCTCGGTCACCTCTTGTTCGCATTGACTGCACTTTAATCAGTGGACGTTACATTTCATATGTGTTACGACCCGTGGTTCTACCCTTCATTCGATCCCTGCGAAACCCTACATTTCAGCAGGATAATGCACGACCGCATGTTTCAGGTCCTGTACGGGCCTTTCTGGATACAGAAAATGTTCGACTGCTCCCCTGGCCACCACATTCTCCAGATCTCTCACCAACTGAAAACGTCTGGTCAATGGTGGCAGAGCAACTGGCTCGTCACAATATGCCAGTCACTACTCTCGATGAACTGTGTGTTGAAGATGAATGGGCAGCTGTACCTGTACACCGACTCAATGCCCAGGCGTATCAAGCCCGTTATTACGGCCAGAGGTGATTGTTCTGAGTACTGATTTCTCAGGATCATTGCAGCCAGATTGCTTGAAAATGTAATCACATGTCAGTTCTAGTATAATATATTTGTACAATGAATACACGTTTGTCATCTGTATTTCTTCTTGGTGTAGCAATTTTAATGGCCAGTAGTGTAAATAAAATAAAACGAAATAATACACTCCTGGAAATTGAAATAAGAACACCGTGAATTCATTGTCCCCGGAAGGGGAAACTTTATTGACACATTCCTGGGGTCAGATACATCACATGATCACACTGACAGAACCACAGGCACATAGACACAGGCAACAGAGCATGCACAATGTCGGCACTAGTACAGTGTATATCCACCTTTCGCAGCAATGCAGGCTGCTATTCTCCCATGGAGACGATCGTAGAGATGCTGGATGTAGTCCTGTGGAACGGCTTGCCATGCCATTTCCACCTGGCGCCTCAGTTGGACCAGCGTTCGTGCTGGACGTGCAGACCGCGTGAGACGACGCTTCATCCAGTCCCAAACATGCTCAATGGGGGACAGATCCGGAGATCTTGCCGGCCTGGGTAGTTGACTTACACCTTCTAGAGCACGTTGGGTGGCACGGGATACATGCGGACGTGCATTGTCCTGTTGGAACAGCAAGTTCCCTTGCCGGTCTAGGAATGGTAGAACGATGGGTTCGATGACGGTTTTGATGTACCGTGCACTATTCAGTGTCCCCTCGACGATCACCAGTGGTGTACGGCCAGTGTAGGAGATCGCTCCCCACACCATGATGCCGGGTGTTGGCCCTGTGTGCCTCGGTCGTATGCAGTCCTGATTGTGGCGCTCACCTGCACGGCGCCAAACACGCATACGACCATCATTGGCACCAAGGCAGAAGCGACTCTCATCGCTGAAGACGACACGCCTCCATTCGTCCCTCCATTCACGCCTGTCGCGACACCACTGGAGGCGGGCTGCACGATGTTGGGGCGTGAGCGGAAGACGGCCTAACGGTGTGCGGGACCGTAGCCCAGCTTCATGGAGACGGTTGCGAATGGTCCTCGCCGATACCCCAGGAGCAACAGTGTCCCTAATTTGCTGGGAAGTGGCGGTGCGGTCCCCTACGGCACTGCGTAGTATCCTACGGTCTTGGCGTGCATCCGTGCGTCGCTGCGGTCCGGTCCCAGGTCGACGGGCACGTGCACCTTCCGCCGACCACTGGCGACAACATCGATGTACTGTGGAGACCTCACGCCCCACGTGTTGAGCAATTCGGCGGTACGTCCACCCGGCCTCCCGCATGCCCACTATACGCCCTCGCTCAAAGTCCGTCAGCTGCACATACGGTTCACGTCCACGCTGTCGCGGCATGCTACCAGTGTTAAAGACTGCGATGGAGCTCCGTATGCCACGGCAAACTGGCTGACACTGACGGCGGCGGTGCACAAATGCTGCGCAGCTAGCGCCATTCGACGGCCAACACCGCGGTTCCTGGTGTGTCCGCTGTGCCGTGCGTGTGATCATTGCTTGTACAGCCCTCTCGCAGTGTCCGGAGCAAGTATGGTGGGTCTGACACACCGGTGTCAATGTGTTCTTTTTTCCATTTCCAGGAGTGTATTATAATAATGATAAATAATGAAATAAAAGTCAATGCTATATAAGTTGCAACATCATTTTAGCCAACCCTGTGTGTTCAGTTTTCGCTTCTTAACCTGGCCGGTCGCAGGTTCGAATCTTGCCTGGGGCATGGATGTGTGTGATGTCCTTCGGCTGGTTAGGTTTAAGTAGTTCTAAGTTCCAGAGGGCTGATGACCTCAGAAGTTAAGTCCCATAGTGCTCAGAGCCATTTTTAATCTTAACCTGGCGGTATACTAAGAAAACTCCACGGAGACTACTTGCATGTCGTACAATGGCCACGGATGCTCCAGAGCAGTAAAAATGACTACACCGAGGGAGGAAAGCACGAATATACGAGCACGGGGCGCGACGCCGAGAGAGAACACTGATCTTAACAGAACGAGGCCGCCTGGAACAAGGGACACGTGAGGCCGGCCGCGTGAGTTAGTGGCGGGGTGCGCGCGGTCGGTCGGCCGCCCGTGATTTGCGGTGAGGTTGCGCTGCGCTGCAGTGCGCTGGCGCGGCGCGGTCCGCCCCGTCCCGCGTCTCCGCGGGGCAGACAAGCGTAACGAGATGCCAAAACAGAAATAACGCGTGCGCCGTCGCCCTTATTTATGTCGAATTTGAAACAATGGCTGCAGGCTGTGGCATAAAGCGGGCGCCGAGGAACGCCGGCCGGTAGCGTGCGCTCGCGCGCGGCGCCCTTGTCCTACAGGTCGCGGGTTCGCCTCCCGCGACCCCGCGCTGGCGACGGGCGCTGTCGCCGCGGAGGAAGGCTGGAGGCGGCGGTGGTGGCGGCGGCGGCGGAGGGAGTAGGCGGCAGGCGGCCGCTGATGGATGACGTCCGCGGCCGGGGCGGCTGCCTACGCGCTTGTAGGCCACTGCCGCGGAGCGCCAGCCGTCAACCATTCGTCACTCCGAGCGACGCGCCGCAAAACTCGTGAAACGGAAAATTACAGCGGCCGCGCCTCGCCGAAGAGCATGTAGCACGCGCGCTCGCTGACGGGTAGTCCTGCGTGAGCAGTCGTTAACGAGCCGGTAACACGCGGCGTTCGGTTCGAGTGGCTGCTACGAGCGCCAACGAGAGCCAACAAGTGATTGTCCGCCGGCGTGCGGGTCATTTCCAGGCAGAGGCAGTGCGGTGTGCTCAAATTGCGTGCTGTAAAACGCCACAGTGAGACTGCAGGGAACGTGATGCACGTTGATTGAGGAAAGCTCAAGTTTTAATTTTCTCCTTTAAGAAATCGCTCACGCAGGACTGTCGTACAAACACAGCATTGTTCGATCGTTGCACAGACTCTCGTATGGACTGTTTGGAAACTAAAGCCGTGTCGTCACACGACACACAGGCGAGGTAACTGATGTCACGAGAGACAGCTGCGCCGGCAACCGGGACGAGCTGGTTAACGTGATTTGGCGCTCTCAGCGCTCTACAGCGCAAGTCGTCGCTTAATCTGATTCGCAAGCCCCACAGTTTGTTCAGGAAAATGGACGCGCGTGAAATTCCTTATTAAATGAAATCCCTTATTAAAAACTACATTTCGTCTCTTGTCCGTATAGTAGTCACGTTCTTCGGTCTGGCATCTACAGAAATAAATACTTCAACATCCGTGAACATGTAATAAGATGAAAAGGAAAGATACACGTCCAGTCACTAAGGACACCAACGCACAAAACTTAAGCGACGAGAACAAACACACCGAGCAAGGTTGCTATGTGGCGCAGTAACGAGCACACTGGACTCGCATTCGGGAGGGCGACTCTCAGGCCATCCTGACTTAGGTTTTGCGTTATTTCCCTAAACCGCTTCAGGAAAGTGCCGGTATGGTTCCTTTTGAAGGGGCACTGCCAAGTCCTTCTCCATCCTTCCCTAATCCAAGTTCGTGCTCCGTCTCTAATGACCTCGTTGTCGACGGGACGTTAGCCATTAATCTCCTCCTCCGAACAAAATCACTCCTATTTTCTATTAATTTCATCAGAAAGCTCCACAACCTTTTAGAAATCACGAAGATGGAAAAAAAAAATTGACACGTACCCTCTGCCAGTTCGGCCTCTATTCTACAAGGTGACGTCTCTTCTGATTACGCTACACTGAACTGCTACTGGCGGCGATCTTTTATTTAATCCTAAGATATTTTGAAGGCTTTAATCGCCAACATGTTATTAACTGGCGTTTAATTCTAACAAATCTTAAGAAAAACGACACGTTTTTCATGAATCTTCAACGTGCCGCTATCTTAAAACGGCTTACTTTAATAACACAGGAGTTATAGAGCGAAAATTGTGGTATCAACGTTCGATACCACACTTGTTAGGGGTTGCAGATACCGACCGCGGTTCGTAATAGATATCGCTGGAATCGCCCCACGGCTTGTGACAAGAATCTAGCAATTTCTCGTCCACTCTTGCTCGGGACGTCAACTAGAAATGTAGGATCGTCTTCAGCTGACAGGAAGCAACCTCTAACAAGGCGCTTAGTCAAGTATGGCATAATTAATGCCTCTCTAGATATCTGTTTGTAATTCTATGTATGCAGCATATGAAGATGCCTGTAACATGACTACAATATATATTATGATTTACCTACTGAAACGTCCCCTTAGAACAACTTATACACGACTGTGCTTAACCTGACACACAACGTTTTTAGCGCAACGCAATCTGACTTTCAATAATCCCTACAAAACAATGGCCCTGACTAACTTTAACCTATACCTTTCACAAATCACTTACCTCACAAAAATCTTCGTTACTGGAACTACTGCAATACAGCGAGCGCCACTACTGCCAGCTAAATAGAAGATTCAAACTACTGAAGGCACTAACTACTGATAGGGATAGTTATCAAATGAAAGATTTTAATAGAGAACAAACAATGTATTTACCTTAATAGTCATAATATATGTAGCAGTTCATGACAAATTACAAAACTTCGCCATCTCTCTCCCCACATCCACCACTGCTGGCGGCTCACCTCCAACTGTGCAACGCTACGCACTGTTCACATCCAGCTGCCGCTGCCCAACGCTACAATGGCAGACAACAATGCAAACTAGCCACATACTGCACACAGCACAGCCAGTGATTTTCGTACAGAGAGCGCTACGTGGCGGCGGCGTTACCAATATAAGAACCTAAACAGCCTACTTACATAAAGAAAACATAAACAGCCTACTTACATAGCCCCCATGCTCCTCACAAAAAATTTTACAAATTTTTTTGGCCAGTGGCCAATACAGATTTGAAAATTTTTTTCATAATTACAGTAAGAAAGATATCAAATGCACACACTGATTAATACAATGTTGGTCAAAAGCTAAAATTTTCTCACAGTCCATAAAGACAGTCCTGATCATTCATCATAATAGTAATTACAGTTTTTTTTACAAAGTCTCATTAGTAAAAAAAATTGCACATGGAAGTAGTGGATTTCCATGCAGTCTTGAAGAAGTAGTGGTGTCCTTCCAACGGAAAGACAGTGCTGACTCTTGACATGCTGACAGGTAATGGGCCACAATGGAGCAAACCCACAGCAGAGTCAGTTGAAGTTGATGAATGTTGGTAGGTAGGTCATCACAGAGTAGACCCACTGTAGTCCTGGTAGAGAGTATGGTATAGGTGAGTCAGCAAAGGTGTAGACCCACTGTAGTCCTTGTAGAAATAATGGTATTGTTGGGTCATCAAAGATGCAGACCCACTGTAGTCCTTGTAGAGATGGCCAGCAGCCATCTGTTGTGACTGTGCAGGTGCACAATCACCATCGAAGAGTCTTGCGGACAATATAGCAAGTCCATGAACCACCACTTGTGCACTCACAAAGTTTTTGGAATTGTCCTTAGAACCAGCAATGCTGTTATCCAGTCCCTTGCTGAATTATCAACACACTTGCAAACACTAACAGTCCCTACTTCTCACATATTGTCCATATACTATGACCAAGTGAAATGTAACGTACAAGTTTCTTAATTAGATGAACTGGTGTCAATTACAATTTTATAACATAAAAATACAATAACAAAGGTACAAAATACATCATTAAAGAACATAACAATACAGATAACATTTGTAGTAATACAGGCTTTACAAAAGAATCGAATTAACATATACATCAGTGTTACAGGAATTATGACATAAGTAGATACATAAAAGATCAGAATAACTTTCGAAACATCAACTTTACACATGAGCATTAAAACAAAACAGAATAAATAATGTCTAAGCATATTTCCAAGGTAAATAACATATTAATAATGCCAATTATATTTGAGGATAACAGTATTCCTCATCATAGTGAATGTAGCTTAATATTAAAAGAAGAAAAAATTCTGACTTTCAATAATCCCTACAAAACAATGGCCCTGACTAACTTTAACCTATACCTTTCACAAATCACTTACCTCACAAAAATCTTCGTTACTGGAACTACTGCAATACAGCGAGCGCCACTACTGCCAGCTAAATAGAAGATTCAAACTACTGAAGGCACTAACTACTGATAGGGATAGTTATCAAATGAAAGATTTTAATAGAGAACAAACAATGTATTTACCTTAATAGTCATAATATATGTAGCAGTTCATGACAAATTACAAAACTTCGCCATCTCTCTCCCCACATCCACCACTGCTGGCGGCTCACCTCCAACTGTGCAACGCTACGCACTGTTCACATCCAGCTGCCGCTGCCCAACGCTACAATGGCAGACAACAATGCAAACTAGCCACATACTGCACACAGCACAGCCAGTGATTTTCGTACAGAGAGCGCTACGTGGCGGCGGCGTTACCAATATAAGAACCTAAACAGCCTACTTACATAAAGAAAACATAAACAGCCTACTTACATAAAGAAAACATAAACAGCCTACTTACATAAAGAAAACATAAACAGCCTACTTACACTACGACTACTAATTATTTCAGCCGTTACAGATACAGACTATGCAGCCAGTTCCTTACCGACTTCACTGCCAAACCTGGAATGTATGTTTCTATTTAGCATTGGCCATCTGTCATCATAACAACTGACGACGACAATCATAACAAAAGTAACGAAGTACGGAAGCCGTTTAACCGCCAGCATGACATTTCCCGTCTCATTACAACAACTTGTAGAGTCTTGTACCACAAGGAAACAAGGGAGAGGATGTTGTTATGGGTGGCCGCTATCCTCTTTCTACAACACAAATGCACACATGATTAATAGAGTTCTTTATTTACATAACTGCAAGTGTTTGCTTAACTGGGATAGAGTCCATGCGTTGTGGTATAAGCTCATCAGCAATAGTCCCGTTGCAGACACTATCGGAAATCTTGCTATTCCGAACTTCAGTCTCACTGCTGGTCCCGCTAAAAGCACTAATCTAGTCGATATGTACTGTCGTAGCCGGTGGTGAACTGAGCCCCGCTTTGCGAGTGAATGACAGATGCCAAACTGGAGTGTGAGTTGGTGAGCCCCTCCGGTCAGCGACGGCGGCCTAAATACATGCTGTCGAGAGGGCGTTGTCGGTTCGTTGCTTGTCGGTGTGTCTCGGGCCTATTTCGTGGCAGCCGCGCTTGATACAGCGCCTACTTATCGATTTTTGCGCTTCATCTTTGCCTACCGGTACGCTGGTGATAGCTTATGCCAGCAAACAAATCGTACCGATAACATTTCTCCCTCGAGACCTTCAATGTCCTGGTGCGTAGAAACAGCATATATTCTTAGGGTGTAAGGTATAAATTAAAACCCACCGAATATGGGCTTCTATTGATCACGACAGATAGAATACGGCGTCTATCTCTCTGCTTCTGACGTGGGGGGCGCTTTTACTTCCTACCGGTTTGCGTGGGACACTGCCGTAATATCGCAGAACTCACTGCGTGTTTCACGTGACGAAATGGTAGACGAATGGTAGAGCACTTACCTGCTAAATGCAAAAGTCTCGCGTTCGGTTGCCATTATGGCATGCAATTTTAACTGCACACGAAGTTTCATATGAGCACACACTGCCCTTCAGAGTGAAAATTCACTTTATATATCATCACTTATCTGTGTGCACTAACTGCTGAACTGGTGTCATGTCTGCAATGTGGTACCAATAAATTAGAAAAATAGCTGATTTTTCTCTGGAACAATAAATTACATAAATAGCTGTTTTTTCTCTGCCACTTTATATCTGCAGTGCACGTGAACTAGTTTCAAACAATAATACTTTATAAAACAACAATATGTCCTGTACGAACAGCAGCACTATAGATGTTGACCTGTTGATAAGTCAAAATACTGGTCTGATGTGGCTCTCTACGCTTGTCCCTCCCATGCAAGCCGCCTCAGCTCACTATAACTACTACAGTCTACACCAGCTTGCAACTACTTACTGTAGTTAAAGCTTGGTCTCCCTCTATAATTTTCTCCCGCCATTAGGATACTGACAAAGCCTCGATGCCTCCGCATGTGTTCTGTCAACCAATCGCTTCCTTTAGTCATATCGTAACCCCTTGTTAGTTGGCCTATCAACCCATCTCGCCCTTACCGTTCTTCTGTAGCATCTCCATTGGAAAGGCTTGTATTGTGTTTGCCTGTACTGTTCATCGTCCACAGTTCATTTCCATCTAAGAGTAAACTACAAATAAAGACTTTCTGCAAAGATTTATTAAAAGCTCGATACTGAGTCATCCACAATCGTTATGTAAATTATTCTTAAGTGAAACTTCCGGTACAGCTGTACAAAATTTTCATTTCTGAAGTCTTACACAATCTAGTCCAGCTCCCTTTCTAAAGAAGCGAAAATATGCTGAAGACATGAATCTTGTATTAGAGAGTGCGCTGAATTAGAGTACGTGCAACTGTAAATTAAAAATGAAACCGTATATCCGAACAGTAAGGCCCATGAGAAAGCTACCAGTATTACAAAACCAAACAAAGGAAATAACTAAATGTAGGCTGCAATGAACATACCTAAAAATGGTTCAAATGGCTCTGAGCATTATGCGACTTAATTTCTGAGGTCATCAGTCGCCTAGAACTTAGAACTAATTAAACCTAACTAACCTAAGGACATCACACACATCCATGCCCGAGGCAGGATTCGAACCTGCGACCGTAGCGGTCGCTCGGCTCCAGACTGTAGCGCCTAGAACTGCACGGCCACTCCGGCCGGCGAACATACCTAAAATCAGTATAAAGTGTACATGTCCAAGCCAACTTAAAAGATAGCACACATGAAGTGCAATGCTCATCAGGGGGAGTACGTAAAGGTGACCACGCTAAAACCGCCGTTAAAACGTGCATGACGTAAGTCGACCGTATGTTGCAATCGCTGGCGAGGACCTAGTTTCTAAATTAACCCAAATAGCTTCTCTGGTTCCGGTTCTTGAGGAATAATAGTTGCTGTTCATCCACAAACATTCAGACACCTCAATGAAAGTGTCCCCAGCTGAATTCAAGCCGTCATAAAAGCGAAGAGTGGACACAGCCTACATTAATGGCAGCTAATAGGTGTCCGGATACTTTTCATCAATTAGTGTTGCTGTAGAAGGCAACAAGAAATTGAAGGAAGAGATGAAATCAGTAACAAGAAATTTAGAGGAGATTTTTTCGTCAGAACTCTGAGGAAGTACAGTGTATACTAGTAAGCTAAGAACAGCTTTATTGTGACCGGTTTCAGAGTTCTGCTTCCCGCGTTTTATAATCAGGTTGGACAATCGATAGACGTTGCAGGAATACAGAGCCTCACTAGAAGAACCAAATGTATATGAGAGAGTCATCGCAGAGAAAGTTAAGTATCGGTTGTAGTACCTGTATAACGATGACGGTCACCAAAGATGAAAGACTAAACACTGGAGTGATCATCAAAGAAAGTATTTGTGCTTAGCAGAGTTGATATATAGTTACTAACATCTACAGCTACATCTTTATATATACTCCGCAAGCTACCATAAGGTGCATGGCGCCATTACTTGTCATTTCACCTTCTGTGCCCGTCCTAAAAAATTACAATCTGCACGCCTCCGTATGAAGTCCAATTTCTCTTATCTGGTCTTCCTGGTCCTTACGCTCGATGTATGTTGCCGGCAGCAGAATCGTTCGGCAGTCAGATTCAAAAGCCCGCTGTCTAAATTGTCTCAGTAGTGTTTCCCGGAAAGAACGCCGCCTTCCCTCCAGGAATTCCCATTTGAGCTCTCGAAGCATCCCCGTAACACTTAAGTTTTGTTCGAACTTACCAGTAATAAATCTAGCAGTCCTCCTCTGAATTTCTTCGATGTCTTTCTTCAATCCGACCTGGTTAGGATCCGAAACACTGGAGCAGTACTCGAGAATAGGTCGCGCCAGCACCCTAAAGGATGGGGCCCCTCCACGCCCACACCAACGTGGTGACCAAACCAAAAGTTCTACTGTCACCTCCGTAAACATGTTAGTTTTTGAATCAGGCGTCACAGGATGCGGGCTGTGATGTTATCCATGCGTCTGGGTAAGATTACTCATTAACATGGTCCATCAGGAGATAGAAGTGGTCGAAAACGATTGAAGGGTAGCGGTTGTAAGGGCAGAGGAAAAAAAGTGCCAAGGCAAGCGCCAAGGGAAAAAAACCTCTGCGACAGTAGGACGGCTAGTAAGGGCAGTAGCGGCTTGCTAGCTGCGATAGAGCATGCAAGGTGAGGTAAGGTTAGTGTGAGGTATCGTGCATCGTTACCTAAGTGCTGCGTGTTCGTTAACTGGGTCAGTCCGGGTGCTGCGGCTGGGCTCGTTTGGAGTCTCCAGGGCCGGCCGCAGTGGCTTCCTCCCTGTAACAAAGGAATTCGGCGCGGCAACGCATGCGTTGCTGTTAGGCCCTCTGCTGCGACTTGTCGTCAGTGGCTTGGTACAGCTTCATCAGGTTGGTGCAGAACGGCGGCGGTCGGCCACCGTTCAGCGTCCTCCTCTACTGCACAGCGCAGCCCTTCTGTATTGTAGCTTCTAGGAGCTCCGCTTGTTCAGCGAGCTGCGCCAATTCAGCGTCGGAGGAAGTCAGGCCGTTCGCTCGCGCTCGTGCGATGAAGGCTGCCTTTTTGTCTTCTCGATCCCTTGCGGGGGCCGCTCTATAAACGGTCTCCTTTACAGACGAATCACCCTTTCTTAAAATTTTCCCAATAAACCGAAGTCGACCATTGGCCTCCCTTACCACAGTTTTCATATGCTCGTTCCACCTCATACCGCTATGAACGTCACGTACAGGTATTTAAACGACTTGACTATGTCAAGTTGGACACTAGTAATACAGTATTCGAACATTAATGGTTTGTTCTTCCTACTCATCCGCATTAACTTACATTTTTCCACATTTAGGGCTGGCTGCCATTCATCACACCAACTGCAAATCTTGTCTAAGTCGTCTTGTTACCTCCTACAGTCACTCAACTTCGACACCTTACCGTACATCACGGCTTCAACAGAAAACAACCGCAGATTACTGCCCACCCTAACCGCCAAATCATTTATCTATGTAGAGAACAACAGCTGTCCTACAACACTTCCCTGGGACACACCTGACGATATCCTTGTCTCTGATGAACGCTCGCCATCGAGGACAACATCCTGGGTTCTATTATTTAAAAAATCTTCGAGCCAATCACATATCTGTGAAATTATTCCATATGGTCGTACCTTCGTTAATATCCTGCGATGGGGCAGCGTGTTAGACGCTTTCCTGAAATCTAGAAATATGGAATCTGCCTGTTGCCCTTCACCCATAGTTGACAGTATATCAAGTGAAAAAAGAGCAAGCTGAGTTTCGCACGTTCGATGCTTTCTAAAATCACGCTCAATCGTGGTCATAAGCTACTTACCCTCAAGAAAATTTATTGTATTCGAACTGAAAATGTGATGAAGCATTCTGTACTGATTGGTCTGTAATTTGGGGGGTCCGTTCTTTTACCTTTCTTACATACTGGAGCCACTTGCGCTTTTTTCCAGTCGGTTGGGTCTTTGTGCTGGGCGAGCTAGGTAAGTGGCCAGTGCCGTAGAGTCTGTAAAATCATCCTGAGATTCCAGCCACACCTGGTGATTTATTTGTTTTCAATCCTTTAAGTGGCTTCTCTACGCCAGGTATGCTTATTTCAGTGTCGTCCATATGAGAGTCACTCCCATGGTCAAATGACGGTATGATTGTACGGTTCTCCTGCGTGAACTATTTCTTCAACGTGAAATTTAAAAGTGCCACACCAGACTGATGAAGAAGGGACTGAGAGGAAGCCTTAGACCCGCTTAGAGAATTTACATACGATCAAAATTTTCTCGGTTACTCTGCCAGATCTTTTGCTTAGGCGTGAGGTGATAGTTGTTGTATGCTTCGCCATAGATCTTTTCACAGACTTGCGAATCTCTACTAACATTCGCTTGTCGTCGTTTGTGCGTCCCCTTTTGAACCTAGAGTGCAGCAGCCTCTGCTTCTCCAGTATCATACGCATTTCGTTATTAAACCATGGTGGGTCTTATCCATCCTTTATCCGTTAACTCCGGACCACGACTTACAGTCTTCTCAAACTTTGCCCATAATTCCTCTACATCCATCTTACTCATATTAAGAAATACCAATTCACTGTTGGTTGGTTGATTTGTGGGAGGGGACCAGTCGGGTCATTGGTCCCATCGGATTAGGGAAGGATGGGGAAGGAAGTCGGTTGTACCCTTTCAAAGGAACCATCCCGCTATTACGGAAACCCAAATCATAATGGCCAGACGCGGGTTTTAACCGCCGTTCTCCCGAGTGTGAGTCCAGTGCCCTAACCACTGCGCCACCTCGCTCAGTAAATTCACTGTCTCATTGAGATGTTCATAACTACTTATCTGCACTATCTAGCACAAACACCCTCCTATTCCTTACTTATTTATTAACTTTCGTAATCATAGTTGCTATAATGACATCATGGTTGCTAATCCCCATTTGCATACTGACATTGTCGATAAGGTCTGGCCTATTTGTAGCTACAAGGTCTAAGATATCATTACCGACCGGTGTCGCAGATTCGAATCCTGCCTCGGACATGGATGTGTGTGATGTCACTGGTGTGGAACACTTAACTATGTTTTCAGACAATTAAATCAACAAACTGAAGACGGATGTGAATAGGGAAATTCTCTTTTCCTAGATTTTCGAAATGTTTTCAACACTGTACCATAATGTCAATGTTAACCAAGAAACTACTTCACAAATATATGATTAGCTCAAAAAATTATTTACCAGTAATATATTCGTTGGTGAATATTGAAAATAAGCAAAATTACGTTCCCAAGAAAGCACAAAACGGCCGTTAATACCCTCAATGCACCTAAGGAATGAATTATCAACGTTTTCAAACTGATGTCTTATGATATTGGTGTCGACAGATAGGTGTCATCACTGTGTGATGGTCAAACGACTAAGGTAGTATTCATGCTTGTCGTGAGTGCAGCTCTGGAAATGACATTATGAGAAGCCCAAGTCACCGCGATTTGTGATTTACAAAAGGCATGAGATTGTGCTTACTAGCATGTGTGGTTACCATGGACGGCAGTGCAAGCTCGGTAACGTAATCCAATGCTGGCCACGAGGTTGGTAACGTGTTGCTGTGGCAGGGCGTTCCATTCCTCCGGAAGAGCGTTTGGCGACTCCTGGAAGGTCGTAGTGCAATTTGACGTGCTGCAGTACATCTCGCCAAAGTATTCGAATAGTGCTCCATGAGATTTAAGTCGTGGGAACTGAGGGGGAGGAGGAGGAGGAGGAGGAGGAGATTAGAGATGGTCGGAAGAACTGGGAGGCCAGTCCATTCACCAAACATCCTGTTGTTCCAAGAACTCCTCCACCAGGATCCGTTGTCATCCGGAGACTGAGGAACCAAATGCCCACGCAACATTATGCTTCCTCACAGCCTAACACCTGGTCCATGAAAACAGTCGACAGTGTTCCTGGGTGCATTACGTGTTCTCACAACTAGCATTGTAAACACTTGCCGTGGTCTACATCTACATCTACATCTACATCTACATTTATACTCCGCAAGCCACCCAACGGTGTGTGGCGGAGGGCACTTTACGTGCCACTGTCATTATCTCCCTTTCCTGTTCCAGTCGCGTATGGTTCGCGGGAAGAACGACTGTCTGAAAGCCTCTGTGCGCGCTCTAATCTCTCTAATTTTACATTCGTGATCTCCTCGGGAGGTATAAGTAGGGGGAAGCAATATATTCGATACCTCATCCAGAAACGCACCCTCTCGAAACCTGGCGAGCAAGCTACACCGCGATGCAGAGCGCCTCTCTTGCAGAGTCTGCCACTTGAGTTTGTTAAACATCTCCGTAACGCTATCACGGTTACCAAATAACCCTGTGACGAAACGCGCCGCTCTTCTTTGGATCTTCTCTATCTCCTCCGTCAACCCGATCTGGTACGGATCCCACACTGATGAGCAATACTCAAGTATAGGTCGAACGAGTGTTTTGTAAGCCACCTCCTTTGTTGATGGACTACATTTTCTAAGGACTCTCCCAATGAATCTCAACCTGGTACCCGCCTTACCAACAATTAATTTTATATGATCATTCCACTTCAAATCGTTCCGCACGCATACTCCCAGATATTTTACAGAAGTAACTGCTACCAGTGTTTGTTCCGCTATCATATAATCATACAATAAAGGATCCTTCTTTCTATGTATTCGCAATACATTACATTTGTCTATGTTAAGGGTCAGTTGCCACTCCCTGCACCAAGTGCCTATCCGCTGCAGATCTTCCTGCATTTCGCTACAATTTTCTAATGCTGCAACTTCTCTGTATACTACAGCATCATCCGCGAAAAGCCGCATGGAACTTCCGACACTATCTACTAGGTCATTTATATATATTGTGAAAAGCAATGGTCCCATAACACTCCCCTGTGGCACGCCAGAGGTTACTTTAACGTCTGTAGATGTCTCTCCATTGAGAACAACATGCTGTGTTCTGTTTGCTAAAAACTCTTCAATCCAGCCACACAGCTGGTCTGATATTCCGTAGGCTCTTACTTTGTTTATCAGACGACAGTGCGGAACTGTATCGAACGCCTTCCGGAAGTCAAGGAAAATGGCATCTACCTGGGAGCCTGTATCTAATATTTTCTGGGTTTCATGAACAAATAATGCGAGTTGGGTTTCACACGATCGCTGTTTCCGGAATCCATGTTGATTCCTACATAGTAGATTCTGAGTTTCCAAAAACGACATGATACTCGAGCAAAAGACATGTTCTAAAATTCTACAACAGATCGACGTCAGAGAGATAGGTCTATAGTTTTGCGCATCTGCTCGACGACCCTTCTTGAAGACTGGGACTACCTGTGCTCTTTTCCAATCATTTGGAACCTTCTGTTCCTCTAGAGACTTGCGGTACACGGCTGTTAGAAGGGGGGCAAGTTCTTTCTTCCACGTGTTGCGGGAAGGCATATTGTAGGGAGCAGTGGGGAGACTATCGTAATACGTCCACATATAACAGCGACTTCCAGCAGTTAAAACCACGCTGGTAATTCCCTACCACAGGAACTAATTGGCGACCTTGTGGCCAGCAATTTGCTGATCATGAATGGAGTCTGTGGTGATCACACAACTATTAAGAGTCATTCCCGCTGTTTTTAATGTCCAGGAGACTACTGCGAATAGCGTTGACTTCATTGTAATTCTTGTCTTCGAATAAACGTGTCATTTCTGTTAGTCTCGATACCTGTTTCTTTCAGTTGCTTTCTGTACTGTACTGCAGCAGTTCTATCGAAGTTTTATCGAGTTTTGTTACCTGGCAGTGACGCATCATACGAAAGTTACTTCCGTTCCTAAGTTTAGCGCAGCAGTGTAGTACGGAAAGCCAATAACGGATTCGTGTTATTTGGGAGCATTCGTGCAGAAGCGTAGAGCACCTTTAAAGAAAGCCACATAAAAGACGGTAGGTCCTCATATTTAGATCCTTACTGTGGTGTCGTCCAGAGTGCTCGGCGGCACGCCAAATTCGGGAAAGCACGTCGATACCACAGACGTTACCGCGGTCTCGCTGCAATCTGCAACGACGAATGGGGGGCGCTTCTGAACACCACGCCTCCCTTCTCAGTAAGGCCTGCCCCCACTGGAGGTCAATATAGAGCTGAGCATGGAAGTGCTCTGGCCCCGTTCGTGATCTCGTCTGAACGAGTCAGCATCATAGAATACGACGAACGAGTTGCCAAAGTTTTAGATGGACTTGTACTTTAGTACATGGTGAACATTTCACCTGACAAGAACAGTTTGTTAATTAGTATATTAACGCACGCTTTGCTGCTGAATGACAGTTGTAAATTACTCAGCACTCCCTGGAAAAGAAGTGTGTCAAGTTAAGTAAATCATTTTTCCATTTCTAACATTCTGCGTGGTGTCTGTTTTCTATATCGTGTCTCCCTACCACTTTCGCGCAACGACGCTCTGAGCGTGTTTTTTAGGGAATTGACTAGTTTGAACCTGGGACCTGTTGCTGGTAAGAAGACGCCAGACCACACATGACATGTAGAGTTCAGAAGAGTTCAGTGAGACTAGCGATGATATAACCAAATACTTAATGATTTCAGCGTCAGCTCCACTGCACTCCCTGTAAAAGAATCTTAATACTAACTAAATTTAGTGGAAGGGGTTCAAGGCTTTCCTATTTTTAGTTAGCTGGTAAAATAACGTCGAAAAAGCAGTTAAGTTTACCATTGGAAATTTTATTCTACTCACAAAACATTGTTTATAAATTGCACTATTGATAAAAGGAAATGTTTTAATACAGGATGGTAAAAACCAACTGCGTTCAACAAAATTGTGAACGAATATTCCCAGAATGGGTTTCCAAGTTCTACAATGGATTGAAGGATGACCTATGCCACATCTATAATATAGGTTTAAATTAAGTTTCACAAAAGAGAAAACTATCAAAATGGTCTACACTGACCCTCAATTATCTTTAATTACTTATCTAACTTGTCATGTGGCTTCTCAATAACTATATAACAGAAAAATCATCGCATTTCAGATTTTTACTTCAAGTGGCAAATGTGAACACCGTGAGCTTTAATTGACGATCGACACTAGTATTACGCAAAAATGGGGTGTAACAGATGAGACTTCTGCAGTTCTGAATGAAGCTTCATGCGCTGTTACACGGCATCGCGTGTGTTCATTACCTTGTCGGTGTTCGTCAGGGGGCGGCGGGCAGTACAGCTCCGCTCACCTCGCCATCTCGGAAGCAACTCTCTCCTAACTTCTCGTTACTACAATTTACCGAAGTTGGTTTAAAAAAAAGCTATCTGGCTGTGTTTTCATCTGACCAATCAGGGTCTCAATGTTAACCTTAAGCTCCGCCTACAAAAATTCTGTCTATCCAATGAGAAACGTATTACTTTTCGTGGTGGGGCAATGTTTTTAAAGTTTGTAATGTAACAGAGACGAGAAAAAGTCTCACGCTAAAACTTGCAGCTGGGGTGTGGCCGTTTTTCTGTTATTGTAAGATCTATACAGTTCTTCTGGAGGGCTCTATCTTTTAACATGGGCTGGGGGTGGTCCTGATGTAACAGAGACACGAAAAAGTCTCACGCTAAAACTTGCGGGTGGTGTGGCCCTTTTTGTGTTATCGTAAGATCTATACTGTTCTGGAGGGCTCTAGCTTTTAACATGGGCTGGGGGTGGTCCTAGCGGTTAGCTACAGACGTGGTTGTCCGTCCCTTATCGTAGGGCCTTCAGCTTAACACGGTTCTGCTCTCGCCTTCTGTTTTCGTTTCTCCCCTCGGTACTGCGTCTATCTGACGGTGGGAAGGTGTGACATGCATTTAGGCATTCTTGTGTTAGTCTGTGGTACTCCATTTGCTCACTCGTTACTCGTATTACTTTGGTTAATTTAATGTCACGATTTATTCGGAGCTATGTGACGTACTACTGGATTTGCTTATCATGTCAGGGTTTTCATGGAAGGTGTTGGATGTGCCTGACACCTTACACATTCTTGTAATAATATTTCATGTATTGTGGTTCCTACGTGCCACCTCACTGAGCAATCATAAAACCCAGAGTTATGGGAGAACGATTGTAGTCTCGTTTCCACACGTACTAAGCAGTAGACACGGGTCATATTCAGAGACGTGCTGCTAGCATCATAACAGGTTTCTAGGGCTAAGTTATTACTATTATTATTATTTTCTTTTTTTTTTTACTGCTAAATAAGCACGCATGACAGTAGGCATGGGTCATATTCAGAGACGTGCTGCTAGCATCATAACAGGTGTGTAGGGTTAATTTTTTTTATTTTCTCCTGTGAAACTGAATGTGTGCTACTTTCGAAACTTCCAGCTAGGTTAAAACTGTGTGGTGGACTTGTACCCGAACCCAGAACCTTGCCTGCCTCGGGCAATGCTCTTACCAACAGAGCTATTAACGACCCTCCTTCACAGTTCTGCCTTCATCGGAAATAACGGTTCCATGCTCGAGTCCAAGTCCGACACGCAGTTTTAATCTGCCAGTCTGTTTCACTGTAACAGGTTGGTGCAGCTCATATATCAGAGATGCCCAAAAAAAGCAGTTAACATTGTTGCGAATTAGCCAAGACTGTGAACTGTACCGCAGCTTATGGAGTACGTAGTAAACTATGGATGAAGTCGTGCAGGAAAGCTGCTACTACCGCTACTAGAAACGTCGTTCAGTGACCTTTAACTAGCACGAGACAATTGTGAGGCTGCCAGCCAAGGCTATATGGGAACTGGGGATGTAGCCATCTCGAACGTAGGCCTTGTCACTTTCACCACTTAGGTACTTTTCTCCGGAACCTGTCAAGCAGCAGCTGCAGGATGGTAGGGGAAGGTCGGCAAGGGGAGGGGGGGGGGGGAGGAGCCGTCTCTCTCTGCCAGTCAGTGCACCTCAGGCGCTGAGCCGCAGGCGCCACACGCTTGTGTGTATGTTGGTGTGGATGCTGCAGCCGGTCTGCGGCAGAGAAAGCCCCCGGGTGGAAAGCCGGCAGAGGTCGCGGGCGGTAAAAGCGCGCGCCGCGTCCCAGCGCGGCCCGGCCACCGGAGCGCCTCGCCTTCCTGCTCTGCCCCGCGCACACGCTCGCCGAGTACTTTCTAGCGCCCTTCGCCCGTAGGGGCCTTCTGACTCGCCCCGGTTCACGGCAGAGGCTCCCTCCTAATTTTCAATTTTCTGGTCGTCTCGGGGCGGTTCTGCGGAGCGCGCTCGCTGCGGCAGAGGTCGGCCGGAGCGCGGCTCGCGGGGCGCCGGCTTCCGGCTGGCGTTTTGAGTGTCTGACTGCGGGCGCCGCGAGGATGGTGAACGGCGCCGCCGCGAATAAAGCTGCCAGTCGCTCGAACACCTCAGCAGACGATGGGCTAACGTGGTTTTGGAAAGGAAAACAAACTGGACAATGAAACAGTGACGTCCTTTTCTTTACGTCACCAGTCTTCTGATGGGTTTGAAGTGGCCCGCCCCAAATTTATCTCCTTCTCATTCCTAAGTATTGCAGCCTACGTCCTCAATTATATTGAAGTGAAAAAAAATGATAATTAGTTGAAACGCTCAGCTGCCGACAGATCTTGTTGATATAACTCAATGGGGACAGCTGAAAATGTATGCCCCAACCGGGACTCGAACCCAGGATCTCCTGCTTACATGGCAGACGCTCTATCCATTTTTTTTTTTTTTAAGGAACCGCTGCAGGAGCAAGACGACGGGTAGGACAGGGGTCGACACCCGAAGCCTGGCCATCCCGCTGCCACGCCCAAGCAACGTGTTCGAGGATCGAAGGATCAGGAAGAGGATGTAGTGGGTTGGTCTATGTTGTTTTATTTATTTCTTTCTTTGATTTTTTATAACATTTTTATTTCTTTATTTTTTTTTATTTTATGGATTTAGTTTTGTTTCATTACTAAACGATCCTACAACCGCCGTAGTCGAGCGTCCGAGTCGTCTTCTCGTCTGTTGGGAGTGGTTCTCCCCTATTCCGTCCGTAGAGGATCAATATGCTCGAGGATTCTTCTTCATATTCAACGTCTCATACCCGGAACGCCCCAGTGAGCAGGAGTATCCGCAAATAATGAACTTAAATAATTTGCGAAACGGGTTCTGTACTTCGGGTGGCGGCTGAAAGCTGCATGCGTCGTCATCAATAGGGACCAAAAGTCGAGTGTGCCTTTAGGAGCATCGCAAAATATATAGAAAAAGGCCATGCCTTTTAGCCAGTTAACGGCGTTCGTCCTGGTCGATGGAAGGTATACGCCGTCGGGACGCAATATATCATCAGGGGAGATAGACTCCGGCAATCGTCGCAAGAGTAATGCCAGCATGCGCTTCTTCAGTAGCCAGCACTCGCCCGTCGCGGCAAAAGTCAGACGGTGTGCATCCGAGTCAGCGACTGAGCATGTCGCACACAAGGGGTCGTCTGTTAGATGAATTGAATGTAGCATCTGAGCAACCTAGGACACAGACGAATAGCGCGACTGCAGGGACTGTCCCTTGCACGCTTTCCGTGAGACCCAACTGTCCACAATTCTACATATGTAAAGTACCTAACAGATATTTGCCCATCCATTCATTCGGTAAAATCGTCTACACAATGTATAAAAAGGCAGTGCATGGGCTGAGCTGTCATTTGTACTCGGGTGATTAATCCGTAAAGGTTTACGTCCTTATTATCGCAGCGCTATGAGAATTAAAATACTCTGAACGCGGAATGGTAGTTGGAGCTAGACGCTTGGATCATTCCATATCTGAAATCGTTAGGAAATTCAATATTCCCAGACCCACAGCGTCATCAGTGTCATACCAAAATTCAGGCATCAGGCCTCACCACAGACAACGCAGTGGCTGACGGTATTCACTTAGCGACCGAGAGCAGCGGCGTTTGCGTAGAGTTGTCATTGTTAACAGAAAAGCAACACTGCTTAAAATAACCGCTTAAATAAAATGTGAAGCATACGACGAACGTATCCGTTAGGATAATGCGGCGAAATGTCGCATTAATGGGCTATGGCAGCAGACGACCGACGCGATTGCCTTTGGTAACAGCACAATATCGTATGCAACACCTCTCTTCGGCTCGTGATCATTTCGGTTGGACCCTAGATAACTGGAG
The DNA here is from genome assembly GCF_023864275.1 of Schistocerca cancellata. Lineage (NCBI taxonomy): Eukaryota > Metazoa > Arthropoda > Insecta > Orthoptera > Acrididae > Schistocerca > Schistocerca cancellata. The sequence goes on from NC_064628.1 coordinate 484,792,334, forward strand.
TATCGATTTCATTTGGTAAGAGCTGACGGTAGGGCTCGAAAGTGGCGCACACCCCGCGAATCCATGGATCCAACTTGTCAAAAAGGCACTGTGGAAGCTGATGGTGGCTCCATATTGGAGTGGGCTGTGTTTACATAGAGTGTACTGGATCCTCTAGTCCAACTGAACCGATCATTCTTTGGAAATATTCATGATCTTCACGTTACCAAACAAAAAGGTAATTTTTGCGGATGAAAATGCACCCTATCACTGGTCCACATTTGTTCGTGAATGGTCTGAAGAACTTTCTGAAAAACCCGAGCGAAACATTTGGCCACATATATCAGCAAAAATGAATCCCATCGAACATTTATGGGGGCGTAATCAAGAGGTCAATCCGTGCACAAAGTCCTGCACCAGCAACATTTTCACGATTATGGACGGCTATAGAGGCGGCATGGCTCAGTAATTCAGCAAGGTCCTCCAACGACTGGTTGAGTCCATGCCGCGTCGTATTGATGCAGTACGCCAGGAAAAAGGAGGTCCGATACCATATTAGGATGTATTCGATGACTTTTGTCACCTCTCCGTATTTTGTGGATGTATTCCGGTTTCTGTCTTCCTCTATAGCTTTCAGATTCTGCAGCTCGCTGTAGTACCATGGAGGCTGTTCCCTGCTGTCTTAACAGATGTCCTATCTTCCTGTCCCTTCTCCTCGTCAGCGTTTTCCGTATATTCTTTTCCACGTCGATTCTGCGGAGAACCTCCTCATTCCGTACTTTAGCAGTCTACTTAATTTTCAGCACTTTTCTGTAGTACCACATCTCAAACGCTTCGAGTCTCTTCTGTTCTTCAGGTCAGCCTTTCCCACACTCAGATCGCGTGGAGATCAGAGGGAGGGAGAAATCTTAGAATTTGAACCATGATCCAGCTGAATGGAGGCTATTCATAGACTCCTCCAAGCTTAGTCTGAAATCTGTGTAACTTCACAATGACAATCGTCTTCCTTCTATTCCTGCTTGTCATGCAGTTCACATGAAGGAGATATATGCAAATATGACAGCACCTTTGGACTCAATCAAATATTATGAACACAAATGGAAAATCTGTGGTGATTTAAAATTCATTGCCATACACTTAGGAATTTATTTAATTATTTACTTATATATTTATTGCAAAATTATAGACTTGTTACCTGATGTTTTAAAACAGGTGGTACATCTTACAATTTTCGTTTATTCATCTTATTGCAATTTTTTCTTTTGTTTTATCTACAACATTTACAAACAATAATTCCTCGAGCAGTTGACCGCCAGTCACACACACACACACACACACACACACACACACACACACACACACACACACACACACACACAAATGGTTATTAGCAGAGAAATAGTATTGCTTATCCTATTTATTACTAATACTAAGTATTAACCCTAGGTGCCCATCCGTCTACTGCAGTTTGTGGTTTCTTGGCTAGATCGCCAGAACGTTATGCTTATTTACTGTCACATCTCGCCTTTCCACTCCTGTTCCTCCTCATTGTCACTGATTTCGCTGTTACTGTGGGTATCGCTGTCCACCCTCTGGAGATTGTTGTTACGTTGCACGTAGGCATGTCTGTCATGTCGTGTCCGCATGTACTATTCAAGTGTTGTTTTTGAAGTACTGTTTGTCAATACGTTTAATTGTGCCCATTGTTTTTCGTTTCTTATTGCTGTGTATAAATCAATGTGTCTTTCTGTGTAGTCTAAGTGTAGTGTTTGTCTCTTGTTCGTGTGTTACCCGCAGAAAAAGACAGTGTGTTGTGGGGAACCTTCTTCCCCGCATGTGCATGTGGATGTCTGCCTCACGCGGTTTAAGTGCGTGGGATAAGGTCCATGTCCGGTTAATAAATGTACCATACCGCGGCTGGGATTGATATGTTTCATTCTCAACCGCTCCCTTATGTCAGGGAGGAAGTCGTGCAGTCTAGATCCTTTTATCACTTACATCCCACTCATCTTGCCATGTATCCAAACGCCAACTTTTAAGGTAACGTATCGTCTGTATCGGCCCACCAGTTATTGTGTGTACCTTATCTAATCTCACCATCTTTAACCAGTATCTTGCAGCGTGATATTTGATCGTGATATCTATGGGGTATATTCCGAGCACCAAGCACAGTGAATCCGCTGAGGTAGTGCCGAGGGCTCCAGATAGCCTAAGTAGGACGCTTCTCTGCCCTCGTCTGACCGATGCTTTGTTGGTGAGCAGGTTCAGCATATGTGCCCATGTGCTAGCTCCGAAGCTGAGTTCTGATTCAAAGAGCTCACAGTGGTGTATTAGTATGACTGGTAGAGGTACTCTGTTCTGTTTTGAATTTAGCCTCACCAGTTTGTGTAGTATTTTTCTGCTTTGTATGTTGTTAGCCTTATGTGTTCGTGGAAATTAAATTTTCATCTATCTGAACCCCAAGATGTGCGTAATGTGTGCTCGTTTGATGGTTGTGTCCCCAATTTTAACAAAAGGATTCCTTTGGAGCGACCCTTTCAGTAAAGTGTATGCTGTTTTATTTTCGGCTATCCTGAGTTTATTGTTGTGACACTATTGTGTAATTGTTTGTAGTGTTCCACTGGCTTTGTCTCATAACTGGGCTCTGTTGTTTGCAGTGACTACAACTAATAAGTCATCTGCGTAGGCGACAGTTCCGTCTGCCCTGTCATCCCCATCTAGAAGATGTAGAAGGGGTTCGATTGTTATGTCCCAGATGATGGGGCCGCAGATCGAACCATGAGGACAGCCTTTGGTAATTCTTCTAAATACCTTCCGGCTGTCCTAGTACCGCTCGACTACCCGGTCTTTACAGTAGTCTATGAAACTGTTGTGTAGTGACTGCGGTACCTCCAGATGACTTAACCTTTGAAACAATGTTGGCCACCAGAGATTATCGAATGCTTCGGCAATGTCAAACATTACTGCCATGGCCTATTTCTGTGTTTTCGTATTAACTATGTGTAGAGACTGGTTGATGACATCATCTATTGATCTGCCAGTTCTGAAGCTGAATTTGTGTTGGCTCACACCCCTGATAGCTCTGTGTAATCGCAAGTGCTTACACAATAGCTTCTCCTGAATCTTTGCTAGGGTGTTTATTAGGAATATTGGCCTGTACGTCTTTGGATCTGAAGGATCCCTGTCCGCTGATTTCTTAATAACGACTGCTTTGGTGGTTTCCCATACTATAGGTACCCTGCCCAGCCGTAGGGCATCGTTCAGTAACGATGTCAGTAACGGGTTGATCTGCGGTGCTTGTTTTCAGTGTTTCCGAGTGGATACCATCTGGTCCAGATGCTTTCTTTTGTTTGAGCTCTGTCATTGATAGCGCAACCTCTTCTTGCGCAAAAGGACAGGTGATAGTTGCAGTGTTGTATGATATGTGTAGGTTTTCTAGTGTAGTATGATATTGTGTGACTGTATCGATAATGTCGTCAGGGAGCAGTTTATACAGCAGAAACTCCGCTGTATTCCTCCATTCCCTCGTCATCGTGCCGTGACCCTGCCATAGCGTTCCCAGAAATAGTGGGGGTTTTTATTTTGTATTTTCTGTGGTTCCCCCTATATATTTTGCTCTGTTTGTGTTGTTATAATTAGCTCCCATTGTTGCATGTATATATGCGTCAAGTTTTATGCGTCTGCCCCTACCTGCTACAGCCCTTTGATATAATTTTCGTACTGGTGAGCATTTTGTGTTCTTTGCTGTCGGTATTGATGTGTTCAGTGCATGTTGTATTACCCGTGTTAACCTGTATGCTCTATAATCGATACCTCTATTACTGTTTTCTGTATCGTGTTGTTGGAGAATTTCCGTTCATTTTTTCCAGTCTGCTTTGTGTCTGGTGTGTGATTTGGTCGTTGTGTTCTGAGTGTGAGTTAGTGTGTAGGTTATGACATTGTGATCATTACTGGTCATGTTGTCGTGTACAATCCAGTTTCTTTCGTATGCCATTGCTGCATTATTTGCTAGCGTAAGTTCGATATTACATGATGATGATGATGATGTTTGGTTTGTGGGGCGCTCAACTGCGCGGTTATCAGCGCCCGTACAAATTCCCAACCTTTACTCAGTCTAAACTCGTCACATTCATGAATGATGATGAAATGATGAGGACAACACAAACACCCAGTCATCTCGAGGCAAGTGAAAATCCCTGACCCCGCCAGGAATCGCACCCGGGATCGATATTACAGCTCGTACCATCGAACCCTGCATATGTTGGTATAAGTCCTTTCGTGTTCATTACATGTAATTGTGTTTCTTGTGCATGGGGGCTTAATTTAATAAAATGCAAATATTTTTTTTGTTTTAGTAGCTGTGAGTCCGATTACGCAAGTCTCGTAAACGGCTGGCCCTGACTAGTTTTAGTACGCAATCTGACTGCTTAGAATGACAACAAAGAATGTAAGAAAATTTCTGTTAGCACAATTAATTAATTAAGTCCCCAGCAACTATAAAACCTACGAAACAACAAACACAAGTGTAGCTGTTCTGTATGTGGTAGTATGACTCAACGCACATCTGGCACGGTTCTTCTTCAACAAGACAAGAATTTTTAAATAGCAATTATACTGACGTGATAAAAGAAAATTACAAATACTATAATTGTGCAAGAAAACCAAAATTACACTCTAATACAAGAACACAAGCCAGATGCTTTGTTGACTGAACCTGTAATGACACATTATTCAGGTCACTGAAAGAATAAAAGAATAAAAGAAAATACCTCCATATATATTGACGAAATGCACTCTGAACATTACAATATCTCCATTAGAACAACATCTGCTATCTCTCCCATCAAACCACTGCATAAAATATGGAACAACACTCTCCACTACCACATCTCACTCTGACTTCACGACAAGCAGTGTCCACCACAACTTCTCGGTAAGAACTGCTTGCCGCTACGTCTCAATAATCACTGCCAGTGGAGGCGGCGGAACAATACTCTCTGGCGCGATTTCTGGCGCTGTGGCTCAGTGTAGCCGCCTTTCATATGCCCTTCCTCCACGGGCTAGAATTTGATGGTATTTTTGCCAGCATTGGTGGTGAAAATACCACCAAATTCGTCAAAAAAAATACAGACAAAAATAAAAGATAATATTAATACGTAAGTATCATATAACTAGATAAAATTTTGGCTTTGCACTGACCTTACAATAGCCTAATATATAAAATACAGTAAGGAATACAAATTCTTTCATACATATGACTTTACATCATAGTTTACACAAATATCATGTGGTTAAACAATTCAATCGATAGCGTCAGCAATGACGAATATGAGCAGGTAAGAGTCTTATAACTTTTCACAAACAGTAATACACAAAAAATCAGTTTATACAAATATTCACATAAAATGTTTTCATAACAAGTGGTTGACAGTTCCAGCAGTAGCACCCAGCAATGTTGAGTAGGTGCAGACACCATCAGGTGACATCATTTCAGTAGAAGCAGTCCATCAGTGGCACCCAGCATTGTGGAACAGGTGCAGACTCCAACAGGTGACATCATTTCAGTAGAAGCAGTCCATCAGTGGCACCCAGCATTGTGGAACAGGTGCAGACTCCAACAGGTGACATCATTTCAGTAGAAGCAGTCCATCAGTGGCACCCAGCAATGTTGAAGAGGTACAGACAGCAACAAGTAACATCATTTCAGTAGAAGCAGTTCCATTTGTGGTACCCAGCAGTGTTGAAGAGGTACACACAGCAACAAGTCACATTTCTCAGTAGAAGCAGTTCATCAATGGCACCCAGCATTGTTGAGTAGGTGCAGACACCGACAAATGACATCATTTCCATAGAAGTAGCTCCATCTGTGACACCCAGCATTGTGGAGTAGGTGCAGACTCCAAAAGGTGACATCATTTCAGTAGAAGCAGTCCATCAGTGGCACCCAGCAATGCTGAGTAGGTGCAGACAGCAGTCCATAATATTCACTATCACTGATCACACAGTTCATCAGCAGAAATTAAACATGTCCTAGTGGCACCAATCATGTAGAAAAAGTACAAGTAACAGTCCATAATTTCACCATCACTAATCAGACAGTTCAAGCATGAACAATAGTTTGAATGCACATACAAATGCTTTTACAATGCTCTTACACTAAACATACAAATCATAACAAACACACAAATGATATCAGATAATTGTCATATTACTATTACAAATACACAAACATCAGTAAACCTATAATATTTATGGGTGTCAGTGCAAGCCACTACAAACAAATAAAATAATATTTAGGAGATAGGTGGGTAGGATTAGGAAAGGAAAACACACAAAACACACTCACTCATCTTTCATCCCCATTAAGTACTACTGTGTAACTGAATAGTGTTAACTGTGTGAATCCACTTCTGTCAAAATTTCATGTTCATCATGTGTATCAAGTAGTAGTGACAGCAATGTATAACAGTCAATAATAGTTAAGTCAACGTCATAGTCATCATGTCAAGACCAATGTTTGCCAAGCCAGATCAAAATGTACGGTTGCTGAACAACTGTCAGTGTGCCAAGATATGCAACTTCCTCTCTCCAAAAAAAAAGTACATACTGCTTAGTGATTTAACAAAGTGTGTGTAGACAATCTTCCTTCCATTTTAGTCTTCTAGTCTGCTATCTTCATCCTCCTTGTTCCATATAGACCAACAACAACAAAAAAATATGCACCTCACTTATTTTACCTCTTATACACCATAACTCCAACCAACTTCATATAATCTCAATACCTCCATAATACCTCTTCAATACGTCGATACATATAAACCTTATTGCCAGTATCATTTCACTTCCATAACAACTCTTTCCTCTAGTCAATCTCCTCGATCGAGTACAGATAAAATCCTAATGCAAACCTCCTCATCCCATACAATCCGAAGACACACTGTCAACACACAACCTCTGTGTAATCCATCTGACCAAAATCTTCTACTCATTCTGAATTATAAACAAAGAATGCATACATGACCTCTAACAGACTTAGTTCGAATAACTCTCAGTAATTAAGTACGATTACGGAGTGTGAATGATCATAATATTTCACAGTGTGTACACCACTTCAAGAATTATGGCAAACAGAAGCAAACATGTGGAGTATTTCTTGTGTCAAGTGTCACTTCCTATTTCAATTGCTCACAAAAAATGCAGTGTAATAACTGTGTTGGTATGTCATGTCGTTAGCTTCCTTCCTATTGGCATACATTTATACAGCTTTCATAAAACCTCCAGCTCATGTGACTTCTATGATAATTCTTGTACTAATGTCGTTCGTCGAATTATAGCAGTTCATTTTCTTATCTTAAAAATATAAGGCACTGAGCGTAAGCAAGGCAAGCAATAGCGAGTAAATATACCAGTAGTGAACAGAATGTCAACAAGTGGATGCAGCACAATTCTTACAACGAGGCTCTGCCAAGCGAACAATCTGTAACTAGTACCATAGTGTAACCTAAACTCTATGTTTGTACACTGTACATCAGCATTGCTATATACCAAATTAAAGTATAGTTATGACAAAAAGCAGAAATGTGTAAATGTGCAATCATTACGCATAGCAGTAAACATATATCTTACGTACTAAACAGGTCATTAGCATCGTATCTTAATAAGTAAACATGAAGGCGCAAGCAGATAAATCACAAAGTATAACTTACATACCTAACCACATCAGCACAATTAATCAGGTGACAATTATAATTTAAATAAATAAGCACAGCAGGCACATAATAAAAATATGACATCAGTGAAAAAGCAGTGCAGCCAAGCGATGCATAATATACACAAGTAACAATCCAGTTCATTAATAATCATTGTCAAAATCAGTTGACGTACGCAAGCACGTCGCTTCACAAGTAATTTCATAGAACATGAAATTTAGCACAAAGTATGAATCACGTAATTGCGAGCAGCAAATTACGTCTAAAGTACGTACCTAAGTGGAAATATGTTACCTGAAAAATAAACTCAATTAATAATTACCTTTTTAGTTTATTACTTTCTTCTTCGAAATGACATTTTTCCTGAAATTTTCTCGATAGCAAGTCGTCTTAACGTCGGACACGCACAGAATTTACCTGAAGTTCTTAAATATTTTATAGAACCGTATCCTGAAAAATACTGAATGTTAATAACATAATTCATCAAGTCATTATAGCTTTATACTGATTTTATTCGGAGAAAGACTGTGTATTTGTTTACGGCTGTCAGTTCATTCGCACTGAGCGCTCGATCAGCTGTAGGCGCGTGACGTAGGAAGTGATTGTTTGCGGTCAACGACTGCCTTGTGCGGCGCGCAGACTTGACTGTTGCTTTGAGTATGTGCCGCCGCCAAAACACAGCGCGGTGTCCTTGTACTCTCTGCGTGTTTACAAGTAGCTGTTAGTCTCTCAAAAATATGTCATTCCACAAAAATTTTAACGTTTGATATATGATGTATTCCCTTAGAGCGTCGTGCTTTAAGAGTTTCTACTTCAACAGTGTTATCATGAATAATTTTGCGAATTCTATATGGACCGTTATAAAGCAGAAAAAATTTGCGACACAAGCCTTTTCCTTTGTGAGACAAACGATGAGACTTAATGAACACCTTCTGACCAACTGACAAGATTTTTAAACGACCAGGACGCTTAGCTGATTTCTCTCTTCTAGCAGCCGCAGATGCAATATTTTGTAGAGCCAGGTTGACAACTTCAGAATGCCGCAGTTTCCGTGAAGGCGGAAAAGGAACGATTTCAGAAATGCGATTTGTCGGTGCTTTGTTTTTTAATATCAGTATAGGTGGTAAAGAAGTTGAGTCATTAGGAAGTTCATTCAGAATGTTTTGAAAAATATGAAGATACTGATCCCACGTTCTGTGAGTCTGATGACAGCCACCTTTCACTTGTATTAGGTCGGTGATTATGCGTCCTCTGTTATCTGTTTTGTCTGAGGTCCAGAGAGTTGATCTGGAATTAATCTCAACACTTATTACTAATTTTTTGCCTCTGGCATACATTACTAGGTCTCTAACGTAGTCTGTGTACGTCTGTATTTGATGGCTATATTGAGCGTACATAGATGCAGTCACCCGTGTAACGTTCCCATTAGTAATCTTTATGGTAACTAAGTGTTGATTGAATAACTATGTTACCTTATGTTATAAGTTCTATTTAAAATTGCTATTGCAGCCTTACAGTCATTGCTGCCTGTTATTGTGGTAGCATGTTTTGGTAGATATATTAGTTGCCCATTTCTATTATAAGGTTTTTGTAACGACATAATGTCTGCCTGCAAGTCTTTTGCTATTTTAGGGATTTCCGCGCTGACTGTCGTACTGTTTTTTGTATTATGTTGTAAGATATTCATTTTTTGTCTCTGTCTTCTGGGTGTTTTAGGTGTACAAAACATTTACTGCCTGTCTGTGAGTAATCGAAATATGTTCGTCCGTGTGCTCTGACATGATCTACACTCCTGGAAATTGAAATAAGAACACCGTGAATTCATTGTCCCAGGAAGGGGAAACTTCATTGACACATTCCTGGGGTCAGATACATCACATGATCACACTGACAGAACCACAGGCACATAGACACAGGCAACAGAGCATGCACAATGTCGGCACTAGTACAGTGTATATCCACCTTTCGCAGCAATGCAGGCTGCTATTCTCCCATGGAGACGATCGTAGAGATGCTGGATGTAGTCCTGTGGAACGGCTTGCCATGCCATTTCCACCTGGCGCCTCAGTTGGACCAGCGTTCGTGCTGGACGTGCAGACCGCGTGAGACGACGCTTCATCCAGTCCCAAACATGCTCAATGGGGGACAGATCCGGAGATCTTGCTGGCCAGGGTAGTTGACTTACACCTTCTAGAGCACGTTGGGTGGCACGGGATACATGCGGACGTGCATTGTCCTGTTGGAACAGCAAGTTCCCTTGCCGGTCTAGGAATGGTAGAACGATGGGTTCTATGACGGTTTGGATGTACCGTGCACTATTCAGTGTCCCCTCGACGATCACCAGTGGTGTACGGCCAGTGTAGGAGATCGCTCCCCACACCATGATGCCGGGTGTTGGCCCAGTGTGCCTCGGTCGTATGCAGTCCTGATTGTGGCGCTCACCTGCACGGCGCCAAACACGCATACGACCATCATTGGCACCAAGGCAGAAGTGACTCTCATCGCTGAAGACGACACGTTGTAACCTCCCCCTCACTTACCGACCTTAATGACAGTGAAAAATGAAACCGCGTGTACCTAATGGGAGTTTTGGAAAAGCAATCGTCACCGAAGTTAACCTGTCGGTAAAGAGGGAGGAAAGGGTTACATCTAAATGAAAGGAAATGTGCTAATGAAACTGGTGGAAATTAATTTTGAAAAGGGGTAAAGTTAATAAAGAAAGTAAATGTGCAGCCGTTACGTTAACGATTAACTAGCGGTAATTAGGTATTTGAGGTTTGGGGGAAATCACGGTCGCCAGTCCTAAGGACAATTACTATAGTAACTGAAAAGGAAAGGTTATTACACATATAATTAGCACTAGAAGCGTGGCAACTGAAGGTTGACACGTGTAGTGTGAAAACTGAAAGTTTGTCAGAAGTAATAAATTTCGCTACACCCTGACTTAATTTAGCAAAAGAATTAATAAAACCGGAAAATCGAAAGCTAATTTAGTGACTGAAGTTAATAGTGAGCTTTCTTTCTGAAGCACATCGAAATTCAGTAAAACACAGTTAGTCTTGGACTACCTCAACAATCATTTCAAAAGCTACTTGAATCTACGCAATTTAGAAATAAGAGATTTAACTTTGAACTTGAATTAAATGATTCTGAACAATTAACAATAGTAAAATTTAGTACGTACCAAGCTGAGCTGCAGTCACAGGTATGCTAAAATACGGTAACAAAACTCGCACTCTTAATTTGTGCTAGTGTAATCTAAATATTGTAGCCATCTATGAATACCTTAATTGGAATTTGAAATTAAAGCGGTGAAATATAATGATGCTGGCGTTTGAATTTCAGTGACACTCGGGTTCATTCCGGAAAAGGAAGGGACCCTGCTTGGTAATGCAACTGGGACAATGAGCAACAAAGATTCATGCTAAGTTGCTGTAATTATAGTTACTAAAATGGTACAGTTTGAAATGCTGAGGTCTGCCATACAGTTCTAGAACTTTACGTGCGTCCAGTCTTCCTTGTTGGTTGATTGAAGGTTTGAAGCCGTCGATCGAGGAGGTGGCGACAGTCACTTATTGTCGGCCGTCGCTGTTGCAGAAGCTGGATGTTGGCGCGCCTTCTTCTCGACACGGTCACCAGACGAAACGGGCTCTTGATGTGCGCCAGCTAATGCTTCCCGTCCGCGACGCCATGTCAGAAACTATCATCGCAAGTCGAGCGCAATTACATGCTGCCAAACCCCGAAAGCGCGGCAACTCGCGGGAGCTTCACACAACACACCTGCTCCACCGCACTACTCCCGCCAGACTCTCTCTGCTCAGCCCGCGCTCCACGCGGCAGAGTTAACACTACCAAAGATCCTACACACTCTGATTCTTCACACGACCTATCGACGTAATCGTTCGATAGCAGTCTTCCCTAGGCAAGACCCAGCGTAAAAATACAAATAATATTTACGAAACAAACCATTTATACATCGACATAAATGTATAAATCTATAAATCTATATATACAAACAGTAAAACAATTACAATATACAAAGAGACAGAAATGTCATATCTTGAGGTAACAAAGCAAGGAAAAAAAATAATAGTACAATAGATGGAAATAGGAGGATATGCATTTCCGGCGTTACACGTGCCCCACATTGTCTGAGGATGTTCGTGTAACGTAAACAGACTCAGAAAATGTCCTAAAAAAGAAACAGCGGAAATGCATATGCTCAAAACATCAACAAAATTTAGCATTCGTCTAATTAATCATAAACCAATTTTTATACAATAATAATTGAGTGGAGATACTCCTAATCTTATTCCACTCTGTCATCTTGCACAAAGTAAAACAGGTTGACAACATATCAAAATTCATAAAAAACACAGAAAATGGTTTTGCTATTCCAAAATCATTAAAATTCGTAACACTATAAGAAATGGAATACTATTTGCAAAATTAATGAGAGTACATGGTCATAAAAAACAGGTATATCAAAATACGCAAACAAATAATTAATTACATAGAATACACATTTTTATGTAACCTTTTCATAATTAATTTTCTCGTCATGTCCAATTAACGCTAAACAAGAAAATAATATACAGCAGATCGAAAAAAACATAAATATTGACAACAGAATTCTTTCACATCAGCTGTCCAGGAAGAAAAACAATTCCGCCTTCCGTACCCGCAAGTACAAAGAATGCCGACAGCGGCACAAGAGCCGACAGCGGCACAAGAGCCGACAGCGGCTTCGCCTCGCAAGTATTGTTGCGCCCGCCTGTGCGGCACGCTTGATCTCTCTCGCCTGTGTAACCGCATTTCCAGAATGTCCGTTTCACTGAATTCTTTCGGAAAAACTCACTCCAGAGTAATCTCAAGGAGTCCATAAACACTATCACAGTGGATAATTCAACACTGTCCATCATCACACGCATGTACTAGCCTGAAACTTAAAACAGCGTCTAAGTACATCGGCAATAACTAATGAAAACACACATTCATGAAATATTACAGCAAGTTACAAAATCATATTTACATTCCTTAATCTACTGTGACTCAGCTGAAAACTTAAACTAGCAGCTTGGATTTTTCAGATGATTACTAATCAGTTACTCTTAAATCATTTAGTCAAAATTAATTACTTATTAATTACAACTTCTTTAATGACCTCTAGGTCAGGCAAAAGCATCGTAACATGGCACATCCTTAAATATTACACTCTATATTTACATACTGTACAAATTACCCTTTCTGTGGTATTAATGGATCCTAGGTTGGTACAATTTCAAGTCTACAATATTCCGTATACCTAATCGTTTTCCAGAGCTTGGATACTCTAAGCAATAAGCATTTGTGTGAGGTGTACCAATGACTTTATATGGTCCATTGTAAACAAACTTAAATTTAGAGATTTCATTGTCTATCTCGCTCGATTTCTCATGAGCTTTTACAAGTACTAAGTCTCCGATTGCAAACTTAGCAAAACGCGTTTTAGCGTCATGACGACGTATGCGAGCATCGGCTTTTAGCTTCATTACTTGTCGCAAACGATCTTTTTTCACACCAATACTAATGTCAATCCGTGGAGGGAATTTGATTATCTCTTCCAATTCACTTTCTACACTTTTGTCAATGCCGAAATTCCTCACGTTACGGCAGTTCAAATTCATTCCTACGTCAATGTCATCCGGCCAGTTAACAATGTGTATAGGCTGGTATTGCTTATGCACACCGTCTCCTGCCTCGCCAAAACTAACTACTATTGTTATATCTTGTGACGTACATGTCAAAGTTTTGCTTTCGCAGTTAATCACTGCACGGTACTTTAATAGCCATTCTAACCCAATAATTACTTCCGTAGTTAAGTCTGGCACGACGACAAACTCTTGTTCAAATCGTGCCCCACATATCTCGAAGTTGACAAAAATCTGTTTTGTGACCGGTTTACTGGCCTTCCCAGTAGCACCGATAATTTTCACTCCTGTTACTGGCATAACTACGATGCCAGGTCTGTCTTTCAGTAACTCAAATATTTTCCCAGATACAGCACTCAATTCTGCACCGGTGTCAATCAACACGTTTAGTTGTAGGTCATGTATATTAACAGACACTACTATCTGTCTACACTTGTCCTCGACTGTATCTTTATTTTCCCACAGTAAATCCTCGTCTATATCCAGGTCATTCCAGGAAAACCATCCGGCTTTGATCCTAAATCCGGCTTATCTGGCGGCCTTTTCAGCCTCTGTTCACATACAGTTTTAATTTCAACACGTTTGTCCTGAGGCTTAGTCTGTAGCTTCGCCTCCAATACCGAAACCTTTTCCTGTAACTCGTCAACTAATGAGTGTTGCTTTGCTATCAATTCATTAATTGTCACCTTCGTTGATTCCTCTTTGGTCAGACTGATCTCATCTGCCAATCTACCTGGAGGAATGTGCCCAGTAGTTTCTGCAATTACTTCCGCTAGATCTGCGCAACCCACACTGCTATCGTCTGACCGTATAATGTCAGCTCTAACCTCATACACGTTGTAATCTATGTGCTTTTCTACCAATCGTGTCCGGCTATCACTAAACTTTTCGCAATCTTTCTCCTTAATACTTTCACAATATTTAAACTGGAGGTTTGCGTCGGATGGGTCGGCTACTTCTATCACTACAACTTTCGATAAGGTCTGCCGGTTAGGGCCAGAACTTTCCGTTACTACTTCAACATCCAACCCTTGCGGGACGAAACACGACGAATCTTGCTCGTGCTCCCCATTAACATCAACTATTTCTGGTAAAGTCTGCCGGTTAGGGCCAGAACTTTCTATCACTTCACAAACACTATCTTCCTGCGGGACGAGACGCGGCAAATCCTGCACGCGCTCCCCATAAACACTTCTCCCATACAGACCCCTATAATCTCTTAGTTCGTCGTATAAGCGACCGAACTGCCTTAACCAAACCTCATCCCTCTCTGCATCCCCTCGCTCGATGACGGACGTGTTATCCGACATCTGATCTTCTCTCAACAATTGCGAATCATTCTTAAACTCAATCTCCAGTTCCGCTGTGGGTATTACAGCTGCCACTTTATTATCGATTTCCGGAACACTACTTAAATTGTTCTCACTGACAGTGAATGTACTACCTACTGCCGTGTATACAGCTGATCTACTACTTGTGGCGCACTCCTTTCTCCTAACACTGGCACACACTCCCGCCGTTGATTATTCCACACGGAATTTTCATAATGGACGATACCTGGGTTTTCTCCTGTTATTGGGCCGCCAAAATTTCTCCACGCCCGCTCGGCCCCTCACCGGCGCGGCTAATGGTTTCCCTGTCTCGTCCCAGCAGATACGCTCCCCGGATGCTGCTGAGGCGGCTGATCACACCCTCTGGCGTTATTACTATTCTGTGAAACCCGTATCACGTTAGTATGATACTGGTTTCTGTCATTCTGTTATTATTTGCATTGTACCGATCGTTATTACGGTCCGAACCATTATTGTTATTGCTGCGGTATGCATTATTCCCATGGTTATCGTTGTTATGGTTGGGGTGGTACCCGTTGTTGTTACCACGGCCTCTACCACTGTCGCGATTATTGCGCCAATTGTCCTCGTCCTCAACTCTTTCCCGGAAATCATTGATTGTCCTGTAATTGCTTCCTACGTAGCGTTTTGTATCATCTGGAAGCTTCTTGTAGAGTTCCCAGACTATTTCGGATTCCGTGCGGCGATCACGCAAATATTCCAACTTGCGGATCCAGCCCTCACAAAACTCCCTCATCGAACCGCGCGAATTCGCATCGAAAGGCCTCAATACGACAAATTCGCGCCAGACACTTTGCTGTTTTTGCTCTGACCAGTATTCAGCCAGAAACAAATTTTTAAACTCGTCAAAAGTCAGGTTCGTAATGTTGAGGTTTAAGCCCCAACGCTTGGCATCACCAGCCAGCACATCAATAACCGCATTAATTTTTCTCTCATTAGTCCATGATCTGGGTAAAACTCTTTCACAATTTTTAATGAAATCCGTCGCGTGTATACCGCCTTTTTTCAAGGGGTCGAACCGCTCCTCTTTCGTCAACAATTCCGAACTATGTGCACAGATTGGCACATAGCTCTGTTTTCCGTCAAGTTTCTTTTCTAATTCCGACACTCTCGTAATTACTTGGCAAGTGGTTGTCGCAAGCGTTTCCACTTCCCTCTTTTTCTCTTCGCAGGTATTAGCCTGCTCCCTCACTTTAGTATCTACTTCGGACACTAAAGCCTTTAAAGTTTCCACCTTCTGTTGATCCTCTTTTTTCACTAATTGAATTTGTTCCGTCACCTTATTCTCGATGATCGGAGCAACTGCTTCTCCTACACTTTTCTCGATTCTGCTAATTTCGGAATTAAAACGAGTATTTATGCTCGCAATTTCCGCCTGAACGCCTATCATTTCCTGTTTAAGATTACCGATTTCGGTATTAATTACAACAATATCTTCTTTGATTTTATCAACTTTTGTGTTAACAACTCCAACATTGTTGTTAACAACATTAATAGCTTTGTTCTGATTGTCTAGCTTTCGTTCAATTTTTTCAGACTGAGCTTCTTGCTTGGCAGACAGAGCTTTAATTTCTGCCGATTGACTCTTGATTTCATTAATCAAAACATTCAATAAATCAGTTAAATTCCCGGAAACTACCGGTTTTACTTCCGTAGATGGTTCCTCTATACATGTTCCCCCGTATTCATCATCAAGGGGTACAGATTTGATTTTCGCTTCCGATTCCGAAACATTTTCTAAAGTTTGGAATTCCATTTCTGCTCTTTGTTGCGTTTCGGCGGTCGCGTCTTTCATGCTAGCCGCCTGCCCCTGAACAATGGGAACCGCCGTGCGCGTTTCCACTGTTCGACCGATTGTTCCGTGATCCAAGTCCACCAAATTTTTGGTAATTGTTGCCTTCACTCATTTCAATAATTTTCAATATAAATGACAAATCTCAAATATAATTAGGATTACTCCCACTACTTATTCTCGCTGACGTAACGGCCTGTACGTAACCAGTACTTTGTTACGAGATTTGCACAATGCAAAATTCGTGTCCAGAACAACCTCAAATCCGAAGATTGTCCTGTCACCAGGTCGCCACGTGTAACCTCCCCCTCACTTACCGACCTTAATGACAGTGAAAAATGAAACCGCGTGTACCTAATGGGAGTTTTGGAAAAGCAATCGTCACCGAAGTTAACCTGTCGGTAAAGAGGGAGGAAAGGGTTACATCTAAATGAAAGGAAATGTGCTAATGAAACTGGTGGAAATTAATTTTGAAAGGGGTAAAGTTAATAAAGAAAGTAAATGTGCAGCCGTTACGTTAACGATTAACTAGCGGTAATTAGGTATTTGAGGTTTGGGGGAAATCACGGTCGCCAGTCCTAAGGACAATTACTATAGTAACTGAAAAGGAAAGGTTATTACACATATAATTAGCACTAGAAGCGTGGCAACTGAGGTTGACACGTGTAGCTGTGAAAACTGAAAGTTTGTCAGAAGTAATAAAAATTTCGCTACACCCTGACTTAATTTAGCAAAAGAATTAATAAAACCGGAAAATCGAAAGCTAATTTAGTGACTGAAGTTAATAGTGAGCTTTCTTTCTGAAGCACATCGAAATTCAGTAAAACACAGTTAGTCTTGGACTACCTCAACAATCATTTCAAAAGCTACTTGAATCTACGCAATTTAGAAATAAGAGATTTAACTTTGAACTTGAATTAAATGATTCTGAACAATTAACAATAGTAAAATTTAGTACGTACCAAGCTGAGCTGCAGTCACAGGTATGCTAAAATACGGTAACAAACTCGCACTCTTAATTTGTGCTAGTGTAATCTAAATATTGTAGCCATCTATGAATACCTTAATTGGAATTTGAAATTAAAGCGGTGAAATATAATGATGCTGGCGTTTGAATTTCAGTGACACTCGGGTTCATTCCGGAAAAGGAAGGGACCCTGCTTGGTAATGCAACTGGGACAATGAGCAACAAAGATTCATGCTAAGTTGCTGTAATTATAGTTACTAAAATGGTACAGTTTGAAATGCTGAGGTCTGCCATACAGTTCTAGAACTTTACGTGCGTCCAGTCTTCCTTGTTGGTTGATTGAAGGTTTGAAGCCGTCGATCGAGAGGTGGCGACAGTCACTTATTGTCGGCCGTCGCTGTTGCAGAAGCTGGATGTTGGCGCGCCTTCTTCTCGACAACGGTCACCAGACGAAACGGGCTCTTGATGTGCGCCAGCTAATGCTTCCCGTCCGCGACGCCATGTCAGAAACTATCATCGCAAGTCGAGCGCAATTACATGCTGCCAAACCCCGAAAGCGCGGCAACTCGCGGGAGCTTCACACAACACACCTGCTCCACCGCACTACTCCCGCCAGACTCTCTCTGCTCAGCCCGCGCTCCACGCGGCAGAGTTAACACTACCAAAGATCCTACACACTCTGATTCTTCACACGACCTATCGACGTAATCGTTCGATAGCAGTCTTCCCTAGGCAAGACCCAGCGTAAAAATACAAATAATATTTACGAAACAAACCATTTATACATCGACATAAATGTATAAATCTATAAATCTATATATACAAACAGTAAAACAATTACAATATACAAAGAGACAGAAATGTCATATCTTGAGGTAACAAAGCAAGGAAAAAAAATAATAGTACAATAGATGGAAATAGGAGGATATGCATTTCCGGCGTTACACGTGCCCCACATTGTCTGAGGATGTTCGTGTAACGTAAACAGACTCAGAAAATGTCCTAAAAAAGAAACAGCGGAAATGCATATGCTCAAAACATCAACAAAATTTAGCATTCGTCTAATTAATCATAAACCAATTTTTATACAATAATAATTGAGTGGAGATACTCCTAATCTTATTCCACTCTGTCATCTTGCACAAAGTAAAACAGGTTGACAACATATCAAAATTCATAAAAAACACAGAAAATGGTTTCGCTATTCCAAAATCATTAAAATTCGTAACACTATAAGAAATGGAATACTATTTGCAAAATTAATGAGAGTACATGGTCATAAAAAACAGGTATATCAAAATACGCAAACAAATAATTAATTACATAGAATACACATTTTTATGTAACCTTTTCATAATTAATTTTCTCGTCATGTCCAATTAACGCTAAACAAGAAAATAATATACAGCAGATCGAAAAAAACATAAATATTGACAACAGAATTCTTTCACATCAGCTGTCCAGGAAGAAAAACAATTCCGCCTTCCGTACCCGCAAGTACAAAGAATGCCGACAGCGGCACAAGAGCCGACAGCGGCACAAGAGCCGACAGCGGCTTCGCCTCGCAAGTATTGTTGCGCCCGCCTGTGCGGCACGCTTGATCTCTCTCGCCTGTGTAACCGCATTTCCAGAATGTCCGTTTCACTGAATTCTTTCGGAAAAACTCACTCCAGAGTAATCTCAAGGAGTCCATAAACACTATCACAGTGGATAATTCAACACTGTCCATCATCACACGCATGTACTAGCCTGAAACTTAAAACAGCGTCTAAGTACATCGGCAATAACTAATGAAAACACACATTCATGAAATATTACAGCAAGTTACAAAATCATATTTACATTCCTTAATCTACTGTGACTCAGCTGAAAACTTAAACTAGCAGCTTGGATTTTTCAGATGATTACTAATCAGTTACTCTTAAATCATTTAGTCAAAATTAATTACTTATTAATTACAACTTCTTTAATGACCTCTAGGTCAGGCAAAAGCATCGTAACATGGCACATCCTTAAATATTACACTCTATATTTACATACTGTACAAATTACCCTTTCTGTGGTATTAATGGATCCTAGGTTGGTACAATTTCAAGTCTACAATATTCCGTATACCTAATCGTTTTCCAGAGCTTGGATACTCTAAGCAATAAGCATTTGTGTGAGGTGTACCAATGACTTTATATGGTCCATTGTAAACAAACTTAAATTTAGAGATTTCATTGTCTATCTCGCTCGATTTCTCATGAGCTTTTACAAGTACTAAGTCTCCGATTGCAAACTTAGCAAAACGCGTTTTAGCGTCATGACGACGTATGCGAGCATCGGCTTTTAGCTTCATTACTTGTCGCAAACGATCTTTTTTCACACCAATACTAATGTCAATCCGTGGAGGGAATTTGATTATCTCTTCCAATTCACTTTCTACACTTTTGTCAATGCCGAAATTCCTCACGTTACGGCAGTTCAAATTCATTCCTACGTCAATGTCATCCGGCCAGTTAACAATGTGTATAGGCTGGTATTGCTTATGCACACCGTCTCCTGCCTCGCCAAAACTAACTACTATTGTTATATCTTGTGACGTACATGTCAAAGTTTTGCTTTCGCAGTTAATCACTGCACGGTACTTTAATAGCCATTCTAACCCAATAATTACTTCCGTAGTTAAGTCTGGCACGACGACAAACTCTTGTTCAAATCGTGCCCCACATATCTCGAAGTTGACAAAAATCTGTTTTGTGACCGGTTTACTGGCCTTCCCAGTAGCACCGATAATTTTCACTCCTGTTACTGGCATAATTACGATGCCAGGTCTGTCTTTCAGTAACTCAAATATTTTCCCAGATACAGCACTCAATTCTGCACCGGTGTCAATCAACACGTTTAGTTGTAGGTCATGTATATTAACAGACACTACTATCTGTCTACACTTGTCCTCGACTGTATCTTTATTTTCCCACAGTAAATCCTCGTCTATATCCAGGTCATTCCAGGAAAACCATCCGGCTTTGATCCTAAATCCGGCTTATCTGGCGGCCTTTTCAGCCTCTGTTCACATACAGTTTTAATTTCAACACGTTTGTCCTGAGGCTTAGTCTGTAGCTTCGCCTCCAATACCGAAACCTTTTCCTGTAACTCGTCAACTAGTGAGTGTTGCTTTGCTATCAATTCATTAATTGTCACCTTCGTTGATTCCTCTTTGGTCAGACTGATCTCATCTGCCAATCTACCTGGAGGAATGTGCCCAGTAGTTTCTGCAATTACTTCCGCTAGATCTGCGCAACCCACACTGCTATCGTCTGACCGTATAATGTCAGCTCTAACCTCATACACGTTGTAATCTATGTGCTTTTCTACCAATCGTGTCCGGCTATCACTAAACTTTTCGCAATCTTTCTCCTTAATACTTTCACAATATTTAAACTGGAGGTTTGCGTCGGATGGGTCGGCTACTTCTATCACTACAACTTTCGATAAGGTCTGCCGGTTAGGGCCAGAACTTTCCGTTACTACTTCAACATCCAACCCTTGCGGGACGAAACACGACGAATCTTGCTCGTGCTCCCCATTAACATCAACTATTTCTGGTAAAGTCTGCCGGTTAGGGCCAGAACTTTCTATCACTTCACAAACACTATCTTCCTGCGGGACGAGACGCGGCAAATCCTGCACGCGCTCCCCATAAACACTTCTCCCATACAGACCCCTATAATCTCTTAGTTCGTCGTATAAGCGACCGAACTGCCTTAACCAAACCTCATCCCTCTCTGCATCCCCTCGCTCGATGACGGACGTGTTATCCGACATCTGATCTTCTCTCAACAATTGCGAATCATTCTTAAACTCAATCTCCAGTTCCGCTGTGGGTATTACAGCTGCCACTTTATTATCGATTTCCGGAACACTACTTAAATTGTTCTCACTGACAGTGAATGTACTACCTACTGCCGTGTATACAGCTGATCTACTACTTGTGGGCGCACTCCTTTCTCCTAACACTGGCACACACTCCCGCCGTTGATTATTCCACACGGAATTTTCATAATGACGATACCTGGGTTTTCTCCTGTTATTGGGCCGCCAAAATTTCTCCACGCCCGCTCGGCCCCTCACCGGCGCGGCTAATGGTTTCCCTGTCTCGTCCCAGCAGATACGCTCCCCGGATGCTGCTGAGGCGGCTGATCACACCCTCTGGCGTTATTACTATTCTGTGAAACCCGTATCACGTTAGTATGATACTGGTTTCTGTCATTCCTGTTATTATTTGCATTGTACCAATCGTTATTACGGTCCGAACCATTATTGTTATTGCTGCGGTATGCATTATTCCCATGGTTATCGTTGTTATGGTTGGGGTGGTACCCGTTGTTGTTACCACGGCCTCTACCACTGTCGCGATTATTGCGCCAATTGTCCTCGTCCTCAACTCTTTCCAGGAAATCATTGATTGTCCTGTAATTGCTTCCTACGTAGCGTTTTGTATCATCTGGAAGCTTCTTGTAGAGTTCCCAGACTATTTCGGATTCCGTGCGGCGATCACGCAAATATTCCAACTTGCGGATCCAGCCCTCACAAAACTCCCTCATCGAACCGCGCGAATTCGCATCGAAAGGCCTCGATACGACAAATTCGCGCCAGACACTTTGCTGTTTTTGCTCTGACCAGAATTCAGCCAGAAACAAATTTTTAAACTCGTCAAAAGTCAGGTTCGTAATGTTGAGGTTTAAGCCCCAACGCTTGGCATCACCAGCCAGCACATCAATAACCGCATTAATTTTTCTCTCATTAGTCCATGATCTGGGTAAAACTCTTTCACAATTTTTAATGAAATCCGTCGCGTGTATACCGCCTTTTTTCAAGGGGTCGAACCGCTCCTCTTTCGTCAACAATTCCGAACTATGTGCACAGATTGGCACATAGCTCTGTTTTCCGTCAAGTTTCTTTTCTAATTCCGACACTCTCGTAATTACTTGGCAAGTGGTTGTCGCAAGCGTTTCCACTTCCCTCTTTTTCTCTTCGCAGGTATTAGCCTGCTCCCTCACTTTAGTATCTACTTCGGACACTAAAGCCTTTAAAGTTTCCACCTTCTGTTGATCCTCTTTTTTCACTAATTGAATTTGTTCCGTCACCTTATTCTCGATGATCGGAGCAACTGCTTCTCCTACACTTTTCTCGATTCTGCTAATTTCGGAATTAAAACGAGTATTTATGCTCGCAATTTCCGCCTGAACGCCTATCATTTCCTGTTTAAGATTACCGATTTCGGTATTAATTACAACAATATCTTCTTTGATTTTATCAACTTTTGTGTTAACAACTCCAACATTGTTGTTAACAACATTAATAGCTTTGTTCTGATTGTCTAGCTTTCGTTCAATTTTTTCAGACTGAGCTTCTTGCTTGGCAGACAGAGCTTTAATTTCTGCCGATTGACTCTTGATTTCATTAATCAAAACATTCAATAAATCAGTTAAATTCCCGGAAACTACCGGTTTTACTTCCGTAGATGGTTCCTCTATACATGTTCCCCCGTATTCATCATCAAGGGGTACAGATTTGATTTTCGCTTCCGATTCCGAAACATTTTCTAAAGTTTGGAATTCCATTTCTGCTCTTTGTTGCGTTTCGGCGGTCGCGTCTTTCATGCTAGCCGCCTGCCCCTGAACAATGGGAACCGCCGTGCGCGTTTCCCACTGTTCGACCGATTGTTCCGTATCCAAGTCCACCAAATTTTGGTAATTGTTGCCTTCACTCATTTCAATAATTTTCAATATAAATGACAAATCTCAAATATAATTAGGATTACTCCCACTACTTATTCTCGCTGACGTAACGGCCTGTACGTAACCAGTACTTTGTTACGAGATTTGCACAATGCAAAATTCGTGTCCAGAACAACCTCAAATCCGAAGATTGTCCTGTCACCAGGTCGCCACGTGTAACCTCCCCCTCACTTACCGACCTTAATGACAGTGAAAAATGAAACCGCGTGTACCTAATGGGAGTTTTGGAAAAGCAATCGTCACCGAAGTTAACCTGTCGGTAAAGAGGGAGGAAAGGGTTACATCTAAATGAAAGGAAATGTGCTAATGAAACTGGTGGAAATTAATTTTGAAAAGGGGTAAAGTTAATAAAGAAAGTAAATGTGCAGCCGTTACGTTAACGATTAACTAGCGGTAATTAGGTATTTGAGGTTTGGGGGAAATCACGGTCGCCAGTCCTAAGGACAATTACTATAGTAACTGAAAAGGAAAGGTTATTACACATATAATTAGCACTAGAAGCGTGGCAACTGAAGGTTGACACGTGTAGTGTGAAAACTGAAAGTTTGTCAGAAGTAATAAATTTCGCTACACCCTGACTTAATTTAGCAAAAGAATTAATAAAACCGGAAAATCGAAAGCTAATTTAGTGACTGAAGTTAATAGTGAGCTTTCTTTCTGAAGCACATCGAAATTCAGTAAAACACAGTTAGTCTTGGACTACCTCAACAATCATTTCAAAAGCTACTTGAATCTACGCAATTTAGAAATAAGAGATTTAACTTTGAACTTGAATTAAATGATTCTGAACAATTAACAATAGTAAAATTTAGTACGTACCAAGCTGAGCTGCAGTCACAGGTATGCTAAAATACGGTAACAAAACTCGCACTCTTAATTTGTGCTAGTGTAATCTAAATATTGTAGCCATCTATGAATACCTTAATTGGAATTTGAAATTAAAGCGGTGAAATATAATGATGCTGGCGTTTGAATTTCAGTGACACTCGGGTTCATTCCGGAAAAGGAAGGGACCCTGCTTGGTAATGCAACTGGGACAATGAGCAACAAAGATTCATGCTAAGTTGCTGTAATTATAGTTACTAAAATGGTACAGTTTGAAATGCTGAGGTCTGCCATACAGTTCTAGAACTTTACGTGCGTCCAGTCTTCCTTGTTGGTTGATTGAAGGTTTGAAGCCGTCGATCGAGGAGGTGGCGACAGTCACTTATTGTCGGCCGTCGCTGTTGCAGAAGCTGGATGTTGGCGCGCCTTCTTCTCGACACGGTCACCAGACGAAACGGGCTCTTGATGTGCGCCAGCTAATGCTTCCCGTCCGCGACGCCATGTCAGAAACTATCATCGCAAGTCGAGCGCAATTACATGCTGCCAAACCCCGAAAGCGCGGCAACTCGCGGGAGCTTCACACAACACACCTGCTCCACCGCACTACTCCCGCCAGACTCTCTCTGCTCAGCCCGCGCTCCACGCGGCAGAGTTAACACTACCAAAGATCCTACACACTCTGATTCTTCACACGACCTATCGACGTAATCGTTCGATAGCAGTCTTCCCTAGGCAAGACCCAGCGTAAAAATACAAATAATATTTACGAAACAAACCATTTATACATCGACATAAATGTATAAATCTATAAATCTATATATACAAACAGTAAAACAATTACAATATACAAAGAGACAGAAATGTCATATCTTGAGGTAACAAAGCAAGGAAAAAAAATAATAGTACAATAGATGGAAATAGGAGGATATGCATTTCCGGCGTTACACGTGCCCCACATTGTCTGAGGATGTTCGTGTAACGTAAACAGACTCAGAAAATGTCCTAAAAAAGAAACAGCGGAAATGCATATGCTCAAAACATCAACAAAATTTAGCATTCGTCTAATTAATCATAAACCAATTTTTATACAATAATAATTGAGTGGAGATACTCCTAATCTTATTCCACTCTGTCATCTTGCACAAAGTAAAACAGGTTGACAACATATCAAAATTCATAAAAAACACAGAAAATGGTTTTGCTATTCCAAAATCATTAAAATTCGTAACACTATAAGAAATGGAATACTATTTGCAAAATTAATGAGAGTACATGGTCATAAAAAACAGGTATATCAAAATACGCAAACAAATAATTAATTACATAGAATACACATTTTTATGTAACCTTTTCATAATTAATTTTCTCGTCATGTCCAATTAACGCTAAACAAGAAAATAATATACAGCAGATCGAAAAAAACATAAATATTGACAACAGAATTCTTTCACATCAGCTGTCCAGGAAGAAAAACAATTCCGCCTTCCGTACCCGCAAGTACAAAGAATGCCGACAGCGGCACAAGAGCCGACAGCGGCACAAGAGCCGACAGCGGCTTCGCCTCGCAAGTATTGTTGCGCCCGCCTGTGCGGCACGCTTGATCTCTCTCGCCTGTGTAACCGCATTTCCAGAATGTCCGTTTCACTGAATTCTTTCGGAAAAACTCACTCCAGAGTAATCTCAAGGAGTCCATAAACACTATCACAGTGGATAATTCAACACTGTCCATCATCACACGCATGTACTAGCCTGAAACTTAAAACAGCGTCTAAGTACATCGGCAATAACTAATGAAAACACACATTCATGAAATATTACAGCAAGTTACAAAATCATATTTACATTCCTTAATCTACTGTGACTCAGCTGAAAACTTAAACTAGCAGCTTGGATTTTTCAGATGATTACTAATCAGTTACTCTTAAATCATTTAGTCAAAATTAATTACTTATTAATTACAACTTCTTTAATGACCTCTAGGTCAGGCAAAAGCATCGTAACATGGCACATCCTTAAATATTACACTCTATATTTACATACTGTACAAATTACCCTTTCTGTGGTATTAATGGATCCTAGGTTGGTACAATTTCAAGTCTACAATATTCCGTATACCTAATCGTTTTCCAGAGCTTGGATACTCTAAGCAATAAGCATTTGTGTGAGGTGTACCAATGACTTTATATGGTCCATTGTAAACAAACTTAAATTTAGAGATTTCATTGTCTATCTCGCTCGATTTCTCATGAGCTTTTACAAGTACTAAGTCTCCGATTGCAAACTTAGCAAAACGCGTTTTAGCGTCATGACGACGTATGCGAGCATCGGCTTTTAGCTTCATTACTTGTCGCAAACGATCTTTTTTCACACCAATACTAATGTCAATCCGTGGAGGGAATTTGATTATCTCTTCCAATTCACTTTCTACACTTTTGTCAATGCCGAAATTCCTCACGTTACGGCAGTTCAAATTCATTCCTACGTCAATGTCATCCGGCCAGTTAACAATGTGTATAGGCTGGTATTGCTTATGCACACCGTCTCCTGCCTCGCCAAAACTAACTACTATTGTTATATCTTGTGACGTACATGTCAAAGTTTTGCTTTCGCAGTTAATCACTGCACGGTACTTTAATAGCCATTCTAACCCAATAATTACTTCCGTAGTTAAGTCTGGCACGACGACAAACTCTTGTTCAAATCGTGCCCCACATATCTCGAAGTTGACAAAAATCTGTTTTGTGACCGGTTTACTGGCCTTCCCAGTAGCACCGATAATTTTCACTCCTGTTACTGGCATAACTACGATGCCAGGTCTGTCTTTCAGTAACTCAAATATTTTCCCAGATACAGCACTCAATTCTGCACCGGTGTCAATCAACACGTTTAGTTGTAGGTCATGTATATTAACAGACACTACTATCTGTCTACACTTGTCCTCGACTGTATCTTTATTTTCCCACAGTAAATCCTCGTCTATATCCAGGTCATTCCAGGAAAACCATCCGGCTTTGATCCTAAATCCGGCTTATCTGGCGGCCTTTTCAGCCTCTGTTCACATACAGTTTTAATTTCAACACGTTTGTCCTGAGGCTTAGTCTGTAGCTTCGCCTCCAATACCGAAACCTTTTCCTGTAACTCGTCAACTAGTGAGTGTTGCTTTGCTATCAATTCATTAATTGTCACCTTGGTTGATTCCTCTTTGGTCAGACTGATCTCATCTGCCAATCTACCTGGAGGAATGTGCCCAGTAGTTTCTGCAATTACTTCCGCTAGATCTGCGCAACCCACACTGCTATCGTCTGACCGTATAATGTCAGCTCTAACCTCATACACGTTGTAATCTATGTGCTTTTCTACCAATCGTGTCCGGCTATCACTAAACTTTTCGCAATCTTTCTCCTTAATACTTTCACAATATTTAAACTGGAGGTTTGCGTCGGATGGGTCGGCTACTTCTATCACTACAACTTTCGATAAGGTCTGCCGGTTAGGGCCAGAACTTTCCGTTACTACTTCAACATCCAACCCTTGCGGGACGAAACACGACGAATCTTGCTCGTGCTCCCCATTAACATCAACTATTTCTGGTAAAGTCTGCCGGTTAGGGCCAGAACTTTCTATCACTTCACAAACACTATCTTCCTGCGGGACGAGACGCGGCAAATCCTGCACGCGCTCCCCATAAACACTTCTCCCATACAGACCCCTATAATCTCTTAGTTCGTCGTATAAGCGACCGAACTGCCTTAACCAAACCTCATCCCTCTCTGCATCCCCTCGCTCGATGACGGACGTGTTATCCGACATCTGATCTTCTCTCAACAATTGCGAATCATTCTTAAACTCAATCTCCAGTTCCGCTGTGGGTATTACAGCTGCCACTTTATTATCGATTTCCGGAACACTACTTAAATTGTTCTCACTGACAGTGAATGTACTACCTACTGCCGTGTATACAGCTGATCTACTACTTGTGGGCGCACTCCTTTCTCCTAACACTGGCACACACTCCCGCCGTTGATTATTCCACACGGAATTTTCATAATGACGATACCTGGGTTTTCTCCTGTTATTGGGCCGCCAAAATTTCTCCACGCCCGCTCGGCCCCTCACCGGCGCGGCTAATGGTTTCCCTGTCTCGTCCCAGCAGATACGCTCCCCGGATGCTGCTGAGGCGGCTGATCACACCCTCTGGCGTTATTACTATTCTGTGAAACCCGTATCACGTTAGTATGATACTGGTTTCTGTCATTCCTGTTATTATTTGCATTGTACCGATCGTTATTACGGTCCGAACCATTATTGTTATTGCTGCGGTATGCATTATTCCCATGGTTATCGTTGTTATGGTTGGGGTGGTACCCGTTGTTGTTACCACGGCCTCTACCACTGTCGCGATTATTGCGCCAATTGTCCTCGTCCTCAACTCTTTCCCGGAAATCATTGATTGTCCTGTAATTGCTTCCTACGTAGCGTTTTGTATCATCTGGAAGCTTCTTGTAGAGTTCCCAGACTATTTCGGATTCCGTGCGGCGATCACGCAAATATTCCAACTTGCGGATCCAGCCCTCACAAAACTCCCTCATCGAACCGCGCGAATTCGCATCGAAAGGCCTCGATACGACAAATTCGCGCCAGACACTTTGCTGTTTTTGCTCTGACCAGTATTCAGCCAGAAACAAATTTTTAAACTCGTCAAAAGTCAGGTTCGTAATGTTGAGGTTTAAGCCCCAACGCTTGGCATCACCAGCCAGCACATCAATAACCGCATTAATTTTTCTCTCATTAGTCCATGATCTGGGTAAAACTCTTTCACAATTTTTAATGAAATCCGTCGCGTGTATACCGCCTTTTTTCAAGGGGTCGAACCGCTCCTCTTTCGTCAACAATTCCGAACTATGTGCACAGATTGGCACATAGCTCTGTTTTCCGTCAAGTTTCTTTTCTAATTCCGACACTCTCGTAATTACTTGGCAAGTGGTTGTCGCAAGCGTTTCCACTTCCCTCTTTTTCTCTTCGCAGGTATTAGCCTGCTCCCTCACTTTAGTATCTACTTCGGACACTAAAGCCTTTAAAGTTTCCACCTTCTGTTGATCCTCTTTTTTCACTAATTGAATTTGTTCCGTCACCTTATTCTCGATGATCGGAGCAACTGCTTCTCCTACACTTTTCTCGATTCTGCTAATTTCGGAATTAAAACGAGTATTTATGCTCGCAATTTCCGCCTGAACGCCTATCATTTCCTGTTTAAGATTACCGATTTCGGTATTAATTACAACAATATCTTCTTTGATTTTATCAACTTTTGTGTTAACAACTCCAACATTGTTGTTAACAACATTAATAGCTTTGTTCTGATTGTCTAGCTTTCGTTCAATTTTTTCAGACTGAGCTTCTTGCTTGGCAGACAGAGCTTTAATTTCTGCCGATTGACTCTTGATTTCATTAATCAAAACATTCAATAAATCAGTTAAATTCCCGGAAACTACCGGTTTTACTTCCGTAGATGGTTCCTCTATACATGTTCCCCCGTATTCATCATCAAGGGGTACAGATTTGATTTTCGCTTCCGATTCCGAAACATTTTCTAAAGTTTGGAATTCCATTTCTGCTCTTTGTTGCGTTTCGGCGGTCGCGTCTTTCATGCTAGCCGCCTGCCCCTGAACAATGGGAACCGCCGTGCGCGTTTCCCACTGTTCGACCGATTGTTCCGTATCCAAGTCCACCAAATTTTGGTAATTGTTGCCTTCACTCATTTCAATAATTTTCAATATAAATGACAAATCTCAAATATAATTAGGATTACTCCCACTACTTATTCTCGCTGACGTAACGGCCTGTACGTAACCAGTACTTTGTTACGAGATTTGCACAATGCAAAATTCGTGTCCAGAACAACCTCAAATCCGAAGATTGTCCTGTCACCAGGTCGCCACGTGTAACCTCCCCCTCACTTACCGACCTTAATGACAGTGAAAAATGAAACCGCGTGTACCTAATGGGAGTTTTGGAAAAGCAATCGTCACCGAAGTTAACCTGTCGGTAAAGAGGGAGGAAAGGGTTACATCTAAATGAAAGGAAATGTGCTAATGAAACTGGTGGAAATTAATTTTGAAAAGGGGTAAAGTTAATAAAGAAAGTAAATGTGCAGCCGTTACGTTAACGATTAACTAGCGGTAATTAGGTATTTGAGGTTTGGGGGAAATCACGGTCGCCAGTCCTAAGGACAATTACTATAGTAACTGAAAAGGAAAGGTTATTACACATATAATTAGCACTAGAAGCGTGGCAACTGAAGGTTGACACGTGTAGTGTGAAAACTGAAAGTTTGTCAGAAGTAATAAATTTCGCTACACCCTGACTTAATTTAGCAAAAGAATTAATAAAACCGGAAAATCGAAAGCTAATTTAGTGACTGAAGTTAATAGTGAGCTTTCTTTCTGAAGCACATCGAAATTCAGTAAAACACAGTTAGTCTTGGACTACCTCAACAATCATTTCAAAAGCTACTTGAATCTACGCAATTTAGAAATAAGAGATTTAACTTTGAACTTGAATTAAATGATTCTGAACAATTAACAATAGTAAAATTTAGTACGTACCAAGCTGAGCTGCAGTCACAGGTATGCTAAAATACGGTAACAAAACTCGCACTCTTAATTTGTGCTAGTGTAATCTAAATATTGTAGCCATCTATGAATACCTTAATTGGAATTTGAAATTAAAGCGGTGAAATATAATGATGCTGGCGTTTGAATTTCAGTGACACTCGGGTTCATTCCGGAAAAGGAAGGGACCCTGCTTGGTAATGCAACTGGGACAATGAGCAACAAAGATTCATGCTAAGTTGCTGTAATTATAGTTACTAAAATGGTACAGTTTGAAATGCTGAGGTCTGCCATACAGTTCTAGAACTTTACGTGCGTCCAGTCTTCCTTGTTGGTTGATTGAAGGTTTGAAGCCGTCGATCGAGGAGGTGGCGACAGTCACTTATTGTCGGCCGTCGCTGTTGCAGAAGCTGGATGTTGGCGCGCCTTCTTCTCGACACGGTCACCAGACGAAACGGGCTCTTGATGTGCGCCAGCTAATGCTTCCCGTCCGCGACGCCATGTCAGAAACTATCATCGCAAGTCGAGCGCAATTACATGCTGCCAAACCCCGAAAGCGCGGCAACTCGCGGGAGCTTCACACAACACACCTGCTCCACCGCACTACTCCCGCCAGACTCTCTCTGCTCAGCCCGCGCTCCACGCGGCAGAGTTAACACTACCAAAGATCCTACACACTCTGATTCTTCACACGACCTATCGACGTAATCGTTCGATAGCAGTCTTCCCTAGGCAAGACCCAGCGTAAAAATACAAATAATATTTACGAAACAAACCATTTATACATCGACATAAATGTATAAATCTATAAATCTATATATACAAACAGTAAAACAATTACAATATACAAAGAGACAGAAATGTCATATCTTGAGGTAACAAAGCAAGGAAAAAAAAAAATAGTACAATAGATGGAAATAGGAGGATATGCATTTCCGGCGTTACAACGTCCCCATTCGTCCCTCCATTCACGCCTGTCGCGACACCACTGGAGGCGGGCTGCACGATGTTGGGGCGTGAGCGGAAGACGGCCTAATTGTGTGCGGGACCGTAGCCCAGCTTCATGGAGACGGTTGCGAATGGTCATCGCCGAGACCCCAGGAGCAACAGTGTCCCTAATTTGCTGGGAAGTGGCGGTGCGGTCCCCTACGGCACTGCGTAGGATCTTACGGTCTTGGCGTGCATCCGTGCGTCGCTGCGGTCCGGTCCCAGGTCGACGGGCACGTGCACCTTCCGCCGACCACTGGCGACAACATCGATGTACTGTGGAGACCTCACGCCCCACGTGTTGAGCAATTCGGTGGTACGTCCACCCGGCCTCCCGCATGCCCACTATACGCCCTCGCTCAAAGTCCGTCAACTGCACATACGGTTCACGTCCACGCTGTCGCGGCATGCTACCAGTGTTAAAGACTGCGATGGAGCTCCGTATGCCACGGCAAACTGGCTGACACTGACGGCGGCGGTGCACAAATGCTGCGCAGCTAGCGCCATTCGACGGCCAACACCGCGGTTCCTGGTGTGTCCGCTGTGCCGTGCGTGTGATCATTGCTTGTACAGCCCTCTCGCAGTGTCCGGAGCAAGTATGGTGGGTCTGACACACCGGTGTCAATGTGTTCTTTTTTCCATTTCCAGGAGTGTATATATATTTTGTGTCCGTGTGACATGATCTATATATATATTTTGTCCAAGTGGAATGATTCTGACCTGCTCAGGCAGACCTGTAGCACGAGGTCGAGCAGCGGCTCTGCTGATTTAGGAATATTCTCTGCCCTTAAGACGATGCTGTCCGTCTGCTCAGTTACTGGGAAACAGAGAGAATTTCCCTTTGGATGGCACAATCTAAGTAGCATCCGCTGCGTTGCCTGCAGTATCTCTTTTTTCTCTAGCCTACTTAAAACTAAGTTAAATTCTAAATTGTCATAATTAAGTGTAGCTGGCTTGCG
Organism: Schistocerca cancellata; assembly: GCF_023864275.1. Classification (NCBI taxonomy): domain Eukaryota; kingdom Metazoa; phylum Arthropoda; class Insecta; order Orthoptera; family Acrididae; genus Schistocerca; species Schistocerca cancellata. Next base: position 484,824,991 of record NC_064628.1, read on the forward strand.
GTTGATGCTGGTTTCAGTTGCGATTTCTGGGGTGGTACAAGATGGACTGTGGCTTGGTGTTGATTGGGGGACATTTTAAGATCTCTTTGGGATGTCACACGATTACACTTCATTTTGTCACGCGCTTCTTCAATGCATTTTTGACTGATTTTTGTGATGCTTGCTATTGTGGTGTCGGCGATGGTGGTGTGTGACTGACTATATGTGTTATGCTGCCTTTGTTGATGTTTGGAGTGGTGGTTGTTTCTAGACGCACTTTTACATCGTTGGAAATGTCACATGTGTCTCCCTCTGATTTGTCCTCATCTAATTTGTCTACTTTTATAAGTCTGAGTCCGGTAGTTCTATGTTTTGTAATGGTTTGTGGCCTGATTGCTTCGGAGTGTATTGAGTCAGACTCTACGTATGTCTATTCCTTGCTCCTTTTGCCCGCGTGAAGAGTGCCTCCCGAGAGAAATTTCACTGTTCATCTTGTGTATGTGTGATGTGATGTACTTCGGTTGGGAGAAATTGTGAATGAGTAAGTCGGTTTTGTTTGTATATTTTATTGTGCACAATATATGTGAGCCCATCTTCCAACCCATCCATCCTCTGCGTTTATGTTATTTGGAAGTTTATCCAGTGGTGTAATTGTCTTTTAATTTGTTGTGCCACCTCGTAGTGGATAGACCCACCGATTGTCTTGTCATCTATATAACCCATCGTATTAATACAGCTATCCTGTAACGTCGTTGTGTGTGTTAGGGGCGGGATAAGTTCAATAGCGTCGTAATTCTCCGGCTGTAGATTCATTTGTCTTCTCCAGGAAATTGCTCTTTGGTAGCTTCTTTGGTAGCTTGCTTTGGATTTTCGCGTTTATTGTGTGTGTGCTGATTTCAGCTGCATAGTCTATACTGTCCAGGAGCCAGTCATGCAGTTGTTCATAGGTCTGACAATCACCTCTTGTTTTATTGCAGACACGGACTCTGTATTTGCAGGGAATGCAGACGCAGATATCGGACGTGCATTCAGTGCGTTTGTGTCCTTGGTTGCCGCACTTGGCACACGAAACTTTGGCCTTTCTGCAGGTTTTAGTCGTATGTCATCGGTCACAACACTTAAAACTCTGGTTTACTACTGTATAGTCTTTCACAGAGAGTGATTCGAAGTCTACGTAGACTCTCTGTCTTCGTGTAAGGAATCTGTACAGGTGTGGGCTGACCTCCAGTATCTGGTGACTGAAACCCCTTCCCTTAGGCCCTGTTGTAAACCTTCTTTTGACTTCTCTGTCGAAGTCTTCTTTCGTGGTGTCACCGCTTGGATTCTGCTCGTAAAGGCTTTTTGCAAACTTCTCGTCGGTAAGTGTATCTGGCACATGATACACTACCACGAGTGACTTGCGTTTTCACGGCCCTTCACAGACAATGGTGTTGAGGTCTTTAGCCTTTTCTATTATTTTTCGACAGTCCTCCTGTGTTTCCGTTTCTACTATAACTGCAGTCTGGGTGTTTCTGATTGACTTGATATGTGTATTTTCTTTCCTGGGATTTATGTTCTTGGTGGTAGTCTGTCGGACAGCTTTGGCGTCTCGATTTTCTGTCGATTTTATATATAGGGTTGTGGCCTGTTTTGTTTTAGACTGTTCTATTATCGAGCCTCTGGTTTTGGGCTCTACTCTTAAGGCGGAAGCATATGTCAGTGTCTGTGCTTGTGTTTGCGCTTATTGTGTGACTTTATTAGTTAATTCTCCATAATTTATTGTTGCAAGTCTTGGTTCGCTACACTGAGTTCCCTATTTTCGTTCTCCAATTTCTCAGCCTTCTCTTGCAAAGCCTGTATGTGTAAGTCTTTGTTTTACGTAGTTCAAGTCTGAATCGCCTATTCGCATCATTTAGGCAGGACAGTTTAGCATCAAGGGTGTTTATTTGGAAAGCTAAGGGAAACACTTTGTCTCTAATGACGGTTAACAGAGCAGATGAAGCATGCTTAGCTTTTAACTCTACTCCTATTTCGCTCAGTACTTTGTCTATGGCTGCTATGTTTTGACTTGGGGACATAGGCGCAAGTGTTCCATTCCGGGTGTGACGTTGATGGTTCGGGCTATCGTCTTACTCCATCTTTTTCTTCTTCCATCGGCCTCTGGTGTGGTGGTGTCGCTGCTTTGACGGCTGAAATCCAGGGCCGAGCGTAGGCAGGCGGTTGTTTATCGACAGCAGGGAGCACAGCTGGTGGCCGCTGCTGCTGACGTCGACGGCGTGGCGCGGGGCAGCTGGATTTCGCACGGATTTCGCTGCAGCTAGTGAGGTGTCGCTGCGCGCGCCGCTGAGTGTTGACACCTAACAACCGGCGCGGCTAACTGACGAAACAGACACGCGCTCGGCCAGCGGGGGAGCGACGGCCTCTCCGTTGACGCGTTGCACACGACGAACGTGGTAGAAGTACTTTAATCGCTCTCTTGTTTTGTTTACAGTACCTAATGAGAAACGAGAACAGACTATGTAAGGTAACACTCCTAGTACCCAAGAATTAAACATCACTGTCCACAATCAAATTTTTACCCAGGAAAACTGCATCTGAACGCGGAGCTACATCACGCTGACACCGTCTCGGCGGCCATCTTGATATTCCGGACACTTAGGAATGCAACTGGGCTACACAAAACGTTGCTGCTTCCTGTGTATGTGGGACAGTAGGGATAGGAAATCGCATTATATTAAGGCAGACTGGCGTGCAAGAAATCTTAAGTCTAGCGAGAAAAATGTCGTTGCCGAACCTCTCGTGGGCTCAAAAAGATGGTCTTCTTCCACCCCTGCATATTAAGGGGACACGCAACGGGCTGCATTTTTAGCATTATCTTCACCCTCATAGTGCAACTGCTCGCCTGCCACTGTGGCCGAGCGGTTCTAGGCGCTTCAGTCTGGAACCTCGCGACCGCTACGGTCGCAGGTTCGAATCCTGCCTCGGGCATGGATGTGTGATGTCCTTAGGTTAGTTAGGTTTAAGTAGTTCTACGTTCTAGGGGACTGATGACCTCAGATGTTAAGTCCCATAGTGCTCAGAGCCATTTGAACCATTTTGCAACTGATATAAAAATAAGAGATACCTCAAAATTCTTACACACAATCAGGGTCATTAGTCAAAGCATTTCCCAAAAACTCATGGAGATACTTATTATATTTTGGTACTGACAACAATATGTATAATAGTATACAAAACGGATCACTATTTCACTGTGGTACCATTTTCTTTGGAGGCACTCACGGCACAACTTGGAAAAAGATTCAAAGTACAGACAACATTCATATAAGTGTTTATACCTCCAATTTCCTTCTCTGGTGCTGATCTGTGAAAAAGACAAGTAATTTATTTTCCTACAACAAAAATATTTAAAAATGTAGCACAAATATCACTGACATCATCATCATGTTATAAATTTTTCAGGAAATAGTAGGCAAGGGATGTAGAGGAGGTAATTCTAAATATCTGTACCAATTTTTGTGAGTTTATCTTCAGTCATTTAAGAAAAAATGTGCCTGAATGATGAAAATTCAAGTTTTTGGTAAATTGCAAAAGATTTGCAATGGTTCAAATGGCTCTGAGCACTATAGGACTTAACGTCTGACGTCCGCATGTCGTGGTCGTGCGGTAGCGTTCTCGCTTCCCACGCCCGGGTTCCCGGGTTCGATTCCCGGCGGGGTCACGGATTTTCTCTGCCTCGTGATGACTGGGTGTTGTGTGCTGTCCTTAGGTTAGTTAGGTTTAAGTAGTTCTAAGTTCTAGGGGACTGATGACCATAGATGTTAAGTCCCATAGTGCTCAGAGCCATTTGGACCATTTTTTGAACTTAACGTCTGAGGTCATCTGTCCCCTAAAACTTAGAACTACTTAAATCTAACTAATCTAAGGACATCACACACATCCATGCCCAATGCAGGATTCGAACCTGCGACCGTAGCGGTCACGCGGTTCCAGACTGAAGCGTTTAGAACCGCTCGGTCACAGCGGCTGGCGAAGATTTACAGATTTATTAACTTATCTCTATGCTCGTTTAGAAAATTCCAGCTGCATACTCCAGTTGTCCTCCTGTTTCATTATCCTCCATACCCATTCTTTCTATTCTTTTCTTTATCCTTGACTCCTTGGCAGCAGCTTCTGCAGCTGTCTCTGCTTAGGTTACCCGCCGCTTATCAATAGCAGTTAGAGATGAAGCCATATTCCTTCCCGTCTCGATGTTCAATTTATTCATGACATCGATCCTTGAAATTGTACCATCATTGAATGTTATTATTGCATCCATTATACCAATCTTCAGCACTGTCAGCCCAACAAATAAATTTTTTGGTTAATCACTCCCATGTACAGCTGTTGAAGCTTTCATTTGCGTTCTTAGAGAGACCATGCATACATTTCCTAAGTAGGTTTTTAATATTGTATGCCTGTAGCGTTGCTCAGTAAGTACTTGCACCACGAATCTTCCCCTTTTAAACAAAAACCATGCTGTAGGGTTGTATCTGTTGACACTCTGTGAAACCATGTTGCCCAAACAGCTTGGCGCATATTCATCAAATCTCCTACCTTTCTCCTTATTGCTAGTCCATAATATTCAGGCAAAGAATCAGTTTCACTTTTTGTAGGACGACCTGGATCACCTATGTGTTTTCCGTCTGACAGTTTTTTTCCACTAAAGTCTTTACATAATTTTCTCAGCCGAGCTCCCATTCCTTTTTGTACATGCACAACACCTTCATGCTTTTCTATCTGAATGTCCCCATATGGTCTGTCATTAACAAGAGTAGTGTGTCCTTTACAGTCCCCATCCCAGGGCAGCCTGCATACCTCACTCCACGACTGACCTCTGATCTCCTAAAAATGTTTAGAACTCCTTTCGTATCCATGTTTCCACTTGGGCCATCAAATTTCTTTACACAAACATGGGAGCCAATAAATTTACTAGAACAACCCTGGCAGTGCTTTGTTAGACAATCATAATCTAGTATCTTACCAGTTTCAATAAATGAGGCAGTTACAACACCATTCAGGGAAGTACGACCTCTCTTCTGCCAAGATCCATCAAATGCCGCTACAGAGCCTGTATTCTCAGACAGGGTTATTACTTCTTCTGCTGCTCTTTTCACTGAATGTTCACTTACACCACATAAAGCATTAGGTATTAATTTACTGTATCTGTCAAACCTCAGTGGAGGTGGAGGCAAATACATCAATGCACAAAACGTTTGGGCAGCCCTCCTTCCTCTTCCAATAAATCGCATTGCATAAGCAAGCTGTATATTTACCCTGTGATGTTGATTATCAGCTACTGGGGATGTCATAGTATCACTGTGCTTCTTACACGAGTTACAGGCAATCACTAACCGACTTGAAAGACTCTTCTTTGCTGAAATGTCCTCAGAAACGTCAATACTATTTTCACAATTGCAGTACTTACATTTCACAGCACTCTTCAAAAATCTTGACAGCACATATAGGTTCACAATAATATTTCCGTCGTTATTACTGTTCACAATATTACTAGGCTTGTTCTTATCACATTCGGAAAGCGAAAGTTTACGTCTAGAAGTACCGCCTGTAGACATAGATTCTGCGGGTGACTTTTGAAGCAACTGATGTGTATTATTCCCCTGTGTTTGGAACTGGTTGGCGCGAAACTTTCGTTTTGGGCTAAATTCCTTTGCTCTGGCATTTGTAGTGCAGGAAACACACACACAGAAACAAAACAACACACAATAACTACAAAACCACACGCTTATGAAATTCTGAAATCATATATTCTCAGATCTTTGTTTACATTAGAACCATAACCTTATAGGCATACCTGTACTTTGGGTCCGCGAGTCAGTGCCTTCTACAATACACCTGTGATAACGATCCGTAACTAACGACGGAAAAAACGGAAGAACAAAATAATGCATCACGTATTCTGTCGCACTTCAAACTGACAGATGGTCGTGACTCTGTGCAACATTAAGTTCAACCTCAATTTTAGAACGAACGGATAATGGTAATGCCCATAAACTATGTTGTTGTTGTGCTCTTCAGTCCAGAGACTGGTTTGGTGCAGCTTTCCATGCTACTCTATCCTGTGCAAGCTTCTCCATCTCCCAGTACCTACTGCAACCTATATCCTTCTGAATCTCTTTAGTGTACTCATCCCTTGGTCTCCCTCTACGATTTTTACCCTCCACGCTGCCCTCCAATACCAAATTGGTGATCCCTTGATGCCTCAGAATATGCCCTACAAACCGATCCCTTATTCTAGTCAAGTTGTGCCACAAATTTCTCTCTATCTCTATTCAGTACCTCCTCAGTAGTTATGTGATCTACCCATTTAATCTTCAGCATTCTTCTCTAGCACCACATTTCGAAAGCTTCTATTCTCTTCTTGTCTAAACTATTTATCGTCCACGTTTCACTTCCATACATGGCTACACTCCATACAAACACTTTCAGAAACGACTCCCTGACATTTAAATCTAAAATCGATGTTAACAAATTTCTCTTCTTCAGAAATGCTTTCCTTCCCATTGCCAGTACACATTTCATATCCTCTCTACTTCAACCATCATCAGTTATTTACCTCATCAAATAGCAAAACACATTTACTACTTTGAATGTCTCATTTCCTAATCTAAATCCCTAATTCCAGCAGCATCACCCGATTTAATTCGACTACATTCCATTATCCTCGTTTGCTTTTGTTGATGCTCATTTATATTCTCCTATCAAGACATTGTCCATTCCGTTCAACTGCTCTTTCAGTCCTTTGCTGTCTCTGACAGAATTACAGTTTACTTTTATTTCCTTTACTTCTTGCTCAATATACAGATTGAATAACATCGGGGATGGGCTACAACCCTGTCTCGCTCCCTTCCCAACCACTGCTTCCCTTTCATTGCCCTCGATTCTTATAACTGCCATTTGGTTTCTGTACAAATTGTAAATAGCCTTTCGCTCCCTGTATTTTACCCCTGCCACCTTCAGAATTTGAAAGAGAGTACTCCACTCAACATTGTCAAAAGCTTTCTCTAACTCTACAAATGCTAGAAACGTAGGTTTGCCTTTCCTTAATCCATTTTCTAAGATAAGTCGTACGGTCAGTATTGCCTCAAGTGTTCTAACATTTCTGCGGAATCCAAACTGATCTTCCCCGAGATCGGCTTCCATCAGTTTTTCCATTCGTCTGTAAAGAATTCGTGTTAGTACTTTGCAGCCGTGGCTTATTAAACTGATAGTTCGGTAATTTCTACATCTGTCAACACCTGCTCTCTTTGGGATTGGAATTATTATATTCTTCTTGAGGTATGAGGTTATTTCGCCTGTCTCATGCATCTTGCTCACTAAATGGTAGAGTTTTGTTAGGCCTGGCTCTCCCAAGGCTGTCATTAGTTCTAATGGGACGTTGTCTACTCCTGGGGCCTTGTTTCGACATAGATCTTTCAGTGCTCTGTGAAACTCTTCACGCAGAATCATATCTCCCATTTCATCTTCATCTACATCTACATTCTCTTCCATTTCTATAATATTGTCCTCAAGAACATCGCCCTTGTATAGACTCTCTATATACTCCTTCCACCTTTCTGCTTTCCCTCCTTTGCTTAGTACTGGGTTTCCATCTGTGCTCTTGATATTCATGCAAGTCGTCCTCTTTCCTCCAAAAGTCTCTTTAATTTTCCTGTAGGCAGTATCTATCTTACCCTTAGTGATATGTGCCTCTACATCCTCACATTTGTCCTCTAGCCATCCCTACTTAGCCATTTTGCACTTCTTGTCGATCTCATTTTTGAGACGTTTGTATTCCTTTTTGCCTGCTTCACTTACTGCATTTTTGTATTTTCTAACTATACATTTCTGAAAACAGCATCAAATGCTTTTTTCTATAGACCAAGAATTTTTTTCTAATTTTTGGTCATTTTCACGTACATGTCCCCTTAAGCTGGGTTTTAAGAAAAATTTTGTCAAAAGTATGAACAAAGAAGGATGGGCCTTTAAGTACAAAAGGTAGAAATTTCTGAAATTAAGTAATGCAAAGTTAAGGAATGTATTTTTATCAGCCCACAAATTCGAGAACTTGTAAAGGATCCTGCATTTCACCAAGTTTTGGAGGTGAAAGACAAGGAAGCTTGGGAAACCTTCAAGGGAGTTGTTCATGGATTTTTGGGCAACAAAAGAGATGATAACTATATGCAGTTGGTGACAGTGCTCCTGCAAATATACCATAACTTTGGATGCAACATGTCCCCTAAAATCCATATTCTTCATTCCCAACTAGACTTTTTCCCTCCTAGTCGTGGAGCTGTCAGTGATGAAGTGATGAACATGGAGAAAGATTCCATCAGGACATTTCTGTTATGGAACAAAGATATCAGGGCTACTGAATGAAGCAACGCTTGTGGATTACTGTTAGTCATTGTGTAAGGATTCTCTGGAACACCGTTACAAAAAGCAAGCTAAAAGACGACCATCTCATGCAGCCACCATATGATTCTCTTCAGACCCAACCATCTACGAGGTATTTTTTCAGCAGTTTAGAACTCTTAAAACATAATTACCTTTAAAAATTCAAATACACTTTCAATGTTGTTAGCATATGTAATTACAATGTATCTTTTGTTCTTAATCCGTTAATATGAAATTTTTCCACCTAGTGTGTATCACAGAAACAAGAGCTAAGGAAAATTTTTCAATTTCATATTCGTTTTTCTCTACCCCAAATTAGTAGGAATTGACTCATCAAGTGCAGGAAACATTGATTTTTTTTATTGACCAGTGTTGCTGACACCAACTGAAGAGGAAATGACACCTTATTAAACCTGCCAGTGACGTAGAGAGAGGTTCAGTATGCGGCACCAAAAATTTTTATCAGTTGTCCACAATATAAAGTGTTTTAAAGTTAGAGAGGTAATTTTAAATCTAGCTTATAGTCATTTCCTCTGGATATCTCCGCGTAGTCCCTAGATGAATTTTTACTTACAGACACCTAGGCTGTATGCGTATACAGTGTGTGGTGTCATCGCCAGACACCACACTTGCTAAGTGTTAGCCTTTAAATCGGCCGCGGTCTGTTAGTATACGTCGGACCCACGTGTCGCCACTATCAGTAATTGCAGACCGAGCGCCGCCACACGGCAGGTCTAGTCTAGAGAGACTCCCTAGCACTCGCCCCAGTTGTACAGCCGACTTTGCTAGCGATGGTTCACGGCCTACATACGCTCTCATTTGCAGTGACGACAGTTTAGCATAGCCTTCAGCTACGTCATTTGCTACGATCTTGCAAGGCGCCATATTCAGTTACTATGGAACCTGAACAGATAATATTCTGAATCATGACCGTCAAGAGCGACGTTCATCATTAATGCATTAAAGTTAAGTATCAAACTAATTAAGTCCGCTTTCTGAATTCTAATTCCTTGTCATGTTCCAGGCCTCAAGTCAGTATAGTCCTTCCCTCATCACGCCAGTCTGCGTGAGCTAAAACGCGTGCATTTCGGCCTCTACTAGTAACACGGTGTTGGTTCTTCTGCCAACACAACACAGTGTGTTTATTGGTATGTAATGGCAGCATGCGCTACCTAATGTGTTCCTTAACACCGTGCATAAAATCGGGATTTTTTCGCTTCAAACCTTGGGTTCTACATGCGACAAAAAGATAGGGTCAAGTGTTTTCCGTATCCCTTGGGCTAGTGTCATTTGTAATGCCTACAGTAGGATCCTCTTACTGTAACTATTCTACAGAACAGGGTCGAAGTGTGAATATTATACTGTTCCTCCAACTTAGGCAAATGGAGCAAATCGATTGGTTCTTTCTGCTTTATGTGTGGTCTATGCTGCGCCTTCTGGAGGTACCATGTAATTCATGGGCGGTTGCTGGAAAACCGAAAAACCTAGTTTATGGGTGCCAATACCGAGCCGCGGCTTCCAATACGACTACGAACAGCAAACGGCTATAATTTTTACACTTTTCCTAAGATACCGATCTCGAACATTCTTTACATTTTTCTTGATATCTTTATTCGTTTCCGAGATACAAAGCTTGCATGGGGGCTTTAATTAAAATATATATGGAATGCAAATATTTTTTTTTTGTATAGCTGTCTGTCCGATTACGCAAGTCTCGTAAACGGCTGGCCCTGACTAGTTTTAGTACGCAATCTGACTGCTTAGAATGACAACAAGAATGTAAGAAAATTTCTGTTAGCACTATTAATTAATTAAGTCCCCAGCAACTATAAAACCTACGAAACAACAAACACAAGTGTAGCTGTTCTGTATGTGGTAGTATGACTCAACGCACATCTGGCACGGTTCTTCTTCAACAAAACAAGAATTTTTAAATACCAATTATACTGACGTGATAAAAGAAAATCAGAAATACTATAATTGCGCAAGAAAATCAGAATTACACTCTAATACAAGAACACACGCCAGATGCTTTGTTGACTGAACTTGTAATGACACATTATTCAGGACGCTGAAGGAATAAAGAAAATAGTGTTTCATACCTCCATATATATATTGACGAAATGCACTCAGATCATTACAATATCTCCATTGGAATAACATCTGCTATCTCTCCCATCGAATAACTACATAAAACATGGAACAACACTCTCCACTACCACATCTCACTCTGACTTCACGACAAGCAGTGTCCACCACAACTTCTCAGCAAGCACTGCTTGCCGCTACGTCTCAATAATCACTGCCAGTGGAGGCGGCAGAACAATACTCTCTGGCGCGATCTCTGGCGCTGTGGCTCAGTGTAGCCACCTTTCATATGCCCCTCCTCCACGGGCTAGAATTTGATGGTATTTTTGCCAGTATTGGTGGTGAAAATACCACCAAATTCGTCAAAAAAAATACAGACAAAAATAAAAGATAATATTAATACGTAAATATCATATAATTAGATAAAATTTTGGCTTTGCACTGACCTTACAATAGCCTAATATATAAAATACAGTAAGGAATACAAATTCTTTCATACATATGACTTTACATAATAGCTTACACAAATATCATGTGGTTAAACAATTCAATCGATAGCGCCAGCAACGACGAATATGAGCAGGTAAGAGTCTCATAACTTTTCACAAACAGTAATACACAAAAAATCAGTTTATACAAATATTCACATAAAATGTTTTCATAACAAGTAGTTGACAGTTCCAGCAGTAGCACCCAGCGTTGTGGAACAGGTGCAGACTCCAACAGGTGACATCATTTCAGTAGAAGCAGTTCATCAGTGGCACCCAGCAATGTCGAGTAGGTGCAAACTCCAACAGGTGACATCATTTCAGTAGAAGCAGTCCATCAGTGGCACCCAGCAATGTTGAGTAGGTGCAGACACCATCAGGTCACATCATTTCAGTAGAAGCAGTCCATCAGTGGCACCCAGCAATGTTTAGTAGGTGCAGACACCATCCGGTGACATCATTTCAGTAGAAGCAGTCCATCAGTGGCACCCAGCATTGTGGAACAGGTGCAGACTCCATCAGGTGACATCATTTCAGTAGAAGCAGTCCATCAGTGGCACCCAGCAATGTTGAGTAGGTGCAGACACCATCAGGTGACATCATTTCAGTAGAAGCAGTTCATCAGTGGTTCCCAGCATTGTGGAACAGGTGCAGACAGCATCAGGTGACATCATTTCAGTAGAAGCAGTCCATCAGTGGCACCCAGCATTGTGGAACAGGTGCAGACAGCATCAGGTGACATCATTTCAGTAGAAGCAGTCCATCAGTGGCACCCAGCATTGTTGAGTAGGTGCAGACACCATCATATTCACTATCACTGATCACACTGTTCACCAGCGTTTATTAGCAGAAAGTAAACATGTCCTATTGGCACCAATCATGTAGAAAAAGTACAAGTAACAGTCCATAATATTCACTATCACTGATCACACAGTTCATCAGTAGAAATTAAACATTTCTAAGTGTCACACATCATGTTGAAAAGTGCAGGTAACAGTTCATAATATTCACCATCACTACTCAGACAGTTCAAGCATGAACAATAGTTTGAATACACATACAAATGCTTTTACACTAAACATACAAATCATAACAAACACACAAATGATGGCAGATAATTGTCATATTAACTATTACAAGTACACAAACATCAGTAAACCTATAATATTTATGAGTGTCAGTGCAAGCCACTACAAACAAATAAAATAATATTTAGGAGATAGGTGGGTAGGATTAGGAAAGGAAAACACACGAAACACACTCACTCATCTTTCATCCACATTAAGTATTACTGTGTAATTGAATAGTGTGAACTGTGTACATGCACTTCTGTCAAAATTTCATGTTCATCATGTGTATCAAGTAATAGTGGCAGCAATGTATAACAGTCAATAATAGTTAAGTCAACGTCATAGTCATCATGTCAAGACCAATGTTTGCCAAGCCAGATCAAAATGTACGGTTGCTGAACAACTGTCAGTGTGCCAAGATATGCAACTTCCTCTCTCCAAAAAAAAAAGTACATACTGCTTAGTGATTTAACAAAGTGTGTGTAGACAATCTTCCTTCCATTTTAGTGTTCTAGTCTGCTATCTTCATCCTCCTTGTTCCATATAGACCAACAAAAAAAAAATATGCACCTCACTTATTTTACCTCTTATACACTAAAACTCCAATCAACTTCATATAATCTCAATACCTCAATAATACCTCTTCAATACGTGATACATATAAACCTTATTGCCAGTATCATTTCACTTCCATAACAACTCTTTCCTCTAGTCAGTCTCCTCGAACAAGTACAGATAAAATCCTAATGCAAACCTCCTCATCCCATACAATCCGAAGACACACTGTCAACACACAACCTCTGTGTAATCCATCTGACCAAAATCTTCTACTCATTATGAATTATAAACAAAGAATGCATACATGACCTCTAACAGACTTAGTTCGAATAACTCTCAGTAATTAGGTACGATTACGGAGTGTGAATGATCCTAATATTTCACAGTGTGTACACCACTTCAAGAATTATGGCAAACAGAAGCAAACATGTGGAGTATTTCTTGTGTCAAGTGTCACTTCCTATTTCAATTGCTCACGAAAAATGCAGTGTAATAACTGTGTTGGTATGTCATGTCGTTAGCTTCCTTCCTATTGGCATACTTTTATACAGCTTTCATAAAACCTCCAGCTCATGTGACTTCTATGAAATTTCTTGTACTAATGTCATTCGTCGAATTATAGCAGTTCATTTTCTTATCTTAAAAATATAAAGCACTGAGCGTAAGCAAAACAAGCAATAGCGAGTAAATATACCAGTAGAGAACAGAATGTCAACAAGTGGATGCAGCACAAATCTTACAACGAGGCTCTGCCAAGCGAACAATCTATAACTAATACCATAGTGTAACCTAAACTCTATGTTCATTCACAGTATATCAGCATTTCTATATACCAAATTAAAGAGTAGTTGTGACAACAAACAGAGATGTATAAATATGCAATCCATACGCATAGCAGCAAACATATATCTTACGTACTAAACAGGTCATTAGCATCATATCATCATAAGCAAATAATGTTCATATGTAATCTTAATAAGTAAACATGAAGGCGCAAGCAAATAAGTAAACATGAAGGCGCAAGCAGATAAATCACAAAGTATAACTTACATACCTAACCACATCAGCACAATTAATCAGGTGACAATTATAATTTAGATAAATAAGCACAGCAGGCACATAATAAAAAAAAATATGACATCAGTGAAAAAGCATAGCAGCCAAGCGATGCATAATATACACAAGTTACAACTCAGTTCATTAATAATCATTGTCAAAATCAGTTAACGTACGCAAGCACGTCGCTTCACAAGTAATTTCATAGAACATGTAATTAGCACAAAGTATGAATCACGTAATCGCGAGCAGTAAATTACGTCTAAAGTACGTACCTAAGTGGAAATATTTTACCTGAAAAATAAACTCAATTAATAATTACCTTTTTAGTTTATTACTTTCTTCTTCAAAATGACATTTTTCCTGAAATTTTCTCGATAGCAAGTCGTCTTAACGTCGGATACGCACAGAATTTACCTGAAGTTCTTAAATATTTTATAGAACCGTATCCTGAAAAATACTGAATGTTAATAACAGAATTCATCAAGTCACTATAGCTTTATACTGAATTTAGTCGGAGAAATTAGACTGTGTATTTATTTACGGCTGTCAGTGCATTCGCACTGAGCGCTCGATCGGCTGTAGGCGCGTGACGTAGGAAGTGATTGTTTGCGGTCAACGACTGCCCTGTGCGGCGCGCAGACTTGACTGTTGCTTTGAGTATATGCCGCCGCCAAAACACAGCGCGGTATCCTTGTACTCTCCGCATGTTTACATGTAGCTGTAATTTCTCACAAGTATGTCATTCTACAAAAATTTTTCAATAGTATATCATTCCACAAACATTTTAACGTTAGATATATGATGTATTCCCTTAGAGCGTCGTGATTTAAGAGTTTCTACTTCTACAGTGTTATCATGAATAATTTTGCGAATTCTATATGGGCCGTTATAAAGCAGAAAAAATTTGCGACACAAGCCTTTTCCTTTGTGAGACAAACGACGAGACTTAATTAACACCTTCTGACCAACTGACAAGATTTTTGAACGACCAGGACGCTTAGCTGATTTCTCTCTTCTAGCAGCCGCAGATGCAATATTTTGTAGAGCCAGATTCACAACTTCAGAATGCCGCAGTTTCCGTGAAGGCGGAAAAGGAACGATTTCAGAAATGCGATTTGTCGGTGCTTTATTTTTTAATATCAGTATAGGTGGTAAAGAAGTTGAGTCATTAGGAAGTTCATTCAGAATGTTTTGAAAAATATGAAGATACTGATCCCAAGTTCTGTGATTCTGATGACAATAAAGACGACACAATTTATTGATTTCCTTCATGCATCTCTCTGAAGCGTTAGATTGAGGGTGAAAAAGTGAAATGAAAATTGGTTTAATCGTACGACGCCGTAGAGTACGAAGCCAAATTTTAGAACGAAACTGTGATCCATTATCTGATATAACCTTATCAACATGACCAACTTCTTTAAGAAAATGTTTGATGAAAGCGTTAGATACTGAACGAGCTGTTGCTTTGCGTAAAGGTGTAAAACACACATATTTTGATGTCAGCTCCACTGCTACGAAAATGTACGCAAAACCATTAGTAGAACGAACCACTGGACCGAACAAATCAACTGCAGCCATGTCCTTTAATTTCGCTGGAATGATAGGAAACAACGGTGCTCTGTGAGAAACTGTTGACGGCTTAGCCTTTTGACATAATTTGCATTTGGCCAGAACAAATCGAATACGTTTTTCCATATTATTGAAATAGCAATTTTCTCGTAATTTATGAAAGCATTTTCTGGGACCAAAGTGTGCATAACTGAAATGCGTATACCAAATCAGCTTATTAACCCACTCATCAGGAATACAAACTAACCAAACAGAGTTGTCGACCGATTTTCGTTTGAAAAGAATGTCATTGCGAACTAAATAATGCTGTCTAATCGCTACGCTTTCCTTTCTCCTCCACTTCTCCTTAATGTCCTTCCAGATTGGATCCTTATTTTGTTCCTTAGCAATGTCCTGGAGCGAAGACGAAATAAAGTTCTCAAACGCAACACCTTGAATATACATCAAACAATAATTGTTTTCCTTGCAGTCCTCTTCAGCACTTTGTTTCAAACCCATAGGTGCACGTGATAAAGCATCAGCAACAATATTTGAAGAACCCTGTATGTAAACAATACTAAAATCAAATTCCTGTAGGTACAACGCCCATCGTGACAATCTACCATGAGTTAATTTTGTCGACATAATAAATTCCAGAGCTCGATTATCGGTGTAAACCTTAGTATGTCTGCCAAACAAAAATGTGCGAAATTTTGTAAAAGCCCAAACAACAGCCAAAGCTTCAAGTTCCGTAATCGAATAATTCTTTTCTGATTTAGAGAGAACATGACTTCCAAATGCAATAGTCTTTTGTACTACAACGCCGTCTTCTTCTATCTCTTGAAATAAATGTGTATCTAGACCTTTGTATGATGAGTCCGTCGCCAAACAAAAATCTTTAGATAAATCCGGATGTGAAAGAAGTGGAGCAGGAACTAAAGCATCACGAAGTTGTTCAAATTCTGACTGAGCTTCCTCATCCCAACACCAATTCGATTTCTTTCCAGATAGTTCACATAAACGAGGTGTGGCCAAATCGTCCAATCTAACAAAGCGTCTAAGAAAATTACAGACACCAAGGAAACTACGAACATCACGTTTTGTAGTAGGAACAGCATAATTACGAATAGCGTCTAATTTTTCTGGATCAGGAAGAATACCTTCTGTAGAAATAATGTGACCGACAAATTTCACCTGAGAACGAACAAATTCAGATTTTTCTAAGTTCACCATAATGCCAACTCTTGCAAAAATACGTAATAATGAGTCCAAAATTTTGTTGTGCTCACTCCAAGAACGTTTAGCAATAAGAATATCGTCAACATATGAAGTAATATTGTCACGAAGATAACAGGTAAAATTTCATTTAAACTACGAATGAATGCTGATGAAGATAAAGTCCAAACGGTAAATTCCAAAGTAACTTTTGGGTAAAACAGTCATATCCGGTTATTTTTTACACGCTTTCTAGATAGATTGATTGTTGAAGAGATGTTTCGATAGATGCAAAGAATAGTGAAAGAGTAGGTAGTAGTGCAGAAAACTAAAAGGGAAATAGCACCACTACAGCTCGGGGCCCTATGCTCGCTACGGCACATATTCACTTAAGAGTAGTGAATCCCCTGAGGACTTTAATAGTTGCACATAAATTTCAGTTTGTGACTTAGTGGCAATTTTAGCGGAAGTGCGTACGTAAATTGATCTAACCATGCACATGGATGTATGTCATTCTTCGAGTTGCGGAAGATCTTAAATTTCCGAACAGTCAAAAAGTGTTTATAGTCAAAGTTTTCGCCTCGTGGCGACAAAGACCTACCGCGTTTGTCCCAGTCCCAATGTCGATTATTGTCAAGTTCGCGCGCCTGGCGCTCTCTTGTTGCATCCCGTAAATGAAACAAATTATTTTCTTCAAACCCCTCTGGTATCTGTGATTCTAAATTTCTTTTGCCGTCTTTTCCTACGATTTCGCCTTCAATTTGTTTGACTTGCTTTTTTAATGCCTCAAATTCCCTTTTCACGCGTTCATTAAATTTTCCCTGATTTTCAACATGTTTATTTATGCTCTGGTACTCTTCGGTTTCTGAAAATGGCAATGGAGCTGTGTCATCTGAATCTCTGTCTCCATTTAAACTAAAATTTGTCAATTTATCTGAAATCTCCTCCACTCTTTCCGATAAGTCACCAATTTGTTCTTTCTGTTTATTTACGTCTTCCGTAAGTGTCGCGACTCGCGTTTCATTATTAACGCATTTAGTAGTTAACTGTTCATACTGTTGTGTTAGGTTATTTAATCTGTCATTTGGTACGGATTCCTCGATTCTCTCAAATATTTCTTCCTTATATTTTGCACGTTGTAAATTTAACTCTGAAAATTTCTGTACTATCACGCGATCTCTTTCTTCCTGTTCTCTATCCTGTTCCCTTTGTCTAATCTCTACTGCACTTAATCTATTATTGTGAGAATTCAAAATCGGTTGTACTTCTTCTCTGATTTCTTTCTTTAATTCATCTATCATATTTTTGAAACATGTCCCTATTCGTGAGTCTAACCGTGTTTCCATTGTTCCCATCTGTGTTTTTAATTCAGATCGAAACTGCTCCATTGTTCCCCTATCTGTTTTTAATTCAGATCGTAACTGCTCCATTGTTCCCATTTGTGAGTCTAACCGAGATCCCAAATTTAATACTGCACTCATTAACTTCTCCATGTTAACTTGTTCAAAATTCTTTTCGCCCCTAACATTTCCCGCACAACCAGTGTCCATCGTCATAGCTGTAAAGGTATCTGTGTTCGATACTGTTCCAGAATCTTCTGTCGTTAATCTCGGATTCTGTGAATTTTCTGATTGCGAAAAATTTTGAAATGGTTCCGGACTATTTTCCCGACTTATTACATTGTTTTCCACTTCATTATCCATCATACTGTTGTCCTGTGTTGGCGAGTTCGCCATGTCAACAATTTCGTTATTCTCACTATTCATCATTTTTGCCTTTTTCATTGATCGCGTAATCATTTACAAAATATACAAAACTCGTCACTATATGAAAATTACACACAATGACTCTTTATCTCCAACAATACCATTTACATGAAATGTTTCCCTCAAACACGATTAACGAACAATTGAAATAATTGCACTAGATTGTCAAACGCGTATACAAGACAACAAAATTAAATTATGAAATACCATTAGAAGAATGACAATTACCAAATCTACACATGTAATCTAGACTACAATTACTAAACTACAAATTACTACAACAATACTACTGTCTACTATTTTTACAATCAGAAGATTCCAAGGGACGATCCTGGCAGGGTCGCCACGTGCATGGGGGCTTTAATTTAAATATATAAGGAATGCAAATTTTTTTTTTTTTTTGTATAGCTGTCTGTCCGATTACGCAAGTCTCGTAAACGGCTGGCCCTGACTAGTTTTAGTACGCAATCTGACTGCTTAGAATGACAACAAGAATGTAAGAAAATTTCTGTTAGCACAATTAATTAATTAAGTCCCCAGCAACTATAAAACCTACGAAACAACAAACACAAGTGTAGCTGTTCTGTATGTGGTAGTATGACTCAACGCACATATGGCACGGTTCTTCTTCAACAAAACAAGAATTTTTAAATACCAATTATACTGACGTGATAAAAGAAAATTAGAAATACTATAATTGCGCAAGAAAATCAGAATTACACTCTAATACAAGAACACACGCCAGATGCTTTGTTGACTGAACTTGTAATGACGCATTATTCAGGACGCTGAAGGAATAAAGAAAATAGTGTTTCATACCTCCATATATATATTGACGAAATGCACTCAGATCATTACAATATCTCCATTGGAATAACATCTGCTATCTCTCCCATCAAATAACTGCATAAAACATGGAACAACACTCTCCACTACCACATCTCACTCTGACTTCACGACAAGCAGTGTCCACCACAACTTCTCGGCAAGCACTGCTTGCCGCTACGTCTCAATAATCACTGCCAGTGGAGGCGGCGGAACAATACTCTCTGGCGCGATCTCTGGCACTGTGGCTCAGTGTAGCCACCTTTCAAGCTTCACAGCTACCTTAGTTGTAAACGTAATACATGCACGTAACATCCAGTCTGTGTCGAAAAAGTAGTTTATAAAACGATGTAGCATGAAGAAATATTCTGTAAAGCGTCTCCGTTATCATCGGGAGGATTCTAGGAATTCCGTGTTGTGGTAGTGAGGCACATGCAAAATTTTTGTGCACGTAAAATCCGGTCTCGTTCCAAGATGTAAAATTAGTTTGCGTTGTTTCACTTTCACATAAGTAAACTGTCAACATTTTACTGGCCACAAAGTTCTTTTCATATAAGTGACGTGCTCTGCTGTAACAGGGAAAAGATGGGAACCTGCGGAGAAACGCTCCTATTGGAGCACAAAAAACGTGAAAATGCTGTTTTTTAAAACGCTTTGAAAAATGGGGCACAAGCTGCCTTATTCTACCTTCCTCAACACCTTCCAAATTTTCCCAAAAATTTTGGCCGGCCAACATACTCGTGTTTTTTATGTTAACAGAGAAGAAGACAGTGGCACTGGTAAAGGGACAAAAAGTATTAAAAACTGGAAGATAGTAGACAGTGGTTGTAGTACAGAAATAGTGAACTAAACAATGGCAATATGAGGGAAAGAAAGGGACATAACGGTAGTGGAACATAGTTGACAGTGACGAAACAGTACTAGGAGAAGAGTGATGGATACATTGCCAATGGGAGAGGAAGAAACAGAAGGAGCAAATGAAAGTGGGTGAGAGCCAGCGATAATTAAAGGCAGAGTTTGTGACAATGACAACGAGGACGTGAGACATAGTGACAGTGAGCAGAGGCAGCAGCTATGGGAGAAATGAATGAGATAGCAGTGATAAGAGAGAGCAAGAGAGAAACAGTGACTAAGAGGAAGTAGTAGTAGTAGTAGTAGTAGTAGTAGTAGTAGCAGCAGCAATGAACGAAGAGGACTGTGGCTGGTATACGGGAGACACTGACAGAGAGACACAGAGAGATAAATAACAATGGGATGGACTGAAAGAGTGTTTGAAAATGGACAAATGGGAGTGGATGGGAATAGGCGGCTTACAGCGACTGACTAGTCACTGAAAACGAGTTACAGGTAGTGGAGCTTATGGGATTGCGGTGTGAGTTGCGTGTTAGAAAGGACGCGAGTATGTTCGTATGCCAAAATTTTTGGGAAAACTTATAATGGCGCTAATGAAGGTAGAATGAGGCAACTGGTACCCCACTTTTAGACAATGTCTTGTATCAAAAAGGAGGACATTCGCCTTTCTTATGCTCAGAAAGCAGCATTTTCCGCAGGTGATGTCCTTTACTATCTCTGTCTTAAGGTTAAAAATTTTGACTTTCGGCGGGTAATATAAAAGAACATACACAACAGGAAAATGATGTTTCTTCTGACAGAATGTGTGGAATGTCGTATGAGGAGGCACGGAATGGTTCCAAGCGTAAATGTCGCAATCCACTTCCTACCAGACCTGCCATTAAGAACATGGTCAACGAATTCATGAGAACTGGTATCATTACTGACAAATGGAGTCCGGGAATGTTGGGAATGTCGGCTGTAGCAGATCAAACTGCGGAAACGATTCAGAAAGCGGTTACTCAAAGGCCCTCATCATCAACTAAAGGACAAAGCAGATTATCGCACGCACCACTGTGTGAAAAGAATTCCGATTCAAAATGGAAGAAATGGGCCTACCGGAATCAGAATATCCGTAAACTTGAAGATGAGAACCAAGCTGCCAGACGAGCTATAAGCTGTGACTTGTGGAATAGCGTCAGATATTGAAATTTCATGGACCATATTCTCTTCAGCGACGAGACAACGTTTTACACCTGTGGACGTTTGAACAATCATAACTGTAGGGTTTGGCCAGAATCAAATGTATTACAGAAATGGAAAGAAAACACACGATAGATGCATGTAGGGATGGGAGCTACAAGATCGAAAATGTATGAATCATTCGTGTTTGCTGAGAAAACAGTAACGAGCGGTAGTATATTTATGGACATCCTACAGTGCATTCTCCACAGATCAAAATGTTTTAATTTTTGGCGTCACGCTAACCGCGTCATTGACCTACCCATGACTCACAGGCCAGGCCCGCCTTATTAGTGATGTATCATTCTTATCAGTGACATCATCATCATCGTCATCATTATCTTATTATCTTTATCAAAGACATAATCGAAACACGCTCCAAGGTGGCAAATATAGCTCAACTCTGTTAGTGGGAAGAAAATCCAAAGCGTTGAAACCACCTCAGTTGTTTTATACCCCCCCCCCCCTTCCATGCATTCTCCATCGAATCACAGATGTGCTGGAACTAGCCCAGTTAAGCTTTGTACCCACTCCCACCGTCCAACAAAATCCGAGATTATGGAAATAACGCAGTCATGCTAGTAAGAAATTTAAAACGTCCCCTTTCTCCAACCAGTCGTAATACAGTATTAAAATGGAACAGCCCATCAAAGTCCAAGATGGCGTAACTAGCTCAGTTGTGCTAGCGGAGATAAAAATTCAAGACAGTGGAAATAGGCCATGGTTCATAACCTCTCCAATCAAGTTCTAGAATTTTACCCTTATATAAAATGTAAGAGCCAGTTGCAGTTTAGTGTTTAGCAGCCATTGAAATGAAATCACACCGTATAAGGCACACTCAGATGAAAACGACAATGGAATGGTTCCATTCAAAAGTAAACACTACGTATGAAGACATTTACCCCACTGGGAAGCGACATGATCCGTTTCTGTTTCACTGAACGCTGTTGGCCGCTGATGGAACCTCAACCACAACCACTCTGTCACTTCCTCCTTTGACTGGATCCTCCGTCCACGTATGTTTTTCTTCAGGTCACCAAACATGTGAAAGTCACACGGTGATAGATTCTGGCTGTATAGAGGATGTTGCAGTGTTTCCCAACCAAGTCGCTGAATCGCAGCCATCGTCCGATTGGCAGTGTGGGGACCGGCATCACCATGCAACAGAATGATTACGTCCGACAGCATTTCTGGAAGTTTTCACTTTATGGTGCGTTGCAGTTGCTGCAAAGAGACTTCATAGTTCTGTGCACTGATCGAGGTTTCATGCTCTAGGAACTCGACGAGCAGAGGGCCCCTGCAGTGGAATATGAAGACCATCATGAAATTACAGTAACAACTTTGGATTTCTTTGGCGGAGTTGATATGGGACGTTTCCACTCTTGGCTTTGTTGTTTCTCCTCAGGGCGTCGGAATGCTGTCAGACGAAAGTTTTCTGTAGCTTCATAATGTCCCATCCCACCTTGCCAATGGACGAAGGATACACTTCAGCGGTTTCGTTTGGAAACAGTCTAACATCCTCCATGAAGTTCGACTCTTTTACTGTGTGATTTTCGCATCTTCGACAACCTGATAAAGACATGTGTGGACTGTCACGTCTTTCTTTTCTCACTGTGTGGCTTTTTTGAGGAAAAAACAGTGAACAGTGAATTCAGATATTACTTTAGTCTACATCTAATATCAAATAGTAAAAATAGTACATAACGTTGTTGAGGAAGTAGTAACAGCGCCAGTCGCTAACTGTAGATTTCAATGTAGGCAGATACAAAAGATTTATAAATCTGTCACTCTTCAATACGATGTCCTCGCCGCTATGAAAGTTTATACACGTTATTCGACTGGCAAATACGCAAAATGGGGCACAGTGTATGAATTTTCGAATTTAAATTCACTCGCCGCTGGAGCTCCGGAGAGGGGATGCATGTACACTCCTGGAAATTGAAATAAGAACACCGTGAATTCATTGTCCCAGGAAGGGGAAACTTTATTGACACATTCCTGGGGTCAGATACATCACATGATCACACTGACAGAACCACAGGCACATAGACACAGGCAACAGAGCATGCACAATGTCGGCACTAGTACAGTGTATATCCACCTTTCGCAGCAATGCAGGCTGCTATTCTCCCATGGAGACGATCGTAGAGATGCTGGATGTAGTCCTGTGGAACGGCTTGCCATGCCATTTCCACCTGGCGCCTCAGTTGGACCAGCGTTCGTGCTGGACGTGCAGACCGCGTGAGACGACGCTTCATCCAGTCCCTAACATGCTCAATGGGGGACAGATCCGGAGATCTTGCTGGCCAGGGTAGTTGACTTACACCTTCTAGAGCACGTTGGGTGGCACGGGATACATGCGGACGTGCATTGTCCTGTTGGAACAGCAAGTTCCCTTGCCGGTCTAGGAATGGTAGAACGATGGGTTCGATGACGGTTTGGATGTACCGTGCACTATTCAGTGTCTCCTCGACGATCACCAGTGGTGTACGGCCAGTGTAGGAGATCGCTCCCCACACCATGATGCCGGGTGTTGGCCCTGTGTGCCTCGGTCGTATGCAGTTCTGATTGTGGCGCTCACCTGCACGGCGCCAAACACGCATACGACCATCACTGGCACCAAGGCAGAAGCGACTCTCATCGCTGAAGACGACACGTCTCCATTCGTCCCTCCATTCACGCCTGTCGCGACACCACTGGAGGCGGGCTGCACGATGTTGGGGCGTGGGCGGAAGACGGCCTAACGGTGTGCGGGACCGTAGCCCAGCTTCATGGAGACGGTTGCGAATGGTCCTCGCCGATACCCCAGGAGCAACAGTGTCCCTAATTTGCTGGGAAGTGGCGGTGCGGTCTCCTACGGCACTGCGTAGGATCCTACGGTCTTGGCGTGCATCCGTGCGTCGCTGCGGTCCGGTCCCAGGTCGACAGGCACGTGCACCTTCCGCCGACCACTGGCGACAACATCGATGTACTGTGGAGACCTCACGCCCCACGTGTTGAGCAATTCGGCGGTACGTCCACCCGGCCTCCCGCATGCCCACTATACGCCCTCGCTCAAAGTCCGTCAACTGCACATACGGTTCACGTCCACGCTGTCGCGGCATGCTACCAGTGTTAAAGACTGCGATGGAGCTCCGTATGCCACGGCCATCTGGCTGACACTGACGGCGGCGGTGCACAAATGCTGCGCAGCTAGCGCCATTCGACGGCCAACTCCGCGGTTCCTGGTGTGTCCGCTGTGCCGTGCGTGTGATCATTGCTTGTACAGCCCTCTCGCAGTGTCCGGAGCAAGTATGGTGGGTCTGACACACCGGTGTCAATGTGTTCTTTTTTCCATTTCCAGGAGTGTATCTCATTGGCAGCGGCATAATCGTCCGTGACAGCGCCCTCCTGCTGCGGTGACTGCTGCAGGAAACTCGGCTGCGTATTTCGCGGTTCGTATTTGAAAGTGCAGCCGCCCGGATATCAGCCGACATCGCATGAACGTCGGTTTTAGTCGAATGAGGAAGTGCAAGAGTGGATGTGGTTGTGGAGCTGTCAGGAGCCAACCACATTCTACGAAATTACGATTGATCATCTCGTTTCCCAGTGGGATATGTCTTAAAGCGCGTAATGATTACTTTTGTATGGCGGGCGTTCAGTTTTCATTTGACCGCCCTCATAGCCCCAGAGCACCCATCTTGATACTATATCAAAACCCACACTTAAAAACCAAAACCGAGATATGCACGCGTTAATAGTGATAGCTGTCGTTCTTGAAGCTTTTCTGTATTTGATTTCATAGCGACAGGTTCGCTGTCATCCTATCAGTGGCAGGGTAGCCATTTGTCGAGTGGATTTAATTGTATGCACACATTCTCTGCTGGGGGAGATTGTGCTGGCTGTTCTGCATGGTAACTATCGTTGGTCACTGAGAACAATGGTCCAGGTCGTCATGTTACGGGTAGTGATGTCTAACTTTGAAAAGTGTACCTACGACAGTCGAAGAATTACTGCTTCCCGCTGTCGTCATGACCGTGAGTTCACGTTTTCAGTGTCAGCATGTCTCCAATTTCTACTGCTTTTGTTTGTGGACACCTAGCTGCTGGTACTTACTATACACCCAGTGTAGAAGGAAAACGGTAAGAACGATTTTTTATGTGTGAGTGAAGTGCTCTTTGGAATTATCGAAAAACCTTGTTCTTGGAGAGAGACTTTGTTATACTAATTTAATTCACGTTCTCGCATATAACATTGTCTAACTTTGATTACCGACTTATATTTGTCATGTGGATGACCATAGCGGGTAACCAGAACATGCCCACGTTATTTCATAGCCCACTTGTAAACAGCAATACCTTCTCAAACTAAAACTTTGTTACTATATAGTGCAACAATGGCTGGATAAAAAAGAATTATTTTAACTTGTGTTTTTCCTTTTCAAGAGGCATGCTATAAAACTGTCATGAAAGATTGATCTTTGAATTGATCGTTCCCTTTTGACGCACTCATATGCTAAATTTTCACAATTTTTTTTTTTAAATTGATGGTTCCTGACCAAAAATACAAAAACTTATAATGTGCACAATTAAGGCCTGAAGGTGCCTTATGATATCTTTTGCATGTGATCTGTAATTCATTTCTATGGCTATGTGGTTTTAATTTTTATCCCGTGTGTGTTTTAGAGTACTTAATCTGAGATGAATAAAGGGTCGAGCGAGTCTGAACTAAGCCATGCTGGTCACTATACGTAAACACCTGATTATGCACTGAATGTATTTCTCTTCAGCTCTGTCAGTTGTGATTTAACACTGTTAATGTTCTCGTATTTTACGTATGAATTGATCATTTTATTAACTCATCCGTTGTGAAAGCCGTAATTTAACACTTATATTTTTAGTATGTCTTTTTTGGAAGCAGTAAAAATAATTATAAGTCAAGTGAAACGCTAACTTGCTCAGAAATTCAGTTGTTCGGTATTGTCAGTATTGTTCAAAGGCTGTTGAGGTAAAGAAATATTGTAAAAATCTTTCTTCTTTCTGAGTATGGTGAGTTCTGCGCCTTTCATTACCCAGTTCCTTGCCACTAGCTATTTCGGTAACATCTACCTCAATGTGTAAAATGGTACACATTTTAAAAAATGATAATTATATTTTCGTGCCTGAATACAAAAAGCTAGTCATGGATTTTCTTAGCAGTCGCATCAATAAACCTCATTAGAGGCTATAAAAGTCATGGCACACTTCCTAGTATCGTGTCGAACCTCCTTTTGCGCGTCTTGTGCAGCCCTCGACTTGGCATGCATTCGACAAGTCGTTGGTAGACCCTGAAGAACTACTGCCTCTATAGACGCCCATAATTGCGAAAGTGTTACCGATGCAGTATTTTTTGCACGAACTGACTTGTCGATTACGTCCCACAAATGTTCGATGTGTTCATGTCGGGCGATCTGGGTTGCTAAATCAATCGTTCGAGCTGCCTAGATTTTTCTTCAAACCATTCGCTAACGGTTGTGGTTGTGCCACCTAGAAAAATTCCAATCTTGTTTGGGAACATGAAGTCCATGTATGGCTGCAAATGGTCTCCAAGTAGCCGAACGTAACCATTCCTAGTCCCACACACCATTCCGGATGCACCACCACGTTGTTCAGTGCCTTGCTGACAACTTGGGGCCATGGCTTCCTGGTGTCTAAGCCACACTCGAACGCTGCCACCATCTCTTACTAACTGAAATCTGGATACATCTAATAAGGCCATGAATTTTAAGTCCTCCAGGGTTCAACGGATACGGTCACCAGCCCAGGAGAAGTGCTATAGGCGATGTCGTGTTGTTAGCAAAGGCCAGCCGCGGTGGTCTAGCGGTTCTGGCGCTGCAGTCCGGAACCGCGGGACTGCTACGGTCGCAGGTTCGAATCCTGCCTCGGGCATGGGTGTGTGTGATGTCCTTAGGTTAGTTAGGTTTAAGTAGTTCTAAGTTCTAGGGGACTTATGACGTATAGATGTTGAGTCCCATAGTGCTCAGAGCCATTTGAACCATTTTTTTGTTAGCAAAGGCACTCGGTGTGTCGGCTGCTACCATAGCCCATTAACGACAGAATTCGCCACATCGTCCTAACGGATACGTTTGTCGTACATTGATTTCTGCAATTATTTCGCGCACTATTGCTTGTCTTTTAGAGCTGACAACTCTACGCAAACTGCTGTCGGTCGTTAAGTGAAGACTGTCGGCCACTGCATTGTCTGTGGTGGAAGTTAATGCCTGAAATTTGCTACTGGCGGCACGCCCTTGACACTGCGGATCTCGGAATATTGAATTCCCTAAGGATTTCTGAAATAGGATGCCCCACGTGTCTAGTTTTAACTTCCATTCTGCGACCAAACTCTGTTAATTCCCGTCATGCCGCTATAATCACGTAGGAAGTCTTTTCGCTTGAATCACCTGAGCACAAATGACAGCTCCGCCAACACACTGGCCTATTGCTATCTGTACCGGTATATGTGCATGTCGCTATCCCATGACTATTGTCACTTCAGTGTATGTACCTTTCACTATGGAATATAAGTACGAGTGTATGATACCCTCTCCATAAACAGTTAAAAGCAATGTTTGCCCTTGCAATATAAGTAATGAGTTAGGAATGTATATTCGCTGAAAATGTGTTGTACTTTTAACACTATTCCACAAAGTTGAAAATACGAATGAACCCAGCTCCTGATTTATGGTCTTGTTGCTCGTTGTCACCAAGAGGTGGCTGCACTTATAAATGTCTAAATACAATCATAATACCACACTTGGTTTAAGACAGAACAGAGAAGTGTTGCAATATTCCTTACAAGTCTCAAATGTCTGCAAAAATACACCAGCAAAGCAAAAAAGTGCAATGGTTACGTTTAGTACCACAAATTTATTTACTATATACACAGACATATGTGTCAAACTGGGGCCTAATTCATGATTGTGACCTATAAAGTATGTGCTCCAGTGCTATTTCCACTTCTTAAAAGTTAGAAATAATATGTTAAACTAACGAGTTTGGGGTAAAGGATTGATACTATTCTACATATTGGCTAAAGTACTAGGTAAGCACACTAACAAACAGTCATTCTGAATGTAATTATGTAGGCCTACTCTCGCTGTAATGCTGTTTACTCTCAAATTAAACGTTTCCACACCTACAAGTGTTAAAATATTCTCCAAATACGTACATGGTGTTACCGTTTCAATCTCATGCCATATACTGTCATCGCCTGTTGCTTTTCAGTATTGTTTCACCTCCTCGTTAGGAAGGGGTGAAAATGATGTTTTACTTGAACAAATATAATAGGTGATAATGATTGGCAATTTTTTTTTAATTACGGGGCCTAGGTGAGGTTAAGTAGAAGACGAATTGGTGGAATATTTACCAGTTGTAACTCTAAAACATTTACCAATTGAATATATGGGGCTCGAAAACGCTTACCAGTCGGAACTAAAGGCTATCTAAAACACCAACAGACTGCATTTCCTATAGTCAAATTTTAAATAACGCTTATTTCTAATAATAATATGCGAATCTAAAATATTTGCTCATTGACACGACACAGCCAAACTTAATTTTAGAACGGAGGAAATATGGAGTTTTCATTATGATATATATATTACCTGAGTTGCTACAGTATTTTATGAAGGAAGGAAGAAAGAGTTTTTACTACGGTGTGTCACTTAAACTGGAGAGTGTCTGATTTGTTTACGCATACACACACGCACACACACACAATAAGAAAAACTTTAGTGATGGATATGTAACATCTCAAAAGAAGATGTCAGAATCGATGTCCTGAAAGTCAGATTATCAAAACATATGCAAACTTTGCACCAAAATAAATCGCGCAAATCACACATTCCAAGCGCAACACCTTCAAATTAAATATTTTCACATCTAAATTGTCTGTATTACTTACTAAACTGCATACTGACACTATTGATGGAAACGTTTATGATAAGCAGAACTTGTTAATGAGGAAAGTTCAATTGCTGTATCACATTTTGTAAGCACCATAAATCTTCAAATTAAATACTTTCAAATCTACATTGTCTGTGAAACTCATTAAAATACATGCAGCTCTCTTATTGACACTATCGAAAAAAGTACAGGTTTGTAGATTACCGTAATTTCATCTCTGTACCATGCGTTAAAGTCATCTAACGTGGTGGCAAAAGACACACACAAGAACGCTACTGCATATCTAACTTACAGCCGCACATGAAGAATAGCAAATTAAAAGACTAATATAATATCAAAGTTACTCAAAGATTATGAAAGCTTATTGTTAACTTCAAGTTGCAGCTTAAAACGTTAATCATTTACCATTGTCACACCTTTGAAACTACATGACACTTCGATGAAATAGCATACTCACCAGTAGTAATACACATTCCAGTAGGTAAGAAACGTAGGTTGGTGTGCTTTTGGAGTCATCCAAACATTACAGAGACTCCATGCTAGGCTATTAACATTATCTTGCTGATAATGTTTATCTGGGAAAGCAGTAATTGGTGACACAAATAAACAGGCATTCTGAACTCAAATAGTATTTGACTACCATTACTCTGAACAAACCATTGTGCAAATCTTCTATCACTCAGCAAGTTCAGAATAGCTCCGAGTAGTTTCGAATGTCACTCCATTATATTACAGCAAAATATTGGGTGACTGCTGTTACTGCCTACCCATGATGCTATTGGGTGGGGGCAATAATGGTTAGTTTTAGAAGTTGACTTCCATTACCGCCTCTGGATACTGGATAGCGTGAGGTGTGACAGTTACGGTGAATTCACAATGTGACTGTCATTATCCTGCAAGTACATTTATCTCAGTTCGGTAAAATATGATAAGCTATGAGACTGCATCAGTTAGCATGCACAGACATCAGCCAGTTTAATCATAATGTTGACTGAGCAAGTTGACACTTGTTTTGACAAGCTGCAAAAAGCAAAATCGAGAGATATCAAGTGAAGATTTGTTCTTACAAGTCAGAGAGTGTCAGCTATAGGGAGAAAATTATATTCCATTTCTTACTTTTTTCAATGTCGCTGCTTCATTTACGTACGCATTAGAGAAAGAGAGATAGGGGAAAATTACTGTGGTGTCTAAATCAGACACATGAAATTTAAGGATAAAGTACGTGTGATAATATTTGGTGAGATGAAATTTAATGATGAGACGCTACAGTTTTTACAGAACTGAAACATTACGCAATGTGTGTGTGTGTGTGTGTGTGTGTGTGTATGTGTGTGAAGTTTGTAACAACTTGCTCTACTCAAAACTATATAACTTACTGCACAACTTCCATTATTTTAAACGGTGACCCACGGAATTTTGTAAATGGTAACCAGTTCCATTTCTTTCAGCAGTGACCTGTTCCATTCGTTTAAACAATGAGTCATTCAATTTCTCTCAATAATAATACATTTCACTGTTTTCAATGGTGACCCGCTCCGGCTTATAAAACAGAGAACAGTTCTGTTCTTTTTTTAGTAGTGACTCAATCTGTTATTTTGAGTGACGCTTTCTGGTTCTTTAAATGGTCTCTTCGTCTGTGTTTTAAACAGCGGACAATCCCGATTTTTTGAACTGTGATCCATTCTGATTTTCTTAATGATCCATTCCTTTTTTTAAATGATGACTTCTTATGTTCTTTTTAATTGCAACTTGTTCAGTTTTTTAATTGATAACCCCTTTTATTTCTTAAAATGCTGTACATTCCGTTTTCTTGGACAGAGGCCCATTTAGTATTTTTAAACGGTGTAACACTCCATTTTTTATATGAAGACACCATCCGTTTTTTTACCCATTCTGTACTTTTAAATTGCCACCCATTCCATATTTATAACTCGTGACCAGTTCCATTTCTTTAAACGGTGTCCCGTTCCATTTTTTGAATGATGAGCCAATACTTTTCTTTGAACAGTGACCCACTCAACTTTCTTTAAATTGTATCCCTACCTTACGTCTCTTTTATTAAACATTGACTCGTTCCATTTTTTAAAGAATGACCTATTTTGTTTCTTTCAATAGTTACCCATTCTGCTGTTTTAGATGACGACCCATTCCAATTTTTAAATGGTGCCCAGTTCCATTTTCTTGAACGGTGAACTGTTCCGTTTTTTAAACTGTTCCCTTTTTGTTTCTTTAAATTATGACACATTCGATTTTTTAGGCGATGTCCCATGCTATTTTTTTAGGGTAACATGTTCTATTTCCTTAAACAGTCATTTGTCTGTTTCATTTTTCATTAAGGGTTACCAATTCCTTTTTTTAAACGACGATAGTTTCTATTTTCTTAAACGGCCATCCAATGCGTTTTTTAAACGATGACCCAACACAATCATTCGTCAATATCTAGTTAATTAGCTTCCAGATCGATCCAATGGTCGAAGGCATCCATTGCATGGCCTGTCCGATCAACTGTTTTTATTTCAATCGACTTTTAAAATTCTTGGTGTATTCAGCTTTTGTACGTAATTTCGATGTTCTCAGCGAGCGTCTCCAAAATGCACTTCAAATGGGACGCACTCAAAGACAGCAGAATACGAGAAAGCAGGAGATGAAGGCCAAGGGTATGAAACGAAGCAGGAGGAGGTTTAACCCCATGTAACTTCTTAAAGAATGATTTTCGAACCCATACTCATGTGCATAGTTTATAATGTTTTCTTGTGAGGAATACATTCCTACATTTATTGATACCAATTTATAAATTCTACGACAGAGATACATAGCGGATTAAAATATGAATAGGAACGAACTTCATACTTTCTTAATCTGGTAATAGCGATTTGATCCACAGGATAATTAGACAAAGGCTAAAAAAGAAGAGAAATTTTTATTTACTCAGAAGACACGGTGGAGGTACAAGAAAGACTACTTAGTTTTCTTTCACATGTTTACACTAGGCAGAGTTGAGAATAGTGATTTACGGAAACAGTTGCAGAGAAAAACACAGTACCCTACACTGCTGAACGTTCCTTTTGAAAGCAAAAGATCCTAGGCAGATATTGCGTTTTTTCTTCAAATGGTTCAAGTGGCTCTGAGCACTATGGGACTTAACTTCTAAGGTCATCAGTCCCCTAGAACTTAGAGCTACTTAAACCTAAGGCCATCACACACATCCATGCCCGAGGCAGGATTCGAACCTGCGACCGTAGCGTTCGCGCGGTTCCAGACTGTAGCGCGTAGAACCGCTAGGCCATCCAGGCCGGCGTTTTTTCTTCGTAGCAGCTAGAGTTGTTTTTATTTACATGCAATGGATGTATGCTCTGATGGTACTGAGTGAAATTTACAAGCCATTAATAAATAGGAGTGGATTCACTTCTGTCATTTTAATGAGAGCACTATTCCATAATCATTCAGCGAGCAGTACACGCCGTATGCGAATGCACTCAAAAATCTAATCAATGAAACTAATAATTGAAATAAAAGGCATGTCCTAACGAAATGGTATCTTTCACTGTGAGATCTTAATTCGACAGTGCATCCAAAGTGTCAAAAAACGAATGCCATTACCCCGTGGATATCGAATGAGAACGTAATCCAAGAAACGGTTCGATTACAGGTACACTACATAAAATTGTGCACTTCATATGAAGGTCGACAACACAGTAAATAAAAAAAATGCCCTACTATTCATTGCCACAATACTAACACAGTTTCCACAGTATTAAGAATCCGAAAATATTAAATGTGAAAAACGGTAGAATTAAGTAGATTAGTAGTTAACACTATTAAACAATTAACGAAACTGTTTGGTTCCAGAGACCTTTCCAGTTCTAAAATATCTATGATGTATGTATGCAGATTGAAGCAAAGAATGAAAATTTGTGTCAAGGCTAGGACTCGAACCCACGTCTGTTGCGCACTAGGCAGATCACTGACCACTACGCCACCCTGGTTTAGTGGCTTTGCCCAACTGCACGGACTACCATAACATGCTTCCCTGTCCAAATTCTCATTCACGTCTCAGATTCGGGTTTCGATCCCAACCTTGGTACTAATTTCCCTTCGGCACTTAAGTCCGCATATATACTACCAAAAAAACCTAGGCATTAGAGTAGATTCCAAAACAAAAAGAATGATGTCAAGGCAGACAATCATTTACAATGTAGTTAATCACAAAACAGACGGAGACCCGTAAGGTTTAACTGTTTAATTAATATAACTGTAAATTTTAATACAAAGATATTTTTGTATCAGAACTATTAGCTCCTTTATAAGTAACTATATACGAGAATTTTAAGCAGAAATGCATTATAATTATCGAATTACATAGTTATCACTTTAAAATATTTATTTCATGTTTGTTTCCTGTATTGCGAAGTTTTTTGCTTGTCAGTATTTAAACGACTGATAAATTTTAAATACCGAAGTCAAACATATTTGCTCCTAAAATTTGTAATATATTTTCGGAAAAAGCATCCGAATATAGAGCTCCCACTACCATAACATTGCAACAGTACAGTAGGAAAGATACAATACATATTTAGCCCATTTCAAACAGGATGAATAATATTGCTCTTAATTGGCCCTTACATAATTCGGCATGTAGAGAAAAGTTTCACAACAGGTACCAGCAGACAACAAACGTGACCGTTAATTTATATAATAATAAGAGGTGTGGGATGTTGCAATGATCTTACCATTATATTCAACACCATTCTATTCAGTTAAGTGCCCGGATTGAGACCCGTTCTAAATAAAATGTTTATTATCCAGACGGTGATATCTTTAATAAGATAATCATGAATCCTTATTCTTGCGACGTTATTGAACTCAAATTCATCGAAATATTAATGTAAATATGTATTGATCGTATTTCAGATGAATTAGTAAAGAAGTTAGAGAATACATTTTTACAGCTTATAAGATAAAAAAAAAGTATCAAACGACTGTATACAACCCGATTTCGTATTCTTTTCATATTTATGTGTTACTGAAGTTCGTAGCAGGAATAGAGATGAACGATTTTCTAGAAACGACGGCCTCTGATAACGAAGTTCTCAGATTATTTACACAATGATGAAGTCACTGAATATCCTGGCGGTTGTGCTAGCATCAGCGGGCTTGCTTCAGAGGAAAAACCACGAAAGCGCACCTGGGACCACAGGCGGAATTCCCCGCACCGTTCGACGAGTTCATGTATCGTACGAGGCTTCGGGGGTTAATCAGAAGAAGTATAACAGCATGCAAAACGGTAGATAGATACACGTTACTATAGCAAGAAACTAGATGGCGACAGCCCCATTTACTCCTTTGGACTAAGTGAAGATTTTCATTATAATCGTGTGATGCTCAGTCGTTCTCGCTATTAATGGAATCCTTTGCTCTACTTTACGACACAAAAACTTCAGATAGAAATACTATGGGTCGTACACTGAGAGCGTCTGCGAACAATAAGGAAGGCCAAGTACTACCCGCTATTGACAGTCGCCTGTAACTTTGAGAATTTTCATAACTGTAGGCCGCATCAAAAGCTAGACACAGGGACCTGTCACATTCATGTGACCACCTGTCAAAAGCATGACTAATCACCTTTCGCAGTGCGGGCCAATGCAAGACAAGCAGGGAGAGTCATTGAGGTTGTGTAAGGTACTGACAGGGATATGGAGCCACGCCTACTCCAGTGTCGTGGGCAGCTGCTCTTGGTTTCTCGGTTGAGGATGAATGACACGGACAACCTGATCGAGGCGATCCCACAGATTCTCGATTGGCTTTAAATCCGGGGAATGCAACGGCCTTGCGCAGTAGATACACCGGTTCCCGTGAGATCACCGAAGTTAAGAGCTGTCGGGCGTGGTCGGCACTTGGATGGGTGACCATCCAGGCCGCCATGCGCTGTTGCCGGTTTTCGGGGTAAACTCAGCCTCGTGATGCCTACTGAGGAGCTACTCGACCGAATAGTAGCGGCTCCGGTCACAGAAAACCATCATAACGACCGGAAGACCGGTGTGCTGACCACATGCCCCTGCTATCCGCATTCTCAACTGAGAATGACACGGCGGTCGGATGGTCCCAATAGACCACTTGTGACCTGAAGACGGAGTGCCTTAAATCCGGGGAGTCTGGAGATCAGGGGAGATCAGGGAAATGCGGCAAATGCACCCTGGTGCTCTTCGAATCACGCACGTACATAGCGAGCTGTGTGGCAGGTCCTGTGGGTAGATTCCATCGTGCCGAGGAAAAACACGCTGTGTGTAGGGGTGGGCATGCTCTCCAAAAATAGATGCGATCTTGTGTTGATCCATTATGCCTTCCAGAATGACGAGATCATCCAGGGAATGCCCTCCGGCCTAGACCTTTTTGACGAGTGTTGCAGGTTGTTTGCTTTCATTCATTTCACGCCGTAAAAGCCAACGTGAAACGTCCCCTTTGAACAATTTATACAAAATTGTGCTTAAACTGACACACAATATTTTTTAGCGCAACGCAATCTGACTATCAAAGATCCCTGCAAAAGAATGGCCCTGAGTAACATTAAACTATACCTTTCAGAAATCACTTACCTCACAAAAATCTTCGTTACTCGAACTACTGCAATACAGCGAGCGCCACTACTGCCAGCTAAATAAAAGGTTCAAACTACGGAAGGCACTAACTACTGATAGAGATAGTTAGCAAATGAAAGATATTAATAGAGAACAAACAATGTATTTACCTTAATATCATCACAAGTCATAATATATGTAATTTCAAAACTCCGCTATCTCTCTCCTCACATCCACCACTGCTGGCGGCTCACCTCTAACTGCGCAACGCTACGCGCTGTTCACATCCAGCTGCCGCTGCCTAACACTACAATGGCAGACAACAATGCAAACTAGCCACAGACTGCACACAGCACAGCCAGTGATTTTCATACAGAGCGCTACGTAACGTTGCCAATAAGAAAACATAAACAGCAAACTTACATAAAGAAAACATAAACAGCCTACTTACATAGCCCCCATGCTCCCCACAAAAAATTTTACAAATTTTTTTGGCCAGTGGCCAATACAGATTTGAAAATTTTTTTTCATAATTACAGTAAGAAAGATATCAAATGCACACACTGATTAATACAATGTTGGTCAAAAGCTAAAATTTTCTCACAGTCCATAAAGACAGTCCTGATCATTCACCACAGTAAAACTGCCGTTTCTTTTATCAAAGTCTGAGCAGTAAAAGACAATGCACACGGAAGTAGTGGATGTCCATGCAGTCTTGAAGAAGTACCGCTACGCGCTGTTCACATCCAGCTGCCGCTGCCTAACACTACAATGGCAGACAACAATGCAAACTAGCCACAGACTGCACACAGCACAGCCAGTGATTTTCATACAGAGCGCTACGTAACGTTGCCAATAAGAAAACATAAACAGCAAACTTACATAAAGAAAACATAAACAGCCTACTTACAAACGGCCATCTGTCCAATGAAGCATAAAACGTGAATCATCTTTAAAGGCAACTTGTCGCCAATCAACTGACGTCCAGTTGCGGCACTGGTGTGCAAAATCCAGCCTTCGTTGCCGATCAACAGCAGCCAGCATGGGAGCGTGAATCAGGTGCTTGCTGCGGAGGCCTGTACGCAGCAACGTTCTCGTAGCAGTAGTTGACACACTGTTATTGCTCCCTTAGTTCATCTTGGCTGTCCGTTGTTCAACCGTGGCAAGTCTGTTCCCTCGTACACATCTACGCAGCCGTCATTCAACTCCGTCATCTATAGTACGAGGCGCAACTCAGTTACCTCGACACCAGTTTAGGATAGCGCAATTTTTCCATACACTGTATACTGTAACCACGACCATTGATCATGCCCGTTTGTACATGACATAAATCACTCAATTTCCGCAATATGACAACGCCCTCTTCTGTCTTCTAAGTCCGCTAGTGAGTGGTTGTTCGCAAATTGACGTCGAACATAAGCGGTGATTACACTAATATGAGCTGACTGTGTATTATAGTTTACATTGTTGTTGTTGTGGTCCTCAATCCTGAGACTGGTTTGATGCAGCTCTCCATGCTACTCTATTCTGTGCAAGCGTCTTCATCTCCCAGTACCTACCGCAACCTACATCCTTCTGAATCTGCTTAGTGTATTCATCTCTTGGTCTCCCTCTATGATTTTTACCCTCCACGCTGCCCTCCAATACTAAATTGATGATCCCTTACATAACTACGAGAAAGTTCGCAATTTCACAGACAACCAACTGCCAGCCCTCTTTACTGCTTAACCCTCCTCTTATCAAAGAGTTCTACTGGTCTAATATTTTAGTATATGGAAAGTAAAGGAAGAGAACGAGGTCGGCAGTGCTCTGTAGCTAAGGAGATTGTCATTGCTCGTGTCTGTTACTGGCAGAGGAAAGATCGTCAGTAGTGTATAACGTCTTCGTCCGTTAGGTACTGCGCGGAGAAAAGTCTATAATTCACGTTGTGGCTACACTTTTCGGTACTCCAAATTCATCTAGTCCTTGTTCCGCTGTATACCAGTAAGCGATATGCCAGTTTGCTTTGCTGCTGTCGGTAAGTGCAGCAAACTCTAAATGCCACTACTTTCTCCTCTACACTGCGAGCACTTACATCTTATTACAGTGTTATAAATTTTGAAGTAAAAGAGGATGGTGGGTGTACCATTTAGATTTTCTTACCAACGTTATAATCCTCTACCTCAGATGTTCCTTGAAGTGGTGGGAGCAGGAAGCAAGCGGTAAGGTGCTGGGCCGAAATTACATCACATGTTTTGCTTAAAATAATTTACTATATAGAAATTCGAACATCAATGTTAAAACCCAAAAACCTTGCTTTAACTTTCACAGAATTAGTAACAACTGCTCTGTATTTCATATCACAATTTGTGATAAAACCTTGCTACAAACAGTTTAACAGTTTGATGGTGATCCACATGAAACCGAACAACCACAAATTTTACACTATGACTATAGGCTCAGGAAAAGAGGAGTCAAAACTCAAATGAGTTTCGAAAACTTTAGGAAACAACCATAAAACGACAGATCCTCTTGATATACAAGTTAAATCGTGAGTTGAGCAACGTAACTGTGCTTACGAAATTTCGGCGTAATCCGTTCACAATATTTCCACATTAACAAGCAAATATTAACTTGCAATTATAATATAAATTTTTAAACCTTGTAAATGGCGCTATGCCAGAGTTCAATGGAGTGAACAGACTGAAAAGCACACACACATACAAAGGTAATTGCATATCTTCAGTTAGCGAATACCTCTTAAAATTTAGAGCCTGAGTACACAGATATGAAATACATTAATCACAGACACACACCCTTTTCAGAATGGTATCTACTATAGGAGTCGATATACTGTATCACAAGGCACTCAATTCAGACAGTTCGATGGCAGTTCGGAACTAAATAATAAATTTCTGTGACTAACAATCCCCACAGTACATAGACCTCGATTAGCCAAGTAATAATTTCAGATGACTAAATTAGAACAGGACGACTAATTATAATGATAAACAGACTAGTACAGAGCCAAGCTCCAAGTGACAATGTGGCCTTTACAAAACATTAAACACAGCAAAACATTTGGATAGAAGTACCGGAAACGTGACTTCGTTACCACAAGCAACCCACATACATAAAACAAAAGGGGAGGCAGATACACTCTAAACAAGAACCACATTAGTGGTACGGTATTACACACAACAGTTACTCATCTAAAACTTAACGAAACGCGACCAACGTGAGATCACCACACTGTTCAAAACTTGACTGGCGAGTGAATATATTAACCGGATTTCAGATGCAACCAGGGTGCGGGACCAGTGTAATAAGCGCTGTAATTCTCTCCGGATGCCGGAGAACCCGGAAGAAGAGGGCCACTGCACCGTAACTTAGCTCTCAAGATCAACTAGAAATAACATTGTGGTCACAGGCTGGCAGAGTGAAGAAGTCGACCACATAGCCACCATCACACTACGGGCTCCACAAGACCCGGCGCCATCGAATTCCAGAATACCAAGCAGCATCTTGACTTGTTCTTCAGGAAGAGCCCTTTGAGATACACGTGCCTCTAGCAGTCGAAAAACGGCGCACGCTGTTACTTAAGTGACAGCCATATTGAACACACCACATCAGAGCCCTTCGGCATCCTTCACCACAGTCGGCGCCACTCGCCGCTCTTCTCGGGGCCACGCCACACAGCACAGGTACTGCAGTCCAAATCTCTTCACCGGCAACCACCGCCCTCTGGCAAGAAACCCTCTGACAGCCAGTCTCAAGTGAACAATCTAACCAACAAAGGATGCAGAAGGTCCAGCGAAACCATCGCATAAACTATTTGCTACAGGCTAGCTGAGAAAATTGAGAGAACGTTTCTTCGAAAATTGCAGCCACACTACTGTTTTGTCGTTTCTTTGTCAAAGTTGTTGTAAGTTAATTCTGTCACACAACGAGCAGTCATGTTATAAGTTCCTTAATTTAAATTACCCATTTGGTTGAGATAACGACCTGAAGGATTTCATGTACATGAAATATGATATTTATTCACAGTTGTGAATATGTACTACCATCGGCTTTATAATGGAATGACAACAATGAAAATTTGTGTCGGACCGGACTCGAACTAGGACTTCCCGCTTATCGCTAGCCTTATCATTAGGCTGTCCGAGCACAACTCACGGCCAGGCTCAAACTTCTATATGTCGTCAACCATGTGTCTACAACCTGTATTCGTGCGTGCATAATGCATATTTCCGTATAGGGGAGACATTTCACTTGAAAGGCACTTGCCGGTGTCGGCGGATAAATACGATATGGCAGTGCCTGTATTATTCTGCATCGTAATTCGGAATAATACAGGCACCACAGTACCGTATGTTTTGCTTGGAAGTAACACTTTACGCTGCCAATTAGGGCATTTATTGTGTAGAAGCACAGACAATCTAATTTATACCTACCTAGTTTTTTACGAGAGAGTAAGGTGGAGAGAGAGATGAAAAACAAGAGAGACAGTGGGTGTGTCCTCCTCCAAACAGATGCACAAGAATCCAGAATGATGATAAATAGGAGTTTATGCCTTTGTTTTATTATCTTGCTCATTAAACTAATGTTGGACAACTTCCGTGGTGTCGAAAAATGTATTCTTACACTGCAGATAGAATCATATTTACATCTTTTTTAGTAATTAGACATATTTCGGCAAACTGTTCCCACAATAGGTCATAATTCGGGCAAAATTTGCCAAAAATGCATACATTTGTTTTATCTTTAAGGATAGAAGAATAAAACCATGAAACTGTAGCTCACGATGTTTCAGGTATACTGTCACAAATAAACACAAGAATTACTAGAAATATTTGTTTATTGGGGCTATAGTAGACAAGCAGCGTATCGCACTAGTCGGTTTGATGACGTAAGACGTCGTTGGGCGGAGTCGACAAAACGCTCTCGAACCCAACAAAGACGGTTTCTGATGTCATAAAAATAACATACTTGGTCATACTATTCAGTTTGTATACACACTCTAGTCTGGTTCAAAATCCCGAAGGTAAAGTGTTCCAACACCATTTTGTTCGTGATTTTAGAGAGAAGTTCTCCATCACTGACGGGAAAAAATTCTTTTGTGTACTCTATGAAGTTAAGGTTAGTGCAGAAATGCGCTGTAATGTGCAACAATATTGTAATGCTGCTAAACACAGAAGACACATGCGCAGACAAATCTATCTTCAACCGTGCAATCATTCTTTAAGGACTTGTATGAATGATGGTGGCTTCCAACGTCCCATTGGAAAAGTTGAAGAACCAACACTTCCGACAACTCTTGGAAAAGTACACAACACATATTTGTCGGTGTACAACGAGGAGTAGTTCAACAAAATAAAAAATAGTTTTAAAGACAAAAACGTCTGGGTGTTCATAGCTGAAACCACCGATGTCGGTGGGTGTTACGTTGCAATTGTTGTTATTGGTCTTCCAAAAGTGGCGGATTTCGAAAAATGTTCCTCCTAACCTGTGATGCTCTCGAGACAGTAAACAATTCGACCAGTGCCATGTTGTCTGACAACTTTATGAAGCTACTGTGGCTGGGTCACGTGCACAGAGACAATTTTTTGTTGCTAGGAAGAGATGGTGCTTCATACATGACTAAAGCTGTCAAAGAGCTTCAGATTCTCTACCCCAGTGTGATGTACGTCACTTGCCTTCACATGCGTTACAGAGTTGCAGAAGATGTGGACAAAGTAATTTCCTGTGGTAAGACGATCTATGTGACGGGAGCAGAATTTCAAGGAACAAGCACCTTCACTGCCCGTGCTCACTCAGTGAGGTTCTTGCCTTAATACTGCTGAGTATTACTGTACCAACTCCACCAAAATAAAGGCAATCTTTTGTAATCTGATAGAGATGAGTCAAGTCCTTTGAAAACTCTAAAAGATGTCTTCGCAGATACCTTGTCTGGAAACATTGCATACATCAATGCCAAATTTACAGTGGTGTCAAAAGCCATCACGCAACTGGTAACTGCTGATACTCAACAGTGCGACGCCCTGGATATTGTGCAACATGTCGGATTTGAGTCATGTGGTTGACAAAGCGAACAACAAATTCAAAGTTGTTCTCCGGCGGAATCCTGGATATTCTAGAATGTGCAAATTTAGTTACACTCTTTCTGGGAATACCACAACACTTGAAAACAGTGGTCCAAATCTGACCTTGCCGCCTTTAAATATGCTCCTTTGATGCCCTGTGATGGGCAGAGTAGCTTTTCCAGATACAAAACAATACTAAGCGACAACCATAAATCTTCGAAAATGAAAAACCTGAAAAAGCCCTTTGTGATCCAGTGCAACACCACAGAAACTGAAAATTGCCAGGATGCATTAATTAATTTGGAATACCTTAAACAGATGGTGTGCAGCAGTAAATACATGTTTCGTTGTTTGGATGAATGATATTTTTTTTACTGTACTTCGTGTTTTTTTTCAGACACATTAATCTCTTTGGTTTGCGTACATAATTTTGAATACTGTGACAGTCTGAAACGCTTCACTCTTCTAACTAGAAGAAGCCCATATTATATACAGTTATAAAAGTAATTTGATATAGGGGTGTGCTGTTATGCTCCTTGACAATGGTCTCATTGCGTTAATGGTCTAGAAGAATGTCTGCTTCGTGTCGGCTATATTTCAGTTCCACACGTCCATAGCTGTTTCATCACGGCACGATCAGCCTCCAGTTTTCGTGATTAGCTCCTGCGAGAGATTGTCCTGCGGATGCTCTCACTCGTCTTTCCTCTACGTGGGCTTCTAATTCCTAGGAATATTTATTATGTTCGTGCCATAGGCTTTCCTTCGGAATATTACAAACACTTACTTTACAAGTAACTAGTCGAGTACCTGGCATTGTCCACGTACGTAATTATTCCAGTCTTCTATTAATCTGTATCCTCCTTCCCCCTCTCTTTGTCGATCTCCTCCAACCTCCTCGACATCCATCTACTCCTTCACCTCCCTGTGTCCATCTGCTGCTCCCTCATTTCACCGTCCATCTGCTCCTCCCTATTTGTCCATCAACTTTTTCCTCCATCTAATTCCACCTCCTCCTGTCCTTTGTCCATCTCCTCCTCCCCTTCTTTCTGTCCACTCCCTCTCTCTATCCACATCACTCTATCCTGGTTAATCTACTCCCCCCTCTCGCTGTTCATCTCCTCATGCCTCCTCTCTATGCCCATTTCCTCTTCTTTTTCTCAGTTCATGTCCTCCTCAGCCATTCTCTCTGCCCATCTCCTCCTCTTCCCTTTCCCCTGCGCTTTCCCATGGCCATCAGGGTCAGGTTCAACGGAGCCAATGCCACACTGGAATCACTGTACAATCCTCCTAGAAACATAGTAACATGCGATATCAGCACTGTTCTCAACATAGCACCGTGGGTAATCGCCGCTGGAGATCTAAACGCAAAACACCCCGACTGGAACTCACGAATACCTACCTCCAACGGCAAGAAACTAAATGAACACACACTAGGCCGAAACTACATTATACGAGGAGCATTCAAGTTCTAAGGCCTCCGATTTTTTTTCTCCGGGCTGGAAAGAGATAGAAACATACGCATTGTTTTAAAATGAGGCTGCGTTCATTGTCAATACGTCCCAGAGATGGCAGCACCGTACGGCAGATGGAATTTTACCGCCAGCGGCGAGAATGAGAACTGTTTTAAATACTTAAAATGGCGACGTTTTCCTTACTTGAACAGCGTGCAATCATTCGTTTTCTGAATTTGCGTGGTGTGAAACCAATTGAAATTCATCGACAGTTGAAGGAGACATGTGGTGGTGGAGTTATGGATGTGTCGAAAGTGCGTTCGTGGGTGCGACAGTTTAATGAAGGCAGAACATCGTGTGACAACAAACCAAAACAACCTCGGGCTCGCACAAGCCGGTCTGACGACATGATCGAGAAAGTGGAGAGAATTGTTTTGGGGGATCGCCGAATGACTGTTGAACAGATCGTCTCCAGAGTTGGCATTTCTGTGGGTTCTGTGCACCCAGTCCTGCATGACGACGTGAAAATGCGAAAAGTGTCATCCAGGTGGGTGCCACAAATGCTGACGGACGACCACATGGCTCCCCGTGTGGCATGTTGCCAAGCGATGTTGATGCACAACGACAGCATGAATGGGACTTTCTTTTCGTCGGTTGTGACAATGGATGAGACGTGGATGACATTTTCAATCCAGAAACAAAGCGCCAGTCAGCTCAATGGAAGCACACAGATTCACCGCCACCAAAAGAATTTCGGGTAACCGCCAGTGCTGAAAAACTGATGGTGTCCATGTTCTGGGACAGCGAGGGTGTAATCCTTACCCATTGCGTTCCAAAGGGCACTACGGTAACAGGTGCATCCTACGAAAATGTTTTGAAGAACAAATTCCTTCCTGCACTGCAACAAAAACGTCCGGGAAAGGCTGCGCGTGTGCTGTTTCACCAAGACAACGCACCCGCACATCGAGCTAACGTTACGCAACAGTTTCTTCGTGATAACAAGTTTGAAGTGATTCCTCATGCTCCCTACTCACCTGACCAGGGTCCTAGTGACTTTTGGCTTTTTCCAACAATGAAAGACACTCTCCGTGGCCGCACATTCACCAGCCGTGCTGCTATTGCCTCAGCGATTTTCCAGTGGTCAAAACGGACTCCTAAAGAAGCCTTCGCCGCTGCCATGGAATCATGTCGTCAGCGTTGTGAAAAATGTGTAAGTCTGCAGGGCGATTACGTCGAGAAGTAACGCCAGTTTCATCGATTTCAGGTGAGTAGTTAATTAGAAAAAAAAAAATCGGAGGCCTTAGAACTTGAATGCACCTCGTCTAGGGCCGGACGCCCCCACATTCGTGTCTACACAGGCCCGACACAGGCCAGACGTGCTAGACATAGCCCTCATCAAGAGCATCACATGCACACTCAACC
The DNA here is from genome assembly GCF_023864275.1 of Schistocerca cancellata. NCBI lineage: Eukaryota > Metazoa > Arthropoda > Insecta > Orthoptera > Acrididae > Schistocerca > Schistocerca cancellata. The sequence continues at coordinate 484,869,507 of NC_064628.1, forward strand.
TTATGGTTGAAAACTATCTGGACTCAGACCACATGCCTGTAATACTGCATATGGAGAAACACTGCAGCACACAGAACCACGCGGGATACTGAACTACAAGAGCGCAGATTTGACACTGTTCAAGTAAACGCTTGATAGTCGTACTCCGGACACCCATGAAATTAACAACATGCAAAAAATTGATGAAGCTGTGGAGGCTCTTACTGCTGCCGTCCAAGAAGCAATGACTGACTCCATTCCACATACAACACCAAAACAACACTCGACAGCCCTGCCCCAGGAAATCCTAGGCTTTATCTCAACGAGGAACCGTCTCAGGAGATACTGGCAACGTACCAGGCGTACGTTCTATAAACTACTGTCAACCAGACTCCAGGGTATAATACCGGACAAAATACAAACATTTCGAAACCAACAATGGGGACAGAAACTCGCAGGGCTAGATACGACACTCCTAGCGCATGGAAGCTAGCCAGACACTTCACAAGGGAGAAACATTACATTCCCACTCTACAAGGACAAGACGGCCCAGCTTACGCCGCGACGGAGAAGGCAGAGCTTATGGCCACAACACTTTCAGCTCCTTTCATGACCAATCTGGCTCCTTCAGATCCAGTATTCATACTTGAAACGGACCAGGAGGTTACACGACTTACAGCGCAGCTCACGCGCGAAAAAATTAGACGCAATAGTGGATATGAAATTTCAGGGGTTATCAAACATACAAACGCTGTGAAAGCCCCTGGGTCTGATGGCATTCAAAACCGTGTCCTCCAGGAGTTCACGGACAGAGCCATAGAATACCTTGCACACATAACTAATGCCATCCTAAAACACCAACACTTCCCTGACGTTTGGAAGGCCGCCAAGGTTCTGATGTTCAGGATGTCGGGGAAAGGCCACACCCTTCCACAAAATTACCGACCCATTAGCCTGCCGTGCTCACTCAGCAAGACTGTTGAGAGGGTAATATTAAGACCCATCACTAGGTACTGCATCGCCAATGACACCCTAAGACCGGAGCAGTTCGGCTTTAGGAATCACCACTCAACAACATAACAACTCCTCCATGTAGTCGAATGTATACCACGCAGCTACAACATGAACAAAGCCACAGGCGCTGTGTTCCTGGACATCGAAAAAGCTTTCGACCGTCTTTGGCACAACGGCCTTATACGCAAACTAAGCGAATGTGGTTTCCCGGACGAACTCGTGCGTCTCATACACTCATATCTCACGAACAGATGTTTGAACACTGACGTGCAGGGCAAACAATCGACAGAGCACGGTATCAAGCTGGAGTACCCCAGGAAAGTATCCTAGGGCCCATCTTGTCCAACCTATACATTAACGACTTCCCAGCAACACAAAGCACGACGTTAGCCATCTACGCGGATGACACACCTGTCCTTGCGCAAGATTGGCAACTGTCGAACATCAATTCACGAATACAGACGGCACTCAGAACTGTCGAGCCTTGGTTGGAAAGATGGCGTATTAAAGTAAACGTTGACAAGTTCGAAGCAGTTCTTCACAAGCAGACCGAAACTACTGCGCATCATCAACACAGTAGACAGATAACACTACATACAAGCCCAATACGTTTCCGAGAGAAAGATAACTGAATGTCTGGCTGGACCGGAAACTTACGTAGGGGGACCACATCGGATACGTTGCCAACAGAGCGCAAGCAAGGCTCAAACGACTCTACCCAATGTTCGACAAGGAAAGCACACTGAATGGGAGGGTGTCGAGGTCCATATACATGACGTCTGATGACGTACGCAGCTCCCGTCTGGGGATACGCAGCTCCTACACGCCTGCGCCGCCTGCAGATCATACAGAACAAAGTGCTACGCATTATTAGCAACGCTCCACGCTACACCCGCGCCATGGATCTTCACAATGAACATCGCCTTGAAACAGACAAGGAAGTATTAAAGAAACACGCAACACGACTGCACAGGAGTTCGAGACACTCGAACAATCCTTTCATTCTTACTCTGCGAAGCTATGATCACAACCATAGGTTGAAGCATAAGCGGCTAAAGACCACCTATAGCAAGCTAACATACATCAACAAGCGACAAGCGTCGGCAAGTCCTGGCATATCAGAAACGTTCACTGGATATTTCAGCCGGTATTAAAGCCGACCAACAGGCTACAGCAGGGAAACCGACGAGCTCGCTCACTGAGGCACAAACAAATCGCCAACACACCCTACACTGTGCATCTGATATATGATCTATCGGACGCAAAACGATGATGAACCTAACTGTTACAGGCATGCTGACGCTGACCGAGAGATAAACACCGGCACCCAGCAGCAGCCGCCGAGTAACAGCACCGCACAACGTCATGCATGATATCCACTACCAACAAAACCTACCCTTGCATGACCTGTCGCCGGCAGCAAGACATCCGCTACTCCTCTTACTTCCCGACCTAACTATTGAAACCTTCCCGTCTCCTCTATATCTCTTTTTTTTTGTTACGCAACCTTCCCTTCTACAATAGCCTATAAAACCCTTCCTTAGGATTTCTATCTCTTTCTTAATAATAACAAATGAAATCCTCCCTTTGACATTTATTCTCTTTCTCAATCTTCGCATACAAATTTAATTACTGCTTATTAAAAGTGATTTTCCGATTATTTCGACGAAACATAGAATGTGTCGTCGTCATGGCCCTCAGTCGTTATCTGCAATAACCCAAAACTGTTCCTTACCTTTTTTACTGTTACTGGATCGCCATCTGACTGCTACATCGAACTGCGACATGAATTTACTTACTCTGGTTTACTATATTAACTGCTGGTGGGCTGTCATAAGAAGTGGCTGTATTTATTACCAAAGCTGACGTTATTCTTTAATAGCAAAGCTGACGTTATTCTTTAATCAATTTGACTGAAGTTACATAATTCATAGTTACACTTTTTCTTGACAACAATAAATTTTTTGCAAAGTTTTACGTTGATGGTTTTTGGGATGGATTATAATCAGTAATGCGACATTGTTGGCAAAAATTAATTATATTCTGAAAACGTTTCTTCAAATATTTACTGCTGGTAATGAAATGATTTTACAAGCGTTCAAATGGGACTTACTTTTTACAATAATCTTACAACTAGCATTGCGCAAACATAACCTCAGTAGTCTTGAGTTTCGCAAAAAAAATTAATTCAATAATATTAGTTCCTCTTACGGTAATAGTTAGCTGATGTCTCTGTACATCCGTTTATAATCTCTTGTAAATCATAGCTGGTGGCTGTCAGGCACACTGCTCCTCTCAACCTCTCGCTTCAGACCTGATACCAACTCGCTTCACATCTCGCTTACTACTGACTTCCTACGAGCGCTAAAGTGCGGTCTCTCCTGCCAACAATGCTTTCTGGTGCAGACAATCCCTGCTACCATTACAAAATGTATCAATGCGCGGTCTTTCCGGCTCTTTTCTTAAAATCTATCCATATGCGGTCTCTCCCGCCCTTTTCAAAATTATATCAATGTGCGGTCTCTCTTTGGTGCAGACATTCCCTGCTACCCCAATTATTTCCAACGTGACAAATATTAATTATTCCTACTTAATCCTGTTAATAAAATATAAAAATCTTTCATAAATTGTGGTTTGTCAACAGACAATAGAAATATATACGTCTTACACTATCGCAGAGGTTTCTACCCCTTGGCTCTTGCCTTGGCACTTCTATTCCTCTTCCCTTCAAACCGGTACCCTTAGTTCGGCGTTCGACTTTGTGTATCTCCATATGAGCGCGTATTAATGGTTAACCTTCACCAGACGTACGCAAGCATCACAGTACCCACATCCTGCGACATCTCACTTTAGTGAAAACTAACCCTTATGCAGAGAAAAACTAACCCTTATGCAGAGATGGCAGTAGACCTTATGAGTTTGCCATCATGCCGGTGTGAGCATGGAGGGGCTTCACACACACACACACACACACACACACACACACACACACACACACATATATATATATATATATATATATCGGTCTATTCCCTCCTAAACCACTCTCTCTGCCCTTCTCTTTCCTCACTTCCTCCTCCCTAACTCTATGTCCATCTCCTACTGCCCTCCCTCTGTCCACTACTTTCTCTACCCTGCCTCTTCCCAGCTCCTCCTCTCCCCTCTCCTCCTCTCTCTCTGTCAATCTCCTCCTCCCTTCTATCTGTGTCCACCTCCTCCTTCTCCCTCCTCCTCTCCCCTTCTCTCCCCACGTCATCACCCCCACCCCAAGAGGAGGCTGCTAGTTCTTACCAACACAGTTTTTCTTTCCAGATCGTAATTAGAATGCGTACCCAATTTGGTTGAAACGTTGCAGGGATTTAGAATGTGCTTTCCACCAGTGGATTTACCTGCATAGGCATATGTCAAATATATTTCACATCTGTTTAATGTATTTTGCAATATTTTGTACACATATTCCAACCATAAGAGTGTCTCTAGCGATTTATCGCCTGCAGTTTCGTTTTCACGCTGCTCAGTGTTTATGACGTATCTCGCGACCTATGTGTCGTATGAAGACAGAATGTTTTATGCACATCCCGTGGTACACGTCGCTACTGTCTGTGAAATGCGTTATTAATAGAATTAGCATTATAAAAGTATAAATTAAAACGTCATGTGTGATGCGGCAGTTTTTGATGTATCTCAGTGTTTGTGATGTCGTATGTCTGAATTATGTATCGTACAATGACATATTTTTACAGATACATTCAGCGACATATGTGAAACTGTCTGTGAAATGTGTTGCGAATAGAGTTAGTAGTAAAGAAGTAATAAACTTAAACGTCATGTATGATGCGGCAGTTTTCTACGCATCTCAGTGTTTACGATGGAGTATTTTTTGATCTATGTGTGATACCATGATATAAGTTAGCAGCTGCATTTAGCGATATATGTAGTACTGTCTGCGAAATTTATTGCTGACATAATTAGTAGCACCGAAGTAATAAATTTAAACGTCATACATGATGCAACAGTTTTAAACGCATCTCATTGTTTATAGTGTTGGGTCTCCTGAATTATGTGTAGTACAAAAATACCATCTTGCTGATATATTCAGTGGTGTAAGTGATAACGTCTGCTGCGTCGCGAATACAGTGAGCAGTAAAGAAGTAATAATACAAAACGTCGTGCTTATCGGCAGTTTTACGGCATGAAAACTTAGTAACCGATGAACTTTTTTTTTTCCTTTCCCCGTTTTGGTGGGTGATGGGTTGCCATCGAGGAGAAGTTTCGTAGAAGTCAGAAATTATGTATAAAGTTTGTATCAAATCATTAAGTGCTCACATTCTTACATACTGGTTGAAAAAACATTGGTTTTCGTGCGTCGTGGGCTACACTGCTTTTTCATCCCCATCCCCATCCCTTTAACCGGTAGGTGGTTCTTAACTCCGCAGCGATTCTTTCCAGACAGTAAGTGATAAGTGTATCAAGTTTGATCGAAAGCGGTCCGGTGGTTATGTATATGTACATCCATTTTTATAATATGTATGGATCCCTCTTACTACAGACCTTTCTACTCTCATACGATATGGTACAGAATTCATCCACAGCCACGCTCATATACGTTTCAAAAAATTCATTCGGTCTCACAAGAGTATTTCTTCTGTATGAATCAGGACAGAAACTTAGGGCGAATTTTTGGTTACACAGAGGACTACAAAGTTTTTATTTTCGGATAAAGTACGCGATATTAAATACATGCACATAAAACCTTATGGTATCTTTTGCAATTACACTTAGGATCAAAGCTTTCATTTAGCTTTCACAAACGTCGAATGTGACGTGCATGAGATAAAAATACAGACACAATCAGAATAGTTCCATTTGCGAGCTTGTGAGGAATTATGCATTCACTGCTCGACTCGGTGCTCATTGAATAAGAAAGATCGAGCAAACGAGCAAGCTATATCCGCCAGGAAGACCCTTACAGGCAACCACATGAAGCGACACTTACAACTAACGCCAACATAAGCCTTTAGTTTCAACGTGTTTTCATTTACCTTAAAGATCAGTCTTGTGAAATCGAATAAATATTTTTGCAACACACTATTACTCTGACAACGACTAATCCCTTTCAGGTAATGGGGATGTGGCTCATGACTTCTCAAATTCTAAATTTCCTCTCTAGTAAGCTGAGTCGAACTTGTAAACTCGTCTCTCTGTTGTTGCTATGTTTCGAGTACCCCGCCCCCTCCCCCTTCCCTTACTTGGGTCATTCTTCCATAAGATATGCTGTGGTAACATCTCTGCCCTTACCATTGCTTTATTCTTCAATTTATCTTCCTTCCCGGCATTGTAAGACATTGGTTATACTGTCATGATAACTCTACATGCAGCTGTGAAAAGCAGAATTACACTATCAGGAAAATAAAGCGATTTCGGGAAGCCACGAAAAACCTAGATTTACGCGAGCAGACAAGTATTTTACTCCTAACACCGGCAACAATGTGCCACCTGTAGCGAAGCATATCACTTTGGTGAAGTGATGTGTTGCACATGCATTTTTCAAAACGGTTTATTATGAGTGCCACTATAAAAATATTATTTTCGTAATGAGTTAGATAGTCTTCTGGTTGGGTGTACAGGGTAACCCAAAAGTCTGTTCACATTTGAAAATTCATTTCTTCACGGAATAATGTAGGTACAGAGGTGAGAATTGACACACATGCTTGAAATAACATGATTTTGATGAAACCTAAAAGAAGTGCACAAAATGACTAAGATGACGCTTCGCGTGATACAAAAGCAATAATTAGCATAACAATTGATTTTTGGTGAAACAATGGTCCTTATAAGAAACGCTAAACAAGTCGACAGTCATTCCTCAACACCGTCTGCAGTCAAGGGAAAATGTTGCGAAGAACACTGTACAGCATATTCATAGGTACGGTGAGAAACTGCCCTCGAAAGCTAACTTTTAGGCTCCTAACCACAACCAACAATCACATGGATTGAAGTCTCGGGACATGGGAGTTCAAACATGACGGACATGGTGACTCAGGATTTGATGCTCACCAAACGATGTTGCAAGAAGGCCTTTCACAATTGTAACAGTATAGCGTGGAGCGCCATCTTGCATGAAAGTCGTAACTTCCAAAATGTGTTTATCATCCAGACTAGGGATGATCTGTATTGCTCTCTCAATTCAGCTCATTTTATTCTTGATTTTCATGCGGCGTCGCTGACGTATTGCTGTCCAGGCAATTTTTGGACCCGTTTCAGTTTCACGTGAGTCAACTTTTACCTCTCTACGTACATTATTCCGTGAATTAGTGCATTTTCAAATGCTAACGGACTTCTAGGCCACTCTGTCTGTTTTATTTATGCGTATGTATCATGAAATGGATCGATGCAGCGTATCTGCAAGCCGAGAATACGATAATCATCGTACCACGTTCGTGATACCTGTTGGTCGAGTTGTTTATTCCGTGTCATCGGGTCCTGCCTCGGACATATGGTACCAGCCACAGAGGAAGAGCTACCATGATAATGTCTACGACGTCACGGGGATAAGAGGAAACTTGGTATACACAATCATTTGGAATCTGTTAAATAACGCAGCCTGTTTTTGGATTTAATGGTTATCAATATACTTGTGATTTTCTAACTAATAACTTGTGTTTAGCATAATTAACGAAAAGTAGCGTACAATATATAATATCAGAGGCATCGTATTTATTCTGAGAATTGGATGTTAGTAACTGCAGCACATCATTGAAAGTAGTTCGATCAAATGAGATTGGCGAGTGTGTTTAAAGAGTAAGGTGAGCAAGGTAGAACAATAAGAAGTCCTAGCTCCCTATCAAACATTAGTTCACCACCCGATATCTGTAGCACACATCAGTGGTTGAAGTTTGAACTATACCCTGAGCTGGCCGGCCGGGGTGGCCGAGCGGTTCTAGGCGCTACGGTCTGGAACCGCGCGATCGGTACGGTCGCAGGTTCGAATCCTGCCTCGGGCACTGGTGTGTGTGATGTCCTTAGGTTAGTTAGGTTTAATTAGTTCTAAGTTCTAGGGGACTGATGACCTCAGAAGTTAAGTCCCATAGTGCTCATACCCATTTGAGCCATACCGTGAGCTGAATGTTTTTCTGGGACGTTTCAATTAGAGGATCGATGAGTTGAATGCTCTTATGCTGTGTACTACGTTGTGTATATAGGTATTCAATCAGCCACTGCTTAAGTGAGGGTGGAGAACCAGTTCAAAGGAAAAAACAGGTTGGCGGACGTGGCATTATCGTGTGCCCTGCAGGTGCATTCGATACGGATCCACCAGACATCGGCCTTTCAGAAGCGAGCAGTTTGCCGGCAAGTGTTTAACAGCACACCAGACGGTCTTCAGTTATTAATTTCTGTATCTGCCGTTAGCATCACCGAAGATTTTGCAGTAGTTAAAGGAAACTGTAAATATGCTGAACTACTAATCACAAGGCTGTGCGGGGCGAGGGGAGAAGACAGCCGTCTCGAGCAGCGGCAGTAAACGTCCATCCCCTGGAGCGACAGAGCGGCAGTTCCAGCGAGCCGGCGAAGACACGTGTGGCGAAAGCCGTTTCTAAAACCGACAGTCGGCCTCTTTGATGACGTCCCGTTAGTCATCGTGCTCCACTAACTCCTTACTTAGCGCTTAGTGGCCATTACGCTGCTCCAATTAGCGTTTCGCAACAAATCATTAGTGCGGTAATAGCGGAGGCATTCGTCACGCAGCGCACTGCGCCGCGAGCGGAGGAATGTCGGCAGAGGTGCTCGCCTGCCCGTCCGTGCCCAATGCGGAAATTGTGGAGCGCCGGCCGGCGCCACGCCGCGGGCAAAGCGCGCGCCGCCGCAGCTACCGGGACACGCGGCGCCAGGCCGGCCACTCCGGGCGACAACGCGATAAACACGCCGCCCCGGGCGGCCCAGCCGCTCTGACGTACGGCCGCCGCTGACGTCAGAGCCGAAGCGCAGCCGAACAGGACCAGCTCACGAGGCACGCTTTTACCATTACTGCCATTTACCCTAGCAGTACCAACACATTTCCAGTTAAGTTCACTACCAACAGGAGTGGATGGGGGGGGGGGGGGAGGGGTGCTTTATTACGACAGTTCTGTAGTTTTGGTGCAGTAAATGGTAGGATTACCGCTGTGTTTGTAGCCTTGGCAGGGAAAGAATCAAAATTTTTTGTATGAGAGAGGAATTGAGACCCAGCGCAGCAGATTGCTAGATGAAGGGGCCCAGCTTCGATTCTCGGCCGGGTTGGAAATTTTACCCACTGGAGAATTGGGTGTTGTGTTGTCCCTATGCTTGCATCGTCGTAAATGTCAAGAAAATCGTCTTCAGTACGCTCTTGTATCGTTTTTCCATTACTGAGATGGCTGAATGGACACTACCCGAAAAAGAGGGAAGGAAAATACTGAGACCCAACGACATCACTCTGTTTTTTGTTTGGTTGTTTTGCGCGGAATCAGAACCGCACATGGTTCAGTGTTAGTTCAAAAATGGCTCTGAGCACTATTGGACTTAGCATCTCTGGTCATCGAGCCGGCCGCTGTGGCCGTGCGGTTCTAGGCGCTTCAGTCCGGAACCGTGGGACTGCTACGGTCGCAGGTTCCAATCCTGCCTCGGGCATGGATGTGTGTGATGTCCTTAGGTTAGTTAAGTTTAAGTAGTTCTAAGCCCAGAACCGCCTTGGCCACCGCGGCCGGCAGTGTTAGTTCACTGCATAATTTGTATCCTTGCAAAACATAAATTGCATTTTATTAGTGACAAAGTTAGCTGCTTGCGTAAATTTTGCGCTTTTACGTAACCAAAACAATTACTTTCGTTGCAAATACACTTTACGTGAAAAATAGTCCAGAGAAGAAGTCATCCGTTGAATTTAGTGAGTCTCAGAAAGAAATTTTGGACTTAAAAGTGCACACACGAACAGTCGTACCCCAACCGTTTTGTAACAAACGCCGGTTTCGCCAACTGTTACAATTTTCTTTACAACTATTAATCTGCAAATGACGGAAATACTGATGTAATGTTGTTCAGTATAACGTCCACAGCCACCAATAGTATCTCCACGTCTTCTCTCCCTTTGATGTAAACAATAACGGTCATATGTAGTCTCCCACGATGCTACTGTTTCCCACCGGGTGGCAGTGTTAGGATAACATGAAGTTTCGACGAGTGCAATACTCATCATCTTCTGGCAATTATCTGTTGGCTCGTTTTTTTTTTTTTTTTTTTTCAATAAACGGCAATGTGGAACGACGCGAAAAGCCTCCCTGAAGACAAGGAATGTGGCGTCAACCTGATTGCTGTTGTTTACAGCGCTATGGACAACAAGGAGGAAAAGACCGAGCTGACTTTCGCAAAATATCTGTTTACGGAATCCATGTAGATTTTTATGGAGGAGGCTTTCGTTCTCCGTGAACATCATAATATTGTTGGAAATTTGTGGTAAGGTCCTATGGGGCCAAACTGCTCAGGTCATCGGTCCCTAAGCCTACACACTACTTAATCTAACTTAAACTAACTTACGTTATGGACAACACACGCACCCATGCCCGAGGGAGAACTCGAACCTCCCTAAGGGGGGGCCGTAAGGACCGTGACAAGGCGCCCTTAGACCACGCGGCTACGCTGCGCGGCAAACGTCATAATACACTCCTGGAAATGGAAAAAAGAACACATTGACACCGGTGTGTCAGACCCACCATACTTGCTCCGGACACTGCGAGAGGGCTGTACAAGCAATGATCACACGCACGGCACAGCGGACACACCAGGAACCGCGGTGTTGGCCGTCGAATGGCGCTAGCTGCGCAGCATTTGTGCACCGCCGCCGTCAGTGTCAGCCAGTTTGCCGTGGCATACGGAGCTCCATCGCAATCTTTAACACTGGTAGCATGCCGCGACAGCGTGGACGTGAACCGTATGTGCAGTTGACGGACTTTGAGCGAGGGCGTATAGTGGGCATACGGGAGGCCGGGTGGACGTACCGCCGAATTGCTCAACACGTGGGGCGTGAGGTCTCCACAGTACATCGATGTTGTCGCCAGTGGTCGGCGGAAGGTGCACGTGCCCGTCGACTTGGGACCGGACCGCAGCGACGCACGGATGCACGCCAAGACAGTAGGATCCTACGCAGTGCCGTAGGGGACCGCACCGCCACTTCCCAGCAAATTAGGGACACTGTTGCTCCTGGGGTATAGGCGAGGACCATTCGCAACCGTCTCCATGAAGCTGGGCTACGGTCCCGCACACCGTTAGGCCGTCTTCCGCTCACGCCCCAACATCGTGCAGCCCGCCTCCAGTGGTGTCGCGACAGGCGTGAATGGAGGAACGAATGGAGACGTGTCGTCTTCAGCGATGAGAGTCGCTTCTGCCTTGGTGCCAATGATGGTCGTATGCGTGTTTGGCGCCGTGCAGGTGAGCGCAACAATCAGGACTGCATACGACCGAGGCACACAGGGCCAACACCCGGCATCATGGTGTGGGGAGCGATCTCCTACACTGGCCGTACACCACTGGTGATCGTCGAGGGGACACTGAATAGTGCACAGTACATCCAAACCGTCATCGAACCCATCGTTCTACCATTCCTAGACCGGCAAGGGAACTTGCTGTTCCAACAGGACAATGCACGTCCGCATGTATCCCGTGCCACCCAACGTGCTCTAGAAGGTGTAAGTCAACTACCCTGGCCAGCAAGATCTCCGGATCTGTCCCCCATTGAGCATGTTTGGGACTGGATGAAGCGTCGTCTCACGCGGTCTGCACGTCCAGCACGAACGCTGGTCCAACTGAGGCGCCAGGTGGAAATGTCATGGCAAGCCGTTCCACAGGACTACATCCAGCATCTCTACGATCGTCTCCATGGGAGAATAGCAGCCTGCATTGCTGCGAAAGGTGGATATACACTGTACTAGTGCCGACATTGTGCATGCTCTGTTGCCTGTGTCTATGTGCCTGTGGTTCTGTCAGTGTGATCATGTGATGTATCTGACCCCAGGAATGTGTCAATAAAGTTTCCCCTTCCTGGGACAATGAATTCACGGTGTTCTTATTTCAATTTCCAGGAGTGTATGTGAACATATAACGGGTTGCATAATTCTACAAAAGATCGACGTCTACGATATAGGCCTACAGTTATGTACACGTGCCCTACGATTCTTCAACGCTAGGTACCCTTCACTGTTCCAGCGACGTACGATAAACTGCTACTGCAAGGGGAGCAAGTTGTTTCGCACAGTCTCTGTAGCATCTTACACGTATCTCGTCTGGTACAGATGCGTTTCCAGTTGCAGTTGCTTTTATAATCCGCAATCACCCATTTCAGTATCTGCCATTTCGATGTTCATGCGATGACTGAAAAGGACTAAGCGGATCTCCCGCGATGAAACAATTTCGGCCTTCTCTACGTCATCTTCCATTTCTGTGCCAGTACGCTCCATGAGGGAGTAAATTGAGGTATTCGAACCGCTTACTGATTTCATGTAAGACCAAAATCTCTTACAAAAAAACTGGCTCTGAGCACTATGGGACTTAACATCTACGGCCATCAGTCCCCTAGAACTTAGAACTACTTAAACCTAACTAACCTAAGGACATCACACAACACCCAGTCATCACGAAAATCTCTTACAGTTTTCAATCCCATTGGATGAAAAAATTTTGCTTTCGAAGTTACTGAACGTTTCTGTCAATGCGCTCCCTGCACTTGTATTCGCTTCGTTGAGCTTTTGTCTGTCGACTAGGTATTGACTCCTCTTGTGAATCTTTGATGAAGATATATTCGTGTACGCAGCAGCTTTCTTACACGGTTATTAAAATACGGTGGGCCTTTCTCATCCCTTAAGACCTTGCTCAGAACATACTTGTCTAATGCATACTGAACGATGCCTTTGATATTTTTTTCCATTTGTGCTCTACATCTTCGTCCTCAGCACTGAATATTTGATTCTGACTGCTCCGATACCCTGCTATTTGTATTCTGCCACTCTTGCTAAGAAAAAAAGGTATTCTTTCCTTTCATAATGTTCCTGGTAATACCCATAGTCATAGATGATACCACTGTTTTACGATCACTTATAGCCCCCTCCAAGTAAACTGACTGAAAAAATTGAGGTCTGTTTGTGGTAGCAGTACTCTCACAATCCGATTCAAGTAATTTTCGGACAAAACTGTCAGAATAATGTCACACGATTCCCTGTTTCTGGCACAAGTTTTCATTTCCTCGCCCATCAGCTTGTGTTGTGTATATTGTCTATCTCACGGCCGGAATACGGAATGAGGAAGTTTTTAAATTGATTGTTTCTGCGTTCATGGGAGTCTAAATAAGGCGTCTAATTGATCTGTAGATGGCCGATGACTGGAAAAACCGGTAATTTAGTGTCGAAACTGTTGCTATTATGCCAGAGAATAATTTCAAAACATGCAATCATGGAATGTCCAGGACTTATGCTGTTCTTTCCGAAAAGAGAGAGAGAGAGAGAGAGAGAGAGAGAGAGTAGAGCTGGTCTTCCCCTAATCGTCCTAAATGAGTCGTGGCCTGCTGAGCTTACTACGCCGGCTTAAGGGCCTGTGACGGTAGGTGTTATTCAACACCCCACGGACAGAAATATTTGAGAAACGTGACATGCAGCACCTCTTTACTATTAATGTAAACCGGAACGGTCAGTGTAAATGACCGAATAGTATTCATGAGGCTGACTTGCGGGAATGTCAGAATGTCAAAAGAATTTCGTAGAGAGGTTGCTCGGAAAACAGGAATTCGGCAGGTAGAAGTCGGCAGGTTACCCTAGTCGGATGCTGAATGCATGTCTTGAGTCTCCTGCGGTGGAGGTGGTGTTAAGGTGTGCATTACGAAAGTTGGTGATAAGTGATCAACAATATTTGTTCTACTCGTGCAGAAAGTTTCAGAAGGCTTCGAAGGTGTGATACCGTGTACGGATATGGGAACCGGCTTACTTATTTGCCAATTTTCAGGGCGGCTGGAGTAGTTAGATAAGCGTATTTGTACTTGTCAGCAAAAAGGCTGTTAGCATGGGACAGTGTCGCAAACTAACTGGAAGAGTCTGATTAGAATGAAGGGGATTTTGTGAGATCTTATAGTAATATTAGAACAATACGTTCAGTTTGTTATGAAAACTTGAAATGTGGTTTTAATGTATCCTTCTCTTTCTTTTGGGCGCGATGTAGTGACCATCTGCTGTGGTCATTTTTCAGTTCAGTGGACGGATTTGAGAGTCTCTCGAAAGTAGCACGACTGGTTCACGGCACTTACACCGAGGAGGCAAAACATTACCACCACTTGATTAACAGCGTATCTTTCCACCTTTGGTGGAAGATATAGCAGCAGTTGTGAGTAGTATGGATTCGACAAGTTCTCAGTAGCTATCCAGAGATTTTTGGCAACAAATGTCTACGCAAACGTCACGCAATTTCCCTAACCTACGTGCCGGTAGTTTGTGGGCTTGCAGTCTGCGCCAAGTAGTAACTTAGTTTGAAGAGATTCAGACCGTGTGAAGTTAGTGGCAAGACATGAACGTGAATTCTCGCCATGCTCCTCTAATTACTGTAGTAAGATTCTGTCTTTCTGACACGAATAGCTAATCGTACTGAAATACGCTGCTGAGCAAGACATTAAGCAAGAAGTGACGAGCTGGTGCATAATATTGTTTACATTGCTTACAACTCTCAGGATCCCATAGATTACTACCACAGGTCCCATGGAAGTACCGGTGAATGGCACCTTTGGTGTTATACTGCTCCCAACGGCCTGCATTCGTTGCGTGGTGCGTATTCTGAGCAGCCTCCCGTCCGGATCAACGAGATGTAGGGCCCTGCAACGAACTTGTGACGTCACACTAGTCGGCTTGTCCGTCACACTTCGCGCTCGGTTCCGTGCCGGGCCCAAGCAAAATCAATGTTTAATTGTAAATGTACCCTCTAAAGGTCTTTATTTTGTCGTGTGCTATCGAGAACTTGCATGCAGTCAAGAATTATTGCAAGCAGTCACGAATTATTAACTCGTCTGAAATAGCTCCTCGTTCTGCACCGGAGACGGCTGCTGGCACTAGTGAAACCAGTAGTGTCACGTGCTGTGATGTAGGCGCCATGGTGTGTCTTTCTCGTGGGTCACGCTCTCGTCCGGATGACGACGTATTCGAATACGACCATCAACCCGGTCTTACAAGAAGTGATTCATGGCAAGAAGCTACATCTCTTCACTGATTCACACTGCAATCTCGATTATCCCATGACCACAGTAATGGCAATTGGGGATATCGTTCCGTCAACCTATGGTTCGTCTGCTACAGAGCCTCAAGTTCAACAATGTGCTATGAATGCACCAGCACTATACTTTGTCCTCATATCTGCCACAGATCACCACCTGGCCTGCTTTATAGTGCGGACACGTTCTGTGGTGAGGGGTGTACATCCAACACATTATAGCGTACTCGTGGTTTCGCCATTCTTCAGCCACTATATGCAGATGCTCTCGACAACAGCAAACGAGCAGCTAACCAGCAGCACCGTTTCCGAGGTGCTCGTATTCAGGTGCCTGGCCATAACAACTTACCGTCTGCCGAAGTCGGTGGCGTCAGTGGATTTCCCCGTCTGCAGCTTATATAATCTGTAGAATGATTGCCCGTTCGTCTCTACTCCGCTGACATACTTTCCTTGCCATATCACCAGTCTGCAACGTCTCCAGGCAGCATGCAATCTAGCGGTGGGTGCGGTCATAATTTTTTGGCTGATGAGTGTACACCGGCATACCTTGCAGTTTTTGGATTTGCAACCAGTTTCAAATGATGTTTCAACAACGTTTGTAGTTGCCTTCGTCGGGTGCCGAATGCTGAGTTTGTTGTTCGCAGTTTGGATTCCAACCAAAATGTAAACACATCGCAAAATGGTTCAAATGGCTCTCAGCACTATGGGACTTAACATCTGAGGTCATCAGTCCCCTAGAACTTAAACTACTTAAACCTAACTAACCTAAGGACATCACACACATCCATGCCCGAGGCAGAATTCGAACCTGCGGCCGTAGCGGTCACGCGGTTCCAGAATGTAGCGCCTAGAACAGCACGGTCACTCCGGCCGGCCTCTCGTTTCATCTCCTACTCTTAGTCTTTGTGCTACATATAAATTGCTTGTTTGTCTCATTTTATTCCAGCATTTGTGATTTTGTTCAGAGCATCACTGACCAAGCCTTTTTTTTCAAACCAACAAAAACGGAATTAATTTTGCTCCTTTTCTCTTCGTATCTTCCCTTAATTATTTGAAACAGTATAACTACATCACATATGCCTATGCTCGTTCTGAGGCCAAACTGTTCGTCAAATTCTCTCTCGGCTTTATATTGTAATCGGCTGGTTTTTGTTTAAAGAGAATTTTTACCGGATGAGATCTTGCAAATGAGGCCTTAGAAAATACGTGGCCACCCAGCGGCAATCCCATGCATCTTTCAACAGTTTTTATATACGACACTCACGCGAAAAAACAATACATTAGTTTGATTCAGATTCATGTTATTCCATTCCCTCTACAATGTATTTTTAATTACCACTCAGAACTCACGAACTGCGTGAGCAGCTTCAACGGTCTTCTCACGCGGGATGAAATACGCTTTCTGGGAACTGTACTCGCGTTCGACTCCATCGGCGACCGATGGCACTTGAGCGGTTACTTTCACCGTTTCGTTTTTACGCTGACGCCAGTAGTGTTGACACTGCCATCATTTGCGCTCACCTCAGATTAGTCGCCGTCTTCAGTCACGGCCGAGGCGCGCAGCCAAGGCCGCCCGCAGCGGTTCCAGCGTCCTATTGCGTAGGCGGGCTGCTGACGGCACGGCACGGCGTGTACTTCTCAAGCGGACGATTCTCGCTGAGGAAACAAACACAAAACATCGTTCCTGATGTGGTAGGAAGATATTCATAAAATGCTGGTTCTTCTAGGAAGAATAAACACAAGAAACTTCCTTAATAGCAGATAACTCGACTAGAAAAAAACAACGTATTGTCGTAGAGATAGGCATTCTTTCTTTTCATTTGTAAACTTAATATTTTTTTTGACGTAATCTCCGAAAATGTTGTAATCGCCAGCTGGCATCGGCCGCCATTGGCCATCACCAAACGCAGAAGAGGGAACGGAAAGAATATCTGTATTGCTGACAAATCGTTACTTGTTGACCATCTGAAGCAGTTTTTATGAATGGTATGAAAAGTGTTGCTCTTTTTATATTCTTATATTGTTCCACGTACGTAAAGTTGACAAAGTAAAATGGATATTCTTTTCTTTTTTCTCTAGTTTAGATGTTGTCCAACGGTGGCTAACGACGGTTAACGACGTAAAATGTTTCCTACGACTGTGCCAAAGGAAATATCAAGTGTACATTTTTGTTACGTTATCATGCATTAATCTGTTAAGCCTGTTATTACCCACACTCCTACGGGTGGCACTGGTTTCCTAAGTTAACGTCATAGCGATAATCAACTGTATGGCTGCTAAAAATGTACATTTTTAATGGGTACATGAAAGTGGTAAGTCTATCACACAGTTTTATATTTTTGTGGTGTGATTCCTTCATGCGTTCCTTTTTATAACTGGGTCTATATTTCGTCCCATTCCGTTCTCACCTTTCCTACTCATATTTTAGAGATTGCTTTTGTTGCAGCACTGTTCACTCCTGGATCACGTTATCAGAACGTCTTATTGATCACATAATGGCGTGTTGAGTTGAAAATATTTCCTATTCAGCGTCAGTGAAAAATTTATTAAATATTGTCGTAAACGCACCAGGAAATATTCCAACAGATCTCTATAAGAAATTCTGGTATGTGACCCCATACGTGAACAACAACCACACCTGCTAACCGAGAGTGCGTTGCTAAACGTTGTTCTGATTTCGGCTACTTTTTCGTCAAATTTTTACTTTTAGATATTATTACTCAGCCATATGAACAGTATGAACTGTGAATACCTCACCTGTTATCAACATTCGTTAGCAAGAAAATTATGTGTTCACGAAATCACATAACTTGTGTACTCTCGGTCAACTTTTTAATGAATACAACTATACTGTTTGTGAGTAGTGATATTGTAAGTAGGCTGTTTATGTTTTCTTTATGTAAGTTTGCTGTTTATGTTTTCTTATTGGCAACGTTACGTAGCGCTCTCTGTATGAAAATCACTGGCTGTGCTGTGTGCAGTATGTGGCTAGTTTGCATTGTTGCCTGCCATTGTTGTCATGAACTGCTATAGCTGGATGTGAACAGCAGATAGCGTGGGGCAGTTGGAGGTGAGCCGCCAGCAGTGGTGGACGTGGGGAGAGAGATGGCGGAGTTTTGATAATCTGTAAGACTGAATGTCAATTATGAATATTAAGGTAAATACATTGTTTGTTCTCTATTAATATCTTTCATTTGCTAACTATCCCTATCAGTAGTTAGTACCTTCAGTGGTTTGAATCTTTTATTTAGCTGGCAGTAGTGGCGCTCGCTGTTTTGCAGTAGCTTGAGTAGCGAAGATTTTTGTGAGGTAAGTGATTTGTAAAAGGTATAGGTTAAAGTTAGTCAGGGCCATTGTTTTGTAGAGGTTATTGAAAGTCAGATTGCGTTGCGCTAAAAAAATATTGTGTGTCAGGTTAAGCACAGGCTTGTACAATTGTTCTAAGTGGACGTTTCAGTCAGTATAAATTGCTCTAAGGAAACGTTTCATCTGTCGACCCTTAGCCTAGGATACCTCACTGGAATCTTCTGATTTTTTCTTGTAGTTTGTGTATTTAGTGTAGCTTTTGTTTATTGCTAGCGCGTAATTGTAGAGAGAATCTCCTTTGTAGTTGCAGTCTTTCATTGTTGTAATGTAAAACAGTTGTGGCATGCATGTAGATTTGCAACAAGTATTTCGCAGCTGCGCTTGTAATTAACTACATATTATTTTCAGTGCTATGTTAATGTGTTCTCTTATTTTTGCTATTCAAATTGTGCTTTTCTGTGTTATCGTGTGAAATATTGTCACAATAATGGCGTGTGAAAAACGTAACACTCGGCTCCAAAGTAAAATGAGAAACGACAGTGAAGACGAAAGCAATGTGTTAGCGCCACTGTGTAATGAGTTAACTAATGTTCAAAGTAGTAATTTGGTAACTGTGCATAGGGAAATGGAGCGGGCGTCAAACAATGGCGTAGAGAGTCAAACAGGTAGTGAACAGGGAAGCATTATCGATCGATCGGTCGGCAACAGCTCGCCTCAGGAATCCGAAATGATAGGACACAATTTTGCAAATACTGTAGATTCAGGTTTTGCGTCCTCACCGTTTTCTCAAATGAGTCAAGACACATTTTCTGCTTGTCAAAATGTGAATGTTGCTGGTGCAAATGCACTGCCGAAAAGCGTAGAGGAACAGATTCCAGACACTAATGCATTGTTATTACAATTAATGCAACAAATGGGACAAAATCTTCTAAAGTTAGACACAATGGAACAAAATCTTAAAAAGTTAGACACAATGGAACAAAATCAGAGACAAACACAGCAAAAGCTTCAAAAGTTAGACACCACACTTGAACAAACACGTGAAGATTTAACTACTGAATTACATAACATTGAATCGAAATGTCAGAAAGTCTGTAATGACGTAAAAACACAAATTTGTGAGCATTTTCAGCCTATTTTTTCGCGGCATGAAAATGCATTACAGAATCACGAAGCAGCCATAAAAGAGCTGCAAACCATTGTTCATGAAAATCATGAGACCTTGTGGGCTAAAATTGACTCAGTTGCATCTACCGATTCGGTTACGCAACTGGCAAAAACTCAGGACAACTTAAAGAACACAGTAGATTCGATTTCAACACAAATGGACACTCTGAAACTTGGTTCAGAAAAACACACTGAGGAAATGTGTTCACTATCGGAGAAAGTAGCTGAACTTTCGGATCAGGTCACTAACTTATCTACAAAGGTAGATGATGATCTGAATGACACAAGACCCGTAGCCTTCACTGACACAGAAGAGTATGAACAAATAAGAAAATTCAAACAAAATCAGAATCAAATTAATACGCAATACAAAAGAGAAATGCGGGAAGTACAAGATCAGCTGACACAGGTAATACAAGAATTACGTATTTCAGAGGACACTCGCGCCCCAATAAGGGAAGAGGGACATAGAAATACGGAACAGCCACAAAATAATAACACAGGGCATTTCGGTAATTATGAAAGCAATTGGCAAGGTACACCGAATTTTGAGATGGAACAGCCGACACGACGTAACAATGACCGATATGCTACTCGCCGACACGATGATTTTGACTATAAGCTGTTCATTACTACACGTAAATTCAAAACATTTAAGAATTCTGGCAACGACATTCATCCACAAGCATGGCTCCATCAATTCTCTCATTGTTTTCCTCCCAACTGGTCATTGGAGCACAGATTAGAATTTATGTGTGGCTACTTGGAGAATGAACCAGCTGTAAGAATGCGATCGGTCATTCACGATTGCCACAGTGAAGGAGAATTTTACCATGCCTTCCTCTCAGCATATTGGTCTCAGGCCACACAAGACCGCGTAAAACATAGCATCATAATGATGAAACGTTTCCTTAGAGCAATTTATACTGACTGAAACGTCCACTTAGAACAATTGTACAAGCCTGTGCTTAACCTGACACACAATATTTTTTTAGCGCAACGCAATCTGACTTTCAATAACCCCTACAAAACAATGGCCCTGACTAACTTTAACCTATACCTTTTACAAATCACTTACCTCACAAAAATCTTCGCTACTCAAGCTACTGCAAAACAGCGAGCGCCACTACTGCCAGCTAAATAAAAGATTCAAACCACTGAAGGTACTAACTACTGATAGGGATAGTTAGCAAATGAAAGATATTAATAGAGAACAAACAATGTATTTACCTTAATATTCATAATTGACATTCAGTCTTACAGATTATCAAAACTCCGCCATCTCTCTCCCCACGTCCACCACTGCTGGCGGCTCACCTCCAACTGCCCCACGCTATCTGCTGTTCACATCCAGCTATAGCAGTTCATGACAACAATGGCAGGCAACAATGCAAACTAGCCACATACTGCACACAGCACAGCCAGTGATTTTCATACAGAGAGCGCTACGTAACGTTGCCAATAAGAAAACATAAACAGCAAACTTACATAAAGAAAACATAAACAGCCTACTTACAATATTATATTGCAGACTTTTTTTTTGTCATCAGTCTTCTGAGTGGCTTGATGCGGTGATGCGGCCCGCTACGAAATCCTCTCCTGTGGCAACCTCTTCATCTCAGAGTAGCACTTGCAACATACGTCCTCAATTATTTGCTGGATCTATTCCAATCTCTGTCTTCCTCTACAGTTTTTACCCTCTATTTGTACCATGGAAGTCATTCCCTCGTTCCTTAACAGATGTCCTATCATCCTGTCCATTCTCCTTATCAGTGTTTTCCACATGTTCCTTTCCTCTCCGATTCTGTGCAGAACCTCCTCATTCCTTACCTTATCAGTCCACCTAATTTTCAACACATGACCCGTCTCTCCCTATAGCTTACCACTACTTTTTTCAGAATTTCGAACATCTTGCACCATTTTACATTGTCGAACGCTTTTTCCAGGTAGACAAATCCTATGAACGGTTCACGATTGTTCTTTAGTCTTGCTTCCATTATTAACAGCAGCGTCAGAATTGCCTCTCTCGTGCCTTTACCCTTCCTAAAGTCAAACTGATAGTCATCTAGCACATCCTCAATTTTCTTTTCCATTCTTCTGTATATTATTCTTTTACGCAACTTGGATGCATGAGCTGTTAAGCTGATTGTGCGATAATTCTCGCACTTATCAGCTCGTGCTGACTTATAGGCTCCAAATTTGACTATCCATGTAGTGCTGAGCGCGCTGGAATACATATTGTGAGTAGGTGTACGTTGGAAAGTTGTGGAAATTAGCCTAAAGACGAGCATCTGTTGAGAGTAAGTGACTAGGCAGACAAACGTCGAGTGTCGACACGGGTCTCTTCTGTGATGTGTGAATTCCTTAGCATCTGTAAGTGGAAGCTCATCGTTGTTTGTTGTGTAGATAAATATCTAGTGATTTAAAACATTAGTTCATACACTTTATACATATACTTGGTGAAGCAGAACTCCATCGATAAATTTTTGGAGTTTGTTCAGTGGTATTTTCCTGGTGGCTTGTTACGTACTGCTTACGTTTCGTCTGATTTCTTTCCTCGCTTCATGCTGGTATCCGTATTACGCTGGAAATATTACACAACAGCGTAGATGTTGACGCAAGCACTGTGCGTCCTGTTTGGAGACAAACATGTAGCATTCACTCGCGGTATTTGCTGTTGACACCATTAATGCACTCAAGGTTGCATTCAGTACTGCAAGGTTCTATCTGGGTTTTGTTTTTCCAGCAGTGTAAGCTGTGCTTTGACAACGATATACAACAGTCAGTATTGGTTTACTAATAACGAATTGGTCAATGTGATATTCTGGTTTACTAAACACAATCGACTCAATGACGCTGCGTTGAATGTTTCCTGATGCGACGGGGATAAAATCATAGTACTTTTGCGTCTGTCCATAGTTATTTACGACAAATAAGACTCTTCTTCGTTTCTTTTCCCACTATTCTGAAGGTATTATCACAGGAACAAATGTACCTGCGCTAACCGAGAAAGCCATAATCATCTAATTACTCTGTTTCCAAGCATAGGAGACCATTACATCAAAATACTCAGAAAAAGTCAATCAATTCGAAATTTTGTCGGTGTTTTGGTTATACCCGACTACTTACAGCTCTTACCTATGTGGATACGACGTGTAGAATGCTTTCAAGTGATACAGAATGAGCAACATGTTGACCAAAATATAGCTCCGCAATGCAGTACCCCCACGGGCCTCGTTAACTTGAGGTACTGCAGGTACCCACAAACTGACAACGGTGCCAACTGACTCTCTTAACTCACATGAATCAGATACGGATATGAAACTATGTTTGAAACGGTCGTCAGTGGAGGAAAAACAATATTTATCTTGTAAAGTGTTCCTCATGGAACAAGATTTAGTTCTAACTTGGTAGTTATGTTTAAAGCATCTCCACATGTATATTCTCTGGTAAATTCAACGTTAGATCTGTTGGAAAACCAGTTTGAAGGTTCAGCTAGTTTTCAAAAAGGTTACGATTTTGGAACGCGATCTATTGGCAACTGGCAGATTCCTAGTCACAGTGACATACAGTTACGACCCATGGCAAGAATGACTCGGCACAAGCTAAGGATCTGTAGTAACCACGTGGAGGAAGTCTTTCGGAGACAGAAATCTTACCCACAGAAGAATTTAACTGAAAAAGTTAATCGCCTCTACGAGTTCGAGTAGGATCGCAACAGTAGCCCACATGTGCCAGGCGATGAGCAATGTACGAAAGTCTCGATCCTATGTAATTACAAAGATAACGGCAAAGAACATAATCATTACTCGTACCCGAAACCACCTCTTACAATATTACATTAATCATACTACCACAATATGGGTTTATCTTGTGAGACATCTTTAAATAATCTGCGTAGCTGTTTTGAGTTCTTTTCCTGTTCGCCTACGCCCACAAAACCCCAGATCTAACCATTCCAACAAAGAAAAACTTATTTTGTTATCTCCCACTAGCCGAATATTGGTGTCAATCTAAACTTCACATAATTATTACACTACATTACATCACATTACAGCTATGGCACAATATTAACAACTTATTGCATCTTCAGAAACGGGATAAAAAACTAAATTTTCGAAGTTCTGTTCCCAAGTCAGATGTATTTTATGGTTCAATACTATGTTCCACTATGGTCTAGGGGTAGTTTCTACAACTGTTTATCAAAACATTCTGGGTCCCAAACGAGTAGAGATCTAGTATTAAAATTGTCAAATTAGGAAGGAGATAGGAAAAATCCGTCCAGTTGCAGAGGGACAAATCTACTGAATTCAGTTTTTGAACTCACAACAAAAATAATAGGAAGAAAATGAAAAAGCATTACAACGCTTGCAGAGGAGCAGTATGGTTTTAGATTCGGTAGGTCATGCACATATGCGGTATTCGTTCCTAGACACGGTATAGAGAAGTCCACTGAATACAACGGACCAGCTTATCTGTGTTTTATTGATTTACGGAAGACTTTCGATACGATTCAGTTAACAAATGTTTTAAATCTTCTCTACAACCGAAGGATTCCTTTCAACTTAATAAAAACAATTGAATACATTTGCTACTACAACTACACCCAGGCGAAAATCGGTTCCAGATCAACTAGCTGCACAGCAGTTAATAGCGCTACTAGACAAAGTGACTCTTTGAGCCCTGTGCTTTTTAATGTGGTACTGGACGACGAGATAAATGAGTATTGGCTGGTAGCGGTTGTGGAATGGATGACGGAGAAATGAATATCACTTGTTATGATGACGACGCAGTTCTGAGTTCTGGTGCCAAACAGTGAAAATAACGCGCAGAAACTCCTACGGATATTTAACGTGGCAGTCAGAATCCTAAATATGGTTATACCAAATGGTTCAAATGGCTCTGAGCACTATGGGACTTAACATCTTAGGTCATCAGTCCTCTAGAACTTAGAACTACTTAAACCTAACTAACCTAAGGACATCACACACATCCATGCCCGTGGCAGGATTCGAACCTGCGACCGTAGCAGTCCCACGGTTCCGGATTGCAGCGCCTAGAACCGCACGGCCACATGGTTATACCCACTCGAAAAACCAAATGTATGACCACATATGCCAAATTTATACAGACGCAAAATCCCCAAGATTGGCGATATTTTACAGAAGCTCGAAATTTTGCGCGGACTTGAATGCGAGATGTTTGTAACAGTTTCCACAACGAAAGCTCGTCTCGAAACCTGACAGAAAATCCAAAGAGATTCTGGTCGTATGTGAAGTATGTTTGCGGCAAAAAACAATCAACGCCTTCTCTGCGCGACAGCAATGGAGATACTATCGAAGACAGTGCTGCCAAAGCAGAGTTACTAAACACAACCCTCCGAAATGGCTTCGCAAAAGAAGACGAAGTAAATATTCCAGAATTACAATCGAGAACAGCTGCCAACATGAGTAACGTAGAAGTAAATATCCTCGGAGTAGTGAAGCAACTTAAATCACTCAATAAAAGCAAGTCTTCTGTTCCAGACAGTATACCAATTACGTTCCTTTCGGAGAAAGCTGATGCATTAGCTCCATACTTAATAATCATTATACAACCGTTCGCTCGACGAAAGATCCGTACCCAAAGACTGGAAAGTTGCACATGTCACACCAATATTCAAGAAAGGTAGTAGGAGAAATCCACTAAATTACAGCCCCATATCGTTAACGTCGA
Source organism: Schistocerca cancellata (assembly GCF_023864275.1). Taxonomy (NCBI): domain Eukaryota; kingdom Metazoa; phylum Arthropoda; class Insecta; order Orthoptera; family Acrididae; genus Schistocerca; species Schistocerca cancellata. Next base: position 484,894,932 of record NC_064628.1, read on the forward strand.
TATGATTCAGGATATTGGAACATATTGAAAGGGTACAGTACCGCCCGACATTGAATGTAGGTACAACATTTTTCGTTATTCTTGTCAGTACAACATATTTTTTGTAAAAATAACTCAATTTCAATTAATACAGCGAAGCCGGATACCAGTGTGGGAAAGAATGACAATTTATTTATTTAATTGATCACATGTGCACTCCCACAAAATAAACCCCTACATCCAGTTTCGTGAGATCTGTGAAATAAATGAATGTATGGTCGTCTGCTAACCGCAGATAGTGAATGTGAATATATGATCATCTTTGAGACGATCCTTTGGCCACCTTTGGTGGAACCAAAGAGATGAAACTTACCGGAGCTTTGAGCGCCTGAAATGTGGCTGCCCAATACGGTAGCATGGTCTTCCCCCACCTCGACAGAGGTGCGAGATGACCTGAAGAACGGCCATGTTTCAGCACTCTGCCGCTGGATCTAGTGTTGGTAAGACCTGTCTTAGGCGTGCTCCGTAAGAACAAAAGTGTGGAGACATGGTATGCATGTGAAATACTTAAGAGTAGTTTAGAATAATAATTTCTCTATTTCAGGAACTTTTGTGGGGAGAATTAAATGTCAGGCAGGTAATATTAATTGGATCGTAGTAATCTTCGGAAGTGACCAACGGTCACAATGAAACCACGTGTAGCAATAAGTTGAAATACTTCCGAGTGCTTAAGTTAAGCTGAATTACTAGCGTGTGTACTATAAGTTGGAAATATTTAAGAAATGGCGTGTGCAGGACTTGAAATTAGAGACGAGTACTTCCACGTGGTGAGTACTGTGTGAGTCTCAATCTGTGTATGAGACAAAGGATAAAGAGAAGTACTCGTCCATGGTATCAGTTGAGGACTCGCGTGTGTGATGAATATGTTCTTAATATTACTTTGCGTGTTGTGTTTCCGTGTGACGCTTGATTCAAACTATAATACTCTGAGAGAGAAGCAAGGTGAGTCAGCCGTCTATCCAGCAACGCCACTTGGCTTGCATTGCACAGGAAGACGTGCATATAGCGTCCAGAGTTCGTAGTAGGAAAGAAAAGTTACGAAGTGGGGCAGTGTTGTGTGGAACTGAGATGAATACTAATTGAAGTGGGAAACCTGAAAGTGATGTGATTATAATGTTGTGACTATTCCTTATGTCGTATTCCATGTTGCAGTGTGGTGTATGTCATGTAATTTAAGTATGTGTGGTTTGCATGGGAGAGTAGCAAGGTAGTTTCAGATGTAGTGGGTTATGCATGTTCCTTTTGTACCGCTCGGTCTGGAGGAAAGTTTCGTGATGATGGTTGTGAGAGTCGAAGTGTGAGATATAGAAAAAGATCCACCATCCTATCCAGAAAATGCACTGTAGCATTAAATAATTACGAGCCCATAAGATAGAGAATCACCAATGTAAAGCCATGCCCACTGGGCGGAATTCCTCATGTGTTATTGTTGTAGGTTATAGAATTTGTGTGTTTAGGTTATAGAATTTATCAGAATAAATAAGATAGTGAAAAGAAAAAGATTGGTGGCCTTTTCCTTCAAATTGTGTGTTGTCATGATATCCAGAATTTATAATATGGTGCGCCATTCATATTCAGTGCGATGGCCACGTGTTGATAAGAGCCGTTAAATAAGAAAGAAAATGTGGTATTGGCAGCGCGTAGTGAACAGTCAGTGTTGTGTAAATTACTAATAGTCAGATGTGCGTTTCCGTTTCGTAATATCCAAGCAGAATGATAACTTTTAACTTAATTGTGAGTACTAGAGTTCATGTTACTTGATAAATAAAAAATGAATCCACTCGCTTGGCAGACCACTCATCTTGCAGGCCTCACTGCTTGATGCCACAGTATGAGCAAGGCATGTGGGTGCCTCTCAATATATTTTGTTCGAACATTATGAATTACCTCGAAGAAAACGGTCTATTGAAAGAGAGTCATCATGGGTTTAGAAAACATGGTTCCTGTGAAACACAACTAGCTCTTTATTCACATGAAGTGTTGAGTGCTATTGACAAGGGATTTCAGATCGACTCCGTATTTCTGGATTTCCGGAAGGCTTTTGACATTATACTACAAAAGCGGATTGTAGTGAAATTGAGTACTTATGGAATATCGTCTCAGTTATCTGACTGGATTTGTGATTTCCTGTCAGAGAGGTGAGAGTTCATAGTAACTGACGGAAAGTCATCGACTGAAACAGAAGTGATTTCTGGCGTTCCTCAAGGTAGTGTTATAGGCCCTTTGCTGTTCCTTATCTATGTAAACGATTTGGGAGACAATCTGAGCAGCCGTGTTAGGTTGCATGCAGATGACGCTCTCTTTTAGCGACTAATAAAGTCATCAGAAGATCAAAACAAATTGCAAAACGATTTAAAAAATATATCTAAATGGTGCGAAAAGTGGCAGTTGACCCTAAATAACGAAAAGGGTGAGGTTATCCACATGAGTGCTAAAAGGAACTCGTTGAACCTCTGTTACACGATAAATCAGTCTAATCTAAAAGCCGTAAATTAAACTAAAAACCTAGGTATTACAATTACGAACAACTTAAATTGGAAGGAACACATAGAAAATGTTGTGGGAAAGGCTAACCAAAGATTACGTTTTATTGGCAGGACACTTAGAAAACGTAACAGACCTACGAAGGAGACTGCCTACACTACGCTTGTCCATCCTCTTTTAGAATACTGTGGGATCCTTACCAAATAGGACTGACGGAGTACATCGAAAAAGTTCAAAGAAAGGCAGCACGGTTTGTATTATTGAGAAATATGGGAGAGAGTGTCACAGAAATGATACAGGATTTGGGCTGGACAACATTAAAGGAGAGGCATTTTTCGTTGCGACGGAATCTTCTCACGAAATTACAATCACCAACTTTCTCCTCCGAATGCGAAAATATGTTGTTGACACCGACCTACATAGGGGGAACGATCACCACGAACAAATAAGGGAAATCAGAGTTCGTATGGAAAGATATAGGTGTTCATTCTTTCCGCGCGCTATACGAGATTGGAGTAATAGAGAATTGTGAAGGTGATTCGATGAACCCTCTGCCAGGCACTTAAATGTGATTTGCAGAGTATCCATGTAGATGTAGATGTAGATGTACATCTGTGGGACCAATCAGATGCAAACTGGGAGTGACTAGAAAAATTATTCAACAGGTAATGAAATTTAAATGTCTTGGTTCTGAACTGTTCAGAAGTGGAAATTCTGAAAAGGAAGCTAGAGAACGAATGACGAAAGCAAAGAAAGTGTCATGGTGTTCAAATGATACTGTTTGGAAAAACGACACGTTGGGAGAGATGCAAAGGCAAGAATACACAAAACAACAGTGAGACCAGTTATGGCACACACAGTTGAGACAAGACATGAAAGACTACTTTGGAATGCACGGAAAAGAAAACTTTGCCAAAGAATTTCAGGAAAGACACTGACAAGGGAAGCTCCCCAACGCAACCCCCCCCCCCCCCCGTCGCCCCACCCATCAGATTTAGTGGTAAGATGGCACAGTGGACAGATCGTGAAAAACTGAACACAGATCAAGCGTGGAAACAGGAAGAAGGTGTACTGAACTGCGAAGAAAAAGCAATATAGAAACAGTAATCGGTCGAAGAACGACAAATGCAGTAAAGAGCAGGATGAGCCACTAACGCCGTCTTGAGTAAATGGGCATGACGTTGGACTGCCAAGCGGGACTATTCAGTCCGCATTTCGCATCCGTACAGTGCAGACGTGCTGTTGTTTCCGCCTGCATAGCGCCCGCTCGCTGCTGTTTACTTTCAGCGGCCGTCACTTAAGTGTCGCTTGTGCGTACCAAAGCCATGACCAACACTTTTCGAAAATCAACATCACTATTGAGCTTCAGCAAAGACTACACCCGACCAAAAACCGTGGAAGTGGAACGCTTCCCACGCGACGTAGCTAAGATCCCGGCTTCCGACATATTGGGCATCCATTTGTCCATCTTAAGCAGTACGGTGCAGGTCAAAGTCGTCAATGACGCGATGTGCGAAAGAATACTTCATGGAACTAAACACGGACTACGAGTTTGCTACGCCGACAGGAATGTCGGCGCGGTCACTGTCGACTACGAAGGCTTGGGCATGAGCACGATATGAGTTTTCGAACTATCATTCGAGCTCCCTACGGAAGCCGCAACCGCGGCTTTCCGTCCCTATGGCACTCAACATTGCCACACTGCCGCACGCTGTTGTTAACGGTGTACGACAGATCACCATCGATCTCACGTGCCATCTTACCTGCAAACCAGCAAGTGCCGCGCGGTCGCCAAATACGACGGCCAACCCAAGATTTATTTACTTATTTACACGTCAAATTCCGTAGGACCAAATCGAGGAGCAGATCTCCAAGGTCATGGAACGTGTCAATACATGAAATTACAACATAAAAGTAATAACATATTAAAATGAAATGTTTATCAACCCGAAACACTCAAGACATAAGTTTAAGTAAGCGCAATCAACAATACAACAAGAATCAGCGTAATTTTTCACGGATCTCCTCGACAGAATAGAAGGAATGACCCATGAGGAAACTCTTCAGTTTCGATCTGAAAGTGTGTGGATTACTGTTAAGATTTTTGAATTCGAGTGGTAGCTAATTGAAAATGGATGCAGTAGTATACTGCACACCTCTCTGCCCAAGATTCAAGGAAGTCCGATCGAAATGCAGGTTTCATTTCTACCGAGTGTTAACTGAGTGAAAGTTGCTTATTCTTGAGAATAAGATAATATTTTAACAAGAAATGACAATAAGGAATATACATATTGAAAGGCCAAAGTCAAAATACCCACACTCCTGAACAGGGGTCTACAAAAGGTTCATGAATTTACACTACTTATTGCCCGAACCACCCGTTTCTGAACCAAAAACATCCTTCTAGAATGGGAAGAGTTACCCCAAAATATAATACCATACGACATAAGCGAATGAAAATAAGCAAACACTCACATCAGAAACATTTCAAACAGTAAGAATGGCAGCATTATGTCTTTGAACAAGATCCTGAACGTGGGCTTGCCACGATAGTTTACTATCTATCTGAACACCTAGAAATTTGAACTGTTCAGTTTCGTTAATCATATGCCCATTCTGTGAAATTAAAACGTCAGATTTTGTTAAATTGTGTATTAGAAACTGTAAAAACTGAGTATTACTATGTTTAGCGTTAGTTTATTTTCTACAAGCCATGAACTTAGGTCATGAACTGAACCAAGCCAATGTTGCACACAACATCCTTTACTACCAAGCTAGTGTCATCAGCGAACAGAAATATTTTAGTGTTACCTGTAATACTAGAGGGCATATCATTTATATAAATAAGGAACAGGAGTGGCCACAACACTGATTCCGGGGGCACCCTCCACACCCTCCCCACTTGACCATAACTCACTCAGACCCCACATCACAGCCATTCTCAACATTGTGAATAATGACCTTTTGCTCTCTTTTGCTAAAGTGGGAGGTGAACCAATTTTGAGCGACTCCCCGTATTCGGTAAGGGTCCAACTTCTGGAGCAATATTTGTTTTCAACACAATCAAACGCCTTATTTAAGTCAAAAAATATGCCTAGCTTTCGAAAACCTTCGTTTAACCCATCCAGTACCCCACAGAGAAAAGAGAATAAAGCGTTTTCAGTTGTTAAACGACTTCTAAAGCCGAACGGTACACTTGATAGCAAATCGTGCAATATAAAATTATCAATTGTCCTTACATACACAGCCTTTTCAATAACTTTACCTACTTTTATAAAGCGGCTTTACTATTGAGTACTTTAATCGTTCTAGAAATTGACCATTCCTAAAGGAAAAATGTCAAATTGTAAGGTGTCAGGCAAATCCAACACCTTCCATGAAAACCCTGACATGATAAGCAAATCCAGTAGTATGTCACATAGCTCCGAATAAATCGTGACATTAAATTAACCAAAGTAATACGAGTAACGAGTGAGCAAATGGAATACCACAGACTAACACAAGAATGCCTAAATGCATGTCATACTTTCCCACCATGAGACAGACGCTGTTCCGAGGGGAGAAACGAGAACAGAAGCCGAGAGCAGAACCGTGTTAAGCTGGAAGGCCCTACGATAAGGGACGGACAGACACCCACGTCGCCAGCTAACTGCTAGGACCACACCACCCGCAAGTTTTAGTGTGAGACTCTTTCGCGTCTCTGTTACGTTAGGACCACCCCCCAGCCGATGTTAAAAGCTAGAGCCCTCCAGAATAACAGTATAGATATACGATAACACAAAAAGGGCTACACCACCCGCAAGTTTTAGCGTGAGACTTTTTCGCGTCTCTGTTACGTTAGGACCACCCCCCAGCCCATGTTAAATGATAGAGCCCTCCAGAAGAACTGTATAGATCTTACGATAACGCTAAAAGGACCACACCAGCTGCAAGTTTTAGCCTGAGACTTTTTCGCGTCTCTGTTACGTTGCAAACTTTAAAAACATTGCCCCACCACGAAAAGTATAACATTTCCCATTGGATAGACAGAATTTTTGTAGGCGGAACTTAAGGTTAACATTGAGACCCTGAGTGGTCAGATGAAAACACAGCCAGATAGTTTTTTTAAACCAACTTCGGTAAATTGTAGTAAGGAGAAGTTAAGAGGGAGTTGTTTCCGAGACGGCGAGGTGAGTGGAGCTGTGCTGCCCGCCGCCCCCTGACGAACACCGACAAGGTAATGAACGCACGCAATTCCGCATAACAGCGCATAAAGCTTCACTGAGAACTGCAGAAGACTCATCTGTTACACATCCCCTTTATGTAATACTAGTGTCGATCGTCAATTAAAGCCACTGTAATTTACGACAAGTTAGATAAGTAATTAAAGATAATTGAGGGTCACTGTAGACCATTTTGATAGTTTTCTCTTTTGTGAAACTTAATTTGAACCTAGATTATAGATGTGATATGGCATAGGTCATCCTTCGATCCATTGTAGAACTTGGAAACCCATTCAGGGAATATTCGTTCACATTTTTGTTGAACGCAGTTGGTTTTTACCATCCTGTATTAAAATATTTCCTTTTATCAATAGTGCAATTTATAAACAATGTATTGTGAGTAGAATAAAATTTCCGATGGTAAACTTAACTGCATTTTCGACGTTATTTTACCAGCTAAGTAAAAATAGGAAAGCCTTGAACCCCATCCACTAAATTTAGTTAGTATTAAGATTCTTTTACAGGGAGTGCAGTGGAGCTGACGCTGAAATCATTAAGTATTTGGTTATATCATCGCCAGTCTCACTGAACTCTTCTGAATTCTACATGTCATGTGTGGTCTGACGTCTCCTTACCAGCACAGATCCCAGGTTCAAACTAGTCAATTCCCTAATAAACACGCTCAGAGCGTCGTTGCGCGAAAGTGGTAGGGAGACACGATATAGAACAAACAGACACCACACAGAATGTTTAGAAAACATGGCTAAATACATGGCTAACATGTGCTGCACAGTACTTTCACATTCTGCTAGGCACTCCATCACATCCATGAGAGTCCTTAGCCTTCAGCGATTTAATTATTGACTCAGTCTCCCGCTTGTCTGTATCACGGAGGAATATTTAAGAGATCAGTCTCGGAAAGACATTTTCCAAGGAAGTAATACGATTCCCTGTAGAAAATAAATGTTTATTTAATTCACCAGCAATGCTCAGAAAATGATTGTTAAATACTGTACATGTATCTGATTTATCAGTAACAGAAATATTTTTGCTACGAACTGACTTTATGTCATCGTCCTTGTGCTGCTGACCAGTCACTTCCTTCGGAACTGGCCATATGGTTTTAATGTTATCCTGTGAATTAGCTATTCTATTTTCATACCACATACTCTTTGACTTTCAAATAATATTTTTAAGCACCTTATAATACTGTTCGTAATGGGCTACTGTAGCTTGATTGTGACTACTTCTAACATTTTGATATAATTCCCGCTTTGTTCTGCCTGATATCCTTATCCCACTATTCAGCCACCCGGGCTGCGTATTACTGCTAGTATCCCGTTTAGAACGTTCTAATGGGAAGCAACTCTCAAAGAGCACGAGAAATATGTTAAGGAAAGCATTATATTTATTATCTTTGTTTCCGGCACTATAAACATCCTGCCATTCTTGTTGCTTGACAAGATTTAAAAAACTCTCTATGGTTGTTGGATGGACTTTCCTACATAGTTTGTAATTGTATGTGACATTTGTTTGTGTACAAAAGCCTTTCAGTGTTAAAATTTGTGCTTCATGGTCGGAAAGGCCATTCACCCTTTTATTAACAGAATGCCCATCTAGTAATGAAGAATGAATAAAAATATTGTCTATTGCTGTGCTACTATTCCCCTGCACCTTAGTTGCAAAAACACCATCTGCATCAGATCATATGAATTCAGGAGATCTACCAACATTCTTTTTCTTGCACCATTATATACAAAATTTATGTTGAAGTCACCACATATAACTCCGCCCCCGGTAGCTGAGTGGTCAGTGCGACAGAATGTCAATCCTAAGGCCCCGGGTTCGATTCCCGGTTGGGTCGGAGATTTTCTCCGCTCACGGACTGGATGTTGTGTTGTCTTAATCATCATCATTTCATCTCCATCTACGTGCAAGTCACCGAAGTGGCGTCAAATCGAAAGACCTGGCGAACGGTCTACCCGACGGAAGGCCCTAGTCACACGACATTTATTTTATCATATATAACTAATTTCTTATTCTGTTCCGGGTGCGGCAAAGATGGGCATCTCAGGTCTGAGTGTCTTCAGCGACGAATCACCCAAGTGACAGCCACTACCGTGACGCCGGCGACGGTTTTACCGATCACCTACGCGTCGGCGCTCTCTTCTCCTCCCGCCGGCCGCCGTCCATCGGACCACGTACCGGCGGCCCTTTGAGCTGCTACGGATACCGCCAGGGTCGACGCGTCACGGACCGCCGCGCGACTTCCTCCCGTCTTCCGACATAGAGGGACGAACACGCAAACAACGTTCATCTAAAAGGCGCAATAGGAGACACCGTACGGTCTCTGAACAAGACAGCTCACCTCCCCCTGAGGCTCCAGAGGCCGTCCTGACCGACTAGGCTTTGGAAAGCCTGCACCACGGCCAGAATGAGGACAAAGCGACGCCGGCTCTGGGTGTGCTGGTGCCTACTCTGCCAGCTCGCCCAGGTGGATCTGAACCAATAGACTCCACCGCAGCGAGTGCCGCCGAGACGTCCTCCGCTCCTACGGACGAGGTGGAACATCGCCACAACGACGATGCCTTCGGTGGTGTGGAGTGACGATGACCCGAAACACACGCTGGGAATGGAATTACGGCAGACGGAGACGTAGTTACGCCGTCAGGTGGCGTACGGCACGGCTCGACGCTGCCTCGCCCTTCTTTATCTTGCGCTGATAGAGTTCCCCTCCATAGAGGGGCACGACTTCGAGCGTACCGCATAGCAACGATCAACGCTAGCAGTGTTAACTCTTACGTGAAAATTCAGCTGCTGCGAGAGATGACATGAGCATCGGACGTCGACATCGCACTGCTACGGGAAGTACACTTGGCCACATTTCCGGACGTCGCGGGATATAACACTTCCCCTTCTCCTGGCGAAGACCTGGGACGTGGCGTAGACATTTACGCCCGAGAAGGCAGTCCAGTGACTGGTTTCACATACCTTCCGTCTGCCAGAGGGATGGCAGTCACCATCATGGGGACTCAAACTGTCAACATTTAATCTCCGTCAGGATCCTCCCACGGACGCGACAGAGCACACTTCCATTCAGAAGAAATCGCTCCCTTCTTTCTTAGGCGCTGTGACCACTACTTGCTTGGGGATGATTTTAATTGTTTCTTGAACCCTAAGGATCAAGTACCCCACTACCCCCGTCAAGAACTACGCCTTGTCTTCCGTGACTGCTGCTTCGCGACACTTGGGAAGACCAGCACGGCGACGCACCTGGACCTACTTACCAGATGATTCACTCCGCGAGTCGCCTTTTCAAAATTTACGTCTCTCGTGAATCACATCTGCACTCCAAGATGCAGAACTTTGGCCCTTGGCCTTTTCGGACAACTGTGCCTGCATCTGTAATATCCTCCTCCCGCAACAAGAGGTCTGGCGCAGTCGTGTATCGTGGAAGCTTAACACCTCCACGATCTCGAATGTCTTCAACGCGTTACTGAGTCATGGGCCACCTGTGAACGTCGCTTACCTAAGCGCTGCAAAACCTTGGCTTGATGGCTAGAGTGTGCCAAACTTGGCATTCGACGTACCTTGATCCTGTATGGCAAGGAAGTGGCTGCGTGGCGCCCACACACTACCGACTATTTCTAAGCCGTTCTCCCCGACCTGGGGGCCCAGACGCCCACCGCTGAAACCCAGAGGGAACGCAGCAGAATGAAGGCAGAAACTGTAACGTTGACACGCTGTAGACTGCAGGGGGCGATGGTGCGGATCCGACTTCAAGATTCGATGGATCGGAACACCTCACCATGCATCATATCACCTACGGTAGGAACACGGACGAAAACGACTCATCACCGAGATCGACACTCGTCGTGTCCAGTATGTCACTTGCCAGGCCGAAATCCTCAATGCCTTTGTGGATAGCACAACGTAACAGGAGGAGACTGCCAACAACCGCGCCGAGGAGTTCGTGTCACCACACTCAACTCGCATCCTCGTCGGCGACGAAGTGGATGAGCTGAGGGAGCCGGTTACCTGCGACGAAGTTCACGATGCAATCAACAAAGTGAATAAGCCACCTGGCGTTGACAGATTGCCAACAGAATTTTATTGTGCTTTCCTTACACTAATGTTTCATGAACTGTTGGGGTGGGGAAATCTGTACAGCTGTCCTTTCTCACGTGAATTATTATACCCATCCACAAACCGACACGGGGAGTGACGACAGCACACTGTCGTCCCCTAACTCTGCTTAACGCAGACTACAAAATTTTTGCACGACTCCTGGCAAAGCGTTGCCGCAAGATGCTGCCTAGCAATCTTTCCCCAGAACAGATAACTTCAGTGGCTCAGTTAATATACAAGCGGCCACAGCAGAATGTCGTGATTTAATTGCACTGGCAGAGGCGTGCAGACCCCACGCCATGGTGTTTGCCATTCATTTTGACAGCGCATTCGACAAGGTGCGACGTCGTTTTCTGTTCTCAGTTATGTGCCGAATGGGTTTCCCACCCGCATTGATAGATACCATCCGGTGCCTTTTACGGCAGCGCCGAACAGCGCCGAATCGGTGATTGAGGTGAGTGACCGTGTGGCGGGACCAGTGACTATTCGGCGCTCCATAAGGCAGGGCTGCCCATTTTTTGACACTAATCTCTGCCATAATCCTGGAGCCACTCATCGGTAGTCTGTCGACCCACCTTCGCACATTTCTGGTCTCACTTTGCGACAGTACACTTTTCGGTGCCGTTCGTATGCGGACGACCTCCTCCTACCGGAATGAAACACATATGGTTCTTCATTTGACATCAGCGCACGGAACTACAGCGGCAGTAACGTGAATGCGTCTAAACCCTCGATGATACCCACTGGACGAGGCCTCTCACACGACGACATAGCACCTCTCCAGTGCGTACATAAACTACGGTACCTTGCTATCGTTTTCACCTCCACCGTGCGCCGCTCCGCTTCCATCGATTTTTGACGTACTCTCCAAATGATCAGCACGGCAGTGCGATAAAATCTTCTCCAACGTCTCGATTCTTTACAACGTGTCGAATACCTCAACCTACATGTGGCGTCCAGAATGGTCCACATCTCACATGTACTCCCGCTGCCATCAACTATTGGACGCAGCCTCCAGGCCGCGTTCGGATACTTTCTTATGGCCGGTACGCTCTTTAATGTCCAGCCCACGAGTCTCCCCCCCCCCCCCCCCTCACGGCTCGGCCTTGCCAACTTGTCAACGTGCGACTCCTAGCGGCGTCTTTGTACATTTGTACATGTCCACCATGCACAAGCAATGGAACGGGGGCGCCTCCCTTCTCGCAGCTTGCTGGGTATTCTTATATCCGCGACCGTATCGCCGCCAGTACCAGGCGGCCACATCACGCACCATATGTCGCACATTTCTGATTTCATTCTCGACTTTAGTAATGCTCACGCTCACTTACCGAGCATGCTCTTTCCTCGAAACAAATATTACTACGCCCCTCGGCTTCGTTACATATCCAGCAACAACGTCGAACTCAGACATCCATCGGCACGGTGCCCCACTGTTTAGCGTCATATCCACCAGTGTTTCATTCCCTCCAACGTCCTGTCAACATGGTACCACGTCGCACGTCGAAAATTCACCGCAGGTCAACGTCGTCTTCACACAAACGGACTAACGGACACTCCTCTTTGTTCAGTTTGTTGATCTCGTGGACGACGGTGCCCACCACATGACTTGTGCTGCCACAAGTGACTTACGGAAACTGGGTCGACAGTTCATTGCCTGCTGTCTCCGCGTTCCGCCGGATTCGATGGATCCATGGACTTTTACCCATCCTCAGGATACTTATTTCCCCGCCACCAAAAATATAGCTATTGTATGGGCCAAGGGGTGGACGATCACTTACCTGTACAATGATGGCGATGGCGATAAATCACGCCTTGACTTCTGGCAGTGCTTACAAACCATCCACAGTGAAGTCGAGCACCGACCGCGCAACTGGGCCTTCTTCGCCATTTACCTTCACGCCGTCTTTAGGGTCATCCCCGCTCAGATGGGTGGTGTCACACGCGGAAGAAATTCTCTCTCTATCTCTCCCCCCCTCCCCCCCCTCCCTGCTGACATTTGGACATTTGAGACCCTCCGCGCTACGTATCTATATCGGATTCATAGCGGAGTAGGCGCATGGACGCGCGTCCCTTTCTTTTACGCACTATACCAGAGCACTCTGGTCATTCCCCCAACTCTACTGTCCCCTCCTCCTTGGCTTCTGCCCTCCTTTCGGGCGCTTATTCTCGGCAGTGGTGCCGGGGACACCGTGGCCAGGCCTCGCATGTTGACCCCTGCCCACTCTGCCTTCACGCCCCATTTGCCGAGCGGGGGCATTTCCCCGCTCATTCTTCCCTCTTTGTCTACAGCCATACACCTCTTAGCTTACTTCAGGACCTATGTTATAATTTTACCCACACCTTGTTAATCAAGACTTTTAGTCGCAATGTTCGAGTGTTATGTCTCATGTTGTTTCCGCCGGAAGGATTGCCTTTCTGTTGTATTTATGCTTGTACAAGTAAAGATACTTTTTTTTACATAACCCGTTTACAGTAAAAAGAAAAGTAACTGGTGGGTAGCGGTTCAGAGATGGGAAGGGGGAGATTTTGACCCCTACCCACCCTTCCTCCGCCCGCTCAAAACTGACCATTCTACTTTTCACCTTGAAAAAACAGTAACAGATAAAAAATACATATATAAAAGGGGTAGAAATATATGAATAAGAGATTAGTGCTTTAAAAAAAAAAAAAAAAAAAAAAACAAGCATATAGTAAGCCGTCTTTTTCTAGTAAAGTGTAAATTCTGTGATATTCAAAAAAATTGCTTCTGCGCTATTCGTTCTTTCTACATTAGCAACGTGTCACCGCTATGCAGGTTAACTGCTAAAAGGGGCCTGCCTCTGTGTCTGCAGCTCGGAGCGTCTAGGTGCAAAGTAGTTCCAGGTACCTTACCAAATTTCATGTGTAAAGGATTTCGCAAATCGGGACAGGCATACATTTTCATCAAAATTCTGTGTGTCTTCATTTACTTGTGGGTAGTTATATCTTTATTCTAATAATCAAATTTGATTGAAAATAGTAAATAGTCAAATAACATGAAATGCCCTAAAACTTCATGCAAATACACGTGCTTTTTTAAAATTATATTACCTCTCAAATGTCATATAAATTAAGTAATATTACCAGTAATGAAAAAATACAGATTAAAAATTATGTCTGAGCGGGAGTCGAACCGTCGCTTCATATCCACTCACTCTTACGCAACGCGAGAGTTAAACACTTGACCACCATGAATAGCACCAGACAGTTTCAGAACACAGATATATTAGTTACGTAATAGACACGTGAAACTTCTCTTACGATTTTCTCGGAGTTTCTAAAGCAGTACGTCTTACTACTTGCACATTATGTTGCTTTAATGGACTACTAAAGGTGTACAAAGTTTGAAGCAAATCCGTGATCCCAACGTCAAGTCATCCCCTTGTGAGACGAAGAGGTAGCTACGAGGGTAATTTGTGGCAGTTCGCATCCAACCATACGGAAGAATGATTACATAAAGTAATGGCAGTAGAGCAATCTGTAAATTGTTTCTGTCAGATGTTTGATAGGTTGAACGAATGTTTAGGAATTTAAAAAAAGTATATTTCTTAATGCAGACACACTACATTTTCTTATAAACGCTAGCCAAGCCAATTTGTCTGATCAGTCTTCTCCAGCTTGCTACGAGGATTATCATCAGAATCAGTACAGGTCTTACGGTGGCCCGTCAATCTTCGTTCACCTGTCCGTTACGAGATGTTACTGCGGCAGGGCTTAATTCATACCACAGGCGCACACCACTACGTATAAAATAGGTCATAGGTCCTGCCTTGAACGTTGATGGTCGGGACTTAATCTATTTATCAATAATATTGTCATTAATAGCAACTGTAATGTTCGAGTTCTGAAATCATCTTATTATCGCCTTTTTTCGTTTACATGGCAAATCATAGATAATAATATCTGACGAACTCGGTTTTGAAGTAGTCGTCGGCCACAGTGGCTGAGCGGTTCTAGGCGCTTATGAGGTCATCAGTCCCATAGACTTAGAACTACTTAAACCTATCTAACCTAAGGACATCACACACATCCATGCCCGAGGCAGGATTCGAACCTGCGACCGTAGCAGCAGGTCGGTTCCGGGCTGAAGCGCCTAGAATCGCTCGATCACAGCGGCCGGCTGAGGACCTTCGTTGAAGGCTTTTACCCAACGTGCTACTGTTCCGCACGCTTATTGAAGACCTTGATGACACCGTCGTTCTGTACGACCTCTGGCACATTCAGTCTTGATCCAACTCCGTTGCCCCTGTTTCGAAAACATAGTGACACCGTTACGTTAGGCCGCTCGCTCGCAAGTGACTGTTTCCCTCGATTGTGCGCATGCCGGTGACGTGGGACTGCCGGCTCCATTTACTCGGAGGTAAGGTAGATATGTCAACAACGTGTGCTATCAGCGACAATAGTAGATTCTCCACAGCAGTGTTTCCACTATTTAAGTTCCAACCTACGTATTTAAATTCCGGTGTTGAGAGGAAATCTCCTGATATTTTAGGCTGTTCAGAAACAGTTACTGAAGTACTGCCCGAGCAGTAAACATCATCCAAAGTAAACAATACGTCTACGTGCCTACCCCCTAGACCATCGTACGGTACATGACGGAAGGTAAAAGATTTCTCTTCTTGCTCCACTCTAAAACAAAGCATGGGAAAAACGACGGTCTAAAAGCCTCCGTACGATCCCTAATTTCTCACATCTTCGTGGTCCTTACGCGACATAGATATTGGCGGCAGTATAATCGTTCTGCAGTCCGCCTCAAATTGCAGTTCTCCAAATTTCCGAAATAGTGCTAAGCGAAAAGAGCGTCGCCTTGCCTCCATATATTTTCTTTTGAGTTTACGAGACATCTTCATAATACCTGCGTAACAATGGAACCTACCAGTAACAAATGTCTTTGAATTGCTTCGATGTCTTCCTTTAATCCGACTTTGTGGGGATTACAAGCACTCGAGCACTACGGAAGTTACTCTTTCCCAAAATTTTCCCAGTGTAACGAAGTCGAGCATTCGCCTTGTCTGCAGCAAACCTGATGTGCTCGTTGCATTTCATATCGGTTTGCAAATGTTGCGCCAAAATACTTCATCGATGTGACTGTGTCAAGCAGCACCCAACAAATGCTGTGTACGAGCGTTACAGGACTGTTTTTTCCGAAATTCCCATAACTTACATCTTTCAAAAATGGTTCAATCGACTCTAAGCACTATGGGACTTCACATCTGAGGTCATCAGTCCCCTGGACTTAGAACTACTTAAACCTAACTAACCTAAGGACATCACACACATCCATGCCCGAGGCAGGATTCGAACCTGCGACCGTAGCAGCAGCGCGGTTCAGTACTGAAGCTTCTAGAACCGCTCGGTCATAACGGCCGGCTACGTACATCTTTCTACATGTAGAGCGAACTATCTAAGTCATGATGAATACTCCTACACTCACTCAACGACTATACTTTCCCGTACATTACAACATCATCAGCCAATAGTCGCAGATGACTGCTCACCCTGTCCGTCGCATAATTTGTGTATAGAGGGGTCAGCAGCTCGTGGTCGTACGGTAGCGTTCTCGCTTCCCACGCCCGGGTTCCCGGGTTCGATTCCCGGCGGGGTCAGGGATTTTCTCTGCTTCGTGGTGACTGGGTGTTGTGTGATGTCCTTAGGTTAGTTAGGTTTAAGTAGTTCTAAGTTCTAGGGGACTGATGACCATAGCTGTTAAGTCCCATAGTGCTCAGACCCATTTGAACCATTTTTTTGTATACAGGCAACAAGAGCGGACCTATCACACTTCCCTGAGGTGCTCCTGACGCTGCCCTTGTCTCTGACGAACAGCCACCGTCGAGGACATTGCACTGGGTTCTGTTACTCAAGAATTCTTCGATCTACTCATATGTCTTGGAATCTGATCTGTAAGCTCGGACATTCGTCTAGAGTAAGCAGTGGGGCACCCTGCCAAACGCTTTCCTGAAATCTTGGAATATGGACTCTGCCTGTTGTTCTCCATCCATGGTTGTAGCATCTCGTGTGAGATCAGTGCAAGCTGAGTGTCGTACGAGTGGTGCTTTCTAAAACCGTGCTGATTTGTGGAGAGAATATTTTCCATCTCAAGGATCTTTATTACACTCAAACTCAGAGTGCCTTCAGGAATTCTGAATCACACCCATATAAGGATTTGGCCTGTAATCATGCGGATCTGACACCTACGCTTTTCTTCCTGGCGCTTGGGACTTCGCGCTGGGCGAGAGTTTCACCATAAATAGAGACTAACTAACGGGCAAGTGCCGCTGCTTAAGGGAACCTTTAGCTCGGAGTATGCCGGCGAAAGACATCATCCCAGCCCTAGCGGTTTCGTTTACTATGTGAGTGGGCGGTACGGAGATGTTCGTCAAACTCCAGTGGAGGGCGCTACAAGAGAAATGTAGCGCATCGTGTAGAGGATTACTGTCATTATTTCGTCATATTATTACGACCGGAGACACACATCTCACATAATGACAACAACGGCGAATCTGGGCAACGTTCATGAATGGAAATGATAAAGGGGAAAGAGATTGTAGTACTCTACTCTGCACACTGCGAGATATCTTGCAAAGAATAGATTCAAATACCTTAAATCGAGAAATGTGCTTCACCTCCGTGATATCTGAAAGACAAAAAGAAGTGCAGCGACTCGTGAGAGCTGAACCGGCACATAGCGTATTGGTCTCTCGCACCACGTCTAGCAGTAATTTGGCACATTTCGACGAACTTAGGTAAATTTACTGTTTTTAGTAACCGGCATGTTCTTAATGCTGCCTCGACAATTATTCAACTTTGACTATTAGATCGTAAATACACTCCTGGAAATGGAAAAAAGAACACATTGACACCGGTGTGTCAGACCCACCATACTTGCTCCGGACACTGCGAGAGGGCTGTACAAGCAATGATCACACGCACGGCACAGCGGACACACCAGGAACCGCGGTGTTGGCCGTCGAATGGTGCTAGCTGCGCAGCATTTGTGCACCGCCGCCGTCAGTGTCAGCCAGTTTGCCGTGGCATACGGAGCTCCATCGCAGTCTTTAACACTGGTAGCATGCCGCGACAGCGTGGACGTGAACCGTATGTGCAGTTGACAGACTTTGAGCGAGGGCGTATAGTGGGCATGCGGGAGGCCGGGTGGACGTACCGCCGAACTGCTCAACACGTGGGGCGTGAGGTCTCCACAGTACATCGATGTTGTGGCCAGTGGTCGGCGGAAGGTGCACGTGCCCGTCGACCTGGGACCGGACCGCAGCGACGCACGGATGCACGCCAAGACCGTAGGATCCTACGCAGTGCCGTAGGGGACCGCACCGCCACTTCCCAGCAAATTAGGGACACTGCTGCTCCTGGGGTATCGGCGAGGACCATTCGCAACCGTCTCCATGAAGCTGGGCTACGGTCCCGCACACCGTTAGGCCGTCTTCCGCTCACGCCCCAACATCGTGCAGCCCGCCTCCAGTGGTGTCGCGACAGGCGTGAATGGAGGGACGAATGGAGACGTGTCGTCTTCAGCGATGAGAGTCGCTTCTTCCTTGGTGCCAATGATGGTCGTATGCGTGTTTGGCGCCGTGCAGGTGAGCGCCACAATCAGGACTGCATACGACCGAGGCACACAGGGCCAACACCCGGCATCATGGTGTGGGGAGCGATCTCCTACACTGGCCGTACACCACTGGTGATCGTCGAGGGGACACTGAATAGTGCACGGTACATCGAACCCATCGTTCTACCATTCCTAGACCGGCAAGGGAACTTGCTGTTCCAACAGGACAATGCACGTCCGCATGTATCCCGTGCCACCCAACGTGCTCTAGAAGGTGTAAGTCAACTACCCTGGCCAGCAAGATCTCCGGATCTGTCCCCCATTGAGCATGTTTGGGACTGGATGAAGCGTCGTCTCACGCGTTCTGCACGTCCAGCACGAACGCTGGTCCAACTGAGGCGCCAGGTGGAAATGGCATGGCAAGCCGTTCCACAGGACTACATCCAGCATCTCTACAATCGTCTCCATGGGAGAATAGCAGCCTGCATTGCTGCGAAAGGTGGATATACACTGTACTAGTGCCGACATTGTGCATGCTCTGTTGCCTGTGTCTATGTGCCTGTGGTTCTGTCAGTGTGATCATGTGATGTATCTGACCCCAGGAATGTGTCAATAAAGTTTCCCCTTCCTGGGACAATGAATTCACGGTGTTCTTATTTCAATTTCTAGGAGTGTAGTTTCGATTTCCACGGCTATCGAATTACCTCGCAAAGCAACTGTGACCTTCGGAAAGGCATCTCAAAATCAACTTCGTCAAGACAAAAAACCTCTGGTAATTTCCACCACCGAGTACTCTACTTTATGAATGTAAAATACATTAACCGATAGCAGAAGCAGACCAGCTGTCCTACGGAAAATCTTACATGGTCTTGGTACAGGCAAAGTAAAAGCTGCAGCTGACATCATTGCCCCAACCGAAGAACTGAACCGATACTTCACATTAGCTACAACCTCAATTGAACCACAAACGTATCAGAGATTCATTGACTAATTCATGGGGACTGTAGCTGCGAGACATTCTATCTACAGCATGTTACTGGTAGTACCATAAAAAAGCACTCAAGCCTATCAGATCAACATCTACTGGACACGACGGCGCCACAATAAAATGATGAAACTTATTATTCACCCATCACTGCCCTCTTTTACAGATATCTTCAACCACACTTAACCACAAGAATTTTCACTGAGGCCTGAAAACAAGGGCTAGTTAAGTCACTACCTACAAAGGGCTTTTCCACTGCACAGTCTGATTACCCACCCATTTGCATACTTCCTGCACTGTCCAAGGCCTTAGAATATGCACTCCACGCCCAGATAACAAACTACCTAATTACAAACAACTATCTGGACTAATACCAATCAGATTTCTGTAAAAATTAATGCACAACACACACACACGGCCTTAATAATGGTGACAGATGATCTGAGGATTGCCATGACGTACAAAAGGCATCCATCATGTGCTTCTTAGACTTCAGCAAAGCCTTTGACACTGTCAGCTTTGACATTTTACTTGTCAAACTTAGCAGCTTAAATTTATCACCACGTGCAGTGCAAAGGCTTTGCTCATATTATACATCTCAACAGCATTACGTATGTCCGGCACGGTAAAGTCACAACGAAGACAGATAGTATCAGGCGTTCCATGGTTCGGTATTACGGCCTATACGCTTTCCGTTGTACGTCAATAATGTGTCATCAGTTTTATCCTGCTCCAAATACCTCATTCCCTCTGATAACCTCCAGTTGTATCTGAGTGCAAAACTAACAGGCCTGAAAGCAACTATCGAAAACTTCAATAGCGGCTTATGTGCACTATCAAAATTGGCGTAGGACATAGAGTTAAAAAGCTCAACCCATCCTAAACCCAAGCGGTACTGGTTGTCCATTCTACTCATTGCCCCGAAACAGCGGGAATCCCTACCATCTATGATACTAAATTGGACAAATATCAACTTTTCTCCTTCAGCAAAGAGTCAAGGAGTAATAACAGACGCAAATATAAATTGGACTGAGTACCTAATTGCAACGTGCAAGAAGGCATCAGCACCTTTCCATGCCCTACAAAAAATTAAAGCTCTTCCCTCTTGATTCGAAACACAAAATTTTACAAACAATTATACTTCCAATTACTGATTAGAGCTAAGTTACCCTACCAGGCCTGTGTTCATATACCAGTGATGTTCGACTCCTTGGTTATATTTCATCACCATCTGCACAACTATTCTAGCTGCATGCAAACAATGTCGGAGAGTTCCATACCCTCTGTCTTCTCTACTGTCTTATCAACGACTACTATCCCTCATATCTCTCCTCGTCTGTCTGAACAACATGGCAGAAACAGCTGTTCCCATCAGAGCAAAATTATTTCTGTCCAACACCACCGTTCGACCACTTTCTCGAAATCCTTCTT
Organism: Schistocerca cancellata; assembly: GCF_023864275.1. NCBI lineage: Eukaryota > Metazoa > Arthropoda > Insecta > Orthoptera > Acrididae > Schistocerca > Schistocerca cancellata. Next base: position 484,915,780 of record NC_064628.1, read on the forward strand.
AGAAGCCGGAGTCCGACTCTGGATTACTCTTCCGTATTATATTACAGAACTAAATAACATCTCCAGTTTCGAAAGACAGTTACTGACATGTCTACTAAAGCAACAATAAGGATTACTATTGTCCTGTCCGCACTCGTTACCCTTATATACTATTCTCTCTAAACAGATCTTCCTCATTTCCCAGTAATCGTAGCTGATACAATCTCCTTAAATTGCCTTTCCTCATAGCTCGCTGTATCAGAAAACATCTATTTTGTAGGTCTATAATTCTTTTCAGACCTTCCATTATCTTTATTGTTATAATGCATTATTATTATTATTATTATTATTATCACTACTTCCTACTACCGAGAGAGGTGGCGCGCTGGTTAGCACACTTGACTCGCATTCGGGAGGACAACGGTTTAAACCCGCGTCCTGCTACCCAAATTTAGGTTTTCCGTGATTTCCCTAAATCGCTCCAAGCAAATGCCGGGGCGCTTCAATTCAAATGGTACGGCTGATTTCCTCCCATCCTTGACACAATGCCAGCTTGTGCTCCGTCTCTAATGACCTCGATGTTTGTGGGACGTTGAACCCAATCTTCCCTCCTTTCTTTCAGTACAAGTACTGCCATTATTAACTTTACTAGTTCATATTATTATTTGCCATTTCAGACACTCAAATCCTTTTAATAATATTTGTCACATTAAAATTGTTATTTCTTAGGTAACTGTGATGTAAAACAAGTACTGTATGCATGAAACCCTGGTTCGATGTGAGAGAAGGCCGAATGGCCCTAATAAGATCTGGTTAAGCAAATAAATAAAGTAAGTAAAAGCCCGTCGGGGCTGTAACTAACCAATAGAAACATGACACAACTATGTAGCGTGGAACTGACCACCAGAAATCATGGTGGAGTGCTGGAACTGCGATTATACGAAGGGGTAGGGACTATCGCGGTGTCAGAAGAGAAACATTACACCAGAATGGGTCAATCGGAAGGCCTCAGTGACTTCAGACGAGAGCTAGGATATCACTTCAGTGACATATCCATCAGGGACGTTTCAGCTCAACCCAAGTCTCCAGTTGGTGATTTGATTTTGTGGTGGAAACTCGAAGAAAAAGCTCAGCTAAAACAAGAAAAGGCAGATCTCATAAACTGACGGACAGGGACCGTCCGGAGAAGAGGAGGGTGTTTGTAAAAAAAATCGCGTGAAATCTCCGTAATGCGTCACTCTTGTGATCCAAATTGTTAACCAACAGTCAAGCTAAGAAATGACTGTGCGCAGGGAGTTAAAAAGAATGGGGTAAACAGGTCAAGCAGCTCCGCATAAAATTGATGATTGCAATGTCTGTGTTTATGTAGTGTCTGTATCTTTACATAACAATCTCCTTCAGACATGCAAGAAAAAGTGTTGTTAACTACTGTAAGCATACTGTCATATCGCTGGCTTGGTTGCGGAGTTGCTTTGCGAGCGGCCGAGTTTTGCAGAATCGAGCACAGGACACGGAGCTGTTATGTTGTAATGTGGGTAGCTCGACATAGGAAGGCACTATTATGAAAGTTCAAGCATTACTACAAGTGTTATTACGGTGAAATACGGAGATATGGAAGTTAATTCAGAGAAAAGTGCGTAAAGAAGTTATAAAGTATGAGCAGTGCTGCCGATAAAATGTTTGAGTATCCACCCGTTGCGTATTGTACCGTACATCACTCGTCCGTGTCGTCTTCGGTCTCCCAGAATGATTAATGTGAATTAGTAAATATAGTTATTACAAAGGAGAGCAATCAAGTGCCAGTGTGATGTAGCTAGCGTGAGAACGTGCGTTCGGTCATCGCATCATCAACAATCAGCCGCGCCGCGACGGTTACGCGCACCCTCGTACAAGTGAGAACTGAGAACTGAAAATTTAACCTTATGAACAGTGGTATATTATTACAAGTGTCAAGGAGGACTCGTAGCAGATATCTGTGCATGCGTTACAAGTGTAGGAACTTTCGCTCGATCATTCGGCTTCCGCATCATTAACAACCACCCGCGTCGCATCGGTTACGCGTACGCTCGTCCATGTCATATTGTGGACAGATAATCATCAAGAAGGTTAATTGGCAACAAAAATTACGACTTAGAGTGTAAACAGTGCAACCTGCGATTTTCTTATCGTCTCAGAATATAATTATTCATACCAGACGTAGGACAGTGTAGTGTTTAGTGTTGAGTGGCTCCCTAAGCCCGCTTTCATATTATATAGGTACTTAATTTCAAACAAGCCATCAGCAGTGTGGGGCAGAAAAATACGACCGCCGCGGGAGTATCGTGTACGTGGTGCGAACAGAGCGCCCGATCAAGCAGCGAGATTCCAGTTTAAGGGACCCCCGCCATTTGTACCCCCAGGAGTATTACATCATTTGACAATAAACTGTCTCAATCCGATGGAAGTGTCTGGGTGTGGCGAATGGCTAGAGAACTTTACCTACCATCATGTGTAGTGGCACAGCGAACTACAGAGGCGGTGGTGTTACGGTATGGCAGTGTTTTTCGTAATTAGGATGTGATCCTCTGACTACGATTAAGAAAACGCTAAAGGCGCAAGAACATGTTCACATTTTGCAGCATTGTGTGCTGCGTACGCCAGAGGAATAGTTTGGAAACGATTGATTATGTCAGTATATCACTGCACATAATTATAAAGCATTTTCTGTGAGGCAGTGGTTTGCGGAGAGTGATATTCCTGAAATGGACTGTTCTATTCAGAGCCCAGACCTGAATTTAACGCTTTTGCTATGAATTAAAACGAGTGAACCCACTTCGAACCCCAACCTTCAATATCACTACCTTCTCTGATTTCGTCTCTTGAAGAAGAACGGGGCGCCTTCATCCACAGACTTTCAGACAACTCTCTGAAAATGACCACAGCAGAGTTCAAACCATCTTAAAGACGAAGGATGGACTCACCCCATATTAACATCAACTACTGTGTGTCCGGATACTTTTGATCTGTGAAGATCGGGTTGATCGCGAGTTTTAAGCAAAGCATGCGAAACAGTTTTGATATTCAGTCAATGCTTATAACGCTGTCATCTAACTAAACAACAGGCTTTATAAGTGCAGAGATGGGAGTAGAAGCGATTGTGTATTATTGCCGTAATGATAAAGGCCAACCTCTCGTTTTCTCATTACTAATCCATTTAGAAGACTTGGAGTTTTTTGCTCTTTTATTTTATTTTGCCATCGAGTTAAAAAGATCTCTTGGTATTTTAATTAAACTGTCAATATATTGTCACAGAAGAAGCCGAGTAGCGCAGTCGCCGTAGTGTAGTAATTATGATACTAGATTGTTTCATGGAGGGCCGTGAGTTCAAAACTCACCTGAACTCAAACATTTTAATTTCTATATTCGGTTCGAGTACATTCTAGAAGTATTCACATATGGCAACAATCATTGTACTGGAATGTTCTGTAGCTGTATATATACAGTATGTGTTCTCGCCCGAGGCACTTCGCTCCTCGCTCTTGTATGAGCAAGTGCTGAATAAACTTTCGTTAGGTGGAGTTAGTGTTCGTCATTGATCTACTTACACCTTCCCCTACGTGACATTATTCTGGCGGAGAAGCTGGGTATCGATCCCAGTACCTCTCGCAAGAAGTTTGAATGGCTTCCAAACGTCGTATCGATGTCTGTGATGGAGGAAGCAACTGATTTCACAAGTGTTCTTCGTCAGATAGTGAGAGAGGAAGTTCAGAAGCCACTTGGGTTGCATGGCGAGCAAAGCACCGATACGCTTCAAGAGGTCATAAGGGAGGAAGTGGAACAGACATTGAACCCAATCTTTCGTCCTTCATTTCCCTTTAAAACTGTGAAAAATTCGAGACCCAGGCGAAGTTACGTTCATACAATGCCGCATGAGGAACCTCTTTGGGCACCAAGGAAGACTGAAGTTAGTGTTCGTCATTCATCTACTTACACCTTCCTCTACGTGACAATATAACCAAGAACTACACGAAAAGAAAATTTTCTATGCAAAGCAGATATAGATAAGGAAATATAAGAATGATAACGAGGTCTTTCGCTATGGCACTGTAGCATAAAACATTCTCGGACTTCTTGCTGCGTCAGTTCAGGATAGAACCTCGAGCTTTTAACGATTACCTGCGTCGTCCTGGTCAGGAGCAACTGACTGTCTACCCTGTTGCTGTAGTGGCCTTAAATAGCCCACAGACGACTTCTGATTGGACAGTAATTACGTAAGGCTGTCTCAGATGGCGTCAACATCCGCGCTGGTGGCGCCGCCGCTACCGTAGTAGCGCAAACATAGCGACAAATACACTCCTGGAAATTGAAATAAGAACACCGTGAATTCATTGTTCCAGGAAGGGGAATCTTTATTGACACATTCCTGGGGTCAGATACATCACATGATCACACTGACAGAACCACAGGCACATAGACACAGGCAACAGAACATGCACAATGTCGGCATTAGTACAGTGTATATCCACCTTTCGCAGCAATGCAGGCTGCTATTCTCCCATGGAGACGATCGTAGAGATGCTGGATGTAGTCCTGTGGAACGGCTTGCCATGCCATTTCCACCTGGCGCCTCAGTTGGACCAGCGTTCGTGCTGGACGTGCAGACCGCGTGAGACGACGCTTCATCCAGTCCCAAACATGCTCAATGGGGGACAGATCCGGAGATCTTGCTGGCCAGGGTAGTTGACTTACACCTTCTAGAGCACGTTGGGTGGCACGGGATACATGCGGACGTGCATTGTCCTGTTGGAACAGCAAGTTCCCTTGCCAGTCTAGGAATGGTAGAACGATGGGTTCGATGACGGTTTGGATGTACCGTGCACTATTCAGTGTCCCCTCGACGATCACCAGTGGTGTACGGCCAGTGTAGGAGATCGCTCCCCACACCATGATGCCGGGTGTTGGCCCTGTGTGCCTCGGTCGTATGCAGTCCTGATTGTGGCTCTCACCTGCACGGCGCCAAACACGCATACGACCATCATTGGCACCAAGGCAGAAGCGACTCTCATCGCTGAAGACGACATGTCTCCATTCGTCCCTCCATTCACGCCTGTCGCGACACCACTGGAGGCGGGCTGCACGATGTTGGGGCGTGAGCGGAAGATGGCCTAACGGTGTGCGGGACCGTAGCCCAGCTTCATGGAGACGGTTGCGAATGGTCCTCGCCGATACCCCAGGAGCAACAGTGTCCCTAATTTGCTGGGAAGTGACGGTGCGGTCCCCTACGGCACTGCGTAGGATCCTACGGTCTTGGCGTGCATCCGTGCGTCGCTGCGGTCCGGTCCCAGGTCGACGGGCACGTGCACCTTCCGCCGACCACTGGCGACAACATCGATGTACTGTGGAGACCTCACGCCCCACGTGTTGAGCAATTCGGCGGTACGTCCACCCGGCCTCCCGCATGCCCACTATACGCCCTCGCTCAAAGTCCGTCAACTGCACATACGGTTCACGTCCACGCTGTTGCGACATGCTACCAGTGTTAAAGACTGCAATGAAGCTCCGTATGCCACGGCAAACTGGCTGACACTGACGGCGGCGGTGCACAAATGCTGCGCAGCTAGCGCCATTCGACGGCCAACACCGCGGTTCCTAGTGTGTCCGCTGTGCCGTGCGTCTGATCATTGCTTGTACAGCCCTCTCGCAGTGTCCGGAGCAAGTATGGTGGGTCTGACACACCGGTGTCAATGTGTTCTTTTTTCCATTTCCAGGAGTGTATCTCTGTCTGTTTCCTGCGTCGAGATCTGGCTTCGATGCACTGCTAAAAAAATGGTTCAAATGGCTCTGAGCACTATGGGACTTAACTTCTCAGGTCATCAGTCCCCTAGAACTTAGAACTACTTAAACCTAACTAACCTAAGGACATCACACACATCCATGCCCGTGGCAGGGTTCGAACCTGCGGCCGTAGCGGTCGCGCGGTTCCAGACTGAATCGCCTAGAACCGCTCGGCCACACCGGCCGGCTTTAATTGTTGAATTCTAGTATGTAAGAGCCTGTGATACAACTTTTGTTTCGTCAACCATTATTCTGTGTTTGTTTGTTTATAAGCCTGTGCTTAGCAGCTGCGTATTTCTCCAGTTCTCCTTTTTTTAATATGTCGCTGATGTTTTGCACAGTGATCGAAAACGGTACGTATGGACATACCGATGTAATTACTTCAGCACTCAGAAGGGGTGTTGTGAAGCTCAGGGATCCTCAGGCTGAGACTGTCGTTAACAGGACGGAGGAAATCCTTTATCTTCTCAAAAAGTTGGAAAATACGACTTACATCTCGCCTTCCAAGGACTCTCCCTAATTTGCTGTATGTAGCGCCGAAGAAAGAGAGAAAGACAATCGGTGGCTCATCACGTGAACGTTCAACATTTTCACGTTTCCTTCTCTTCGAGAACGCTGACTTCATATCACGTAAACCACAGCCATTCTTTCAGAACACGGACTTCAGATACTTAATTTCGGAATACAAATGGTCATCGTCAGAAACAGTTTTTGCTCTCTGTACCAATGTATTTAAAACTGCTTCCTTCTGGAAAGGACATAGATAAGTAAAGTTGCCATTATCCTTACTGGGAAGTTCTTGCGTAATTCGGTGCAAGGTGAAGAACGTGGAAGCATCAGCAATTCAAATAAATGGTTTCAAGTAGCACGCTGATGTTTACAGTACGTGGAATGGTGTCTCTGAGAAAAGAAACGCTACGACAGAACTCACTTATCAGAGCGTATACGGACACAACTGCTGTTGCACTCTTTCAGGTAAGGAAGTAGCTGTGGACTGGCGTCTCCACGCCAGCACGCGTCTGCGTTTTAATATGGGGCAGTTAGCAGTCCCACGCGGATAGACCGCCCATTTGCAAGTCTATGGCGCTTATTCCGCGTTAGTGCCTCATTGTCTTCTTGCCGGCGTCGCGGTGCTCGGCTTTCTGGCGCCAGCTTCCCAGGTTCGTAGCACGCAGTGTTTATTCGTTGTAGGCACATAGGTGCTCGGTCAATAGGTGAACCATGCCTTGTCAGGACAGAAAAGGATTTGAGATGACTACTTTTGCAGAATAGTTAACGGGTTTAGGTGCACATGCGAACATGTCAGCCTATGATTTTCGGCAGTTCTTCCGTTTCTCATAGCCAGAGCCGGTTCGAAAACATTTTCAGCCCTGCCATGCGCCCTGTTCCTCATACCCTTTCACTCGTATCAGTTTTCGCAACTGATCGTGATGCGCACTTTATACTAATCTTGTAATTGTGCACGCCTGATGCCCCTCTCCGCTCTGCGCCTGAAGCGACCGCTACTAATTGTGGTACGTCCTGTCTAGAAATGTTGCAGTGCTGCCACCTGGAGCACCACCTCTTATAATGGCTCCCCAAGTGGCACCTTGTGTCGCTCTGGTCTCAAACGGCCCCTGTTCACAGTCATATTGATAACTTCCACTCTATTTCAAGATGAATTTTCAAAACCCATATATTGCTCCTAACAGATTGTGCTGTAGATGTTCGTATGTTCATGTTGATATGTATTTACAAAATTGGGAAGGAGATAATGTTCCGTTTATCTGATGTGATGATCTGTTGCAAATGGTCTGTGAAAACCTGCGATTTTGAGAACAATGGGTTTCGAGAGCGAAATTTTCACTCTGCAGCGGAGTGTGCCAATAATACGAAACTTCCTGGCAGATTAAAGATGTGTGCCGGACTGAGACTCGAACTCGGGACCTTTGCCTTCCGCGGGCAAGTGCTCTACCGTCTGAGCTACCCAAGCACGACTCACCCCCCGTTCTCACAGCTAGTATCTCGTCTCCTACCTTCCAAACTTCAGAGAAGCTCTCCTGAGAACCTTGCAGAAGTAGCACTCCTGGAAAAGGATATTGCGGAGACGTGGCTTAGCCACAACCTGGGGGATGTTTCCAGAGTGAAATTTTCAAGTTTCATCAATGAATTTGTTTATAAATAACTCTTCTGCTACCAGTCACAATTTTCTTTTATTTATATTTTACACGACGCGGCATGATTCTCATTTTCAAGTGTGTTTTTCTCTGTATATTACGTCTTTTTCGTAATGTTATTGTTTGTAAGCTTCTGCTTTGTTCTGCTGACTTCATGTTTTCTTATGGTCAATTTTTCCAGAGTACCACACATGTTAAACGCCACATACAGTGTTTTGAACACAGTATACATCGATAATAGCAAAATTACATAGAAACAGTTATCTTTTTGTTTACACAGATAAAAATGTATTTGAAAGTGGGAATCAATCACTGAAACGCGTCAAATAAAATATAAATAGAAGAATATAGCGAATAGTAGCAGAAAAGTTATTTATAAGCAAACTCATTGTTGCGTTTATGTAGGATCTAAAAAATGGAAGATCAGCATCATTCTATGGTAGGTTTAAAACACTTGCCCCAAAAATCAGTTAAAAATAAGCATAATTCCTACATTACGAATTAGAAGGAATTTTATTCCTCACATTTGACTTCTAGCAGGCATTAGGTAAAAATCTTACGAACACTTCTAGCGTTATTTTGCAGATGTACAATTGGAATGTTAGGAGCAACTTTCACTATCTCCTACCTTTTAACCCAAAATTCTTAAGGAAAATACGAGACAAGTACAAGATGCAGAGTTAGGAGTGCAGTCGTGAGTCGGATGCAGTGTAAAATCCCAAAACACATTAGGCGTAATATCAAGAAAACGACTTACACGGGCAGGTCATGTTGCTCGATCTGACGCTGGCCGATGTCCGGCAAAATTGTTCCAATATGTTACTGGCAGATATAGTACACAGGATAAGACTAGAAGAAGATGACGTGATGGAGAGGATGCAAATCGTAACATGGAATTCTCTTTCGTCTGGGCGTCTTGGAATTTGACCGCGACAGAATGATGCTTGCTCGACTTAACTACAACAAGATGGTTGCTCGACTTAACCAAAACACTCTATCCTTATAGCAGTCTCATCTCAACCTGAAGTGAAAGCTATTGATTCAACTCTTACAGTGTTATTCATTGATCGTCGTGAGTGCTGAGCAACTTCAAACCACTGTCACTCCACAGTGTGTCTTAGAAATCCCTCCTTGCAATATTTCTTCTTCGCACAGAAGAACATCAAACTACCTGAAAAATTTAAGTCAGGTCGGGATTTTAGTACTGTACGACCTCGAACCTTGTACACCACATTTTTCTATCCCATTTTTGCTCAACCTTCGTTCTTCTGAGATCACGGAATTATGTATTCGAATCATTTCCAGGATGCTAGAAGGTTACAACACAAACGGAAGACGCCTCCATCCACGACTCAGCCCATAAATAAAGATTTCGCGAAACTCTGTTCTCATCTGATCCAAGAACCAACTTTCCTACGACAGTAGCTACAAATCTCTGAAATTACCGAAATTCTGTGCAAAGACGCTAAAAACTATGATGTTTGGAACAATCCCAAAGTCTGAAGCGGGACTAGCAGCCTTGAGAGGTTTTTTGTTTTTACACTGTCGGCAGGCTTTCCCAGCAATCTCTCCTAATATCAGTCAGAGCAACCCAAAGAAAAATTTTAATGCTGTGGCCAGCTAACACAGTATCACCAAAGGATCTATTCTATCCTGTTCTCATGGGCATCACTCTGACTGCAACATAACGTACTACAAAGTTCTAATAGAACTCAGTCAAAGCTCATAATCGACGTTTCCTAGGTCATTGACTTATGTAATTCATAACAGAGAGCGTACTTTCTTCCTTTACGTGTCATTATGTGTTGTTTCCTTTATTTCACAGAGTTTTCACATTTGTCTTGCCTGTCATTTCAAGCGCTTTAGGACTCTTAACTAGAATAAGAGAAGTTCCAGTTCATAAATGCTACTACTTAATACCTGTATACGAAAAATACACCATTCTTCAGATTCTGGCACAGCAGATTACTTCCAGACGTTTTTGCAGTTAAAAGTAACTGAGAAATTTTACATCAATGAATATCGTTAAATGAAGAACGAGATGTATCAAAGTTACAAAGACGAAGCCGAAGTATCTCCGTTTAGGGAATGAAGAAGTTTCAGTATTGAAATTCACAAACAAAAGATCAAACCCTTAACAGATTGTAATAGTTTATTATCTGTTGATTAAATATACTCAGTGCCACGGGCACATGAAAGTAGTTGCTGTAATTTCAGCGATCCACTCACAGTTTATGGGAGGAATTTTTTACGGTTTATTACCCATCCCTACTACCTACTACCTGGTGCGCCGGGTACCTGTACGGGAATTCCTTTGGTATTTATTTCCAGGAGCTACTGAGCTTAGTGCCCCTAAGTACACCGCTAGGCTTGGGACCTTGAAACGCGATGCAAGCGGAAGACGTCACTTGGACGTCCTTGTATAACTACTCGGCAACCTTGACGTTGTCACGTACCGGCTATTTATCACGCTCAGAAGGCGCAATTCTAGATTATTATACAGTAATAATAGCCACATCAGGTAAAATTTTGGTGAAACAATTGAAGTCGAGAAATCTGATAGTATCTTACAGCTGTATAACTGTTGAAATGTAGTAAATTGTAAATCACAGATGATTATGTTGTGGTCTTCAAATCTAAGCCTGGTTAGATGAAGGTCTACCCTTCGCAGATCTCTTCATTCTGGATAACTATTGCAATTTGCACTCGTTTGAAAATGACGACCATAGGCAAACATAGGTCTCCTTGCACAGTTTTTACCCACAATACATCCCTACATTACCAAACTAATCTCTCTTTGATGCCTTCCGATGTGTCCCATCAGACGATTCCTTCTTTTAGTAAATGTGTGCCATAAATTTATTGACTAAAATTCTGTATGGATATTTAACTGATAGAAAATTGACTTGTGGATCAGTTACGTGTCGTTGCTATCTAACGAAACCTACGTCTAATCACTATTTCTTTGCTTTCGTTGTCAAAAAGGAGACAAGTTGTAGGCAGTGAAAGTCGTGCAAAAACCACGAGAAAGGTCTTCGTTGGAATTAAGACCATAAGATATTTTATATCGGCTGCGACATACACAAATTTATTAAAAGACAATTCCATTTTCCACCGTATTATGATCACAGTCATTCATATCACCATCAAGTGATTCCGGTGCTGTGCCATTTTCAAGTGGTACTCATGGTGTAAAATTATAACGATGGGAGTAGCACTCCTACGATATAAAATTACGATGACAATCGTTAGGCCAAAGAATTAACTACAATGAAAGTTGCTTGACCTAAGAATTACCTGTGTGTGTATCCATTACACATCTAGCTACGTGGGTGGTATCCTCCAATGTACAGTGCATAACTGACCAGCTTAGGTGTCCGTAATTCTCAAGCACATACGCAGGTAGACAGATTTACCACCTAACTCGATACAGAAGCCTCGAAGTCTTTGGTTCATGCCTTCCACTCGACTCGCCGGACCAGGGCGAGACTATCAGTTCTGGGAACAACGCTGCACACTGTCAGATTTAAAAAAAAAATTAATTAAAAAAATCAAAATCGTTAGATGGCTGCATCCTCGTCCCCCAATTGCTGCCAGAACAGCTTCTTCAATATGTTGAATGAGGCCTCCACATATGCAGACTGATTGCCTGTTGTAATGCTTCCAATCCGTTGCTTTCATTTTCCCAGGGGTCTCTTGTTAACTCACAGTTGTTTTAGCAAGAAGTGAAGTGAATCTCAATGGTTTAGTTTCATTTTCAGTAAAATACAACAACTCGAACCAGTTGATCATCAGAGTGGGCGTCATGTCCTCAGTTCTCGTTGGTCCCTGCCTCACCTGTACCGGACTTAAAGACCCACCGTTGACACGTCACCCACAGCAACAAAGTAAAGGAGTAGGAATAGTTCCTGTACTTCCTGTAGAGCAGGCAATATCTGCAGGAGAAAATACACTACTGGGCATTAATATTGCTACACCAAGAAGAAATGCAAATGATAAACGGGTATTCATTGGACAAATATATTATACCAGAACTGACATGTGATTACATTTTCATGCAATTTGGGTGCATAGATCCTAAGAAATCAGTACCCCGAACGACCACCTCTGTCCATAATAACGGCCTTGATACGTCTGGGCATTGAGTCAAACAGAGCTTGGATGGCGTGTACAGGTAAAGCTGCCCATGCGGCTTCAACACGATACCACAGTTCATCAAGAGTAGTGACTGGCGTATGGTGACGAGCCAGTTGCTCGGCCACCATTGACCAGACGTTATTCAGTTGGTAAGAGATCTGGAGAATGTGCTGGCCAGGGCGGCACTCGAACATTTTCTGTATCCAGAAAGGCCCGTACAGGACCTGCAACATGCGGTCGTGCATTATCCTGCTGAAATGTAGGGTTTCGCAGGGATCGAATGAAGGGTAGAGAAACGGGTCGTAACACATCTGAAATGTAACGTCCACTGTTCAAAGTGCCGTCAATGCGAACTAGAGGTGACACAGACGTGTAACCAATGGCACCCCATACCATCACGCCGGGTGATACGCCAGTATGGTGATGACGAATACACGCTTCCTATGTGCGTTCACCGTGATGTCGCCAAACACGGATGCGACCATCGTGATGCTGTAAACAGAACCTGCATTCATCCGAAAAAATGACGTTTTGCCATTCGTGCACCCAGGTTCGTCGTTGAGTACACCATCGCAGGCGCTCCTGTCTGTGATGCAGCGACAAGAGTAATCGCAGCCATGGTCTCCGAGCTGATAGTCCATGCTGCCGCAAACGTCGTCGAACTGTTCGTGCAGATGGTTGTTGTCTTGTGAACGTCCCCATCTGTTGAGTCAGGGATCGGGACGTGGCTGCACGATCCGTTACAGCCATGCGGATAAGATGCCTGTCAGCTCGACTGCTAGTGATACGAGGCCGTTGGGATCCAGCACGGCGTTCCGTATTACCCTCCTGAACCCACCGATTCCATATTCTGCTAGGAGTCATTGGATCTCGACCAACGCGAGCAGCAATGTCGCGATACGATAAACCGTAATCGCGATAGGCAACAATCGGACCTTTATCAAAGTCGGAAACGTGATGGTACGCATTCCTCCTCCTTACACGAGGCATCACAACAACGTGTCACCAGGCAACGCCGGTCAACTGCGGTTTGTGTATGACAAATCGGTTGGAAACTTTCCTCATGTCAGCACGTTGTAGGCGCCTCAACCGGCGCCAGCCTTGTGTGAATGCTCTGAAAAGCTAATCATTTGCATATCACAGCATCTTCTTCCTGTCGGTTAAATTTCGCGTCTGTAGCACGTCATTATTGTGGTGTAGCAATTTTAATGGCCAGTAGTGTACATTATCGAGACACATTAATGGGACTGCCTGTCAAAAGTCTGAATATGGTCCCCAAGGATAGATCCATTGTGCCTTTCCGAAAGATGACATCAGCCAGGTAATGCCACGAAAACATTCCCCAGACGATATCGCTCCGTCCTCTAACCTGGTCCCTTCAGATGATTAGTGATTTCTCCCTGTGTGGACGATGATGCTGCTGATTCCGCAACTGATGTTCACGTAATGTAAAGCCGCTCCACTTGCGTTTTTAGAGCTATGTTAAGTTCACACGGCCTGTTTCGCCCTTTACATTAGGCTTAATGTAGGGACCGAAACCGGTCGTGTAAGCTTAATAAAGTTCTTAAATAATGTAATGAGAGTGACTTTCATTAATCTTCTGATCATTATTGCAGGATGTTTGATTTCAGATGGTTCACGCTGTACACGTCAACGGGCCTCTGGCTGGTGGAGCGTAAGACGTGATTTATCTGAAAGGGCTACCTGTCGCCTCTCACTGGACGTCCATTTGAGGTACTGGAGTGCAATTTCCAGCCTTCGTCGCCGTTGAACAGTAGCCAGCATGCCTGCATGAACCAGGCACCTGCCACGGAGGCCCGTACACAGCTACGTTCGCTGGACGGTTCATCAAGGCGGTCGGTTGCTCACCAGTTACACGTCCATTCATCTGTACACATCTCCGTAGCCGTCTTTCATCCCTGTCATCTATGGCCCGTGTGCACTACAGTTGGCTCGGCGCCGGTTTTGGATAGCACAGTTTATCCATGCACGGTATGATTTAATCAAGACTGTACACGATCAGTTTACTAACTTAGCTGTTTCGGAAATGCTTCTAACCTTGCTCCGTAAGCCAATGTTGTTGCCCATGTGGACGTCAGACGTCACGTTGTCATCGAACATAGATGAGACTGGTCTGTGTAGTACTTGAGATACGTCTGGCCCATGGCTTTCGATAGCCATCCAAAGGGCTTAAGTTATTTACACTAATAACCTTCAAAGTTATAATTTAGAGAATGATCTTTAAGGCTTCTCGTACTTGACAAATGCATTCACAATGTGATTCAGTTGCTACTAGATTAGTGTTTTGCCGTACTGTGAACTAACTATATTAAACTAATTTCTGAATTTCTTATGCTGCTAATATCACCAGTTCCTTCAAAAACTACAGCGATTGATAAACAACAAAGACATTTTTATAACGCAACCTACGACCAGCCTAAAGACAGAAGTAATGACACTTTCTGCAGGACCTGACCATCATTTTGCAGGACAATGCTCAAGCACGTAGAGTGCAAGCTGTTACTTATTTGATTAACTTCTCATGGTTGGGATTTACAGTCATATAGTATTTCAAAAGGCATCATAGTCGCCGTTGACTATATAAAATATTTATTGTTACTATTGCAATTTCGGCCTTATGGCCATTTTCAGGTAACACTGCAAAGTCACCTTCTGTCAGAATATAAAACTATCTGAATATAAACATGTACTCATGTCAGATAGTTTTATATTCTGACAGAATGTTACTTGAAAATGGCCATAAGGCCGAAATTGCAATACTAACAATAAATATTTTATACAGTCAACGGCGACTATGATGTCTTTTAAGAAATGTTACTAATTTGTTTGACTGATGGGGCTGCTAAGTGCTATACCACCTACTGCACTCCCCTGACTTAAGCCCTTTTGAGTTCAACTCGATTTCTAAACTAAAGGAAACACTTCACGGCATTCGCTTCAGAACTGCAACAAATCCGTTGGGCAATAGACCGCGCCGCTCGAACTGTCAAACAACTGGCACTGCTAAGAGTATCCTACGACTTCCACATAGCTGGCAAAGGGTTATGCACAACGCTGGTGACTACTTTGAAGGTCAGTAAAACTTTGAAACACGTCTCCATTTTGTACGAGTTGTAAATAAATAGTTGCCACTATTAAAGTTCTAACCCACGTATATGAGTGTACAGAACATAGTTCAAGAGACATGTCGCCATATACTTTAAGCTGCGTGAAAATGGAACACAGAACGGAAGTCGTCAGATACGGCTGAATTATGTGGACAATTACGTTTGAAATATTTTAAATATATGTTAAACATGTGAAGAGATGGATAGAAAGCAAGGAGGAAGGAGGAGATGGACACAGAGTGAGGGGAGAAAGCAATGGACAAAGGAGGAGGATGGGGAAATGTGCGGAGAGTGTGGAGAGAAGGAAATGGGCAAAGAAAGGACTGAGATGGACAGCGAAGGAGGAGGAATAGACAGGCAGAGAGAGAGACAGAGAGAGAGAGAGAGACAGAGAGCGGCAGAAGACGGACAGAGAGAGGGGAAGAGGAAATGGACAGAGGAAGGGGAGGAGAAGATGGACAAATAGGGGGAGGAGGAGATGTATTGAGAAGAGGTGAACGATGAGATGGACAGAGAAAGAAAGGGGGAGGATGGAGATGGACTAATAGAAGATATGAATAAATACCTACCCGGACAACACCAAGTACGTAGCTAGTGCGTTAATAAACATGCTCGGATTTTTCACGTAGCTGAATACGAGTTTGTTCAGTAGCGTGCCGAATATGAAATATGAACACTGCTAGGCCATCACTTCTCACTAAAACAACCTGAATTGAGGAGCGCAGTAGAGTACTACTTCCGCATAGGGTGGCTAGGCATGCCTGATGCTCTGCAGGTGTTGCTGCACTTTGCTACAGCCTTGAGTAATTTCACCTTTCCTGTAGACAACAGCATTGAGTCACTGCAGCTCTCTGATTATCGATTCTTCACTTAAGTGTATGGTTTGTCCAAAAGGCGTGGCAGACGGGTGTTGGCGCGCTCTGGTGGCGATTGGTCAGAAGCTAGAAGTTAGGCCCCGTCAGGATGAGGACTAGAACTGGCGATCAGTACAGAGGGGAAGCGGATCACTCCGTTGGCGAGAGAGGAGAGAGAGAGAGAGAGAGAGAGAGAGAGAGAAAGGGAAGCTGCTTGTCTGCCGCGAGTCCAGCAGGATAGCTTGTGTGGTTGGCACTTCACGTGACCGAAGGACTGCTGTTGATTTCAGTAAAACTGCTACATTAGTAGCCGAAGTCACGCGTTTAGATGACGGTGATTGCTTCTGTTTCTAGTGACATATGATCTCGCCTGCATACTTGCGACAACAGTAGGCTTGTCTTTAACATAACCGCAACATTTTGAAAACACCGTTAGTCGTAAATTGCGATGGGAAAAGGAAGTGATTCGTCCGTTAACCCGTTCCCGAGCAGTGACGTCAAGTGATTCGTCACACTGTTAAATTTCTGCGTGTCATATGCTGCTTTTTATACGTTATATTTGACGAATTTGTTTGTTAACGTGTATTTTCTTTAAGTCTAGATTTAGTCTGTTGCAGACTGTTTTGTGTACCTGGTAGCAGGTAGCCGCCTCACGATTAGTCCTAGCCCGGACTGGTGGTTGCGCATCGGTGACCAACTTCCTCTATGCATTGCCTTCTCTGCTTGGTCTTTCGTCACCAGCTGAATGGAATTTGACCACTACGCGGATGAGTTGTACCCGCTCTAAAAGTTTCGTGATGTGTTCGGTAGCCGAACTTGGGACTAAGCCACTCCATATCGTCCGGTAGTTCCGGAATAGAGGTTAAGTCACTTATCGTATCTACTTCAGACTTTTTTTCATCAGCCACAAAAGTTCAAGCGACCCAAGAGGCCGCTAGACCTAATGTACTGTGGGAGCCGTATTGGCGATCTTATTATCATATTCATTAATTGTAATGCAATATTCATGTACTGCTGAGTGGTTGTGTACCGGAAATTGTTCAGCCTTGTTGCTTATGCTGTCGTATGTCCAGACGCAGTTTTTTTCTGTAATGGGGTTGAAGCACTAAGGTCTGTTTTTTTATGATCAAATTCTGTTCCAGGTTCTTAGCGTAGATTAAATTAATGTTATAACTATAGTTGACCAATGGGTTTGTTTTAATTGGGATTGAAGTGCCTTCCGTGTTAATCTATTTTCATATTTATTACTCTTGTAAAGTTGTTTGGTGACCATTTTGCCAAATATATGTTATCACTGAGTAAATTGTTAAATTTAATGGTCAGTAAAACTGGGTAACGAAAACTAAATGAAGGTTTGTAAACACATAGTCCAGTCCTTCCCGAAATTCCCGTAAGTCATAGTTTGTATGTATCTGTGTGTGAGCGTGTGATGATTTCGCCCCGTTAACAGCAACGTGCTCATTTCTGTTGTCTGGGAAATCCTAAATCCAGTTTTTACAATGACTACATCACGTGCCATTCACGCCTTTAGATATGAAAGAACAATGTCATGAAGTCATTAATGTGAGAATCATTTAACACAGGTAAAATACTGGCAATCAAGCGTACAAGTGCGACCCAAGAGGTCACAAGGCGAAGCCAAATATCATACAACCAAAGACAATACAAGTACTAAGTAAGCTACAACATAATATCGTAACTTAACAAGTATAAAGCCGTAAAAAATTAGCTACAATTAATACAAGAGTTTTATATACATACAGTACATTCATCGTAGCTTATTTTTCACTGTGTTTATACGCTTGAAGTTACGAAATTCTCCCCAAGCACTACCATCCTAGCGTTTGTAGGGAGGTTTGTGTGTTTCAATGATCCACTGAGCTATGCCGGCGGGAGCAATGCTCCTAGTAGCGTCACCCATGCCAGACTAGTCGGTTGCTGAGATTCCAGTCCCTCTAGGGCACTATCTTCTTAAGAGTACGTGGGTGGCAACAACAGGGGCCCTTAGCTAAATTTGACATTACTTCCACTTACTTGTGTCAGCCATCTTTTGTTCAACCGTTACAATCGTATATGCACCACAAGAAGCAAAAAAGATGAATCTAGAACCTTATACGAAGCAGTACAAAAGACTGAAAAAATACTGTGCTACTAATCAGATTATTATGATGGATTACTTCAACGCCAGAATAGGAAATATCCCAGTAAATAATATTATACGACCTTTTGCAGAAGTGGTATGTAATGAAAATGGAAAAAATACTAAGAGATTTTGCGTTTACAATAATCTAACACTAATAAACTCACATTTTAAGAAAATAGATATACATAAATATACTTGGGCAAGTAGAGGTCTTAGATCGATTATTGACAACATTTTCGCAAATGATAAGTTATCCGGTCAAGTAAGGGATAGAAGAGCTTACAAAGGAAAAAAATGTAGGACCAAATCATCTATTAATCTCCAGAATAGATCTTTTTGTGAAAAGGAAGAAAATAACAAAACAAACAACTAACCAACACGAACAGACCGTTAATAAAGTATACTTGCTTGAAGAGAACAGCATCAAACATGTTTCAAAGCAGCTTCAATAAAGAGTTAGCGGACTTGCAAACTAAAGATAATGTAGAAGAACAGCAGCAAAATCTATAGAATGTGATATATAGAGTATCAGGAGGAGCTCTTGACAAAAAGGAAAAAATAAGGAAGAGAAAGTGCCTAAATATTTGAAATGAGAATATAATGAAAGATGTTTGAGAAAAACAGGGTGCATATACAAAATACTTAAGCAACGACACAGCTGAAAAGAAGCAGTCCTACACGAAGAGAAGAAATATTCCTAAATGTGTAGTAGCAAAAGCACGCCAAAAATTGGGATAGACTTATTTCTGGTATCGAGAATGATGTTCATGGGAAACAGTGAATGGCTTATAATGTTTTAAAAACTTTTAACACAACAGAAAAGGAAAACAATCAAATAAACAACTTTGAACAACAACAACGAGGAAATTATTACAAAGGGTTATGGTATGATTTTACAACACAAGAAACCGAAATTAAACCAATACGTGAAAAGACATCAGATGAAATACAGTCTGACGAAATAACATCTGCTTAACATCACTTGAGAACAAAACAACGACAGGAAGAGATGCTATCAATGCTGAACTGCTAAAATATGGGGCAATGATGCTATGTCTACGATAGCTACTTCTCTTAAATGAAGCTTGGAGGAAAAAGAGCATCCTCAAAGACTGGAAGACTGCTAGAGTAATATCAGTTTTTAGGAAAGGAGATAAAAGCCTGGATCCAGCATACGAGACATATGCTAAGATTTTAAACACAAGACTTAAAAACATAGCGGAAGTAGTACTGCATGAGGAACAAATGGGTTTTAGAAAAGGACACTCTACGACAGATGCAGTTTTTATTTTACAACATACAATATAAAAACGCAGAGACTAGAATAAAGAAACGCACATTTCCCTTATCGATTAAAACAAAATGGTTTTGACAGTGTCAATAGGCAGAAACTTTCGAAGATAATAACGAATCGCAGATATTCGAAACAACGAACAAATGCGAGAAGAAATTTGTATCAGAACACGACTATCACTCTAGATCCAAACGGAAAAATAGTTAATGAGATACCAGCTAAAAAAAGGAGTACACAAAGGCTGCTGTATCTCCCCAACTTTAACATTTACATACATTAAATACTGCGTGTATGGGAACCAGAATTTCAAACGGTATATACCTAGACGGGGTACTCTTTCAAATAACTTACTATAAGCTAACGATGCAGTGATTCTGTAGATAAAGAAGAGGATCTTCAGAAAGCAATTTACTTACTGAAACAAAACAGTTGCAGTCCTCATGCTGCTCTATGTAAGCGAGACCTGGGTGATTAGCAAAAAGTAATAAATATCTCCACAGTAAAAACTAAGACAATGCCTTTCATGGGGAATGAACACGTTAGAACCAAAATAGTGGTAGATCAGAAGATTTTAGAGCAAGCAAACCACTTCAGTTGTCTAGGATGGGAGGTGACATATGGGTACAGCAAAGCTATAAAAATTAATCTTAGTAAATTCAGCCTTGTATATGGAAGAATCACGAGAAACCTTAAAAACAAAACTCATAGAGATACTCAAATTAAATTCCACAAAACAGTTGCAGTCCTCATGCTGCTCTATGTAAGCGAGACCTGGGTGATTAGCAAAAAGTAATAAAGCTGTATTCAGACACAAGAAATGAAATTCCTGAGACGAGTTAAGGGTTGCACAATAGAAGACAGACTAAGGAATCAAGCTATTAGAAAAGAACTAAAATTTTTTATTCTAAACAATAAAATTCTAGATTATATGACAAAATGGAACGAACACCGAAAAAGAATAGAGTGTGACAGACTCCCTAGAAGGCCAGAAATAACAAGTATCAACGAAGAAGAGATAGAGGAAGACCTCGACAACTATGTGTATTCTAACATGCATCTCCACCTAATATCTGAAGAGTAGAATAAGAAGGAAAGGAAGAAGAAGGAGTTACGAAATTATATTGTGCCTTACTTTGTACTTGTCTTTGGTTGTATGATCAGTATCCAACATGGATTTTCTCCAAATATATTGATTCTGTTAATAGTTACCTTGAAAAAAATGTTCGATAGCAAGCTTATTTTTGTAAGATCTCTGTTAGTGGAATCAGTATTTTTACGGAAGAGAGTTCTTTCTCTAAATGTGTCGTAATGCGACAGTATGAAACATGTTCCATGTCCCTAACACATATTGAAGCCGCGATATAGGTCTACAATTGTATCCATCTGTCCCACGACCAATCTGGAAAATCGGAATGATCTGCTCTTTCTTCCAATCACTAATTACCCATCGTAGCTCCAGCGACCTACGATAAACTGTTGCCTCAAGAGAAGCTAGCTATTCCGCATAACCTCTGAAGAATCACACAGATACTGAATTCGGACCGTATGCCTTCCCACTCTTGAACAATATTGTTTAATTTGAATATTCGTTAATTTCCTAATCCGCAATGACTCATCACAGAACCTGCTACTTCGGCGTTCGTGAGGTGACTAAAAGTAGGAACCGCATTATAATCGTCCGCAGTGAAATCATTTCGGAGGTACGAATTCATTATTTCAGCCTTCTCTCTGCAATCTTTCATTTAGTATCAGTGTGGTCAATCAACGACTGAATAGATGATTTAGATCTTCTTACGACTTTCAGTAAGACCAAAACCTTCTTTGAATTTTTGTCAGATCGTCTGTGAAAACGTTACTTTCGAATTCATTGAAAGCTTCTCGCATGCCTTAAGCCGGCTTCGTTCTTTTGTTTGTCAACAATGGTTTGACCTCGTTTACATCTTTAAAAAAGTTCTCTTTTCTTTCAGGGTATGGCAGTCGAACCACAGAGAGTCTTTCCCTTCCATCAGAATTTTGGTCGACACATACAGAGAAGTATCGTGCAATGCTTTTGAATTCATTTTTGCTCCACATCTTTGTCCTAATAGCTGAATATTTGTCCAATACCACTGATTAATACGGGGAGTAAACGGTACCTCTTATTTAATACGGCAGTTGAAACACACAGAGTCTTTCCCTTCCATCAGAATTTTGGTAGGCACATACGGAGATGTATCATACAATGCTTTTGAATTCGTTTCTGCTCCACATCTTTGTCCTGAGAGCTGAATATCCATCCAGTACCACTCACTAATACGGGGACAAGGTACGTTTTAACTACTAAATTTGCAGAAGCTGTGGGCAAGCAACTGAAAAAATATGACAAAGATGTAGGGAATTCAGCGTTTTTTATATGTGTCAGAAGTCTTCTGATTGGTTTGATGCGGCCCGCCACGAAATCCTCTCCCCCGCCAACCTCTTCGTCTCAGAACAGCACTTGCGACATGCGTCCTCAATTAAAAGCTGGATGTATTCAAATCTCCGTCTTCCACTACAGTTTTTGCCGTTTACAGCTCCCTCTAGTACCATGGAAGTTATTCCCTGATGTCTTAACGGATGTCCTATCATCCTGTCGCTTCTCCATGTCAGTGTTTTCCACATATTCCTTTTCTCTCTTGATTCTACGCATAAGCTCCTCATACCTTACCTTATCAGTCCACCTAGTTTTCAACAATCGTCGGTAACACCACTTCTCAAATGCTTCGATTCTATTCTGTTACGGTTTTCGCGCAGTCCATGTTTCACTACCATACAATGCTGTACTCCAGACGTACATTCTCAGAAATTTCTTCCTCAAATTAAGGCCGGTATTTGATATTAGTAGACTTCTCTTGGCCAGAAATGCCTTTTTTGCCATAGCGAGTCTGCTTTTGATGTCCTCGTTGCTCCGTCCGTCATTGGTTATTTTACTGCCTAGGTAGCAGAATTCCTTAACTTCATGTACTTCGTGACATCAATCCTAATGTTACGTTTCTTGCTGTTCTCGTTACTACTATTTATCAATACCTTCGTCTTTCTTAGATTTACTCTCAATCCATACTCCGTACTCATTAGACTGTTCATTCCTTTTAGCAGGTCATGTAATTCTTCTTCACTTTCACTCAAAATAGCATTGTCATCAGCTAATCATATAATTGTTATTCTTTCACCTTGAATTTTCAATCCACTCCTGAACCTTTCTCTAATTTCCATCATTGCTTCTTCGATGTACAGATTGAACAGTAGGGGTGGAAGACTACATCCCCGTCTTACACACTCTTAATCCGAGCCCTTTATTTTTGGTCGTCCACTTCTATTAATCCGTCTTGACTATCGTACATATTGTATATTATCCGTCTCTCCCTACAGCTTACCCCTATTTTCGTCAGGATTTCGAACATCTTGCACCATTTTACATTGTCGAACGCTTTTTCCAGATCGAGGGATCCTATGAACGTGTCTCGATTTTTCTTTAGTCTTGCTTCCATTATCAACCACAACGTCGGAATTGCTTCTCTGGTTTCTTTACCTTTCCTAAAGTTAAATGATCGTCATCTAATACATCTTCAATTTTCTTTTCCATTCTTCTGTATATTATTCTTGTCAGCCAACTGGACGTATGGGCTATTAAGTTGATTGTGCGATAATGTTCGCACTTGTCAACTCTTGCATTCTTCGGAATCGTGTAGACGATATTTTTTTCTGTAGTGAGATGGTATGTCGCCAGACTCATACATTCTATACATCAACGTGAGTAGCCGTTTTGTTGCCACTTCTGCTAATGATTTTAGAAATTTTGATGGAATTTTATCTCGCCCTTCTGCCTTATTTGATCTTAAGCACTCCTAAGCTCTCTTAAATTCTGATTCTAATAGTGGACCCCTTATCTCTTCTATATCGACTCCTGTTTCTTCTTCTTTCACATCAGACAAATCTTGCCTCTCATAGAGGCCTTCAGTGTACTCTTTCCACCTATCCGCTCTCTCCTCTGCATTTAACAATAGAATTCCGGTTGCCTTGTTCATTTTACCACTCTTGCTTCTAATTTCACCAAAGGTTGTTTTGACGTTCCTAAATGCTGAGTCAGTCCTTCTGACATTAATTTCTTTCGCGATTTCTTCACATTGTTCATGCGGCCATTTCGTCTTAGCTTCCCTGCACTTCCTGTTTATTTCATTCCTCAGCGACTCGTATTTCTGTATTCCTGAATTTCCCTGAATAGTTTTGTACTTTCATCGATCAGCTGAAGTATTGCGTCTGTTACCCATGTTTTCTTTGCAGTTACCTTCTTTGTTACCTTCTTTGTACTTATGTTGTTCTTCCGAACTTCTGTGACCTCCCATTTAAGTGTTGTCCGTTCCTCTTCATATGTACTGGCTACTGAGCTATTCCTTATTGTTGAAGCTGCAGCCTTAGAGAACTTCAGGCGTATTTCGTCATTCCTTAGTACTTCCGTATCCCACTTCTTTGCGTACTCATCCTTCCTGGATAATTCTTAAATTTCAGCCTACTCTTCATCACTACTACATTGTGATCTGAGTCAGTAACTTCTCCTGCGTATGCGTTACAATTCAGTATCTGATTTCGGATTCTCTGCCCGACCATGATGCAATCTAACCGAAATCTTCCCGTATCACCTGTCCTTTTCCAAGTATAACTCCTCCTCCTCCTGTAATGTGCTAGCAGCAAGGTATGAGAGAGAAGAAAGAATAATTGAGTTCTGTAATGAATTTCACCTAGTAATATAGAATACTTTTTCAGGAATTCAGAGTTATGTTTCAACATCGTTCTCGGAATTTATTAGAGGTGAAGCCATACTTCCCAACCGATAAAATAAAAAAGTAACTTCGTAAGAGTAGTGTGGTGTCACCGCCAGACACCACACTTGCTAGGTGGTAGCTTTTAAATCGGCCGCGGTCCGCTAGTATACGACGGACCCGCGTGTCACCACAGTCAGTAATTGCAGACCGAGCGCCACCACACGGCAGGTCTAGAGAGACGTACTAGACTCGCCCCAGTTGTACAGCCGACGTTGCTAGCCATGGTTCACTGAGAATTACGCTCTCATTTGCCGAGACGATAGTTAGCATAGCCTTCAGCTACAGTTGCTACGACCTAGCAAGGCGCCGTATTCAATTGCTATAATACTTCTGTATCATCAAGAGCAATGTTCTACAAATGTGGATTAAAGTTAAGTATTCCAGAAGCTACGTACTTTTCTTTATAGCATTCATTACGTATTCTGTTTCAGACCTCACGCCATCCTGCGTGAGCTTATAGCGTGCATTTCGGCCTCCTCTAAAAACAGTGTTGGCAATTCTGCCGACACTTCAAGTAGTTCCCATGTACGGAAGCATTCTCCGAGAGAAGGTATTTACTGGTGCCAGACAGTGATCTAGATTTCATGAGAATCTGCATAAAACTACCTTAAACACTAAAATAAAGAAACCGATGTTTGGACTCAGAAAATACGTATGCCTTTGCAGCAGCGCTCTGTCATATGCATCCAATTCTCTTATATTTTCTGAAGAGTCTGCTTTGATCAAACTTCAACTTTGATGCACATATTTGTATTAAATAACTATCAACAACTTCCCAGAGCATTTTTTTGTTTTGCACGTAACAGCAATCAAATAAAGAACCGTTTTTCTGACGAACGCGAGAAAGGAAGAAAGCCAGTTCCATCGTCTTACGTAGTGTTGGCGTCATCCTCTTGGTATTCCAAGGTGAATGTCAGGAAAAGATTATTTTCAAAGGGACTGTTGTTAATCCAGACACACGTACTTAATCTCTAGCCCATTAAAGCGGCAATTTCTTAATATTTTAGTGCCATCAGTTAACTGTTATTGCCTGCTGCCTGCAAGTTTACATAGCTCTGACAGTTCTATGGTAAGTTCTACACAATTCTCTGCAATCACGAGAATACAATGTTATAATAACGAAAAAGTGGTAATTAAGGAGTAGGTTTAATAATGAATAAAAAAGTAGGACCGCGGATAAGCTACTATGAACAGCATAGTAACGCATTATCCTAGCCAAGATAGACACGAAGCGCACACCCACCATATTAATACAAATTTGTAGGCCAACCAGTTCCACAGATGATGAAGAGTTTGAAAAAATGTATTATTAGATAAAAGAAATCATTCAGATAGTTAATGGAGACGAAAATTTAATGCTCATGGGAGACTGGAATTCGATAATAGGAAAAGAAACAGAAGGAAAAACAGTAGGTGAATATGGACTGGAGGGGGAAAGTAATGAAAGAGGAAGCCGCCTGGTAGAATTTTGCACAGAGCATAACTTAATCATAACTGACACTTGGTTTGAGAATCACGAAAGAAGGTTGTATTCGTGGAAGAGGCCTGGAGATACTGGAAGGTTTCAGATAGATTATATAATAGAGATTTAGGGACCAGGTTTTAATTTGTAAGATATTTCCAGGGCAGATG
The DNA here is from genome assembly GCF_023864275.1 of Schistocerca cancellata. Lineage (NCBI taxonomy): Eukaryota > Metazoa > Arthropoda > Insecta > Orthoptera > Acrididae > Schistocerca > Schistocerca cancellata. The sequence goes on from NC_064628.1 coordinate 484,941,755, forward strand.
TGGACTATGGCCACAATTAGTTGGCTATGAACTGCAGATTAAAACTGAAGAAACTCCGAAAAGGTAGGAGTTTACGGAGATAAGATCACGGTAAATTGAAAGAGTTTTAGAGAGTGCATTAGGGAATTATTGACGACAGCTGGCGAAAGCAATACACTGGAAGAAGACTGAATAGCTATGAGAGATGAAATAGTGGAGTCAGCAGAGAATAAGTATGAAACTTCCTGGCAGATGAAAACTGTGTGCGGGACCGAGACTCGAAATCGAGACCTTTGCCTTTCGCGGGCAAGTGTTCTATTAGAGCACCAGGTCCCGAGTTCGAGTCTCGGTCCGGCACACAGTTTCAATCTGCTAGGAAGTTTCATATCAGCGCACACTCCGCTGCAGAGTGAAAGTCTCATTCAGAGAATAAGTAGGTTAAAAGACGAGGACTAGTAGCAGTCCTTAGGTGATACAAGAGATATTAAATGTAGTTGACGCAACGAGAAAATATAAAAATACAGTAAATGAAACAGGCGAAAGGGAATACAAATGTCTAAAATATGAGTTTGATAGGAACTGCAAAATGGCTAAGCAGGAATGGCTAGAGGATAAATGTAAGGATTTAGAAGCATATATCACTATGGGAAAAATAGATGCTGCCTACAGGAAAAATCAAGAGATCTTTGAAGAAAAGAGAATCACCTATGTGAATGACAAAAGTTTAGATGGAAAATCAGTCCTAAGCAAAGAAGGGGAACCCGAACGGTGGAGGGAACATCTGGAGTGTCTATATATGGGAGATGTACTGAGGGCAATATTGTGGAAATTGAAGAGGACGTAGATAAAGATGAGACGGGAGATACGATACCGTGTGAATAATGTGACAGAGCGAGGCAAAACAAGGCCCCAGGAGTAGACAACAGCAGATGAAAGAGTTTTGTCAGGGCTGGCTCTCCTAAGACCGTCAGTGCGTTAGAAGCACTGACAGTCTTAGGAGAGCCAGCCCTGACAAAACTCTTTCATCTGCTGAGCAAGACGCATGAGACAGACAAAATACCCTCAGACTTCAAGGAGAATATAATAATTCCAGTTCCAAAGAAAGCAGGTGTTGACAAGTGTGAAAGTTACCGCACCATCAGTTTAACAAATCTTGCTTGCAAAATACTGATACAAATTCTTTGCAGGCAAATGGAAAAACTGGCAATAGAGGACCTCGGGGAAGATCAGTTTGGATTCCGGAGAAATGCAGGAACTCACGAGGCAATGATGATCTACAACTTCTCATAGTAAATAGGTTAAGAAAAGGTAAACGTACGTTTATACCAGTTGTTGACTTAAAGAAACCTTTTGTCGGTGTTGACTGGAATATTCTCTTTGAAATTATGACGGTAGCAGGGGTAAAATATAGGGGGCGAAAAGATATTTACGACTTGTTCAGAAACCAGATGGCCGTTATAAGAGTCGAGGAGCACTGAGATGGAGCTGACGTCAGAACTGGTCCCACACATCTATAAGGGGCAGATCTGGAGCTCTTTCTGCCCACCAGAGTATTATTTCAACATCACGCAGACATTTCATGGCCATATGTCCCGTTGAAGAATGGCACCACGAGACTGCCGCATGAATGCCTCTCCAACACATTGGAAGAATGGGGCCTTTCCCCAGGACATCACCATATTCGCATTTTATGGTCACCTGAGGTAGAGTGCAAGAAAGGTGATTCATCGCTGAACACATTCATCGTCCATGCTAATCACGGTAAAACACCAAACACATTTTTTGTGTTGAAATATCAACGGCAGCCTACGAGTGGAATGGTAATTCACTAGCCTGGATCCTGCTATTCTGCCACCGATACTGCGGGGTGACACAGTACGTTTCAGTGAGCCCTTATCTTCTTTTCAGACGGCAGGCGCAGGCGCGAAGAGGTTATGATGTGCATGGTGTACAATACGGCGATAGTCCCTGTTGGTGGTCAGACATGGGCGACCTCACTTCGCTGTGCAGTCGAACATAGGGCCTTTGTTACATCCGAATGCCTGGATATCGGACTATTCGATCAGCTGGCCAAATGGAGAGCCACAATGAGGCCCATTCCAGACTCTATCACCTGCCGGTAATGCTATCTCTCTTGTGTACGCGACATCTGGGTGTCGTTACATACCCCACAAAGTCTGGTGACAACACCAAACATGAGCAACACTAACGCGCTCTGGTGGCCGTTCTGGCACAGGGAATTGCAACTTTGATGATTTACATATCGGCCAATGGCTTGTTCGAGTACCACATTACATTGACATCCGAATGTATTCTTCTCACGCTGTGTACCTGGCAGAACAGAGACTCCGTCGGATACTGGCAGTTCGTTCCTACAGGTGTCATTCTCCTCGACACTGTGCCAGCATGCTTGCTCTGAGAGTCTTACAGACATAGGAAAGTCCCTGCTTCATGGAACATACGATTAAAATCTGTTGACAGAAGAGAAAGCCAGAAGCCTAAATCTGCTACTCTGCGCAACGCAGAGACTCCAACGTAATCAAGAAACTGAGCTCGATTTGTATAACAAGCCCATGTGATTCCAGCCGTATACGAGTGTTGATTTGACAGCGAAGTTAGGACATAAGTAATGCCGACAGCGAAAGTTGATCGAGTCAGCTAACCATTTTGATCTTTAAAGTCTGTTGAACTATCTGGCGACAACGTTATTGCATTTCGTCTCCCGGGGCCGTTATCGGAAATACTTGGTGACATTACAGTAAACAAGTTGGCAATCCACAAGACAGCTGCACATATACTGTCAAGTGGTTCAGCGTGTCATCTTAAATATCACGATAAAAACTTACCATAAGCCAACCGAAGTGCCCTCGCTCTCAGGTGCAATAAAGTTGTCTTCGACAAAAACAAATTTTCACAAACCAGCTAACTTCAACTGCCTTTTTCAGCAAACGTAGCACCGCGCTGTGCACAAGGAGAGTGAACATATAGTATGGTAAATAATCTTTACTTCCTCATCAGACTCACGAAGTAATACCACAGTGACATGTGACAGTGAAAATAGTATCAGTGAAAGGGCCTATAAGGAGGTACAGTGTGTTCACAAAAGCTAGTACAACAGCTAGGTGTTCCTGTTTTTTTACATGGCATTTGCACTCACATTCTGTCGTCAAATGCCTTTCCGGCAATGAGCACATTACATGTTAATAGGAAAGAGGAGGCATTCATGCAGCATAATATTTGCGGGCCAGTGATTTCATAACAAAGCACATTCGAGTTGCGGGAAAAAAGAAGTTTGACAGAAATTATTTCGTCGGTGAGCTCTTAATAGACCACTAAGCTCCAAGTTACTCCTTGAGGGCATGGTAGTTCTCCAAAAATAATGTACTGATAATATTTAGTTCCTAGTGCAACCTGAAGTAAGACTACAGAAGTGCGAAACGTTACACTTACATAAGTGAGTTATTTCGCTACCTCATGTTCGCCAAGCAGGAAACGGGTGACTGACACAGGCTCGTCTGAAGAACCTACGATGCACCGGAAATGGCGGAGTGTCAGTCTCAAATATGGTTACCTACACCTGTTAGAAATTCAGTAACAAGTCACAGTAACATAATAAATCATTACATCGTCTCTCTCAGGGAAATGAAGCGTATCCAGTGAAGAACATCTTAAAAACTACAGGAGTTAATATTTTACAGTGACTACATATCTTCACATTGAACCTTTAAATTAACAACTTTTAAATGCTTCATGCGATTTCCCCAGACAATATCTCAGATGACAACATTGCACTGTAGTTTTCATCCCTGATTTGTATCTAATTTATTTATTGAATCATTTCGATCATTTTATTTGTAGACCCGTGGACTACGGATGATTTTTTTATTATTAAGTGAAACGTTGTCGGTTCTGGGTACGAGCCCCGCCACCGCTTAAATTTTGAATAAAAATCATTAGCAGTGGTGGATGAAGACTTCCGGGATAATAAGTCACCCTCATTCTAGGACGGGCCTTGTCAAAGAGGGCGGTGGAGCGCACGGGTGTTCCGTGCACACTCGTGCCCTTCGGGTGGGAAACTGTACCTAAAGGTGAAAGAATCAACAATGATGCAGAAGTCAATGGAAAGCACTGCATTTGAGACACACGACGCGTGTCCACAGGACATGCGCACTGTAATTGAAAAAGTGTCATGATGATCTCTCCATTGGCAAAAGATTCGGATAACTGGGAGGGGCTGCCAAGGGGAAGGTGACCATGAGAGAATGATTGAATAACCAAGTAAAAGATAACGTTCTACGAGTCGGAGCTTGGGACGTCAGAAGTTTGAACGTGGTAGGGAAGCTGGAAAATTTGAAAATGAAAATGCTATGGCTCTGTCTAGATGTGACGGAGGTCAGTGAAATCAAAAGGAAATAAGACAAGAATTTATGGTTAGATGACCATAGGGTAAAATCAACAGCAGCAGAAAATGGTATATATAGGAAGGTAGAGCAAAAAGTGAGTTCCTGGGAACAGTTCAGTAGTAGGGTTGGTCTCATAAGAATCGACAACAAATTAACACCGTCGACAATAGTTCAGGTACACATGCCGAAGTAGAAATCCGAGGGTTAAGAGACGAGAGTGGAGACACTGAACGGGTAATTCAGTATGTAAACTGAGATGAAAATCTAATAGTCATACGGAATTGGAATGCAGTTGTACAGGAAAAAGTAAAAGAAAGGGTTACAGAAGAATATGGGCTTGGTACTACGATGAGAGAGGAGAAAGACTAATTGAGTTCTGCAATAAATTTAAGTTAGTCATAGTGAATACTCTGCTCAAGAATAAAAAAAGGAAGTTTGCTTGGAAAAATCCGGGAGTAAAGATTTCAGACTGAAGCATAGTCAACCAAAGATTTAGAAATCAGCGGTCGGAAAAAGATCCTGCAAGAACGGGGCCAACGACGACTGAAGAGAATCATTCATCGTGACAGAAGTGCAACCCTTCCGCAAATTGCTGCAGATTTCAATGCTGGGCCATCAACAAGCGTCAGCGTGCGAACCGTTCAACAATATTATCATCGGTATGGCCTTTCGGAGTCGGTGACCCACTTGTGTACTCTTGATGACTCCACAACACAAAGCTTTACGAGTCGTTTGGACCCGTCAACACAGACATTGGACTGTTAATGACTGGAAACACGTTGCCTGGTCGGACGAGTCTCGTTTCAATTGTATCGAGCGAGTGGACCGGTAAGGAGAAAACCTCATAAATCCATGGACCCTCCATGTAAGCAGGGGACTATTCAAGCTGGTGGAGGCACTGTAATGGTGTGAGGCGTGTGGAGTGATAAGGGATCCCTGATACGTCTAGATACAGTTCTGATAGGTGACGCGTACGTAAGCATCCTGTCTGAATTCTTGATCCATTCATGTCCTTTGTTAATTCCGACGGGCTGGGCCAATTCCAGAGCACTATGCGACTCCCCACAAGTCCAGAATTGCTACAGAGTGGCTCCAAGAACACTCTTCTGTGTTTAAACACTTCCGTTGGCCACCAAACTCCCCAGACTCGAACCTTATTGAGCATATCTGGGATGCCTTGCAGCGTGCTGTTCAGAAGAGATCTCCTCCCCCTCGTATTCTTACAGATTTATGGACAGCCCAGCAAGATTCATGGTATCAGTTCCGTCCAGCACTAGTTCTCCAGCACTACTTCAGACGTTAGTCAAGTACATGCCGGGTCGTGTTGTGCCAATTCTGTGTGCTCCCGCGGGCCCTAGCCGATATCGGGCAGGTGTGCCAGTTTCTTTGGCTCTTCAGGCTTTTAGTAAGATAGTTCCCACCAGCATACGGTGAAAGTTTCTACTGCCTCTTTCCTGCTTGCCAAACACAACCATGGTCAGAAAGGTCGCTCAATATCTACCCAGTTGATTACATTTGGAGGATCGCGGGCAAGGCCCTCCAACCAGCTCGGGATCTAAGGCGCCAATTTTACAGAATTTCTCATGATGTCCCCAAGGAGCGTATCTGGCAACTCTTTTATTCAGTGTCAAGCCGAATAACTGCTCGCATTAGTGCCAGAGGTGGACCAACACATTATTGACTTGATCAATTTGTGAACTACTTTTTCTTGATCAAATCATCCAATTTTTCTGTGATTGTAGTACTTTTTTTTTCTATACATGTACATCACACCCATCGATTTCCCCTCCTCCCCCCCCCCCCCCCCCCCCAAGAATCGAAACTCCTTCTTGGCGCTCCGTTTCCTTCTTTATTTTTATTTCTTTCTTTTTTTTCGCAAAGTGCATTTCGAAACTGAAGGTATATACCTTGTGTGAATATTGTGGTGTTTCTCTTCGGATTAATCAACTTTTTGTATCACTACAAGACTCAGAACCGAGTTTCACGTTCAGTTTACTTAAACGTGGCACTGAGAAACGTTTGAACTCTTTGATATGAAGAGTCGCACAAGACTAGCTCCCGTGTAGCAAGCTGCGCACATGTTAAGTTCTGACAGCGTCTTGATGAGGCGGCTATGACGGTGTAATGGAAGCCTTCAGCAGCACACGCGCCAGCTGTTCGGAGCAAGGCTAGCGATCTTGACCTACGGTGCCGATCGTAATACCTCCCACCCTCCCTCGTGTCCTTGGCACACGGGATAATTGAAACTCGTTTCCTCTGTATGTAGCTGTGTTTTGCAGTAAGGCTGAGCTCATCACACCGACTCAAGGCGTTCCCCAGCAGAGTACCGTTGTTTTTGCGTCGGACTAAATGAGTTTGCCTCAGTTCACCGATAAGCTTTTACATGTGACCAAAAAACTCACTGATTTCAGTGCTGTAACAGTGGAACAGTCTCAGACTAAAATTGTTTTGCTTCAAAGTAATGACAACTGCTGCCAACACGAGTAACTTGCAAACAGATATCCTCGGAATAGTAAAGCACCCTACATCACTTAATAAAGTTAAGTCCTTTGATCCAATTGTGTATAAATAATAATAATAGTAATAATAATAATGAATAATAGCTCCATATTTAACAATGACAAACAATCACTCACTCGTTGAAAGATCCTTACCTAAAGACTAGAAAATTGCACAGGCCACACCAGTACTTCCGAAAGCAAGTAGTACTAATTCGCTGCATTACAGACCCACGCAATTGGCATCAATTTTATAACATATACTGTGTCCGAAAATTAAGAATTACCTCGAAGAAAACTATCTGCTAACACACCCTAAGCATGGATTTAGAAAATATCGATTTTGGGAAACACAACTATATCTTTTCCGTCTCGGAGTAATGAGAGCTACCAGCAGGGGATCTCACACTGATTCCGTATTTCTAGTTTTAAAAAGAGTTTTGATATCGTTCCTCACAATCGGCTTATCAAATTGCGTGCCTGTGGAGCATCGTCCTAGTTGTACGACTGGATTCTTGATCTCCTGTTAAGAAGGTCACAGTTCGTAGTAACTGGCAGAAAGCCACCAGTAAATCAGAAGTGATATCTGGCGTTCCTCAGGGAAGTGGTACAGGCTCTCTGTTGCTTCCAATCCATAAAAATGGTTTAGGAGACACTCTGAGCAGCCATCTCGGATTATTTGCAATGATGCTGTCATTTACCCTCTTGTAAAGCTGCCAGAAGATTAAAATAAACTACAAAATGATTTGTTCAAGATACCTGTTTGGTGCGGAAAGTGGCAGTTTGTAAGTAGGCTGTTTCTGTTTTCTTATTGGTAACGCCACGTAGCTCTCTGTATGAAAATCACTGGCTGTGCTGTGTGCAGTCTGTGGTTAGTTTGCATTGTTGTCTGCCATTGTAGTGTTGGGCAGCGGCAGCTGGATGTGAACAGCGCGTAGCGTTGCGCAGTTGGAGGTGAGCCGCCAGCAGTGGTTGATGTGGGGAGAGAGATGGCGGAGTTTTGTAATTTGTCATGAACTGCTATATATATTATGACTATTAAGGTAAATACATTGTTTGTTCTCTATTAATATCTTTCATTTGCTAACTATCCCTATCAGTAGTTAGTGCCTTCCGTAGTTTGAATCTTTTATTTAGCTGTATTGCAGTAGTTCGAGTAACGAAGATTTTTGTGAGGTAAGTGATTTGTGAAAGGTATAGTTTAATGTTACTCAGGGCCATTCTTTTGCAGGGATCTTTGATAGTCAGATTGCGTTGCGCTAAAAATATTGTGTGTCAGTTTAAGCACAGTCGTGAATAATTTTTCTAAGGGGACGTTTCATATGTTGACCCTTAGCCGAGGATACCTCACTGGAATCTTCTGATTTTTTCTTGTAGTTTGTGTAATTAGTGTAGCTTTTGTTTATTGCTAGCGCGTAATTATAGAGAGAATTTCCTTGGTAATTGTGGTTTTTCATTGTTGCACAGTAAAACAGTTGTGGCATGCATGTAGATTTGCACCAAGTATTTCGCAGCTGCAATTAACTAGATATTATTTTCAGTGCTATGTTAATGTGTTCTCTTATTTTTGCTCTTCAAATTGTGTTTTTCTGTGTTATTGTGTGAAATATTGTCACAATAATGGCGTGTGAAAAACGTAACACTAGGCTCCAAAGTAAACTGAGAAATAATAGTGACGACGAGCGTAGCTTATCAGCACCACTGTGTAGTGAATTAACAGACATTCCAAGTAGTAATTTGGTAATTGTGCATAGGGAAATGGAGCGGGCGGCAAATAATGGTGCAGACAGTGAAACAGGTTGTGAACAGGGAAGCATTATCGATCGATCGATCGGCAACAGCTCGCCTCAGGAATCCGAAATGACAGGACACAATTTTACAGATACTGTAGATTCAGGTTTTGCGTCCTCACCGTTTTCTCAAATAAGTCAAGACACATTTTCAGCTTGTCAAAATGTGAATGTTGCCGGTGCAAATGCACTGCCGAAAAGCGTAGAGGAACAGATTCCAGACACTAATGCATTGTTATTACAACTAATGCAACAAATGGAACAAAATCAGAGACAAACACAGCAAAAGCTTCAAAAGTTAGACACAATGGAACAAAATCTTCAAAAGTTAGACACAATGGAACAACACCAGAGACAAACACAGCAACAGTTAGACGCAATGGAACAAAATCTTCAAAAGTTAGACACCACGCTTGAACAAACACGTGAAGATTTAACTACTGAGTTACGTAACATTGAATCGAAATGGCAAAAAGTCTGTAATAACGTAAAAACACAAATTTGTGAGCATTTCCAACCTATTTTTTCGCGTAATGAAAATGCATTACAGAATCACGAAGCAGCCATAAAAGAACTGCAAACTATTGTTCATGAAAATCATGAGACCTTGCAAGCTAAAATGGCCTCAGTTGCATCTACCGATTCGGTTACGCAACTTGCAAAAACTCAGGAAAACTTGAAGGACACAGTAGATACTCTGAAAATTGGTTCAGAAAGACACATGGAGGAAATTAGTTCATTACCAGAGAAAGTAGTTGAACTTTCGGATCAGCTAAATAATTTATCTGCGAAGGTAGATAATAATCTGAATGACACAAAAACGGTAGTCTTTAATGACACAGAAGAGTGCGAACAAATTAGGAAACTGAAACAAAATCTGAATCAAATTAATACGCAACATCAAAGAGAAATCCGGGAAGTACAAGATCATCTGACACAGGTAATACAAGAATTACGTATTTCAGAGGACACTTGCGCTCCAATACGGGAAGAGGGACATAGAAATACAGAACAGCCACAAAATAATAACACAGGGCATTTCGGAAGTTATGAAAGAAATTCGCAATGTGCACCCAATTTTGAGATCGAACCGCCGACACGACGTAACAATGACCGACATGCTACTCGCCGACACGATGATTTTGACTATAAGCTGTTCATTACTACACGTAAATTCAAAACGTTTAAGAATTCTGCCAACGACATTCATCCACAAGCGTGGCTCCATCAATTCTCTCATTGTTTTCCTCCCAACTGGTCATTGGAGCACAGGCTAGAATTTATGTGTGGCTACTTGGAGAATGAACCAGCTGTAAGAATGCGATCGGTCATTCACGATTGTCACAGTGAAGAAGAATTTTACCACGCCTTCCTCTCAGCATATTGGTCTCAAGCTACACAAGACCGCGTAAAACATAGCATCATGATGATGAAACACTTTGAACAATCTGAATTTTCCAGTCTTGTCAAATATTTTGAAGACATGTTGCACAAGAATCAGTACCTGTCAAACCCATACAGCCCCTCAGAACTCATCCGCATTTGCTTAATCAAATTACCTGAACATTTACGGCATATTATTTTGGCAGGACGTTGCAAAGACGACATTGAAGCTTTTCAGGGACTCTTACAAGAATTAGAAATTGACACAGATAGTCGCGAGATGCGAAAACAGGAAAACAATCAATACAGGTCACATCCGTCACAATTCCGTGACAACAGAAACAATAAATGGCCACGATAAGCCTATTCTTACAACGTAAATCGTGACCAAAACAGACACCACCCGTATGACAACCACTGGCAGAGTAATAGTTACAGAGAAAGATCGCATTTCCATAGTAATGAATATGACAGAGACAATCATAGAAACAGACAATTTGGCAACCAGAACTACACTCCTGGAAATTGAAATAAGAACACCGTGAATTCATTGTCCCAGGAAGGGGAAACTTTATTGACACATTCCTGGGGTCAGATACATCACATGATCACACTGACAGAACCACAGGCACATAGACACAGGCAACAGAGCATGCACAATGTCGGCACTAGTACAGTGTATATCCACCTTTCGGAGCAATGCAGGCTGCTATTCTCCCATGGAGACGATCGTAGAGATGCTGGATGTAGTCCTGTGGAACGGCTTGCCATGCCATTTCCACCTGGCGCCTCAGTTGGACCAGCGTTCGTGCTGGATGTGCAGACCGCGTGAGACGACGCTTCATCCAGTCCCAAACATGCTCAATGGGGGACAGATCCGGAGATCTTGCTGGCCAGGGTAGTTGACTTACACCTTCTAGAGCACGTTGTGTGGCACGGGATACATGCGGACGTGCATTGTCCTGTTGGAACAGCAAGTTCCCTTGCCGCTCTAGGAATGGTAGAACGATGGGTTCGATGACGGTTTGGATGTACCGTGCACTATTCAGTGTCCCCTCGACGATCACCAGTGGTGTACGGCCAGTGTAGGAGATCGCTCCCCCACACCATGATGCCGGGTGTTGGCCCTGTGTGCCTCGGTCGTATGCAGTCCTGATTGTGGCGCTCACCTGCACGGCGCCAAACACGCATACGACCATCATTGGCACCAAGGCAGAAGCGACTCTCATCGCTGAAGACGACACGTCTCCATTCGTCCCTCCATTCACGCCTGTCGCGACACCACTGGAGGCGGGCTGCACGATGTTGGGGCGTGAGAGGAAGACGGCCTAATGGTGTGCGGGACCGTAGCCCAGCTTCATGGAGACGGTTGCGAATGGTCCTCGCCGATACCCCAGGAGCAACAGTGTCCCTAATTTGCTGGGAAGTGGCGGTGTGGTCACCTACAGCACTGCGTAGGATCCTACGGTCTTGGCGTGCATCCGTGCGCCACTGCGGTCCGGTCCCAGGTCGACGGGCACGTGCACCTTCCGCCGACCACTGGCGACAACATCGATGTACTGTGGAGACCTCACGCCCCACGTTTTGAGCAATTCGGCGGTACGTCCACCCGGCCTCCCGCATGCCCACTATATGCCCTCGCTCAAAGTCCGTCAACTGCACATACGGTTCACGTCCACGCTGTCGCGGCATGCTACCAGTGTTAAAGACTGCGATGGAGCTCCGTATGCCACGGCAAACTGGCTGACACTGACGGCGGCGGTGCACAAATGCTGCGTAGCTAGCGCCATTCGACGGCCAACACCGCGGTTCCTGGTGTGTCCGCTGTGCCGTGCGTGTGATCATTGCTTGTATAGCCCTCTCGCAGTGTCCGGAGCAAGTATGGTGGGTCTGACACACCGGTGTCAATGTGTTCTTTTTTCCATTTCCAGGAGTGTATTATTATCACGGGAGACAGAATAACTTCAGACGCAATGGTCCAGCGCGCAGTTACGATTCAGGGAGCAATTCTCCACCACGTGACCGACAAGAAAGAAACTATGGAATCTACCGACATAACGACAGAAGATATGATCGTAACGACAGACCTGAACTGCATCAGAACTGGCGGGATTTAAACAGAGCAGCGCACACTCGTCACGGTGAATTTGTAGAAGTTAGGTCTCCAAATCCCAATAACGACGCGCGCCAACAAAGGAACAGACAATGACACGCACCGCAGGCTGCCGTGTGTGCCGGCTGGTTCAGAGAAAAATAACATAGACGCTAACCTTGAGAAAAATTTTAGCACTCCTCACCAACGTATACCACATGATCATTGCGTTAAAGTTGAAACTCTGTGTACTAGGAAGAGTAAAGGTATACACCACATTTCACATGTAAAACCGTTTATTGAACGATAATCAGCTTTTTAACTTTGGCTTTGCCATAAAACGTTTGACTTCACGTTACTAGTATGCTTTAGAAACTGTTACCATGCAACAATGTTTAAAGTTAAATATCCAGTCAAGAACCAAGAGAACTTATTTAAACAGAAATTACGAATGCAGTGTTATTGCGAACAGACGACACAGTGTTATTGTGTGTGTACATTCTTGCTTGTTAGTTGCACGATTACGTAACGACTATAACGCTCACATACTTAGAACATTTACCAGTACTGCTAATGAGATTTTAATGCAACATTTTGGTTTACTTGAAAATACATTCTGAATTAAAGTACTTTCTGGGAGATACCAGATGACACAGTGGTTAGTTAATGTGACAGCTACACGATTTTATCACGACGCTACTAATGAGTGACAATTTACAATGTTGCTTTTGCGGTGTTTCTGTTTTATATCTGCACAGTTTTTCTGAATTCTTCTGGAAAGTAAAACATGTTTAATAGTAACTTTTGTGGTACAGCTACAATGAGACAGCCTTTTCCGTAGCACAACAATACGTTACAGCACAGTACTTTCTTCACCACGGCAATAAGCGTAATAAGTAAGATATCTATACGCAAAGCATTTCACTTTTGTTTATCATGAGGTCAGTACATTGACTTCTGCAGAACTTAGCTTTTGGAGGACGATAACTACGACACTTCCACAGAGATTATCTTACAGCAAGACGCACATTTGGCGCTACAGGACACGTATTTGAGTGATTAATTTTGTACTTAAAACATTTATTTTCAAAGATATTTAAAGTACAATGATACAAAGGTTTTCCGTAATACATTTCATTCCATTCTTGTAATCTGTACCACCTGAGGGTATAATTACATTAATCCTCAGGGGGGTGCACGCTTACTTTGTGTATCATGTATTTGGCAAGCACAAGGAGCCCTAGCTAATATGGTATTTGCTTATTCAACTGTACACATCGGTACCATATTTCTCTAACACACAGATTATACAGCTATCTGATCATTTAACTGAGAGAGACAAACATTTATTTTACTACATCAGTGACACACGTTTACGCAATTACAGCGTTGGACAACTTCACACTTACGAAATTGTATTTTGTCTGTACTTTGTGAACTGTTCATATTTTTTCGGACCCATTGTGATATTATGAGAGCTTTGAATGATATATTTGGTATGGGATCACGATTTTTAAAGTACGTTTGAGGCAGATGACACTTTTGACATGAGCAGAGAATTTTTTTAGGTTTTGAAATTATTGGAGGAAGCTATGACGATTTTTAGAGTTGACTGAGGTGTTATGATGTTATTATTACGATGACTATGTGTATTATGCTGTTGCGGTATGTTTATGATCAATAAGCTGATGTTATATGAGGAATTTGATTATGCTACATATTTATAATGATGAAATATTGAAGAATGTCGACGAATATGTATATGTATAAAAAGGTAAGGAATAAGGAGTAGTGGTTAGGGAGTCTGATTTATGAAAAGGATGTTGGAAACCAAGAATCGTACTTTAAGAGTTATGAAATGTGTGTAAATGCGTGAATGTATCACAATGCCGGCGAAAATTTTATGGACACTGTTATATTCATAAGATTTTGTTTCTACACATTTGCAACGCAAATTCTTGACCTGTGAAATATTTTTATATGAGACTGTCACTGTAGCGGAAACTGCTGTCGTAACTATTTCCGTAAGAAAGTTGAGTGACCACCTGCACGTAATGCGTTTTTGGCGCCCAGCTGAGAGGTAGTCGTCTGACAAAAGAAAGCCATTAGGTGAAAAAAAAAAGGGAGGCCATTATCCTCGCCATTGACATTCCTTTAGAGAAAACATTGCAAATGCGACACCCTCATTACTTGGAAAGATACTTACATCTGCACACCTGATTATGACAAGCGTCTTTCTATGAGAGTTGAGAGAATTTCTACTAACTTATGAAATGTCACATGACTACTGAATGATATTTTTATGCTTTGGTTTGTGTAGTTGCTTATTTCATTTGATATCTGGTTTCCAGCTGTCTTGCAGCATTGGTTTCATAAAATAAAATTAAATGCATTTGCTAATGTGAACACTTTCTGTCAACAGATCTAGTAAATAATTATTTTATGATCCACATTCTTCGAAAAAGGAGCTCTTGGAATGGAAAGAACAATAAGAAGGGACTAGTAACAGTAACTGCATACATAATATTCTTTTCAAGTACATGGTAATATTTCTTTTTACAATAAGTTGTTGTGGTGCACCACTTTAATTACATAGACATTAAGATGTGAATATACATTTCCCTTACCTGCATTGTTGTCTTTAGTGTAATATTTTTTCTGCTTGAGCTATGTCGTGTTTAGGTATAAGTTACTGCTGTTTGCCAGGCATAGTGTTATTGAATTTGACTTTGTATTATTCTGTTAAGCCAGTTTTACTAATGATTTATTTTTATTGTTTGCTGCACATTGCCTTATATTAGTTGTAATATTACAATTGCTTTGCTAATTTCTTAATGCTGCTTGCTTCGCAAATCTGCGTTTTTTTCATTGCTGTTTACATTAATTGTTTTATGTGATGCTGCATTGCCTCATCCCTTGGTATATATATATCTGAGCTCAGAAGATTTAAGTTAGCTTAAGAGGGGTAGACTATATAAGAAACTAACTATGATGACTTGGAAGAAATGTATTGAGAAGCTATATGAAAATGGTTTGGGCAAAAAAAAAAAAAAAAAGGATACTGTACAGTGGAGAAAAACTATTTTTGACAGAGGATGTGAACAGAATACAGAAAGCAGGCTTAGATAGGACTTTTGGGAATAATGATGAACAAAGGGAGATCTCCATGCAAAATACTGCAGTAAAACAAACCCTGTCCTTTCCTTTTGTGTCATCCCTCTATATGTCTATGTACCCTTGTGTATTTGTGTTTTTCCTGTCTTTATGTGTTTAGCTGATGAGAGCTTTGTTGTAGAATTTTTCTAATACTATGTTATTTACTTTGTAAAGATGTTGAGACATTATTTATTCTGTTTTGTTCCTCATATGTGAAGGTGATGTTTCAAAAGTTATTCTGATCTTTATGTATTTCCTTATGTCATAATTCCTATAACACTGATGTATATGTTTATTTCTATTCTGTTGTAAAGCCTGTACAACAAATGTTATCTGTATTGTTATGTTCTTTAATGATGTATTTTGTACCTTTGTAATTGTATTCTTATGTTATAAAATTGTAATTGACACCAGTTCATCATATTATTAACTTGTAAGTTACATTTCACTGCACACGTTTCTGTTGGTCATAGTATATGGACAATATATGAGAAGTAGGGACTGTTAGTGTTTGCAAGTGTGTTAATAATTCAGCAAGGGACTGGATAACAGCATTGCTGGTTCTAAGGACACTTCCAAAAAACTTTGTGAGTGCACAAGTGGTGGTTCTGGACTTGCTCTATTATCTGCAAGACTCTTCGATGGTGATTGTGCACCTGCACAGTCGCAGCAGATGGCTGCTGACCATCATCTCTACAAGGACTACAGTGGGTCTGCATCTTTGATGACCCACCAATACCATTATTTCTACAAGGACTACAGTGGGTCTGCATCTTTGATGGCCCACCAATACCATTATTTCTACAAGGACTGCAGTGGGTCTGCGCCTCTGGTGGCCCACCAATACCGTAATCTCTACCAGGACTACAGTGGGTCTACTCTGTGATGACCTACCTACCAATATTGTTCAAAACTTCGAATGACTCTGCTGTGGGTTTGCTCCATTGTGGCCCATTACCTGTCTGCATGTCAAGAGTCAGCACAGTCTTTCCGTTGGAAGGACAACACTACTTCTTCACGACTGCATGGAAATCCACTACTTCCGTGTGCATTGTCTTTTACTGCTCAGACTTTGAGAAAACAAACTGCAGGTTTACTCTTATGATGAATGATCAGGACTGTCTTTATGGACTGTGAGAAAATTTTAGCTTTTGAACAACATTGTATCAATAAGTGTGTGCATTTGATTTCTTTGTTATTGTAGTTATGAAAAATTTTATCAAATCATTATTGGCCACTGGCCAAAACAATTTGTAAAATTTTTTTGTGGGGAGCATGGGGGCTATGTAAGTAGGCTGTTTCTGTTTTCTTATTGGTAACGCCACGTAGCGCTCTGTATGAAAATCACTGGCTGTGCTGTGTGCAGTCTGTGGTTAGTTTGCATTGTTGTCTGCCATTGTAGTGTTGGGCAGCGGCAGCTGGATGTGAACAGCGTGTAGCGTTGTGCAGTTGGAGGTGAGCCGCCAGCAGTGGTTGATGTGGGGAGAGAGATGGCGGAGTTTTGTAATTTGTCATGAACTGCTATATATATTATGACTATTAAGGTAAATACATTGTTTGTTCTCTATTAATATCTTTCATTTGCTAACTATCCCTATCAGTAGTTAGTGCCTTCCGTAGTTTGAATCTTTTATTTAGCTGGCAGTAGTGGCGCTCGCTGTATTGCAGTAGTTCGAGTAACGAAGATTTTTGTGAGGTAAGTGATTTCTGAAAGGTATAGTTTAATGTTACTCAGGGCCATTCTTTTGCAGGGATCTTTGATAGTCAGATTGCGTTGGGCTAAAAATATTGTGTGTCAGTTTAAGCACAGTCGTGAATAATTTTTCTAAGGGGACGTTTCAAGTTGACCATATATAATGAAGGATGTGAGGTTGTCCAAACGACTATTGAAAGCAATCTGCTAAATTTCGGTTACAAGACAAATCACATAAATTTAAAGACTGTCTGTTCAACTAAATATCTAAGAACTACCTTTACGAACAACTAAAACTGGGACGATCACATAGATAACATTGTGCGAAGGGCAAACAAAAGACAGCGTTTTATTGGCAGAACCCTTAAAAGATCAAAAAGTCTGCCAAATAGACTGCCTACACTACGCTTGTTCATGCTCTGCTAGAGTATTCATGTACAATGTGGGAGCGTTACTAGATAGGAGAGCCTTACCAGATAGGATTGATGGAGGAAATCGAAAAAAGTTCAAAGAAGGGCAGCTCGTTCTGTATTTTCGCGACATAGGGGAGAGAGTCTCCCAGATACGATACGCGAGAGCGGGTAACAATCATTAAAACGAATGCGTATTTCGTGGCAGCGAGATTTTTCACTAATTTTCAATCTTCAAGTTCTCCTCCAAATGCGAAAATATTATTTTTGAAGGCCGCCTACATAACAAGAAATCATCATTGTAATAAAATAAGAGAATCTTAACTCGCACGGAAAGATTTTAATTGTTCGTTTTTCCCGAGCGTTCCAGTGGATGTAGATGTACGCAGATCAAGAAGTTGAAGGTAGATATCTAGGACAAGATCTTCAGTAAGAGCACGGACTGTTCACAAGGAGAGCCCAGTAATAACAGCTATTGGTACATAGGAAAATTAATAAAATATTGGACAAGGAATGGCATTGCACCCTGAGGATAGTGCACCTAGGAACGCATGATGTTTCCTGTTTGGTGTGCCAGTGTAGTGACCAATACCCAATAACGTGAAGGAATGCGCACTAAAGACCTCCATAAGCAGTTTGTTCTTGTATAGCATTTGTAAATAATTTCAGTTCAACTCACGTAAGTTCTGTATAATATATGTAGGGTATCCGGAAGATAATGTTAGCACTTCAGTTAGAGGATTGTATGGTTGGTAAAATTTTATACAGGGTGTTCAAGAAAAGGTATCGACTACTTTGAGAGGTGGTAGTACTCATCGAAACAAGAAAATTAAGTCTAATAAACATGGGTCCGAAATGCATAGTTTCTGCGATAAAAAATGGTTCAAATGGCTCTGAGCACTATGGGACTTAACTGCTGTGGTCATCAGTCCCCTAGAACTTAGAACTACTTAAACCTAACTAACCTAAGTACATCACACACATCCATGCCCGAGGCAGGATTCGAACCTGCGACCGTAGTGGTCACGCGGTTCCAGACTGTAGCGCCTAGAAACGCACGGCCACTTCGGCCGGCTTTCTGCGATAAACGCGTGTTCATAGGAGGTGTTTAACGTGGCGTCCCTTCATGACAGTGCACCCCTCTGTCTTCCTGCGTAAGGAATGACACGCCTTTTGAAGTATACCCGGTTGTTGTCGTACCTGCTGGCACCATTGAAGACGCGACTCTGTAGTGTCCACACATAAAAAATGGCTCTGAGCACTTGAGGCTTAACATCTGTGGTCATTAGTCCCCTAGAACCTAGAACTACTTAAACCTAACTAACCTAAGGACATCATACACATCCATGCCCGAGGCAGGCTTCTAACCTGCGACCGTAGTGGTCGAGCGGTTCCAGAGTGAAGCGAATAGAACCGCTAGGCCACTCCGACCGGCCTGTCCACACATAGTTCATTGGCATGGCATATACAAATTCTTTCAAGTGCCCCCATAACCAAAAGTCTAGAGGACTGAGGTCTGGGGAACGAGCAGGCCAAGAAGGTGTGGCCCTCCCTGACCAATTCGGGATTCCTGAATTTTCTGCGTCAAATGTTCACGCACCTCGTGACGAAAGTGTGCTGTTGTGCCATCATGCGTGAAGCAGATTTGTATTTGTTGCTACAGTGGCACAGCCTCCAGCAAGGTAGGCAATACGTTAATGAGAATGTCCAGATAATGCGCCCCAGCTAACCTTTGTGGTAGCACGTGTGACCCTATTAGTCTACCGTCATGTACTTCTGTCTATATGTTGACTGACAATAGATGTTGATGCCCTCTTTCCTGAATTGCTTGCTGGTTATGGAAATTCGCAACACCATCTCTTGTGAACACTTCCCCACCGGTAAATAAAATCTTGCGTGTGAACAGTGAGTCTGCGGCACACTTCTTCAACAGCCATTGAGAGAACCGCCGTTTTCCATGACGATCCTGTCGACTTAGGGCCTGAATGCGCTGTAGGTGATATGGGTACATCAGTTGTCCATGAAGTACCCCCCACTTAAAAGAGTGAGACACGCCTTCTGCTGCTACTAATCGCCACGTCCTGGTTCCAGTGGCTTGACCCACTGAACGTAGCACACGCTCCTGCATGGCAGGCGTGTGGGCTGTACAGGGCCTTCCTCTGTCACGCTTCCAACATGGGAGAGTACACTTGTCGCTCAGCCGCTAGAAAAGCCTGCCGAACAGCTTACCAGAGGGCACTCTGCGCTGTGGATATTTTTGAGCTTAGAGGGCACGGTTTCGCAAGCTACGTCGATTTGCTAGACCATAGCAGAAGATCATATCTGCTATTTCATTTGTCGAGTAGTAGGCTTCTACTGAGAATAAGTGGTGGAAGAGAGAAAATGTGAATGTACTATACAATTTGTATGTAAAGACAGCGCAATAACAGTAAACAAGTAAGAGAATCCGCGTTTGGATGAAGGTAAAACACCATGATAAATACCTAGGGTTGACAGTACTGAACAATATGGCACACAAACACGACGAAAACTAACGTAGCCTACAACACGACTCGAACCACACAACTGACTGCAGATCAACTAACGGTAGGTTGAGAGCTGTGAGTAAGACATCATAATACCCTGCCGACACATATGACGGAGCACCAATGCAGAGACTGTGCCAATATCTGCGACCAAGCGTCGCGTAACCCTTTCTTATAAACACGTGTTTCTCCGGAAAGTAAGCATTTGCGGACCTATGTTTATTGGACCTATTTTTCTTGTTTCGATTAATTCTACGGCCTCTTAAAGTATTCACCACTTTTGTTAAACTCCCTGTATATTACACTACTGGTCATTAAAATTGCTACACCATGAAGATGACTTGCTACAGACGCGAAATTTAACCGACAGGATGAAGATGCTGTGATATGCAAATGATTAGCTTTCCAAAGCATTCACACATGGTTGGCGCCGGTGGCGACACCTACAACGTGCTGATATGAGGAAAGTTTCCAACCGATTTCTCATACACAAATCGTATTTGACTGGCGTTGCCTGGTGAAACGTTGTTGTGATGCCTCGTGTAAGGAGGAGAAATGCGTACCATCACGTTTCCGACTTTGATAAAGGTCGGATTGTAGCCTATCGTGATTGCGGTTTATCATATTGCGACATTGCTGCTCGTGTTGGTAGAAATCCAATGACTGTTAGCAGAATATGTAATCGGTGGGTGCAGGAGGGTAATACGGAACACCGTGCTGGATCCCAACGGCCTCGTATCACTAGCAGTCGAGATGACATTCATCTTATCCGCATGGCTGTAACGGATCGTGCAGCCACGTCTCGATACCTGAGCCAACAGATGGGGACGTTTGCAAGACAACAACCATCTGCACGAACAGTTCGACGACGTTTGCAGCAGCATGCACTATCAGCTCGGAGACCATGGCTGTGGTTACCCCTGACGCTGCATTACAGACAGGAGCGCCTGCGATGGTGTTCTCAACAGCGAACCTGGGTGCACGAATGGCAAAACGTCATTTTTTCAGATGAATCCAGGTTCTGTTTACAGCATCATGATGGTCGCATCCGTGTTAGGCGACATCGCGGTGAACTCACATTGGAAGGGTGTATTCGTCATCGCCATACCGGCGTATCACACGGCGTGATGGTATGGAGTGACATTTACACGTCTCGGTCACCTCTCGTTCGCATTGACGGCACTTTGAACAGTGGACGTTACATTTCAGATGTGTTACGACCCGTGGCTGTACCCTTCATTAGATCCCTGCGAAACCCTACATTTCAGCAGGATAATGCACGACTGCATGTTGCAGATCTTGTACGGGCCTTTCTGGATACAGAAAATGTTCGACTGCTGCCCTGGCCAGCACAGTCTCCAGATCTTTCACCAATTGGAAACGTCTGGTAAATGGTGGCCGAACAAGTGGCTCGTCACAATACGCCAGTCACTACTCTTGATGAACTGTGGTATCGTGCTCAAGCTGCCTGGGCAGTCTACCTGTACACGCCATCCAAGCTCTGTTTGACTCAATGCCCAGGCGTATCAACGCCGTTATTACGGCCAGAGGTGGTTGTTCTGGGTACTGATTTCTCAGGATCTATGCACCCAAATTGCGTGAAAATGTAATCATATGTCAGTTCTAGTATAATATATTTGTCCAATGAATACCCGTTTATCACCTGCATTTCTTCTTGGTGTAACAATGTTAATGGCCAGTAGTGTATTATTAAAACTAGTTATACCCGGTGATCAGAAATACAGTAGTATGAAAAGCTTGTAATGATTTTGCAGGGTAGGGTGTGCTGAGAAATAATTGTTAAGAAAAAATTTGATATGTTGCCCCATTTCCGAGTTAATTAGCAATGAAGTTAGCTAATCAGGGCGTTGCATGCACAGATTCAAACTGCCTGTCAGAGACGGTTCGTCAAACGTGTACTCCTTTTGGTGTCCCAAACCCGAAGAAGAGAGCCACACAAAAATTAGGCTCTGGACCATAGTAACGGTCGAACGTGAGCCTGAGGCCGAACAGTCTCATGCGCTGTCACGTAAGCTGTGATATCAACCATTAATCATTGTTATTTGGCGGGCCGCTTGAATTTGCGTGCAAACGGTCTCATTGGCTAAATTCAATGCTAATTAACTCAGAAAAGGAGCAACCTACCCTTGAACACCCTCATAAAATTTTCAGACTGTGTGCGACCAACCTTATGTGTGGACTGTCAAGCCTTAATTCGTCAGTCCGTGCACCGTCTTTTACAATGAAACGGAAGAAAGTCTTCTACAATGCAACATTTTCTATTTGCAAGTTAAGTAAGTTTCTTTGTCGTTTTAATAATTTTACGTGCCTTGTAAACGAAAGCTTGTGATAGTATGCAATGGCCTCCATTTCAAAATGTGTTTAACTTGTAAATGGTTTTTGATAATACTTGTATTTAATATGATTTCACATACTGATTATTCATCTCCAGTAGAGTAATAATGTAACAGATAGTCTATAGACTGACATGATTTTCACGACTGCATCGCTTTTAAATTTCAACAAAATATTTGTTTCTTGGTACATGACCAAGTTGAACTTTACAATAATTGTTTCTACGTTTGGAAGAACCTCACTTTTCCTGGGTATTTTTTGTAACTTTAGAGAAAACTGCTCCACAAAAACAGTGACCACTGTCATTTAAAAATTTAATATGAAAAAATATTACACTTCCATTACATGGCTGGCTTAAGTCTTAAAAGAGTATATGAGCTGGTGAATACCAAACGTCATTTGGTATCTTCACTCATTAGGATGTTCTCTATGTAAAAAATGATTAGGCAGTATGTGACCCACTGAAACTCTTTGCTACTAGCTTGTGAGAAGCCATTTGGCTGTGTTGTCTACTATCTTGGCTAAAGCTGGGTAGAGTTAGAAGCTCCTTTATTATTATTTTTTTAATTTGTAGTCATAGTTACCTTAGTAAGTAAGTACAAGCTCCTAAGTATCTAAAGTACATCTTGGTTCCCTTTTTATAGGAGCAGAATAAAAAAAATCACTCTAATCAGCCTCATTTAGTTACCCCGCTGTTTCTTTATTATTATGATGTTAGTGTGATACCTTCAACAATATCACATTGGTTCTTTCCGCCATCCTTGGAGTATCCGAGAGCATAAGCTTTCAGATTGTCTTACATACGCAGTTTCTTGATAGAACTAATGTTTTGTCATACATGAAAGAGGCACCTAATACACGTTTTCTAATATAATGGAGGTATTGCGTTGCACAACAAAGTTGATAAAATTTTGAACTATGCTTCACTTTGCATGGCGGGGGTGGCGATATAAGGTCCCTGACAGGCGGCCGCGCTGTCGCGAGTTTCCAGATGCGAGATACAAACTGAGACAAACTAAAGCAATGTTCACCCATTGATGATAGGGCTAAGACAACACTGAGGTTTTTTCATAGAAAATTTTGCTAAATTATGTTATGTGACTGATTGAGAAAGACGCTCGAAGCAGCCGCGCCAAGCCCATTGCAACTGCCAGGAAATTCTTTCCCCGGATCCGAAGTTAAGAACCGTCGAGCGTGGCCAGTACTTCCATTGGAAACCTTTCGGATACGCTGGTTGCTGTTGACAGTTTATCCTTCGCCTTTACGGCAGGGAGGACAGAAGGGGTGATGGCGTAAGGTTCCTGACCACCAATCCTTGCGCCAATGTCCTGGATTAAAATGTAGACATCTCTACAGTGTTCCATGAAGTGAGGGCATGCGACACTGCTGGTGTTCGGTCAGTCGGATGGGGAAATTAAGCTCAACGGCCCCTTAGTGCTCTTGGAGAGGAGTGTGCTGTGTGCCGGCTCTGGGATCCGCACTCTTCCTTCTCTCACAATCACCATCAGGAACATAACACGACACTACGTACACACCGTTACAGTCATCTACGCCGGTTTAAATCTCAGTAGACAGCTTTATAATAAAGAGATCTCATTCATCTTGCCTTTAACCTCAAGATAAACTTTCGTTTGTGGCTCTGGTCAACGACACTTTACAAGAAACAATACTATTGTGCAATTGATTTTGTCGCACAAGCGTTGTGCATTATGTGTAACCCCGTTTTTTCCTCTGATACTAGTAACACTGGAGTATTCACGCTGCAGTGGCTTACTTATTCATTCAGTTTTTTGTCGTTATTCTACTGGCTTGTTTGACCACTCACTACGTATTGCCAAAAAACTCCCTTAGTTTATATACTATCTATAAAGAGGTTATGGACAATTCTCGAATGTGCGTCACTTGTCAACACAGTTATTTCAGAGATATGCGAGTGTGCCAAACTATATTCGGTTTGCACCACTATTCTTAGTTCAGATTACTAATTGTACCTCATTTTCATGGTTTGGGACCGCTATTAACAAGAGCTACTGGTCAAACTTTGGTATCAACCGAAGGTTTATCCATATAAAAATGTGTGGTTATTCACTTGAAACATTGTTTTTAGAGAAATAACAACAAATAATATTGCTTGGCCGAGGTTGCTGTAATCACACGCAAGAGGTTCCAACATCATATTATCGAAATTGTCACTAGTAACGAACTTATCATCCTTTTCTTATCCAATGTCTCTGTCATCTTAGATTGAATAATTAACCCCAAACACCTTACCTGTGTCCAGAAAATCTATTCATTTTTAGAAACGTCTTATTACATTTACAAAAGAAAACATGGTCGCCACGCGTTGATCGTATAGTAGCTTTCATCATCGCAACGTTTGATAAGTGGTGTGAGATCAGAAACTATCTTTAAAAATTGAGTGGAAGCAAAAAGATAACTTTCATATCCAATAATCTTCCCGAAAGCAAAAGGGGAACGCAAACTGGTAAGATTAGCTCAAGGTAACAGACTTACAACGGCAGCACAAATCACACACGAGCACAAAAGGAGCGCTCTGAAGGACATCTCAGATCGCGCGGCTCGCTCAACCTTGAAATGGATGGGCAAGCAGCAGACAGGGCGACACGGTCTTACGCGGCTGCCGCCCAAGAACAAGAAGCTGCGGCCTTTAGGCTCGCGTCGTCGCTGCTTTGTAATACGGATCAACACTAAACTGCTGCCAGCTCCGAGGAGCTTCCGAGCCCCTTCCACAGTCAAAGACGGAGCTATAATTTGCTGCCTGGATAGTAAGACAACTATTCCCAACACACAGTTGGCTGTTTTGCAACTGTAGTGACACAATGACGTCTCGTTCTACTAAGTAAATTAGATGGATTTATCTCATTTTCGTCAAGCCTCAGTGAAACAGTGATGTAATCATCGTCCTGTCTACGCATTTAAAGTCATATGTATACAACCAAAATTATGAAATATAGTCACACAAATTTTAAGACTTTTTCATAGCATCATTTCAGCGAAACAATACTCTTTCAGGAGTTGGCGCTGAAATTTTCTGTGTTTCAGGTCACAATGGAACCTCTCCGTCGCACTTGTTTAACGATCAACATAGTCACTGGAGCCCTACCTTGCACTGTGTGACAATCCTTTCAACTTGACGGTGTGGAGTTCAGGAGAAGCCAAATGTTGAGTGTTGCCATTCTGATAGATAATTATTAAGACCCCACTTATAACTCACGTAAAGTGGTCCAAAGTGGGAACATTCATTCGATGCTGAGCAGATATACCATGACCAAACTACTCTCCCAATGTCTCAGATAGCTGCTCTAACCTTTGTAACACAATTACTGACAAATGATGGGTAGCTGATTGTCTTTTTTCTATATTACAACGTGCGTATACGATGCTGGAGGCGAAAGAATGGATGGAAATATCTCGACCCCTTAACGAACGGTTCTCTACTGGCAAGCAAAATGCTGAATTTGACGCACTCGTTCCCTGCCATCATGAACCATGATTCGTTAGTGTAGGTGATATTTTTAAACGCTTCGATCATCCAATATTCCTGTGTCCATGGCAGCATGTGATGATCAGAGGTAAATGAGTAGAACGATGGCTTCTGAACCGCATATCTAAGCTTTGGTTCGGGACGGTGTTAGTTACTTCTTTGATATTTTCCATCTCTGTCTTCCCCTACAGTTATTAACCTCTACAGCTCCCTCTCGCACTGTGGAACTTACCCCCTTACATCGTAGCACATGTCCTCATATCCCCTTTCTTCTTCTGTTTTCCTCTCGTATTTATATTCTCTCCAGCTCTACTGGGAACCTATTCTTGTTAATGTTCCTTATTTACAACATCCTCTATAGCACTATATCCCAAATGCTTCTATTCTCTTGTTCCCCGGTTTTCCCACAGCCCGTCATTCACTTCCGTAAAAACCCCGTTCCTGATGGACATTCTTAGAAAATCTCTAACATTTGTTTTGACAAGATTGCTCGGTTTGCTGTGATACTCCGCTCTTCATGTCCACCTTGCTTCGTCCGTCGTGCTCCGCTTTGTTTCCAGTGTAGCAAAATTCCTTCACTTCATCCCCTTTGTGGTCAACAATTTTAATGTTAAGTTTCCCACTAATGTCGTTATTGATACTCCACATTACTTTCGCCTTTCTTCATTTTACTCTGAATCTATATTCTCTGCTCAGTAGACCGTTCCATTGAGTATGACCCGTAACTCTTCCTCGCTTTCACTGAGGATAGCTATATCATCAACGAATCTTAAAAATGATATTCCTTCGCCATGAACTATAATCCCACTCCTGCACTTATCTTTTAATTCCGTCATTGCTTCTTCGATGTACAGATTGTACACTTCGTAAATCTCGAAAATATAGCGCCATTTTTCATTGTTCAAAGATTTTTCTAGGTCGACAGATTGTATGAAATGGGCTTGCATTTCTCTTAAGTCTTACTATTGCAAATTGCAACTTCAGAATTGCCTATATGCGCTTTTACCATTCCCAAAGCCAGAATGATCGTCACCTTAGCGAGCCTCAACTTTTATCCGTTCTTTTGTTTATTATTCTCGTCAGTAACTTGAAGGCACACGCTAATTGGCTGATTGTGCAATAATTATCGCACTAGTTACTCTTGTTGTATTCAAAATTCTGTGGATGATATGGCTCCAAAAGCCTGATGCTATTGGGGCTGATCAAAACGACTGAGACTGATTTTTACCTGAATCTTCAGTGATATTTTCCTATTTGTACTACAAATATTTGAAAAGAACAAGTTTTATGTATAATTTCCTTAGGTGGCTGCACTCTTGTATCGGTAGGTTGGTGGTAATGCTGTGCTTTGTAGCCTCTCTTTGCATTTCGCAAACAATGGATATGACGCGAGAGGAGGAGCACGGCACAACAAATTTCTGTGCTCGTTTCAACCAAACAGCCACTCAAACTTACGAAAAGCTGCTGCAAGTGTACTGTGAAGACGCACTACCGCGTGAAACAGTGCTTAGGTGGTTGACGGACTTAAAAGAAGTCAGACTTGTCTGTATTAAGCAAGGTCCGACTGTGTTTAAGCTTCTGCTGGGACTGAAATCAACATCAACCCTGCTGCTACGATTGTTTGTGAGGATCGGCGTATAACATTAAGTAACTTCAGTGAAGCGTTGATAATTTCATATTTCCTTACGATTATGCATAATAATCTCCACATGACCCCTGTTTCTGCCCTTTGGGTGACACGTCTGTTGATTCCCGAACAAAAGGCCTTGAGAATGGAGACGAGCGTTAGGTGCTGCGTCTCTTTGTTGATGAAGGAGATGCTTTTGTGGAATCGATTGTCACCGATGTCGAGTAAGGGCTGCATTATTATCAACCTGAAGGAAAACGAGCCAGCAGAGAGTTGAAATCGCCAGTTTCTCCAACATCATAAGAGGCTACAGTTGTTACATCTGCAGGGAAAGCAATGGTGAACTTACTTTTCGACTGTCACGGAATGATTTATCTGCATACAGGTGCCCCTCACACTACCTTCACAGCAGCGTACTACATTTCAGTATTGGCTAAACTGAGGAAGCGTATTGAAAGGAAACGACTAGAACTTTTCTCAGACTGGGTGGCGACTTCATTACGACAGTTCGCAGCCTCAAGTCACAAATCAAATCATGCATTTTCTTGCTTAATTGAACAATAACTGTTTACCGCATCCGTCTATTAACCCCAAGCTTCCACCCTGTGTTCTTTTTATGCTCATTAATAAAGGCAAAGCTTCGGGGCATTCGAGATGAAAACTGAAACAGTGCGCAAGAAAAGTGGGGTGATTCTCAGGGACCTGACAAAGACTGGCCTGCACCATGTGTTCGAGGACTGACAGACAGGGACGCTATCAAAAGTGCCTTCAAGTAGGAGGAGAATACTTTGAAAAACTTCATGTAAACATTGAATGGGAACAATACCAATTTGTGAAAAAGAATCAGTCTCTATCTTTGCTGATCAACCCTCGTATTTCTCCAGAATCATAGATTTTACACATCGACTTGGATGGTTGTTTGGCTGTCATTTCCCCTGCAATGATATTCAAAATTCTATGCCTTCTGTCTTATTTGATCGCAAATCTTCCTAAACTCTCTCTAATTCTGTAATTCTAGATACTCTATATTTTCCAAATCGACTTCCTTTTCTATATCTATCACGTCAAATGGTTCAAATGGCTCTGAGCACTATGGGACTTAACATCTGTGGTCATCAGTCCCCTAGAACTTAGAACTACTTAAACCTAACTAACCTAAGGACATCACACACATCCATGCCCGAGGCAGGATTCGAACCTGCGACCGTAGCGGTCACGCGGTTCCAGACTGAAGCGCCTAGAACCGCACGGCCACACCGGCCGGCTCTATCATGTCAGCTGACAGTTCCTACCCTACGTAGACATGTTCATTGTATTCTTTGCACTTATCAACTCTCTCCTCTATGTTTAAGAGCGCAATGCGTTCTGCACTGTTAATATTACCTTATTTACTGTCAATATTACCTTACAATGAAATGAATACCCTTAGCTGCATACATGCGTTGATGTAAGTCAACGGGGACAGTTGAAAATGTGTGCCCCGACAGGGACTCGAATCCGCGATCTCCCGCTTACATGACAGACTCTCTATCCATCTTTTATATATATATATATATATATATATATATATATATATATATATACCATTGACACCTAATTTCAATATACTCAGCACTGCACGATTCTCTAAAGCATCTATATTTTTTGTCATAATATTTTGTAACACCCTGTTTGCAGCTTGCTGTAAACGCTTCTCAAAACCTGCAGTGTTGTGCCTATTGAATACAAAAATAGTTGCTTACACAGCAAAGGATATTCATTTATTGTGCAGTTTCTCGATACTTACGACAGATTAGTGAAATTTCCAACTTCACGTTTTCAAGAGGGCTGCTTGTTTCATTTTCCGCAAATTATAAGTTCCTATGCGAATGTTGTAAACGCACATGACAATTAAAAATGT
The DNA here is from genome assembly GCF_023864275.1 of Schistocerca cancellata. Lineage (NCBI taxonomy): Eukaryota > Metazoa > Arthropoda > Insecta > Orthoptera > Acrididae > Schistocerca > Schistocerca cancellata. Next base: position 484,971,071 of record NC_064628.1, read on the forward strand.
TCGCTGCGCACGGGATTCGAACCTGTGCGGGCATAGCCCATTGGATTTCAAGTCCAACTCCTTAACCGCTTTTTTTATTTGCGTATTACCTTTTTTGTTTTTTCTTTTTCCTTTTTTGTTTTTCTTTTTTGTATCTTTTTCTGTTTTTTTAATCTTCTTTTTAAATTGATCTCCAAAAATAAAATAAACTAAATCAAATCAACTCCTACGTGGCACCGTCACTTTAACTCTGCCATTAAAAAAAGAAATGAACTAATTCTGTTCAGGCATTGCTCCGTAACTATTCCCTCACTTTTCTGTGTATTTATTTATTTATTTTTTAACATGATAACAGTTAGGAAAAGTGTACAAATGAGAATTCTAGTAACTGAGTGTTATAACAACAAAGGTGGCATTCAAAGAGTAAACAAAAAAAATAAAAAAGTAAATCACTGACGCAATTCCATCTAAAAGGTTCTTCAATAAACATAACTGGTTCCACTTGGTACTTCGCCATCCGTATCTGATACCTCCAACAGCGCTTTTGAAGGGTATCTGCAACGGAGTCCCATTATAGTCATTACTCGCAGCTTCACGACAGATTCCCGTAAGAGTTAGGGCACTGTTTGTGCACCCGCACAGAAGGAGATGGTAAAATGCCCGGTGAGCCTTAACTATATATGTATGAAGATGGTGTCCGAAAGAATAAGTACCATCTACATATATGTATAGTTAAGGCTCACAGGCAATTTGACCATCTTCTTCTGTGCGTATGCACAAACAGTGCCCGAACTCTTACGGGAAGCGGCGGTAAAGCCGCGAGTAATGAGTAAGATAGCCAGAGGCACTATGAATATAGTGTGGGACAGTAAGTTGCGGATGTGGGGCTCACGGGAGGCGTGCCAGAGATAAGGCCCTGCAGTCGCACTGTCCTCTGTGTCCTCGGTGGCTGAGATGGATAGAGCGTCTGCCATGTAAGCAGGAGATCCCGGATTCGAGTACCGGTCGGGGCACACACTTTCACCTGTCTCCGTCGACTAATATCAGCGCCTGTATGCAGCTAAGGGTATTCATTTCATTGTAATTTCATTCTAACGAGGTGCTTCATATATACAGGGTTATTACAAACGATTGAAGCGATTTCACAGCTCTACAATAACTTTATTATTTGAGATATTTTCACAATGCTTTGCACACACATACAAAAACTCAAAAAGTGTTTTTAGGCATTCACAAATGTTCGATATGTGCCCCTTTAGTGATTCGGCAGACACCAAGCCGATAATCAAGTTCCTCCCACACTCGGCGCAGCATGTCCCCATCAATGAGTTCGAAAGCATCGTTGATGCGAGCTCGCAGTTCTGGCACGTTTATTGGTTGAGGAGGTTTAAACACTGAATCTTTCACATAACCCCATCACTGAAAACAAGTTTCGCACTGAACACATCCTCTTCAATGAGCTGTTGCAACCGCGCCGAAAATTCAAAGCGTTTGACTTTGTCATCGGGTGTCAGGGCTTGTAGCAATTGTAAACGGTAAGGCTTCTGTTTTAGCCTTTTCCGTAAGATTTTCCAAAACGTCGGCTGTGGTACGTTTAGCTCCCTGCTTGCTTTATTCGTCGACTTCCGCGGGCTACGCGTGAAACTTGCCCGCACGCGTTCAACCGTTTCTTCGCTCACTGCAGGCCGACCCGTTGATTTCCGCTTACAGAGGCATCCAGAAGCTTTAAACTGCGCATACCATCGCCGAATGGAGTTAGCAGTTGGTGGATCTTTGTTGAACTTCGTACTGAAGTGTCGTTGCACTGTTATGACTGACTGATGTGAGTGCATTTCAAGCACGACATACGCTTTCTCGGCTCCTGTCGCCATTTTGTCTCACTGTGCTCTCGAGAGCTCTGGCGGCAGAAACCTGAAGTGCGGCTTCAGCTGAACAAAACTTTATGAGTTTTTCTACGTATCTGTAGTGTGTCGTGACCATATGTCAATGAATGGAGCTACAGTGAATTTATGAAATCGCTTCAATCATTTGTAATAGCCCTGTAAATATAGAGACCATTGCTTTAAATTGCATCTAAGTTTTTTTTAAATTTTTTAACATATGCTGAGTCTCTCCTTCCGATGATCGCTATTTTTCAGTTTCTTCATATTTTCTCTGCAGCCATTTTCCCTTACCTTCACTCCCCTTCCTGTTTACTTCATTTCTTAATTTCCTTTATTGTTGCATTCCTATCATCTCCTTAGCATTTTTGTACATACTTTTTTTTGTCGATATGCTGAAGTACACTGAAGTGCCATAAGTCATTGGATAGCAATATCCACATATGCAGAGGGCTATAGTATCACGTACACAAGGTATGAAAGGGCAGTGCATTGGCGCAGCATTCATTTGTACTCAGGTGATTCATGTGAAAAGGTGTTAGACGTGTTTACGGCCTTATGACGGGAATGTTCTGTAATCCACTGTGTCAAGATGGTGTCGAGAATACCAAATTTCATTCGTTACCTCCCATCACTGTCATCGCAGTGTGCGACGCACTTCACTTAACTACCGGGAGTAGCGGCGTTTGCGTAGAATTGTCAGTGCTGTCACTCAAGAAACTATGCGTGAAATAAACAGAGAAATCAATGGAGACAGTACGACAAATGTACGCTTTACGACAGTGCAGTGAAATTTGGCGTCAAAAGGCTATGACAATAGGTGAGCGACGCGAGTGCCTTTCACGACATCGCCTGCAGCGCCTCTCCTAGGCTTCTGACCGTATCTGTTGAGCCCCAGACGACAGGAAAACCGTGACCTGATCAGATGAGACCCCATTTCCGTTGGGAAGAGCTGATGGTAGCTACCGAGCCATGAACCCAAGCTGTTAACAAGACACCGTGCAAGCTGGTGGTAGCTCTGAAATGACATGTGGTCTTTTGTTACTGGGAATGCATTGGGTCCTCTGGCCCAACTGAACCGATCTATGACTAGAAACAGTTATGTACGACTACTTGCAGCCATTTATGGACTTCATGTTCCCAAACTAAGCTGGCGTGCCACAATTTTTTGCGATTGGTTTGAAGACATTCTGGACAATTCGAAAAATGATTTGGCCAGAATGCCCGACATGAATCCCATCGAACATTTATGGGACGTAATCGAGAGGTCAGTTCATGCACAGAATCCTGCACTAGCAACCCATTCGAAATTAGAGGCGGCTGTAGTCACAGTATAACTCAGTATTTCTTCAGGGGACTTCCAACCATTTGCTGAGTCTGTACCACGACGAGATGATGAGCTCCGCCGGGTAAGTGGAGGCCCAACGCGATATTAGGAGTTATCCCATTCCTTTTTTACACCTCAATGTATTCTGTTATCGATGGTTTCATCGCAGTTACTTTCAATGGACGTACATTTCTCCGTCCATCTTTTGTGACTAACCATTCCTCTTCAAATCAACTGCCTACTACGATATTCGTTAGGCCAGTATCTACACCCCTACAGAGTTGCAAACGAAATCAGCCCTCAAAACTACGTTGTTTCTTCCTTCTGCCCATTCTTCATCGTTATTAAATTGTGGCATGAGTTTATGTCATCTCCTGGGCACTCCTAAAACCCATTAACTGATTTTGGGATCTCTTTCTGACTGTGATGCAATCCAGATGGTTCGTTCTGTGTCTCCAAGTGTTTCCTAGTATACTTCCTCCCCTTCTGATTATTGAACATTGTAATTGCTGTTACTGCCGTACTCAGTTAGTCTTTCTCCTCTCTAGTTCTTACTACCAAGCCCAAATTACGCCGCAACCCTTCTATTTCTTCGCAAGTCTTCTATTTCTTCCCCTACTATAGCGTCCCAATCACCTATGATATTAAATTTTCATCTCCTTTTACATAATGAACTACACGTTTAGTATCCTTATATACTTTCTCTTTCTCTTCGTCTTCTGCTTGTGACATTGATATGTATACCTGAACTAATGTTGTGGACGTTGGTGTTCTGCTTGTTGTGACGAGAGCGATCTTATCTCTGAAGCGTTCACAGTAACTCACTCTCTGTTCTACTTTCCCATTCATGACCATTTTCTGCTGCTGTTGAGTTTTTGGTTCAACTAGACCCTTTCGTCCTTCCGTTGGTCATGCAATGTTTTTCTCATTATTACTTCAACTTGCATTCCCGTTACAGACATCCGATTTAGGCCAACGCAGACATCATGACACTTTTACAGCTACAGGCCACATAACCTGTGGATATCCATTATGATTTTTCTATTTTATTTATTTATTTATTTTTAGTGGTTTCCATTGCTCTCTGCAGCCTCATGCCGTTGATCATTGCCGATTACTCCCATCCAAAGAGCTAAAGGTTGCCCTTTACTTCTGTCCGTTTCTCCGTCATCTTTGACAAGGACCATGGCAGAACCTGTGACTAAAATATCTATGGTTCGCAATTTGTATCAGTTAACGCATAGAAATGGAGCGACCACACGCCCACAATCGTAGATAAAGATAGCGATTGACTTCCGTTCAATTGTAGGATATTAGGAAAACCCAATACGTCTGTAACTCCATACAAAACATTCTTGTGACCCGTCGTAGAATACTGCTCAAGTCTCTGGTGTCTATACCAAATAGGAAAACCAGAGGATACTGAAATTGTACTATAAAAGATAGCTCCACTGAGACGCTGAAGAACTTGAAGGGGCAGTAACTTGAAGATGGACGCCAACCATACCGCGAAATGCTTATTAAAGGTAGAACCATTGTAATGTGAGTGATATAGGAAAATACTGGAATCCCTTACGTAGCGCTTCCATGGAGACTACGAACGCAAGCTACGACTAATTTCGGCTCTCATTTAAGCCTTGAAGCATTTATTCTCCCTGAACTCTTGAAACAAACCGAAAACAACTTTAATACGTGCCACGTGGAGAAACGTCATCAGTAGAACTAATAGACGACATACATACCTTAACACCAACACATATCTCTTGTCACGCAATTATGGCCACATATGTGATGTATACAACACATGCCCCGTGCACCGTTAAAACTTTTAGAGAATATCTGTAGTGTGTACTGAATAGACTAGAAGATTTCACAGAAAGTGACTTTTACTACACAGTGAACTAACGTTGCAACCACCTTCGCCGGAGCGCCAAACGGTAGTGCACCGGACACAGCTGCGACTCCTGCAGATCTCTCCCACCAGAGTGGGGGTTACGCGGGTTCGCACAAGGCTGCAAGATTCCGTCCCGTGTGAACGTGCTTCCTCTAACACGTCTTCAGAGAACTGAGATATCGTAAGCGGCAACTCATCACGGTATTTATTGCGGCAGACGAGCAACGTGCGGAGATATGGACCGCCATTACCTCTGCCATCACAGATAATTACCACACTCCCTTTACAGCCAGTCAACAGCCTGACAGTGACGTTGAGAACGTCGTGCACGACCCTTCAGGAAGTGCACAGGGAGACGACATATTCTTGGAGGCACGCACGCGGGAGAGTAAATCCCCTGGACGTGGTGGTCTTTCGCTTGAATTTTATAGCACTTTTTCTGACCTGATTTCTACCAGAACTCTGTATTCTCACAGTATCATGTCACCCACGTTATCTTCGTCTACTCCTTCTTCCCTTTTAATGATACTGCCTTGATGTTCATTCCCGTTGCATAGCCCCTCTCTACAGGTTGAGTCCCTAACTATTGCCACCAAGAATAACTCCGAAAGTATGATAGTAGCTGAAAAGTTTGTGGGACAAAAGTTGCATGGACAACGGGGGCCATAACATGACGTCAGTTTTTTGTTCAAATGGTTCAAATGGCTCTGAGCACTATGGGACTTTAACATCTGAGGTCATCAGTCCCCTAGAACTTAGAACTACTTAAACCTAACTAACCTAAGGACATCACACACATCCATTCCCGAGGTAGGATTCGAACCTGCGACCGTAGCAGTCGCGCGGTTCTGGACTGAAGCGCCTAGAACCGCTCGACCACCGCAGCCGGCAGTTTTTTGTTGCCAGGCGGAGTCGCTTCAGAGATAAGAAGGTCAATTTTTTTTTAAAATGGGATGCTATAGTTTCGTACTTATTTTCTGACAGCTGCTATCGAGACGATCCAAAAGTGTGTTACAGTAAGGTCTTTGAAGGTCAAAGAATAGCACAAAGGTGGCATGAATGTCCATTTACTGAAGCTGTTCGAAGTGATGTTCATTGGTGTCAATGCAGTGCTGGAAACTTCTTATCATGGACTGAGTGGTATTCCTTATCACATCGCCGGCCGGAGTGGCCGTGCGGTTCTAGGCACTACAGTCTGGAACCGAGCGACCGCTACGGTCGCAGGTTCGAATCCTGTCTCGGGCATGGATGTGTGTGATGTCCTTAGGTTAGTTAGGTTTAATTAGTTCTAAGTTCTAGGCGATTGATGACCTCAGAAGTTAAGTCGCATAGTACTCAGAGCCATTTGAACCTTATCACATCGGCACTTGTCGAAGCACATGCTCTGACAATTCTCTCTCGTATATCTCCAGGTGTAGTTGGAACGTCTTTATAAAGAATGGTTTTTACGGATCCCCACAAGAAAATAGCCAGAGGCGTCAAGTCTGGCGAACGAGTCGGTCACGACACATCTCCTCCACGTCCAATCCAACGATTTGGGAATTGTCTCTGCAACTCATTTCTAGCCATCAGCGAAAAATGTTTCGGACACCGATAGTGTTGACACCACTCTCTGTTCCTTGTTATTAAGGTATTTCTTCCAATAACAGACCTAATGTTTCTGGTAGGAATGTGGTGTACTTCCTACCATTAAGATTTCCTTCGATGAAATAGGGACCTATAAATCTGCCCTCCAGAATCCCACACCATACATTCAGCGACCACGGTTTTTGGTGTGCAGCTTGCCGCAGCCAACATGGATTGTAAATTGCCCAATAATAATTTCCATTGTTTGTGAATGTAGCCTCGTCAGTTTATAAAATAAAATTAGTAAATGTGTCAGACCTCTGAATCTGAAGTTGAACCCATCGGCAGAATTCAATAAGCCACATACAGTCCGTACCAGTTAATTCTTGGTGAAGACTGATATGGTAAGGATGATATTTATGGCGATGCAGAACACAAACAACTCTACTGTGGCTCATCTCAGATCCCCTTGCGATTTGACGTGAACTAACGCAAGCACGTCGAAACGCCGTTTTCTCGTTAGTAACTTTCCTTTGCCGGTTATGTTTCCATGCGTTAAGGATCCAGTTGTTCTCAACTTATCATACACAAATCTAAATGTACGGCGTGCAGGGTGAGTACGTTGAGGATACCTTTTAGCGTATAAGTCTCTAGCTGTAACTGAATTTCGTTGGCATTATACGTAAATGAGAAGCAGATCGACTTGTTCTTCGAAGGAATACATCATTCAGATTCGCTTGATTCGACGATACTAGTCTTACCGTTCCTATAAGTGTTGTAGTGCGAAACGGTCGAATGGTGTTTACATGTCAGTGGCATGCTATATGGATACGCTGTATTCGGCGAAAATTTACTATTTACACGATATACGAGAGAGAATTGACAGAGCATGTGCATCGATAAGTGCCGAAGTGATAAGGAATACCACTCAATCCATGATAAGAAGATTGCAGCACTGCTTTGATACCAATGGTCATCACTACGAACACCTTCTGTTAATGGACGTTCATACCACCTTTGTGTCCTTTGTTGACCTTCAGAAACCTTACTGTTACACAGCATTGGATTCGTCTCCATAGCCGCTATCAGAAAATAGGTACCACAACTATAGCATCCAATTAAAGAAAAGGTGACCTCAAATGTCTGACGCGACCACCTAGCAACAAAAAAATCGACGTCATATCACGGTCCCCATTGTCCTATGCAACATTTGTCCCACAAACTTTTCGGCAACTGTCATACTTTCAGAGTTATTCTAGGTGGCAATAGTTAGTGACACAGCGTGTATACTCCTTCCACCTGTTAGCTTTCCCTTCTTTGTGTATTACTGGTTCTCCATTGAGCTCTTGATATCTATACGGCAGCGCCTCTGCATCGTAACTTTAAACACATGATAACGGGATAATGAAGCTCGGTACCATATTACGGTAAATGATCACACATTTTCGACAGCTGGTAAAGTTCTCAGTACTGCTTTTAACTACAGCCTGACAAATATAGCTTAGGGAAAAATCTGTTAGTTTCAAGCTGGACCAAACCCAAACAAACCCTATGATATGTACAGTCTATCTCGTCTTAGCAGCACAAATGACGACTCTGTAGCATCGGCGGTAATTGTACGTTAAAAAATTACATCTTTCGTAAAACAATTCGCAGCAAAGAGTATTAAATGTTGTCAGAACAGAGCTCTTCTAAGTTGGGTATTATTCGTCACTGTAAATTTTTGGAAAGTGTCAGTATACGTTTCTAAGTGTGTCGGATGTAGTATAGCGGGAATACAGTAAACGACGACTAAAAAATAACAACTTTAGCTATCTTCATATATGTATCAAAAATTAGTAAATCAAACTACAAGGTGACTTACATGTAAATACAAATATTAGGATCGTATCTCGCATCCCTGTAGATGTGTTAATTGGCGAAAACAGTGGAATTTTCTAATTCCGGGCTTGTAAAACATCAGAAGGCAATCATTGCAAAAATATTAATGAGAGATCGAAAATGGTATAGGGGAATGTTCCACTACATACACTGACAGATGACCCATCTTATAAGAATTACATAATTTTATCTTGAACTCAAATAGGAATAGCCACAGAGGAAGCGACATTTTTGCTTAAAAAAAAAGAATGTCGGAGGAAAACAGCCTGTAGTACATAATTTAAACATAAAGTTATTCATTAAGAATTCTTCAACTTCACACTTTTCTGTGTGATCCCGAGCAGACTGAAGGATGGAAGTTAGTGCTTCGCAAGATTTGGAAAATTTTAGTTACCCAGGAACACTCCATATTTAGAGAATATTAATCTACCACGACGGATGATCGTTAAAGAGATGTAAGATGGAGACCCTTGCCTTCAAAGCAGGGATACCTTAGCAGGCAGGCGTTTCGACGGTAGAAGGAAGCAGGTGAAAGTAACTTTGGAAGATAAATATCACTCCCTCTTAACTCACTTGGGATATTTCTGATCTCTTCTTCCTTTCCTCCTCTGATATCTGAATCAGTTTCCTGATGTTGATCTTAACTTGGAACCTCTTAGTTTTGTCTTTGGTGACGATCTTGGCTGTACCAATCTTTAACATGACTTCGGTAATCTGATGTTCTCTCAAATCCTTTTCCACTTTCTTAAATCAATTTGGTTTAGTCCTTTTCTTGTGAAAGAAGTCAAAGATTTGTTTGGTTAATCAGTCGGGATTCATTCGGAGCATGTGTCCATAGAAATCAATGCTTCTTTTTCTCGGGTTTGCGAGAGTCTCTCCTACTTTGCATAAAGGGCTTCGTTTCTACAGAAAACTTGTTTGTTATTTTGGAATCTGGGACACATGATCTTCCTCAAAATTTTTCTTTCCTTGATTTACAATTTCTCCATTTGCCCTTTCTTCCCCATGACTAGTGTCTCTGCTGCATATAGTGCTTCCGGCTTAATTGCTGTGTTATAATGCCTTATTTTGGTGTTCCAAGAGAGGACATTCTTATTGTATGTGTTTTTGGTTTTCTGGAAAGCTAGTTCCATTTTGGTCCAGCTTGCTTCCATTGCTTTCCCTTCAGGGTTGTTCCATTCAGTCCATTACCCTAGGTACTTGAAACTCCTAACTACCTCTATTGTTAAGCTCCTACTTTAATTCTCTTAGGAGTATCCACTATATTCGTCATAATCATTGTTTTTTCGTAATTAATCTTAAGTCCTATCTTCCTGCCTGCTCTTGTAGCTCAGCAATTTTCTTAAGCTAACTCCCACGTTCCCGCGAGCAGCGCCGTGTCATCAGCAAATGTCAAACACTTAATAGTGATTCCTTTGTTTGTTGTTCAAAATCTTATTTCCCATCTTGTTCTTGCATTCCATTCCCTCACAACTTTAGTAAGTACACAGTTAAATAACAGGGGTGAGAGACTATCCCCTTGTCGGACCCCTGTTCTGATCTCAAAAGGTTCCGGTAATTCACCAATGAATCTGACTTTAAGAGGACGTATTCGTGAGCGTCTCCTTGATGATGTTTAGAGTTTTCCTATCCAAGCTAAAATCCTCAAAAATACTGAACAACGACTCTGCCTATGGAATTGTAAGCTTTTTGGAAGTCTACAAAAGTCACTATATACGGTTTCGCCCCCTGCTTCTGATGTGCAAAAATATTTCTGAGGTTTAAGATCTGTTTAGGGCAGGATTTTCCTTTCCTAAAACCTGCTTGATGCTCCCCAATTTAGCAATCCATCTGAGATTCTGCTCTTTCTACTAAAGCTCTGGACAATACCTTGTAGGTCACATCCACCAGGGAAATCCCTCTATACTTGGGCTATATACTTAGGACCTTTTTTGTGAAGAGGGTGTATCAGGGCCATTTTCTATTCCTCTGGAATTATTCCTTTCTTCCATATTTCCTCAAAAAGTTTTTGGAGTAAGACAATTTTTGCAAGCATACTTCCATAATTCTGCTGTTATCTGAATTTCCCCTGATGCCCTGAAATTTTCCAAATGATTTAATATTGCCTGGATCTCATTTACAGATGGGGGTTTAGAGTCTGAGTTGGGGGATGATATCGGTTCACCATCGAACGCCATCTTTTGATGTGGTTCCTCGCAGTTTAGAAGTTCCTTGAAGTATTCTGCTAGTATCTTACAGATGGTCCTATTACTACTCCATGTTCCCTTTTTTGTCCTTAAGTTCGAGAGTTTGGGGGGATGGGGGGGGGTCATATCTGCGTAGCTTCTCCCTGAAGATCCCACTGAGTAGTTGGTCTTCTTGCGCCTTCTAAAGTTTCTTGATCTCCTTGGACAGCATTTTTCTAGTTTCCACAAAGTACTGCCAGGTACTATCGTTCCTTTTTTGGTTTGCCAGATGTGCCACGCCTTCTTCCTCAGATCAAGTAGGCTATCACACTCATCGTTCCACCACGTGTGCTTCGTCATGCTGGTAACAGGACCAAGCTGCTCTGCCTTGGTTATAAGACTCTTCTCCATGTGCTTCCAGTCCTGGTCTTCTAGGTCGCTTGTTATCTTGCCCCATTCCTCTTCTGCTTTGTTTTCTCTGGATCAAGTTTTTTGCTGTGGAAGCTACTCTGGGAGATGATCTTCAGTTTCACTTTAGATAGGATGTGGTCAGAGTCGAGGTTGGCGCCTCTGAGAACCCTAAAATTTTGGAATTCTTTATGAAATTTCCGCTTTTTCGCAACATGATGTAACTGGAATTCTCCCAGTAGAGGGCTAGGTGAAATCCCCGTCTTGTGCTTTCTTGGCAGCTAGTTGACTTCAGGGTCAAACTGTGCTCCTGGCATAATTCGATGAGGCTGCTACCACTTTCGTTCGTCCTGTTATGTATCTCCCCACAATATGACTGAACCATTCCTCCTTCCCCACTTGGGAGTTAAAATCCCCTAGAAGGATGACATTATGTTTTTCGGGGATCTTTCGGATCGTGTCACCTAGTTTGTCCCAGAATTGTTCCACCTTCTCCTTATTCTTTTTGTTGTCAATGTTTTACAGGTACGCGATAATTACAACAGTAAATACTTGTTCGGTCGACTTGAACTTGAGAGTGGATAGCCTTTCAGAGGTAGACTCAAAGCTTATAACGGAGCCTAATACTTTCTTGTCAATTACAAACCTGTTCCAAACTGGGGAACTTTTTCGTAGATCTTGTCCCTGTCCTCCCCTTAAGTATCCTGAATCCTCTCGATTCAAAGCTGTCCTTATTCGAGAACCTGAACTCTTGCACAGCCGTAATCATAATTCTAAGTTCATTTAATGTGTCCGTTTAATGTGTTCATTTAATGTTTGCATTAAAAGTTGCTAAGTAGTTTGCTTTCCCGTATTTTATTTTGTTTGAGGTTCCAAGATGCCCCGCTTCGTCTTTGGTGACGTTGCAGACTCCCCAGAATCATAATGTCTGCTTGCGCACTTATGTGCGGTTGATTGTCCGTCTGGGGTAATTAGTTTCACATCACACTTTTCCATGATTGATAATTCTTCTAGAGCCATCTTTTTTTACAACCGAGGTTGTTAACCCCTGAGGTATACTCACAGCCGCTCCTAACATGGAGACAAACGCTGACCAAAGGCCTCCCATTTTGAGAGCAGTCGCTTTTGGATTTTGATTTGATTTTTAATTCGTGGTTAACTCCACCAGGCTCTCCCGCTCTCTCCGCCGTTGGGAATCAGATTCCTCTTCCACCTCCGAGACTGCTAACCAGGTTTCACCTAGTAGACTAATTCTCAATCTTTCAACATCAGCATTAGTTCTTTAAGGCAAACAGCTGTGATTAATCAAAACAACAAACACTTTTAATACAGTAGCAAAGGGCAAGCTGGGAAGACAATGAAATTTCAATAACAACTCTCCATAAATATGGCTTCACATGTAAGATTAAATATATGATTGTTAATTTTTTTTTAAACTTTCAACAAATATCTCGTAATGCCTTTAGTAAAACAATAAATGATAGGCCTAACGAGAAGGTGCAATCCATCCCAACACATCCATAGATCATAGACACAAGTTGCAAAATTTAACCCCAAGGATTTGTCAAGATAAAATTTCCCCAAAACGTAAAAGATAAATCATTACACTAAAATGCTGCATCAGTTATCAACATAACAATTCACGAGGAGCCCAAGGCTAGATTTTAACATTTCTGACATCGCAGCAGTAGGCAAGATAAAATTAGCTCAGTTAACAAAATACAATTACACCAAAACTCAAATACAAGTTAAAATTTAACACACACGGCGACAACCGCCAGCTTACAATAGTTCAAAACATTATTCAATTTCATAGGTGCGCAGATGTCATTACTAAGGGGAGAGTGCGAACCAACTTGAAGCAGCTATAACATGGCATAGACCAAATTACAGATTCGGCAGTCAATGCAGAGAAGTCGGCAAGAAACGGTAAACAAGTCAGGAAACGATCACTGTCGCCCACATACACACTGGCACAGAGGAGCAAACCTTAAGCCAGGGAGATAGGACAGGCAGGGTGCAAAAAAAAAAAAAAAAAAATATATATATATATATATATATATATATATATATATATGTATATATATACATATATATATATCGTCACGGGGCCCACCGAACCACTGAATGGGAACTACAAAAATTCACCCACCTTAAACTTTACGTACGACGCCCGAGCGAGGAAACGGGAAATCGTACGGGCACAGGGCAGCAAAAACCCCAGACAAACATACAGAATCCCATAAATTCCAAAACTCCAAAACATAATTTAATCAATTATCCCCCAAAACCCCGGAACTTTGGACAAGCGAAATTACAAGCCACAGGATCCAAAGGCACTCTGCAGGAGAGTAAGGAGGGAAAAGTTTAAACAAAGTTCTGCAACGGCACAATATAACGCCAAGAAAAACACACTAAGTAAGGTACATCACCCCACAGAATGCCGAGAAACACGAACACTGTGGTTTGCCCACGTTTCCGACACAATCATAACAGTGAAGATAATCTTCTTAGCCATAGGACGCTGAAACACCCAAACAGCACCAAACTTCCGAGGACGGAAAAGTACTCCCCTGTAAACTATATCCGGGAGCACCACAGCCACCAGCTCCTGCCAAGGCGCGGCCCACGGAAATCGCCGCGAGAAAGATGATCCAGCACGAGTATCGTCACCCAGACCTCAGCAATGAGCAGTCAGATAGGGCAGGAAAGCTGCTAATCAGGCGACGACTCCAACCACCGACCCAGGGAGCAGCAAGCAACACCAGCCCCGGCCAGCGACAGCGCGGGGGGACCCACCGTCCGACGCAAAAGGCAATCCTCGCGCCGTTTGCCTGAAAATTCACTGCCCTCCGCACACGCCATCGGGCAGAGACGCCGCTACCCGCCGCAAGGAGGCGCCCCGCAACGGAGAAAGAAACACCACTCCGAGGTCCAACGATCGAGAATCGATCGGGAAAACCGCCGCCACGGCACATTTAAGTGATTTGATCGAGTATTAACAAAATGGTTCAAATGGCTCTAAGCACTATGGGACTTAACATCTGAGGTCATCAGTCCCCTAGACTTAGATCTACGTAGACCTAACTAACCTAAGGACATCACACTCATCCACCCCCGAGGAAGGATTCGAACCTGCGACCGTAGCAGCCGCGTGGTTCCGCACTGAAACGCCTAGAACCGCTCGACCACAGCGGCCGGCGTGTATTAACAGATAGTGCCACAACAGAGTAGCAAGCAATAATATCTCTTCGTCTGCCGGTGAGTGCGGGAATTAAATGTGCAATGTGGGTGTGTATGCTGCGGGCCATCTCGTGTAAAGTGTCGTGTCGACTACGACTGCCGTATCGATAGATGTCTATTACTTCCCCTACTACCTTGTCTCTCAACGTTTTAGAAAGGAACGAAGTATGTTGAAAGGTACAACATGAACGTGCACTATGTTATTTCTGCACCGGTGCGCTTTAATGTATTCTCTCGTGTACGGAGCGGCTGAGTCGGCGAGCGACAGACGCTGCGGGCGGCGGGAAGCGACGCGGTGCCGTAAGGCGGCAAGGCCACGCGGTGCCCGCAGAAACTCGTCGAGCGAGTGACGCCGCTTTTTAAGAAATGAATAGGAAGATGGGCAAATTGGATCCATTCCAGAGTAAAAGCTACCTGAGCAGCGACCACTAAAGGTCAAGGATGCGCGTCACGACGGATGCGCACAGCTTTCGCAATACGAGGCGCCGTTCAGCGGGCAGCGCGGTGCGGTGCGGCGGAAAGAAATAGTGCGGCCCGGCTGCTTCCCTCCCAGTGCGACAAACGGTAACTCGTGAGCAGAGCTTCAACTCGTCAGGCGGGGAACCGCCGATCATCACCAGCATGTGTCAGCGAGAGACTACCGGAAATGGGGGAGTACTTCGGTGTAGTGTACTGGACTTGGCTTCGGTACAATTCTAGTTCCACTCGCCGTCCATGCATTGAGATTGTTTCTCGTAGCTTCGCCAAATCGCTTCAGAAGAGTGATGATCCCTTCAATAAGGTCACGAATGATTTTCTTCCAGTCTTCCGTTTTTTA
This sequence comes from Schistocerca cancellata, assembly GCF_023864275.1. Lineage (NCBI taxonomy): Eukaryota > Metazoa > Arthropoda > Insecta > Orthoptera > Acrididae > Schistocerca > Schistocerca cancellata. The sequence goes on from NC_064628.1 coordinate 484,986,231, forward strand.
TTGCTAGTGTGGTTTTGTCTTTGTAGCTAAGAATCCGATTACGGATCCGAAGGACGTATTCTCAAACTGTGGTGCATCCTAGGTCCCTTATCCGTCATTTATATCTTTCACTCAGAGCAGTGTTCATTGTCGTGAAAAGTGCCGCACTGCACCGTGACTCGGATTTCGCGTTAAACTGCAGGTCGCACTGTTGTCTGGTTGGATATGTGATGATAATGGCTTTAAAATAGCTGGTTGGGCGCAAAATAATAATCACAGGATGTCTCTGGAACCATTTATTATTCGTTACGCGTTTAAAGTTCTGCCCGCCCTCAGACGTTGGAGGAAATCAACGGCATACCAACAGAGATATGCCTATTAAAGCACTAGGGGTAAAAAGTATCTGGGGTTTAGATGTCATCAAACTTAAATAATAAAACTGGACAGAGCAGGAGGACTGAACTCACTCCTTTGGAATAACTAAATAACAAAAAGACGAAATAGGTAATACATAGTTCAGTTGTCGAAAACATGGCTACGCACGAAGCAGAAACTTGGGTAATAAACAGTATCAGAGAAACAAGGCTCTTCAATCAGACACTGACTTTTGCAGTCGAAGCTATGTCGTTTCACAAGCTGGACCGTGTACCAAATATTAAAACAACATTCAGTGTTATAAATCATGGTTGCAAAAATATTAACACATATAACTTCGGTCGCAGGTTCGAATCCTGCCTCGGGCATGGGTGTGTGTGATGTCCTTAGGTTAGTTAGGTTTAAGTAGTTCTAAGTTCTAGGGGACTTATGACCTAAGATGTTGAGTCCCATAGTGCTCAGAGCCATTTGAACCATTTTTGAACATATAACTTTCGGAAGAACGGAAAAATGGCAGGGGTAGACTTTGCGGAAGATCAGTTTGGGTTCCGGAGAAATACAGGAAGACCTGAGGCAATACTGCCCCTATGATTTATCTTAGAAGATAGGATGAAGAATGACCGTGCTGTCTACCGCACTGCTTTCCGGGTGGGAAGGAGCGCCGGTTCCCGGCACATATCCACCCGGCGGATTTGTGTCGAGGTCCGGTGAACCGGCCAGACTGTGGATGGTTTTTAGGCGGTTTTCCATCTGCCTCGGCGAATACGGGCTGGTTCTCCTTATTCCGCCTCAGCTACACTGTGTCAGCGATTGCTGCGCAAACAAGTTATCCACGTACGCGTACACCACCATTACTCTACCACGCAAACATAGGGGTTACACTCGTCTGGTGTGAGACGTTCCCTGGGGAGTTCACCGGGGGGCCGAACCGCACAATAACCCTGGGTTCAGTGTGGGGCGGCGGAGGGGTGAAGTGGACTGCGATAGTCGTCGTGGGGTTGCGGACCACTGCTGCTGCGGCGTGGACGGAGCCTCTCCGTCGTTTCTAGGTCCACGGTTAACATAACATAACATAGGATGAAGAAAGGCAAACGATCACGCAATTTGTAGATTTAGGGGGAATTTTTGACAATGTAGGCTGGACTACACTCTTTGACACTTGGAAAATAGCAGGGATACGATACGGGGACCGAAAGGTTAAGTACAACGTATAAAAAAACCAGATTGCAGCTATAAGACTCGAAGAACATTAAAAGGAAGCCATAGATGAGAAGGGAGTGAGACCGACTTGTAGCCTATCCTGATGCTATTCAATCTAGACATTGAGCAAGCTGTGGAGAGAACCAGGAGTGAATTTGTAGAGTGAATTAAAGCACAGGCGGGAGAAATTAAAATCTGCGGTTTGCCGATGACTCTGTAATTCTGTCAGCGACGGCTAAAGACCTGGAAGACCATTTGAATGGAGTGGATAGTTCCTTGAAAAGGAGTTATAAGATGAACATCAACAAAAATAAACCAATGATAACGGGATGTAATCGAATTAAATCTTGTGACGCCGAGGCAATTAGATCAGGAAGTGAGACACTTTAAACAAGAGGGTTTTGTTACTTGTGCAGCTAAATAGCTGATGGTCGCAGAATGAAAATATATAAAAACCAGGCTGGCAACAGCAAGAATGGCAGTTCAGTCAAGAAGATAGACACTTATGAAATGATGTACTACTGAATAAATCTGAAGATTAGGTGGGTAGATCGAATAATAAATAAAGAGGTACTAAAGTGAATTGGAAGAAAAGATATATATGGCAGAAATTAACTAAAAGAAAGACTCTGTTGATGGGACACATCCTGAGGCATCAAGGAATCATTTCTAGTTACGAAATGAAGTGTGTAGCAGCAAAAATGGTAGCGGGAGACAAAGTCCTGAATGAAAACAGTAAGCGGGGTTCAAATGTATGTAGGTTTCAATAGTTATGTACAGATGAAGAGTCTTGCACTAGATAGATCTCTGTGGAGAGCTGCCTCAAACCAGTCATCGGACGGCAGACCACAACAACAACAACGAAAGAAATTATCTCCTCAAATCTCGCGCAGTGTACAGTTTATCAGTTGTGGTTTTAGTTATAACCACTAAGAAAGTGATGTATTTCAAATAAATTATTGTGTATTAAGAAAGAAGGCTCATCAGTACAGGACAAAAATGAAGATTAACATTATCGTTTCTGTGGTCTTCAGTACTAAGTGCCATTTGATGCTGCTGTCCCCGCTAATCTATCCTTAGCAGTTTTCTTTATTCTTGCTTACTATTGCAACCCAAATTCTAAGCATCCAGCAGCCCTTTACAATTTTTAATTTATCCAGGAATACTATGCAGGGCACGGAGAATGGCACATTTCTTTCTATATTTCACACTGTCTAGAACTTTGAGAAAAGAACCCTTGCCCAATTATCTGTTGTACATAACCTCGCCAGCTCAGCCGCTTCAGTGACGACCGTGTGTCCCAGCACTCTAAAGCTGGTCAGAAACAGTCTGAAAAGCTTCTAAGAGTGTTGCAGGATAGGTTGCTCTGAAAGATAACTTTAAAAGAACTTCGATATTTTACGCCATTTCCGATTTAATTGCCACTGAAATTAGCCGATAAGGCCCCGGAGCGCGCAAATTCAAGCAGTATGGCAGAGAGAGTGTCATCGAACTTGTTCTTCGATTGGTTTACTCAAACAGAACATACGTAGTATTTTCTCACCTGGGTTACACTTTAACTGGCAATGAACATCTGAACAATTGGTAACTCACGAATCCACAAATGTTTGTGTGTTTCCGCATTTTAGAGTGTGCAAGTGTTGAATTTGCGTGCAAAGACATGATTGGCTAGATAATGCTAATTGAATCGGAAACGCCGCAAAGTATCGAACTTTTATGTTAAAGCTATTTCTCGGCACAATATACTCTGCGACACCCTTATAAGCTTCTCACACTATTTCTGAGCACCTTCCGTCCCTCCAATTGGAAAGTGGGTTGTTGCTTTCTTCCTGAAAGCTTGTAGTACAATTCCAAAAACTGTCCCGATCTATTTACGCTGATACCCGCCTCCTGACCTATCTCGTGTACTCTTGGATTTCTCTGTAACTGCCCCTGCTTTCTTACTGGAGGTGAAATGCCAAGCGAGTAATAAAGTTTATCAGCTAATGTTGATCTTAGGCAGCCAGTTAACATCTGAGCTAATGCCCCGTTTTTAATAACCTCGTCGAGCAGAAGTTGAACTGAAACTTCGTCCTTTCTTTTCTTGCCTTAGCTGCTAGTGACGCTCAGACGATCGTAGACGTGAGCTACAATATTCCAGCATTATGTAACTAGAAACATCAGTGCTAGGACGTCCATTAGCGTAGTTCTACGCTCTCTGTGTAGAGGTTCGATACATGAGCTCCTGGTAGCCAGGCAGCAAATGATGAATGCAATGCGAGATGACTGGATAGTGTAGTTAGTTTATTTCAGGTGACTTACACAGCCTCCAAAAATCTTGCAAGTGATAGAAACATATATTTTTCTGCCTAGGCTGCTTTGTTCTTGATGTAGTAATCAAGTAGCATATCTTCGAAGATGAAAAGATTTTCTCGTTTGCAAAATTATACACGTATTTGTGCCAGAGAAATATCACATATAGCTGTTGATGTTAATGCGTTAATTTATTGATGTGTAAGTAATCCTTCTACAGTCAAACTTTTCCGTTTGAGCGGATACATGCCACCTCTGGTCTATCTTGTCGTTCTCCTCCACGAAATACAAGAAGAGAACTCCACTGCCCTTGTGTACGCGCTCCAGGTGACGCACGTTATACGCTAGTTGGCCATGCGGTGTGCTGACGCCAAGGTCGGTGAAGTAAGCGTTAATCGTCGGAACCACAACGGTTCCCTGCAGTCCTCTACTTGAGACATTATTTTCAGAAGAGTCGTCAGCCTCCTCTAATTATAAGCCTTCAGCATTTTGATTGCTGTTCAAAATACTCCAAAGTTTCGACGGCAGGACCAGAAGATAAATTGCTACTTAGAGCCACGTCTTAGCCTTCTGCATATAATCCTCAAAAGACATTGAAGCTCTGGGGAGTGAAGTATCTCGTAATACTTCACAGATACGTAATCAAATATTCACACCATATAAAACATTTTTTATTTCCTGTGTAAACATGTTTTATTGAGTTGAATTTCAATCCACCAAACCCATTCTGTTCGACCATAGTTTCATCTTACACAAGCCCGACACTGGAAGTGTCACACCGTTCCATTAAGTACAGCGATGCCTCCTCACATATCCCATTAGCCACCCAAGAACAAAATTATTTTAAATAACGCTTCACGTCCACGCTAGTCTTCTGAAAAATGACTAGAAACTTTATGAGACACAGAACTGCCGAAACGCTATCGTACTTGGTTCACGCACAAAAAGACACTCACTGTTTTATCAAAACCTTGTCCTCGAATTTCTCCAAAAGTAACTCCACAATGATTACAAGAAAGTGTTTAACACTTTGACTTTAAATCAGTTTATTAGCCATCGCTTGATTGCTTCTGAGACAGTTAATTTACAACAATTAATACGAGAAGACCGAATCTGATCGTCTGTTAATGGAAAATAATCGGACTGTGTTTCGTTACTAGAAGGATTACGTCTCGAAAGTAAATGAATACTGTCACCAGCCTAATTAGGAAAAATGCTTCCATGTGAGTATACTGCTAATCTAGTAAACTAATTGCCGTATGTAACTTTACTTGGGACATAGATCCGTTTTATAAACTCGACACGAAAACAACAGCACATCCTATCATATATTGCAAGAGTAGCTAGTATAGGCAAAAGGTAAAATGTACTGGAAACGAATTGTCTCCCAATAGCAAATATGTCTGTTTTAAATTAAGGAAGGTAATAACCATTACAAGTCACTACTTAATGCTGGGATGAGCATAGATAAAATGGACGTCCGGTGGCGTTAATACTTTACTGCTGCCATGCAGTAATATTTAAATAGTTAACAAACTATTATCTTAACTAATATGGATACTATTTGTTTTCATGGGAAGGATGTAGGTCTCTGTATTACACAGAGCATGAATAATGTGTGGAAACCCTGAATCTGTAGTGATTTTTTTTTAGTTTATAAGATACTGTTCTGTCCACTGGCTCGGGCATGGATGTGTGTGATGCTTTAAGTTAGTTAGGTTTAAGTAGTTCTAAGTTCTAGGGGACTGATGACCTCAGAAGTTAAGTCCCATAGTGTTCAGAGCCATTTGAACCATTTTTTTTTTTATTATCGCCTGTAACAAGATAGAGTAATAATAAACACAGTAACTAAAATATATTAATAAAAGTACTATTGAAAACCTGAAAAGGAAAAAAGAATTTTATAGGTCTTTGAACATCAGTGGCCTGTACTTGTCTTTTATAATCACAGTTCTATTCTATTACTTTTAGTAGAGAGTATAGCTTTTGAAAAGAATTCACTTTCTAATCACCTGTAGCGTTTTATACAAAAGACTTGAGAAAATTATTACTCCACGAAAGTTAATAAATATTTTGAAACGTTATTGATTCTGTAGTTCATTAGTAAAGGATACACTACGAAGAGGAACTATCCAGGCAAGTGACTGAGGAAAAATGGCTGTTCTTGACACGAAATTAATAGTGGAACAGTTATTTTTTAAATGTTCAGCAAATTATTGGATCATACTAAACTTTGCTTAACCTGTGGTGATCTTCTGTGGCAAATATTTGAAGTTGTAAGACGTAATCATGGCTCTTCTTTTTTTTTTTTTTTTTTTTTTTTTGAGACATTCGGGAGGACGAGGGTTCAAACCCGGGTCCGCACGTCCTGATTTAGGTTTTCCATGATTTCCCTAAATCGCTTCAGGAAAATGCCGGGATGGTTCCTTTGAAACGGCATGGCCGACTTTTTGACCAGCTGTAGAGTTATTTCGAAGTGACTCTCAAGGGTGTTGCAACTTCGCTAACAAGAGAAAACCGAGATTTCTGAGAGACATGCCTACGGTGTCATGAAGACAATAGTAGAGATACATTTACATGCGCCAAAGAGAAGAAATTATACTCCGCATAAACGAAAATTGATTACTACGAGACACTTTGGACTAAGCTCACCTGCTGTTATATGCGCTGAAGATGAGACTGTAATACTTGAAATCTAGATCTGCTGTAATAAAACGATGGATTTCGGGATAAACAGCTGCTCTTTCCTCCATTGTCTGTATCATACAATACTTAGAAGGCAATACATAATGACTTCTTCTATATCCAGTGCGTGTTGGGTTCTTTCTAAGTATCAAATAACGTCAAAGACAACCGTATGGTTTTCGCTGTTAAAAACTGTTTTTAATGAAAATGTTTTGTTTATTTACGTATATATCAGTGTATACTTTATCTTTGTCCTGGTATTGTAGAGCCTAAATCAGTTTCCACTTTAATATATCCGGCCTCTTTTGTGTAAGGATAGAAAAAGTATCAAAGTGCTAATCATGGGATGAAAAAAAATCTGATACTATAACGTGAGATCACGGTAAGAATACATTTACATCCGGTGTTACCGACGACGCCGTTATTCTCCTCCAACGACAACTTCAAAACATTCTTCCCGAGAATGTTGACGTTGACGTAGCTTTCCGTATCATTCGGTTCCATGGACGGTCTCCGTGAATGCTCCCATTTGAAATGCATTGACACTCCGTCCTTTCAAGTTCTTCGAGGACTGTCTTCAACGCGTGCACCCAGGTCAAGTACACGCGTAAGATACTGATCGTCTATCTGCCACAACCGGCCAACCTGATTTTGTTTTTAGGTGCTTTCCGCTGAAATTTAGGGAAATAGTGGGCTAGTTCCTCACACACTTCTAATAAACACAGAGAGTTAAAATATGAAGGTTCACAAAACAGAGTTTACACAATTACAGGCAATAAGTAAACACTTTTTTTCGCTTAAGGTTATGAAGTGACATTTGTTGCGGCAGTAATAGCATCTGGACGCTAGTTAAAATCATTGGCAAACGCGGCCATGGCTGGGAAAATGTGGAAGAAATGAGATGTTGGCAGAGAACTTCATGAAGAGATATCTACTTTTGATTGAGTCCTCGACATATTTCAAAGACTTTGTGTTGCCCTCAGTTTTAATCGTAGTTCACTGGACATATTTTGTTACTGACAAGGAACCCCTTGAGAGCAAGAGCAAGGTCGCAAAAGGCCAATGATGTTTGCGGCATTCGGCGGCCCACATATTATCTACCATGTGAACACAATATTGGCTGCTAAAGGCAACAAGGTGTGGGACTGGAGGTATCCAATGGTGATCACAGCATGAGGCTACGGAGCGTATTTGAACTGCTTAGTCGACACATAATAACAGTGCTACAGCGCTAGTGCTGATGATACAAAGATGAGCAGTGACAACGATAAACAAAACAAAAATTGCATTATATCTACAATAACAGTTGCCGAAGTTGACATTTCATCAGAAAGGAATCCAAGGAATGTCGCAGAGTGAGAAAAAGGTGGCAGATGAAATATTAGCGTTTCTGCAAAATGAGTCAGTGTGTAGAGGACATGGGGTTATTTTTAGGAAATATGGTGCGAAATTGTGATTTAGTGTGTTTCAATGCGTGATGCGCCAGCCTCACGGCAGACGTCGGCTGGCAGGCGTGTTTGCAGGTGACGCAGTTTTGCAACAAGTGTCGGTATGTGTGTACGTGCGCGGCAGCCATCAGAACACAGCATTAGTAGAATTACGCAGGTGCGGGCCGCGTGTGGCGCGGTTGCGTTAGCCAATTCATCGAGAACCTTCTAATAAACACGCCGCCGCATAACCGGCGGATTCATGAGCGGTCTGCACAATTTAAGGGCATCAGAGGTGGGTGTCGGCATTCGGTTCGACCGATTGGGCGTTCGGTCGCTGTCACATCGTCGTCATCAGCGACGCTGTGCCCGAGGACCGGCCGGCAGAGGGCATTGCCCGCTGCAGCACCGGCGTCTCCCGGCATCGTCACAAGTCGCCATGTCTGCAGGAGGAGAGCTGGACCGGGGGCCGGGACTTGTGCTGCCTGCGCAGCTGCTGACTGTGCATGGCGTCACGTTCCCCGGACTGTGCGCATCAGTGCGACTCCACCACGACACGAGTGGTGGGGCTGAGCTACCGGAAAATGTATTGGAAGAACCAACAATAAAGAGGGAGATTGCTAAAAACAGCCACCTTCTTCTACCCAGCCACGCCCTACAACCCAGACCATGTCACCCGCTCTGGTCACCCTATTACAAGTGGTGTCAGTCGGGCAACCTGCGCATCACACGCTCCTGTTACAATTGGTGACAGTAGTGGTATTCTCCCTGGATTTGGAGAAAATTGTGGCTCGTAACCGACGAGGGTATGTGGGATTTGAGAAGGGCAACAATGGATCAGCAACTCCTGCATCATGACAAGTAAGTGCCAATTTTTCTTTTGGTGGTTTGTCTGAACCTGTAGCATAGTCCGTCTTCCCTTCCTGTTCTTCTTTCTGGGCTTACTGTAGTCTTGATTCGATAGCTGGTAGTGATGGAGCAGTCTGTGTCAGCCGAGTTGGCTATTCAGCAGCTACTTGAGCGTCAGAATTAGAGATAGAGCTTGCTCGGTCTAGAGGAGCGAGCAAAGAATGGTTTCCTGTTAATGCAGTAATTATTGACACTAACGCTGCGTCTTTGGTCACCCCTTTTTTAGGAAAAGCTGGGGAGGGTGTTATGATTTTTTTTTAGCACCTTAGCACGGCCGCTAAATTGGGAAATTGGGGTGCAAAAACACTTTTGCATGTGGCTAAGTTGAAAGTAACTGGGGATGCCACAGCATATGTTACATGCCATGAAGAATTAAGGGATGCTCGGACATTTGAAGTATTCAAAAAAGGGTTGCAGGAAAGGTATCGGAGGAAAAATGCGTCTAGATACTATTGGGAACAATTCAGTATAATGTATCAAAGGAATGGGGAATCAATAGAAGCTTTTGTAGATCGAATTCGAAAAATTAATGTTAATACCTATGAGCTAACGGATTCTGATAGGGTTAATGAAGCCATTCTGCAGGAAGCTGAGCAAAGGGCACTAGACGCATTTTGCGGGGAATACAACCCGAAACCTCCCGCAAGATTAGGATGGAAATCCCTAAGACCCTCAACGAGGCAGTCGGAATCGCTGTGGCGTTAGAGGAAGTTGAAGCAGTAACAAAGATGCAGGACAGGAAAGCAGTGTTTAATGCAGAAATAAAATGTTTCAGATGTGGTCAGATGGGACACATTAGACGCGATTGCAATGAAGTGCAGTGCAGGAAATGCAGACGTTGGGGTCATCGGGAGCGTAATTGCAATTGGTCCTGGCAGAAACATGATAGGAAACCGCAAGGTGGGCCGCACCCCACTCAGTTAAATGGGACAGGGAGTGGAGTGTCCACTGCTAGTGCAGAATCAGTGGCAGTTTTTTTTCTGACTGGCTTGGTGAGGGGCAGACTGTGCAAATTTTTATTGAATACCAGGTCTCAGGTATCCGTGGCGAGTAGAAATGTACTAGGTAAAGTAGAATTAAAACCACCACGCTGGACGTTAAGTGGCGTGGGTGGGGGACAGGTGAAGTCACTCGGGTCAGCGGTTTTAAACTTCCGAGTGGAAATGAGGAACTTCCAGGTGAAGGTAAAAGTTCTTCCAGTTGTTGGCAGCAGCTATGATGTCATACTCGGATTGCATTTCCTGGTTGCACATCACGCAAAAGTTAACCTGGAACGGTATACAGTAGAACCAGACGGAATACAATTTCGCCTAGGTTCTGCGGCCGAAAAACCATTACTGTCGCAAGGAACCGCCCAGCCGTCAGGTGGGCCACCTAAACTGCGTACATGGTCTCTTAGGGTTAACTCGGAGGATACTATACCGAAGAGTACAGGGAAAATAATCTAGTCAGATGTTGGAGCTAGCGTGCCGGCAAATTCGTTGTGTGTCGTTGAACCTTTGTTTGAAAATGAGCCGATGGATGAAATGAAGTGTTTTACGCGCCGTAGCGTGTCCTACGTGCGGGAGATAGAAGGACAAAAGGTTGTGCCTGTCAGTATTGATAATTTTGGCCTTGAAGAGGTGCACTTAGCACGGGGTACCGTAATAGCGAATCTGTAGATAATAGGGGAAGATAAACTGGATAAAGGCCGGCCGCGGTGGTCTAGCGGTTCTGGCGCTGCAGTCCGGAACCGCGGTACTGCTACGGTCGCAGGTTCGAATCCTGCCTCGGGCATGGGTGTGTGTGATGTCCTTAGGTTAGTTAGGTTTAAGTAGTTCTAAGTTCTAGGGGACTTATGACCTAAGATGTTGAGTCCCATAGTGCTCAGAGCCAACCAAACTGGATAAGGATTTCGCAGCAGATTACACAATGCGGGAGAGTCTGTCAGTTGCTACGATCAGCTTTTGTATGCTTACAAGCTCAGTTGCGGCAAACTGTAGGGTTAATCCCGCACGTCCATAGGAAAAGAGGATGGTTAGGCGCATGTGGTCGTATCCTACAAACTGTTTTTGGGACCGCTGACGCAAAAGATATTAAAAGTATTAACGAAACGCTACAGCAGGTACAGTATAATGTTAATAGCAACCAGGGAGTGCTTGATCTTCACACAACCCAGTTAGAGAAAGATGTAGTTAATAATATGCGCCAATTGCGAGCTTTGGCCGCGACCTTGATGTCCCACATTAAGGCCACAGCCGACACAACCTATCACGACTTGGGTACATTCAAGTACCGGTTGGATAACATCGATTCACAGCTGATAATCGCTAAGCTGCTCTGTTTTCTTGCTGACAGTATTATGGAAGCACCCATAGAAGCCACAAAACTACAGGAGGCTTTGTTGCACGCAATGCGTGAGCACCTAACCCCTGTACTGTTAACTTCGGAACAACTTGGGGAAGGATAACGTAAAGTTCAATTGGAACTGCCCGCATACCTAGGGCTACTGACGACATTAACAGAGGAGCACTTATCTCTGTATTACAAAATGGCCACTGTTACCAGTACGCAGATGGGTACCCTGCTGAGAATTCGTCTCATAATACCATTAACATGTAAGGATTGTAAATTTGAATGTTACGCCTTGCATATGTATCCAGTAAAGTGGGAAATTTTGCAGAAATTCGTACAGTTAACCATACGGGAAATACAGTTAGTGGCACGTAACAGACAAGCTCATGCGTTCCTCATTGCACAAGACTAGCTGCGTTGTCGAACGGGTCCAGTTACCAACTGCCCCACAAAATTGTTACATACTATTCCCAAATCTTGTGAGTATTCTCTATTCCGCTCTCAAGAACCAGTCGCGGAGTGCCCTAAGGAAATTATAGCAGGCATGGTGCAGTTCTTTCAGCAAATGTGTCCACATTGGGTATTTTCAGTAATGGAAAACACAGTCATTATTTGCGTTTGTTACGAGTAGGGTAAGCAAGGGAGTACGCAAAACATAGAACTGCAGGGGCAGGGACTGTTAATTTACGGCACACAGTGTGACATTTCAGGGCCAACTTTCCGTTTACCAGCTGGGTCGCCAGATCTCTCCACAATTTATAATGTTTGAAGCATTATGGACAGCGCCCTCCAACCAGCTCGGGATTTTGACAATATAACCAGCCAATTGTACAGAATTTGGCAAGTTGTACAGCAGGAGGACATCCAACAAGTCTTTCAATCAATGCCAAGGCGAATAACTGCTTGCATAAGAACCAGAGGTGGAGCAATGTGTTATTGGCTTGCTCAATTTGTGAAGCTGTTTCTTTTGAATAAATTATCCATTTTTTTCTGAAATTGTTTTCATTTGTTTGTCTGCATTTATACAACACAACTAGTCATTTCCGTCCCATTCGGATAATTCCTTCATGGAGCCGTTTTTTTTTTTCATTCGGCATTCAGTTGTTGCCATTTCCTTTCTTTTTATATTGCTTACCGGTTCACATAGTGGTTGCAGAGTTATCAAGCAATTGTAGCTACTCCGTATCAAGAGCGCTGTACACAATAATTTCAAATGCCCGCTTGCTCTACAACCACGACGGTAAGAAGATGTTTAGTACTTGATATAAATAAATGACAGTACAGTCCTTGGATTTAGCGTTACGCCATCATGGTAATAATCATTTGCTAGAAAGAGGAGAGGAAGGCGGTTAATGCACCGCATTCATAACACTGTAGACGGAGCACTAGTTCATCTGAACAAGGAGGGTCGAGAGAATCACCTCAGCCTTCTCAACCTTAGGTGGGAACATGTACGATACTTAGGTTACAGGGAACATCCGCCTCTCAGACTACTAAACAAATAAGTCATAAATTCACTTAATTCTTTCTTTTTGTCTCAATGGTTAACGTGTCACTTTTTCTCTTTTAATAAATTTATGTTATATTAGACAAAAATAAGTAAATTTAAATAATTTTTTTTTGACAATTCACGAAGTAGGAACGTATGACATGTTAGGTAAATGTGAAAAGAGAACCTTGTGATTCTTTTGTGTGAGTAATAGCGGTGCAAAATATAAATACCTACATCAAACGTAGTTCACTATAAAAATTATATATAAAATGAAGAATAATGGAATCACAAAAACACTTTAATAAAAACAAAAATAGTCCCTAACAATAACGGCCTTCAAAAAATTGGAATAATTAATAATAAGAGGAACATGACGCAAACTAAAAGTGTGAAGTCTAGGTAGAGAATATTACATTGTAAACAAAACTGATTACAAGCAAACATAAACAAGTATACACTATAAAACACAACTTTGTTGTTTTCGTTACTGATACTAAAATAAACGTAATCCATCGCAAATCAGCTAAATGCATCGAAAAACAATAATGACTGCCTGCAAAGAATAGTTTACGTACGTGTTGCATTACTTCTTAGAGCATTCCAGGCAAGTTGGGGTTTGGAATTTCACATATTGGCAGTTTGTTATACGTTTTTTGTCATATCGGCAGACGAGCCGGTTGGTTCGACCTTGTCCACTTAGTGACTGAGCTAGTTCATCGCTTCGTCTTGTTTGATGACACTCATTATTTGTTCTATGTCCACAATAATTGCTCGTAGATGGTCTAGCAAATTTGTCTGGAGTCGTTGTTTCACGTGGTATTTTATGAGTGAGAAACCTAATGCTTCCATGAAATGAAATCTTGATGATGCTGGTTTTGGTTTGATATGTTTGTGAATAACACAGGCATTGCAGCGACTGACACCAAAAGATACAAAATAGCCAATGGTCTTCTTCTGCTCCGTCTATCACAGGGATAATTGTTGTATTTCATGTCGAGTGTATCTACACATGACTTCGTTGAACTGTAAAATGAAATACTTTTGGATTCGTCATTCCCTTGGTCGACGAAATAATCATGGTGCAATGTAGACAAGACAACCACGGTCTTGTTTCTATTTGGTGTGTAGGAAACATGAGTCAGTTCTTTGGTGAATCCGTAAGTGATTGAATCTAATGCTGTGGTCCTATCTGAGAGAGATTACCTGGGGACTTGTGGTTTGTTTACCCGCATGGCCACAACGATCGCTGGACAATTTCCACTGACGAAAACCAGCTACAGAAGGTGATATTTCATAAGTGTACTGTAGATACATTTCGATAAGAAATGAGAAGGCTTGATTAGTTGTTTTTCCTCGACACTGAGCTCTACCCAGTCACAGTCTTTGCCGATGTATACACATGCGTTATACATGTGTGAATTCCTCGCATCCTTCAAACTCATTAATTTTATGCCATATCTGGTCTGTCTGTTGGGTATGTTGCTTCTGAACTGGCATCGACTTCTGAAAGGAATCAGAGTCTCATCTATGCAAGCGAATGCTTCAGTTTCGTAATTCCGCTGACAGTTGTCAATGAAATTCTCAAAAAGGGATGAAATGGCTGCCAATGGGTCTACTTTCTCTGTCTCCTTTCTCGTTTCGGAATCATCAAAGTGCAAAGCGCTGATCATACTTTACGTCTTTTTTCCGACATAGTAGGAGTACAATTGAACGTCCAGTCTCACCGATAGCAGAAAAAAGAATGAAAGTCCTTCTTGGACAATTTGAAAATTGTCTATAATATAAGACCAAACAGCGCAGCTATCTCTTCTTTTGAGGTGTTCTTATACGAAACACTGTTCGGATGTCCTAATTTTTTGCCGTATAGACTGCATTTTGGAATTAGTCCACAATATATTGTTGGAGAAGTAGATACGCCAGATATCTAGGGGACCGGGATTATGTAATCTTCGAACGCAACCCTTCAGACACGAAAGCTGCATGTTTATAATATTCGTTGCTGAACGGCTGTATCTATAGGCAATTGGTTTTTAATTCCAAGAAAAACACCCCAGTTTTTCGAAATAGGTTGTAGCATGTTCTATATCTTCATTAGATCGTTGTTCACATCTCTGCTCTCTACCTGGTCGGTAATTATCGCCTGACGAAGCTGCAGGAACTACCTCTTCTGCTTCCGATACCTCAGACGATGAATTGTAATTACAATATCGTTTCTCATCTACATCTGGCACATATGAGCCTTCGTAATCTACTTCTACATCGGTTTCAGATTCGCCGGACATGAAATAGTTGAAATGGCTCTGAGCACTATGGGACTTAAACATCTGAGGTCATCAGTCCCCTAGAACCTAGAACTACTTAAACCTAACTAACCTAAGGACATCACACACATCTGTGCCCGAGGCAGGATTCGAACCTGCGACCGCAGCGGTCGCGCGGCTCCAGACTGAAGGACATGAAATGCCAGCAAAACACTTAGTTACTACTTTTTATGAGATAAAAGATCGTAAAATGTAATTACTACGCCCAAGAATGGGGTGTTTATGACTATAAACATCACTGGAAAAAGACGTATATGAAACAACATAACACAAATAGGAATATCCGCCTGGGAAGCGGATGTATTTACGTACGTTTTTGGGTATGTATTGTATTGTTTTGTATTGTATTAAAATGGGGACCTAGAAATGACGGAGAGGCTTCGTCCCCGCCATAGCCCTCAGTGGTATACAACCCCACAACAGGCCACAGCAGTGCACTCACTCCACCGCCGCCCCACACCGAACCCAGGGTTATTGTGCGGTTCGGCCATCAGTGCATGAAAGATACGTTGAACATGATCAAATGGTTCAAATGGCCCTGAGCACTATGCGACTTAACTTCTGAGGTCATCAGTCGCCTAGAACTTAGAACTAATTAAACCTAACTAACCTAAGAACATCACACACATCCATGCCCGAGGCAGGATTCGAACCTGCGACCGTAGCGGTCACGCGGTTCCAGACTGAAGCGCCTTTAACCGCACTGCCACACCGGCCGGCCTGAACATGATCGCCACATTAGCCTTTCGCAGCCACAGCCGAGCACTGCACCTCGACAGGATATTCCATAGATTATTCTGCCACAGAAATCTTCGACGAGATCCGTCTGAGACGCAGTTATTAAGAAACTCACGGAAATACGTTTGGCGAAAGATTTAATTAACCGTGATCGCGGCTTCCAACTGGACAGGACGTGGAACGCGGTGATTTCTTTAATATCTGCAGAAAAAGCATTTTATTATAAGGAAGCATAATTTTATTAATTTTGGATCTGAATTCTAGCTCCGCAAGGCTACATTGCGACAGGGGGCGTGGATAAAGTATCATCGTTATGCATGCGCCTGCGCACCATAGATGGAGCAACATTCTAAATGGCACCAAAATCTACAGAGGTCGCTCATGTAGCGGCTGCCTTTTCGCAAGCGTCTCCACCCCAATTTTTGGTGTAAAGTTAGTGATGTGAACTGGCAGTCTCCAGTGCAGAAAAGTGGACTCGAGCCGGCTGAATGTTTGTCAGTTGAAATGTCGTTGCAAGAAGTCGACGTCATCCTGCTGGAATCCCGTAATATCGTGGATAACGACATAATTTGAACAGACTTGTTCTTAAATTTGTCCTCCACTTGTCTAGCTTACTTCATTTACAACTAAAAGTAAAATAAAGAATTAGAATAGAGTTCTCGAGATCTTATTCGTTAAATAGAATATTTTGCTCATCGTTTAAGACGAATAACAACTATGTTACTAGCTATGTAGATGATTTGTATGGACCGCAAATAATCTACGTCTAGGGACTCATGTGGAATTTACATTGCATTTGCCGCTCGTCGAAGAGAGCTTCATTCCCTTGGCACTCCAACCTTCTGAGAAAGCTGTCTACAATTATAACTGGCGAGTTTGCCTGACAAGGTCGAGCTGTCCCCCGCCATATTTGTATTTTAAACGCCTCGTCATGGTTTTGGTATTCTCAGAACTCTCACGAGGCCTGCCCTTTAGCTTGTTGCTCTTATTCGCTTCCCTTACATGGTATCAGTAGCGAATGACGAGGAAGGCTTCACAATTAGATACAGCACGACAAGAATGACACAGCCTGGGACATACTCGACGCTGTCGTCTTCAGAACGGTGCTGCATTGCTGCTGGCTGCTTAATGTGGAAGCGCTACTCACGCATTATACTTTTGCCATGTAATTACTTCTCGTGCTCCGAGTAAGAACCCCACGGTTTTCACCGTTATAAATGGACCTCACTTTTATCAGTAATTAAGAGGACATATTAAATGCACCTACAATTTTTCTGCCACTCCAGAAATAAATACCACTCTTCTCTTGGTCGCGGAAACGGCCTAGCCGCAGTGGATATACCGGTTCCCGTCATATTACCGAAGTTAAGTGCTGTCGGGCGTGGCCGGCACTTGGATGGGTGACCATCCGGCCACCATGTTCTTTGCAATTTTTCGGGGTGCACTCAGACTCGTGATGCCAACTGAGGAGCTGCTCGGCGGAACAGTAGCGACTCCGGTCACATAAACCCATCATTACGATCGGGAGAGCGGTGTGCTGACCACACGCCCCTCCTATCCGCATACTCATCTGAGGATGACACGGCGGTCGGATGGCCCCGATGAGCCCCTTGTGGCCTGAAGGCGGAGCGCTTCCTTTTAAGTGCAAATGTTTTGTTACAGGTTAACGTATTCAAGTCTACCTACATTGTGGACTAGTATTCGTATCAGGAGCGTTCTTGGGTGAAATTTACATACGGACAAATGAATAAAAGCAGTAAGGAGGTCATTCTGGTTCACATAGTACACTGCCCAGTCTCGTTAATGTGACCACCTTCTATGCTCGACATCAAGAGTGCGATAACCACTCACACACCGCAGCTAGCAGCAATAGCAGTGCAGGATATATAGAGCGTGTCATGGGTGTGTCATTCCCATGACGTTATTGTGAAAATTTACGGAACTAGTGCGACGATATAAAACAATCGTAATAACGAAAATATTGATAAAAGCCATAAAGACGATGTGTTGTGATTATTGCAGTGAAATATTGTAAAATAATATAAAAAAAGAACTATGAAAATTATTATTAGTACGAAAACTACGTATTTCAAGAATTGTCTGTGAACAAAGATAAAAATGAATAGAGTGTACTCTAACGAGGAAGAAACTGAAAAAACTAACTACTCTTCGTTTTGTTCTTGATTGTAGAAAGACGCCATTGACGATTGGTGATGAAAATGGTATGTCTTTGTTACTAATACTGTAAGAAAAAGCATTCTTATGAGAATTATCATTAATTCTATAAATTTGTAAATTCGTGTTCTCCTTTCAGTAGTGTTGGGAACGGCATCCCGTAATTATTACTGAATAGTTTGCAGAGGAGAGAGCAGATAGGTGGAAAGAATACATTGAAAGCCTCTATGAGGGTGAAGATTTGTCTGATGTGATAGAAGAAGAAACAGGAGTCGATTTAGAAGAGATAGGGGATCCAGTATTAGAATCGGAATTTAAAAGAGCTTTGGAGGACTTACGGTCAAATAAGGCAGAAGGGATAGATAACATTCCATCAGAATTTCTAAAATCATTGGGGGAAGTGACAACAAAACGACTATTCGGTGTGTAGAATGAGTCTGGCGATATACCATCTGACTCGGAAAAGCATCATCCACACAATTCCGAAGACGGCAAGAGCTGACAAGTGCGAGAATTATCGCACAATCAGCTTAACAGCTCATGCATCGAAGCTGCTTACAAGAATAATATACAGAAGAATGGAAAAGAAAATTGAGAATGCGCTAGGTGACGATCAATTTGGCTTTAGGAAAAGTAAAGGGACGAGAGAGGCAATTCTGACGTTACGGCTAATAATGGAAGCAAGGCTAAAGAAAAATCAAGACACTTTCATAGGATTTGTCGACCTGGAAAAAGCGTTCGACAATATAAAATGGTGCAAGCTCTTCGAGATTCTGAAAAACGTAGGGGTAAGCTACAGGGAGAGGCTGGTCATATACAATATGTGCAACAACCAAGAGGGAATAATAATAGTAGACGATCAAGAACGAAGTGCTCGTATTAAGAAAGGTGTAAGACAAGGCTGTACCCTTTCGCCCCTACTCTTCAATCTGTACATCGAGGAAGCAATGATGCAAATAAAAGAAAGATTCGGGAGTGGAATTAAAATACAAGGTGAAAGGATATCAATGATACGATTCGCTGATGACATTGCTATCCTGAGTGAAAGTGAAGAAGAATTAAATGATCTGCTGAACGGAATGAACAGTCTAATGAGTACACAGTATGGTTTGAGAGTAAATCGGAGAAAGACGAAGGTAATGAGAAGTAGAAATGAGAACAGCGAGAAACTTAACATCAGGATTGATGGTCTCGAAGTCAATGAAGTTAAGGAATTCTGCTACCTAGGCAGTAAAATAACCAATGACGGACGGAGCAAGGAGGACATCAAAAGCAGAATCGCTATGGCAAAAAAGGCATTCCTGGCCAAGAGAAGTCTACTAATATCAAATACCGGCCTTAATTTGAGGAAGAAATTTCTGAGGATGTACGTCTGGAGTACAGCATTGTATGGTAGTGAAACATGGACTGTGGGAAAACCGGAACAGAAGAGAATCGAAGCATTTGAAATGTGGTGCTATAGACGAATGTTGAAAATTAGGTGGACTGATAAGGTAAGGAATGAGGAGGTTCTACGCAGAATCGGAGAGGAAAGGAATATGTGGAAAACACTGATAAGGAGAAGGGACAGGATGATAGGACATCTGTTAAGACATGAGGGAATGACTTCCATGGTACTAGAGAGAGCTGTAGAGGGCAAAAACTGTAGAGGAAGACAGAGATTGGAATACGTCAAGCAAATAATTGAGGACGTAGGTTGCAAGTGACACTCTGAGATGAAGAGGTTAGCACAGGAAAGGAATTCGTGGCGGGCCGCATAAAACCAGTCAGTAGACTGATGACAAAAAAAAAAAAAAAAGAAAAAAGTTTTGCAGTTTTTATATATTGAGCTGATTTTGTTTCAAAGACGCCATTACGACTTAAAAATAGGAACACACTCGCTGAGAATTATCTACTTAAGTGTTTCACGTGAAAGCGAATTAATATTTCATTGCAGAAACAGTTTTTGTGTTAGCCTGGAGCAGTCAGCACGGATCAGGTCTCACACGATTCACTATATAAAAAATAATTGTAATTTAGATGTAAATAGAAAAATAGCTTTCAAATAATTTTAATCAGTGCTATAACAAGATTTCAATGCGAACCTCACACAAAGCCCAGAGTCTCTTCTCATTAACAGAACAATGAAGATGGTCCGATTTTAATGCGCGCGACATTAAGCTTTCCTACATTTCATGTCTAAAACTTTAAACACAAACATACTAGACTGCTTAAACTCGCAGTTGGAAAGAAATTAACATTGCTCGCACAGCAATCAAAGCCTTTTACGTAACCGTCAAGATTTTGGTGCACTTTAACGCAGCATTTCAGTTTCGTGTTGCAGAGAGGCACTGCACGTCTGCAAACGACGAAACGTACGTGAAACATAACATTCTATCAATGACAGGCCCTCAGAAAACTAAAGTGTCTGAGGTTAAGGCGCACAAGGAAAGTACATTTCTATTGATTGAAACAGCAAAGCTCCATTAAGGGGGCTTTAATGGTGTTGCACTTTCTAATTTGCAACCTTCCATATCAGAGAACATCATTACGGGTTAGTGGAATCGAGTATTCTGCATTTACAACTGCATTTACCACTGATACTGAGAATAAATCATCTTAATTATATTTTGTGCTACATGAACGTTGATTATAACATCATACAGTACGGAAAGTAGTACATGGGGTGGGAGTGGGACGCATGAATACAGTGCAGTCGTTGTCGTAATGCGGAAACGGTGCGGATCATCTGATGTCGAAAAGGGCACGATCATTGGATGTCGGGCCAAGGATGGAAGCATTCGGAAACGGCTAAGTTCCACCGTAGGTAAAACATACTGTGCAAGGCAAAAAGGCACTACCTAAAACGGCGCGGAGACAACTGTGGTGCACCAAGGGGCACAGAAGACAGTGGTGAACGACGGCTGTGGAGATATGCACGGGCGAATAGACACGAAACTGTTGAGCAACTGACTGAGCAGATGAATCCAGGAGCTATCAACAGTATCTCCTCAACGATCGTTCAGCGAACGTTACTGAGTTTTGGCCTCCGCAGCAGGCTCCTGGTTCGTGCACCACGTAGACTAGAATTTGAATGCCAGAACTGCAATTGGACGTGTATTGAGTGGCGGTAGGTGGCCTTTTCACATGAACCACATTTTATGCTTCATCTGACAAGTGGCAGTAGACGTGTACGTTGCCAAACGTCTGAAAGCAGACAGGGAGGGAGCTTTGCGGTCGGAGAAATGTTTTCTTGACATTCACAGGGCGATCTCGTCATTCTGGAAAGCACAATGGATCAACAAAAATACGCATCGATCCTTGGGGACAATGTCCGCCCCTATATGCAGTTTGTTTTTCATCAGCAGAATCCACCAGCAGGGCAGTGCAACGTTATCGCACGGGTCGCTACGTACGTGCATGGTTGGAAATTTTGCTGGATGAGTCTACTGTACTCCCCGGGCACAAAACTCCTCGGATTTACACCCAGTCGATATTCTGTCAGACTATCTCTATCGGGCTGTGCGCACCACGGATCCTCAACCGAGAAACATAGCCCATCTGGCGACGGCGCTAGAGTTGGCACGGCTCCACTTCCCTGTCGGTAGATTCTTTCCCCGTACGTGTCGCAGGAGTCCGCGCTGTAGAAGGTGGTTATTCAAGCTTTTGACAGGTGATCACATTAATGTGACTGTACTGTGTACAAAAGTACGGCAGGTGTCTTCTTGGACTTTAGTCTAGAAGATATCCTTTGATGAACACGTATGACGTCCGTATATATACTGACGAGCCAAAACGTTATGAACACATGAGACTGAATGCCAGCCTGTGACGTTGAAGGACACGTGAGTTAGTAAGGAATGTGTAAATGGAGCAAGCTTGGCTGGGAAATCATTCTAGCGACGATACGGTCCGAGAACGGGGAAATCCACTGACACATGCGACTTTGACGAAGGGCAGGCTGCGATGACCCACCTTCTGGGAATGAGCAACTCGGAAACGGCGACGCCAGTTGGCTGTTCGTATGCCATTGTCGTAAGAATCTGAGAAAAGCGCTTGAAGGACAATGAGACCATGCGCAGGCGACAAGGCGTTGGTCGTCCACGCCTCGTCAGAAAATGTGGAGGCTTGCGGACTCAGTAATGCAGAATAAGCGACGTTCTGTAGCAGATTTAACGATGTGGAGGCACAAATGTTTCGAAGCACACAGTTCAGCGGACTTTACAGAACATGGGGCTCTGCAGGAGAAGACGCCTAAGTCTTCTCATGTTGACCCAACGACATCATAAATTGTGACGGCAGAGGATACTAGATAATCGAAACTGGACCATGGATCAATGTAAAAGTGTCGCTTTTTTGGATGATTCACTCTTCTTGTCACTCTTGGTCGGTGATCGTATCAGGATATGCCGTCTTGGAGACGGATGGCTGCACGGTACATGTAAAATGCTAGGAGATTGCTGCAGTTGCAGTTTCACCCTACAGTGCCACCCCTTTTACAGGATTTTAGGTTGACTGTGATCGTGTATGCTAATAGAAAGTAATCAGATTAAATTTAGTTTCTTGAAGGCTTGAGTATTGAAAGAATGCTAAGTTATCGTAATGGAATCTTACCATGGTATTGTAATTTAAAAGTAAAACCTGTGAACGAGTAAAATCAGGACGGTCGCCAGCTTAATTACGCACAAGCACAAGCTAAATGTGTAGAAAACTGTAAATTAACAACTGTATTAAACTTAAGTTTAGTATCGGCTCTGTTCAATAAAGGAATACGAAAAACCACTAGCGTGCACTAGCAAAGTAAAGAGCCATGAACTGAACCTCTTTCTGTTTAAAATCAATGGCAACGAAATACATCATATGAACGTATACTAAAAGGTTTAATTTGTCAAGAATAATGCAAATTGCACTGCACCATTTAACATGGAGGAAGTTGTAATAATTTGGACATGAGTAGGCCCTAAAACTTCACCACTGAATAACGAGAATTTCAGTGTAGTTACCAAATAGTTATTGTACCTAACTTGAAGACAGTGTTTAGTCTTGAGCTTAACTGTGTAACACTTAAGGCATGAATCGATTGCAGCTTCAATCAACTAACGCAGCTGATAATTTTAAGAATACAATTGTTTCAAGAATATTTGCTGAGCTTCACGCAAACTTGCATTGTAGAATTCCTAAAACACTTACTAAACAACAGGGGGTCCTGACACCGTTTTGTTTATTAACTACCTTTCACCAACACCTTCAACTTCAAACAATAGCAATACATGCACCTAAAATAAACACAGAATAGCTCTATCACAAACCTGTTACACACGTAGAAACGTTTTGAGCCTTTAAATGGATGTGACCCAGTACTGATTTTGTAATCACTGTATTTTAGGAAATTTCATACTCTGAGGAATGATTGAAATGGTTCCTGAAAGTTCCACGTCAGGCAGGAATCGTAACTGAATATTCTTGTACTGTGTCTTGAACTTACGATCTTTAAAAATCACGTGGGGCAGTTCTCATAAAACACTACTTCCTAAACCAAAAACTATAGCTCCATGAAAATTAAGACTTCTTTCAATTATTGCAGTCATTCAGTCAGTCACTTTAACTTTGTTTCAAAACTCGGGACCCTTTTGGAAGACAAACAGGAACCTTTCAAGGTAACTGACTTAGGATAAATTAAAGATCGTGACACAAAGTTAACATACATCACTATAATGTGAACACTTCAATAAATTCTGGTCCATGCAGTGACATACGTAAAATATTAAACATTACTTTTCCTGAAGGTGTTTGCAGCGGCGACTTTCTGTGGAGATAGAAGAATGTCGTATGATTGAACCATCACTCTTGATGTACTATACTCTGAATATTTATCTTGGCGTCGGTATTCTACTTATCTGAACCCTCCAGTGCCATGACATCCCCACCAACAACAAATCACATCCGAGGCATATATAATCCACTTTTCCAGGAATCCTTGCTTCATTCGACACTCTGGATATTAACTCTCAAAAGGCGAGCCACAGACTGGCACAAAGTCGTACCGCACCAGTTCGCGCCTGTGCATCTTTTTATTTCCCGCTATAACTTTGCGTTACGGAGGGACTTTCCTCCAGCTCTTCTGTCTCATAAAATTCTACATACAATAAGTATGAACAACTTACATATATTACAATTCAGTATATGCGTAACATGAAATAACATAGCTATAGAAAAGGCATTAACAAAATTATTTCTGATTAAATAAAGCTGCAGAAAAGAGAAATCATTTAGATGCATCTCCAATCAAGGAAGAAACAAAATAGTGGTGTTACAGTATCGACAGTCCGCCCCCTTGGCTGAGCAGGCAGCGCATCTGACCACCATGCTGTAGTTCCGCCTTCGATTCCTGGTTGGGTTGCTAAATTTCTCCGCTCGGGGACTGGATGATGTTTTCCAGATCATCATTTTATCATTGTCGACAGGACGTCGCTCAAAGCGGCGTCAACTGAAAAGTCTAACAAATCGTTGTCCCAGTTTTCCCAGGTAGGGACTCTCTACCAGGAACCAGGGAATTCTGCGATGGTTCCGTAGAACAGGCGTGGACTTTGAAACAGTATTGTTTATCTTTATTAGCAAATATTTTATTAATTGTAAGAGACATTTAGCCGACTTTGCGTCGTTTCCAGGGTAAACCACGACAAGGTGGTTTCATTTTGTCAGGTCTCATTTCGTCACACCATAAACTTATTTACAAGATTTCCAATGAGTATGACGTGCATTAAACTTGAGCCGTGGCGGCTGTCGCTAGGGTGTTCGACTTGCATCGCTGATTTCGATATTCGGCTGTCCTGCTGTCTTTGACTGCTCCCCAGGCGGGTTTTCCGGGTGAACGTGTGACGAGTGATTCTCCGGTCGGCGTTCAACGAGCCCCTTTTTTTTGAAAACAAGCCGGCGCCCCTAACCGTGGTGCATGGGCCTCGCCGTGCTCGTTGTCCTTATCTTTTGGCGCGCGCCGGATGTAAAGTGCCGATCATTAGGCGCCTTGACGTGCAAAATTGTGGTGGGTCCGTCGTCTCACGCTGAACAGCTTTCCAGCTCGTAATTTGCAAGCTCCAAGTTACGCATGACTTTTATTCTGTGTTTAACTAAGACGATTGTTGAAACTTATTGTTGCATGGGTAGCTGCCGTAGATGATTCTGAACTTGGTTCCACAGTGGCTAATTTAAAGCCGCTGATGTTCCTCATTCCGTTTTGATCAGCCGTGGAGTGTGTGTTTTAAGTGGTCTTCATGCACATTTTAACTTGTTTTAGGACATATAGTCCGCTTTGGGACTGGCTGCGGTTGTGTGCGTGCCAGGGAGCCGAAGAGATAATGGTATAATCATTTGTCACGGCAGCATTTGGTATGTTTATTTAATGTTGAAAGTGCTTTAAGGCAACTGGAAGTGGTCTCTAAGTTTCCTGCTAACTTACTGGGAGACGGGTAATGTTAGAGTATTGCTTCTTAAGAATTTTCGGGGCGTGCTTATTATATATTCCAGTGTGGCTGTGATTTGACCTTGTTTTCATAGCAATCTGTTTGTTCTGCAGGACATTTGTTGAGACTGCTCTTTCCCTGGCGTCGGTGCGGTTATGGATTCTTGTCAGGACCGCTCATATACCACCTGCTATGTAACCCCGTTCTTATTATTATTTACTATTACATTGCTTCCGGAACATTTTTTTAATATTTTGTACAAAATTACTCGTGTTCGACTTCCAAAGTATTTGTGTGATTCGAGAAGAATTGTTAAGGTTTTTTTTTTTTTTTTATCAGTGTTCAGTTTCTACTCAGAGAAGAGGTTTCTTTGTCTTTCTTACATCGGAGAATGGGAATATTGTGTTAAGATTTCTGTGCTATGACCCAACAGGGAACATGAAAAAGGGGTGGGAGGGGTTTGGGCCTCGACGCACTGGCAGTGCAGTGAACAGACCCCACTGCTAGTGCGGCGTGTACCACGCCCTGACCATCCTAAAAATACAAAAAAATAAATAAATAAATAAAAATAAAATAAATAAATAAATAATAAAAAGAAAATAAAAGTGGTTAATAAAAATTGGATTGCTGAAAAAAAGGGATTGATAAAAAATGGATAGAAAAGAAACAAAAACAAAAAAAGATGGAAAAAAGTGGTAAAGAAAACGTGGTCTAGGGGTAGCGTCTTTGATTCATAATCAAAACGTCTTCGATCCCGGGTTCGATCCCCGCCACTGCCTAAATTTTGATAAATAATCAGCCGAAAACTTCCGGCATAAAAAGTCAGCCTCATTCTGCCAACGGCCTTGTCAAAGAGGGCGGAGGAGCGGATAGAGGTTCAGGGCACTCTCTTGTCCTAGTGGTGGGAAATTGCCCCTAAAGGCGAAAGAATCAGCAATGATCAACGACATGAGGATGCAGAAGGCAATGGAAACCACTGCATTAAAGACACGTAACGTGTATCCACAGGACATGTGGCCTGTAATTGAAGAAGTGTCATGATGATCTCTCCATTGGCAAAAGATTCCGGAATAGTCCCCCATTCGGATCTCCGGGAGGGGACTGCCAAGGGGGAGGTTACCATGAGAAAAAGATTGAATAATCAACGAAAGGATAACGTTCTACGAGTTGGGGCGTGGAATGTCAGAAGCTTGAACGTGGTAGGGAAACTAGAAAATCTGAAAAGGGAAATGCATAGGCTCAATCTAGATATAGTAGGGGTCAGTGAAGTGAAGTGGAAGGAAGACAAGGATTTCTGGTGAGACGAGTATCGGGTAATATCAACAGCAGCAGAAAATGGTATAACAGGTGTAGGATTCGTGATGAATAGGAAGGTAGGGCAGAGGGTGTGTTACTGTGAACAGTTCAGTGACCGGATGGTTCTAATCAGAATCGACAGCAGACCAACACCGACAACGATAGTTCAGGTATACATGCCGACGTCGCAAGCTGAAGATGAACAGATAGAGAAAGTGTATGAGGATATTGAAAGGGTAATGCAGTATGTAAAGGGGAACGAAAATCTAATAGTCATGGGCGACTGGAATGCAGTTGTAGGGGAAGGAGTAGAAGAAAAGATTACAGGAGAATATGGGCTTGGGACAAGGAATGAAAGAGGAGAAAGACTAATTGAGTTCTGTAACAAGTTTCAGCTAGTAATAGCGAATACCCTGTTCAAGAATCACAAGAGGAAGAGGTATACTTGGAAAAGGCCGGGAGATAAGGGAAGATTTCAATTACATTACATCATGGTCAGACAGAGATTCCGAAATCAGATACTGGATTGTAAGGCGTACCCAGTAGCAGATATAGACTCAGATCACAATATAGTAGTGATGAAGAGTAGGCTGAAGTTCAAGACATTAGTCAGGAAGAATCAATACGCAAAGAAGTGGGATACGGAAGTACTAAGGAATGACGAGATACGTTTGAAGTTCTCTAACGCTATAGATACAGCAATAAGGAATAGCGCAGTAGGCAGTACAGTTGAAGTAGAATGGACATCTCTAAAAAGGGCCATCACAGAAGTTGGGAAGGAAAACATAGGTACAAAGAAGGTAGCTGCGAAGGAACCATGGGTAACAGAAGAAATACTTCAGTTGATTGATGAAAGGAGGAAGTACAAACATGTTCCGGGAAAATCAGGAATACAGAAATACAAGTCGCTGAGGAATGAAATAAATAGAAAGTGCAGGGAAGCTAAGACGAAATGGCTGCAGGAAAAATGTGAAGACATCGAAAAAGATATGATTGTCGGAAGGACAGACTCAGCATACAGGAAAGTCAAAACAACCTTTGGTGACATTAAAAGCAACGGTGGTAATATTAAGAGTGCAACGGGAATTCCACTGTTAAATGTAGAGGACAGAGCAGATAG
This sequence comes from Schistocerca cancellata, assembly GCF_023864275.1. Lineage (NCBI taxonomy): Eukaryota > Metazoa > Arthropoda > Insecta > Orthoptera > Acrididae > Schistocerca > Schistocerca cancellata. The sequence goes on from NC_064628.1 coordinate 485,014,013, forward strand.
GTGGAAAGAATACATTGAAAGTCTCTATGAGGGTGAAGATTTGTCTGATGTGATAGAAGAAGAAACAGGAGTCGATTTAGAAGAGATAGGGGATCCAGTATTAGAATCGGAATTTAAAAGAGCTTTGGAGGACTTACGGTCAAATAAGGCAGAAGGGATAGATAACATTCCATCAGAATTTCTAAAATCATTGGGGGAAGTGGCAACAAAACGACTATTCACGTTGGTGTGTAGAATATATGAGTCAGGCGATATACCATCTGACTTTCGGAAAAGCATCATCCACACAATTCCGAAGACGGCAAGAGCTGACAAGTGTGAGAATTATCGCACAATCAGCTTAACAGCTCATGCGTCGAAGCTGCTTACAAGAATAATATACAGAAGAACGGAAAAGAAAATTGATAATGCGCTAGGTGACCATCAGTTTGGCTTTAGGAAAAGTAAAGGGACGAGAGAGGCAATTCTGACGTTACGGCTAATAATGGAAGCAAGGCTAAAGAAAAATCAAAACACTTTCATAGGATTTGTCGACCTGGAAAAAGCGTTCGACAATATAAAATGGCGCAAGCTCTTCGAGATTCTGAAAAAAGTAGGGGTAAGCTATAGGGAGAGGCGGGTCATATACAATATGTACAACAACCAAGAGGCAATAATAAGAGTGGACGATCAAGAACGAAGTAATCGTATTAAGAAGGGTGTAACACAAGGCTGTAGCCTTTCGCCCCTACTCTTCAATCTGTACATCGAGGAAGCAATGATGGAAATAAAAGAAAGGTTCGGGAGTGGAATTAAAATACAAGGTGAAAGGATATCAATGATACGATTCGCTGATGACATTGCTATCCTGAGTGAAAGTGAAGAAGAATTCAATGATCTGCTGAACGGAATGAACAGTCTAATGAGTACACAGTATGGTTTGAGAGTAAATCGGAGAAAGACGAAGGTAATGAGAAGTAGTAGAAATGAGAACAGCGAGAAACTTAACATCAGGATTGATGGTCACGAAGTCAATGAAGTTGAGGAATTCTGCTACCTAGGCAGTAAAATAACCAATGACGGACGGAGCAAGGAGGACATCAAAAGCAGACTCGCTATGGCAAAAAAGGCATTCCTGGCCAAGAGAAGTCTACTAATATCAAATACCGGCCTTAATTTGAGGAAGAAATTTCTGAGGATGTACGTCTGGAGTACAGCATTGTATGGTAGTGAAACATGGACTGTTGGAAAACCGGAACAGAAGAGAATCGAAGCATTTGAAATGTGGTGCTATAGACGAATGCTGAAATTTAGGTGGACTGATAAGGTAAGGAATGAGGAGGTTCTACGCAGAATCGGAGAGGAAAGGAATATGTGGAAAACACTGATAAGGAGAAGGGACAGGATGATAGGACATCTGCTAAGACATGAGGGAATGACTTCCATGGTACTAGAGGGTGCTGTAGAGGGCAAAAACTGTAGAGGAAGACAGAGATTGGAATACGTCAAGCAAATAATTGAGGACGTAGGCTGCAAGTGCTACTCTGAGATGAAGAGGTAAGCACAGGGAAGGAATTCGTGGCGGGTCGCATCAAACCAGTCAGTAGGCTGATGACCAAAAAAAAAGAAAAAAAAACTGTAACCCTGTGCACAAGCCATTGGGAGTGAACGCTCGTTTTGGCTGCCGGCCGTAGCATTATTGCTTCCAAACACTGCTGTGGGCCTTAACGCTGTACTCTGAAGTAAACTGCAATTTGGGAAACATTCTGGGTCATTATGTCCGTTAATTAAGTGAGGCCACCTTATTAATATTGGCGTTTCTGTAAGTCATTTTATTGGTTGAGTTATTACTAGCCCTTCTTATTTAACACGTATGTTAATCATTTGTGTATCTTTAAGGAACGTGCAAATTATTATTATTCGTGTGTGCAAGTTTTGCGACCTTGGTTGGCCCACTTTGTATTTTTAGTATAAGCATCTTTCACTGTGGACCTTTATGTGGGCAGTTCAGTTTTATTAAGCTTTAAGATCTCTCTGTTCTTTGTGAAGTTTTGGTATTATGTGGCTGTGTAAGTTTGGTTGGAAGTGTATAATGTTATTAGTCTCTTGAGCCATGGTTAAACAAGAAAGATTGTGATTGATTATTCACCGTGCCTACTATCAATGATTCTGGTTGCGGACGCAAAATAATATTATTCTTATTCGTGTTTATGTAATTCAAACAAAGTGAAGATTTGTATATTGAATCAGTAAGAGGGCAAATGTCCGAATTGAAGTTTGTTTTAAAGTCTGTTTTGAGTCAAATTAAAATTGTAAAACAATCACAAGCTTGTCCATCACCAGTGACCCCGGGTTTTCTATTTCCTTTAAATAACAGTGGTGAGATTGTAAATTTTATTTTCAAAGGAATTTGGTAGTACCACGGTTCAAACTACTTTTTAGTATTTACATAACTTCCAAAGGTTGTGGCGTTTTATTCTTCACTGTGATTTCTGTGTCTAGGCCACAGAAGTCAGTAATGATTTTAAATTTCCGCCCATTTGAACTCTTTTTAATGCTTTTTGTAGTAGTCTCGTTAGCCTTAATTGCTGACTTCTTTCTTCTTTTCCCATCGAACTTTAAATTTAATTGATCAGATTTGTGGGTGTCTTCTCGAAGATTTTTTTTAAGAGTAAGTTGCTGGATGAGCTTTTGATATTAATATATTTATTCTTCGGTTCCATCCTTCAGAGACGTTGTTAGTGCGATGGTGACTATCATTGGAATTCCCCATACTTCCCGGCACATGCTCAAATGGTTCAAATGGCTCTGAGCACTATGGGACTTAACATCGTAGGTCATCGGTCCACTAGAACTTAGAACTACTTAAACCTAACTAACCTAATGACATCACACACATCCCATGCCCGAGGCAGGTTTCGAACTTGCGACCGTAGCAGTCCCGCGGTTCCGGACTGCAGCGCCTAGAACCGCACGGCCACGGCACATGCTCATCATCGAACCTCTGATCCAGAAATAGTCGTGTAAGTCCAGGTGCTTTTGGATTCAGATGTGCTCTTCTGACTCCGTCATTCGCAGGGGAAGACTTTCTGAATTCGTCATTTCCAGGGGAAGACATGCTAGGGCTGAACACATTCTTATGTACGGTGTATTTCTTTGCTTCGTTATAGACAGAAACAAAGCAGTTAAACTGAACTTGTTTCACAAGCATTACTTAAAGTGATGGTTCAAATGGCTCTAAGCACTCTGGCACTTAACATTTGAGGTCATCAGTCCTCTAGACTTAGAACTACTTAAATCCAACTAACCGAAGGACATCACATACATCCATGCCCGAGGCAGGATTCGAACCTGTGACAGTAGCAGCAGCGCGGTTCCGCACTAAAGCGCCTAGAATTGCTTAGTTACAGGGGCCGGCACTTAAAGAGAAAATCGCAACCCACAATATTTGTTTCAGGAAGCAACTAACTTCTAGCTGATCGCACGATATCAATTTCGAAGTCTATCGTGACACAAGCAGGTTCAGTCCGAGTACGTTGGTTTAATAGTTGAATAAAAAGATCAAAATTGCTGGAATAAGGTTTGTTACCTCCCAAGAACTTGTAAGGTCGGTGTGAAGTATAAACAACTGTCATAACTATCTGTTCGAACTTTTGGACGTCCTATGCATAAAGAGTGAATCATAGCTTGATAGATTTGATTTTACGTTTTCGCTGACAGATACCCATATTTTCCCATTCGATCTCCTGTCGTCATCTGAAAATAACAATTTCGTGCCATTATTCTACAGTAAATTATTCTCTTGATAGAACATACCTACAGAATCGGTCAGACCTTTCACAGGCCCAATGTATTTTCTCCTAATAGGGTGCAGTTAATGTTTCGCACTTCTGCATGACGGAAACGAGTTAATAAGTCGTAGCCTCGATTGAAGCCCTGCATCTTCAACGTAAATTGATGAAGTTGTAACATCTGTTCTTTTCACGCTTTTTTGGACTTACGAAATGTTTTCACACTTCATTTGGTACGTCATAACAAATACGAACATCTTTTTTTTTTTTTTTTTTTTTTGAGTCATCAGACTGGTTTGATTCGTCCCGCCACGTATTCCTCTCCTGTGCCAATCTCTTCAACTCTGAGTAGCACTTGCAGCCTACGACCTCAATTAATGGTTTGATGTTATCCAACAAGCGGAGAAACTCCTCATTCTGTACCTTATCAGTCGAAATAATTTTGATAATCTGCAATTTTTACGCTCTGTAGCTCCTTCTAGTACAGTGGAAGTTACTTCCTGACGCCTTAACAGATGCTCTACCATCCTTTCCTTCTTCTTGTCAGTATTTTCCGTATAGTCCTTTCCTAGCCGATTCTGCGGAGAAACTCCTCATTCCTTACCTTATCAACCCTTCTCCACCATTTTTCTATAGCATCACATCTCAGATACTTCGATTCTCTTCTATTCCGGTTATCTCAGTCCACGCTGTGCTCCAAACGTACATTCTCAGAAATTTCTTCCTCAAATTAAGATCTATGTTTGATACTAGTACACATCTCTTGGCCAGGAATACCCTTTTTGACGGTGCTAGGCTGTTTTTATATGTCCTTCTTGCTCCGCCCGTCGTAGGTTATTTTGCTGCCTATGAGTAGAATTCCTTAACGTCATATACTTCGTGATCACCAATTCTGATGTTAAGTTTCTTGCTGTTAACATTTATGCTACTTCTCACTACTTTCGTGTTTCTTCGATTTACTTTCAATCCATATTCTATACTCATTACATTTTTCATTCTGTTCATTTATGTTCTGTAACCTTGAATTTTAATTCCGCACTTGAACCTTTCTTTTAATCTCCGTCATTGCTTCTTCGATGTATAGCTTAATAGCAGGGGCGAAATACTAAATCCCCGTCTTACACCATTCGTAATCCGAGCGCTTCGCTCTCGGTCTCCCAATGTTATTGTTACCTGTTGACTCTTGTACATATTGTATATCATCCGTTTTTCACCATAGCTTTCCCGTATTTTTCTCGGAATTTGAAACATCTTGCGCCATTTGTCACTGTCGAACGCTTTTACCAGATCGACAAATCCTCTAAATATGTCTTGAATTCTCTGTAGTCCTGCTTCCATTACAAGCCTCAAAGGAGAACTGCCTCCCTGGTACCTATACCTTTCCTGAAGCCAAACTAATCGTCATCTAACACATCCTCAATTTTCCTTTCGATTCTTCTGTATGTTATCCTCGTCAGTAACTGGGATGCATGAGCTGTTAAGCTGACTGTGCGATAATATTCGCACTTGTCAGCTCCTTCAATCTTCTGAATTATGTGGATGACGTGTTTGCGAACGTCTGATGGTAGATCGCCAGTCTCATACATTCTACACACCAACTTGAATAATGGTATTGTTGCCACTCCCCGCCCCCCTCCTAATGATTTTAGAAATTCTGATGAAATTTTATCTATCCCTTCTGCATTATTTAATCTTAAGTCTTTCAAAGCTTATTTTTTTAAATTATGATTCTAATTCTGGATCCCCTATCTCTTCTATATCGACTCCTGTTGCTTCATAGTAATGAATTAAGGGCGGGTCCGCCTTTTTGCAAGTATGTGTATTTTAGGAAGGTAATAAAAAAACCATGAGGATACCATAAATGTGGTGTAACGTGTTTAGGTGATAAAAAAAACAATAATTGTGTACTTGCAAAAAGGAGGACCCATCCTTAATTCATTATTACTTTTCTGCAAGCACGGGAAGCTAGCTTAAAACTCCAATATGATAGCCCATTTTCTTCTTCTATTGCGTTATCAGACAAGTCTTTTCTCTCATAGAGGCCCTCAGTGTACTTTTTCCACATATCCGTTCTCTCACCTGCATTTAACAGTGGAATTCCCATTACTCACTTAATGTTACCACCCTTGCTTTTGATTTCAACGAAGGTTGTTTTGACTCTTCTATACGCTGACTCAGTACTTCTGACAGTCATTTCCCTCACCTGAAAGTGTATTATTTTTGGTGGCTAGTCTTCCTTTGCGTTTACCGCAACGTCACAGAAAATCACCTGTTGTGTGATGGTATAGTCCACTATATACTGATGTTGTTGTTGTGGTCTTCAGTCCTGAGACTGGTTTGATGCAGCTCTCCATGCTACTCTATCCTGTGCAAGCTTCTTCATCTCCCAGTACCTACTGCAACCTACATCCTTCTGAATCTGCTTAGTGTATTCATCTCTTGGTCTCCCCCTACGATTTTTACCCTCCACGCTGCCCTCCAATACTAAATTGGTGATCCCTTGATGCCTCAGAACATGTCCTACCAACCGATCCCTTCTTCTGGTCAAGTTGTGCCACAAACTTCTCTTCTCCCCAATCCTATTCAATACTTCCTCATTAGTTATGTGATCTACCCATCTAATCTTCAGCATTCTTCTGTAGCACCACATTTCGAAAGCTTCTATTCTCTTCTTGTCCAAACTATTTATCGTCCATGTTTCACTTCCATACATGGCTGCACTCCATACAAATACTTTCAGAAATGATTTCCTGACACTTAAATCTATACTCGATGTTAACAAATTTCTCTTCTTCAGAAACGCTTTCCTTGCCATTGCCAGTCTACTTATATACTGATATCTGTTGTAAGTAAATAAATGCTTCCCTTTTGTGGGCTCGGTGAACTCGTTCTTCGCAACAGTTAGGAGACGGAATGTTATAACTTTGCTTCCGCCGTTTTTTCTCGAGGTTCGATGCTTCATTGTGAAAAACTTACAAAAAATTTATGATTTCAAGTACTGGTCATCGCTGACCACTACTTTCTCTCATCTTACTGGCAGCAGACGCAATTTTTTTGGAAATTTGTGGTAAGATCTTATGGGACCAGACTGCTGAGGTCATTGGTCCTTAATCTAACTTAAATTAACTTACGCTAAGGACAACACACACACCCATGCCAGAGGGAGGGCTCGAACCTCCGACGGGGGAAGCCGCGCTAACCGTGACAGGTCACCCCTAGACCGCGCGGCTACCCCGCGCGGGCCAGCATACGAATCCCGCGGCGGAAGAACTGGGCCTATTTTGAGGAAATCCATGAATCGATCCCATTTTGCACTTCTTCATATTACAGGAGGTGCTGGTCATCCAGGGCGTGTCCCACTCATCGTGAAAGGCGGTAGTCAGAGAGTGCAGTGACTGGAGAATACGGAGTGTGGGGTATGACTTCCCATTGAACGTTTCCAAATATGTTTCGACGGGTTTTGCGACATTGGATCGAGCATTGTCATGCTTCAGTATCACTTTTTCTTGTGTACCGTTATACTGTGACGGCTTGTCTTTAAGTGCTCGGTTCAGACACATCAACTGCTTTCAATAATTTTCTCTGTTTCCGTCAGTTTCAATAGTTTCTGAAACATCTCTTCCACCTCCATACCGGCCTTAGACCTCAAAATCACCGTTCTTGAGGTGTTGGAACCATTCTTTGCACGTTTTTTCAGTAGTAGGTGCCTCACCATTGCTCTCGCCCAGCATTTTGAGCCTTTTGTGAACCTTAGCTGCATGTTTCTTTATGTTAAAGCAAAATATGGAAACTTCCCGCTAAAGACGGGAATTGGGCTCATAAGTTGACGTATTCAATCGAGAACAACTTTATAATGCAATCACAAATCGACTATTATTTTGAAGGCGATATGTTTACAAATGTCTAAGCTCATTGTATGGCGTTTACGACCTACCGCCTGCACCACCACTTGACGCTACTGCCTTAAGTTACAAAACGGTAGAAGCACAGTTGTTGAACACCTAATATCTGCAGTCAACGATCAGCTGTAGTACTGAACTCAAGGAGAAAGCGACGCACCACAGCCGTTTGTCAGTGAACTCATGTGCTGTCAGAGTTCTTAGTGCGAGAGGTAACCTTTACCAGTAGTACGTCGCAGGTTGCGACGGACAGCGTGATGTATTCTACTTCTGGAACACCCTGTCCCGAGTCCACTATCGAAGAACCCTGGTCTCCGTAGAAATGTCAACACATTCCTTCTCCGAACGTCACTCCGTACAGGTCTCGCAAACTCATGGAACACATCTGAGACGCTATCTGGAACCAAATCCGCGCCCTGAAAACACCCACCTGTAATTTACGGGATTCGGGTGATCCGAACGTAGACGTCTGGTGCCACATACTTCGGAGAACCTACCATGCTACACGTTAACAGCTGCTGTGTTGCGTTACAAAGGTGAACCAAAATGCTACAAAGCAGGTGGCCGTATTGTTCTGGCCTATCAGTCAAATGAAATTGTTGAATGGCATTATTGGCCTAGAGACCACATCTCGGGTTCTTCGGATAAGCAGTGCAAGTTTTTTATCGTCATTGGCATAGCCACTGGAAGAAGAAATAACACAAAATATTAAGTCCAGCCTTGATACAGATTTGATGCACGAATCCTTCAAACGTGAGGCCGAAAGTGGCACAGTTTCCTGCACTACATTGTAAACCCCCAACAATGTAGGAAGGGATAGTCTCAAGCGGAAATTTTTGTCTGTAGCTTTTGTGTTACACAATTCTCGTCACTCTGTAGCCACAAGGGGAATACGCCATAGCTCGCGCTCTGATACGGTGAAAACGTCGAAGTATGAAAGAAGGATGAAAATAAAGTGACAACTATTTTCCCTTAGGCGCCGACACTCAATCGTTTCCGAGCAAATGAAGGTCAACGTTTCAATGCTGCTTCATCAGACCACTCACAGAGAATGTACCTATGTGAGATGAGAGCAGTCTGGTTTTCCGAACCGTTGGTCTAATCGGTTCGAAACCATCCAGTGGTTCAAATGGCTCTGAGAATTATGGGACTTAACATCTATGGTCATCAGTCCCGTAGACTTAGAACTGCTTAAGACTAACTAACCTAAGGGCATCACACACATCCATGCTAGAGGTAGGATTCGAAACTGTGACCGTAGCAGCAGCGCGGTTCAGGACTAAAGCGCCTAGAACCACTCGGCCACAACGGCCGGCCCCGTCAGATGCTTTGATTTTAAAAGGTTGAAGACACTTAAAAAAAACGCTTTTTTTGTTTTTTCTTCTAATCCTCTTGTGGGAGTATGTGACAATAATATTGTTTGTGATATCGTGAAATACAATAGAATTATTGACAAAATAAATGAGAATTTCAAATATTAGTGAAAATAGATTTCATCATCACAAATCTTATAAAATGTTCTACAATTAATGGTAACTGAAAATTAAAAACACATAAATCCTAGACTTCCATATTTTGCTTTGATTTTTTACATTTATGCTTCAAGAGAATCAGTGCGTTCCCCAGCATGGGCAGTACTTGAATACTACTCATTAGTAAGGGATCCGTACCAAGTAGGACTATTAAAGGAAATAGAGAAGATCCAAAGAAGAGCAGCGCGTTTCCTTACAGGTTCATTTAGTAAGCACGAAAACGTCACGAAGGTGCTCAGTCAACTCCAATGGCAGACGCTGCAAGTGAGGCGTACAGCATCACGTTATGGTCTGCTGCTAAAGTAGCGAAAGCGTACACTCCTAGAAGAGTCAAACAATATATTGCTACCTATCTCACAAAAACATCATGAAGATAACTTTGCCGGCCGCTGTGGCCGAGCGGTTCTAGGCTTTTCAGTCTGGAACTGCGCTGCTGCTATGGTCGTAGGTTCGAATCCTGCCTCGGGCATAGATGTATGTGATGTCCTCAGGTTAGTTAGATATAAGTAATTCTAAGTCCAGGGGACTGATGACCTCAGATGTTAAGTCCCATAATTCTCAGAGCCATTTGAACCATTTGATGGGTTCGAACCGATTAGACCACCGGTTCGCAAAACCAGACTGTTAAGTCCCATAGTGCTTGGAGCCATTTGAACCAACTTTGATGATAACGTTAGAAGGATTCGAGCCTGAACGGGGGCTTAAAAAATGGCTCTGAGCACTATGGGACTTAACATCTATGGTCATCAGTCCCCTAGAACTTAGAACTACTTAAACCCAACTAACCTAAGGGCATCACACAACACCCAGTCATCACGAGGCAGAGAAAATCCCTGACCCCGCCGGGAATCGAACCCGGGAACCCGGGCGCGGGAAGCGAGAACGCTACCGCACGACACTGGGGCTTAACAGCAATCGTTCTTCCGGCGAATCATCCGCAACTGCAACGAGCAAAAGGGGGAGTGACAGTGGCACACAAAATAATCTTCACCACACACCTATCGTCTGGTGGCTTGCGTATAGATGTGGTTGTAGATATACGAGGGTCACTCCAAATGAAATGCACACTATTTTTTTTTTAAATCCATCTTTTAATCTACATGTTTGAAAGTCTTACAGTGTGTAGATACATCCTTTAGGAACAATATTTTCATTTCTCCACATAATTTCCTTCCCTCTTAACTGTCTTACGCCATCTGGGAACCAGCGCCTGTACACTCGCACGGTAAAATTCTGGACCAACCTGTTGGAGCCACTGTTTGGCAGCGTGCACAAGGGAGTTATCATCTTCAAACCTTGTTCCACGAAGACAGTCTTTCAGTTTCCCAAAGAGATGACAGTCACATGGAGCCAGGTAAGGACCGTAAGGCGTGTGTTTCAGTGTTGTCCATCCGAGTTTTGTGATCGCTTCCATGGTTTTTTGACTGACATGTGGCCGTGCATTATCGTGCAACAGAAAAACATCCTGCCTTTGCCGATGTGGTCGAACACGACTCAGTCGAGCTTGAAGTTCCTTCAGTGTCGTCACATATGCATCAGAATTTATGGTGGTTCCACTTGGCATGATGTCCACAAGCAAGAGTCCTTCGGAATCGAAAAACACCGTAGCCATAATTTTTCCAGCAGAAGGTGCGGTTTTGAATTATCTGTTCGAAGCTCATGTTATAAGCCCCGGATTTTCAAGTGTACATTGAAAGGCTTCCGTGTGACACTACTTCCGCAGTGTACGGTATTTCGTCGCGTTTGTCTAGAACGTATATACAGGGCGTGGACAAAATAATATGGCATATGCAGAGTATTTATTTATTAATGAGTAGAGCCACCATTGGCTTTGAGGACAGCTGCAGTTTTTCACGGAATAGGTTCGTATTATGTCTGAATTTCCAACGGAATGTTCTCCCATTCTTGTACCTAAACATCCGACAGTTGCTTTAACGACGTTGGAGCTGAAAATTCGTTCCTCACTCTGTACCTTAACTCCCTGTAACAGTTCGATGACACTGAGCTCTGGTGATTGTCCTGGACAGGAAGATGTTTGATGATATTTTGACGCTCTGCAAATCACCCCTGAACCTCTTTGTCTGTGCACTGTACGCATTAACTCTTTGCAATATGACAGTGTTTGGCAGTAATATGCTAGTCATAGTAATCACTTAAGTGCCGAGGATGTCGAGATATTCAGTCGCAATACAGCGGCCAGTGAGGTTAATGATAGGACCATCTGGATACCACAATGTAGACACCCAAATCATAACGGAACTTCCCACATGCTTTACTGTGGGAAGCAGGCAGGTCGGATCTTAATCTTCATTTGGGGTTCTTCGGCCGTGTGCAAGAAACAATGTAAACGGTGATTCATCACACCATACTAAATTCGTCTAGTCATAGTGTCGAGGCTTTTTTATCGAGATATCACATCTTTCGGGGCTTTGCGTTAGCTTCCTTTATTAAGGGTTTCCCAATTTCAGCCCTTCCATGAATGCTAGCCTTGCGATGCTTTCACCGTACAGTTTCGTTAACACAGTACTGCGCAAGTGAGTGTTCTGCAGTCACTTTTTGGCAGTCGTTCAGTGTTGTTGGCCCAAAACACTTTTTAATGCTCATCGGTCTTCGGCAGCTCACCTCAGCTTTCGCCTACTATTCCTCTTCGCCGACGATGTTCTACCACATTTTGCTTATGTTATCACTGCTGTAGATATTGACGCTCATGGAACGTTACATAGTTCAGCCATTTTGTCACTGGGGCGCCCCGCCAAAGAACAGTTCTTCTTGAAGTCTGAGATATCACACGTTTCACCGATTGCTTGTGTTAACCGTCGCAGAACAAAGCGTTCAATACACTGAAAGATGACCTCCAAGACGTGGCATGTCAACTGTGCGCTGCAGTCGCATTGCAGTATTTACACGTACGCAGTTGTGCCAACTTGCAACAAGATGTATTACATTCCACGGTTTTCACATTATTTGGTCCACCCTGCGTATATGCTAATGTAAATCTTACAGTTTTTTAATTGTATGTTTCCCAGTTTTTTGTTTAAACATGTTTTACAGCCTTCTACGAAACTGCATAATGCCGCGTAAAGTATCAACTAGCTATGCCTAGTATGATTCCATGGAAGCTGATAAATTAAATTCAGTTTAATCAATAAGCGCATGTGACAGGTGCCAGACTTGTTTTTCAAGTATTGTGTTTTCCCATCATTGTTGCCTAAATCTTCCCTCCTTTCTCAGGAACAGAGACTTACATCTAAGATCGTAAGCGAGTTTCATTACTTGCGGTGAAACGCTGCTTTTCTTCTGCGTTACAGGAGCGATAGGTCGTATGGATCTCACGAACAGGTTATTATCAATTTTCATACGCTTCGCGCAGCCTTTCTGTTCAACGGGAAACCTCGGTGGGTCGCGTTTCCCAGCCGCACTCCATAAGCGCGGGTCCAGTAAAAACACAGCTTGTGGTTCGAGGGCTGTAGCGCTCATTAACTTTAGTGCTCTTCCGTGTAAACTTAATTAATTACCGCCAATTCGGTTATAAAGTGCCTGCCGTGATTTATATTCCCAGCCACTGTTCTTTAGGACCGCGTACTTTGCGATCTCCACGGTAAAAAGTTCAAAGCGTGAGATGAAACTTTCTAGAGGTCCGGTCGAACAACCGGTGTATAAGTCAGGTGGCCTCAGTTCAGTTCTTAAAAGAGGACTAACTGCTACCTGTGGACTGTTTAAGGCCGTCTCACGTGCAAAGAAGCTAATTACGGTTGTTTCCGATTCTATTGTCAGGTGATTTATTAGGCAGACACCAGATCGTATAACTTAACATGCTACTAGCTGGCGCACTCAACTATCCGAAACATAGCTCTGCTGCTCTTAAGCTGTGCCTGAAGCAAAAGAAGGAGATTCGTAAAGGCAACTCCGTAGAGCAGGACCTTGTGAAACTCAGGTGTGGATATAAATAAAACCAAAAAACACTTGAAACGTCGTCATCGAACTGTAAAAAAGTATGTAGAAGACAATGAAATTTATGAGGGCTACTTAGAGTAAGGCAAGAAATGGCTGTGGAGGACTGTTTCCCGAGTGGCGGCCTCACATAAGCCTCTGGACATCCACAGCTAGATAATACGAGTAGCATGCTCCAGCCGTTTCCACGCGCTGCGTTCTTCTGATATACACTGTGTGATCAAAAGTATCAGGACACATGGCTGAAAATGACTTACAAGTTCGTGGCGCTCCCATAGGTAATGCTGGAATTCAGTATAGTGTTGGCCCATCATTATCCTTGGTGATAGCTTCCACTCTCGCAGGCATACGTTCAATCAGGTGATGGAAGCTTTCTTGGGGAATGGCGGCCCATTCTTCACGGAGTGCTACACTGAGAAGATATATCTACGTCGGTCGGTGAGGCCTGGCACGAAGTCGGCGATCCAAAACATCCCAAAGGTGTTCTATAGGATTCAGGTCACCACTCTGTGCAGGTCAGTCCATTACAGGGATGTTATTGTTGTGTAACCGCTCCGCAACAGGCCGTGCATTATGAACAGGCGCTCGATCGTGTTAAAAGATGCAGTCGCCATCCTCGAATTGCTCTTCAACTGTGAGAAGCAAGAAGGTTCTTAAAACATCAATGTAGGCATGTGCTGTGATAGTGCCACGCAAAAGAACAAGGGGTGCCAGTCCCCTCCATGAAAAACACAACACCACAACCTCCGAATTCTTCTGTTGGCACTACACAAGCTGGCAGGTGACGTTCACCGGCCATTCGACATACCCACACCCTGCCATCGGATCGCCATATTGTGTACCGTGATTCGTCACTCCAAACAACATTTTTCCACTGTTCAATCGTCCAGTGTTTACGTTCCTTACAACTATGGAGGCGTCGTTTGGCATTTACCGGCATAATATGTGGCTTATGGGCAGCCGCTCTACCATGAAATCCAAGTTTTCTTACCTCCCACCTAACTGTCACAGTACTTGTAGTGGATCGTGATACAGTTTGAAATTCCTGGGTGGTGGTCTGGATAGATGTCTGCCTATCACACATTACGACCCTCTTCAACTGTTGGCAGTCTTTGTCAGTCAACAGACGAGGTCGGCCTGTACGTTTTTGTGCTGCACGTGTACCTTCACGTTTCCACTTCGCTATCACATCGGAAACAGTAGACCTAGAGATTTTTAGGAGTGTGAAATTCTCGCGTGCAGACGTATGACACAAGTGACACCCAGTCACCTGACCACGTTCGAAGTCCGTGAGTTCTGTGGAGCGCCCCATTCTGCTCTCTCACGATGTCTAATGACTACTGAGGTCGCTGATATGGCGTACCTGGCAGTAGGTGGCAGCATATTGCACCTAATATCCTAATATGAAAAACGTATATTTTGGGGGTGTCCGGATACTTTTGCTCACACAGTGTACGTATCCATACTTTTTTTTTTGAGTCGTCCGACTTCTGATTGGTCTGAAACGGCCCACTACTAATACCTCTCCTGTGCGAACTTTTTCATCTCAGAGTAGCACTTGCTACCTACATCCTCCATTATTTGCTCGAGGTATTCCAATCTGTCTTCCTCCACAGTTGTTACCCTCTACCACTTCCTTTAATGCTATGGAAGTTATTTCCTGATATCTTAAGAGATGTCATATCATCCTGCCATTTCTTCTTGTTAGTGTTTTCCATATATTCCTTTCCTCACTGATTGTGCGGAGAATGTCCTCATCAGTAAATCTAATTTTCAACACTTTTCTCTAGCACCAACTGCCCACACACATCTTATAATTTCATCTATCCACTTTTCATGAGATGGTTACCTCGGCCTTTGCTTAAGTCTTGCACTCATCAAACGACTTCCTTATTCCCACCCTGCCGTAATTACTTCAGCTCCAGCTTGTTCCTTGATGTTTTACTGTCTCTCCCAGCAAATCCCAAATGCATCTTTCTATTTCTTACCAAGGAACCACTAGTATCTGAATACTTATCGCACAGAACGTCCGTTTTTCAATACTATAAGTCTGTTCTAACTATACAAACTAATTGTAAACGTTTCCTTTTAGACGCTTTGGAAAGTTGGGTTTGGTAACACTACTTCCTTTACCAAAAGCGCGTCATGCCGTTTCTACTCTTGATTTAATTTCTTTTACCTCCGCTTATTGTCTTCAATTGCCCTCATCTTCTGTTTCAATGACTTCATTCTTAAGTTTTCGATATGTTGATTTATCATTGCTTTAATTGGTTTTCAGAACTACTTTTGAACTCTTTAACTTTCTTTCAGTAGTTGTAGCATATACACTAGAAGGAAGAAAGTAACAATAGCGTATAATGTTTCGCCGACAGCGCGACAGTTAGACAGAGCACAATTTTGGGTTACGAAAGGATGGAGAAGAAAATCTAATCTTTCCCTTTTCAAAACAACCATTACAGTATTTTCCTGGAACTATTTAGGAAAATCAGGGAAAACCTACATGTGGATTGAGCTATACCCGCGAATGAGAGTCCAGTGTGCGAGCCACCGCGCCACGTCGCACGGTATCTATCCACATTAGAGCCAAACGAAACGATCGTTTCAACAGAAGCGAGGGCATCGTTCTATTGACATGAATTATTTCTCCGTTTCCCCAACTTAAACATCAGAAGACTTCTTACTGGATCACTGAGAATTGTTTGGATGAGATGTCGAAGCGTATAGCTGGTCCAGGGTAACTTAAGTTAATTACCGGATGTTCTTACAGGACACCCGATTCCGCCGTCACAGTTTTAGAATAATTCAAAGAAAGTCTACGCTCAGTAGCGAAATAGTAGTTGGAGGCGACTTCAACCTGTCAACCTACCGAGTATCCTGGCACGTCTGTGGATTGATTGCGTGTGGCACGGACACGCAGTATTGTGAAGCACTTTTGCAAAACCTGTCTTGAGCAGTTAGGCAGACCACATGCAGCGAAAATATTTTAGAATTTGTAGTTACAATCAAGGCAGGGATTAGTGAACATCATGTCGTCGTAGCGACGACGGTTACTAAATTTAATAAATTCAACGAGAAGGCTGCAGGCAGGTAAGCAGTTGTTGGCATCCCGTTTAGACACTGAAGGGGCATCATTCAGTTCCCATATGGTGGACTTAGAGGAATTATGTGCAAAGTTTAAACACTGTAAATATTGCTCTGGAGAAGAATGCTCAGAGTAAGTGGATTAAGAACGTGAAAGACCCACTGTGGTTTAATAACAAATTTCAGGGAATTCTGTGAAAGCAGACGCTGTTGCATGCACGGTTTAAAAAAGAACGCAGGAATGACGACTGACAAAAGTTAGTAGACATTCGTCCTTCTACAAAAAGACCAATGCACGAAGCGTACGAAAGCAACCATCGCCATTCCTTAGCAAGAGATCTTGCCGAGAACCCAAGAAAATTCTGGCCCTACGTAGAATTGCTAAGCGAGTCGGAGGCCTCTATCCAGTCACTCGTTGACTGTGTGGCAACAGAAGATAGCTAAAGGAAAGCCGAAGGTTTAAACCTCGCTTTTAAGAAATGACTCACGCAGGAGCATCGTACAGGCATATGGTCATTTGATACTCGCAAAGTCTCCCGCGTGGAGGGTAGAGTAGATCGCACCCCTGGATTAGTGAAGCAGCTAAAGAACTCGAAAGCAAATAAGTCACCGTCTTCGGATGGAATCCCAGTTTAGTTTCACAGAGAGTACTGAGCAGCATTGGCCTCTCACTTAGCTTATATTTATCACGAATCGCACTCAGTGATAAGTGAGTGCAAAAAAGCTCAGTTGAGTCGTGTATGTAAAAAGAGTAAAAGAACGCACTCGCAAAATTACAGGTCAGTATCCTTAAATTCAGTTCGCTGCAGAATTCTTGAAAATATTCTCAGGTCGAACATAATGCATTCCCTTGAGAAAGAAAAGCTTCTTTGGACAAATCATCATTGCTCTTGCGAAACTCACCTTGTCCTTTTCTCACACGATAGCCTGCGATCTAGGGATGGAGGGCTGCAAGCAGGTTCCATAATCCTAGACTTTCGGAAATCGTTTGACACGCTCCCCTACTGCAGACTGTTAGCGAAGCTATGAGCATACGGAACAGGTTCCCAGATATGTGAGTTACTCGAAGATTTTTAAAGTAATAATACCCAGTACCTTGTCCTCAACGGCGGGTGTCGATTAGAACTATTGGTGTCATCAGGGACACCGCAGGGAAGTGTGATAGGACCACTCTCATTGTCTATGTACATAAATGATCTGACAGACAAGGTGGGTAGCAATCTGCGGCTGTTTGATGATGTTTGTGTGGTCTACGGCTAAACTGCATCGTTGAGAGACGACTTACACGAAATTTCTAGTTAGCGTGTTGAATGGCAGCTAACTATAAATATAGAAAACTGGAAGTTAATGCTGATAAGTAGGATAAACCACACGGTAATATTAAAATACAGCGTTAAATGTGTGCTGTTTGCTGGCCGGGGTGACCGAGCGGTTCTAGGCGCTACAGTCTGGAACCGCGCGACCGCTACGGTCGCAGGTTCGAATCCTGCCTCTGGCATGGATGTGTGTGATGTCCTTGGGTTAGTTAGGTTTAACTAGTTCTAAGTTATAGGGGACTGATGACCTCAGAAGTTAAGTCCCATAGTGCTCAGAGTCATTTGAACCATGTATTTGTGTGCTGTTTGACATAGTTACCTCAGTTAAATGTCTATCCGTAACACTGCAAAACGATGTGAAATGGAACGAGCACTTGAAGACGGTTATAAGGACAGAAAATTGTTGACTTCGGTTTATTGAGCTACTTTTAGGAAAATCAACTGTAAAGGATACCGCTTATGGGACACTAGTGCGACCAATTCTTGACTATTGCTCGAGTGTTTGGTACTCCCACCAGGTCGTAGTAAAGGAAACGAAGCGCTTCAGAATCGTGCTGCTTGTTTGTTACCGGTAGTTTCGATCATCACACAAGGCTTACAGAGCTGCTTCGTGAGTTCAAATGGGAATCCTTGGAGAGCAGACAACGTTCTTTACTACTGAATAAATTTAGAGAACCGACATGAGAAGCTGACTGCAGAACGATTCTCCTGCCGCTAACATATATGCGAGGTGCTCTCTGCCATGAACTATGTCATGGTTTGCGGAGAATGTACAATGCCGGGTAAAAAAATTAGTAGTACGCCTGGTAAGACAACGTCAATTTTGATCCGATGACAGCATATGCCACCTGGAGGTAGTAGATGTACTTACAATGGTTTCAACGTTGTCCGCCAACAAAAAGCGTAGTAGCGTAGCTACTAGAGCGCCATCTGCGTCTGTCCTTTAATAGGGAATTTTCACAGACAGAAGGATCAGGGCGGTGCAAACGTGTGGCGCAAGCAGGCAACCATGCGATGTAGGTGTACTCGCACTTCCTATAAGGGGCCAAATTGTGACCTTCCGAGTGGCGGGATGGTCCTTCCGAAAATTGCAATTTAAGTAGGACGTGCTGCGTCCGTTGTGCAACGATCCTGGCACCAGTAACATTCTCACACCCGCAGACGAGGGTCTGGACGTCCACGCAGCACTGATGCCCGCCAGTATGGTCATCTTATAAGGGCAGAAGTGGTATATCGTACAGCTACCACAGCATAGATGAGATGGATTGTGAGCCAGATGGGTCAAACCGAACTGTTGCGAACCGGTTATTAGTAGTGTTCACTACAGGCACGTACACCTGTAGCGCGTCTTCCACTCACGCCACAGCATCGATGTGCACGGCTTGTCTCCTGCCGCAGGGGATCATTTAGTACGACGTAGATTTGGTGAGTGCTGTAGAGGGCGTTCGTCCAATACACACTGGCCACACACAGTACTTACGGTCTGGAGCGCAATAAGCTACAACTCTCGTTTACGGTTTCTGGACGGGACGCTAACGAACGCCCGGTATGTGCAGAATTTTGTTAGATCCATCCTTTTGTCGATCTTGTAACGCAATTTAATACGCAAAAATCTCAAAGGGGTTCCGTTTCTTCATACGAGTCCATGAATATTTTGACGCTAGCGGTATTCAGAGACAGTGTTAAAATTGTCGCGAGACGAATATTGTTCGCGAGATGTTGCTGAAAATGTCGACCGTTTACGTTGCACAATTGGCATCTGTGTTCTGCTGAATGCCTAATACCCTCAAAAAACCAAGTACTTCACAAATAATAGCTGCAGATTCAAACGGGCAACGAGTTCTTCCGGCGTGTCTGACTACGTCTCGACGGAATTCTTGTCGTGGGCGCAAAAGAAGCATTTGGTGTACGCGACACAAGCCAGTTAGTTGAACTAAAATGAATAATGTAAACGACAAAAGCCGCAGATGTTTACTATCAACCAAGTCATGAGAAGCCAGCGTTCTGTCTAAGGAACAGAGAAACGCCGAAGGAACTATAATGAACTTCGCAAGCCATATCACCAGAAAAAAGGCAACAAAAAGAGAATTGTGCGTTAATATCAAATGCCGAAGACCTCGTTTCAATATCTTGAATGGTTCACAAAAATTGAGAGATATAAGGTTTATAAAAGGAAAACAAACTCCCTTCAGACAGAAATTGCGATTTTTACTTCAGTATACGACGTGTTTCGAGCCCTGGAGACTCGTATTCAAGTGTCTGTTCAGTCTCCATCAATTTTAGAGTTTTCACATGTCGGTAAAAACGAAACTCTTAAAGGATCACTTTGTTGTCCGTCTGTCTGTCCGTATGTGAAGACCCATTTCTCTCAGGAGCAGGTAGCTATACCAAGTTGGAAATTATGTCCAATACTAAGGTCTATGGTCCTTTGGCGGTGTAAAACGTTTAAGTTTCTAAGTGAATGCATCCGAAAGGTACGACTATTTATGTCACGTATTTTGATACTGTCAAAATTCACTCATCAATACCTATAGATGAACTACGAGGTCAATTATTAACCGCAAATTAGTCATAAAATTTTATTGTAATCAAATAGGAAACAAGAAAATCGTGTTTCGATATAGTCTCCTTGCGTTTCAACGCACTTCGTCCATCGTTGTACAAGCTTCCTGATGCCTTCATAAAAGAAGATTCTAGGTTGGGCTGCGAGCTCCGAGGCATATCGACGCCCCATTAATGCCTGTTTGGGTGGACCAAACATGTGATAGTCAGAAGGCGCAAGATCGGGACTACATGGAGGATGATCCAGTACTTCAAATTTGAGTTTCTGGAGCGTTTCAGCAGTGTGGGCAGCAGTATGCGGACGGGCATTGTCGTGCAACAACACAACACAATTTGACAGCAATGCTCAGCGTTTGCTTCGAATTGCAGGCTTTAGCCTGGCAGTAAGCATATCACTGTAACGTACACTGTTTACTGCTGTGCCCCTTTCCCCATAATGTTCCAGTACTGGACCTTGTGCCTTCCCAAAAACCGTAAGCATCAGTTTTCCTGCGAACGGTTGGGTCTTGAACTTTTTCTGGCACGGCGTATTTGGACGTTTCCATTCTATACTGTGCCTTTTACTCTCCGGCTGGTAATGATGGATCCATGTTTCGTCACCATTAATGATTCTGCTTAAGAAGTTGTCCCCTTCTTTACCATAGCGATCCAAATGTTTTATTGCAAATATCCAAGCGCGGTTATTTATACAACTGCGTGAGTTGTTTTGGGACCATCTTGCACGAACTGTACGAAACACAAATCTGTTGTGGATCATTTCGTAGGCAGAACAGTGACTAATTTGCAGACGATGGGCCACTTCGTCAATAGTTGATTGTCTGTCCAAGAGAATCATTTCACGTGAACGCTAAATGGTTTCTTCATTTTTGGCGGTAAACGGTCGTCCGGCTCCTTCATCGTGCGACCATTTCGGAATTTTTCAACCCATTTGTATACACTCCGTTGTGGAAAAATACTGTTCCCGTACTGTACCGAAAGTCTTCGATGAATTTCGGCCCTTGATACGCCTTTCGACCACAAAAAACGGATCACTGAACGTTGATCTTCTTTGGTGCAAATAGACAGCGGAGCAGCTATGATTAATAGCACGGCGGCGATAACGAAACTAACCTAGCAGTTTGAAAATTGCAAAGATATAACAACAAGTAAACAAAGCATACGTCATCTACGTAAAATGACAGTACTACCAAAATAAACAAAAATATAACTAAATTGCGGATAATAATTGACTTACCCTCGTATCTATACAGATCAAAGGTTTTACAGAACCCTCAGAGGGCGAGTCCTACTAGCACTTGTCCGCTACTTAAATTTAGGTTACTCCTGGTCCTGCTAAGAGTACATAACTAAGAAACTTTCCTGGCAGATTAAAACTGTGTGCCGGACCGGGACGCGAACTCGGGACCTTTGCCTTTTGCGGGCAAGTGCTCTATCTTCTAAGCTACTCAAACACGACCCAGGACCCGTCCTCACAATTTTCCTTCCGGCAGCACCTCGTCTCTTATCTTCCAAACTTCACAGACGGTCTCCTGCGAAACTTGCAGGACTTGCACCACCGGAAGAAAAGATATTGCGGAGGCATGGCTTAGACATACCCTGGGGGAGGTTTCCAGAACGAAATTTTCACACTGCAGCTCAGTGTCCAGTGATATGAAACTTTTCTGGCAGATTAAAAGTGTATGCCGTACCGAGACTCGATCTCGGGACCGTTGTCTTTCGCGACCAAGTGCTCTACCATCTGAGTTACCTGTGCACGACTCAGAAGCCGTCGTGAGTTGCACTTGGGTTGCCCAGCTGGATGGCAGGCACGGTAACTCAGCGTGTTCGGTCAGAGGGTTAGCAACCCTCTGCCATAAAAAAAAGAAAAAAAAAACTGAATTAATTGATCAACGGTGAGCTTGAACAAGCATAATCGGACGTCCGCCGCGAACAAATCGAACAAACAAAATGAGATTTTTTTAAAAAAAGATGGTAGAACACTTCCCTGCGAAGGGCAAACGTTCCTAGTTCCAGTCTCGGTCCGGCACACAGTTTTAATCTGAAGAATGAAAATTTCATTCTGAAGTACGTAACTATGTCACAAGCTACCGCATTGTCATTACAGTTTTTACAAAAAGTGAAACAAAAACAAGAAATTAGAGTTTCCACTGGCGGTTACGTAGTTTTTAAGAGCTTTTAAGCACAGTACGAGTTTATATCAAATGGTTCAAAGGGCTCTGAGCACTATTGGACTTAACTACTGAGGTCATCAGTCCCCTACAACTTAGAACTACTAAAACCTAACTAACCTAAGGACATCACACACATCCATGTCCAGGCAGTATTCGAACCTGCGAGCGTAGCGGTCGCACGGTTCCAGACTGTAGCGCCTAGAACCGATCGGCCACCCCGACCGGCGAGTTTATGTCTTTACATACATATACACAGCACATTTGTAAACAAAATTCAAGCTAGTCAAAGAATATCCATGTGTACGGGAGGTTACATTTCCACATATAGGCAGGTGCTGCTATTTCAAACATGAGAGAAAGGTGTAACATTATTATTTACACATACACCTCATTTGAGAATTAATTGTTTCTACAACCACCGGGTGTGCCTCTACGTTATAAAATTGTTGAAACTATTAAATGATATTTCTAAGCTTCTGAATTTGCTGAAGAAACTTTGCCTATTAAGCTTCGTTTGTTTTCAGAAAATTTTGCTCTTTGTGACAATATTTTTAATTGTTCTAGCATATCGAGTTTTCTACCATTATTTTACAATTGTAGAATGATCCGATACAAGAAGATGAGCTCCAGCGCTCTAAACGCATTGTGTATTGAAATGAAAATCACGATTTGTGACAAAAAGGGGTTCGTTTTCCTCTTTCGAAAGTAGTACAGTCACGGCTGCGACACTGACAAAAATTATGATGAAAGTTTTAGCTGATTCACCCTATTGTTCAATAATTTATTCCTCGTAATAGCAGAAATACTAAATACGCTTAACTTGAGAATGCATCGAATCTGTTCTGAGGATGGTAACGAGTTAGAAACGTCCTTTATTCCGTACCGCTGCATTTAGTTCGGCCCTTGTGCGAGTCGGAAGCCGGTCACGGAGGTGATCTCTGCCGCTAAAGCTTTCGTGCAGCTTTAAACTCCGCCGCAAACTACAATAATAACACGGTAATCCTTCCGGCTTTCCACGTGCCAGCTTAAACCGCAGGCCTGCCGACAAACACCTGGAGCAGCTGCCGCCGCCTGCTAGGAGGACTGGGCCAGCTGCCCGCTGTCTGCCCTCATGTTGTCTCTGCTGGCCACTTCGGGATCTA
This sequence comes from Schistocerca cancellata, assembly GCF_023864275.1. NCBI lineage: Eukaryota > Metazoa > Arthropoda > Insecta > Orthoptera > Acrididae > Schistocerca > Schistocerca cancellata. The sequence continues at coordinate 485,037,437 of NC_064628.1, forward strand.
ATTGACAAGCAGGAGGCAGCAGCTCCAATGTGCGAAAGCTGATTTGGGTCAGCAGGTAGAAAGGGAGAGCTAATGAAGCGAGAACGGCCACCCCGCGGTGCGGGCACGCTCCCTCACGCCCTTTGCAGGATCCGGAGCAGGTGGTCCGCCCGGCAAGGGACGCGCTGTCCGGTTAGCGGCTCAGCGGCTGGCTTTGCCGTAAGGCGAGCGGCGGCTCCCGTATTGTGTCGCGAGCTTGTAGCTGACAGCCGCTGCCGCACAATGTGCGCAAAATCTTCGCTAGCCGTGTCTCACTCTCCCAATTAACGCTCTGCGACTCTACGCGGCAGCGAAAGTTCTATGCCTGCCTGTCGTTTGAATGTCACCCAGTTCATTCTGAACTCTGTCCCGTCTAGTTCCTGTATACGAGAGATTGAGAACCTCTTGCAAATGACACTATGAAACTAATCGTCAATGAATCAGTAAAGCGGGCGTGTGACATGTCCAGACCGTTTGGTGTATTATGTCAAAGACTCGATGTTGGAATATCAGCCGGCCGGTGGGGCCGTGCGGTTCTAAGTGCTTCAGTCTAGAACCGCGTCACCGCTACGGTCGCAGGTTCGAATCCTGCCTCAGACATGGATGTGTGTGATGTCCTTAGGTTAGTTAGGTTTAAGTAGTTCTAAGTTCTAGGGGACTGATGACCACAGTTGTTAAGTCCCATAGTGCTCAGAGCCATTTGAACCATTTGGAACATCAAACCTCGTCAGTTGCATAAGAACTGTCGAACAACTGCTTATCTCCGCGCTCTTAAATATTACTACTACTAGCAAAATACGTAGGATATTTGTGTCTTTTGAAGTACCAGATGTGTCTTTTGAAGTACCAGATGTGTAAAAAACGTATTAATTTTTTATATCGCTTGGTAATAGTCTAGATGTCGAAACATCTGAAGCTGTTATTTCATCGAAGAGGTGACAATAATTGCGAATACCCTGCGTCCGAGACGAGCATTTTGGGGCAAAATACTAAACATGTGTTACCCCTCGCAATAAGGGCATTTCCCATACAACATAAACTAACAAAAGTTGGATCATTATGTGAAAGGAAAACTCTGTCGAGAAATTAATAAATTCTTTCTCTTCCCTTTCGTGGCCTTTATCCCGATGGGCCATTCGCCACCAAAAAAGGCTCTAAGCACTACGGGACTTAACATTTGAGGTCATCAGTCCCCTAAACTTACAACTACTTAAACCTAACTAACCTATGGACATCACACACATCCATGCCCGAGGCAGGATTCGAACCTGCGACCTTAGCAGCAGCGCGGTTTCGGATTGAAGCGCCTAGAACCGCTCGATCACAACGGCCGGCCATTCGCCTCCCTTTCATATAATACACACGACGGACAACACAATATAAAACAAAATTCAGCAGTATTCGCAGACCGTAGCAGGCGATCTTCTCAATACTCTGATTAGCATCGGGCATATTCAGTACACTAAAAAGCCTTGGTGAAGAGAGCTGATTGCGTACTACTGATTGCAGCTTTATTATATTCTTTCTCAAGTGGAAACTGAAATCATAATTATTCAGCATAATTCGATCTGAAAATCGTCCCTCGAAGTTCTTCCAACACCGAAAGCCGTATCGTCCAACGTCTGTAAATGTCCCATCAAGCCTTCTTGAATCGGCAGATGAACAAGTTCCTTGTTCTCAGGTACGGTGTTCATAACTGTTTTATAGTACTGACCAACCTTCTTCCAATAGTCTAAGAAAAATGGCTCTGAGCACGATGGGACTTAACTTCTGAGGTTATCAGTCCCCTAGAACTTAGAACTACTTAAACCTAACTAACCTAAGGACATCACACACACCCAAACCCGAGGCAGGATTCGAACCTGCGACCGTAGCGGTCGCGCGGTTCCAGACTGCAGCGCCTAGAACCGCTCGGCCACTCCGGCCGGCCCAATAGTCTTGAAAGAAACTGTTGGAGGGTTTGAACCGAGTCACAGTCCGTGCGGCTTCCCCCGTCGGAGGTTCGAGACCTCACTCGGTCATTAGTGTGTGTGTTGTCCTTTGTGTAAGTTAGATTAAGTAGTGGCTAAGCTTAGGGACCGATGACCTCTGCAGTTTGGTCCCATAAGACCTTACCACAAATTTCCAATTCCGAGAAACTCTTTTTGAAGCCCCAATTATTCTCGTGATGGCACCGAAATCTAGCAAACTAACGTTTGACACGTCAAAATATATTTTACAGAAGTTTTCCTTCCCAGTGTGGAAGAAACATTTGTATTGTCGTTGTGTCCTTAGGGTGGTCAATGTAAAAGAACCTTTCTGATAGTCGCACCTGAAGACAAATACGTTGTTCACCTGGTGATCCCAGAAGTAACAGGTATGACGTGAAGTCACGTATTCGCAATAGACATGTGCCCAATTTTACGTAATTTCAAGGTTATATCAATGCTACTATGGTCACTATGAAAAATACATGGACGTCACAGGTTGTGTAGTGACTACTTCCTTTGATCACGCCTTTGGATCTATAAATTATCAGCTCAATATGAATAAATCTGTAAAGAGATATAAATAACACATAGCGCATAACAGTAGTTACTGACCACCCAAAACAAACAGGAAATAATCAAAGTTTACTATGAAGGCATATCAAGGTTTGGGGGGAACACGTCATTCATACGTATGGACTCATCAATCTTATCCATAACACAACGCAGAACTGGATCACAACTGTAGTTGCGCTGCTCAGGAAGACAACTAGGCCAGCAGGTGGCGATACTGGTGAGCACTACTACTGAAGCCATAAATACAATTATCGAAACCCAAGAAAACAACGAATATACGACCCGAGGTCGTGTACGATTACAAAACAAATATATGTGATATCAAAAAGCATCCCCCCCATGAACCATGGACCTTGCCGTTGGTAGGGAGGCTTGCGTACCTCAGCGATACAGATAGCCGTACCGTAGGTGCAACCACAACGGAGGAGCATCTGTTGAGAGACTAGACAAACGTGTGGTTCCTGAAGAGGGGCAGCAGCCTTTTCAATAGTTGCAGGGGCAACAGTCTGCATGATTGACTGATCAGGCCTTGTAACACTAACCAAATAGGCCTTGCTGTGCTGATGCTGCGAACGATTGAAAGCAAGGGGAAACTACAGCCGTAATTTTTACCGAGGGCATGCAGCTCTACTGTATGGTTAATGATGATGGCGTCCTCTTGGGTAAAATATTCCGGAAGTAAAATAGTCCCCCATTCGGATCTCCGGGCGGGGACTACTCAAGAGGACGTCGTTATCAGGAGAAAGAAAACTGGCGTTCTACGGATCGAAGCGTGGAATGTCAGATCCCTTAATCGGGCAGGTAGTTTAGAAAATTTAAAAAGGGAAATGGATAGGTTAAAGTTAGATATAGTGGGAATTAGTGAAGTTCGGTGGCAGGAGGAACAAGACTTTTGGTCAGACGAATGCAAGGTTATAAATACAACGTCAGATAGGGGTAATGCAGGAGTAGGTTTAATAATGAATAAAGAAATAGGAATGCGGGTAAGCTACTACAAACAGCATAGTGAACGCAATATTGTGACCAAGATAGACACGAAGCCCACGCTTACTACAGTAGCACAAGTTTATATGCCAGCTAGCTCTGCAGATGACGAAGAAATGTATGATGAAAAAAAAGAAATTATTCAGATAGTGAAGGGAGACGAAAATTTAATAGTCATGGGTGACTGGAATTCGCTAGTAGGAAAAGGCAAAGAAGGAAACGTAGTAGGTGAATATGGATTGCGGGTAAGAAATGAAAGAGGAAGCTGCCTGGTAGAATTTTGCACGGAGCACGACTTAATCATAGCTAACACTTGGTTCAAGAATCATAAAAGAAGGTTGTATACATGGAAGAAGCCTGGAGATACTGACAGGTTTCAGATAGATTATATAATGGTAAGACAGAGATTTAGGAACCAGGTTTTAAATTGTAAGACATTTCCAGGGGCAGATCTATTGGTTATGAACTGTAGATTAAAACTGAAGAAACTGCAAAAAGGTGGGAATTTATGGAGATGGGATCTGGATAAACTGAAAGAACCAGAGGTTGTACAGAATTTCAGGGAGAGCATTAGGGAACAATTGACAGGAATGGGGAAAAGAAACGCAGTAGAAAAAGAATGGGTAGCTTTGAGGGATGAAGTAGTGAAGGCAGCAGAGGATCAAGTAGGTAAAAAGATGAGGGCTGCTAGAAATCCTTGGGTAACAGAAGAGATAATGAATTTAATTGATGAAAGGAGACAATACAAAAATTCAGTAAATGAAGCAGGCAAAATGGAATACAAACGTCTCAAAAATGAGATCGACAGGAAGTGCAAAATGGCTAAGCAGGGATGGCTAGAGGACAAATGTAAGGATGTAGAGGCTTATCTCACTAGGGGTAAGATAGATACTGCCTACAGGAAAATTAAAGAGACCTTTGGAGAAAGGAGAACCACAAAGAGAATATCAAGAGCTCAGATGGAAACGCAGTACTAAGCAGAGAAGGGAAAGCAGAAAGGTGGAAGGAGTATATAGAGGGTCTATACAAGGGCGATGTATTTCAGGACAATATTATGGAAATGGAATAGGATGTAGATGAAGACGAAATGGGGGATATGATACTGCGTGAAGAGTTTGACAGAGCACTGAAGGACCTGAGTCGAAACAAGGCCCCGGGAGTAGATAACATTCCATTAGAAGTACTGACAGCCTTGGGAGAGCCAGTCCTGACAAAACTCTACCATCTGGTGAGCAAGATCTATGAGACAGGCGAAATACCCACAGACTTCAAGAAGAATATAATAATTCCAATCCCAAAGAAAGCAGGTGTTGACAGATGTGAAAATTACCGAACTATCAGTTTAATAAGTCACAGCTGCAAAATACTAACGCGAATTCTTTACAGACGAATGGAAAAACTAGTAGAAGCCGACCTCGGGGAAGATCAGTTTGAATTCCGTAGAAATATTGGAACCCGTGAGGCAATACTGACCCTACGACTTATCTTGGAAGCTAGATTAAGGAAAGGCAAACCTACGTTTCTAGCATTTGTAGACTTAGAGAAAGCTTTTGACAATGTTGGCTGGAGCGAAAGGCTATTTACAATTTGTACAGAAACCAAATGGCAGTTATAAGAGTTGAGGGACATGAAAGGGAAGCAGTGGTTGCGAAGGGAGTGAGACATGGTTGTAGCCTCTCCCCGATGTTATTCAATCTGTATATTGAGCAAGCAGTGAAGGAAACAAAAGAAAAATTCGGAGTAGCTATTAAAATCCATGGAGATGAAATAAAAACCTTGAGGTTCGACGATGACATTGTAATTCTGTCAGAGACAGCAAAGGACTTGGAAGAGCAGTTGAACGGAATGGATAGCGTTTTGAAAGGAGGATATAAGATGAACATCAACAAAAGCAAAACGAGGATAATGGAATGTAGTCGAATTAAGTCTGGAGATGCTGAGGGTATTAGATTAGGAAATGAGACACTTAAAGTAGTAAATGAGTTTTGCTATTTTGGGAGCAAAATAACTGTTGATGGTCAAAGTAGAGAGGATATAAAATGTAGACTGGCAATGGCAGGGAAAGCGTTTCTGAAGAAGAGAAATTTGTTAATATCGAGTATGGATTTAAGTGTCAGGAAGTCATTTCTGAAAGTATTTGTATGGAGTGTAGCCATGTATGGAAGTGGAACATGGACGATAAATAGTTTGGACAAGAAGAGAATAGAAGCTTTCGAAATGTGGTGCTACAGAAGAATGCTAATGATTAGATGGGTAGATCACATAACTAATGAGAAGGTATTGAATAGGTTTGGGGCGAAGAGGAGTTTGTGGCACAAATTGACTAGAAGAAGGGATCGATTGGTAGGACATGTTCTGAGGCATCAAGGGATCACCAATTTAGCATTGGAGGGCAGTGTGGAGGGCAAAAACCATAGAGGGAGACCAAGAGATGAATACACCAAGCAGATTCAGAAGGATGTAGGTTGCAGTAGGTACTGGGAGATGAAGAAGCTTGCACAGGATAGAGTAGCATGGAGAGCTGCATCAAACCAGTCTCAGGAATGAAGACCACAACAACAACAGCATCAAAAACCATAAAACAACAACTGTATTAGACATAAAATCAAGTTATATGTTACAGGGGACGGAAGCCAATAGAGGAACGGGAGGTAAAGGTGGAGGGAAGCAGTCCATGGACTGGCAAGACGAATAAAGTTTTATTACAAAACACTTATGATTGAAACAGATATATTAAAACACACATGCATTACCTGCCTATAAACAGCATCAGACAAGAATAATAATCATAAAAATAGTGACATATGTAGGTAAAATACCAAATACATGACCATAATTTCATGTACAAGAAGTAACTTCGTGGCGGGAAGATAATGACACAAGTCAGTCATCTATCTCAGAAAAAATTTATTTCTCTAACCACAACAATTAAAAGAATTTTATGTTCATAAATTATTTACGATATCGATATCACTTAGACCACTGCGATAATATGGGGCCGGATGACTAATGACGGCGATTAGTTATGTGTGTCGGAAGAAGTTTATTTCTCTAATCACGTAATTTCTCGTAATACGTTAAAATGTTCGCTATAATTTTCCCCACGCTGATAATAAGCGAATGTACTAGTTTTGTTTTGTGCTGTAAACACTCGTAATCTTTATCGTGTATGCACATTGTAACGCTGGTTGTGTTTGTGCGTAGATTTGTGATATATTTTAAATTTGACACTCACATTTTACAGATGTTATTAATGAATCTAGAATGTTGATTACGACAAAGACTACTTATCAAGGAAGTAAACGGAGGTGTAGTTTCTCCTCGTAGTTGAGCTAATTGCATAATGGGAAAACAGTGAAACGACAGTATTTCAATTGGAACTCTGATCGATAAAAGATTAAAAATGTTAACAAGACATCATTGTAACGAACAGAGAATAAAAATAAGAAAGTTAAAAGGTAATGAGATCAACTGAAATGGTAGCTATTCGTCATCAGTAATCGGAAAAAGGAATTACACCAGGAGCATGCATTATCTGCTCCAGAGAGACACAATACATAAGGCAGCTAAAGAAGCAGAAAGTAGAAAACAGGGGACTGCCCCAAGCAATACAAAGCCTCTACAGAAAGATATGATTGGTATAATAAATGGACTTAAAGCCGCTTTACATCAACGAAAATAAATAAGTAATAAAAATGTGATAAGAAATTAGAAAGCTTGAAAATGTGTCTCTCAGGAGTAAACTGGTAAGAGTGGTTGAGAAATCGTGTAAGCATCTGAAAATATAATTGTAAGGAGAGCCTCCAGGATTAAATAGTTAGTAAATAAAAATCAGGTAGAGATAATGACTACACAATATCTGTACCCCGAAAATCTTTGCAGTCCACCTGAGAGGGGACACGTTTCTTGCACCATGTATTATATTTCCATTTTCTTCGCTGTGTCGAGGTCTGCCCCTGTATTCAGGTAACGAGTATTGAGAGCAGTACAAGACAGTCGGTCCTGGGAATTAGTTCAGTGACGTCAACTTTTTCTACATTTTGTATTGGAACAAGAGCAAACAAGCTGAAGAAATTCTGACCACCTATAGACGGTTTTATTTGTCACAGAAACATTGCTCTGTAGTCAGACCAGTTCTCGAACAGCGGCATGCAATGATTTTTTCACGGACATCTTATTCGTCGTCGACTGTAGAAGTTATTTACTTCGCTAATGCAGACCTTTGGGCTATTTTCATGCAGTACCGCAAAAGAGTTTGCTTCAGTATGCCAGACTTCAAGATTCTCCGACGTGTGTACATGCCATGGTCAAAAATAGACCTTTTCACTAAAGAAATACAGAAACATCACACTAGTGCGAATCCCTGTGCGTCATGAACTGACACCATTTCGTGACGTAAAGATGTTACACCTTTTTTTTTTTTTCAGAGGATATTAAACTCTAACATGTACTGAAGCAAAATCTTTTACAGTACTATTTGAAAATGGCCTAAATGTAGAAATTGCATTAGTGAAATAAAGAAGTTCTGCAGTCAATGGCGAATATTATGCCCTTTAAAAAGTTCTGCGTGACAACATCGACCATTGAAGTTAACCATGTAATGAGTTGACTCTCTGCCAAATAAGCAAGTGCAGTATGACGTTTCCATGGACATCTATTTAGGTTGTCTTTTATCAAACTGACATACATATTATCTACTTTCTCGCTGACATGCTAACCTATGATTCCAAGGTGATTTAGTGCACTACGTTACCTTTAGAGTATTTCTCCATGCAATGCAAATCTCAGGCTAGAGCAGCAACTGAAGCAAAAGGCATTTTTTTAAAAAATAAAGTGTTTTGTATTCTTACAAGGGATAGTACTGTGTAAAATTAGAAAAAAAGTTCCATGAAAATATCTGCAGAAACAAATACTTCTCATGAGGAGTCACGCGTATATATCATTCAGATGAACAATTAATATTGATGTAGTGTGTGTATTTTTGTTATGGATGAAAGAGAGGGTTAAACGAACGCCAATACGTAGACTACTTCTCGTGAATAGCGTCACGACTGAAGCTAGAGCCTTGAAACAGATTATCGTGTAATAAAAGCAGGAGCATTTAACTGTAGTGAGAGGCGATTAATCATAACCATGTCAGTGGTGGAAAGATGGAACAGCAGTAGCTTAAATAACAAAAAAAAATGGTTCAAATGGCTCTGAGCACTATGGGTCTTAACTTCTGAGGTCGTCAGTCCCCTAGAGCTTAGAACTGCTTAAACCTAACTAACGTAAGGATATCACACACACCCATTCCCGAGACAGGATTCGAACCTGCGACCGTAGCGGTCGCGCGGTTTCATACTGTAGCGCCTAGAACCGCTCGGTCACCAAGGCCGGCGTTTAAATAACACCGGCTACCAAAAATGAAAAAGTTAAGACCAGGAACATAATAAAAGGAAGAAAAGTGTCGAGTAGTGCACCAAGCGGCCGGCCGAAGTGGCCGAGCGGTTAAAGGCGCTACAGTCTGGAACCGCACGACCGCTACGGTCGCAGGTTCGAATCCTGCCTCGGGCATGGATGTGTGTGATGTCCTTAGGTTAGTTCGGTTTAAGTAGTTCTAAGTTCTAGGGGACTTATGACCACAGCAGTTGAGTCACATAGTGCTCAGAGCCATTTGAACCATTTGAGTGCACCAAGCTGACAGCGAGTGATAGCCCACTAGTGTAAAAAATGGGAGAAACTTTGCGGTCTTTTCATTCCAGACCAATGTCACGTATCGAGGGCAGTTCTCTCTCCGCTGCGTGTGGAGCACCGTTCGTTTTTCTTTTTCCTTTTTTTTTTTTTCTTCGTCTTTCTGTGCCAATTTCACAGACGGAAGAATGGCGTGTAGTGGGGTCCAGCGCGTTTTTTAGAGCAGCAGGTACGGACGCAGACAAAACACACAAACGCCGGCCCCCCTGCCGCTGTCTCCTCGCGGAAATACACGAGAAGCGCCACGCGGTCCCGTTAGCCTGTGGGATGAAGGCGCGAGAAGAGAGACCGGGCCGCCCCTCTTGCTTTTGTGCCTTATAGCCGCGCGGCAGGCATTCAGCAGGTGAATAGGGTCGCATACCTTCCGCCCTCTCTTCGCGAAAACAGTTCAGCCACCCTGGAGTTTTACTCTGTTGACCGCCCTGGCAAATTTCCCCGGTGACTGCTACGGTTTCCCCTCTACAAAGCAGCCCGTGGACCTCACGGCCTACGCAAGACGTGCTGCGTTCCGTCGCATACCGCGTCCTAATTTTTTTATGTAGCTGTCTGTAACAGCAAGGTTAAGAGACTGAAATGAATTACAGTATTAAACGCGGAGGAGTGGCTGGACAGGTGGAAAAAGATCATTGAGGTTCTCTACCATATGGAGGAAATGTCTGCTGGCGTGTCGCTCTTAACGGAGATAAATCGTCAGACGCATAAGTACATTTGGGCATATGCCAATGGAATGTTATAGGAGTATTACTGTTCACAACAAATGCAAATGATTCAGCAGACAACGTCGGATTATAGTGTTGTATACAGAGTCTCACTGGACGAAAGGTCAATATTAGGCAATATGATTGGGCTATTATTTGAAGCAAAAAGTTTCGCATGGAAATATGCCCCATTCTGAACGGTTTCACAAATAGAACTCATTTAAAGTGTTTTGGTTACAACTTTGATTCCGCTCTGTTTCTCGAAGCTCGAGGCTTTATTGTGAAAAACAAAAATTTACGATATAGAATGTTGGCCATGCCATCTGTCTAGCAGCATACCAAACTCGAGGCAGAGGAACTGGGCGTCTTTTGAGGAGATCCATCAATCGATCCAATTTTGCACATGTTCACTGACCAGAAGTCCTAGTCCGCCAGGCCGAGCGCCTTTGATCAAAGAAGGTGGTAGTCAGATGGAGCAATGTCTTCAGAATACGGTGAGTGGGGGTAGGTCTTCCGTTTCGACGTTTCCAATTATGTTTTGATAGATTTTGCAAACTGGGGTCGTGCATTGTCATGCTGCAAAATCACTTCTCCGTGTCTATCGCTGTACTTTGGCCGTTTGTGTTTCAGTGTTCGTCTCAAACGCATCAGTTGCTTTCGATAAAGATCTCCTGTGATGTTTCCATCGGTTTCAGTAGCTTCGAAAACCTTTTCTCTTCACCCGCCATGCCGGCCTTCGACGTCAAAATAACCGTGCTTGAAGTGTTGGAACCGTTATCTGCATGTTCTTTCAGTAACAGGAGCCTCACCATTGGTCTTACCCAGCATTTTATATTAACGTCAGCCGCAGATTTCTTCATGTTAAAGTAGAAAATTAAAGCTTCCCGCAAATAACGAGACTTGAACTCGAAAGTTGACATAATCCGGAATAGCTTCATGATGCTATCACAAGTGGACTAATGATCTGATGACGTTATGTTTACAAATGCCCAAGCTTATTGTATGACATATCGTAGCACCTGCGCAACCACTTGCCTCTCCTGACATATACTGCGAAACAGTGAAAGTAAATTTGTAGAGCTACCATATTCTTAATTATTTTCTCTGTTATTCGCTACATTGTCTGGTTTACACATATACAACAGTTATTAAATGCGTTTTACAAAATATCAGTTCCAAAAGACATACTTTTACTATATTCACCTCTAAACATTACAGTCCACGTCATATTATAACTGTTGTACAGTTCACAATAAATGTTCCAATATCACATCATCATCCTCAATGCACTTGTGCGCTCTTGGAATAATACGTTGTATCGCTTCTCTGAGTGTCTCTGGCATGTTCTATACTGAGGGCAGCAGCGTCCATGATCCTAACAAGCAAATAATCTACTTTTTTCACCTTCCACTTGTACATCTCAGAGTTCATCCAACCACCAAAAAAAAAAACTAATTGCGTATGGTGTCACGATTTCAGTAGACAGTTAATGGTACCACCACGGCCAGTCCAGGGATTAGGGTAAATGCGACTGTGATGTTCCCGCACACGTCTGGTAAAATGTAGAGGAGTTCTGACATGCTGGAAGTGTGGCAGTCCTCGTGACCAATGGAACGTCCCCCAAGGTTTTCAACAAACGAATTCTCAAACAAATGCAAGTTATTCTGTGTCGACATTCGTTCTTCTAAAATGACTGGACGTGTCAACATGTTACCGATGATCGAAAACGAACGTAGAAATTGGTTTCCCTGTAGCGTGCGGACTTTCCTACGACCACCGATACTGTGTGTGTGTGTGTGTGTGTGTGTGGGTGGGTGGGTGTTGATTGCATTTCATGTAAATATTGCTTCATTAGTGAATGGCGTTAAGTGAAGAAAATGGTGACAGTCATTTAACCAGCGAACAAAATGCATTCCTTTGGCACTGTAGCCCAAGTGAAGAGCTTGGACACGCTGTTTATGAAATGGTAAAATTGGTAAAATGGCCGGCCGAAGTGGCCGTGCGGTTCTGGGCACTACAGTCTGGAACCGCGTGACCGCTACGGTCGCAGGTTCGAATCCTGCCTCGGGCATGGATATGTGTGATGTCCTTAGGTTAGTTAGGTTTAAGTAGTTCTAAGTTCTAGGGGACTGATGACCACAGCAGTTAAGTCCCATAGTGCTCAGAGCCATTTTTTTTGGTAAAATGGTAAAATTGGTGAAATGGTAAAAACAGAACCCATTACCGTAAAATGAGTGAGCCAGACTAGAAGTAGTTAACTGCCAGTGTTAGCTCCGAGTGAAGTGGCGCACTGGTTACCACACTGGACTTGCATTCGGGAGGACGACGGTTCAGACCCGCTTCCGACCATCCTGATGTAGGTTTTCCGTGATTTCCCTAAATTGCTTAAGGCAAATACTCGGATGGTTCCTTCGAAAGGGCACTGCCGCTTTCCTGCTCCACCCTCTCTAATCCGAGCTTGTGCTCCGTCTCTAATGACCTCGATGTCGACGGGGCGTTTAACACTAATCTCCTTCTCCTCCAGTGTTAGCAGACGATGTCAACGTCTTTATTTTTATTTTATTTTACTCATTTTATTTTATTTTTGCCATGGGAGAGTGTCACAGACATGCATGAGAATTTATAGAAAATTGAGACAGACACAAACTATCCAGAGAAATCCTATTTAAAAGTTTCAAGAACCAGACTTAAATGATGACTCTATGAATGTGACAGCGCCCTCCATATCGCTTCTGTACGGATGAGGACAAAATTATAATTACAGCTTGTGCAGAGACATTTATACATTCATTATCCCCGCGCTTCGTCTGTGAATTTTCATTCATGTATGGAACGCGGTGATAAATAGTACATACGTTTCACAGACGTCTGCAGATTATATTGGTACGTCTAGAGGAAGATGGTCGCGAGTTTAGAGCGGGTTTTACTTTTAACGGGCAAACGTCCCAGGTGTTCCCACGTCTACCAATGACTTCTCCAAATTTTGTACTAAGTAAAGGTTGCTTGTCCATATCAAACTCTCTCACCAGCCCCACATCAGTCAGCCCCTGGCATAATGACTTACCACACTATGTACTGATGATCGAAGCGACGATTGATTTTTGTGGCATCGAGGAAAGGAGTGAAGTCTGGACATTACAAAAAGTGTAACATGGTCTTTAATATTGTTTGTAAACACCACGGGCAACAAAACGTGCTCTGCAACGTGCTCCCATACTGGCTGCAAGGTTAGTAAGGAGTTGTTATGGCAGGGCGTTGTATTCCTCCACCAGCGCAGCTGTCAACTGCTGAATAATTGTTGGCGCATGTGAACGTGGTGCAATACGTCTCCCAAATGCAACCCACACGTCCTTGAAGGAATCTAAGTAGGGGGGGGGGGGAGAGCGATGTCAGTTTTCATCCGCTGAATATTCACTCGTCTCTCTTTCCAAGAGCTCCTCCATCTGCGCTATTCCGTGCGATCGTGCCATTCCATCTATAAAAATGGAGGCATGACCTAACGCACCCTTCATAAGACACACATAGGAGTACAGTGTCACAGTAACGTTGACCAGCGTGTGAACTGTGTTCAAAGATATGGAGTTCAGTACACAAGTGAAGTATTATGTCTCCCTACAACAAAACACCTGGACCACGAAACCGATCATGTTCGACAATGTCCCCCGGTGCATTAGGTGTCACTACCTCTAACCAGATGAGGATATGTCAATAATTGCTGCGAGCGCTACCAAACTTCAGGGCTAGGCTAGTCACACTTCGTCATTCTTCGAGTTTCCCTGTGGTTCTTCCCAGTGTGATGTCATCCAAACGTTTTCTGGCAACCATGTCGTTATGAAGGACGCCATCACAGCGCACAGTAACTGCTCGTTGGCTGACACAGACTCTCTTTTCTCATTCCTTCGACGAATACTGGACATTTGCCAAGACGGACATTTGCCACGCCGGACATTTGCCACACTTGCCCCTTCACCAGGTAGCTTGAGTAGTGATCCCACAGGTAAGGGACGCCCTTCCTCGAACGTCTTCTGTCCGCTTTCAAACCGCCGTCTCCACATCTTACTCGATACAACCAATACGTAAGGGACCTTCATCTTCTACATCTTGGCGAAATACAGAGGTTCTTTTCCGAAATCGAAATATTTATAACTTTTGGGAAACGAAAGCAATACCGATGTTTATGTCCGTTTGTAAGTAGTTCTGCCAAGTATAAATATACACTCCTGGAAATGGAAAAAAGAACACATTGACAGCGGTGTGTCAGACCCACCATACTTGCTCCGGACACTGCGAGAGGGCTGTACAAGCAATGATCACACGCACGGCACAGCGGACACACCAGGAACCACGGTGTTGGCCGCCGAATGGCGCTAGCTGCGCAGCATTTGTGCACCGCCGCCGTCAGTGTCAGCCAGTTTGCCGTGGCATACGGAGCTCCATCGCAGTCTTTAACACTGGTAGCATGCCGCGACAGCGTGGACGTGAACCGTATGTGCAGTTGACGGACTTTGAGCGAGGGCGTATAGTGGGCATGCGGGAGGCCGGGTGGACGTACCACCGAATTGCTCAACACGTGGGGCGTGAGGTCTCCACTGTACATCGATGTTGTCGCCAGTGGTCGGCGGAAGGTGCACGTGCCCGTCGACCTGGGACCGGACCGCAGCGACGCACGGATGCACGCCAAGACCGTAGGATCCTACGCAGTGCCGTAGGGGACCGCACCGCCACTTCCCAGCAAATTAGGGACACTGTTGCTCCTGGGGTATCGGCGAGGACCATTCGCAACCGTCTCCATGAAGCTGGGCTACGGTCCCGCACACCGTTAGGCCGTCTTCCGCTCACGCCCCAACATCGTGCAGCCCGCCTCCAGTGGTGTCGCGACAGGCGTGAATGGAGGGACGAATGGAGACGTGTCGTCTTCAGCGATGAGAGTCGCTTCTGCCTTGGTGCCAATGATGGTCGTATGCGTGTTTGGCGCCGTGCAGGTGAGCGCCACAATCAGGACTGCATACGACCGAGGCACACAGGGCCAACACCCGGCATCATGGTGTGGGGAGCGATCTCCTACACTGGCCGTACACCACTGGTGATCGTCGAGGGGACACTGAATAGTGCACGGTACATCCAAACCGTCATCGAACCCATCGTTCTACCATTCCTAGACCGGCAAGGGAACTTGCTGTTCCAACAGGACAATGCACGTCCGCATGTATCCCGTGCCACCCAACGTGCTCTAGAAGGTGTAAGTCAACTACCCTGGCCAGCAAGATCTCCGGATCTGTCCCCCATTGAGCATGTTTGGGACTGGATGAAGCGTCGTCTCACGCGGTCTGCACGTCCAGCACGAACGCTGGTCCAACTGAGGCGCCAGGTGGAAATGGCATGGCAAGCCGTTCCACAGGACTACATCCAGCATCTCTACGATCGTCTCCATGGGAGAATAGCAGCCTGCATTGCTGCGAAAGGTGGATATACACTGTACTAATGCCGACATTGTGCATGCTCTGTTGCCTGTGTCTATGTGCCTGTGGTTCTGTCAGTGTGATCATGTGATGTATCTGACCCCAGGAATGTGTCAATAAAGTTTCCCCTTCCTGGGACAATGAATTCACGGTGTTCTTATTTCAATTTCCAGGAGTGTAGATCCCTCTGTCTGTACGGTAGCTTCCTTTCACGCTTACTGATTGCGATAGAAACAATCCGTCGCCATGGGAGCAACAAGAAAGGAACGATGTAAAGAGAATGCGAATGTACCCTAATCATTTCTTTCTGATCACTGCATTTGTGCCTACTACATGCATAAAAGACAATAAGGAAGGAAGAAATTGGTATGTGAATGTTTGAAAAGAAGAACGACATACTCCATATTAATTTACTCTCTAAAATCTGATATCCCTTGCGGCGAAACATTAGTTAGTAAAGTGTCGCAGGACAGTGTTCAAAAAATGACTGAAAATACGTTCACTAAATAGAGATAAGAACATCTATGATTGGCATGTCATCTAAAGTCGACGTACAATTTTAAAGTGTTTGAGATAAGGAAATAAAGTAATACAGAATGCTATGCTTGTAACGTACTTTGTTGTTCTACATTGTTTAGCTCTGGTATTTACAGGGTCACAGAGAAAGTATCCTAGGTCTTGGAGGGAAAATCCGCAATTGTAGTGATCTGCACTACAACAGAAACAAGAAGCACAACTTAAGGAAAAATGATGCAATGTGTGTTCAGTTCATATGCGATATTGAAGCAGATAGTTCCTGTGACTATGGGCAGAGGTTATATTCGACAACCGGAATAAGTTAATAACTGGCTCCTTTTATCGACCCGCGCTCTCAGATGAAACATTTGCTAAACACTTCAAAGAAAACTTGAGTCTCATCACAAATACGTACCCTACTCATACAATTATAGTTGGCAATGACTTCAATCTACTTTCCGCATGTTGACAAAAATACATTTTCAGACAGTATTGTAGATTGAAAACAACTTTCTAATTGTTCTAAATGCTTTTTTAAAATTATTTTGAACAATTCGTTCACGAGGCCATTCAAGTTGTAAATGGTTACGAAAACACACTTGACCTTTTAGCCACAAATAATCCTGAGCATCACGACGGATACAGGCATTAGCGAACACACAGTCGTAGCGAGGCTCAATTCCGTAACAAAGAAATTCACCAAAACTAAACGCGAAATATATCTATTTGCAAAAGCAGCTAAAACTTCTTGACGTCTTGCTAAGAGACGGTCTCCAATCCTTCCAAACTATGTAAGTGAAGAGCATATGTTGCTTAAGTTGAAAGAAATAGTATCAACAGCACTCGAGAGAATCATACCAAATAAATTAATAAGAGACGGAACTGATCTCCCATGGTACACAAAACACGACAGAAAGCTGCTGCACGAGCACCGAAAAAGGCACGTATAATTTAGACGATCGCAAAATCTCCAAGACTGGCGAAGTTTGACTGAGGCTTGAAATTTGGTGCGGATTTCAATGCGAGATGCATTTAATAGTTTCCACAACGAAACTCTCTCTAGAAATGTGGCGGAAAATCGAGAGAGATTCTAGTCCTATGTTAAGTAAACCAGCGGAAAGGCTCAGTAAGTACCTTTACTGCGCGGCAGCGGCGGTAATGGTACTGATGACAGTGCCACTAAAGTTTAGTTTCTAAATGCAGTTTTCCGAAATTCCTTCGCCATAGAAGACGAAGTAAATATTCCAGAATTCGAAATGAGAACAGCTGCAAACATAATATTGGTAGGAGGAGGAGGAGGAGGAGGAGGACGGTGAGGGGGACACAAGGGACCCAACCCTTCGGAGCAGGTAAAATCGTGGCAAATGTGCGGCGTGGCAAACGTCCGCACACCCCTTCGACTGCCTCTTGTGGCGGGGGCGGCCCAGTCAAGCCGACCTCCCGTCACGTGACGTCAGCTTTCTCTGCGCAACTCGGAGACGTCTGGCATCACGTTCCAGCACATTCATTCATGTCCCTCTAGCACTTAAAACATTGTGGTACATTATCCATCACGCAGAGCAATGTAATCATGTTCACTTTAGTAACCAGAACTCACTGCCAAATTCAGCATCATTGAAGGTAACCGATGAAACTTGTCGAATAAAGTCTTGTGAATGATTAAGTGTTTTTCTCAAGCAGGCAGATCTGCAAGCTGGAGGTGCTCTCCAGTTTTATAAGATCCCCAAGTAGAAACTGTTTGTATAGGTCAATTTTTGATTACTTTGGGGGAGTCAAATTACATGGTAGGGGAACTCATTTTTCTGGAGCATACGCATCCAACTGACTCTCTCTGACTGTAATTTATGAGCAGCAAATTTGTATCCTGTTTTTCCGGAGTATCGAACGTTTTGAATTAAACACTTAAGTCATATCATTATGCTTCAGTGGCGGATACAGAAAAACCTCGAGGAGGGGGCGCTAAAGATATCTTGAACTACCTTTACTTTTGCCGTAATAAAATGTAAGCAAGTCACAGGCAAACTTTAAGAAAATTTTATTTAAACTCATTATACACATACACAAGACAATGCCATCTCATGATGTAAAAAAGTCACAATTGTGATTCTCTTCCTTAAACGATGAATTCTATTCGTTTATTCTTCCTGGGAAATTCGTTAAGTACATCATCAATAGGGCAATCAATCAGGTAATTGTTCAACAGACAGTATGTACTGTTTTTTCTGGTATAGAATCGATGAATATGCTTACCAAACGGTTCAGTGAGACGTGATGGCCAGTGGCATAGCGAGAGAGAACAGTTGCACGGTAACAAACAAACATGTAACATCGATTAATATCGCTTACTGTTTAGCCCAATAGAACTAATGAACGATATCACAACGCAGCGTTTGATTTTCGATCATAAATTATGACTAAATTCAAACAAATTTCGGGTGGTAGCACATTGTTTGGACTTGCTGTTGAGGTTGTAACAATTTTAATTAATTGTGCTCTGGTTACCGTCGATGAGTGCACAAGGAGGCATAAACTGTCGGCTCTCTCTGCACTTGTCACGATCATAAATACTCGTCAATCCAATATGTATGTGAAAGGCAGTTTCTTTGGCGAAATGATGAAATCTCTAGTCGCTTCACCACAACACGGCGAGGAAGAAATCTTACGCAACCAACTCTGGTAAGTGCAGAAAGTGTATGCAAATATAAGGTAATGTACAAACTTCAGATCAGCTCAAGATAGTAACACAAACAAGAGTACAGGAACCATATAGAAAAGAGCTGCTTAAATTTGAATATTAGGTACACTACAGCTTGATAGATAGCTAGAAAAAGACGGATCATGTGCGTGGTTTTATTGCAGTATTCGTGACTTTTGATGTCGGGTGTAAAGCGTTTTAGGCCTGTCGACTGTCATTACTCGTAGGGAGTGAAGCTAGATCAGTGACCTAATAATGAGGTGGAATAAGTGCTACTCAATGAAATTGGTTTGGCGAGGTTTATAAAACTTGGAATACTCTGTACTGTTTTTGTAGAAATTATAGTGTTTTACCTTAGTCTAAGATGACAACCTTCATATCTTTTAACTGTTACATCGAGATTTTATTACCCCTGCTGTGATTGCCTCGTTCGTTGCAAGAAGTTTCTCGGGGCTGAACGGAGATCGTTAAATTGTGCATTTTTGCAGTTCGCTGGCCATTATTTATCTGAGTCTAAGGGTTACTTCTAGGAGATGCACCAAAAAAACTCGTACCCAACATTCAAAATCAGCGCAACACTCGACATGAGTGGCGAAAAATAGCATAACATTTCTTTATGAGTGTGGTGACATACATTTTTCCTTTTGTATAAACTAATTTTTACTGTTTCCGTCACCATTTAGTAATATTTATGACGACACGTCTATTTTAAATCTCACTTTGCTTTTGAAAGCCGACCGCTGTGACCGAGCGGTTCTAGGCGCTTTCAGTCTGGAACTGCGCGGCTGCTATGGTCGAAGGTTCGAATCCTGCCTCGGGCATGGATGTGTGTGCTGTCCTTAGGTTAGTTAGGTTTAAGTAGTTCTAAATTCTAGGGGACTGATGACCTCAGATGTTAAGCCCCTTAGTGCACAGAGCCGTTTGAACTATTCTGAGCTTATGAAAACTTCTGATATCAGGTCACAGTGACGTGCTAAGGGTGTGAATAACACACAAAGAAACAAAGATGACACATCACGGAAGTACAATACGGATGAAAACCTAAGTCCAGAATGTATGGCATTGTCATTCTTGGAGAAAATATTCAAAAATAATTATTATTTAAGCAAATTCTGACTACTTTGCAGATGACATGGTTTCAAGGTGCATAAAAGCAAGCCAAGTTGCACAGTTGCACCTCTGCAACTAACGTAGTTTCAAGTGAGTAGGCAAAACAAAATTACGTCCTAGTTTTTGTGGCTAAAATAGAAAACCAACGGATTTTCATAATTTTTCAGAAGTAAAATGAAACCAACTGATCACAAAACACATTCCAAGATTTTCCCTGAGCGGTCTAGCAATAATGGTCACCGAAACATCAGAGGGGTCGAAACGTCGATTGTTTTAGAACGAAATATGACGTGGCCTAACAACCCAGTAGATTTTAACTTCAGTTTCCCCTGAGCTGCTTCTAGCAATGGCGGACGGCTGCTTTGATAGGGACTGTCTAAGCTATGACTTCACCTCCGCCGGCCCGGGTGGCCGTGCGGTTCTAGGCGCTATAGTCTGGAACCGCGTAACCGCTACGGTCGCAGGTTCGAATCCTGCCTCGCGCATGGATGTGTGTGATGTCCTTACGTTAGTTAGGTTTAAGTAGCTCTATGTTCTAGGGGACTGATGACCTTAGAAGTTAAGTCCTATAGTGCTCAGAGCCATTTGAACTTCACCTCCAATAATCGCGTCGTTGAGTGACCGCGAAATTCAGATCTTCATTCTTTCCTTCTCTTTATTTCTGCATCTTTCGCCTCCTACTTTCAGTTACTAGCTACGATGGAAAACAAGCACACATATATAGTATGTAACGACAAGTGTTTATAGCGTACAACAGGGGTGTAGGGGAAGTCGAGACGAACAGTTTGATAACATTAAGAATTTGATACCGGTTACTCGTCCTCTATCAAGCCGGGAATAAACCTCAAGTTGGCCTATAAACATCATCAAAGTTACACCACATGCATCCTTCTCGAGATTTTAAATATCGTCTCTTCCTCTTACGCCACTGGTGTGGTTGGTCAGTCTTTTGAAATTTTTTTTTTATTTCGTTAGCATTAGTATTTTAAACAGTCCCGTGAGGATTAAGAAACGAGAAAGACTTTTGTGAACGTTATTCAAAAACAAATAACATTTACGATTCGCGCAGTCGTTTGCATGCACTGCAGTCTCGTAGCGAGAAGGCCAGGGAAACCAAACGAATTAGTAGTGAATTTCACATTGTTAAAATTCACCAAAGTTTGAGGTAAAATTTACACAAATTTCATTGTTGCAATTTGTATGAGCAAGATCAAGGTGTGTTTCATATTCAGGTACGATTTTAGTGAGAAGTACGCTGTAAACTGTTATAATTTAAACACTGCAGAAAAACATTAGAGCTGCTAAACAGTCTGATGTAGGAGCTGAAATATATCCTGAAATACACATTTTCATGTATGCCCAGCGTCTAGCGAAATACATTTATGTTATCTTCGTAAAAGAGCACTTCATCTCAGATTCAAGAGAAGTAAAAACATAGCTGACAAACAAAAGCTGATAGTAGCGAAAATGAGCGTAAGGAGAGCAATGAGAGAAGCATTCAATGATTTTGAAAGCAAGAAGTTGTCAATAGATCTGAGTATAAACTCTAAGAGATTTTGGTCGTATGTAAAATCAGTAAATAGGTCAAAAACATCTATTCATTCTCTCATCGACCACACCAGCACCGAAACGGAAAACAACAGACAGAGCGCAAAAATACTGAATTCGGTCATCCGAAGTTGTTTCGCCGCGGAAGATAGTAACACTGTCCCTCCTTTCAATCGTCGTACGAACATCGAAATGGCAGATATTGAGATAGCTGATCGCGGAACTGAAAGGCAGCTGCAGTCGCTTAGTAGTGGAAAGGCTTCATGACCAGATGAGATACCTATGAGATTATATAAATATTATGAGAAAGAACTTGCTGCCCTTCTAGCAGTAATTTATCGTAGATCACTTGAGCAACGAAAGGTACCCAACGACTGGGAAAAAGCGCAGGTCATTCTAGTTTATAAGAAAGGCTGTAAGACATATCCACACAATTAAAGAAATTATAGACCTATATCGTTGTCGTCAATCTGTTGTAGAATTAGGAAACATGTTTTATGCTCAAGAATTATGATGTCCTTGGAAAACGAACACTCCTCTATAAGAAATCAACATGGATTCCGCAAACAGAGATCCTGCGAAACTCAGCTCGCTCTGTTCCTCCATGAGATCCACAGCGCAGTGGGCAACGGCGCTCATGTTCCTCGATTTCAGTATGGAATTTGACACTGTTCCGCAATGCCGTTTAATGAAAAAAGTATGAGCTTACGGACTATCGAAGCAGATCTGCGATTGGATAAAAGACTCTCTTGCAGATAAAACTCAACACATCGCCCTTAACGGAACTAAATCGACGGATGTAAAGGTAATATCCGGAGAACCAAAGTGAAATGTGATAGGACCGTTGCTGTTTACAATACGTATAAATGATCTAGTAGAAAGCGTCGGATGCTCTTTAAGGCTATTCGCAAATGATGCAGTGGTCTACACCAAAGTAGCAACGCCAGAACATAGTAAGAATTTGCAGAACGACCTGAAGAGAATTGATGAATGGTGCAGACCCTAGCAGTTGACCCTGAACGTAAATAAATGTAACACACTGCGCACACATAGTGAGCCGTGGCGCTCGTTACTGTCGCGCCAGTCTCTTGGATGTCCATTATCGATCCTTCGATGTTTCTTATCTTTGCTTGCCTTGTTGTTTTCCGCATTGGTTGTACGCGGTCTCCCGGTTCAGGATGGAGGATATGTGTTGGGTGCCTGCCTGTCTGCTCTCCTGATTTTGCTCGCCGTGCCTTGCGACCGCCTAGCTTGGGTTGCTGCCTGGTGTATCCTACACGAGCCATACCGGACTGTACAGCTACACTATTGATGACAAACAATTGGAGACAGCGTCTGCCATAAAATATCTAGGCTGTAGCCTAACTATCCTGAGCGACTTTAAGTGGAATGACCATACGAAACAGATAGTGGGAAAAGCAGACACCAGACTCAAATTCATCGGAAGAATCTTAAGGAAATGTAACTCATCCACGAAAGAAGTGGCTTATAAGGCGCTTATTCGCCGGATTCTTGAGTATTGTTCATTTGTCTGGGATCCCTGTCACGTAGAACTGATAGAGGAGATGGAGAAGATCCAACGAAGAGCGCCGGCCGCAGTGCCCGAGCGACTCTAGGCGCTTCAGTCTGGAACCGCGCGAGCGCTACGGTCGCAGGTTCGAATCATGACTCTGGCATGGATGTGTGTGATGTCCTTAGGTTGGTTAGGTTTAAGTATTTCTTAGTTCTAGGGGACTGACGACCTCAGATCTTCAGTCCCATAGTGCTCAGAGCCATTTGAACCATTTGAACCAACGAAGAGCGGCGCGTTTCGTCACGGAGTCGTTTAGCTGGCGAGAGAGCGTTACGGAGATGCTAAACAAACTCCACCGGCATACATTACAAGAGAGGCGTTATACATCACGGAGAGATTTACTATTGAAATTTCGGGACAGCGCTTTTCACGAGGAGTCAGACGACATATTACTTCCCCCCCCCCCCCCCCACATACATCTCGCGTATTGACCACGAGGAGAAAATTCGAGAAATTAGAGCCAAGACAGAGGCTTACCGACAATAATTCTTCCCACGCACTGTTCGCGGGCGGAACGGGGTTGGAGAGGTCAGATAGTGGTACCGAAAGTACCCACCGCCACACACCATTAGATGGCTTGCGGAATATGATGTAGATGTAACTTGACACACAAAAAAAATGGTTTTCGAATCATATAATCCCCGTCTGTGAGCCTCTGACAGAAAAGAACCTCAAGTCTCTCAAGTTACAGAGAAAGATGGCAGGATTTTGGATTAGTATATTTATGGCTAAACAGAGCGGATGTAACGGGCAAATATAAAATCATTTCCATTTACTCGCGGCTGCAACAACTCTCGCTTTTCGAATATATATGAATAAAATAGATGGAGCAATGAAAGACAGAAGTATAATCAACACGGACGAAGCCACCCCGTGTAACATTCCTGTCGTTCTACACAACCGACGAGAGCAATAACGCGCTGGCAAAGGATCAATAAATCGAGTTTCGTCATCAAAAACTTGGATCGCTACGCAACTGTCCCACATAACATTCCTGGCGCTCTTCAAAGTGGACGTGCGCTGTAGATAGCTGTCCGAGGTGCTATAAATTGCTTTTCACTTCCAGTTTCCGTTTGTGTGTGTGTGTGTGTGTGTGCGTGTGTTTGCGCGCTATACGCCGTAAAGCCACCTGTCAGGCTGCGTCTCGTATCCGCTTACCGCCACAAGACTGGCTTAGCCTAGCTTGCCTCTAGTTCCGCCTCTGCCTCTATTTTTGCTCAGTCGTGTCACCGGTAGCAGCTGCAGTGATTTACCTCGAATGTGAAGCGCGCATGTTGATAGGTGCTGGCCGCTGCACTGGAGTAGAGGACCTATTCGCTCGCCTTGTTTGTGTGCCAGATATTCTCTAATGTCTGCTTCAGCTACATTTTAACCTATATTCACGGTCCTGTCACATAAATGTGACCACCGCCTGTGTTTGACGCCAACATCCAATAACCACTCAGATATGGCAGGTGGCAGCACTAGCAGTGGAGGATTTATAGAGCGTGTTCTGGGGATGCGGACAACAGTGAAGTCTTTGTTGTAATGTGGAAAGGGAGCAAATTACCTGACGTCCAATAGTACAGGGTTATTACAAATGATTGAAGCGATTTCACAGCTCTACAATAACTTTATTATTTGAGATATTTTCACGATGTTTTGCACACACATACAAAAACTCAAAATGTTTTTTTAGGTATTCACAAATGTTCGATAAGTGCCCCTTTAGTGATTCGGCAGACATCAAGCCGATAATCAAATTCCTCCCACACTCGGCGCAGCATGTCCCCATCAATGAGCTCGAAAGCATCGTTGATGCGAGCTCGCAGTTCTGGCACGTTTCTTGGTAGAGGAGGTTTAAACACTGAATCTTTCACATAACCCCACAGAAAGAAATCGCATGGGGTTAAGTCGGGAGAGCGTGGAGGCGATGACATGAATTGCTGATCATGATCTCCACCACGACCGATCCATCGGTTTTCCAATCTCCTGTTTAAGAAATGCCGAACATCATGATGGAAGTGCGGTGGAGCACCATCCTGTTGAAAGATGAAGTCGGCGCTGTCGGTCTCCAGTTGTGGCATGAGCCAATTTCCCAGCATGTCCAGATACACGTGTCCTGTAACGTTTTTTTCGCAGAAGAAAAAGGGGCCGTTAACTTTAAACCGTGAGATTGCACAAAACATGTTAACTTTTGGTGAATTGCGAATTTGCTGCACGAATGCGTGAGGATTCTCTACCGCCCAGATTCGCACATTGTGTCTGTTCACTTCACCATTAAGAAAAAATGTTGCTTCATCACTGAAAACAAGTTTCGCACTGAACGCATCCTCTTCCATGAGCTGTTGCAACCGCGCCGAAAATTCAAAGGTTTGACTTTGTCATCGGGTGTTATGGCTTGTAGCAATTGTAAACGGTAAGGCTTCTGCTTTAGCCTTTTCCGTAAGATTTTCCAAACCGTCGGCTGTGGTACGTTTAGCTCCCTGCTTGCTTTACTCGTCGACTTCCGCGGGCTACGCGTGAAACTTGCCCGCACGCGTTCAACCGTTTCTTCGCTCACTGCAGGCCGACCCGTTGATTTCCCCTAACAGAGGCATCCAGAAGCTTTAAACTGCACATACTATCGCCGAATGGAGTTAGCAGTTGGTGGATCTTTGTTGAACTTCGTCCTGAAGTGTCGTTGCACTGTTAAGACCGACTGATGTGAGTGCATTTCAAGCACGACATACGCTTTGTCGGCTCCTGTCGCCATTCTGTCTCACTGCGCTCTCGAGCGCTCTGGCGGCAGAAACCTGAAGTGCGGGTTCAGCCGAACAAAACTTTATGAGTTTTTCTACGTATCTGTAGTGTGTCGTGACCATATGTCAATGAATGGAGCTACAGTGAATTTATGAAATCGCTTCAATCATTTGTAATAGCCCTGTATATGATCACTGGCTTTCAGGGCAAGGATGGAAGCATTTCCGACACGGCTAAGTCTGTTAAACTTTTCGCGTGCCGCCTCGGTTGCAATGAACCGTACTTGGCAACGGCTAAGTCTGTTGAACTTTCCGCGTGCCGCCTTGGTTACATTGTACCGTGCTTGGCAAAATAGCTCTATCCAAAACCGGTGCCTAGCGGACCATGTTGCAACACGGGCCATAGATGACAGGAGTGAACGACGCTGCGGAGATGTGAGCGGGTGGATATACACTACTGGTCATTTAAATTGTTACACCACGAAGATGACGTGCTACAGGAGCGAAATTTAACCGACAGGAAGAAGATGCTGTGATATGCAAATGATTAGCTTTTCAGAGCATTCACACAAGGTTGGCACCGGTGGCGACACCTACAACGTGCTGACATGAGGAAAGTTTCCAACCGATTTCTCATACACAAACAGCAGTTGTGATGCTTCGTGTAAGGAGGAGAGATGCGTACCATCACGTTTCCGACTTTGATAAAGGTCGCATTGTAGCCTATCGCGATTGCGGTTTATCGTATCGCGACATTGCTGCTCGCGTTGGTCGAGATCCAATGACTGTTAGCAGAATATGGAATCGATGGGTTCAGGAGGGTAATACGCATTGCCGTGCTGGATTCCAACGACCTCGTAACACTAGCAGTCGAGATGACAGACATCTTATCCGCTTGGCTGTAACGGATCGTGCAGCCACGTCTCGATCCCTTAGTCAACAGATGGGGACGTTTGCAAGACATCAACCTTCTGCACGAACAGTTCGACGACGTTTGCAGCATCATGGACTATCAGCTCGGAGAACATTGAGGAATGGCACCAGAAACCCAGAAATGAAGTAGATGCAAATAGCTACAAGTGCAGTGCAAACTCTTCTCGTAACCTGTGGAATATTAGTTGCGTTTTATAGTGATATTCAAAGTCAAATTTTGACCACATTGCCCTCACCTGTACATTATTTATTAAGAAATGAAATGCGTCTGATGGTTTTGTATATTTGATAGTGTCCAAAGAGAGTACAACACAGTTTGCGTCAGTCAGTCACATTTCGACGGTAGACTGGCTGCAATCGTTCACTGTCCTCAATGCAGCAAATATTACCTGAGGTGGCGAGGCGAGTTAAAAGTAATGTTCCGCAAACCCGAATACACATTCGCGAATATTCTGAAAACCCTTCATTCAAAATAAAGAACTGCACTTTGCATGTAGTAATTGTCAATCCTAACTCGTTCTTCATTGTTCATTGTTGTACGAATAAGCTGGAAATAATTTTTTGACATAGTTTTGTAAAAGAAGTTTACAAGCATTGGGGCTGTACTGTTTGTAAACACATTTATAAACAAGCAGGACTGTCCAGTTTAGTAATGCTACTGATGTTTCTCAGTCGTACAGTCACATATATCAAGATGTTATGAAATTCATGTTCGCATGTACATATGCGCTACGAGCAACAAAGCTTCCCATTTCTTAGTGAATCTAGCATGCTTCTCTAAAAATACTTTCCTCACACTACGCAAACGACAAATGCGTGAGTAGAAACATTGCAACTTTCGCATGCCGTGATTTACATTACTAAACGGCACTGTCTAGTCGCTCACTCGGCTCCCGACACGCACTGTCTGCCTCGTGTTCATGCTGGTGACAGTGACTAGCTACAGTGACAATGCCTCGCAACAAATTACGTGTGCCAGTGAGCTACTTAAATGTTCAAATATTGCGTAAGGTGGCATGACAGTACACTCTCAACAGAGAGATAAATAGACAAGACAAAAGCCTTGTGTTGAGGACGTTACATTGTTTTGAAAGTAAAATGGAGGCAGACTGGGCATAGTGGGACCTAACTAAGCAGAACCTGCATTGTAACTCTCGTAATAAGAAAAGACCGAGAGAGCTACCTACTAGGAGAGACTGGACACATAGCAAGTAAAGCACGACAACCGTGGATACAAAAACCTGATGATTGTAATAAACGGTGAAGTAGGAAGAGCCCTATATACAGCAGTGAACGGTAACTAACTGATGATACACTAAATGTACACTCCTGGAAATGGAAAAAAGAACACATTGACACCGGTGTGTCAGACCCACCATACTTGCTCCGGACACTGCGAGAGGGCTGTACAAGCAATGATCACACGCACGGCACAGCGGACACACCAGGAACCGCATTGTTGGCCGTCGAATGGCGCTAGCTGCGCAGCATTTGTGCACCACCGCCGTCAGTGTCAGCCAGTTTGCCGTGGCATACGGAGCTCCATCGCAGTCTTTAACACTGGTAGCATGCCGCGACAGCGTGGACGTGAACCGTATGTGCAGTTGACGGACTTTGAGCGAAGGCGTATAGTGGGCATGCGGGAGGCCGGGTGGACGTACCGCCGAATTGCTCAACACGTGGGGCGTGAGGTCTCCACAGTACATCGATGTTGTCGCCAGTGGTCGGCGGAAGGTGCACGTGCCCGTCGACCTGGGACCGGACCGCAGCGACGCACGGATGCACGCCAAGACCGTAGTATCCTACACAGTGCCGTAGGGGACCGCACCGCCACTTCCCAGCAAATTAGGGACACTGTTGCTCCTGGGGTATCGGCGAGGACCATTCGCAACCGTCTCCATGAAGCTGGGCTACGGTCTCGCACACCGTTAGGCCGTCTTCCGCTCACGCCCCAACATCGTGCAGCCCGCCTCCAGTGGTGTCGCGACAGGCGTGAATGGAGGGACGAATGGAGACGTGTCGTCTTCAGCGATGAGAGTCGCTTCTGCCTTGGTGCCAATGATGGTCGTATGCGTGTTTGGCGCCGTGCAGGTGAGCGCCACAATCAGGACTGCATACGACCGAGGCACACAGGGCCAACACCCGGCATCATGGTGTGGGGAGTGATCTCCTACACTGGCCGTACACCACTGGTGATCGTCGAGGGGACACTGAATAGTGCACGGTACATCCAAACCGTCATCGAACCCATCGTTCTACCATTCCTAGACCGGCAAGGGAACGTGCATGTATCCCGTCCGCATGTATCCCGTGCCACCCAACGTGCTCTAGAAGGTGTAAGTCAACTACCCTGGCCAGCAAGATCTCCGGATCTGTCCCCCATTGAGCATGTTTGGGACTGGATGAAGCGTCGTCTCACGCGGTCTGCACGTCCAGCACGAACGCTGGTCCAACTGAGGCGCCAGGTGGAAATGGCATGGCAAGCCGTTCCACAGGACTACATCCAGCATCTCTACGATCGTCTCCATGGGAGAATAGCAGCCTGCATTGCTGCGAAAGGTGGATATACACTGTACTAGTGCCGACATTGTGCATGCTCTGTTGCCTGTGTCTATGTGCCTGTGGTTCTGTCAGTGTGATCATGTGATGTATCTGATCCCAGGAATGTGTCAATAAAGTTTCCCCTTCCTGGGACGTTGAATTCACGGTGTTCTTATTACAATTTCCAGGAGTGTATATTCAGTACTTGGTAACTCTATACTGAGTAGCCTGTGCATTAAGATCTCGTGAGGGAGACTAAGGATTGCAATCATTCAGATCGAGATTCCATCGCGTTAACTTCCTTGTAGTCCACGAGCGTTGTTTACCTCGATTTGCGTATTTAGTGTCAGTCAGCCGTGGAGCAGCACTACAATCAACCAAAGGAAATAGCATGCTTATCGCAGCAATGCGTAGATAAAGCTATGCCATTAGAGAGCCCCGCAGCTGTAGACCCATCGCTGAATGTGCACTTGCCAAGCTCTTCTAGCTCTTCATATACGCAATGCTGTTCCCTCCGGTCGGTCAGCTTATGCAATGAATAAAAATAACCGTTATCGAGACAGCGACATTGGCCCTTTCTATATACATGTTGAAGGACGTGCAGGAAACATTGGTAGGCTGCATCCTATATCATTTGGAAAGATTGAGCACACAACGAACTCGCAGTGCAGGCAAGACGGTACAAATCTCTTATCAACAGGACAGAACAGAATCAAAACTTAACTTAACGCTCCCAGAGCAGCTAACGTACTGGTAGAATCCCTGTATTTTCAGTTCACCAACTGGAGGCCACCATACCACGTCACGTTATCACGCGCCAGGGTATAATCAGAAAAGCTGACACCAGCCTAAATGAAGAAGAAATCCTGCATGTGATAGTTTCACCCTGTACCGTCTTGCAAAATGTTTAAAATGACTCTGAGCACTATGCGACTTAACTTCTGAGGTCATCAGTCGCCTAGGACTAATTAAACCTAACTAACCTAAGGACATCACACACATCCATGCCGGAGGCGGGATTCGAACCTGCGACCGTAGCACCGTCTTGCATGTCAGGCACATGTCAGAAAAGATGATGGAGGACGGACTCAACACTACCGCACCGTTTGGCGCTTGTGTGGTTCACTTTGCTTCGCATGTACTGCCAGAATTTGTTTCAATTTACGGGATGCGTAGCGCGATGGATGTAGATGTCCCTTCTGTGAGAGAATGTTTTGACTGTCTCAGATTTAACGATGTAAGCAGCCAGTGCAGTTTTACCATAGATGCGACAAATGCGGTGGAATACCTGCGCTAGCCGACTGCCCGTCCACTCAGCCGCGGTGCGTACACTGCAACCGGGCGCACGAGGCGGTAAACCGGGCGTGTCCAGAGTACGCGCACCAGAGGTACGTTAAGGAAGTCGCTACTAGGCAAGGCGTCACTTTCGTGGAAGCCGAGACGGCTGTCTCATGTAGGTCGTATGCCGAAGCAGTGAAGTCGCTTCCATCCCTGCGTGATGAACGAGCCTTCCCAGCTCTGCCGGCTCAGCCGCACAGATATACTTTCATAATGCAGCGACGCCAGGCGCCCACACCCCGATATACGCCACCTCCACCTCCGCACCAGAACAACCTGCCAATAGCACCGATCTGCAGCAACCCGTACGCACAACAACACCAAGCCGTCACGTCGCTAAACAGCTCTTGTATCGGGAGTTCCACCCTGGAGAAGGAATCAGGCAGACCGTCCGTTCCAGGGTCACTCAAATTGCAAGACAAACTTTTTAGTCTTATCATGCGGATCATTCCCGAAATACAAACGCCACCAAAAGGAACATTCAATTCCACAGCGATATGCAGACTCTGACAGCAAAATGACGATTAAAATTCTACATTGGAACGCCAGGTCGGTCATTTCCAACGGAGAAACCCAGCGAAGAGTATTACTTTCACAAGACATACACATTGCTACTATTTGAGACAGTTGGTTTAAGTCACATTCATTGTTCTCGTTCCTAGGCTTCCATACTTTTCGGGAAGACAAACACAACGGAAAAGGCGGAGTTGGACTGTTTCTTCGTCCGCCCCACTATGCTGAGTGGTCAGTGCGAGAGACTTTCAATCCTAAGGGCCCGGGTTCGATTCCCGGCTGGATCGTAGATTTTCTCTGCTTAGGGACTGGGTGTTGCGTTGTCCAAATCATCATTTCATCCCTATCGACGCGCAAGTCGCCGAAGTGGCGTCAAGACTTGCACCCGGCGAACGGTCTACCCGACGGGAGGCCCTAGCCACACGACATTTTACTTTTTGTTCGATCCTCAATTCGTGCTTCTGCTAGATACGTCGACCACACAAACATAGGCTTTCAGGCTGTAGCAGTGCGCACTCGCTTCAAGACTTTAGATCTCTCCATACTGTCCTCCAAGAACCAAAATGGCTATTGATAAGTGGTATACTTTAGTTAATCAGCTCATTACCCCTTTCCTGTTTTGTGGAGATTTCAGTGCGCTCCATACGTACCGGGGATTAGAGGTGAACGATCGATATGGAGCAGCTATTTAGGACATCATAGATGAAAGTTTACTTATTTTGAAAAACTGTTTCCCAACTCTCATCCCGGCTGCTGTAATGCTCTCATCTGCAATAGACATCACCCTGTATTCGTCGAATATCTCCAGAGAATTAAAGTGAGAGGTCTGCGCCTACCCGCTGGGGTCTGATCATTTTGCTGTTCGAATAACTACGGCCGGCCGGAGTGGCTGTGCGGTTCTAGGCGCTACAGTCTGGAACCGAGCGACCGCTTACGGTCGCAGGTTCGAATCCTGCCTCGGGCATGGATGTGTGTGATGTCCTTAGGTTAGTTAGTTTTAATTAGTTCTAAGTTCTAGGTGACTGATGACCTCAGAAGTTAAGTCGCATAGTGCTCAGAGCCATTTGAACCATTTTTTTTTATAACTACGATAAATTAGAGTGATCCTGGTCCAGACATGTCATCAAAATGGAGCATGAGGAAAGCAAACTGGAAGGCGTATAAAACAAATATCAAGGAATACCTTCAGACGGATTTATTGCAAGGGTCCGCAGACGAACGTTACAATATGTTCATTTCCTTATGCCAAGTCACCGATCGGGATGTCGAAATGTTTTTCAGTTCCGTGGTGGAATCAGGACTGCTCAAGACAAGTTGCTAAACGAAAGCTAGCTTACAGCATCTATAAACGAGAACACACCTGAGTGGATTTTCTCGAATACAAATAGGTAGCCGGCGCTACCAAACTGCTTTTGAACCTACGAAAAAAACAGTCTTGGGAGCAGTTTTGTGAGAACTCACCAGAGAAACTCCGTTATCCTCGGTTTGGTCCATCATACGCAAATTTCGAAACAGGTCCCCGTTGAGTAAAGGTTTACATGGCTGGCTGGATGACTTCGCACGAATCGTCGCGCTGCCATCGGTTATCACTGAATCACTACCAGCCTCGGAGGCTGCTTCTCCTTTGTCCCTGGGATCTACGTAGTCCTTACTGGCTCCATTCCAATTCTCAGAACTGCAGAACGTCTTAAAAGGTACCAGAAATGCTGCTCCAGGATATGACGACATCCACTACAAAATGCTGGCCAATTTGCCGGACGTAGCCTTACGCATACTGATCGACATATACAGCCATTTACTTGAACTACGTAACTTTCAGGACTATTGGCACACTTGCATAATTGTTCCCATACTTAAGCCCAGCAAAGAGTCCGATTTGGGCAGTTCATACAATGTGACACTACATAAAACTGGCGCTAATAGCATAGGCACATAGGGAAAACGCACGACACAGATATGTAAGTCCACGGTATTGATGATAAGTTGAGAAATCCGTCCCGAACCACATGTGCTACAAAACGCCACAGTTTCCTGCGTATGTACCCCGACATCAGTATGGGATATGATCACCATGCACACGTACACAGGCCGCACAACGGGTTGGCAGACTCTGGATCAGGTGGTCGAACAGCTGTTGGGGTTTAACCTCCCATTCTCGTACCAGTGCCTTTCGAAGCTCCTGAAGTGTCGTAGGGGTTTCAAGACTTGCAGCTATACGTCAGTAGGGGGAAAAGGGGGGTGTCACCCCACTCTCCATTGTTGCCAAATTTATTCAAGATGGCGGCGATGACGTCATCCAAAGGGCGGCGTGTGTAGACTTGGCAACAGCACATGACGTCATCCAAGATGGCGGAATTCTGGCGGGAAAATAAGCCAATTGTGCTACGTCCACTAACCTAAGCCACCAGAAGAAAAAATGGCGGGGAATTTGAATTCCAACAGGATAATGCATGCAAAAACTGTGCTTGTCTCTGCATGCTGGCCAGGGGGTGGCGAGGATTTGAACTAATTCAGTTGGAGCGTGGACGTCGTGGTGACTGCATTGCGATATCAAAGATGTGTGTGATGACTGTGTTGGAGAGCAAGTGATGACCGTACTACTTGAAATAAAGTCTTCAGTCCCTTCCCCCCTGCAAAATCAAAGGACGTGAATTACATTACTATAAGTGCAGTTTATTGTTTGACGTGATTATGATAGGCTACCAGTGAAAAAAGATAAGTGAAGGAGAAAGCTCGTACATGTGATCAATTATGGTGTTGGGGATTTGAATTTCTGATAGATTTTTGTTATGGATGTAAGGAATATGGCTTTCTCACCGAGAAAATCGGACATCTTGAATAAATAATAAATGACAATAATACATAGAAGTACAGTTTTAGAGATATTATGGTGTTGAAATTTGAATTTGGCATAATTTTCTAGTGGACGTAGGCCTATAATAATAAATGATAATGAATGATAATAAATGATAATGAATGATAATACATGACAATGAATGATATGCATGACAATGAATGATAATGAATGATAATGAATGTTAATAAATAATAATGAATAATAATAAACAAAAGTAAGGCCGCCATCTTGGATGACGTCATCGCCGCCATCTTGACTAAATTTGGCAACAATGGAGAGTGGGGTGACACCTCCCTTGTCCCCCTACTCCTGACCTGTTACAGTTCCTCTGTCAAAGACATGCAGGGGGGGACCGGCACCAACCATAATCCCACCCCACACCATCAAATCACGACCTCCACACAGGCCCCTTTCAAGGTCATTATGGGGTTGGTGTCTGGTTCCTGGTTCACGCTAGATGAAAACCCAGCGAGAATCACTGTTCAGACTATACCTTGACTCGTCCGTGAACATAACCTGGTACCACTGTTCCAATGACCGTGACTTGACTCTAGGCTTTACGGGCTCTCCTGTGACCATGGGTCAGTGAAATGTACCTTGCAGTTCTCCAGGCGAATAAACCATGTTTGTTCAGTCGTCTGTAGGCTGTGTATCTGGAGACAACAGCCGGCCGCGGTGGTCTAGCGGTTCTGGCGCTGCAGTCCGGACCCGCGGGACTGCTACGGTCGCAGGTTCGAATCCTGCCTCGGGCATGGGTGTGTGTGATGTCCTTAGGTTAGTTAGGTTTAAGTAGTTCTAAGTTCTAGGGGACTTATGACCTAAGATGTTGAGTCCCATAGTGCTCAGAGCCATTTGAACCATTTGGAGACAACAGTTCCAGTGGTTGGGGTAAGATCCCGACCAAGGCTACCTGCAGTATTCCATGGCCGTCTTATGATGAGATATCGGTCTTCTTGTGGTGTTGTACACTGTGGACGCCCGGTTCCTTAGGGCCTGGACACGTTTGATGTCTGCTCGAATTGTTACCATAATCTTGAGACCACACTTTGTGGCACACAGAGGGCCCGTGCTACTACCTCCTGTGTTTGACCAGCCTCCAGTCGCCCTAGTATTCCACACCTCATAACGTCATCAATATGTGTTCTTTGAGCCATTTTCAACACACAGTCACCATTAGCACGTCTGAAAACGTTTGCACACTTACTCTCTGCACCGTACTGTGACTTGCACCAACACACCTGCTGCCAGCGCCACTGTGCGACGACCGTAGGTTAAATGCACCGCATGGTCATACCCCGAGGCAATTTAAACCCGCAAACCGCCCACCAGAGCGTTGTTTCACCGTGTATCAGTATTATCCTTAATTTATGAGCATGAGTGTAGGTTCGAAAAGGAAGAGGCACCCTAGATAGCCTAAGTGTTGTAACTGCCGTCATAGAACGTGTTTGTGCATCTAATGGTCACTGAAGGCACTATTATTCGATGTTTCCGGTACGTACGACAGTGGCACGTGAACGTCCTGATACGGAACCTCCAGACAATGAGGGTGCCAGACCTCATTACTCGCAATCTTTACTCTCTCCTACGGCAACTTGTAACCTGCGTCAGACAGCTGGACAATACTTTTAATGGATCGCGTCTGGTCAACAGAGGACTGCCGCAAGGCTTCCGCTTAAGTCGTATTCTTTATGCAATGTACTCGCCAGACCTTAGCACAGTTTTTGGTCTTTCAGTAAAAATCCTAATATACGCTGATGACATCTGCGTGTACAAGATGACGCTAAGGTGGTTGGATCGAGCGACGTACGTCCTGTATTCGTGGGCGTACAGAACTGAACTGAATCTGGCAGATAACAAATCTTCAGTGGTTGTCTTTACAAGGCACAGGTGGACGACAACCACGTCCGATATACGATTAGGGCCTTTTGCTATTACAGTAATCAAATGGCTTGGACTGTTTGTCTACATCTGCATGACCTGGGCAAGCCATTTGGAATATCTGATTTCCCAGATCATTCGATCACTCAATATCATACTATCGGGATCTCGCGTATGGTGGAGTGCCAAGGTTACCGTACTAATCACTCTTTACCATGGCATGATTCCGTCTATACTGGATTATGGGTGCACGTTATATGGCACTGCTTCGATGTCTCTACTAAACATGTAATATTCTCTGCAGGAACGTGCCATAAGCATCTGTCTTAGGGCAATGAATTCTACACCTTTAATTCCGGAGGATTATCTTGGCTCAGAACTTCTCCAAAATTTTGACTCCTTCACTGAGGACAACAGGTACGTCGATAGGATTTGAAGGAGAAGGATACCCCTCCTAGTTCAAAGTTTCAGGTAGTAAAGATATGTGATACCTCTCGTCTGAAAAGACACTCTGCCTCCTGCCTTTAGTTTGGAATATGACGT
Organism: Schistocerca cancellata; assembly: GCF_023864275.1. Lineage (NCBI taxonomy): Eukaryota > Metazoa > Arthropoda > Insecta > Orthoptera > Acrididae > Schistocerca > Schistocerca cancellata. Next base: position 485,073,637 of record NC_064628.1, read on the forward strand.
ACCAAGCCACCAGCCCACAATCTTATATCAGCCCAGAGAGCGAGATCGAACTTCCACTACTTCTGCTTTCATTCCCGATTTGATTGCATCAACGTTGCCCTCATCGGTCAAAATTCACTGACGGCTTTGCTTACTTCTGCAGAGATCCATTATCTTGAACTATGTTTAGGCTACCGACGGAAGCCAGTATCTTCGTTGCCGAAGCCCTTGCAATTAAGGAAACCCCACAATATGCGGCAGTCTGTTCAACGACATCCTCACTGTCACGGACTCGAGGAGTGTTCTGGAAAACCTCGAGAAGCAGCACTGAGGCTCCAACTCTAAACGTCGTGTATATTAGATTAGATTAGATTAGATTAATACTAGTTCCATGGATCATGAATACCATATTTCGTAATGATGTGGAACGAGTCAAATTTTCCAATACATGACATAATTAAGTTAATTTGACAACATACTTAAGTTAATATAACAACTTTTTCATTTTTTGTGTTTTTTTATTTTTTTAATATTTTCTTTTTTTTTTAATTTATATCTAAAAATTCCTCTATGGAGTAGAGGAATTTCATGTACTTGTTGTAATTAATTTACTCTGTCAGTGTAAAAGTCAACATAAACGTGTCTAGTTATTAGGGACCATAGGACATTCTGGTATCTCATAACGAGATAGTTGGCTACCTGGCAAAACAAAGTGTTACTGATTGCCAGACTTGCTACACCTGCCTTCCATATACCAGTATTGTTGCTGGAGTGAAGAAGAAGGTTCATCAAGAGTGGTCACACGCGTAGGAGATCTCTCAGCTGTCCAAATGTGGACGGTATCCAGAAATACAGCCGAGCATTCCGCGAAAAACCTTGTTCTCCCAAATCAAGCTATCTAGACATCATACCAATACCATAACGCGCATCAGGCTGTGTCACGGTTGTTACCCTTCACATCTTTATAGAATGAAAGTCCAGCCATCTCCATACTGCGAAGTCCAACGCAATGAAATTGCAAACGTCAACCATGTGATATTAGGATGTTCACGCTGACAGACAACGCCGCAAGTATTTTAAGGTCTCGATCAGAGCAGGAATTCCTCACGCTGTTTCGACAGCAGATCATGACGGCCAGCTTCGGCAAGAAGTGTTGCCTAGTATCTGCAAGAAGCGGATTCCAGTTATAAGTCAGACTCAATGGTTCGATCGTAAGAAATTGTGATTATTGATTGTGCTGAGTTCGTGAATCTACAGACTGTACCATGAAGATCACGTGTAATTAATGTAATTTCTAATGTGTCTGCTTTATAAGTTTGATACTGTATACCATACCTGCAGTTACTTACTTCTCTGGCTAAATGTTTCATGCCAAAGGCCAATAAATTACATTAAAAAAAAGGGTTGCAGTTTACTTACTGGCGTTTTTTAAAAGGAGCCGAAGAGTATGGGTTTAATAAGACCTCATGTTCTGTGGCCACGTTCGGTGCTTCGAACTGTGTACATGCTGTTGATGCTTATTGAAAGATTCTGCTCGTCGTGAAAATCTTCCCATCCTTTTGCTGTGTGACAAGTAGACTTTTGTCCGAGAATGGACTGGAGATGGTGGGATCTAATCCATAATATTTGGATTACTACTCATTTACGATAACCATTGAGTTTCTGTAAATAACCTATATACATATTAACAGACATTATTTCTGCTTCGTTTCGTTTGGTAATACCACTGATATAGGTACATAGCAAACACAGCCTTGTGGTATTTTATTTTTGAGAAGGCAATCAAGAGTCTTTTAAAATACTATTTTATGTTTCTAGTCAACCTGCAAAAATATCGACCATCAGGGAAAACGATGTGACACATTTTTGGCTTCGATTTTTGTCATTGTGATGACACCGAAAACTGAAAGCTAAATAAACCTTACCGCTCATTGACAGTTAACCTCGCTTCCCAAATGTTTTCGTTGTCGAAAAATGACATTTGTAAATCTTAATTTATAAAGTGGCAGAACACTTTACAAGCTTTACCGTTAACGTCCCCAGTACCCAATTACGGACGAGTTTCTGTACTACAAAGTATTCTACTAAAGGCGAGCCGTTGCACTTACGTGGATGAATTCATTTTATCCGATATAAAAAGCGTACTCTACAATACCAACAAAAATAAAAAGTGATTAGTAAAAATGGAAAGCTAAGACAAGTTACTTTAAATGAGGAAGGGATGTCAGAAAATCGTCTCGTTCTTATTAACTTGTATGTGAAAGACTCAAGAATGAAATGGAAGAATATTTAATAACAGAATAAAAATAGCAAGGTGAACATGATTTTTTTTTAATTTACCTTTAAGAACCCCCCATAAGGACCTTCACCAAACACACACACACACACACACACATACAAATACAAACGCGCGTGCTAGGAGAGAAAGAGAGAGAGAGAGAAAGAGAGAGAGAGAGAGAGAATTATACGAATTTAAATAATATACTCGGATTAGACTAAGCCCTTTGTTTTACACCTGTTGTGTCATATATCTGTTACGCTTCCATTACGAAGCAGTAAAAGTCTTTGTATACTCCAAAATCTCAGATTGTTAATAGTGTGGCACACAGGTCGATAACTGGTAGTTCTTTCTCACACTCATATGTAAAACACCTTTTTGTTATTCATAAACAACTTTCGCTTTTATCAGTAATAACAAGAAACACTTGACTTTTGATTGCGATGAAGAACATTCTGTTGAGCACAAAATAACAACTTTAATTACATGTACTTTTTTATGTTTGTGCATGTAAACTGTATTGGCATCAATAGTAATTACACTGATTACATGAAAGCGCAGAAGTTACTTATAGAATATTCCGGAAGGATCTAAAATACACAATGGACAAATACTGACTGACATGTGGTTCCAATTATGTGCAAAAGAATAAATAAGTAAACAAAAAATAAAAACAGAGAAGTCGTTGGCTCCCACATTCTCTCTTAAACATTCGTTTCTGTTTCTTTTCTTACTAATTCCACGAACAGCACCCGTGATCCTACCGTTTACTACGTTATTTACGTAGTGTAACAAGCCTACCAAACCGCAGTTTCGGTATTGGGCAACGCTATTAAAGACACAAAGATGGAGAAGCTTGCACAGTATAGACTAGCTTTGACAGCTGCAACAAACAAACTTTCGGATCGAAGACCGCAACGATCAGCAACGTCAGTAGGAGATTAACATCAGTTGTAGAAGAGGCGATATTGTTCATTGCCAGCAATTTAATTCCCTCGGTCATAGCGTTTTATTTTAGTCAGCTGGCTGCGTTCTCTCGCATTTATGGCTCGCTGCTTACGTGACACCAGTAGTTCTCGAGCTTGGCCGCAGTACATGTACTGCAACCAGGTAGCGAGACAAGCCGCAGCCGTGGGACAATTGCAGCTCTGCGGCCTGGGCAGCGGCGAGCGCGGCGGGGTGTGTAGGCCTCGCGCCGCCTCACGCCCTCATTAATCTCGCCGAGCGCTGGTCTCCGTCCTTGGCTAAGAGCCGCGACCAGGGCAGAGGCGGCGGGCGATGCGCGAGCCCTGACTCACCGCCGCCACACGTGGGGCGTGGCGTGGCGTGGACGCTTCCTCCTCCGCCGCCACCTCTGGGAACAGCGGAGGCCGCCAGGTGTAAACGGGAGAAGTGTAAAAGACCGGATGCGCAGAATCGTAGATCGATATAACTGGCGTCCGTCCATTGCAGGATCCTACAGCATATCCTACACTCAAAATAGTATGACATTCTTGGAGGAAAACGAACGTCTCTCAAAGAATCAATGCATACAAAATCGTAAAGAAATACTTGTGTGAACTATAGCCTACTGGGTTCACACACATCTTGCGAACAATGGATCATGATGAACGGCTAGATACTAACTTCTTCATTATTCTGAGATGTTTAACACTACCTGCTTGTCAATCAGAAAAAAAAAAAAATTCGCAAGTGGTCAAAGAAATCGCCAACACGATAACGGACTTACCTTCTGCAGTTATATGAAGAAACTTACCCGAATATGAAGACAAATGCTGCCATCTGGTTAAAGGGACATACGGTATTTTGCCTATTATCAAAACGAAATGGAAGCGAAGAAGGTTTCTGGAGGTACATGAGTACAACACCACAGAGTACAACAAATGGTAGCTATTAAGAGAAATGCGAGGTGTGCTCAAAAAGTAATGAGAGTTTTTGTTTTTCTTAAGAAATCTTTATTTATTCAACATGTAATGGTACTTGAATTACGTAACCATTACGGCACCTCACCTCAACCTCTCGATACCAGCAATATTCTACTGTTTTTCTGTAAAATAGTTAACATATTTCTGTGACAACATTCAGATTTGATTTCATTAATGTAAAGGTACTTCGATACATCGATATGTATATATTGCAATGATATTCTTCTTATGTGTATTCTTTCTTCTGTCACTATGATCATTGACGTACTTGTAACTCTGATTTTTGGGCGCGTAAGCGGTTATTAGAGAGTCAAGTTTTGGTCGTCATGTTAAAAAGACGCAAATTGTAGTCAGTTTATGAAATGTGAACTTAAACAGTGAGGAAGATATTTTCAAGTATGTTTCATATTGTGAAGTGACGTTTCGGAACGAATTACGTGATACTGCAATAAAAGTAATAAAAAAGAAGTGTAACTTAAATACGGAGTGCTAATTACTTTTTTACATCACCATTGTCCTAACTTGCAAAAGTTTAATCTTCAAGAATGGTTTACGAAACACATCTATAGAACTTTTGAATATTGCAGAATAACACCTAGGCTTCTTTGCATCCGAGCTTGGAATCATCACCACCTAGATTTTCGACGATTGAGCCACGAGTTCACAACGAGAACAGCGTGGGAGACACGAAAAGATGAGTGCCTAGTTTATCCATTATTTAAAGAAATGACTTTATTAAATTTGCTCTAATGACACCTGCCGCATAATATAACTTTGTTGTTGCCCGAAAATGCAATATCTAGCAGCGTGAGCAACACTACAATCATAATTAATTTTTGACCTTTGTTGTGGTAGGGTTGTTAGAAACAGAATTAGCATTTTCCCCTTCAATGTAGTTCCCCTCACACATAATACACCTGTGCCACCGCTTATTCCGATCTTGGAATCACTTTAGGAACTCACTTTCCTTTATCGTGCTCAGCTCCTTCAACGAGTCTGTTTTTGTGACATCAATGGTGGTGAAACGACATACTTTCATGTGTCTCTTGAGCTTTGGGAACAGAAAGAAGTGCCATGTGAGGCGAATACGGTTTTTTTTTTTTTTGCCAAAATATCACGGACAAGCATTGAGTTGTGAGCGGAAGCATTATCGTGATGCAATTTCCGCGAGTGTTTTGCCACAGTTCTGATCATTTCCTTCCGATTGATTCATGCAAACGGTGCATTACTTGTAATATTCCTTGCTGATCGCACGACCGTAAGGCACGAACTCAAGTTCCACTGTCCCATCGTAATCGAAGGAAACAACGAGAACAACCTTCACTTGTCAATTTTTTTTTCTTGGTTCTTCAGGAAGTTTCCATTGGGACGAATGGGCCTTGGTTTCGCCGTTATATCTGTACCCCATGTTTAGACACCTGTTGTAACCTTCTTTAGACTTTCAGGATCGTTGTCGATTTCATTCAGAAATTCCTGAGCAAGGCGTACGCGAGGTCGTTTTGGCTACTACATGTTTCAGGCTCAAAACATCCCAAAACATTGCTTGGGATGAGCCAAAGGATATGTGGACATCATTAGCAACCTCTCTTATCGTTAGCCGGCCACGGTGGCCGTGCGGTTCTAGGCACGACAGTCTGGAACCGTGGGACCGCTACGGTCGCAGGTTCGAATCCTGCCTCGGGCATGGATGTGTGTGGTGTCCGTAAGTTTTTGTTAACGGGGTCAACTTGATGTAATAGTGACATTTGTATTTCTGCAGTAGAGTGTTCTAGCTCCGTTACTGGGTCAAAAAGACTTCAGTGAGCTACGGGATTTCTTCGCAACCTCCGTGAGGCTGTTCGCAGACAATTTTGTTGTTTATACGTTGCAGCTCCAACGGACTGTACCAAAAGCAAGAATAAATGAAGGGTATCGACGATTGCTGCAAGGACTAGCAACTGACACCGGACATAAATATACACAACTCATTACAGATAAAAATGAAAAGAAATCAATTACTGTCCGATTAAACTATTGTATACAAATCACCGAAAACAGAAACAATGGCAAAATATCTACGAGTAACCGTCCGGAGGGACTTGAAATTTAATTTTAAGAAGAACAAACGCCGCGTTGACATTCATTGGAGCAATTTTAAGGAAATGTAAGACATCCACGAACTAAGTGGCTTACAAACTCGTGAATGTTTCCTGTCAGTTTTGGACCCTTACCAAGCTGGATTAATAGAAGAGGCAAAGAAGATCCAAAAAACAGTGCAGGTTTCCTCAACGTATCATCTACTAGGAGCGAGATCTTTATGGAAATCCTCAAAAAACTCCAGTGGCGTACGTTACAAGGAAAGCGTTATGCATTACGGATGTGTTTACTTCTAAAATACCGAGACTGCACGTTCCAAGAAGAGTCGGCCGACATATCGCTTCCTCCACTACACGCATCGCGAAATTCTGAGAAAGTAGAGCTCATACTGATATGTGCTAGCAGTCGTTCCTCCCACGCACCATTCACCAATGGAACAGGGAAGGAGGAAAGTGGTAGTCGTACCAACAGTATTCTCTACCACGCATCGTATGGTGGCTTGTTGAGTATAGATGTAGATGCAGAGGTCTTGAATCTGGTCCGACATTCCGTAAGCTTGTAATTTGTCCACAAGACCACAGAGAGGAACGCTATAGAGTTTTACGGAACACTCAATTAACCAAGGCGACCTTATCTCTTGTCTTCTGTATGCCAAGGAGTCTAACGTTAATTTTAAAAATTGGGTTTATTATGTAACCTTTTATTGTGTTATGCTCCTATAAATCTTTATATGTAAAAAGAAATGACCTGACTGACCGACTCATTATCGTCCAGTACAAAAAACAAATGATAGAAATTTGAAATTTGTGGAAGGTGTTGATCTTACACAGTAGGCATCGCTTAGCAAGAGATTTTTTGAAATTCAACTCATAACGGTGTGAAAAAGGGGATGAAAGGTTTTTTGAATAAATGTCGCTATTAAGGCAATTTTGAAACTAGAAGTACGAAAACTGGCATTGGTTTCTCAGAAATAAAAAAAATACGTGTTCCAGCATTTCTGGAAATTCAGCCCCTAAATGATTAAATATGGGATAAAAAGTTTCATGAAAATATTTCATTACGAAACCAAAATCGCTTTTTGGGCACAAATACATTCGGAAAACAACATGTTTCTATAGTACACATTAGAAAGACCAGTTTAGAAGGTGTTCCCATTTGCGAACTGAATCAAAGAAAGTTATTTAACTGTCGCCACGACAAATAGGCTTCGTCGGAACTGCATAGAAAAAGAAACGGATCTTTAACACATTAATTTTTCAGTAGACCTCAAATGTGGTTCTAAAATTATTTTTGTTGTAATTAATATACAAGATAATCATTACTGATCGAAAACTATATACCACATTTAAATGCGGTTCCATGCACAGAAATATCTGTTTGAGATGAGAGAATTCAGTACTGGGTGTAAGACTGGCCCTAATAACTATAGAATCAGTTCTCCGATTAGTCCCTTTCTTTACTTAACTCGCTATATGAAATTAAAATAAACCCGTTGGAACACATAAATTATACAAAGACTGGCAGTCATGCAGAGGGTCACTAAGTCTTTTATATTTTGTGGGTGTTGTTGTTCAATTCAAAACATGGCGACTGGTGTGGAGTATGATGTTTCTCATCTTTATACTTCTCTGCACGTAAGATGAAAGCTGTGCAAGTACACCAATTACCAAGTGAAATGATAATTTACCCTAAGCTGTCGACAGGTGTGGCCGGCCGCGGTGGTCTAGCGGTTCTAGGCGCTCAGTCCGGAACCGCGCGACTGCTACGGTCGCAGGTTCGAATCCTGCCTCGGGCATGGATATGTGTGGTGTCCTTCGGTTAGTTAGGTTTAAGTAGTTCTAAGTTCTAGGGGACTGATGACCACAGATGTTAAGTCCCATAGTGCTCAGAGCCATTTGTCGACAGGTGTTGATATACGTCAACGGGGACAGTTGAAAATGTGTGCCCCGACCATGACTCGAACCCGGGATCTCCTGCTTACATGGCAGACGCTCTATTCATCTTTTTTTTCTTTACGCGTAAGAGAACCACTTTTTTGACGGCCGGCCGTCATCCGTCGACGGGGGCGGCGCCATCGGAGTTGAATCCGTAACTTGCAGAAGGGATGTGTCGTCATCGCCCTGTATTGGAGGATGGAACCGCGACCCAACAGTGGATATCAGCTGTCATGGTGAAGTTGTATCGGTCGTAAGGGCTGCTGCATAAGTCACAGGAACCCTCGTCGGCTGCGATGGCGGGTCCGCGTCAGCCGGCGGCAGTTATGATTCGACGCTGGATACATTCGAATCCGAGATGTTCCTCCTTCCCACAACCAGACTAGGTCTTCGGTTGTCCATCGTAGATGACGATGGCACGGCAACCACCGATATTTAGATGTGAAAGTACATGTCTTTAAGTTCTGTTCGGACCTGGCGTACTCCGTACAAGATATGTCTGGAATTGCGTCCATTTTTCCGCAATATGATTATGCACCGTGCCGTAGGGGCGCAGCGCTGCCACGACGTCCTCCGCCGGTGGTTCTAATGGAAGTTAGAAAAGTCTGATCGTCCGAAGTCCCATATCAGAATAATCGACGTGCACAGTCCTCACATTGCCATCAGCATGGCAGAAACGGAGGCCCTGTTTCGTTTCCCGATGGATCCGTTCACATGTTGCGTCGTTGATGATCTTGACATATACGATGCTACTCCCAGTGGACAAGTGAATGCCAACAATGTCGATAGCTGGGATTTTAACCTCTTATTGTAGAAATCGTTCGACTTCAAGTGCTTTGGGCCGTGCGTATTGATGCGCCATAGTGATCTATATGCTGAGTACGGCACGCGCGAAACGGCCGAGTACGATGTGAACAACACGAACGTTCGCTCCGCGGCAGGAACACACAAACAGCGCGTCCTCACGCAGCACTGCCAAAGTCCATCTTCCTTCCATCTGAGCCACCAAGGACACAGAGGATAGTGCGACTGTAGGGACTTATCCTGTGCACGCTACCCGCGAGACCTACATTCCCAACTTAATGTCCACACACTACATTCGTGGTGCCCCTGCCCATTACACTCATTACTCGCGGTAGGCAATCTCACCGAATTCCTATGACTCTGGGCAACACGTCTGCATCTGCACAGAAGAAGGTCAATGGCCGGTTAGCCTTAACTATATGAAGATGGTATCTGTTCTTTCTGACATGTCCGGAAGAACAGATATCATCTTCATATACTGACCAAGTCCGTCCGAAGAACTCATAAACTCTCAAACACACTGAAAATAAATATTGTCCAGGCTTCCATACTATGCAAACAAATTACCGACTTGCGTACAATGTAAGACTTCAGTGTCAGAGAAAATCCATTCGGTATTATAGAGTTTACAGAAGAATATGGTTTCGTTAACAGCAATAAATACAGTACATATGAAGCCCTGCAACGACAAAATAATGTGAAAGTATCTGCCGTGTTGAGATTGAGCTACATAATTCTGTACAACTACATGCGGTGCAAAACTATACATCCCTCCCAAGGCTTTATAGGTCGCATCTGAAAGCATACAGGGCCTCATACCCAGTGTGGCAGGCCAGAGGTTTTTGTGCGGCCCACCAAGACAGCCGCACAAATCCGCCTTGAAATTAGATTTCCTTCCCATGCGCGACAGAAGATTTCCTCTAGGTCGGCCACGACAACAAACGTGCTATTCGTACAGACCAAGCTGACACTCGATGCGGTGGCCGATGGGAGGATTCCCATAATCCACCACACCGAGCGTCAACTTAGTTCCCGGCAATTAAGAGTAGTACGATGCGCATGCTTTTCTGGTTGATCTGTTGCTTCTATTTCGTCTGTGCAACAGAATATAAATTTTCAACTTTAGTGGAACCAAGTACCCTCCAAAAAAACGTAAAATCATTGATTAATATCGTGTTTTTAATGAAGCATGGTCAAACACATACTTGTTTGTCGAAACAGGGGATAAAGCAGTTTGTTTATTGTGTCATGAAACGATAGTAGCGTTTAAGGAGTATAATTTGAAGGGACATTACGAAACAAAACATACAGAATATGGATGCAATCTTTCCAAGGAAGAATAACAGCAGCGGAGTAGCGCAAAAGGCTGAAGAAGCAAAGAACGCTATTTACAAGCAATCATCATTTCGAAATTTCTCGAGTAAAGCAAAAATTAATTTCAGACGAGAATAGCTCGAGGATGTACCGAGACCTTCTCTCTGAAATAGGTAGAAATAGGCCATTATCAACCAACATGCTACTTGGACTATATTACACATCCAAATACAGTATATCACTTCCCTTTACATACTGAAAATTATTTTCACCACACAAATTACATTACATTTTGTTTTTTAATTTTTCTTTGGCATTTGCATTATATAAATTATATTATCTTCAACTAGGTAATAAGAAATTAGATGGAACCATTTTAACAACTGTTAAGCATTCAATTCACTGCAACCTCAGAGAAATCATGTTTTTTACATTATTTATAAAAAAAAAAAGCATTAGCAGCTGTATACCAATAAGATTGTAACAATGCGAAGTCTTTGCTGTTAGATTAAGAAGCATCCAACCCACCTTGCTTTTCAAGGCGGCGGTCTACTCTGTACTGTTAATGAAACAAATAAAATAAATAATAAATTTCAAAATAGCGATACAAAAAAAGTTTTATGATAGTTTAACACCTTTCTTAGCGGAACAAGCCTTTTTCGTATGGCGAGTTTATAAGCAGTGTATTGTAGAGTGTGCTAGCATCTTGTATCCTGTTATTAATAGCATATTTGAAAGCATTTGATGGTCTGGAAGGAGTATAGCGCAGTGCGTTGACTTAGTGACAAGCTCAAAGAACATCTGAAAACTGAGATTAAAGATTTTGTTTCGTTTCCTTTTGCAATAGATGAGAGCACAGATGACGGAGACCGTGCATAATTATTCATTTCTATCCGAGAAATTAATGAAAATTTCGTCATCACCAAGGAATTGCTTGGCCTGGAATCAATCAAAGATAGAACCACTTGTCAGGAGTTGTTGAGTGTGCTGCGAATTGTGTGGAGAAAAGTGGCTTGTCCTGGAATAAAACCGTAAGCGTGACAACAGATGTGGCCAGAGCTTTCAATACGACAAATGAAATGTTTAATGCTGTGACAGTAGTTGACTTTTACAAAACTTTGTCAGCTCAAATATTTAAATGAATGGAGAAATGTACTGGAGAAAGTGTTCTTCCTATATGGGTCTGGTTGTATTTGTGATCAAAGTTTTTTTTAGTTTAAGATCAACTCTAGTAAATATCGATTCCTCTTTCAGAGACTTTAGTTTAGACTGCTCATTCCATTCAGCAGACTTTCTAATTCTTCTTCACTTTCACTGAGGATAGCAATGTCATCAGCGAATCTGGTCATCGACATCCTTTCATCTCGAGTTTTTTGTACCACTCTTGAACTTTTCTTTCACATCTGTCATGCTTCTTCGACGTATACTCTTATATTGAAGAGTACAAACTATATCCCTACCTTACAGTCTTTTTGATCCGAGCACTTAGTTCTTGGTCTTCCACTCTTATTTTTCCTTCATGGTTCTTGTACATGTTGTAGTACACCCTTTTTTCCCTATTTCTTACTCCAACTTTTCTCATGATTTCGAACATCTAGCACCATTTTACACTGTCGACAAATAATATGAAAGTACCTTGATTTTTCTTCAGTCTAGCTTCCATTATCAAAAGGAGCATATGAACTTATATTTACGGGAAGATGCATATACAGCTGGAAGTGTTCTTTTTGTCAGATATGTTCAAAGCTAGACGAATTACTAAGAATTTGCATATTGGACTGGTAATTAATGGATTTTAAATACGTTTCACGGTTTTCTGTACCATCTTATTCACTGACAAGCTTCCATGTGGTCATATCCCCAATGACAAATATTCTTCTTTGGTGAATCGAATTTTTTCTTAGGATTGGAGTCGGACAGAAACATGGCTTAAAATATGTCTATACGGACTCGTACGGTAGCAGGTATGACATACAGAAATCCAGTGGCTACAGTAGGAGTGAAGTGTTATACTGGTACCATAAATGGTGACGTTTTCATAACAATGTATAATCATTAGTAATCACCACGTGCTAGGTGTGATACCCGACGGAATTCATCGCCAGTTTGATGAAAAAAGTAGCTATGGTTTTATGAATGAGAAGAATATGCTTTGTTGCATGCCGCTGTTTAAAGAAGGTCGAACGTCGTGTCGCAACGAAACAAAAGCCTTGCGCCAGCCGGTCTGACAAAATGATCACGAGAGTGGAGACAGTCTGAGTGATCAGCGATTCAATGCGGAAGATATCACATCAGTACTTGGTATTTCTATTGGATGAGTGCACACGATCCATAACTTGATTATGCAAAAAGTCTCTTCCAAGTGGGTGCCACGCAACCCTGGCACTTGGTGACACGACGAATAAGACTTTCATTTCAAGAAATGTGTCAGTGTATAATTTATGGATGCTGTTTTTGAGTCATGAAACAAAGCACTAGTCATCTCAGTGGAAACACATAGATTGGTTCAATTGGCTCTGAGTACTATGGGACTTAACTGCTGAGATCATCAGTCCCCTAGAACTTAGAACTACTTAAACCTAACTAACCTAAGGACATCACACACATGCATGCCCGAGGCAGGATTCGAACCTGCGACCATAGCGGGAAACACATAGACTGAGGAGATCAATGATGATGGCTATTTATTTCCGTTGCGATGGCATAATCCTTAGTGTCTTCTAGAGGGCGCTATGGTGAAAAGTGTGAGCTAAGAAGTTTTCTAATAACAAGCTCCTTGCAACGTCGGTAGAAACACGGTTGATAAAGATTGCACAAGTGCTCAATCAGCAAGACAAGGCACCACGGCATCGCTCGGATACGACACAGATAGTTTCTTTGAGAACTTGAAATGGTTTCTCGTGTTCCTTATTCACCTGACCTGGATACTCGTGATATTTGGCTTATTTCAACGATGAAAGCCTCTCACACCCGGTGGTCACACATTCCCCAATTGTGCAGTCACTGCATCAGCGATTTTCCAGCGCTCAGGACGGAGCCCTAAGAAAGTCTTCTCAGAGGCTCCTGACGTTGACGTTGCGAAAATAGTGTACGGGCAGAGGGTTATTGCTTTGAGAAATGACAGAAGATTCCTATTTTTGTGTCACTTTTTTGTAGATAAGCAAATCGCACAATTCGGAGCTAGAACTCACCTCGCAGGACAGCTAACTGACTCCCAAATGAAAAGACTGAACTTTTCTATTGCATGGAAATAATACTTGAGTGTGGTACAGTAACATCTAGCAATTGGTCATGGGTGAAAATTACGACAGAACTACTTTTAGATGCATTTTTGTCATTGTGTTTGTCAAAGAGCATGTTATTCCTTGCCAAAATAATTAACCGAGGTCGAAACGATAGTAACGGTACGTCAATAGCTGTGCACTCTGTGGTCGTCAGTTGTATCACAATGTGCTCAGAACAAACCAGCAGATGCGGAAGATGCAAGCCCCTCTCTTGAGGCATTGTTCCTGAAAAATTCCTGAAGATGGTACCCCGCATGTGAGAGAGGCTATAATGCCTCAATTAAAGGCGGAGAGAAATAACGGCTCGGCTTCCCGACGGCAACACTATGAACTGGCAGAAGCGCCAATTACGCCTTGCATCACGTTTTTGCCTTCGCGGCTCTGTCTGCGCCGCTAATTGAGCGTAAATACGTTGAATACCGGCCGGCGGAGCCCAACAGCTCGCCTCACGGCCCGCTTTTTACTTTTCGTGACTAATTGTATTCTTTACGGCGTGCTTTGTTTTCGTTTAGAACAATAGTGTTCTCCACGGCGTTCATTAATTTACATAGCGGATCGTTACAGAAAGTGTTCTGACGCCACCGCTGTGGAATTCGCCATGCTCTACGGGCGCACATATTTCCCACACACAATTCATACGGCGAAAACTGCCACGGCACGCATCTGCACCCAAAGATGGCGTCCCAAATCACAGAAGACGTGTGCTGAAGACCCGTGCCAAGAAGTGGTAACCGTTTACATTAAGAATAAAACAGAAGCGCGTGGGAGACGTCCGCCATTATTCATCAAGAGCTCAGTTAACATTTAGACGATACTGAAAGTGAGAATTTATGTTCTAGGATAAAGACCTGACTATGTGAAGCCCATTAATTCAAATGATTTTGAGATATTTATCAATTACAAGTGACGTACATAATTTTCTATTACGTTAGAAGTATAAAATATTTATGGTAATTAATCTGTATCTCGTTAAAAATACATGGCTGGTTATTAAAACTGCAACAGCCCGAAAGATACAAAACAAAGAAATTTTACCTCCAACTTGCATATACTATAGCAAAGAATACGTCATTACATTTTGTACGTGATGTGAGGGCATACATCGTGTGAAATTAATTCAAAAAACTGTCATCCGTGGCAGCAACAATATCTCTAACCTGGATGGGCATAGAGCAGAGCCGAACTGAACTTGGGTTTCAGGTATGGGTACGTCGTTCCACGGCGTTTCAGTCCTACTGCACAATCCACCAAGAGGAGTGAGTGACTGGTGAGTTGCAGGGTGCCACTTGCTAAGCGACGTACGTCCAGATTATTGTACTGCGTGAGAAGTCTGGAGACGGTGCTTGCCACGACAGTAATTGAACAGCCTCTGTGTCTAGGTAGGTCAGAACAGCAGGAACAACATGCATTGTCTTGTTAAAAGATAACCCGACGAATTCTTTGAAGACAGGCGACAGCCATAGGACTTAGCACGTCAAAAATGTAGTGGTTTCTATCCAAATTAGTTGTTACGCCAGCCAGAGACGATCGTGCGGCATACCCCGTGTTTCACTATACCACGTCACTTTTAAAACAGTCTCTGTATATCACTAGCGTCAAAACTTTCATGGACTGTTGCGAGGAATAGGCACAACTTTTTGTCTCCTCTAAGCACTCTATAATTTAGTGTAGTCTATTTTTAACACCCTTTTTTCTCGAAATATTAGCAACTCCATGAAAGGTTTTGGATTTCTTCTTGCATATATTCAATTGCTTTGTGCCCTTTTCATATAGAAATGTGGAGAAAAACCTCAGAAAGAAGAGAATGGAGTAAAAAGAATGGAGATATAAAGACAAAAACTAAAATGAGTTAAAAAAAGGTAGAATAAACAGGGCGCTTAGTAGTAAAGTTTGGCTACTTGAGCCAGTATAGATGGAACACCATTCACCTTGTGGATACCTAACTGCACTGCAGGATTTGCGTTGCTAGGAGTATTAGTCTCATGACTTGCCGTTAGACGCCGGCACTGGTACGGCGATGTAGAGTTGTAACACAAACATCAGTGTGCATAACAGTTGCAGACAATCAGCATGGGTCTGGACAAGGTGTGCTTTATTGTAAAGCGGTTTTATCAAAACAACAGCAATAATGCTGCTACTTTTCGTGAGTATTGAAGCATTAAAGGGATAAAGAAAGGTTGAAGAACATGATTAGGAAATTCGAATTAAATGGCAATTTTGGGGATTGCTCCTGGGAGAAGCCGACGGTCAACTGCACCACAAATTTTTGAAGAATTTACTATTACGGAGGTTTGAGAATGCTGGATGCAAGTGTAATCTTCGGGCAGGGCTCGAGTTGTGACACGATGGTTGCACATTTCATGGTCCACCGTTCGAAAAGTGTTGCGAACAGTAGTGAAACGGTATCTCTTCCGTGGTTCCACGCAGTTGTCAATGCAGATGGAGCGACATCTGTAACCTGGAACGTAAACGTGATGTGCAACTAACAAGTGCTATCCTATGATGTGGAAATTAAAATGCTTTCCTTTTCATCGTTTATTCGTTATTTCTCTTTCACATGTCCTTAAAAATGTTTCCACAAAGTTTAATTGCCCGACGATGACTTTATTTCCATGGCCCTCCCAAGTATCAGAAGTTTAATTATAACCACCCTGTGTGGACAGAACACTGAAGATGATTCGACTACAGGAAAAAAAGTAGTATTATTACAGATATACATGACAACTAACCAATATAAATGTGTAAAGCTAGAGAAATATTGTAGAAAGGTAGGTCTTGTGGAAAGTCAGAAATGCAATGCCTGTTTTATTGTTATGGGACTGGAACACTGAAAATTTTCACTAGACACAACGAATGATAGAGGTGAAAGGTCAAACACATTCTTTTTAATAAAACTCGTTAGTTGTTGGCAACACCTTAATTACGAACCAAAAATGGAGGCATAATACGTAAGTAGAGAGGTAACAATTGGACTTAATATCTACACAGAAAACACGCCTCACTCTTGACGGGGCATCTACAACTGTTATTCAGCATCAGTGATAAAATTCGCTACCGTTGTAAAAAATATTTATTTCTAAAAAGGAAAGCACTACTCAGTTTCAGGATATATGTCCTATCTTCAGGTGCATTTTAATACAATTATTTATTTCTAAAAATGAAAGCACTAACCGGTAACAGGACATTCCTTTTTATAAATAAATAATTTTTACAACTATAGCGGATTTTATTATCGGCGGTTATACAGAAAAGGTGAAGGGACAGTCTGAAGCATGCTAAAGTAAATGCAGAATCTTCTTAAATTCTGACCACAACCTGACTGTGGAAGAAGTACAAATAAAATTGATGAAAGTATGGAGAAGATATGCTAAAGGGAAATTAAATGCAGAGATTCTGATAGCGGCAGGTAAATTAATGGAACTGGAAAAAAAGGTTTACAGGAAAAGTAGAAAAGGGTGATGAGGAAGAGTGCATAAATAAGAAATGGATGAAAATGAGGGCTAGTCTCATGGTAACTGAACTACACACTGCGGGAAACAAAATGTCTAAAAACATCAGGAAGGAACGGGTAACGGAAAACAATTTTAAAAGGCGGAATAGCGGCGAAATGGAAAAATGTGGCGAAGAAAAGAGGAAAACTGATTTTTAGGAAATGAGATAGTGAATTAAGAGAAGCGGGATAAGCAAGAGAAAAATGGAAGAAAGGAAATTTCAGGAAATAGATAAATTGGGAAAGAGGGCAAGCTCTAAATGATATACAGATTAGAAAGATAAATAGTTTTGAAAATAGAAAAAAAGAAGATTATTACGGAAGTCGAAAGAAAGGATGAAAGTATAAGCAGAAAACCACAAGCGATGTTAAAAGGATGGCAAAAATTAATAATAGTGTCTGTATGAGATGGATCAAAGATCACGCAATATAAAGAGTGAAGAAAAGGAAAATGTGCTAGACGATGAAAACAGGCACTGTTTTTGGACTAAGATGTGCAAAGAGCACTGATGAGAAGAAAACTAACAAGGTGTTTGGTGAATTTCTAGCAGGAGTAATGAATAGCTTGGTAAACAGAAGGAGGGAAGTGAGAGTCCTTCTTTGTCATGAGATACGCGAAACAGGAGACTGCCCAGAGGAATCTATAGCTACACTAGTAATAGTAATTGAGAAAGAGAAGAATAGCAAAAAGTGTGAAGAATATGGAGCTGTCAGTTTAATTTCTCACTGAGCCAAACAACTGTAGACAATTCTGAACAGAAGGTTATACGAAACTGAAGAAACTTTGTATCTAGAAAGGGTAAAGGACCAACTAACTGGGCTAATAAGGGTGATAGGAGAGAGATATAGTGAGAGAGGAATAGAAATTTATGCAGTATTCGTTCACCTAGAAAGGGATTACGACAGAGTACAGGGGAGCAAGTTGATGAGCATTTTGAGAAGAAAGTACTTCGCTTGAAAGACAGTACGGTAGTGCAAAATTTGTGTTTAGAACATAAGATAAGAATAAAATTTGGGAATGACATATATGAGGAGAGTATGGTTGTAAGAAGAGTGGGATGAGACTGCTGTCTTTCCTAGTGCACCTTAACGTATAAAACGAGCCCCTCATTGAGGACGTGAAGGACCAAGGGATATCCACCGGCCGCCGCGTTACCCTCTTCCTTGCGGCAACATGCGAATGTGGTATGGAGAGACTTGTGCTCAGCACGCCGCTCTCTCCGCTGTTTTTCAGACTTTCCAGACCGTGAACTGCTACTACTCGGTCAAGTAGCACCTCAGATAGCATCGAGAGGCTGAGTGCAACCCGTGCCCCTTCCTCTCATCGAGGAAAAATCCTTCACAGTACCGAGAATCGAACACAAGTCCTCTGCCTGGCAGCCATCTACGTTGACCACTCTTTCTAAATTTTTGTTCGTCATTATTCTCATCTTTTGGTCTGGGCAGACGTCACATGACTCTCTGCCAAGTTCATCGCTGAATAATTCACTCAGTTTATTATTATTATCATTACTATTATTATTATTATTATTACAGAAGGCGGCCAGCCCTCTGACCAAACACGCTGGGCTACCGTGTCGGGTATCATTCAGCTGCGGAGGTGAACACTTTGACGTATACCGAGAGGAAACTTCTGAGGAACGCTTAGATGGAAAAAAGCAGAGTATTTGTTGAGGACGTGAGAAAACAGATGTACGATTTGCAAACGATATGTTGTAATTAGCAGGAAGTAAAACTAGCGCACACAAAACGTTGAAAGATCTTAATGAGACCTCTTAACTGTCCAGTAAGCTGATCTTGAAGAGAAAAACTAAGTGCATGGTGTTTGGTAAAAGAGTTAAAATAGCCAATATTAAGATACTACAAATCAAAATTTACGGAGTGACTGCTTCGAAACACCTAGGAAGCATAATGGTGGAAGATCTCACTTGTCAACAGGAGTTCGAAACTAGAATTGCGGTAGCTAATAAAGCTTTCAGTAGAAAGCTTTATTATGTGAAAAACTGAATAAATAGCTCGTAAAAAAACTAGTCAAATTGTCTGGACTGTGTCACTCTAATGTGCTAAAACAGGTACACTGAGAGGATGAAATGAAGTTTGAAGCATCTGAGAAGTGAGTGTGGAAGAGGAAGGAATGGCTCAGATGGTACGGAGAGTGACTAATGAAGGGATACTAGAAATTATATGGGAGAGAAAAGGGCTATTAGAAGTTATAAGACAAAGGAAGAAGAACTGGTTTGTTAACATGTTGCGACGGGATTGTTTGATAGCGAGTAACTTGGGAGGATTAGTACGTAGGAGAATAATGAAAGAAACCAGAAGACAGATGACAGTGCATGATATTACACAAAGTGGAATCTACATGGAAAGAGGACATGGAGAGCAACCGGGAGAAGACCTACCTTCTGGCAGAACACATAATACTCTCCATCAATTTGATTGAAATTTTATGGACCTCCGTAAATGCATGGAGCAAATGATTCCTCCTGTTTGCAGAAGCACATTCTGTAGCCAGTAGTAGAAGACAGTACTTTGTGTATGTTTGTAGACAGCACCTGCAAGACATTTTCTTGAGGTTCAGTGTTTCATTGACTTGTATAGCGTACAAATTTCATTATTCCTTAATATCCTCACTTGACTCAGAAATACTCCTTGAGATACTAGCAACTAAATAATTCCGCTAAGCTGAAATGCTAAAAGTGTTCACAAGCCTTAATTTCTGATTTTGTTTCCTTCTTCTCTCTCAGATGATTAATAAATGATTAACTGTTTGTATAAAGTAGTTCTCAGAACTCTCTTGATAGCGAATTTAGGGCGTTACGTAGATTACCTAGGTTGTTGCAATATGATATAACAGTATTCCCTATTTTAAGTTACAAGTCTTTCGAGTGGTGTGATTTCCGTGTATTCTGTACTATTCTCTATATTCTTATTTCCATTCTCTGGAAGCAGAGATAACTATAACCTATGTAATACTCGCTAATTGGGCACCACGTATTAAACTGTTGTTCTACTTTCGATCAGCAAATAGCTGCAGTCCGTCGAAGAATAGACTATAAAAGTCAGTGATGTTTGACTTGAAGTGTCCATGCGTCGGTAGTTTAGTTACTATTACCAGAAGGCGTTTGTAAGCTCTGTGAAGGATGCCGATTAAATACAACGTGAGACAGATTCTCTGAGCTAAAAAATTATGACCACCTGCTTAACAGATTGTTTGTCCGTCTTTTGAGCGAAATACGTCACTTATTCTTTGTATCAGGGATCCGTCAGTTTGTTGGTAGGTTTGTGTGGGTATATCGCACTAGATGTCTACGTAAATAACGGGCCGCTGATTTGAATACTCGGTGATAGTTCCCGACAGCAACTAAGATGGGCCCCATATGATTTACATCAGGTGAATTTGATTGCTGAGACATCAACATCACTATAAAGCTCATCAAACCACCGTATCACGGTTCTGGCTCCCTGACACGGACAGTTATATTGCTGAGATGACATCGTCGATTGGGAAGACATCAAGCATGAAGGGATACAGATGGTTCGCGGCTGTCAGCGCGTCTTTGATTACTACCGCCACGTCCCATGCAAGAGCAGGGGAATGTCTCCCATAGCATAATATTGCTCCCAACAGCATGTGAACGTGGCGCGCTGCACGTTTCGAGCCGCCGTTCATCTCGATGACAGCGTGTGTTGAGACGACCATCGACCTAGAGTAGCAAAGATGTGATTAATTCGAAGAGCCAACACGTTTCAATTGATCGACGGTCGAATTTTTTTGCTCCTGTGCCCACTGCAGTCGCAACTGACGATGCCGTTGGGTCAGCACGTGAACACGTATGGGATGGTCTGCTGCGTAAGAAGAACATGTGCTCTGAAACACTTGTGCATGCGCCAGCATTGTGCTCTGTCGGCAGAGATGCCACAGATCACCATCTGTCCTATTTTACAGAACAGACAGGCCTCCGAACCCTACATTTTGTGAAGAGCCGTGGACGTCAAACCATTTAGCGCCTAGTGGTACTTTCACTGTCTTACCTCTTTCCGTAGATGCTCACGACAGCAGCACGTGAACATTCGACCAGCTTCGCCGTTTTAGAGATACTCGTTCACAGGCTCTGCGTAATAATAATCTGCCCTTTGTCAAAGTCGCTTATCTCCATAGATTTCACCACATCTTCGCCTGGACCATCCTCCGTCAGTGTCTCCTGTGCTTTGTTAATGCCTCACTTGTGTGTAAAGCCAGCAATCGGCATTCAACGTCAGGTGGGCAGTAGTCATAATGTTTCGACTTATCAGTATATACTTTCAGGAGGAAAGAAATATATTTCAACTGTGACCTGAACGTTCGTATCCCTTACAATAGCATTCCTGCTTTTAAAACATGCCCGCTGCTCGTGGTCGTGCGGTAGCGTTCTCGCTTCCCGCACCCGGGTTCCCGGGTTCGATTCCCGGCGGGGTCAGGGATTTTCTCTGCCTCGTGATGGCTGGGTGTTGTGTGATGTCCTTAGGTTAGTTAGGTTTAGGTAGTTCTAAGTTCTAGGGGACTGATGATCATAGATGTTAAGTCCCATAGTGCTCAGAGCCATTTGAACCATTTTTTAAAACACTTTTTACTTTTCTCAAATAAAAATAAAAAATCTCTTTACAGTTTCCATAGTGAAGAGACTGACAACACAAGAGTGGGATTGTGTTTAATTAGTTTTCGAAAGTCTTTATCCTGTTACGGCCGTATTACATTTCATTAGTTAAATGTTCATAAGGTGCCGATATGAGAATCATGCTAGTTAACTCGTTTACAACACATTCAATGTATCTGCGACCACTCTTAGGGAATTAGGCACGTAGTGTAATAACCTGTCAAAATCAACAGGTGTTTTGTAATTTTCAGAAATTTCAGATTGCTGGAATTAGCGTAAATGTCGTCGGCATACTAACAGCGCTACTTTGTTGTCAGTGACAGAACCAGAGCTTATAAGTGCTTAGATCATCGCTTTCTGAAATGGAAACTGCGTGGTAATTGACTACCATCAACATGTTTTGTGGCTTTAAAAGGGTAGTTTGTCCTCAAGCTCTCTTTATGCAAATGGCGAAGCGCGAAGCTGCTACGGAACATGTAGAACGAGAGTAACTCTGCATGTAAATGAGTTAAGACTTTACCCAAGGTTAGATTACCGCAGTTGAACTGGTATAAGCGTCATGTTCTCAACTCTCTTTTTCTGGGTAATGATATTCTAGATGCATATGAGATTCGCCTTACAGTGTAAGTCTACACCTGTATCTCATGTTCCTTATTGCACGGTTAAAACAAGCAAATGCAAATTCTTATAAGTGGTGTTTGCTACAAAATTATCTTGTATTTCAAAAAGCTACAACGTTATTTCAATTGTGAGACCATGTCTCTTCTTAAAATTCTCTTATGTCGAAGATATAGTCACTGCAGCCATTAACTACAATAATTTCTATATATTATGATGAAATAGTAAGACAGAAACAACCTTGGAAAACATTATTCAGATCACTGGAAAGGTGAGTATGCTGTTAGCAAGGGTGCAGTGATCCAGTGGCGCTCCAGTGCATTTGTCATCTCTGCACATAAGATACATTAGAATGTTTGACAGCAGACTGGTATCTGATATTGTTAAGATGGACTGAAGGAAAATTCGGTGGCGAATTTGGCCGCATAGTGTCCAAGAATCACTTCCCAGAAGAACAGTCTTTATTTTGGTGAGGTAGGGTGATACTGATTAACAAATTGTAACATGGTCAAAGTCGGTTAGAATGAGGTTTCACGTTCGTCCTCTCATTAACCGTTGACGGAAGCAGTTGGTGCTATCCAAAATCCTGACATCCAAATGATTCTGTCAGAGTTAGATGCAGACGAAAAATTGTCTGTTTTATGAAATGGCCAGTGTGGGACTATGGCTGAAAACCGTTTGCCGTCCGTCCGTGCTGCAGCAACGGAGACGGTAATACATTTGACTCTTACGATCAAGAGACATCATGAAATCTGATTAACATCTACCATCCTCTCCCACCTCCACTGTCCTACTCACTTAAATACTGACGAAACCTCCAAATTCATAAATTGCGAAAATATCTAAAACAAATTTCTGTCAACATTTTACACTGAGATACTCTACATTTAACCTCTAATTCAGTAGCTATTACGCCTTGAATGCCTCGTATAATGATTTAATTCCGTTGTAAGTTGTAAGACACAGACGTATCTCGAATAACGTAATTTATCTGTTCCATGGTGCACAAGAAGATGGAAATAACATCCTTGAAACAATATCTGTAGAAAATGAACATGTAATCAGAAATTTGGGTTAAGTAAAATGAAATTTGTGAAACGTAAGAATGTGTTTTACTCTGTTACAATTACAACGATTTGCCATGAACCCAAACTCGTAAGTGAAAATAAAAAAAAGCTGTCTCACTTCTACACTTCACTCGATTTTCCACACGTTGATACGTCTTTCATCTTAAGGCCTTTTAAAAATATGATCTACTCTGTTGCAACCTAACGTTCATTATTTCGTAATCTACTATAAACCGAAAACTAATATTTGACAAAACTGAAGGGAAGTGGTTTCGCGAAACATTCCGATGAACGCCTTGCCAACGAACAGAATATCTCATTTGATCGTTTACATTCTGGTGAGTATTCGTCTGTTTATGACAAGAGGACACAGTGGTAGCTATTGTGAGCGGCACAGTGGTTCAAATGGCTCTGAGCACTATGGGACTTAACATTTGAGGTCATCAGTCCCCTAGAACTTAGAACTACTGCATGGGGGCTTAATTAAAATAAAAAAAATTAAAATGCCAATAATTTTAGTTGCTGTATGTCCGATTACGCAAGTCTCGTAAACGGCTGGCCCTGACTAGTAATTGTTACGCTATCTGACTGCATAGAATGACAACAAAGAATGTAAGAAAATTTCTGTTAACACAAGTAACTAATTAAGTCCCCAGCAACTATAAAACCTACGAAACCAACAAGCACAAGTGTAGCTGTTCTGTATGTGGTAGTATGACTCAACGCACATCTGGCACGGTTCTTCTTCAACAAGACAAGAATTTTTTAATACCAATTATACTGACGTGATAAAGGAAAATTAGAAATACTACAATTGCGCAAGAAATCAGAATTACACTCTAATACAAGGACACACGCCAGATGCTTTGTTGACTGAACCTGTAATGAAGCATTATTCAGGACACACAAATAATAAGAAAATAAAGAACAGTAGTTAGTTACCTTAATTTATATTGACGAAAAGCACTCAGGTCATTACAATATCTCCATTGGAACAACATCTACTCTCTCTCCCATCACATAGCTGCATAAAACATCGAACAAACACTCACTACTACCCCATCTCATTCCAACTACAGATACAAGCAGTGTCCACCACAACTGCTCGGCAAGGACTGCCTGCCGCTACCTCTCAATGAGCACTGCCAGTGGAGGCGGCGGAACAATACTCTCTCTGGCGCGATTTTTGGCGCTGTGGCTCAGTGTAGCCACCTTTCATATGCCCTTCCTCCACGGGCTAGAATTTGATGGTATTTTTGCCAGCATTGGTGGTGAAAATACCACCAAATTCGTCAAAAAAAATACAGACAAAAATAAAAGATAATATTAATACGTAAATATCATATAACTAGATAAAATTTTGGCTTTGCACTGACCTTTCAATAGCCTAATATATAAAATACACTAAGCAATACAAATTCTTTCATACATGTGACTTTACATAATAGTTTACAGAAATATCATGTGGTTAAACAATTCAATCGATAACGTCAGCAATGACGAATATGAGCAGGTAAGAGTCTTATAACTTTTCACAAACAGTAATACACAAAAAATCAGTTAATACAAATATTCACAACAAGTAGTTCACAGTTCCAGCAGTAGCACCCAGCACTGTTGAATAGGTGCTGACAGCAACAAGTGACATCATCTCAGTAGAAGCAGTCCATCAGTGGCACCCAGCATTGTGGAACAGGTGCAAACAGCAACAGGTGACATCATCTCAGTAGAATCAGTCCATCAGTGGCACCCAGCATTGTGGAACAGGTGCAGACTCCAACGGGTGACATCATTTCAGTAGAAGCAGTCCATCAGTGGCACCCAGCATTGTGGAACAGGTGCAGACTCCAACGGGTGACATCATTTCAGTAGAAGCAGTCCATCAGTGGCATCCAGCAATGTTGAACAGGTGCTACAGCAACAAGTGACACCATTTCAGTAGAAGCAGTCCATCAGTGGCACCCAGCATTGTTGAGTAGGTGGAGACACCGACAAATGACATTAGACAACTATCACTGATCACACTGTTCCTCATCACAAATTAAACATGTCCTAGTGGCACCAATCATGTAGAAAAAGTACAAGTAACAGTCCATAATCAGTCACTATTTAGACAGTTCAAGCATGAACAATAGTTTGAACGCACATACAAATGCTTTTACAATGCTCTTACACTAAACATACAAATCATAACAAACACACAAATGATATCAGATAATTGTCATATTACTATTACAAGTACATAAACATCAGTAAACCTATAATATTTATGGGTGTCAGTGCAAGCCACTACAAACAAATAAAATAATATTTAGGAGATAGGTGGGTAGGATTAGGAAAGGAAAACACACAAAACACACTCACTCATCTTTCATCCACATTAAGTACTACTGTGTAATTGTATAGTGTTAACTGTCTGAATCCACTTCTGTCAAATTTCATGTTCATCATGTGTATCAAGTAATAGTGGCAGCAATGTATAACAGTCAATAATAGTTAAGTCAACGTCATAGTCATCATGTCAAGACCAATGTTTGCCAAGCCAGATCAAAATGTACGGTTGCTGAACAACTGTCAGTGTGCCAAGATATGCAACTTCCTCTCTCCAAAAAAAATACATACTGCTTAGTGATTTAACAAATTGTGTGTAGACAATCTTCCTTCCATTTTAGTGTTCTAGTCTGCTATCTTCATCCTCCTTGTTCCATATAGATCAACAAAAAAAAAAAAAATATGCACCTCACTTACTTTACCTCTTATCCACAAAAACTCCAATCAACTTCATATAATCTCAATAATACCTCTTCAATACGTCGATACATATAAACCTTAGCACCAATATCATTTCACTTCCATAACAACTCTTTCCTCAAGTCAGTCTCCTCGAATAAGTACAGATAAAATCCTAATGCAAACCTCCTCATCACATACAATCCGAAGACACACTGTCAACACACAACCTCTGTGTAATCCATCTGACCAAAATCTTCTACTCATTATGAATTATAAACAAAGAATGCATACATGACCTCTAACAGACTTAGTTCGAATAACTCTCAGTAAGTAAGTCCGATTACGGAGTGTGAATGATCCTAATATTTCACAGTGTGTACACCACTTCAAGAATTATGACAAAGAGAAGCAAACATGTGGAGTATTTCTTGTGTCAAGTGTCACTTCCTATTTTAGTTGCTCACAAAAAAAATGCAGTGTAATAACTGTCAATGGTCTAAACCTAGTTTTGGTATGTCATGTCGTTAGCTTCCTTTCTATTAGCACAAATTTATACAGATTCCATAAAACCTCCAGCTCATGTGACTTCTATGACGTTTCTTGTACTAAAGTCGCTCGTCGGGATAAGGCACTGAGCGTAAGCAAGGCAAGCAACAGCGAGTAAATATACCAGTAGAGAACAGAATGTCAACAAGTGGATGCAGCACAAATCTTACAACGAGGCTCTGCCAAGCGAACAATCTGTAACTAGTACCATAGTGTACCCTAAACTCTATGTTTGTACACTGTACATCAGCATTGCTATATACCAAATTGAAGTATAGTTATGACAACAAGCAGAAATGTGTAAATGTGCAATCCATACGCATAGCAGGAAACATATATCTTACGTAGTAAACAGGTCATTAGCATCGTATCTTAATAAGTAAACATGAAGGCGCAAGCAGATAAATCACAAAGTATAACTTACATACCTAACCACATCAGCACAATTAATCAGGTGACAATTATAATTTAAATAAATAGGCACAGCAGGCACATAATTAAAAAATATGACATCAGTGAAAAAGCAGTGCAGCCAAGCGATGCATAATATACACAAGTAACAACTCAATTCATGGATAATCATTGTCAAAATCAGTTAACGTACGCAAGCACGTCGCTTCACAAGCAAATTCATAGAACATGTAATTAGCACAAAGTATGAATCACGTAATCGCGCAGCAAATTACGTCTAAGGTACGTACCTAAGTGGAAATATGTTACCTGAAAAATAAACTCAATTAATAGTTACCTTTTTTAGTTTATTACTTTCTTCTTCGAAATGACATTTTTCCTGAAATTTTCTCGATAGCAAGTCGTCTCAACGTCGGACACGCACAGAATTTACCTGAAGTTTAATACCTTATAGAACCGTATCCTGAAAAATACTGAATGTTAATAACAGAATTTATCAAGTCACTATAGCTTTATACTGATTTTATTCGGATAAATTAGACTGTGTATTTATTTACGGCTGTCAGTGCATTCGCACTGAGCGCTCGATCAGCTGTAGGCGCGTGACGTAGGAAGTGATTGTTTGCGGTCAACGACTGCCCTGTGCGGCGCGCAGACTTGACTGTTGCTTTGAGTATACGCCGCCGCCAAAACACAGCGCGGTATCCTTGTACTCTCCGCATGTTTACATGTAGCTGTTCGTTTCTCACAAGTATGTCATTCTACAAAAATTTTGACGTTTGATATATGATGTATTCCCTTAGAGCGTCGAGATTTAAGAGTTTCTACTTCAACAGTGTTATCATGTATAATTTTGCGAACTCTATATGGACCGTTATAAAGCAGAAAAAATTTGCGACACAAGCCTTTTCCTTTGTGAGACAATCGATGAGACTTAATTAACGCTTTTTGACCAACTGACAAAATTTTTAAACGACCAGGACGCTTAGCTGATTTCTCTCTTCTAGCAGCCGCAGATGCAATATTTTGTACAGCCAGGTTGACAACTTCAGAATGCCGCAGTTTCCGTGAAGGCGGAAAAGGAACGATTTCAGATATGCGATTTGTCGGTGCTTTATTTTTTAATATCAGTATAGGCGGTAAAGAAGTTGAGTCGTTAGGAAGTTCATTCAGAATGTTGTGAAAAATATGAAGATACTGATCCCACGTTCTGTGATTCTGATGACAATAAAGACGACACAATTTATTGATTTCCTTCATCCATCTCTCTGAAGCGTTAGATTGGGGGTGAAAAAGTGAAATGAAAATTGGTTTAATTTTACGACGCTGTAGAGTACGAAGCCAAATTTTAGAACGAAACTGTGATCCATTATCTGATATAACCTTATCAACATGACCCACTTCTTTAAGAAAATGGTTAATGAAAGCATTAGATACTGAACGAGCTGTTGCTTTGCGTAACGGTGTAAAACACACATATTTTGATGTCAACTCCACTGCTACGAAAATGTACGCAAAACCATTAGTAGATCGAACCACTGGGCCGAACAAATCAACTGCAGCCATTTATTTAATTTTGCTGGAATGATAGGAAACAACGGTGCTCTGTGAGAAACTGTCGGCGGTTTAGCCTTTTGACATAATTTGCATTTGGCAAGAACAAATCGAATACGTTTTTCCATATTATTGAAGTAGCAATTTTCTCGTAATTTATGGAAGCATTTTCTGGGACCAAAGTGTGCATAACTGAAATGCGTATACCAAATCAGCTTATTAACCCACTCATCAGGAATACAAACTAACCAAACAGAGTTGTCGACCGATTTTCGTTTGAAAAGAACTTTCCAGATAGATCGCAAAAATGAGGTGTTACCAAATTGTCCAATCTAACAAAGCGTCTAAGAAAATTACAGACACCAAGGAAACTACGAACATCACGTTTTGTACTAGGAACAGCATAATTACGAATAGCGTCTAATTTTTCTGGATCAGGAAGAATACCTTCTGTAGAAATAATGTGACAGAGAAATCTCACCTGAGAACGACCAAATTCAGATTTTTTCTAAGTTCACTGTAATGCCAACTCTTGCAAAAATACGTAATAATGAATCCAAAATTTTGTTGTGCTCACTCCAAGAATGTTTAGCAATAAGAATGTCGTCAACATATGAAGTAATATTGTCACGAAGATAAACAGGTAAAATTTCATTTAAACTACGAGTGAATGCTGCTGAAAATACAGTAAGTCCAAACGGTAATTTACGAAATCACATTTAGGTAAATAGTCATATCCGGTTATTGTTTACTTACTCACTAGATAAATTGATAGTCGAAGAGTTGTTTTGACAGATGCAAAGAATAGTGAAAGAGTAGGCAGCGGTACAGAAAACTAAAAGAGAAATAGCACCACTACAGCTCGAGGCCCTGTGCACGCTACGGCACATATTCACTTAAGAGTAGTAAATCCCCTGAGGACTTAAATAGCTGCACATAATTTCTAGTTTGTAACTTAGTGGCAAACTTAGCGGAAGTGCGTACGTAAATTGATCTAACCATGAACATGGATGTATCTCATTCTTAGAATTGCGGAAGATCTTAAATTTCCGAACAGTCAAAAAGTGTTTATAGTCAAAGTTTTCGCCTCGTGGCGACAAAGACCTACCGCGTCTGTCCCAGTCCAAATGTCGATTATTGTCAAGTTCGCGCGCCTGTCGCTCTCTTGTTGCATCTCGTAAATGAAACAAATTACTTTCTTCAAACCCTTCTGCTATCTGTGATTCTAAATTCCTTCTGCTGTCTTTTCCTACGATTTCGCCTTCAATTTGTTTGACTTGCTTTCGTAATGCCTCCACTTCCCTTTTAACGCGTTCATTAAATTTTCCCTGATTTTCAACATGTTTATTTATGCTCTGGTACTCTTCGGTTTCTGAAAATGGCAATGGAGCTGTGTCATCTGAATCTCTGTCCCCATTCAAACTAAGATTTGTCAATTTATCTGAAATCTCCTCCACTCTTTCCGATAAGTCACCTATTTGTTCTTTCTGTTTATTTACGTCTTCCGTAAGTGTCGCGACTCGCGTTTCGGTATTGACGCATTTAGTAGTTAACTGTCCATACTGTTGTGTTAGGTTATTTAGTCTGTCATTTGGTACGGATTCCTCGATTCTCTCAAATATTTCTTCCTTATCTTTTGCACGTTGTAAATTTAACTCTGAAAATTTCTGTACTATCACGCGATCTCTTTCTTCCTGTTCTCTATCCTGTTCCTTTTGTCTGATTTCTACTGCAGTTAATCTATTATTGTGAGAATTCAAAATCGGTTGTACTTCTTCTCTGATTTCTTTCTTTAATTCATCTTTCATATTTTTGAAACATGTCCCTATTCGTGAATCTAACCGTGTTTCCAAAGTTCCCATCTCTGTTTTTAATTCAGATCCAAACCGTGTTTCCATTGTTCCCATTTGTGATCCCAGAGAGTCTAACCGTGTTGCCATTGTTTCCATATCTGTTTCTAATCGTGTTGCCAAAGTTCCCATCTCTGTTTTTAATTCAGATCTAAACTGAGTTTGCATTGTTCCCATATTTAATATAGCACTCATCAACTGCTCCAAAGTAACTGTTTCAAAATTCTTTTCACCCCTCACATTTCCCACAAAACCAACTTCCTTCTGCATAGCCATAAGGCCATCTGTGTCATTTACAAAATATACAAAACTCGTCACTATATGAAAATAGCACACAATGACACTTTATCTCCAACAATACCATTCACACGAAATGTTTCCTTCAAACACGATTAACGAACAATAGAAGAATGACAATCACCAAATCTACACATGCAATACAGACTACAACTATTAAGCTACAAATTACTACAACAATACTACTGTCTACTATTTTTACAATCAGAAGATTCCAAGGGACGATCCGAAGCAGCGGTCGCCACGTGCATGGGGGCTTAATTAAAATAAAAAAAATTAAAATGCCAATAATTTTAGTTGCTGTATGTCCGATTACGCAAGTCTCGTAAACGGCTGGCCCTGACTAGTAATTGTTACGCTATCTGACTGCATAGAATGACAACAAAGAATGTAAGAAAATTTCTGTTAACACAAGTAACTAATTAAGTCCCCAGCAACTATAAAACCTACGAAACCAACAAGCACAAGTGTAGCTGTTCTGTATGTGGTAGTATGACTCAACGCACATCTGGCACGGTTCTTCTTCAACAAGACAAGAATTTTTTAATACCAATTATACTGACGTGATAAAGGAAAATTAGAAATACTACAATTGCGCAAGAAATCAGAATTACACTCTAATACAAGGACACACGCCAGATGCTTTGTTGACTGAACCTGTAATGAAGCATTATTCAGGACACACAAATAATAAGAAAATAAAGAACAGTAGTTAGTTACCTTAATTTATATTGACGAAAAGCACTCAGGTCATTACAATATCTCCATTGGAACAACATCTACTATCTCTCCCATCACATAGCTGCATAAAACATCGAACAAACACTCACTACTACCCCATCTCATTCCAACTTCAGATACAAGCAGTGTCCACCACAACTGCTCGGCAAGGACTGCCTGCCGCTACCTCTCAATGAGCACTGCCAGTGGAGGCGGCGGAACAATATTCTCTCTGGCGCGATTTTTGGCGCTGTGGCTCAGTGTAGCCACCTTTCACTACTTAAACCTAACCAACGTAAGGACATCACACACATCCATACCCGAGGCCGGATTCGGACCTGCGACCGTAGCAGTCGCTCGGTTCCGAACTGAAGCGTCTAGAACCGCTCGGCCACAGCGGCCGGCGGCACAGTGGTCTACAAATGCTACTTCTTGATAGGAATAGGCTATGGTCTCCTGCTGTTCTCATCATAGTTTAAGTGAACCACACATA
This sequence comes from Schistocerca cancellata, assembly GCF_023864275.1. Taxonomy (NCBI): domain Eukaryota; kingdom Metazoa; phylum Arthropoda; class Insecta; order Orthoptera; family Acrididae; genus Schistocerca; species Schistocerca cancellata. The sequence continues at coordinate 485,105,647 of NC_064628.1, forward strand.
CTATCAAAGATGCCTAGACGTGAAACCATTATCACCTCACTCAGTAAGTTTTTTGTATAAATAAACTATAAACACTACCCCTAGCATACATATGCAGGATAACCTAAGAAATAAAGAAAACAGATGGGACAACAAAAAGACTCCCGTGCATACAGACAACAACTAGAAGAATTCAACAGATAGGAGAATCCTTCGAAAAATTCTGGGTCCCACCATAGACAAAAGTTGCAAATACAGTTTAAGAAATAACAAAAATATCTGTCAAAAAGTTCACAAACTCTTGGGCACAGCTGAGAGAGTAAGGGTAAACTTCTTTTTACACACAGAAGAATTTAATTTCAAACCTAAAACGAATAAAAATGAACCAGTCAGAGATACTTAAGAACTCTCAGAGGATACGTACATTACTGAGAAATACATTCAAAACACAAAAATTCAGTAACAAAAATTAAATACTTCCAGGGTTTTAAAGGATCCGCACCTAGGAACAATAGCAGAGCAATAGAATGAAAAGGTGCTAGGAAAATAAGAAGCAACTCATTCGAAATAAAAACTCCTCTGAGTAAATATTTTACGTAGTGTACACGGTTTATTGGATCTGTCGTAAGAAGATATTATTTATTTAGAACATTGAAGGATATTTATTTAAATAAAATGCTACAGTTGTGTAAAACTGAGCTGTTATTGATATTATGTTAAGACAGAAAGTGGAGTCATCAGCTGACAGGAAAAAGAGAAATCGAGAATGTAAATGCTGTATTCCTGATTGAATTCAGAATATTATTTTTCCAGATGCCCATGACTGTTGAAATTTGCCTTGTCGGGTTTTCTGTTACGTCTTGTGTATGGAAGATCCATTAGTGAAACTATGGTTGACTTGTAGATGAGAATGCAAGTTGCTGCCTATAAAAGGACTACAAGAACTTTTGGTCTACAGCAAACCAAAACATAGTCACTTCGTATTGAGAAGTTGATCTTCTTAAGGTGCCGTCTGTAAGCCAATGTTGGCGATCCACGTAACGCATTCCGATCTCTCTCTCCTCTAAGGCGCAGTTCTCTTATCTTCCGCGGTGAGCGCGTTAGTTCGATTTACTTAGCCCTCTCCGTACCCGACAGCCACCGCACACGCTCCACGAGCACACCGTGGACATCTCGCAGCTGTCGTTGTCAGCCGCTGCTATTACTATTATGTTGGTGACAACCATAAGAGTGTCGGCTTCCTGTAAGTTTGACGTCCTGCATAGTTTTCTTGCTTTCGATTACTGCTGGCTCCCAAAACATGTTACAAACAATTTTTTTCAGTGTATTTCTATATATTAATTTTATTAGTTTTCATCATCCGTTGCTAGTCAGAGGCCCAGAGGAACAAATTTTTCACTCGGTATCAGTGATAACAGTGATTGTAACACAAGTTAGTCCCGCTTTTCTGGTTGTTCCGCATTACACAGAGATCGTCGCTATCTCTTTTTCATTTGAGTTACTGCTTCACTTTTTTTTTTTTTTTTTTTTTTTCGCCAGGGGTTCAATTTCTGATTCCTGATTCTGTTCCTTCGCTTTTATAGACTGTACATTCATCGTTGCTGATGGTTCTACCAATTGAAGGTTGAGAAGTTTACCCAGCCACGCTAATCTGTTACTCTTCGGCATTCTGTAATAGCTTCCTATACCATATGACATACCAATGAAGGTGACTATCTTTTGGCATGGACTTACAAACCTTATGTGTTATATACGAATGAGAAAATTCTTTGTGATCTGTGTGTACTTGATACCTAGTTCTCTAACTAGAAGCATAATATTGTCTTCCCTGTTTAAGTCTATTCACTCAGTATTTTAAAATGTATCAGTTAATTTAACTTCCCCATTATGAAAGCATTAATTTAAAGAATTTTCTGTAGAGCTATACACCAGAAGGTGCAATTCAAAAGTTGCGAAACCATCGTGAGAATCTCTAATCGACTTCAGTAAAAAACAGTTGCAAGGACATTGGACTTTTCATTCAATTTTATATTTTAATAGTTTTTATATCTGAGTATATACTTACACCCGATATCCTGTATGAATTGCTCAATCAATTATGAATTCTTCTAATGAACAATTGTGTCGCCTTCGAATTTCTTTTCATGAGTCTCTCCCTCTTTCGGGTGACCTCTTGTCATATATTTTTCTGTCAATTGATGTCTCTCGCTCCCCATGCGCATTATGTATTGTGTCGTTCTTTGTTTTATAATATTTAGCAGTTCATTTTTATTTCTCATCCAATAAAAAAATGAAAATGTGGTGTGAGTAGGGCCTCCCGTCGGGTAGACCGTTCGCCAGGTGCAAGTCTTTCGATTTGATGCCACTTCGGTGACTTGCGAGTCGATGGAGATGAAATGATGATGATTAGGACAACACAACAGTCCCTGAGTAGAGAAAATCTCCAACCCAGCCGGGAATCGAACCCGGACTCTTAGGATTGACATTCTGTCACGCTGACCGAGGTCGGACTTCTCATCCAACGAAGGACCTCAAAATCTAGTATTCTGTTATCTGATACGTACGAAACAGACGACGATACAAAGAGAGTCCAAAGTCTTATCTGTTTTCGATTTCGACGCTCATAAAGGAAAACAGAGAATGTGAAAAATTTTGACCTATTTATGAATTATTTACTGGCTGTTCAATTCTGAATTTTTATTTGTCACCTAGAGTCCCGTTGTTATTGGTGCAGAAACATGCCTAGGTATTTTAAAGAGGATCTATTATTCTCAATATTTTTTGTATTTCCGTTTTAGAGAATACCATAATTATCGACTTGGAAGGGTTAATAAATAGGCCGAATCCTACATTGCGCTGAACTATGCACTTCATCGTACATTGAACTCCAGGTAGTTCATCTCCCATGAGGACGATTGTGAGTTGCAATGTAACACGAACACATTTAAAAAAGCTGAACAAAGCGAAGAAGAGAAAACACATAAAAATTGTACGACAGCGAACGAAAGCTTAGCGAAACGTGAGAGAGGGAGGAGCGCTTTCGTATTCTCACTGAACGAAATAAATTGTCCTACTCGAGGCCTGCATTTCCGCTACTCTACCTTCGCTCTCAGCTTCACAGAGTACTCCGTAAGATGTGGCAGCGTAGGAGGATGCGCTCACTTCCCACTGAGCTGCACGCGTGCTGTGAGGTGGGGAAGCCGTTTACGGATCTGACTTGCGAGACAGCAGCAAAGGGAAAAGGTGCGCAGCCCTTTGAAAGTGGGTGGGATTTCCAAAGCCATATGCTGTATCTGTTAGACCCCTGCGAGCTCACTACCACTAAAGCAGTGTGTTTCGTACATCCTTCGTCGATTGTGCTGAACAGTTCTCGAAGCCTCTAGCCAAAACAATCAGTTCGATGCAGCTTGTGATCAGAGTCGAAAAGGAGTGCCACAAGCCAAGAAATAATTACAAATTACGATATAAACAAAAATGAAGTTGAAAAAGATTGCAATTCAAATTAAGTTGTCATCTTATACTAATAAAAGGTTAAAATGGTACAAATGCACTATGGGACTTAACATATGTGGTCATCAGTCCCCAAGACTTATAACTACGTAAACCTAACTAAGGAAATCACACACATCCATGCCAGACGCAGGATTCGAATCTACGATGTTGCATCAGCGCGGTTCCAGACTGAAGAGCCTAGAACCGCATGGCCACAGGGACCGGCAATAGAAGGTTAAAGGAAGAAGTTTTAGAACTGAACATTTCGTCTGTAAAGCCGCCAGTATTCCGTCTATACAACTTTATAAAATTATAATGAGGGCTCACTTTATTGAACACATGGCTACGAACGGGAATAAACGAAACAAGGAAAGGAAAACAGCACCAGCTTAGCTTAACTTTCTTTTGGTTTACACTTAAAAAGAAGCTATTTTTAGTAAATAATATTTAATATTACTGACATCAGTAACTAATTCATCGTCAGCAGAGTTTGGATGTATTAGGCTTCATCAGTTATGTCTACTTGTGGATATAACTGATCCTTTCGTCTTTTTCCTCAGCCTCAGTAGATTTCTTCGTCCTGCCGGTTTCTAGTTAATGTTTTTTTGTAGTCTGTCGCTCCCCATCCGACCGATGTGCTTATGTATTTTTCTGCTTCTTTTAATTTAGAGGCATTAAGGCTAATTAATTGTCTTCAGTATCCTGCTGTACACCTGGAAAGTCTCATTTCTGCATTTTATATACTTAACGTATCCTATTTTGTTTCCGTACATTTCAAGTGGGAATGACAATATTATGTAAAATTTCAGCATCGTATCTTTCCTTAGCTTCGTTTGTATGGTTCGTCTGGTTATACCATTTATTACATTCAATTTCCTTATGTTATGTTGAAAATTAGTTTCCTATTCATGTCACATATTGTATCCTTAGTATTTAAAGCTTGTTACTTACTCTACAATTTTCTTATTAATCATGAGTTTGGGCCCAGTTTTGCCTTTTTCCATAAAATACCACAGTCTTTGTTTTGTTATGAAGCACAGATTCTTTGTAGCTGATATGCTGGTCTCTGTAAATTATTCTAATAGAATAATTACTTGCTGATGTGCAAATAGCGTTGTCAGTGTATTTTCAGGATTTTGAGGATTAAAAGGAGATTCTGTTTATGTGTATACTAAGAAAACCGGTAATAAACTGCACGTTTGTTTTGCACCAGTGTTAGTGTTCTTATTATCTGACGTGGTCAAATTCGAAGATAAGTGATCTGTTGAGAACAGTTAAAGCTGAACATTCAAAAAAAAAAAACCTTAACAGTGCAGGTCAAAGCAAAGATATAAATATAAATTTATTGGTTACTTGTTTCGGCTTATCTGCAAGCCATCTTCGGATCATGACAAAATACATTGATTAATGTACAGCTGCCAAACGGTAGGACACATCTTTATAATTTGTCTGAGCAGGATCGTTTGTTAAGCAGTCGAATGGCACAACGATGTAAATTATCCCAGAATAAAAAGTCGTCGTATGTAATTAACACTGACAGAGTCAGGAAAACTACATAGGTGATTCAAAATTAACTGTACGCATTTCGTGGGTGTAGTGCATGCTTCAAAGTAAGTACAAAATGTTAGATGAAGTTCTGTCTGAAATTACTTTATTTTCGATGTGTGCGGAAGTGGAAGTATCACAAGTGCAACACGAATAACACAGAATTAATTTTTGTGAGAAAACCATGACATGAAGGCACCCGAAATTCAACAAAAGTATGTACTGTGCATTTATCTCAGAACATTTTCAAAATTATATCCTTGTAGACGAAGACAGTGACATGCTCGAAATCTTACCGCTCTCGTTATGTTTCATTCTGCACAGTATCACAGCTATGTTTAGTTCGCTGTTGTAGTTATGTTACACCACCCAAAAGTGGAAGTCCAGGGGGTTTAAGATACGGAGATCCGACGGGCCAAACAACTGGTCCCGCACGACCTCACCACTTGCCTGGATTAGCAACACTGGTGCGCTCTCTTGCATTCCTACTAAGGTGTATAGGTGCACCGTCGTGTATAAAACGTAAATTCGTTCGTGTAGCGAGTGGGATATCATGAAGCAGAACACCCAGTTCATATTCCGAAAACTGTCGATACACGCTGCCATACTGACTGTCCACTATACCGCACCAAATGTTCACTGCAAAACGATGTTGCTATCCTCTTACTGTAGCTACCCCAGGATTCTAATATGCCCACAAGTGTATGTTATGATAATTCTCGATACCCGCACGGGTAAAGAGGCTCTCATCCGTAAACAGTACCCGACGATCGAAAAGTGAACCAGCGGCATAACACTCGAGTAACCACGACAAATTATGACGTCAAGGGTAGTTTGTTAGTATCTGCTGCTGTACCTTCTGCGGGTGAAAAGAGTAGAATTGCGGTCTCCATAACTGATAGAGAAATTCCCACAGCAGCAGGTACTGTAGGATCTTCATCTACCATTTCCCGGATTCTCTCAACTCTCATGTTGTAATACCTACCACAAATGACATTATGCGTCATAACTCGGAAATAAAGCAATTTCAGACAAAATTTTATTTAACATTTTAGTCTTATTTTAATGTATACATTACATCCATGAAGTGTGAACAGTTACTTTTGAATTACCCTTGCCACATTGGGCTATTATAAAGTAACGTCGGAAGCAGTGGTCGTTTGAGATGTGGTTTTACGGCGAAGGCAGGCTATACGTCATGATTAGAGTCGCAGAGATGTGACATATTTTCGGCCGTTGAAAATAACTACGCAACACAACACCTACTGAATTTCTGAAATAAATTTCCAAGCCTCTAATGGTTCTTTCGTGTGTCATCTTGACGATTGTTTACAATCAACGAAGGCAAATAAGGCCTCGAAAAGTTATAAGCCTTCCTTTATTTTAGACAGAATCATTTCATATTTCTACCACATGCATACTGAAATTATTAGCTTTGGTTTACAAGTCTTGATTTTTAATGATTTTAGACAGGTTTGGAACGGTTTTCTGAGCGGCTAATGTGTAAGTTTCACCATGTAAATAAACACTTCATTATATCTTGGCCATGTTGAGCACCACAGATGATACTAATGTTAATGAGTAATGAAAGCCATCTCAGCTGCATTATACTAATTTTTTAGTGTTGCGACCGATTTCCCTTGTAGAACATCTTTCCGAGTTGTGCTAAAGTGATAACAACCACACACACACACACACACACACACACAGACACACACACACGCACGCACGCACACACTTCCCTCATTATCAAACCGACAACTGTTTTGACACCTCAGGATGTGTCCTGTCAACCGATCCATTCCTTTTGTCAAGTTCTCCCATAAATTTTTCTCCTCCTCAATTCGATTCATTATCCCTCCATTAGTCAGACATTAACCAGCCATTTATAAGAGGAGTTACAGTTTAACGTCGTCGAATAGCGATGCAGTTTGGGATTTTACATGTACGCACAGATGTTGTCAGAGGTGAAAGAAATGTGAGGTGATAGAAAAAGTCGTAGGACTGCCGGGGAACCGAACACTAACCCTATGGAGTTATGGTAGACCACTGTTGCTAGCTCTTTGTTTTTTATTTACCTCCAGACTGAAAATTATACACCCAGGCACCATATGTTTTATCCAACTACACAAGTAGTACACGTTTGGTCACGTAACGCATTATAACAAAGAACAGTTTCATATCCTTTCATTACACACAAAATAATGAATACACAATCAGTCTATAGTATGAGTCATTGCACATCTACAATACTTGTTGATAACGTCTATACTTTGGCTCTGTAGTAAGAAGATGTATATACGTTGGTATAGAGAAATTTCATTTGTCTGTAATGCGGTGTTCACATCCGTTGGTAGTTACCCGGCGACACGTCTTACTGCGGTAATTTAGTGTTCTAGTGCTATTGACGGGGCCAACCAAAGAAAATAAACTATATGATCAAAAGTATCCGGACACATACTGATGGACACTGATATAGGACGTGTCCACCCTTGGCCTTTATGACGGCTTGAACTCTGCTAGACACTTCCAACGAGGTGTGTGGATATCTGAGGAGGAATGGCAGCCCTCGGTACCATAAAATTCGAAATCAGAGAAGGTAACGATGTTGGGTGCTGGGGCCTGAAGCGAAATTGACTTTATAACGCATTTCAGAGGTGTTCCACTGGGTTCAGGTTGGGACTCTGGGCTGGATCGCCATTTCAGTAGTGTTATTGCCCAGAAATCATTGCCTAATAGCCGCTGCTTTATGACAGGGTGCATTCTCATGCTGACAGGAATAGTCATTGTCCACTGCATGGAGTACACAAAGCTGCAAAGTACGTTCATATTCTTCCGCACTAAGCCTTTTATTAAGCGTAATAAGTGGACCACACCGTAACCACAAGAATTACTGCGTAACAGATGGACTGGGTCCATTCTCATGCATAGTCATCGTCTTCATACTGTTCCTCTACTGTACGGAATACTAAATGTTCAATATTTAGCCTTCTCTTAAGCGTAATAAGTAGATCACAGCCTAACGACGGGAAAACCCCTTTTATCATAACACTACTTTCTCCGTGTTTCACAAATGGCATTACACATAATGCCATAACCGTCTCCAGGCATTCGTCAAGCCCGAAACCTGCCACCATGTTGGAACACGGTGTAACGTGATTCATTACTCGAAATCTCTCATTTTCAGTTATACAGCGTCCCTCTATACATCACCTCAAGTGCTTCTTGGCGTCGACTACAGAAAGTAGGAGTTGGTCGAAGATTGGATCCGTCAATTTATAGCTCCCTATGCACAGTCATTGCAGTAGTATTTTGGAACTCACGTGTGATTCCGTCCCCTGGCTTCCTGTGATTTTTAACAGGCGCCCTCCGCAACGTGGGACGGTTCCAGTCCCTCAGTTCTGCCCGGTGTTGGTTTAACTGTGGTTGTTTCCTCGCCTTTCCGCTTTACAGTTACGGCGTAAACAGCGACGCGGGCAGCCTTAGAATGGATGAATTCATTACTCACGTGTCGTTCAGTGACTAGTCCACTTTCGAAGTCACTGAGCTCGTTTAAACGAGCCATTCCGCAGCTACTGGTCCCTTACTGGCAACAAAATACCCTATGCCTTCCTTTTTGCTGGCAGGGCAACCTTCCGTGATACCTAGTGGTCAATTCTGCATTACGTAGTGGTGTCCGTATACTTTTGATCAGATCGTGTATAACTCAGGTAAACATTTGAGGTTAAAGGTGACTGTCGAAAGTGGGCTCTTACCGCAAAAGTCATGGGAAACCAATAATATCGTGAAACTTCCTGGCAGATTTAAACTGTGTGCCAGACCGAGACTCGAACTCGGGACCTTCGCCTTTCGCGGGTAAGTACTCTACCATCTGAGCTACCAAGCACGACTCACGCCCCGTCCTCACAGCTTTCTTTCGGGAGTGCTAGTTCTGCAGGATTCGCAGGAGAGCTTCTGCAAAGTTTGGAAGGTAGGAGGCAAAGTACTGGCAGAAGTAAAGCTGTGAGGACTGGGCGTGAATCGCGCTTGGGTAGCTCAGATGGTACAGCACTTGCCCGCGAAAGGCAAAGGTCCCGAGTTCGAGACTCGGTCCGGCACACAGTTTTAATCGCCCAGGAAGTTTCATATCAGCGAACACTCCGCTGCAGAGTGGCAATAATATCGTGTCGGGCCTGTTGGCACGGAGTAGTGCAGTAACTCGACGTGGCACGGACTCAACCAGTTGTTCCCAGTCACCTGCAGAAATAATGAGCCACACTGCCTCTATAGCCGTTCATAATTGCGAAAGTGTTGCTGGTGCAGGATTTTGTCACGGACTGATCTCTCGATTATGTTCCATATGTTCGATGGGATTCATTTAGAGCGATTTGGGTGGCCAAACCATTCCCCCGAACCGTCCAGAATTTTCTTCAAACCAATCGCAATCAATAGTGGCCCGATGACATGGCGCACTGTCATCCATAAAATTCCATCGATGATTGGAAACATGAAGGCCATGAATCACTGCAAATAGTTTCTAAGTAGCCAAACATAACCATTTCCCATCAATGATAGCTTTAGTCCAGAAGACCCTGTCAATTCCATATAAATACAGCCCACATCATTATGGAGCCACCTCCAGCTTTCACAATGCGTTGTATACAACTTAGGTCCAGCGCCACGCTACAACCCTGCCATCAGCTCTCAATAACTGAAATTCGGACTCAAGTGACCAAGCCAGTTTTCTAGTCTCTAGGGTCCAAACGATATGGTCTTGAGACCAAGAGAGGCGCTGCAGGCAATTTCGAGCTGTTAGCAAAGGCATTCACGTCGGTCGTCTACTGCTATAGCCCATTAACGTCAGATTTCTCTGCACCGTCTTAACGGATACGTTCTTCGTACGTGCCACTTTGAGTACAGTTGTTATTTCACGCAATAAGGCTATGCAAACGCCGCTGTTCTCGGTCGTTAAGTGAAGACCGTCAGCTACTGCATTGTCCGTGGTGAAAGGTAATGCCTGAAATTTGCTATTTTCGGCACCCTCTAAACACACAGTGAATCTCGAAATATTGAATTCCCTAACGACTTCCGAATTGTGTCCCCTGCGTCTTGCTCCAACTACCGTTCCGCTTTCACAGTTAGTTGATTCCCGTCGTGCAGCCATAATCACGTCGGACACCTTATCGTATGTGTCACCTGGGTACAAATGACAGCTCCGCCAGCACACTACCCTTTTATACCTTGTAACGTTGTACAGAAACCAGATGGGAGTTGTACGAATCAAGGGGCATGAAAGGGAAGCAGTGGTTGGGAAGGGAGAGAGACAGGGTTGTAGCCTCTCCCCGATGTTATTCAGTCAGTATATTGAGCAAGCAGTAAAGAAAGCAAAAGAAAAATTCGGAGTAGGTATTAAAATCCATGGAGAAGAAATAAAAACTTTGAGGTTCGCCGATGACATTGTAATTCTGTCAGAGACAGCAAAGGACTTCGAAAAGCAGTTGAACGGAATGGACAGTGTCTTGAAAGGAGAATATAAGATGAACATCAACAAAGGCATAAAAAGGATAATGGAATGAAGTCGAATTAAATCGGGTGATGCTGCGGGAATTGGATTAGGAAATGAGACACTAAAAGTAGTAAAGGAGTTTTGCTATTTGGGGAGCAAAATAACTGATGATGGTCGAAGTAGAGAGGATATAAAATGTAGACTGGCAATGGCAAGGAAAGCGTTTCTGAAGAAGAGAAATTTGTTAACATCGAGTATAGATTTAAGTGTCAGGAAGTCGTTTCTGAAAGTATTTGTATGGAGTGTAGCCATGTATGGAAGTGAAACATGGACGATAAATATTTGGACAAGAAGAGAATAGAAGCTTTCGAAATGTGGTGCTACAGAAGAATGTTGAAGATTACATGAGTAGATCACATAACTAATGAGGAGGTATTGAATAGAATTGGGGAGAAGAGGAGTTTGTGGCACAACTTGACAAGAAGAAGGGACCGGTTGGTAGGACATGTTCTGAGGCATCAAGGGATCACAAATTTATCATTGGAGGGCAGCGTGGAGGGTAAACATTGTAGAGGGAGACCAAGAGATGAATACACTGAGCAGATTCAGAAGGATGTAGGTTGCAGTAAGTACTGGGAGATGAAGAAGCATTCACAGGATACAGTAGCATGGAGAGCTGCATCAAACCAGTCGCACGACTGAAGACCACAACAACAACAACAACAACAACAACAACAACGTGACACTACTGCCAGCTGCATACGAGAACATCGGTATCCCATGATTTTTGTCACTTCAGTATAGTCCATTATGCTTGACTTTTATGGCTAGCTTTTCATGCTACAGTCGTGAACGTTTCATCGCCACTGGGTCATGGAGCCACACGACGGAGTATATAAAGAATAATTCAAGATGGCCCGAGAACGATTTTCAGACATTGAATTTGACTCCAGTGTTGTTGTGTGGAACGCATATTTTACGAAATTTATTCCACTACCGAGCGACTCGCTGACCAGGAACAGCGCTGCGAGGGAATTCACGCACTCGCATCTCGACTCTGAATAGAGGCGCGATGAGTAACACAAGGAAATTGCGTTCCTGCTGGCCTCACGATAAGTGATAGTTATAGCTGTGAAGACTCTGGTCAGGCCTGTAATGCTGGTGTGCATGACGACATCTGGCCACGCAACCGGCGAGTGGGCAGGCGCAGGCGGCAGCGGATGAGTAATGCCGCGGGCGAGCAGCACGCGCGCCCCGCTGCAGCCGCTGCGAGGCCGGAACACCGCGGCAAGGACGCGCGGCCCTAGAGATTCCCCGCGTCAGTCGGCTCTCGCATGACACAAGCCTCTTATTTACTTGTACGGACGTTCTCTTCGCCTGCTTTGTGTAAACACATTCGCTCCGAGACCTAAAACCCGTTTCGTATCGAGGTTGCTAATGGACACTTCGACAGCGCTCTCCCCGCATGTAGGTTCAAAATGGTTCAAATGGCTCTGAGCACTATGGGACTCATTTTCTGAGGTCATTAGTCCCCTAGAACTTAGAACTAGTTAAACCAAACTAACCTGAGGACATCACACACATCCATGCCCAAGGCAGGATTCGAACCTGCGACCGTAGCGGTCTCGCGGTTCCAGACTGCGGCGCCTAGAACCGCACGGCCACTTCGGCCGGCCCCGCATGTAGGTTTTTCGATTACTGATGGCTGACGAAATCTCAGTCACCTCGTTTAGCAATTTTGTGAGTGCTAATTCACAAACTTATCTGCTGTGGTTGGTGACGTTAGGGATTGGATAGTCGGTCTGAGCGTGAAGAGGGCATTTCGGTTGACGAGGACGAAGCGATTGACCGTGTTCCTTTACCTTTATACAGGGTGTTTCAAAAATGATCGGTATGTTTGAAACGGCAATAAAAACTAAACGAGCAGCGATAGAAATACACAGTTTGTTGCAATATGCTTGGGACAACAGTACATTTTCAGGCAGACAAACTTTCGAAATTACAGTAGTTACAATTTTCCACAACAGATGGCGCTGCGGTCTGGGAAAATCTATAGTACGATATTTTCCACATATCCACCATGCGTAGCAATAATATGGCGTAGTCTCTGAATGAAATTACCCGAAACCTTTGACAACGTGTCTGGCGGAATGGCTTCACATGCAGATGAGATGTACTGCTTCAGCTGTTCAATTGTTTCTGGATTCTGGCGGTACACCTGGTCTTTCAAGTGTCCCCACAGAAAGAAGTCACAGGGGTTCATGTCTGGCGAATGGGGAGGCCAATCCACGCCGCCTCCTGTATGTTTCGGATAGCCCAAAGCAATCACACGATCATCGAAATATTCATTCAGGAAATTAAAGACGTCGGCCGTGCGATGTGGCCGGGCACCATCTTGCATAAGCCACGAGGTGTTCGCAGTGTCGTCTAAGGCAGTTTGTACCGCCACAAATTCACGAAGAATGTCCAGATAGCGTGATGCAGTAATCGTTTCGGATCTGAAAAATGGGCCAATGATTCCTTTGGAAGAAATGGCGGCCCAGACCAGTACTTTTTGAGGATGCAGGGACGATGGGACTGCAACATGGGGCTTTTCGGTTCTCCATATGCGCCAGTTCTGTTTATTGACGAAGCCGTCCAGGTAAAAATAAGCTTCGTCAGTAAACCAAATGCTGCCCACATGCATATCGCCGTCATCAATCCTGTGCACTATATCGTTAGCGAATGTCTCTCGTGCAGCAATGGTAGCGGCGCTGAGGGGTTGCCGCGTTTGAATTTTGTATGGATAGAGGTGTAAACTCTGGCGCATGAGACGATACGTGGACGTTGGCGTCATTTGGACCGCAGCTGCAACACGGCGAACGGAAACCCGAGGCCGCTGTTGGATCACCTGCTGCACTAGCTGCGCGTTGCCCTCTGTGGTTGCCGTACGCGGTCGCCCTACCTTTCCAGCACGTTCATCCGTCACGTTCCCAGTCCGTTGAAATTTTTCAAACAGATCCTTTATTGTATCGCTTTTCGGTCCTTTGGTTATATTAAACCTCCGTTGAAAACTTCGTCTTGTTGCAACAACACTGTGTTCTAGGCGGTGGAATTCCCCAACACCAGAAAAATCCTCTGTTCTAAGGAATAAACCATGTTGTCTACAGCACACTTGCACGTTGTGAACAGCACACGCTTACAGCAGAAAGACGACGTACAGAATGGCGCACCCACAGACTGCGTTGTCTTCTATATCTTTCACATCACTTGCAGCGCCATCTGTTGTTGAAAATTGTAACTACTGTAATTTCGAAAGTTTGTCCGCCTGAAAATGTACTGTTGTCCCAAGCATATTGCAACAAACGGTGTATTTCTATCGCTGTTCGTTTAGTTTTTATTGCCGTTTCAAATATACCGGTCATTTTTGAAACATCCTGTATATACAGTAGGTGACGCTACAATGGCAGTGTACGAGTGGGAGTCAATACGTAAGTCGTGAACTCGGACACAGATATCAGAGCAGCCTTTACCAGCCTGAAATTTATTTTCCTTTTCACCATACTCCCTTTGTAAACTCCAACACTTTTCCCATCACTTGATAATGCGTTGAAATCATGAAGGAAATAATTATTGTGGCAGTGTTCGTATCTAACGAGTGACCTCTCGTGATTCGAGGGCTATCGGAAAGCAAGGAATGATCGGCGTGAAACAGAAGTCAGAGCGAAACTGCGATGAAGCTTTGCACAGGGTTGTTGGGTAGTGACTCTAGCGTGCCCGTAGGTAGCGTTACGACACTCTTCTCAGTTCTGAGTGCGTAAAGATGCCTAGAAACTAGTGTCTCCCACCAGGAATGGGTTCCTGCAGAGAGATTTTGCCGGATTTCACGCAATCCCATGTAATGTATCTTTCAAGCATTTCCTTGTTCGTGACGCTTCTCGCCCACACTGTTCAGGGAAAACGAGGACACTCCTGCAGCGTTTTCAGTGGGAAGTGTCTGACCACTCTGTGGACTAGGCTTCCTCTGGTTTTAATCTCTGCTCAGATGAAGATAACATTTTGGTACAGATAACGAGCTGCAGTCAAGCGCCGAAATTGTCGGAAAGCTCGGGAGGCTGCCTTCAGTGACGAGGGTGTCGGAAAGCTGGTAAAACGCTACACGGATGTCTAAGGCGCAGCGGCGACGGTGTAGATAAATAGCTCGAAGGTGCAGCTAACTGTTGCTTTTCACTATGATTTCCATTTCGCTACCGACCGTTCATTACTTTTCGAACAGCCTCATACAACAAGTGCATTTGGTTCCTTAACTTGCTGCAACCCACAACACCGATGTGTGGGTGGGGAAGCGAAATACTTCTAGACGAGGAAACAATGCGCCATCACTGGATGACTACTGTGGCTAGGACACTCCTTGTATGTGGCTTTTTGGTCCTTTGCTGAATTCCTGTTTCCAATTGAAGTTTCTATTAAATACAATTCAAACCATATACAGTACGAATTTCGTTTTTTTCTGGTCGGCTACACACTCATAGAACACCTGTCACCTGTGTCTCATAGCAGATCGTTAATCATTGGCCGCGGAATACTGTTTACCGGTTTCCTTCCACGCGACATGTGCTGCCGTCTTCTAGATACGCATAGGCGCGAAATCTAAAAAATGAAAGATATACCGTATTCTGGCATTTGCGACTGGTTTATTGACTTAAGTTCGTACGAGTGATACGCATAAAGTTTTAATTGTCAACTCAAATTGCGACTCTGAAAAATTGGAATGGGGATGTTCTCCAGAAATTCATCTCTCAGTGCAACACATTTTGCCAGTTATGGAGGACCCCCCCCCCCCCATGAACCATTGACCTTGCCGTTGGTGGGGAGGCTTGCGTGCCTCAACGATACAGATAGCGGTACCGTAGGCGCAACCACAACGGAGGGGTATCTGTTGAGAGGCCAGACAAACGTGTGGTTTCTGAAGAAAGGCAGCAGCCTTTTCAGTAGTTGCAGGGGCAACAGTCTGGATGATTGACTGATCTGGCCTTGTAACACTAACCAAAATGGCCTTTCTGTTCTGGTACTGGGAACGGCTGAAATCAAGGGGAAACTACAGTCGTAATTTTTCCCGAGGACATGCAGCTTTACTGTATGATTAAATTATGATGGCGTCCTCTTGGATAAAATATTCCGGAGGTAAAATAGTCCCCCATTCGGATCTCCGGGCAGGGACTACTCAAGAGGACGTCGTTATCAGGAGAAAGAAAACTGGCGTTCTACGGATCGGAGCGTGGAATGCCCGATCCCTTAATCGGGTAGGAAGGTTAGAAAATTTAAAAAGGGAAATGGATAGGTTAAAGTTAGATATAGTGGGAATTAGTGAAGTTCGGTGGCAGGAGGAACAAGACTTTTGGTCAGGTGAATACAGGGTTATAGATACAAAATCAAATAGGGGTAATGCAGGAGTAGGTTCAATAATGAATCAGAAAATAGGAGTACGGGTAAGCTACCACAAACAGCATAGTGAACGCATTATTGTAGCCAAGATAGACACGAAGCCCACGCCAACTACAGTAGTACAAGTTTATATGCCAACTAGCTCTGCAGATGACGAAGAAATTGAAGAAATGTATGATGAGATAAAAGAAATTGTTTAGGTAGTGAAGGGAGACGAAAATTTAATAGTCATGGGTGACTGGAATTCGAAAATAGGAAAAGGGAGAGAAGGAAATATAGTAGGTGAATATGGATTGGGGCTGAGAAATGAAAGAGGAAGCCGCCTGGTAGAATTTTGCGCAGAACATAACTTAATCATAGCTAACACTTGGTTCAAGAATCATGAAAGAAGGTTGTATACATCGAAGAACCCTGGAGATACTAAAAGGTATCAGATAGATTATCTAATGGTAAGACAGAGATTTAGGAACCAGGTTTTAAACTGTAAGACATTTCCAGGGACAGATGTGGTCTCTGACCACAATCTATTGGTTATGAACTGTAGATTAAAACTGAAGAAACTACAAAAAGGTGGGAATTTAAGGAGATGGGACCTGGATAAACTGAAAGAACCAGAGGTTGTACAGAGTTTCAGGGACAGCATAAGGGAAGAATTAAAAGGAATGGGGGAAAGAAATACAGTAGAGGAAGAATGGGTAGCTTTGAGGAATGAAATAGTGAAGGCAGCAGAGGATCAAATAGGTAAGAAGACGAGGGGTAGTAGAAATCCCTGGGTAACAGAAGAAATATTGAATTTAATTGATGAAAGGAGAAAATATAAAAATGCAGTAAATAAAGCAGGCAAAAAGGAATACAAACGTCTCAAAAATGAGATCGACAGGAAATGCAAAATGGCTAAGCAGGGATGGCTAGAGGACAAATGTAAGGATGTAGAGGCTTATCTCACTAGGGGTAAGATAGATACTGCCTACAGGAAAACTAAAGAGACCTTTGGAGAAAGGAGAACCCCTTGCATGAATATCAAGAGCTCAGATGGAATCCCAGTTCTAAGCAAAGAAGGGAAAGGAGAAAGGTGGAAGGAGTATATGGAGCGCCTATACAAGGGCGATATAATTGAGGACCATATTATGGAAATGGAAGAGGATGTAGATGAAAATGAAACGGGAGATATGATACTGCGTGAAGAGTTTAACAGAACACTGAAAGACCTGAGTCGAAACAAGGCCAACGGAGTAGACAACATTCCATTAGAACTACTCAGAGCCTTGGGAGAGCCAGTTCGGACAAAACCCTACCATATGGTGAACAAAATGTATGAGACAGGCGCAATTCCCTCAGACTTCAAGAAGAATATAATAATTCCAATCCCAAAGATAGTAGATGTTACCGAACTATCAGTTTAATAAGTCACAGCTGCAAAGTACTAACGCGAATTCTTTACAGACGAATGGAAAAACTGTTAGAAGCCGACCACGGGGAAGATAAATTTGGATTCCGTAGAAATGTTGGAACCCGTGAGGTAATACTGACCCTACGACTTATCTAAGAAGAAATATTAAGGAAAGGCAAACCTACGTTTCTAGCATTTGTAGACTTAGAGAAAACTTTTGACAATGTTGACTGGAATACTCTCTTTCAAATTCTGAAGGTGGCAGGGGTAAAATACAGGGAGCGAAAGGCTATTTACAATTTGTACAGAAAGCAGATGGCAGTCATTCGAGTCGAAGGGTATGAAAGAGAAGCAGTGGTTGGGAAGGGAGTGAGACAGGGTTGTAGCCTATCCCCGATGTTGTTCAATCTGTATATTGAGCAAGCAATGAAGGAAACAAAACAAAAGTTCGGAGTAGGTATTAAAATCCATGGAGAAGAAATAAAAACTTTGAGGCTCGCCGATGACATTGTAATTCCGTCAGAGACAGCAAAGGACTTGGAAGAGCAGTTGAACGGAATGGACAGTGTCTTGAAAGAAGGGTATAAGATGAACATCAACAAAAGCAAAACGAGGATAATGGAATGTAGTCGAATTAAGTCGGGTGATGCTGAGGGAATTAGATTAGGAAATGAGACACTTAAAGTAGTAAAGGAGTTTTGCTATTTGGGGAGCAAAATAACTGATGATGGTCGAAGAAGAGAGGATATAAAATGTAGACTGGCAATGGCAAGGAAAGCGTTTCTGAAGAAGAAAAATTTGTTAACATCGAGTATAGATTTAAATGTCAGTAAGTCGTTTCTGAAAGTATTTGTACGGAGTGAGCCATGTATGGAAGTGAAACGTGGACGATAAATGGTTTAGACAAGAAGAGAATAGAAGCTTTCGAAATGTGGTGCTACAGAAGAATGCTGAAGATTTGATGGGTAGATCACGTAACTAATGAGGAGGTATTGAATAGAATTGGGGAGGAGAGCAGCTTGTGGCACAACTTGACTAGAAGAAGGGATCGGTTGTTAGGACATGTTCTGAGACATCGACGGATCACCCATTTAGTATTGGAGGGCAGTGTGGAGGGTAAAAACCGTAGAGGGAGACCAAGAGATGAATACACTAAGCAGATTCAGAAGGATGTAGGCTGCAGTAGGTACTGGGAGATGAAAAAGCTTGCACAGGATAGAGTAGCATGGAGAGCCGCATCAAACCAGTCTCAGGACTGAAGACAACAACAACAACATGGAGGACTTGGTAGAGTTCTTTGTTGTCCTCGAAACTTTCCACGTTGAAAATCGTTAATCGTCATTCTACAAAAGCTTTTTAGGCAATGGTTTCTTCATTTGCCCAAGGAGAAAGAAGTCAATTCAATGTAAGCCATGTCAGAAGAATACTGTGAGGGGTGAGGGGATAGGGGAAAACTGATACAGGAGCAGCATGAGTGTTGATGTCCTGTGTAGAAAAGGAAGTGGTGTTGTAGCATAACAAAAATACCCTACTCTACAGCTTCCTGCCATGCTTCATCTTGACACCCTCCAGTAATCTTGTCAGGAGGCGCCGGTAGTTCGCTCTTGTGATGGTGTGTCCCCTCTATAAAATGTATTCCGCAATCAGAGATCTTCGGTTACTCAGCTCTCTCTGGTCATCCATGAGATCCATACTGCTGAAGAAAACGGCACTAGGTTTGATGCCGTGTTCGTCGAGGTCAGAAAAGCATTTGACATGCGAGTAACCGATATCATCAATGACGAACGCATCGCATGTGACCGAGACCCATTATGGATGGAGGCTGCAGCGTGAGTACGCCGAACTCTGTTTAAAATGTGCCATCGAAGACGGAAGAAGCTGAACGCACCTGAATGTCCTCCGCTAAATTATCTATCACAGGAAGAATTTGCAGCAGATTATAGATCTTTCTGGCATATAATAATATGAGTCTTTCGAAGTAAATTAAGTTGTCTGACGGAGTGCAGAACCAATATAGTACTGATCCTATTGAAAAGACTAATACCGGGAGTTACCTTCCAGTACTTTGTGCTGGCTACAGTAACCCACATTTACCTTATGTAACTCCTACGCAGCATACTTCAGGACAGTCAACTTCCTACACAAAAACTCCATAGTCAGTCCCAGAGGACACTGTTGTCTCTTACTCAGCCGTCTGACAATGTTGATCCTCCGCCTGTTGTTTGAACACATAAATTCCAACTACATAAACAGAAGTTTGCCTTCATGTTTAATGTGGCAAACGGAGGTGAGTACCAGCTGGAATCATTCAACTGTTGGTCCGTTCCAAGTTTGAAGTTCAAAGCGACAGTCAAGTCCGTACTAGGAAGCTTCTCACTCAGCAACAAACACGTCGGTGCTTTGACACAGTCGGTAAAAAATTCTGTCAATTTTTTTATTTCAGTTCCAGTACTTTGAAGTCTCTAACCGGGTGAGTCACAGCACTCACAACTACTCTTCCGACCTCGGGGCGACGCCTGCATGGATGTAACGGGGACATCAATTTCAACATCATCGTCGTTGCCGAATTCTAGTCATTACATCCCATCGTCACACCTGCCGAGTCTGTTCCCCGCATCATTGGAGGTTTGGGGATGCTTTAACCTATGGCTTATCCCTTACCGCGATACAAACGTGTCTGCCTTCTTGCCTACATGGCATGGATGTAACGGGAACATCAATTTCAACATCATCGTCGTTGCCGAATTCTAGTCATTACATCCCATCGACACACCTGCCGAGTCTATTCCCCGCATCATTGGAGGGTTGGGGGATGCTTTATCCTATGGCTTATCCCTTACCGCGATACAAACGTGTCTGCTTTCTTGCCTACATGGCATGGATGCAACGGGAACATCAATTTCAACATCATCGTCGTTGCCGAATTCTAGTCATTACATCCCATCGACACACCTGCCGAGTCTGTTCCCCGCATCATTGGAGGGTTGGGGATGCTTTATCCTATGGCTTATCCCTTACCGCGATACAAACGTGTCTGCCTTCTTGCCTACATGGCATGGATGCAACGGGAACATCAATTTCAACATCATCGTCGTTGCCGAATTCTAGTCATTACATCCCATCGACACACCTGCCGAGTCTGTTCCCCGCATCATTGGAGGTTTGGGGATGCTTTATCCTATGGCTTTTCCCTTACCGCGATACAAACGTGTCTGCCTTCTTGCCTACATGGCATGGACGTAGCGGAAACATCAATTTCAACATCATCGTCGTTGCCGAATTCTAGTCATTACATCCCATCGACACACCTGCCGAGTCTGTTCCCCGCATCATTGGAGGGTTGGGGATGCTTTATCCTATGGCTTATCCCTTACCGCGATACAAACGTGTCTGCCTTCTTGCCTACATGGCATGGATGCAACGGGAACATCAATTTCAACATAATCGTCGTTGCCGAATTCTAGTCATTACATCCCATCGACACACCTGCCGAGTCTGTTCCCCGCATCATTGGAGGGTTGGGGATGCTTTATCCTATGTCTTATCCCTTACCGCGATACAAACGTGTCTGCCTTCTTGACTAATTGACAGCCGTTAACAGCATATAATGACGTTTTATCGTCGGGCTTGTAAAAGGCTCCAAGCCAGCCAGGTGGAGCCAAAGTCGCTGTACGAGTTCCTTACACCACTCATGTCTACGAAAGTGCAGCACGACCACTATCGTTCTGAACGGCTGCTGTTTAGGATGCCGCACTACTCAGATCCAGTTGAAGTGCAACCCCGCCCTCCCCCCTCCTCCTCCAGTTACACAGCTCCAGTGAAGTGAAGCTATTAGGCATGATAGAGTTCTTTGATCAGTTACCGACGAGGTGTCAACCAATGGTCACTGAGCTACCTTCGAGGTACCGTCAAATTATCTACGCTTTCTAGCAATCGAGAACCGGATAATCTGAATATTCTAAAGTAAATTAAGTTGTCTGGCGGAGTGTAGAAACAATTTAGCACTGATCGTGTTTAAAATATCCGTCTAGTTTTTGGCAATAATAGATCGAGGAGTTACTTCCCAACATGTTCGGAGAGACTTTCACATATTTCAGGATCTATCAGTCTGAGAAATAAGGAGTACAGAAAGAAACCAAATTGGAAGCCTATAGCGGATTCAGATGCAAGTTTGAGCTCCTCAAATACCCGTTTATGTACGAGGGTTGCCCAGAAAGTAACGCACACCTTTTTTTTCTGAGCCGAAAACAATGCTACGAATGCGAAACGTTTCGTACACGTATGTATTATTTGAAGTCTCCTGAGTGACTGCGCCACGTTTCCGTCACTTCTGACAGACAGCGTAGCTGCAGGACAGTTTCAAAATGGCGTCTGTAGGTGATATACGTTACAAGCAACGTGCCGTCATTGAATTTCTCACTGCAGAGAAAGAAAATGTTGGGAATATTCACAAACACTTGTGCATAGTCCCATGGAGCATCTGCGGTCGACAGAAGTACGGTTAGTCGCTGGGCACGGAGAGTGTCATCAGAAGGCGGTTCGCTGGAGTTCCACGACTTGCATCGGTCGGGGAGGCCATCCACGGCTGTCACACGCGGCATGTTGCAGCGAACTGACATTGTCATTCGCGAGGGCAGACGCATTACGAGTCGAGAAGACATTGTGAGGATGATGAGGAGTGATTCACACAGCGAAGCACTGGCTCCGCCACAGGGACAAAGGTTGGTACTGACAGGGCATACACGCCCTAATTTCGCGCTGGAGGAAGGCCATAGAATGGGATGGAGATTATGTGGAAAAATAGGGTGTCTATATAAAACACCATTCTTTCGTGTGTGTAATTCTCGTTATGTTCAATAAAGAATTGTCGAAGGAAAAAATGCGGTTCATTACTTTCTGGATAACCCTCATATCTCATATGCATTGGATGGAAGAGAGTTCCTGTCGAGTATGCCCTGAATTGTATTCACTCTGCTCACGTTCGACGTTTTTCTTTGAGTTATGTGAGAATAATATTGGCAACCTCATGAACCTCGCTCGTCCCATGCCCAGACAGCGGCCACAGTGCTGCCAGTGAGACTGCTGCCACACTTCATCGCGAACACCACTGACCAGCCGCGCCGCAATGTCTTGAGCGGAGTATATGACTTATCACAAACATGTGTACGAACTGCTACTAAGCAGTCCGTATAAACTAATACTTCAGGGAGCGATTTTACGCTGTTAGGACTGTTGCAGACTTGTTTCCCCTCAAATTCATAAGACGAATTACCACCTATTGAAGTTTATCCATGGGCAGCGCTGTTCTGTATGCTACAGTACTGTGGCGCGAGGATTTCTCCGAATAGAATTTCATTATTGTTACTGGGGCATATTTGAGAGGGTATAACAAGGTGACACTCGATTTTGGATCGATAGTTATGACTTTTTTTAAATAAAATACTAAACAATTTACAAAGCTGACTTTAGACCTTTATTACACCCCATTAAGATTATATGATGCATTTTTTAAAGTAAAATCATTACAGCCACAGCACACACACGACTTCAGTGAAAGGCGTTCGCGGAGCACAAGGATGATTGGTCTCGTTGTAAGGTGGCTATAATTTCGCACCTTACAAGCACTCATCTACATGCTTTGCCGTGATTTAAAACCGGAACCGGATATCATTTGATAGGTTGTACATCGTATATATGAACATTTAAAGAAGACTGACATTGTCGCGTACGCCTTGTAAAAAGTCAACGCTTATTGCACGAAAGGTGATGGACGTTTTTACTATCAAAACGGCGTAATGAATGATTGCCTATACTAGTAGAGGTTTGGAACGCCAGTGGAAATGAAACCGCAGGCGTAACTCAGGCCCTGGGAGTAAAAGCCCGCACAGGTGTGTTGGTCCTGCTTAACACAGAAAGTAACCCAAGACCGGAGGTCTGAGCACCTGAGCTCTGAAGCACAATACAGCGGCGGCCGGTCGGTTTTGTAGTGGGGCCGGAAGGATAACCGGATAATACTTCGGAAACTCTGAAAATCTTGGATGCAGCAGAGAGGAACGAGAAAGCGTTATCTTGGAAATCACACAGGCTGGATTATTTCTGAGAATTTTTACTCTGAGAAGCATACCATTGTATGTATTCCTAATTAACGAGGACAGGTATTTCCCCGCAAGCTTTCTACCCTGGACGACAAAAGACTAAAACGTCGTTGGTCGGAGCTCGGAAGAATCTGTAGAGAGGGAGAATATTCCATGGTTTCGAGAGTATGATTCGCCTTTGCTAGTTACGAAGGAGGGGAGCCAAGCTTTGCTGGGAAGTCATCGGTGGAGACAATGAGGTTTTCTGTTTTGAGCGTTCGTGTTTGACGGTCGCTTAGTATCAGATTTTGTTGGTACAGATCGACTTGCTGTTTCAGCTCTCAGGCATGGATGTGTGTGATGTCCTTAGGTTAGTTAGGTTTAATTAGTTCTAAGTTCTAGGCGACTGGTGACCTCGGAAGTCGCATAGTGCTCAGAGCCATTTTTTTAGCTCTCAGGAGATTTTATGTTCAGAACGATTAGGCACTGCACCGTTTCGAACTTATACGATTCTGCTCTTCGCCTCCGGGTAGAGAGTCGTCGTTCAGTGCGCAGCGTTCAGTGATTGAGAGCACGCCCTCTGTCTAAACTCACGTAGAGATGTTATCTGAATTCCATCCTTGTGGCTGGGAGTTCGCGTTTCTTGTCTGTAGAACACAGACAGGAGAAGACAGAATTAGATCATACTAGTCAGAGGACTGCCTTCTGATATCCTAGTGTTTGAAAGCAGTTTTTTTCATTTTGTAGCAGGAGTTCTTCCAACCATCGTCGCAAACATGTATGAGAAACATCACTTCGACACAACGGATGCAGTACATACGGTGATACTGCTAATTGCTTCGGCTTATTACGGCTATAAAGCTAAACAGCTGAGGTTGCACACCAGTATACGGCCAAACTTTCAGGAAACATTCCTCACACACAAATAAAGAAAATATGTTATATGGCCATGTGTCCGGAAACGCTTAATTTCCATGTTAGAGCTCATTTTAGTTTCGTTCTTCCACCTACGCTCAATGGAGCACAATATCATGATTTCATACGGGATACTCTACCTGTGCTGCTACAACATGTGCCTTTACAAGTACGACACAACATGTGGTTCATGCACGTTGGAGCTCCTGCACATTTCAGTCGAAGTGTCCGTACGCTTCTCAACAACAGATTCGGTGACCGATGGATTGGTAGAAGCGGACCAATTCCAAGGCCTCCACACTCTCCTGACCTCAACCTTCTTGACTTTCATTTATGGGGGCATTTGAAAGCTCTTGTCTACGCAACCCCGGTACCAAATGTAGAGACTCTTCGTGCTCGCTTTGTGGACGGCAATGATACAATACGCCATTCTCCAGGGCTGCATCAGCGCATCAGGGATTCCATGCGACGGAGGGTGGATGCATGTATCCTCGCTAACGGAGGACATTTTGAACATTTCCTGTAACAAAGTGTTTGAAGTCACGCTGGTACGTTCTGTTGCTGTGTGTTTCCATTCCATGATTAATGTGTTTTGAAGAGAAGTAATAAAATGAGCTCTAACATGGAAAGTAAGCGTTTCCGGACACATGTCCAAATAACATATTTTCTTTCTTTGTGTGTGAGGAATGTTTCCTGAAAGTTTGGCCGTACCTTTTTGCAACACCCTGTATATCATATTTGAAAGTATTGTGGTCTAGTGTTTGGTACGTAGATGATGTCAGTCATCTCGCTTTATTTATATGAGATCGCGCAGCCATAAAAAGGGGCAGATTTGGGCAATTGATCAGTAATATTAGTTAGGAAATTCATTTGTGTTTCTTTATGTCCACTGGATATTGATATATAAACTTCTGTAATATATAAAAGCCCCCCATGAACCATGGACCTTGCCGTTGGTGGGGAGGCTTGCGTGCCTCAGCGATACAGATGGCCGTACCGTAGGTGCAACCACAACGGAGGGGTATCTGTTGAGAGGCCAGACAAACATGTGGTTCCTGAAGAGGGGCAGCAGCCTTTTCAGTAGTTGCAGGGGCAACAGTCTGGATGATTGACTGATCTGGCCTTGTAACATTAACCAAAACGGCCTTGCTGTGCTGGTACTGCGAACGGCTGAAAGCAAGGGGAAACTACAGCCGTAATTTTTCCCGAGGACACGCAGCTCTACTGTATGATTAAATGATGATGGCGTCCTCTTGGGTAAAATATTCCGGAGGTAAAATAGTCCCCCATTCGGATCTCCGGGCGGGGACTACTCAGGAGGACGTCGTTATCAGGAGAAAGAAAACTGGCGTTCTACGGATCGGAGCGTGGAATGTCAGATCCCTTAATAGAGCAGGTAGGTTAGAAAATTTAAAAAGGGAAATGTATAGGTTAAAGTTAGATATTGTGGGAATTAGTGAAGTTCGGTGGCAGGAGGAACAAGACTTTTGGTCAGGTGACTACAGGGTTATAAATACAAAATCAAATAGGGGTAATGCAGGAGTAGGTTTAATAATGAATAAAAAAAATAGGAGTGCGGGTTAACTACTACAAACAGCATAGTGAACGCATTATTGTGGCCAAGATAGACACAAAGCCCATGCCTACTACAGTACTACAAGTTTATATGCCAACTACCTCTGCAGATGATGAAGAAATAGATGAAATGTATGACGAGATAAAAGAAATTATTCAGGTAGTGAAGGGAGACGAAAATTTAATAGTCATGGGTGACTGGAATTCGTCAGTAGGAAAAGGGAGAGAAGGAAACATAGTAGGTGAATATGGATTGGGGGGAAGGAATGAAAGAGGAAGCCGCCTTGTAGAATTTTGCACAGAGCATAACTTAATCATAGCCAACACTTGGTTCAAGAATCATAAAAGAAGGTTGTATACCTGGAAGAATCCTGGAGATACTAAAAGGTATCAGATAGATTATATAATGGTAAGACAGAGATTTAGGAACCAGGTTTTAAATTGTAAGACATATCCTGGGGCAGATGTGGATTCTGACCACAATCTATTGGTTATGGACTGCAGATTGAAACTGAAGAAACTGCAAAAAGGTGGGAATTTAAGGAGATGGGACCTGGATAAACTGAAAGAACCAGAGGTTGTAGAGAGTTTCAGGGAGAGCATAAGGGAACAATTGACAGGAATGGGGGAAAGAAATACAGTAGAAGAAGAATGGGTAGCTCTGAGGGATGAAGTAGTGAAGGCAGCAGAGGATCAAGTAGGTAAAAAGACGAGGGCTAATAGAAATCCTTGGGTAACAGAAGAAATATTGAATTTAATTGATGAAAGGAGAAAATATAAAAATGCAGTAAATAAAGCAGGCAAAAAGGAATACAAACGTGAGATCGACAGGAAGTGCAAAATGGCTAAGCAGGGATGGCTAGAGGACAAATGTAAGGATGTAGAGGCTTGTCTCACTAGGGGTAAGATAGATACTGCCTACAGGAAAATTAAAGAAACCTTTGGAGAGAAGAGAACCACTTGTATGAATATCAAGAGCTCAGATGGCAACCCAGTTCTAAGCAAAGAAGGGAAGGCAGAAAGGTGGAAGGAGTATATAGAGGGTTTATACAAGGGCGATGTACTTGAGGACAATATTATGGAAATGGAAGAGGATGTAGATGAAGACGAAATGGGAGATAAGATACTGCGTGAAGAGTTTGACAGAGCACTGAAAGACCTGAGTCGAAACAAGGCCCCGGGAGTAGACAACATTCCATTTGAACTACTGATGGCCTCGGGAGAGCCAGTCATGACAAAAGTCTACCATCTGGTGAGCACGAT
Source organism: Schistocerca cancellata (assembly GCF_023864275.1). Classification (NCBI taxonomy): domain Eukaryota; kingdom Metazoa; phylum Arthropoda; class Insecta; order Orthoptera; family Acrididae; genus Schistocerca; species Schistocerca cancellata. The sequence goes on from NC_064628.1 coordinate 485,132,789, forward strand.
GTATGAGACAGGTTAAATACCCTCAGACTTCAGGAAGAATATAATAATTCCAATCCCAAAGAAGGCAGGTGTTGACAGATCTGAAAATTACCGAACTATCAGTTTAATAAGTCACAGCTGCAAAATACTAACGCGAATTCTTTACAGACGAATGGAAAAACTGGTAGAAGCCGACCTCGGGGAAGATCAGTTTGGATTCCGTAGAAATGTTGGAACACGTGAGGCAATACTGACCTTACGACTTATCTTAGAAGAAAGATTAAGAAAAGGCAAACCTACGTTTCTAGCATTTGTAGACTTAGAGAAAGCTTTTGACAATGTTAACTGGAATACTCTCTTTCAAATTCTGAAGGTGGCAGGAGTAAAATACAGGGAGCGAAAGGCTATTTACAGTTTGTACAGAAACCAGATGGCAGTTATAAGAGTCGAGGGGCATGAAAGGGAAGCAGTGGTTGGGAAAGGAGTAAGACAGGGTTGTAGCCTCTCCCCGATGTTATTCAATCTGTATATTGAGCAAGCAGTAAAGGAAACAAAAGAAAAATTCGGAGTAGGTATTAAAATTCATGGAGAAGAAGTAAAAACTTTGAGGTTCGCCGATGACATTGTAATTCTGTCAGAGACAGCAAAGGACTTGGAAGAGCAGTTGAACGGAATGGACAGTGTCTTGAAAGGAGGATATAAGATGAACATCAACAAAAGCAAAACGAGGGTAATGGAATGTAGTCAAATTAAGTCGGGTGATGCTGAGGGAATTAGATTAGGAAATGAGACACTTAAAGTAGTAAAGGAGTTTTGCTATTTAAGGAGTAAAATAACCGATGATGGTCGAAGTAGAGAGGATATAAAATGTAGACTGGCAATGGCAAGGAAAGCGTTTCTCAAGAAGAGGAATTTGTTAACATCGAGTATAGGTTTAAGTGTCAGGAAGTCGTTTCTGAAAGTATTTGTATGGAGTGTAGCCATATATGGAAGTGAAACATGGACGATAACTAGTTTGGACAAGAAGAGAATAGAAGCTTTCGAAATGTGGTGCTACAGAAGCATGCTGAAGATAAGGTGGGTAGATCACGTAACTAATGAGGTGGTATTGAATAGGATTGGGGAGAAGAGAAGTTTGTGGCACAACTTGACTAGAAGAAGGGATCGGTTGGTAGGATATGTTTTGAGGCATCAAGGGATCACAAATTTAGCACTGGAGGGCAGTGTGGAGGGTAAAAATCGTAGAGGGAGACCAAGAGATGAATACACTAAGCAGATTCAGAAGGATGTAGGTTGCAGTAGATACTGGGAGATGAAGAAGCTTGCACAGGATAGAGTAGCATGGAGAGCTGCATCAAACCAGTCTCAGGACTGATGACCACAACAACAACAACATATATAAAAGGCGTTTTAATCTACAATAAATCTATAAGCATAATCAACATTTAACATTTTGTAGTTTCTAGTTTCCTTAATCATTCATTTACGTAATTTATATGTTAAAGAACAACAAGGAGGAAATAGTATCACCATTAAGAGATCCTAAGATGTGCTTCAGGGGGGAGTCAGACAGGACCAAATCTTCATTTTCGCGTTCAGTATTTTCCGTTCCGCACATTCATTTTTACACCCGCTTGGAGTAGCACCTTGGATTGTCACAGCTTGGAAGCTACAACAAAATTTCAAAAATTGATTTGAAACCAACAATATTGTCTGACGTAGATCGTAGGAATATTTGAATTATGGTTTTTAACAAAATGGCGGCACTCTGAAATAAAAGTCAATTTTTTCTACAAAATGTCATTATGAAAACTTGGACCAAAAATCGAAATTAAAATATATGGCAAAAATCCTATGTAGTACAGTAGAAAAAACGACGACTCACAAGTTACAAAAAGGTATAATATAATAGCATGTATATTTCACGAGCTATGACTCCCGCCAAATTAGAAAATGTTGTTTTGAAAAAAAGCCTTATAAAGTTTCAACTACTGTTTTTTAATTTGAAACTGAACAAACTTTCGATTGCCAGTGCCAGAGCCGTACAGTTGGCAGCTTTATCGCCCATGTCGAAACACTCTCATTTTCACGAAATTATATCGATAACCTGGCTTCTGCTTATCCAACGAATTGCTTTTTGCACGAAGGGGAGCTTTTCTATCTGAATAAATGTGTTTGTTACTTTCAAGCAATCACAGTTTACTTCATATAGAAATGCAAAGAAAGTGAAAAGTTAATCAGACGCGAGACAAGCACTTGCTTTACCATAAACTGATCATATACGTAGAGAAATCTTGTTGACAATAGTTTTTATTTGATATTAATGAACTCTGTGAAACCGTCCGAAAACAACAGGACCCCTATTCCGTCGGTATCCACTATAGTATTACATCGGTTGTATTCGAGCGCTCGGATGCGCCAGATCCCCTTCCAGTGAATTGCGGTTTTAAAATATATGTGAATGAATGTTAAAAACAGACTCGCTAAGAAAAATGTTTAGCCAATAAAAAATTAGGCTGAAGGAATCTACCCGCTACTAACCCCTGGAGTAATTCGTTAATGACGTATTGCGAGGTGCTTCTGTGCCCACCACGCTAAAAGATATTATTCTAATCCCTCCGCCTAAGACTGGTGGAGCAATCCACGTGAGCAGCCTCCGTCTCGTCACTCTGCTAAATTAAGATTTTAAAATAATAGCGCGAGAAACGAATATTCGTTTGCAACCATTTCTGGGGAAGACTGAGAACACACGAGCATTGCGCCGTTACCCACTGAAGTACACACATCAAAAAAGTTTTGCATCACCCCGGTTCCCGGAACTCCTGAAGATAGGCGTTGACTGTGGATATTGTATCATAGATACAGTCCCTTTGACTTTTCAGAGGTCACTAAACCCGCCCGAAGATGTAAACAACCATGTGTGAGCAGCGCCTATTAGACTGAGGGGGTCCGACAGCCGAACAGTTCCAGTCGGTACACCGCTCGTGTTGTCTGTGGTTCAACAATGCATAGACGGTCAATACCGCGGTTCGATCGCGTCCGCATTGTTACTTTGTGCCAGTAAGGGCTCTCAACAAGGGAAGTGTCCAGGCATCTCGGAGTGAACCGAAGCGATGTTGTTCGAGCATGCAGGAGATACAGAGAGACAGAAACTGTCGATGACACCCAAGGGCTACTTCTGCAGTGGATGGCAGCTACCTATGGATTAAGGCTCGGAGGAACCCTGACAGCAACGCCACCATGTTGAATAATGCTTTTCGTGCAGCCCCAGCATGCCGTGTTATGACTCAAACTGTGCGCAACAGGCTGCATGATGCGTAACTTCACTCCCGACGTCCATGGCGAGGTCCATCTGTGCAACCACGACACCATGCCATAGCTGTTGAACTCAGTACTACAGTATTAGAGCCGGCCGGAGTGGTCAAGCGGTTCTAGGCGCTACAGTCTGGAGCCGCGCGACCGCTACGGTCGCAGGTTCGAATCCTGCCTCGGGCATAGATGTGTGTGATGTCCTTAGGTTAGTTAGGTTTAAGTAGTTCTAAGTTCTAGGGGCTGATGACCTCAGCAGTTAAGTCCCATAGTGCTCAGAGCCATTTGAACCATTTTACAATATTAGAGGAATGTCAGTGCTGAGTACCCCTTGAAATTTTGATTGATAACTATTTTGTCTAACCGTTTTCATGGACATGATGTCAAGTTCACTTAACTATCGAATTCATCTGCGTTTGAAGTGTCTTATCAGGGTCATGATCTAAAATAAAAATCTCAAGAGAACAAGTATTCCGCAGCTCGAAATTGGTAGTTGTTCACAGAATTATCAAATTAGACACGTGAAGTATTCTCGCTCTGAGAGCGAGTGATTGAATGGTACATACGAAAGGAAGGGAGGAAAATTACGAATTAACGTCCCGGCGACATCGAAGTCATTCCAGACGGAGCACAAGCTCGGATTGTTTCGAGGATGAGGGAGGAATACGGACGCGTCGTTTCAATGGAAACGTCTCAGCTTTTTCCTGGATCGATTTTGGGAAATCACGGAAAACCTGAATCTGGATGGCTGGACGCGGATTTGAACCTCCGTCCTCCCGAATGCGTGTCCACATTGCTAACCACTGCACCACCTCTCTCGGTTCATATACTTTTGCTCCCATTCGTAGCAACGTAGTATACTCCAGACAGTTCGCAGCGTCTTGACCGCTCCTTGGTAGGTACATTATTCCACAGAAATGTTATCGTTTTTCGTTTCTTCTGCAGAAACTCGAAGCTAAGGTTATAATTCTAAATGGGTGTTGTACGCGATCAGAGACCTCACTTCGCATTTCTCATCAGGAAAACCAGGCTTTCGCGGCTGATATTTGCATCCTTCATGATCACTTTTTTATGGGAACGATCCCGTGGACCACTACCTGAAACCTATAAAACAAAAATCACTAGGATACACATTTCTGTCAAGCATATAGGCTTGTAAGACTTCAGGTAACTATTTGCCTTAAGTATTGGTACTGGTGGGACATTCTACCGTATCTAAACATATAAATATCAAACGTTTCCGATGGTGTAGTGAAGTGGGACGTAAAACATTGATTTTCAGACCAGAAGTAACCAGTTAGGTTATTTTGACTTTTAGAAACTTGCTAAAGGTGGCCATATCCTTCCGAGCAATAAGAATAATTGCATTGCCTCCTCCACGAAGGAAGAGATGTTGGCTTGAAACTCTTCCGAGTAACAACAGAGCCCGACGTCAATCAAAGAAAATTACGAACGAACAGGTACACATGAAGCACAAACTGTCCATGCATGGAGTATCCAAAGAAGATTCAGGGCACAGTAAGACGCCACTAGATCTAAGCGAGTGAAAAAGCATTCTCTGCAGAGGAGTGTCTGCTGGAGTTTCGTTGACAACGTACAACGTTGATGACGATGTCCTGCAGCCTCTGTAATGGATACAGTGGAATTATCAATGGAGATGACTAGTGCCGTTTCCGTTAACGGTGAACGCGTAGGTAGATAACAAGAATATTATGATAAATATCTGCGAAGAACTGAATCGAACTCTGTGGTTTTTTTTAATAAAGGAGCAATTTCACCAAAAAGGGAATTACTAAGTGACCAATTAAAATTAAAACGTGCAAATTTGTAGCAAACATCCATGAAGAGCATAGTTAAGTCACATCATTGCATCTCCCTATGAATAATGGAATGCTACTTTGCTTACAACTTTCATTGACTCAGTTAGAAAATTGTTCGTAGCCCACTACATACAGAGCACTGTTCTATGAGATAGATATTTCAACAAAGTTTGACAGCAGTTTTGGATTCGTATGAGGAAACTTTTTAACACATTAGAGTATGTGGTAACAGGTAAGTGGCATGTGAATTAGCGATTAGTTAAATGCAGAGTATGCATGTTACTTTACGCGGTAAACAGTTTTTCCGGCTGTTTACGAAGAAACCCACAGACCAACAGAGAACTATGACGGGATATCCACTTTTCGCATGCGCAGGGTGTGTCGCTATTCACTACTAATGACCTTGCCAGGAAAAGAAAGAGATTAATACATTTATTTCATCAAACTAATATTCACTCATTAGATATTTTTAAAGGACAAAGATAAAAATTCTCTGTCGGGTTTAACATGTACAGAGATTAAACAAACTCTAGGACACGGTCATCCTAGCAAAATTCTCAGCCAGGATAAACAAGACATCTAGCTTGTTGTAGCATTATAAATCTCCAGATAAGCAACAAGAAATGTAATGAGAAAACTGTGTCATTATAAGAAATTGACCTTGGGAATAGAATTTAGCATGCTCCATATTTCTGATCCAGAAGGAGGACTCCAACTTATTGCAGAGCCGTTACATGCTGTAACTACTGAAACGTTCTAAAAAATCTTGTATAAGACCGGTGCCATTTCTCGTTCTTAGAGCATGATAATCGCCGCAGCCTTTAATCTCTGTGACTAATACTATTTATAATGTTGTAAAATGTAATGAATACAGCAATAACATGGCAGTACGGCATTAGCGATCAAGTTTTCTGTTTGTGAACAGGTTCCGATGCACCGTTAGGAAACACCTTGTATAAATCGGAATAGAGTCTGGCAGACGTACTTCTGATTTTTAAGTTTTTTCATCGTATGCAGTGGCTTTTGACTTTAGATATTAATGAAATATTACGGCCTGGGATCTTACCAGCTTCCTCGCAGTATTTTGGAATTATCTGAGTATAATATCCTTAGTGATGTCTACTATGTTTATAGGATAATCGCTAAACATCTAACGCAATATTCAGATAGTATTGACTAAATGGAAAGAAGCAATATGAACTTTCAACGAGGTGAATATTGATAAACTGGGAGATACTTATAATATTGAACCGTGATTTATTGTCAAAGAATATTCTTAAGAATTTATTTTATTTCCTAGCGATTCATCAAGAACATTAACATATTTAATCACACTATGTAAGCACGGAAGTAGTTGCCAGGGAGTAACTGATGAAATCATAACCAAATTCCTTTTAACAAATGGGAATTTTATTCACTTTAATAGTGCCTAAAAGCATTTTCTTAAAAGAAACAGATTTAAAATTATAATCAGAAAGCACCCTCTAAATATCAAAGTTACAATTTATTCAGAGGCAGAAAGAAACAAGTTTTGACTGTATGAGCTTTCGGGCAGAGAACCTTGCCGCTCCCTTTTGACACGGCCGTAGTCACGACCGCTCACAACAGCCTCTGAAAGATTACACTGGTACCAATCTGCAACACACCAGATAACTTTAAATTAAGAGTTTTAACAATTTACACAAGCACACGAACTACGCACTCCCCATAAGAGGGATGGAAATGGTACAAAACACTAACAATTAAAATATTAACCTTGCCACCGAAGGTGCAATTTGATTTTACCTTCTAAGAAAAGTCTTACAGTGAAAGGGTGGCAACTTTTTATAGTAAAACGATCATTTAAATAAAAGCCCATGAAATGCAATCTTATATAAAATTCTACAAGGTTGACCAAACAATAGTTAAGATGCTCTACAGTACAAAGATACCGCCTCTCAAGATCATAGGCAATGATATCAAAGTTTCCAAAGCTCAAAACATACACTCCTGGAAATGGAAAAAAGAACACATTGACACCGGTGTGTCAGACCCACCATACTTGCTCCGGACACTGCGAGAGGGCTGTACAAGCAATGATCACACGCACGGCACAGCGGACACACCAGGAACCGCGGTGTTGGCCGTCGAATGGCGCTAGCTGCGCAGCATTTGTGCACCGCCGCCGTCAGTGTCAGCCAGTTTGCCGTGGCATACGGAGCTACATCGCAGTCTTTAACACTGGTAGCATGCCGCGACAGCGTGGACGTGAACCGTATGTGCAGTTGACGGACTTTGAGCGAGGGCGTATAGTGGGCATGCGGGAGGCCGGGTGGACGTACCGCCGAATTGCTCAACACGTGGGGCGTGAGGTCTCCACAGTACATCGATGTTGTCGCCAGTGGTCGGCGGAAGGTGCACGTGCCCGTCGACCTGGGACCGGACCGCAGCGACGCACGGATGCACGCCAAGACCGTAGGATCCTACGCAGTGCCGTAGGGGACCGCACCGCCACTTCCCAGCAAATTAGGGACACTGTTGCTCCTGGGGTATCGGCGAGGACCATTCGCAACCGTCTCCATGAAGCTGGGCTACGGTCCCGCACACCGTTAGGCCGTCTTCCGCTCACGCCCCAACATCGTGCAGCCCGCCTCCAGTGGTGTCGCGACAGGCGTGAATGGAGGGACGAATGGAGACGTGTCGTCTTCAGCGATGAGAGTCGCTTCTGCCTTGGTGCCAATGATGGTCGTATGCGTGTTTGGCGCCGTGCAGGTGAGCGCCACAATCAGGACTGCATACGACCGAGGCACACAGGGCCAACACCCGGCATCATGGTGTGGGGAGCGATCTCCTACACTGGCCGTACACCACTGGTGATCGTCGAGGGGACACTGAATAGTGCACTGTACATCCAAACCGTCATCGAACCCATCGTTCTACCATTCCTAGACCGGCAAGGGAACTTGCTGTTCCAACAGGACAATGCACGTCCGCATGTATTCCGTGCCACCCAACGTGCTCTAGAAGGTGTAAGTCAACTACCCTGGCCAGCAAGATCTCCGGATCTGTCCCCCATTGAGCATGTTTGGGACTGGATGAAGCGTCGTCTCACGCGGTCTGCACGTCCAGCACGAACGCTGGTCCAACTGAGGCGCCAGGTGGAAATGGCATGGCAAGCCGTTCCACAGGACTACATGCAGCATCTCTACGATCGTCTCCTTGGGAGAATAGCAGCCTGCATTGCTGCGAAAGGTGGATATACACTGTACTAGTGCCGACATTGTGCATGCTCTGTTGCCTGTGTCTATGTGCCTGTGGTTCTGTCAGTGTGATCATGTGATGTATCTGACCCCAGGAATGTGTCAATAAAGTTTCCCCTTCCTGGGACAATGAATTCACGGTGTTCTTATTTCAATTTCCAGGAGTGTATTTCAGGTATTAGGCCGTTACACTCCAAGCAATAAATTCGTTAACACACCAAATCCGACAAACATAACAGAGGCAGCTACTAACGTACGTTAGATAGGGAGATTACCGAACAACCTGAACCGCAGATTGCTCTAACCCTCCCCTACTCCACAAGGGAAAATCGGACAACCCAATTTATAAACAACCACCTTCCCGCAGGTGGGCAAACGGAGAAGAATGGTGGATGTTTGCGGTTAAAAACTCGTAATGACATGTTCACCCTGACGATGGCTAGGCACTACTGTGAAACTACTAGAAGTATTAGAAATATGTACGGAACCAGGGTTAGAACTTGGAAAATTGCCTTTTGGAGGAAATGCTCCCACCGAATAAGCTATCTACGTAAAATGATCAGCCAGAACATCATGGCCACCGACATACTATCAATATGAACCCGTCCAGGCGATAGCAGCGTCACCTGACGAGGAATAGAGGCTAGTCAGACGCACGCACGTTGCATGTACTATCAGTGAACGTGCTGTCCGTGTGTAGAATGAGGAATGCGCGCTATCTATCTGAGTTTGATCGAGGGCAGTTTGTGATGGCCCGGGAGTCTCGATACGAGCGTTACGGAAACTGCACGACTTGTCGGGTGTTCGAGAACTGCTGCGGTGAATGTCTTCATCACGTGCCGAAACCAAGGCGAAACCACATGCAGATGTCGTAGGGTTGAGAGGCTACCCTTCATTACAGATACCAGACGTCGTAGACCGGGCAGACTGGTAAACCCGCACAGGCGGCGAAATGTAGCGGAACTAATATCAGACTTTAACGCTAGGTAGAGTACAAATGCGTCTGAACACATAGTGCACCAAACACTCCTAAAAATGGGCCTTCGCAGCCGACGACCTATGCATGTGCCAATGTTAACACTACGACGTAGCCACCTATGACTGAAATGGCCACGTGACCGTCGGCATTGGAGTTGCATGGTCTGATGAATCGCGATACCTCCTTCATCATGCCGACAGGAGTTCGCGAATCCGCGTCTTCCAGGGGAACAGCTCCTAGACACCAGTACTTCGGGATGGAGACAAGCTGGCGGCGGCTCCATTATGCTCTGGGAAACATGGATATGGCCGGCCGTGGTGGCCGAGCGGTTCTAAGCTCTTCAGTCCGGAACCGCGCGACTGCTGCGGTCACAGGTTCGAATCCTGCCTCGGGCATGGATGTGTGTGACGTCCTTAGGTTGGTGAGGTTTAAGTAGTTCTAAGATCTAGGGGACTGATGGCCTCAGATGTTAAGTCCCATAGCACTCAGAGCCATTTGAACCATTTGAAACATTGCTGTGGGCATCCACGGGTTCTGTAGACCTGGTGCAACGCACTATGACGGCCAACGAGTATCGTACACTGGTTTCAGACCATGTAGACGCTACATGATGATCATGTTTCCCGACGGCAGTGGCATTTGTCAACAAGATAATGCGCCATTTCGAAACCCCAAGTGTGATGCAGTGGTTCGAGGAACACAATGGCGAGTTCCACTTCGTGTGTTGGCCTCCCAACTCGCCGGATCTGAACCCTGTCGAACACATCAGGGATGTGACTAAACGTGCGTCAGACCTCATTGTCTCCTTCCTGGAATTTACGGGGATTAGGTGACTTGTGTGTCAGATGTGGTGCCATTTCCCTCCAGCAACCTACCTATGCCTCATCGATTCCATGCCACGACGCGTCGCCGCTGTTACCATTACCAAAGGTGGACGTACCGGCTATTACGTAGGTGGTCATAATGTTCTGGGTCATCAGTGTAGATAACCGACGTGCTACTTGTCTATTTTCTGCTATCCTCCCATGCCCTGCTGAAGAAATACCCGGAAAAAAAATGCGGAAGCTGCCACTAGGCCCTGCAATGTATGTAGTAGGGATTATCTGAAATTATTTAGGAAATTTCTTTTTGTCAGTATTCACAATGTTTATTTTCTTTTTATAAAATATGTTTCTGGTGCATATAGGCATTATGGTTTAATTACTGGATTGTAATGGTTTGGTTATGGTTACGTGTGCCTGGAGATACATGTCTTATAGATATTTTGGGTATGTCAGCATCCAGTGTCCATCTTTTGGTGACTAGTTTCGTTTCTTTTGTTTCGATTCCATTTTTCTGAGTTATTTCACAGAAATATTTAAATTATGGAAGATGCTTAATTTTATCGTATTTCATCTCTATGGGTTTTTTTTCTGCATTTTCTTTCAAGACTTCTGTTGCATTTTGGACTGGCGAAATGCCGCGGGTTAACTTTGCAATCTATATATAACTCGCCTCTGCGTAAAGTGATTGGTTGGTCAATTTTAAGGATTGATTTCTGTCTACGCCGTTCTCGCAGCCTTTTCTGAAGAACACAGTTGGAAGGTAATGGAGGTAGCTCGTCTCCTTGCCTTACTCCAAGTTTGATTTCGAAAGGCTCCGAATGTTCCCACATAAATTTAACCTAGGACTTTGTGACTGTCTGTTTTATGACATCAAGTGTTTTCAGATCTAGACCTTGTTCTTTTGATATTTCAAAGTGTGTTCGCGGTCATCTGAGTCACAGCACTTTTGAAAACAACAAATGTGCGAACGAAATTTTTGCTACAAATTCTGTGATGTTTGATGATTCGTATTACGTTTAAGATTTATTGTGGACCGGAACGGCCTGGTCTCTATTCTGAACGACAGTCTCCAGCTCTCGTTCAAGTTGTTTCTGTATCTTATCAAGAAGCCAAAGAGAATTTTGTACGCTACAGATGTTGGTGAGGTTCTTCTGTAGCTATTAACATTAAATATGTTCTGTTTCCCTTGGTGTGTGACGGGTGAATTAACGCCTCTGGAATATGTTCAGTTAGCCAGATGTTCTTCATGATTGTTGATGAATTCTTTTATGGTGTGTGAGATTGCTGATATGAGGATTTTTGCTATAATTCCATCTCCACCCAAGGCAGTATTTTTTTTAGCCTTTTGGTCTGTCTCGCTATTTAACATTCATCTGGCGTAATGAACTGGTGTTCTCAGGTTCTTGTGGTGGAAATCTTTGTGTTGATTCTGAGCCGTTAAGTAATTCTTTGAAATACTGCAAGTTTCTTGAAGTTTACATGAAGTTTTTTGATCCAACTGCCCATTTTCTTTCTTGAAGCAGAGACTTTGTTACTGATATACTGTGAGTTTAATTCTGAAGTTCTCACCGAAATTTCGTATGTTGCTTCTTTCTGAGTCATTCTTGATTTCAAGTAAAATTGATCTTTTAGAATTTTCTTTTGGTCATTCTGATTAATCTGTCTCCTCTTTCTTCAGTGCCAGGAACGATTAGTAGTTTTCTCATGTCTTATTGCTCCAATTGTTTTATGCATCCTGTTGAGATTGAATTGCATACTCACATTCCACATTCCATCAGGGGTGCTTTTTCCTTCTTTGCGGAGAGATTAGTGTCTGTGCTGTTGAGTTTTAAATTGTTTGTTTGCTTTTTCTTTAGTTCTTCAGTGAGAGATGGTTGGATGGGAGATGGGTATATCCAACTAGTGTCAATTTTGGGTATTTGTGTCTTCTTTTTTGTGAGTGAAATTTTAAATGTAGTATTATTTTTGACAGGCAATGGTCTTAGTGTAGCTTTCCACCCTTTCTTACTTCGACGTCCATAATTTGTCTGTGGTTTTAATAAGAGATTGCTACATGGTCAATTTTAAATTCACCGATGAATGAGTTTAGTGATCTCCATGTCATCAATTTTAATGGTTCCTTTGTGAAATGTATTTACATGATTTTAAGATTCAGTATTATGCAGAGTTCAACCAATCTTCACCCGTTCTGCTTAGTCGATTTATGTGCTGCGAAGTTCCCAGTTGTTTTCCTGTACTTTCTGTCTTTGCCTAGCTGTGCACTGAAATCGTCTACTAGGAATTTGACAGGGTTTTTAAGAATTTTAGATGGTATTTCTTCTACTGTTTCCTGATTTGTGTACCTTTTCGTGGTTGATTTCATTTTCATCATTCATTTGCACGTGTACACTGATGTTTTATTTTGCACACTTTAGGGTGATTATCGTTAGTCTGTTATTTACAGTCTTCACATTTGTTATGGAGGCGAGCATGTCTCCCTTGATTGCGAAAGCGAACCCTAAAATTGGTGTGTTTTCAACATTCGTTTGTTCCGTTTACTCTTGAAAAGTCTGTAGTTTCCAAGATCCATTGCATTTCCGTTGGCCTGACTTGTTTCTTGTAGTGCCTGTATCATACTTTTTGTTCGTTTAGGGTTTGCTCTAGTTCAAGCAACTTTCCTGCTTGTAACAGACTATCCGTATTTAGTGTTCCGAGAAAGGTTTTGGTATTTGGGCAAAGTTAGCCAGAGGGCTCCGATTCCCTCTATTTGCGTGTCCGTCCAGGCGCCCCAGACTCGACCGGTGCGGTTGGACTCTTCCTGACATCGGTGACTAGCCAGGTAAAAAATTAGTTTCCTGTCAAGAAAACTAAACTTTCCCGCCTCATCGTCAGGATCACTGCGTAATGAGTCACCCCGCCACAATGGCGTCTAGCCCATTTCGTTTATTTAATGTGAGACTTCGGTAACTTGCAGTTACATCGAGCTTTAAAAAAATTAGTTTTTGAAGATCCATCATATAGATGTGGGTACTGGACAGCGGCCTGACAATAATTCGTAGAAAAAGGATACCATCAGCCGCAATTCTTATTAAAAATGTTGTTATGCGTGCAACCAGTTTCGACGCTTCGGCCCCTAAACTAAAAACGAATCAAGACATAAAAACCTTGGCGCACGTATTATAGACTGTACCGTATATACGGAACTTGATACTGTGGACTTTTATGATACTCTTCGTGAACACTTCAAACACACAACTGTTGTGCACCAATATTTGGATGTTTCCATCTGGTTTTCGCTTAGGGACCTGAAGATGATGTTAATGAGGCGTCGAAACTCGTTACTTGAATAAAAAAAATTAGGAATAATTAAGACTAATTGTATCTTCTTTGCATGAGATTAAACATCAGTTGCACTCCAGAGAAGTACATGGACATTTACGAAATTCTGTGAGTGGCTTCCACATCACAAGATATTCAAACGATGCATCACCTGCAGGATATGCATTGTTCGTGTGTTGTCTGTCGTATATATCTACAGCTACATACATACTCTATAAACCAGTGTACAGTTGGTGGTGGAGGGTGTTCCGTACTAATACGCACGATTTTCTGTTATATTCCACTTCGTGTTGAACGAAGGCAATATCACTGTTTACACGCCACCTTACGTTGCCTTACCTCTCTTATCTTATCATAAGGACCCACATGCAAGATTTACGGTGTTGGCAGCATAACGGTCGTATAATCTTCTTCGAAGACAGGTTCTCTTAACTTACCCGACAGTGTATTCCGAGAGTTTCATCTTCTTTCTTCCAGTGATTCCTATTTATGTCCCACGAGTATTTCTATTACACTTTAGTGTGGTTTACGCCGAACTGTCACAGTCCTAGCTGCATACCTCTGACTTCAATCAATGTCTATTGCAATGCCTATTTCATGACGACTCTAACTTTGGAATAATTTTCTAAATTTTCACTAGTGTCTCGTATGCGACTACGTTTAGAGATACAGTGCATTTCCATTACACCCCTTAACGTTTTTAAGTATTTTATGTGCCTTCGTTAATGAGTTTACCTGATAGTCCCATTTAAAATCACTACTTAGTATTATTACCCCTAAAAATTTACACGATGTGATGTGCTCAAATGTTCACCAGTAATCTGGTAATCGATAGTGTCATGTATTTTTCTTTTAATTATAATCATTATAACGCACTTACTTACGTTTAAAGAGAGCTACCATTCAGTAGACCAAAAGGAAATTTCGCCATAGTCTTTCAATATTTTCTCACGCCCGTCCAACGACTATAATTTGCAGAGAGCACAAAACGATCTCGTAGTGTTACCTATCGTATCTGGTAAATCGTTTATATATATTACGAACATTAGTGGTGCTTTCTTCGTTGGGACACTCAAGATGTTACTTTCTCTTCTCAATACAATTCACCGTCCAGTATAACGTGCTGGATTCTGTTACTGATATATTCATTGAACCTATCACATACCCGCGAAGGTACTCGATGTGATCATATCTTGGTTCATAGTCGGCGTTGCATTCCTATGAAGTTGGTGCCGTAGCTCGTAGCGTTTTTCCCTAAGTTTAATAAACATAAAAGATACACACACGAAAGGCTTTACTCATCAATAATATAGTCTCCTTTACTATTTACTACAGTCTGCCACCGCTGGGGTAACTTTTCGATTCCACGACAGTAGACTATACGTCTTTCTGAGGCAAAGAACTCGTTCGGAGAGCATATTCATTCGCAAAGGAATTTCTTTGAAAGTTGTTCGACAGAGAGCGGAAAAAGTGAAAATCTGAGAGAGCAAGATGAAGTGAATAAGGTGTCTTATGCCAGTCTGGCAGATTGTGAGCAGGTGTTTTCGTGGAGCGGCATCACTTCATGCAATATTCCTGGTCATTGTTCTAGGACTGCGTCTGCAAGAAGTTTCAGTTGTTGACAATAAATGTTAGCAGTGATGATTACACCACGGGTTTGTAGTTTGTAGTTTACCACACATTCGCTGTTCCAGCAGATGAATTACATTATGTTTTGCTGATGTACTCAGGTTCAAATGGCTCTGAGCACTATGGGACTTAATATCTGAGGTCATCAGTCCCCTAGAACTTAGAACTACTTAGACGTAACTAACCTAAGGGCATCAGACACATCCATGCCCCAGGCAGGATTCGAACCTGCGACCTCAGCGGTCGCGCGGTTTCTAACTGTAGCGCCTAGAACCACTCGGCCACCCCGGCCGGCGATGTACTCAGGTCTTTGTACGGGGAGTTGCTCCTTTGTTTGAGCCCAACATTTCCTTTCTTTTCCTTCCGTTAGCATACAGACACCATTAATCGTCACCACTAACAATAAACGTTAGGAATGGTCGGTGATGTTCACGAGCCAACTGTTGACAACAAACTAGAGATGCACAAAAGGTCACCTGCTGATTTTGTGATTTTGGCTTAGAGCTTGTCATACCCGGTTTTTGAACCTTCAACACTGCATGAAAATGTCGCATGATGGTGGCATGATGACATTTCGTAACATTTGCCAGTTCCAGAGTACACTGATAAGGATAATTGTGGATTAATGCGTTTAAATATATCTTCCTAAACGTAAGGAGTCACTAATGTCAAAACGATCCTCCTTAAAACGAGGAAACCATTTTCTTGTCATATTCTTTATAATGGCACTATACCCAGAAGCGGCGCATATGTTTCTGGCTGCCTTCGCTGATGTCACCCCTCTACTGGACACAAAGAGAAGAATGTATCGTTCTAGTTAATTTAGTACACATAATCTCAGTACTCGTAACAAAACACACATTATCTCTGTGTCAGACAATGTGTCGTCGCAACATTATTACATTTTTTATGATACATATCCGAGAAGAGTTAGTTAGACAGCCATTGATCGGTTACTTCGCAGCAGATCGAGCTTCTGTCTCCTCGTGTATCGTGACTTCTCAATAAGATACAACGTGCTATGTGACGGTTGGAGATTTCGACGCTGAAGATTATGCTTCAACGTCGTCATATATTTTCAAGTGCTCCAAATTGGAAAAAAGCCGTCTACATACAAAGGCATCTCTAGATAATTGATATAAGTTGAACTACTCTATACATTCTCTATGCGTCCCAACGTCGACTTTGGCTAGCGTTTGTAACTTGAGCTTCCTCTTCGAAATTTTGTTATTGTTTGCCTCTCTCTTAAACAGCAGTTACAAGAAGCTGGTTGGAAAATTCGTGAAGTTAGTGCAAAGTTGTGGGTTGTCAAATTACTTTAAAGGGTGCTTTATAAGAATCCTAATATTTCTTCGCTGTTCCATTTCCTACGTAATAAGGACTGCTGTCACTACTGTTAAGGTTCCCGGGTTCGATTCCCGGCGGGGTCAGGGATTTTCTCTGCCTCATGATGACTGGGTGTTGTGTGATGTCCTTATGTTAGTTAGGTTTAAGGAGTTCTAAGTTCTAGGGGACTGATGACCATAGATGTTAAGTCCCATAGTGCTCAGAGTCAGCCACTACTGTTAAAATGATATGTTCCATTAGATGTCATATGGTACCCTTAATGTTCACAAAGTTGATGTAACGAGATACTTCACTGCTCAAGTATACTTGGTAACCCTTCAGCTTCCTTTCAGTCTCATTAATTTGCAGTGACGTTATCTGAGGCTGTAGGTACCACGACAATGAATAGCGCATTAGGCAGGTCAGTTAAAGAGCAATAGACTTCTCTAAAAGAATGTGGTGCCCTACAGTTTGTGGAAATAGAAAAACGCCATGATTCACTGCCAAGAGCTACTGATAAAAAGTTCCATATTACAGGACAGTTTCGGTCCACAGATCATCATCAGGTATCATACAATATTTACAACATCTTAAAAGGCGGTATAAAATCAGTGGCGTCAGATAATATAAAATATATAATTCGTCAATGTTGACAAATAGTCCTATAAATTATGTCGTCAATAGCAAATGCACAAATATCTATTTGATGCATAGAAATAGACGTTAAAAATCTATAAATGTACTAATTTTTTCAGTTAATGTTCTTCATTCAGTTATCGTTACAAAGTCGTTGAAAGTATGTTTCGGGTTTGAAAGTTTCAAATAACTGACAGACTCATGTAGTGCTAAGGAACACCGGAATGATCGGACTTAATTTGACGACAGATTTCAGTTTACTGTCAGGCAGGTTGTTCCAGAAGTCTTCAGTGATTTGCTGCGATGACCTGCCCCTATGTAACAGTAAGATTTACAACGATTTAGAAGTCACCAATTAGTCGTTTGAATTCAGATTTACTTCCTTCTTAGCAGTCACTGATTAGTGTTTCTCTTTCAGTTCCGCTTGGAATTAAGTTTCAAGTGTCACGATGGGTAAAAATTCAATTTCTTTATGAGAATATCGTGAAGATCATTATAATTGCAGCCGTTGATTAGCACATAAATATAAGATTATTTTGCAAATCTGCATCTTGTATTGTACCTTTATTGTCTGAGAGAACGGCGTCTACCAATCTGCATCTACATCTAGTGTAGAAACGGAGTTTTAAGCTTGTAAAGTAAGTCAGAAATTCTACTGTTGTTCTCTACGCCCGTGCCCCTGCTGCGGAGCTAGTAGACTGCCCCGCTTAGCGCACGCTTGCGACCGCCTGTGGTAAGTCGCAGCCTGCTCAGAATCATTTTTTTCCCCACCTTAAATGTATTTAAGGAAGACAAAACACAAGAAACACACACACTGATGACATCTATTTATTCATTTTTAAGTTACAAGAGTTCAGTGTCTGGTCATTTGTGACAATAAATACGTGCTGAGATTGTGCGTATGTCGAATTCATGATTGTGGCTCATATTATGAGTTGGTGCTAATTTACATTTTCTTATGCCACTTTTTACAGTCTTTACGTAAAAATACGCGAACTTTAAATTTTTCTTAGTAGAAGAAGATGATGTCAAAGCAGAAATGTGCTGCTTGTTCAATTTTCAGAAAGTGACCTTTATTGTGTGATAAGGCGTTCAAACGAATGTTGTCGAAATTCTCCCATTAAAACAAAGATGAAAGAGACGTATGCTATACTGGTAAAAGCGCTTTCTTCAAATTTCAGAGTGGTACGTGAGTTATTGCGAAATAGGCAGAATGTGAGATAAACTGTTTCATGTTAGAAGCCTTAACACTTACCTAATGTCAGTTTGAACTGGATTCCAACTTTATTTCTAAGGTCTCCTCAATCCCCTCTTTCTGTCTCTAAACTGTGTGTGTGTGTGTGTGTGTATGTGTGTGTGTGTGTGTGTGTGTGTGTATGTGTTGGTGGGTGGATAGGTGTGTGTGCGGTTTTTTCTGTGTATTCTGTAGAGGTATTCCAGATTCGTTAGAAAGAGGAGCACAGTAACGTGCCAATAATACAATCCGGGGGAACTTTAATCAGAAAGAAGCGAGATATGCTAAATATAAACACAAAGCCTGCCGACTGGACTTTAGAGGTGCTGCCAGTCTTGACTGTGAATTCCTCTTGTGCTATTTCTTGAACTAAATTGGGTAGATAAAATTTCTGAATTCAATAAAATGTCCTGAAAATGTTCTCCTGTTATACGATCCTAGAATAATTCCTAATTCTATAGCTGAAATATTCACCAGCAGGAGACATTCCGGAACGTAAAATAAAACTGAAGCTTGGACGAATATTTGATTGAATCAAAGATCACAGTTACATCCTGTAATATCCTAGCATGATTCATAAGTGTGAATGTGACCTCCCTTAAAGGAAAATCATGTGCAATGAAGACATGCAACATCATTTTTGGAGCCTAACGCGTATCCACTAAAGAATATGAACTCTAGCAGTCGTTTAGAAGCATTAGCGCGGTCTAACGCGCCCATTCCCAAGCGGGAAGGCTTGCCGGTCCCCGGCAGGAATCCGCCCGGCGGATTAGCGTTGAGGTCCGGAGTGCCTGCCAGCCTGTGGATGGTTTTTAAGGCGGTTTTCCATCTGCATCGGCGAATGCGGGCTGCTTCCCCTTATTCCGCGTCAGTTACACTACGTCGGCGATTGCTGTGAAAACACTGTCTCCACGTACGCGTACACACTCATTACTCTACGACGCAAACATTTGGGGTTAACGCTCGGCTGGTATGAGACGTTCCGGGGAGGAGGGGGGGTGTCCACTGGGGGCCGAACCGCAAAGTAAGTCTGGACGCGGCTGCAGATACATCTTTAGTCCTGAAAGAGTTGTGTACGAAATGTTCCGCAAAGCTGCATGAGCACCGCCACGCCATCATAATAATCCTTGTAGTTCATAGCATAGGAATGGCTATTGCAATGTAACATCATCTCAGTATACCACTTCTACAAGCCCGCTCCAACAAAGGTTAAGATCCAGAAAATAAAATGTCAAAATGCAGAAAACCGAAAGTCTTACACAGAATTGAATGACAACTTTCAATAAACGATTTAAAGCTTTCAGTTAAGTATGTTTATCGTTTCCGTGAGAATATTTCCACTAAATTCTTCAATTCGTAGTCAGAATGCTGGCATTTAGTTTACACAGAATATTGTTTAAGAAACTCTCCGTAACCCATCCCAGAATATCGCTCCAGTGTGCGGGTTACACTCCACATAGGACTAACGACGACAGTGAACTTTAGCTAAGTGAGAAATCCAGTAATATATTGCAATAGCCGGCCGATGTGGCCGTGCGGTTCTAGGCGCTTCAGTCTGGAACCGCGTGACCGCTACGGTCACAGGTTCGAATCCTGCCTCGGGCATGGATGTGTGTGATGTCCTTAGGTTAGTTAGGTTTAAGTAGTTGTAAGTTCTAGGGGACTGATGACCTTAGAAGTTAAGTCCCATAGTGCTCAGAGCCATTTGAACCATTTTTTTTGTACTGCAGTACTTTACGTATCATTCCCGGAGACCGTAAATAAAGATCAGATAAATTACAGCGCTTCCAGAGACATTTAAGCCATCATTCTTCTCGAGTTGTATACGAGAGCGGAATGGAAGGAAACCATAGAATGTCGCACTGTGGGAAGTACCCTCAGCCATGCATTTCATAGTGGTTCACAGTGTCTGGCTGTAGAAACAGGTACAGAGGTATAAAACTTTCAACACTATACTAACATCGTTGAGTCCATTTAAAAAGTATGGGTGAAAAGATGCAGTACATTTACTCATAAACTTGGGTAAGATTACTTATCTAAATCCAGATATTTTCGATTATTGTTAACTACTTGTTGCTAAATGATTCACTCTGCGTACCTGTTCGTATATTATGCAACTTTTTCCTGGTATTGTTCTGATATCATCATTCTATTTACTCACTGTGTTTTGGTTGAGACATCCGGCCTTCGACTGTGTAAGAAGGACTTCCTCTCCTGTTTCAACGTTTTCATCTCAGAGTAGTATTTACATCCAATGTTTCCATTTATTTGTTGAAGATATTCCAGTCCGTACCTCCCCCACAATTCTTACCATCTAAAGCTTCCTCTAATACCACTGAAGTTATTCCCCAATGTCTTAACGTATGTCCTACGATGTGGTCCCTTCTTCCAGTCAGTGATTTCCATATATTGCTTACCCTGTTAATTCTCCAGAGAAAGTCCTTATTCTTATTAGACGACCTAATTTTCCTGCTTTCGCATAACACCTCATACAGCTCAAACACTTCAAATCCCTTCTTTTCAGGTTTTCGCAAAGTCCGTGATTTACTTCCATAGAATTCTATGCTGCAAACGTAGGTTCTCAGAAAAATCTTCCTCAAATTACGGGGTTGTTGGGTACTAATTATTTTAGCGAGGTATGCCTTATCGTCCTGGTTTCGTCTGGTATGTGTAATTTTGCTTCCAATGGGAAGAGCTCCTTCACTTCATCTACTATGCGCTCATCAATTTTGATAAGCTCATCTCATTTATGCTACTCCTCATTACTTTCGTCCTTCTTTGGTTTGCCTTCGATCCGTAATGTATGGCCATTAAACAGTTCATTTCATTCACGAGATCAAATAATTCCATCTCACTGCCACTGAGGATAGCAACCTTATCCAAGTAAATTTTAATACGACTCATGAGTCTTTTATTTCCACCACTGCTTCTTCAAACTGCAGGTTCGGCGGTGGGAGAGGAAGACTGCTTCCCCGCCTAGCACGCTTTTTAATCCTTGTACTGTCATCTTGCTCCTCTATTCTTAATGTTAATATCGGTTCTCGTGTATTGTATTGAACACTAGCTGTTACCTGCGGCTGTGCTCACGTATCAGTAGTTTTGTTGTGAAGAGTGACGGTGAGTAAGTAAGCTACTGCACATGCAATTACATCAGCTGCCCTCACGTATCTGCATCGAGCGAGGTGGCGCAGTGGTTAGCACACTGGACTCACATTCGGAAGGACGACGGTTCAATCCCGCGTCCGGCCATCCTGACCCGTGATCTCCCTAAATCGCTTCAGGCAAATTCGGGAATGGTTCCTTTGACAGAGCACGGCCGACTTCCTTCCCCATCCTTCCCTAATGCAATGAGACTGATGACCTCACTGTTTGGTCTGTTCCCCCAAATCAATCAATCACGTATCTGTATGTTCAGATAAGCATAGCTCGTGATATGTGACCCGCTCTCTCCCCTCCAAAGCTGTCCGTGTGCACAATGCTTCGACATACCCAGCATCATTAACGAGCAGTGCGTACAGGGGGGCATGTGTAGGAGCTCGCATTTATGAATCGTGCTACTGACTTAGCTACACATTATACATCCTGTACATTATGCAACAAATAGTGTAGTAGTGCTGACTGAACACACTGAAGAACTGAAGATTGTATGAATCGTATCACGTAACACATCAGAAAGTAAATAGCTTTTTCAAAGAGTAAATATTTTTCCCTAATTTGCATAGTATTCCTCAAATAAATTAGAATTTGGACTGAGGAGGGAGACGTGCTCGGAAATTCCGTGTAGTTGTGCAAAGTCACTGTGCCAGGGATCTGTAGAAATTAGTGCACCTGCCTAGTGATCAAATGGCTCTAAGCACTATGGGACTTAACATGTGGGGTCATCAGTCCCCTAGACTTAGAACTACTTAAACCTAACTAACCTAAGGACATCACACACATGCAGAATTCGAACCTGCGGCCGTAGCAGTGGCGCGGTTCCGGACTGAAGCGCCTAGAACCGCTCGGCCGGCAATGATCACGAGACCGGGGTTCGAATTCCGGTCTTGGTAGAAGTTTTCATTCGTCGCTTCAGTCTGCACATATACATCATAGAAAAGGTCTCTGGAACCATATACTTAAATTTGATTAGTAAGTATCCTGTGCTACATACTTCCTAAAGTAGCAAACGTTCTCCCTCAGTGTTCAGTCTACTTCGAAACCAAATTTCATCAAAACCGGTTCAGCGGGTTGGCCGTGAAAACATTAACAGAGTTACTTTCGAATTTATAATATTAGTATACATAAAACATTTAATTACATTATATTTTGTTCCGTGACCGATTTTGACGAACAAAAGTCTATACAGTGCTGCGAACTATGGTAAAGCTAGTTGCGAAAACCACATGAAAATTTGTCTAGTAGATTTGGACATACGTATAGAATTGAACAGACAGAGACGACAGTTTAATAGACTTATTACTAGCGTAGATTACCCGTATTTCCCTGCAGTTTATACCTGTTTTTCAGGTAAGTTCATACATCATGACTCATTTAAGGTTACATTTTTTTTTCTTTTTTGGGTTCACAAATCGAATGAAACTTCCTCAATATTTCATAAGTTTCGCCTCCATTATCAAGTATAACATCATTAATACCTCAATGATGCCTTCCTCGTTTGGGTACTACTATTCATTCATCTATGGACCAAGCCGAAAGATGACAGCAAACGAAAACGTGACGTACGCCTATCGGAGTACGTAATTCAAGGACGAGTTCCCAGGACGCCCATTCGTTCATTCGCAAACACCTCCCCTCCCTCCCCGGGCCGCCAGACGGAGGCGGCCACGTACGAGGCGTGAGAAGGCGAGCGATTCGCCGCCGCCTCGGCCTCGTCCGCGCAGTGCTCGTCCGGCCGGCCGTGCCATTGTCTGAGCGCCAGGGACACGCCCGCCGCAGCCCGTGCCTACTCCGTTGTCAACTAACCTAATTAACATCCATCACGCTGATTACCATCCTCGCTGCTTATGATAATCGGCTCCCATTGTGACCGGGGCGGCGACTGTCCTTTGTTACGGGGCGTAGCGTTAGTCATCGCCGGTCATAGCGCGGTAGCCGGTGCCCACGCAGCCAGCTGATAGCGCGGGCGTGGTCTCTAGGCCAAGGGCGGCCGCCGCTGCCGCTGCTGCTGGGCTGCGTAGCCGCCGCCGGCTGGTCTAGGCCACAGCCTCAGTGAGTCACAGCAGCAGCCAACAGTCGAGAAACAAAGTGAAAACCCGCCACGGTAAGCGCGTAACTATTTGTCATCATTACGACTTCCTGCTACCGTAAGACTAACTGCCGTCTAAAGCAAACATTGTAAATAAACCAACTAGAAGCGAATAGTCTTTCACTGATCTCTGCTGGTATCCTAGTTAGCAGCATTACTACAGGAGCGATTTCAAGGTGGGGCGTCTTGTGGTTCATATATAGTGCATTAAAAGCAAAAGTCTCTAAAATATCGAAAATTAAAAAAATAAGTACAAGATTTCCTTAATACACACTGAAGAGCCAAAGAAACTGGTCCACCTGCCTAATATCGTGTATGGTCCTCGCGAGCACGCAGAAGTGTCGGTGCACGACGTGCCGTGGACTCGACTAATGTCTGAAGTAGTGTTGGAGGAAACCGACACCACGAATCCTGCTGGGCCGTCCATAAATCCGTAAGAGTACGAGGGGGCGGAGATCTCTTCTGAACTGCACGTTGTAAGGCATCCCAGATCTGCTCAGTAATGTACATGTCTGGGGAGTTTGGTGGTTAGCGGAAGTGTTTAAGCTCCGAAGAGTGTTCATGCAGTCACTCTGTAGCAATTCTGGACGTGTGAGGCGTCGCATTGTCCTGCTGGAATTGCCCGAGGCCGTCGGGATGCAGAATGGGCACGAACGGATGCAGGTGATCAGACAGTATCCTTACGAACGTGTCACCTGTCAGAGTTGTATCTAGACGTATCAGGGGTCCCATATCACTCCCCACACCATTACAGAGTCTGCAATAGCTTGGACAGGTCCCTGCTGACATGCGGGGGTCCATAGATTCATGAGATTGTCTCCATACCCATACACGTCCAGTCGCTCGATACAATTTGAAACGAGACTCATCCGGCCTGGCAACAAGTTTACAGTCCTCAACAGTCCAATGTCAGAACTGACGTGCCCAGTCGAGGCGTAAAGCTTCATGTAGTGCAGTCCTCAAGGGTACATGAGTGGGCCTTCGGCTCCAAAAGCCTATATCGATGATGTTTCGTTAAATGGTTCGCACGTAGACACTTGTTGATGGCCCAGATTTGAAATCTGCAGCAATTTGTGGAAGGTTTGTACTTCTGTCACGTTGTATGATTTTCAGTCGTCTTTGGTCCCGTTCTTGCAGGATCTTTTTCCGGCCGCACTGATGTCGGAGATTTGATGTTTTACTGGATTACTGATATTTACGGTACACTCGTGAAATGGTCCTACGGGAAAATGGCTATTTCATCGCTACTTCGGAGATGCTGTGTCCCACTGCTCGTAGCCAACTGTAACATCGCCTTCAAACTTACTTAAATCTTGATAACCTGGAATTGTAGCAGCAGTAACTAAGCTAACAACTGTGCCAGACACTTCTTGTCTTATATAGGTGTTGCCGACCTCATTGCCGTATTCTGCCTGTTTACATATCTCTGTATTTGAATACGAATGCCTATAGCAGTTTCTTTGGCGCTTCAGCGTATGATCCGTTTCGCTTGCTTTCCTGTGGGTTGACCAATGTCAATTGGTTTGTGGCCTGACTGACTTCAGAGAACTTTCCAGGGAGGAAAGGCGTCCATTGACAGGCTGACAATACCTTCTGGCAACAATAAATATGTCAAAGAAATGCGGAGAGAGAGATAGAGAGAGAGAGAGAGAGAGAGAGCAGAAAGACTTATTTCAGCGTAGGCCGAAATGAATAAAAGGCACGTCGTTTCTCAATTTATATGCTTACAAATCTATAGTCGCAGATCAGTATTCTAATATAAATATTAAGTTGCCAAAATTGTCGAACTTTGTTGTTACTATAGTTCTTAAATGACTCTTTTGGGCAAATCATTTTAAAGATATATTTTTCTAAATAGCATTTTTTTAAATTCTGCTAAAGTGATGTAAACAAATTATTATTACATTTTAGTTGCAGGTTGTTCCAAAAAGAGTGCCGGGATTATGAAAAAGCGTTACAGAAAACTGCTCAGTATAATGAAACGATTTATATGTCAAATTCAAAAGGAAAAATAAAACTTTTTTTTATACGTTAACAAGTTTCGATGTGAACTCCTTTAGTTGCTCTGCGAAAAACAAAACAATACTCGATATCACGTCCTGTGTTTTGTAGCTTTTCTGGTGTTACAGACGAGTCAGCTATCGAAGTTCGCTCTCACAAATGCCTCAAATTTCGATTATTTTCTGCAGAGGCAATGCTCTTTATGTAACACCAGAAAACGAAATCCAAAGCGATAAGGTCATTACTTCAGGGAGGCTAGAGGTTATGCGCGTTCCTGCCTATCCGACCGTTCAGAAATCTGTTGTTTAGGAGTTTGTGCTCTTCACGATGCTGATGAGGTAGCGTTTTTAACTGAAGACTTTGTTGGGCAACAGATGTTTGTAGATTTCTGATACAAGACTGTCGGATTTCTTCAACTTTATCCCCACTTGTTCTCGGCTGCTCTGATGAATGTACTTTCAAGACGCATTCTGTATCCCTAAACTGGTTAAACTATCGATAAACAGGTTGTCATAGGGTGCATTTTGTCCTACATAAGTTTCTCAAAAGCTATCCTGCACATCAACAATTGATTTAAACACGCAAAGAACGCAGCACGCCTTCTGTTGCAACGTCGGCATCACACAGGCTTGTGATTCCAACTGGCGGTACGTCCGGCCGCCACTCTTTCGCGCGTCAAGGTCAATGTTTGGTCCCATACGACACTGTAAACAGAACTTCGTAATTTTATCTTCAGCTGGACACTTTCCCAGTAGCGCATATTGAAAATCCGGCATTCTTTTTGGGACACCCTCTACTTTATTGGGTTATTATGGTTGGAGTTTTAGACATCTGTGACCCGTTAAAAGAGGCGGTAGCGGTAACTGTGCGGACTGCTGCTGAATGATGAAATTATATACACAGAAGGAGTCAGACAGCAGTATTGAATATCACGGGGATCCAGTATATGTTCACCTGAGTCGATGTGGATAATACACTCTACGACAAAAAAAAAAAGGACGAATTGTCCGAATAGAGCGGAAATCGGTAAATGTGATTTACTTGTACAGACAAGTAAATTATTATAATTTAAAAAAAATCGTTGATTTACTCAAGAGAAAGAACTCAACAAATTGAGAAAGTTCACCTCTGGTCATTATGCAATTATTCTGCTTGGCATTGGTTGATAGAGTTGTTGCACGTCGTTTTGAGGGATATTGTAACAAATTCTGTCCAATTGTCGCGTTAGGTCGTAAAAATCACGATCTGGTTGGAGGGCCCTGCTCACAATGCTCCAGAGATTCTCATTTGGGGAGAGATCCGGCGACAACGCTGGCCCAAATAGGGTTCGGCAAGCACGAAGAAAAGCAATAGGAATTCTCGCCCAATGCAGATGGGCTGAAATGTAAGCCCAGGATGGCCTGACATGAAGAGCAACAAAATGGAGTGTGTCAACGTACCGCTGTGCTCTAAGGGTTCCACTAATGGCAAGCAAAGGGTTCCAGCTGCAAAATGGCACCCTGGTCCAGCACTGCTGTTTATCAGTCAGCATGTGGGGCGACAGTCAGGATGGTATCCCATCGCTGTCGTGGGCTTCGCTGGTTATCGGGGGTCAGTTCGAATCGGTGAACGTAAGTGTCTGTTGAATAATCGCGACAGATACTCATTGAAGAGGATTGTGAGACAAATAAGGGAACCACTGCTTCAAATGTCACTGAAGAAATGAATCCCGCCATCACGAACGCTGTCAGCACCAAAATATCGCGAAGGGAGTTCCATAAGCAGGGCCTGCAGTGAGAGCTGGAATTCGATAACAACTCAGCGGTGGTGCAAATGCCCGTAAGAGAAAAACATGGTGCCGAAGCCATAAAATATGGAATATGGAGAAATTGGAAGAATGTTATTTGGTCGGATGAATGTTGTTTCACACTGCTCCCAACTTGTGGCCGAATTTGTCCCAAGAGTCAAACAGGGCGCTAGGTCGTTGATGATTTGGGCAGCCAAACCGTGGTATTCTACAGGCCGTATGGTTACACCGCAAGGTGACATTACTGCCAAGGATTATCTGAACATTTTGACTGATCAGATCCATTCCACGATACAATGTTTGTTTGCACATGGTGATGCTGAGTTCACACAGCCCGCATCGTCCTGGACTGGTTTTATGAGCCACATCTCAATATTACTGAGCTTTCCGTGTCTACTGTGGGAAGAAGGGCACGTGATCGTATGACTCTCTTGAAAACCATACGGGGCCTGTATTTAGGCATTCCGAAATTATGCTTTGAGTGCGGTTTTCTTACACCGGTTGTGTTTCTGGTGCTTCCATATTTTTGTCTGTCACATGTATGTTTTGGACTTAATGAGGATCCAGGCAACCCAGCAAATTACGGACGTTCTAAATAGTATTCGTAGCACAAATAGTGTAGTGAGTTGTCTTGATACCTGATGATGAGCATTAGTGACTCGAAACGCTACGCTAATAAATAAGTGTCATAAGATTAGTAGTCCTCAAACGTTTTAATTGGTTTGGCACATACATACAGAGGGGTACATAACTTGCAAATTAATTAATGGAGTTGTCTCATTTTGGATGAAAGTGTAGTTTAAAGTCCAACTTAAAGATATCGCTATAGGTGTTCGAAATGGTTACAATTAACGTCCACACACAAACGATGGCGCCGAACTGCAGCACGAACTACTGACTGCAACGTGTTCAGTTGGATATTTGCACATGAACGCACGATGGATTCTCGAAGTTCATCCAATGTGCGTGGCTTTTGTCGATAAACGACGTCCTTTAGTGTTCCCCACAGGTAAAAGTCCAGAGGAGTTATATCTGGGGAACATGGTGCATACTCCACAGAACCTCTACGGCCTATCCATCTTCCTGGTAGATTTTCGTCCAGATACGCCCTAACACGATTTTGGTAGTGGGCTGGGGCACCATATTGTTGAAAGTAAACTCTTCTGTCTCCATACAA
Organism: Schistocerca cancellata; assembly: GCF_023864275.1. Taxonomy (NCBI): domain Eukaryota; kingdom Metazoa; phylum Arthropoda; class Insecta; order Orthoptera; family Acrididae; genus Schistocerca; species Schistocerca cancellata. Next base: position 485,161,291 of record NC_064628.1, read on the forward strand.
GTCTCGGATGGCAGGTAAAATGGATGTCTGAAGCTTCTGAAGGTACACCTCACCGGTAACTGTGCCGTTAAAGAAGAATGGCCCAATCAAGCCCCGGCAAGACAACCCACACCACACATTTACTACTGGCAAATTCACGGCTTTGTCTACATGGACGTTCGGATTTTCGGGGGCCCAATAGATGCAACTGTGGCGATTTACTGTACCATTGAGTTTGAACTGTACCTCATCAGACCACACAATCATCTCTGCAAACTGTTCATCGTTGCTCACCATGTTAGTAAACCACTCGCAATACTCCATTCTATGATCTGGGTCGTCCTCGTTCATTGCGTGTAGTCACTTCCACTTTGCTGTCTTCAAAACACTAAAGGAAGTCATTTATCGACAAAAGCCACGCACATTGGATGAACTTCGAGAACCCATCGTACATTCATGTGCAAATATCCAACATAACACGTTGCATTCAGTAATTCGTTCTGAAGTTCGGCGGCATCGTTTGTGTGTGGATGTTAATGATGACCATTTCGAACACCTACAGTGATACCTTTAAGTTGGACTTTAAGCTACACTTTCACCAAAAATGAGAGAACTCCGTCTATTAGTTTGCAAGTTATGGACTTTTAAATAGTAGATACATTTTCTTGGCCCTCTGTATATCCTTTATAATAGCACAGTCACGGAGAGCTAATCAACTAATATGAGGAAAGATTATCCTATGCACGTTACTGCAGATCTCGATGGGATTTGTACCCTGCGTCCAGTCGTCCCTCTCAGCTCCATTTCGTTCGGTGCTTAGCTAGACAGCTTGTGCCACGTGCAGGAGCAGCACACGTCACACGGCGTGCGCGGCTTTTTCGCGAGCGACGTCAGCCGTGCCCTCCAGCAGGGGCGTGGCGACGCGGCGGAGCGGTGGTCAAGGCCGCGCGCGAAGACGGGACAGCGCCGGAGGCGGCCGTGGGAAGGCGAGGACGCCTCTCCTCTGGCCGGCTGCGCCCCACCCGCGCCACGGGCGCCTCCACGCATTGTTCCCCTGCGTCCACCTAGCCGCTGTCTCAGCGCTATTTTTAGTCCGTGTCCAGGAACGTCACGCTCTATCGCGCTTCTTCTGTATCAGCTCCGCAGTTCTCTTCCGACAGCGAGTCAGTGAAGGCAGTTTTATGGAGATTTGGATGTCTAACTCCCTTGTGTTCGTCAAGTGCAGAAGTCGAAGACCATTGACAGCTCTTGCTATAATTGTAAAACTAAAATAAACCCAAATAATTTCACAATTTGTCCATAATCTCCCGTAATCATTTCCGAAGACAAAAACTTGGAAACTACGCGGTCCAGTCACATTAACGTGACCACCGCCTACGTTCGACGTCAGGTCCAATAACCACTCACAGACGGCAGATGGCAGCAGTAGCAGTGGAATGTACCGGGTGATCAAAAAGTCAGTATAAATTTGAAAACTTAATAAACCAGGGGATAATTACGATAGAGAGGTACAAATTGACACACATGCTCCGAATGGCATGGGGTTTTATTAGAACCAAAAAAAAGACAAAGTTCACAAAATGTCCGACAGATGGCGCTGGACAGCAAAACGTCAGTGACTGCGCATGACAATCGTGTATAAAAGGAGCTGTAATGAGAGAGAGAATCAGATGCGCCAGCAGTCGCAGCATGTTGACGTTACCTGAAAAGGCGCTTTTATTGAAGCTGTATTATCAGAATGGGGAATGTGCTAGTTCAGCGTTACGATTCTGTCGCCAGAGGAAGGGGATTCGAACGGGTAAAGGTCCGTTGACAAATGCAACTGTGGCGAGCATCATTTCGAAGTTCGAAGCCGCGGGTTGTTTAGACGATAGACCCCGCAGTGGCCGACCGAGCATAAGGCGTAATGCTGCTGAGACAGTTCAGGAAGAAATGGAGTCTGTAGCGGGTTCGTCTATGCACGGGGAACTCAGCGCTCGTGCAGTAGCACGTCGCACCGGCATTCCATACACTACTGTTTGGTTGGCACTTAGGCGTACCCTCCGATGCTATCCGTACAAAATCCATCGGCATCATGAACTGTTACCTGGCGATTTAGTGAAGCGGAGGGCATTTGCGGTGTGGGCGTTTCAAAAGATGGCGGAAGATGACGATTGGTTGAGTAACGAGTTGTGGACCGATGAAGCTCATTTCACGCTCCGAGGGTCTGTCAACGCCCATAACAGCAGAATTTGGGCTACCAAAATCCTAGAACTGTCGTGGAAACTCCATTGCACGACGAGAAAGTCACGGTATGAGCTGGATTTACCACATCTTCCGTTATCGGGCCTTTTTTCTTCGAGGAAAGGCGTGATTCTGGTTTTTTAACTGCTACCGTGGCGGGTGAGAGGTACGCCGATATGTTACAGAATCGCATCATTCCCAGCCTGGCTGATAAACATCTGCTGGAACGTACGATGTTTATGCAGGATGGCGCTCCACCCCATATTGCTAGACGCGTGAAAGGTCTCTTTCACGCGTCGTTTGGTGATGATCGTGTGCTCAGCCGCCACTTTCGTCATGCTTGGCCTCCCAGGTCCCAAGACTTCAGTCCGTGCGATTATTGGCTTTGGGGTTACCTGAAGTCGCAAGTGTATCGTGATCGACCGACACCTCTAGGAATGCTGCAAGACGACATCCGACGCCAGTGCCTCAACATAACTCCGGACATGGCTTTACAGTGCTGTTCACAACATTATTCCTCGACTATAGCTATTGTTGAGGAATGATGGTGGACATATTGAGCATTTCCTGTAAAGAACATCATCTTTGCTTTGACTTACTTTGTTATGCTAATTATTGCTATTCTGATCAGATGAAGCACCATCTGTCGGACATTTTTTGAACTTTTTTTTTGTTCTAATAAAATCCCATGTCATTCCAAGCATGTGTGTCAATTTATACCTCTCTAACTACATTATTCCGTGATTTACTCAGTTTTCAAATTTACACTGACTTTTTGATCACCCGGTATATAAAGCATGTAGGGGGGACGCGGTAAACAGTGCAGTCATTATCGTAATGTGGGAACGGAGCGATGTATCTGATGTCCAAAAGGACATGGTCATAGGCTTTCACTCAAAGGATGGAAGCATTTCCGAAACATTAAGGTCTGTAAACTGTTCCCGTGCATGGCAAAATGGCACTATCCAAAACAGGCGCCGAGCTGACTGTGGTGGAACACGTTCCATAGGTGACTGGGCTGAACGACAGCTGCGGAGATGTATACGGCCGGACAGACGTGCAACTGTTGGGCAACCGACAGCCCGAGTGGACAAAAGTTTGTCTTCTCAACTACTGTTCAGCGGACGTTGCTGCATATGGGCCTCCACAACAGGTGCGTGGTTTGTGCTGACTGCTGACTGCTGTTCACTGCCGACGAAACCTGGGATTTGCGCGCTACGTCCACTGAGTGGCGAGAGGTGGCCTTTTCAGGTGACAGATGACAGTTCGCCTGAAAGGACAGAAAGCAAACGCCTTGTTACAATCGTCCGTAGGGTCCAGGGTGGAGGAGGGAGAGTTATAGGCCGGGGCAGTGTTTCCGTGGCGTTCTCTGGGTGGTATTGTCATCCTGGAAGGCACATCGGATCAAGACAACTATAAATCTATCCTTGGGGACCATGGTCACCCCTACATGCAATCTACATCACCTCGGCACAATGGCTTCTACCAGCAGGACAGTGCAATATGTCACGCAGCTCGCATTTTACGTGCGTGATTCGAAGAGAACGAGGATGAGTTTACCGTGCTCCCCTGACCATCAAATTCCCCGGGTTTACGCTCAATCGGGAATTTGTAGTATCCCCTCGATCGGGCTGTTCGTTCAATGGAACCGCAGCCGGGAAACCTATCGCAGATGGCCACGGCACAGCTCCACATCCATGTCGGTATCTCTCTTCCTGCGCGTCTCGTATCCGTTCGCGCTGCAAAAAGTGGTTACTCAGGTTTTCGAAAGATGATCACATTAATCTGACTCTTCAGTGTATTAGAGATAGATAATTGTGGTTTCTTGTACAATATTTGGAAGCCCTCATGATCTTTTCTTTTTCCTTTGTCCTTTGTTGCAGATTTGACTTGGACTCTATGAAGCCGGCGACAGACTGAGGGGAAGCGCAATATGTCATCTGATTTAAAAAAATGGTTCAAATGGCTCGGAGCACTATGGGACTCAACATCTATGGTCATCAGTCCCCTAAAACTTAGAACTACTTAAACCTAACTAACCTAAGGACAGCACACAACACCCAGCCATCACGAGGCAGAGAAAATCCCTGACCCCGCCGGGAATCGAACCCGGGAACCCGGGCGTGGGAAACGAGAACGCTACCGCACGACCACGAGATGCGGGCCATCTGATTTACAGAATCCAGATCTGTGACTACGAAACTGTGGAATTATCGACGCTAATATGGCCGGGCAAAACGTGCATTCTAAAGTACATTTAAGTGGTTCATAATGTTTGAAGACACAGGTAGTGTCAAAGGCCTGCTTCGAAGTGTGTTTCAAGAATGTCTTGACAAAATGCAAATTGCATTTGAGGTTGCCCCGAAAAGTCAATTCGTTGTTTTCAGGCGAATTGCAGGAAATGAGTACATCTTTCTGCGTATGAAGTACAAATGGCCCAAGCAATGCATCCAAACGATAATCCTGGGCGGTATCCAATCGCATATTCCATCCTGGCCACCACACGTGTCGGCAATGAGCACCTCAAAAAGCGTCCGTTTTGAGATGAAGTAAAGTTCCAAGTTTCTGGCCATGTGAACGCTTTTGATTTTATGGCTCCGAGAAACCACACAATGCGCGTGACTACATTCGTGATGGCGCGAAGCCTTATGTCTGATATGGTCTAATACACCATAGGGTGATACTCGCGTTTTACTTCCCAGAGAAAATCATAACGGACAATGGTTAACTGGACATGCTCGAACTGTTCCTGCTACCACAGATCGAAGAGCTGATATCGTCCATCAGCTTCTAGGGTGATGGTGAACATTGGAAACTGAATGTGCGAGATGTACTGAATGACAAATTCCCTGAGAGGTATACAGGTGTAATAGTCCCACTCATTAAATCCGCGCTCTAACTATTTCACGCCTCTAGACTTCTGTTTGTGGGATTATGTCAAGTATCGTGTATTTAGGACAGCAGTCAATGACACTGTTCCCCTTCGTGCACGAATCAATTAAGTAATCAAAATTGTTTATTCTGCAATGCTGACCCTTACATGGGCAGAACTCGAATACCGCCTTGATGTTGTACAAATGTCTACTAGAGACGAATGGTTCACACATTGAAATTCGGTATGACAGAAAGAAACGTTGAGATCTGCTACACCTTTTGCAATAAACCAAGATGCTCTGCCTTTAATAGTTCCCAAGTAACGATTTTTCGAAATCACAACAGGACATTACAGGCACCCTGTAGCTTCAGATTGTGAGTCGGGTCTGGACAAGAACCTGTGGCTTTGCCTATGCTTATTAACAATTAGCATGTGTCAACACCCGCTCAGTATAGCATCAGTGCTCCACAAATCCATCTTGTGGGTTTCATAATCACGTATGATAATACTGATGGCCGAAGTTGATTCCAGGACTCTGATCCCCAAAGTTCACTTGTATTGTCATGTTTTGCAGCTATGTGCAAGGAAAATACTGATAAATAAAACATTTCTACACAATCTAACATTTATTTTCGAAACACATTATTGAAACAGGACACATGCTTATCCGGAAAGGTTACTCTCTGCGGCTAACCTACATTTGGTTTGTCTTCACAATAACAAAAGCACTCTATGTGACCTCCCATAAAAATTATTCGCTCTCATCCACACAAAATGTATTGAACGACGTCTATTTACCAACAATTTTAAAAGATGTGGTGTCACAAAATGAAACGTAAAAACGTGTGTAATAATTGAATAACGCTGCATAAAGGACAGTTCTGCCCAATTTTATGTTAATAACAACTTACGAGAGTTTTCTGTTCAGTAAGAAATCTATGTGAATTTATATCAATGTGATAGTAACCATTTCTGAATCCACTATTATACCCGGAAACACATGATTACTGTGCAATTCACAATTAAGTGCCTGGCAGGGGGTTCAGTGAACCACCTTCAAGCTATGTCTCTACCGTTCCACTCCCGAACGGCAGGCGTGAGAGCTCTGATCTCTCTTATTTTGTTATGATAATCAATCCTCCCTACATAGGTGGGCACCAACAAAATGTTTCACACTCTGAAAAGTTGGTGACTGAAATTTCATGAGACGATTCTGCAGCAACGAAAACTACCTTAGCTTTACTGATTGCCACCCACATTCACGTATCATGTCCGTGGCACTCCCTCCACTACTTCGTGATGATACAAAACGAGCTGCCAGTCTGTGGATGATTTTTAGGCGGTTTTCCATCTGCCTCGGTGAATGCGGGCTGATTCCCATTTTTTCCGCCTCAGCTATACTATGTCGGTGATTGCTGCGCCAACAAGTTCTCCACGTACGCTTACACCACCATTTCTCTATCGGGCAAACATAGGGGTCACACTCGTCTGGTTTGAGGCCTTCCCTGGGAGAGATCCACTGGGGGCCGAACCGCACAATAACTCTAAAAGAGTGGTTCGTTGTGGGGCGGGGAGGGGGTGGACTGCGGTAATCGTCGTGGGGCTGTGGACCAATGCGGCTGCTGCGGGGACGGAGGCTCTCCGTCGTTTCTAGGCCCCCGGTTAACATACAGTACAATAAAATACAACGTTCACATCCCACTATGTCCTTTCGTTGCTTCACTTTTTTTGTCACGCAGTGTACGTTATTATTTTCAATTGAAAGCCAGATCTCTACATGGCTCCAAAAATCTTCGTTCGTCAACTAGTTTCGACAGTGTGTCATCATCAGGTACACACAGAATTTTCAAATGGTGTACACCACTAGTGTACTATTTAAAAATATGTTATACGTCTATTTTATGTTTTGAAGTTGTGCTACAAAGTCTGCATTCTCTGTGCAATACAGTGGTGGGTGCTATGTGTAAGTCGTGAACAGGAAAATGTTTTTGTACACATATCGGCCTAGCAGTATGTCTCCAGAGCTCATTTCAACCTTACGTCCTGCAGGCATTGTCCGCTAACGGTAACAGGAGTTGTCATGTCAGAATGCTCCCATTCAAATTGTGTACATCACTGCGATGTAGTTCAAACGTTCCACAATTTTACAAACATTGAAGATCATGTGATCTAACTGACAACCTTAACCTGCCAGTTATTGGTCAGTATTAGCCTGAGAAATCCGCCACAGTAGCACACGCTTATTTTGATAGTGCCATTGAGGGAGGTGTCGACTCATAGAGTTCGCAGCCGTTTCCACACGGTAAAATTGGCCTCTTATCCAAAAATCTCAGCAGTGAAGGAGATGGGTAGGTGAACACCTAAAAGGAACCTTGATGAAGTCTTTCGGTGCACCGATGCGTGCAGAATTTATCTGACACCTAGTGATTGTCGTAGAAGGGTGTGGATGTGACCAAGTACGAAAGGTCGTATCACATACTAAACCACACGCACCCAGCTGTATATAGGTCGGTCATATTTCGGACCGACATCATGCATGGACGTCGGACATCTCTTACACCTATCGAGGCTAGTTTGAGGGGAATGCAGCATCGTAACAGGACCCTCCAAAAAATCTACTCACTATTACAGTCAACATTTCGGAAGTAGGTTCCTCTTTCAAGTCGTTAATGAAAATACCAAAGGCTCTCACTCGTCAGCGTCTACCTAGAAACGAATGGGAAGACGCATAGTATTTGCTGCCACGACATCGTTTAAGCTTTCGTGGTGTCAGTTGAAGTTTGAAGAGCGTCGTCGCAGGAACCCTCCACACACAATGGATGACCTCAGCAGGACCGATGTCGCTGAGAGAGACAGGCCTGAACTTCAACGTCTCCACCAAATCTTGGACAAGAATAGCAAGATAAATTAATGTCACCAAACTTACGGAATGGAGCAGCAAGGTATAGCATGTCACCCAGCAGGAGATTTTGATTTTAAATATGCCAAAAGATGTGCGCTTTGAACACAAATTTAGATTAATATTTTGTTTTTATTTTGCGGTGGAGTTCTTTTATCAAGGAATACTCTGTCATCCCCAGCTTCCCTTGAACCTACACCCGTACCACGTGATCTAATTGCTTTCTGTAAGCAACTAATGTTTACAATTCGTGAAGCTGTTAGCTATCCTGAAGCGATAATTATTTATTCATGGGTCCTGCCATCAAACTGGAAGTAAGTGACGGGAACCGCAAGTGCAAACACTTCGTGACTTTGAAGTACTACAACTCCAGTAGAGTCCCATCGCGGCACGAGCATGCAGAGACACGTGACGGCAAAGCTGAGTAGATCACTCTAACCTACGCGGCAGCGCGGTGAGTCATTCCTGAGCTATCTGACTATGACCGCGACCCAACACTTGGTGGGTAGTGGCATTTATGAGATGAGTGCACATGTATGGAATGCTTCCGCGGCTATTGTAGAACTCTCAAGGTACTCCATCTCTGCGCCAGTTAAACGAAGAGTGTGGGGCCGACCAGTAAGTGCTTTGTATATAGGTTGATTAAAAAGTTTTCCGTTTGAGAGCGCTGCTGCAGCGTATATGCAACCCAACCCGAATCCGATGCGTACATATAAGGCAAGGGGCTGGTGTGGTCTTCGGACGGTGTTTCTGAATGTACCTAATAGAGTATAGTATCTGAGTCATAAATGCTTATATGTTTTAAATAGTAGCGCATAAGGGTGTACAATAGATCGAAAAATTTAATTACAAATGATAGGACAGGATTTTGGTTCAGAAAAATTACGAAGGTAAAGTGCCCATATTTCGTGTGGGTAAAAAACTGCGAGTAGCTGAATATCTCTCTTGTTTAGGGCTGCACTCCGTACCTCGTTCCGACAACCAGTAGTGGACAAAATCCTGATTCGCCATTGCAGTTTGGTACCGGCGCTGTTAATGTTTCGTTCTCCACATCTATTTTTGCATTTTCGGGAGTCCTTTCTCAAGCCGGGTAAGAGGTACTTTCAAAGTGTTTCATACATTACAGTATTTTCAAGATTGTTCTTTTTTTATCTAGCTGATAAAAATGTCCTCCACCGCTCACTTAACGTTTAGGTTGTGTCTAAATAGAAACAAGGGATGATCTCTAGGAGCGGGTAGTAGTAGGATGCACTATTTCGGATACCGGAAATTTGGCGCTACTTTGTACAAACAGATGTTCTGGATATTGTTCCAGATCGCACCCTTCCAGCGTTTGAGACACAAAGACGTTGTGCCATTGCTGGGTTGGCCATACTGCAGAGCCGCAACAATAGAGGTGACCGCAAGTGGTTACAAAATATGGGCTCTGTCCTTCCGACTCCCTAGTTTTTTTTATCTACGGATTTTCCTCCTAATTATTCTGTAGCATATACTGATGAGAACTCAGAAACTACAACAGGGCCACTGTTCATTGTAGTTGCTGGAATGGTAGAAACAGCTGTTTCTGCTCTTGAAATCTGCTTACCTACTCTGCTTTCATCTTGAAACCCAACACCAACAGTAGGTAAAGCAGCAGTGTTGACATCGTCTCCTTGGTTAAAGGTAAAATGGAAGCAAGTACCAAGACTGCAGGAAACACACCACCTTCAACAAAACCTGTTTCGGGAGCTTCATGTGATGCATCTGATAGATTTTCAACATCTGGGGCTACCAAAGGAAAACTCTTCGCAGGAAAGAACCACAGAGTCACGAAGCAGCAGGATCATCGTGAGGAAGACCCCGATTCAAGCATTGATGAAACAATGTCGAAGGAATCATAATCTGAATATGAAGAGGGTGACGAGAGCATTTACTGCAGCCAACAGGGATCAACTGACATCTCTAAAGAGATCTGGATTAATTGCATCTGTTGCTTTCACTGGTGTTATGAGCTTTGGACATGTGTCGACGATGATACTTGTGAAGATTTTAACATGACTTCTGTATCAAAAAGCACAAAGACTGATGATTTATCTTGTTACGGCTGAGATGTCTCCAGAGTAACAGACAGTTATGAAGGACTCTTTAATTATGAAACAAACATTAAGTTTTAATGATTATTTACAATCCGTAATTAAGAAACCCGAATATCCGAAATTAGGATCGCTATTTTCCGAAGGTAAGAATTACACGTTTTAATTATTTATCCTGCAATTACAGAATTAGAAAGTATTCTAAGGATTTTTTCAAGATTACTGTTTAAATATTCCCTAGGAATTTCACAGAACGTTTGTCATAATTTAAAGACAGTAAATTTACGGTGTATGATAATAGGGCACGTTCCCCAAATGTGGGTATAGCTGATAAGAGATCCATTCGAGATGAATTATTTGCTGCTGACTACCCACTGCAATCGTAGTTCGGAAACGATTTTATCTTCATGAATCACTGAGGTAACTCTGAGGAAATATTCAAACATTTATCGTCTCCGGTGACGGTGGCGAAGGGTCACATGAGGCTGCCATATTTTAGCTAGAGTGAAGCATCTAATATACATGAAAAATAATGAAAGGTAATATCAATCTTTCGAAGAATACGTCGAACAGTTTACAGATAAGAATAATACTGAATGACTTTGTAGGATCGCACGAAGTAATTATATCTCTTTGCATTAATATGTCTCTATAATGTTCCAGTAAGTGAGACTGTGCAAAAACAGGCACGTACTGGATAGGCAGCCAGTTTTAAGCTATCCAGCACTTGACCTTTTAATAGGAAACCATCGACGACAAACTATAGTAAGTGAACAATCACATTTTATGTTTTGGTTTAGGGTATTCAGCTAATGTGTAATTGTAAATGAAAACAACAGTACTGTGTATGTTGCACAGTATAAAGAGTACTGTCAAACATACACTATACTTTGTTTTCCATTTATAATTATGAATTGCTTCCTGCAAGAAGCAAGTGAAGAATCAGTTAACATAATATGTAGTTACTCGCAAAAGTAGCAAAACGTATATACTTACATCAGATTTGCCGGGAATCCAAAAATTATATTCTGTCCTCAACGAAAGTTAGATTTTTATCGACATGAAAATGCATCTTACAGTCAGTTTATAGGTGAAGGAATTTAAATGGAAAACAGAACCGCATTTACAGTGAGGCAAAAATATCGTAGGATGGTGTCGGACCTACTTTTCCCCGGTGTAGTGCTGCAACTCGACACGGCATGGACTCAACAACTGATCGGAAGTTTATAAAGGCACATTTGCATGCCGAGCGTGAGTTTCCTCGGAAACGCGAAATATTAATTAAATAAATAATCAGTGACAAATAAATAAAGCCTATGGCACACAACTGCAGCGCTGTGTCGCTGATAAAACAAAAGCACAATTACGTTACTCTTATGTTTGATTAAGAAAAGGGAGAGCTCTGGTAGAAGTGGTGCGAGAAGCACGTATTTTATTCTATTGTCTGGCACACCGCCATAGTTCATGTTATAGAAGAATACTGCGAGTTGCAACCAGACTAGGCACTCGATTCTGTAAAGAATTTATATTTATAAAAGTAAGTAGGATTATGAACTGTAGGCTTATTCATTGAATATATCTGATTTAACTAACTGTGTAACTTTTTTATGTTTAGTAGACAATCACCTCTGTACGACGTATTGGCATGGCTGGCAAATTATTGAAATATTGAGATTTAGATTATGAGTCCGCACCTACCGCAGCAGTCTTTGGAAACGATTTATTTACGAAGTCCGATTATTTCAGTTTTATTTCACGGTCAACTACGACTGACATTGCCTTTACGAGAAAGCCATTGTCAAGCGTCTGATACCGAATAATTAAACGTCCACGTTCCAGATAAGCAAATATTAATTACAATTACAATCACAATCACCATCATACAGATAGAATAATTAATATTTAAACAATATTTTTTATTTTATTTATTTTATAGTGGCGACTGCGTGTCGGACTTGTTATTTTGTCATTTGTTACATTGTTCTCTTTGTTTCATGTGAAAAATCAACTTTCTGGACCTGGACGTGAATGTATGAGAGATAACAAAAAATCTGAAGATATTTTCCAATTCCAAAATTTTGCGGGAAGACGCAATGAAACTTCCAGCAAAATAAGGTAAGACGCAGCATCTTTGCATTAGCAGGCTTGACCAGACGTATAATTCAGTGTATTAGCTTTTCAGTAGATTCTGTAGTGTTTCTTTCGTGCATAACAGTTTTCAGTGATAAATTTCATTCTCAGTACTTTTCCTTAAACAATAACGTATGCAACAATACCAATACACGAGTGTACAATATGGCCGACTTCTGTACGATACGTAGTAACATGGACAGCAGCCATTAGCAATAATCTCAAACTCAGTTTATATTTTTAAATTAACAGACAGCCATTGTTGCTACGAGCGATTCATGCTCAACTGCATTTTATTTTAAAATCAGTGTCAAATATTTTCTTGAAACATATATCACGTGTGGCATGGTAATAACTAGAAATCAATACGCAAAAATGGAACAGCAAAGACGTACTATTCAGACGCAATCCGACTCGGACGAGAGACAAATGTTAGAAAATGACTTTTCGACAGCAACCGGTAGTGACGATTTATCAAACATTGACGCAAGTGTTGACGGAAATTTTGGCAATAGGCCGTCCACTACAAAAATTTCAAAGTCTCAGTCAGAGCCCATGTTGATGCATGACGTCACGTCTAATGACGCGACGGGGGCACAGACCTTGCAAACAGTAAACATTGCCGACATGTTACAAATGCTAATGAAACAAAACGCAGAAAATATGGCATACATAAGGAAACAGAACGCCGAAAACATGGCAACCTTACAGACACAAAATGACGCAATTAAATCTGACCTCATAGCACTCAAGACAGGTAATGACACTTTATGTAAACGTGTGGAACTTATAGACGCCACACTGACCAAACAGATGACTGAACTCAGTACTAAATTTTCCCAGCTTAATACGAGACAAGAAAAGACTACAACTGACGTAGCACTTTTACAGACACAAGTAAAAAACCTTAATGTCACGTGTGAAGTTCTTACTGAACAAATTCAAACATATCCTTCAGTACATGACAACCTTGAAAAACGAATTACTGACGTACAGAATAAATTTGACAATGTTGAACAACACCTGACTGACATCTTACAATCTGATGCCACAGCTCATTTTCAAAATATTAATAAAGAATTTCATGATTGGGTAGTGAACAAAGACAAACATTTTGATAGATGCTTACGTGAAAATTTACCAACAATTGTGCACGACTCCGTAGCGCAATACATTACTAATAACAAACAGCTGATCAGTGACGCAGTACAATCCGTCACTGCACCCATGAGACAATTCACCGATCGACCACAGTCTGAATGTAACGAAAATATCAGTCAAAACGCACCGTTCAGGAACCAATATACATTCGAGTATGACACACACATACCGCACACGACAAACACACAAGAACAAAACACACCACGACTACAACACATACCACGATGTGCAAACACAAACACGAGCTATTATCATGGTAAACCACAGCAACATTATCGTAATTACTCGCCAGCTGAACATACCAGTAATTACAGTGGAATAAATCCATATCACAATGCGAAGGAAGAAGAAAGCTTAATGAAACACAGGCAATTTCAGATTTTTATCCCAGAAAAACGAACCATTCATCCGGTGATTTTTCTTAAATCTTTTAGTAACGCATTTCCACGCACTTGGAGTGACCGGAAAAAGATTTCATATATTGTCGGTTACATCCAAGGCGATGCAGCTGTCTGGGCATACAGTCAAGCTGACGTATGTACCACGTACAGTGAGTTTGAGCGTGCTTTTCTGAACAAATTCTGGTCGCAATCCGTCCAGGAGCGACTCAGAAGACAAATTTTAGAACCTGAAATTTTTAACAGTAAAAATGGCAACTTACGCAGATATTTTGAAAAATACTTGAACATGGGACACTTTTAGACGAACCAGTCGCAACGCGTGATATACTCCGTGCGTTGAAGGCCAAATTGCCTTTCAACATTAAAGAAAAACTCCTACATATCCCGGATGACGATTCAGATTATTTTTTAACAGCCTTAGATTCGGTTGACATGTTACTTGAAGATCAGCGCTTCGCGCGGCAAAACAGCAGCCACAATGTTTACACTAGTGGTATGCAAAACATGCAGGTTTGCCAACTCAATTCTGGCGCGCCCACAGTTGGATACGCGGTACAGCAAAAACAGCAAACTCACATGCCGTCTCAATACGAAAATCAAAATCAACACGCGTATTCCAATACAGACAATAGTTACAACAGTAATAACACTTCATGCGGCAATCCATACAAAAGGCACCGCGGTAATAACTACAACGGTAACAACGGATACAAAGGCAACAACAAAAACACAAACAGAAATAGAAATAATAATAACTACGAGCCAAGACAGCATCAAGGTTGGACTCGTAACGATCAGTACTTTCATTCAAACTCTGCTTTACCACAGCAGCCACCAGGACAAAATTGGAGCATACCTTACGACCGACAGGTAAGTTATAATGCGCAACAGCAACAACAACCGCAAAAGTTTGGAGATCATAATAGGCAATATCCGAATGTGAATATAATAGAAATGACACCTGATGCACAACCTCAATCTGTGTCAGTACCTAGTACAAATGCTAATCCAACAAACTAGAAACAGTCACTTCTATGCCCCAGGTCGTGGCTGAAGAATTCTTGGGGGGCGACTTCAATGTTAATCAGTTATTTGACACCACACTTGAACAACAGAATAATGATATGCCGAATAATTCTAAACAAAAATTACCTGTTTTATTTATAAGATACAACTACAATAACAATATATCAGATGAACTTTTACAAGACAGTACACAATGTCGTTCAAACACGAATGAAATTGTTTTAGCATCTACTACTGGTGTAGTAGGTGGGATTCCAACTACTATTATCCTAGATACAGGTGCAGCTGTGAGCGTTTTGTCTTTTAATTTCTATAAAAAGATGTGTGAATTGGAACCTGTGCCTGAGTTTCCTGCCCAAAACTGTAAAATAACTACTGCACTAGGTAATAAGTCATGTAGAGTTACGAAGCAAGTTTTTGTAAACGTTAAAATAGGTAATGGAACCGTACAATGGCCATTCCTGGTTGTACAAAACCTTGTGACAAATTGCATATTAGGAATAGATATTATGAGCGAGAAGGACTCTATTATAGACTTCTCCAAAGGTAAATGTATTTTAAATGATAAAGGCAGTGTAATTATTATTGATTTGGACAGGAGAACTCTAAAGCATGACAAACACTGTTCAGGGTACAAGGTTCAGTTAGTACTTGACAATGACATTCAAGATATGCAAACACACTCATCTGACACAGAGCTAATGGACTTGAAAACATTGCTTGATCATAAGATAAGTGAAGCTACAGCTCTCAGTGTACATGAACGTATAAAACTACAGGAAGTGTTATCCAAATATTTACAAGTTTTTACCAAACGATTAGGTGTTATCAACACGTATGTATACAAGACTGAAGTTAAGCCTCACAAGATCTTCTACCACAAGACATATAACGTACCGTTATCTCAACGACCTGCTGTGTGGCAAGAATTAAAACAAATGTTAGACTGGAAGGTCATTGAACCATCCACCTCACCTTATTGTAGTCCTCTACTTGTTGTCAAAAAATCAAATGGAAGCATTAGGTTAGTGTTAGACGCATGAGCAATTAATGAAATAATTTTACCGGTTCACACAAAACCCGAAAATTTAGAAGAGCAATTACAGAAATTTCTAGATGCAAAATATTTTTCCACAATAGATCTCGCTAATTCGTTTTGGCAGGTGGGTATCACTCCTGATTCACGGAAATATACTGCATTTATGTTCGGGGGGCGAACCTATCAGTTTTGTGTTCTACCTTTCGGACTGAATGTCAGCTCTGGGGTATTCATTACAGCCCTGGATACCGTGCTTGGCGACGATTTAGTTGAGACAGTCACACACTATGTAGATGATATACTGATAGCTACACAGTCTTGGAAGGAACACGTTGGCACACTTCAAAGAATTTTAGAAAAATACGCACACCGAGATCTTAGAGCATTTCATGCTGAATAATGTCAAAGTCATACCCATCAAAATATTGCTAAGCAACTCGAAAAACTCTGTTGTTACAACACAGATAATAAGTGGTGTAGAAATTTTCATTTCAGCGGTTCCAGAGTCGCAGTTGAAGGCAGAAGAACTCTTCTTTCAGCGCGCGCCACCACCTGGAAGACGGAATATCAAAATAAAATTTATGATTACGTAGCAGTGAATGATATATTAATTTTTCACGGAACATTTGTTATTGTAGGTACCACTGACTTGGTATGACACCTGACGAACCGACAGACGTCATCTGTGAAGCGATCTTTTACTTTGAGAAATAGATTAGACGCACATCTCTCAACACGAAAAGCATCTATCAGTAGTCAAGGCCACACAGACACTCTACACACACGCAAAAAACGCGAGGAATCGAACATTTTCTCTCTCTTACTATTTTGAATATTTATTGAGTAGTGAAAACGCCTGGTCTTGCCTACTGATGTAATGAATGTTGTGTCTAACCTATCTTAATTTCAGATGACATCACGTGACACAATGTAATAACCTATAGCTATGTAATGATGATGCAAACATGTTTATGTGCAACTGTATTATGTTTATGCTAAGAAAATATGTGACGTGTGTATGTATAATTACTTATTTTTTTAACTGATGTATCATGTAACTGTTACTATGTAAAAAATTTGAACAAAACGAGTGCCAAAAAGACATTGCATAGTGAACCTCTATTTACGGACATTAACGAACATTACTAACTCTGCAACTACGCAGAAACCTATGTGAAAGGAAACGGTTAATGCCATTCATTATGCATCGTATCTATGTAAACACGATGAATGATTTCTTTGATTAATAACTACGAACATTTAGGTGAGCTATATTCAGCAAAATACTGAAAATGTGAAGGGCATAATTCGTGCATCGTCTAGTGACATTACTACAGTACCTAACTTCAAGATGTTAACTGGATTAAATGGACACAAAGTGCCTGTCCAGAAAACAACACGACGGGTGGAAGAATTTTGGTTGGAACTTCAGGGAATGAAATGTTCTCGAAATGTGATGGACACTCTTACCTGGACTGTCCAAGGATCGACGCCAGCTATGTGCCGTCCGAGGTTCTGCAACCAAGCTTCCACGGAATGTAAAAAACGAACTGCACGTGGACCAATTACTCGACGGGTCACGTCTGATCTGTAATAAGCAATGCTTTTAGTCACAACGAACTGCATCACAACGACTATAATGGAAATGGGAAATGGACACGCTTATGTATTAATCACGTTGTTATACAATGATGTTACTGTGATCAAAAAACTTTACCACGACGATACTAACCTGTAAAAAATTATTGTGCAGCAGATGAATATGAACTGTAATAACGACACGATGTGTATAGGTCAACGCACCTGAAACATACGGACATTTTTCTTTGAAGTATTTCAAAACAATACTATGTAACTATGAACATTCAACAATCTAAGTTGTATTGTGTTATAACAAATATTGTAAATTTAAAACTAAGTTACCTGTCATAGAATGTAGTCTTCATATGTAGTCTTGGTTGAATATTTTCTTTGTGCAACGACTGAGAAACGCGCGCACACGAACAATATGAACCGCAATACTGTGCCGCGTGATCTAACTGTACGATATAACGGCAGTGCCAGAGTCACACAGACGCTTCTGCGCATGCGCGCACTCTATCTGCCAACATAAGAACTTTTATGGCGCACCCGCGTCATTCAAATTTTGTATATAATGTGTATAATGTAGGTCATGTAAATAGTTGTAGATAACTTAGATTTTCTTGTGCCTTTAGGTGAATTGCTCGCCTGCAGGTGTGTCCTTTCGCCTCGCAATTCAGGGGGCAATATAAAGGCACATTTGCATGCCGAGCGTGAGTTTCCTCGGAAACGCGAAATATTAATTAAATAAATAATCAGTGACAAATAAATAAAGCCTATGGCACACAACTGCAGCGCTGTGTCGCTGATAAAACAAAAGCACAATTACGTTACTCTTATGTTTGATTAAGAAAAGGGAGAGCTCTGGTAGAAGTGGTGCGAGAAGCACGTATTTTATTCTATTGTCTGGCACACCGCCATATTTCATGTTATAGAAGAATACTGCGAGTTGCAACCAGACTAGGCACTCGATGCTGTAAAGAATTTATATTTATAAAAGTAAGTAGGATTATGAACTGTAGGCTTATTCATTGAATATATCTGATTTAACTAACTGTGTAACTTTTTTATGTTTAGTAGACAATCACCTCTGTACGACGTATTGGCATGGCTGGCAAATTATTGAAATATTGAGATTTAGATTATGAGTCCGCACCTACCGCAGCAGTCTTTGGAAACGATTTATTTACGAAGTCCGATTATTTCAGTTTTATTTCACGGTCAACTACGACTGACATTGCCTTTACGAGAAAGCCATTGTCAAGCGTCTGATACCGAATAATTAAACGTCCACGTTCCAGATAAGCAAATATTAATTACAATTACAATCACAATCACCATCATACAGATAGAATAATTAATATTTAAACAATATTTTTTATTTTATTTATTTTATAAGTTCCCCACAAAAATATTGAGGCATGCTCTGTAACCGTCCATAACTGCGAATTAATCTCTCAATTATATCTCATAAATGCTCGATGGAATTCATGTCGCGCGATCTGAGCGGCCAAATCATGCGCTCGAAGTGTCCAGAATGTTCTTCAGTACGGTAACATGGCGCCGCTCGAAGTGTCCAGAATGTTCTTCAGTACGGTAACATGGCGCATAGCCATTCATAAAATGTTCATCATTGTTTGGCAACATGAAGTCCACGAAAGGCTGCAAATCGTCTCCAAGTAGTCCAAGTAGCCGAAAATAACCATTTCCAGTCAATGATCGGTTCGCCTGGACCAGAGGGTCGACTCACAGCACAATGGAGCCAGCATCAGTTTGCACAGTGCCTTCTTGTTGACTACCTGGATCCATGGCATCATGGGGTTTGCACCGCATTCGAACACTACCACCAGCTCTTAACAACCGAAATCGCTGCTGATTTGATCAGGCCATGGTTTTTCAGCCGTCTATGGTAGAGCCGATATGGTCACGAGCCTAGAAGAGGCGCTCCGGGCGATTTCGTGCTATTAACAAAGGCACTCGTCTCGGTCGTCTGCTCCCAGCAGCACGGTAACGCCAAACTTCTCAGCACAGTACGTTCGTCTTACGCCCTAAATTGATTTCTTCGGTTGTTTCAAGCACTGTTGCATATCTGTTACTCCTGACAACTATACGCAAACGCCGCTGCTCTCGGTCGTTACGTTAAGGCCGTCAGACACTGCGTTGTCCGTGGTGAGAGGTAATGACTGAAATGTGCTATTCTCGCCACGCTCTTGACACTATGAATCTTGGAATATTGAGCTTCTTTACGGTTTTTGAAATGGAATGCCCCATGCGTCTAGCCCAATTACCATTCGACGTTCAGTCTTATAATTCCAGTCGTATTGCCATAATCACGTCGGAAACCTTTTGACATGAATAACCTGACTACAAATGATAGCTCCGCCAATGCACTACCCTATTATACACTGGGCACGCGATACCACCGCTATAGCTTCCCTCTATCCCATGATATTTGTCACCTAAGTGTACTAAATGAACCAGTACAACATTTACCTGTGACTGTATTGTAGTTCGTCGCTGTGGTTTTATAATTGGTAAATGTTTCACCTTCTCCTTTCTCTTCCTGTCATGTATAAAATTTTCTCTCTCTCATGCCGCTCTTCCTCCCTCTCCCCCTCCCCCTGTAGTATACTCCGCACATCCCTCGCAAATGAGCTACTTAGCTTGATTTATACACTGATATAACTAGTTCATTGTCTTATTGAAATGATGTTCTCACAGTTGTTGATTATTATACACATGGATGCAACGTAAATTTAAAAAGTAAAAGGGGCATTTCACGAGTATCATCGGATGTAATTTCAGGGATATGCTCCCTGAGTATCCTTCTACATTACGCCTCCTGCTTGTTTAATATTAATGAGAACACCGCTGCTATATTAAAGTACATATATTGTCGCGACCAGTGTCGCACACTGAAAATCTTTCGGTGATACTGCCAGCAGGTTCGTAACACATTCTCACAGAACTGCACTTGTATCTTCACTATGAGATTGTTAGGAAGATTGCTGGCTGTGTCACCTCATCTTCATTGATATCATGACGTAAGAAATGTACTTTAATAAGGTATAGTGATTCTTATTAATATTAACACGAATTAGCTGCTCAGCACAACATGATGAAGATTATTCTCCACATATTTACTACGTTCTGCGCCTTCTAGTCGTTTTTTAGCGCACTGGTATGAAATGTAAGCACAATAGCAATTATTCGCGCCTGCGGGATTACCCGATTTCCTTTCACCGGCGGGAATGGCAGGCGAATCTTTTAAAGATGTACTCCACTGAAGGCCCCGCCGCTTTCCTTCTGGGCCTAGTGTGGTGCTCACTCACTGTGGAACCGACAACGCTCGCCCTTTGTGTCTCCCGTATCATAGCTCGGATGCGATTCGGGCAGGATAGGAGAGGAGAGCTACAGCGGCGGAGGGCATAAAGAAGCGCGAGTCACGCGAACGCTCGAGGAAGGCGGCCGTCAATGCGCACGCAGTGAGGTCAGCGGCGGCGCAGAAAGACACGGGGGCAGCCGGCGCGCCGCGCCGCGCCGCGCCGCTGAAATACGAGACGCAATCAGGGCCCAAATTACACGGCAGCCGCGGACGGTCATTATCGGGTGATCCTCAATCAGTATTAGGCCATCGAGATTACATGCATTAGCGGCCGGCGGCAGCCGTAGTAAATAACGCGCCAACAGTAGAGCGAAGCGGAGCCCTGGCGTACACCACGCGAGGTAGTCGAGGGCGAGGGTGCAGGCGGCGTAGGCTGGGAGCCGGGAGGTGGCGGACGCGCAGGCGCTCTGCAGACGCACGGCGCGAGGAGCAGGCTGCACACGACTCAAAGGCACACACTTTTACCGAAATTTGGCTTGTTGTGATCCATAGCCTCAGTATATTATAAGAAAGAAAAAGGGCCCAAACAAAATGCAGTATATATAGTACTTTAAAACAAAGAAGCAACGCACCAGGAAGGAATAACCTGAATGTATCGGAAATCGGCAGTTTTGATGAATACGTACAGATAAATAAAAAATCACAATTTCAGAAAAATTGGATAATTTATTCGAGAGAAAGAGCTACACAAACTGAACAAGTCAGTGACGCGTTGGTCCACCTCTGGCCCTTGTGCAAGCAGTGATTCGGCTTGACATTGATCTATGGAGTTCTTAGATATCGTTTTGAGGGATATCGTGTCAAATTCTGTCCAACTGGGGCTTATATTGTCAAAATCCCAAACGTTCTCACTTGGAGAGAGATCCGGTCACCTTGCTGGCCAAAGTAGTGTTTGGCAAGCGCGAAGACAAACAATAGAAACTGTCGCCTTGTGCGAGCGGACATTATCGTGCTGAAATATATGGCCAGGATGGTTTGCCGCGAACAGCAATAAAACAGGTCGCAGAACCTCGCCGACGTACCGCTTTGCTGTAAGGTGAAAGCAGATGGCAACCAGAGGGGTCCTGCTAAGAAATGGCAAACAAGGCAATCACTCCAGGTTGTAGGGTAGTATGGCAGGTGACAGTCCCATTGGTATTTCAAAGCTGTCCGGGGCGTCTCCAGAGTAAGTCTTCACTGGCCATCGGGGCTTCATTTCGACCCGCGACTCATCACTAAAGACGACTCGACTCTACTCAATGAGATTCCGGGCCGAATGTGCCCGACACCACTACAAACGGGATTGCTTGTGTGCTGAGGTGTACAGAGAAAGATTTGATAGAGTGAAAGTGATCAGAGCAATTCAGAAAAATCTAATTAGTGATTTGAGTGAAAACGGAAATATTTCAAATGGCTCTGAGCACTACGGGACTTAACATCTGTGGTCATCAGTCCCCTAGAACTTAGAACTACTTAAACCTAACTAACCTAAGGACATCACAAACATCCATGCCCGAGGCAGGATTCAAACCTGCGACCGTAGCAGTCGCGCGGTTCCGGACTGAGCGCCTAGAACCGCTAGACCACCGCGGCCGGCGGAAATACTTCAAAAACATCTCGAGCTAGGTATGTAACTGAAGTGTCAATAAAATATCAAATCACAGCATGAACCGTCTTCTCTTGATCTATATATTATTAACATTAATAGGACACCGATCGATATTTTAATATGTTAATCCCATATTTCATGCTCCCTGAAAAAACTTGAAACGTAAAAAGATTAAAAAATAGTCCAGATATTTTCTGAAGTGATTTGTCTAAGGGAAAGGAAGAAAATAGAATAGAGAAACGTTTGACATACCTTTGAATGCAAATGAGGTGTCGGTTGATAATTTGAAGTGCAACGTTTACCTTAGAAAGGTAGAAATTTAAAGAGTACTCTAAGGTACTTGTCTGATGGAATTTCACTCAGAAGTCTCCTTACATCATTAACGTATGAACATTTCATCTGTTGTACGTGATTCGAGCATCACTCAAAGTTGTATCTATTGTTTCACGAATCTGTTTTATTTTTTATTCATACGCAGGTCACTTCATAAAACATTTAACCGCACTCTGTTTCAATGAATTTTTTATTGTTGGACAGTAACAAATAAGAAACAGTTACGAGTATTTTAATATAATTATATTCTTCACCACAAATGGAATTCCATGATGGGTGTCACTAATCCACAACGCTTGAGAATAAGTGTAAATTGTGCTTTTACACATTGGGCAACAACTGAGTTGAAACTGTATTAAAGAGTTACAAAAGTTCGCTTACGCCAGCGTGAATTATGATGAAACGACATAACAGAATGGCACCAGGCCAAGTAACTATCATGCTTGTGTAGGAAACAAAGAAATTAGTTCGAATTCCAAATGCGGTCGGGGAAAACTTCACATATCAAGAACTAGCGTTATTAGCTAGCTATGAGAGTTACTGAGATTAATTGCAAGAGAGTGGCATAAGCCGCAGCACTTAATTCACCGGCTTAACGACAACACGTAGGGCGGCCGGGGTGGCCAAGCGGTTCTAGGCGCTACAGTCTGGAGCCGCGCGACCGCTACGGTCGCAGGTTCGAATCCTGCCTCGGGCATGGATGTGTGTGATGTCCTTAGGTTGGTTAGGTTTAAGTAGTTCTAAGTTCTAGGGGACTGATGACCTCAGAAGTTAAGTCTCATAGTGCTCAGAGACATTTGAACCATTTCGACAACACGTAGTGAGCGTCGACCACAGGGGAGCGTGGCCACTATTTTGACGTCCGTCAGCACCATATTCTCGCGAAGAGACGCAATCAGTAGGAAGCCTACATTATGCAAGATCGACCCCAAGGTAATGGAGGCCAGAGCACACTGTTGTCTAGTAAGGAGTCACACAACTGCACCAGTGTCAGCGTTATCAAAGGACAAATGAGACACGACTGAGCAACGAGTGACACGAACAAGGAGGAGCGCGCTCTTTCTGGCCATTCCATGACGTGGGTAATGTACCTTCACAGCTAAAATCGTCGTTCATATTTCTAACGCGGCATGGGAGCTGCTCTGACCTACCCGTGCTATGTCTTTCTGATTGAGGCGAGGGCTTTTGACATCCGCATCTGCACCTACTTGATTACACTGCAATTCCCTCGTAAGTGGTTGGCAGAGGATAAATTGAACAACCATCAGACTATTTGTCCACAATTACACTCTCAAACAGGTGGTAAACTACAGCTTAAAATTTTCCGTGTACGTTCTGATTTCTCTTACTTTATCGTCTGTGTCATTTTTCCCTCGTCAGGTGTGTATAAAGAAAAAACCGTATAAGGGAAAGAATTGCGGTCTGTTGATAATTACAACTGAATAAAACACAATTTTTGTGCCGTACGGGTTTCGCCTTTATTCTTTGCTAGTCACCTTTAATGGGCTGGGATATGTACGCATTTTTGTTTACATTACTTAGTTCACTTTGGACGAAATATGTTCAGGTCTCAATATAAACTGCACAGTATAAACAGAAATATGACAAATTACAGGCCACGGAAGATGTCTTGGAAAGAATACGAGACGAATATGGGAAGAGGAAGTTGTAGACTGAAAAGAGATCGTGAAAAGATCTCGCCACAACGGAAAACACCTTTGCTTTAATCATTGCCACTCCAACTCGCGTAGCACATATGTTTCAATCTTTCCCCTGCTTCACGATAACACAAAGCTGCCTTTCTTTGAACTTTTTAGATGTCCTCCGTCAATCGTATCTGATAAGGATTCCCTATTGCACAGTAATACTCTAATAGAGAACGGACAATCGTAACGTAGGCAGTCTCTTTAGCAAACCTGTAGCATCTTCTAAGGGTTCCGCCAATAAAACGCAGTCTTTGGTTTACCTTTCCCGCAACATTATCTACAGGATCGTTCCAGTTTAAGGTGTTGGGGTATTGTAGTGATAGGCATACAGTTGAATTAACAGCGTTTAGATTTGTCTGATTAATCGTGTAACCGACATTTAACAGATTGTTTTTAGTACTCATGTGGAAAGCCTCAAACATTTTATTGTTTACAGCAAATTGCCATTTTACCTTTAAGATTACACTCTCCACATGGTGTCAGAGCAGACAAGTAGATAACCGTCTCCCTCCGCGACCGCGTGTGCCACGAGTAACATTTGAAAGAAAACAGATTTCCCTAACGGCCAACGCCACAGTGGGATTTGTTGATAAAAGTGATTTACGGTAATCACATAATTATTCTGACGTCACTGTAGTCTCACCCTTCTACAACCGTTTTCTAGCATCAGAACTTCGTGCATAATTAATCTACAGCTGGAGATTTGCATATTAAGTTTACATGTTTGCCTAATAAACATGTAATCGAGCTACCTCTGCGGGCATCGATTCGTAATTTAATCAGATCCAGAATCTCTTTTACGAATTTAGCTGTACTGATCCGTAACATGCTCTTTATTTGTGAGGGCTGGATGTAATGATTGACACCTCGCTAACCGAATCTACGTGATCATTATGATAGTCCGCAGCTCGTGGTCTCGCGGTAGCGTTTTCGCTTCCCGAGCACGGGTCCCGGGTTCGATTCTCGGCGTCGTCAGGGATTTTCTCTGCCTCGTGATGACTGGGTGTTGTGTGTTGTCCTTAGGTTAGTTATGTTTAAGTAGTTCTAAGTTGTAGGGGACTGATGACCATAGCTGTTAAGTCCCATAGTGCTCAGAGCCATTTGAACCATTTTTGATCATTATGATCAAAACAGCGTGTTGAATCCAGAATCAACAGTAGATCTTTGCCTTTATCACGATACCTTTCTCATGTCAGCCATCTGAAGACGCTCGAATGAACGCAAACTCTGAGCCTAGTTTGAAATGCAGACGAGATGGGGTTAATACTGGATAGAAATAACTTGCAATAAGATTCACTTGCACTCCATTTGCACAAAAAAGTAGTATAACACAGTGCTCGCTGATTAAAGAATAAAAGTTGAAACGTGAAAGCAAATGCATTTATTACTCTTGGACATCAAAGAATACATTATCAGGTTGCGAATAAATTTGGAAGAGACGAGATCATTCCGACATTCATATAGTTACGCTGTGTATTTTAGCGGTGTACCGTTAATATTAATATTTACTTCTTAATGACTCAGAATTCGTTGTTGAATATAGACCGATGTTGCGGACTTCGAAACTGCGGTATACCATAGTTGACGCAAATGCTGAAATGAAACTTTGGATAGGACGTTCCGTGTTGCAATAAAGTAAATTATGAATTTAGGTTTACTCTTCAACAAAAGAAGTACTTAGAGACGGAATACAGGTTTCAGTTGAGGAAGATATGAAAGAAAGTAGGCTGTCCTCTTTCAAAAGATCATTCCGGCATTCACATTAAACTGATTTGGTTAAACCTAAAACTGGATGTTACTTCCATGACGCGGACGAATGCAGGCATCAGCCGTAGACTATTTTGTTTTGGAGTGCACAGGTTGTTTTTATACTAATTTTTCTCTCAACTGCGACTGTTGTTTAATTTTAGTTGTAATCGCCTTTTAAGCCTTTTAGCTTCAGACACTCAAGCACAGTTACCGACATGAAATGCGCCCTCATGTAAACACTGATGAGACGGGGCATTACAGCCGCTGCCCACCGCGGGGTTGAATGCTGTATGGTGGCTTTGCGGACGCTTGGCGTTCTCAGAGAATCGTCCTTCTGACGACACAGACTACATAATCGAATTTGACAACGGGCACATTAACCATAAGGCGTAAGGTTTCACGACCCGAATGTGCTTCAGAAGGTGCCAGGAGCGATGTATAAAACTATTCCCCGACGTTTCGTTTCCGATTCCGAGACACATCTTCGGAGGTAAAACGGCAACTGTCCAAAGGCTCTAGGGTCCCCTGCATTTGTAGAGCTTCATAGAGGGCACCACCATTCGTCACGTGATGCTGATTGTGAGATTGTCTCTAGCTCTTCCAATTGAGAACGATGGCGCCAGGCAGAAATAATCATGTAACTCTCGTGCCCTCTATGCAGCTCTACAGACGCGAGGGGGGGGGGGGGAGGACTCGAGCCTTTGAAACAGTTGTTGTTCCACCTCTGAAGGTGTCTCCTGCAGTCGGAGACGAGACAGCAGGGAATCCATACATTCATACACACTATAAAAATGAATGTACATTCGTATATACTGACGGTCCACCTTTCCTCCCATATCACTGGACTAATATCAACCAAATTTAGCTCACATATCACTTACTGTCTGGAAAGAATCACTTTGGATGTAAGAACGTTCCATCTATCAAAGGCATGTGGTTTGGGGGTGAAAAAGCAGTGTAGTACACGACATGAGAATACTCATACTTTGCCGGCCGCTGTGGGCGAGCGGTTCTAGGCGCTTCAGTCCGGAACCGCGCTGCTGCTACGGTCGCAGGTTCGAATCCTGCCTCGGGCATGGATGTGTGTGATGTTCTTACGTTACTTAGGTTTAAGTAGTTCTGAGTCTCGGGGACTGATGACCTCAGATGTTAAATCCCATAGTGCTTAAAGCCATTTTTCACTCATACTTTAGTTATCCAGTACCTGAGAATGAGAGCACTTAGAGATTTGCAACAAACTTTACACACAGTTGAAAACCTTTAAGAAACTATTTCTCGCTGACAACCGCCACAAAATGGTGAAAGGAAGAGGGTTTGTCGCTTACTACATTTTCCCTGTTCGTGCAGTAAAACTGCCACATGATGCATGACGTTTTGATTTGTTACTTCTTTACTGCTACCTGTATTGGAAACTCCCTTTTCAAACAGCATCCACATATGCAGATGAATTTACCTAGCAAAATACATCATTTTAGGGCACGTAGCTCTAAAAAAAATGACATCATGAACATTGATAGGCGTGAGAAACTACCGCATCATGCACGACGTTTTACTTTATTAGTTCTTTACTACTAACTCTATTCGGAACACATTTCCCAGACGGATCCACATATGCCGCTGAATGTACTTCTGAGCGGTTTCATGCGGCACACCACGAATTCCTCTCCTGCGCCAACCTAATCAACTTACACCCTTAGTTATTTGCTGGATGTATTCCAATCGTCTTCCTCTATAGTGTTTAACTTCTACAGCTCCCTGTAGTACAACAGCTCCCTCTAGTACCATGAAAGTTATTCCCTATGTCTTAACCGAAGTAAAACCATCCTGTCTCTTCTTCTTGTCAGTGTTTTTCATATGTGTAATGTTTCCATGAGGTGAGGCTCAACAGCAATTGGGTATTTTATAAAATGCATATTAACTATCAGCAGTTTATTGTCCCATTAGTCGTCTACAGGTTTTGGTTGGTAACCATCATCCAGGATGCAGTGTACTACAGATTAGTTAAAAACATCCCATATTCTTTTGAAGCTGAATCATATAGAAAGTATCCACAACTGATAGCTTAGAATACTGAAAGTCATATTTTATGTCAAACATACAGACATCACAGGAGAAACAAGAAAAAAAAAATTCCTACGGTAGATGACTAATGGACAATAAACAGCTGATGGATAAAATACATCTTATAAATTTTTTTTACGTTCCTTTCCTCATGTATTCTGCAAAGAACCTCCTCATTCCCTATCAGTCCACCTAATTTTCAACATTCTTCAGCAGCGCCACATCTCAAATGCTTCGAGTCTCTTCTGTTCCGGTTTTACCATAGTCGACGTTTCACTACCATATAGTGCTGGGCTCCAAATGTACATTCTCAGAAATGCCTTCCCCAAATTAAGGTCTATGTTTATTAATAGCAGACTTTTCTTGGCCAGGAATGCCCTTTTTGCCAGTGCTATCTTTTTTTGTATCCTCCTTGCTCTTTCCGTCATGGGTTATTTTGCTGCCTAGATAGCAAAATTTCTTAACTTCATATACTTCGTGATCACCAATCCTGACGTTAAGTTTCTCGGTGTTCTCATTTCCGCTACTTCTCATTACTTCCGTCTTTATTATATTTACTCTCAGTCTTATTAGAGTTTTCATTCCATTCAACAGAGCCTGTTATTCTTTTTCACTTTCAAAAAAATGGTTCAAATGGCTCTGAACACTATGGGACTTAACATCTATGGTCATCAGTCCCCTAGAACTTAGAACTACTTAAACCTAACTACCCTAAGGACATCACACAACACCCAGTCATCACGAAGCAGAGGAAATCCCTGACCCCGCCGGGAATCGAACCCGGGAACACGGGTGCGGGAAGCGAGAACGCTACCGCACGACCACGAGCTGCGGACTTTTCACTTTCTCTGAGGATAGTAATGTCATCAGAGAAACTTACCATTGACATCGTTTACTTCCACTCTTGAACCTTTCTATTATATCCCTCATTGCTTCAGACTGAACAGTAGGGGCGAAAGACTGAGTCCTGTGAAGTTAGTACCCCTTTTTCAAGAAATATACATTTTTTTTCACAGTTCTTGATAGATGTAGCATAGTTCTAGAGTTATTTGTACAAAATTTCTATAGTTCTGCAGAATTTAGTGACGAAAACAATACTGAAAAAATTTTCGAATCGAAAATATTCTTTGTCAATTTCCGCAAAATGTAAATAAGTACAAGAGTTCTGAGCACAGTTATGAACAGAGCTCCAAGAGTTCTTTCGAAAATCCAAGTAACATTTCTTCCTGCAGCTAATAGTTTACGAGATAATTGCATTTTAATGAGAAAATCTTTTCACTTACTGTGAAGTTGGAACCCTTTTTTTTCAGAAATATATATTTTTTCAGAGTTCTTGATAGAAATGCCATAATTCTAGAGTTATTTGTACAAAATTTGAATAGTCCTGCAGAATGTAGCGAAGAAAACAACAATACTCAAAAAAATTTTCGTATCGAATACATTCTTTGTCAATTTTCGCAAAAAGTAAATTCATACAACAGTTCTGAACAGAACACCAAGAGCTCTATCGAAAATCCTAATAATATCTTTTTGTGGCTATGATAGTTTATACGGTAACTGCTTTGATGTTAGACCCACTGTCTCCACATAAAAAAGTAAATTCGTTCAACAGTTTTGATGAACAGATCTGGTTAACACCTCAAGACTTCTATCGATAATCATAATAACATTTTTTGTGTTTATAATAGTTTTTAAGGTAATTGATTAATTGTGGGGCTCACTTACTCTACAAAAAAAAATTATGTCTATTCGTATGTTCTGATGACAGCTCTGGATAGCATTGTAAGTGTTCTATCGAAAATACTAGTAACATATTCTGTGCAGGTAATTGTTTACGTAGTAACTGCATTTAATTAGGAATGCTTATGAGCATTTCCCGTGAAGTTTGAACCACTTTTACGAGAAATATACATTTTTTTTTCATAGTTCTTGTTATATATGCAATAGTTCTAGATTTTCGTGCTCAAAACACGAATAGTTCTGCAGAATTTCGGGAAGAAAACAATAACTCGGCAAAATTTTGGTATGGTATAAAATTATTTGTCAGTTTGGAAAAAATAAATTTGTACAACAGTTCTGTTGGCAGTTCTGGATAGCACCCGAAGAGCTGTATTGAAAAGGATAAGAACATTTTTGTGGCGATAATAGTTTATACAATAATTGTTTTCATCTGATACTCACTCTCTCTACGATAGCAAAATTCGTAGAATAGTTCTGATGACAGTTCTGAATATCACCCACAGAGTTCTACCAAAAACTATAATAACATTATTTGTGACGATGACATTATATAGGATAATTAATGTGGGCCCACTTTTGTCATGTAAAAGTAATAAATTCGTACAAAAGGTCTGATGGCATTTCTTAATAGGACCCTAAGAGTTCTACCGAAAACTGTAATAACATTTTTTGTGGGGATAACAGTTAATGAGATAATAGCATTTTCGAGAGACCCACTTGGTCTACATTATAATAAATAGCACAACCCTTTTGCTGACAGTTCTGGATAGCACCGAAAGAGTTCTTTTAAAAACCCTCATAACATTTTTATGGTGCCAGTAGATTATGAAATAGATTGTGTGTTCACTCTGCAGTGGGTGTGCGCCGATGTGAAACTTACTGGCAGATAAAAACTGTGTGCCGGACCGGGTCTCTAACCCCAGGCTATAACGAAGGAATATCGTCACAATATCCTTTCGTCCAGGAGTGCTACTTCTGCAATTTTCGTTGGACAACTTCTACGAAATTGGGAACGCAGGAGATGAGGTACTGCTGGAAGTACAGCTATGAGGAGCATGTAAATTCTCACTTTTATTTCGGAAAACCGAAAATCGAAAACCCGGATTATATTCTAGAAATACAAAAAGTCTAAATGTTCAGCAGTATACAAATGCCAGTACACCTTCTTAAGACTGACTGTAGTAACTGTAGGTGGAAGCGTGGGATGTGCACGCTTATATGATTCAAGGAGGGAAGGCTCGTCAGTGCAAAACAAACAGATGGATGAGAGAGCAGATACATTCACATGCGCCACTAACCAGATGGTGTCACACCTGTCGAGAATCGCACCAGAGGTACAATGAGCTGTGGTGGACTGCTGTTGGCGTGGTTGCTATGCAACTTACTTGATGGGCATCAATACACCGGTATATTAATGTACAATACTTGAGAAACAATGTCATTCACACACTCTGAGTTCCTTATCACTCAATACTAGACTAAATTACCGGCCTAGTGGTAAGCTGCCCATGTACCTCACCGACTACACATCTTCATGTTATAAGAAAAAAAGAAAAAAATACCAAGGGACACAAAATATGAATCCGGATAAACCGGAAATCCGGATTACTGAGGACCAAATAAACGAGGTTATTGTTTACAAATTTCGAACTTCTTATTAACTTTAATACTGTATCCCCTCAACATAATAACACCTCTATCAGTCATGTATTGAATTAGGATTTAAACATACTACTTAGTTCGTTTGTATAATATACTCATTTAAATATACTTACATTTCTATACATTGTAAAGACTTCTGACTCTCACTGTAGTGTAACTCATTAAACTTCCACACTTCCTTTCTAACTAGAACAAATGTTTGCAACAATATTAACGACAGCAATTTCAAATTTATTCGTTACACACAGCACATGTTTTTATGTATCCTAGCGTCTGGTGATGTAGCCACATAACTTTCATCCATGAGGGACCTCGGCATATTTTTAGCTGTTAGTGGGTCCTGGATGTGTTGAGAGCTCGAAATAATTACTGTTTTACGTAATAAAATTCATCTGGTTTTTCCTGATTCTAAAAATATACACTTCATGTACAGTACCTCTCAATTCTCGTGCTTAAATGTCATTTTGTTTAATTTGGCGTGCCGCGCCGGATTAGCCGAGCGGTCTTAGGCGCTGTAGTCATGTACTGTGCGGCTGGTCCTGACGGAGGTTGGAGTCCTCCCTCGGGCATGGGTGTGTGTGTTTGTCCTTAGGATAATTTAGGTTAAGTAGTGTGTAACCTTAGGGACTGATGATCTTAGCAGTTAAGTCCCATAAGATTTCACACACATCTGAACATTTGAACATTTAATTTGGGCGCCGCAGTTTCCGTAGAACCTCGTTTATGTAATACCTTTGAAGAACCTGTCGACTGTCGCACGTGCAGGAAAAGTGTTTACATGGCATAAAACAAAATCAGAATGCGTTTCAACAGTTGCAATACGTTTTAGTGGTAGAGTAAAAATGGTTCAAATGGCTCTGAGCACTATGGCACTTAACTTCTGAGGTCATCAGTCCACTAGAACTTAGAACTACTTAAACCTAACTAACCTAAGGACATCACACTCATCCATGCTCGAGGCAGGTATAGAACCTGCGACCGGAGCGGTCGCGCGGTTCCTGACTGTAGCGCCTAGAACCGCTCGGCCACTCCGCCAGCCTGATGGAGTAAAGATTAAAAACAATGAGCAGAACAGGCATCAAAACTAGGAACAACATGAAAATTGTGCTGGTATGGGCGGACAGACAACATGTTACGTAAACTGAAAAAGCTGCTAGAAGGAGGCCACAATAACAAAGAAAAGATGCAAAACTAAAGAAAATGAAAAGGACATGAAAGGTATCAACAGGATTATGGAGCAGGAATGGTTTGCAATTTCGTCATTGAGAAGAAAATGACATACAAATCTTTAGTTTCAATTTTCTGCAATCAACGTGTTTGCATACAGAGATACTGTTACCGGTATCTCATCCACAATTAAAGCTACATAAACAAAGCTATGGATGAATAATAATATAGTGCTTGCCTACACACTCAACCACATTATTCAA
Organism: Schistocerca cancellata; assembly: GCF_023864275.1. Taxonomy (NCBI): domain Eukaryota; kingdom Metazoa; phylum Arthropoda; class Insecta; order Orthoptera; family Acrididae; genus Schistocerca; species Schistocerca cancellata. The sequence continues at coordinate 485,194,331 of NC_064628.1, forward strand.
GAATGGATTAAATATTTTAAGCTGCAGTATGTCATATTATGTTCTTAAATTATTAGGAGAAAAAATTTTCTCTTAAAATACATTGTTTTTAAAACAATCAAAACATGAAACTGAAAAATATTTCTGGTATGCTGTTTCAACAAGGTAATAATTCAAAGAATAAAATTTGTTTTTCATCTTTTATTTTGGAATAGCGTGTAGGTACATTGAACCTAAAATAACAATTACGTGTAATTCTGTATGTAAGAAAAACATCAATATTCACTGCACAATGTATTCCACAGATTTACAATGTATTTCACCTAGAGCTCACAATATACCAATTCTTTGATAAAAGTTTCATTCCTGAATCTATTGACAGTCTTGCATTATTAAATTTCAAAGTACCAGGAAAAACTACAGGCCGTGATGTACAGGTCCCCTTAACAGCTCTTCTTCAAGATACACTAAAACCCAGAAGGAAATACATATGTAGGGAATTCAGTAATAAATAAGCATAGAATTTATGAGGTGTGAAACTACTATGAAAAATAAATACAAAAAATATATACGTGAAATTTAGAGCATAAAATGCTCTTATTCTAGTAACTAAAACAGGAGGGCTGTGGTTCCAGAAACAAAGATACGAAGAACTAATATAAGAGCTGTATTTGTAATATTTAGATATCAACTTTTAGCAATTGCTTACCTTATAAAGCAAAGTTCCTATGTAGGAACTATTTGTTTCGTCCTGTCGGTCTTGTAGCTGCCATTTGAAAATTTTTCTGTCTTGACGTACATGAACAGGTGTGGAGAAATTATCGTTTCTTTTGAAACTCTCTGTACATCTTCATACAGGTCATCGTACTGCTTCCAGTAGGTTCCATCGAAGACATACGCCGTGTAGTGTTTGATGGAGCTATTATAATGAATGGCACCAACGAGAGCGTACTCTTGATTGTCGACTACGATTTCTTTCGCGATCGTTTGCAACACACATTTCTTCCTTTGATTCGGAGGAAACTGATCTTCAGTTAGTGGACAAGTTGTTATACTAGTATCCATCATCAAGTAGCATCCGAATTTCTTTTCTTCGACTGCTTCTCCTTTACATTTCTTGCTTTTTATGATAGTCTTTAGACCTCCATTTGTTGCATCTACAGCCTCTTGCATGAAATTATAACCAAGTCTCAAAAGCACATACGTATCAACGGAAATACAATGTAGTTTCACAAAGCGTGAATTTAGGCACGTCAGACACGATATCTTTTTGTTGCAAATCGGCTTATATTTTAATATTGTCTCGTATAATTCCCCAACATTCGACTCTGCATTCAGAGACAATATTTTTCGAGAGATTACTCCTTTTTTTAGGAACAGTATCACATATAAAATATCAAATCTCTGCTTAAAATGCTGGGAGTTTATAATTTTTTTGTCCAAAACATCCAAAGCCAGATCCAAAAATGGATGGCTCACCATTTGAATGGTACTTTTGAAATCATCACTGAGTGATATTGCTTGCATGAATAAGGTTATCAAAGAATCGAAACCGCACGTTCCCTTCAAGTTGTAGGTAGCAGGTTTGAATTTGCTTGAGGACCCATTTAGGAAAAGTGGCAAATTAATGTCTATGAATTTCTTAGTCGAATTCCAGTTTGGGCAATCCTCTAAGTAGTTTTTCTTGCTCTTAGTTTGCATGCTCGATGTGACAATGATTTCATTTTGAAGCTTTTTCAGCATTGCACTCTCCTCCATTTTATCGTTACAGGTCTCTCGATTTTCTTCTGTTTTCGAACCACAGGATGAAATTTCACTGACATCCCTGGTGAAGCATGATTCTCAATAGTCTTTTGTGGAAAGACATATCTCTTTAGAGGCCACATTCGGCAGTAAATTATTATCTGAAGAGCGCTGAAAACACAAACTCTCACTTTTGTCTGAGAGACAGTTGTTCTCCGCATTCATAACAAGTGCGCTCGAAGTAGGAGAAAATCTGTGTTCAAAACTATTAAAAATTTTGTTTAACTCTGTCTTACTGGCATCATCGAGTTGGGTGTCACTTCTTAAGGTATTGTTCAGTATGCTCTCAGATTTATCAAGGATATGATTGCTTTTGGAGTTTGTTATCTTCAGCTTCTTATTTTTTCCTCTCCATTTTTCTTCTTCATGGTAAGGCAACGATGCTTCAGTTGGTTTGTGCTTCACAGCTTGCTTTGAATCTTGTTTTTCCATCATAAGTGGCGCTAACAGTTTTGTTTCCTCACACAGCCACTCGAAATGTTGAAAAATGAATTTGTCTACTCGTAAAGGCAGCTTGTCAAAGCCCATTGTCTTTAATTTTGAAAATTGTCCTTCAGTCGCTGCTGACGAACGAATAGGTAAAGGAATATGGAAAGAAGGATACATCACGGCTATCCACAGTGGTATATAGTACATCAACTCTTTCAGCATCTCTGCAGCATTAGGAATGTTGTACGGATTCACATCAAATAGATTGTCATCCTTAGTCTGATTCGCAATGACTTCAGCTTCATTGTAGATACGTTTTGCCCTATCAATCCACGCGTTTGCAGTAGATTCCTTAGAGTTCAAAATTGATTCCAAAAGACAGTCATCATTGTTTTCAACATCATCAGTTTTCTTGTCATCGTCTTTCTTTTCGTCAATATATGAATGACGTCGACCACCTCTGATAATGTTATCAAGGTGGCGCTGATGTTCCATTGATGCATATTCTTGACCGCACTCATCAGTACCAAGATGTTCACTCAACGCAACAACCAAAAGTGAGCACAAAGCACTTTCAATATCACGAAAATCTGTCATCATGTAAGTATGGGCCAAAACTTGAAGATAAAGTTGTTTGACTTGTGATTTAACTCTCGAGAAGCATTTCCACCTCGAAGTCATGACCATAAAATGGTTTAAATCTATTCTCAAACAACACGAGGGTAGAATTACTCTTTCATGCAAAACAATATGACTATAACACCTATTCAAATAATCTGTTAAGTCCGAGCAATTGGCTATTGCTCTAGAAATGGCAACCAACATGCACATGTACTGATACAGGTGTATGTACGAGTACTTTGAATTAATTTCCACACAGTCAGCCGTGTTTGACGGATCCCCAAATTGTGAAATAACTCGAAATGCAACTCCACCTGTAGCATCTACTGAATCGTATACACTGCTATTGATTTGATGACAATGTTTGTGCAACTGACTTTGATCTTTCAGCCAATATATACAGAAGAATGGGTCCCATCCGATTGCGTGAATTTCGTCCCGATGGGTTGTATGTTTTGCAATTTGCAGGTTTTCAACAGGCTTACTGGTTGTTATACCAAAACGTTTGTCCCTTTCCTCTTCTTAAGCCTTTCTCAAGACATCAGAATTAGGTAAATTTGGAGGAATCATGTCTCCGAAAGATATATTTTTTCGCTTCATAATTTCGCCAAAGAGCTGCAGGCATCCTGTTATCAACCAATTTAGCAGCTACCTGTTGTCTGCTCGTGCCACGAAGTTGTCTTCTTTTAAGGTGAATACTATCGTCTGAAAAGTTTGAAAGTCTGCAGTTTATAATAATATCGTTGTCCTTTTTTTGCTTCTTCAGAGCAATCCCTTCGAAAGTGGCTCCGCATTCGGTGCATCTTCCTTTGATCTTCAAGAAATACTTTGAACTTGAACTTTCACATACTTTCGCGAATTTGAAAGAAAAGGCACATGGAATTTTGTGATGTTCATAAATTTTATCAGCCATCAAATCGGTCCATTTCCCTATTTCCAGTCTTGAAGGCTTTCCAAGTTTCCTCTTTGTTGGTTTTATGGTAGACCATTTTTCTGCTGACAGTAGTAAATCGAATTGCTTTGTCATGTCCTTGTTGCACGAAGAACCAAAAACATTCCACGACTCATCTTTGCTGTCGTCGTCTTTTTCTTCAACGAAACATTCCAGCCTGAAAGTGTTTCTAACAAAAGCAAGCAGATCGTGACGATCTTCTTTAATTGTTGTATAAATATGTTTTGAAGACATTTTCGAGCCGACGTCGGCCATGGCATCGGACAGTGTTTGGAAGACCGGATGTGGCGGAATGAATTGAATGCCTCTATCATCGATTACTTTAAATTCCTCCATGCTGAGAAGACGATCCAATTCTGGTAGATTGTACATTTTTATGGGTGTTACGGTTCATAAATATCACTTACACAACAGCACCCACTGCACAACAGGCACCGACTGCACAAGTGCTCTGACTGAACGAGCATAACGATTTTTCGCATGAGAGTGAGCAGTATTGTTACGTTTAGTCATTAGGGGCAGATGAAGGAGCGAAATGCAGCGCTGGCGGACGGCTTCACACGACGCGGTGCGCGCCAACCAAAAAGTGCAGCTGTTGTTGTCATTAGCTTTGATGCTACCGTGAGAAGCTTTGATGCTACCTCTATTGTAACTACTACACTGATGTCATTTGCCGATTGTTTAAAAGACGCAGTTCACGTGTTCATTGTTTCCAGATGTAGTGCCACGACTTTTGCACTGTTGCTGTGCTTTGTTTATCAGGGATGTATCATAGTTTTCATTATCCTTCCATCGGGCACAGCTGTTCAGATTGACACACGTCGAAATTTTCTGTAAATTACTTTCCAACACTTTGCAGTATTGGCGCTGCTTCGTTAACAGCTTCCCTTCTCCGTATGCTTTTCATTGTTGTGTGTTGTGAAATACGAAAGGGCACAGTGGATAAAAACGAGCAATCGGCTCATATCTCATGAAGAGAACATTAGCGTCGATACTGAATCATACAACGATGAAAGGCATACAGAGAAAGGAAGCTATAACGAGAAGGCGCCAGTGCTGCCAATTGTTGACAAGTTTTGATAACGTGGTGATCATCAGCCAGTTTATATGTAAATGATTTCTTTCATTTGCCGTCAGACAACTGGCTAAATGAGGAGCTCTCCCTTAACGTCGTCATTGTTACGTTTTTTAACAGTCATAACCAGTGCAAAGTGCAGATATGGATGGCTGTTGTAGTGGTTGCGCAACGTTACTGGTTCTGAAAAATACAATTGTCCCATTCAAAATCATAAAGTACCGGTGCCAAGCTAGGTACAACTTTGTTTTCAGTATAAAGCATATTATAGCTCATTTAATACACAACTGTGCCTACTCGTAATCTGTTTGAGAAAAGAGTGGCTATCAGGTAGTTTAGCTACTTATAATTTTAGATTTAAGCCGTTAATTTTATTTTCTGTACTTGTCGGCTTTGTTTACCGATTCATTTGCTTTGTAGACAATTTTTTTTTAATCTCGTGCGCTTCTGCCCTATCTATGTCTGCTCAATCTATTGTATACACTTTATCAAGTTTAAGTGATGTTAATTATCTATCAATTTATTGGTTTGTATATAGTCCCGAGCTCGAACGGATTTTCCTTTAAAGGAGGTTTATTAACCCAGTGGTTAATCGAAATATTTCAAATGCGGTAGCTATTTTATTTTATGTGTATTTTAGAAATTTCTATCCATACGTTGCAAACTGTTGTGTAATGTTGATCTTAGGCGGCCAATGTTGGCGTCCAGTAAGGTCCTATAGCTGGTTGCTTCCGCAGATGGAGTCGTTTGTTGAATGAAGTGTTGTAACGATTTAAATTCATGAGTTTCCAATTTCAATTAATTTTCTAATTTTTTTTTTTTTTTGATGAGTTGAAGCGCCTTACACTACACAGTATGAGCGTTTACATTTCTATGGTCCTTTTCTGATTAATCCTGTGTTTCTAATAATGTGTTTGCTCTTTGCATTAAGTGTGTTTGTTGTGCTTGTGATTAACTGAAGTAAGCAAGTAACTTGTGTAAAACAAGGCAATCAAACAATAACGTAAAGTGATTATAATCTCCAGTAAGAAAAGTAAGTTATAATAGGCTAAAGAAAGAAGAAAAAGTAGAACAGATTATGAGAAAACAGCCGGTAGTAGCCACCACGTAGGCTGATACCATACTTTCAGAACAATAAGTATATTACGTCGACGAAGAAACACAATAAAGGCTAAAAAGTTCGGGCCATAGCAAACGGCACTCTCTTTTCCCGTAGGGGGCATCGTGCGACAGTGGGAATGACGCCCAAATCGTGTCTCCCAGCCGATGTCGTAACGAGGGCAACAGCGCGCGCCATAACGGTTCGGCGGGTCGCAAATTAAGCCGGCTGACGCACTCAGGCGGAAGGGAAGGTCACCGCCAGGCCCGGCAGTTCCCACGAGATGCGCATGCGCGCCCATCAATGCGAATGTCACTAATTGCTGTCACGCTTCATTAGTGTAATTGCCGACTTCTCTGACGCTCGCTGGGAAACTAATTGCGGAGATTGCTCTTTGATTTCTCCCGCCTTGATTCATTGCGGAAAACGTTCCTGCGAACACTCGCAAGTAAGTCCGAAGAGCCAGAGCTTCGTTTAGGATAAGAGATTACTCGTGCGAATGTCGGCTGATCCGTAATCTGCTTGTAAATTGCGCGAAGAGCTCGATCGGATAGTCCACAGTAGCTTCTACTGTCTGTCACAACAGACGTATTTCTAGTTCTGCGAAGGTTTCACCACAAGCGCTGTGACACTGAGCGTCGCATGTCTACTTATCTGAATGTAGCTCGCAGTGAGCAAATATTTTCACTGCCTTCGTGTTTATGCAGTTATTTCTAGCAAATTTCGATTACTTAATTGCGCTCTTAATATCTGAAAAAGCATTAATTTATTAACGTCTCGCAGGAACAGGAGCTTTACATTGTTGGCATAATCCGCAACAAATTATAGAACACTATTTGTTCAGCCGACTGAACGAATCACAAAAATTGATTTTATCCAGGATGAATACCAGAAGTAGCAATTGCTGGAAGATGGAAGTTACTAAGTCAACGTCGTAAGCGTGTAGTTACATTATGGGGATGTGAACAAATACTGTTGCACAGACAAAAGTGTTAACGCGGTCGTTATTCAACGAGACTCCATCTGAAACACCTGTGTCTAGGTTTATAAGTTCTGAGTTTAAGTAATGAACTTTAAGCAATTATTTCTAGGCGGCGTTGGCACTGATATTATTTATAGTAACAAACTGCCGCACCTCTAGACAACAACAAATAAATGTACAAACTGTTGTTCTTCGAAGTAGAAAGTGTAATGGCGGCGATTGCAAGAAGAGAATGATCAATTACACAAGACAATAGCAGAGTATTCCCACGTTTCTGTCCTTTACTGTATACTATTGACTCGTTCTTTTTACAAACGTTTGAGTCTGATGCCATAATAACAAAAGAAGGGCATGCTCGCTGCCCAGTGAGAGCACTCCATACGGGGGCAATCAAAGAACACTAAAGTACGCTCAGTGACCGAAAAGGCAATAACGTAAGGAAATGTTTCAATTAATTCTTTACCACATACAATAAAAAATAGGTGGAAAAAAGTAATTACGTTAGGTATTTTTTTTTTACTTGAGACAACTGAATATCTCGAAAACGACGTGTCACACGGAAAAGATGTTCCAGGTGAGAAGTTAAGTGGACATCTCATTTTCCTATAGTTGGCCTCTTCCTAATCACCCTTCACGCGTGAGCGGAGTCAAGTTCGTATTTTCAAATGGGAACACCTCATTTTTACTGCGTATTCGGATTCTACGCCAAAAAATACGCATGTTTGCTCAAACCAATATTTTCCATTTGTGGTAGATGGCGCCGTAATTGACAAATGAGAGACGTGTCTGTATTTGAAATTAATGAGTAACGCATCTGAGTCCACATTTTCATTTATGATGTAAATGTGAACCTTCGTGAAAAAGCATTTACTCCGAATTACAGTTACGGAGAGAGGCAATTAAACCCCCGAGTGGCGAGACACACACGCACTCACCGAAATAAAGCACCACATTGGTGAGAGTCAGAGGGACTCTCCAATATCAAGCATTTCGATGAGAAGAGAAAACTATTACACTCACATCGTTGTTACAAAACACGCCAAATCTGGTTTCTAATCATACATCGGAACAGCTAGCCATATTGTACTGTGCAATCAAATTTGCAACACTATAGTAAATTTCGAACGTTAACATCAACCGTTAGAACACGATGGTTTACATTTACGTCGTAAATGTAAACAAATGAAACAAATGAGTCCGTTTTTAATTTCACTGGTTACTCGTCGATTACAGCGCCATCTACGACGAATAGGAAACAGTGATTTCAATAAACCGTACATATTTTTTGGCGTAGAATCCGAATATGCAATAAAGCTGAGGGGTTCCCATTTCTAAATACAAGGTTCACACAGTCCGAGTAGGAGGGATGATTGGACGGTAGTCAGGTGTAGTAAAGACAGATGTCCGCTTTACTAATATTAAATTGTCACCTAGAACATCTTGGTACGTACGTCGTTTTCGAGATATTTACTTGTCTCAAGTTGAAATTAAGACCCTGTATGTAATATGTGGCACAAGCACGTTTCCAGGCCATTCGCCTGACTGAAGGTAGAGTACAGCCTTTCTTCTTCGCGACATTAGGAGGAGGAGGGAGGACCTGCAGCAGTCCTCGATGGGCTGGAACGAGGAAAACTCCCACTACCTGGGATTGAACCTGCTATCTCCATAGCTACAGTCGAGTGCACTGCCAATTGGATAACCACGCTCAGTTACACAAGCAAAGAAATAAGCACACATGCACACACAGTGTCTCATCTGCCTCAGCTCCTACCAACCATTCTGCCCCACCTTAACATCCACTGCTACCGTCTACACAGCTAATGATCCCTTTGTTAGCTCTGCAGCAAGATCGAATGCACTCTGTTTAAGAAAGTTTCAGTGCAGTGAAATACCTGTGACACACAGAAAACTGGAAACTTATATTGTTTGGACTTCCAGAATGCTGGGTTAATAACAGCACATCAACTTGTTTAACCTGTTTGCGGCAGGTAACAGCCAAAATTGTTAAATTCAGCTCTTTTTTATTTATTGTATGCCCAGTTATGGATATCAGAACCCATTCTCAGATCACCCAAATAGAAAAAACTGGTGAATTAGGTGACAACACGCAAACCATGTTAATGTTGTACATACTTGTGTCTAAGCAAAGTTTTTTAGTGACAATTGGCAGGACCAGGACCAACAGGTTTGTTCTGCCTGTGGGCCACTGAAAACTTGACTTAAACGCAGGTATGTACAAAATTAACGTGGTTTGTGTGCTATCATGGGATACACCATTTTCCTGTTTGGATGATTCTGAGAATAGGTTCTGAATCCAAAACAGGTCATCAGTTAAATATAAAAGCTGAATTTCGCAACTTCGGCTGTTTTCTACATCAAACTTATATTGCGTTCATCTAGTACCAACTAAAGAGCTAATGGGTGCAAGAAAAGAACAGGAAACACAATCTTATATCAATGAGTAGTAAGATAAACTAGATGTCGCTACAAGAAACACCATACGTCTCCTAGCACATGTGTAGTTAGTTATCTTTCACATGATAGACCAGGGATGTTACGTAATACGAACATGTGAAACATGTTTTGTTGAAAACAAAATAAACAATGCGTAACAGAGGCCAGAAAATATTGATCTTATCTGCATGATAAACATACCTGCATTTTGTATCTCTGACGCAATAAAAATGTTATCAGTAAATATTAAAAAATTTTATTTCCTTCCCCTATACATTAAGTAATTTTCTAAATTTGACCTTGGTAATCGTTACTGCTAGCTTTTTGTACATACTGCATGGGGTACTGTTTTAACTCCGGAATATTTTAGCTAAGTAGATATCAGCATCATAAAGCCACGCCGCAGGCCTATATCTCCTAGGAAGAAATAACAGCTTTTGTTTCTCAATGCGTTCAGCCACCCCGCAGTATCAATATAGCTTACGTATGTTGACTAATCTTACAATACCAGATCGGTCATTCATCCCAGACTTCTTGCCTGTAACTAAGGAAAAGACTCCAACCATTTCTCAGGAACCACATGTTCGGCTACCCTCTCCACAGATACCACGCCGATGTTGTTGAACCTACTGTGCCACTATGAGAATTGTTAAGGCATTCATGAGTTCATAGTTTCTTTGTCGGGGGGTGGGAGCTGGCGCTGGGGAGGGAAGGAGGGGAGGAGGGGGTACCACATTGTCATCTGATTTTTAACTGAAAATCCCGACATTTCACTGTGCCACTCCTATTTAGCGACCAGAATTCCGGTAAGAGATTCATGGTAATCTTCGTAATATTGTACGGAGGAAGAATGTGTAGAACAGCACCGAGAATATTCGCAATCAGATATAATATACACAATATGGGGAATTGACCCTACAGAATACGAAATAAGTTATGAAAATTTATGCTGAAGACTATGAGAAATGGGAACACAGACTAATAGCTCCTCAACCTAAAAATGGCTGAGTACTTAAAACTGAATTGCTACCATATTTTAAAGATATCTGTATAAAAAATAATTTCCACGTGTATTGAAAAAGAAAAACATGAGATGTGCTGAAATTTTCCTGGATTCACCTAAAAAAATAAAACTAGAGTTTTGAAATTACCCATTTATTCCACACAATCTCCCCTGTGACTGATATACTTGGTACATCGTTGTTGTAGCTTCTCTAGTCCGTTAAAATAAAAGTGGTATGGTCGGTCGTGGCAGTAGCTCTTCGCAACGTCTTTGGCATCTTCAGTGTCCCCAGAAAGGTTACCCTTCAGGGGTGTTCCATCGAGTTAGAAAAGAGATAACAGTCCAGGCGCGCTAGGTCTGGCGAATAGGGAAGATGGCAATCACAATGTTGGACGAGTGTGCAGGTGCGTTGTCTTGCAACAAAAAATTCCCTTTGGCCTGCTGTCATCGGTGTTTCTTCTTAATTGCTTCCTTTAACTGCTCCAGTGGTTTAGTACAATATTTGCTGGCTATATGAAATCCCTTAGGTATATAGTTCACTAACAGAATGCCGTCTTTCTCCCAGAAAACGGTTGCCGTCACTTTTTTGACTGATTTCTGGGTGCGGAACTTCTTCGGCCGTTGGGACGCAAGTCTTTTGATTCATCCTCGGTTTCAATGTCATAAACGTGAAGCAAGTCAATAACTTCACCAAAAAGTTCTCTACAAGCTTTTGCTTGTCTAAAGTTACGTTGTGCAAGACGCAACAGTTGGCTGCGACTGCGACGCTGCCCCCTCCTCTTTTCCCACCCTGGCAGACGGCGACACGTCCGCAACACGACTGGAGTCGTCGCTGTTTCCCAAGCTCCGGTCGGCGGCGGCGGATTCAAATACATAAGAAAAATAAGAATTCCGATTTTCTTGCTGTAAAAAATACTGTATGTTAATGCTACAAAGTTACATCGGCTCCCAGAGTTAGTTTTTCGATACAGATTCTCCTTTTACTTTAAAAAATTGAAAAGTATCTCTTCCGGTTTTGCGTGTTTTTTTCGCTGTATATTACATCTCTATCAATTGTGAGAAAACTAAAAGGCACAAAAAATTGATGTTTGCGTATCTTACAGTTTCACATCACAGCTTGATAATGAGGTGTCTATTTTTCCGATATTCGTCACAGTTATTCCGATACTTAATTTACAAGTAACCTACTGCATAAAATTTGAATTGTGTACAGTGAAAAATGTGGTCGCTGGCTACTTTACGTATGGTTCACGTTAGGTCATACATCGTTGCCGATGAAAAGAAGCTAACATATCGAAATTATTTTTAAAGTTGAGATCAGAATGATATCGATCTCCGTTTCCGAGATTTGGGCTCATATATCTCTGGGAGCGTCTCGACTAGCCGCCAGTTCTGTCGACGCGCAACGAGAATCGTGTGGTCATCACACGATAGAGAATGCATTTGTTTTGTTTCGCTGACACATTTGGACCTAATGAAACCATTTTATGTCATATATTTCTCTGGTATGAGTTACTAATATTTCTCCATATGCTCTTGACAATTTCATTTAAAATGCCACGAAATGTAGGTTTCTTAAAGCCAAGTGATCAAGCAGAACCATTTTCTTGGTTTTGCTGAGGCATCTGAACCTGTTCCAAGCTTTCTTTCTCGTTTATTTCTCTGATACGAGTCCCGAATATTCCTCCATCTGTTTTTGCACATTTCACCTAAAATTCCAATGATAGATAAGTTTATTAACAATAAGCGCACGCTAGCGTCATTCCATTGTTTCAAGTTCTTGACAACAAGATAGGGCTACACCTTAAACACCTCTAGAATTTTCATTCTGAACGTCTACAGTATACACTGGCAGAAATGTGGAAGAAATAATGTCTGTGCTTGTTCACAAAATTTCTCCAAATTATACTTGTCAGTTTCTCCCATGCAGAAACTTTTGGAACAAGCTGAGGCAACTTTCATAGCCGACTGACTCTTTATTCCCATCCAAATGAACTTCCATATTCTTATATTCTGACAGCATACATCGTTATGGATGACATGAACATTTAATCTTGCCAAGCTGCACTCAAAAGATGACTCCAGGATTTACAAAAGACGAATTTCAATTGTGAACTGTGTCAGACCAGAAGGGCCTTGTAAAATAGTAGTGCACTTTTGGCACAAGTTTTTTGAGCACCATCTTCTACCAATGAATTGAAATGAATGTGGCAAATTACTTATTGCAGCATACTGTTTGCACAATCTGTTGAGAACGAACATCTATTGATTACAGAAAGCTGTACAACTATCTGGTGGTGGTTTTTCACAACTAGAAGGTATCATCAAGACACCAATCTACCGTTTACTTTCAAAGTGAAGGTATTGTAAAATGTAACTTTTTCGTTGTACTTTAGATTGTTCATTTTATAATGTACTTGCCGTTTTCAATTTTTATCGTCACAAAAAAGAGTAATGCGAAAATTGACCTTCAAGTTCATTTTCATCATTCTAATTCTACATCTGCATGGATTATACTGATTTTCATAACAGGCCTGAAAAATTTGCATTAATGGGAAAATATTATATATTTCACTCACCTGCCAGTTTCAACTGTGCACCAATTTCTTCCCAAATTCTGTCTCGGAACATAGTGTCTCTATATTTAGGGTTCTTCAAATCGTAAAGGCAAGGATGTTGCGAGACCAGCTCACAAACCATTCCATCCTGTGAGTGGCTCATTTCAGTTTTCCTTGACTGGCCCGACATCTTTCTGGCAGCCACACGTCTTTGTGTCGTCCGACTTCCGTCGCAACACTGCTCACTGGTGCAGTGCTGCGGCAGCTGCCGCAACAGTCGCGCGTCGCATCCCAAACTCGAACTGCGCATGCGCCAGCAGGGAACTTGTGACGTCACGTAGCGACCTGTCGCAGTCGCTAGTGTGCCTCGCGTCTTGGACAACGTACCTTAAGATTGCGTCGATAATGAAACCAACTCGCTCCAAGGAGATGTCCAGAATCTCGCCTATCTTTCTGGCGGATATTCATCGTAATGAAGAATCAGCTCATGGAAAGCATCAGGTACTACAGTGTCTGGTACGGTGTGAAGGCAACTACTGCCGGTCTCGTTTTCAACAGTAAAATGGGCAATCTTGAAATGAGATGTCCCAGGTTTTCTCAGTACTGCAAGAAGCACACTTCTCTCCCAATGTTTGGGCATCTCATTGCGAATGTCCTTCATGAACTCCCTGACTGCTCATAGCTCTAGTGATGAGAAACTTGCTGTGACTCTGCTATCACGGTTACTAACTGCAATGGAGAAAAATTACGAATAGAGAACACTTGATATTTACACAGTTACAGATTTGTTTTCTTATTTCAGTTATAACGCAACAAAGCCAGGAACTTTTCAGCACCCCCTCGAAAATTTCTCCCTTAGCACCATAGTTCCTGGTCAGTTCTTGGATTTTTATCTACCACTTGTCACTTCTTTCATCTCTGGCGATGTCTGTTGACGTGTAAAGGGACGAGTTGGATCGTAGTTCAGAATCCACAATAAATTGTAGGTCTGCTGTAAATGGCTTCTTAAGTCAGTTCAAACATCAGAGGAAGGGATCGGCATACCACTGACAGCAGGAGCAAGCCTAATAGAACACGGTGGTGTTCAAGACAAACTTTGGATTGATGACTGCTTTATTTTAATCTAAGCTCTGTGGACCAAACTAACAACAAGAGAAATATTTCATGGAGGTGTTGCTGTACAGCTTTAATGACTGTTAAGAACTGTGTTATGCAACGGTACTTTTTGTTAGGGGCGATAGATTTCCGTCATGGATCAGACCATCATCTGGTCCCAAAGCCATATCACCAACGCATTTGTGTAAATGTAATAACAATTATCGAATGTATATTGTTCCAACATTGATATTAGCTGCATATACGTAACGTTACGTCCATTTCACCTCATAGAGGTTTTTGTCAAAAAAAAGTCTGTGAGGCTAAATAGACATAATGTTACAAATACACAGCTAATATTGGTATTCGAATAATGTAATCTGATAATTGGCATTCCAACCACGCAAGTGCATAGCTGAGATGGTTTCTGGACCCAATGATGGTGTTATCCTAGGGCGAAATCGACTGTCTATAATAAAATATACCGTTACAGCTTGGTATTGCATAACGCAGTTCTCAACAACAAGACATTTTTGTTATGTTTTGAATTCTCAACCAGAATCTCAAGTTAATATTTGAATTCTTGTAACTGAGCAGTGCAGTTACTAGTGAAAGTAGATATCTAATTATCTAATGAAATTAAACTTCGATAATACAACGTATGTATTAACATATTTGTTACAAACGTAAGGAATACATCTATAAATATAGTTACTTTACATGATTCGTACTATGATTGTGAACACAGAAGAAACGAGATAGAAAATGGAACTGAAGCAGTGGAAATGAAAATGTGGACAGTTACAGAAACATCTATAACGAGCGAACAGTATAACAAATTAAAGAAGGATATTAGTTGATCGAAAATAGTCATGAATGCTCCTGTGTAGCTACAACCATTTTTCATACCACAGAATTGTACTTTAAAACTATTGATGGTTAGCATATGAGCAATGAATTGCTGTATTATGTCTGTTTTGAAATTCGAATATATGTAAAACAGTTTAACGACAGGAAATTCACAATAATATGTGTTTCATTAGTGTAGTTCACACATTCAGTTTCTTTGATTGAAATAAAATTGGTTTTCTTTGATTGATAATCCATCATACTGAACGCAATGAACTGCACCCTCACCATTTAACCAACTGCATGTATTCTTTGTACCACAACATTATATGAATGACCTTTCAGCTAAAACTTTCTTATTAATTTAAGTATAACACATCAGGTACACAGTTTATTACCAGTTTCATTCAAAAGATTCCCTTCGAACTCCAAAAGAGTAGAATCACTCATACGCTACTACTGTCATTCAACCTTTTGAGGACACTCTACTCCACAATGCGGACTGATAATTAATCATCAGTACCTTTTAGTGATTCTCACACTTCGTGCCATCAACTAGCCTAACAAACGCCATTACTCGTTTCTGCGTTTCTCAGTCCCTTGTTCCGTTGGTTTTTGCATAGATTAATTCCTTTGGGTGTAGTGCTAAAGCAATAGTAAAATACGTATACATCATTTCATATACAAATATACGTACCGCATATAATATAGATGGCATAAATATAAGAAACGGAAAAGTAACCGCAGAAAGAGAGAGAGAGAAGAATGGCTATCAGAATAAGGTAATATCTTGAGTGCATCATGATGATAACAATGATACCATACGAAGTACGCTACATAAAAATACACGCATGTATTAGTTAGAGCGTGATAATGTATTTGAAATGACGTTATATGTAATTAGATTTACTGCGATGAAACAAACGTAACCATTGTATGGTTAAACGACTTTTGATTTAATACTTACCCTCATGCAGCACAAGTGGTGTGTCATTCACATGAAGCTCCTACCAGCTTCATATTTTAGGAATGACTAAACGGTTGCCGTCAAAGGAAAGTGTTGAAATTAAGATGCAATTTTCTTTGGTTACTTTTTCTTTTCTTTTAATTGTGCCGTCTATGTTGTAACGCTTGTGTAAACTTATATACAAAATATAGTCAGGTACCCACCTAAAGAGGACCACTGATTTTCTAATCAGATTGCATGACGAGAAGCCATATATGAGACGTACTAACATTAAGGCATTTGTGGTCGGTTGGTATCTGGGTTATGCACGGCTCTTTCAGGAAGTGTGGACTGACTTCGTCATAGCGTCTGCTTTCCTGTCCATTTGCTAAGGCAGCTGAAGTTACAATTTCAGACTGGTGTTCTCTGATCAAAGAGATAACGTACTGACAAGTTAAGCGAAATTTAAACAAACACAAATTTCAATTCAACTAAAATATAAATGGCAGTAAAATTTTATTATCAGCCGATGATAAATTAATGTAGACAACACTAGACATCTGTGTTGAATAAAGTGATAATTTTTCATACCGGCCACATGATAAAATATCTACAAATGGCGGTCATATAGTAATTCAATTTTGAGGTATAAGTTGATAAACATAAAACTGCAGTTTAGTTTGCGTAAATCTGCGTAATCGGAATGACAGTAGACGCCGCAGAAATCAATAAATCATAACTTGTTCACGAAATAACAAAATTCCTTGCTTTTAACTAGGCGCAAATAATCCCAGAGCAGCAAGAAAATCACGTGAAATTTCCTTGAAGCCCTTCTTTTGATGACAGCACACAGTGTAAGTTCATATTAACTCTCTGAGTCAAAGTCCCACTTGCCTCAGAATTTTACCAAGCATGAGACAGACGGTCAAAAACTGCACTAACTGTTGTGAAACGTCAAGTCTTTCCTCTCTACCATCTCAACAGTAAGTCCTCCGTTTATCTCGGGCCGACATTATCTCCTGACTCCAAATATGCCAGAAATCTCGCCTTGCCTCCAAAACCGCTTAATGAATCGTAATTTCAGGTCGTCTCACTGATCGCGCCACTGAGAAACATTCGCTCCCCGACCAAATAGCGTGATACACTAAAATGTGTTAAGTGGACCACTATTTGAATAACAATAAAATGCAGATTAGATAAGGCTTAAATTAAGTAACGCTTTCTCCAGGTTAAATAAAGACCAAACACGTGACAAAACACGCTTTTGTACATATAAAAGCGTAGACATAATTAATTAAACACGATGTAGTGTATACATGGTTAAAACAAACAATAAAGGATACGTGTGAAAACATATGAAACTTAAGTTTGGCCTGCTCAACTGATACTTTTTATGGTCAATTTGTTGATGATATTAATTCTTACGAACCACTTATCGTTTTTAAATTGCAAAGGATTTTAATACCGGCCAACATAACTTTTAATTATGATTCAGAAATAGATAATAATTGAAATAAACGTATCACGGTCACATATGGCTAGACCTGAGAATTGCCACACTGCTTTCATTTGCTGAGGATACTGTCACCGTCATGTTAAAACAATAAAAATACATAAAACACAATGATTCAATAAGTAAAATATGCTTCACTGTTTGAGGGATGTTACCTATCACCCTGAGCTATCATCCAATACTTTGTAAGGATCGCAACAATTGTATACATATTTGTTGACTTGTTCAAAAAACCTCTACAGTTTTAATTATATTCCCCTTAAAGTCTTAATAACTGCTTCTCGCTGCCACCAGCGTGCTGAAATGTTTGGATTTGTCGTACTGCGAAACATGGAATTATTACAGAATTGTTCAGTATTTCAATATGGCTATCTTTCATACCGCTGCAAAGGCCATCATTTTATCGGATATACGCAATAGAGCAGGATGGAGGTCCGCCACTCGCTACCTACTATTAAGGAAAACCCTTCATTTGTGCGATGCTGGCTCCTTTGTCGGCCCGCCTAGAAAATCTCCTCGTTAAAGGCTCACGCATCTGGTCCCTGCAACCGGACTAAACTCTCATTATACATTTTAAAACTTCTCTCTGGCCGATTTCTCGAGAATATGCATTATGTTATAGAGTTGCATACGTTTTTGCTATCACATTAGTAATGTGTTCAAAGAAATTAATATACGTAAAAATCAAAGGAGGAAGAGATTGAGACAGTTGAAGGACAGTGGACCTGAGAAGCGAGTAATGGCCGTTGTCGGACTGATCGACGACAAAAAGTATGAGATGCACTAAAAGATACGTTAAGGATACTAATAATTAATTTTCCGTTCGGATTGTGGAATAAAGTACACAAACAGTTGAAGGGCGGTAGTAGTGAGTGAGTGATTCTAGACTGTTGGAACTCGAAGGGATATCTTTAATGTAGCTGGTAATAACATGTGTGCTTTACTTAAACTATAACGAAGTTTTGCTTGAAACGTCGTTTACAGTGTAACGTTCTCTTAAAATAAGATTTCGTAAATGTTTGATTGTTAATGAATATGCAATGCGGAATGTTTGTCTTACGCAAATTTAGTGTGTGATGTTTTGTTGAGCAGATGGTGTGCCTAATCAGTTTTACTGTAACCCAAAAAAAGTTAGACAACTTAATCTGGAAAACCAGTATGCAATGCCTATGATGAAACTCTCGCCGAAAGAAATCCCCCCCCCTCCCCCATGAACCATGGCCTTGTCGTTGGTGGGGAGGCTTGCGCGCCTCAG
This sequence comes from Schistocerca cancellata, assembly GCF_023864275.1. Lineage (NCBI taxonomy): Eukaryota > Metazoa > Arthropoda > Insecta > Orthoptera > Acrididae > Schistocerca > Schistocerca cancellata. The sequence goes on from NC_064628.1 coordinate 485,212,944, forward strand.
CGATACAGATAGCTGTACAGCAGGTGCAACCACAACGGAGGGGTATGTGTTGAAAGACCAGACAAACGTGTGGCTCCTGAAGAGGGGCAGCAGCCTTTTCACTAGTTGCAGGGCCAACAGTCTGGATGATTGACCAGTCTCGCCTTGTAACACAAACCAAAGCGGCCTTGCTGTGCTGGTACTGCGAACCGCTGAAAACAAGGGGAAACTACAGCCGTAATTTTTCCCGAGGGCATGCAGCTATCAGTTTAATAAGCCACGGCTGCAAAATACTAACACGAATTCCTTACAGACGAATAGATAAACTGGTAGAAGCAAACCTCGTGGAAGGTCAGTTTGGATTCCGTAGAAATGTTCGAACACGGGAGGCACTACTGACCCTACGACTTATCTTAGAAAATAAATTAATGGAGGGCAAACCTACGTTTCTAGCATTTATAGACTTAGAGAAAGCTTTTGACAATGTTGACTGGGATACTCTCTTTTAAATTCTGAAGATGGCAGGGGTAAAACAAAGGGAGCAAAAGGCTATTTACAATTTGTACCGAAACCAGATGGCACTTATAAGAGTCGAGGGGCACGAAAGGGAAGCAGTGGTTGGGAAGGGAGTGAGACAGGGTTGTAGCCTATCCCCGATATTATTCAATCTGTATATTGAGCAAGCAGTAAAGGAAACAAATGGAAAATTCGGACTAGGAATTAAAATCCATGGAGAAGAAATAAAACTTTGAGGTTCGCCGATGACATTGTAATTCTGTCAGAGTCAGCAAAGGAATTGGAAAAGTAGCTCAATGGAATTGACAGTATCTTGAAAGGAGAATATAAGATGAACATCAACAAAAGCAAAACGAGGATAATGGAATGTAGTCTAATTAAATCAGGTGATGCTGAGGGAATTAGATTAGGAAATGAGACACTTAAAGTAGTAAAGGAGTTTTGCTATTTGGGGAGCAAAATAACTGATGATGGTCGAAGTAGAAACGATGTAAAATGTAGACTGGCAGTGGCAAGGAAAGCGTTTCTGATCAAGGGAAATTTGTTAACATATAGATTTAAGCGTCAGGAAGTCGATTCTGAGAGTATTTGTGTGGAATGTAGCCATGCATGAAAGTGAAACGTGGACGATAAAGAGTTCGGACAAGAAGAGTATAGAAGCTATCGAAATGTGGTGCTACAGAAGAATGCTGAAGATTAGACGGGTAGATCACATAACTAATGAGGAGGTATTGAATAGAATTGGGGACAAGAGAAATCTGTGGCACAACTTGGCTAGAAGATGTGATCGGTTGGTAGGACATATTCTGAGGCCACAAGGGATCATCAATTTAGTATTGGAAGGCAGCGTGGAGGGTAAAAATCGTAGAGGGACACCAAGAGATGAATACACTAAACAGATTCAGAAGGATGTAGGTTGCAGTAGGTACTGGGAGATGAAGGAGCTTGCACAGGATAGAGTAACGTGGAGAGCTGCATCAAACCAGACTCAGGACTGAAGACCACAACAACAACAACAACAACAACAACAACATAATGAAATCATTCCCTCTGAAATTTACTCATTCTCGTGAGCACCAGGTTCTATGGCCCTGCGCAATAAACTGATAAAATTCCCTATGCAAATAAACAATGAAACAAATTTTCCTTAGCTCTTGAGTTGCAACGGATGTAATCTTGGTATTCTGTTCTCTCCGCAGTAGGCATAGAAAATATGCCATCTTGGCACAGCGAAGTGCAATGCTGGCTGAAAGATAACTTCATATAAATGCTAGATTTGTTGTTAAATTGATAGATTGGTTGATAAATGAATAACCTTACAAATGTTCAGTAATTTTGGCACTCAGGCAACATCTTTCGTTCAGTGGTGTCAAAATACCATCTCTTCTACATATGACAATCGTTTCAGGTCATTTTTCATGAATTTTATTACAAAATCTGGCTCCACGTGCCAGTGGACCCCTCACAATATAATATAGTGAAAGGAACAGTATATGAACTTTGGTAAATTGTGAGGGCATAGTTCACTGCGTTCACTATGATTGATATCAATGCGAATTATACTAATGTAACACACGCTTTTGTTAATTTTCTGCAAAAAAATGTTTCACTTTATTTGAATTTCAAAACTGACATATTACAGCGATTCAGAACTCATTTGTTAGCCATCATTACCCTAATAGAACATTACTGTTGTACTAAAAATGAGTAAAAGTCAAACGGGTTGCAGTGTGACAGAAGCAGGCATGATAGGGCCAGAGACTGGTGCATCATTCACCATCTACATACGTCATCAGGTAAGAAAGGCGGGCCGAGGAGCATCGTCTCAAATCGTAATTTGTGCAAAAAACAAAATTTCTTACCGAAACTTGGGAAATTTTTCACAAATTAATGATGTTATTGTATTTGAGTCTTACACCAAAAAACATGAGAAGGTGAAATATGTTTGCAAATGTGTTCTTTAAAATAAAGAAAATTTATTGTACGTAATATGCTTTGATCCAATAATTTGTCAAGGAAACAAATAAAACACGATTAACAAAGTAAATGCACAAATAACCAATAATTTTTGCTAATGATATAGGAGAACATTATCTTTTAATACAAATAACATTCTGTCACTGATCGCCAAACCGCGACGCGCGAGCTGCATGCGGCCCGAACTTAGTATTCGTACGGCCCGTGGTTCTCAGTCCAGTCCAAAAGTGTCATCTAACGTTGATAGCCTGGTAACATAGCATTTTTTTTTTTTTTGCTCAATAACAAACAGAATATTTAGAGGGACAGAAATACTTTACAATGTACATAATTTTAATTGACATTAGTGAAATCAGCCGCCAGGTAAGTAAAGGTGACTGCTTACCTCGGAGGCAGAGAGCTAAGTATCCGGCCACTGTGGGGTTAGTACTGATAACTGATGGACGTGGGACGGGCGCGACTCTTACCGATCAGCTGCTATGGTATTAATGTTGACGACTGCTACGGTCGCAGGTTCGAATCCTGCCTCGGGCATGGGTGTGTGTGATGTCCTTAGGTTAGTTAGGTTTAAGTAGTTCTAAGTTCTAGGGGACTTATGACCTAAGATGTTGAGTCCCATAGTGCTCAGAGCCATTTGAACCATTAATGTTGACACCGAAATGGCACGGGTTCGTTAATGCGCATTACAGAGACAGTCATCTTCAAATGTGATACTTACTTGTAGCAAGGAACATGAAATTAAATTAAATCTGTGTAATACAATGCAGTGAGTAAAAGAAAACTGGCGTTCATTTGTGATCGTGGTTCATATTGCACAACGAATCTAAATATAAACGAAATTATTGCTTTCACCATTTAATCATCCGGTCACGCAGACAACACAAGAAAATTTCGTCTTGCAATTTCAGTATCACGACTTCGGGTTCACTAAAGGTGGCTGCAGTGCGGAACAGAAAACATGCGACACAAAGTGCTCCGAATAGTAGCGACTTTTAAATATCTGTGCTTGGTGCTCGCCGGGCAACTAATCACTCTTTTGCTATGGCTAGTCTATTGGCAGCAGTTGACTTATTAATTTATATCGGTTACCAGCTAATAAGAAGATCGGCACATCCGCGGCTTCAGGTGCCACCTCATAGTGTCAGCACTGCCCCTCGAGCAAAGAAGTTTGACGACCACTGTTCTGATGTAGAGAGTGTTCGTAACGTCTTTCTTGCTGCCAATTGACTTTAATAGGATCTATATCGAACTAACATATTAATATTGAAGACCATGTTGTTACACAATAAAAATACTCGCATTAACCAATTTGATATACAGTTCGCAATATGTGTCTGCTATTATTCTTTAATGAATTACTATAACTCGATGTGCGCGGGATTAGCCGAGCGGTCTCAGGCGCTGCAGTCATGGACTGTGTGGCTCGTCCCGACGGAGGTTCGAGTCCTCCCTCGGGCATGGGTGTGTGTATTTGTCCTTAGGATGATTTAGGTTAAGTAGTGTGTAAGCTTAGGGACTGATGACCTTAGCAGTTAAGTCCCATAAGATTTCACACACATTTGAACATTTATAACTCGATGCATAAAAAAATCTACTCACCAAGTAGCGGCAGGAGAAAGTACGGATAAAAATTAAAGACACGTGCAAGCTTTCGAACTTGCCAATAGCTGCATCATCTGGTAGAAGGATTGAAAGGGAAGGAAAAGAGTCAAAGGACTTTCAAGGTTTAGAAAATGGGGAGAATTGCGGAAAGTCACCCAAGACCGTGGGTGAGTGGAGACTTGCCGAATGCGTGGTCTTTCCCTCTTATTTCATCTGTCAGCTGTCCCCTGACCCACAGTTCAGAGTATCTTCTCCGCAGCTATCTGGACTTCCTAAACCTCCCAAGTTCTTCGTCCCTCTTTCTTCCTCTTCAACCATTCTCCCAGAAGAAGGAGTTATTGGAAGGCTCCGGAAGCCTGAACATGTCTTTAACTTTTATCTGTGTTTTCTCCTGCCGCCAAATGGTGAGGAGTTTTTACATCTATCCATTCGTATATTCTAAATGGATTTTATTATATACTGTATTATTTAAATGTTTTTTGTGTCATTTTTAAACAAAATTGACATACTAGCTTCTTCCTGATTGTCATTTACTTACCTCAACACTTGAATCGAAGATTCTAGCCTAGAAATCTGAATCGCCTGTGCTTCTCCAAGCATACACAAAACTCTTACGTAGCAAATTATTCACATGAGTCAGTCTTCACTGCTTCACTCACTGTACTGTATGGTGAAATAAGTAGTCGGATATGTTTGGTTTTTTTTGCTCTTTTGTCTTCCTCTTGAATTATCACCTACAGGAATCCCTTAATCCTTAAACTTAAAAGCTGTCCCCTTATGCAAAATTCACAAGTAAATGGTAACAGTCATTACTTAAGAAGTAGCACTGTCGAGAAAAACGGGCTCATTGTCAGTATAACCATTTGAGCAAAGTAACTAATCACCCTCACATGTGTTAATGTTGGACACAATACGATCTGAAACATACATTATACAGGACTGAATAGGATTTGAAAGAAGAGCTAGTTTTCAATAGCTACGTACAGTGTTAGTGAATGAGATTTGCTACAACCCGACTTCACAGCATGAAAAAGCGCTTCAGGAACTATACAAAACTGCATCAAAATCAATTTCTCCTACTGGTGGACATAATACGATTTGAAACGATGCTCCTTTGAATACTGCATTCACATCTTTCGTTGCCTAGCAGAGTATCAAAAAACATCAAAGCGGAGAAATAAAAGCCTGTACCAGTCAAGGCTAAATGTATCAGTACAACCGAACATTTGTGTCAACATTCAATTGCAAACTGTATATTGTATTTTAATTTAGCTGTACACGTCAGTGGCATAAATGCTCTCCCAAGCTAAATAATGGAATGAGAAGTCAGTGGATTTCGCAGCTGAGTGTAAAGCAGGAACAAAGCTTTTGTTACCAGCAACAAACGAATCGATGTGCAGTATATTACGTAACCACATGTCACTACGTCCTCATATACCCATTATATAATACGAAATTAGTGGATTACGTAATTGAATGTAAGGCACAAACGAAGCCTCAGTTACAAATTTAATGGCATGTAGTATATTCCATTACATGTTACCAAATTAGTGGATTTCGCAGTTGACAGTAAAACACGATCACACTCAACGACGTGTAACATAAACTGCTGCGCGAATGAAATTGCGCAGCAAGAGTGGTTTACACAAACATACTTCGACAAACGTCTTGATAAATCTGAAAGAGCAGTCAAAATGGCGAAAATGGAGAAAATTGCAGGTACGCTGCAAATAAGCAGGTGTGTAGCCCTGTCAAGACAAAGTGAGTGTTGCGTTGCATGAAATATTTGCTTGCAGAAACCGTTTCCTACTACCTAAATTTTACAGGAGTCAGCGTTGCGTTTATTATTGTTGCCTTCAGCCCGAAGGCTGGGTTGATGCAGCTCTCCGTGCTGCTTCATTCTGTGCAAGCCTACATCCTTGTGAATCTGCTTTCTGTATTCATATCTTGATCTCCCTCTACGAGTTTTACCGCCCCCCCCCCCCCCTGCACTTTCCTCTAATACTGAATTTATGATCCCTCCAAAATTTGTCCTACCAAACAATTCCTCCCTCGAGACAGGTTGTGCCACAAATTCCTTTTCTCATCAATTCTATTCAGTGCTTCATCATTAGTTACGTGTGTACATATCGAATCTTCATCATTCTTCTGCAAGACCAGGTTTCTAAAGCTTCTATTCAGTACTTGTCTAAACTTACTATAGTCCACGTTTCACTTCCGGACCAAGGCTACACTCCTGACAAATACCTTCACAAAAGAGTTCCTAACACTTAAGTCTATCTTCGATGTTAACAAATTTCTCTTCTTCAGAAACGCTTTTCTTGCCGTTGCTAATCTACATTTTGTATTCTCTCTGCTTCTGCCATCATCAGTTATTTTGCTGCCCAAGTTCCCAGACTCATCTATTACTTTAAGCGTCTCATTTCCTAATGTATCCGGCCGCGGTGGTCTAGCGGTTCTGGCGCTGCAGTCCGGAACCGCGGGACTGCTACGGTCGCAGGTTCGAATCCTGCCGCGGGCATGGGTGTATGTGATGTCCTTAGGTTAGTTAGGTTTAAGTAGATCTAAGTTCTAGGGGACTTATGACCTAAGATGTTGAGTCCCATAGTGCTCAGAGCCATTTTTTTCCTAATGTAATTACCTCAGCATCATCTGATTTAATTCCACTACATTCCATTATTTGTGTATTTGGACACGTTTGAGAATTCCATTCTACCACCGATGTGAAGGACGTAAGTAAGAAGGAGATGTTCAGGATGACTGCAAGAGCGAAAATATTCGGTTGTTTTTAGAAGACATAATTCCGAAAAAAAAGTTGTTCCTCACATACTGATAAAATAAGATCTAAAACATTCGCTAAGACGATTAACATGCTTCTGTCGCTGATAAGAGGAAGGTCTGATCTTAAGAGGGAGTGGGAACAGCGGGCGTACAACGCAGGCAGCCGCCGGAATTCAGTTACACGGCGTAATGGAGGTGGGCAGCACTAATTTGATCTGTTCATCGACGAGGCCCGGCCGTTCGCGGAGAATCATTTCACGGCGCCGCTCCGGCACAGCGGATCGTAATGCAGCGGCGGAGAGTGTGTGCCGGCCGGCTGAGCTATCATTAGGCCGCGAGGCGCTCCCCACAGAGACTGGGCCTCTCACCTCTCTCTCTCTAGCTCTCATTCTCTCCGGGTCCCCCCTTTTTTCCTCTTCATCTTTTGTTATTTGCGCTGCTCCGGGAAAATCACAGGGTTGGTAAGTCACGATAATAAACTTGTGCAAGGTTGCGGAGCGGCCGAGGACGAAACCTCAAGCCAATCATCATTACTGGCGCACGGTAGCGGCGGCTGCGGCGGTGGCACTGGCGGTGGCAGCCGGCCTAATTGGCCCGCAGGGCTGGAGCTGGCGGCTGGAGCCTCCAGACGAGAGACCTCCGTGGGTGGCTGCGGCTGCGGCTGCTCCCGCGGGACGCGTCGCACCACCTCTAATCCCGGATATGGAACATGCAAGATGAGTAGCAGGCAACCAAGATCAATAGCAAAAGGGGACTTCCAGGGGCGAAAAAGTAATTGTTGACACTCAAATGGAACTTCACGTATTAGTCCATGAAATGTATCCGAGGGTTCAAGCACTGGTCATCAACTACGACTGCACTCCTAAATCAACATCTACATCAACGTTCCGCAAGTTACCTGACGGTGTGTTGAGGAGGATACTTATCACACCACTAGCTGGTCCCCCCTTCCAAGCTCCACTTGTGAATGGTGCGTGGGGAAGAGTGATTGTCAGTAAGCCTCTGTACTAGTGCAAAACCCCACTGTGATGAATTTCCCCGAACTCTCCAAACCTAACTGTGGGCGGGCCACCACTTTCAGAACTAACCTCTAAATGCTTCTGCGCGATATTTAATAGATAACGCGAAAATTACGTCCCTAGGCATAGATCTTGAAGCGAGAAATTTTCATACCAAATATCTCACTCTGACTTACGATGACTGACTGCAGTAATGTGTTGGTGATGATTTTGAGCTGATTACTACTGAAATGAAACGAAATGATCGTATGGCATTGTTGGCCGGCAGGCCCCATTCGGGGGAGTTCGGCCGCTGTCCTTTTTAGGTGACGCCACATCGGCGACTTGCGAGTCAATGATGATGAAACTGATGACGAAGGACACACAACACCCAGTGCCCTGCCGGGAATCGAACCCAGGCCCCCTGCGTGGTAGGCCGTAACGCTACAGCTACGCTACGGAGGCGGACGATTACTACTGGTCTTCCTGGCTATAAATTTCAAGCCTACAACTCAATGTATGTAAAGGTTCAAAAATGGTTCAAATGGCTCTGAGCACTATGGGACTTAACTTCTGAGGTCATCAGTGCCCTAGAACTTAGAACTACTTAAACCTAACTAACCTAAGTACATCACACACATCCATGCCCGTGGCAGGATTTGAACCTGCGACAGTAGCAGTCGCGCGGTTCCGGACTGAAGCGCTAGGGCCGGAACGTGTGGCCGAGCGGTTCTAGGCGCTTCAGTCCGGAACCGAGCGACCGCTACGGTCGCAGGTTCGAATCCTGCCTCGGGCATGGATGTGTGTGATGTACTTAGGTTAGTTAGGTTTAAGTAGTTCTAAGTTCTAGGGGACTGATGACCTCCGATGTTAAGTCCCACAGTACTCAGAGCCATTTGAACCATTTTTGAAGAGCCTAGAACCGCTCGGCCACCGCGGCCTGCTAATGTATTTGAAATGGTCAAATAGAAACAATGATTAAAATCAGTAGGCACATTTATTCATAAACACATTTATGAAGTCAACATTAGCGTATCAATGAATAATCAAAACCTGCAATAATTGCCTCTATCCAAATTTAAATTAATATTAACTGGAGAGAAGTGTAGCTCCCCTGTCTGTTATTACTTTTTGTCCTCCTAAGTATTTACTCTCTTCCGACATTCAGCAATAACTAACAACTATTAAATACCATAATGATTGATCGTAACAGAGAATGGAAACTGGGGATTTAAAATACAGAAAACCCCACATTCATTACCAGTGAAAAGGAGATGAAACAGGTGATCGACCTGGATTCCACAAATATGAAATCAGTTTAACTACTCTGCCACTGGAGCCATTTATGCTCACCGTAAGTAAGACCAGGATGCGCCAAGCTGCTGGTGCTGACGTGTACGTCCCTTCACGAAGACGGAATCATCAACATCGCAGCAGAACTCCAAGATACAGCGCCCTCCACCACACTGCTACGCCAACACGATCGAGACACTTCTGTAACCTACCTGCAAGGACTTCTGAGAGGCGAATATCTACGCGTCCTTCCAGCCAGTACTTCTCCAATGCACCAATGTAGACACCTTCGCGTCCTACCGACAAGTACCCTCCGATGTATACAACTTCGCGTTCTGCCTGTAAGTGCCTCTCATGCGATTCTCACTTACGCCATGCGTATTTCTTGCCGCCAAAATGTTGTCAGTTGCCAATTGCAAAATTACGAAACTTTCCCGTCTAACTGTGAGAATTCCCTCCAGCAGAGAATCCCGCCAAAAATAGCACGTCTTTTCCACCCTCTAGTGACTACGCGAAACTCTCCCACGCTACTAACAAAAAATATTCATTTCAGTGCTGCGGTCTGACGTCATGCCTCGTTATGCCAACATGTGTTCCCCCGCCAATGTCCATAACTTCACAGTCGGGTTCATGAAATTCAGAGAGTCCCGCTGCGTGGCTAGAATTTGTTTCCGGTGACCCGCGCTTTCTACCAGCAGCAGATGCTAATCTTAAAAAGAAGTCCGAAAACATGGAAAAGTCTCCGCCTACTAGTGCATGCGGCTCCATACCACCAAAGCCCGCAGTCATTGTGGGAGGACAACGCTTGCCGCCCACTGCGGGTTCGGGCCGACCTAACTTCCTAGAACCTTACGTCACACAGCGTTTACTACCTCTCTCTCTCTCGAATCCTCTACACATCCGCACGCGATCCAGACAATCATAATACAGTAAAAAGCGTCACCGACTTAGTACGGAGAGACATGAAAATTGCTTTGGGAATCCTACTGCCAGTCACCATGTTTTATGATATCAGTAACATTGGACTGATTAGGTAACGGATGAGGAGGTTCTACGCAGAATCGACGAGGATGGAAGTATTTGGAAAACACTGACGAGGACGAGGGACAGAATGGTAGGAGACGTATTAAGATACCAGGGCTTAACTTTACGGTGCTACAGGGAGGTATAGAGGGTAAAAACTGTAGAGGAAGGCAGACACTGGAATATATCCAACTAATAACTGAGGACATAGGTTGCAATTGGTACTCTGAGATGAAAAGTTTGGCACAGGAGAGGAATTTAGGCGAGCTACAACAAACCAGTCAGAAGACTGATGACTCAACAAAAACCCATAACGAATTTCGATGTTGTCTGCTTCAGAATAGTAAACATATTCCAATTATTAATAAAACCGGCATTCAAAATACTTGCAGCATATCATAAGCTCTAAGTTCTCCAATTTTCTCGTTGTGGTCATTTTGCTAGGCGTATGTGGGAGTAAGTAATATGTTGTCCTACCCTTCACGGAAAGTGCTCTCCCGAAGCTTTAGTAGTAAACATCTCCTTGAAGCACGACGCCTCTTTTGTAGCGTTTGCCACTGGAGGTTACTGAGCTCTCTGTAACGCTCTCGCGTCGACCAAACGATCCCCCTGACGAAACGCACCTTTCTTGGTTGGATCATCTCTGTCTCTTATATTATTCCCACATGTTAAGGCTTCCAGACTGAAAAAAAACTCAAGAATCGGTCAAACAAGCTCCTTATAAGCCACTTCTTTCGTGGCTGAGTTACAGTTCCTTTATTCTTCCTATCTTAATCTGGCATCTGCTTTTCCCACTTGTTTTATGTGGTCATTCCACTTAAGATACTCTGGATAGTTAGTCGGAGATATTTTGCAGTGGTTAATGTTTCCAGAAATCTGGTATCTTTAGTGTGGTGTGTAAAGAATAAGTTTCTAAATTTTGAACTTAATTTATGTGGCCTAGGGGTCTACCTTTTACAAAGCTTTCGCCACTCGTTCTTTTAGTTATCGAGCGTCATTTTGTGTAACGCACTTGGAATGCAACTACTGCTCAACATTGTGTGTTCAAGTGATTGTTAATAAAAGAATAATCGTGTCAAGTAAGAGGAGAGGGAGGGGGAGCACTGCTTTACTTGATTCCAAGATAGGAGACCAAGACGACGACCTAATGGAAAGTATTTACATAACATTAAAAAAATAAGTGTTGGTTACACTGAATGCTGTTTCTTCTCTCAACTCTAGCCAAATGGTTCATGTCCTTTAATGACACCTGTGAGGAAACTGCACGGAAGAAACTGATCACCATATCGAAATCCTCTCTACGTTTCCTTACATGCAACAAAAACTGAGTTAGTGGTGTCGGTTGGTACGTTGTCTCCCCTGAAACGAAACTTTCGAGAGTCGCCTGACTTGCTGTCAAGATGTCGTAGAGAGAACCAAAGCGAGAAGTGTGCACTAATACTACTCGCTGCCTCACGCACACGTTCACGCCCACGCTTATAGACAAAACGCTGCTGTGTCTTGGTATGGAGTAAGTGGTGGTTCTCACGAGAAACGCGGCCGATACACGCATCACCTACAGGCAGTGGAAAATTTACATCTCAGATTTGCGTCACACCTACCGCGAAACTTCCTGATGGCGGAACTCTGTCAGGTAACCGAAGTACAGTATCTAACCTCCGGGAGAGGTTTATTCGATCGGACATCGGGTAAAACTGTAGATCGTCACAAGACGAAACATTCACAAACTTGGCAGCGGAGTACGGCACTGCAACGCCACTACATGTTAGTCTGAGAATTTGCGACATGCACATTTTCTCTTGAGCAGTGGCCCCTACAGGTTCTGCACTAAAAATGTCTGACTATCCGTTTTCTTCATTTGAGGAGATGGTTTCCGAAGCATACTTATAATGTGCTCTGTCTTTTCCTCCAACATAGTCGTGAGCCCTGTTTGAGTGCGTCACTCCTTTCACGATGAAGCTCTACGGGAAGAGGATTAAAGATAAGTCAATATTTAGTCGTTCTCAGTTGTAAATTATTATTGTTCACTTTTCTTTTACGCCAGAAATGTTAACATTCAAAACTAGTGCTGATTACGCAACCTTGATTAACCACTTCACATATTCGGAGTCAGAAGCGGCGAGGATGGATGATGTCATTCAACAGCTAACAGACAAAATACTGATGGCACACAAAAACGCGTCGACGCAGATGATGCCCCAGGACTCCGCCTTTGTTTGAAACCATGTCACCGCTACTACAAGACTTCAAATACCTAAAAAACCGGGCAAGAAAGAGGTGGCAACGGTACCGGGGTTCGTTTGATAGGCGAAAACTGAGAAGACTCTCTGGGGTGCTACGAAATAGGACCATGGAATGGAAAACAGAAGTATGGGAGGAGGACATGAACAACCTACAGCTGAGCAAGGGACAAGACTGGAAATTTATCATGAACGTCCGTTCTCCTAAACTAACATGAACGACATTACAACGGAACAAAGAATTGATCTTTGATTCCTTCAGAAAGGCAAAGCTGTTCGCAGAATACTTTCCAACTAGGAAACGAGCATCCAGAGGATGATTAACATGAACGACAGATTCGCGCAGTTGCTACTCTTATCCGAATAGTGGAGAACCAATACCCACCAGAACTAATGATGCCGAGAGAGGTGAAAAAATCCATCCAAAATCAGAGATCTAATTCTGCACGAGGCCCAGATCGTATATCAAAAGACCGCTTATAACATCTCTCAAGGAAACCGATGGTCCTACTGGCCAGAATTCGATACTACTCACAATCAAGACATCGAATGGGTTACGAAGATCAAACACATAGAAGCTGTACTGGACGAAAAGCTTCTTTATAGAGAAAAAACAAAAAATTATAAACACTATACATATGATTTACCCGTTTCTGGCCAGCAAAGATTTAAACCGAAGAATGACGCTACGACTGTACCTAGCTATCAGTTCAGTCAATGTTTTTATACGGTTGTTCAAATTGGGGAACGACTTACAAAAGGAACACAAACTTCTTCAGAGTCGTGTGAAAAGCTCCACAATGGGCGAGAACTGCTCACCTCCATCAAGGACATATTTTGCGCACAGTTCAGCATATTATGCACAAATCAAATCTCCACCCCAGAGAGTAGTCGAACTACAAGTCTGGCTCAGAGCAAGAGTTCCACTTTCCATAACTGAAGACTGAAGGCTCCTAAGACAAATCCAGGTATTGAGTTATGAAGGACCAACCCCTTGAATCCAATGACCCCAAAAAAGAAAAATAAAGGATTAAATTAAGCAACCCTGCCTCAACATACAGGGTCCAGCCTACGAATTGGGTAGCACTCTAGCATCTCACCACACACGCACACACACACAATATATATATCACTAATCTGCTAGCAATTCGGATTCTTCTTGAGCCCTTGACATTCTAACCTAAACTTTAATTTTATCAGCACTTTGAGCGCACACTCACTCCATCCATTGCCGCTCTCTTCACTGATACCGCCCGCCTCACCCTGATTTAACGTCCCTTTCGCGGTGTGCGTCTACTTCCGTCGCACGCTGCGATCACATCAGCAGCAAGCATTGGTTGACAGCGGCAAAGGATGCTTTCACGTGAACATCATTGAAAGTGCAATACTCTTCTGGACAACTCCTGTTTTTTATGGTACTTTTATAATCAAACAGCTGCATCAAAGAAACACTGTCTTCAGGGGCGAATTTATGCTCTTTTACACATAACGAACAAAGCCAACGGCATTGTCACAGTGGTAATACCGGTTCCTGTCAGATCACAGATGTTGAGCGCCGTCGGGCTTGGTTACCACTTGGATGGGTCATCATCCATGTCTGTTGAGAGCTGTTGGCAAGCGGGTTGCCCACAGCAATTTTGAGGGCAATTGAGGAGCTGCTTGACTGAGAAGTAGTGGTACTGGTCACGAACACTGACAACGGCACTGAGATCCGTGTGCAGACCACATGCTCTCCGTATCTGCATCCGATGACGCTTAAGGGCTGAGAATGACACGGTACCGTTGAGCCTTCAAGGCCTTTTCGGTCGGTGTTTCTTTATTTGTTTGTGCGTTAATAAAGTGAGATAAGGCATCTGAGATCACCTATAATACGGTCACCTCACAATGAGAGTTTCCTGAACCTAATGCTAAGGAGACTTATTTTCTTCATGTAAGTTTTGGGATGTGGGATTGCGATATTTGCCGACATTTCTGATGTGTCTTTCACTGCTGGATTTTACAATATATAGATACAGGCGACTTGTTGTACAAAGTCAACTTTCTCCTCCAGAACACTCGCTTGTTTATTCTTAAGTGGCAGTGTTTCTTTATGGTTGGTTGGGACCAGATTGCTGTAATAGATGACAGTACAACTTCCGACTGAGCGGTGCTTACGGGGGCATGTGGACACGCTTGTGGTGGGAAATGACCATACCACAGAAACGAATTTTGCAGCACAGGCTCTCTTCAACTAGAAAAGAATTTCGTAGCACAGCCTCTCACCAGCTAAAAGTGATTCCATGAAATTCCTACGCGTAGGCATGTGACTACGTACCCTGACGAAATTCCAGGCTCTTAATATAGCACATTTCTCAGATACTTTATTTCAGAATCAGTATTACCATACTTTTATCACTGTACTGTTGTCTTCAGGAGCTTTCAAATGATTTAAAAATATATCATGTTTTTACGTTAACTGCTTTGGTAGAAAAGAAGTTAACAGCTTTAATCATATGGCAAGATTATGGATCGCTCTACTTACCTACATTTGCCTATAGCCACGTTTTGATATCTAATGGCACTGAAGAAAAAAAAGATTTTAATACTGTATTATACGACTCATCCTGTAAGTTGACTGTTTATACTTACCGATAGTGCCCGTTAGATAATTTATTTTGTAGCACGACGATATCAGCATTCTTACAACAGATAACAGCGAATTGTTCGTGTAGTAGTAATGAAGATGTGGTAAATGATTTCAGACTAGAAATCTACTCTGTAGGAATCAGCATGGGTTTCGAAAAAGACGGTCGTGTGAAACCCAGCTCGCGCTATTCGTCCACGAGACTCAGAGGGCCATAGACATGGGTTCACAGGTAGATGCCGTGTTTCTTGACTTCCGCAAGGCGTTCGATACAGTTGCCCACAGTCGTTTAATGAACAAAGTAAGAGCATATGGACTATCAGACCAATTGTGTGATTGGATTGAGGAGTTCCTAGATAACAGAACGCAGCATGTCATTCTCAATGGAGAGAAGTCTTCCGAAGTAAGAGTGATTTCAGGTGTGCCGCAGGGGAGTGTCATAGGACCGTTGCTATTCACAATATACATAAATGACCTGGTGGATGAGATCGGAGGTTCGCTGAGGCTTTTTTCAGATGATGCTGTGGTGTATCGAGAGGTTGTAACAATGGAAAATTGTACTGAAATGCAGGAGGATCTGCAGCGAATTCACGCATGGTGCAGGAAATGGCAATTGAATCTCAATGTAGACAAGTGTAATGTGCTGCGAATACATAGAAAGATAGATCCCTTATCATTTAGCTACAAAATAGCAGGTCAGCAACTGGAAGCAGTTAATACCATAAATTACCTGGAAGTACGCATTAGGAGTGATTTAAAATGGAATGATCATATAAAGCTGATCGTCGGTAAAGCGGATGCCAGACTGAGATTCATTGGAAGAATCCTAAGGTAATGCAATCCGAAAACAAAGGAAGTAGGTTACAGTACGCTTGTTCGCCCACTGCTTGAATACTGCTCAGCAGTGTGGGATCCGTACCAGATAGGGTTGATACAAGACATAGAGAAGATCCAACGGAGAGCAGCGCGCTTCGTTACAGGATCATTTAGTAATCGCGAAAGCGTTACGGGGATGATAGATAAACTCGAGTGGAAGACTCTGCAGGAGAGACGCTCAGTAGCTCGGTACGGGCTTTTGTTGAAGTTTCGAGAACATACCTTCACCGAAGAGTCAAGCAGTATATTGCTCCCTCCTACGTATATCTCGCGAAGAGACCATGAGGATAAAATCAGAGAGATTAGAGCCCACAAAGAAGCATACCGACAATCCTTCTTTCCACGAACAATAAGAGACTGGAATAGAAGGGAGAACCGATAGAGGTACTCAGGGCACACTCCGCCACAAACCGTCAGGTGGCTTGCGGAATATGGATGTAGATGTAGATGTTGATGTCATGTTGAGAGTTTGGAGGATGTTATTTGAGCCAGGGGTTATTTTCCTTTTGAGTTTCACCTGACACACAGACGTGCCGTGGGACATTCCCTTGGCTGTGAGGAACACAAGAGCCGGCATCCGGCATCAAGTGCAAGTTTCCATCCGGTCTTGAGCTGATGAGTTACTTTTTATCTAGTTCGAGTAAAACGAGTTGAAGTGTTTGACTGAACACGATCTTGTGCGCACAAATAAATAGTCGGGCTTAAGAGCTATTAGTTTTCCCACAACGTCAATTATTTTCCGGCATCGTTCAATTTTTAAATAAGCTTATAAAACTTATTGCAGGAAGCAGCTCTTGCCAAGGAAGTGCTACTTGTGGCGGCAGAGGAATGACCCATTAGAAATTTTGTTTTTCTTTTTAGTCAGCTCAGATGGCTCTGAGCACTATGGGACTTAGCATCTGAGGTCATCAGTCCCCTACAACTTGCAACTACTTAAACCTAACTAACCTAAAAACATCACACACATCCATGCCCGAGGCAGGATTCAAACCTGCGACCGTAGTGGTCGCGCGGATCCAGACTTGTAGTTAGTAAAGCAACTAAAGTCATAAGCGCCCAACTACACCTCTAAGTCAGTGCAGTGAAGTGGTGTGTATGTGCCCGTCGGCAGTATATAATTAGCTCACAAAGCGACCATCAGACCTGTTAATCATGGATTTTGACGAGTCTTAGACATGTTACAGAGGGACCTGTGCTGAGTACCTGACTAGCGTCTTGTCATCCGACCGTTCGTTCCTCTTTCCTAAGAAAATCTGTACTGAGGTCTTATGCGTACGACTTATAACTGTAATTCTAGCAACAGTTCGACCAAGTGGGCGTAGCACTGCGGCTAAGGTTAATGTTACCACTCTGTCATTACGGGTTCGAATCCTGCTGTATACTTTTTTCGATTTCTTCGCAGATCGTATCATTAAACAGTCTATTTCAAGCAAAATTAGTCAGAAATAGTCGTTTTTGGAGTAACAATTTCTTTAATAAAGCTGTCATTACAGCAAATATTCTTCAAATATGTATTCCATTTGTTAAGGAATCGGCTTACTCGCTATCACTTTCCCTGCTTGTTGTGCTAGAACTGAAATTCGGATGGTTTTAGTTATAGATGCAACCGAAACACAAATTCGTAGAACACCTCGCACGTTTAATGTGACCTATTGACTTGCAGAAATACACACACACATACAGAGAGAGAGAGCGATTCTTCTAGAAAAGATACCGGAAAAAGACTTCGTTTAAATGAAAAAAAGAATTGTTCTTTCTTCGATCAACTTAGGTGCGAAGCACGCGTATCTGATCATTCCTCAGGAAAGCAGGTTCACTTAACTGAGAAAGACACGTTAAACAACGTGTTTTTATGGAATCCTCCCTCGAAGCGGTATCTCTATTAGTCTTTAACAAGACGGGAACATTTTGAATTATTTTCGTGAAAATTTTAACTTGTCTTAAAAATGAACATCACGGGGTTAGCAAAATGGAGTACATTTAGGTCGGATAACTTTCACGGTGCAAGTGCACCTTTAGTTACATGATCTACACATGGAAAACTTCAACATTCTTCAGTAGTACCACATTTCAAATTCCTTTATTCTCTTCTTGTCTAAACTGTTTACTCTCCATGTTTCACTTCCACACATAGCTACACTTCAAACAAATACCCTTAGAAAAGACTTCGCAGCACTTAAATCTGTGTTCGGTGTCAACAAATTTCTCTTCTGCAGAAAAAGCCTTTCTCTCCGTTGGCAGTTTACATTTTACATTGAAGAGCCATAGAAACTGGTATACCGGCCTAATTCCGCGAGCAAGGCTGTCGGAATGCACAATGGACAAGAATGGATGCAGGCGATCAGACAGGACCTTTTCGGACGTGTCACCTGTCAGAGTCGTACCTAGACGTATCAAGGGTTCCTTATCACTCCAACTGCACACGCACCACACCATTACAGAGCCTCCACCAACTTGATCAGTCCCCTGCTGACATGCAGAATCCAATGATTCATGAGGTTGTCTCCATACCCGTACGTCCATCCGCTATATACAATTTGAAACGAGACTTGTCCACCCAGGCAACGTGTTTCCAGTCATCAACAGTCCAGTGTCAGCGAGACGGGCCCAGGCGAGGGGTAAAGCTTCATGTCGAGCGATCATGATGGGTACACGATAGGTCCTTCGGCTCCGAAAGCCCATATCGATGATGTTTCGTTGAATGGTTCGCACGCTGACAATTGTCGATGGCCCGGCACTGAATTTCTGCAGCAGTTTGCGGAAGGATTGCACTTCTATCAGCCTGAACGATTCTCATAAGTCGTCGTTGGTCCCGTTCTTGCAGGATCTTTCTCCGGCCGCAGCGAGGCCAGAAATTTAATGTTTTACAGGATTCCTGATATTCACTTTACACTCGTAAAAGTTCGTATGGAGAAGTCCCCACTTCATTGCTATCTCAGAGATGCTGTGTCAAATCGCTCGTGTGCCGACCATAACACCACCTTCAAGCTCACTTAAATCCTGATAACCTGCCGTTGTAGCCGCAGTAACCGATCTAACGGCTGCAATAGACACTTGTTGTCTTTTATAGGCATTGCAGACCCCAGCGCCGCATTCTGCCTATTAACATATTTCTGTATTGGAATACGCATGCCTATAGCTGTTTCCTTGTCACTTTAGTGTGTATCATCTCTACTTCAGCCATCATCAATTATTCTTTTGCCCAAATAGAAAAACTCAATTACGCTTTTTAGCGTCTCATTTCCTTATCTAATTCCCTCAGCATCACCTGATTTAATTGGATTGCATTTCATTATCTTTGTTTTTCTTTTGCTGACGTTCATCTAGTATCCTACTTTCAAGACCCCACCACGTTCCAGTACCCCACCAAGTTCTTTGCTTTCTGTGACAGAATTACAATGTCATCAGCGAATCTCAAACTTTTTATTTCTTCTCCCTGAACTTTCATTTCTACGCCAGATTTTTCTTCGTTTTCCATCATTGCTTGCTCAATTAACAAATTGAATAAGATTATGGACAGGCTACAACTCTGTCTCACTCTGTTCTCAACCACTGTTTCCCTTTCATGACCTCCGACTCTCATAACTGAGGTCTGGTTTCTGTATAAGTCGTAAATAGTGTTTCATTCCCTGATATTTACCGCTATCACCTTCAGAAGGTAACAAGGAGGAGCCTCTGCCAGCATGTGTCTGGATTCGACATCGTCACATCGTAGCCTATCGAAACTGCGGTTTATCGTTCCGTGATTTTTTTGCTTGTGGTGGTCCAGATACCATTAGGGCCTTATGAATATGTAATCGATGGGTTCTGAAGTTCCGCACTCAATGTCATGCAGAATATTAACGGCGCCAAGCGTTTAGAGCCCGAGAGGACAGACATAATGTTCGCTCGGATGTGAGTAATTATATAGAAACTTCACTTGCTTTGAGTCTGAAAATCGGTTTGTCCAAATATGACAAGTCTCCTCACGGACAGTGGGACGACGTCTGGAGCTCGGATGGTCAGCACGCTTACCATTGTGGCGGCTTCCATGGCACAGTAGCAGCAAACTCTGGACTCGTAGGCTTTTCAGACAAGTCGCAGTTCTACATACAGCATCGCTATGAACATATTCGAGGAGACTGGATTCATTACTGCCATAAGGACCCAGCATACGATGTGATTGTGTTTGGTGCTTCTGTATACCCAAAACGATCTTCTGTGGTTCTTTTATCCGGTAATTAGCCCAGCAGGAATTACATTTCTTACGTATCAAGAATAGTGACCGTACCTTATCTGCAAGGTCAACATTAACTTAACTTTCAACAAGACAATGCAAGAGGGCATTTGGCCTTGTTGTCATGAGCTACTTTGATGAAGAGGGTGTTCGAGTGTTACCCTGTCCATCACGGTCTATAGATCTCTTACTCGCTGAAATCATTTTTTTTTTTTCAAAAGTTGCTAACAGAGACTGCGCCAGCTAATCCAATTGATGAACTCTGAGCTGAAGCAGCATAAACTGACGTACCCGTATCTGTCATCCAAGCTCAGTTTGACTCGATACCCAGCGGGTTCGAACCGTTGTTGCTGGAGGAGGTGTCAGCTCTGTGTTATAAATACCACACTCTGTGTGTTATTCCTCCTATACTGTATATCCAAAAGAAGTTAAACTGTGTCTTTGCTTTCCTTAGTGGTGTTGCAATTTTAAGAGCTGCAGTGTACATGGAAAGACTGTGTAAATATTCTCGAAAGTCGGTCAGCGCGATCCTTGGGCACAGTTCCGCGGAGCGCTTGCTCAACGTCGGCCGGCAGTCTCGTTGCCGGGCAACGACCATTTCCCGGGCAACGAAGAAGAGCAGCGAGCGAGGGACGAGAGTGGGCCAGGCACGCGAGTCAAGGCCGCTGGGGCGGACTGCGGCCGGCCAGTGCCAAGTGTAGCCCAGAAACGCAGCCATCCGCGAGCGGCCGCACGCGACGGCGGCCAGTTGCGCAACCGCAGAGTGCGAGGAAGCGCGCCGGACACTGCAACAGCCCGTGCAACTGCGCAGCATTCCGCAAGCGCCCTGTTCAGCTAAGCGTCATTTTCAAAAAATGTGTGCTACTGCAGCAAAATTCTAAAAATAATATTCCAACAGCAGTTTTCATATTTTATTTAGGTGCCAGTTTCGACTCCCCAGTAGAGTCATCTTCTGGCCCTATAGAAAGAACGACATAAGCTTCCAGTCATAAATGTATGTAACAGGTAATTAATATTTACGCCTGGGTTCCGTAGCTGACTTCAGAAGCAAAGCATTGTTACATCTGTGAGGAGCCTACATTGCTCGTGCAGTCTTCTACGGAAATCAGGCTTAAATATTGGTTCCCTGTTGTATACATGTAGGACCGGATGCTTTTTGTCTTTCATGCTACAGGGCCTGTAGATGACACTACTGAGGAGTCGAAACTGATAACCTAAATAAAATGATGCATAAATAACCGCTGTTGGAATATTGCATTTGCCAACCGGTGTGGCCGAGCGGTTCTAGGCGCTTGTCCTTAGGTTAGTTAGGTTCAAATAGTTCTAAGTTCTAGGGGACTGATGACCTCCGATGTTAAGTCCCAAGTGCTCAGAGCCATATGAACCATTTCGAACCAACACAGTCTCCACAGTCTGCGTGAATGGCAAAATCTGATATTGTTATCTAAATGACAGCTCATTGAAGACTTAAAACAAGAGTGTTAGTCGTTACGTGTACAGTGCCAAACATCATAATGATTCTGTTAATACCTTGGTTATGTGTAGTTCATTTTTTTTGTTGTTGTGTTCGCGATTTAAGTGAACTACAAACTCTTAGCGAGAGAAATCCCATTCTATATTCTCCTCAGCTTTCTGATGTTCTTTTTGATGTGTTATGCTGAAATGCTTCTTTTTATTACAACAAGGAAAAGCAATTACAATGTCATTTTATTTTCATTTAATTCATTTTAACAGAATTTTAGTATCTGTAAAGAGTACAGTTTTAGTAGAAAAAGAGTAAAACTATGTAAAATTGCAACAAAAACGACAAATCAGAAGTTACGGAATTATGGGTTCATTATTAATCAGATTTCAGAAAACAATACAACTTAATCATCAGAACATTAAGAATGTAACTACGAAATAAAAATGTTTGTGGCCAACATTTCTTTGTCTCTAGAGACTTTTCACCCATTTCTCAAAATATGCCTTCATTGCTTTGCTGGTCTTGGTGCTAGATGCCTCAGTTCTCGGCCGCACACCGCAGGGCCAATGAAGACCTTTCTGCAGCATGTTCGATGTGAAGTTTTTAATCACCCTCCATACAGCCCGGGCTTGGCTCCCTCTGAGTTTCATCTCTGCTCACATGAATCGCTGGCTATGAAGACAACATTTTGGCAGAGACAAGGAGCTGCAGCCTGGCTTAGACTATTGGCGGAAAGCACGAGAGTATTGAAAAGTTGCTACAACGCTACGAAAAATGTCAAAGTCCGAGCGGCGACTATGAAGAGAATGTGGTATGTGTAGGTAATTGTCGCAAAGACACATTTATTTCCACCAGTCGGACCTTAATAAACAAACAGCTCTCGTATCTGACGGCTCTAGCAAAATATGAGCCAGGTGAAATCCCCTCAGTCTTAAGAACGTAATAACTCCAGTTTCAAAGAAGGCAAGTGCTGACGAAATGAATATTAATGAAATATACGTTTACGTTTTTTTCGCGAAATAGTGACAAGAATTATTGACACAAAAATGGAAAAACGGGTAGAAGCCGACTTCGGGGACGTTCGCTGTTGTTTTCGGAGAAATATAGGAACACGCGATGAAATAATGACCCCATGACTTACCTGAGGTTCAAGGAAGGCAAACATTTATAGCATTCCTACATTTCCACTTTTAACCATTTTGACTATATTCAATCTTTGAACAGGGTAAAACACATGGAGCGAAAGTTTATTTCGAACCTGTACGGGAACGAGACTGTGGTTATTACAATGGCATAAATAGGAAGTAATAACATTCTGTCCGTACACTGGACTAACAGTAAAGGAAACGACTTGGAAATATGGTGAGGGAATTAAGAGTTCCGGGAGGAGAGATAAAAGCTTTGAGTGTTTTCTAAGACATTGTAATTCTAGCACAAGTGGCAAAGGACTTAGAAGGGCAATTGAATGAAATTAATGGTGTCTTGATAAGACGTAAGAAATAAACATGAACAACAGCAAAACGTTTGTAATGCAATGTAAAGTCTCCTATTTTTTTGTAAGTACAGAACTCTGTGTTCCAGTTGTTCACACTGTTATGACGAGTGCTTCACGCTCTGTGTGTAAAAATGCGCACGCCTTTCTGAGGCGCTCAGTCTTGGGTTGGCAGCCGTTGAGAGTGGAGCTCCCGTTGGATGTTACCGCCAAGTGTGAGTTGGCCGCAGTTATTCGGTTTCTGAATGCAAAGGGCACTGCGCCGATTGAAATCCATCGCCAATTGAGGGAAGTGTATGGCGAGTCGTGCATGGAGGTCAAAAACGTTCGTAAGTGATGTTGAGAGTTTGCAGCTGGTCGGACCGAAATTCACGACGAAGAAAGGAGTGGGAGACCGTCAATTTCTGAGGACACAGTTTTGAAGGTTGAGCAAAGCATGCGTGGAGATCGGCGGATCACCCTGGATGATCTTTACATGTTGGTTCCTGAGGTTTCCCTAAACACCGCTCACAGAATTTTAACGGAAACGTTGAACTACCGGAAAGTGTGCGCAAGATGGGTGCTACTCATGGTGACTGAGGACCACATTCGGCAACGAGTTGATGCTTCCCGCTTATTTTTTCACCGCTTTGCAGCCGAACAGCACAATTTTCTGGACTCAATTGTCACAGGTGACTAAGCCTAGGTATACAACTTTACACCTGAGACAAAGCAACAACTACGCCAGTTCGTAACTTTCAAACAGCATGGCGGTGAGCTGGTATGACATGGACATACAAAAACTGCCACAGCGTCTACAATAATGTAACGACAGAAATGGTGATTAGGTCGAAAAATAGCTAAATGCTAAAGCTGTAAACTGATGTAAACTATTGTAGAAATAAACAGTATATGTAATTATAAAAAAAAATAGGAGACCTTACTTTTGGGATTACCCACGTAAATACGGACTGTCAAAAGAAGGAAAAGTATGTGTGACGTAATAGTGTCCATGGTACTCAGAAAAATGTTCAGGTTTTGTAACGACGCTTGCATGGCTGATTAACGTGACTGTATCATCTGTATCTGCAGTAATACGAATTACGTAACGTACAGGTTTCACTCAGGTCTGAAGATGCTCAAAGCTGATCGAATTTTATTACCTGGGTAATAAATTTTTGTAATGCATCATTGGATTTATAACAAAACAAATATTTCCTTGATCGCTACAAAACCTTATTGCGAATATGACTAGTGGATATATAGTATTAGTCAACACACCATTCAAAAACTGATGCAAAGGCGCACTCTGGGAATTGTGCTCTGTCATTCGTGTACAAGTTTTTAGGGTGTTACTCCGCGATCAGAATACATATGAGGATTGCCCCACTTAAATTTTCTCGGTCATATACACTCCTGGAAATGGAAAAAAGAACACATTGACACCGGTGTGTCAGACCCACCATACTTGCTCCGGACACTGCGAGAGGGCTGTACAAGCAATGATCACACGCACGGCACAGCGGACACACCAGGAACCGCGGTGTTGGCCGTCGAATGGCGCTAGCTGCGCAGCATTTGTGCACCGCCGCCGTCAGTGTCAGCCAGTTTGCCGTGGCATACGGAGCTCCATCGCAGTCTTTAACACTGGTAGCATGCCGCGACAGCGTGGACGTGAACCGTATGTGCAGTTGACGGACTTTGAGCGAGGGCGTATAGTGGGCATGCGGGAGGCCGGGTGGACGTACCGCCGAATTGCTCAACACGTGGGGCGTGAGGTCTCCACAGTACATCGATGTTGTCGCCAGTGGTCGGCGGAAGGTGCACGTGCCCGTCGACCTGGGACCGGACCGCAGCGACGCACGGATGCACGCCAAGACCGTAGGATCCTACGCAGTGCCGTAGGGGACCGCACCGCCACTTCCCAGCAAATTAGGGACACTGTTGCTCCTGGGGTATCGGCGAGGACCATTCGCAACCGTCTCCATGAAGCTGGGCTACGGTCCCGCACACCGTTAGGCCGTCTTCCGCTCACACCCCAACATCGTGCAGCCCGCCTCCAGTGGTGTCGCGACAGGCGTGAATGGAGGGACGAATGGAGACTTGTCGTCTTCAGCGATGAGAGTCGCTTCTGCCTTGGTGCCAATGATGGTCGTATGCGTGTTTGGCGCCGTGCAGGTGAGCGCCACAATCAGGACTGCATACGACCGAGGTACACAGGGCCAACACCCGGCATCATGGTGTGGGGAGCGATCTCCTACACTGGCCGTACACCACTGGTGATCGTCGAGGGGACACTGAATGGTGCACGGTACATCCAAATCGTCATCGAACCCATCGTTCTACCATTCCTAGACCGGCAAGGGAACTTGCTGTTCCAACAGGACAATGCACGTCCGCATGTATCCCGTGCCACCCAACGTGCTCTAGAAGGTGTAAGTCAACTACCCTGGCCAGCAAGATCTCCGGATCTGTCCCCCATTGAGCATGTTTGGGACTGGATGAAGCGTCGTCTCACGCGGTCTGCACGTCCAGCACGAACGCTGGTCCAACTGAGGCGCCAGGTGGAAATGGCATGGCAAGCCGTTCCACAGGACTACATCCAGCATCTCTACGATCGTCTCCATGGGAGAATAGCAGCCTGCATTGCTGCGAAAGGTGGATATACACTGTACTAGTGCCGACATTGTGCATGCTCTGTTGCCTGTGTCTATGTGCCTGTGGTTCTGTCAGTGTGATCATGTGATGTATCTGACCCCAGGAATGTGTCAATAAAGTTTCCCCTTCCTGGGACAATGAATTCACGGTGTTCTTATTTCAATTTCCAGGAGTGTATGTCACATGGCTGATAAATTTGACATGACGTACGCCAGTAAATGCAGCAGCAACACAGGTGTCCAAAGCAGTCGTGTGATAAATTTGCCTTTGATTGTTTGCTTAGAATATAAAGGCCCGTACGCAACGCGTTTATTACAAGCAACTTAAATTGCCATGAATTTAAATTATCCACACATAACCTAAGGAAAGAAAGTAGTCATGATGGTACTTGGACCGTATACTGCGGCGTTTAAAGATGATATAAGGGGAAGTAAATCGTCGCTAAACGTGTACAGAAAAGGTAAAGCCGACATGCGCTGCTACCTCGGCGTTTGCCTTGAAAAATGCAATACACTACGAACTGCAGTAATAATGGGTGCACTTACAACGGCCAAAAGGTCAATAGCAGAGGGATTCGTAAGTATTTCTCTGCCTGTGTCTGAAACTGTGCTGTACACCGAAGTAAACTTCAGTCGCGCTTGATACACTCTATCCGGATATTCAAAATGTTAAAATGTGTGTGAATTCCCAAGGCACCAAACTGCGGAGATCATCGGTCCCTAGACATACTCACTACTTAAATTAACTAAAATTAACTTATGCTAAGAACAAAACACACACCCATGACCGAGGGAGGCGTCGAACCTCCGACGGGAGGAACCGAAGATTCATATGTAAATAACTGGTGATATATTGGTAAATATGTGATGTGACTTAATGTCATAAAATCAGTCTTATTACTCTGTATTACCCAGCCGTTTGAGAAACAGTATACTCATTTAGCGTTTTGTCTTCGGCAGTATGGAGCTGAACGGAAGAGTCATATTCAGCGCAATGAATACTTCACGCATTTGCCATTCTCGTCAATGTTATAGTACCATTCCTGTTAAGCGGATAAAGCTCAGTGAAATAAAACAGTACATTCCTCCTTTTTAGCAGAGATTTATTTCTGCGAATACATCATCTCCTTAATCCAAAAGAAAATGTTGTGTTCCTGCGATCCTGAAGAGATGATTGCAATTACGAGTTTTAGACTCCTAACCACTTTTTTTTTAATTTTTCGACTGAATCGATGCCGTTGTCTATTCTCTTTGCTGATCTACATCAAGTATCCGCTCTAGCCTGCTTTTTTAGTCATCAGCCCTCTGGCTGGTCTGATGCGGCCCGCCACGAATTCATCTCTTGTGCCAACCCCTCCATTCTCCACGCCGATAGCTGAGTGGTTGCCAGCACGGTAGCTCAGCGTGTTCGGTCAGAAGGCCGATTGTCCTCTGTAATAAAAAAAAACTGAGTAAAGGAATGAACACTCAACTTCAACGAATGTCATGTGACATCCACCCACACCAAACTAAACGAACAAAACCGAACAGAAAAAAAAGTGGTCGGTTTGACGGATGCCGTCCTACGGGCCCGAATTCGATTGCCGGATAGGTCGGGAATTTTATCCACTCAGGGACTGGGTGCTGTGCTGTCTTCATCATCATTTTATCCCCATCTGGCGCGCAGGTCGCCCAATGTGGCGTCGAATGTAATAAGACCTGCACCAAGGCGGCCGGACCTGCCCCGCAAGGTGCCTCCCGGACAATGACGCCAAACGCTCATTTCCATTTAACCCCTCCATTCCAGAGTAGCAATTGCAACCTACCTCCTCATTTATATAATGGATGTACCCCAATCTCTGTCTTCTCTACAGTTCTTACCTTATACAGTTTCCTCTAGTGTCATGGAAGTTATTCCCTGTTCCTCCTCCTTGTCAGCGTTTTCCATTTTTTTTTCTCGCCGAATCTGCGGAGAACCTCTTCATTTCTTACCTTACGTCCACCTAACTTTCAATATTCTTCTATAGAACCATACCTTAACTGCTTCGATTCTCGTCTATTCCAGTTTTCCCATAGTCCATATCTCATTGCCATACAATTAAGTACTTAAATGTACATTCTCAGAAATATTATCCTGAAATTAAGGCCGGTATTTGATACTAGTAGACTTCTCTTGACCAGAAACGCCCAGTTTGCCAGTGCTACTCCGCTTTTTATATCCTCCGTGCTCCGTCCTTCATTGGTTATTTTCCTGCCTAGTTAGCAGAATTGCTTAACTACGTCTACTTCGAGATCACCAGTTATGATGTTAACTTCGTCACTGTTCTCATTTCTGCTACTTCTCATGGATTTCGACTTTCTTCGATATTCTCTACTCATTAGACTTCATTCCATTCAACAGATCCTGTAATTCCTCTTCACTTTCACTAAGGATAGCAATGTCATCAGCGAATCTTAACGCTGATATACTTTCACCTTGAATTTTAGTCCCACTCTTGTGTCTTTATTTTATTTGCGTCATTATTTCTTCGACGTTTAGATTGAACAGCAGGGGCGAAAGACTGCATTCCTGTCTTGCACCCGTTTTAATCCGTGCGCTTTGCCTTGGACTTCCACTCTTAATGTTACTCCTTGGTTCTTGTACACACTGCGTATTATCCGTCTTTCCCTACAGCTTACCCCTATTTTTCTCAGACTTTCGAATACTTTGCACCATTTGACACTGTCGAACGCTTTTTCCAGATCGACAAATCCTACGAACGTGTCTCGATTTTCCTTTACTCTTGCTTCCATTATGAACCGCAACGTCAGAATTACCTCTCTGGTGCCTTCACCTTTCCTAAAGCCAAACTGATCCTCAGCTTTCTTTTCCATTCTTCTGTAAGTTATTCTTGTCACCAACTTGGATGCATGAGCTGTTGAGCTGACTATGCGATAACTCTCACCTTCGGAATTGTGTAAGTAATGGTTTTTCCGAAAGTCTCATGGCATACCGCCAGTCCCATACATTCTACACACCAACATGAATAATCGTTCTGTTGGCACTTCGCCCAATGATTTTAGAAATTCCGATGGAATGTTATCTATCCAAGCTGCCTTATTTAATTTTAAGTTTTCCAAAGCTCATCTAAACTCTGTTGCTAATGCTGGATCCCCTATGTCTTCCCTATCGACTCATGTTTATTCTTACATCACGTCATCAAGTAAGTCCTCCCCCTCCTAGAGGCCCTCAGTGTACTCTTTCCTTCTATCCACGCTCTCCTCTGCACTTAACAGAGGAATTCCCATTGCGCTCTTTAGTGTTACCGCCCATGCTTTCAATTTCAACGAAGGTTGTTTTGACTTTTCTATATACTGAATCAGTCCTTCCGACAAATCGTTCGTTTCTCGATTTCTTCACGTTATTCGTCTAGCCGTTTCGTCTTATCTTCTTTGCACTTTCTGTTTATTTCAGTGGCTTGTGTACCTGTATTCGTCAATTTCCCTGAAGATTTTTGCACTCCTTTCTTTCATTGGTCGAGTCAAGTATTTATTCTGATACCCACTGATTCATCGCAGTTAATTTCTTTGCGCCGATGTTTTACTTTCCAGATTCTGTGATGGCCCTTTTTAGAGATATCCATTCCTCTTCAACTGAACTGCCTACTGAGCCATTCATTATCGCAGCATCTATAGCCTCAGAGAACTCAAGTGCATCTCTTGATTCCTTAGTACTTCTGTAACCGACTTCTTTGGGCACTGATTCTTCCTGATTAGTCTCTTAAATTCCAACTTACGAGGGTTATACGGAAAGTAAGAACGATTGGTTGCGAAATGGAAAATACTGTGAAAATCTGATGACGCTTTGCACAGATGCATTGGTCACTGTGTCTAGTATGCCCGTCGATCGCATCATGTCGCTCTTTTCAGTTCTGAATTCACAGTGAGAACGTAAAGATGGCTAGAAATTAGCGTCTCCCGCCAAATATGATGGCCTGGCGAAAGATTTCGCCTGAAGCTATGGAATCCACATAACATAACTGTCATGCGGTTTGTTCTACACGACAATTCTCGCCCGCACAATACAGCCCGTAATTGGCTACCGCTGAGGCTCATCTCTGCTCAAATGAACCGCTGGCTATTAAGATAATATTTTGACACATACAACGAGCTGCAGTCCAGAGTAGAAAATTGTCGAAAAGCTCTGGCGGCAGTCTTCTATAGCGAGGGAATTTAAAAGTTGGTACACCGCTAAGACAGATGTCTAAGTCTGAGCGGCGACTGTGCAGAGAAGTAGCTGGAAGGTGTAGTTAACCGTTGCAAATAAGACAGTGTTGATTTTCGCTGTGGTTTCCATTTCGTGGCCTATCGTTCCTTGCTTTCGGAATAAACTTCGTAGCCTTCATCATTACCAGTCTAAGATCTGCGTCTACATCTGCCTCAGAGTACACCTGGAAATCCAATATCTGATTTTGGAAGCTCTGTTTGACCTTGTTGTACTCTAACTGAACTCCTCCTGTATCTTTAGCCTTCTCCAAGTACCTCCCCATCTAGTGATTCCTGAACAGGGTATTCACTGTTACTAATTGATACTTATTGCAGAACTCAGTTAGGCGTTCTCCTCTTTCTACTTCCAAATCGATATTCTCGTGTAACCCTTTCGTCTACTCCCTCCCCTACAATCGGATTAAAATCTCCTATAACTGCTAAGAGCAATCCTGTCACTGAATTACGCAAAGTAACTCACTCT
This sequence comes from Schistocerca cancellata, assembly GCF_023864275.1. NCBI lineage: Eukaryota > Metazoa > Arthropoda > Insecta > Orthoptera > Acrididae > Schistocerca > Schistocerca cancellata. The sequence continues at coordinate 485,243,369 of NC_064628.1, forward strand.
CTGTCCTACGTGGCCCGTTTACGTAATCTGATCATTGTCTATTCCTAAACTGTTCCTATCGTACTGGTCCTTCCAGGGCCATGTTCTCTGTCCATAGTTTTCTTCTTAGCACACTTCTATCTTCTACTTTCTACCACTAAGAGCTGTCTACAGACTTCTCTCCTCCGCTATTCTTACTGGTACCTTTCCATTCAGTACTTTAATTCCACACTTAGTGTTTAACATGCTTCGGTAACACTACAAAACAACTGTTTCTAGGTTATTCCCACTCCAGTTTTCCTATGATACACATTTCTCGTTTTTAGAATGACTAACTTCGGCTGACCTACGTTAGAATCTTCTTCTCAGTCCTGTGTCTTCAAATAAACCTATTTCGTAGAAAAACACTTCATTTATTACGCAGATTAGAAACTATTTACTCTCTTTTTTAACGATATTTATCTCCAGCAGTCTGTATTTACAGATTTTAACTATTTACAATCGATTTCTAAGCACTAGAGTCTCCATTTTCAGGCACAGAGCGGTAATCGATCCGATATATACACAGAAAGTACAGATGATCATCATGAAGTAGATCATCAGGTGTGGCTTCACTGTAACTGCAGATTACATTGATTACCACGTTATGTCACTGAAGATGAAATCTATCACAAACGATCAAAATTATTTAATACAGTAAGTTGTTAAGAAATATAAACAACGATAAAAATAAAAAGATATTTAGCAGCCAACGTCTCTATGTCTTGCAGCAGTTGGAAGTAACAAGAGTATAGTTAATGTCTCGCTTTAGTCTATTGTTATATCTTGGTGCTTCCACCAACTTAAGTGACCTACACAACTTCCGTATCTGACATACCAATGAAACTCCTTAGTTTTGGTATGCATCCGAACAAATAAAATGGATCAAAAGCAGTGTGCTATTTACAGAAAAAAAATCATCTTAGCTCCTTAGACATCGTAATTTTTTTTCTTCCGTAGCGTCTTCAGTGCGTTCATTTCTATAACACATTTGGTTCATTGTACTACATCTATTAGATCTATATCTTTCTAGTACTGTTGTGTATAACAGCCTGGACCATTCTCAAATAAATACCGTCTGTAGTGGGCAGAACGGAATATTGAGAGACCTTTGCAGAGGGATGATCCTATGAGTAAGGTCCGCTCTGTCATTAAAAGAGTAACTCTGTTAGGCCATCTTATTGACAAAAGTGACACTGAGCACATTGTGTACCTAGTTTTGTGTTTTGGTAAGATCAGATGACGAAGTTTCGTTAGTTCTACCAAGGAATTTACTCTGAGTAACCACACTGGTACTTACAACAACAGAAAGCATGTAGTGTAGACAGTAACGAAGATCAGTAGATGGGTAGCTTGCTGGCCAAACGTTTCTTGAAAACCTGAATATTGGTATTAAACGTGATTCAAGTTTATTAGTGTGTTGTTTATAAAATTCGTAAGAAAGTTGTCTTCCTTCCATGGACAAATACAAAAGTTGTTGTAGCAAGCCTCAAGGATAAATTCGTCAGTACATGCTGAGAGAGGATCAGAAGAAACAGATACCATGCTATTTGCATGTTTAAGTACTATCAAAGATGAAATTTAAGCTGCTTTAAGAACACAAAGTCGAGGACGAGTTTCAGTACCAACAGTAACTTACAACTACTGTGACACATAACCCATAAAGTTAGGCCCTATTCAGAATCGAATATCTACGGAATTATTTGTGGAATCTAACCAAAAAGTTACACTGACCAACGGAAAGAATTTTTAGCACACTTTTTAAGGAACATAATACAACGTGCGACAGTAACCTGGCCACCACTGCTTCTCATCTAAAGCCGCCAAAAAACAAAGCATTCAGTATTAACAAATCGATGTAGGTTCTCCACAATACATGAAAAGGTTAACTTACGGACTTTTGGAAAAATTGGGAATGTGTAACAGGTTTACATACAGGTCCGATAGAGTTTTCAACGAACGTAAAGACTTTCGACACAAGAAATTCCAGATCAGTTTTATATCAGTTCCTTAACAAAGTTCTCGGGCGCCTTAGTGCTCGCCAGAGTTGTCATAGTGACACGCTGTAGTCCCAGGAGCAATACACATGATTATGCAGCACTGGAAAGCCTTCCAGTGCCTGAATGCTAACGATCCTTTCCCTGTTATTCAAGCCTACTCAATAATTACCCGCATCCTGACAAATTATATAAAGTTAACTAGTTGCTCTCACGTGATTACTCCTAATTCGTCACAGTCCATAAATAAAATAACACATCTGTCCACTCACCAGTGGCTAGACCACGCACCACAAAACTTAATACTTCCATGAAAACACAGGTCAAATAGTGAAGACAAAATGAAACATTGCCCCTGGTCAGCACTGTATTTCCTGTCAGCAAATGAAAGCACCTAGAAATTCTTGCCAAATTCTACACCCTACAAATCTTTAATCGAGTCAATTTTCTCTTACGGCATACACTCTGCCTCGATTTCTATGTTCGTCTACAATCAATAGTGGGGCTGGGAGAGTTCAGCCTCAGTGGGGCCCTTTGATCTCCTAATGTAAAGTGTGATGACGATAGGGCTTGGTCATTATGCAAACAAACCATGCTTGTGTGCTCTTACAAATGTAAACAATGACATCACTTATGTAAATAAACCGCTCACTTGGTTGACCCCTTATATAAGTAGTGACATCACTTTCGTAAACAAACTGTCCTCTTGAGTTCGTACCATTTATTTATTTACGTCCCAGGGCTTTATTCCCTTCCAAGTTGCTACTCCCCCCCCACCCTCTTTTTCCTCCCTCCCCCACTCCTCTAGGCTATTTGGATGATGTATAAATGGCATCGCAGGCTAAATTACTATAATACTTAACATCATACATTTGGACATTTCAGTAAACGTATGCAAAATGATGGGGCATGGTACTATAATTTATGATCCAATACGTTATTCCATTATCCTAATTATTGTAATTTATGACCCAATATCAAAATATGCCTGTCTCTATATTTACATCATCCTTATTTTAATTATAATCATTTATGATCCCAAAACGATTTCATACATGCCCAGTGGCATATTCTGCAATTTATAACGGCCTTACATTTCTGTATTTAGAGTTTTGGGACAATTAGTTACAGTTTTGCGGAAATTTGTTGCAATTTAGCCTATTTTTTCTGGCATTCCAACATATAGCCGCTTTCTATTTGTTTATTTACAGCTTTGGGGCAATTAATTACAGTTCTGTGGCAACTTTTTATAGTACAGACATGTTCTCATCCCTCCCCAGTTTTTATTGCTCCCAACTTCTACCTCACATTCCAGTTACTTCCACTACATAATGTTTTTTTCTAAGCATATCTATAAAATCGGTGTATTACACATCAATACATTCGATTCCCTTACCACTCATAACATAGCACTTACTTGTACAATTTGTTGCCTACACCTGTACGATGTATTATATTAATAATGTTATATGACTTATGTACATATATTGTGAAAAGTGGTATACATAGGGAGTAATCCGAGTTTTAATGGGAAAATTATAGACAGGGTGTATCACCTAAATGTTGCACCGCAGATATTGCTGAAATTGAAAGTGCTATTGATGTGTGGCTTTCACAGAATAGATTGGTAACCAGGGGCTCGTATTGTTAGCTAATCAACAGATTGTAATAGTACTAAGAAAGTGTATTCTTTGCGCAAACATACACCTTTTTAAATGTGTCAGTGAGTAATGGCATTAACAGTCTAAAAGTAGGGTGAATAAGAATGTCACTGTCGTCTGTTGCAGGATTCAGTGCTAACCGTTTACGAGGTATCGTATTTTGAAAAGTTGCACACTGACACTTTTTTCATCTTTCACCCTGCGTAACTGCTAGATAGGATGTCCTTACGTTTGCTGACTGTGGTCTTGTGTGTTCCTTGAGCGCACTGTGACTTCCTAGCTAGGTAGTGTGTCACAGTCCACGCAACAGGTCGTGAGTGGGCTATGAGATTTACCAGTTCAGAAAAATCTGACACGCTCATGGTGTATCGAGAGTGTAGGAAGAATGCAGTTCATTCTTGTACAGTGTGCGTAGCAAGTTATCCCAACTGACGTCAACGGTCTCTGCAATGATTTATCAACTTCTTCTGCCAGCTACGTGAAAGTGGTAGGGTAGCACATAGACAACAGCAGGAAACAAGTCGTTGTGGAAGAGGGGGAAATTAGTGTTCTTACTGCTGTTGCAGTTGATCCGCACGTTAGCTCCTGCGGTATAACAAGAGGAAGTGGCACGCGTCAATAAAGTGTCCTGTGCATTCTCCATCGACATAGGTTCCATTCCTATCGAGAACTCTCTCCATTTGTCTCCGTCAAGAGCTGCATGGAAACGATTACGTGACTGTGTTATCTTCTGTATATGGGCATTAAGACAAGATACTCCAGATATATCATATATCATGTATCTTGTTTAATGATGAAACCACATTTACCAATCATGGCCATACTGGACTCGCATTCGGGAGGACGACGGTTCAATCCCGCGTCCGGCCATCCTGATTTAGGTTTTCCGTGATTTCCCTAAATCACTCCAGGCAAATGCCGGGATGGTTCCTTTGAAAGGGCACGGCCGACTTCCTTCTCCGTCCTTCCCTAACCAGATGAGACCGATGACCTCGCTGTTTGGTCTCTTCCCCCAAACCAACCAACCAACCAATCATGGCCAGGAAAACCGCTGAAACATGCACTGTTGGTGTGTTGACCGTCCCCGTTGGCTCCATAAGGTGGAACATGAGCGTCTAATGTAGGATAGTGAAGCATCAGTTCAGAATCTCGTTTTCCATTGACGGAACACTGAACACGTACAAGTATTGTAGCCTCCTGACAGACCATTTTCCACGGATGTTAGAAGACGTTCCTCTGTTGACTAGGAGGAACCTATGGTAGTAACATGATGGCTGTCCAGCCCATAGTGCACGAAGTATTACAGCATGTCTTCACAAACTGTTTCCAAATCGTCTGATTGGACGCAGAGGACCTGTACCGCGGGCAGCCCACTTTTTCTGTTGGGAAGCTGAAAGTCTACAAGGACGTGCCAACTACAACCGATAGTATGTAACGACATATTACTGCAGCCTGCTCGGACATCTATGCTGAAATGCTAGCACATGTGCAGCAGTCGTTTCATACCAGACTTAAAGTGTGTATTTCTGCTGCCGATGATCATTTTGAACACAACCTGTGATGTTCAGTTGTCTCATTACTTGTCACAATCCATATAACTAGTTTATGTACTTGTGTTGTTCTTTAGTGTGGGTTACCACAGGGACAGTTGTCGGTGTGGGAACTACTCAAATACGATATCTCGTAAACAACTCGCACTGAACCATGCAACAAACACCACTGACATCCGAACTTACACTACTTTTAGTCTGTTAATGTCAGTAGGCATTGTTCCATTAAAAAAAGTTCTCTGGAAAAAAATTACACTTTCTAAGTATTATTAGATTATGTTTATTAGCTAACAATACGAGCCCCAGACTACTAATTCATTATGTGAAAACCACACGTCTATAGCACTTTCCATTTGCGGTCCAACTTTTAAATGACTCACCCTATGCAAGAGGGAGGTGACAGTAAATATGTTTGCTTTAACAGAAGGTGAATGGTTCAAATGGCTCTGAGCACTATGGGACTCAACATCTTAGGTCATAAGTCACCTAGAACTGAGAACTACTTAAACCTAACTAACCTAAGGACATCACACACACCCATGTCCGAGACAGGATTCGAACCTGCGACCGTAGCAGTCCCGCGGTTCCGGACTGCAGCGCCAGAACCGCTAGACCACCGCGGCCGGCTTTAACAGAAGGTGACGAGGCATTCAAAGTTATACATCAAATCTCGTATCGCTTGTGTTGAATAAACTTTGCAATCACATACCGAAAAATAAGTTTCATAATTGTGACAATTTACTACCTGTTACAGAAAATTTCTGGCACGCTATTGTTGGAAAAAAATCTTCGTCTGAAAACCTTGGCCGGCCGAAGTGGCCGTGCGGTTCCAGGCGCTGCAGTCTGGAACCGCGATACCTCTACGGTCGCAGGTTCGAATCCTGCCTCGGGCATGGATGTGTGTGATGTCCTTAGGTTAGTTAGGTTTAACTAGTTTTAAGCTCTAGGGGACTAATGACCTCAGAAGTTGAGTCCTATAGTGCTCAAAGCCATATGAACCATTTTTTGAAAACCTTGCGGGTAAATAGCATAACAATACATCACTGCAAATTACAATTGCATCGCTATATTTAGTGTCGGGAGAGCATAACAGAGACAAATACGTGATTATTTATGAAAAACTAAGTTAGTGTCACCCACTTCCTTTAAAAAGTGGGATCATTACAGCTCTATAATTAATAAGTTGGGAAATGGTATACTTCGATGTTGGAAATGACATTGCACAGCACAAATTTTAAATGCGTGCTACATAGTCCGGAAAAGGAATCTGTGACCCCAAAATTCCACACAGTACAAATATACTCATAACGTCCGACTAATGATTCCACCAAGCACACTTAAGAATGTAGGGGGGATACTGCGTAAGCTGGACAGAATTTGGAAGCTGGAACAGATAGCTGAATAATCTCTCAAAATCAAAAAACAGAAAATGTTTTAGATGAAACCGTCATGTTCATTTTCGAGCGTGTTGCCCCCATTCACTTTCCCAGCACCACATATTAACCAGGGCGACAGTGACAGATGCCCCTGTGAGTTGTAATGCTTGCTTGGAAGTGACACCTCGAATTAGAAAGACACTGAGGCCGATACTTTAATAAATATAGACAACTAACTTTCCTTCCTATAAAAGTATAGAGGAGTAGTGTGCATACAAAACAGATGCATGTTTACTGTTGTAAAGGATGTGTATGATTACAGACCACTAATCGTGGATTACAGTAATAAAAAAATACAGCAAACAGATTGGGAGTTGGCAGTGTGTATCGCTTTAGAATATTATTCTAAACAATACCACCAAATATAGATGTTACTGAATTATGTTTAGATCCCACAAACAATGGTATTCCACAGGTCCTACGAAAAAGAACCAGTGTGTGGAATGGACTTTAAACACTCCCTAGTAAATAAACTGCTCCTTTAAGTGCGGTTAATATGTTATGGAATAGGAAGTGGTGAAGAGAACGGCAGATAGATTATATGGCAAAATAACTATCTTAAGAGAGCAATATAAACCGCTATTGTTAAAAGAATAATGTATAATTAGATGTGCGGCAGTAAAGCCTATTTTATCATTGCTCTGGAGGACTATTAATCCGTCTTTCCCTATTTGCTCGCCATTAATATATGTTCGATTACAAGTACGGTCTTTCAGAATTTAGCTTATCACGTTAGTTGTTTAACAACAATATAGGGAGGGCTATTAGAGTCTAATTGTGTCAAAAATACTTAGAGGACTGGGCATTATACGTCTCGTTATCCCACAGCCTTTATAAAAAATACACCCCAAATTGTTACTGTTCTCAACAAATACTGTTATTCTGCGGGTAGTAACATATTACAAGTACACAGGAGAAGAAAGACATTATTATTCTATTACAGTGTTATTGGAAACTGCGAAATACCAGGGAAAATCATATGGTGTGACCTAGAGTGGAATAGCTACATACAGCAAAATGATGCCTGGTTGAGAGAAATTTTAAGAAAAGACAATTCATCCATCTAGGAAATGGCTTAAAATCACAGTTCAAAATCTAGAGAGCTGCTGTCGTCATTACACCGAATGAGTCATCAGACGGAATGAGGAATATTACATTTTGCTGTAATTATCACTGCTCAATCAGTAGGACAGTGACATATGTATACTCCATACTACATATTACAGAAACTCTGAGTAATTCAGAAGACTGTAAGCATTTTTGCCCAGCAGCCCTAAGCGTAATGTTTCTCGACTGGTAGACACAGCTTTGTTAATATCCACTGGCAGTTGTACAGAAACATTTAATGTTAATCTGTATGCAAAGTGTAGCCCGCACAGTGCATTAGAGGTAGCTAAAAGTGGAGTTAGTTCGTTGCTGCTGGAATATTGGTTATTCTAGGTATCAAAGGATTCTAGTCTGCGAAGAAAAATATAAAATTCCTTTTTACACCATTAGATAACAGGTTACATTCTGCCCATCAACCTAGCGTCTTTGATATGAAATGTGACTAACAGAGTTGTTTATAAAATAACTTCAGTGCTTGTCAGTAGTAAAAAGTGGTTCAAATGGCTCTGAGCACTATGGGACTTAACATCTGAGGTCATCAGACCCCAAGAGCTTAGAACTACTTAAACCTAACTAACCTAAGGACATCACACACACGCATGCCCGAGGCAGGATTCGAACCTGCGACCGTAGCGGTCGCGCGCTTCCACACTGTAGCGCTCAGAACCTCTCGGCCACCAAGGCCCATGACTTTCGCATATGCACTGCAGTACCTATGCCGTTATGGTACAGCAGTTTCGTACACTTAACTTATATTCTGAAGTGTTTTTGTAGAAGGATACAGGAAGGAATAGTATATTGGGATGGTGGAATGTTAATAACATCCCATTTTTGAAATACAAAATTATAAGAGTGTATTTAAGACTTGCGGCTGCTCACTCCCCCTTTACGTGGTGTTTGCAGCATATGATGATTCTGGCGAGCGGTGAATCGAATAAAAGATATCTGTTCTCTGAGTGGTAAGTGGTGGTGGAGGGGTGGGAGTTATTACACTGCATGCACGAACCGGCAGTCGCATTGCTTCATTCCTCTGTACGCCACAGTGGTATCTGACAGGGGGCGGCAGTGAGAGCACTGTAGAGGGTGGCAGGCACTGGCACAGTGTGGACGAACATAACCTCCCACATGTTTGCTTGTTTTAAACAAAGTGTGTACCTTTACACTTCCTATCTCAGTCTTGGTAGTTATGGGAGCACAAGTGTGAGATATTAGTATAATTTTGTACGTGGGTGTGTACATATTTGTTGTAGAAACATTTTAGCTGAATTTTTATTTTATTTCTTGCTTTAATATATAACTCTACCATAATCATATAGTATCAGACTTCTCCAAGACAGCCTCATAGGGATGTCATTGTGTGCAGGCCATAATTTTCTTAACACACTAATAATACATGGAGAAATTCCTTGGAGGGAAACTTGGATTGGGTACACAGGAAGGGTGTAGGTGATAAAGTTTATACAGTCGTTAAAACATTTGAAGTCTCCCCATGTGTCTTAGGGTGACGACCTTCAAAAGTGGATATTTGGAATAGTGGGAAGGTGGGATTCCACCAAAATGATAAAAATTGCCATATAACTGAAACTAATAGTCTCAAAAATGTAAATATAGAAAGGAAATATATTCCAGTATCAGACATAATCGGCAAAATTGCAAGAAATTGCCCCAAGACCGTAATTAATTGCCCCAAAACTGTAAATATAGAAATGGAAGGCAGCCATACATTGCATAAAATACCACTGGACAGTAATAACGTCGGTTTTGGGCCATAACTCATACTGATTAAGGATGATGCCATGTAAATGTAGAAGCAGCCATATTTTATAGTGAGTCATAAGTGATATTAATTAGAATAGTGGAATAACATACTGGGTCAAACATTACAGGATAATGAGTCATAAATCTTCACATGTATACTGAAACGTCGAAGTGACTGATGCCATAATCATAGTAATTCAGCTTACCATGCCATTTATACATCATGCAAATGGGCTGCAACAGTTGGGAAATGTGGGAAGGGAGAGGAGAGCTGGAGGCAGCAACTTCAAAGTGGATGAACATTTGCGGATCAAATAAGTAAACGACAATAGCTCAAGTGGAGCACGTTTCCAAACCACATCTTGTCGAAAACACTCTTCCGCTAACAATCCTGTTCGCCTACTATTGCTATACAATCCATTAAGTGAAGTGTCTCATTTTTTATTAGTACTGTTGTCATATGAGTGCGTATAAAAAACTGACAACAATTCACTTGAAATCTTAAATATGGAATCGCATGTTTTCCCAGTCTAAAAACAACATAATCTGTGATCTGTTTTGTCTCCGTTTTTAAGGGCCGCAATAATCAAGGTTTTCTTAAAATACTTGTATTATTGACAGGTTAATTAAAAATGGACTAACGCCGAAATTATGCAATGGTGCATACATGAACTGAAGTTCAACAGTTGGAGGCGATATGGAGTCATAACTGCTCATGGTAATAGTGGATCTCACTTCAAAGAAAAACATTTTGAGAAATAGTCAATCCATGTTTTAGTTACGACTCAGCGTTCAGATCAATGAATAAATTGAGAAAATATATTATTTGCTGTAGTTGATGTTCTTTATGTGTGCCTGTTGTCGAGAGTATTCATCTCCGTCCAGCCAATCAGATCTAGGTTTTCTGTGATTTCCTTACATCTCTCCAGGCCTGGATGTTTCCTTTGAAGAGAACACGTCCGATGTCGTTCCCTATGCTCTCATAAGCCGACCTTGGGCCCCTTTCGACCGGACGTTAAACACTAATCTTCGTTCCTTGAGAGTAATCTAGGATCTCTGCATCTCATTTACTTGTTTGGGTGAGTAAATAAATATTGGATGAAAAGTAGTTGGATAGGGAATCAGATGTGATTCTTACTAGAGGAAAGTAATGTAGGAGTAAGCTGCTTTATTTCGTTCAATTTTATCGGCTAGTGATAAATAAATGTGATGCATATTGACCCTATGTTAATAAAATGAATTACATTTTCATACTTTGTGAGAGTTGACCTGTGTATTAAAAGTTAAAGAGACTTTCTAAACGCAGCCATAAATGGTTTATATCGCAGGAGTCTTGAAGCAGAATAACTTTCTAAGGAAGACCAAGAAACGTACATTATCCCTCCATACACGAATATATCTAGAACATTTTTGCTCAGCTTTACGTCATGTGTTTCATTACAGAACCGATAAACTACGAAATAGCCTCGCTATAATGTAATTAAGTAAGTGAAGTGGTACTTCGACAAAGTGGGTAATAAAAGAACAAATATTTCAGGATGAAGTCTGTGTACACTAAATGGTGCGTTACTTGTTTTAGCTGACTGTAATAAAGCATATACTGCAGGATGATTATATATGAGTTCACGGAAGTGTATAATAAACCTCGATGTTGATAAATAGACTCCCTGACTACAAAAATAGTTTTTATACTGCTCAAAAGGCGGTGAACGAGTAGCAATTGCAGATAGAATTATGGGCGACTTACCTACTGAAATGGCGTGAGCATATTATTCATCATGGTTAATTATTAAGAACAGAATCTGCGATAAAAGGAAATGTCATGAACTGTAAGTTGATTTTTTACACCGAGTCGAAATAAACTTGCTAATGTCAGCAGCATCCCTCACACAATTATTCCTTTTGTAAGAAGTAATTTCGTTGGTTCGTGTACGTGATAAGAAAATAAATATTAATAATGTTCTTTGTACATGACTTATTACTTACTATAGAAAGTGAGGAGGACCGTCCAATCGAATGGACAAGCTAATTAGCATAGAAGTAACACCACAAACAAACAACGCAAGTACCAAAGTGATAAAGGTTAACAAACTAGGCAATGACTGTCTACCGATAAAAACTGAAGACCTAATAGCATCCGAAACGTATTATCAACTAACAAATGGAATTACAGAGTATTCAGAACAAGAAATTTACTAGGTTTAGGCTGCTGAAGGAGAAAGAAATTGGCATCCAGGACACGAATCTACTGATGTCAAGCCTTAGCGTCGAACTGAAGATCACGTTTCTTTGATTGGGTTTGTGTTAATGGGTGTTGCGAGGTAATTAAAGGTTGGAGGGGAAGAACCTATAACAATTTTAAAGTAAGTTGGGAGCTGGTTAGTGAGACACTTGCTAGTATGCTAAGGCATTCTAGTATGCTAAGGCATGTTGGGATAGTCAACATGGAGCTGGAAGAAAGGTCGAAAGTAGTACTGCTATGGCGGTTCCAGCGCATCCCTGTGCCCTGTGCTCGGATGTAGAGACCCGAGTCACAAGACAGTTTTGCAAATATTTTCTGGTTGTATAGAGTCAGGGGAAGGGGAATTGATGTCATAATCACAGCTGTCACAAACCAAAATCGCAATGGTAGAAATTTAAAAAAATGATAGATGGAGTTCGTGTGGAACTTAAGAAAAAATCCAATGAAACAATCAATCACAGCCCATTATTTTACCGGGCGTTGAAATGAAGCATCAGTGATTAAAATTAAATAGCCAATCAGTATTGCGCCATGTTCAAAATTATCCAAACGACCTAAATTACTTATCAAAATATGTCCAAATATTCACAATACCACAGGTTTTCCATATCAAAAATAATACATAAGCTTCACCTGAATTGCATAAATTAGCATGTTAAAAATGAATCCAAGCATACTTAACTTTGTTCTATGTCCAAAAGTATTTGAATGGAGTTATTTTATCTAACAATACGTAAGGACACACACACACACACACACACACACACACACACACACACACACACACACACACACAAGACAGACAAAGATATTACGTAGACACCTCCAGACTTGAGTGCAACAGTGGGGTGGATGAATGGGAGAGAGAAGGGGTTAGCTATCTCCGCACTGGATATCACATATGTCTATGAAGATCTTGTTAAGTCAGTAGCATTAGCAGCTGCAATGAGGTGACACGAGGTAATACTCACAAAAAATGTCACTGAAAGTGTGACAACAAGTTACCACTCTCATCTATATCTACGTGATTACTCTGCTATTCACAATAAAGTGCCTGGTAGAGTGTTCAAGCTGTCTCTCTACCGATGCACTCTCAAACGCCGCGCGGGAAAAAACGAGCAGTTAAATTTTTCTGTGCGAGTCCTGATTTCTCTTATTTTAACGTGATGATCATCTCTACCTACGTAGGTGGGTGCCAACAGAGTGTTTTCGCAATCGGAGGAGAAAACTGATGATTGAAATTTCATGAGAAGATCCCGTCGCAACGAAAAACGCCTTTGTTTTAATGCTTGCCACTCCAATTCACGTAGCATGTCTGTGCACTCTCTCCCCTATTTCGCGGTAGTACAAAACGAGCCGCACTTCTTTGAACTTTTTCGATGTCACCCATCAGTTCAACGTGATGCGGATCCCACACCGCACAGCAATACTCTAGAATATGGCGGACAAGTGTGGTGTAAGCAGTCTCTTTAGTGTTCTGCCAATGAATCGCAGTCTTTGGTTTGCTCTACCCACAACATTATCTATCTGATCGTTCCAATTTAGGTTATTTATAATAGTAATCTATAGGTATTTAGTTGAATTTACTGTGTGAAGATTTGTGTGACTTATCGCGTAATCTAAATTTAGCGGATTTCGTTTAGTATTCATGTGAATAACTTCACAGTTTTCTTTATTCAGGATCAATTGCCACTTTTCGCACCATACAGATATCTTATCTAAATCATTTTGCAACTCGTTTTGGTCATTTGATGATTTTACAAGACGGTAAATGATAGCATCATCTGCAAACAATCTAATAGGGCTACTCAGATTGTCTCCTATGTCGTTAATATAGTTCAGGAACAATAGAGGGCGTACAACACATCCCTGGGGAACGCCGGATATTAGTGCTGTTTTACTCGATGACTTTCCGTCTGTTACTACGAACTGAGACCTTTATGACAGGAAATCACGAATCTAGTCACACAACTGATTCGATATTCCATAGGCACGAAGTTTGGTTAGAAGACGCTTGTGAGGAACGGTGTCGAAAGCCTTCTGGAAATCTAAAAATATGGAATCAATTTCACATACTCTGTCGATAGCACTCATTACTTCATGAATATAAAGAGCTAGTTGTGTTTGCAAGAACGATGTTTTCTGAATCCGTCCTGACTATGTGCCAATAAATCGTTTGCTTCTAAGTAATTCATAATGTTCAAACACAGTATACGTTCCAAAACCTTACTGCAAATCGATGTTAGTGATATAGGCCTGCAATTCAGAGGATTACTCCTATTTCGCTTTTCGGGTATTGGTTACTGTTAATATTTCATTCTGCCGCTTTTGATTACACATTTACGTACAGGATGCATAAATAACACCAGTCTTATGTTCTTACCAGCAGTAGTTTGCGGAGTCATTAGCAAATTATTGGAATTTCAGACGTTTGTAGCTACTAATATTATAGCGACATTACGTACTTGTATAGCTGGTATATTTTCCACTAGTTACTTTCAGCTACTTTCCAAAGTCAAACGAACGTTATAATGAGTCCATGATGGGTAAAATAAACTTCATATTGCAGTTCAGAACGTTTATTATCTTCTACTGATAATCTCAACTCTACGATTGCACAGTGGGGACTACATGTCACTTTGCTGTGTCTGGTACTGTACAGTTGTTGATGACTGCCCCTAACCTTATTATCTATAACAGTAGTAAGTCCCATAATAATTATTCTATGTCTTCTTTGCTTGTACTGACTTACTAGATCTTATACCATGACAGTCTATTCGAATGAACCTTGTGAAGAGAAACGTTTAAACATCGTTACGCTTAAGGGCTCTATTCAGTCACTCCACAACTGAGGCTCTCAAAGTAAAAAATCGACTAACAGTGATTTCCCATTAGCTTCTTGAAATAATCCTTACCTAAGGGTGTTTGTAAATTTTTTACACTCCTACTACTACTACTTCTTCAATATTTCTAAGTGTATCTGCAAACTCAATATGAGTTGCAGTCTTTTTATAATGGCAACTCATGCATATTTCGAGTACACATAAATTCCTTTTCACTTCTTCAGCTAATTCAGCTCTCATGTTCATAAGAACAAAAGCAACATCTCGTTAGAAATAGAAGTCATCACCAAAAATACGGGGTGCTTCAAAAAGAATACCACACCTTTGTAAATCTGTATTTAATCAAAGTAACATGATAGAACATTGGGTAAGTAAACAATGTGAAGAGTACTTAACAAACCTTTTTTCAGAAGGAAAAAAGTTCATAAAAGTTCAATATGACCCCATCCAGGCACTCAAGCGACATCACCCTAGCACTCGAACTCGTTCCATACTCTCTGTAGCATCTCCAGCGTAACGGTTTGGAAAGTTGCAGTTATTACTTCCTGTAGTTCCCCAGTGTTAGCTAGTAGAGGTTGTCGAAACACCTTATTTTTAACGTATCCTTGTAGAAAAAATCACAAAGACTTAGGCCAGGGCTTCTTGGAGGCCAGTGATGAAGTGCTCTGTGACGAGCTGGCTGGCGGCTGATCCATTGCTGTGGGTACTTTTCGTTCAAATAGGCACGGGCAAGTAAGTGCCAACGGGGTGGTGCCCTATCCTGCTGGAATAAGAATTCACGTGCTTCTTCCTCGACTGGAGGGAATAACCAGCTCTGCAACATTTCCAGATAGGTTTTCCCAGTAACAGTTGCATCTTCGAAGAAAATAGTAAAACAAATTTTATTGACTGAAATGGCAAGCACACAAAACTTTCACCTTAGGTAAATCACGTTCACGCTGAATTGCTTCCCCACGGATTGTCAGTGCCCCGTACACGGACATTGTGCCGATTGATTCCCCTGTCGTGTAAAATGTTGCTTCTTCGGTAAACACAATATGAACCTGTCATACATTTCCATTTGCTCTAGGACAATTAACACAACTCTATCATTCTCACTTTATCAACGTCGGACAGGGCTTTAACTAATCGTAAATGATACGGACTCTCCAAATGATCGGTTGTGAAATTTTCAGCCCTCTGCTAGCTCTTGCGGATCGATTTTCAAGGACTGCAAGCAAATACTTCCTGAATGCGGCCTTCACTCGTGCGGGGCCGTCCCGAACATTTCCCTTCGCACAAACACCCTTTCCTTGTGAACTGTGTATAGTAACGTTTGATACACCATCTATCAGGAGGGTAGGACACAGTGCTTGGCGCGAAATGCACACTGAACAATTGTTGTCGATTCACGTTTGCCGTACTTGATAACACAAAATCTTTGTTGAGCTGTCGTCATCTCTCCATTAACATTACGTGACAAACAGCGCTCCTAGAGATCAAATGAACAATCAAATGAAACTTCAGAGCTTCCTTCTGTCGGTGACAGAAAGAGCAGAGTTCTCGATTTTCAAAGTTGTGGTATTCTTTTTGAATCACCCTGTATATTACAGAGAAGCAGGGAAAAACCAAACCACTCAAATAATAAAGCCTCTAGACATAACGTAATTATGAAACATTTCTACTTCTTTCTTTGTATATCAGACATTGAAAAATATTTATTTACCTTCATTACTTTTTAGGATACTAGTAGACCGTTAAAATTCAAATAAATTAATAAAAATTTACAGTAGCTCAGCACGTTTAACTCAACAGCTGTATCTTCCTTGATGAACTCGAACTGGCACTGATCTGCGGTTCTTGGGCTTTTCTTTTTTTCATCAGCCTTCTGACTGGTCCGATGTCGCCCGTCACCAATTCCTCACTTGTATCAATCTCTTCATCTCAGCGTAGCATTAGCACCTCAGTTATTTGCTGGATGTATTCGAATTCTGACATTCTACTCCATTTCGCATTCTTCAGACATCAGCAAAAACACCCTGTGAGTGCATTAGCGTCTGTATAATCAGTGACTGGAGTTAGGAGTGGACCCTTATCCTAGGACAGAGCACATTTGTGATTAGCTGTACACAATTTTTTTAATTTCAGAGTTATTGTCAAAGAAGTACACGGATTTACATAGCTGGTGACATTACTATGGTAGGACAGTTGTCAAGGTAACGCACTACATCCTGTTTAGCCGAAATTACACTGAACACAATAACATCAAATTTAAATAGAAGGTTGTCTACAAGTTGAAGTTGACCAATATTACAACAAATCATCTGATTCCGGTTCTAAGTTTGGTTCTATTTAGCATGACAATCAAATCTACAGAGGATGGTTTGTTTTTGTGACGAGATGAGCAGAAGATTACTCAAGGTTGCTCGAGTTCACAGTGGCTGCAAGCTGGTGAACCAACAAGTTTACGCCTCTGCAAGCGGCATTTAACTTATCTGCGATGAGCTGCTGGTTGCTGGGCTGCTCTCGCCTTCTGAAAATCCTATAAAAAAGCTAATCAAATTCTTTACTGATTTTATCAGCAGAAACTGACATATGTCTCTCGTTAGGTGAGAAAACATGCAACTACAATGTCCTCTCAGTTCTCACAAGAACAATTAACTACGTGGCTATTTCGTTTCTCCACTGTAGGAGCTCAACTATTCTTAAGCTAATTTTTAGCTGAATGTCAGCCGAAGTGAATGCAGTGTTCACTCAAAATTCCTCTTTTAGCGTCGTACAGAGCATGATGCGCCCTGTTCTACACTTGATGCTGGCTCAGAGGAGAGTCGCCGAAGTTTTCTGGCATGTGTCTTTCGTAGGAAACTGTGCCCCACCTTTGTCATTTCTGTTGTACTCGGCCCATGACGGTGCAACTCACGTCTGCTCCCAAACTAAAACATTTCCTCCAACAGCTTTTTCACCGCTTGCTCACTGACATCCAGGATTTGGGTTTGGTGTGTTAATAGTGTCGAATCGAGTGTCATCCCTTTGCATTACATACCGTACATTTTAATATGCAAATCTGCTCATTATCGCGGAAGTATGTCAGGTGACATACTCATCTACTTGTTACGACATATGAAATCTCTCATGTAAGGTGTGAAATTGACATTCATTCACTCTGCCACTTTACACAATCTCTGTCTTCCTTTACATTTTTTACACTCTACAGCTCCCTCTAGCACCTAGTATGCCACGACGAATACAGGCACGCATCAATGCGAGAGGACGTGCTACTGGGTATTAGAGGTACTGGTGTGTACAGAAATCTGGACTACCACCTCTAAAGGTCTCGCTGTACGGTGGTACAACATGCAATTCGTGGTTTTCATGAGCAATAAAAAAGGGTGGAAATGATGGTTATGTTGATCTCTATTCCAATTTTCTGCACAGGTTCCTGAACTGCGGGAACCGAAATGGTGCAAATCTTTTTTTTTTTATGTATGTATATTTTCATCTTTGTAATCTATTAGTTTTGCTTTCCCAATTATTTATAATATCGACAATGTATCAATCCACAAAACTAGCACAGGAGGCTGTTTCCAATGCAAAGGCCTTCTCACGCCGATGCTCGGGGTGAGATGCCTAAACTACACTGATAAAAAAATCATAACTCATAAAATTAGTAATGGTAGCATAATACCTACTTACCTGTACATAGATAAAGCTCTCAGTGAACACTAATGTAGTGTCGAATGTAAGTTCCCAATTCTAATTAACGTTTTGATCCTCCAAACCTTAAGTTGGCCATCTTGCCCCGATCTACTCTTCGTGAAAACTAAACTCTCTTACAGTTCAAAGACGTAACTATACAGAGCGATCATCAACTTTCCTTACAGTTCCGGTGTGTGACACCTTACGAACAGTGATTGGCGTTTTACTTCTTTATAGCATACTCTAAAATGTTCAAATTTATTACTATGCGCATATTAAAAAAGAAATCATGTAAATTCGCATGACATTTCTTGATATCAGCAGTGCCCATTTTATTTACTCTACTACGATAAATCATGCCGAAATGTAGAGAATATCAAGTTCCTCATTACAGCTCAGTTCTCCACATAAACCAGCAATGCTGCTCCAGATTTCATGTTACGCACTATGCAAGCTAGAGCAGATGCATTTTCCCGTATTCAGTGCTGATAGTCTATCGGTGCAAATCGCCCTTCCACCATCACACAGATGATTCAAATTCTGCTGCAAGGAAACAGAAGAACCCCTGTTTCCTTGAAGTACAAAAATAACTGCCAAACAAAATTGATTAATAGTGCTATGTTGTGTATATTAGACACACATGTCTTGGTAGTTCGATGTGACACACACACACAGGACTGTAGCAACAGAATCAGTGATTTACTTCTAATAGTAGATGCCGTGTTTACTTAACTACATTGCCCAAAAGAAGTGAAGGATCACTTTTTTTGAAGCCCCGTCATTTTCCCTCATTGCGACGCAGAAGTTTGAAAATGGCTGAACGGTACCTACAACCTTCCTCTGTAACACCGCAAAAATGTGGCGCGCGTCACCCTCGGGCTCGGCGAAGCTTCAAATAGCAAGGTGTTGACAAAAATTCATACGAAACATACGGTAAGCGTCACCACAGTTCTACCCAACGCCGTTATGGACGTGTCACACGATGGAAAATTCGTCACCCTCTTCCCCTGTCCACATCTGACCCCTTATCTTGACACCCTTGCGATGTAGGTCAGAACCGTGATACCTAGTTTTGAAACCACACGATGTTCTTATGGGTTGCCGAGAAAAAAGTTTAAGACACTTCGCCATTCAGGATCGAGACGAAAAGGCCTCAGGGGGTGGCATAAAACGTTTCAATGAAACCACCCTTTCCCTCGAGGGCTTTATTTACACTCGTTTCTTGGTCGAAAACGACAGTTTGCATTGCGATGTGCGATAGAACGACGCTCTTGACAACCTTTGACACTGATGAGACTCCCGAGACTATTTAGCCCCTTTTTAAGGACATCGTGGGACTGCCAGCTCATTGAACGTGACCTCATCCCATTGGACGACCGCAGTTTTTCCTCCTGAAACTGACCTGAAGGGACGAAGGGTTTTATCCTTTTCAGACCTCCCGTTTCGCTCTCTTCCAGTGTGACGTCAAGACAGGGTAGGTGGATGCTACGTTCATACCTGCATGAATGAAACGGTAGAGGGTTTGTCTGATTCTCGAGTGCATGTTTGTTGAGCATTTTATTTAAAAATGTACAGAGACAATTTCTAGGCAAGTCCTTCGACAGCCTTCAGACTACGCATAATAGCGATGATGATGATGATGTTTGGTTTGTGGGGCGCTAAACAGCGTGGTTATCAGCGCCCGTACAATTACCCAATCGTTGCTCAGTCCAATTTCGCCACTTTCCTGGATGATGATGAAATGATGGGGACAACACAAACACCCAGTCATCTCGAGGCAGGTGAAAATCCCTGACCCCGCCGGGAATCGAACCCGGGACCCCTTGCTCGGGAAGCGAGAACGCTACCACGAGACCACAAGCGGCGGACGCGCATAATAGCAATGAGGCGCTCCAGCAGCAGTCTAGTGCCACTCAGCTGTGGAATTCCGAAGGGCTGGCCTGCCCATGGTAGCCTAGGAATCGCCCAAGCGTCGTCTCTGTACAGGTACATTTTTGAAGCGCTTAATGTAGGTGTGCGATTGGCACTGGAATGTTTCTGACCTGGAGTGTCTTAGAGAGACCCTTTGCCGTTTTATTGATGCACCCTTCAATCTCTCAATGTCTTAGAAACCCCCCTCCACCACCGCTCCGTGACCACACCATAGGAGGGCGTGAAAGAGGAGACCCGAAAAAGCACAACCACACTTTGCTGCTTCAGAGTTCTTTCAGACGCCGCTAATGGCTTTTAATGGACTCTAGTGCTTCCACCCTGTATACCACATCAAAAATTACGGTGGCGCTGCACTCCAAAGATGTGACACCACGTTCGGCCGGGCTCCAGTCCCGCCATGTCCTTAGAGAAGGGGTGCCTCGTCCAGGCAGTGTCAGGCGTCAAGAATGTCATTATGTTGCACATTCCACTACTAACTTCTGTTTCCTACCTCGAAAGTGTGTAAATGAACGCCACAGAGAGATGGGGCGGGTCCACTGATGCCCTTTAAGTGACGGTCTGAGGCCTCACCGTGCCGATTCAAAGTCGCAGCGTGTCTGGAATGTTTTCTTCGGCCGCACATAAGAAAATCGAGTATTTCAACGTTGTGTATCGCGGCTGTGACCTCCATCATACAGGCGCCAAGATGTGAAGGGAAGAGAGGAGATAGGGTGCGGAGCTTCCCACCATGTGACAGGTCCACACTGGCGTTAGGTGGAACTGTGGTGAAATTTTGTGTCAGTCTGGTTACGTGAACCCACCTTACACCTCACCCCAACTGCTAAGCTCTGTCCTTTTGCTCGCATGTATCGTCACCTGGCTGTTTGAAGTGTCACGTAGCGTTGCTCGAGGGTGATGTCGGCATGTCGCCATGCATTTTCACCGTTACTGAGGAAGTTTATAGTCCACTACCAAATAAATTACATTCCTCTGCATCCCAATGGGGATAAGACGGTGTTTCAAAGAAATGACCCTTTCATTCTTTTGCGCAGTGTGTTTTTCGTGCTGAGTCAGTAGGTTAATACTTTTGCTATCTGCGTAGTAGGTGAAGTGTCTCCAATTTGCTTTGCAGGTTTGGTAAAGTATTCAAACATGTACTCGTATGTTGTAGTAGAACAGTGCGTTAGAGGATGGTATAAAGAGGAAACTTTCTAAGGGATTAGTTAGACAAATAGAAGAATGTCTTTCTTTCTACAAATACTTACTCTGCACGTTGGATTATATAGCCTTTGCTTAGAAACGCCTTACTGCTTAGAAATAAGGAATTTTTCTGTATTTTGGGGAGAAAATCTAGTCACTGATTACCGTGTGAGCACTTGACTGCTAGTAGACTGATTTTTGTAGCCTTTTTCTAATTTAAAGGTCGCTAGTTCGATATGTATGCTGACTGTTAGTGAGAGTGTGTAGCTAAACTGAATAGTAACAATAAAAGTCATAAACACTAACAGTGGCATGAAGAGCTGTGCAGAGAAAAGGTTAATTGTGGTTTAGTACAGACTTAGTGACAGTGTCAGTAACTTTACAGCACAAAAATACAGTACAGTTATTCGTTAAAGAGATCATTTAATTTAGTTTCTGAACCTCGACTTAAAGTATGATACGAACATGCATCAGAATGGCAGGTAACCGATGGCAGTTTAAGGATACGCTTCGTTCATGCAGTATTTCGCAACTTTTCTCGAATGTATGCCATTGTTAGGCACTCTAGGACAAGCAACGGTTTTCTGCAGCTTACTAAGATAAATGAGGAATGAGCAAAAAACAACTTGCACTGCTGCAGACAATACCGGACCACAAACCTCTTTTCATCAGCCTATTTCAGAAGAAAAACCAGGATGCCAGAGAGTTCATATTTACATACCTCAGTAAACTAGTCGGTAATTCTGTACGATACCTCCATAGCGAATAATTACAAGGCTGTTAAGTTACGTGTTAATAAACAGTGCATATAGGTTAAAGGGTCGCTTTTTTGAATCACTGTAATTTTTTTGCCACTGTGCACGTAATTTCAAATTTGGCTCAAAGGTGCCTACAAAGTACCTTTGTAAGGTGCAGATACGTAGCGCTCTCCGACATCACCGTCAGGATCGACGTTACTTGTTAGGTGAAAGGTGGGTTAATGATGTCACATTGGCGCCATATTTCACCGCCATTCCGCCCAACGCCCAACGCCAGCATGGCCGTGTCACACCACGGAAAACTTGTCACCCCCCCCCCCTTTCAGAACCGTGATGCCCAGTGCTGTAATCACGCGGTTTCCTTATGAGCGGCCAAAAAAAAAAAGAAATTAGTACACACCGCTGCTCATTATCGACACTGGCTCTGTTCGAGCCATAAAGGGCGTGAATGAAAATACCCCTTTGCTTTGGGCGCTCATTGTCACATATTTCGTGGTGGAAAAAGACGGTTTGTGGTGCGATTTGCAGCATTATTGACAACATTTCACTCTGCTGACACCCGTCGACGATTCATCCCTTTCCTAAGGACATCGCGGGCCTGCATCCCGTTGAACGTCGTCTCGCCCCTTGGACAACAATTTTTGCTCTGGTATACAAATCTGAAACACTAGGAATCGTTCAAAACCATTCGACGAGGTCTGAACGTGATCCCAAAGCTGTTTATATTTTCCATCTCTCCTTTCTCGTGTCCCCTTGCGGTCTGTGTAAGGGGGAGGGTGGCAGCACTGACACGCAAATGAATAAAACAGCACCATCGGTGACACCCCCACTCCTTTATTGATATGTGGTTCTGAGTAGATAAGAAAGGTTGTTGACACAACTAATTAGATCTGAAGATTATCGAGAGTTATAGAAACATGCAATCCAGTTAAAAATATGCAAGTGAGATGGAACAATAAATGAGAATTATCTTAACATTTTAAAAATGTTTCTGCACATTGACATGCATCGAGTGAGCCCTACTCACCTGCGGGACAGGCAAACCTCTAGAAACTAGTGGCTGCTGGCTGCATGTGAAATCTGAGGCATGTTGAAAGTGTTGCCTATCGTACGAGTAGTTGAGTAGTTAGGAACCCATGGGGGGAACAGACAACCCATTCAGTACCCCCTCCCCGCCCCCCCCCCGGCTTCAGCATGTAGCCAGTAAGCTCTACATTCGAGACGATTGCCTGCTACCTCAGTTTATAGGAATCAAAGGACGGGCGTCTCTGCAGAGAAACATTTATGAAGTTCCCAACAAAGGAGCGTTGGTGACACTGAAGGTGTTGCCAGTCGGAGAGGGGGGGGTGGGGGGCGATTAACTGTGCATAGAGCAAAGTTCTTGGTGAGTAGTAGGGGCAGATCTTCAAATAAACTTACAATGATGAAGATGTATTGGGGACTCAAATCCGGCACCTGTTCACAGTACTGAGAGCACCATTCTAAATGATCTGGCCAAACAGCGTAGTGACTGGTATTTCTAATACAAAAACAGAAATACAGTTAACAAACACACCGTAACAATTTCACAAAGCCTCTTTAAAATCCTCAGAAATTACACATTACATTGTCTATAGCCAGAAATATCTTAGAACGATCATTCAAGGTACTCTTAAGTAATTTGATCCCCGTGAATAAAATAACCCAGCTGAAATAACAGTGACTGTTGTTAACTCTCGAGCAGCTGAGCAAAAACAAATGCTTGAATAATTTAAATCCCCCATGTTAAAAGAAGAACAAATTACAACAGTGCTTGTATCTGAAGGCAGTTCACAACAACAAGTAATCCTTAAATAACTTACAACTATTTTGAAACTTGCAAGCCCAGGGGTAATGAGCGGAGCGCAATCAAATAAAATTAAGCAGTGCAGAGCGTACATTAAAACAAGCTACAAGGAATCACTTCACTTAAACTTGCGATCGAACGCACTCACTAAACAGTATCAGACCAGCTGTATCGCAAACTATTCTCGGCATACAAACTGATAAATGACCAATCTGAATCCTATAGCAAAAACACTGGACTCGCATTCGGGCCGCACGGGATTAGCCGAGCTGTCTAGGCGCTGCAGTCATGGACTGTGCGGCTGATCCCGGCGGAGGTTCGAGTCCTCCCTCGGGCATGGGTGTGTGTATTTGTCCTTAGGATAATTTAGGTTAAGTAGTGTGTAAGCTTACGGACTGATGACCTTAGCAGTTAAGTCCCATAAGATTTCACACACTCGCATTCGGGAGGACGACGGTTCAATCCCGCGTCCGGCCATCCTGATTTAGGTTTTCCGTGATTTCCCTAAATCACTCCAGGCAAATGCCGGGATGGTTCCTCTGAAAGGGCACGGCCGACTTCTCCCCCTGCGGGTCCGGGGATTAGACTAGGCCCGAGGTATTCCTGCCTGTCGTAAGAGGCGACTAAAAGGAGTCCATCCCCCTCACGGGGGTAGTTAGCGCCTGCGTCCGGAGACGGACGGTTCCACGACCTATAATTGTGGTCTTTTTGGTTTTTCACTTCTCGTTTCTTCCTTCCTTTGGTTGCTTCCTTTCTTTGTTCTTCTCCACCTCACTGTCTTCCTTACTCTTTCCCTTGACTTCTTCTCCTTGCCTTCTCATTACCTTCTTCTCCTTGCCTTCTCTGGTCTCCGCCTCCGCGTTTGAGACAGTCTGTCCTCTTTCTTCCTCTCTCTCTTCTTTTTGCTCTTCTTCCTTCCTCCCTGTGCGTGTCTGAAGGCCGACCCACGCGTTCGCACGCGTAGCCGGTGACGGGGTAACGCGTAATTCCCCGCCCTGGGTAGACATGTAAGGCACGTGCGTACCCCCTGGTGAAGGCCAGGCCCGGGGAGGGGTGATTGCCTGAGCTGATACCTTCTGACCATGCCGATTGGTCCCTCCGTCTGTTTCTCGGGAGGTGTGACCTGAGGTGTAAACATTCACCTAAGGCGGGAGTGCCCTCTGAGAGGGTCCCCACAAAGAAGGAGCGCGCCATCGGAGACGCTGGCAATCATGGGGGATTCCTCCGCAATGGATTCTACTCCATCTCTCTCGACTTCTGCCCAAAAACGGAAACGTGACCAGCCACCAGTGACAAAAGTACTACCGCCTGCCCCACAGTTCCTCGTCGTTTCTCGATCTGAGGACGGAAAGGATTTTTCCTCTGTCAACCCTTTCGTTATCCAGAAGGGCGTAGATGCCATAGCCGGATCTGTCAAATCTTGTACCAGGTTGCGTAACGGTACCTTATTACTAGAAACTGAGAGCGCCTTTCAGGCACAAAAACTGCTTCGGGCCACACTCCTGTACACGTTCCCTGTCCGGGTGGAGGCCCACCGAACTTTGAATTCGTCTCGTGGTGTAGTCTATACTAGCTCCCTCGACGGATTGACTGACGAGGAGATTCAATCTTTCCTCGCTGAGCAGGGCGTGACGGCTGTCCATAGGGTCATGAAAAAGGTCAACAATGACCTTGTACCGACCCGGACACTTTTCTTGACCTTCGATAGTGTTAAGCTGCCATCGCGCATCAAGGCGGGCTACGAGGTTATTTCTGTTCGCCCCTATGTCCCGACACCTACGCGCTGCTACCAGTGTCAGCGTTTCAATCACACTCGACAGTCTTGTTCCAATGCGGCTAAATGTGTCACTTGTGGCAGGGATGCCCATGAGGGTGACTGTCCACCTCCGTCTCCTCGTTGTGTGAACTGTCAGGGTGACCATGCCGCATCCTCCCGCGACTGTCCTGTCTATAAGGAAGAACGCTGTATCCAAGAAATTCGGGTCAAAGAGAAAGTGTCCACCTCGGCTGCTCGCAAGCTATTGGCTAGTAGGAAGCCCACGCTGCTCCCAGCGGGGAAATACAGTACTGTCCTCGCCTCTCCTCGGACTACCCGGGAGGTGGCAACCCAGACATGCGATCTGACCTTCAGCACCACGGTCGTCCGTTCGGCCAGTGCTAAGATCGCGCGGTCGACGTCTCCTCTTCCTCCCATCACCCCACAGACACCAGCCCCTTCATCAGCTTCTGCTAAGACGAAGACCCAGAAGTCCGATGCACGGGCCTTCAAGAAGGAACCATCCCGTGCAGACTTCCTACGTACCTCGACCTCCCAGCCTTCGATCGGTACTTCCACCAAACGTCCTTCCAAGAAGGCTCATAGGAATCACAGTTCTCCGCCACGGCACATTTCTTCTTCTCCTGCGCCACCCAGCGGTTGCCGCCCCAGGCCGTCATCCGTTTCGCCTGGCCGCACCGCTGGTAGCCGAACATCTGGCCGTTCACCGGCGGAGGAAGCTCCCCCTCCCGGCCATCCTCCCAAGGTGGCCGATGAACCTATAGACCCAATGGACGATGACTGTCCGCCTACTGATAGCGGCGGCAGTGCTCGCTCGAAGCCAGGCCCTCAGCGGCCTTCGAGGTGACCCCTTCTTTCATCTTCCTTTTCTTACGATGGCACTTATTCACTGGAATATTCGCAGCATTCGCTCCAACCGAGAGGACTTGAAGTTGCTGCTCCGCTTGCACCGTCCGCTCGTCGTAGCCCTCCAGGAAACGAAGCTACGCCCATGCGATCAAATTGCCTTGGCACACTACACCTCTGTGCGTTTTGACCTACCCCCTGTGGTAGGTATCCCAGCTCATGGAGGGGTTATGTTGCTGGTCCGGGATGATATTTACTACGATCCCATCACGTTGCACACCGGCCTGCAGGCAGTTGCCATCCGCATTACTCTCCCCACTTTTACATTTTCCATTTGTACCTTTTACACTCCATCGTCATCTGCCGTTACCAGGGCAGACATGATGCAACTTATTGCTCAGCTACCTGCACCATTTTTGTTAACTGGAGACTTCAATGCCCACCATCCCCTTTGGGGCTCTCCAGCATCCTGCCCGAGGGGCTCCCTGTTAGCAGACCTTTTCAACCAGCTCAATCTTGTCTGCCTCAATACTGGCGCCCCTACTTTTCTTTCGGACACATCTCACACCTATTCCCATTTAGACCTCTCTATATGTACTCCCCAAATTGCACGCCGGTTTGAGTGGTATGCCCTTTCTGATACATATTCGAGCGACCACTTCCCGTGTGTTATCCATCTCCTGCAGCATACCCCCTCTCCGTGCTCCTCTAGTTGGACCATCTCCAAGGCAGACTGGGGGCTCTTCTCTTCCAGGGCGACCTTTCAGGATCAAACCTTCACAAGCTGCGATCGTCAGGTCGTACACCTCACGGAAGTCATTCTAGCTGCTGCTGAATATTCCATCCCTCACCCTCCTTCTTCTCCACGTCGCGTACCGGTCCCCTGGTGGACCGCAGCATGTAGAGACGCTTTACGTGCTCGCCGACGTGCTTTACGCACCTTTAAACGCCACCCTACAGTGGCGAATTGTATCAATTATAAACGATTGCGTGCTCAGTGTCGTCGTATTATTAAAGAAAGCAAGAAAGCCAGCTGGGCTGCTTTCACAAGCACCTTCAACAGTTTTACTCCTTCTTCTGTTGTCTGGGGTAGCCTGCGCCGGCTATCTGGCACTAAGGTCCACTCACCAGTTTCTGGCTTGACGGTCGCGAATGACGTCCTTGTGGCCCCTGAGGATGTCTCCAATGCCTTCGGCCGCTTTTTCGCAGAGGTTTCGAGCTCCGCTCATTACCACCCTGCCTTCCTCCCCCGCAAACAGGCAGAGGAGGCTAGGCCACCTAACTTCCGCTCCTCGAATCGTGAAAGTTATAATGCCCCATTCACCATGCGGGAACTCGAAAACGCACTTGGCCGATCACGGTCCTCCGCTCCAGGGCCTGATTCTATTCATATTCAGATGCTGAAGAACCTTTCTCCTGCGGGTAAAGGTTTTCTTCTTCGTACATACAATCGCATCTGGATTGAGGGACTTGTTCCCGCATGCTGGCGCGAGTCTATTGTTGTCCCGATTCCTAAGCCGGGGAAGGACAAGCACTTGCCTTCCAGTTATCGAACTATCTCGCTTACCAGCTGTGTCTGTAAAGTGATGGAGCGAATGGTTAACTCTCGATTGGTTTGGCTGCTCGAGTCTCGACGCCTACTTACCAATGTACAATGTGGATTTCGTAGGCGCCGCTCTGCTGTTGACCATCTGGTTACCTTGTCGACCTTCATTATGAATAACTTCTTGCGGAAGCGCCCGACCGCGGCTGTGTTCTTTGATTTGGAAAAGGCTTACGACACCTGTTGGAGGGCGGGCATTCTCCGCACCATGTATACATGGGGCCTTCGCGGTCGCCTCCCTCTTTTTATTCGTTCCTTTTTAATGGATCGACAGTTCATGGTACGTGTGGGTTCTGTCCTGTCAGACACCTTTCGCCAGGAGAATGGGGTGCCACAGGGCTCAGTTTTGAACGTCGCTCTCTTCGCCATCGCGATCAATCCAATAATGGATTGCCTCCCAGCTGATGTATCAGGCTCCCTTTTCGTGGACTATTTTACCATCTATTACAGCGCGCAGTGTACACGTGTCCTGGAGCGCTGTCTTCAGCGTTCTCTTGACCGTCTTTACTCCTGGAGTGTCGCCAATGGCTTCCGTTTTTCTGCCGAGAAGACGGTCTGTATTAACTTCTGGCGCTACAAAGAGTTTCTCCCACCGTCCTTACGACTCGGTCCCGTTGCTCTCCCAATCGTGGAGACAACCAAATTTTTAGGCCTTACATTTGACAGGAAACTTAGCTGGTCTCCACATGTGTCATATATGGCCGCCCGTTGTACCCGTTCTTTAAATGTCCTCCGTGTTCTCAGTGGTATGTCGTGGGGAGCGGATCGAACCGTCCTACTTCGTCTATATCGGTCGATCGTCCGCTCCAAGCTGGATTATGGGAGCTTCGTATATTCCTCTGCACGGCCATCCATCTTACGCCGCCTCAACTCCATACAACATCGGGGTTTACGACTTGCGATCGGAGCATTTTATACTAGTCCTGTAGAGAGTCTTCATGCTGACGCTGGCGAATTGCCACTCACCTACCGGCGCGATATACTGCTTTGTCGGTATGCCTGTCGGCTACTGTCAATGCCTGACCACCCGTCTTATCGTTCCTTTTTTGACGACTCTCTCGACCGTCAATACGGGTTGTATGTCTCTGCCCTGCTACCCCCTGGAGTTCGCTTTCGTCGCCTCCTTCAACACCTTAATTTTTCACTCCCTGCAACCTTTCGAGTGGGCGAGAGCCACACGCCACCTTGGCTCCAGGCTCAGGTCCGCGTTCACCTTGACCTCAGCTCGCTCCCAAAAGAGGTTACCCCCGGTTCGGTCTACCACTCCCGTTTTGTGGAACTTCGTTCGAAGTTCATCAATATGACTTTCATTTATACAGATGGCTCTAAGACCAATGACGGGGTCGGGTGTTCCTTTATTGTCGGGGCACAAAGTTTCAAATACCGGCTCCATGGCCATTGTTCGGTCTTCACAGCTGAGCTCTTTGCTCTCTACCAGGCTGTTCTTTACATCTGCCGCCACCGACATTCTGCTTATGTCATCTGCTCCGATTCCCTGAGCGCCATCCAGAGCCTCAGTGATCCGTATCCGGTTCACCCTTTCGTGCACCGGATCCAACGCTCTCTTCGGCAGCTGATGGACGTCGGTTCTCCGGTTAGCTTTATGTGAGTGCCTGGCCATGCCGGTATCCCTGGGAACGAAGCTGCAGATGCCGCGGCCAAGGCTGCGGTCCTCCAGCCTCGGACAGCTTCTTGTTGTGTCCCTTCGTCAGATCTTAGCAGGGTTATTTGTCGGCGCATTTTCTCGCTGTGGCATGCCGATTGGGCTGCCCTTACAGCCAACAAGCTTCGGGCCTTGAAACCTCTTCCCGTGGCTTGGATGTCCTCCTCACGCCCTTCTCGGCGGGAGGAGGTAGTTTTGGCCCGGTTAAGAATTGGACACTGCCGGTTCAGCCATCGCCATCTGCTGACGGCTGCGCCGGCGCCGTTCTGCCCATGTGGGCAATTGCTGACGGTCCGCCACATTTTAATGTCCTGTCCAGATTTTAACGCACTGCGTCTCGATCTTACCCTGCCATGTACTTTAGATGACGTTTTAGCGGATGACCCACGAGCAGCTGCTCGTGTTCTTCGTTTTATCAATTTGACAAACCTCACCAAGGACATTTGATGATGCTGTTTTTTAATCCTATGCCTGTCAGTCTGTCTTTTATCGTGTTTTCCCTTTTAGTTGTTGTTTTAAACTTGTGCCTCGCGGTGCATTCTTAACGTAGTCAGGGCGCTAATGACCATTGAAGTTGTGCGCCCTAAAACCACAAAAAAAAAAACGGCCGACTTCCTTCTCCGTCCTTCCCTAACCCGATGAGACCGATGACCTCGCTGTTTGGTCTCTCCCCCCAAAACAACCAACCAACCTATAGCAAAACATTAAATCCAACCCATTATAACAAAAAAAATGAGCGCAAACTATTTAAAATGAAAAATAGTGCAATGCTTTCAAGTCTATCTGTAAGTACACTCCTGGAAATTGAAATAAGAACACCGTGAATTCATTGTCCCAGGAAAGGGAAACTTTATTGACACATTCCTGGGGTCAGATACATCACATGATCACACTGACAGAACCACAGGCACATAGACACAGGCAACAGAGCATGCTCAATGTCGGCACTAGTACAGTGTATATCCACCTTTCGCAGCAATGCAGGCTGCTATTCTCCCATGGAGACGATCGTAGAGATGCTGGATGTAGTCCTGTGGAACGGCTTGCCATGCCATTTCCACCTGGCGCCTCAGTTGGACCAGTGTTCGTGCTGGACGTGCAGACCGCGTGAGACGACGCTTCATCCAGTCCCAAACATGCTCAATGGGGGACAGATCCGGAGATCTTGCTGGCCAGGGTAGTTGACTTACACCTTCTAGAGCACGTTGGGTGGCACGGGCTACATGCGGACGTGCATTGTCCTGTTGGAACAGCAAGTTCCCTTGCCGGTCTAGGAATGGTAGAACGATGGGTTCGATGACGGTTTGGATGTACCGTGCACTATTCAGTGTCCCCTCGACGATCACCAGTGGTGTACGGCCAGTGCAGGAGATCGCTCCCCACACCATGATGCCGGGTGTTGGCCCTGTGTGCCTCGGTCGTATGCAGTCCTGATTGTGGCGCTCACCTGCACGGCGCCAAACACGCATACGACCATCATTGGCACCAAGGCAGAAGCGACTCTCATCGCTGAAGACGACACGTCTCCATTCGTCCCTCCATTCACGCCTGTCGCGACACCACTGGAGGCGGGCTGCACGATGTTGGGGCGTGAGCGGAAGACGGCCTAACGGTGTGCGGGACCGTAGCCCAGCTTCATGGAGACGGTTGCGAATGGTCCTCGCCGATACCCCAGGAGCAACAGTGTCCCTAATTTGCTGGGAAGTGGCGGTGCGGTCCCCTACGGCACTGCGTAGGATCCTACGGTCTTGGCGTGCATCCGTGCGTCGCTGCGGTCCGGTCCCAGGTCGACGGGCACGTGCACCTTCCGCCGACCACTGGCGACAACATCGATGTACTGTGGAGACCTCACGCCCCACGTGTTGAGCAATTCGGCGGTACGTCCACCCGGCCTCCCGCATGCCCACTATACGCCCTCGCTCAAAGTCCGTCAACTGCACATACGGTTCACGTCCACGCTGTCGCGGCATGCTACCAGTGTTAAAGACTGCGATGGAGCTCCGTATGCCACGGCAAACTGGCTGACACTGACGGCGGCGGTGCACAAATGCTGCGCAGCTAGCGCCATTCGACGGCCAACACCGCGGTTCCTGGTGTGTCCGCTGTGCCGTGCGTGTGATCATTGCTTGTACAGCCCTCTCGCAGTGTCCGGAGCAAGTATGGTGGGTCTGACACACCGGTGTCAATGTGTTCTTTTTTCCATTTCCAGGAGTGTATTTAACTACCAAGTAAAAGGCACTGAACACACTGCACTGTATTTTAAGTATTTAACTACCAATTTTATTTCAAAAATGTTAAGGTAAGGTTATTTTAATTAACGTCTCATTCAGAAGTAACAATATGAGAAGAATAATTTCCGCCATTTCTTTTTCCTAAGGGTTCAGAGGATGGTGTAACACAGACAGGATTATTCATAAGTACCTTCAGGGTTTCAGAAGACGAATGCGCATAAACTACAAGACATATTGAAAACAGACACACATCAGTGGATAGTGCGTCTCTCCAAGTTTCTAACTCGCACTACCGGTAATCAATATTGGTCTCGTTTGTGACGTGGTAAGTGTCACTTCGCGGGTGCAAGTCGTTGACACGATATGTCCGGGAAGGCATGAAGGCAGCCACTGGTAACTGGCTTGCCTATCTGCAGGTGCGAACTAATTCGTTGTGACAGTACTGCGGTGAGGGTTAGTAATGAAACTAGCGTTATTCTACGAGATTATGCCATTTGCTATCCTGATCATGTGAGGACTCACAACAGGCATTATCCTGCCAGGTGAGGTTGAGGATTATGTTGCAAGAACATGGCATTTGATATGGTGGTCATGAGTGAACTCACAACAGTGTCCACCCACGTCGATCAATTTGAATGTCATCAGCACAGAAAAGGGGGTTTATGCTGTTTCATCCCTTCTACCATGATGTATTCATGGATTTGTATCTCTTCTCTGGTTTTAGTATTTAGGCTTCTATTTACTGTACCCCATGTCAAAACCGACTCAAAGGAAGGCCTCGGCGCTTGTTGGTGACGTCACGTCAGCTAGGCACGGCTAACGCCAGGTCTGTTGCTGGCAGAAATGCCTGGGAGTGCTTATCACTATAAATCTCTTATTTTTGGACAAAATGTTTGGTATTGTTTTGGATTCAGCAGTTTTATTTAGATGAAAGATTTTCTTACTATCGTAAAGCTACAAATGAACATCATAGTTCTGTATTACTGAATCCTGTCGTAACAAACGTAGATCAGTATGAGAAGACGCTTTGTCCCATTGCAAGCTTCGGAAATTTTACATTCAAATAACTATGTTTACTTGATCCATTTTGCTATCGAAACTTACCCCAACCCCCTTACAATGAACTCGTTTCTTTTATTTATTAATTTATTTTCGTTTGACATCGTCACTGGAAATGTGTACTAATTTACACGTATAAACGTCCAACTGTTGCCAGTCGTTTTCAACGAAAGGAATTCTAAACAGGAAACGAAATAGCTTCATACATCGAAAATACTGCTGAGCTTAAACATTTTTAAACATGCACATTAGAAAAGATAAATATTCCCCTCTTGCAACTGAAAGGAGAAACTTTATAAGATTAAAAAAAATGTATTTGATAAAACAAGTATACCTCTTTTGCCTCTTCTTCTGTCCCCCAACCTCTCCCCCAACGTGTACAATCGCAAGATATTTCATTAACATTCAGTGCTCCTCACCCCATAGTCAACCAAGGTACCTAAAGAGCACCAATATGTTCACAGTTTCTTGTAAAAGCAACCCAGTACAAATGTAACTTCCTCAGATTTACAAATAAGGTAAAGAAGCACGAATTCTGTTGCTGCTGGACCATGAAGTTGTTTTTGTATGTCAATCCTTAAAATAGGTGGAAATTTAAGTTCAGGAGTACACTATTTGTTAAGAAGTGTAATGAATTTCATAATTAATTGATTGCAGAAATCTCTCAGAACAATGTGTGTTGGTCAACTACCGCCAATAGTTCCACATTTTCCTGTGTCAGGGAGGGAGACACGACAATTATGAGTATGCCTGCAACAGACCTGGTGTTAGCCGTGCCTAGCTGACGTGACGTCACGAACAAGCGCCGAGGCCTTCCTTTGAGTCGGTGTTGCTCATGTTCGCTGGAACAGGTGTATTTTGTTTTTAAAATTCTTTTCATATTTATATCTGACGTATGTTCCTAAGCAATTAAAGCCTGTAACTTTCTCTTATATGTCAAAAATTACAATTTTCGTTCTAGAAGTATATTTACCTTTGAATGCTATTGGTTTTATCTTATTTATGGAAATTTCTAAATTACTATTCTCACATACCTTCTGTAGCACACGTACTGCTCTTTGCATCTCGTCTTCAGTGTTACTTGTAATAATCAGATCGTGAGCGAATAGCATCGTTTTAAGTGTGAAATGTGGTGCAATAAAAATCCCTCCGTTAATTTTATACATCAATTTTCCGATCAGATCATGTATATAAACCCATACACATAAAATATATGGATGGATGGATGGATGTATGTGTAAGTATGTTCCACATTTCCTCCTAAACCACTAGACCAGTTTTAACCAGACTTGGTGCTCATATCCCTTACTGTCAGGCAACAAACGCTGTTACGGTAAGAATCATCTACCTATCACAGTTTAGGAGACATGACGTCATTCACAGTGAGATGCGTGGAAAACTGGTGCGTCATGTATGAAGTTTAAGCTTATTACATCCTTGCTACTAACTCTATTCGCAAAATATTTTGCGGGCAGTATTCACATAAGCCGCTGAATGTACCTACACAAGTATATCACTGTGAGGCCCCTAATTCAAAAGATATGACGTCATGAGCCGAATCATACATAAAATTTTAATACATTTATTCTTTGCTACTAAGACACTCCTACAGTCAAGTCAACTTAAGGAACACTCTGGCAGCCGGCAGCGCTTTTGACAGCTTTCAGGTCGAAAGCGCTAACTGCTGTAGCGGAAACAATAGCACTCTGTACAGCTCTGAAGAAGTGTTGCCACGTCATGAAGACGTTTACAGAATCGCGTTGTGGACTCGCGAAGCTGCTGCGCCCAGCTGCTTGGACATGTAATTAGAAATATTGTATATAATCTCTCAGCTAAATAAACATTACAGAGAATTTATATTTTGCATACTATGTTTCTTTATTTGGATACTGTACTTATACAGCTGTACATTACACACATTTCTTTGTGTAACTGTTTCATTATTTCAAAGGCGTTTTCGTAAATACATGAAAATCAAAGTGGAACGGTGGTCTGATCGTTTAATATTAAAAGACTACGACCAAGGTGTGGACGGGGCCAAGGAATTGCCATATCAGACATAACACCAACTACGTAAATCCTGCTTGGATGCTTACAATTGCCCAAAATGGGAGGATCACCACTTTCGAATTGGAAAGGCTTTAATTTAAGAAACTAAAACGCCTATTATAATTTTTAAAAAATAATAACACATCACATAAGCGCTAAGTGAACGCACACTTAAATTTTTAAATTATTAATCATAAAGCGTGGGTTTACCACATTTAAATTCTCATTGCAATATAAAACATAAATACATGAATTCACAACACAGCATGGCTTCAAAATTTCTACCTGGACAACCTATGGTCCTAAAACTTGCGTATTACATTCCAGCCAATCACATTAATAACTTATAAGCACAGTTGGTAAAATACAAACGTTTGCACTATAATCAATTTTAATAATCCACAATCACTCAAAAATTAACATCAGAAGTTCGATACGGAGCATGTAAGCCTGTTTATACAATCTTTCGGACCAAAATAGGCACGAGGGCCACCATAACAGAAGTGCGCTAGTTGCTTTTACGATAGGTGCTCCTATTAGCTTAATCACTGAGCAGATATTTAATTAAGCGACAGGTAACATAGTTAATGCAAAAAAGAAGGTATTTCTAAAGTTTTTTTTCCTTCCTCCCTTTTCACAAGGGGGTTTAGTAAGGTGGAAATCACACTTTGAGGATACGCAATAGCAATCTGGCGGGCACGCCTTCACGAGGACGCCATGCCACTACACACGTACTAAAATAGCCGCGTATCCGCTGTTCAAGCCAAACATTAAAAACACAGTTCCATATTCCTGACACCCAAATAGTCGGGATCAAAACAAAACCAATACTCCCAAGAGCGCAAGATCCAGCATAGCTTCAGAACAGATCTTACTTCATGCGGTTGCCTTCACAAATACAGGTATCGAAATGAAAACAAGAACGTGTAACAACATTCCCTAATCAGCACACTGTTGTTCTTTAGGTCCCGGTAGCGCTCGACAACGCTGACATGCTGATGTTAACAAACCTCTAAGGCAACACCCTCCAACCGGCAAGCCGAAGCCAATGTGACCCCTTATCAGCTCCGTGACAGGACTCTAACCCCCAACTACTGTCAGTGCAACTCACTTAGAATAAATACAGCGCAAATAGTATGGCGGACACACATACCCAGGGATTAACAGAACACTAGACTGAACTAGAATTAACCTTAATAATACAGCACTAGATCTTGGGAGGTAAGGAACTAACTCCCCACCCGAAATTCTGCAACCACAGGGCGGGAGGATGAATTACCAAAACATAGAAGTGCAAACGTACACAAATAACTACCAAAATACACCACTACACCTGTTAGCAACAATACGTGGAGGAACCTGCACTGTCAGAATTGCACCAGTGAACAGAACAGAATTGCCACAGCGGTGGCCACAAGGTGGGAAAGACGACTGGATGAACTCAATCCCAAAGGACGATCAACTTGAAAAATTCACGCTTAACGTCTTCTCTCCTTTCCCTCGGCGCACTTCGTCATTTGTCTGGTACTGCTGTGCACAATTCTGAGCCGTCCCCAGTCGTCCCGGCAGACACCAACCCAGCCGTACTGCTCCCGGACTCAAACCCTCGCCGAACGGCGGCTCCACCGCCCCATGATGGTTACTGTTTGTTTGCCTTCGTCGACGCAGGCGATGATTAGACTGCTATCTGCCTCCCGCGGACAACCAGTGAAGAGCAGACAGAGGGGCCCAACCAGGCCGGCGTTCCTTCACGGGTAGAAGCGCGTGTTCAATAACAACACCCGTGCACGGAAGGCAGGATGTCGACGCCACCAGAGCAGACACTGCACGACAACCTCCTCCAGTGCGACCGCGCTCGCCTATAAATAGTACAGGCCAAAGAGTCTGCTGCAATAATCACGTGAGTCGGTCGTGTTACGAACCTACGGTTTCTAAGTACACCAAAGACAGAACTCGCAATCGATAGTGGGTACATTACGGGCGGGAGTTCAAAGGAAAGAGCTTCATAAAAGACCAACCCTGAACAACCGCGGAAAAACGAAATAGACGCGAAGCAATAAAAGACAGCAACGAGATGCTAGAGCCCGATCGCGCCCAAACACTGTCGGTTACCAAAACTATTGGCTCCACACGACGCTCAGGAAACGCGCCGTGGAAAGATGAAGTACACACAGCTCACAAAGCTTTTCCATATTACACTCCGAAGGCAGTTCATTTCTTGTTTCGTTCCTAATAGAAATCAGGCAGTACCGAACTTGTCAGCTATTTGTAAATAAAATAGGAGACTAGCTACAAACCTGCCTTACATCTTCATTTATGTGTGTCTTCTTACTATTCCTTCCATATCCGACATGTGCGCTGATGGTTGTGTCTTCCTGCAACGGTTTTAATAAATTAATTAGGTGATTTGGATATCGTCTTTGAGTCAGGATTTCCCACAATTTTTCCCTACTTGCCTGCTCGAATGCTATTTAACAACCAGTAAAAGATAGGGTATATTTCATTCTGTTTCTATTACTTGCTTAACTGTGAAAGTGGCATCTGCACAGGACCGCACTTTTCGAAAAAGTTTTGTTCTTCTTGTAATTAAACGCCTGCGATAGCTCGAAGTCGTTTAATTAATATTCTTGCATATATTTCATATCCTGTATTGAAGGCAGTTGTTCCCCTATATTTTTCATTCCAAATTTTATTAATTACTCACTTCCACCATTCTGGACGGCAATAGGCAGCAACTTACTGTGAATCAACGAAGTTACAAAACCGTCAAAGTTCCACAGAAATTTATTTTTAGTTAAATGGCGACCAGTTTCGGACTTTAGTCCATTATCAAACCATCCCCATAAGTCCTATCATAAAATCTGCAGATGCGCCAGGACTGGACTGTTGTATGCAAATAGTAGCTTGCACTTATCCACTCACACAAGCAACGTGGCCGGGGCACACACATTATGATAAGACTAACGTGGATGGTTTGATAATGGACTTAGGTCCAAAACTTATTGCCTTTTGAACAGAAACAACTTTGGACGTTTCGTAATTTCATAGAATCTATTAATTAGATTCAGAAATCTCTTATTTAGCATTGAAAACACATATTTCCATAATTCTGCATTTATTCCATTTTTTCCCATAGCTTTCCCGTTCGTCATTTGTTTTAATGCTGTTTCTAACGCCTCTAAGGTAATGGGATCTACATTTTCATACATAGGCTCATAGTTTCTTCTTTTGCCAGCGAGTTGCTAGATTAAAAATTTATATAATGTCGTATTCATTGTTCTTCTTCGATTATATTTAAGTTTGCTACATCTCTTTCTTCACTGTCTAGATGCTTAAGCACTCTCCAGGCCATCATTTTCCTTCCATATACTTCATCTTCAACGGTGCTTGTACATATTTGTCCCAAGTTTGCTGGTGAACTTTCCTTAAAATACTTTTTGCTTCATTTTTTTCTTTAAATGTCTCTCTTTCCTCGTCCTTTTGTTTGTGAAATGCTTTTAGATGAACTAATTTCCGGTCTCTTACTGTATTTGCAATTTCTTCGTTCCATATCCTTACGCATTTTTTCTTCGGGTAGTTTCATTTTCTATGTAACTTTTCGTTAACTATAGTATTTACAGCCCCTATAATGTTATTCCATTACTCATTTATGTCTTGGTGAATCTCTTATTGTTGTAGGTAAGCAGATAACTTTTTTGATAGAAAGTTTTTATACACTCTTCTTGCAATAAGTACGTTTTAACCACTTCTTCATTCGCTCTTTGGTGACTTTTCATTTTCTTCCATCTTGTTAGGAGATTATTTTTGGTATCAGCAAATAGTGATCCAATGAGATATCGCTTTCCCGATATACTTTTACGTCTTTTACTTGTGATTACCATTTTTTATTCGTAATGATATTGTCAATTACGATCTAAGTCCCACTGCATACCAAGTAAACTTATGGATCGATGTTCGTTTTTATGTTACTTAATTTTGAAGTCAGGGAGTTTTTGTTCCGAATGAGATGAATATTTAATAATTCCCGGTGCCTGATGACATCTGCACAAAGTTTGATAGATAGTGGACTGGTGCTTCATAGTGCAGTATTATCGATTCCAGTCAGAATACTTGCTTGTTACAATTGGGCTAACGAAACTCGCTGAACGGAGCTAGTGTGAAAGTAAGCGCTAGGGATGGGAAAAACCGACAGGCTAAAACCGATACTGGCATTTTAGTTCTGAATAATCGGTATTTTTCAGTATTTGTTTGGTCTCGGAACATAAGAGGTTTTTTTCATTCTTACCTAATAAGCGAGTTAAAAATCTGGCACATCAATTTGCCACGGCAGCTATGTTAAAATATTTGGTTTCTAAATAAAACATTTTTTTAATGGGCAATAGTAATTCGTAAAACTTCCATTGCTTTGAAATACTGGATTTTATAGAGATTGGGAAAACCGAGCAGAGCTATTGTAATAACAACGTCTACAGTTAGGAAATAGCAACAAACGCAAGGCATACAAATAGATACAGCGTTTTGGAGACAATTATGTATCTTCTAACAGCCCTACCACAACAAAGGTCAGCATTTAATAACGATTGTGGTGTTGCTCACGCTGCTAAATACTGCATTTTCGGGCAACAACAGTCATATTATGTGGCAGGTGTCATTAGAGCACAGTTAATAAATTCATTTCATGTAATAATGAAAAAAACTAGGCACTCATCTTTTTGTGTTTCCCACGCTGCTCTCGTAGTAAAATCATGGCTCAATCGTTGAAAATCTAGGTGGTTATGATTCCAAGCTCTGATGCAAAGAGGCCTAGGTTTTATTCTGTTATATTCAAAAGTTTTGTAGATTCGCTTCACAAATCATTCTTGGAGATTAAACCTTTCAAAGTTAGCACAATAGTGATGTAAAAAAAATAATCAGCACTCCGAATTTAAGTTACACTTCCTTTTAATTGCTTTTATTGCAATATCACGTAACACACAAGACATCACTTCACAACACAAAACATACTTGAAAACATCTTCCTCACATTTTATAAGCCAACTACAATATGCATCTTCCCAACATGACGTCCAACACTCGACTTTCTCAAGGTCCGACTCTCTAACAACTCAACAACTAACTAATAATCGCTTACGCGCCCAAAAATCAGAGTTACAAGTACGTCAAAGATCATAGTGAGAACAGAAAAATACACATAAGAATAATATCATTGCAATATAAACATATCGATGTATCACAAATGGAATCAAATCTGAATGTTGTCTCAGAAATATGTCAACTACTTTACAGAAACACAGTAGAATATTACTGGTATCGAGAGGTTCAGGTGAGGTGCCGTAATGGTTACGTAATTCAAGTACCATTACAATCTGTAGCTACGTAACGTGTCGGGGAGCCCTGTATTTGGCCGGACTTTGTACCGTAAAAATTTTACTACAAATTTTGAATAGAAGTTAGTTGGGGAGTTTCAGTCGTTTATTAATAATCAGTTACAGTTTTTTGCGAGAGCAACTATAAACGTACTAAAACTAAAAAAGTAGCACTAAATGTTCATATAATTTAACAATTATGATAGCAACAAAGTTTTCAATCTTCTTCACTACTGTCTTCATCTTGAGGCAATATTATGCCAAAATAAAATAAAGTTCTTTAGAAAGCAAAGTAAATAATTATACGTTCATCCGGGACAAAAAGTGAAAAAAGATATTCAGAAACTTTTGTTTCAGCTGGACTTACAAACAGATAACAGTAATATGTAGTTAAGTATTAACGTTTCTCATTTGACCCCACTTTATCAAGAACATAATTTTGCTAAGAAATCATTATGTGAAATTCTTGACAGGATAATTTTGAATAACACAACAACAACATCTTTGCGACTGTGTCGTTTTGCAATTCATTGCGTACCTTTGCCAACTGGGCGTTTATGAAACAGAATGCTCACTGGACGATGGCATTATTGTCTGGAATGGCAAAGTAATATTCTGCCGATTTCAGTAATTCCAAATAAAATTTACTATGCCCTTGCGTGACTCAATACTGGTAGGAAAGACGCGTGAATGTGTCGGTGGCGGGGTGGAGGAGGGGGTAGTCTTGGCAACAGCTGGTCGCCACATTCTATTAGGGTCGTTCGGCCTGCGAAGAAAAATATAGGGCACAAGCATAAGAACAGCATTGCTTGGTATATCTGTATATCCTTATAGTTAGGGTGTATCAAAAAGAATCATCTGATTTTAAATAAAATCATAAGTATTGTGTTAATTACTGAGATACGTGCGTGAACAACGTAAGAGGGACAGAGAAAACTCTCGAGTTTTACATAGTTCCTGCTAGGTAGCAACAGCGTGCGCCCACTTCCGTTCTAGTAAAAATGGTTTCGGGACAACAGAAAGCGTTTTGTGTTCTTCGCTTTGCGCAGTGCGAGTCAGTAATAATTGTTCAGCGTGATTTTCGTACCAAGTATGATGTGGATCCTCCTGCGGGATAGAGCATTAGACGGTGGCAGGAACAGTTCCGAGAAAAAGTTTGTGTGTGTAAAGGCGGATCGCCGGGCCGTCGCCGAGTGTCTGACACCGACGTCGAACGCATCTGCCATACTTACAGGAGTCTGCAGAAATTGGTTCGCCCTGCAGCTCGACACCTCAACACGCCCCCGAAATCCATCTGACGTTTACACGTGAAACCATGCAAAATTCAGCTCCTGCAAGCTCTTCGTGAAGGTGAGAAACTACAGCGTGTGGTGTTCTGTTATTTCGTTCTTGCCGAGATGGAGGGTGACAACTTTCTTCCACGCACAGTGTTTAGTGACGAGGCAACATTCCATTTAAACGGAAAGGTGAAACGTCATAATGTGAGAATATGGGGTACGGACCAACATTGTTGAAGGTGCACAACATGAGAGGGACTCTCCAAAATACACTCCTGGAAATGGAAAAAAGAACACATTGACACCGGTGTGTCAGACCCACCATACTTGCTCCGGACACTGCGAGAGGGCTGTACAAGCAGTGATCACACGCACGGCACAGCGGACACACCAGGAACCGCGGTGTTGGCCGTCGAATGGCGCTAGCTGCGCAGCATTTGTGCACCGCCGCCGTCAGTGTCAGCCAGTTTTCCGTGGCATACGGAGCTCCAACGCAGTCTTTAACACTGGTAGCATGCCGCGACAGCGTGGACGTGAACCGTATGTGCAGTTGACGGACTTTGAGCGAGGGCGTATAGTGGGCATGCGGGAGGCCGGGTGGACGTACCGCCGAATTGCTCAACACGTGGGGCGTGAGGTCTCCACAGTACATCGATGTTGTCGCCAGTGGTCGGCGGAAGGTGCACGTGCCCGTCGACCTGGGACCGGACCGCAGCGACGCACGGATGCACGCCAAGACCGTAGGATCCTACGCAGTGCCGTAGGG
Source organism: Schistocerca cancellata (assembly GCF_023864275.1). Classification (NCBI taxonomy): domain Eukaryota; kingdom Metazoa; phylum Arthropoda; class Insecta; order Orthoptera; family Acrididae; genus Schistocerca; species Schistocerca cancellata. The sequence goes on from NC_064628.1 coordinate 485,285,987, forward strand.
GACCGCACCGCCACTTCCCAGCAAATTAGGGACACTGTTGCTCCTGGGGTATCGGCGAGGACCATTCGCAACCGTCTCCATGAAGCTGGGCTACGGTCCCGCACACCGTTAGGCCGTCTTCCGCTCACGCCCCAACATCGTGCAGCCCGCCTCCAGTGGTGTCGCGACAGGCGTGAATGGAGGGTCGAATGGAGACGTGTCGTCTTCAGCGATGAGAGTCGCTTCTGCCTTGGTGCCAATGATGGTCGTATGCGTGTTTGGCGCCGTGCAGGTGAGCGCCACAATCAGGACTGCATACGACCGAGGCACACAGGGACAACACCCGGCATCATGGTGTGGGGAGCGATCTCCTACACTGGCCGTACACCACTGGTGATCGTCGAGGGGACACTGAATAGTGCACGGTACATCCAAACCGTCATCGAACCCATCGTTCTACCATTCCTAGACTGGCAAGGGAACTTGCTGTTCCAACAGGACAATGCACGTCCGCATGTATCCCGTGCCACCCAACGTGCTCTAGAAGGTGTAAGTCAACTACCCTGGCCAGCAAGATCTCCGGATCTGTCCCCCATTGAGCATGTTTGGGACTGGATGAAGCGTCGTCTCACGCGGTCTGCACGTCCAGCACGAACGCTGGTCCAACTGAGGCGCCAGGTGGAAATGGCATGGCAAGCCGTTCCACAGGACTACATCCAGCATCTCTACGATCGTCTCCATGGAAGAATAGCAGCCTGCATTGCTGCGAAAGGTGGATATACACTGTACTAGTGCCGACATTGTGCATGCTCTGTTGCCTGTGTCTATGTGCCTGTGGTTCTGTCAGTGTGATCATGTGATGTATCTGACCCCAGGAATGTGTCAATAAAGTTTCCCCTTCCTGGGACAATGAATTCACGGTGTTCTTATTTCAATTTCCAGGAGTGTATAATGTCTTTTGTGCAGTTTGGCAGGAAAACGTGTATGGTCCATTTTTATTTTTCCGAAAACACTGTTATAGGAAGCACAGATCTCGATATGCCTGAGAACTTTCTCTTGCCACAGTTGGAAACTGATTCGAAAGACTTCATTTACCAACAGGATGGGCACCGCCACACTTGGGTCATCTGGAAGCACGGGAAGTTTTAAGTCAAAGGATTACTGGACGATGGGTCGGTCGCATTGAACCAAATTATTCAGCCTTACATTACTGGCCTAAGAGATCACCGGACCTGTCTTGTGTGGGCTTATAAAAAGACTCTGTTTATGTGCCTCCGTTACCAACAACAATGAAGTTAGACTCCGCATAACAGCAGTTGTGGAAGTTGTAACTTAAGACATGCTCGCTGCCGTGTATCTCAAGTGGGACATATTGAACACCTATGAAAAGGAAAGAAAAAACAACTTTTTGGGTTTCCCGTTGATTAAAAAATAAAATTCATTGTATATGTTCATGAATTTTATAAATACAAACGTGCCAAATCTGATGATTATTTTTGATACACCACGTCATTTGCTTGGAACGGGCCATACTTGTGCGTTCTCTACTTCATCGCTAAAAACGTTAACAAAAGCCGTTTCTATCTTACAGGACACTGCTGTAAAGAGCTGTACATGTCCGGCTAAAGCCAGTCTCTTGGCAACCCTACTGGCACGGCCTGATAGAGGATACGGATGCACGTGCAGTGTGCAGGACCTGACCCCACATGTTGTAAATGGTAGTTCCTCGCTGTCGTCTTCGGACATTAGTGGTATTGCAGAATGGTATCATTCCTAGGTTGTGGAAGAATTTTACAAAGTGGGGTAGCAAACAAAAACAATGCTACATTTGCTCTACAAGATTCAAAACGGAATGAAGCACAAAAATTTGCGACATATGGACAAAAAATCCACTATGCTCCTTGGAAGAAAAGGTGGATTTGACTGAGATACCTATAATATTATTGGTGTGCTATAAACTTAGTACAGTAACTGAATCCTTAATTCTGTGGCTGCTTCATAGCGGAAGATTCATTCCACCCAAAAGCGACCACACAGAGAAGTCATCAGCTTGTGACTTTTCGGTCTCGTTACCGCAGCGTCCATCTCCTCCTACACCTTCCTAATTTTTGCTGAACACAACGAGAACGATTTCTGCCGCTGCCTCAGCCTCTTATCGATTGAGAGCCACTCCTTCATCTCCATTAGGATTTCCACAGTCGTTCAAAGTCTACGTTTGTTACTGGAAGTAGCAGCAATGAAGCGCCGAAAATCAGTTATTTCAGACACTGGTTATTTTGAAGGGTTTCCACAGTCAGGTTAAACTGTAGACGAAAATAACGGTGTAACCGTAAAGCGAATTTTTGAGGGATAACCAGCATCCCCGGTACGTGCTGGTGCACCTCGCGCAGGCGGCGCGCGCAGTGCAGCCAGCAGCCAGAGGCGGCGCGTAATGACTCGGGCGCACATGCCGGCCAGCCACCGCCGCCGCCGCCGCCGCTCCTGGAATTACCCGCGGCCCCCATTGTCTCGCCGCGGTCGCTCAAATTACAGCCGGCCCAGTCCCCGGTAATCACCGCGACTGCCACCGCGCACGCAGCGCGCCCATTCAATTAAAATCGCTGCGCGCCGAATTATGCGTCACAATTTTCTTTAATTGATTCAGAGATTCGGGCAGGAGGAGGTCTGCTGCTGCCGCCGACGGCACCTGAGTGGCTCAGCGAGATGCCGCCCGAGCTGCGGCCTTCCAACAATTCCACTACTGAGCTATTCCCGGGAGCGGTAGCACCGGCGAATTCCGCCACGGGCTGATAATCGTCATTTCTCTCCTGGCATGCCTTTCCTTATTTTTCCTCTCTCCGACAAGCAAATACAATTAAAATTAGGCTGCTGCGTAAGTTCGTAAAGTTTTGTTTTTCATGTTGGTATTGCGGTTGCTTTCGTTTTATTTATCGATTGTCATTTTTTATTTGTAGTTCACTGTTATTATTTGAGTTTATATAATTTCGTTTTCCCATCTTTGAAGAAGGGAAGGCAGAAAGGTGGAAGGAATGCTTAGAGGGCCTATACAAGGGCGGTATACTTAAAGGAAATGTTATGGAAATGGAAGAGGACGTGCATGAAGAAGAAATGGGAGATATGATACAGCGCGAAGAGTTTGATAGAGCACTGAAAGACCAAAGTCGAAACAAGGCCGCGGGAGTAGATAACATTCCATTAGAACTACTGATAGCCTTGGGAGAACCAGCCCTGACATAGCTCTACCATCTGGTGAGCAAGATGAACGAGACAGGCGAAATCACCTCAGATTTCACTAAGAATATAATAATTCCAATACCAAAGAAAGCAGGCATTCACAGATGTGAAAATTACCGAACTATCAGTTTAATAAGTCACGGTGCAAAATACTAACCCGAATTCTTTGCAGACGAATTGAAAAACTGGTGGAAGCCGACCTCGGGGAAGATCAGTTTCGATTCCGTAGAAATGTTGGAACACGTGAGGCAATACTGACCCTACAACTTATCTTACAAGATACATTAAGGAAAGACAAACCTATGTTTCTAGCATTTGCAGCCTTAGAGAAAGCTTTTGACAACGTTGACTGGAATACTCTCTTTCAAAGTCTGAAGATGGCGCTGGGTCAAATACAGAGAGCGATAGGCTATTTACAATTGGTACAGAAACCAGATGGCTGTTATAAGAGTCGAGGGGCACGAAAGGAAGCAGTGGTTGGGAAGGGAGTAAGACAGAGTTGTACCCTCTCTCCGACATATTCAATCTGTATATTCGGCAAGCAATAAAGGAAACAAAAGAAAAATTTGAAATAGGAATTAAAATTCACGGAGAAAAAACAAAAACTTTGAGGTTTGCCGACGACATTGTCATTCTGTCAGAGACAGCAAAGGACCTGGAAGATCAGTTGAACGAAATGGAGAATGTTTGAAATGAGGATATAAGATGAACGTCAAAAAACGCAAGACTAGGATCATAAAGTGTAGTCGAATTAAATCAGGTGATGATGAGGGAATTAGATTACGAAATGAGACTCTTAAAGTAGTACATCAGTTTTGCTACTTGGAGAGCAACATAACTGACGGTGATCGAAGTAGAGACTGGCAATGGCAATGGCAATGGCAGGGAAAGCGTTTCTGAAGAAGAGAAACTTGTTGACATCGGATATAGATTTAAGTGTCAGGAAGTCTTTTCTGAAAGTATTTGTATCGACTGTAGCCATGTATGGAAGTGAATCATGGACGGTAAAAAGTTTAGACAAGAAGAGGCTAGAAGCTTTCGATATGTGGCACTACAGAAAAATGCTGAAGATTAGATTGGTAGATCACGTAACTACTGATGAGGTACTGAGTAGAACTGGGGAAAAGAGGAATTTGTGGCACGACTTGAATAGAAGAAAGGATCGGTTGATAGGGTACGTTCTGAGGGATCAAAGGATCACCAGTTTAGTATAGGAGGGAAGCCTCGAGGGTAAAAATCGTAGAAGGAGACCAAGAGATGAATACACTAATAAGATTCACAACGATTTGGGCTGCAGTACTTATTCGGAGATGAAGAGGCTTGCACAGGATAGAGTAGCATGGAGAGCTGCATCAAACCAGTCTGTGGACTGAAGACGACAACAACAAAAACATTTTCGTTTTGTTATTTGGAAATAGTGAGTGGAGCTGTGGACGCTATAAAATGGAGTACCAAGTGGTGAAATCGGAACATTCTCTACATATTCTTCTGTTTGAGTTCAGTAGAGGGGTGACAGCAGCGAAGGCAACGAGAAACATTTGGGCCATGTTTGAGGATAATGACACTGGAGAGAGCACGGCAAGAAAATTGTTTTCGCGTTTAAAGGAGGATCGTTTTGAAGGTCGTGACTCTCCATGTAGAGCAAGTTCAAATGGTTCAAATGGCTCTGAGCAGTATGGGACTTAACATCTGTGGTCATCAGTCCCCTAGAACTTAAAACTACTTAAACCTAACCAACCTAAGGGCATCACACACATCCATGCCCGAGGCAGGATTCGAACCTGCGACCGTAGCAGTCGCGCAGTTCCGGACTGAGCGCCTGAACCGCTAGACCACCGCGGCCGGCGTAGAGCAAGTGGCACATGGTTTGATGAAGATCGTTTAAACGCGTTAATCCTCTATGAACCCCTACAGTATACTCGAGAGCTGGCAAATGTGAAGAACTGTCATCATTCCATCATCGTGAGACATTTGCATGCAGTGGTGAAGGATCAAAAATCGGATGTATGGATAGCGCATGCTGTAAGCCCACCGAGTGAGGTGGCGCCGTGTTTGGCACACTGCACTCGCATTCGGGAGGATGATGGTTCAATCCCGCGTCCGGCCATCCTGATTTAGGTTTTCCGTGATTTCCCTAAATATCTTCACGCAAATTCCGGGATGGTTCCCTTGAAGGGACACGGCCGACTTCCTTCCCCATCCTTACCTAATGTTGGGACCGATGATCTCGCTGTTTGGTCCCTTCCTCTGAATCAAGCAACCAACCTCCCAGCCAACATCACAAAAATCAGCGGGTTGCTAAATGTGCATCTCTGTCTGATCATCATCAGTTGGCTCGTGAACAACACCGACCATAAGTAACACCGAGCATGAGGAAAAAAGGAGTGGTTTAGCCAAGCCAAAACAGCAGCTCCCCGAACAAAGACCTGGGCGCATACACAAAAGATAATGTTATGCATCTGGTGGAACAGCGACGCTGTAGTGTACTACGAATTGCTTCCCCGAGATGTAACCGTCAATGCTGACATTTATTGGCACCAACTGAGACGTCTTGCAGATGCAATCCAGGAACAACGACCAAGAAGACTGCGTGAAGTGATGCTACTCCAGACAACGCCCGCTCGCATTCTGCTAGACTGATAACAACTTTCTACAGGAGTTCGGTTGGGAAGCCATTCGTCTGATCTTGGACCCTCAAATTTTCACCTTTTCCGCTCTCTATCAAACAGTCTTCAACGAACTTCGTTTCCGGATGAAAATGAGCTCTGAACATGGCTCGACGAGTTCCTTTTTTCGCATTAAAGCACGTGAATTCTACAGGCGCGGAATCGAAAAGTTAGTCCAGCGTTGGCAGATTGTTGTAAATAGTGAAGGAGAATATATTATTGATGAATAATGTTTTTGTTGTGTGTATCCAGCCACTCGGCTGAAAGCCCGAGAACTCTTCACCAGCTGCATACGCCGGGAAAGCATACGTTCACACGTATCTGTTATGTTTATTATGCCTATGGAAAAACCCTTCGGACTTATGTACCAACCCAATACTTCAACAAATCGTGTTCAGATCGATCTAATCTATCTCCGATTTAATACGAGAATTTAATACGAGAGTAGCTGCAGTAATTCTAAGGTCACATCCCTTCTTCTTCTCCAGTTAACGATATCACTTTATGTGGAGGTTGGATTTAGCTTGTGAAGCACAGATTTTGATGAGTGGTTAGTGTACATAATATCGATAACGGGACGGCCGATGCCTGACGTGCAGACGCCATGGGGAGCACGTGCAGTTTTATGACACAATAGAGAGGTACGAAAAATGAATTCAGATGTGGTGTCACGGTGCAAAGAAGGTCAGCTTTCGCCACCTGAGGGACAATACTAGCAGTCTCGCCCTCCACTGAGACAAGACCGTAGCGAATCTTCCCAGCAGAGCAGCGACTACTTTTACTGTGTGGCTCTCCAACGAAAACACGGCCTGTTTTTAAACTCTGCTGAATGTCCGGCGGAATTCACAGAAGACGGGAATGAGAAGGCCAATTTTCTTAGATGGCTACTTTTTCCGCTGTTATGAAGGCAAATGAAACATTCCGAAGGCGTCCTATGTATCGTTTTTTACCGCCAGGTGAAGAGCCTAATGGCGGATGCCGTGACAGTGGGACGGGTTCGCCTTCCGCAGGTAGAAAGAAGCGTCTTGAAAGGTCGTGAAAAAAGTGCCGGTACAGTATTTTTTCATATGGAATGATCGGTCATTTAATGACTAAAAAAATATATTCTTTCATGACAGAGGTCTAGAACTGACAGCAAAGAGTAGGCTGACAGACACTAGATTCAAGCTATATTTTTTACACTCCATGGCGGGAGTAAAACTACAATACTATTGGCGAAAGCTAGGAAACAATGTCTTTGACGGTCAATGATTTTTAGCCCAAAATCACTTTCACAGTAAACGATGGGAGCGCAGTTTTCACTTCAGATTTAACTTCTCTTAAGACAACACGCGATTTGACTTCACTTCTTGGCCAGATGTTTGCTGGCTTGTAGCGACTGGACTTTACTTTTTAGCCAGACTTCTGCAAATTACACCTCAGATTTGACATACGGGTAGCGGGGACGGTTGTGGACTTACTGTCAGAGGTGGAGAGGAGCGAGTTCAATATCTGCTGCTGGGTTGGTTGCAGTCGGAATTCTGGTGACCTTCACATAGACGATTCTAGTCATCTCGTCTGCTCAGAATTATATTAAAGTCAAACGGCAGCTTTGGGGCATTATGTAGCAACAAAGTTAGGACTTTGCTAGACTCTACTAACTTCACGCAGGCTCGCCATGACTGAACTGACAGGAATAATGCACATGTAGTTGCCTTTCTTTTTTTCGATCATGCAATCACTGTATTCATTCGATATAACTTCGTTCAATTAACTTGTTAAGAAGAGGGTTATCATTGTCGTACATATCCTTATCAGATAGGCTTCCCAGGCCATTAACGTACTTTCTTTTGAGATCGAATTCACGTATACGTTGAATGTTCTTTAAGTGCTTGTAATGAAGTGTTGTGCTGTTTCCTATTACTGCATGCACACACAATAATGTGTAATAAAATGGAGATTTACTTTGACCATGCATTTAATTTCTTGCTCAATAGATCCCTCTCATGAAATTCATCAATGTAATAATTGTGGATATGTTCGTACTTGAAATTCAATACTAGTGCGATCTTGTTATAAAAACTGCCTCATATTTTCATTAACCCTCACAATACGGAGGGGGATGAGTTACTTTATGCCCAGCTTTTGCAAATATCGTAATCTAGTCAGTTAATTTACATTTTAAAATTATGAAAAAAATGTCGTTTTAATGAATTCTTGTACCAACTTCCATGTATGTTTTAAATTTTTCAGTTAAACTTAACGCAAAAAATTAAGACTTGGCAGTAGAAGTCACTTTCCCGAATAAACGTCGTATCCATTATTTCCAGATTCAAGGCCTCACTTACAGAACGAAATCTCTTGAAAAAGTATCTTCAGTGTAAAAGTCAACTACAATGAACGAATTCTGATTTTTTTTATTTATTTATTTTTTATTTTATTTTATTTTTTTTTTTTTTTTTTTTTTTTTTTTTGTCCTCGTAACATCGGTAGTACACGTTACTGAAAGTGCATAGATACTGCTAAGAAAGTATTCTCCCGTTCAGGACACTACATACAAATCAGTACCTGTTTAAAAAGTATGTTGTTATATAATTCAACAACAGTAGTTAACGAATTTTGCTGTTTCTTAAATTTTCTAAGTAGGGGCATAAAGTACCACCACAGCCACCCCCTTCCCCTTCTTAATATGCGATATGGAAAACGCCTTGTTATTGGTAGGGTTAAGCATTTCGGAGTGATCTACTTCTCAGTACAACAAGTTAATGCAGATCAAACAAGCTCACATACGACATTTCGCAGGGTCAGCACGCTACCTAGTGAAACACGATACGCTCAAATGCTCTTACCTAAAACTGCAGTGAGACCTTATCAACGGCGCGAAACTCGACACACATATAGCCAGAATTAGCCTATCACACTGTGAAAAATTTATTGATGCTTTTAAAATGAGGGATAGTCTTAAAGTTTTATTTCTCACCTGCAAAATCAAGTTGTGTACATTAAATTTGTTGACGGCATTAGTCCTCAAATTTTCACTCTTTAATATGACACATTTTTCTAATCCATTATAGACGTCGCCGAGATCTTGTTTGGAGATGTCTGCATTTTGTCTCTTCAGGAAACATTACACCTCAAAAATCACCGCGTCCTCATTCTGGAGATATCCGCCAGGCTAAGGCGGCCTCTTGATCATCAACAACATTGGGCGATACGAATCCAGTGCCTAACCACTGCACTATGTCGGCCAGTCTGTGAAACTGAGGGAGTTTGAAACTTGAAACAAAGGAGTCTTGCTAGTTCTGAATAATATTAACATTCAATTTTTTGAAGTCGGATGCTCATTTGTTTCGTAATAACCTTGTGTTTCTCAAACGTAACAACGTACGTTATTTGTTATTCTGCTTTCCTCTTTTATAGCTTTTAACAGGTGTCCATAGTTTAGACGTGACTGCCGCTATAGCACAGTAATTTTCTTTGCAATCCCACGCAACAGTGTTTTAGAGTATCTTCAAGACTACTGTAGTTCTTCCCACTACCGTCATTAGAGGCAGTAAAGAGGCTGTATTGCGTCTCTCTTTTTTTGCAATAAATAAACTCACAGAGCACACAAACTCACGTGTCTTACCGCACTGAACATGAGCAGTTTGATGACGTCCTCTGTTTTTGGGCATATTTTTCTGTGAAATTTCGTTGTTAATTTAAGACATTCCGTCCCATATATTAACCCACAACATTTAACGGAGAAGGAAACATGATTGGCATACAGTTCGCTTGCACAACATTTTGTTAACTGAATCATTTTTATAATCGAAGCAGGGAATACTTCTTATTTCCATAAATGTTATAAATAGCAGAAACAAGGACACGATAAAAACTAATCACAACAATTAAGTTATCCGCTACAAGGGTCTTCGAAACTAACTTGTCACTAGCAGTTGTCATGGTGGGGCAGAGCGATATGTTAACAATAAGCAGAAGATGGGTCCAAGCGCATTCTCTGTTTAGCTTCTACGTCTTTAGCTGCCCTCTCGCGGTTCTAGGCGCGCAGTCCGGAACCGTGCGACTACTACGGTCGCAGGTTCGAATCGTGCCTCGGGCATGGATGTGTGTGATATCCTTAGGTTAGTTAGGTTTAAGTAGTTCTAAGTTCTAGGGGACTGATGACCATAGCTGTTAAGTCCCATAGTGCTCAGAGCCATTTGAACCATTTTTTTTTAAAGAAGTTATTGGAAGAGCTGACAAACTGAGGAGGTGCAGCGTTAGGCAGTTAGTATCTCCAAATACCTTATGATCAGTACTTCTGACATTAGTATTGCAAACTGCCTAAAGAGAATAAATTTCCATGTCCATAAACTTGCATAGCCTTCTTCCTTCATACTAAACAGCCGTAGAGCGTAACGAAGCATATTGGTTAGTTCGTGTCTTCTGTGTCCCGTTTTTCACTTTTGTGCAAATGCTGGTCTTCTAGAAGACATAACAGATGTCAGTTCAGACTATGGTTTATGAAGATAAACATGGAGTGACTACTTCGAATGTAGAATCATGCTACAATTTTACTCCGAAATGTTAGCATTAAACCATTCGTTCATGACTTAACGGGTTTAGAGCGTTTACTGCCTTTTAAATATGAACAAATCATTTGTTGTAGAGGCATTACTGAAGAATATTACAAGCCATTTCTGTACGGAAACTGTTAAGTAGAGCCATGGACTACATATATGACGATATTCCGACTTGGTCGTGGTACGCGTGCAATCAATTTGTTCAAAAATGGCTCTGAGCACTAAGGGACTTAACATCTGAGGTCATCAGTCCCCTAGACTTAGAACTACTTAAATCTAACTAACCTAAGGACATCATACACATCCATGCCCGAGGCAGGATTAGAACCTGCGACCGTAGCATCAGCGCGGTTATGGACTGAAGCGCCTAGAACCGCTCGGTCACAACGACAGGCAACCAATTTGTTGCACTTGCTTTGTTCCCGTACTGCAGTACTTGCGTTCTTCATGTGTATTGATTGCACTTTGACAGACAACAGAAGTTTAAGAGACTATATGGATAATTAAAAGTGGAAGGAAAAATTTGAGTGAAATGTCAGATGCTTGATAAGCTTGTTTAATATTTCGTCGATGGTAAGATCAACAGAAACGGACACAAGTTAATGTTAAACGAAGAGGTAGAAGAAAATAGCATTGTCTTTGCAAATGAAATCAATTTACGTTCTTTAGGAAAACCACATGAAATGTAACTCTGGATGACCGTAAGAGAATCAGAGAATATGCTTCTCCCATATGCAATTTCAGTGTGTTAACTAGAGCGGTACACTTGTTTCAAAATTGCCTGGGACCTAATTCCTATCTTGCCTCTTGCTGCATTTGTAAAGATACTACCTGAAATCTGCAATTAATCGAAAAACATAATGTGTCCCCCTGGTTAGTTTAAAGTGAAACAGCAATGCAGCTGTAGTTTGCATGTTAAAACTAAGCTCTACGGTTCTGCAAGTTCCCATCTTCAGCTAGCAAAAACGTGACTTGCATAAAGGGAACAATGTAAACAATCCTTTGTTCACGGAGGGATCGATCCCAAAAATGTGTTACAGTAACTAAAACGTATACGAAGCAGCTTGTACATTCGCTATAGGAAAGTAGCTAGGGTTGTAACGAAAGAAGAGTGCTCGCCTTCGCACAAATATGGGAAACAAATTCTTAACTTGTGTAGCAAAGAAACTGACCAGCTTACTTCCTCTCTCTCTCACTCTCTTTGCTGATATTACTCTCTCTTACGTGTGGTCCACACTTGATGAATCTTGGCTCGCTGTCGGTTTGGCATTTATGCCTGTGGCTAGATGCCCTCTCCCTTGCCACAACCTCACCTTGAGGAAAGATGAGGAAGTAAGATTTTCACGACATAATTTCTGCTCTTAGTGTTTTCATTATTTTAGATATTAACTTCTTGTGTGCGTGAGTCGGAAATAATTGTGGACCTACTCGGAAATTTTCCTTAAAACCACGTTGCGTAAAAGCATTCCACACCACTGCTCCATAACTTTTCGTGTAAATCTGTCCAAATCTCATTCACTGTCCCGTGAAGTGAGCATTTCGTGTTTCTCTGAGACTTCTAGTTCGCTGTCGTTCCTGTGACAGATCAAAAAATATCTGTTTGGCAAAAAAAAAAGTGCTCTTTCAGGTTGCTGAGTGCTTCTGCAGGTAAGCTAGGTCGAGGATCTCCTCAGTACATACACATCCGCGTGGCTCCGGGGGGCAATAGTTGGGGACGGTGAGGGGGGGGGGGGGTCTGAAATTATGACCGCACACACAGAGAACAATCGAGCCAGTTTGCAGACGCATTTGTTAGATAGTGGGCTACCGGCCACAGCGGTACCAAGTACTCGAGCGCTGCCGGTAGCCTAGTGTTTCGCGGAATCGTGCCGCGCACCACGAATATTAATGCCGGAGCGCTCCGTTCGTAACTAACGCTCTCCGCTCCCAGGTGCCTAATGATGCAAAGGAGAAAAACACCCATGGCTGGAATTAGCTATTGTTATACGTGCTAAATCACCGACAGTAATGAGGCTAAGGCAATTTCTCATCTCGCGGCGTATTTGCCACGGCTGTAACAACACGCCATTTATTAAACTCGAGTAAATTACGACGTAACGCTTGAGATTGTGTTACATTTTGAATAAACCTCTTAGTCGAGAAGCACCTGAAAGTCTTACAGTTCCTCGGAGTCACCACGGCTCATTCTGACGTCTGCGCTGACATCCGCCTCCGTGGAAAAGTACTGCGCGGTAATAGTGTTACAGCGCTCTTTTATTTGCCGCGAGGCATTTCCGTAAACAAAATGAAGTCGTCCGGGGCGTTATTAAGCAACAGGCAGTCGGGCGTCACTTGGGCGACCCAGGGAAGTCCAAAGACAGGTAACGAGTGGAGTGACGCAGTAGTAAACAGCGGACTTCAATTACTTATTGTAGTTCTGGGCTCCACTTCCGGTACGAATCCTAGAATTTACCCATATCAGTCTCACTAGAAACGAGTAAAATGAGTCGTTTCGTCAGCAGAGTTGCGTTATATTCACTTCTTGGTCTTCTTGAATTCGAACAATGGTTCTTCTGTGGTGATCTCACCCCCCAGAAGCATATTTTGGAGAGCGACTTTCATGTCTACGTCGACTATTCGTAGTGGGTGAGCATCATTTCTCAGCGTGTACATCGACAGTGAAGCAGGTCACTAATGAATCAGTGACATTAAGCATTAATTGAAACGAAGTGGCCGCGCGGTTCTAGGCGCTGCAGTCTGGAACCGCGAGACCGCTACGGTCGCAAGTTCGAATCCTGCCTCGGGCATGGATGTGTGTGATGTCCTTAGGTTAGTTAGGTTTAACTAGTTCTACGTTCTAGGGGACTAATGACCTCAGAAGTTGAGTCCCATAGTGCTCAGAGCCATTTGAGCCATTAATTGAAAACACTGAGTGTAGACTTCTAAGACGCGTGTACACAAGTGACGACCACTAGTGATAAACGAGTCTCAGTAACGGAATTATGCCAGGGCCACCTAATACGCTGAATACTGCGCCTGCACAGAAACAGGGAATGGTAGCGCCGTCGGCTAACAACGCAATTTATGTGCAGTAATGGATTTGGTTCTTTTGCATTTTCTTTATTTTCATATAATCGTTTCCTTTGTTTTTGAATCATACTGCAATATTGTTGCATGAATCTTGATATTTTTTGTATGAGTTCGCCCCATAAGAGAAGTAGTATCTGAAAGCAAAGACTTGTTTAGGATCTACAATACCTGTAGAAGGTTGGTTGGTTGATTCGGTGGAGGGGACCAAACAGTGACGTCATCGATCCCATCGGATTAGGGAAGCATAGGGAAAGAAGTTGGCCGTACCCTTTCAGGGGAACCATCCCGGCATTGGCCTAAAGCGATTTTAGGGAAACGGATAATATAAACCAGGATGGCCAGACGCGGGTCTGAACCATCGTCCTCCAGAATGCGAGAGCAGCGTGCTAACTGCCCCACTTTTCTCCCTGGAGAATGGAAAGATCTATAATGTGAATAAATAGGATCAGAATTAGGGGACTGAAGTTTTAAATGAAAACAGTTTAATCAGTCAAAGTCATCTATGTTGAAGGAGAAAAATACGGTAGGATATTATTTGGCACTTAGAAACAATATCAGACACAATGGATTGGGTAATTTAGAAGAGCTCTCTATACTGACTTCTGCCTGTACTGATGTGTTAAACGTATGAACGAAAACAACTTTCGCATGATGTGTCACTCCCAAGTAACGTACCTCGATGAAACTTGAACCATACAAATAAAGAACTGCTGCAGTATACAGTACAGGAGTAACTGAAAGACATACGCAAGTAGAAGAAAATAAATGGCACTTTAGACCAAAAACAGTAATATCATCGAAGTTACCGCGGTTTTTGATGGCCGCTGGACTTTACAAAGGGTGGGACATAGTTCTTAATAGTGTGTGAGATCACTACGAACGGCAGTGCTCTGCAACGTGCTCCTTGCTGGCCACAAGACTGGTGAGGAGTTCCTGTGGGAGGGCGTTCCGTTCCTCCATCTTCGTGGTTAACGACTGTTGGACGGTCGATGGTGCATGTGGACGTACTGCAATACTCTCCGCAATGCACGCCACATGTGCTCGATGGAACTTAACTCGGCGCAAGGGGCAGGCAGTCCATTTGCTGAATATCCTCTCGTTCCAAGAACTCCTCCGCCAACGTCATTTGATGCGGTAGCGCATGTAATTCCATAAAAATGAAGTCAGAACGCCTGAAAACGCACGTAGGGAAGGAGTACTGAGTGACAATGACGTTGGCTGGTCAGTGTACCGAGTTCAAAGATTTGGGGGTCGATACGCCCCTGCAAGGTTGTAGTTCCCCACACCACAACACCGGGTCCTCCAAATCGATCAAGGTCAACTACGTTACTGGATTATGTATCCTCATATGCCGAGAGGTGGGAACACGAAATGTATCCAGGAACGTTTTCGAACATGATCACTCGGAACGTTTGAACGACACTTCTCCCATTCTTTCAGTACTCCGGAGGGTGGAAAAGTTCACATGCGACTTTTGTTAGCAACAAACTCTACGAATTTTGGTCCGGTTATTGATGTTTTGGTCGGCTGGAGTGGCAGAGCGGTTATAGGCGCTTCAGTCTGGAACCGCACGACCGCTACGGTCGCAGGTTCGAATCTTGCCTCGGGCATGGATGTGTGTGATGTCCTTAGGTTAGTTAGGTTTAAGTAGTTCTAAATTTTAGGGGACTGATGACCTCAGATGTTAAGTCCCATAGTGCTCAGAGCCATTTTATTGATGTTTTGTGTGTTCTTCAGTTCGAAGGCTGGAGAGGTGCAGCTCTCCAGGATAGTGTATCCTGTGCAGATCTTTTCTTTCCTGCATAACTTCCACTACTTACGTCCATCTGAACCTGTGTGCAAGTATTGTTCTCCCTCTGTAATTCTGAATTCCTCTTACACAGTTCATTGCATTAGGAAACTGACTATTCCTTGATGCCTTAGGGTATGTCCTATGGACAGATCCTCTCTTTAGGCAAGTTATGCCATACTTTTTCCCCACTTTGATGTTAGAAACTTCTCTTTTTTATGTGAATTGATTTTAACAACTTCCCTTTTTTTATGAACACATTTGATCTTCAGCATTGCCCTCTTGCGATACATTGCAAAAGCTTCTATTCTCTTCTTGTATGAAATGCGTATCATTCACTTCCACACAAAGCTACACTCCGGACAAACATCTTCAGAAGAAACTTCCTAAAACTGATTTTTTTGTTTAATGTTAATAAATTCTTGTTTTGCAGAAATTCTGTTATCCGTCTGTATTTTATATCGTCTCTAGTCACATTAAGTTCTTTTACTACCCAAATAACAAAACTAACCTACTACTTTTAATGTGTAATTTCCTCATATAATTCCCTCACCATCTCCTGATTTAATTCGAGTTTCACTTTCGTAGTTTTATTTATCTAATTCGAGTTTTACTTTTTTTATGTTAGTCTTACAATAATTCACAATTCTTTACTTGTGTTACCATATTCCGACATTTTCGTAAGGAAGGTGGCCTGACGCAGCCTCACTTTTATGGTTCAGGTGCCATACTGCACAGCACAAAGCACTTGCTACACCACTGTGGTGTCGACATGTGTACTATGTGTACCACTGGTGACAAACGAGTGATAGTAAGGAAATAATATTCCAGAGGCGCAGTAACAGACTCATTTGGCATCAGTTGATATAGTCACGAAAGTTACTCGTGTAAAAAGAAAGATAAATAATAAACAAAAAGTAAAAGTAAACAGAAGAATCTCTCGAGTTATATATGCACATGTGACTCTCAAACATTAATTGAATGTTCTTCCTGCATACTAACGATGTGAATGAAATGGTTAGAACGGTGAACTGCAGTCACAGTACAAATTCACCATTCTTTCCCTTTGTCTCAAATAGCGTGTCATTTGATGTAGATGAAACAATAGGACCGATCGTCAAACCTCTCTGATTACTACAGGACAAAGCCGCCACATAAAGTTACGCAGGAGGCAGATGACAGTTGTGGACCATGAATTTAGATCACTAACAGAATACAAAATGATTTTATTGATCGAAAAGTTCCGTTTCGGACTATGCTACCATCAGTTAATTTGTCAAAAATAGAACATTACATTTAACTATACATGAAAT
Source organism: Schistocerca cancellata (assembly GCF_023864275.1). Taxonomy (NCBI): domain Eukaryota; kingdom Metazoa; phylum Arthropoda; class Insecta; order Orthoptera; family Acrididae; genus Schistocerca; species Schistocerca cancellata. The sequence continues at coordinate 485,302,581 of NC_064628.1, forward strand.
TTTTTTAAAAAAATGAGAAAAATAAAATATAGCTACAAAACCGTGAAGCACAATTCTTCTAAATGCGTAGACTAAGCCACACACCTTGGCACTGAAGGTAATCAGTGGGCATAATAGTTACATGATATCAGTGCAACCAACATGAAGAAGCTGAACAAGAATCCTTAGCGGGTACAAACTAAATAAATTTTAACACCAGTTAGCATTACGTGAATGGTTATGGGTTTTACAGCACCAAGCTTTTAAGAAAAGTAAAACTCTTTTTCCCTTAATATTGTTGTCTCTTTCTATTACAAATTTGTAATATTACACAGAATTATTGTTATTAACAATACAGTCTTTGTATGTCTCGATAGTGTTCTCAATATCCCATAGCCATTGACATAACACCACCTGGTGTCAAAATTTATTTACTTTTTGCACAGCTTAAGATTTTGTTCAGTTTGTTCAAGTTGGCTACGTTAACATCATGTAGATGTCAGGACCACTGGCTACTTTCAGTGCCAGGGTATGTGCCATATGTGTAAATGCTTAGCAGAATTGTGTATGTTGGTTTTGCAACTTTTTATTTTGTGTATAGTTGCCTGTAATGTTCTTTTTCTGACAGATTATCTCATGATGGCATATGCCAGTAAACATCATTTTGGATCAATAAAGACATATTTATTCAGTTAATGACATTAACTCTCTACTTACTTGGGTTTCTGCAAACTACATATACAAAACAGGACAAGTTTGCTGTGCAGAGAGCTTGTCAGCAAACAATGTGCTACACCTGTTATGTGTATGTAAAGCAGAGTGCATGTGAGTATGTCTGGAATCTTCGATTCTCTTCTGTTCCGGGTTTGCTCATTGTCCGTCATTCACTATCATACGATGCTGTGCACCAAAAATATATTCTCAGAAATTTCTTCCTCAAATTAAGACCTATGTTTGATACCAATATGTTTCTTTTGTCCAGGAATGCCCTCTTTACCTATGCTAGTGTGCTTTCTATGTCGTTGATTAGTGGGTCCTAAATGATACAATGTTGTATGTTATTTGCAGCTATTATAGTTAATTTGTAAACTACAGACAGTGTAAACACTGCAGGTAAATGGGTAATTATCCGAGTTGAAGTGCCCCTTCAAGTGACTGGGAGCGCCTACAACACGTACTGATATGTAGGGGTGGGACACCACTGGCATCAGGTCTTAGTGTGATACTTTTGATTATTTATGAGGAAAGTTGTAGTTGTTCAGTTCCAGCAAACATTATTGTTTGTTTATTTATCCAGCTTTTTTGGGGTTTCTCAGAAGTTTCCTAGTCTCGAAATTAATCACTAATATCTTAAAATTCAAAATTTGTTATTTCCCAGCAGTGATCATTTTTCGGGCAACTGCATAAATACGTGCCAGTGGAGCGAGCAGTAATGGGAATTACCCGACCGTGGCGGCAGCCACGAGCGTGCGGACACCCGTGGCTAAATTGGAGGCGCTATTGTCTCGGATAATAAAATATTTGACGTAATTTAAGACAGTAAGGATTTACAGCTCGAACGGCGGAATTTCTATGCACACCTCGGCGAAATTGCACGATAAATCTCATTTATGTAGCGTTTAGTTTCATGGGATGTACGCGCTCGTTTAGCGTGGCGGGAAGCTGTCCGGGCCAGAGGAGCGATGTAGATTTACCGTCCGCACAATAAACTGCAGCAGCGGCCGACGCGACGCGACGCCAGCCCTTAATAACGCTCGGCTGGCGCCCTCCTCTCCTCTCCACTCCTCACCGCTCCTCTCCTCTCCCCTCCCGGGGCACGGCGAGGGCTAGTGCGGTGGGTCGTGCGAGCGCTGATCAACATGTGGTGTCCTCAGCACTGCACTGTCTCGCGGTAATCCACTTGTTTTGTTTCAAGTGGCTCTGAGCACTATGTGACTTAACTTCTGAGGTCATCATTCGACTAGAACTTAGAACTACTTAAACCTAACTAACCTAAGGACATCACACACATCCATGCCCGAGGCAGGATTCGAACCTGCGAACGTAGCGGTCGCTCGGCTCCAGATTGTAGCGCCCAGAACCGCACTGCCACTCCGGACGGTGAAATCCACTTGTGACGTAAGAGGTATGCGCTACCTGCGATATGTAAGCTATAAGAGAATCTGAGACCAAAGAGCAGTGTTGACTGCAGTACGAACTGTGTAGCGGTAGCAGTAAGTTGTTCCTAGCGAGCAGTCGCCAGTCTGCGCTTGTCAGTCCTGTCTGGTGTATCATGTTGGCTGGGCCGGTCGCGGTGCTGCGATGCCGGAGCTTGAGCATTATTGTATAAGGTAAAAAAAAAAGCAGCCTCGCGCATATCTAGTAACATTATGTAAACTCACATGTAAATCTTTTAAAAATGTCCTAATAATAATCTTTGTCTAATTTCTAACAAACATTCATTTCAATTTAAAGAATTTAATATCTTTTTAATGCATGATCATTCCGATTGTTGCAAAAGAAAAATATTTGCTTCCTTTCATAAATAACAAATGTATAGGCCAGCATTGCACAGAGCTGTGCCGGAAAACAGCTATTGTAAGAGCAGATATATTCGCAGTTTTTATTGAGGTAAGAATTTTTCCTTTTTTTATTCAGAATGATCTTACAGGGCCATGACGCAGCGCTGCTGTCGTCCACATTCTACCAGGTTACTGAATTTATTTTTTATAACGAGGTTTAGGAATTTTTCTGTTTCGAGCTTACATTAAATGGGAAATAAATTTTATGTCGATGTTAAATGAAAAAGAATTTCTGTAGAGAGGTTACACTAAATAAGAATCACATTAATTCATCGTTAATTACTACGTGTGAGGAGGTTACACTTGCTTTTTTTCTTTTTTTTTTTTTTTTTAGAAATTAGACAAAGATTATTATTAGGACATTTTTAAAAGATTCACATGTGAGTTTACATAATGTTACTAGATATGCGCGAGGCTGCTTTTTTTTTTTTTTTTTTTACCTTATACAATAATGCTCAGGCTCCGGCATCGCTGCACCGCGACCGGCCCAGCCAACATGATACACCAGACAGGACTGACAAGCGCAGACTGGCGACTGCTCGCTAGCAACAACTTACTGCTACTGCTACACAGTTCGTACTGCAGTCAACACTGCTCTTTGGTCTCAGATTCTCTTATAGCTTACATATCGCAGGTAGCGCATATCTCTTACAACGTTCCTCTTTAGAATTAGGCACTTTTATCTTTCCTCTAATTTTTAGTGATTGTCATTTTAAACTCTTTCCCTCTCCCTGTCCGAACACGCCTCGGAAGGCCCTACGGTACCGACCGACCGCCGTATCTTCCTTAGGCGATGGCGTCACTGGATGCGGATACGGAGGAGCATGTGCTCAGCACACCGCTCTACCGGTTGCTGTCGGCTTTCGTGAGCGAAGCCGCTACATTTTAGTCGAGTAGGTCCTCAGTTGGCCTCATAGGAGATGAGTGCACCCAGCTTGTCAACAGGCCTAAACGCTCAACCATCCAAGTGCTAGCCAAGCCCGACAGCGCTTAACTTCGGTGATCCGACGGGAAGCGGCGGTACCACTGAATCAAATCCCTTGGCTTTGTTGTCTTAGAAGACCTTTGATACACTTGTGATACTGCAAAATGCCGCATTTGTTTGGAATTGTTAATCTGACTCAGAAAAATTAATTGGGAGACAGAGGCACCTTCAAGATCCAAACTAAAACTGCTCCAACGGAATGATTAATGCGATGACATTTTGAGTCCCTAGCTGTGGATCCTAAAGTGGAAAATGGCATAATAAGGAAAATGTGATTAACTGAAGGTCTAGTCAAATGGTTCAAATGGCTCTGAGCACTATGGGACTTAACTTCTGAGGTCATCAGTCCCCTAGAACTTAAAACTACTTAAACCTAACTAACCTAAGGACATCATGCACATCCATGCCCGATGTAGGATTCGAACCTGCGACCGTAGCGGTCGCGCGGTTCCAGACTGTAGCGCCTAGAACCGTTTGGCCACCCCGGCCGGCTGAAGGTCTAGTCTGAAACAAGTTTTAAATCAACACATTAAGTTATTCAAATAAAACTCCAACATGAAATGCATGTGACTATTTGACGATACTAAGTTAAAATTACAAAACTGCGTTGAATGTTTTACATCAAGTGAACTTGGTGGTTTTCAGAGTTACTTAAACGGTTTGGTAATGTGGCCTACAGATGCAACTGACGTTCTGAAATGACACACGAGTTTCCAAATAAACAAATACAGGGACTGTATGCCTGACATACTAAGAAATGCATGCATCTACCAACACACTGGTGGCTGTGGGACATATAGCTGCGCTTATCAGACTAAATTCTGGAAAAGGATTGTCCTAAGGTGGTGGTGCTGCTAACAGCACTAACCGTAAATCATCAGCATGAGACACGCAGAGTTTGGTCACTGCGACTCGCTTTCTAATGTACAGGGGAAAAGTCGTGCTTCTGCCGGCACGAACTCTGAATCCCTGGTCGTCTGCTCGATTGGACACCAGATCCCACAGAGATCCGTTCATTGACAACACCCACGTCGAACTCATTTCCTATCTGAATCATAGGGCCTGCTCTTTCCTTCCCGCCAAGCAAGACATTAACACCTATCGTTGTTTAACAGAACTGCGTCCACTAGTGGCTAATTGTTTCTTCTGCCAAAATCCGGCAAAGAAACACGCGTCGTGTTAAAACTCCAAAGGCTCTTATATCCCACCTTCTTTTCCAAAAAAGTCTGCCTAATATCCGTCCACCTGACATCACAAGCATTTTTCCAATAGCACTTTTTCGTGGCCGGCAGCTAGCATTGCATAACAGCTCCTAAGAAAGGAAATTACTGCGCTCGAGACTAGACTCTTGTTTTGAGACATCCCACTTTTCTTTTGGAAAACACAAGATTGTTCTCTGCTGAAGCCACCATTATGAACACAGCAGAGCTCCGGTCTCTGACTGATAAAAGTTGTTTTGCTCGATACTGTTCGGCTGCCAGGCTGGAGAAGTGTCGTAAATGAACAACACCACCAGTCCCCCGGGGACTTGCCCAGCGACGCAACTTTCGTACTGACAACTCCTCACACTAGCTGTTATGTTTTCTGCGAATGCCAGGATCCCTGCTGGCTGCTCACGCCCACTTTTTCCTCTAGGTGGACAGTGCCTTGCCTGACCCAAACACAGCGTGTGCCCTGTTCCCAAGCCCTCTCAGAAAGCAACGAGAAAGAATACTCACACAACGTAAAATGTCATTAAGTCATGAAGTTTGTTAGAGGCAAGTACATACAGTCACCAGTCCAGTGTGCTTTTATAAGCTATTAATGTAATACTCCATCTCATAATTACCCTCTTAGTTGAATGTAATTCTAATATTAAGTGGGAAAGGACACGCCAGATGGCTTTCCGCTTTTCGTTACTACATTTTTTTTTGCAGTATTAAAATATCAAAATCAAAAACCTCGACTTCTGATTGTCAGCATGTCCGCAAGACTAGAGTGAGATGGAAATTTCATACGTTCCCTCAGTAAAGAAGTAATTTTACCCCAGGTTCATTCTAAATGGTTCAAATGGCTCTGAGTACTATGGGACTTAACATCTGTGGTTATCAGTCCCCTAGAACTTAGAACTACTAAAACCTAACTAACTTAAGGACATCACACACATCCATGCCCGAGGCAGGATTCGAACCTGCGACCGTAGCAGTCGCGCAGGGTTCATTCTAGTGCCACGCCTTGTAAATGTAATTATTGTTCATCACCAACACGGCAGTCACCATTAGAGAGGCTCCTCTGTTTGAAGAAAGACGCCAGGAGTACGAAGACGCCTTCCTAGGAGTTATATGGTGGTTAGGACCAGCCTGGCGCCGGCCAGGGTGGCCGAGCGGTTCTAGGCACGTCAGTCTGGAACCGCGCGACCGCTACGGTCGCAGATTGGAATCCTGCCTCGGGCATGGATGTGTGTGATGTCCTTAGGTTGGTTAGGTTTAAGTAGCTCTAAGTTTTAGGGGACTGATGACCTGAGGAGTTAAGTCCCATAGCGATCAGAGCCATTTGAACCATTTTTGAACCAGCCTGGCAATGACAACATAAAATATGTACATCTACATCTAAACTCTGTAAACCACTGCTGAATACTTGGCAGGTGTACGTCCCATTTTACCAGTTATTATGGCTTCTTCCAGTTCCATTCAGGTATGGAATGTGGAAATAATGATTGTGTTAATATCTCTGCGTGTGCTGTAATTAATCTTGTTCTCATGATCCCTAGATGAGCGATACTTAGGTGGTTGTAGTATATCCCTAGGGCCATCATTCAAAGCCTGTTCTTGAAACTTTGTGAGTAGGCTTTCTTGGGATAGTTTTCATCTACGTTCAAGAGTCTTTCAGTTCAGTTTCTTGAACATCTTTGTGCCACTCTCTCATAGGTGAAATAAACCTCTGACCATTCGTGCTACCCTTCTGTATATCGGTTTGATATCCACTATTAGCCCCACTTGTTACGAGTCCCATACACTTGATCAATATTCTAGAATAGATCTCAAAAGCTATTTGTAAGCCATCTCCTTGCACACTGACTACATTTGCACTACCAATAGACCGAAGTTTCCCACCTGCTTTACCCGCGACCGAGCCTGTGTGATCATGCCATTTCATGTCCCTACAAAGTGTTTCACAGAGGTATGAGTTGGCCGATTCCAACAGTGACTCACTTTTAGTCACAGGATACTAAGTTTTTAAGTTGCGAAGTGCTCTGATTCACGTTTCTGAACAGTTAAAGCAAGTTACCAATCTTTGCACCTCTTTGAAATCTTATCATGATCTGACTGAATATTTATGTAGCTCGTTTCAGAGGTATTTCATTACATATAATTTCCATCATCTACAAAAAGTCTGAGGTTGCTATTAGTATTGTCATTATAGTCGTCAATATACTACGTAAAGAGTGAGGATCGCAACACATTCCTCTGGGGCACATCTGAAGTTACTTCTACATCTGACGACTGTCCATCGGAGATAACGAACTGTAACCTAGCTATCAAAAAATATCCGTCGACTATTATTTAAAAAGTAAGAGAAAGTGTATCTGATTTTAGGGAGAATGTCAGATATTTTTTAAATTATAGTTTTTTTTTAAATTATCATGCAAAAACTCGTAGGCAGAGATAATGCAGAAATTTTCGTCGTCGTTTAACCAGCCATAAACTCTAGAGACTGATTTGACCTAAACTATGAGCGACGTCGTTCTCTATACAAACGCATCAAATAAATAAATTTTGAAATTTTGATCTATTAAGAGGAAACGGCTACTAAAATAATAATCAACGTATATTGATTTATCCGTAGCAACATTATTTCTATAGTTAACAGAGCGTTTTCGGCGTATCTTCGATGGAATATCGCATGAGCACTATTAAGTGCGAAACCTTTTTGACTCCGTTGATGCCAGAGAAAACTAAACAAATAATAGGTTTTAATGAATTCAACGAGGATAACGTGTGTATTACTGGCCTAAAGCAGCTTCGTAATATCACTCAGTAATATAATCTCTAAAAAGAGTACTACATGTACATTGCCCATAGTTTGTTATAGAGTGCGACTTCAATAATTACAATGCTGATATTGAGCTAGTACTTCGACGGAGTGTTGAAATTAATACGCTATACAAAGACAGGAAATAGAGGGAGGCGTAGAACCGCACAGTAGGTGCCTCATCGATCACTATATCATTAAAACTTCGTCTAAAAGACCGAGCGAGTGTATCCAATTTTTTTTTCTTCAACCACGAATTTGCTGCCTTTCTTTCAAGGGTGTTAATTTGGATACGTTTCATCAGGACAGTCTTTATGTCCTGCAGCAGTGCCTTCCTTGACGCGATGCCATTTGTAACTATAAGTAGTGTCACTGTTTTTCTGGTCTGGTCCGCCTTAATCGTTTTCCGCCCACAATCACGTAGTGAATAGTTGACGGCCGGGTAATCTACAAATGCAAGTTATCCCGTAGGACAGAAAGCGATGTGAGGTAAGTTATTCAGACGGAGGCCTGTGACACACTCGCGCTCATAAAGCCAAAAAAGGAATAACAGTTTAAGAACTCTCAAAGAAATCATCTCGTTCAGCCACTCTGTCGTATCCGACCTTTTATCTGATGTCACACATGGGTAGGGTTTTAGAAGGTTCTGAGAGATCGAATTTAATGAAGTACCTTAATCCAAACTATTTTCTACATACCAAAACATATCCCGATAATTCCGATCTTCCCAAATCCGACTCTATACTGCTCACGACTGTTACAAGAAAACCTTGATATGAAACATATCTTCGGAGACAGCCTTAGAGGTGGAAAGCAGGAAGTTAAATTGGATGGTGTGGATGGTTTGTTCACCTGACACATAATTACTTGTAATTTCAACAGTATCACAGGGTGCCTCGCACGGCAGCATTTGTGTGTCGTAAATATTAATAATTTGTAAGATAATCATGGTTGGTTTTGGCTAAAGACACTTTTATGATGAACTGTTACCTAATGATGTATTGTCCTATTAGATTTTAATAAGAAAATAATCCAATTTATATATTGCCTTCTGGCTCTAATGCAAAAGGACATTAACTGCCGGCCGGTGTGGCCGTGCGGTTAAAGGCGCTTCAGTCTGGAACCGCGTGACCGCTACCGTCGCAGGTTCGAATCCTGCCTCGGGCATGGATGTGTGTGATGTCGTTAGGTTAGTTAGGTTTAATTAGTTCTAAGTTCCAGGCGACTGATGACCTCAGAAGTTAAGTCGAATAGTGCTCAGAGCCATTTGAACCATTAAAAAAAATAAAGGCCATTTTTGACATTAACTACTTTTTAACACATAAAGAAAATACGGGAACTTTTTGCTATAGAAAAACCAGTCAAATTGTAGAAGCAAAGAGTGAGGGAGAAGGGGGCTATGAAATTAAAAAGATAAGAACACACAGGTTCCGCAGTGGGAAAGAGAAAATCTAATACATCGATACTGTAAAGCAGCTCACATTTGTAACATCCCTGTCAAGGGAATAGAACAGGCACTGTACATTTTACTGATGGTCAGTTACATTTGTTTCAGGTTGTGAACAATGTAATTATCAACGTGTGGTTTACGGTTGACGGATTTAGTGCTGTGGCGGTAATGGCCAATAGCGTAATGGAAGGGAGCGGATTACTGAGACTGAGTAACCAAAAGAATAACTATACATTTATTTTTATTGAAAGAAACATCAGAAAATTTAACAGACAATTTCAAACACAGGTCTGAACTTAAAGATCAACTAACGTACACTGTTTTCTAGAACAAAGGCCACCTGTTTATAAAATCCTTATCAGTACTGGAGCAATTAAGAAACAGTTAAAATAATTAAAATACCATACTTCAAATCAGGATCATAGTACAGAACAGTTAAATAAACTAAATAACGATACAGAAAACTTAAAAAACAAGTTTCAGGTATTCTTATTTATTGTGAAGATCAAACGTTTAATATCCACAATTGTAAAATTAAGAACAGGAGCTCCTCTGTTAGAAAGAACAAGATGTTTTACCGTTTTAGTTGGTTGCTATTAGCATCCGCCTGGATACTAGACAATTGTTCATATCTTCACATACACTGTACAAGAAAATTAGCACTGCAGTGATTTACCTGAAACAGTTCATTACTGGACATAGAACACAGTATTCCCTTGTCAACACCAGTAGCATGAATACAGCCAGTCAAGCACTATGACCGATATTCAACACACTCAGTTATAACAGTCTTCATTTAAGAATTTGTTAAACATTCTCTCTAGACATTTACACAGTAACACAAACTTATAAAGCCAGTAAGCAAAAAAAAAAGAGAGAAAGAAAGAAAGAAATACTGGCCATTCCTTACAATGCCATGTCCAAAATGGTAGTAAACAGAGCCACAGCTGCAACCCAACATCGGCGAGCCATACGTTCCACCATTGGGAAAGTGCGCTTTACTCAGCTTTCTTTTTTTTTTTCATTTTGTTCGTTGTATTTGGTCTTAGCGGACGTCACATGACATCCGTTGCATTTCGTTATTGATCTCTTCACTCCGTTCTTTTTTTATTTTAGTCAACAAACATGCAACCTGACTCACAGTGCACTCTCTTTTTCCACACTCTGCACCGCCGGTTACTTATCGATTAAGAGTGGTGTCAGCCACATATCAAAAGATAATCGTGTCATCCTTTGCACAGTGTGTTGGTACCAAGTTATTCTCTTTCTCTGTATGCTTCCTAATTTGGGTATCAGTTCGTCTCCTGATAAAAAAATATGGTCCTATACGTAAATGTTCTTTAAATGCTGAGACAGATGGGAATAACAATATTCAGATATATCTCGATCAGTACTAAAACACATTTATTTTTCATCAAAATCTCAATATTTCCTTCACTTTTTCAGTTTTATATTCTGATTGACGATTCCAAATCATTTTGCACTAAATATGCGATTTTGCTGAACACATATTTTTGTTGTTGCTGTACTTCGTAGTTAATATTTCTGCGGAACTATCGAGCCGCCTACAGATTCTGTCTGTATGTGTCATGCTGTTCAATAGAGAATTTTTCAGGTGACACAATTCAGCTGATTTGCACCACAGAAACGTGATATTTTTAACAAGAGTATCACCAACCCCTCCCCAGATAGAAAGTGGCTCACACACTACCTTACGTCGTTTTATATCATTCTACAAACACCATTTATGAAACTCCTTCCAGCTTTTAGAGTAAGCGTCAAAATGTAGTTGTACTTAGATGATTACGTTTGACAAATGAGTGCTTCTTACCGCTAGACTACACCAGTCAGTATTGAGACATCATCACTGCCTGCAGCAAAATTTTGCTTCATCGTATTACTGCTGATATCTATCATCTTCTGTTTCGAAAATTTCATTGATTTAAAACGTGTAAGAATTATAACTAAAAGTACTGCCGCGTCCCGTGTCATAATGTCATCATGTGATAAACATTTCACGTACCTTATTGTGTGGGTTCTTGCAAGGTACTTGGTTTTTCTGGCAGTACACTTTTACATGTAACGACTTGCGTCTTTGAGCTGCTAGTGCGGTTAGCTATTAGCAGTGTTTCTGTAATTGCAATGTAAACTATGAATAGTACGAATGAATAACGCAACAGTGTGAGCCAACGCTCCTAGGAAACAAATTAACAAGTTTCGAATCACTACTACTTGGATTACTGTGAGTAGCTCCATTCGAGAGCCAGCTACCATTAGAGAGATACGATTGTAATCCACAGGAAAGGAATATTTGGTATCTGCTTAAGGGCCTCTCAACTCGGTAACGGCCTTGCAGTGAAGTGGGTTCGGAAAATTTTATAAGCACCTCAGAGATAATTTAAGCTGAAAATTTGTCTGGTGAGCTCGGCGTGAAATTAAGTTTCGGTACCTCTTAAAGGGATTTTAGTATTAACTCAGTTTCTTTCACTTGTTAATGCAATTGTATGGGAGTATTTTACATCCTCAATTTCGCAGTCTGCAGGCATAACTTGGGTGCTTAGGTAACACGAATCCTTTAAACGATTTCTCCACCACTTTCCACTTCAGGTGCTGATTTGAAGTTACATCCCACGTTCCCATCCTCGCCTCTGTACTTAAATAGTATAAACGTCTGATGCGCAGCACCAGATCATTTTATAATATTAATTGTCCTTAAGTACGGAGGATATTTCTAAGTTTTTTATCTTCAGGGAAATATGCGGCGCGCCGCGGAACAATTAACAAGGAGACCTTGATTCATAAGCATTCACCAAAGCTAATATTTATTCTATGAAGATTCAAGTTAATAAACTTTTCGTGTGAGTGAAATATAAGTGTAGCCCAGGGCGTGCGAATACCTATATACTTCATTCATCCTATATTTGGGAATGAGAGCACTTAGTGACTTCCAACAAGCTTTGCAGATAATTTCAAACCTTTACGGAAGGTTTTTTCTCTCTGGCAACCCCCAAAAAATGAAGAAAAGAAAAAAAGGGAAAAAAATCTCTGACAACATTTTCACTGTTCATGCAGTAAAACTGCCGCACCAGGCATGACGTTTGAATTTATTCCATCTTTACTTCTAATTGTACTCCCGACATATTCTGAGACAGTATTCGGAGACACTACTGAATAAACCTGCAAAATTATATCGTTGCACGACACATAGTTCAGGATATATAACGTCATAAACATTGAACTTCCTGAAGACGAAACAGCAGGGTGAAATTCGCAGAGATATAGGTGGACTTTGTGTACACATATTTGTGAAATATGTTAAATATATGTGAAATATACGTGAAATGTGCGTATAACGGTAAACTCCGGGATCGATATCAAGTAAACCTACTTACTATCTGCAAAGAAATACTGTGGTGGTAAAAACAGAAATCACCTACTGAGGAAGGGTGATAACGTGGAAAGAGAAAGGGGTAAGAGAAGATGAACAGGGAGAGAGGAGATGGACACAGATACAGGGAGAAGGAGATGGACCAAGAGAGAGGGATGGGGGAATGGACAGGAAGGGAAGATGTGTTGGACAGAGAAAGTGGAGAGGAATAGAGAGCGGAGAAATGGGAGGATGAGATTGACAGAGAGAGGGGAAGAGGAGGTGGATAGAGAGGGGAGGAGGAGATGGACAGAAAGGGGGGAAGGATGAAATCCACTAACAGAAGACTGGAATAAATACATACCCGCACAACGCCGGGTACTCAGCTGGTATCACGCTAAGTAGACACAAGGTTTCGCAGCGAGTGTCCAGTTTAATACAATGATTTTGTGTATTACACCACATCATTCAGTCTGTAGCCTATGGTTCACAGCAGATGCCTGTGCGCGGTCTTGGATAGCAACATTTTGCCATGCATGGTATACTTTACCCACGGCAGCGTGTGAACAGTTTACAAACTTAGCCCCTTCGAAAACGCTTCCACCCTTGACCTGAAGGCCAGTCATCATGCCCCTTGGACGTGAGGTAAATCACTCTGTTTCCGCATTACAACAACGACTGCATTGTTTTCCACGTTCCCCCCTACACGTTTTATGATTCAAATGGCTCTAAGCACTGTGGGACTTAACATATGAGGTCATCAGTCCCCTACTTAAACCTAACTAACCCAAGGACATCACAAACATCCGCTCCCGAGGCAGGATTCGAAACTGCGACCGTAAACACGCTTTATGTACTCTTCATTGCTAGTACTGCCACCTGCCCGTGGCCATTGCACGTTCACATGGAGCAGAGTCTATGGTCACATTAATTTGACTGGGATGCGTATTTCACTCTCATTTCACGGAAGTACTCCCACTCTTCAAACTTTTACTTTTGTTATTGGTCACTATGTCTGAGAAGTTCTTTTTCGTCTCACTGAGTTGTACATTTACAATACTCGATTTCATCATATACTTCTTACCCGTTATCTCTAGAATTGCAGCCTCCTAGATTGTGGTTTATGTCCGCAACTGGACACGCTTCTTGGTTTGATTTATATATTTTTTGTCTATCTGTGTCGTAGTCCAACTCACTTCTTCCAGTACCTTTTGGTCTTTTTCATGTACACCATCCCTCAGTTGGGACTTTTTGATTTGATGTTAGCTACTACCAGTTCAAAACTGTGACAGAATTCTAGAATCTTCTCTCGCCTTTGATTCCAGTCACACATATTCTCTAGTACAGATCGCCCAGAATATGTTAACCCCTATCGGCGCAGACGGGATCAGCAGCAGTGGTGTGGGCTGTGGCCTGTACCATCACTGCACCGTGAAGAAACCTATGCATAAACGCATATGTCGTCGTGTAAGCTCTACGCTACAGTTAGCGAGACTGCAAAGGCACGAATTAACTGCTTATGTCAGTGCGACCAGAAATTCGAGAAATACAGTACATCGATGTCATTAGTTTCTCACTAGAGTACCGAAAAAGAGATAATCGCACAGACAGAGGTTAAACCAAAGCAAAACAAGTCTACCCTAGAGATGCCAGAAGGGAAGCTTATAAAACTAAAAGAGATATACAATGTAACTTATGAGACAACTTCGTTTCCTACGAAATTAGCAATATAAAATAGAGAACAGGCGTCACATGGAAATTATTTGTCAGTCCCCTGACTACCTGCTCGGCAACATTACTTAAAAATAAGATTTCATTCCCTCATTTCGCATCTTTCAGAACCAGTGAAGTATTGGGAAGTACATGTAGCTATGTTTTCCTCTTCCTTCTTTATTCCTTTTATTGTGTGACTGTACTACCTAGCGGTTCCTGGAATCCTGTCACGCACAGTTTTTACTGATATTTTTGCCTCTTCCGATACAAATTCCATGAGACAGCATATAATCACATGTCCTGATTGTGAAGAACTTCCTGTCAACGGACTTTCGTGACGACAGCTGTGCCATGCTGTGTAAGCAACAAGAACGCTGGTAGTGCGCAGGTCAGCAGGCCACTCGCTACTTCAGAACAACGGCGCGGACTCAACCACCGTTCAGGATTAAAAGTCTTTATGTGCAAGCTCACTCTATTAACTTTATCTTTCATTCCTCCCACAACAACGCCTAGGAATACCAAAGTTTCATTCCTCTCCTTTTTACAACAACTTAAATGGCCTTCCCTTTCCTATATTCCCACATACTTTAGCGATTGCTAAGGCATATTTTATCAGTTCCTCTATTTGTTCCTGTATTCTACTTTCTCACCAACAATTTTTGATTTAACAACCGAACTTGTACGGTGGTGATTGCTATTGATAACAGTCGTAGGGCTAGTTCGTTCTGGGGCGTTTTGTTAGTGCAGGTTGCATACATTAAGGGGCAAGCACACATTCAGAGCAAACTTGATTGATTTATGACCTCCTCCCACAATTAAGCTATTGTTCTGTTCGTTGAATTAGACCCCCTGAGGATAATCTGTCCTTCTGACAAAGCCCACACCCCTCTCCCACCCCCACCAGCGACACCCCCTCTGGGAAAGGCCCTCACCCATACAAGTAAGCCTTTGGTATCAACAATTTCAGTGAAGAAGGGACCGGTTGGTAGGACATGTTCTGAGGCATCAAGGGATCACAAATTTACCGTTGGAGAGCGGTGTGGAGGGTAAAAATCGTAGAGGGAGACCAAGAGATGAATACACTAAGCAGATTCAGAAGGATGTAGGTTGCAGTAAGTACTGGGAGATGAAGAAGCTTGCACAGTATAGAGTAGCATGGAGAGCTGCATCAAACCAGTCTCAGGACTGAAGACCACAACAACAACAACAACAACATTAACTGGGTAATCACCCAACTCTCTCCTCTCCTGCCCCATTCCCTACCCCTCCCAGAAAAGAAAATTGGTGGGAAAATCACCCAATCTATGCAGAGCTGTTCATTTGGAACAAGCATTACTCTGCCCAGCAACTTCAAGTCCTAATTTCGTAATTAGACTGCTGTAGATTGGAAGTGTTGTCTTGTGGGAAAATGTTTGCATGTATGCTCACCTTCAGGTGCAGGGATCGATTGAACTAGTGCACAATTCCACCACCAGAGGACATCCCACTCATCACCTCCCTCCATGCCTACACCTCCCAGAAAGAATTCGAGTGAAAAATTGCTGAGCTGGTGGACTAGAAGGACCACACAACAAGAAATTTAACTAAATTGCAGAGGGTATATTGTTTATTTATAAATTTCAGTTTTCAGGGGTTGGATCTCTATTTTATTAGGTGGGATAAAGTTCTCTGGTGTTTTGGAAGATGCAGGTCTTGTAAAATACATCGAAGAGAAGTAATTAATAGATTGCTTTTTTCCAATGGGTTGCTTTGCCAGTCTACACGATGTGCTGGTGGCCAGGCGACCTTACTACACCCGCTCAGGCGCCACGACCATTGGCTGCCCCACCGCCAGCCAGATCGAGCAGCACGCAAACCAGAAGTCTCGCGAATATCCGAACAAAGCGTGGTGATGGCAACCCTTTGACAGTGATATCTGAGAAATATGCTTAGAAATATACGCTCTCCATCTCTCTCCCTCCCAAGTGTCCAAGTTCAATTGTGTGCCACTGCTTGGGAGAATTCCGAAAAACCTGTCCCAACCAGCAGACCATAGCATCTCAGAATACTGTGCTTATTTCTTGTGACCGTCTGGCAGTCAGGTCACCCCTATAACTGCAGTCGCCTCGGTTCACAGTGGTGTCTTTTGCCAGCTCAAGTGGCTACTTCTGATTGCAGCACTTGCAAACTCTGCTCCCAAACACACACCTTCCATAACAGGTCAGTAGAAGCAGTTGCTCTATGTTCTGGCCCTGCTGTGCAGATATTGACTGAGTTAGTACACAATAACACAGGAAGAGGACGCTGGATGAAGCAACCCTCCACCCTCCCTCCAAACCCCTCCTTTCCTCCAACCCACCGCTCCATTTACTTCCAGTTGGACAAAGCATCAATTGGTGGAAACTCTTTGGTACAGGTGGCAGCAACTCTCTGATGTTCACACCCGGGAAATTTCTCTGGAAGCATAAGTTCTCTCTCTCTCTCTCTTCTCTCTCTCTCTCTCTCTCTCTCTCTCTCTTTCTCTCTCTATCGCTACTTCTTGCCCAGTGAGCGCCTGTTGTGTACCACACTAATCACTCATTTGTCTTGATAAAAGTGATAAAACTAGTGGATACGACTGAATCACACGCTGGTACACCACATAAACGATGTAGCAACACGGTACACAGGCAACAGAAACGCTCACCAAAATAATAGCAGTCTTGTAGCAGGTGGGTTAATACAAGCACAGTCACAGCACAAACAATTGTCACCAAAGTGTGTGAAACTCAGGGCAAGAAGTTCCACCGGCCACAGCCACACGGCACATCCCAAAAACCATGCTGGTAATTCGTTATGTGATCCACGGCAGCAAACCGTCAATAAACGACTCGCACGGCCGCATCTGCACTCGGTACGGCGGCTCACTTCCTGGTGCCTAGGACACCTTCACTCCACTACTACCCCGCTGGCCGCTCCGAGACTGTCTGACCACGCACCCCAAGACCTCTCCGCGTACGCCCTCTGGTAACTCCTGCGTGACACTCAGTGAAAGGTAACGACTGCTGTCGGCAAACAAAATCCATAGGAGCCCGCACGACCCATTATTCATTAACGACTAGATTTTGTACAACTAGGTTACCGCTCTATACCCGCTAGTGCGAATAGTCCCAGACATTTCCTATGGGATTAAAATCGTATGACTTAGCGAGGCAGTCGATGTCTGACAGGGCGCCTGACTGTCGTCACACAAGGAACTTAAATGTGCAGCCCTCTGAAAACGTTTGTTGTTGCTTTGGAAGACAGGAGTATACACAGAATACTGACCATGAAGATGTAGAAGTAAGCCTAACACTTGGTCACGGAGAATATTGAAATAAACATCCTGGTTCGTGCTCATGACATCCTGATTAAATTGGCCCAACTCATGGTAGAGCTTAGAAAAACACTCCCAAAACATTGCAAACTCTGCGGGTTAAACGCCCCAACGGGCCGTCGGTCACTCTTTCTGTTGCGTCTTCTGAAAAGAGGCATACCGCCACTCTTTGAACCACGCGACGCGCCTCCAGTCACTTACTGCCCAGTTTCTACTGCCTGGCCATTGGAAGAACCGCAACTTCAGTGCCACTGTGCGAATTACCCGACTGCAAATGTCCAGTGCATACTGTTCCCTTCGCAACGCTCGCTTGGACACTGAAGACGGAGTGATTTTCTTATTATTATTTGTCCCGTGTGCCTATATAAAAATGTAGCTATAACATTGAACTGCAGTTTTCACAGCCTTGCCCTCGTCGCAGCAATGGTTCGTTGCCCCTGCCACAAAGACAATGGTAGGCCGGGTGGCGGCCGCAGCGATTGAAGCCAGCAGCACAAAACGACAGGCCGAGAGCCTCCAAGGAGGCGTCAGGTACGCCCCCTGCGCGCCAGACTCGTCGTCGTCGTCTCTAATCTCGTGGACGGCGCGCCTCATTAAATTCGTATTAAGCCCAAGTAACTCGTAATTAACACGCCCCGGGAGGAAATTCACGACGCGACAGCAGCCATTAGCTTCCGTCGCCTGCCGTTGCACATCTGGGCGCTGTATGGACTGAAGAATGTCAACGGCTTGTCGCTGGCGGAATGTCAGCTTGCAGCGCGAATACCTCCCTTCAAAGCAACAACTTTGACTGAAATGGAACTGTTTCCGTAAGGAAGCTCATGTTCATATTGCGTCTAAGGCAGTGTTTTATATTTTGCTTTGATTTGTTAATATTTTGCCTCGATGCATCATTTGTAGCGTTGCAGATTGCTTCAACGTGCATCTCTGCTGGACTACGAATTTGCCAGAAGTACCGCCATACGAAAATTATTTTACAATGATGCTATATGTGCCGCTGTGACTTGGCATTTGAGTGACGCAGCTTGAGTGATGTGTACTAGACAAACGCAGTAACGAACCCGGCAACACAGTCACCGACCACACTCACGGGAGCTGTGCCATGTATTTGTTTATGTATGAAACGAAAGAGTGCTAGCAGTTTATGAAAAATCTTACACTTCTCGCGGTAACTAAAACGAAAATGTCGTTAAGTTTGCTCGGGCCATGCAATCGAAACTTCGTCATACTCGTGTTAAGTCTAGTAGCGGTTGTTCAATATTTTCGGTTCGAGGGTGTTGCTGAAGCGTATATGCAACGTAGCGCGACATCGATGTAGTTATATAAATGGCTCTGAGCACTATGCGACTCAACTTCTGAGGTCATCAGTCGCCTAGAACTTAGAACTAATTAAACCTAACTAACCTAAGGACATCACACACATCCATGCCCGAGGCAGGATTCGAACCTGCGACCGTAGCAGTCCCGCGGTTCCGGACTGAGCGCCTAGAACCGCTAGACCACCGCGGCCGGCGTAGTTATATAAACACAGACATGTGGCCAAGAATTCAGTGTGGCATTCTTGTCTTTCTGAGTGCGTGATTTAAATGTGGGAAAGTGAACCATAGAGACGTTATCACCAAATGCGTCCGAACAGGACTAACAAGCTTATTCTTTTCTTGGTTACCGAGGGACTAATACCTGTAAATATTGATCGGAGAGTTAAGAATGTGTGTGGGGCAATGTGGCTGTCGAAAGCAATTGTTGTGGAACTATGCGCCAAGGGGTGCTGCTGCTTCAGAGAATGCACGTCGTAATGCAGACTTTATGCCCACTCAAATGGGGGACATTCGAGCACCTACCCTCTTGTTCTCATCGCTTCCCATGGGATTATTACGTCTTCGGACTTTTAAAAAAGGCCTTAAAATGTCGATGGTTTCTGCCGGGCGAGGATGTGCAGCAGGTGGTTACGGACTTCTTCAGGCAGCAGGACACGATGTTTTACAAAACGGGGCATCTTCAACCTGGTGCCTCGGTGGTATTGTTGCCTCAGTGCTCGCGGCGATTTTGCCTAATTGGCATACCGATTCTGGACTATATGGCCTTCGTAAAGCAATTGTTTTATCGCTGCTTACATCATAGATACAACAAATATCTGGTGCAAAGCACTGCGGTGTCTTCAGTGAAATGCTAAAAATCTTCGTACTCACTATGATTCGAGATCCTAGAACGCAAACATTCTCAGACACGGAACAACTTCTCATGTCTCAAATATGCAGAATTACAGGCAACGTGTTTCGGATAAAGCAGTAAGAATCGCATGTCTTTTACTGCCATATGAAAATGCTCATTAGCATAGTGTTGCTCCCGTACATAGCGTACATATCATGTGGCATTATAATTGCCTGTCTTTGCCTCTTCTGAGGAAACTGCAGTCTCTTCGCATGTGACACTAATACTCGAGATTGAGGGGTAACGTGTTTCACTCCTACGCCAAAGATCATATTACACAGGTCCTACCCAACTGTTCGTTAGATTTTGAAAAAATTATTCAGCCGCAGTAGCCGAAAAGTCACCCTCAATGCGCAACGGTCTTCTCAAATGAGGCTGGAACACCGAATAGAGGTTCAGGGCATGCACTTGCGCTTGTTGGTGATAGACTACCATTAAAGACGAAAGAATCATCAATTATCAACAATATGTAAATGGAGAAGGCAATGGAAATCACTGCATTAAAGACACATAGAGCATTTCCGCAAGACATTCAGTTCTGTAACATAATTTCATGAAAATCATTATGCAAAAAACAAAAAAATGGATGTATAAGATCTATGGTTGAGACTGATCGGATAGGGTAATCAAGAGGACAAAGAACGAGGTTAACATCTTACGAATCTGATCTTGGAATATTAGAAGTCTGAAGGTTCTACTGAAACTAGAGGAATTGAAAAGACGATGACTAGGATAAAATTAGACTTGGTAAGTGTAGCGTAGGATTTAGGTTGAGTGGAGTTCAGGCTGAGGGTTGTACAGGTGTAGGGCTCCATTTAACAATTAATTTCTTTAATATCTAAATACTTCTGACAACAAAGCAGTAACACAGTTTCAATAAAACGATGTATCCTTCCGTAGCACTTAAAGATTCTTAATCAGGGCTCAAAACAAACAATACAACGAAATGTCTTCCATAAAATAAAGTCAAAATCGAATCTTTGCTCAATATAAATAACCAGGCAACAACATTAACAGTTTACAATGTAGGACCTCGACAACAAACAGTGATAATATTGTAGACAGTTTCTGCAATTAAAAATAAAATTCCAAAATAACTCTTAAAACTAAGCTAAGATCATTTACATGAGACATTACCACACACTGGTGTACTACTTCTACTACTACCATCAACAGATACCTTCCACAAGCTACACATACTGCTCAACAAAACTACCTACACACATATCTCAATATATTTTGACACAATAACACATATAACTGATCATTCACATAGAACGAATAACATGTATTCTTAGTACAATTGCGTGAACAACTGAGGTACGCCCATGGAGCAAGTTAAAGACAATTACTTTTGGCTGAATACATTTGACCATTATCAAAGTGTGTAATTTAACAAATTAACTTGGTCTCATTCACAGCAAAGACACACACACGTCCCACATGCCATCAGTAAGCAACCATAACTTGTAAACGACAACCATGGACTTCCACACAGAATGTAGTTTGCAATCGAATGCACCCAGTCCACAGATCGCACAACACACAGAGCTCTGTATCAACCACAAAATCACCAGGACGCAACCGTCAGGTGCTAAAGCACTCGAGTAGTGCTTCTCTTGACGTGCAGAAGCCGTTTCCTCCGCCTTCGTTGGGATCACTGTCCATTCTGCTGGATAAAGACACCAATCGCTCCATCAGGCTGCTGTCGCCTCATAGCGGCCTTGCCCCACCCTGACCATACCACAGCACACGAGCTTCTCAACGATCACGCTTTTGACTCTTCCCAGAACAAGCTCACTCATATCTATGTGGCGACTGACCATTGTAACTACTTCAGGCCCGACCATCGTTACTGACTTCTCGACTGCTGAGCCAATCCAGCCCTGGCGACGAGCTGGAGGCATCTGCATTCATACTTGACCATCAACATGCTGCCTGGTGAGTGCGAAACAACTCATCACTTATGAGAGTTTCTAAGATACCATTGTGTAATATCCCACATGTCAGTTTGTTATTAATGTCACAGCAGCCAGAAGGTATTCTATACCATTGATGCTCAAACTGGCGTAAATTCCTTCTGGGAATCGATGGAAATGACACGTTTTGCTGCATCCTTAGGACACGGTTAATTTTTATCATCCTATTACTTATTTTCCTGCAGGCAATCTCTTTGGAAAAGTAATACTGTCCAACATAGGAAAAAATCGTTTCTTTTTGGACACTCCTCGAGAAAATCCATTTTAACCAGCGCACTTATTTGACATTCACACCCTTTGCCTTGATCCACATACCTAGCGCCTCCAATTTCACGTGTTATATTTTCAAAACTACCTAAATGAACAGTTGGGTGAACATCACTGGTGATATACACTGAAGTGGTATAAGTCATGGGATACTTCCTGATAAAGTGTCAGACCTCCTATTGCCCGGCATAGTGCAGCGCTGCGGCGTGACATGGACTCAACACTCAACATGGCCTTGGAAGTCCCTTGCAGAAGTAATGAACCATGCTGCCCCTATAGCTGCCCATAATTGCGAAAGTGTTGGCCATGCAGGATTTTGTGGATGAATTGAGTTCTTCATTACTTCCCACAAATGTTCCATGGAATTCACGTCCGACGATCTGTGTGGCCAAATCATTCTCTCAAATTCTCCAAAATATTCTTCAGACCAATAGTGAACAATTGTGGCCCAGTGACATGGTGCATTGTCATCCATAAAAACTCCATCGTTATTTGGGAACATAACGTCCATGAATGGCTACATATTGTCTCGAAATAGCTGAACATCCAGAGTTTTCATTCTATTCTATGTAAACACAGCCAGTACAATTATGGAGCCACCACCAGCTTGCACAGTACCTTGGTTCCAAGGCTTTTTGTGGCCTGTGCTCCACCCGAACCCTGCCGTAAGCTCTTACCAACTGGGGACCCATGTGACAGGCAACGGTTTTCCAGTCGTCTAGGGTCCAGCTGTCATGACCATGAGCCCAGGAGGAACGCTGTGGGCGAAGTCGTACTGTTAGCAAGCGGACTCACTTCAGTCGTCCGCTTCCATAGCCCATTAACGCCAAATTTCGCTTCACTCTCCCAACATATATGTTTGTTGTACATCTTACACTGATTTCTGCGATCATTACAAGCAGTCTTGCTTGTCTGTAAGCACTGACAAATCTAAGAAAACGTCACTTCTCTCAGTCGTTAAGTGAAGCCCATTTTGTTGTCTCTGGTGAGAGGTAGTGCTTGAAATATGGTACTCCTTGCACATTCTTGAGAATGTGGATCGTGCAACAATGAATTCAAGTCTTTTAATTCGTGTGGTGTGACCATAACCACGTCATATGAATCACAGGAAGACAAATGACAGCTCCGCCGATGCACTGTCCTTTTATACATTCTGTATATGATACTACCGCCATCTGTATATGTGTATATCATTGTCCCATGAATTTTCTTATCTCAGTACATCTTCTGGTTTAATCCCATCTATAGCTTTGGCCACCATTTCAGTCTCAGTGGACAGAATATAAAATGTGCACATAGCTGTGCAAAACCGTGTTAACAAACTCTCTGAATTGCTCGTTTATCCCTTGTGCACATCTGTAATGTAATTCAGTTAGCTTCCGCACTGCTCGTGAAATCATACTCTCTCACATAGTTATTGCTTAACGTCGCCACTATATCCCCTTCAACAATTGTTATTACCATGCTACTTCACAAGCTACCCTTAGCATGCTGATCCATTAAACGCAGAAGTCCTATAATCCAGCCCTTCTGCTCTTTCAGCCATATCGTTTTACACAAGTATCAGGTATGGAATCAATAGAGAATTCGTTGTTATGAAACTTTAGTGCTAACGGATGGTAAATCCTAGTAAACTGCAATTTCCACACTTTATCTTCGCTTTCTAGCAGCTCAGCCTTACCCTATTGCAAAACGCCATCTTCAACTGCAGTTTTCAAATTAGTCTGGCTATCTTGCGCTAAACATACTGAGAGGAAATCAGCAATTAATACACCTGTCCTTCTCATGCTTTTGTACAACTCATCTAACCCAGATCATTAACAGATCATTATTCTATTCTTATAATGCATAGTACTTGCATGTAACATATGAACGTGGTCTCACGAAGGTGAATGATGCTGCAAGATGGCATCAGTATTTCAAATTACAAGGGGACTGACCTAAAAGCACTGACAGCGCTACACACACCCACGTGCTTGTAATTCAAATTACAAGGGGACTGACCTAAAAACACTGACAGCACTGCACACATCCATGTGTTGTGCCTCAGTCAACTCCACCAGTACCCATGACCTACCGAAGCTGCAAAGCTGAGGAGGAGTCACCCTCCACCATATTAGCCTGAATCACCTCACAATTGAGATCTGTATCCTCCACAATGCTCACAGCCGTGACAGAAACATCACATAGCATAATGTCTAATGTTAACAGCTAAGTACAGGCCATGCTGGTTCTAGATGATCTTCAATTATACCACATTCTCTGGAAGGTTTGTGCCACAAAAAAAAGATGAAAACCTCTTGGGTCCCGAGTTTGAACGAACCTAGTCACTACTTAAATTTAAAATAAAAGTTATCAACAATAGCAGCCGAAACTCTCGGCTTAAGAATTAACTCTCATACTGCCAATGGCCTTGTCAAAAAGGCTGGGCCGGCCGGTGCAGCCGAGGGGTTCTAGGCGCTTCAGTCTGGAACCGGGCGACCGCTACGGTCGCAGGTCCGAATCCTGCCTCGGGCATGGATGTGTGTGATGGCCTTAGGTTAGTTAGGTTTAAGTAGTTCTAAGTTCTAGGGGACTGATGACCTCAGATGTTAAGTCTCATAGTGCTCAGAGCCATTTGAACCAAAGAGGCTGGAGGAGTTGACAGAAGTTCATGGCATTTTCTTGCCCATAGAGATGGAAACTGCTCCTAAGAGGTGGAATGCAGCAATGTTCAGTGGAATGAGAATGCTGAAGGAAATGGAAATCACTGCGTCAAGGAAACCTTATGTGTATCCATAGGGCGTGTGGCCTGTAACTGAGAAAAATGTTATGACGGTCTTTCCATTGTCAAAAGATTGCGGATTAGTCTTCTATTCATACGTCTGGGAGCAGACTACCAAGGTGGAGGTGATCATGCAGAAAACTCTGAATAACCAAAAAAGGGATAACATAATCTCTGTCAACCACAAAACCACTAGAGTGCAGTCATCTGCTGCTAATCCACTCAGGTAATGCTCCTCTCGACATGTAGAAGCCCCTTTCTTTATCTCCATTGGGATCGCTATCTCTCTGGCTGGGTAAAGACACCAACTGCCCAACCAGTCTCTTGTGTCCATACAGTAGCCATGACCCACACTGACTTACTGAAGTCTGGCTGACCATAATGCAGCACACCAACCACTCTAGGTCCTCTACGTTGACAGTACCTGGAACTCGTACACTCGTACTTGTGCAGCAGCTGACTTCTCAGTACCTTCAGCCACAACCTGTCATTATGGACACCTCAGCTACCAGACCAATCCAGCCCCTGGCAATGAGCTGCACTGCTTCACTGTGGCGACCACAGTGGTATCTTTTCTGTAAATTGAAGGTGGAGGGGGAAGAAAGGAAGGGAAGGGGAGGAACTGTTGTTGTCAGTTGCACTGGGACTTGGTGCAAAGTGGTGATGAGCGAAAACGGATACTGAACCAGGAATCGCACCTGGGATCTCCTGCTTACTAGGCAACCTTTTTAATGCAAATGTTCTGACCTCTTTTTCTGAATGAACTTTCCCAGCACCCAAAGGGAAGGTGATGGCAAAGCGAGCTGGTGTCACAACACAAGGTCTGGCCACCATGTCCCACTACCTCCACACCACCTCCCCAGGAACAAGGAAAGTGTAGGGACCGTGGAGTAGTGGTACAAATAATATCTATGATTTATTTATTTTCTTTCTTAACCGCCAGGCCATGGACGATGGAACAGGAAGTGTCTCTGCCACTTGGGGGGATACGTGACTCCAAATATTTACATATTGTATTCATTGCAGAATATCGAGGGCATGTAAACCATGGTACAGGAGCCCAGCTCATAGTTGGGAATCCGGTGCTGGCACCACAATGCTAAGACTCTTCCAGTTTCCTTATATAGCGATGGTCTCCATATTTTTGGTGGTGGTGGTTAGTGTTCAACGTTCCGTCGACAACGAGGTCATTAGAGACGGAGCGCTAGCTCGGGTTAGGGAAGGATTGGGAAGGAAATCGGCCGTGCCTTTTCAAAGGAACCATCCCGGAATTTGCCTGAAACGATTTAGGGAAATCACGGAAAACCTAAATCAGGATGGCCGGAGACGGGATTGAACCGTCGTCCTCCCGAATGCGAGTCCAGTGTGCTAGCCACTGCGCCACCTCGCTCGGTCCACATTTTTGCCAATAAGCAATGTCGCCTCTGTCTTTTATTTCAACCATCCTGTGTGTTGTGAGAGCAGCATAGTTTACACCATGTGTCACACGGTGTCCAGCGTTCTGTGAGAGCCAATCGATGGAAATGTGTTAATGTCGGTTTAGCGCCTGACACAGACCTCGAAGTCCTGGCGGAAAAACATAATGTATGGCGTTGTACGGACCCATAGCCATACACTGCCGGATGTGTTACAGCAAAAAAAACATCAGATCAAATTGCTTATGAAATAACAACATAGGGAATCTCTCTTGTGATTGATAGTCTCTGTTATGTTGTCCCGCTACAGTACGGGTGAAGCAACTTTACACTGCTCTGTGCAATACACTTTGACCACTAGCCCCCTGCTACAGTGGAACATTACCTGCATATTTAATAGGATCATCACATACTCTCGATATCAGCACGCAAACTGTATTTGTTTTCGATGTGCCAGGAGAGAGCAATGCGGTAGTATCTTATGAATTTCTTTCCAGAGTGACGTTAGTGAAGTTTTTATAGTTCTTAGTTTATGTCTTACGTGATACAAAAAAAACAAGGAGTTAGGGAATGCCTGGGTGACAGGCAGGAATGCACCCTGAGAGACGCAGATTTCCATCAGACTGTATTGTCTGTATGTTGTTTGGAAATGCACCGCAATTCAGTATCAAAATCTTCGTCCTTCTTCCAGTACACATTGATGTGAAGTCTTCCTCACTTTACTGGTAAGAAACAACCAAATTTTTCACAGATTTAAAGATAACCGAATTTCTACAGATTTGTTGTTGTAAAATATTCAAAGAGCTATATCACCCTCAAAAATGTGTCCATCTGACCTAATACATTTTTCACAACATTTCTTCGATTGATTAAAGCAATTTTCAAGGTTAGTTGAAGCTATGCCGCATAGTGCCACCAGCGATATTTGTGTCATTTTTTCAGTATACGGAACATGCTTCCCTTTTAAGTCCCGTTTCATTCTAGAGTACAAGAGATGATTCTCAGGGCCGAATTCGGTGTATTTGTTATTGGTCGAAAACGGCCTGGCAGTCAACGTTGTGTGAGCAGCAGTACTGTCACAGTGTAGCAACTAATTCCTCGATCGCCTCCAGAAACCGTTTTAACCCTTTAAAATTTTTTTCCTATTTTTTTTTTTTTGAGCAGATTTTAAGCACGTTTTTCTCTCACATCCCCATATTTCACTGTTTCTTGTGACACCCAATGGTATACGAACCAATAGAAAAACCTATTACTGGATAGTGATTTCCTCCGTCCTGAAAGACAATGGAAGCGGGCAGCACAGTTTTAACAGCAGTATCACCCATGTTTCAAACAAACTCCGGTGCCCAGCGTGAAACTCTAAGCACGAATATGTAAACTTCTGCATGTCTCAGCTGAAGATGAGCCTTAAAACTATCTAAATCCAGTTCATAACAATAAAGTGATTTTTATGTATTATGTCAGCTATAGCTATGTAAGGTACGCACCATCAATTCCACTTAACTCTCTCCTAGAAGCGATTGACTTTCTTCGTCTAGAGATTGATGCTACTTCTGCTACATAATATAGATCATTTGGAATATGCTACATACAGTCAACTTGTAACAATCCTCCGTATTTCATTAACAGCTGATGTACGTATAACGTACGGGGGAACTTGTTCTGCGGTATGCCATTGCTGACATACACTGAACATATGTATCTCATTGGCAAGGCTATCAGACTGCAAATCTGTTTGTTTGGTGTGCAAATTTCCTTGTTGTTACTCACACAGGAGCAATGACTATTTATACTGTACTAATACCGCTGTATTCATAGCTTTCTGTATGTTTTATCTACGGGTACACACTGCCAACTGATTTCGTTGCAGTGTTACCTAGCAGTCTGCTGTCGTGCTATTGACACTGCCCAGCAACTGTCAGCAGATAAAACTTTGAATAAAATGATAATATCAATTGACATTTGTATGCTTTCCTTCTCACCCAGCTGCCACTGTCTAATAAGCTACTTTATGATCACTTCGGAAAGATGCTGTTTCATTACCTGCTCAGAAATCTGTCTGATATCAATGTAATTCAATTAGTCCCCTATACACCGAAGGCTATGACCATGATGCATCAGCTGATCATCGCGCCTCTTAAGTGTTGCTTTCCTACTTAATACACAGAATATATACACACATACACCCATGCATACATTCAAGCATACCGTAACCACATCAGAAATACCTGTTATGAAAAATTAACTACTGGCATAAATATATCATAACCTATGATCGTATGTCGAAATAAGAGATAAAGTTACTGTTTAACATTAATTTCAATGCTTTTTGTAATGCATGTCGGAAAAAAATCGCAGCACCATGAAGGAGGTATGATACTCAAACGAAAGCTGGCAGAGGTGTTTCTACATTTAAAAGCTGATTTCGCTAGTAGGATGCAAATCAGGTTTGCATTAAATACTAGAGATGGGCTAAACTGTTCTTTTCAGAGATTGGATCAGAACTGTTCACTCCCTGAAATGAATTAGCTCTTTTTCATGACTCACCACTCATTTACAATAGAAAATAAATGGAAGGCACATTGCCCTTTAAACTTGGTTTATTCCAGTACTATACCTGTATTTTGATCTTATTTGATCCTATTTTGAAGTAACACAGATAATGAGTAAGGATTTTGTATTGTTTATTGAAATTTCCACGATATGACAAAGTTTTTGATTATTGATTTATTTTGCACTATCGTGGTTTTTTGGGTGATCGGAAAATGTTGTAACTTGAGATTTACATTAACAATATATTTGGCTATAACGTATTAAAATTTCATTAACCTCATACAAATACATCGCAAGCCATATATTTTTAAAGTGAACGTTTCCTTTCGAAGACGCCTAAAATCGCAAAATCCGTACCAGAATAAGAAAAAAAAATATAAATTTGACTGTAAAACGAAAGTGCTGCATATAGCCTTACGCAGAATAAAACAAGGAAAATATTGGTGTATCACATTTTGCGATACGTTTATCGGTTCGCTCGTAATTAAAGCGTAAATTCGAGTGTCTATAATAAAAATCCTATAGTAAGAGGAGTCATCAGGAACCTAATCTGATCAGTTTAAACAAATAAAAATAAAATAAAAACAATTGATGTATACATAACATAATAATGTAATATACATAGCGGCATTACTACGAAGAACAATATCCAGTGGGGACGAACTCCGATGCAGAGGCGCTGAGTCGAGCAGGTCGAGCCGCGAGCTGCATTACTGCGTGAGCTGAGACCGCAGAGACCACAGTGACACCTGAGTCGCTTTGCTCGACGCTCTGGCTAGAGTCGAGACGGTGGGGCGAGCGTTGAGCGGGCGAGTTCCGAGGGAGGGGGTAGCGGTGAACTTACCCGCTCCGAGACAAATAGTTCGTTCCCTTGCGAGCGGGTTTTTGCAAGTAGTTCCTATGTTATCCGCTAGGTGGCTCTCTGTCCTGTTGCTCGCATCTACTGCCCAGAGGGCAGGACGTGGGACAGAGTGCGATGCGAAGTTACGCTGCGCCAGACACTGCGCGGCAGACGACGCACAGAGACGCCACGGCATATGTGAAACACAAAATCCAATGGGGCACTGCACAATGCAGGCAGCCAAGGTAGAAGCAGGGCAGAGGCCGGCGCTGGCTGTGTTGTGTGGCGTGCACTGTGCTGTGACCAGCAGAGGCGCTGCTGATATGCTCCGTCTCTCTCTCTCTCTCTCTCTCTCTCTCTCTCTCTCTGCTGTGGGAAACGTTTGGAGCTACCGTTCTTTTTTTCTGAATCACTGATTGTTCACTCCTTTGAAAGATTGAACTCTATGAATTAGTTCAAGAGCGGATCCCCCATCTCTATTAAATACGCGCTGTAATGGTCGTGAATGATACTCACCTTTGAAACTAGACGTCCTGAGTTGATGTTAGTCAAGAACGCCTGCAAGGCGCAATATCTCGTGTATTAAAGTGACCGCTTTCAGCACGTTTATTCAGCCATCTTCAAGTTATGGGCGCCATTTAGCTGCAGCTGGCGGTGCGATGAACAGCTGCATATGGTCACAACCGCTGTGACCATACGCAGCTGTCCACCACGGCGCCAACTCCAACCAAATGTTGCTCATAATCTAAATATGGCCGCTTATATGTGCTGAAGCCGCCCATTTTAATGAAAAAGATATGCTGCGATCTTGACTCTTTTTCTTGATTGGTCATGTATTATTTTGATTCCAAGGAACCAGAATTTATTCACTTATGGCGTATCTCATTTCTGCTACTCATCACTACCTCCGTCTTCCTCCAATTTCTTCTCACCCAATAGCGTACACTCATTAAACTTGGGAAGTGACAAGCGATCAGGCATGTCCATTTTCATTTAATATCATAGTAATACTCTAGTTAGAGTGCAATTAGGGGTCAGAATATGATAATCATGTTTATAACAATGAAAATGTTTGTACTGGCCTAGAACTAACTTCAAATCTTAACTATATTTAATATGGTCAGCTCTTCTTTTGTTTTTACTTTTGAAAGTGCGTGAGAACAGGGCCTGGATCTGCGACCGGCACAGAAATGTGTGACTTAACGAAAAAGGCAGCATCTGGCATCTGCGCAGTCAGGCACCGTCAGGCTTTGTCTCCATGAAAGTCGCCTCGCCGGAGTAGCTCCAGGTGGTCGGAGCTGTTGTGCGTATATGGACGGCTAAATAGATGCCAGGGAAGGGACTTCATCAGTGGAAGGCCAGCACTTTCCCGTGTTCTAAGGAGCGCCTTCAGCAGTTAACAAAGAAACACAGCTTATAGTAAAATAAGAGCCAAGCCTCTGGTATAGCTTTTTACTATCAGAGTACGTCTGATATGAGGCTAGTTGCTGGGCGCGGAAAAATGTGATTGGTAAAAATGTTTACGACCCCACAAAGACGGAGCAGAACTAGAAGTATTTTGAGAAAGATGGGGCAACCGGAAAGTCATTGGCGTTTCATTGCGACACACTTTCTTGGCACGAATTTTGTGCAACAAGAAATCATGCCACTGTGCGGCTGGGTGTCCTTATTAAGTGATTGGTGGGCATGTCCTGTTTAGCAGGAGGAAAAGGGCAGGCTGTACGAATGATCCAGTGTATAGGGGTTGGTTGCGGCCCGGAGACGTGGACATACCGAAGATTTTGTCCAGATATAAGTAGGCACGGATCTGGTGCGAATCTTAGCAGCCAAACAGGGTGCTGAGATCGTGTTGGCGGAAGCACGACCGTCGCTTTGTACTGCAGAAACACAGACCAGATGGCGACTTTCTGCAGATACTTTGCTCAAAATTTACAGTCGCCATTATTAGCGCCACCAGCGTTATAGGACAGCTATTGGTCTGTATTTTCTCTGATCGTTGCAGTTATCCGTTTCAAGTCCAGCATTGCTTTAGTAGATGCATTCCTCAATCTGTTAGGCTAACAGTCACTGTATTCGTTGGAATGAAAACCTGGGAGTGATTATAGAAAGCCAATTGCATATAAAGGTCATGTTCTCATTTACCTCCAAGTAATGCTGAAAACCAGCAGGTTTATTTGCTATTAGTTACTTACGGCACATTTTGTTATACCAGTTCAAGTTATTTCATAATCAGATTCGTTTCAGGCGCGATTGTAATTAAATTAATTAATGTGTTCCTCTAAAACTTGTTTCTCTTAAAACCTTCCGTTAATATCAAATTTAATACTATGTAATTCTCCACTTCAGGATTCACAGCAAGTGCCATAAATTCTGCTCGTCAGTCATCCCATTGTAAACCATAATTTCATCTTGGGTATTAAAGGTGTGTGCGGCTCTTGATTAACATCTTGGGTCAGGGTAAACGTTTCAAACAAGTACGGGACTTTTGTCATTGAATCTCATCACTCTGAAATTTAATCCCACTCCTGGCCCTCCCTCTTATTTCCGTCATTGCTTATTCGATGTATAGAGTGAGCAATGTGGGCGAAAGACTGCACTCGAAAGTTACAGTGTCTGTTTTAAGTTTGATGGATTGTTAATTGAGGGGTTACCATGCTAAAGGGGCTAAGCACCAATTTTGCAGAAATAGTGTTTTATACGTTATTAGGTGATATGTGAACAAGGCTTTTACATACTAAAAGTCCTATCTCCAATGGTGGATAACGTGGGAGTCGAAGGCCAGTAGATGACATAAGGAGTAACTCCTTACGACTTGTTCATGCTAGGTGGGATAAGTGCGGAAAGCAGTACATGAGTTCGCCATACTGGAGATAGAGATTATACATTTCCGCGTGCTCCTGACGTTCTGTGTCCTGTCTATTGGGTGTCTTCATTGGCGTTACGAGAATATGAGTAACGCAGCAAAGCAAAGTAACGGAAAAACTGATAACGCTAAAAGAGGTCAGTTATTGAGAAAAGAGCAAATATGGGGAAGCGTTTTGTTCCTGATGTTGCAATCAGCATCATAGCAACAGCTCGCAATAAGCAACCATTTAAAATTGTTCAAATGAGAGGCAGTAATTTTGTAGACTTTCAGCAAGAAGCTGATCCGATCATTAACACAACTTAGGTTAATAGAAAAAAAGCTTTTTTTTTCAGTTCATTCCGGTGTTGGTACAGCAACCAGTATGTGTCATATTAAGAAACAAGCACTCTTCTTTGCGGTGTTTAACTTTTTATTATTTTCGAATGACGTGATATTTAGGCATCTTCGGATTAACTGATATTTGGTATCGATGGGTACATCGGATGCCAAGCACAAAATATCCCAGTAGGTAAAGGCCCTTTCTCAAAGTCTTCGAAACATTGCGCAGTGTCATTACGGCATGTGACGCAGTCCAATGAAAACCAAACGAGATCGGTTCAAATGGCTCTGAGCACTATGGGACTTAACATCTGAGGTCATCAGTCTCCTAGACTTAGAACTACTTAAACCTCACTAACCTAAGGACATCACACACATACATATCCGAGGCATGATTCGAACCTGCGAGAGTAGCAGCAGTGCTGTTCAGGAATGAAGCACAGAGGACCGCTCGGCCACAGCGGCCGGCAAACGAGATCGGTCTTACAGTAAGTCTTCACATCATAAACATGCTGACTCCCCACATCACACTATGATGTAAAGACTTGCTGCAGGCCTGATCCCACTTGGTTTGCACTGGACTGCGGCACATACCGTTACAAGGACACTGCGCAGCGTTTTTTAAAGCCTTAACAAGGGGCATTTATGTGCTGGGATATTTTATGCGCGGTATTCCATGTACCCACCGCTACCAATTGTCACTCAATCCCTAGATGCCTAAGTAAACGTGAAACGCGTCATTGGCAAAAGGTTAATACCTAAGTTCTGCCTGAAGGGTTGAAAGCACCACGCTTCGATTAATTTCGATGAAAAAAAAGACATTTGGTAAAATAGAGGGATGGGAAATGATAAAAAGCGTTGAAAAAACGGTGGCGAAGAGAAGATTTCAAACTGAGGACATTCACGACATCATTGCTGGAAAAGGATTGGCTTCAGAGAAGAAAAGAGATCTCGTATATATTATGGATTACCTACGTGAGATGCCCAGTTTTACAGTGAATTGCGCCAAGTCTGAACAGTAAAATCATTACTAAAAGTGGAAATGTTACAAATTTTGTTAGTTGGAGAGCCAGTTTAACATCTCAGTGCAAATGTATTCAGAAAAGTCAGTGTTTACTTAGTGTATTTTGTATCATGATAACTTGCTTTGCTAAAGTCAGTGAAAAAGTACTAATCTGGAGTTAGAGTATATTTATTTATCTTTACGTTATAGTAATAAAGTTTATTCTGGACTATGTTTTGTCCGCGACTTCGTTGTCATGGATGTCGAACCCACATGAATTTTGAAAAATCCTGAAGTTTAATGTCGTTGAGAAAAACGGATATAAAAAACTGAAGGTGAAGCTGTTAGAGGTGCGCGACAGTAAAGAACTGATGTCTTTGTAAGCACAAATACAGATATCTGAAGTATGAAATACCAATAGATCTGCATAGGGGAACAGCAATCGTATCACTTCACTTATATTGATAAGACACGATGGATACCTCTGAAGAAATGTACGACAGTGATTATTAGTGTCAAATGGACAAACGTACCAATAATATTACTAGCGTCAACTCAACGAACTTATCAGTGATGGTTGTTACACGAATTCAAGAATAAATTCAAGAGTGTTTATGGATAACGGGATTAAACTGTTAACATTATTATTAAGATGAAAAACGTATGAAAAGTACTTTTCACGAATTCTATCATTTCTGTTCTGATTTTTTACTTTAGTTTTATGAAATTTCTATTGTCCTCATTTTTTTCCAAGGTAATAAAATTATCCTTCCACGAAACTGAAATCAATCCACATTTAAAAAAATTTCCTCCGTTTCTTATTTTTTGCTAATTTTACACATTTTCATGGAGAACTTACGCTTGATCAAAAATTAGATTGTGTCAAAATTGGTTTTATAAAAAAGAACCCAAATGTACCTTAGATAGTTTCCCTGTGTCTCCTAAGGTTTCCGATTTCCTGTACAGGCCCATTTAAAGAAAACACTTTGTATGAGCTGATAACTCGGCTTCTAGGCGGCGTATCAAAATGAAACATTTACCAAATTTTAAGTTAAACCTCGAGATAGAAAACACATTTGGTGAAACAGAGAAGTGAAAAATGAGAGGAGTGTTGAAAAAAGGGTATCGCAGTAAATATTGGAAAACCATCACATTCTGTGGGGCCACAGGTGCAAAAGGATCGTCTTGAGGAAAGAAAAGAGACCTAGAAAGGTTTACAAAATACCTACCTTAGGTCCACAAACAATGTTAGAGCAAACGATGAGAGGACTGAAAGGTAAAACTATTACTAGAGTTGGAAATATGACAAAATTTGTTTGTTGTACTTTGCCAGTTAAGCACTTCGGTGCAAATTTATTGAGAAAAGTCAGTGTTTACGTCGTATTTTTGGATTATAAAAAGTCCGAACAGGTCTCAGAAGGCAGAATGGTGCCAATCGCCGCCAGGTCATCCTCAACCGACAGCCGTTACAGGATACACTTCGAGGGGCATATGGTCGGCACACCGTTCTCCGGGCAGTTGTCAGTTCTCATGAGGAGAGACGCTACTTCTCAATCAATTAGCTCCCCATTTGGCGTCACAAGAGGTGAGGGCACCCCGCTCCCTAACAGCGCTCGGAAAACCCGGAGAGTCACACATCCAGAGTGACTGTAGGACGATACAAGATGACGTGGACAGGATTTGTGATTGGTGTAAAGAATGGGAGCTAACTCTAAATATAGATAAATGTAAAGTAATGCAGATGAATAGGAAAAAGAATCCCGTAAAGTTTGAATACTCCATTAGTAGTGTAGCGCTGGGCACAGTCACGTCGATTAAATATTTGCGCGTAAAATTGCAGAGCGATATGAAGTGGGACAAGCATGTAATGGCAGCTTTGGGGAAGGCGGGTAGTCGTCTTCGGTTCATTGGTAGAATTTTGGAAAGATGTGGTTCATCTGTAAAGGAGACCGCTTATAAAACACTAATACGATCTATTCTTGAGTACTGCTCGAGCGTTTGGGATCCCTATCAGGTCGGATTGAGGGAGGACATAGAAGCAATTCAGAGGCGGGCTGCTAGATTTGTTACTGGTAGGTTTGATCATCACGCGAGTGTTACGGAGATGCTTCAGGAACTCGGGTGGGAGTCTCTAGAGGAAAGGAGGCGTTCTTTTCGTGAATCGCTACTGAGGAAGTTTAGAGAACCAGCATTTGCGGCTGACTGCAGTACAGTTTTACTGGCGCCTACTTATATTTCGCGGAAAGACCACAAAGATAAGAGAGATTAGGGCTCGTACAGAGGCATATAGGCAGTCATTTTTCCCTCGTTCTGTTTGGGAGTGGAACAGGGAGAGAAGATGATAGTTGTGGTAAGAGGTACCCTCTGCCATGCACCGTATGGTGGATTGCGGAGTATGTATGTAGATGTAGATGTAGATCCAGATGTTAGCCAGCCCGACAGTGATTAACTTTGGCGACCTGACGGGAGCCGCTGCTAACACTGGAGCAAGGACGTTGATATTTCTAGATCGTGTCAACTGATAACTTGCTTTGCTGAAGTCAATGGACTAGTTTTAATGAGGAGTTATAGCATATTTATGTTTATCTTGTTTGAATTAAGTTAATGTTGAATAACCTAGAAAGTACATTTTGTTACTTTGTCCTTTTACCAGGATAAACCTTAAATAGTCAACCGGAAGAAGATGAACAAATACAGGCATGTGTAGGGAAATAATAGGCACCTTTTGCGGAAATTCACCAGGACGGTGTTACGGCGGGGCTCAGCAGCTGGGGCGGAGGGGTGCTACGCGACACGGGGCGGTGACGTGCGGTGTGGGAGCGCCGGTAATGGCCCGCCGCGGGCAGCGCTATCTGCGCCCGCATCAGCGCGGCGCGGCGCGGCCCGGTAGCGGCGGCGCGCGCCACTTGCTACCGCCGGCCGCAGCCGCAGCCGCGGTCACGCCTCGCCGACAGATGGCCCGCCGCCTCCCCACGCCCCACGCCCCACGCCGGACGCCCGCAGACCGTTCCAGCATTTCACGCCCGCCGCCGATAAACATTAGTGCCGTGCTCGTCGGTAAACTCGGCGTATATCTCCCGCCGGAGCTACAGATCGCCGCAGCCGCCTCCGTGTTTCTCCATGTGTCAGCCTGTTATCTGCGGCGTCATGCGTCGTCGCGGGAGCAGCCGCCGCCGCTGTTCCCACAGTTCCACGGGGAAGCCGTGTAAGGGTTCCGATGCCGTTAACAGCCGCGCTATTGGCACTGTTTGCGCAGTGAGAGTCGCTTGTAGGCTTCTTAACTGTCGCTAAGCATTTGACTACCGAATGAACCGTCCACTTCCATTCCCACCGTACAAATGACGGCATTTAAATACGTCGAACTTGTTAGTCCTGCTCCTTTAACACTGGTGGATGTTGAGATATTTCCATTAATAAAACAGATTTTGAAGATGCATTCCAGTGAAGTCCACCTTGTTGCGCATGGTTTTAATTAAAGTGCAGATGCTCATTGGGTTCGTATGGCAGTGAAACTTGGTAAATATGGTAATGCATTAATGCGAAACCGATTTACGCCAGCAAAAAATTAGTACCAGTTTTTGCCACCAGGTGAAAATCTGGCGCTGTACTCTGTATGACGATACGACACCCACAATGTTGTCTGACAAGACATAATGTGAGTGAACAGTACGGCTATCGCGAAGAGAGGCAGTGAGCTGGTACTGAAACTTTCACACGTGAACGGCAATAATTGCAGTGTTGAATTAAGAGACTATCGCCAACTGAAAGATCTCAAGAGAGGCGCGAGGTCATCAAGCAGTTTAAAGAAGATTATACTGAATTTAGAAATCAGGGGTGAGCTTCGTGTGACAACTGCAACACGAAGGCGTCATAACCCAGTGGAAGCTATTGACGAGGTTGCTTTTGCTGTAACTGGCCATGCAGCACGCGCCCCGGATAATGCTAGTGTTCGTGTTCGTGCAGCCTCAAGAATTGTTCACCCCATCATGAGGAAAGTTCTACGGTCTATTTTACACATTTTAAACAGGCACTAGCACAAGATCCAGACGGTGCAGCAACTGAAACCTCATAATCTGCAGTAACATTCTGAATTTGCTTTTCAGTTTCAGGCACGAATCGAAGTTGGTAACATGAGCCCGGGCAATATTACATGGAGTGATGAGGCACATTTTACAATGAGGTGACGAAAGTCATAGGGCAGTGATATGCACATATACACATGGCGGTAGACAAGGTATAAAAGGGCATTTCGCTGGCGGAGCGGTCATTCGTATTCAGATAGTTCAAAAGGCTCTGAGCACTACGGGACTTAACAGCTGAGGTCATCAGTCCCCTAGAACTTAGAACTACTTAAACCTAACTAACCTAAGGACATCACACACATCCATGTCCGAGGCAGGATTCGAACCTGCGACCGTAGCAGTTGTGCGGCTCCAGACTGAAGCGCCTAGAACCGCCCGGCCACACGGGCCGGCGGTCATTCGTATTCAGATGATTCATGTTAAAAAAATATTCTCCGACGTGATTATGGCCACACGACGGGGATTACCAGACTTTGAACCTGGGATGGTAATCCAGGGACAATCCATTTCGGAAATCTTTATCTATGACCTGCCATACGTAGTGTCAATAGTGTGCCGAGAATACCCATGTTCAGGCATTACCTCTAATCATGGACAATGCAATAACCCACGGCCTTCACTTAACGTCCTTAGAACAGCGGGGTTTGCGTAGATTTGTCAGTGCTAACACACAAGCAATACTACATGAAATAACCGCAGAAATAATCGTGGCACGTACGTGCCCATTAAAACAGTGCGGCGAAATGTGGTTTTACTGGGCTATGGCAGCACGACATTGCGACTATGTCGGTTGCACCATAGACGATTGGAAAAACATGGTATGGTCAGATGAGTCCCGATTTCAGTTGATAAGAACTGATGGTACAGTTGGAGTGTGGCACAGACCACCCGAAGCCATGGACCCAAGTTGTCAACAAGGCATTGTGCAAGGTGGTGGTGCCTTCATAATGATGTGGACTGTGTTTACGTGGAATGGACGGGGTCCGCCGAACGCTCGGCTATATGGAGATCATGTGCAGTCATTCATGGAATTCATGTTCACAAACAGTGATGGAAGTTTTGTGGATGGCAATGCACCATCTCACCTGCCCACAGTTGTTCGCGATCGGTTGGAAGAACACTCTGGAGAGTTCAGGTGAATGATGTGTCACCCATACGGCCAGACATGAATCCCGTCGAATATTTATGGGACATAATCTAGAGGTCAGTTCATGCACAAAAACCCTGAACCGACAACACTTTCGCGATTACGGGCTCCTATAAAGTCAACATGGCTCAATATTTCTGCAGGGGATTTCCAACTACTTGCTGAGTTCACACCACGCGGAGTTGCTGCACTACACTGGGCAAAAGGATGTCCGACACGATATTTGGAGGTATCCAACGATTTTTTTTCGCCTCAGTGTATACTGCAGTGTTTAGTGAACACACAGAACGGCCGAATTTGGGGTACTGTTAAACTGCGTGTTGTGCGCTATGAGTCATTTGCACTCACCGTATATGACTGTGTGATGTGGGTTCACAAGCACCTTTACGATCGGTCCACAGAGGGCCCGTAAGGTGTACCGTCACGTCTGCACGTTATCCAGACCTCCTTGTACTGCATGTGATTCCCGCTTTGGAAGAGCTCAACTGTGTAGACACCACCGTTTTCATGCATAGTGACGGGCACCTCACGCCTCTCGGACAGCGAAAGATCAGCTTATTGCAACATGTTACCGACAGAGGTTTTCTAGATGCATGGTCTCCAAGGTCACCTCATCTGACTACGCGACTTTTGACTCTCGGCGTACATAAAAGAACGTGTTTACCAGGGACACGTACAGTCTTTACCTGATGTGAAAGCCGTATACAGGAATACATTGCTCAGATTCCAACGAAACTGCTGCGAGCAAGTGTTGATTACATTGTTTTAAGGATGCAGCATTTCTTCGACGTCTCTGGTGCTCACACTGAACAAAGTGACGGTTAATAATGAAATCAACATTATGCCTTCCTCACTTGTCTAACCTTTGGTCCCAACACCTCGTTCCTAATCCATTACATTTGGAAATCTTTCTATACGTCTTTATTGCGTTCACAGCGCCATATTTGCACCTGATGGCCAAAACTGGAACTAATTTTTTCTTCCATTGCAAATATGTTCCACATTAACGGTTTAGAATATCCGCCAGGTTTTTCTGTCATACGATAATTCCAACACATACTGGACTTCTATGAGTATCTGCACTTTAATTATAGCTGTCCAGTAGAAGACATCGTTTGGTTACTTTTGTTTGACGTAAACACGTTGCAGCACTTTTTGGAACCGCGGGACTGCTACGGTCGCAGGTTCGAATCCTGCCTCGGGCATGGGTGTGTGTGATGTCCTTAGGTTAGTTAGGTTTAAGTAGTTCTAAGTTATAGGGGACTTATGACCTAAGATGTTGAGTCCCATAGTGCTCAGAGCCATTTGAACCATTTAGCACTTTTTGTGCTATCTTCAGTGAATTTTATTGATTCTCTTTCTGAAAATTATTATTACATGTTAATTTTTTGATGAAGTTACATGAATTGGATTTTCCGCTTTTGCTTGTTTACGTACAAAAAAAATGGTTCAAATGGCTCTGAGCACTATGGGACTCAACTTCTGAGGTCATTAGTCCCCTAGAACTTAGAACTAGTTAAACCTAACTAACCTAAGGACATCACACACATCCATGCCCGAGGCAGGATTCGAACCTGCAACCGTAGCGGTCTCGCGGTTCCAGACTGCAGCGCCTAGAACCGTACGGCCACTTCGGCCGGCTGTTTACTTACAAAGGAGCGATAATTAGGCATCAAATTTTAGCTTAATTTAAATGCACAGCTAAGGACCATACATTATGGTACATGGATGCGGGATTTGTCCACTCTTCGCTTTCATTAATGCTTGGAATCTGCTGGAGACGCTTTCAGTGAGGCTTCTGAAAGTCTGCAGAGGAATGGGAGCTCGTTCCTGTCGTGAAAATTACGTTCTAACGCATCCCAAAGCTATTCCGTTCGGTTCGGGTATGGACTCTGGGCAAGTCAGTCCATTTCAGTAATGTTATTATCCAAAAACCATTTCCACGCAAATGCTTCTATACGATGTTATGTAATGTTATATTATGTTAACCGGGGACCTAGAAACGACGGAGAGGCTCCGTCGCCGCCGCTGCCGCAGTGGTCCGCAACCCCACGACGACTACCGCACCCCACACCGAACCCAGGGCTATTGTGCGGTCGGCCCCCGGTGGACACCCCCAGGGAATGTCTCACACCAGACGAGTGGAACCACTATGTTTGCGTGGTAGAGTAATGGTGGTGTACGCGTACGTGGAGAACTTGTTTGCTCAGCAATCGCCGACATAGTGTAGCTGAAGCGGAATAAGGGGAACCAGCCCGCATTTGCCGAGGCAGATGGAAAACCGCCTAAAAACCATTCGTGCCGGTGTCCGGTGCTTCTTCCCGCCCGGAAAGCCGCGCGTTAGACCGCACGGCCAATTCTATACGATACTGTACGTTGCTATGCTGATACAAATATAACTGTAGGCAGTACACAATGATGCGAAATGTGTTCACATCCTTGCGTATTTTCTTGAGCCCAGTAAGGGGTCACAATCATAACCATGAAAAACACCACTTCCTCCGTACTCCACTCTTGACACTGCACATGATTGCATGTAAAATTCTCCAAGCATTCGCCAAACCCAAACTTCCATAGAACTGACACATCGTTTAGCGTGATTCATCATTTCAGATCATCTGTTTCCAGTAATCTCCTGTCCAGTGCGTCGCTCTTTACACCACATGAAGCGACGTTTAACACTGACAACAGAAACGTGTCGTCTGTGAGGAAGAGTACGATCATAGCACCCCTTTATTTTTAACGCCCACAGTCATTGTGCTAATTGGATTGCTGGTAGTACTATGCGACTCATGAGTGATTCCTTCCGCTGATTCCGTGCGATCTTTTACAACAAAACGTAATGCCTAATGATCGCTCCTTTATAAAGGTAAATAAGCTTAAACCAAAATTCATACAACCTTTACCTGAGCTTAGTGTGAGAGACAAACAACTGGACTCCCATTTGAAGTGAACGGGGGGGGGGGGGGGGGGGGGGACGGAAGGTTGGTTCATTCCTCCGTCCAGGTACCCTGGTTTTAGTTGCCCTGGTATTCCGAAATCGATTAAGGAAAAAGCTGTGAGGATTCTTTTGAAAATTACAAAACGTGACGTAATGTTCTACCAACGAAACTGCAGCTTACTGTATTGCGCGTTCATGAAGAATTTTGTGTCCCAGATTCCAGTGCGGTAATTTTGATTTAGGTTTTACGTTTTTTTGCTTTGGATATATCCAAAGGTTTCTTCCTTGCTCTGTCTAATGCGAGTACTAGCTGTGTACCATCTCTAACGACTTTGTCAGCGCCGGGTTGGTCATACCTAACCTTCCTTTCTTGTCTCCTACGAACTTCTCATGGTCGTGATTCACAGACGTATAAAATTTTTTGAAGGCTGTCTTATTAGCCGTTGGCTGTCGAAATGCTATTACAATTTTGGCCTCCGCAGTGCGAGTATTCATAAGGGATGACTGAGGTAATGTATAGCTCTCACATACGATAACTTTGTCAAGCTGATTGTTAATGTATAATACGTTTATTGAGAGTGTTAATTCCCGACATTATTAATTTTCAAAGAGTCAAAATACAAGTTTTAAAGTTACTGCCATATTGTTACCTACCCCAAGTCAATAGCAGTTCCCAGAGCCACGCCATTTTTGATTAACTATTTTTCTCAAGAAGTTACTGTCTCAGTCATATTCGATTTAATTAAAATGTATGCTAAGCAACAACCTTGCACAACAGCTTTTTGCGAACAGTACAGTTTAAAGTATTAACAGGGAGCAGTGCGAAGAGCGTTACAAATTCGCAAATAAACGGAAGAAATTTTATTATTTCAGGGATAGCATTCATTAGACACAAGGACCATTATTTTCAAAATGATCAAGTTTTATTTTATTACCAAGTCCAATTTCAAATCAATAGTGTTGCATAAGATTCAGTTTTTGTGTTACGTAAATTCATGCAGTTTTGGTTTGGTTTGAAGTTATTGACAGTTTACATTCTCATAACTAAATTAAATTTACATTCTCGCACTCGGTAAAGTTCATAACAGTGGAAAGCGCTTTGCACTATACTGAACTATTAATTAGATTTTTACACAGTACTCTGAAGCACATTTGGATGGACATAGGCTACACTCTTTGTCCCACTTCAACGCGGGGTCGGCTTTGTTGCTATGGATGTGGTGATGTTAGCGTCATAGGGTGGCCGGATGGCCTTCCTGTCTCCACCCCATACCCCCCGGGACAGAATTAGGGTATCCCAGCTGTCTGCATTTATTGTAAGTCGTGAAATAGTGCGAACGTTTTCTGATGTCTGTGAGTCGCATAACTGAGGCGAGACGTGGGGAGCAGCCCGGTAATCACCTAGTGGCATGTGGAATACTACCTAAAAACCACATCCAGGCTATCCAGCACACCGGCGCTCATCGTTAATCCGCTGGGGTGATTTGATACGGGGCTGGCGCGCGTACCGCGCGTACCTGAGTCCAGGAAGCAGCTCATTAGCGCCCGCAGCTAAGCTGGCGGGTGGACAAAGGCTACATATTTTATATATATATATATATATATATATATATATATATATATATATATATATATATATATATATATATAATAGTGAAATGTTGTTAGCGAACAAGATAGTTGTATTTATGGATTATTGGATTCTGATTAGAGTACTACTACAGAATCTGTATATGCAATAACAATAAAAAAGGTTCAGCATCAGAGAGAGGGAGGAAGACGAAATGGACAGAGGGGTGGGAGGAAAAGGAGATAGAAAGCGGAAAGGAGGAGGTGGACTGAGAGGAGGGATAGGAGGAGATGGAGATCGAGGAAGAGGAGGAGAAGAAGGTGGACATGCAAAGCCGGGGAGGAGGTGATGGACAGACAGAAGGGGAGAGGCAGGGCGGGAGGAGATGGGAAAAGGGAGTGAGGAGAAGATTGACTGAGAAAGAGGGAGTAGGTGATGAACAAAGAGAGGGGAAAGAAGGAGGAGATGAGCGAAGATTCGGTGAGGAGGAGATGGACAGAGACTGGGAGGGGAAGAAGGAGGTTATGGCCTACGCCCTATTCCAGTACGTGTTAGAAACGGGTGCTTTCTGTTTTATTTCTTTTCCGTTTAGTCAGACTGAGCCAATGCAACGCGTGGCGTGGAACAACTAGTTGCAAAAATAAAAAACATACTGTTCGCTATAACGCTGAAAAAGAGACAAGAGAAATGCAAAACCAACTAAAACCTTAATATATGTGAAATTCTTTTTAGGTGATCAACGGTGCTAATTAGATTACTTCAAAAACTAACAATATTTTGCCTTATAAATTAAATTTAGTCACATTAAAACTATAACATTTTGCCACAGTATGTGTTGCTTAACATTTGCCCCTAGGGAACTACACTCAGATCGTTGAGATTTATGAAGGGGGTGCTGTGGAGAATAGCAGAGGCCTTTGTGGAGCAACGCCGCGAGAGACTCGATCGCCACGTTTCTGTATTTCCCGCTGCCGGCGGACCGCTCTCGGACTATCTAAAAGCCTTGTAATGTCAGATCGTATCACCAGCACAAAAAATTACGGACGTCCCCGTCATTGAAGTATCGGCGGTCGAGTCGTGAAACATCCAGTCACTCGGCGCATGCGCAGCTCCCCGGCGCAATTGACACAATTCGTGCCGTCGGCTGCTCTCTAACATTTGGAGCTCACTCGGCGGACTTATTGCCTCAGTCGCCTTTTGTGGACCAATTATAGGCGAGGTGAATGTTGATATCCTTGGCTGGGGTTTGCTCAGTGACACGGCTGGAGGGAGAGACGGTCAATGTTGGGCCGGTGCTGAGCATCACGCTCCCCGGTAATTGGGTCCCCCGGAGACAGCGGCGGCCTTCCCGGCG
This sequence comes from Schistocerca cancellata, assembly GCF_023864275.1. NCBI lineage: Eukaryota > Metazoa > Arthropoda > Insecta > Orthoptera > Acrididae > Schistocerca > Schistocerca cancellata. The sequence goes on from NC_064628.1 coordinate 485,347,292, forward strand.
CCCGCTGGCTGGCATTTCACGGGCACTGCTCTAACCAGCCGGGCCGCGCGTCTCACCCCGCCGTCCGCCAAACCACTTCACCCGGACTACGTTTCACGCTCCGCTCAAGCGCTAAGCCATCCAGACCTGTCCCCTGTACCGTACTCCTAGCATCTGCGGATTGATGACAGTGCTTTTGTTCTTTTCTCAATAATAATGTTTCGTCTAGAAGTTAAATTCATATAGAAAACACTACTGCCTCAGCACGATACCGGAAATCAGTATAAAGGCATGGATATTTGCAGCAAAATTAACATTGTCGGCTTGTGTACAATGTATAAGCAATAGTAGGAAATCCAGCATACCGACAAATGCAGTCAAATACACTCCTGGAAATGGAAAAAAGAACACATTGACACCGGTGTGTCAGACCCACCATACTTGCTCCGGACACTGCGAGAGGGCTGTACAAGCAATGATCACACGCACGGCACAGCGGACACACCAGGAACCGCGGTGTTGGCCGTCGAATGGCGCTAGCTGCGCAGCATTTGTGCACCGCCGCCATCAGTGTCAGCCAGTTTGCCGTGGCATACGGAGCTCCATCGCAGTCTTTAACACTGGTAGCATGCCGCGACAGCGTGGACGTGAACCGTATGTGCAGTTGACGGACTTTGAGCGAGAGCGTATAGTGGGCATGCGGGAGGCCGGGTGGACGTACCGCCGAATTGCTCAACACGTGGGGCGTGAGGTCTCCACAGTACATCGATGTTGTCGCCAGTGGTCGGCGGAAGGTGCACGTGCCCATCGACCTGGGACCGGACCGCAGCGACGCACGGATGCACGCCAAGACCGTAGGATCCTACGCAGTGCCGTAGGGGACCGCACCGCCACTTCCCAGCAAATTAGGGACACTGTTGCTCCTGGGGTATCGGCGAGGACCATTCGCAACCGTCTCCATGAAGCTGGGCTACGGTCCCGCACACCGTTAGGCCGTCTTCCGCTCACGCCCCAACATCGTGCAGCCCGCCTCCAGTGGTGTCGCGACAGGCGTGAATGGAGGGACGAATGGAGACGTGTCGTCTTCAGCGATGAGAGTCGCTTCTGCCTTGGTGCCAGTGATGGTCGTATGCGTGTTTGGCGCCGTGCAGGTGAGCGCCACAATCAGGACTGCATACGACCGAGGCACACAGGGCCAACACCCGGCATCATGGTGTGGGGAGCGATCTCCTACACTGGCCGTACACCACTGGTGATCGTCGAGGGGACACTGAATAGTGCACGGTACACCCAAACCGTCATCGAACCCATCGTTCTACCATTCCTAGACCGGCAAGGGAACTTGCTGTTCCAACAGGACAATGCACGTCCGCATGTATCCCGTGCCACCCAACGTGCTCTAGAAGGTGTAAGTCAACTACCCTGGCCAGCAAGATCTCCGGATCTGTCCCCCATTGAGCATGTTTGGGACTGGATGAAGCGTCGTCTCACGCGGTCTGCACGTCCAGCACGAACGCTGGTCCAACTGAGGCGCCAGGTGGAAATGGCATGGCAAGCCGTTCCACAGGACTACATCCAGCATCTCTACGATCGTCTCCATGGGAGAATAGCAGCCTGCATTGCTGCGAAAGGTGGATATACACTGTACTAGTGCCGACATTGTGCAAGCTCTGTTGCCTGTGTCTATGTGCCTGTGGTTCTGTCAGTGTGATCATGTGATGTATCTGACCCCAGGAATGTGTCAATAAAGTTTCCCCTTCCTGGGACAATGAATTCACGGTGTTCTTATTTCAATTTCCAGAAGTGTATGTTTCCGCTTCACACCGCATTTTACGTGTGTATTTTTCTTGCGTAAGTAAGGTAACTTTGAAGCTCTGTACCTCGGAAACGGATAAAGATATCTAGAAAACTTTCATTTTGTTCGAGACATGAATGTTAGTAACATATCGTAAAAACTACCGCCGTTTCCTGTGCATAGCAATCTTGGAATTCGCGACCAGGGTTTGGGCCGCAGCTAATGACGAAAAAATTGTGTAAAAGTTTCTTTTGAAGTTTCCTCAGGAACCGCAGACGAATTTACGCAAATATGTCATTCTTTCAATTATTTATTCATCCACGGGTATTCCCGTCAGTTTAACCAAATCACGAGTTTACCATGGGTATATTCGTCATCAACCAATTTATTTAATTTTTGTGTGTATATTACGAATAGGATAAATGTGAACCTCTATATCTGGAGAAGGGATAAAGATATCATGAAAATTTTCAAGGTTGTTCGACATATGTATCTTAGCAATATATGGTAAAAGTTTCACCTATTTACTGTATCTATCCATTCTGGAATTCTTGGCTGCCTTTTGGTCAGCTGGTGACGGCGAAAATATAGTAATGAAAAAAAACTTTCTTTGGGATTTTCTGAAGACTGCCCACGAACTCATGGCGCCTCCTTAAGTCACATCAAGCCCACTGTAGACCAGATCAAATAAAAAATTAACCAACTGATTGTACCATTTGCCTGTGCAGGAGGAAAAGTGTAATATTCATAATTTGACCCTGTACTGTAGCATTGTGACACCAAGGTAATCTTTCTGTTGGGTATACAAATCGCCCTAGTCCAAGCGCTATCCAAAGCACTTGACCATAACTTCTTATTATAATAGTAGCCGAGTTATGAATACCGGAAGATCCTGTTTTTATTCGCGACGTTTCGCAAGATTCTGGAAAGTGTGTTATTGCATGCCTACCGATTATCCTCATTGTCTGTCAACTCAACGCCATGTATTCGCTGCTTACCTGCCATACAGTTTCGCGTGTATCTGAATGATAGATTATCCTTAAGAAACCGTGTCAACGTGTAGTGATGAGTATATGGGCGAAATTTTTGCCTACTAATTAATATGCGACTGTGAACCAACAGTGTTTATCCTTGCAAACCATAACCTTAATATTCTAGATATTGGAAGACTTGGGGTAAAGAGTCCTCACTCATGATACAATGCTTAGGGCCCTTAGCATCAGATCGCGTTATCCAAAAAATCCATTGCGCAACTTCATGGATTGGCGTTGTACCCTATCAACGGGTGGGGTCTCGCAAAATACTGCAAAATTGTGGACGCAATTAAACAGAAAATTAGTGGAGCTTGACATCGTCAGGAAAAATACGGCGATCTTAATGCGTTTTATTAAATAAATTTTTTTAAAACTAAATGCTTTTAGTGTATATACCGCAGTTTTCCTGTCACAGTTAAAGTATGACAGCTAGTTTCGGTTGCTATGTACAACCATCTTCAGATCGTTCAAAATGTAAAAAAGCGGTGACTACGCATTGAAACGTATCATTAGATGTCGTTATGCAATGACATGCATTTGTAAATACTAAGACAATGACAGTACATAGTTGCTCACGGTGATGTTTTGAAACTATGTTCTGTCATTGTCTTGGTATTTACTAATGCATGTCATTGTATGACTACAGTTAATGATACTTTACAATGCATGTGGCAACCACAACTAACCATCGTACTTTAATTGTAAAAGATGATGTGATGTATGAATACCTAACAGACCAAACAGCTGAGGTCATTTCACAAAGAGAAAGTGTGACATATACGTTACAAATGTAATAGATACGTAAGTATTTTCAACAGCGTACGATAATTTTTGTATACAGAGAGAGCTGAAATTTATTAGTACAGGGCACATTGCGAAATGAGAAAGTGTTGCGTGAAACAACGTTAACAGCAGCAACAAATAGAATTAAATCTTGTATTAAGGAAGTAATTACTTCGCAATTTTTACAGTAGTGGAAATCAGTATAAAGGCAGGGATCCACAAAAGTAAAAGTACGGTGTCTGAAGAATACATGTACCGAATTTACTGTGAAAATAGTAGACATAAACAATCACAACGGAATTACATAGTTTCTTTCATAACACGAGTAACGAAGTAAGCCGTTCACATTTCCTGGACTGACATTGGTATACAGACAGTTGCTGTCCTATTGTGTTTGTTAGTACTTTGCCCAGCCTCCGCTTTCCTAATTACCTCAGACATTATCTTCAGAATTGATTTGGTTAGGGTTGTAATTCTTGTGGTGAAATTGTCAGCCAATCTTTTCGTATCGGTATTTTCAGCTCACACACGACGTCAAACTGCGATAAACACGCCTTGTATTTATTCCTGAAAGGTTTTCCACCGGGTTCAAATACGGGATACGTGCTGGCCAGCGCAAGGCGTCGATATCTTTAATTTAAAACCGCTTTTGTTTGTAATAGAAACATTCAAAGACGCTTTTGTTTAAACATGAGAGTTTTGTCTCCTAAAATTGGTTAGAATGTATAAGGATAGATTACAATCAATTTTGTCTCCAGTCTCTAATTGTATATGTTAGATTCATTCTAGTCTTCAGCGAAACAATGTTTCATTTATATTTAGCACAGAAGGCTGCCCCAATCATAGCATTCCCACCACCAAAATTTGTTCTCACTCCAATGTAGCCCATTACGTTTGGGTGTTAGAGCGGGTTTGTAGGTTTAGATTTTTGCTTCTTAATCACACAATAACTGTTTCCGCGTGGCACTGTCACAGTCATGGTTCATGTAGCTACACGCGCTGTCAGTAATTGCGTCTGTTCCTACCTGCACTAAAGGCACGTACGAACTCATTAACACCGCACAGACCCGGCTGCCTTTTTATTTAGTTCCACCTCTACTTCCCAAAGTGTTGATGTCTTGTTATATACTGTATTACCGACGTCTAATGCGATGCTACACTCCTGGAAATTGAAATAAGAACACCGTGAATTCATTGTCCCAGGAAGGGGAAACTTTATTGACACATTCCTGGGGTCAGATACATCACATGATCACACTGACAGAACCACAGGCACATAGACACAGGCAACAGAGCATGCACAATGTCGGCACTAGTACAGTGTATATCCATCTTTCGCAGCAATGCAGGCTGCTATTCTCCCATGGAGACGATCGTAGAGATGCTGGATGTAGTCCTGTGGAACGGCTTGCCATGCCATTTCCACCTGGCGCCTCAGTTGGACCAGCGTTCGTGCTGGACGTGCAGACCGCGTGAGACGACGCTTCATCCAGTCCCAAACATGCTCAATGGGGGACAGATCCGGAGATCTTGCTGGCCAGGGTAGTTGACTTACACCTTCTAGAGCACGTTGGGTGGCACGGGATACATGCGGACGTGCATTGTCCTGTTGGAACAGCAAGTTCCCTTGCCGGTCTAGGAATGGTAGAACGATGGGTTCGATGACGGTTTGGATGTACCGTACACTATTCAGTGTCCCCTCGACGATCACCAGTGGTGTACGGCCAGTGTAGGAGATCGCTCCCCACACCATGATGCCGGGTGTTGGCCCTGTGTGCCTCGGTCGTATGCAGTCCTGATTGTGGCGCTCACCTGCACGGCGCCAAACACGCATACGACCATCATTGGCACCAAGGCAGAAGCGACTCTCATCGCTGAAGACGACACGTCTCCATTCGTCCCTCCATTCACGCCTGTCGCGACACCACTGGAGGCGGGCTGCACGATGTTGGGGCGTGAGCGGAAGACGGCCTAACGGTGTGCGGGACCGTAGCCCAGCTTCATGGAGACGGTTGCGAGTGGTCCTCGCCGATACCCCAGGAGCAACAGTGTCCCTAATTTGCTGGGAAGTGGCGGTGCGGTCCCCTACGGCACTGCGTAGGATCCTACGGTCTTGGCGTGCATCCGTGCGTCGCTGCGGTCCGGTCCCAGGTCGACGGGCACGTGCACCTTCCGCCGACCACTGGCGACAACATCGATGTACTGTGGAGACCTCACGCCCCACGTGTTGAGCAATTCGGCGGTACGTCCACCCGGCCTCCCGCATGCCCACTATACGCCCTCGCTCAAAGTCCGTCAACTGCACATACGGTTCACGTCCACGCTCCGTATGCCACGGCAAACTGGCTGACACTGACGGCGGCGGTGCACAAATGCTGCGCAGCTAGCGCCATTCGACGGCCAACACCGCGGTTCCTGGTGTGTCCGCTGTGCCGTGCGTGTGATCATTGCTTGTACAGCCCTCTCGCAGTGTCCGGAGCAAGTATGGTGGGTCTGACACACCGGTGTCAATGTGTTCTTTTTTCCATTTCCAGGAGTGTAGTTTGCAAAGTGATGTAGCACGGGGAAGTATGATCTCAGGTGTCTCCGTTATCGTGAGAAGGGTTTTTGGAGCTGCACCTTGTGGTACTGAAGCAACTGCAAATTTTCTGTGCGCGTAAAATGTGCTCTGATGTGTAAAATTAGTTTTGCATTATTCCAATTTTAAATAAGTAAGTAGTCAAAAGTTTAGTCACCCATAAATTTCTTTCCATATGAGTGATATGCCCTGCTGTTGCAGGTGAAAGAAAGTGAACTATCAGGAAAAATGGCCCTCTTTATTAAAAGACTCTGGCTGAAAGATGAGCTACCAACTGCCTCATTCTGCCTTCAAAATTTTTTGCAAGAATGTTGGCATGCGAAGACATTCATGCTGTTTTACGCTGAAAGAAGGATACAGTGGCAGACAGGAAGAGACGGCGAATTAATAAATACTTGAAGATAATACACAATGGTTGTGTTATAGAAAGAGAGAAGGAGTCAATGGCAGTGTGAGAGAAATAGTCGTACACAGTGGAAGTGGAACGTGGTAGAAATTTAGAGAACAGTGTTACGAAAAGAGTGAAGGAGACAGCGCCAGTGGAAGAGGAATAAAGAGAAGGAGAAAGCAGAATTGGGTGAAAGTCAATGATAATGAGAGTGTCTGTGACATTGGCAACGAGGAAGAGAGAGTGACAGTGAGAAGAGAGAGCAACTATGGGAAGGAATTAACTAGATAGCAGCTGTAAGAGAGAACAAGAGGGATAGTAACAGAGAGAGGAGACAGTAGTAGTATTACATAACGAAGGCGACTGTGGCTATGATATAGGAGACAATGACACGGCCGCAAAGATATAACGACAATGAGTGGCAACAAAGGAGTGAGTGAGAATGGACAACTGGAATTGGATGGCCATGAGAGACCAACAGTGACTGACTAGAGAGAGTGACCGAGTAACAGTTAGGACAGCTTGTGGGAGTGAGAAGTGATTTGCATGTTAAAAAGAGCGCTCATATGGTCGCATGTCAATATTTTTGCGAAATAATTCACATAGTTTTAGAGGTAGCTGTAGAGGATAAAAACTGTAGAGTAGGCGGAGATTGTGATGCATCCAGCAAATAATTGAGGACGTAGGTTGCAAGTACTACTCTGAGATGAAGAGGTTGGCACAGGAGAGAAATTTGTGGCGGGTCGCATCAAACCAGTCAGAAGACTGATGACTCAAAAAGTCTTTTCGTCGTGTTTACACAATATACGGCCGAGCCGGCCGTTGTGGCCGTGCGGTTCTAGGCGCTTCAGTCTGGAACCGCGTCACTGCTACGGTCGCAGGTTCGAATCCTGCCTCGGGCATGGATGTGTGTGATGTCCTTAGGTTAGTTAGGTTTAAGTAGTTCTAAGTTCTAGGGGACTGATGACCACAGATGTTAAGTCCCATAGTGCTCAGAGCCATTTGAAGCATTTTTTTTATACGGCCGATTCTGTTGGTCAGTCTGGGAATGTATGGGAGAAAGGTCGTACCTGACATTTCTTTTTCTCTTTGTCCCTTGTGCTGAAGAATCTTAACTTCAACTATTATGAACTACCTGTTTTTTTAACTATATTTTAATTTTATTTGAAGATTTATCTGATTTTGTGTCCGCGTTTCGCATAATTGAAGAGCCGTACGATAAACAAGTAATCTTGGATGAACCAGTCTATAAAAAAAAAAGTTTCCATTTGGATTGCCGACAGGAAATACTGTCGAGACCTTTCTGTATTTCCTAAAAGATATTCGAAAACGATCTGGACAACTTCTTTGTCGGAGAATAATATAAGTGTGCTGCTGACACTATCTGTTAAGTCGGTCCGTCCGAAATGTCTCAAGACTGATTTTATTCATGGCATATAAGCTACATCAGCGCATTAACTAGGGTAGCAGTTTGAACTAACAACTGTAAACAACAGATATGGAGTCGACCAGTCAACTGTGAGCAGGCAGTGTTAAGTAGTGAACTTACCACCCCCATGTGCAACGTTGTTGCGTCACAAATCGCAATGTAGCAACGTCTCTAAATCAAGTGTTCAAGGCAGTATGTTTTGAAGAAAAGAAAAGTGCGTGCAAAGTTTGACCCGCACATCTTCACTACCGAGCAAAAACAACTACGCGAAGACGTCTGTCGTGACATGATTGAAATGCAAAACGCAGACATTACTTTTCCAGAAAAAATTATCAAGGATGACAAGACTTTGTGTTATCATTACCAACCTACCAGATAAAGACAGTGCATCAATTCACAAGAAAGGTCAGTGCTTTACAAAGTACATTACTAGCCATTAAAATTGCTATACCAAGAAGAAATGCAGATGATAAACGGGTATTCACTGGACAAATATATTATACTAGAATTGACATGTGATCACATTTTCACGAAATTTGGGTGCATAGATCCTGAGAAATCAGTACCCAGAACAACCACCTCTGGCCGTAATAACGGCCTTAATACGCCTGGGCATTGAGTCAAACAGAGCTTGGATGGCGTGTACAGGTACAACTTCCCATGCAGCTTCAACACGATACCACAGTTCATCAAGAGTAGTGACTGGCGTATTGTGACGTGCCAGTTGCTCGGCCACCATTGACCAGACGTTTTCAGCTGGTGAGAGCTCTGGAGAATGTGCTGGCCAGGGCAGCAGTCGAACATTTTCTGTATCCAGAAAAGCCCATACAGGACCAGCAACATGCGGTCGTGCATTATCCTGCTGAAATGTAGGGTTTCGCCGGGATCGAATTAAGGGTAGAGCCACGGGTCGTAACACATCTTAAATGTAACGTCCACTGTTCAAAGTGCCGTCAGTGCGAACAAGAGGTGACCGAGACCTGTAACCAATGGCACCCCACACCATCACACCGGGTGATACGCCAGTACGGCGATGACGAATACGCGCTTCCAATGTGCGTTCACCGCGATGTCGCCAAACACGGATGCGACCATCGTGATGCTGTAAACAGAACCTGGATTCATCCGAAAAAAAAAGACGTTTTGTCATTCGTGCACCCAGGTTCGTCGATGAGTACACAATCGCAGGCGCTCCTGTCTGTGTTGCAGCGTCAAGGGTAACCGCAGCCATGGACACCGAGCTGATAGTCCATGCAGCTGCAAACGACGTCGAACTGTTCGTGCAGATGGTTGTTGTCTTGCAAACGTCCCCATCTGTTGACTCATGGATCGAAACTTTGCTGCACGATCCGTTACAAGCATGCGGATAAGATGCCTGTCATCTCGGCTTCTAGTGATACGAGGCCGTTGGGATCCAGCACGGCGTTCCGTATTACCCTCCTGAACCCACCGATTCCATATTCTGCTAACAGTCATTGGATCTCGAACAACGCGAGCAGCAGTGTCGCGATACGATAAACTGCAATCGCGATAGGCTACAATCCGACCTTTATCAAAGTCGGAAACGTGATTGTACGAGCCGGCCAGGGTGGCTGAGTGGTTCTCTGCGCTACAGTCTGGAACCGCGTGACCGCTACGGTCGCAGGTTCGAATCCTCGGGCATGGAAGTGTGTGATGTCCTTCGGTTAGTTAGGTTTAAGTAGTTCTAAGTTCTAGGGGACTGATGACCTCAGAAGTTAAGTCCCATAGAGCTCAGAGCCATTTGATGGTACGCATTTCTCCTCCTTACGCGAGGCATCACAACAACGTTTCACCAGGCAACTCCGGTCAACTGCTCTTTGTGTATGAGAAATCGGTTGTGTACTTTGCTCATGTCAGCACGTTGTAGGTGTCAGCACCGGTGCTAACCTTGTGTGAATGCTCTGAAAAGCTAATCATTTGCATATCATAGCATCTTCTTCCTGTACGTTAAATTCCGCGTCTGTAACACGTCATCTTCGTGGTGTAGCAATTTTAATGGCCAGTAGTGTAACATAAATTCAATCCAATGTGACGTGTGAATTAATTAACTTAGCAAATAAGTATTTTTGTGCCCGTTTCATATTGTTGAACGTTCTGTGAGTTTAACTCAACTTTGAAGTTTCTCTGTTTTTTTATTAATCCAGTATCGAATCTTTTGGACTGACATAGATCAAATTAGCTCTCTCCTTATTTTCCCTATGGCCCGAAGATAACTTCCTTTTTCGTTATTTTTAGATTAGTGTAAGGTACTGCAGTACATCTCTGAAATTCTTTGAAGCAGTCACATTGCTGAGAATTAATACTCCATACTTCTAACAGAAAAGGTGGGCATACTACGATGACTCGGCAAGTGTACTAACTTCAGATGGCGTCGGTGGTCTTCATGGTCATTGGAAAAGACGGCGGGCGAGACATTCAGCGGGTGCGTACGGCGCGCCAGCCGGACACAAGCGGGCAGGGCAGAGGGCCTCGACCCGGTTGCACACCACCACCGCTTCCATCTCCACCTGCTCCTCCACCGTCGCTCATCTGATATCGCGCGCTTCACATCCTGTTGTGGTGTCCTCCGGCGCGACTGCTGCATCGCCGAAGGAATGATTTTTTTCTCTGCTTGTTACGAATCTGAAAGCAAAAATTTTGCCCTGCCATGCTTATATCGTCATTTGAAACTGAAAGCTTGTAAATTAGCCGCTAATTTGACTTGAACTGCTAAATGTAATGAGGGTGTTTCTTGATGATAGGACTTAACTTTTACTTTAACTCGAATCTGATGACAGAATGAGGCCCTGAAACTGAGAACCTTTTTTGTCGGAACTATTATTATGCTCAACGGACAATCAATGATGCGTCTGATTGCATCTCGTAGACTTTTATATCGACTAACTTACCCGGTCCACTGAAAGAGAAGATTCACATTTTCCATTACTCTGTTGCAAACGTATGTTGCTGTCTTGGGACGATTCTTTATCGTCTTCTTTAATATTTGGAAACATCACTGAATGCAAATTGAATCCCTAACAAGTTATGCGTGCTTTACTTGGCATTACTCTATCATAATTACAGGCAAACGTTGAAAACCATCTTTTATGAGAAAGTGGATTTAAGGTAAACCTCTGAAACACTTGATCATAATTACCACCTCCATAGACAAATTTAAAATTACAAGTGTGATACATAGTTAACTTTGCAACACACATTGGTGCTACCGGCATACGCCACATTGGAGCCAGGCGACGTGCCTTACGACGAATTCATCTTGCACGTCTTGCTTTAATCATCTTCGGAAGAAGACGACGCTTCAGGCGTCTCATCCTTATCTTCTTCCGAAAGATCAACAACCTCCTGTTCAGGTTCCCACGTCGGCGTAGGCGGCGGCTCCATCTTGATCGGAGTGTTGACCTTACAGTGAGAAATGTGACGATCAGCTCTCACTATATTAACTCGGCTTAGAAAAGCCTCATCAGTCACACTCAGTTCGTTACTAACGAATATCACAAGACCTCTATGACAAATTCCTTTAGGAGGTGAGCCTTTCACATTGACACAGACTGGTCTACCTTCCATTAACCTCTTTAATATGAAATTAAAATGTCGCCACTTATTCCATTCAAACTCCTCAAAAAGAACAACCTGGTGGTGATTTTCTAAGTATCCACCAAAGCCAAAGTTGTCAGGGAAAGGTAAAAACGCTTCGTACCTCTTTATGATTGAATCAATTAAAGTACTTTTACCTATATTTGTATCACCCCACAAATATAACTGTAATTTACTTACCTTCGTAAGCTGTATGGCATCGTTGTACCAATCAATCACTGACATAGCCCAACCAGTATAGGGATAATCAAATTGTTTAAAGTCCCTCTTCACTTTAGTCTTAGATTTAAAGTGAGATAAAAACTTCTCTATGTAGTTCGCACGGTGATAGTTCTGGCAAATGAAAGGGTGGCAATAATCAATCACAGATGTTCTCTCTGCGTAGCGGTGCAATTGGTCAACCATGGGAGGGAAGAGACGGAAAATTATTGGCTTGTGTTGAAGAAATCACGAAACTATATTGTGTCAGTCATCATACAGGATGTCAGCAGTAGAGTGCAGATATTATGACCATGTATAGCTCAAGATGTGTTCTTGAATAAGACCCACCGGCAGCTCGTTCATCACAGCTATCCAGCTACTACGATTTGTATACGTTGGTGCACCATATCTGTGGTATCAAGTTCAGCTTCGTCACATGTATCATTCTTAGTGTTACAGTTTTCACAAATGATAGTGTGTATTTTCATGAGCCGTTAACTTAAATGTTGTACCATGTGTATGTACAACATATTCCACTGTGGATAGCAAAAAATAAATTGTTTAATAAATGTAATCCTTTGGTAGAGACTCTAGAAGGAAGAGAGGAGAGGGAAAAGGTGTGCACTGTAGGAGGCTGTTCCATGTATTCTACGAAGAGCCAAAAGAAAAATATGAAACTTGTAGAAACTGAAAGAAGTTGGGTTTTATGATTACACGCAATGTTTCCTATCAAAGATTTGTCACTGTCGTTTCTCGCTGAGGGCATCAAATGCTCTAGCATTCATTACAACTTAGTTTTCAGTATCATTCTTAAGGCAGTCCGAGGTGTACTTGTAATCATCTGGTAGTGGCTGTGTGCCACGTGTGAAATGAAAAGCCACCAAGTCTTACTAGATTACACACAATGCAAAAAATGTGAGACAGAAAGACAGCTGCCGCTTTTGGCGAATAGACGTTATACAGACCAAAGAATAGGCGGGTATTCTGACATTGCATTTAGATACCTTCCGGTCGCTGTTTGTTCTTGCAGTACAAAACGTCATTCAGTTGGTACCGCTGTTCTATCTCTACAAGTTATACTGTTCTTCACTACTCTAAGTGGTCACAACCAAAGAAAGGCTGATGCATGTTTGAACTCTCAGTGCATGTACAGATTGGAAAGGTATCAATAACGTAAGACAGATATTTCTTAAGATTTGGTCCGCCATATACAAAAACAGATTTTTCTTTTCTCCACCGGCACATTTTTCACTGCCCTTGCCTCTTCCGTAGGTATCTTGCTATTTATTCTGAAATCAGTGGTAATGAAATTTATAACTCGTCTATTTAGATGTCTAGATACACTCGAGAGACATTTAGTAGTTTAATTTTAGTATGTATTAGAAGCTATTATAATTCCTCCTCGCAAATATACGTAAAGAAACAGATGTAACAAAACAATAGGCATAAAGAAACAGTTAAATGTAATATAACAAACCTAAGTTATCGAAACATTCTCATACCGTGTGCGGGGAATATAGGACAGATCATACAACACAGGCCTTCTCGTCCGGTATTTAAAACCTTGGTGACATTGGTTCTATGGTCACTGGTGTGCACTACGTTTCGTCCCCTACTGCGCGTCACATCCTCAGCGGCTGTACAGATGTTTGCAATTTAACTATGTTCTTATACGTATATATAACTTGAAAGATGAAATTTCTATATTATATTGTTTACCTGCTTTATTAAATTGATGAAGTAACATCTGTAAATTATCCCCATTATTTACTATCAGTACAGAATCATCAGCATCACATACAATATTTGCCACATGATGCTCCATATTATATTCCCGTTTCTTTCTTGCATCGCCACCAATGTGGTCAACTGCCGAAATAAACAGGAGTGCGCTTAATGAGTCCTTATTTCACCTGCTGTAATTACATCTGCGAATCCTTCGTGTGTTTTAATTCTCGTTTTATTACCTATGTACCTATTCTACAGTTTTCACTAAATCCGTTAGCACTCTCTTATCGATTAAGGTTCGAATTATATCTCTTTTTCTAATCTTATCAAAGGCTTTTGACAAGTCAAAGAGACACAGGTAGGCTGTGTCATTAAACGCTACGTCTTTCTCCACAATCTGTCTTAGAGGGAAAATATTCTCTGTTGTGCTCCTTCTTTTCCTGAATCCTTGCTGTTCCGCTGTTTCTATAACATCCTGTATTCTGACTCTGATTTCTGATGATAAGATGTTAAAGGTATAAAAATTTTGAAACCTTGGTGCAGTGCAGCTTTCAGAAATTTATTGAGGGACAACTTCTGTACATCATCAGCTGCACTAGAAATCTTTATTTGCAAAAATCGGTTTCGGGTTAATAACTCATCATCAGTGGCATCTCTATAGCAGTGATTTGCAAGTGCGTTAATACGATAGAACCTGAAATCTGTCCTGTTATATGATATACAGATTGTCATGTATGTTACTGCTGTCAAGTCTTAAGCACTGACAATTTTGATAAGTTTTCGAAAACACCCACAAGTCGCTATTACAGTCGCTCCCCCTGCATGCAATGCATACTCTTGTTAAATTCTTGATAATTTGACATACGAGGGCTATTTGGGGAGTAAGGTCCGATCGCACGCGAAATGGAAATCACATTGAAAATCCGATGAATATTGCACTGATGTCTTGGGCAGTGTCCCTGCTATGCCCATCGATCGCGTCACCTTGCTCTTTTAAGTCCTGAGCACACAGTGAGCACGCAAGGACGCCTAGAAAATAATGTTTTCCGCCAAGTATGAGGGCCTGGTGAGAGATTTCGCCTGACTTCATGCAGCCAACGTAACATAACTGTCATACGTTTCCTCCTTCATGACCATTCTCGGCCACACTCTGCAGGGGCAATGAGGATTCCCCTGCAGTGGTTCCAATGGCAATTGTCTGATCGCCCATAATTGGTTCGCCCTGAGTTTCATCTGTGTTCACACGAAACACTGGCTATGAAGACAACATTTTGGAAAAGGCAACGATCTGTAGACCAGCATAGAGAACTGGCGGGAAGCACAGGCAGCTGCCTTCTGTGACAAGAGTATTGCAAAGTTGGTACTACGCTACAACCATGTAGAGAGGTGTAGCTAACTGTTGCAAATAAAACATGTTTGGTTTTCACTGTGGTTTCCATTTTGCGACCGATCGGGTCTTCCGAATATTCGTCGTAACTTTCATATAGAGTGTAAATGGGAAACAAGGTGGTATTAAGCAGGGTAATTGCCCCGTAATTTTTTTTTTTTTTTTTTTTTTGCATTGAAGCTGTGATACTTTCCTTCAATTCTCTTGCTATCCTAACTGCCTTCACGGAAATATTAAACTAAGTTTGAATCGGTTGATATACTGACCCCCCCCCCCCCCCACACACACACACACACAAATGTTATTTATTCATTACAAATGCCATCTGGCTCTGGAGATTTCCTAAGTCTTTTTATTGCATGGCATATTTCATCCAGTGGGTTCTCATTTTCTGTGCTTTGGTGTCGTAACCACACTCTTTTCAGGTAGAAACCAGTCGTGTGCTTTCCATTTTCAGTTAGAAAGCCCTAACATGCTCTCCATACGATACAGTCAAGTAATAAATGAAATTAATCTTTGAAATTATAAACGGAAAAACAATACAACAGTTATTGTAACAGTTGTTGGCAACTTTAGAATATACGGATGTAAATTTACAGTATCTGGATACGGTAAGACAGCAGTTGCGAAACATGTTTGGGTGAAGAGAAACAAATGTGTTTGTGTAAGGCAGATTAAGATATCTCAAAATATATGTATCCACACACAGGATGAACTGAAATTGCAATTATGGGCATTCGAGCTCACGGCCTTACTGAAGTATAAATCGGAAGTGAGAGACGGAGAATATGAAAGGATGCATATCATACTGTTCATTCGTGAGGAGATAATTTCGTGTCTAGTTCTCTGTGGCTACTGGTTGCTGTTCTTATTCTCAGCAATGAAACGCCGGTATGTTCACAGTGCCGCTATCCTATTATCCCAGTTTCCAACAATATGTTCTTACACTTTCTTTACAGAGAACGCTTACTCAGCACTCTTCCTGTAATTTTAATGCCACATTTCCACCTTCATTATCATTTATCTTACTGCTGCGCACTCTGCTTGGTTCAAATGGTTCAAATGGCTCTGAGCACTATGGGACTTAACATCTATGGTCATCAGTCCCCTAGAACTTAGAACTACTTAAACCTAACTAACCTAAGGACATCACACAACACCCAGTCACTCTGCTTGTTTCGTTTCGTAATACAGTGCCGCGAACTTCTCGTTCGCTAGAAAGACTTAACGCCGCTGTTCTCGCCCGAGGCGCCTAGCCACCGGCCTGCCATCTCTTGGCAGTCAGGAACATTACGAAGAATCCTCGTACTCAGCAGGGGAAAGCACTGTGAGCCCGGCGCAGTGTAGTGTGTGTGAGCGTGTGTAAGCAGGTCCTACCTCTGGCCGCAAGTGTAACGGTATGGCACGGGGTCCACACTCTATACCGCGGAACGGCCTCTGCTTTCTCTCATACATATATAATGTACTCCAATATAGTGATAAATCTCCAGCAGGACAGCCACAGAATGAACTTTACAACAGAATGGCGAAAAACAGGCAACTCGTTTACCCTGTGACCTGTTCGCTTCTTAACGCAGCGTGAAACAAAGCGGTCAGAAGGGTCACAGAACTGTGCTGATTTCTGAGTCATTTTGTTTCTACAGCGCGAAGCAGCTACAATAGTCTATCCGAAATATACATCCTTAAGTTACAGTGCACGCAGATACGACAGTCTATCCAAAACCTAGAATGAATCACTTAAAACTTGCACTACAAATGTTGCGGAAATGGGAACTGCTATTGATGTGAAGTTTTCTCAGAAAAGGTTGGTAGTCAGCGGTTTAGCCAATCAACAGATTCTAATAACACTTTGAAAGTGTCTCTTTGTGCAAACATATAATTTTTTTTAAATAGAACAATGGCTATTGACATTAACAAACTAAAAGTATGGTATGTTTGTCAGTGGTGTTCGGTGCAGGATTGTAATGCGAGTTGTTTACGAGATATCGTACGAGGGTGAGTCAATTGTAAACCTTAAATTTGTAATAAAAAATCGAAATTTCGCGCCGTTATCCTGTAAGTTGGTATGCGTGCTACGAACAGCGTGCAGAATGACCTGTAGGTGGCAGCATAGTGTAGATGCACGCATACAGTCGCAGTATGAGTATAAAGACGGCCGCCCCACTTACGACTTGCACCAGGGAAGAACAGCGTTCTGTCATTCGGTTTTTGCATAGTGAAGGTGTCAAACCTGTTGAAATTCATCGACGAATAAAGGTTCAGTATGGTGATGCATGTTTGTCACAGCAGCAAGTCTACCAATGGAGTAGTAAGTTGGCAAATCGTGTGACTTCAGTGGAAGATGCTCCTCGTCCAGGTCAGGCACAACGAGTTGTGACTCCACAGAACATTGCAGCAGTTGAAGCCATAGTGAAGGAAACCCGCCGAGTGACACTGAATGACATTGCAGCATGTTTACAGATTAGACATGGGTCAGCACACCACATTGCGCATGATGTGCTCCAGTTTCACAAAGTGTCTGCAAGATGGATGCCACGGCAACTGTCTTCTGAAATGAGAGAACGACGTGTTGATGCCTGTGAAGAACTTCTTCAGCACTTTGAACGAGAAGGTGATGGCTGCCTTGTAAGAATCGTTACTGGGGACGAAACCTGGGTTCACTTCCATTTTGAGTGTCTTCCTCATCCACCATACTCACCAGACTTTTCCCCAAGTGATTCCCATATGTTTGGACCACTCAAAGACGCAATGGAAGGAAAGAGGTTCCGTTCTGACGAAGACGTACGCCACGCGGCGCATGAGTGGTTGCGTGGACTACCAAAAGAATTTTTTTCTAAAGGAATTTACGCAATTTGTAATCGCTCGAGGTCTTGCATTGAGCGTGGGGGAGATTATGTTGAAAAGTGATACAGCTTTGAACCACTTCTGCATAATAAATAATATTTAAAAAAATATTTAAGGTTTTCAGTTGACTCCCCTCGCATTCTGAAAAGTTCCCACTTGTACAATACCTAGGGTAGCACACACACAAGAACAACGCGTGTTCAAAATGACTGGCAGCAGAAGCAAAACACACTTTCAGTCTAGCACGCATGCTAGCATTTAGAGGAGAGGTCTGAGCAGGCTGTAGAAATTCGTCGTTACATATCATCGGATGTAGTTGGTATGTCCTTGTGGACAGCGTTGTTCAGCTTTCCCCACTGAAAAAATAACTACAGGTGTCAAATGGAGGAACAGACCGGCCAAGTTACAGGTCCTCTGCGTCCAGTCCCACGATTTGGACACAGTTAGTGAAGACATGCTGTAGCACTTCGTGGAATATAGGATGAACAGCCATCATGTTGATATCACAGGTTCCTCCTTGTCTGTAGAGGAACGCCTTCTAGCACTCGAGGAAGATGGCCTCTTAGTAGGCTGCGATACTTGTGCGTGCTCAGTGTTCCGCCTATGAAAAAGGGCCTATGAGCTGATGGTTCACTATTCCACACCGTACGTTTACATTCCACGGACGCTGACGTTCCACCTGATGAACCCAATGAGGGTTGTCAGCAGACTAACAGTGTGTGTTTCGGCGGTTTACTGGTCACGGTTGGTAAATGTGGCTTCGTCAGTGAAGAAGATACATAATACACTAACACGATTCTCATAATCTTTATCATGCAGCTCTTGATGGAGAAAGATGTGATAGGATGGAACTCATGTTGATGGAGAATTCGTAGGACACTCATACCATTTCCTCGTGCCACTGCATGAGAGTTAACGTGCGGAACTGCTGCAACAGCAGCAAGAACATTAATTTCCCGTCTTCTATCGTCACTTGTTTCCTTCTGTTGTGCTGTCTAGGTGTTACAATACTACATTCACTTAACTGGCTGAAGAGGTTGATAAATAACTGCCGAGATGGTTGACGTCTACTGCGATATCTTGCCGCATACACCGTACAAGAACGAACTGCATTCTTCCTACACTCCCCATACATCATGAGCACGTCAGCTTTTTCTGCATTGGTAAATCCCATCGTCCACTCGCGATCTACCGCTTGGACTGTAACACACTATCTGACTAGCAAGTCGCAATGCACTCAACGAACACACAAGCACATTGTACCTAGTGGCTACGCAGGCTGATGATACAAACAGGTGTCGGTGTGGAAACTTTTCATAATACCGTATCCCGTAAACGACTCGCTATAGAATCCTGAAACAAACATCACTGGCATTCTCGTTTATCCTACTCTTAGTTAGTTACTGTCAAGAGGCAATGTTCCATTCAGAAAAGTGTATGTTTGAACAAATAATACACTTTAAATATTATTACAATCTGTTTATTAGCTAACAATTCGAGCTCCTGACTACCAATCCGCTCTGTAAAAACTGTAAATCAATGTTGTTGTTGTTGTGGTCTTCAGTCCTGAGACTGGTTTGATGCAGCTCTCCATGCTACTCTATCCTGTGCAAGCTTCTTCATCTCCCAGTACCTACTGCAACCTACATCCTTCTGAATCCGCTTAGTGTATTGATCTCTTGGTCTCCCTCTACGATTTTTACCCTCCACGCTGCCCTCCAATGCTAAATTTGTGATCCCTCGATGCCTCAGAACATGTCCTACCAACCGATCCCTTCTTCTAGTCAAGTTGTGCCACAAACTTCTCTTCTCCCCAATCCTATTCAATACCTCCTCATTAGTTACGTGATCTACCCACCTTATCTTCAGCATTCTTCTGTAGCACCACATTTCGAAAGCTTCTATTCTCTTCTTGTCCATCTAGTTATCGTCCATGTTTCACTTCCATACATGGCTACACTCCATACAAATACTTTCAGAAACGACTTCCTGACACCTAAATCTATATTCGATGTTAACAAATTTCTCTTCTTGAGAAACGCTTTCCTTGCCATTGCCAGTCTACATTTTATATCCTCTCTACTTCGACCATCATTGGTTATTTTACTCCCTAAATAGCAAAACTCCTTTACTACTTTAAGTGTCTCATTTCCTAATCTAATTCCCTCAGCATCACCCGACTTAATTTGACTACATCCCATTATCCTCGTTTTGCTTTTGTTGATGTTCATCTTATATCCTCCTTTCAAGACACTGTCCATTCCGTTCAACTGCTCTTCCAAGTCCTTTGCTGTCTCTGACAGAATTACAATGTCATCGGCGAACCTCAAAGTTTTTACTTCTTCTCCATGAATTTTAATACCTACTCCGAATTTTTCTTTTGTTTCCTTTATTGCTTGCTCAATATACTGATTGAATAACATCGGGGAGAGGCTACAACCCTGTCTCACTGCTTTGCCAACCACTGCTTCCCGTAAATCAATAGCACTTTCCATTTCCGCAATATTTGCGATGAAAGTTTTAGGTGATGTACATTATATATCGAGCACGAATATGCACTGTTCAAAAGAATTAAGGGGATACATGTATCAACGACCGGTATTGAAACGTGTGGCGCCTGTTGTCTCCCTGCATGATTTGAGATCTTCTCTTTCAGTGAAGGCAACAATTAGGCTTCGTTATGAATTACAGTATCAGGCGACCGCTCACAAGTAAATGGGTACCGGTCTGTCAGTGCTTTTTAGTGATGGATGACAATTGTCATTTGTGGACCCTGAATTGAACCAAGCACATGCAATGCGAAGTATTAAAGCAGCCCTACTTGCAAAGGCGGTCTCTTTGATCCAAAAAATATGGACTTACCGTCATGCAGCTGCAGATGACAATGTCTCTCCATCTGACATCCATGGGTTGTGGACACGCTACAGGGAGACAGGTCAGTACACAAGGCGAGAGGGACAAGTCCAGCAACGCATTACAATTCACGTGAAGACCAATATCTGACTATCTCTGAGTTGCGACGTCTTACGGATTCCACCAGATCACTGCAAGAAGACCTCAGAAGGATCACGGGACCCACTGTGTCCGATAATGCCGTAGCAAAGAGATTACGAGAAATGACCTTACGACCCAGACGTCCTGTTCGAGTATCCCGCTTGACATGACAACATCTAGTAACTCGCGTTCACTTCTGCCTTTCCCATAGTAACTGGCAACTTCGTCATTAGAGAAACATGTTATTCACAGACGAGTCTAGATATCCTCTGTCGCAAGGTCACGGCCGTACTCTACGCGGGGATCACTGGTGAGCGCTACCTCACAAATGACGTTCAGCAAATCCACTGATTTCCAAGGTGCTGTGATGTTTTGATGAAGTTTCTTGTTGCCAGCCATACGGAGCTAGTGTTTGTCCAGCGTCGCCTTACCGCCAAGCAGTACACTGAATAGATCCTGTTAGACCATGTGTTGGCTGCTGCATACAGTGGTGACACTGAATTCCTTCTGATGCCAGGGGCCATGTGGTGAGCATCAGGGGGAAGTCTTGCAAAGCCTGGGCATTGAAGTAATGGAATGGCTGGCAGTGAGTCTCGACCTAAACCCCATCTTGCGTATGTGTGACCTGCTTGGCAGACGTTTTCGCAGTCGCCCTGTTCCAGCACAAATTCTCCAAGAACTCTGACGGCCTCGCACTGAATAATAGGAACGAATACCACAGGGTGACCCCCGCAGACATACACGGAGCATACCACGTAGGTGTCAGGCGGTGATAAACGTTCACGGAGGACACGCACGTTAGTGAAGCTCTCGAAGTCCAATGACAAGCAGACAGAATGACGACATGAATAAGTGTTTCCACTTTGTTTTCGCCACTTGTCGGACATTTGAACTTTTTTTTTAACGATCACGTATGTAATGATGTTTTGTTACGTACTTAATTTGTGAATGGCAAAAAGTATAATTTGGTAACACATCCAGTCCTCAATTACTGCTCAGTGGCGTATGGCAGATGCCCGAAGTCATGTTCCTCCGATTCTTTTGAGGAGTGTATATATCGCTAAGTTATAGTGGGCTAGGGGTGGGATTTATGAAGTCTGCAAATAATTTTAATCGTTTGCAGCTGCCGACTGTGCCACCGTCAAGGCTTTTAATTTATTCTGATGTTGCTGTATACTTTTTTCTGTGGCATTGGAAACAGACTTCGGACTTCATCGACATTGGATGTGCGTAACCTGATCGAATATTAAGAAGATAACAGGGCCTAAAGTCATAGTCCCGCCGTGAGGAGAAAAGGTGTCTAAATGTCTGCCAATGAAGTGGACTTACTGTATTAACTTTAAACAAACACTCAACTCAGGTACGGTTCCTGCGGTTATTATTAGGATGTCACCATCAAGCGCTCGAAATGTTGATTTATACTACATCGCGATTCCATATGGACAATAGTGCAAATGCAATTTCACCAAGCCTTATGGTACAACAGGTTTGTTTTGTTTGGCGTTTTGAGGCTTCAGGAGTTGTTGGTGTTTTCTTGCAGACCTGTTGGTTTAATTTACTCCAAAGATAAAAGTTAAGAAGTGTAGAGGTATGGTGAGCATGCACGTGCAATGCAAACAGTGATGTGAGCTATGAAAAGCCCACAGCACAGACGACGGTCGTTGTTTTCTACTTTCACGTGCACAGTGAATTTTCAGCTGACCTGGTGTAAACGGTCTGGGCATACCAACAATGTAGAGGAGATAAAGGGGAGGGCAGAGGACACAGTCTTGCGGCATGCTTACAGTGGGATGCTAGTTATGGGTACTGATGTTGATAATGCTGACGAAGGATGGGCGATTAGAGAGGGAGGATGGAATAAATCGGACATAATTAATTGTGAGTGAGTAAGCCTGGAGGTTGAAAAGAAGAATTTAATGCCGTACGGTTGCAGGCTTTCTCTAGGTAGGATGAGACAATTAAAGGATTTGTGGTGGTCGAGCTGGCGGCATAGGAGATACGTGAGGTGCAGGAGCTTGAGAGGTTACAAATCTCTTCTGACCTGTCTGCTCTCACTTTCTCTGTTTACTTTCATTTGATGTGATTTTATATAGTGTTTCATTGTAGGCTGGCTGAGAAAGGTAATTGCTGTAAATAAAACCGGCAATGAAGACTCCGAATTTTATTCATAATATTTCATCTGGTGTTGGGGCATTGTTTGCTCTTCTGTCCATCTTGTGTGGGTGATCTGGGACTGGACGAGTGCCACCTGCGTTCAGCGCGGCAGAAAAGCGTGAGGTGGAGACAGGCTGGCGTTTCTGCGAATACAAGGGGGAATTTACAACAGCGTGTGTTGGAGGCCTACCCACTATGGTTCTTGGCCATTGTATTACGCATGAAGCGACGACGAGCTCGACTTTCTGGAGGCAGAGTTAAATACATTCCTGGAAATGGAAAAAAGAACACATTGACACCGGTGTGTCCGACCCACCATACTTGCTCCGGACACTGCGAGAGGGCTGTACAAGCAATGATCACACGCACGGCACAGCCGACACACCAGGAACCGCGGTGTTGGCCGTCGAATGGTGCTAGCTGCGCAGCATTTGTGCACCGCCGCCGTCAGTGTCAGCCAGTTTGCCGTGGCATACGGAGCTCCATCGCAGTCTTTAACACTGGTAGCATGCCGCGACAGCGTGGACGTGAACCGTATGTGCAGTTGACGGACTTTGAGCGAGGGCGTATAGTGGGCATGCGGGAGGCCGGGTGGACGTACCGCCGAATTGCTCAACACGTGGGGCGTGAGGTCTCCACAGTACATCGATGTTGTCGCCAGTGGTCGGCGGAAGGTGCACATGCCCGTCGACCTGGGACCGGACCGCAGCGACGCACGGATGCACGCCAAGACCGTAGGATCCTACGCAGTGCCGTAGGGGACCGCACCGCCACTTCCCAGCAAATTAGGGACACTGTTGCTCCTGGGGTATCGGCGAGGACCATTCGCAACCGTCTCCATGAAGCTCGGCTACGGTCCCGCACACCGTTAGGCCGTCTTCCGCTCACGCCCCAACATCGTGCAGCCCGCCTCCAGTGGTGTCGCGACAGGCGTGAATGGAGGGACGAATGGAGACGTGTCGTCTTCAGCGATGAGAGTCGCTTCTGCCTTGGTGCCAATGATGGTCGTATGCGTGTTTGGCGCCGTGCAGGTGAGCGCCACAATCAGGACTGCATACGACCGAGGCACACAGGGCCAACACCCGGCATCATGGTGTGGGGAGCGATCTCCTACACTGGCCGTGCACCACTGGTGATCGTCGAGGGGACACTGAATAGTGCACGGTACATCCAAACCGTCATCGAACCCATCGTTCTACCATTCCTAGACCGGCAAGGGAACTTGCTGTTCCAACAGGACAATGCACGTCCGCATGTGTCCCGTGCCACCCAACGTGCTCTAGAAGGTGTAAGTCAACTACCCTGGCCAGCAAGATCTCCGGATCTGTCCCCCATTGAGCATGTTTGGGACTGGATGAAGCGTCGTCTCACGCGGTCTGCACGTCCAGCACGAACGCTGGTCCAACTGAGGCGCCAGGTGGAAATGGCATGGCAAGCCGTTCCACAGGACTACATCCAGCATATCTACGATCGTCTCCATGGGAGAATAGCAGCCTGCATTGCTGCGAAAGGTGGATATACACTGTACTAGTGCCGACATTGTGCATGCTCTGTTGCCTGTGTCTATGTACCTGTGGTTCTGTCAGTATGATCATGTGATGTATCTGACGCCAGGAATGTGTCAATAAAGTTTCCCATTCCTGGGACAATGAATTCACGGTGTTCTTATTTCAATTTCCAGGAGTGTATTTTGAGCTTCGTTTGGCCGACGTTAAGTGTTAGTATTGCTTTCAGAGGCTCTGGCAATCTGAGATCTGAGCACGACACACCGGCGCCTACCATCCTGGCGATATTTTGTCCGTTTTTGGGGTCGTCTTTCAAAGCTGGTGTCGCGGGTCCCGCAAATCGCAACTGAAGAAGACGTAGTGTGATGTCAGAGAGCCCTACTAAAAATTGGTGGCAAAGACCACGAGGGATACAAGAAATACTGATATCCATCTTGGTGGCGTTCTGCGGATGTCACTGAACACAAATACGAGGGTTGGAACTTTGATAGTGGCAACTATTTATTTACAGCCCGTACAAAATAGATAGGTGTTTCAAAGTTTTCGTGACCTTCAAAGTAGTCACCAGCAATATGTATAACCTGTTGCCATCAATGTGGAAGTCGTAGGATACTCTTATTAGTGCCAGTTGTGTTGACAGTTCGAGCGGCGCGGTCTATTGCCCGACGAATGTGTAGCAGTTCTGAAGCGAATGCCGTGAAGTGTTTCCTTCAGTTTAGAAATCGAGTTGAACTCACGAGGGGTTAAGTCAGGAGAGTTCAGTAGGTGGTATAGCACTTAGAAGCCCCGATTACTAAACTGAAGGTGGCCGAGCGGTTCTAGGCACTTCAGTCTGGAACCGAGCTGCTGCTACGGTCTCAGGTTCGAATCCTGCCTCGGGTATGGATGTGTGTGATGTCCTTAGGATAGTTAGCTTTAGGTAGTTTTAGCCTAGGGGACTGATGACCTCAGCTGTTAGGTCCCATTGTGCTTAGAGCCATTTGGACAGCTAAACTGAAGGAAACACTTCACGGCATTCGCTTCAGAACTGCTACAAATTCGTGGGGCAATAGACCGCGCCGCTCGAATTGTCAACACAACTGGCAATGATAAGAGTATCCTACGTCTTCCACATTGCTGGCAACGGGTTATACACATTGCTGGTGACTACTTTGAAGGTCACTAAAACTTTGAAACACCTATCTATTTTGTACGAGCTGTAAATAAATAGTTGCCACTATTCATGTGTTGCACACACTTCTCCTCGCCACCACTTCAAAGGTTGGTCATCAGGGGAGAAACCACACTGATTAATCGGAAGGAGGTGGTGTTGATTCAGGTGTTGACGAATCCAGAAGGAGATGACCTTGCTAAACACTGTGGTGAGGCGTACTGGGCAGCAGGAGGAAGTATCGGTAGGGAGTGTGTGTGGTTTGAGGTAAAGTAGTATTCTGGAGGTTTACCACAGTTGAGGGTAGTAGCCTGTGGAGAGGGTAGTGGTATAAATGGTTTCAAGGGTGACGAGAAAGGACATTCTTTGAGGTGTGGATAGATTATAGAGTCGTGACCAGGGAATGTGTTGCGTTTCCTGTGAAGTTACTGTTTTATGTCATGTGCTATGATTGGGGATTTTAATTCCGTTTGTGGAACTTGTCCAAGTACTGGAAGTTGGAAGCCAGGTCCGGTATAGTGGTATTTATGCATTCGTGGATGGTAGGGAAGAGAAAGTAATCAATGTCAGGGTCATCGAGGACTGAGATGATGGCGGGTAGCCAGGTGCAGCATTGAGTCTCGTGCATCTCTGGTGCCAGTCCCAGTGTTTTTTTTTTTCTTTTTTAGCCCTGAGTAAATTCTTGGTGTGTGTGTGTGTATTTGCCAGTGGCGTATCTCGGTCACGAGTCCTTAGGAAGGCGTGGTATAAGTGACAGCATTCTCATAGGATTAGTGCTTGTGGGGGAAGAGTGTGTCAGTAAGGATACATGGACTTGGTAGGTATGTGGGCGGATACAGCGTCTGACAACGTCTGCCGTCTGCTGCAGGAGTGCCGTCGCACGGGAAATATCGTCAGGTTGCTGGAAGGTTACGGGCTGGCTGCCAACCTGTATATCTGTTGATTCCGAGTAGGCATGCCAGTTGGGGCACAAAAAGTTGCGGAAAACTTTTGGATGGAAATTGGGATGGGGTGTACAGGGATGAGGTAATATGTAGCAGATGTTGAGGAGAATAGGTCGCTGATAACATCCAATTGGATTGAGGATTTCTGGAGTGAGGCCTCCAAAGAGGATGCAAAACGCTACGACGACATCTGTAGTGGTGTTGATTTCAGGACAGGTGTGCTGAGTGATGAGGGCACTGTCACCTCGGAGGGAGTCTGTAAGCTGAAGCCAACGCTGGATTTCTGCAGGAAATCAGTTATGGATGTTAAGGTCAGTGGCAATAATATGGTTGGAAAAGGTATGATCTGTGCAGGTGAGAACATCGTAAGCGATGGGATGATTAGGTCGGATGTAGATAGTAGCACAAGTGACATTTAGAGTTTTGAAGCAGAGGGGTCTGAATCAGAGGCTTAGGTGGTTCTGTGACCTTGTAGGCTGCAGATTCCTTGACTTGCGCCATCGGATGGTGGGTTTCCGGGTTCCACTTAATAGGTCAGGAGTCCACTACACACAGGAAGCGGCTACACGGGTAGCAAGAGCTGTGTGGAAGGAACTGGGCTGTTTTTTAGGTTAAATGGTCTCAGGAAACTACAGAAAGGGCGTCCGTCTAAAATGGGGCTGGTAAAACACAGTAAGGTAGTTGTAGAAACTATCGGTACTGTAGTTGTAAATTGTCGTAGCTGTTTTGGGAAAGAACCAGAGCTCCAAGCCCTAATAGAAAGTGCTGAAGCCCAAATAGTTACAGGCCGGAAATGAATTAAGCCAATTTTTTTCAAACGACCTAACATTGTTCAGAAAGGATAAATTAAATACAGTTATAGTCAATGGTGACTTCAATTTACTCTCAATATGCTGGAAAAATTATACGCAGCAGGCATAAAACGTCATCAGAAATTGTACTGAATGCTTTCTCAGAAAATTATTTTGAGCAATTATTTCATGAGCCCACTCGAAGCGTAAATGTTTGCGAAAGCGGACTTGACCTCTTAGCAATAAATAATCCTGAACAAATAGGGAGTATCATGACGAATACAGGGATTAGCGACCACAAAGCAGTTGCTGTTAGGCTGAATACCGTAACACCCGCAACAATCAAAACAAACGGGAAGTAATCTATTAAATAAGCTAATAAAAATGCTCTTAACACCTTTTTAATGGACAGTCTTTCCGATCTGATCATGTAAGCATATAAAAGATATGGAATGATTTCAAAGAGATAGTATCGACGGCAATTGAAAGATATATACCACAAAAATTAGTAAGTGATGGTACTGATCCCAATGGTACACATAACGGGTCAGATCATTGTTGCAGAAGCAATGAAAAAAGCACGCCAAATTCAAAGGAACGCAAAATTCCCAAGATTGGCAAAGTTTTGCAGAAGTTCGAAATATAGGCCGTACTTCAATGCGAGATGCTTTTAATAATTTCCACAACGAAAGTCTGTCTCGGAATCTGACAGAAAACACAAAGAGATTCTGGTCATACGTAAAACACACCGGTGGCAAGACGCAATCAATACTGTAAGTAGGCTGTTTATGTTTTCTTATCGGCAACGTTACGTAGCGCTCGGTATGAAAATCACTGACTGTGCTGTGTGCAGTCTGAGGCTAGTCAGCATTGTTGTCTGCCATTGTAGTGTTGGGCAGCTGGATGTTAACAGCGCGTAGCGTTGGGCAGTTAGAGGTGAGCCGCCAGCAGCGGTGGATGTGAGGAGAGAGATGGCGGAGTTTTGAAATTACATGTATTATGACTTTTGATGATATTAAGGTAAATACATTGTTTGTTCTTTATTAAAATCTTTCATTTGCTAACTATCCCTATCAGTAGTTAGTGCCTTCCGTAGTTTGAATCTTTTATTTAGCTGGCAGTAGTGGCGCTCGCTGTATTGCAGTAGTTCGAGTAAGGAAGATTTTTGGTGAGGTAAGTGATTTGTGAAACGTATAGGTTAATGTTAGTCAGGGCCATTCTTTTGTAGGGATTTTTGAAAGTCAGATTGCGTTGCGCTAAAAATATTGTGTCAGTTTAAGCACAGTCGTGTACAAATTTTTCTAAGGGGACGTTTCAATACCTTCACTGCGCGGCAACAACGGTGAAGTCACTGATGACAGTGAGAGTTATTAAATACGGTTTTCCGAACTGCTTCACCAAAGATAACGAAGTAATATTCCTGAATTCCAATCAAGAACAGCTGCCAAGATGATGAATATAGAAGTAGATATCCTCGGTGTAGCAAAGCAACTTAAATCATTTAATAAAGGCAAGGCCTCTGGTCAACATTGTATACCAGTCAGGTTCCTTTCAGAGTATGCCGATGCAATAGCTCCATATTTAGCAGGGTTTTGGAACATATACTGTGTTAGAACATTATAATTTATCTCGCAGAAAACGCTTTATAGATACATAGTCAGCACGGATTCAGAAAATATCGTTCTTGTGAAACACAACTAGCTCTTTATACTCATGAAGTAATGTGTGCTATCGACAGGGGATGTCAAATTGATTCCATATTCTCAGATTTCCAGAAGGCTTTCGACATCGTTCCCCACAAGCGTCTTCTTACCAAACTGCGTTCCTACGGAATGTCTCCTCAGTTGTGCGACTGGATTCGTGATTTCCTGCGAGAAAGGCCACAGTTCGTAGTAATAGACGGAAAGTTATCGAGTAAGACGGAAGTAATATCCGGCGTCCCCCAAGAAAGTGTTACAGGCTCTCTATTGTTCTTGATGTATATTAACGACATAGGAGACAATCTGAGTAGCCGGCTTAGATTGTTTGCAGATGATACTATCATTTACCGTCTTATAAAGTCATCAGATGACCAAAACGAATTTCAAAATGATTTAGATAAGATATCTGTGTGGTGCGAAAAGTGGCAATTGACCCTGAATAAAGAAAAGTGTGAAATTATTTACATGAGTACTAAAAGAAATCCGCTAAATTTCGATTACGCGATAAGTCACACAAATCAAATCTAAATTCAACTAAATACTTGGAGATTACAATTACAAACAACCTAAATTAGAACGATCGCATAGCTAATGTTGTGGGTAGAGCAAAACAAAGACTGCGATTCATTGGAAGAACACTTAGAAGGATACAACAGGTCTACTAAAGGGACTGCTTACACCACGCTTGTCTGCCCTGTACTGGAGTATTGCGGTGCGGTGTGGGATCCGCATGTGGGACTGACGGATGGCAACGAAAAAATTCAAAGAAGGGCAGCTCGTTTGTATAATCGAGAAATAGGGAAATAGTGCCACAGGCATGATACTTGAATTGGAGTGGCATTCATTCAAACAAAGGTGTTTTCCGTTGCGACGGGAACTTCTCATGAAATTTCAATCTGCAGTTTTCTCCTCCAAATGCGGAAACATTCTGTTGGCACGCACCTACATAGGGAGAAATGATCATCACGATAAAATAGGAGAAATCGGGGTTCGTACAGAAAAATTTAAGTGCTCGTTGTTCCTGTAGAGAGACAGCTTGA
The DNA here is from genome assembly GCF_023864275.1 of Schistocerca cancellata. Taxonomy (NCBI): domain Eukaryota; kingdom Metazoa; phylum Arthropoda; class Insecta; order Orthoptera; family Acrididae; genus Schistocerca; species Schistocerca cancellata. The sequence goes on from NC_064628.1 coordinate 485,377,331, forward strand.
AGGTGGTTCTTTGAACCCTCTGCCAGGCACTTTGTTATGAATGGCAGAGTAATCACGTAGGTCATCTACGGTGTTGTCTACTACTGAGTGCATTACATATCTGTTTCATTTTCTAACCCTCATTTTCTATTGTCCTTTCTCCGTTTATGTAATGTATTTCGTTGACTACATGATGTCAGTTGATTGGCAGAAAGCTTTATGATCCTTTACTTGACACTGCGTGTCTTGGGGTACAGTAGGCCTATTGAGGCTGAGCTCCTCCGACCTTCTCGTTTTGCTTCAATTAGCGGCTACTCCAACAGAAGGCGCTGATTACTTAATTCAGTCTACTGTTTCATTCATTTGGCTTCTTTCCCTAGTTATTGTATCATTGGGATATAATTTTGTTAGCTCATTAAGCTTGTGTGTGTTATTATTTTTAAACAAAAATCACAGCAAATGTATCACAGAAAGGTATAGCTCTTGACAGATGTCGGTGAATATTCGCTCCCATGCCGCAGGAAACGTAATATCCCCGTGTACATAACAATTTTCTGAAACGTGAAAGATAGCTACCTGCAGCACAAGTACACCGCATGTGTCTATCTGTATTGCTTGTGCATTCGTCGAGTGAGCTGGAAGAGGAAATTTATACTCATGACCTAGAAAGATATATGCTAATTTGTAAAGCAGAAGTTTTAAGGCCGACGGGGAGGCGAGCAAATTCTAGCCTCAGAGCGAAATTTAACACTTCATACAACCAGCTGTGGTTCGAAAAGATGGGTAGATACTGAGTTTCAGTCTGCCATTAAAGATATATACTATATTTTCTTCATATTTCTAAGTAATAACAGAGCAGAAAGAACCCGTTATCAATCTTCCAGCTTCCACACATCAGAGAATCCATGAAGGTTTTCTATGACTGTATGAAACAAAAGGAACAGTCATCTGAACTGAGGAAATCTAAACTGCAAGAGCGAATTATTAATGGCGTTACGTAACGTAAAGCTTGTAAGACAAATAAAGTTTGTATCCTGGATGTCGCAAGTGGATTGATCACGCCACATTACATCGTAGGTCGCACAATATCCTTGGTCCCTGGCATTATCGTGCGTGACAGTAACGGTAATAATAGCGAGAAAAACAAATCAGCGACTGCAACCACTGAGCAGTTGTCATTTGTATCTCTGAAGACTTCATAAGAATTATTTAGGTGGCCACTAACTACCAGATCCTTCCTTCCACATTAAAGTTCTGTTTCGGAGCAATGAAAGTCGGGAGGATAGAGGTACAAAACCCCATATGGTCCAGTTTTCCGTTTTCCATGGTTTCCCAAAATTATTCTCTGTCAGTGCTAGAGTCATACATGGAAAGGGATCCTTCTGATTTCTTGTCTCATCCTTGGCCAATCCGAGTCTCTGCTATGCCTGTAATAGCTTCACCTGCAACGGGACAGTAAGCGTTAATCGACAGCAACTGCAGCTAGCAAGACTTTTCAATTAAGCAACCTTTCTGCATAGAGCTGCTTCCTACACGGGGTTTTTCCGTTGTCAATGACGTAATGACATCTATTTCCTAAGCCGTCTTCATTTCATCATAGCCGAAGAATTATGCTCCAGAAGCACGTATTTTCTTCACGAAGGATAGATGTGAGGAACTGAAACGCAGTATCAACTTCAGTTCCACTGTTCATGTACCTGTACCTATTCATTGGAGCCGTGACACTTGAGTTTGACCACAGGAATCCACTACAGTGATACGAAGGTTCCTCGTGAAACATTCCGCAGGCCACTTCACACAAATGTTGTGTTATGACCTTTCTGTACCTGATATTCGTACTTATAGTTCCTGAAGTGGTTCGTGTTTGTGAACTCTTTTCATATATTCAAGTTTTTATTTATGATTTCACCGTGAATTACATAAAGTTTCTGATAGCTGTCTAATGTGTTCTAGGCGCGTACGATGATTCCAGGGAAGTTTCAGTACAGGTTCCTTCAGCCTGCGAGGAATTCAAAGATCATAACAAAGTAATACGACACCGTTACTGCAAATATCTCAAATCCCTAACTTGTCAACAGTAACGCTGTTACGCTCTCTTCTGTTTTTCCCTTCATCTGCGTTATCTTAGTAAGGTTTTTAAGAACCCGTATGTCAGTGATCGTTGTATCGTTGCAGACTTCCAAAGAGATCCGAATTTCGACACCTGTTCAGTTTATGCTTCCGTGACAACAGTCATAAATCTGTTAGTACTATCTCGAACTGTGACATTAGTCATGACGGTGTAGCGAATCCATGGGAAAACTTTGCTTATTGAAGGCAATAGTAGCAGAAAAGTTAAAATTACTGTCAGAGACAAAAGAATATTAGAGGACATTGTTACCTGCAGTAAGAAAACCAATTCCATGAAAGTAGCTGTTGAATCTGACTTGCACCTAGATAATGTAGGGTCCACAATAGCAGTGCGACATGAACTACGTAAAAAAGTAAAGTGTCTTTATACACTGAAGCGCCAAAGAACCTAGTATGGGTATCCGTTTTCAAATACAGATACATGTAAACAGGCTGAATACGACATTGCAGTCGGCAATGCCTGTATAAGGCAACAAGTGTCTGGCGCAGTTGTTAGATCGGCTACCACTGCTACAATGTCAGGTTGTCAAGAGTTATGAGAGTTTGAACGTGGTGTTATAGTCAGTGCACGAGCAATGGGGAACAGTATCTCCGAAATAGTGATGAAGTGTGGATTTACCCATACAACCATTTCACATGTGTACCGTGAATATCATGAATCCGGTAAAACATCAAATCTCAGACATCGCAGCGGCCAGGAAAAGACCCTTCAAGAACAGAACAAACGTAGACTGAAGCGAATCGTTCAACGTGACAGAACTGCAACCTTTCCGCAAATTGCTGCAGGTTTCAATGCAGGGCTATCAACAAGTGTCAGTGTGCGAACCATCACACAAAACATCATCGATATGCGCTTTCGGAGCCGAAGCCCCACTCGTGTACCCTTGATGACCGCACAACACTAAGCTTTTTGCCTCGCCTGGACCCGTCAACACCGACACTCGGTTGTTGAAAATTGGCAACATGTTGCCTGGTCGAACCAGTGTCATTCCAAACTTTATTGAGTGCATCGACGTGTACGGGTATGGAGGCAACCCCATGAATCCATGGATCCTACAAGTGAGCAGGGGACTGTCCGAGCTGGTGGAGGCTCTGTAATGGTGCGGAGCTTGTGCAGTTGGAGTGATATGTCAACCCTGATACGTGTAGAAATGACTCTGACAGGTGACATCTACATGAGCATCCTGTCTGAACACCTGCATCCATTCATGTCCATTGTGCATTTCGTTCCAGCATGACAATGCTACACCCCACACGTCCAGAACTGCTACAGAGTGGCTCCACAAACACTCTTCTGTGGTTAAACACTTCCGCTGAACACCAAACTCCCCAGACATGAACATTCTTGAGCATATCTGGGATGCCTTGCAGCGTGCTGTTGAGAAGAGATCTCCACCCCCTCGTACTCTTTCCGATTTATGGAAAGCCCAGCAGGATTCATGGTGTCAGTTCCTTCCAGCACTACTTCAGACATTAGTCGAGTCCATTCCCAGTTATATTGCGGCACTTCTGCGCGCTTGCGGAGGCCCTAAACGATATTAGGCAGGTGTACCAAAGTAGTCCGATAAATCTAATTGTGCGCTGCTCTCCTCCACGTAAGCTCTTGCTTTCGAATAACGTAGGTTGCCTGCGTTATTCGAAAACACTCTCCACTGCTCGTTCCACTGCGTCTCCTTCCATTTGTAGTGAACAGGAGGATCATATCGTCGGTTTCTGCAGGCCGTATGGTAATGATGAAAGGTAATGCAACTGCCAAGTTTTATCAAAACGTTTATATATCCATGCATCCATTCACTGGAGCAGACATCATGTGGGATTGCAGCTTTACCTATGTGTTCAGTGAAGTGAATCATTATGCAGCTGACGTAGCAGAGACGAATTTTCCAGGGTAGTCTGCAAACAGTCAGTAAATGCAGGGTGGACAAAATAAAACTGGCCCAGAAAATATTTAATGCACCTTAAAGCAGGCAACCCAACTTATTTCTGCCCCAGGTGTAGATAATGTAAGCTGGATAGCGTGTCTTCAGGTGCATTAAATATTTTCTCGGCCGGTCTTATTTTGTGTGATTACCCTCCTTCGTACATCCATATTTAATTTGGATGATGGTTGGACATCAGCTGGTATAATTTTTATTAAAAATAAAACTCCTCCAGCTGTACTTAAGATTTCATATTTATTTGGCTACTAGTTTCGACGTTGCGTCTACGCCATCTTCAGGCGCTATATAACACGCAATACATAAAACAAACAATGTGAGACATCAGTAGTCTGTGAGCTATTGTACAAAATAAATATGTTATAAACACATTATACAACGGATGACTTCATTAAAAGTAGTTACATTTCGTTCATTTTCATTAATATGCAATTTACCTTGACATTGGCAATTTATATGGTACAAACAAGTTCAAATGCGGTTATATATACACGGTTATTTCCATTGCAGATCAATACCACACATTTGAATAAAATGGGAGTATATATAAGTCTAGGTGACAACCCGTTTACGCTTAGATATAATAATACAGGCATGAAACAGTACTAAAATTGTGTTAAATGCAAATAATAATACCCTAAACCCTTCTTTGTGTGCACAACTTAACTAACAGGAAGGAAAATATTCATTTCCAATCATACATATGTAAGGTATGCTTCCATTGTTTGTATAACGTGAAAGGTGGGATAGTTGGAAAGGAGTTACGTTTGCATAACACTGTACTGTCATCAGTATAAAGTAACTAAGTGAAATAGGTTACTTAAACAACATCATTCATAACGATACGAAACACAAGTGAGGAGGAACTGGAATAATGGTATGGAACGCAGTTAATGTATTAAAAGGCAGTCAATGGTGTAAAATAAATGCACATGAGTCAATTCATGAATCTATTCATTCCAAGAAAAAAGTAAGCTAACATTCTACCGAAATGTATCAAGCGACGGTTTGCCACCTAGACTTATATAAACCCCCATTTTATTCAAAAGTCTGGTATTGATCTGTAATGGAAATAACCGTGTATATATAACCTCATTTGTACCATATAAATTGCTAATGTCAAGGTAAATTGCATATTAATGAAAATGAACGAAATGTAACTACTTTTAATGAATTCATCCTTTATATAATATTTTTATAATATATTTATTTTGTACAATAGCTCGCAGACTACTGATGTCTCACATTGTTTGTTTTATGTATGGTGTGCCATATAGTGCCTGAAGATGGCGTTGACGCAACGTCGAAACTAGTAGCCAAATAAATATGAAATCTTAAGTACAGTTGGAGGAGTTTCATTTTTAATAAAAATAAAAAAGATTACCTTTCTGGTTGGTTGGTTGTTTGATTTGGGGGAGGGGACCAAACAGCAACGTCTTCGATCCAGACGGATGAGAGAATGATGGGGAATCAAATCGGTCGTGCCCTTTCAAAGCAATCATCCAGGCATTTGCCTGAAGCGATATAGGGAAATCACAGAAAACCTGAATCAGGATGGACTGACGCGGGTTTGGACTGTCGTCCTCCCAAATGCGTGTCCAGTGCGTTAACCACTGCGCCACCTCGCTCGGTCCCCTTGTTGGCATGGTATTTTTGCTAAAGTACGTAGAGGAGTGACGTTCAACTTTTCCCTGGTAACCTGTCGTTCACAGAAAATTATAGCGCGACTCTCATGCGTCTGTATATCCACCGACATGTGAGGTAGGTATTCGTGTCTTTCCGACATGAATGCCTTGTACGCGAAACGTGAACTATGGCATCGTTACTACCAAATGCGTCCACACAGGACCAATGTGCATCATGTAGTCACAGGTATGGAAATGGTAAATGTAGGTGGATATAAGCTTTCAGCATTTGTAAATGGAGACACTATGGAGAGAGGAGGAGTTCCCATATATGTTAAAATCTGTCATAGTGTGAAAAATTTGGAAACTAAAAAATTTTGCGTAGAGCAATATATAGAAGTATGCGCGTGTGAGCTTAAACTAAATAAGAGCACTTTTATAACTGTAGCCGTGTATAGGCCCCATTGGGAAATTTTCAATTATTTTTGAATAACTTGCATTCTTTGTTGTGCTATCTGTCAGTCAGAGGAAAGCAAATTTTTGTATGTGGGGATTTCAACGTAGATTTTCTGAAAGAGTCCGATAAGAAGCTTGACGTTGAAGTATTATTTGGTTCTTTCAATATGACATCAGATACTGATTTTCCCACACGGGTGGTACAGGTAAGCTCCATACTGATGGATAATGTTTCGTAGACCAAGATAAATTTAATCAAATAAAATCTTTTATTGTTAAGAATGGTCTGTTTGATTATGATACACAGCTAGTTCCAGTATATCATACAGCTCCATACAGTAATGCAAAACAGTCCTCCAAATAGTGCGTTCAATTAACGATTTAACAATTCAAAATTTTAAGGAAAGCTTGCAACAGTTAGACTAGGATGAGGTGTACTGAAAACATGATGCTAATTTAAAGTTTAACCTATTTCATGATACCTTTGTGAGCATATTTGAAAACAGTTTTCCTAAGAAAACAGTGAAATATAATTCTAAGAAACCATGTAAAAAGCCATTGCTTACTAAAGGGATAAAAATATCTTGTAAACACAAAAGGGAAACGTATCTTATACGTAGGAGGAGTAATGATAACGAAACAGTGAAACATTATAAAAACTACTGCACTGTATTAAGAAAAGTTATTAAAAAGTCCAGAAGTATGTGCATTACATTTGAGATTAGCAAATCTGATAACTAAATTAAAATAATTTGGAATATTGTTAAAAGTCAAACAGGGCAACCGAGAACAGAGGAAGATTGTATTTCTATCAAACACAATGAATTATTTTTATTTAAAACATTCTTAATAATCATTTTTAAGTGTTGTAGACATAATAGGATCCAGCTATTCGTTAGAAAATGCAAGGTAGGATATGGAAGAGGCAGTACCTATGCAATTTGATAAAATTGGGATTCAACCCACCTCTACTACTGAAATTAGGAAAATAATAAATTCACTCAAAAGCAAAAGCTCAAATGGAAGTGATGGCATTTCCAGCTGAGTAATAAAAACTTGTTCCCAACAAACAGGGAGAATTCTCAGCCACATATTTAGTATCTCACTATAACAGGGAATTTTTCCAGAGAGACTGAAATACGCTATTGCATAAAAAAGGGGATAGGTCTGCCCAATCTCACTTCTGACAGATTTGTGCAAAATTCTTGAAAAAGTAGTGTATTTAACAGTAGCATCACATATTTGTAAAAATTAAGTACTAACAAATGTCAATTTGTTTTCAGAAAGGCTTTTCAACAGAAAATGCTATATATGCTTTGACTGATCAAACATTACATACATTGAATAACCGAAAATCACCCATTGGGATATTTTGTGATCTCTCAAAGGATTTTGATTGTGTGAATCAGAAATTCGTCTACATAGCTTAAGTATTGTGGTATGAATGGAACAGTGCACAAATAGTTCAATTCACATTTAACTGGAACATTGCACAAGGTTGAAAATAGCAAAACAGACAGTCTTCAAAAATCAGTGCAGTATTCTAACTGGGGAGGTATCAAGAAAGGTGTCCCACAGGGTTCAGTTTTGGGTCCATTATTGTTCTTAATATACAGGGTGAGTCACCTAACGTTACCGCTGGATATATTTCGTAAACCACATCAAATACTGACGAACCGATTCCACAGACCGAACGTGAGGAGAGGGGCTAGTGTAATTGGTTAATACAAACCATACAAAAATGCACGGAGTATGTTTTTTAACACAAACCTACGTTTTTTTAATGGAACCCCGTTAGTTTTGTTAGCACATCTGAACATATAAACAAATATGTAATCAGTGCCGTTTGTTGCATTGTAAAATGTTAATTACATCCGGAGATATTGTAACCTAAAGTTGAGTCTTGAGAACCACTCCTCCGCTGTTCGATCGTGTGTATCGGAGAGCACCGAATTACGTATGGATCCAGAGGGAACGGTGATGGACCTTAGGTACAGAAGAGACTGGAACAGCATATTATGTCCACATGCTAACACCTTTTTATTGGTCTTTTTCACTGACGCACATGTACATTACCATGAGGGGTGAGGTACACGTACACACGTGGTTTCCGTTTTCAATTACGGAGTGGAGTAGAGTGTATCCCGACATGTCAGGCCAATAGATGTTCAATGTGGTGGCCACAATTTGCTGCACACAATTGCAATCTCTGGCGTAATGAATGTCGTACACGCCGCAGTACACCTGGTGTAATGTCGCCGCAGGCTGCCACAATACGTTGTTTCATATCCTCTGGGGTTGTAGGCACATCACGGTACACATTCTCCTTTAACGTACCCCACAGAAAGAAGTCCAGAGGTGTAAGATCAGGAGAACGGGCTGGCCAATTTATGCGTCCTCCACGTCCTATGAAACGCCCGTCGAACGTCCTGTCAAGGGTCAGCCTAGTGTTAATTGCGGAATGTGCAGGTGCACCATCATGCTGATACCACATACGTCGACGCGTTTCCAGTGGGACATTTTCGAGCAACGTTGGCAGATCATTCTGTAGAAACGCGATGTATGTTGCAGCTGTTTGGGCCCCTGCAATGAAGTGAGGACCAATGAGGTGGTCGCCAATGATTCCGCATCATACATTTACAGTCCACGGTCGCTGTCGCTCTACCTGTCTGAGCCAGCGAGGATTGTCCACGGACCAGTAATGCATGTTCCGTAGATTCACTGCCCCGTGGTTGGTGAAACCCGCTTCATCGGTAAACAGGTGGAACTGCAACGCAATCTCTGTTAATGCCCATTGGCAGAATTGCACTCGATGATTAAAGTCATCACCATGTAATTTCTGATGTAGCGACACATGAAACGGGTGAAAGCGGTGACGATGCAGTATGCGCATGACACAACTTTGACTCAATCCACCGGCTCTCGCAATGTCCCGTGTACTCATGTGTGGGTTCATGGCAACAGCAGCTAACACACCAACTGCACCCGCTTCTCCTGTGACGGGCCTGTTACGGACCCGTTTGCGTGCTACGACCATACCTGTTGCATACAGTTAGCGGTAGATGTTTTGCAATGTGCAGCACGTTAGATGCTCTCTGTCCGGGTACCGTTCTGCATACACCCTGCAGGCTTCAGCTGCATTTCGTCTACACTCGCCATAGAAGAGTATCATCTCCGCCTTTTCAGAGTTCGAATACACCATGGTCACAGTTCCTACAACACTACACTATCACAGACGTCTGGTAACACGGTGTACTACAGTTGGTCTGCGTGCGGAGACGAATGCGGAGTAACAATAGCAGCAAGCGCTACATGCGGACACTGCGACAGCTAGACCAAACCACAACAGTGCACTACAGCCACACTCGTAAACACGGTCGTCATCGTAAACATTTCCCTGCAGATGCTGCTCACCGACCGTGGCCCGTGTTTGTTACAACACGCAACTGAACGTCGGAGGTTTCAAGCGTCAACTTTAGGTTACAATATCTCCGGATGTAATTAACATTTTACAATGCAACAAACGGCACTGATGACGTATTTGTTTATATGTTCAGATGTGCTAACAAAACTAACGTGGTTCCATTTAAAAAAACGTAGGTTTTGTTAAAAAACATACTTCCGTGCATTTTTTTATGGTTTGTATTAAACAATTACACTAGCCCCTCTCCTCACGTTCGGTCTGTGGAATCGGTTGGTCAGTATTTGATGTGGTTTACGAAATATATCCAGCGGTAACGTTAGGTGACTCACCCTGTATATTAACGACTTGCCACTCTATATTCATGAAGTTGCAAAGCTAGTTCTTTTTGCTGATGACACAATAAAGTAATCACACTCAACAAGCAACAATTAGCTGAGGAAATTGTAAATAATGTCTTTCAGAAAATTATTAAGTGGTTCTCTGCAAATGGACCCTCACTAAATTATGAGGAAATACGGTTTATACAATTCAGTTCAGTAAATGGCATAACACCATTGATAAATATGAACTATGAACAGAAGTCTGTTGCTAAGACATCATACTCAAAATTTCTGGTTGTGTATACCGATGAAAAATTGAATTGGAAGAAACACATCGAGGATCTGCTGAAATGGTTACGTTCAGCTACTTATGCTATTAGGGTTATTGCAAATTTTAGTGATTAACGTATCAGTAAATTAGCCTACTATGCCTATTTTCATTCACTGCTTTCACATGGCGTCATGTTTTGGGGCAATTCGTCATTAAGAGAGAAAATATTCATTGCACAAAAGCGTGTAATCAGAATAATAGCTGGAGCCCACCAAGATCACCTTAAAGACATTTATTTAAGAAACTCGGGATATTCACAGTACCTTCGCAATAAATTTATTCTCTCATGAAATCTGTCATTAATAATCCATCCCAATTCAAAAATAACAGTGAAGTGTATAGCTACTACACTAGAAGAAAGGATGACCTTCACTATTCTGGGTTAAATCTCACTTTGTGATAGAAAGGGGTGAATTATGCTGACACAAAAGTCATTGGTTATTTGCCAAATAGTATTAAAAGTCTGACAGATAGCCAATCAACATTTAAAAGCAAATTAAAAGAATTTTCTGAGTGACAACTCATTCTACTCAACAGATGAATTGTCAGATATGACGTAGCAACTGTAAAACACAATATATATATATATATATATATATATATATATATATATATATATATATATATATATCATTACTTTGTGTAAAGAATACTTACGTTAAAGTGACACGTTCCACATGTATGTATGTATGTATGTATGTGATTCTTTTCTTTATTGCCGAAAGACGAACACCTGTAGACATCCATCGGAAAATTATGAATGTGTATGGGGCAGCACGTCTGTCGGAGACCATTATTGCAGAATAGTGTGTCAAGTTCCGTGCTGCTTTATAATGACGCACGTCCCAATGCGGGAAGGCGTGCCGGTCCCCGGCACGAATCCGCCTGGCGGATTAGTGTCGAGAGTCCGGTGTGCCGACCAGCCTGTGGATGGTTTTTAAGGCAGTTTTCCATCTGCCTCGGCGAATGCTGACTGGTTCTCCTTATTCCGCCTCAGTTTCACTATGGTTCCCCTTATTCCGCCTCAGTTTCACTATGTCGCGATTGCTGCGCAAACACTGTCTGCATGTACGCGTACACCATAATTTCTCTACCACGCAAACATTGGGGTTATACTCGTCTGGTGTGAGACGTTGCCAGTAGTGTCCATAGGGGGCCGAAATGCATAATAACCATGCGTTCGGTGTGGGACGGCGGTGAGGTGGGTGGACTGCTGCGGCCTGTTGTGGGGTTGTGAACCACTGAGGGCTACGGCAGGACGAAGCCTCTCCGTCGTGTCCGGTTCAATACGCAATACGTCAACTTAAGTGGGGGACACTCGAGCACCTACCCTACAGTCCTGATCTCTTCCCATGCGATTATCTCTTTTTCGGCTCATTAAAAAATTCCTTGATACTGGACGAATCCTGTTGGACGGGGCTGTGCAACAGGCACTGACGGACTACTCCACACCGCTGTCTTCAGTGCGGTGTGTCAGTGGGATTATTCTCTTAATGGTTACGGCGATTTTGCTGATTGGCATACTGAATCTGGACTTTATGGCCTTTAAATATTTTGATTGCCAGTTGTAATGAGGTAAAGTCCATGGTTCACAGACCCGTCTGAAACTGGCAACACACACAAGTTTGAGCCATATCGGAGGCTTATTGTTAGAAACAGAGAGACAAAAATGTTTCCAGAAGCTCAGATAATTTTCCATAGCTAAATGGAAGATTCTTTAAAGGGTGTGGCTGTTTTAGCTCCGGCAGTGTACTCGTACGTATTTCATGCTTCAGGAGGCAGAGCTCGCGTAGCATATTATTTAGATTAAAAGAAATGTCTTTGTGTGCATAACAAGTGTCTGAGTTACGAGCATTGCACGACTGACCTGTAATTTGAGACCGGCAGAAGTAGAAACTAACCGATACGTATCGATGAGCTACACACGCCGTAACTGCTCAGTCTGATACATCAATTACGAGCAAAGACAATTGGTCAGTGCATCGCGGAGACTGGAGGCCGGTTAATTGCGCACGAACTCGGCAACGGTACGCAGCGATCACGCTCCCGGGCCTCTGCCGGTGCCTCTGCCCGTTTCGCAATCGACGGCCGACGGCGGTGAGCGCCCGCAGACGGCAGTGATACGCATTGTTCCAGCCGGGACACGGGGGCGGGGGCGAGCAGCGCACGCAACAGCGGTGCTTAGCGCAGGGCAGGTGGGCTGATTGTTTCCGGCGAGCAGATTGCCACATAAATCAGAGATCGGGGGGCGGGCACCGGGCACCGGGCCGCGGGCGGGAGCGCCCTTGTAATTGCCGGGCCCGCCGCGGGGCTGCGCGCCGATCGCTCTCCGGCCCCGCCTCCGCCCCCGCATGTCGAGGGCCAAGTGGGCGGCGGTGCCCTCTCTGCTGCCGCTGCTCCACATACATACCACATCCAGACCAGCCAACGTTTGATTCAGAGCTGTTCACCCACCAGCTTCACTCCCGGATGTCTACCGTCATTTTCTTTGTCTAAAGGTCAGCTGAGGTCATCAGTCCCCTAGACATAGAACTACTTAAACCCAACTAACCTAAGGACATCACACACATCCATGCCCGAGGCAGGATTCGAACCTGCGACCGTAGCAGCAGGGCGGTTCTGGACTGAAGCACCTAGGGCCGCTCGTCTACAGGGGCCAGCTGATGAACGACGACTGAGGAGATTTGCAAGGGTGAACAGACATCATACTGTTGAGCAACTGACCGCGCAGATGAACGAAGGGGCTACCAACATCATCTCCTCAACGAATATTCAGGAAACGTTGCTACATATGGACCTCCACAATAGGCACATGGTCCATGCACTCATGGTGACTTCTGTGCATCGGCGACGAACGCTAGAATTTCACACCAACACCACATCTGGACGTTCACTGAGTGGCGACGGTTCAAAAATGGCTCTGAGCACTATGGGACTTAACTGCTGTGGTCATCACCCCCGTAGCGGTCGCGCGGTTCCAGACTGTAGCGCCTAGAACCGCTCGGCCACCTCGGCCGGTGTCGACGGTTGGTCCTTTTAGATGGATCAAGTTTTATGCTGCATCAGACAGTTGAGCGTTGGCGTTTACTGCGTGAAGGGCCTGAAAGGAAAGGATGGAGCGTCATTGTCTGCGTGATCCCGTCATTCTGGGAGCCACAGTGGATGAACACAAATACACATTTATTCATGGGGGCCATGTCCACCCCAACATGCTGTTTGTTTTCCCTTGGCACAATGGCATCTATCAGCAGGACATTACAACGTGTCAAACAGCTCGCAGTGTATGCGAATCAAGATGAGTTTACCGTTCCTCTCTCGTCACCAGATTCCCCAGATTTAAGCCCAAGCTAGAATTTGTGGGACCACGTCTACCAAGGTGTTCGCGCTATGGATCCTTAACCGAGAAACTTAGCACAGCTGGCCACGGCAATGGAGTCGTTGTGGGTCCACATCCCTGTCGGTACATCTGGAACCTCACTGAATCTCTTCCTGCATGTCCATGATGGAAAACGTGGTTATTCATGCTTTTTGAATGTGGCCACATTAATGTGAATGGACGATGTAGTATCCAAGAGTTTCCGAGATTCATTAATATTAACAGTTGTACGTCTTACACGTCTTTCTCCTCACCGTTGCCTTTAAATTAGTACGCCTGGAAGAAAATACTTTAATCCCAACATTTCTAACACTTTCGAAATGAACCTTGAAATTTTTCTTTGTTAGACTGTTTAGCACCGTCTTTGATTCCACTTCAGTCTCCTACGTTGTGTCGAACTTTCGCCCCTTCAACTTCATTTTTAACTTGGGGACGAGGAAGAAGTAACACTGAGCTATGTCCGCTACAGTGGATGACGAACCACTGTTATCACGATTTTAATCAAAAGTTTCTAAATAATGTAGGCTATCTGCGGTTGTGAATATTTCCTGCGCATATCTTCCGTCAGATGTAAAACATCGCGATAGATCTCTTTATTGACCATCTGATGAGGAAAGACGAACTCTTTATAAACATACCCAATCATCATCATCTGTTCCATTAATGGAGCTTTAAGGTTTACAGCAGAAAAACAAAAGAAATAACTACACCACAAAGGAGCAGAAAGTGCACCTTATAAAAAATTATAAAAGAACACATTATAAAAATCACCATAAAAAAAGGAACGACCTCCTTTTTTATTGTCCTACCTCGGGCATGTGTGTGTGTTTGTTCTTAGGATAATTTAGGTTAAGTAGTGTGTAAGCTTAGGGACTGATGACCTTAGCAGTTAAGTCCCATAAGATTTCACACACATTTAAACATTTTTATTGTAATGTCAGTCACAACAGAGGAGACACCTACTGCAGATGGTAGTCCATCGTTGCTTGTGTCTAGCTGCATCTTCAACTGCTTTTGACTCCATTTCTTTAAGGTTTGTTAATACCCGATCCTACCACAGCGTCCTTTTACCAGCATGTTCAGAATTGACGAAGGAGGGATCCACCAAGGATGTGGACAAGACACTGAAGCCTCTTCTGCCATAATATTCAGCCAATGTTTGGCTTTTGAAATTGCTAGTACAGATCTCCTTTTGTTATTCGTTCACATTCACCTTTACCTTCCATGGTATTGTAGATGAGTCCATAGATCTATCGAACTACCTTCCTCTCTAGGGCACAAATTGCTTCTTCAGTATTGCTGATGTTGCCGTAGTTTCACAAGCATATGAACATACTGACCGTACTACTGTCACGTACAGCTGGAGCTTATTCTTCTGTGATATCAGTCGTGATTTGAATAAACTGTTACGACTACAGAAAATGCGATTAGCGTTTATTATTCGTTGATGAACTTATTGGTCACGTCATTTTTATTAGGCGTTGTGGAACACAGATACCTGAACTCTTGAATTCGTTCAAAGGTATGCCGGTCAACGGCAATCGAGAGAGCTTGACAGAGTGATAGAACGAGGTATGTGGATTTATTATAATTCACCACCAGGCCAATTTTCTTCGTTTGTGAAAAAATCGGGAAGTATCAGCGCGTACTTGCTCTAGAGTGTCAGCACGAACCACAACATCGTCAGAAAATGCCAAGATTGTGTCTGCTGCCACCTTCTCCACATCTCTGATTCGATCAGTGTCACACCTTACTTTTTCCAAGGCCAAGTTTAATAGCATTGACAGCAATCGATTTCCTTATCTTAATTCATTTCCAATACTGAATGGTGGCGGTAGTTGCTTGCCGTACTTGAGAAGCTGATTGAGAGTAACAAGCTGCAGTTAATCGGATGTTTCGATGGGATATCAAATTCCTCTCGCGTCTTCCTTAACATGCAACGGTCAATGCTGTCATTAAGCTTGTCGAAAATCAGTGTAAATAAGATGTGATTCATAAAATGCCGCCTCAAGGTAAATATGTGGTAAGGGTCGACCGCCCAGGGACGAAGACACGTTGATTGGTGCCTGCAGTTCCTACAACCAGTTCATGCGGTTTAACAAGAGCGTTGTAAATAGTTTATAACCAGTTACACGTAACGAAATCGCTTGGTAGCTGGATACTTGTGTAACATAATCATTCTTAAAGGTGGGACATAAAACTGCTCTCTTCCATTCTTTAGGATTTATTTCCACAGTGCAACTGGTAGATATTAAAAGCTTTAAAGCGTCCATCAGTATTTCATCTCCCAAGTGCAGCATCTCAGCTGTGATTCCACTACCTCCTGGAACACTGTTGCTCTCGCTGGCCTGTACTCAACACTCATTTCTTATTCTGATGGCTCAGGCACTTTCACTCTATCAAAGTGGGCCCACATCTGTGTTGTCACCGCAGTTGGAATTCCACGATTCAGTTACTTCTTTAAAACCTCCGTAAATACTAAAATCAACTCTGGTCCTTTGTCTACAAAACCAACTTCGGTATCAGTGACACAAGGGCACACAGTCAACACAACATGGTATACAGGCCAGAGTACGTCAAGGTAGCATCTTGGGGTTCCTACTGTCTGACATCTACATTAATGACATCCCACTGACACATAACACGATGGTGGCCTCCTATGCTAATTACACAGTTATCCTGACGCAGGATTGGAAATCATCACATTTTAATTCAGGAGTATCAAGTACACTCGGAACTGTTGAATGTTGGATGGAGAAGTGGTATGTTAGACTGAATGTCCACAAGCGCGAACCGATTCTGTTCACGCAAACAGGGAAATATGTGTAGTAACACCAATGCTGCAGACAGATGATAGGATTCACACATTCAATACAATCCCGTGAGAAAATCTGGTGCCTCGGAGTCTGGCTGGACTGGAAGGAGGAAGTAAGTCCAATCGACAGTCTGGTCATTCCAGTACAATCTGGGAACATGAAAATATAGGGAAGAAAACTGGCTTTGCACTTTTCAAAGGAACCATGCCGCTATTTGCTTAGAGAGGTTTAGGGCAGTCACGGGACACGTAAATCTCGATGACCAGATGGGGCTTGACTGGAATCTGACTTATGTCACTAATAGAGCGCATGTGAGGCTCAAGCTGCTAAATGCACAAGAAACATACACTAAATAGGAAGGTATCTAGGTCCATATACATGACTCCTATTAGTCCACTGATGACATATGCTGCTTCAGTCTGGGGATATACAGCTCTGACACAACTGCGCCGCCTTCAGTTCATGCAAAAAAGGTTTTATGAATTGTGAGCAATGCTCCATGATACACACCTACCGGGACCATGCACAATAAACTCCGCCTTGAGCTCATCCTGGTGATATTCACAGAACTCACCACACAATTGTGCTGGAATTCGAGATACTCGAACAACCACAGCATCCTAAACCTGAGAAATACGATAACAACCATAGGTGTAATCAGAATAGACCAAAGATACTCTTTATCAGAGCGAAATGAACCGCACACAACGATAGGTAGGCGAATCCCTTTATCTCAGAAATTCTGACTGGCTCTCGCGGCACAACATTTGGAAGGTCACAGGAAAGCTGACAACACAAAAATCACAAATAAATCTGACACGATAAATTACACTGAGTGTTTGATTTCTGTAATCAAACTGACCACTCTGATGGTGACCGCTGCATGCAACAGGATCGAGACTGCTGCGGCTGAACCATTAGATATCATCATTGATATATCCACTGTGATATCGTCCAGTGATCATGATGCTGCAGCGAAGTCGGTAACGGGAATCTATAAAACAGACATTAGTGGGGGCTCGCTCTAATCCGCAACGGTTAATGGGAGGCATCCAGAAGATCACACCTCCCTCTCAGCAACGACAGCGTCCTCACACTGAGATCAGTATAGTGTTGAGCATTCCAAGAGCTCATTCCATTCCGAGACCTAAGATACAGCAGTCAGTGTCATAGAATAGGAATATTAAGTACTTAAAGTTCCAGATGAACATGTAGTGTTGTTAACGTTGTAGATTGTACTGGAAGAGAATACTTTGTTAATTCGCAAAAGTGATACTTTGCTGCTCAATGCCAATTGTAACCTATCAGGCGCTCCTGTGACAAAGTAATCTGTCAAAGTAAGGTAAATCTTTTATTCATTTATGTGATAAGGTGAACTAATATTTAATGTGTTCTGGTTGATTTCCCATCTCACCAAGCCATCAGAGAACCGACAGTTGTGGCCGAACGAACGTAATTTCTCTTGGTCACAACACCCACTACTAGCAGCCTTTGCAGGCTGCATGAATTTCCGCTGTTAGAAGCACAACTTCGCCTACAGCTCTAATACCCGTCCAGACTGTTACAGAGGTATTTCTCCAACGTCTCACTGTGGCATTTTTCCGCTTTCTGTCCTCTGTCCCAAACCTCCACCTTTCAAATATTTCCATGAGCCGTAGCCAAGATAGGTCCATACTAATGACATACGAACTACGTAGGAGACTTGCATCCTGTGATACGCTGATTAATATACTCCCCTTCCGCAAATGTAAACGTTGAGGGGCTGCACTTGTTTCTAAGAAAACCTGTGATAATCTGTGAGAGAAAGTTTGAAAAGACTTGAAGCAGTTTTCTAAGTTTTCTGTAAACTGCCACACGATTGCTGGTATACGTCCAGGTGTTCACCGGGATGTTGTTTCCATTGTAGCCACAATATTTCGACGACATCTGTTTCCTTCAGGCGCTACGAGTTGTGCTGTGATGTACACTACAATCAGTTTAGACAACAAGTGCACATTACAGCAAAACTCGCAGCATCTGAACAAAGACGGTTCGGTTACTGTAGAAATGCTAATGATGATGATGACGATGAGGTCCCATACTCGGAGGAGTTTAGGGGACGCTGCGGGAGACGCGCACCGCCGAGTAGGCAAGGTCATAGCGGAGATGGTTTGCCTAAAATGGAAACGAAAACTCGAGAGTGTACTTGAAAGAACATAATTAGTAAGTCACGCCGAGAAAACATGGGACGTCACATCACTCCAACGCAATGTAGCTTCAGGAAGTCTTGAAGCACTCGTGAGATTAATATCGGAGCAATAAAAAAAATTGTTTAAATGGCTCTAAGCACTATGGGACTTAACATCTGAGGTCATCAGTCCCCCAGACTTAAAACTACTTAAATCTAACTAACCTAAGGACATCACACGTCCATGCCCAAGGCAGGATTCGAACCTGCAACCGTAGCAGCAGCGCGGTACCGGACTGAAGCGCCTAGAACCGCTCGGCCACAGCGGCCTGCTCGCCACAATCCTTCTCATGTCAATTATTCTTGCAGAATACTTGCACGTGTACTATAAACTATACCTAAGACGCTGATGGGGCCTTGTAAGGTCTGTCTGCAATCATCCATATAGTCAGATCACTCACTTTCTGAACATTTTCTGATGTGACGCCTGTTGTAAGCCGACCGAATGGTAGTCACCATCAGTCGGTGCTAGCCAGTTTTTTGAAACGCTTATACCAGTCGAAAGTCTGTCTGACCTAAAGCGTTGTCTCCGAAATCTTGCTTCAATATTTGATGTGTTCTGCAGCGGTTTTCCCAAATTTCAAGAAAAGCTATGTGCAGGTACGCGGTTCCGTCAGCCATCGCAAAACGGTAAAAACAAATACAGCAGTGGAAACAACACAAAACAAAAACAAATGAAACCATTTAGCCCGCATCCATTTGCCACGTACATTTTTACTATTAGAACGGTATCTGAAGTAAGTGATCGTTCGACACGAAAATTAGTCTACTTTGCTTATTTTCATTCATTTATGTCATATGGTATTATATTTTGTGATAACTCTTCCCACTCTAAGATGATATTTTTTGTCTCAGAAACGGGCAGTTCGGGCAATAAGTGGTGTAAGTTCGAGAACCACTTGTGACCCCTGTTCACTAGTCTGGGTATTTTGACTTTTCCCTCTTCATATATAAATTCTTTACTGTCACTTCTTGTTAACAATATCACCTTATTCCCAAGAATTAGCAGCTTTCACTCAGTTAATACTAGGTAGAAATCCAACTTGCATCTGGATCGCACTGATTCTTATATTGTATAATTGTTGATTGCGTTTACTTAAACTTACGGCTCGACTTTTTTTGTCTGTTATTACTTTTATGTTGTAATTTCATGTACTGAATGCCGATTGGTATCCTGACATGTTCGATGACCTTGGAGATTTGCTTCTTAATATGGCCCTAAGGAACTAGACGTGTAAATAAATAAATCTTTGAAGTGGTAGTCACGCTGTCGTAAGGTTATCATTGACACATGTTTCCAGTATCTGCTCAGAGAATATATTTCCGGTTGGGCATTTGTTTTGTGTCTTTCCCTATTTCTGACAACATCGTGTTGAGTCAAATTTCCCTCTGTATTAGCCAATATCACAAGGAATACTAAAGTTCCCTGTTCGATTGTTTCTCTTGGATGGATTCTGTCCTTTCGCGAAAATTCGTTATTCGAATGTCATGGAATTTTAAGTCACCGTGTTGGTAAGCACTTAGTGTCTCGTGAAGAGAGAGAAAGAGATTTCCGCTCTTCACCCATTTTACTAAGTGAAGGTTGGGTTGGACATTTGCGTAAACTTTTTTTCACGCTGCGTACTGGCAATTGCCATACAATTTTGTTCACTCTTGTCTGAATCTTTTGCATCCTGATGCAGAACACTATATTGCCGCACATGCTTATGTTATAAAATTCTGTTAACAATGCTGGTGTGCATAAATTAAGCACGGAAGTAGCTTTCGCATGATACCTCATTGCCAAGTAGCAGAGCACGATGGAACTCGGACCGCACATATGGGCCGCAGTCAAAAGGAAATGGGACAGATGGACAAACATTCCGAAAACTGTTTATTGCTTTAAAAGTAATGGCCATAACTGTTAACACATTTATCCCACTGTGAGACAAGACAGTCAATGCCTATGGAAAAATGTTACCTATTCAACCAAGATCGTTCCCAGTCGTTCACCTCTTCGCACGAAGCAATCTTTCTTCAAGAATCCAAAAGTATGGAAATCGCACGGGGTGAGAACGGGACTTTTTGGAAGATACGTAAGGACTTTCCACCGACATTCTTGCAGCTTAGGGGAAACAGCGTCGACAGCATATGGGTGGCTATTATTCTGCAAAAGAACGATGCTGTCCGCCAATATTCCTGGGCGTTTGGACTTCAATTTTTACAACGTGTGCGCGTGAACACTTATTAAGGCATACCATTCGTAGAACGGGCATTTCATTCACCTGGGGATAATTTCATGATCGAACACTGCCGGAAGAAAATGCAACTGCCTCAAGGACAAGTGGTATGACAGATGGTTCATAATTGTAGGAGTATCTAATAAAAAATTCAGACCAAATGAAACACACATCTCACAGTAAAGAGTGCCCAAACAGTCGCATCGTTACACGTCCTTTATCCTCTATCGATGGTGAAGCAGGCGTACATTCTCGCATGCAGACGATCATAAAGATGTCGAATGGTATCCTGGAAGAGATTGTTGCAAGCATGTTGGAAATCAGCATCGGCTCGTGCAGATCTTCGAAATGGTTTCCAATTCATCATTTTCAATACATGCTCACTCGGCGAGAGATCTTGCTAGCCAGGACACGTTGAGTCAAGAAGACATTATGGGGACGTGCTCATAAGCACACCACCTCCTTGTCAAAGACTGGCAGTATCAGGAGGATAGCAACCTTTGCAATGTAGCAGGCACCAGTTACTTTATCCTCCAGAAACACCAAATGTGACAGTACGTTGTAAATGATAAAACCTGGGATGGGACCTGTGTGTCATGGGCGAATGCGCTACGGAATAGGCTCTTCACCATGTCTACATGACAGAAGTGTACGTCCATCACTCACATACAGACAGAACATACGCTCGTTATTGAAGACATCAGAGCGCCATTCTCCAGTCGACTCTTTCACAACACCAGAGTAGCCATACTTTGTGGTGTCATGGTAGCGTGGCCAGAGACATAGATGAACATAGTCGTGTTGCAAGTAGGTGGCTCTCAAAGGTGCTTTGTGACTCAGCAGGATTTCGTCCGTGGATGACGTCCAGTCGGCTATCCGTGCTTGCACAATGCGTCCGTCTATACTATCATACTGGTTCAGATGGCTCTAAGCACTATGGGACTTAACTTCTGAGGTCATCAGTCCCCTAGAACTTAGAACTACTTAAACCTAACTAACCTAAGGACATCACACACATCCATGCCCGAGGCAGGATTCGAACCTGCGACCGTAGCAGCAGCGCGGTTCTGGACTGAAACGCCTAGAAGCGCTCGGCCATAGCAGCCGACGTCTATACTATATTATCCAAACGTCTAGAACACTGTCTACAGGTGTGGGAAGGTCCCACAGCTCACTTTCGAAATCGGCGACACATCAGTGATACATTGTGCCCATGTGTAGTAGTCCGTCGATACGTCCACCTAGCTTCCCGTAGGCCCACGGTGCCACCCCGCGAAAGTAGCTGATGATGTTCAACAGGAGAACGTACTCGTCGGAGTAGAATGGGTACCCTAGAATGAATGTTGCAAACACTCTCCACAGGTACTGCCTGCAGAGTCAAAACGGTGGTCGCACACATAAGCATCCCAACCGCCATCTAATCGTCGATTATCATTAGATATGCGTTACTAACACTACAACTTCTCGGTACGCACAGATTATACCTTGATGTCTCTGAACACATTCCTCGAGTGTGTTACATTTTCGCGGCAATGTATATTAGTTTATGAGACTTCTTGACAGGTTTACAGGAAGCAGCTGTGTGTCCTACATTAAGATCGCATGTTCAAATGGTTCAAATGGCTCTGAGCACTATGGGACTTAACATCTGTGGTCATCAGTCCCCTAGAACTTAGAACTACTTAAACCTAACTAACCTAAGGACATCACACACATCCATGCCCGAGGCAGGATTCGAACCTGCGACCGTAACGGTGACGCGGTTGCAGACGGAAGGGCCTACAACCGCACGGCCACACCGGCCGGCAAGATCGCATGTTGCATTACCTGTCACTTTAGTGACTCTAGAGGCTCTACAATTCAGTCTAAATAACAGTATCATCCTCTCGGTATTCGCAGTATCGTGAGAGTCCAGTAACTTGATCGCACGAAGGCAAACACTCTGAATATACACCCACACATATACACTGAATTGGAGCGCGTGATTGCCACGTCGAGACCGGAAATCACAGGTGTGTGAAGTCTCTCTGGCAAGAAAAGAAGACGTCAGAGGCGTCACACGCGAGCCCATAAGCTCCGCGGTCCGCGCGCCGTGGGTGTGAGTGCGGCAAATTGCTGGTCAGGCGCGGGGCGGCTGCGATGTTATCTCGGCGTCCAGCGTCCAGACGGATCCTCGGCCTGAGCAGCGCCTAAAATGACAGCTGCTGGGGAAACGGTGCCCGACAGACTGCCCGTACTTGCTACAAGCTGCCATCTCGCCTTGTACCGACATGTGACAGTGGCGGAATGAGCTCAATGAATTAGTAACCTGTAATTGCAGGATTGTTACTGTTAGGTTTATGCATAAATTCGTAGCGTTTTCCGTAAGTTTAATAAACACGTCAGAACACTGTTGCAGAAGGCAACGAAAAAAGCATGAAAAATTCAGAACAACGCAAGATCCCCAAGTTTCACGGAAGTTCGAAATTTAGTGCGGACGTCAATGCGAGATGCTTTCAATAGTTTCCAGAATGAAACATTGCCTCAAAATATAACAGAAAACCCAAAGATATTCTGGTCGTATGTAAAGTACACCAGTGGCAAAAAACAGTCAATACCGTCACAGCGCGATAGCGATGGAAATGTTACTGATGATGGTGCCACTAAAGCGGAGTTACTAAATACAGTTTTCCGTAATTCCGTCACGAAAGAAGACGAAGTAAATATTCCAGAATTCGAAACCACAACAGCTGTTAGCATGAGTGATATAAAAGTAGATATCTTAGGTGTTCCGAAACAACTCAAATCACTTAAGAAAGGCAAGTCTTCCGGTCCAGATGGTATACCAATCAGGTTCCTTTCAGAGTATGCAGACACAATAGCGCCTTTCTTAGCAATCATATACAACAGCTCACTTGACGAAAGGTCTGTTCCTAAAGACTGGAAAGTAGCACAGGTCACATCAACATTCAAGAAAGGATATAGGAGTAACCCATCGAATTACAGACTCATATCACTGACCTGAATTTGCAGTAGGATTTTGGAGCATATACTGTACTCGAACATTATGAATCACCTTCTAGAAAATGACTTATTGCTACATAACCAACACGGATTCAGATAATATCGTTCTTGTGCAACGCCGCTAGCTCTTTATTCCCATGACATAATTAGTGCTGCCAACAAGGGATCTCAGACCGATTCCATATTCCTAGATTTCCAAAAAGCTTTTGATACTGTTCCTCACAAGCGACTATTAATCAAATTGCGTGCATTTGGAGTATTGTCTCAGTTGTGTGACTGGATTCGTGATTTCATCTCAGAGAGGTCACAGTTCGTAGTGATAGACGGTAAATCATCGAGTAGAAGTGATATCTGGCGTTCCGCAAGGTATTGTCAGAGGCCTTCTGCTGTTCCTGATTTACATAAATGATCTAGATGACAATCTGAGCAGCCCCATTAGATTGTTTGCAGATGACTCTGTAACTTACCGTCTAGTAAAATCATCAGACCATCAACTCCAATTACAAAATGATCTAGAGAGAATTTCTGTACGGTGCGAAAAGTGGCAATTGGCACTAAACAAAGAAAAGTACAATGTCATCCACATGGGTACTAAAAGAAATCCGACAAATTTTGGGTATACGATAAATCGCACAGATCTAAGGGCTGTCAATTCGTCTAAATACTTATGAATTACAGTTACGAGCTTCTTAAATTGGAAAGACCACATAGATAATATTGTGGGGAAGACGAAACAAAGCCTGCGTTTTGTTGGCAGAACACTTAGAAGATGCGACACACCTACTAAAGAGACAGCCTACATTACACTTGTCCATCCGCTGCTGGAATATTGCTGTGCGGTGTGGGATCCTTACCGGACAGGATTGACGGAGGGCTTCGAGAAAGTGCAAAGAAGGGCAGCTCGTTTCGCGTTACCGCGCAATAGGGGTGAGAGTGTCACTGATATGATACGCGAGTTGGGGTGGCAGTCACTGAAACGAAGCCGGTTTTCTTTGCGGCGATTTCTATTTACGAAATTTCAATCATCAACTTTCTCTTCCGAATGCGAAAATATTTTGTAGACATCCACCTACGTAGGGAGAAATGATCATCATAATAAAATAAGACAAATCAGAGCTCTGACGGAAAAATTTAGGTGTTCCCTTTTTCCACGCGCCATTCGAGAGTGGAGTAGTACAGAAGTAGTATGAAAATGGATCGATGAACCCTCTGCCAGGCACTTAAGTGTGAATTGAAGAGTAACTATGTAGATGTAGATGTAGAAACACGTAACAGAGACGTAACCCATCAATCCCGCAGCGATCGCAGGGTCGGCGTGGTTATAACGGATTTGGCAATGTTAGCTTTAGGGATGGCCAGATGCTCTTCCTGCCACCACCCTCTACCCCCTAGGACGGAATCGGTGTACCCCAACTGTCTGTATCTAGTGTAAATCGTGAAATAGTGCGGACGGGTTTCAAATGCCTGCCACGTGTGTAACTGAGGCGGTACGTGGGGACCAGCTTGGTATTCACCTAGCGGGATGTGGAAAACCGCCTAAAAACCACATCCAGGCTGGCTGGCACACCGGCCCTCGTCGTTAATCCGCCGGGCGGATTCGATCCTGGGACGGCGCGCCTACCCGACTTTAGGAAGTAGCGCGTTAGCACTCTCGGCTACCCTGGCGGGCCCCATCAATAATATATTCTGTTTCACTACTTACCACAGTCTGCCAAGGCTAGGTTATCTTTCTGATTCTGTAACTGTATAAGTAACGTCGTTTTGAGGCGAAGAACTCATTTTCGCCCAGAATCGCGGTTCTTCGAAGGTTTCTCGATAGAGCGGAAGAAGTGCAAATCTGAGGGCGCCAGATTAGGTGAATAAGGTGGGTGCAGAATGACTTCCCAACCCAGCTCCGGTATAGCGTTTTTTGTCAGTCTAGCAGAATGTGGGAGGACGTTACAGTGGTGTAGCTTCGCTTCACTCAGCCTTCCTGCTTGTTGTTCTAGCGCAGCGTCTGCAAGACGTCTGAGCAGTTGATAACAAATACCATCAGTGATGATTACATATCGGGGAAGCAATTCATAATACACCACACCGACGCTGTTCCACTAGAAGCATGGCATTAAATTTTCTGGATGCGCGCAGGTCTTCGTACGGTAGTTTGCTGCCTTGCTTGGGCTCAACCGTTTCTTTCTTTTCCTGATGTCAGCATAAAGACAACATTCCTCTTCACCAGTTACTATACAGGATAGGAAGGCTGGTGTTGTTCACGAGACGATTGATGACGAACAAGCAGTGATTCGCGTAAGTCCACACGCGGATTTTCGTGATTTTGGCTTAGGGCATGTGGTACCCACACATCCGATTTTTGAGCCTTCCCCATTGCATACAAATGTCGCAGGATGGTGGAACGATCACAGTTCATCAAATTTGTCAGTTCTCGAGAACAGTGACATGGATCATTGTGAATTAATGCGTTTACACGATCTTCATCAAACCCCGTGAGTCTTCCTGAACAAGGAGAGTCATTAATGTCAAAACAATCCCTCTTAAAACGTGAACCCATTTTCTTGCCGTGCTCTGTCCAATGTCATTATCGCCATACACGGCGCAAATGCTTCTGGCTGCTTCCGCCTCTGTCAGCCCTCTGCTGAACTCAAACAGAAGAGTACGTCGGAAACGTTCCAATTTCTCCACTTGGCACTCCATTTTCTAGCGGCTACAGTTCCACTATTTACTCCAAATGACAAAATGACAATATATAAACTCTCACAGCAACAGTGAAATATAAATAAAAAATGACAATCCATAAATAAACCCGTAGCAACCGGAATACCAAAATGAAAAACAAAAAACGCTACGAACTTATGCACCAATTTGCAGCATTTCTTCTTCAATTGAGTATGTCGCACTTAGCAACCTAGAACTCCAGTGACGAATATTTATAATTATGTGCTCCATAGACCTTCTTCTTCTTCGTCTTCTTTGTGACGTCCCGTAGGAGCGGAGTCCGCCTGTTGAGTCAATGCATGCCACTTCTTACGGTCTAAAGCTACCTGTCGATTAGGCTTTTTGGTCTTAGACCTGCGTTTATAGTAGCTATAGTCGAGGAGGCATAAAAATTTCCTGAGAGCTCGCAACACTTTTGCCAGCTTTCAACTGCGAAGCGCAAACGGCTGCAGGCGGAAACAACAGCCGTCTATAGACCTGAGACAACCCTGAAGCATTGCCTTAGGGATGTTTGCAAAATAGTGTTACGTCATTGGTTGAGGTAGGCGCGTTAAGCTGCTGCGCCCAGCCCAATGCAACTGTCTGCATCAACGTACGCCGACTCATCTATAGACACCGTAGCGTAATTTAGATCTTCCATGTTGTCTCTGGCCTTCCACAGTGAGATGACAGACACAGCTGATGACTGAAGTAGATGGTGCCTATATGATGTGTCCATAGTACCGAAGTCTCCATTCCTACATCTTTTCACGTATTGGAGCCACTCTATTTGTTGGATCGTATTGTCGATGTGGTTGAGCAGAGAAATGCCTAATCACCTTCTCAGGATCCTCATTTACAAAGGTAAATGCACAAAAAAGATTCTCAACCTTCCTGACCAAGTTTATACTTCATGTTACTGTACAAATAAGCAACTTAATCCTACATCCCAGCTTGCGATACAGCGATGAAAACCTGACCCGGGTTAAAGTCAGTGGGTTGGTACAGTGGCCAGCCTGAGTGTGGACTTCAAGCTGTTTTCCATGCTCTTTTAGGCAAATGCTGGGCTGGTCCCCACATTCAGTCTCAGAGAAACACACAAACAGTCAACATACAATAAGACTCAGAACGAAGTTTACATGATTCACAAACAGATGGCGCTTACGACTTACCTCATTTAGGTTAGGTTGACGACTACGGCGTGAGGAAGGCCATCCGATCACATAGATAAATAATAAAATAAAAGTCATCAAACCCTGAAACTGCAGATCCCATACTAGATGGGATAAACTCTAAGAAAAAGAACAGACACTGATATCCAGATTAACGGTTCTTTGCTACTAAATACCGAATGCACTGTATTGCAGACATTAACATCATATTATTCGTCGCTAGCTTCAGAACAATAAATCAAGAGCGGGTTACGTCTCAGTGCGACAATTTAAAAAATAGTCATAGTCGATACAGTAACTTATTGTACCTTCATTTCATTACCATATTTTACAACTACCTTTAGTTTACAGTAAAACATTGCATATACACTTAATTTTCTTTCAGTGAACGATGTTCCATCAAAATGTTTATCTGTCCGCAAATACTGAAGTCATCTGTTGACAATGTGGAGCATTAACATGGTTTTGAGTCACTAGTATTCACTATACACCTCTACCATCAGGTTTGTGAGTACCCATTCTCTTATGTGGGACTTGGGCCAAAGGGAACAAAATGAAGCCTGGTTTGAATTCAGTGTTGTCTTACAACTAACCCGTGCATGAGACAGAACGTCAGGCAGCTTAAAAATACTCACAACTCCTAGCTCCCCTGTTTAATTTACCATATCATACGTCAGTTTATCGCATTTTGGTCCATTACTAATTGGTACTCTGGAAAATAATTACGTGTCTGAATCGAAATTTTTACTACTGAGGTTCACATTTGGAAATGGCCTTCTTACAAACTTAGGGTGGAGATAAGTATACTCAGACGTACTGCTTCTGTTGAGATGAGCAGAAACGTCACACTGGGGGCTCTTGAGTCGAATCAGTGCCATGCTATGATAAGGAAAACGCTTACTTTTTCTCACACAGAGGAGCATGATTTCACGTGTACCCTATGTGCTCCTACTGGGCGTTTCGAAGCCAAACCCTCGCATAATAAGCGAATGACTTGCCAGTGAACTAGACTGCAGAGCTATCCATGAATCCAGCTAGTAGCCTCCCCAAGGATTTACGTTAGTGCGGATACTCAGCACAGGAAAAACTAAACTTAACTGTTATAGTACTAGACGTAGCCATAAAGTTTTCATTGTCATCTACTACAATGTTGATCATGGTGCTCCCCTACATAGTCACTCTTCAACGATAAAGATTTTTTAGAACGGTGGATAACTTGTTCAGGAAACGTTCTACCGGCCGGCCGCGGTGGTCTAGCGGTTCTGGCGCTGCAGTCCGGAACCGCGGGACTGCTACGGTCGCTGGTTCGAATCCTGCCTCGGGCATGGGTGTGTGTGATGTCCTTAGGTTAGTTAGGTTTAAGTAGTTCTAAGTTCTAGGGGACTTATGACCTAAGATGTTGAGTCCCATAGTGCTCAGAGCCATTTGAACCATTTGAACAAACGTTCTACCTCGAAAGTCACCTCGCCGTCAATCTGGAAATGCTACCACGTAGTCAATTCCTTAACCGTGAACTCGCTGGGTGCTATGTGACGAGAATACGGGAGATGAAGAAATGTTTTATACCTCAAACAAGCGATATGTGTGACTGTATTCTATACAGGATGAGGTGGGATGATGTTTGCCAACGAACAAGCTCTATGGAACGCGGCAGCAGTTTGCAGGTGCCGCCTGTTTCGTGGAAAATGAAGGGGCTAAGACGGCCCAATGCTACAAATAAGAACATGTGTTGATATTAAAAGCGGTAAGAAGTCGAGAGCGTCAAGCCTTCCCTGGCCTCCCTCTCCTCCTTTTTTCTTTTCTCTTCGTGATTTGCAAGTCCATTTAATGACTCGACAAATCATATTCAGATTCATCAAATCTTTTTCTGTTTTCATATGAAAATTTAATACGAAGGTAATAGCAGTGATTGTACGATGAGGGTCGCCTCCTTTTTCTCTAATTAACAATATTGGCTTATGTAGAAGTTGGATTTTACTTGTGAAACACAGTTTTTGGTGAACGGTCAGGGCAGGAAGCGCAGATAACGGGACGGGCTACCCATGGGGCGCGACATAGCGGGGGTATGGGACGTGCTGTCTTAGGAAACGAAAGGGAGGTGAGGAAAATTGATTGGCGTGACGGTGCAGACTCGCCCTCCACTGAGACGACACCATAGAGAATCTTCCCAGCAGAGGAGCGGCCTACTTCCCCGAAAACATGACCTGTTTAGAAGCTCTGCTGGCTGTCTGGTGTTCTTCGCAGAAGATGGGAATAAGGGAATCTTTTTCCAAAGTTTCCTATCTGTTGTCCTGGTCTGCAAGCAAGTGAAACATTCCGAAGGCGTCGGGAGCGTCGTTTTTTATCACCGGGTAGAGGTGACTGGCGGGCACCGCGACGATGGGATGAGAGAAATTCCGCCACCCACAGGCAGATAGAAGCGTCTTCAGAGGTAGTGAAGAATATAAAGTTCCGTTTCAATGTTTTTCAGCGCTAAATGGCCGGTCTCTCGCAGACTAAGAAACATGCATTCATGACGGAGGTCCTAGACCTAGTACAGAGGAGGCTGATGGACTCCGGATTGGAAGCTATGTTTTCACAATCCGTTGTGGGAGTAAAACTGCCAATACTATTAGCGGACAACGATTTTTTGTACCAAATGATGCGCAGAGAAGACGTTAGGAGTGCACTGACCACTTCACTTCAAAATGATTCAAATGGCTCTGAGCACCATGGGACTTAATATCTGAGGTCATTAGTCCCCTAGAACGTAGAACTACTTAAACCTAACTAACCTAAGGACATCACGCACATCCAGGCCCGAGGCAGGATTCGAACCGCGACCGTAGCAGTCACTTAACTTCAGTTCACATTTAGCTTCACAACAGACTACACGTGATTATACTTCACTTCTTGGCCAGACGTTTGCAGACTCTTAGCGACAAGACTTCATTTTGTAGCTAGACTTCTGAAGACTCCATAACAGATTTGATATGCATGGGGCGTTGAAGGTCCTGGAATTATTGTCAAATATGGAGAGAGGCGAGTGCAATATCTGCTAATTGGTTGATTGCACTTGGAATTCGGGTGACCTCCACCTACACTTCCGCAGTCATCTCGTCTGCTCACAATTACGGTAATATCGCACAGCATCTTCGGCGGATAGGTCGCAATAAAATTAGGACTCTGATACACCCAAGTAGCTTTACGCCGGATCACCATGACTGAATTCGCAGGTATCGGTATGCCTTGTTCTCTTTCTCGACCATGCGAGCGCTGTATTCACGCGACTCATTTCGTTTTTCGAATCTGTTAGGAAGTGGGTTGTCATTATTGTACATATTCTTATAAGACAGCCTTCCAAGACAGAGGGCTTTCTTTTGCAACGTATTTCATGTAACGTTTGAATGTCCTTGAAGTGTGTGTAACGAAATTTTGCAATATTTTTTCTTAACCTGAAAAAAAAATAAAGTACAATAAAACTGGGATTTAGCAGGCGAAGCATTTAATTTAGTCATAAGTAGATCCCTCTCAAGAAATCAAGCATTCGGTACTCCAAATTTAGTGCTAGGGCGACTTTGTTAAAAAAAATTGCGTTACATTTAAGTCTCCTGCGCAACTTCATCAAGCATTTTGGTTATACGGACACATCTCCCTCTCGGTGGGTTCAGTTGCTGCAGACCAGGCAAGCTCACACGCAGCATTTCACAAAGTTACAAGGGAAAATCGTATTTATGTTATTGGACATAGTTATTCCATAAGTAGTGAACTTCGTGTAACACTTTTTACAGTGCGACGACGTTCAGAAGAGTGGCTCTAAGCACTGTGGGACTTAACATCTAAGGTCATCAGTCCCCTAGACTTAGAGCTACGTAAACCTAGCTAACCTAAGGACGTCACACACATCCATGCCCGAGGCAGGATTCGAACCTGCGATCGTAGGAGCCGCGTGGTTCCGGACTGAAGCGGGCTAGAACCGCTCGGCCACAGCGGCAAGCTTCAGAAGATTCGCCAGACACCGGTTTATGCAGTGAATGGAGAACATCTAACCAAGCTTGTCAAATAGCTGTTGCATTGATGAGTGCATAACCGTTCTAAATTTCTGGAATAGTTGCCTAATGCTTGCTTACATTTGTAGGTGTTTGATCGTTAGCTGTTGTCTTCCACCATAGCTGGATCATAAATAATACATAATTATAAGCACGCCACACTGATGTTTGCGTTACAGATTTTCATTGGATGTGACTTACGTGAACAGTCGGTTTGGAATGTCTGTTTTCATGATGCTAAATGTAAATAAAATAATGTACTGTTTTACCTATACAGTGCTAAAAAAAACGAACAACTTTATAATTAATGTAAAAGTATTCGCTCTAAAAAGCACAAAATGAATGTCTCTTTGTACTATGTAAAAGGCGTTTCAGTTGCATAAGTGAATATATGATCTTTTTCCAAACATGGAACATCTTCATAATGTTACGGTGTATCACTCATATGTTTGTAAACGCTTTATATGTATTAAAAAATGTGATGCGTTTTAGAAATCTATTCTGTGACCAATCTAAAGTGTTCAGTGGGAAAATTTACGTGTGCAACAATAAGAATGCAGTGGATGTATTCACATCTGTTGGACGAATGTTATGAAAACAAACACTCCAAAACGATAATTCACGTATGTCACATCCAATGAAAATCTGTAACGCAACCATCTGTGTGGCGTGCTTATAATTATGTATTATTTATATTTTAGGACAATTAATCTGTAAAAAAACGCACCACATGTTGTAATGAAAGCATGACAACCGTCTGAAGATGAATCATAACGATTCAAAACAGGTAACGGTACCCGTTGAATAAAGGAACTGAAAATAGCTTTGTGGCTGGTTGCTGTCTCAACACCATCAACATTTGTCTTCAAATAACAGCCACGGTCTCTAACCACGTCATCATATGACAAAATTGCATATCTCAAATCTGACAAAATTGCATATCTCAAATCTGCGCGAGCACCCCATATCTGCATAGTGGAAATTCTTTGCGTTCAGCCTAGCCTCGTCTTAGGCTGCACTACCTGCAGCATCCTCACCTAAACAGCAAGTTAGCTGATGCCCACGCGCTACTTCCCCACATGCTCAAAAATTCCACATACTGTGACATCTGCTTCCTCGTTGGCCGATCTGGTAAGTCGACGTGTGGGGTAGTCCATCATCGCCGTCTTTCGTCATAACTGTGATAGTTCACTACACGGTGCACCGCATACGATTTAAGTAATACAGTGGATATCTGACGGCTTACTGTGTACGCAAATTCAGAATCAGAGTGTCCCAGAGGAATCACTACAGGGCACCGTTCCAAATTCAAATCTTGTAAGCGATGTTGCCATTGGCACTGCAGAAAACTTGAAACACGGGATTTCCGGATGGCGCCTATTTGTTCGTTTATGCGGCTATTGTGTACACCAGGAAAAGAGATTTTTCTTCGTCCTAGAGGTAATGGACCAGTCCTTCCATAATGCTCCTAAATGGATGGTCGTCGGAACGTAGTAGGCTGATTTCATGGGCGAGTGATTCCCCCAAGAAGGTCAGTGTTTTCCAGAGTGAGATCTAAAGGACCTGCCAGGAGGAACCTTACGGGACCACTATTAGCAGGAGCTGCAAACGGTCGATGAAAATGCATGTGTTCTGCTCCTGATTCTCATGGGTGAAAGATCTAAATGTTAAATAGTTTTGTGGAGCGATTTATAGGTTGCGAAATCTACGAGTGGGCCGGCAGTACCCACGTGTTGCAGTAACCTCTAGGGTGGAGACTAGCGAGCGTCATCATTCGTGATCAACCGAGATATTTTTTTGCAGTGAGGAAAATCGATGAATTCTGAAACTGCTCCCAAGTGCTCGGGCGTGGATATTGGATTGAACTTTCCGGTGCTCTAGGCGAGCGTTGCCTTTGAGTGAACAGATGGCCCATAGGCAGAGCCCTCCCATCAGTACTAGGCAAACGGCTGTGTTTTAATAAACCAGACGAAGTAGGCGAGACCAGAGGCCAGTAAACTTTGTTTCCGCGAAGAAGTGAGAGTGATATTTTTGTTTGACTCTTCCCTTTCTCTTTTTGAACTGTATTCCTGCTCTGCAGTGGCGATTGTTGGTGGTATCTTCAGTAGCCTGTTGAAATACATTCCAGGCCATGGCTGGACCTCTGAATCTCCCCAGATAGATGTGATACAGCTACAGGGCTTTTGATAATTGACAGTAGTGAGAAATATAACGCTGTCTCGCAGGCCAAAGAGAGGCTGTCGACCTTTATTTAGAATGGAGATAGAAGAAAAAATTAATCCGGATCCACCAATAAACGTTTCTGATTAAATCTACAGAGCAGTACTTCGCATAATTTGTCTCTCGCAGCGCTGATCGCCAAGAGCGCGTGGATTCAGGAAGCCGCCACTGGTGAGATTTCGCACGATTCCACGAAACTTCTAGGACACGGTCGAAAAGAACGTTCCACCCTTTCATTTTAAAGGGGACTGCGAAATCCCAACTGTTGATCTAAATACACGACAGGTAGTGTCTCTTCACCACATTTTCTACATCTACTTCTACCGGGGTCAGGGATTTTCACCTGCCTCGAGATGACTGGGTGTTTGTGTTGTCCTCATCATTTCATTATCATCCAGGAAAGTGGCGAAATTGGACTGAGCAAAGATTGGGTAATTGTACGGGCGCTGATAACCACGCAGTTGAGCGCCCCAAAAACCAAACATCATCATCATCTACTTCTACATTTATACTCTGCAAGCCACCGAATGGTGTGTGGCGGAGGGCACTTTACGTGCCACTGTCATTACCTCCCTTTCCTGTTCCAGTGGCGTATGGTTCGCGGGAAGAACGACTGCCGGAAAGCCTCCGTGCGCGCTCGAATCTCTCTAATTTTACATTCGTGACCTCCTCTGGAGGTATAAGTAGGGGAAAGCAATATATTCGATACCTCATTCAGAAACGCACCCTCTCGAAACCTGGACAGCAAGCTACACCGCGATGCAGAGCGCCTCTCTTGCCGAGTCTGCCACTTTAGTTTGCTAAACATCTCCGCAACGCTATCACGCTTACCAAATAACCCTGTGACGAAACGCGCCGCTCTCCTTTGGATCTTCTCTATCTCCTCTGTCAACCCGACCTGATGCGGATCCCACTCTGATGAGCAATACACAAGTATAGGTCGAACGAGTATTTTGTAAGCCACCTCCTTTGTTGATGGACTACATTTTCTAAGGACTCTCCCAATGAATCTCAACCTGGCACCCGCCTTACCAGCAATTAATTTTATATGATCATTCCACTTTAAACCGTTCCGTACGCATACTCCCAGATATTTTACAGAAGTAACCGCTACCAGTGTTTGTTCCGCTATCATATAACCATACAAGAAAGGATCCTTCTTTCTATGTATTCGCAATAAATTACATTTGTCTATGTTAAGGGTCAGTTGCCACTCCCTGCACCAAGTGCCTATCCGCTCCAAATCTTCCTGCATTTCGCTGCAATTTTCTAAGGTTGCAACTTTTCTGTATACTACAGCATCATCCGCGAAAAGCCACATGGATGGAACTTCCGACACAATCTACTAGGTCATTTATATATATTGTGGAAAACAATGGTCCCATAACACTCCCCTGTGGAACGCCAGAGGTTACTTAAACGTTTGTAGACGTCTTTCCATTGAGAACAACATGCTGTGTTCTGTTTGCTAAAAACTCTTCAATCCAGCCACACAGCTGGTCTGATATTCCGTAGGCTCTTACTTTATCAACCGACAGTGCGGAACTTCCGGAAGTCAAGGAAAATGGCATCTACCTGGGAGCGTGTATCTAATATTTTCTGGGTCTCATGAACAAATAAAGCGAGTTGGGTCTCACACGGTCGCTGTTTCCGGAATCCATGTTGATTCCTACAAAGTAGATTCTGGGTTTCCAGAAATGACATGAAAAGCGAGCAAAAAACATGTTCTAAAGTTCTACAACAGATCGATGTGAGAGATATAGGCCCATAGTTTTGCGCATATGCTCGACGACCCTCCTTGAAAACTGGAACTACCTGTCCTCTTTTCCAATCATTTGGAACCTTCCTTTCCTCTAGAGACTTGCGGTACACGGCTGTTAGAAGGGGGTTAGGTTCTTTCACATACTCTGTGTAGAATCGAACTGGTATCCCGTCAGGTCCAGTGGACTTTCCTCTTGTCAGAGAATTTATGGCTCTGTGGCTAATTGTGGTCTCGGCAGGATGAGTCGCTAAAATGAGGACATACATCTGGCGTTTGGCTGAAATCGATTGATTTGGTTGTGGCGGCAGACTGATTTGTAGAGCAGCCCGAGGCCGGTTACGTTGAAACGTAATAATTAGTTTTTGAGTTGGTGAAGGCAGCGAATTTGAATGCCAAATAAAGGTTTTGGTAATAGTTTGACCTGTACTGTTTAAGCTAGCCGGGTACGTCACGTGAGGCGAAAGCCAGCCGAATGCCGTTGTAGCGTCCTCATTTTAGTCACTAGTGTTTCCAGGAGGGGCAGGTGGTGACCACGTGGGGCGGGGGCGGTCCATGGGGAGGGGAAGGGTGCAGTGGCAGGTGCGCGGCCGGCGTAGCGCCGTGACGACGTGCCCGGCGCAGCTTTTGCCTTACTCACGATCGGCCGCCCTGGGACCCATTGTACGACGCTGCCCCGCTATTAACAAATTAAAGTCTTTACCGGGGAGCACTCCAACTGCAGTGGAACATAATGAAGGTGTTCCTCCAGTGCTGGCGGTTAGAGGCATTTGGCAATTTGGCAATTTAGGTAACTTGGGCATTCCATCAGATCTTTATGGCCACTATCACGATACCGAAGGGCCCCGTCATCCAAGCCGGGCTTCAGGTAGACAAAGGATAATGGGTTTCAGTGCTCGAGTAAAGCGAGGTGTCTCGGCCAGCTGTTCAAATAGATGGCGCTGTGTTTAAGAAGAGAAACGCCGTGCCCTGCTGACACCTTGACTTTCGAAAACATAGCTCTATCTAATTAAGGGCAGGTAGGATCTTCCGATAGTGCAGATACTGCAGAACGAGCATTTTGGTAAATATTTTATTTTAAACATTTGCTTTGAGTAAAAAAAGATGTCATTGTAAGACATTATTTGTCCCATCGTCTGTTCTCTGTATAATGGGTGGTTTTTTCTCTCTCTCTCTCTCTCTCTCTCTTTCCAGAGGCTGGAGGGGGTTGGATTGCGGGACACACAGCCACCAGCTCAACATTGTAATCACAGGCAGCAGTGCAGATGAATGGGATGAGGAAGGGTTGGGGAGGGGGGGGGCGAAGGTAGAGGGACGCCTGCAACTTACTCAAGCAATGTTGGTAAAGGTTACTACTGACATATATGCTGAGGTTACATGTTTTACCTAAATTTAAATTGTCATAATTTAATAGTTGCATCTAATGTTATGAAAATAATAGGTTTGAATAACAGAACTGCAATTGCTACTCTGTAAAAGTATTAGTGCAGCGTAAAAATTACAGTATGCTTCTAAAGACACAGAAGTGGAGAGTCGAATGTCGAAGAAAAAGAGTTGGGTATTATCTTTTCTTATTAGATGTAAACAAAGATTATAAAATACTTAGAAGTGAGGTACTGTATATTCGTTAGGAAACACGTTAAACGTCAGGTCCCTCTACAACTGACTGGCTAAGTTGGTTGATAAGTCAGAGAAAAGCGAGGACATGACACCTTTAGCCTGGCCACGGCCAGTAAAGCATTGTGTTTCCCAAATAAACCTTCGCATTAAAGACAGTATTACATTTCTTTGAAGAAAGGTAAATCACTACGTAATATTGTTACATTCACATCCCTTTGATGTTTAACATGTTCCGTTCCAAATTTCCGACACACTGTCGGTAAAACTGCGACCAGTACAATGCTGAAAAATTGTATGTTTAGTCTATAATCGTTTGATTGTTACGGACGTAGGTTTTATATATTCTTCAAGAAGAATGGGCAAATTTTCTGTTAAAATCGACTGTGAAAAGGGAAACGCTGTGCTGTGCTCTGCTGTGAATATGTACGGTTCCGTTTCCTTTCTTGCAGACGATTTTGCCTACAGTAGAAGGACATTTAAACCATTAGAGAAATACATCATTTTTCTCATTACATCTATTTTTAAACAAACATTGCGTACACAACTACGTGCTGTTTTGTTTCCTGGCTTGCACTGGGTTTTAACAGAAAACAGCAAAGATCTATTTACGTCTTTTCGGCTTTGATTAGAACACTACTACAAAATCTGAGGAGTCCTTTTGTTATCCTACCAACTCACAGATTAAAAATGTGCTAAATACTGTCATTGTAGCTACTCCTTGCAGATCCAGCAGCAGAAGAGGTGTCTCTCATACCCCATATACCAACGATCCCAAGCGATTTACCCATTCATTTTAACCGACTTAAGTTTGCGAGCAAGGTTTCATTGCAATAATAGTAAACGAGACTGATGGACAGAGAAAAGGGGAAGAGGACAAAGTTGTGGTGGGAGGAGGCAAGGGAGGGGGGAGGATATAGACGTAGTGAGTAGGGAAGATGGATGGATGTAGAAACGAGGGAGGAGGGGACAGACAGAGAAGGGGAGGTGTTGATGCACAGACAGAGGAGAGGAGGAAGGAATGATTAAAGATAGGGGTAGGGCAAGATGGAGAGAGAAAATGGGGGTGGGGGGGGTGGAGGAATTGAGGATGTATTTCCAATTCCCACACATATTTAGAAATCGCGAAGCACTGCCAGGTTTTCTCGTATAATTATACATACCGCAAGTCGTCTTACGCTGTGCGGTGGAGGGTATTTGTGATACCGCTATTTGTTATCTCTTTTCTGTTCCATACATGAATGACGCGTGGGAAAAATGACTGTCTGCAACGCTGCATATATCTAATTCTGATTCTTTTTTCTGATCACTAAATATTCTTTCCTCCAGTGACATACGATGAACTACTGCTAGGAGAGGAGCGAGTTGTTTCGCATAGTCTCCGAATTCATTAT
The DNA here is from genome assembly GCF_023864275.1 of Schistocerca cancellata. NCBI lineage: Eukaryota > Metazoa > Arthropoda > Insecta > Orthoptera > Acrididae > Schistocerca > Schistocerca cancellata. Next base: position 485,416,055 of record NC_064628.1, read on the forward strand.
TTCGCTCTTCTTTGTGTTATCATCTGTCTAATGGCAGTATGGCAGCCGAGCAGTCTAAAGGCGGGACCACACTGAGCGCTTCGTGCCACGCCGCGCCGCGCAGTTTTCAGGCTGTTGTCGGTACATCAAAGGAAGTGGCGCGTTTGCGCGCGCTCAGTTTAGACGGGGCTTCGGCTCGCTCCATCTTCAGACCGTGCGCGCGCTCCAACTGGAACACAATGCGCGCCTCGGAGCGGCGCGGCGGGGCGCAGACTGCGCACTCCTCTCTGTTGCGGCTGTGCGCGGGGGAGGATGCTAAGTTCACCCAACCTGGATATGATGTGATGTCATTATGACGTATATACACTTTAGTCGATTAACACACCTATCGACTTTTACGAACGTTCGAGATTCTAAACTGTCGTCAGCTAGTGGTTTGTTTTGACACGTGCGATTCTGATAACAGCTCAGTGTGGCAGCGGATATGTATTTCGCCAAAATAAAAGTAAAAGAGCTGGATATAAATAGAAATATTCCTGACCGTGGCCTTGAAAACACCACAGACAACACGTTTCGTAGAAAAGTGAAGTCTTCTTATGTCCCGACCAGATTAGATTGTGTGATTGTTGTATTGAACGCTTACGCCGAAAATAATATTTATTTATTATCAATATTTTAGTATGGTTTCATACTATTGGTGTTGTCAGTACATATTAGATTGTAGCAGCATATTCTTGCTGACTTTTTTTTTTCTTAATTTATATAGCTGAAAGAGAACTCGTTCAAGTTTGTTAGCTAAGTAATTGATATGTCCATCCCAAGATAGTCTTTTATCAACCATAATTCCAAGTAATTTTACACTCGGACCGCGGAGACAGGTACCTTAGTGTCCTGTAATGACTGGTGTGCAGAATGATTGAATTTCGAACTTAAAAAGAAAAATATGAGGCATTGTTGAAGAAAAATCGTCGACCGGAGATGAAATACGAGGGGAAGTGGATTTCTCAATGTAATCTTAACCAAAGGTTAGTGTCTTGCCGCATCTAAAGATTTTGGCTGCTGAGTGCTTCTTCTCACCGAGTACGAATAATCGACGCACTTCAGCTGGGTCAGAAGTACATCAATTTCTGCTTGAGATTCACAATAACCACGCAATTGCCCGTCGTCATCGATGCTGAACTCTTTCAGCTTTTCTCTCATTAGTCTCTCGAATGCTGAACACTTGTGAGACGAGCAAACGTAAAACAACGCACAGGACACAAACACAGTACAATACACGATTTAAACGTAAGGAACGCAAAACACATCTGAACGAATGGCGCAGAGCACAGCGCTACCCTGTCACAACCTCTCGAAAGTTCACAGAAGTCGAATAGTCGATATACTGTTTCTATCGTTTTCGATGTAGCGTGTATACGTCATAATGACGTCACATCGTATCCAAGTCTGGTGAACTTAGCATCCTCCGTGCGCGGGGTGCAGCAGCGCGGCGCAGCACGGCGCGGGGCGGCGCGCTCAGTGTGGACCCGCCTTAAGGCGCTGAAGTCATGCACTGTACGGCTGGTCCCGACGGAGGTTCGAGTCCTCCCTCAGGCATGGGTGTGTGCGTGTTTGTCCTTCGGATAATTTCGGTTAAGTAGTGTGTAAGCTTAGGGGCTGATGACCTTAGCAGTTAAGTCCCATAAGATTTCACACATATTTGAACATTTGTTTAGCAGTATGGCCACTGAGCGACCGAACAGATGATTCCGATCCTCTTGCTGACTTTCCACAGTAACAGGCCGTTGTACTATTTTAGGCAGATCACCGGAAAAAATTCATTTTTGAAATTTGGTTAATGCTTCTCACATCACTCACCTTTCGCTCGTTTGGGCTCCGTCAACAGCCTTTGATTTCGCTTAAATCTTCCGCAGCTCATGGTCTCGCGGTCGCGTTCTCGCTTCACGAGCACGTGGTCCCGGGTTCCATTCCCAGCGGGGTCAGGGATGTTCATCTGCCTCGAGATGAATGGGTGTTTGTCTTGTCCTCATCATTTCATCATCCTCATGAAAGTGGCCAGATTGGGCTGAGCAAAGGTTCGGAATTTGTACGGTCGCTGATAACCGCGCACTTGAGCGCCTGACAAACCAAACATCATCATCATCATCATCATCGCTTAAATCAGAGATGACTCTCTCTTTGGTTTCGTAGTCACGTTTTTAACACCGCTATTGAACCATGGTGGGTCAGTGGATCTTTCGGTGCCTCACAACCTTGCACGGCACATACATACATAAGGCGCATTAGCAGTGCTTTTGAAATTTGAAAGTATTTGTACTCCACTGTTCTTCGGTTTAGTCTACCTTGTGCGATATTGATCTCTGTGCAACTACCGCAACCTACATCCATTTGAATCTGCTTACTGTAGTTAAGACTGTCTTGAAATGTTATCAACACGGCCGTAACTGTTTACAATATTGTAAATTGTCTAGTGGGTAACATCGGAATATCAGTGATGCTATTGGCAGAATGTGAAGTTGTCCATTTGAAACCAGGTGATCTGCGAAATACAGGGACTGTGGAGTACTGATGGTTGCCTCTGAATGTAAATAAATGTAATGTAACGAGGCAAACAGGCGATGAGATTCACTTCTTTTGGATTACACAATAGGCAATAAATCACTGTAAAAAGTAACAGCTATAAAATACACAGAAATAACAGTCCGGCGCGAGCTAAAGTGGAATGATGACAGAAAACTAATTGTGGGGAAAGTAGGTAGCAGGCTGTTAATGTAATTAACCCTTGAAATGTGTGGCTTACCCATTCTTGAGTATTGCTGATCAGTGTGGGACCCTTGCCAGGCAAGACGTGTAATGTAGCAAATTTGGACTGTATGTTATTTGTGTTACATATTGTAGCTTGCATAAGTAACAGTTTTATGAACCAGAGAAAAAGAATATCTTTGACTCTGGGCTGGGGAAAGGGTAGCGAATTCAAATGACTGGGGGAGTCGCCATGTATGTAGTGTAGGTCCATTGCTATGCCTCTCACCTTCTAGTCGACATCATGTCCTCGTAGAAGTTCTGTAATTGGTCTATAAGATTAGAAATAAACTGATAGAGTAGTATTTAAGAGCTAGCCTCACCTATTTTCCTGTGGCGAGCAACGATTCAATCTCTAATTCTTGATTAATACACAGAAAAAAATTATCTCCTTTACTCCGCTACTCTGTTTCCAGAGTCAAAGATATTCTTTTTTAATTATGTCTCTGCTTCATAACACTGTCGCTAATAGAGACCTCTGATTCTTACGTACGCTACAATATTTAATTCTTGATTAATACGCAGAAAAACAATATCTCCATTACTCCGCTACTCTATTTCCAGAGTCAAAGATATTCTTTTTTTAATAATGTCTCTGCTTCATAACACTGTCACTAATAAAGGCCTCTGATTCTTATGTAAGCTACAATATTTAACATAGAAAACGCACAATCCGTACATAGTTACACATGTTTAGTGACAAAGCACGTATCTAGAACCGAAAGGTCGCAGACGGATTCCTAATCGAGCCATGGAATATTTCAGTCTGTATTTAACCTAGCGTTCACCTGACGATAATGCGAATATTTGCCGTGTTTCGGATCCCACGTTAAACTGTAGGTCCCCTTTTCCTCGTAGGATTATTGTGGTAGGATAGCGACGCACAAGTCGCCGAAATGGCTCTGAGCACTATGGGACTCAACTGCTGAGGTCATTAGTCCCCTAGAACTTAGAACTAGTTAAACCTAACTAACCTAAGGACATCACAAACATCCATGCCCGAGGCAGGATTCGAACCTGCGACCGTAGCGGTCTTGCGGTTCCAGACTGCAGCGCCTTTAACCGCACGGCCACTTCGGCCGGCTAGCAAGTCGCCGATGTGGCGCCCAATTGAAAAATTTGCACAAGGCCACTGAGCCATTCTGAAATGATGTTCATATAGAAGAGATAAACAAGACCCAATGAAGAGCAGCGCTTTTCGTCGCGGGATCTGTTAATACGAACGAGAGCGTTAGTAAAATGCTCGACAAACTCCACTGTTGGATGCTGCGAGAGAGACGTTGTGCTTCTTCACAGGGAAGTTTATTGTTAAAAGCGCGAGACCGCATTTTCGAAGATCAGTCGGTCAGGACGCCGACAAGAAAATCAGGTAAATTAGAGCTCATTCGGAGCGTTATTTTCCCACGCACCATTCGCAAATGGAACAGGGAAGTGGGGAAAAGCTAACAGCGTCACGAGTGGGGGAGGCCAGGGCGCGTTTACGCACGGCACACGCTCACGCAAAGCTTTTTCTCGGGAACCATTCTTCGTAGACCGCTGCTGACAATGAAAGTGTAGTACTGAAGGTTCTTGCAAACTTCAGCTGTGTGAACATCCTAGTGCCAAAAACATATTTGTGTTTTTGAGCAAGATGAGTAAATTTCGTTACTCAGTTATCAAAACTCCTAGGGAGCATCTTTCAAAATAGAGAAGAGTAAATATGTGTTAGTTTATAGGAAACTATTCAACTTTGTACTCTCGAAACTAATTCGAACATGGCCATGGATCACGTTTACGCAGTTCTTTTGGGGTACGTATACGCACTGATTTTGTATTGCCATCGCCGCGCGGGATTAGCTGAGCGGTCTAGGGCGCTGCAGTCGTGGACTGTGCGGCTGATCCCGGCGGAGCTTCGAGTCCTCCCTCGGGCATGGGTGTTTGTCTTAAAGATAATTTAGGTTAAGAAGTGTGTAAGCTTAGGGACTGATGACCTTAGCAGTTAAGTCCCATAAGATTTCACACACATCTGAACATTTTGTATTGCCATCCTTACTGGCACTGCAGCCAAGGTAATTTTAAAAGAGCAGCTACAAACGCAATGTAAATAAATGAAAGTACAGGAGAATCAAAGGTAGAAATTGTTTAAAAAATGAACCTAAGGAATTTCAAGCAGAAACAATCGATTCTATGAGAGCAAGGACTGATAAGGATAAGAAATTCTTAAAAGCAAAAACGAAGAAAAATGTTGATAGGACTGCTTTTTATCTCACTGTTTTGGCAAAGGACAGGATTTGCATGGTAGCTCTATTTTGCTCTCTTGCCTTCTGTCGTCATCTCCAGGTCCACGTAACTTCCTCTTCCCTTTTCGTCGTCTATCATCTTGGAGCTCTTCCTTCCTCTCAAATCCCCTCTCAGAAACCAGTGCTTCCAAAGCATCTTTTAGCAAGCATTCCCATCTTAACGAATGTCCCATCCAGTTTCTCTTCCATTTTCTTAAAATCTGCAACAGTCTGATGCTGAGGATGAATATTGCCTTTGTATTTATTACTTGAAACGATACAACCAATCTTGAAACAATTAAGAATAGAATCAATGCCTTAGATGTAAAGGTGAGCTCACGACGAATATGCCACCGACACGTATTGTTATTGTGTGCATTAACTGCAACACGGACAGTTATGATTAATAGCCCTTTTCTTAACATTCCAATTTCTATGTAGTGCATGCTATACTAACAGGTGACAGTTCGCCAAAAAATTAGTTTACTGCAGTAAAATTTTTGTATTTTAACATGTTAAATAATGTAAGTAAGCCCGTAATTTTGTTTACTGCCAATAAAACTTACATACACTCTATACTCGAGGCACTTTTACGCACTCGATTTGAGTCTACACAGTATTATTTTGCACTGTTAACTGTAATATTGTGTTGGAAGTATATATATACTAAGTTATACATTAGTAACCATGTTAGAAGAGTAAACCATTAAACACGAAAAATCCACCGCAAAAAGTTTTAAAAATACGAAAAGAAGTCTTTGTAAATGTGTCCCGGTCTCCCCTACTCTAAAACACAGGGCGTAAAGTAGTTTTCGAACAACAGATGTAGAACAGGTAGCAGCGAATGAGTTGATAGGTCCCTTGAAATTGTTACAGCATTCACAGGTGAAGACATGCAACACAGTCACTGCTGTTTTCGACAGAATGTCACCGCTTTCACGTTTTCCCCCATATATGGTAAATTGCGTCTGACCCACAAACAGGAAACTTCCACAGGATCCCGGGGCGTGTTCTCATGGCGGGGCAGGAGACGGTACGGCGAGCACGTGCTGGGCCGGCGGATGTTAATGAGCTCGTGTTGACTGGCAGCTCCAGGCGGCGGGGCGGTAATTAACGAGCGTGGGCGACAGAGTGGCAGGCCTGGGAACCTGGCAGCGCGCCCACACAGCGGCCATTCCGCCAGTGTCCGCCCTCCACCACATCGGCCAGACCGCGCACCGCAGATCTATTTCGTCCGCACAGTAGCCGCACCATCTGCCGACGGGTTGCTAATCAAACCTTCAGTCATATAATGAAGGATTTCATGGCCGGGTGTCTTAACTGCTAGTGAGTCTTCTGGGTTGCGCGATCGTGGTCCACGAAACTTTACTGTTTCCGAAGTTTCGTCTAGACCTGCGCTGGACACCTTTAAAGTTGCTCCAGCTTCCAATAAGTCTTAACGCTCTCCGACATCCGACCCGACGGCCGGAATAATTCAGTGGAACCTCTGAACGCGACCAGCGAAACTATGGTCGAAATTTCAGGAACGGAAAAGTGTCAGGGACCACGACCATACGACCCTACAGACTCACCAGCAGCTCTGCCCTTTCATCTGTGATATAATGCCAAATGCAACACACAAATATTCTGTACAATGCGACCTTAGTTTTATAAATGACAGTATTTTTCCGTATGGACTACTACTTCATGTATTTACCCACGGTAGCGATTTTGACCTATTGCGCCGTTCACGTCTTGGAAAGAACAATTTTGCAAGGACGGTACATCTACAACTACGTCATTACTCTGCTATTCACAGGAAAGTGCCTGGCAGAGGGCTCAATGAACCACCTTCAAGCTGTCTCTCTACCGTTCCACTCTCGAATGGCACGTGGGAAAAACGAGCACTTAAATTTTTCTGTGCGAGCCCTGATTTCTCTTATTTTATCGTGATGATCATTTCTCCCTATATAGGTGGCTGCCAACAGAATGATTTCGGAATCGGAGGAGAAAACTGGTGATTGAAATTTCATGAGAAATCCCGTCGCAACGGAAAACGCCTTTGTTTTCATGATTGCCACTCCAATTCACGTATCATGTGCAAAATGGTTCAAATGGCTCTGAGCACTATGGGACTTAGCTTCTAAGGCCATAAGTCCCCTAGAACTTAGAACTACTTAAACCTAAGTAACCTAAGAACATCACACACGTCCATGCCCGAGGTAGGATTCGAACCTGCGACCGTAGTGGTCGCGCGGTTCCAGACTGTAGCGCCTAGAACCGCTCGGCCACCCCAGCCGGCACGTATCATGTCTGTGACACTCTCTTCCCTATTTCGCGATAATACAAAACGGTAGTGCATTGTGAGCTGTCACTTGAGAATGACATATGAGTAATAGGCCAAAATCGCGATCATGAGTAAGTACGTCCAAACGGAAAGTACAGGCTTTCCTAAAATTTTGCGACACTCTATTCGCAAGTAAAAAAATATAATAAAATCTTAGTTACCACTAATTAACAAAACTTCAGAGTCATTTACCTTGACAAACTTGCAATATGGGTATTAATTACACCTACATATGTAAAGGGCGATGAGAAAAGTTTCGTTTGGTGGCGTTGCTGCAGCGTATATGCAGCCTAGCGCGACTTCGACGCAGTTATACGAGCATCGACAGATCGGCATGGGATTAGTGTTGCATTGCGATACATGGAAGACATGCTATGCTTTGTAGATGAGCCAGGAACGAAGAACAACCACATACAGAGATAAGAACTCTATACAAAAACATATAGTTCACTTTAGAGTATGAACAAGCATAACAAATAACTTCCCTAGATATATCTGTAACAAAGAAAAATAACATAAAAGAGCGTGGAAGTATGGCACAAACCGTTCAACGTTCGCACACCTCCGCCAACAGCGGAAGGGCCCCGAACCACGATAGAAACAAATGTGACAGTAATCAGACTGTGTAACAAAAGGCTTCCCTTAACACTACGAGAAATCTTCAGAATTCAGAAGGTAGTCACAGAAAGGAAACACATGATAATTGTCCAACCGAACATTAACAATCAAACATTACTTAAACTGGTAAAGCAGGTAGCAGCAAAATAACAATCCCTCTAGCCACCAGGAGAACAGTATCACACAAAACAGCCAGCAGACTCACCCGTGATCACCAACCAGAGTATCATAGTAAGCCAGCTTTAAGAAAGTAATAAAACGTTGTGCCTTATGTGTGCAACAGACGCATATAAACTCGCACACACACACACACACATACACACATAGGCACATAAAACCAAACAAACGACGATAGTATCTAGTACTTCGCAAGGCGTAAGTGTATCTAAACAATGCGAAAACGTAATAATATCCAGTGTTAATAGACTGCAGTGTTTTAAAAATCGATCACCTATGCGGGGAAGAACGTTAGGAAAGTAGTATGAAGCAAACCATCGTGAATAATAATATTAATTTAATATTTTTCACTTGTAGTAATCAAAAACATGAGAACTCTTTACCATCTTGACAAACAGACATGTAAGAAAATCAAAATGTTAAATCTGCTGCAACTGTAGGAGTTAGAAGTGGTTCATATGGGCGGAGTGCTGGACCTCGTTAAACTCCGCGTACTCTTGCGTTTTAAGAACCTCTCCTGTCCATACATTTGCTTTTAAATTTCGCAGTTGGTTTTGTCTGAGAGTCAGCATGCGAGAAGTCCGCCGGAGCCCAGTGTATCTCCGTGGAGTTCTATTCTCACTGCAACAGTTAGTTAAATATTCCTCTGATAATATTGCTGTTGCTTTAAAAAATGTTTGATTAGCAATTTTGATATAAGAACTCCAATTACAAAAGGTGTTAATAAAAAAGATTTAATCTTTTTAGAAATAGTAGTACCTAGTGAAAGAAGGAAAACAAGCCTAATAATCATGAGTTCGGAAACGCACACTTTCAGAAATCTAAACACTTGTTCCTAGACGGGGATGAAAGACTTCTGGTTGTGGAAATTGGCATAGACGTTGCATGAGAGCTTCCACTGGTGATACGGCTGTTGTTATTTCCCTCAACGGTTTTGACCATGGAAGTACCCTGAAATGTCAGAGTCTACGCTTAAATGTATCCAAGTGGCAGAACAACACCTTATGAGCCGTTCGGCCGACTTCTTCACAGTTCTCTATTGCTCCAAAAGGTAAACTGTGGAAGGCCTCGCTCATAGAGGAAACTGCGCTTCGGTTAGAAGACGAAAATACTGGAGCCGAGGTGCAAGGATTAGTAGTAGCGTAATGCGTGAGTCATTCTCCTATGTCAGCCATTCTTTATCGTCAGTTGCTATCGTTCAAAGAACTCGCTATTCCTCGCGCAGGACAGACGGACACACTGCCGTGGTTGGACATGGAGAAGTGTCACAAATGGACGTCTTACGAACAACTGGTCAGGCTCCAGAAAATATGCGTTTCCAAATTCACGACTGTTGAACTTTCCATTCTCAAAATACAGGGCGTCCAAAAATTAAATATCGCTTTTGCAGAAAAGGGTGGCGAAGGGTAAGATATGTGTGCTAGTGCACTGTAGGTGCATTGTAGATGCAAAAATCGTAGTTGTTGCTGACAACGATGGTCTGGCTTAATGACACCGCTAAACATTTATTCTGTTGTTACAGGTACCTGAACATGCCCGATGTTAACAGTGCACGAGAGGATAGCCACCGTTACGTTGGGGTTGCAGAGGTTCTCGAATGGCGACAATTCCAAAAGCCTGGATATCTGATATGGCAGTTCAACAATTAATGAACAAGTTTAAGCACGACCCCGGACAAAGCCTTCCATTAATCTCCGCTGAACACATTGAAGACAGAACATCCATTGACCGCAGTCCAAATTCGGTGCTTTGATTCTCGATGAGAATGGTCATTCCACGCTCGACGGTACATAGAGTATTGCGAGACATGCTGAAAAAAAGTGCCGTACCATTTGCGGGTTCTCCAAAAATTACATGTCGAGGGTTTGGCAGTGAGAATCAACATGTGCTAGGATTTACATAAAGTAGATGCAAATTGCAACATCCTCAGTCATATTCTATTCAGCGATTACGCAACCTTCCACACTTGTGGAAAGGTTAACCGATACAACTATATCATATGGACTGACACACCACCAGTGGAACACGTGGAGTTCGAGCGAGACTCCCTCACATTTAATGTGTGGACGCGAATATCTATTGACAAAATCTACAACCCATTCTTCTTCGCCAAAAACTCTGTCAGTGGGGCAATCTATCTGGATTTGCTGCAACAATTTCCTTTACCACAGCTTATGCAAGATGGGCGTATGCTTAATGTTCACTTCCAATACGACGTGGCATAGTGCCACTATAATATAGATGTACATGCGTTGTTGACTGGTGTGTTTGCTGCAAAGTGGATCGAGTTCTAAGGAACCATGATGTGGTCATCTCGTTCTCCCTACCTCAGACGTATCGGCTTCTTCGTCTGGCGATTTATCAAGGGACGTCTGTTTCACCGATTGCTTATCAAGTCATTGGCGGAGCTCCAAGACCGATTTAGACAAGGTGCTACAACCATAACACCAAAAATGTTCCGAAGTTTCATTCATGCCACAGCCGGCAGATTGTAGTTGTGTGGGGATGTGAAAGGTGTTCATGTTGAATATAGCATGTGTTAAACATATATCACTATAATTAATAAGAATGTTACAATTATTTTAACAATATCTGCATTTTCTGGACACCACTACAGGCACTTTTTGATCGAACTGTACATATGGTAATTTGCCCACCTCCGTAGCTGGGTTGTCAGCGTGGTTGAATGGCATGCGGAGAACCTGCGTACTGCCAGGACAGAAAGGGGGAGCACTCATCCTCGTAGTGCCACTTGACGAGCTGCATGACCGAACAGTAGCGGCAGCAGGTCTACTCATCGGACAACGGCCGGTATTGCGGTGTGCTGACCCTGAAACCCTCCATCTCACATCGAGATTACGCCAGTTGGTTGATGGACGACACGGTGGTCGGTTGGGCCCATTTGGCAGGTCTGTGGCCATAAGGGTGAGGTTTAGCTTGTACTCCGTCTGAAAAGGCCTCGGAAGGCCCAACGGTACCGACTGACCGCCATGTCAACCTCAGACGTCACTCGATTCAGGTATTGAGGAGCATGCGGTCAGCTCACCGCTCTCCTGGCCGTTGTCAGTTTTCCTGACCGGAGCCGCTACTTCTCAATCAAGTAGCTCCTCAACTGTCTGCACAAGGTCTGAGTGCAGCCCTCTTGTCAACAGCGCTCGGCAGACCCCGGCAGTCGCCCATCCAAGTACTAGCCAAGCCCGACACCGCTTGACTTCGGTGATCTGACTGGAACTGGTGTTACCACTGCGTCAAGGAAGTTGGGTGGTGCTTGACTTAAATATAATAAATTATCCTGTTTAATGTAATGTTTACAAAAATCACTTTACACACTGGACGAACACATGTATGTGTGTTCACGACTTTCTGCTTGTGGTAATTCATACCACGCATTGTAAGAAACAACTTAACGCTGGAAAACTTACTTCCAAATCCATCATAACAACGGCCGTATAAATAAAAAAATCCATGCCTTTTTTAAAGACTGGAAAGTGTCAATTATGTCATTAAAGTTTAGTTACCGAGCTGTAGTATATCTTATAACACTGAAGATCATGTTTCTTCTTTTACTTTCTCTAAATTGTTACGTGCTAAATTATTTATCACTTCAAGTCATTGGCACAGGCAGAGGGGAACAGACATATCTGGGGAAATGATGCTCAATTTTTATAACGTTCTCCGTACGTGGTAGCACAGACGTCAATTTGTTTAAGAACACTGACGTTTGCTATCCCAGCTGTTTTTCACAAGTATTCACTTTATTATATCTTGCACGATTGTCTAATTTCAACTTTACAGGCTACTTTCAAGCCGTTTAATAACAGTAAAATTGTAAATCACATTGACCTACTGCACTTGAAACTGCGTTGGCCAGTCGTCCAAGATACTGAATACTTGTAAAAAACAGGTAACGTGGGAAACTTCAAAGTGTCCCTTTGCTCACTTTTTATTAAATCTGTTTAGGAGTTGAAGTGGTCACTGAATTTCGTGGCTATGATTGTTTTCGTGTTACGGCAAAGCAACAGCTTACCTGAAGAACATTGCTTACAATGACTTTCATCTCTTCCAAAAAGCGGGGTTTAACCGCATAGCCGGCCGCGGTGGCCGAGCGGTTCTAGGCGCGTCAGTCCGGAACCGACCGCGCGACTGCTACGGTCGCAGGTTCGAATCCTGCCTCGGGCATGGATGTGTGTGATGTCCTTAGGTTAGTTTGGTTTAAGTAGTTCTAAGTTCTAGGTGACTGACGACCTCACATGTTAAGTCTCATAGTGCTCAGAGCCATTTGAACCACTTTTTAACCGCATACTGCAGACAAAATCATCTTGTTCACGCCAGATGCTCTACAGCCGCCTGTTTATATAGGAACAAGCAAAGAAGTGTGAAATGAACTATAATATGGACGATCATCTTTATTTTCCGCATCTGATATGAGCCCGTGTAAAATATTCCACTATGTTGCTTCTGGGGTGATTGCCGCCCCGGGCTGACACTGACGTAGGAAGGAGGTGATTTCCATCTACAATTACGGCAAATGGTCGTTAAGGAACGTGAAGACATTTAAGGAAAACAACGCTCGGGTAGCGATTGAAGCAAACTGTATTTATCTCTGATGCCGAGGGGCAAAGGAACATTCAGTAGCGTGATGCTCACAACAAAACCAGTCGTCCATGACATTGCAATGTATCCAAGTCTCTCATGCTTCTTTCCGTTACTTAAACAGGTATAACGAATTCGAGAATAGGAGAATTTGCCAAATTGCAGATATTTCCGAATCCTGATTTATGTAGGCAGCTACTCTCACACTGTAAAAGGCAACTTAAACTCGTTCCTTGGAACTGCGTTGCTATTATTAATTAAACTGCGTCTGTACTACTACTCGCGCGCAGAAAATAATACCTGTTAATGGAAAAAGAATCTAAAGCATTCGTTAAGAAGGTCATCAAAGTCTTTAACAATTAACGTCTAAACACGATTATGCTTTCCTCGTACACTGCTGGAAAAACATGCAACATCCTCAGAGATTGCGTACAGTGGCGCAGGAGTATGACATGTACATGTTGAGTGGATGTAGTGATTGTGACTTATTTGTCACGGTCATCGGCGATCATATGGTACTTGGGAGGCCTGTGTGTTCATCCTATGTTTTGACTCTGCAGGCAATAACTCTGGTGAGATTAGAGTTAAACATTTTTTTGCAGTATTCATTCTGGGGTACAACCATCACCAGCCGACGAGTACGTACTTCAGCCATCTGAAGGGGGTCGCACTGCGGGCCTGCGGGACTATCGATGGATCGTTGCACATGCTGGGCACAAGATATAGCTGTTTTGTTACCGCTTTCAAAAGTGCTCTGCGGAACGTTCTCATACCTGTAGGCCAGGTTCAGGACGTCCGTGTAATACAGACGCACGTCGAAACCGACGCATTGTGCGATCAGTGGTGGCCGTCCGACAAGTCCAGAAACAAAATCCGGGCACATGTCACACTTGCTGTACCATCAGGGACCACTGGCAACCTTTTGCTTCCGTGCCTCTGGTCATGCTATCACTGACACCACGACACTGCCAAGCGTGTCTATTGTGCTGTCATGAAAGAGATGACTGGAAAGTGGAATGGCGCTCTGTTGTCTTTACTGGTGATAGAAAGTTGTGTCTGTATGAGAGTGGTGGACGTACAAATGTATGGCGCAAAACTGGTGAACTGCCTGTTCCAGAATGTATTTACCCACGATACGTATGTCCCAATCCAGGCTTCATCAGTTACAACTTTGGGTCACATTTGGTGTTTCTACAAGGTAAAGTAACCATTTGTTGCTACATTTGGACAATACACATCCACATACGACCGCTGCAACGCAAAGTGATTCTTGTGGTGTACAACAGTTGTCCTGGCCAGAAAGATCTTGATATCTCTCGCCAGTTGAACATGCGTGGTGCGTGATAAAATGCGAACTTCCTCGTTCTGCAGGGTCTGCAAGAACCATCACCGAATTCTAACAAATGCGCAAGACAGTTGGGACGGTCTGCGGCAGGATGCCATTCAGCGCTGTTATGATCGTTTTCATGCGAGAATATACGCCCGCCAGGTGAGGGTTGGGTTCACTGTTTATTGATGCGACTGTTTGGGCATCCTTTGCTGTGACATGTGTGTTTCATTTGGTCAGGATTTGTTGTCATATACTACTACAATGAAGGTCTACTTGTCTCCTCACTTGCCAATAAAATGACCTTGCCTATGGAGGGCTGTTGCAGTGCGTTAATGTTTAGTTGAGAATTTGTAAATATGTTGGAAGCGCTATAGACTGTGTTAATATCGCTGACAGCGCTCTGCGCCCTCGGCAAGAGATTCTGTGGACGGAATAACAGTTACCGAGTGGATAGAGAAGTGTTTTTTTTTTCTGTGTTGGTGGGACATGCATTGTGAAGTGAGATGCAAGGAAACGTATGATGGCGTATGGTTGATTGGTAATGTTTGAGCGGTGGAATTATTGACACCTACATAATTCTTGAAATTGGATGTCACATGAATAAGGTAAAATTTTCTAAATACATTGTTTGCTCTTCAACTAAATCTTTCTTTTGCTAAACATATGCCTCCTAGTAGTTAGTCTATAGTAGTTGGAATCTTTTTATTTAGCTGGCTGTAGTTGCTGCTTGCTGTAATTGCTGTAGTTCGTGCTATGAAGATTTTCTGTGAGATAATTGACTTACACTCCTGGAAATGGAAAAAAGAACACATTGACACCGATGTGTCAGACTCACCATACTTGCTCCGGACACTGCGAGAGGGCTGTACAAGCAATGATCACACACACGGCACAGCGGACACACCAGGAACCGCAGTGTTGGCCGTCGAATGGCGCTAGCTGCGCAGCATTTGTGCACCGCCGCCGTCAGTGTCAGCCAGTTTGCCGTGGCATACGAAGCTCCATCGCAGTCTTTAACACTGGTAGCATGCCGCGACAGCGTGGACGTGAACCGTATGTGCAGTTGACGGACTTTGAGCGAGGACGTATAGTGGGCATGCGGGAGGCCGGGTGGACGTACCGCCGAATTGCTCAACACGTGGGGCGTGAGGTCTCCACAGTACATCGATGTTGTCGCCAGTGGTCGGCGGAAGGTGCACGTGCCCGTCGACCTGGGACCGGACCGCAGCGACGCACGGATGCACGCCAAGACCGTAGGATCCTACGCAGTGCCGTACGGGACCGCACCGCCACTTCCCAGCAAATTAGGGACACTGTTGCTCCTGGGGTATCGGCGAGGACCATTCGCAACCGTCTCCATGAAGCTGGGCTACGGTCCCGCACACCGTTAGGCCGTCTTCCGCTCACGCCCCAACATCGTGCAGCCCGCCTCCAGTGGTGTCGCGACAGGCGTGAATGGAGGGACGAATGGAGACGTGTCGTCTTCAGCGATGAGAGTCGCTTCTGCCTCGGTGCCAATGATGGTCGTATGCGTGTTTGGCGCCGTGCAGGTGAGCGCCACAATCAGGACTGCATACGACCGAGGCACACAGGGCCAACATCATGGTGTGGGGAGCGATCTCCTACACTGGCCGTACACCACTGGTGATCGTCGAGGGGACACTGAATAGTGCACGGTACATCCAAACCGTCATCGAACCCATCGTTCTACCATTCCTAGACCGGCAAGGGAACTTGCTGTTCCAACAGGACAATGCACGTCCGCATGTATCCCGTGCCACCCAACGTGCTCTAGAAGGTGTAAGTCAACTACCCTGGCCAGCAAGATCTCCGGATCTGTCCCCCATTGAGCATGTTTGGGACTGGATGAAGCGTCGTCTCACGCGGTCTGCACGTCCAGCACGAACGCTGGTCCAACTGAGGCGCCAGGTGGAAATGGCATGGCAAGCCGTTCCACAGGACTACATCCAGCATCTCTACGATCGTCTCCATGGGAGAATAGCAGCCAGCATTGCTGCGAAAGGTGGATATCCACTGTACTAGTGCCGACATTGTGCATGCTCTGTTGCCTGTGTCTATGTGCCTGTGG
This sequence comes from Schistocerca cancellata, assembly GCF_023864275.1. Classification (NCBI taxonomy): domain Eukaryota; kingdom Metazoa; phylum Arthropoda; class Insecta; order Orthoptera; family Acrididae; genus Schistocerca; species Schistocerca cancellata. The sequence continues at coordinate 485,432,227 of NC_064628.1, forward strand.
TTCTGTCAGTGTGATCATGTGATGTATCTGACCCCAGGAATGTGTCAATAAAGTTTCCCCTTCCTGGGACAATGAATTCACGGTGTTCTTATTTCAATTTCCAGGAGTGTATAAAAAAAAAGAGGAGGATGTCTCCACTATCGGGATTCATGACTGAAATGGGTTTAGGCAATTAACAGAGTTGGAGGCAGTTTTTGAATTTTTATCATTGCTAGGATTTCTTGAAATTCAGGGCTATTCTTTTGTGTTAATTATTGGAAGTCATGTTGTCACTCTATAGCAGTCAGATTGCGTGGGACTTGTGTATTGTGGATAATATATGAATTGATTAAGTTTGAGTTATCTTTGTCAGTGAAAACTCTGTAGTTAAGTGTTTAAAAGATAAAATAATGAAAGACATTAGTTTCAAATTTAACTAGCAAATCGGGCGGTAGGATTAAGGGCGATACGGTTAAGAGTTTGACTATGTGGAGAACATACCGACATAACAGAGGCAGTATCACGAGTAAGACTGCATAGGAAATATGAAACATGAAAAAATGTAAAAGCTATGAAAATGGGATATATATCATTCCGTTAGAAGCTACAAAAACCTGCATGATAGGTCAGTTTATAGCTTCCAACGCTTTACAGACAAACTTCAAAAAGTAAATCACATATACCGTCGCACATGAAGACCGTTGGACAACAAGAGAGGCGCATTGTCAAAACCGAGTACATGTTCCGGGTTTTTCTGTAGGTATACTTATGCTGCAGTAGGCCATCGGATAACAAATGCTTCACAGCGTGCGCTTGAAATGGCACGGCAACAACTAACATACTCTAGACACGCGGGACAGTACGATTCTTGTGGATAAAACATCTAAATTGTAAACAGATTCGTCGCGATAGTCTGACAGTACATAGACTAAATGCGATGTCGCGTCCAGCCAAAGGGAAATGGTGCCAAAAATTTGACGAAGACCGCGAAGGAACGCCATCGACATCGAACACAGACGACGATGTCCAGGTAATCGGCAAGCAGAGAGAACAACTAGAGGTTTTCCAACGCTGAGTAAGTCTACTCCCGCACGGGATTAGCCGAGCGGTCTGGGGCGCTGCAGTCCTGGACTGTGCGGCTGGTCCAGGCGGAGGTTCGAGTCCTCCCTCGGGCATGGGTGTGTGTGTTTGTCCTTAAGATAATTTAGGTTAAGTAGTGTGTAAGCTTTGGAGCTGATGACCTTAGCCGTTAAGTCCGATAAGATTTCACACACATTTTTTTAAGTTTACTCAGCGGTTCCAGAATCGCTCCGGACTGCTATCGTCGAGGAACTGAACGACTGGTATAACGTTCTGAACGTCGTTTACAGACACTTGGTGATAATGTTGAAAACTAGCGTCATGATTCCGTGTCACTTTAAAGTCTATCATATGAGTGAGCCTGTATAAGAGATAAATCTCATAACTGAAGTGTTGCGTTTCGAAACTGCGCGATAAGGGCTACAGTGATTAGTACATAAGTCCTCTCCGAAAGTATTTCCAGCACACGCGGCTACCACTGGACTACATATACACGTGTACAATATAAATAGGGACAACTTATAGCCGGCCGGGGTGGCCGAGCGGTTCTAGGCGCTACAGTCTGGAACCGCGCGACCGCTACGGTCGCAGGTTCGAATCCTGCCTCGGGCATGGATGTGTTTGATGTCCTTAGGTTAGTTAGGTTTAAGTAGTTCTCAGTTCTAGGGGACTGATGACCTCTGATGTTAAGTCCCATAGTGCTCAGAGCCATTTGAACCATTTTTGGCTACTTAAAACAACTTTCCTTTCCTATTTTTTCCCTCGACTTCATCCCATATCTTCACGGTGTCGCCATTTTAATTTATGGATTTGGCAATGTTAGTGGTAGACAGTGGCTCTAAAGTGTACGAACGTTTTTCCAAATGTTTGTGAATAGTGAAACAGAGGCGGGCGTTCGCACTAGCTCGGTACTCATCTGGTCGTATGTAGGACACTGCCTAAATATCACATCCAAGCTGAGTGGCACGGCGGTCCTCTTTAACAGTCCGGGGGTTGGATTCGATTCAGAGCAGAAGCTCCTCCCCTAACCTCGGAAGCGGCGTGCTAAAGCACTTCTTGAAACAACTTTTTGAAACATCACAGATTTGGGCTCAAATGGCTCTGAGCGCTATGGGACTTAACATCTGAAGTCATCAGTCCCCTAGAACTTAGAACTACTTAAACCTAACTAACCTAATGGCATCACACGCATCCCCGCCCGAGGCAGGATTCGAACCTGCGACCGTAGCGGTCGCGCGGTACCAGACTGTAGTGCCTAGAACCTCTCGGCCACCCCGGTCGGCAACACAGGTTTAAAAAACGTCAAAATACCACAGATAATGATACTTTAGACAGTATTTACACAGAAAGTGTTATGAGAAATTTTGTACATTATAGCGGGCGATCAAGAAGTTTCCGACAGAAGGTTCAAATGGTTCAAATGGCTCTGAGCACTATGGGACTTGACATCTATGGTCATCAGTCCCCTAGAACTTAGAACTACTTAAACCTAACTAACCTAAGGACAGCACGCAACACCCAGTCATCACGAGGCAGATAAAATCCCTGACCCCGCGACAGAAGGCTGTGCAATACAGTATCGGTATGCCGGTCAGGCAAAATCCCTGGGAGCACTGAGGCAATCATCTCACCGTGACACCAGGCTGAAGATACCTGTTCAGTAAACCACCGTGTCCTGCTGCGTGAAGAAGTCCGTAACAGCCTGCTGCCACATACTCGTCCGACACGAATCGTTGACCCTTCGAAGCATTTCTTTAGGGACCGAAGGCCTGATAATCGTATGGGGAGAGATCAGAGATCAGGACTATTGGTCAGGTGCTCGTGTGCCTCCTACTTGAGTTGGCGTAACTTCTGCCTTACGACGTTTGCAATAATGGAACGTTCGTCATCATGAAGTAGCAGCACCCCTTGCCGCGCACCGTTCCATAACAGTGGTTTTCGACAGACATGCTGCCCCAACAAGCTGCACCACATGCGTTATTCTTCCTCCTACCAATGTGTAACGGGGCTTGTCCTTCGGCAGCCAAGAAAAGCATAACAGCACACTGGTCCTCCAATGGCTCAAGTCGCTCTGAGCACTATGGGACTTAACATCTGAGGTCATCAGTCCCCTAGACTTAGAACTACTTAAACCTAACTAACCTAAGGACATCACACACATCCATGTCCGATGCAGGATTCGAACCTGTAACCATAGCAGCAGCGGGGTTCCGCACTCAAGTGCCCAGAACCGTTCGGCCACAAGGGCCGGCACGCTACTCCTGTTTGGTCGCATTTGCTAATAATGTCGACGTAAAACTCTGAGCTTCCACTTTCAGAGAAGTCTTAATATGTAACCGAGTGCGGTCTAAGGCGCTGCAGTCATGGACTGTGCGGCTAATCCCGGCGGAGGTTCGAGTCCTCCCTCGCGCATGGGTGTGTGTGTTTGTCCTTAGGATAATTTAGGTTAAGTAGTGTGTAAGCTTAGGGACTGATGACCAGTTAAGTCCCATAAGATTTCACAAACATTTGAAAATTTTGTGACAGAGTCATCGTGCAGAATATTCCCGTATTCCACCGTTATTGCATCACCTGGGCGACAGTAACCAGTTAATGGGATATTTTACATCACGAAGCTGACACATATCCAGCAGGCTATCACTAAAACAGACAAAAAGTCAGGAAGCCTATATTTTTGTATAGCTTTCCTTCAGTCTCCAACTTACCTATCTTATCGAATACGCTATTCCATAGCAGAATGTGCTGATTAAGTTTACACTCAGGATAAAATACTGCAAACGGTTACCAGTTTCGTCCAGTCGCTACAACTTCCCTATCTAGTGTTATTTGTTGCCCGCTACTGCACAAACGTGGGTAGCGGTGGGATTGTAAATGCATCATATTTAATGAAACATTTGTAATTTTTGTTAAAGTAGCTGTACAAATTGCCAAGTACCGGAATTATCTATGCAATATATTTTCTGACATACTGGAAAATAACGTTCATAAAACTGAGAGTTTCATATGATAGTCATTTAAGCACATTATCCCAAAACCAACTCAATGGCAGGTGCCACACCGTATGATGGGGCAGAAAGTAGTAATTAGAAATTACAGTTTGTGGCGAGACATGGTTAAACGGTGGAACCTGAAAGGAGCGTGACGTAATAAACCTCTACGTTTCCTTTTAATTTCAGACATTACGAGGGCTAACCAATAATACAGTGGCTCTAGGGTACACTCCAGCATTACGCGTGCATAACAAGTTTAACTCTGTATGAGCGTAGAGCTGTTATCACTGCATGCATAATTCCTGATTGCAGAGTCACTTGATCCTCAAAGACGCCTCCAGGAGAATATGTTAATACAAATTTTCTCGATTCGTGCCAAATCGTGTTCTCTCGGGATCTTCTGGTAACCTACCGAGAAAGCTATTAACGAAAATTGTGGTCTGAGTTATTTATGGAGATGGTCGTAGAGAGGAGCTATTTTCTCGATTGAACGATGTCAGGTAGCTTACGTCATTGCAGTTGCGAGAGATGCGTATTTACTGTTACGTCTAGAGCAAACGATTGACATGAACATGTGTCTCACTTTACTCTACAGCAGGTTTAATGAACAGTTACTAATGATGAATCCGATTTTTCTCAACCCTCATGCCATATCAATGAAGATGAACAAACTAGAAATTACGGGCGTAGGTCGTCTGTAAACCAGACTCGTTTTTGGATGAAGGCCGTTTCAAAGAGCAATTCACAGTTTCCGTAAATTTCTTCAGGCAAATAATGCGATGTTTTCTCTAGCATTTACCTTTTTTATTTTTAAATTATTATTTTCCCAAGATATGTGGATCCATTCATATAAATCGATTGTGGGACAATTCACTAGAGGTACAGTTCACAGAAATAAGCAGATTCGTCTGATAATACACAGTGCTCTACCTGTCATGAAATGTCATGTCTTCCCAAATGTTTTGGTAAAATCTCACAGATTAACATGTTTCTGTGAAATTTAAAAATTTCCCGGCCAATTGAATGTTGAAGAGATTTTGGGATTGCAGCCGATCGTCGTAAAGTTCACTACACGATACTTCAGGACCCTTGACAGTCATCTTCAGGCGAGCCTAGAAGACTGCAACAGGTGGTCAGTTGAAATAAAGTGAAGTCTACGACGACCGGCTGAAATCTTGAAATTTCTTCGAACATAACATGTCTTTGATGTAACAAAAAGTGCAAAACAGCTTTCGGGTTACCGAAATATTTATATTAGGAAGAAACTTTCATTTCTTTGTTGCTGTAGCATCGCTGGAGCTGTTGCAGTACAGGACCCTGCCTTGAGAGGTGTCGCATTCGTACCTTTCATATGGTACGGACTTCTGTTTCCGTAGAAAAGCAAAGGGGATAATATAAGCAATATAGTTCCACTGAGACAGGTTAAACAACATCATACGTGCACTTACTAATCAGCAGAGTTACGTGTCAGAAGACTCCACGTTTTTCCTACGAGAAAATTTCCACACTTCAAGTGAGATTCTGGGAGGTTTTGCAAAACAGCACTCTACAGCTGGCAGTTTACTTTCTCATCCATCCCCAAGCATAGCTTGTGTTTCGTCCCTAACGTTCTAGTCGTCGATCGGGCATTACACCCCGATCATTCTTCCTTTCTCCATTTACTATTCCATTCTTTCTGTGTCTGAACCTGTGCATGATTGATCACTTACCTATTCCTTCTTAAAATGCATCAACTGCTTGTTTTGTTTCTTCTCTACGAATTTAGTTTCTTCTTTGAGGGAGATCATTTTGGGCCTCTTTCACATGTTGAACAGTTACTTATTGAAAATTTATTTATTTATTTATTTATTTTGGTATAGTGGTAGCTACATCTTTATCACACATTACGAATCATAGCTCCACAGGTTTTTTCTGATGAAATTCGCTGTGAACCAAAGCTGGAATCTTTTACGGAAATGGTCTTGCCGTCTGAGCCATCGAAATAAAAATTCAGTCTTCTAGTTTGAATTCTGCCAGTACCTGTCTCTTATTTTCCTATCTTTAAACGAGCTCTCCTGTTGACCTTAATGGACTACCACTCTTCGAAAAAAAAAATCCAAGTTGGTTAAGATAATTCAATACCAACAAGTCTTGAGTTTCCGGCGGGCATTGTGACGCTAACATGCCCTCTAACAATTGTAAAATATGATACATGCTTCTTAAAGTATATTTTCATGCACTTTGTCCCAATATCTGCTCGGTTTCTAGCTTTAAAGTTCATTTCTCTCTTTTGACTCATAATTAAATTGTCAGTAACTTAACTGAAAAAGTAGTAATCATAGGTGCCGAAGACTTCTATTATGAGTCGCTCCAATTCTGCCAAAGGCCTTGTCAGAGAAGCCAGAGTAGCAGTCACAGCTCCAGTGTACTCCCTCACCTTCAGCTGGGAAACTGCCCCTTAAAGCAGAAGAGCAGTGGGAAATGCACAACGTAATGGAAACCACGTCATTAAAGTCACCATGTGCAACCACAGAAATGTGACTTGTAATTTATGATTTCTCCAACGGCAAAAAGAATCCAAGTAAACCCCCATTCACATCTCCGAAAGTGGACTGCGAAGGAGAGGTGACCATAAGCAAAAGACTGAAAATCCAACGAAAGTGGCGACTTCTGTGAGACGGAGCGAGGGATTTCGTAAGCATGAATGTAGTAGAGAAGGCAGGAAATGCAAAAATGAAACTATTTAAACTGAGTTAGATGAAGTTGAGCTCAATGCAGTGAAATGAAAAGAAGATTAAGATCCCAGGTCAGCAGCATTAGGAAAAAAGATAACGGGAGATACGATTCTTTACGAATAGCAAGGTAGAGGAAAGAAAGAGTTATTATGCAAAGATCAGCTATCGTATTAATTTAAAAAAATTGAAAACAAGACCACACGAAAAATTATATTGAGATACAGGCCCTACATGCCGATGTCACAAGCAGACGATGACGAAACCGGAAGAGTATGTGGGAACTGAATTGAATAATTCAGCATGTAAAGTTAATGAAAAACTAATAATAATTAGAGTTAGGAAATCTATAGTTGTGAAAGGAATAAAGGACCGAATCAAGTTAGCTACGACCAGAGTAATATGAACGAGAGAGAAAACCATGAGATTTCCACTAAACTTCAATTACTAACAGCAAATGCAAAGGACAGAAATCAGCAGAGGAGGAGATACGCGTGAAAAAATGTGAAGAGACACATGGAAGATTACGGCCGGTTTACATCATCGTGAAACGAAATTCCGCAGTCAATTACTGGATTGTAAGACATACCCAGGAGCAAAAATAGAATTGTTGGTTGGTTGGTTTGGGGGAAGGGACCAAATGGCGAGGTCGTCGGTCCCATTGGATTAGGAGAAGATGGGAAAGGAATTCGGCTGTGTCCTTTTAAAGGATCCATCCCGGAATTTGCCTTAAGTGATTTAGGGAAATCACAGGAAACCTAAACCAGGATGGCCGGACGGGTGTCTAAACCGTCGTCCTCCCGAAAGCGAGTCCAGTGTGCTAACCACTGCGCCATCTCTGTCGGTGGAATTTTTCACAATGCAGTGGTGGTGAAGAGTAGATACAAAGAGAATCGAGTCAGGAAGAATCATCTATAAGTAAATATGATGGTAAAAAACTGAGTGCGTTGATTAAGGGTGCCTGAGATCGGCTACTGCAATAATGAATGCAATAGGTAGTTTAACTGATAAGGAATACTCGCTCATAAAAGTGAATCACAGAACGACAGACAAATATAGGTATGAGAAATATAGCTGCGATGTTATTTTGCAGAGGAATAGGTGTTACGGGTTTTAACAGTTGCGATGTTACAACAAGCTTAATGAAACATATTGACTTACATTTTGAGTCACTTAATTCATAACAAGGGACGAAGGCTCAGACTACTAGCAGTAACAGAATACATCAGTGAATAAAATTTTTAGATTACTATGGATTTAATGAGTTTTAAAGGACTACATACATTTAGGCAAAAGATGAAACTCTCAAATATATTTTGGCAAATCGGTTAAACCAGAATCATTGGTATTTGTTTTTCGCTTCCATTCAAAATGCAGCCTATCGAAAATGTGTGTAATTTTGAGATACTGACTGTATTTATTTTAATTGCAGCAGAAGTATATGAAGAATCAAATTATGTGTTATTGGTGGAAGACATTTTGAGGTTCTATTTCATCTTCAAACTTCATTATTCCTCCAAAAATAAATTTTCAGAGAAGGGAGGAAAACAAATATCGAAAACTTTTACAAAGCTAGTCCTGTTTAAAGGCCAATAATCGAAATTGTCAAATAGTGACGTCTGGACGAAAAATTGCTGTATGTATTCTTATTTTGACAACAGGGATTTACTTGTTTTCTTGTCTAATAAAGGTTGTTTTATATACATTCTTCTTGACATGTGCCTAATGCCATATGAAATTCCCACAACTCTGTGAACTTAAAAAAATCAAAAAATGTTCAAATGTGTGTGAAATCTTAAGGGACTTAGCTGCTAACGTCATCAGTCCCTAAGCTTACACCCTACTTAATCTAAATTATCCTAAGGACAAACACACACACACACCCATTCCCGAGGGAGGACGCGAACCTCCGCCGGAACCAGCCGCACAGTCCATGACTACAGCGCCTCAGATCGCTCGGCTAGACCCAAGCGGCTTGAAGAATCATGACAGACACTAAGAGTATAGTCTGTAACATTCCCAGACTTTCTGAAGCACAAAATATTGGTTTTGTTACCACTGAAAACTTTGTTGCTGACGGAAGATGTGGTTTGTGCATTGTAAAATAACTGATTCAGTTGGAGTAGGCAGTGAATGTTCCTTTACAGTTGCACAACCACTTTGAATGATTTGCAGTTTCAGACCCCCCCCCCCCCCCCCCCCGATGACCCATGGACCTTGGGTAAAATATTCCGCAGGTAAAATAGTCCCCCATTCGGATTTCGGGTCACGGACTACTCAGGAGGGCGTTGTTATCAGGAGAAACAAAACGCGTTCTGCGGACCGGAGTGTGGAATGTCAGACCCCTGAACTGGGCAGGCAGATTAGAAAATTTATAAAGGGAAATGGATAGGTTAAAGTTGGATATAATGACAATTAGTGAATTTCGCTGGCAGGGGGAACAGGACTTCTGGTCAGTTTGTAACGCCGGAAATGCATAGCCTCCTATTTCCATCTATTGTACTATTATTTTTTTTTCCCTTGCTTTGTTACCTCAAGAATGACATTTGTGTCTCTTTGTATATTGTAATTGTTTTACTGTTTGTATATATATATTTATGCACTTATGTCGATGTATAATTGGTTTGTTTCGTAAATATTATTTGTATTTTTACGCTGGGTCTTGCCTAGGGAAAACTGCTATCGAACGATTACGTCGATAGGTCGTGTGAAGAATCAAAGTGTGTAGGATCTTTGGTAGTGTTAACTCTGCCGCGTGGAGCGCGGGCTGAGCAGAAGGAGTGTGGCGGGAGTAGCGAGTGGAGCAGGTGTGGTGTGTGACGCTCCCGCGAGTTGCCGCGCTTTCGGGGTTTGGCAGCATGTAATTGCGCTCGACTTGCGATGATAGTTTCTGACATGGTGTCGCGGACGGGAAACATTAACTAGCGCACATCAAGAGCCCGTTTCGTCTGGTGACCGTGTCGAGAAGAAGGCGCGCCAACATCCAGCTTCTGCAACAGCGACGGCCGACAATGAGTGACTGTCGCCACCTCCTCGATCGACGGCTTCAAACCTTCAATCAACCAACAAGGAAGACTGGAAGCAAGTAAAGTTTTAGAACTGTATGGCAGACCTCAGCTTTTCAAACTGTACCATTTTCGTAACTATAATTACAGCAACTTAGCATGAACCTTTGTTGCTCATTGTCCCAATTGCATTACCAAGCAGGGTCCCTTCCTTTTCCGGAATGAACTCGAGTGTCATTGAAATTCAAACGCCAGCATTAAAGTAATATAGCTAACTCGTTTTCACTGCTTTAATTTCAAAGTTCAATTATGGCATTAATAGCTGGCTACAATATTCAGATTACACAAGCACGAATTAAGAGTGCGAGTTTTGTTACCGTATTTTAGCTTACCTGTCACTGCAGCTCAGCTTGGTACGTACTAAATTTTACTATTGTTAATTGTTCAGAACCATTTAATTCAAGTTCAAAGTTAAATCTCTTCTTTCTAAATTGCGTAGATTCAAGTAGCTTTTGAAATGATTGTTGAGGTAGTCCAAGACTAACCGTATTTTACTGAATTTCGATGTGCTTCAGAAAGAAAGCTCACTATTAACTTCAGTCACTAAATTAACTTTCGATTTTCCGGTTTTATTAATTCTTTTGCTAAATTAAGTCAGGGTGTAGCGAAATTTATTACTTCTGACAAACTTTCAGTTTTCACACTACACGTGTCAACCTTCAGTTGCCACGCTTCTAGTGCTAATTATATGTGTAATAACCTTTCTTTTTCAGTTACTATAGTAATTGTCCTTAGGACTGGCGACCATGATTTCCCCCAAATCTCAAATACCTAATTACCGCTAGTTAATTGTTAACGTAACGGCTGCACATTTCCTTTCTTTATTAACTATACCCCTTTTCAAAATTAATTTCCACCAGTTTCATTAGCACATTTCCTTTCATTTAGATGTAACCCTTTCCTCCCTCTTTACCGACAGGTTAACTTCGGTGACGATTGCTTTTCCAAAACTCCCATTAGGTACACGCGGTTTCATTTTTCACTGTCATTAAGGTCGGTAAGTGAGGGGGAGGTTACAAGTTCAATAGGGTTATAAATACAAAATCAAATAGCGGTAAGACAGGAGTAGGGTTAATAACGAATAAGAAAAACTGGAAGGCGGATAAGCTAAAACGAACAGCATGTTGTTGTTGTTGTGGTCTTCAGTCCTGAGACTGGTTTGATGCAGCTCTCCATGCTACTCTATCCTGTGCAAGCTTCTTCATCTCCCAGTACCTACTGCAACCTACATCCTTCTGAATCTGCTTAGTGTATTCATCTCTTGGTCTCCCCCAACGATTTTTACCCTCCACGCTGCCCTCCAATACTAAATTGGTGATCCCTTGATGCCTCAGAACATGTCCTACCAACCGATCCCTTCTTCTGGTCAAGTTGTGCCACAAACTCCTCTTCTCCCCAATCCTGTTCAATACTTCCTCATTAGTTATGTGATCTACCCATCTAATCTTCAGCATTCTTCTGTAGCACGACATTTCGAAAGCTTCTATTCTCTTCTTGTCCAAACTATTTACCGTCCATGTTTCACTTCCATACATGGCTACACTCCATACAAATACTTTCAGAAATGACTTCCTGACACTTAAATCTATACTCGATGGTAACAAATTTCTCTTCTTCAGAAACGCTTTCCTTGCCATTGCCAGTCTACATTTTATATCCTCTCTACTTCGACCATCATCAATTATTTTGCTCCCCAAATAGCAAAACTCCTTTACTACTTTAAGTGTCTCATTTCCTAATCTAATACCCTCAACATCACCCGACTTAATTTGACTACATTCCATTATCCTCGTTTTGCTTTTGTTGATGTTCATCTTATATCCTCCCTTCAAGACACTATCCATTCCATTCAACTGCTCTTCCAAGTCCTTTGCTGTCTCTGACAGAATTACAATGTCATCGGCGAACCTCAAAGATTTTATTTCTTCTCCATGGATTTTAATACCTACTCCGAATTTTTCTTTTGTTTCCTTTACTGCTTGCTCAATATACAGATTGAATAACATCGGGGAGAGGCTACAACCCTGTCTTACTCCCTTCCCAACCACTGCTTACCTTTCATGCCCCTCGACTCTTATAACTGCCATCTGGTTTCTGTACAAATTGTAAATAGCTTTTCGCTCTCTGTATTTTACCCCTGCCACCTTTAGAATTTGAAAGAGAGTATTCCAGTCAACATTGTCAAAAGCTTTCTCTAGGTCTACAAATGCTAGAAACGTAGGTTTGCCTTTCCTTAATCTAGTTTCGAAGATAAGTCGTAAGGTCAGTATTGCTTCACGTGTTCCAGTATTTCTACGGAATCCAAACTGATCTTCCCCGAGGTTGGCTTCTACTAGTTTTTCCATTCGTCTGTAAAGAATTCGTGTTAGTATTTTGCAACTGTGGCTTATTAAACTGATTGTTCGGTAATTTTCACATCTGTCAAAACCTGCTTTCTTTGGGATTGGAATTATTATATTCTTCTTGAAGTCTGAGGGTATTTCGCCTGTTTCATACATCTTGCTCACCAGATGGTAGAGTTTTGTCAGGACTGGCTCTCCCAAGGCCGTCACTAGTTCCAATGGAATGTTGTCTACTCCGGGGGCCTTGTTTCGACTCAGGTCTTTCAGTGCTCTGTCAAACTCTTCACGCAGTATCGTATCTCCCATTTCATCTTCATCTATATCCTCTTCCATTTCCATAATATTGTTCTCAAGTACATCACCCTTGTATAGACCCTCTATATACTCCTTCCACCTTTCTGCTTTCCCTTCTTTGCTTAGAACAGGGTTTCCATCTGAGCTCTTGATGTTCATACAAGTGGTTCTCTGATCTCCAAAAGTTTCTTTAATTTTCCTGTAGGCAGCATCTATCTTACCTCTAGTGAGATAAGCCTCTACATCCTTGCATTTGTCCTCTAACCATCCCTGCTTAGCCATTTTGCACTTCCCGTCGATCTCATTTTTGAGACGTTTGTATTCCTTTTTGCCTGCTTCATTTACTTCATTTTTTTATTTTCTCCTTTCATCAATTAAATTCAATATTTCTCCTTTTACCCAAGAATTTCTACTAGCCCTCGTCTTTTTACCTACTTGGTCCTCTGCTGCCTTCACTACTTCATCTCTCAAAGCTACCCATTCTTCTTCTAGTGTATTTCTTTCCCCCATTCCTGTCAATTGTTCCCTTACGCTCTCCCTGAAACTCTGTACTACCTCTGGTTCTTTCAGTTTATCCAGGTCCCATCTCCTTAAATTCCCACCTTTTTGCAGTTTCTTCAGTTTTAATCTACAGGTCATAACCAATAGATTGTGGTCAGAGTCCACATCTGACCCTGTAAATGTCTTACAATTTAGAACCTGGTTCCTAAATCTCTGTCTTACCATTACATAACCTATCTGATACCTTTTGGTATCTCCAGGGTTCTTCCATGTATACAACCTTCTATCATGATTCTTAAACCAAGTGTTAGCTATTATTAAGTTGTGCTCTGTGCAAAATTCTACCAGGCGGCTTCCTCTTTCATTTCTTAGCCCCAATCCATATTCACCTTCTATGTTTCCTTCTCTCACTTTTCCTACACTCGAATTCCAGTCACCCATGACTATTAAATTTTCGTCTCCCTTCACTATCTGAATAATTTCTTTTATTTCATCATACATTTCTTCAATTTCTTCGTCATCTGCAGAGCTAGTTGGCATATAAACTTGTACTACTGTGGTAGGTGTGGGCTTCATATCTATCTTGACCACAATAATGCGTTCACTATGCTGTTTGTAGTAGCTTACCCGCATTCCTATTTTCCTATTCATTATTAAACCTACTCCTGCATTACCCCTATTTGACTTTGCGTTTATAACCCTGTAGTTACCTGACCAGAAGTCTTGTTCCTCCTGCCACCGAACTTCACTAATTCCCACTATATCTAACTTTAACCTATCCATTTCCCTTTTTAAATTTTTTAACCTACCTGCCCGATTAAGGGATCTGACATTCCACGCTCCGATCCGTAGAGTGCCAGTTTTCTTTCTCCTGATAACGACGTCCTCTTGAGTAGTCCCCGCCCGGAGATCCGAATGGGGGACTATTTTACCTCCGGAATATTTTACCCAAGAGGACGCCATCATCATTTAATCATACAGTAGAGCTGCATGCCCTCGGGAAAAATTACGGCCGTAGTTTCCCCTTGCTTTCAGCCGTTCGCAGTACCAGCACAGCAAGGCCGTTTTGGTTATTGTTACAAGACCAGATCAGTCAATCACCCAGACTGCTGCCCCTCTTCAGGAACCACACGTTTGTCTGACCTCTCAACAGATACCCCTCCGTTGTGGTTGAACCTACGGTACGGCTATCTGTATCGCTGAGGCACGCAAGCCTCCCCACCAACGGCAAGGTCCATGGTTCATGGGGGGGGGGGGGGGGGGGGGGGACGAACAGCATATTGAACGCATTATTGTAGCCAGGATAGTCACGAAGCCCACCCCTAAAACAGGAGAACACGTTTATATGCCAACTAGCTCCGCAAATGGCTAATAAAGTGAGGAAATGTATGATAAGATAAAAGAAATTATCCAGATAGTTATGTGAGACGACAATTTAATAGTCATATGGGACTGGAATTCGATAGTAGGAAAAGGCAGAGAAGGAATAATAACAGGTGAATATTGACTGGTGTAAGGAATGAAAGAGGAAGCCGACTGGTAGAATTTTGCACAGAGCATAAGTTAATCATCGCTAACACTTGGTTTAAGAATCATGAAAGGAAGTGGTATACGTGGAAGAGACCTAGATACACCGAAAGGTTTCAAGTTGATTATATAGTGGTAAGACAGAGATTTAGGAACCAGGGTTTAAATTGTAAGTCATTTCCAGGGGCAGATGTGGACTCTGACCACAATGTATTGGTTATGAACTGTAGACTAAAACTGAAGAAACTGCAAAAAGGTTGAAATTTAAGGAGATGGAACCTGGATAAACCGAAAGGATCACCGGTTGTAGAGACTTTTAGAGAGAGCATTAGGGATCGATTGACAAGAACAGGGGAAAGGAATGCAGTAGAAGAAGAAGAAAGGGTACCTTTGAGAGACGAAATACAGATGGCAGCAGCGGATCAAGTAGATAAAAAGACGAGGGCTAGTAGAAATCCTTGGGTAACACAAGCGATATTGAATGTAATAGACGAAAGAGGAAAATATAAAAATGCAGTAAAAGAAGCAGGTGAAAAGGAAAACAAACGTATCAAAAATGAGATCGACACGAAGTGCAAAATGGCTAACCAAATCCTAAGCAAAGAACGGAAAGCTGGCCGCTGCGGTTCTAGGCGCTTCAGTCCAGAACCACGCGGCTGCTACGGTCGCACGTTCGAATGCTGTCTCGGGAATGGATGTGTGTGATGTCCTTAGGCTAGTTAGGTTTACGTAGTTCTGCGTCTAGGGGACTGATGCCCTCAGATGCTAACTCCCATAGTGCTTAGAGCCATTTGAACCATTTGACAGAAAGGAAAGCAGGAAGGTAGAAAAGTGTATAGAAGGTCTATACAAGGGCGATGTGCTTGAGGACAATATTGTGGAAATGGAAAAGGATGCAAATCAAGGTGAGATAGGATACCTGATACTGCATGAAGACTTTCACAGAGCACTGAAGACGTGAGTCGGAACATGGCCCCAGGAGTAGACAACATTCCATTACAACTACTGATTGCTTGGGAGAGCCAGCCATGAAAAATCTCTTCAATCTGGTGAGCAAGATCCATGAGACAGGCGAAAAACCCTCAGACTTCAAGAAGAATATAATAATCCCAATTCCAAAGAAAGCAGTTCCTGAAAGTTATGAAAATTACCGTACTATACCGAACTATCAGTTTAATAAGTCACAGTTGTAAAATATTAACAGCAATTCTTTACAGACGATTGGAAAAACTGGTTAAAGCCGACATCGGGGAAGATCAGTCCGGATTCTGTATAAATGTAGGAACAAGCGAGGTGATACTGACCCTACAACTTACCTTAGAAGACAGGAGAAGGAAAAGCAAACCCACACTTTTAGCATTTTTAGGCTTAGAGAAAGCTTTTCACAATGTTGACTGAAAGACTCTCTTTCAAATTCTGAAGGTGGCAGGGGTAAAACACAGGGAGCGAAAGTCTATCTACAACTTGTACAGTAACCAAATGGCAGTTACAAGAGTCGAGGGGTACGAAAGGAAAGTAGTGGTTGAGAGTGGAGAGAGACAGGGTTGTAGCCTATCCCCGATGTTATTCAATCTGCTTATTGAGCAACAGTGAAGGAAACAAAAGAAAAATTTCGAGTAGCAATTAAAAGCCAGGGAGAAGAAATAAGAAACTTAAGGTTTGCAGATGGTATTGTAATTCTGTCAGAGACAGCAAAAGACTTGGATGAACAGTTGAACGGAATGGACAGTGTCTTGAAAGGAGGGTATAAAACGAACATCAACAAAAGCAAAACGAAACTAAATGAATGCCGTCGAAGTAAATCAGGCGATGCTGAGAGAATTGGACTAGAAAATGAGACACTTAAGGTAGTAGATGAGTTTTGCTTTTTGGGCACCAAAATAACAGATTATGTAAAATATGGAGTTTCAGTCTTCGATCGCTATTCTTTATTTTCAATTACCGGTTTCGGGCTAGCTGCCCATCTTCAGATCTGTTAGACAATGTTAAAAATGTAATTAATAAGAGAGATACAGTTAGTGAAAAAATATCTTAGTTTACAAAAAGAAATTTTGGAACGTATAAAATTCCAACATACCATATGTTGTAGTTACAGAGTAACTTGTCCGTACAGAACACACAGTTCACTGTCATAAGTAAAGTAAATTTCAATCTGTTAAAACATTATATCGCAGTATTTAAGAGTAACCTGATTGGTAACAGTAAAAAGTGCCCTCTACCTATAACAATTGTGCATCTGTTATTATTTCGCTGTATATATTATTGGCGAATATTCTTTTTAATAAAACAATTTTTAAAGTAATAGCAAATGAATAATCTTTTTGAGTGGACCATGAAACGAAAAATTTTTACATTAATTTAAAATTTCTTTATAAAGAAACATAAAATATAATTAAAATGTAGATATCCTTCCGAAAATGTGCGTTTACTCTTCTTTGTTTTTGATTGGTGGTTGAGTGGATTTCCCTACGTCAGAACGTATACAACGCCACGCCGAGTTGTCCTGCGCCGCGCCCAATTCACCTCGCCGCCAGTACGCTGAGGGCCGTTCCGCTGTAGCTGTTTCTTACCGGGGCGTGCTGTTGCATTCAAGAGTAAGCCTAAAACAGGTCTTTAAAAATCTCATAATAATTCCTGTGTATAAAATCACTTTGCTCATTAAGTAGTAGGCCTGGGGTTTTTCTTTGATGTGCGTATATTTCAATCTCTTCGAGCACGTTGAGATAGAGACTTTTTGGAGCTTTATGTAGCACCTCCATTTGTTGATTTATATTACTAACTTCATGTCTACTCTCTTTTACATGTGTTCCAAATGCTGTTCGACTGCTATGACTGCAATGTTCCCTGTATCGAATTTCAAAATTCCGCCCTGTTTGTCCTATATAATAACTGTCACATTCAGCACATTTAATCTTATATACTCCGGAATTACTGTATTTCATTTGTTTCGTCGTTGCTGATTTATGTCTTAATCTATGTGTCATTTGCCCTTCGTTCTGAAATGCCACTGCGATGTTTTTTGGAAAGCATTTAGCAATTCTTTCCGACACACGCCCTTTGTATGTCAGGGTGACAAACTTCTTCTTAACTTTAATTTTCCTAGAATCGCTACTGATGCCCGCAGATTTGTTTTTGATTTTGTTAAACATACGTGTAACATCTTGTGTCCTGTATCCGTTAGCTGCTGCTACTTGCTTAATAATTCCCAGTTCTTTCTGCAACTCATCTTCCTGTAGTGGCAATCTGAGGGCTCTGTTGCACATTGCATGAAAGTACGCTCTTTTATGCTGTGCCGGGTGGTGCGACGTCGCTACTATGATGTTGTCGGAGCACGTGTCTTTTCTATAGACGCCGAAAACGTGCCTGCCTCCCTCCTTTCTGACAGTCAAATCTAAATAGTTAATCGCCCCCTTGTTTTCCATTTCTAGTGTGAATTGAATTTTTGGATGCTGCTCGTTTAAAACTTTAGTCATTTCCTCTACGTCTTCTTTTTCCCCTTTGAATAATAAAATAGTGTCGTCAACATACCGTCTGTAATAAATTAACTTCTCCTTAATTTCTGGAAAAGAGCTAAAATCTTTGTTCCCAAAGTCATTCATAAAAATTTCAGCTAAAATGCCTGATAGACTGTTACCCATAGCTAAACCTTCGTCTTGAATAAAAACTTTATCGTTAAAGATAAAACTATTAAAACTCAGTGTGAACTCTAGCATATCTACGAGTTCGACGATTTCACCCATGCTCATTGACTTATTTTTTATCAGGTTTTTCCTTATAATTTGCAAAGTTTCTGGTATTGGTATATTAGTGTAGAGGTTCACAACGTCTAATGAGGCTAGGACTGCACCCTCTGGGATTGCAATGTCCTTCACTTCGTTCGCGAAACACACACTATTTTTTACGTTGTAAACTTGCTCGTATTTATACGCAGATTTTAACTTACGGTACAAAGCCTTATTCAAGAGCTCATTAACGGCTCATTAACATAGGGACGAAACCATAAAAAGACACAATAAGAAAATTACTAATCTGTGTAGAGCAATAGCAAAGGCAGAGAGGGAAACAGATAAAATACAGTATGTACATAAGTTTTATGACAGAACCGCTAACCTAACAGATATTGTCTTTTCTAAAGAAGAGCAGAAGCTTTTGGATAAGGGGCTTAAGCATTATCCGCGAACGAACTTACAAGATCGAGACATCAAGAGAATGATCGCAGAAGTTAAGGTAGCATGTAGGGATGCTAAGTTAACTAAATACCAGGAGACATGTATCGCCATCAAAGCCAAAGAGGCATTTGAATGCCAGAAAACTTTACATAACGGTAAATATAGCGAGATGAGGTTAGTGAAAGAAATTAACTTAAAACTGGATTCTAACAACGCAATCGTGATTAAGTCAGATAAGGGCAGTACCTCAGTTGTCATTTACGAAAAGGAATATATAGATAAGACAATGCGGTTTTTTCAGGAAAATGGAATTAAAGAAGTCAAAAAAGATTTAACAAAGAAGTTTCAGACAGATTTAAAGGTAAGGATAGAAGCAATACAAATTTTATTCACTCGAAATGAAAAAGCTAGATTAGTAAAGATGAATCCAAAAACACCAGAAGCAAGAGCGCAAATAAAATTGCACAAGGAGAATAAACCAATGCGTGTTATTTGCAATGGGAAGGAAGCCGTTAATGAGCTCTTGAATAAGGCTGTGTCTGTTATCCTCTGGTTCCAGGAAGCAAAAGGTTACAATCTGGGTTCAACGAGTGGGTTATCGGTAGGCGTGCGACAGCAAGGGCTACTTAATACGAGTAGCTCCCAAAACGCCGCGTGTAAAAACAGGATTCTTCCAGCATTCATACTTCGGATTCTATTGGTGACAGAAATGTAGGGCCGAAGTGTTTTGGCTAGCCCTCGAGCTAGGAATCACTTATACACCCAGCGGAAGGATGCTCTGAGTATCCTACAGTTCAGGGTCAAAATATGAATGTTGTGCACTTCCTGCCGCTTATTAAAATGGAGCAAGTCGGTTGGTTTCTTTTGCATTTGACGTGGCCTACGGTGGCCTTAAGGGGCTTGTGGAGGCATCATTAGTTCGTGGGCGGTTCCTTAGAAAACCCCCTAAAGAGTTTTCTACCATTTTTTCCGTACCATAAAGGAGCCGCGGATTCCAAGAAGGCTATGTACAATAGAAGGCTGACATTTTTACGATATGTTCCTAAGATGCCGAACACTCTTGAAAATTTTCTTGATAAGTTTATTCGAACCAGTGGAATCTTAACAAAATAAATTGAATAGCAGTGCAAGGCAGATGTTATATTAAGAAAAAAAGCAAACACTCATCATCGATATTTCATGCGCGTATTTCAAGTGCACAAGTAGGGTAACTTTGAACGTCTGTATCTGAGAAAAATAAAAAAAGCATGGTAATTTGCAGAATTTTCTTTCCGTTCTTACGTCGATCCCTGCTGTCGTGTTCGTCTGTGGCGTATGGAAAGTGGAGGCTAAAAGGAAAACAGACTCGCTCAGATGTGCTGATTTTCTTCGCAACACGTATGTGTCTCTTGCGGTCATCTCTTTCTCGAGATCTACAAGTATCACTCCAGAACTTGCCTCACGATCGTACGTGCTTATATCGCTAAGTCCCTGGAACCACAACTCCGTGACGCTCCATGTGAGGCACTCGGTGCAGCCACTGGGGAACACCCCCGTAACCAGAAGTCTTCACGCAGCGTCCTGCTTGTGTTGATGTTTATTTTGCTACTTAAAATAGTTATTGTTCTATCTTCTGCTCCAACTTCCTATGCTCTTGTACCTGTTGCTTTGGCCAATGCTCTGCGAGGTGGTTGCCTTGTTTTCCGCAGTGACTGATTCTATTCTTTCCACGCGATACGTTTCTAATTCCTTCAGCACTATTCGTCATTAATTTTCACGCAGTCTTTCATCTTTCACTATTACAGAGATTGTTTTATTCTGAAGGAGATTCATATCATCATCCGTTACTACTGTCAGTTGCCTTCCTATACCACACGATCCGGTGTTCCTTCACAATCACACCTACTTGAATTGCTAGGTCTTTGATTTTGGTTTCCATGTTTCATCTACAGTCTATGCTCCGTACGGTTCGGGAATTCTGCAGCTGGCATCGCCAATTGCTAGTTTTCGACATGGAAGTGCAGTGGGGCGGGGAGAGGGATGACAGATTCCTCCTCCCATCCTTCGGCCCTGCGGCAGCCAGGGCTACAGAAGCTAACAATGCCGCACGATCCTTTGCAGCATTCTTGTTGGCAGCATTCTACTAAGCAATATGTCCCCTATCAAATGTTTTTTCTCAGCAGTAGCAGGTAGCAGCGTTTGCCTCCTTATACAAACACACACAAATAGATTTTCGACATTAACAAGGTACATGAAAATGCACGAAGGTTACGTGTAAAATATCGAGTGAAGACGGGTTTGGTAACGAACGAGTAAACAACCAGTCTTTAAATGTATCTGCACTCACTTCCTGCAATAATCGACAGGTGTTTTCTTGACAGAAAGATCACAACAGCACCGGACACAAAACCTCTCACAAAGCCAGCATGAACAATAATTAGTCGTCCTCCCTTGTCAGTTGGCACACTATAGTTCCATGGCTCTTGTTGGCTGCCCACGAGATGGATTGTGCATGACGCACGTTGATCCAGTTCAGTCATTTCATATTGCATTCTCCGGATTTCAAAAAAAAATGTTCAAATGTCTCTAAGCAATATGGGACTTAACATCTATGGTCATCAGTCCCCTAGAACTTAGAACTACTTAAACCTAACAAACCTAAGGACAGCACACAACACCCAGCCATCACGAGGAAGAGAAAATCCCTGACCCCGCCGGGAATCGAAGCCGGGAGCCCGGGCGCGGGAAGCGAGAACGCTACCGCACGACCACGAGATGCGGGCTTCTCCGGATTCAGTGCTAGCAACTCACGCAGGAATCGACATCTCCGTGCCACAGTCTCTGTGTTCCGTTAGTACATTTCTTCCTGAGGAATTTTCTTAATACAGTCCAGAGGCTTGTCATTCTGCCTGTGAACGAACTGAATTCCAACGGCGATGACATCGACTTTTTAAGTGTTGGGTACTGCTTTCTGCTATAGTACGTGTATGTACGAGGTGTGGCTAGAAAAAAACCGGACTAGTACTGGTGAAACAATAAAACGAATGCAATAAGGCTGAAAGTCGCGTGGCCTGTCACGTGACTCTCGCTCCGCCTACTGCTCGAGTTTCATCTGCCTCCTGCACTCGGTCTGCCCGTGGCGTCTGTTTTAAGTAGTTGACGTTTTGTCTGTGCGTCGGAAAATGTTGATTGTACAGAAAGAACAGCGTGTTAACATCAAATTTTGTTTCAAACTAGGAAAATCTGCAAGTGAAACGTTTGTAATGTTACAACAAGTGTACGGCGATGATTGTTTATCGCGAACACAAGTGTTTGAGTGGTTTAAACGATTTAAAGATGGCCGCGAAGACACCAGTGATGACACTCGCACTGGCAGACCATTGTCAGCAAAAACTGATGCAAACATTGAAAAAATCGGTAAACTTGTTCGACAAGATCGCCGTTTAACAATCAGAGCAGTGTCTGAGTTAACAGGAGTTGACAAGGAAAGTGTTAGGCAGATTCTTCATGTTTTTGCTGACAATGGTCTGCCAGTGCGAGTGTCATCACTGGTGTCTTCGCGGCCATCTTTAAATCGTTTAAACCACTCAAACACTTGTGTTCGCGATAAACAATCATCGCCGTACACTTGTTGTAACATTACAAACGTTTCACTTGAAGATTTTCCTAGTTTGAAACAAAATTTGGTGTTAACACGCTGTTCTTTCTGTACACTCAACATTTTCCGACGCACAGACAAAACGTCAACTACTTAAAACAGACGCCACGGGCAGACTGAGTGCAGGAGGCAGATGAAACTCGAGCAGTAGGCGGAGCGAGAGTTACTTGACAGGCCACGCGACTTTCAGCCTTATTGCATTCGTTTTATTGTTTCACCAGTACTAGTCCGGTTTTTTCCTAGCCACACCTCGTATATTGCCAGACAACACTTTCGTCAAAGCTGTCTGTTTCAGTCACATGACATGCTCTTTTCCTTGACTTTCCATGAGTCACAGAAAGAGGAACTCAGCTGAATTGGCAGCATCTTTATCATTTGTTACCCTCTTCACTGTCGCCGTAGAGATGTTCAGTGTTTCTGCCACCCTGTCTATCACTTTATTCACAGGTCTCTAAGGCCCGCCAATTTCCCTTTCCCTTCCAAAGTAAACGCGCAGTCTGTATATTAAATTCGCATGCTTGAGATTAACGTAAGCAGGGATCGCCTAGCACTGCGGTAACGCTGGTGCGTTGCCTCTGTTCGGTAAACAAAATCTCATTTCCTAACTGGTCTTCGAAGACGCGCGATGCACATTCGCAAAGGGCACTTCAACTGTCAGGGCTCTTCTCTCGCCACACGGAGTACAATAGTAGATCATTCCCCTTAAGGGCTCCATATAAATTAAGCTACCTCGGACGAATTCCAGTGAAAACTGCGTACATTTTTTTGTTATTCAGCCGCATAGACGTAGTCCGAATGTGCTCCCTGGCCTCTGGCATTTGCCCTGCCAACTAATTCAGCCGCTTTTGTTGGGCGATGCGTTGAGAGATCGCGCCCGGCTGTGATCGCCACGGGGGGCGTCATATGCGATCCGTCACTGACAAGCGGGCGACAAATCCGATTGGGAATCGCCGTCTGCTGATGGATGGCACCCCTCGTTCACCCGGAGCTACGAAGTGAAATTAGTCTCTGTCCGGCAGCAGACAGGGCGCGACAGCGGGGGGCGCTGCTTCCAGAGTCAGGAGACGGGTGCCGCGAGGCTGTGTCAACGCCTGATCATGTCAGGCAAAAATCTGATTTCGTTTCAATGCCGAGAAAAATTTTAATTTCGTGTGCGGGAGTCCATGTAATAAGTGTAAACGTCGGGGGATGTAGGCAACGGGAAGCTATATTTCTTTCTTTCTTTTCTTTTTCATAACCAGGATATATTCCCGATATGTCCCACAGAAATATCGGCAGCGCCTCACACGGAAAAGTTTTGCTAGACAGTCGTAAAATCTAAAGTATTATATACTTCGTCTCGGTCTCCCCCGCTGGCCCCCTCCCTTAACTGAGGATTTCAAAGATTTCCACAACCGCTCAGTATTCTCGGTATAGATCGGTGGATATCCAGAAATACGAATTTAATGGAACGGTTCACAGTTTCGTGATCTGTGCTTTCTTTTTAAAGATTTCAAGCCGTCAGTTATAACTTTGGTGTCTCACAAAATGGAGTGCTTTATAAGGGGCACTGAAGTGTACTCAAGTATACTCAAGTATAAAGCACTTCTCAAGTATACTCAAGTATAATGCACTTCTTACACTCCGCTCCAATAACTTTGAAATCTAATATTTCAGCGCTATTCGGAAAGTAAGGTCCGCTCGGTCGCTAAGTGGAAACCATGTTAAAATAAAAACTATTGCGTTTGCAACAATTTGCTGCACCTTGCCGGCCGCTGTGGCCGAGCGGTTCTAGGCTCTTCAGTCCGGAACCGCGCTGCTGCTACAGTCGCAGACTCGAATCCTGCCTCGGGCATGGATGTGTGTGATTTCCTTAGGTTAGTTAGGTTTAAATAGTTATAAGTCTAGGGGACTGATGACCTCAGATGTCAAGTCCCATAGTACTCAGAGCCATTTGAACCATTTTTTGTAATCACCGGTCTGTACATCAAATTATTCCCTTTATAAGATAGTATACCTGTACGTAGTGAAATGATAACGGGATATTTTAATACGTACAACAAAACCAAAGAACAATAACTGAAAGAGAAACTTTGAATGTGACAGCTGAAAGAACATACGTCGTACGCCTGTGACTTTGTCAAAAAGAAACAACATATTTGTTCTTAATATATCCTTCCAGGAGAAAACGAACAGGAACCGTATTTGGTAAGGACGAAACGTAATTTTGATGAAATAAACTCTACTTTGTCAGACAATGAAGGAACATTGTAAGATCAGGCTACCCTAAACAACATTTAACATCACTGGTAGGTTTAGAACAGTACCATGCCGAGTAAAAATTCACACAAACCTTGACAGGAACAAACTCAACGTGAAGACAATCACCATCATTATTAGCCATTTTTCATCTACTATGGATAAATATCAACTCTAGACTTTTCCATGCATTCTGATCTTCATCGATGCCCTCCATACAACTTTCTGTATGTTTTTGAATGTCCTCTTTACTTTTCGTTACATCATCATTTCGGTCATTCTTTTTTCTTCGAACACAACAAAAAACTTAACTGGTTCAAAGCCCATCCCTCACCTTGCTATACTCCCCCTCCCTCCTCCGTCCACCCGCAACATCGTTACTGGAAGTAAATGACTAGAATTTGTTTAAGAATATCAAAGACCAAATTAATAATCATGATCAACGTCTTAGAAAAGGAACATTGTATACTCATTAAAAAAAAGTCGCTTGTGCAATATCAAGAGATATTAGGTACGAGGAAAACAAAAGAGGATCAAATCACAAATCGAATACGACAACTGTTACAGGACATGCAATAGTTGTAAGACAGAGTTAGTAGGAAAACTACAAAATACGCTGAACAGAACAAAACAGTCATTAGAAACTAAGAGAATACAAGGAAAATTTTAACAGATATAACAGAAAATTATAAGAGTATGAGAAAAAGGAACAGAACTCATATTAATAAGTCACAGTATCTCCTCGTTAAGATGGCAGGTGACACAGTAACTAACAACAAAGAAAATATTTTACGAGCACTCGAAGAGTTATTTAAACAGAACATAGATAGCCTATCTAATAAAGAAATCAGTGACTTCTGCAAATAATAACACTTGATGTAGAGAAGATACATTCGAAAGATAAAGAACAGATAGCGTTTGGATGTGATGGCGTTACAATAGAAATGTTTAACTTTAGGGAAAAGTAATACAAAAATAAATTTCAAAACGTTACACATATGTCATGCGGACGACGGAAATTCTCCAAATCTTGGAACAGTTGAAAATTATAAAACTGTCAACCACCTCACCATAATTTACAAGAAATCCACGAAAATGGTTACCAATCACAGAGAAAGGAAAAGGATTTCAACCACGGAAAGAAAAATACAAACACCAAAAAAAGTTTTGCATCACCTCGGTTCAGAGAGTTCCGGAACCTGTACGGAAAATTGGAATAGAGATCCACATAAACATCATTTCCGCCATTTTTATTGCTCATGAAAACCACACATTGCATGTTGTAGCACCATACAACGAGACCTTCAGAGGTAGTGGTCCAGATTTCTGTTCAAAAAAATTGTTCAAATGGCTCTGAGCACTATGGGACTTAACATCTTAAGCCGGCCGAAGTGGCCGTGCGGTTAAAGGCGCTACAGTCTGGAACTGCAAGACCGCTACGGTCGCAGGTTCGAATCCTGCCTCGGGCATGGATGTTTGTGATGTCCTTAGGTTAGTTAGGTTTAACTAGTTCTAAGTTCTAGGGGACTAATGACCTCAGCAGTTGAGTCCCATAGTGCTCAGAGCCATTTGAACCATTTTTGAACTTAACATCTTAGGTCATCAGTCCCCTAGAACTTAGAACTACTTAAACCTAACTAACCTAAGGACATCACACACATCCATGCACGAGGCCGGATTCGAACCAGCGACCGTAGCAGTCCCGCGGTTCCGGACTGTTGCGCCTAGAACCGCACGGCCACTACGGCCAGCGATTGCTGCTCACACCGGTACCACTGATACCCAGTATCACGCCCTCTTGCACTGATGCATGCTTGTATGCGGCGTGTCATATCATCCACAAGCTTATCAAGGCACTGTTGGTCCAGATTGTCCCACTCCTCAACGCCGATTAGGCGTAGATCCCTCAGAGTGGTTGGTGGGTCCCGTCGTCCATAAACAGATCTTTTTCAATCTATACCAGGCATGTTCGATAGGGTTCATGTCTGGAGAACATGCTGGCCACTTAAGGCGAGTAATTTCGTCATCCTGAAGAAAATCGTTCTTAAGATGTGCACTGTGGGGGCGCGAATGGTCTTCCATGAAGACGAATGCCTCGCCAATATGCTGCTGATATGGATGTACTGTCGGTCGGAGGATGGAATCCACGTATCGTACAGCCGTTATGGCGCCTTCCATGACCACCAGCGGCGTACGTCGGCCCCACATAATGCCACCCCAAAACAGCAGGGAACCTCCATTCGCTGAAAAGTGTGACTAAGGCGTTCACCCTGACCGGGTTGCCTCCGAACACGTCTCCGACGATTGTCCGGTTGAAGGCATATGTGACGCTCACGTGATTGCAAAGATGGACCTCGCCATGAACGTCTGGAGTGAAACAGCACATCATGCATCCTATTGTGCACAGTTTGAGTCGTAACATCCTGTAGCTGCACGGAAAGCATTATTCAGCATAGTGGCGTTTCTGTCAGGGTTAATCCGAGCTATAATCCATAGGCAGCGGTCATTAGTAGTAGCCCTTGGGCGGCCTGAGCGAGGCATGTCATCGACAGTTCCTGGCTCTCTGCATCTCCTCCATGTCCGAACAACATCGCTTTGGTTCACTCCGAGACGCCTGGGCACTTACCTTGTTGAGAGGCCTTCTTGGCACACCGTAACAATGCGGACGCTATCGAGCCACGGTATTGACCGTCTCAGCACGATTGAACTACAGACAACACGAGCCGTGTAGCTCCTTCCTGATGGAATGACTAGAACTGATCGGCTGTCGGACCCCCTCCATCTAACAGGCGCTGCTCATGCATGGTGGTTTACATCTTTGGGCGGGTTTAGTGATATCTCTGAACAGTCAAAAGGACTGTTTCTGTGATATAATACCCACAGTCAACTTCTACCGTCAGGAGTTCTGGGAACCGGGATGATACAACCTTCGTTTGATGTGTATATTAACTCTTCAAGTGTGCGTAGAAAAATGGATACGTCAGTGATGAATTAAATTGGAGACGGGAACTGTGAAAATGAGTTACCAGTTTGTCGAAGACTGAATGAATCTCCGACACATTTTTCAACAGAACGTGGTAGTGAGTCACCCAAATTTAGCACACACAAAATAAGTCCATCAATATTACTGTTACCATTAAAATACATGAGAACCGTGGGATGCTCAGAAATGAGAAGTAAATCAGGCAAGAATAAGTTTCCAGATCCCTAAACTCGTTTTCATACTGATAATGTAGTGTTAAACTCTTGCATAGTTAAATTTCAACAACTAATAGAAGATAGTAATAAATCAAGTTTGTTGCAATCCTCAGAATGGATTGCAGTACGACTAAAACAAAATCTATGGAACATATTTGTGTAAATAACAAAATTATGGAACAATCTATTAGTTTTTGTAGTTAAGGCAACTTAAGATAAGAAGTTGCGGAATAACATACATAAATAGAAGACTGAAATTGACAACAAGTGTATTTGGGAAAATGAAGAGTTTGCAAAAGTGAACTTTCAGCTTGTCTCAAACGAAGGGTTATCGAAATGTGCGTGTTACCATTTTCGACTGACCAGTGAAGAATATAAAATAAAATGATATTTCAATCCGAGTAACGACAGGCACAGCGTCACCGTTATTGTAATTAGTTTTGGCTGCAAATAGAATAGTGGGAGACGGTAAGTAAGTTTCCGGGACCTGGAATAAAGAAAACCATTCAAAAACTAAGGGTTTCACAGGGAGAGATGGGGAAGTCCTTGATGGGAACCACCAACAACGGAAAAAAAGGAAAAGAAAGAAAGAGACAGAGAGAGATATCGAATTACCGAAAAGACGAGAGAAGAGCACACAATTACAACTGTTATGAAAATGTGCAGAATATGTTGCCAGGCGAAAGGATGGTCAAGACACTAATTCAGTTTCTATTCCATTTTACGACAAGTACACTGACGGAAGAAAAATCGCAGCATCAAAAAATAATTAAAATTGGCTAATGAAATTTCTGGAATACATAATCTTAGATAACTTTTTAAAGTGATTAACATTGCATGATCACAGGTTAACTTAAACACAGAATAAGTCAGTGAAAATTGAAATGCTGGCAATTACACTACTGGCCATTATAATGGCTACACCACAAAGATGACATGCTACAGACACGAAATTTAACCGACAGGAAGAAAATGCTGTGATATGCAAATGATTAGCTATTCAGAGCATTCACACAAGCTTGGCGCCGGTGTCGACACCTACAACGTGCTGACATGAGGAAAGTTCCCAAACGATTTCTCATACACAAACAGCAGTTGACCGTCGTTGCCTGGTGAAAAGTTGTTGTGATGCCTCGTGTAAGGAGGAGAAATGCGTACCATCACGTTTCCGACTTTGATAAAGGTCGGACTGTAGCCTATCGCGATTGCGGTTTATCGTATCGCGATATTACTGCTCGCGTTGGTCGAGATCCAATGACTGTTAGCAGAATATGAAATCGGTGGGTTCTGGAGCATAATACTGAACGCTGTGCTGGATCTCAACGGCCTGGTATCACTAGCAGTTGAGATGACAGGCATCTTATCCGCATGACTGTAACGGATCGTGCAGCCACGTCTCGATCCCTGAGTCAACAGATGGAGACGTTTGCAAGACAACAACCATCTGCAGGAACAGTTCGACGACGTTTGCAACTGCATGGACTATCAGCTCGGAGACCATGGCTGCGATTACCCTTGACGGTGCATCACAGACAGGAGCGCCTGCGATGGTGCACTCAACGACGAACCTGGGTGCACGAATGGCAAAACGTCATTTTTTCGGATAAATCCAGGTTCTGTTTACAGCATAATGATGGTCGCATCCTTGTTTGGCGACATCGCAGTGAACGCACATTGAAAGCGTGTATTCGTCATCGCCATACTGGCGTATTACCCGACGTGATGGTATGGGGTGGCAGTGGTTACACGTCTCGGTCACCTCTTTTTCGCATTGACGGCACTTTGAACAGAGGACGTTACATTTCAGATGTATTACGACCCGTGGCTCTACCCTTCATTCGATCTCTGCGAAACCCTACATTTCAGCAGGATAATACACGAGTGCATGTTGCAGGTCCTGTACGGGCCTTTCTGGATACAGAAAATGCTCGACAGCTGCCCTGGCCAGCACATTCTCCAGATCTCTCACCAATTGAAAACGTTTGGTCAATGGTGGCCGAGCAACTGGCTCGTCACAATACGCCAGTCACTACTCTTGATGAACTGTGGTATCGTGTTGAAGCTGCATGGGCAGCTGTACCTGTACACGCCATCCAAGCTCTGTTTGACTCAATGCCCAGGCGTATCAAGGCCGTTATTACGGCCAGAGGTGGTTGTTCTGGGTACTGATTTGTCAGGATCTATGCACCCAAATTGGGTGAAAATGTTATGACATGTCAGTTCTAGTATAATATATTTCCTCAATGAATACCCGTTTATCATCAGCATTTCTTCTTGGTGTAGCAATTTGAGTGGCCAGTAGTGTAATAACCGGAGTAACGTCGAGAATGTTGAACGCAAGCATGCAAACGTGAATCCATTGCATTCTACTTCTGCCGGATGTCAGTTTATGGGATGTAGTTCTACTCTAGTTGCACTTGGTTGGTCAATACTGGGACGGTTATTGCTGTTAGTGGATGACACTGGAGTTGTCGTCCGATGATTTCCCACATGTGCTCGATTGGACACAGATGTGGTGATCGAGCAGGCATAGGCAACATGTCGGCATTCTGTAGATCATGTTGTGTTACAACAGGGGTATGTGGGCAGGCATTATCCCGTTGGAAAACATCCCCAGGATTCTGTTCATGAATAGCAGCACAACAGGTCGAACCAACAGACTGACGTATAGTTTTGGAGTCAGGTAGCGTGTTCTTGCTGTCATACAAAATCGCGCCCTAGACCATAACTCCAGGTGTAGGTCCAATGTGTCTAGCACTGAGGCAGGTTGGTTGCAGGCCCTCTACCGAACTCCTACTAACTAACGCACGACCATCACAGGCACCGAGGCAGAACCAGCTTTCATCGGAAAACACAAACAAACCGTCACCCTGTCCTCCAATGATCTGTCACTTGGCACCCCTGAAGTCGCAAATGGTGGTGGTTTGGGGTCAGTGGAGCGCACGCCACAGGGCATCTAACTCGGAGCTGTCCTTGAAGTAACCGATTTGTAAGAGTTCGTTGTGCCGCTGTTGTGCCAACCGCTGCTCAAATTGCTGATGCAGATGTAGTTCGATGCGCTAGAGCCATACGCCGAATACGATGGTCTTCCAATTCGGTAGTGCCACGTGGCCGTCTGAAGCCGCCTTCTTGCGAGCGTACATTCTCGTGACTACTGTTGCCAGCAGTCATGTACGGTGGCTACATTCCAGCCAGATCTTGCTGCAATATCGCAGAAGGAACAGCCAGCTTCTCATAGCTCTACTACATTACCTCGTTCAAATTCAGTGAGGTGTTGATAATAGCGTCTTTGTCGCCCTAAAGGCGTTCTTGGCTAAAGTCGACTCACCACGTTCAATCTCAGAGATAACAAACACTAACGAGCATTACAGCCTGTATTTAATCAAACATGATTTTCATCCTCATAGTAGCGCTGCAACCGCCAGTGTAATGCGACTGGCGCGAATAGACGTCATCTTTTAGATGTAGAAACTCGATCGCCGACTTTCGTTACGTCCTTTTTGGTATTGTGATTTGTTTCCATCATGGTATGTGTTAAGGGGAAACTAGTTTTTTTTTCGGCAAATGCTATTAATGTACGAACGCTTCCATTTCTTCCATGACAGCCAGAGCTTCCCGTTTTAAAATCATGATGAGGATTGCGGTTGGTAAAGTTGGAACGCCCGTGTAAGGATGGAAAAGATTAGATTTACTGGAAGAATCCTAATGAACAAATCCATGAAGGAATTTAAAACTGTCCGTCCCAAAGATCCTTGTGCATTGTTCATTAGTGTGGAATGCTTATCAATTCATACAAGTAGAAGAGAGAGAGAGAATTCATATGAGCTGCTCAATGTGTGATAGACCTGTTTAGTGAACGCGAGACCACTGCAGAGGTAGTTAAGCACGACTGAACAGACGTTTGTTTGACCCAAGAGTATAATTTCCGAAAGGGTCAAAATGTGTTACTTTCTTCCACATGCGTCACACTTACTGATAATGATGGTTAAATTAGTGTCATATAGAGTGTACTGGGAACCGTTCTTCCTGTGGATCTCCCACGAATAAATTATTATACTCATACAGTATGTATCGTTCGCTATACAAAGTACGATGGTTGGAGAAGTAAGTATGTTGATGCGATGGAGGCCTATTTTTCGATAGCCGTACCAATTGTTTTCAGGTCGAGAATAATGCATAGAATTCCGTCATGGAGCCAGGCTGCCAGGAAATAAAATGCGTACATTAGATATGTATGATAGTTCGCAGTAGTATATTTTAATGCAATAGCCGGCCGCGGTGGCCGTGCGGTTCTGGCGCTGCAATCCGGAACCGCGAGGCTGCTACGGTCGCAGGTTCGAATCCTGCCTCGGGCATGGGTGTGTGTGCTGTCCTTAGGTTAGTTAGGTTTAAGTAGTTCTAAGTTCTAGGGGACTTATGACCTAAGATGTTGAATCCCATAGTGCTCAGAGCCATTTGAACCATTTTTTTTAATGCAATACGAAGAAAACATGGTCTGTAACTTCTCATCGACACGTCCTAGCAGGGGCCCATAGATGGATCTGCATTTAAGTTTACTTCTCACTCTTTTTAATGACAAACAAAAATTAATGAATAATTACGCAAGGAAACTTCAGTCAATCGAAAAGAAAAACATTAAATTTTTACTGATCAAAAAAGGGTTGCATACGATAATCGTCCATTATCATTGAAGCTGTTGGTGGCGTTTTCCCCAGAGATTTATGGAGAAAGTGTTCTAGCTAATGAATGCCGCAAGAGAGTACTTCTCTTCAAAATAGTAGCTTTCTAAAACTGCACGTCTGATGTTGAAAGCTGCCTTCTATATAAGGCGTGATAGAGACGCTTAGCAATGAACTTTTAACCAGGACACCTATTGCGGTGCGTTATAAAGCACAAAGAGCGTAACCATTTGCAGGGTAGTTCAGGATTACGACTTACAGATGCCCCAGCATCAGAAACCACAACGACCCGACTTCGCATCTTGTGTGGACTTAATATAACGGTTTCTTCATCAGAATTCTAATGGACGTGGCTTACACACGTACACACAGACGCATGTACTAAGAGATGTGGTCTACGTTACGAGTTCCGTCTACTACTCAGAATAATTGCATCTCAGTTTATGAGTACCTACATGCAATGGCTATTTAATCTGACTAACAATGGTTTTCCCTGAACATTTGGGCTGGAATGGTTGGTAATAACCTTCTGGGACCTGCAGTTCAGCCAGCACGTTTAACTGGAGTGAATGACCATCAGTGTAAGAGCAATTCTGAGATGGACACTTTGGCACAACAGAGGAAATCGTTCCCGGTCGTATCAAACGAGATAGAACCTCGATGAAAAAAGAAAAAGAAAGATTTGCTTA
Source organism: Schistocerca cancellata (assembly GCF_023864275.1). Taxonomy (NCBI): domain Eukaryota; kingdom Metazoa; phylum Arthropoda; class Insecta; order Orthoptera; family Acrididae; genus Schistocerca; species Schistocerca cancellata. The sequence goes on from NC_064628.1 coordinate 485,465,326, forward strand.
TCTGAACACCGTTCTCACGGAATTGCTGGACACAGTACTTAATGTAAGTCGACTTTTGAAGACATTCAACAGGTAGAGCAGAGCCGATTAGGTGGCCCAGCGCCTGACTTAATGTCTCTTAATACTTTCTTATTTCGCTAGCACGTCGAAAGTGTGATGTGCATTACTCTGATTGCAACCAGAGCAGAGGTGCTTGCCCGAATCAGTGCTGTGTTTCAAGAGATGAAACAGAATCCTGCCATGCTCGACGGTACTGGGAGATCATACCAGCGAAGGATCTCAAGCATTTAATGAGGCTCGGGTAAACTGAACACTTGCTGTAAATATATTTGAACAAAACGTTTCTGAAATTTAATTCATGTCCACTTGTTATCGATTTCCTGAATATTACGGATTACTTAATGTAAAAATCATGTGTTAAAAAATATTTCAGCCAGTGAAAAATGCTCCTCTTTGTGTGGTTTCTTAGAGTTTGATGGTTAGGTAGTGTAACTCCCTAACATCAAGACCACCCACATGAAGAAAATGTTTGTTACCTAAAATACCTCACTTGGCGCTCTGACTTCTGTGTACCACTATAACACACGAGAAATGTACTGCTCTCTGTGCATCATGTACGATATTTGTACCTTATTCATTCTATTTTATTTTTTTCACGTTATCGACTTCGAGACATCCTGTCTCATTATCAGATGTACTTGTCCACACAATATGTGATAAATATGAAGGACACTGGCACCATTGTTAAATAATAAGCTACAACACCTCATGAAGCGGAGGGTCACCGCACATCGGCCATACAAACTACGCTCTACTACTGATAATCGTATTGCTTACAACAGCGGAGCAGAATCAGCTGAGCAGTAAGAAATGCTAAAATCAGGTACGCCTACACATTAACCTACCACAGACACAGATTACCCGTCCTACGCAAAAATCTACGTGGTCTTAGTATGGGCAAAGTGAAAGTTGCAGGTAAACTCATTGCCTCAGTGTAAGAACTAAACCGCTACATAACTTTACCTAGAATCACGTTTAAGCCAAAAACTTAACCGAGGCTTGTTGATTACTTCATCTCCATAAATGATGGTAACTACATGAAATTCTGCCTTGGACAGAAATGGACAAGATGGCATCGTAATCAAAATGATGAAACCTATTATTGATCATCTACTGCCCAAATAATAGACATCTTTGCATTCCGTGAGTAAAAGTGTTTTCCCTGAGAACTGGAAACTGACTTGTCAAGCTACTGCCCAAAGAAGACGTTAGCAAGGCAACCTCTCATTACCAACCCATTTCCATTCTACCGGCACTGCTCGAGGCTATAGCCGACGACCAGCTAACCAATTACTTGACCACCAACAACCTACTAAACGAATACAAATCAGCTTCCTGCAAACTTCGCTGTGCAACATCGCTTAATTAAATGCAACAGACGACCTGAAACAGGCAATGAACTGACAATGCGCTTCTTAGGCTTGAGCAAAGGCTTTTTTCGCTGTCGAATTGTACATCGTACTTTCCAAATTTAGATTCCTAAATTACCATCCGTGTACAGTGCAATGGCTTCGCTCTTACCTGAGTTTATTCAACAACGAGTCATATCCGGCACCATGAAGCTGTAACGGAGACAGGTAGCATCGTGCGTGCCGCAGGGCTCGGTATTAGATCTTACACTCTTTTTTTATTGTTTGTCAGTAACATTTCTTGCCCTGATCTAAGTACTTTCTGTATGCTGATGACTGCCAGTTATAGACACGTATGTGCAAAACCAATCAATCTGAAGTTAGCTACCGAGCATCTCAATACTGACCTGTGTGCATTATCAAAGTGAGCGGTGAGTAGAGAGCTACGACTCAATACATCGTAAAGCGAAGCAGTCCTGGTTGCTCATTCAAGTCTCATTTACCCGAAATATCCTAAATGGGGTAAACATCAGTTCCTCTTTACCAGCAAAGAGTCTACAAGTAATAACAGATGAAAACCTAACCTGTGCTGAGTGCACAACTGCAGTTTGCAAGAAGGCACCAACTTCTCTCCATGGGCTACAAATATGTAAAAACCTCTTCCCTTTTGACCCGAAGAAGAAACCTCCAACTGTTGATTACTGCAATGTTCTTCTGTAAGATTAATTTCAGGAAAGACTCACGGCACTTGGAACTGGAGCTGAATGTTTGGCTTTTTGATCATAATTCCCCATCTTATGCACAGATTGTGCATAGCTTATGTAACGCATTCACTGATTCAAGACTACCTCAAAGACCACAAACTCCTATTCGAAAGGTCTTGTATTTCGACTCGCCTATCATCTCTTTCAGTTTGTGAGCACCATCTCCAATCAACCTGCAGAAAGTTAATCAAACACATATGTATGTATCTGATAATTATATTATTATTTGATGGAAGGTTTGTTTGCAAACTTAGGAAGGTAACTCCCTGGATATGTCGCGTAAGGTATTTGTTTTTAGGACTTAAAACTAAAACATGTAAACCAGGATCAATATACACTCTGCAGACGAGTGTGGGCGGATACGAAACTTCTTTGAGTATTAAAACTATGTGCCGAACCGACAATCGAATATGGGAGAACTTGTGTGAAATCTGGAAGATAGGAGATGAGGTACTGGTAGAAGTGAAGATGTTGCGGAAGATGGTAGTGGAGGGGGCAGAGAGGTATCGTTATTCGTACTCAGTCAGGAGAGCGCTTGCCCGCGAAAGGAAATGTACTAGTTTCGAGTTCGATATGGTACAAAGTTTTTCTCAGCCAGGAAGTTTGAAAACCGTAAATGTTTGTAGTTTATTTAAGATATTGGCATGAAAACGTGTGCCGCATGTAATTAATATCTGACTACACGATGGTTATAATTAAACCTTCGCTATCTGCGATGATGACCACGAAAAAGGACTGATCATAGGACAATGAAAATTTGTGGGAACATTTATAAGGACACGCAAAAGAGACCTAACGTATAAACCGTCGAAATAAACATATGTTAACTTCTGTATGATAGGGAAATGTTTGTCATTTTCGTACCATGTTTACCTTCTAGGTAACAAACGTTGCTCAATATGATAACCACCTTACTGGAGCCGCACAAGGGTTTGCTCTGCTGCTGCCCAACACAACATTTTTCGAACTGTGGACCATGGAATGTTCAGCTGTCATGACACAGCTCGTGCACTGCTTGAAAATCGCACAATGCGTCCATCATTCTCAGCCATAGTACCTGTAACTTCTTCGTCCATTTCTGGCCCAACTCTCTGTCTGCCTCTCCCACTCTCCCAGGAGCAATTCCAATATACCCAGTTAATTCGAAGTTCGGAATCACGTCCTTCAATCCCGGTGCGAAAAGACGACCTCTCTGTATTCCTTAAATGTGTCTATATTCGCGAAGAGCAGCAGCATTATTGCTGTTGTTCTGATAAACCAGCTTTACGAGTAAAGCCCCACTCACCTCGTCCAGACCCTCGCTGACAGTCTGCAACTGTAATGTGCGTTTTCAACCCTACGTCACCGCAACAGTGCCGACGTCTAATGGCAAATCTAGATACTAACACTAGCAACAACATAAATCCTGCAGCGCACAGTCTGAACACCAATCCTATAAAGTTGAGTACCCACGAGGTACATAGTTTTCCGTCTACACTGTCTAAAATAGTGGAAGTTTTATTACGACCACTCTGTACGTGTAGTGTGTTTATGATATATTACGTATAGAGACACATCTTATGTTGGGACGACATATAATCGATATAACAAAATAATAATATCAATACAATGGACTGTGAAGGGTCAGTCAGATCTGGCATCAAATTACGGTTTAGTCACCTTCAAAACAAGTGGGAACGCTAAAAGGACTTAAAACAATTTATTTCATTTTGTCTATAGATTGTAGAGACTGGATATCCAATTTTAATGTCTGTCTCTCCTATATGACATCACCCCTGTAGCTGTTAAGTGGAAAGAAGTACAGTAAGACGTCTCACTAACATCTTTACTGCTCATGTATAAGAACACTGCTGTTCATATTCTACTTCATTGGCTGTCAGACAAACGATATGAAACGTCATTTGCATTTTGGACTTGTCTGCAGTCTTATTTTGGTCGTATTATACATTTAGAGCTCCACATGCGACGTAGAACGATGTGTCAAGTTGACAGTGGACTGTGCTGAGGAAGCGATGAGGTGGACGGATATCAGACGGTTACCCGGCCCATCTGGGAGTGTTGCCAAGAACGGCTGTTGGACAGGTGTTCTTCAGACGCCTCTGCCCATCTGACGACTGTGCCAGAATAAACACGTGACGTGAGATCAGCTCTTCCGCTCTGGAATGTCAGCGTGCTGTCCAGACAAGTCCATTCTTGGAGCCTGGCGCGAATACACTCTGTGGCAACACGTGTGGCCATCCTCATGATGCTGCGGAGTAAAATTTGTGGGTCTAGTTTCAGGCGTTACCGGTACTGCGGTGAATACACGTTCAGCACATGCAAAAAGTTTCTCATGCCAAGAAAGCAACAGTGTTTGATAGGGCGCAGTAAATGTGGGGGGACAAAATCGTTCTACTGCAAACTGTTTCAGGTAAGATTGTTCAAACCGCAACTTGGATATCTGGTTTGCACATTTCCGTGCATCTTCAATAGTTTTTAACTATACAGTACATTAAAGATGAGAGTCAGATGATTTGAAATACGGGTAGTTCTCAACATTTAAAAATAATTAATCATAACCAAGAGTAAGGAAGCAGTGAAACGTTTAGAACAAGTGCACAATAATTTTCAATCTTTCCATAGTAATGTCATCAGTTCCATTTTCGGCCTATTGCTCCGAGGACCAGTTACACAAGGGAGCAGTTTATTTGATTTTATTCTCGATTTATACCACACACTATGAGCTAAGAAATGAAAGGAAAAGATAGAACATCTTCCGAACTATAAACGATGATGTGAGTTAGTTACTAAATTTTAACTGTAATTTATCTATAACATTCGGTAAAAATATCTGGTGAGAGTATTCATAACAGAGCATAGTATAAAGCGAAACAATAAAAATTAATAAGTTTTTATGATTTTCGAGGCTGCCCCCTCAATACACTACACGTATTTCTGAACAGCGACATCTATCTACCCATCTGACAGTAATAATGACGAAGGGATAGCGTGTCTTTCGTATTCTTGTACATAAATAGGCTCGTGAATGGTTTTTTTCTTTAGATCTGCCGTCACGGATGTGTGTTCTGTTTGAATTAATCATAATACGGGCGTTCTGTGTAAAGAGGAAATGCGCATTCCCTTTACTCTGAATCGATCCTGATTCCTATCAAATTAGTTATTGCACTTACGAGTTTCTATTGCTTTCCTGAATCACTATTTGTGGTAATTTCTCGCCATAGCAAGTACACGTGTATCTTCAAATTCTACAACCTGATTCGTAGCACACATCAGTATAATTCGTACAGCGTGATTCGTAGCACACATCGTGATTTATCCGTCTGTCCCAATCTGCAAGACGTGCCATAGTGATCAGAAGCATGTTAAACATATCCCCTAGCAGCAGAACTAGATCTTCAGAGTCATCACCAACACCCAATGTAAGCATTGGTTAGTATCCGTTTACCCTATCATCTAACCTTATTTCCCAAAATTACATTGCACCCCACGACTCGGGTCCTACTATTTCGTTTGAAAAGTCACCTGGCTCAGAAATACCAGATTCTTACGAACGGCCAAAATTGTCTCTCGTGCAGCACTTATGATAAGTAATCAAACAATGCGGATTGATAAACTATCACATGCATTTTTATCATATTTGTGTCATTAATAGCATTGTCAGCAGTCATGTGACCACCGACCTACAAACATCATGTAATGGAAGCTTTCTGTAATGTTGAGGCGCAAGTGTTTCACTAAACCAAGAAATGTTCTGTCGGTATTGGACATGCTCCTTACCGGGAGATTCCCACGATCCTTATTTGTAAAAAATAAACTTATTTTCGGTCTGTTTTTATTATTTCAAACTGATTGATTTCTGGCAGTGTTTCCCTACCCTAGATGTATTAAACAGTATAAAAATAAAGGCTGTTGGTGTATAATCCTGTGTTTACTGTACTACAGAGCTAAATATTTCCTGTCTGACTGCAAGACAAACATGGTACAACAAACAATTTCTTTTCGTTACAGAGTAAGCCGTCTCAATGAAACTATCAGTGTCAGTACCATACACTAAAACCAAATTAGTATGCCTTCTCTCTATATTAGAATTTTAAAAGGAATCTGTCTGGTGTAAAGGGTATGTAGCGTTAATGATTGCTCTCTACATGTTCAAAGGGTGAAAAATACTTCAAATAATTTATACATAAGATATTCCAGAGCATTAAAAATAAAACGTTATCGAGGATTTCGTAATTTGACAAACATATTTTACTAAAGGTAAATAATTAAAACACTTATAAGAAAATATTATCTCTTTTTTCCATGAGACCATAGTAGAGGGATCTGCGTTAGCACCAGGCCGAAAGTAGCGCTACCTTGATGTGTCCTTCGCTGTGTCAAACTCTACTGCTCTCAAAATCATTTTTAACTATTGCATTCACAAGTGTCGTGTTGTACATCCAGCATTATATTAGTCCCTCTTATAACAAAGATAAATACATACATAAGGGACAGAATTTCGCTGCTCAGGTCCCTTGCAGTACGTGACAATACAGCGCACAACAGACTATTCCTTTCATTAATGAAAACCAGCCATATTATAAAAATGGATGTATGTACGTGTGTATGCTTGCGAGTTTCACATTTCCTCCTAAACCACTGGAACTATTTAACAAAAAATTGGAACACATATCCCCTGCTCTCAGGCAACACTCGCTGTGAGGGTAAGCACCGCCTGCTTATAAATAGTTCAGGAGACATGAAGTTATAAATAATGAGATGTGTGAAAAACTGCCACATCTGTATGACGTTCAAATGTATTTCTTCTATGCTACTAACTCTATTCACAATAACTTTCGCATTCAGTGTCCATATATGCCTCTAAATGTATGTACAAAATTAAATCAGGGTACCATACATAGACCTTGCCTAGTACGGCGGTGCGGGTCTCCCGCATCGTTCCCCTACGCTCCGTCACGGAGTATGGGACTTCATCATCATCATCATCATCATCATCATCATCACCATACATATTTCAGGAGATATGACGTCATAAACACCGAGATATGTGAAAAACTGCCGCATTGTACAAGGTGTTTAAATTTATTACTTCTGTATTACTAGGCCTATTCCCAGCACACTATACAGACAGTATCCGCCTATGCCGCTGAATGTACCTGCAAAGTTATATCACTTATGACATATAGATGACGAGATATGACGTCACAAACACTCAGATGCGCGAAAAAATGCCGCATCATGCATAAAGCTTTAATACATTTATCCTTTACGACTAAGACACACCTACTGTCGAATTAAGAAAATCTCTGACGCCTGGCAGCACTTTTAACAGCTTTCAACTGCGAAGCGCAATCGGCTGTAGGCGAGAACAATAGCCGTCTATAGAGGTTCGAAGAGACGTTGCCATACAGACGTTTACAAAACTGCGCTGTATTCATACAAAGCAGCTGTGCCCAATGTACGAAAACTGTCCACGACCTTCTCATACCGAGTCTGCTGCAGGAGTGCATGTAAGGTAAGAGTAAACGAAAGAAAGATGTTCTTCCTGGTGACATGTAAAAGTGGCAAAATGAATACCTGGACAATTTTGGGTTTTCCAGCTAGTACTTCGTTAAACAGAACATTATTCTTCTAAATACTACCCTTCGAACACCGAGTTTCCAACCTTCAGTTTATACCAGCTTCTTCAAGGAGCCGGTTATTTCCGTAGTAGAAAACTATTTGTGGGATTTCCCTACACTTAGCGATTGGTGAAACATGCATTTACCGAGGTGCATCGTATCCGCTAGAGCTGACATAGGTATCAGTTGAAACGGTTGTCGTCAGCTTGCTGTAGCAATTTTGGTGTCGATGACGTCTGTAGGATGCGTAATTGGCTCAGTGGGACACCGGCTGCGCTAGTGTTTGCTGCGCGCTGTAGCGGTTCATGATGTCGGCCTACTTTGATGTCCTCATCGATCTCCTAATTGTCAGTTTACGAATCCACACCATTAGGTTCTAAGTGCTTTCGTCAGGCAATGTAATGCAGCAATATTCCATAGTAAATTGACGTCACACAGTAATTTCACCAGATGTGATGAGAAGTTTCCACTAACTAAGAACACTCGCGTCATAAAATCCTTCAGATGTGTCACAGCCAGCGTTAGAGCCGGCATGGAACCTCTTTGGGGACACTCATATAACCCACACGACTGATGTTGGACGCTATGTCCCTGGATTTCTGATTCCTTTTTGGACTGTTTCGTTTTACTTCTCATATTCTTCAGTGTAGTTAGTAGTTGTGCTAAGAGTCTGACTATTCTTATTTTAGACATTAAAGTGCCATGTATATGTGGTCATACCTCTTCCCAGCGTTATCCCACGCGGTCAGGGATCGTTTTATCTCATGATTTCGTGAAAATTTAATCTTAAACTGATTTTCGGATGCCATCAATGGTGGCAGCGTCTTTAGCTAAATTTTAACTGTCTTTTATTCGTAATTCTTGAGGTAGACACACAGGATCAGACTGGAATTTTGGCTAAACGAACGTGGGAAACCATCCAGATTGGTCGGTATAACGGACATAGAAACGTAAATGCGGTGGTCCTGTTTGTCAGGGTATTCGAGCAAGTTGCATGTAATCATCGTCTTCACTTCTGTAACTTAAAATTATAAAAAGAGTAATACCAGTGTTACTTTCCTGAATGACGATCTATGTAGTTGACGGAATATGATTAATGAAGTACTATGTTTTTCTTCTCTCACGAACCTAGTTTGTAGTTGGTTGACAGTTCATTTATTGATTCAGTGCTGTATTGTCGCAACTTCTGTTGAAAAATACTCCATTCTGTTGAAAATTTGGAAATTTGTGGTAAGGACTATGGGATAAAACTGCTGAGGTCATCGGTCCGTAGGCTTACGCACTACGTTATCTAACTTAAACTAAGGACAACACACACACCCATGCCCCCGAGGGAGGACTCGAACTTCCGACTGTGGGCGGGAGGGTGGGGGGAGCGTTCTGTTGAAACACACTATATTTTAAAGCTTCATTTGCTATTTTCAGATTACGGTTACAAAACATATGTTCATACTAGGCTATCGACATTTTCTATAGTGCGTCTATTTTCAGTTGCGTTACAGCCTCATTTTAGTAGCGTTTCATTTTATATCATATCATTTTCAACTTTATAGCGACGCGATTTTAGTTCGAGTAGTGCCATCACACAAATTAAAAATGACGCGGCAAATCACCGAAGCCAGAGCGTGATTCCGTGTCACTGAGACCGTAGCGGGAATTTCCAGTTTCCTTGCCCGTTCGATGGTTGAGATTCAGAGTTGATCTAATCGGCAAACCGATGTTTTGTCGAAGTACACTTGCCGAAATTCCCTTTTCCAAACAGAATTGACTTGTGGGAATTTCTCAGTGCTCAAAGAATGCTTTTGACTAGAGTTCTTAGCTAACCTATGCAGCAGAGGATATCAAATTACACCCGGCAACATTTAACGACATTATAATGTCAATGATAGTACAAGAAGTCCTTTCGGAACGTAGCACCAGACACTAGAGGAGAGGACAAAACCAACGGAAATGACTATTATTTTAGCAAAAGCCAATGAAACTATAACAACGGCGCTGAATATTTTTTTAACACTTTCTGCCTTTCTTAGGACTAGCAAAATTAAGTAACCGGTTATGAGCTGCTTTAGCGAATACAAGTCGGCATCTTGCTGTATGAAGTAGAGCTTGCTAACCATTACGCCTGTTTTTCATTTTCTTACGTTGGAAGGAAAGACAAACGTCACATGTGGTGAGTCATCGTTAAATTTCTTGTCACGGACGCGGTGTTATATACGCAGATCTCAATTCTGCAGACACGTATCTTGTAATGGAATCCGGGAGGTGCTGATGTGCGGCAGGTGTCGAGTATTAAATTACGGAGGTAATCGCTAGCTCGAGAAGGTTTTAGTAAAAGAAACAGTCTAGGCGGAGCCTGTTAGGTTGGAGGCGAACGGTATTAATTCCGTGAGGATTGACTCGTTCGTTTAGGGTTGACTTGATGACACTCGCACTTTTAAATCTTATCCCAAAACCTTACTTCGGTGAAAATGTTAAAAGTAACCACTTTGTTGATTAAAAGGAGACCGTTTGCGATGTTTTGTTTCCGGCGCAATGGCCAGATCAGGCAACTACCTACAGGTATATTGCTGGAATAAGTAGTGAAGACACACTGGCTATTTCAGCTTGTTTCTAGGATACAAACGCTCTCAACAATTACACAAGTACAGGAGGTCAGGAACACGATTCCAGACCGCCATTTCAGTTTTCTACACTAATCATGGTGCAGTTAAGTTCCACAGAGAAATACTGTGCGTCGTGCATTGGCTGGAGTACGGTACGTGTAAGACGGCCGTGCGGTAGTTGCTGTTACGACTTCACGATAAGATGATCACGAAAATTGTTATAACTTAAAAAACTTCGCAAGTAAAATTAGTTCAGTTCCCATGTGTAGGATCAGAACTGTAAACAGTTGCAGAAAGGAAACGACAAAGAGTAGAAATATTTGTTCACTATAACAAGCATCAGAAAATGGTCCAACAGAAGTTTAACTATTTTGACAATTTGACAACTGCAACGTGCGTTTACTTTTCATTCAACTGCCTGAAAGAGTTGTGGTAGTAATTTTTTTTCCATTATGGGTCAAATGAAATAATTTTCGATGCTCACTTCCCTAATAATAGGTCAGTCATTAGATTCACGACATGTAGAGTAAAATGCATAGTAGAGTGTTACGTCATGAAAAAATGAGTACGCACTATCATAAAAAACAGAGAAATAAAAATCAAGAAGAGCCTTGCGCACATGCCCATGTCCATGATCATGTATGTAGCGCTCAACACATGATTGTTAGCACATAAAAAACACAGTAGACAATAAAATGATCAGTAGTGCACAGATGATTGTTACCTCATACAAATTACAGAACACAAAAAAATGCACTACTGCGCATTTTAGTGCGAACTGTATTTTTTATGAGGTAACAATCATCTGTTGAGCGCTACATACACGGACATGGACATGGGCAAGTACACAAGGCGCTTTTTGATTTTAAATGTTTTATTTATGACAATCCTTTATACAGGGTGAGTCACCTAACGTTACCGCTGGATTTATTTCGTAAACCACATCAAATACTGACGAACCGATTCCACAGACCGAACGTGAGGTGAGGGGCTAGTGTAATTGTTTAATACGAACCATACAAAAATGCACGGAAGTATGTTTTTTAACACAAACCTACGTGTTTTTTAAATGGAACCACGTTAGTTTTGTTAGCACATCTGAACATATAAACTAATACGTAATCAGTGCCGTTTGTTGCATTGTAAAATGTTAATTACATCCGGAGATATTGTAACCTAAAGTTGACGCTTGAGTACCACTCCTCCGCTGTTCGATCGTGTGTATCGGAGAGCACTGCAACATACATCGCGTTTCTACAGAATGATCTGCCAACGTTGCTCGAAAATGTCCCACTGGAAACGCGTCGACGTATGTGGTATCAGCATGATGGTGCACCTGCACATTCCGCAATTAACACTAGGCTGACCCTTGACAGGATGTTCGACGGGCGTTTCATAGGACGTGGAGGACGCATAAATTGGCCAGCCCGTTCTCCTGATCTTACACCTCTGGATTTCTTTCTGTGGGGTACGTTAAAGGAGAATGTGTACCGTGATGTGCGTACAACTCCAGAGGATATGAAACAACGTATTGTGGCAGCCTGCGGCGACATTACACCAGGTGTACTGCGGCGTGTACGACATTCATTACGCCAGAGATTGCAATTGTGTGCAGCAAATGATGGCCACCACATTGAACATCTATTGGCCTGATATGTCGGGACACACACTATTCCACTCCGTAATTGAAAATGGAAACCACGTGTGTACGTGTACCTCACCCCTCATGGTATTGTACATGTGCGTCAGTGAAAAAGACCAGTAAAAAGGTGTTAGCATGTGGACGTAATGTGCTGTTCCAGTCTCTTCTGTACCTAAGATCCATCACCGTTCCCTTTGGATCTGTACGTAATTCGGTGCTCTCCGATACACACGATCGAACAGCGGAGGAGTGGTACTCAAGCGCCAACTTTAGGTTACAATATCTCCGGATGTAATTAACATTTTACAATGCAACAAACGGCACTGATTATGTATTTGTTTATATGTTCAGATGTGCTAACAAAACTAACGAGGTTCCATTTTAAAAAACGTAGGTTTGTGTTAAAAACATACTTCCGTGCATTTTTGTATGGTTTGTATTAAACAATTACACTAGCCCCTCTCCTCACGTTCGGTCTGTGGAATCGGTTCGTCAGTATTTGATGTAGTTTACGAAATATATCCCGCGGTAACGTTAGGTGACTCACCCTGTATAATTTGTTGCATTTTATCTACCTGACAATTTGGCGTGAGTTCCAACACAAAATGACGACATTTTGTAGCATAATTTTTTGAAGATCTGAAGATGACAGCAGTCTGTCGAAACCGGTTGTTTGTAAATAAAGGAATATTTGTGCTATTTGGCTTTAGAAAGTTTTTACCAAGTAAAACAGATAGCTCCTTCTGATTTCTCAAAATCAGAAAATTCACTCACACTATAGCGTGTTTTCGTGATGAAACTTCCATCATTGGCGTGCACCGGTATGGTTCATGAGATGACGCGTTCTTTGCCGTTTCTGCAACGGCGATGGACAGCAGAAAGCTTGTAGGTGTGGTAGGTGCAATGAGGATTGCTGAAACGAGTTCTTGTAGCATTAGCCGTGATGAACATATGTTCATGATTTTTTCATGCTTAATGGTTTAACTGCCGAAAGTATAACTTAGAAAGTATGGTTGGAAAGAGACAATTACAACCGGTCTGTGAAAAGTAAAGACGTTGTGGTTCTTAATATGCTGCACGTGCATTACGAAATCAATAATCTCTAAAAAGTGGTAATTATGGGCAATAACTTTTGAGCGAAGTCTGGGGTACTAGGTGAGAGCCACCTTGCGCCGCCGGATTTTGTAGCTAACTGTCGGCAGGTCTGGATGTTACTCTCAAGACCATTCAAATGGGAAGCTGCTGGTCTGCAGTGGTCCGAATACATGGCTGCGATCTCTCCTCGATAATCCCACTCGATGCAGCGACTGTATTGTTTTCACATACAGCCGTACAGTGCCTGTGCAACGTTGATATTACGTGTTTGCCTACTTCTGGAACAAAACTGCTCTTCCCACATCGATTAACGATCATCTGCTGATCGCCGCAGCAGCAATGTCAAAGAAGGCATCATCTCATCCCGCATGACCCACAAGCATCAGAACCATTACAGGTGCAGATGGACGTTTGTAGGACTTCACTCCTAAGGACGGAACAGTACTTTGCAATTTCCTTGTTTCGTTACTGTCTGAGCACGTTCCATGGATGTATTGCTGCTGAGGTCAATGCAATGCCATAGAAAAAATTATGCTACATAGTTATGCGATAAATGTGAAAAAGGCAAGATTGGCGACAGAATTCAGCAGCTACAGATATTGAAAAATAAAGTGGGTCGTGGTTCTTAATGGGATGTGGGATCACCGCCGATGGCTGCGCATGCCCTGCGACGTGCTCGCTTGGCAGCCACAAGAAGGTGGGTAAGGAGTGATTGTGGTAGGACGTCCATTCCTCCTCCAGCGCGGCTGACAACTGCTGGATGATCTTTGGTTCATCTCGACGTGCTGCAATACCAAAGCATCCCACGCTTAGTCGAAGGGCTTTAAGGCGGGGGAACGGACACCCCAGTCCATTCGCCTAATAATCTTTCGTTCCGAGAGGTTCTCCACCTACTCTGTTCGCGTTGTATTCCATAAAAATAAAGTCAGGACGAAATGCGCCGTGAAATACGTACTTAGGGTAGGGGTAGCGCCACAATAACGTTGACCGGTAAGCCTACCTGTTGAAAGATTTGAAGGTCAGTGCTCCCATCCAATATCATGCCTCACCACTCCAGAACATCTGGGCCACCAAAACGATCATTTTCGTTCGACAATGTTTCTGATTGCATACGGCTCTGCATTTCTCGGCATATGAGAGTACGTCCAGAATTACCACACATCCGAAAGTACCTGAGGACCCGACTCCCGTTGGTCCAGTCCCTATCCTCTTGGCAAAATGTGCGCCGATGTGCAGGTGTCAACTGAACACTGGGTACTGGACATCGGGCAAAGAGACCATCTTATGCAGTTGCCATGGCACTGTGGAGCAAGAAGATTGGGTGCCTTGCAGTCGTGTTAAATGGGTTCGCCACAGCACCCTCTGTTTGACGTGGATGCCTTCTTCCTTGCTGATGCAGTTGTCCGTGATCGGCCACCACCTCTCCTTCGGTTAGCAGTGCCTGCGTTTCTGAACGCCCCCACGCACATGGAACGATGTTGTGAGTAATACCAAATTCCTTGGCTACTCTCGTCGCACTACGTTCTTCGTCCAGTTTTGTGATGATTCTTCCCCGTGTGATATCATCTCTCTAGGCCGTATTATAATGAGGAACATGAGCCGAGTATACTGTAACTGCTAGCTGACTGACACACACTGTCATTTTACATTCCTTCATTTGGTTCGTGTTGATGGTCACATTTGGCTCTGTAATTCAGCTGACACCCGAAGTGACCTCCAGCAGACCTCTGATAACATGCTCCTGCACTTTCATTGATTTCCATCGAGTAGTTTATATGTTATTGTACTTTATCTACCTCATCCGTAGGTTTTGCAGCGCAATTTATTTTCCTAGATGCAGATTGAGTTGCAGGAAGTCGAATTTCAGCGGAAAAGTGAGCAAATCTTACACCGAATCGTCCAGCAACGTTGAATGTTCCACGTCGAATGGAGCACAATTTTCCAAGTAACCATAGTTCGTAAATACACCGTTTTGGAGCTACCGGCATAAAACAAGGGCTATTCAGGGACGAGTGAGCCGGAGGTACGTGCGGTAAGTGAACGCGTCTCATTGTGTCTAGCAGCGATATTTTGACCGAACAAGCTGTTGCTGTATTATACTGTGCTTGTTGGGCCCCACTGCATTTATTACAGTGTGTAACAATGTCGGAGACAGTAATTTTGAGCACATACAGTAAAAATTGTGATTTTGAAAAAAAAATTAATATTTTAATTTCTGTTTCGTTTTTCACCCTTGTCTTACTTCAAATTTACGATCTACAGCAATTGTTAGAACATGTTCATTCAAATTACCTGACACATAGCTCCTAAATTTCGTTATTGATAGCATTACCCCTTACAGTAGACTATCTACGTTGACTACCTAATTGTTGCTGCAGTACGGCGTATTATGTGAACAAATTGCTGGCATTACGGTACCTCTAACGTAGCTGAAATAACAGTCAAGTTGTACCCAGTAAAGGTCTCAAGAACTCGCCTCCACGTAACCAGAAATGGATACGAATTTAATGTTTACTGAGTTTTGACTGTTCAGCTTTAGCCGACTTTTCTGTTAGTAACTGGGCTCCTTAGCACAATATGTGTAAGATGAGGCAAGTTAATTGAATCGCCCCAAGCTAAAAGGGCCTTAGTCATTCCAAGATAGTTTCAAGAAAACTAGTAAAAACGTAATTACACTTTGCTTTCTTTTTCACCTGAAAAAAAGTCAGTAATGCATAATATTGATGTGAATAACAGGGTTCATTTCATATTGTGAAAAAATAAGAACTGTGCACATAAAAAACTTCGCAGACTGAGATCGTTTTAGCACATTTCGGGTTTTCGTATCGTAGGGACTGTTTTCTTTTCTCTTAATAAATGTGTTCAGCAATGGATTTAATAACAAGCAATAAATTTTTGACCTTTTCTGGAATTTAATTTGAGCATTGCTAGTTCGTGTGTGGTGTAGAACCTTTCATATTTCATAAGTTTTCTTTCGATTATGCTGAAATTCCTTTCACAAGGGAGAAAGTAATGCCCCATGACATGAATACAGTTTTCAATTTTCTCAAACCGGTTACAATCAGTCACTGCGAATAATATTCTGGATATAAGAAGATTTTTGTTCCGTCCTCCATAATTCTCAGTGTGTAAGTGTAATCCCATGACTGATGGCAGAACGCTCTACAGAAACCGAGAGATGCTAGTACATACTTCTTTGACCTCTAGTTATCCATGCCTTCATTTTATATATATATATATATATAATGAAGTCATGGATAACTAGAGGTCAATATATATATATATATATATATATATATATATATATATATATATATATATATGTGTGTGTGTGTGTGTGTGTGTGTGTGTGTGTGTGTGTGTGTGTGTGTGTGTGTGTGTGTCTGTGTGTGTGTGTGCATTATTTTTTTAATGTCATAAATATAATGTCATCAATACAAAACATATCCGCTGACAACTGTCGCAGATAGAATTCATCAGGATTGTGTGGAATTAGGAGATTTTGTATGTAGCTAAACCTAATCGCAAGTACATGGGGCTCGTTTGTCCTTTTAGCTTCTTCTGTAATGTTGGTATAAAATTTTTGCGCCCGTCTCTTGTAAACTACTAGCTCTCCAGTGGAACACCGCTTTCGAACATCGTTCCGGTGAGGGCTTTCCAATTTCACGTCCAGCTTATCACACGTGCAACAGCAATCTATTTGAGGGCGCCAGAAATTGATATTTTCCTCGAAAAACGTTGCATGAGGTGACCTTTATCTGGGGATGTCTCTTCTTAAACAACTAATACATCACTGGATTGTTAAGTCTGGCATCTAAATACTTTATAGCCTTGCCAGCATAAGGACTTCCTTTTAGTGGAAATCTTTCAATGTGTTGCCGAATATATATTCTATTTTTCGGCAGGAAGGACTCCCGTGACATGCTAAAAGATCTTCAGTCGGTGACTGAAGTCTTTATAGGACATGTCATGATTCTTATAGCATCTTTCCTATCATCTTATTTCAGGATTTCCTAGAAGAAAGAACACAACATGTCATTCTTAACGGTTCAAAATCTGCAGATGTAGAGGTAATTTCGGGAGTACCGCAAGGAAGCGTGATAGGACCTTTATTGTTTACAATATACATAAGTGACTTAGTTGACAACATCGGTAGCTCCGTGAGGCTATTTGCAGATGACACGGTTGTCTACAAGAAAGTAGCAACATCAGAAGACTCGTACGTACTCCAGGAAGACCTGCAGAGGATTAATGCATGGTGCGACAGCTGGCAGCTTTCCCTAAACGTAGATAAATGTAATATAATGCGCATACATAGGGGCAGAAATCCATTCCAGTACGATTATGCCATAGGTGGTAAATCATTGGAAGCGGTAACGACCGTAAAATACTTAGGAGTTACTATCCGGAGCGATCTGAAGTGGAATGATCACATAAAACAAATAGTGGGAAAAGCAGGCGCCAGGTTGAGATTCATAGGAAGAATTCTAAGAAAATGTGACTCATCGACGAAAGAAGTAGCTTACAAAACGCTTGTTCGTCCGATTCTTGAGTATTGCTCATCAGTATGGGACCCTTACTAGGTTGGATTAATAGAAGAGATAGACATGATCCAGCGAAAAGCAGCGCGATTCGTCATGGGGACATTTAGTCAGCGCGAGAGCGTTACGGAGATGCTGAACAAGCTCCAGTGGCGGACACTTCAAGAAAGGCGTTACGCAATACGGAGAGGTTTATTATCGAAATTACGAGAGAGCACATTCCGGGAAGAGATGGGCAACATATTACTACCGCCCACATATATCTCGCGTAATGATCACAACGAAAAGATCCGAGAAATTAGAGCAAATACGGAGACTTACAAGCAGTCGTTCTTCCCACGCACAATTCGTGAATGGAACAGGGAAGGGGGGATCAGATAGTGGTACAATAAGTACCCTCCGCCACACACCGTAAGGTGGCTCGCGGAGTATAGATGTAGATGTAGATAACCAAACTTCTTAGTTCCTTAGTATCCCCTTCAGAAAAACGTCTATGTGCTTAACTCCATTTTGGATGTTTCCTGAGGACCGTTTAGCATGTGGCGATTCATGTTGTAGTACAGAAACTCGCGCGCTTTCGTCGCTGTTTGACCTGTGGTTGTATGGAAAATTTTATTCGATTCGGAGACCCCCTACTTTGCTCGGACATCGCCCGCATCTCGTGGTCGTGCGGTAGCGTTCTCGCTTCCCACGCCCGGGTTCCCGGGTTCGATTCCCGGCGGGGTCAGGGATTTTCTCTGCCTCGTGATGGCTGGGTGTTGTGTGCTGTCCTTAGGTTAGTTAGGTTTAAGTAGTTCTAAGTTCTAGGGGACTTATGACCACAGCAGTTGAGTCCCATAGTGCTCAGAGCCATTTGAACCATTTTTTGCTCGGACATCGTCGAGTTGTTTTCCTCTAGTCTGTTTAACAGAGGAAAGTAATGAGAACACCTGGCATACACTTTGCAGTCTGAGGAAAGGTGAGAAATCTCACCGATGAAGCACTCAACCCTTGGGAGAACAAGGTGCATCTCGGCTTCCGTGTTCTACTACGGTTCTGTCGACCCGCGCACTTGTTCCGTGTTTGCCAGCAGGACCCCGGTCCGCCCGTCCGCGCCCGGCTGCGCTGTTATCGCAGGTGCCGCGCGAGTGACAACACATTTCACGGCGTGTTAACTCAGCGAGCGAGCGCGTACAAACACTCCAGCTGTTCCTCAGGCCGCGACGGACAGCACTGGGACGGCGGGCCGCGGCGCTCCTCTTCCTTTTTATTTTCCTGCGCACTCTCAAGAATGCTGAGGGCACAATATTACACAATTACGTCACGCGGGCTCCACTCCGTGCGTGAAATTATTCTCCCTCATATATATGGAAAGGAGTCTGGGGCGCAGCTGTGAAATTTACTTCGTCTCTCAAATTATAAAACAATGATACCGTTCCGCTAGCGAAACTTACATTTAGTAGAAACCGTCTATGGCGCTGTTCGTTACTGTAGCTGCAGATTGTTTGGGTGCGTAATCAACGAGCTCTGGGGTGGGGGGGGGGGGGGGGGTAAGTGCTATAGTTTATGAAATAACTAAAAAATGGTTCAAATGGCTCTGAGCACTAGGGGACTTAACATCTGTGATCATCAGTCCCCTAGAACTTAGAACAACTTAAACCTAACTAACCTAAGGACATCACACACATCCATGCCCGAGGCAGGATTCGAACCTGAGACCGTAGCGGCCACGCGGTTCCACACTGAAGCACCTTGGACGGCTCGGCCACACCGGCCGGCTATAGTTTATGAAATAACTACTCGCCTATAGTGATGTATTAAAAACGGAACATTAGATCAGTTTGACAAGGTAGAGAAGTGTTTGTCTGAAGTAATTTAAGAACTCGCTTAAATTCCAAAATCACTGTACTTTGACGGGCGAGCGCTCTCCGCTTCTGCCGAATTCAAATACAGTAACTGTAAGAGAATACATCATTGGTAGAATTGGAACTTTGATATTATAATATTGTTGTTAGTAAATTAGAATTAAAATGAAAGAAAGTCCACGTGACCGCAGTATCTGTTTATTGGAATCCTTTAAAGACCCACGACCGGTTTCCAAATGGTTCAAATGGCTCTAAGCACTATGAGACTAAACATCTGACGTCAACAGTCCCCTAGACTGAGAACTACTTAAACTTAGCTAACCTGAGGACATCACACACATCCATGCCCGAGACAGGATTCGAACCTGGAACCGTAGCAGCGGCGTGATTCCGGACTGAAGAGCCTAGAACCACCCGGCCACAGCGGCCGGTGACCGGTTTCCAGTTTTACAGTGCACCTCAGGTGCATTTTTGTATAAAAGAATTACTATTCTTGTATAATAACAAAACATAAATTATTTTTTTAACAAAAATCTTTGACTACAAATGCAATTCTGAATAGATATTTCTAAACGCCGTTGTGTTAACCAAACTTTCAAAAAACCTTTTGTTAAACAAGCAATATTATATGGTGTTGCTAATCGTCATTTTTCATATTCCTTACTTACAAGTGATCACTTTTTGCATGATGGGCCGGCCGCTGTGGCCGAGCGGTTCTAGGCGCTTCAGTCTAGAAAACCACTGCTGCTACGGTCGCACGTTCGAATCCTGCCTCGGGCATGGATGTGTGTGATATCCTTAGGTTAGTTAGGTTTAAGTAGTTGTAAGTTCTAGAGGACTGATGACCTCAGATGTTAAGTCCCATAGTGCTCAGAGCCATTTTTAGAAATATTTCACATTTGTTTATCCTCCAAGATTTATGTGAGCTGAACGAGAGAAATCAACTGTTTCTTCCTCAAAGGTAAAGAAGTCTTATACGTTGCAAAAAGCAACTACTGTATTAAATTATCTGTATGTTAGAAGAAATTTTGGCCTACCTTTTCCTGTACTTGGCTGTGGGCTCCTTAAATATAAAAATATACAAGCTATCGGATTATCGTATCTACCTACACTGCTCTAAATTATTCACATGAGATACATTCGTTGAACGAAACTTTTATTAAAATACTTTCGTAACCACTTGTACGCCAAAAAATAAAAAATCTTCTTAACGAAACGTCGTTTCATGCTGAACGTAAGAGCGTAATGACACTACTACCAACTACGTGCACGCTGTCGACTTATTTGACACTGCAGTGCAATTTGGTGCACACTGGAATTAAATAATCAATTTAGTAACAATGATTTACTAACCACCCAACTAATATAATATAAATTTTACCTTCCAAAGAAATAACTTAATGCTTTATTTAGGCATGTGTTTGACTTGTTGACCATGGACTGAAAGGCATATTTGCAATCGCCGCTCGAAATAACCACGAACAGATATAATTACAGTCGATGATATAGTAGAACATGCACTGGCGATTCGACGACTCATATCGTCTGACGTATTTGAGGCTTCGTCATAGACTGCATCATTGAATGTTCGCCAAAGAAAGAGACTTCGCAGGCCATCTGAGAACAGAATTTCGTCCTATCCAACATCCAGTAAAGTTCTCATTCAGCATTTGCGTTGCAACACGAGACTAGTGAGCTGGACAACAGTCGTGCTGCAGCCACATTCACTGTGGAATATCCAGTGGTACCTCTTCCAGAAGAACTGCCAGAATGTTCGTTAGAGCGTGTGCATATGAATGTCCGCTTAGAGCGCCTGAGATGAAGTGAGGTTCCACAGTGTAATTACCTATGATGCCGCACCAAAAGTTTACGCTCCACATTCGTTGATGTTGCACCTGACGAAGCAAGTGTGGATCTTCGGCTGTCCAATACTGTAAGTTATACAAATTCGCATTAGCGTGATTAGTAAACGTTGCTTCATCGGTAAAGAAAACACGTCGGAAAAACGTAGGGTCGTCTATCAGTTGTTGAAGGGCAAACCGAGAAAATTCTCTACGACGTTAGAAACAACGATCGTTGAGTGCCTGATGTCGAGACAGAGGATGGAGATGGAAATTCTGTCGATGCAGGATGAGTATGACGCTCGTCTGTTTGCTTCCTCATTCCTTGGAGATACACACATAAAAAAAGTTCTGCATCATTCCGGTCCCAGAACTTCTGAAGACAGACGTTGATTGTGGATATTGTGTCACACACACAGTCAATTTGACTGTTCAGAGATCTCACTAAATCTGCCCAAAGACATAGCAACAACGCATGAGCAGCGCCTGTTGGACAGAGAGGGTCCGACCGCCGATCAGTTCCAGTCATTCCACAAGGAAGAAGGCACACGGCTCGTGCTGTGTATAGTCCAACCATGTCTAGACGTTCAATGCCGCGGTTCGATCGCGTCCGCATCGTTATTGTGTGCCAGGAAGGTCTCTCAACAAGGGAAGTGCCCAGGAGTCTCGGAGTGAACCAAACCGATGTTGTTCGGGCATGGAGGAGATACACAGAGACAGGAACTGTTGACGACATGCCTCGCTCAAGCCGCTCATGGGCTACTACCGCAGTGGATGACCGCTACCTACAGATTATGCCTCGGAGGAACTCTGACAGCAACGCCACCATGTTGAGAAATGCTTTTCGTGCAGCCACAGGAGGTAGTGTTACGACCAAACTGTGCGCAATAGGCTGCATCATGCGCAACTTCACTCCCGACGTCCATGGCTAGATCCATCTTTGCAACCAAGACACCATGCAGCGAGGTACAGATGGGCCCAACAACATGTCGAATGGACCGCTCAGGACTGGCATCACGTTCTCTTCACCGATGAGTGTGGCATATGCCTTCAGCCAGACAATCGTCGGACATGTGTTTAGAGGCAACCCGGTCAAGCTACAAGCCTCATACACACTGTCCAGCGTGTGCAGCAAGTTGGAGGTTCCCTGCTGTTTTGGAGTGACATTATGTGGGGCCGACGTACGCTGCTGGTGGTCATGGAAGGCGCCGTAACGGCTGTACGATACGTGAATGCCATCCTCCGACCTACAGTGCAACCATATCGACAGCATACTGGCGAGGCATTTGTCTTCATGGACAACAGTTCACGCCCCAATCGTGGACATCTTGTGAATGACTTCCTTCAGGGCAACGACATCACTCGACTAGAGTGGCCAGTATTTTCTCCAGACATGAGCCCTATCAAACATGCCTGGGATAGATTGTTTATGGACGAGTGACCAACCAGCCACTCTGAAGTATCTACGCCGAATCGCCGTTGAGGAGTGGGACAATGTGGACCAACAGTGCCTTGATTATCATGTGGTTAGTATGCCACGACGAATGCAGGCATGCACCAATGCAAGAGGACGTGCTACTGGGTATTAGAGGTACCGGTGTGACATCAATTTGGACGACCGCCTGTGAAGGTCTCGCTGTATGGTGGTACAACATACAATGTGTGATTTTCATGGGCAATGAACAAGGCGTAAATGATGTTTATGTTGATCTCGATTCCAATTTTCTGTACAGGTTCCGGAACTCTCTGAACCGAGGTGATGCAAAACTTTTTTGATATGTGTATGTCTCGTATCAACTTGCAGATTCATTAGCGTAGTAACCAGAACTCCTTCTTCGTGTTCTCTGTCATTGAAGTCTTCTTTCTTTTCCTCTTATGGACGTTCAAGCTGCGTGTACGCACTAGAGACTTAATAACTGGTGTAACCGGCTGAAACGTCGGCGGACATTGGCGTATACCGCTGCACCGTTTTACGGCGTTTGTTTTACATTCACCTAATAAAGGTGTACCTGTCTGCACGCAACGAATGTTGAAGCAGAAGTGAACGGGCTGCAGGGCAGACAAGTGAATAGGCATATGTGTTAACATTCTTAGCACGAGAGCTCTGCTTGTAGGTGTCTGCACCACTAATGCTGATTCTGGCCACCGTGCTCTCAAATTCTAGGACATTTCTCGAAATTTTTACGACAAGTTTCAATGATGACGTTAACACATACTGTATCAGTGTAATTGTCTTCTCAATAGATGCCGAATATAGCTATGAAAAACCTACGGTTCCCTTTAAAAAACCTACTTGCTTTACTATGTCCGTCGATAACAGTGCTGAAACATCAAACAAACGAAAAAATACCTGCTGCTCGACGCTCTAACATTTGACGAAAACGGCGTTACGATATGTATAATTGTTCACGGAATAAAACGGGTGTTACGTCTTACGTAACGTATACTATTTTAAATCTTCACAATAATGAGGAAGTGCACTCTTGTATGGGTCAAGAAAATACTGAGCGGAAAGTGATTTCGAAAATGGATATTTATTCAGTCAGTTTTTTTCAAGGGAGTGCTTCACCCACTTTACAGCCATTTAGGCACGTATAACAAAAATAGGTGTCTCTGAGTCTGCTCTGCACTACAACATATTCAAAGCCGATCAAAATCGAAGTGTATCCTTTGAGCAGGTTTACTTTCAAATGACACGCAGTTATTGTGAACTGGGCATATCGAGACGAAATACACTTACATACAAGCATAAATTACTGCATTTCTCAGGAAAGATTAATAATGGATACTAATTGTTTTTAGAAGACGGCAACAACTGTAGTTAGTTTTATAAAAGTTGACATAATATCTTTGAAGAAAATCTGCTATTACTGGTTGTCAAATAAAATTTTGTATTGCCCGTCTTGAATGCACATTTTTGATGTCACTGATTTCGGTTCAACATGAACCATGCGCAGATGTTATTGTATCGGTTGTAAGAGTAATCTACTACACAGGACTAAAAAAATATTGCCTCCTTATAGGAGGACGATTCCTGTTGAAACGGAACTGGTTTAAGAGTAATCTACTGCATAGGACTAAAAAATTTGGCTCCAGATATGAGGATGATCCCTGTTGAAACGAAACTAATTCTCTTAAAAAAATTATGGAGTCGAAACGGACAAAAAAATTGTTATGTGTAACGCTAATAAATGTTTCGTTACCAAACTCCACTACACGTGATGAAGAAGCAGCGATTGACTCAAGATTCTGAGAAGGACAGTTCTTTCACACTCCAGAAGCATCAGCATGATTCCAAATCTAAGCTAGCGCTTCGTCTCGTCTCCGTCCTTTTCGTCGACGGTAATTATACCCAGCCTTCGTTTCCTCGTATAGAAGAACTCAGTTACCTACGGACCACTATCGCCGGATTAAGTTCGATCAGCTTTGTAACCGTCTCCGGGACTTCGTAGTAAAAAGACCTCAATAGGTCGTTAATAATCGGGCAAAATCATCAGGTATAAAAGTAGCTTCATAAGTAGAGTTATAGGGACCATACCAGAGCCGTTAATATTCATAATGTATGGGAATGGTTTGGTGAATAACTTCAGAAGTACCATGTAATAACGTCCAAGAATTACGCTGTCTGATCGAAAGATTCCCTACAGCAATTAGTGGACATTAACATCGGGTACGTTCACCCTTCGCCTTCATAACGGTTTGAATTGCGCCGGGAGCACTTCTAGTGAGATGTATGCATGTCTATGGAGGAATGACAGCCCATTCTTCCTCACCAGCTGAACCGAGGGAAGTTAGTGACGATGGAAGCTAGGGTCTGGAGCTAAGTCGGGTCTAACTCATTCCAAAGGTGATGGACTAGACTCAGGTCGGGACGCTGGGCTGGCAAGTCAATTTGGGGAATGTTATTGTCCACAAACCATTGCCGCACAGATACTGCTTTATGAGAGGGGCACTGTCATGTTGAGACAACCATCGTCTCCATACTATCCATGTACTCCTCGTAGTACTAAATACTGTAAAATTTGTTCATTTGCTTTAGCAATTAGCGCTTATCTTAAGCAGAGTAAGAGGATTACTACCAAACCACAAATATCACCCCCAAACCTGTAATTGTTCCTTCGCGTTTCCACTCCACAGTGACATCACCAACAGTCGACTTGTGCAGGTTTAGAAGGGTTGAAATGTCCGCAATGGACTTGTTACTCAAGTGACATACCATGCTAGTATACATTCTAAATCAGTGAGCTCTCCTGACAGACTCATTTTGCTGTTACTGCGTCTCTACTGACTACTCCTTGCCTCCTTTTATACTAATTTTATACCAGTACGTCCACCTGACATCTGGTGGCCATTCCACACTACACTGAGGATCACTGTAAGGTGTCAGGCAAATCCAACACCTTCCATGAAAACCCTGACATGATAAGCAAATCCAGTAGTACGTCACATAGCTCCGAATAAATCGTGACATTAAATTAACCAAAGTAATACGAGTAACGAGTGAGCAAATGGAATATCACAGACTAACACAACAATGCCTAAATTCATGTCATACCTTCCCACCGTGAGACAGACGCAGTTCCGTGGGGAGAAACGAGAACAGAAGCTGAGAGCAGGAGCTAGAAGGCCCTACGATAAGGGACGGACACCCACGTCGCCAAGTAACCTCCAGGACCACCCCCAGCCCACGTTAAAAGCTAGAGCCCTCCATAAGAAGAGTATAGATCTTACAATAACACTAAAAGGGCCACACTAGCCGCAAGTTTTAGCGTGAGACTTTTTCGCGTCTCTGTTACGTTGCAAACGTTAAAAACATTGCCCCACAACGAAAAGTATAACGTTTCTCATTGGATAGACAGAATTTTTGTAGGCAGAACTTAAGGTTAACAATGAGATCCTGATTGGTCAGATGAAAAAACAGCCAGACAGTTTTTTTTTTAAACCAACTTCGGCAAATTGTAGTAAGGAGAAGTTAGGATGGAGCTGCTTCTGAGACGACGAGCTGAATGGATCTGCGCACGCGATGCCACATTTTGGAGTGCATAAGGCTTCACTCAGAACTGCAGAAGTCTCATCTGTTACATCCCCTTTTTTACGTAATACTAGTGTCGATCGTCAATTGAAGCTCATGGCATTCACATTTGCTACGTAAGTTAAAACCTGAAATGCGATGATTTTTCTGTTAAATAATTATTGAGAAGCCACATCAGCCACTGTAATTTACGACAAGTTAGACAAGTAATTAGAGATAGTTGAGGATCGCTGTAGACCATTTTGATAGTTTTCTCTTTTGTGAAACTTAATTTAAACCTAGATTATAGATGTGATATGGCATAGGTCATCCTTCGATCCATTGTAGAACTTGGAAACCCACTCAGGGAATATTCGTTCACATTTTTGTTGAACGCAGTTGGTTTTTATCATCCTCCACTAAAATATTTCCTTTTATCAATAGTGCAATTTATAAACAAAGTTTTGTGAGTAGAATAAAATTTCCAGTGGTAAACTTAATGCTTTTTCGACGTTATTTTACCAGCTAACTAAAAATAGGAAAGCCTTGAACCCCTTCCACTAAATTTAGTTAGTATTAAGATTCTTTTACAGGGAGTGCAGTGAAGCTGACGCTGAAATCATTAAGTATTTGGTTATATCATCGCTAGTCTCACTGAACTCTTCTGAACTCTACATGTCATGTGTGGTCTGGCGTCTCCTTACCAACAACAGGTCCCAGGTTCAAACTAGTCAATTCCCTAAAAAACACGCTCAGAGCGTCGTTGCGCGAAAGTGGTAGGGAGACATGACTTAGAACAAACAGACACCACGCAGAATGTTAGAGAATGGCGACCCTGCCAGGATGGTAAAATACCATGATTGAAGGGCGACCACATGCCTAACTAGGTCAGAAAAATATCCTGTTGAAAAATTTTCGTAATTTTTTTTTTTTTTTTTTTTTTTTTTTTTGCAAGGCATAAGTAGTTGAAAACAGTAGCTGCAGCGATAGATATTAATAAAGTATTCAATAGAAAGTGAGACATTCTAGCAGAGGCAATAGCATAATTAAGTTGTGAATTTTAATATTGTTAGAATTAAGTTTTCTCTCCAATGCAAGCGCACAGGTGGCGGATACATCGTTGACAAGTTGGTTCTAACCCAACAAGTAAGTGAATGGATTGTCAAGTGGTGTGTGCAAAAAGTTTATGAAACGCGTGAGATCGTGTGAACGCATGTTGACGAGAAGTAGGGCGCGTGAATTGCTTTTAAAATAGAAAATAAGGGATTCGGAAAGATTAGCAATGGCAGATCGAGACCTTGACCGAATTGAGGTAGAGACCCAACATGAAGACGGCCAGAGAATAGAGGACAGTACAACAGACGATGCAGTATCGCGAGAAATAGGACAACGCACCATAACGAGGATAATGTACCTCAAGGCATAGAAAACGTAAGTCAGCATACGACAGAGGAGCAGGAAAGTAGAGAGACAGTCGATGAGGATTCTAACTTGCGTCTTGAATACGTAGAACCCATAGTACAAGTAATCAGACCTCCCTCACCACAGAGTACAAGAAATGCGAGCAGAAACGTGTCACCGCACAGTTCAATGCAATCTGTTGCAAACCAACAATTGGGCAAAAACACAGAGCGTAGGACGTCGGAAGAAAATGCAATAGGACCCACCAATCTGAAAGAATTATTATAATTAAGGACGGAAACCATGACAAGACACAATAAAGAAATTGCGAACCAAATTAAAATTCAGAATGCAGGAACGACGAAACAAATTGCAGAAACCACGAGACAAATGCGTGAGATTAAAGAACAAAACAAAAAAATTTAGTTACACCTAAGTCATATTTCAGACGAGGCAAAAGAATCTCGAGAAGTGATAGGAAACTTAGTAACAGGTCACAATCAATTGAGAACAGACATTGACAAGGTACAAGAGGACGTACAAACATTGCGTAATAACACTCAGGACGAGATCAAAACATTACGTAACAACACCCAGGGAGAAGTCAAGAAACTAGAGAAACAGATAAACGTACTTACTAGACAAGCAGCAGGAACAGCGCGTGAAATTGTTGAAAACAGTGTGCTACACAAACGTATCACAAAAGCAGCGCTGAAAAGATATGATAACCGCATAGTCAAAATAGAAGCGCAAACGAAGCAACAATTTCAGAAATTGCGAACAGAGTTGTTGCAAACCATTGAAGAGCGTAGCGAACAGGATCTAACAAGCACTGAGTCTGCAACCACATCCGTATCTATAACAGCACCGGAAAATAACATACGTGAAATCAGACAGCCTGCACCGCAACAACACGTTTCGAAATTCTTGCTGAAGAAACGGCACCACAAACACATGCAGAACCACAAATGTATGTTTCAAGACAGTTAGGATCGTGCAATGAAGCAGCAAGGTTAGCCAGACAACATACCGAACCAGTAACTGACAAAGGAAAGCCAGGTCACGAAGAGTACAGTGCAATGCATTCAGCTACACGTTCACAACCGATGGAAGAAAATTATTGCGTACCACTCCAACGACACTACGCAAGGGTACGCGAAAGTTACAGTGGACAATATCCAATGGATCTACCACAATCGGAAAGAACGAAGGGAAAATGGTTCAAATGGCTCTGAGCACTATGGGACTCAACATCTTAGGTCATAAGTCCCATAAAACTTAGAACTACTTAAACCTAACTAACCTAAGGACATCACACACACCCATGCCCGAGGCAGGATTCGAACCTGCGACCGTAGCAGTCCCGCGGTTCCGGATTGCAGCGCCAGAACAGCACGACCACCGCGACCGGCTAAAACAAAAGTGGCGAAGAATCGCGAATTTCATATGGAACTATGACGAAGTACGACAACGATCACTTCCTCACAGTCAGAAAATTTCAACACTTTCGAGAGGGAAACTCATTACATCCACGAACTTTTATTGATCAATTCCGAGTAGGATTACCAGAACACTGGACGCTTGCACACAAATTAGACTTTATATGTGCACACATGTCAGGAACAGTCGCAGAAACCATGCAAAATGTTGCAGCGACATGCCGATCGTACGAAGATTTCTGATAGTAGTTTCTGTCACGATATTGGCCCAGCGAAACACAGAAGAGTGAAGCACGAATTATTACAAAACCCATATTTTGAAAATTCAGGAGAGAAGAGTCCCGTGAAATTTTTCGAATTAATGGCAAAGGAAAATCAATGCATAGATGTACCATACAGTGACGGAGAGTTGATAAAATTATTCCGGTTAAAGTTACCATTGAAATACCAGCAATCATTAGTAAGTCGCGGAGGCAATGACGTCGAAGCATTTAAAGGTATTCTAAGGGAACTAGAGTTCATATTTTCGGAAGATGACGCAAGAAAAAGACGAAGCGCACGTGAAAAGCAGTGGAATCCACAAGACACAGTACGAAGAAACAATAATTACGAACCACGTGATAACTTCGCACCAAGAAACGACAATAGATTTCAACACAAAGAACCGGTTATGGATTTAGAAGAGAATATGGCAATAACTATAATTCACCCAGGAACGGCAACAATTATTACAGAGGGAATAACGACAACCGGAAAGGGTATTGGAGCGCCAATAGACCGACAAATTATCAACAAAGAAACCAATATCAACAAGCGGAGCAAGAAAAGAGAATACAGATAGAAGAGGTGGAGGTAAGACCACCAAACCCCGATAAACGTTCGAATTGACAGCTAAGCGCCCATGCCAAAGGGAATGACGCACCGACCCAGGACAATTGCAGCACCTTGAACAGAGAAGTAAATACCATATCACGAGAAGAGAAGAAGGAAGAAACAAAACCACAGGGACCAGATGAAAACGAAGACAGGAAAATAACAATATCGTGTTGGGACGAAATTAATTGGGAGAATACTGACGACGAAGATGAATTACCAGAGGCATGCACAACGAATGTAGGAGGAAAGGACGAAGTAATGAGTTTTGCAGAGCTATTTGAGATGGAAACCAGGGAAAGCAAATTCAATGAGAATAATTCGCAGTCGACAGAAGTTGAAAATATGTTACTAGTGGGCACACAACCCAACGTATATAATGAAGGAAGTTATGAAGCGATAATTAGAGCATTTAGATGCGATTATGTGGAAGTAGCGACGAAGAAGGAGAAGATAGACGAGGATGAGGAAAAACTAAAGGATGTTGAAGAAAGCGTAAATAAAGGAAGAAATAGAGAAGAGGAAATAAAAGAGAGAGAAGGTCCAGTCGAAGTTTATCCTACAGAAAGTTCGAATTCACAAAGGAAATTCCTCAAAAGTCTCATGTATGATTCAGTGGAGGATTCGTTGATGCAAGAAGAAGAAGAACAGAACCAACCCTTTCAAATTCAACCAATTGTGAAGGCCATGGTAAAGCATATCCCAGTCAATATTGTAATTGATAGTGGAAGTGAACTGACTGCGATCTCAGAAAATTTATTCATGCAGTGTAATGCCAATGAGGAATTGCCAGTTCTGAAAACACGTAAGATTAAAGTAAGAGGTCCTATTAGAAACAATGCTGCGGAAGTTACGAGACAAACAAGGTTAACTCTTTCGTGTCAAGGTCAAAAGATGGAAGCCAACTTCGTGATTATACCTAAACTAACTGTAGATTTGATTATAGGTGCATATTTTTTAAATGAGAGACGGGCGATAATGGATATGGGGAAAGGTAGCATAACATTCGGGAATGTCACACTTCTCTTTGAGCAAAATCTAAAATTAGAAGAAATACCAGTTATAAACAAACAATTAAGAATGATGTGAGATAAAGAGGATGAAGAATTAGAATGGTATGCACAAAGGGGGAATCGCCTCAACTCATGTTAGAAGTCCATAAAGAAATCGACGACAAAATTGCAAGAAGTTCAAGGTATTTCAGAACACAGTAAAAGAGAATTAGAGGGTATTTTACGAGATAAAGCAGAGGTATTTTTACCTAAGACTGGCAGTATTAAACACTTTCAGTACAAGTTTGAAGTAAAACAGCACAAACCATTTAGAGTGCCAACCTATACAATCCCATTAAGCTACAGGAATAAAGTATTCCATGAGATATCTAAAATGTTAGATGATGATATTATTGAACCACCTACCTCCACATATAACAGACCGCTCCACGTTGTGCAAAAACGAGATGGGAGCATTGAAGATTAATTTTATTACTGGTAAATAATCAGCACAGTATTTCAAGATTATGTTGCAGATAAGATCGTCAGGAGAAAGAAGAATGAAGAGAGAGGAATGTGGGAAAAAGAAAGTAGTTTCAATAAAAACAAAAACAAAAATAACACCAACAGTACCATAGATTAAGGTGAAGGGATAAAACGTAGATAGTCTAACAGCATGAAATACTAAAATGCTATACACCACGACACTACACAAAAATAAAAAACGAATTTGAGGATTCTTGTAGAAGTTAAGACTCAAAATATCTTAAAATTGTAACATGGAAAGGGCGCCGAAATTTGTAAAGCTTTTTAAGAAGGTGTAAAACAATGTAGGTACTAGACGTTTGTTAGATGATTATAAGAAAAACTTTTTGTAAGAACCATTGTAAAAACTCCAGCAAAGACCAGATACAATGACCCACAAGTTGCAACGCGAGAAGTATCAAGAAAGAAAAGGATGTAATTAGCAAGACACGATTCCTATAAGGCAGAAGTGTCGAGAGAAGGGAAAGGACAGCGAGACCAACAGAGGATACCCGAAGTGGGCAGTAAATCTGCTGAACCACAGGGTGGCGGAACCCTGCTGGGACAGAACACGGAACCACAGACTGACGGAACACGGATGGACAAGGGGGTCTTGGAACGCTCCAACTCAGTGGAGTGAGCAAAAAATGGCCTGACGAGAAGACTGCTTGGGCAAGCCACCACTGGCAAATATATATATATATATATATATATATATATATATATATATATATATATATATATATATATATATATATATATCTGTGTGTGTGTGTGTGTGTAAAAGTCACAATACTGCTATTAAACAGCACGCTGATGCACGAAACTGAATAAAACTTCCACATAGTAAAAAGTGACATGCCCAAACAATTTATCGAACTGTTACTAAGAGGAGAACTTGAAAGCGACTAGTTATCAATAAAAATTTCCATTTCCTGCCCAGAGAAGAACCAAGAATCAAGTAAGAAGCAGAGAAAAAAGCAGGAAGAACAGAAGTTGAAGATTTTCAAGATTGAGACCAAGAAGGAAGATGGGTGAAGAATAGACGACATACCATCCCAAATCCCTATCCTATTGTAAACTAGTTGTCTGCGAAGTATTGCAAACGAAAAACGACCGCTTTCAGCGACGCATAACGATGACTTTCACGCATACAAAGCCAGTAAACCACGAGATTCTGCACTCACAGCTCCATTCCATTATGGGACCTCCACAATAGCAACACACAGTTGCAAAGCCAACAAGGAGCGACGAACGAAGCTGTACATCAAATACTTGCCCACATCCATCTCGCTCAAGTTCATCACCTTCCTGCAAAAACAATCGCCAACATCATGCTTAAACATTCATAGGATTGTGTGAATGTGTGAAATCAAATTATGTGATGTAGGAATTGTGCAAAAGAAACGTGTGGAAAACTAGATAAGTTAAGCACACCAGACAGCTAATAAACTACAAAATAACAGTCATTGACTACAGACTTAAGTAAAAAATAGAATATCGATAAAAATAAGTCTTTAGTTCTGAAATAGACAGTATATAAAGAACAAAAGTAAGGCATAATAGACACTAAAACTATATGCCACTTATTTTCTCCTCATAAAAATTAAGGATAACTATATTTTACTTATTTTCTCCTTATAAAAACAAAGAATAAAAAATTATCTTGTTGGAAGTTTTCCCTATTTTATTAACATTTCTACCATTTGTTAGGATAATATCTCAATACTTGTGCATGTATATTTCTTTGTCAAAGCAAATCTTGGAAATAATTCTTATTTGTTAGTGTAACAATGTTGAAATGAGTGTCTAGAATCAAAAACATTTTACTTGCACATAATATTTAGAAAATGTGTTAGGGATAGATTTTACTTATTTAGTACATTTATAAAAAAAATATTTGTAAGAAAATCGATGTGAAAGACTCCTCACTTTCGAAAACAAACTTCTTAAAAAACAAACTTCACAATTAAATAAAGAAAGAAAATAATTAAAAATAAATAATAATAATAATAACAGCATAATATCCTTCTCTTGTCAATATAAACATATTTTTGAGAATAATGTGGAAGAATATAAAAATATAAATCAGTAACACAAACTAGCATAGAACAAGAATAACGTGGCTGAACAGTAGGCAACAAAATTTAGATAAAGGAATAATTTTTGACAGACTTAGACAACGATTCAATCATTGCCTAACTTCAGTGCAAAAATTAAGTTCGAAGGGTGGTGAAATGTAAGGTGTCAGGCAAACCCAATACTTTCCATGAAAACCCTGACATGATAAGCAAATCCAGTAGTATGTCACATAGCTCCGAATAAATCGTGACATTAAATTAACCAAAGTAATACGAGTAACGAGTGAGCAAATTGAATACCACAGACTAACACAAGAATGCCTAAATGCATGTCATACCTTCCCACCTTGAGACAGACGCAGTTCCGAGGGGAGAAACGAGAACAGAGGCCGAGATCAGAAGCTAGAAGGCCCTACGATAAGGGACGGACACCCACGTCGCCAGCTAACCTCCAGGACCACCCCCCAGCCCACGTTAAAAGCTAGAGCCCTCCATAAGAAGAGTATAGATCTTACGATAACACTAAAAGGACCACACCAGCCGCAAGTTTTAGCATGAGAATTTTTCGCGTCTCTGTTATGTTGCAAACGTTAAAAACATTGCCCCACCACGAAAAGTAACCACCAGGACCGCCCCCCAGCCCATGTTAAAAGATAGTGCCCTCCAGAAGAACAGTATAGATCTTACGATAACACTAAAAGGGCCACTCCAACTGCAACTTTTAGCGTGAGACTTTTTTGCATCTGTAACATTGCAGACTTTAAAAACATTGCCCCACCACGAAAAGTATAACGTTTCTCATTGGATACACAGAATTTTTGTAGGCGGAGCTTAAGGTTAACACTGATACCCTGATTGGTCAGATGAAAACACAGCCAGACAGTTTTTTTTTAAACTAACTTCGGCAAATTGTAGTAAGGAGAAGTTAGGATGGAGTTGCTTCTGAGACGGCGAGCTGAATGGAGCTGCGCCGGCCGCCGCCTCCTGACGAACACCGACAAGGTAATGAACGCACGCGATCCCGCATTTTTAAGCGCATAAGGCTTCACTCAGAACTGCAGAAGTCTCATCTGTTACATCCCCTTTTTTACGTAATACTAGTGTCGATCGTCAATTGAAGCTCATGGCATTCACATTTGCTACGTAAGTTAAAACCTGAAATGCGATGATTTTTCTGTTAAATAATTATTGAGAAGCCACATCAGCCACTGTAATTTACGACAAGTTAGATAAGTAATTAGAGATAATTGAGGATCACTGTAGACCATTTTGATAGTTTTCTCTTTTGTGAAACGTAATTTAAACCTAGATTATAGATGTGATATGGCATAGGTCATCCTTCGATCCATTGTAGAACTTGGAAACCCACTCAGGGAATATTCGTTCACATTTTTGTTGAACGCAGTTGGTTTTTATCATCCTCTATTAAAATATTTCCTTTTATCAATAGTGCAATTTATAAACAACGTTTTATGAGTAGAATAAAATTTCCAATGGTAAACGTAATGCTTTTTCGACGTTATTTTACCAGCTAACTAAAAATAGGAAAGCTTTGAACCCCTTCCACTAAATTTAGTTAGTATTAAGATTCTTTTACAGGGAGTGCAGTGGAGCCGACGCTGAAATCATTAAGTATTTGGTTATATCATCGCTAGTCTCACTGAACTCTTCTGAACTCTACATGTCATGTGTGGTCTGGCGTCTCCTTACCAGCAACAGGTCCCAGGTTCAAACTAGTCAATTCCCTAAAAAACACGCTCAGAGCGTCGTTGCGCGAAAGTGGTAGGGAGACACGACTTAGAACAAACAGACACCACGCAAAATATTAGATCACGTAGAGACTATCACTTCGGAGGATCATCGTTGGTGCTGGGACTGTCAGTTGGCCTTTAACATAAAGAAATTTAATGCAGTACGCTTACATACTACGGAGAGCACATATTGTCCGATTATCTCATGTAGGCAGAGCTACAAAGCTTTATTATGTTTAAACAAAGGCATCGTGGGACCATAT
Organism: Schistocerca cancellata; assembly: GCF_023864275.1. Lineage (NCBI taxonomy): Eukaryota > Metazoa > Arthropoda > Insecta > Orthoptera > Acrididae > Schistocerca > Schistocerca cancellata. The sequence goes on from NC_064628.1 coordinate 485,501,022, forward strand.
CTGTTCATTATACAAAGTATTTTGGCCACTTCATGACCAGTTTAAAAGTACATTGTGTCCATAAAGTCCCATTATCGTTCTAAAAAATCGTAACTGGGAAAATATCAGACATACAGCATCGACGGTTACTGTAAAACTCTTAGCAGCTAAAACTTAGTTTTTCTGTTATGACATAATTTAGTGTGTGTGCGCCACTCGCCACTCATAGAACGACAAGGTAATTTTCGAGTCCTGCCCTCGTATAGGTCAGCATTTCAGCATATTTACTTCTCATTGCTTTATTGGTTCGTGCACGAAGTGCAGCAGCGTCATTGATTGGTGTTGCGTGCACGCGATCCATTACTGACACCCACAGTAAGAAGTCTAAGATGTGACATTGTACGAATGTGGCGATCATGCGATAGGAATATCACGACCCATTCACCTCTGATGGAAATGTGTCATTCAGCACATCCTGCACGTTCGAAGTTCTATGTGGGGGTGCACCATCATGCAGGAAGATGACCGATGGCTGCAGCGCTTCGATCTGTAGTAGGAGGAACCGTTCGTGCGTATCCAGGTACTTATTTTTCGTTACGGTTTTTTTCTCTGAATGAAAGTGATCGTATTACTCGGATCATACACCCACACCGAACACTAAGCTTCGGGCTATCACGGATGTGTTCACATATGTCGTGTGTGCTTTTGGAGTCCGAAACCCTAATGTTGTGGCGATTCACATGTTTAGAAATGTGGAACGTTAGTTCATATGAATATAGGAACTTTTTCTAATAGTCATCGTCAGTATCTATGGGAGAGGGGATGGGGGCAGCATGGAGCAGGAAATACGTGAATGCGTGCCACAGAGGACAACAATTTGGATGCAAAGCTATGACCATTTGCAGTTTGTACGAAAAAATTATAACCGCTTATGTAACACTATGGCAGCACTCTGTCAACACGTGCTTGAGACACACGGGACCGAAAACTTTTTGAACCACGTCAGTGTGATTGTGTATGTCGTGTGTGCTCTCCCATTCTTGCGTCGATCTGGCTTCGATAACTCTGCAGTATCGATGGACTCTGCATACTGGATAACACACTGCGCCTGCTTCTCATCTGTCGCCATTTTGGCGCACTCCAAGTCAAATAAACAACAGAGGATAAAGGAAAAACAACCAACCACGATTCTCTACCTCTATATCACGATTTTTTGAAACGATAGTGGGATTTTATGGACACCCTGTAGAATGTTAAAATACCAGCGGAAAAAATTAAACTTCATAATATTCATGGAGAGCATCGAGTTAATATGTCGTTATGAATAAATACACATCGCAACAGATTTTTCGCCTGCCGGAGTGGCCGTGCGGTTCTAGGCGCTACAGTCTGGAGCCGAGCGACCGCTACGGACGCAGGTTCGAATCCTGCCTCGGGCATGGATGTGTGTGATGTCCTTAGGTTAGTTAGGTTTAATTAGTTCTTAGTTCTAGGCGACTGATGACCTCAGAAGTTTAGTCGCATAGTGCTCAGATCCATTTGAACCATTTGAACAGATTTTTCTGGTTCTATGGCTCCGTTCTATAATCGTGAGATTACTCAGTTGGTGATTACTCATTGTACATATTCGCAACCTTGAAACAACTAGGAACACGCATCAGGAGTGATCTAAAGTGGGACGACCATATGAGACTAGTTGTAGGAGAAGCAATTTACAGAGTGAGATTCATTGCAATAATCGTAAGAAAATGTAATTCACCCGAAAAACGGAGGTAGCCTAGACCCTCGTTCAACCGATTCCCGAGTACTGCTCGTCACTCTACCATCCTTAACAGAAGGAGAGGATATTAAGGAGATTGGCACATTTAATCACGAGTTTATTTAGCAAAAGTGAGAGTGTCGTAGTAACGGTCATCAAACCCCAGTGATAGATGCTGCAAGGGAGACGTAGCGAATAGCAGAAATTTTTACTGTTAAAATTAGAAAGATGAGCAAGACGGTTAAAATCAAACAAATTAGGTCACATATGCAGGATAAGCGACAGTCCTCTTCCCAAGCAGTATTCGTTAATGGCGTGGGAAGTAGGGAAAATTAAGTATGACGCAGCAGCATGACTAAGAAATCACTGCGAGGGCTGTGTCCTATCGGCGCCCCCAGCCCACTTGCGCTTTGTTTCCGGGGTCTTATTATGACTCCGTCCGAACATGCTTTGGAAGGCCCAACGATACCGACCGGCCGCCGTGTCATCCTCGGACCACAGGCGTCACTGGATGCGGATACGTAGGGGCATGTGGTCAGCACACCGCTCTCCCGGCCGTACGTCAGTTTACGAGACCGGAGCCGCTACTTGTCAATTAAGTAGCTGCTCAGTTTGCCTTACAAGGGCTGAGTGCACCCCGATTGCTAACACCGCTCAGCATACTGGATGGTCACCCATTCAACTGCTAGCCTGGCCCGACAGCGCTTAACTTCGGTGATCTGACAGGCCGTTGACAGGGTCTTACTATTATAGCGTATCATATTATCAGCGTGTCGTAGGTCACGAACGTACGTACAATGGCACGTCTGAACACGAGTTTCGGCACAACAGTTAACGCCCTATTGCGGGTCGCTCGCCAGCAACAAATACCATCTCATGAAAATAACAAACAGTGTTTTATCTAAATAACCTGAATGTTGCCGGCCGGAGTGGCCGAGCGGTTCTAGGCGCTACAGTCTGGAACCGCGCGACTGCTACGATCGCAGGTTCGAATCCTGCCTGGGGCATGGGTGTGTGTGATGTCCTTAGATTAGTTAGGTTTAAGTAGCTCTAAGTTCGAGGGGACTGATGACCTCAGAAGTTAAGTTCCATAGTGCTCAGAGCCATTTTGTACCGATCGTGAGCGTTATTTGCCTTTGAGAACGGTTGTGGGAAGTTGTGTTAGTCAAGAATGCCTATAAGGCAACAAAGACGCCATAGTCGACACGACACTGAATTAAAACGTGGTTGCGTAATAGGGCTACGACAAGCTAGATCTTCCCTTTGCAGTATTGCAGAAAGATTTGCCAGGAACGTAGCCACTGAACATGATTGCTGGCAGCTGTAGTCGCGAGAATGTATGGTCGACAAGAAGACCGGGCTCCGGACGGCCGCATAGCGCTACCGAGGAGGATCATCGTGTTCGGCGTGTGGCTCTGGCGCGTTGTACTGCGTCTGCAGCAGGAGTCTGGGCAGCAGTTGGTACCACAGAGACACAACCACCTGTTACAGAGCGGATAACTCTTGGACAATTCCGAGCCAGACGCCCTGTAGCGTGCGTTCCACTGAACCCAACCAACCACCACTTCCCACTCAGTAGTGTCGAGCGAGAGCTCATTGGAGGGCAGGGTGGAAGTCTGCTGTGGTTTCTGCTGGAAGCTGGTTTTGCCACGGTGCCACTGATGGCCGCGCACTGGTTAGGAGGCCAGTTTAGGGCCTGCAACCAGTCTGTCTGCGCGCTACACACATTGGACGCACGCATGGAGATACGGTCTGAGGTGCGATATACACTCCTGGAAATGGAAAAAAGAACACATTGACACCGGTGTGTCAGACCCACCATACTTGCTCCGGACACTGCGAGAGGGCTGTACAAGCAATGATCACACGCACGGCACAGCGGACACACCAGGAACCGCGGTGTTGGCCGTCGAATGGCGCTAGCTGCGCAGCATTTGTGCACCGCCGCGGTCAGTGTCAGCCAGTTTGCCGTGGCATACGGAGCTCCATCGCAGTCTTTAACACTGGTAGCATGCCGCGACAGCGTGGACGTGAACCGTATGTGCAGTTGACGGACTTTGAGCGAGGGCGTATAGTGGGCATGCGGGAGGCCGGGTGGACGTACCGCCGAATTGCTCAACACGTGGGGCGTGAGGTCTCCACAGTACATCGATGTTGTCGCCAGTGGTCGGCGGAAGGTGCACGTGCCCGTCGACCTGGGACCGGACCGCAGCGACGCACGGATGCACGCCAAGACCGTAGGATCCTACGCAGTGCCGTAGGGGACCGCACCGCCACTTCCCAGCAAATTAGGGACACTGTTGCTCCTGGGGTATCGGCGAGGACCATTCGCAACCGTCTCCATGAAGCTGGGCTACGGTCCCGCACACCGTTAGGCCGTCTTCCGCTCACGCCCCAACATCGTGCAGCCCGCCTCCAGTGGTGTCGCGACAGGCGTGAATGGAGGGGCGAATGGAGACGTGTCGTCTTCAGCGATGAGAGTCGCTTCTGCCTTGGTGCCAATGATGGTCGTATGCGTGTTTGGCGCCGTGCAGGTGAGCGCCACAATCAGGACTGCATACGACCGAGGCACACAGGGCCAACACCCGGCATCATGGTGTGGGGAGCGATCTCCTACACTGGCCGTACACCACTGGTGATCGTCGAGGGGACACTGAATAGTGCACGGTACATCCAAACCGTCATCGAACCCATCGTTCTACCATTCCTAGACCGGCAAGGGAACTTGCTGTTCCAACAGGACAATGCACGTCCGCATGTATCCCGTGCCACCCAACGTGCTCTAGAAGGTGTAAGTCAACTACCCTGGCCAGCAAGATCTCCGGATCTGTCCCCCATTGAGCATGTTTGGGACTGGATGAAGCGTCGTCTCACGCGGTCTGCACGTCCAGCACGAACGCTGGTCCAACTGAGGCGCCAGGTGGAAATGGCATGGCAAGCCGTTCCACAGGACTACATCCAGCATCTCTACGATCGTCTCCATGGGAGAATAGCAGCCTGCATTGCTGCGAAAGGTGGATATACACTGTACTAGTGCCGACATTGTGCATGCTCTGTTGCCTGTGTCTATGTGCCTGTGGTTCTGTCAGTGTGATCATGTAATGTATCTGACCCCAGGAATGTGTCAATAAAGTTTCCCCTTCCTGGGACAATGAATTCACGGTGTTCTTATTTCAATTTCCAGGAGTGTATTATGACAGGAGGTGCACCCTGGTGGTTACTTCACGCATCCTGGCTGCAAACTTGTACGTCACTGTGGTTATTCGACCTGTTTTGCTGCCATTCGTGAACAGCAGACCAGAGGGTGCTTTCCATCTCCAGTCGAGCACCTATGGGACATCATTCCAGTGTCCTCCACAACCAGAATTAACTGTCCCTGCGTTGACTGACTACGTGCAACAGGCGTGGAACTCCATCCCACAAAGTGGCATTCGGCACCTGCACGACACAATGCATGCTCGTCTGCAAGCTTGCATTCACCGTTCTGGCGGTTACATCGGTTAATGTACTAACATTTCAATTATGCATTGGCTTACCTCGCGCTTATGTTAACCTGCGATCTTGCAATGCTAATGACTTAAATACGTTACGTAGACAAATATATTCCAGAAATTTCATTACTCCACAATCATTATTTTTTTAGTGTTGCGATTTTTTTTCCGTCATTGTATTTGTAAAAGTTATATTCAGTGCTGAGACATATTGAAAGACGTCAGGTAACAAATGTAGCAATTAAAATGAGTAATACTAGGTTAGACGTAAGAGGTCGCCTTTTCGCCATATTGTTGCCAGGATAAGTACAACAATACATTAAAAATGAGTAATGTATACAGAGTCAGTGGTAAATCTATTTATGTCACCCAACGGCAGTAAATGAATCTTTGTAAGATAGCTGCATCAAAAAATATAAACGTATTAATTAGAATTACACTATTTCTACCGTTCCTTTTTATAAATTTTGCTGTTACTGTTGCCTAAAAGTATACTATCTCGTAGTGGTGGTAGTATCAGGTCAATCCAGATGACACATTTAGCGTCTGAACTTGTCAAACACAGCTGCAGCCGAAAGCGAATTACCGTGCAAAGCTCTCATTTATCGGTTGATTGTGCCATTTTGTTTTGGTCCACTGATGATGATGATGAGCGTTTGGCGTCATTGGCCGGGAGGCCCCTCGCGGGGCAGGTCCGGCCGCCTTGGCGCAGGTCTTATTACATTCGGCGCCACATTGGGCGACCTGCACGCCGGATGGGGATGAAATGATGATGAACACAACACAACACCCAGTCCCTGAGCGGAGAAAATCTCCGACCCAGCCGGGAATCGAACCCGGGCCCGGAGGACGGCAATCCGTCACGCTGACCACTCAGCTACTGGGGCGGACTTTGGTCCACTAACGGCATGCTACGGTACAGTGGCGCGGTATTTCAGTGTGTACTGGGACAGCAGACTTGCTCCTGTAAACAAACAAACAAACAAATAATTACACAGCGTCATTGTTTCGAGATTATTACTGAAACTTTATGACTGCCCTCGTTCGATGACGATATCAGTACTGGCCTCCTTCAAAACATTAATTTTCTTGTATTTGCTCTACCAAGTAGCGTGCAGATGTTTCTCAGTTACTCGGCCATCTTCGATGGAATTTTCAAGTCTTATCACGTAGTCCCGCAAACAGTACTTACAATCTGGAGCACAAGACATTTGCTCAATAGAAATCTGGTATGCAAAGCCATCAGCTATCTGAACGCAATGCTGCTCGGTAATAAGTTCTACTCTTCCCAACATTAAGCAGAAGTTTCAGAGTGTGATAAGCATCGATGGTGGCTTTAAAATGGTCTGGAGAACTTCCTGTGATCGTGTATAATGTAATCAGAATACTGGAGCGCCTTCATGAACGTTAGTTAGGTCCAGGGTTTTGCTTTACTTCTGTTAATGGTAGAAAGTTTCTCATCCAGAAGGCGTGCAATTTACACTGCTTGACGACTGCTGAGGAACAACTGGTACTTGCCAGGGAACAATTGCCGCTACGGTCGCAGGTTCGAATCCTGCCTCGGGCATGGATGTGTGTGGTGTCCTTAGGTTAGTTAGGTTTAAGTAGTTCTAAGTTCTATGGGTCTGATGACCTCAGAAGTTAAGTCCCATAGTGCTCAGAGCCATTTGAACCATTCGAGAGTTCATGCAGAACGGTGTTTAACGAAGGCTGTTGTGGAACTGGTTTGTGGGACATTGCATCTGTTACGACAAGACGCCTGCAACACATCATTTGAGTGGTTACGATCGTAAAAGAGCAGTTGCATGGATCGAAACCGTTCAAAGTGTCACTATTGTGGCCAAGGTAATGGGTGTGTCCTGAAGTGCCATCTCGCGATTACAAAAGGCCGCTGAAGGTGGAAATGCTATGCAAAACGATGCCGTTCATCGTAGACAGACAACTACACCACACGAGAATCGATTCGTAGCTCTAGTGGCGAAAAGGAACAGACATTTCACTCCTATTTAGATCACTGCATACCTTACAACTGCCACCGGTACTAGTGTCTCTAGCAGAATAATTTCGAGGTTATTAAATCGTGTTGGTTTCGATGCTCGGAAGCCTTTTAAATGCATCCCACTTCACCACGCCATCGTCGCGAAAAAGTTCGTTGGTGTAGGGAGCATGTTCGTCGGCGTCAGCAACGATGGTCTTTAGTGATGTTCTCCGACGAATCTCGCTTCACTGTGATTCAGCATACCAGTTAGTGTGGAGAGAGAGCCAAACACATTAGTACCACAGAATATTTATAAACGCACTCCCTACGGCCTAGGCATTATGGTGTGGGCAGGCGCAGTGGTGAGATACCTCTTTATATCTTTGCTCGACGTACTATTACAGACGCCAGTACTGCGGGGAGATTATTCTGGATCATGTCCGTCTGTTAGGATTGCGGTTAGTCCCAACTTTCTGTTTATAGATGTAAGATGATAGATGTAAGATGTAAGTTTATAGATGTAAGAGAAAATACTGAATGTATGGAAAGGCTTGAGTGCTCCCAGGACCGAAACCCTATACAGCATCCTTGGGACGCCATTGGCAGACGTGTTTCTCAACAAGCACCCCCTCCCCGAACCGTGCAAGGACTGAAAACCGCCCTGAAAGAGGTGTGGGATAATATCCCTCGAGGTAGCCAGCATGAAGAACAGGTGCGAAATGTATATTAGTACCCGAAGAAGACATTACCTTATTGAGGGTCCGATATCGACCTTTATGTTAGGAGTCTGACCTGTGTCAAATATTAACGTTACTGTTATCTGTTATCCTGCTTTACGAAATGGTAATATCTATATTATTTTCGTTATAAATATACCACTCCATCTCTATTCCGTATGTATCTGCCCGTCATGTTATCCATCACAGCCTGTGATTATTCCTGAACAACAATGCCTCTGTTCCTTAGCAACAGTCAAGCAGCGTATATTACTGAAGAATATGACCTCTGACTATACTTAAATGTTGGAATAATTCAACAGAGTTATTTTGCGACGTGATGTGCGTCCACCGCAGTTGTACAGTTGATCTCATGCACTGCGGTCCAGAAAGCAAACTCCAGAGCGATAAGGCGATAGGCCAGTAAGGGAAGAGAGCGTTTGTGCGAAAGTCTGCCTCTGAGGCTGCAGCCGGCGACTCACGCCGCGGGCCGTCATTAAGGCGCTGACCAGAATAGTTTATAGCGCGCCCCGACGGGACCGCTTGGGAAACTGGACGCGGCCTTGACACAGAAGCGGAACGTGATGTTCTGCTCGTGACTCACCGCTCATTATGCAGCACAATAAACTGGTACAGAAAATCGTTACGGCCTCCGAGGGACCGGATGTGAGTAATGGCGCATCAGACCGCCTGCTGGACATTTGCTTGCGCGGTGTCGCGACTTCCTTGTCTGGGGCACGGTCTTGCAAGGAGTTTCATTACTGCAGGGTACGTTGCTCTGAATCTTTCATCGTTCCGAACGTGCTTATAGAGCGTTTCCTCTTCCGTGGACTTCATCATAAACCATTTGGTTGACCACGGGGCCGGCCCGGGTGGCCGTGCGGTTCTAGGCGCTACAGTCTGGAACCGCAGGACCGCTACGGACGCAGGTTCGAATGCTGCCTCGGGCATGGATGTGTGTGGTGTCATTAGGTAAGTTAGGTTTAAGTAGTTCTAAGTTCTAAGGGACTGATGACCTCGGAAATTAAGTCCCATAGTGCTCAGAGCCATTTGAACCATTTTAACCACGGGCGTCACCAGCACTAAATTATTGGGGCAGATGGAGGGGAGGGCGGCAGTGACGACTCAGTAGATAGGGTATGGGACTCAATGGGATCTAAACAGGAGATCCCCTTGAAAAAAGTTAGTAGAATTAGAACCTAAAACCACTTTTTTGAGCATTTTGTTTGTCTCAGACCATATATTTCAATGTCACTTAAAACTTCTAACAGCGTGCCAATTTAAACCTGGGTTAAAGCGCATTTTGCGATTACCGAATACAAAAAAGTTACATAACATTATAATTTAAATTTATCGACAGTGTGTGTATGATTATTATTTATTATATCTTAAACAACCAGGGAAATGACTTCAAATCGAATAGTTTTTCAAACTAAATTCTGCTTGATTTTTATCGGAAATGTAAATAAATACCCTATTACACACACGATATACTTGCACGTTAGTAAATCCTACAAACCAGAAGTTCTCATTTACAAGAGCTCCTAATATGTGTAATGAGTTAAGCTTGGGTATGTCACTCAACAGTGTCATTTTTGTCAACAAAGACTCAAAATATTGAAACTGCCTCTAAAAAGTTGTTGAGGAGTGGGAGCTGGAAGGATTACCCCCCACCTCCCCTTCCCTCACCACAATCAGTGGCCCATGAGTATGATATTTGTGTTACCTAATACACGTAGCTCGTGAGAGAACGACAAATCCCCTAAGCACCCTGCTTAACCATAGAACACTAAATTGAAGGGGGAGGGGGGGGGGGGCGAAATGCTACATTGTAAGGTTTTCTACTCCACATTTTATTCAAAGAAACTCGTAATTTATAGGTTACGCATTAGTTAATCACCATTATTAGATCTCCAGTGGTATGTTACATACCAAATTAAGTACGAAATATCCTGTTTTATACCTTACTGCTGGCGTAAATTTTAAGAGGGTTTAGTAATCTACAGTTAATCACGAGTCCCTGTTCACTTTCAGGTAAAACGAAATTCATTCTGTACACTCTGCCAGAATTAAATTGGTCCAATTTACAGCGACCTTATACATAAGACCTTTACGAGCCGACAAACATGTGTGGAGACTTCTGAGGCCAAGTATAATGTGCCAGTAAACTAGTAATCGTCCGCTATTTGTCACACAACAGAAATCAGTTTATTTATTTCTAGAAATCATTCCACACAGTCCCATGTCCTCACGTAGGATACAAAATACGTGCGTACTTAATGTCTGAATGAAGATGTGATTGTCATGTAACTTTTAATGCGAATGCATAGTTAGAAGCAAAGGCGGCATCCGGTGTGCTTCAGAGTATAGTGATGGGACTGCTATTGTTCACGATATGTACATTATAGAAAACTTGTTAGTTTCAGGGAAGCTATACCACCACTGGTGGAGATACGTCTTCACTGGCCGCTTTAGTGAAAGTGGATTATTGATTCCAATTTGGCGAACAACAAACGTTCACTAGGGATAGAGGACCATCGCTAGTGAAGCTGTACCTTCACTACCAAGAGGTAAGGAATGTGAACCGTGGTTGCAATAACAGAACATAGTCCTATTTCGAAAGTAGCATTTTTTGAGCACCAATATGAACACATAGTCATATTATATCAAATTCGTTTATTGTAGCAAGCCACTTAGAGTTGCACAACACTTTTTCTTTTTTCCAAAAGCGTCTCAGAGTTTGATATTTGCAGTGGCAGCTGCATTTGTAGAATCATGGCCACTTCCCGTCAACTGAGACGTTGCAGCTGGCCTCACGGCATGGTTTTCTCTGCTGGAATTTCTGCTTTGAGTTTATTTTAAAAGGACAAGTACTAAAGTGGGACCTGAAACAAAACACTTAAAACAGCTTTGGACCACTTAAGATCAAATAAGGCAGAAGGTATATATATAGTAAACATTCCATTAGAATTTCTAAAATCATTATGGGATATGGCAACAAAAAAGCTTCTCATGTCTGTGTGTAGAATGTATGAGACTGGTGATATATCGTCATACTTTCGGAAAACCATCATCCACACATTTCCTAAGATAACAAGAGCAGACAAATGTGAGAATTATCGCACTATGAACTTAACAGGTGATACATCCAAGCTGCTTACAAGAAAAAAAATACAGAAAAATGGAAAAGAAAATTGAGGAGCTGTTAGTTGACGATCAGTTAGACTTTAGGAAAGCTGAAGGCACCAGAGAGGCAGTTCTGACATTGCGGTTACAAGATGCTCTAAATTCTGAGGGCCGCGCGGAGTGGCCGCGCGGATTGATGTGTCATGTCACGGACTGCGTGGCCCCTCCCGCCGGAGGTTCTAGTCCTCCCTCGGGCATGGGTATGTGTGTTGTTCTTAGCATAAGTTAGTTTAAGTAGTGTGTTAGTATAGGGACCGATGATCTAAGCAGTTTGGTCCCTTAGGAATTCACGCACATTTGAACATTTTGAAATTATGAGGAAGATAGCGGTAAGCAACGTGGAAAGACGGGTAATATATAATATGTACATGAAGCAAGAGCGAACAATAGGACTAGAAGACCAAGAACCAAGTGCTCGGATTAAAATGAGTGTAAGGCAGGGATGAATTCTTTTGCCCCTACTGTTCAACACATACATCGAAGGATAAATAACGAAGATAAAAGAAAGATTGCAGAGAGGGGTTAACATTTAGAATGAAAGGATATCAATGATAAAATTCACAGTTGATGTTGCTGTCCTCAGTGATGTGAAGAAGAATTAGATTATCTGCTGAATGGAATGAGCAGTCTAATGAGTACAGAGAATGGATTGAGAATAAATCGGAAACAGACAAGGTAATGAGGTGTAGCAGAAATAAGAGTAGCGGTAAACTTGACATCAAATTTGGTGATCTCGAAGTACACGAAGTTAAGGAATACTGTTACCTTGCAAACAAATTTACCATTACAGACGAAGCAAGGACATAAAAAGCAGACTGGCACAGGTAAAGAGAGGATTTGTGGCCATTAGAAGTCTAATGGTATCAAATGTAGACTTTAATTTGAGGAATAAATGACTGAGAAGGTGCTTTTGGAGCACATCATTGTACGAGAGTGGAACATGAACTCAGGGAAAACCGGAACAGAAAAGAATTAGGTGGACAGATAAGGTAAGGAATGAGGAGGTTCTCCGCAGAATCGACGAGGAAACGAATATACGAAAAACACTGACAAGAAGAATATAGAGGATGATAGAACATCTATTACGGCATCGGGGAATTACTGCCATGGTACTAGAGGGAGCAGTATAGGGTAAAAACTAAAGAGGAAGTCAGAGATTGGCATATATCGACCAAATAACTGAGGACGTAAATTGCACGTGCTACTATAAGATGAAAAGGTTGGCACAGTAGAGGAATTTGTGGCGGGCTGCACCAAATCAGTCAGAAGGCTGAAGATTCAAAAGAAAAAAGTTGAAATTTGTATGTGTTCGAGTTGAACGAAATAAAATAAAACGAATAAAGGCTATAGCAAGATTCGAACAAGCGATGCACTGATTACCCAACTATCATTCTCCAACGCTACTGAGTAAGCCTCGCGGTCTGTCATGAAAATCACCTAATTTCAGTGAATTATAGTCCTGCGGAATAATCCAAAGTTCATTTTCTTGAAACCTTTTGAGAGTTGCAACTAATAGCTTTGGGAAATGTACATCTGAGTATAGAAAATTACAAACATTCATAATAATTGGGGTGAACGGAAAGGAAAGAAAACAGGATGAGAAAGAGATAGGAAGGAAAAAATGACATCCAACCGCAATGTAACAGAAAGAGCTGAAATGAAATGAAATGATTGCATAGCTTTATTGGCCGGGAAAATTTGTGCTGGACCGGTGCTTGAACCTGGATGCTACGCTTCTCCAAAACAGAACAGTTGACGCCGCTGCCATCTGGACACGGTTTCCGTCAGACCCAAATTCCCAACTTCCCGTATGCCTCACTGGGACGGTCCTCGCCCATTAACCCCTACTCGCCGATTTCTGGTTCCCGTAGGAATTCGGACGTCGGTTGTGCATGCGCATTGAAACGTTATCATCAAAAATCCTTCGCGCTCGTAGAACTACAGATGTTAGACACACCGATAATATCTATATTTATAAAAATTCGCTTCCGAACTGTCTCCTTGTCAGTCCTCGACGCCCACTATCCGTAGCGATTGTAAATAGATGAAATGTCCTGGTATCGTTTCAAAACATGATCAGTGATCAGTCACTGTAACAGGTCACAACATGCGAGTACCTAGCAGTTTCTCTCTGGAGCTATTTAAGATGATGCGACCACGCAAGTTAAGACATTGGTAGGTAGACGCCACAGTCATATTTATTGGAATAATACTGATTAAGTTTAATACGCGAATGTCGGATTTCTTCTAGCGAAAATGACAAATAAGATTTTCTTGAGGTGAATGTCTGGAAAATGGAAACACATACACAGACTCATGTGTATCTAACTGAAGCTTACACTACAACACAGCACACTGCTCGTTGCTTCCACGTAAAGCACGTTCTCTTGAGGTAAACGTATAATTTGTTTCAGCTTTGGAGCACTGTTGCTGTATATTTAATACAATGGTCCTAGTACTCGATCACATTAGATTGAATGTAATTCTGGATAAAATCTAATTTATTGGTACTGAATTGAATCAACTAAGCATCTACGATTCTCTCCTTGCTATTCCCAAAGCCATCTAAATTGAAATTGAAATCGGGATGACTTAACAGGGTCAGTGAAAAACGACATATAGATAATACCCAACAAAGGTTTCATTCCATGTATGTAGCTAATGTTTACAGCGAAGTACGTCTCCTGAGGGAGAGATACAGGGGGAATCTAAGATTTTTCTAAGAATAGAAAATTTATATCTGCTACGATTGTGCGAAGGTATCGAGATTATTTCTCTTTTAAAGTCACGGCCATTACCATTTCCTAACTACAAGGTTATTGGGCCCATCTCAGGACCGACTGCAATCTAGCACAAGAAATTTAAAAAATATCGAAGAAAAGGCGTGCCAACGACACTAATATTATAAGAAAAGGATCTGATATTTCCTTTGTTAGGTAAATGTTCCATATATAATTTGAACGATTATTTTATCCAATGATGAACAAATCGGTTCACTGGATATGTATACTTGATTACAGGGTACCAGTTTTTAAGTTGGAATTCGTCCATGGAGTAGAAGGGGTAGGCCAGTGGAAATGATTTTAGGTAAGATTTGAAGCTTGCTTTGCTACTAATAACCATATTCAATGCGGCACCGTGGACACCCGAGCACCTATTAATTCCTAAGTACCTGCCTGGTGCTTTAGCCTCTGCATCATCTTTCTCACAGTGAAATTTGGAGGTTAAAAAAAGGATAACACGCCCCCCACCAATCATATCGAGAGATATTTACCATAATTAATTACGCTATGTTTTATCGACCTAAAAACTTTATTTGTTTTCTCCCTTTTTCAAAAAATATGACTTAAATCAAATAAATAAGGTCAGAATCAACTGAATTTTAGTTTGTTTATTGACTTTCATTTAATGATATTTCAGAGGCATACATGATATTATTAAGAGCTATAATTTGTGTTTCAAATCTCAAAAATTAGTAAATAAGACAACACAGTACTGTTGTCAAATACGTTAAATGTTTCCATTGTTCTTATTCTGTGTCATTTTCATGTACAGCTGGTCAAATATTATTTCTTTGCAGAAATCCTTGTGCTCTTGAGGAATGAAGGTTTCGATTTTCATCTGGCCTTCAGACTTTGCGCTTTTAATGGGAATTTTTCCCCAATTGTCTAACGGCGATGACTGTTGCGCAGGTGTCTTTCAAATAAGACACATGAAGAAAGTAGGGTGGACTAGAACGTTTATTGTCGAATACCCCTTGAGGTAACCCTTCATTTTGTTGGAATAGAAAAAGTTATAAGAGTTACTGATTGGAGATTTAAATCTTTCCTTTCTAGGTTTGCTTTTTGTCTCTTGAGGGATAGCATTTTTTGTAGTGGAGTTTCCATCAACTTCTGGCTGACACTTCTTTCACCGCAGCTTTCCTTGTACTGAACTTGCTGTAACGACGAGTAACCTCATGGACTGAATAGATTGGTCATTTTTTTAGATGTTTGGTGATGATCCTACAACATAGATGACAAGGTAAAAAAGTATGATTTCACTCAGGAACAATTGTTGTCGGATCACTTACCACCATTCCGAGTTTTAGAAGTGATTTGTGAAAACTGCCAAGATACATGGTAGTTCGGAGAACACGTTACAATTTTGGTTCGCTAACAACTGGCTGGGTTAAGTCAGATGAAGGGTAGGAGGAAGGCAAGAGGCTACCACTTTTTCCAGGGACTTGTCTAGGAAAGCTAAGTAGAGTTCAAACCACATTCGATTTGAGTTTGCATTCTAAGACGTAGAGGGCGTCCAACAAGTAATGCAACACATTTTTTCCTAGGACAATTTCAGTTCAAAAATCAGAATTCGTTGTAGGACAGAGTGGAATAGTCCGACTTCAGCCCATATAGTTTCACGAAGTTCCCATAGGTGGCGGCACTATCTTAAACTTGAGAATGCCGTCTGTAACGGAGGTGCGTTGCAAGGAAACAGTTCTCATTGAATTTCTTTTGTCGGAAAGCTAGAGCATCGTAGATATTCATAGAGGCTTGCAGCATGTCTATGGAGATCTGGCAGTGAACAAAAGCACGGTGAGTCATTGGGAGAGGCGTGTGTCATCATCGTAACAAGGTCACGCAAACCTATCCAGTCGCGTGCGGGACGGCCGCACGCAGCTGTGACTCCTGCAATGTTGGTACGTGCAGACACTCTCATTCGAGGTGATCGACGGACGACAATCAAACACCTCGCTGCCCATGTAGGCGTCTCTATTGATAGTGGTGACATACACGTCCACCAACTGGGGCACTCAAGGGAATGTGCTGGGTTCCTCGCTACCTAACAGAAGACCATAGGAGCAACGAAGAACCATCAGTGCGGAATTCCGCTCTCGATACGAGACTGATTACGACAAATTTTTTGTCGAACGTCGTCATAGGCGAGAGAAGGTCAGAAAACTTCATTGGACCGTTCTTCCCCATCCACCCGGCAGCCCGGATCTCGCACCATCCGACTTCCAACTATTTGACCCATTGAGGGATGCACTTCGCAGGAAGCAATATTTGGATGATGTGGTGGTTACTGACGCAGCAAGACTTTGGTTCCGACTTCGACCAGCAGAGTTGTACCATGCGGGCATACAGGCCCTCGCAGTAGGGTAAGCGTAATGCCGTCGCATTGAACACAGACTACGTTGAAAAACAGAGTTTTGTAGCCAAAAGAGCGGGGAATAACAACGTATACTGGAATTCCGAATAAAATCAAGCTGCTGTCAGGAAAAAAATGTTTTGTATTACTTAATGAACGTCCCTCGTTAATTGTTTAGTCCTTACACTTCCTCCGACTCTTATTTCTTGGAGCATATGGCGTGACTTTGTAAGACTGTAAGAAATTTACATGAATGACTCTCTGACGGTCCGTCCGTTACCAAGAATGGATAAACCTACTTCCTCGAATACTCAGCCGAAATCTGAGAAACGATCGGAAACCGTGGAAACTGGCAGGAAAGAAGAAGCAGGGCGTGCAATCTCTCTCACTCTCTGTCTCTCTGTCTCTCTCCCTCTCTCTCTCACACACACACGGGTGGAAGGGTCGGTCCGCACGCGGCCGCACAAGTGACGGCAAAGGAGCCGCTTCCTGCTGCCTGCTGTCCGCTGTCTGCTGCACGACCGCCAGTCCAGCCGCCCAATGCCGGGCCGAGGCGTACTGTGCGCTCAATTACCAACGCAGAGATTTGTTCTGCGGCGCGTTTAAAAACGCCCCGCAACGTAAAACCCGAGCGAGGTCCGAACGGGGCGCCGGACAGACACAAAATAAAAGTACGTGTGCAGTGAAACATTTAGTTGGCACGAAGGCAATTTCGAACCGTCAGTTCCCGCTAATGAAATAGTGCTGAGCCATTAACCTGTGAAACTCGCCCTCCACCCCACCCCCTTTTCACGCCGTTTCCAGACTCTCTTTTTTTGCGCTCGGTCCTGACGCGTCCGAAGTTTCTATTAATTACGAGACCGATCGTATTGACGGGTAAAGCAAACAGCAAATGCGGTGATTCTAATTTATGGATTCCGCCACCGCCGTGGCGGCCGCCGCAAAAACCCGGTGCTCGCGGCTAATGCGCTCGCCGTCGAAATGAGACGTTGCCGCTCTATCACGCCGACGTGCTCCGGGGCGCTCCTCGCTGGCGCCTCCCAGCTGCGACCGGCTTCCCACATTTGCCTTTGCACTACGCTGCAGACAGACGTACGCGACTTTCGCGTTGATTACGAACAGAAGGGCGCTGCTGTCGATTCGTAACACCATTGTTTTTCAAAAAACGGCTCTGAGCACTATGGGACTTAACTTCTGAGGTCATGAGTCCCCTAGAACTCAGAGCTACTTAAACCTAACTAACCTAAGGACATCACACACACAGCCATGTCCGAGGCAGGATTCGAACCTGCGACCGTAGCGACCGCGCGGTTCCAGACTTAAGCGCCTAGAACCGCTCAGCCACACCGGCCGACACCATTGTTTTTCAGGCGCTCTTTATTCATACTGCAACGTTACGCAGACGACGAGACGAGGAGGTGCTCGACGATGTATCCGTTGCTCCTCTTAATTAGTCGCTCTCGCCCCACAGGCCTCTACCTCCATGATTATAACATTTGCAGTCGTATCACTTTTACCCTTGAAGGAGGGGGCGGTCACTTTGCTGGAATTGTTGCTCTTCTATATCTACATGTTTATGTACAGTCCTCAAGACACCGTATGGAGCATGGCGGTGGGATCTTTCTACTGCCTCTAGTCATTCTCTTTCCTTTCCACGCGAAAATAAAGCGAGGGAAGAACAGCTATCTATATCCGCATTAACTGTAATTTCTCTTCTCCTCGCGATTACACTGTACCACACAAGTGGCTCGTAGTGAAATTGCGAGCTTATGGAATATCGTCCCCAGTTATGTGACTGGATTTGTGATTTCCTGTCAGAGAGGTCACTGTTCGTAGTAACTGACGGGAAGTCATCGAGTTCAACAGAAGTGATTTTTGGCGTTCCCCAAGGTAATGTTATAGGCCCTTTGCTGTTCCTTATCTATATAAACGATTTGGGAGACAATCTGAGCAGCCGTCGTCGGTTGTTTGCAGATGACGCTGTCGTTTATCGACTAATAAAGTCATCAGAAGATCAAAACAAACTGCAAAACGATTTAGAAGAAATATCGGAATGGTGCGAAAAGTGGCAGTTGACCCTAAATAACGAAAAGTGTGAGGTCATTCACATGAGTGCTAAAAGGAACTCGTTAAACTAGGGTTACACGATAAATCAGTCTAATCTAAAAGCCGTAAATTCAACTACATACCTAATACTAGGTATTACAATTACGAACAACTTAAATTGGAAGGAACACACAGAAAATGTTGTAGGGTAGGCTAAACAGACTGCGTTTTATTGGCAGGACACTTAGAAAATGTAACAGACATACCAAGGAGACTGCCTACACTACGCTTGTCCGTCCTCTTTTAGAATACTGCTGCGCGGTGTGGAATCCTTACCAGATAGGACTGACGGAGTACATCGAATAAGTTCAAAAGAAAGACAGCACGTTTTGTATTATCGTGAAATGTGGGAGAGAGTGTCACAGAAATGATACAGGATTTGAGCTGGAAACCATTAGAAGAAAGGCGTTTTTCGTTGCGGCGGAATCTTCTCACGAAATTCCAATCACCAACTTTCTCCTCCGAATGCGAAAATATTTTGTTGACACCGACCTACATAGGGAAGATCGATCACCACGATAAAATAAGGGAAATCATAACTCGTACAGAAAGATATAGGTATTAATTCTTTCCTCGCGCTATACGAGATTGGAATAATAGAGAATTGTGAAGGTGGTTCGATGAACCCTCTGCCAGGCACTTAAACGTGATTTGCAGAGTATCCATGTAGATGTAGATCCTTACGCGAAACGTACTTTGGCCACTATAGAATCGTACTACAATTAGCTGCAAATGCCCGTTCTCTAAATTTTCTCAATATGTATCGCTAAAACGGCGTCACGTTTCCTCCAGAGATTCCCATCTGATTTCATGAAACACGTACTTAATATTTGCGAGCAGACTAAAGCTAGAGATATCAAAACTTAGCACCACACTTCTTCAGTTGAACAGAAGCTGGTGGGGATCGCAAATACTGAAACACTATCCAACAATGTGTCACGGTAGTGTTACGTAAGTGGTCTTCTGTATAGATGAGCTTTACTATCTTAAAACTCTCCCAATAAATCGAAGTCAACCATTCGCCTTCCCTACTACCATCCCAATGTGCTCGTTCTATTTTATTTCGAATAGCAAGATTATCGCCTAGATATTTAATCAAGGCGACTGTGTCAACCAACAAGCCACTAATACTGTATTCGAACACTATTGGACTGATTTTCGTACTCATCTCCTTAGCATACTTTTTTATACATTTTGAGCAAGCTGCCACTCAAAATATCACATAGAAATTCAGTCAAAGTCATCGCGACACTTCTATAGACACCCAACGACGACACTTCCACGCACATTACTGTCTAGAGTGGTCCTGTCACAATTACCTGGGCCACTCCTGACAGTACCGTTGTCTCTGAGCAACACTTGCCGTCGAGGAGAAAGTACTGGATTCTGTTACTCACAAAGTCTTCAAGCCACTCACATATCTGGGAACCTTTCCCGTGTGCTCTCATCTTCGTTAATAGTGGGTAGTTGGGTGCCGTGTCAAACGATTTCCGGAATTCCAGGAATGTGGGATTTTAAAACTAAATTAAAAATTGTTTTGACCGCAGTAAAATGGTAACCGGTTTCAGTCAAATTGTGACTATCTTCAGACCGTATTACACCATGATGTCAGGTGGTGGCTGAAAACGGAGCAGGTACCGGGATCCACTAATGCCAACTGCTAAGGCAGAGCAGTTGACATTCGTGGATCCACGATACCTGCTCATCATCAACTGCTATCATGATGTTCTACAGTCTTTTCGATGGTTCACATTTTGGCTGAAATCGGTTTCCATTGCGAATAAATATTTTATTACCGTCAAGACTGTTTCTAACGCAGTTTTAAAATATTTTATCAGGACTACTGACATTCTGTGCGAAATTGTTTTCAAAAATTAATGTGTAATTTCAAGAGTTCCTTTCATCCATGGTTCCCAGGATATCATGTGACAAAAGGACAAGCGATGCTTTCTGAATTCTTACTGATTTGTAGAAAGAAGCCTTACCCTCTCAAGGAAATTTATTTTATACGCACTTAGAACATGGCCAAGAATTCTTGTTGTGGTATTGTGTCTGAAGACTCGTTCGATACAGTTCTCCGGTTCTCTTCATCTATGCATAACTATTGCCACCTACATGCTACTGAAATGCTCAGTATATTCAAGCCTTTGTCTCTCTCTACAATTTTCACACCTCACACTTCTCTATGTTATCGTATTGATGATTTCAAGTTGACTAAGGATGTTTTTTTCAATTTGTGCCGTAAACTGCTTTTCCCTTAATTTTCTGTAGTACCGCGTCGTTACTATCCGATCTACAATTTCTTGGGGCCATATTTCAAAATCTCGCACTTTTTTCTTGTCTGAATTACTTAATGACCAGGTTTCACTTCCTTACAAGGATTTATTCGAGACAAACAATTCAGAAAATACTTCCTAGCATTTAAATCTACACTCTAAGACTGAAAAGAAACCGACACCCCACTAATAAATTACTGGATTGGTACGGAAATCGGTAGACGTAATATTCATGTACAGATGAAAAAAAGATTACATTTTAAGAAAACTGAATGATTTATTCAAGAGAAAAAGCTTCACAAATTGAGCAAGTCAATAACACGTTGGTCTGCCTCTGGCCCTTAAGAAAACAGTTATTTGGCTTGCCACTGATTGACGAAGATGTTGGATGTCCTACTGAGGGATATCGTGACGTATTCTGTCCAATTGGCGCACTAGATAGTCAAAATTCCGAGCTGGTTGGAAGGCCCTGCCCACAATGCTCCAAATTTTCTCACTTGGGGAGCGATCCGGAGTTCTTACTGGCAAAGGTAAGTCTTGGCAAGCACGAAGACAAGCAGTAGAAATTCTCTCCGTTAGAACGTGGGCATTATCTTGCTGAAATGTACGCTCTGGGTGGCTTGCCTTGAAGGGTAACAAAACGGCTCGTAGAATATCTTCGGCGTACCGATGTATTGTACCGCTGAAAAGACAACCAAAAGGTTTCTGCTATGAGAAGAATGCTATGGTGGTCGACATTCGAGTTGGTCTCCCATTGCTGTCTGGGGCGTCTCCAGACACGTCTTCTCTGGTTTTCGGGATTCGTTTCGAAGCGGGACTCATCACTGAAGACAATTCTACTACAGTCAGTGAGATTCCAGGATGAAGACATGTCTGGAGACGTCCCGGACAGCGGTGGGGTACGAATCCGACTGTCGCCCGCAAATACGGCTCGACATCTGGGAGTGTTGGTCTACGGTGCCACTTTATTTCATAGCAGGACCCCTTTGGTTGTCATCCTGTGCACTCTTACAGCACAGCGTTTCGTCGACGATATTCTACGCCTCGTCTTATTGCCTTTCACGGCAAGCCATTCTGCCGCATACGGCAAGAGTTTCTTCGTGCTTGCCAAGCCCACCTTGGCCAGTAAGTATCCGGATCTCTACCAAACTGAGAATTTTTGGAGCATTATGGGCAGGGCCCTCCAAATAGCTCGGGATTTTGACGATATAACGTGCCAATCGGACAGAATTTGACACGATATTCCTCAAGAAGACATCCAGAAACTCTGTCAGTCATTGCCAAGTCGAATAACTGCTTGCATAAAGACCAGATGAGGACCGTCGCGATATTGACTTGCTCAATTTGAGAAGCTATTTCTCTTGAATAAATCATCCAATTTTTCTGACGATCCCATTCGGATAATTCAATGGCGATGCGTGTTTTATTAGAGTAATTCGATGTTAACGTTTTTCTTTTATAGAAATGCTTTTCTTGATATTGCATCCTATCTCGTGTTTACATCGGTCCACCATCGGTCATTTTGCTAAGAAAACTTATACTACATTTCGTGTCTCATTTCTTTACCGTGTTACTTTTAGCGAGTCTTATTGTAATTACTCGAGACAGACTTCTTTTGGCTTGCATTGC
The DNA here is from genome assembly GCF_023864275.1 of Schistocerca cancellata. Taxonomy (NCBI): domain Eukaryota; kingdom Metazoa; phylum Arthropoda; class Insecta; order Orthoptera; family Acrididae; genus Schistocerca; species Schistocerca cancellata. Next base: position 485,523,275 of record NC_064628.1, read on the forward strand.
TCCTTCAAATTACCTTCGCTAGATAATGGGTTGTCGCAGTCTAGTGATGGGTGGCACCAAGCACAACTTTAAATATTTTATGAATATAGAATGAGTTTTACATTTGTAAAATTTTCTGCTGGTCATAAATAGACTTCTCGAGCAGGGAAGTAAGCCGTTGATTACGAAAATAGGTCAATCCGGAATTCCGCTGGTGCTACGGTCGCAGGTTCGAATTCTGCCTCGGGCATGGATATGTGCGGTGTCCTTAGGTTACTCAGGTTTAAATAGTTCTGAGTCTAGGGGACTGATGACCTCAGATGTTAAGTCCCATAGTGCTCAGAGCCGTTTGAAACATTTTGAACGAACATAGGTTCATGAAAAAGACACTGCTGACACTCAGCAAATCTAAAACTCATTACCAGAAGTGTCGCAAGTGTTTTACGTCTTGGGCTACTGTACGAAGTCTGTGATGGATTCCTCTCACCGAATCCGTAGGTCCGCGAATACTGAAGGAGTGACTAGCATGATTATATCAGAAATGGACGTAGCGGGGCCATATGTGCGAACGGGGACTCGATCTTGCAGCATCGATCCCAAATTTCAGTGCAACGATGTTGGTGTTATATTACACCCATAACCCTCATTTCAGAATAAATTCAGTACGAAATTTTCTAAATCGGTGTTTCGAAACAACTTACATAGCCGTTTTCTTTTGTTGATGCTTGAGCACAGATTAAGTCGTCATATTTTTTTAGGCCGTACTGATCACAAATATTCAAGAAATGAAGGCAGGGAGATTACGATTTAACATTCTTTCGAAATCTTCCGTGCCATTTCGCAGGAATCTTCCCTGTATCTGTAGCGACTTTAGGAAATTACAGAAAACCGAAATCAGAATGGTCTGACGCGGATTTGAACAATAGTCCTCCAGAATGCGAGTTCAGTGTGCGAACCACTGCGCAGTCTCGCTCGGTCAAAAACCTTCAGGTGTTTAGCAGTATTTTCTAAAGTAACAGCAAGTGAAATATCAATTGTCACTGTTACAACTGCACTAGAGGTGCTTGTACAGCGAATCGTATTTACATTCTAGTGCAACGATGTCTTGTTTCATTGACTGTGCAACATGGCTGCACTGTTTTTGACGTGTATTTGAATGTCTCATTTATCAAAGTTTCTGAATTTATGATCTTAATTTTAAATTTGTGTTGAATTTTTTAGCGGTTTGTATTCGACAGTTCTCTGTGTTAACACATGGCGCAAGGATTTGACTAACAGACTGGGATTTTCTTAATGATGACTAAGTACTTTAAAATCGGACTTTCTTAATAATTGATTGTTATGTGGTTGCAAGGACTGAGTAAATATATCGGAAATAGTGAACCCGTATTGTACAAATCGTTCCAGTAACAGTAGTGATGAGCGTTCGGAAGAGCATCCGATTTAGATTTTCGTCCGGGGTGGCTTACAGGCAATGGCAATGCTCCTGCTTCGTTTAGTTTGATGATCTTAATGGGTAACCATGCAATTCCTAAGTATTTCTCTACTTTCGCAACCACAAGAACCGTTGAGTAATTTAGCAAATATCTCCCCGAAACTTATTGCCTTGTTCGATACCAAGCCTTCCAGAGTTCAGTTACAAGAAGCCCGCCGCATCAGTCTTACTTCTTGTCGTGTAATCTCTGGTTTTCTAGACGTATCTTTGGTCTTAAGAGAGATTCACACATCGAATATTATTGTATTTGGAAAGTTACATTTTCGAAGACTACTCCATATTATGTAAATGTTGTAGTGACAGAAATTGTAACATAGGATCAACTGGCGTGAGCAATGCTGGTAAAGTTAAGTAATGTGACAATAAGTAACGCGCGGCAAGAAGTGATTTACATTTAAAACAGACCAACTGAGCTCTGATGAATCATAACTACGTAAACCGGTGGCAAGACAGACAGCAGAGCACTGACAGGAGGCCTAAATTTTGATTTCGTCGAAGCTCATTTCTGTTGTGTGAAAGCTTCAGCGCCACGTCTCTTTATGAACAATGCTGTACCTCTTTAATTGCTCATATTCACGATGCGGTCGTGCGTCTGAAGATTGTTTTTAGAAATGTTTTAAACTATGATGGCTACAACTTCAAAACCGCAACGTACGACTCAAGAGGAGGATAATAAGCTCATTACGTGCTGCCTGCGTGGATATGTGAGTCATATGGGTCGTCCATGAGCAGCAATTTCACGTTAAGACGAAAACTTTACAACTGTTCTCCTGTTTTGGTTATGAAAGGAGCATCTTAAGTTTTTATGCTACCACATGAGAGTTGATCCTCAACGTATAACCAGCCTGCCTGTGTTTATCTAGCTAAGAAAGAGGACACATTTGCGGACACAGCTGATAAATATATAAAGTGGCCTAATTACAACACGACGTTCCATGAAAGTTCAAGCTGATAGAAGTAGAACAAGCATTATTCACTGAAATTAATGAAATTAGAAAAATTCTTAAAAACAAAACCTCTTTTGGGGTTAATGGAATCTCAAACAGAATCCTGAAAAGTTGTTCCATCTTTATAAGCAATGTCTTTAGTAATATATTCAGTCCATCACTGTCGCAGGGAATTTTTCCAGATAGATTAAAATAAGCAACTGTTAAACCACGTCATAGGAAAGGTGACAAGACACACTTAAACAATTACTGTTCACTTCCCTTTGTAACGTTGTTGCTTTAATTTTCTATGAAAGCGGTGCTGATGGACAATAAAAGCGGTTTAAAAGCTGTGAGCTGTCTGGGGAAGTTAACCTTGCATTACTGCGCAACTGTTTCACCAGGTATGCAGTCTAGCTTACCAAATTCCCAACCAGACTAACATTAATTATAATCTTTTAATAGTCATACGACATCCAGTGATATATATATATATATAAAAGAGAATTTAAATAAAAAGAAATAAATCAGTTTATATTTGGAAATTTATTTTAACATTGATCATTGAAATTTCAGCATATTAAACGTGAGTCATAACTAAGCTGGTGCCTTATTTAGGACTGTGAAAATGTGAGTTTGTAATCTTACGGAACACATCAAATATGGAGCCAAGATTGGGAGCCTGCATACAACACTGCATTCATAAAATAACACACGAAGAACGTTGAAACATATGCAAGAGGAAATTAACCACAACCAACCAATTCAATTTTCACCCAAAGAAGTTACGTTCGTAGCGCAATCCTGTCCGTCATGAAATTACCACACACTGGTATACTAAATTCATACTAACTTTCTGTGAAATCTTCCCGAAAAGAATAGCTGAGGGCTATTTGATGCTTACACCACATGCTTCACGTGGTCAACTTGGTTTACACAAAGAGTGTAGCTCCACAATAATTTTGATAATTAAAATAAATTACATCGAAACGCGATTTACTAAAGAAAAACCTCGAACTGGTTACTATCGTCTTACTATTAACCTGATAGGTCAAACAACTGTATAAGCACAAAGTACACCCCACGTGGGTTGAACATAAAGAAAATTTGCTATATTGAAAAATATTGTCAAGACGAGACGTTATAATCTCACGCACATTCGCATTTAAGATTGATGATCTTAGTTAGAGTTACTGATCAACACGTGGTTCCACTTTACTCACAAAGTAGTGACAAAGCAACTACCGAAAGATATTCTGAACTCCACACGGGAATTACACTGCGTTGCAATTTAAGATAACATTAGATATTTTAGAGCTAAACCTGAAATAAAGGTGATTAAATTTTCAGTTAGGCTGAACTTAAGAAATCCATTGTCCTACGGACTTAGCAGACACGCGCTTAGCCGGAGATCTTACCACTTCAGACGCTCGCCGCGGACAGACTGACCTGGTCCCTTCCTGAGGGTGGCTCACAAATACAAACGGAAGTGGCCAGAGGGGCAGCTTCCTATACCAACATGACAAGGGACAGACAGGACCATACTAAGGATAGAAACCACTTTGCTTTTAGAAAGCGTAGCTACCTGTTTCGATGTTGGTCCTACTGTTCTCTAGCAGACAGGTTTGTCTGCTACCCTCAAGCATGCAACTAGAAATACATTTGCTCATTCATCCTCTCACACAGAATGGAAGGGGGATGACAGTATCTTATCATATACAGTATATAAAAGAAAGCGGATGTAGGTTCCGTATGAGACTGTGTGACACGAATTACATATAAACTGTGTATTAAAGTGTAGCAGTGTGACAGATCGTTCTTGTTTATGTGTAAAAGTAACACGTTCCACTACTCAGTCTCCTGCCAGATAGTCAGAAACGCCACAGTAAATTTAGAAGAGGAATTTATGCCGTAAATGACAACAGATTTAAGAAATTAACATGAAAGGAATCCAACAGAGACCTTTCATAACCCCAACGCTCCGGGAAAAGACTGTGCAGGGAATTTTCTGGCCATGCTAGGACATTCCCAAGCAGGCTTCTCACACCCAACTTAAACCAAAAATGTAAAGAAAAGGCAAAAGGTCACCAGCTACTTGCTAAAACACAATAATTTCAACAAATCTTTAAAATCTGCCGATTTCAAACAGAAAAATAACACAATCTGTGACACCTATTTAAAAGATAGTGTAGACCTAATTCGGTCAGCAAGTAAAAACATTGTTTCCTGTGTCATTAATATGAAAACAATTTCTGGTTGTTACCCTTATGGAGTTCACCAGTATTTGCTCATTGCAAGAGCCAACCGATCACAGAAAAATTTATGACTGTTTATTAACAAGCAAAATTTATGAAAATAGCAAAGGTGACACAGCAATTAAAAAAGAACATGAAAATAACATCAGTATTATAAAGCAGAACATTACAATGCACAATCCGCAAAAGCAAAAAAAGTGATAAGAGAAAAAAACATGTTTTACAAAGTAGTTCTATATCTTATAAAACTAATAATTTGTAGAATTAAAATAACTTTGTGGCACTAATTTAATCACTCTACTATATTTCAGTTAATTAGCAAACAATAATCTCTATGTCGTTATACTGAAACCACAATTAATTATGTGACTGTTACCCTTATGGGGTTCCTCTCTATAAATATGCCCCATGCAAAGGCTAATCGATCACAGTCCAATGAGAATGAAAACCTATCTGACTGATAAATGAACCAATGCCACAGCAATGAATTTACGAAACAAAATATCACAAATCTAATACATCACACAAAAACAAACATTAATAAATAAAACAGCTCTGAATGTACAATAGTCAACGTCTAAAAAAACAGCAATAAATAAAACACCTGCAAAATACAAGAGTCAAAGTCTAAAAAAAACAATAAATAGAACACCTGCAAAATACAAGAGTCAGTCTAATAAACACCAATAAATCGAACCCCTGCAAAACACATGAGTCAAAGTTTCTGTGTCAGAAACACACGTTTATGCACTGGACTAAGAACCGTATAATCACTGTTCACTGACACACTCAATACTTCCACTGTTCCGAGGCACAATATAAGGGGAGGGGTGGGGGTTCGTCGCTGCAGCTGTCACTAGGGATTTTTGTCCATCTGTTGTGTGCAATCCCACCGTCTCTGCCCTCTCATGAAGTTTCTCTTGGTGGCCCGTGTCACGTACATCTCGATTTGGTTCCATGTTTGTGTTGTCAAATTCGTGTGGTATCCTCGTTTGACACGCCAGGTTGGTATTCCTGGGCAAGGATGACACTTAATGGCGCTTCTTTGTTCCGCCCTTAGCTACCAGAGAACATCGAACTATGATTTACTGTCGCTTGACAGTGGGCATCCGTCAGGAAATGTTGATAGGCGTCATTGAAGTCTGCCAATTTCTCTGGACAGTACGTGTCAAAAGGCACCACGCCCCTTGTGTTGTTACATTCTTGAGTTATCCTCAATTGGCTCGCCGGTTTGATATTCCTGGGCAAGGATGACACTTAATGGCTCTTCTTTGTGCCACCCTTAGCAACCAGAGAACATCGAACTATGATTTACTGTCGCTTGACAGTGGGCATCCGCCAGGACATGTTGATAGACGTCATTGAAGTCTGCCAATTTCTCTAGACAGTATGTGTCAAAAGGCTCCACGCCCCTGTATCCCCTGTCTTCGGTCGTTTCACCGCGGCCGTCTCGTCACGGTCGCGTGCGTGTGGTGCGTTGCCAGCAGATGGATTTCCGCGCGATGGACCGCTCGGCCATCTCAGGTCATTGTCTCCACGAAGGGTCGCAAAGGAAAGTGTTTGTCCCGTACCCTTCTTTTGTTGTGACCGCGCTACCGAAGTGGCCCGGTTGACAGCGTGTCCTGCTGGGAAACCCGCCTCCTCGCTGCTCCTGCTGTCACGTAAGAGTTTAGCCGTTTCGCTTTCACGTTCTCAACTGCATTCACAGAAATTGTTCATCATAGTTATGTGATTACAAAATGTCATACATAATACCACTTAGTATTGTCTTTCACAACTTTAACAACAAAAGTGAGACTTAAATTTTTTTAAAATAAAAAAAATTAGATGAATCGACAATATAAAAATAAAAGTTAAATGACTTGACAATATAAAAAATAAAAGTGAAATGATTTGACACTATAAAAATAAAAATTAAATGAACTGACAATATAATATCTAAATCCACAACACTAATGTGGTTCACTTCCGTTTTAATAAATCAAATGCTACTTATTAATTCACTAAAATGAATAGGATTATGCCTTGTGCAAGTAAAGGTCAGGGCAGCATAGGGTTCACATGTTATTTACACATACACACATACATGCACACCTGTTGTCTATACTACAAACTAACTACCCATAAACATGTATTACTCAAAATTCTACTTCTATCCACTACTAGTTAATCCAACAAGCTACTTCAATGCTACTTCAACAAAGTGTTTACACCACTACAACATTGTTCTAATTCGTCCTCTTTCTGACACTTGCCGCGTATGTCTTGTCACATGATAAATATGGAGAACTTTCCTTAAACATACACAGTAAAAAGAACAATGGTTATTTACACGCCAAAACATTTCTACCAGTTGACACACCTGATAAGAGACTCGCAATTATACATTTATCATACTCATATATTCACACATAAAACAGTAAGAAAATTTCATCTAAAATTACGTTATCACAAGAATTAATCACATAGATGACTCTGAGCAGGGTAAAAATATTTTCCTTGTACAGGTTATACTACATTTTCTTACCCATTTCGTTCCTTCTTTAAGTTACCTTTCGCTTCCAAATCAGTTATTTCGCATGTGGTGGTTATTCTGGATTCATTTCTCATGAATGGCAAAATTGTGGTCTCCTCTATTCTGTAAAACAGTTTCATCTTAACATATTGAACTTACAACAGACACAAAAGATCCGAATCCTCCTGTAGTTTAAATGACAAATGTTTTGCTTCATCCTTATTACCTTAAACCAAGCTTTCCTTCGGTCCCATAATCAAAATTATTTAATCTTTCTCTACCTTCAAGAGGGAAATTTCCTCAGTACAAATCATATAGGCTGCAGTGCATCCCGCACCAGCGAAAACAGTAAGCTGTAATTCTCACAGCATCAGCAAAACACATAAAAGTCGCTTTTCTAGGACAAGTATTAACGCAGAATAATTTTTCAGGCTTTGGCTCAACATCACTCAAGACTACAAAAAGGATCCATATTTCCGTTCCGTTCTCCATTTGCTGGAAAACTGCTCGTCATTTGACTGCCATAATACTATTTCATGCCACGTAAATTACACAAACAACAACTCTTCTTTCACCTTGAAGGGAATCAATCTACTTACGAAATCCACAGACAGCACTTTACGTACTCAGCTATAAAGAACAAAAAAGACATATATCATCAATATTAACATATTAGCGTATATTGGGAAGCCATTTGTTAAACAATCGTATTATCGCATCCTGTTTTCAAGATTCCAAACTTACTCATTCCTTTCTCAGAGTTCTCCTATCTTAAAATATTTATACAACACGCATACTATAGTAAGAGATCCTCATTTATACTGACAGATATAGAATAGTAATCGATAGATAGTAGCACTGAAAGCAGAAAATCGGAAACAAGGCTACTAACAGCTGGGGACCTGGGTTTGCCAGTCCCATAATACCCACAGATCGAATATTCCCCTGAGTTTTGCATTAATTAAACATAGATCTTGCTTCTCTCAGAAGCGACTCTTTTCAGTTTACACAAAAAAACCATAAACAGCATTTCACTCGTTCACAAAGAAACCTTTTATCTTCACATTTGAACCAACCTAAATCCTAATTGCACAAGGAAAGAAAAAAAACTAAAAACATCACTTAAATCAATCACATAGAAACATCTTTATCATTATTTTTACCAACATATTATTCAAAATGCATACGTCTCAAATTTAAACTAATCAATTCTTTCTCCTCAGCGTTCTCTCTACTTCTCACTGTCCTTTCTACTCATTTGCCATGTCGCACATTTGTTCCGATTGGGCGCCTTCTGCACTGATCGTTTGTCATTGCCGATTTTGTTCATTTCCATTTGCTGGATTATGTCTAGGGTTAGCCGGTCGAATTTCAACATCATGTGGTGCTCCGCCTACAATCCTATTCCCACCGTATTCATCGTAGTATCGATTCTGGTTGCCGTACCTGTAGCGTTCACGATCCTGTCCACGTCCTCGATCATTTCCGTTGTTCCACCTGTATTCGCGACTGTTACCCCAGTTTCTATACGGCCGGTCCCGATTATTGTTCCGATCGCGTCGCGACGACCAGTCACGCCGTTGATTAGTACTACGGCCACGACTGCGATCGCGCTGGTGTGCCCCGTAATAACTTTGTGCCTGATTAGGCGGGCATTCTCCTGTATTATATTCCAACTCTTGGAGAAGTGTCTTAAACGTTTCCACGCCCTCTTCGCATCGTCCCGCAAGAATGACGTGGCGCAAGTGCATCGGCAATTTGGTGATGCATATCATAATTAGTTCCGCAGGCCCGTATGGGTCGTATAGAATTTGATTTGCCTGCAGCATGTGGTCGAATAGGCGTGCTGGGCTGCCGAAACCAGACTGGTTCAAATTTGGCAGCATAATTATGCCATGCTTGACCCTATCTTGTGCCGCTTCCGACCAATAGGCGGACAGAAAGGCTTGTCGAAACTCCTGAGTGGAGTTGCAGTGACGCGCTGCCGACCTCACGCGAATCGCCGGTTCGCCTTCCAAATAGCCACACATATATTCTATCTTATGTGAACTTGCCCAGTCGGGGGAAGACAGAACTCAAATTGCTCGAGTCATGATCGTGGATGTATTCCTTTTTGCGAATTTCGGAATATCTCAAATTTTCTCACCGTAAGGAAATGTTTGAAATCAAACCCCCGGATTTCCTCCCGGCGAGGCCCTTGAAAGTTTCTATTTTTCTCATGTCTGCCCCTCAAAATACATTCTTCCCTGTCGTCAAAATCTCCCTCGTGGCCGGAGTCCCTCTCTGCACTGTTCGTACGGCTATTTTTAGTGCTATTGGCGAGTTCGTAATCACACGCCATGTGGTTTTCCAGATGCGCCACGCGTTCTTGTAATTCGACTGTTACAGCTTTGTGCCGCCTGTTCACTTCGAACTGTCCCTTCTGAAATCTAAGAAGCAAACGCACTTCTTCGGTCTCTGCGGCCGCTACCGGTGTAGTATTGTTCTCGCTTTCCGTCACCTTCATCGTGCCTACGATGTCCCCTAATGCCGCAATCTTATCATGTATTTGTCTGTTGTCCTCCGCCCCAGTCTGCTTCAATTGTTCAACTTGCTGTTCCAGTGCGTGAATCGCTGACTGTTGTCCGCTACTGTGTTGCTAACGGACGTGGGACAATGCGTTTCCGCCTCTTGGACACTCGAGAGTACCTGCTGGTGTTCTCTTTGGCATTCTTCTCTCACCGCTTGGAAATCACTAAGTAGCTGTTCTTCGCTCTCTTTAGATTCGGCATCGCGACTCCGCTTGCCCTGTTCTAAGGCTTGCAGACGGTCATCGATTTGTTCAAATGTACGGCCTAATTCTTTCATAATATCACTTTTTATTTCACTTGCCAGATTGTTTATTCTTTGTGAGATATCATCGGACACTCTCTGCATCGACTTGTCGACTTTATTTGTCTGCTGGATTAGTTTTCGTCTATTTGTTGGCCTAGCTCGCGGATCGATTTTTCAGATTTCTGCGTCATTTGGTCGCCTAGCTCACGGATCGATTTTTCAGATTTCTCTGTCATTTGTTCGCCTAGCTCGCGGATCGATTTTTCAGATGATTCTTTTTGTTCTCGGAACGATTTTTCAGATTTTTGCGTCATTTGGTCGCCTGTCTCTCGGATCGATTTTTCAGATTTCTCTGCGTTTTCCTTATTTTGTTGCAATAAGGCTTTCATGAGTTCTGCCAAATCAGTTTGGTTAGTTGGAGGCAAATTAATTTCTGGCTCTGATGTGAGCCCGTTCGTCCTGTTTTGCATTTCCTCTGAAGTATTCCCCAATGCATTTTCGGAACCGTCCGATGCGTTAATATTTGAAATCAAATTATCCCTTTGGTCCATGATGCTTAAGTTATTGGACCGCCTACTTTTAGCTTCGTTACGTGTCTGCATTAGTTCAATTTATACCCGGTACGCAACACACTGATCAGAATATATGTATCCCCCAAAAATTACGACAGTCACACGAAAGGTACCCAACCTAGTACGCACTTTTTCACACGCAAAACAAATTTGTATCTTTGATCGAAGTCAGTGCACTTTACAAGCGAGAAGAAAAACACATACATATAAAACTCACAAATATAGAAAACAAAACAAGACAAACAACACAACGCCGCTCAACAACGCCATGAATCTTTTGAAAGTCTGCTCAGAAACAACGCAGAAGTTGTTTGAGCGCTGCAGGAAAAAAAAATTAAGATTATACAACGCTCGCAATCTAACGTTTCAGAGATTCCAGGGTCTAGCGGAATCACAGAACAGGGTCGCCATGTGTAACGTTGTTGCTTTAATTTTCTATGAAAGCGGTGCTGATAGACAATAAAAGCGGTTTAAAAGCTGTGAGCTGTCTGGGGAAGTTAACCTTGCATTACTGCGCAACTGTTTCACCAGGTATGCAGTCTAGCTTACCAAATTCCCAACCAGACTAACATTAATTATAATCTTTTAATAGTCATACGACATCCAGTGATATATATATATATATAAAAGAGAATTTAAATAAAAAGAAATAAATCAGTTTATATTTGGAAATTTATTTTAACATTGATCATTGAAATTTCAGCATATTAAACGTGAGTCATAACTAAGCTGGTGCCTTATTTAGGACTGTGAAAATGTGAGTTTGTAATCTTACGGAACACATCAAATATGGAGCCAAGATTGGGAGCCTGCATACAACACTGCATTCATAAAATAACACACGAAGAACGTTGAAACATATGCAAGAGGAAATTAACCACAACCAACCAATTCAATTTTCACCCAAAGAAGTTACGTTCGTAGCGCAATCCTGTCCGTCATGAAATTACCACACACTGGTATACTAAATTCATACTAACTTTCTGTGAAATCTTCCCGAAAAGAATAGCTGAGGGCTATTTGATGCTTACACCACATGCTTCACGTGGTCAACTTGGTTTACACAAAGAGTGTAACTCCACAATAATTTTGATAATTAAAATAAATTACATCGAAACGCGATTTACTAAAGAAAAACCTCGAACTGGTTACTATCGTCTTACTATTAACCTGATAGGTCAAACAACTGTATAAGCACAAAGTACACCCCACGTGGGTTGAACATAAAGAAAATTTGCTATATTGAAAAATATTGTCAAGACGAGACGTTATAATCTTACGCACATTCGCATTTAAGATTGATGATCTTAGTTAGAGTTACTGATCAACACGTGGTTCCACTTTACTCACAAAGTAGTGACAAAGCAACTACCGAAAGATATTCTGAACTCCACACGGGAATTACACTGCGTTGCAATTTAAGATAACATTAGATATTTTAGAGCTAAACCTGAAATAAAGGTGATTAAATTTTCAGTTAGGCTGAACTTAAGAAATCCATTGTCCTACGGACTTAGCAGACACGCGCTTAGCTGGAGAGCTTACCACTTCAGACGCTCGCCGCAGACAGACTGACCTGGTCCCTTCCTGAGGGTGGCTCACAAATACAAACGGAAGTGGCCAGGGGGGCAGCTTCCTATACCAACATGACAAGGGACAGACAGGACCATACTAAGGATAGAAACGTCTTTGCTTTTAGAAAGCATAGCTACCTGTTCCGACGTTGGTCCTACTGTTCTCTAGCAGACAGGTTTGTCTGCTACCCTCAAGCATGCAACTAGAAATACATTTGCTCATTCACCCTCTCACACAGAATGGAAGGGGGATGACAGTATCTTATCATATACAGTATATAAAAGAAAACGGATGTAGGTTCCGTATGAGACTGTGTGACATGAATTACATATAAACTGTGTTTTAAAGTGTAGTAGTGTGACATATCGTTGTTGTTTATGTGTAAAAGTAACACGTTCCACTACTCAGTCTCCTGCCAGATAGTCAGAAACGCCACAGTAAATTTAGAAGAGGAATTTATGCCGTAAATGACAACAGATTTAAGAAATTGACATGAAAGGAATCCAGCAGAGACCTTTCACCTTACTGATATTTTTTTCCAAAATATTAGAAAAGCTAAAGTACTCAACAGTAGTCTCACACTTAAATGAACGTAATTTACTTGGCATATCACGCTTCGGATTCCAGACTGAGACTGCTTTTTATATGAAACTGCTTTTTATACATTCACTCAACAAATAGTAGAACCCTTAAGTAATAATATGTCGACAGTTGGTATTTTTGTGGTGTTTCCAAGGTATTTGACTGTGTAGAAGATTGTGTTACTCTGTTAGAAAAATCAAATTTTATGAAGCTGATGGCTTCGTACACAGCTAGTCTGAATCACACTTAACAAACAGAATGGAAAAGGTTGGGCTGAATAATTCAGGCAATGTCAGAAAGATGGATAGTTTTAGTGGCTGAGAAGAAATCATAAAGGAAGTACCACAGGGTTCAATTTTGGTCCACTCTCATTCCTTATACGTATGAATGATCATCCACCTAGTATTCAACAAGACGATACTAGTGTTATAACAAATCACATTAGAGAGAAAGTAACAGAAGGGTTGGTAAATGATATTTTCCACGTAATTGGTAATTGGTTCTACAAAAATGGTTTTTTCAGAAATTTTGAAAAAAGAAACACACTACATTCGGATCTGTACAACAAATAGAGTCAACCGAAAATTGATGTTGCACATGAGCAGGAGTCAGGAAACAAGGTAGAATGCAATAAAGTTTTGGCTGTAAATATTTATGAAAACTTGAACTTGAAGAAGCATGTTACTGAGACTCTCAAACAATGTTCAGTTATTTTTGGTCTTGGCATAACTGCTAGTCTTGGAAATAAACGTATACACCTCCTGACATATTTTGCATATTCGCTCAATACTGTGCTATAGAATAATTTTCTGCAGTAATTCAGTACTGACTGCACAAAAGTCATCAGTATATTATTTACTCACAGTCGTCTTGTAGGTACCTCGTCAAGGAACTAGGCATTTCATTTGTGTCATCACAGTACAAATATTCATTAACCATCACAATCTGTGAAGAACAGTGATGTTAATATCTACAAAACTAAGAGCAAAAAATGACATTTATGACCCATTGTTAAAGCAGTCAGTGACTCAGAAGGAAGTTCAATATGCAGGAACAAAATTATTTGGTCATTGGCCCAATAACATAAAATGGCTAACAAAATTTTAAATCTATCTTAAAATCATTTCTGCTGGACAACTTCTTCTATTCCATTCACGAATTTCTACTTACAAACTGTAAGTTAAATTTTTAATCACATGTTGAAAAATCTATCCATATAGAGTCATTATTTGTATTTCAATAGACACACATGTTCCACACACTGTCAAACTATCTTACATGCCATTTGTAATAAGAGTCCTATACGCCTGGTTTACAGTGACTGAGAAGAAATCATAAAGGGAGTTCCACAGGGTTCAATTTTGGTCCACTCTCATTCCTTATACATATGAATGATCATCCACTTAGTATTCAACAAGATTAATGTTAACTCTAATTATGTACACATATCCTGTACACAGAGTCATTCCACATCATTCGGATAAAAGAATTGTACACATGATCTTTGGAACAAATAACTAACTAACGTCCACTTAGTGCCAGAAATTACTTAGCAACAATTATGCAACAGATTGAAACTCATTCGACTTGTAAAACTTCTTATTATAACGCATTTTCTCAAAATCACTGATTACTTGGATCATACTTCTACCACCTCAACATCTGTTTTCCTTCCAATCATCTACCATAAATATTATTATATGTGTGCTGTTGTGTCCATTATCGTGTATCGTTTCCCTTCTGCTTTCTTTCTCACAGACATATTTCATCTTTCAATTACTATTAAAAATCCATATTTTGATAGATGTTTATTGGCCATTTCAAGAATATAATTATGGGATGTTTATTTGCAGTCTTACATTTTTTTTAGTTAATCAGATATTCCTCAGGAGTATTCTTGCTTCATTATTGAATGCAGGGTTCAACCTGCCACAACCTGCAAATTCTCCCAGAATTATAATTATCATATGATCTGTGGAACACATAACTAACTAACGTCCACTCAGTACCAGAAATTGCTTAGCAACAATTACGCGACAGATTGAAACTTACGCGACTTGTAAAACTTCTTATTATAGCGGATTTTCTCAAAATCACTCAATCCATGGATCACTTATACCACCTCAACATATACCTTCCTTCCAATCATGCATCGTAAATATTATTATATGTGCACTGTTGTGTCCATTTTGATGTATCATTTCCCTTCTGCTTTCTTTTGCTCAGACATATTTTGTCTTTCAGTTATTATTAAAAATCCATATTATGATAGATGTTTATTGACCATTTTAAGAATATAATTATGGGATATTTATCTGCATTCTTACATCTTTTCTTTTTTAGTTACAGAGATATTCTCACAGAATGTTCATATACAGAAGAGCTGATGCTATAATTTTTTTCCAGAATTTAAACATACATAAGTTTCGTGGCAGCATTTCAACTGTGAACCTGTGAGAAAATAATTACCCTTGACTTGAGGATCACACTCACCCGCCACATATAGTCATTTAAAATCTAATATTTGTTTGTGATATTTACAGTCTACCTTATATTTAGTAAGGATGCGTTTTCAGGGGAAGTGTACAATTTACTCTATGTCTTCTAGTCACTAAGGAATCACAGTGTCGTAGTATGCCAAGTGTATAGGAGTCCCATTACTAATTTTGTATGAGCCCAGCTGGATGAAGAATCTGTAACACCGTGGACAGCCATTTGTAATCTATTGCATAACAAGTAATGACACTATCGGGATAGATTTTTTTTAACATATGATTAAATATTTTAACTTCTTTAAATATAAGTTGCATTTTATTTTAAGACACGTTTTATAATCCCATAATTAGTATTATCACAGCTTTCTGATCTCAGAGATATGTTCTATAATTTATTTCAGATATGAAATTACTTCTATAACAAATGATAGTGTCTCATTACTGTGTTGTACTTGCTCTCTTCCGTCGTAGCCGTCTTAGTGAACGGCTGTAACAATAGGTGATGTCTTATTATGATTGTTTACATAACTGAATTACATAAAACTGAAGATTCACTTTACTCATTTGTATTGTTTAATTTACTCCTTGTCGTCATCTAACAGTTCTTTTTGTTTTCCAGCACATATTTGTTGTTTGAGTTCATAATATGATGATACAATCACAGCCACTGTCGCAGCCTTCCGTGTTCACAGCACATTCCAGAAAATGAACCTATCTTCATTTAATTACGCGATAACCAAGTCCTATGCCAACCTGCGAGCGTCATTTTATTAAACGAAGTTAATTCTAACGCATAAACTTGATTAATCATCTTTCTAAGGTCGCACATCATCGTGTTAAAGATAAGTCTGCATCACGCGCTACGCCGATTTTCGTCGTTCGTTTCATCATTATAATCGCCCCTTCTCTCTTCCGATTTTTATATTCAGTGCAACAGATACTAACAGCTTACTAAGCAGAAAGAGCGATTATAAATGGCGAGGCCGCGAAAGGATTTATAATCACCTAACCTTGTTTGTTTTCCTACGTATCATGTACCACATCTCAACGGCTAACTTCGATTTGAATAGGAAACAGAAAAAAGCAACAAAAAAGAACAAAATTATCATGATTAAACCTAGAGAATTCCATTGAACAAACCCAGGAAACATTTTGAAAACGTCAACTCATCACTATTTGAGATACGGGAAAGCTGCAAAGTGTAATTTTAGCTTCTCATGCTGTCCAAAACGTGCAATACTGAAACTTCGTCCAAGTCACTTAGTAACAGTATTTTCTGTGTTAAATTTTTCCATTGTGAATTTAAATCACAAAGTGGCTATTTCCATAGTGTTTTATTAGTAACGGAGTGTACTGTTTTAAGTTGTTGTGTCAGCATTCCCGAGCTGTATATTTTTTACATTGTACATGTTTTTCTCAGATGGTGGTTATTCAAAATTTTTGCAAAAGAAAATTTTAATTTACAGTAACGTTATGGTGAAAACAGGCAAGATCTCCAAAATGACTACACAGGAAGGTAGTAACGTAGAGTTTAACGTCGATCAGAACGCGGTTGCTGGTATGGAAGTTGAAAAAGCAGGCGTTTCGTAGCTCGTTCTTGAATCGCACTCTGAAAGTGAAGCAGATACAATGACATAAGTCACTGTGGCAAAATGATGTTCAATTAGGTGATCATCATTGTTGATGGCACAGCATTGAAATCTGCAGAAATTTGTGGAAGGGTTGCACTTATCTCAGACTGAACGATTCTGTTCAATCGTTGTTAGTCCCGTTCTTGCAGGATCCTTTTCCGGCCGCAGCGATGTCGGAAATTTGATGTTTTACCGGATTCCTGATATTCGTGGTAAACTCGTGAAGTGTTCGTACGGAGAAATCCCCACTTTATCGCTACCTCTGAGATGCTGTGTCCCATCGCTCGGGGGCCGACTATAACATCACGTTCAAACTCACTGAAACCTCAATAACCTGCCATTGAAGCAGCAATAAACGATCTAAGAACTAGGGCAGACTCTTGTTGTCTTATATAGGTGTTGCCGACCGCAGCACTGTATTCTGCTTGTTTACATATCTCTGTATTTGAAAACGCATGCCTCCACCACTTTCTTTGGGGCGTCAGTGTAGGTCTATAGCTTTTGGGAGGTGCCGGGTCTTTATCCCTCGTTTTAATCACTACTGTTCTAGCTATTCACAATGCCTCGTTTAGTAATGCTGTCAAACGTGGCACTATCTTCCGCGCAACCTCAGGGTAGAAGCAATCCAGGCAGGTGACTTCCCAATTTTGAGCTTGGAAATTGCGATAGAAACTGCTTGAGCGAAAGGTAACACCAACGTCTGATTTTTGTATTCGTTATCTAGTTCACTCCTAAGTTTTGCGTGTATTTTAGTATCTGTTATTTGGTTATCATCAGGAAGCAGGGCAGATATTCCACCATCCTCTTCACGAATTGTGGACATGACAGTAGGTCCCTTAACCTTCCCAGTCAACAACTAACACCAGAGGTCGTCAGACTACGGCCCACGAGCTGTATAGGGTCAGAATCAAGCGATTTCATAATAGTAATGTAATAATAATAATAATAATAATAATAATAATAATAGTAATAAAACGCTTCTAACAACTAACAACAAAATTCAAAAACGTCAATTGCTCAGTAAAAAACAACAATATTAAAGAAACAGAAAAATTTTAACATATGCGTGATTTCAATTAATGTTTGGCTATGGGCTAAATTAAGTTTACCTCTTATGTCAGGAGCAGAATGGTATGTAGCGCGCTGAAGGGATAATAGAAGTGAAAGCGTGACTACTTACTGTTTGTCTTCCAATGCTGACAACTCACGAGAGTGCGCAACTAGCGCAGATCAGCTGCTGTGGTATAAATGTCAGACAGAAGTAACATAGATTCGTGAATGCATGCTATAGAAACAGTTGCCTTAGAATGTGGAACATGTTTGTAGCAGGTAATATGAAATCAAGTTAGGGCTGTTGTAATACAGTGCAACAAGTAAAAGAAAAATTACATTCAAATAGTTTCGCAAACATTTGTGATTGGATCTCTTATTGCAGTTACTATTATTAATTCCGATAACATAGTGATTTATGTCTGTTACCAATTAACAGTAAGATCGGTAGGGCAAGGTGTGGTAAATTGGCCAGGGTGAGAAAAACGGGCATTGCGTATTTTTTGCCCTGAGCAGCACTGCTGCCTGGCGAGAAGTGGTCAGATTCGTTCTGCTACAAATAATGTACATCACCATTGTTGTCACTGAGATTAGCAGCGGAACCTTGTTCCCTTATGTTATAGTAATAACTTTCTTGTTTTTGATTCGTCTAACGTAAGATAAGTCTTTATAGTAGTCCTGTTATCTCACCTGCATGAAAAGTAACAAATTTTTTATAGTGTCAGAGTTGAAGAACGCCTTGGCCTTCAAATGTGGTTCCCTGTTAATTTATTTCAGTTTGATAGTCTCTGCTGTGAACCACTAATGCCGACATGACGTCCGATCGGAAAGAGTGGCCGCACTACAGCAGCCGAGGTGTTCACCCAGATAAGGAATTGTTACATCAAGAAACACGCGTAACACAACAGATAAAACTGACTTCTAAATCATTTCATATACAAAGCTATTATCCGCCATTTCATCTCTAAATGACAATTTTGAAATAATTAAGCTATGTTACTTAAAATCGTCTTTGTTCTGTTTTATTTAGCCTAGAACAGAAGACCGACTTAAAACGGTATGCTACAGCCACTTGGTATAATTTCAAATATTAGGGTATCAAGATGGTTAGAAAATACGTCCGCGAATCAGACCAACAGACATGGAATCCTGTTGCAGAGGCACGGGGCACAGTACCCTCTTAGGTACGGAAAACTGGTCACTACGTAAGCCTTCTGAAAAATGCATGTAGTTCCAATACATTGTCAGAAAAGTTGCAGGACAAGCAACGATACAAGCTCCCGTTGAGGTAGTCTCCTTGGGTATTTATAAACAGTTTCCAACGTTTCTGAAAGTCTTGGAGGCAAGCAGGAAAATTTTCGCTTGCCATACTTGTAAGCTGACTTGTTAAAGAGTATTGCATGTATGCGATATCTTGATGAAGCTTTCATTTCAGTCGTTTTTTCACTCTCGGAAACAAGAAAAAATCACAAGACGAGAGATCGGGTGTACATGGCGGATGTCGGATGGCAAAAACAGAATTTTTGGACAGATACTCGGTAACAGATAAAGCAGTATGGGGTCTTGCATTGTCGTACAATAAGAACCAGTCCTGAGGATGCAACAAATTACTGTGGCGGCGTCGAATAGCTTGGCGCAATAGTTTCAAAACTTCAATGTAAAAAGTTTGGTTCACTGTTAGACCTGGAGGAACTCATGGTGAACTATTCCTTTACTAAAAAAGAATGCGATTAACATTGTCTTTGTTCTCGAAGGTTGTTGTCTGACTGTTTTCGAGGCTGGTGATCCAGGACTCCCTCATTCAGCACTTCGACGCTTCGCGTGAGGGTCATACTGGCTGCACCAACTTTCATCCCCATCAATAATAATTGCTGAAATGTGGTACCACGTCTGGCTCTATCCAGTAGTTCAGCAGAAATTCTTTCTCTTTTTCTGTTCGCATGTTAGTCTGTAAGGGACGAGTTTTGCATTAAGCTTCCGTTTCCAAAATCTTCGCACAAAATCTTATGACACACACCAAGATTCAAGTTACGTTCTTCTGATGTCACACAAACACAGTTACGTGACAAGCTTCTTACAATAACTGACTTACACATTCCACATTTGCGTTGGTATGTGCTGTAGATAGACTGGGATCGTCTTGCACTGAACTGCCTTCACCAAACATTTTGTGCCACACGGAAACACGACTTCTTGAAAGAACCTCGCCTGCATATGCTTGCTTAACGACTGTCCACGTTTCACTAGGGGTTGCCCCGAGCTTAACGCAGAAATTAATGTTCACTCTTTGCTCACAATCAGCCTCCATTGTGTTACCGTAACTACTGCGCCAAGAACCCAGAGTGTTGCTAAGCACAGCCTTGCCACCTAGTGAGTTTGCTAAGAAACATGGTCAAGTTCACTTCAAGGACGCACACATACCAGATAACATAAAACAATATTTTTTTCCTTTTTAGTATCGCAAATTCAGAAATAAAACAAATCGGTATTGCAACTTTTCTGACAAAAGAAATTTTCTTTGTCAGTCAAAAATTATTTAGTGTAATACCTTACAATACGTACACTACTGGCCATTAAAATTGCTACACCACGAAGATGACGTGCCACAGACGCGTAATTTAACCGAAAGGAAGAAGATGCTGTGGTATGCAAATGATTAGCTTTCCAGAGCATTCACACAATCTGGAGCCGGTGGCGAAGCCTACAAGGTGCTGACATGAGGAAAGTTTCCAACCGATTTCTCATACACAAACAGCAGTTGACCGGCGTTATCTGGTGAAACGTTGTTGTGATGCCTCGTGTAAAGAGCAGAAAGAGACATGCGTACCATCACGTTTCCGACTTTGATAAAGGTCGGAATGTAGCCTATCGCGATTGCGGTTTATCGTATCGCGACGTTGCTGCTCGCATTGATCGAGATCCAATGACTGTTAGCAGAATATGGAATCGGTGGGTTCAGGAGGGTAATACGGAAGGCCGTGCTGGATCCCAATGGCATCGTATCACTAGCAGTCGAGATGACAGGCATCTTATCCGCATGGCTGTAACGGATCGTGCAGCCACGTCTCGATCCCTGAGTCAACAGTTGGGGACGTTAGCAAGATAACAACCCCCTCACGAACAGTTCGACGACGTTTGCAGCAGCATGGACTATCAGCGCTGAGACCACGGCTGCGGTTACCCTTGACGCTGCATCACAGACAGGAGCAGCGCCTGCGATGATGTACTCACCGATGAACCTGGGTGCACGAATGGCAAAACGGCATTAATTCGGATGAATCCAGGTTCTGTTTACAGCATCATGATGGTCGCATTCGTGTTTGGGGACATCGCGGTGAACGCACATTGGAAGCGTGTATTTGTCATCGCCATACTGCCGTATCACCCGGCGTGATGGTATGGGGTGCCATTGGTTACACGTCTCGGTCACCTCTTGTTCACATTGACGGCACTTTGTACAGTGGACGTTACATTTCAGATGTGTTACGACTCATGGCTGTACCCTTCATTCGAACCCTGCGAAACCCTACATTTCAGCAGGATAATGCACGACCGCATGTTGCAGGTCCTGTACGGTCCTTTCTGGATACAGGAAATGTTCGACTGCTGCCCTGGCCAGCACATTCTCCAGATCTCTCACCAATTGAAAACGTCTGGTCAATGGTGGCCGAGCAACTGGCTCGTCACAATACGCCATCAGTACTCTTAATGAACTGTGGTATCGTGTTGAAGCTACATGGGCAGCTGTGCCTGTACACGCCGTCTAAGCTCTGTTTGACGCAATGCCCAGACGTATCAAGGCCGTTATTATTGCCAGAGGCGGTCGTTCTGGGTACTGATTTCTCACGATCTATGCACCCAAATTGCGTGAAAATGTATCACATGTCAGTTCTTGTATAATATACACTCCTGGAAATGGAAAAAAGAACACATTGACACCGGTGTGTCAGACCCACCATACTTGCTCCGGACACTGCGAGAGGGCTGTACAAGCAATGATCACACGCACGGCACAGCGGACACACCAGGAACCGCGGTGTTGCCCGTCGAATGGCGCTAGCTGCGCAGCATTTGTGCACCGCCGCCGTCAGTGTCAGCCAGTTTGCCGTGGCATACGGAGCTCCATCGCAGTCTTTAACACTGGTAGCATGCCGCGACAGCGTGGACGTGAACCGTATGTGCAGTTGACGGGCTTTGAGCGAGGGCGTATAGTGGGCATGCGGGAGGCCGGGTGGACGTACTGCCGAATTGCTCAACACGTGGGGCGTGAGGTCTCCACAGTACATCGATGTTGTCGCCAGTGGTCGGCGGAAGGTGCACGTGCCCGTCGACCTGGGACCGGACCGCAGAGACGCACGGATGCACGCCAAGACCGTAGGATCCTACGCAGTGCCGTAGGGGACCGCACCGCCACTTCCCAGCAAATTAGGGACACTGTTGCTCCTGGGGTATCGGCGAGGACCATTCGCAATCGTCTCCATGAAGCTGAGCTACGGTCCCGCACACCGTTAGGCCGTCTTCCGCTCACGCCCCAACATCGTGCAGCCCGCCTCCAGTGGTGTCGCGACAGGCGTGAATGGAGGGACGAATGGAGACGTGTCGTCTTCAGCGATGAGATTCGCTTCTGCCTTGGTGCCAATGATGGTCGTATGCGTGTTTGGCGCCGTACAGGTGAGCGCCACAATCAGGACTGCATACGACCGAGGCACACAGGGCCAACTCCCGGCATCATGGTGTGGGGAGCGATCTCCTACACTGGCCGTACACCACTGGTGATCGTCGAGGGGACACTGAATAGTGCACGGTACATCCAAACCGTCATCGAACCCATCGTTCTACCATTCCTAGACCGGCAAGGGAACTTGCTGTTCCAACAGGACAATGCACGTCCGCACGTATCCCGTGCCACCCAACGTGCTCTAGAAGGTGTAAGTCAACTA
Source organism: Schistocerca cancellata (assembly GCF_023864275.1). Taxonomy (NCBI): domain Eukaryota; kingdom Metazoa; phylum Arthropoda; class Insecta; order Orthoptera; family Acrididae; genus Schistocerca; species Schistocerca cancellata. The sequence continues at coordinate 485,546,104 of NC_064628.1, forward strand.
CCCTGGCCAGCAAGATCTCCGGATCTGTCCCCCATTGAGCATGTTTGGGACTGGATGAAGCGTCGTCTCACGCGGTCTGCACGTCCAGCACGAACGCTGGTCCAACTGAGGCGCCAGGTGGAAATGGCATGGCAAGCCGTTCCACAGGACTACATCCAGCATCTCTACGATCGTCTCCGTGGGAGAATAGCAGCCTGCATTGCTGCGAAAGGTGGATATACACTGCACTAGTGCCGACATTGTGCATGCTCTGTTGCCTGTGTCTATGTGCCTGTGGTTCTGTCAGTGTGATCATGTGATGTATCTGACCCCAGGAATGTGTCAATAAAGTTTCCCCTTCCTGGGACAATGAGTTCACGGTGTTCTTATTTCAATTTCCAGGAGTGTATTTGTCCAACGAACACCCGTTTATCATCTGCATTTCCTCTCGGTGTAGCAATTTCAATAGCCAGTAGTGTAGATTCAAATGTGTAAGTTGTAGGTTTCCATCAATAATCATGGTTTGATGAAAACTGAATTTCTCTTTGAGTAGCCACTTTACATCTCCTCCTTGCATGCCCACCTGCGGCCCGAGGTGTCACCCTGCAATGTTAATTTTGGCTCTTAAGCAGAAAAGATTGACAACTACTGTCCTACACGGTCTTCCCCATCTGTCAAATGGCGGTTGCCTTCGTAGATGCTTCTTCGCTACAAGCGACATACGGGAGCACTTGCCATCTCGCGGCGCGCGAATGCCCTTCTCAGTGAAAGCCCGCGTCAGCAGCGGTGCGGCCTCTACGAGCCCCTGGCGCCACTGCGCGCCGCACAGGCCGGGGTCCGCGGGCCATCCTGCCTCTGCCTCTGCCTCTGCCTCTGCTGCCGCCGCCGCCGCCGCCGCCGCCGCCGCACTGTAATTGTCGTCGCCCGAGCGTGCGCACTGGAAACGAGGCCAGATGCCGAGATAGCCCTCTCCCCTCTCGCCGGTCCTCTGCTCGTGCAGGCCTTATTAAGTTATTACTCCAACTCCACGGCCGTTGTTGGTTTTAAACGCCGACAAGGCTCGCGTACAAAGGATCGTGACGTACCGTCCGTTTAGCAATATGTAATTTGGCGGCAGAAATTAGTCGGTCATTTGGAGAGACCCGTGGGGGCCCCACAGCGCGTTCCGGCGTAAGCGCACCATCTTCTTCATTTTTGTGAAGCGCGACCTGGCTTTCCAACAAGTACTTTACTGTACTTTATGACGAAATTTCACAGATAGCGATCACAGGGGTCACAGTGGGTGTTTCAAGTCCTGGGCATTGTTGGGGACGCTAGGTCCCTTGGCAGGAATAACGTTGTTCTCAATGTTGTTTCCACGTGCACTCGTAATGTCGGTCTTTCGATTAACAACTAGACAGTTACAATTCGGTAATAACCCTAATTAGCTGGACGTAATTGATTGTCCAATTCATACACTGTAACAGGTGTTTACGTACAGATATTAAAGGTAATAAAATACAAAAATGAGTGAAAAGTCCAACTGCCCGCAGTAGCTGCTTTTATTGAAGTCGTTTAAGACTGTCACAACCGGATTCACAGTTGAGTCTTCTGGCGTATATCTGTACAGTAAATTTCGTAAATTGAGAGTGTGGTAATTGGGAAAAGAAGTTACCTGAGATATCTTAAGGTTCTGAGTGAAAAGACTTAAAGAAGAAAGAAACTATCGCGCACCTAGGTAGGAAACAGGGTGTGGATCACATACGCCCCACAAGGAATGAGCCTATTCGTACATCATAAATAAGATTTGTAATTTCATACCGAATGGTGGTTACTTAAATTCTGTGTCATATGGCATAGGGAGCTATTATTGAACGCCGCAGAGTAATCTCACCTTTCTTCAACTGGTAAAAGCATTGTTTCCTAAATAGATACATAATATTTTCTTCCGTATTTAACTCTATTCAATCAGAAATTTAAGATATCGCCCCATTACCAAAGTATTAATTTATAAAATTTTCTGCACAGATATACAACAGAAGATGCAACCTACAAGTTGCGAAACCGGCTGGGAGAGTCTCTAAGCGACTTCAATAAATCCAGCTACTGCCGGCTGCTGGACATTTTATTCAGTTTTATAATTTAATAGTTTTAAAAACTGTATGTAAACACCTGTTATGCTGTGTGTATCGGTCAATCAATTATATATAACTACTTTAGATGTGGCTGTCCTACTTTTAAAATTATATAATAAGTTGTGCCTGTGTCAGCGTTCTTTTCAGCGATCTGGAGAGATTGAAGGTGTCATACGAAACTGGCCGAATGCAAATATTCGTATGTGAGTTACTTCTCACCCTTACTGGATTTATCACATCTGCCGTACCATTATGGTCGTTCAGAGTTATTTTTTCCCTACTTTACATAAATTACTGACACAGAGCGCCATATCAGCTTACGCTAAAGCATTAAAAGTTACGCCATGTTCTTTTAATGACACAATAACTCCTTCTTCTTTCTAACGTGCCCTTTATTAGTGTCCGAACGTTAAAGGTTTTAAACAGACGTATTCATTAACATTTTCTCTTAATTAGCTACAGTTACAAGAACCTCCGGTAATTACATTAAACGGTTTGCAAAGAGCAGGCGGCACAATACCTTCAACTTATTTATCATGTTGCCATCAAAGAGAAAGGTGCAATTCACGCCATTATCTATTTTAAGACACATTGTGTTCCAGTTTTCTCTCGAAAAGTGTGGAAGAAATTGGTTCTCATGTGATTCAATGAGATCCAACATAGGGATTATTTACATATTTGCCCCAAATCCTGGGATCATAAATCAATCACATGACAACTACCCACTGTCTACTAGTCAGCATCCTTGCCAAGTGTTTGTGTTTTGTCCAATTACTGTAAAAGATGAAAGCCGCTACTACTTGTTAAAATTTAACTTGATTGCATAGCAAGTTGCAATACCGGCTTTGAAGCCCTAAAAATAATTCTCTTACATTAAATTTGGCCCATGAATGAACAGTAAAGCGATCTGACTACAGTCATTAAAATACGAGGTAGTAAGCAAACTTCCATAGCGCAACAGAACATATAACTGGATCTTTAACGTAAAGGAAGATGAATCGCAATCCCGATCTTCAGCCGTCCTAATACAACCTTTACGTATAAATACCTCCCTCCTTGTAGGAAAGACGTGTAACTGCATTTAGCATGTGGTAATGCTTAACAGTAAGGAAATGATTAAATGAAACGCAAAGTTTCGATGTATTCATTGCTGCAGAAGGTGTCTTGAAGTTCTCTGCTGCACTTACCTTGTCGGATGAAAATCACGCATAAAAGAACGAAATATTATGTCTGCTGAAGGCAGCATATTATAAGTTTATTTTGCTCGATCCTTCTACTAATATGAACAAAATATAAGCACACGTACCAGTGGCCATTAAAATTTGTAGCATTGAAAAGTAACTCCAGGAGAAAAATAATTCGTGGTATATTTTAAACTACCTTCAATCAGACACGAAAATTCATGAAGAGCTAATGCAAAAGTCATCTCATGGACTCCGTTGGCGTACGATACCGAACATTCGCATCAAAAACAGAAAAATAACCCCAAGTGCCTTACAATCGTCGTAATACTATATCACACGGCTCTCTGAAAGACAGTTATTGATCCCCGCGTAGTCAAAGAAAGATGCGATCGGAACAGATACCTAACCCTGCTCACAGTGATATACAACTGCAAACGCAAATCCTATAGCAAGAACAGAATAATCAAGCGATATGGAATTAAGCCACGCAAGGGAGTAGCGATCTGACCAATACTGCTGCTTAATAATGCCCACCTCAATACAAAATTCTGGCTTTATAAGCTGTACAAATCATCAGCAAGCAAATACATGTGAAATAGCGTCCGGCATAGACCTAGCAAAGAGGAAGAGTAGCAATTTCTCCGCACGCATCGCATCACCGATTTCGCAAGTCGGCGCTCAGCAATCTGATTGAATGTTGAGGCTCTGCCCTCAAAGTACTTCACAAAGACATATTTCTCTATACTCAGTCAAACGAAAATATGAGCTATAATGTCGTTGAGTCATGTGAGTCGTTCGCAGCTCCCACATCGATACATGAGATGAATGACGTTTATAACAGACGGTTTTCAGAGTACTGCATACACTCTATAAGATAAGTTTCCCTTTTTCTTCCTCACAATCTATTACTGCTAGAAAGATAATGTTAATCGTAATGAAATATTTGACTGATAGCCCATTGATGCTCAACATATTAACTGCTCCTGAAAACAACAGCCCCATATGGAAAATTCTTTAAATTAAACGTTAGGGATATAAAATTAAATGATCGTATTGCATTCTTGAGCGCGAGACCTGGTCTGGAGTTCGTTAACCACCTAGGAGATGTCTTTCTATTTCACGCCACGTAAGCGTGTTGAGACAAGGTGAAACGATTGGGAAAAAAACGAACATGCAGTACCCGAACTATGAAAATCTCCGATCCGGCCCGGAATCGAATCCGTGACACCGCGATTTTAAGATATTAACGCTAACCATTAGGCCGTGAGCCACAGACAGAATGGATATAAAATATCATAACAAAATTCACATTTGAAACCACGACGTAACCGATGCTGTTAAAACTGTAATTACTTCTGACTAAAAGTTTTTTCAGAGCAATTTCTGAAGTTAACTACACTGGGAAAAGGAAGAAAGGTTGGGCTCTAGCAACCACTGACTACAAAGTCATTAAAAACGAAGCACAGCTTCGGATTGGTCAAATATCGGGGGGGGGGGGGGGGGGGAGACTGCTAGAAATTTACCGTAATCGATATACGGGGTCGTGAATAAAAACATAACAGAATCATTTAACCACACATACACATCGAAAGCCGCGAACATCAAACGTAAAATACATAAAAGCCCAAAATCCCAACATGACAGGAAAGGCGCATTTCTCCAGCATCAACAGGCAAGACGACAGATGGTTTCGTTTTACTATAACATTTTGTTTTTTTTCGCTAGTATGTATCTGAGTCTTTAAGTTACGAGAGATGCTCGCGCATAACAATAGTGCGGTGTCTCGTTAGATGTGTCCCTTAGCGCAAGCTTCATCTGCTTGACACTAGGACACAGGTAAATTGGTTTCGTATTTTCTGTTGTATGTAGGTGTTTTAAATTGTTCTAACATGTTTTATTTATTAAGACAGAAGGTTTGAATTAGCTCAATTTTGAAAAATTTTGATGCGCATGGGTGTGTATCCATGGACATTAACGTGCGCGAGTGTCTCGCGCATACCACAATTGCCCTCTCTCGGTGAAACTGTTCTAGGGCTTCCACACCCTCTTCACGCTAGTTCACAGGCGAAGTACTGTTGCTATGCCGTGTTCGCATCGACCTTCTCTTCATAATTATGTTGTATAAATGGAGATGATGTTTTAACTACTGACGACGCCTTTGGCACGATTGTTTTATGTATCTCCACTGCAGGATGTGATTTTAGTAAGTGACTAAAAGTTTTGTGTTTGTAATACTTTGGTAATTTTACAGTTACTTAAGCTATAAGTGTTTTTTTTCTTTCTTTCCCCCCCCCCCCCCACCCCCTACCCCCACTTCGTTTTTTCTCTCCTTTCCCCCTTTTCTTTCCCATCATCTGTCCAGGTTCACCCCCGTCTGCTCTCGGCTGTGGTATGTCATATTTGTGCCAACTTTTTAGTGCAGTGTTCAAGTGAGTGTTCAGTGTTGTGCGTCTTTTCAAAGTGTTGCGAACAGAAATCATGCTGTCGCTGGATGTGATTTTTATATCTCTTACGAACAGAAACCAGACTGTCGCCGTGTTTTTTAATTGTCCGTCTGTTATTTTACCTGTCTGCTTCCTGTGCATTTTATTAACATCATCAACCCTTTGTTTTATGTTTTCAGTTCCACAATTTTCCGCCATTTTACCATTTAAGTCACCTATTTTATCTTCGTATCTTTAACACAAATTCTGTAGGCTGAAGAGCGGCGTTCTAAGCTGCTGCCAGTCCGCCCCCTCCGGGGGGAATCGAAACTCAATAAAGTAAAGAAAATTCTTTCTCTGTTATGGTGCTAAGTTTTTGCTAATGAAGGCGTCTTCCTGTTCAGGTGTACATTTGCATCTGATGAAGTTATATTTAGATATACCGAAACCGTGGTCAAGGATTTCAATAGATATTTTACCTGCAACTGTTTATCTGTTATCATTTACCGTGAAGATTTTCAACAGTTGCTGTTTCAGCCATGTTTAAAATCTTGAAATATAAACATGTTCTATCTCGGAAACCACTCGCAATAGAGTTTTTCTTTAGAATCACTCATGCTATCGTATCTCAAAGCATCTACCTCTCCTCGTGACTCACGCTGTGTATACGAGAAATCCTGTTAATATGTCAAAACGAAGATATTCGAGGTACAGGCTGAACGTTGTAATAAAAGCGCCAAAACATATCGGTTCTTCTTACTCAGAGTTTCTCTTCCTTTGGAAGACTGAAAACCATTCGGGAGACGAACTTTTCCCGTTACTTAGGAACAGCCATACATAAACAAAATGTTCGGCACTATCACATCTGCTAAGTGAAATAAATGATAATTTACGGTGATTGCGGTACTGTAAACAGTCAATCATATTCTATTATAATGACCAATACTAAAATGGCCAAGTAAGGTGTGAATTTCTCTTTCTACGTTATACGAGGAGGAAAATCCAAAACCAAAACTTGAAATATGAAATTCACCTTCTACGGAAAGAAAGCATAAGTAATTCACACTAAAAAACACACACAGGAATTGCAAATGGTTGAAACTTTAGACATTATGGGAGAACAATGGGAAAGATTAAAAACGCCCATGTTGAAAATAGCGAATGTGGTACAAGGGAAAAGTAAAGCATCAAATCGGAAAAGGTGTCTGAAAATATAGAATACGATAATAGCTGACAATATTAAAGGAAAACAAAATGATTGTAACGTCTATTTACAAAAACGAACAAACTAAGCCTGGGAAATATACAAACAGAAAAGAAATAAAACAAGGAATGTAATAAAAAAATACCATAGTGAATAATGGGAAAGATTCATTGCTAATGTTGAACATGACATTCACAGAAGACCGAATATAGCGTTTAAACTTATGAAGGATATGAATAAAATGGAGAAATACACTGCGAACATTAACGCAGTAACAGAAATCAATGGATACACCGTTGTGGAATGTTGAAGAAAGCTATTCTATAAAAATTCATAATAATTATGTAGATCAGAGAGAGATAAAATAATTTAAAGCAGCCTGAAATGTAACAAAAAAAAAACAGAAAAGCTCATGGCCTAGATGTCATTAATGCTGAAGTAATCAAGTATGGAGCAATCACTGTAGAAGTTTGCTTACTCCATTTTTTAAATAGGTGTCGGAAGAACTGTGCTGTACCTGACGAATGGAACACAGTCGAGGAAATTTCTATATTTAAACAAGGCAATAGGAAAGACACAGGCTCCGGCCGGGGTGGCCGAGCGGTTCTAGGCGCTACAGTCTGGAACCGCACGACCGCTACGGTCGCAGGTTCGAACCCTGCCTCGGGCATGGACCTTAGGTTATTTAGGTTTAAGTAGTTTTAAGTTCTAGGGGACTGATGACCTCAGAAGTTAAGTCCCACAGTGCTCAGAGCCATTTGAACCAAAGACACAGGCAATTATAAAGGGATAAGTTTAGTAAATGCAGGATATAATCAAAGACTACAAACTATCGCTGATACATTAGTCTCAGAAGAACAATCAGGCTTCAGAAAGGGATTTTCGTGTAATGATAATACCTGTATAATAAGAGAAATTACTGAAAAACTTTGGGAATTTGGATTAGAAACGCATTTCGCATTTATTGATTTTTAAGAAAGCCTTTGATAAGGTAAAAAGACACCTTTCGTGGAAAATGTTACACGAAAGATTTTCCTAAACTTCTTGTCAATACCATAAAGAGTCTATATGTAAATACAGAAATAGTTCAGGTTCAGAAATATCAGATGAAACTTTAATAAATCAAAGTGTTCAATAAGGATACAGCTACGAACCACTTTATTTAGTTTGTACTCGTATACTGACGACCTAAATATAAAGTGAAAAGATAAAATACACTTGGAAATTGAAATAGGATCTAGTGCACCATTAAATAATTTGTTGTATACTGATGGCCAGATAATTATACAAGTAACAGAACATAATTTATAATGAGCAGTACACAGCTTTAACCAAATCGCAGTATATTACAATTTAACTGTATCTCCCCATAAAACAAAGATAATCGCTTTCGAAGGAAAGAATCCAGTCAGATGGAAAATGATAACAAATGATAAAATTTTAGAATAACTATTCCACTTCTGTTATCTAGGATGTGATAATAGTTTTAACTATGACAGAGACATCGAGAAGAATGTTAATAAATATCACCGCTATCTACGGAACAACTGGAAGAACTTTGGGAAGAAAAACAAGTAAAGAAACACAAATGTAATTCTATAAAGTTATGGCTGCACCTACTTTTCTATATGGTTTCGAATCATGGGCGGCAACAAAAAAAAATGAAAAAAGAAAAATCACATATACAAGCAACAGAGATGAAGTTCATGATATACGTGAGAGGCTGTAATGAATAAAATAAGGAATGAAACAATGCGATCATATTTAAAAATCTTTTCTGTTAATGACAAGATAGAAGAGAACAGAATGAAATGGAAGGATCATGTTGATAGAACGACATAAAAAGGAGTGCCCGAAAAGATTATGAATTATCGGTCAGCTGGATAGAGGAAACTAGGTAAATCTCGTAGCAGGCGGGTGAATGGGTGATAGAGATTGGAACAGGTGATTATAGCACCTAATTCTTGGAAGCAAATGTTATCCAACAGGTGTCTCTTCTACCATGGACTATTCATATCCGGTTCCTCTACAATGGCGTCTACTACTGAAGGTAGATAGCACATCAGGTGATGGAAAGATTATCAACAGAGTGAGAGAACATCATTAACGATTTAGCACCTGTCAAACACATGAAAATGTGACTCGTCGCTTTAGTAATTTTTTCCTGTAACTTTGACGGAATACGCCTCCGGATATTTGTAATTCCATTCAAAATATTATTTACTCAGTGCCCTATACATGGCGCAGGTAGTTGTAACAGAAATTTAGCCACCTTACCATAACTGTTAACTGATGGTATGGTTGTGGGTTTCAAGAGAAGTTGTCGATAGCAATTTTGTTAAGAATGTTTAGACTACTGAGCACAATTTTGTTAACAATGTTTAGACTACTGAGCACAATTTTTAAACTACGAAAACTTGGCGCCACGTGCTGTGGGTTGTTTGTGGGATTGCCTTGTTGCTGGATGCTCTGGACAACGCATGATCGCAAATGCTTTGTCTGTTGGAGATCTCGATGTATCCCCACGCTCGATGGTAGCGCGCCGGCCTTCCACTCTGAAGGCCTGGGGGCGAATCCACCAGAGTCCCGACACATCCACTGTAGTTTCATGATAGGACGTACCGGGAACATACTCGTCAACAGCTGCTAGTTCGCCTACAGAAAGTCTTTTAAAAATTGTGTTGGCCCTGAAAAGGGCCTTTTTTGTGGCTAGGACATCGTTTGCTTGAAGCAGGTGCTCGAATTGGCGACCCTAAGACGCTACACATGCTTGGTAGCGTCGAACGGTGTTTTGCAGATTCCAGGCAAGGCCTGATGTGATTGGCGCCATGTTCAAGGCGATCCATTATTTCCTCTTCGTTTGTAGGTGGTTAGCGTCCGGGTGGGTGAACTAGAACCTTGAAGAACCCGACAGGTAAAGGTCCGGTGGTGTGAGGTCTGGTCATCGCGGAGGCCATGTCCTATGAGCACGTCTGCCAATTACCCGGTCGTCGAAAAGTTTATTTAAATGTCTGCGTAAAACACAACTGTTACCTGCCGGCTCCCCATCATGCTGCAACCACATGCGTAGCCATATGTCCAGGGGCACATCTTCCAGCAGGCCGGGTAGAGTTTCTAGCAAAAAGTGAATGTAATTCGACCGGGTAAGTCGAGGAGGTAGACAGACCGACCGAATCAGATGGTCACCCACAATAGCTGCCCAAATGCTGTGCGAAAATCGTTCCTGGTGTCCGTGGACGTAAGTGACGTGAGGATTTCCCCTCGCCCAGTAATGAGCGTTTAGAGTGCTGTAAAGGCCATCCCGATGGAAGGTGCACTCGTCAGTAAACAACACAATGATGGGGAAGTGGGGATCTCGTATAAAACGTTGCAGAGACCACCGCGAAACCCTGGCCTGTGCTCACAGTCCGCCACGGGATTTAGGTTTTGGACAGGGTGCAAACTAAATAAATGCTGACCGTCATTCCTCAAAACCTGCCACCCTAACCGATGAGTGACCCCCATGTCGTGTTCCACCGCTCGAGTACTTGTCGTAGGTGCTTCCTCGAAGCGCTCGAGAACAGTCTCTTCAAATGCAGCATCCCGTCGTACTTGAGGTCTTCCAGCATCCACATGATATCCCGTTAACGAGCCTTTCTCGACAAGTCGCCGGTGAATTGCTGTAAACGTTTGCGAGTGTGGGTAGCGTCTTGCTGGGTATCGTTCCTCTTACAACCGTCGAGCTTCATGCGCATTACCATCGGGTAGTCCATAAACAAAAACCATACCTCGTTGTTCTTCAAACGAATACTGTGCCGCCATGCTTACTGTATGAATAAATCGCAGGTGACTTGTGTGTGCTCCGAAGAGAAGCTTACATGTGAATGCCTCTGACGTGAGGTGGAGACAAACAGCAAGACCATTCGACACGTGTGCGTGTCACGTTGGGGCAGCGAGGGACGTTAGTATGTGTGAACCGACAACCGACAAACGGCAACAGGGCAATCCCACAGTAAATCGGAGCGCGTAGCGCCAAGTTTCCGTAGTTTAAAAATGATGCGTTGTCGACCAACACAACATTAGTAATTTTGTTTCCTACTGATATAAGCTATCCAGAGTTAAAATTTCGTGGTGCAATTATTCTCCACCCTGTATAAAGCATAAACAACGACACTCACAGTACAACGTGAACATTTGCTTAAGGGCCTATTGCTATCGTTCTGCCATGTGATAGAGAATGCAGTCTCCTAAAGCAATCACATGTTTCGTTCGCCAACGGGCAAGAACTAAAAAACTATCGTCCTTGTCGGAATTAGGGAACGCATATCCATAAGCCACAATAACCATGTTTATACTAAGTCGGCGAGAAAGAAGGTGTCCAACGATTGACATCGGACTCCACGCTAGGTGCCGAACCGCTACTCTTTCTTCAGCTCAATAAGTGGTGTACTAGGAAGCAAAACGAGAAAGTTTGAGGATTCCTTCCACTCTGCTCTGTAAAGGTCCCATTCGTCTTGCCGTCAAATTTATTCCATATTTTTAGATTTGTAGAAGGCTTTTGACACCGTTTCTCACAAGCTACTTCTAATTAAATTGCGTGCCTATGGAGTATGATGACAGTTGTGTGACTGAATTCGTGATTTCCTGCCAGAAAGGTTATAGATCGTAATAATAGACGGAAAATTATAGAGTAAAACGGAAGTAACATGTCGCGTTCTCCAAAGAAGTGTTATAGGCCTTCTGTTGTTCCTGATCTGTTGCTGAACGATTTAGGAGACAATCTAAGCAGCTGTCTTAGATTTTTTGCAGATGAAGCTGTCATTTAATTTCATATAAAGTCATCAAATGATCAAACCTAATCATAAAATGATTTAGATAAGATATCTGTATGGTGCAAAAAGCGACAATTCACTATAAGTCATGGAAAGTGTGAAGTCATCCACATGAGCACTAAAAGGAATCCGCTAAATTTGAGTTACACGATAAATCACACAAATACAAAGGCTGTAAATTCAACTGAATACTTCTGGATTACAATTACGAATAACTTAAATTGGAAACAACATGTAGATGATGTTGCGGGGAAAGCAAACCAAAGACTGTGATTTATTGGTAAAATACTTAGGAAATGTAACAAGTTTACTAAAGAGAGTCCTTACACTAAGCTTGCCCACCCGCTTCTGCAGCATTGTTGCGCGGTGTGGTATCCGCATTATATAGGATTGACGGAGGACATCGATGAAGTTCAAAGAAGGGCAGCTCGTTTTGTATGATTACACACTAAAGGAAAGAGTGCCAGGGACATGATACACGAATTGGGACGGTAGTCATTAGAACGAAGGTGTTTTCTGCTGCAGCCGGACTTCCTCAAGAGATTTCAATCGCCAATTTTCTCCTCAAAGTGTGAAAATATTTTGTTGCCGCCATCTACGTATGGATAAATGATCATCACAATAAAATAAAAGCAAGCGGAGCTCGCATGGAAAGACTTAAATATCGGTTCTTCTAGCACGCTGTTCAAGAGTGGAACGGTAGAAAAGTAGTTTAAATGTTGTTCTGCCAAGCACTTAACTGTGGATTGAACAAAAATGGTTCAAATGGCTCTGAGCACTATGGGACTCAACGTCTGAGGTCATCAGTCCCCTAGAACTTAGGACTACTTAAACCTAACTAACCTAAGGACATCACACACATCCATGCCCGAGGCAGGATTCAAACCTGCGACCGTAGTGGTCGTAGGTTCCATACTAAAGCGCCTAGAACCGCTCGGCCACACCGGCCGGCGTGGATTGAACAGTAATCGTGTAATGTAGACTGCAAGATAGCGACGTAAACTACGTAATTTCTTGTGGGCAGCATGACAACCAATCAAACTCTAATTTTGCAGCGATTTCTAAGGTCACAATATTTCTTGTCGCTCTCGCCTGTACTAAATCTACCTTTTAGTACAGTCTGAATAATTCCTAGAAATGCGTCAGAAATCTAAAGGGAATAAAAAGTCTGTTCCCCAGATTCAGAGAGAGGCAGCTGCCCCTCCCTTGCTACCTTTTGCGGACGCCTATCTACATTCCGGGACCACCGTGAGTTTTCTCGCACTTCTGTTTAGGAAGCAAACCGAAGAAGCGAAGAAAGGGAGAGTTAGAAGAAAAAGGACAGAGTGAGAGACAGAGACAGAAAGAGAGAGAGAGAGAGACAGGGAGATATGAAACCCGAAACCTGAGGTGTGCCCCGGGGCTGCTCTCGAACTGGGAGCCGTGTTGACACAAATCGCGCCTCGAGTTCCCGGTATTGGCACAAGGCAGGCCGGGCCGAGCTGGGCGCGCTCGTTTCCCCGCGCGACGCTGACGCGTGTCACCGTGACGGCCCACGCTGAGCAAACGGCGCAGCGCCACTTGCGGCCCGTCCTGGCCGTACCACTTATACCGATAGCCGAGGAGGCAGCGGCGGCGGCGGCGGCGGCGGCGGCGGTGAGGCGCCCCTCCGCCCGAGGTCGCGCTTTCCAAGCGTCACGCGGAAAAGTCTCACAGAGGCGCGCCCCGCTGGTGACCCGTTAGAAAGTGCCGTCCTCTTTCACGGCTGAGTTACGGGAAAATGCGCCAACAGGCAGTCTGTACGACTGAGCGATGCTATTGCACCTGCTACGTGCGACGAAGTGAAGCGGGAAGCAAAATTCGACAGAATGGAAAAGATAAATATCGCACAGCTACCAACACCACATTCCCGGATGTTATTTTTAACATGTCTGAAGATACAGACATTGGTGACGATCTTGCTGCTGTACTAAATTTACGAAATTTATTCTCAACAGCGGAATCTATCTGATTTTAGCTGCATTATGTATGAATATACTACCAATTGGTGACATGAAAATTTGTGCCAGGACTGGACTGGAACCCAGATTCCCCGCTTGTCGCGAGAAATCGGCTTAAGGGGGGTAGGACGTTATACGGGCCGACTTGGAGCACGAGAGGCACCACTGGAGATTTTAATTTCCAGTGCCTATACTTTTACAAATAAATTCATAAAATTTTGTCAGCATGACCAAGAAGGATTCAGGATTCACACTCACAGCAGTGGAAGTTCAAAAACATAACAAAATAATTTTTTTACATGTGAAATTTCATCATTTTTTCACTTACTATTGGCTGCATTTGTTGCTATAGGTACATTTTTCTTCACAAGTAAGAGAGATTCTTTGATGAATTTTGCGCAGCATACAAACCATACTTACAAGTGTATGAAACTTTAGAATTTTCCAAATCTATTAAAAACTATGGTAAAAATTGAGATAATTAACTACAAAATTTTTTTTTCTAAACATGAAGCTTAACACGTACGAGCTCATTCATTTCTTCATAAATGAAATAGATTCTAGAGTTTCAGGCACCTGTAAGTATGGTTTGTATGCTGTGCAAAATTCATCGAACAGTCTCTCTTGCTTATGAAGAAAAGTGTACCTATAGCAACAAATGCAGCCAATAGTAAGTGAAAAAATGATGAAATTTCACACGTAAAAAAAAATTATTTTGTTATGTTTTTGAACTTCCACTGCTATCAGTGTGAATCCTGAATCCTTCCTGGTCATGCTGACAAAGTTTTATGAATTTATTTGTAAAAGTATAGGCACTGGAAATTAAAATCTCCTGTGGTGCCTCTCCTGCTCCAAGTCGGCCCGTTTGACGTCCTACCCCCCTTAACCATTTCCGCCATCCCACCACGCTACTAGACAGTATGATATATGGAAATTGTGTCGGTCCTGGAAGCGAATGAATTTCATGAATTTCTAGTTAAACATTTCCGATTCAACTCTAATGCACTGTATCGTGAAAGGGGGGAGGGGAGGCATTTATGCTACTTGGACTGAATGTAATTGGACTTATTTAATATTTCTGACGGTGTGGTTTCATGTTATCACAACGTAAAACTATCATTCTGAAAACATCCCCCAGACTGTGGCTAACCCAAGCCTCCACAATATCCTTTCTTCCACCATTGCTAGTTCCGTAAGTTAGGCACGAGAACTTCTGTGAAGTAAAGGCAAAGGTATCGGGTTCGAGTACCGATATGGAACATAGTTTCAATCTGCCAGGAAGTTTCAACATAAAACTGTCTGATATGAGTTTTATCCATAGTGGATGCTGTTGGACTCCGTGACTAGTCCTTTATAGAGTGTGGAAACATTTCCACTACCAGTCACAATAAAAGTTTATTTGTCACGCGACCGGTTTCGGGCTTGCGCCCATCTTACAACTGTTGTATCTGTTTAGTCACCAGAAAATATTTTTTTCGTATTTATAGAGCGATCTCCAGCATATAAATATGTACATGAATGTATAAATACCTGAAGATGGGTGCAAGCCCGAAGCTGGTCGTGTGACAAATAAATAACCTTTTACTGTGACTGGTAGCGGAAATTTTTCTACACCCTATAAACTGTCTGATACTTGATATGTTGCGTAAAATAAGTTTCTTGTGCACAGATTTTATCGTATCATTTCAGTTTTAAACATTTCACTCACAGCTACTGGTGCAAAAGAATTCGACCAACTGAAAAATGCTCGCAATGGTGCCCAGAAAAGAGGAATATGTTCCTGTTTATTAGAAGACTGTCAGAAAAGTTCCCTCATTGTACCTTCCTCAGCACATTTAACAAATTTCCCACGAATTTTGGAGTGAGAATGAATTCGCGCTCTTTTTAACACGCTTCTCACCTCTCACTCCCACAAGGCTCCCTAAATGTAACTTGCAAACACTCAATAGTCCACAACTTTAAGTCGTTCACTCCTATCCCCTCTCACTTGCCTATTCTCACTCACTCATTCAGCCCAACTCAGTGTTACTTTCTTCTGTCTCTCTAACTGTTCCAGTGCTGTGTCTCACAGAGTCGTTCGTTCTGCCTTACTGACTCCTCTTGCTGTCACTGCCTCCCTGTTGCTCTCTCCTACTGCCACTACCTCATTCATTCCATTCAGCTACCGCTGTCTCTTCTCACTTTCACTATCTCTCTCTTCCTCGCTGTCGCAGTCATAGACTCTGTCCGTCATTATCACTGACTCTCACCTCATTCTTTCCCTAGCAGGGTTCTGTCACCGTAAACTAGGTTCCATTGCCGCTGTACCCCTCTCTTTCTCCCAAGCTGCCATCATCTCCTTCGCAATTTCTACACCACAACCACGTCTACTGGGCGATCTGGCCATTCTGAAGACACAATGGGCCAACACAAGTGTGCATCTGTCCTTGGGGACCATTGCCATCCCTAGAAGCACTTTGTTTTTCCTCGACACGAAGCCGTCTACCAATACGACAACGCAACGCGTCACACAGCTCGCAGCGTACGTGCGTGGTTCGAAGAGCATTAGGATGAGTTAACCATACTCCCCTGGGCACCATACCCTCCTGATTTAAACTCAATCGATAATCTATCTGTCGCAACGTCTCGATCGAGCTGTGCGCGCCTTGGATAAACAACCGACAAACCTAGCGCAGTTTGCCACAGCACTGAGTCGGAGTGGCTGCACATCCCTGTCGGTTCCTTAGTGGTGGCACTAATCTCACTGGACAGTGTATAATGGTATGAGGGATCGAAACGAGGTTTTTAGTGCATTCTATAGTCAACTTAATTGATAACTACTATGAAGTAGTTGTAATTGGCGATATTCATTGAAGGCGCAGAGTGTTCCCCGCAGGAGAGCATCCGTTAATCTTGAAATGTCCAAGATTCATTTCATGAGATTGATATGGCACGTCTTTCTTGGCTTCCTAATTCGTTTCATTAGGTTATTATTGAGCTGGAAAATTTACTTTGGGAAGAATCCAGCAAACACCTACTAAACGTCGTATGGTATTTATATGCACTGATCCTCAGCAGAATATAAGCTTTTTGCAAGCGCAGGTGTGTGGAGAACATCACTGCAATCCTCGAGTTTATCGACAGTGATCGTGGGATGACAAATGGTGGAACACACATAGATCATAGTATATCAGAGATTACACAACATCTCTCGTTTACAAGGTCAACGATGTCTATGGTGAATCTTCAGTGTCGCAGGGACAATGTTTCCACATGCGTAAGCCACCTTGCTTGACGAATGAACATGACGCCGCCTCTGCCGAGCCATACACAGTGATCGACGATCTGTTGTGACCCAGAATGGCGCAGATTTGAAAGTGGGGTGTCAGGAACCTACACTCCAGGAAATGGAAAAAAGAACACATTGACACCGGTGTGTCAGACCCACCATACTTACTCCGGACACTGCGAGAGGGCTGTACAAGCAATGATCACACGCACGGCACAGAGGACACACCAGGAACCGCGGTGTTGGCCGTCGAATGGCGCTAGCTGCGCAGCATTTGTGCACCGCCGCCGTCAGTGTCAGCCAGTTTGCCGTGGCATACGGAGCTCCATCGCAGTCTTTAGCACTGGTAGCATGCCGCGACAGCGTGGACGTGAACCGTATGTGCAGTTGACGGACTTTGAGCGAGGGCGTATAGTGGGTATGCGGGAGGCCGGGTGGACGTACCGCCGAATTGCGCAACACATGGGGCGTGAGGTCTCCACAGTACATCGATGTTGTCGCCAGTGGTCGGCGGAAGGTGCACGTGCCCGTCGACCTGGGACCGGACCGCAGCGACGCACGGATGCACGCCAAGACCGTAGGATCCTACGCAGTGCCGTAGGGGACCGCACCGCCACTTCCCAGCAAATTAGGGACACTGTTGCTCCTGGGGTATCGGCGAGGACCATTCGCAACCGTCTCCATGAAGCTGGGCTACGGTCCCGCACACCGTTAGGCCGTCTTCCGCTCACGCCCCAACATCTTGCAGCCCGCCTCCAGTGGTGTCGCGACAGGCGTGAATGGAGGGACGAATGGAGACGTGTCGTCTTCAGCGATGAGAGTCGCTTCTGCCTTGGTGCCAATGATGGTCGTATGCGTGTTTGGCGCCGTGCAGGTGAGCGCCACAATCAGGACTGCATACGACCGAGGCACACAGGGCCAACACCCGGCATCATGGTGTGGGGAGCGATCTCCTACACTGGCCGTACACCACTGGTGATCGTCGAGGGGACACTGAATAGTGCACGGTACATCCAAACCGTCATCGAACCCATCGTTCTACCATTCCTAGACCGGCAAGGGAACTTGCTGTTCCAACAGGACAATGCATGTCCGCATGTATCCCGTGCCACCCAACGTGCTCTAGAAGGTATAAGTCAACTACCCTGGCCAGCAAGATCTCCGGATCTATCCCCCATTGAGCATGTTTGGGACTGGATGAAGCGTCGTCTCACGCGGTCTGCACGTCCAGCACGAACGCTGGTCCAACTGAGGCGCCAGGTGGAAATGGCATGGCAAGCCGTTCCACAGGACTACATCCAGCATCTCTACGATCGTCTCCATGGGAGAATAGCAGCCTGCATTGCTGCGAAAGGTGGATATACACTGTACTAGTGCCGACATTATTCGGTTATTTTTTATACAGACTTTTCAGTTCCGATTAAATATCGTAGGAGTCTGGTAAGTAATTTCGAAGGCTACGGAATGTATCTGTCTAACTCAGCATGTAACTGAAACCGCTATCTCCTGCTATTGGGTAGTATATATCTCTTAAGATCCGCCTACAAACAGTCCCTTTTGTAACTAGCGAGCCTGTTTTAAAGCATTTGCAATGAAAACGTTACAATCTAGTTTTAATTCAAGCGCTGAGGAGTTTTAAATAATGGGAAGCGATCAGACTATGTGCACACGAGACCTATAGCTTGATCGTTGATTACGGAAATAACTGTTTGAATACAGTCACGTGGAACGTGGATGCTGTACCTTTCGTGGTCATCTTAGTTCTAGTCATCGTTATCAACTGTAGTGGCTGGGATCTATTACGACTATCATAGTATATAAATATCGATTTACGTTTCAGAAGCATGTTTGTTCTAGTAGAACGGACAGTGTTCTTCAACGGAATGAACTGCAGTTCTTCATAATAAATGACTAAGTTGCACTGATCACTTTTTGAGCTCTTGGTACTATGTACAATGCCATCTAGACTGAGCGCTGTCATAAAAGGTTTCAATTCGAATCATAATGTATTTCACGATAATTACATGCCATAGCATTATGTAAGGGAAGTTTTTTAAGTTCTTGTATTTACGTAGATGGAAGCGTAAGCGGAAGTAGTTGTTATCCGAAAGCATGAGTGAAATTACTTGATTTTGATCTTCGTAAAAGCCTTTCGGTTACTAGAAACAATAATAGTCTAATTTCCCTCTTCACTGTTTCTTTTTTTATTAACCTGCCTACAATTTCACTCGTTTGTTACTGGAAGTTTTTCGTATATATACCTTGTCCACAATTTATCTCAGTATCAGATTCTTAGAATGTTTCAAATACACTCTTTATGGGTGTCATGCGTGCAGGTTCAAATTACTACAAAACTTAGGAAGAGATCCATAATTATTTAATACCGTTCCACTATATTGCATTACCTTGTTCCATCTTGCATACGGGGTTGTTATAATTTAACTTTCACTATCTGATCCAGTGTAGACGGAAAACTATTTAACGTATGGGTATCGAACTTTGTAGGAACGATTTTCAGAAGATGCACTGTAAGATTTGCGTTGTTAGTAGTGTCAGTGTCATGACTAGGCGTTAGGCGCCGGTTCTGTCACTGTGACATAGGATTCAGTGTGAATTACAGTTGCAGACAATCAACGTGGTTCTCGACGAGGTGAGAAGGGCTTTACTCTTACAATATCGACTCAGAACATCTTCAGCCGTCTAAATTTCCAGTTGCTATGTTATTTGAGCAAGTTACAGCGCTACATTATGCCGTCTACAGGACCCGGACCGACGTGTAGAAAGAATCTCACCTCTACTCCAGTCTGAAACCGGTTGCTCAAATAAACTAACAACTGCAAATTTAAACGGTTCAAGATGTTTTAATTCGACATTTTATGCTGAACAGCAGAGGTCTGCCAACAATCTGTATAAAGATGGACTTAAAGAGACTTTACTCTTAAAACTGTTTTATCAAAACAACAGCAATAGTGCTACCGTTCTTCGCGAGTATCGACGCATTATAGGAATGTGGGAAGACCCTCTTTCCTCACTAGGTTTGAATAACATCATTCGCAAGTCCGATATAACTGGTGATTTGGAAAATGCTCCTGGAAGAGGCCGATGTGTCAAATTCGACGTACATTAAAAGACGTCATTCACCTCCAAGGATGAGCTACGTCACTTGAGTTACAGAAAAGAAATACAAAGGGTTTTAATGTCCTAATATTGTAATTGTGGCCTAAGCATTTTTGTACATATGTTGCAGATATCCAGATCGACAAACGGCTGCCAAACCCATCAACTGTGTAGCAAAGCAGAGATTGGTCAGCAGCGACAGTGGAGTCCAGAGGAAAACTTAAGACGTAAAACTTGGAAACTCGTCTTCTAGTGTCGTAGTGTGAGTGTGTTAACGTGTGCTGTGAGAAGTAACAAAAATGGTGTGGATATTCGTCGAGTTATTTGGAAGCCGGCCGGTGTGGCCGTGCGGTTCTAGGCGCTTCAGTCTGGAGCAGCGTGACCACTACGGTCGCAGGTTCGAATCCTGCCTCGGGCATGGATGTGTGTGATGTCCTTAGGTTAGTTAGGTTTAAGTAGTTCTAAGTTCTAGGGGACTGATGACCACAGATGTTAAGTCCCATAGTGCTCAGAGCCATTTGAACCATTTTTTGAAGTTATTTGGAAAGTTCTTCAAACATAAAATATACAGCAATACGACAAAATTCCACGTACAGTTTCTAGTTATTTGAAAGAGATTTACATATGAAAACTGTTTGCAAGTACCCATGACGTGTAACAGTATTTTGAATCAAAGGTATTAATTATTCTTTGTGTTACGTCAAATGAACTCCCGTTAATTAAAAAGATAAAACTTGAAGGTTATTAAAAGTGGTCATATTTACTAAGAAGTAACTCCATAGTGAAGATAAAACAATAAAGTTAAATGAAATTGTCGTTAATACTTTAGTCACAAGAATTCTCGATCAGAGATGCTGTTTACGTAATAGTGGCATATGAATGAGAACGTTTGTCATATCTTTGGGTCAGCTAAAGGAAAGATAAATTTTTACGCTAAATAGCAAGACTCGAGAACTAACTATATACAACAGGTATTAAACCAATTCAATTAGAATTATTTTAATAATGGTGTCAATATATTCTGCAATAAGTAATAGTATACCAGAATAAACTGATGATCCCTTAACAGTTTGTTAGATTAATTAAACTGAATTACAGCGTATTATCGTAGTGTGAAGCTATGACTTTGCATTAATTACAGTGGTTTTCTATTGAGAATTGCTTTACTATAGTAATTAAAAGCGTTTTTGAGAGTCTTCGCATATAACATAATTGCAATTAAAGCGGCTGTTTTGATAACACGTTACGTAACTGAAGCTGTTAACGTAAACGTTGTGTGTAGGTTTAAAAGTCGTAATACTGGTACCCTGTGTTTGCATGTAAACACTGACTGTTACGTGATGCTATTGACTCTAAGTCATCATCAATTGCTAGAGTCTAATCGAGTTTAACAATTATTGTTAGTCATCTCAGCTGAATTAACAGAACGGTTGACTTTTTGCTACGTACTGGACACTGTGAAAGAGGTTGTATGCGATTGCGCATCGTGTATAAAATTTATTTAATTTTTCTGGCTTTATCTTTGTCAAACAAAATCGTGATGAATGCCATTCTTGTAATCTCCTGAATAATAACATTACTTACGTAGAGTTATAGAGTAAGCTATTCTAACTTACTCCGACGCAGGGCAGGAGACATCATATACGTATGCCGTTGAACTTTGACGTAGTTTTATGTTACCCTTGCCATGGTTGAGAATGCTGGAAGCAATATGCTATCTTCAAGCTGCGCACGATTTTTGTCATGACAGCTGAACATGCCATGGCCCACCGTTCTAAAAGTGCTGAGAACAATATTGCGAAATGCGGTTCCAGGATATCGTGGATGCAGATGGTCGTCACAATGAGCAACATTTGTAACGTTGGACGTAAATATGGTACGCATTAACTACCCTCTCATGTGGAAATTGAAATGTGTTTCTTTCAACCTTTTTATTCATTATTTTTCGCCCGCATGTTCTTACATGTTTCCACAAAGTTTCACTCTCCTGCAATCACTCGTTTTTCATGGGGCCCCTCTCAAGTAAGTTTAATTATAACCAATCTGTATTTCAGGCACTGGTGTTAACGAATACTATTCGAATAATTTCGCAACGAAGTTTCCTATCTCGGTATAGAGGCTTGCACTCTATGAGTCTCATGACTCAGCCGTATACTAGGATCCAAGAGTTGGTTGTACGAATTTCCCCAACCTTTAGCCTGTATGATACAGAATTAAGAGATGTGATCAAGGCGGAAATCATTAATTGCAAGTGCATCATTGTTGCAACCTGATGTAAGTAATTTCATTCCTTTATTAAACAACGTTTAATATTACAATATATACCATGTACATTACGTTACAAATAGCGAGACGGTAGAAACATTTCACAACCACAAAACACTGTTGTAACTACAATGGATCATAAGAGTGCTGAATTTTACAAAGCAGCCGAAATGCATCACATTGAACCTATAGACAAAGAATATTTTACTCACTGGCATATTCCAGCAAACATCTTCTATGTTCTACGTTTAGTATAACACAACTAGTACATTCCAATGGCACCAGTAGTTAAAACTAACTTAGCGACGATTGTGCAGTTTGGTTCTTCAGTTACACACAAACAACTCAAATAGGCTGTTCTGGTGCAACAAAAATGAAAAATAATTTCAACAAATAAAACGATTGTATAGAACAGTATTGGAAAATTAACTATAGGTAAATTTCATGAGACTTTATTACAACGAACGTTTTTTTTTTTAACTCAGCGCAGAGGAATTAGACTTTTCATATCTACGGAATGAGATTTCGACGTACACTTTAAACTGAAGTTCTACTATATTTCTCAGTCTAGACTGGGAATTATGTGAACGGTTAAGGCTTAATACAAATTAAAGTGGCCCTATCAGCAGCAGCAACAATGCGACTGTCTTTCTATCCCTAGTACCACGCAGTTCTGATACTCGCCGTACCAATGTGAGCAAACTCGCTCCCATTTACTATTCCAGTATAACTTGTAGATTAATGTGTGGAGTTTCCAGCCACATCGAAGCTTCCAGTGTGGCTTGGTCAGGTGCTTTTCGCTCTTGGAATAGAAGTCTACTGGAAGTATCACACATCGTCTGCACTTCGTGGGAGTAAAAAATGGTTACATATTACAGGTAATGATACTTGTCCGACCACTCGTTTCCGGTGGGTGAAGCTAATGTTTTTGCTTTACAGTTTACTAATAATAAATTCAGTAGTTTATTTAATTGTTCAGATGAATAATTATTCTAATTTTCATACCTAATATTATGTGCATAAATTCCCAATACAGTTCAGACATAGATGTCGCTAAGTCAGCACCATTGGGCTAGCGATTATTAGCCAAAAAAAGAAAATCTGCTTGATAAGTAAAGAGCTTTCACCAGTATTCTTCCTGAGATTATTCAACCAAGCCAGAGTTGAAAAGGCCTAGAGTACCAGTAGAAACAATGACACAGCAAAAACACTCAAACGGTTTTTTAGCCACCGACAATGAACAGGTAAACCTTCTAATATGTGGATGTGGAATAAAGGTGACCGATTACAGTTTACCATCGCACAGATAACTAGAGAAGATTATTTGTCTGCTACAGTGCGAGTTATCATACAGAGAGAAGAATACACGAAATTTGATCGCGTAAGTACTAAAAAGGAGCCAACAAACGACACAGAGTTCGGCATATCTTAATGTTTCCAGGGAGACATTACCTACATCTACAGTAAAACGTCCAAAAGGCATCAGAAGGCATGTACACTCACGCTTCAAAAATTTCGCTTCCTTGACAGGAATCACACAAGATCCCGAAATCTGTACGGACTTATCCACCAGCAGGGGCTCGTCGAGTTTGACAAACACGGTAACTACTTTCCGTCGTGACTAGTTCCGACTCCGTTTCACACATTTGTTAAGAAGAATGGCTCTCGTTACATCTGCCTCTTTCATCGTTCCCGTATATACCCATGCCTACCCATTGCTCTCTATAAACCATTATTCCTAGGTACTAGCCGCAGTGTTTCATTCTTTATCCGGAAGTTCTACAGGTGTATATTGACTATTTTATTCTTTATTTTTCCTTCAATTACCATTTTGAGTTTGCTTCGTTGGTAACGACTTTATTCAGAATACAAACAAATATTTTTATCTAATACTTATTCTCGAACATCCGCGCACAGCGTAATACGGACTCATTAGTGTTAGGGAACCGCAAAAGGATCAATAAACCTACAATCGACCGCTGTCGGTTTCATTTCCTTCGCGAGGCGACCGGTGGGTGTCAGTTATGAAAGCGAAACCCGGACAGAGGCTGCAACGCTAAATGCCCGTGCTAAGTGGCGCGCAGCGGCCAGGAAAGTCGACCAGCGCGATCTAATTGGAATGGCCAATAAATGCTTTCCCATCCCAACCAGGACTCCGTCCGTCAATAGAAAGTCTGCTCGTCTGCTACCTCCGCGACCTCTTTATCTCTTCCATTGCATCACTGACGCTCAGGTGACATAAGTCCTTTTTGTTGGGAGCACAACACATATGCACGATATGTAAGAGTCAATTATAAAACTGTTCTGTGGCAGGGTAACTGACTCGCAGTTGAGAATAAAAGTTTTAAAAAAATGGCTAGAAGTAATTTCCATGCACTAGTCCAATGCAAAGCAGCCATAAGCAAAATAAAAAAAGCATGCTAATTCACACTATGTCGCCTCAATCCTTGTTAGGCCAATTTCATATTCAAAAATAAAAGTAAAAATCCTGTTAATGTTCCGCGTTTTTGTAGTTAGTTTGAAAACTGATCATTAAGCGGCAGTTGGAGCTTGTGCTCTTTAAATAAGAAAGATTTAGTTCGAAATGAATGCTACAGAAAAGAACAGAGGGGTAAAGAAAATGGGGAAAAGTGTTTAAGAAGACAATTGACACCAGTGTCATCCATGTGGTAAGTCATTCAGAAATAGCTTAACGGGAAGACTATGAAGCAGTGAGGGTAGTATTTGCAGAAAAAGTTTAAAAGTTAATTGCATGATCCTGATTGTAAGAGAGGTCGTTGCAAACTTAGTAGATTAAACGAAACAGTGGCAGAGAATAAAAAGAAGCTCGTTGTTGTATGCCGTGCCTTTCTTTTTAATATTTTAAAATTTTTCCTTCCGTGTATGTTAGTATTGGTGATCGTTTCGTGTTTTACTCTTCAGCACTTTTGTGAACAACAATGAGAGTATGAATACCAAAACAGTACAGAAATACACAAAAAAATCTTCATTGGTGGATAGATCAGAGATGATCAGATGCTACCCTGAATACAAGACTGCAGATGGTAATACGACAGTCCGTTTATTTCAGAATTAAGAATATAAACTGCTAATATTTAGATAGCTTCTCCGTCTTCTTCTTCACTTTAAGCATTGTGATATAGCCTGGTACGGTACCTATGGTCTGCTCTCTGTACAGTTTCATTAATCATTCTTTTCTAGATGCTCATTTCATCTGAAACGATTCAAATACACTTATTTACTAACACTGTAAAATTTTCTGTTAGTATTCTGTTTATAAACCTGTCTATTTTCGTGTTGCCGGCTCCCCTCTTCTAAGAAATGTCACTTTTGATCATTTACATTACATTCTTGTTTCTGCTTAAGATGCAATATTCATTGCCACGTGCGAGCGTGGCATCAGCCTCAGAAAGTTACGTAAAAGGGGGTGTAACAAATCTTCCAGCCTAGAGAATGGAAGATTTGCATGACAGGAATGCACTGCCCGCTAAGCACCGTACTTGAGTTAAGGCCATATAAGGATAAGATGGACATGATAAAGCATAGCGGAAAGGAGAGTAAATATTTGTCGAATATTCAGACAGACGAGGGAAAAGTACACGAAATGAAACAATTTTTTTATACCTTGCTAGAGAAACTAAGAAAGGTTACAAAGGCAAATGTATCATCAGAAATAGATTCCCACAGGTGAAAAAGCTCTATTTTTATAAGAGTCAGCAGGTCAGAAATATCCATTCTCGGAGTTATTACTGCTTCTCTCAATTCAAGCACAATTTTTTTGATTTTACACTGACATAAATCTGGAGATATATCTGTCGAATATGATCCTCAACCTACATTTGTAGCAAACAAAAAGAAGGAGAAATGGCGTATGTATTTTGAATTATAAATCTTAAAAACACCTGTCTGGAATGGTACTTAACCGACTGGTTTTGGCTATCCTTTGCGTAGGATGATCTGGCCAACAGCACTAGATTTCTTCACAGTAGTGAAGGCAGGCATATCAATAATAAATGTCGTCGAAATGTAATAAAGATACTCAGTTTTTGGTTTTGATCCTCTACGGTGTCCTTTTCTATCCTTTTCTATTTTTTCCCATTTGCATTCACACTCAACAGTCTTTAAACAACTCCTAAATAGTGATTAGATAATTGTTGTCCAATTAGGACGCTTCGGAAAGAATTTTGTTTTGTTCCCCACAGAAGACAAATTTCTTTACGAATGTCTGTTCAATATTTATTGCTACGATCAAAGTATTGGCCATCGTGGAAAAGAGAACGATTTCATACAGACATGTGACTAATTTGACGATCTATCAACGGTCGCATACGAGTCTTCCACCTTACTGTACGTTCGGCTATAATATTCTGGTGCATACCTATAGCACGTAGTGTATACGTACGGCTCAGAACCGATGTAACTGCGCTGTCTTTATGTATGAACATAAGTTCAGTAATAAGTACACTACTGGCCATTAACATTGCTACACCAAGAAGAAATGCAGATGAAAAACGGGTATTCATTGGACAAATATATTATACTAGAAATGACATGTGATTACATTTTCACGCAATTGGGGCGCACAGATCCTGAGAAATCAGTACCCAGAACAACCACATTTGGCCGTAATAACAGCCTTGATACGCCTGGGCATTAAGTCAAACAGAGCTTGGATGGCGTGTACAGGTACAGCTGCCCATGCATTTTCAACACGATACCACAGTTCATCAGGAGTAGTGACTGACGTATTGTGACGAGCCAGTTGCTCGGCTACCATTGACCAGACGTTTTCAATTGGTGAGAGATCTGGAGTATGTGCTGGCCAGGGCAGCAGTCGAACATTTTCTGTTTCCTGAAAGACCCGTACAGGACCTGCAACATGCGGTCGTGCATTATCCTGTTGAAATGTAGGTTTTCGCAGGGATCGAGTGAAGGGTAGAGCCACGGGTCGTAACACATCTGAAATGTAACGTCCACTGTTCAAAGTGTCGTCAATGCGAACGAGAGGTGACCGAAACGTGTAACCAATGGCACCCCATACCATCACGCCAGGTGATACGCCAGTATGGCGATGACGAATACACGCTTCCAATGTGCGTTCACCGCGAAGTCGCCAAACACGGATGCGACAATCATGATGCTGTAAACAGAACCTGGATTTATCCGAAAAAATGACGTTTTGCCATTCATGCACCCAGGTTCATCGGTGAGTACATCATCGCAGGCACTCCTGTCTGTGATGCAGCGTCAAGGGTGACCGCAGCCAGGGTCTCCGAGCTGATAGTCCATGCTGCTGCAAACGTCGTCGAACTGTTCGTGCAGATGGTTGTTGTCATGCAAACGTCCCCATCTGTTGATTCACGGACCGAGACGTGGGTGCACAATCCGTTACAGCCATGCGGATAAGATGCCTGTCATCTCGACTGCTAGTGATACGAGGCCGTTGGCATCCAGCACGGCGTTCCGTATTACCCTCCTGAACCCACCGATTACATATTCTGCTAACAGGCACTGCATCTCGACCAACGCGAGCAGCAATGTCGCGATACGATAAACCGCAATCGCGATAGGCTACAATCCGACCTTTATCAAAGTCGGAAATTTGATGGTAGGCATTCCTCCTCCTTACACGAGACATCACAACAACGTTTCACCAGGCAACGCCGGTCAACTGCTGTTTGTGTATGAAAAATCGGTTGGAAACTTTCTTCATGTCAACGCGTTGTAGGTGTCCCCACCGGCGCCAGCCTTGTGTGAATGCTCTGAAAAGCTGATCATTTGCATATCACAGCATCTTCTTCCTTTCGGTTAAATTTCACGTCTTTAGCACGTCATCTTCGTGGTGTAGCAGTTTTAATGGCCAGTAGTGTAGTTACGCTCTTCACTTGTGAGCGAGTACCGACGGCCCTCCTATAGTCTTAAAACAGTAAAAGGTAAGAATGTAAGAAAGAGTATAAAAAAATATCAATTTCATTCACGTCCTCACGAACTGGATCTATTGAACTCAAGTCAGCCAATGGTCTAAATTACGCGTTGTGAATAATTACGAGAAGATCATTTTTCGCAAATTGTTACATAGTCACAGCAACCTTATCTATTTTTTAATGAGTTCTTACAAAGCTTTTTACTGGATGCTACTTAAGAGGCTAACTTCGCACTGTCGAATGTGAAACTGTAATGTGTCACTGTTTCGCAGTGACGAATGTGATGATTGATTCTGTAGCGAATGTTCTGTTAGTGTCGTATGATATTAGAAATCCATTACAGTCACGAAAACGGAAATGTTGACTGTAGGACTGGAAAGCAGGTTCGAGGACCTCGTCCCGACACTGCTAAGCCCTTAAATTAACTTCGATAATTACGAGAGGCGTCCGGTAGCCGCGCATGACACCAGCACAATACACGACAAGCTGTCCTCCTTACTGTATCCTCGGGACCGTTTATCTTAGTTGTACATCGCTACCTCCACACTCTTCTGCGACGATCATCGAGGTTTTGTTCGGAATCCAGTGCCACTGATCCACGTTCCATTCCAGGTCTACCCGTGCCCACCTTGTTCGCGCGCTACAGTGCTTTGAAAGGTTGAGAGGATGTTGTACTGTTGGTCGTAATCGACCCCTAGAGGCGAAATTGATCGCCTGGAGATGGTTGCATATATTCTAGTTCGACTGAACCCTTTGAATTACGTCCTAAAAGTCAGAGTGTAGTTGCACTGAATTATCGCGGAGTGCCTAAGAGGGTGATGTTGAGCACAGGAGACCATTACGAATCAGGTGTTCGAACATTTTTTGTCTCTTTGCGTAACTGAGTACTCGAAAGATGTCACTTTGTTGTATGCCAATGCGGCAGCCAACTTCACGTACCTGCAATACTTTTGCGGTAAACGACAATGTGCGCACTATCCTAGCTCGAAATTACTCTTGGAGGCATGAGGGCAGACTGCAGATCGTACGCTTGCCACATTGGCAGAGACAGTGCGCTCTACTGACTTCCCTGAGAATAACAAAGGTGCCTCTACGTAACGATCTTCTGTGCACAATGGCGTGTTGCGAAAAGTATATCCTATCAAAAAACTGTGCAATTATCTCTTTTGCGTCAGTTCTAGTTCTGTGTGGACCTATATCCCACGCTATGGTACATCCGCATTATTTTTATAGTTCGCCAGGCCTTTGTCAGAGCCCTCCTAGGCCATTGTCTCACTTTATCTCTGTCCAGAAATGGCATAGTGTTGGTGCAACATTTATGGTGCAACATTTACCTCTATACTGTCGAACAATTTTTGTATGGGATCCTCTCTGTTTTTTGCCTTTATCCCATTGATAGAGATTACCAGCAATAAAAGAGGTAAGTTGGCAGGTGATGACGATCGCATCCTTGACTTCACCCACCATAGAGGAGCGGAAGCGGTTAGGCTTTTGTACGAAAAGGGTTACTGCTCTGTTGAAGCTTGGTGACTGCTCCTACAGACTTAGCTGTGGGCAGAGCACAGGTGAAAGTATTTGAATTATGTAGTGTCTGAATTTAAGTCATTTTTGTTTCAGTTCATTTGGTAGTCAAGGATGATCATGCTAATTATCGTGAGACTAATTTCGTGTGAACGTTTAATATCATTCTTCAGTTTTTTTTAGCAAGAATACTTTTTGTATGAGGCAGCTAGGCTCCACGTGTAAGTAGAAAAAATGGACGTTGGCTTCCCCGACTGGTAGCGTAGCGGATTCACTCTCAATGTACAGGGTAAATTTATTAAACGGAATTACTAGAGCTATGAGATAGAATTTTAGACAGTTTGTGAGTTTTTTTAGAACTTGAAAGTCGGTGGTTTCGTGCACCCACACTGCCACGTGGTCAGTGGTACAATCTTAGCCCAATGTTGTTAACCTACTGTCAATGTGTGCGAGGGAATGGTATGAAATGCATTCCAAGTTTCTATTGAATATTTCTGTTGTAAATATTCATCTTTTCGCTGTAGGAATTTGGGTTTCTCAGCATAGTGCGAGTAGGGTAAAATGTACTGTATCTTAATATCGGTCAGTAGACCTCAATCTGTAATTATTTTTGTGGTTCAAGAATTGTGCAATTTGGAGTGCTTTCATGGCTTGTGGAACTTGATCACAGTTCGTCCCTTCACTAATTTTCAGGCAAATACTCACGCCTTCAGCGTTCGTGGATCGTTTTTAAGCTCTGCTATATTTGTGTAAATTTTGTCGAAAATGTTGTCGTGGTTTTTCTTTGTATGTATAGTACCATATGCTACCAAATGTTGATCATCCCTCATTTCATCTCACATCTTTAGCCAAGATACTTTCTGCTAAGTAGCAACTGGGGGTAGCGTCTTTGAATAGTCATCAAAACGTCCCCGGTCCCAGGTTCGAAACCCGCCGCGCTTAAATTTTGATTAATAATCAGGACTGGTGGCGGAAGACTTCCTGCATAAGAAGTCACCCTCATTCTGCCAACGGCCTTGTCAAAGAGGTCGGAGGAGTGACAGAGGTTCAGAGCACTCTCTTGTCCCCCTACGGGTGGAAGAATCAGCGTCGATCAAAGGCATGAGGATGCAGAAGGCAATGAAAACCACTGCATCAAAGACACATAACGTGTATCCATAAGACATGGTGCCTGTAATTGACAAAGTTCATAATGATGTCTCCAATGGCAGAAGATTTAGAAGTAGTCCCCCATTCACATCTCAAGGAGGGACTGCCAAAGGGGAGGTGATCATCAGAAACTTGAAAGTGGCAGGGAAGCTAGAAAATCTGGAAATGGAAATGCAAGAGCTCAATCTAGATATAATGGCAGAAAATGGTATAATGGGAGTAGGATTCGTTATGAATAGGAAGGAAGGGCAGGGAGTGTGTTACTGTGAGCAGTTCAGTTATATCTTGATATAATGGCAGAAAATGGTATAATGGGAGTAGGATTCGTTATGAATACGAAGAAAGGGCAGGGAGTGTGTTACTGTGAACAGTTCAGTGATAGGGTTGTTCTTATCAGAGTCGACAATGATAGTTCAGGTATACATGCCGAAGTAACAAGCTGCAGATGAGCAGATAGAGAAAGTATATGAGCTTATTGAAAGGATAATACTGTACGTAAAGGGAGATGAAAAACTGGTAGTCATAGGGGGCTGGAATACAGTTGTAGGGGAAGGAGTAGAAGAAAAGGTTACACGAGATTATGGACTTGGGACAAGGAATGGGAGAGGAGAAAATTTAATTGAGTTCTGTATAATTTCAGCCAGTAATAGTGAATTCTACGGTCAAGACCCACAAGAGGAGAAGGTACACTTGTAAAAGGCCGGTTAATACGGGAAGATTTTGGTTAGACTACATCATGGTCAGAGGGAGTTTCCGAAATCAGATACTGGATTATAAGGCGTACCTAGGATCAGATATAGAACCATATCACAATGTAGTAGTGATGAAAAGTAGGCTGAAATTTAAAAGATTGGTCAGGAAGAATCAGTAAGCAAAGAAGTGGGATACAGAAGTACTAGGGAATGACAAGATACGCTCTAAGTTCTCTAAGGCTATAGATACAGCAGTAAGGAATAGCTCAGTACACAGTACAGTTTAAGAGGAATGGACATCGGAAAAAAGAGGAATCATAGAAGTTACAAAGAAATACATAGATACAATGAAGGTAACTGCCAAGAAACCTTGGGTAACAGAAGAAATACTTCAGCTGATCGATGAAAGAAGGAAGTACAAAAATGTTCAGGGAAATTCAGGGATATAGAAATACAAGCCGCTGGGGAGTGAAATAAATAGGAAGTGCAGGGAAGCAAAGACGAAATGGCTGCATGAAAAACGTGAACGAATCGAAAAACGAATAATTGAAGGTCGGACTAACTCAGCCTACAGGAAAGTCAAAATAACCTTCCATGAAATTAAAGGCAAAGGTGGTAACATAAAGAGTGAAACGGGCATTCCAGTATTAAATGCAGAGAAGAGAGTGGGTAGGTGGAAAGAGTACATTGAGGGCCTCTATGAGGGGTAAGAATTGTCTGATGTGATAGAAGAAGACAAAGGGGACGCTTTAGAAGAGACAAGGGATCAAGTAATAGAAACGGAATTTAAGAGAGCTTTGGAGGACTTAATATCAAATAAAGCGGAAGGGATAGACAGCATTTCATCAGAATTTCTAAAATCTTTGGGGGAAGTGGCAACAAAACGACTGTTCACGTTGGTCTACAGACTGTACGAGTCTGGCGACATACCATCTGACTTTTGGAAAAATATCATCCGCACAATTCCGAGGCGGCAAGAGCTGACAAGTGCCGGAATTATCGCACAATCAGCTAAGAGCTCATGCATCCACGTTGCTGACAAGAATAATATACAGAAGAATGGAAAAGAAAACTGAGGAGATCTTAGATGACAGTCAGTTTGACTTAGGAAAGGTAAAGATATCAGAAGGCAATTCTGACGTTGCGGTTGATAGCGGAAGCAAGACTAAAGAAAAATCAAGACAGAGACGTTCATAGGATCTGTCGACCAAGAAAAAGCGTTCGACAACGTATAATGGTGCAAAATGTTCGAAATTCTTAGAAAAATTGGTCGTAACGTATAGGAAGAGACGGGTAATATACAATATGTACAAGACCCAAGAGGGAACAATAAGAGTGGACGACCAAGAACGAAGTGCTCGGATTAAAAATGGTGTGAAACAGTAGGGTGTTTCGACCCTACTGTTCCTTCCGTCTCTACATCGAATAAGCAATGATGGAAATAAAAGAAATGTTCAAAATGGGAATTAAAATTGAAGATGAAAGGATAGCAAGGATGCGATCCGCTGATGACATTGCCATCGTCAGTGAGAGTGAAGAAGAATTACATGATCTGCTGAATGGGATGAACGATTCAATGACTGCAGAATATGGATTAAGAGTAAATCGAAGAAAGACGAAAGTAATGAGAAGTAGCAGAAATGAGAACAGCGAGAAACTTAGCGTCAGGGTTGATGATCACGAAGTAGATGAAGTTATGGAATTGTGCTACCTAGGCAGCAAACTAACCAATGACGGACGGAGCAAGGAGGACATCAAAAGCAGACTAGCACTGGCAAAAAGGGCATTCCTGGCCTTGAGAAGACTACTAGTATCAAACAATATCCATAATTTGAGGATAAAAATTATGAGTATGCACATTTGGAGCATAGCATTGTATGGTAATGAAACATGGACTGTGGGAAAACCGTAACAGAAAAGAATGGAAGCATTTGAGAAGTGCTGCTACAAACAAATGTTGAAAGTTAGGTGGACTGATAAGGTAAGGAATGAGGAGGTTCTGAGCTGACTGGGAGAGTAAAGGAATATGTTGGAAAGACGGACTAGGAGGAGGAAAAGGATGATAGGACATCTGTTAGGACTTCAGGGAGTTACTTCCATGGTACTAGAGAGAGCTGTAGGGGGCAAAAACTGTGGAGGAAGACAGAGAGTGACATACATCCAGCAAATAATTGAGGACGTAGGTTGCAATTGCTCCTCTGAGCTGAAAAGGTTGGCACAGAAGAGGAATTCGTGGCGAACCGCATCAAACCAGTCAGAAGACTGATTACTCAAAAAAAAAAAAAATACTAGTGACTGCAGCTTGATTACATTGTTCCTTAAGTGGATACTGACATCGTAATCGTTTAACACAACTGACCTTAAAAGAGATCTGAAAATATTCTCGCAAAGTTCTTCCAGCACCGAAAGTCGTATACGTACACGGTTGTACCTGTGCCGTCAAACCCTTTATGACAACCAACGAAGAGCTTTTTGGTCTCGGTTACGATACTCTAAATGGTTTTCTCACACTCACTGTCCACCTTTTCGCAATTTTAAAATAAACTTATGTTGAGTTTAGACTGAGAATTGTAGAATCCCTTTTCGAAGCCCCAAATGTCCATGTGACGGCGTCGAAGTCTGGTGAACAAACATATGACGAGGTCAAAAGGTATTTAAAGATGTTTTCTTTCCCATTGAGGGAAAAAAACCTGTATTATTGTTAGATTCCAGGATTTTCGGACTACTAGCAGTTTGCTGTACAACCTCGTACACAAAGTTGCAGAACTTTTGAAGCCGGCTTATGACGCTAGGTACAACTTACGGTCAGTGGGCTTGTTTCTGTAACCGTACTTACCTATAAAGTGGCCTATAGTTAGTTGCAGGTAGAAACCAAAGCATCTAGAATGTTTCAGAGTATATTAAATCAACTGTCATAGTTGAGCTCACGATTCAAATAATCTGAGATGCTCGCGAAACAACATACTGAAAGAAAGCACTTCCTGAATCCTCTTTCGCGTTTCTATCGACGATATAGCAGCGGCTCGCTTGAACGATAATTACCGAATGTGATTTACAGGCGGTTCGCCAGGCCACGATAAATCAAGTAAGCAGGTGCTCCAATGGAGTGAATGCGTATTTGATACAGGAATTACATTCCTGGCCGGCCGTAAAACTTTATACTATATATTTTGCGCAAAGTGCTCGCGTTTCGTTGTTCGATCTGAAGAATGCTACGTGTGCCTCCCATGGCGGGAGCGCCTGTATTTATTGCTGTATCGGACGGCGGGCAGTAAAGTTTATTTTACAAGTGCATTAAAGGGCTTATCGCGGCGAGCGGCCGGCCATCGCCTCCAGCCGCCGAGCTCCGCTTCCAGCCGGCTGGTCGGTTCACAGCAGACTGGAGAACACAGTGGCCGTCCGCGTAGAAGTGGCCTCCGCCTCACGAACACCTCACACAAACGGTGGAGCAAAGAATACCACAACCAGCATGATCTGACGTAAGACCAGAGGTCTAAGACAGTGAACTGAATCTAATGGGTGAAAAAAGAAATTTACGGTGAAACTTGCATAAAAGATCCGATAGAACGCATCCGGAAGCAAAAAGCAATTGTCAGTTTGGTAATGGAGGGAATTATGGGGGGGAGGGGGGATGTAAGAATTTCAGAGGAAGACCAAAGCTCGAATACAGTACGAAGGTTGACATGGGAGTATGCAGCAGTAGTTACGCCGAGGTCAAGAGGATAGCACAAGGTAGAGCAGGGCGTACAGTTGCAGCAAACCAGTCGTCGGACTAAAGAACACAACAAACACAATAACAATAACAACAAGTGCCACAGCTATACTGTGTTGCTATCTTTTAATATTTATTTGAGTCTTTACAATAAGTTTTGGGGTCGCAGCAATATATATATATTGTAAGTAGGCTGTTTATGCTTTCTTTATGTAAGTAGGCTGTTTAGATTTTTATACTGGTAATGCCACGTAGCGCTCTGTATGAAAATCACTGGCTGTGCTGTGTGTAGTCTGTGGCTAGTTTGCATTGTTGTCTGCCATTGTAGTGTTGGGCAGCGGCAGTTGGCTGTTAACAGCGCGTAGCGTTGCACAGTTGGAGGTGAGCCGCCAGCAGTGGTGGATGTGGGGAGAGAGATGGCGGAGTTTTGATAATTTGTAATACTGGATGTCAATTATGAATATTAAGGTAAATACAGTGTTTGTTCTCTATTAAATCTTTCATTTGCTAACTATCCCTATCAGTAGTTAGTGCCTTCAGTAGTTTGAATCTTTTATTTAGCTGGTAGTAGTGGCGCTCGCTGTATTGCAGTAGTTCGAGTAACGAAGATTTTTGTGAGGTAAGTGATTTCTGAAAGGTATAGTTTAATGTTACTCAGGGCCATTCTTTTGCAGGGATTTTTGATAGTCAGATTGCGTTGCGCTAAAATTATTGTGTGTCAGGTTAAGCACAGTCGTGTATAAATTGTTCTAAGGGGATGTTTCATATGTCGACCCTTAGCCTAGGATGCCTCACTGGAATCTTCTGATTTTTTCTTGTAGTTTGTGTATTTAGTGTAGCTATTGTTTATTGCTAGCGCGTAATTATAGAGAGAATCTCCTTTGTAGTTGTGGTTTTTCATTGTTGTACTGTAAAACAGTTGTGGCATGCATGTAGGTTTGCACCAAGTATTTCGCAGCTGCGCTTGTAATTAACTACATATTACTTTCAGTGCTATGTTAATGTGTTCTCTTATTTTTGCTATTCAAATTGTGCTTTTCTGTGTTATCGTGTGAAATATTGTGACAATAATGGCGTGTGAAAAACGTAACACTCAGCTCCAAAGTAAACTGAGAAATGACAGTGAACACGAAAGCAGTGTGTTGGCCCCACCATGTAATGAATTAACTAATATTCAAAGTAGTAATTTGGTAACTGTGCATAGGGAAATGGAGCGGGCGTCAAACAATGGCGTAGGCAGTGAAACAGGTAGTGAACAGGGAAGCATTATCGATCGATCGGTCGGCAACAGCTCGCCTCAGGAATCCGAAATGATAGGACACAATTTTGCAAATACTGTAGATTCAGGTTTTGCGTCCTCACCGTTTTCTCAAATGAGTCAAGACACATTTTCCGCTTGTCAAAATGTGAATGTTGCCGGTGCAAATTCACTACCGAAAAGCACTGAGGAACATGTTTCAGACACCAGTGCATTGTTATTACAGTTAATGCAACAAATTAGACAAAGGCTACAAAAGTTAGACACAACGCTTGAACAAAATCAGAAACAAATGGGACAAAATCTTCAAAAGTTAGACACAATGGAACAAAATCAGAGACAAACACAGCAAAAGCTTCAGAAGTTAGACACAATGGAACAAAATCTTCAAAAGTTAGACACAATGGAACAAAATCAGAGACAAACACAGCAAAAGCTTCAGAAGTTAGACACAATGGAACAAAATCTTCAAAAGTTAGACACAATGGAACAAAATCAGAGACAAACACAGCAAAAGCTGCAAAAGTTAGACACAATGGAACAAAATCTTCGGAAGTTAGACACCACACTTGAACAAACACGTGAAGATTTAACTACTGAGTTACATAACATCGAATCGAAATGTCAAAAGGTCTGTAATGACGTAAAAACACAAATTTGTGAGCATTTCCAACCTATTTTTTCGCGTTATGAGAATGCGTTACAGAATCACGAAGCAGCCATAAAAGAACTGCAGATTACTGTTCATGAAAATCATGAGACCTTGCAAGCTAAAATGGACTCAGTTGCATCTACCGATTCGGTTACGCAACTTGCAAAAACTCAGGAAAACTTAAAGGACACAGTAGAAAGACACATGGGGGAAATTAGTTCATTATAAGAGAAAGTAGTTGAACTTTCGGATCAGCTAAATAATTTATCTACGAAGGTAGATGATAATCTGAATGACACAAAACCGGTAGTCTTTAATGACACAGAAGAGTGCGAACAAATTAGGAAACTGAAACAAAATCTGAATCAAATTAATACGCAACACCAAAGAGAAATCCGGGAAGTACAAGATCAGTGACACAGGTAATACAAGAATTACATATTTCAGAGGACACTCGCGCTCCAACACGGGAAGAGGAACTTAGAAATACGGAAAAGCCACAAAATATTAACACAGGGCATTTAGGTAATTATGAAAGAAATTGGCAAGGTACACCGAATTTTGAGATGGAACCGCCGACACGACGTAACAATGACCGATATGCTACTCGCCGACACGATGATTTTGACTATAAGCTGTTCATTACTACACGTAAATTCAAAACGTTTAAGAATTCTGCCAACGACATTCATCCACAAGCGTGGCTCCATCAATTCTCTCATTGTTTCCCTCCCAACTGGTCATTGGAGCACAGGTTAGAATTTATGTGTGGCTACTTAGAGAATGAACCAGCTGTAAGAATGCGATCGGTCATTCACGATTGTCACAGTGAAGGAGATTTTTATCATGCCTTCCTCTCAGCTTATTGGTCTCAAGCTACACAAGACCGAGTAAAACATAGCATCATAATGATGAAACACTTCGAACAATCTGAATTTTCCAGTCTTGTGAAATATTTTGAAGACATGTTGCACAAGAATCAATACCTGTCAAATCCATACAGCCCCTCAGAACTCATCCGCATTTGCTTAATCAAACTGCCTGAACATTTACTACATATTATTTTAGCAGGACGTTGCAAAGACGACAGATGTTAGACATTATTTATTCTGTTTTGTTGCTCATGTGTGAAGTTGATGTTTCGCAAGTTATTCTGTTCTTTTATGTATGTACTCATGTCATAATTCCTGTAACACTGATGTATATGTTAGTTCAATTCTTTTGTAAAGCCCATATTACCACAAATGTTATCTGTATTATTATGTTTTTAAAGGTGTATTTTGTATCTTTGTAATTGTATTCTTATGTTATAATATTGTAATTGACACCAGTTCATCAAATTAAGTAACTTGTAAGCATTCATTTCCCTGCACACTTTTCTGTTGGTCATAGTATATGGACAATATGTGAGAAGTAGGGACTGGTAGTGTTTGCACGTGTGTTAATAATTCAGCAAGGGACTGGATAACAGCATTGCTGGTTCTAAGGATACTTCCAAAAAACTTTGTGAGTGCACAAGTGGTGGTTATGGACTTGCTCTATTATCCGCAAGACTCTTCAATGGTGATTGTGCACCTGCACAGTCGCAACGGATGGCTGCTAGCCATCTCTACAAGGACTACAGTGGGTCTACACCTTTGATGACTCACCAATACCATCATCTCTACAAGGACTACAGTGGGTCTACACCTTTGATGACTCACCAATACCGTAATCTCTACCAGGACTACAGTGGGTCTACTCTGTGATGACCTACCTACCAATCTTCTTCAAAACGTCGAATGACTCTGCTGTGGGTTTGCTCTGTTGTGGCCCATCACCTGTCTGCATGTCAAGAGTCAGCACAGTCTTTCCGTTGGAAGGACAACACTACTTCTTCACGACTGCATGGAAATGCACTACTTCCGTGTGCATTGTCTTTTACTGCTCAGACTTTGAGAAAACAAACTGCAGGTTTACTCTTATGATGAATGATCAGGACTGTCTTTATGGGCTGTGAGAAAATTTTAGCTTTTGACCAACATTGTATCAATAAGTGT
Organism: Schistocerca cancellata; assembly: GCF_023864275.1. Lineage (NCBI taxonomy): Eukaryota > Metazoa > Arthropoda > Insecta > Orthoptera > Acrididae > Schistocerca > Schistocerca cancellata. The sequence goes on from NC_064628.1 coordinate 485,585,395, forward strand.
GTGCATTTTATATCATTGTTACTGTAATTGTGAAAAATTTTTTAAATCTGTATTTGCCAGTGCCCAACACCATTTGTAAAAAATTTTTTGTGGGGAGCATGGGGGCTATGTAAGTAGGCTGTTTATGCTTTCTTTATGTAAGTAGGCTGTTTAGATTTTTATACTGGTAATGCCACGTAGCGCTCTGTATGAAAATCACTGGCTGTGCTGTGTGCAGTATGTGGCTAGTTTGCATTGTTGTCTGCCATTGTAGTGTTGGGCAGCGGCAGTTGGCTGTTAACAGCGCGTAGCGTTGCACAGTTGGAGGTGAGCCGCCAGCAGTGGTGGATGTGGGGAGAGAGATGGCGGAGTTTTGATAATTTGTAATACTGGATGTCAATTATGAATATTAAGGTAAATACAGTGTTTGTTCTCTTTTAAAATCTTTCATTTGCTAACTATCCCTATCAGTAGTTAGTGCCTTCAGTTGTTTGAATCTTTTATTTAGCTGGCAGTAGTGGCGCTCGCTGTATTGCAGTAGTTCGAGTAACGAAGATTTTTGTGAGGTAAGTGATTTCTGAAAGGTATAGTTTAATGTTACTCAGGGCCATTCTTTTGCAGGGATTTTTGATAGTCAGATTGCGTTGCGCTAAAATTATTGTGTGTCAGGTTAAGCACAGTCGTGTATAAATTGTTCTAAGGGGATATTTCAATATATATATATATATATATATATATATATATATATATATATATATATATATATATATTATTCTTTCGAGTAACCCATTTGGAGGGTAGGATGAATCAACTTTGGCTATTCTTCATTGTATTAGAATTCCTTACTTTCCAAACATCCTTCATCCTTTTAGAGTGTTGTTCCCTTTCTTCTTGAGTCCGCTATCGTTTAGTTGTTTTCTTTCTCTCCTGAAATTCTTCCTTTTTATCTGCCTTTTTTAAATGTGTTCTGTTTTCTATTGTGTCTATTGCAATTCCAGCGTTTTCCATGTCCTTTTCAGTCTCTGAGAACCATGCGCGCTTGGATTTGGAGCTAATGAGTAATGTGAATATCCGCTTGGTTAGTCTGTTGCTATACAGTCTGGATATACGTCCAGAAAACTGTAGTCTTCTCTTCCTCATTACATCAGTTAATTTTTCAGTTTTCAAATATAGCTCTCTGTTTGGTTTTAACCTGTTTTCAGCATTATCGTTTCTTTTAGCTTCCAGTATTTTCCTTCAAATTCTTCTTTGGACTTCCTCTAGTGTCTCAAGATCTCCATTTCTTATTAGTTTAAGTGTTTCTGCCACATACAGAGCTTCAGGTCTGGCCACTGTTTGGTAGTGTCTTAATTTCGTGTTACAGGACAAGGATTTTTTGTTATAAACGTTTTTGGTCATACGAAACACTCTTACTATTTTGTGCACTCTAGTTTCTATAGCCGTCTTTTCTTTTGCATTGTATGTAATCCACTCTCCTAGGTATTTAAAGGAATCTGTTTTGTGTATTGTATTGTTGTCAACGGCAATATTTTGAGGAGCATCACAGATGCTTGTAGTGAACTTTAGTTTTTCAAAGGATATACAGCATCTGAGGACAGTGCACTCAACATCATCACATCAGTATTCCCTTCATTTGCGGAGTAATAACTATACCTGTGGAGTTGTATGTTTTAGGTTGGTTAGTACCTCCAAATACACGCGGCAAGAGCAAGCCATTAACGCTTATTTTCCCCTGGGCGGCAGGTCAGGTTTTGAAGTGAGGACACGCGGGTGCAAAATAGTTAGTCTATACCGCCAGCCGTAGCCCACTTAGTGGTGCATTTAGGAATGTGCAAAAAAATCCGGTAGTAAATTATGTGACATGTTTGGCGGAAGACACAGAGAACAGCAACTAATACACTGAAGTGTGTACATACACAGCTAATATCCTATATGTCTACATCGGTACAGGCCCTCAAATAAAATTCTCCTTCGAAATAAATTGAGATAATAGAGAAATACATTAAATGAACAGTCAGAATTCCCGAAGTGCAAACTGATCAGGACTTGAACTGGAAATCAAACATTAGAGACTTTTTCAAACGCTTGTGATCACAACATCTGCTCCTCATGTAACCGCTGCTTTCGGTGATGAAAGTATCGGAAAAGTAGCTTACTTTACATACTTCCTTTCACTGATATCACATGGAATAATTTTCTGAGGCAATTCCTCGCACAGACACAAAATATTCATGGCAGAGAAACGTGCTCTTACTGTCCAACCTCTGACCTCATGTACCTAAATGTTTAAAAAGTTTGCCGCACTAACTACACCCACAAAATATTTTTATTGTATTATTAAATTTGCTGTGAAGAATTAGGAACAATTTGCGAATGGTAATAGCATTCGTAAATGTATCTATCCACAATCAGCCTTACTGTTGCACAGAAAGAAGTAAAGCATGCAGTTTTTGTCAATTACAGGAGCTAGTAGGTAAAGAAAGACTTAAAGACAAATTGAAATCACTTCTGCCTCACTACTCCTCCCACTATACAGATGAGCTGCTAATATATTTTATGCCTGTGACTGAGTTATAGTTTTCAGTTTTTTTGTAGACTAAGAACAAAAAAAAGTACTTCAGCTATGTAAATCGACTGCATGTACTGACACGTTCCACACTATATCGAGTTGTCGCCAATATGATCGATGATTTTAATGCAAATGCATCTAATGAGTGTTGCCTTGGATGCCCTGGGAGTTTGGTTTTGGAAATTATTACTTTGGATCAAGAAACCGATTGGAATGAATGTCGTACTTGTGACTACAATGAAACTGAAGTATAGCTGAAAATCAAGTAACAAAGTTCGTCTCTAAATTTTAAGAGACGAAAACACAACAACGACGACTTAATGGAAGCTAGGAACATGGCATCGGGAGACAAGCATGACCAACACTGATGCGTACGCCTAAAGACAATGATGCGGGAAAAGGTCTATAAGAAGTCTTTCTCTAGTAGTGGTTGTGAAATTGCTGATGATATTAACGATTTAGATGATGAGATCCAAATCATTGAAAAAGAAGATTTTACACCTTTCGACTTAAGGAACTTCTTCAAAGATTGAAAAATGGCAGACTTGTGTGGAGAGTTTAATTTGTTTTGCAATACGGACTTCAATGGCCTAATTATCCCTCACTCCGTGGATTATGGAGACTTTGTAAGACGTATGGTATCTCCATCAAGTTCCTCAAATCAATTTTGTACATTTTCAGTGGTGATGGTCTGGATATTACGGTAATAGTGGATATGCTAACATGTTTGAAAAGATGGCTGCACTCCTGAATTAGGTCGATCACTTAAATTTGCATACCCCTTGTTATAGTAACTGTAGGACCAATAAACCATGATGTGACTTCTCTAATCGTGGCAGTATCTCCATCATATTTCCTTTGTCGATTAAGGTAGATTGGGTTAAAGACATCCCCTCATGTGGTCTACATGAAAACACGTCAATAATTTTGTGTTAGTAAGATTCATTAGGCCACATTATGTGTTTTCATTTATTAGTAGTTCAAATCTGATGACTCCTGCTATCACTGAAACCAATTCTTTTGATTCAAATGTTTTCTCGAAAAACTTAAAAATATTTCTCTTTATTTTTTATGGCGTCGTGCCATATCTTCTAATTTCATGTTTTCTGGACGCTTTCATGTGAAACTAACCACTAGGTAGAACAGCACCATATACCATAAGTAGTTCTGAGACAGTTCTCCAGCGACAAGTAGGAGGGAACCTCTAATGAACCGTTGTTGGTAGTCAATATGGTTCGACATAATGATGAAAATACCATCAATTAAACGATTACTAAGATCATACTGGCTGTGAATATTTTCAATGATAAATGTTTTACTAACCAAAATGGCACACTATTGCAGAAGTGGATCGAGAAGGTGTTCATACATTCTTCTTTCTACAGACAGTGCAGTGATAAGACAGTGGACAGCTGAATTCAACAGTTCTCTCAAGAGGATTTAACAATACCACCACTTTGATATTTTCCTATGGTGTCGTGGTGTCCTGTCAGGCGGCGTTTTAACCCCAATCCAGTTATCCTCACTTAAGTTTTCCATTATTTCCCCAAATCGATTAAGGCGAATGTTAAATGATTTTCTGTATAGTAAACAACAAGCAGAATTTGCTCTTTTCACAGATGACACTAGTATTGTAATCAATCCAAGCATATGTAAATAAATAAAAAATGGTAAACAATGTTCATAAAAGTATCATAGACTTTTCTGCAAATGGCCTCACCCTCAGTTTGGGAAAGACACAATATTTTCAATTTTGTGCTTCTAGAGGTACTACACCAATGATAGGTGTAACGCATGGCGGGAAACTATTAAATAGAATGGAAACTTTTAAAATTTTAGGAGCCCATACTAATGAGAATTCAAATTGGAAATTGGATCTTGGGAAGAGACAAATGAGTAAGTTACCACATTTTGCATATTTTCATTCTATGACGTCATGTGGAATAATGTTCTGGAGTAATTCATCTTTAAAAAAGAAAGACTCCATTGCGCAAAAACGTGCTGTAAGAATAACATGTGGTGCTTACCCACGATCATCTTATAGACATTTGTTTAAGGAATTGGACACTCTGCCTACTGCTTCACACCATACTTATTCCCATGAATTTTGTTGTAAATAATCCACTAAAGTTCAAAAGTAACAATTACGATACCAGAAGGAAAAATGACATTCATTACTCCACATTAAGGTTGTCTTTGGCACAAAAAGGAGTGACAATGCTGCAACAAAAATTTTTGATCACTTACACAAAATTTGATAATAAACAGAAAGCTTCTCCTTAACAACTCCTTCTATTCCGCAGAAGAATTTCTATAACTGTAATGTCTAAAAAGGCGGTGGGTAGAAATTGCTAATTCAAAGCCCTTATAAATGTTCAGAATGTAATCGTAAGTACATATTAATTTGCGATTTGAATGTAAAAGAACTCGTTCCACATCATTACGATCTGTCGTGTAGAATGATCCATGGAGCACCTAAGTAACTATCTAACTAACCGGGATGGTTACTCTTCCATGGAACTCCAGTTTTTATTCCTATCCTTCCCAGTCAGAGGTTGTTTCCCGTCACTGATGACGATTTCGCTGACAGGATGTTAAACCGGAAGTTCCGTTCCTTTTTCAATAAAATTGAAGAAAGATGTCCTGCAAAAATACAGTGAATCAAAAAGTTTACTGGAAAAGGATTCAGTATCTACAAACATCGTTTCATTAGTGACACGTTTTACAGGTATGTACCTAATGAAGTCTTTAAATAAGACCTTATATTCATGAAATCTTTCGATCTATGTTGCAGCTCTAGATGTACGTCTTATATTTGCACATCAGTTCGAATATTTAATTGTGTTCGACACTTGACGCTCGCTAGACTACATTCTCCAAGTATTTCTCACATTTCGTGACGCAGCATGTGAAGGTTGCTGAGTGTGGACGGGTTACTCCTGTAGCCGAAATTGCAGCTCTGAAGATGGTTCTAGAGGAACCGAAACCGGTCATGTGAATAAACATTTCGCAGTCAAGACGGATTATAAGTAACATTGTAGAAAAAGTGATTGCGGTATCCCTGCAGACATTATATCTGTTTTTGCAAAGTTTGGACCAAAGACTTCAAATTTTACAACATAAACGTCTACATTGTAACATTAATGCTAATGACAGGACTATACATGTTACATTTTTAACGTAGCCAAATGTGCTGTGCAAAATCAATACTTAGGAACAGAAGAATGAAGGAACGGATACGCTGGAGGCAATAAAATGTGTCTAAGGCTTGAGAAAAGGCTACAGCGACATAATATTAGTGTGGATAAGGATTGAGTGTGAACCAAAGACACACATGTACTACTTTTCAGGAAGATACATTATCCGTCTGTTATTAAACTTGGAGAAGTGCATCTTCTCTGATGGTATACAGCTTGCAATACTTCGAAATTACAGCAAATACTTGTAGTGTGATTAGGATTTAAGGAAATTTTGGCTGTAAATATAGAATGACTCGTCACTACTATTAATGCAGAAGTGTTATATTTCAGTTCATTTATTTTGTGTTTGTGATTAATGACAAGACGAAGAAGCAGTTGTAGCGTGCGATGAATGCACCTTTTCTTGTCCGTAATCCAGACGATTTTCTGTAGGAATATGTCACGTGCTTACGAAATTGTTAACCGGCTACATATCCCACATAGGAATTTGGATCTCATGGCGACATGTATTTCTCCTGATGATGTTCGATGCGATCCTGTTAATAATTTTCCCGTGATAAGCAGGGTTTATATCGGTTACTCTGAGAAACCTACGCAATGTGTCTGCTATCAAGTTGACGTACATTTTGGTATGGGTGATTATTTCGTCTTAGCAACACTAATAATTTTCTGCCTCCTTCTTCCATCATTCCTACTTCTCGTGAGTGATTTTCGTGTGTGTTTAACGTATTCCCTTTTTCTTTTTCTTCACATATATACCGTCGATCCGCAACACACTGTAGACAGAACCGCTATCAGTAGGTGATTAAACTAGTATGAACTGTGGAAAACATATGTTCTGTCTATATGTTGATTCTGTGAAACATTTGTTTGAGAGACAGTGAACAACAACAACACACAGTTGTATGAAGGACACTAATTCATTTCACCTTCTCTCAATCCTGTTATGAAGTGTATCATCAACTGTGTAACGTACGTCGCTTTCTAAAGGCGCTACATGTTAAAATTACAAAACATGTTGACAGCTTTCATTTGGATTTTAGTTTGATCTTGAACATAGCTCATTTCGTGGGATAGCTTCAGACTGGAATATGTGTGATAACCTCTGCCTCCTAAAGCACCTACAGTAATTCGCTTCCGTAGTACGTCTGGAGTAGGGGACGCAGACATCGTGAAACAGGATGCAGTTCCACGAGCGCAGTCAAAGCTAATTACTGATACTACGCTAATGGTCAGGCCTCCCAGTTTCCGGGAACATAAGGTGATGCATACAAATTCAAACCGTATACCAACTAATATACTTTTCATGGGCGTATGACTCCTACTAAAAGTGTGGAAAACTTATTTGCTGAAGTAGAACAGCATTCCTGTCTCGGTTGCCCACATTTATCCACCTATGGGCCTATCATTTTCATTGTTTACTCTCCGTTTATATTTTTTCACTCTCTCTTTTTGTCTTTGTCACTCCTAAGTGCGATGGCGTTCATCTTACTTCCTCTAGCTCACTTTTTTCTCACCCGCTTGACTGCTGTCATTCTTTCCGTTTCTCGTTCTTCTGCCTTCCTCTCTGCTCCGTTTACGAGCAAAACACATGAGGAACCTGTTGCAAAGAGCTCTAGTGACACTAAAGCTTCTTGAGACACAAGACTAACATCGTAGAAGATCGTTCTGGGTGGCTATATTCCGAGCAACTAAAGGGTAGTTCAATCGTTTTATAGTTTTTCACCCAGCCCCTAAGTGTTCTTTAATTAATGGGTGACATTCCCCTCCATCAAGATGGCACTCTGTTTCTTAAAACCTGATTCTTCGCTGAACGATCACTTGCCCTTAACTATATTGCCTTTCTTCTTGACGCTAGCAACTGCTTCATCGATTTACAGCAGAAATGTGAGGGATATACTAGATCACCCGAGTGGTAATAATTTTTATGTTACTAGAAAATGAACATTTCATATCGAATATGCCCGCCCCCGATAGCTGAGTGGTCAGCGCGACAGAATGACAAACCTAACTGTCCGGGTTCGATTCCCGGATGGGTCAGAGATTTTCTCCGCTCAGGGAGTGAGTGTTGTATTGACCAAATCATCATCATTTCATCTCCATAGACGCGCAAGTCGCCGAAGTGGAGTCAAATCGAAAGACTTGCACTTGGCGAAGGGTCTACCCGACTGGAGGCCTTAGTCACACGACATTTACATTTTACATTTATCGAACATATTTTCTCGTATAGCTTTGCATATTTTTAATAAGCGCATATCACAAATGTCTCACTTCTTTCCTCACACGATCTCTGCAAAATGACCTCATCACTCCATTCTCTTCATGGGGAACGCCTTTTACTTACTTTTACACTTGAAATAACCTTTGACTCATTTAAGATATTTTCAATTCCTTGCTACACATATCAGTAGTGACGAGTATTTACTACTATAGACCAGTGCACTTTTTCAACTTAATTTTCACCAACATACAGCAACTAACTAAGTTTTTTATATAGATTTATGATGCCAGAATAATAGTTATGTATAAGTCAAATTCACTGCTAAGCCTGAAAACTCGCTATTCTCTACGTAGGTGTCACTTTACCTCACGTAATATGCACACCGCTGTCGGTAGATACCAGCGTCATCGAGGCAATTTCGAGGAGACGAGTTAGTGCAGTCGATCCACTACGTACCTAAGCTTTATTGTCATTTTCAGTGACTTTTAGTTTTAAAACAGAGTAGAGAAAACTTCTGGAGAGCGCGCATCTCAAACGGCGGGGAAACTAGCAGAAAAGTTCTTTTGTTCTGTAATTTCTTATCAGAGCTACGAAAGTGTTACGTAAATTCATTTCTGGTGCGAAAACACCGCAATTCCATTTAAAAAGAAGACAAAGCTGATTCATGTGTCTCGGTGTTGAGTAAGTTTCAATTATACTTTGGTTCATGAGTCTGTAGTAACTGTTCGTCTGGTTGAAAGAAAACTACACAAATACCTTCAACGAGTGAAAAGTTATTAGTTGTGAAAAATTTAGGAGCCTCAGTCCGTGCATCCTGTGCTGCACTGAAATATCGAATGACATCGACACTTGATTCACGTCTAAATCTCCAATTACATCTATACTCCCTACACACTACTGTGTATGAAGCGTTGGAAGTATAACTGATTAAACGCGTCGTGTGCGCCATAATTAGGCTAATCTTTGCGGTGCTTAAGGCAACGATGCACAGAAAACTGTAGTGTATTCCTGGATTCTTCAATACTAGTTCTTACAGCTTTGTAAGTAGGCCTTCGTGGAGCAGTTGGTGCCTGCCATTTCAATTTTTTTTTTACCATTTCTATGACGCTCTCCCGACGATCAAACAAACCAGTAAGCGTATCCACTTCCTTATACGTTCAATATCCACTCATAATCCTATTTATCTGGATTACAAGTAAGTAAGCAATGTTCAAGGATGGGGTGTCACGCGTGATTTGTAAGCATAGTGCATTTTCCCAAGATTCTACAAATGAACCACGTGTCAGCTGCTTTACATATTATAACGTCGCAGTCTGTCTAACTAGCAGTAGAGCTGTATTATATAAAAAATTTATTTGGGCTGCACTGAAATCCCACCGAGTGCGTATTATTTGTCTCGATCAAGTCAAGCAATTATGTGCTCCCCGGCGTATTTAAACACAGCTACACGTAGGGATATATCAGCTCCTATTCCGGTATTAATCATAGCTTCATTACATACACAACACCAATATCTCCACTAACGTTTTTCAGATTACTAGAGCCTAATAGTTCGTAACAGAGTGATAATTTGTTAATGCGGCAAAGAGTACTTATGCACGCCGCGTTCCTTGGACAATCAATGTCGTCGCACAGATAATTATTTACTGAGTACACAATATTGAATGGATTGAAGAAAGTTATTGAAGCAGTAATAACACTGAATGCTGGTTCATTGCACTATTTTCACATCCTAACATTGCCGTAAGGAAGTAGATTTTCCTATCTGGGTGGAGTTAATGATGTATACTTCAGTCCAAGATATTATGCAAGTTCCAGAGTCCATTAACTGATTTTACAAAAGTTAATTCTTTTCTCACAATTCGGTTTCAAAGTTTAGTCTCTATATCGCTTCATCATTAATAGTTTCTAAGTTTGGGTATTCAATTTAAGACGATTTCAAATCTTTCACTATCTGAATTCTACTTGATATCCTATTTGAAAATACTGATTTACTTCTTACAAGTTCAGTGCGTCGTAGTAGATCACAAATCTTTAGCGCTCAAGAAACAATCTCGTCGCGCCCACGTATACGAGCACACGCTGAGGTACGACTTGCTCCGGCAAACTCTCGTAACACAGTAACAGTGCGTGGCTCTTTGTTAGGTATCACACACAATTCTCAAAGAGTACTCATAAGGAGTATTATTTGAGATCGTTCTTCCTGCTCCATGATTTCTAGTTACGGTACTTTGTGATCTACTATGATTTTATTTTGAAACTAATGGGATTCTATCTTTTTTTATTTATTTCTTTGTCAAAACACTAAGCTACTTGGTACTGAATTTCTTTTCTATCTACGTGCTACTATTCAAGCAACATTATTCCGAAAGGGACTTCGTCTTTTTTCTTTTTTTATGAAATTTGTAACTTGTTTTTTGGGACTTTGGGCTTTGGGGCACTATTTTTATATTCTTCTATTTTCGTCCAAAAGAAGCGGTGTTAGTATGACTGAGACTAAGTGATCATTTCAATTCACATCCCCGGAAATTGTTACAACCAGGTATTTGTGTCGAGTTCTGATACCAATTGTTACTCGACCTTCTAGAGCATAGCACATCGGATTAAACGTGTACGATGAGAGACCTGTATGCCACATGTTCTACAGTTCGCGTTGAAAAGCGTAAGAATAAACTTGCTACACAAAAAAACGTCGATTGTGTTATCTTGCAATGCGAACGTGCAGTTCACCCGCCTCCGCAGCCGAAGTTGCGCTCACCGCGGAGGTAGACCGGTTCAAATCCTGCTGTTGGAGAGTTTTTACTGACAAGATTTGGCTACTAAGGGGAAAGGAGGTGGTAGCGCAAAGTTCCTGATCACCGGTCTGTGCGCCAATATCCGGATTAAAGTCCAGTCCTCTGCGCAGTACCTCATGCAGCTTTGATGGTGATTCGTCCATTGTTTGGGGACGCTAAGTATTGCGGCACCCTTGGTACTATTTCCAGTTATTCACACGCCTCAGGTATACACTTAACAAGTGGAAGACAATAGCAAACCTTCTCCACTAGAACCTCGCCTAGAACGGCAATGGATTGTTACATCTGCTCCCGTATCCACAATCACCTGAGTATGGTATTACTTTCCGGTGCAGTTGAGGGACTGGTTCAGGAACAAACATATCTGAAATAATTAACACAGTAAATATTCGTTGAGAGCTTGATGATGTGCGCCCACCTGCAGAGAAACCCGCTGTCCCCCTGAATGGAATTACATTAACGTATCACATTGGAAAGCAGCAGTGGGTCATATCAGGAACTCTGCGTTCGAGAATTTTTAGTTTGGTTGTGTATTTCAATAACTTTGCGTTCTGTTCATCACGGCTGATATAATTTAATGAATGAAAATCACAATATTGCGCACAGCACGCCTTAATTAGCGTGCAATACAACTAAGGCGCGAGGAAACGGATGTTCGACTACAGTAGATGTCTAGAAACGTTTTATTTTGATTGGTTTAATAGTAACTCTCGCGGCACAAGACACAGAAGACAGCCTGCAGATAGCGGGGCGGTGAAACGGTCACTAACGACAGGCGACATGACTGCGGGTCATTTGGCGACGTGACAAAGGAAACTTCCACGGCAGCGACAAAGTCCGGGAAAGCCATGTTTCACTGCTGACGTTTCGTTCTGTCACCCGCTCCCGCTACACGATAATACTAATTAGGATTCTCCTATTCTGGCTGCGAAAGCCGGTCACTGCAAACGGGACAGTATCATGTCAATAATTAGTGGCCTCAATTTAGAAGCAGTCGATTTGTGGCTGTCCGGTTTATGTCTGGTGAGGTTAGCTGTCACACTGAACAGTAGCAACTCTTATGCATTGTACTCGAAGTGATGGAGGGAGTTTTCCATTCATACGTCTGCTACGAGACTTTCTACGTCATTATACGCCACAGATGACAAAGAGGCTTCGAAACCTTATTACAGATGACCTATAGTGAGCTTCTCCATTTGGAAGGCTGGTCATATAGCTGCACTGGCAGTAATGTCTGCGTTCTTACCTTACCGGTTTTTGCATTAAGGTGAGAGGATTGTAAATGACACGACTGCATTCTGCAAGACATTAGAAAAGTTAAATTTATAGTTGCCGAAAATTAAGGAATAAATTTCAGCATTTTTTCGCTCTGACAATAACAAAAATACAAAAACTGTTTCAGTTTGTAGCCTCTGAGAAACTCTAAATTTCATATAATTTAATATGAGAACCACTGCCACATGTATTTGACAAGTCGCTAAACGCTTTCTCAGTTTTTGGCACACAAAAATCTGGCCTCTAATTATTGACTCACAGCCTCAACACTTCTTATGGGGTCCCCTGATGATTAGCTAGCATGCGTGGAATAAACAACTGTCTTTTATGAACATTGACAAATACGGCAGATTATAAGGACTTATGAAAAGAGTATTGTTTGCCAGCAGTTTGGTCCATATACCTGCTTCTCTCAGGTTCAGCCCTCAATGTCATAATGATGAGGAGGGCCGTCTTAATTACGATTAAATCGTCTGAGTAGCTACAAATATGGAGAATACGACAATTTAATTATGTTCGCAGAAGAGCTTCTGTAAAGTTTGGAAGGTAGGAGAAGAGATAATGGCAGAAGTAAAGCTGTGAGGGCCGGCCGCGAGTCGTGCTTTGGTAGCTCAGATGGAAGAGCACTTGCCCGCGAAAGTCAAAGGTCCCGAGTTCGAGGCTCGGTCGGGCACACAGTTTTAATCCGCAACGAAGTTTCATATCAGCGCACACTCCGCTGCAGAGTGAAAATCTCATTCTGGAAACATCCCCCAGGCTGTGGCTAAGCCATGTCTCCGCAGTAACCTTTCTATCAGGAGTGCTAGTTCTGCAAGGTTCGCAGAAGAGCTTCTGTAAAGTTTGGAAGGTAGGAGACGAGATACTGGCTGAAGTAAAGCTGTGAGGGCCGGGCGTGAGTCGTGCTTCGGTAGCTCACATCAGTCTGCGTTTGGCAGGGCAGCAGTGCGCACCGCGCTCGGCAGTCCACGCCGCTGCGCGCGGGAGTGTTTTGTTTACTTCCTCGTCACAGCGCTTCTCAGTCGAACAAGCTTTAATGGCCAACTCTTACAGGAGGAACACTCTTAAGATCACCTTCTCAAATGAATACGCACGACCCAAAGCACTGGCCGTCGAACGCTTCCGACGCGAAGACGTGAAGATCCCCCGTGACGAGCCGGCCGCGGTGGTCTTGCGGTTCTAGGCGCTGCAGTCCGGAACCGCGGGACTGCTACGGTCGCAGGTTCGAATCCTGCCTCGGGCATGGATGTGTGTGATGTCCTTAGGTTAGTTAGGTTTAAGTAGTTCTAAGTTCTAGGGGACTGATGACCTAAGATGTTAAGTCCCATAGTGCTCAGAGCCATTTGAACCATTTGAACCCCCGTGGCGAACTCATCGGCATACACCTATCGATCATTAGCAGCGTCGTTTATGTTGAGATGACTTCCGACGCTGCCTGCAACGAGATTATTCAAATTACGCGACATGGACTAAAATTTCGGCACTCCGACGGAAACGTCGGGCCTGTGGATGTCGACCATGTAGGACTTGGCCTTCGGACCATCCGTGTATTCGAACTGCCTTTCGAGGTGAATGAAGATGAAGTCATCGCGGCGCTAAGCCCGTTCGGAAAAGTCCAGAGCCACGTAGCCGGGACATGGGCACAGTTTACGACGTATCCGGTGCTTAATGGTGTGAGACAAGTCCAAATCAATCTCAAACGGCACGTTCCATCGTACATTTCTATCGGCGGCTGCCGTGCGGTGGTCATTTACGACGGACAACCTCGAACATGTTCCGGTTGTGGCAAAGAAGGCCACGTCCGTAATGAATGCCTGCAACGCCGCATCACACAACTAAGGCCCGACGATACGAACACCGACAGTACCACGACCACTCTTCCAGTCACCTATGCGGCGACACTGCACGTCCAGCCCTCACAAGACGCCGTTCATGAGGTCTCTCTGGTCCGATACACCCGGAGGCGTCCCAGCACCTTGACACCAGCGATGCCGCCCGTGAACATGTCCAACAGCCGGACACACCCACGCTAGAAGATCACAAGGATACCAATGGGAGTGTTCTGGAGAATGACGACCGCATCATAGCACCCGCGGCTTTTGTACCGGAACGACGTGAATCTCTTCCTTCCCCAGACACCGAAAATCATTGCCGAAAGCAGAAGTCACTCAAACGACGAAAAAAACGCCGCAAGACATCAGAATCGACCATCGAGCCCCCTCCGCAGGACGAAGAGATGCCACATCACTCCGACGGAGAACACGATAACACTTTCTCCTCTGCCACGGAGACGCGTCATCCACAAGACGGTGAACTATCCAACAGAGATCGTGCGCAAGCCCCGCGCCCAGAAGCCATGGAACACAGCACGCCTGTTGTCACCGACGCAATTGAGCCGACTCGGCCAGCGCTGCCACCCCTCGCCGACGTCAAACTTGTCGGACACCTTTCATGAGCGGATGACACGTATTTCCCACCTCCATCTGATGCGGAAATGAGATCTGTTTCTCCGTTAGACCAACACTAAAATGGGGGAAGTTTCTACGACGACTCCTGCGACTTCTATGGACTTCCAGCATCCACCACAACAATCTTCACCAGCTACGAACCTATCGGCAGCACGGATCTCCCATCAGGCGTACCGAATAGCTACTATCAATACTAATAATATCGGCTCCCACGCTAAACTTCAACTGCTCCGTGACACGCTAAGAGCAGCGGACATCGACATCGCCCTGTTACAAGAACTGAGGACAGCGGTGTTATGGGTGTTATGGATGTGAGACGTACGCCGCCCCTGCAGCTATGGAACACACAGGCGCAGCCATCCTCCTTCGAGAAGGAATTGCAGTTTCCGATGTCGCATACCTCCCAACAGCGCGAGGGGTGGCCATAACAGTTGAAGGACTCAAAATCATAAATCTCTACGCCCCATCGGTCACTGATAAACGGAGCGATCGCTCCCAGTTCTACGCAGAAGATATCACGCCTTTATTCCTCGGCCGATACGATCATCTCATCGTAGGTGGAGATTTCAACTGTGTTCTCGAGCGGACAGACCAATACCCCCATTTCACCACATGTCCGGAACTTCGCTTCCTCGTCCGCCGCCTTCGTCTCCTCGACACTTGGCGAGTGGTACACGGCGACCGCCCGGGATATACACACATCACGAGCTACTCCACCAGCCGACTTGATAGATTGTACATCTCTAACGCTCTAAAATCAGCTCTCCTCGACGCGGAACGTTGGCCGTCTGCCTTTTCGGATCATGACATCTACATCTGTACCATAAACCTACGTCGATAATCTATATGGCGCAGTGCAGGACCTTGGAAACTCAATGTCGCGCTACTGCGGGACCCTGAATGTCGACAACAGGTCACCGGCACGTGGCACACCTGTGTTCAGCGCATTATGTGTTACGAGACCACACTGCGGTGGTGGTTGCTGTGCGCCAAACCGGCCATCCGACGCACACTGACACACTATGGCAGAGCCAAAGCCAGGTGGAATCACCATACAACTGATTTCTACTATAGCGCTCTACGTGAACTCATGGATCATCCTCCATCCCCGGATCGTCTAAAAGAAGCTCAACGCATCAAGGCAAAGATTTTATCCTTGACCAGATGCCGTCTAGAGGGAGCCATTGTACGAGCACGCAGCCAAGATAGGATTAACGGTGAATAACCTTCTATGCATCATATTGTTCAAAATGTTCGTCGACGCCGACAGGCTTTAATGACAACTTTAGACTTATCTGATGGACGACGGCTGACTTCGGAAGCTACCATTGCGGTTGCATTCACAACGCACTGTAGAATTTTCTATCAAGAAGTACCTGCCGGTGCAGAGGCCATTGCTGAGGTTGCCCAGGAGACACTTGGCACTCTAAACGCAGCAGCTGCAACCCTCCTGACTGCTGAAGTGACCACCGACGACGTCCAAGGCGCTGTGGCCGAAGGGTCTCTGAATCGATCTCCCTGCCCAGATGGTTTACCTCTCGAATTTTACAGAACCTTCCAAGATTTGATGATGCCACGATGGAGGGACATGTACTGGGAACTTTTGTCCGGCGCGGTGAACCCGCCACCAATGTTCATGGAAGGCTTACTTGTACCAGTCCCGAAACCCGCAGGAGAAACACGAGTCGACAGTTATCGGCCGATCACGTTACTCAATTCCGACTTCAAGATTTTCACACGCCTTCTAGCAGTGCGACTCAAACGTGTCTTACGGGACATTGTTTCCCACGAACAAACATCCTTAGGCGGCGATCGTAACATACAGACAGCCCTCAGTGAATATCGAGATGTGATCGCTGTGGCAACACACTCGCGACTGCCAGGTGCTTTAATCTCCATCGACTTCAAACAAGCGTTTCACCGCGTCAATCATGCATTCCTCAACGCAGTGATGGACCGAATGGCAATTCCCCCGACGTTCACGCAAGTGATTATGCGGCTCCTTCGTGTAGCAACGTCCAGACTTCTCGTCAACGGCAGACTTACAGAACCTATGCGGATTGAACGCTCAGTACGGCAGGGTTGCCCTTTGTCGACGGTGCTTTATGCCATTGCGATGGAACCACTCATTTGCGGATTACGGCGACGTTTGACAGGTATTCCACTCCGGGATCGTATGTTCCGCTGCCGAGCTTACGCGGACGACTTGGCCCTCGTCGTACGATCAGCGGCTGACGTACAAGCTGCGATGCAGCGGATTACCCTTTACAGTGGAGGGGCAGGGGGCGCTATGAACGTGGCAAAATCATGCGCCAAGAAGATCGGCCGCGGCCTTCCCGCAGACAGCGTAGTCCCATTTCAACTGGTGGACACCCTTCGTTGTCTCGGATTAGTCTACACGCGAGACATTCGCCGCACCTCGGCGATCAATTTTCGGGCGCTGCTGCAACACATCCGGGCCAACATACAAAACCACATACTACGCCCACTGAATTTGTGCCAGAGAGTCACCTTTTTTCAATACCCATCTGGCAGTCCGGATACCCCATATAGCGCAGATTCTGCCCATCACTGCGACAATGGCGGCCAGATTACAGGCGGCTTTCGGCAATTTCATTTGTTCTGGACACATCTTCAAAGTCCAGTATGAAGCTCTCACCTTGCCGAAGCGGAATGGTGGCCTCGATCTGGTTAATGTGAGAGCCAGGACTACGACACTTTACACCAATACTATGCTCCGGTTATGGAAAAGCCAAAATGCTAGTTTTACTGGAATGTTGACCACCGAGCTCGCATCTGTTTCGAGACGCCCACCGACGTCTTTGGCACACATCCCAACTCCGATGTCACATATCGGCCGTTTCTTTTTGGAGTACAGCTACATATGCACCGAGCTCCCCAGGACCAGGAAGACGACCACCCGCGACATCTACCGCCTTCTCCGAAAGTCTCCACCCCGCAACCCCGTCGAAACACGTCACCCCCAGGTTTCATGGCCTACAGTTTGGAAAACGATCCACCAACCATATCACACCACTGACACCACTCCTATGTGGTACCTTCTCGTCAACGGCAAGTATACTACAAGACAGAAACTGCATCGCATCGCACTGGTGGACTCACCCCTGTGCCTCAAGTGCAATGTCGAAGATACAGATTTACATCGTTTTGAGTGTGGGACAGCAGCAGCTGTCTGGACCCTCGTACAGAAGATTGTGGCTTTCTACCTCCGAGTACCACCACATCACGTTTCTCCCACCATGATGATATATCCCAACACGACCTACTTTCCATCGGCTAAGTGGCACGCCATCACATGGATCAGTGGCATGGTTGTCAACTACCTCTTCCGGGACGACATCGTCCATCCGGCGGACTTTTGGACACGCCTCCAAGTACATCACCACACCCTTCGCCGGCATCGACACTATCGGGCCACTTTCGCGAACTATTTACAGGGTATTTTCACCAACCCGCCTCAAAGCTGGAATCTCAACGAACCGTGCCAGCCAAGACTGGACGATCCCACGTTCCCCTTCAATGGTCAATGATAGAATGCATTTTGTTCTGATGGCGCGCCAAAGTGGAGCAAGGCGCGGAAAGTATTCCTATTTTATTTCACTTCTCTTTACTCCTCCTCTTCTAAGTTTTTTTTCTCCTTACACATGTTTATCCCTTTCACACATAGCTCTCTATCTGCAACCTATTTGTTTTCTTTCTCCTGTGCTCCAAAAAAAAAAAGTGCTGCTGATGGTGAGACTGTATACTCATTTACGTTAAAAAAATAGAAAAAAAAGATGGAAGAGCACTTGCCTGCGAAAGGCAGACGTCCCGGGTTCGAGTCTCGGTCGGGCACACAGTTTTAACCTGCCAGGAAGTTTCAATTTAATTAGGATGTTCACTCTTAGGTTCTGCTACAGGACATAGTGACGCTTTAGAAATTCATTCTTATCCAGCTACCAGTTTTTCTCACAGACGCGAAATTTTTATATTGTGTCTATACGTTTTACCTGAAAATGAAACGTCTAATTTTAGAAATTAACCGTATCAGAATCATGTACACTTCAATGTTCCCTACCAACGAAGTTATAGATTTCCAAACCTTCTGTTGTGGTCACTAGGGTACAATAGCTAGAACTACTGCTGCTTTTCCAGCTCCATAAGCTAGCTGGTTGATACATGACAAATTCAGTGTTTGTTCTGATGGTGCCATTATTACGGTGCTATGGGAACATGACTCAGATAGCACCGACACTTGAATCAGATGTGTGTGAAACATCGGTCGAGTGCTTATCTACGAATTCTCGATGTCATTCGTAAATTTGTGGTATGACATGGTGGAAGATATGGAACCCTCCGTGCACCTTAAAACTGATGCACACTCCCGCAAACTGCAAGGGACAAAGTGATCGTTTCTACTCCAGAGGCAATCATTCTCTATGAGGTAAAGAGCAGAGCTATTGGGCTTTGCATGGGAGCTGTACGCAGGCGGTTAAAAACAGCAAAGTTTCTTTCTTCAATAATTATTAAACAATATTCAGAAGTTTTAAAATGTCTTCCCTCTTTGTTAAGAGACCTGTAATGTTTCCACACTGTATGATATTTTCGAGCTGTATTACCAAAACCACCTTCACATTAGCCCGTATATAGGCTGCTGGTTGTTCACTGATTCCTCTTTCCGGTTGCTGGAAACCGCATATTGGGCGCAATGCGTAATAGAAAGGAAAAAAGAAAATCGGCTGAATGGTACTTTATAAATATGAGTGTCAACATCTTTGTAAAGAAGAAGACATTTCCTTTCATAATGAATTTGGTAGTTATAGTATATCTAGTTCCTTTTTTAATTTTTGATATGTTTTATTTTCCATAATTATTTAATCCTCTTGTTTCTTGTTACTTTTTATATTAATTATTTTAATATTATTTATTTTTGTAAGTGCGGGAAAAGTTTCCTACTTCGAAACAATCCCGATCGAAAGTCTCTGAGGTCGGGGGCTTTGTTCGAGAAAAACTGGAGGGGAACCAGTCCGGATAAATAGAGGCAGTTAAGCAGATATAAAGTTGCCTTTGTTTAAAATTATAATTACGTATTTATTAATAACGGTTTGCAATAGCAGCTGAATACCAGACTGTGTGATGCTACGTCATTGCACGAGTGTTACGCAAAACAGCTTATTTTAATAAATAAGTGAATAGTATATCAGTACCGCCTAATAAAAGAAGTCTTACGGCATAAAGGAACGACCAGAACGGAATCTAAATTCTACCATTCTTGTTTAACAATGGGACTCTCAGACAAATGCCGAAGAACAGACTTAAACAAAGCTACCGAGAACTGTAGTTGTCTGCTAGCCCTTCATTATAAAAAAAATCATGGGAGGTGCTCGACACTGCCACTTTTTGAACATTGTTCCAAACCTTTCCGATTGTTGTTCTTTTACGTGTGGTGTAATGTTAAACTAATTAGCCCTCAAGTATGTGTGGAAATTACAGATTGTCATTTTCAACCACGACTCCTGCCACTGGTGAATGTCGTAACAGAACCACTGCATTATGGATATTGTATAGATCTCTTTTCCTTAGCTCATTCCTAGTGTACATTCAAACAAAACAACGTCTACACCGTCCACTTCCTCCTCGTAACATTGCAGGAATTACTTCATTGGAGACAAAGATATAGTCAGGAGTGCCCAGGGATTGTGACAGGACCAGTTTTGTTCTCTATATAGATAAACGATCAAGTGGATAGGTTAATTAGCAACCTACAACTGTTTGTAGATGTCGTAGTAGTATATGGACAAATGCCGTCGTTGAGTGAATATAGGAGCGTATAGGTTGACATCGATAAAATTTCTATTTAGTGTGACGAATTACAGCTCGCTCTGAAAGTGCAAAAACGTAAGTTAATGCAGACGAGTAGGAAAAACAATTCTGTAATATTCGAATACGATATTAGTGGATTACTGCTTGGCAAAGTCACGTCTATTAAACATCTAGGTGCAATGTTGAAAGGCGATATGAAGTGGAGCGAGCACGTAAGATCTGTGGCAGGGAAGGCAAATGGTGGGCTTCGATTCATTGCGAGAATTATAGCAAAGTGTAGCTCCTCAATAACGGATACCGAGTATAGAACAATTGTGTAACCCATTCTTGAATACTATTCGAGAGTTTTGGATCCCCACTAGGTCGAATTAAACGAAGACGTCGGAGCAATTCATAGGGGTTCTGCTTGGTCTGTTACCAGTGGATTCGATCAACACGTGTTACGAAAATGCTACGTAAACTTAAATGAGAAAGCCTGGGGGGAAGAAATTCTCTCAAAAGGCTATTGAGACAGACTGCAGTACGACCCTACTTCTACCGACATTTCCCTCACGCAAGGGTCGCCAAGACAAGACAAGAGAAAGTATATAGTCATTTGTCACATGCTCCGTAGCTAGTGGAACAGGCAAGGAAATGGCTAGCAGTGTACAAAGTATCCTCCGCTATGCACCGCATGGTGGCTACCGGGTATTTATGCAGATAATAAGAAATTTGTCAGGGATGATGCCTAGTGGATGTGTGTCACCAATGATATTTTCGTAAATAATTCATTGTGGTTTCGAAAATCGACCCTAAAGCTGGTTCACTGCATTCCTATCCCTTCCCATATACCTCCACATTCTTGTACAACAGCTACATCGCGCAACATCGACGATCTGTGTTATGCACTCATACACAGGATTTCCCCTGCTTTTCTTCGCTTCATCTATAATTTTCAGCAACGACTCATCTCGTGTTGTGTGCATAAACATTCTGTCTCTCATACTCATTGCGTAATGTATAAGACATATCTGTCTTAAGTCTTCTTCTGATCTGAGCGTTTACTACTCATGGAATGCACTAGTGACTTTCTTGCACAGCAACATTGCAATTAAGTTGTTCTTGCATCTTCCTTCTTTCCGAGATAGCAGAATTCATCTAGATCTTGAAGGGTTTCTTGGCCAAGTTTAAGAGTTAGCCATTCATTACATCTACCTGCTGCTGTCACCACCACTGCATCGTCACCGAACCATCCACTACTAAATGACGCAGCTAAAACTATTTAATGAATTCTTATGGCTGTCCCCAGTGCAACGTCAGCTGATGTAGGATTATTGGTTACATGAAATAACACAGACACGGTAATCTCTTGGAGCGTACAGACCTGAACTTATTAGTAGTAATTTCTTTCAATGCAAGTCGGTTCGTTCCCAAAGAGATGTTGGTGGGAGTTAGTTAACAACACGGCAACATTATATACCAGAAATAGGAAAAAGGATCTTATTCTTTGACATTGTCGGTGGGGACATACGCGGTCTATGCATTTAAAACATGTGTGGCTAAAAATCCCACGTCAAGGTTTTGGCGTAGGATTTTATTCACACATGTTTTAAGAAGAGATCTATTATCCATAAATAAGCAATTCAATCAAGATAATACATTTTTTCAGAACCTTTCTCGCGACAAAGGGCGGTTTTTCGTAGTACTTTAAAATGAACATAAACAGTCACGACAGCAAGAAACCTTTACTTTTATGGTTGTCGGTTTCGGTCAATTAATGGAGGAGCAGCTGACGTTCGTGGACTTCTTAACGCCTGCTCCGTTCTCTGCCAACGCCTACAATTATGGTACGGGATCTGAAGATGGTCAATAACTGAAAGAAATCAGTAACCACAAAAATAAAGGTTTCTTGCTGTCTAAACTGTTTATCTTCATTTTATATCAAAATAATGGTACCCAGTCAGACAGAAGGATGGAAGAAAGGAAAATAGTCGACGACGAGAACATCAGAGACTTTGACAACGAAGGCAGTCCAGTCACTTTAATGTGACCACCACCTATGTTCGACGTCCAATAACCAGTCAGACGACAGGTGTTAGCACTAGCCGTGGAGGGTATGTAAATCATGTCAGGGGGGGGGGGTCACGGACAACAGTGCAGTTGTTGTCGTAATGCGGAAACGGAGCGGCTTGCACGATGTCCAAAACGGCATGAGCACTGGCTTTCAGGCCAAGGCTGGAAGCATCTCCGAAACGATTAAAAGCATTTCCGAAACGGCTAAATTTGTAAAAGGCAACAGTGGTGCAACACGGGCCATAGATGACGGGAGGGAACGACTTGCAACTGTTAAGCAGCTGGCCGCCCAGGTGAACCAAACGGAGCCGGCCGCTGTGACCGAGCGGTTCTAGGCGCTTCAGTCCGGAACCGCGCTGCTGCTACGGTCGCAGGTTCGAATCCTGCCTCGGGCATGGATATGTGTGATGTCCTTTGGTTAGTTTGGTTTAAGCAGTTCTAAGTCTAGGGGACTAATGACCTCAGATGTTAAGTCCCATAGTTCTTAGAGTCATTTGAACCACTTTTTTTAATCAAACGGCTACCAACAGTGTCTCCTCAATGATATTTCAGCAAAATTTCCTTCGTATGGGTCTGTGCACCATGCGTCCCGTTCATGCACACATGCTGACTGCTGTTCATCGACAACAAAGGCTGTTATTTGCGCGCCAATATCGCAACTGGACGTCCACTGAGTGGCGACAAGAAACCTTTTCGTAAGAATCACCTTTTATGCCGAATCAGACAGATGATCGTTGAGTGTACGGCGTGAAACTTCTGAAAGAAAACACCCTGCAACAATCGTCGGAAGGGTCCATGCTAGAGGGGGGAGCGTTATGGTCTGAAGAGTGTTTCCGTCGTATTCTCTGGGTGATCTCGTCATCCTGGAATGCACAAGGGATCGACACAAGGATCCATCTACCCTCGGGGACCCTGTCCACCGCTAGATGCAGTTAGTTTCTCCTCTACAAGATGGCATCTACCATCAGAACAATGTAACATGTCGCACAGCTCGTAGTGTACGTTTATCGTTCAAATAGCATACTCACCCAGCCACTAAACACCCTGAAATTAAACACAATCGAGAACATGTGGAACCACCCCTATCACGGTGTTCGCGCCCTGGACCTTCAACGGAGAAACCTAGCGAAGTTGGCCACGGTACTGCAGTCATCCACATCCACCACATCCCTGTCGTTACCTACCATAGCCTCATTGACTCCTTTCTTGCAGGTTTCGCTGCGGTCCGCGTTCCTAAAGGTGGTCATTCAGGATTCTGATAGTTTTTTCTCACTACCCTGAGATGATAAAAGTCATGAGGTACCTACCAATACTGTGTCGGACCACTTTTTTCCCGGCGTAGTGCACTAACTCGATGCGGCATGGACTCAACAAGGCGCTGGAAGTCCTCAATAGAGCCATGCTGCCTCTATAGCCATCCAGAATTCCGAAAGTGTTGCCGCTGTAGGGTTTTGTCCACGAACTGACCTCTCGATTATGTTCCACAAATTTTCGATAGGACTTAAGTTGCGCTAGAATTGCACAGAATGTTCTTCAAACTAATCGTGAACAACTGTGGCCCATTGACATGACACATTACACTTATAAAAATTCCATCGTTATTTGGGATGTAAATGGTTTCCAAGTAGCCGAACGTAACCATCTCCACTCAATAATCGACTCAGTTGGTCCAGAGGACCCCTTTCAATATCACGTACACACAGTGCACACCATTATGGAACAACCATCAGCTTGCACAGTGCCTTGTTGATAACTCAGGTCCGTGGCTTCGTAAGGTCTGCGCCACACTCAAACCCTACTATCAGCTCTTACCAACTGAAACGGGACTCGTCAGACCAGGCCACGGCTTTCTAGTGTCTAGCGTTCAACCGATATGGTCACGACCCAGGAGGGGCGCTGCAGGCGATGTAGTGTTGTTGGAAAAGGCACTCGCGTCGGTCGTCTGCTGCCATCGGCCATTAACGCTAAATTTCAAAGCAATATCCTAACGGATACGTTCGTCGTACGTTCCGCATTCATGTCTGCTGTTATTTCATTCAGTTTTACTTGTCTGTAAGCACTGACAACTCAACGCAAAACACACTGGATTCGCATTCGGGAGGACGACGGTTGAATCCCGCGTCCGGCCATACTGGTTTAGGTTTTCGGTGATTTCCCTAAATCACTCCAGACAAATGCCAGTGTGGTGCCTTCCTTCCCTGTTTTTCCCTAATCCGATGAGACCGATGACCTCGCTGTCTGGTCTCCTTCCCCAAACAACCCAACTCCAACCTCAACGCAAAACCCGTTTGCGTCGGCCGATAAGTGAAGGCCGTCGGCCACTGCGTTGACCGTGGTGAGACGTAATGCCTGTAATTTGGTATTCTTGGCGCACTCTTAAATTCCTTAACGATTTCCGAAATGAAATGTTCCATGCTTCTAATTCCAACTACCATTCCACGTTCAAACTGTTAATTCCCGTCGTGTGGCCATAATCACGGCCGAAACCTTTTCACATGAATCACCTGAGTACAAATCACACCTACACACTGCCCTTTCGTGCCTTGTGTACGCGGTACTACCATCTGTAAATGTGCATATCGCTATCCCATGACTTTTTTCGCCTCAGTGTAATGTGACTGGACAGTGTATGATTTCTAGACCTCAACATTTCTGTTCGTCTCGGTGGCTGTTGTGTACGCCCGAGACAAGGTGTTTCCCCAGGGGTTGAATGTTTCCCTAATCTCTCGGAACGGGTAACTGTCGAAGACTCGAAACACAAGAGGCAGGCTCTAGGTCGAGTGATATCCCCGTGACGGGTGGTGGAGTTGGAGGGGGAGATTACTGTTGAACGCCCTGTCGAGAACGAGGTCATTAGAGACAGAGCGCAAGCTCGGGTTGAGGAAGGATAGGGAAGGAAATCAGCGTGTCCTTTCGAGGTGACCATCCCGTCATTTGCCTTAACGGATTCAGGGAAATCACGGAAAACGTAATTCAGGATGGCCGTATGCGGGTTTGAAGCGTTATCCTCTAGAATGCGAGTCCTATGTGCAAACCACCGCGCTACCTCGCTCGATGTCTGACGGGTGGTGTTTGCGACATCTGTTTCCATAAAGGCTCTTAAAGTCTCCGAAAGAATCAGCATCATACAGAAAAGCTATGAACGCAAACGGAAAATGGTGAATGAAACTGGTTGCATCAGCCTACTGAGTCTGATTCGCTGAAAGGCCTGAAAGTTAAACAGTTTCGTCGAGGACGAAAAGTCGAAGAGTCGATCGGCAGGCTTGGGGTACGGTAGTCGTATAGTCACTGAAATGGAGGTAATTTGTATGTCTGAAATCGCGAGTAGGTGATTTGGATCAACCAAGCGTGTTAAGGACACAAGACTGTGAGAATCCGAAGTCAGATCCCGTACACGAGTGTGGAACTCCAGTCTGGCACCTTTCTGTTTTTCTTGGGGAGTGCTGCTTAGTAGCGAGCATGGACTTCTTTGATTAAGACAGACCTCTGAGCCTAGCATGGAGCCAGAAGACAGGCGGACTTGGCTACAGTTAATTCATTGACTGTTTTTCCTGCACATGTGAAACTAATGTTTTATGTGTGACTCTTTCCTTTTTAACGTTGAAATGTATTTCCATTTGTTAGATGTAATTAGCGGGAGGAATTTGACAGTAACTAGTTGGCGGCAGTGCACTGAATTGTTAGTGCTGTTCATATTCCAATCTAGTGGTCGGATATCGGATCTCACCAGAAAGTAGTAGGATAGCGAAAGTGCTTCTGATCATTAACTTTGGAGTTGTGAGCAGTTTAACCCTGTCTCACGGCTGAGAGAGGTGCTGGCGGCTTTTGTTTTAGGCGGTGTATGCTTGACATTATATGCTTGTAAGACATTTCCACGAGCAGATGTGGACTCTGACCACAATTTATTGGTTATGAACTGTAGATAAAAACCGAAAAAACTGCAAAAAAGTAGGAATTTAAGGAGATGGAGCCAGGATAAACTGAAAGATCCAGAGATTGTAGAGAGTTTCAGGGGGAGCATTGCAGAACTGTTGACAAGAACAGTGGAAAGGAATACAGAAGAAAAAGAATGGGTAGCTTTGAGATATTAAATACTAAAGGCAGCAGAGGATCAAGTAGCTAAAAAGACGAGGGCTAATAGAACTCCTTTACTATTGAAAGGAGAATTTATAAAAATGCAATAAATGAAGTAAGCGAAAAGGAATACCAAAGTCTCAGAAATGAGATCGGAGGGAGTGCAAAATGGCTGAGGGGGAACGTAAGGATAAATGTAAGAATGTAGAAGCATGTATCTTTAGGAGTAAGGTAGATGACGCCTACAGAAAAATTTTAGAGACCTTTGGAGAAAAGAGAACCATCTGTCTAAATATCAAGAGCTCAGATGAAAACCAGTTCCGAGCAAAGAAAGGAAAGGAGAAAGACGGAAGGAGTATATAGAGGGTGTATGCAAGGACGATGTGATTGAGGGCAATATTATGGAAATGGAAGAGGAAGTAGATGAAGATCAGATAGAAGATATGATACTACGTGAAGAATTTGACAGAGCACTGAAATACCTCAGTCGAAAGAAGACTCCGTGAGTAGACAACATTCCGTTAGAATTACTGATAGCCTTGGGAGGGCCAACCATGACAAAACTCTTCCATCTGGTGAGCAAGATGTATGAGACAGGCGAAATATCCTCAGACTTCAAGAAGAACATAATAATTCCGCTTCCAAAGAAAGCGGGTGCTGACAGGTGTAAAAATTACCGATTTATCATTTAAATAAATCATGGTTGCAAAATACAACACCAATTCTTTGTAGACGAATGGAAAAGCTGTTATAAGCCGACCTCGGGGAAGATCAGTTTGGATTCCGTAGAAATATAGGAACACGCGAGGCAATGCTGACCTTTCGACTTATCTTAGAAGGTAGGTCAAGAAAAGGCAAACCTACTTTTACAGCATTTGTAGAATTAGAGAAAGCTTTTGACAATGTTGACTGGAATACTCTCTTTCAAATTCTGTAGGTTTCCAGGGTCAAATACAGGGAGCGAAAGGCTATTTACAATTTGTACAGAAACCAGATGGCAGTTATAAGAGTGGAGGGGCGCGAAACGGAAGCAACTGTTGAGAAGGGAGTGAGACAGCGTTGTAGCCCGTCCCCAATATTATTCAATCTGTATATTGAGCAAGGAGTACAGAAAAGAAAAGAAAAATTTGGAGTACGAATTAAAACCCAAGCAGAAGTAAAGAAAACTGTGAGATTTGCCGATGACATTGTAATTCTGTCAGAGACAGCAAAGGACACGGAAGAACAGTTGAACGGAATGGACAGTGTCTTGAAAGGAGAATATAAGATGAAAATAAACAAAAGCAAAACAAGGGTAACTTAATCAGGTGATGGTGCGGGGATTAGATTAGGAAATGAGACATTTAAAGTAGTAGATGAGTTTTGCTATTTGGGCAGCAAAATAACAGATGATTGTGAAAGTAGGGAGGATATAAAATGTTGACTGGCGATGACAAGGAAATCGTTTCTGAAGAAGGGACATTTGTTAACATTCAGTACAGATTTAAGTGTCAGGAAGTTTTTTCTGAATGTGTTTGTATGCAGTGAAGCCATTTACGGAAGAGAAACATGGACGATAAACAGTTTAGACAAGAAGAGAATAGAAGCTTTTGAAATTAGGTGCTACATTATAATGCTGAAGATTGGATGGGTAGATCACGTAACTGATGAGAGGTACTGAATAGAATTTGCGAGAAGAGTAATTTACGGCACAACTTGACTAGAAGAAGGTATCGGTTGATAGAACACGCTCTGAGGCATCAAGGGATCGTCAATTTAGTACTGGAGGGAAGCGTGAAGGGTAATAACTGCAGACGGTGGCCAAGAGATGATTACACTAAGCATATTCAGAAGGATATAGGTTGCAGTAGTTACTCGGAGATGAAGAGGCTTGGAGAGCTGCATCAAATCAGTCGTTGGACTGGAGACCACAACAATAACATCCTCGACATTCTGTAACTGTCAGAGCGATCTAGATTTATATGAAATAAGAAGTAAAAGCTTCAAACATCCAAAGTCGCTACAGTACAACATTTATTTTAATTAGCAGTTCCAGAAAGCTATGTTGCCATCATCCGATCTGTGAGGCATTAGATCGAAATTGTAAGCACAATGGGGTCAGATGTAATGCGATGTGATACATTATGCATGATATGGATACATAGTACATACCTTATGGATTAATCAGCAAAGCAGCACGTGCTTCTTCTGGCACGCTCCACGCCACCAAGAAGACGTGAATTCTGACCGTAGCCTTGAATGTGACTCCCCTCGACGGTACGCAAGCTTCAGTAGCACAAGCTCGGCTTGGGAAAGTTTTGGGAAGGAAACTGGTTCCATCCTTTTACCAAATAGTTCCGGCATTACCTGAAGCTATTTCAGGTAACAGTGCAGAATTTAAATCTAGGTGTCAGGACACGAGTTTGAGCCACCGACCTTCCGAACACGGTTCCATTGTCTTCATCTCTGTACCACCCAGATCGGTGGCAAAAAAGTGGAGCCGAGCGATGATGGGCGGTGGTGAGTAATGCTGGCCTCTGCAGGCAATTAAAGCTTGCGAGGGCAGTGGAACAGTTATTAAGTGATAAAGTGTAAGAATTGTCGGTTACGCGAACACTCTTAAGCAAAACTTGCTACGGTGATGAAATCATGGTGATAGAATGGAACTGATGCTGCAAATGAGAAATGGAGGTATAAATAAGGTTTCAGGTTCCAGATCGAACAGCCGCGATACAATACTTATGAAGTTACGAGGAGTTGAAAGAAGAGTTTCTGCAGGTCACGACATCAAATTAAAGAATTGTTTGATGTTCTGTAAAGAGCTATGAGCCAGACTCTTTCGTTACAAGACCAGAGCTCGTTGCTCTTCCGGAATATCGTTCTAATTCCAAGTCGCTATATTTCTAGAGCAAAAACTCTGCCTATAAGACAAATACGTTGATTGACCATGCAAGAGAACCTATAGAGAAAAAAGACAGATATTGACTTTTAAAATTGATGAATTTATACAAGACTGATGAAAGAAGCAATTAAGGCTTTGAAATAAAATTTCTGAAGAGGAATGAAACCGCTGTGGGAACTGACAGCACTGCAAACGTTCACAGGCGAGATCAGTGGTTCTCAAACTTTTTGAGCTTCGAGGGCATTTAAAAGGCCGCAAGTAATTGCGGGAGTACTATAAACACATTTATGGGGAATATTTTACAATAATCAATACGGGAAATAAATACTGTGATAAAATAACGATTAAGTCATTTTATTTTGAATTTCGCATCTAGACTACAGAAAATACAACTTATATGAATAAAACACATACATTATCACAATATGAACAAATAATTTTTATATAAAAATGTGAGAGATCCATGAAGCACAATTGTCAGCCAAATGCGACGGCCGAGCGTCCTATTGCCTTCTACCCTCCCAAGACGAAAGGCAAGATAAACTACTAAGTGAAACGTATTGAAATGAAATAATGCAATAACACTAACGATTAATTCAGATTATAGAGAAAAGTAACAACACAATACAAATGAAACGTACCTTACATATACTCTTTCTAGTGTTATGAGAAACGTGAGTCTTATGTGTCCTCGCAATTTCTTTCAATGTTTGGAGATATGTTTGAAAGGCAATTTTCATTTCCTCGTCAATACATTGAAGAGTTCCTCTCTGTTTACATGTAATTGTGGCGAGGGCAGAAAATCTTAATTCACATAAATATGACGTCAAAAATTGAAGTATTCTTATTTTATAGAAATCCGAAAGGCTTTAAGAGACAATTCCTTATGCTTAATCATCAGCCCACAATCAGTAAGTATAGCTGTCAACTCTTCTTCTGTTAATATTAAGCCGAAATCACCCGAAGTTTCAATGAATGGGTTTCGAATCCAGTTGTACTGTTCAGTGTTGAGGGATGGAAAATACGAACTCAATTTCTCTTCTCAACTTATTAAAAGATCTACTATTATTGGATGTATTTTATGTATGCACGTGCTCCTTACCCCCATTATAAGTTACCTTGAACAACTTTTCTTTTCCATATTTGTAGTTTTCTGTGAAATGCTTTAATTTTGCCAGTGGATGTGAGGAAATTTTCTTATTTCCCTCGCACGTTAGTGTCCAAAATATTGAATTGCTGAAATATATCGGCCAAATACTGCAATCTGGCAATCCAAAATTCACTCCAAAAGAGGTTGCAAAAATGTAAATGTTTATTTCTTCGAAAAACACGAGAAGTTCTTGTCGTAGCTCATGCACACGGATAGGTACTTTCCCGCTCGACAACCACCTGAAGGTACTGTTTTAATAAAATTTACAATCTGAAAAACTTGCTCTAAGATTTCTCTCAGTTTTTCTCCCAATGTTTTTGGTATTAAGGTCTCCTTATGAAGAAAGCAATGAGTTACAATAAAATCTTCCTTTTGTTTTTTTACAAAAGAAATAAGGCCCTTAACACAGCTTACCATTGAAGGGGCGCCTTCTGTACGTATGCCTACACACGACTTCCCTGTTAACTGCCACTTATTAAGATAACCATTTAAAATGTTGTAAACGTCCTCACCTTTAGTAGACACACTTAATTCAGTGCAAGCAAGAAACTCATTTACTATTTGATCTTGATGAATGAAACGGACAAATGCTGAGAGTTGCAATTGGTTGGTAATGGCTGTTTATTCACCAATTTGCAATGCAAATTTTGAATGCCTGAGTTTATCACTGCACACATTTTTCTCAATATCAGAACACATTTCTATAATACACCTGCAAACTGCATCATTCGGCAAAGGAACCTTGCTTATTTTCATAGCTGCTTCATTTCCCAGCATCATCATACGGTTTTCTTGCAAGCAGGCAAAATAAGTGACTCGCCTATAGTATGAGGTTTCATACTCTTTTCTATTAGTTCAGAGACTTGGTAGGAAGCGATCAGAGCTTTATCAGAAACAGACATTACATTTTTAAAAGAATTTTCTGCCCTTGTTTGTTGTTCAGTCTCTTGAAACAGCTTACAGGTTTATCTTGCAAATGTGAATGCATTGTTTTAAAAGGTTTGCTCAATTTACTAGGAAGAAGGGATCCATTTGCCAATTTCTACCCACATACTAAGCGTAGTGGGAAAGGATAATCTTCACTCACAGTCGTGAAAGCATAGCTTAAGTATCTTTCATTGTACTTACCAGTAGGCCGCTGTGCTTTTTTACTTGCGCTTAGCGTTTGTTCACTTCCAGAATCGGATTCTTCGACGGCATGCTTGTTTTTAAGAAATCTGTCAATTTTATTCTACTGTATTTTCCATATAAGATTCACTCCTAGCGGTTTGATAATAAGCAGTACGCTGTACAAAAAACAGGAGCCCCACGAACCCTAACACGTCACTGACATATCACCTGAAACATCTGTGATAACGTCAAGCGCACAACAGTGGAAACGCGTTTCCCTTCTGAGCCTGGAATCTTGTGCCTCCAAGGGTTAACAGTGCTGTCAGCGGTAATTCTCAAGTTCCATTAACCTTGCTGGAAGCTTCTGTCATGGATTTTCTGGATCACTAAAATGCAGTGGAAATGGCGATCAGAACTAGCAAGGCTTGATGAACAGTGACGATCATGTTCACATGTGCTACTGATCTGTAGTAAAGAACATGAAATGAAATTCTTTTAGTCACGGACAGCTCGAGGTCAAACAACAAGCAGTTCTCATAGATAATTTCGTCTCCCAGTTTTTCTTTCCAATAACATTTTATTGACAACAGAAAGCTATGCATTTTGAATAAAATATTATTAAAAAGTGACTGGTTGCGGATGTATTTATAATTTTTTGATACACTGTCGCGGGTACCTAAATAGACCGTAATGGCCAATAATAATAATATGCAATTCACTTCCTACGTGCTATTGCAGCGAAACTCGGAGTTAGGTGGAGCAGGTTCGCAATCATTGGGAACAACACGGAACCTTCCAAATTCTATGAACAAGTTGTGATTACATGCATAGCGCACAAGGCTCAATTTC
Organism: Schistocerca cancellata; assembly: GCF_023864275.1. Taxonomy (NCBI): domain Eukaryota; kingdom Metazoa; phylum Arthropoda; class Insecta; order Orthoptera; family Acrididae; genus Schistocerca; species Schistocerca cancellata. The sequence goes on from NC_064628.1 coordinate 485,617,838, forward strand.
AGCATGGCTACCATCATAAAAGGAAAACGTCCATAGGCCAATCAACTGAGAAACAAAAGCACGACACGATCAGCTAATATCTGTAAAAGTTTCCGCCTAAAAAAAATCCGTCAGTCGTCAAATATTTTTTCACCGTTTTCTTCTGATTCTGAACATTTGGATCTGACAAGAAATCCATTAACGCTTGACAACACTGTGGATTAACTCAATGTTTATTTACAAACTTGAAGAGCGACAGAAGTGTCGTACCGTTTGGTTACGGAAGGAAGGTACGGAACAAGGTATGCGAAAATAATTTGCACCGTGCCTATAAGGCGAAGGGTGGTGAGAGGGGGGATTTTTAGGAAAATTTCACTAACAGTACTAGTCATCCACGGACGCCTGTGCGCCTGGTTCTGATCAGCGACTGAGATAGTTGTATTTTACGCACAAAACTAAAAAGGGTTCGCTAAACGCGCATTATTTCTATCAAAACTTGGGAAATTAAGATAAGGTTGTTGTAATGCAGTTGTAGTTCAGGGAGTAGAAGAAAATGGCGTTTGAGGCATTTATTAACTATGAATGACCATGAAGCATTTTGTTGTAAGAAACATGCAGTCCATGGTTGCATTCTTGGACTGCAAGTTGTTTACAACATATCAAATAAGTTACTGTCTTGGCCACACCAAACACTTTATTGTGTTTCATTTATAAATATACATACTTTCATTATTAAATGAATTAATCTCTCCCACCACTACATATTGTTATGATCGTAGCAATGTGACAATTATCTGACCATTCTGTTTCTCCAGACCGAAGCATTCTTCCATCCGAATAATTATTTTTCTCACCCCACTGCGAATTACATTTTCCCCAGAATTCCTTACACTTCTCGGTGGTGTAAGGGATGAACTCGATGGGCCAGCAATGAGTTTATTATCAATCATTATTTTGAAATATCTTTGCCCATTTCCCGAACAGCCGCTACTGATAGTTACGATTAGCAGAAATGGAAGAGAGAATACCGTCGGCATGCAACTGCAATATATCCACTGAGGCTCTGAGATCCATAAGTGCCTAACGCACCGCGTCGTCGATTTTCAGATAGTAGCACGTATGCACGCTCCTGACATCTGTTGATCTTACAGTCAACCAGCTTTGTAAGTGCTGCATCCCTACACTGTATGCCGGCCGGGGTGGCCGAGCGGTTCTAGGCGCTACAGTCTGGAGCCGCGCGACCGCTACAGTCGCAGGTTCGTATCCTGCTTCGGGCATGGATGTGTGTGATGTCCTTAGGCTAGTTAGGTTTAAGTAGTTCTAAGTTCTAGGGGACTGATGACCTCAGATGTTAAGTCCCCTAGTGCTCAGAGCCATTTGAACCCTACACTGTATATGTAAAGTTTCTCTGATATTCAATTCCATATGGGCCCAAGGCATAAATTTTCTTTGCTGTGGCAACCCTCACTGGCTACACATGTAAGTAGGCTGTTTATGTTTTCTTTATGTAAGTTTGCTGTTTATGTTTTCTTATTGGCAACGTTACGTAGCGCTCTGTATGAAAATCACTGGCTGTGCTGTGTGCAGTATGTGGCTAGTTTGCATTGTTTCCTGCCATTGTTGTCATGAACTGCTATACCTGGATGTGAACAGCGCGTAGCGTTGCGCAGTTGGAGGTGAGCCGCCAGCAGTGGTGGATGTGGGGAGAGAGATGGCGGAGTTTTGATAATCTGTAAGACTGGATGTCAATTATGAATATTAAGGTAAATACATTGTTTGTTCTCTATTAATATCTTTCATTTGCTAACCATCCCTATCAGTAGTTAGTGCCTTCAGTAGTTTGAATCTTCTATTTAGCTGGCAGTAGTGGCGCTCGCTGTATTGCAGTAGTTCCAGTAACGAAGATTTTTGTGAGGTAAGTGATTTGTAAAAGGTATAGGTTAAAGTTAGTCAGGGCCATTGTTTTGTAGGGATTATTGAAAGTCAGATTGCGTTGCGCTAAAAACATTGTGTGTCAGGTTAAGCACAGTCTTGTATAAGTTGTTCTAAGGGGACGTTTCATATGTCGACCCTTAGCCTAGGATACCTCACTGGAATCTTCTGATTTTTTCTTGTAGTTTGTGTATTTAGTGTAGCTTTTGTTTATTGCTAGCGCGTAATTGTAGAGAGAATCTCCTTTGTAGTTGCAGAGTTTCATTGTTGTACTGTAAAACAGTTGTGGCATGCATGTAGATTTGCACCAAGTATTTCGCAGCTGCAATTAACTAGATATTATTTTCAGTGCTATATTAATGTGTTCTCTTATTTTTGCTATTCAAATTGTGCTTTTCTGTGTTATCGTGTGAAATATTGTGACAATAATGGCGTGTGAAAAACGTAACACTCGGCTCCAAAGTAAACTAAGAAATGACAGTGAAGACGAAAGCAGTGTGTTGGCCCCACCATGTAATGAGTTAACTAATGTTCAAAGTAGTAATTTGGTAACTGTGCATAGGGAAATGGAGCGGGCGTCAAACAATGGCGTAGACAGTCAAACAGGTAGTGAACAGGGAAGCATTATCGATCGATCGGTCGGCAACAGCTCGCCTGAGGAATCCGAAATGATAGGACACAATTTTGCAAATACTGTAGATTCAGGTTTTGCGTCCTCACCGTTTTCTCAAATAAGTCAAGACACATTTTCAGCTTGTCAAAATGTGAATGCTGCCGGTGCAAATGCACTGCCGAAAAGAGTAGAGGAACAGATTCCAGACACTAATGCATTGTTATTACAACTAATGCAACAAATGGAACAAAATCAGAGACAAACACAGCAAAAGCTGCAAAAGTTAGACACAATGGAACAAAATCAGAGACAAACACAGCAAAAGCTTCAAAAGCTAGACACCACACTTGAACAAACACGTGAAGATTTAACTACTGAGTTACATAACATTGAATCGAAATGTCAAAAAGTCTGTAATGACGTAAAAACACAAATTTGTGAACATTTTCAACCTATTTTTTCGCAGCATGAAAATGCATTACAGAATCACGAAGCAGCCATAAAAGAACTGCAAACTATTGTTCATGAAAATCATGAGACCTTGCAAGCTAAAATGGACTCAGTTGCATCTACCGATTCGGTTACGCAACTTGCAAAAACTCAGGAAAACTTAAAGGACACAGTAGAAAGACACATGGAGGAAATTAGTTCATTATCAGAGAAAGTAGCCGAACTTTCGGATCAGGTCACTAACTTATCTACAAAGGTAGATGATGATCTGAATGACACAAGACCCGTAGCCTTCACTGACACAGAAGAGTATGAACAAATAAGAAAATTCAAACAAAATCAGAATCAAATTAATACGCAATACAAAAGAGAAATGCGGGAAGTACAAGATCAGCTGACACAGGTAATACAAGAATTACGTATTTCAGAGGACACTCGCGCCCCAATAAGGGAAGAGGGACATAGAAATACGGAACAGCCACAAAATAATAACACAGGGCATTTCGGTAATTATGAAAGAAATTGGCAAGGTACACCGAATTTTGAGATGGAACCGCCGACACGACATATTAAACGTCCCCTTAGAACAACTTATACAAGACTGTGCTTAACCTGACACACAATGTTTTTAGCGCAACGCAATCTGACTTTCAATAATCCCTACAAAACAATGGCCCTGACTAACTTTAACCTATACCTTTCACAAATCACTTACCTCACAAAAATCTTCGTTACTGGAACTACTGCAATACAGCGAGCGCCACTACTGCCAGCTAAATAGAAGATTCAAACTACTGAAGGCACTAACTACTGATAGGGATGGTTAGCAAATGAAAGATATTAATAGAGAACAAACAATGTATTTACCTTAATATTCATAATTGACATCCAGTCTTACAGATTATCAAAACTCCGCCATCTCTCTCCCCACATCCACCACTGCTGGCGGCTCACCTCCAACTGCGCAACGCTACGCGCTGTTCACATCCAGGTATAGCAGTTCATGACAACAATGGCAGGCAACAATGCAAACTAGCCACATACTGCACACAGCACAGCCAGTGATTTTCATACAGAGCGCTACGTAACGTTGCCAATAAGAAAACATAAACAGCAAACTTACATAAAGAAAACATAAACAGCCTACTTACACACTGAAGCGCATTTCTTCATAAAAGCTGGAAGCTCTTGAAGGAATACTACGCCGTAACCTCACATTTAATAGTTTCAGCATTCAAATCAGTAAAATTTTGCTGAAGATTTCAGTACCGTAAAGAGTGTTACCAACCTCACTAACAAACCAAAAGTTGATGTTCGTGGTAACAATGTTAATTTCAGAATTTTTGCAATAATGAAGTTTTCATCAGGTTGCCACGGACCTGTTGTTCAAGGTGATGTATTCTTCGTTGGAGTTGTGAGAGGCCACCATTTTTTCAAATAACATCGAGGGGGGCCCGATTTGTTAGTTCCCCACAGTTTGTGTATGCTTTGCAAAATCTAGAGCTCAAACACGTGGCTGGAAGGTAAATATCAACTTTGAAACACAAAAAGTTAACAATACTACTAGATCAAGCTTAAAACACATAGACATAACAAAACTTCTGGACTTCATGCCTGAAACGAACAGACTGTTTTATCTGAACCTCAAGCAGGAGAATAAACATAATGAAAGTGATGATAGCGAGTACCTGCCATGAAGTGTTGGGATAGGTCATAATTGTGTGTGGTACATTTATATGTTTCTTATGTTCTGATTCTAGTTCCACATTGATAAAGAACTACGCAACAGTCAAAAAGACACTGTTTCCACCAGCCTATTTATGAAAATTTTGTGTATTAACATTAATAATAATAATCCTAAATATTAATACAACTTTCATAACACAAAGTTCGCCACAGTTTTTTTACAGAAATTATAGAATGTTGAGACTTGGGTAAAAAACAAGTCAAACCTGTGAGACGGGTGGTTTGCCTATAAAACTGACTTTCACAAAAATCTATTTTTCTCAAAACTTTGTTTCTATGATTTTTGCTCTTATGATTCTCATGCCTCAATTATTACTTTTTTTCCCCTGTCTTAATCGAACTGCAATTAAGAGAGTGTAACACCAGACACGTTTCACTATTACTTACAAACCATCATCAGTGTTGGTTCTCTAAATATAGCGCACATAATGAGATGCTACTGTTCGTTACTGATGTGACGGCCTTACTACGTCAGCCTTATAAGCACTTCTTTATTTTCTCCTGCAAACTGATAAGGCTGGGACGATGTTGAAAAAGCATTTCAAGCACCATGGCATTAATGCTTGTATTCATAAGTCTGTAAAATAGTTTAAAGTAAGTCATGGGCTTCACCCAATATTTCAATCAGCTAGGAACGGAATGCCAGGACATACGTAGCACAAGAGGTGATGGAAATCTGACGTTGTTCAAACAAGCAAGGATCGTCCGAAAGCCATTGCTGATTAATGAAGAAGTGATTTAAAAATGGCACTGAGCACTATGGGACTTAACATCTAAGGTCATCAGTCCCCTAGAACCTAGAACTACTTAAATCTAACTAACCTAAGGACATCACACACATCCATGCCCGAGGCAGTATTCGAACCTGCGACCGTAGCGATCGTGTGGTTCCAGACTGAAGCGTCTTGAACCGCTCGGCCACACCGGCCGGCGAAATGATTTAAATTGTAAAGCGTCAGTTATTGCACTGAATTCTTGTGAGACTGAAGTAATGTTACTGTTTACGCCTGGCTAAAACGATTGACTAAATTTATTATTAATGCTGACTGAATTATCAAAAAGACTGGGATTGCGAAGCACGTATCGCAAATTCTTGTTTTTCCGAATACAATCCGTATTTCTTACGTGTGAAAGGATGGGTATATCTACGAGATTAGTGTATTAAAAGTTCCCATGTAAGGCAAGAGATGTGTTGAAACCAAAGGGAGTAATAAACCCACTGAGACTAAGCTATTTACTCTTTAACTTTTGAACTATATCGTTGTAGGAATTACTTGCTGTATGCAGTCAGATTAGCGTTAAGGACCACAAACTACATTTAAATAGTAAGCCGTTGTGCAATATCGGGGAGTTTGTGTATCAGTCCCATGTCTGATGGACGCTTCACCCGAGCCAGAACCACACATTAAGTGAAGCGCTCGGGAACGTGACGTTTGCACGGCACCGTTAAATAACAGAATCGCCACACAGATTAAGAACAGTTTTTGCTCTTGATTATGGCGTACAATTTAAGGTTTTTCCTTCACTATAAGCAGAGACTGCAATGGAAAAGCTTTCCCGATTCCTCAGATTTTAGGAACCCGCATTTGGTTCCACTTCATTTCACTGTAAGACAGAAAAAATAAAAAGAGCAAACAACGCAAATGTAACAAAAGAAAAAGCAGGTTTCCGAAAGATAAAACATCGCGAAAGATGAAAGTCGAACCACGTGTTTTTATACTACAATCTATGCCAACAAAGTAAGAGAAATCTGCTGACTTCAGAGCTGGTAAAGAGGAATAATAAGCACCGTAAGTAAATTGTACATCATATTCATAACCAGGAACTGTTTTTAACTGGTAAATATCGAAATGTATAATCATACTACGTATCCTAAACACAAGATACGAATAAGCGATGGACAGTTTCAAACCAAATGAAAGACGGTTTACTTTTTTTAAAAAAAAGTCAGGTACTGTAACGGTCAAGTTATATGCGCTTCTCTTATTCTCCTTAAATGTTAATTAAAAAAGAGAGGATATATTGCTAGCCAGCTTCTTATATTGTAATGATGGATTTCGTAGCAGAACCAACTGATGTGTCTATGTTACTAATCATATCAAATAATGCGAGAACTACGTACAGTCTCACTTCTGTACAAAGTCAGTGCTGTAATATGATCATCGTAAGTGTAACAATTGTCATTTGCAAGTGAGTGTATTGAATATTGATTTTGATTTATTCCACATACGCCAGAACCAACTTGACACTACGTTAGAACATTTTTTTTCTTTGTAAACATTTACTGTTATTCTTGTTTTCTGACACGTTCTACATCCTGCACGATCTTCTCATTCTGGATTTACTGGAACGAATAATACATCTAAGCTAATCCAAAAAAGAATCTATTGGCCAGTGATAGAAACAGTTAATTATCGGTTAAAATTATATTGAGGAACTCTGTGTCAAAAATGTTTCATAGTAGCGTCTGTCAAAGAAATCTCACTAATCACCCAGCATCGCTGAGAATTAGGAAAACTGGCGATGGTGCAACGAAGGCCACAGGACACGTGAACGGAATACAAATGGGTCAGTTTCCACAGACAGAAGATTTTTAAAAAATACTGTAGTAACTCGGTTGTTGTGTTGTGTACGAACTGGACTTTCAAATATTGGTTACGCTAGCTTAGAGCTATGTACAGTGTAACGGACGTAAGTGCAGATATTGTTATACTGTAAGTTGTGCCTTAATATGTACACACATCAGTATGTTGGCTGTTTTATCCCTGGGCCAAACAGCCTTTTCACAAACAGGTAACATAATTTACTACCTAATGTTTTTTGCATTATCGTACTGCACCACTATATGCCATATGCATGTCAGTATGGACTAATTGTTTTCCGTTCACGCGTCCGCACTTCAGCATCGACCTGCTGCCCAGGGGAAAATAAGCATTAATTGCTTGGTCTTTCCACATGTACTTGGAGGTACTAATCAACTTCAAAACGTAAAAGTTGTAACAGCTATAATTATTAGTCTGCAAATGACGTAAATAAATGTTCAGTACACCGTTCTGAATCATCAAAGAAATATCTGCACGTATACCCATTGCAACCTGTATATTTTTACTACTTTATTTACTAAATGTTACTGAATACTACGAGGCACTGTTTTTCTATTTCTAAAGCACATTTTATCATCTGCTGACGTTTATACAGTCTATACATTTTAATCAGTCAGAGTGAACTGAGAAAAAAATGTGGGCTTCGAACACGTACTTTTGTTCTAGAGTGATATGACATTTTAAAATGAAGATACAAAATTAATGCTTGCAGCCCAGGACAGCCGTTCATTATTGGGAATTTCAGTTTATAATTCAGCTGTTTAATGACAGAGTAGTAAAGGAGTTTTGCTATTTGGGCAGCAAAATAACTGATGATGGTCGAAATAGAGAGGATATAAAATGAAGACTGTCAATGGCAAGGAAAGCATTTCTGAAGAAGAGAAATTTGTTAACATTGAGTATAGATTTAAGTGTCAGGAACTCGTTTCTGAAATTGTTTTCATGGAGTGGAAGTGAAACATGGACGATAAATAGTTTGGACAAGAAGAGAATAGAAGCTTTCGAAATGTGGTGCTACAGAAGAATGCTGAAGATTAGATGGGTAGATCACATAACTAATGAGGAGGTATTGAATAGAATTAGGTAGAAGAGGAGTTTGTGGCACAACGTGACTAGAAGAAGGGATCGGTTGGTAGGACATGTTCTGAGGCATCAAGAGGTCACCAATTTAGTATTGGAGGGCAGCCTGGAGGGTAAAAATCGTAGAGGGAGACCAAGAGATGAATACACTAAGCAGATTCAGAAGGATGTAGGTTGCAGTAGGTACTGGGAGATGAAGAAGCTGGCACAGGACAGAGTAGCATGGAGAGCTGCATCAAACCAGTATCAGGACTGCGCTCGATTTCTGGGGATGATTTTTGACTATCGGTTAAGCTGGGCGCCCCACATCCGATCCACCGTTACCAAGTGTGAAGAAGGTTTAAATGTTATCAGCTCACTCACTCGTGTCTGGTGGGGAGCGCACCAGAGTGTTTTACTCACCATGTACCGAGGGATAATTCGATCTCGATTAGACTATGGCTGTCAATTCTACCACACTGCGTCAAAGATTCATCTCTCCAAATTAGATACTCTTCAATATAGAGCCATTCGTACCTGTCTTGGAGCCATGCGATCGACGCCCACCAACGCCCTTTTAATAGAAGCAGGGGAGATGCCCTTGAGCATTAGGCGCCAAATGTTATCGGACAAATTCTACATTCAAGGCATGGCCATTATGGACAGTTCCGTCTATCAAAGTAGAAACTGCATTTATCGACTGTGGATTGCATCCCACAGAAGGAATAAAGTGCCAGCCGTTTGTGCCAGCTTTGACACTTCGTTACCTGTCATACATTCTATACGGCGTTCAGCGCATCTACCTGTTTTTGAATATGATTTTCAAATGCTCTGCTCCCAGATCCCAGTCCATTATTTAAGTACGACCTGGCTGGACAGTATTAATGTCAACGTTGGCTTCAATCGTCTCGTTCAAGCACAATGACCGGGTTTTCTCTGTGTATATACCGATGGCTCCAAAATTCCGCAAGAAGAGTGTACAGGATGCGCTTTTTTCTGCCCTCAGATCCAGATCCGCAAAACCTTCAAACTGCCTACTAGCACTTCTATTTTTTACGGCGGAGACAGTGGCAGTTTTGGAAGCACTTAAGTTTGTCTCTAGCACTTCCTTCCCCAAGATATTGATAGTATCTGACTCGCAAAACGTTCTTAAAAACATTCAGTACAGTCGATGGAACAAAACAACCAACAGTTAAATCTTGGATGTGAAATCTGAATATATTCGCAGCACACGCACGGGCCGGACGATCCATTTGTTGTGGGTACCTTCCCACTCTGGTATCCTCTATAATGATGAAGTTGATGCATTAGCCAAACAAGCGGCAACCTTAGGCACCGTCCTGGATCTGCACCTTCCTTATACAGACTACTTACGTGAAGTCAAGAATCACGCAACACAACAATGGCAGGAAATGTGGAACGTTTCTCAACAGACAAAAGGCGGTTATTACGCAGTGCTACAACCTCGGATTCCTTCACAGCCGTGGTCCATGTGGACACATCTGGACCGATCCACGATTTCTACCATCATAAGACTCCGCTTCAATCATGCGTCTTTCCCACAACATCTACATCGGCTCAACGTTTACAGTTCACCAGCATGTGAGTGTGATCCTGAGTCGGAAGCTGATGTCAACCACATCTTATTTATGTGCCCCAAATTTGAATGTGAACGGTTGGTCTTTCTGAAGACATTGCTGAGTATGGGCTACTATCTTCCTCAATCAGCTTCTTCTCTTTTGTTTACTAAAGACGTTCGTCTATATAAAGTGATAGTTAACTTCATCAAGAGTACTGGTTACTGTCTGTAGGTTTTAACGGTGTACATCAATTATAAATATGTCTTGCTGATGAAGATATTTCAGAAGTGGTGTGAATTGTAAGCCAAGATACTTTTAATTATTTTCCAATTCAGTTCAATTCAATTTTTAAAACATTATGTACAAAACTGTATTCTTGTAAATATGCATTTCTGTATTTGTTTATTCATTTATGTGTACATTGTCACTATGTGTTGCCGATGGCTAAATTGAGTACACACTCAAAGGCCAAAATAAAAAAAAAGACCACAACAACAACAATGCAGATTCCGCACAGCGGCGAAATCCTAGCATTACCTAATCAGGCGTTTATTTAGTGGGTGAGTGACGATCTTTTGTGCTGGTAAAAATAGCTTTTTCAGCTGATTTTTACTCAGATTCCTTACAAGCTCTGGTTCACTGAACCATAATTACGTAGACAGCTGTAACTTTTATACCGAACGTTAGCGCTTGGGAACAAGGACACCTATCGTTTGATTTAGGTAACCGACAAGGTTTCTAAGTGCAGTGCAGAGGAAGCATCTGGTAATGGGTCGTGACTGTAGTAGTCACATATCACGAAACATCCACTCATTCGAACAGCCATCAGTTTAAAAATAAAACACGCAAGGAAGTGTCGTAACGCAGAAGCGCTCTCCGCATCGAGAGGGACCTTCGGCATCGGTCCTGGCTCGGAGCCGAAGAGGAATGAAATCTGGGTCGGCAGAGTTCTCAGGGCTGCTGGCTGACCCACGGATCCCGCGCGTACGCCGGCTTAGTTTTATAAATCACCAGGGGCCATCTCGGCAATGTGCTCTGCGAATCGTTACAAGAAAATTAGAAACGTAATAACGGCCAACAACATGGGGCGATTGTGAAACGAAATGAGGTTCGCGGAGGAAGCTATCCGTGATAATAACAGCACTCGCTCGTCTTCACACATAAAATTTGATTGCCACCGCGAGCGCCGACAGGCGGCGTTTACGCGCCGGCTTAAGACATCAGTCGGGTTAACCGCCGCGCCGCACCGGCCCGCTTTAATCGTGACCTCCGCGCAGCGCTCGCTCGGTCAGTATATCACGCCGGCCAGTCCGGACGCGCTCCCGGAGCACGCTTCGCCCCCTTGACCAGCGGGCGAGAGACACCTGGCGGAGCTCACGGGACGTGGACGCTTCCAATAACGATTTCTTCCGCTCTGCGCTTTGAGACCTCTCCAATACAATTCAGGGTTCACGTTTTCGAAACCCTGTATTTGATTCCCATTGGGCCGCTGATGTTTAAAATTTGGCTCAAAGGCGCATACGACTTTGCTCCGTAATGGTGTAAAAGCGTGGCGCCCTGCGACGTCACTCTCAGAATTGGCAGCGTTTCACACGGGAAGGTGTGAACACATGCGAAAGACCAGAATTTAAAAGTTCATGTGAGGTCTAAGGTGGGTTAATGATCTCATGTTCGTACAAAATTTCTGTACAGATCCGCCTTGCACGTGTCACACAGAGAAAGTGTCGAACACCACTCTTTTTAACCTGATTCAACCCCTTCTTTAGACGCCTCCGCGATGGAAGTTAGAACCGCGATGCCCACCGTTGAAATCAGGAGGTGGCCGAGGAAAACTTTTCAGCCACGTCGCTGATCATAATAAACAAGAAAAGGGGTGGTATGGAAGAAATGGAAATGAGATGATGGCATCGATTGACGGGAGGCCCCTATTCGGGGAAGTTCGGCCGCCAAGTGCAGGTCTTATTTCATTCGACGCCACTGGGTGACTTGAGCGCAGGTGATGAGGATGACATGACGATGAGGACAACACCCAGTCCCCGAGCGGAGAAAAATCTCCAACCCGTCTAGGAATCGAACCCAGACCCGCTTGCATGGGAGGCGAACAGGTTACCATCCAGCTAAGCAGACGGACAGGGGGCGGTATAATTGGCATTAATGAAACCAGAGAAAGACAGTGCAGTTCGATAGGCAACAGAACGACGTTCTCGATAATTGTTGACGCTGATAACACCCTCGGATGCTTCTAAGGACATGATGGGTCAGCCGTGCCATTGAACATGATCGCACCCCTTTAGAGTGCAGTGCGACCTCAACGTTTGCTGTGGTGTACAGAGTGTATCCACTACTGACCATTCAAAGTCATTCGACAAAATCTGAACCCGAACCAAGGCAGCAAAAGTGTGAGCTTATGCTTTTCCAACTCTCTTGTTATGCGCCCTCCTGTGGCGTGATTCCAGAGGGGTGCGACATTGGCACATGCGTGAATAAAACGGAAAACATTCCCTCTAAGACTCTCCAATTCAGCAACACTGATAGCGCCACCGACCCACGTTTGTTGAGCACTTTAAAAATGATCTTCTTACAAAGGAAGCCCATGACATAGTCCCGGCCCCCTGTTAGTAGGCATGCAGGATCAGAGAGGTACCAAGGGGTTGCCTACCTGCAGTTGCCTAGGACTCTCTCACCCGTTTTCTCTGCACTTACAAATTTTTGAAGTGTTTTGCCGGACTCGGGGCTCTTAGAAGGACCCTCTACCCCTTTATTCACATATGTCTCAATGTCGCACACTTCTTTTCTTTTTTTTTTTGTCATCAGTCTACTGACTGGTTTGATGCGGCCCGCCACGAATTCCTTTCCTGTGCTAACCCCTTCATCTCAGAGTAGCACTTGCAACCTACGTCCTCAATTATTTGCTTGACGTATTCCAACCTCTGTCTTGCTCTACAGTTTTTGCCCTCTACAGCTCCCTCTAGTACCATGGAAGTCATTCCCTCATGTCTTAGCAGATGTCCTATCATCCAGTCCCTTCTCCTTATCAGTGTTTTCCACATATTCCTTTCCTCTCCGATTCTACGTAGAACCTCCTCATTCCTTACCTTATCAGTCCACCTAATTTTCAACATTCGTCTATAGCACCACATCTCAAATGCTTCGATTCTCTTCTGCTCCGGTTTCCCCACAGTCCACTACCATACAATGCTCTACTCCAGACGTACATCCTCAGAAATTTCTTCCTCAAATTAAGGCCGGTATTTGATATTAGTAGACTTCTCTTGGCCAGAAATGCCTTTTTTGCCATAGCGAGTCTGCTTTTGATGTCCTCCTTGCTCCGTCCGTCATTGGTTATTTTACTGCCTAGGTAGCAGAATTCCTTAACTTCATTGACTTCGTGACCATCAATCCTGACGTTAAGTTTCTCGCTGTTCTCATTTCTACTACTTTTCATTACCTTCGTCTTTCTCCGATTTACTCTCAAACCATACTGTGTACTCATTAGACTGTTCATTCCGTTCAGCAGATCATTTAATTCTTCTTCACTTTCACTCAGGATAGCAATGTCATCAGCGAATCGTATCATTGATATCCTTTCACCTTGTATTTTAATTCCACTCCTGAACCTTTCTTTTATTTCCATCATTGCTTCCTCGATGTACAGATTGAAGAGTAGGGGCGAAAGGCTACAGCCTTGTCTTACACCCTTCTTAATACGAGCACTTCGTTCTTGATCGTCCACTCTTATTATTCCCTCTTGGTTGTTGTACATATTGTATATGACCCGTCTCTCCCTATAGCTTACCCCTACTTTTTTTCAGAATCTCGAACAGCTTGCACCATTTTATATTGTCGATCGCTTTTTCCAGGTCGATAAATCCTATGATAGTGTCTTGATTTTTCTTTAGCCTTGCTTCCATTATTAGCCGTAACGTCAGAATTGCCTCTCTCGTCCCTTTACTTTTCCTAAAGCCAAACTGATCGTCACCTATCGCATTCTCAATTTTCTTTTCCATTCTTCTGTATATTATTCTTGTAAGCAGCTTCGATGCATGAGCTGTTAAGCTGATTGTGCGATAATTCTCGCACTTGTCAGCTCTTGTCGTCTTCGGAAGTGTGTGGATGATGCTTTTCCGAAAGTCAGATGGTATATCGCCAGACTCATATATTCTACACACCAACGTGAATAGTCGTTTTGTTGCCACTTCCCCCAATGATTTTAGAAATTCTGATGGAATATTATCTATCCCTTCTGCCTTATTTGACCGTAAGTCCTCCAAAGCTCTTTTAAATTTCGATTCTAAGACTGGATCCCCTATCTCTTCTAAATCGACTCCTGTTTCTTCTTCTATCACATCAGACAAATCTTCACCCTCATAGAGGCTTTCAATGTATTCTTTCCACCTATCTGCTCTCTCCTCTGCATTTAACAGTGGAATTCCCGTTGCACTCTTAATGTTACCACCGTTGCTTTTAATGTCACCAAAGGTTGTTTTGACTTTCCTGTATGCTGAGTCTGTCCTTCCGACAATCATATCTTTTTCGATGTCTTCACATTTTTCCTGCAGCCATTTCGTCTTAGCTTCCCTGCACTTCTTATTTATTTCATTCCTCAGCGACTTGTATTTCTGCATTCCTGGTTTTCCCGGAACATGTTTGTACTTGCTCCTTTCATTAATCAACTGAAGTATTTCTTCTGTTACCCATGGTTTCTTCGCAGCTACCTTCTTTGTACCTATGTTTTCCTTCCCAACTTCTGTGATGGCCCTTTTTAGAGATGTCGATTCCTCTTCAACTGTACTTCCTACTGCGCTATTCCTTATTGCTGTATCTATAGCGTTAGAGAACATCAAACGTATCTCGTCATTCCTTAGTACTTCCGTATCCCACTTCTTTGCGTATTGATTCTTCCTGACTAATGTCTTGAACTTCAGCCTACTCTTCATCACTACTATATTGTGATCTGAGCCTATATCTGCTCCTGGGTACGCCTTACAATCCAGTATCTGATTTCGGAATCTCTGTCTGACCATGATGTAATCTAATTGAAATCTTCCCGTATCTCGCGGCCTTCTCCAAATATACCTCCTCCTCTTGTGATTCTTGAACAGGGTATTCGCTATTACTAGCTGAAACTTGTTACAGAACTCAATTAGTCTTTCTCCTCTTCCATTCCTTGTCCCAAGCCCATATTCTCCTGTAACCTTTTCTTCTACTCCTTCTCCTACAACTGCATTCCAGTCGCCCATGACTATTAGATTTTCGTCCCCCTTTACATACTGCATTACCCTTTCAATATCCTCATACACTTTCTCTATCTGTTCATCTTCAGCTTGCGACGTCGGCATGTATATCTGAACTATCGTTGTCGGTGTTGGTCTGCTGTCGATTCTGATTAGAACAACCCGGTCACTGAACTGTTCACAGTAACACACCCTCTGCCCTACCTTCCTATTCATAACGAATCCTACACCTGTTATACCATTTTCTGCTGCTGTTGATATTACCCGATACTCATCTGACCAGAAATCCTTGTCTTCCTTCCACTTCACTTCACTGACCCCTACTATATCTAGATTGAGCCTTTGCATTTCCCTTTTCAGATTTTCTAGTTTCCCTACCACGTTCAAGTTTCTGACATTCCACGCCCCGACTAGTAGAACGTTATCCTTTCGTTGATTATTCAATCTTTTTCACATGGTAACCTCCCCCTTGGCAGTCCTCTCCCGGAGATCCGAATGGGGGACTATTCCGGAATCTTTTGCCAATGGAGAGATCATCATGACACTTCTTCAATTACAGGCCACATGTCCTGTGGATACACGTTACGTGTCTTTAATGCAGTGGTTTCCATTGCCTTCTGCATCCTCATGTCGTTGATCATTGCTGATTCTTCCGCCTTTAGGGGCAATTTCCCACCTCTAGGACAAGAGAGTGCCCTGAACCTCTATCCGCTCCTCCGCCCTCTTTGACAAGGCCGTTGGCAGAATGAGGCTGACTTCTTATGCCGGAAGTCTTCGCCCACCAATGCTGATTATTTATCAAAATTTAGGCAGTGGCGGAGATCGAACCCGGGACCGAAGACGTTTAGATTATAAATCAACGACGCTACCCCTAGACCACGGGTACTGGAATCGCAATACAGGAGGGTGCAAAACAGGGAACTGGAAAAGTGTAAGTACCCTTCACTGCTTCAGATCGCGTTCACATTTCCTCCACTGGTTTTGAACATGCCCTAGTGGTTCCAAGTTGTTCACCAGAGCAAAAGTTTCAGTAGCACTGCACTCCACCACAGTGAAGTGATTACATTCAGTGGGGTTGCTGGACCATGGTGTCCTTAGAGAGGGCCCGTATGGTCCATGACGTCTCAACGCTGCCAAAGATTGTCCAGAACGTCGTTCTATTGCTCATCGCACTGCAAACTGTCGTTTTTAACGGCGAAGTGTGTGGGAATCAACGCCTCAAGGGAGGGGAAGCTTCAATGACGCCCTTTGTCCTGTCTCCTCAAGTCTTTTCGAGTCAGTCTGAACTTCGATGCGTCTGAAGTGTTTTCCGCGGCCACCCATAAGAAAACTGAGTGATTTCGGTGCTGACAGTCACCTCGGAGGCGTCACAAGAAGGGGACGATATTTCGACTGTGTGACACGTCCACGGTAGCGTTGGGTAGATGTGTGGTGAAATTTGGTGGCAATGAGACATCATTAGCCCACCTAACACCTCACACGAACTTCTGAGCTGCGGCCTTTTTCCCGCATGTTTGAAGCTGTTTGAAGCGTCTCCGAGCCCGAGGGTGACGTCAAAGGGCGCGAGGCATTTGCTCACTTACAAAGGTATGTTGCAGGCACAGTTGAGCGATATTTCAAACTTTTACTCTGAAACGGAAAACAATTGCGAAGTTACGAAAAATTGATCCTTTAATTGTGCTGCATATTGGATGAACTAACATTATTACCAAGGCCGACAGCGACAT
Organism: Schistocerca cancellata; assembly: GCF_023864275.1. Taxonomy (NCBI): domain Eukaryota; kingdom Metazoa; phylum Arthropoda; class Insecta; order Orthoptera; family Acrididae; genus Schistocerca; species Schistocerca cancellata. The sequence goes on from NC_064628.1 coordinate 485,634,761, forward strand.
TGGCATTGCGAGCAGTTGACGCAGAGAGGAAACTACGTAAAAGGAGCAGAGACGAATGGGGATCACACTAGGGACGGCACGAGCCCTCGGTGGGTAAGTCTACTGACAGAAACGACTTTCACAATGGGCTGATAGCTGTGGCCCGACGCCTGGCATCCCGCATCTCGGAAGCTGCAAAGGCTGTCGGATGTTCAAGTGCTACTCTGTTGAGCATCTATCGAAGTCTATGGTGGAAGGACGGTGAAACCACGAGCAGGCAACATGATGTTGGATATCCACGCCTCATCACAGAGCATGGAAGCGTATTCGTTCCATTACGCAGGACATACTAGCGTAGCACCCGCTACTTAAGTCGCGTAGACTGTATGCTCTGCAAAGATTTTTTTCTTTGATCGAATTTGTATGTCGTTAAGCCCATTTCTCAAGTGTAAATATGTAAATCTATAGTTAGTGACCCTTTATAGGGCTATCAGTCTTTGCATTATCAAAGTGTTCCAACGGATTTAATTTAATTTCATACACCTAGTTACAAAGAGAAAGAGACAGTCGCGTAAGTGGAACTATAGTTATACTGAATTCTCTCGTCTCAAAAGGATATTCCTGTACATGTAACTGCATTTAAAGGTAACATCTATTTTGTTATTTTGTGATCAATAATGCTTAGTTTGAGTACAACAAAAATAATTTTATAAATATATATTAGGCCCATTGAAAAATTAATTTACTAAAGAGGCGTTTCTTTTCCTATGCAATTATGACAAAGCCGATTTGTCGTGGTGACTGTTAAATAGGTTTGTTTCATTTAGATCACAAATTGCGGCACCTTCTAAACATTTCACTCTAATTAAATACATAAAATCATAGTTTTTACGTAAGGTACTTCTGACCTAAAACCGAAACCGCTTTCATAATAAAATAATTTCGTAAAACTTTTAATCCCCTCTTTCACCACCTTATAATGAAAGACTCATTTTTTTAAAATTCTAACCGAGAAGTCAAATATCAACTTTCATACATTCATACATGTAGCCTTAAAAATTCTTTCATAATTATTTAACAATGTTTTATTAAAAAATAACGCACTACCTCACCCCTGAGGGCCTGAACTTCGAAAAGCGCTTGAACACGTATTTTTTATTTCTCATCGAGATACCAAATACCAATTTCCGTAGTTCTAGCTTCATTATTACATTAATAGCGACATTTTTCTAAATACATTTCGCCCATTATTGCACCCCGTTAGATGTGGAAATTCGAAAAAATTTAGAGTCAGTTGCCACTTTTCGCATCATACAGACGCCTTGTGTAAGTCATTTTACAATTGGTTTTTATTTTCTGATGATTTTACTAGGCGGTAAATGACAGCATCGTCTGAAAATAATCTAAGATGGCTGCTGACATTGCCTCCTAGGTCGTTTATATAGATTAGGGTCCTACTAGTGCGTTCCATTTGGTCGGTTGTTCGAATCGTGAGCTATCTTCACTCACGGGGCGTTTGGATGTGACTGTGGTCCGAAGCTGTACTGCATGGAAACGTGAGGGCAGGCATACTAGACGTCTGGCCACCCTGAGAGAGGATCGCTGTACTGTGGTGACGGCGAGTATGGCGGTGACCAGGTGAGAGGTTCGATTCTTCCAACGTTTTGGAGCGTCGCAGCGGCATTGTTCCTGGTGTCACGGAGCGGAGAGCAATCGTGTGTGAGTTCAGGACGCTGCTTGCAGTGATTTGGAGAACTTCTATGTCAGCATGGTACATGATGGACATTCTGGGACATCATATATTTCTTTTCACGCGACAGTATCGTGGTGAAGCTTTTCTACGGGCCAACGATCGTCCACAAACAACACGTGTCTTCATGAACTGTCTGCGTGATGCTGAGATACTCCTTTCGCCAGGAAGATTATCAGATAGGCCCACAATAAAACATGTGTGGCAGCAGCTCGGGCGTCTGCTCTGTCCCAGTACCCTTATCCTGGATCTCTGGGGCCAGATATAACAGTTCAGGAGAGGATACAACGTCTTTATGGACACCCTTCCCAACAAAGTCAGTTCATGAATAGAGGTCAGAAGTGGTGCAATCTCGATCTGGTGTGTTGGCTTAAGCTGCCAAGATCTTTGTAAATTTTACTCGATTTCGTAATCCTGGTAATAATATCACATATCCTATTAACGGCGAAAAGTTTATTTTCGTTTCCTCTTCCCATTCTGAATGCTTATTTTTTCAGAAATTTTTCTCTTTTATTAAAAAAATATTGGACAAGGATGAATACAACAATGGGATGAGAAACGACTTCTAAAAAGCTTCAAGACGTCAACGTTAGTGAGGAAAGGACGCAGATATTCAGCTTCACACGAATTCAGTCTGCTGAAATGAAATGTCGCGTGGCTAGTGGCTCCCGTCGGGTAGACCGGTTACCTGGTGCTAGTATTTTAGTTGACGCCACTTCGGTAACTTGCATGTCGATGGCGATTAGATGGTTATGATGAAGACAACAGTATCCAGTCGCTGAGCGTAGAAAAATCTCCCGGCTGGTCCCGGCGGAGATTCGAGCCCTCCGTCGGGCATGGGTGTGTGTGTTTGTACTTAGGATAATTTAGGTTAAGTAGTGTGTAGGCTTAGGGACTGATGACCTTAGCAGTTAAGTGCCATAAGATTTCACACACATTTGAACGTTTGAAAAATCTCCGACCCAGCCAGGAATGGAAACCCAGGTCCCTTTGCATGGCATCCTGCCGCGCTGACGTCTTTTTTTTCTGATCTCATTTTGTTCATTATCGTTCGTTGCATTTGTTCGGAGCGGACGTCCTACGATAACTGCCCAAGTTCATCGCTGTTCCGTTCGCTCAGTTTTTTTTTTTTTTTTATTACAGAGAGCAGTTAATCCTCTGGCCGAACACGCTGAGCCACCATGGCAGCTGTCAAGGCGAACACCCAGTCTGCTATCACATATCAAATGTTATGCGGGTGATTAGGTGGAGTTTAAGACTGAATTAAATATCTTTCTGTTGGGCAGATATTTCCATCCAACGAAGAGTATCTTCGTAGAAAATCTTAAAATTAATGTTTAATGATTTTATAACACCGTAAGAAATGAAATACAATAATTATTTGTGATGTCAACTCATTTCATTTGTATTGCAATTGAATTAAGCAAATTTTAAATCGATGCTGTCGTTCCGCATCTCACAGATCCCCCTCCGCTGGATCTAAGGAGTTCGACTAACGTAACAGAAAGTTAAACTATGTTCACCGAGTGACTACTAACAATCTTAATAAATGTAATGATTATTGAGAACCTCCTGTGTATGACGCATGCAGGAGGAAATATATTGACGTAATGGATCATAAAACAAAGGCCTGCTTCAGACCAGTCAAAAGACTGTAACGATGGAAGAAAGAAAAGGAAGAATATGTATGCCTACACCTCGTGACATAGCTCGGCATCAGCCTGCTAGACAACTCACGCCAATCGGATTTCGCCTGATGTTCTATTGTTCCTCTCGTTTTACCGCCCGCCGCCTTCTATGATTCATCGGCCATTATCTAAGGTTACAGATCGGCTGAACTCTCCAACAATGTTTATGTAGCATCTGATATCTGACTGCATTAAGTCGAATCTTACATCACCCTACCGTGACAATGTAAGATATCGATCTCTACGAAGATTACAAAATCTGACAATGATATGTACCGGTTAGTTTGCTGTGCACATTCTTTAGTTGTTTCGGTTGTCTCTTCAAATATTATTTTACTTCTACATTTTTACATGAACATTAAAAAGTTTACATTTAATGAACAGTTTGTCTAAAGTTATTTGCTTACGTCAGATCCAGGTACTTCCTCCGTTGAATTACTGAATTATCACATTGGTTTACGTTTCTGACTCGTTTCATTTAAGCTGATTTGTTTCAGACCATAGAGAATGTCAAACATTTCTGAACAATGGCGTCCACCGAACATTAACCTTGTCCCATTGAATCGAAAATTTAAATTAATTAGATACTCATTTTTCTCCTATCTATTAAAATACTATCCCTTTCGGTTAGGGAACGAAAATATAAATGTATTTTCTCTTCCATATCTGAAGCTCCCATTGGCAAACAAATCCTTATTCGACCCACTCGATATCAAATTAATATACAGTTCATGTTATTAAACAGAGCAAACAAATCATATTTGCAAATTTTTCAGAAAGTGTTGCACTGCGGTGATCTGAGAAAACCTGAAATCTCTGCGTTCTGCCCGTTAGCTAAAACTCGTTTCATTTATCTTCACTATTTTTCAACGAACATCTAATCGCGATAATTTTATTTACTACACTACTCAGTCATCAGTTTATTACGTATTAGTTCCAAAATACTGTCATGGGCAGCTGTGTGGGTTTCGAAACAATGAAAGAATACGAGAGGCAATACTGATCGTTGACTTATCATAGAACAGATGTCGAAGACAGGCAAACCTGCATTAATAGCATTTGTAGATTTAGATAAAGCTATTGATAGTGTTTACTGGCCTACACATTTTTTGAAATTTTGAAGGTGGAGGAATAAAATACGAGAATTCTGCAGAAACTTGATTGCAGTAATAGTAAATGAAGGATATGAAAAGGAAACAGTGGTTGCCAGGAAATGACTCAGGGTTGTAGTTCATCGCTTCAATCTGTATACTGAGCATGCAGTAAAAGAAACCAAGGAGGAATTTGGAAACAGAATTAAAGTTCAAGGAAAAAAAAAAAAACACAAAAACTTCGAGGTTTCCGGATGACGTAATTCTGTTAGGCACAGTTAAAAACTTGCAAGAACAGTTGAAGGGAACGAACAGTTTCATGAAAAGGGGTCATAAGACTAAAACAAATAAAATCGAAACAATGGTAATGGAATGTAATCGAATTAAATCAGATAATGCTCGTGGAATAAAATTAGGTTATGAGGCACAGAAAAGCAGTACATGAATTTTGTTGTTTGGGCAGCAAAATAACTGATGAAGCCGGAATTAGAGAGAATAAAAAGCGCAGATTGACAAAATCAAGTAAAGCATTTCTGAGAAATGAGGAATGTCTGAACATCTAACACGCACTTGAGTATTAGGAAATCTCTTCTCGAGGTGTTTGTCTGGTGTGAAGCCTTGTACGAAACTGGAGCGTGGATTAGAAGCAGTTGAAACAAAAGGACAAAAGAAACTTTTTAAATATGAGGCTACCGAAGAATGCTGTAGAATAAATGGGTAGATCGAATAACTAATGAGGATGTATTTAATCGAATTGGGGGAAAAAAGAAATTAATGCACAACTTCACGAAAAGAAGGGATCGGTTGATACGACACATCCTGAGGCATCAAATAATCGACGATTCGGCAATGGAAGGAAGTACAGGGGGTAACAGTTGAGTGTACGGAGACCAAGGGAATGTGAATGTGGGTTTCAATACTTAATCAGAGATTAAGTGTCTTGCACAGAACAGACTAGTGTGGTGGCCTGCTCAAACCAGTCTTCGGACTGAAGACCACAACAACTACAAGGTACAAAAAAAAGACATGTGACCAGATTAAGGAACTGAAGATGATGTTATTATAAGGACAAAAGCGAAAAAAAATTTAAATTAGTTACAAAATAAAAAAGCTGGAGGATCTAAAAATACGTTTCGCATGCGTGTAGATGAAAGCAAGTCACAATACATGAGACGTACTAGCGACACTAACAGCGACTGACACAGAGATGGAGGAACATGAAAATGGTTTGCATTCTTTCTGTACTTTGAAAAGGCATGCAGGTGCCAAGTTTTGCATTTCTGTTTGATTTGCGACCTGTAATAAGTGAAAGTGTTTGCAGGCGGATATATGTTATGCTAACCACTAAGGCATCCATCATCTCGCGCCCCAAGTTAGGCATGCATTAATCTCTTGAAATTATGTCCTTTGATGATAAGAATCTGACTCTTCAACATGTGAAAACCAGTAATCTAATCGATAAATTTGGACTTAGATATTATGTCAAGTATTAATATGAATTAATGCTTAGCCCAGCTGCAGTTATCGAAATATACTCCGATTCGGTGAATATGAATGAAACTGACTGAAATCATTATCTGCGACTGTTACAGACATGCAAAAGGGTTAATTGGACAACAGGATACGAGAATTAAGGATGTAATAAATTGTAGATACGGTACGGGGCACCGGAGTGCGCACGTCTGTAAAGGAGAATGAGAAAGGAAAGAAATAATTTTATACATTTTGGCACTAACGGCTATAAACTCTGATTAGCGATAAGAAACCATTTGTTATTACAACAACCGCAGGATACGAACTGAAAAAGAACTCAGAGACCCTAAACACTTATTTGAAGGAAGCAGTGATCGCATAAAATGCCTCTCCCTAGCAAAATGAACGAAAACAGAGTCACATGGAACAAGGGAAGGAAATCGCTTCATTCCTCATAAAAATAAAGAAGTCTGATAGTAGTAACACTCTTGCCTAAGATCGAGTAGCATAAAACAGTGTTCAATCTGATATGGTTGGTGAGTTGTTACTCGGAAAACATTAACACAAAACATTGCTTTTGACGTCAGATGTCTGTTTTCTTCGTTGCTTGTCTTGTCTTTTCGAACCAGCCGTTTATGCTCAGTTAGAATCCTAGAAGAGTAAATGAATTGTTCTTTTCAGCATAATCATATCCTGTTTCAAACAACGATGGGATACCGTACGAGTCTCGATTTCTATAATGACTGGTTAGTTACGTATTTGTTTCTGAAAGACAACCAGTGACGAGTGTCATTAGTTCCGTACACTACACTACATTTGTCCGTTTTCGTTATACAAGTAGCTGTAAGAGTTTCGCAAACAGGAGTATTCTACGCTTCACAAAAAAGCAACCAGCTTGTCTCTGTTACATGTGGGTCTCGTTTTTACGTTAAGCGAAAGCAAATCATCAGATTATATGAATAACATTTGCTTTTCTCATTTATCTACAAAAATGATGACAATGGTTTCCTCCTCGACCTATGTTTTCAGTTCGGGAAATACAGCGACGGAATCCTAGTTTTAAATCGAGAAGTCTTTCGTGCCCAGTGAACCAACAACACACAATCCTCACGCTCCTCAAAGTATAGGGTCATTTTCTCGTTGCTTAAGTCAGATCAGAGCAACAGACAGCTCAATGGATGAGGTGGAGCACGTGGAAGAAACCTCTGCATTCCAGTTTCTCCTAAAACATGCGCCTACTTCGAGTCTCTGTTCCTTATCTAGCGAGAGAACCTCGATAAAAACGGCCGACATACACAGCATGTCCATCCGGGAATCTCCCTTTTCCAGGCGTGTCGGATTCCTACAGGTTCTCCGACAGAGGGAGCAAAGCGGAATCTCAACCACTCTGCCCGACATGGCCGCTCGGTCGTTTTCTGTGAACGTCGCGTCGGCTCACCAATCTGCCGGAAGAGATTTACAGTCAAAAACACACTCGGGCACGAGCTCGCGACCTGGAGCGAAAGCGGCAGCTGATGCTTGAGATCTGTGCTGCGCGAGATTCGTTCATGTGGCGGCTACAAGCAAACAAAGCATTAGTAAAATGCTCGACCTACACCATTGATTTGATTTGTTCCCCACACTACATGTTTTGGAAGCTATTTTCCATTTTCATCTGTGCTCAGGTGAAATATTCAGATGACAAAAGCACACCTGAGAATGGAAGATACCTTTAGAAACACGAAATGTGAGCAGAAATTAAAGTCAGTGGCAAACCTTGGGCCTTTTACTGATTTTTAGTAACGTAAAATTCTCATAATTGTATCTACGGAGTTGGACAGATAAATGGTAAAGGCAGAGTTTGGTGTTTCATCTCACAACGGAAAAATGATCAACTTAAGCTAACCGCCGTGAGGGTGGGTTCAAAATCTTCATTATCGAGTGGACTTCTGAGACATTTATCTTTTCAACAACTAAAACGATGCCTGTTAGAGATTGATTTGCACTGCAGTAATGCAGTGCAGCCTGTAACAGTATAATTAGGAACATTAATTAATTCGAATGCATCCTATTCCTCCTGTGAAATGTAGGTGGGGGTGGGGGGGGGGGGGGGCAGTTTCTTGTTTTAGCTGTTATTATACTGCGATACGTCATCTTTGCTGAAAGTAAACATAAAGTTTCTACCATCAGGAAATTTACACCTGCCATTAATAAATACATCAACCAAGAGAGGAAAAAGCAGAGAGAGCGAGAGTAGATAGAATAAAAGAATCACTACTACTACTACTTACTGAGCATATTGCATTCATTATACGTGTAAAGTTCCTCGGAGTTCTGGCACACATGTAGTTCAGTTCCAGTCAGTTTTGTTATCAGATCTAATTATTCTTTTAACTTATACAGTAGTTATTTACATTAATCTTCTCAGATCACTGCACACGGTCATTCTTCTGATGTTGTGACTCTTCTTGTTCCTCACCATCGGATATTAGACGGACATGTGTACATGTTGCCATTTAACATTACACTTTAGCTTAATAAAGTTCAGATAAGTTCTAGTAAGAAGTTAGTCATTTCTCGAGCAACTTTTAGGTACTAATACCCTTCCACTTCTTACCAACCGTAAGTAGTTGATGAATTTTCTTGCTACCTTCAGGAAAAGCAGATCTGCTGGCACTCATCATCCATTTGTTTCGACTTCATGTACTCTGAATTCCGTGATATCCTCAGCTTTATGCTGATTTTATGGTGAAAGTGTTTGATACAGAGTTTGTGCCATTGCACAAAGAATCCTTTTTTTCGTCTGTATGAGAGAACATGTTGTTATAAAAATTCTCGATAAATTGAAATAGCAGGCTGGACTGGCACACGAACCTGTACCACTGTCTTTCGCTGGCAGACAGGGTAACAACAATTTTCGATCGGTGTGAATGCCAGAAACACTTCTCTCAGTATTCTAAGCACGTCTTCAATGAGCCTAACCTGTAAAAGTTTTCGCAATGTCGCATTTGCACTAAAATCTACTATAGTGACAGGATTGGCCCATGATCGCATCACAGTACTAATCACATCCGCCCCCGTTAGCTGAGTGGTCAGTGCGGCGCAATGCCACGCCAACGAGCCCGGGTTTGATTCCCGGCTCGGGCAGGAGATTTTCTCCGCTCAGGGATTGGGTGTTGTGTTGACCTCATCATCATTTTATCCCCATCTCCGGCGAGCAAGTCCCCCAACCTGGCGCCGAATGCAATAAGCACTTGCCCTCGCTGGCCGAACTTCCCGAATGGGGAACTCCCGGCCCACAATGCCGTACACTCATTTCAGTACTAATCAATATGAGGGACGTGTTATGACAAGCTTCTCGGAAGAGGAGCACAGCTGTTGCAGCACTTTTGTATGGATTCTTTCTCATGTCTCTGACCCATGTAACCCTTGTGCGTCAAGGGAATTCCAACTCCGTCATGTTTACATGGCTGCTTCAGGGGTTATGGAAGCAGTTCGATTCTCACCGGTTAAAAAGAGTCGGGAAGAGATCCAATGCTCACTGATGCCCTAGGTTAAACCCACAATTACCCTAGAGTTGCTAAGCCGAAGATATGTATAACTTCGAAATCATAAAGTGGCAGTTTCTTTGGATCTCATAAGCGAAGACTCTCGAAAAAATGTGAAAATAGACGTTAGCAAATTCATTAGTTCCGATCAAAACATCCTTCAGTTTGACATCAGCCCTGGAACTAACGACTGACTACTGGTAAAAATTAATCCCTACCTGGTTTAAATCGCAGCACACATCACGGGATCGTGTAGTAGGCGCGAGAGCGCTACAGAAATACTCAATAAACTCTGTCGGTAAACGCTACACGAGTGGTGCAGTTCGTCCCGGAGAGATCTCCTATTGAAGTTTCAAGAGAGCACTATCTGGGAAGATTCGGACGACATATTACTCCCTCCCACATGCTTCTCGCAAGATGACCATTACAGAAAAATTCGAGAACTTGGAGCTAATACAGAGGCTTACCGACATTTTCTTCATACGCGCCATTAGCGAGTGGAACACCGTTAGCTGATTTTCGGAGTATGATGTAGACATAGAAAAGAGCTGTGTCACGTAAAGCTATCTCAATTTCTGTGAAATTAACTGAATGTCAGTACACACTACACACTCTGCATGAGTCAGTTACCGACTCTCCCACTTTTCGAGTCTATTGTTCTTGAAAATCGATAAAAACTTTGGACCTTTAAGTGAGTTAGCACTATAGTTGTTGCCTCTGTAAAAGGTATTCCCTATAGTTATCTCCCTTTTTCTGCTTACTGCACTGAGCTGCTTGCTGATACCTCGTTGCTACCCCAGCTCAGCTTGAAGAAATCATTTCATTTTCCAGACAGCGACCAAACATGTGGATATGCTAATCGCTATCTGCGCTCTTTGAGTTTCTCACGTTAGTGGCCACAAAAATGTCTGACATAGTCCCATCGACAAGAAGTTTGCGCACATGCTGTTGTCGTCTATTGCACTACAGTTAACACACGTAATGCTTCACCTCAAATTAAAATCCAGATTAGGAAATAACTGTCACCGAAACTTTTCCACAGAGTCCAGTAACGGTTCATTACATTGCAACCATCAACACCTGTTTGATATTTGCGTCAAAGATTTTGTGCTGTTCAAGCTTTAAATTCATCTTCTCAGTCACACATCAAACATTTTTTTATATATGCACCTGCTAGCTTCCTCAGCATCTTGTGATTATTATTGCCACCAGAACCGTTTTTTTTTTTTTTGCCCTGATTATTCCCTTCCTGAAGACAATCATCAGTTTTTGTTATACTATAAATAAGCCGCAAGACAATTTTACAAAAAAATGCAGTGTAATCTATCCATTCCAGATCCACTCCACTCAGTCTGTGATTCTTTGTCACAGTTTTTCTAAGACATTAAAAATCGTGGTCATCACTCACATAATAAATGCTGGTTCTTGCGTTATGGTCACGTACTTGATACGTTTCGCTTCCTGTGCCAATGACTACCTTGCGCAAGTCATTAAAGACGCTATTATTCAAATAATCTGGTTGAAGTCACGGGAAAGTTCTTACCATTCATATACACACATCTCTATGGCTATAATATTTTCAGTGCTTATATAGAGTGATACAGCTGCCCCTACCGATGTAGTTTCATCCTAACCGCATTGTTCTGTCTTGTCTTAAAAAAAAAAAAAAAAAACAAGTACGAGATTTTCATATTCTCTCAATCGCTACCGGAAACTATTAGTTCTACAGAAATAAAGAACTTGACCTTTTTGTAGGAAATTTAATGTAGTTAAATTTTGTACTGGGATACGTTTTCGCTAGAGGCCGTAGTTTTCAAGTTATTCGAGAAGAACGTGAAAAAGCTATCTTCAAACGCAGCCTATCTCCCATACTCAGGCCCCCACCATTTCTAGTATGTTGTTCGAGGCACTCCCTCCAACCACTGTACAAATATTTTCCCACATTCTACCTTTTTTTGTCTTCACTGACTAATCTTATTACGGCATCGGCTTAGTCGAGCACTTACAAACTATAAAATTAGCGTTTGTGTAAATTTTACATAGCAGTTTCGTAAATTTTAATAGCATAAAATAAACAATTATATCATAGTATTCGTCAGGCCTTTTGACTACGAAACTACTGTGCTTGTGAGAGTTATGTCTGGAAAGAATTGGCAACGTAATTAGTTTTAGAGTAGCGTTTAAAAAAGTCTCTTCTCTTTCATTAGTCTCACGCGCATGTTTAATAATGGTAAAGAAACAGCCGAATATGCTCGTGGCCCAATCAATATAGACACAACTCGGTTGGATGTCGTGAATACTTCGTGCAGTCGGAGATTTTTGTACACTGGTAGGAGAAAGTGTCACGAACAACGTACTAGAAATAATGAATGGAGAGGGATGAATATGGCAGTGGAGATGTCTTCGAAGGTCACTTTCGTACGTTTTTATTGAATAGCTAAAAAACCAATGCCTCTAGCAAATCCAGTACAAAATTTAACTACATTAAATTTCCTGCAAAAGGTCCTGTTCATTTTTTCTGTTGGAATTATAGTTTCCGCATACCGAGCAAGAAAATTTGGAGATATCGCCCTTGGTTTATGGAGGCCAAATGTAACATTGTATGTTCCATAAAACGACATCGGTAAAGGCAACTGACTCATCTTGTATATTATGCACGATGTACAGGTACACAAATTTTCTAATTTTAGCTTACGTAAGTGCCACAAAAGCTTTAGGTGTTACAGAGGTTGGCAAAACGCAAGCACTTTGGTGTTTCAGAAGATAACATATATCAGTGGACAGAGCACATCTCCAAGTTCTTAACACGCTAAAGGTCCTCAATAAGGGTTCCATCTGCGACATAGTAAACACGAATACGTATGTGCATTTAACACGAATGCGTATGTGCATTTAAGTGACGACGTCACGAACTGCATGGGAAAATCGGATAGCAGCCAGCACTGGAAACCTGTTCATTGGGTTGCCCATATACAGGCGCGACAGGCCGCAGAAGATAATTTGTCAACACATTCTGACACGGTTAACTCCCTTATGGACGACTACGTCACGGGGCAGGTAACGAAATGTAACTTGTGGAGACTGCCCACTGACATCTGTCATTGTTCCGTACGTCTTATATTTTTCAGGCAGTCGCCTTGCCGGCCGCGGTGGTCTAGCGGTTCTAGGCGCTCAGTCCGGAGCCGCGCGACTGCTACGGTCGCAGGTTCGAATCCTGCCTCGGGCATGGATGTGTGTGATGTCCTTAGGTTAGTTAGGTTTAAGTAGTTCTAAGTTCTAGGGGACTGATGACCATAGATGTTAAGTCCCATAGTGCTCAGAGCCATTTTGAGCAGTCGCCTTCTGAAACCCTGTAAGTACTTACGAAAAGCAATGTACAAGCGACGTGTATGAGGCCATGAGCCCGCTGGTGTTGCCACCACATTATACCACCCGTGTCGTTACACGCTGCACACCTTCCATAACGTATCTGTTTACAATGTTATGCTCGATTCATTTCCCAGACCTGGTTAAATCAGGTTAAATGTCTTGTCTATAACTACTTTACTGGTGAGGGAACCGCAATATGAAAACAAGCAGGAATAACGTTTATGAATTAGACACAGAGAAATGAAGTGGTACAATGAAAGCGACAGTATTATTAGATGCTGAAATAACACACTTGTACCTGAGAAGTGTGAGTGTGCAGAACATTCTTACAACTCTCCAATCGAATAATAAAATGTTAGCTAGTTTAAAACTGAGACATTGACTGCAGACACATCAATCAGACTATGACCTCGTACTTCAAAGGTTAAAAAAATATGGAGAAGAGAAGGTGGGGGATATGGAAGTGGATGAACTGAGTACTGTACTTCAGTTTACGAAAGTAGACATCCGTAAGGGTGAATAAATAGTTCTGACCCACTGAACTCATCAGTGGACCACTTTAACACAGAAAATTCTCGTTCAAATGTAGACATAAGTAAATTGCCATCTGTATGTTGGTACATAAAGGCTTAGAGAACTCACAAACCACTCACGTCCTATCTGTAAGGATATTAGGTGAGATTTATGAGTGCACACACTCGCACAGAAAAGTTCTGATCACTTCAAAGTATGGTCCACTGTACTATGGTGAAAGCTGATCACTACACTACAACCACACACCCTGAAGACCTTCTAGGCGGAACATCCATCGTGGTAACCATAAAAGAAGGACGCCAAATCAGCGAGAAAGCTTCTACTTCACCCGACGTATAAAACACTAAAAGACACCCAATGATATTTTTCCAGAGCCACTAAGGCTTTCTGATTCTTTAAAATTTTCCGAAACTGCATGCAGTTAAGAACTGTCCGTTTCTTGTTGCATGCAAGGTACATTATGAACTGACCGTTCTACATATTATCGCGAAAAATTATTCAGTAGGTTTTGTCGGATTTTGCTGTAATTGAAACGAAATAATGCTTGAATTTTTTAAGCGTATAGTTGCAGAACGACGAAAATTATGCTTAGTAAGAAAGAATTTGTCCTTTACAGCTGTGGTTTAAGAATATTTGCTTTGGCATGGCAGCTTGCTGCAGCTTACACCAATAACTGTGAAAGCGCAGTCGCAGAAGTCGTCTGCAAAATTTACTTTTACGTGCGGTCTACCGGAAAGTCTGCTCATTACCATACTGATGGACAGCCTCACTCGTTGCTCAGCATCCAAACCACTTCACACCATTTTCGCACGCAAAATCGATGGCACAGGCAATCTCTTCGCGATAAAGAGTAAAAATCGAGAAAGAAATATTTCCTTCCTTAAGAAAAGAGCCACACACAGTTCAACTTACATCATAACATTAAAATCACACTACACATTTTGCTAAAGTGCAGCAGACAGGTTTTCCAAGTTCCCTTTAACACATACGTTTAGTCGCAGCAGGATAATTAAATAAAGAACAATCATTTATTCGCTCTTTCATAGTGTACTCCAACAGAAAGCTGTCATTTTTAGAACTGGTTCGCACTTCTTTTCAGCGGACGATCTTACCTTGACTCATATGGGGCCAGAGGTGGTTAACAAGCAGAATGTTTTGCCAGAGGCATTCTGTACTCATACTGGATTACGTTATGCGCCTGTTTTACCACAGTGTTTTACTAAAGATTAACCCTTTCTCATTGCTCCTAAAGTTATTACGATTCTCAAGTATTTCAGTTAGTTCTGCATGAAAAATAACTGGTATTCTCAGAAAATAGATTTTGCTGGGAAAACGTATTATAAGTGTCGCCTGTTGCAAGGGGCGATCCCGATTCATTCAATCTATTTTTAGATTAAAATTTGTCCTATTCATTTGAGTTCGGATTTAAAACGTCTTCGCAAGCACTTAACATTGTAGCAATTTTATCGACCTTATTAAAATCACGGTTTCATCATCAGTTTCCAAAATAATTTGGTCCGATTTATGCAAGAGAAATATTTGTCTTTCTTCGTTTACTCACTGTTGGACCAACAAAATGAGGTCTGCTGCCTACTACCTACTTCCTAATAATGTGGTGTTTGTTTCTGCACATTTTCTGCCTCTCATATTTTGTGCGCCAAATTTGATTTTTTTTTTCAATTCTTTTTTTCTTTTGTTTCGGATATTGAATTTAGGCTTTATGCAGGCATCTAGCCACTCTTACTAATGAATGGACCAATATTTCAGCTATTCGCTTTGGTCTTTTTCTGAGTAGTAAAACCATGTTTATGTCCACCGTAGGCTATCAGAAATTTTTACAAAAAAATGGCTCTGAGCACTATGGGACATAACTTCTAAGGCCATAACTTCTAAGTTTATAACTTCTAAGATCGTCAGTCCCCCAGAACTTAGAACTACTTAAACCTAACTAAACTAAAGACATCACACACATCCATGCCCGAGGCAGGGTTCGAACCTGCGACCATAGCGGTCGCGCGGTTCCAGACTGTAGCGCCTAGAACGGTTCGGCCACACCGGCCGGCGAAATTTTTACACAGATCTTCTTTATCACATCATATAGTACATTATTGGCTAGTTTCGACCAGCACACATTCTCAAGTGTCTGCAGTATCAAATATCAACGAGCAAACACAAGGTCGAAAGGCAAAACGATTTTCTTAACTTCGTTACACTTTACAAATTACAACACAACTGTTACATTGCTTCAGCTGAGTCACTGAAATGTGTGTCATTATGTTTATAAACTACACAGTGCTACGTGGGAACAGCGATTTCCTCCCACACACGCACGTGTCGAAAACGTGCATATATCGTCGTGAACGTCACATACTGCATACAGGAACGCACGGTGTAGTCCTTCATGTAACTGAAATATTGTTGACAGCTGGTTTCAAAATACTTGAAAATTGTAACAATGTTTAAAAAAAGTGCTATGCTTTTTGTACCTCGTATCATCTCTTTGGTGTTTGAGTTAACAGTCATTCTCAAATGGCCATTGGGCGAACCTGGCCAGGAACGTAGAACATGACGCGAAAAATTCATTTTTATTAAAATTTCTGACAGCCTACGGCGCGCGTAAAAATGGTTTTAGCATATTTTCAAACGACCACTGATTGACTATAAAAAAGTACAAGCAGTTCTTCACAGAAACATTTCTCTGAAAACACTAGCAGGTGTTACATCACTACATCATGCGTTGCTTTACATAATCTACTAAATGAGTATAAAAAAGTGAATATGTACCTTGTTCAATAAACGTAAAATAACTCGTATCTTTGCGTAATATCAAGTATCGGGAACTGTTTCAATATGTTGCACAATTTTTGAAATATCACAAGTATCTAAGTTACATTAGGTGCCCTCTTGTGCTAGTGTTTGTACACTTAATGTTTTATAATTACTTCGAGTTTCAAATACAGGTCGAAAATTATAGATATAGGAACTCATATATTTACTTCGAATGTCAGTTGTTTGCATGGAGGTAGAATAAAGAAGGGAGATGCCGCTACAGACTTACTCTGTACGTTGTTTTGATGCCACAGTGGGCGCGGCCTGCCGCCATTTTAAGTAACCCAAAACAATAGCAGACTACTGTTTACGACTGCTTCTTGCTTATTATTTTTGTCGCGTGCATGCAACAACTGTTCTAAATGCTAAAAATTAGAGTGGTTGCATGAACAACATAGTGTCAGGCAGACAATTTCGAACGTTTTTCTGTTCTTGAATGCGTATTTGCTCTAATAGCACGAAATATTGGCCTCGTTAATGTAACTTGCTTTTGTTGACATATTTCGAATAATCCGGAATAGAAGGATATGATGAATGTGTGCTTTCGTAATGCATTTATTCCACTTTCACTATATTTGTATCGACAGCAAACGAAGCTGGAACTCCGAAGCTACTGCTTGTTTGCTTATTGGTACTGCTTCTTGTTAGTCACAGTTTCAGCTTTCAAATCGCATGCACAACATTTTTAATGTTCACGTGTGCAAAAACGTACTTACGTCTTCTTTGTTAGCGTATAAACACGTGCAGTGAGGAACGAAGCAAGGCAAGCTGTCGTATCTTGTGCATGTCAACAAAGTGAAAGATTATTGAAATGTTAAATTAAGAGAACTCCATACAGAATAGAGTTCTTATTTCATTAGACTGTCAGTGCATTAGTTTCACTGCAGTTTATACGTCTTCTCTTTCTGAAACCTTACCTTTGATGCATCATTCAGTGCGTGATTAATAACAGCAATTTATAGGGTAAAAAATATAATTTTTTAAACATCTTCCAACATTGTGGAATTCCATAAATGTTATTAAGCGAATGGTCTCAAACGCTTAAACACCGTAAAACGAATATTTTGCTTTAACATGTATGTAAGTAATTTTTTAGTAATTATTGCCTAAGCTGCGTAAGATGGAGGCCCATCTTCCTAACAGTAACCTATTCACTTCTTTTCCCGGCAAATTTCTCTCCAGTAACTCCATCAGTTTCTTCAGGAATAACCTAATGAAATGTACATCTATTTTGATCATCTGCTTGATTTTACTTTTAAGTCATTATTTGTAACTATGCCTCCATGCTGATCATTTATTAGTTTTTTCGTTTTTTTTAATTAAAGACAGACATTTTAGTCACTAATTACTGCCCATCACCATTCACACATTACAGTAATAGATAATGTTCTGCGGAACAGGAGAAAGTGTCAAAGAGAAACTTTTTAGTTTAATTTCAAATTTTATTTTGCTGTCTGTCAGGCATTTTATATCAGTGGGTAAATGATCAAAACTTTTGGTTTGCAGCATTATGAACCCCTGTTTGTACTACAGACAACCTTATGGGGCGTAATCAATGTCATTTTTTTCTTCTGGTACTGAAATTACAGCATGTACAACATTGTTCCTGGTGAAATACATTGAATTATTTAAAACATCTTCATGAGGGAATAACTAAACTGTAAGACGGATAGACTGTTACTCGCATGCCGAGCAGCAGACACGCACGATGAAAAGAGAGTTCGCGTAAGTTTTCA
Organism: Schistocerca cancellata; assembly: GCF_023864275.1. NCBI lineage: Eukaryota > Metazoa > Arthropoda > Insecta > Orthoptera > Acrididae > Schistocerca > Schistocerca cancellata. The sequence continues at coordinate 485,652,737 of NC_064628.1, forward strand.
GCCAAAGCCTTGTTCAGAGACGAAGCAAAACACTCTTACACATTCATACAATCATGCTCACAAAACTCACCTACACATGACCGCTGTCTCTGACTGTTCTAATCAGAATTTTTTTAAGGGGGAGAAAATGTGAACAATGAATAATCAGTGACGGGAAGAATTTAGACCATGAGATGCTGCCCCGGCAGTCAGCGCAGTTACGCACCTGTGTGTTGTGCGGGTACGAGCCTGTCGATTCGGTGTGGCTCGGGTGTCGGGGCGTTTGGGAGGCAGTGAAAAACACAGGAAAGAAGAGAAAGAACGACCACTGAGTAAAGTAAGGCAAATCTAAAGTCAAATGACAGAAATTAAACCATACGATAAAAGTAAACACTGCAAGTATGATTCAAGCATACAAAAGAAAATGTTGCTTCAACGGCTCCATTTACGAATGAAATGTGATTCCTTTAAACTTTAGACTGAGACTCACATCCGTAAGCAACGGAATCTGACGCTTCTGAGGAAACAACTACGTCTCCACTCAGTCAAGGCATCCAACACGGTCGAAACTGGGCATGGGTACCTTAGAGTGAAGTCACGGGGAAGCAACACCGCGGTGAACAATGGAGGTGTGAATACGGTGAAACAATTTTTTTCGGCTGCTTAATATGGCAGACGGCGGCTTCAAATTTGTGACGCAATGGCCACTCCCTTCTTTTTTTACCCCCCCCCCCCCACCCGATTGTTTAATTGTAAATCATAATGTTTTTCGCTGATAGGAAGGAAATTCTCCTGATGTGAGCAATTACTCCTGTGGTTGGTACAGAGAAATTATACAGCAAATTGTAGTTTTCGTACGGGTAAATGGAGTATTATACAAGCGATATGAACATCAATCCAAACATAGGAACACAGATAGCTACACTTTGGCTTGCGCCTAGCATAGACTGGCATAGAATACTGCGTGAGCTTGCAAAAAGAAAGTAAACACTCCTGCCACCATCGAGAAATAGTAAGAAATAAGTAGGAACAATTTCCTAGTTCAAGAAGGTAAATAATACATATGAAAATAGAGGACTGGTATTTCCAAATATAATACTGTAGTACCTCCTTTCGCTAAAGCCTTCAATGTTTGTACCGTATGAAGACCCCCGAAGTACTTGCTAAAACTTGGAATCCTTCTATAAGAAAAACCTTTGTGAATCATTCACTCACTTAGTCATGTGTCTCTTTCGCAGGGAACACGTCTTGCCGCAGTCGACTGTTGTATGTAGAGTCTGAAGAGCGCTTAAATTATTGTGAAACAGACATTTCCGTCTTATGTTTCTATGATACAAGGAACCGCCAGAACTGATGAAAAACTTTTTAATCCAAAGAAATGTGTAGAAAGGAACAATCGCTTGCAGTATTGAATACGTTTACATACAAGTTCTTAGTATTCAAAATATTCTGATGACAATTATAGCTACAAACGTTACAACCATATTTCCACAAGTGAGTTAAAATATTATTTCACACTGGCTAACTAGACTGAAATTACTTTCGTTTCAAATTCTTCCCTATCCTCGGTTTTACCAATTAAACAAAAAAGGATCCTCTTCGATTTTAAAAGTATATAGACAACAGCAAAGTGAGAAATTATGAAATATCAACTGCTTCAGCTTTGATGGGTATTATGATGTTCCGTCTGAAAAAATAGTTGCCGTTACATTTTTCACATGAGTGTTCATATTACACGAAAATCTGTATTCTAAAAACCATTTAGCCTCGCTGTTTACTTCCAAAACAGCGTATGATTGCAAAGCTGTCGTGATGAAATTTATTGTGGCGTTGGAGAGAGTTCTATCTAGTGACGTGGTCTACGCAGAATGTCTCTCCTAGTCCGCAGCTCGTGGTCGTGCGGTAGCGTTCTCGCTTCTCGCGCCCGGGTTCGGTTTCCGGCGGGATCAGGGATTTTCTCTGCCTCTTGATGACTGGGTGTTGTGTGATGTCCTTAGATTAGTCAGGTTTAAGTAGTTCTAAGTTCTAGGGGACTGATGACCTCAGCTATTAAGTCCCATAGTGCTCAGAGCCATTTTTTTGTCTCTCCTAAGAGTCCTCAGGCGCATTTCCTCTGGTATTTCGGTATTGTAGCTGGAGTCAGTCCAAACAACTTCTGTTCGTCGCTTCTTCCATGTGACGCCCAGCTTGGATGGAAAGCGTCGTTTATTTTCTGTTACAAACAAAATGGCTTTTAAAGCGGAATTTTCCGTGCCCATACGGCCAGACGGTCCCAGATTAGTCTAGTGCGATATTCCCTTGATCTATAGGTATTAACAGGAACAGTAAAACACAAAGAATAACCAGCGCTGACTGCTACCGCCAGGCAGCTGCAGGAGTGCTGGTTATTCTTCGTTTCTTTCTGCCCCTGTCAATGCATGTAGATCAAAGGAATATTGTACTATACTAATCTGGGACCGCCTGGCCGTATGGGCACTTAAAATCCCGCTTTAAAAATAATTTTGTTTGTAATGGAAAATAAACCGACGCTCTCTATCGACGCTGGGCGTCTTATGAAGGACATGATGATCAGTATTTGTTTGGGTTGACTCGAGCTACACGTTGCAGAAATGAATATGTCAATATATGTCGAAACACCTGAGAAAGTGGATCTGATGGCCCGTAGGAAAGACCGCCCCCCCCCCCCCCCGATATACTAAAGGGTGGAATCAGTGCTGAAGATGGAATTGATATAGTATGAGTTCGGAGTGTGTTGGATCTGGTCGTGTAGCCTACATATTAAATGGTGAAATCAATATTTCATCCTATTGAATCTCTTTGATACACTGTCTCTCTCTCCATTACTTTTATTGTCGTTTTTCTTGAGCTTGTCATTAGGCCTATTCTTTATTCTACAATAAATGAATCTGAGAGGTATGAACATATTAACGACTTCGATCTGTTACAATTGTCTTAAGATAGTTGTAGCTCCTCCTTTCTAAAACAAAAACTTGCATTGGGCTGCTTGCAGTGGAGGCTCTATTCTCCACTCGTATTCCTGGTGAAAGATTTTACGTTAGTGTAACGTCGAAAAAATTTATACGCGTGTTCCGAAAACTGTGGTTCATGCATACTACTTATCTGTAGAATTTTTCAAAATATCAGATCGATAAGTAGTAATTATGAGTTAATTTCGCCCTCAACTGCGCCAGTATTCTTCTGTGGAAATTAATCTGGAGAAATGTCAAGGTAAAGAGCATTCTCGAAAGAAAAAAAGGGAAATATTAAATTTTTTATACCGGCATACATAAACTCTAGGCTGTGAAATAATAGCCTATGGTACACCTCGTTTTTCACTAATACGTTTTCGTTTTTATTCAGTAATAATCAGGGTACCAGCTTTTTTAGTGTAGTTAAAAGTTGAAGCTAAATCATTATCCACATATGTCTTAAAGTCAGCTATGCTTTCTTCAGTTTCACCAAATGGTCTTTTGAAGAATACGTGAGTCACTCTTCGGATGCTCGTTTGTTTAGAGCAACCTGGCTGTGTCGCAAACATATCTGAATAACTGCAGCATGGTTTTGCGACCCATACTAAATTCTACAAACGTGCAGTGGATGAGAAAAGGAAGAAAAGTCTTACTTAAAATGAAATCATTTGGCACAAGACATTTTCTCTGGTGGAAAGTGCAGAATAACTCGGCAGTGCACTTATTGGAAGAATAACACTGAAGTGATTCAGAAAAAAACCAGACACACAACATCTTGCGGATGGGACGTGGATTTCAGTCTCACTCCTATCGAATTCAAGACCTATACCTCGAGCACTGCAACACCTAGAAGGGTCGCAGACTTCTATTACTGAGGTGTTTTCATTACAGCTGCGCCAGAATTCTCTTCAGCGTGCGGGAAGCTTAAGGCCTTCGACAGTCTAGTGGTCGGCTAGAGTCCTACTGGGGGCAGGCGGTGTCACCTCTGGGGTTTGCCAAGCACAGGGATCGGTGCCAACAGTAAATGGTTTCCTGTCTGTAGTGTTTTATGAAGTGGGGTCATAAGATGTTTGTTGATGATCTGTACAGTCCTTGAACAGTCGAGGAGTGAGACGCATAAGAGCACTGTTCCTCATATAAATCACTAATAACAGCACAAAAGACTGAGCGACGCGCACATATCACGTTCATCTATTGTCAACAGATACATTCATACACTCCTGGAAATTGAAATAAGAACACCGTGAATTCATTGTCCCAGGAAGGGGAAACTTTATTGACACATTCCTGGGGACAGATACGTCACATGATCACACTGACAGAACCACAGGCACATAGACACAGGCAACAGAGCATGCACAATGTCGGCACTAGTACAGTGTATATCCACCTTTCGCAGCAATGCAGGCTGCTATTCTCCCATGGAGACGATCGTAGAGATGCTGGATGTAGTCCTGTGGAACGGCTTGCCATGCCATTTCCACCTGGCGCCTCAGTTGGACCAGCGTTCGTGCTGGACGTGCAGACCGCGTGAGACGACGCTTCATCCAGTCACAAACATGCTCAATGGGGGACAGATCCGGAGATCTTGCTGGCCAGGGTAGTTGACTTACACCTTCTAGAGCACGTTGGGTGGCACGGGATACATGCGGACGTGCATTGTCCTGTTGGAACAGCAAGTTCCCTTGCCGGTCTAGGAATGGTAGAACGATGGGTTCGATGACGGTTTGGATGTACCGTGCACTATTCAGTGTCCCCTCGACGATCACCAGTGGTGTACGGCCAGTGTAGGAGATCGCTCCCCACACCATGATACCGGGTGTTGGCCCTGTGTGCCTCGGTCGTATGCAGTCCTGATTGTGGCGCTCACCTGCACGGCGCCAAACACGCATACGACCATCATTGGCACCAAGGCAGAAGCGACTCTCATCGCTGAAGACGACACGTCTCCATTCGTCCCTCCATTCACGCCTGTCGCGACACCACTGGAGGCGGGCTGCACGATGTTGGGGCGTGAGCGGAAGACGGCCTAACGGTGTGCGGGACCGTAGCCCAGCTTCATGGAGACGGTTGCGAATGGTCCTCGCCGATACCCCAGGAGCAACAGTGTCCCTAATTTGCTGGGAAGTGGCGGTGCGGTCCCCTACGGCACTGCGTAGGATCCTACGGTCTTGGCGTGCATCCGTGCGTCGCTGCGGTCCGGTCCCAGGTCGACGGGCACGTGCACCTTCCGCCGACAACTGGCGACAATATCGATGTACTGTGGAGACCTCACGCCCCACGTGTTGAGCAATTCGGCGGTACGTCCACCCGGCCTCCCGCATGCCCACTATACGCCCTCGCTCAAAGTCCGTCAACTGCACATACGGTTCACGTCCACGCTGTCGCAGCATGCTACCAGTGTTAAAGACTGCGATGGAGCTCCGTATGCCACGGCAAACTGGCTGACACTGACGGCGGCGGTGCACAAATGCTGCGCAGCTAGCGCCATTCGACGGCCAACACCGCGGTTCCTGGTGTGTCCGCTGTGCCGTGCGTGTGATCATTGCATGTACAGCCCTCTCGCAGTGTCCGGAGCAAGTATGGTGGGTCTGACACACCGGTGTCAATGTGTTCTTTTTTCCATTTCCAGGAGTGTATATACAAAGTTACTTAATACTCTCCAGGGATTTTCAATCGTTGTTATTGAGGTTTTCAGTCCAAAGTGTGATTAGATTCAGCTCCCCACGAAAGTCTATCTTGTGCAAGTCTCTTAATTTCTGCAGAATTATTGCAACATTCATGCATTTCAACCTTCTTACTGTATTCAAGCTTTGGTCTCGCTCTACAATTTTTAGACTCTACGATTGCCCACATTACCAGATTCACGATTCCTTCATGTGTAATGGCTCAGAGTATGTCCTACAAACCTATTCCTTCTTTTAGCCTAGTTACGTTGTGTCATAAATTTATTGATATTGTTAAATTAAATGTATAGTCCATTCAGTACCTCTTCATCAGATGTTCGTTTTTCCTGCCTAAGCTTCAGCGCTCTTCTGCAGCTCCATAATAATTACGTTCTACTCTCGTTTAGTCTGAATAGCTTTCCGTTCATGATTCATTTCCGTAGAAGGCTATACTTCAGAAAATACCTACAAAATAGGCTTCTTAAAATTTAGATGTGTCTTATGTTTCAAAATATTTTCTTTTTCGTATACCTTTGCTATTACCAGTCTGCGTTTTATATCTTCCTAGTTTGGCCTACTTCAGTTATTTTCCTGTCCAAATAAAAAACTCATATTCTACTTTTAGTGTTTTATTTCCTAATCTAAATCTTAGTGCATCAGCTGATGTAATTTTACGTCTCCCTTTGTCAGAAAAGTTTCAGGACTGTTTATCTTTTTAAAAAAATAGAAAATTACACTTTTCAGATACTGATCCTAGCTGCTATTCCAGTTCACTTTGTTTGCGTTTGTGACAGTTGAGTGAGAGGAAGGGCTAGGCTGGGGTTAGTGTGAGACATTCTTTTGAAACAAATTACATTTACTGCAATACCAGCATCCAAGACATATTTCGTCAATATATAATGCTAAACCCACCTCTAGCACTTGCTTTATTACGAGGTTTCGAATCACAAAAATCCCAGTAAACATTACTTAGAGATGAAGTCACACACAGTTATAATAAAACAACACAATGGTTTCCCACACAATTACGAAGGAGCAGACTACAAATAAAATCCACCACAATTACAATAAAACAGAATACAAATGACTTACAGCACAATTATAATTATACTGACACCAGTTTCTTAATTTCAGTCAACAAATGGTTCAAATGGCTCTAAGCACTATGGGACTTAACACCTGAGGTCATCAGTCTCCTAGAACTTAGAACTACTTAAACCTAACTAACGTAAGGACATCATACACATCCATGCCCGAGGCAAGATTCGAACCTGCGACCGAAGCAGCAGCGCGGTTCCGGACTGAAGCGTCTAGAACCGCTCGGCCACAGCGGTCGGCTCCAGTTAACAACGGAGAGTAATTTAGTGACTCGGTCATCAAGCTAGTGGCAACATCAGCAATCTTAGAGAATATGGCTCTTTCGACCATGAAATATTTTGACTGAACGGCACACTGCAGTATGCTCAAACAACGAACAACATGATTTTATGCACGTCCATCAACTAGTTCAAATAGTGACACAATATTTGCTTGACAGTATAATACCGTTCCCCATAAGGTTCAGGCTACTACAACCCTATCAATGTGGCTTACACAAAGATACCAACGGCCCCTATCTGCGTGCAGCAGCCTGCAACAGCAGCCCGCCAAGCAGCGATGCTCGGCAAATTGGAAGCTTTCTCCAGTATCGAGTCCATGTAGTACACAAAATAAAATTAATGTCTGGTGGTAAGCGCCACTGTGACCCATACGGATCAAGTAGCTGCTCTGCTGCTCTGACCTAGTAGATAGTGTCGGAAGTTCCATGCGGCTTTTCGCGGATGATGCTGTAGTATACAGAGAAGTTCCAGAATTAGAAAACTGCAGCGAAATGCAGGATGATCTGCAGCGGATAGGCACGTGGTGCAGGGAGTGGCCACTGACCCATAACACAGACAAATGTAATGTATTGCGAATACATAGAAAGAAGGATCCTTTATTGTATGATTATATCAAAGCGGGACGAACACTGGTAGCAGTTACTTCTGTAAAGTATCTGGTAGTATGCGTACGGAACGATTTGAAGTGGAATGATCATATAAAATTAACTGTTGGTGAGGCGGATGCCAGGTTGAGATTCATTGGGAGAGTCCTTAGAAAATGTAGTCCATCAACAAAGGAGGTGGCTTACAAAACACTCGTTCGACCTATACCTGAGTATTGCTCTTCAGTGTGGGATCCGTACCAGGTTGGGTTGACGGAGGAGATAGAGAAGATCCAAAGAAAAGCGGCGCGTTTCGTCACAGGGTTACTTGATAAGCGTGATAGCGTTACAGAGATGTTTAGCAAACTCAAGTGGCAGACTCTGCAAGAGGGGCGCCCTGCATCGCGGTGTAGCTTGCTGTCCAGGTTTAGAGAGGGTGCGTTTCTGGATGAGGTATCGAGTATATTGCTTCCCCCTACTTATACCTCCCGAGGAGGTCACGAATGTAAAATTAGAGAGATTCGAGGGCGCACGGAGGCTTTCCAGCAGTCGTTCTTCCCGCGAACCATACGCGAGTGGAACAGGAATGGGAGGTAATGACAGTGGCACGTAAAGTGCTCTCCGCCAAACACCGTTGGGTGGCTTACGGAGCATAAATGTAGATGTAGATGTAGGTGGGCGAGAAGCGTCCTGCATGGAGAACATGGTGACTTCTCGGTACTTCCAGTACGAAGGCTGATGTAGAGGGACGCTCCACCAACAGTCCTCGGTAAGCCGCAGCTGCAGCTAGGCGGCGCCACATTTGCGCTGCAGCGAGAGGCACGCGCAGGAATTTAAGCCAGCGGCAACTCGTAACGACTTGCGGTCGGCACTCCTTTGTTGATGTAGATCTTACGACTTCTTTTCAAGAGACTAGACGTGCCATTCAACTGCTGTTTCTAGTTTTTTGCTGTTTCTTAAAAGTAACAGCTGAGCCGAGGCGCTGTCTCTTAATCTCTGGCGCAAGCCGTGAGTCAGCTCCTCGCCCTAGCTTTGCCGTCGCGTGATTGGCCACGTGAAGATTAAAAAAGAGCGGGCTAAGACGGGCTGACAGGTGGGTTTCCAGAGAGGCTGGAGACTTATGAGCACGTTCGGGAGAGGACAATCCTCTCCAGCACAGAGCTCGGTACGGCTACGGCGGTCGTAGCGAGAAGTCAGCCCTGGAACAGTGCTAGACCGTTGTTGTTCGGCGTGACGCTGAGGGGCGACACAGATCCGTGGGTCGGCACGGCGAGGCCAAGTGGTTGTAGCGGAACTAGGGTTGTCAGCGTCCGCAGTGGATGCCTTTGCTGTCCGTGGGCGGTCAGACCTGGGTGTGCCTGTGTCCTGTCCTGTGACACCGCGCGGTATCTCCAACCCTCATGCTGATGTCACAGACGGCGTGGCCGGCCGGGGTGGCCGAGCGGTTCTAGGCGCTACAGTCTGGAACCGCGCGACCGCTACGGTCGCAGGTCCGAATCCTGCCTCGGGCATGGATGTGTGTGATGTCCTTAGGTTAGTTAGGTTTAAGTAGTTCCGAGTTCTAGGGGACTGATGACCTCAGAAGTTAAGTCCCATAGTGCTCAGAGCCATTTGAACAGACGGCGCCTTTCTAACGGGTGAGACGTTTTAAGTTCTGTGCTCCGAAAGACCTAAGTTGCTGACCGAGCGACGTAGCACAGTGGTCAGCACGCTGGACTCGCCCTTTGGGGACGACGGCTCAAAGCCACCCTGATTTAGGTTTTCTGTGATTTCCCTAAATCGCTTCGGGAAAATGCCAGGATGGTTCTTTTGAAAGGGCACGTACGATTTCCTTCCCCATCCTTTCATAACACGATGGGACAGGTAACCTTGCTGTTTCATTCCCTCTCCCAAATCAACCAACCCAGTTGTTGGCAGTCGTTTTTCTGTTGCAAACCCTGCCATGTTCTGATTGCATCGCTTTACTTTCCGGCTCAGTAGTGCCCGAGTTGAATCCTTCTACTCTGACATTCATATGAAAATCAGCTTTTCATGGCTTTAAAATGAGTTTTATATGGTCGTGCCTGACACGTACTCTTTAAAATGTTCTAACGTGAAGCCAGCGTAAAACGCTGAGCTCCTGTAGTTCTGTTAGTGATTCTTAAACTACAGTCAGTCGGGGAGGTATCATTATAAACACGGAAAATTTCAAATCTATTTGCTGTACGTTACTGGTGTTAGGTGTCACTTGGGTTGGTTAAGCCTCTTAATCGCATAGTGCTTCTGTAACTTGTGTAATTGAGTACTAATGTACTGGCCATTTGCGCCGTAGTTATGTGCAGAGGAAAGGTAGAAGACGATTAATCTTCACCTTCTTGTCTTGTCTTTATCATCCACAGTATGAACTGTGCGATAGTTGCCGAAACAGTTGGTTCCTCTGATCGATTAATTCAATGTCTGCTTTCTTAGATTAGTAAAAGATTGGCGGCTTCACAATAGACAACTCCTGGTTATAAATTTATTGGTTTGTCCATTTGTTGTAGAGTGCTCCTTGTGTGTCTGTGTCTTGCCCGAGCTGCCGTCGGACGCAATCAGTGGGGCCAGCGCTCTCTCAGTGGGCGTAGTGCAACGACACAATGTTGATGACAAAGTGCCGTCCTTAACAAAAAAATTTTAATAGTAAATCATGCTACTTTAAGTAAGATGAAGTAGAGGGTACTGGTTCTGCTGGGCCCATGAGGCTGCACGATAGACAAACTAAAACTGCTGTTTGATTAATTTTGTATTTTTTCTGCATTTCTACAAGATAGGTTGATTTAAATGGTGTGGAATTGTGTCCTGCTTGAAGTTCCCTTCCCAAGGGATTGGTTACTTCCTTCTGATGATTATATTTTTATGGAATTGCGATATTTTTAAGCTGAAGTTTAAATTCAGTTGAGGTACAATTTCACTAGCCGTGCCTATTTCTTAAAGTTGCAAGAGTCATTTTGTTTTACGTTGTAGCAATCATATATAAATATTCTATTTTTCTTGAGAATTTACGCATTCAATTATAGTGCCTTAAATTTCACGGGATAATCGCTGGTGGCTGCGAACTACACTCCTGGAAATGGAAAAAAGAACACATTGACACCAGTGTGTCAGACCCACCATACTTGCTCCGGACACTGCGAGAGGGCTGTACAAGCAATGATCACACGCATGGCACAGCGGACACACCAGGAACCGCGGTGTTGGCCGTCGAATGGCGCTAGCTGCGCAGCATTTGTGCACCGCCGCCGTCAGTGTCAGCCAGTTTGCCGTGGCATACGGAGCTCCATCGCAGTCTTTAACACTGGTAGCATGCCGCGACAGCGTGGACGTGAACCGTATGTGCAGTTGACGGACTTTGAGCGAGGGCGTATAGTGGGCATGCGGGAGGCCGGGTGGACGTACCGCCGAATTGCTCAACACGTGGGGCGTGAGGTCTCCACAGTACATCGATGTTGTCGCCAGTGGTCGGCGGAAGGTGCACGTGCCCGTCGACCTGGGACCGGACTGCAGCGACGCACGGATGCACGCCAAGACCGTAGGATCCTACGCAGTGCCGTAGGGGACCGCACCGCCACTTCCCAGCAAATTAGGGACACTGTTGCTCCTGGGGTATCGGCGAGGACCATTCGCAACCGTCTCCATGAAGCTGAGCTACGGTCCCGCACACCGTTAGGCCGTCTTCCGCTCACGCCCCAACATCGTGCAGCCCTCCTCCAGTGGTGTCGCGACAGGCGTGAATGGAGGGACGAATGGAGACGTGTCGTCTTCAGCGTTGAGAGTCGCTTCTGCCTTGGTGCCAGTGATGGTCGTATGCGTGTTTGGCGCCGTGCAGGTGAGCGCCACAATCAGGACTGCATACGACCGAGGCACACAAAGCCAACACCCGGCATCATAGTGTGGGGAGCGATCTCCTACACTGGCAGTACACCACTGGTGATCGTCGAGGGGACACGGAATAGTGCACGGTACATCCAAACCGTCATCGAACCCATTGTTCTACCATTCCTAGACCGGCAAGGGAACTTGCTGTTCCAACAGGACAATGCACGTCCGCATGTATCCCGTGCCACCCAACGTGCTCTAGAAGGTGTAAGTCAACTACCCTGGCCAGCAAGATCTCCGGATCTGTCCCCCATTGAGCATTTTTGGGACTGGATGAAGCGTCGTCTCACGCGGTCTGCACGTCCAGCACGAACGCTGGTCCAACTGAGGCGCCAGGTGGAAATGGCACGGCAAGCCGTTCCACAGGACTACATCCAGCATCTCTACGATCGTCTCCATGGGAGAATAGCAGCCTGCATTGCTGCGAAAGGTGGATATACACTGTACTAGTGCCGACATTGTGCATGCTCTGTTGCCTGTGTCTATGTGCCTGTGGTTCTGTCAGTGTGATCATGTGATGTATCTGACCCCAGGAATGTGTCAATAAAGTTTCCCCTTCCTGGGACAATGAATTCACGGTGTTCTTATTTCAATTTCCAGGAGTGTATAAATTCAAGATATTGTCAGTTTTAGTTTCTCGTTTCATTGTCACATTTTATTTAAATAAAGTTTGCAGGCTAAGAATCGGTTATTATAGTCTGGATATATATATATATATATATATATATATATATATATATATATATATATATATGCCGTGCTGGCATGCTATTATGGTAAATAAAGGAAGTAAAAAGGGTATTGTTATGATATATCCTTAATTGGGGCTGGTCCTCCTCCTCCCGCAGCCATGTTTTCTTCAATCACCTATCGAGAGTGTCAAATGCAAACTTCAGATTTTTTATTTCCTCTCCCTGAACTTTAATTGTCTGCACAAACGTTCATATCCCACGACAGAAACTGTTTTCATCACAAAAGTTTGATAACTGTAGGTGAGGTGTTGTACAGGGTGGTCCGAAACAGCTTGAAAAGCGTCTTAGGGTGTTGTAGGATACGTGGGGCAGAAAAATTGTTGTTCAGAAAAAGTGCGATACGTTGCTCCGTTACCGAGTTAATTAGCATTGAACTTAGCGAATCACGCCGTTACGCACGCGAATGCAAGCAGCCCGCGAGATACAATTGCTGTCAGCCGTTCTCACAGCGTAGATGACGTCTCACGAGATTGCTCAGCCTTTGCCTCGAGTTCTATAGTCCCGCACACAATTTTTTTTTATCGCTCTCTTGTTTGGTTTTAGGAAACTAAACGAAGGATAGGTTTGGCGACACCGTCTCTAGCGGGGCGCTCGAATTTGCACGTGCAACAGCCTCAGTGGCTAACATCAATGCAAATTAACTCGGAAACGGAAGAACTTATCGAATTTTTTTCTCAAAAATTATTTCTCATCACAACCTACCCTGCAGCACTCTTACAATCTTTTCAGACAGTTTCTGACCACCCCTTATTTACTCGTAAGTTACAGAATTCTAGCTGTATAGAAGAAACGGACACTAATCATTCATTACAAAAGTAGTGGATTTGTTTTGCCCATTGTGGACGTTGGTGAGTTTTTAAGCTGAAATATAAATACAGAGCTCCACGTTCTTTATAAATAAAAGTGACTGTGTGCCACGGACGCTTGTGAGATAACTTCAGGATAATTCATCACGGCTGTCTTATGTTTCTACTGTAAGTACGCTGTATTCTAAGTGCTATAGTATCGAACCAAGGGTGAGGAGACAGGAGGGAGTTGTGAGAGTTGAGGGGAAACGCGTCTGTTGTGACGGTCAGCAGTGCTTCTTTAAATCCACGCACCAGATCCTCCTTTCGTTAGCGCTAAACGTGTCGTGTCTACACCGGGGTCAGTAGAAACGGGACACCTGCTTCGCTGGACAAGGACGGAGAGCTTTCAACCGCGGCCTTGTTGCAGAGCGCTTTCAGAGTTCATATCGAGCCATTTCGGTAAGCTAAGGAAAGCAAAGTTGTTGATTTAAATAAAGTTACAGCTCAAGAGCATGACTTTGCTGCAGCTAAAGACAAGTTAAAATTGAAATGAAGTCTCTTACGTACCTAGAATACTCCATAAGTTCTGCTGTGATATCAATTCGTGCGGCACGAATACACTTTTGTTGAAGCTTACGACGTCAGTGAAGAGGTTCAATCTTAACTGAACGTTATAAGCGTTAAGATTCTTGTTTTACGCAATATGTCTGTGGCCTTTCAGTCACAAAAAGCATTAAGGGTTACATTCAAACACGCGTATATTGTGTGGTTTTACGACCATTTTCTAGTAGCTTTCTTTAAGAAGTCTTTGTATGCAAACGTAAATAATTTCGTTCGCCTTTCATTGTATTCGCAATTCGGCTCTGCGATTAGCACACTGGACTCGCATTCAGGAGGACGACAGTTCAATTCCGCGTCCGGCGACTCAGATTTATGTCTTCCGTGATCTGCTTATATCGCTTAAGGCAAATGTTGGGCTGGTTCCTTTGAAAGGCCACGGATGATTTCCTTCTCCGTCCTACACTAATTGGAGCTTGTGGTGTCGACGAGACGTCAAATAATAATTAATCTCCTCCTCTCCGAATTTCGGGAGTGACTAGTGATACGAAAGCAGCGCCGTACGTTAATAACGTGAAACTGCTATCTATTGTTTCAGAATCGGGTGTTTGGGGCGTTGTGAGGCGCTTTCGCTAGTTAAATATCAATTTGATAATCGCTGTGCCGAGGATACTCATTTCTCGGTGCTAAGCAGGTCTCCTGCTTTGAAGTAACGGCAGTTTAACTGGTTGAGCCGGAGAGGCAGGCGTTATTAAATAGTTGTGTTGTTTCTTGTATTACTCTGATCTTGGACTATCAACGGTTGACTCTCGAACTGCACGGTATAGCTTTGACTGAATGAAGCCAGAGTACTGGCGTCTGTAATAGTACGTCGAGTAAAGATATAAAGAGGTATCTGACCACTGCGCCTGCCCACACCGTAATGCCTAGGCCGTAGAGAGTGCGTTTATAAATATTGATTCAAATGGCTCTGAGCACTATGGGACTTAACTTCTGAGGTCATCAGTCCCCTAGAACTTAGAACTACTTAAACCTAACTAACCTAAGGACATCACACGCATCTATGCCCGAGGCAGGATTCGAACCTGCGACCGTAGCGGTCGCGCGGTTCCAGACTGTAGCGCCTAGAACCTTTCGGCCACCACGGCCGGCTATGAAGCTAGTAAATTACATTGATTATATAACATACTTGCTACATGTTATAGGTATAGTTAGGATGTCTACACTCCAAGCTTGATTTACAACGGATTTCCTGTAGAATGACTACATAATACTAAATAATTGCATTATACTATAAGCACTGTACACTGAGGACTAAGCAGCTTGCTCTGTTTATAGCTTTACATAAAACATTCAACAACAATATGGTGAATGTGCAGTTTGCGTAGGGATATCAATAATTGATTCTGTAAACATCAGTCATCGCGGTAATAATTGTTAGGTGGTAACTTTAAACTACCACGAAGTTTCACACTAACATATAGCCCGTTTCACGGTAACATGTTCATTCTCAGTTCAACTACCTGCTTAGTTTTTCTGCGTCCGAACCTCCTTAGCACAAGGAGTACTAAATGACGCTTAGATACCGTCAAAAAGTGATGGATACTCATGCGCTCTTTCGTCACCGTCACTTTTTACAGCCACGTCAAACTTGCAACGTTCTGCGCCGGCCGGTGTGACCGAGCGTTTTTTTTTTTTTTTTTTTTTTTTTCAACGTTCTGCCACGGTACGATAGCACAAGCTGCTTGAAGCATCGAGCGTTTACAAGCGGTATTTTCCTGCAGTACCTTTGCGGTATCACCACAACTACTGTCGAGTGTCTCTGAGAAGGGAAACTGCACTAAGCAGGCCGTTGGTTTTGCTAATCTTTCGCGCTGTTGTAGTACAGAGTCAGATTAACAAACGCTGCTACATTGTGATGCGTTTCTCCAGCGTTTTCTAGAAGTCGATTTTCAAAGTTGTACGAGCCTGTTGAACACTGAAGGCGTGTTCAACAGGCCTTCAGTGTTGAACTGAGCAGCGATGATAGGACAACCGGCTAAGGCGGCAGACTGGATGTCAGCACGTAATGAAATCCATTCACGTCATAGATTTTTTCTAATCTTCCACAAGAGTCTTGAATTTTTTGAGGTGAAAATTTCCATTCACTCAACGGTTGAACTTCCTGAGTGGTCAAACACCATTAGATCTGAATCGCTAAGAAGTAAAACACTAATAATGCGTTAATAGTAGTTATACCCTCAACTGGTAGATCATAAGTGTTTGTAGCGCAGTGTTTACTTTGCCTGTGACGTCATCGTACCAGTGTAGGTACCTGTGCGTGAATGTTGCAAATTATCTGAAAGCTATAAATTAGTGTAACGCAAAAACGCGATTAGTCAGGTGTCATTGTGAAGAGCTTTCAAGTTGTACTAAAACCTAAAGTGGGCCAAAAAATAAGTTTGCCGGAATATAAGTAAGTTACAATATTAAATTGAAAATTACAAAATCATGAAATATGTTGGTTCATATGACTCCTCAATATGCTCGGAATTACAGAAAACGCAAATCAAAGATATCGTCCAAAGGAATCTAAAAAGGGTACAAAGCTCAGTGTCGAACGAATGCGAGTGGTTGGCATTGTGCACACAGCGTCGAACGATAGTCTAAACTAGTGATTTATCTGTCCTGTAACCGTTGTACCAATCTTTGTAACCACTGTATTAAAGAGATTCAAAACACTTATTAATAGGAAACACCTATTATGATTTTATTCCGACGTTTCCACGAAAGATCTGTGGCACGTACCCGAACTGCTCTCTCTTTCTCACACACACACACACACACACACACACACACACACACACACACAAATGTTTTATTGTACCTTTCCGAAAAACATGATTTTGGCGGAAGATAAAAAAAACAACGACGTTTGTTCAGAAGTAAACGGTAATAATAATGGTATTCATAGGGGTGCTTTCGTTGCAAGCTTTAGTGGTGGTATAATGAGGAATCCTGAGAAAATGAATATTAATTTATTCACTCATTCTCACGTATGTAGTGTACATTATTGCGCAGCGTGACTTTTCTGCGATACGCATATGAATGTACAGGGAAATAAGAGACCGTTTCATCAGGATTCTTTATTTTACGTCGATTACTCATCAGCACAAATGTACCACTATGATTATCATTTTTATTGGTATTCCTTTGCGAGAAGCGCGATTTTAATGTAAGATGAGGAAGAGAGAGCGAATGCCCTGCGTGCCTTCTCGCGTGCAACCTTAGCCTGGTGACGCTGGCGTCCTTGCTGGACGGCTGGCGCTTTCGTATGATTTTCAACAGGCTCGTAAGACATCGAACCGCGGTTTTTCGAAAATGCTTCAGAAGTGCGTCGTACCGCAGCAGCAGTCGGTACATTTAAGTAGGTACAACAATCGTCTGAAAGACGAGCGGACTCTGTGACCTGTTGGGTGTGTGCTTCCCTCGTAAGTTGTTTTCAGTGTTCCGTATCGCAATCGATAAGAAACGGGATCCTTATAGAATCATTTTGTTGTCCGTATGTCTGGCTGTCTGTCTGTCCGAGTGTTAAACCCCCTTTTCAGGAACAGGTGGAGGTAACAAGCTAAAATTTATATAAATTTTATGTATATTTATATAAATTTGATCTCTATGTATGTTTATATAAATGATCTGCAGTCCCTTTGTGGTGTAAATAGATTAAGGTTCTAACAAAATGCAGCACACTTACGGAGTCTCAATCTTTAAACAGTCCAATCTAGACACTTTCACGAATGATGATGAAATGGTGAGGACAACAGAAACACCCAGTTCCCGGGCAGATAAATTCCCCAACCCGTCTGGCAACAGAACCAGAGACCCCGTAATTCAGAGGCAGCAACGCTAACGTTCATTGCATTTGTTGGGGTCGGACGTTCCATGACGCTTGTTGAGTTAATCGTTGTTCCATTAACTCAGTGGTTTTTTTTTTTTTTCAGAGTACAATTAGACCACGAGCTGTGGACAGCAAAATGCACATGATTAAGAGTCTCCAAGCAGGCTCCGAAACTTGTTAAAACCCAATGATATAAGAACATAAAAATTACTGTACGAATTCGTCAACAGTGCCGACATTAAGATACAGTTCCCTGAACTGCTAATCTAATGCTCTTGGTAATTAGAATGCCAGGTAAAAACCAAAGATCAGTTAACTGACTATATTCCCACGCAACTCTCAGCCTCTAAATGTATGTCATTACGTACCTCTTATATTTAAGTGCCTCAATACTGGTGTATCTATACGTATGGCTGTAATACCCAAATGTGTTTCTTGTTAACTGTTCTCCTGTTTTGTCTAGATGATAGAATTCTTGAAGTTTTCCCGGCGTACTGAATATTCTATGAGGTTTCGGGATTGCAGCCGGATCATGTTGACTTCTTGCTACAGTATTTCGGCTGGCAATCGTTCAGACATCTTCGAGACAGAGTCCGCCAATGACGAACGCTTGCCTGAAGATTGCTGCAATCCCGAAACCTCAAACAACATACAAAAGAATATTTTATTGTTAATTGGAATATATAGGCACTAATATGGATCGAACTGGGAATATTCCGAATGTGTACCAACGGGGATTTATCGTTTATATTGTGTTACGAGTACGATTTTTATAGCGTGCTACCTGTGTGTACCCTGTGCTACATTTTCGGCTAGTTTACTCGTTTCAGTATACTGTGGAACCAAAATTCATTTTATGACTCGATCTGTCCTTTGTTAAGCACATGTAACTTCGTGCCAGAGTATGACTTAAATTGTTGTATGCTCTATATTGTCGAAACAAACTGTCAAATCATATTTCCTTTGTCGAGATGGCTGTATGGGCACTTACCGCAAGCCAATAAACTAAAAAGAAAATGTTAGTGCACTCAAACCATACGGCCATATAAGTCACATATTTTGATACTCGCAAAGTTGCTCA
The DNA here is from genome assembly GCF_023864275.1 of Schistocerca cancellata. Taxonomy (NCBI): domain Eukaryota; kingdom Metazoa; phylum Arthropoda; class Insecta; order Orthoptera; family Acrididae; genus Schistocerca; species Schistocerca cancellata. The sequence continues at coordinate 485,671,264 of NC_064628.1, forward strand.
TAATGTACACTGGAGTGCCAAAGATACTGGTATAGGCATGTGTATTCATATACAGAGATATTTAAACAGGCAGAATACGGCTCATTACACTGTTGACGAGTGGAAACATGTTGCCTGGTGGGACTAGTCTCGTTTAAAATTGTATCGAGTGGATGGACTTGTACAGGTATGGAGACAACCTCATGAAGCCATGAACTCTGCATGTCAGCAGGGGAATGTTCATCCTGGTGGAGGCCCCGTAATAGTGTGGATCATGTGCAGTTGAAGTGATATGGGACCCCTGATACGTCTAGATATACGACTCACATAGGCAACACGTACATAGGAATCCCATCTCATCACTTGCATCCTTTCATGTATATTGTGCATTCCAACGGACTTGAACAATTCTAGCAGGACAATGCCACGCCCCACACGTCCAGAATTGCTACAGAGTGGCTCCAGGAACACTTTTCTGAATTTAAACATTCCAGTGGCCTCCAAACTCCCAGACATGAACATTATTGAGCATGTCTGGGATGCCTTGCAACGTGCTGTTCAGCAGAGATCTCCACCCTCTCGTACTCTTACGGATTTATGGACAGCGCTGCAGGATTCTTGGTGTCAGTTCTCTCGAGCACTACTTCAGACATCAGTCGAGTCCATGCCACGTCGTCTTGAGGCACTTCTGCGTGCTCGCGAGGACCCTACACGATATTAGGCAGGTATACCAGTTTCTTTGGCTCTTCAGTGTATATATGGTCTCGTGGTGCTTTGAAACGGAGAGGGCGCGGGATCGAATCAAGGTTGGACCCCAGATTTTTCAGTCTTCATTTTAACCTAGCCTTCACCTCCCAACGATTTGAGTATTCGCCAGACACATGGTTCCGATTCCACGTTAAACTGTAGATCCCCTTCCCCGTTCGGATAGCTGGAACAGGTTAGGGACAAGCTAGTTGCCCCAGTGGCGTAGTAGAAAGATTCACACCAGGCCACTCAGCCACACGAAATTATTATTATGATTGAAACTTACTGGCGGATTAAAACTGTGTGCCGGACCGAGACTCGAACTCGGGACCTTCGCCTTTCGCGGGCAAGTGCTCTACTGGCGGAAGTAAAGCTGTGAGGACGGCGTGTGAGTCGTGCTTGTGTAGCTCAGTTGGTAGAGCGCTTGCCCGCGAAATGCAAATGTCCCGAGTTCGAGTCTCGGTCCGGGACACAGTTTTAATCCGCCAGGAAATTTCATATCAGCGCACACTCCGCTGCAGAGTGAAAATCTCATTCTGCATAGTTATGATTGTATGGAACCGTCCAAACGTGAGTCCTGCTCGGGCTGAAACTGGGGAACATTGTTTGGGTGGTGATCTACTGTCTCGTGACATTACTGGAGGAAGCTGAGGAGCGTAGCCGCAGGTAGTGGCCCGGCGCGGCCTGGACTGAAGAAGCGCCCACCGGTCGGCCGGCAGCTTCCAGCCGGTGGCGTCTGCCGAGGCCGGTGCTCCAGTTGCGCCGCCGGCGGCCTTTCTCCGCGCGCCCCACTGCTCTTTAGGCGGGCCGCCCGCCCGCTCGCTCTTCTGCCGGCTGATGGCCGCGCGCGACCCGCAGCCGGCCTCGCCTGACACGGACCACACGCCCGGGGGCGCCTCGCCAGCCGGTTCCGTGCAGTCGCAGTCACACGTCTCGTCCTCGCAGCGGGCAGGTTGCAACGTTTCAATAACGAGCGGCTGAGAACGGCCTTCCAGCGCAACAAATTATCCGACCGGGTTCTTAATTTGGGCAGTGAATCAACGTGCATTAAGGGCGACATGTAACCGACCTAGATAAAAAATGATTTTTCCTGATCTGGAAAAGAGAAAAAACGAATAGCACCCTTTTTGTAAGAAATTTAATGCAGTTTAATTTCGTACTGGGAAACATTATCGCTCACACCCCACCTGCCAGAATTTTTAGCATTACACTCCCCCACCCCCCTCCCCTTACCACTGTACAAAAAGTTGTGACTTCACAAATTCTTTCTCCCAGCTGGCATTTTGTCGTCTTCGCTGACAGGACTGCTAGAGCTATTTGTCGCGTGCATGTTGCTAAGCACGGTCCTCGTGAACCAAATGTTCAAATGTATGTGAGATCTTATGAGACTTAACTGCTAAGGTCATCAGTCCCTAAGCTTATACACTACTTAACTTAAATTATCCTAAGGACAAACACACACACCCATGCCCGAGGGAGGACTCGAACCACTGCTGGGACCAGCAGCACAGTCAATGGCTACAGCGCCCTAGACCGCTCGGCTAATCCCGCGCGGCCCTCGTGAACCCATTCTTGCCATACTCATATGGCAGTAGTAGAATCCCCACCAACTCGAGCAGAAATACTGCAGAGCTCCCGCCGAATTCCGACAAGTGTTGGAAGACGTATCTCCTCCTTACACGAGGCATAACACTACCCTCTCAGAAACAACCAGTATTCAAATGCGACTCCTTACTCAGAAACCCGCTGTGAAATCTTTCCTTATCTACAGAATGCAAATGAGATTATTCGCAGTACTTAACGCGGTTGTGCTGAAATGCTAATTACCTGTACATCGAAGCACGTAGCACACTTCATGAAAATCGAAAGTTTGTTGTACGCACCTTCATAGCGTTGCAATTTTAATGGTCAGCAGTGTACTTTAAGAGCGATACGGAAAACCGCCGTAGTTGAAACCAGATTTGTGTCTCTTATGGAAATGATTTTTGCAGAATTTCGTCGCTAGATACAACCATCGGCACGCGAATGGTAGTAACGCCAGTTATGTTCTATGTATTCTCCATGTCAGCACAACTGGTTTCCTTCACAGAGGTCTATAGCCCTCTGACCGCACCTGTCAGGACATTTCCCATGGGCCGGCCGGAGTGGCCGTGCAGTTCTAGGCGCTACAGTCTGGAGCCGAGCGACCGCTACGGTCGCAGGTTCGAATCCTGCCTCGGGCATGGATGTGTGTAATGTCCTTAGGTTATCTAGGTTTAATTAGTTCTAAGTTCTAGACGACTAATGACCTCAGAAGTTAAGTCGCATAGTGCTCAGAGCCATTTGAACCATTTTTGAACATCTCCCATGACTTCAGGGATACTTGTCTGAACATTTCATCGTTAAATATAAACTTGCCGAACAAAATATTAGCCACCTACTTAAAAAAAGAGCACTGCACATGGTGTGGAACTCTTACCACATGGTCAAATTATCCTCCTCGCATTGAGGTTGTTCGATGACGAGACGTGACACAATGGGAGGAAAGAGGTATCAGGATTGTGCTCAGACAGCTGGTGTATCAACGCGGGTCATTTAACGAGTCTGCAAGGAATGGTTTAGCATTCACAACCATATAACACGGCGTAAGAATTGTGGTTGCAAAAAGACGCTAACCGGCAGGGGCTGCCTTGCCAACCAAAGTAGGTGGTGAGCCGTGCGTGGCTCGTGTTCCCACCATCACCTATTTTACACCCTGTTTTTAACGTACTGCCACCCCACTACATTAACTTAAATTACTGATGTCACTGAGTTGCTGCTTTGCCTGACCGTGACCGGCGCTAGCAGTGCTTATCGATACACTTAATCTCGTAGTATCTTTGCTCGACTGCTATTACTTCCCGGTCGTCGTCTGTGGTAAGGAAGTTCGGATAGAGAGTTCGGGTCGCGAGTTCGGGTCTGCCAGTCATTTAGAACGCGTCTCGAGCGCAGACCGGACATGCCAGTTGGGCAGTTGTAATGCGGCACTAGTGAAGTTGGGTTGGAGCTGTGAAGTCTGTGTCGACATGGCTCGCCCGACCATTACCGCCACGCATCACTTCAGCTGGGCCACGGTCTTGGTGGATCGTCGGTTGGTCGTCCTACCGGACGACGCGTTTTGGCTCGCCGATCGATCATGAGTCGGCTGTGTGTGTGTGGATCGACTCCCGATTCGTCTTCGTGCGTGCTTAGTTACTGTTGGGTATCGTTCAGGTCTTCGTGCAAGTGTTTGTCAGGTTGTGTGTTGAGTTGGCATTATTTCCTTTGACTAGTTATTTTAAATGTTGTCGGCGTACTGCCTCTGAGAGGTCGGTCGTCTCATCGGACGACGTGTAACTGGTTCTCTGAGCGCTTCTGGGCCCCTTCTATTACCATCTTGTGGAACTTGGGTCTGTCCTTTCATGGTGCAGGGATGTCGCTTAGCTAGTCGCCGTGTTTCCCCCGCATGGTTGGGTCAGAGCCAGTATTTCCGCCGTCGTGTATCTGCAAGTTAGTGCGAGACAGACCAGCGGTGCAGTCGCGACGAAGCAGCACTCGCGGACGGACCAGCAGGAGTCGGTCGATTGCTGCGGACTAGGGAAGATATCTCCGCGCTGTGCAGTCGGCTGGATCCGCTGCCGGTCCCTGCGCAGTGTCGGAGCGGGTGTGGAGCTCTCCGACCGCTACGAGCGTAGTGGTTCATCGACCCAGGACGTCAAAGTTGAGTGATGTTTTAAGTATCCAAGCCTCGTCCATTCATGTTGTGGTTCGTTTCGGTGTTTCGCTGTTGGGGAGGTTTTCCTGTGGGCAACACGGAGTCTTTGTACATATTTGATTGGGATAATTACGTCCCTAACATTTTTTGTTTGAGTTCTCATGTACCGATTGGTGGCAAGCAAGTCTTTTTGTAGGTCGGTCCGTGGCTGTCCCTTGGTTGGGTTGCGACTGATCAAGTGTAGTTGGGCTCACCACCTGTGTCACCTAGGTGAATGAAGGCAGACCGAACTCCCTGCAGGCTTCCGAGTGCCGTTGTCTTTATTGTATTTCCCACCGGTGATTAATTATCAGATTTCAGCTATTTAAAGTTTAAAGGTTATGATTATATATATATATATATATATATATATATATATATATATATATATATATATATATATATATATATAATACACTCCTGGAAATGGAAAAAAGAACACATTGACACCGGTGTGTCAGACCCACCATACTTGCTCCGGACACTGCGAGAGGGCTGTACAAGCAATGATCACACGCACGGCACAGCGGACACACCAGGAACCGCGGTGTTGGCCGTCGAATGGCGCTAGCAGCGCAGCATTTGTGCACCGCCGCCGTCAGTGTCAGCCAGTTTGCCGTGGCGTACGGAGCTCCATCGCAGTCTTTAACACTGGTAGCATGCCGCGACAGCGTGGACGTGAACCGTATGTGCAGTTGACGTACTTTGAGCGAGGGCGTATAGTGGGCATGCGGGAGGCCGGGTGGACGTACCGCCGAATTGCTCAACACGTGGGGCGTGAGGTCTCCACAGTACATCGATGTTGTCGTCAGTGGTCGGCGGAAGGTGCACGTGCCCGTCGACCTGGGACCGGACCGCAGCGACGCACGGATGCACGCCAAGACCGTAGGATCCTACGCAGTGCCGTAGGGGACCGCACCGCCACTTCCCAGCAAATTAGGGACACTGTTGCTCCTGGGGTATCGGCGAGGACCATTCGCAACCGTCTCCATGAAGCTGGGCTACGGTCCCGCACACCGTTAGGCCGTCTTCCGCTCACGCCCCAACATCGTGCAGCCCGCCTCCAGTGGTGTCGCGACAGGCGTGAATGGAGGGACGAATGGAGACGTGTCGTCTTCAGCGATGAGAGTCGCTTCTGCCTTGGTGCCAATGATGGTCGTATGCGTGTTTGGCGCCGTGCAGGTGAGCGCCACAATCAGGACTGCATACGACCGAGGCACACAGGGCCGACATCCGGCATCATGGTGTGGGGAGCGATCTCCTACACTGGCCGTACACCACTGGTGATCGTCGACGGGACACTGAATAGTGCACGGTACATCCAAACCGTCATCGAACCCATCGTTCTACCATTCCTAGACCGGCAAGGGAACTTGCTGTTCCAACAGGACAATGCACGTCCGCATGTATCGCGTGCCACCCAACGTGCTCTAGAAGGTGTAAGTCAACTACCCTGGCCAGCAAGATCTCCGGATCAGTCCCCCATTGAGCATGTTTGGGACTGGATGAAGCGTCGTCTCACGCGGTCTGCACGTCCAGCACGAACGCTGGTCCAACTGAGGCGCCAGGTGGAAATGGCATGGCAAGCCGTTCCACAGGACTACATCCAGCATCTCTACGATCGTCTCCATGGGAGAATAGCAGCCTGCATTGCTGCGAAAGGTGGATATACACTGTACTAGTGCCGACATTGTGCATGCTCTGTTGCCTGTGTCTATGTGCCTGTGGTTCTGTCAGTGTGATCATGTGATGTATCTGACCCCAGGAATGTGTCAATAAAGTTTCCCCTTCCTGGGACAATGAATTCACGGTGTTCTTATTTCAATTTCCAGGAGTGTATGTTTTTTTTAATTATTTTATTTGCTATTTTAACTGCATTTTTATCTTGTTGATTTTTAAGATTTCTTGTTGGAGGCCTTCAGCCGTGAAAGAGTTGCGTTTGGTAAAGGTTCGGCTATGTGCCGCTTTGGTTGTAAATGTGTTATTAAATTACAATAAATTACAATTAGAAGGTGAAACTGACCCGAGACTTATTTGGCCCTTACCACAATCCTAATCACCTGTTCTGCCCAGCGGGTTTAGCGGGCGCTTCAGTAGGTTCCAGAGTCGACAAAAATTAGTGCATTCAGTGAGTCGAGGTCTATCACAACCAGGATCTGAGTGAACAATGAGAAGCGAACTGCATATAGTAGACATTTGGAGTTAGGTACATCGTAAAATGTTACTGTTACCTGAGGCACAAAAATCTACATGTTTTCATTTGGCCAAACAAGACGGAAACTGGACACCAGCTGACTGGAGGCGTTGGTTGTGGTACGATGAGTCACGATTTTGTTTGTTTTCAAATGATGCAAATTGTCGAGTCCAAGGGTGGTCCGCTGAGGAGTTTAACCTGGAGTGTGCGTAGAGGGTGTAATTCACGCCAGATGAGATTCTGTAACATTTTGCGATGTTTTTCATACCACGCCCATTATTCAGGTCACCGTGAATGTAAACCAGGATGTTTAGTACAACATTCTCGGTGACCAAATATTTCTACATCGTGATGAGTATTCTGTGGACACTCCCTTCTTCCAAAATGACTCCGGTCGACAACTAGGAAAAAATTTTCGTAATTTTAGTCAGTAATAACCAATCTCATATCAGAAAATAGACAGATGGAATATCTTTCAGGTACAAAAATATTCTAGGTTTTATACAAAAACATACTGCGTTTGTCTCAATTCAGTTTTGATGATGGCCATTACTGAACTATTTCCTGTTACAGTTTCACTGTACACTCGGTTAGAATAATAGTACGCGCAAGAAACGTTAGTAATATTAATTTAAAAACATGTCAAGTTTGAGAAGAGTGGTGAACCAAAAAGGTAAGCACACTAAATACTCGTAGAGTAACAGGCTGTTCCTGTTGCCACTTTCTGAAGGCTGTACTAGAAATGTGACTATGGAGCCGAAATTACTGGAGATAATGCCGTGAAGACTGTGGATAAATTCCTACAAGTTCTTGTAAAGGATGAATCTGTGAGCGAATACAGTTGCTATCCACGTGTGTTTTCTAACTGTAATTGTGAATTAAGAACATTGGATTATTGTAGTGTACAAACTGCAGATGAATAATTGTGTGAATTACAGAACGTTCATGAACTCTCTTAAGAGAAATCATCGATCCTATTTGAAACAACAATTACCTTGTCTTTACAATTACTGGTTTACCTGGAAGCAGTCCACCAGTAAAGACTAAGTGATAATACTTCATTTGAATTCTTCAGAATATCTCACAAGGAGAGGACGCCTACTCGTCATCGCAGAACGAATTCGTCCAAGGGCGTGGTGAGACATGCAAGTGCCCCAAGTGGGAACTTCAGATGGTCAAGCGTTCAGTAAGTAAAAGGAAGTATGATACGGATCTATCACTATGTGCACCTAATCAGTTGTCCCTGTGACAATACGTTCAGGAACCGGTTTTTGGCTCAGCGCAAAGAGAACGCATTCGAATTGAAAGGGTCACACTGCTCCTTGGCAAATAAAAGACTAACTGTTCCAAGATGAAGTGCAGTATCAAAGTACCTGTAATTCCCCCCAAAAAGTACGCCACTGGTTCTACTCTGCGATACATTTTTATCGTCAGGTAAGAAACCTAATAAAAAATGTCAAAACTGGACTTACGTCATCGAGAAAGGAGAAGAAGTCACTTCTCGAGAAGCTTGCATCAAACTACATTCCGTTATACATCACCAACTATCCTCGCATATATTCAGTGGCATGCAGCCTTACGCGTGGTTCGCTGCTGGACTGTGCAATGAAAGAAGCTGTTTTCAGAATGTCAATCAAGTTTCTTTTTCCATGAAGACATTAGAAATAACCATTTCACTGCAAAAAGGCGGCTTTTATAACGTGCTCAAGATGCGGTCAAAATTATTGCTTCCCTTGTTTCTTTGATGAATATCGCCCCGGAACATGCAACTGATCAACTGCAAAATAATGGAAGCATCGATTTACATACACGACGTTCCCGTGTACGCGTTAACTACAGTCCCTTTTTAAATATTTTCAGTCCCGCATTTCATCCTATGCCCGTACTTTTTGTGCTTATATAAATTAACAAAATAAACTATATGGTATTGAGGTCAATTGTGATGTCAGTAGTGTATGCATTGCCAAAGAGCACAAAAATATTTGGGCGGAGTCGAACCTGCGACACTTTCAATGCGAATCTAATCTCTTACCGCCGGCCGCAGTGGCCATGCGGCTCTAGGCGCTTCAGTCTGGAACCGCGCGACCGCAACGGTCGCAGTTTCGAATCCTGCCTCGGGCATGGATGTGTTTGATGTCCTTAGGTTAGTTAGGTTCAATTAGTTCAAAGTTCTGGGGGCTGATGACCTCAGATGTTAAGTCCCATGGTGCTCAGAGCCATTTTTTTTAATCTCTTACGGCTGAGCGAAAAACCACTTCGACAACACACTCTCACAGGGACAATTGATACGGTTCACATGGTGATAGATCCGTATCAAAAGTTCTTTTATTTCCTAAGCGCCTGGTCATCTGGAGTTTCCACTTGAGGCACTTTCTTGTCTCACCACATGTACCATAAATTTGGACGAATTCGGGGATGACGAGTAGACGTCCTCTCCTTGTCAGACGCAAATATCCGTAATCTACTGCAGAACTACATATCGACTATAACATAATCACCGGTGCGTTACCAAGAATCCTACAGGTACCAACATGTCAGAGCACTTACTTGTGACAAGTGACGCTGGACTTTATATGGCAGACATATTTTTGTTATGTAAAGGCTAGTGCCATTTGCCACAAGTTTATGCTCTGACATGTTGGTACATGTATGACTCTTAAGTTAATGCACCGATGACGACTATGTTATATCGTTAGTCTAAATCTATATCTGCAATAATTACCAGGTTTTGCGACTAAGTACTATCCTCCTTTAAATTTAGACTTTATTAAAATTTACATATTTATTCTTCATGTCTACATAATTATGTCTCAACATAGTCACCTTGACGGCGAACACATTTCTCAAAACGAGAGACCCGTCTATTGATACCGTTTCTGTAGAATGTCTGACTTTGTCCACGGAGGCAACCACTTCATTGCTATTAAAGTGAAGTCCTCGAAAGTGTGTTTTAAGTATTGGAAACAGATAATAGTCGGATGGGCCCAAGATGGAACTGCGTGGAGGATGAACAATGACAGTGAAACCAAGGCGTTGCATTGTTGCGGATGTCGCAGCGGTCGTGCGTGGTCTGGTATTGTCCCGCTGGATGTTTCATGTGTGGCCGAACTCTTCACATTCGTGCTTCCACTTGCCTGAGGGTCTCTCACGCACCTTCGTAGATACTTCACGCACCACCAATTTACATGCTACAGCTCGGAGCCCTCTAACGGCATTGAGTTCCAACTTGCGGCAGCGAAGCGGGAGAGTGGGGAGAGTAATATGCATGACATATGTCAACCGATACTGAGAAGAGAATAAAAAATTCGAAGGCATTACTTTGCAGCAATAAAATTTGTAGAGTTCGAGTTCTAAGAAAGAAGGCCTAAATATATTTGGCATCCTGTAATTGCTTATTGCTTAACTTCAACATACCGGTACTAGAACAATTAGTAGATCATATGGCATAAGTAACGGCGACTTAAACATTTATAGCATCATTTAATACTAAGTGAATTAATTTGAATGTAGCATAATTACAACGCTGAAGTAAGAGATTGACATCTACTACATTTACTCCCATAATTCGTAATATTCAATGACGTATGTGATGAAAAACATTTAACGTAACAATATCATCTCTCCTTCCCTTCCCTTCAACTTCTACCACAGACGACCATTTGCGGATACAGTGACATATTGTTGGTCATTATGGGTTTGAGTGTCTATAAACATCGTAGGAGATCGCTATGACGTCGCAGGATCGTTAGTTGACAGGGCAGCACGTACGTAGCACCAGGTGGACAGCTGTCTTGGAGTTATAGAGGCAGTGAGTGAATAACAACAGGTTTATTATCAGAATTCGTACAACAATGGAAGACTCGTGTCGCTGTAGGCAGTGCACCAGTGGGGCGCACCGGCCCTGGGCAGCTATACTTGGTTAACTCAGCAAGCAGTAGCAGGAGATGGCCAGCGGCAAAAAGAAAGCAGGTCGGACAGTTCGCAGCGATGAAGTGGTTTAGTCAGCGCATCCGCATCAGAGGGCGTGGAGAGCAGCGTCAGGCGACACGACCACCACGGCAGCAAACGCCGATGTAAGCCGTTCACGTTGTTTGGCGCAAATTTGCGACCGTCTAGCAACCTGGGGTGAGCCTGATGCATCAGACACCTGAGCACAGGCAACGATCCTAGGACCCCCCAGGTATGCACCCTGATATCGGTTGAAGTCAGTCAGCAGATGCCCCCCACCTGTAAGCCGCCAGTTCAGTTCCCAGCAGGACTAGGCGCAGACCTTAGTCCCGAGCAAGCAGAGGCACTTCCTTGTAGCTGCTAGGTAGGATACCCACATGCAGTCGACGACTATCGCACGGTACCTTTCGGAGATCCCACGAACGATGACAGAGACTGCTTGGCCCGAGCGAGCGGCATTTATGTGACAGGATATCATTTTTAATGGCGCACACCATGGATGTCATAGTATAATCCAGGTCATCATGGCAACATTCTGGCCCTCGTACAATTCAGCGTCAACAATGTTCCAGCCCCGGCAGCAAACAGCGGGTCTTACACGAAGGCAAACAAACTAGCTTTAATGCCAGGCCAGAGATTTCCCTCGTGTTAGGTTCGGTCCTTTACAGCTTCTGGCAAAGAAATACTGTAACGCTCTTCTGCTCGTTCGGCCACAGGTTACGGTCGCCAGTTTCAGAAATACTGTCGTAGTGAGTCATTTCTGAACGTTCGCAACCCAAATTTTATGAGCAAGCGCTTCCGTAATTGCCGAAAATTTTGTACACAAATTAGCACTCTTTAATACCACAAAATACAGACTACCCATTACACACAGCAGAAATACCACTGTGCCCCCTAGGAATCACTAACATGTTTTGCAGCGGGTGAGTGGGCAAATAGACTAGTCCCAACGCCGCAATGGGTAGACCCGCTGTCTAAGGCGCGTTGTCACGGCCCGCCCGGTTACCCTCGTCGGAGGTTCGAGTCCTCCCTGGGGCGTAAGTTAGTTTAAGTTAGATTAAGTAGTGCGTAAGGTTAGGGACCGATGACCTCAGCAGTTTGGTTCCATAAGACCTTACCACAAATTTCCCAACACTCGTCCCTGCGATGAACAGGATAACTGTTAGTTGCAGACATACGAGTGTGCTCCTTAGGCTGTCAGGGTCTTTCAGCACCACCCTAGTAGAGGCACTGTGTGTGGTGTTTGATGTCCCTCCAATAGACATAACCATCAAATATCGAACTGCATCGCATTGGCTGAAGACGGGAAAATATGACAATGACAGGGAAATTAGAGGAGAAAATATCGAGCGGAAACGACAACCAAATTCTTGGGGAAGGTACATCTGGCAACGAGAGTGGGACCAAAGTGCTAAGTACGGTACTGCAATGCCTGTATTATTCGTCATTACGATGCAGTGTTCCTTTGGACATAACGGCTGCAGTCGCCGCAGTGCCTGTTTCTTTGGACAAGCATGCATGTCCAAAGGAACACTGCATCGTAATCCGGAATAACACAGACACTGCGATATCCTATTTATCCGCCGACACCGGGCAAGCGTTTCTGAAGTAAAATATCTCTCTTGTACGGGAACATACATAATTATATATTATGTAGATTGTTGACACATGGCTAGTGACACACGGATTTTTTGGTCCGGCTATAAGCCGTGCTAGGCTAGCCTAACAGATGCCGGCACGGTAGCTCAGCGTGCTCGGTCACAAGGCTAGCTGCCTTCTGTAATAAAAATACTGAGTGAATGGATCAACGATGAACTCGAACAGGTGTTACGGTACGTCCGACCCGAACAAAGGCAACGAACAGTAACGAATAAAATGAGATCAGCAAAAAAAAAAAAATATATGGTAGGCGACCGCTCACGATAACAGGGAAATTGTGGTTCGAGTCCCGGTCCGGCATAAATTTTGATTGTGATCATTCCATTACGCAGGTGATGGTTGCTCATATTGGCATCTGCGAATAAATTTCAAAGTGATAACGGTAGTAGGCTGTACACCTTTTTCTCCATTGTCAGGGAACACTTACGAATTATACAAATGAATCTGGGCAGTGGCGTGATTCACTTTTTAACTGGGCACGCCTCTTATCCAGAGCATTTGCAACACGTTTCGCTTGCTGACAGTGGCAAATACCAGAGTGGACGATATGGAACTCCTGAACATTTAATTTCGTCCTGTGAGTGATACCGACACTTACACAGACACATACCAGGAATTACCTCAGAGACACCACAAGAAACACTCATGATGGCAGACAAATGAGAACTGTTAAACACACAGCTCAAATCTCCAAAATGGAACACACTATCTATAAAGGAAAATGAAATGAACGCGAGGCATTCATGACTGGGAGTCTTCACCTCAGGAAGTTCGGCCACCAAGTTGCAAATCTTTTCAGTTGACGCCACACTGATGATTAGGACAACACAACATCCAGTCCACCGAGGGGAGAAAATCTCCGACCTGGCCTGGAATCGAACCGGAGGCCGCTGCATGGCAGTCAGACGCGCTGTTCAATCGGGTAAGGAAGCGGGCATCTATAGCGAAATGAGACCACATCGACTTGGAATTAGACGACAACGAGACGAATAAGTTAGTTCAGATGAAGACCCCAGCAAAACGGACTCCTCTAACAACATGGAACATTATTTACGAGCATCTTTGCAGTGTACGAAACACATACATGACATTAAATGATGAAATAGTAAGACAAAGAAATATCAGCATGAAAACCTGTCGACTATTAAATTCGATAGTTCGTGGCCTGCTACTGCACCATGCGCCACGTAAAACCAGCAAAACAAGTAAAACTGTATCACAAGTAATTTAGCTTATTAACACAAGTAGAATGAAAAACCGCTAACAAAAGTTAGATATTAGAGCAGTTATGCGAGAGACGGATCCACTCGTGACGTTCAAGACGTGCATTATCACGTATAATAAACTGACAATGGGACGCACCGCATTGGCACGATGACGCCTGTAAAGCGACACATATCTGCAACACTAATCTTCCTTCTTAAATATTTTTATAATTCTCCATTTCGAAATTTCAAGAAGTAATCGCAGTTGTATCTTGTACAAAAAATGGAAAAGGTGTCCTCGCAGCTCTATTTCAACGTGGTGTTGCATGGGCATCGGTGTGAGCGGCATCAGCTACGCCGTCAAATTTCGCTGGCCGGTGGGGACTGTGGGTACCGACTAAGTAGACTGTGTGGATCACTACGGTACGCACAAAATTTATCTCATGGTAGGCCCTAGTTGTCTGAAGGCAGCCTTGGAAAAAAATGCAACTTTGAATTCAGGCATCCATAATGGACTCTCGCATAAAATCTCCTGCTCGATTTCATTTAGAATTGTGTGATCTCAGTATGCTAATTAAAGGAGTCTTCGATTGACTGCGCATCTCGTCACTGAAAATTCTCAATTCGCTTCGTTAACTCCTGAAGATTCCCTGACTGATGAACATCACTCAAAGGTGGGTGAGCAGACTGGCAGTATTATAATCTCTTCATAGAGATGTAATGGCAGGCCTCTCTTTCATCTTCTGTAGGATTTCCATCTACGCGTTCTTTCCTCTCGGTTTCTCCTCCGAATTTCTACGGCTATGTCTATGTCTACCAATACACAACGCAACATTATTTCTTTGTATCCGTATTTCATTTCCCCATTACATTTGTGACACTCAGCCAGGTTATTTTTTCTTTTTATCTGTCGCTGATCTCGTTTCTAAGATCTTTTCGTCACATATTGACAATCTCGTCTACACTTTCTGCATAAATTCACCTTACTTATTATTGAATTGTCCTTGATTTTTTTCCGTCCTTGTTCCTAAAATCGGTAGCAGTTTTTCTGTAATAATTTTTCATTCCTTATTTCGTTCCATTCTTCTTCAACTACCTTCAGTTATTTTTGATCTCGTTGTGGTCATAGAGAAGCCAGTGCGTCACATTGTAATATGAACCTTCTTTTCATTGATTCTTTCGATTCTTAGTGTGAACTGCGTTTACATCCACATGTTGGAATGTTTTATGGAGTGGTAAGTTCAATTCCAGGTTAACAACGAATTTTTTTCTTGCAGTTCATATAAATTTCAGTTCTGGCTACGCAGTGTATGCGTGAAAAAATACAAGTTGCAACTCTGTCTGGATTCCGCGGTTCAGATCCCTATGCAACTAGCTGGGTGAGTTGATTCTTAGGCCAGAGGAAGGGAAGAGGACCATACCTTTTTAGGTGACATCGTGGGGCTCGAACAAACACGTAGGCTGAAGACAGTTCTACTTACATTGTCCAGGCATTTTTCTTTAACAATTACAGCTTCTAGCTGATCTTTCTTTGACCGCCAATCTCATTCAGAAATAGCTTTCCGCATTCAAATAGTGATTTTGCTGTAATCTGATGAACGCCGTAGCGGAACGTCAGCGGCTTCTGAAAAGAGAAGAAACAAGTCTTTGATAATCGTATTACTTAATGACTTAGGATGTTGAAGATATTACTGTGGGTTTTCTTACAAATAACTTTTCTTCTACCAGTTTCTTTTATTCATATTTTACGCGACGTATTTCGGGAAATGATTCCCGTTATCAAGTGCGTATTTCTCTTTTTACTAAATCATTTTTATGTAATATTTTTGATGTGTGAAGTTCTGCTTTGTTCTGTAAACTTCATTGCAATATATAAAAACGTGCAAATTTTAGTTGGTTAATGATCTTTGTATGTAATTAGTGGCGAAATTTGACAAAACTTGTATTTAAAGTTTTCTAACGGTCGATTTATGCGTAGTGTCACACATGGTAAACATCATACATAATTTTCTGTGCACAGTATACATCGACAATAACTTAAATAAAAAGTTACAAGAATGCTTTTAGATGTAGTCGACAGAAGCAATGTTATAGGTCATCCACAGAGTTGTTGTTGTTGTGGTCTTCAGTCCTGGGGCTGGTTTGATGCAGCTCTCCATGCTACTCTATCCTGTGCAAGCTTCTTCATGTCCCCGTACCTACTGCAACCTACATCCTTCTGAATCTGTTTAGTGTATTCATCTCTTGGCCTCCCTCTACAATTTTTAAACCTCCACGCTGCCGTCCAATACTAAATTGGTGATCCCTTGATGCCTCAGAACATGTCCTGAAACGTACCCTTTGAAAAATTATACATGATTGTGTTTAAACTGACACACAATATTTTTAGCGCAACGCAATCTGACTTCCAAAAATCCCTACAAAAGAATGGCCCTGACTAACATTAACCTATACCTTTCACAAATCACTTACCTCACCAAAAATCGTCGTTACTCTAACTACTGCAAGCTTCTTCATGTCCCCGTACCTACTGCAACCTACATCCTTCTGAATCTGTTTAGTGTATTCATCTCTTGGCCTCCCTCTACAATTTTTAAACCTCCACGCTGCCGTCCAATACTAAATTGGTGATCCCTTGATGCCTCAGAACATGTCCTGTAACGTACCCTTTGAAAAATTATACATGATTGTGTTTAAACTGACACACAATATTTTTAGCGCAACGCAATCTGACTTTCAAAAATCCCTACAAAAGAATGGCCCTGACTAACATTAACCTATACCTTTCACAAATCACTTACCTCACCAAAAATCGTCGTTACTCTAACTACTGCAATACAGCGAGCGCCACTATTGCCAGCTAAATAAAAGATTCAAACTACGGAAGGCACTAACTACTGATGGGCATAGTTAGCAATTGAAAGATTTTAATAGAGAACAAACAATGTATTTACCTTAACAGTCATAATATATACAGCAGTTCATGACATCCAGTCTTACAAATTTCAAAACTCCGCCATTTCTCTCCCCACATCCACCACTGCTGGCGGCTCACCTCCAACTGCGCAACGCTGTTAAAATCCAGCTGCCCAACGCTACAATGGCGAGTATTACAACAATGTCAACCAGCCACAGACTGCACACAGCACAGCCAGTGATTTTCATACAGAGCGCTAAGAAAACCTAAACAGCCTACTTACATAAGGCTGTTTAGGTTTTCTTAGCGTTCTGTATGAAAATCACTGGCTGTGCTGTGTGCAGTCTGTGATTTTCATACAGAGCGCTAAGAAAACCTAAACAGCCTACTTACAGTCCTACCAACCGATCCCTTCTTCTAGTCAAGTTGCGCCACAGGCTTCTCTTCTCCCCAATCCTATTCAATTCCTCCTCATTAGTTATGTGATCTACCCATCTAATCTTCAGCATTCTTCTGTAGCACCACATTTCGAAAGCTTCTATTCTCTTCCTGTCCAAACTAGTTATCGTCCATGTTTCACTTCCCTACACGGCTACACTCCATACAAATACTTTCAGAAACACTTAAATCTATACTTCATGTTAACAAATTTCTCTTCTTCAGAAACGCTTTCCTTGCCATTGCCAGTCTGCATTTGATATCCTCTCTACTTCGAACATCATCAGTTATTTTGCTCCCCAGATAGCAAAACTCCTTTACAACTTTAAGTGACTCATTTCCTAATCTAATTCCCTCAGCATCACCCGACTTAATTCGACTACATTGCATTATCCTCGTTTTGCTTTTGTTGATGGTCATCTTATACCCTCCTTTCATGACACTGTCCATTCCGTTCAACTGCTCCTCCAAGTCATTTGCTGTCTCTGACAGAATTACAATGTCATCGGCAAACCTAAAAGTTTTTATTTCTTCTCCATGGATTTTAACACCTACACCTAATTTTTCTTTTGTTTCCTTCACTGCTTGCTCAATATACAGATTGAATAATATCGGGGATAGGCTACAACCCTGTCTCACTCCCTTCCCAACCACTGCTTCCCTTTCATGTCCCTCCACTCTTATAACTGCCATCTGGTTTCTGTACAAATTGTAAATAGCCTTTCGCTCCCTGTATTTTACACCTGCCAACTTCAGAATTTGAAAGAGAGTATTCCAGTCAACATTGTCAAAAGCTTTCTCTAAGTCTACAAATGCTAGAAACGTAGGTTTGCCTTTCCTTAATCTAGCTTCTAAGATAAGTCGTAGGGTCAGTATTGCCTCACGTGTTCCAACATTTCTACGGAATCCAAACTGATCTTCCCCGAGGTCGGCTTCTACCAGTTTTTCCATTCGTCTATAAAGAATTCGCGTTAGTATTTTGCAGCTGTGACTTATTAAACTGATTGTTCGGTAATTTTCACATTTGTCAGCACCTGCTTCCTTTGGGACTGGAATTATTATATTCTTCTTGAAGTCTGAGTGTATTTCGCCTGTCTCATACATCTTGCTCACCAGATGGTAGAGTTTTGTCAGGACTGGCTCTCCCAAGGCCGTCAGTAGTTCTAATGGAATGTTGTCTACTCCCGGGGCCTTGTTTCGTCTCAGGTCTTCCATTGTTCTGTCAAACTCTTCACGCAGTATCGTATCTCCCATTTCATCTTCATCTACATCCTCTTCCATTTCCATAATATTGTCCTCAAGTACACTGCCCTTGTATAGACCCTCTATATAGTCCTTCCACCTTTCTTCTTACCCTTCTTTGCTTAGAACTGGGTTTCCATCTGAGCTCTTGATATTCATACAAGTGGTTCTCTTTTCTCCAAAGGTCTCTTTAATTTTCCTGTAGGCAGTAACTATCTTACCCCTAGTGAGATAAGCCTCCACATCCTTACATTTGTCCTCTAGCCATCCCTGATTAGCCATTTTGCGCTACTTGTCGGGCGGGCCGCGGTGGCCGTGTGGTTCTGGGCGCTTCAGTCCGGAACCGGGCGACCGCTACGGTCGCAGTTTCGAATCCTGCCTCGGGCATGGATGTGTGTGATGTCCTTAGGTTAGTTAGGTTTAATTAGTTCTAAGTTCTAGGCGACTGAAGACCTCAGAAGTTAAGTCGCATAGTGCTCAGAACCATTTGAACCATTTGAACTACTTGTCGATCTCATTTTTGAGACGTTTGTATTCCTTTTTGCCTGCTTCATTTACTGCATTTTTATATTTTCTCCTTTCATCAGTTAAATTCAATATTTCTTCTGTTACCCAAGGCTTTCTACTAGCCCTCGTCTTTTTACCTACTAGATCCTGTGCTGCCTTCACTACTTCATCTCTCAAATCTACTCATTCTTCTTCTACTGTATTTCTTGCCCCCACTCCTGTCAATTATTCCCTTATGCTCTCCCTGAAACTCTGTACAACCTCTGGTTTAGTCAGTTTATCCAGGTCCTATCTCCTTAAATTCCCACGTTTTTGGAGTATGATATGCTTTTTTACAGAGGATATCATACTCTATGGAAGACCTATAACATAACCTCTGTGGACTACATCTAAAAACATTTCTCTAGAGATTTGTTTATGTAAGGTAAAAAAAATGGCTTTTTAAAATAGCTACGTTGCGCAGTACCTATATGTTCACAAACATCACGACAAAAAATGGTTCAAATGGCTCTGAGCACTATGGGACTTAACATCTGAGGTCATCAGTCCCCTAGAACGTAGAACTACTTAAACCTAACTAACCTAAGGACATCACACACATCCATGCCCAAGGCAGGATTCGAACCTGCGACCGTAGCAGTCTCGCGGTTCCGGACTGAAGCGCCTAGAACCGCACGGCCACCGCGGCCGGCTATGTAAGTTGTTTTCTATGTACGCGGATTAGTGAAACATTATGACCACTGCCCACCGCAACGTTGGATGCCGCCAGATGCCGTTGCGGGGACGTGACGCGGTAATAAAACTATGTAAGTGGAGCAAACACGGAAGGGGGATCACCACAGCGAAGATATGGGCTGCAAATGGGGAAATCCACCGAGATAAACGACTCTGATAAAGGGCAGATTGCTATAACGCAAAGGCTGTGAACGACTTTTTCGAAAATGGCGAACCTTGTCGAATGTTCACGTACTATTGTCGTGAGCATTTACCGAAAGAGGTAAAAGGATAGTGAAACTACAAATAGGCTCTAAGCGGTTGGACGTCCACGACTCTTTACAGAACGAAGGATTCGGAGGCTTGTCTGCTCTCTAAGGTAGGATGGATGGTGATCTGTGGCATCTCTGCCGAAAAAGCACAATGCTAGTGCACGCAGGAGGATTTCGGAGCTCACCGCTTATCGTACATTGTTGAACACAGAGCTCCGCAGCAGACCGCCCCTACGTGTTCGCATGTTGACCCACAACTGCAGTCCACGAGACCGTCTGGATTCGATCGTCGATCAATGGAAACGTGTCGTCTCTTTAGGCGAATCACATTTTTTTCTATTCTAGGTCGATAGTCATCTCCACAAACGCCGTAATCGAGGTGAACGGCGAACGGCGGCTCGAAACGGCCAGCACGCCATGGATGCAGGCTGGTGGGAGCAGCATTACGCTATGGGAGACATTCTCCTGCGCTTGTACGGGACCTGTGGTAGTAACCGAAGACACGTTGACAGCTGCAAACGACCTGCTCCCCTTCGCGCTTGCTGTCTTCCCTGACGACGATCTTTCAGCAGTACGGTTGTCCGTAGAATCGTCCTACAGTGGTTTGAGAAGCATTGTAGTGAATATATATATATATATATATATATATATATATATATATATATATATATATATATATATATATATTGCCACATCCTCCACAAACCTAACAGTCAGATGCCGACATGCAGAATGTGTTATGTATTTTGTTTCTAAAGACGGACCGGCCGTTGTGGACGAGCGGTTCTAGGCGCTTCAGTCTGGAACCGCGCGACCGCTACGGTCGCGGGTTCCAATGCTGCCTCGGGCATGGATGTGTGTGATATTCTTAGGTTGGTTAGGTTTAGGTAGTTCTAAGTTCTAGAGGACTGATGACCTCAGATGTTAAGTCCCATCGTGCTCAGAGTCATTTTTTCAAAAGACGGACAAACAGGCTATGAAGCAGGTGGTGATAACGGCTTGGCTCATCAGTGTATACTGTGCAGAGAAAATTGTGTGTGGTGTTCAACATGTTTGAGACACTGCAGAAATGGACCATACGAAAACCGTATGTACAAGTTATTCCAAAATTCGCCACTAACTACACGTAAAGATCGTCAATCAACTAAAAATAGCGCGTTTTTTTTTATGTACTGCACTGAAGTCAACAGCACAAAGAAGATCCTCACACATCAAAACATTTACATAAAAATGACATAGTACACAGAGGAAAACGCACTTGAAAATGGGTTTCCCGAAAGGACGATTGCCGGCCGCGGTGGTCTAGCGGTTCTGGCGCTGCAGTCCGGAACCGCGGGACTGCTACGGTCGCAGGTTCGAATCCTGCCTTGGGCATGGGTGTGTGTGATGTCCTTAGGTTAGTTAGGTTTAAGTAGTTCTCAGTTCTAGGGGACTTATGACCTAAGATGTTGAGTCCCATAGTGCTCAGAGCCATTTGAACCATTTTGAAAGGACGACGGTTCCATCCCGCGTCCGGCCATCCTGATTTAGGTTTTCCGTGATTTCCCTAAATCGCTCCAGGCAAATGCCGGAATGGGTCCCTTGAAAGGGCACGGCCGATATCCTTCCCCATCCTTCCCTAATCCGATGAGACCGATGACCTCGCTGTCTGGTCACCTCCCTCAAACAACCCAACCCAATTTCCCGAAAGGCGTCGTGTGAAATATAAATGAAAGAAAATCGTAATTGGTAGCAGAAGAGTTATTTACAAACGATTCACTGTTTTCACAGTCGCAGGCTTTCACGACCCATTTGTAACGGATCAAACTGGAAGATATTACTCGTGATGATGTATGCTTTCTGGATACCCGCTGTCTTCTGCTACAGCCACATCTCGATTGCAGGCAACAGTACGACAGCCGTGCTAGATCTGCAATGTAAATATGACATCATAAAGTTATCCTAAGTGTTTAAAGTATGCTTATGATTTGTTCGTCTGAGGGTGAAGGGTACACCGCACACCTGTATTCACGCACAGCGGTGGATGTAAACTGAAGTCATCCCACTGTAATGTTTCCTCTTCGGAAGATTTGTTCTTTACAATTGACCTGTTCGCAGAGTTTGCGCACATGTATATCGGCGTAAATAAGGAAAAGACGAAGAGCGGGTGTAGGTTGGCAAAGTACCGCTGTTAATGTTTTTATGTCATTCAAATGGGCCATTTGTTACGGAGAACACGGAACGGCAAATTGCCCTTAAAACCTGGCTGCGACAGCAATGCAAGCGCGCACGCGCGCAGATTTACGAGCGACCATAAGCGCACGAGGGAACGCCTATGCCGGCGCCGGACCTGTGTTCTTCTGCCGGCCGGCGAAAGCGCGTGTTGGCGGCGCGGCGCCGGCTGTGCGGCTGCGGCGCGGCTCGGCTCCGGCGTGGCTGCCGTTCGACGCCATCCGTCACCGGCGCCGCGCCCACCCCGCCCTGCCCTGCTGCGGCGGCGACGCCGGGGGCGCCTCGTGGGACGCCGGGGGCGAGCGCACTCACGGTCTGGTCCCCCGCAGCCTCGCTTAAGGGGGGGGGGGGGGGTAGGACGTCAAACGGGCCGACTTGGTTCAAAAATGGCTCTGAGCACTATGAGACATGACACATCTGTGGTCATCAGTCCCCTAGAACTTAGAACTACTTAACCTAACTAACCTAAGGACTTCACACACGTACATGCCCGAGGCAGGATTCGAAACTGCGACCGTAGCGGTCGCCCGGTTCCGGAGTGAAGCGCCCAGAACCACACGGCCACCGCGGCCGGCCCGACAAGTGGCGCAAAATGGCTAAGCAGGGATGGCTAGAGGACAAATGTAAGGATGTGGAGGCTTATTTCACTAGGGGTAAGATAGTTACTGCCTACAGGAAAATTAAAGAGACCTTTGGAGAAAAGAGAACCACTTGTATGAATATCAAGAGCTCAGATGGAAACCCAGTTCTAAGCAAAGAAGGGAAAGCAGAAAGATGGAAGGAGTATATAGAGGGTCTATACAAGGGCAGTGTACTTGAGGACAACCGTAGCGGCCGACTTGGAGCAGGAAAGGCACCACAGAACATTTTATTTTCTACTGTCTATACTTTTACAAATAAATTCATAAAACTTTGTCAGTATGACCAGGAAGTATTCAGGATTCACACTCATAGCAATGGAAGCGCAAAAAACGTAACAAAATATATATTTTTTTACATATTAAATTTCATCATTTTTTCACTTACTGTTGGCCGCATTTGTTGCTATAGGTACAATTTTCTTCACAAGTAACAGAGATTCTTTGATGAATTTTGCGCAGCATACAAACAATACTTACAGGTGTATGAAACTCTAGAATTTTCCAAAGCTATTAAAAACTATGGTAAAAATTGAGATAATTAACTACAAAATTTGATTTTTTTCTAAACATTAAGTTTAAAACGTAACAGTTCATTCATTTTTTCATAAATTAAATAGATTCTAGAGTTTCAGACACCTGTAAGTATGGTTTGTATGCTGTGCAAAATTCATCGAACAGTCTCTCTTACTTATGAAGAAAAGTGTATCTATAGCAACAAATGCAGCCAACAGTAAGTGAAAAAGTGATGTAATTTCACATGTAAAAAAAATTATTTTGTTACGTTTTTGAACTTTCGCTGCTACGAGTGTGAATCCTGAATCCTTCCTGGTCATGCAGACAAAGTTTTATGAATCTACTTGTAAAAGTATAGACAGTGGAAATTAAAATGTCCTGTGGTGCCTCTCCTGCTCCAAGTCGGCCCGTTTGACGTCCTACCCCCCCTTAAAGCAGTCCCAGTCCCCATATGGGAGGTGTTCCTCGAAGTGAAGAACGCGGTGCACGCTCGGAAACGAGCCGGTACACCAAACTTGTCGAGCTCCTCAACATGAGGCTACATTCCGATACAACGCGCGTTGACGCGCGGTCGAAATCAGTAGTTTTGTTGACGAGTGTTGTCGGGTGCTTCCTGCTGGTCGTCTCATCAGTCACTGTTGGTCGTCCGCCGGAAATGGACACGGAGGAGGCAGTTTTTTGGTTATATTGTGAGTAGGCTGCTTAGGTTTTTATGTTGGCAACGCCACGTAGCGCTCTGTATGCAAATCACTGACTGTGCTGTGTGCAGTCTTTGGCTGGTTGGACTCATTGTTGGAATATTCGATATTGTACTGTTGGGCAGCTGAATGTGAACAGCGCGCAGCGTTGGGCAGTTGGAGTTGAACCGCCAGCAGTGGTGGATGTGGAGAGAGAGAGAGATGCCAGAGTTTTGAGAGGTGGCTCTAAGTCGACGACCTGGACGTGTGTACACCTGGAAAAGGAAATTTGTAAAGATTGAGGTCATGAATTGACTTTTGAACATTATTAAGGTAAATACTGTACATTGTTTGTTCTCTATCAAAATCTTTCAATTGCTAACTATGCCTATCAGTAGTTAGTGCCTTCAGTATAGGTTATTGTTAGTTAGGGCCATTCTTTTGTAGGGATTATTCAAAGTCAGATTGCGTTGCGCTAAAAATATTGTGAGCCAGTTTAGTGATGATCGGAATACGTAAAGAGAGAAATGTATGAGAGTGTTCAGTTTTACTCAGCTGTCTTTGTATCAAATAACGCAGAAGTTAACCAGCACAGTCATTCATAATTTTTCTAAGGGGACGTTACAATATCAAAAAAAAGAAATGAAGAAAAGTGAAACACACAATGCAGTGATCGACAATTCGTTTGCTCTCTTGCATAAAATGACAGGCAAATTACTGATTGCGTTGTCCCACATTGGGCGGCAATAATCTAGTGGCATCAGTTGTAGCCTCCCCTCTATATTTGTTTCAGTCTGAAATTTAGCCCAAACTTACCTCCCACTGTATAAAATTCTACGTATTACCAAAAATATGTCCTCACAAACTGTTATCTACATCTACATCTACATGGATACTCTCCACATCACATTTAAGGGCCTGGCAGAGGGTTCATCGAACCACCTTCACAATTCTCTATTAGTCCAATCTCGTACAGCGCGCCGAAAGTATGGACACCTATATCTTTCCGTACGAGCTCTGATTTCCCTTATTTTATCGTGGTGATCGTTCCGTCCTATGTAGGTCGGTGTCAACAAAATACTTTCGCATTCGGAGGAGAAAGTTGGTGATTGGAATTTCGTGAGAAGATTCTGTAGCAACGAAAAACGCCATTCTTTCAATGATTCCCAGCCAAATCCTGTATCATTTCTGTGACACTCTCTCCCATATTTCGCGATAATACAAAACGTGCTGCCTTTCTTCGAACTTTTTCGATGTATTCCGTCAGTCCTATCTGGTAAGGATCCCACACCGCGCAGCAGTATTCTAAAAGAGGACGTACAAGCGTAGCGTAGGCAGTCTCCTTAGTAGGTCTGTTACATTTTCTAAGTGTTCTGCCAATAAAACGCAGCCTTTGGTTAGCCTTCCCCACAACATTTTCTATGTGTTCTTTCCAATTTAAGTTGTTGGTAATTGTAATACCTAGGTATTTAGTTTAATTTACGGATTTTAGATTAGACAGATTTATCGTGGAACCAAAGTTTAACGAGCTCCTTTTAGTACTCATGTGGATGATCTCACACTTTTCGTTATTGAGGGTCAACTGCTCGTGTGCTAACCTTTGACTAAGCAGAACCTAGTCTGAACTGAACTGTAACTGATCAGAATGCGACTTGTCTTGTATTAAATGCGCAACCGAAGTAAAACAATTATCTGGCCCCAATCAAAATTTCCACTTACCTCACATCTTGACAACATTGTTGAAGATTTCTCGAAGACACAACAGCAAACGGCAAGCAGGTAGCGGCTAATGCTTATTTCTATTTCTAAATACGTATTCAAACTGTTGATTATGGTAATGCCTAATGATAAACAGTGAGGTGGTTAAGTATGAAATGATATTCCAAGACAACGATTTTAGAGTGAAGTATGTGTTCTAAAACGACAGAGTAAAACTTCGCGTGATCTTCACACTTAACATAGCTCTGAACAATATAACGCTCAACCAAGTGAACAATGATTTAAAAAGGATACAATGTTAACAGAGAGTTTGTATAAAAACAAAAAAGCTTAATCAGTTAATATGTTAATGCATGACTCAGGAAAGTAGGATGGTCTTTGTCTCAGCTCTGAGCAAGTTATCTCGCTGACAAAAATCGTTCCCACAATTTACGTGCGCAGTGCTGCAGCCTTATCTCAAACTCCTTGTCTTCAAAAAGTAGTAAGATTATAAAAAATTTAAATCCTTTTCGCCTTCCATTACATACATCCTGTTCATCTTTGCTGTCCCTTACAATAAATCTTTCTTCATCTAACACATACCATCACAAATCAACTCACCATTACCGAATAAGTCCATAATCTAACACGCTTCAAGTAAGTATGTACGCTATCAGCCTGCGCAGATGCAAGACTGTGGCACAAAAAAAAAAAGAAACGAAGTTTGTTTAACAGTAACGTAAGTTGCTCTTTCTCCTTGATTTGCACGCCGATAACGAACAAAAACCAAACTGACACAGCCTACTTACACAGTAATCAAGGAAACTCAGGCATGAAAAGATTATGAGATTAAGAGATTGATAACCGAGAGGAACAGATGGTTTACATGTTTAAAGTATGAAATATTAGCTTTCATTAGGGTAAGTTTTCTACATAGAATTGCAAATCTCAGGGTCGATTTGAATGGGCGTGCACACGGCTCAGTTATTAAGGGGCAGGAGGGGAGAATGGATCGTCTCAGCACTCTTCGTGGTCGTTCGTCGCGTGGTGACGTCGGCAAGCAGACGCTGCGTCGTTACGGTGAGTCGCCTCGCAGCGGCGGCGGCGAGTCTAAGCTTTCATCAGAAACCCGCCCATACCCGGGTATGTTCTCCGTTGTCGCCATGTGCTGCCGTAGCCGAAGTAGCGATATCGCGGTATCCAGAGGCGAATGCAGCCGATGGATGGAGGAGCACCCATGTCCTCTCGCTTCTGCGATATCCCCTGACTGTCTGCTTCCCTGCTCATCGGCCTCTAAGTTCACTGCTCCTCTCGGCGTTGTCATTGGTGGACTAAATTTACAATGCCCCCCAATGACTGATCGCCGTTCCATGACCACACTTCCCAGGGCAAGTTAGAAATTTTGTATCTTGCGTGGGCTAGTGTGTGGCTCAAGAATTGGCATCTTTCTCACGTTATCGCTGTCAGTGCTGTTCCCAGCGTTTCTCACATATTGTTGCGATTCTTTCCTGCATTCTTTAACTGTAGGGGAAGCCGTCACGCAACATTTCTTTGTAACAACTACAGGGTGCAATAGTGGAACTATAAGAAAGAAAACGTAAATTAGTTACAAAGTACAGCGAGCACACACTTTATTCAATATGTAAACGCCACTAGAGATATTCGAATTTAGGTCACGACTTATCCGATATGACTGCCATTCTTGGCGACGATGTGGTGCAGACGGTTGGCGAAATTCTGCATGACCCACTGATGTATCGGGGAATCGATGACCTCCTGAAGGGCCTTTTCCAGCCCAGCAATAGTTTTGGGCTTGCTGCTGTACACTTGTCTCTGATATAGCCCCACAAAATCGAGTCGCATGTGTTCAGATCCGGAGAACATAGTCGCCAGTCGAGGCACATGACAGTGGCCTTTGGGTATCCCAGAGTCAGAATGCGGCCCCCAAACTGCTCCTCCAGGACATCAAACATCCTCCTGCTTCGATGGGGTCGAGCTCCGTCTTTTATGAACCACATCTTGCCGAAATCAAGGTCACTTTGGATAATTTGGATGAAATCATCTTCCAATCACCCATTGAGTGTGAAGAGAATTCTCGATCGCAGTCCCCCAAATGCGCCAATTTTGCTTATTGACGAACCCATCCTAATGAAAGTGATCTTCGTCACTAAATCAAACCATACCGCGTATATTAATTCCCATCACGCCCCGCGACTAACCGTGCAGCGTGAACGTTCTAATCCAAACCGTTAGGAAGTTATGACGATTTTATTTCATATATTTCAATAATTGTCACCATGTATGTCTGAATGAGACCTGGACAGTTTGCGCTTCGTTAAGAATCTGCTGGCGGTCGTGATCTATAAGCAATCTCCTTACTGTCCAGCAAACATTTTTTTTATGCAGGCTGACATTTTCTCCAGTTCTCTAGTTTCACACGCCTTCCTGCACGAATTCTTAGAGCTTTGTGTCTGTGCCTCGTGCAATGTCTGCAGGGGCCGCCCGGTTATCTGGACGTCTCGCATTATCTGCCACGCTCTTTGCAAGGTGTCGTTTCTTAACCGAGGCTAGGGCATCCACTGGGCTACCACCTACGTGTTTTTAAAATGTGTTTCTAGCGCTTACACTTCCCGCTCGTGTGGGACGTTGCCACTGTGAAAGTTGCCACCAGCGGAGGTGTCACAACACATTAGGTCCAAGCTATCTTAAATAGTAGCCTTTCCACAAGTCTGTATGTCAGATTAAATTCCAAGCTAAGGGCACGATTAAGCCAAATTCTCCAGTTACTTCAGGGTGATTAGATCGTCTGATGAGATGTTACAGCATTTGTAACTTAAGGTATACATATTTCTAACGTTGTGTACGTTTAATTCCATTCAGTGCTTAATTACAAATCAGGGGGCCGTTCATGTTCTGATTAGTCATTGGAAGTATTTAATGACAGCGTTTTTGGTGGTGTATTTTGATTATTCTATGTATAGCCGTGAGCAGGATAGAGTTGCGTAGACCAGTGGTTGTCAGATGGGCAGTTAAATGATAGAGAAGGAATAAAATTAAAGCTAATGTACTGTATGTGCAATGGACGACCGGCATCAATGGTGGAGTGTTCGAATGATATTTCGTTGACAATATTTTAAAAGAAAGTGGAGTTGAACGGCAAGATAAGATGATAAAAAGTGGAAACGCCCATGGCCGAGCTATTGACCTGACTGAAAGTAGAAGGCAGCCTTTCCTCATCGGAAATGTGTGTGAATCAATTCCCAAGGAAACGGGTGGTTTCATTGACTCTTCCCCAGGCGATTTTTGATGTTGATACTGAGCGGCAGTTTGTTTGAGATGTTTTCCTCGGCCACCCATAAGAAAATAGTGTGATTTCAACGCTGAGAGTCGCAGTTCTGACTTCCATCGTAGAGGTGTCTAAAGAAGAGGTGAAATGTGACGGCCATCCCATCGTGTGACACGTGCACGGTGGTGAGGGGCAGAATTGGGGTGAACTTTTGAGGTAATGTGATACCACTAACCCACCTAACTCGGACTTCTAGAGTTCTGGCCTTTGCGTCGATAGTTTGCTGTCTGAAGCCTCGCCGAGCAGGGCGTCGCAGGGCACCACGCTTTTACACCAGTAGAGAGGAAGGCTGTGGGCACCTTTGAGGCAAATTTCAAACTCCTGCGTCACAATGGAAGACAATTCTGGCATTTCGAAAAAGCAATCTTTTAACTGTGTAACCATGTAAAAAGAGCTGCTAAAGTATACTACGGAAGGTAACCGAAAGAAATAGGCGATGAGACGAACAGGAATGACACTTTAATTCAAAGACAATAATTTCACTGAAGTCGCTACGATTCGTAATACTACCCTGAACATTAGAAACTGTGAGACTTTGTTCGTAATAGGAGGTGTAATCACGGCAAACGTCAGTGCATGTTCTCTAACGTGATCCAACGTTGGGCACAAAATTGACAAGAAGTGTGTTCGACAGTGTTCGTGACGTATTCCCATCAATGGCCGTATGAGAATACGTCCAGCATTGTCGAACATGACCGTAGGTGGTCCAAGTGTTGTGGTGTGGGGATCAGTTATGCTGCATGGGTGTAATGAACTCCAAATCTTTGACACGGCCAACGTTATTGTGACATTTTACTCCTTCCCCGCGTGCACATTTTCCGGGCTGCATTCGGCCCTGACCTCATTTACATGAACGACAACTTCATTTATATGAGCGACACTGCGCGACCATGTCCAACAGCGCACAAATGAGAAGATACTCAACGAATGAAGTGTCATGCATATTTTCCCGACTTGTGACATAAATCCACCGAGTACTTGTGTGAGGCGTATTGCCGTACGTCCACATGCACCAATGACAATCTAGCAATTGTCAACCGCTTTGGTGACAGAATGGAACGTCCTTCCACAACAAATACATACCAACGTTGTGGCCGACATAGGAGCATGCTGCACAGCATGCACCGACGTCTGTGGTGAGGACACACCCTATTAACAACCATGTCCCGCATTTTAATATGTCCAGTGGACCGTCATGGACCCCGGTGACTTCAGTGCAATCATTGTCTTTGAATTAAACTTCCGTTTCGTTCGTCTCACTGTGTATTTCTTTCAGCTACCTTCTGTAGTATACAGCCAACTATTCTGTGGCGGTCTTATGTTAAATCTGCAAAAATTACTACCTGAAAAAAATATAAGCGTATAAGAAATTAATTTTTAAATAGAGAATCACTTTCATGAAACTCAATCCAATACGGCGAACATGGCACAAAAAAGTTTTTTTGATAAGTGGAATGCTGTATCTTCGATTGAAAAATGGGAAAGATCTAGGGCTTAAATAATATATCGATTAATGTTTTATAACTATCGATTTGTTTCACGTTTAGAGATACACCGAAAAAACTGTAGAAATCGGCTTCTCTGCAACTCATTATGTTTCACGTTCCCATTACTTGGTGTTAACTGTAAGTATCGCCCCTGTTAATTCAAGAATGAACTTCGTTGAAAAATTAAAAAAAAAATATATTAAGTATATTTCGAGATATATCGGTTTTTGAAAGAAAGGCTGTCTCGATAATTGAGCAAACCTTCTGAGCGGATGACCCTACAGTAACGGTTTTAAGCTTATTTTCTTCGCAAAGCGCTGTGCTACGATGCTATTAAATAATTTGTACGATTTAATTAATTGCAAGGATAAAAATATAATTTTGAAGAACCTGCACAATTTTTGAGTGCATTTGTTAACTATTTCAATCTTCACTTTATGACAATAACTTTTAAAGAACATAATGGCAGACGCTTTTTCTCGAATTAAAAAAAATATTCTACGGCTTTCTAGAGTCGTAATAAACCCTTTTTTAAATTAGTATACGCGATTAACGTTTTAAAGCGATGTGCTTGTTGGAAGTTAATACTGAATACTCATATTCTCGCGAAAAAAAATACTAGGATATACTTCCCTGACTTTTTTGTGTTACTAGTTGAGTAATGAGGGATGCATGCACGCACCGAACGCGTCAACTACAACGGGCAGCGAAGTGGACAAACCGGCGCTCACTCGCTCTGAAAACTTTAAATATAAGTAAAATAATAATTAAATTTTTCCTGTTTTTTTTTTTTTTTGTTCTAAGGCGAAAATAAGTTTAACATTCGTGTTTATCTCGTCACGCTACTCCAGAGTAATTACAAAACGATTTTTGCGCACGGTCCAGTAGCCGAGATATCAAAGATTACGCAAGAACGGGTCGTTCAGAATCAGTTTTCAGAGCGAGCGCGCACCGGTTCCCCCCCCACCCACCCCCCCGGTATAAAGATAACAGTTCTACGCCTGTTGCCCTTGGTCGGTCAGAACAGGGACGAGTAATATTGGTTGTGGATGACACTGGAGTCGTCGTCAGATGATGTCCCATGTGTGCTCGACTGGACACAATCTGGTGATCGAGCAGGCCAAGACGACATGTCGACGCACCGTACACTATGTTGGGTTACAACAACCGTAAGTGATCGAGCGTTATCATGCTGGAAAACACGAGCTGGAATGCTGTTAAGGCAGCACAGCAGGTCGACTCATCAGACTTACGTACAGTTTTGCAGTCAGGATGCGTGAGATAACCAAGTGCGTGCTTCTGTTGTCACACGAAATCATACCCCGACGATAACTCCATGTATAGACCTAGTGTGTCTAGAAGGCAGACAGGTTGATTTGCAGGCCCTCAACCGGCCTCCTACTAACCAACACACGGTCATCAGTGGCACAGAGGCAGAACCAGTTTTCATCAGGAAACGTAACAGACCTCCATCCTAATCTCCAACGAGCTCTTTCTTGACACAGCAAAAATCGCAAATTGAATTAATTATCTTTTAACTACTTTTGCCATTAGCGATCTGCTCTCATGTTAACTAAGTCAGATTATGCTAATGAAATTTATAAATTGTCTTTTCTTTTCTTTCTTCTGAGTCCACGTGGAGGAGAGTGTTATTTGATTTAGTCGTCACATGAATACTTTGCCTTGCAATATTTTTATTGTAGGTGATTTCTGCATTTAAAATACTCTTGTAAACTTGATGAAGACAGGAATGTGTGAACAGTCGGTTTGACCTCAGCGACCTGATACCGTGTCCAATAAATACTAATGTGTAAGAGGCAGTCAAATGAAAACAACACAGATAGGAAAAATTAAGTAAACCATTTATGAAACTTCCTGGCAGATTAAAACTGTGTGCCGGACCGTGACTCGAGCTCGGGACCTCTACCTTTCGCGGGCAAGTGCTCTACCAACTGAGCTACCCAAGCACGACTCACGGCCTGTCCCCACAGCTTTAATTCCGCCAGCACCTCGTCTCCTACCTTCCAAACTTCACAGAACCTCTCCTGCGAACCTTGCAGAACTAGCACTCCAGGAAGAAAGGATATTGCGGAGACATTTATCATTTCAAATTAATCGCCATAACCTTTAATAATTTTTCCTACCTGAGACAAGAGCGTCAGTGCATTCACGGAAAAATGTTTACGTTTGCCTACGGAACCACGATTGTACCCAGGTGTGCACCTCTTCATCCGAAGCAAAACGATGGCCGCGAATGTCCTTCCTCAGGGCTCCCAAAACGTTGAAATCGCATGGGGAGGTTTCTGGACTGTAAGGTGGATGTGTTAGGGCTTCCTACCCAAATTGCAGTATCATGTTTCTTGGCCGGCCGAAGTGGCCGCGCGGTTCTGGCGCTACAGTCTGGAACCGCGAGACCGCTACGGTCGCAGGTTCGAATCCTGCCTCGGGCATGGATGTTTGTGATGTCCTTAGGTTAGTTAGGTTTAACTAGTTCTAAGTTCTAGGGGACTAATGACCTCAGCAGTTGAGTCCCATAGTGCTCAGAGCCATTTGAACCATGTTTCTTGGGTGGAGGGGGGGAGGGAAGGGGGGAGGGGAAGGGCAGTTGTCCTCCAAAGCCTCACGAAGCGACCGTGTAAGTAATTAGAGTCAAAGTTTCGCAAAAGATCTGGAAAATGAAATATAAAAAAGGACTATCGCACCTGGCAGTAGATTTTTATTATACCAATCTTGGCTTCATTCTGTTTGGTCAATCTTTCCGAATGTTGAGAGGCGCTCACTTTTCATCAACACGTTGGCCGAATGCGACCCAGTATAGCTAACTGGCATCTGATCCAATGTAAACTGGATTCTTCGGACGAATTCAGTTCAAGAGATTATTAGTGGCCCCTTACATATAATTGTGTTTCACTTTTGATTAGTTACTAGCGATGCTGTGACGCTAACAATTCTTGAGTCAAACTAAACCACTTTATTTTTTGGCTGTAAAGGCAAAGACTAAATTTTTAAGCGTATGAACTTTGCACTATCGAGCCACTTACCAGTATTCGGTACTTGTTTCTTCCGTTGCTGTTCATCATTGCTGAGCAATGAACAGAACTGTAAGATATCACTTCTTAAAATGTTGACACTAATGAACTATCAGTGTACGTATATATCGTTAGGCTGGCAGTCGACAGAACCAATGTAATCCATAAGAATACGTCAGACGTCCTTAAATTCCGCAGTTGGCAGTAATCCCGTATTAAATTGCAACAGAGTACCACACGGAGCCCGCAGTGCGCACAGACTGTACCTGTCGCTGGCAGCGCGTGAGTGGCTCCTTCGGCAGGTCGCATCATTACCTCCTGCCGCCAGCGAGGTCCGGCATCCGCAGGACGAGCTGTAGACATGTTTCATCTCAGGTGTCTGTCATTTTTTATGTTTACTGTCTATTCTGTTAGGTGAACCCAACAGATCAATTAACACTTCCAACTAAACAAAAGTACGTTACGACAAAATAGGAGCTATTTGCAGGATGAAAATAATATATGACACACAAGCATCGAACAATATTTTGGCTACACAAATTCTCGCATAAAACTATGCTAGTACTTTCCTCAGTATATTGGAAAGTCAGACACATGCACAATAAGAACTAATCACACAACTAAAGAAAACGTTTGAGTATAATACGTAGGAGTACGAAAACTACCATTCCCGAGCCAGATATGAATTACTAATGAGAAAGAAGCGTTACAGGAAACAACATGTATTAGGACGTTGCTATATCGCTTTTTCTTATTTAGCATTTTTTCTGGCACACACACCCAGACTAGGGGTTGTCAACAGTCCCGTATTTGCCAGGAAATCCCGCATTACGGCTTTTTTGTCACGTTTGTGTCTCATAATATTCCGTATTTTTTTTTAATTCGGAATGTTAGTTAAAATAATTTATTTCGCCTGATACGCCATGGCTTTCCTTACAATCTCTGGTCCTGTGGTGAACAAGTAAACAAGTACACCGGCAACAGCGCTTACGTTTGGAGGCTGTTCTGCCGGCCGGTGACCCGGTAATTGGAGGAAGGACTACATTACGTTGAGCTGGAGGAAATGAGCATTGTTCTGGTCACATTTGGAGTTTGTGATTTCTTGTTTTGAACAGCAATGAAGACAGCGTGAAAACACTCCCCCCCCCCCCCCCCCCCAAAAAAAAAAAAAAAAAAAAAAAGTTTACCGTTCACGTATTCCTGAATTCATCCTGTAAAGCTAACTGTTACAAAGCCTTCTGTTACATCTGCAAACGGTAATTTAATGTGGCACTTGGCGGTAATACCGAGTGCTCTCAGCATGCAAAAACTATCGGTAAGCCGTAGTTAATTTTGTAATAACGTTATTTGTTTGGTGCAATTCGAAATCGCGTTAACATGAATTTCATTTAGTAATAAATATTTGTAATATAACTATATACATAGGTCATACAAACAAGGAGAAGGACATAAGAAGTCTTCCAAAACTTCCAGCTTCTTTTCTACTAGAGGTAGCTCAAGCACAAGTGAATTAAGCAGAACCGTTGCAGCAGAACTAACATATTTGTATTACACAGTGAAACATAGCCTCAGCAACAATAGCTTGGACTACAGTGCTGAAATCTGAGTCTCATACTCGCGACTGCTCGTGTGTCACATTCTCAACCGTTTGCCTGTTTACTACAGATTAATATTATTCCTAACAGCTTGTACTGGAACAGTACACGTCTCAGAAATACCCGAGAGCATTTTTCACATTTTTCACAGAATGATATCATTCTAACCTACTTTCTACTCATTTTTTAGTACATGTTTACTAACAGCCGCTCACACAGTTGCAGATGACATGATGTACGCTGAGAAAAACGGCAACAGAAAATATACCACAAACAACGACAACAGTTCTTAAAAACATGCCATAAAGTATGATAAATAAGATAGAAGAGTAGCAAACGACTAACCCCTACGGGCGCTTCGAACGAAAGCAAAGAAGCATATGAAAATGCTAACAGGAAAAGCAGGAACTTTCTCAGAAGGAAAGAGAAGAGCATGTCGAAAGTCTAGTGAAAAGAGCAGAAGAGAATAAAACTACAGAGAATGTGACAGCTTTCTACAGGTGAGTTAGGTTCTTCAGAGTAGGATACGTACTAAGGATGTGCGGCGTTAAAGATAAAAATGGTATTACAATTTTGGAAAGGAAAAAAGGATGGAAATTTGGAAGGAATATTTTAGGGAGCTTTTAAATGTTGAAGATGGAAGTACAGAATGGGAGGAACAATGTAAATGTCAGAACTGAACCGCCGACACTGAAAGGGACTGCACATGCAATCAAAAAGCTAAAAAACAACAATGCTCCAGGTTGAGCTGCAATAACAACTGAACTACCTAAGAAAGGATGAGGTGCGCTGCGAAACAAGTTCACAAAGTCGTGACGTACATTTGGAATCAAGAAAGAATACCATCTGAGTGGAAACAAGTGGTCATAGTACCAATACAAAAAGGACAGTAAACAAGAATGCAGAAATTATAGAGGCATCTCATTCATGAGCACAACCTATCAAATGTTCTCCAAGATTCTCCAGAAAAGACTGGAACCGTATTTGAAAGAGATAATGGATGAGAAGCAAGAGATATTTATGAAGAACCGATCCACTACTGGTAAGATATTTGTACTAAGTGAAGCCAGATCAGGATGTTGGGAATACAACTTAACAATGGCAATATTGTTTGTGGATTATAAGAAAGCCTACGATAGCATCAACAGAGAAAAGTTGTAGGGCAAAATGCCGAAACTCGAAATACCAAAGAAGATTATTCATTTTGTAAAAGTTACACTGGAAGGTTCAAAAGGGATAGTGAAAATGAATGGAAAATATTCCATGGCTTTTGACATAAAAACGGGAATCAGCCAAGGAGCTGGAATATACCATTCCTGTTCAATGTAATGACACAGGAAGCACTGGATGCAACAAGAGAAGCGGAGGAGAAAAATAGCATACAACTAAAATGAATGTACGGACCTTTGTGGATGATGTAGCATTAATCGCTGAAAATCTAGATGACCTGAAAATATTGGCAATAAAGGGATTTAAAAAAGCGAAGGAAGATGGATTAGATGTATACGAGGAGAAAACAAAATTCATGAGAGTAGAAAGAAATTACAAGACAAAAAGGTGGTAAACTATGAAACACGGCTGAGATTGGTAATAATTTAAAAGTGAAACGTATGTGATAATTATTTAAAAGTGACGTATTGAAATATGTGACTATGAATCTCTGACAATAACAGAGTTCCGACTGATAAGGGAAAGAATCACAAATTAACCCTAGGACGCCTAAGGGGGAGGGGGGGGGGGTTCGTTGAACCCACAGTTTTTTTACATCCCCTGGTTTTGCCCAAGTAACTATCATACTACATATTCCTTTTGAGTTATTGTTTGTTGGCTATTTTATGAAACGTTAGTGTCAATATATTTTATAGAAAATTCCTGCTTCGAAAGAAAAAACAAATAAACTTATTGTGGGTCCAACAAACCCCCCTTAGTTTTCCATGATATAGAAAACTTCCCTTAGTAGGTTTTCGTATTTCCCATCTCTACAACAATTCAAGTTAGTTTCTTGTTGGTTGGTATTCTTGATATTCACAACAATAGGTTTACTTTCAGAGGAAGTGATTGTTGATGTCAGTCAGCTGTTATTTATCTTGTAAACTTGCAGTGAGTTAGTGCAGTTCCCTACTATTCACATCCAGACTTAGAAATGACTAAAAGAATATGTGACTAGTCTGTAGAAAGAGTTGTGAATGAAATTTTAGATGAAGATTCTGACTCGCGGAGTGAACGTGGATATGAGGATGGTGTTATGGAGTATGATTCAGATCGGGAAAGTGGCGTGGATGTTAGAGAAGATGAAGATAGCGCCAGCTTGAGGCAGTGACCCTCAGGATGTTATTGTGGCAAAGTCTGGAAGAAGGTACGTAACCACACAGCATAGAATTCCTCAGAGGTCTGTTGCTAATATAGTAAGAGAGCAGGCAGGAGTAACTGCAGCTGGTGTTTGCCATTCACCTGGAGAGGCCTTGAAGTTACTTCTTATGCCTGACATCATGGATGTTATAGGAAAACATTCATGCTTTGAGTGGTGGTAATATTGGTGATTCTGAATAAAAACGTCAACTGGGATCCCTTAGAACGTTAAACTAGCTAAAAACGACCGTGTTCATCTAAGTAGAGGGAGCCTGATACGCCTCGCACAGTTTCAAATTTACAATTTTCCGTTCTACCGCGGCTCGCCACCCTGCACAGCTAAACCGTCCACAGTAAGTAAGTGCATTAAAATTATTTCCAAATTAGCAGTCCACGTTGTACGTCAGACAATCCGTAATGTGCGTAACAGTCACCGTGGTCACATCAACTGCAGGGCGATCGGCACACCGTACATTCACGATTAAAATTACTTATATTTGTTCACGACAAGGAAACGCGTTACCATATTTCTGTTTACTTTTACAGTCCGCGGTACGCTCTGAACCGTCCGTGGCATCTACAAGTCAAAACAGTGGACTTAACAGCTTTCACGCAGCTTAGCGGTCTGCACATTATAGTTGTAAGTAGGCTGTTTAAGTTTTTATATTGGTAACGCCACGTAGCGCTCTGTATGAAAATCACTGGCTGTGCTGTGTGCAGTCTGTGGCTGCGTGGCATTGTTGGAATAGTCGCTATTGTAGTGTTGGGCAGTTGGATGTGAACAGCGCATTGCGTTGCGCAGTTGGAGGTGAGCCGCCAGCAGTGGTGGATGTGGGGAGAGAAATTGGCAGAATTTTGAGAGCGGACGATCTGGACGTGTGTCCATCAGAAAGAGTAAATTTGTAATATTGGGTAACATGAACTGATATATATATGATGACTTTGGAACATTATTAAGGTAAATACATTGTTTGTTCTCTATCAAAATCTTTCATTTGCTAACTATGCCTATCAGTAGTTAGTGCCTTCAGTAGTTAGAATCTCTTATTTACCTGGCAGTATTGGCGCTCTCTGTATTGCAGTAGTTCGAGTAACGAAGATTTTTGTTGAGGTAAGTGATTCATGAAAGGTATAGGTTATTGTTATTGTTAGTCGGGGCCATTCTTTTGTAGGGATTATTGAAAGTCAGATTGCGTTGCGCTAAAAATATTGTGTGTCAGTGTAGTGTTGATCAGAATAAGTAGAGTAATGTCTGAGTACGTTCAGTTCTGCTCAGCTGTTTAAAAATCAAATAACGTAAGAGGCTTTCCAGCACAGTAATTCACTGATTTTTCTAAGGGGACGTTTCATAGTTCTTAAGCTTTACGATTAATAAGCAGCCCGACACCTAATCAGCTGTATGTCCAGGTTCAAGACACTGTTTTAACCAGGTGGAAAATTTCAAAATGGCGCACACTCCGTTTGTGATTAGTGACGGCTAACAAACATTATGATGTCGGGATACGTCAAGCGTTAATTGAAAGAGGCATATGTTACTTTTGTCGTTGCATGTAGATGCGCTAATTCTACGAACATAAAGCGTTCCTGCTATAATCGCAAAGGGCGCCTACAATCGTGGAGCAGCAAGAATCCAATAATTACTGGACTACATCTTCAAGGATTACGGACCAGTGAAGCGAATCCCGATGGTCCCTTGTGCGCTGCAATCGTAATTGACGATGTCGTTGGGTCAACAGGTAAGCGCGTAGGAGTGGTCCGCTGAGGAACTCCATGTTCAACACTTTACGGAGAACGGTTGTGCTCCGAAACACTTGTGCGTGCACCAGCATCATGCTCTTTCTCTAGGGAAGCCACATACCAACATCGACCCTACTTTATGGAGCAGACAAGCCTACGAACCCAACGTTCTGTGAAGAGTCGTGTACGTCCAACCACTTAGCGCCTAGTGGTAGTGTCACGATCCTTCTACCTCTTTCTGTAGATGCTCACGAGATCAGCATGTGATCATTCGACCAGGTTCGTCATTTTCGAGAT
Organism: Schistocerca cancellata; assembly: GCF_023864275.1. Taxonomy (NCBI): domain Eukaryota; kingdom Metazoa; phylum Arthropoda; class Insecta; order Orthoptera; family Acrididae; genus Schistocerca; species Schistocerca cancellata. The sequence continues at coordinate 485,710,417 of NC_064628.1, forward strand.
ACCCGCTCACAGGCTCTGCGTAATAATAATCTACCCTTTGTCAAAGTCGCTTATATCAGTGGGTTTCCCCATTTGCAGCCCATATCTTCGCTAGGATGGTGCCCTGCCCGTCTCTACTCCGCTTACATAGTTTCGTCACCGCATCACGTGCCTACAATGCAACCAGGTGGCTTCTAACGTCGCGTTGGGCAGTGGCGGTAATGTTTTGGCTGTTGAGGGTATGTGGCGCATGATCCAATCCAAGTGGCGCCATGTTGGAGACTGGCCTGGACTGTGGCGCTATCTGTATACAGCGAGAGTCAGGAATTAAGGTACATTCTGAAGAGAAAATGTGATATGAACAAATTACTTGTTTCTTCCGAGGAAATTAATGACAACTGTGGGGAATAGAGTTGGGCAACACGTTTCTTTTTGCCGATTCGATTCCTAAGATTCAATCACACACTGCGAATCGATTCCTTCGATTCGTTCACGATTCTCTCACGATTCATACTAGTCTGCGATGGCACGATTCTTACGGATTGCAAAAAGTTCTACATCTTACTCACAGATGGCAGGACATGTCTGAAATTGTCAATGGGGTTAGAATCAACTGTGTCATTATAAGATATGCCAGAAATAGTTTATTTATGAGTAAACGTGCATATGACGTTACAAGTGTGATTTGCGATTTATACGTGTAATGCCTTAATTGATGAAAGGTCTCGTTTGGTTTGATTGCATCTATTGTTTTATTTCAGTACGCCAGGAAAGAAGAGTCGATTTTTGCGAAAGGTGGTTCAAAATTGCTTCCTTTGTTCACACGCATCCTCCACTTGACTGCCATCTGGCGGTCGTTATCATTCGGCACGACTCGCCATGATTCGGAAGTTGCCTTCGAAGCATAGCATACTAAGAATCATGAATCGTTGGAACTTGGAATCGTCACGACTCGGAAACACGCAATCGTTCTTACGATTCTTTTGAACAACGATTTGTCCGTATCATGATTCGGTTCTTACGATTCTTTATTTAGAGTCGTTCAAATGAACGACTCATTCACGAATCGCCACAACTCTAGTGGGGAACAGAATAAATGCAAGCCATAGTAAATGAAACGTAATGAACTAGTATTTTGTTTAACCGTGTAAATTTCTTTACAGACGATTTTCAAAAAGTCCACCGTCAACTGCAATGCATTTTGTAGCTCTTGTTTGTTGACAGCTGCTGTGTTGCTGATCTGCGGTCCTTCGTACGGTCCTTTACTAGAGCACACAGCCGTCACTCGCATGTCCTCCTTACTTACTTGCGAGTACAACCAAAACGACGTTAGATTACGTAGTGTTGTGTTTACTGACCATTTCAATGCGCACTTCACTTGTGCATGGGATGAAGGACGCATATAATACACGAGCGTGAAGTGTCCCCTTTGTGTCCACTCTGCACCTGTAGACTTCGCCCTTAAGGAGGGTGGGTGACCACGGTGGGTAAGAAACGGTTCCACAGCGACCACTCCAACGCCCAGGATGGGTTTCACTGAGATACTGTGCCAATGGCAGTGTGGATTTTCAAATAGCTGTATTTGGGATACAGTTAAGAAAAGAGCATATGTAATTTGAACCGCGACTGAGCTGTACTGCCCCGACCCACGAACCTCCCTCACAGTTTTACTTTCGCTAGTACGGTTATGCTGACGAAAGGTTATGGGTTCGAGTCCGGAAAGACAGGGTCTCGATTTGTATCGCGGTCCGCTAGATAATTTTAATCTACTACCGATTTCGATTGTCTGATCATCTTCAACCTTCAAAAAATTTTTGCAACAAGTTTTGAAACACTTGGTTGCCAGAATTAAAGTGCAGCTATTCACGTAGGTCGAGTGGAGGTTGTAATTGTTCTATGGCAGCGAAACGTGCTAGATATTCTAATGCGTTAAGGCGTAACCGATTTACCTTGAAAAAAACTCGTTCCAGTTTTGGCCTACAGGCCTGCCGCTGTGAATATGAGAAAAACTTATAGAAATGCTTTCACATGTAGTGGATTATGAACGGAATGTGGAAAGAAAAGGTCAAACAATTGAGGAAGGCATAGTGCTGATACTATGATTAACTGCCGCTATAAGTAGGCTGTTTAGGTTTTTATGTTGGTAAAGCCACATAGTGCACTGTATGAAAATCGCTGACTGCGCTGTGTGCAGTCTGTGGCTGGTTGGAATCATTGTTGGAATGTTCACTTGTGTAGTGTTGGGCAGTTGGATGTGAACAGCGCGTAGCGTTGCGCAGTTGGAGGTGAACCGCCAGGAGTGGTGAATGTGTGGAGAGAGATGCCAGAGCTTTGAGAGGTTACTATAAGCGGACGATCTGGACGTGTGTCCAGCAGGAAAAGGAAATTTGTAGGACTGGATCCCATGAAGTGATATATATATATATATATATATATATATATATATATATATATATATATATATATATTCTCTCATTTGCTAAGTATACCTATCAGTAGTTAATGCCTTCAGTAGTTGGAATATTTATTTAGCTGGCAGTATTGGCGCTCGCTGTATTGCGGTAGTTCGAATAACGAAGATTTTTATGAGGTAAGTGATTCATGAAAGGTATAGGTTATTGTTATTGTTAGTCAGGGCCATTCTTTTGTAGGGATTATTGAAAGTCAGACTGCATTGCGTTAAAAAAATTGTATGTCAGTCTAGTGATGATCAGAATAAGTAAAGAGAGTAATGTCTGAGTACGTTCAGTTTTGCTCAGCTGTTTGAAAATCAAATAACGTAAGAGTTTTTCCAACACTGTCATTCTTAATTTTTCTAAGGGAACGTTTCACCGCTTACACAGATTGTTCAGTACGAGCACCGGAGAAGTCGAGGAGACGCTGTATAGTGCCAGATTTGCACCTGGTGGTCAAAATTGGAACTAACCTTTAGCCAGTGTAAGTCGGTTCTGTATTACCGCATTGGAATATCTGCCAAGTGTTTCTGCCATCCGATAATTACAGCCCGCACTGGATCTCTCTGAGGAACTTTACTTTAATTATAACCAACCGATATGAATTTTTTCGAATACGTACGATCCTTGGAACCCCGCGTGCAAAACCAAATTGGCCTGAAGTCATGTGAGGAAACCACGGAGGAACAAACTCCGGATGGAAGGCTCCGACTAGTCTCGTGCCTCTAACACTGCGCCCCCTCCCTCGGGTCGGAACGTCCGAGAAAGCGGCGCTTATCAGAGGCAGTGCGCGGGTTGTCGGCACAGCAGCCGAGCGCCCGGGGCGCTGCCAGTGTAACCTGGATACGCCTCGGCCGACCAATAAAATACGGCTGCAGCCTCGCGGGAGAAAGTCGAGCAGCGGTGGCTGCGGCTGTGGCGGCAGGCATTTGGGAAGTGCTTGACCTTCTGCGCGGCTCGTCTGCTGACCTCGCTAGAAAGCGCGGGTCACAAGTGTGTCAGCCCGCCAGCCAGTATGGGAAGCGAGCAGCGGAGAAGAGCAGCCGGCGCCCCCGCTCTCTATACGCGGCCCGATCGCTATCGCCGCGAGGCGCGCCGCGCCGCGCCGCTCAGCGCCGAGCGCACGACGGGCCGCTGCCGCCGCCGCCGCGGTGCCACCGTATTAATTCCTAGCGCGTGCTGCCGCGCCGGGCTCTTCCTCGTTTCCTATAAACTGCCCGCTGCCATGCGAAGCTGCTGGCTGTTTCTGTCGCAGCTTTCTACAGACTCGCATGCCTCTACAATTGCTGGGGAAACTCTCCGCACTTCTTAAGCAAAGTACCGCCCTGGCCAGCTCCTTTTTTAGCAATCGCATACAACCGCTCGCTCGACGAAAGACTCACAAGGAACTCCTTGAGTGTGAGGTCGCAATTTCAATCTTCAGTAATGCTCATTTGGAAGTGTTGTCTTAACAATTATAAGAGGAAAAATACGAGCACCAGCTACTAATGGCTCACGACGTGCAACAGGAAATCAACAGAAAATGTGTCCGCAAGGTGCACAGATCTTCTATGCAATGTTTGTATTACACTTCACAAAATAAAAAAAAAATTGTAGTGTGGCCAGGGCCTCCCGTCGTGTAGACCATTCGCCGGGGGGTGCAAGTCTTCCGATCTGACGCCACTTCGGCGACTTGCGCTTCGATGTGGATGAAATGATGATGATTAGGACAACACAACACCCAGTCCCTCAGCAGAAAAAAACCTCCGACCCAGCCGGGAATCGAACCTGGTCCCTTAGGATTGCCATTCCGTCGCGCTGACCACTCAGCTACCGGGGGCGGACACTTTACAAAATGGCCATCGTCGACATTCAAAATATCTTCAAAACAAATTATTAATTTGCAGCACGAACACAGAATGAAAAATGATTGGTTTAAAATCCAATTTCGCAGCGCTGCTTGAAGCTATGCAACCGTTCACTGTTTTCCTTTAACTCCCTGCAATCTATGTCGCCCGCAATTTCATGAGCATAACGTAGTAGATCACTGTCATGCACATCCCGCTGATTGTATCGAGCACCCTTGAAACGCGCAAACACCAGTCTTTGTAACAAGTGCGCCTTGTCCTCCCTTGAATATCCATAGTTTTTCTTGTGCACTACACTGTAGTATTGCTGCGGATTTATTAGAAATCAGTTCGTAACTGTTTTTGTATTAGCCGGCCGGAGTGGCCGTGCGGTTCTAGCCGCTTCAGTTTGGAACCGAGTGACTGCTACGTTCACAAGTTCGAATCCTGCCTCGGGCATGGATGTGTGTGATGTCCTTAGGTTAGTTAGGTTTAAGTAGTTCTAAGTTATAGGGGACTGATGACCTCAGATGTTAAGTCCCATAGTGCTCAGAGCTATTTGAGCCATTTTTTTTTGTTTTGTTTTTGTGTTATGCTGCGGATGATCTTCGATGTACATAATTACGTTTAATACCTGCTCCTTAGTTTCACTGGAGACGGTATTTGCGGCTCCCTGTCAGAGAAGGATGACGAACTACATGGCCCGACACCTGTTCCAATATCACTTTCACTTGATAAGCAGGTATCGTCATTATTGCACTCCTCACGTACATTGTTCGCACAGTCGAGAGTATACTACACCACACATTCCACTAATTCATCTTGCAGAAACTCTAATATCTGTCACTTATTTCTTACTCTGTGAAATTCGTTGGTTTCCTTTCTGAAGGTTCAAATGGCTCTGAGCACTATGGGACTTAACATATATGGTCATCAGTCCCCTAGAACTTAGAACTACTTAAACCTAACTAACCTAAGGACAGCACACAACACCCAGCCATCACGAGGCAGAGAAAATCCCTGAACCCGCCGGGAATCGAACCCGGGAACCCGGGCGTTTCCTTTCTGTCGAAACGTAAACTTCGGCAGGTGTTGTAAATATAATGCAAGGTTTGCTTTGTTTATAGTTGCCATTGCTCTGCTATGAATCAACGCCACTAGCACTGTACCACTGTTTTGAGCTACTCGTCGACTAAGCAGTTCAACTACACTTCGTAGCCTCACGCTGTGCTCACGACTGGATACCTCCAGCCCCGCCTATTGTTGCCATTTGCAGCTAATAATGCGTTTGCTTGGTAGACAAAGTGTGGAGCGTCGTATGCCGTAAACCTCATTGGCCTTTTATAACCTCGTACTGAAGGGGTTCCGTGTCAGACCGAAGACTGGATCTTGCATAGGGCGCAGCAATCTACAAGAAACGAAACAGAAATAATCCGCTGAATCATAGATCTGTACCTTAACATTGATTAGTACCAATATTTTACAACATATTTTGTGTTCTAACATTATGAAATACTATCGGACTTCTTGCCGCGTTAATTCAGGGTAAAACCTTGAGCTTTCGACGATTATCTCCGTATTCTTCATTTGGAGCAATTGACAGCCTAAACTGCAACTGCTGTGGCCTAATATAGCCCATTCACGGGTCAAGATAAGTTGGTAATTACTTAATGCTGTCGCATATGGTGTCAACGTTGCGCTGGTGTCGTTACCGCCCCCCTTAGTAGCGTAAACATTGCGACGAATATCTCTGCCTGTTCTCTGCGTCGAGAGCTCGCTTCCACGCACCGCTAAGACTACATCCTCTGTCACGGCTGAAGTTCTTCTCACAATTCGTATATCTGCTACCTCTTTTGTTCCAGAATCTCAGTGTGTTGGAGCCTGGGACAAAACCTGTGTTTCGTCAAACGAGGGGATAAGAGAGATGCTACTCTCTGTTAAGGACACTCTCAGCCTCCGGATATTTGGGATTTGCAATATTCCCTGCCAGTCTGGAAGCATATACATCGGTCATTCCATCGGTGCCGTTTCCAACCGCTGTTCATAACATTAACAGCATATTAAAACTCAAGAACTGGAGAAATCTGCAGTTGCTGAGAACAAGCACACAAACGAAAATATTGTATGACAAAACAGCCCCCTTAACAATGTAAGCTATTTGCTTATGTTTTACTATGGGCTATCAAACTGTGATGATGATGATGTTGTTTGGTTTATGGGGCACTGAACGGCGCGGTCATCAACGCCCGTACAAAGTCCCAATTTTACACAGTCCAATTTTTACTCAATCCAATCTAGCCACCGTCACGAATGATGATGATGAGGAGGATAGCAGAAACACCCAGTCCCCGGGCAGAGAAAATCCGCAACACGGCCGGGAATCGAAGCCGGGACCCCGGGACCCAGGGGCAGCGACGCTAGCCACTAGATTACGAGCTAAGGACTATCATCCTGTCCTTTGTTCTTGTCAATTTTCCATATATTATCCTTCTTCGTCGATTTTCTGGAGAATCCCTTCATTCTTTACATTATCAGTCCATCTAATTTTAACATCCTATACCATCACATCTCAAACACTTGAATTCGGTGCGTTTCTGATTTTCCCAGTCGGTTATTGTCTAGCACAAAGTGTTGTACACCAAACGTTCATTCTTAGAAATTTCTTCCTCAAATTAAGGCTTACATTTGATATTAACGTTCGGAAAGTTCTGGCAGAAAATTACGAATTATTTAGAAATAAAGGGGACGACTCACCGAAAAGCGGAAGCGCAGCGTCGTCGATAGGCACACAAACAAAAGCTACGGAGCTTGGATAGCTTTCTGAATGCACTTCCTCTTTCTACGTAGCTGTAGGAGAAACATACACTCACACACACACACACACACACACACACACACACACACACACACACACACACATACACATAGACATACACATACACACACAAATGCACACGCCTGGCTCCCCAGGAGCTAGAAAAAGGTAATGCATCCCGAACGGTAGCCTACCTCCGTACCTTTTGTTTGTGCGCCCATCGACGACGCAGCGTTTCTACCTTTCGGCCAGTCTCTCCTTTATTCCTAAATAAGTCTTTGTTTGATACATACAAACTTCCTTTCCAGAGGTCTGCACTATTTGCCTGTACTAGTCTGTTCTTTACGTAGCCCCTGATTCACGGGTGTAGTGTTATTTTGGTTCCATAGTAGCAGAATTCCTTAATTTCTTTTACTTTTCGGTCACCAGTTTTGATACGTTTTTCACTATTCTCATTTCTGGTACTCGTCATTACTTTCGTCTTTCTTCATTTTTTTTTTCTAACCTCATGCTCTGCACTCGTCAGACTGTTCATCCATCCTGTTGGTCTATTAATCCTTATTAATTTTCAGTGTGGATATCAGTGATTTCAGCGAATCTAATCACTGATAATCTTTCACCTGAATTTTAATCCCAATATTGAATCTTACCTTATGAACGTCATTGCTTCTCCGATGCATAGATTGAATAGTAGGGGTGAAAGACTGTGTCGCCGCCTTACACCCTTTTTAAACCGAACATCTCGTTCTTGGTCTTCCACTCTAATTGTTCCCTCTAGATACTTATTCTGTGTTTCCCCATATCTTACTCCATTTTTTTCTAAGGATTTCGAACAGCTTGCACCGTTTTACTTTGTCAGACGCTTTCTCTAGGTCGATAATCCCATCAGCGTTCCTTGAGTTTTCTTAAGTCGTGCATCCGTTATCAAGTGCATCGTCAGAACTGCCTCTCTGGCGTCATTACCTTTCCTGAAGTCAACTAATCGTCCTATAACAGATCCAACAGATCCTCAATTTTCTTTTAAATTGTTCTGTATACCATTCTTTCCTGCAACCTTGATACATGAGCTGTTAAACTGATAATGTGATACGTCTTGCATATATCTGCTCTTGAGACCGTCGCTGTTGCTAAATGATATTTTTCCGAAAGTCTGATGGTTTGTCTCCAGTCTCATAGATTCTACGCACCAACTTGAATAGGCGTTTAGTTGCTATTTTGCCCAATGATTTTAGAAATTCAAGAGAATTATTGAAACTTCCTGGCAGATTAAAACTGTGTGCCCGACCGAGACTCGAACTCGGGACCTTTGCCTTTCGCGGGCAAGTGCTCTACCATCTGAGCTACCGAAGCACGACTCACGCCCGATACTCACAGCTTTACTTCTGCCAGTATCTCGTCTCCTACCTTCCAAACTTTACAGAAGCTTTCCTGCGAACCTTGGAAGTTTCATATCAGCGCACACTCCGCTGCAGAGTGAAAATCTCATTCTGGAAACATCCTCCAGGCTGTGGCTAAGCCATGTCTCCGCTATATCCTTTCTTTCAGGAGTGCTAGTTCTGCAAGGTTCGCAGGAGAGCTTCTGTAAAGTTTGGAAGGTAGGAGACGAGATACTGGCAGAAGTAAAGCTGTGAGTACCGGGCGTGAGTCGTGCTTCGGTAGCTCAGATGGTAGAGCACTTGCCCGCGAAAGGCAAAGGTCCCGAGTTCGAGTCTCGGTCGGGCACACAGTTTTAATCTGCCAGGCAGTTTCATATCAGCGCACACTCCGCTGCAGAGCGAAAATCTCATTCAAGAGAATTATTGTCTATCCATTCCCTATATCTTCCATACCGACTCCCATCTCTTCTTCTGTCACGTCAGTCACGGCATCTGACAAGTCCCCCACCTCGTAGAGACTTGCACTATACGGTTTTCGCGTATCTATTGCGCTTGGCAGTCGAATTTCCGTTGCACTAGTAATGTTGCCACCCAATTTTTAACTCCACTAAATGTTGTTTCGACTGTTCTATATGCTAAATCAATGGCATGGATGTGTGTGATGTCTTTAGGTTAGTTAGGTTTAAGTAGTTCTAAGTCTAGGGGACTGGTGACCTCAGATGTTAAGTCCCACTGCCCTCAGAGCCATTTGAACCATTTCTCTCATTCCTAGAAGGAGATAAGGAAGACCGAGGTTTAAGGAGTGCCCTATCAAAGAAATCATCCCTATATTTTCCTGGGGCGATTTAGGAAAATCACGGAAAACCTAAATCAGGATAGTTGCGCGTCGATGTGAACCGTCTCCCTCCCGAAAGCGAGTCCAGTGTGCTAACCAACGCGCCAGCTAGCTCGTTATCTACCATTTCTGCTACAAAGCTGACATTCTCCTGTTCTTCTATTATTTTCCCCACTGTCGCACTTCAGTCCCCCACGATTATTAGATTTTAGTCTACTTTTACAATCTCATTTACCCGTTCAGTATCCTCATACACCTTCTCTCCTTTGACCACTCTTTGTTACGTCGGCACGTATACCTAAACTATTCTTGTTGCTGTTAATTTGCTGTCGATTCTGATGAAAACAATTCTTTCACTGAACCGTTCGAGTGAATCATACTCCCTTTATGATCTACTGCTGTAAATATTTACTCTATTTGTCTGATCAGAAATCCTTTTCTTATTTACATTTCACTTCACTGATTCCCTCTATATCTAGAGTGAATCTAAGCATTTACATTTTCAGATTTTCTAGATTCCCTACCACGTTCGAATTCGTGACATTCCCCGTTCCGACCCGTAGAATGTCAGCTACCTCCTGAAAGCCCCCTGTCGGAAATCCGAATCGGGGACTAAGCCCGAATTTTTGGCAAATGACGTTATTTTAATTACATCCCAAAAATTTTGTTGATACACCTTAATGCGCCTTTAATGCAGCGGTTTCCATAGCCTTCTGCATGCTCGTGCCGTTGATAGTTGCTCATTCTTCAGCTCTCAGAGCCAATCACCCACCACAAAGGCAAGAGGGTGCACCAAAACCCTTCTGCTCCTCGATCCTTTTTGACAAGGCCATTGGTAAGACGAGTGTGGCTTTTATCCGGTAAGGCTTCGGCCCCAGTTGCTGATAACTTTTATTCGAACTTTAAGCAGTGACTGGGGATAACGCCGAGACACAGGACGTTTCGATTTCTGGTCAGACGCTACCCATGGATCACAGGTGTGTCCCACGTACGTTAGGAGAAATTATCAGTATGATAAGAGAAGAGAAATGAGAGCACGAAGTAGTTTAGAAATTCATTTTTCCAAAGTGCTACTCAAAAAATGAAACGGTCGAGAAACAGCCGGAAGTCTTCTCCCAGACTCATAAGTGTGGGGCGGCTGCCTCCGTCGGAGGTTCGAGTCCTCCCTCGGGCATGGGTGTGTGTTTTGTCCTTAGCGTAAGTTAGTTTAAGTTAGATTAAGTAATACGTAAGCTTAGGGACCGATGACCTCAGCAGTTTGGTCCCATACGATCTTACCACAAATTTCAAATTTTTTCATAAGTGTGAAATGCGGTATAATCATGTAGATGTAGTGTTCCACTATCCTCCGAACTGTTATTGTGACACCTTTTTGATAGTTCGAAGGTTTAATAGCTGTGGTGAAAATAGCAGGCTCACCTTATTGCATCCACGTCCAGCAGAATACGTTTACTTTCTATTGCTGAGTGAAAGGAAACGTTTCAATACGTATATGTTTCGATTTCCGAACATAGAAAAAAACAAACTTTGTCGATGAGCCAGATGCTCATCATTCACTGGAATTTGAACTACCGTCACTGTATTCCGAAGACATAGGAGTGCTTTTTTCTATTAAAGATTTAAATAAAGATCATTCAGCTGAACCGTCTGTCAGTCGACAAAACACAGCCTTCCATTCCCCAACCACCTTACTGGTACAACGATATTAATCTTGTATCATACCAGATCAAGAACTTTTAGTACTATAAACAGTAGAAATCATTGCCAAAAAGTAATGAGCCTGTAATTCAAATGTAGCACCGAATCCCGCCGCCACTTATAACACAGGATCTTCTTTCCAGATCTATTTTTAAATCGCTCAACAAATTACTGAGAGGACGTTCCATTTCGAGGCAGGCAGCCTGGGGCATTGGTAGCCGTCAGAAGACGATGTAGAACGAGCACGACAGCGTTTGCCAGGTGCAGTAAGATGCAAATCGTCTTCGAGTGCAGTGGCTTGCTAGCGCAGTTCCATCTAGAAATCTTGTGCTTTCTTAACGGGTATCTACCTAGACCTTGTGTAAGGCATGCTCTTGAAACCTCCCAGCAGACTGAAACTGAGTGGCAAACGGGACTCGAGCCCGGAATCTTTCGTTTCGCTCGCATCAGACAGAGCTATACAAACGTGACTCATTAGACGACATTACAGCCTCAAGTCTGCCAGTACCACTCCCAACCCACCATTACCTCAGGGATCTTTGTTAAATTGTAGTTTATGATACCTACACTGATTAACGAAATTTAAGATTCCATTCATTTTTCAACTGTGTTTTTCCGAAGATTGCATATCTGATGTTCAATAAGGGAGTCTACGAGGTCAGTGTATTTTATGAGAACATTTATCTATAATCTCATAATTTTTCATATTCAATATAATATTTTAGAAATCCATTTTTATCTCTGATTGTAAAAATTAATTATCAGGTAAATTCCGTTTGTTTCTTTCATCTGTCGCTGGCACGTGTCTCGTGTTTTACTATGTTTGGTCACGGACATTGCATTTCAAAATTATGTGCAGAAGTATATGATTCTATTATTTTTTAAAATTTTGTTTATATCCAGAGTCATGTTCCCTTGACAGTTGTTAAAGAAAAAACATGTACAAGGCTTATTTTGCTGATTTGTTAGTTTCGGAAAGATATAGCCATAAATGCAGTACAAATGTATCGCTGGTACTCTGCCCTGAAGATTTCTGCTATCTTTGTATAATTTTTCATGTAACAGCGTCTTTGTTCAGATCTCGAGGTGAACTGTCTAGCCTTGTCGCTGTTATGGAGTGGAGATTCATTTTCGACCTGATTACTTTTAACTCAACGTGTCGCACGAACCTGATTTTTACCTAATTCTGCCACTATTAATGAAACTTAGAAATGAATCGCAATGCAGTATCATCAGTTTGGAATTTAACTGCGACTCAGTGAAATTCATAAATTACTAGTTATCAGACTCCACATAAATTTTCCAGCTTATTATATAGTACTAGCGCAACTGGAAGAAAGGATTTCTTTCATTCCTTTTTCGCAGCGTTTATCTCGAATATTACGCGATCCGTTTTCTTAGGATTTGGGACATTTTTATTTTATTATTTAACTTTGAGGATGGATGCCCTTCTTGACCCTACAATCGTAAAGATAAACTAAGGGAGGGAAGTCGTAAACTTTTTTCTGTGTCTTACTGTATTTTAACGATTTGTGTATTGTCTTGTCTGAGGTGGAATTTGAGGACCAACCCAGCAGCTGTCTAAACGAGCGTGCGATACCTCGTAAAAGCCAAAGAACTCCGTCTGACCTAGGCACCCTCCACGTTGCGCGGGGTTCAATCTGTGTCCCGCCCACTTCCCTGTCTCGGTTGGTATGGAAACTGCCTGCAGAAGGGAAAGGATGAGAGTTCTGGAGGATCACGGAGTTTTAACCTGCCGCGAAGTTTCAAACAAAAAAAAAAAAAATCCGCTGTATAATGAAACATTCATTATGGAGACTAGATTTACTAGAATTCGCTGTTACATACCTTACGTTATTATATCCATGGTATTACGCCAGGTGCTACGTACGTACAATTAATGAATGCTTCGTTACAGGAACTGATATGTATTCGTACGCCTGCAATCCCAGAGTTCAGCACCTGTTGAAACGAGAACGACATGAAATGGAACATCGATTAATATTATATATCCTACAAATTCGTAAATCTATGACTGGTACAATATTTTATACCTTAGCCTGTCAGCGTAAGCGAAGTTTTTTCTGTCCCGCACCTATCGTGTAGCACGAAATTTAAAACGATACAACTGAAAATTTTTCAACTGATTTCATTTTAACTTCCAAGGCAGCTATTTTAACACTGAGATACATTCCGTCTAAGATGACATTTTAATTTGAAAACTTGTTACCCTATAGTCAGTTACGTCCCTTACACAGTAGATATGAAACAAGGAAATACTAGGAAGCGTGATTGTACCGTTCTCCGCACACGTGTGGCGCGTTTCTAAGGCTTTCTGTGCTGAAATCGTTAACCGTTTTCAATATTAAAGCGAAAGGTCTCCCATGTGCTCATAAAATCGGAGAACTATCCTAGAGACAGTCATGACAAGCTTTTGTGATGTACTCCGTACGTAACTTGCCCACTGAGCAAGTTGTTATCGAGAAAACATAAAATTAAAGCAAGAGTAATTGATGTTAACATGTCTTGTGCGTATCAAGCAGAGTACTAAACGAAGTCTTCCATTCGGATTCATTTACAATGGTTTTCCGAGCTTGTTCCATTTCCTATTGTTCCGTAATGTTATGACTAGACATGCATGGTGTTCCAGGAAGAGTGGCCAATTTTCAGGGACACGACAGGAATGAATATTCGAAGTAAAAATCTCTAGTAAACGTGGGCATTAAAATTTGCACCCTAACGCAGCGGCGGTGTCGCCTGACATTCTAACGCTAGTGGCGTGTACGGTGAGGACACCCCATTTAACTTTTTTACACATTTTGAATATTTTAACATTTAAATAAGTGGTTTAACCAACTGTATGTTATTATTATGTTGGATTAATATTATTTTATTTTATTAATAAACAGTGACAGATAATAAAATGTAATATTAATGATTAGTTAAATACCGGTTACAAATATTGAGCCAAACGCTTCTAACTTCTCATCTAATATAACATTTTCACTGACAGGGAAAAGTTTGTTACAGTTACTCACAAACTGGTCAAGAACGCCTCTAAAAGGAGCCAGTATGTCTACTTCCTTACTTCCTATTTTGCTCATCGAAAGGAGGACAGCATCAGAGTAATGTGAATCGTTAGAGGGACATAGCAGCAAAAGTGAAAAATCTTTATCCCAGTTCCATAAGATGCCCAAAAGTCTTCCATATTCAGTCTGTTTGGCTTGTAGGTTCCTGCTAAACAGGAGTTCACTGCCAGAATTTCGTGCTTCGTTATAGGTTTTAGTACATTTTCTTCTGAATAATTCTCTGACTCTCTATACGATTATTTGCAAATAAAAATATTGGTTCAATATTATCAGAAACTCTAAAGAGATTGAAACACTCTAATGTTGTAGCACATTGCTTGGCATCACGAACGACATCTAGAAGACTATGCCACCTTGTTCCAACATTATGTCGAGGAAATTATTTTCTCCATTTAGTCGTTTCATCTTTTCCCAGATAATGAGTATCACTGACCTCATCCCCTTCCTGCTCTGACGATGTGATCAGTGATAATAACAGCATCCTCTTCATCTCCGTCATCCGCATCAGTTGAGCCTTCGTCAAACCCGTGATCAATCAATGCCGGCACTTTGTCCCCATCTGGAACATAACAATTCATATTTAACCATATTTTCTGTTAATTATACGATCAAATATCGAATCTCATACGAGTTCACACAAAAATGCAATGAAATAGCTACTTTGATTTTTCTTCTTGCGGGACGAGAGTGGCTTGTTGGGGTTCCACAAACACCAGCATGCTCAAACTTGTTTCAGCAGCATCTTATGAAGTTCTGTTCTCAAATAAATTTCCTAAAACTCATTTGCACCTCTCTACTGACATATCGTAGCAGTTACCTGGAACCACAAAGCTGTGAGTCACGCCATCTAGCAATTAACTACAGGAAACAGTCATAAGGGTTATAAGACGGCCCTCCGCACCACTGTCGGGTTAAGGGCTATGAGCGCTTGTTCGTCGCTAGTCGGAAACACATCTCCTCTGCTGAACAAATGCCATAGGTGTTAATGTGAGCGTCTTAGACCCCATGTTTACTATATCCCTTACGAACGTTGGCCTAGCGTACTGTCGAGCCTGAGTGTGGCACTTAGGCATTTTCTACACTCAAAAATGATTCAAATGGCTCTGAGCACTATGGGACTTAACATCTGAGGTCATCAGTCCCCTAGAACTTAGAACTAGTTAAACCTAACCAATCTAAGTACATTACACACATCGATGCCCGAGGCAGGATTCGAACCTGCGACCGTAGCAGCAGCGCGGTTCCGGACTGAACCGCCTAGAACCGTTCAGACTCAACGGCCGGCTATAGTTTCAAGATGACATAAACATTATTACGAAAAAAGCGTGTACATCCATCTGAAGTTTAATGCTAACTGCTCGAAACTACGTCCTGAACGATTTGTACTTGGTGATTGAGCCACCTTTCTAAAAGGAGTTACAATCGAGTCAGCGTAAGAATGTACATAAGAGCTGTAGTGGACAGGGCGCCTCTGTTTCAACGAGCCACGTAATGCGATTTTGTAACCGTCTCATGGCAACGCCACAGTGTTGTCAGAGATGTATAGAGGATTACTGTTGTCGCCTTTAGTCATTAACGCTACGCAGCTGAACACTGGCAACAGCGCTGTCAGGGATCTTATTCTGACTCGACTATATTTAGAAATACCTTAATGGCTATGTTTTCCTGTGGTTTCGGGATAGAGGTGATACAAGATGCCACTGTTGCAGGTCGTTTCTAATGCACTTTGTATTTTCTAGATGAGCTGTGGCCACGGTAGTCTAGCAGACAGAGCCTTTGTCTCCAGCTTTAGCAGTGCCGGGCTCATTCCCAGACAGGGACGGGAATTCTTCCTCGTTCCGGTCCATCCAGGACGGTCCAAGGTTCAGTCAGCCTACTACAAAAGGAGTACCGGCATTTTTCCCAGGAGTCAAAAGTGGCCGGACCAATAGGCCTGTCACCCTCCATCGCCTAATACGAAGAAGGGTTGTACTCTGCCTACAGCCAGATCAATAGCCCGGTCACGAGATTAGTTTCAACCGGGCTCCAACACGAGCACTCATAGTGCTACTGGATTCCAGTTGTGGCAGTCGCCCACTTTTGTACACCAGTTGTAACGCTCACACCTCGGGTCAGGGGATCAGTGGGCGTCTCCCATCGGCATGTTGCCTAACCAACAAAGTATGCAACATGAGGGAAGTAAACGCCAAGGTCAAGTTATGATATACGAGGGTTATTCGGAAAGTAAGGAACGATCGGTCCCGAAATGTAAAATACAGTGAAAATCTGATGAAGCTTTGCACAGATGCGTTGGGCACTCTGTCTGGTACGCCCTTCGATCGCATCAAGTCGCTCTTCTCAGTTCTGAGCTCACAGTGAGAACGTAAATATGGCTAGAAATAAGCGTCTCGCGCCAAGTATGAGGGCCTGGCGGAAGATTTCGCCTGAAGGTATGCAGTCCACATAACATAACTGTCATGTGGTTCGTTCTACACGACAATTATAGGCTGCACTCTGCAGGGGCAATGAAGATGCTCCTACAGCGTTTTCGATGGGAAGTGTTTGATCACCCATAGTACAGCCCGTAATTGGCTACCCTGAGGTTCATCTCTGGTCAGATGAACCGCTGGCTATGAAGACAATAGTTTTACGCAGACAACGAGCTGCAGTCCAAAGTAGAAAATTGTTAAAAAGCACTAGCGGCTGTCTTCTATAACGAGGGAATTGAAAAGTTGATACAACGCTACGACAGATGTCTAAGTCTGAGTGGCGACTGTGTAGAGAAGTAGCGAGTAGGTGTAGCAAACTGTTGCAAATAAAACAATTTCGCTTTTCACTGTGGTTTCCACTTCGCGACCTATCGTTCCTTACTTCCCGATTAGCCGTGGTACAACACAGAAGAAGTTACTTCACCTCTACAGATTATCATAGCCCATATACATCCATTACCGTTCAATGCCAAATGTCTCCAGTGTCGTCAAGTAAAACATCTGGCTACATAGCTTAGGTGCTCGGCAAATCGTGCCCAGGAACATAACAAAATACACACTTGACAGGTTTCAAATACGTTTCGCGGCAATTTCCTTTCAACTTGGATAGGAAAGGAGGCTGACAATGCTGTAACAGAGTTATTTTCAGATTGAAATTAGCTGTTTGTGACCTACCATGAGCAACAAATTATACAATGAATAAGGAATCCTCACTCACCACCCTTCATTATAAAATGCAGACTGCAAAACGAACGAAACTGATTTCAGTAATGTCGACGTGACAACCAGTTGTGCATCAGTTGTAGTGGTCACCCCTTGGCTCAGGAAGTCGGTGGGTATCGACGTTGGACAGGTGAGAGGGTGATGTTACAAGTGTCGGAGGCCGAGCTCCCATGGTTGATAAATGTTTCAGTCTCATGCCTGAAAGCGGCAGTGAAACAGTGGCATCTGTAACGGAATTTTACTAACGTGATTTCTACAATGAATATTGTCTTCTCTGGAGCACACGAAACAGGCCAGGCTGCTCTCTCAGGTGTTGGCGAGGACTGCTAGAGACAGCACACCGGCAAGTTGCGGTAGGTCAGCCTCACTGCCTGACAATGAAACAATGAAGAGCGCTGGGTGCAGCACGGAGCCAGCGAGGCAGCCCGCGGACGCGCTTCTGTGGATACAATGGGCCTCAGCGCTCTCGAACGTGGACGTGTGCGCGGCCTGTATCTTCTGTATCTTGCGGATGATGGTTGTTTTGAAAGTAGACATCCAGCTCTCCCTCAGCACACATAGCGTACAGCCAGGAAAGCGGTACACGCACAATCTTGAAGGGAGCACGCAGCTGCCCACCCAGCTGCTTCCACCAGAGGAAGGTCCGTAGCACCGCGTCTTCTGTCAATATCAACAAAAGCTAAACGAGAATAATGGAATGCACTCGAATTAAATCGGATGATGCTGCAGGAATTAGATTAGAAAATGAGACGCTTAAAGTAGTAAATGAGTTATGCTATTTGAGGAGAAAAATAAATGATGATGGTCGAAGTAGAGAGGATATAAAATGTAGATTGGCAATGGCAAGGAAAGCATTTCTGAAGAAGAGAAATTTGTTAACATCGAGTATAGATTTAAGTGTCGGGAAGTCGTTTCTGAAAATATTTGTATGGTGTGTAGCCATGTATGGAAGTGAACGTGGACGATAAATAGTTTAGACAAGAAGAGAATAGAAGCTTTCGAAATGTGGTGCTACAGAAGAATGCTGAAGATTAGATGGGTAGATCACATAACTAATGAGGAGGTATTGAATAGAATTGGAGAGAAAAGAAATTTGTGGCACAACTTGACTAGAAGAAGGGATCGGTTGGTAGGGCATATAATGAGGCATCAAGGGATCAACAATTTAGTATTGGAGGGCAGCGTGGAGGGTAAGAATCGTAGAGGGAAACCAAGAGATGAATACACTAAACAGATTCAGAAGGACGTAGGTTGCAGTAGGTACTGGGAGATGAAGAACCTTGCAGAGAATAGAGTAGCATGGAGAGCTGCCTCAAACCAGTCTCTGGACTGAAGACCACAACAACAACAACCCGTCGGTAGCAGCAGCGTGGAACAGGGAAGTCCAGCCATAGCCAGCAGGCTACAGTCGCACAGCACTTCCAACAAGCAGGAAGCAGCACATGACCGTTCTCCAGCAGCGTTAGCCTGAAACTAGCGAGAATGTCGTTCTATCGGAATCAGTGATGCAGACGGATTGACCAGACACTGAGAATGGGATGACGTGGTTGTAGCAGATTAGACTGCCATTTGCCCTCGTTCAACCAAAGGTGTCAACGCTGCTGTCTGCACGGTGGTGTCTCCAATGCTAGGTGATTTTCGCTGACCCTGCATTTCTCTTCAACACTAGACTGTCTTGGAGCGGCGGATGTTGCATGTTATTACTCCGTACTGTAGGGTTTTCAGACCTACATTGCGAATGCTGTCATACTGCACCGTTTGCACTCCTTACTAGGGCTGGACTCGCTGCGTGGCAGTAATCTTCGAACGTTGCCCTGCTAATGCAGCATTGGCCATCTTCATGAGTAGAGTCGTAATCTCCATGAGCTCTGGATTACGATTATGACTCATTGAGTCGGACTTGTTTCTTTCGGCATCTGTGTCGAGCAATAACTTCGAAAACTTATTATTGCGCCCGGGAATAGAGTTGCTGTGGGACAGTGCTTTTCAGTAAATTGTAGCGGAGAGTAGAAGTAATTCAATTGTGACTTCCATCTACATCTACATTTATACTCCGCAAGCCATCCAACGGTGTGTGGTAGAGGACACTTTACGTGCCACTGTCATTACCTCCCTTTCCTGTTCCAGCCGCGTATGGTTCACGGGAAGAACGACTGCCGGAAACCCTCCGTGCGCGCTCGAATCTCTCTAATTTTACATTCGTGATCTCCTCGGGAGGTAGAGGTAGGGGAAAGCAATATATTCGATACTTCATCCAGAAACGCACCCTCTCGAAACCTGGACAGCGAGCTACACCGCAATGCAGAGCGCCTCTCTTGCAGAGTCTGCCACTTGAGTTTGCTAAACATCTCCATAACGCTATCACGGTTACCAAATAACCCTGTGACGAAACGCGCTGCTCTTCTTTGGATCTTCTCTATCTCCTCTGTCAACCCGACCTGTTACGGATCCCACACTGATGAGCAATACTCAAGTATAGGTCGAACGAGTGTTTTGTAAGCCACCTCCTTTGTTGATGGACTACATTTTCTAAGGGCTCTCCCAATGAATCTCAATCTGGCACCCGCCTTACCAACAATTAATTTTATATGATTATTCCACTTCAAATCGTTCCGTACGCATACTCCCAGATATTTTCCAGAAGTAACTGCTACCAGTGTTTGTTCCGCTGTCATATAATAATACAATAAAGGATTCTTCTTTCTATGTATTCGCAATATATTACATTTGTCTATGTTAAGGGTCAGTTGCCACTCCCTGCACCAAGTGCCTATCTGCTGCAGTTTTCCTGCATTTCGCTGTAATTTTCTAATGCTGCAACTATAGTACAGCGTCATCCGCGAAAAGCCGCATGGAACTTCCGACACTATCTGTTAGGTCATTTATATATGTTGTGAAAAGCAATGGTCCCATAACACTTCCCTGTGGCACGCCAGAGGTTACTTTAACGTCTGTAGACGTCTCTCCATTGAGAACAACATGCTGTGTTCTGTTTGCTAAAATCTCTTCAATCCAGCCACACAGCTGGTCTGATATTCCGTAGGCTCTTACTTTGTTTATCAGGCGACAGCGCGGAACTGTATCCAACGCCTTCTGGAAGTCAAGGAAAATAGCATCTACCTGGGAGCCTGTATCTAATATTTTCTGTGTCTCATGAACAAATAAAGCGAGTTGGGTCTCACACGATCGCTGTTTCCGGGATCGATGTTGATTCCTACAGAGTAGATTCTGGATTTCCAGAAATGACATGATACGTGAGCAAAAAACATGTTCTAAACTTCTACAACAGATCGATGTCAGAGATATAGGCCTCTGCTCGACGACCCTTCTTGAAAACTGGAACTACCTGTGCTCTTTTCCAATCATTTGGAACCTTCGGTTCCTATAGAGACTTGCAGTACACGGCTGTTAGAAGGGGGGCAAGTTCTTTCGCGTACTCTGTGTAGAATCTAATTGGTATCCCGTCAGGTCCAGTGGACGTTCCTCTGTTGAGTGATTTCAGTTGTTTTTCTATTCCTTGAATGTCAGCCATTTTTTAGTTCGTGCGAGGATTTAGAGAAGGAACTGCAGTGCGGTCTTCCTCTGTGAAACAGCTTTGGTAAAAGGTGTTCAGTATTTCAGCTTTACGCGTGTCACCCGCTGTTTCAATGCCATTATCACCCCAGAGTGTCTGGATATGCTGTTTCGATCCACTTACTGATTTAACGTAAGACCAGAACTTCCAAGGATTTTCTGTCAAGGAAATGTGAAATATGTCACTGGCTCAGTTACTAATTCGGCCAACCCAGGCTGAGCGATCGCATTCCTTTACTAAAACCCAATGTGGTGAAAGAGAAAATCGAGTTCCCAGAAGCTGACGGAAGCAGTTAGCAAAGCACGACCGAGCCGAAAGGCGGAGCAGCCGGGCGACGTCGTGGCGTCGTTAGTCACTCGGCCCACGTGTTCCCGGTAACAAGCGGCGCGCTGGCCCGGGCCAGACGGTGGGAAGTCCACCGTGTCACGAGGCGTGGTCCGGCCACTCGTCTCCCTGCGGCCAGCATTAATAGCGGCAGGCGCGCACCTCTGATCATACGGGAATAATTTACCTCCCACACTTCTGTTCTCTAGTCACCGCCTAGATTTGGCGGTTAGGCACGCTTGTCTGTCTTTCTTGCAAGGCAGATCCGAGGAACCTCTGACGACAATTCAGTAGTCAGGAAACGTTCAAGTGCAAACAAACAAACAACTGGAGTGAAGTGCAGTATTTTGCAATCACTCATAACAACTAAAACGATGCATAGGAAACTAAGGCTTTGCGATTGTAATCTGTGAAAGAACGCAGGTTAATTGCTATAGCATTATTAGCGGCGATAGAAGGCTTCACATCTCAGGGCCAATTGTACAAAGCCTTTAATCTTAGCATAAAAAAAATCGTATCAAGTTCAATTGGGAAATCTGTCTGTTAGAAGCGATGGTTCAAGATGATGTGGCCACGAACTAGGATCAATTTTGACTAGAAAATTAGAAAGTTAAGTAAAATTGTAGTCAATTCACAATCTAGCAACACTACAGAATGTAAGTAGGCTGTTTATGTTTTCTTTATGTAAGTAGGCTGTTTAGGTTCTTATATTGGTAACGCCGCCGCCACGTAGCGCTCTCTGTATGAAAATCACTGGCTGTGCTGTGTGCAGTCTGTGGCTAGTTTGCATTGTTGTCTGCCATTGTAGAGGGGCAGCTGGATGTTAACAGCGCGTAGCGTTGCGCAGTTAGAGGTGAGCCGCCAGCAGTGGTGGATGTGAGGAGAGAAATGGCGGAGTTTTGAAATTACATATATTATGACTTGTGATGATATTAAGGTAAATACATTGTTTGTTCTCTATTAAAATCTTTCATTTGCTAACTATCCCTATCAGTAGTTAGTGTCTTCCGTAGTTTGAATCTTTTATTTAGCTGGCAGTAGTGGTGCTCGCTGTATTGCAGTAGTTCGAGTAATGAAGATTTTTGTGAGGTAAGTGATTTTTGAAAGGTGTAGTTTAATGTTACTCTGGGCCATTCTTTTGTAGGGATTATTGGAAGTCAGATTGCGTTGCGCTAAAAATATTGTGTGTCAGCTTAAGCACAGTCTGTCAGGTTAAGCACAGTCGTGTATAAATTGTTCTAAAGGGGACGTTTCATATGTCGACCCTTAGCCTAGGATACCTCACTGGAATCTTCTGATTTTTTCTTGTAGTTTGTGTATTTAGTGTAGCTTTTGTTTATTGCTAGCGCGTAATTGTAGAGAGAATCTCCTTTGTAGTTGCAGTCTTTTATTGTTGTACTGTAAAACAGTTGTGGCATGCATGTAGATTTGCACCAAGTATTTCGCAGCTGCAATTAACTAGATATTATTTTCAGTGCTATGTTAATGTGTTCTCTTATTTTTGCTCTTCAAATTGTGTTTTTCTGTGTTATCGTGTGAAATATTGTCACAATAATGGCGTGTGAAAAACGTAACACTCGGCTCCAAAGTAAACTGAGAAATAATAGTGACGACGAGCGTAGCTTATCAGCACCACTGGGTAGTGAATTAACAGACATTCGAAGTAGTAATTTGGTAATTGTGCATAGGGAGATGGAGCGGGCGGCAAATAATGGTGTAGACAGTGAAACAGGTTGTGAACAGGGAAGCATTATCGATCGATCGGTCGGCAACAGCTCGCCTCAGGAATCTGAAATGACAGGACACAATTTTACAAATACTGTAGATTCAGGTTTTGCGTCCTCACCGTTTTCTCAAATAAGTCAAGACACATTTTCAGCTTGTCAAAATGTGAATGTTGCCGGTGTAAATGCATTGCCGAAAAGAGTAGAGGAACAGATTCCAGACACTAATGCATTGTTATTACAACTAATGCAACAAATGGAACAAAATCAGAGACAAACACAGCAACAGTTAGACACAATGGGACAAAATCTTCAAAAGTTAGACACAATGGAACAGAATCTTCAAAAGTTAGACACAATGGAACAAAATCAGAGACAAACACAGCAAAAGCTGCAAAAGTTAGACACAATGGAACAAAATCTTCGGAAGTTAGACACCACGCTTGAACAAACACGTGAAGATTTAACTACTGAGTTACATAACATTGAATCGAAATGTCAAAAAGTCTGTAATGACGTAAAAACACAAATTTGTGAGCATTTTCAGCCTATTTTTTCGCGGCATGAAAATGCATTACAGAATCACGAAGCAGCCATAAAAGAACTGCAAACTATTGTTCATGAAAATCATGAGACCTTGCAAGCTAAAATGGACTCAGTTGCATCTACCGATTCGGTTACGCAACTTGCAAAAACTCAGGAAAACTTAAAGGACACAGTAGATACTCTGAAAATTGGTTCAGAAAGACACATGGAGGAAATTAGTTCATTATCAGAGAAAGTAGTTGAACTTTCGGATCAGCTAAATAATTTATCTGCGAAGGTAGATGACAATCTGAATGACACAAAACCGGTAGTCTTTAATGACACAGAAGAGTGCGAACAAATTAGGAAACTGAAACAAAATCTGAATCAAATTAATACGCAACACCAAAGAGAAATCCGGGAAGTACAAGATCAGCTGACACAGGTAATACAAGAATTACATATTTCAGAGGACACTCGCACTCCAACACGGGAAGAGGAACTTAGAAATACGGAAAAGCCACAAAATAATAACACAGGGCATTTCGGTAATTATGAAAGAAATTGGCAAGGTACACCGAATTTTGAGATGGAACCGCTGACACGACGTAACAGTGACCGATATGCTACTCGCCGACACGATGATTTTGACTATAAGCTGTTCATTACTACACATAAATTCAAAACGTTTAAGAATTCTGCCAACGACATTCATCCACAAGCGTGGCTCCATTAATTCTCTCATTGTTTCCCTCCCAACTGGTCATTGGAACACAGGTTAGAATTTATGTGTGGCTACTTAGAGAATGAACCAGGTGTAAGAATGCGATCGGTCATCCACGAATGTCACAGTGAAGGAGATTTTTATCATGCCTTCCTCTCAGCATATTGGTCTCAAGCTACACAAGACCGAGTAAAACATAGCATCATAATGATGAAACACTTCGAACAATCTGAATTTTCCAGTCTTGTGAAATATTTTGAAGACATGTTGCACAAGAATCAATACCTGTCAAACCCATACAGCCCCTCAGAACTCATCCGCATTTGCTTAATCAAACTGCCTGAACATTTATGACATATTATTTTAGCAGGACGTTGCAAAGACGACATTGAAGCTTTTCAGGGACTGTTACAAGAATTAGAAATTGACACAGACAGTCGCGGGATGCGAAAACAGGAAAACAATCACTACAGGTCACATCCGTCACAATTCCATGACGACAGAAATGATAACTGGACGCGACAAGGCTATTCTCACCACACAAATCATGAGCAAAATAGACACCACCCGTATGACAACCGTTGGCAGAGTAGTCATAATTACAGGGAAAGATCACCTCTCCGCAGTAATGACTATCACAGAGACAATCAGAGAAATAGACAATATGGGAACCAAAATAATTATTATCAAGGGAGACAGAATAACTTTAGACGCAACGGTCCAGCGCACAGTTACGATTCAGGGAGAAATTCTCCACCACGTGACCGACAAGAAAGAAACTATGGAATCTACCGACATGACGACAGACGATATGATCGTAACGACAGACCTGAATTGCATCAGAACTGGCGAGATTTAAACAGAGCAGAGCACTCTTGTCACGATGAATTTGTAGAAGTTAGGTCTTTTAATCCCAGTACCGACGCGCGCCAACAAAGAAACAGACAATGACTCACACCGCAGGCAGCCACTTGCGCCCGCTGGCTCAGGGAAAATTAACATTGACGCTAACCTTGAGCAAAATTCCAGTATTCTTTACCGACGTATACCACATGATAATTGCGTTAAAGTTGAAACTCTGCGCGCTATAAAGGGTAAAAGATTGCAGCACATTTCACATGTAGAACCGTTTATTGAAAGATAATCTGCTTTTTAACTTTGTCTTTGCCATAAAACGTTTCACTTCACGTTACTAGTATGCTTTAGAAACTGTTACCATGCAACAATGTTTAAAGTTAAATATCCAGTCAAGAACCAAGAGAACTTATTCAAACAGAAATTACGAATGCATTGTTATTGTGAACAGGCGACACAGTGTTATTGTGTGTGTTCATTCTTGCTTGTTAGTTGCACGATTATGTAACGACTATAAGGCTCACATACTTGGAACATATACCGGCACTGGTAATGAAATTTTCATGCAACATTTTGGTTTGCTTGAGAGTGGATTCTGGATTTAAGGTACTTTCAGTGAGATACCAGATGAGACAGTGGTTAGTTTATGTGACAGCTACACAATTTTATCACGACGCTACTAATGAGCGACAATTTACAGTGTTGCTTTTGCGGTGTTTCTGTTTTATATCTGCACAGTTTTTCTGTATTATTCTGGAAAGTAAAACATGTTTTAGTAGTAACTTTTGTGGTATAGCTACAAGGAGACAGCCTTTTCTGTAGCACAACAATACGTTACAGCACAGTACTTTCTTCATCACGGCAATAAGCGTAATAAGTATGATATCTATACGCAAAGCATTTCACTTTGTTTATCATGAGGTCAGTACATTGACTTCTGCAGAACTTAGCTTTCGGAGGACGATAACTACGACACTTCCACAGAGATTATCTTACAGGAAGACGCATATTTAGCGCTACAGGACACGTATTTGAGTGATTAATTTTGTACTAAAAACATTTATTTTCAAACATATTTGAAATACGATGATACAAAGGTTTTCCGTAATACATTTCATTCCATTCTTGTAATCTGTAACACCTGAGGGTATAATTACAATAATCCTCATGGGGGTACACGCCTACTTTGTGTATCATGTGTTTGGCAAGCGCAAGGAGCCCTAGCTAATATGGTATTTGCTTATACAATTTAACACATCGGTACCATATTTCTCTAACACATAAATTACACAGCTATCTGATCATTTAACATGTTTTTTACTACGTCAGTGACACATGTTTACGTAATTACATCATTGGGTAACTTCACACTTATGAAATTGTATTCTGTCCGTACTGTGTGAACTTTCATATTTCTTCGGAACCATTGTGATACTATGAGAGCTTTGAATGATGTATTTGGTATGGGATCATGATTTTTAAAGTACGTTTGAGGTAGATGACACTATTGACATGAGCAGAGAATTTTCTTTAGGTTTTGAAATTATTGCAGAAAGCTACGACGATTTTGAGATTTGACTGAGGTGTTATGATGTTATTTTTATGACGACGATGTGTATTATGCTGTTGAGGTATGTTTATGTCAATAAGATGATGCTACCATATATGAGGAATGTGATTACGTGTTTATATGTATAGGAATAATGAAAGAAGTTAAGGACTCTTGACTTGTGAAAAAGGATGTTGGAAACCGAGAATAGTACTTTAAGAGTTATGAAATGTGTGTAAATGCGTGAATGTATCACAATGCCTGCGAAAATTTTTTTGGACACTGTTATATTCATAGGATTTTGTTTCTACACACTTGTGACGTAAATTTTCGACCTGTGAAATTTTCATATGAGACTGTCACTGTAGCGGAAACTGGTGTCGTAAATATTTCTGTAAGAAAGTTAAGTGACCACCTGCACTTAATGCGTCGTGGGCACACAGCTGTGTCAAACACCTGGAGAACAAGCCATTAGGGTGTGCCTTTCCGGAAGCACAGGTAGAAAAAAAAAGGAAAAAAGGCAGGCCTTTTCCTCGCCATTGACATTCCTTTAGAGAAAATATTGCAAATGCGACACCCTCATTACTTCCATTAACCTTGCTATTGACATTCCTTTGTAGAAAGCATCGCAAATATTACACGCTCATTACCTGAAAACATATGATTACTCGTACTTTGTGCTAATTACTGAAATGCTTATGAATTGATGGGAAATATTCGTACATCTGCACACCTGATTATGACAAGTGTCTTTCTACGAGAGTTGAGAGCTACTGACTTACGAAATGCCACATGACTATTGAATGATATTTTTATGCTTTGGTTTGCGTAATTGCTTATTTCATTTGATATCTGGTTTCCAGCTGTGTTGCAGCATTGCTTTTATAAAATAAAATGCATTTGCTAATGTGAACACTTTCTGTCAACAGATCTATTAAATAATTATTTTATGATCCACATTCTTTAAAAAAGGAGCACTTGGAAAGGAAAGAACAATAAGAAGGAACTAGTAACAGTAACACATAATTTTCTTTTCAAGTACATGGTAATATTTCTTTTTACAATAAGTTGTTGTGGTGCACCACTTTAATTACATAGACATTAAGATGTGAATAGACATTTCCCTTGTCTGCACTGTTGTTTTTACTGTAATATTTTTTCTGCTTGAGCTATGTCATGTTTAGGTATAAGTTGCTGCTGTTTGCCAGGCATAGTGTTATTGAATTTAACTTTGTATTACTCTGTTAAGCTTTTCTTGTTGCTGCACATTGGCTCATATTAGTTGTAATTTTGCATTTTATCTGTTAATTTAGATTTACTGCTGCTTGCTTTGCAAATTGGCATTTTTTGTCATTGCTGTTTGTGTTGATTTGTTGTATGCTGCTGCATTGCCTCGTCCCTTAGTTTAGCATCTGAGCTCAGTAGATTTAAGTTAGCTTAAGAGGGGTAGACTATATAAGAAACTAACTATGATGACTTGGAAGAAATGTATTGAGAAGCTATATGAAAATGGTTTGGGCAAAAAAAAAGGATACTGTACAGTGGAGAAAAACTATTTTTGACAGAGGATGTGAACAGAATACAGAAGGCAGGCTTAGATAGGACTTTTGGGAATAATGATGAATGAAGGGAGATCTCCAAGAAGCAAAGAAAGTTTTGTTTGCAAAATACTGCAATGAAACAAACCCTGTCCTTTCCTTTTGTGTTATCCCACTATGTGTTTGGGTACCCGTGTGTAATTATGTTCTTCCTGTCTTTATATGTTTATCTGATAAGACTTATGTTGTAGAATTTTTCTAATACTCCGCTACATGAACTATGATGAGGAATACTGTTATCCTCAAATATAATTTGCATTAATAATATGTTATTTACCTTGTAAAGATGCTTAGACATTATTTATTCTGTTTTGTTTTAATGCTAATGTGTAAAGTTGACGTTTCAAAAGTTATTCTGATCCTTTAAGTATTTACTTATGTCATAATTCCTGTAACACTGATGTATATGTTTATTTCTATTGTTTTGTAGAGCCTATATTACTACAAATGTTATCTGTATTGTTATGTTTTTAATGATGTATTTTGTACCTTTGTAATTGTATTCTTACGTCATAAAATTGTAATTGACACCAGTTCATCATATTACTAACTTGTAAGCATTCATTTCACTGCACACTTTTCTGTTGGTCATACTATATGGACACTATGTGAGAAGTTGGGACTGTTAGTGTTTGCACGAGTGTTACTAATTCAGCAAGGGACTGGATAACAGCATTGCTGGTTCTAAGGACAATTCCAAAAAACTTTGTGAGTGCACAAGTGGTGGTTCATGGACTTGCTATATTGTCCGCAAGACTCTTCGATGGTGATTGTGCACCTGCACAGTCACAACAGATGGCTGCTGGCCATCTCTACAAGTGGGTCTACACCTTTGCTGACTCACCAATACCATTATTTCTACAAGGACTGCAGTGGGTCTGCTCTGTGATGCCCTACCTACCAATCTTCTTCAAAATGTCGAATGACTCTGCTGTGGGTTTGCTCTGTTGTGGCCCATTACCTGTCAACATGTCAAGAGTCAGCACTGTCTTTCCGTTGGAAGGACAACACTACTTCTTCAAGACTGCATGGAAATCCACTACTTCTGTCTGCAATTTCTTTTACTAATGAGAAACTGTAATTACTATTATGATGAATGATCAGGACTATCTTTATGGACTGTGAGAAAATTTTAGCCTTTGACCAACATTGTATCAATAAGTGTGTGCATTTTATATCTTTGTTACTGTAATTGTGAAAAATTTTTGTCAAATCTGTATTGGCCAGTGCCCAACACCATTTGAAAAAATTTTTTGTGGGGAGCATGGGGGCTATGTAAGTCGGCTGTTTATGTTTTCTTTATGTAAGTAGGCTGTTTAGGTTCTTATATTGGTAACGCCGCCGCCACGTAGCGCTCTCTGTATGAAAATCACTGGCTGTGCTGTGTGCAGTCTGTGGCTAGTTTGCATTGTTGTCTGCCATTGTAGAGGGGCAGCTGGATGTTAACAGCGCGTAGCGTTGCGCAGTTAGAGGTGAGCCGCCAGCAGTGGTGGATGTGAGGAGAGAGATGGCGGAGTTTTGAAATTACATATATTATGACTTGTGATGATATTAAGGTAAATACATTGTTTGTTCTCTATTAAAATCTTTCATTTGCTAACTATCCCTATCAGTAGTTAGTGCCTTCCGTAGTTTGAATCTTTTATTTAGCTGGCAGTAGTGGTGCTCGCTGTATTGCAGTAGTTCGAGTAATGAAGATTTTTGTGAGGTAAGTGATTTTTGAAAGGTGTAGTTTAATGTTACTCTGGGCCATTCTTTTGTAGGGATTATTGGAAGTCAGATTGCGTTGCGCTAAAAATATTGTGTGTCAGCTTAAGCACAGTCTGTCAGGTTAAGCACAGTCGTGTAAAATTGTTCTAAAGGGGACGTTTCAAGAAGAAAAAATTTCGTTTCGTGTATACAGATGAAAATGACATAAGTAATGAGCGCAGATAGTAATTGCTCTCAACAGAGTACTAGAAGAAGGCTCGTAATTAATATGAGCAAGTCTAAAGGCATTTCATAACCGGATTAAGAAAGGAAAGTTCGAAACATTTCCAGCGAACCACAAGTACTTGCAGTTTGACGGCAACCAACTGAAAATCTCTTACAAAATTGTTCTCTAGGCTTTAATGGTAGTAACTAAATACTTCATACTAAAATCTACGCAAGTCAGTATTCAAGAGAGTTAGAAAGTGACTAGTGAACGGCGACATCATGCATTAACTGTTATGACAGTTGCCAGAGTTTACAAACCGAAACAGTGAGTGCATCGTTAATCAGCCAGTAAATACGAATTTACGTATAGACAGAAAACCACATAAACTGTCACCAACGCTCTCTGTTACACATGTTTACATTATGCTGTGCAAACAGCTGAAAGTAGGCGTAACGCCACGATGGCCATCTGTTAGTATTCGTAATTAAATCAACAGGGGCAGGGTGCTGAACAATGTACTCTCGAATTCGATATTTTATCTTAAAATTACACTATGCCGTACGAGAATGCTTTCTTGATCATTCCCACTGAAATACTTTTCGAACTAAGATTTGTTCTCGTGTTTAGTGAATTAAATTCGAGGCGACATCTTCGTTTGCTAAAGGTATCTTATGAGGCTTTTTGTTCTTATGCAAGCTCAAGACGATTTCTAGCAATAAATCTTTTTCGGCTGTGGAGAAATTTGAAAAGCGCTTCTTCTGCTTGTTTCCTCCAGCTCTTCAAATGGCTCAAATGGCTCTGAGCACTATGGAACTTAACATATGAGGTCATCAGTCCTCTAGAACTTAGAACTACTTAAACCTAACTAACCTAAAGACATCACACACATCCATGTCGGAGGCAGGATTCGAACCTGCGACCGTAGCGGTCGTACAGTTCCAGACTGAAGCGTCTAGAACCGCTCTACAAAACAAAACCGTCTATGACGAATTCTGTGTAACTAAATTATTGAGTTGCAATATACGATTAATATCTGCCGTCGAATTACGATAATCTTGTCGACAGCGCACTTTGCGGTTCACTAAAGTAAAAAATGGGTCTTTAATCACCGAAGTTTACATAGTCGGGTCTAAGGCTTGAGTGTATACAGTCCCGTTGTACTTTCCTCTATTTACTTTGGGGACCTGTATGATTGAACACATGCAAACTTGAATCGCATTTTGTATGGAAGTAGTAGACGGCGATATGTTAACATTGCAAAAATAGCATAGCTTGGAAAACCGCTTATAATTTTTAACGGTGTGTTGAACACCCGGAAGAACAAGATTAATCTATGACACCAAGAAAATCAGAGGGACTGCGCTGTACCAGCGACAGACTACAACTTCTCTGTAGCAGCGAACGACTGCAACTGCGGCAGAGACTGCTCTGACCTGCGAATCTATTGCAGCTCTCGTTTGACAGGGGCAAAGATATTTTATGTCTCAGACAGCGCCTGTGATTTGTCGTTCTAGCAAGTGAGCAGTACATCGAGATTACATTTGCTCCAGCAGGGTGGTGAACCCCTTACAACCTGTCATGTGTCAAGGACGCAGTGAATTCCCTCTCATTAACAGCTCGGTACGGGGTAAGGAACGAAGCTTCATCATATGCCGCCGCGCGGTATTAGCCGAGCGGTCTTAGGCGCTGCAGTCACAGCCTGTGCGGCTGGTCCCGGCGGAGGTTCGAGTCCTCCCTCGGGCATGTGTGTGTGTGTGTGTGTGTGTGTGTGTGTGTGTGTGTTTGTTTGTGTTTGTCCTTATGATAATTTAGGTTAAGTAGTGTGTAAGCTTAGGGACTGATGACCTTAGCAGTTAAGTCCCATAAGATTTCACACACATTTTTTTTTTCATCATATGCCCTGTGAACGGTCTAGGGTGGGAGCCCACGCTGGGTCAAAAGGCTTGTAAAAGCAGCTTATCGAAAGACTCAGAGACGAAGTTTCGAAATTTCATCAAAGATCTGAATATTCGATTCAAGCACACACTCGCGTATTTTTATTTTTTATTTATTTATTCATTCATTTATTTTTTGAGGAACGTCTTTACTGAAAAATCCCCTTTATAAAGTGATGCTAGGCGGAAGCAGGACAGAATCTGAAACAAGATCTCAGGTCCCTTATTTCTAGAGGAAGAACATCCAGTGAGAGAGAGGAGAGACGCTGTGTCTCCCCCATCTCCCCCCGCCCCCTCCCTCACACCAGGGCCACTTGCAGCACCTAAGCTACGTCTCCTAACCGCCACTGTTTGTGTGCGTCTGGGTACAGTACCGGAGATTACACCGACACCAAGTAATACGAAGGGTCTTCCATGGACTGTAGTGAAATGAGCAACACAGAGGTGACAAAAGTCATGGGACACCTCCTAATATCACGTCGGGCTTCCTTTTGCCCGGCGTCATGCAGGAACTCGAGGTGACATGGACTGGATAAGTCGTTGGAAGTCCGCTGGGAAAATACTGAGCCATGCTGTCTCTATAGCCGTCCATAACTGCGAAAGATTTGCTGGTGCAGGATTCTGTGCATGAACTGACCTCTCGATTGTGTCCCATTAATGCTCGATGGGTGTCATGTCGGATGATCTGGGTGGCCAAATCATTCGTTCCCTATACTGAATAATGATTCTCACGGTGTGAAGTATTTGGACCAGCCTATTCTCTTTTCTGTGTTCACTCTAAGTCGCTGACTTTTAGCCATACCTACGCAGAGCGCGATACATTTCTGCCCCGAGAAGCAGCAGCTGTTTTTCTGTTGTCGGCGCCAGTAGAGAGAAGCCGACGAAGGCACCACGTACCTGCCAACTGCGATGACGTGATTGGAGACGCAACTCAGGTCTCCGAGGCGCTCGCGTTTCCACTCCTTGTGGGGTGGTATTCCGGCCACGTTCCGCAGCTGTGATTCAGCTGTAGCCTCCCGCGCTTCTGCCCCGCATTCTCATACTGCCAGTGCACACTTGCCTGAACTTCCAGGAACACTGGTCACCACTTTATTTGCAGAGATTCCGTGTACCGTTCCATTCCAGAAGGCGCGAACGTAAGGCGTGAGAACCATTCCAATCAGTTCGTGCTGCACCAGTTTATTCCCCGTCTCTTACTGTTCACTTTGATGAAAGAAAAATAACTTTGGTGTATTTCATATTTTCTCATATCTTATTTTTTACAGTTATGTAGCAATAAAGGTCACTGTTTGTTGATGAAGAAAATTCAATCTTTTGGTGCAGTGGAACAGTGTATTTCACAAGAAAACAGCAATACTTCAAGAGATGAAAGATTGTGTCATTTAAAAGGGAAAAAAATCAGGAAGGTATGAGACCTAATTTTCTCGTATTCGGAACTGCAGCCGTTGGAAACTCGCCGTCGTTTTCTTGATGTCCACATTAAAGCGCGTATCATTTGAACTTTATACCCGCCCCCGATTATTGTTTGAAGAATAATTCCAAGAATGTAATCTCATACTTGAAGTACAAAGTCTGCAGGCATTCACGGCCGTTGTGTACGAAGATAAAATTTTCTATAATCTGATGGGACCTGATCAGCCAGGAAATTTTACTTTCAGAAGAGGTATTATTTACAGGCGTTTTCAGTGCGGGTGCATACTTGAAAGACAATTGTAAGATACCGATTTGTGTTTAACAACATTTTAGAACCAGATCCGAAAACACACATTTCATAACTCAACATATAAAGAGAAATTGATAGAATACACAACACGTAAATTCTTCATTTGAGCAGCCATAGTGTCCGTTGTTGCTGTACAGTTATTGGTAACAAATGCGTATTTATTTCACCATACTCGTATCGCTGCATTCCTTTAAAACGCCGACAGTGAGTCTGGAATCACACATACACACATTTTCGATTTTGATTCGATTCTAGAGATGAAAACAGTTCTAGAGGTATGTGTGATTTTTTTGCTTACAGATCTTATGTCGATTGCAGATTATATTTGAAAATGTTGTCTATGTGTAACTAATATCTTCCCTCTTTCCTTCAGGATTATGTTGCAGCACGTATCATCCTGTACCTGCAGCCCATTCATAGTTCATTCTGTCCTCTTAACACCTGAAGAAGACGAAATAATGAAAGTTTCAATGTTTGCACAAATCCTTCGTGAAGTATTAAGGTATTAATACAAATATAAATGTATTCCTTACTAACATCAAGTATATGGTCGTAGTTGCTTTACACCAATCTTTTAGTACTATTTAGAATCCAGATTTCTGTGTAAATAACTGTTTTTTTTTTCAGTTCAATAAGCGCAACTGCTCTTTGCTGCGTATCTGGTTTTAAAATATTTTCTTTTGTGGTGGAGGTCCGTCGCTTTTGTTGAATCCACCTGCCCGTTTACGTATTCAACCGTAGGTACATTCCTCATATCAGAACAAAAACCTGCAACAAATCATGCTTAAAGCTCTGAAAACTAAGGCCCAAATAGGATAAAAATTTCTCTATCAGTCACGACTCTGTCAAATAAATAATTTATCAGTCAATAATCTGCTGCCGTGGTAGCACAAATACCGTTTCACACAAGGTCACGGCTGCACTTGCTGATCGTTGCCCTCGCCATAACAGGCGCTACGTTTCCCGAGTGTTATGTTCAAGCTGAAATAGATGAAATAGATGAAATAGATGAAATGTATGACGAGATAAAAGAAATTATTCAGGTAGTGAAGGGAGATGAAAATTTAATAGTCATGGGTGACTGGAATTCGTCAGTAGGAAAAGGGAGAGAAGGAAACATAGTAGGTGAATATGGATTGGGGGGAAGGAATGAAAGAGGAAGCCGCCTTGTAGAATTTTGCACAGAGCATAAATTAATCATAGCTAACACTTGGTTCAAGAATCATGAAAGGAGGCTGTATACATGGAAGAAGCCTGGAGATACTGACAGGTTTCAGATAGATTATATAATGGTAAGACAGAGATTTAGGAACCAGGTTTTAAATTGTAAGACATTTCCTGGGGCAGATGTAGATTCTGACCACAATCTATTGGTTATGAACTGCAGATTGAAACTGAAGAAACTGCAAAAAGGTGGGAATTTAAGGAGATGGGACCTGGATAAACTGAAAGAACCAGAGGTTGTAGAGAGTTTCAGGGAGAGCATTAGGGAACAATTGACAGGAATGGGGGAAAGAAATACAGTAGAAGAAGAATGGGTAGCTCTGAGGGATGAAGTGGTGAAGGCAGCAGAGGATCAAGTAGGTAAAAAGACGCGGGCTAATAGAAATCCTTGGGTAACAGAAGAAATATTGAATTTAATTGATGAAAGGAGAAAATATAAAAATGCAGTAAATGAAGCAGGCAAAAAGGAATACAAACGTCTCAAAAATGAAATCGACAGGAAGTGCAAAATGGCTAAGCAGGGATGGCTAGAGGACAAATGTAAGGATGTAGAGGCTTGTCTCACTAGGGGTAAGATAGATACTGCCTACAGGAAAATTAAAGAGACCTTTGGAGAGAAGAGAACCACTTGTATGAATATCAAGAGCTCAGATGGCAACCCAGTTCTAAGCAAAGAAGGGAAAGCAGAAAGGTGGAAGGAGTATATAGAGGGTTTATACAAGGGCAATGTACTTGAGGACAATATTATGGAAATGGAAGAGGATGTAGATGAAGATGAAATGGGAGATAAGATACTGCGTGAAGAGTTTGACAGAGCACTGAAAGACCTGAGTCAAAACAAGGCCCCGGGAGTAGACAACATTCCATTTGAACTACTGATGGCCTCAGGAGAGCCAGTCATGACAAAACTCTACCATCTGGTGAGCACGATGTATCAGACAGGCGAGATACCCTCAGACTTTAAGAAGAATATAATAATTCCAATCCCAAAGAAAGCAGGTGTTGACAGATGTGAGAGTTACCGAACTATCAGTTTAATAAGTCACAGCTGCAAAATACTAACGCGAATTCTTTACAGACGAATGGAAAAACTGGTAGAAGCCGACCTCGGGGAAGATCAGTTTGGATTCCGTAGAAATGTTGGAACACGTGAGGCAATACTGACCTTACGACTTATCTTGGAAGAAAGATTAAGAAAAGGCAAACCTACGTTTCTAGCATTTGTAGACTTAGAGAAAGCTTTTGACAATGTTGACTGGAATACTCTCTTTCAAATTCTGAAGGTGGCAGGGGTAAAATACAGGGAGCGAAGGGCTATTTACAATTTGTACAGAAACCAGATGGCAGTTATAAGAGTCGAGGGGCATGAAAGGGAAGCAGTGGTTGGGAAAGGAGTGAGACAGGGTTGTAGCCTCTCCCCGATGTTATTCAATCTGTATATTGAGCAAGCAGTAAAGGAAACAAAAGAAAAATTCGGAGTAGGTATTAAAATTCATGGAGAAGAAGTAAAAACTTTGAGGTTCGCCGATGACATTGTAATTCTGTCAGAGACAGCAAAGGACTTGGAAGAGCAGTTGAACGGAATGGACAGTGTCTTGAAAAGAGGATATAAGATGAACATCAACAAAAGCAAAACGAGGATAATGGAATGTAGTCAAATTAAGTCGGGTGATGCTGAGGGAATTAGATTAGGAAATGAGACACTTAAAGTAGTAAAGGAGTTTTGCTATTTAGGGAGTAAAATAACCGATGATGGTCGAAGTAGAGAGGATATAAAATGTAGACTGGCAATGGCAAGGAAAGCGTTTCTCAAGAAGAGAAATTTGTTAACATCGAATATAGATTTAGGTGTCAGGAAGTCGTTTCTGAAAGTATTTGTATGGAGTGTAGCCATGTATGGAAGTGAGACATGGACGATAACTAGTTTGGACAAGAAGAGAATAGAAGCTTTCGAAATGTGGTGCTACAGAAGAATGCTGAAGATAAGGTGGGTAGATCACGTAACTAATGAGGAGGTATTGAATAGGATTGGGGAGAAGAGAAGTTTGTGGCACAACTTGACTAGAAGAAGGGATCGGTTGGTAGGACATGTTCTGAGGCATCGAGGGATCACAAATTTAGCATTGGAGGGCAGCGTGGAGGGTAAAAATCGTAGAGGGAGACCAAGAGATCAATACACTAAGCAGATTCAGAAGGATGTAGGTTGCAGTAGGTACTGGGAGATGAAGAAGCTTGCACAGGATAGAGTAGCATGGAGAGCTGCATCAAACCAGTCTCAGGACTGAAGACCACAACAACAACAACATGTTCAAGCTATCGCAAACACCAAGTGGAAGTAGTGTGAAGCACCATTCTGTCGGTAGACGATATCGGTTTGCCGGTTTCTTACCTGTGAAGTTAGCCTGCTTGGCAACCTGGCCAGATATCTGTGTCACCTGCTGATTTGTTCGGTGGAAATAACGTACCGAAAATTTTGATTTGTGTGGCTGCACACAATGCTTTATATTTTGTTATGTTGCAAAAATTTCGGAAAATAGTGCAGGGACCATCCATTAACTGTACCAACTACAAGACAGACGTTGCTTCACTCTTAAAGAAATTTTCACTCGAAAGTTATTTCCCTCCGTTTGCTGTTACATGCGGAGGCAAACTCAAAGAGATTCACTGTCTTCTTGGGCGTCAAAGCTTGCAGTAATTTTAGACCGTAAGATTTCTGGTTCAGTTTTTTTTTCTACGGTCAACAAAACGGTCATGGATGTTTAGCTCTCAGCTTGCTATATTTGTCGATTTCTGTGAAATCAGTGGGAAGCGTGGGGGACGGAAGTACACTG
The DNA here is from genome assembly GCF_023864275.1 of Schistocerca cancellata. Lineage (NCBI taxonomy): Eukaryota > Metazoa > Arthropoda > Insecta > Orthoptera > Acrididae > Schistocerca > Schistocerca cancellata. The sequence continues at coordinate 485,748,182 of NC_064628.1, forward strand.
TTGAGCCAAGAATAAAACAAGTTTTTGAAATGTGTTACAGAGAAGTGTTGCAGATTAGGTGGATGTATCGGGTGACTAATGAGGTGGTAGTGAATCGAGGTAATGAGAAAAGAAATTTATGTCACAACTTGACGATAAAAATTGATCGGTTGTCAGTCCAAAACGTTTCGAGACTGGATTAATAAAAAACATAGAAACTTTACGATGGTGGTTTTAACGCTTCGGGTGTTTTGCATAGTCTCCCATCGCTTGAGTACAAGGCAAATAACTCTCATACGATCATGTAAAAGTGTCGGAGAAGTCCTCCATTGGGATGTTGAACTCGCGCGCCACATGGGCTTGAACGTCGATTATGTTGACCCTTCATGTCAATTTTTGCAGTTTGTCGTTTTGTGGTAGGCTGCTATTGATAAACATCAAGTCTCGTCACCAGTGACCATGTTTCTACCGGAAAAGAATTGTCCGCATTTTGCACTCCAGTCAAGTCGCGACAGGCGCCCCCGCGTCTTTTTTGGCCGGGAGTCAAGATGTGCGGTTAAAACTTTGCACGCACTTTTCTCTTCTTCGAAGCATTCTGGAGAATATCTTGAACACTTGATTTAGAGACGTTGCTCCATTCCGATTTGTGACGCAACAACGATGGCACACTGCCGTCGTACGCCCACTTATTTTACACTTATTTTACACGTCTGGAGTTTACAATGTGTCATCTATTCACCGTAGTTATGCGCTAACGTCGCTTTTGCGCTAGGTATAAAATCAGTCTGGAACTTTTTCGGCGTACTTTGCATATTGAGACGTCAAGCAAAGGGACAGTCAATTTGGTAACAAAAAGGGGATGTGTGTTTTTGTGGGGGGAGGGAATGACGTAAACGTTGTAGAGGAAGACCAAGGCCTGACTACAAAAAGGGGATTAGATTTAATGTAGGTTGCAATAATTACGCAGAGATGAAGAGTGTTGCGCATGGTATGATAGCGTGGCATGTAAAGCTGCATGAAACAAGATTTCGGAGTGAAGACCATAGCAACAAACAAGAATAAAGAAAACACGCGCTCGACCTACTTCTTTTGTCATTGGTGGTCGACCGCAGGCACCACTGGTTACGAGCTGTGTATACTAGCGTAGAAGGGATTAACAAACTGTGCATCTGCAAATCCCTTTCTGAAGTGTTGTGCTTCTGTTATAACAAACCCATATAAGTTTACGCGTTCTCGGCATTTGTCGCCGCCTGTTCGAGCTGTTAATTGCCGCTGCGCTGTGATGGAGCAAAACATAATTCCACGAGTTCTGAAAACGACTACCAAGTTCCGAATTGTTACGTCTAAAATATAGCTACGATACATAGGTGATAACATCTTACTTATTTATAATAAGCATTCACAGTATCTGATGGTCTTGGTGGCACTGTTCAGGAAAGTGAGCCCGGTGCTCACGTTATTTTCATTGCCTTGTTGATATCTCTCTTACGAGGGAGAGTGGCCAGCAAAAACGCTCGCAGCTGTTACGGGTAATGCATTGATGAATTCGCTCCGCCTATGCGGAAGAGCCCTTCAAGTCCGCTATTAAGCCATTCAGGCGCTAACAATGCCCGACTCCTTTCAGCTGGCCCCGGCGGTTCCACAAAAGGAGGAGGCTAACAAAAGGTCTGATGCCACGCCGGCACACGAAACTGATATGATTCGGACAGCGGGCTCTCGGGGCCGCAGGTCTTAATAAGTCTTTATCCGCGTGCCATATTCTGCCACCGCCTGTCATTCCTTAAGAAAGCTCCGATATTAGCGACTCTTCCGCTGGTTCCCCCGTCAGTTGAAGGCGGCGACTGCGTTACTTAAAAGGAAAATGATGCAGCAATAAATTTCAAACAGTCACTCTATGGTTAAACACAACTTACTGCTTCCGTATCTCTCATTATATGTTTGCTACATTTGGCAAGTGACCCAGTCATGTTTAAGGGAACTATAAGAAACGATTTCATAAACGTCTGAGCGGTATCTCTTTATTTGTCTTGATCTCAATGGTAATGCCTCAGCCTTTAATCGTAAACCTTCCCGCTTCGAAAACTGTGGGCTTTAAATTATTTAAGTTAACAGTTGTAAGTTCTATAAGCTTATCGGAAATTCGAAGGATATTTACTTTCGTTTTAGGGTAAGCAACCCGCGTTTGATGACACTTTTATTTGCCTCTTACAGTGCCCTTGTAGACTTGTGGCGTAATAAGTAACGACGGGTAGCTAGAATTAAATATTATTTTCGGTGAAATGTCATGTTGGTTAAGTCATAATACAATATTGCATGAAGGTAGAGAGAAAATAGATGCGATAAAGAATTATATTTCTTATGGGATTCTCTTGAATAACACGTATTTGAATGATGCAATGCATGTGCCATTACTCGCGAACACAGAGCAGTTGAATTCAGAGTAAACGTTTGAAAACAAGTCGAATTAAACATATTTTTAGGTGCTGGTGTCCCTCAGCCCATATATATTTGATAAATGTCATAGTACCGCCTTGAGTTGCCGGTGAAATTCTTTATTTACCCAACCAGTTTCTGACGACTGACCATCATCAGGTTCATTAAAATTTCACATCTTCATGTCAGGCGAAAAATAAAATCTGTTAAAAATAAAATCTTTTAATAAAGTTAACGCCGGTTATAGTTATAACATAAATGAGTACATTACATAGCACGGTTCTTATGAAAAAAATGGTTCATATGGCTCTAAGCACTATGGGACGTAACATCTTAGGTCATCAGTCCCCTAGAGTTAGAACTACCTAAATCTAACTATCCTAAGGACATCACACACATCCATGCCCGAGGCAGGATTCGAAGCTGCAACCGTAGCAACAGCGCGGTTCCGGACTGAAGCGCCTAGAACCGCTCGTCCACAGCGGCCGACAAGGTTTTTATAGATTGATGACGTAATTTATATTACGCTATGACAACTGTCTAATTCGTTGTTTTATCATTTAGCAACAATAATTTTATATTTCGATTAACATGAAACTGTGAATTCATTTATGAACCTGATGACAGTCAGTAGATCATAACTGGTTGTGTAAACAACGAATTTTACCGGCAGCGCAAGGCAATTATATGACATCTTTCAAAGAACTGCCTTCGTGCAATCTATAGACTTTACATCATATATTTATACTGACAATCACTACGATTTAATTTAAGGATTTACAATGAAGAAGTTGCATATTTCCTGAAACCACGGAGGAACTAAATGGCTTGGGACTTAGAAAAATATTACAGAGAAAATGTTGACATATTCGTACCTATAAGGGTCTGTTGGTTCCTTTAGTATGTGATCACCAAATTTTATATTGTATTATTGCTGTATCAGTCTCAAGTAGCTCTCTTTGCTTTCTGTGTACAAGGCAGTTGCTCCATTATATCTTTTCATAATGTGCTTATTGTAATTACTGCGATTGGTTGTTGTGGGTTTCTCACGACGATTGAGTCTAAATGAGTTCATATTCGTGTAATCGCGCCTGGAAGTTTCGTCCAACCGAATGCTTAAAAGTGCTTTGTGTATAAGAGATAAAACATGTGACTTAAGTAACATTCCTTAACCCAAAAATTATTGTGGTCGGTCCCGGCACAAGCAAACAATGATCGGTCACGGCACAAACAAACAATGAATAAGAAAGTGATATGCAGGAACCCATTTGGAATTTGCTGTTGCAAACATCTAGTGAACTACAAAGAAACAGAGTCCTCCTTTAAGGGGAGCCGGAGGTGGTCAAATCCAAAAAATTACGATTTTTTTTTTTTTTTTGCTACCGAAAATTAATTGGAACATTCCTCTTCAATATAAACTTTGAATTATTGTTCTACTCGCCCTAGAAGTGGAGTTATTACCATTTTCCCCCACGCCTGCAGAGGAAATGGGCGGCCGCTGAATGCATCTAACACCCTCTCGTGACTTCCTGGCGAACTGCTTGGGATTTTCTCGGCCTGTTACGCATACAGCGCCTTATGTTACGCATGCAGCGAGTGTGCAAGGGTTGGCTACATTGTTTTCTGTGACAAATGAAGCGCTAAGAGCGCGGAACATCGTCTCTTTGCTGTTTACCGCTTCGAATTAGTTCAGTGTTGCGCCTGTTGTTGGTAGTATTATACTTCTTGTGTAAAGCGTTGTTCTGGTTACGATGCCACGTTTTAGTAACCGTGTATGTAAGAAGAGGAAGAACGTAGGGAAAAGAAAATTAACACTAATACCAAGTTGCAATACTACAATTACTGAAACAGTGCGTTCTTCTGCTAAGCAACACATGGCCGGCCATAGCCCTGTGACATCTTCTAGCAAATACTACCTTGGGGATGGTGACTCCAAAGGTTTCAAGACTATAGAGGAACTGAAACCATATGGAAATGAATTTGTAGTTGAAAAGTTGGAATGCATTGGGCATGTGCAAAAGCGTATGGGTGCACGGCTTCGAAGGCTCAAACAAACTTTGGGTTCAAGTAAGCTCAGTGATGGAAAGACAATAGGAGGGAGAGGCAGGCTTACTGATGAGGTTATTGAACGTCTACAGAGATACTATGGGTATGCTATAAGGCAAAATACTAGTCATGTTAGTGACATGCGAAAAGCAGTGTGGGCATTGTTCCTTCATACTGCCTCTTCCAATGAATACCCCAACACAGCCTGTGCCCAAAAGATTCCTGGTGCAAATATAATGCAAAAAAGGACTATGATCACAAACATGGTTTGCCAGCAGCTGTGATAAATGCAATAAAACCAATTTTTCGTGACTTAGCACAGCCAGAATTGTTACACAAATGTCTACACGGAAAGACGCAGAATCCTAATGAGAGTGTAAACAATTTGATTTGGAAAGTGATTCCTAAAAGGGTGTTTGTAAGCATAAAAACACTGCACTTAGGCATCTATGATGCAATAGCAACCTACAACCAAGGGAACAGTGTGAAGTGTGAAGTTCTGAAGGCATTAGGATTTACAGCTGGGGTGAACACTCTACGAGCACTAAGAAATATTGACAGAGAAAGGATAAGAGGAGCAGAAAGAAGAGAAAGGCATATGAAGTATGATGGAACAACAGGCCAGAAAAGAAGACAGAAGAGGAAGCTTTTGGAGGATGAAGAAGAAGACCCTGATAATCCATCCTATAGCGCAGGAATGTGTTGAGAAACTTTGACAGCCATTTCCCATAAATTAGAATTTTTCGAATATAAGGAAGATTTTCTCAAAATCCACTCAAGCTAGAGAGATGAAATTTTTATACAGCACTCCTAGTGGACAAACTTACATTGTAACACAGCCATTTGGCAATATGTTCAGTACTTTCATTTCAGTTTAATTATAAAGCAATTATTTGTAAAAAAAATTGGGTCATTAATAAAAAAATAATTGGAAGGAAACTAGAAAAGATACTCCAAAATCCCTCTGTCATAACTGCAATACTAAACCACTCTATATGTAAAAAAAAATTCAAATTTTTCTATTTGGTAGTTTATTCATAAATGTTCCTCAAACTTAGTGATTTTAACATGGGCAGCATAGGCACCTCCGGCTCCCCTTCCAACACAACGCGACGAGTGTAAGGGCTATCGCTGGATAATCTGAAGTGTAGTCATGAACACCCCATTGACTACGACTGAAATGTATCGTTGTTTATTTATGTAAAAGTATCAATCACTGAGAGAGTACCATTAACCCAATAATGCATCGAAATTCACTCATGTCCAGAAGTAACGACTTCTTTGGGATGCAAATTCCAAACGTGATCCAGTGTGACAACGTAAACAATGAAAATTGTTCTGAAAACCCTGTGACACGAGCAGATACGAAGCAAATCGAGACATCAGCTATAGGTCATGAATAACTCTTGCCACGCATGGTATCGCTCCAGCAGTGGGATACGGATCTTTGATATTGGACATAATGCCCTCGCATGCAAAAAACTGCGCGGAACGTATTGTGGATCAAGCTGTCCAGCATAGGCGTCCTCAACTTTATTCAAGAGCGAGTACGATTACAAAACTGCCATTTTCAATAAACTGTTTCTTTCACAATATATCGGCTATAAGAACTAAATTTCATACAAAGCACTCACATTTACTGTACGTCAAACGAATGGTGGATATCCATTCAATGGTTTTAAGACAGCCGTGTTTAAAGAACGTGGCGCATGGCAAAGTGGTGCTATTCAAAACCGGCATCGAGGTAACTATGGTGCACCGTAGGGACCATAGATGACAGGGATGAACGACGGCTGCAGAGACGTGTACGAGCGAATAGACAGGCAACTGTTGAGGAAACGACCTCGCAGATGAACCAAGGGGATACCAACAGTGTCTCCGCAACGACCGTTCATCGAACGTTGCTGCATACGGCCCTCCGCAGCAGGCAACTGGTCCATGCATCCACGCAGACTGCCGTTCATTGGCAACGAAGGATGGAGTTTTCACGCGTGTCTCAACTGGCCGTCCACTGCTTGGCGGCAGGCGGTCTTTCCAGATGAGTCAAGTTTTATACTTCATAGAACGGACGACCATTGGCGTGAATGGCTCTGTAACAATCGTTGGAAGGATCCAGGAAGGAGAATGGAGCGTTTAATGTTCTGGACAATATTTAAGTGGCATTTCCTGGGAGTTCTCGTCATTCTGGAAGGCACAATGGCTCAATACGAGTATGCATCCTTGGGATCCCTGTCTACTCCTACATGCCGTTTGTTTTGTCCTCTACACGATTGCACCTACCAGCAGGACAAAGCAATATCTCATAAAGCTTGCACTGTTTGTATATGGCTTGAAGAGCAGCAGGATGAGTTTACCACACTCCACTGGCTACCGAACAGCCCAGATTTAAACCCAATCGAGATCCTGTGAATCACCTTGATCGGGCTATTTGGACAATGGATTCTCAAACGAGAAGCCTAGTGCTACTGGCCACGATACTGGAGTTAGCATGGCTGCAAATCCCTGAGAACCTCACAGACTACATTCCTTCATGTATGCGCTGCAAAAGGTGGTTATTGCGGCTTTTGACAAGTGGTCACATTAATGTGACGAGACCGTGCATGTATTCCAGTACAGTAGTGGCCTACGCACTTTTTTTGCGCTTACAATTGCTGCAGTTTACCTGCCCTGAATAGTACTTAGTAATTTTTATGCTTGTTAATGGTTTTGTTGTTTTGGTTTTAATGTTTAAAGCGAATTATTCCGAATTTTCTTCTGGTCTGTCCCACACACGCTGTACCACTATCTTTGCAGGTTAACTAGCATATACCTGCTTTGCTGAATGTGTCCATTGGTGTTTTTAATTTTTTCAGTATTGTATTGTTTGTATTGTATGCATATATGTATTCCTTGTTTTCTCAAAATGTTCCCTATTCTGTGCATTATTTTGTTGTCAAATGTCAGAGTGTGCCTTGTTTTCCTATTACTTGTGGGTTCTTCATCGTGGGTAATTGTGTGTTTTCTGCTGTATAATTATTACTGATGTGCTATGCTATAATACTGTTGGTTGGAAGTTGTATTTTTATTTTTTGATTCAATTTGTGCACTTTATTTAATCTGTTGCTGTGCTATAGATTCTCATACTAGTATTCCCTGATACTTATCTTGAACTGAGCATCTTCGTGAGGGGAATACATGCATTTAATTCTCATTTCTTTTCTTTCTTGACGACCATTTCCATGCTGTTGTCACTGGTAAACCAAGATACGAAAAAAAAAAAATTGAACTGGCGAATTCTCTTGAAACTCATGCCATCTATCGCAAGAAATTCTCCTGCTCGTGAGGTTATGACTGACAACAGCATAGAAATGGACGTTACGGAAAGAACGGCAATGGGAATTAAATACATGTATTCCATCAAGGAGACGCTCAACTCAAAATCAGTATCGGCTAACACTAAGATGGGAGAATCTATAACACAGTGATATGATAAACGAAAAAAGGAAAAAAACTACTATATTTGAAAGAAGAGGAATGAGGAAGGTAAGGGGGCCAATCTCACAGAAAGGAGATGAAGGAGGAGGAAGAACGAGGAAATATACCTCTTGATGCAACAACCAGCAATTCTGCAGAAGGTGAAGAGCAAAAGAATTTAGTGGACAGGCCATGTAGGAAGATAAAGAAGGCACTTGAGGGGAAACCAAACATCAGACACTGAGACGATGACTAAGCCAGCACTGGATAGATCATCTGGCAAAGGACCTAGAAGTCATCGAGATTGAAGAAACCACAAGAAACCGAGTCCAAAACAGAAAATAATGGAGACAGTTTGTGGAAGCAGTGCGTAGTCTGTAGCTCCTATGATTGTTGGATACGTAAGAATGTACACTCCTGGAAATGGAAAAAAGAACACATTGACACCGGTGTGTCAGACCCACCATACTTGCTCCGGACACTGCGAGAGGGCTGTACAAGCAATGATCACACGCACGGCACAGCGGACTCACCAGGAACCGCGGTGTTGGCCGTCGAATGGCGATAGCTGCGCAGCATTTGTGCACCGCCGCTGTCAGTGTCAGCCAGTTTGCCGTGGCATACGGAGCTCCATCGCAGTCTTTAACACTGGTAGCATGCCGCGACAGCGTGGACGTGAACCGTATGTGCAGTTGACGGACTTTGAGCGAGGGCGTATAGTGGACATGCGGGAGGTCGGGTGGACGTACCGCCGAATTGCTCAACACGTGGGGCGTGAGGTCTCCACAGTACATCGATGTTGTCGCCAGTGGTCGGCGGAAGGTGCACGTGCCCGTCGACCTGGGACCGGACCGCAGCGACGCACGGATGCACTCCAAGACCGTAGGATCCTACGCAGTGCCGTAGGGGACCGCACCGCCACTTCCCAGCAAATTAGGGACACTGTTGCTCTTGGGGTATCGGCGAGGACCATTCGCAACCGTCTCCATGAAGCTGGGCTACGGTCCCGCACACCGTTAGGCCGTCTTCCGCTCACGCCCCAACATCGTGCAGCCCGCCTCCAGTGGTGTCGCGACAGGCGTGAATGGAGGGACGAATGGAGACGTGTCGTCTTCAGCGATGAGTGTCGCTTCTGCCTTGGTGCCAATGATGCGTGTTTGGCGCCGTGCAGGTGAGCGCCACAATCAGGACTGCATACGACCGAGGCACACAGGGCCAACACCCGGCATCATGGTGTGGGGAGCGATCTCCTACACTGGCCGTACACCACTGGTGATCGTCGAGGGGACACTGAATAGTGCACGGTACATCCAAACCGTCATCGAACCCATCGTTCTACCATTCCTAGACCGGCAAGGGAACTTGCTGTTCCAACAGGACAATGCACGTCCGCATGTATCCCGTGCCACCCAACGTGCTCTAGAAGGTGTAAGTCAACTACCCTGGCCAGCAAGATCTCCGGATCTGTCCCCCATTGAGCATGTTTGGGACTGGATGAAGCGTCGTCTCACGCGGTCTGCACGTCCAGCACGAACGCTGGTCCAACTGAGGCGCCAGGTGGAAATGGCATGGCAAGCCGTTCCACAGGACTACATCCAGCATCTCTACGATCGTCTCCATGGGAGAATAGCAGCCTGCATTGCTGCGAAAGGTGGATATACACTGTACTAGTGCCGACATTGTGCATGCTGTGTTGCCTGTGTCTATGTGCCTGTGGTTCTGTCAGTGTGATCATGTGATGTATCTGACCCCAGGAATGTGTCAATAAAGTTTCCCCTTCCTGGGACAATGAATTCACGGTGTTCTTATTTAAATTTCCAGGAGTGTATGTGTTGTCTGTAACCAGTGTATGTGGCTGTATGATTAAGTTTCGTTCTTGTTTGTAACTATTTTTATACAGTGGAATTCTGTTCAATCTGTGTAGGAGGTATCAGAGACTGGCTTTTGTATGTGTTGTGGGAAAGTTAGATCGTTTACGTATTATTTTACTGATTATTGTGTGTTTTCTGTACATTGACAACTGGTCTTTATTGATTTGTTGTCTAGTGTGATGTTTAGGAAGTGTATTTTCCTGTCCGTTTTGTTTTCAAATGTGAAATGGTTAGTTGGATAAGCAGTACTGAAGGCTTCTTGTGACTGTAAAATCTGATCACATATTTCATCTACTAAGTAAATTATGTTATGACTAAAGCGGACCAGTCTATTACTCTGTACCCTTTAGGCTTCATTATTTCATAAAACATTTTGTTTTCAGGATCGTTAAGGGAGACATTGGCCAATAAGCCATAGGAGGGTCGTTACTGCTGAATATAGATTTAATCCTTAAACTTGAAGTAATTTTCCCCTGTGATAAATTTCTGGTACAACGTTCATCTGTCTTCGCTACCTTTCAATTATTTTGATTGTTTCTTCATTGGGTATGTGGGTATCCCTGTGATAAATTTCTGGTACAACATTCATTTGTCTTAGCTACCTTTTCAATTATTTTGATTGTTTCTTCAGTTGGCATGTGGGTATATACTATGTACACTCAGACAAAATTTCTCGTTGGTTTGATGAATGGCAGTTGGCTCTGAATGAGGAAAATTGTAAGTTATTGCGGAATGGTAGGAAGAACAAACCTAATGTTCGGATACAACGTTACTATTGTCCTGCTAGTCACAGTCAAGTCGTTTAAACATCTGGGCGTAACGTCGCATAGTGCTATGAAATAGAACGAGCAAGTGAGAACTATGGTAGGGAAGGCGAATGTGGTCTCGCGCTCAGTCCGGAACGGCGCGACTGCTACGGTCGCAGGTTCGAATCCTGCCTCGGGCGTGGATGTGTGTGATGTCCTTAGGTTAGTTAGGTTTAAGTAGTTCTAAGTTCTAGGGGACTGATGACCACAGATGTTAAGTCCCATAGTGCTCAGAGCCATTTGAACCATTTTTTGAAGGCGAATGGTCGATTTTGGTTTATATGTAGAATTTTACGAAAGAGTGGTTCACCTGTAAAGGAGACCGCATATAGGACACCAATGCGACTTATTCTTGAGTTCTGCTTGAGTGTTTGGGATCCGTACCAGGTCGGATTGAAGGAAGACATCGAATCAATTCATAGGCGGGCTGGGAGACAATGGCTGCTCGCTTCCGTAGCATACCATAAGCTACACGTGTCTCCCGGGTGGTGCTAAAGATCAGTCACTTCGAGGCAGCCAAACAATCATCGATCTTCATCGCTGATCTCCTGGCTAATTGTACATCGTATATCACAGATATCAAACCATTATGACTGGTCATAGAAAAGGCTTCTCTCAGAGCCAACAGACGAGGCCCCTTGGACCTATCTTCAAGATTTGCCCTGTCAATATGGAAGGAGTAAGCTGGGCTAAATGCCAAGTATTGAGTAAGATTTTCTGTGATGACAACATTTATCTCGCTGCAGTTCAGGAAACTCACGTTGGAGACGAAGACCAACTTAAACGGAGAGGTGTGATTCCAGGCTACAACCTTGTTGGCGCAATGTATCATCGTGCATATGGCGTGGCTACGTATGTGCGATCATCGACTGGAAATGTCCACTTGTACTCGGCAACAGTGCATGGTGACATACATGAATCTGTTGGCAAGATAGGAGATCTGTCAGTCACCAATGTGTACAAACCACCAACCATTCCCTGGCCTCAAGATGTCCTGCCATACCTGGCACACCCAGTAATTTACGTGGGGGATTTTAATAGCCACCACCCTCTGTGGAAATATAGAACAGCTGATGTAAATGGCGAGGCTCCTACTAACTGGGCAGAGAGTAACAACCTATTCTTATTTTCGACCCAAAGGACCAAGGAACATTTAGGTCAGCAGCTTGAAGAAAGGAATATAATCCAGATTTATGCTTTGTGTCGACTGGCAATAACCGTGTATTAACAGACGTGTGTTAATAGACTTCCCTCATAGCCAATACCATCCAGTCTTGATTGAAATTGGAATCAATATCCCACTAATAACAACCGTACAACGCCCAAGGTGGAATTTCAGAAAGGCATAGTGGGATATCTACGTGGAAAAATTGGATAATTGCTTGGGATGGATTCACCTAACAGTGAGTAATTATGACAGACTCATAGGTGCAGTTAAAAGTGCAGCAAAAATTGCTGTCCCAAGAGAGTTTCATAAACAATATGTACCAGTATGGGACAAAGAGTGCGAAAATAAGTACCACAGATTCCTTGAGAGTGGAGATCCTGAGATTGCAGACGACCTAGTGCACAGCCTAGACAACGCACGGCGAGAGAAATGGATTGAAACTGTTGAGTCGCTTGATTTCAAGACATCTAGTAGACAGGCCTGGTCTCTCCTCCGAAAACTAGGCTGAGCTAACAAACTACATCATAACTCAACTGATATTTCTGCAAATAGGATATCAGCTCACATACAGGCAACATCTAGAGCGCCAATGGACAAGAAATATACAAGAATATTACGCCGTGAACTTAGTTCTCTTAAGAAAAACAGCACACTTTTGGAGCAGTATTTCTCGAAATTTACCACCGATGAAGTCAGAGAAGCGCTGAAGAGTATCAAGGCGGGAAAGGCACCTGGATTGGAGGAATACACCCAGAATTCCTTCTTCACTGTGTGGTATATGCCAAAAAATGGCTTGCAGAGTTTTACTCAAATATAATAGCAACAGGGAACATACCACAGAAAATGAAGAACTCAAAGATCATTCCACTGCTTAAACCAGGGAAACCAAGCGATCAGCCGAAGAGTTATAGGCCAATCGCATTGCTCAGTGTCATATACAAGCTGCTCGACAGACTCCTATATAACAGACTGAGCCAAAAAATACTGGAATCAATTTCAGGCGAACAATCAGGATTTCGATCTAATAGAAGCTGCTCTGATCAAGAACTTTCCCTGACAACACATATAGAGGCAGGTTACCAGAAAAAGCAAAAAAAAAAAAAACATCAGTTGCATTCATAGACCTGAGCCCAGCCTATGACATTGTCTGGAGACAAGGTCAGCTGTACAAACATATAAAAATAATTCCATACAGCAATATCATCAGACTCGTCGATAACATGCTTGCCGGGAGAGCTTTTCAAGTGATTACTGGAGAAAAAAACGAGCTCTACCAAAATTCTCAACAATGGGCTACCACAAGGCTCAATCTTTGTTCCATTGTTCTTCAGTTTTTATACTTCTGACATCCCAAACACACAATCTAGGAAGTTTGGCTATGGAGACGATTGGGCTCTAGCTGCGCAACATGAATCATTCGAGACTACTTAAGACACCTCGTGCTCCGATTTGAAGCTGCTGAGTGGCTATTTCCGCAAATGGAGACTGCAGCCGAATCCGACTAAGACTGAATTATCATGCTTCCACCTTTGCAATCACTCAGCAAGAAGAGAGCTTAATGTCATCTTTGAAGGGAAACGCCTCAGCCATAACAACTACACCAAATGCCTAGGAGTCACATTGGACAGGACGCTCTCTTACAAGGAGCACCTGACAAAGGCTGTATATAAAATGAGGACAAGAAACAACATCATCTATAAACTGTGCGGCTCCACAGCAAGCACACTCCGCACATCAGCAGTTGGGCTTGTCTACGCGGTGGGAGAATACTGCGCTCCTGTGTGGATTAACAGCCCGCATACAAGCAGGATCGATGTGGTACTAAATGACACGATGTGTATTATCAGTGCCACGATATAATCTACGTCCACTGTTTGGCTGCCAAGCCGGAGCCACATACCATCCCCCGAAATGCGGCGAAAAAACTCTCTTCTCAGTGAGTTCAACAAGAGAACTAATATCCCACAGCTGCCCATACACAGCGACGTAGCTGACTTGGAGCGCAGAAGACTTAAAGTGAGAAGACCAGCAGTACTCTCTGCTAAAGAGATGACGAACTCCAACTTTGATGTCGACAATCTGTGGAAACAACAGTGGTAAGAAAACTGCCCACCAAAATGCCAAAGTTTCATGACAGCTGAGAAACCGCCTGGCATCAACCAGTCACGCAAAGTGTGGACAGCTCTAAACTGCATAAGTACTGCCCACAGAAGATGTGCTGACGCCCTCTGCAAATGGGAAACGATACCAACACCAAATTTCGACTGCGATGCTGAAAAACTAACAGTCCGACACATGGTAGAAGAATGCCCGGTTCGAGCCTACAAGGGAACCTTCAACGATTTCCTCGCTGCAAACAGAGGAGGCAATTGATTATATTAAATATCTTGATGTCAATCTGTAACTAACCTATGTATAAATGTATAAGGATTGTGTTGTATGACACACGAAAAATAAATAAATAAATAAATAGAGGCGGGCTGCTAGATTTGTTACCGAATAACATCTAAGTGTTATGGAGATGCTTCGGGAACTCAAACGTGAATCCCTGGAGGGAAGGCGATGTTCTTTTCGAGAAACAGTATTGAGAAAATTTAGAACCTTCATTTGAGACTGACTGCCACACGTTCCTACTGCCGCCAGTATAAACTGCCCTTAGGGACCACGAAGATAAGATACGAGAAACTGGGACTCATATGGAGGCTTCTAGCAAGTCATTTTTCTCTCGCTCTATTTGCGAGAGGAAAAGGAAAGGAAATGACTTGGTGGTGGTTCAGGGTGGCCTCCGCCACGCACAATACGGTGCCTTGTGGAATGTCTGTGTAGATGTGTATGTAAAAATAGATGTCAAAGTGGGCAGGAAGCTGTCTCATATACATTCAGGTTTTGGTTTTGTGGATTAGTTTGTTGGTGTTACCTAAGGTTCTGTTGCTTGTATATGTGTAGTGTTTCTGTACAAAAGTGTGCACGTGTCTGGTTAAATGTTGCTGTTACGTAAGGTTCTGTTGCTTGTATATGTGTAGAGCTTTGTACAAAAGTGTGCATGTGTCTTGTTAAACGATATGGAGGTGATGACTGGAAACATGTTGCCTGTTCGGACGAGTCTCGTTCCAAACTGTATCGAGCTGATGGACGTGTACCGGTGTGGAGACAACCTCAGGAATCAACGAACCCTTCACGTCAGCAGGGGACTGTTCAGTCTGGTGGTGGCTCTGTAATAGTGTGGATCATGTGCAGTTGGAGTGATGTGGGATCCATGATACGTCTAGATACGACTCTGATAGGCGACACGTAAAGCATCCTGTCTCATCATTTGCATCCGTTCATGTCCATTGTGCATTCCGAAGGACTTGAGGAGTTCCAGCAGGACGCCCCAAAGGTCCAGAATTGCTACAGAGTTGCTACAGGAACACTCTTCTGAGTTTATACACCGCCGACCACCGTACTCCCCAGACACGAACATTATTGAGCATATCTGGGATGCCTTGAACGTACTATTCAGAAGAGACCTCCACCCTCTCGTACTCTTACCCTTTTTTGGACAGCCCCGCAGGATTCATGGTATCAGTTCCTTCCAGCCTGGTTTTCCCTTCAGGCATTAGTCGAGTCCATGCCACGGCGTGATGCGGCACTTCTGTGTGCTCACGGAGGCCCCACACGATGTTAGGCAGGTGTACCAGTTTCTTTGGTTCTTCAGCGTATATCTTCACTAGAAGTAGCACTTGCCCTCTAAGGTGCGAGATTTAGTATGACAAAATGTCTGATAACACAGGGACGCTATGTGTCACAATTATTGCACTTTGACCTTCTGTAGCCCCAGAGCAGATACTGTATTGCAGTATACTGTACTGCAATGAGTCTGATAATTGTCAGTCAAATAAGAAACCGCAGTTCACGAACATGACTCTCGAGCACGGAATGCGCGCATTGTAAACTGTGCACGCCCATGGCTTGATCTTTGGCCTGTCGAGAAAAGGTCGGCGAAGCCAGAGGAGCGCGACGCACCGTGAGCGATGAGCGGCCCCGCTCGGCTCGCCGGCCTTTGTATTCTAACGGCGCCCGATCTGGAGCGGCAGGCCGACAATGGCGAGTGGCCGAGCGTTTCCGGGAAGGCCAGCGACCGAGCCACAGCCAGCCCGGGTGAATGGGCGCCGTCGCCCGGCAGCAATGAATGGAGGAGCGCTCGCCCTCCGCCGTCCTGGCTCCCTGCTGACACTGTCTGGCGATCACGTAGCACTTCTGACTCTTGCAGCTATTACTTCGTTCCCACAGATTACGCTTAAATTGAGAGAGGCTAAAATAGCGGGCGTATGACGTCACCAGGTGGGATGAGGCAACTACGTCAGGTGCCTCCTTGATGCACCGCTTGTGGAAAACCGCGCCTAAAGAAACCGCTTGCGTTCTGATTGGCTGCTGTGGTGAAAGACAGACGCGATCATGATATTGTCTGCGGGCGAATCAGCTTATGAGGTGTGATCAAAAAGTAAAAGGAATTTTTTAATTTCGCCGGCTTTATGCATCCGATTTTGAATTCTTTTATCTTGTTGATATACATGTCGCTGATGTATGTTTGCATTTTCAGCTGCGCTGAATATTTAGTTTGTTGTTTACAGTAGAAAAGGTTATATCCGTCTTCAAGTGCTTGGCAAACTTTTACTTTCGAAAAAGATGAATCAAAGAATTTGGATTAAATTGTGTGAAAAATGGGATGAATTGCAGCACCACATCCGAAATGTTAATTGTGGTTTTTTGCGAACCTACTATGAATTAGACAAAAGTTTACGAGGGGTATAATCTTTCCAAGGTGCGTTGAGAAGACGTCGAAGATGACGATCGCCCTGGACGCCCTATAACTTCTTTTCAAATGGTTCAAATGGTTCTAAGCACTAGGGGACTTAACATCAGAGGTCATCAGTCCCCTAAACGTAGAACTACTTAAATCTAACTAACCTAAGGACATCACACACATCCATGCCCGAGGCAGGGTTCGAGCCTGCGACCGATGCAGGAGCGCGGTTCCGGACTGAAACGCCTAGAACCGCTCGGCCACAGCGGCCGGCCCCGACAGCGGCCGGCCCCGAACCTCATTTACTGACGTCAATGTGGAAGAATATTATGCAAACTGAAGGTGAAAGGGGGGGGGGGGGGGGGGGAAGGAAAGCAACTAATGATGTCAGCTGCATTGGAATTTTATGCGGAATCAGCAGTGACGACTGAAAATGAGTGCCGGACAGAACTGGAACCCGCTATTTCGCGCTTACTAAGCAGTTCCGTTAATCAATGCGCCACCCGGATATAGCGTTATTGCAATTGCTCAGACTACCTTGGTATATCCCTCGACCATCCCACACTCCCCTATTATCTGGAAGAAGTAAAGAAAGTGATTCTGAAAAATTTCCGAATCACTATCAGATGTTGTTGATAACGTCGCCATATCCTTTGCCTTGCCAAGCAATTTTTTCGGGTGTTTTGGTCTTGAAACGTGTAGCAGCAAAGTTTCTTCCGAAATAGTTGAATTTCGACCAAAAACGACGTCGCCTGGACATCGCTGAGAAATTGCTGAATGAAGTCGATGACGATCCAGAACTTCTAAAGAATGTTGTAACAGGTTATGAAACATGATGTCGAAACGAAGGCCCAATCGTCCCAATAGGACTGCCTGTAGAGCCACGACTGAAAAACATTCGACAAGTTCGATCACATGTCGAGGTTCTTCTCACTGTTTTCTTTGATTACAACGGGATGGTGCATCATGAATTCCTGCCATATGATCGTACTGTCAATAACGAACACTACCTGGAAGTTATGCTCCGTTTGCGTGAAGCATTCCGACGAAAACGATCAGAATTGTTGTAAAGCCATGTACCATCATGATAATGCTCTCATTCACACCGCAGTGCTTGTTCGGGTTTATTTATTTATTTATTTATTTATTTTTTTGCAAAAAACAAAACTATTACGTTGCTTCAGCCACCGTTTTCGTCGGACATAGTCTCTGCAATCTCTCTCTATTCCCAAGGTCGAAGAGAACCATGAAAGGACGTTGTTTTGCCATTATTGATGAGATAAAAAAAGAATCGCTGAAGAACCTGAATATCACAACGAAAAGTGAATTCCAGAAGTGCTGGAAAAAACTCTGGCACAAATGTACTATACCTGATCTGGGGGAGGGGGGGTTACTTTGAAGGGGACAAAATACACTCCTGGAAATTGAAATAAGAACACCGTGAATTCATTGTCCCAGGAAGGGGAAACTTTATTGACACATTCCTGGGGTCAGATACATCTCATGATCACACTGACAGAACCACAGGCACATAGGCACAGGCAACAGAGCATGCACAATGTCGGCACTAGTACAGTGTATATCCACCTTTCGCAGCAATGCAGGCTGCTATTCTCCCATGGAGACGATCGTAGAGATGCTGGATGTAGTCCTGTGGAACGGCTTGCCATGCCATTTCCACCTGGCGCCTCAGTTGGACCAGCGTTCGTGCTGGACGTGCAGACCGCGTGAGACGACGCTTCATCCAGTCCCAAACATGCTCAATGGGGGACAGATCCGGAGATCTTGCTGGCCAGGGTAGTTGACTTACACCTTCTAGAGCACGTTGGGTGGCACGGGATACATGCGGACGTGCATTGTCCTGTTGGAACAGCAAGTTCCCTTGCCGGTCTAGGAATGGTAGAACGATGGGTTCGATGACGGTTTGGA
Organism: Schistocerca cancellata; assembly: GCF_023864275.1. Classification (NCBI taxonomy): domain Eukaryota; kingdom Metazoa; phylum Arthropoda; class Insecta; order Orthoptera; family Acrididae; genus Schistocerca; species Schistocerca cancellata. Next base: position 485,766,653 of record NC_064628.1, read on the forward strand.
TGTACCGTGCACTATTCAGTGTCCCCTCGACGATCACCAGTGGTGTACGGCCAGTGTAGGAGATCGCTCCCCACACCATGATGCCGGGTGTTGGCCCTGTGTGCCTCGGTCGTATGCAGTCCTGATTGTGGCGCTCACCTGCACGGCGCCAAACACGCATCATTGGCACCAAGGCAGAAGCGACACTCATCGCTGAAGACGACACGTCTCCATTCGTCCCTCCATTCACGCCTGTCGCGACACCACTGGAGGCGGGCTGCACGATGTTGGGGCGTGAGCGGAAGACGGCCTAACGGTGTGCGGGACCGTAGCCCAGCTTCATGGAGACGGTTGCGAATAGTCCTCGCCGATACCCCAGGAGCAACAGTGTCCCTAATTTGCTGGGAAGTGGCGGTGCGGTCCCCTACGGCACTGCGTAGGATTCTACGGTCTTGGCGTGCATCCGTGCGTCGCTGCGGTCCGGTCCCAGGTGGACTGGCACGTGCACCTTCCGCCGACCACTGGCGACAACATCGATGTACTGTGGAGACCTCACGCCCCACGTGTTGAACAATTCGGCGGTACGTCCACCCGGCCTCCCGCATGCCCACTATACGCCCTCGCTCAAAGTCCGTCAACTGCACATACGGTTCACGTCCACGCTGTCGCGGCATGCTACCAGTGTTAAAGACTGCGATGGAGCTCCGTATGCCACGGCAAACTGGCTGACACTGACGGCGGCGGTGCACAAATGCTGCGCAGCTAGCGCCATTCGACGGCCAACACCGCGGTTCCTGGTGTGTCCGCTGTGCCGTGCGTGTGATCATTGCTTGTACAGCCCTCTCGCAGTGTCCGGAGCAAGTATGGTGGGTCTGACACACCGGTGTCAATATGTTCTTTTTTCCATTTCCAGGAGTGTAGATGTTGATGAACAAATAAAGACTGTTTAAGAAAGATAAAGATTCCCGTTAATTTTTGATCACACTTCGTATTTTCATATATTACTAAAAACTAAATCAACCCTAGATATCGTCAAAACAACAGGGCAGATCCTCTCAGAAGTGTACTGTTACGACGTATTTAGAACGTCATTTTACACTTAATTTTAGATAAACGATTGAAGTACGAAGGAGACACGAATCATTTTCTCGTCTGCGTCATTGTAAGCAATGACCGCCCAGCGAAGTATTTCGTGCCAAACACCCAGCACTAAGTGTTGAAGAAAGGGAAGAATGGTAAGGGTTAAGCGTCTCGTCAACAATGAGGTCATTAGCGACGGAGCACAAACTTCTATTGTTTCAAAGGTGGGGAAGGAAATCGGCCGTGCCCTTTCAAAGGAAGCATTTCGGCATTTGTCCAGAGCAGTTCAGTGAAATAAAGGAAAACCTAAATCAAGATGGTCGGATACGGATTTGAAACGTCGTCCTCACGAATGCGAGTACAATGTGCCAACTACTGCGCACCTCGCTCGGTGCAAAGTGTTGGTGGCATGGTATAGGGAAGTGCAAGGTAGACTATTGTATGAGTTGTGTTCTTCAGTTAGATGGTAAAACTCTGAATTTTGACTAATGAGAATGTGTTATCAGTTGAACTTGATAGGTGCACGCATGACTAAGCGATGTTGTAGAACTCAGTTTGCTATTTTCCCTAGTGGAATATTTTTATAATAAAAAGAAAAGCTGGTGTTCTTCTAAACTACAGACTTCATTATTTAGATCAGCTAAAGCCTAACACTGCTTTATTGTAATTGCGAAGAAAGCCTCTCATCAAGAGAAACGGACCTAAGATTCACGTTCTGCCTTTGGAACAACATCGAATGAAGGTGCAATGTTGGCGCAACAATAAGAATTAACAATGAAATCCGCCTACCATCTTTGTAGCGTTTCTATTACGCCATTGTACATTTCGAAGCCACAGGTTCTGATACTAAGTAAGCACCTTCATTGCGACTGACGACCCGACAGAAACGAGCATCTGTAGGAACTGTAATACACTCTCAAACGATATTTGCGTACTTCAAACTTACGGTATAGTATGAGTTTACTAAAGTGTAACAAAAATCTATAAACATTATTCGTACATGGGTACTTCGTATACCTTCCAGAAGCTCATCTCAGAAGTGGAGTGTAGTCACTGGAAGAAAAGCTGGACGAAGTGCATTAACTAAAAGAGAAATGCATTGGGAAATAAGTAAATTTTTAACCATAAAAAAGAAATCATTCGTTTTCGGCACGGGACGCCACTCCACCCTAAATTAGTCCTGGTTACAGGTCCATCTCCGACCTGTAAAGTATAAACAAGACGGTCATATCCCTTCCGCTGGACCTAGAAAAAGGAAGACCACTAGACGACTGGATGAACTACGGTAAGCAGTGCGCACCTAAGACACTCTAAAAGCACAAATTTTATTTTTGGTGTTACGTTCCCATGGGAACAAGCTGCTGAGGTCATCGGTCCCTAGAGTTACAGACTACTTAATCTAACTTATGCTAAGGGAAACACACACCCACATGTCCGAGGGAGGACTTGAACTGCCGACGGAGGTAGTCGCGAGACCCGTGGTAAGGCATCTCAGACCACGCGGCAAACGCACAAATGACTGACGGTGAAAATAAAGCTCCATAAACTTTGATTCTCTTTAAATCATGGTTTAGAGATCAACGTCTGCCTGGTTAGGAGATTTAACCTTACGCAATGAATACTCCATTCGATGAATGGAATTATATTTTGTATTTCGTTATAGTCCCATTTTAAAAATAACATACCTTTACGCCAGTGAGTGCAGACATCTTACTGGTGTATATTCATATATTTATTCACGCTACACTCGTGAAATGGTCATATGGGAAAATCGCCACTTCATCGCTACCTCGGAGATGCTGTCCCATCGCTCGTGCGCCGACTATAACGCACAACTCACTTAAATCTTGATAACCTGCCATTGTAGCAGCAGCAGAATATATACGAGCGATGGGACACAGCGTCTCCGAGGTAGCGATGAAGTGGCGATTTTCCCGTATGACCATTTCACGAGTGTACCGTGAATATCAGGGATCCAGCAAAACATCAAATCTCCGACATCGCTGAGGCCGGAAAAAGATCCTGCAAGATCGGGACCAAAGACGATTGAAGAGAATCGTTCAACGTGATACAAGTGCAACTGTTCCGCAAATCGCTGCAGATTTCAATGCTGGGCAGTCAACAAGTGTCAGTGTGCGAACCATTCAACAAAACATCATCGAAATGGGCTTTCGGAGCGGAAGGCTCCCTCGTGTACCCTTGATGACTTCGCGACACCAAGCTTTACGCTTCGCCTGGGCCCTTCTACACCGACATTGGGCTGTTGGTGACTAGAAACATGTTGCCTGGTCGGACGAGTATCGTTTAAAATTGTATCGAGTGGATGGACGTGTACGGGTTCGCAAACAACGTAATGAATCCATGGATCCCGCATGTTAGCAGGGGACAGTGCAAGCTCGTATTCATGTCCACTGTTCCTTCCGAGATTTTGGGCAATTCCAGCAGAACAATGCGACACCCCACATCTCCTGAAGTGCTAAGGAGTGACTCCAGGGAATACTCTTCCTAATTTAAACACTTCCACTAGCCACCAAAATCCTCAGACATGAACATTTTTTAGCATATCTGGGATGCCTTGCAACATGCTGTTCAGAAGAATATCCACACTCCCTCTCGTACTCTTACGGATTTATGAATAACCATGCAGTATTCATGATGTCAGTTCCCTCCAGCCCTACTTCAGACATCAGTCGAGTCAATGCCACGACAATTCTTCGGCACTTCTGCGTGCTCGTGGGAGGCCTACACGATATTAGGCAGATGTACCAGTTTCTTCGGCTCTTCAGCGAGAGAGAGACAGAGAGAGAGAGAGGGGGGGGGGAGGCAGGGGAGGGAGGGAGGAGAAGTGCTATAGTTACGTTAAGTTGGCGAGGCACTAGAGTACATGGTGCTCTCAAGCGTTCAGGGTCGACGACCCTGGAATGGGCGCGTGCCACTGTGCGTGCGATATGTATCTGCCAGCGCCGAACCCAGCATGAGTCACTGGTTGGCGGGCTCGGGCGAGCCAACGAGATGCAATGCACACTCGCGCCGGGACACAGCGCGCATCGCTCATACGGCGCACCACGGCTGCCGTCAACTGCACGGTCCGACAGGACCGCTCCAAAGACCAGACAGCAGCAACACGTCTGTAGCCTCCGCTCTTCAGACTACTGCATGCGGTATGCAGTAGGGAGTTTACAATAACTGTTCAAGTTTTTCGAAATACCTCAATCATGTTGCCAGATTCCACGCTCTAAGAAATCCGAAGGCTTAAGTGAATCGCGGAGACAGAGAAAAACTGTGCACTGAAGTAACTTGTTCATTGGACCAGGATCAACGGCCATCTCCGCTTTTCAATGGCAATGTGTTATTCCAGATGGTCCAACCAAGCATCCTTTAGTTCTCTCTGTCATATCATTTTTGCCAGAGAATGTTTTTGTGAGGTTATTGAATGTTGAAAGTACCATTCGTTTTGCGCCATCGCTCCTGTGCCACTGGGATTATCAAACATATATCTGCTTTCAAATACTTTTTGGACTACCTTATATCCTAAACATTCCACACAGAACTGTGAGTGGTTGTCTGGTTTAGGTATCAAACGCGTATCAAAATTAAGGTTCGATTGTATAAAAAAATATGACTATCAGCAATCGGTGCTAGAAGATATGCCCCGTACTTTCTGTGTGTTTTTAGAAGTTTAAGATGGAGGGTCACTCGTTCATGATAAATGACCTTATAAATTTACGAAGGACATTGATACCTCTAAGTGATGGTGAGATAACAAAGCAAAGTCGTCGTAATTTGAAGATCGTGACGGAAATTCACCTTTGGATATGAAATACGAGGCGTGTTTTTTAAGTAAGTACCGTTTTGAAATTGAAAAAAAGATGTGCTAAGATATCTCAATAATTTTATTTTTACATGAAAGCCTGTACCTTAATCTACGCACTGACGCCATTAGTCTGATTCTTCCTTGTTTACGTTGTGTACTGAGTGTTTAAGATGCCTCCGATAATCGTGAGTCCCGCCGACTGTGAAGTTCGGGTTGTTATAAGATTTCTTAGTGCCAACGGCCTAAAAGCGATCGATATTCATCGTGAGATCTGTGCAGTTGACGGAGAAAACATTATGAGTGATGGAATGGTAAGAAAGTGGGTGAGATCGTTTAAAGATGGCCGCACAAATGTGCATGATGAACAACGCAGTGGACGTCCTTCGGTCTTTAATGAAAGTTTGGTGCAGTAAATGGACAATAAGGTGAGAGAAAACAGACGCTTTACGATTTGCTCTTTGCGGGATGACTTTCCTAATGTTTGTCGTAGTGTTGTGTGTGGCATTGTAACAAAGCAATTGAGTTACCGAAAATTGTGCGCACGTTGGGTACCGAAAATGTTGACGGATGTGCACAAAACCATACGTTTAGACAGTGCATTAACTTTCCTTGAGCGGTACCACAACGACGGCGATGATTTTTTAAGCCAAATTGTTAAGGGCAATGAAACATGGGTGGCCTACGTCACATCAGAATCAAAGCAACAGTCCATGGAAGCTGAGCAAGGGCATCGTTTTGCTGCAAGACAATGCCCGTCCGCATGTGGCGAATCAGACCAAAGATCTCATCACATCTTTTCGATGGGAAACTCTAGATCATCCTGCGTACAGCCCCGATCTTGCGCCCAGTGACTACCATCGGTTCCTGCACTTGAAGAAACACCTGGGCGGTCAGCGTCTAAAGACGATGACGACGTCAAAACAGTGGTGATGCAGTGGTTAACAAATCAGGCGGCAGGCTTCTATGAGGAGGGTATTAAAAACTGGTACAACGTTATGACAAGTGCCCAATATTGACGGAAATTAGTAGAAAGGTAGATTAAGGTACAGGCTTTCATGTAAAAATAAAATCATTGAGATATCTTAGCACGTCTTTTTTTAATTTCAAAACGGTACTTTCTTAGAAAACACGCCTCGTAAGTCTGAAGACCGGATGTCATTCGAATCTCCCGTTTCACGGTAAGTACAAATGGGAGACAATGAGTTCTGTCCACAGGAGCCCGTGACATAGTTCTCTTCCACGTGACGTAGCACGTCGTCTCTACAGTAGAGCGTGCAGCGCGTCCGTGGAGCGTCAGTTAACACTCCTAGCAGCGAAGGTACCGGATTTCGCAGCCATTGTTGTAGGGATGTAACCGCTATGTGGTGTCACAATTAGAACAGAAAATTTGTGATTTTTTTGTCCATCTCACTATCAGTTGAACGAATTAACAATTTTTGCTGCGGTGGTTACTGATTTCAGGTTGACAACCCCATTCTCAAACCACACAGCTTCTTATTAACGGAAACTAGTCAAACAAAACACATAATAAAATTTCCTCAGTACCGTACAGTTGAGGACCTACCACACCGAGGCGAATCAACGTATTACAGATGGTACTGACGACAGCGTCCTTTTCTCAGTCTGAGTGCGTATCGTGAAACGGGAGAGCAGATAATCAGACTTCTTTCACATCCAAACGTTACATTTGCGGACATGCTTTCCTTATCAGAGCTTTATCTACCAAGTCCTCCCTACAGCACGTAGAAGCCTCTAATAGCAATTGTGAAACAGCTTGTAAATGAGATATGGCATTCTGATTCGAAGAAATTCGCTATAAGGGTTCACAAACAGTATCTTTGCAAATGTGCCATAGACGAAAAATGTTAAGAGGACTTTTTCACACTATTATTCAATCCGTACTCCAAAAAATTGAGTTTTATCATTTACCATAAGCATAATGATCTACAAACTGATTCTTTGGATATTTACAGTTTATTTCGAAAGAAGTATCATGATCTGTTGTGAGTTTCTCAGGAGAGTCTCAAAAAGCACACCTTTGATAGTAGCTGTTAAACTCCAGTAAATACTGTTGTTCATTTTGTTAGTGTTAAGTGGAGAAAACGGAACACTTTTGACTGTATTGTAAACTGACCTTTTGACACTTCGCGTACGCATTATCTCGCGATCTGCAGCAAATAAGAATTTAAGAGTAAGTGAATAAACATTAAAGATACAACCTACCTAGCCCGGTTTCTGTCCCAGTGTTAAACAGGGTTGTGTCATGCTGAGCTTCGGATCGAAACACATGCATCAGCTAATATATTGCTTACAAATTGGCACATATTTTGCTCTCCGTGGGAAGAAAAAAAATGGTTCAAATGGCTCTGAGCACTATGGGACTCAACTGCTTGGTCATAAGTCCCCTAGAACTTAGAACTACTTAAACCTAACTAACCTAAGGACATCACACACATCCATGCCCGAGGCAGGATTCGAACCTGCGACCGTAGCGGTCGTACGGTTCCAGACTGTAGCGCCTTTAACCGCTCGGCCACTCCGGCCGGCGTGGGAAGAAAAAGCAAAGAAATACGGAGCACCGATGTCTTAGCAGAAGTGCACATCAAAATGCTACAAAATAAATCGTTCTCATACCGAAATGTCTGCCCCCTTCGTTGGACTGTAGTTCCTTTTTCTTGCCTGCACATATGCACACTACATACACATACCTATGAACGGTTTCGTATTCTGAAAGTCATCTACAGATAACCGTCCGGAGGGATGTGTTTGGAGTACCTGAAAATAAACTTTGCAAGTCGAAACCGATCAAAGGCATGTATATGTAATGCGCTTCGTACGGCTGTATAAGATGACTTTCAGAAATCTAAACAGGCCGTAGTAGTTTATGTATGACACACGAGTCTCACTGTTAGAAACGAAAGTTTGATACATCGTTACCCACTGTCTGTGTTGGCTATTACGGTTAACATGAACGTCTGCCTACAGGCTGATCGGAAATTTGCTGTGCATCTACAACATATGTTGGAAAAGACGCTCACGGGCCGTTGTGCAAGCCAGAACCTGCTTAATTTTACTCGAAAACACTTTATGCGGATCTGATTTTGACATTCTTCTCACACGCGCATTTATTTCAGTTTGTAAGACACAAAGCGTGGACTGGCTATTGCGATACACTACAGATTTTGCTGCTCTTCCAAGAAAAAAATCTGGTGGAGTAAGGGCCGGCGACCGCAGGGGCCACAGTTTTATTTGAGATGACACGTTCCCCCAAAAACTCATCCAGAGGGCGCATAATGTTGTTAGCTGTGTGTACAGTAGTGCCATATTGTTGGAGCCATTAGTAGTTGATTTCGTCTTCCTGTAGCTGGCCAGTGATATCGTGAATCACTAAGCAACACTGACCTTCACGGTTTCTTAAAAAAAGAAATGAAGGTCCAATAACGCACCGGCTGAATATTGCTGCACAGACTCCAATTTTCCGATCTTGCCACGGCGTTTCAAGGAAGTCGTAAGGGTCCTCTGTTGACCACAAACGTGTGTTTTGTGTGATAACGTCGCCACAGAAGAGGAACCTGGCCTCGTTCGCATAGAAGGTGACATCAAGAATATCAAGGGTATTCCTTTCAATAAAAGATGTAAATCATCTTCAGTAACGGACTCGCATCTTTGAATTCATCCAATGCTGTCGCTTTATGTGTTAGCAGTTTATATGTTTCCCTAACCACTTTATGCGCAGTGATTTTTCTGGATTCTGGTGCATATAGTCAGAAATATCCAAAATTGTTGTTCGTTTAGTTTAGGGGGTCTTCCTCTTCGTTCAGCATCTAACACTGAGGCTGTCTCTCTAAATTTCTAAATAAGTCGGAGAACCACATTACGATGAGGTACGATTGTTTACGGGAACTTTTAGCAAATGCCTGCTGAACTAAATTTGTGTATTTATCGCTTTGTCAAAACATGGGTTAAACAAGAAAAATACGTCCCCAGTTTAAAACTCAGTAATTTGAAACAACTTTCTCAGTCCCCTCGCCACTCTAGGCCTCCACCTTTTCCACTGCGGGATCTTTCTTCTCCCCCATCCCGCTCTCACTATAGCCTTCGGCTGTACTCAGCTGTTACGTCAAGTACCCCTCTACCCCCGCCGCCCGTACCCATCGCTACCTCCATGTGGAGATAACGACCTGCTTGCTTCCTGCCGAATCCGTTGCCCCGTGTTTCTCGCCGTGAAAAAACGTATGCTACACCGCCTTTTGGAGGGACCTAATTGTCCTTTATGTAAGGATTGATTATAGTAACACATCAATTACAACATTCGCAACACTATGCCGTGACGGAGCTTGTGATAATGTATTTCGTGGTTAATATGGGCCTCCTTTGCTTTGCTACCGTAACACTACATCTTTCTTAGTGTTGGCTGTTTATGAGTTTGACTACTCTTGAAAGTAATATGCATGCAATAGATAGGTGTTGGAACACATTATAAAGAGTGTGTCATATGCGGTGTTTCAGCTGCCGGTAATCTGTGTCTGTACTGAGAGGGTTATCCAACAGGATCATGTCCGGGGAAGCCTAGGCATGAAACTGTGTAAGGATTGCAGTACATCAAACATAAAAACAGGGAATGCGTATAGTGATTTTGAGATAGAGCTAAACATTTCTTGTCCAGAAACGAGCGACGTCAATTGCATTTGGCTTTGCTGTCATAAGGTCCTCTACAGTGCATTTGGCGGGACACAGTTGCAGTTGTACATTAGAAGCATGGTTTGTAGTGCTCCACATTCGCAAAGTTAAGCTTCTGCTGGGTAGTGTATCTCGATCTTGCGGTGCTCTTACGTACTTTGTTTTGTACCTTCCAGGTTTCCTAGTATTAATCACATCCTGGTGCTAGTTCCTCTTTCGGCTCAATCCAGTGTTAATTTGAATCTTCCTCCAAAGGTCCACTCTCGTTTTAGGTTCTCCATAATCTTCCGTCGATCTCAGGAAACTTTACCTTGATTCTGATCGCCGGTGAGCCGGTTAGAAATTGTAGAGGAGGCGTTCCGATTCTGCTAATTTAAATCGTTCTGTAAGTTCTGCTGCCTCCCTACAGATGGCTGGAGGTAAGATATTTGGTGGATCTTGTTCAGAGATGTGGGCTTCAGACATTCGGTGATGATTCCGTCTGTCTCGCTGAGGGCGACATCAGATCGCTCTGCGTATGCTGATCTGTACCAACCCGGGTGTGCATACTCGCCGGCAGAGTGACAGGGGGCGAGTGCTAAGGTTTTGAGGATCCTGGCTCTCACTCCCCATTTAGAGCAGCTTATGAATAGCATTTTTACTGCTAAGTTTTAATTTTGGTGTTTGTATGTTAGGGCCTTATCTAGTTTTAAGCCCAGGTATTTGAGGTTGGGGCAGGGTTTTAATAGTACCCCTTTCAATTCGATCTGTAGTTTTCAGTCGGCATGCCTGTTCCACACTTGTATTTTCTTTGGATTTGGCTTCAGCTCGTTATTTCTGTAATACAGATGTAGGTCTACAAGGGTCTTACGCAAACATTGTTCCACATAATCGAATGTTTTCACATGTGCTGTAATCGTCCTGTCATCTGCGTATATATATTATTATTATTTATTTTATGGCCTTCATTGGACCACTCTAGTCAAAAATACAAAGTTGTAAACAAGTTGTTACACAGGGATACAATTTGGCTCAACAGTAACTTAATATGATATTTAAGTAATATAATTATTAGAGTCTATTCTTGTATGAAAGGTGTTTTGCTCTTTTGTCTGCTCAGTATTTTTTCATTCTCTCAGATATTTTCTTTCTTTCTTCATCTGAGACCACTCTTCCTGTATTCCTTTTATTGATTTTCATTTGTAGTCTGGTTTGCGGGTCTTGCAGTATTCTGGTTTTCTCTGTCTTGTTTTTTAGGTCATCTACTGTAATTTGGAGTTCTTTTATATCTTCCTTAATTTCTGTGATCTATTTAATGTCGCTCTTGCTATTCCACCATTTTTTGATTATTTTTTTACTAATTCTGTTTTCTGGAGTTCTCATCAGATGTCCAAAGAATGAGATGCGTTTCTTCCTGATCGTGCTCATGACTGGTTCTATTTTCTTATATATTGTTTCATTTGATACTATTCTCCAATGTCCATTTATTTTATACTGTTTATTTATACATGTCCTAATTATTCTTCTTTCTATTTTTAGTATTCTGTCAATTTCTGCTGTATTAGTTGTTTTGAAGATAGTTTCAGTTGCATACGTTATTTCTGGTTGTGTAACTGTTTTATAGTGTTTTAATTTTGCATCTATAGATAGGCTTTTTTTATGTAGTTTTGGTAATGTAATTTGCGTAGTTCAGTTTTTTTATTCTATTCTGCCATGATGGCTTCTCATTTAGATTGTATGTTATTATTTCGCCTAAATATTTAAATTTATCAACAATTTTGATTTCCTGTTCTCCTATTGTAATTTTGTTTGCAAGTGGTGGATCAGTTAGCATAATCTCCGTTTTTTCAAATGATATTCTAAGGCCTACTTTCTCTGCTATTTCTTGTAGTGATTTCACTTGTTGCCTGGCCTCCTGAACGGTGTTGGCTAGGAGAGCAAGATCATCAGCGAATCCCAAGCAGTTTAAGCTAATATCATCTTTTGCACTTCCAATTCTTATCATCTTTGGATTGTCCTTGTACCATTCTCTTGTTATGTATTCCAGTGCACAGTTGAACAGTAATGGTGATAGGCAGTCACCTTGTCTTAAGCCTGTTTTTATGAGGAATGGTTCCTAAATTTCTCCTCTAAACTTCACTTTTGATTTGGTGTTGGTTAGAGTGTGTTGTATTATTTTAATTAGTTTTGGATGGAGTCCTATATTTCTTAAAATTTTTAATACTGAAGGTCTGTGGAGACAGTCATATGCCTTCTTAAAATCTACAAATGTTATTGCCAGAGGTTTGTTTCGTTTCTTGTAGTATGCCATAATCAATTTTAAACTAATTATCTGCTCTGGACAGCTTCTCCATGGTCTGAAACCTCCCTGATATTCCCCTAACTCCTGTTCTAATTGCTCCTTGATTCTTTCATATAGGATCTTGGATAGAATTTTGTATGTGCAATCTAGGAGAGAGATTCCTCTGTAGTTGTCTGGGTTGCTCTTATCTTCCTTTTTGTGCAGTGGGTGTATGATAGCTGTGGTCCAATGTTCGGGGAATCGTTCTGTTACCCAAATTTTTGTTAGAGCCATGTGTAAGGAGGTCTTGACTGTGTCACTTGCATATTTCCACATTTCAACAAGAACCTGATCTTCTCCACATGCCTTATAATTTTTTTGTTCTTAAAGAATTTTTCTACTTCTTGGAAAGTTGGAGGGTCTAGTTTGTTAGGTTTGGTTTTTATTGGGGTATTTATGTTGATTTGTAAGGGTTCTTTGGGTTCCTCACAATTCAGAAGTTTGTTAAATGCTTTTGCCATGATTTCTGCATTTTTATTGTTACTGTGTGTCATTTTTCCATCTTCATCTTTCAGTATTAGTGTAGGGGCCTCATATTGTTGTTGTTGTTTCCCAAAGATTTGATAGTAGTTCCTGGAGTTTGTTTTATGATAGTTATCTTCTATAGAGTTTATAATATCTTTATGGAATCCTCTCTTGATGCTTCTAATATTTTGTGTGAATTTTTTTCTTTCATTTTTTAGGTTAATGGCATTATCTTCAGTTTTATGTGTTTGAAACTTTAACCATGCTTGGTATCTATCTTGATGGAATTTGTCACATTCTGATGTCCGCCATGCATATTTCCTTTGGGGGTTCAAGGGAGCTAGATTCTCTGCTTCTTTTTTAAGATTAGGCACTAGTTGTTCTAGATCATCTGTTAATTTGATGGTTTGTGTTATTTGTTGGTATTTATTATTTTTAATTAGCTGATGTGGGTCAAACCTCCTTTTTATTTTATTAGTTTTTCCGGTCCTCTTCTTTAACGGACTGAATTTTATTTTACTTTTAACTATATATAATGGTCTGAGCCTGTGTCTACTTCTCTCAGTACTTTAACATTGTGGATCTCCTTATGAAAATTTTTGTACATACAGACATGGTCTAGCTGCCACTCCCCCTTCCTCCAGTCTGGATGTTTCCATGTTTTAAGTTTACTTGGCTTCCTTTTAAAGTATGTTGATTTAGATATAAGGTTGTGTTCTCTGCAGAGTTCTACAAGTCTTTGACCGTTTTTGTTTGTAAATTTATGTGGACACCATTTTCCAATTATATCTTTATATTTCCTTTCTTTTCCCAACTGAGCATTGAAATCTCCCAATAAGATTTTTACATTCTTTTTATTTACTCTGTTCACAGTTTGTTCTAGAAGGTCCCAAAATTTATCTACCTCTTCCTTTGTTTTTGTTAGACAATTTTTTTTTCATTTGTTGGGGCATGAGCATTTATTATTGTATAGGTTTTATTCATTGTTTTAAAGCTTAGAGTCGCAATTCTTGGTGATACTGCTTGGAAATCCGTTACTGAATCTATTATTTTTATGTTTACTAAAAACCCTGTTCCAAACTGGGGACATTGTTTCATTGCCCTCGGTCCTGGTTTCCCATTATAAATTCTGTATCCTTGTGATTCAAATGGTTCCTCTGTGGTGTTTCTCATTTCTTGGATCCCTGTTATTAAATTTTTTTGTTTATTTAGTTCATCTGTGAGCTCCTTGAGTTTTCCGGTCTGAAGTAGTGAGTTTATGTTGTGTGTTGCTATATAATTTATTTGCTCATGTTTAATCTTCTTTTTGTGCTTTAGTGTGCTTTTTGATGATTGCAAACGCTCCGATTCGTTGCTGTCTTCTAGTTGGCTTCCCACCGAATCCGATGTAGCCTTTTCCTGCTTTTTTGAGCAGAACGGTGGAATTTTTTTCCTAAAAGACCTTTCCATTTTTGACTTTCGAAGGTTGTCAACCTTAGTTGGAGCAAGCTCCGATTTACAACTGCGGTTGTTAACCGCAGAGGGTGTGTTTGGTCCGCGAGAGCTATTTTATTTCACTCAATATATATACATATAGCTATTTGTACCTATAAGGAGGGGGTGATCTTTGGTGTAGATGTTAAACTGCAGTGGTGACAACACACTTCTCCAAAAATGTTCAAATGTGTGTGAAATCTTATGGGACGTAACTGCTAAGGTCATCAGTCCCTAAGCTTACACACTACTTAACCTAAATTATCCTAAGGAAAAACACACACACCCATGCCCGAGGGAGGACTCGAACCTCCGCCGGGACCAGCCGCGCAGTCCATGACTGCAGTGCCCAAGACCACTCGGCTAATCCCGCGCGGCCAAACTTCTCCGTGACAGGCCATCCCCCTGGTTTCTCCATCTGCATCGCTTTCGCTGAAATTCATCTACGGGCCTCCGATTGTGGAGCAGGTTTCTGATGATGTTTGTAAGATTAATGTCTTTAGTTGTAGCACATACCTCCTGCATCAGGAGTCAGTGATTGATGATGTCATACGCACGCGTAAGGCCACTGAGAACGGCATCTGTTGCATATCCCCCTTGGAACGATCCTGGATGTGTTGAGTCAGATTGAGCGCTTGAGCAGCACAGTTTTCTTCAGGACATAATCTAGCCTGGTACAGTATGATGATAGGTTCCAAGGCCAGTGTGAGACGGTCTATGTCACTCTTTCGAAAATTCTGTTTGTATGGCATGACAGGGAGATCTGGCGGTAGGTGTTTGGGTTACTGGCTTCTTTACCCAGTTTAAAAATAACTATGATCTTGGTTTTTTGCCTGATTCTGGGAATTTTACACTGTTGCAGACAGTCGTTGAACATGTCTAATACCTGCGGTTTAGCTTTTGGCCCGAAATGTTTGATCTGCTCACTCAGGATGCCCTCTAGTCCAGCGCCTCTCCATGGTTTTCATATATTTACGGTATTATTCAGCTCTGTTATGGTAAAAGGGGAGAACAGTTTGCTCGTTTCGTTACCGTCTATTCAATTAATATTGATTTCTTGTTTAGGGAGGTTTGGTCTAGCTCGCAATTATTTACGAGCTGAGTGGCTATTTGGCCACGAGTTATGTTTACAAAGTCTCTTGAGCTGTACCGCTGTTTAGGCTTTTCAGTAGGCTCCATGCTTTGTTACTGCTCTTTCTCATATCGACTTCCTTCATAAGTTTAATCCACTTCTCCTTCTTGTCCTCTTAGTGATGTGTCTACTACGTATTAACAACTAATGTTGCCCTCGTTCGATTACTTGTGGACAACTTTTACTGACTTCCATGAACTTAGCAGTGTATAATTTATATTTAATGAGAGGCAGTTGCAAATCGTGTTTCAATTGATATTTAGGACTAGGTAGCAATGATATGATACGGCATGAGACGCAGTTCGACCACGATTACTTTGCTGAATATATATATCGTTCGCTGTCCAAAATTAAAGCAACATTAGCTCTTTCCCCGTCCTGTGTCTAAGTCACGATATAATCATGCTAACTGTCGACAGTTGTAAGATCGTGTTCTGCACGGAAAATGGCATTCCGTCCAACGGACAAGTACGTCAGAGATGACTTGAGGGCACCCATCAAACGGGTTAGTATTTGTCGGATAGTGCCAAATCCACAATAGCTGTATACACAGTCTCAAGCGGTGCAGTATGACACATAGAAGACGCCTATCAGTCTCTCTGCAGTGGAGAGCCATAGGAAGAGAGGAAGCACGACAGTCCCAAACTCATGTGGCCCGATGGCTTAATGTGAATCGTCCTGTTGTTTATCGGATGTAACGCTAGTTTGCAGAGGCCGAAACTGTACCCCAAAGACCAGGCCAGGGACGACCAAGTGTAACATCGGAAAGAGAGAACAGTTATTTGGCTGTAAAGGCAGAACGGTACGCCTTAGTACTGCAAAGCAGCTGGCATCTCAGTCGCAGAACCCTCTGGACGTGTTGTATCGAGGTAAACGGTGTACAGAACGCTTCGGCAGAGTGACCTTTGTGGTCGGAGACTTGGCTATGTGTGTACGTCTGGCGCGTCTTCATAGAAGGAAACGCCTTGAATGAAGTCGTCAACATGCCATCCGGGCGATCGAACACTGGGCCAATGATCTATTCACGGATGAGCCCGATCTGGTCTGGAGAATGATTCTCGCCGCGTGGGATTAGCCGAGCGTTCTAAGGCACTGCAGTCATGGGCTATAAGGCTGGTCCCGGCGGAGGTTCGAGTCCTCCCTCGGGCATGGGTGTGTGTGTTTGTCCTTAGGATAATTTAGGTGAAGTAGAGTGTAAGGTTATGGACTGATGACCTTAGTAGTTAAGTCCCATAAGATTTCACACACATTTGAACACATTTTTGACTGATTCTCGAAGTATTCGCCTCTGGAGGGAACGTAGAACACGATTTCGAGACCCAAACATTGTAGAAATAGACCAATACCGAGGAGGATCCCTAATGGTGTGGACAGGGATTTTGCTGACCACTCGAACAGCTCTTCTTGATGTTGCAGTGAATTGGCAACGTTTAACTGCTGTCAGGTATCGTGACGAGATCTTGAAATCATTTGTGGTTGTTGCGAGGTGCTGTGGGCCCAGACGTCGTATTGATGGACAATAATGTTCGACTTCATAGAGCATGGGTGGTTGATGTTTTCTTGGAAACGGAAGATATTGCATGCGTGGCGTGGTCTGTTCGCTCTTCCGATTTGAATCCCATAGAGCATGTCTGGGATTCAATGCGGAGACGATTTGCATAACGTCAGCATCCATTAACTACTCCTAAGACTTGCTAACAGTTCTGCAGGAAGGATGGGCGCTATTACCTCAACATGAGATTGATGATATCATTCACTGTACGTCCCGTCGTTGTTAGGCCTGTGCTGCCAGAAGTGATCACCCGTAATGAGCAGTTACTCAGTTGTCGGAATGTGTGCGCAAATCCGTTAAGTTGAGAAAAACGAAGGACATTTTTGTCGACCGTTATGCATGTTGCAGTTGTCTATACTCTGTATTCTTTACATTATTTCTACTTTACTATCACCTGATTATACTGTTTCCTGGCAAAATAAACACAGCCTTGCAGAATTTCCGTTTGTTGCTTTAATTTTGGATACCAGTATATATATATATATATATATATATATATATATATATATATATATAAAATCAGTCTTAATTAGTCTTAATTTTAATTGTACAAGTCTGTGCTGAATTTCAGTTCTGCGGTAGCAGGTTCGAATCCTGCCTCGTGCATGGATGTGTGTGATGTTCTTAGGTCAGTTAGGTTTAAGTAGTTCTAAGTTCTAGGGGACTGATGACCTCAGAAGTTAAGTCCCATAGTGCTCAGAGCAGTTTGAACTATTTTTTGAAAGTTTAACCTTCCGTTGGATCGGCGTAGAAATCGGTTCCATGAGTAGGGCATATATTCCTCTACATGTACCATCACGCTTTTATCATTTTGTTCCTGTTCACGACATGAGGTGTCGATGGCTGTTAGGATTAACTTGCTACCAGTGCATGAAGTAACTGACTACCTCTGTTAGCATATTACATCAGGATATTACACCATATGGTAGTGTATACAGCCAGGAATAGGATTTAGACATGATTACTTGAATATAATTCCGATACAGTGCATCAGCTACTGAGGCTATAAAAAATATGGGGATCATTTCGTAACCATGCGGCAACTTTAACGCAGGTCTGCTGCATTCTTTACAGGGCTCAGATGTGCGCCACAGATCAATCAGAAACATCTGTAAATGCAGATAAATTAAGAATGAACATTTCTTATGAGATATGTGGATAGGAAATAATTGTTATTCTGTTGTTAAGACTCTCTTCAGATTTTAGTTGGGGTAATCCGACTACCTCTTTTGATAACGATTTATTTTGTACTTAATTTTGTCTTAGTGTATATCACTGGGATTGAATGTTTACTTCCCTCAAGACATAGATTACAAATTCGAGTAATTTTCAGTATTTCTTTTCTTCTGTTTCTAAAATTTGTGTCCGAATGTACAGACGGAACTTTTCTATTGGCTGTTTGTGAATTAATGCAATGACCACCACACAAAATACGTGTAACTTACACTGAATCAGTGTCATACCCACAGTAAGCCTTACACGTTTCTACGACAACTACCTGGAATTTCTCGTATCGTGAAGTTTTATGCAAGCATTAAATGTCAAATTGTACTGCAGTTCTGTCTTGATTTTCAACTATAGATCGCCACTTGGCTAAAGCTGCTGCACGTGCACTCCAGAACTACGTCCTGTGCAAAGGATTACAGGCTGCTTTACTTATCCTTTTCAAATGCTGCCTCGTAACGCTCAAAAAATGATTACTTTCGGTGCCTGTTCACTGTGCGTGAGTTCACCGTTGGCATCGTGATTTGTTTCTTCCTCTTACGTTGGAGGCTTTCTAGGTCTAAGTTCTAGTCAGCGTCTTGGTGCTCCTGAAAGTCCGACATAGTCTAAGCTATGTAAGAGAGTTACTGCAAAACTAATTGCTACGTAATTCACGAAACAGGTGGGGTAGGATACAAGCCTCTTTCGCTAACCAATAAGCAGCAGATACGAGGAATGAAAAGATAGACAGCACTCCACTTCGGTTGCCGACTGCCAGCACACCGACAACGCGTCCAGAGGCAAAACACACTCAGAAGTATTACAATGGATGATGCGGCAACGTGTGCAGTCGAATCGTACTGCCTTTCACCCACTGCTCGCCGCTTGTCAGATGCGCAGAGAACAAAGGAAACACGACAGGCCCTCAGGCTGAATCTGGGTAATGAAGCTCGTAAATCAAAGTGCTTCACATCCATGTTGCTTCACTTTAAGAAACAGTCAATTTTTCATACTTACTAAAAGGTAATATTCCAATACCTTTGGCGTGCTACCACATGAAACACCAAGGGAAAATCGTGGTGAAGCAACACTTCCTGAGAGGTTTCCTTTCTAATTTCTCAAAAACCGTGCCCTCTCGTGATGTTTGTGAACATAAAGGTACTGGGCAACGTAGCTATTTTAAAAAGTCAATAAATGTCTCTTTTGTACTAGAATATCTGTTTAAAATGCACTACATGCGTACGGTTGTTTCAAGTTGCAATATAAGACACTACGCTTCTGGCAAAATGATGCAATAGTGTTTCTCTCCTGTTCCTAATAATCCGCATTTAGACCAGGTTTTTGCTTGTGCCGTCTCACGTTCGTGGAGTGCAAATTCTGATGTGATAAGTAGAAATTGTATTTTTAGGGAATGTCAATATACAAAATATTTACATATTTATGTGATGAAAACGGGTAAAATATACAAGAAAATACGTAATATCGTGAAAATATGCTATTAACAATTTAACATAAAACAATAGTTTCAATTACAATCTACTTCTGAATTACACCATAGCCTACAATACTATCTGAATATGCACTTAAACGTGCCAGAAACAAGAAACGCACATTAAGAAGGTGCAATTTACATTACTTATTTTTGTTTTGAAAGGCTATACAGCGCTATTGAAATGAATGTTTGGGGTCACATCTGTTTGCTAAAATTTCCATCTTCACTGAAATTACCAAGGTATTCTACTTGACCTTTCATTTTGAAGTGCAAAGAACAACCAAGCAGTTCTCCAAATTCTCCGCTGACACAGAAATGTTGCCGACCAGAAAGAACCTTTTTGCGGAAGGAAAATAATCTCTCCACACCAAAAGCCGTTTATGATGCAAATTTTAGGCCATAAAATACTCGTAGATAGATGTCTGGAAGAGTGTAATGTTCTCCCTCACTCAGAATATTGCAGATGGTACCAAAAGTTGAGTGACAACGATTTCTTGCCGAAACGGCGTCATACTTATTCACTGCTCAGTATTGCCTCTAATGTCTCTAACACTCCCGCGATTACAAATGGGGGGCGGGGGTACCTTAAAGTGGTTGTCGATACTTGACCGTGCGCACTGACCACATGACGTACCTGATAGTCCTGCGGCGGTCGTATTGTTCTGCTCCACACTGCTGCTGGCTTGCCTGGAATTATCTATCGAAATACGCAAGCGGGTTTAGGGGAGCCACTCAATGTAAAAACACAACACTGTTCGATGTTTGCTATGAACAACTATATTTTGAGACGATTAAAGAAAATTGCAGGTTGCACTGTTTTCATTCTAATTCATAAGTGTTTATCCTAACTAATGGATGATTACCAGTTCACAATATCACTCAGACGAGCGTACGCGTAACCGATAACGACGTGGGTGATTGTTGATGATGCGGAAGCCGAATGATCGCACGAAAGTTCTTACGCTCGTCACGCATACACAGATTTCTTTTGGTACCAGGCCTCCTTGACACTAGTAATGATGTAACACTGATTATAGCGTTAATTATTCAGTTCTCAGTTCTCACTCGTATGAGCGTGCGCGTAACCGTCGCGGCGCGGTTGATTGTTGATGCGGAACGCGATGATCGAACGCACGTTCTCACGCTCGCTACAAGACACTGGCAATTGACTGCACTCTTTTATGGTAACTAATTTCTACTGATTCATATCAGTTCATTCTGGGAGACCGAGCACGGCTCGGATGATTGATACAGTACGGTAAGACACGCAACGAGAGGATACACAAATACGGTATCAGCAGCACTGCTCATTTTTAAATTACTTCTTGACGCACTTTCCTTTGAATCATTTACTTATTTTATCACTTTACTGTAATAGCACTTGTAGCAACACTTCAACTTCCATATTAACAATACCTCTCACATGCAGAGCTACACACGACACAACGTAAAAGTTCCGTGTCCCGCTTGACTCTACAGACGCGGCTGCCCGCAAAGATATTCCGCAACCAAGCCAGCGACATGACAGTACGCACGCTTACATGTCGTTAAGCTTCCGCTTCACATTCTCAACAATGCCTAAGGATTTCTACAAAGGTAACTCCCTAAATTCTAGTTCTTCATCCACTAATTCATTTCATTTATTCCCCCCTTCTAACAGCCGTGTACCGCAAGTCTCTAGAGGAACGGAAGGTTCCAAATGATTGGAAAAGAGCACAGGTAGTCCCAGTCTTCAAGAAGGGTCGTCGAGCAGATGCGCAAAACTATAGACCTATATCTCTGACGTCGATCTATTGTAGAATTTTAGAACATGTTTTTTGTTCGCGTATCATGTTTTTGGAAACCCTGAATCTACTCTGTAGGAGTCAACATGGATTCCGGAAACAGCGATCGTGTCAGACCCAACTCGCTTTATTTGCTCATGACACCCAGAAAATATTAGATACAGGCTCCCAGGTAGATGCTATTTTCCTTGACTTCCGGAAGGCGTTCGATACAGTTCCGCACTGTCGCCTGATAAACAAAGTAAGAGCCTACGAAATATCAGACCAATTGGGTGTGGCTGGATTGAAGAGTTTTTAGAAAACAGAACACAGCATGTTGTTGTCAATGGAGAGATGTCTACAGACGTTAAAGTAACCTCTGGCGTGCCACAGGGGAGTGTTATGGGGCCATTGCTTTTCACAATATATATAGATGACCTAGTAGATAGTGTCGGAAGTTCCATGCGGCTTTTCGCGGATGATGCGGTAGTATACAGAGAAGTTGCAGCATTAGAAAATTGTAGCGAAATGCAGGAAGATCTGCAGCAGATAGGCACTTGGTGCAGGGAGTGGCAACTGACCCTTAACATAGACAAATGTACTGTATTTCGAATACATAGAAAAAAGGATCCTTTATTGTATGATTATATGATAGCGGAACAATCACTGGTAGCAGTAAATATCTGGGAGTATGCGTACGGAACGATTTGAAGTGGAATGATCATATAAAATTAATTGTTGGTAAGGCAGGTACCAGGTTGAGATTCATTGGGAGAGTCCTTAGAAAATGTAGTCCATCAACAAAGGAGGTGGCTTACAAAACACTCGTTCGAGCTATACTTGAGTATTGCTCATCAGTGTGGGATCCGTACCAGATCGGGTTGACGGAGGAGATAGAGAAGATCCAAAGAAGAGCGGCGCGTTCGTCACAGGGTTATTTGGTAACCGTGATAGCGTTACGGAGATGTTTAGCAAACTCAAGTGGCAGACTCTGCAAGAGAGGCGCTCTGCATCGCGATGTACCTTGCTCGCCAGGTTTCGAGAGGGTGCGTTTCCGGATGAGGTATCGATTATATTGCTTCCCCCTTCTTATACCTCTCGAGGAGATCACGAATGTAAAATTAGAGAGATTCGAGCGCGCACGGAGGCTTTCCGACAGTCGTTCTTCCCGCGAACCATACGCGACTGGAACAGAAAAGGGAGGTAATGACAATGGCACGTATAGTGCCCTCCGCCACACACCGTTGGGTGGCTTGCGGAGTATAAATGTAGATGTAGATGTAACTGTCTCTCCCTCAAAATTTGTAGAGCCACGTTGCAGCTGGATTAAACAAAGGTGTTACATGCTCTGATAAAAATGTCGCTAACTGGCCCCGAGGATGACACTGTAGAAGTTCGACCGTATACATACGGGTACCGACAATAGATCTTCCCCCGTATCACTCGCGATTGCATGAGAATGCGCTTAAAACTATTCGAGAGGACACTGTAACCTTTTTCATTCAAATATTTCGGTCTATAGTCGTACAGATGCATTAGGCTGCTGCATATACTCTTAGTATTTCTGTCTGGATGTTGGTATTCCGGTTGCTATGGATTTATTTACCGATTGCCACTTTTAACTGTAGTTCATTGTTTCTATTTGAATTAACATACTGTCATTTCGTCGTCTGAAGATAGTGAGTGGAGCTGTGGGCGCAAGGAAATGGAGTGCCTAGTGGAGAAATTGGAACATTTACAACATTTTCTTCTGTTCGAGTTGAGTAGAGGAGTGACAGCACCGCCGGCCGGTTGGCCGAGCGGTTCTAGGCGCTACAGTCTGGAACCGCGCGACCGCTACGGTCGCAGGTTCGAATCCTGCCTCGGGCATCGATGTGTGTGATGTCGTTAGGTTAGTTAGGTTTAAGTAGTTCTAAGTTCTAGGGGACTGATGACCTCAGATGATAAGTCCCATAGTGCTCAGATCCATTTGAACCATTTTCTCAGTGACAGCACCCAGCACCGGAGGCAGCCAGAATCATCAGAGCAGTTTATGAGGATAAAGCCACTAGACAGAGAACTGCAAAAAATAAATAAATAAATAAATAAATAAAAATAAATGATTTTCTCGTTTTAAGGAGAATGCTTTTGACAAGGGCGACTCTCCACGTTCAGGAAGATATTTGGGGTTTGATGATCTTTTAGATGAACTGTGATCGTTCCACCATCGTGCTACATTTGCATGCAATGGGGAAGGTTCCAAAATCGGTTGTGTGAGTACTGCACGCTCTAAGCCAAAAATCACAAAAATATCCTGTATTGGCACTGGTGAAGAGAAATTATGCTTTATGCTAAAATAAGCGAAAGAAAGGAATGGTTAAGCCCAAAAAAATCAGCAACTCTCTGTACAAAGGCCTGCGCGCATCTCCAAAAGATAATTTTATACATGTGGTAGAACAGTGTACTACGAGTTGCTTCCCTGAGGTGTCAACAGGTGAGACGCAATCCAAGAACAACGACCAGGAAGACTGTGTGAAGTGATGCTACCCCAGGATAACGTCCGCCTGCATTCTGCTCGACTGATTAAAAACACTATATAAAATTTGGGCTGGGAAGTCGTTCCAGATCCACCTCATTCACCTGATCTTGCGCCCTTAGGTTTTCATCTTAGCCGCTCCCTATTGAGCAACCTTCATAGAACTTTCTTTCCGGATGAAAATGTGTTCCGAACATGGCTCGAAGAGTTCTTCGCCTCAAAACCACGATATTTAAAGTCGCGGAATCGAAAAGTTATCCTAGTGTTGGCAGGCTGTTGTAAATAAAGAAGGGAATATATCACTGAAAAGTCTCTGTTACGTGTGTCTGTTGTGCTCTTCCGTATTGTTACTACCAACTTATTGCACCAGCCCAATGCAGAGGTACTAGGAATAGCGACTCTGTGGCGGGTGTCGCCTGAATGAGAGAAGCACTAGAAGATGTTATGTTATATGAACCGGGGACCTAGAAACGACGGAGAGGCTCCGTCCCCGCCGCAGCCACAGTGGTCCGCAACCCTACGACGACTACCGCAGTCCACTTCACCCCTCAGCCGCCCCACACCGAACCCAGGGTTATTATGCGGTTCGGTCCCCGGTGGGCGCCCCAGGGAACGTCTCACACCAGTCGAGTGTAACACCTATGTTTGCATGGTAGAGTAATGGTGGTGTTCGCGTACGTGGAGAACTTGTTTGCCAAGCAATCGCCGATAGGTGTAGCTGAGGCGGAATGAGGGGAACCAGCCCGCATTTGCCGAGGCAGATGGAAAACCGACTAAAAACCATCCACAGAGACGGCTCACCGGACCTCGACGCAAATCCGCCGGGCGGATTCGTGCCGGGGACCGGCGCTCCTTCCCGCCCGGAAAACACTATAAGATAATATCACATCGGAATTACAGATCTGGAAACATTTGCGAGAGATCGGAACATAGCGGAGCAGATGTAACTGTCCAATGGATAGACGCAACTTGCCCAGTGGACGGAAGTTCCGGCACGTGTCAACTACGACACTCAAGTGCCTCATTCTCGTGTCTGGGCGATACGGCCCCCTCTTCCACCTGCGCTCTCTCTGCCGTCACGGAAGATGACATTCCGATTGTTCCAGTTGTCTGCATACAATTGGGCGATGATGTAATCTGCGAGAGCATCCTCGCGATTTAATCTCGACCACCGCCGGCGGCCTTTCTCCGCGCCGCCGCGCGCTGCTGCGGCCGCAGCCGGGCGGACCCACCTGCGGAGACGCGGGCCGCGTTATTTTATTGTTTCGGCTCGCGCGGCCGGGGGAAGTGGAGGGAGGGGAGTGGGGGCGGAGATCCCGAAACAATAGCGCGTCGGGAAAGGTTAAACCTCCATCAGTAATGTATTCCATTAAATCGTCCCAAACGCCCGCAAAGATAAGATTTAAAAATTATGACGCCGCCCTTCCTCGACTTTTATAGAAGAGCGCCCTCGTTCCCAGACGGGCGCGTCGTGGAATGAGGAACCGATCGCGCAGGGGAAACGTACTGCGGCGCGCGGGCTCGCCTACCTGACCCGACCCCCTCTCCCTTCGTCTGTCCCCTCACTGCCGCTGACCCAGAAAGCGGACACCGGCGATATACTCCCGTGGAAGTGTATCAGCGGACAGCATAAATCTCGCCGGTCCCACAACGGCGGCGCGCGCAGGCCGTTCCGTTCCGTCGGGTCGCCGCCGGTCGCCGATTTCGGGGCGAGGCGAGTGGAGTCCGCTGTGCCGAAACCGTGGGTCACACACAGCTGACCCTCGGAAAGTCCTGGAAGGGAAGAGGAAAAGTTAAAAGGAGGAAAGTACCGCTACACACGCAAATATAATTACAGGCGCGAACGTCCGACAGCTGGTGCGACTACTCCTCTGAGCGGTTTCTTTTCCTTTTCTTTGGTCACTTCTGCTCACTCCATCTTCCCGCGGCAGAACGGCTATTTGCCGAAATTGCGGAAGGAAAGCGTCGTGACTCGTGCCTTACCTTCCACACCGGTGCCAGTGCGCGCACTTCACCGCTGTGACAGTCTTTTTGGCCGTGTCCTCTCTCTCCAACATGTTCCTCTTTGCCCTCGCAAGCGCCGCTTTGTGCACCGGTGACACCATTGTAACCTCCCCACAGACTATATATATATATATATATATATATATATATATATATACTCCTGGAAATGGAAAAAAGAACACATTGACACCGGTGTGTCAGACCCACCATACTTGCTCCGGACACTGCGAGAGGGCTGTACAAGCAATGATCACACGCACGGCACAGCGGACACACCAGGAACCGCGGTGTTGGCCGTCGAATGGCGCTAGCTGCGCAGCATTTGTGCACCGCCGCCGTCAGTGTCAGCCAGTTTGCCGTGGCATACGGAGCTCCATCGCAGTCTTTAACACTGGTAGCATGCCGCGACAGCGTGGACGTGAACCGTATGTGCAGTTGACGGACTTTGAGCGAGGGCGTATAGTGGGCATGCGGGAGGCCGGGTGGACGTACCGCCGAATTGCTCAACACGTGGGGCGTGAGGTCTCCACAGTACATCGATGTTGTCGCCAGTGGTCGGCGGAAGGTGCACGTGCCCGTCGACCTGGGACCGGACCGCAGCGACGCACGGATGCACGCCAAGACCGTAGGATCCTACGCAGTGCCGTAGGGGACCGCACCGCCACTTCCCAGCAAATTAGGGACACTGTTGCTCCTGGGGTATCGGCGAGGACCATTCGCAACCGTCTCCATGAAGCTGGGCTACGGTCCCGCACACCGTTAGGCCGTCTTCCGCTCACGCCCCAACATCGTGCAGCCCGCCTCCAGTGGTGTCGCGACAGGCGTGAATGGAGGGACGAATGGAGACGTGTCGTCTTCAGCGATGAGAGTCGCTTCTGCCTTGGTGCCAATGATGGTCGTATGCGTGTTTGGCGCCGTGCAGGTGAGCGCCACAATCAGGACTGCATACGACCGAGGCACACAGGGCCAACACCCGGCATCATGGTGTGGGGAGCGATCTCCTACACTGGCCGTACACCACTGGTGATCGTCGAGAGGACACTGAATAGTGCACGGTACATCCAAACCGTCATCGAACCCATCGTTCTACCATTCCTAGACCGGCAAGGGAACTTGCTGTTCCAACAGGACAATGCACGTCCGCATGTATCCCGTGCCACCCAACGTGCTCTAGAAGGTGTAAGTCAACTACCCTGGCCAGCAAGATCTCCGGATCTGTCCCCCATTGAGCATGTTTGGGACTGGATGAAGCGTCGTCTCACGCGGTCTGCACGTCCAGCACGAACGCTGGTCCAACTGAGGCGCCAGGTGGAAATGGCATGGCAAGCCGTTCCACAGGACTACATCCAGCATCTCTACGATCGTCTCCATGGGAGAATAGCAGCCTGCATTGCTGCGAAAGGTGGATATACACTGTACTAGTGCCGACATTGTGCATGCTCTGTTGCCTGTGTCTATGTGCCTGTGGTTCTGTCAGTGAGATCATGTGATGTATCTGACCCCAGGAATGTGTCAATAAAGTTTCCCCTTCCTGGTACAATGAATTCACGGTGTTCTTATTTCAATTTCCAGGAGTGTATATACATATATGATGTTACAAAAAGGTACGGCCAAACTTTCAGGAAACATTCCTCACACACAAAGAAAGAAAATATGTTATGTGGATATGTGTCCGGAAACGCTTACTTCCCATGTTAGAGCTCATTTTATTACTTCCCTTCAAATCACATTAATCATGGAATGGAAACACACAGCAACAGAACGTACCAGCGTGACTTCAAACACTTTGTTGCAGGCAATGTTCTAAGTGTCCTCCTTTAGCGAGGATACATACATCCACCCTCCGTCGCATGGAATCCCTAATGCGCTGATGCAGCCCTGGAGAATGGCGTATTGTATTACAGCCGTCCACAATACGAGCACGAAGAGTCTCTACATTTGGTACCGGGGTTGGGTAGACAAGAGCTTTCAAATGCCCCCATAAATGAAAGTCAAGACGGTTGAAGTCAGGAGAGCGTGGAAGCCATGGAATTGGTCCGCCTCTACCAATCCATCGGTCACCGAATCTGTTGTTGAGAAGCGTACGAACACTTCGACTGAAATGTGCAGGAGCTCCATCGTGCATGAACCACATGTTGTGTCGTACTTGTAAAGGCACATGTTCCAGCAGCACAGGTAGAGTATCCCGTATGAAATCATGAAAACGTGCTCCATTGAGCGTAGGTGGAAGATCATGCGGCCCAATCAAGACATCACCCACAATGCCTGCCCAAACGTTCACAGAAAATCTGTGTTGATGACGTGATTGCACAATCGCGTGCGGATTCTCGTCAGCCCACGCATGATTTGAGAAATATATATATATATATATATATATATATATATATATATATATATATATATATATATATATATATATATATAGCATTCACATTTTAGTCTACCCTCCCCACTGAAAAAAAAATTATATATTATTCACATTCAGCGTAACCTCCCAACCGTTTATTATTCAGTAACCTCACAATAATAAAATGCGACTAATCTCTCAATAAAATTGTGGCTCACTTATAACCTTTCATAATTGACTGTGAATTTAAACTGGTACATTTTGGACGTCAGCAGTGCTGCCTCATGGCCCTGAAAATTCATTCTGAATAAATTGAAAAATCTTACCTCAATGAAGTCGCCAAATAACGCATATATATCTGCTCCTATAAGAAGTTTTTCTGGCACGGCCCAGTGCAATGCTGATCTATAGATCTGTCATGTATAAAAAGAAACAACTGACTTTTCTTTACAATAATCGGGATGACCATGGATTGGAGAAATTAGCAAATTCTTTAAATTGAGATGAATGTTAAAAGTTAATTTTTATCACAAAGGTTATTATTACGAGATGTTTTTAAAAACATTTTCATGGGACTTGATATATCAATAGTACATATGCACGAGGCTGCTTTTGCCTTATACTACATCGCTCAGGCACCGCCATCGCTCCCCACGACCGGCCCAGCCAATTCGATACACCAGACTCCTAGCTACACAGCTCCTACTGCTGACAACACTACTCTCTGGTCTGAGATTCTCTTATAGCTTCCATATCGCAGGCAGCGCGTGAGCAATCCATCGAAATTACATCTGTTCAAGTGCGCTAGCGATAAATTCCTTAGTCATGGACCTCTTACACAATGTCTTTCTTCTTCCACGTGTAGCTACATGAAATAGTCATATCCTAATTTAGAAATGGATAAGAGATACCATACGAAAGCTGGTGATTGTTTTGTGGGATAAGAATGCCAGCATGCAGCGTACTGTCATTGTTTCCCCAAAAATGATTGACTCCTGATTTTCGAGCCAGTTCTGGAATCAACCTTGCCGCATTGCATATTTCGACAGCTTCCCTTAGTGCCTTCTCCAGATGTTCTTATTAAATCCCAGCGCAAACTGCTACAAAATTTCTCTACGACCAGTTTTGGCCCTTAATCGATTTTCAAGGGTTCACTACTGAACAACAGGAGCCCCTCTTTAATTTGGAGGGCAGCTGGCATACTCTCCAGGGGAGTGTAAAGCAAACTGCAGTTGCTCGATGTCTGGACTGCAGCTAAACAGTGCGGGGCGCGATTTAACACAGCGATTAACTGTGTGTCATAGTGACACACACAGCTACTGCATCACATAATTTACGTTTATTTGCAACGTGTTTCAGTCACGTAAGGTCATCAAGCTCTAAAAAATTCGATATTCGTATATAATGATCTTACGTAATTGAAACTGACTGCAAAAAGGGAGGCATTCTAGTTTTGGGTATCAATATAACGTTCAATAAATATGTGACAGCTGTGGGCGCTATCTGCAAAAAATATTTCAATACGGCGGTTACTTCTCGACGGTGATGATAGTGTTTGCACGGGCCGCATATGAATATTCTCCAAAATGGGGCTGATAATGATTTCGAATGATAACTGACCAAATTGAGCCCAACGTTTCTGGAAATCGGGGATTCGGTGCTTTCCTAAAATGTACAGGTTCTATGTATAACAGAAACAGATCGTGGAAGGAGACATCTGTAGTTAAAATAGTGTAACACGAGATTGTTGAGTGTCATCACCTCTGTTATATGCGAATATCCAGAAAGGCTATTAAAGAAATGAAATAAGATTCCAGGAAGGAAACTGAAATAATAGGTAGACTGCAATGCAGACTGGACCAACTGCTAAACATAGAATTTCAGTTAAAGATCGGAAAACAGACACAGTTAAGAGTAACATAAATGTGAAGAACTCCTAATACAAAGTACTGGAGTAATATGCAGTACATCGGTACTAGAATGAGCGATCCAGTCTATGAACACCCCGTACTGTTATGACAGTCGGATTGGAGTAACGTGTATTGAGACATTAGAGGGGAAAAGGAGATTCTCTTTTTTTTTTTCAGGGAAATAGGTATGCTATCGTGTAGCTCAGATTATTGGTCGGATTAAACACATGACGATGGAAAGACCAGCAGTGAATTAAAAGACAGAGCCCAGGAGAAGATTGTTCAAGTCAACGATTACTGTCTGAAAGAGGCAAGTGTTCAGACGCCTGTGGTATATATAATGGTGATAACAAGCGCTAGTCGCCTGTTACTGAATTCCTCAACACTTCTCCACTAGCTGCGCGTAATCCTGCAATTGAGGAACTCAGTCACATAACACCGTAAAATTTCTGTGCTCGCAAGCAACACCACATCCATCATCACAGTACCTCCACACTCTATACCAGGGGTCTCCAAACTACGGCCCGCGGGCCAAAATCGGCCTGCAAACGCCATCAATCTGGCCTGCGGTAACGGCTCAGACATGTACTGATCTGACCCGCCGAAATATTTTTCATTACACTGGAACCATGTTTATCGAGCATCTCCTACAGCGAGTGATTTGTACAGCGAGTAGACGAAAATGTAAGAAATTTACTAACTTAGCTAATTATGTTTCGCATGAGCAGTTTTTCAATGTTTTCTTCGTTCTTTAATAACAGGTATCGAAAGGGGAGGTTGGCAAAGCTTATAGCTGACAGCATAGGTGGGGGTGGTGGGATCACTCATGGGAAAATTACTGTAGTAGTGGGTGTTAGAACTGTACCTTTTTTAGATTGAAGTCAGCTGATGAGTATTCCTGCTTAAGGGAAGTCTCTCTAACAAAGGAACCACTTTCGACAAAACTTAGGTATCCGATTAATGAGGGAATTAGTATATTTCATCAAAATGTACAAGGAATTAGAGATAAAGTTAGTGAACTGCTTAAAGATGTTGACTCCGAAATTATTGGTATATCTGAACACTTCTTAAAGAAGGAGATAATTCAGAGGCTTCCTTTACCAGGATACAGGTTGTCTGGCAGCTTTTCTAGGAGCTCTTTGCGGTGTGGGGGAGTAGCCATGTATGTGAAAAACGGTATCCCATTTGAGTCAATTGATGTTTCAAAGTACTGTACTGAAAGGGTGTTTGAATGTTGTGCAGGTGAGGTTAAATTTAGTGGAGCTAAACTTCTAACTGTTGTTATTTATAGATCCATAGACTCCAATTTCACAACATTTTTGCTAAAGTAAATAAATTATACACAACTGCAACCAGTCACTTTTTCATTAATAATGCTTTATTACATTAACCGGTTTTCGAACCCTTTCAGGTTCATCTTCAGATGAGTTCGGCAGAATCCGGGAAGTTACATCATTACTGGTAGTAGCATAATGCTGGGTGCTGGTTTGCGACAGTATAGGCGGCTTTTTTCGTATCTGTCTGCCTCCATTTTGATGTCCAGAACACTTTCACACGAACTATATTAGTTCACACTTTAACAGTGACACTTTACCAGCATCCAGCATGCGCTTTACAACTGTTACTTATAACAAAGATCTTGACAGAGAGATATGGCATAAGCCTACTTTGTACAGAGTTGTCATTTGTTGTTCTTTACATGTGTTAAAGTCGATATAAGGGCAAGTTTTTTCATTAGAATGTTGATAACATGAGAGCACTAGAGAAAATAATAATAAACTACTACAAGAATAAATTTCAGGTGATCTGTTATGTTATTTCTATTTGTATGTTACAGGCAGTTTTTTTTATGAATCCCTAGGAAACAATAATACAGAGTTATTGGTTCTGCAGTGAGGTGCAGTTGTCCGTATGACTAGGACCTGTATATTTAAATTAATAACAAATCTTCAGATGAAATGTTGGCTTATTTCTGTTGTTACGTTAACGTGATCTGGAGTATTATCAAGAGCAGATTTTGTTTATTTTAGCTAAAGGTATATGTATAAGAGTTAAAGTGTTTGTAATGGATTAAAGCTGTTTGAATGGCTGCACATTTAATATTTTAAAAATCATGAACAAAAGATTCTTTAACTGTTGACTTATTTTTATTCTAACATTAGAGTGATCTGGGATATTGGTAAAGGCAGCTTATGTTTGTTCCAGCTAGAATTAATATGTATAAAGTACTGATTTATGTTAGCAATGGAGGGCTTTAACATTTAGAGATATGGTACATGTCTTATTCTGTGGTAGTATATTACATTGACACCAGTGTGGTTAGGATGTAAGGAGAGGGGGGTGAGTCATTGGGAGGGGGGGTTGGGGAGCCGGTGTAGGGTTTATTGGGCGGTTACTTGTTTTGAACTAGTAGATCTTCAAAGTTCTGAAGGAAGAATTTGTTTCTCAGTTCAGTTTGATCATTGAGTAGGTTGTCAGGTGCTGTATTTGTGTAGACAAATATTTCAATTTCTTCAAGAAGGTCAAGTATTGTGCCTTTGTTGGCAAAGTGTAGTATTCGGAGATTCTGTTCTATGTTGTTTGCAGAATGATTGTGTTGGGCAAGATGTGAGGCAAAGCTGGACTTGTTCAGGTTGTTAAGACAGAGTGCATCCATGTGTTCTTTAAATCTTGTTGTGAAGCTTCTACCAGTTTGTCCAATGTAGAAGCTTGGACATGAGTTGCAAGTGAGCTTGTACACACCTGACTTTTGATATTTTTGTGTAGTGGTTTTGGTGCTGTGTATGATTTTATTTTGTACTTTGTTGTTGGTGAAGAAACTTATTTTTATGTTGTATGTCTTGAAGAGGTTGGCAATTTGGTGAGAAATCTTCCGTAGGAAAGGCAGGCTAACAAATGTGGTTTTCTTGTCTGTGGATGGTTGTTCAGCAGTTGGTTGATTTAGTTTTGCTGTATGGATTAGTTTATCTATTATTGCAGGGTTGTACCCATTGGTGGAGGCAATTGATTTAATAATTTCTGTTTCTTTTTGTCTTTCATTTGTGTCCATTGGGATTTTCAGCATGCGATTAACCATTGTTCTGAAGAGTGCTTTTTTATGTTGGTCTGGATGGCAAGAGGATTTGTGTATGGTAACATTGGTGGTTGTTGGCTTTCTGAAAATTTGAAATTTATGCTTCTGATTTTTAGTTGAGATTGTTAGATCAAGATAGTTAATTCCCTTCTGGTGTTTCATGTTCTACTGTGAATTGGATTTTATTGTGTATTTTATTAAGTTCTTTGGCTAGATTATTTCTTCTGTTGCTCCATTGAACAGAATGAGTGTGTCATCAACATAGTGTTTGTAATAAAGCAGCTTATCTTTTAGTTGTGTTTGGGACCTGAAAAAGATATTTTCAAGGTTATTGATATATACGTCTACTAGCAGGCCCGCAAGACTACTACCCATTGCCAGTCTATCTTCCTGAATGTAAAACTTGTTGTTGAACAGGAAGTAGTTGTGCGACAATATGAGTTCTAAGATCTCTATGAGTTCATAGATTTCAGCTCTCCCCATTGTCCCATGTTTCAGTAAGTTATTTCTTATTAAACTAATTGTTTCCTTGACGGGTATGTTTGTATATAGGTTTACTATGTCAAGAGATGCAAATTTAGCTGTGACTGGGATGGGGATATCTTTTATACTATTGATGAGCTCATAACTGTTTTTAATGGAGTAGTTATTTTCAAATACATATGCCTTGCGGATAATATCATTAAGTTTTTTGGTGATTTTATAGCTTGGGCTATTGATAGAGTTCACAATGGGACGTATCGGACATTCTGGTTTGTGGATCTTAGGCTGTGATCTCAGTTTTGGTGCTGAAGGGTTCATCACTATACAGTGCTTTGCTTCTAATGGTGTCAACAAGAATTTGCAGTTTTTAAGTAACTTTTTAATTTTATCATGGAATTTGGGAGTAGGGTCATATGCTATTTCCTTTATATTATTCTTTCTGAAGAAGGCATTAACTATCTTGATCTAACAATCTCAAATAAAAATCAGAAGCATAAATTTCAAATTTTCAGAAAAGCAACAACCACCAATGTTACCATACACAAATCCTCTTGCCGTCCAGACCAACATAAAAAAGCATTCTTCAGAACAATGGTTAATCGCTTGCTGAAAATCCCAATGGACACAAATGAAAGACAAAAAGAAACAGAAATTATTAAACCAATTGCCTCCACCAATGGGTACAACCCTGCAATAATAGATAAACTAATCCATACAGCAAAACTAAATCAACCAACTGCTGAACAACCACCCACAGACAAGAAAACCACATTTGTTAGCCTGCCTTTCCTACAGAAGATTTCTCACCAAATTGCCAACCTCTTCAAGACATACAACATAAAAATAAGTTTCTTCACCAACAACAAAGTACAAAATAAAATCATACACACCACCAAAACCACTATACAAAAATATCAAAAGTCAGGTGTGTACAAGCTCACTTGCAACTCATGTCCAAGCTTCTACATTGGACAAACTGGTAGAAGCTTCACAACAAGATTTAAAGAACACATGGATGCACTCCGTCTTAACAACCTGAACAAGTCCAGCTTTGCCTCACATCTTGCCCAACACAATCATTCTGCAAACAACATAGAACAGAATCTCCGAATACTACACATTGCCAACAAAGGCACAATACTTGACCTTCTTGAAGAAATTGAAATATTTGTCTACACAAATACAGCACCTGACAACCTACTCAATGATCAAACTGAACTGAGAAACAAATTCTTCCTTCAGAACTTTGAAGATCTACTAGTTCAAAACAAGTAACCACCCAATAAACCCTACACCGGCTCCCCAACCCCCCCTCCCAAGGACTCACCCCCCTCTCCTTACATCCTAACCACACTGGTGTCAATGTAATATACTACCACAGAATAAGACATGTACCATATCTCTAAATGTTAAAGCCCTCCATTGCTAACATAAATCAGTACTTTATACATATTAATTCTAGCTGGAACAAACATAAGCTGCCTTTACCAATATCCCAGATCACTCTAATGTTAGAATAAAAATAAGTCAACAGTTAAAGAATCTTTTGTTCATGATTTTTAAAATATTAAATGTGCAGCCATTCAAACAGCTTTAATCCATTACAAACACTTTAACTCTTATACATATACCTTTAGCTAAAATAAACAAAATCTGCTCTTGATAATACTCCAGATCACGTTAACGTAACAACAGAAATAAGCCAACATTTCATCTGAAGATTTGTTATTAATTTAAATAAACAGGTCCTAGTCATACAGACAACTACACCTCACTGCAGAACCAATAACTCTGTATTATTGTTTCCTAGGGATTCATAAAAAAAACTGCCTGTAACATACAAATAGAAATAACATAACAGATCACCTGAAATTTATTCTTGTAGTAGTTTATTATTATTTTCTCTAGTGCTCTCATGTTATCAACATTCTAATGAAAAAACTTGCCCTTATATCGACTTTAACACATGTAAAGAACAACAAATGACAACTCTGTACAAAGTAGGCTTATGCCATATCTCTCTGTCAAGATCTTTGTTATAAGTAACAGTTGTAAAGCGCATGCTGGATGCTGGTAAAGTGTCACTGTTAAAGTGTGAACTAATATAGTTCGTGTGAAAGTGTTCTGGACATCAAAATGGAGGCAGACAGATACGAAAAAAGTCGCCTATACTGTCGCAAACCAGCACCCAGCATTATGCTACTACCAGTAATGATGTAATTTCCCGGATTCTGCCGAAATCATCTGAAGATGAACCTGAAAGGGTTCGAAAACCGGTTAATGTAATAAAGCATTATTAATGAAAAAGTGACTGGTTGCAGTTGTGTATAATTTATTTACATTAATATACAGTCACGGTTCTAAAATATCCGTAATGGATAAGCATAATTTTTGCTGAAGCTAGAGGAGGTTCTGTAAGTAGGCTGTTTATGTTTTCTTATTGGCAACGTTACGTAGCGCTCTATATGAAAATCACTGGCTGTGCTGTGTGCAGTCTGTGGCTAGTTTGCATTGTTGTTTGCCATTGTAGTGTTGGGCAGCGGCAGCTGGATGTGAACAGCGTGTAGCGTTGCGCAGTTAGAGGTGAGCCGCCAGCAGTGGTGGATGTGTGGAAGGAAATGGCGGAGTTTTGAAATTACATATATTATGACTTTTGATGATATTAAGATCTATTAAATAATTATTTTATGATCCACATTCTTCGAAAAAGGAGCTCTTGGAATGGAGAGAACAATAAGAAGGGACTAATAACAGTAACTGCATCTATAATTTTCTTTTCAAGTACTTGGTAATTTTTTGTAGAATAATTTGTGGTGCACCACTTTAATTACATAGACATTAAGATGTGAATATACATTTCCCATGTCTGAATTGTTGTCTTTAGTGTAATGTTTTTTTCTGCTTGAGCTATCTCATGTTTAGATATAAGTTATTTCTGCTGCTGTTTTCCAGGCATAATGTTACTGAATTTGACTTTGTATTACGCTGTTAAGCCAGTTCTACTACGGATTTTTTTTCTTGTTTGCTGCACAGTGCCCTATGTTAGTTGTAATGTTGCAATTGCTATGCCAATTTGAATTTTTTGTCATTGCTGTTTGTACTAATTGTTTTGTGCTGCTGCATTGCCTCGTCCCTTAGTTTAGCATCTGAGGTCAGTAGATTTAAGTTAGCTTAAGAGGGGGTAGACTATATAAGAAACTAACTATGATGGATTGGAAGAAATGCATTGAGAAGCTATAAGAAAATGGTTTGGCCAAAACAGTATTTTGAAAGAGGATATGAACCAAAAAAAGTAGGGTTTAGGGACAACAGGTTTAGGTAGGATTTTCTTGGAAATAAATGATGAAGTAAGATAATGGAAAATAAATACTGAGGTAAGAAATATGTGAACATATAAATACAGAAAGCATGCTTGAATATGATTTGTTTGGTGGAAACAAATGTTGAAATAAGACGAAAGATCTGTGGAAAGAAGTTTTGGGTTGGACTGCAGTACCAAATGTTACACTGAAAACAAACCCTGTCCTTTCCTTTTGTGTTATCCCACTGTGTGTTTGTGTACTCTTGTGTATTTGTGCTTTTCCTGTCTTTATGTGTTTAGCTAATAAGATTTATGTTGTAGAAATTTTCTAGTACTAAGCTACATTCACTATGATGAGGAATACTGTTATCCTCAAATATAATTGGCATTAATAATATGTTATTTACCTTGTAAATATGCTTAGACATTATTTATTCTGTTTTATTTTAATGCTCATGTGTGAAGATAATGTTTCAAAATTTATTCTGATCTTTTATGTATTTACTTATGTCGTAATTCCTGTAACACTGATGTATATGTCTATTTCTATTCTTTTGTAAAGCCTGTATTACTACAAATGTTATCTGTATTGTTATGTTCTTTAATGATGTATTTTGTACCTTTGTAATTGTATTCTCATGTTATAAAATTGTAATTGACACCAGTTCATCATATTAGTAACTTGTAAGTTACATTTCACTGCACACTTTTCTGTTGGTCATAGTATATGGACAATATGTGAGAAGTTGGGACTGTTGTGTTTGCATGTGTGTTAATAATTCAGCAAGGGACTGGATAACAGCATTGCTGGTTCTAAGGACAATTCCAAAAACTTTGTGAGTGCACAAGTGGTGATTATGGACTTGCTATATGAACTGCAAGACTCTTCAATGGTGATTGTGCACCCGCACAGTCACAACAGATGGCTGCTGGCCATCTCTACAAGGACTACAGTGGATCTGCATCTCTGATGACCCACCAATACCACAATCTCTACCAGGACTACAGTGGGCCTGTCCACAATTTCTACAAGGACTGCAGTGGGTCTGCACCTCTGGTGGCCCACCAATACCATACTCTCTACCAGGACTACAGTGGGTCTGCTCTGTGATGACCTACCTACCAATCTTCTTCAAAACGTCGAATGACTCTGCTGTGGGTTTGCTCTGTTGTGGCCCATTACCTGTCTGCATGTCAAGAGTCAGCACTGTCTTTCCGTTGGAAGGACAACACTACTTCTTCAAAACTGCATGGAAATCCACTACTTCTGTGTGCAATTTCTTTTACTAATGAGACTTTGTGAAAAACAAAAACTGTAATTACTGTTATGATGAATGATCAGGACTGTCTTTATGGTCTGTGAGAAAATTTTAGCTTTTGACCAACATTGTATCGATAAGTGTGTGCATTTGATTTCTTTGTTATTGTAATTATGAAAAATTTTTTCAAATCTGTATTGGCCAGTGCCCAAAAAAATTTGTAAAATTTTTGTGGTGAGCATGGGGGCTATGTAAGTAGGCTGTTTATGTTTTCTTATTGGCAACGTTACGTAGCACTCTATATGAAAATAACTGGCTGTGCTGTGTGCAGTCTGTGGCTAGTTTGCATTGTTGTCTGCCATTGTAGTGTTGGGCAGCGGCAGCTGGATGTGAACAGCGCGTAGCGTTGCGCAGTTGGAGGTGAGCCGCCAGCAGTGGTGGATGTGGGAAATGAGATGGCGGATTTTTGAGTACAGAATGGATGTTATGAACTGCTATGTATATTATGCTTTTTCAACACTATTAAGGTAAATACATTGTTTGTTCTCTATTAAAATCTTTCATTTGCTAACTATCCCTATCAGTAGTTAGTGCCTTCCGTAGTTTGAATCTTTTATTTAGCTGGCAGTAGTGGCGCTCGCGGTATTGCAGTAGTTCGAGTAATGAAGATTTTTGTGAGGTAAGTGATTTGTGAAAGGTATAGGTTAATGTTAGTCAGGGCCATTCTTTTGTAGGGATTTTTGAAAGTCAGATTGCGTTGCGCTAAATAATATTGTATGTCAGTTTAAGCACAGTCTTGTATAATTTTTCTAAGGGGACGTTTCAGTTCTTGATTCACTTTATATGAAATACAAAAAGTTAGTTATATGTGGTGGCTTCAGTATTAATTGTATAAGTGGCTGTGCAAGGAAAAGGATGCTGGTAGACCTCCTTTATTCATATAATCTTATGCAAACCGAATTCTTTCCAACGAGAGTGCAAGGGAACAGTACAACAACCATAGACAACATTTTTGTTCATTCCTCATTACTAGGAGAGCACTCTCTTAGCAAAAAGGTGAATGGCCTTTCAGATCATGATGCACAAATTTTAACTCTAAAAGATTTTTGTGCTGCAACACATGTTAAATATAGTTATCAACTTCTTAGGAAAGCTGATCCAGTTGCTGTAGAGACCTTTGTGAACCTTATCAAGGAACAAGAGAAACAAGATGTTTATAGTGCTGATACAGTAGACGATAAATATAATGCTTTCTTCAAGACTTTTCTCGTGCTCTTTGAAAGTTGCTTTCCGTAAGAACGTTCAAAACAGAGTACTAGCACAAACAGGCAGCCTGGGTGGCTGACTAGAGGGATAAGAATATCCTGTAGAACAAAGTGGCAATTATATCAAAACGTTAGAAACAGTCAAAATCTAAATGCAGCAGCCCATTACAAACAGTATTGTAAGTTATTAGGAAGGCAAAAAGTATGTGGTATGCAGATAGAATAGCTAAGTCTCAGGATAAAATTAAAACCATATGGTCAGTCGTAAAGGTCTGCAGAGACAGGTCTAGCATATAGAATCAGTGCGTAGTGGGAATGTCCGTGTTACTGACAAGTCGCATATATGTACAGTATTTAATAATCACTTTCTGAATATAGCAGGTTAACTAAATAGAAACCTAGTCCCAACAGGGACTAGAAAAAAGTGTTCTGAGACTGTTACCTGAAATGCTCCTCATTGATACTGACAAGAGGGAGATTGAGTTAATAATTAAATCACTAAAGACCAAGAACTCTCATGGATATGACGGGGTATCTAGCAGAATACTGAAGTATTGTTCTATGTATGTTAGCCCAGTACTTAGCCATATCTGTAACTTTTCCTTTAGGAGTGGTCGGTTTCCTGACCGATTAAAGTTCTCGGTAGTGAAGCCACTTTATAAAAAGGGAGACAGGGATAATGTTGACAATTATAGACCTATTTCTATGCCATCGGTGTTTGCTAAAGTTATCGAGAGGGTTGTATATACAAGATTACTGGAGCATTTAAATTTACATCATTTGCTGTCAAATGTACAGTTTGGTTTTAGAAATGGTTTAACAACTGAAAATGCTATATTCTCTTTTCTCTGCGAGGTTTTGGAGGGATTAAATAAAAGGTTGCGGACGCTAGGTATTTTCTTTGGTTTAACGAAGGCTGTGTTGACCACAAAATATTACTGCAGAAGTTGGACCATTATGGAGTAAGGGGAGTAGCTTACAATTGGTTCGCCTCTTACTTTAAGAACAGGAAGCAGAAGTCAATTCTCTGCAATATTGAGAGTGGTAGTGATGTTCAGTCCCAATGGGGCACCGTTAAGTGGGGCGTTCACCAAGGGTCGGTGCTGGGGACACTGTTGTTTCTTATTATATAAATGATATGCCTTCTAGTATTACAGGTGATTCAAAAATATTTCTGTTTGCTGATGACACCAGCTTGGTAGTGAAGGATCTTGTGTGTAATATAGAAACAGTATCAAATAACGTAGTTCATGAAATAAGTTCGTGGTTTGTGGAAAATAATTTGATGCTAAATCACAGTAAGACTCAGTTTTTACAGTTTCTAACTCACAATTCAACAAGAACCGATATTTTGATCAGACAGAGTGGGCATATTACAAGCGAGACAGAACAGTTCAAGTTCCTAGGCGTTCGGATAGATAGTAAGCTGTTGTGGAAAGCCCATGTTCAGGATCTTGTTCAGAAACTAAATGCTGCTTTATTTACCATTAGAACAGTATCTGAAATAAGTGACAGTTCAACACGAAAAGTAATCCACTTCGCATATTTTTATACGCGTATGTCATATGGTATTATTTGTTGGGGTAATTCTTCTGATTCAAAAAGGGTATTTTTGGCTCAAAAACGGGCTGTTCGAGCTATGTGTGGTGTAAGTTCGAGAACCTCTTGTTGACCCCTATTCAATAGTCTGGGAATTCTGACATTGGCCTCACAGTATATATTTTCTTTAATGTCGTTTGTTGTTAGCAATATTAGCTTATTCCCAAGAGTTAGGAGTTTTCACTCAGTTAATACTAGGCAGAAATCAAATCTGTATGTGAAATGCACTTCCTTGACTCTTGTGCAGAAAGGAGTGCAGTATTCTGCTGTATCCGTTTTCAATAAGCTGCCACAAGAACTCAAAAATCTTAGCAGTAGCCCAAACACTTTTAAGTCTAAACTGAAGAGTTTCCTCATGGCTCACTCCTATTCTGTCAAGGAGCTCCTGGAAGAGCTGAAAAATTAAGCAAATTCCAGCGTTACATTGTTGATTTTATTTATTTAAACTTACGAATTGTCGCCTGAATATGTTTCTTATATTTCATTTTATCTGTTTCTACTATCGTGTTATAATTTCATGTATTGACTCGTTCCATGACCATGGAGACTTCTCCTTAATGTGGTCCCACGGAACAATAAATAAATAAATAAATAAACTGTTTCAAAAACCAACTTTTGTCTTGGGCACTATATACGAACACTAAGTCACGCTTACCGCTCGGTAAGTTATAGCTCCGACATGATGTGTTAAATCAGCTGTACTGATCGAAATGCACCTCGCGCCGCAATTGTTGTCATCCGTGTCAATGACCGGCCTCCTGCTACGATGCTGCAAATTCTCTGCAACGATGTTGCAAGAGCTTTTCTTCCTCCGCTCACTACAACCCTTTCCCTCACAGTGTCTGTTTATGAATACCAATTGTGATTTGTCGTCATTAACTAACACGATTTTATTAGATGACCATAAGGCAGTAGCTATGCACGCTGCGAATTTAATTAACGATAATGCACTGTCTCTTTTTCGACAAATTTTGGAGCACAGGGATAAAAAAGTATCTCTAGGCAACTTTCTTCTAAAATAGGATGTCCTATACCTTAAATAAAATACAGTATCATAAATCTGTCTGAGTAACTATTTTCTCGGTATGAAACATATTGACCTATTCTAAACTGATTTCTGCGGAAAACGTCGAGTGTTCATCAGAAACAATGGTATCGTTAGGTGTGCCCCAGGGAAGTGCTATGGAACCGCTGTTACTTCCCATATATGTAAATGATCTGGCGGACAGGGTAAGCAGGAGTCTACGGCTGTTTATCGATGACGCCGTGATATATGGGGAGGTGTCGCCGTTGAGTGACTGTAGAAGGATACAAGATGACTTATAAAAAATTATAGTTTGTGTGATAAATGGCAACCAGCTCTAAATATAAAGAAATGTAACTTACGAACTGTAACTAAAACATGTAACATGATGTAGATGAGTAGGAAAAACAAATTCATAATGTTCGAGTACAGTATCAGTAATGTGCTGCATGACACAGTCACGTCGATAAATATCTAGGCGTAACACTGCAAAGCGATATGAAATGGGATGGGCAAGTAAGGACTGTAGTGGGAAAGGCGAATGGTCGACTTCGGTTTATTGGGAGAATTTAGGAAAATGTGGCTCACTGAAAGTTGACAGCTGATAGGACACTAGTGTGACTCACTGCTGAGCATTGTTCGAGTGTTAGGAAATCGCACCAGCTCGAATTACAGCAAAACATCGAAACAATTCAGAGGCCTGCTGCTAGATTTGTTATCTGTAGGTTCGAACAACACGGATGTATTACAGAGTTGCTTCGGGAACGCAAATGGCAATCACAGGGGAAAACTCAAATGGCTCTAAGCACTATGGGACTTAACATCTGAGGTCATCTGTCCCCTAGACTTAGAACTACTTAAATCTAACTAACCTAAGGACATCACACACATCCATGCCCGAGGCAGGATTCGAACCTGCGACCGTAGCAGAAGCGCGGACCCGGACTGAAGTGCCTAGAACCGCTCGGCCACAGCGGCCAGCCCACAGGGGAAAGGCGATGTTCTTTTCAAGGTGTACTATTGAGAAAATTTAGAGATCTGCCATTTGGGCTGACTTCAGAATGATTCTACTGCCGCGAATGTACATTGCACGTAAATTCTATGAAGGTGAGATTAGAGAGATTAGTGTTCGTACGGAGGCATATAGACAGTCGTTTGTCCCTCACCTTGTTTGTGAGTCGAACATGAAAGGAAATGACTAGTGGTATAGGGTACCCTGCGCCACGCACCACACGGTGACTTGCGGAGCACGTATGTAACTTTCGATTTCACCGGCGCTTGAGCAGTGCTATGATTTCTACGCGGTGGTTCAAATGGCTCTGAGCACTATGGGACTTAACATCTGAGGTCATCAGTCCCCTACGCTTAGAACTACTTAAACCTAACCTAAGGACATCACACACATACATGCCCGAGGCAGGATTCGAACCTGCGACCGTAGCAGCAGCGCGGTTCCGGACTGAAGCGCCTAGAAGAGCTCGGCCACAACGGCCGGCCTACGCGGTGGTTTTAACACTCTTTTCGCCTTAGCGAACATTCTTGAGCAATTCACTTTTGAGATGTTTTAATTCTGCGTCAAGCATCTCTAGGTATCAGATTTTCCTTGCTCTACTCGCCAACGCTTTTATTATGCATCACTTTCGTTGTCAGAGGTGGTTCGAATTGATGTTCAGATGTGTGTGAAATATTATGAGACTTAACTGCTAAGCTCATCAGTCCCTAAGCTTACACACTACTTAACCTAAATTATCCTAAGGACAAACACACACACACATGCACGAGGGAGGACTCCAACCTGCGCCAGGATCAGCCGCACTGTCCATGACTGCAGCGCCTAAAACCGCTCGGCTAATCCCGCGCAGCGTGGTTCGAATTCCGGTGTAGCTAAAAGTCTGTTCGATTCCCGGCGGGATCAGGGATTTTCACCTGCCTCGAGATGACTGGGTGTTTGTGTTGTCCTCATCATTTCATCATCATCCAGGAAAGTGGCGAAATTGGACTGAGCAAAGATTGGGTAATTGTACGGGCGCTGATAACCACGCAGTTGAGCGCCCCACAAACCAAACATCATCATCATCATCATCATCAAAAGTCTGTTTGTGTGGGCTATCGGTAAACTTGGTGGCCCAACCTACTATCCTCTTTCTTGGAAACTGGCACATCAAGAATATGTAATCTTCCATCGGCCTCCTCCTCCTCCATGCTGAACTGAATCTTAGGTGTAATTAACACTCGTTACGTGAAATACTTTTTTCTACCGTTCAGTAAGCACTTCACCGGCGCATAGAAAAAATCTTGAAAAAGCGTACCGTCGCCGTAATCTACACACACACACACACACACACGGAAGATACAACATCACCTAAAATCAGTCAAGGATGCTCGCCAGCTGCTGGAACAAGCAGGAATTTATAGTATTCCGTGTAGTT
This sequence comes from Schistocerca cancellata, assembly GCF_023864275.1. NCBI lineage: Eukaryota > Metazoa > Arthropoda > Insecta > Orthoptera > Acrididae > Schistocerca > Schistocerca cancellata. The sequence continues at coordinate 485,810,815 of NC_064628.1, forward strand.
GTGGGGAGGTGGGCAGGTGTAGGTGGGTACTACAAAAAGAGCGGTCAGGAAACGAGTAGAAGAGCACAAGGGCAATTGCAGAAGTGGGGAGATTGACAGATTAGCTGTTGCGGAACATGCTTTACAGCCAGGAGACCACCTCATTCATTTTGATAGGACTGGCAGTCACAAGCGGTTATTATGAAAGGCTATACAAGAAGCCGTAGAGATCGTAAAACACCTCAGGAATTTCGATAGGGAGGAGGAGGGCGTGAATGACATCTGGATTCCGGTGCTGAAGAAGATATGTACCAGTCTTCGACCATGGGATGACAGCGTCAGCGGACGACGGCAGTCGATACAGCCAATTGCACTCTCTTATTCAAATCGTGTGACGTCACGCTACTGCGCGGAAGTACTCGGAAGCGGAATTTTGCTGTAGTCAGTAGCGATTCAGGTTGCGAATCGGACATCCAAAGAAGCTACGATCGCCTTGAAAGCTTCCTCCACAAACGGGAACGAAGCGTTGGGTTTTAAGGGGAAATCCATTCGACTACGGCATAATAGCACGGAACGTTTTATTAATTGTGACGGTTTACGGCCGTGAAAGTTTACATTTTACAAAATTTACATTGTCGTTCGGAGCTTAAAAAAATCACATTAGAGCTTTTCAATCGCTAAGACACCGTAATAGCTATATAATATGGCATTCTCTTCAATAAACTCGCGGAATTAACGATGAGTGACAACATGTGATCTTATATAATTAACAGCTGACACTACTGGCTTTAAAACGTCCGCCGTGTCCAAGTATTTTCTGCACAAAGACTGTTGATGAATGATGCAATGTATGTTTAGTGTTTTGAGCCACCGTCATTTTCTGCCGCCCTAGACACGAGAGCAACGGCATCTTTATTTTTTTCCACACATGATTTGCCACCATCAGTTGTGATACCACGTAAGTTTTTCCATTGACGACGGTTTCTCTAAACAGCATTTTCCACTCCTTAAAAAATTTCTTCTTCCATGGCCGTGAATGCTATGTACGTCAATAAGCTCTTCATGCGCTTCATAATTTTTGTTGATCCGTCGAATAAAAATTAATATCTGTGCACTATCTGAAACATCTGTTGACTCTTCCAGATCCAAAGAGATCCACTCTTAAGTGTTGAGTTTTCTCAGACAACTGAGTTAATTTAATTTCAGCAATACCATTTACTCTTCGAGGCTCAGTATTTGCTAGCAGACTGATGCTCTTATATAAAGTAGCTTTTCCTGTACACATTTCTTCAACTGTTGCAGCCAAGCAATACTTCACCGTCAGTAAATTGTTTTCCATTTTTTCCAAATTAAGTGCGCCACGCGGGAACTAGCAAGAATTGCTGTTTTTTGTTCTGCATTTTCTTCCTTAAAGAACAGTTTCTGAGATTTCACACCACGTTTTAGAGACGCATATATTTCTAATCTTTGGCTTCCGGTAAATTTGGAGCAACTCTGAGAGTGTTTAACCTGCAGGAAAAAAATTTATTTAAAAGACTCTGAAAAGTGGGATACCACCCGCCTCATTCTACCTTCCTCAGCACCTTTCAAAATTTTCCAAAAAGCTTTGGCATGAGAATATATATGCGTAGAGAGAAGAAGACAGTGGCAAAAGAGACAGAAAAGTAATAAATACTGGAAGACAGTAGACAGTAGCTGCAGGGAGTGTAACTCCTATGAAAAGATGCCTATTGGTCAGCAAAATTTAGGCAGTTTATTTACATGAAACAGAAATAACACAAAACTAATTTTAAACTTCATACAGGATTTTGCATGAAAATAAAAATGTATGTGCTTTAGTACTATAACACGAAGTTCACATATGATAACAGAGACACTTTAGAGAGTATTTCTCAGTGCTGCGCCAATTTATACACTATATTCTCGCCTCATACCGAATTTAAGTTTCGTATTTTGCGTGTAGAAGTAGGGTAAATTTAAAGCTCTGCATCCTGGAAACGGGTAAAGATATAAAGAAAATTTTCAAGGCTCCTCGAAATCGTTATCTTAGGAATATATCGTAAAAATATCAGCCATTTGCTGTGTATAGCCGTCTTGAAATCTTCGTCTGAGTTTTGGTCCGCTGGTGACGGCTAAAATATAGTGAAAAAATCCATATTTTTGGGGTTTTCCGAGAAACCGCCAATGGTCTAATGGTTCCTCCATAAGTCCCATCTAGCCCACTGCAGACCACAAAAAAGTGGAAAAAGTGGAAAAAGAGCGCGACCGCTATTGTCGCAGGTTCGAATCCTGCCTCGGGCATGGATGTGTGTGATGTCCTTAGGTTAGTTAGGTTTAAATAGTTCTAAGTTCTAGGGGACTGATGACCTCATAAGTTAAGTCCCATAGTGCTTAGAGCCATTTGACCATCTTTTTTTGGAAAAATAATCTGCAAATTTGCCGCATTTGCCTAAGGAGGAAGAAGTATGTAATATTCTTACTTTGATCCTGTGTTGTAGGATAACTAAGATTATCCTTCTGTTGGGTACACAGATGGTTCCTAGCCCAAAAGCTATCCAAAACACTTGACACTGCTTTTGTATCACCAATAGAACCCCAAGTATTCGCGTCGGAAAATCTCGTTTTTATGGGCGGCATTTTGGAACATATTAGGTACACATGCTGCCACATGTATATCGATAGTGCGCACTTTTAAAGTTCCGCGCACACCGGTTTTTTATCATTTGCGTCCCCCGACTCCCCCCTCTCCAATCCCAACCTGACATACCTGACAGAACAACCACCACTTGTGATGACGTGGCTGGTATATTCATTTACATGCAATGTTGAGAGCGCAGAAATAAAGGGAAGGTATGAGTGGGAATTCGGTATATACATTTACATGCAATGTTGAGAGCGCAGAAAGAAAGGGAGGGGTTGAGTGGGAATTCGTGACTTCCAGCTGCTCTGGGCACTATGGCAATGAAATGGCGCCATCCATTGCATCATTGTCAATTTCATAGGCCTTTGTCCCTCTACAACGTGGGGTAGGCCCTGTTGCTATGGATGTGGCGCCCTGGGATGGAAGTAGTGTACTCCAGCTGCCTGCATCCAGTGTAAGCCATGAAATAGTCTGAACATTTTCAAATGTCTGCGAGTTGTGAAACTGAGGCGGGACATGGGGACCAGCCCGGTATTCACCTTGTGGGATGCGAAAAACCGCCTAAAAACCACATCCAGGCTGGCTGGCACACCAGCTCTCGTCGTTAATCCGCCGGGCGGATTCATATATATATTCTGTGGACTTGTGTTTGGATTTTAAATTTTAAAGCTGGCACTGTTAAAGTGAAGTACATTTGCTGGAGATGCGCTTATTCAACGTGATTGGCATGATTAAATTTTAAATTGAAAATGATTAGCTTCATTTCATAACAATTATTCAATTTGCACATGTGTATTGATTCATATTTTGAGGCGTATATATAGCTACAGAATATCAGTACGAGAGTATTGCTAAATAATATCGGACTTCCACGTGCTTGAGATTGACATCTTACGTACTCACATTAGTTATTAGTTTTCTCGTAGAATAATGTGTTCTCGAGCAATATTTCAAAACAAGTTTGGCAGATATGTCAATCTGCGATCTCCTCTTCCTTGGCCTTCAACATCCCACGTATAATACGGCTCTGGCTGTCATTCCTCTGTACCAACAGACGGTACTTACGAAAGTTCAAAATCTGTGTTTTCAGATGGTCAGAACCATCACCATTATAGCACAAATTTTCGCGTGGGGTCGATTGCGCGGGATATCTTAGATGTGTGCGTTTGTCTGCATAAAATATGGGGTCAAGTTGGTGATGTTTCCTTGTCAGATTTAGATTTTCCTTGGCTTCGCTAAATCACTTAAAGGAAATCGTTTCTTTGAAATGAACGCGGCCGATTTCCTTCGCGATCTTCGCCCATTTCGAACTTGAGCTCTTTCACCAAGTGGTTTTGTTGTTGAAACTTAATTTTCATTCCTTTCCTACTTGAAACAAGCTATATTGCGAAAGTTATGTCTTCCACCTATCACATCAATCCCAACACTCCCCAGCTATCCACACAGAGATCAGTACCATAGATTAAATTCCAATCATTTCACTTACAGTGCTTTTCTTTCAGATTTATCTGATAGAGGAATTGATACAAGGAGACTTCTATCATCAGCAAACACCTGATCTCACGTCAGACAGATTGCTACGTATAAAGGATGGAAGAAAAATTGCAACAGTCACTGCAAAGTGACATCCCGAGAGGGGTCCTCCCTGTGAAACTGGGTCGGGCAGATGGTTGGAGACGGAGAAACAAGAACACCATTTACCTGTGTCATATTCGAACTGTTACCAGTTAAACACGCATGGAAGGCTTCGTACAGTAGGAATACACTAAGTGAGAAGGTCGTGTCATATAATAAGACATCGCACGGAGAATGCATGCACCTGTTTAGCAGTATGTAGGCAAAAGACCGCACAGTGGCACTAGACACCCGCCTTCATTGGCCCTGAAAAGAAAAAAAAGTTGAGACAAGATGAAGACTGCTTCGTGCAATATATCTGACTTCTGTGGTTACAGGGAGAACGGTGAATTGTATGGAAGGGCGGTTTTGTACCTTTGAGAAAAACGCATTGTATTGTTGCACGTCGTGCAAAGAAATGCATCCAGACCTACTGAAATCATAGTCTAAGGTACATACCCAAACTAAGTAAACAATCGAGTTTCGAATCTTCTAATTGAACTTTGTCAGGTGCAATGTAATCGATTGATCATTATTTATCTGCTTATGATTTGATTTTATAGCTTTATTACAAACTGAGTGGTCAAAAGCATTGTGGAAGGGGCATGCCATTTTAAGATGTGCCGTGTAATATACCCTAATGTGGTGACTAGATGCGGGCTATGGTGCGAATGTAGAGCAATCTGTTATGGAGTGTGGTGAAAATAGCAGCACGTCCCGAGAAGAATCTATAGTCGTGTGCGACAGTCAACGAAATCTCCAAGATAATGTCATATTGTGCTACTCCATTATATGTTAGATTATGCATCAGTTAGAGAATGACCGAGTGATAGAGAGGGGTACTGTAAAAATGGTGAAAGAAGATATTTGTTCATGACACAGATCCATTCAGACACTCAGAGATGTTTATTTAGTAACTCTTACAGTAGTGCGCGATGTTTGAGGTATGGTTTCATTGTCTGGTAAGAGCTTGTTCCAGTGGCCAGTCAACGTTTTCGTGGGGTCCCGTTGTCGCTGATGAGAGGACGTCCGTGGTTTGCCTTTGTATGTGCTCTCTATTTCGGATAATGACAGTGTCTTGTAAAGTCTGTGGTCACTCCCCACATACGAGATTTAGGAGCAAAATAATGAGACTGCTTTTTTATCAGCGAAAGTTTTTAATTTTCTCAAACAACAACAGTGTCCCCTTCAAAGCAGGTCCCTTCGGCAGCTATATACCGGCAGAGTGGTTGTTCTCAGTCCTACTAACAGCGCTAAAAGGCTTCAACTGGTGGGCCCATTAACATGTCGGTCACATTGTTTTCAATGTTCTCCACAGGCCCAAAATGGTGTCCTTTTAAGACATTTTTCAATTTCGGGAAAAGAAGAAAGTCACAAGTATTCAGATTAGGTGAATAGGGAGGCTGTGGAACAATACGAATGCCTTTTAAGGTAAAAAAATTCGTGATAAAAGTGGCTGTGTGACATGGGGCGTTGTTATGATGCAGCATCCACTTGTCTGCTATGTCCGGTCCCACTCGATTCACCCTTTTCCGCAGCCTTTGAAGGCCGTCTTTGTAAAATTCTTGCCGGCCGAAGTGGCCGTGCGGTTATAGGCACTGCAGTCTGCAACCGCGAGACCCCTACGGTCGCAGGTTCGAATCCTGCCTCGGTCATGGATGTGTGTCATGTCCTTAGGTTAGTTTGGTTTAACTAGTTCTAAGTTCTAGGGGACTAATGACCTCAGAAGTTGAGTCCCATAGTGCTCAGAGCCATTTGAACCATTTTGTAAAATTCTTAGTTGACAGTTTGTCCTGGAGGAACAAATTCTTTATGCACAAAACCCCTACTGACAAGAAAACAAATGAGTATTCTTTTGATCTTTGATTTGTTTATTCGAGCTTTTTTCGGTCGAGGACATGTCTCAGTGTGCGACTCCTCAGTTTGCCGCTTCATCTCAGGATCGTACTCACCGATACGGTCGCAGGTTCGAATCCTGCCTCGGGCATGGATGTGTGTGATGTCCTTAGGTTAGTTAGGTTTAAGTAGTTTTAAGTTCTAGGGGAGTGATGACCTCCGAAGTTAAGTCCCATAGTGCTCAGAGACATTTGAACCATTTTTTTTTTTAAACTGGAAAACGAAAATTTATTAAAATGCGCTTGTATTACATTTTGGTCTTTACGTTTTAAAATAGTCTATGGGACAAAATATGTACTTCTCGGTAAGAGTTTAGGTATACTAGGTGTTGGTTGACTAGGGGGAGGGGACCAAACTGTGCGAGGTCATCGGTCCCATCGGATTAGGGAAGAATAGGGAAGGAAGTTGGCCGTGCCCTTTCAAAGGAATCATCCCGGCATTTGCCTGAAGCTGTAAGTAGGCTGTTTAGATTTTTATATTGGTAATGCCACGTAGCGCTCTGTATGAAAATCACTGGCTGTGCTGTGTGCAGTATGTGGCTAGCTTGCATTGTTGTCTGCCATTGTAGTGTTGGGCAGCGGCAGCTGGATGTGAACAGCGCGTAGCGTTGCACAGTTAGAGGTGAGCCGCCAGCAGTGGTGGATGTGAGGAGAGAGATGGCGGAGTTTTCAAATTACATATATTATGACTTGTGATGATATTAAGGTAAATACATTGTTTGTTCTCTATTAATATCTTTCATTTGCTAACTATCTCTATCAGTAGTTAGTGCGTTCTGTAGTTTGAATCTTTTATTTAGCTTGCAATAGTGGCGCTCGCTGTATTGCAGTAGTTCGAGTAATGAAGATTTTTGTGAGGTAAGTTATTTGTGAAAGGTATAGTTTAATGTTAATCAGGGCCATTCTTTTGTAGGGATTTTTGAAAGTCAGATTGCGTTGCGCTAAATAATATTGTGTGTCAGGTGTCACTCCGGCCGGCCCAGTTTTTTAAGTAATTAATTTATATTCTTATTGAAATAATTATGTGACTTAACGTATTTTCTGTGACTTGCTGTTTTTTGGTGAATTAGCTCTAATGGCCAGCTTATCTTACACATTTACTGAGGTATTTACATTTAATCGTAATAATTACCCTATTTTCCCCAATACACTGATGAAATTGGGAAGGTTTGGGCTCTTAATGGTTCGAGACATTCACTGAAGAAGGGTACTGTGTGGATGCTAGGCCACAGGTAAGCATATGCACACTACTCGAACGATTCATTTTCAAATGATGAGATCGTCGGTCAACTTGCATGAATGGCGAACGCAGATGCAGTTGCGAGATGGGATTCTAATATACATCATTCGGCTGCCTCTAATTTGAGAGCAGTTCCCGAGACCTATCACGTGTAATTCGACGAGCAATTTGAGCTTTCAGATTGCGCCGTACATGCATTACTACTGTGTGGTTCTGTCTTCTGCATGAAATGTAAAAACGAGCGCCATCGACCGAGAATTCGTGGAATATCGCACCTGCATCACTCAATCTCCAGACGAAATTTGAATACGCTTATAATGTACCCGAGGTCCATTTTTGGCAATATAGTTACTAAGCTCGTTACGGGAACGAATCTCCTTTCCGACGTTACTCAACAAAAGAAGGATATTAAGTGGCGCTCGTTATTCCAGAAGCTGATTCGACGAGGGCTTTCACCACACTGGCGCCGCTCTGTGCCGGATAGTATTGCAGCTGAATTAATAATAAACGCGGGCGGAAAGGAAGAAGCGTTGAGGTGCGAGGAGTTCCAGAAAGAGCGAAGCGGGGGCGGGGGAGTACGGGCTTTCTGCCCGCAGAGCGCAATTGGAGGCGGGTAGCGCGCCGTGTTGTGTGAATTGGACGGCGTCCAGGCATTAGGTGGCACTGCGTGTCACGAAGCCGCCCATCCGGGGCCGGCATTCCGCAGTAAATGGGGCAGCGCACGCGTGACAGCGTTTCATAATAAGCCACTACTGCCTCGCCGAGCGTGGGAGTCGGCCGGGGGAATCGCACACGCGTGTGATTTCCACATCGCCCCGGTGAACGTAATAACAAGGACAAGAGCGCCGGGGAGTTCTCCTAATGCCGGGCGCGCAGGCGCATCATCTCGCCGCCGTATGCAAAGCAGCGAGGGCGCCGGCGAGGAAAAGTGCGCCTGGGAAGAAACGGTCCGACGCCGAATCCGACCCCTTCGACTCTTCTCCTTTTTTCTCTCCGCCTCGCTCTTTCGCAGCACGTCTGGTACGTCCGAACGAGTGTTCGGTGAGCCGGCACTGCGCGGGAGCGCCCGGGGTTTCCGTAGAAAGCCGCGCGCGATCGCGCCAGCGCGAATCTACATTTCGGAGCAAATAATACACTCCGGTGCGCCGACACTCAAATATTTATGCGGTAGGCCAACTGTTTTAAGAGCAGACGGCGGCGGCCCGCTCCTCCCGCACCTCGCCGCCTGATTGCAGGTTTGCCGGCCCTGGAGAACGCCGTCGTCTCCAGCGAATTCTGTCCGACTCTGCCCTCCCCTCTCCCCTTCTTCCTCCAGTTCCAAATAACAATTTCGGCTAAGGTGACTGATTTCAGCTGTTCCCTTGGAGCAGCACGACGAAAATGTTACCCATAATTCTTTGCAGCAGTCTCGTCCCTCGAGCCCCCCCCCCCCCCCCCCGCCCTCCCTCACTCCCACCCCATTTGCTAGCGTTTGACTTCAGTCGGCTGTGTCTCATAATATGGTCCTAGTGAGAAATTTGAAAGTCTGATTCGCTTAAAGAGGCAGTTGTGCACCAAGATTGAAAGCCATCTTCCGACTGGAGCACGTCACCTCTCCTATCGCCGCAATGGGCCCAGGGGGCTGACAGCCGTCCAGGAATTGCCGGGTGTGACGGAGGAGAGGGAGCTAATGCGGTTGCGCTGCAGCAGAATGCCCTTGGCAGCTCACTTTTGAATCACTCAAAGAACTCCGGCTGAGTGAACCGGAATGAGTCGAGATCTTCCCTCTCCACAAGTAATAAATTTCTTAGTAAGCGTTTCCCGCACCAAAATCAAATTTTGTTACGCCATATTCGCCAAATATCACTAAACATCTTTGTAACCACAGTGTAGTGTATGATACTACTTTCTTGTTTCTTCTAAAAAATATGGACTACATACCGGGTGATAAAAAAGTCAGTATAAATTTGGAAACTTAATAAACCACGGAATAATGTACATAGAGAGGTAAAAATTGACACACATGCTTGGAATGACATGGGGTTTTATTAGAACAAAAAAAACAATGTATTGCTACACTCGTGAAAGATCTCTTGCGCACGTCGTTTGGTGATGATCGTGTGCTCAGCCGCCACTTTCGTCATGCTTGGCCTCCCAGGTCCCCAGACCTCAGTCCGTGCGATTATTGGCTTTGGGGTTACCTGAAGTTGCAAGTGTATCGCCATCGACCGACATCTCTAAGGATGCTGAAAGACAACATCCGACGTGAATGCCTCACCATAACTCCGGACATCTTTACAGTGCTGTTCACAACATTATTCCTCGACTACAGTACAGCTACTGTTGAGGAATGATAGTGAACATATTGAGCATTTCCTGTAAAGAACATCATCTTTGCTTTGTCTTACTTTGTTATGCTAATTATTGCTATTCTGATCAGATGAAGCGCCACCTGTCGGACATTTTTTGAACTTTTGCATTTTTTTGGTTCTAATAAAACCCCATGTCATTCCAAGCATGTGTGTCAATTTGTACCTTTCTATCTACATTATTCCATGATTTATTCAGTTTTCAAATTTATACTGACTTTTTGATCACCCAGTACATTAGGGAACTGATATCAATTGTGCCCAGTTGGTATAGCGAGCAAATGTAAGTATATTAGTAAATAACTAACGAATCCAGCAATGCTTCGCATTTGCCAAATATACATGGGAATTGGATATATGTACTAATCTCATCATAACCCTCTCTCTGTCCACCTCCTCCTCTCCCCTCTCTCTGTCCATCTTCTTCTTATGTCTGACCGTTTTCTCCAAGCCCATCTCTCTGTTCATCACCTCCTACCCCTTTTCCGTGTCAGTCACCTCCTCCTCTCTCATTTCATCTCCTCCTTCCCCTCTCTATTTCCTACCCCGCCCCTCTCCATCCATCTCATCCTTTTTTACCTCGGGAAATGTTTATTTTTAGTGCAAACGAAACTTTGATTGGGCACTGAAGTCGCTTAAAATGAATGGGTAAATCGGTTGGGAACATGGTACACGATAGTTCGTGACAGACGTCTCAAGCTGCTAGATCTGTGACGATACTAACTTCAATGACAGGATTCCACATAGTTGTAATCTGCGAACGAATCCAATTACAAAGTCTACAACGCTTCAGATTCCGTAGCAAAATTTCTAATTATAGGGCACAAATACAACTTTTCTGAGTTCTGTGGAAACCGACTGTGAGGAAGAAAACAAAACAGAACATTGTTGTGACTGCGAGGAAGAAGATGAAATCGCACATTTTAACAGCACAGCACGGCACTACATTTTCTTTCTCGCAGTCGGTTTTTACAGAAAGCCAGTACGCTCTTGCTTAAAAAATGTGGTATGAGAATTCTAAGTAAAGCGGCTTAACAAATTTTCGAGGTAACTTTAAAGGACGTCTATTCTTTATATTGTAATAGAAATATTAAAAACTAAAACTGTTTGATATTTATATATTCTTTACAACTTTACTTACAATTACAGTGCTTGGGACAGAGAGAGTTATGTAATATGTACGAAATTATCTTCAACAGGTTCCAACACAGACGATGGCGCCGAACTGCAGATCGAATTACGGCTGTCAGTGTATATGGCGTAACGGCAGCCCATGACGTTACGTTTTTTTCTTTTTTCTATGTAACTCGTTGCCTGTAGATGGTTTCTGTCGATACATATCATCTTTGTTGGTCCACCTCGTTTAGTAGTCCATAAGTGTCAATCAGGAGAGGTAGACTGTTACTCAACAGGACCTACCCACAGTCTGCGTTGTGTCATTCAGGTAAAACCTGACATCTGGATGGTAGTGAGGCAGGGCTACATATTTGAGCGTGAACTACACAGAATTGAGATGGCAGGCGAAGTTCATGTCTGAAATATATGGGTACACGCCTGCCCAGTAATGGTATTCTCGAAAAGGAAAGGGCGAATGAAACCACGTGATAACACAATACGAAGAGAAACAACCCAGTAAGTTCGCTCCCTAGTTTATATTAACGCGAGGATTCTCAGAAACCCAGTAGATTCAACTGAGAAGGACCAAAATTCCGCTAAGTTTGAATTGCGCGTTGTCAGAAGGCACACATTTCCCTGCAAATTCTTCATCCAGAAGGAGCATGTGCTGAAACTGCTCGCCGTAGTCTATCCTTTAGTTATACTACACGTCCGCATGAAATCTCCATGCATGTAACATGTAACACTAACATTAGTTCGTTATTGTATTATTCTCTAAATTATTCCAGTAGACTGCCAAAATAGTTGAACGATGAGAAGCGTGAGAAGCGTTTTTTTTTTTTTTTTTCATGTCCATTCAAGCCAGATTCTGTCAGTTGACTGAATGATAGAGGAGTAACCCATCTTCCGACCACCATCTTCTTTTTCTGCTTTAACTCGTGTAAAATAAAATTTAAAATACAAATATCAAATCGCTGGCAAATGAAGTATAAAAGAATTCTGTTTACATTCCATGTGGGTGTTTTTATGAAAACAATTCTTTTTTTAAGAACACACAAATTTCGGCTACCTTCTAAACCGCTGTTAGGGTCTACAAATCCCTCCTTTCTCATGAATAGAGGAAAATACTGTTCTGATTGAGTAAATGTCAGTTTGACGGGGAGGGCACAAAGAAAATTCCTTGTAGCTTCTGCATTAGACGGCCGGGTATTTTGAAAGGAAAATTTGTTCATAAGAAATAACTAATCCAAAGTGAAATGTCAGAGAAAATATTGTATTTAAAGCTTTTTATTCATTAAAATTGATCCAGTCCAATTAAATCAACATTTTTGAAATTTACATTGCACACACTTAGGGACTTTATTTCTCTATGGGAATACTACTGTATTTTACACTATCGCATCTTTTATCTGACAGTGACACTCAATTGTGGGACTCTAAATCTTAACTCAACTGCTAGTCCTACAAGTTACATTATCTGAAAGAATTTTCTATCTTCCACCTGGCCACTCCTTAGTGACCACCTTCACAGGGCGCACCTTTTTCCTCCTATGACCACACAGTCCTGCACTTGGTCAAACGCTCTAAGACTCCACACAGATTTCTCCTATCTTTTTCCAAGTTACGTCACAAAAATTGAGTAGTTGACTGTACACTAAAGACCAGTTAATCGAAATTCAGTAACTTTCTTCACTGTTCACCAGTTCCTTTAAGCGTAGTAACAACGATGAGGCAGGTGGAGCACTTCGCAGTTACTCTGTGCAGTTATATCCTCAGTAACACCTAAAACCTGCTGCTACAAAGGGCACCTCTATTGTAATTTATCATAGTAACGGAGTGAGGGTGATTCTGGTGCAGTTTTAATTTATTCACGATAGCGGACCCTCCCCCTTGCCATCTATGTAGCAATGTCGCATTTTTTATGTAAAATTAATTCACGAATTAATTAAATTGACCTATTAATTATCCCTTTCCCGTACTGGAAATCTCCAGCCCTCCCCATCCCTCCCCTCTCAGACATCAAATCTATGTGCTGGAGCACGACTCAAACCTAGGACCACTGCCTTTGAGGTTTGGAAGGTAAAAGAAAAGGCTCTGGCGCATATTTGATATTAAATTAATTGACTAATTATTTAAAATTATCAATTAATTAAGCCCTCATCCCACCCTACCCACCTGGTAAAATAGAGAAAGTTCAAAATCGGCAGGATATTCAAATTTTTGTACTGTATTCGAATTTTTGTGGTAAAGTCAAACGCTAATTACGTAGCAGAAGAAATAATAATAATAATAAGAAGAAGAAGAAGAAGAATAATAATCAATAATTAATAATAATAAAATTATATTGAATATTTATTAAGATTCAATTTCCATACTGCTGGAGTGGAAGAATATGTGGCACTCTTCTTATTTTACCATTTTTGGAAGACTCACGGAGTCTAACTATGATAGCACAACACAAGATGATCGACCTGGAATACTGGCACAGTCTAACTCCCCCTGCTATTGGCAGGAAATTCAGCTTTCTCTGTCTGTGAAACATAGTAGCTGGGGATGAGTAGCTGCCATTGATTCAGTGTTACACTACTGGCCATTAAAATTGCTACACCAAGAAGAAATGCAGATGATAAACGGGTATTCATTGGACAAATATATTATACTAGAACTGACATGTGATTACATTTTCACTCAGTTTGGGTGCATAGATCCTCAGAAATCAGTACCCAGAACAACCACCTCTGGCCCTAATAACGGCCTTAATACGCCTGGGTATTGAGTCAAACGGAGCTTCGATGGCGTGTACAGGTACAGCTGCCCATGCAGCTTCAACATGATATCACAGTTCATTAAGAGTAGTGACTGGCGTATTGTGATGAGCCAGTTGCTCGGACGCCATTGACCAGACGTTTTCAATTGGTGAGAGATCTGGAGAATGTGCTGGCCAGGGCAGCAGGCGAACATCTTTTGTATTCAGAAAGGCCTGTACAGGACCTGCAACATGCGGTAGTGCATTATCCTGCTGAAATGTAGGGTTTTGCAGGGATCGAATGAAGGGTAGAGCCACGGGTCGTAACACATCTGAAATGTAACGCCCATTGTTCAAAGAGCCGTCAGTGCGAACAATAGGTGACCGAGACGTGTAACCAGTGGCACCTCATACCATCACGCCAGATGATACGCCAGTATGGCGGTGACGAATACACGCTTCCAATGTGCGTTCACCACGATATCGCCAAATACGGGTGCGACCATCATGATGCTGTAAACAGAATCTGGTTTCATCCGAAAAAATGACGTTTTGCCATTCGTGCATCCAGGTTCGTCGTTGAGTACACCATCGCAGGCGCTCCTGTCTGTGATGCAGCATCAAGGGTAACCGCAGCCATGGTCTCCGAGCTGATAGTCCATGCTGCTGTAAACGTTGTCGAACTGTTCGTGAAGATGGTTGCTGTCTTGCAAACGTCCCCATCTGTTGACTCAGGGTTCGAGACGTGGCTGCACGATCCGTTATAGCCATGCGGATAAGATGCCTGTCATCTCGACTGCTAGTGAAACGAGGCCGTTGGAATCCAGTACGGCGTTCCGTATTACCCTCCTGAATTCACCGATTCCATATTCTGCTAACAGTCATTGGATCTCGACCAACGCGAGTAGCAATGTCGCGACACGATAAACCGCAATCACGATAGGCTGCAATCCGACGGCCCGCTTCTCGTGGTCGTGCGGTAGGGTTCTCGCTTCCCACGCCCGGGTTCCCGGGTTCGATTCCCGGCGGGGTCAGGGATTTTCTCTGCCTCGTGATGGCTGGGTGTTGTGTGCTGTCCTTAGGTTAGTTAGGTTTAAGTAGTTCTAAGTTCTAGGGGACTTATAACCACAGCAGTTGAGTCCCATAGTGCTCAGAGCCATTTGAACCATTTTTTTGCAATCCGACCTTTATCAAAGTCGGAAACGTGATGGTACGCATTTCTCCTCCTTACACGAGGAATCACAACAACGTTTCACCAGGCAACGCAGGTGAACTACTGTTTGTGTATGAGAAATCGGTTGGAAAGTTTCCTCATGTCAGCACGTTGTAGGTGTCGCCACCGGCGCCAACCTCTTGTGAATGTTCTGAAAAGCTAATTATTTGTATATCACAGCATCTTCTTCCTGTCAGTTAAATTTCGCGTCTGTAGCACGTCATCTTCGTGGTGTAGCAATTTTAATAGCCAATAGTGTAGAAAGTAGCTACAGCTGGTTGATATAGAGAGGATATTTTCACTTTTAGTCTAGAGCTACAGAGTTGCTGCAGACAGTCTAGCCAACAGCTCCATGTTGGAAAGATGGGTAATAATAATACAGAGCAATCTATCACTGAAATGCAGAGGAGTAACCTGCCAATCTACAGATGAAAAGCTGCTGGGAGGGACATAAGGATAGGATATAATATTAGGACGTAACCACTATCCGAGTGCTATTATTTTTTTCTTTATTGTAATTTCATTCCCCTGCCCCCTATGGGTAGGGGAGGGCTGTCAGTAGTATAGTCCACTTCTCTTCATGCGAGTGACAGTACAAATAAAAAATAAAATGATACACATAAAAGGCGACAAAAAGAGCACGTAACAAAATTATAAGGGGAGAGAGTGGGGGTTAAAATATACATTTACATGGAGACATTCATGGTGGGACGGTTATAAAAAAGTCCACATAATGATAAAAACATAATTGGCGATTTGTGGAGCACATAAAATACACTGAAGTCACACACACAAGTCAAAAGTTCACCACCGTATTAAAACACATCTGAACAACGACACTTTGAAACCACCAGATGGCACAGAGTACATGTGACAAGTAACAGAAACTGCTGGGAGGTACCTGCCAAGGGAAGAGAGACCCGTGAGGACGGAAAAGAGGGGTGAGAAGGGGGCAGTAGGGGAGGGGGCTGAAGGATGTGGGATGAAAAGAAATGTGGTCAGGAGACGCATTTAGGGGCAGGAGATGGCGGAATGGTAGAGGGAGAGGGAAGGCAAGTCAGAAGGGAGCACAGACATGGGAGGATTGCATGGGAAAAGGACGAGGCATAGAAGGGAGGAAAAATCCGCTCAGGGGAAGGAAAAAGGAGGGGGGAGGAAGCCCTGAGCGGGAATAGGGAGAAGGTAGTGTTGGAGTTGGTAGGAAGGATAAATTTTAGGAGAGGTAGTGCTGGTAGGTACGTTGGTAAAGGAGGTGGAGGAGAAGCAGAGAAGGCAGAACACTATGCTAAAGGCATGGCAATGCGCTGGGGGTGGGGATCGAGTCTGTAGATTATGTACAGGGTGTGGATGTGTTCAAGGAAAAGAAGATGTGGTAAGGGGATGATGTCATAGAGGATCCGTGTGGGGGATGGAAATGCAGGTGACACTGGCATAACAAAGGATGGGATCCATAAGGATTTGTAGGTGTGAAGAATGGTGGAAGAATGCACTCGCCACGTCTGGCCAAACAGAAGTTTCAGGAGGCAGAGTCTATTGTGGGCTTTGTGTTGGATCTTTAGGAGACGAGGAGTCCAGGTGAGGTGACATTAGACGGTGAGGCCAAGGCAGAATGTAGTGAGGCAGATAGGACGACCATAAATGGTAATGTAAAAATCGTTTAGCCAGGAGGAGTGGGTGGTACGGCCTATGATGATTGCCTGGGTCTTGGAAGTGTTGATGCGAAGGAGCCACTGGTTGCACCAAGCAGTGAACTGGTCAAGGTGGGTTTGATGGGTATGTTGGGGCTATTGAAGGGTAGGATAGAGGACCAGGAAGGTGGAGTCATCAGTAAATTGGAGGAGGTGAACAGGTGGGAGTGTTTTGGGCGTATCTGCAGTATACAGGAGATAGAGGAGAGGGAAAAGAACAGAGCCTTGGGGCATGCTGGCGGTGGGATAGAAAGTACTGGAGTTGGTATTGTGGGTAGTGACATAGGAGGGACGATAGGAGAGGAAGGAAGCAACAAAATGTGCAAAATTGATGGAAGGGGCGTAGGTCTAGAGTTTAAAGAGGAGCCCAGGATGCCAGATATGATCATAAGAATTCTGGAGGTCGAGGAAAACAAAGATAGTGGAATGACGAGAGTTAAATTGGAGGAAAAGAAGATTGGCAAGGTTAACATATCTTACTGAACATGGAGGTGAGGCACATGGGACGAAAGGAAGAGGTGTCAGAAGGGGATTTGTTGGGCTTAAGAATAGCAGGACGTGGGAGGTCTTCCACACGTTGGGGTAAAAACTGGCAGATGGGATGACTTTACACAAGGTAGCAAGGACAGCCAGGAAGGACAGAAAGGGATTCCTTGAGGTGGCAGAAGCTGACACCGCCATGACTAGGAGCAGTGTTGCGTTTGGAGAGGAGTATGAGTTTGATGTCATGTGCGGTAATGGGAGTGTTTACATCTGAAGGGGGGGGGGGGGGGTAACTGATCTAAGTATCGGAAAATGGGGGTGAGTGGCAGGACAGATGTATCGGAGCGTTCAAGAGGATGTAATCAAAGTGAGGTTCGTCGGAAGTGAAAAAGACCTCAGAGAAGTGAGAAGTGCAATGGTCATCCTTACTGAGGTTGTTAGCAAAGGGACGGTCGTCGTGGAGAAGGGAATAATGCAGGGTGGGATGCCTACCAGTAAGATGGTGAAAGAAAGAGCAGTACTTAGAGTTGATAGGGAGGGCAGAGTTGATTCGTGTACAGGTCTGGCGCAAGTCCCGGCATTTCTTTGCTGTTAAGAGGTTGTGGATGTGTCGTTGTAATTGCCAATGGCAGAGGAGTGTATTCCGGTCACAGATGCGGAGGAATGAATGGTAGAGCCTACAGGATTCGCGGAGAAAGAGGACCGCCTGTGGAGGAAGAGTAGTGCAGTGAGGGTGGATAAGTTTAGTAGGAACTTGGGCCTCCAAGGCGTCACCGATGGTCTTCTGGAGGAAGGACGGAAGCATGGGTGATCTCAGTGCGATGGTGAAAGGTAATTAGGTGGCTTTCTACCTGTGAGGCAATGGATTCCCAGTAGGCATCCCAGTCAGCACGGCAGTAGTCATGGAACTTCTGCTATAAAGCCATGCCCTATACATACAGAAGTCCTGTAGAAACACCATTGGAGATGAAACACACAGATACGTTTTGCAGTGAACATATGGTGTGTCGTGGGGCGATCACTCTGGTCTGCCTCATATGCCATGATGTCCATATGGTTTTATAAATGTTAATCTACGTTTCAGATCTGATGATGGCACCTTCAGAGTGCTGAAACCGGTCATCTAACAAACGATTGAAGCGATCGTGGCTTTTCAATTATTTTAAACACAGATAAGTATATACGATTCGCAAGTCACGTCCTAGCCAATACAGATGTGGGTAATACATCGTGCGATATTTTTTTGGAGTGTAGTGCTCATTATATTGCTTGAATACGGCATCTAAGACGAAAAAACTGCCCAGTGACCTCTGGTGTAGTCCAGCGCCATCTACAGTGTGTATTGCGTACCTGAAGAGCCGACGGGTCGGTGCCTTTCTATATGTGCCAGGTTGCGAGAGGCTGAGCTGCGGCTTCTAGTTGGCGAGTCCTCGTGACCAAACCTACCACTGGCAATGAACAGACGTCGCTAACTCCCAGCACTGTGCAAGATAAGCAGGAGCAGCTTGGGCGTAAAGTTTTGACTGTAGCTCCATCCCCAACATGGACTCCCAAGTTTAAGAAACCATCTTTACCCAGTCTGAGGATGTTGTAATCCGTACAGCTCGAAATTCTCGCACGAAATGTACATTCTCCCCTTTATAAAAGTTATTTTAGAAGACAGAAGAAACCGGAGTACGTATGCGTTTTCACATCACTAAAGTATCGTGACTTATTGATTCCTAGTGTGAAAATCTTGTACATCGGTTTGACATAGGCTAAATTTCCTCCAAGTATTCTCTCATCGACTAAAAAAATCTGTGCTTATCAGCTTAATATTGTTGTGTCCTTTATTACAAGACTAGAATATTAAACTCATTTCTCGCTCGTGACGGAATGCTAAGAGCATTCTCTACCTGTCTCACAAGATACCTCCTCACTTTCAAACTGTCTTAAGGCAGTCAAATTCCTCGTCACCTACTAAGTCACTTAAGGTAGGCAAACAAGAGCACAGAGGAGTTGTACATATCACGTTAGTATTACCTATAACTTTATAAAATCACTAATGTTATCCGAGAATTAGGGATAGCGTCATGTATTAGTAATCAAAACGTCCTCGGTCATGGGTTCGAAACCAGCCACCCCTTACATTTTGATTAGTGATCAACATTGGCGGCCGAAGACTTCCAGCATAAGAAGTCACCATCATTCAGCCAGCGGCCTTGTCGAAAGAGGGCGGAGGACGGACGGAGGTTCACGGCAGCCTCTTGATCTTGGGATGGGGAACTGCCCCTAAAGGGGGAAGAATCAGCAATGATCAACGCCATCAGGATGCAGAAGGCAGTGGAAAACACAGCATTAAGGACGCATAACGTGTATCCACAGATCATGTGGCCTGCAATTGAAAAAGTGTCATGATGATCTCTCCATTGGCAAAGACCTCCGTAATAGTCCCCCATTCGAATCTCCGCGAGAGGAGTGCCAAATGGGAGTCCACCATGAGAAAAAGATTGAATAACCAACGAAAGGATAACGTTGTATGAGTCGAGGTGGAATGTCAGAAGTTAGAACGTGGTAGGAAAGCTAGAAAATCTTAAAAGGGAAATGAAAAGACTCAATCTAGGTATAGTAGGGATCAGTGAAGTGAAATGGAAAGAAGACAAAGATTTCTGGTCAGGTGAGTATAGGGTAATATCAACAGCAGCAGAAATTGGCATAGCGGGAGTAGGATTCGTTATGAATACGAAGGTAACGCAGAGAGTGAGTTACTGTGAACAGTTCGGTAACAGGCTTGTTCTTATAAGAACCGACAGCAAACCAACAAACGACGATAGTCCAGGTATACATGCCGACGTCGCAAGTTGAAGATGAAGAGATTGAGAAAGTATATGACGATATGCAAGGTTCATACAATATGTAAAGGGAGATGAAAATCTAATGGCGATAGGGAACTGGAATGCAGTTTTAGGGGAAGGAATAGAAGAAAAGGTAACAGGTCAATATGGACTTAGGACAAGGAATGATAAGGAGAAAGACTAATTGAGTTCTATAATAAATTTCAGCTAGTAATAGTGAATACTCTTTTCAACAACCACAAGAGGAGCAGGTATACTTGGAAAAGTTTGGGTGACTTGGGAACATTGAAAGGTGGCTACACTGAGCCACAGCGCCAGAAATCGCGCCAGAGAGTATTGTTCCGCCGCCTCCACTGGCAGTGATTATTGAGACGTAGCGGCAGGCAGTTCTTGCCGAGAAGTTGTGGTGGACACTGCTTGTAGCTGAAGTCAGAGTGAGATGCGGTAGTGGAGAGTGTTGTTCCATGTTTTATGCAGTGGTTTGACGGGAGAGATGATGATGTTCTAATGGAGATATTGTAATGGTCAGAGTGCATTTCGTCAATATATATGGAGGTATTTTCTTTTATTCTTTTATTCTTTCAGTGACCTGAATAATGTGTCATTACAGGTTCAGTCAACAAGCAACTGGCGTGTGTTCTTGTATTAGAGTGTTATTTTGGTTTTCTTGCACAATTATAGTATTTGTAATTTTCTTTTATCACGTTAGTATAATTGGTATTAAAAAATTCTTGTCTTGTTGAAGAAGAACCGTGCCAGATGTGCGTTGAGTCATACTACCACATACAGAACAGCTACACTTGTGCTTTGTTGGTTTCGTAGGTTTTATAGTTGCTGGGGACTTAATTAATTAATTGTGCTAACAGAAATTTTCTTACATTCTTTGTTGTCATTCTAAGCAGTCAGATTGCGTACTAAAACTAGTCAGGGCCAGCCGTTTACGAGACTTGCGTAATCGGACTTACAGCTACTAAAAAAATATTTTCATTAAAATTTAAATTAAGCCCCCATGCACGTGGCGACCCTGCCAGGATCGTCCCTTGGAATTCTTCTGATTGTAAAACTAGTAGACAGTAGTATTGTAGTAGTAATTTGTAGTTTAGTAATTGTAGTCTATATTGCATGTGTAGATTTGGTAATTGGTGTTCTTCTAATAGTATTTTTCAAAATTTATTTATTTTTTGTTGTCTTGTCTACGGGTTTGATAATTTAGTGCAATTATTTCAATTGTTCGTTAATCGTGTTTGAGGGAAGCATATCGTGTGAATGGTATTGTTGGTGATAACGTGTTGAAATCTCCGTAATTTTCGTATTGTGACGAGTTTTGTACGTTTTGCAAATGATTACGCGGTCAATGAAACAGGCAAAAATGATGAATAGTCAGAATAACGAAATTGTTGACATGGCGAACTCGCCAACAGAGGAAAACAGTGTGATGAATAATGAAGTGGAAAACAATGTAATAAGTCGGGAAAATAGTCCGGAACCATTTCAAAATTTTTCTCAATCGGAAAATTCACAGAATACGAGATTAACGATAGAAGATTCTGAAATAGTATCGAACACAGATAGCTTTACAGCTATGACGAAGGAAGCTGGTTTTGTGGGAAATGTTAGGGGCGAAAGGAATTTCGAACAAGTTAATATGGAGCAGTTGATGAGTGTAATATTAAATTTTCGATCTGAATTTAAAACAGAGATAGGAACAATTAAAACTGAGATCGGAACAATTAAAACTGAGATGGGAACAATTAAAACTGATATGGGAACAATGGAAACACGGCTAGACTCACGAATAGGGACATGTTTCAAAAACATGAAAGATGAATTAAAGAAAGAAATTAGAGAAGAAGTACAACCGATTTTGAATTCTCATAATAATAGATTAATTGCAGTAGAGATTAGACAAAGGGAACAGGATAGAGAACAGGAAGAAAGAGATCGCGTGATAGTACAGAAATTTTCAGAGTTAAATTTACAACGTGCACACGATAAGAAAGAAATATTTGAGAGAATCGAGGAATCCGTACCAAATGACAGATTAAATAACTTAACACAACAACATGAACAGTTAACTACCAAATGTGTCAATACTGAAACCCGAGTCGCGACACTTACGGAAGACGTAAATAAACAGAAAGAACAAATAGGTGATTTAGCGGAAAGAGTTGAGGAGATATCAGATAAATTGACAAATCTTAGTTTACATGGGGACAAAGATTCAGATGATACAGCACCATTGCCATTTGCAGAAACCGAAGAGTACCAGAACATAAATAAGCATGTTGAAAATCAGGGAAAATTTAATGAACGCGTGAAAAGGGAATTTGAGACATTAAAAAAGCAAGTCAAACAGATTGAAGGCGAAATCGTAGGAAAAGACGGCACAAGAAATTTAGAATCACAGATACCAGAGGGGTTTGAAGAAAATAATTTGTTTCATTTACGGGATGCAACAAGAGAGCGCCAGGCGCGTGAATTTAACAATAATCGACATTTGGACTGGGACAGACGCGGTAGGTCTTTGTCGCCACGAGGCGAAAACTTTGACTATAAACACTTTTTGACTGTTCGGAAATTTAAGATCTTCCGTAATTCTAAGAATGACATACATCCAAGTTCATGGTTAGATCAATTTATGTACGCACTTCCACCAAATTTGCCACTAAGTCACAAACTGGAATTTATGTGCAGCTATTAGGGTCCTCAGGGGATTCACTACTCTTAAGTGAATATGTGCCGTAGCGAGCATAGGGCCCCGAGCTGTAGTGGTGCTATTTCTCTTTTAGTTTTCTGTACCGCTGCCTACTCTTTCACTATTCTTTGCATCTATCGAAACAACTCTTGGACTATCAGTCTATCTAGAGAGCGTGTAAAAATTAACCGGATATGACTGTTTTACCTAAAAGTGATTTCAGAAATTACCGTTTGAACTTACTGTATCTTCGGCAGCATTCATTCGTAGCTTAAATGAAATTTTACCTGTTTATCTTCGTGACAATATTACTTCATATGTTGACGATATTCTTATTGCTAAACGTTCTTGGAGTGAGCACAACAAAATTTTGGATTCATTATTACGTATTTTTGCAAGAGTTGGCATTACGGTGAACTTAGAAAAATCTGAATTTGGTCGTTCTCAGGTGAAATTTCTCGGTCACATTATTTCTACAGAAGGTATTCTTCCTGATCCAGAAAAATTAGACGCTATTCGTAATTATGCTGTTCCTACCACAAAACGTGATGTTCGTAGTTTTCTTGGTGTCTGTAATTTTCTTAGACGCTTTGTTAGATTGGACGATTTGGCCACACCTCTTTTATGTGAACTATCTGGAAAGAAATCTAATTGGTGTTGGGATGAGGAAGCTCAGTCAGAATTTGAACAACTTCGTGATGCTTTAGTTGGTGCTCCACTTCTTTCACACCCGGATTTATTTAAAGATTTTTGTTTGGCGACGGACTCATCATACAAAGGCCTAGGTGCACATTTATTTCAAAAGATAGAAGAAAACGGCGTTGTAGTACAAAGGACTATTGCATTTGGAAGTCGTGTTCTTTCTAAATCAGAAAAGAATTATTCGATTACGGAACTTGAAAGCTTTGGCTGTTGTTTGGGCTTTTACAAAATTTCGGACATTCTTGTTTGGCAGACATACTAAGGTTTACACCGATCATCGAGCTCTGGAATTTCTTATGTCAACAAAATTAACTCACGGCAGATTGTCACGATGGGCGTTGTACCTACAGGAATTTGATTTTAGTATTGTTTACATACAGGGTTCTTCAAATATTGTTGCTGATGCTTTATCACGTGCACCTATGGGTTTGAAACAAAGTGCTGAAGAGGACTGCAAGGAAAACAATTATTGTTTGATGTATATTCAAGGTGTTGCGTTTGAGAACTTTATTTCGTCTTCGCTCCAGGAAATTGTTAAGGAGCAAAATAAGGATCCAATCTGGAAGGACATTAAGGAGAAGTGGAAGAGAAAGGAAAGCGTAGCGATTAGACAGCATTATTTAGTTCGCAATGACATTCTTTTTAAACGAAAATCGGTCGACAACTCTGTTTGGTTAGTTTGTATTCCTGATGAGTGGGTTAATAAGCTGATTTGGTATACGCATTTCAGTTATGCACACTTTGGTCCCAGAAAATGCTTTCATAAATTACGAGAAAATTGCTACTTCAATAATATGGAAAAACGTATTCGATTTGTTCTTGCCAAATGCAAATTATGCCAAATGGCTAAGCCGCCAACAGTTTCTCATAGAGCACCGTTGTTTCCTATCATTCCAGCAAAATTAAAGGACATGGCTGCAGTTGATTTGTTCGGTCCAGTGGTTCGATCTACTAATGGTTTTGCGTACGTTTTCGTAGCAGTGGAGTTGACATCAAAATATGTGTGTTTTACACCGTTACGCAAAGCAACAGCTCGTTCAGTATCTAATGCTTTTATTAACCATTTTCTTAAATAAGTGGGTCATGTTGATAAGGTTATATCAGATAATGGATCACAGTTTCGTTCTAAAATTTGGCTTCGTACTCTACGGCGTCGTAAAATTAAACCAATTTTCATTTCACTTTTTCACCCTCAATCTAACGCTTCAGAGAGATGGATGAAGGAAATCAATAAATTGTGTCGTCTTTATTGTCATCAGAATCACAGAACGTGGGATCAGTATCTTCATATTTTTCAAAACATTCTGAATGAACTTCCTAACGACTCAACTTCTTTACCACCTATACTGATATTAAAAAACAAAGCACCGACAAATCGCATTTCTGAAATCGTTCCTTTTCCGCCTATACGGAAACTGCGGCATTCTGAAGTTGTCAACCTGGCTCTTCAAAATATTGCATCTGCTGCTGCTAGAAGAGAGAAATCAGCTAAGCGTCCTGGTCGTTTAAAAATCTTGTCAGTTGGTCAGAAAGTGTTAATTAAGGCTCATCGTTTGTCTCACAAAGGAAAAGGCTTGTGTCGGAAATTTTTTCTGCTTTATAACGGTCCATATAGAATTCGCAAAATTATTCATGATAACACTGTCGAAGTAGAAACTCTTAAATCACGACGCTCTAAGGGAATACATCATATATCTAACGTTAAAATTTTTGTGGAATGATATACTTTTGAAAAATTTTTGTAGAATGACATCCTTTTGAGAAACTAACAGTTGTATGTAAACACACGGAGAGTACAAGGATACCGCGCTGTGTTTTGGCGGCTGCATATACTCAAAGCAACAGTCAAGTCTGCGCGCCGCACAAGGCAGTCGTTGACCGCAAACAATCACTTCCTACGTCACGCGCCTACAGCTGATCGAGCGCTCAGTGCGAATGCACTGACAGCCGTAAATAAATACACAGTCTAATTTCTCCGACTAAATTCAGTATAAAGCTATAGTGACTTGATGAATTCTGTTATTAACATTCAGTATTTTTCAGGATACGGTTCTATAAAATATTTAAGAACTTCAGGTAAATTCTGTGCGTGTCCGACGTTAAGACGACTTGCTATCGAGAAAATTTCAGGAAAAATGTCATTTCGAAGAAGAAAGTAATAAACTAAAAAGGTAATTATTAATTGAGTTTATTTTTCAGGTAACATATTTCCACTTAGGTACGTACTTTAGACGTAATTTGCTGCTCGCGATTACGTGATTCATACTTTGTGCTAAATTTCATGTTCTATGAATTTACTTGTGAAGCGACGTGCTTGCGTACGTTAACTGATTTTGACAATGATTATTAATGAACTGAGTTGTAACTTGTTTATATTATGCATCGCTTGACTGCAATGCTTTTTCACTGATGTCATATTTTTTTATTATGTGCTTGCTGTGCTTATTTATTTAAATTGTAATTGTCACCTGATTAATTGTGCTGATGTGGTTAGGTATGTAAGTTATACTTTGTGATTTATCTGCTTGCGCCTTCATGTTTACTTATTAAGATACGATGCTAATGACCTGTTTAGTACGTAAGATATATGTTTACTGCTATGCGTATGGATTGCACATTTACACATTTCTGCTTGTTGTCATAACTATACTTTAATTTGGTATATAGCAATGCTGATGTACAGTGTACGGACATGGAGTGTGGGTTACGATGTGGTATGGGTTACGGATTGTTCGCTTGGCGAAGCCTCGTTATAGAAATTGTGCTGCATCCACTTGTTGACATTCTGTTCACTACTGGTATATTTACTCGCTGTTGCTTGTTTTGCTTACGCTCAGTGCTTTATATTTTAACATAAGAAAATGAACTGCAGTAATTCGACGAGCGACTTTAGTACAAGAAACATCATAGAAGTCACATGAGCTGGTGGTTTTATGAAAGCTGTATAAATGTATGCCAATAGGAAGGAAGCTAACGACATGACATACCAACACAGTTATTACACTGCATTTTTCGTGAGCAATTGAAATAGGAAGTGACACTTGACACAAGAAATACTCCACATGTTTGCTTCTGTTTGCCATAATTCTTGAAGTGGTGTACACACTGTGAAATATTAGGATCATTCACACTCCGTAATCGTACTTAATTACTGAGAGTTATTCGAACTAAGTCTGTTAGAGGTCATGTATGCATTCTTTGTTTATAATTCATAATGAGTAGAAGATTTTGGTCAGATGGATTACACAGAGGTTGTGTGTTGACAGTGTGTCTTCGGATTGTATGGGATGAGGAGGTTTGCATTAGGATTTTATCTGTACTCGATCGAGGAGACTGACTAGAGGAAAGAGTTGTTATGGAAGTGAAATGATACTAGCAATAAGGTTTATATGTATCGACGTACTGAAGAGGTATTATGGAGGTATTGAGATTATATGAAGTTGATTGGAGTTATGGTGTATAAGAGGTAAAATAAGTGAGTTGCATTTTTTTTTGTTGTTGGTCTATATGGAACAAGGAGGATGAAGATAGCAGACTAGAACACTAAAATGGAAGGAAGATTGTCTACACACACTTTGTTAAATCACTAAGCAGTATGTACTTTTTTTTTTTTTTTTTTTTTTTTTTTTGGAGAGAGGAAGTTGCATATCTTGGCACACTGACAGTTGTTCAGCAACCGTACATTTTGATCTGGCTTGGCAAACATTGGTCTTGACATGATGACTATGACGTTGACTTAACTATTATTGACTGTTATACATTGCTGTCACTACTACTTGATACACATGATGAACATGAAATTTTGACAGAAGTGGATCCACACAGTTAACACTATTCAATTACACAGTAGTACTTAATGTGGATGAAAGATGAGTGAGTGTGTTTTGTGTGTTTTCCTTTCCTAATCCTACCCACCTATCTCCTAAATATTATTTTATTTGTTTGTAGTGGCTTGCACTGACACCCATAAATATTATAGGTTTACTGATGTTTGTGTATTTGTAATAGTTAATATGACAATTATCTGACATCATTTGTGTGTTTGTTATGATTTGTATGTTTAGTGTAAAAGCATTTGTATGTGTATTCAAACTATTGTTCATGCTTGAACTGTCTGATCAGTGATAGTAAATATTATGGACTGTTACTTGTACTATTTCTACATGATTGGTGCCACTAGGACATGTTTAATTTCTGCTGAGGAACAGTGTGATCAGTGATAGTGAATATGATGGACTGCTTAGCTACTTCTATGGAAATGATGTCATTTGTCGGTGTCTGCACCTACTCAACAATGCTGGGTGCCACTGATGAACTGCTTCTACTGAGAAATGTGACTTGTTGCTGTGTGTACCTCTTCAACATTGCTGGGTACCACAAATGGAACTGCTTCTACCGAAATGATGTTACTTCTTGCTGTCTGTACCTCTTCAACATTGCTGGGTACCACAGATGGAACTGCTTCTACTGAAATGATGTTACTTCTTGCTGTCTGCACCTACTCAACATTGCTGGGTGCCACTGATGGACTGCTTCTACTGAAATGATGTCACCTGTTGGAGTCTGCACCTGTTCCACAATGCTGGGTGCCACTGATGGACTGCTTCTACTGAAATGATGTCACCTGATGGTGTCTGCACCTACTCAACATTGCTGGGTGCTACTGCTGGAACTGTCAACCACTTGTTATGAAAACATTTTATGTGAATATTTGTATAAACTGATTTTTTGTGTATTACTGTTTGTGAAAAGTTATAAGACTCTTACCTGCTCATATTCGTCATTGCTGACGCTATCGATTGAATTGTTTAACCACATGATATTTCTGTAAATTATTATGTAAAGTCATATGTATGAAAGAATTTGTATTCCTTACTGTATTTTATATATTAGGGTATTGTAAGGTCAGTGCAAAGCCAAAATTTTATCTAGTTATATGATACTTACGTATTAATATTATCTTTTATTTTTGTCTGTATTTTTTTCGACGAATTTGGTGGTATTTTCACCACCAATGCTGGCAAAAATACCATCAAATTCTAGCCGTGGAGGAAGGGCATATGAAAGGTGGCTACACTGAGCCACAGCGCCAGAAATCGCGCCAGAGAGTATTGTTCCGCCGCCTCCACTGGCAGTGATTATTGAGACGTAGCGGCAGGCAGTTCTTGCCGAGAAGTTGTGGTGGACACTGCTTGTAGCTGAAGTCAGAGTGAGATGCGGTAGTGGAGAGTGTTGCTCCATGTTTTATGCAGTGGTTTGATGGGAGAGATGATGATGTTCTAATGGAGATATTGTAATGGTCAGAGTGCATTTCGTCAATATATATGGAGGTATTTTCTTTTATTCTTTTATTCTTTCAGTGACCTGAATAATGTGTCATTACAGGTTCAGTCAACAAGCAACTGGCGTGTGTTCTTGTATTAGAGTGTAATTTTGGTTTTCTTGCACAATTATAGTATTTGTAATTTTCTTTTATCACGTCAGTATAATTGGTATTAAAAAATTCTTGTCTTGTTGAAGAAGAACCGTGCCAGATGTGCGTTGAGTCATACTACCACATACAGAACAGCTACACTTGTGCTTTGTTGGTTTCGCAGGTTTTATAGTTACTGGGGACTTAATTAATTAATTGTGCTAACAGAAATTTTCTTACATTCTTTGTTGTCATTCTAAGCAGTCAGATTGCGTACTAAAACTAGTCAGGGCCAGCCGTTTACGAGACTTGCGTAATCGGACTTACAGCTACTAAAAAAATATTTTCATTAATATTTAAATTAAGCCCCCATGCAACATTTTAGTTAGATTACATCATGATCAGGCAGAGATTCCGAAATCAGATACTGGATTGTAAGACCTACCCAGGAGTAGATATAGACAGATCACAATGCAGTAGTGATGAAGAGTGGGCTGAAGTTTAAGAGATTAGTCAGGAAGAATCAATACGCAAAAAAATGGAAGTACTAACGAATGATGAGATACGCTTGAAGTTCTCTAAGGCTATAGATACAGCAATAATTAATAGCTCAATAGGAAGTACCTCTAAAAAGGGCAATCACAGAAGTTGGAAAGAAAAACATAGGTACATAGAAGGTAACTACGAAGAACCATGGGTAACAGAGGAAATACTTCAGTTGAACGATGAAAGAAAGAAGTACAAAAATGTGCAGGGAAATACAGGAATACAGAAATATAAGTCTTCGAGGAATGAAATAAACAGGAAGAGTAGTCAAGCTAAGACGAAACGGGTGCATGAAAAATGTTGAGAAATCAAAAAAGAAATGATTGTCGGAAGTCAAAACAACCTTCGTTGCAATTAAAAGCAAGTGTAGTAACCTTATGAGTGCAACGGGAATTCCACTGTTAAGTGCAGAAGAGAGACAGGATAGGTGGAAAGAGTACACTGAAGGCCGCTATGAGGGGGAAGATTTCTAAAATCATGGGGGGACGTGACAACAAAACAAATATTCACATTTGTGTGTAGAATCTATGAGGCTGACTTTCGGAAAAATATCATCCGCACTGATGACTGCAAGATCTGACAAGAGCGAGAATTATCGCGCAATCAACGTTACAGCTCATCCAACCAAGTTGCTCACAACAATAATATACAGAATAATGGAAAAGAAAATTAAGGACGTTTTAGACGACGATCAGTGTGACTTTGGGAAAGGTAAGGAGAGGCAATTCAGACGTTGCGGCTGAGAATGTAAGCAAGACTAAAGAAAAATCAGGACACGTTCATAGGATATGTCGACCTGGAAAAAGTGTTCGACAGCGTAAAATTGAGCAACATGTTCGGAATTCTGAGAAAAATTGGAGTAAGCTATAGAGAGTGACGGGTAATATACAATATGTACAAGAACCAATAGGGAATAATAAGAGGGGATGACCAAGAACGATGGTTCGGACTAAAGAATTAACATTCAAGGTGAAAGGATGTCAATGATACGATTCGCTAATGTCGTTGCTATCCTTAGTGAAAGTGAAGAAGAATTACATGATTTGCTGAATGAACTGTCCAATAGGTACAGAATATGGATTGAGAGTAAATCGAAGAAAGACGAAAGGAACGAGAAGTAGCAAAAATAAGAACAGTAAGAAACTTAATACCAGGATTGATGGTTACAACATCAGGATTGATGGTTACGAAGTAGATGAAGTTATTCTACCAACTAGGCAGCAAAATAACCAATGATGGACGGATAAGGCGGGCATCAAAAGCAGACTAGCACTGTCAAAAAGGGCATTCTTGGCTAAGAGAAGTATACTAGTACCCAAAATTGGCCATAATTTGGGGAAGAAATTTCTGAGAATGTTCGTTTGAAGCCCAGCATTGTATGGTAGTGAAACATGGACTGTGGGAAAACCGGAACAGAAGGGAATCGAAGCATTTGAGATGTGCTGCTACAGACGAATTTTTAAAATTAAGTGGACTGATAAGATAAGGAATGAGGAGATTCTGCGCAGAATCGGAAAGGAAAGGAATGTGTGGGAAACACCGACAAGGAGAAGAGACAGGATGATAAGGTACCTGTTACGGTATCAGGGAATGACTTCCACGGGAAAAACTATAGAGGAAGACAGAGATTGGAATACATCCGCCAAATAATGGTGGACATAGGTTGCAAGTGCTACTCTGAGATGAAGAGGTTGGAACAGAAGAGGAATTCGTGGCGGGCCGCATCAGACCAGTCAGAACACTGATGACTGAAAACAAGATGACTTTATTACGACGATAATCTCTCCCTACGTATGTGGGAGGTTGAAACTTCGTTAAAAGACCTCGCCACAAAGAAAAAACGCATGATGACCACCCAACTCGCAAATGATATCCGTGGTACTGTCGGTCACGCTTCCACCCGCCCAGGGACACTTCATTGACATCAAAAGCATTGACTAATTAGTTAGACAGATCATGAGAATCATTTTGTGTGATGGGTAATTTGTTATCCTGCACTCGGATTACACTCGCCAGTTAACCATTGAAGACACTTTTGTGGGGATTTCCGACAGGCTAGGTTGTCGTCGTCAGATAGCTGAAAATATCCGCACTAATTACTTTCTGTTTACCTCTCGCCTTTTCATGCTGGAGGAAGTAAGCCATTTAAATGTCTGGCATACTGCTCCAAAACGAATCCTACTGAGACCTGTCGGTCTATGGGGCAGTAGAATGTTTCACTCCCTTATCCACCCCTGTGACGCTTCCTCTTTCAATCCTGCCACAGCCACCGGGCTGCATGCGAGCAGCCGCCACTTCTCCCACCGGACCACGAACCTCCGTCCACACGTCACGCTCCTAGCCGACAAGCCACTGCTCGCCATGCCGGACGGCTGTTAATGATTCCAGACTGACAAAAGCCGTCTTATCCTCCTCAGAAGGACTGGGTGCTTGACATGTATGAGCCCAAATACCTGGGTTTGCCTCAGAATACGGTCCTGTAGAAGCGTTAATATTGACTCCCACCTGATAGGTGGGCAGCTGCTTCGAGAACTCAAATGGGAATGCCTGGAGGGAATGCGATGTTCTTTCCGAAGAACACTGTCAAGAAAATTTAGAGAACTGGTGTCTGAAGCTGACTGCAGGACTCTACTGCCACCAACATTATTTCGCGGAAGGACCACGAAGATGAGATGCGAGAAATTAGCTGCCATACACAAGCATACAGACAATCTTTCTTTCCTTGGCACTGTTTGCCAGTGGAAATAGGAAAGGAAGTAACTAGTAGTGGTACAGGCCATCCACCGCCATGCACCGTAAAACAGCTTGCGATGCCAGCATATGGATGTAGATTTAAATTTAGTTACCTTTTAAGATGTCATTCAATCTATTTATAGGCACACGAAACTGGCAGAAGAATGTTGTCTCATATTTTGTCGAGAAAACTAAAGACTGAACCTCTGCTGCTGATTGTCTCTCACTAAAAACTGTTGTATAAGCTTCCAATTTTCTCACTGCAGTCACTTTGTAAAACGTATGTGAGACGCTGTAAATTGTTTGTTCACAACCGTTAGGTAATGCGGTATAGAGCTCACTTCTCAACTCCCCATACCCGCCATATTCTTACACATTTTCCAGTTTTTGATAGCATTTGAATCCAATTGATTTTGATGTTTTAGGGATGTCCCCCGCCAAGTCACAGACCCCTGCTAATTCTCTCGAAATCCCATCACAGCAATGTTTCATTAGTTACAAGGCTATCTGGTCCCACACCAGTTAGTGACTAGGTAGAGAGCTATCGCAACGAGGAAAATAGCACACTAATGTACAGGAAGATATGCACTGCTGTGTAGAGTATACGAAGACTGCACAAAGCAATTCAGTAGCATAACATCTACAGTTCATGAATATCGAATGACTGTCTTTAACTACACTGAAGCACAGGCATGCGTATTCAAATACAGAGATATGTAAATAGGCAGAATACGGCGCTGCGGTCTGAAACGCTCATACAAGACAACAAATGTCTGGCGCAGCTGTGAAATCGGTTACTGATGCTACAGTGGCAGGTTATCAAGATTTACGTATTTAAAATCAATTTTTCGTAATTATATCAGGCTTTCCTCGATATTTTACCGATTTTATATAATTTTTTCACACTTTTTCGATAGCTTTCCATATGTATATGGTCATATTTCTGGCATACCCGCGCGTTTTTTCGTTTTATACGATGATATTATAGTGTCCTACACACCAGCCTACTAAAAAATCATCCTAAGCATTCCCCTCTCCCTGAAGATCTACAGGGTTATTACAAATGATTGAAGCGATTTCACAGCTCTACAATAACTTTATTATTTGAGATATTTTCACAATGCTTTGCACACACATACAAAAACTCAAAAAGTTTTTTTAGGAATTCACAAATGTTCGATATGTGCCCCTTTAGTGATTCGGCAGACATCAAGCCGATAATCAAGTTCCTCCCACACTCGGCGCAGCATGTCCCCATCAATGAGTTCGAAAGCATCGTTGATGCGAGCTCGCAGTTCTGGCACGTTTCTTGGTAGAGGAGGTTTAAACACTGAATCTTTCACATAACCCCACAGAAAGAAATCGCATGGGGTTAAGTCGGGAGAGCGTGGAGGCCATGACATGAATTGCTGATCATGATCTCCACCACGACCGATCCATCGGTTTTCCAATCTCCTGTTTAAGAAATGCCGAACATCATGATGGAAGTGCGGTGGAGCACCATCCTGTTGAAAGATGAAGTCGGCGCTGTCGGTCTCCAGTTCTGGCATGAGCCAATTTTCCGCGGGCTACGCGTGAAACTTGCCCGCACGCGTTCAACCGTTTCTTCGCTCACTGCATGCCGACCCGTTGATTTCCCCTTACAGAGGCATCCAGAAGCTTTAAACTGCGCATACCATCGCCGAATGGAGTTAGCAGTTGGTGGATCTTTGTTGAACTTCGTCCTGAAGTGTCGTTGCACTGTTATGACTGACTGATGTGAGTGCATTTCAAACACGACATACGCTTTCTCGGCTCCTGTCGCCATTTTGTCTCACTGCGCTCTCGAGCGCTCTGACGGCAGAAACCTGAAGTGCGGCTTCAGCCGAGCAAAACTTTATG
Organism: Schistocerca cancellata; assembly: GCF_023864275.1. Lineage (NCBI taxonomy): Eukaryota > Metazoa > Arthropoda > Insecta > Orthoptera > Acrididae > Schistocerca > Schistocerca cancellata. The sequence continues at coordinate 485,844,582 of NC_064628.1, forward strand.
AGTTTTTCTACGTATCTGTAGTGTGTCGTGACCATATGTCAATGAATGGAGCTACAGTGAATTTATGAAATCGCTTCAATCATTTGTAATAGCCCTGTACATGCAGGCATTTAGAATAGGAAGAGCTTGCAAAGTATAATAACACAGGCATTGTACCTGGACGAGACTCAGCGAGTGGTGCAGATTGGAAACCCGTAGTTTGGATGCCAATCTATGTACTGCTACGACACATCAGAGGGCTTGTCTGCAGACTCATTTACCGATGCACTTGGTGAAGACTTGAAGTCTGGCACAGCTCTACACATTCATTTGACTTTAACCCTTGGACGCCCAAGCCTTTTTTTATAACTTGGATGCCTATGGGGGAGGGGGATTCGGCGAGCCCACAGGTATTAAATAAGTTTACAGACGAAAAATTACAACTTTTAAAATGGTTTATGTATTTTAACTAAGGCATCAGTTTAGAAATGTTGTTAATTGTTATAAATATTGGATTGAGTGAATAAAAAATTGACATATTACAATACAAAATACAGATGTGTTCATATACAACAGACTACCCTGAGTCCTCAACTTCAAGGCAAGAGACACACTTCACAATTTTTTCTGAATGTGTGTTATACACATGTTTATGACACTGTCCACAAAACTGTTTTCGTTTACTTAGATTGTTGTACTTCTGCTTCTTTGTTTTAGCTTCTCTTACACATATATGGCACCGACCCTTTGGTTAGATAACTCTCTGGCATTGGCACTTCTTTCTTCCACGTGCAATTTCACTAGTTCCATCCCAGCTTGCAGAAGATAAAGTTTCATTTTCTTGTGTTTCTTTTCATTCCATCTTGGATGTTGCTGGATGAATATGGTGGCTGCGTTGATAGCACAAATGTCGATGAGAGAGTAAAATACAGATAGAGGCCACCTCTTTGTTCCACTCTTGCAGGTGCACATACGCGCCATTTGATCAATGGTATCAATTCCACCTTTAGTGGAATTATAATATGCATTTATCTCAGTTTTATTCTTCTCTCCTTCAACAGTGCCTTTATCTTGGTGCATTGTTGACAACATCAGTACGTTTTTACTTGGTTTCGTTTTTGCTATGTAGGACACCAAAGTTACTGGAGGCCTACCTGTGAACAAGAACATTGATGAATATAGCTCTCGATCTGACGTGTTTTTCATTATGTCTGGAATATGCTTCCTGTTTAACTGGAGAGTTCCTACTGTAGCAACTTTGTAGTCCTGGTATAATTCTTCCACCAACTCCACCGATGTGTAGTATCGGTCTGTAGTAATATTGCGACCAGTATTTTTCGCAGGTGCTACCAGACGTTTGACGACAGCTGCTGAACCTCGTTCTTGTTTCGACAAATTCTGAACATTACCTGCATAGGGTTCCATATTCAAGACGTATCTGTCAACTGCATCGGACATCATGCGTATAAGGATGCCATACTTGCCCAGTTTATCCTTCATAAATACTTTGAAGGGGCAGCACCCTCTAAACAAGCTGAGCTCTCATCAATGGTGAGGTGGACCCCTGGTTTATACAGTAGTGGAAACCTATCATTCACTTTGTTGAAAACATCACGGATTGCTGTGAACTTGTCTGCTTCCCTTCTTAGCTGGCGGGTACTTTTGTCATCACACCTTATGATTGCAATAAGTTCCTTGAAACGTTCTCTTGCCAAAATACCCTTGTAAACTGGGCGACCCATTAGGTCTGACCAAAGATCGTGTACACTGACAGAATTGTCCTTATTTGCCCCCATAAGTATCAGGATTCCTATAAAGGCATACAATTCTATCTCGTTAGTCAAAGTAACATTTCACCTAACTGCCTCTTCATTTGAATGTTTTACTATAGCATCCATGATGTCAGGCGTAAGAAGTAACTTCAAGGTTTCTCCAGGTGAATGGCAAACACCAGCTGGAGTAACTCCTGCCTGCTCTCTTACTATATTAGTAACAGACCTCCGAGGAATTCTAGGCTGTGTGATTACGTACCTTCTTCCAGACTTGGCCACAATAACATCCTGATTGTCAGTGCCTGAAGCTGCGCTATCTTCATCTTCTCTAACATCCACATCACTTTCCCGATCTGAATCTTACTCCATAACACCATCCTCATATTCACTTTCACTCCCCGAGTCAGAATCTTCATCTAAAATTTCATTCAGATCTCTTTCTGAAGATGAGTCGCGTATTCTTTTAGTCATTTCTAAGTCTGGGTGTGAACAGTAGGAAACTGCACTAACTCACTGCAAGTTTACAAGATAAATAACAGCTGACTGACATCAACAATCACTTCCTCTGAAAGTAAACTGATTGTTGTGAATATCAAGAATACCAACCATCAAGAAACTAACTTGCATGTTGTAGAGATGAGAAATACGAAATCCTACTAAGGGAAATTTTCTATATCATGGAAAACTAAGGGGGGGGGGGGGGTTTGTTGGATCCACAATAAGTTTATTTGTTTTTTCTTTCAAAGCAGGAATTTTCTATAAAATATATTGACACTAACGTTTCATAAAATAGCCAACGAACAATAACTCAAAGGGAATATGTAGTATGAAAGTTACTTGGGCAAAAGCAGGAGGCATAAAAAAATTGTGGGTTCAACGAACCCCCCCCCCCCTCCTTAGGCTCCTAGCGTTAACTCTACCATGAAGGAATCTGCAACAGGGAGTTATTGCTATACAGATGAGCTTCACTGTTTTTGTTTACCCCTTATAACTGTGGGTTGGATTGGATTGTTTGGGGGAAGAGACCAAACAGTGAGGTCATCAGTGTCATCGGATTAGGGAAAGATGGGGAAGGAAGTCGGCCGTGCCCTTTCAAAGGAACAATCCCGGCATTTGCCTGGAGTGATTTAGGGAAATCAAGGAAAACCTAAATCAGGATGGCCGGACGCGGAATTGAACTGTCGTCCTCCCAAATGCAAGTCCATTGTGTTACCCACTGCGTCACCTCGCTCGGTTTATAATTGTGATACGTTCCCACAATCGTGTTAGGACATCTATAGACTGTTCAGTTCGGTTATTTTTTTATCCTCGTAATAACTTATTCGTTTGCTGACCATGTGTTGACTGCACTTAGCATCCTGAAACGTGAGAGTTTCCCTTCTCCATACCTACAGAGTGTGCACCCCCAGCAACATAATTTATAGACGAACAATTAGCAAGTCATCCATTCGAACCTCAACTGTCCACTGCTGACAGCTCTACACATGCATATAGAGACTATCCATCCATATTACCAACTGTGAAGTCTCGATTTCAACCGCTTCTACTTTATTTTCGACAGTGCTACAGCCCTGAAAATAGCGAGAAACTCTTCGCAGAACGATTCTGTAGGGAATGTAAGCACATTTAAATTCATCCTGCTAAAGAGCATAATATCTTCGATGGAAATTATATAGCTGATATTTCGTAACAATATTGTCTAGATTGTCCAGTAATAACAACAGATCAAGGCGTCCCGCCACCCCCTGTCATGCTCTCTTTAATGCTCTTAAAGATCCTCAATGATGGCATATGATCATCCTAGTTCCGCTGTTTTGTCTGCTAGATGTCCGTTGGAAGGATGCAGACACTTCTTCATGAGTATTATTCTTATGTACTAGATAGAACGGCATATTGTTCGGATGGTGTAGTATAACAAAAAAAATGGCTCTGAGCACTATGGGACTCAACTCCTGTGGTCATAAGTCCCCTAGAACTTAGAACTACTTAAACCTAACTAACCTAAGGACAGCACACAACACCCAGCCATCACGAGGCAGAGAAAATCCCTGACCCCGCCGGGAATCGAACCCGGGAACCCGGGCGTGGGAAGCGAGAACGCTACCGCACGACCACGAGATGCGAGCTGTAGTGTAACACCGTGCTCGAATGCAGCCACTCACACACAACTAAATATTCTACAGATGCAATGCATTTGATTTATTTTCTGTATTTCTGTGTCTGTACATGTGTATGCTCCAATAAACCTCACCCAATTCTCTCGCTGATGGATACACCATCGAAACCTATCCCAAATGTAGCACATTGCGAATCATCCTCTAGAACCCGTTCCAAATGTAATGCATGATGGATACACCTTCGAACCCTGTCCTGTACATAGTGCATTGTGGATCCATTTTTAGGCACCATTCCAGATATAACACGGGGTGGGCCCGTATTCTAACACTATCTCAGGCCTGTCCTGAGTCATGGGATTCATTCGCAACACACACATGAACATAGACAAACAGAAAATAGAGCAAATGCAGTGCATCTGTAGAATATTTCATTGTGACTGACTGGGTACATTCGAGTACAGTGCTATACTATACTGTCCGACTAATGTGCTGTTCTATCTTGTACATAAGAATAATACTCATTCTGTAATGTTATTTCATGTGTCTGAAATTTTTTTGATAACCACATGCATGGCAGTTTATTTACAGACCCTGATTTGAACATGAGAGACACTCTCAGGTCATTTAATTTGTCCATGAAGCTTAAAGAATTTGCTTAATATAGATGTTTTTTCTTTGGAGTTAAAATTCTCTCTTTTTCTTTTCTCCGAAAATGGTTTCGAAATAATGACGACATTCTGCAGTGATCAGTAGTTTTCACAGCAAAATAGCAGAAGTCCTTATCCGCAACTTTACACAGGGTGGGCATGCATAGGAGATGTGATATAAGTTAATACATCTGACATGTGTATAACACCAACCTCTGCAGTTTGGTCATGTGTAATGGGGGGTGGTGCTGTAGCTTTTTTTACTTCGTTGGATGTCGCGAAATAATGAGATGCAAGTTGTATCGTGAAAATAAACGTAAAATCTATACCTATTTTTCTCATAAAACTAAAAGAAAATGGACTGCGCCTGTTTTCATGGAAAGATGAAATTTATTATCATAGTAATTGTGTTCTTCATTTTGATAGGTGCTCACGTATAAGAGATGCGTTGAAGTTAAATACAGCTGTTCTGCATCTCAGAATGGCTGGCACTGGAGCAGACCTTCTGTGTGTGAGGCCGCCAACGTGACTGCGCCTTTACCAGGCGGTGGTGTGTGAGGCAGTGTTGGTGGCAGGGGGGGGGGGGGGGTAACCGTGCAGTGCCACTACATTTTAGATGAACAAACAATTTGCATTTGCAGCAGCCCTCATTTTCTCATATTGTTTAGTTGGCTATTCATTTTTTGTGTGGGCAAAGAGCCGATGCCTCAAATCAGGCTGAGTGCCAGTGGTCTGTCAGCTGTATGTATCATAGAAATGCGGCATACGGTATAAATTGACGGTCTGGAAAAGCCATGTTCCAGTCGTAAGTAGAGGGAAAGAGAGAGAGGGAGGAGGACGGATGTGAGGAGGAAGAGGTGCCTACAATTTATCTAGTTCCTGGCCGTATATTGAGGATAACTCACGTTCAACTGCTGCCCATCTCTCCTGTTGCAATCTTTTGGTACGACGATTTTTCTAGTACATATGTTCCATTACAACTCACTGATTACGAGTGCTGCTTTTTTTCACAATAACTTCGATGTGTAACTGGAACAGTTGTGGTAGCATGTATTGGCTTCGATTACCTGGGCTGCAGGAGGTGTCTGTAGCGAACTGTGACGTTAAAACAGCGATAGATGCAGTCCTCAGCTGTATGCTTACAGGTAATACACTTATTAAAGTCGTCCCTTTCCAACACCGGCATCTCGTCAGTTGAACATATTTCTCACCAAAAAAATAAAGATAGTACCTGCTTCTCCCGCCACTTTTCCCGCCAGCTTATATGTGAAGGGTGGATTTTTAGTGCATCTGGTATTAGTTTCGAGTGGTACTGTGAAATTTTTACCCAGCAGAATAGCACTAGTTGTATGGCATCATCAATTTTAGAGCTGTTTTGCGATTTTGGCCACTCCTTTTGTAGCGCTATGCACATAATTGTGTAATTAGGTCCGATTTTTATAGTTAATTACATAAGTAGCAACGACCTTTGCTTCAGTTTCCCAACCAAAATAAATACATTAACCTAACCTTCCTCTCCTGCAAGTGGACAGTTTCCTTGTGTTGGGTGTGCACTTGGTCTTTCGATCCGCAAGGGTTCGAGTCCTGGAAAGGGCACCACCATTTTTAATTTCACGCAAATTCCCGGATGGTAGGTAGGGTGGTACGTTAGAACAGACTTGGGACTTGCAAGCGACTTGCTGCCGGCAGTTGGGAGGGGGGCGGAGGCGTCACAGGGATGGAGATGAGAGTGAAACATCCTACCGCCCCCAAAGACCGACAGGTCTTTGCAGGATTGGCCTGGAGGCAGTATACCAGAATTCTAAATGGCTTACTTCCACCAGCATGACAGGGCTACAGAAAGAGAGAACATAACTAGCGCTGGACACCTTCAGCTATCTGATGACAGTCACCACCAGTTTTGGTATAGGGGGAAATGAGTACCAAGTCCGTGGGAAGCCCGTGAGTGACATCATAGTAGCGTCCATAACGGTTGCCTGACAAATGTAATCCAACTGCAGGAAAAAATTACTCAACATGCAAAGGGATTCTGATGTTATGTTCCTCTGGGCAGGTGGAAGAAAGGGCGAGAATGCCACGGATATGATTTTCAAGTTGGAGTGGTGGGCATTTTCACGTTCGGTAGGAATTTTTAACGAAAATTCAGCTTACCACCTACACAAGGAGAGATTGCATTTGTGATAAACTCACCTGTGTTAACGAATTTATAAGGTAGTATGTTGAATTAAGACGATATTTACAACTCCGCTGTGTTGATATTTTTCTACCTTAAGAGACTTCGTAAGTAATGAGGCATATTACTACCTTAAGGCAGTTCAGAAGTGAGGAGGCTCCATCACGAGCCAAAAATGAGTTTAATATACTAGTCTTGTAAAGCAAGACACACAAGATATTAAGCTGATAAGAACAGATTTTTTTACTGGATGAGAGAATACTCGGAGAAAATATAGCCTATGACATATCGTTGTACAGGATTTTCACACGAGGAACCAACAAGTAACGGTTCTTTAGCGATGTGAAAACGCGTAATTGCTCTGATTTCTCTAGACTTCGAAAATAATGTGCATAAATGGGAGGAATGTACATTTCGCTTGAGAAATTCGAGGTGCTCTTTGCACTCCATCATGAGCCATATGGAGTAATTAATGAGTAGTTAACTAACGAATTTAATAAATCAGTCAATTAATTTGATATCAGAAGTGTGCCATTGTCACATTTACAACAGAGGGCAGGGGGAAGGGTAGGAGGGAAGTTCCGTCATCTTAAATAAATTAGCACTCTGTGACAGAATGACCCTTACGCCCTTACTTACTGTAACTGGAATTCAATTCTGCGGGTTCTTTTAAGTTCGTTAATTGTAGCTGGAGAGACAGTCGCTGTGAGGAAATGATATGTTATCATAGAAACCACAGCAGGCATTTACGTAGATTGCCCACGGAAAAGATACAACTATTCCATGCACTGGTGAACGGCCTCTTTGTTTGTGGGTTATAATTGAGAACTGCTGGAGCTCCCTAAATCAAGTACAGATTTGTCCCCTAGAGAATATCGAATTTTATTGTGCTGGTTCAGTTTCATGAATAGCATGGGTTTTCCCAGGCGCCAGAGGAAACTTTTCTGGTTTCGGAGAAGTAAACAAGGACTACCAGGCAACATGATTACGACAAAAGTGTATGCAATTATCAGCAAACTGGATCAATGGTAATGACGGAAAGTACGTCTGTGACTGAGGTAAACGCCAAACTGAATCCTGTCATAATACTTATCGACTGAAAGGTCCGAAAGTTTGAGGACTCGCGATATTATGAAATCGGTTATGTACGATGTTTGCTGGTGATGGACTTTCTGTGTAGAGACTAGATCAAAACATGTAAATTTTCACTACCAGAAATGTCTCCGTTATTAGATCTCGGATATTTCTCCCGAATCGTTGGTTCAACAAGAAGATCCATCCGAACACAACAGTAGCCCGGGAATTTTCAATAGTGGTAAAAAACTGATGGTATTACGCTTTTGCGAAAGCCTTACGTTATGTTGTAGAGCTGATAAATAGGAAACAGGGAAAGGATCTTGTCATATGAGTGAACTAAACTTAATTATTCAGTTCAGTAGAAATAAGCGTCATTACATCCACGAAAACTAACATTTCTCTTTATGTGGGGCAGCTTGCCTTTCGTACATTTTGATTACTATACCGCTAATTTTCTGGTATGTTATTCCGAGGAAGGTGCAAAGGACCGGATGGAACATTAAGTGGAGACGGGCGGTGGCGCATCTAAAGTTTACCTTTTTAGTGTAAACAAACAGTAACAGCATTGGCATATATAAGAGAGAAAAAATCGTGGCTGATTAAGCTAGTCTCGTGCGTCAGTTACTGGAGTCGGTTAGAAACATCTAACTCCTAGGTTTATCTAAAGCTTGACATCTTTAATTTACGGAACACGTGTTCTTAATACGTAATAAAGGTTTTATTTGTGGTAAACGTAAGATCGTGAATGCGCAAAATATAAACGAAAATCCCGCGATCAGGCCCAGAAGACCACGCGATAGTCGACCTACCGAATACAAAAAATTTGTGAACGAACATACCATCAAAAAGTACTAAGACATAACATGTCCCAGGTAGTTGGTGCTGTATACGGGTACATGCTGCTCAATTGTTTGACAGCCTCTGCGCTATCTTTAAGAGAGAACAACCCATACGCTAGAGGATGCAAAGGCTACATTACGGAATTTATCGTACAACAAACTATGCATAATGGTAGAAGAGTAGAACGGTAAACATTAACTATGGTAAGAGTAACAGTAAATACAAGATAATCTAAATGAACCATCCATTCGCCAAGTGTACAAGTTAGGTGAGTCGACAATATATTCCTGTCATGTGACGCACATGCCGTCACCAGTGTCGTATAGAATATATCAGACGTGTTTTCCTCAGGAGTAATCCGTTGACATATGACCTTGCGATCAAATGTTTTCGGTTCCCATTGGAGAGGCACGTCCTTTCGTCTACTAATCGCACGGTTTTGCGGTGCGGCCGCAAAACACAGACACTAAACTTATTACAGTGAACAGAGACGTCAATGAACGAACGGACAGATCATAACTTTGCGAAAATAAAGAAAGTAAAATTTTCACTCGAGGGAAGACTTGAACCAAGGACCTCTCGTTGCGCTGCTGCTCACGGTAACCACGTGACCACGGCGCTCCTGAGCTCACGTTCTCCTTGATGTTGAATATCTTGCCCTTGGACTACTCAGTTTGTATATTTTGCTTATTTTTTTCATAGTTCCACACAACTTCTTCCTCTTTTCTCGATTGATCTGTGTTGAGTTTATCAAGGCCTATCCACTGTTCCAAATTATAAGTAAATCTGAGGGGGGTGCGAAGGGGAGTTTCCCTTGTTAGAACAACATCCAGCTGAATGCATTAACTCTTTATGAGGCAAACAGCATTAAAATTCAGGATGCTAAATAAAAGAGAAAACAGTCTGTGGATGTAGCAGCGTGCGGCGACGGGTTTATTATAGCCACGTAGGGTTGTCCATCAGGATGGAGCAAGCGTATATATTGAGTTGTCTGGAGGACTAATGCTAGGTTGAAAGACTCCTAACAAAGTAGGTCGCTGTCAGACGTTGAGGAATTCTTGAGAAACATTCGTCAACCTAGAAGCCTTTAGAAGTAAAACTTACGGGCCCGGTAGAGAAGACTCAGAGAACTTCTTAACATTTCATTACGTCACGCCAATACGAACTATACAAGGAAAACGTGTGCATTACACTAAGGTTATTCAAGCAAAACCAAGACCAGACATTTTGAAACGGGTTAAAAAATATCCATTCTTCCCCCCGATGTCTCTCATGTCGACATTCATGCTAAGAACAGAGAAAACAGTGCCCATTTCGAAGTGTACAAACAGTTTTATTTCGCGAATGGACTAACAAAACATAACCTAGCGATCAGAGATCGTGTATCAGGTGCTGCTAATCGGAGGCTGTGTAGTTCTATGTCGTCAACATTGGACTTCAATTTAGAGGGATGTGAAGTTTGTACATTACTATTGCAGCTGTTACAGTAGCTTCAGTAACCGGAGCCACTACCTCTCCTTAAAGTTCCACCCTCATCTATCCGTACAAGAGCGTGAACGTTCCGTTCTAGACTTGTCACTATGGGGAAATCTCTACTAGTAACTCGGACGGAATCAACGCCACTACCATGGCACTTTAGTAAGCTCGCCAATCAGTTATGGTGGACGGGTGAACGGATTGAGGAATGAGAAAACGATCACAATAGTGCGCTGTAGACTGTATACTACACATCATATACCTGACACAGGAACAACTGTGTAAATAAAAATAAATTTATAATACAACACGTTTTAAAATCGGATTATAAAGAATAAAATAGTTTCTCCTAGCCCTACACAAATTGTTAGCTGCATACAGTTAGTCGTGAGAATTTGTTATAGCCATTACAGTACTTCTAAGATTGACACCAAAGACATGGAACGGATGCAATATACACTCCTGGAAATTGAAATAAGAACACCGTGAATTCATTGTCCCAGGAAGGGGAAACTTTATTGACACATTCCTGGGGTCAGATACATCACATGATCACATTGACAGAACCAAAGGCACATAGACACAGGCAACAGAGCATGCACAATGTCGGCACTAGTACAGTGTATATCATCCTTTCGCAGCAATGCAGGCTGCTATTCTCCCATGGAGACGATCGTAGAGATGCTGGATGTAGTCCTGTGGAACGGCTTGCCATGCCATTTCCACCTGGCGCCTCAGTTGGACCAGCGTTCGTGCTGGACGTGCAGACCGCGTGAGACGACGCTTCATCCAGTCCCAAACATGCTCAATGGGGGACAGATCCGGAGATCTTGCTGGCCAGGGTAGTTGACTTACACCTTCTAGAGCACGTTGGGTGGCACGGGATACATGCGGACGTGCATTGTCCTGTTGGAACAGCAAGTTCCCTTGCCGGTCTAGGAATGGTAGAACGATGGGTTCGATGACGGTTTGGATGTACCGTGCACTATTCAGTGACCCCTCGACGATCACCAGTGGTGTACGGCCAGTGTAGGAGATCGCTCCCCACACCATGATGCCGGGTGTTGGCCCTGTGTGCCTCGGTCGTATGCAGTCCTGATTGTGGCGCTCACCTGCACGGCGCCAAACACGCATACGACCATCATTGGCACCAAGGTAGAAGCGACTCTCATCGCTGAAGACGACACGTCTCCATTCGTCCCTCCATTCACGCCTGTCGCGACACCACTGGAGGCGGGCTGCACGATGTTGGGGCGTGAGCGGAAGACGGCCTAACGGTGTGCGGGACCGTAGCCCAGCTTCATGGAGACGGTTGCGAATGGTCCTCGCCGATACCCCAGGAGCAACAGTGTTCCTAATTTGCTGGGAAGTGGCGGTGCGGTCCCCTACGGCACTGCGTAGGATCCTACGGTCTTGGCGTGCATCCGTGCGTCGCTGCGGTCCGGTCCCAGGTCGACGGGCACGTGCACCTTCCGCCGACCACTGGCGACAACATCGATGTACTGTGGAGACCTCACGCCCCACGTGTTGAGCAATTCGGCGGTACGTCCACCCGGCCTCCCGCATGCCCACTATACGCCCTCGCTCAAAGTCCGTCAACTGCACATACGGTTCACGTCCACGCTGTCGCGGCATGCTACCAGTGTTAAAGACTGCGATGGAGCTCCGTATGCCACGGCAAACTGGCTGACACTGACGGCAGCGGTACACAAATGCTGCGCAGCTAGCGCCATTCGACGGCCAACACCGCGGTTCCTGGTGTGTCCGCTGTGCCGTGCGTGTGATCATTGCTTGTACAGCCCTCTCGCAGTGTCCGGAGCAAGTATGGTGAGTCTGACACACCGGTGTCAATGTGTTCTTTTTTCCATTTCCAGGAGTGTATAAACAGGGAGTGAACAGTTCATCTCCTGTTGTCTACTGCATGCCATCCCCCCCCCCTCCCCCCGCCAACACACGTTTTCCATTATACACTTAAGAGTATTATCATAACAATTAAAAATCCAAAAGCACAAATTATCAGTACTACATGTATGGGTTTAGGAATCTATATGGATTAGGAGAAATTATTTTATAGTTTCTAACCCCATTTAAAAACTTGCTACATCAAAACAATTATTTTTATTCAAATAACTATTTATAAATATTTTTCACCACCACACTCCTCCTACCGCATAGACTGACAAGAAAGCGAGTCAATATTGTTTTGTCAACCAGTTCTGAGCTATGTTTAAAATTTCAAGTTTCTACTTCATCGAAAAATTAGTTTAAAATCAACCGCAAAAATTGAACTGAAAACGCAACGGGCAAGAAAGCGACATAATACAAATAAAATAATCAAAACTGCTCAATGCGAAACAGGCAGCGGGCTTTGGATTCTACCTTGAAATGGTGCGGCATTATCCCCTTTTTTTATCTCATATTTATGAAGAATTTCTCGTGCCGCGAATAGTTCAGCGTGACTGAAAAAGAGTTGAGAGCCATATTTATCGTAAAATATTAGAACTGACGCACTGAATGGCAGACCAGTATCCTAAGCATCTGTATGTTGAAGAACCCTGGATCATTTCCGTAGCTTCGACACTAACACACACCTGAAGGGAAAGGGGATATTCTCAGAGAATCAGAATGGTTTCAATAAAATTCACTAGTGTGAATCACAACTCTTCTTTTTCAAATAGCGCGCATTGATAATAACAGAACAAATAAAGGCCCGTCTTCCTAGGTTTCGGAAAAGCATTCAACAACACTGCTTCCGACTGCTCATTGAGATACTAACAGAAGGAATACCTTTAAAAGTATGTGTTGGATTTCAGAAATGTTGTATCAGTAACGGATGGGAGACTAACAGTAGGAATACCCCAGAAAAGCGCAACGGGCCCTGACGTTCTTGATACACCTAAATAATCCTTTCACCACATAGGATCAGGTTTTCAGTTGATTATACTGTTTGTTATCTAAAGGAAAGCATCGCAGCTAGATGGTAAAAAATATTGCGGCCTTCGTACAAACCCGAACTGAGGAATAGGCCTGATGGTCTCTCTGTACCTAACTACCTACAAGGCTGTTATAAAATAATGCGCAACTTTCTATGGAATGACAGATCTGGAAAAAGAATTTTGGATTTTTAAAATGTCTCAGATTAACTTTCTTGCGGTCGTATTGGAATACCTGATGTTGAAAAAAGTGATGAAGTAATAACGGATCGTATTAGTGGTAACACCTCGTATAGTAAGAACAGAAACTAAGAGAAAACTAGTAAGCCACAAGAAATGGAAAACTAACATCAAGGAATTTAAAAGAATCTCAAATAAGATGTAGAAATGGAGAATTAACATCAAGGAATTTAATAGAATCTCAAATAGGGTCTAAGTGCCCACGTCAAACCCTAATGATGACGAATGTACAGAACCCATGTGGAATGTCGGGCCGTTTGCCAGTTTAGAAAAGTTTATTTAGGACCAAAGTTACTCATTAATAAACATTGAAAAAAAGAATAAAATACAAAAAAGATAGAATAATAGATTTACATGGATGCCTTCAGAAGCATGCACAATAACTGATACAATCATTTTAAGCTCAGATATTAATAGGCAAGAAGTAGTTAACCAATTAAAATTCAGATCACGTATCATGCATTTTTTGCGAGCTACTGTTGTCGTGGATAAAATGCCAACAGCAACTCAGAAACAAACTTCAGGGCAGAAATTTTGTGCTGAAGAACAATGAGGGGCTATATCTGTAAGACCTAAAGATTTGATTTCAAGAAAAACAGTCAACATCATTTGGCTCTGGAATGAAAAAGTTTCATGAAAAGCTCCATGGATGTGATCAAGAAGAGAGTGGGAGGGGAGTATACAACATGTGAATGGTATTCTTCAGACAGGGAGAAATAGCATGTTGAATACATTCAAAATATTTTGTCAACACCTGTAATGTTATTCACCTCCTACTAAAGAGGAGTACGTCTACAGTGATGACAAAGTCATCAAGAAAAGTGAAGAAATTTGTTATGTGTAATGATATGACCAAAAAGAAACGATAAAAAACTTCCCATACCGCAATACTTTCCCACCTCAAAGTAATATATAACGAGCATTTCACGATACAATATTGCCCTATCAGTGCCTCCTGCCTTGCATAAGAGTTCTACAGAGAAAAGGAAATAAGTCTTACATATTTAGTTGTAGTCCTATCAGTCTGATTTTTCAAAATTATGAACTATTTGTCAAAATAATCGAGAACAGAATTTGAAAAATTCTAATTTAAAATCAGCTAGCAGAACACACGGGCTTCAGAGGGCTTCTCGGCAACAGAATTCTTCCCACCATAAAATAAATATTTAAAACAACAAAATATTAAAAGTTTAAGGACTCGCCAGTTCATGAAATCGGTTATGCACGAGGGTTGTAGGCGATGGACTTTCTCTGAAGAGACTAGATTATCACATCCAAATTTTCACAGCTAGAAATGTCTCCGTTAAAATTGTCATACAGCAGTAACACAGCCGAAATCACATTGGAAAAATTTAAGTGGCTGTAATATTCTTATCCACTGGGAGCCTTATTCAGTCGTTCAGAGCATAAGATGAATTTAGTTGGGAAGTTGGATGCGTGTGGATTTGCTGCAGTTTACATTGGTCCATGAACGCTGTTGACTTGGTTGGAAAACTTTCGTACTAAGAAGCTGGCTTCCAGCCACCACCTTATGCACTCAGTTATTATTGTGACCAATAAATGTTTATTATTGAGACTATAACGACTGATCAAAGTAATATGAAAATTAGAGGAATATGGATCAGTAGCAGAAAAGGCGAATGGCTGACTATGTTTTCATGTTAGGATAACCTACAACTGCAGTGCATCAGTGAGAGAAACCATACGCAAGACACTAGAGCTACATTTTTAAAGAGCTGCTGGAATGATTGGAACCCTTGTAAATTAGACATAATAGCAGGCATCGAACGACTTGAGAGATATATTGTCAAGGAAACCGTTAGATAGCACAGGTGCAACAGAAGTACTAACGATATTTTAATGGAGATCTTTGGATGAAAGGCGACGTTTTCGCTGCATCCAACCAGATGTTAGCGGAAGGCTGTGAAACGTGTCGGCTGCCTCTGTCCTGTATTCCGCGCAGGGATCATGACAAGCCAAGTGAGATTTGGCATGTACTAAAATACAGGGCAGTTATAATAAAACTTTCGCTACTTGAGAGGGGTTCCCCCTTAAGACAAGTGATGGTAGGACAATGAAACATTGTGGAAACATTTGTGAGGACACGGGGGGAGAAATAATGAATAAACCACTGGAAAACATTTTAATTCCATTTGAGTATCGTCTTTATGTTCCCGGTTACAAACACTACAGAAAGTGGCGACCATCTGTATGCACGACAACCCAGAACCGTGCTAGAGGTACCATCTCGCAACTGTTCGCAGCACGTTTAGAACATGGATCATGGAATATTCGACCGTCATGACATGATTCGTGCATTGCTAAGAATTGGAAAGTTGTGGTAAGTTCCTTTGGAATCAAATTGCTAAGGTCATCGGTCCCTAGGCTTACACACTCGTTAATCTAACTTAAACTAACTTACACTAACGACAACACACACACTCATGCCCCAGGGAGGACTCGAACTTCCGACAGAGGGAGTCGCGCGAACCGTGGCAAGGCGCCCAAGACCGCAAGGCTACCCCACGCGGCCATTGCTATGAGATCGAACACTGCGTCCAGCATTCTCAGCCATGGCAACAATAACTTGTTCAACAATTTTTGTCGAAATTGGCCATCACCCTCTTCCAGGAGTAATTCCCAAATTGTCAGTTACTGCGAACTCCCGACTCATGCAACCCTGATGCGGAAAGAGCACCTCTCCAAATACCTAAGGGGAGACGGTGGCAGTCTTGCACTGATATCTTTGTAAACCGTATTTCAGTCATTTTTTGTTCAATCTCACTGAAATTTTGTGCGTTATGTATAGCGATCTAGTATGCTTTAAATAATTTTTACAAAATTTTTAATAAAATTGTGATTTTAATGCTGTGACAGAATTTTGATTTTTTTTACATTGTTGTATGGTAAATTGTTTCATTATTTCGAGGTAAATTTGACAATTTTTTTTCCGAATAAGTAATCTACGCTAATAAATGTACAATAAAGTCCTGTACCTGTTTGGTAATTTATTTCTGTTACTTTCTGTGATGTTTTGAATTTGAACATGTTTCACGGAAAACTTTTCCATATATTAAACTCATTATAATGTCTAGATTAAAATTTAATTTTACTTGATTATTGCTTCCATGTAAAAGAATAGGTGTGCCAAATTCCATTGAAATTCTTCCAATAGTTTCTGATATACGTGTTCCTGAAAGGAGAAAACTTGAAATTGCCGAAAAATCGTTTTAAGGTTTGGATGAAATGTTTTAAAAATCTTTTAATCATACCTTAGCTAAAGCTGCCCATAAACATACTCCAGTTCTTCCTCATCATCCTCTGCAGTGCTTTTAGCTCCCCTGCTCTTTTGCCTAGTAATGTTTTGTATATTCGTTACTGAAGTATCCGCCTTCGTGATTCGTTGTTCATCAATGATCCGCAGTATCAGTGAAGACTTCAGGGATACAGTCCAACCTGCTGAGGGTGTGAAGTCTTGCCACGTTCCCATCATTAAACACTGTAGCAACTTCCAAAGCAGAAATCTTCACTACCAAATTGGAAAGAAACACAGTCTTTGGACATCTCTTCCAAATAAGAGCACTGAAGCATTTCATGGACTTGTAGGATGTCAATATAGTGAAAAAATTTAAACGATAACGAGAATCCGTAATCTTTACAGACTGCAAACTGACGACCGCCGGGTTCCGAGTTAGCTGCTTCAATATTTAATCTTTCCTTTTCTCTGTAGCAGTTTCTTGTAGTTTCGTCATGTGTTGTACATAAAAAAAAATTACAGCCTTGTAAAGATGTATTTTCCAAGTTCACAGGTAAAACTGAGGAAGAACAATTTTTTCCTCCACTGGGAACCTTGAAACATGGGCATGGCGCGTTACACTACTAACGGTTTTAATTTTTTTTTATAGCATTTGTAGTTTGAATTGCAAAGAAAAGTTTGTGATAATAATCTCAATTTTATTTACTTACAAGTACGCAAATAAAAAATGTGATTTTTTCATGATTTTTGCCGATACACGCGAAGAGCAGCACCACTGTTCCCGTTGCTTTGATAAAACTGCTATACGAGTAAAGCCCTGCTCACCTTGTCCAGACCCGTGTTGACTGTTCGCCACTGTATGTACGATGCTGCTTGTGTTTGACCTCTACGTTGCTGTACCAGTACCGGCCCCTAACAACGTGTCATGTTAAGAGCACTGACAACGCAAATCCTGCAGCCACATTCCCAACATCATTCCTGTAAAGCTGGCTACGCATGCGGTAAACAATTTTCCGTCAAAGCCGCTTCAAGTAGCGGAAATTTAATTACAGCTACCCTGTAGATAGTACGAGCCAGCTAAGACAGTATACCGCACATATATTCAGAATCAATAAATATGGCTAAGTTGCTGCGGCAAATTTTCTAGCGTTCGCAAATTTTCAACGTTCATATGATACAGACATTTTTAGTGGAACTGGATAATTTCTTCTGTGGCACTGGTAAGTACATTTGACGACAGTATAAAATTTGTGGATCTTTATCAAACTGTAAAAAAGAAAGAAGCACTCCTAGCTGCTGTCCTATCGCCAGGGAAAGATCTTTCAAGATATACGCACCACTGCAGGAAACATAAACAAACACGTAACTCAGGCACGATTAGTATATTTATTATTATTTCTGTCACATCAAGATCTCAAAACGTTGACCTTGAGCAGTGACACATTCTATTACGAGAATCCGGAGAGACTATACTTCATCTTGAATTTCATCTGGATTTATCGCTGCTCAGATAGGTATTACATGATATTTCACGTCTTCCGGAATACTCGGTGTTTCCTTGTAGTCTTCTCGTTTTAATGTTCCACATCGATAAGTCGACAGGTGTTAAGCATAGGCCGTTTTGTGTGCTCCCCTATCGACCGATCCAACGATCTCCAAATGTAACGGTAAAAATGTTTGCAATTATCTGTCCGGTAGGGGAGAGGGAGGGAGGAAATACGTCATGCAGTTCACGATTCCAAGAACTGTGACAGATTTTGAAAGTGAATAAAGCTGTTTGTGGAGGGAAATGTGGAAAACATGAAATGAGCTGGAATGTAATAACCGCGAAACATTCCTTTGGCTGATCCCACTCACACATTCAAGCTGTCTCGTAGCGACATGCGGACAGTGTGTTACTGCTGGTAGAATAATGGTTTCAGTTCATTTATCAGTTGCTGTTCTTTTAAGCTGGCGTATTTTATTCTTGACATTTCTAGTTACTCGAATTTTCAAAGTGATGTTTGCGGAGACGTGTTGTAAGGTGGACACGTCATTCTGATTTTTGTAAGTTATCGACGTGTCCGTCAGAGAGAAAGAGAGAAAGTTCTGTTATTGTTAAACAATCTTTGATCTTGTTGTGGCACGATCTTTGCCTTCGCGCAGTCTTGACACATTCTTAGTTGACGTGTGGTAGGAGATGGTCATATCCAGTAGTGCTGCGTTGACTTGTGATTATATCTATTAGACGAAGAAAGATTTATTGAAAAGGACAGCAAGGATGAATGCGATGTGTATGTTCGAAGGCGAAAAGAACATAAATGTTGAGGTAAGACTGCAGCACCGCGCGGCTTGTAATGATTGTCAGCTAGTTAACTCACTCAGAGCTTAAAGAAAGACCACCCCCACTTCTTTGAGTCATGCATTAAGATATCAACTGATGAAACTGTTCGGTTTGTTACAGAAGTTCTAGGTTAACATTGTACCCTTTTCAAGTCATTGTTCATTTTGTTACGCATTGTATTGTTCGCACCAATATTATGTGTATAGATCACGGGAAATTTTACACTGTCTTTTTGAATATATACTTCATTCTAAAATCGTTGTCTTGGAACATCATTTCATAGGAATACGTACTCTCCCTATTCCACTGTTTAAAGAAGATTTATCATTACGCGTTGCACCATGTGGTATGCAACAGTTTGAATATTTATTTAGAAATAGAAATCTAACGTAGCCGCTGTCTTCTTGCGGTTTGCTGTTGTGCTTTTGAGAAATCTGCAGCAATGTTGCCAAGACGTGAGATAAATGGAAATTTTGATTACGGTCAGATAGCTGTTTTACTTCCTTACGCATTTAATATAGAAGCAAGTTGTGTTCAGACCAGTTACAGTTCAGTTCGGATTTATTTAGTCAAAGGTTAGCATACGAGTTTATGTTGGATAACAGTTTTTTGTACATAGTTTTGGTAATACGTAATTTTTTTATAGAGTGGGAGGTTAATTTGGGCTCTCTTTCATACAGAAACATATAGCGGAGAGGCAACAATATAACAAAGGCTTGGTTCGATCAGGATACATTTCAGTCCACAACCTCGCCGCATGTTTGATAGACAACAGTCACCACAAATGAAAACCATATCCCTTTCTCAGTTGACATATACATTGCGTAAGACTGAATAGACTACTGTCTGATCGCTACAAAATCAGAGCATATGCTTCAGGGTTTAATCTTCATCTCCAACTATGTGTCTACTCTGCAAGGCACACTTAGGGGAACCGTTTTCACACTACTTCTCTCCGCAATGAAGCGCATGAAAAATGAACAATTAAATCTTTCCGTGCGAGCTCTAATTTCTCCTATTTTGTTACGATGGTCATCTCCCCCAGTGTAGGTTGATGTCAACAAAATATTTTCGCATTCACAGATGTCGATTGAAATTTCGTGAAAACATCTCTCCATTACGAAAAACGCCTAGTTCCAACGACTGCCACGCTACCTTGTGTATCCAATCTGCAACACTCTCTCCCTACTTTTCAGTAATACAAAACGAGCCATCCTTCTTGAACATTTTTCCAGGTCGTCGGTCAGTCCTACCTGGAACGGATCCCATACTGCGAAGCAGTATTCCAGAAGAGGATGGACAAGCCTAGTATATGCAGTTTCATTAGTAGACTCGTTGGATCTTCTGAGTGTTCTGCGCATAAAACGCTTTTGGTTCGCCTTTTCCACAACGTTTAATATTTAATCCTTCCAAATTAAGTGGTAATTGTAATCCCTAAGTATTTAGTTGATTTGACAGCCTTTTGATTTGTATGATTTGTCGTGTAAACAAATTTAACAGTTTCATTTTACCCATATTTTTTAGTTTTAAACGTGACTTTATTCAGTGCACAGGAAATTTGAATAAAACCGCCTTCGGGTTTTATTAAACTGCGTCAAGAGTTACAATAAGGAAGGAAAAAAAATAACTGCCGGTATCCCATACTTAGACCCCATATCACAAAAAATTGGTAATCTTAAAAAAAAAAATGTAACAATTGCATTCTCCACTTACAGGGTGTTTCAAAAATGACCGGTATATTTGAAACGGCAATAAAAACTAAACGAGCAGCGATAGAAATACACCGTTTGTTGCAATATGCTTGGGACAACAGTACATTTTCAGGCGGACAAACTTTCGAAATTACAGTAGTTACAATTTTCAACAACAGATGGCGCTGCAAGTGATGTGGAAGATATAGAAGACAACGCAGTCTGTGGGTGCGCCATTCTGTACGTCGTCTTTCTGCTGTAAGCGTGTGCTGTTCACAACGTGCAAGTGTGCTGTAGACAACATGGTTTATTCCTTAGAACAGAGGAATTTTCTGGTGTTGGAATTCCACTGCCTAGAACACAGTGTTGTTGCAACAAGACGAAGTTTTCAACGGAGGTTTAATGTAACCAAAGGACCGAAAAGCGATACAATAAAGGATCTGTTTGAAAAATTTCAACGGACTGGGAACGTGACGGATGAACGTGCTGGAAAGGTAGGGCGACCGCGTATGGCAACCACAGAGGGCAACGCGCAGCTAGTGCAGCAGGTGATCCAACAGCGGCCTCGGGTTTCCGTTCGCTGTGTTGCAGCTGCGGTCCAAATGACGCCAACGTCCACGTATCGTCTCATGCGCCAGAGTTTACACATCTATCCATACAAAATTCAAACGCGGCAACCCCTCAGCGCCGCTACCATTGCTGCACGAGAGACATTCGCTAACGATATAGTGCACAGGATTGATGACGGCGATATGCATGTGGGCAGCATTTGGTTTACTGACGAAGCTTATTTTTACCTGGACGGCTTCGTCAATAAACAGAACTGGCGCATATGGGGAACCGAAAAGCCCCATGTTGCAGTTCCATCGTCCCTGCATCCTCAAAAAGTACTGGTCTGGGCCGCCATTTCTTCCAAAGGAATCATTGGCCCATTTTTCAGATCCGAAACGATTACTGCATCACGCTATCTGGACATTCTTCGTGAATTTGTGGCGGTACAAACTGCCTTAGACGACACTGCGAACACCTCGTGGTTTATGCAAGTGGTGCCCGGCCACATCGTACGGCCGACGTCTTTAATTTCCTGAATGAATATTTCGATGATCTTGTGATTGCTTTGGGCTATCCGAAACATACAGGAGGCGGCGTGGATTGGCCTCCCTATTCGCCAGACATGAACCCCTGTGACTTCTTTCTGTGGGGACACTTGAAAGACCAGGTGTACCGCCAGAATCCAGAAACAATTGAACAGCTGAAGCAGTACATTTCATCTGCATGTGAAGCCATTTCGCCAGACACGTTGTCAAAGGTTTCGGGTAATTTCATTCAGAGACTACGCCATATTATTGCTACGCATGGTGGATATGTGGAAAATATCGTACTATAGAGTTTCCCAGACCGCAGCGTCATCTGTTGTTGAAAATTGTAACTACTGTAATTTCAAAAGTTTGTCTGCCTGAAAATGTACTGTTGTCCCAAGCATATTGCAACAAACGGTGAATTTCTATAGCTGCTCGTTTAGTTTTTATTGCCGTTTCAAATATACCGGTCATTTTTGAAACACCCTGTATAATAAGTTAGGATACTTGCTACTCCACAACATAAAAGCAGATAAGCTAGAATTAATTATCAAACCGTCGTTGTTCCATCGTCCACGAGGGGAAATCAGGTAGAATTTCAAAACCCGTTTCCAAGAACACATAAATGCTTTCAGGCACAACCAGTCAGAAAAATCAGTTATTGCACAGCATATGCTGAGTGATCAACAAGATAGAAAACGATTTGGTAGTACTACAAAATGAAGCCAATGGTAAGATCCTAAATCTCTTAGAACAGAAGGAAATAAACCTCTACAAAATCAAATAACCTGTATCTATGTTAAATGAACAAACAAATTTCGCTAACCATAGTTGTATGTTAGACTTGTTTTAAATTTATTCCTTGCATATATAATTTTCAAACTCAGATCTCTCAGACTTTGTGATAAACTTCATTTTTTAGCATATCGGGTTAACTACATCTGTGAAGTTTTTAAACAGTTGTTAAGAAATGAGCTCCTGAGTGACATGATGTACGGCGACAGTATAAATAAACAAACGTATGCTGACTTCAAAACGTTCAAAAATATTCTTCCTTGTTTGTTTCGTAAGCTTTTCACGGGTTTTTTCCTTTGTTTCCCACATTTTTCCGCAGTCGAACAGCGAAATGCGAAATATACAATGTAACTTTCTCATAACTGGAAAATGCGTTTCACCTCACTCAAGTGTAAAAGTAAACTACGTATTAGGTGATTTACGCCTGAAGATGGACCCACAGGATCCGAAATGAATCGTTTCACAAAAAACTAAAAAAATTGTGACGGCTAGCTTTTTTATTCGAAACTTAACTAATTCCTTTTAGTATTAATTTGCATTTCTTCACACATCATTATTTAGGATTAACTGTCATTTCTCGGTTGTACAGATACCTTATTTAAATCATTTTACAGCCAGGTTTGATCTTCTGATGACTTCACTAGACGGTATAGGAGTGTCATTCGCAAACAGTCTAAGAGAGCTGCTCAGTTTTACTCCTACTTCGTTGATGTAGATTAGAAAAACAGAGGGGCTATAGCACTTCCTTGGAAACATCAGATATCACTTCTGTTCTATTCGATGGTTCTCCGTTGGTTACTACGAGTTCTTACCTTTCCGGTAGTAAATCACGAATCCAGTCGTAGATACTCCGTATGCACGCAATTCGATTGGAAGTCACTTCTGAGGAATCTGAATATCGATAAGTATGGAATCGATTTTAGATCCCCTGTCAATGGCACTCATTGATTCATGCGAATTAAGAGCTAGTTTGTGTTTACCACGAACGATATCTGATTCCATGCTGACTACGCGTCGTTAAATCATTTACTTCAAGGTAATTTAAATTTTCGAACACAGTGTACAGGGTGTTTATTCCACGATATAACAGGAACGATCGCTTGAGGGAAGAAAATTTAGTAAACATTGGCACTAAAATGCAGAACTTAGGAACTACCAGCCTTCATCTTCAATATTGTGAAACAAATCTCTGTACTGCAAGCTGTCTGCATTCCATATTTTGGGAGAAGGTGGAGAAAAACAAAACAAAAAAAAAACAAAAAATGGAGCAGGAAACATGGGTCCTAACAACCATACCTTAAGAGTTATGAGCACTTGTTCAATAGAAGAAACGCGAATCATTGTTTCTGTCATATCTCTGAATATTGACCATTGCTCCTGGGACACCCTGTAAGCTACAAAATCATAATACAAATCGACGTCAGTGATATAGGTATGTAATTCAAAGAATTACTCCTATTTCCTTTCTTAAGTGATGATTTGATCTGTGTAACTTCGCTCTCTTTAGGTACGGATCTTTCGGTGAGCGAGCGGTTGTAAATGATTGCTAAGTACGGTGTTATTATATCACCATGCACTGAAAAGAATCTAATTGGTATACAGTCAGGACTGGAATACTTTCCTGTATCAAATGATTTAAGTTTCTTCCCTATATCTGGCATGTCTACTTCTGACTTACAGGCTTTGCTAGCTATTCTTGATTCGAATTTTGTAGTATTTACTTCATCGTCTTTGGTAAAGGATATCTCGGAACCCGTTGTTAGTAACTCCCGTCTAGTGGCTCTATCGTTGGTAACATTACCACTGCTATCGCACGGTGGAAGTGTTGATTGTGTCTTGCTGCTGGCGTACTTTACGTGTGACCAGAATCTCTTCTGATTTTTTGCCAGATTTAGATATAGAGATTCTTGTAGAAACTGTTAAAAGCATCTAGAATTGTAGTTAGCACTATGCTTCGAGCTTCAGTAAGACAGCGCCAGTTTTGGAGATTTTGGGTTCTTTTAAACTTGGCATGTTTTGTTTTTGTTGCTTCCACCTCTGTTTTCTGAGTGGTTTTTGTGTGTCATAGGGGGTCAATTCCACTTCTTATTAATTTATTTGGAATAAATCTCAAAAGAGATGTTTATACCATTTCTTTGAATTTAAACCGTAGATCGTCTAGGTTAACATAGTTAATTTGGAAGAAGAGACTGTCTCTTGGGAAGTCGTCAAGCGATTTTTTATCTTGAAATAATCATAAAACTCTCTACGTCGTAAAGACACGTTTATTACAAGATGACCGGTCTCCACCATAGAAGCCATTTCATAGGAATTCGAACGATGATTTTTGCCTATGACCGGCTATAAACATAAATTTTCGCCAACATATCGAGAGTAGGTTGAAGTCATTACTGGTGGTAAGTGAACGCGGGAAAGGTTAAGAACTCTTTTTTTCTCTGCCCTGAGATGCTGGATGGTCAGGATAGCCGATGGCCACAGTAGTCTCGTCCGAAGATGGACTAGTAAGGTCATCCTCTGTCACTATCCATAAGTTAACCTTGTACTTCCACGTTTCATTAGCCACGCTTGCACCTATTCAGTCTGCTTTGTAATGGAGCTCTGCACTGTAATCCAGCCAAAACGAAAAAAGGGCAACTAATAAAAGGCTCCCTTTGTAACCAGAATTAATATAGTTATTGACAAGAGTAACACTCTAAAAAGTCTATGTAGGTCGGATTGTGTATTCATGCCGCGTTAAAATATCAGAACGTATCCATCGGACGCAATTGACTCCCGCCTCTTATACAGGGTGTAAACAATGTTTAAAACGTACCACAGATGTGTAGGGGAAATCGTAACGAACAATTAAGGATGCCTGTCGTATAAAAAGCCGGGAACAACCTTAAATTAGCCTGTAAAAGCTATCCAAGCTACAACGAACGCGTACCTCACAAAATTTTTGAATAAAGGTTTCTTGAAATTACTGCAACCAGTCGTCTTTCGTTTTGTTCTTCAATTTTTTTAATTTTTTATCCTTTATGGATGAGGAACACTGCGACTGATGAATAAAGTTTCTTGAAACCATTGCAACCGGTTGACTTTTGTTTTGTTCTTCAATTTTTTTTTTATTTTTTAAAATTTATTTCTGTTATTCCATTACCGGTTTCAAACTGCCTAGCGATTCATCATCAGATGGTACATATATTAATTTTCTGCAGCAGAGTGGGAGTCATGTAGAGTGATTAGTATTCGGTAGCTGGATGTTGGTGTACATAGTATTCTGGAAAACATAATTAATGTTTTCCAGTGCCGATAATTCTATTGCACTTTTACACACTTAGCCACAGGTAACACGTTCCACATGCTTTGCAAAACGTGATGATATTACAGACTTTCGAGGGTGATGAAGAAGGATAAATCTGTCGGTTTGAGGTCAGGGACCCTGGTTCGGAAACGAACGAGTTGAAAGTTATCATCACAGAATCACCCTGTATATACATACAATAACAGGCGGCGGCATCTGTATCTTTGACGCTCTGAAGCGTCGTTGGATGACGTTTCCGGGCACAGTTTCCTATTCAAATTATTATGTAACCACAGGCCTCTACAAGTTCTAGAAGTTTGTAACTGGTATGTGTAAAAATTTTAAGAAAATCGATGAAGAATTTTTTAGGTTTTCGATAATTTGAAGTAAATCGGTCAAGAACTTTCCCTCTTAGTATATCGCTAGCGAAACCCGCCAATGCTTCGCAATTGCTAAATGTGTATGGTAATGGACATACGTCCTAATCTCCATCTGTCCCATCTCTCTGTCCATCTCCTCATCCCGCTTGCGTCTCTCCACCTCTTCCTTCCCACTCTAGTTTTCCATCTCCTACTTCCCCAGCTTTATGTCAGTTTTCTCCCACCCTCTTTGTCCATTTCCTCTTACCTCTCTCTCTAAACTTAAGCCTTGTTTATTGTTATTTTGAGTGAAACCTTGATTGGGCGCTGAATTCACTTAAAATGAATGTGTAAATTGGTTGGTATCATTAGTAGACGGGTATGAGACACCTGTTGTGTTGCTGTATCAGTGAGGATAGTAACTACAATGACTGTACTTTGCATAGTTTTAATCAGCAAACGGGTAGGAGTCCACAGTTTCGTACAATTCAGATTTCGTAGTAGTATTCTAACCATAATCTTATAAGCCATAAATAAGTTTCCCGTTTTCTGTTAAAACCGACTGTGAGGTAAAAGACGAAGCAGCATATAGCAGTGTCAACAATTTTTGATGAAAAATATGTAAAGAGAAAAAATATATATAAAAGTAACATTACGTCAAATAATTCAAAAGCCCTGCTATTGTAGTTAAAACTACGACAAAGAAAACGAAACCACTTATTTCCTCTGCACAGCGTAGATCAGTATTTTCTTTCTCGCAGTCATTTGTAATAGAAAAGCTGTATATTATTATTTTTTTTTAACAAACTGAACATCGTAAGTGTGGCTGAATATCACATATAATTTTGAAGTGAGTCTGTTAAGAGCTTTGCTAGATTTTGGTACTACCATGTCCCCTTCATATATTATTTACAAGCTTGTGTTCCATCTATGTTAAAATAAAATGGCTTGCGTACATCAGAAAATTTATAGCCCATATCGGTTCCAACTTTTTTTAGACCTTCGTGTACAAATTTGATCAGTCAAGAACGTTTCGAGATCTTTGGTAACAACGTTAAACTCCGATTTGTCTCTATATAGCGGTACTGATATACACTTTTATATATTACATATTTTTGACGATATATAGCCTACATCCATTCGAGTGTTTATTGGAATATCATGTAATACTTTTAAGTAAATAGTTCAAGAACGTTTCGAAATAGTTCGTAACAACTGTAACCAACGTGTTGTCTTCACACAGTAGTCTAGATTTCAGGTTGTTTTTCGGCTTGATAGACCACAAAAGAAAAACAGATATCTTATGCGAAACTGTTAACCTCGAATTCCCCTAGAGCACTGTGGTACGTTGTAAACAGTTATCAAAATGCCTCTAAGAACTATGGGACTTAACATCTGACGTCATGAGTTCCCTAGACTTAGAACTACTTAAACCTAACTAAACTAAGGACATCCACACCCGAGGCAGGATTCGAACCGGCGACCGTGGTAGCAGCACGGTTCTGGACTGAAGCGCATAAAACCGCTCGGCCACAGCGGCCGGCTAAATAGTTATTGTTTGCACCCTGTATGCGTTGTTAGCACAGGTTACATACCCGTTTGCGACGGGTATACAGAATACTAAATGACAATTGTTACGGGATAGCGACATGGAGATATACAATGGCGGTAGCACTGCATATGCAAGGTATAAAAGGACAATACGCTGGCAGGAGTACCGCGTATTCAGGTCATAAAAGGACAGTGCATTGATGGAGCTGTCATCAGGTGAAAAGACTTCCGACGAGATTATGGCCGTGCGACGGGAATTAACAGACTCTGAACGCGGGAAGGTAGTCGGAGATAGACACATGAGACATTCCATTTCGGAAATCGTTAGGGAGCTCAATATTCTGGGGTCCACAGTGTCGAGATTGTGCTGAGGATACCACATTTCAGGCATTACCTCTCACCACTGACAACGCAGTGGCTGACGATCTTCACTTAACGACGGAGAGCAGTGGCAGTTGCGTAGAGTTGTCAGCGCTAACAGGCAAGCAACAATGCGTGAAATAACAGCACGTATCAATGTGGAACGTACGACGAACGTATCCGTTACGACAGCGCGGCGAAAGCTGCCGTTAATGGTCTGTGGCAGCAGATGACAGACGAGAGTGACTGCAGCCTAACAGCATGGCATCGCCTGCAGCGCCTCTCTTGTGCTCGTGATCATATCGGTTGGAGCCGAGGCTGGAAAACCGTGGCCTGGTCAGATGATTCCCGATTTCATTTGGCAAGAGCTGACGATAGGGTTCGAGTGTGGTGCAGACCCCATCAAGACATGGACCCAAGTTGTTAATAAGGCACTGTACAAGCTGGTGGTAGCTCCACAATTTTGTGGGTGTGTATACATGGAATGTACCGGTTTCTCTGGTCCAACTGAACGTATTATGGACGAGAAATAATCATTTTCGGCTACTTGTAGTCAAACAAAGATGGAATTTGTATGGATGACAGCGCACCATGTCAGAGTGGCATATTTGTTCACGATTGGTTTCAAGAACATTCTGGACAATTCGAGCGAATGATTTGGCCACCCAGGTTGCTCAACGTGAGTCTCAGCGAACATTTATGGGACATAACCGGGAGGTCAGATGTTGTTGTGGTCTTCAGTCCTGAGACTGGTTTGATGCAGGTCTCCATGCTACTCTATCCTCTTCATCTGCCAGTACCTACTGCAACCTACATCCTTCTGAATCTGCTTAGTGTATTCATCTCTTGGTCTCCCTCTACGATTTTTACCCTCCACGCTGCTCTCCAGTACTAAATTGGCGATCTCTTGATGCCTCAGAACATGTCCTACCAACCGATCCCTTCTTCTACTCAAGTTGTACCACAAACTCCTCTTCTCCCCAATCCTATTCAATACCTCCTCATTAGTTACGTGATCTACCCATCTAATCTTCAGCATTCTTCTGTAGCACCACATTTCGAAAGCTTCTATTCTCTTCTTGTCTAAACTATTTATCGTCCATGTTTCACTTCCATACATGGCTACACTCCATACTAATACTTTCAGAAATGACTTCCTGACACATAAATCTATACTCGTTGTTAACAAATTTCTCTTCTTTCCTTGCCATTGCCAGTCTACATTTTATATCCTCTCTACTTCGACCATCATCGGTTATTTTGCTCCCCAAATAGCAAAACTCCTTTACTAAAAAATGGTTCTAATGGCTCTGAGCACTATGGGACTCAACTGCTGAGGTCATTAGTCCCCTAGAACTTAGAACTAGTTAAACCTAACTAACCTAAGGACATCACAAACATCCATGCCCGAGGCAGGATTCGAACCTGCGACCGTAGCGGTCTTGCGGTTCCAGACTGCAGCGCCTTTAACCGCACAGCCACTTCGGCCGGCTCTCCTTTAAGTGTCTCATTTCCTAATCTAATTCCCTCAGCATCACCCGACTTAATTCGACTACATTCCATTATCCAGGTTTTGCATTTGTTGATGTTCATCTTATACCCTCCTTTCAAGACACTGTCCATTCCGTTCAACTGCTCTTCCAAGTCCTTTGCTGTCTCTGACAATTACAATGTCATCGACAAACCTCAAAGTTTTTATTTCTTCACCATGGATTTTAATACCTACTCCGAACTTTTCTTTCGTTTCCTTTATCGCTTGCTCAATATACAGATTGAATAGCAACGGGGAGAGGCTACAACCCTGTCTCACTCCCTTCCCAACCACTGCTTCCCTTTCATGTCCCTCGATCTTATAACTGCCATCTGGTTTCTGTACAAATTGTAAATAGCCTTTCGCTCCCTGTATTTTACCCCTGCCACCTTTAGAATTTGAAAGAGAGTATTCCAGTCAACATTGCCAAAAGCTTTCTCTAAGTCTACAAATGCTAGAAACGTAGGTTTGCCTTTCCTTAATCTTTCTTCTAAGATAAGTCGTAGGGGCAGTATTGCCTCACGTGTTCCAACATTTCTACGGAATCCAAACTGATCTTCCCCGAGGTCGGCTTCTACCAGTTTTTCCATTCTTCTGTAAAGAATTCGGGTTAGTATTTTGTAGCTGTGGCTTATTAAACTGATAGTTCGGTAATTTTCACATCTGTCAACACCTGCTTTCTTTGGGATTGGAATTATTATATTCTTCTTGAGGGAGGTCAGTACGGGCACAAAATCCTGCGCCGGCAACATTTTTGCAGTTATGGACGGCTGTAGAGAAAACATGGCTGAGTATTTCCGCGGAGGACTTGCAACGACTTGTTGAGTCCATGCCACGTCGAGCTGCCACACTACGCCGGGCAAAAGGAGTTCGGACACGATATTGAGAGGAATCCAATGACTTTTGTTACCTCAGCGTATACAGCGCTAGCAGTTAATCCGAGGAGGCGCCTTAGTTGCCGATGAGCCCCACCTGAAGCGTGGCCGAGAGCACGGGGCGATCTCGGACCCTGGAGAGTCAGCGCCGGCAGCGACAGTAGGCCGTGGGAAGGTATGCTAATCCGGCCGCGGCAATCTGACCCCCTCCGCCGGCGCACCTCCACCCGGCCGCCATCTCGTCTGCAGAGCGCGAGCCGCGGGCTGCCAGCCCGAGATGGCGCTTATCGTTCACCACTCTGCTCTACACTAGTTAAATTTATGGACTCCTCGCCGTATCTCATTCACTTAGCTAGTTTCACTCGGCCCACTAATCTCCGCCTCCGATCGGCTAATTCTTCTTGGCGAGTGAAACGCAAGCGTAGCTGTTTGGATCCGTCGTCGCGCTGTCTATCTCTCGCGCGAAATCTGAGAGCGGCCGCCAACTGAGCGGTAACAGCTTGGGAAAGACTGCAACTGGTCGCCGGTTTGCGGTCGTTAAATGAAAATTGTGGGTGCCATTACGGCGTTGCTTATCTGCTTTCAGGAAATGTACAAATGTTATAAATAAGTAAACACTCCGTAACCAGTCATCGGCCGGTTTAATGGCAGTAATGAAGCACTTAAATAAGCGTTGTGGTCTTTTCACTAAAATGCGCAACAGCGTGCAGTTTACAAAGGAAACAGAAAAAAATAAAAAATAAAAATTTCCGAAAAGTGTCCAGCAGTATGAAAGCGGCATAAGTGAATTCAACATTTTAAGAAACCAGCACTAAATGAAAGAAAATTTCAAAACAGCATTGACAGCCAACGTCACAGAAATTTACATAATCTACGTATCTGATCAGCAGAGCACCAACATTGCCGCTATGGGAACCCACCTGGTCAGACAGAGCAGTCAGCCATAAAAAAATGGATGCAAAACTGTACTTTTTAGTAGAATGGTAACAAAATAATTACGAAGAGAGAGAGAGAGAGAGAAGCAGAAAGGTAATGAAATTGAAGATGCAAAACGGAAGGCATCCCGTACTATAGGAAACTATTTGCTGTTAACGTTTATTATGAGATAGTAGTAACATTCGAAAGGCATGACGTAACCTTAAGTTCTCAACCGAACCGAAAATAGGACGTGTAATAAATAATTAAGATTTGTTTGAGGAAACCCCAGATTACAAAACAGATTGCAATTATGCAAACTTCTGTTTCGAGCAGACAAGAAGAGCGTTCGACGAAAGACATAATGATTACATGGCAGTCTTTGGATTGAAGAATTGCAGCAGGTCAGTTGTCGCCAGACGTCTGAATGAAAAGTGAAAGAAAATAGGAGACATGATTATTAACTGACCGTTTTCCATGCGCAGTCAAAAGATAGAAAGTTAATATGTACTAGAAACACCCTGAATTTGTTGAAGCCTAATTTTATAACCGCATTTGATTCTGAGTGAAAATACAGGGGCCGAGCGGTCTTATGAGCTTCAGGCCGGAACCGCGCGATTGCTACAGTCGCAGGTTCGAATCCTGCCTCGGGCACGGATGTGTGTGACGTCCTTAGGTTTGTTAGGTTTACGTAGTTCTAAGTCTAGGGGACTGATGACCTTAGATGTTAAGTCCCATAGTGCTTAGAGCCATTTTCAGAACAGCGACCAATGGAAAACTTGATATTTCGCTCTAGACCTCTTTCTACTTCTGCATCTATACTCTGAAAGCCACCTGAGTTTGTGGAGGAGGAAACTGTGTATACCACAGTAATTTCTCCCTTCTCCTGTTCCAGTCACGAGTTGTGCACCGGAAGACAGACTGTAACCCTTTGCACGAACACGAATCTCTATAAATTTTGCTCCATGGCCCTTTTGCGAAATGTATAAAGGAGGTTGGCTCGTCTAGTAAAGTACTATCTCGGATTTTAAGACAAAACCACACCGTGACACAAAATGTCTCTCTTGTAGCGTCTGTCACTGGTGTTGAGTAGTCGTTTTCTTGACGCTTTCATGCTTATCAAATAAACCTGTGAGGAACGCGTTAGTAACTTCTCTACTTCCTCTATCAGTGTTTCGAACATTGCACAGGAAATTTCTGTTGAATCAAGAGTAGGGATAAGATGGTGGAGCGTATGGTAAAGTCTCCATTATTATTTACACTAAAGAGCCAAATCAAGTGGTACACCTGCCTACCTCAGCGAGTACGCACATGTGCCGCACCACGACATAGTATGGACTCGATTAATGTCTGAAGTAGTGCTGGAGGGAATTGACACCATGAATCCTGCATGGGTGCCATAAATCCGTAAGAGTACGAGGGGGTGGAGATCTCTTCTGAACATCACGTTGCAAGGTATCCGAGATATGCTCAACATTGTTCATATCTGGCGAATTTGGTGGCCAGCGGAAGTGTTTAAACTCAGAAGAGTGTTCCTGGAGCAACTCTGCAGAAATTCTGGACGTGTGGGATTTCGCATTGTCCTACTGGAATTGCCCAAGCCTGTCGGAATGCACAATGGACATGAATGAATGCTGGTGATCAGATAGGATGCTTACGTATGTGACACCTTTCAGAGCCGTATCTAGAAGTATTAGGGGTCCCACATCATTCCAACTGCACACGCCCCATATCATGCCATTATAGAGCCTCCTGCAGCTTGAACGGTCCCATGCTGACATGCAGGGTCCATGGATTAATGAAGTTGTCTCCATACCTGTACACGTCCATCCACTCGATACGACTTGAAACAAGACTAATCCGACCAGGCAACATGTTTCCAGACATCAACAGCATAAGCCAGTGTTGACGGGCCCAGGCGAGGCGTAAAGCTTTGTGTCGTGCAGTCAAGGGTACACGAATGGGCCTTCGGCTCCGAAAGCCCATATGGATGGTCTGTCGTTGAATGGTTCGCACGCTGACACTTGTTGATGGACCAGCATTGAAATCTGCAGCAATTTCAGGAAGGGTTGCACTTCTGTCACGTTGAACGATTCTCTTCAGTTGTCGTTGGTCCTGTTCTTGCAGGATCTTTTCCGGCCGCAGCGATGTCGGAGATTTGATGTTATACCGGAGTCCTGATATTCACGGTACACTCGTGAAGTGGTCGTACGGGAAAATTCTCACTTCATCCCTACCTCGGAGATGCTGTGTCCCATCGCTCGTGCGCCGCCTATAACACTACGTTCAAACTCACGTAAGTCTTGACAACCTGCCACTGTAGCAGCAGTAACCATTCTAACAACTGCGCCAGATACTTGTTGTTTTATATAGGTGCTGCCGACCGTAGCGGCGTATTCTGCCTTTGTGCACGTCTCTGCACGCCTATAGAAGTTTCTTTGGCGCTTCAGTGTATTTAATAACTTGAACAAGCACATACAAAATTTCTAGGAATTCAGTTCGAAAATAGAGGTCTGTTTTAGAAATTAAAGAGATCTAGGCATTACGAGAAGTAAATAAGTCGAACAATAAGTATCATTGGTAACTGAAATAACATTAGCCATAGGCATTACAGCGAGCGCAGAATGCTTAGTGAGACGATATTTCCCTCAGAGTACCACGGAGAATGCGCACAGAACGTAAGAGGAAACATTAGTAAAGCGACAGCAGAATGCCCGTCGAGTAAAAAGCCCGCTGCAGGCGCTATGCCACCTACCGTCGTACGCATTTTATGACGGCTCGTCGCTGTGTGTTGCTCGACACGCGCAGGTGTAGTCATAACGATAAAATCAGCCCGTTCCGACGCGAGGGTAGGTATTTGCAGCCGGTAACAGCCGCGCAACACCCGCTTTTTTGAGTCGGCACACACAGTAGGGCGAGTTCCGTTCTCCGCGCGACCTACCGCAGCCGGGATACAGGCGCGGCGCTCAGGAATCCCACATTACCAGATAAACCTGATGCCGGCCACATGTGGGTTCGGTGTCATTGTTATGGTCGAAATTATGAGGAAACACCATTGCCACTGAAATATATGGTGCAAACAGTAAGCCTACTGCTATGTTCGAATGAAGTTTTACAAAGAAGAACTGTTGTATGCTACACAAGTAGAACATTCTGCTTACATATGAAGTTAAATACCGTGTAAGACCTCCTTTTTTCCGCGTCATGCTTGAATACATAAAAATACGTCAACTGTGACACACAGGGAAAAGTCATTTAATCTTTATTCGATACATTGTTTATTCCATACATCCATACTGAGGAAAACGTGGAAAAAGTGAGGAGAAAGTACATAATGCATGTGTTACATGTGCATTGATATTTTCAGTTTCAGTATTCATTCCACAGAAGCAAAGAGCAATTATTCTGCAGTACGTGGAACGATTCAGTGATGTCTGATCTAATTTCAGTGTTCAAATTAATGTGATATTCGTCAGAAACACGAAAATTATTACATCAGAAATGGTATAAAATGAGCCCTTCATGTTCGTTTTAAACTGTGATGTAATTCTCTCTAAATATTTTATCACGGCTACCAAGATATAAAAAAATGTACACATGTCAGTAATTACGTTTTTGGACCACAGTAGTTTTCTTTAAGTTTTTAGATAAATTACTCGTCTTCTATTCACTGAAGCTGTCAAATGGTCCTATGGTATATTGAATGTATTATGTTAGTCCATAACCACCTAATTTTATCAAGGAACTACCGATCCATCTCTCCTTCTCAGGGGTAGCGCTAACGAACGAGTTGTTTTGTGTCGCGATAACAAAATATGTACACAAACCTTCCTGGTGAATCAGTCTGTCTATTAGCGAAAACCGTATCAAAATCCCTACAGCAGTTTCTGAGATTAGCTGTCTCACGCAGACGGAACAATTTGCCGAGGGAGTTTAATTTATAATATGTAGTGATAAATGCAATGAGACTGTTGTAACAGGCTGCTACGACACGTGCTTTCATTCTCTCCATAAATAATACCTAAGACACGTTTATATTTCAGAAAACTAAGACACATTTATATTTCAGAAAACTACAACTTGGACACTAAACTGGTTTACGGATCCGATAAAAGTAGTTTACTGCTAGTTACTGAAAAATAACAATTTTCTTCTTTTTTTTTCCTAGTTTGCAGGTTTTGCTACGATCCTCTAACATGACCTCACAGAGGAACAAGAAGATAGAGCAAAGTGCATCTACAATACATCTTCAGCCCACAACCTGCTGTCATCGATGTTCTAATCCCTACCTGCCATCAAGTGTTGTGCACGTGCTGGGCAGTGGGCATTAAATTTATAGCAAAGAACGTTTTCTACTCAAGGAAAAAATTTGTCGTTCACCTAGAGCTCTTCAGGCTGTAGTCGATTACCTATATCCATGATTCACGTGGCACTGAAGACAGTATAGCATCAGTTGAGCAAACGTTAGGGAACGATAGAAAATGGTGAGTTTTTAAAACCATAAAAGAGTAATGGTTTATGGCATTCGTAGCCAGCGTCTACATTCGCCCTCACAGACCTCAAAAATGTCAATAATGTTAAGAATGTGAAATGTAACAGCTGCGTTTCTATGATATCTGCATTTTCATAGAGTGCTAAATAATATGCAATGAACTCCTCACAAAGATTGTGGGAACCTGTTCCGAGAGTCGCCTGCCATGATCTGTGTGAGACTTACATTTGTCATCTTTGATGAAGGCACCAGGCGAAATGGTTTTACCGGAAGTGGACATAAACTCTCAGCTGCAACTAGCAAGGATTCTTTTACTAAATCATCATCCTTCAAAGGACGTAAAAACTATGGTAAATGTAGTGTCATTTGAGAACTCATCTGACGGCCGCTGTGGCCGAGTGGTTCTAGGCGCTTCAGTCTGGAACCGCACGACCGCTACGGTCGCAGGTTCGAATCCTGCCTCGGGCATGGATGTGTGTGATGTCCTTAGGTTAGTTAGGTTTAAGTAGTTTTAAGTTCTAGGGGACTGATGACCTCAGAAGTTAAGTCCCATAGTGCTCAGAGCCATTTGAACCATTTTTTCTGACAGGAAAACACGAATCCAGTCGCACGACTGAGGCGATATTCCGCAACTTCGCAGTTTGGATAGAAGACGCTCGTGAGAAACGGTGTCGAAAGCCTTCTGGGAATTTAAAAATATGGAATCAATTTGACATCCCCTGTCGATAGCACTGATTAGTTCATAAAGAGCTAGTTGTGAACGATATTTTCTGAATCCGTGCTATGTGTCAAATTGTTTTCTTCGAGGTACTTAACAATGTTCGAATACAATGTATGTTCCAAAACCCTACTGCAGATCGACGTTAGTCATATGGGGCTGTAATTCAGCGGATTACTCCTACTTCCCTCTTTGGGTATTGGTGTGACTTGAGCAATTTTCCTGTCTTTAGGTACGGATCTTTCTGTGAGCGAGTGGTTGTATATAACTGCTAAATATGGAGCTATTTTATCAGTATACCCTAAGAGGAACCTCACTGGTATACAATCTGGACCGGAGGCCTTGCATTTATTAAGTTATTTAAGCTGCTTCATTACACGGAGGATATCTTCTTCGATGTTTTTCATCTTGGCAGTTGTTCTTGATTGGAATTCAGGAATATTTACTTCATCGTTTGGTGAAGGAGTTTCGGAAAACCGTGTTTAATAACACTGTTTTAGTGGAACTGTCGTCAGTGACTTCACCGTTGTTATCGCGCAGTAAAGGTATTGATTGTATCTTGCCACTGGTGTGCTTTATGTATGACCAGAATCTCTTTGGGTTTTCTGCCAGATTCCGAGACAGAGTTTCGTTCTGGAAATTATTAAAAGCACGCGCTATATTTCGAACTTCTGCAAAACTTTGCCGATCTTGGGGATTTTGCGTTCTTTTAAATGCTTTTTCGTTGCTTCTGCAGCAGCGATCTGACTCGTTTTGTGTACCATGGGGGATCAGTACCATCACTTATTAATTTATGTTTTATATATCTTTCAATTGCTGTCGATACTATCTCTTTGAAATCATTCTACAACTTTTCTGCGCTTACATGATCAGGTCGGAAAGAGGGAAGACTCTCTCTTAAAAAGGCGTTAAAACATTTTTATCAGCTTTTTCAAAGCGGAATTCAGGATCGAATGCTAGTTCAGCACAAATTTTCACTTGCCGCCCCTGGATTTGTTTCAGTGCCCAATTGCGGCTGAGATCAAAGTTTCCCTTATGTCAAATGTATTTACTGCTACTGAATCAAAAGTGGTGTCTTTTGGACGTTTCCAAAGAACAGACACTATGCATATACTTGTCCCTGAGATCAGCGCAGACGACTATCCATTTTAGAACATTACGAAAACCTAGCGCATCGTACCACCTTGACGACGCTGCCAGGATCTGGCCTTGCGTCCACAGTAAAGCAAGACGAGCACACAGCCGTGATCGAGAAATGACACGTTACAATGTATATACATCCAATGAACGCAGATATGGTGCGTTAGTGAGGTCATTTCAATCATTTCGTATAAACCTGTACGATAAAACTGTCTGCGCTATAGAGGTGACCAAATATCCTACTGAGGCACTGTTGTTGTTGTTGTGATCTTCGGTCGTGAGACTGGTTTGATACAGCTCTCCATGCTACTCTATCCTGTGCAAGCTTCTTCATCTCCCAGTACCTACTGCAGCCTACATCCTTCTTCATCTGCGTAGTATATTCATCTCTTGGACTCCCTCTTCGATTTTTACCCTCCACACTGCCCTCCAATATTAAATTGGTGATCCCTCGATGTCCCAGAACATGTCCTACCAACCGATTCCTTCTTCTAGTCACGTTGTGGCACAAGCTCCTCTTCTCCCCAATTATATTCAATACCTCCTCATTAGGTAGGTAGGAGACGAGGTACTGGCAGAAGTAAAGCTGTGAGGACGGGGTGTGAGTCGTGCTTGGGTAGCTCAGTTGGTAGAGCACTTGCCTGCGAAAGGCAAAGGTCCCGAGTTCGAGTCTCGGTCCGGCACACAGTTTTAATCTGCCAGAAAGTTTCACCTCCTCATTATTTATGTGATCTACCCATCTAATCTTCAGCATTCTTCTGTAGTACCACATTTCGAAAGCTTCTATTCTCTTCTTGTCTAAACTATTTATCGTCCACGTTTCACTTCCATACATGGCTACACTCCACACAAATACTTTCAGAAACAACTTCCTGACTTTTAAATCTATACTAGATGGTAACAAATTTTTCTTCTTCAGAAACGCTTTCCTTGCCATTGCCAGTCTGCATTTTATATCCTCTCTACTTCGACCATCATCAGTTATTTTGCTCCCCAAATAGCAAAACTCCTTTATTACTTTAAGTGTCTCATTTCCTAATCTAATTCCCTCAGCATCACCCGACTTAATTCGACTCCATTCCATTATCCTGGTTTTGCTTTTGTTGATGTTCATCTTATACCCTCCTTTCAAGACACTGTCCAGTCCGTTCAACTGCTCTTCTAAGTTCTTTGCTGTCTCTGACAGAATTACAATGTCATCGGCGAACCTCAAAGTTCTTATTTCTTCTCCATTGTAGTTACTGAAAATTTGAGTCATATGCGCCGCCGAGTTACACGGCCGAAGTTCCGCTTGGCGGCAGCAAGCGCTATACAAATGCATCAGTTTGCAAATACTGTGCAGGGACAGCCGTGACGGAAATGAAGTGCGGAGCAGCCTCGAAGTAGCCGGGCGGGCATATTTCCTGCGGCCGGCACGCGCGGGCCGCCTCCGCCTGCTCCGAGCGCCCAAGGGCGCCCCGTGACGGATGGTCGTCCGCGAGTGGCCGCTTTGCGCAACGCCAACTGCGCAGGTGCTCCGAGCCCCTCTGACCGGATCGTCTTCACGCGCGCCGCCGGGCCGGCCATGCGAATGAAATAACATTTGAGGCGTCCTTGCGGCCGCAGTGCGCTATGAGCGGCCGGACAGGGGGCAGTCTGCTGCTGGCTGCTGCGACCTCAATGCCGCGCCGCGGAGATCTTATCCGCAGCTGCGCAACATTGTGCCCCTCTCCCAGTGTCTTTCCGCCAACGATGAATCCTTGTTCTGACGCCTGTAAATCTCCGGCGCTGGCTGCCGGCTGCATATGTCACGATGCACCCGTTATGTTGTCGGCAGTCGGTGCCTGGGATGAAGAGCGACGTACAAAACGACAGTGAGCGAGAAGCACGTATCAGACGGCTGTCAGAAATCGACCTTGACTTTTTCATTTTTCCATTCCTCTTTCACCAGTGTAATGATATCTCACTAACTACACGGAAAATATATCACTTTCGTCCCTCACACGTCTGAGCAGCGATGATGCGCGAGGTGAAGCTACTTACTAAATAAGAAAACATGACAGTTTTCAGTTTTAGTTGCAGGTAAATCTTCCGGGGATTAAGGTCGTTTCTGCATAGGTGCTCCAGGACCTGCTGAATACGAGGGATATTCGAAGAGTAGGGTCGGATCGGGCACGGAGTGGAAACACAGTGAAAATCCGATGATGCTCTACACAAATGTCTTGGGCAGTGTCTCTAATATGCCCGTCGATCGTGTCACCTGAAGATACCTAGATAAATAGTGTCTTCCGCAAAATATGAGTGCCTTACATGAACCGCTGGCTATGAAGATAATACACTGAACCGCCAAATAAACTGGGATAGACATGCGTATTCATATACAGAAATATATAAACGGACGGAATACGGTGCTGCTGTCGGCAACGCCTATATAAGACAGCAAGTGTCTGTTGCAGTTGTTACATCGGTTACTGCTGCCACAATGGCAGGATATCAAGATTTAAGTGAGTGTTAACGTTGTGTTACAGTTGGCGCACGAGCGATGGGAGACAGCATCTCCGAGGTAGCGATGAACTGGGGATTTTCCCGTAGTACGACCATTTCGCGAGTGTACCGTGAGTATCACGAAATCTCCGACATCGCTGCGACCAGAAAAAGATTCTTCAAGAAAGGGACCAACGAGAAACGTTCAACGTAACAGCAGTGCAACCGTTCCGCAAATTGCTGCAGATTTCAATGCTGGGCCATCAGCAAGTGTCAGCGTGCGAACCATTCAACGAAACATCATCGATATGGGCTTTCGGAGGCGAAGGCCCACTCGTGTACCCTTGATGACAGCACGACACAAAGCTTTACGTCTCGCTTGGGCCCGTCATCACCGACATTGGACTGTTGATGACTGGAAACATGTTGCCTGGTCGGGCGACTCTCGTTTCAAATTGTACCGAGAGGATGGACGTGTACAGGTACGTATACAATCCCATGAATCCATGGACCCTGCGTGTCAGCAGGGGACTGTTCAAGCTGCTGGAGGTTCTGCAAATGGTGTGGGGCGTGTGCAGTTGGAATGATATGGAACCCCTGATACGTCTGCAACACTGGCAGGTGACACGTACGTAAGCATTCTGTCTGATGACGTGTCCATTCTGCATTTCGACGGACTTGGCAATTCCAGCAGAACAATGCAAAACCCGAACGTCCAAAATTGCTACAGAGTGGCTCCAGGAACACTCTTCTGAGTTTAAACACTTCAGGTGACTACCAAAATCCCCAGACATGAACATTATTGAGCATATCTGGAATGCCTTGCAATGAGCTGTTCAAAAGAGATCTCCACACCCTCGTACTCTTACGGATTTATGGACAGCCCTGTAGGTTCCATGATGACATTTCCCGCCAGCACTACTTCAGACATTGATTAGTACATGCTACGTTGTGTTGCGGTACTTCTGCGTGCTCGTGTGTGTCTTACACGATATTAGGTAGGTGTATCGGTTTCTTTGGCTCTTCAGTGTATTTTGGCACAGACAATGAACTGTAGAGAATTGACGGAAAGCACAGACGGCTGCCTTCTATGATGACGTTATTGGAAAGTTGGCACAACGATACTGCAGACATCTAAGTCGGTGCTGCGAAAATCTAGAGAATTAGCTAGAAAGTGTAGCAAACTGTTGCTAATGAAATATTTTTTTTATTTTCACAGTGATTTCCATGCCGAGGCCAATCGGATCTTGCTTCCTGAATAGCTCTCGTATTACGCACTGAGGGTCGAACGTTGGAGTGTTATATAAACATAGCGAAAAAGACTCGTGGTAGAAGTTCATACGAGTTCAGCAGAAATAACGCTTGTCAAAGGTAAAAATTAACTGTAGAAACAAGAAGGTATAATAAGGGAAGATGGGGTACAGATAAGCTGTTCTTTCCTCTGAAGCCGACACTGCCTTGTCAGATGTCCCAAAACATTAGCAGAATACTGTTACGATTGCTTATTGTTCTTAATTTCTGTCGTGTGCACGCAACGTTTGTTTTAAATGGAAAATTTTGCTGTGCTTTCGTGAATTACACGCGTCAGGAAGGCAAATTCACACGTTCTTCTGTTCTTAAATGTATATATTTTGGTCCATTTCAAATGGTTCAAATGGCTCTGAGCACTACGGGACTTAACATTTGAGGTCATCAGTCCCAAAGAACTTAGAACCACTTAAACCTAACTAACCTAAGGACATCACACACATCCATGCCCGAGGCAGGATTCGAATCTGCGACCGTAGCAGATGCGCGGTTCCAGACTGAAGCGCCTAGATCCGCTCGGCCACAGAGGCCCGCTTTGGTTCAGTAACATGACGCATTTCTCCTTGTTAATGTAACTCTTGGTTTTTTATGCGTTCCGAAAAACCAAGAAGAGAAGTTGGTGACATGAAACGGCTGTTTTCGTAATCCTGCACGTTCCTTAATGTGAGCTGACGAAACTGATGTTCGGTCTACGTCCTGTTGCCTGCGCTATCGGCCGCGATCCGATCGGCCGCACTTTCGAATACGCTGCCACAAACGATTACGCCTCCACCAATGAGATGCAGACATCCCCTCCCCGCAGCTCTGGAGGTTGGTGTATTTACGTTCGAACATCTGTGCACTGAGCCCCATTTAGTGAGTTTGCCAGTTGATTAACATTTACAGACATTCAAACTAGTCAGGGCTCGACATCTTGTGAATAGACATTATATCGAAGAGTGACAAATTTATAATCTCTTGTATCTGTATTTCTATATTCAAATATACCGCTACAACTTTAGCAACAAAGCTTTGTATTATTTTTATTATTTGATATTGAGTGCATAATCAGTTAATATCTGAATTCTCTGTTTATGGATAGCATCTGTTCCTCGCTCCTATATCCACTAAAGAGCCGCACAGCGTGCAAAGGAAGTCATAAAATTCCCGAAAATGTGGAGAACACATTTTTTTATGTTTGGACGTTTCCAGTCTTTCCTTCTCACAACTTTCACTAATGGAGCATTTCGAGTTTGAATGCTAGAAAACCTACAGTTAAATAACAGAAATAAAACCGTTACGGTAAAAGTAAACAGCGCAACCAAAATTCAAATATATAAGAATATATAAGAAAATACCGCTTGAACGAGTCCAGTTACGGTTGAAGTGTTATTCCTTTACAATTTGGACTATAATCAGAACTATTAGTTGTGGTATCGATAGCAACGATGCCAAGGCATAGTTTCATAAGTTGGCACTATGAGACACCGACGACAGCGCACTGTAGTCGGAGCGGGAGAGCTCTACGAGCTCCGCTCCAGATTCTTCCCATTTCATCAAGAGCAGACGGCCTGGAGACATCGCTTCAGCCTCAGCTTGCTATTGAGACTATGTACTACTTACGACGGGAATACGGTTTTGCACCTACGGTCTCTGCAGTTCATTGACTAATAATTAAATGTACTTTCACGTAAAAAGCTGTACCGAGAGTCTTACCTCACCTTCTCCTACTCACTTCCTACATTCGGCCTACACATTCAGTTTACAGGAGCAGATCCACGTGCCGCCTTCCAGGCAGGATACAAAATTAGTACACCAGTAAAAGATGCGGTATGGCATTATTAAAGAAAACACTTGTTCCAGAAGCTTATGTTTGTTGTAACTAACATGGTGGCGTAGGCTTAAAATTTTTGACGTTGTGACAACTCCACTTGTTGCACTTTTCAGTCACATTAACGTAGTCACCTCTCAAAAGCATGAATAACCACCTTTTGCAACACGGACGCTGCGAGACGCGCATGGAGAGAGTCATTGAGGTTCTGGAAGGTACTGACGTGGATGTGGAGTCATGCCGATTCCATTGCCGAGGCCATCTGCGCTTCCTTTTGTCGGTTGAGGATCTATGGCCAGGGCAGTGCGGTAAACTCACCCCGGTGCTCTTCGAACAACGCATGTACACTGCGAGCTGTGCGGCTGTCCGCCGCTCGTGGTCTCGCGGTAGCGTTCTCGCTTCCCGAGCACGGGGTCCCGGGTTCGATTCCCGGCGGGGTCAGGGATTTTCACCTGCCTCGAGATGACTGGGTGTTTGTGTTGTCCTCATCATTTCATCATCATCCAGGAAAGTGACGAAATTGGACTGAGCAAAGATTGGGCAATTGTACGGGCGCTGATAACCACGCAGTTGAGCGCCCCACAAACCAAACATCATCATCATCATCACACAGCTGTGCGGCACTCATTGTGCTGCTGGGGTATGCCATCACGCCGAGGAAAAAGAGACCACATTTACGGGTGGACATGGTCCCCAAGGATAGATGCATATTTGTGCCGATACATGGTGCCTTCCAGAACGACGGGTTCACCCTGTGAATGCCCCGTAAACGTTCCCCAGACCACGGCGCTCCCTCCTCCGGCATAGACCCTTCCGACGACCGTAGCAGGGTGTTTGCTTCCAGAGGTTTCACGACAAACACGCCAGCGGCAATGCGTCACCTGAAAAGGCCACCTGTCGCCACTCAGTGGACGTCCAGTTGC
This sequence comes from Schistocerca cancellata, assembly GCF_023864275.1. Taxonomy (NCBI): domain Eukaryota; kingdom Metazoa; phylum Arthropoda; class Insecta; order Orthoptera; family Acrididae; genus Schistocerca; species Schistocerca cancellata. Next base: position 485,888,708 of record NC_064628.1, read on the forward strand.
GGTATTGCCGTGCAAATTCCAGTGCTTGTTTCCAGAATGAGATTTTCACTCTGCAGCGGAGTGTGCGCTGATATGAAACTTCCTGGCAGATTAAAACTGTGTGCCGGGCCGGGACTCGAACTCGGGACGTTTGCCTTTCGCGGGCAAGTGCTCTACCGACTGAGCTACCCAAGCACGACTCACGCCCCGTCCTCACAGCTTTACTTCTGCCAGTTCCTCGTCTCCTACCTTCCAACCTTTACAGAAGCTCTCCTGCGAACCTTGCAGAACTAGCACTCCTGAAAGATAGGATATTGCGGAGACTTGGCTTAGCCACAGCCTGCGGTATGTTTCTAGAATGAGATTTTCACTCTGCAGCAGAGTGTGCGCTGATATGAAACTTCCTGGCAGATTAAGCCATGTCTTCGCAATTTCCTTTCTTTCAGGAGTGCTAGTTCTGCAAGGTCCGCGGGAGAGCTTCTGTGGAGGTTGGAAGGTAGGAGACGAGGAACTGGCAGAAGTAAAGCTGTGAGGACGGCGCGTGAGTCGTGCTTGGGTAGCTCAGTTGGTAGAGCACTTGCCCGCGAAAGGCAAAGGTCCCGAGTTCGAGTCTCGGCCCGGCACACAGTTTTAATCTGCCAGGAAGTTCCAGTGCTTGTTGTCGATGAACATTAGTCAGCATGTGTGTATGTACAAGGCGCCTGCTGCAGAGGCCCAGACGCTGAACTCAGAGGAGACGCCTTAGTTCGTCTGGGCGATCAGGTGCTCAACAGCTGCACGTCCGTTCGACGGTACACATTTCTGCAGCTGTCGTTCACCACTGTCATGTATGGCCAATGATTCACCACCGTTGCCTCGGCGCCGGTTTTGGATGGCGCCAGTCGGTTTTCAACAACTCTGCCCTGTTTAATGCACCCACTTGGTTGGTCTAATTCAGGATAACCGTCCGTTTCCTCACTCGCCTAACGCTAGTGGCGGATGGCCCCCTCCAAAAGGACACAGCCAATTTCCCCCTTCTCTATTAGTCCGTGTTTGTTTTCGTTTCTAACGACATCGCTGCCAATGGACTAATCACTAACCTTACTTCATTTTCTTCTTCGACAATCACCTGCGTCTAAATTTTTCTAGTAAATAACGAATCTGGCTCAGTTATAGCCTGTCCTTCTTGACCTTCGTCAGTACGCAATTGCTTCCATCGTCCTTATTTACCCTACGCTATCTCTTTCAAACTAGATGGAACTCCAAATGTACTGAATCCACACCGCAAGAAGTCTAAGGACGCAAAGAAAAACTTTAATGGTTGAAAAATAAAATAATGTAGAAGTATTGACTGAGGTGTAAACGTTTGCTCTCTTAATACTCATCCATTCACAGGATGGAAAAGAAAGGATTTCCTGTAATTGATTTGTTTTTTTCCTTCTAGAAAAATTATTTGTAATAATGACTCTGTTGGGAACATTACGTTCAACGAAATACCTTTTGGATCAACTGACAGAAGTTAACTACTACGTTACATTGCCCATTAAAGCACAGTACAGCAGCCTAAATTATAGCCAAGATTGCCACCATTAATGAAGAGACAATATGGAAGCATCGTTTTCGTGCTGAGTGGACGCACTATGGTATCTGTAAGATTATCAGCTTGAAAAGGAGATACTGCGAGTCCAGTGGAAATATTTACAAAAATTTCGGATACGTAATGAAACTGATGAACAAAGTTCTTTAAACAGCCTATTATTTTAAGTGTCTCCACTTTAATCGAATTCGCGCAGTGAAGTGCTGCTACTTCTTTATCCTGCTATTCATGTCATGTGTCACAGACACCAAAATCAATGTAGTTTTCTTAAAAAAGTATTTTTATCAGGTTACCTTCCATTCAGAAGGCTGTTGCACGCAGCGACTGCTATACTGCCGGCCGGAGTGGCCGTGCGATTCTAGGAGCTACAGTCTGGAGCCGAGCGACCGCTCCGGTCGCAGGTTCGAATCCTGCCTCGGACATAGATGTGTGTGATGTCCTTAGGTTAGTTAGGTTTAATTAGTTCTAAGTTCTAGGCGTCTGATGACTTCAGAAGTTAAGTCGCATAGTGCTCAGAGCCATTTGAACCATTTGACTGCTATATTGACTTGTAAGTAATAGATTTCAGCTATCAGTCGTCCTTTTTAAATTTTATTGGCAGATCTAGATTTCAGCTAGAAACTAGCCATTCTCAGTGCACTATCGTTGGAGTATTCAGTGAACTTTGGACAAAGATTGACCAACAGGCTTTACATGCATTGATCAACAATGATAGTGTATTGAGAACGGCAAGTTCCTAGCTCAAATCTAGAGCTGCCAATAAAATTTGAAAAAGGGCGACCAATAGCTGAAATCTATTATTTACAGAAGTATTTTTCTCTTCTAAGCCTCGTCTTCAGATGTAGGAAGTTTGAAAACAGTATAATCCTTTAATAAGCGCAAGAGTTGTCTTGTGACAGCCAGAGCGAGAGCACCAGCAGCAGCGAGTACTGTTTGTATAAAGCGTTTATTTTGCATTTTGTTTACGACCTTCCACTAAGGAAGGGATTCTATTTGTGTTTATCTGCTCTGCATAGTAACTAACAGTTCTTGATAAAACTTTACGTAGTTTTCGTGTTAGATTTCTTAGTGTTTTCTTGATCGTTTAGAACAGAAAGCGCCCTAAAACCGTCTTTTGTTTGTTTCGCGGCCGTTAGCCACTAGTCACTTGAATCAGCAGTTGTCTTGTGACAGCCAGAGCGAGAGCACCAGCAGCAGCGAGTACTGTTTGTATAAAGCGTTTATTTTGCATTTTGTTTACGACCTTCCACTAAGGAAGGGATTCTATTTGTGTTTATCTGCTCTGCATAGTAACTAACAGTTCTTGATAAAACTTTACGTAGTTTTCGTGTTAGATTTCTTAGTGTTTTCTTGATCGTTTAGAACAGAAAGCGCGCTAAAACCGTCTTTTGTTTGTTTCGCGGCCGTTAGCCACTAGTCACTTGAATCAGCAGTTGTCTTGTGACAGCCAGAGCGAGAGCACCAGCAGCAGCGAGTACTGTTTGTATAAAGCGTTTTTGTACTTATTTGCTGCGCTTAGCTTTTAAATAGTTTTTCTGGGAAAACCTAGCGTAGTTTTCGCGTCTCGTATTTCAGTGAGTGTTTCTTGATTATCAGAGTAGCTCATCAGAAGATTATCTTGGGAATTTGTCATCGTATAGAGTAGGGTAAACATAGTCATGTGTAGGGACTGTGGTTGTTGTGAGCGGACGCAAGGAGAATTGGCCACTCTTCGGGGGCAGGTGGAGGCTTTGTCTGTTAGGCTCATCGAGCTCGAGGCGCAGGCATCGGCTCGTAGTGGCGTTGGGGCAACTGTGGTGAGACCTATGCCTACTTCGGTGGCCTTGGAGTCACATGGAACCCCTGATGTCGCTGCGTCTTCCGGCAGTGAGCATCTTACCGGTCAGCCATCACTCCAGGGTGAATGGCGGACAGTGGTGGGCTCGCGCGTGCCTGGCCGAAAGGCGAAGGTGGGATCTGGCCGCGTGGCAGCTGCCTTACCCCTTTCCAACAGGTACGGGATGCTTCCTAGTGGTGATGACATCGTTTCCGAGCCACCACAGGATGCCTCGCCTGTTGGGCCAGTGGCCGATTCTCCGGCAAGGTCCCGACAGTCACAGAGGGCGGGCCTATTAGTTATAGGGAGCTCCAACGTTAGGCGGGTTATGGAGCCCCTCAGGAAAATAGCGGGTAGGTCGGGGAAGAATGCCAGTGTGCACTCGGTGTGCTTGCCGGGGGGTCTCGTCCGTAATGTGGAGGAGGCCCTTCCGGCAGCTATTGAACGCACTGGGTGTGACCGGCTGCAGATAGTAGCACATGTCGGAACGAATGACGCCTGCCGCTTGGGTTCTGAGGCCATCCTTGGTTCCTTCCGGCGGCTGGCTGATTTGGTGAAGACAACCAGCATCGCACGCGGAGTGCAAGCTGAGCTTAATATCTGCAGCATAGTGCCCAGAGTCGATCGCGGTCCTCTGGTTTGGAGCCGTGTGGAGGGTCTAAACGAGAGGCTCAGACGACTCTGCGACTATAATGGTTGCAAATTCATCGACCTCCGTTATTGGGTGGAGAACTGTAGGGCCCCCCTAGACAGGTCAGGCGTGCACTACACACCGGAAGCAGCTACTAGGGTAGCAGAGTACGTGTGGCGTGCACACGGGGGTTTTTTAGGTTAGAGGGACCCCCCCTTGGGCGAAACGATAAAATACCTGACGGCTTACCAGAGAGGACATTATCATCGTTGATAAAGAACGTCCGTCCTCAGAGACCAAAAACAGGAAAAGTTAACGTAATATTGGTAAACTGCAGGAGTATCCAGGGCAAGGTTCCTGAATTAGTATCTCTTATTGAAGGAAATAGTGCGCATATAGTATTAGGAACGGAAAGTTGGTTAAAACCGGAAGTGAACAGTAACGAAATCCTAGACACAGAATGGAATATATACCGCAAGGATAGGATAAACGCCAATGGTGGAGGAGTATTTATAGCAGTAAAGAATTCAATAATATCCAGTGAAGTTATTAGCGAATGCGAATGTGAAATAATCTGGGTTAAGCTAAGTATCAAAGGTGGGTCAGATATGATAGTCGGATGCTTCTATAGACCACCTGCATCAGCAACCGTAGTAGTTGAGCGCCTCAGAGAGAACCTGCAGAACGTCGTGAAGAAGTTTCGTGATCATACTATTGTAATAGGGGGAGACTTCAATCTACCAGGTATAGAATGGGATAGTCACACAATCAGAACTGGAGCCAGGGACAGAGACTCTTGTGACATTATCCTGACTGCCTTGTCCGAGAATTACTTCGAGCAGATAGTTAGAGAACCAACTCGTGAAGCTAACGTTTTAGACCTCATAGCAACAAATAGACCGGAACTTTTCGACTCCGTGAATGTAGAAGAGGGTATCAGTGATCATAAGGCAGTGGTTGCATCAATGACTACAAGTGTAATAAGAAATGCCAAGAAAGGAAGGAAAATATATTTGCTTAACAAGAGTGATAGGGCACAAATCGCAGAATATCTGAGTGACCACCATCAAACGTTCATTTCTGAGGAAGAGGATGTGGAACAAAAATGGAAAAAATTCAGAAACATCGTCCAGTACGCCTTAGATAAGTTCGTACCGACTAAGGTCCAAAGCGAGGGGAAAGATCCACCGTGGTATAACAATCATGTACGAAAGGTACTACGGAAACAAAGAAAGCTTCATCATAGGTTTAAGAGTAGTCGAATCATAGCTGATAAGGAAAAGCTGAACGAAGCGAAAAAGAGCGTAAAGAGAGCAATGAGAGAAGCATTCAACGAATTCGAACATAAAACATTGGCAAACAATCTAAACAAGAACCCTAAAAAGTTTTGGTCATATGTAAAATCGGTAAGCGGATCTAAATCCCCTATTCAGTCACTCGTTGACCACGATGGCACCGAAACAGAGGACGACCGAAGAAAGGCAGAAATACTGAATTCAGTGTTCCGAAACTGTTTCACTGCGGAAAATCGTAACACGGTCCCTGACTTCAGCCGTCGCACGGACGCCAAAATGGAAAATATTGAAATAAACGATATCGGAATTGAAAAACAACTGCTATCACTTAGTAGCGGAAAAGCATCCGGACCAGACGAGATACCCTTAAGATTCTACAGTGATTATGCTAAAGAACTTGCCCCCTTTCTATCAGCAATTTATCGTAGATCGCTGGAAGAACGTAAAGTACCTAGCGACTGGAAGAAAGCGCAGGTCGTTCCCATTTTCAAGAAGGGTCATAAATCAGATGCGAATAATTATAGGCCTATTTCGCTTACGTCAATCTGTTGTAGAATAATGGAACATGTTTTGTGTTCTCGTATTATGACGTTCTTAGATAATACAAATCTCCTTCATCATAACCAACATGGATTCCGCAAACAGAGATCATGTGAAACTCAGCTCGCCCTATTTGCCCAAGAAATTCACAGTGCCGTAGACACTGGCGAGCAGATTGATGCCGTATTCCTGGACTTCAGGAAGGCATTTGATACGGTTCCGCACTTACGTTTAGTGAAAAAAATACGAGCTTACGGAATATCGGACCAGGTTTGTGATTGGATTCAGGATTTCCTAGAAGAAAGAACACAACATGTCATTCTTAACGGTTCAAAATCTGCAGATGTAGAGGTAATTTCGGGAGTACCGCAAGGAAGCGTGATAGGACCTTTATTGTTTACAATATACATAAATGACTTAGTTGACAACATCGGTAGCTCCGTGAGGCTATTTGCAGATGACACGGTTGTCTACAAGAAAGTAGCAACATCAGAAGACTCGTACGTACTCCAGGAAGACCTGCAGAGGATTAATGCATGGTGCGACAGCTGGCAGCTTTCCCTAAACGTAGATAAATGTAATATAATGCGCATACATAGGGGTAGAAATCCATTCCAGTACGATTATGCCATAGGTGGTAAATCATTGGAAGCGGTAACGACCGTAAAATACTTAGGAGTTACTATCCGGAGCGATCTGAAGTGGAATGATCACATAAAACAAATAGTGGGAAAAGCAGGCGCCAGGTTGAGATTCATAGGAAGAATTCTAAGAAAATGTGACTCATCGACGAAAGAAGTAGCTTACAAAACGCTTGTTCGTCCGATTCTTGAGTATTGCTCATCAGTATGGGACCCTTACCAGGTTGGATTAATAGAAGAGATAGACATGATCCAGCGAAAAGCAGCGCGATTCGTCATGGGGACATTTAGTCAGCGCGAGAGCGTTACGGAGATGCTGAACAAGCTCCAGTGGCGGACACTTCAAGAAAGGCGTTACGCAATACGGAGAGGTTTATTATCGAAATTACGAGAGAGCACATTCCGGGAAGAGATGGGCAACATATTACTACCGCCCACATATATCTCGCGTAATGATCACAACGAATAGATCCGAGAAATTAGAGCAAATACGGAGACTTACAAGCAGTCGTTCTTCCCACGCACAATTCGTGAATGGAACAGGGAAGGGGGGATCAGATAGTGGTACAATAAGTACCCTCCGCCACACACCGTAAGGTGGCTCGCGGAGTATAGATGTAGATGTAGAATCATGCAAACATCGCTCGACATTCCGAACACAAACTTAATAAATTTTCCTCAGCCTTATTCAGTCACACAAGTAGATTACTGTAATCGGATTTACACGAAAAGTTGTTGAACTGCACACCGGAGACCTTGCTCGTAAGGTACTCGGGGACTATTGCTACTCTGCACTACGCAACGTCCTATGCTGCCGATGTGATGCAACTCGATGGACTGAAGAGGATTAATTTATACTGACTCATCACTGCAGAGCAGGTCGAAACAGGCTTTTAAATTACTTGAACTTGGAACTGAAGCGACCTTTCGCCGACTCTAATGTGCTTCAGTTGCGAAGTACAGTTCGTTTCGCAGATTGCGACACATAGATGTTCCTTCACTCGGGTAGTCTTAAGGTTCCTTTTTTTTGGGGGGGGGGGGGGAGGGCACGGTTTCTTTAGCAATAACAGATCACACACTGTTTCATACGTCACACGCAACTCCGATTTATACAGATTAGAAAAACAGACTGCGCTATCAGAAGAAAAAGCTCTCAATTTACACCTTAGCTGATTTAAAAAAGTTAAACCTCCTTATCTGGACCTGGCAGTACGCACGGTACTGACCCACATTGCTCGTCTTTACCGGTGATAAAGGACTGTTGCCGTTTTAGGACTCGATATCCGTAACCAGAATTAAGTGGGCAACCTATTTTTAAAATGCAGTTCTTGTTGTTTTCCGTTGGGTTTCGTCAAAGTTCTATTCATAATTTTTCTTGTAAAGGTTTTTAGCTACCGCTACCAGTCACAAAATTTGTTAACTAATCTATTATTTGTTTATTGTTCGACATGTTTCGAGGTAATACGTCATCATCAAAAACTTTTACATATTTCTTGAGACAGTCACGGTCGAAAAAATAGTCAAAAGACTTCAAATGATTTTTCTTCTTTAAGCGCTTATGTAACATAGAATGTTCTTATTTTGAGAGTACTGAAGGTGCGATCTGTTTTACTCGCTAAAACATACTCAAGAGCGTAGATCGCATAAAATATTTCTTTACTTAAGACAACCAATTTCGACAGGCTTTTCTGTCATATTCAGATCTTAAAAATCTTTTTGTTGCTTAGCATGTTCATTTTACGTTGAAACTTCAACGCCAAGTTTTCAGGGGGATAAAAAATAGCACATTATAAAAGTTTTGTCATAACTAAAAAAATAATTACACATAAAGTACCTTGTGCGAAAGGCCATATCCACAGGTATATCACTCACAGATGATTGATACATAACAAAAACGCATTACACAGCAGCACATCTACTTACACAAGCTGGACGTATCTTCAACAGTGAAAATCCACTTTAAATGGCATATTGGCTACGGTTGCAACTTGTTTGTGTGATATAAGAAGTTTCTGTGAGCGACGTGCACATGGATATGGCCTTCCGCACAAGGTGCTTTATGTTCCTAAATACTTTAGTTATGACAAATCTTTTATAATGTGCTGATTTTTAATTACTTGAAAACTTCGCGTTTTCATCGTAAAATGAACACTTTTACAACAAAAAAAATTTTTAAGAGCTGGAGATTGCAGCAAAGTCTGTGGAAATCGGTTGTATTTAATAAAGAAACATTTTATGCCATCTAGGCTGTTGAATATTTTTTTTTTGGTATAGAATGGCGTGCCCATTATTATAGTCTTGCTGTCAACGCAAAGTTTAACTCTTAACCCTTTGACTGCCAACAATATTTTTAAAAAAATTTAAAATTTTTCACAAAATTAAGCTTTAGCTTCTTGAGAAGCATCGAATACAAGGAGAAGTTGGCAAAAACTAAACAATCAGATATTTTAAGGAGTTGGTCTCACTTCGTTATATAGTTTTAAAATTGGTCACAAAATTGAGGTTTATTATTATACTATGCTACGGAAACAAGAAGAAATTGGCAAAAAATAATCAATTGTATAAAACTTGTCGCTTCACTTTGGAATCTCTGGGACATAGCGTTTTCAACTACCAATCATTTCATGAGATATAATTGAAAGCGATTTTGCATTTCTCCTAGACAGAATCCCACATCTCGAAACTTCCATGAACTCATAATGCCTAAAACAAATTATAGTCCTATATAACAAGCAAAAATAGGCATAAATTTAATAAATTCATATCAATAGTACATACTTCTCCAACAGTTTCATTTCGGGCCCACGCATTACAGCAGCAGTAAAAACTCTAGTTTATGTAACAATAGTTTTAGATACACTTTACCGTCAATGATCTCCTTAATGACTATAAAAAACCACAGGTCTCTATGTGAAGGTATAAGTAAATTTTGAGTTATATTTTCTTAACTTTGCTAATGGCTTTTGGAGTGAAATTCTTAATTTTCTCTTGCCTAAGGCAGGCCTCCGCGGATGAGTTACAAGAAACCTGCGTGGTCTCAATACCTCGAATACGGGATGGCTCAGATTCCCCATTGGGCTGTGGGCTTGCTCGCGTGAAAATGGCCTGAATTGTAATCAAGTTGGCATGGGTCTTTGAAATTAAGCACAGTGACCGCGGGTCCCCTGAGTACTGTTGGCCGGACGAATCTGCGCATCCGGGTAGGCTGATACAAACACGCGAAACCGCCATTTTGTCATCTCCCCGTGTGGGAAAATTTCTGAACCTTACATTCCGAATGTTGTCAGCCAGTCAGATGGATCAGAAGCACTGGCGCTGTGACACGAATGTCTGATCCAATTAGTACAGACGCAGCAAATGCAGTATACTAACCTTCATTTACTTAATGGACATTCAGTAACTGATGGTGTAGAAGGTTTAGCAGGTTTCCCTGCGTTTTTGTGTATTCAGGGAAATTCTTAATCACCACTGCGGCGAAAGCTGTGAATCCTCCGTCCATGTCACGGTCATTTGTAAGCAGAGAGATCGGAGACAAGACGGAGAGACGGTGTGGAGACACATGGCTGTCAGGTTATATCGAGAGAGACTTGTCCGGACACTGGCGGGATACTGTGCTGATTACTGAGGAAGTGTCGCTGTTAGCGTTGACGCTGCCTTTGCTCTGAGCTCCCTACAATCTGCGAAGTTTATTCTAGCACTTTTGTACTCCTGCAGCAGTGTTTAACTTGCGTTTGTGACCTACACAGATATGGAAAGACAACTGCTGTTCTGTAACAAATTTCCATTTAGTTTAAGGTAGATACCAATAGTCAGCAGTGCTCTCTGTACCAATAGAGCCTTATTCGAACAGTCATAATGTATTCTTTTGCACATCAGTGTGTATTACGTTGTCTAATTGACTTAGTTAAAATCATTTTGAGGTCATGTATTTTTTCTTTGTACTTCATGTATTCAATCATTTCAGACCTAATTACGTGAATAGACTTCATTTTTTGCACCGACAGTTAATTGCAAATAATATAATTGTGACACTAACTTCAGGGCATAAATTGATACGTTAAAGCTAAGGATAGTATTTACTTCCATCCCAAGTCTTACCCATTTCTCTTTGTATAAATGAGTAGTGCTATCTTTGTGGTGGCATTCCATTGTAAAACATACACTCCTGGAAATGGAAAAAAGAACACATTGACACCGGTGTGTCAGACCCACCATACTTGCTCCGGACACTGCGAGAGGGCTGTACAAGCAATGATCACACGCACGGCACAGCGGACACACCAGGAACCGCGGTGTTGGCCGTCGAATGGCGCTAGCTGCGCAGCATTTGTGCACCGCCGCCGTCAGTGTCAGCCAGTTTGCCGTGGCATACGGAGCTCCATCGCAGTCTTTAACACTGGTAGCATGCCGCGACAGCGTGGACGTGAACCGTATGTGCAGTTGACGGACTTTGAGCGAGGGCGTATAGTGGGCATGCGGGAGGACGGGTGGACGTACCGTCGAATTGCTCAACACGTGGGGCGTGAGGTCTCCACAGTACATCGATGTTGTCGCCAGTGGTCGGCGGAAGGTGCACGTGCCCGTCGACCTGGGACCGGACCGCAGCGACGCACGGATGCACGCCAAGACCGTAGGATCCTACGCAGTGCCGTAGGGGACCGCACCGCCACTTCCCAGCAAATTAGGGACACTGTTGCTCCTGGGGTATCGGCGAGGACCATTCGCAACCGTCTCCATGAAGCTGGGCTACGGTCCCGCACACCGTTAGGCCGTCTTCCGCTCACGCCCCAACATCGTGCAGCCCGCCTCCAGTGGTGTCGCGACAGGCGTGAATGGAGGGACGAATGGAGACGTGTCGTGTTCAGCGATGAGAGTCGCTTCTGCCTTGGTGCCAATGATGGTCGTATGCGTGTTTGGCGCCGTGCAGGTGAGCGCCACAATCAGGACTGCATACGACCGAGGCACACAGGGCCAACACCCGGCATCATGGTGTGGGGAGCGATCTCCTACACTGGCCGTACACCACTGGTGATCGTCGAGGGGACACTGAATAGTGCACGGTACATCCAAACCGTCATCGAACCCATCGTTCTACCATTCCTAGACCGGCAAGGGAACTTGCTGTTCCAACAGGACAATGCACGTCCGCATGTATGCCGTGCCACCCAACGTGCTCTAGAAGGTGTAAGTCAACTACCCTGGCCAGCAAGATCTCCGGATCTGTCCCCCATTGAGCATGTTTGGGACTGGATGAAGCGTCGTCTCACGCGGTCTGCACGTCCAGCACGAACGCTGGTCCAACTGAGGCGCCAGGTGGAAATGGCATGGCAAGCCGTTCCACAGGACTACATCCAGCATCTCTACGATCGTCTCCATGGGAGAATAGCAGCCTGCATTGCTGCGAAAGGTGGATATACACTGTACTAGTGCCGACATTGTGCATGCTCTGTTGCCTGTGTCTATGTGCCTGTGGTTCTGTCAGTGTGATCAAGTGATGTATCTGACCCCAGGAATGTGTCAATAAAGTTTCCCCTTCCTGGGACAATGAATTCACGGTGTTCTTATTTCAATTTCCAGGAGTGTACATCCCTACTTGGAACATTCATCATATTTACTTCATCTGCATTACTAATGAGTAATTAAACTTGTTCTCACTTGTAGTTAGCACGCTTTTGAGATTATAGAGAGTTTTAGTTACTGTAACAAGCAATTTGCTGGTGTGATATTATACAAGACGTATACTAGCTTGCATAACGTTTCTGTGTTAAGCGCGTAATTTTGGTGGACAGTTTGCACACTCCACTGTCGAGACCCAGCACATTAAAGTTCAAACCGACAAATGAAAGGTAAATTTCGACGATTAACTAAAATCACGTAGCACAGTGCCTGAGCCGCCTGTTGCTTTGAACGCTCTGACTGCTATAATATACTACAGTTGTAGTATGTCAGTGTACCACTAGGTGTCTCTGTCTTGAAATAGCATCAGTGGTCACATGCGAGATGATGGATTCAGGAAGAAACCACTGGTACTCAAAGGGTCGAGAAAAAATAATATAGACTCCGTAACATTTTTAAAGGGTCACGTTTTAGAAACACCATAATTTTCTCCCGTTGTGACGCAGAAGTTTGAAATGTGACTTAAAGGTGCCTACAACCTTCTTCTGAAATGATGAAAAAACGTGGAGCTCTGCAACGTCATCCTCGCGATCGGCGACGCTCCAAGCAGCAAGACGTTGACACATACGAAAAGAAGTCCAGAACTCAGAAATTCATGTGAGGTGTAAAGTGGGTTAATGACGTCACGCTGGCACATAATTTCACCATAATTCTGCCCAACGCCACATATTTCACCTCTTCTTTCGACGCCACTGCTATGGTCAGAAACGCGATGCCCAGTGTCAAAACCACGTGGCTTTCTTATGGGTGGCGCAGGAAAACATTTCAGACACAGCTCGCTCAGTATCGACACAAATAGACTTCAGGGGATGCCACAAACAGCATCAGTAAAACCACCTCTTCCCTTGGGGCGTTAATGTCCACACATTTCGTGGTCGAAAACGACTGTTCGCTGTGCGATGAGCAACAAGAAGGCGTTCTTGAAAATGTGTGCCACTGCTGACGCTCCCCGGACGGTTGAGCCCTTCTCTAAGGACGTCGTGGGTCTGTAACGACAATGAACGCGATGGCACCTCTTTGGACCGAAATTTTTGCTCTGGCGTACGGGGTGCAACCACTAGGGACCGTTCAAAACCAATCGACGTACTCTGAACGTCATCAGAAGCAGAAAAAACTGTTACGCGCCTACTGAGGCATGATCATGCGAGGGGCGCGACATTGACACATGCGTGAATAAAACTACTAGGAGACCCTCTAAGACCCCCAGTTCGACAACATCCTCGGTGGCACTCACGCACTTTTGTTGGGCACTGTAAAAACATTCCTGTACGTAGACAGTCAGGTCTTTGATTCATAGCCACCGGCATGACAGGCATAACTTTCCGATTTCGCACGCGACTAACAGGCGTTAGTTCAGTGACGTAGTGCCACTCAGTTCGCGGCTGTAGTAAAGGTCAGAATGGATTTCAACGCTCAGCTTTGTGGTTCTGTCTTTCACCGTAGAGGTGTCTACAGAAGGGATGAAGTGTGTGTAAGAAAGTGTGTGACGACCTTCAAATTGTTTGAAAAGGCCGGGCAGAATCGTGATGAATTTTGGTGCCAATGTGAAGTCCATAATCCGCCGTACATCCAACGTGAAATTCTAAGTTCTTGGCTTTTTTTCCGCATATGTCGATACCTTATTGTGTGAAGGGCCACCGAGTCGGAGGGTGACGTCGGTGTGTGCCATGCTTTTGCACCATTGCGGAGAAAGTTTGCGGGCACCAATAAGTCACACTTCAAACCTCTGTGCCACAGTGGGAGACAGTTACGGGGTTTCGGAAAAGTGATCCTTTGACTGTGTTGCACTATGTAGAATAGAATTCAAATCTGGAGATATATTTTACTATAAAAGAGCCAGCTAGTTACGAGATTCAGTAATGGACTTTATGATGAACAGGAAAATTGAAAGCAATGTTGCAGATACTGGAGTAATCGCAGAATATCAAGGATAAATTTGAAAGTAAATGAGAGTTTTTCCAAGAGGACGAATAAAATATACACACTAACGTGAGCATATTTTGATGATCAGGAAGAAGGCTTCTATGAAGAGCTGCAAAATAAATAAATAAATTCCTGTAAATCCCATTATAACACGATACAGGGTGATTATAATGCGAGAATAGGACAAAAACTATAGATCGTTTCGCCAGAGGAAAAGTTAGGCTTCGAACCAACAGTGACAGAGATCATATGTTGAGAGAATTTATCAAAACGTGGGTCTTTAACACACAATCCCAGAAGAGAACAAACAGAAATGGACTTGGCAAAGACCAAATGCAAATGAAAATGAAACTGACTATATTTTATTAAATACTAACGAAATAGCTCGGGAAGTAACGGTACTAAACCATTTTCGGTAGATAAAGCTTAGAAATAAACACATTCACTAGGCTGCAAGTAAGAATTGTAGATCATCGGAATTATTCTGAAATAAGGAGAAATACCAGATTAAATTAACAAGTTTAAAGCTTTAAAAAATTGCTGTTATAAAGACGTAGTCGAGATAAGGAATTAGAATGTACTTATATAAAAAACAACAGACGTTTCAAATGTAATGAAGGCAATAGTAAAAACGTCTTAAATGGAACGGCGTAATTATCAAAGAAAAAGGGAGAATTTCAAGGAAACAATAATAATATAATAAAATATACTGAATAAACCCATATATTCAGAAATAATAAGGTGCTCGTGACGCGGTAACTAAAATCAGAGGGAGATCTGCACAAAGCATCGAAGGTTTTTTGAAATATTAAAAACTGAGGGCGAATAGGTAGTTGAGACATGAGTAGTTCGCCTCATTACTGTTATCCTCGCCTGCGCAACACGTTTTTCATTTTTAGAATTACAAGTATTTCAGAGTAATATCCGTGTCATTCTATCAATGATTTTTAGATTTACGTTTTATCACATGTGACAGGGCTTAATTCATTGAGGAATGTCCATTGGGATTGAGTGCTGTTGGTGTTTCACATGTGCGCTTGCCCATCTGCTAGTGGAGTTACTCTTCTGCCTTCACCACTAAGAATTTACGCCAGCACAGCCCACAAACTACACACGCAACTTACCGCTATGATATACACGTGATAAGGGCACAGAAATCAAGAACAGAAATTGATAAGGGCGTTTAATGTCTTCCTGGAAGGATGGAGGTTTATAGGAAAGAGAAATATCATCGTAACAGAATTGTTGACGACAAGAACGCATCTACGTGAAATGCGTATTTTTCTTTGTATAACAGCTGTTTTAGTACCGATGTATTCTGATTTCCTTCTGGCCCGATATTTCTTCATTTTTTTGTTTACATTCGGAATTACATGCCAGCCGCGAACTTGGCGATAGTTCCAGTGTGTAGCCCTGACTGATATGAGGGTTGCCGAAATCAATAGAAGGCTGTTGATTTCGGCAACCCTTCCTAACACAGCGCTGCTGTTGTATGTTACTTATCTCCAGGTTCTTTGCGTGCCTACTGCAATGTTTTTGACACCATTGTTTTCATTGATATCCTTTTGTGCTCGTTTCAATACATTTTACATTAGATCAAGCATATCATAAATATACATATAAGAGCATATATTTTAGTAACTGTACTTATAAATTATGTTTTTCTTCATTATACTGTACTGGCGAATCTATCCTTTTTGTAGTACTACCGACTGCAAATAAGACTGCCTCTATCATTAAAGCAAATTTAAAGTGTAAATACAGTGAGCTACAGCTGGCGGCGAAGCGTCTTCGACTGCTTGCGCCGTACGTGGAAGCACGGTAATCTGGATGCTGGCTGGCCCCCTGTACTGGTCAGGCACAGTATCTGTCCTAGAGTTTTATCACGTATTACAGTTCCTGCTGCTGCCTAACAATTGTATTAACGAATCAAGCATCAAAATCAATGCGTGTTTATAGTGGAGATGTCATACGTCATCCAGTGAAGTCTGTAGTTAACAGCGGAAGTAGCTTTTGGAAATACAGTTTCCCAAAGAATTAGGTTTTGGACGCTGAGAGTAATTGCTCCATACATCAGGCGACCGGCCATATGGATCTCTCTCTCGGCAGTGCAGGGGGGGGGGGGGGGGGTGGGGGCTATTATTATTCCCAAGTCTGGACCATTAGTAAATGGAGGCAATAAATTTGAAGCCATAACATCCATGAAAAAGCAAATGACACACAGTGTAGTGTCGGGAGCATTCTGGCAAAGAACAACGCGTACAGATTTTCTTCGACCGCGCTGTTTACGAATATTCCTATCAAAGACTCTTGGACCTAGTATCCCAGTTTTTCTAAGTGACATGTTAGAAATATTTGGGTACACCCTTACCTCCTCTTATTTTCTGAGTATTACAATGTGACGGCGTTACGATGGGAGTACTGCCATAGACACGGCACAATTAAAGTCTAGTTGTTTCTTTCGATGAGTTGACGACATGTTCGTCATTTGGCACATCGAACGTGAGAAGCTTGATGAGTTCTTCGAACATCTCAACAGCGTTAACACTAACGTCCAGTTCACTACTGAGGTAGAAAAAGACAATGCATTGCCCTTACTCGGCGTCCTTGTCCTCCTCAAACGAAATTGATGCCTTGACCACAGCGTCTATAGACAACCTACTCACTCCGATCTGAACTTGTACGCCACCAGCCATCATCACCCGGCACAGAAGCGACTATGTTACAAAAATTGGTGCATCGTACAAGAATGACATCACACGCTGATAACTTACCCCATGAGCTGAAGCACCTAGGAATGTCTTCATGAACAACGAGTACAACGTTCATCAAATAAATGAAGCGATTTGAAGCGAGAATCACAGTAAGACTACTGACGAGGAGCAGGAAAATAGACTTGCTTTCTTACCGTTCTTTGGCTCTGTGTCGGACAAGATAAGCCGCCTGCTGAAAAGACACAAGATCAAAACGATTTTCCGGGCTCCGACAAAAATCCGGGAATTACTCAAACTAGTGAAAAATGCAGCAGATCACAGAACACCGGTGGTCTACAAGGTACCTTGGAGAGTGGCCAGTGATATCGAACAAACAGTACACACTATAGAAGAACGCAGGAGTGAACATGAGAGGTTTTATCGCCTACGCCATCCCGACAAAGATTAATCAGGATTAACTTGTGTGCACCAACTCAGGAATATCTAACAGAACAATTATACACTGATAGCAACCTGAAAATTATATGTAACGTCTTACGTAGTCAATATGATCAATTCACCAACAAGATACAGAAACACTTTTCTACCGAAAGATTAACGTGAATGAGGTATTCTTTTGAATCTTGTTTACATCGTTCAATGAAGAAATCGAAAGGCAATTCTGTGCAAAAAGCCCAAAGAGAGCAGTAAGAATCTGTAACCTTCTCCTTGTAGTTTTAACGTCAGTGTAATCACGATGGGTTGGTTTTAACATAGTTGCTTTTTACGTCTTCGTTTATGAGAAGCGGACGCCGAAGAACTGCAAGTCGTGACTCTCGAATTACGTTCACTGTAATATTAAGATGCACGACCTACGACATCCAATGCATCATTCATGAAGCAACACGAGAAACTGGAGGAGGAGTGCTGCCTCGACTGTACTCTTGAACACATTTTACTAGCTGCACAAAGATAAGCGATTAAAGGCCTATGATGAACAACTGACGATTTTTAAGTGTGCAACAGAAAAAGTGGATTACTATAAATTAATCATATTTTGGCCTCAGTCAGTATCTATTTAGTGAATATCATCGTCATCATATCATCGATCCATTCTTTCAGAGCTATTGATTCCGTTCACGCTAATTAATAGCCAACGCGCTTCAGCCGCACGTTGGCATCTACTCATATCGTAGAACTGCCTCGCATTTCGCTCGTTATACTTGCTTAATAATACAGTACTTTGTTTTGTCAGTTTTGTTTCGTTACGAATGTCAAGGGGACGCACTCATTTTATGTTTCAGGGGATAATCTTTCAGTTTCTTTGACGTCATCTTTCATTTTTTTCTGTGTCCCAATCCATCCCTCCTCTCCAAAGCCCCTCGCCCACTTCAACGGTCTTTACACCCATGAAGACCTTTGTTCTCAATATTCGCTGCTACGAATTACAATCTTTTCCTCCAGCTACATTTTTCCTTCCTCAGCCTTCAGTCCACATATCGTTCCCACAGAAATGTGCATCTTCACAAACCTCCTTCTTAATTATAAATGGCTATTCAAACAGATAACATTACACTGAGGTGACAAAAGTCATGGGATATCTCCTAATATTGTGCCGGACCTTATTTTGCCCCGTGTAGTGCAGCAACTCACGTTGCATGGACTCAACAAATCCTTGCAACCTCCTGCAGTAATATTAAGCCATGCGGACTCTATAGCTGTCCATAGTTGCGAAAGTGCTGCAGGTGCATGATTTTGTGCTCGAACTGACCTCTCGATTAGGTCCCATAAATGTTCGATGAGATTCATGTCGGGCAATCTGAATTGCCAAACAATTCGCTAGAACTGTCCAGAATGTTCTTCAAACCAATTGCGAAAAATTATTGCCTGGCACAAGGTGCATTGTCATCCACAAAAATTCCGTCGTTATTTGGGAACATGAAGTCTATGAATGGCTGCAAATAATCTCCAAGCAGCCGAACATAAACATTTTCAGGCAATGATGAGTTCAGTTGGACCAGAGAACCCAATCCAGTCCATGCAAACACAGCCCACACCATTATGCAGCTACAACCAGCTTGCACAGTGCCTTGTTAACAACTTGGGTCCATGGCTTCGTGGGGTCTGCGCCATACTCGAACCTACCATCATCTCGTACCAACTGAAATCGGGACTCTTATGACCAGGTCGCGGTCTTCCAGTCTAGGCTCCAATCGATATGGTCAAGAGCCCAGAGAGACGCTGCAGGAGTTGTCGTGCTGTCAGCAAAGGCACTCGTGTCGGTCGTCTAATGCCACAGCATATTAACGCCAAATTTCGCAGCACTGTCCTAACTTACATGTTCGCATACGTCTCACATAGGCTTCTGCGGTTATTCCACGCATTGTTGGTTGCCTGTTGGCACTGACAATTCTATGCAAACGCCACTGCTCTCGGACGTTAACTGAAGGCCGTCAGCCACTGCGTTGTCCATGGTGAGAGGTAATGCCTGAAATTTGGTATCCTCGGCACACACTGGGCACTTGGATCGCAGACTATTGAATTTACTAACGATTTTCGAAATGGAATGTCCCGTATGTCTAGCTCCAGCTAGCATTCCGCATTCAGAGTCTGTTAATTTCCGTCGTGCGGCCATAATCACGTTAGAAACTGTTTCAAATGACTCACCTAAGTACAAATGGCAGCTCCGCCAAAGCACTATCCTTTTATACCTTCTATATGCGACACTACCGCCATCTGTTTATATGAAAGTCGGTATCTCACGACTTTTCTCATTTCAGTGTACACTAAGTTCAAAGATATTCGATCCTAGCCATCTTTCCACAAATAAAAAAAACCTTCTATGTACTATTCTTTTGAAGCTATTTTACTCCTTAGTACGACTTAACTGGAGCGACATACTTGTTTCACCTCTTGTGTGGTTCCATATTTGTTGTAGTTTTACTATAACTTCCACTCCAGTTTTATTGTTGAATAAAAGTTGCAACGCTTGCGATTATCTGTTCTTCGTATCTTTCTCGTTTTCTGAACTATAGATTTGTTCTACTGCAACTCTTCCAGTTTTAATATTTGTAGTATTGGTAATTATGTTTGTTCAACTCTGTCAACAGCTTCTTTTGATTATCCTGTCATAGCAAATAACCAGAAGTAGAAATGACGTGTTTCATAGTAACGAAGATGAATCAGTGCTCTTAGGTCTTAAAGTATGCATTTTGGAGCCCACGTTTACGAGACTTTTCTTCTTGTTTTCATCCACACTACCTCTTCCTAAAGTACAGGTAATGAATTTCGTAGTGTCGCAGATGAACGAGTGCTCATATGTCTTAAGGTATGCATTTTAGAGCTAATGTTTACTGGACTTTTTTCTCTTTTTATTCCGTACTACCTTCTGCCACAAGATGTAAAGCAAAGAGCTTGAAGTAGAAGTGACGTATTTCGTAGTATCGAAGATGAGCCTATGTTTAGTCGACACAGGACAAACGAAGGAAGATTTCAGTTTAGCGTCCCGTCGACAATAAGGTGTAGATGTCAGAAAACAAACTCAGGTTAAGGAAGGGTGGAAAATGATATCTGCCTTGCCCTCTGAAAGGAACCATCCCGTCATTTGCATGAAGCGATTTAAAGAAATCGCGGAAAACATAAATCTGGGTGGCCAGATGGGCATTTGAACCGACGTCCTCCGGAACGCGAGACCGGAATGTTAATCACTGCGCCTCCTTGCTCAGTGGTTATCCTGTTAGTTATCTGCTTGCTAACAGCTTGTTAATTCCACGCAACTGCTACTCAAATCCTTCTTACTTAAGCTCAAATAGTAATGTCATCAGCGAAGATACAAATGGAAATCTATACCCTATTTTTCGTCATTCCGAATGCATCTACATATGCACTCTGCAAGCCATGTTGCTTTGTGTTGCGGAAGGTATATGGTGAACCAGTGTCAGTTTCCCGCTTTCCTGTTGCAGTCGCGAATTGTTCGCGGGAATAATGGTTGCCACCTGTGTGGGCTCGAATCTCTCTAATTCGCTAATCTTGGATTGCGTCACTTCCATTATTTTAATTTTTTGGTTGGTTAGAATGATAAATTCTTCATTCTTGTCATGTACTGTAATCGGATTTTGGTTAAGAAGTTTCATACAGTCATCTGTTTCCTTAGCTCTTGTGGCAAAATCGTCCATTCTGTGTACATATGAACCTAAAATCTAAAATTCGCCCCCCCCCCCGCTCCTTATTCTTTCAGAGAAGTTTCTGTTCCGACTCACTCCATACCGAAACAATGCCCCCTTTTTATTTTTTAATAATTTCAATTATCTCGCAAATACAGATATAGTACTGCTGAGTTGAAAGAAACTACCCACAGAAGGTGGGGCTAAAAGTGGATCAAGACAATACGGAGTTCAAGCAATTACGAAGGAAACAAGAGCAGCAAGAATTTCTTGAGATAGATGGCATGAAATTCAAGAGACCCCATCAGCTCAAATAAATGGGATCTTGGTTTACCAGCAATAACAGCATAGAAATTGTTATCAAGGAAAGAACAGCAGTGGGAATGAAAGGCACGTATTCCCTCAGGGAGACGCTTAGCTCACTCAGATTCAATATCAGCGAATACTAAAACGAGAATCTATACTACAGTAATATGCCCAGCAGTCATGTACGGTTCACAAACCTGGAGCATGACAAAATGCGACAAGAAAAAACTATTAATAATTGAAAAAAGTGTAATGAGGTAGATATGGGAACCGATTTTGGTTAAAGGAGAATAGAGAAGGAGGAGGAATGAGGAAATCTACCTCTTAATGCAACAACCAGCAATACTACAGAACCTGAAAAGCAAAAGATCCAATGGGCAGGTCATTTAACCCATATACCAGTAGAAAGCATTTGAGGAAAACCAGAAACCAGACAACCCATAGGACGACCAAGGCAGCACAGGATGGACGACCTGGCGCAGGACGCAACAGTCCTGGAGGTTGGAGACACCTGGAGGAACCGGGCACAGAACAGAAAGGAATGGAGTCAGGTTGTGGAAGCAGCACATGGTCTATAGACCCTGTGATCGCTGGATATGTACTACCAAGTTTAAAGAATTAAATACTTCCCATGTGGTACTGCGAAGCTGTCACAAGTTGTATACAGTTACAAAACGCACCAGACCGATTCTCATGCGAGAAATGGCGAAGTCAAAAGAAATCTTTCCACGAAATAGCTGTTCGTTACTCAAATACTCGCAGTTACTCGGGTAACAGAAAACAAATAATGGCAGCACAGACTACATGATAACCAATTTAACTTATTTCACCTTAAATTGGAAAAATATTTTTGGTTGTCTATATACTCCAGATAGTGATTACCTCTCAGTCGATATTTTAAAGCTGGTGGATGACGAATCCATAAAACATTTAGCAAAAATATTTTCAAGTTGTTTCCACAGTGGAAAAATATCAAGAGATTATGATAAAGCCAAAATAATCCTAATACGTAATAAAGACAGTACTAAATACATAAAGAACTAAAGCTCTATCAACCTACTGTCCATACCGTAAAAAGTTTTTACTAGAATTTTGACTACCTGATTGAACACTACACTTGACCTGGCCCAATCCATTGAGTAATATGGGTTCCGCGCAGGGTTTAGTATAACTGATCATATCCTCATTCTACATGAATTAGTAGAACAAATGATTAAGATCTACCTCTCTGCCTAGCCTACGTAGATTTTGAAAAGGCATGCGATTCGATCAGTCACCCAACTGTGTTCGAGGCTCTAACGGAGAAAGGAATAGAGCAGACCTGTGTTAAACATGTATACAAACCCTCCACAGCGTTTTTCCCATTGAAAAGTGCGTGAAACAAGGTGACTCTGTATTTCCAAAACTATTTTCAGCAATCCTCGAAAAAGCAGTGTCAAAACTGGATTGGATAACAAAGGGAATCCAAATTCTGGGAAAGAGTTTCGCTGATGATATTGTTTTATTTGCAAATAGTACAGAAGATCTTCAAATACTATTTAGTGAACTTGGGTTAGGTTGTTCTGAAGTAGGCCTAAAATGAAGCATGACAATACCAAACTCATGAAGTATGAATGAACACCAGAGGGAAATATCTGTTTGGAGAACGCAACTGCAAAGGTCACAGAATATGTCCACCTGGGTCAACTGCTAAAAATGACAGGAGACCTAAGACCAGAAATATTTCGACATATTAAATTAGGCTGGCAAGCTTATGGGAGATGCTCTTCAGTTTTGGTCTACGATGTTGGCCGAGCTGAAGAAAACGGTGTTTGACCAATGTATACTGCCACTAATAAGTTACCACATTAAATGACTTCGTTGTTAGAAAAGTAACAGTATCCCAAAGAGGAATGGGGAGACCATTGTTGGGCTACACAAAGAAAGACAGAAAAAAAATCTATATCAGACAGACAACAAAGGTCAGTTGTTTGGACAATATGGTTCTTGAGAAACATCGAGTACTATAAATCAATTGAGTATTAATAAAACAGTCTCAATCGCGACTTTTTATTTATTTAGTGCCGACAGGTTGAGTGACCTTCGTTGTCTCTCTGATATCGATTTTTTTCTGTCTTTCTTTGTGTAGCCCAACAATGGTCTTCCCATCCTCTCGCCCTGAAGATGGGCCCTGCGATGGGCTGAAAGCGGTCGGCACTATATAAATAAAAAATCGCGATTAAGACTGTTTTGTTCATACTGCGATAATGGAAAGAGTGAATACCTTGCAAGGGATGGTCATGTCGCTCGAAGAAAAGATGTCAGACGGTCAAACAAGTGCTAGATTGGAGCCCAGTTTACCAAAAAATACCAAGGGTAAGACCACCATACAGATGGGACAGACGAAAGGAAGGTGGGCGGTTTGAACTGGCAACGGGAAGCTCAAGATAGGCAGAAATGGAAGAACCTACAGAGGTTCTATCTTGAACGCCGACTCAAAGCGGGCACATCATCAAGCGATCGTATTGATTGATAATGGTGGTGATGATGGTGATATAGTATCAAAAGCGGTTATTTTGTGTTTGCTTATTTCGAAATAGTTATTGAATGTCATGTCCAGGTTCCAGTTTGGCATCGTTTAAAGTTTTGTGTGCACTGCATTAAAATATGTTTACACAAAAGTTGATAAATTCATGTTAACTTTTTCACGTTGTACGATTAATCTGCATTTTTATGACATATCCCTATACCTCCTCTTTTAAGCACTATTATAACGGGCACGTCTCGTTTCACAGGTGTCAAAGATCTCAGAGATTTAAGATCTTAAGCACCTGCTGCAGTGACTTTGTGTAGTAGTATTGTACGTGAACACCTAATCGAGAGAATGTACCTTGAGCAAACATGGCCGACCAAAATGTATATAATCTGGCTGATGCGTCAGGCGGAATAACAGTTATAAAGCCGTGGAAGTGCCAGCCTAGGATGGGTACCGACGAGAAGGAGTGGTCGCAGTCCCTCACCAGCTGTACGAGGTAGGAAAGCACTGATTACGCGCCTGCGGCGTAACCCTGAGAGTCACCTGCTTCTAGCGTGCTGTGGCGTCAGCTAAGTGGCGCGGGCTGGCCTAGCTCTGCCCGTCCGTGGCTAACGAGAGGCGTAGAACTACCCTAAATGTGTTCACAGATGAGTTCAAAAGTAGGACTTTCTAAGCCCAGCGATTTTCTTGCCGACATATAACAACGGTTTTTGCATTTCTGATAAAAGTGAGGAGAATAAGCACATCCTTCAGCCTGTACTGGCTCAATACCTTCAGTTACAAAACTGACGAGAAGAGTTTCAAAACTTGAGAATTATTTTACGAAATTTTTGTAGTTTCTAAACATTAGACGCACCCTGTCTTAAGCGCTAAATAGAGCAACAAATTTTCTTGGAGATCTTTCAAAGGCCTTTCCTAAGTATTCTCATTCTGCTAAAACCGACACGCCACCTGACAGTCTGGAGAACGGGCTGGAGCGTATGCGACGGTTGGGAAGCTTCCTCCTCGTTACTGGCCCCCTCACAACCCAGGAGCACCTCTTTCGCCATACGAGAAACACCCAGTATATTATCCTTCTTCTGAAACTTTATTTTGTTCATTACCTCTTTGAGGATCTATCACATTTCGAACAAATGATTGAAATGGCTCTGAGCACTATGGGACTCAACTTCTGAGGTCATTAGTCCCCTAGAACTTAGAACTAGTTAAACCTAACTAACCTAAGAACATCACACACATCCATGCCCGAGGCAGGATTCGAACCTGCGACCGTAGCGGTCTCGCGGTTCCAGACAAGCAGCGCCTAGAACCGCACAGCCACTTCGGCCGGCCATTTTGAACAGTTCTCCCATGACCGTTTATTTTCATTCCTCCTCCGTTCCTGTACAAGGCCTTTCCCTCCAGCGACGAGCTATTATTCTGAAGTTTTCTTATAGCAACTTTAATGTTATCGATGGCAGAACCACTACTATATAAAGTTATCCGAAATTTCTTCGCCAAAGTAGATGCACTAAATATTCCAGAGTACAAATCAAGAACAGCTGCCAAAATGAGTAACTCAGAAGCAGATATCCACAGTATAGCGAAAAACTTACACCACTTAATAAAGGCAAATCTTCCGGTACAGAGTGTATTCCAGCATGCTGATATAATACAGTGTAGATCCTCGCATAGCAATAACAAACAACCGCTCGCTTGGCGATAGATCAGTAGTTAACGCCTGGAAAATAACACGAGTCCCGACAAAACAGAAGAAAAGAAAATAGAAGTAATCCACAGAATTATAAAACCACACCACTGACATCAATTTTCAGCACGATTTTGGAATATGTAGTGTGTTCGAGCGTTATGAAGTCCTCGAAGAAATCTATAGGCACATAGCAGAGATTCAGAAAACGTCTTTCTCGTGAAACAGAACAGGCAATTTATTCACACGAAGTAATGAGTGCTATATCGACAGGGTATCTAAAATTTATTCCACATTATGCTTATCAATTACGGATATTTTAGAACCGTGACTGTATATTGAATGTAAATAAGTTATACACAACTGCAACCAGCCACTTTTTTGAATAATAATTCTTTATTCCATAAACCGGTTTTCAAACCTTATTCAGGTTCATCTTCAGGTGATTTCGTGAGGATCCGGGAAGTTACATCGTTACTGGTAGTAGCATAATGCTGGGTGCTGGTTTGTGACAGTATAGACGGCTTTTTTCGGATATGTCTGCCTCCATTTTGATGTCCTGAACACTTTCACACGAACTATATTAGTTTACACTTTACCAGCATCCAGCATGCGCTTTACAACTGTTGCTCGTAACAAAGATCTTGACAGGAAGATATGGCATAACCTACTTTGTACAGAGATGTAATTTGTTGTTCTTTACAAGTGTTAAAGTCGATATAAGGGCAAGTATTTTAATGGCAATAACATGAGAGCACGAGATAAAATAAATAAATTACTACAAGAATTACCACAAGAACAAATTTCTGGTGATCTGATATCTTATTTCTTCTTCAGTTTTTTTTTTTTTTTTTTTTTTTTTTTTTTTTTTTTTTTTTTTTTTTTTTTGCTATTAAAATATTTATTCACGAGACTCCGTGATCATGGCCCATCTTCCTCTTTACCTGGTTGATGATGGTCTCTGCGGTGATACAGCGAATGAAGATTGTGTTTGCGCATCAGTCGATGGACCAGGATGTGGAGAAGAAGCAGTGACTGACGTTGTGCTCTGGGAATCTAGCATCATACTTTCTATTGTATCTGATGGTGCAAATTCCTCTCCTCCAAATGCATTAGCATCAGGCAGGAATAAGCTCAGATAGATTATTTTGCAGTGTTGTTCTTCTAGTATATGCAAGTCTACATCTAAATCTACGTGATTACTCTGCTATTCTCAATAAAGTGTGTGGCAGAGGGTTCAATGAACCACCTTCAAGTTGTCTGTACCGTTCCACTCTGGAACGGCGCGCGGGTGAAACGAACACTTAAATTTTTCTGTGCTTGCCCTGATTTCTCTTATTTTATCGTGATGATCATTTATTTCTCCCTGTATAGGTGGGTGCCAACAAAATGTTTTCGCAATCGGAGGAAAAAAACTGGTGATTGAAATTTCATGAGAAGATCCCGTCGCAACGAAAAACGCCTTTGTTTTAACGATTGTCACTCCAACTCACGTATCATGTCTGTGGCACTATCTCCCCTATTTCGCGATAATGCAAAACGAACTGCCCTTCTTTTTACTTTTTCGATGCCATCCGTCAGTCCTACCTGATGCGGATCCCACACCTCACAACAGTACTCCAGAATAGGGCGGACAAGCGTGGTGTAAGCAGTCTCTTTAGTAGACCTGTTGCACCTTAGAAGTGTTCTGCCAATGAATCGCTGTCTTTGGTTTGCTCTACCCCCAACATTACCTATGTGATCGTTCCAATTTAGGTTACTTCTTATTGTAATCCCTAAGTATTTAGTTGAATTTACAGTCTTCAGATTTGTGTGACTTATCGCGTAATCGAAATTTAGAAGATATCTTTTACTACCAATGTCAATAACTTCACACGTTTCTTTATCCAGGGTCAATTGCCACTTTTCGCACCACATAGATTTCTTATCTAAATCAATTCGTTTTGGTCATCTGATGACTTGACAAGACGGTAAATGACAGCATCATCTGCAAGATTGTCTCCTATGTCGTTAATAAAGATCAGGAGCAAAGAGAGTCTATAACACTTCCTTGGGGAACGCCGGATATTACTTCTGTTTTACTCGATGACTTCCCGTCTGTTGATACGAACTGTGACCTTTCTGACACGAAAGCATGAATCCAGTCGCACAACTGAGGTGCAATTCCATAGGCACGCAGTTTGCTTAGAAGACGCTTGTGAGGAACGGTTTCGTAAGTCGTCTGAAAATCTAAAAATATGGAATCAATTTGACATCCCTTGTTGATAGCACTCATTATTTAATGAGTATAAAGAGCTAGTTGTGTTTCATAAGAACGATGTTTCCTGAATCCGTGCTGACTATGTGTCAATAAATCGTTTTCTTCGAGTTACTTCATAACGTTCGAAAACAGTATATATTCCAAAACCCTACTGAAAATCGACGTTAGTGATATGGGCCTGTAATTCAGTGGATTACTCCTACTTCCCTTTTTGGGTATTGGTGTGACATGAGCAATTTTACAGTCTTTAGGTACGGAACGTTCTGTGAGTGAGCGGTTGTATATAATTGCTAAATGTGGAGCTATCACATCAGAATACTCTGAAAGGAAGCTGACTGGTATTCAACCTGGACCGGACGCCTTGTCTTTATTAAGTGATTTAAGCGGCTTTGCAACACCGAGGATATCTACTTCTATGTTTCTCATCTTCGCAGTTGTTCTTTATTGGAATTCAGGAATGTATGCTTCGTCTTGTTTGATGAAGGAGTTTCGGAAAACCGTGTCTAATAACTCTGCTTTAGTGGCATTGTCATCAGTGACTTCACCGTTGTTATCGGGCTGTGAAAGTATTATTTGTCTTGCCACTGGTGTGCTTTATGTATGACCTGAATCTCTTTGGGTTTCTGCCAGATTCCGAAACAAAGTTTCGTTGCGGAAATTGTTAAAAGCATCTCGCATTGAAGTACGCGCTATATTTCGAGCTTCTGCAGAACTTGGCCAATCTTGGGGATTTTGCGTTCTTTTAAATTGGGCATGCTTTTTTCGTTGCCTTTGCATCAGCGATCTGACCCGTTTTGTTTACCATGGAGGATCAGTACCATCACTTATTAATTTACATGGTATATATCTCTCAACTGCCGTCGATACTATCTCTCTGAAATCATTCCACATATTTTCTACGCTTGGGTGATTAGATCGAAAGAGTGGAGACTCTCTCTCAAAAAGGCGTTAAGAGCATTTTCATCAGCTTTTTTAAATAGATGTACTTTGCGTTTCTTCTTGATGGTTGTGGGTGTTACGGTATTCAGCCTAGTAGCAACTGCCTTGTGGTCGCTAATCACTGTATTCGTCATGATACTCCCTATTTGTCCAGGATTATTTGTTGCTAAGAGCTCAAGTATGCTTTCGCAACCATTTACGCTTCGAGTGGGCTCATGAACTAATTGTTCAAAATAATTTTCTGAGAAAGCATTCAGTACAATTTCGGATGACGTTTTATGCCTGCCGCCAGCTTTAAACGTATAATTTTTCAGCATATGGATTGTAGATTGAAGTCACTACCTACTATAACTGTAGGAGTGGGGTATCTATTTGAAATGAGACTCAAGTTTTCTTTGAACTGTTCAGCAACTAATTAATAGTTTAGTCTGATTGTCAAGTGTAACCTCTACCCATACTATTTCGCAGGAACTATCTAATTCAATTTCATTACAAGGAAACTACTGCTCACAGCAAAAAAACTCCACCACCAACTTTACTTAATCTATCCTTTCTGAACAGTTAGGTTGTTTCAAAAAATTTCGGCTGAACTTATTTCCGGCTTTAGCCAGCTTTCCGTACCTATAACTATTTGAGCTTCAGTGCTTTCTGTTAGGCCTTCGAGCTCTCGTTGTTTCCAAATACAGCTACGACAATTTACGATTACAATACCGACTACAACTACCTTACTGTATTTTGTCTGCCTTCTTTTTGACGGACGCCCTTTCTGTGGTTCCCTGAGATTCTCTAACCTAAAAAAGAAAAAAGAAAAAAAGCCCAGTGCCTTCCACACAATGCCCCCGCTACCCGTGTAGCGCTTCCTGTGTCTAATGGACTCCTGACCTATTAAACGGAACCCCGACAATTGAGCTACGTTATACTGGGTTGACACTCTTTCCGGATGGCTGTTAAGACATGTCACAGTTTGCTGACGGTATAAACCGCTTAATGATGCCATCTCAAATGAAAATAAACCTCTTCAGTAAGGGATAATTAGTCAGATTATTAATGACAAAAGTAATCTAAAAATTGTCCCAAAAAATTGTCAGTCCTGTATGTGATAATTATGTACTACTAATTAAAAGGTGTACACACGAGTAGCGTACCTTTAAAAGCACCTACTTCTTTCGTCGCACATATAAGTTATATGTAACGGCGGCATGGGGTAATATCAGATATTACCGGTTTTACCTCACTGCTTTTACTCGGTCTTACCCTACCCGTGAAATTTCTTCTGCATAAGAAACAATGTGAAGAATTGTTTAACATGATATATGTACATAAAGCCTGTTAAAAGTATTATTCATTGTGCTACTAGTTTCAGCTTGTAATGCGACGGTATAAGTTCATTATGGAACAAAAATTGTCACAAAGTAAGATACAGAACCTCAAAAATCGAACAAATTATTTTCTCAGCGAAATTTTCTCAGGCTCAGATTTCAAATGGTTCAAATGTCTCTGAGCACTATGGGACTCAACTGCTGAGGTCATAAGTCCCCTAGAACTTAGAACTACTTAAACCTAACTAACCTAAGGACATCACACACATCCACGCCCGAGGCAGGATTCGAACCTGCGACCGTAGCGGTCGCGCGGTTCCAGACTGTAGCGCCCAGAACCGCTCGGCCACT
Organism: Schistocerca cancellata; assembly: GCF_023864275.1. Classification (NCBI taxonomy): domain Eukaryota; kingdom Metazoa; phylum Arthropoda; class Insecta; order Orthoptera; family Acrididae; genus Schistocerca; species Schistocerca cancellata. The sequence goes on from NC_064628.1 coordinate 485,919,018, forward strand.
CCGGCCGGTTCAGGCTCAGAATGACATGGCTAGTTCTTTCGACTGGTCGTGAATTCAGCCATTAAATTATTATTGACTAAACAACTAATCAATTTTATTACGATTGATTTGTTCTGCATTTATTCCTTAGTCATTCCTTATAACTGTTGTTTGCCATTCGCACTCCGTTCCCCACATTTATTCAAGAAATGTGGCTTTACAAACTGATTCAGTTTCCTCTAATCACGTGATCCACTTTTTTTATGAGTATTCAGTCTTCTGACTGGTTTGAAGTGGCCCTCCACGAATTCCTTTCCTGTGTCAAACTTTCCGACTCATAGTAGCACCTGCACGCTACGCCCTCAATTATTTGCTGGATGTATTGCAGTCTCTGGGTTCCGCTACAGTTTTTATCTTCTACAGTTCCCTCTACTACCATGGAAGTTATTCCATGATGTTTAAACATATGTCCTTTCGTCCTGTCCCTTTTTGCTGCCAGTGATTTCCATATATTCTTCTTCTCGCCGATTTTACGATGAACCTCCTCATTCCTCGCCTTGTCAATCCACGTAATTTTCAACATTCTTCTGTAGCACCACATTTCAAATGCTTCTATTGTCTTCTGTTCCGGTTTTTTCCACACTTCGTATCTCACTGACACACAATGCTGCGCTTCAAACGTACATTCTCAGACATTTCTTCCTCAAATTAAGACCTATGTTTGGTACTAGCAGACTTCTGTCGACCAGGAATACTCTTTTTTCCAGTGCTAGTATGCTTTTTATGTGCTCCTTAGTCCGTCCGTCATTGGTTATTTTGCTGCCTTGGTAGCAGATTTCCCTGAATTCATCTTCGCCGTGACCACCAATTATGATGATATATGTCTCTCAGTTCTCAGGACAATGTTACCAACTCGTAAAGTGAAATATGAGAATTCCTGGTTTGACCTCCGTAGCCGATGGTCTATGGCAGGGTCTAGGCCAGATCGTTTCACCTAAACTCCCGACAGCAGCTAATCATTTCGTTCTTGGTAAAAGAGAGGTAACTCCCTCTCATCGATTCAGAACTCACCGGAAATCGATCGCTAAATAGGTTACAGCACGCTGTCAGTTACAGGCGACAGCAGCGGGTATCCGTAGCCTATAGGCTTCGTAGTCGTCTTAAACAACAAAGGAAATGTACCCTTCTCCGTCGCTGTAACAAGTCGCGCTTTTGAGCAGTGATAAAAATGTTGGCGCCGCTGTAATGGAATACCTGTCGGGGGATAAAACGAGGATAATGGTAGACAACGAGAGAGGGAGAGAGCGCGAGAGGCATTTCGCGAGGAGGGACGTGTTGCGCTAGCCGGCGCGTTCCCCCGAGTGCAGGCGTTGTCCGCGTGAGGGGGCGGCGCCAGGCCGCGGCCCGCAGCCCAGAGCTCGCGGCCCAGCCTATCATTTACGGCAGACGCCTGTCGCCGCCGCGCGCCCGAGATTACAGCACCGCACGCCGGGCTTATTGCCGCCCCACCCCTCCCCCCATACGCCACCTCGATTGGGGCCCGCAGCACGTTCCGCGCTGCGGTACTTACGAAAAGCTAGGCCCATTTCCAACCAGACGTGCGCGTTAGACCCGTGCCTAACCAGCCCCGCCAGAGCACGAAAATACGGGCGTGAACACCGATTTCGTCAGCCATCTGGTTGCAGCCTTTGTATTGCCGATTCTGGCATCTGCATTTCCCGCGACGTTTCCTGCATACCAGGATCGCTATTGGAGAGTAACCTGCGTGTGTGAGAGACTTTTATAAGCACGAGTGACCTACAAGTGACTGAATGTCAGAATCAGAATGTGAAAAGAAAGATTGCGGGAGGGAGGGGGGGTATTTAGGGGAGAGTACGGAAGAACTGAAAAAGGTACCACTCTCATTACATTGAAATTCCTCTTTTACTAAATATGTCGTTCCTTTTGCTTTAATACTGCATTTGGGAGGAACTGGAAGGAGGAAGGGGCGGCAGGAGGAGCAAGAAGTTGTGGTGGTGGTGGTGGTGGTGGTGGTGGTGGTGGTGGTGGCGGTGGTGGCGTTGGTCTCGTCTGGATGAGAGGTCACACGTGAACGTGACCTGGACACAAACTCTATGAAAATGAGGATATCTTATAAAATACAGAAAGGCAAAGACATTGCAGGAAAAAACATTGTGACTTACGTCGCCATCTGAAACAATTTTATTCACTGCTGATTTCAGTCTACGTGCTGCGTGACCATCTTGAGAGGCAACTCTAGCAATCTTTCTTTCCTTTCACAATTGAAAGAAAAACAGCCCTCGGTCACTATTTTTAACAAATTAACCTGCTTTCAACACTGCCAGGAGTGTCTTCCTCAGAATTTAAATCAAAGAATGGTCTATATTCTATAACATGGTCACAGAATTATGACTAAAAACGTATGATAGGTCATAATTCTGTGACCATGTTATAGAATATAGATCATTCTTTGTTTTAAATTCTGAGGAAGACACTCCTAGCAGTGTTGAACCAGGTTAATTTGTTAAAAATAGTGACCGAGAGCTGTTTTTCTTTCAATTGTAACTATTCACGGTCTCTGAACGTGCAGCCATGTACAAAATTTTGCTTTTCTTTCCTTTCTTTTTTTGCGGGCGGTGTATGGGAATGTGTGTTGGTGGTCTATGGGCCTGCAGCCTGCCCAGATGTGCCCCTGTTTCGTGTTAATAAAAAACAAATTCTTCGCAACATAGCGTTCAGAGTTAACAGTTTCAAAAATTTTCTCGCTATTTTAGTTGCCGTTATAACAGATTAAGCAAAAGCCGTCGTTTAGAGAAACTGCAGTTGGCACAGGGACACAAGATTTTTATGAACTCAGCCTAATCCCCACTCCTCCCTCCACCGTCCCCCCACCCCCCTCCCCTTCGGTAGACCGATATCCGTGATTCGACCCTTCAGGTATGTACAAAAGAAACATTACAGGTAAAACGCTAAATATACTGCATAAACTTGTTGTAGCTGGGATTCACAGTCATAAAAATTTTTTTGAAGGATGTCATCTTTACGCCAGTGACTGTTATAAGTTTTTATTACACTATTGCAGTTTCGGCCTTAGGCCATTACCAATTCCTGATATTATGGCTTTAAGCCATGTCAACGTAATGTAAGCTTACTGATGTGGCGTTGCGGCGGCTAACCAATATATGCGCCAGCTCGCTTGAAAAGTGCAGGCACCAGGGGGTGGGGCTACAACGTCATCGCAGGCGAATCATAGAGCGTAGTATGCAACCTTTTTATGGAAGACTTGGCGGAAAAAGCACTTCAGTCGGCGGTGTTGAAACCTAAATGATTCTGGAGGTATGTGGATGACACATTGGGGTAGGCCCAAATGAGACAGCAGCGCTTCCTGCATTTCTGGAACACCTTACTCCCTCCATCCGAGCATTTACTCCACCGTGGAAGTGGAGAGAAATGGAGACCTCCCGTTCTTGGATGTCTTGGTCCGCAGAAAATAAGATGGATCTTCGGGACACAGTGTGTTCCGTGAACCAACTCGTAGTGACCAATATCTACGAACTCCATCACTCACATAAATGCAGTGGAGTATTGTGGACTCTCATTTATAGAGCTAGAGTTATCTCAGATGCAACGAGCTTACCAGCAGAGCTTAGTCATTTTTCTGCATTTGTTCGAAACGGGTACTCTGATAAACAGATCCGTAATGCATTTCAACCTGCACCCTCTAAATCTCAAGAACAGCCAGAGGAAACGGAGAACTCCACGGGAATGGTTTTTCTATCTTGTGTTAGTGGTGTGTCCTTCAAATCGGCAGGCTATTCAAGAAACATCAAATAAAATGTGTCTTTCACCCTACAGCGCGAGTACAAACGATGTTGGGTTCTACTAAAGATGAGCTAGGTCTAAGGAGGCCAGGGATGTATAAAATTTAGTGCCAGTGTGAGAAATCGTACATTAGCCAGACGTGTCGCTCTGTTAAAGACAGATGAGCTGTACATAGACGTCACACCAGCTTGGGCCAGCCAGAAAAGTTTGCCTTTTTCTTGATGCAATAATTTAGCAACAGAAGTATGTATTGTAGAAATTTATTTTATGAACTTCTTATGTGCTACCAGTTTCGGCATTACATTGATGCAATCTTCAGGCCCCACACGTCATAGTCGTTAAAACGCTGTACATCGATGTTTGAGAGCAGTTGCATAACGATTTGATTCACGGATCCAGTTATATGGCTCCTTCCGTGTACAGCGTTTTTACGACTATGACGTGTGGGGCCTGAAGATTGCATCAATGTAATGCCGAAACTGGTAGCACATAAGAAGTTCATAAAATAAATTTCTACGATACATACGGTTGTTGGTAAAGTATTGCATCAAGAAATACATGCCAGCTGTTTTCCCACGGTCCATAATGGATCAAGGAAGAGTAGAAAAGTCTGCGGTTGCGGAATAGTGTCTCGACACGAGACATAGCATGAACTACGGAAAGACAAAGATACTTTCGTCCGCCTCCACGTACTAGACTTCATCATTAAAGAAGCAGTCGTAATACGTTTCAGTAACGACGTTATTAATAGAGACACAGGATTTCAACTGCAAAAGGCATAGGAACCAGCACTGACGGCACTAGGGCATTGTCGTCAGCAGACGATGGAATCCGCGTTTACACAGACGGAGAATCGGAGTCCACTCATTTAAGCTGGGCGCCAAAGCTCTAACCGCAGGCGCGCTGGGCCGCGATTTGTCGCCGCGCTTTTGCCCAATCGCGCACGCGAACACCGTGGCTTTTTCCCTGGCATGGGGCGCTGGATGTCGCTGTACTTTATGATTCGTCTGCGATGACTTTATGGCCTCACACATTTGCGCCTGCAATTTCCTTGCGAACCACCGCGAATATTGGCGATCCACTGCAGCTACTCGTCACTAAGCATCTGAAGATAACGGGCACCTGTCTCGTTGAAATACTATGCTGCTCTCACATTACTGTGCGACGCGATGCCTGTGGAGCAATGAAGCAGTTATTACGTCGAGCAAGTCTCAAACAACAGGGTAAATATACTGATTGTATCTAAGATACACACGTAAAAAAAGTTTTGCATCACCCCTGTTCCCAGAACTCCTGAAAATAGACGTTGACTGTGGATATTGTATCAAAGACACAGTCTCTTTGACTTTCAGAGATGTCACTAAACACGCCCAATGACGTAAACAACCATGCATGAGCAGCGCCTATTATGTGGAGTGGGTCCGACAGCCGATCAGTTCCAGTCATTCCACCAGGAAGGAGGTACACGGCTCGTGTTGTCTGTAGTTCAACCATGTCTAGACGGTCAATACCGCGGTTCGATGGCATCCGCATTATTACTTTGTGCCAGGAATGACTCTCAACGGAAGCTTCCAACGTCTCGGAGTGAACCAAAGCGATTTTGTTCGGACACGAAGGTACAGAGAGACAGGAATTGTCGATGACATATCTCGCTCAGGCCACCCAAGGGCTACTACTGCACTGGATGACCGCTACCTACGGATTATGACTCGGAGGAACCCTGAGAGTAACGCTACCATATTGAATAATGCTTTTCGTGCAGCCACAGGACGTCGTGTTACGACGCAGACTGTGCGCAATAGGCTGCATTATGCGCAACTTCACTCTCGATGTCCGTGGCGATGTCCATCTTTGCAATCATGAAACCATGTAGCGCGGTACAGATGGGCCCAACAACATGCCGAATGGACCGCTCAGGATTGGCATTACGATGTCTTCACCGATGAGTGTCGCATATGCCTTCATCCGGACAATCGTCGGAGACTTGTTTGGAGGCAACCCGGTGAGGCTGAACGCCTTAGACACACTGTCTAGCGAGTGCAGCAAGGTGGAGGTTCCCTGATGTTTTGAGGTGGCCTTATGTGGGGCCGACGTACACCGCTGGTGGCCGTGGAAGGTGAAGTAACGGCTGTAGTATACTTGAATGGCATCTTCCGACCGATAGTACAACCATATCGGCCGCAAATTGCCGAGGCATTCGTCTTCATGGACGACATTTCGCGCCCCCATCGTGAACATCTTGTAAATGACTTCCTACAGAATAACAACATCGCTCGGCTATAATGGCCAGTGTGTTCTCCAGACATGAACCCTATCTAACATGCGTGGACGACGTGGCCCACTAACCACTCTGAGGGATCTACGCCGAATCGCCGTTGAGGAGTGGGACAATATGGACCAACAGTGCCTTGATGAACTTGGAGATAGTATGCCACGGTGAGTACAGGCATGCATCAATGGAAGAGGACATGCTACTGGGTATTAGAGGTACCGGTGGGTACAGCAATCTGGACCACAGCCTCTGAAGATCTCGCTGTTGGTGCTACAACATGCAACGTGTGGTTTTCATGAGCAATAAAAAGGACGGGAATGATGTTTATGTTGATCTCTATTCCACTTGTCTGTACAAATTGTGGAACTCTCGGAAAGGAGGTGATGATAAACTTTTCTTGTTGTGTATATTTAACTGTATATTGGAAACCAACATCCCAAGCAGTATTATTTCAAATATGTGCGTATTTTACTCAAGCCATTTGTCATTGTACTACACTGGCCATTAAAATTGCTACATATGAAGATGACGTGCTACAGACGCGAAATTTAACCAACAGGAAGAAGATGCTGCGATATGCAAATGATTAGTTTTTCAGAGCATTCGCACGAGGTTGGCGCCGGTGGCGACACCTACAACTTGCTGACTTGAGGAAAGCTTCCAACCGATTTCTCATACACAAACAGCAGTTGACCGGCGTTGCCTGGTGAAACGTTGTTGTGATGGCTCGTGTAGGGTGGAGAAATACGCACCATCACGTTTCCGACTTTGAGAAAGGTCGTATTGTAGCCTATCGCGATTGCGGTTTATCGTACCGCGACATTGCTGCTCACGTTGGTCGAGATCCAATGACTGTTAGCAGAACATGGAATCGGTGGGTTCAGGAGGGTAATACGGAGCGCCGCATTGGATCCCAACGGCCTCGTATCACTAGCAGTCGAGATGACAGGCATCTTATCCGCATGGCTGTAACGGATCGTGCAGGCACGTCTCGATCCCTGAGTCAACAGATGGTGATGTTTGCAAGACAACAACCATCTGCCCGGAAAGTTCGACGACGTTTGCAGCAGCACGGACTATCAGCTCGGAGACCGTGGCTGCGTTTACCCTTGACGCTGCATCACAGACAGGAGCGCCTGCGATGGTGTGCCAACGACGAACCTAGGTGCACAAATGGCAAAAGATCATTTTTTCGGATGAATCCAGGTTCTGTTTACAGCGTCATGATGGTGGCATCCGTGTTGGGCGACATCGCGGTGAACGCACATTGGAAGCGTGTATTCGTCATCGCCAAACTGGCGTACCACCCGGCGTGATGGTATGGGTTGCCATTGGTTACACGTCTCGGTCACCTCTTGTTCGCATTGACGGCACTTTGAAGAACAGTATGTTACGACTCGTGGCTCTACCCTTCATTCGATCCCTGCGAAACTCTACATTTGAGCAAGATAATGCACGACCGCATGTTGCAGGTCCTGTACGGGGCTTTCTGGATACAGAAAATGTTCGACTGCTGCCCTGGCCAGCACATTTTCCAGATGTCTCACCAATTGAAATCGTCTGGTCAATGGTGGCCGAGCAACTGGCTCGTCACAATACGCCAGTCACGACTCTTGATGACCTGCGGTATCGTGTTGAAGTTGCATGGGCAGCTGTACCTGTACACGCCATCCAAGCTCTGTTTGACTCAATGCCCAGGCGTATCAACGCCGTTATTACGGCCAGAGGTGGTTGTTCCGGGTAATGATTTCTCAGGATCTATGCACCCACATTGCGTGAAAATGTAATCACATGTCAGTTCTAGTATAATATATTTGTCCAATGAATAGCCGTTTATCATCTGCATTTCTTCTTGGTGTAGCAATTTTAATGGCCAGTAGTGTAGATACTCTTACTGGTAGTCTTTAACGGATGCTGACAGTGAATTTCTGATATATACGGCGTAAAGATACAGTCGTGTTCTGCAATGTATTTGTGAACACCGTCATCTCCGGAAATGCGTATAGTAAAAGTAAACGTGAAGTCTGTGACACGAGACTGTGACTGGGCTATTGGCCTGACACCAGGTAGAGTGCAGCCTTTCTACGTCGCGGCACTAGGAGGAGGAGCGGTGGCGGGTCTTTCGTTCCAGTAGCGTTTTACCCCCAGGAAAGATACCGGGTAATCATTTGGTAGCACGCTGAGCGAACCTGGAGTCGTCCTGGAGGGACTGGATCAAGGATAACCCATATACCTATCCAGGACTGAATCTGGGACTTCTTTGACCGGAGTCTAGTGCTCTACTCGCTAGACCACCATGGCCACCTTATCTGTGTATTTCCATCAGTCTATTAGTGATGAATATCTGAAAGTAATGGATTTTAACCAGCCTGTGACCTAGCATTTGTATTTTATTGTTCCGTGCATAGTAATGGTATTTAGAAGAATGAGATTTTCACTCTGCAGCGGAGCGTGCGCTGATATGAAACTTCCTGGCAGATTAAAACTGTGCGCCCGACCGAGACTCGAACTCGGGACCTTTGGACGAGATACTGGCAGAAGTAAAGCTCTGAGACCGGGCGTGTGTCGTGCTTCGGTAGCTCAGTTGGTAGAGCACTTGCCCGCGAAAGGCAAAGGTCCCGAGTTCGAGTCTCGGTCGGGCACACAGTTTCAATCTGCCAGGAAGTTTCAGTAATGGTATTTGTCTGTGAATGTTTACTTTAGGCAGTAATTATATCTGTCATTGAACATTTATTTCATTAGACCTATTGAGGTAGATAAAGATGACGATGAAGACTGAAAGCAGTTGTGAATGAAGTTGTTTAGTTAGGGTGTTTAAGGTAATCATTACAGAATCATTAGTCCAACACATCACAGCTGTAGTGCACCGATTAAAATATCCTTGTATCAGTGTTATTCATAGTGAGCAGACAATAAACACAGTAGCACTAAAGAGAATCGCAGTCTCAGCTATAAATATGTGATGTAGTAACTCAACACAAAATAAGCAACACTACATATGTGATACACCACCTTGCTCTACGGGTATCAATGGGTAGTTTTTGTTTTCTGCATCTTTCCACCCAAGAAATGTCGAGCTCTTAATTAAAGATATTTTTCTGTGACGTGTTGTGTAAATGACAAACTGAATGTACTAGTGTGTATTAATTGCGATTATAATGTTAGGTTTCATCTATCTTACGATGCTTGAGAGAAATGAGACAACAGGAGAGGCATCTAGTCAGAACAGCTGTAATATGGATTATAGATGTCGAGAGGATGTCGTTATCAGGAGAAAGAAAACTGGCGTTCTACGGATCGGAGCGTGGAATGTCAGATCCCTTAATCGGGCAGGTAGGTTAGAAAATTTAAAAAGGGAAATGGATAGGTTAAAGTTAGATATAGTGGGAATTAGTGAAGTTCGGTGGCAGGAGGAACAAGACTTCTGGTCAGGTGACTACAGGGTTATAAACACAAAGTCAAGATTTAACTTCAAGAATAAAAAAGTGACGTCAATAATTCATATCAAATGTGAATCTACTTTAAAGCAAAAATAAAAAGGTTTTTATTGGTTTTGGGAAGTGAATAAGAAAAGCTCTGTTCCACACCGCTAAAACGTATATTCGCCTAAGCAAAAGTAATACTCTGGCAGCAGGCAGCACATAGGAAAAAAATTTCCACATTCCAAAGTCGAAATAGGCCTTATTAAAGTTAATAGTTTAGAGAATTCAGTAGTGGCTATACTGTTTTATGACTGTGATTAGTACGAGAACTTATTGCACCTGGAGTCTCTCGTAAATATCAAATTAGTGCTATTCAGTGATTATCATTCGACAGCTGTAGGTTTAATAGTTGTGGAATTTAATGGTCATAGCGTTCCCGATTTTAACAGTCTACTAGTATGATGGTCACCCTGGGCGTATCATATACCACCTTGTACCAAACACAGTGAAAAATATTACAAAGACTAATGATATGTAATTAATGTTAGTCGTCACTGCCACGTTACGTAGCCGATATAACAGGAATGAAGAAACCGTATGTGACACCGCATGACTAAGTACAATTTTGGTGTGGTATATTAGTGAGAGATAGCTTGTTGGAATCGGGTTGTGAAAAAATCGATCACTCAGTGGGGGCGGGAAAACAGTTTCCTGTCGCTGTCTCCTTGCGTTCCTCTGGAACACAAAAATAGGTGAGCTCCTCCCCACTCTTAACGAAAAACGACGTTCAGTAACGTACTAAACAATGAAGAAAAGAATTCAGGCGGAACCCAACACTTCTGTACTAAACTTGTCACTTTATAACGAGACGTTAATTTAAGGTTAAAAACTGACACTAGGAAGTCCCCACAAGTACTGCCTTTGTAGTGCGAGCAGTCTCATTTCTTTTGTGCCGATTCGGAATACCGGTCTCGGAAGCAAACGATGCAGAAACTAGGTGTAATTTTTAGATTTACGGGATTGGGATTAGATAATTATAGCCTGTAGAGAGGCAATCAGTTGCGCATTACGGACGGTCAAGAAGATCATGATTGAACCTTGTAACTTAATTTTTTATTGCTTTAAGTTCGTTACCTTATTTTTCCTCTTCTGCCTAATTCCACTCTCTCAGCCTGACACTACTTGCCATTAGCAGTACCTCTGACAAGGAATGGTACCATTTTTGTTACTTTACACGTACACTACCGCTCATTAATTTCAATACACCCTGGTATTTCAGATTTACAACACAAATGGTTCAAATGGCTCTAAGCACTGTGGGACTTAACATCTGAGGTCATCAGTCCCCTAGACTTAGAACACCTTAAACCTAACTAACGTAAGGACATCACACACATCCATGCCCGAGGCAGGATTCGAACCTGTGACCGTAGCGGTCGCGCGGCCCAAACTGTAGCGCCTAGAACCGACGGCCACTCCGTCCGGCTGCAACACAAACCAAACGTTATTTCTCACAAAATATAATTATATTAACTTCCACATACATAGCACAAACACAATCATATTTTACTTTCATCAAAGTATCCTCCTTTGGATTTAATGACTCCCTTACAAACCCGAGGCATGCGGTCAGTCGGCTTTTGTAGGTATCGTGAATCTATATGTTTCCACACATCCTTAACAATATTCCAGAGATGTTCCTTGCTGGATATATTAACTTCCCTGATACGTCTGTCCACTTCATCCCAGACCATTTCAATGGGATTACAATCCGGGCTTTGGGACGGCCATACCGTATCATTCAGTACTTTCTGTTTTTCCTTTGATGCAATGTAGTGCGTACAGTATGCCGACAGATGTTCTGGGTCATTATCCTGTTGTAAGGTGAACCCTTTCCCTATTAAGCGCAATCCACTTCGCATTGCATGATACTGAAGTATGCGGTGGGACTGGCTCTGATTCACAATGTCGCCAACTCTATCCGGCAAAACATCCCCAAACCATAATAAAACCTCCATCGTCTTTAACTGTAGGTAGAACACAGCTGGGCTACAATTTCCCCTACTAATTGGCGAACAAATATTCTCCTTCTGGTTCCAAAAATCTTGAACTTCAATTCATCGGCGAATAACACCTTCGTCCACCTTCCGATGTCCAATTACTATGTTTTCTAGCCCATTCAAGTCTCTTCTGTATATTTATGCACCTTAGAAGGGGTTTTCTTGCTGTGACACATTCTTTCAAGCCAGCTTAAGTCAGTCTCCTTCATATTGTTACAACAGATATTGTTGTCTTCGTTTCTAACAATTCTGCACGAATTTGGGGCGCTGTTTTGAATCTATTTCTCTTACCGGTAATTCTGATATATTTATCATCACTTTTAGTTGTTTTACGAAGTCGTCCTGGTCGTGGTATGTCCTTACTGCTACCTGTTGCCTTCTGGCGGTGATGGGTGTATTGCACTCCTCGTATAGACACACTACACCATTTCACAAATTGGCGAATAGATAAACCTGATTGGCTAAGTGCTACAATTGTAGCCCGTTTTTCTATCGATATCTGTGCATTCGTTGAGCCATATTAACGATGTGCGCACTTCAGTGTCACGAAGGAACTGACGTGCAGGAACCAAATGTTATGTATCGTAGCAATGCTTGCCGTTCGCTGCGGACATCACAGGTGCACCAAATGCGGCGCCCGTCGGCAAATACTCGTAGGTAAACAAACATATCAGATAGGTACATAACGTATTTGTACACAACATTTTTTGTTGAATACTATTGTATTCCAGAAACAAAAATCGTGACATGTGTACAACTGTTGTTCTAGTCTTTTGCTTCCTCACCTGTACCCACGGTATTAGAGTTTATCTGCAGAGAACTAGATGTCATGTATTGGGTGTATTGAAATTAATGAGCGGTAGTGTATATCTTAGGCAAAGATATCTTCCAATTGGTTCTGTGCACTCGCGAAGTTCTACATGCATTAAGGCCATAAGTATTCGCTCAACATTCTTGCGTCTTGTAAATAATAGATTTCAGCTTTCAGTTGTCCTTTTGAAATTTTATTGGCAGATCTAGATTTCAGCTAGAAACTAGCCATTCTCAATGCATTATCATTTTTGATCAATGTTGGTCGGGCTTCATCCACAGTTCAATGAATTAGTATTCAATACATAAAGATGACAACTTGGAAAAATAAGCGGTGTTGAAACTTTCTAGCTGTCTATTCAACAAAGAGAGGTTCATCTTAAATCCAATCTGAAATTAACACGTTTCCACCTGTAACGCTCAATTCAAAATATTCATACGAAATGTTATGACCCAGAGGAAGACCAAATCTGCTGTCTACCGTTAGTCTTTCAGTTCGGCAACAGGGTTATCACTCATGTCCATGTATTTCACTCTGAATTTCTAAAAAAGTCTCTCAAGGACTTTACCTCGGCTCAGCCAGCGTACTTCACTTTCAAACGGTAAATAGCCACAAATGCTCTCCAGATAGACCAAAAAGAACAGCAATTATTTGTGACTCTAAAGTGGAATGCAGTTGTGAAGTTTCTCGTGTTCTGCCAATAAAAAGCGAGTGGCATCCCGTATGAACGAAATGATTGTAAATTTGATTTGTTCTTCGCTAACAGTTTCTTACAGCCTCAAGATAACAGATTCACGGCCGACGACTGTAGAAGACTGCAGGTCGGTGAACATTTACACAAATCAAAGTTTTACATCACCCCTGTCCCCAGAACTCCTGAAGACAGACGTTGACTGTGGATATTGTATCACTGATACTGCCCCTTTGACTGTTCAGAGATGTCATTAAACCCGGCCAAAGATGTAAACAACCATGCATGAGCAGCGCCTATTAGGTGGAGGGGACGACAGCCGATCAGTTCCAGTCATTCCAACAGGAAAGGAGGTACACGGCTCGTGTAGTCTGTGTAGTTCAACCATGCCTAGGCGGTCAATACCATCGATGGCGTCCGCATTGTTACTTTGTGCCAGGAAGGGCTCTCAACAAGGGAAGTGTCCAGGCGTCTCGGACTGAACCAAAGCGATGTTGTTTAGACAAAGAGGAGATACAGAGAGACAGGAACTGTCGATGACATACCTCGCTCAGGCCGCCCAAGGGCTACTACTGTAGTGGATAACAGCTACCTATGGATCATGGCTCGGAGGAACACTTACAGTAACGCCACAAAGTTGAATAATGCTTTTCGTGAAGCCACTGGACGTCGTGGTAAGTCTCAAACCGTGCGCAATAGGCTGCATTATACGCATCTTCACTCGCGACGTCCATGGCGAGGTCTGTCTTTGCAACCACGACACCATGCAGTGCGGTACAGACGGGCCCAAAAACATGCCGAATGGACTGTTCAGGATTGGCATCACGTTCTCTTCACCGATTAGTGTCGCATATGCCGCCAACCAGACAACCATCGGAGACATGTGTGGAGGCAACCCATTCAGGCTGAACGCCTTAGACACACTGCCCAGCGAGTGCAGCAAGGTGGAGGTTCCCTAATGTTTTGGGGTGGCCTTATGTGGGTCGACGTTCGCCGCTGGTTGTCATGCAAGGCGCCATAACGGCTGTACGAAACGTGAATGCCATCCTCCGACCGATAGTGCAACCATATCGGCAGCAGATTGGCGAGGCATTCGTCTTCATGGACCACTCGGAGGGGTCTACGCCGAATCGCCGCTGAGGATTGGGACAATCTGATGATCTTTGATGAAATTGTGGATAGTATGCCACGGCGAATACAGGCATACATCAACGCAAGAGGACGTGCTACTGGGTATTAGAGGTACTGGTGTGTACAGCAATTTGGACCACCACCTCTGAAGGCCTCGCTGTATGGTGGTACAAGCGATGTGTGGCTTCCATGAGCAATAAAAAAGGAGGAAATGATGTTGATGTTTATCTCTATTCCAATTTTTGTACAGGTTCCGGATCTTTTGGGACCGAGGTTATGCAAAACTTTTTTTGATGTGTGTATTAGAACTATTGCACTTCACTCAGAGCGGTCAAGCAAATACGCACCTCGCATTTACTGCAATTTTAGTACAAATGAGATCAGTGACACGTCATCTGTGGTATTACAGAGGAGGTATGAAAGAGAGAAGTATTTTTGAGGGGAAAGGGTTTATCATACTTAAATCCCTGTCTCTCTAACCGTTTCAACTTGCGTAAGACGCTTAGTGTGCTTCAAAGCCCTGAACATAACGAAAAAAGTCGCTTTTCAGAGACATTACAACACCTTTCACGCAAAAGGTTACGGACACTTGGAAATTGACGAGCGGGAGGGAATTGAAAAAACTAAAGAAACCTCTGTTAAAGTGATTTGACTGTAATAAGTATTCTCCATATGCGAACAGAGAAACAAACTCCTGAACGATTTTTCCCAAGAATTTTAAGTGATAATAAATTTTTATTTTCAGGAGGAACAGTCATCTATCGCATCTGCAAATCCCAAGTATTTATCATATTTTATTTTAGGTCACCAAAGCGTTGCGCTTTTTCACTGAAGGAGAGTTATAACAATGTGTTTGATTAAATGGTTCAAATGGCTCTGAGCACTATGGGACTCAACTGCTGTGGTCATAAGTCCCCTAGAACTTAGAACTACTTAAACCTAACGAACCTAAGGACATCACACACATCCAT
Source organism: Schistocerca cancellata (assembly GCF_023864275.1). NCBI lineage: Eukaryota > Metazoa > Arthropoda > Insecta > Orthoptera > Acrididae > Schistocerca > Schistocerca cancellata. Next base: position 485,934,177 of record NC_064628.1, read on the forward strand.
GCCCGAGGCAGGATTCGAACCTGCGACCGTAGCGGTCGTGCGGTTCCAGACTGTAGCGCCTTTAACCGCTCCGCCCCTCCGGCCGGCCATGTGTTTGGTATCTGCAGCGGAGCATATAGCTCCTGAGAGGCTTGGAAGTGTTTAAGACGGTTAGTTTCTCTCGTTCAACTGTTCGGAGCAGAATTCAAGAAAAAGCTACTAAAGTTTCAGTTAAGGTAATGGTTCTTGCAAAAAATGGATTGTGTTTTCTTTGAATCTGTATGTGTGCATAGACATTTCTGATACTACTTTGTTGGCCGTTTACATTCGCGGAGAAGATAGTAGTCCAAACATCACAGAGGAACTAATGATTTGGTTCCGTAGAAAGACACTGGAATAGGAGCAGATATTGTCGCTTGTATGGTTCAAATGGCTCTGAGCACTATGGGACTTAACATCTGAGGTCATCAGTCCCCTAGAACTTAGAACTACTTAAACCTAACTAGCCTAAGGACGTCACACACATCCATGCCCGAGGCAGGATTCGAACCTGCGACAGTAGCGGTCGCGCGGTTCCAGACTGAAGCGCCTAGAAGCGCTCGGCCACACGGCCGGCGTCGCTTGTATGCAAGAGAGTGTTGAAAATATGGGTCTGCAATGGAGGGATCTAGTTATTGTGTCTACACATGGCGCAACAGCTATGGTTGGGCGAAATATCGGTTTCGTGACAACTAGGAGAGATTGTAAAATTGTAGCTCATTGCACATGAGATTTTTGCAATACATTTCATTCCACACCAAGAGAATTTATGTTCCAAAATTGTGAACATGAGGGAAGTGATAAGTTTTATAGCTCGTACAACAATTTTTATCCACAGTCATGCTCTCAAACACGCGACGTGCCTATTTGCTTCCATCACCCTGAGTGGAATTCTTAAGTTCTACCACATGTTCACCAACCTGTAGTCTTCTACAGTTGTCCCATGCGCAGTAAATAGCACGTAGGTTGTTAATCCGTTATCTACAAGCTGTAAGATACAGTTAGCGAGGAACTGTTATTTTAGAAATAATTATATTTCCAATCAGTTCGTTCGTGCGGGATGCCATTCGCTTTTTATTGGCAGAACATTAGAAACTGCACAATTACATTCCACTTTAGAGTCACAAATAATTTCTATTCTTCAAAAAATTAATGGACAGCGTATTTCCGTAATTTAAGCTCTCACATTTACAAACTATACATTGCAAATTGAGTCTTAACTGATACCGCGGCAGACAACATGTCTCTCCTCCGCCACCGCCGAACCAGCTCTATTTTTACAAACCGTGGATTACTTTTTTTTATTTCTTATGGGCCTTAACTGCTAAGGTCATCAGTCCCTAAGCTTACACACTACTTAACCTAAATTATCCTAAGGACAAACCCACACACCCAGGCCCGAGGGAGGACTCGAACCTCCGCCGGGACCAGCCGCACAGTCCATGACTGCAGCGCGTGAGTCCGCTCGGCTAATGTCGCGCGGCCGTGGATTACTAATCACATCTGACACTGACCGCCGTCTGTCCTCCGACACTGCCGAATCAGTTCTGATCTTACAGCCGAACAGCGTTGCCAACCGTAGAACTTTTTTCCTCGTACATAAATAGCCAAAAACCTCGTACTTTGGCTTACATACCTCGTTCGTTTATCAAGCATTTAAAATGTTATAAAACCAAAAGTAAGACGCATTGAATGTGTGTGAATTTAGTTGACATTTGTTAATTTAAAAATTTTCGAATTAAACAAATAAAATGTTACGGTGGCCGCATTTTCCAGACCCAAATCCTGGACACATTACTCGTCACGGCTGTTCGGGCCTGGGGGGAGTGGGGGGGTGGGGAGGGGGTGGTAGAGGCGGTGAGATGAGACGTACTGGAATGCGTGAATGCTTAATATCGATTAGCAACTGTGATGTAATTTTATTTCACTCTCGGAAGTGCAAAGGATTCGCAAATCGCATTTATACATTGAGGTAAAATGAGAACTCACATTGATAAATAGTTTCACGACGAGATATAACAGTTAGGTGATAATTTATTAGTTTATAAAATTACACAGGTACATGATAAATTATTATTTGGACGATCTTTAAGGCACTTTAGTTACTTGTTCTGTTAGCTGACTGGAGTATATTCCCCTGTCATTGGCGGGAAAAACCTCTTCGTTGCTTGTGCAAATTTTTGGTGACGCTGAAGCATTTTTCGTTCCTGGCTTACCATTAGAGGCGCGACTTAGGCCACGACACCGCCACAGATCACACAACTGTGGCGCCATCTAACCTATATTTGCATACAAGAATGAAATTTTTTGTAGTATTCTCTAGTCTTAGTTTATGTCTCCAAATATAATATCGGGTACATCCTCAGTCTCACTGACATCGTTCTTATGTTGCCGTGTAATTTTTCTCTAGTCATATGGCTCTATATTTCTTTCGTCGGTTCAAAATTGACGCAATTTCCAGTACGTGTTGGTCCTTTTGCGCTCTATGCAGCAAGAATTGTTCGTTCACACTCTCCACAGTGAACCAGTTTCTTGTCTGTTTTTATCAACTTAACCTTACTGAAAACTCGCTCGCGGTCAGCATTTGTATGAGGTAGGGACAGGGCAGTTACAGCAAAAAGAGCCAGCTCAGAAAATCTTCAGTGTTTAGTAAAAGATCCAAAAACTTATCTGGCTCATTAATTTCATTCAATCCTTCAGGATACCGAGCTTGTGCGTTTGGCAGCCGTCTCCACTGATCGTCTATATATATATATATATATATATATATATATATTGCGTGATCATATGGTGCAATTATCAGCGGATCCACTGCAATAAGAGATATTAATGCTGGGAAACGGCTCCTGAAATTTTGAGAGAGCGCTGCTTCTGGTTTGAAAACTTGTAACATTGACAGGACAGGATCCTCCATGTTGTATAGGTTTTTAATTCTGTGGCAGCAACTCTGTAGAAATTTTTGCAACATGAGAAGAATTGTTCAATATCTGCCGGATGTCTGACCACATCTAGATATCTTAAGAACTCGTACACTTTGACGCCAAGGTACAGTTCAGTGTTATGGAGCTGATGTCGCTGACTTTCAGGGTCTATTTCACCTAGGTTTGGCCTCATGACACAGTCATGTTGTAAATAACGCAATAGGATTTCCTGGTAAAGTTCACGTATTTTCACATGTAGATTGGAAATTACTTTCTCGCTTTGAAATTCCAGAATGAGTTTATTAAATAAAGGGAGCGAGCATTCAAGGAACCAAAAGTAAATTTGCAGAATGAGGTGCTGAGTTTTTCAGAAATAAATACTGCTCGATTTCGCACATCGGCTTTGGCTTTAAATGCACAATTTGTCGTGAAATCGATAAAAAGTAGACTTAGGGCTTCCCACTGCTCTAATATTCTTTTAGCCACTGCTGACAGTGAAAGTACTCTTGTCTGAGATGGCTCAAGAATTTTGTGGGGCTCCACTTCAACAAATGACTGCAAGTTACGAAAATCGAACTGGCTTTTATCACTGTGTTTAAAAAAGTTACAAATATCACGAGTTAGTTGCTCTACACTTTCAGGTAACTGTTTACATCCTTTGCTGGCACACAAATGGGCTGAGTGACAAACACTTTTCACTATTGTGATTCCTTTAAAATGTGTAACTTCCAAAATGTGCTATATATTTTTTGAGCTTCTTGATCAAAATAGCAAGCAGTTTTGACCGTTGAAATGTCGGTTGTCTCGTGCGTCGTGACCGAAAAGTTTTAATTTTTTATTTTTTGGGCTAATTCTGCTTTATGACCTTCTTCAACAACGTCCTTTACCACTGCTGATACTTTAGTTCGTCTGAGCTCTATTTCCTTAATTAATCTAGAATCCGTCACAAATTCTTTTAATAAAGATATCAAATGGTCAGCAACCGAAAATGCAATTTTATGCTCTGCAAAAAAGCAACAAGTTTAAATTCGGCTCGAGCTTTTTCTTTATTTTGTGGAGCTACACTTTTTTGGAATACAGGCGATGTTAATGTTTGCGTTTTTACACTAGAACCAGGTTTGTAGTTTGTATATTTTTGGTAGTGGCGTGAGTTTTCAAATTAGATATTTCAAAAAAATGGCTCTGAGCACTATAGGACTTAACATCTGAGGTCATCAGTCCCCTAGAACTTTAGAACTACTTAAACCTAACTAACCTAAGAACATCACACACATCCATGCCCGAGGCAGGATTCGAACCTGCGACCGTAGCAGTCGCGCGGTTCCGGACTGAAGCGCCTAGAACCGCTCGGCCACAACGGCCGGCTAGATATTTCAGTTACCATCGATGTTCGGAAGCAAAATGCACACTTAAATTTAATAAACATTGGTGTCTGGCAAAATCCAGTCATTAAGAGCCAGATCCTTTAACCACTGATGTCAAAAATTTTGTGAGCAATGCTGCGATGATGTGTTACCTTCCTTTTTTCTTGTCCAGCTGCCTTTTCTGGGTATTTTTCTTGGTGGAGTAAGGGTACAGGAACGGCCACTGACTTCCTCCCAATCACTCATAATTGTAGGTAAACAGGGAGCACAAACAATTAGACAATGGAACAGAGAAAAGCAGATACTGCTATATACGGCGAGGCGGGCTGTTGTCAGTGCCGGAAACACATCTGCGTTGAACTATTGATGCACTGTGAGCTCAGCGCGCTGTAACAATCGCCCGATTTCGTTAAACAGCGTTGCATATGTTTTCGCGTTAAAAAGTGTGGATACTTCATTATGAAATATCTACTGAAATAATACCGCACCACGCACTGTTAGACCGCATATGTTGCCAGCGCTACGGTTTAAGTTCGGTAATTTTCGGTAAGCATCGGAGGAAGGGGCCATCTACTCTAGGCTGAGTAGTACTTTCGCTTTTGTGATAGTCAGAGACGACAAACACGAATAACGTAATTTTTTCCTCGCGGATTTCCGGCTAACTAACCATAGGGAAGACACCTTTCTCTATTAAATGATGAGACGTTTCTTTAGAGGTAGCTTAGACTAGACTTTCAGTATTCGATTGCATATCTTTCCTCAATTTTTTATGTTGCTGAAGGCCACTGAAACGAAAATTAATATCAATGAGAAAAAAATAATTTTATTTCCATTGGACTTCCTCGTGCTCATTGTCACGTGCTCTAGTGTGCAAAATTCGAAACCTAGTTAAAATTAATTCCAGAGATAGGCTTTACAACTAATTATGTTTTATGAATTGCAAATAAATAAAGATTTAGTAATGTCATTATTACAATAAAACAATTAATTTATTTAGTAATAAGAAAGTCACAGGCATGTAGCGTTTATTTTAGAAATTAAAATTGCAACTCAAAAATGCAAAAATTTAGCAACAGAACCGCTAATTTTCGAGAAGATTGCGCCATATTTAGGAAATGAACGAGTCTAATGTATTACTATAGAGAATAGATCTATACTCCTCGAGTATTATTATGTTTAATAGTTTCTGAATTGCTGAGAACCACGTAACAGTGATATGGCTTCTTCGCAGTATTGCCAACGGGCACGCAGTCTTCGCTTATTGTGGTGTAAACAGCACGAAAGTAAACACGTTTGCTGAAAGGCGTTGATTTGATGGAAGAGACCACACAGCGAGGTCATCTGTCTCATCGGATTAGGGAAGAGTGGGGAAGGAAGTCGGCAGTGCCCCTTCAAAGGATCCACATCGCCCTTTTCCTGAAGTGATTTTAGGAAAATCAGGGAAAACCTGAATCAGGATGGCCGGACGCGAGATTGAACCGTCGTCCTCCCGAATACGAGTCCAGCGTGCTAACCACTGCGCCATCGCGCTCGGTCATATGCTGAAAACGCGTATTTATGCAGTTTATATTAGATTACGGTAATTTTTTATATCAATGAATATGAAATATAGAAAAAACTAAATCATGATGTCACACTATTCAATGAGTAAGACATGAATTACATTGAAAACAATGTAAAAATTTATTTTAATAGTCAGAACGGATATAATCATTAACAAATCAGTCGCAGGCGCTGCATTCTTCTGGACTCTACATTTCAATGTCATCATCATCATCATCATCACAATCATCATCATTAACACTATCGCGTCCACTGCACAGTGAACTTCTGTTCATTGTAGTGCAACATACAGCAAATCGCTTTCGCTGGCAGCAGTGCGTAAAACTACGGAACGTTCTGGACTCTGCCGACGAATTCCGAGGAAAACTGTGGGAGCAAAGGGAACTAGGAAAACTTTAAAAGTTACATTAAAATGAAATAAAAAAAATCCACGAACATAGCCAGTGCGTCTACTTTTCATGTAGCACACCCAATGTAGCCAAAATGTAAAGACCTATTTACGCTGTAAATTGTTGCCCACAATAAAAAATTAAAAAAAATGTCTTCTAATAATTTCCGGGTATGCAGCCGGATCCCGTCGACATTCTGCCACGATATTTCGGCCCAGAGACGTCCGGCCATCATCAGGTGAGTACACAACTACTGAAGAGCCCAGGTGCAGTCGCGGTATTTATGCCGAATCTCGCGCCCGAGTTGTACGTGCTGCCCTCGGTGGTGGAAATAAAGGTTCATCTAGTCATTGAGTATCGAATGACACTGTCGATTCCGCTGTGATTGTATAATTTTAATAACAGGATTCCAATTTTTATCCAGCTGAAAGCCGTTGTCACGATTTATAAGATTATTGGCAAGACGTATTTCCACTGATTCCTTGATTACGGAATCCCAAAAACCGGAAACCGGGGATAAAATTTTTGTTACATTGTATTCCATTGAATGTCCCAAAGAAATACAGTGCTCTGCTACTGCCGATTTTGACGGTTGCCGCAGACGGGTGTATCTTTCATGTTCTATACATCGTTCATGGACAGTTCTTGTCGTCTGGCCAATATATGCAGCGCCACATTCACAGGGAATTTTGTAGACGCCTGCCTTCTTCAGTTGTAAATCGTCTTTAACGGAGCCAACCAGGGCACGGTTCTTAGCTGGTGGACGAAAGATAACCTTGATTTTATTTTTCTTCAGTAATCGGCCTATTTTCGACGACACATTCCCGGCGTATGGAAGGAACGCAGTTGATTTAAAGTCATCATCTGCGTCCTCAGTGCGTTGCTTCTTGTTATGATAGTTGCGCATGGCCTTCCGTATTTGGCGAGAAGTGTAGCCATTCTCTTTGAAAACCTTCTCCAAGTGTTCTAATTCTGCGTGGAGATTTTCATCATCCGATATTATATGCGCTCGATGTATTAAGGTACTGAGAACACCGGCTGTTTGTGCTGGGTGATGGCAGCTTGACGCCTGGAGATACAGATCTGTGTGAGTCGCTTTCCTGTACACAGAATGTCCTAATGACCCATCATTTTTACGGCGTACTAGCACGTCTAGAAATGGTAAAGTGCCCTCTTTTTCAATCTCCATCGTAAATTTGATGTTCTCATGTAATGAGTTTAAGTGATGAAGGAATTTCTCCAGTTCCTGTCTGCCATGAGGCCATACAGCAAAAGTATCATCTACGTACCGCCAGAAGACCGTAGGCTTTAAAACAGCAGACTCAAGTGCTTTCTCCTCAAAGTCCTCCATAAAGAGATTAGCTACCACAGGCGACAAAGGGCTCCCCATGGCGACGCCGTCTGTTTGTTCAAAGAATTCGTCATTGAATAAAAAGTACGTTGAGGAGAGTATATGTTCAAACAAGGCCGTCATTTCTGCACTGAATAAGTTACCAATAAGATGTAATGATTCCATTAAAGGCACTTTGGTAAAAAGTGAGACCACATCAAAGCTGACTAATAAATCCGAGCTGCTAAGCTTAACATCCTTCAAGCGACTGACAAAATTCAGAAGTCACATTAAAAAAAATGGTTCAAATGGCTCTGAGCACTATGGGACTTAACATCTAGGGTCATCAGTCCCCTAGAACTTAGAACTACTTAAACCTAACTAACCTAAGGACATCACACACAGCCATGCCCGAGGCAGAATTCGAACCTGCGACCGTAGCAGTCGCGCGGCTCCGGACTGAGCGCCTAGAATCGCTAGACCACCGCGGCCGGCAAAAAATCATGTCATGAAATTTTCTGTGTCGGAATCTCGTACATAACTCTGCGATCCTGACCGTGTCCTCGTACCTTGTACACCAGACCACAAATCTCATATTTGTACCAGGAACCTCGTACGTTTGGCAACCTTGCAGCCGAACAACTTCGCCCACCATCCAAGATGGGTGCGATCCGAAGATGACCGAAGTGATTCGTCTGCCTTTATGTTTAGCAGTTGTTTATTATTCTGCTGGTTATTAATACTTGTGAAATAATGGAATGATAGTACGATGTTGAGAGATGGTTTAATTTGAAATGCAAGTAAATACAAAAAAGGAAATGTGTGTGAAATCTTATGGCACTTAACTACTTAGGTCATCAGTCTCTAAGCTTACACCCTACTTAACCTGAATTATCCTAAGGACAAACACAGACAGACCCATGCCCGAGGGAGGACTCGAACCTCCGCCGGGACCACCCGCACAGTCCATGACTGCAGCGCCCCAGACCGCTCGGCTAATCCCGCGCGGCTGCAAGTAAATACGCTGTTTAATTTTCCTAACACAAATAACAGAAGATTATCATTTTTGGGCGCAACTTCCGAACGCAGCAGCCAGTTACGGAGAAGGAGCACAATTTGGGCGGTCTTTCTCACGATACCCGAACTGAACAAACCATCTGTCATCGGTAACTCTCACCGTATTACGTCATCTTGCCACTTCTGCGTTCTCAACTATTCTAGAATAGCTTCTTGTACCTGAATATGATGGCTGCAAAGCCAGAAATATTACAATCTCAAGCCGACATCGCATACCATAATCATATAAACATCCTGGACTGACGTGTTGTAAATTGATGTTGATGTATCTGTGAATTTCGTAACTCGGACTGAAAGTTATTTTTCATCATTTTACAAAGAGCTGCTCTCCATTTTAAGCACTATGCAGTTAAGCATATACGTTCACGTCATGCCACCGCCGAAACTAATTATGGTCATTCCTTAGAAGACACTTCTCCTGCGCTTCTCCCGCACTTCGGACATGTCCGAAAGAACAGATACCATTTTCATATAGATAAGGCTTACCGGTCAATGACCTTCATTGCAGATGCACTCACATTGCTCTAACTCTTACTGGAATCGGCAGCTGACTGCCGCGAGTAATAAGTACAGATGTAGTGTGTGGACAGAAAGTTGGGAATGTGGGTCTCACGGGGAGCGTGCCAGAGATGAGTCCCTGCAGTCGCGCTATCCTATGCCCTCAGGAAAAAAAAAAAACAAAAAAAAAAAACAACTGAGTTAAAGGCTCAACACTGAACTTGAACGGGTGTCATAGGACATCCGCACCGAACATCCGCATCGAACAAAAGCGAACAAAATGAGAACACAAAAAAAAAAAAATCGGATAGAGCGTTTGCCGTGTAGGCAGGAGATCCCGGGTTCGAGTCCCGGTCGGGGCATACATTTTCAACTGTCCCCGCTGGTGCTTATCAACACCTCTAAGCAGCGAAAGGTATGAATTCATTGTAACTGGCTGGTTCAACTGGCTCGGAGCACTATGGGACTTAACATCTGAGGTCATCAGTCCCCTAGAACTTAGAACTACTTAAACCTAACTAACCTAAGAACATCACACACATCCATGCCCGAGGCAGGATTCGAACCTGCAACCGTAGCGGTCGCGCGGCTCCAGACTGAAGCGCCTAGAACCGCTCGGCCACAACGGCCGGCCATTGTAATTTCACTCGTTTTTTTTTTTTACTGTGAGCGCTGACTATCGAAGCTGCGAGCGAGTGTGATCGCTCTTGCTCGTCTAGCAGCTTCTTGTAAAGGCCTCAGCTATATGACATACATTCCGGCATATTCTTACGGGTTACGTGTATAAAAAGACGGGTGTCACTTACAGTTGGATTGAAAACAAATGCTTACGACTCTCAAGTATCAAGTCATCCTAGCTCTGTAGAGGTCATTTTGCAGGCAAGTATACAATAAACCTATGGCAATTTTCCAGATTATTCCGGATAGGCACCACATTTGCGTATTTCGCACCTCCTAACTTGGTGCTCGATATCAAATGCAAGCTAGTAATGAAAGCAGGGATTCACCTAGCGCTTGGAGTGCCAGAGAGGGACAGCCGGCGGCCTCGTCACTTCTGCCTAGGTGTCCGGCCGCCGTTCCCACGGGCGCGGGCCGGCAGACTGTGACGGGCCGACGTTAACAAGGGCCGCAGTGTCCTTGCAGGGGAGGGCACACGACCGCCGATTTGCCGAGGCACGATTCGTGCGCTACGGTGCGGTGGGGCGCTCGAGCTCTAAATGGGTCCCGCAGAGACAATGGCTGTGAAGCAAAGAGAGCGCGCCTTGCGCACAGGGTCGCGACCCGCGGAAATTCGTCGATAATTCGCACCTATCGGGCCGATCCCTTCACGCACGTACGCGCGATTTGGCCGCAGACGCGGGGAGCCGGGCCCATCATTTGGGTCGAACTGACACCTCGCGGGGCGCCGACGCCGATGACGACGACCTACAGACAGCCGACAGCATCCGCCTAGCTTCTCTGCTGACTTGCGTATCCCCTGTAGCTACTTGGCTCTCAGGGATGCACTCAGCCCTGATTTCTTTCAGTAGATAACAATGTACAGGGCTATTACAAATGATTGAAGCGATTTCATAAATTCACTGTAGCTCCATTCATTGACATATGGTCACGACACACTACAGATACGTAGAAAAACTCATAAAGTTTTGTTCGGCTGAAGCCGCACTTCAGGTTTCTGCCGTCAGAGCGCTCGAGAGCACAGTGAGACAATATGGCGACAGGAGCCGAGAAAGCGTATGTCGTGCTTGAAATGCACTCACATCAGTCAGTCATAACAGTGCAAAGACACTTCACGACGAAGTTCACCTCCATTCGGCGATGGTATGCGCAGTTTAAAGCTTCTGCATGCCTCTGTAAGGGGAAATCAACGGGTCGGCCTGCAGTGAGCGAAGAAAAGGTTGAACGCGTGCGGGCAAGTTTCACACGTAGCCCGCGGAAAATTGGCTCATGCCACAACTGGAGACCGACAGCGCCGACTTCATCTTTCAACAGGATGGTGCTTCACCGCACTTCCATCATGATGTATGGCATTTCTTAAACAGGAGATTGGAAAACCGATGGATCGGTCGTGGTGGAGATCATGATCAGCAATTCATGTCATGGCCTCCACGCTCTCCCGACTTAACCCCATGCGATTTCTTTCTGTGGGGTTATGTGAAAGATTCAGTGTTTAAACCTCCTCTACCAAGAAACGTGCCAGAACTGCGAGCTCGCATCAACGATGCTTTCGAGCTCATTGATGGGGACATGCTGCACCGAGTGTGGGAGGAACTTGATTATCGGCTTGATGTCTGCCGAATCACTAAAGGGGCACATATCGAACATTTGTGAATGCCTAAAAAAACTTTGAGTGTTTGTATGTGTGTGCAAAGCATTTTGAAAATATCTCAAATAATAAAGTTATTGTAGAGCTGTGAAATCGCTTCAATCATTTGTAATAACTCTGTATGAGCGCTTCGAGCACGTATGGTATGCGTTGGGGACACGTAGTGTAGCACGTCCACATGCACCAAACACTATCCAGCTGTTCTCATCTCCGCTGTGGAGACAACTTCTTACCATCCTTGTGACCAGCACGGGAGCACGTTGCAGAATCGTGAATCGTGGTGACGTCAGTGTAATTATTCGCCTTGGAAAAGAGTGTCATTTCAGTTCGTCTCACGGCGTATTGCTCTCAGTTACCTTCTGTACTGTACTGTACTGCACTGCACTTTACTATACTGTAGCAGTTCACTCTGTTGACGGTTCAAGCTTCATCGAGCTATGTTACTTGGCAGTGGCAGGCCATGCGGAAGTTACTTTCGACCTTAACGTCTGCGCACCAAAATGGTTCAAATGACACTCAGTACTATTCGACTTAACATCTTAGGTCATCAGTCCCATAGAACTTAGAACTACTTAAACCTAATTAACCTAAGGACATCACACACATCCATGCCCGAGGCAGGATTCGAACCCGCGACCGTAGCGGTCGCGCGGTTCCAGACTGAAGCGCCTAGAACCGGTCGGCCACCTACGGCCGGCGGGAAGAGTTAAATTATATCCTCAAATTCCTGGAGTAGGCAAATGCTGGGACCGTTCCTTTGAAAGCGCACAGCCGATTTCTTTCCCCATCCTTGATACATTCAAAGCTTGCGCTCCGTCTCTAATACTCGATGTCTACGGAACGTTAAGTCCTTCCTTCCTTTTTTTCGGAATTAATAAGGCTCTTTGCTATAGATTAAAAAAAGATATATAAACCTCATATAGAAGAATAAATTTTTATAAAAAATCGTGGTATACCACTGCAAAGGCGAGGCACCACGTTAAAATATCCTACGTTGTCCTTGCCCTTGTACTGAAAAATGATAGAGTTGTTGCAGTCCGTACTGCTGAACTTTCACCTGTGACGGATCGTTCTGTGAGGCTTTAATCTGAAGATGTTTGTAAGCTCCATATACATCGCTCTAAGATAAAAAGGGAAACCTGCTAACTTAGCCGCAAGGGAAATATCTCCCTGGGCAATGGGAACAGTGCATATTGTGTCGCGTTCCTGGGAAGATGGAGGGTAGTCTTCCGTCGCACAGAGGTCAAATTCCCTGGAAACGCCAGACACACAAAGTTAACACGTTCACGTTAATCATTGCTACGGAGTCTATACAACACCTGGAGTTGTTTGGGAACATTGTGGTTCAGGGAACCCCGAGGCTATGTACAAACACCTAAGAGATGTGGGTCGGCAACTGAAGAGTGTTACTTATCTGTTAAGGGTAATATGCTACGAAATTCACTTGTGACTATCAACAAGTCAGCGGGGTGGAAGGGAGCCGACTGATCAGTGTCAACCCGTCTCTGTAAATGTTTATGAGACAACAAATGAAAAGAGTGAAGAGGTCAACAATGATTTCGGGATACATGAGCTGGAATGAAACGGAGTCAGTGAGTCAGCAGCGTCTGGGATGCGACGAGAGAATATTAAAGCTGCAGACTGCAGAGGGTACACTGTTCTAAATAAGAGGCTGCGGGTCCTGAGTGGGTGGTGGCAAGCGTAAAGACGCTGTCTGTGTAAATCAAGATACACTACTGAAGGGAACTCGCAGTTATTTTGTGGATGGGAAAGGGGAAGGAGCTGTGTTCGGTAAAGGACTGGATGGTCCGTATTTTTCTATCACTGTGGCTAAGGAAAACCTATGACATACTATAAGTGTTAATGATGCTTACAGAAGTTTTGTTAATTACTTCAATTAAGATAAAAAGTCACGAATTTCTGGGCATTAGTCTAGTAGTGAAAATTTGAAAATAAATTTAATAAAAGAGCTTCGCTCTCAATTTATGTGGACGTGCCCGAATTAGCAGTTGGCCCTTTCTTTCTTTAACGTGTTTTCAGGTACTGCTTTCCAGTGTATTCTGTAATATAAGTGTACATAATAGTTGTTCAGCTAACTCGACTCATTTTTACTCGTTTCCTCGCGTTGATAGTTCGCTTAATCTTTGAGGGGATGCTGGCTCTTCGGGAAATGAGCAGTCAGAACGGCCTGACGATTCACAGTCGTTGTATCAGCCCCGTCTCTAGCGGTTTAAATTTTACAGTGTGGTTTGCGGCCCACTTACGTACATTTACCGGCGTTGAGAGGGTTCATAGCATATTAACGTCAGCCGAAAGCAATTATTTAGGTAGTTAACTACGGAGCCATGAAAACGTATTTTTTCTCGGTAGTAAATTAAATGTAGAATAATTAACGTTGTCACTGCAAGACTGTTCCTTTCTAAATAAATTTTGTTCCTTCATTAGGGGCTACTAACTTTCCTTCTAGTGTTATTAATTTTTGGGTAGAATTTGTAAGAAGCATTTGGTAGGTTTATTCCTATATAGGTCTTACAGAAATGTCTTCCACTTTTATTTGGAGCGGAATAATCTTCACTGGGTTTCATGATTCAGAGGCTACCCACGTTTTCCAGTATCATATTCTAGTGAAGGTACAAAATGATTTTAGAAAGGAACAATCTTATAGTGACAAAGTTGCTACTACACAGAGTTGTAGCATCGCGTTTTAGTACCCGAATAGTGTAAAATCGCGTAGTCTCCCTCCGCCGCCGAGCAGTGTGTCAGAAGTGCGCAAGTAGCAGCATTACTGCATTTATTAGGCAATCTTGTATTTTAATAACCGTTTAAATTTTGTGTCGATTTGTTTGCGCTCTCTGTAGATTAGTTCAGACGTTCTTTGCACAACAGTTTTTAGCATGGATAGGGATTGCAACTGCTGTGTTCGGATGCAGGCTGAGTGGGCATCCCTTCGCTCCCAGCTTCAGGCAGCGTTGGCTTCGGTCACACAGCTTGAGGCTGTTGCCAATGGGCATCACTGTGGAGGTCCGGATGGGGGTTTGTCGGAGACGGCCAGCTCGTCCCACGCATCTCCCGATCGGACTACGACTGTGGTTACCCGGGATACTGCCCGCATTGAGGCTGATCCCTCACCTGTGGTAGAGTGGGAGGTCGTCTCAAGGTGTGGCAGGGGGCGAAAGACATTCCGGAGGGCTGAACGGAAGGCCTCTCCAGTTTGTCTGACGAACCAGTTTCAGGCTCTGTCTCAGGCTGATACTGATCTTCGGCCTGACATGGCTGCTTGTCCTGTTCCAGAGGTTGCCCCTCAGTCTGCAAGATCCGGGCAGTCGCAGAGGGTGGGCTTACTGGTAGTTGGGAGCTCCAACGTCAGGCGCGTAATGGGGCCCCTTAGGGATATGGCAGCAAGAGAGGGGAAGAAAACCAATGTGCACTCCGTGTGCATACCGGGGGGAGTCATTCCTGATGTGGAAACGGTCCTTCCGGATGCCATGAAGGGTACAGGGTGCACCAATCTGCAGGTGGTCGCTCATGTCGGCACCAATGATGTGTGTCGCTATGGATCGGAGGAAATTCTCTCTGTCTTCCGGCGGCTATCTGATTTGGTGAAGACTGCCAGTCTCGCTAGCGGGATGAAAGCAGAGCTCACCATCTGCAGCATCGTCGACAGGACTGACTGCGGACCTTTGGTACAGAGCCGAGTGGAGGGTCTGAATCAGAGGCTGAGACGGTTCTGCGATCGTGTGGGCTGCAGATTCCTCGACTTGCGCCATAGGGTGGTGGGGTTTCGGGTTCCGCTGGATAGGTCAGGAGTCCACTACACGCAACAAGCGGCTACACGGGTAGCAGGGGTTGTGTGGCGTGGGCTGGGCGGTTTTTTAGATTAGATGGCCTTGGGCAAGTACAGAAAGGGCAACAGCCTCAACGGGTGCGGGGCAAAGTCAGGACATGCGGGGACCAAGCAGCAATCGGTATTGTAATTGTAAACTGTCGAAGCTGCGTTGGTAAAATACCGGAACTTCAAGCGCTGATAGAAAGCACCGAAGCTGAAATCGTTATAGGTACAGAAAGCTGGCTGAAGCCAGAGATAAATTCTGCCGAAATTTTTACAAAGCTACAGGAGGTGTTTAGAAAGGATAGATTGCATGCAACTGGTGGTGGAGTGTTCGTCGCTGTTAGTAGTAGTTTATCCTGTAGTGAAGTAGAAGTCGATAGTTCCTGTGAATTATTATGGGTGGAGGTTACACTCAACAACCGAGCTAGGTTAATAATTGACTCCTTTTACCGACCTCCCGACTCAGCAGCATTAGTGGCAGAACAACTGAGAGAAAATTTGGAATACAGTTCACATAAATTTTCTCAGCATGTGTAAGTAGGCTGTTTATGTTTTCTTATTGGCAACGTTACGTAGCGCTCTGTATGAAAATCACTGGCTGTGCTGTGTGCAGTCTGTGGCTAGTTTGCGTTGTTGTCTACCATTGTAGTGTTGGGCAGCTGGATGTGAACAGCGCGTAGCGTTGCGCAGTTGGAGGTGAGCCGCCAGCAGTGGTGGATGTGGGGAGTGAGATGGCGGATTTTTGAGTACAGAATGGATGTCATGAACTGCTGTATATATTATGACTTTTGATGACTATTAAGGTAAATACATTGTTTGTTCTCTACTAAAATCTTTCATTTGCTAACTATGCCTACTAGTAGTTAGTGCCTTCCGTAGTTTGAATCTTTTATTTAGCTGGCAGTAGTGGCGCTCGCTGTATTGCAGTAGTTCGAGTAATGAAGATTTTTGTGGGGTAAGTGATTTGTGAAAGGTATAGGTTAATGTTAGTCAGGGCCATTCTTTTGTAGGGATTTTTGAAAGTCACATTGCGTTGCGCTAAATAATATTGTGTGTCAGTTTAAGCACAGTCTTGTATAATTTTTCTAAGGGGACGTTACATATGTCGACCCTTAGCCGAGGATACCTCACTGGAATCTTCTGATTTTTTTCTTGTAGTTTGTGTAATTAGTGTAGATTTTGTTTATTGCTATTGCGTAATTGTAGAGAGAATCTCCTTTGTAGTTGCAGTCTTTCATTGTTGTACAGTAAAACAGTTGTGGCATGCATGTAGATTTGCACCAAGTATTTCGCAGCTGCGCTTGCAATTAACTAGATATTATTTTCAGTGCTATGTTAATGTGTTCCCCTATTTTCGCTCTTCAAATTGTGTTTTTCTGTGTTATCGTGTGAAATATTGTGACAATAATGGCGTGTGAAAAACGTAATACAAGGCTCCAAAGTAAACTGAGAAATGACAGTGAAGACGAAAGTAGTGTGTTAACGCCACCATGTAATGAATTAACTAATGTTCAACATAGTAATTTGGTAATTGTGCATAGGGAAATGGAGCGGGCGGCAAACAATGGCGTAGGCAGTGAAACAATTAGTGAACAGGGAAGCATTATCGATCGATCGCTCGGCAACAGCTCGCCTCAGGAATCCGAAATGACAGGACACAATTTTACAAATACTGTAGATTCAGGTTTTGCGTCCTCACCATTTTCTCAAATAAGTCAAGACACATTTTCTGCTTGTCAAAATGTGAATGTTGCTGGTGCAAATGCACTGCCGAAAAGCGTAGAGGAACAGATTCCAGACACTAATGCATTGTTATTACAATTAATGCAGCAAATGGGACAAAATCTTCAAAAGTTAGACACAATGGAACAAAATCAGAGACGAACACAGCAAAAGTTAGACACAATGGAACAAAATCTTCAAAAGTTAGACACAATGGAACAAAATCTTCAAAAGTTAAGACACCACACTTGAACAAACACGTGAAGATTTAACCACTGAGTTACATAACATCGAATCGAAATGTCAAAAGGTCTGTAATGACGTAAAAACACAAATTTGTGAGCATTTCCAACCTATTTTTTCGCGTCATGAAAATGCATTACAGAATCACGAAGCAGCCATAAAAGAACTGCAAACTATTGTTCATGAAAATCATGAGACCTTGCAAGCTAAAATTGACTCAGTTGCATCTACCGATTCGGTTACGCAACTTGCAAAAACCCAGGAAAACTTAAAGGACACAGTAGATACCCTGAAAATTGGTTCAGAAAGACACATGGAGGAAATTAGTACACTATCGGAGAAAGTAGCCGAACTTTCGGATCAGGTCACTAACTTATCTACAAAGGTAGATGATGATCTGAATGACACAAGACCCGTAGCCTTCACTGACACAGAAGAGTATGAACAAATAAGAAAATTCAAACAAAATCAAAATCAAATCAATACACAGTACAAAAGGGAAATCCGGGAAGTACAAGATCAGTTGACGCAGGTAATACAAGAATTACATATTTCAGAGGACACTCGCGCTCCAACATGGGAAGAGGAACTTAGAAATACGGAAAAGCCACAAAATAATAACACAGGGCATTTCGGTAATTATGAAAGAAATTGGCAAGGTACACCGAATTTTGAGATGGAACCGCTGACACGACGTAACAATGACCGATATGCTACTTGCCGACACAATGATTTTGACTATAAGCTGTTCATTACTACACGTAATTCAAAACGTTTAAGAATTCTGCCAACGACATTCATCCACAAGCGTGGCTCCATCAATTCTCTCATTGTTTCCCTCCTAACTGGTCATTGGAGCACAGGTTAGAATTTATGTGTGGCTACTTAGAGAATGAACCAGCTGTAAGAATGCGATCGGTCATTCACGATTGCCACAGTGAAGGAGAATTTTACCATGCCTTCCTCTCAGCATATTGGTCTCAAGCCACACAAGACCGAGTAAAACATGGCATCATAATGATGAAACACTTCGAACAATCTGAATTTTCCAGTCTTGTGAAATATTTTGATGACATGTTGCACAAGAATCAGTACCTGTCAAACCCATACAGCCCCTCAGAACTCATCCGCATTTGCTTAATCAAACTGCCTGAACATTTATGACATATTATTTTAGCAGGACGTTGCAAAGACGATATTGAAGCTTTTCAGGGACTGTTACAAGAACTAGAAATTGACACTGTCAATCGCGTAACGCGAAAACAGGAACACAACATTACAGGTCACATCCGTCGCAATTCCGCGATGAAAGAAATAATAACTGGACATGACAAGGCTATTCTCACAACACAAATCGTGACCAAAACAGACACCACCCGTATGACAACCGTTGGCAGAGTAGTAATAATTACAGGGAAAGATCACCTCTCCGCGGTAATGACTATCACAGAGACAATCAGAGAAACAGACAATATGGGAACCAAAATAATTATTATTACGGGAGACAGAATAACTTTAGACGCAACGGTCCAGCGTGCAGTTACAATTCAGGTAGAAATTCTCCACCACTTAACCGACAAGAAACAAGCTACAGGAACTACCGACATGATGACAGATGATATAATCGTAACGACAGACTTGAAGTGCACCAGAACTGGCGAGATTCAAATAGAGCAGGGTATTCTCGTCACAGTGAATTTGTAGAAATTAGGTCTCCAAATCCCAATAACGACGCGCGCCAACAAAGGAACAGACAATGACTCGCACCGCAGGCTGCCGCATGCGCCGGCTGGCTCAGAGAAAAATAACATAGACGCTAACCCTGAGAAATATTCCCGTATTCTTTACCGACGTATACCACATGATAATTGCGTTAAAGTTGAAACTCTGCATACTAGGAAGAGCAAAGGTTTACACCACATTTCACATGTAAAACCGTTTATTGAAAAATAATCTGCATTTTAACTTTGTCTTTGCCATAAAACATTTCACTTCACATTTCTAGTATGCATTGTCACACTTAGAAACTGTTATCATGCTACAATGTTTGAAGTTAAATATCCAGTCAAGAACCAATAGAACTAATTTAAATAGAAATTACGAATGCATTGTTATTGTGAACAGACGTCACAGTGTTATTGTGTGTGTGCATTCTTGCTTGTTAGTTGCATGATTACGTAACGACTATAAGGCTCACATACTTAGAACATTTACCAGTACTGCTAATGAGATTTTAATGCAACATTTTGGTGTACTTGAAAATACATTCTGAATTAAAGTACTTTCTGGGAGATACCAGATGACACAGTGGTTAGTTTATGTGACAGCTACACGATTATATCATGACGTTACTAATGAGTGACAATTTACAATGTTGCTTTTGCGGTGTATCTGTTTTATATCTGCACAGTTTTTCTGAATTCTTCCGGAAAGTAAAACATGTTTAATAGTAACTTTTGTGGTATAGCTACAAGGAGACAGCCTTTTCCGTAGCACAACAATATGTTACAGCACAGTACTTTCATCATCACAACAATAAGCGTAATAACTAAGATATCTATATGCACAGCATTTCACTTTTGTTTATCATGAGGTAAGTACATTGACTTCTGCATAACTTAGCTTTCGGAGGACGATAACTACGACACTTCCACAGAGATTATCTTACATCAAGACGCATAGTTTAGCGCTACAGTACATGTATTTGAGTGATTAATTTTATACTTAGAACATTTATTTTTAAAGATATTTGAAGTACAATGACACAAAGGTTTTCCGTTATACATTTCATTCCATTGCTGTAATTTGTAACACCTGAGGGTATAATTACAATAATCCTCAGGGGGGTACACGCCTGCTTTGTGTACCGTGTGTTTGGCAAGCACAAGGAGCCCTAGCTAATATGGTATTTGCTTATACAACTTTACACATCGGTACCATATTTCTCTAACACATAATTACACAGCTATCTGATCATTCAACTGTGAGACAAACATTTTTTTTCCACATCAGTGACAGATGTTTACGCAAGTACACCGTTGGATAACTTCACACTTACGAAATTGTATTTTGTCTGTACATATTTTTTCAGAACCATTGTGATACTATGAGAGCTTTGAATGATGTATTTGGTATGGGATCATGATTTTTAAAGTACGTTTGAGGCAGATTACACTTTTGACATGAGCAGAGAATTTTTTTTTAATTATTGCAGAAAGCTACGACGTTTTTGAGATTTGACTGAGGTGTTATGGTGTTATTTTTACGACGACGATGTGTATTATGCTGTTGCAGTATGTTTATGATTAATAAGCCGATGCTGTATGAGTTATTTGATTGTGCTATGTATCTCTTATGATGAAATATTGAAGAAGTGTCGACGAATAAGGTAAGGAATAATGAGTAGTGCTTAGGGACTCTGGTTTGTGAAAAAGGTTGTTGTAAACCAAGAATCGTACTTTAAGAGTTATGAAATGTATGTAAATGCGTGAATGTATTACAATGCCGACGAAAATTTTTTGGACACTGTTATATCAATAGCATTTTGTTTCTACAGATTTGTAACACAAATTCTTGACCTGTGAAATATTTTTATATGAGACTGTCACTGTAGCGAAAACTGCTGTCGTAAATATTTCGGTAAGAAAGTTGTGACCACCTTCACGTAATGCATTGTGGGCACCCAGCTGTGCGGCAGACGCCCAAAAAAGAAGCCATTAGTGTGCCTTTCAGAGGCGCAGGTGGAGAAAAAAAAAAGGGGCCATTATCCTCGCTATTGACATTCCTTTGTAGAAAGCATCGCAAATACGACACGCTCATTACTTGGAAACATAATTTATCGTACTTTGTGCTACTTACTGAAATGCTTATGAATTGATGGGAAATATTCTTACATCTGCAAACCTGATTATGACAAGTGTCTTTCTATGAGAGTTGAGAGCTACTGACTTACGAAATGCCACATAGGTATTGAATGATGTTTTTATGCTTTGGTTTGCGTAATTGCTTATTTCATTTGATATCTGTTTTCCAGCTGTGTTGCAGCATTGGTTTTATAAAATAAACTTAAATGCATTTGCTAATGTGAACACTTTCTGTCAACAGATCTATTAAATAATTATTTTATGATCCACATTCATCGAAAAAGGAGCTCTTGGACTGGAAAGAACAATAAGAAGGGACTGATAACAATAACTACATATATAATTTTCTTTTCAATTACTTGGTAATTTATTGTAGAATTAGTTTTCATGGTGCACCACTTTAATTACATAGACATTAAGATGTGAGTATACATTTCCCTTGTCTGCACTGTTGTCTTTAGTGTAATATTTTTTTTTTTTGCTTGGGCTGTGTCATGTTTAGATATAAGTTGCTGCTGCTGTTTGGCAGGCATAGTGTTACTGAATTTGACTTTATGTTACTCTTCTAAGCCAGTTTACTACTGATTTATTTTTCTTGTTTGCTGCACATTGCCTTATATTAGTTGTAATATTGCAATTGCTTTGCCTATTTAAATTTTTTGTCATTGATGTTTGTGTTAATTGTTTTGTGCTGCTGCATTGCCACGTCTCTTAGTTTAGCATCTGAGCTCAGTAGATTTAAGTTAGCTTAAAAGGGGGTAGACTATATAAGAAACTAACTATGACAGATTGGAAGAAATGCATTGAGGAGCTATAAGAAAATGGTTTGGCCAAAAAAGTAGTGTACAGTGGAGAAAAACTATTTTTGAAAGAGGATATAAACAGAATACAGAAATCATGCTTGGATAGGATTTTTTGGTGGAAGCAAAGGTTGAAATAAGACGAAACATCTATGGAATGAAATTTTGGGTTGGACTGCAGTACCAAATGTTGCACTGAAAACGAACCCTGTCTTTTCCTTTCGTGTTATCCCACTATGTTTTTGTGTACCCTTGTGTATTTATGTTCTTCCTGTCTTTATATGTTTATCTGATAAGACTTATGTTGTAGAATTTTTCTAATACTCAGCTACATGAACTATGATGAGGAATACTGTTATCCTCAAATATACTTTGCATTAATAATATGTTATTTACCTTGTAAATATGCTTAGACATTATTTATTCTGTTTTATTTTAATGCTCATGTGTGAAGTTGATGTTTCAATAATTATTCTGATCCTTTATGTATTTACTTATGTCATAATTCCTGTAACACTGATGTATATGTTAGTTCGATTCTTTTGTAAAGCCTGTTTTACTACAAATGTTATCTGTATTGTTATGTTCTTTAATGATGTATTTTGTACCTTTGTAATTGTATTCTTATGTTATAAAATTGTAATTGACACCAGTTCATCAAATTAAGTAACTTGTAAGCATTCATTTCACTGCACACATTTCTGTTGGTCATAGTATATGGACAATATGTGAGAAGTAGGTACTGTTAGTGTTTGCACATTTGTTAATAATTCAGCAAGGGACTGGATAACAGCATTGCTGGTTCTAAGGACAATTCCAAAATTTTTGTGAGTGCACAAGTGGTGGTTTATGGACTTGCTATATTCTCCGCAAGACTCTTCGATGGTGATTGTGCACCTGCACAGTCACAACAGATGGCTGCTGGCCATCTCTACAAGGACTACAGTGGGTCTGCATCTTTGATGACCCACCAATACCATTATTTCTACAAGGACTGCAGTGGGTCTGCACCTCAGGTGGCCCACCAATACCGTAATCTCTACCAGGACTACAGTGGGTCTCCTCTGTGATGACCTACCTACCAATATTTTTCAAAACTTCGAATGACTCTGCTGTGGGTTTGCTCTGTTGTGGCCCATTACCTATCAGCATGTCAAGAGTCAGCACTGTCTTTCCGTTGGAAGGACAACACTACTTCTTCAAGACTGCATGGAAATCCACTACTTCCGTGTGCATTTTCTTTTACTGCTCAGACTTTGAGAAAAACACTGCCATTTTACAGTGATGAACAATCTGGACTGTCTTTATGGACTGTGAATTTTAGCTTTTGACCAACATTGTATCAATAAGTGTGTGCATTTGATTTCTTTGTTATTGTAATTACGATTATGAAAAATTTTAACAAATATGTATTGCCCAGTGCCCAAAACAATTTGTAAAATTTTTTGTGTGGAGCATGGGGGCTATGTAAGTAGGCTGTTTATGTTTTCTTAATGGCAACGTTACGTAGCACTCTGTTGAAAATCACTGGCTGTGCTGTGTGCAGTCTGTGGCTATTTTGCATTGTTGTCTGCCATTGTAGTGTTGGGCAGCTGGATGTGAACAGCGCGTAGCGTTGCGCAGTTGGAGGTGAGCCGCCAGCAGTGGTGGATGTGGGGAGTGAGATGGCGGATTTTTGAGTACAGAATGGATGTCATGAACTGCTGTATATATTATGACTTTTGATGACTATTAAGGTAAATACATTGTTTGTTCTCTACTAAAATCTTCCATTTGCTAACTATGCCTACTAGTAGTTAGTGCCTTCCGTAGTTTGAATCTTTTATTTAGCTGGCAGTAGTGGCGCTCGCTGTATTGCAGTAGTTCGAGTAATGAAGATTTTTGTGGGGTAAGTGATTTGTGAAAGGTATAGGTTAATGTTAGTCAGGGCCATTCTTTTGTAGGGATTTTTGAAAGTCAGATTGCGTTGCGCTAAAAATATTGTGTGTCAGTTCAAGCACAGTTCTGTATAATTTTTCAAAGGGGACATTTCACATGTTATAGTCTTAGGTGGAGATTTCAATTTACCAGGTATAGACTGGGACACTCAGATGTTTAGGACGGATGGTAGGGACAGAGCATCGAGTGACATTATACTGAGTGCACTATCCGAAAATTACCTCGAGCAATTAAACAGAGAACCAACTCGTGGAGATAACATCTTGGACCTACTGATAACAAACAGACCCGAACTTTTCGACTCTGTAAGCGCAGAACAGGGAATCAGTGATCATAAGGCCGTTGCAGCATCCCTGAATATGGAAGTAAATAGGAATATAAAAAAAGGGAGGAAGGTTTATCTGTTTAGCAAGAGTAATAGAAGGCAGATTTCAGACTACCTAACAGATCAAAACAAAAATTTCTGTTCCGACACTGACAATGTTGAGTGTTTATGGAAAAACTTAAAGGCAATAGTAAAATGCGTTTTAGCAAGGTACGTGCCGAGTAAAACTGTGAGGGACGGGAAAAACCCATCGTGGTACAAAAACAAAGTTAGGAAATTACTGCGAAAGCAAAGAGAGCTTCACTCAAAGTTTAAACGCAGCCAAAACCTCTCAGACAAACAGAAGCTAAACGATGTCAAAGTTAGCGTAAGGAGGGCTATGCGTGAAGCGTTCAGTGAATTCGAAAGTAAAATTCTATGTACCGACTTGACAGAAAATCCTAGGAAGTTCTGGTCTTACGTTAAATCAGTAAGTGGATCGAAACAGCATATCCAGACACTCCGGGATGATGAAGGCATTGAAACAGAGGATGACACGCGTAAAGCTGAAATACTAAACACCTTTTTCCAAAGCTGTTTCACAGAGGAAGACCGCACTGCAGTTCCTTCTCTAAATCCTCGCACAAACGAAAAAATGGCTGACATCGAAATATGTGTCCAAGGAATAGAAAACCAACTGGAATCACTCAACAGAGGAAAGTCCACTGGACCTGACGGGATACCAATTCGATTCTACACAGAGTACGCGAAAGAACTTGCCCCCCTTCTAACAGCCGTGTACCGCAAGTCTCTAGAGGAACGGAAGGTTCCAAATGATTGGAAAAGAGCACAGGTAGTCCCAATCTTCAAGAAGGGTCGTCGAGCAGATGCGCAAAACTATTTTCCTTGACTTCCGGAAGGCGTTCGATACAGTTCCGTACTGTCGCCTGATAAACAAAGTAAGAGCCTACGCAATATCAGACCAGCTGTGTGGCTGGATTGAAGAGTTTTTAGCAAACAGAACACAGCTTGTTGTTATCAATGGAGAGACGTCTACAGACGTTAAAGTAACCTCTGGCGTGCCACAGGGGAGTGTTTGGGACCATTGCTTTTCACAATATGTATAAATGACCTAGTAGATAGTGTCGGAAGTTCCATGCGGCTTTTCGCGGATGATGCTGTAATATACAGAGAAGTTGCAGCATTAGAAAACTGTAGCGAAATGCAGGAAGATCTGCAGCGGATAGGCACTTGGTGCAGGGAGTGGCAACTGACCCTTAACATAGACAAATGTAATGTATTGCGAATACATAGAAATAAGAATCCTTTGTTGTATGATTATATGATAGCAGAACAAACACTGGTAGCAGTTACTTCTGTAACATATCTGGGAGTATGCGTGTGGAACGATTTGAAGTGGAATGATCATATAAAATTAATTGTTGGTAAGGCGGGTACCAGGTTGAGATTCATTGGGAGAGTCCTTAGAAAATGTAGTCCATCAACAAAGGAGGTGGCTTACAAAACACTCGTTCGACCTATACTTGAGTATTGCTCATCAATGTGGTATCCGTATCAGATCGGGTTGACGGAGGAGATAGAGAAGAGCGGCGCGTTTCGTCACAGGGTTATTTGGTAACCGTGATAGCGTTACGGAGATGTTTAACAAACTCAAGTGGCAGACTCTGCAAGAGAGGCGCTCTGCATCGCGGTGTAGCTTGCTCGCCAGGTTTCGAGAGGGTGCGTTTCTGGATGAGGTATCGAATATATTGCTTCCCCCTACTTATAACTCCCGAGGAGATCACGAATGTAAAATTAGAGAGATTAGAGCGCGCACCGTTGGGTGGCTTGCGGAGTATAAATGTAGATGTAGAATTGAAGAACAACGAGAATGTAGCCGGCAAATGAACATAGCACTCATATATTATGAAATGGCTTTCGATTGGAGGAGCAGAAGCAACTAAAAATTTCGGCAAAAAACGTAATGACGTTTAAAGGGAAATTTCCAATTCCCCCGAGATAGTATTAGACGAACAAGTAATAGAACAGACGTAACATTTTCATCGTTTAGGCTGTGATATTAGCTGTATTAGCTAGGAAAAATCTTGCAGTGACAATTGTTCTACTTTTAATTTCCTTACCATCGATCACATGTTATTTATCGACAAAACACATGTTTTCTTGACTTTATATGATGTGCTGCATACCAACTCCTTACTTAGCGAAGTCCCAATAAATGAAATAAGTTTCTAACAATATGTGGCACAAAGCAAAGAAGCCAAGAAAGGAGACAAAGTCATAATCTTGGACTTAAACTAAGAAAGACGAAAGAAAAATATAGTCGTTTGAAATTAAACTTTTAATCAAAGTAATAGGATGTACCCTCGGAGATCAGATACGAAACAGTATTATATGATAAGAATATAATATACCAGTACTGTCTACACAAGTCAAAAATAGGGCAAGTACGCATAAAACGTAAACATATTACTTAGAAATAAGCCAGTAGGAAAGGGAGATTTAGAACGGCAGATGAACAGATGGCTTCAGTGAAGAAGAAGAAGAAAACGTTTCTCTTTATGTCTGCGAAAAGTATGTGTCGCTTCTGTGCCCAGGTGGGGGTCATCGGAGAAAGGTACCAAAGAGTAGGCCTATCTCGCTGACGTCAATCTGTGGCATTATTATGTAACTTGTTTTGGATTCAAGCATTATGACAAAAATTTCCTATATGAAATTCAACACGGTTTCCGTAAACAAACATCCTGCAAAACAAATATCGCTTCTTTCGTACAAGAAATCAAGAGCGGCGTAGACAAAGCCGCCCAGGTTGATGACTTCCAGAAGGCATTCGATTGAATTCCGCATTGTCCTTCGGTATCCAACTGTATTTAGGAGTGGGTTCTGGGCTTCCTAGAAGACAGAACTAAACACGATGTTCTTAAAGGGACGGAATCGGTAGATATTAAGATAATTTCGAAAATACCTCAAGGGAATGTCTTTGGACTTTACTTTGTTTAAAAATAAGGTAATTACTGGATAATATTGGAAGTTCAGTGAACCTGTTGCCAGATAATATTGTTGCTTGGTACTGTTGTTGTCTACAGGAAAGCTGCAAGGCAAGAAGCCTGCAACGAAATGCAGGACGACCTGCATAGGATTGATGATTGGAGCGGAAGTGGCAACTGATCATGAACGCTAATAAATATATGTAGCACTCAGACCCATTGTTGTTCAATTATGGTTCTGGAGATATATCACTCCAAACAGTAACAACGGTAATATACAGTCCGTAGTGATCCAAAACGGAAAAACCTCTTAAAACACAACTGTGGAAGAATCAAATACCAGGCTGCGTGGAACTGGAATAATATTTAGCAAATGTAATTCATCCACGAAAGAAGTGACTAACGAAACAACTATTCGACCAAGTGTTGAGTATTGCTAATCCGCTTGAAAGCTTTACTGGGTTGGATTAATAGAAGAGATCGAGAAGATTTAATGAAGAACGGCGAGTTTCATCACGGAAGCGTTTAATAACTGCGAAAGCGGAAAAGAGATGCTCAAAAAACTCCAGTGGCAGACGATACGAGGAAGATTATAAGTATCACGCAGTGATTTAATGTGGAAATTCCGAAATCAAACTTTCCATGAAGAAAAGGCAAGATATTACTTGACGGTAAACCCTTATAGGTTGTTACGCCACGCAGTTCCCTTTTTCAAATCGACGTTTAGACTCCTCTGTTGTGAACTACTTCAGCATCTTCTGCTTTGACTGGTTATCTGTATGTGGAGTTTAAGTGGGAGGCTATGATGGCTGTCCCACCTTACTCAAGGGAAGATGCTTGTGTTTATGAAAATACTAGTAGTTATCACTGAATTTAGTTCTTTTGGCTTTGTTTTCGTTCCTTCTTACGGAGCAGGTTCATTTTCAATGCACAGCATCGTATTGTAAACACTTGTAAGTTAAGGGCATTGTTCTGTTAAAAATCAGCTGTATACATCAGTCTTTCGTCACTCCTTTCAGCTGGTTTTTGCGGGAGAAATCTGCTGAAGGGCAAATGAAAATTATTTTAATTTACGGTAATTCCGTAAGAAACGTAACAAATGTTGTCACCCTTAACGCTGAACTTTTCCTGGCAAGGGTACCAGCTAGCATTTCGCTTTTCACCGTTGTCAAAGGATTTACCAGCAGTGAAACCGGATCAAAGGACTCTTCGAAGATCTAACATGGCAGAAAATTGCTGTTGCAGTGAACATTCACTTAAGTCCAGCAGGTGTTTTTGTGATTCTGGTTATCACAGACGAGTGCACTTAAATTAAGGAGTCTCGCATTTTACGTCTGTCACATTTCCATGCGCCAGGAACTTCATGGCGACTATTTTCATAATTGCCTCTTGCTTCGTCAATGGAACTGTGACCGAAGAAAAATTAGATATTTTCGCCAAGCACGAATGAATCATTGTACTTTCAATAGACACAACACATATTACTGGAGGCGGCGAATCCGCATTGGTTTCGTGGAGTTATACATCTACATTCTTCGTCAGTTAAATTTTTGTGTGGAATTATGAATGGCAAACTTGTTCGTCCTTACTAGTTTTGGTGCATTTTGGAGGGAAAACTTAACCAAACCCCCTGAAGAAAGAATGACCGTTACTGCTTGAAGATCGTAGCCTTAGAGAACGTCGAATTAATGTTTCCAACATGATGGTAGCACAGCTAATTACTCCTGAAAAAACACACGAGCCATTAGGTCGCAGTTGCAACGCCCACTAATTCGGAGAAGGTGATATGATAAACTGGATTTCTTTTTTTGGAGGGTTTAGTAAAGAACAAAGTGTTTCAAGAAACGCCCATACAGATTTGATGAACATGTTAGGAACTCTTCCAGAGTGACGAAAATATATTAGTGCGTTGTCTGTACCAAAAAATACATCGAGCTTTAAGGTTAAAACATCCAACAAGTACTGCAGTGTTTCTGATTGATATGGTTATTCGCAGCCCTGTGTAATGTGAAACTTGGTAAAATAATCAGAAAAAATTAGAAACATTTCATTAGAACGATATTTAATGCTTTTCGTGGAATACGGTAACGCAGTTTCAAATAAAAGTTATCACAAGTGCAGATGACGGCAAATGGAGGAGGGAAGCTTGTTCGGAATTTTTCCTATACTGAACTTCTCATCGCCATCTCCATCCTTTGCGGTAACGGGTATCTACATCCAAATAATTTTCATACAAATTATTAGTCATGCATACATTAATTTTGGTAAAAATTCCTTCAGGTGTTACAGAAATATGCTGATATATGATGCGTTTGCATTCCCTCCCCCAATTTCCACTATCCGCAACTCTAGGGTTGTGAAAGTCACCAAGTGTAGCGACCCTGAGAACAGTGGGTGTGATAATAATATACATGGTTACATAATATTTTTACATGTCACGCTTTGTTGCCCACACGCCCACTCCTACGGGTGGTTGGCGTATACTATCTCCATAATATCTTCGTATAGGTCGCGCAGGATACGGTAGCCGATGCGCAATGACCATTTTTTGCCCAAAGAGCTGGGCGAGTTCATTCGTTTGCTCAGAAGGGAGGCCGACAAGCATTTGCCACCTTTCAGTCGGTCGGCGAAGACAGAATCGATGGCCACTCCTCGCAATCTTTCTCAAACGATTTTACGGAAACAATTCGGTAAAAAAAAAGTATCATTTTTTGCTTTACTTGTAGCTTAATATGTCAGGTGCCCATCATTTAGTTAATGGTAATAATTATTGGGATATTTACGTGGAAATAAGACACTTCGCTAAATCCACAAAAGTTTGCAATGAAAATCAGGGGGCGCTAGATCTCTCGAGAAAATTGATCTGATGTAGGGCGCTTATTTGCGATCGCACCGCACCAGCGATAAAGTCAGAGTGAAATACCCAAAAGATTCCTCATATTTCATAAACGGTTCGAGACATCGTAATAAGATTTTGACAAATTAGAGCACACAAAGAGGAGAGTATTTTGCTGTGTGGTTATTATGCAAAACTTCATTATCTACCGTGTTATTCCAGCAACTACAGACTTTCCCGATGAAATAATGTAATTTTTAAGGGCAATCGACAGTTGGTGAAACGACAAATGCTATGGGTTTGGAATAACATAAGGGAAGTCATTACACGTTTATTTTGTCCGAGGATGTTCTTTTTCATAAGATGCTGACGTTATATTTCCCCAGTTCGTCACTTAATTAACTTAATAATTAATTTGATAAACCACTATTTCAGAATTTTCTCGCGTCCTAACAACATGTTAATGGGGTGATACTGTGTGAACTCCGCTGACTTTTGGTAAAAGAATCAAATTTTGACATGGCAACAAGAGAAAAGTGTAGGTTTTACTCAAAATTTTCCACTCGTGACTGTCCTCTGAAAGGCCACAAATGGTAAACAAACCAGGCGAAAATACCCTTTGCATTTTCGGCGGAATTTTTTTTAGACACTAACAAAGAAGTGGTGACAAATCTTTTAGAATCGTCACCATACTAGTGTGGGCGTGGAGGGGCCCCGCTTAATATTTACCAAAAATTTAAGTTTCAGTTTAGAACGGCATTTCCCTAACAGCGCTCTGAGCTACCACCCACCACTGCTGCTCATCTCTCGCTTCCCGAGCCGAGTGCGCATGTAGCGACCACGGCATTTTGCGTGCACTATACAAATAATTTTTCAAAACAAAGAAAAGACGAAAAAAATTGATTAAAATTTCTCCAGACATTCGTGAGCTAAGCTTCTACGTCACCCCATTCTCACCGCCATCCTTGTGGGAGCCAAGTGGTTATAATCCCCTCAGAAATCTTCGCATACATACGCCCAACAACTCACCAGCTTCATCGTAACCGAATGAGTGGTTATACGAACACATAGAAGACAAAGACACAAAGATACTTGTTCATGTGTTAGATATAGGCTAAACTGAAAACTTGCGCCACGCAGGAATTACCAGACACGAATGACCTCATATTCACCTCTGACGGTGCTTACCCGCAGGACAGTGACTACGTGCAGGCGTTCGGCGAATGGTCCAGAAGGACGTCATTCGGTACTGACCCGCGACCAACGCCACATATCACTTCCTTTAAATCGACCCTCGTGGCGGCTGGCGACGCAGCGGAAAAACCAACGAGCACGCGTCACTCCAGTTCAGGTGGTCGCCAGCTACGTCTTCAGAAAATCCGCCGATCGCGCGCGGAGAATCGAGAATACGCGTCGTGACGTACTGGCAAGCGCGCGCGGCCGGTGAATCCCCGCCCACGGTGAAGTGCTGCTGGGCGCCGGCCACGCCCAGCGCTGCCAACTGTTCCCATGGGAACGCAGGCTCCGTCATTAGGCGTGGACGGCGGCGACGAGCAGAGCAGAGCAGCCACTTTCGCCGGCGAGGCCCGCGGCTCGCGCTGTGCTGCGGTCAAGGCCGAGAGCCGCCTCTCGACGCTTAATTAACAGATTAGCACCGGCGCCCACCCGCCCGCTTGACCCCAGCGAACTCGAAGCTCTCTCCCTCCGCGGCATAAGCCCGGCCCGTCGAAACTTTTTGGCCTCCGGAGGAGGAGGCGCGGGAAAATGGATACCGCTAGTGAAACCACTAAACGGTGACTAGCGCGCTGTGTGGTATTTCCCTGAAATTATGGTGGGCTAATTGCCTGACCTGGGCGGGGCGGAGTGAGTCATCAAGGAAGACGGATCGACTCCGGTCCCAGAGGTGCCAGGCTGTCGACGGGCTGCCGCGGTAATCCCGCGCGGGTTGCCGCCTGCGCAACAGTGACGCCAGCTTTCGCGGTAGTTCAGTTGCTCCACATATGCTGCGCGAAGAGCTTACGTCTTGCGAAACGGAACGCTTGAGTCGCTGCTGTGCCTTCGATCTGTGTTCGGATGACGTTTCTCCTTGTGCAATTAAGAACATGGAAAAGCATATTCGGGTTTCGGACAAGTTACTCGCCAACACACCACTTATGTTGATCGTTTGTACAACTGTTCTGTTCCCTCAAATAAGTAATAAAGCTGGGAAGAGGTAAAGATCCTGAGTGACAAGATACCTGGTAGTGGTGTCTCAGCTTTGGTACATCCTTACTGCAAATTTCTATACTTACTTGCCAGATGGCATGTCTCACTGCTTTGTGGTTCCAGGTAGCAGCTGCGATATGTCAGTAGAGTGGTGCAAGTGTGTTTTTGTAACTTTAGTTGAGGAGAGGACTTCGTGAGATGCTTTTGCAACAAGGTTGAGCATGCTGCAGTTTGTGAAAACCCAACATACCAATCTCGTCCCATAAGAAGGAAAAATCAAGGTAGCTATTTAACTGCATTTTTCTGTAAATTTGATACGATATTTGATCGTATTATTAATAGAATTTACGTATGGGCCAGAAGGGGACAAAATGAAGCACTAATTGATCACGTACTTGATGACGGTCCAGTTGATTTCGATAATGGAGACAAAGAGGGTGCTATTATTGTCGGTGATCATATCATCAGAGCAGGAAGGAGATGACAAGGATGAAGATGAGATCAAGGATAGTTTCCATCTGGAAAAGAGGAATCGACTAAATGGAGAAAAGAATTTCCATATGTAATGTTGGAACAAGGTCGCACAACAGTACTGCCTGTCTTCCAGGCGCCGTTCCAAAATGCCAAACAATGTGCTACACCATAACAGTGTTTCCATCTCTTTACATTTTCTGATTTTAATCAGCATTTTTTTTATTCGCAAATAACCAAATAGAGAGTGAAATTATTCACAAGAAAGCGTATTAAAATCTACAATGAAGCACGAAATTGTGGCAGTGAAGTCCTGTATTTAGCAGGAAGTAGTAAGGCAAGTAGACAATCTGGAAGACCTTTGAACAGCTAATCATTTGATGGAACTGGGATAGAGATTATTTTGGGCTAGTATGTCAATCCAAAGATTCATATTAGTATTGCACTGTCCTCGTTTTGATGACCAAGATAATGGAGCAGCTAGGAAGGAAGTAGACACATTGGCTTTAATTAAAGACGTTTGTGAGCAGTTTGTGAGTAACTGTAATTCGATGAGAAATTATAAACGTATGTCTCAATATTTGTAACTGGTATGTGACTAATAATTAGTAAATAATATTCCATTTCATTAGTGTCACTGTTGTTTAATAATATACAATCATATTTATCCATGGTAATAACTTGCAGTTGCTTAAACCACTACATTAAATGTTAAAATATTTAAAATATATAAACAACTAGACGGGGTTTACTACATCCCATGAACCACTAGCGTTTGAATTACTGGCCACACCACTGCCGGGTTAAGTTACAAGTGGGGAATAAATCTACGCTACTGGCTATTAAAATTGCTACACCACGAAGATTACGTACTACAGACGCGAAATTTAACCGACGGGAAGAAGATGCGGTGATATGCAAATGATTAGCTTTTCAGAGCATTCACACAAGGTTGGCGCCGGTGGTGACGCCTACAACGTGCTGACATGAGGAAACTTTCCAACAGATTTCTCATACACAAACAGTAGTTGACCGGCGTTGCCTGGTGAAACGTTGTTGTGATGCCTCGTGTAAGGAGGAGAAATGCGTACCATCACGTTTCCGACTTTGATGAAGGTCGGATTGTAGCCTATTGCGATTGCGGATTATCGTATAGCGACATTGCTGCTCGCGTTTGTCGAGATACAATGACTGTTAGCAGAATATGGAATCGGTGGTTTCGGGAGGGTAATACGGAATGCCGTGCTGGAACCCAACGGCCTCGTATCACTAGCAGTAGAGATGACAGGCATCTTATCCGCATGGCTGTAACGGATTGTACAGCCACGTCTCGATCCCTGAGTCAACAGATGGGGACGTTTGCAAGACAGCAACCATCTTCACGAACAGTTCGACGACGTTTGCAGCAGCAGCAGCAGCAGCAGCAGTAGCGCCTGCGATGGTGTACTCATAGACGAACCCGGGTGCACGAATGGGAAAACGTCTTTTTTTCGGATGAATCCATCATGATGGTCGGATCCGTGTTTGGCGACATCGCGGTGAACGCACATTGGAAGCGTGTATTCGTCATCGCCATACTGTCGTATCGACCGGCGTGATGGTATGGGGTGCGATTGGTTACACGTCTCGGTCACGTCTTGTTTGCATTGACGGCACTATGAACAGCTTCAACACGATACCACAGTTCATCAAGAGTAGTGACTGGCGTATTGTGACGAGCCAGGGCAGCAGTCGAACATTTTCTGTCTCTAGAAAGGCCGGTACAGGACCTGCAAAATGCGGTCGTGCATTATCCTACTGAAATGCACGGTTTCGCAGGGATCGAATGAAGGGTAGAGCCACGGCTCGTAACACATCTGAAAAGTAACGTCCAATGTTCAAAGTGCCATCCATGCGAACAAGAGGTGACCGAGACGTGTAACCAATGGCACACCATACAATAACACCGGGTGATACTCCAGTATGGCGATGACGAATACACGCTTCCAATGTGTGTTCACCGCGATGTCGCCAAACACGGATGCGACCATCATGACGCTGTAAACAGAACCTGGATTCATCCGAAAAAATGACGTTTTGCCATTCGTGCACCCAGGTTCGTCGTTGGGCACACCATCGCAGGCGCTCCTGTCTGTGATGCAGCGTCAAGGCTAACCGCAGTCATGGTCTCCGAGAAAATAGTCCATGCTGCTGCAAACGTCGTCGAACTGTTCGTGCAGATGGTTGTTGTCTTGCAATCGTCCCCATCTGTTGACTCACGGATCGCGACGTGGCTGCACAACCCGTTACAGCCATGCTGATAAGATGCCTGTCATCTCGACTGTTAGTGTTACGAGGCCGTTGGGATCCAGCACGGCGTTCCGTATTACCCTCCTGAACCCACCGATTCCATATTCTGCTAACAGTCAGTGGATCTCGACCAACATGAGCAGCAATGTCGCGATACGATTAACAGCAATCGCGATAGGCTACAATCCGACCTTTATCAAAGTCGGAAACGTGATGGTAGGAATTTCTCCTCCTTACACTAGGCACCGCACCAACGTTTCACCAGGCAACGCTGGTCAACTGCTGTTTGTGTATGAGAAATCGGTTGGAAAGTTTCCTCATGTCAGCACGTTGTAGGTCTCGCCACCGGCGCCTGCCTTGTGCGAATGCTCTGGAAAGCTAATCATTTGCATATCACTGCATCTTCTTCCCGTCGGTTAAATTTCGCGTCTGTAGTACGTAATCTTCGTGGCCTAGCAGTTTTAATGGCCAGTAATGTGTATTGAAGGACACGGACCTTCGAGCATTGCGGAGTGTGGTTGTACAAAATCACATCAATTCAGCGGGAGGAATCAGTCGCGGGTTCCAGAGTGCCTGCAGACGTTCAGCTAACACAACGTCTGTGCACAGGGTGTAAAAATGAATCGGTATGGTGGTCGAGTAGCTCCTCGTGAGCTACATATTTCCGTATTCCATGCTAAGCAACGCTTGGGGCTGTGTAAAGAGTGACGCCACTGCACAGTGGGTGACTGGAAACGAGAGATTTCGAGTGACGAATCACGCTATACACTGTGGCAATCTGAAGGAAGGGGTTGCGTTTGGAGAATGGCCTCATAACTATGCTGCCATCATGAATAGGAGCAACAGTGAAGTACAGAGGAGGTACTGTCATGATATGGAAGCGTTTTTAGTGGTTAAGGTGTGGTCCCCTTATTGTGCTTAAGAAAACACCAACAACTTTTATAGCATTTTACACTGTGTGCAGTAGAGGAAGATTGTATCAGCGTGACAATACACCCTCTGATAAAGCAGTATCTGCGAGGTAATGATTTGTGGACAATTACATTCCTGAAATGGACTGACCTGCTTAGAGGCACGACCTGAGCCCAGTGAAACACCTTTGGGATGAGTCAGAGCGTCAGCTTCGCTTCAGACGATAGTGTCCTACGTCGGTACCTTCTCTGGTTTCGGCTCTTCAAGGGGAATGGGCTGCCAACCCTTGACAGATGCCGGCCGGAGTGGCCGAGCGGTTCTAGGCGCTACAGTCTGGAACCGCGCGACCGTTACGGTCGCAGGTTCGAATCCTGCCTCGGGTATGGATGTGCGTAATGTCCTTAGGTTAGTTAGGTTTAAGTAGTTCTAAGTTCTATGGGACTGATGACTTGAGAAGTTAAGTCCCATAGCGCTCAGAGCCATTTGAACCATTTTTGAACCTTGACAAATATTCAGACACCTCAGTGAAAGTGTCCCCAAAAGAGTTCGTGCCGTCATAAAGGAGAAAGGTAGACTCACCCAGTATTAATGTTCTCTAACAAGTGTGCAGATAAATCTGATCAATTAAACACTATGTGTTGCACCTAAAATTTTTATTAGCCTAACCGGTATTCGGGTAGATAATCCTTTGTTAGTGACATCTCATAAGCAGGAACAAAGAACTGTACATACATCGATTTCTACAACGTAACAACTGCATCATAACAGAAGATGGTTCAATGGTTCAATGGCTCTGAGCACTATGGGACTTAACATCTGAAGTAATCAGCCCCTAGAACTTAGAACTACTTAAACCTAACTAACCTAAGGACATAACACACATCCATGCCCGAGGCAGGATTTGAACCTGCGACTGCAGCGGTCGCGCGGTTCCCGACTGAAGTGCCCAGAACCGCTCGACCACACTGGATGGCCATAACAGAAGAAATACGAGTCTGTTTATATATGTATCATTATATCAATGACATGCGTGTGAGTTATAAATTCTTTATGATGTTCAGCTTGATGCGAATCTAGAAAACAAACAACGATGTGGATGACTAGAACCGTATTACAACCATGTTTATGTTAGTACGATAGGATATTAAATCAGTCCTACATCACAATATAAAGGTTGTCGCGTATGTCAATGACAAAAGACACGTTACGTAGACTCTGACCTATCAGTTCCATGTTTAAATTATATGACAGTTGTATCAGATGTCACCAAGAATTATCACTGCCTGAGATTTGACGGCAGTAACATGCACGACAACCCGTGTACTGTGCGACAGGATGGATTTCATATCCTATCGTATTAACGCAGACTTGGTTCTTATTGATATCCATATGATTGTTTGCCTTCTAGATGCACATCAAGCTAAACTCCATAAAAAAATTATAACTGACAAGCATGTAATTGATACAGAAATTCGTGTAGTAAGTAGCTTTATGATCCTGATGTTTTGTATATAGTTGCCATGTTGTAGTTTTAATGTACATACAGTTGTTTCTTCCTCCGTATCAAATGCCACTGACAATAGGTTATCCACCTGAACACTGGTTTCACTAATAACCATTTTAAGTGCACGTCACAGTGTTTAGAAAATGTTCTTTGACAAATGGAGACGTTGGATGTAAGAGCTACTTTCTGATCAAGATACTCGCAAAAAAGAATAAGCCGTGGCGTAACACATCAAGACAGTAATAAATCTGATGAAAGAGAGGA
This sequence comes from Schistocerca cancellata, assembly GCF_023864275.1. Taxonomy (NCBI): domain Eukaryota; kingdom Metazoa; phylum Arthropoda; class Insecta; order Orthoptera; family Acrididae; genus Schistocerca; species Schistocerca cancellata. The sequence continues at coordinate 485,971,848 of NC_064628.1, forward strand.
TTACTGACTACCGGTTTCAGAAACATGTAACAACAGTTTTAAAACACCACCCTCTGATGGGCTCACAACGAGCTCCCTACACGCATTAGGGTTGCCAACAGCGTTCTCCATTTCGCAGAGCTCTCAGCCCCTCCACGATATTCTAAAACGTTGAGGCCTTTGAACCAATCAGCCTCAGTGACAGAATGCAGGCGTTCTCACTGGCCATTTCCTGTTCCCATATTAAATGTGTTGTGGGTAATGTAGGGGGATTTAAGACAGCTATAGATCAATGTGTTGCGCAACTCCTACTCTATTGAAGAATATCTTCACAGAAACTCTTGTACTGACGGACAGGGTTGTCCATCCTTAGAGCTACCGACATTTCTGTCGAGCAAAATAGTCTGATAATGTTACTAAAAAGTGCGCCTGAAACATACGACCGAGGTACATGTATTCAGTGAAATATTAAAGTTAATTGAGTTTTAGATCACCATTAAATCAGTTTAGAGATAGCTATCTGCAGGTACCTGTAATTTTACTGCAATTCGCTAGCTTATTCTACAGAACTGAAGAATGCTATGCAGAAATGATTTTTCGCAATGTGCTATTCATGACTTGGTCATGTGGGGGAATTTAAGACAATTATACATCGAATGGTTGGACAGCTCCTTCTACTCTACTGAGGAATATCTTCAAGGAAACTCATATAAGTAACAGGATTAATGAAGTAAAATAATTTCTGACACTCCACTCCTTTTCACATTAGTTAGACATCAGCAAAAACACCCTGTGAGTGCGTCAGCGTCATTAGAATAAATTACTGGGGTTAGGAGAGGACCGTTCTTCTATGACAGAGCACGTCGGTATTTAGCTGTAAAATTTAATTTCTCTTTTGTTCTCAAAGAAGTACATGGGTTTACATAGATTACGTATTATGTCCTGTTTAGCAGAAATTAAACTGAACACAACAATATCAAATCCAAACAGAAGATCATCTACATGATTTTTTCGTACTACTAGACAGTGAAGCCTTGTCTGGGTTGGTCAATATTACGACAAATCATCTGATTACGTTATAAGTTTGGTACTATATAGGATGATGGCCAAGTCTACAGAGGATGGGTGGTTCTTGTGACAAGATGAGCATAAGATTACTCAAGGTTGCAAATGTTCACAGTGGATGCAAGCTGGTGAGCCAACGATTTTACGCCTCTGCCTGCGGGATTTACCCTTAGATGGGACATGCTGTCGGCTGCATGGCTGCTCTCGCCCTCTGAAAGTCCTATAAAAAGCTAATCAAAATTTGTACTGATTTTATCAGCTGAAACTGTCTTACGTTTCTCGTTAGGCGAGGAAACATGCACTGATTCCTAGACTGGAAAATACGGCAACATACACGTGCATAGATATAGCAGCATGTATACTTCAATGCCCTCTCAGTTCTTGCAAGAACAATAACTACGTGGCTGTTTCGTTTCTCCGATGTCGGAGCTCAATGGCTCTTCTGCTAATTTCTAGCTGAATGTCAGTCAAAGTGGACAAATTGTTCACACAAAAATTCCTCTTTTGGCGTCGTACACGTGATGCACCCTGTTCTACACTTGACGCTGGTTCAGAGGAGGGTTCCCGAAGTTTTCGGTATTGTGTCTTTCGTAGCAAACTGTCCCCTACCTGTGTTCTTTCGTGCTTCACGTCACGGCTTTCTCAGACCAATTGGAGCGTTCCTTTCATCTTGTGGAAACTACAGCCACGAATCGCAAAGGGCCTACCTTTAAACTGCGCCCAAATATCACCACTTTTACTCCTTCTGAGTTTATTGCCGCCAATCTGACATGTTTTGCCCTCTCCTGACGCCTGAAAGATACACTCGTACATCATGAGCGCAAATCCTAGCCTGTTCGTATTCATCTGGAAATTCCCCAGTACAGTTTTCTAAACAATTTCTCCGTCGCAGGCAGCGCTGAGCCGCTACCTGCTCCCCTCGATATATAGCCCAGTGCGTTAGTTGTCTCTCTCGCTGCGGGTCACCAACCCCTGTTAGAAGCCTTTCGTTGTATGCGGGCTGTGATGCCGCAAATCGCGTCTGCCCCAAATTAAAACGTTTCTCCCAGCAGCTTTTTTCGCCTTTTGCTCATTGACATGCAGAATTTGGGTTGGGTGTGTTAATACTGTCGAATCGAGTGTCATCCCTTTGCATTATATACTGTACATTTTGATAGGCAGTTCTTCTCACTATTGCCTAAGTATATCAGGTGACATATTCATATACTTGTTATGACATTTAAAATCTCATATAAGGTGTGAAATTAACATTCATTCAAGCTGCCACCTTACAAATTTTTCATAGAATTTAATAACTGCATTGTGTTACACAGAATAAAATGTGCGCACCAGATCTCTTTTCAGATCCGACACATCCCATTATGCGGGATCTACGAGATACGATGCAAGTAATGAAATGTAACACACTAGTTTAAGAACAAAGTTTTTAATTTGCACTCAGATGTGGCATTACAGTTTTGTTCCTTGTTATGTTTTATCCTCTTTTATCAGATCTTGTATCAATCAGACTGTTGTAAGAAGAACTGATCTTTATGAACTCCTCATTCATGTCAACATTTTCAAATTTCCTAAAATTCACGCACAGGCCATAGTAAATAGGGAATTTTAAACACAAAAATACGGCTAAAGCTTTATGTTAGCTGAAAACCTATAAACATCACAGCAACACTCCTGGCTGGCAATGTTGTGTTTTGAACACCGTGTGCATCTCTCGTAGCAGTAGGTATACCAGCAGAAACACAGTGTCTGGTCAAACGCATCCGGAAACCAGTATGTAATGCACTGTTGACCTCTACATGTCACGAGAGGCAGATACGGTAGAATAAATGGAGGAGGGGAGTATTGTGTTGTCAGTGACTAAGCAGTAACAGCAGTGAGCTTAGTGGCTTTGAATATGGGCTGATAATTGGATGTTGCCTGAGTAACTACTCCATCAGGGACATTTCAACCCTTCTAAAGCTGCCGAAATTGACTGCTGGTGATGTGATAGTAAAATGGTAACCAGAAGGAACAATCGCAGCTAATCTAACCAGGCAGAGTTCTTGTACTGGCGGACAAGGTTGTCTATCCTTAGAGCCACAAACATTCAAATCGAGCGCAATAGTTCAATAACATTACTAAGCAATGTGCGTGAAAGGTATGAGCGAGGTACATGCGCTTAGTGAACGACTGAAGTTAATAAAATGTTCGGTCACCGTTAAATGAGTTTCGCGATATCTACCAGCAAGTACCTATTAATGATTGTAATTAATTTTCCCGCCATTTGCTGTCTTCCTCTACGGAAATGAAGAATGCGACGCAGAAGTGCTTTCTCGCAATGTGTTATTCACGACAGTCTGTATTAGCTCACGATTCAGTAAAATTCAATACTCACGTCTCCCTATCCTCACATTACGTCACGCTTTCTTCGGTAGATTATTCAGCTCTCTCATTGCCATGAGCTGTACTCACGGAAATCAGCTGGCCGCAGAGAGTCACAGTTTAAATATATGTGTTCGTGCAGGCATTGGATGCTGAAAGTCGCATCCATTAGTACCAACACTGCTCGGCTAAAAGATCAAAGAGGAAATACTCATGAGCAACACCAATGAATTTTACACTTCATCCTATTCAATGATTTGTGACGTAGAAATAAATGTTAACAGGAGCGATTTTTATTTCAGTTATACAAGCAAAAACGTGGTACAACATTCCTGGTCTACAGATTTCGTACTCTACTAACTGCTGCATCTGTAACATCAGACTTAAAAACTTTTGACTGTAGAAGATAACAGCAGAAGCGAGACTGAAGAAAGTGTTTATACAGCAATATAAAATGAGCCTCTTTCAACAATAAGTTTTGGCATTTTGCGGTAATCCGCAGCAGAGTATCGGGAGTAAGGCGAGCAGCAGTAACGAGCAGTAGCTGTCATCATATTCACCAGTCAACTTGACGGAAGGCATTCGAAACCGATAGACAGCATCACAGTTAGAAGAATTCGACATATTTCTTCAGTGTAAGGCCCAGAATTAATAGAGACAATAGGAATTAATAGAGGAAAGGCCGGCCGCGATGGTCTAGCGGTTCTAGGCGCTCAGTCCAGAACCGCGGGACTGCTACGGTCGCAGGTTCGAATCCTGCCTCGGGCATGGATGTGTGTGATGTCCTTAGGTTAGTTAGGTTTAAGTAGTTCTAAGTTCTAGGGGACTGATGACCACAGATGTTAAGTCCCATAGTGCTCAGACCATTTGATTTAATAGAGGAAATACAAAAGATCCAAAGTTTCACCTTATATTAGTAAGTGCGGAAGAGGCTATAGCAAACGCTGCAAGAGAGGCGTTGTGCATCATAGTTTGGGTCACCGTTAAGATTCCGAGAGTCTATGTTTCCAGAAGAGCAAATCAGTATACGTATTGCTTCTTCCTATGTTAATCTCGACAAAAGACCATGAACAAACTGTAATGATTGCTTCTCACACAGAGTCTTCCCGCAAAACGTTGGCGACTGGAACAGGAAAGGGGAGACTGTAATCTCTGCGACACGCCCTAAACTGGTTGCAGAGTATAAATGTAGATACGTCAGTCATAGCCGACAAAATAATTGTAGCAAGTTTGAAAAAGAGAACTCTGTTATTCACCTTATGCCGAAAGAGAGTGCACCAAATAAGAAAGCAGAAAGAGCATAAAATGATGGCCTCCAGCACAGTATCACCCGGAAATCGCATCATCAAAGGATTTGAGCGTCCAAAGGTGCCTGTCTTAGTGCGATCATCTTCACACATTGTACGTTATCTGTAAAATGAGAATGTATCTCCCTCAACTGCGATCTTATAAAACACACTCTTCAAACGCTCACAAAAGATATTCACCTGGTGTAGCTTAGAATTTGGTCGATACCTATTCACTGTCTGTGTGTTTGTGTGTGTGTGTGTGTGTGTGTGTGTGTAGGTACGGAGAAGGGAGAGGGGGGAGGGTAGGCGAGGGGGACCTGGCTGGGTGGGTGGGTATCAGTGAGGTGAACCGAACACAGAAAGACAGAATCCATTACACAAAACGTGCGCAAAAGAGGGAAAAGGCGCAGGAGTGGTTAAAAGGTAGTTGCTGAGAGGATTAATGGAGTGATAAACAGAAAAAAACTTTCCAATAAAGTGATGCAACATTATGAGGTGGAATATGAAATTAGATATACTGGAGACAGAATGGTAACGGTGAAGTTAAGACAAAAATACGGTTTAGGAAAAAGTAGACCAGCGAGATTTCGTTTATTTTTTTTTTTTCAAAGAAAATTGAAACTAATACTTTACTGTTAATGGAGTACCTTAACTATTATGAAAGCCTGTGAGTGGTCTAAGGAATTCCTTAACATTCACATTATTCTTGTAACGTAAATTGTATAGTAGTTGGTAGGAACTTGAAGAGTTATTGCGTCAATGCAGAGCTGTCGCATATTGCACCGTACTGCCCTTTGCAGCAAAGAAGAGGAGAACAGAAATCTGTGGACTACCAAAATTTCGCCATGAGAGCTTAGAACAGTGCAAAAATTGTAACAGACAAACTACCTTAAAACAGTATTTTAGGCAAGTTTAAATCAGTTAACGGACTAACTCACGTAGGATCATTAGTGCAGAGAGTGTTGTAAGAAATGCTGATACCTCTTTTAACTTTTGACTGACAGTTATTTGTAGCTATGTTTTTATTATTCTCTCTGTACAATGCGGGAGAACTTTGAAATTAAAAGAGACGAAGTATTGGACAAAATTTGCATATTTAGTGTTTCAGTGTACAAATGAACACATGCGCGGGAAACCCACTAACCCTCAAATGTAAAAACAAGAGGTTAGTGCTGCCATTTGTTGCTTGGTACAGGGGCTATCCAAACTGACAATGATCTCACCCCTAAATATCACGTTAGGAAGTAATACAGCAAAGAGAATTTCTTGCATTTCCCTAGATATGATTTCTGTAATGTTAAAAACGGTCTAATCTTCCGTTACCCTCCGGGTTCTCTCCAAGGGAAATAAGCTACACATTTGAGTAGCAGGATAGCCAATACTGTGCCATATAATAAATGGACAACAGATAATTTACCTATAATTTGAAAAGGTTTGGTGGCTGAGGGACGTTGTTGTTGTTGAGGTCTTCAGTACTGAGACTGGTTTGATGCAGCTCTCCATGCTACTCTATCCTGTGCAAGCTTCTTCATCTCCCAGTACTTACTGCAACCTACATCCTTCTGAATCTGCTTAGTGTATTCATCTCTTGGTCTCCCTCTACGATTTTTACCCTCCACGCTGCCCTCCAATGCTAAATTTGTGACCCTTTGATGCCTCAGAACATGTCCTACCAGCCGGTCCCTTCTTCTTGTCAAGTTGTCCCACAAACTCTTCTTCTCTCCAATTCTATTCAATACCTCCACATTAGTTATGTGATCTATACATCTAATCTTCAGCATTCTTCTGTAGCACCGCATTTCGAAAGCTTCTATTCTCTTCTTGTCCAAACTATTTACCTTCCATGTTCCACTTCCATACATGGCTACACTCCATACAAATACTTTCAGAAACGACTTCCTGACACTTAAATCTATACTCGATGTTAACAAATTTTTCTTCTTCAGAAACGCTTTCCTTGCCATTGCCAGTCTACATTTTATATCTTCTCCACTTCGACCATCATCAGTTATTTTTCTCCCCAAATAGCAAAACTCCTTTACTACTTTAAAGGCTCATTTCCTAATCTAATTCCCTCAGCATCACCCGACTTAATTCGACTACATTCCAATATCCTCGTTTTGATTTTGTTGATGTTCATCTTATATCCTCCTTTCAATCACTGTCCATACCGTTCAACTGCTGTTCCAAGTCCTTTGCTGTCTCTGACAGAATTACAATGTCATCGCGAACCTCAAAGTTTTTATTTCTTCTCCATGGATTTTAATAGCTACTCCGAATTTTTCTTGTGTTTCCTTTACTTCTTGCTCAATATACAGATTGAATAACATCGGGGAGAGGCTACATATTGGAACTAAGAAAAGTGTGAACACGAAATATAGTCCTTGTTTAATATGTAACATTAATCACTTTATGAACGTAGTTTAGAGTGTCCGAAGTGTTCAGTTGGCACAATCAGTACAGAATACAATTAGTGAACATGGTGGCTATAGAAATGGGAAACGCTGACGGAAGTGTGAAAAATCAGTGGAAATTATCGAAAGGGGAAACATTTCCCACAGAATAGGCACAAAGAAGTTGAGAAGAAGAAGCGAAATAGTGGTTAGCAGTATAGTAATTATAAAGGTGTAGTGAAAAAGGCAAAATCACAAGGTTCAGATTAAGTCTATGCGAGAAAATGATTCAAGGTTGTACCTGAAGGTACACAGGGGAAGTTGTTTCTTGATTTCCGAAATCTTAGTAACAATGATCTTCAAACTTTATATACATTTGGATGTGTAAATGTGAATCCTGTCAAGTGGAGGTTTACTGTTAATTCAGACAGGAGAAGGCTGCAGACAACCAACATCTATGAGTTCACTGTAAGTGAAGGAAACGTTCAGATTTGTAAGAAAGGTTGTCTAGCAATCTTCCGTATAAGCAATGGATGCCTGTACCGTGTGAATCAACAAAAGATAACGTCTGGAACTCCTGAAGTTAGTTCCCATGTTTCATTACGCAACAAAACACTAGACGTACTTCACAATAATAGATTTATTTGTAACGTAACATTAAAAGCTGAATATTTTATGTAGGGTGTATAAGCGGAGGAAACGTAGTAATCGCCCAAATACATGCAGCGAAGCGGACCAGGAATTTGCTTGGGCTCATGTACGAGTAAATAGTTTTCCTACACAGTCAAGACACTATTCGAGTTAAGAGAATCCAAACATGACGTATCTGTGTGCAGGTCTAAACAGTTGCAATATGTACAGTCTTTATCAAGATAAGTGCAAAGGCAGCAACAAGAAACCTCTTAGCCTTGGCATGCGTTGGAAAATATTTTATCAGTTTTTTAATATTGGCTTTGCAAAATCACATAGCGACGCCTGTCAGGTTTGTTATCACCTTAAGAAGCAAATTCATGTGGGAAAAATTGTCAGAAAAAGAAAGAACTACAAGCAAAACCGAACTTCCGAGTTAAACGTGCTAGTACTGCCAATGAAAATTTGAAAATGGACTCAGAATATTCAAAAACTTACAATTCTGTTATGGCCATTGCTTTCATAAATGGATGCATTGTTTTGCGACATCAGGCTATGATAGTGACCATTGGCTCGATCTGCTTGAGCCATACGTGATGTGTTGTCACCAGGTTTCAAAATGGTTTAAAATGGTTCTAAGCACTATGGGACTTAACATCTGACGTCATCAGTCCACTAGACTTAGAACTACTTAAACCTAACTAACCTAAGGACATCACACACATCCATGCCCGAGGCAGGGTTCGAACCTGCGACTGTAGCAGCCGCGTGGTTCCGGACTGAAGCGCCTAGAACCGCTCGGCCACCGCGGCCGGCACAAGGTTTCCCTTTTGCAGTACTTTTTACTACAGTTAATGGTAATTGTGTTTGTGGACGTTTGATAATGTACGAAAAAAAAACTTCACATATTATTGATCTTCTTTATTAATTACTATTTTTCATGTTACGTTCCAATGTAAAGGACATTCCACAGCAGAAACGTAACTGGTCCATATTGTATGGATTACCGTTAAAAAATAAGAATGAAACAGTTTGATATATTTTTTCCAGCATCAACTACACAACCCATATTTCTCCATTTCTAAATACTGTGGGTTAGCCCGGTTTTCCGCGCATGTCTTCAAATATTGTTACTAACAAAGAACGGAGAAGACAATGTAAGGGTTTAACATCTCGTGAATGATGACGTTTCTAAAGACACAGTCGTATATGTAAATGACAATGAAGCAGATTGGCCATGTTCTTTTGAAAGAATATGAAAGGAGCCATACCGACAATTACTACGCAAGTCTAAATTGGGTAGTTGAACGGTCGCTGAAGTCCGTACCTCTCTGTCTTAACCGCCGCACTACCTCCTCCGGCTTTAACAATATAAGATTTTCATGCCCTCATCATTGCTTCGACATTCAGTGTTAATTTCCTCTTCATGCCGTCTGTAGTTGTGTATGTTCTGTCCATCTAAACCGCAGCATCATTTTGTCGGAGTCCCTTCAGGATGTCTTAGACGTTTGAACTGGTTTTTGCTCTCGTCAAGAACTATCAGAATATCAAATATTAAATGTTTGAACAGCCAAGTCTGTAGCTGTGTTTATGTTGCTTACATTTATTATATACTGTACAATACACAACAGTGGATCTATTTTTAAGTCAGTGGGAGATATGTTCTGGTAGAAACTCAGTACAAATAGTTTTAAAACATTGCAGCCGGTGCTTGGTTTAATGGGTTTAGTTGTACAGATACTTTGTGTTTTGTTGTGGAGGTGCTGGAACTGAATGATACTCTTATTCACTGCCACAGCTCCTTTTCGTAATAAGTGTAGTCGCGTAAGAATGTGATCAAAAGTATCCGGACACCCCCAGAAACATACGTTTTTCATATTATGTGCATTGTGCTGCCACCTACTGCCAGGTACTCCATATTAGCGACCTCAGTAATCATTAGACACCATGAGAGAGCAGAGTAGGGCGTTCCGCGGACGTCGAACGTGGTCAGGTAATTCGGTATCACTTGTGTACAATACACAACAGTGGATCTATTTTTAAGTCAGTGGGAGATATGTTCTGGTAGAAACTCAGTACAAATAGTTTTAAAACATTGCAGCCGGTGCTTGGTTTAATGGGTTTAGTTGTACAGATACTTTGTGTTTTGTTGTGGAGGTGCTGGAACTGAATGATACTCTTATTCACTGCCACAGCTCCTTTTCGTAATAAGTGTAGTCGCGTAAGAATGTGATCAAAAGTATCCGGACACCCCCAGAAACATACGTTTTTCATATTATGTGCATTGTGCTGCCACCTACTGCCAGGTACTCCATATTAGCGACCTCAGTAATCATTAGACACCATGAGAGAGCAGAGTAGGGCGTTCCGCGGACGTCGAACGTGGTCAGGTAATTCGGTATCACTTGTGTCGTACGTCTGTACGCGAGATTTCCAAACTCTTAAACATCCCTAGGTCCACTGTTTCCGATGTGACAGTGAAGTGAAAAAGTGAAGGGTCACGTACAGCACAAAGCATACAGGCCGACCTCGTCTGTTGACTGACAGAGACGACCGACAATTGAAGAGGGCTGTAATGTGTAATAGGTAGACACCTACCCAGACCACCACACAGGAAATGCAAACATCACAGGATCCACTGTAAGTACTATGACAGTTAGGCGGGAGATGCGAAAACTTGGATTTCATGGTCGAGCGGCTGCTCATAAGCCCTCGCCGGTAAATTCTAAACGACGCCTACCTTGGTGTAAGGAACGTAAACATTGGGCGATTGAACAGTGGATAAACGTTGTGTGGAGTGACGAATCACGGTACACAATGTAACGATACGATGGCAGAGTGGGGATATCGCGAATGCCCGGAGAACGTCATCTGCCAGCGTGCGTAGTGCCAACAGTAAAATTAGGAGGCGTTGGTATTGTGGTGTGGTCGTGTTTTTCATGGAGCAGGCTTGCACTCCTTGTTGTTTTGCGTAGCACTATCACAGCACAGGCTTATACTGATGTTTTAAGCACCTTCTTGCTTCCCACTGTTGAAGAGCAATTCGAGGATGGCGATTGCATCTTTCAATACGATCGAGCAAAAAAAAAAAAAAAAAAAAAAATGGTTCAAATCGCTCTGAGCACTATGCGACTTAACTTCTGAGGTCATCGGTCGCCTAGAACTTAGAACTAATAATACCTAACTAACCTAAGGACATCACACACATCCATGCCCGAGGCAGGATTCGAACCTGCGACCGTAGCGGTCACGCGGTTCCAGACTGAAGCGCCTAGAACCGCACGGCCACACCTGCCGGCCCACGATCGAGCACCTGTTCATAATGCACGACCTGTGGCGGAGTGGTTGCAAGACAATAACATCCCTGTAATGGACAGGCCTGCACAGAGTCTTGATCTGAATCCCATAGACCACCTTTGAGACGTTTTAAAACGCCCAACTCGTGCCAGACCTCACCGACCGACATCGATACCTTTCCTCAGTGCAGCATTCCGTGAAGAATGGGCTGCCATTCCCCAAGAAACCTTCCAACACCTGATTGAACATATTCCTGCGAGAATGGTAGCTGTTATCAAGGCTAAGGGTTGGCCAACACCATATTGAATTTCAGCATTACCGGTGGAGGGCGCCACGAACTTGTAAGTCATTTTCAGCTAGGTGTCCGGATATTTTTGATCACACTGTGTATATACGCCCACTTACCTGTTACCTTATAGGATGTTGAACCACCTGTCCATTCATATCTTTTTATGCCCAGTAAAGTTGTTCTGATTGCTTACCGCTTCCAAAATTTTGCAGCAACCACTGTTTCATGACAGCGTCATAAATCAAGAGAGCAGTTACATAGTTTGAACAATATTTAAGAACATTCCATGACAGCGCACATTGTAACCGGGAATTCTACGTTACTGGCCGGAAGTGATCTAACTACACGAAAGAAACCAGAGGAGAGACGAAATTTGATCAAACTTGTTATCTTCCGTATGTATCATACGTAGTGTATACGTGCGCATCAATTTACATATGATGCACATGTGAAATATGAGATGACGGGCATTTGACGATTACTGTCATATAGATCAGTAATAACCCTAACCCCCTCCCCCCCCCTCACTACACCTACCGCCCTACCGCCCCAGAGACTGTGTCGTCAATCGCGCTCTTCGTTTCGTGTCCTAAATTCGAACAGGAGAGAGTTACAAAAATTGTATATGGGACAGTAGTAAGGAGTGCACCCGAGCCAAAGGCTGAGCAGTCTCTTACGCTATCATATACGCTGTAAGAACAACTGGCGCCAATTGTATCTGGCCGACCGCTTGAATTTGCGCACGCAACGACGTAACTGGCTAACTTGAATGCTAATTAATTAGGAAACGGTGTAACGTATTTAATTTTTTTTTGTTAACAACGAACTACCCAGCAACACCCTTACAAGCATTTGAGACTGTTTCTTACCACCCTGTATAAGCAAGATAAAAAAATGTTTCCGTTCGGAGAATGTGCAGTCGAGGATTGGTACACCAATGAGGCAGGCGCCGTGACCATTGAGGCAGTCATCCCAGTGATGCACAAAGTTGGACATACTCGTTTGGTAAAACACCGTCTCTTGGTGCATAAAGACGGCCGTAAGTGCCTGCTACACCTCGTCCGCCAACAACCGTCGACCCTTCGAGGCCTTTTTTAAGGGACCACATGCATGATGATTGGATGGGGAGAGATGAGTTGACGTAACTTTTACGTTAAGACGTTTGCGACAGAGGAATGTGCGTTGTCATGATGCAGCGCAAAAGTTGGCGTACCATTACACAATGGTAGTTTTCGGCAGACATGCTGATCCATAGACAGTCTTCCTTCTCTAGTGGGCACCTACTGGTGTTCGACCTTCGGGAGGCAAGAAAAGGATATAAGCACTTTGGTCCTGTTTGAACGCAATTGGTAATAACGTCGCCATAGATCACGTTTCTGCATGTACCGCACACACGTCGAGAGACACAAATGCTGCACTAATCTCTTGTCTGCTTGTCGAAGCTTATATATCCGCACAGGAGTTGCACTACATTGCGTATACGCTACAGCAATCGCCCTCAAACAAGGACGTTTTGATCACCCCTTGTACTAGTTCTAGGATTCAAAATACCACAAGTCTGCAGAGTGTAAAAATTTAATCTCGGTTATCAGTCATCCACTAGCTTGCACCTGCATTCCGTGTGTAATACAGTTGTGCGTCACATGACGAAACATGTGTTGTATGCATCTTTATATTACGAGAATCCTATACTTTTATTGTTAATTACGTTTTAAAACCGTCGTGACATTAAAGGATACGAATATTTAGGTAATGCTGCGCTAGGTAGTTGGCGTGATCCTAATTAAGTGCCTCGCAGAGGCAGTATTTCAAGCAAAACAGGCAGTCCATAAACAAAGGCGTTAAGTTACCGTGTGAGAGTGTGAAGTCTCAAGACAGCGCAGCCGCCGCTGTAATTAATCTCGAAGCTACGCGCCATGCATTTGCTGCGGATGTGAGCGCCCGCAGCTTCTCATTGTAGAGCGCCGAGTTCTCTGCCGCGCAGGTGTTGGCTCATTCGTGTGCGAGACTCATCACTTGTAGCGAACCTACCTCTATCAACATCAGTAAAAGACCATTAAAAAACGCGCCACGCTCGAGATTTAGTTTGGAGAAAGTGGGGAGGAATTAGAGACGAAACGGAACTTCGTGGGGGTCCGATGTATGTGGTGAGGTAGCGCAATTTCTGTCACAGGCTTGTACTGCACAAAGATGTGAGTCTCAGTTCGAAACGCAGTTTAAACTTGTCATTAACGTTCCTTCAGAACTGCCTTACAAGAACCTTCAGGTCTCTGCTTGAGTAGTAAGGTACTAGGGGTGCTGGCACACTTTTGATATCGAATTGATATGCAAATTAAGTAACTCAATTAACTCAATCAATTAATTACCCCCATCCACGCCCACCCCCACTCCCAGATGATATGTTTTTCTCAGCCTGCACCTGGGTCCCAGCATACTTCCCCCTTTCGACCTTCCCCCTCCCCCATCTACCCTTTTGGCGGGAATTTCAAATTTTGACGTGAATTTCGAATTTTGGCGGGAGTTTCTTTGTCCCAAGGCTGTGCTGACGTTCCACCTCACCCCTCACCTGGGAACTGGTGGGAATTGAAAATGGTGGTGTCTTTTCAGGGAGTCCAACCCTGGTCCTTCTGGATGGAAGGCCCAAGTGCCGAAGAGGAAGGTTAGATTAGTGTACTTAATTTATTTTGGTTGGGAAACTGAAGTAAAAATCGATCCCAATTATAATTAATCACACAGATTGGTCCTAATTACACAACTATATGCATAATGCTACACAAGAACTACATAAAATCGCAATACAGCTCGAAATTGACGATTCCACGGAACTGGTGTTATCCTGCTGGGAAAATATTTTACGATACCAATCAAAACCTGTGGCAGACGCACTCACACTCTACTCTTCACATATAAGCTGGCGGGAAAAAGATTGGAATGTAAGGTAATACCTTCAGGTTTTTTGGTGGGACACATTATCAACTGATGAGATTCTGGTGTTGGACAGAGAGGAATTTAATAAGTATATTACCTGTAAGCATACAGCTGAGGACCATATCTATCATCTTTGACGTTAGAGTTCATTATAGATGCCTGCTTAACAATCACCTTGCAGCCCAGGTAATTGAAGACAGTACACACTACTACAACTGATGAAAAATGCATCACTGTTCTAATTAAACTAAATTGTTGTGAAGAAACCAGCACTCATAATGCAAAACATGTACTGCGGAAAATCGGCGTCCCAAAAGACTGCAGAGTGGGCAGTAGTTGTATGTATATTCTCCTTAGGCACTCACAAACTAACTAACATGGAGGCAGTTTTACCACCCTCTCCCCCTGCCTCCCTCCCTCACTCACTCTCCTCACCTTAGTTAGGGATAGAGGCCTGTTCTGTCTTGCCAATGGTGGTCCGCAAAGAGATCCTTCTGGTGGCATTGATATATTGTCTCCACCATGCGGAAATCAGTCACAGATAGAGAAAAGGCATGAAGAGAACACGTTTTACAATCCGTTAAACGTATTTCCCAGAAAGACTGGATCCTCTGGAACAACAACAAAAGTCCGAAGAACTCCTCAGATCGCTTTTTCAAATGACCAGCTGCTATCGCCGCACCCTGCTTTGGGTCACTGGCCATCTTCCCGGCGGATGAGCTCGCAATCTCATCAGACCTCTGCCAACATAAATAGAAAATTTAATGGCGCTACCCTGGCCACAGGCCACGACCTGACCGGAGCACATATGCCTAGAGTGACCACCCACAGGTGCGCGCGCACACACATACTGGAGTGTTTCCACACCACCACTCCAATCTGTGGTGGAGAACACTTTTATTTAACGTCAGCACATCTCTTATAGTCGAGCATTCTATAAAATTATACGTTGTTGTGTTGAAGTCAGATATGGAAGCTGGAGAGATCTGTAGAGATTGAATAAAAGTCTCTAACGTTCTTTGCACCAACCTGTCGTCTTGTAAAGTGGTGTTCACAGCACAGAAGACAGCTCGTCGGTCGCCGGATCTTCATCGGCGGAGGCTGCTATGCTGTCATCTCGAACTTGAACCTGTGTTTGTGCTTTTTTTATGGGGTACCACTTGCCCAGGTTAGTTTCTATATCTACAGAGGGCAAGATCTATAGTACTCACAATGCCGGTAGGCGACACCTCTCATTAACGTATCTGTTTGTTTGTAT
Source organism: Schistocerca cancellata (assembly GCF_023864275.1). NCBI lineage: Eukaryota > Metazoa > Arthropoda > Insecta > Orthoptera > Acrididae > Schistocerca > Schistocerca cancellata. Next base: position 485,987,337 of record NC_064628.1, read on the forward strand.
TTTAAAATATCGCTTCTTACACTGCCTTCTACATCACTTGACATAGATCTCTTAATAGTACGGTAACTTTTCGGATAACTTCCAATATAGAGTATGACATCTCCGTCCGAAACAGAGATACTTGTCCGAATCTGAAGAACACCCGAAACAGAGTTGTGTGACCGGACCTTAAGAATGCTCGAAACAGTCTGACTAGTGCAGCCAAAGTACTTTGTCTCCCAGGTGCGCCAATGCGACCCAAAGGTGTCCGAAGCACTTTGGTTGCAATATCGTTATTCTTATGTTTCTCAAAACTAGTGAAATTTGATAAACAAAAACGGTAGACTCGTAGGGTAACCATAAGAGATTGTCATACTGAAAACTAGGTTAAATACAATGAAAAGTTTATAAATACCGGTAATTAATAAGAAAGTTACGCGTTTTGGGCCTAACACCCGAATGTTCTGACCAATCAAGAGCAAGTTCAGTACAACTGGAAGATTCTCCCATGGGAATGGCACATACTGTAACATCTGCTGCACGTATCTAACTCCACTTTTGTACCATATGCTACTTCACGTGTAGCAAGCTTAATCAAGGCGAGCTTCTAGCGAGATAAAATACTGGTGGCCACAGCCACGAATACACACTAGCATGAGACCTTTGCCAATATAAAACGGAAATTTAACTGAGCTGTCCTGGCCACAAGCAACACCCTGACCAGAGCACATCTGCCTAGAGTGACCACCAACTCACATGCATGCACACACACACACACACACACACACACACACACACACACACATACACACACTGGACTGTTTCCACAACATCACTCTGTTCTGTGGTGGAGAACACATTTATTTAATGTCAACACATTTCGAGCATCTATTAAAAGGAAGACAATCGTGATGATAATAAATGTCCTCGGTGCAGTCCATTTCTTTTAGTCTTATGAGCAAAATCGACTACAGGATACAATTCACATCTCATTATTTTGTGGCATCCAACAAAGTGCACCACCACCGATTACAAATGACCAGGATATACACCCGCTATACATATCCACCATGGGTAAAACTGGAAGAACAAACTTCCACTATTTTGCTGCAAAAACTGCCAATCAACACATAATGTCATCATTGTTTCAAAACCATCATCGGAGTAAAGAAAAAGCGAGAGTTTAAACTCTAAAGAATAAAACATCTATGTTAAGCAATTTCTTCCAGCTTGATGGACAAATTAAGCGACTTGAGATCGTCTCTCAGGTTCAAATCACTGTCTGTAAATAAACTGGTATGTACGTGTGTATTACAAACATTTCAAACACATGGAATAAATTAGAGAATACAATCTTTCATGCCATGGACTCACATGTCAGCAAAAATACAATCATGTTACATTCGACAACAACATGCTATAATTCAAAAGGAAGTTCCTGTTTTGCATGCTATGGCAAGTCCCATTTTACCATTGTGAAGCCAGATCACAACTGCATTTACGAATCAAATCGTGGGAGCCTGTCTTGTAATAGAACCTCCTATAAGATTTTGTTGCGTCTCTCTCTCTCTCTCTCTCTCTCTCTCTCTCTTCCATTACATCGAAACCAGTTCCCATCTGTGTGCTTACATTTGATGTTTTTGCTCCAGAAATCCTGTACATTGATATGTCTGTAAATTCCTAATCATACAGCAGGTCCTCACATTCTCATTTTGTAAGCAATTTGATAATTTGATCATCACACCTTGTTTTGAAAGAATCTACTCACAAGTCGGGGGGGGGGGGGAGGGGGGGGGAAGGAAGGGGCAAACACTATCATTTCTAGGTTCCACAACGAGCAATGATCCAAGTGAGGTCTATTTTATAACTAGAGGTTATGAACTATGAAACAACATAGGACTTAGAGTAACACCTATTTTTAAAAATGCAGTTGTGACAATAATAATAAAAACAGTCATGATTCAATGAGAATAGATACAGCTGACTTCTATTACTGTTACCAGTGAAATTTGTGCAGTTTTGAGAGAACTATATGTATCCAAACTTTAATCAGTTATACCATTCCTTGTAATAGCACCTCCTATAAGTGCTTATCATATCTCTCTCTTCTGATACATCAACAAAACAAATACCATATGTGTGTCGACATTGCTCCTCTGGAGCAGGTGACAAGTGGTTGAAGTTGCTAGCACAGACCTGGGTAAATTAGTGTCAGCTGTACTGGAGGAAGACCATATCTAACAGAGTATCAATCACAAGAGAGGATTTCTGTATCATTCCTTCATAAGCAGTTTAATACATTGTTTCTTTGGCTGTAACAAATCCAAAAAGTGTAACACTACAGCTTTGTACTCTGCCATACACCTTTCTCTTATGCTGTGTCAGGTGCTAAACTGACAACACATTTCAATCCTTTGGCTCTCACAGAAAGCTGAGCATCGCATGGTGTAAACTATGCAGCTACCACAACACAAAGATTGGTAGAAATAAAACACAGAGCCTATGATTCTCATTGAAAAATATGTGGAAGAAATAACAACACATGGAAACTGGAAGAGGTTGCGGCATTGTAGAGGGTTTCCAACAGCTATTCGAAGGTGATGACCTATACAGTTAATCTCATCTTCCACAGTGACGTGGTAACAGACATCTCGGTGTTCCATTTTGCTGAGCGTTGTTTCCTCATTTTGCAGTCATGTACATGATTACTGTTCCAGTACTGACCATCAGCGGAAGGTCCCATTCACAACATACATGAGGTACTAGAAATAAAAGAGGCACTACTACCATATTTGTGAAAAAAATTGGAGAAAATAGAAACATGTGGAGGGAATCGCAGCGTATGTAAATAGGATAGTCTGCAGCATTAAGGAACGCTTCCAAACAACCGTCTGGATGACCTCTATATTTAATATCATGCTCAACAGTCTCAAGCAGCAGAAGTCCAGTGTTCCAGCTGTACTCCCTCTAAGTGGTGTTAATCGATCATTATGCGTTAATCAAGTGTACCAGTGGACGGATGGGATGGAAAAGACTGTATTGTTTGGGCAATGTATGGTAATACACACGACTGTTGATAGCACGATCTGTTTTAGCAATTTTACTAGTTCTTCCATAATTTCATTGCCAGCCAATGACACAGCAGAATAATTCCCAATTTCTGCATCATCGCTAAATCATCCCTCTATTATTTTGCAAGTACCATATACCAGATTGCGAATGCAGATAGATGACTGTCCAGTTCATTCATTTGGTCATATATATCAAAGTCTATCAGTTATGTAATTTCAGTGCCAGCCAATGAAACAGCAGAATGCTTCCCAATTTCTGTATCGTCGCAAAATCACCTTTCCACTACTTTGCAGCTACAATATACTAGATTCCGAATGCAGCTAGATGATTGTGCAGTATGTCCATTTGAACATATACACCGAACTGTACCAGACACCGATGTTGGTAGATTATCTACATATTTCCAGGGTATCGATCGTAGTGCAGAAGTTACGATTGCGACTGACCATCTTTCCCTGTATGGGTGGGTGTGATAGAGTATTCTCACATTCGTAGGATAAAGTCAGAGATCGAACGATCCCTCCCGCATTGTCCTTGACCAATACTCCCTGCAGCACCAATCTTACCCACGGCACCCATTCAAAAACGCAAGATCTCTCCAGATGCGTGCGAGCCGAGGAGGGCAGCACTCTTATCGGTGTATAGTAGGTATGAAAGTGTTGTGTTGATGTAACAGACGGTTAAGAAGAAACGTGTGGTTTCCACATGATGGAGCTCCAGACCGATGGAGTTTGAAACACGCTATTAATTCTGAATCATTATTCCAGTCTGGAGTCAGACCTGGAAGGTAACGAAATGAGAGAAATGATCGTACAGCATAAACACAAACTCCTATGGTTACCCCGTTCTGCATCTAAAAAATGCTATATGGTTAACGCCATACAATTTCCGAAGTATTAGTCTAGCGGAATGCAACGCTCTTAATACGCTAATGCAGGATGTATTTCTCCAACATCATACAACCACACCGCAAGTTTCCTACTCCAATCACTATGCTCACAAACTTTAAAATGATAAAACTACCTCCTTTTACATTAGTCTTGTGTCTTAGGATGGTGCTGCTCGAGCTGCGTATAAACCAACTAGATATTTTATCAAAGTATAAATATGTTCAAGGGAAGACGGGAATACAGCAATGTTAATCACTTAAGAATGAAATAAACAGGAAGTGCAGGGAATCCTAGGTGAAGCGGCTGCAATAAAAGTACGAAGATATCAAGAAACAAATGATCATCAGAAGGACTGACCTAGTATATTCAAAGCAACCGTAGGTGAAATTAAAAGCAAGAGTGGCAACACTGAGAGTCCAAAGGGAATCCACTATTGCACGCAAAGGAGAGAGCGGATTGGTGGAGAGGGGACTATGGGACAACTTGTCTTTGAAGTGATAGAAGAAGAAATTCTAGATGATTTGTTGATTTAAAAGGTTATGGAAAACTTGAGATAAAATAAGGCCTTCTATCAGAATTTCTAAAATCAATGGGGGGAAGTGGCAACCGAAGTACTGCTCAAGTTGGTGTGTAGAATCCATGGACAGGCGACTTAACATCAGACTACTGGAAAATATCATCCACACAATTCTTAAGATAGCAGGAGCAGATAATATCACAAACTATCGTACAATCAGCTTAACAGCTCTCACATGCAAGTTGCTGACAAGAATAATATACAGAAGAATGGAAAAAAATTGAAGATGTGTTAGATGACGATCACTTTGGCTTCAGGAAAAGTAAAATCAGCAGAAAGCAGTCCTGGTGATGCACTTGATAACGGAATCAAGACCGAAGAAAAATTAAGACACGTTCATAGGATGTGTCGACGTCGAAAGAGCGTTACACAGCGTGAACTGGCACAAGATGTTCGAAATTCTGAGAAAAATAGGAATGAGCTATAGGGAACGACGGCTGACATACAGTACGTATAAGGCCCCAGAGGCGACAGTAAAACTGGAAGACCAAGAACGAAGTACTCACATTAAAAAAGGGAGACAAGGATGCGCTCTTTCACCCCTACTTTTCGATCTGTACATCGAAGAAGTAATGACGAAAATAAAAGAAAGGTAGAAGAGTTGGATTAAAATTCGAGGTGAAAACATGTCGGTGATAAAATTCGCTGATGATATTGTTTTCTTCAGTGAAGGTTGAGAAGAATTACAGGCTCTGTTGAATAGAATGAACAATGTAATGTGTACAGAACAAGGATTGAAACTGAATCGAAGAAAGACGGAAGTAATGAGAAGTAACAGAAATAAGAACAGGGAGAAAGCTAACATCAGAACTGGGGATTGCGAATTGACGAAATTAAGGAATTCTGCTACTTAGGCAGCAAAATAACGCATGATGGACGGAGCAACGAGGACATAAAAAGCAGACATGCACTAGCAATAAGGGCATTCCTGTCCAAGAGCAATCTACTGGTATCAAACGCAGACCTTCATTTGAGGAAGCAACTCTGGGAATGTTCGTTTGGAGCACAGTTAATGAATTATGGATAATGGAAACATCGGAACATAAGGGAATCGAAGTATTTGAGATATGGTGCGATAGGAAAGGTTAAAAAATAGGTGGAATGATAAAGTAAGGAATGAAGAGGTTCTCCGCGGAATCGGAGAAAAGGTTAACTTATGGGAAACACTGACAACGGAACTTCTATTAACTAAATGAGGTCAAAGTGAGAGGGGGAGGGTACAGCACAATCTCACCAAATGTCATTTAAGGGGAGAATATACATTAATATAACGGATAACATGTTTTGTAAAATTAATTCAGAGAATAGAGAGTATTAGAGTGACCACCAGTCTTTATGGCCTGTCTAAACTGAATGTTTTACACATTTGCATGCCCGGAATTCCACGATTTGAAAAAAGTGCCACACAAGAGTTAGATTTCATTCGGGTAGCTCCACGCCGCGTCGATCGAAATCACTGTTTGTAAGTTGCTGAGTCATGTTATCCTGCAACGCATGTAAAACAGACGTTGTGTTCAAAATGAATATGTATCAAAACTTTTACAGTGTTTATTTCAGGCAGCATGCCGACAAATCGAAACAAAGACGCCAGCAAGACGTTAATCGTTTGTGGAAGAAAGCTAACCTGAAGTTCACCAACAACAATTTTCTTAGTGATCACATAAATCAAGAGGCTGGAAAGTTACGTAATCATACGCTTCGAAGGAAGGTAAAAATAATGTTGCCTTTCATCTGCAGAGTAAGTAAGGTTCAGTACATCAATAAAAGGTCAGCTTTACAGGGATCCGTCAAAGCGGTTAATATTATTTTGGCGGAGCCTTTTTGTCCATCTGTCTGTCCGTCTGTCCATCCAAATACTACTCTGGACTGGCATGTTTAAAATAAAGTGATTTTAATCACACATTAAAAACACTGTTTAATATACTCTTTATGCCAATGATTACATTTTTATCCGAAATAAGAGGTGAAAATGATAACTTTATTTAAGATATACCATAACGAGTTTAACCAAATTAATTGTTTTGAAAGCCGCCAAATGGTGAATAGATTATTGTAATGGATAACATTTTGTTTCATAAAATTAATTCCGAGCAACCTGATAGGTATTTTTGATGGTATGAAGCAAAGACATGGACATAACAAATAAATTTAAATATTAAAAAATTAGGGGATTCACCTCAGTCAAAGGTGATAGGGAGTCGCACTATTTCTGACCAAAGGGGGAGAGGTGGTGCAAATTTAAAAAAAGCGTGACGTAAGTAATGAACGTCCCACAAGAAGAAGGGACACCCTGTTAGGGCATGCGTTCAAACATCAAGGAATAACTTCTGTGCTTCTAGAGGGAGCGGTAGTGGACAAAAACTGAAGTCAGAGATTGGAATAAATCCAACAAATAATTGAGATAGTTGAAGAGGTCGAGTGCAAGAGCCATTCATGGAGTAGATGGATTTTTCACAGATCTCAGAGCTTAAAATACATGTCGATTTGGCTCACATCCCAAATTAAACGGACAGTTTTCCAGTAATTCCACTTCATAATAAATATTTCATGGTATAAAGTAGTGAATGCTCCTGTGATACTGTAATCAGGTTCTTGTCCTTACAATGATGTGGCAGCCATGAACGTACGTTTGTCTGGAGTCGACAATGGATGCTACAGTGACAGTTATCAGAGGAAATTAGCTCGTCACTGGTACAGTTATTCTAATTCTACTGTCTTTCTACACGCAGAATGACGTTTTTCTAGATATCTGAAGTTTATTTTTTCATGTAATCCATTTTTTTGCCGTCATGACGATTAATAAGTGTTAATCTGCCATTTTTTCCCTGTTTAAATAACCGAGAAAACCTAGTTTTCAGTGTTATCGGTTACCGCTCTCATTGTTAATACACTGTATTTCACTGATGCAAGAAGATATTTCACTCAATTAACGAATTTTTCAATGCAACGTGTATTAAACACACCTTGCTACTATAGTACTTATTATAGCGTTTAATTTTTTAACATTAAATTCAGGAACTGCTAGTTATCTAAACACTGAAAAAGAATGAAAGTTTTTACTCACTGTAAGAATTTAACTGCAACTGATGCGGTTTGGATTCTCATTAGCTACGTTGCCGTAAATGTTCTTACTAAGAAGCGACTATACTCAAGTACAATCACGCTTCCGCATGGTTCCGAGCCTCTTGTACGTAGTTATAGCTCTTGCTAATGGCTCTCCGATGATCATTACTGCCAGGTGTACTGCTGCTTGTAAGTAGCTATCTAAAGGTGCACTTTATAGTTAATGACCAGAAAAAAGAAGCAGCAGCCTTATTGTGCATTAGGTTCTTGAGTTATTATTGGCTGTCAAGCTGATTAACATGCTTTGCGCATTTGTTAATGTGACGTTTCATTTGCACAGCGAACCTCGTAAGGGTGTTTCACACACCATTTCTGATTCTTGAAAGCATTTCCTTTCATTTCAGCTAAGTCTTTCTTTAACTCCTGTTCGTAGATCATTTCTGCTAAGAACCTTTAGTACATTAATAAGTTGCTACTTCGGTATCGTTCTGCTTGGTGGCTGATCTTGTTGTGAAAGAGCTTCTCGGTAAATCATTTCGTAGTTGCAGAATGAGAAGGGTTAAGAGAAAGACCTGTTGGTCCACTAATCAGAGCTCTCCTTAGCGTTACAGATAACTTTTACTTGATGTTTGTGTCTCCCGAAACAACAATTTTACCTGTTGAAACTTATCAAACCCTAGTATCTAAAACTCTAAAAATTTGGTTACATACGTTTCATCTGTTGATATCAATATTTTTAAACTAAAAGTAAAGATCGGTTTCGTTTGACATTAAAATGATGACAGAAATGACGTATTTTATTTAAGTTACGCAGGTATCGTAGTTTCCGAGCAACTTAATTGTTGAACGTTCATTGTTACCCTGAGCAATGAGAAAGTGTGTAACTACGAGGAGCGTGCAGTAAGTAATGCAACATATATTTTTCCGAAAACAGGTTGGTTTGATTCAGAATTCCGATACGCTTCATTATTCCACACTCTTTTAGTCACAAAAACCTATATTTCAACATGATCTCCGTTCAATGTAATGGTCATACGCTACATTACTGGGAGGGCATGGTACCGCTCGACTGGTCGACGTCTAAGTCAACGTCTTGCTGCATGAATAATCTCCCCATCATCCATGTAATGCTTCCCGCGGAGTGCATCCTTCATTGAACCATACAGGTGGAGGTCGGAAGGTGCGAAATCAGGGCTTTAGGGTCGATGGAAATGAACAGTCTAATGACGTTTTGTTGGTTCCTCTTGGGTGTGCAGATTTGTGTGAGGCCTTCCGTTGTCATGGAGAAGGAAAAATTAGTTTGCATCACCTCGAATGGCCGGCCGGAGTGGCCGAGCGGTTCTAGGCGCTTGTCTGGAACCGCAAGACCGCTACGGTCGCAGGTTCGAATCCTGCCCCGGGCGTGGATGTGTGTGATGTCCTTAGGTTAGTTAGGTTTAAGTAGTTCTAAGTTCTAGGGGACTGATGACCTCAGCAGTTAAGTCCCATAGTGATCAGAGCCATTTGAACCAATCACCTCGAATGAGAGGGTCCGGCAGTTCCGACACAGTTGTGTGCGACCGGCAGGCGGGAGATCGGATCTGGGCGTATGTTTGTGTGAACTTGATGACATACGCCTCGCCCAGCGACTCACCTTGCTTGTTTTCATTGCCAGGTCTTCGTAGACATTCGGCAAGCACCTGTGAATATCTGCGACGCTCCGGTTTTACGCCAAAAGAAACTCACTCACAGCGCTCTGCTTGGAACTCACCTCCATTACAGACGCCACTTTGAAGGCTACGTATCGGAAATATAGGAGCTGAACTGGGAATATTCCCTGTTCCACTACAACATTTTTTTCAACCGAGACTGGCCGACAAAAAAAAATTGTTGCATTACTTCTTCAACACTGCTCATAAATCAAAATAGTAGTAAGTAGGAGGCTGGGAGAGAAAATCTTTCGGACGATACGACTGTCTGGCTGATAGCAGTATGCCCCGAATGTTGCAAACGTTGTTTTTTGCTTGAATATAGCATTTTCTTTGTTCCAGAACTACGTTCATCTCTTGGCATAGCTGCCTATATTGTTTATTAATGTTTAATGAGGCAATAGTATTATAGTATACGAATAGTCTTCTACACGAGATTTGATCACGATAGTGAAGTAAAAGAAAACTGGTAACTAGTGTTAGGCAGCAACTCATCAGGTGCCATAAGCTAAACTGTACGTTAGAAATGTATCGCTTAATTCTAACACTTGTTCTACGATTATAGTGATAGATACCCGTACACTGTGCGTAACGGGAAACGTGCACAAGAGCTGCTATTCTTAAAATAATATTGCAAGTTTGCTGTTAACATTATTACTGCGAGCACCTCTCCTAGTGAAACACCGTTACAATACAGGGTTATTCAAAACGATCCAGAAACTTCCAGGTGACTGTAAAAACTGTCTATATTGAGGTAAGTTATAGTACTATGATTATTTGTATGGATACAGAATTTCCTCCCAGACGACATGTAACAAGGATCGATCTACCAGACAATTCATTTACGAATACACAGAAGCTTAAGCACACAGAATGCCTTTCTAAAGGTGGGCGTATCAGGCAGCTCTGACTGTCATCGATGCAGACACTTCGGGTGAGTGTGGACCGATTTTGCCTGTAGACTGCGTGTCTTGTCACTAAAGGTTCACACATTCAACGTTTGTAAAAATGATCCAAAGAACTTCTTGGGTTGTTGTTTCCATATACACCATCATATAATACCTTACCTCAATACAAACATTTTTACAATCACTAGAAAGTGTCTAGATCATTTTGAATAACCCTGCACAGATGCAAAACAGAGTGTCCATTCCAAACAGCATGCACAAATAATTGAGACCGAAATTCTTATAGCTCGAAAAGAAATATGTGTTACCTGTGTCCACACTAATATTCGAAATACCTGTCTTGTTAACAACTCTGAATGCCCGCAAACGACGGAACCTGATGAAATACACTTGAATTACTTTCACTAAGGAAATAAAACGTAACCATTGTCATTTTGGAAATAAATTTTATAGTGTGTCAATCGTGTCACAGTTTCATTGGAAGCTAACATGAGGAGTTTTACGTCCCATTTCAACAGTAAAGTAGTTGTTTATTTTTCTTACTTCTGTTTGTGTATGAAATAATTTTGTTAGCTAAACTCGTTGAAAAGATATCAATCGATGCCTCCAAGAGTTGTGCAGTGGACGGCGTTCCGTATCCCTGTCCCGCCACTCAGTTTTAGATTTTCCGTGGTTTTCCTAAACTGAGCCCAATGACTGGGTGGTTCCTTTGGCTAGAACATGATCGATTCCTTTCCCTACCGTTTCCTTATCCGAGCTTGTGCTCATCAACTTATTGTATGTGTAGCAAGGTAAAGTCGGCGAGTTGCTCGACACGTGCGATATACAAACCGGGACATGATGATCTCGACATTTTTTTAATTGTTGATATTTTTTCATTCTCTAGGTAGAGCTGGCCGTTCGAGCAATGACCCAGTGAACAATGCGGGACTTCGAGGCCAAGTAGCAGGCGAAATGTTAAGTCGGGGAGACGGAGTTCGAATTTGTAGGGAATATTGGTATTCGGTTTTCAGTTTTGGAATTTGCCGTACAACAAAGGGAAACCTCCCGAAAATCCTTGTTAGAAGAGAAGATGGGAACAATTTTTAATTTAATTGTGGAACAATATGTCTGAGCCAAAAAGTATGAAAGCCTAGTGTATGTACAAATGTAATAGTTTACTTGCATTCACGGTAAAGTTGTAACTTCAGGCACACGTATGATGCTGCAAGTACAAATCAATGGGATGCAGGGTTTGCAGCAAATGGGACAGAAGCAGTCCCAATCAGGGACTGTTTGGTAGGTGATTTACAGTTTTGACACTTGAGTGACGACTAAGGGAAATCTGCTAAAAATATTTTTTGGGCTGGGGTATTCAAAGTGCATTAATACCGGCTGATTCGGCTGCCCCTACCGATGTCGTTTTATGCAACCCGCAATCTTATATCCGGCCTTCAAAAACGACGGCCGAGGTTTTCCTGTTCTCTCGCTCTTCTGCAGAAAAAATGAACAGGACGTTTTTGTAGGAAATTTAATGTAGTTAAATATTGTACTGGCAATGTTTTCGCTACAGGGCGTAGTCTTCGAATTATTCAAGAAAAATGTAAAGAAGGTACCTTCAAACTCGGTGTCCACCGGTCACGATTTGCGGTATATTGATCATGGTGCTTCCTCTTGCTACTGAATTTTGCGACTTCGGGAATTATTTCCCACGTTCGACATATTTTGATCTTCATTACGGCTCCAGCGCAGTCAAACACTTGCATAATGTGAAATTTACGTTTGTGAAAATTCACCCAACAGTTTTGTGAATTTGAGAGAACAATAACGAACAATTATAACGTTGTATTCGTCAGGCCTTCCGACTACGAAACTACTGTGCTTCTAAGGGTTAATTCTGGATTGAATTGTCAACATAATTAGTTTTAGCGTAACATTCATTAAAGTCGTTTTTCTTTCTTTACCCTCAAGGACCGATTTAAATTAATAATGTTAATGAAATAGCCGACTTTGCTGATAGCGTAACAGCCGAATCAATAGAGACCAAAAACGGTCGAATGTATGGAATAGTCCGTGTAGTCGGAAACTTTTGTATAGTGGCAGGACGGAGTGGCATGAACAACATACTAGACATCCTGATCTATGAGGGCTGTAAGGGTGGAAGCGCGAGTATATCACTTTTGTACGTGTTTCGTGAATAGTTCGAAAAACGGCGGTCTGCAGTGAAAACATATCTCAGTACAAAATTTAACTACATTAAATTTCCTACAAAAAGGTACTGTTCATTTTTTCCGTGAAACTAAGCACGCCCAGAATGTTAAGCGAACGAGCCACTCGTCACAACGGAGTCTCTAAAGATGTAGCTGAAAGAAACATTCGTTTAAAAACACAGAGGCGTTCGAGAATATTTGTTGGGAGAGAATCAATCGTTGAAGAAAACTATTCTCTGTCCTAAAATTTGTGTCAGTTTCGGTAATATTGAACCGATAAAGACTGTAGACACTGCGAGTGAGCCCCCTGTGTTTTCAAGGAATGCTTTGAAGAAGTGTGAAGCTCTCATGTCACGTACGATTGTACCTATTCCGAAGGTGAAACTGGAAGGTGCAATTCTGGAAAAGTATATTGAAATAAGTGAACAGATTGAAATACATTGCACAACACAATTTAAGGTTCACTTTCTTTGAAACCAAATAATTGTCTCGAATTGCGACGCAGAATTATTAAATTTGGCTGAAACATGCGCAATGGTACAAAAGTGTGGCGCCCTGATCAGTCACCCTTGCGCTCGGCTACGCTTCACGCGCGAAATGACCGCGTGGTTTGAGGCGCCATGTCACGGATTGCGCGGCCTTCCCGTCGAAGGTTCGAGTCCTTCCTCGGGCATAGGTGTGTATGTGTTGCTCTTCGTATAAGTTATTTTATGTAGTGTGTAAGTCTAGGGACGGATGACGCTCAGCAGTTTGATCCCTTAGGAATTCACACGCATCTCAGCTACGCTTCAAACAGCGAGATGTCGACTCATGCAAAGAAAAGCCAGAGTTGAGACATTCATTTGAGCTGTAAAGTGGATTAATTGTGTCACATTAGTACCAAATTTTACCACAATTGTGCTCAACGCCACAGTGGACATGTCACATACTGGTAAGATCGTCAACATTCACCTTCCTCGCTCCTTATCGAACAACATCAAGAAGATTACTTTGTGGACGAAAACGTAATTCATACTTGGACTGAAAATATCTCCACACGTGTGAAAACCACAATCTGTCTGAGCATAATTACAATATTTTCGTTAATGTGAAATAAAGTGCTGCTGATGATTAATTTCTCGCTTAAGTTTCTGCCATATTCAATAAGCGTTATGCACTGTTCTAATGTAAATGAATTACAACATACAATGATAACAGATGACTAAAGTGTAATTTAATAAAGCAAATATTATCATAAGGAGCCTGCTTAAAACTTTACCCATTACCCAGTTCTAGACACCTTTGATCTCGATATGGACTGTGTCTACATGACGTCCCACGTCCTACAAAAGAAGCATAGCAGGACTACCACGAAAATTATTAAATCTGACAGTGAGAGCAAACCTAAAAAGAAACTAAGTTTACAAATTATTCTGCGTAACAAAAATACTAAAAATTGTACCTTATAACAGAAGAATACGAGTTTTAACAGGAGTCCAATGTCACTATTGTTTAAGTTGTCACCTTTAAATTGTGAGACGAATTTAGACGCAAGAGTAAGATTTAATTCCTGTATTTCAATGCATACACTCGTAGCTCAGTAACAGAAGAGGTACAAAGCCGACGAACTGCTTAGGTTTCCAGCGATACTGGAACTAAGGGCAAATCACCTTCCACTTCACAAAGTGGCAACTTTACCGCCATTTTTTTAACCTTCCCTTGGGAAGGTGGGAGGAAAGTGGGTAAAGGTCGCAACCCGAGGTCTGGCCACCCATTTCCGGATCCCTCCCGCAAGAACCAAAGAAAGCGTAGGAAACGAGGAGTAGTGGAGATACAAAGCATATCAGTGACTCAAGGTTTTTATTATCACTATTATTGTGTTAACAGCAGCACGCATAGCAGGAAACAGGTATCGCAAGGAGGAGGGAGCGACAGTTCGCACCCATCGTGGGACTATCGATGGTTTCTCGGAATAGAACGTTCCGGTGACCAGAGAATAATCAGTACTAAGAGTGGAAAATGAGTGGGTCAAATGCTCGTCACAGTAAACCCCAACTACACTGTGGGTTAAGAAAAACACTAAAAAGAAAATTAGAGAACAATTGTCTGTATTTGGGATTGCGGGCAACTCCACAATGTAGCTCACTAAGTAAGTGCCTTAAATCAAAGACATTTTTTCTCGCAGTCAGCAAATAAGTACATATCTTTTGCCGATCGTCACACCAGGCGATGTTCTTCCATGTCCAGAACATCGCAGGTGACACATATTGGGGTGTCTGCAAGGATAATCCCGTGAAGGTGTGACCGGCGTATTTGCTTTCCATTGACAATAAGCTACCGTGCAGACTGGACATCAGTGGCAAGATAGGGAGCGCACACCGGTCGCCAGAAGGCACTCCAGTCGACGTGGGGACGCTTCCCCTCAACCACATTGGGTATTATGTTCTACTGAAGCAAGCCACAGGACGCCTTCGTGGACATCAAGCGCATTGGCAATAGTTCAATAAGAGGAAAAAGAAAAGCGGAAGCAAAAGAGTGGGACGTCTGATAGCTGGATACCGGCTGCGGGAGAGTGGGGAACAAGGATCTCCAGGAAGAGGGCAACAGGATTGTGAGACTTGTGGAACAACGGCGCCACAGCACCACCTGAAAGCAGCCGAAAAGGCCTATCACTCTATCAGGGAGATGATACAAGTTTAAACCGCCCTGGGAGGGCGAGGGTCTCGTGCTGTAGCTTGAACAGCAAGCCGTGGTGAACGTACGAACCCAACGCCGCAAGTATGTGGCGGAATTGGGAGTGTCTGTGCCATGTGGAGGATACCTTATGCAAAATATACATTAATATAGTTCGTCTGTTGCAGAAGACTGAGGGCTTACAAACGATGATGTAGGAGTCCACCTCGTAATTGGGATAGCAGATACCAACAGTTGAGGTCAGTCGCAAACTGCAGATCACCCATGAAATCGAGTCCTAAGCATCTGATAGTTCGAGGTACAAACAGTGGAGCAGCGCTGTCCTCAGGAAGTTCTGCACATATAACCATAGCGCTCGATTTCTGGACGTTAACGCAGTTGCCAGAAGCTTCGCCTCAGGTGATAACCAAGGACACCCTGACCTCAGTACCCCTACGAATAACGAGATCGTCGGCATAAGCAGAGCAGCAAAAGACTTGGCCGCCGAGAGTCATCCCAGACAGGTGTCGACGGCTGCTGCTGAGTAACGATATCATGGCGAAAACATAGAACAGTGCGGCCTTGATCGCACTGAACAGTGGATCAAGATGGGAGAAGTGAGGCAGCCATTGTACAGTACACACGACGTCACCCCATGGAGACGAATTACGACGTCAACGGTAGTATCAGGGTATCCCGTATTGGGGAACACCCCTTCCAGATAGCCGTGATGGACCCGATCAAAAGCCTGGCTGAAGCCAAGAGTGGCCCAGAGGCGATGCACAGGATGAGCTTGAGCAATATCTATTATATGTCGATAGCGACAGGGGGCAGTGCTGATTTTATTGGCATTGCCAAAAGAGGTTTAATCATCGTACTAGACCGTCTGTTTAAGTGGTGCAGCCAGCAGCTGAGTAAAGATATTTCTGTCACAGTTGAGCAATGTCAAGGGGCGATTATAGCATATCCATTATACACCTCGAAGCTAGTGAATGGGAATGAGGAGACCGTCGAAGAAACCGTTGGAGATCCCCATGACAGGCGACATAAGGTGTCGACAAATTTCCATCCACGCCGGGAACTAGCGGAGGAAATGGCCGATAAAACTTTAATGGGAGTCCATCAGCGCTTGGCGGATTGTTTATAGAACCCGCCTTGATAGCATCATGGATTTCGTGCTCCATGACATCGGCTAGGAGATCCATCGTTTCATTCCCAGGAACCGAGCCGAAGGAGAGTCGGGAGACCGCCGCAATGTTGGTAGGTTTGTGATGTTGCGCAGCGTAACATAATGTGCATGTAGGGCAGACACGATATCGCGTTCGGTATTTAAATGCTGCTTGTCATCAGTCAAGAGAGCATTAATCAAAGTCCTCCAACGGAGGCGCTATTCTGCTATCATGTGCAAGCACTGACCATTGCCCTTCAAGGTGGCGTTGAGAGAGGGCACAGAGCTGTCCCTTGGCATGATTCACCATCGCCTGACTCTCGGGCGAATACGGCATCGTAGTACGTTCCCACAGAACGGTGAAATAGAAGAAATCCTGGATTCGTCGCCGCCTTTCCGCGACCTCACTACCATAACCATTCAAGGCCTTGCGGAGCGCAGGCTTTGTACAGAGGAGCCACCATTACATGACAGATTGGTCTACATCGCGGCGTCGACGACAAACTGCCTATGTAGTCTATATCAGCAGCTGGCAGTAGCGTGAAGTAAGGTGCATCGTGTTCAGTATGCATAGTCCCCATCTGCGCCACACCTTTTGGCAGCAGTGAGTGACAACACAGATATAGGTGTCATGAAACGCAAGGGTCCAGACTTCATTAGCCCGCGTCCCACAGACAATATCGCGAGAGAAATAAACACTAGTAAAATGGGTAAACCACATGCAACTGCCTTTTACATGCACCGAAGCGTCCAAAAGGTTGAGGTGCTGGACAGCTGCTGCTAGCACCATGCATGGAGAGCGACCGTGCAGTTGGTCTTTCGGTGTATGGGTGGAATTGTGGTCGCCTTCCATGATCAATGCATCCTGTCGACCTACGGAGGAGAGAAGTGGCCATCTTGGAGAAGAAAGTGGAACGTTCACGACGACAAGTCGAACCAGCTGCAGCATGCATTTCCTGATGGAGGACGACTTCAGTTTCCGAAACCTACAGCATTTCAAGGAGTAAAGCCAGTTTGTGGCACATGCAAATGGTATTGACATCGACCGTGGTTATACGATAAGATTTAAAAGCAGGCGATGGAAACACAGAGGAAGCAGGGGAGCTGCCCACAAGGTCCCTGTGGTAGGGCACATCAGTATTATAGGGATTTGACCGCAAAAATGGGGTTCCATCTTCCTGTGCACCTTCAGAAGTCCATCCTCAGCACCGACGTCGTCCGCCCAGGAGACAGACGTCTCACTGCGCTGGTTCAGTGGAACACGACACAGAACAGAGAGCAACATGATCAGACGCAGGCGGGGGTTAATTGCTGCCTGTAGGTAGATGCTAACCAAAACTGTGAAAGAGAAAGACGTCATGTCGTCCGTTGCCAAAGTGTCGGAGGACAGTGCATCATCAGCAGAAGGGTCGTCATTCCGTGTCACACCCGATAGATGCCGTCATCAGAAGGGGTACGGCGCTGTCCCTTCCGTTTCCTGTGTGACCTGTGCCTCCTAACATACTGTTCGGTGTAGGCTGGCGGACGGTTGCCGTCCGACATATGGCCATACACCAGAAAAGCGGAGGTCGGTACTGCTCCGTGATCAACAACCACGAGGTCGGGACAGACGTCTTGTTGCTGCTGACGGCGATCGCCCGTTGGTACTTCCGCCAGTGGCAGACGCAAACAAGAGGTGCTCGCCTTAGCACTGCCGAAGGAAGACTGCTTCACTAGAGTACCACTACAGTTCCAGTACGCTCTCATTGCCGTAGTGATTGACAACAGATAATTCGAAACGTAAAGTACAAAATTATTTGTAGATTCTGCGTGGGACGACCTTCCTGGAATCAAATCATAAATTCGATAGCCCAGTGTTTCAACTTAAATGAGAGTCATGCAGATTATTTATTACTTATTGGAATCAGAAAATGTGAAGTGAATTTAGCAGGATAAATCGGAACAACCCCGTCAAGTAAAATGACGGTCACATAATTGTCAAACGTATTCATGTTACCATTTCTCCATTAGACTAGTGATGGAAATGAATACGTTTGCTAAGCCGAGGTGTTTCTTGAACCGGTTAGCACTTGGAAAGTTCATGCTGCGAAGACGCGGTGGCGCCGACTGTCATCTCATTTTCTGGGAGCTAAAACACCAGAAGTATAGGTCGAAGCGTTTTATTCGGATTTCTGTAACTGTGTTATGGGTTTAAAGCCTAGTTACGAATGACATCAAATTATTTTGGCAGCCCCCTATTCAATAGCTGTCATAGCTATTTTTGTTTTTCCGTCTTAAGTGCACTGCAAACTATTCGCTTTTTTGCGTCAGCAGATGCAATTAACATTACAGTCAAATAATATTCTTTTTAGTACTGTACATTTAAAAACGGTTTTATTTAAGAATTATTTCATTAACACCACATCTAACAATAATAAGGCAGATCATAATATTACGTATTACTGATTATAAAAATAAAAAATCCCCTCCCTCAAAAACGCTCCGTTTTCTATCAATTAAACAACGTTCGTCTTATCTTTCAAGTAGGTCACATTCAATAATTCACTGCATGAACTAGTCTAGAACCTCAGATAAAAAAATAACAGTTGATAAATAAACTTGTAACTCACCGTATGACAGCATACCAAAGTTTTATGCTCGTATCTACTTCATCCAAAAAAATTTAATTGCAGTGGTAGATTTCATACTTCAAAGCTCATCACATCACGTTGCTGCATGGGCAATGGTCACAAAGCTGTTGCCTGTTGCAGTTACATCAGACGAATTCCAGTTTACAATGAACACGCTCCATTTTTCGACTTTGTGTTTATAGGGCGCCTCATTTGTCACTAGAACACTAATAAATACACTACCACAGCAGCTTGTGTCGAAAGCAATAGTTCCTGCCTGAAATTTCCACATTATTACGTGTTACCAGTTCGGTCAACCTCCTGTTGGGTGATTTTACTCCACTGATTACAAAATCAAGTCGAAAGTACCCATTGCGTAGCCGAGGCAACTGGCGAATTGCGATGTGGACGAACATTTACATGAATGTTTAGAACAGTTTGTGGTGTTCTTCCAGGAAGAATTCTCATCCAGTGCGGAGCGTCCCTCGTTATGTTAAAATTGTTAGCCAGCTGTATGTGTGGTTCGTTGATCTTTCAGAATGGTGTATGTATGCTTAAGGTCTGGTTCCGATTTCACTTAAGAAAAACATTTTTAACAAGCACGAAAAGCCACTCTTCACATCTCGTAACGTAAAATGAACATTATAGGTCTGCACCATGATAGCAATCCCACATTAAACACGATGTCCCTTGGCTACCGACTGGAGCAAAGTGGCTGATTTTGGGCCGTGACAGAGGCTAAAGTCGCGGCAAGTAGAAACTCTGTCACCAGTAAGCTTTCTTACAACATAAATTTTATTTTAGTAATGAACCAATAATCGCATAATGTCACAGGGCACTTTTTATTATTATATTTAGAAGCGTTGAAGACATCTGCGCCAGACAGGGATTCGCTCTGGGATTTCATATTTCACTGCAACTGTTCCATTTGGGACGATACAGTTCCATCGTTTCGTTTTTCCCCCCAAGATACCAAACTCCTCAAGACCCGTGTATGGGTTTGAATCCTGTTTTGGTATAAATATTTGCAACATGTCATTACAAACAGTAGAATGTGTACACCAAACTAGAGGTGAAAAATAATTGTGACTTTTAGCGTCTATTCGTTCGTAGTCAAAAATAACAATAGGTTCCTGGTTCGACTTCCAGTCCGCACAGAGCTTTTCGCCAAGTTATTTTCCATTTCAGACATGCTCACATCTCACTACAAGTGAAATGAAACATATTTAATATCTGTTTGTGGATAGAAAACGACGGAAATAGGTGCGAGTTTCGAATCCGTACAATGTGAAACTACTTCTTTCAGTCATTTCAGTTTCAGTCACCTCACTACTGGCGGTAAAATTCTCTATATACAGTTGACTGTTGGTTGTCGATTAGGTGCTGGCTACGAATCCCCATTAAAAACAAACTTTACGTCACGTCACTTAAAGTTTAAATTACTCAACGGAGTTAGTAGTCGCTATATAGAAAGCCCATGAGCTGGCACAGTAAAAAAATTTTTGTTACTTAATTTCAAGCTGAAACTTATTTTTTGAGATGTCAGTTATGGTAATAAATCTGATTTACAAGCGTTAAGGGTTGCATCATCTGTAATAAAGTGTTTCCTGATTGTTTGCATTATAGTGGTATTTTGTATCGGTTGACATACAGAGCAAAAAATCGTTCAAATGGCTCTGAGCACTATGGGACTTAACTGCTGAGGTCATCAGTCCCCTAGAACTTAGAACTACTTAAACCTAACTAACCTAAGGGTATCACACACATCTATGCCCGAGGGAGGATTCCGAACCTGCGATCGTAGCATCGCCTAGAACCGCTCGGCAACCGCGGCCGGCCCATACAGAGCAATCTTCTCTAGTGACCTCTTGTAGTAACCACTTTTTGTAGTACCGAAAAGCGATAAGAGATCCCGCAGAAAGTTACGTTATAAGTGTTCTATACAAATTAGGCAGACAGCAGTTCCGATAGTTCGGAGACTTTTGAGCATGACAGCATATGCGATTGCTCTGAATCCATTTCATATGGAAGAAATGATGACGAATATGTAATAAAGCGGTAAGCTACAGGGTCAGTCGCACCTTATTTGGAGTACACGCATGGAGACTTCCACAGGCGGCAGTAGATTCGAAGATTAGGCCAGCTGGTGTACCAGTAAACAGTGTATTGACGTTGACGTAACGATGACGATCGAATCCTGGTGGGCTAACATTGGGACTATTATCGGAGTCTTTGTGCATCTAAATTTTGCGCATTTGATTTTCTACTTCCTGTTTATCGTTATTCCGACGTTTACCGACCATAGGAACCCTCCACGCTGTTAGTTATAAATACATTCCGCCCCCGAAATTGAGCGTACCTGAGGGCATGTAGGCTGGACTTCCAGTACAGCCAGAGAATTTTTTCCTAGGTATGGGACGATTCATCATGATGCCCTTTGTGAATCTACTGGAATGAGGAGCAGCGGCGCCAAGTTTCTAGGTAAAGGGTGTGCCCCTTCTCTCCGTACCCAAGTTCCCATTGGATGATTCAAATGGTTCAAATGGCTCTGAGCACTATGGGACTCAACTTCTGAGATCATAAGTCCCCTAGAACTTAGAGCTACTTAAACCTAACTAACCGATGGACATCACACACATCCATGCCCGAGGCAGGATTCGAACCTGCGACCGTAGTGGTAGCGCAGTTCCAGACTGTAGCGTCTAGAACCGCTCGGAAACCGCGGCCGGCCCCATTGGATGACGTGGTAGCCGGTCAGCATCGACCGCGCCGTAAGGAGCTGATGGCGGAGTTAGTTTTTAACACATTAGAACAAACCCAATCACACAGGTGTTGATCACGTGGTTTTATTTGACGTAGTCCTGTAAAATTAGCTGAGCAGGGTTGTGTTGCCTACTGGCTTTACTCAAAAGGAGGTAATTTGAAGGAGTAACATGTTCACAATACGACGACCACAGTGCAGCAGGGACGATAAAGAGGTAGTGAAGGTTGGTAATGAATCAACTCTCGGACTTGGCCAAGTTTCTCGCGTCGCAGCACAACTGTCTGAAGTGTAGCTTCCATTTCTTGGCAGGAATATACGACCCTTGAAACGTTGCTGATGATATGCTGATGATGTCTCCATAGAGAATAATAATGTAGTTTAGAAACAGAACGGTCAGTCTTAGACAAGGCGTTGCAAAACTATTCTTCTGGTTTAATGGAGGACGTATGAAAACATTAAGGGACACACATTTGGAATAAGAACGTATGGTTGGTGACTACTTGTGATGTTGGGAAACATTTACAATGATGTTAGAGGACGCAGTGTAACAAGATATGAACAGTTACGGATTTTAAAGGAGTTCCTCGACTGTGCTACTATCACCTTTAATGTAGGCAGCACAGCGTCGGAGTATGAACTGCTGCGTACATTCGTATACCCCCGCATACTAAACAGCGGCAGCAGAGACAGGAGTTGTTGCGAAGGCTGTATACGCGCGATAATTCATGCGTCTGCAGAGGACGAAACTACCTGTGATGTCAGCCGATCCTGGTGGCTGGCCCATCAGGCCGTTTCAGCCGCACCTTCAGTTCAAGAACATGATTGTTAGCTCCATCACGCCACTGATACTGTGGTATAGGAGCTCACTGTGCTGCTAATAAATCTTCATCTCATATCGAAATGACAGCAGCCAGTGATCTAGTGTGAAAGATATGCTGTAGGTCATTGTTGGCCAGAATTTCCCACGGGATGAATTCATCCACCCGTCGGAATGGAATTTCTCCCTCTACACACATTGCTTCTTTCCTTGCGGACAAATGAGAGTTGCGTTGTATATGTATTTGAAGAGTGTAGGTGAGTGCAATCATAGGGGTTTAGTATAGTCATATGTTTGTGTTGTATGATGATGATGAGAAAAGGGAGAATGCGAAACACGGTGCCGGCACATACCCAATTCCTCTCGAAGAGTACCAAACGGGATCATCAACAGTGTCACATACGGTCGCTTCATGAGAGACGGCGAAAACATTTGGAATTTTATCTAAGACACTGGCGCAGATACTGCTAATCGGAAACGTTATCCCACCACCTCACCGCCCTTTGATGGCCAAATACTGCCAGGGAAACATTCAGTTAGCACCAGGTTTCGAACCTGCGTAACTCCGAGTCGAGCGTCATTTCAGAGGCATACGTTTGCGACCTAGGCTTATTTTGTCATGTTCTTCTGTGGAATCATAATCTAAGACGTGAAAATCTTGGAACTTAAAAGAGAAAAAAATTTTTTTTTCCTTAACGAAGGACAGAAAATTCCACTTAAAACTTAAAAAATTTTCTTCGGTGGCAAAACCGTCACATGACTTGCGATAAACCGGCTTGAAGTGGTTAATATGAATGTTCAGTAAAGGAAGACGATGACAAAGTGCACAGAGTAGCTTCTGTGGTTTGCACTTGGGTGAGGGTTCTAGAAGAGATAAAGGGTGCCATTCACTGTCATGGTTGTCTCGACGGTTCTGTCCATGAAAGCCGGCCGGAGTGGCAAGCGGTTCTAGGCGCTACAGCCTGGAACCGCACGACCGCTACGGTCGCAGTTTCGAATCCTGCCTCGGGCATGGGTGTGTGTGGTGTCCTCAGGTTAGTTAGGTTTAAGTAGTTCTAAGTTCTAGGGGACTGATGACCTCAGAAGTTGAGTCCCATAGTGCTCAGAGCCATTTGAACCATTTGTTCATGAAGGCTAGTTTTTTCCTGGTCCAATTCCAGATTAGTGTTTTTTCTCCAGAAATAAATGTTACATGGATTCAACCAGCTGCCAGTAATGACAATCAGGGGTGGCTTTCACGTTAATTTTATGGAGTCTTCCGCAGCAGCAATGATACCACTGACCACGTCATACTAAGGGATACTTACTGCGGCAGGTAGGATCGTGTAAGAAACAGTTACCCATATGTTTCCTATCTTCTTGGATGCTTCATGTCGAGGGGTTTTTGCAAATGCTTTTCTGTTAGTGATTCGTAAACTTTCCTGGTGGCCTACACAATGCGACGCGTCAATCGTTGTCTGCAGATATCAAAGTTTCAAGACGTTGCTTTCTTCACGACTTGGTTGCGTGTGTTATTTTTCAAAATTCTGCTTGGGTGTCTTACTGGTGACTCGAAATTTCCACAATTATCAGCACGCGTCCACCAATATCTTGTGGACTACGTCTGATGATATTGAAACTGTAGACGCTATATAGTTAATTTTACTTAACACGTAAACATTAATAAACAGTCAGTAGATGAACTATATTCCGAACGTTGTTCTCCCGGAGCGTGCCACGAATGCGGTGTAACTTTTTTATCCAAATGGTTGAACCATGTCATGTGGATATGGAATTAAATACAGGGTGATTATACATTACTGGCCATTAAAATTGCTACACCAACAACAAATGCAGATGATGAACGGGGATTCGTTGGACAAATATATTATACTAGAACTGCCATGTGTTTACATTTTCATGCAATTTGGGTGCATAGATCCTGAGAAATCAGTACACAGAATAACCACTTCTGGCAGTAATAACGGCCTTCATACGCCTGAACATTGAGTCAAACAGAGCTTGAATGGGGTGTACAGGTACAGATGCGCATGCAGCTTCAACACGATACCCAGTTCATCAAGAGTAGTGACGCGTATTGTGGGGAGCCAGTTGCTTGGCCACCATTGACCAGACTTTTTCAGTTGGTGAGAGATCTGGAGAATGTGCTGGCCAGCGCAGTTGTCGAACATTTTCTGTATCCAGAAGGGCCCGTACAGGACCTGCAACATACGGTCGTGCATTATCCTGCTTAAATGAGGGTTTCGCAGGGATCGAATGAAGGGTAGAGCCACGGCTCGTAACCAATGTGAAATGTAACGTCAACTGTTCAGAGTGCCTTCAATGCGCCAGTATGGTGGTGACGAATACACGCTTCCAATGTGCGTTCACCGCGATGTGGCCAAATACGGATGCGACCATCATGATGCTGTAAACAGAACCTGGATCATCCGAAAAAATGACGTTTTGCCATTCGTGCGCCCAGGTTCGTCGTTGAGTACACCATCTCAGGCGCTCCTGTCTGTGATGCTGCGTCATGGGTAACCGTAGCCATGGTCTCCGAGCTGATAGTCCATACTGCTGTAGACGTCGTAGAACTGTTCGTGCATATGGTTGTTGTCTTGCAAACGTCCCCATCTGTTGACTCAGGGATTGACACGTGGCTGCACGATCCGTTACAGCCATGCGGATAAGATGTGTGTCATCTCGACTGCTAGTGATACGAGGCCGTTGGGATCAAGCACGGCGTTCCATATTACCCTCCTGAACCCACCGATTCCATATTCTACTAACAGTCATTGGATCTCGACCAACGCGAGCATCAATGTCATGATACGATAAACCGCAATCGCGATAGGCTACAATCCGACCTTTATCGAAGTCGGAAACGTGATGGTACGCATTTCTCCTCCTTACACGAGGCATCACAACAACGTTTCACCAGGCAACGCCGGTCAACTACTGTTTGTGTATGAGAAATCGGTTGGAAACTTTCTTCATGTCAGCACGTTGTAGGTGTCGCCACCGGCGCCAACCTTGTGTGCATGCTCTTAAAAGCTAATCATTTGCATGGCACAGCATCTTCTTCCTGTCTGTTAAATTTCGCGTCTGTATCACGCCATCTTCGTGGTATAGCAATTTTAATGGCCAGTTGTGTAATTAAAGTTCTTGTTTCAAAAGTCTATAAAAAACAACCGCTGCTCAGAATGACGTCAATTTTGAGAGGAATATTATGTAATAAGGGCAAAACGTTATGGAGAAAAAAAATATTAACGAACATTTACCCAGTAGATAATAATGTAAGCGTCGTGAAGTAAAATGACAGATGAATCGACGGCTGTGGTATGAGTTGCACATTAAACCAGCCGTACTATGCAATGTGCATGACTGCACAAGTTTGGCATTCAACAGTTATGGCCTGTTAGTTGAGTAAGCCCATCCACCACGGAAAGATCGCATCACATCGAATGGGAAAAATCGGTTTTCATTGTCCTGAGGGAAAAAGCTGAATACAAAGCAACAATGACACAGGATTTTAATTGTCCTTAGGCCAAAAGCCGCATAAAAGCAACAATGATATCAGCATTTAGCTCTCGTGGTGCTGACGCAAGACATGTTCAGTGTGCTGTCAACCTTTTTTCAGCCACAAATTGAAACCCAGAACCAGCAGATGCTTGGCGCCTTCAATTCGGTTATGGAGGGCTTAACACGGCATCTTTCAGATAACCCCATAGTCAGAAGCCACACGGATTAAGATCAAGTTATCTGGACGCCCAGGCTGTAGGGAAGCGATGGCTGGTTACTCTAGCAGTTAGGAAATGTCTCTGCAGCAGCAGCTACTGCTTAACTGGCTGTACAATGCGCAAAGGATCACCATCTTGCATAAAAATGATGGGTTGTAATGACGTTGGCGCGAAAAGGACTCTCACAGCGTTTACGAATGGTAATATAATTAATAGGACCCGCACGACTCATCTTCTCTAAAATTATGGCCCTGCGATAAATGATATCATCAATCCGTACTACATAGTTACCTTTGCAGAATGAGGCAGCACTGGTTGATGTGCGAGCGGATTTTCCGTCGCCCACGCTCTGAAATTCTGTGTACTGACGTGTCCTTGGTGATACAAATAGGCTTCATCTCTCCACAGATGTTTCATGACCATTCTTCTTGCCTTTCCATATGCGTAACCAAATCTAGAGCAAACGTTTGTCTTACTGGCAGCACAGCATGTGCTTTTTCAGAGCTCCTACTTTGTATCTTCCTGTTGCATGATTGTGGGGGGGGGGGGGGGGGTAGGGATTGATGCATGTGTAAATAAAACGAAAAGGGTTCCACTATGACTCCTTCAGTTTGTCAAAACCATCACTTGCACGCACCAAACTTTTTTGAGAATTTTAAAAATGTGCCTGTACTGGTAGAACTTGTGACAAGAGTCCCATGGCGCCTGCAGGCAGGCTACACTGCTGACCCTTCCCCACTACACAGCTACTCTTGTGCCTGATAGTAGGCCATCCAAAACTGGAGAATGTCAAAGGTGCTACCGATCTGCAAGTGCCTAGTCCTTCGTCACAGGTTCTGTCTCCTCAGGTACATTTTTAAAATTCTCAGTTAAAGTGAGTGGGTGTCACTAAGGGTTCTGCCAAACTGGGGAGTTCCCCAGGACCTTGCCATAGGAGGACACAAAATATGCCCGCATCTCGTGGTCGTGCGGTAGCGTTCTCGCTTCCCACGCCCGGGTTCCCGGGTTCGATTCCCGGCGGGGTCAGGGATTTTCTCTGCCTCGTGATGGCTGGGTATTGTGTGATGTCCTTAGGTTAGTTAGGTTTAAGTAGTTCTAAGTTCTAGGGGACTTATGACCACAGCAGTTGAGTCCCATAGTGCTCAGAGCCATTTGAACCATTTGACACAAAATAGGAGTCCTGAAAAAACATAAGCACCCTCTGCTGCTTTGGATCACTTTCAAATTTTGTTGGATGGTTTTGAACGGTCGCCAGTGGCTTCAGCCCATGCACGGGAGCAAAAATTGCGGTCGCGCTGAGTTCCAAGCGGATTCTATCACGTTTGGCCTCACAGTGTTCTCAAAGAACGCCTGAGAGTGTCATCAATGTCAAAGGTTGTGAACAACATCGCTCATCGCACCGTGATATATGTGGGATTCAAGGTCCCAGAGAAAGGGGGGTTCCATTGACGTCCTTTACACCACCCCCTGAGGCCTTTTATAACCGATTCTGGACGGCGGTGTCTCTGGAATCTATTTCTCGACCATTCATAAGGAAACCGCGTGATTTCAATGACTTGCGTCTCGTTTCTAACCTCCGTTACAGAGGCGTCAAAAGAAAGGGCGAAATGTGGATGAGAGAGGCTGTGACGACCTTCCCATCGTGTGAAACATCCACAGTGGGGTTGGGCAGAACTGTGGTAAGGTTTGGTACCACTTTGAAATCGTTTTCCCACGTTAAACGTCACATAAACTTCCGAGCTGTGGCCTTTTTTTCGCACGTGTCGATACCTTTCCTTTTGAAACGTCGGCGAGCCCGAGGCTGTCGTGGCAGCATTGCAGAGGAAGTTTGTAAGTAACATGGATCCATATTTCAAACTTAAGCGTCGCATTGTGTGGGAATTGTGGCTTTTCGAAAAAAGGATCTGAAACGCCCTGCTAAACGTGCAGACAGGACAGGTAGTTGGAATTGTGGAAATGGGCCAAAATGAGCGCTGTCAGTTACACTCGACCACATACAACTTTGACAAAACATTACAGTACAAATTCTTGAACTTAATTATCGGCTGAATACGCCACACTATCTTATCCCTTAAGGACACAACCACTTCAATTTAAAAAAACTGCTAAAACCATTAACTCAAAATTCAGACCCCAAAGAAAATATTTAGAGGGCACAAGGTTCAAAAATTGTTCAAATGGCTCTGAGGACTATGGGACTTAACATCTTAGGTCATCAGTCACCTAGAACTTAGAACTACTTAGAACTAACAAACCTAAGGACATCACAATCATCCATGCCCGAGGCAGGATTCGAACCTGCGACCGTAGCAGTCCCGCGGTTCCGGATGCAGCGCCTAGAACCGCACGGCCACCGCGGCCGGCTAGGGCACAAGGCCTCACGTTTAGTTCTACAATTTGGCTGAAGGCCCAACATGTAACACTTGAAAAGCTATAACCTTCATTTAAAGACGGCTAAAGGCCCATGATTTAAGACTCAAGGAAAAATTAAAATAAAAAAAAAACACAAGGCAAAAGGGCTTGTCTTCAAATAGGCTGAAGGCCCCAAACAGACAAAGATCCTTAATTTAAAAGCGGCTGAAGGCCCCATGACTTAAAACTCAAGGTAAAAAAATTTAAACAACAAAACCTTATCTTACTTTAGGCTGAAAGCCCCAAACAATCTAATACTTGACAAGCAAGGAAATTTAATTTTGTAACGGCTGAAGGCCCATGACTTAAAACACAACTAAAATAATTTTTAGTAGGCAGAAGGCCCATGACTTTATCAATAAACAATATTTTAATCAGGCTGAAGGTCTAAATAATCTAACACTTGACAAGCAAGGAATTTTAATTTTAAAGCGGCTGAAGGCCCATGACTTTAAACGCCACTAAAAACAATTCTACTTTAATTAAAAACCATCGGCTATGAGCCATATAAATACACACAACAGAAAATAAAAAAAAAGGAAATGCAGCTAACAGCTCTCAGAAGTTCCAGGGGTCGGCCAGCACTTGAAATACTAACGATCACTTAGATGAGACTGGCACGACAACCCAACCAACAGACAGTCATCGACCCACCGACAAGGTAACTTGCGCTCCACTCGACCAGCACACAACTGGGAGTTCAATGCAAAACTTAAAAGGCATGGACGACCAAAACCAAGCATACATTAAGCTGTCAAACTACACACCGTGCTGGACAGCGACAACATGGTGAGGAAAGGACACTGCCTGAATTTACTTCAACGGCCAGGGCAGGTAACGGGAACGTTTGCTCCCACAAGACAGAAAATTGTGCTGGTGCACTTCAATTGCAAATAACCGAATGCAAGACGGTGGCTAAATCTTTGCCAACTCGAACACACACATTGTTGCTCGCAGGAATGTCCCAACAGCCAACAACGAGAACCAGACGGCACAATTTGAACAGTGTTGACTTGCTGATAAATTAAATCCAAACTCCAGCACATAACATGAGCCCAACACGGCTCATGATTCTTTAATTCTGTTGCGCAGTCTAGATAAAATCATCCTGCTTTGCATCTAAAGTACTGGTGTATTTTGATAAATTTCTTCTTCTGAGTTTGTTCATTTCCTCGTTTGTATTTATATTAACACCTACATCATCTGCAAATAGCTGTAGTCCCTTTAAAGCTCTATGCAGATCCCCAAGTAAGGGCCCCACAGCAAACGAATACAACGTCATTGAAGGAGGACATACCTAAGGTACTGACTGACTTATTTGCGTGAGTCCACTTAAATGGCTGTTAATCGTGATCGTTGAAAAGCTTCCACTTTCATATTTTCGAAGAATCCATACGAAATTCGTCATCAAAACCCACTTCCCTCATAGTTGCCGTTAAAGTCTTCACTGATTCTGTCAAATGCTTTATTAAGATCGAAATCACCACTTCGAGATGCAACTTACACAGCCAAGACAGTAACATCTCTACATTTAAACAAGGTATCAAGAACGAAGTGTCGTATTTGCACACTAGTTTCATACAACCCTATTACATTTTTCAGGACTGGCTTTAACGTGGCGTATGTTATGGATATATTATAAAATCGGATTTGAAAAGTGTTATTGGTCTAAAATCTCGTAACAGGTTTCTTTTCCAAGTTTCTGGAACAAGTGGCAGGTTGCTCTAAGAACGTAAACGTAAACTAATACACATCAACAGCAAAATCAATCGTGTATTGTTCGAACACATTATTAGTGGTGTGACGCTTTCAACAGTGACATCGATTACATAACTAGGCGATGTGAAATATAACGAGCTCGTAAGAGCGGTATGAGGGAACGCGAATGGTGGACTTCGGTTTATTGGGAGAGTTTTAGGAAAGTGTATCTCATCTACACTGAAGACCATGTACAGAACGCTTGTGCAATTCATTCTGAAGTACCGCCCTAGTGTTTATGATCCCAACGAGGTCAGATTAAAGGCGGACACCGAAGCAGTTCAGAAGAGAGCTGTGATGCGTTACCTGTAGGTTTGATCAGTACGCGAGTATTACTTGGAGGGACGATGATGTTATTTTTGAAAAACACTGCTGAGTAAGTTTAGAGGACAGGCGTCTGCAGCTGACTGCAGAACGATTCTACTGTCGCCAATGCACATTTCGTAAAAGACCACGAAGGCAAGACAAGAGAAATTGGACTTTGTACATAGGCGTATAGGAAGTCACTTTTCCCTCTTTTCACCTGCAAGGGGAATTGGAAAGGAAATAACTAGTAATGGTATATATACTGTATGGAATATGTTATTTCAATCTATGAGTGAAAACAAATAGTGAAGTTCCGCAAAAGACCACATTAGATTAAAAAACAGAGGGCTCTTAATGCCAGAGGAACAGTTTTTGTACATTTGTTTTAATTGTTCTGATCAACTGATTGTTTAAATCTGAAGCAGTAACATATTTAAATGATTTATTTACCTCTAAAGAGCCAACTGCCTTGCCGCAATGGTAACACTGGTTCCAGTCGGATCACCGACGTTAAGCGCTGCCGGGCTGGGCTAGCGCTTGGATGGGTGATTATCCGTTTTGCCGAGCGCTGTTGCCAACGGGGTGCACTCAGCCCTGATGAGGTAAACTGATGAGCTACCTGATTGAGAAGTAGCGGCACTGGTCTCGGAAACTGACATACGGCCGAGAGAGCGGTGTGCTGACCACGTGCCCCCTACATATCCGCATCCAGTGACGCCTATGGGCTGAGGATGACACGGCGGCCGGTCGGTACCGTTGGGCTTACATGGCCTGTTCGGCAGGTGTTTAGTTTTTTATTTGCCTATAAAGTGTTACTCTCTCACACGCGTTCAGGTACACACGAAATTAGTTTTTATGTCTTTTTATGTGTAAACATGTTGGTCCTGGCAATACATAGAACGTTACACTTTACGTATATTTAAACTACTATATGGGTGTCTTTTGAGGAAATGGTTTAATTTTTTGGAACTGCTTCTGTTATCTTGATCACTACTTGAAAGATAAGGTAAGCGGATGTATTCTGACCTGACACGGCGTACCATATATGAGTAAGGGTGATTAATTTCATCTGGTGCGGCATTTGGTTTGTGCACGCTGTGTACTGCAATATATATAAATTACTGAAAAAAATTACTGAAAAATAATTAATGACTTTTACAATTTTTACAGTAGCAGAGAGATTGACCTATCAAATTGTAGCACTTTTTAATGCACGTAGCCTGAAGTGTTCACAAGTATCATAACTTAGTTAATTAATTGGAGAGACTTTTTAATTGAATTTTTAACTAAAATCAGTTTTATCATTTAATCGAAGACACCTATATAATTAACAAGGCAGTATGTGCTGACAGACGCAATTACACACCAAATGAAACATTTATAGCTTATGAAAACCCCTGTGGTGTTTGTAACACAGTGTATTTATGTGTGATTGCCTAATGTTGCCTCCACAATGGAGGTCTCACGCCTAGAAATGATTAAGACGACCTTGATGTTGACAGTCTACACCTAGGGATTTCTGTTAAACGAAGTATCATGTCGTGGGTTTACTTCACTTGAATTTAACACTTCAAACCAAACTTTCCTACCGGGATGGTAGTAAAATGAATCGCAATGTGGGTACCTAAATTATTAATTTTCATAAACCATATGGAATGCAAAAATTGTATAAATAGGAAGTACATGACGTCAGATTCTATGCTACATGTAATTTAGAGATTGGCAAAACATATTGTTACTTTTCTTTATAAAGCCTTTTCTGTCGGTACTCAGCTTTAATTAACTCCCAGACATACAGTGCTTCAGAAATTGTTAGTATGTGATGCCGGCTAGTATCAGCCAATGAACTGATTAAAATCCGATTGTGCACCATAATCAGTGATCTAATACGAATATAAATCTAAAAGAATATTGAATGCATGGTGGCAAATTTTGCCAGCTTATAAATTCTTACCGTCATTTTTAATTAATGGTTTACTACTTCACGGAGTCTTTCCTCTAATTAAAAAACTATTACAACTATGTTAATTCTGATCCTTTCACAGGTGTAAAACTCATAGGTCAAAGAAAACGACTGCAGGACCAACTGTTGCAGAAACCAGCGTGCAAATTCCATTCGGCGTGGAAGGTAATCTTCTCTTTCCTGGCCTTGTGCCACATTTCTAGGGATCGAAAAGTAAATTTGGATTAGGCAGTGTTACTGATAGAGAGGGGCTGGATGACGTTCCTGGCGCCAGAGAGTGTAATCATCAAACCTCGCTACTGTGAAGCACTAACGAGCGAGAGGAAGAAGTAGCTTCTGATGCAGCACTCTCCTCACAAGTGTATTCTCTAAATGGAGGCTATGTGGAATGTGAAGCGTTTTTCCAGGTGGGTTGCCTCTGTGACGGCATACAATCTATTCTTCAATATTAGGAATAAAATCGGTTCCATTACTGTCACAAATGGTTGCACTGTTGGCTCTTCTTTATCGGAAGTGCCAATTTAGAAGGAGAATTTTTGGTCTCGGGAACAAGAATGAAGCGAGAGCGCTACTAGGTCTTTCTCATTGACACCACCGTACATCAGATGCATGTATGGCAAAGAAGCATTCATTCAAGAAAAAGTTAAAAGTTCTCTTCCTGGTACCGAATATTTTGATAGCTTGTTTAGTAAAAAGTTTAGTCGCTTGTCGACTTACTCCTCTTTTGTATGACCGCACGTTGCCCACCGTTTTCAAGTGAACTGATTCTATTTCTTTTACCTAAAACGGCTTGGATAATCTGTTCACTGCCCTCAAAATGTTTTCTAAGGAAAAATTCTTCAGATTTAAGAACAGATGACACTCGCAAGGGGAAAAACCTTGTGAATATTGTGGATATTGATGTAATTTGTCCACTGCTCCTCTGTTTTCTCATCGTGAAAGCGTCTTTGTGGTTAGGCGCATTGACCTGGTTGAAGATAAATCTTTGCTTATGCAAACTCTTGTTAAGTATTTTTGGGTCTAAATCCAGAACACCTTCATAGTATTTCTCAGTATTTTATTTTTGACAAAATAATCTATAAAAAGATTTCCTTCTGCAACTCACAAACTCCAGAGAAGGCAAGGTTCGGGAAAGAGCTTACAGATGACGCTTAAGGCGAAACTTGCTATAAAAGTGACTCAGTGCAGAGCGGTAGTA
This sequence comes from Schistocerca cancellata, assembly GCF_023864275.1. Lineage (NCBI taxonomy): Eukaryota > Metazoa > Arthropoda > Insecta > Orthoptera > Acrididae > Schistocerca > Schistocerca cancellata. The sequence goes on from NC_064628.1 coordinate 486,021,072, forward strand.
GAAACGGAGTGTTTTCAAACCAAAGAGAAATCGTCGCTCAGGTATTCAGTGTAACTATTTCGGAGTTTATCGAGTTACTCTCTCTAGGGCTAACTTTACGGTACATAAGCAAACTAAACAGCAATATTTAACGTTCATATGATAACGAAAATAATTTAATTTCTAGTTATGACTGGCATTTTCGGTGAAGGGGAAAGAAATATCAATTAATTTGTTAACATGTAAAAAATAATTTTTGAAAAACGTTTTAATTGCTTGTATCGTGTACATATACAAACTTTTACAGATATGAAAGCGATTTAAGCAATTAAAACATTTTCGAAAAAGATTTTTTACATTTTAACACTTCAGTTTCAAGTCAACATGTGGGAAAACCGTAACTAAAACAGATAAAATAACCAGCAAAAATGTGCTATTAACTGACGGATCGATATTATGGATAAACATATTTATTTGGTCATCAACGTTAACTAACTACATAAACCCTACAGTAGCCATCACTGAGTAATGTTACAAAACAAATGATAAATAGGAAACGTTGTAAGGTAATAAAGTTTTGCTAGGACCAGACGATATGCAATGAAGAAGTATTATGTGCAAGGAGCAGTCAATAAGTAATGCGGTACATTTTTTGCTCCACCAGTTTCAGTTGAAACAATGCGGAGTTTGTTGTGCGGCCTCGTCGAATATACCCATTCTTCCCGATTACCTTTATGGAGTTCCGATACGTGGCGGCGCTATACGTAGCTGCCAGAATGGCGTCTGTAACGAAGGTGCGTTCTAAGCAAACAACTGTCATTGAGGTTTTTTTGCGGAAAACTTAAGCATCGAAGATATTCATAGACACTTGAAGAATGTCTGCGGAGAAGTGCCAGTGAACAAAATCACGGTGTATCGTTGGGCGAGGCGTCTGTCGTCATCACAACAAGATAGCGCAATCCTGTCCGATCTCCCGCGTGCCGGACGGCCGAACACAGCTATGACTCCTGAAGTGTTGGAACGTGTGGACACTCACACTCGAGGTGATCAACGGATTACAATCAAACACCTCGCTGCTGAAGTGGACGTCTCCGTTGGTAGTGCTGACGTACTTGCTTACCAGTTGGGGTACTCAAAGGTGTGTGCTCGCTGGGTACCTCGCCGCTTAACACAAGACCGTAAACAACAACGATGGACCATCTTTGCGGAATTGTTAGCGCGTTACGAGGCTGACTGTGACAATTTACTGTCGAACATTTTCACAGGTGATGAAACATTGGTTCATCTCCTCCTCTGCGGGTAAAGTCATGGTGACGGTCTTCTCGGCCCCTGAAGGAGTTATTCTGTTTGATGTCCTCCCTCATGGTGCAACGATGAACTATGAAATTATTATTCTACCCTCAGGAAATTGAAGAAACTACTTCTGCGAGTTCGTCGACATAAAAATGCAAACGAACTTCTCCTTCATCATGACAACGCATGGCCCCACACAAATCTGCGTACCCGAGAGGAGATCACAAAACTTCATTGGAGTGTTCTCCTTATCCATCCATCAGTCCGGGTCTCACGCCCTCCAACTTCCATCTGTTTGGTCCAATGATGGGCGCTTTCCACCGGAAGCATTGGAAGAAGTGGATAAGGGGGAGGTTACTGATGTAGCAATATGTTGGCTCCGACGTTTACCAGTGGAGTGGTATCATGCGAGCGCACAGGAGTTCGCAGTAAGGTGGCGTAACGCCTTCGCATTGTACGGAGGTTTCTGTACATCCATCGGTATAAACTTTGCTGTCCGTCTGCCTCTCAATTCGTCTGCTAATAACCCTTTCTAAGAAAGGGTAGACGTGTACAGTTTAAATTTATGCCACATATTACGTTTTATCGTCTCTTAACGATGTAAAAAATTGAAGTGTGTAGGTCAATATAATTAAAAGATACGGTCAATATGTCACATATTTTGATACTCTCAAACTCACTCATGTAAATCTAGAACCATGATAGTTGGCAAGGGGAAAGGTTTTTCGGTACAAGTAAAGAAAAATTTCAATTATTGTTCATTTATAATTATTTTATACCAAACACTTTTATTGGCATTTATCATCTGACTGCCTGTCTGTCCGTCCGCCAGTTACGGCCGCTAGACGGGTACACGTATGAAGTCGAAATTTATGTCACATACTAAGATCCACAATCACTTTTGCGGTGTAACGCATACAAGCTTGTAAGTCAATGTAGTCAAGGAACGGCCATTTAAGAAACATATTTTCATACCTTGCCAGTACCGATATCGATAACAGGTAAAAATCTGCGAAATTCTCGACTTCCTGAATGGATGGACTATCTATGTAGATAATTAAGTTTGTATGGAGCCCTCAGTGCGTGAGTCCTACTGGAATTTACCCGGATTTCTTAAAAAAATCGTCCTATTGGTTCGATAGCTATAAATTTATTTATTACCTTTTTTCCCATTTTTGGTAATATCTGCCTTTTGGTTCAATAGTTGTTAATTTTTTGTAGCAGCTTGGCCAGAAGCAATGAGAGGCCGGTGTTCTGAGACGTTTTGCCTTAAGATAGATAGATTCAGCTGCGTTTGGGTCTCGGTAAAGGGAGTCCTCAGTTTTAGTCATCGCAAAGAAAGGACTGGGAGCTAGATTGAGGTATACTGAAAAAGTGTTCAACTTAGTTTTCTGGGGGGTCGTATAGCAGCAGGGGCGAACGGTTGTGATACTTGTAGATTCCAGAAAAGAGGTCGAGTTGCGGGCAGTAAAAATTAGTGACTGTTGTATGCAGCAACTCAGTAATGAACTTTAATGACGAATTTTAGTAGTACAGATTTGCATCGTTGGCTACCAGTTGCAACTATCGACTGCCGAATCTAGTAATTTATTTGCTGTCAAATATATTAATGTTTGATTAACAAACAATCTGAGTTCAAACATAAACCCTGGTTGCAGTGTAATAGTCATTCACGATCAATCCAACTATAATTATGTAATTTTATGGAGTTCATCTTCCGCTATGAACATTCTAAACTATGTTGCATCGGAAGTGCTTTTCACCGATGTTCTATTGCACATAGACCACTGGTCGGCAAAGCGCAGCTCGCGAACTACACACTGCTCTTCCGCCCCTTGAGTGCGATTGTTCCAGAAAATACGACGTGCAGGTACCCACGTACAGGGCTAAAGCTCCTGATCATCGTCAGTTTAAGGAATTCTTAGTCTAAATGGAGACTGTGTGTACAGATCTTCTGTTGCATCACAAGATACGTTGGTTGTCAGGAGGGAATGTTTTGAAAAGTTTCGCTTCCTTATTAAGAGCAATTACAACATTTCTCCTTGAGAGGGATTTAACTGTGTAGAACTAACGAACGATCAGTGGTTACAAGAAATTAATTTCATGGTGGTAGCTACGTCTCACCTAAATCAGCTTAATCGAAAAACAACAAATGTTAGGAGAAGTTATGTCATTCGAAAACAAAATATTTCCTTTTGCTCTAGATTTTGAAAGAGTAACCTCTGGTTTAATTTTGAAGCCTGTTGAAGCATCACCAAGAAATAACTCTGACGCAGACATTTTCCACTAAGTCGATGCACTCATGGACTGTGCGGCTGGTCCCGGCGGAGGTTCGAGTCCTCCCTCGGGCATGGGTGTGTGTGTTTGTCCTTAGGATAATTTAGGTTAAGTAGTGTGTAAGCTTAGGGACTGATGACCTTAGCAGTTAAATCCCATAAGATTTCACACACATTTGAACGTTTTTGACATTTTCCATTTCGGAAGAACACTTTTAAATATGAAGGAAGCTTTTGTCGACAGGTTTTAGGATCTCAGAAGCAGCAGGGTGGCATTAGGATTTGGGAAAAAGAACCTCTTAATGCTACTGTAACAGAATTAAAGTTTTCTTCCCTTAATATTGACTTAAGTTTCTCTGTAATTTAATTGCTCGATTCAAAAAACGATGAACTATAGAGCTACAAATACTGGAGAAAAACGAATGTGAGTTCACGGTGCAAGGGCTCTGCTTCGAAAGACCTGGCGAAGGAAAATAAGTTGATTTTTAAAATATGGAGGATAATTCAGTTGAAGTAAATGAGTTTGCCATTTTTCCCTTATTCGGGTCTATATGTTTATTTCTAAGTGTGTCACTGTCATTTTTAAGCATGAACCTTCACAACAGTAAATTGAGAAATCGTCTTATTGATGAGAACCTGGTATCACGCCTAAAATTAAAAACGACTACATTCAAACTGATCATTACGAACCTTTTCAAAGAGGTGGAAGGCCATTGTTCACGTTAGTGTGTGTCAGTCTTTCGCATGATTTAATTTTACGGACATCTTATTTTTATCAACAAATAATATCTTTATTAAGTGTGATATAAAGTTCTGTATGTAGAATTTAAATGAGATTTAAAACCTTACTTAACTTCTATTAAATTAATTTTAGGAGAGTTATGGAGTGAAATAAGATGTAGTATCGAATACTGAGAAAGGTTCGTTGAATTGGTTATACAGAAGGCATGAACGAAACGAGTTAAAAGAAACAGGTATACAAGGCGAGTGTGGATGGGAGAGTTAGGAAGGTAAGAACTCAGCGAACGTGCATCAATCAGATTCAGAACGATTTTAGCAAATGTTAGCTTAGAAGGACCATAATTAAGTTAATAACTATGTACCTACCTGTATTTAAATTATCTATTTATTTATTTAACCTGATCTGATTAAGGCCATCAGGCCCTCTCTTGCATCAAAGCAAGGCCACTAATAATAATAATAATAATAATAATAATAATAATAATAATAATAATAATGAGAGTGGCAGATATAAAAAAAATTATAGGTGGAAAAAACAGATGTTTCCTAATATAGCAAATTCTGGGAAAAGGGAATTGAAGGTAACTTCACCATCTAAGAATACTGGTAAATGAATAAGATTTGGTCGGAAAGAACACTGTACAGGGGTAACGAGTGTGTACAGCGACAAGTCTTTATGGTTGCTCTAGTAGATATGTCTTTAACTGTCTTCTGAAGCTGGGATGTTATTCAGTTCTACACTCCTGGAAATTGAAATAAGAACACCGTGAATTCATTGTCCCAGGAAGGGGAAACTTTATTGACACATTCCTGGGGTCAGATACATCACATGATCACACTGACAGAACCACAGGCACATAGACACAGGCAACAGAGCATGCACAATGTCGGCACTAGTACAGTGTATATTCACCTTTCGCAGCAATGCAGGCTGCTATTCTCCCATGGAGACGATCGTAGAGATGCTGGATGTAGTCCTGTGGTACGGCTTGCCATGCCATTTCCACCTGGCGCCTCAGTTGGACCAGCGTTCGTGCTGGACGTGCAGACCGCGTGAGACGACGCTTCATCCAGTCCCAACACCTTCTAGAGCACGTTGGGTGGCACGGGATACATGCGGACGTGCATTGTCCTGTTGGAACAGCAAGTTCCCTTGCCGGTCTAGGAATGGTAGAACGATGGGTTCGATGACGGTTTGGATGTACCGTGCACTATTCAGTGTCCCCTCGACGATCACCAGTGGTGTACGGCCAGTGTAGGAGATCGCTCCCCACACCATGATGCCGGGTGTTGGCCCTGTGTGCCTCGGTCGTATGCAGTCCTGATTGTGGCGCTCACCTACACGGCGCCAAACACGCATACGACCATCATTGGCACCAAGGCAGAAGCGACTCTCATCGCTGAAGACGACACGTCTCCATTCGTCCCTCCATTCACGCCTGTCGCGACACCACTGGAGGCGGGCTGCACGATGTTGGGGCGTGAGCGGAAGACGGCCTAACGGTGTGCGGGACCGTAGCCCAGCTTCATGGAGACGGTTGCGAATGGTCCTCGCCGATACCCCAGGAGCAACAGTGTCCCTAATTTGCTGGGAAGTGGCGGTGCGGTCCCCTACGGCACTGCGTAGGATCCTACGGTCTTGGCGTGCATCCGTGCGTCGCTGCGGTCCGGTCCCAGGTCGACGGGCACGTGCACCTTCCGCCGACCACTGACGACAACATCGATGTACTGTGGAGACCTCACGCCCCACGTGTTGATCAATTCGGCGGTACGTCCACCCGGCCTCCCGCATGCCCACTATACGCCCTCGCTCAAAGTCCGTCAACTGCACATACGGTTCACGTCCACGCTGTCGCGGCATGCTACCAGTGTTAAAGACTGCGATGGAGCTCCGTATGCCACGGCAAACTGGCTGACACTGACGGCGGCGGTGCACAAATGCTGCGCAGCTAGCGCCATTCGACGGCCAACACCGCGGTTCCTGGTGTGTCCGCTGTGCCGTGCGTGTGATCATTGCTTGTACAGCCCTCTCGCAGTGTCCGGAGCAAGTATGGTGGGTCTGACACACCGGTGTCAATGTGTTCTTTCTTCCATTTCCAGGAGTGTATAATATAGTGTGGGAGGTTATTTCAGAGAGGGGTTCCTGCTACTGAGAAAGACTTCGAGAAAGTGACTGAACTATGGAGGGGCACAGAAAGGATTTTGCTCTGATGGAAACTGGTGTTTCCGCCATGTTGTTCACACAAGAGTGTTAATGTCGAGGTGAGATGTTTGGGAAAGTGTGCGTTGATATGACAGTAGAGAAGACAGTAGGTACGGAAATCTCTGCGTTTGTCTGCCCACAGGCAGGATAGCTATGTACTTGATAGTGAAGTATGATCAAAGTGTAGAACATCAGAGATATAACGAACACAGACATTAAAAACGAGTTCCAGGTGCCGTGACTTTCCCTTAGAAAGACCTGGCAAGATAGCATCGCTGCAATCAATAGCTGGAAGTGTTTTGTGTTCGTACGACTTCCTTTTTCAGGTCAAGAGGGAAGAGCTTCCCATGGGCATGGAGAGATACTGATGCTTTCTTGCACGTTGCAGTTACGTGCTCTGCCCAATTTAGATTTTCATCTACTCTTTCACTATACACGTTGCGGAGGGGGAAAAGTTGATATTTGTCCCATTTACGAATAAAGGTCATGAGGATTCCCGATACTTTTGGCTAATTAGCCTAGAATGACCAACCATTACCGCTTAACATCATTTTGACGGTGCACAAGGGTTAGTATTGAGATTCTCGAGGGCTGTTTTTAGATTTACTGATTTTGCGCTTAGATACAACTGGTGATCTTCAGTTTACATTTGGTAATTGAAGGACTAAACTGATGGCACATGATTGTCGTACAATCAAGAGAGTGCCGGACTTATTGCCGAGTCCTGGGGGACGCCTGATACTACCAGCTTCCGTAGTGACTTTATGGTACCGGACACAACGCATTGCTGGCGAGATGTCATGTATGACTGAAACAATTGCACTTCGCTTGGCGAGAAACTTAGGCTGCTAAATTTGGAAAGTAAAATGTCGAAGCTGACAGTATCAAAGGCTTTGCTGAAGTCTGAATAGCGGTTTATAGTCGCCTCTTATGCATCCCTGACAAGCTTATATAGTTGATGTTTTAAAAATTTGGCTCTAAAATATTTCAGTCGTATCGTTGATATTTGGCACTGTTGACTAACGAGTTCGCAGACCTTTCAACTGAACTAGTAGAAGATTAAGCAAAATCGCTCCAGCTTGTTGTTCCATACCACCAACACGCAAGCTAGCAGTAGCATGCTTTAAAAAGGAGTATCAGGTCAAACAGTCTTTAATACTGCTACGCTCCCACAATTTGGCTTACGAGGACAACACGGTAACTGCCATCAACCGATTTCCCACAAACTTTGCTCAGTGAACGAGAAGACAAAATAAACGAACACGTGTCTCTGCTTATCCGTAGATACTCGACCATTTCTGAGAAAACGATGTTCAAAGTTATAAACGTACTTTAGTTGCCTTTTAGCGCATGATAATATCAGCCTGCACAGTGGCTAACGTCGCGACCTTTCAGTCTTGCGTCCCGTGTTCGAAACCCGATTATTGTTTTTCTTTAATTTATTTTATTATATTGTCTTCATTTGTCTACCCATGTCCGTAGAATATTTCTACTCGAATATATCTTATCAAATTCGACGATGGAAGGGCGTTATCTTAACCGTAAAATAGCAGCTGTGTTTCACAATAAGTGTCAAACATTAATTATACACTGAAGTGCCAAAGAAACTGGTACACCTGCCTAATGCCGTGTAGGGCACGCGAGCACGCAGAAGTGTCGCAACACGCCGTGGACTGAACTCGACTAATGTCGGAAGAAGTGTTGGAGGGAACTGACACCATGAATCCTGCAGGGCTGTCCATAAATCCATAAGAGTACGAAGGGGTGAAGGTCTCTTCTGAAGAGGATGTTGCAAGACATCCCAGATATGCTCAATAATGTTCATGTCTGGGGAATCTGGCGGTCACCGGAAATGTTTAAACTTAGCAGAGTGTTCCTGGAGCCAGTCTGTAGCGATTCTGGACATGTGTGGTGTCGCATTGTCCTGCTGGAATTGCCCAAGTACGTCGGAATGCACAATGGACATGAATGGATGCAGGTGATCAGACAGGATGCTTACGTAAGTGTCACCTGCCATAGTCTTATCTAGACGTATCAGGGGTTCCATATCATTCCAACTGCACACGCCCCATACCACTGCAGAGCCTCCACCATCTTGAACAGTCCCCATATGACATACAGAGTCCATGGATTCATGAGGTTGTCTTCATACCCGTACACGTCCATCCGCTCGATACACTTTCAAATGAGACTCGTCTGACCAGGCAACATGTTTCCATTCATCAACAGTCGACTGTCGGTGTTGACGGTCCCAGGCGAGGCGTACAGCTTTGTGTCGTGCAGCCATCAAGGATACAAGTGCCCATATCGATGATATTTCGTTGAATGGTTCGCATGCTGACGCTTGTTGATATCCCAGCAGTGAAATCTACATCAGTTTGTTCAAGGGTTGCACTTATGTCACATTTAACGAATCTCTTCAGTTGTAATTGCTCCCGTTCTTGCAGTGATGTTGGAAATTTGGTGTTTTACCGGATTCCTGATATTCACGGTACATTCGTAAAATGGTAGTACGGGAAAGTGCCCATGTAGTAGCAGTAACCTATGTAACAACTGCGCCAGACAGTCGTCTTCTGTAGGCGTTGCCGACGGCAGCTTTGTATTCTGCTTGCGTTCTTACTTCACATGTTATATTAATTCGTATACTTTATTCTTACGCTTAGTATACGGGGAGATATGGTGGATTCATTTGGGTGATACTGATCGTAGAAACATTCGAAAAACAGACATTCCGAACGTCAGAACCATCGCTAGAAGGCAGATTTGCCTAAGTGACATTTCTTCATGTGAATCTCACTCGGGAAAGAAGGCTCGTTAATATTTCTGAAGGTTTCGAGCGTTGGCAATAATTTCGCGGCAGTCCATGCATAACTGATTATTTTACCGAAAACTGGCACTTTCATTTGGTTCAAATGGCTCTGAGCACTATGGGACTAAACATCTTAGATCATCTGTCCCCTAGAACTTAGAACTACTTAAACCTAACTAACCTAAGGACATCATACACATCCATGCCCAAGGCAGGATTCGAACCTGCGACCGTAGCAGTCGCGTGGTTCCGGACTGAGCGCATAGAACCGCGAGACCACCGCGGCCGGCACCACTTTCATTTGATTATGAGTCAAGATACACTAAAGGAATTTCGTTGAAAACAAGTCCTAATAATTTTCACATTCATTTGTTTTTTTTAGTTGATTCACCAGACATGCAATTAGTAGAAAACTAAAGACAATGTTATTTCAGTATATATTGGAACACATTCGTGGGGTACCTTTTAGGGACATGGGTAGGTACATGAAAAAAACCAAGCCGGCCGGGGTGGCCGAACGGTTCTAGGCGCTACAGTCTGGAACCGCGCGACCGCTACGGTCGCAGGTTCGAATCCTGCCTCGGGCATGGATGTGTGTGATGTCCTTAGGTTAGTTAGGTTTAAGTAGTTGTAAGTTGTAGGGGACTGATGACCTCAGAAGTTAAGTCCCATTGGGCTCAGAGCTATTTGAACCAATTTTTGAAAAACCAAAATAAAAATAATCATCGGGTTTCGGAGACGGGGAGGTAAAACGTATGAAACCTCGTGCTAGCCATAGTGCCATCGCTTCAGCTAAACATTTTCTTCGGTAAAAGGCACAGAAATACCTTTTGAAATTTGAATGTCGTTTTCTCAGGAACATACTAGTATCTGTGGATAAGCCGAGAAACGTGTTCCCTTATTCTGACTCTTCTTCACTGAGTGAAGTTTGTGAGGAACAGGATTATGGCACTTGCCGCATTCTCATTAATGACGTGTTGCAGGGAGTGACCATGAGAGTATCGGGCGTGTACTGTTAGGTGCAAAGTTCGTGTACTGGCAGTTCTGGGCAAGTTGAGGAGTTGGGTGCTGGAACACGTAAAAGTTCCGGAGTTTGTGTGCGCTGGCGAACACGGTGCTGGGACAAAAGCGCGAGTTCGCGAGGGGGTGCCGGGGAACCTGTTGCCGCGAGCAATAAAAGACGCGCCGCGCGCCGACACCTGCTAAAGCGCGCCATTACGAGCGCTGACGCAAGGCAGGCGTCGGCCGGCGCCTATTTGCATACGGCGAGCAGCCCCGGGCGCAGACGGATGGCGCAAGCGCACACGTCGCCTCTACTCGCAGCGGCCCTCGGGTGTATAAATGTACGCTCGAGCGGCGGAACTGTTCTGCTCCGTTCCGTGTGTGTGTGCGCGCGCGGGGACGTGGCGCTCCACACCGAAAAAGGGAAAAAGAAATGTATAACGAATGGCAGGAAATTTAACGTGTTTATCAAAATAAAAGTTGACAAGATTTAAATTTAAGCGCGCGGCGTGCGATTAACTAATTCATAGCTTACTTTAAACACAATAAATAAACATTATCTCGGCAAATCTATTTCGGAATAGAAATACGGGGTAGGGAGGGTATTTTATGGGCGCTGTCGCAGCGGCCGCGAGGGCTCCCCCCGTTGTCCGCGGCCGCACGAGTTCCAATGCCTCTCGTCGGGAGCGCGCGTCTTCCCAGGCGAGCGCCCGGCTCGGGACGGCTACTTTGCCATTCCACCGGATTACGCTGCTATACAAAGCCGCCTGCCGCCACAACTCACCGCTCTTTCAAACGGCCGGCGTCCTGTATATCGGCTGCATTGCATTAAACGCCGGTACCTACTACACGGCGGCACACAAGCTGCCCGTTTCTGTTGGCCGCAGCTGCCTCCGCGTCACAGATAGCGCCTCCGTCCGCCGTTGTAGACTGATATCTAGCAGGCTATCGGGTGTCGTAAATTCCTGCAGCGAAATTTACGCGGAAATCTCTGGTAATACCACCGCCGTGGCATATACTGCGCTGCAGCTAGCGTGGGACTGGTTTCCGCCATGCATCCGAGGAACACACTGTGAGAGAAAGCCTGCAATCTGTTGCTTTTTTTTATGTACCGGGCACTTCGGAAGGAAGTCCTCTAGGCTCGTTGCTAACTTTAAGTAATGCCACTGGTACATGAGTCCATGGAACCGACGAATCATGAAAAAATATTCATTCAAGAGTGAACCATTTTTTCCCTAGATTGACAGGGGATCTCAAATTGATTCCATGTTTCTAATTTCCAGAAAGCTTCTGACACTGTTCCTCTCAAAAGTCTTCTAGTCAGACTGCGTGCCTAAGGAGTATCGCTTCAACTATGTGATTGGATCCGACATTTTCACTCAGAAAAGTCACAGTACCAAGTAATCGAGAGAAAGTCATCGAGTAAAACTGAACTGATATCCGGTGATCGCCAAGGCAGTGTTATAGGCCCTCTGCTGTTCCTAATCTAGATTAACGATTTAGGAGATAATCTTAGCAGCCCTCTTGGATTGTTTGCAGATGATGCTGTCATGTACCGTCTAGTGTAGCCTTCAGAACCCAAAACTAGTTGGAAAATGACCTAGACACAATATCTGAACAGTGAGAAAAGTGACAATTGCCTTTCATTAACGCAGTGGCTAACACTGGACTCGCATTAGGGAGGACGACGGTTCAATCCCGCGTCCGGCCATCCTGATTTAGGTTTCCCGTGATTTCCCTAAATCGCTCCAGGCAAATGCCGGGATGGTTCCTTTGAAAGGGCACGGCCGATTTCCTTCCTCGTCCTTCCCTAATCCGATGAGACCGATGACCTCGCTGTCTGGTCTCCTCCCCCAAAACAACGCAACCCAACCCCCCTCTCAGTAAGAAAAAGTGTGAGATTATCCACATGGGTACAAAAAGGAGTCCATAAAATTTCTAATCATACGAAGCTGTCAATTCGCCTAAAGACCTGTGAATTACAATCACGAACAACTTAAGATGGACCGATGACATAGGTAATGTTGTAGGGAAGCCAAATCAGAGAAGATGCAACAGATCTACTACAGTCCTTATCAGATAGGATTGACGGAAGGCATCTAAAAAGTTCGAAGATGGGCATCTCGTTTTGTATTATCGCGTAGTAGGGGAGAGAGTGTCACGGATATGGTAAGCGAGTTGTGATGGCAGTCATTAAAACAAAGGCGTTTTTCGATGTGGCGAGGTAATTTTACGAGATTTGAATCACCAACTTTCTCCTCTGAGCGTGAAAATATTTTACTGTCGCCAACCCGCATAGAGAGAAATGATCATCACAATAAAAGCAGAGCTCGTACAGAAAGATTTAAGTGTCCACTTTCCTACGCGCTGTTAGGAAGTGGAACGGCAGTCTGAAGGTGGTTTCGAAGAACCCTCTGCCAGGCACTTAACTGTGAATTACGGAGTAGTCATGTAGATGTAGATTTTCACTACCTGTTGTCAACTAAATGTAGTGACGTGGACATGACGTCACCTGCTCAAAGCATCGGAAAGGTCCTGAAGAAACCACTTCCCTCCAGACAATTTATAGAAACCGAAATAAAACATTTGGTGTATCGTCCTTCGTATGCTGTCGTGTGTAACCCCTCCGCCTTTCCATGTTGAATTTCTGTTGAATTTCTACGAATACACGTTTCTACAGACGAAACTTAACAATAGATCGAGAATATCTGTCATAGATAGGTTGCCTAGTCATTTGATATTTATTTCGGATGTTTAATTTTTATATTTTCTGGTAATGGTCAAATATCACTTATTGCGGCCTGCGTGACAAGTAGGCTCGTCGATTCAGCAGAGATTGATCATTACTGTGGAACATGAACTGCTGTCAACCCTCCTACTGGGCACCCTCTGTGCATAGGTAATAGGGAGGGTGGGAGGGGAACCACACGTTGACTGCTGGCCCCACTGTAGAGCGCCTACTCAAAGTCACAAGCTTGCTCTCGCTTGCAATGACGTGATACCTTGAAACATCCCCTTAGAACAATTTCTGAATTACTGTGCTGATAAACCTCTTACACTACTTGCTTTTCAAACAGCTGAGCAAAACTGAACGTACTCAAACATTCACTAAAGTGACACACAATATTTTTAGCGCAACGCAATCTGACTTTCAGAAATCCCTACAAAAGAATGGCCCTGACTAACATTAACCTATACCTTTCACAAATCACTTACCTCACAAAAATCTTCATTACTCGAACTACTGCAATACAGCGAGCGCCACTACTGCCAGCTAAATAAAAGATTCAAACTACGGAAGTCACTAACTACTGATAGGGATAGTTAGCAAATGAAAGATTTTAATAGAGAACAAACAATGCATTTACCTTAATAGTCATAATATATATAGCAGTTCATAATATCCAGTGTAACAAATTTCAAAACTCCGCCATCTCTCTCCCCACATCCACCACTGCTGGCGGCTCACCTCCAACTGCGCAACGCTACGCGCTGTTCACATCCAGCTGCCGCTGCCCAACACTACAATGGCAGACAACAATGCAAACAAGCACACAGAGCGCTACGTAACGTTGCCAATAAGAAAACATAAACAGCCTACTTACATAGCCCCCATGCTCCCCACAAAAAATTGTACAAATTGTTTTGGGCAGTGGCCAATAATGATTTGAAAAAAATTTTCATAATTATAATAACAAAGGTATCAAATGCACACACTTATTTATACAATGTTAGTCAAAAGCTAAAATTTTCTCACAGTCCATAAAGACAGTCCTGATCATTCATCACAGTAGTAATTACAGTTTTTTTTCACAAAGTCTCATTAGTAAAAGAAATTGCACACAGAAGTAGTGGATTTCCATGCAGTCTTGAAGAAGTAGTGTTGTCCTTCCAACGGAAAGACAGTGCTGACTCTTGACATGCTGATAGGTAATGGGCCACAACAGAGCAAACCCACAGCAGAGTCATTCGAAGTTTTGAAGAATATTGGTAGGTAGGTCATCACAGAGTAGACCCACTGTAGTCCTGGTAGAGATTACGGTATTGTTGGGCCACCAGAGGCGCAGACCCACTGCAGTCCTTGTAGAAATAATGGTATTGGTGGGCCACCAAAGGTGTAGACCCACGGTAGTCCTTGTAGAAATAATGGTATTGGTGGGTCATCAAAGATGCAGACCCACTGTAGTCCATGTAGAGACGGCCAGCAGCCATCTGTTGCGACTGTGCAGGTGCACATTCACCATCGAAGAGTCTTGCAGAGAATATAGCAAGTCCATAAACCACCACTTGTGCATGCACAAAGTTTTTGGCATTGTCCTTAGAACCAGCAATGCTGTTAATCAGTCCCTTGCTGAATTATCAACACACGTGCAAACACTAACAGTCCCAACGTCTCACATATTGTGCATTACTATGACCAACAGAAATGTGTGCAGTGAAATGAATGCTTACAAGTTACTTAATTTGATGAACTGGTGTCAATTACAATATTATAACATGAGAATACAATTACAAAGGTACAAAATACATAATTAAAAACATAACAATACAGATAACATTTGTAGTAATACAGGCTTTACAAAACAATAGAAATAACATATACATCAGTGTTACAGGAATTATGACATAAGTAAATACATAAAAGATCAGAATAAATTTTGAAACATCAACTTCACACATGAGCATTAAAACAAAACAGAATAAATAATGTCTAAGCATCTTTACAAGGTAAATAACATATTATTAATGCCAATTATATTTGAGGATAACAGTATTCCTCATCATAATCAATGTAGCTTAGTATTAGAAGAAGAAAAAATTCTATGAAACTACACAGAGACAGGAAGAAAACAAATACACAAGGGTACACAAACACATAGTGGGATAACACAAAAGGAAAGGACAGGGTTTGTTTTCAGTGTAACATTTGGTACTGCAGTCCAACCCAAAACTTCATTCCATAGATCGTTCGTCTTATTTCAACCTTTGCTTCCACCAAAAAAATCCTATCCAAACATGCTTTCTGTATTTTTCTCGTATAACCTCTCAGTGCATTTCTTCAAATTCAACACAACTCATTCTCATATATAGTCTACCCCTTCTTAAGCTAACTTAAATGTACTGAGCTCAGATGCTAAACTAAGGGACGAGGCAATGCAGCAGCACAAAACAATTAACACAAACATCAATGACAAAAAAATTCAAATTGGCAAGGCAATTGCAATAATACAACAAATATAAGGCACTTTGCAGCAAACAAGAAAAATAAATCCGTAGTAAAACTGGCTTAACAGCGTAATACAACGTCAAATTCAGTAACATTATGCCTGGCAAACAGTAGCAGCAACTTATATCTAAACATGACATAGCTCAAGCAAAAAAAAATATTACAGTAAAAACAACAATGCAGATACGAGAAATGTATATTCACATCTTAATGTCTATGTAATTAAAGTGGTGCACCACAACTTATTCTACGAAATATATTACCAAGTAGTTGAAAAGAAAATTACGTATGCAAGTCCTGTGAAGGGAAATGTCTTTTTGTGCTCCTTCGTTTTTTTTAAAGTTATTGTTTACTGGATCTTAATAGTCATAATATATATAGCAGTTCATGACAAATTACAAAACTCCGCCATCTCTCTCCCCACATCCACCACTGCTGGCGGCTCACCTCCAACTGCGCAACGCTACGCGCTGTTCACATCCAGCTGTCGCTGCCCAACACTACAATGGCAGACAACAATGCAAACTAGCACACAGAGCGCTACGTAACGTTGCCAATAAGAAAACATAAACAGCCTACTTACAACCTCTACTGTGTCTTTTTTCGGATTCTGTTTCGACATAAAATTAAAGACTGGCTACTGACCTCACAGACTCACGTGTGCACGACAGTCTGTATTCCCTATTCCGAATATATCTGATGCTTTACTTCGTAAGAAATGCTTTCGTTTATCAATCGCTTCACATGCCCTCATCCTCTCCAGAACGACATGAACATTAAACGATATCACATGACATGAGATAAGACAATTTGAGATGAAATAAAATACGATGGAGAGGACGATGATGAGTGCCGAGTGGAAGATAATGATTACAAAATTGAAAACTGCTGGCGTAAGCTTTAGAAATGCGGAAAATAAGTCGAAAAACGTTCAAAAGGGAATCTAAAACATATTTGATAGCCTAGAAAGAGATGAGACAGAAACGGGTTATGGAGAGCTGGAGTTGCTTTCAGTCCTGTTCTCAGCACAACATTGCCTGTCTTTGTGTACTTTCAATGCCCTGCAGTATCTCTGTATCCGGCGGCGACTGGCATGCTTCCCGAATTCTGTAACTTTTATACCATCTCACTCTGTAGGTCGCTGTTTCTGCACAATATCTTCCTATGTGACTCAAAAAGAGGTAGTCAGGGGGAGTTAAATCTGGCGAATGAGATTATTGGCTCTACTCTACCATCAAATAGCCCAGTAATATTTTGATACAAGGCACGCCTGTCATCTTTCAACGACCGCGTTAGCAATCGTGCTGCTTGTGGGACATCTTCTAGCAACTCTATAAGTGGGTGTTGGAGAAATTTAGGGTATAGCTCACCATCTGACCATTCGTAAAAAAGGGCACTTCATCAAGGATGAGTCAACATCTGGTATTTATGCTTAGACGTAAGAAGTTTGCTGACGCACCAGTGAGGGTTCTCTTCTGACTAGTAGTGAGCATTGTGGATACTTACTTTTCCATTTAGTTTGAACGTTCCTGCAGATCACAATATAGCAGACGTGAAATCCAGATTTTAATTTAGAAACGAGATACAGAAGGCGAGTCTCGTTTAATTTCTGATGGACATGGTTTATCGTATGAGTTGTGAGTCATTGCTGTGTTTTATCTGGTGATTATTTTGCGATCTTGTTTGTGAGAATGCGGATTTGTCTGAGAGATCGGTTTGTTGGAGCGTGATAAATTACGTTGATGAACTTGGTGCGTATAATGGTGCAGTTGTGACTGCTGCGTGTGATATTTTTGCAGTAATAACTGCTACGTGAGATGGGGATGACGATAGTATAGTTATAGCGTATGCAGATATCCCAACAGCTGAAGACTGAGATGAACTTGATGACTAATTCGAAAAATACTTTAGGACCTGCCCAGTTGGTATGACAGATGTAAGAAGTGGGAAGAGAGTGGGAAGTAAAGGTGCGGACAATCAATATGGGGTAAAGATACGTATATGCGACTGCAGGAATGGAGCGACGATGGTTGTCTGTAGATAACTGCTGCCCTGTTAATAGTGGGAAGCTATATTTCTGATGGGTGAAAGGTAATTGCTGCCATCATTGAAAGGACAGGCTTTAGACAGTAGGGCAAGATTTTGGGGAATAACACTGGCGGCGATTGTGACGAACATTCAGGTTGCAGTGAATATGACCGATATTGTGGTGGGGCTGATGACGTAGAAGACAGATGATATCGGCAAAGGCGATAATGGTGATACAGAACAGGAGCTGCGATGGGTGGCAGTGGCGATCCAGATGGGACGTGAGTGCAGCGACAGCGGAGACAATGACAAACTCACAGTTCCAGCGGCGAATTCATTGATCCACAGCAAGAGAGGAAGTTTTATCAGAAGATCTTCAGAGTAGCCAATCTGTGACAGAAGCGTGGACGCCAGCCCTCACACGTGTCCTTTGCTGAAAGCATATGCAGTAGTAGTAATGTAGAGGTAAATCACTTTCAAATTTGGTTTAATATAACAGAGATTATGTTCCTGAGTTCTGAAGATGTGAGCTCGTCGACTCTTTAATAGTTTAATTCGTGAGCATAGATCTCACGAACGCATTACTGTTAAATTAAAAATGTCACAATGGAGGGCGTTGAGTAATGTTTACAACACAACAGTGCAGCATATTCTGCTGTTTGAGGAAATATGGCAGCGTTGTGTACAAGAGCGTTTCAAAGATCTAGGATAAGGAGACGACGAGGGTGAGGGGGCTGGGTGTCAAGTGAAGAACAATCAAGTTTCGAGATATCACGACTAATGGCTACGGTACATTTCCTGCTCTTCATCATCCATTACATGTTTTGGTTTTTTTCAAACTGACACTGCACTGGTACGTACGCCTGTTTGGCGCGATAGAACGCTCGTCAAGTTTGCAAAGATTATTTTTTTAGGAGGAGGGGGAGAGCGGGGGGTTCGTTAGTGCTCTCCCTTCTCCATCGCTTGCTTAGCTCTTTTGCCTTGGTTGCGTCACTTTTCTGTCAACATAAATTCCTTGGTTCTCACCTAGTAATGGGGATGAGGATATGAAACTCGATCTAACCAAAAATATATAAATAGTGAGAGGTGGTGACCTAGCGTCATGTAGCAACACATCATAGCAGCGAGTCAAGCTTCTTCAGTGCTAGGAAAGGGGGAACAGGGGTGCTGATCGTTGAATAAAGCTGCTGAATGAAGGTGGAACAAACTATGCTCATTTTTCTTATGAAGTAATAGTTTATTATCATTTGGCAACATGTAAACTTGGGCGACTGTGATTACCTGGATACATTTGTAACATACATCACAGGTCCTACTACACGTTTTTCTATACAGCTTGTAGGTGATGCGTTGTTTAGTAAAAATGAACTAGTATCACTACAAATTAAGTAAAACCCAGAACTACGAAGCTATACAGTTTTGCACTTCTGTTTATTCACTTGACATGGTTGGATAAAATGTAGGCACCGCCCGTAGCCAATACAAGAGGCCGTGGAAATGGGTCACTTTTGGGCTTGCTAGGCGATGTTACTCAGGGGCTATCTGATGATTTGACAAGTACTGCCTCCGAGCCATCGAGGAGGTTCCAAAATGCTACGGCAAGCAGAGGGACCAGTGGCATAATATCAGTGAGACGGCAGAAAGGCGGAGCTACTGTGGTAGGGATGACCTGACTGTTTCGCGCCAGAGCTGTGGCTTTGTTTTGAGTTATGAGATGGGAACTGATGCTTTAGCAAAGCAAGGGCGAGCCAAGCCCATATAAATACACATGATTTCTTGACAGGGGTACCATTGCCTACCAGTCAACAGCAACGAGGGGTGACCTGTGTTGGCCTACGTTTCTACGTATGTGTACGGATCAACAAGTACCCAGCTCCATCTCGGACATTGCTAGCTGTGACCATGCAGTTCATGCTGAGTCCAGTGCTGTGGACTTCGTGCCCTCCAGCTTGTTTGTAACCTGCGGGTCTACCTCAGGCACTGCTGCTGCTGTGAGCCGTCTCAGCCGCACTACATCCACGTCTCGACTGTGCACTCCTTGGTAGACCCCACCCTGCAAACGCAGACCGCCACTATTCTGCACTGTCGGACGCCGTCTGCTGCTGCTGCTGATATCGGATAACACTTAAATCTGCTGCATTTCGTAATTTCTGGTTTGGAGTTGGGATGGCTGATAGCAAAATCGCGCCGTATTATCCGAACCCTCCCCTGGCGGAGCGCGTGAATCGTAATTTGTGGGCAGCCCTGATTGACTTCCACCAGGGCGATTATACCCGATTGGAAAACTCGTTATCCAGGGTTGGGTACGCCTTCAACACGGCCATGAGCGAAGCCCTCAAGGCTAGCTAGCGTGATGTTTATGATTAAACCTAATCCATCGCTCGCCAACTTGTGGTCAGTCACTGATTTGCTTCCAAAGTTTGATGCCACACAGCTCTGCACTAACTGGAAGCGAGCTCGTAATAACTTGAGGATAGCGCAAAGGAAAATGGAAAATCGTTACAATGCTGGAAGGCGGCAGATCTCCCTGAAGCCGGGAGATCAGGTTTGAGTTAAAAACTTTGAGGTGAACACTCGCGGGGTTGAGAATATTATGTGAAAGCTTTCTTCCAGTTTTGTGAGACCTGCTGGAATTTTGCGTTTCATCACCCCTGTCACATTACTGGTCAAGAGCCACCAACGTAGAAGAATATTTGGAATGTACGTGTCTCAAGTAAAACCTTACGTCAAAGATAATTCACCTAAATAAGAATACACCCCTATTATATGTAACCTGTTCGTAAACTGGACGTTTGTGATTTCTGTTCTGTGTAGCAGCTGAATGGAGCTGTTTTATCTTGTGTATTTTGATCATGTGTTTTTTCCTCTCCTTTTGGTAATGGCAAGCTTGTCATTACAAGAGTAATGTTGGAGATTTTTTCCTCACCACTTCACAGTGTAAGTTGAAGTGCAGAATTTCCAGTCAATGCGCAAATGCGAGATTTCAGCCACTGATAACCCCCCATAGGCTTGAATTCCCGCTCGTGCCTCTCGCTGCAGCGTGGCACTGAGAGCAGTTTGACTGTGGCGTCACCTACTGGCAGCTACAACTTAACAGTGAGATCGGTGGAGTGTACTTTAGCATTGTGCCTTCGTCCTGGAAATACCGAGAAGTCACTTCACTCTCCAAGCAGGACGTTGCTCGCCGTATCACCGCAGAGCAGTTACTTGGTTCATATCAGTGACAGTGACATTGACAGTGACACTGACAACTATCATCTAACATTAATGTTCTTTTATGTACTAGTTGGGCCCAATACTGGGGAAAGGTTGCGCGCTAGACTCATAAATTGGCCGGCTCCACTGCATGGGCTGGCTGTTTTTTTTTCCATGTGGCTGCCGTGGTGCCTCGCGGGATTAGCCGATCGGTCTCAGGCGCTGCAGTCATGGACTGTGCGGCTGGTCCCGGCGGAGGTTCGAGACCTCCCTCGGGCATGTGTGTGTGTGTGTGTTTGTCCTTAGGATAATTTAGGTTAAGTAGCGTCTAAGGTTAGGGTCTGATGACCTTAGCAGTTAAGTCCCGTAAGATTTCACACGCATTTGAATATTTGGCTGCCGTGGAGGATAACTGAAATTCAATAGGAGCCAATGGCATCCTGGGTAAGCCACATTCACTGGGTTGCAGTCGCCTGAGATAAATTGAGAGTGACCCATTATGAAGTGTAATTGTACTATACAGACAAGTAGTTTTCTGTGTCGTTATTTGAACAAGTTGATGCACACATATAAGATCACGTTGTTGGTTAATTGATTATATGCAGTGTGCTGTTCTGTCAAGAAATTTCATCTTTGTAAGAGAGTATTTTCTAAGGTCGCTGATGTTGCTTCTAGTTTGATGACCAAGTCATTAAGTCATTTCCAACTGTTAAATGAAATTAAGAGATTATTGTCTGTTGTATCATAATTGTACGGAAAGCATTTATATTCTGTTTATTATAATTGTGTGGGAAGTCAATTGTATTATTTTGTATTGTATCGTTTTATTATAATTGTCTATGAACTCATCTGTAAGTAACATTTACTGCGGATTTGTTTGATTCAAAGACTTGTAATAAGTAAAGTGTTAATGTGGTTTTAGTATTATTTTTTACAGAACTATTTATTGTATGCTGGAAATGCAGTAAATGTCATGAGTTTCAAAAGAAAGGATCACACAGAGACAGTATGACATATATACGCAAATAAACAGTTTCCAGTTTTTCCCAAAGAAAAATATTATTGTTATCACACTTATGTCACTACACATAAACCACACTTTGCTACCGATTTAAGTGGCCTGCCAGAGATGGTGTCACCAAACATGTTCTTTGTTTGATTTCCTAAAACCGAACAAGAGAGTGATATGAATATTAAACATTGGAAACATTCACAAAGTCTACGTGGTTTCTCGATGCAGCTAATACAAGTACGTTTCTCGAACAGAGTATCGAAACTGTATATTATCAGGCACGACTTCTACCAAGACAGTAATTCGTTCATAATTCAAGAGAGAATGCTGAGTCTGAAATTACATCATGATGGATTGAAAAGATGTTACTTGAACATATAGTCACCATCCATTGCAAGAAAAGTGAGCAAACTCTGAATCTTCCTGTCACCATGAGGAAGGATGCCTTTGCAAGTTCTGTATGCTGACTCATCACAAGAAACGGTGGAAACTGATTCGAAGCTATATCGCCTTGTAATTCCAAACCTGTATGCGTTCTCTCATGGCTGATGGCAACACTCCTCCAAACACACGTAATGGATTTGTAGGCTTAGGCACTTAAAGAACTTGTTACAACTAATTGAAGCTAATCATAAAACAACGTGCAAAATATTGCAAAGATAAGGGTAGCAAAAACAAGCCAGGCGAAAAGTGTAAAGGCAAAAGAACAGTAAACTTCCAGACGTAAGCGTTTAAATGAAAAATACGCACCAATAGACTTCTCACGGGCCATAGTGGAATGAGTGCTGGCTACAGAACGTAAGAATAATTAAAAATTCGTTGCTGACATTGTTATGCAGTGACAACTGTTGACTGAACGTGACATTTACAATAACATTTCGAATTTATGTGAAAAAAAAGGCTTCAGTAATTTCTAACGAATGAAGACTATCGTATCCTTAAAGGGTCACGGTGACGTCCTTTTATTTTCATTAACCATTTAAAGTAGCCACAATATTCATAATTGAAGGGTCAGCAAAAAAAACATTTAAGCTACTTTTTGTCCAGAACTGATTTATTGCTACAGCTCTGATCATACTATAGCATATAGTCGATAAAAAATTTATTATTATTTTTTTTAAATATGTGATATCGCGAGAGACAAGTGTGTTGTCAGAGAAACGGTTTCGTTTTGCTAGTGCAGAGAAGGTGTAAAAGCATCTTTACAAGCCATATTGAAACAACACGCATTGAGGATCCACACACTGTATCAAATTCACCTGCGAGCTGTTGAGAGACACTTAGCGAACCGAGCTATGGAAACCATGCTGAACTGCACCACATTACGCCACAACATAGGCCGAATTCGGAAACCGACTGTACGTGCTATCATGAGGATGCAGTGCAGGTTAAAAATAATACTACACTGCAGTTAAACGCATTGATGCATGACGAAAGCCTTATAAAGCAACGGCCATATTATGTATTCAATTAAGACAATAAACGGTATATACACCCAGTAGTTTTCATTCGAAACTTTAAGAGTATACTACCAAAAACCTGGACAGAACAAAAAAAGATACAGAACGTAGTCGCTCATATTACTGGAGACGCTTCTTCTCTGTGCGCACTTGATGCCGCTGCAACATGTAACAGTTTTGACGAATTTGAAAAGGAATTCCCAGGGCAATTTTGGTCTGCGTCTATCCAAGAAAGATTACGCAAAACAGTGTACAGTGCCGAAATGTATAACCCAAAGATGGGTACGCTAAGGAAATACCTTGAAAAACATATAAATATGACCCATCACTGGGATGAGCGGGTAGCACCTATAGATTTGTTGAGAATTCTGAAAGCAAGACTACCAGTCACTATTCGTCAACAATTATTTAATGTCCCTGATTCTGATATAAAGGAGTTAATTAACGTAATTGACTGATTAGGTTTAGTATAGGAGGATGTAAGAAAATCTACTGAACGAATTGCCAATGGTAATAATAATAATAATAATAATAATAATAATAATAACGGCAAATTATCATGGAATAGAACACATCGAACAAGGGCGCTAACAGGCCTAGGAAAAATAAAAGTAAACAGTTCAATAATGGAGGTTATAATAATAATAATAAAATGAATTATGGATCAAAGGTAGAATAAAACAGCAACAACGACAATCAAAACCAATCTGTATCGAATAATAATCACCGACAGGGTAATAACGAAAATGTAAATAACCATTTTAATCGTAAAAGGAGAATGGGAAACGGGCAAAATAGTCCACATAAGGACAACCCGAAAAACATGCAGTCAGAGCAAGGATTCTGGCAACAGCCAGGTCCTAGTGGTTGGAATCCGCAACCAACATACGGTTGCATTCGCAACCAATAACTTTTTTCCAAGCTATACCCATGCAGGATACTCCTCATCCACAACAGTGGAATTAATCAGTAACACCATCTCCCACTAACTACCAACAAAGTGCAAGGATAGTGGAGATACCACCTGAGCAGGAGCCAAATAATCAGAAACTGTCAAACTAAAATCGTCCCTGTATGCCTTCGACGGGCGACCGAGGATGGAAATGAAGGCAAAAGGTGTTTGTGAAGAATTATATGAAGAGCCCACCATTTCGGACAAAGAGAAGAAAGAAATAATTCAAGCAGGAATAACTGAAAGTATAAGTGGTGTGACCACCACCATACTTCTTGATACTGGAGCGAGCGTGTCAGTTATGAATATGCAGTTCTATAAAAGGGTCTCGCAGATTAGAAAATTACTGGTCTTACCCGTTTCAAACTGCAGAGTTGTTGGTGCACTAGGACAGAAGACCCAAACAATCAAGTTCGAGACTCAAGCCGAGATTTAAACGGAAATTGGATCCATAGTGTGCACATTCATTTTAGTAGAGTATCTTTCGGTACCGGTCTTACTAGGACTAGATTTTATGCTGGAGAAGGAGGCAATAATAGACATCGCCCGTCGGACCTTCACCTTTAAATACTGTCAGCAGTAGACGATTATGGAGCTCAACCGTGAATTTGATGCAGCCCATTCGCCGATAAGGAATTTGATTTTTTCCGTCGGTGTTCCGAAACTGCTCATGTTGAAGTATGAACAAACGAAATTCTGTCATACCCATAAGGACAATAATGCACTCAATTCCAAGACTATCAGTAACACTATCAAGGAGAAGGTAAGCGAAGCAACAAACATTGAGGAGTTTCAAGCAAAAAAATTGATAGAGTTATCATATAAATACACTGCAGTATTTACAGATAAGCCTGGTATCGTGAAATGATATGTCTATGGTATGCAGGTATATTATCATAAGACCTGGTGTCGAGCATCTTACTCGGTCATCTGGACAAAGGAAGAGGTCATGAAAGAGATAAGGAAGATGGTGGGCTGGGGTGTAATTGAGACATCCAATTCCCCTCATAGTAGTCCTTTGCTAGCAATAAGTAATTTGTATTTGGAGGCCGAAGTTATCAATTTTGTGTCCTTCCCTTCGGCTTAAATATAAGCGCCGGAGTATTCATTGCGGCACTTGACAATGTGCTAGGGCCACAGTTGCTCGATCGAGTCACAGCGTACGTTGCTAGCAACAGAGACATGGGACGAGCACATTAATCTATTGCAAGATGTTCTAAGTAAATTTGCCGAAAGGGGAATCACGGTAAATTTAGAGAAATCAAAATTTGCTCATAAGGAGATTAAATTTCTAGGATATACTATTTCACCTGAGTGTATCAAACGAGATCCCACTAAGATGGCAGCAGTTGCTAACTTCCCTTATCCCAAAACTAAGTGACAATTAAAGAGTTTCATTGGTTTGGCGTCCTTCTTAAGGCGTTTTCTACCCAATAAACAGTTAAACAGTGAGGTATTACTGGGATTATTTAAAAAAATGCACAATGGTGCTGGACCAGTCAATGCAGAGAAGATTTTCATAGGATTAAAGAATCATTAGTTAACGCACCAATCTTGCACCAGCCAGATATGTCAAAAGACTTCTTTATTGCTCCTGATGCTTCAAGCTATGGTTTAGGTGCATGTCTGTTCCACACTTAACAACAAGAAAACGACTAGACTTAAAAACGATAGGATTCGCTAGTTGTATATTGACGAAATGTGAACGGTCGTACAACTGTGACAGAACTGGAAGCACTGGCTGTTGTCTTCGCATTTAAAAAATTCCGTTATTATGTCTATGGGAAGCATGTGTATGTTCTTTGCGACCATCAGGCATTGAGCTTCATACTTTCTTGTAAATTGCTACACGGACGTTTAGCTAGATGGCCTCTGGTGCTACAGGACTATGACTTTCAGATGAATCATGTCCATGGGCCAGATAACAGATAACATTGTTGCGGATACTCGTTCGACATTGCCACAAGGAAAGTCAGAATTCGCAGCTATAGTTTAGAACTCTATGAAAATTATTTTTTTTAACAAAAGACGTGACGTATCGAAAAAGATACATAGAAATGTGGAGAAACTTGGAAAAGTCACAGGAAAGTTATCCTATGTGGAAAACATTATGGACATCCTCAAACAACAATAAGGTAGTGTCTTACATCAATGTTACCAGTTACATGATAAGATTTTATTCTATAAAACGAAAGAGCCTGACAGTGGATGGTGTGTGCATCCCTACAGACCAACTTGAAGATGTAATCTGGTTTACCCACCAAGATTGGGGACATTTTGGAATTGTCAAAATTACACTTACAATTAAACAATATTGTTACTTTCCATACCTGGAAAAGGAAGTCCAAGAAGTACTGAGAACATGTGACATACACCAAACGGCAAAGCCAAGCAAAAGGTGCAGGGACACAGAATAACACCCAATAATTACACAAAGACCTAGAGAGTAATTGCAATGGACGTAACAGGACCCCTACCGACAGCTCGAAGGGGAGTAAAATATATCCTAGGTATATATGATTTGTTCTCCAAACATCTGAATGTTTGCTTCGCGTGCAGCAACTTCTAGCAGTATTGGGACAAAGCTAACTACAGATTACTTTAGAACAATTGGATTCCCTACCACTGTTGTAACAGGTAATGCTACCTATTTTACTGGAAGCAGATGGAAAAATATAATGGAAGAATATGGAATAAGAAATGTCTTAATATCCGGATTTTCACCTAGCAGTAACTCAGTAGGACGAACGTTCAGGAAATTAAACTGATTTATCCGGACCTACACTCTAGTTAGCAAACAAAATGGATTGAATATCTAAACAACTTTGTTTAAATATACAATGATTTACCAGACGTATCAACTGGATTTACGCCAAATGAGTTAATGGGTTATAGTCAGGAGAAGAACGAATGGGCTAAGGCTACGCCTGAGTTTCAAAACGAAGATAAGTCACACCAACAAAAAGTGGGTACTACTAGGCAATCAGAACTCCGTAAAATGAAGTTCGACAAGAAATTAACCGACAGGCAAGAATATGCTGTAAATGAATTAGTGTTGATTCGGACACATCCCAAGGCATCATTTTTAAAGAAGCAGAATTAGAAGTGGCACCTGCTATATATAGATCCCTACAAAATTAGTTCGATCCCACATGAGGGATGTTACGTACTAGCAGAAGTTAACACTGACAAAATAAAAGGATTGTATTCCCACAGAAATTTAAAGAGATACCTTCACTACATGGTAATAACTATGGAAGTGATGTAAATAACATTTTCTGCCGAGTGTTGGTACACTCGTATAAGCATTGTATATAGTAGTTATAAGTGATATAATTACTGCATTTCGTAAATTTATTTGTGTCTTGTCAATTTTAAAATTGTGGATTAGGTCACTTAACGACCAGAAAAATCCAGAAAACTAATATAAAGAAACTAGAGCCAATCAGGTTAGAGCTATGTGAATCACATTCTAAGGTTAGTGCATTTCTGTATCATTTCAATATTTTATATACTGAATTTTATTATTTGTGCTAGATTAAGAAAAGCATTGCACCTCTTTTTGTACTCCTTGTACGTAATATAAATATTCATGTATTATACTGTGTCTTTAAATGAATAATTCAGTGAATAGATAACTTTTGAACGCATACACGTGTTGAGCTAAGTTGCACGTGAGTCCGCATATTTTCTAAATTATTGACTTTGGCCCAGCTTGAGTAAGATTTTGTGTACCATTCGGGTAACGGTTGACTTAAGAGAGTTTCTTAAAGTATTCCGAACTCACTTATGATTGAAATGCCGCTCATGGACATTTGTTCTGTACTTTCAATAAGTAATATTACCCGTATGGATGATGATGAATGTAATAAGAGTTTATGTAGAAGGGACTATGTACTGTGATCAACGCAAGTCCAGTCTGATCCGATGTCGATTAATGTAGAGGATCGACGTAGTTAATGTCAATGTTTACGTGATCCTTGTCAATATGTTTTGACATAAGCCACTAAATGTAATCAAATTACAAGGTCGCTAATTATGTTATAACAAAACGAAACTGATATAGCTGTTGTGTGAAATGTAAAACCACCGGCAGTGAATTGGACAGTGAAACATGTGAGATAGACACTCACAGTTGGATTTTTTTAAAAATAAACTATATCATAACTTTCAAAATGATTTTAAGTACGTTCGTAGAGTAAAATGATATTAGTTGTGACGATAAAATCCGTTGATTTCAGCTAACAACTTGAAACAGCGCAAAATGCCAGACCTTTAGTCGTGCAGTCGCGTCTATGCGATGTTAGTAAGTTTATGTTAATCAGACTATACCTGCTGTGGCGCACCAACAATGTGTGCTACGTCTCTGGCTCCGTTGCGTCACGCAGGAATGTTTATAAACAGTGCTGACGGAAACGAAGTATCACGACGGACACCACAAAAACTAATCGGCGCTGTGTCGTTTACAAAATATTATAAATAAATAAATAGTGGATTGCTACATTGAAATGAGAGGACAGTGTTATGATTCCAGGACATATACTGTGTTGTATATCGAGTGAATCAGTGCGTGTGAAAGCGAACCCAAATCTAACCGTTCTTTTGCATAGCGCCACCCATATATGACATGTATACTAACACTAATTTTCGACTTTAATGAACCCTTCGTGAACGAGCGGGAAATGGGATGTGACAATCCTGACCTGTTCCAGTGCAGCATCTGGTCCAGCAGCAGATCCAGACTTGGATGCAGCCCCATCTGCCGACGTTCTCGAGACTCGGCACGGTGGTAGACTTTTCGCATCATCGACACGACGTCCGACGATTTTAATGACTTATGTCAATCAAAAACTTTTAAAACATTGTTATAGAAATGAGTTTCTATGACCTAGTCACAGAAATTTTCATAAGAAAAACCGGTATAATTGTAATATGATCTTGTTTTAAACAAATGTTTGTTAATACCACAAAATTATATACCAGACTCAGAAAGTAAGGGGTATCTTGAAGCCCTTTGGTCGGTTTCCTTCCCAGTTTGCAGTATCCAGCGAAAGCGAATGGTGGGGGAAAAGTAATCTGTCTCCGCCACTATTTCTGAGGCATCTTTAACTATCGAAGTAAACCTGACTATTACAAAAAAACTTATTGTTATATTATAGATCCATCTAGTATGAATAGTAATAACAACATCGAAACTATCATGAGTCTATCAGACACCTGAACAGTGAATTATTATGACTAAAACCAGTGCATGTCGTGGCTGTTGTGCACTGCTAAAAACAATTTTCTCACTAAATATTTTTTAACAACCCAGAGGGACTTTATAAAGCATCCACGCCCCTGTTTTATAGTCGATAAAAACATTTATTATTTTTTTTTAAATGTGTGATGTCGTGAGACAAGTGTGTTGTCAGAGAAACGGTTTGGTTTTGCTAGTTCAGTGACACAGTAACAGTATCTCCACAGACCACAGAAAACAGACTGAGAACAATGATATCTTTTAATTATAAGAACAATTATTATTATCACTGACTTTTTGTTGCAATCTTTTTCTTGTTCGAGTAGCCATGATGCTACCAAGACGCACTTTAATCTGCCGCCTATGATAAGGTCTGGTATTATTACTATTATGTAAACTACCTATTGTAAATTATTGGAGAAAAATAGAGAATAATGTTATTCAAGTTTATTTCAAATTTTCTGTAAGAATATTACTAATCTTGATCCTTTGCATACCATCTTTGCTTTGCTGAGGACGAGCTGCAACGCCGCCATTAGCGGTAATATATTTACATGATTTTATTGGTAAGAGTTTTAGTTTTATTTCACACTGAAAATGCTGATAACCATTATTTAATGGTGGTTAATGTTTTTTTTTCAAATCGAATTCAGTCAGTTATTTTCAAGTAATCGGAACAGATCAATTCTGTGCTACACCGATGTTCATTTATCCGCTGCCATTTCATGAAAGCTTTACGCGGCGAGTTTAAATTGCCGTATAATTCAGACATATATATTTGCCATTGTAAAAAGAATCCACGTAATGGTAACTTGATTGTATATCAAAATCTATGTTATGAGATACTATTTTAACTTCTACCTTTCTTTGCTGGTGTCGGAGCATAAAACTTTCTCAGCTAAGCTCTGAAATCTTTTCAGTAAAATTCGCCGATTCCAGTGTTGCGTGTCTCCGTGTTATGAAAGTGAAGTGATATTCAAGAGTGAACTAAGTCTATATGAATGTAGTCAATGAACCTAATTGAATAATTTTAAACAGATACACTTCTTTACAGACAACATACAAAAACGGTTGGGAGTTTCAATTTAGTTCACATTCATGCTCATGTCATATTCTAGCCGAGTAATGCAGTAATTGAATGGCTGTTTATAACTGTAAACATATTTAAATATTTATGTTGAACGCTGCTAAACATACGCATTCACAACACGGGTTAAAAGACAGTACAATA
Source organism: Schistocerca cancellata (assembly GCF_023864275.1). NCBI lineage: Eukaryota > Metazoa > Arthropoda > Insecta > Orthoptera > Acrididae > Schistocerca > Schistocerca cancellata. Next base: position 486,051,719 of record NC_064628.1, read on the forward strand.
CGCATATTCTGAGAGGCGAAATCTGGAAAGAAACGAAGCGAATCCACAGACATTAGCGTTCAAATGTTTGCTGTAAAAGGAAACAGGCAGTAAGTCACTTTTTCAGGGGAAAGAAGCAGACAAGTCAGTGGTGACTCATCCGGCCAGTGACTCATTCCCCTAGTAAATTGGAGGCAAGGAAAAACAAAAAGATGGCTGTATGTACAGATTTTGCAGAAAATGTATCCCGGCCAAGTATAGCAACGAATGACGATTAATTTAAGCGATGTATTCGTTCAGTACCGATGTTCTTGCAACGGGAGGATTTTTTTTTATTTATTTTCATAATATTCCGAATGCATTATGAAAAAGAATGCAAATGCAGTGACATCGTTCCTTTTTCATTCATCACTTATTCCTTGGATGAGGCCATTGAATAGCTGTTTACAGGGTGTCCCAGGAGTAATGGTCAATATTCAAGAATATGACAGGAAAGATCGTTCGAAGCCAGAAAGTCTAGTAAGCGAATCTAAAACGCATATCTTAAGATCTATGAGCACTTCTTCATCTTCCATAATGTAAAAGAAATCTCTTCTATTGCATGCTCTTTACTTTCCAACTTTTGGAAAAAAAATACGGATCAAAACAAGCAAAAAGTCTAGTAAACATAGGCTCTCAAGTGCATACCTTTACGTTAAGAGCCATGAGCACTTGTTCAATGGAATAGATGCGTTTCGGAGTAGCGAAGATGAACAAATTATCATAGCTCTCAATGTATATTTACTAGATTTTTTTGATCGTTCTACTAGTGGTAGACTCAATAACAAACTTCACGGACTTCTCCTTCAGTCATTATATAACTCTCTCTCAAATTGGTGGCCTGAAGGTCAGAATTACATTCCCTATCCGTGGCCATGGAAACGATAGAAGTATTCATATGTAAGATGTCAGTTTTGAATTGGTCAGTGTTAGTCAAGAAATGGAAAACACTGTTAGACTGAACGCTACAAAATGCCCCTTCAAAATTCAGCCTATTAGGATGATGATATCTGAATTCAGCCATTATCGTATGCTAAAACATCGAACTATTTATCACAGAGGAATGTAAACTGGTATCACCAGGACACCATGACAAGGTCAGACAATAGGGGCGGTGTATGAACTGCCCATACCAATTAATAATGGTATATGTATCTTCAGAGCTCCTTACATGTCTAATGCACAATAACTGTGCAGTTATATTCTGTTCGCTGTAATCTAACTCCAACATTTCCGTTCGTTAACCTAGAGTAATATCGTTCTATTATCACAATTAGAAATTTGTGTAGTCTTGATTATTATGAAATAACTGCGTTAGTTTCACTTGACTTATCTCTTTCTCTACCGTCACATAGTGATGTTTGACTGCGATATGGGAAATGATTTCATTCTGAAAACAGTAAATGCCAGTAACGCTATTTGCAAATTAATTGCAGACTAATTTTTAATATATGAAGTAAAAAGTGTTATTTGTTCTTATATATTGATGTAATCACAGTTCAAATATTGAAATCGCTTTTTCTAGAGTTTCATAAAAATTGACTTACCTGGTTCTTCCTCCTGCCCCTTCAAATGTGGTATTGCATTGTATGTGAACCGGGGGCCTAGAAACGACGGAGAGGCTCCGTCCCCGCCGAAGCCGCAGTGGTCCACAACCCCACGACGACTACCGCAGTCCACTTCACCCCTCCGCCGCCCCACACCAAACCACTTTTTCAGGGTCATTGTGCGGTTCGGCCCCCAGTGGACCCCCCGAGGGAACGTCTCACACCAGACGAGTGTAACCCCTATGTTTGCGTGGTAGAGTAATGGTGGTGTACGCGTACATGAAGAACTTGTTTGCGCATCAATCGCCGAGATAGTGTAGCTGAGGCGGAATAAGGGTATCCAGCCCGCATTCGCCGAGACAGATGGAAAACCGCCTAAAAACCATCCACAGACTGGCCGGTTCACCGGACCTCGGCACGAGTCCGCCGAGCGGATTCGTGCCGGGGGCCAGGCGCTCCTTCTCGCGCGCGGGCACACAAATGCTTTGGTCAGCGCTTCTCCTCCTCTAAAACTTACCTTTTTGTCGATTACAACGTAAGCTCCCCGTAATTTACAGAATGATAAACAGATAAAAAGCTCCAAAGTTGACCATTCCAGATGCAGAGGTCCCAGCTCTTGCGTTTTGTTCAGAAGTCGTACGTTTCACAACATGGAACATTGTTTACAAAATTTTAATAGAACTTCATCACAGACAACATCTGATCGTAAAGACATAGCAGTTCATGCAGATATATGACAAGCCAATCGGACCCGACCGACACAAGTGTCATTCACTATAAATGCCGTCACTGGACGCGGTACGGCTGTTCGTATGTTCAGCACACGGCTCTACCGCTCGCTGGCGAATTTCTTGACTTTGGAACCGCCATCAGTCGGTGAAGTAGCTTCTTGGGCTCGCGAGGATGAGTGCACCACATGCCAGTCCTATTACCGACGAAAAATCCGTGCCAGTAACGAGAATCGAACGTTCGTCCCCTGCATGGCACTCTGCCGCGCTAACGACTCAGTTACGGAGGTGGACAAGGATATGTCATATATCGGGTGGTTATCATTTAAGAGCAGCTGCCCACGGATGTCGAGTGTGGGCTGTAACTACCGTATGACGGAAAAATTTGGTAGTTGTAATGATGAGTTAATGTAAAACTGATTTACGCTCAAACAATTAGTTCCAATTTCGGCCACCAGGTCTACATTTGGCACTGTACAGCATCTCGTCGACGTCTCCGGCGCTCGTATTGGACACATTGTGTAAGCGGCAGTTAATAATAAAATCAACATTAGGCCTTTCTCACTTGTTTGGCCTTTTCTGTCCAAATCCCATTGCTAACACAATATTCAAAATGGTTGAAATGGCTCTGAGCACTATGGGACTTAACATCTGAGGTCATCAGTCCCCTAGAACTTAGAACTACTTAAACCTAACCAACCTAAGGACATCACACACATCCATGCCCAGGGAGGATTCGAACCTGCGACCGGAGCGGTCGCGCGGTTCCTGACTGAAGCGCCTAGAACTGCTCGGCCACACTGGCCGGCAAATACAATATATATGGAAACATTTCTGTATGTCTTTTCTTTCATTCGCAGCCCAGATTTGCGCACCTAGTTACTAAAATTGGAACTAATTTTTTTCCAGCGTAAATCAGTTCCACTTGAAGCTTTAGAATAACTACCTAGTTTCGCTGCTAGACGATAATTATAGCCTACACAGGACCTCTGCCAGTAGCTGCAGTTTCATTCCAACTACCCAGCACACATGGACAGATTTCTTCTCGTAAAGACACGGGACCCGCATCATTTCCCAAAACCAACTTACGCAAGGTGTAAAACCAGTTTGTAATTCAGAATTCCGTAGAAAACACTCCAGTAATTACAGCCGCAAACACAGAGAAACTGGGTCAAGTTAAACGCGAAGAATCCGATTATACGACCCTTTGCGCCGAGGAAAACGCAGTAAGCGTGTGGCCAGTATTGTATGAATCCATGTTCCCAGAGAAAATATGTTCACCTACTTCCGGTTCTATGGGCGCGTATCACGTCAGCCATGCTGACTCTGGGATACTGACTGGATGTAGCTAAGCTCCCTGTAATCCGAATTCACAATCCCGTTTGATTCAATTGCAACGTTTCCTAAATAAAGCCGCGCCCACTTGTTCTGTGGCCCGTGTTCTCCATGCGTGAGAGGCGAGCCGCTTATCCGGAGACTGGCTGCCGGCTCCGCCGGGGAGGAGACGAAGGATTAAGCGGAACCCGTTGTTAGGGGAGCGGGTGCTCGTTGGAACGGTAGTTTATGCGAGGCGGCGGCGGCGGCGGCTAGGCATGCGCGCCGTGCGTCATAAAGCAGCGCGCGGCGCGGGGAATGTCCCCCGGCGCCTGCAGGCCTAATCTCTCGACGCCATCTCCCGCCGCCTCGGATAGCGATCAGCAGCGGCAGCGACACCTAGTCGCCAGTCGCCAATCGCCAGCCGTCCCGTCCCGGCGCGTCTCTTAACGAGAACAATGCAAGCCACGGCAGGCCGGTCGGCATTCCGCGTCGCGTTAATTAAAATAGCGCGCCCAACGCAGCCAGGAGTCGTGCCGTTGTCGCCGCCGTCCGTCGCGAAGCCTAGGATTCCTACACCTAACAGCGCTATTCTGTGGGCAGGCTTTAACCGGCGCCGTGGCATCTGCGTACGTCCACTGGAGCCTACAGCTAGCCGCACTGCAAGACACACGAGGGACGTGCAAAGGTTTTCGACCTAACAAGGATAACACTCAAATTATTTTTTCGCCATTCTCGTTTTAGTTCCCAACATTTGTAATATTTCTTTCTTAGTCAGGCATCATATTAGGCTCCAAGAAGCTGTTCCCAGAGCAGTGGAGATGCAAGAAGTATATACAGGGTGTTACAAAAAGGTACGGCCAAACTTTAAGGAAACATTCCTCACACACAAATAAAGAAAAGATGTTATGTGGACATGTGTCCGGAAACGCTTAATTTCCAAGTTAGAGCTCATTTTAGTTTCGTCGGTATGTACTGTACTTCCTCGATTCACCGCCAGTTGCCCCAATTGAAGGAAGGTAATGTTGACTTCGGTGCTTGTGTTTACATGCGACTCATTGCTCAAGCACATCAGCACGTAGCATCAACAGGTTAGTGTTCATCACGAACGTGGTTTTGCAGTGAGTGCAATGTTTACAAATGCGGAGTTGGCAGATGCCCATTTGATGTATGGATTAGCACGGGACAATAGCCGTGGCGCGGTACGTTTGTATCGAGACAGATTTCCAGAAAGAAGGTGTCCCGACAGGAAGACGTTCGAAGCAGTTGATCGGCGTCTTAGGGAGTACGGAACATTCCAGCCTATGACTCGCGACTGGGGAAGACCTAGAACGACGAGGACACCTGCAATGGACGAGCAATTGACGATAACCCTAATGTCAGCGTCAGAGAAGTTGCTGCTGTATGGAGAGTGCTACGGGAGAACCAGCTGTTTCCGTACCATGTACAGCGTGTGCAGGCACTATCAGCAGCTGATTGGTCTCCACGGTTACACTTCTGCGAATGGTTCATCCAACAATGTGTCAATCCTCATTTCAGTGCAAATGTTCTCTTTACGGATGAGGCTTCATTCCAACGTGATCAAATTGTAAATTTTCAGAATCAACATGTGTGGGCTGACGAGAATCCGCACGCAATTGTGCAATCACGTCATCAACACAGATTTTCTGTGAACTTTTAGGCAGGCATTGGTGGTGATGTGTTGATTGGGCCCCATGTTCTTCCACCTACGCTCAATGGAGCACGGTTTCATGATTTCATACGGGATACTCTACCTGTGCTGCTAGAACATGTGCCTTTACAAGTACGACCCAACATGTGGTTCATGCACGATGGAGCTCCTGCACATTTCAGTTGAAGTGTTCGTACGCTCCTCAACAACAGATTCGGTGACCGATGGATTGGTAGAGGCGGACCAATTCCATGGCCTCCACGCTCTCCTGACCTCAACCCTCTTGACTTTCATTTAGGGGGGCATTTGAAAGCTCTTGTCTACGCAACCCCGGTACCAAATGTAGAGACTCTTCGTGCTCGTATTGTGGACGGATGTGATACAATACCCCATTCTCCAGAGCTGCATCAGCGCATCAGGGATTCCATGCGACGGAGGGTGGATGCATGTATCCTCGCTAACGGAGGACATTTTGAACATTTCCTGTAACAAAGTGTTTGAAGTCACGCTGGTACGTTCTGCTGCTGTGTGTTTCCATTCCATGATAAATGTAATTTGAAGAGAAGTAATAAAATGAGCTCTAACATGGAAAGTAAGCGTTTCCGGACACATGTCTACATAACATATTTTCTTTCTTTGTGTGTGAGGAATGTTTTCTGAAAGTTTGATCGTACCTTTTTGTAACACCCTGTATAGATGACAAAATGTGGTGTGAGGTACCTGTGACAAATGTTAGATTCGGTACCATTCCTGTGAGAAAGACCGCCTGCATAATGCTACTGCTCTGTGATTGGCTGCTGTGTTCGGAGCAAGGGCGGCAAAACGTTAAAGTATAGTTATTATTATTAGTTGAACTACTCATTGGAATGACTCCACTTTTTAATATATATATCTCTCAACAGATAACTATCAATCAGTCATTTCAGAATTATTAAAAACAATGTAAATAAAAAACAAAAGACTGTCGAAATTGCAGACGAAGCACTTGGCAAGCGTTCGGGTCACGTCATTTCTGTTACGGCGCGCGAAGTGTTTCGGGCTGTTCGTCACTCTGGATTAGGCAGTCGAGAAGAACAGACATGTTGTCTGTCGTAGAATGTGTTTGCCAGTATTCAGTATTAAAAGATTCACTCCGGTAGTCATAAGGCACAGACACGTGCCACAAATAGAGTAAAGATAAATTTTCGTAAACATAGTGTTTGATCATGTACTTTCCTTTATCAGAAGGTGTTGTATTAAGATCATGTAGTCTTCTCGTTTGGCTATATTAAAGTATTTCAGAACAGAACCTCGCTAAAAGTCAGTTTCAGCCTCAAGATACAAAACCTACGTCCTGCGTGCTGTTTTCTGCGCTGGGGACATCAACTTGAAGACAGCAGGTTAGTGAACTATAACAGAACCTTCGTATTCCACACAGTGCAGTGGAAACAACTAGGCGCCTCACGTGTACAGCATGCACAGAACATATGTGCTCAGTGACACGTCATCTGCAGTAATGCAGAGGGGGTAAAGGAGAATGATCGTTATTAACACCAACAGTCAATTCATTCTTCCTTTTTTGCCGTACATTTAATCGAGTGTCACCCACTTTCTAAAGCCTTCACTAGAATAGTTTCGTCGAACTGCAAAATACGCATCTCTCTCAACTACAACTTCATATTTTGATGTGAACATTCCGCATCGTTGTCTAATGAAAAACGTAGATACGCATGGAATATAAGACTACCTTCGTGGTTGGACTGGAGAGTTTCTAGCATCATTCTTAAGGTAAAAGCAGTTTAGCGCCTACGCCGGGGAGTGTTATAGGAACACTGTTATTGTTGTAATTCTTGTTCTTCTGTTCTAGGAAGACATATATTAAGTGCCCCACCATGGTTCCTCTCTGCCTGTTCGGGATAATGTCAGGCATTACTGGGAGATTTTGACACGGTTTTCACTAACAGATACAATGAATCACGAGGAAGGTTGGTCTGTATAATTCATAAATCTGTAATGTAAACTGGCTGAACTAAGATGAATTAAAATCCCCGTCGATTAGAAATGAGACTATTGTCATCTAGTGACGAATGGCAAAACGCCTTCGAATCATTCATACGTACTCCGTTATCACCACATCATCTCAGTAGTAAAAAATACTGTAACTTTACTGTGGCGTGGCAGAGAGTGCTTCTTACCAATGCTCTGTGGCGGAGAGAGCTTCTTACTGATGTCAAGCGGCAGAGAGTGCTTCGAGGAGGCTTTGTGGCGACGATCCATAGCAAAGGGTGCTACGTAGGATAGTTGCAAAGCAGAGACTGATTCTCAGCAATGTTTCAGGGCAGCGGCCTCTTCGTACCAATCAGTATAGGCTTTGTACCTATATTATGTGGCAGAGAGTGTTTTGGATCAATGTTAACATCGAATACTGCTTTCTATAGAGGTTATGTGGCAGATGATATCCCATACCACGTTGCGCGAAGGAAGTTGCTTCGACCGAAGTTATGTGGCACAGGGTGCTTTTTGTTACTTTTGCTTGGCGCATGGTGCTTAGTAGGTGTGACAAAGGTTGCTTCATACAAATCTTGTGTGGCCGTGCTACGTTGCAATGGGTTCTTCGTGTTTATGTTATATGGCGAAGAACACTTTTTACGATATGGTGTTGCAGAGAATATTCCATGCCAATGTAGCGTGGCAGAGGGTACTTCATACCGCTTTTCCAAGGTCTCCCAGCTGCTTTGCCAAGCCATTAGCAGGAGGATGGAGTGAGCTATGCCGACTCGCTAAACAATCTGTGATGTAGCATGTATCACATATTAAACTGATAAGAATCAATTTTTTGGTATAGATTTAATATTTACGGAGTGTGATGAAAAATGGTTCAAATGGCTCTGAGCACTATGGGATTTAACTTTTGAGGTCATCAGTCCCCTAGAACTACTTAAACCTAACTAACCGAAGGACATCACACACATCCATGCCCGAGGCAGGATTCGAACCTGCGACCGTAGCGGTCGCGCGGTTCCAGACGGTAGCGCTTAGAACGGCTCGGCCACCCAGGCCGGCTGTGATGAAAAATTTGGGAATAGGCAATTCAGGAAATGTATCTTCCACATAACTATTGCTGGAGTTGGTGACCAGCTGGCACTGCATGCGGGCGGACTGGGTACGGTAGCACGCAATTGCCATCACTGCCACAGATGTCGCTCCAAACGCCATTTTAATGTGGAACAGATAATATTCGTGTCTCTGGAGATCTTTCCTAGATGTGCTGCTTAAACTGTTTACGTTAAAATGATGATATTCAGTTACCTCACACTATTTTCTGAACTTTGGTCATAGCTCTACGCAGTTGCCCACACAATTATCGGAAGCCAGGCAAGCCGTTCAGCAGTATGTATTTAGTGTTACTCTTGCGAATCTGCGTTGGGTCGTTATTAATCCACATGTAAATAACCTTGCGGACAACGCTGGAGGCGCCATGTAAGTGTTCGTGGATGATACTGTTGTTTCCAAAGAAATGGAGAAAATTTAAGCAAGATGGAGGAGTTGCAGAGGTTCGAATAATGGTGCAGGAATTGGCAATAGACTCTTACTACGAGGGGTAGTCATGATATTTTAATTATCACCTCGATAACAATCAAGCAGCGACAGTGAAAGTCCTCTATTACATATCCACACACTATATTTCCCAACAATGAATGACTTCGCGGAGACCTATGCTGTAGTTATGCGTTTTGGCTGTCCAAGAAAAGGTCCATCTCGAAAATTACGTCGTCGTCAATATCGAAATGTATGCCATGGAAGGATTTAATCATCTGAATAGAGAGGAAGAACACACTTTGAGGACATGTCAGTAAACTACCGGAGCAAGGCAAAATTCGAGAAGCCAGAATGTAGCATATGTAATTTTCTCCTGTGCCAAACGATCTGGGACGTGATCGTGCAGGAAAGGACCCCCATTGGCAGATTCCTCACTACATCAAGGCTAACAAAACGTCAGCTACCGGACAGGTTGTTAAAGCGCAGTGGAGGTACAGGTAGGAGCGACCTCTCAGGAGCAGCGATGAAGACCGCAGCCCGTGTACCACACCCTCTCGGTTAGATTTGGCGAATCTCGGGCCATTCGGACGGACCGTCCGTGATGCCTCCAGCTGCAGGGTATGGACAGGGCGGTAGTGGGAGATATTACAAAGATACCATCTTGACTTCGTGAGAACGGAAGTGTCTTGCAACGTGCTCTTCCCCAAGTGTACAATCGAAAAGAAATATTTCGAAAAGCGTTCTCCTGCCATTTCAGTTCTTTTATCATTGGTCCATTTGCATTAACTATTTTTTAGTACATTTTCCAGCCAAAAGGGTTTGACGTTACATACTCATGGCTTGCTCTAGCCTCGTTGGTGCCATCATGGTTAATCTGCCAAACGAATTCTTCCAGACACTCGTTGCGTTCAAAATTACCTTGCTTGACTGCCAAGTGCTTTTAGTTGTAGGGGAGTTCCTTCTAATATAGCGTGGTTCTAATGGCGTCTTCGGTGCACCTGTGCCTCATGCGTTCTCCATACATCGATGTTCACGGTGTCCGTGTGGACGGTGTAGTGTTCAGTTGGATTTGTGATGATAGTCTATTTTCTGTATCTGTTTTCTCAGCAACGACGCATGGTAAGTATCCAACCGAGCTTATTCATTTTAAATGTTATAATGTTTATATGTTTGAAATTAATTCTTTTTAGAACTGCAAATGTGTGTGTTAGTCTGTTTTTTGTGTTTAATTAGGGGCACAACAGTTAAGTGACAGCCGAAGGTATCTTCAACCTTGTAAGAAATGTTGACGTCGCCGGACGTGGACTTTAGAGACCCGACTGCCACACCCAAGAAGAAGACGTCAGAAGTATCCCTTATATGCTATGGCCTATCCTAAAAAAAAAAAAAAAAAAAAAGTATCAAAATGTTAAACGAAATGATGTATGTTCGGTCCTGAGTGTACGTAGTTTGTTGTAATAACACAGTTCGTGACTTCCGAATTGAAGTTAAAAAAAATTGTGCACTTAGTATTTTGGAAGACACTGAACCCAAAATATTTGGCAAAGATGTGTTTAAAAAAAATATTTGCCGGTATGTGTTTAAAAACCAAGCTCGGGAGTGATTTTTCCGAATGAAAATTTAAAATCAGTTATGAAGTTAACAGGAGGATCTAGTTAATCGGTTAAAGGCGCTTCAGTCTGGAACCGCGTGACCGCTACGGTCGCAGGTTCGAATCCTGCCTCGGGCATGGATCTGTGTGATGTCCTTAGGTTAGTTAGGTTTAATTAGTTGTAAGTTCTAGGCGACTGATGACCTCAGAAGTTAAGTCGCATAGTGCTCAGAGCCATTTGAACCATCTAGTTAATCTCTCTCTTGGACATACAGTATTACGCAAAATTGATATGAATTTTGAATACTGATTTTCGAAGTCTAGGCATAAGACAGAGAATATCTGTGAGAAGTGATTAATTTCCTTACTTGGGAAGTGACAAAAGTTATCACAAATTATGGAGATGTAATTTACAGTTTTTTTGAGAACTAATCCAGAGATAATTACACTCACACGCTCCCCAGAAGCTAGCCACTAAATGCACGTCTCAAAAACGTCACAGTGCTGCAATTGAGTCATACTTTTCAAGGTCATAATATTTTCGTCACATTTCTGTTATCTGTGTTAATAAGAGGCTATTAACAGAGTCATTATTTATTGTCTTTGTTTGTATAGCAACTCAGTGATCTGGGAAGGTCAATAGCAATGAAACTTAAATCAGGACGATATCTGCTATGTCGTTCCCATCTAGAAATGTACACGCTATACTACTCAGTTTATTTTTACAATAGCAGTAAGGCCTACTCCAGCTAGCCTCCAATCTGGCAGAATGAATCGCACAAAAAGGAGTATATTAAACGATCACTCAGAAACTTTGTTGTCCGAAGCAAATGTATTTTGCTATCAATTTACTTGATTCATTTTCAGTATCATAGCTTAGTAAACCGTGACTCGTGCCGCTCAGAATAGCATTTTTCTTCGGAAGCCTTCACTACGGTGTTCCTCAGAATCTTTTAAGCAATTTACGGAACATTTAAAGCGAGTTGGAGGTGATATTCTACTTCGAAAATAGTGTTACGAATGGTTCTTTTGAAGTCCTCTCGTAGCTCTTCCAATGGTACATCTCCAGAACAATTATTGTATAAGGAACTCGATTAAATTCAGTATCTGTACAAATCACCCAGAGTTGCAAGTCGTTGATTGTAATGCCTCCATCATACTCTATTATGTATTGTCTGTATAAAAATTATATTTTCTCTTCAGATAAGACAGATACAAGGATCAACTTTGGTACTCTATTTTATGGCAACGATTTTTGTCGTTGCACAAACGTTATCTCCGAAGACGAATAGGTTAAAGATAACAGATAGTTTAATGGACGGTTTTCGAAATTTACCATTCCCTTACAAATGAACGACTTTTACTGTAACATAGAATCTGAAACAGTTTACATATTTTTGTTGCTTCCCTGCACAAATATTTTTTGAGGGAGAAGTTCGAATTAGAGTAGTCTGGTTTCACATTCTATAAACTTGCATATTGAACAAGTAACGTAACTTATTGGATTTGACCAACATTCTCGTATCTGTTGCGATGACTTTGTTTTCACAAGGGGGTAATCAGGAAGTACTGTTTTAATCGATTCCACATTACAAGTGATAAAAAATCGTGCCTCTGAGAACCATAGGAGAAAATTTCATTTTATGACCAAAATATTAATTTCCTTCCGCATCGGAGCATTTCAAAAAGTTGACCTCGTTGGCCTTCCCTGAAATGAATATCCCGTACTACCGTGTGAAGTACCTCCGTGCATGATGCAACTGGCGCTTACGTTGATTACCACTATTTCCACAACTCCGTTTTATCGAGATAGCCTGTGTTTAAAATTAATGCCATTCTTGCGTTAGAATGTACTTGTAATTGCTTGAGAGTTTTGTGGAAAATTCACAGCGCTCAAGCTGTTCGTGAAGTTTAGAAGAGCAGGACAGAGATTATGGCAGAGGGGTGCTTAGAGTCGGGCCCTGAGATGTAATCGGATGCCTTGTGGATAAGAGGGATCTTATACACTACCAGTTTTGACCGATCTGCCGCTCTCCTGACAGCCAGTTTTCAACCCATCCAGACGTGCCATCCCATTCTTCTCTCTCGGGCACCATGCGCCTCCCAGGCGCAACTTGTGTCCTTTAGAGACAGGCTTCTGGAATAAACATCTGCTAGTTTTTGAAACTAATTCCGCTGTTCTGGAGTTGTTGCATTTAAATCTATATAAATACACTGCAATCAATCGTATGGCGCATGGCGGAGGATACCCCGTACTACTGTTAGTCATTTCCTTTCCTGCTCCACTCTCAAGTAGGGCGAGAGAATAACCACTGTCTATATGCTTCCGTATGAGCCCCAATTTCTCGCATCTTATCTTCGTGGTTCTTATGTTCAACGTATCTTGGAGGTAGTAAAATCTTTCTGCAATCAGCTTCAAATGCCAGTTCTCTAAATTTACTCAATAGTCTTTCTCGAAGAGAATGTCACCGCCCCTCCGGGGATTTCCACTTGAGTTACCGAAGCATTTCAGTAACACCTGCGTGTTGTTCGAACCTTACAGTAACAAGTCCAGCAGCCCCCTTCTGTATTGCTTCGATGTCTTCATTCAATCCGGTCTGGTATGGATCCCAAACACTCGATTAGTACTCAAGAATACGTCCTATTAGCGTCCTGAATGAGGTCCCCTTTACAGATGATCCACATTTTCCTAGAATTCTCCCAATAAATTGATGTCGACCATTCGCCTTCCCTATCACAAACCTCACATCCTCGTTCGATTTCGTACCGCTTTGCAACGTTACCCCCAGTTATGTAAACGATGTGGTTGTGTGAAGCAGGGCACTACTACTGCTGTATTCGAACATTAGGAGTTTGTTTTTTCTCAACCGCATTAATTTACATTTTTCTACATTTAGAGTTAGCTGCCATTCATCACACCAACTAGAAATATTGTCTGTCATCTTGATCCTCCTACACTTACTTAACTTCGAGAGCTTTCCGTACACCACAGTCTCATTAGCAAATAACCGCAGATTTCTGCCGACCCTATCAGACAAATCATTTATGTATCTAGATAATAACAGCGGTCCTATCGTGCTTCCCTGGGGCACTTCCGACGACACTCTTGTCTCTGAAGAAATCTCGCCGTCGATAACAACATAGAGGGTTCTGTTACTTAAGAAGCCTTCTAGCCACTCACGTATCTGTGAGCCTCTTACATATTCTCGTACCGTCTTTAACAGCTTGCAATAGAGCATCGTATCAAACGCGTTCTGGAAGTCTAGAGATATGGCATATGCCTACTGCTCTTCATCCATAGTTCGCAGTATATCGTGTGAGAAAAGGGCAAGCTGAGTTTCACATGGGCAACGCTTTCTAAAACCGTGTAGATTTGTGGACATAAGCTTCTCGCTCGCAAGAACATTTGTTGTGTTCGAAGTTGGAATATGTTCTAGAATTCTGCAGCAAACCGATGTTAAGAATATTGGCCCGTAATTTTGCGGGGATGCCAATGCCGTATAGCATTCTTTGAGAAACCGAACTGGGATTCCATCCGGACGTGGTGACTTACTTGTTTTCCACTCTTTCAGTTGTATTTGTGCTTATTACTACGTATGTCGTCAATACAGGAATCTGTCCGATAATCAAACGACTGTATGTTTGCACGATTGTCCTGCGTGAACAATTTCTTGAACGCGAAATTTTAAAACATCGGCTTTTGTTTTACTGTCTTCAACTGCCACACCAGACTGGTCAACATCTAATGGATGAAAGTCTTAGACGCTCTTACCAGTTTGCAGAGGACCAGAATTTTCTCGGTTTCTCTGCTCTTTTCACAGACGCACGAATTTCTAGCAACGTTTGCTTGTCGTCATTTGCGCGTTCTCTTTTGAACTGAGTGTGCAGCGGCATCTGCTTCCTCTGCATTTTCCGAATCCCGTTAATAAACCATGGTGGGTCTTTTCCGTCCTTAATCCACTTATTAGGTATATAATTCTCCAGAGCACGATATAAAACCTGCTTAAACTTTGCCCACAATTCCTCGATGTCCATCTCGCTGGAACTAAGTGATGGCGATCCACTGTCTAAGTGAGACGCTAGCAACTGCTCTTTCGTAACCATAGTTGCTACAATGGCATCATGATCGCTAATCCCCGTTTCCGTACTGACCTTGTCGCTTGGGTACGGCCTGTTTGTAGCTACAGTGTCTAAGATATTTACATTGTGTGTGGGTTGCTGAACTAGTTAATCAAGACAGTTTTCGAAAAACATGTTGAAACGTACTGTCTGTCCCCTCTCCCCCCCCCCTCCCTCCCCCGCCCACCCGGCAATGAATCCATAGACATCCCAGTCAATACTTAGAAAGTCGTCTCCAACTAGTATTGCATGACCTGAGTATTTATGAGCTACTCACCATAAACTTTCTTTGAATGACTCTAGAACTGTCACAGCAGAATCACGTGCCCGATAAAAATATTCAACAATGAACGTGATTGCACCTAGACCTGTTATAAGCGACCATATAACTTCACTCTCGCACTTCGACTTCAATAGAGACAATATATTTGTCAGGTGCAATGAACACTCCCCCTCCTGTGGCCCATAATCTGTCTTTTTCATGTACATTCCACGACTCACTAAATATCTCTCAGCTCTCCTGGTTTCAGCAAGCTCTCGGTTCCGAGAATAATCTGAGCTCGAGAACTTTCGTGGACAGTAAATTTGGGAAATTTGTTACGAATACTGATACAATTTTGACAGTTGAAGTGCCTTTACTCTGGACGCGGTCTGACTTCCCCTGCCGTGTGTCGACTGGCAAATGTTTATCAGAGTAACTCAAACTACCGCCTAGCCTAAAAAACATTCATGTGCACTCCAAAAGTACTCAGCTATCCGAGTAGCTGCTTCCTTTGAGTAGTGCATCCCGACCTATCAAGGGGAGTCCTACAAATCCAAAACCGATGACGCAGGTCGAGAAATCTGCAGCCAAGACCGTGACAGAGTCGCGAATTCTTGGGTTGAGACACTCTACCCGGCTCCACACCAAAGGACTCTAATCAACTCTAGGAACAATGTCACAAACTGCAAGCTCTGCTTGCACTCCAAGCGTGAGGCCAGCAGCCTTCACTACTTCCACCAGCTGCCTGTAAGAAATGAGGATGGTTTCAGAGGCAACGCGACAGGCGTCGTTGGTGCCGACATGAGCCACAACTTGCAGACGACTGCACCCTGCGGGCTCGATAGCACAGCAGGCAACGCCAACTCCACATCTCGGATGAGGCCCCCTGGCAGACATACAGAGTGCACGTTGTCTTTCTCTCCAGCCCTGAATGCTATCTGCCTAAGGGAATCCATAAAACGCCTAATGTTGAAGCTCCCAACAACTAGTAAACGCCTCCTCCCGTGTACCCGCTCGGACCCCGCTGAAGGAGCGGCCACCTGTTCACTCACAGAGGGAATGGGCGATGCCAGACCGTCAGTCTCTATAATGACCCACCACTCATCAGCTGTGAGGGCGGATCCACCGCATCGGGTACAGGGAGGTGCCTCGGCAGTAGAGTCCGTGAGCGAAAGAAGCGACACCTGAGGTGCCCCATGCGACGCGCCCGATTCTCCGCCACCGCTACACCCGGAGGTAGCAGCCCGCAGGTAACTGACCGTAGCCAAATGCACTTTCAGCTCTTCGCGAATAGCGGCCAGCTCCTCCAGCGTCCGTGCACAGCGTACACGGATTCTATCCATCCTAGCAAAACTAACTGAAGAAGTAAACTATAAGGACAGAGTCCTAGGTATGCAACTTGCTACTCTTCTTACGTGGCACCAATGGACTCTGATGCCTTAGTGACGTACGTAGCTGGCAGTTCAGAGAGAATGAAAGCTACGCTACAGAATGCCTGAATTTACACTTACAAAATACGAGCTTACACCTCTTAAACAGCAAAACACGCACGAAAGAAATATACCCTGAGGAAAACACAGGTAAAGATGAACACTTAACTTGCCGCTCTGTAGATGTGTATCAGCCGAGATCTGGGGCTGACCAGATGTCCACATCCAATGTCGCCCTGCCCTCCTGAACAGTGCTGAGGATGTAGCGTAGATAAGCAGTGATTTTTAAAGATTAGTTTACTAATGAAGTCCGTAGTTATAAAAACCAGACTAACAACAGCACCTAAGCTTTATTCGTGAAGTGAACAGCGTAGTTCTTTGAAATACCCCAGATCATCTCGTAAATTTAAAGTAAGCTATACTGTTTTGTCCTCCAAGTGTTCAAAAGCTTCAGTGGGTGTTCTGAACAGTTTACTTCTGAAATAAACGCTAACAGAAAAACCCAGGAGACTAAGGAGTCGAAGGTACAACCACTGCTAGTCATCTTGGCCGTTAATATGACTTACAGCAACGATAAAATGTGACTCTGCCCATGATGGATGTACTATGTTCTCTAGCGTTACACAGTCCGCAGCTCCTGGTCTCGCAGTAGCGTTCTCGCTTCCCGAGCACGGGGTCCCGGGTTCGATTCCAGAAGGGGATCAGGGATTTTCACCTACCTCGAGATGATTAGGTGTTGTTGTGTCGTCTTCATCATCATCATCATCATCATCATCATCATCATCATTCATCCCCATTACGGGCGGAGGAAGGCAATGGCAAACCACCTCCACTAGGACCTTGCCTAGTACGGCGGCGCGGGTCTCCAGTATCGTTCCCATATGCTCTGTCAAGGAGTATGGGTTTTCATCATCATCATCTAGCATTACACAAGGGGAATATCTTCGTAGATTCCTGGATGGCCCCAAGGCAAAAACCAAGCCACTCTCGCCCACCACGTTACTGCTTCAATGAAACAGTAATCTGGTACGCCTAACTACAGCGTACGGGTTCACATCAGATTTGAGCCCAATTTAATATTGAATGACAGAAAAGTTTTTCGTTTCAAATATAAGAGGGATCAAAAAGTTTCCTTTGGACGGCTGTACAGTCCAGAATAGGTGTGCTAATCAGGCAAAATCTCTGTGAGCATTGAGGCAGTCATCCCAACGACGCTCCAGGTTGAAGATACCCGTTTGGTAGAACACTGTGTTCTGCTGCATGAAAACTTCAGTAACTGCCTCCAGCACATCCTCGTCCGACAGGAATTGTTGACCTTTCAAGGCCTTCTTTTAAAGGAACGAAAGCCTGATTATTGCATGGCGTGAGATCACGACTCTAGACCGGGAGCTCGAGTGTACCCCATTTGAGTTGGCTTACTCTTGTGTCGAACTGCGACCAGCACGGAACTTGGCGCGTCATTCCACAACTGTGGTTTCCGGCAGACTTGCTTCCCCATATACATTCTTTATTCAACAATGGATGTCATCTCTGTTTGTCCTTCAGCAGCCAAGAAAATTATAACACTACGTTGATCCTGAGTGGAGTGGCCGAGCGGTTCTAGGCGCTACAGTCTGGAACCGCGCGACCGCTACGGTCGCAGATTCGAATCCTGCCTCGGGCATGGATGTGTGTGATGTCCTTAGGTTAGTTAGGTTTAAGTAGTTCTAAGTTCTAGGGGACTGATGACCACAGCAGTTAAGTCCCATGGTGCTCAGAGCCATTTTTTTGATCCTGTTTGTATGAATTTGGTAATAACGTCACCATAGTTCACGTTTCCGTCTTTACTACTTGCACGTCGGAAAGCAGGACTGCCACACTAAATCCCTGCCTACACGTCACTACTCATACTCGCTCATCGGAGTCGCGGTGCGTTGCATATACGCTGCAAGAATACCCTCAAACGGAAAGTTTTTGAGGAACGATCAAACTCACGATCACGATGGTTCTGTCAGAGGTTACATCGTTCAGTATGGTCTTCCGATTCAGCAACATAACGCATCCGTAACACGGCATGGTCGACAGTTAGTCGCAGTATAGCCGGAGCGATGTGTCGTCGAATGCTACCCTTCATATCATGAAGACTCTGGATATATCTGTAATAGACACAATCTTCCAGACATCCCCACAACCAGAAATCACAAATATTTAGATCAGGGGACTGGAAGGCCACACATCTAGAATTTGCTTAGAGATGATGCGCTCGTTACGAACAGTTTCACACGGCAAGGTACATGTGGTGTTGCCTCGTCCTACATGAAAATAATGGTGTAGGCACAGTTGCGTTCTTGCAAAGCTGGAATATAGCGTGCAGATTTCACTGTGCACCTAATAAGCCTGCGAGGTGTCCTCTCCTAGAAGAAAAACGGACGGAAAATGAAGGAGCTTGTGAAATCACACCACACAATCATACAAGCTGTGTGCAGCGGGTGTTCCTGGCGGAAGAGACAGTTCTGTCCCTTCCTGGCACTGTGCAAAGTAAAATGTGCCTCGTCTGTTCAAAGAATATTATCTGTTCATAAGCCATCCATTTCCACGTGTTCCAAAAAACGAAGGACAAAGTTTTGCTAGGACCATTTGTGCATAGTCTGAATCTAGTAGAATACCAGTGCAAAATGAGCAGCAAAATCTTTTTAGCTGTCCTCCAGGCGAGGGACGATTCCCGTAAAACAGTTCGAGCACTGGCTACACAGTTTGAGGCCTGTGTTGCACGGTCAGCTACCACAACATCATCAACAGCAATCGGAATGGGCCGTCTCCCCCTCCCTGCTGCATCACCTACTTCACCCATTTCTTCAAATTTATTAATCATATTATTTAGACCATTTGTTGACGTCGGGCCTCTTTGCAGCAATTTCTGTCGGAAGTATTCACGCAACGCAGCGCTGCTATTGCTGCGGCCTTCCGTACGGACCCATTCAGCCTTATTAACACTTTACACCAATAATCACAACACAAAAGAAATCAACAAACATCGCCAAGCGACGAACAGCATACTGAAATCAAAACAGGAAGTATTTCATATTCTGACTGCTAACAGCGCCATTTTGTCATCTTGTGGCGTAAAGAGGATTTATTTTTTTTTTCACCATATCCGCGAGCGCACCGATTAATGAACGTACCTACGATGTTTCAACCTCCTGCGATGTATACAGTGCCGCGCGGGATTAGCCGAGCGGTCTTAGGCGCTTTAGTCATGGACTCTGCGACTGGTCCCGGCGGTAGTTCGAGTCCTCCCTCGGGCATGGGTGTGTGTGTGTGTGTGTTTGTCCTTAGGATAATTTAGTTTAAGTAGTGTGTAAGCTTAGGGACTGATTACCTTAGCAGTTAAGTCCCATAAGATTTCACACACATTTGAACATTTTGAACATTTGATGTATACAGCTCGCACTGCTGCAGAAAGCGGAGCTATTATTATTTCAGCGCATTCTGCGAGGTCGCCGGTCATTGAACATATCTACGATATGTCGGTGTTCTAAGATGTACGAGGGTGGTTTGAAAAGTTCTCGGAATCACCACGAGAGGTCAGTGCTAGCGCAGTGAGGTGTTCACGTGATATTCATTGGGCTGTTGCCTGTAAACATGTGCCACGTCAGTGCTCTTGGAAGAGAGCTGCGGCGATGACGTCGCTCTGTTGTTGTTCCCGCGTAGTGATTTGCGAAGACGGAAAAAATCGAGATTCCGGCAATGACTAAGTACTTACTAAAGATAGGTATGAAAGCAAAGAACATTCATGCCGATTTCCAGAATACACTGGGGAACTCTGCTCTTTCATATTCAACTATTGCCAAGTGAACAAATGAATTTAAATTTCGTTGGGAGAGCTTAGATGATGATCCGCGCAGTGGTCGGCCAAGAATTCAGAATTCATTGCAGAAGTGCGTAAAATGGTCATGGACCATCGCCGATTGAAAGTGTGTGAAATTGCTCACGCTCACTAGATGTCATCTGAAAGGGTATATCACATTTAACCGAAGAACTGGAAATGAAAAAAATATATATATTTGCAAGATGGGTGCCCCGACTCTAGACGCTGGACCAAAAACACGTGAGAATAGACATATCGGAAAAATGTTTGGCATGTTTTAGGAGAAACGAATAAGATTTTCTGCGCAGATTTGTGACCACATATGGAACTTCGGTGCATTATTGAACTCCACAGACAAAGAAAGAGTCAAAGCTGATTCTCCGCCACCAAAGAAAGGAAAGACAATTCCTTCTGCGGGAAAGGTCATGGCATCAGTGTTCTGGTTCAAAAATGGTTCAAATGGCTCTGAGCACTATGGGACCTAACTTCTGAGGTCATCAGTCGCCTAGAACTTAGAACTACTTAAACCTAACTAACCTAAAGACATCACACACGTCCATGCCCGTGGCAGGATCCGAACCTGCGACCGTAGTGCATCAGTGTTCTGGGATGCGAAGGAGATTCTGTTGTAGTTTATCTCCCCACTGGGCAAACAATCAGTGGTGAATGCTATGCTAACCTCCTGGAAAAATTGCAACAGAAGATACGCGAAAAAACGCCAGATTTAGCAAGGAGGAAAGTCATCTTCTACCAAGACAATGCGCGCCAGCACGTGTGTGCCGTCGCCATGACAAAATTACACGAACTAAGGTATGAATTGTTGCCATCCCCGCCTCATTCAGCTGATATGACACCGTCAGACTTCCATCTCTTCCCAAAACTGAAGATATTTCTTGGTGGACGAAGATTCACTTCAAACGAAGAATTGATAGCCGGAGTTGACAACTATATTGCAGGCCTGGAGGAAACTCATTTTCGAGATTGGGTCAAGGCACTGGAACATGGTTGGGCCAAGAGAATTAATCTACAAGGAGATTACACTGAAAAATAAAAAAAAAGTTTCAGTGATCTAAGTACTTTTCTTCTATTCCGTTCCGAGAACTTTTCAAACCACCATCGTATATAGCCAACCGGTAGCTTTGAGCTAACTAGAACAATATTTAACACTGAAGTCAGTTGCAGATCGTAGCCACATATTCGTAGCTGTCTGGAAAACGGTTCATTTTGGGAAATCGTATTTACTAGATCATTTTGCTTCTATTTTAATACGTTTTGAACCGTGATAGCTTTTTTGGTTTTAATTATGATACATCCTGTATATGCAATGCACGTTTTTAAGTTACATGGACATCAGACATCTGAAGTATGTGTGGGAAGAGAGGAACGGCGTTCTCCATCACACGCTGCTACGCGCAGCTTGGGGAGACGCCGCGGAACGAGATCCAGCCGAGGGACGCTCTCGCGCCATACACAGCAGGCGCTGACTCTCGCAGGATGCATCAATCAGCGAGCGCAGATTTCTTGCAGCGCGACGACGAGAACCTGTCAATTAGGTCATCTTAATTACGGGCACGTCGCGCCGCCCGCTCGGCGCCGCCACCGCTGCCGCCGCCGCCTCCGCAGCAGCCGCCTCCGCCTCCGCCGCCGCGCCGGCCCCTGGAGGAGATCCCCTGGCCGGTCCCCGCGTCCGGCCGGGGGCGCTGCTGCTTTATGGGTCTATTGCGGTGTCAGCAGGGCCGCGGGCGGCGCGAACCGCGCCTTGTTAATCTCGCCCGTGTATCTCACCTCCATTACAAGCCATTGTCCGCTACTGCTTAATTGAGACCCTTACAAGGCGCATCTGCTGCCGATAAACTCGGTCGGCGCGGCGCGGCGCGCCGTTCGCCTATCGGAGCGATTTTCCGTCGATTAATCTGCGCGCGACAGCGCGACACGATAAAAGGCCCTGCGGCTGCGCCCCGGCTGCCTAACAGGCTCACCGCGCCTGCGCTCTGAGTCACGTCGGCCGCCGCCGGTCAGCTCTGCTCCGAGGTTGGACGTAAGCAGAACGGTAGCCTGTCTGCACCGCCTTCACCGCAACTAATCGACGTATTTCCCAGAACAGTTTACGATAGGGATGGGCGATGTTTAACGTAACTATTAAAACAGCACTGTTACTCATTCTTACCTATTAACTCCTTACCGTATCACTTAATTCGACGACATCCGTGTTGAAGCGGCTAGATGCGACGCCTGCGAAACAGGCTATCGTGATACGCGAGACGATCGTAGTACCGGTACAACCCAACATACCGACACCTATCATGTACCGAATGATCAAAAAGTCAGTATAAATTTGAAAACTCAATAAACCACGGAATAATGTAGACAGAGAGGTAAAAATTGACATATATGCTTTGAATGACATGTTGTTTTATTAGAACCAACCATATTGCTAGACGCGTGAAAGATCTCCTGCGCACGTCGTTTGGTGATGATCGTGTGCTCAGCCACCACTTTCGTCATGCTTGGCCTCCCAGGTCCCCAGTCCGTGCGATTATTGGCTTTGGGGTTACCTGAGGTCGCAAGTGTATCGTGATCGACCGACATCTCTAGGGATGTTGAAAGACAACATCCGACGCCAATGCCTCACCATAACTCCGGACATGCTTTACAATGCTGTTCACAACATTATTCCTTGACTACAGCTATTGTTGAGGAATGATGGTGGACATATTGAGCATTTCCTGTAAAGAACATCATCTTTGCTTTGTCTTACTTTGTTATGCTAATTATTGCTATTCTGATCAGATGAAGCGCCATCTGTCGGACATTTTTTGAACTTTTGTATTTTTCTGGTTCTAATAAAACCCCATGTCATTCCAAGCATGTGTGTCAATTTGTACCTCTCTATCTACATTATTCCGTGATTTATTCGGTTTTAAAATTTATACTGACTTTTTGATCACCCGGTACTTACATGCTCAATTGTTTCGCGCGACACGACATCAAAAAGTAGATACTGTCAGCAAAAAGTTTAGTCACAAGAAGAAACGCTCCCCTTCAACGACTTTTTAGTAGGATGAAAGGTTTATACAAAGGGTAAATTAATTCAAGTTCTTTAAGAAAATATTATATTGAGCCAGAGATGGCCACATGTAGTACTGATTGTGTAGTAGCCTCGCTGCTCAACAGCGATCGCTGATTCAGGCGTTATGGGTAATGTGTCAAGGTAATTTTAGATCGGGAGATGTAAAGAGCACTCTCAAGTGTAAAGACATGTTGTGTCTGATGTTTGCTGGATACATATTCTTCCTCTCTACTGACAGTAATGATTTTTTTTAAATACTCTGATGTTTTGCCAACTGTAAAAGGAATCTCAACAAAAGCTGGAAGCAATCCATGTAAAGAAACTAGTTTTGTTACTAATGCAATGCGCGTATTCATAAGTGATGATTGACACAATGTATAGCACTCTCATCCAATGATTTCGTAAAGCTAATTGTTAATGTATAATTAGTTTATTGAGTGTGTCAATTGTGAGCATTTTGATTTTTCATAGAGTAAAAATACAAGTTTTAAGCTTAGTGCCATACTGTTACTTGCCCCAAGTCAATACCAGTTTCCAGATCCTTGTCATGTTTGATTCACTATTTTCCTCAAGAAGTTATTATCTCAATCATATTCGATTTAATGAAGATGAATGCTAAGGAACAGAGTTGCACAATAGCTTTTTGCTAACTATACAATTTAAAGTACTAATAGAGAGCAGTGCGAAGAGCATTACTATTGCGCAGATAAAGGCAAGAAATTTTACTACCTCAGGGATAGCATTCATTAAGCACAGGCACTATTATTTTCAAATTGATCAAATTTGTATTATTATCAGGGCAAATTTAAAATCAATAGTGTTGCATCAGATTCAGTTTTCGTGTAACGTAAATTCATGCAGTTTTGGTTCAAAATGGTTCAAATGGCTCTGAGCACTATGCGACTTAACTGCTGAGGTCATCAGTCGCCTAGAACTTAGAACTAATTAAACCTAACGAACCTAAGGACATCACACATATCCATGCCCGAGGCAGGATTCGAACCTGCGACCGTAGCGGTCACGCGGTTCCAAACTGAAGCGCTAGAACCGCAAGGCCACACCGGCCGGCATGCAGTTTTGGTTTGGTTTAAAGTTATTGACAGTTTACATTCTCGCAGTTATATTAAATTTACATTCTGGAAGTCAGGAGGTTTAGTACAGTACGGGGCAAAGCGCATAAACGACGAGATAAAATACACATTCACATGCTATTCCCATTCTAACAGTTGTGTTTGAGACTACTGTCAGTTACGTAATTTCAATCGCATTACAAACGTACAAGATTCCTTTATTTCAAACGTACGTGTTTCAAGGAAAATACACAGCATGGCAAGGTAGCTCCGCAAGCATGTGGTATATGTAACGACCCTTTACACTGCATGGATTCCCACGTCGTTTCGCTTCGTTCTTCGTGTTTTACGAAAACTTTGCACATCTTTGTTTGGCGCCTTCTTTTTTAGGCATCGAATCGATATGTTTTTGGAAATGGGTCCGATATTGCGCCTGGAGTCAAAGAGCTGTTTCACCTATGAAAGGTTTACCACGTTTTTCGTAGCCCGGTAATTGGACATTGTTTTACGTTATCACTGCTGTATTTATACAGTACTCAAAGTAGGTTTCTTTTTTCGACCGTGAATAGTTTTATGGATGATGTACTTATTGAACAGAGCAAAAAGAATTTTTCGGTATCCTTTGAGGACTTATCTCATGATTAGGAAACAAGGCGAACGTCTGATCTCGACCATCAATTCCACCCTTTCCCTTATTGTAGTCGGAGATGCATTTCAAGTTCATTGTTTTTCTAAATTGTTTGTCTATGTGTTCAACCATCTCTACACTTTCGCCTGTCGTTGATATCATGCACACGTCGCGCTTTTCTTTACATCTCGGAGCTAACAAATTATTACAACTTCTCCATTAACATTCTACATTCTTTAAAATTTGTTTATGATTATTTTTTGGCATGTATTTTGCCAGCTTCTGCACACTGTCACGATGTCATTTATATTTTCCTGGTACAATTTAAAAAGAAGTTAGAGGAAGAGTACCAGTTATCAATAAACAAAATAAATTCCTTGTTCTGTACGGATTTCGACAAGTCCACGACACAGTCTCTGATGCACTACTGTTGTTGTTGTTGTTGTGGTCTTCAGTCCTGAGACTGGTTTGATGCAGCTCACCATGCTACTCTATCCTGTGCAAGCTTCTTCATCTCCCAGTACCTACTGTAACCTACATCCTTCTCAATCTGCTTAGTGTATTCATCTCTTGGTCTCCCTCTACGATTTTTACCCTCCACGCTGCCCTCCAATACTAAATTGGTGATCCCTTGATGCCTTAGAACATGTCCTACGAACCGATCCCTTCTTCTAGTCAAGTTGTCCCACAAACTCCTCTTCTCCCCAATCCTATTCAATACTTCCTCATTAGTTATGTGATCTACCCATCTAATCTTCAGCATTCTTCTGTAGCACCACATTTCGAAAGCTTCTATTCTCTTCTTGTCCAAACTATTTACCGTCCATGTTTCACTTCCATACATGGCTACATTCCATACAAATACTTTCAGAAATGACTTCCTGACACTTAAATCTATACTCGATGTTAACAAATTTCTCTTCTTCAGAAATGCTTTCCTTGCCATTGCCAGTCTACATTTTATATCCTCTCTACTTCGACGATTATCAGTTATTTTGCTCCCCAAATAGCAAAACTCCTTTACTACTTTAAGTGTCTCATTTCCTAATCTAATTCCCTCAGCATCACCCGACGTAATTTGACTACATTCCATTATCCTCGTTTTGCTTTTGTTGATGTTCATCTTATATCCTCCTTTCAAGACACCGTCCATTCCGTTCACCTGCTCTTCCAGGTCCTTTGCTGTCTCTGACAGAATTACAATGTCATCGGCGAACCTCAAGGTTTTTATTTCTTCTCCATGGATTTTAATACCTACTCCGAATTTTTGTTTTGTTTCCTTTACAGTTTGCTCAATATACAGATTGAATAACATCGGGGAGAGGCTACAACCCTGTCTTACTCCCTTCCCGACCACTGCTTCCCTACTACTATTGCGACCAATTTCGGCCTACTTATAAAAAAAACCGGGACTTGCATAGTTTGTAAATTTATAATCTAAATCTCGATATTTTAGGTGGAGTAAACTATTTATGTGTTTAACGTCCCTTGTGTATTATCAAGTATTCGTCTATACTGAAATTTTTTGCCTGTGTGTAAATTTCTTTAAGTGTCTCATTCCAAATAATAAGGATAGTTCTTATTTTTCTGAGCCGGCCAGGAGTGTCAGCAATTTCAATATTGCATAAATGTAAGAATTTTGTTTAAATCTGAAAAAAGGCGTTACTTTTTAAAATATTGGCGTTTATGTTACTTGTCTTTCACACCTATATATTTGCGTATTTGGTTTTGTGACTTGCACCGTCAAAATGCACAGTGCATAGCAGGCCTTCATTTCGTCGAAATTAAAAGGGTACCAAGCGTCATCCACTTTCCGTGTTTTCCTTTGGCTGTCTATTTTCTGACGTATGAAGAGACTTGATTCCGTAACAAGTATTTCCAAAAATTTGTCATCAAACATAACAGAAAATAGTTCAAATTATCCTTGGTGTTCACTTAAATTATTTGAAACAGATGATTTTACACCACTAGTCTGAGAATATTTCCAAATGATTGGCGTGTTTTTCACTTTCTGCCAAACCCACGATACACGTGAGTTAGGTACGAAATCTTCCTCTTCACTATCGTCATCTTTAATTAAACGTTTTGCACACCTTTGTACAATCGCTCTAGTACTAGTGGATTCTTCATGACTATATCCACTTAACGGTCCCTCACATAACATTTTGTAAGGGTTCGTTAAATTTTCTTCAAAAACGAGAGTACCAAAACACTAGCACACTTGCTTTGTAACATAGATTTATCGAATTGTGACCAGTTCGGGTGCCGTATTGGTATGAACAGAAACTATAACTGACAAGTTTTTGTCTCATGAGCTAGACTCGCGATGTTATGTTTGGTCCACACTTGTTTCCACGAGCCTCACTCGAGATAGTCATGTCTGGTTCAAAACTGTTAGCTCGAATCAGACTCATAAAACTACGGCACTGGGTTAAGAAAATGAATTTTTAAACGCTCGACACAATTAAATTGTCAATAAGGTCAGATTCACCAACGGAAAAGTAAGTAATCGTCATTCACCTCGCTTTTGGATACTACGGAGTAAACTATTTAGTTCCTTTGTGTTAAAATTTCAGTCATCTTTAAACAAATCAACACTAACGAGGTATCCCAATCAGAACGATCTCCTCCCTGGCAACTAGAAAGGATTTCCGAAAACATGAAGCGTAAGAAACCCAATTATCGTCTCATATGATATCCCCAAAGGCATGGATCAAGGCTGACACCTGGATGCAGTGTTTCCTCACTTACGAAAAGCATTTGAGTCAATTCTACGAGTACTCTTACTTGCGGAAGGACGATGGTATGAAATTTGTGACTGTATTGAGGATTTCTTGAAAGGGAGGACGCAGCGTGACATTTTAGATGGAGAGTCATCGACAGCTATTGAGGTAGGGGAAGTATCCTGGAACCTCGGTATTCACGTTGTATGTTAATGACTTTTCACACAATATTAACAATAATCTCGGACGTTTCACAGACGACGCACTTATCTATAATGAAGTCCTGTCTGAGAAAATCTGTACAAATATTCAGTCAGACAGTGATAATAATTCAAAGTGCTGCGTAGACAGACAACTTGTGTAAATGTTGAGGAATGTAAGATTCTGTACGTCATAAAACGAAAGAACTTGATATCCTATGACTGTAATATCAGTGAGTCACAGTCGGAATCGGTCAACTCATACAAATACCAAGGTGTAGCAATTTGTACTGATATGAAGGTCGTGGGGTAAAGCTGGTGGCCGACATCGGTTCATCGGTAGAATAATAGTGAACTGTAAAGGAGATTGCTTTCAAAACACTAGTGCGACCCATCTTAGAATACTGCGCAAGTTTGTGGGACCTGAACGAAATGAGAGTGAGAGAGGATACTGAATGTATAGAAAGAAAGGCGGCACGAATGGTCACAGCTTTGAAATTTCTTACCATATTAAAAGAGTGTGCCGGACAACGACCCAAACGTGGGACCTTTGCGTACTGAGCTATCCAAATAAGACTCACGACTCGCCCTCCCAGCTCTTTTTCTGCCAGTATCCCATGTGCTACCTTCCGAGGCAAAAGTCCCTGGTTCGAGTCCCCGCCCGACACACAATCTCAATCTCCCAAGAAATTTCAAATCAGCACACACTCCGCTGCTGGATGAAAACTTGTTTTGGTCACAGCTTTGTTTGACCCATGGGAGAGTCTCATGGAGATCTGAAAGAGCTGATTTACTAAACACTCTGGACATAAGTGGAAACTATCCTGTGTAAGTTTCAAATAACAGCTTTAAGTGAGGAATGTAGTCCAACCCATTTACTGTAGTTCCCATTAGGATTTCGAAGACAAGAAAAATGTTAGTGCGCACAGAGGCATTTAAGCAGGCATTCTTCTCCCTCACCATACGTGAATAGAACGGGAAAAGATCAAATGGTTCAATTTGAAGTACCCTCTGTCGTGTACTTCACAGTCGTTTGCAGAATACTCACGTAGAGGCAGATGTAGATTCGCGCCTTGTCACTGTGGTAGGCAGCCTAAAAGTTCCGTCGCGCAACCAATTACACAAGACAAGTCCGTGCGGTCAAGGTGCTGCTTCTGGCGCCCTATGTTCCACTGCAGCCCTGTTGCGATGGATCCCTGTCTCAATAATAGGTCCGCCCGGCCTGGCGGCTTCTCGCAGCTGGAACGTACTTGTTCCTTTGGTAACCCCGCTGAGTGCAGCGTTCTTTTATTGCGCAAACTGTGCCAACGTTACAACACTGTATCTGCGACACATATACAGCACTAACTGCAGTACTATACTCTCGTATTAACAAACGTGATACACAATGGGAAATCTTGTGTGGTTGTCAACAATGAACACGAGGCATAACGGGGGTTAGCGACAAACTTCGAGGGGTTTTAGAGGATGTCTTGATGAACAGATTGAGGATAGCAGTCTGTGTCCGGAAACGTCATCCAACGACGCTGCAGAGCGTCTAAGGTATTGGCACCGGACCCTGCGGTTAGGTCACCCCCTCGGCAGCAAAAGTCACTTTGTACGCTGACGCACAGCAGGCGGAAAGTGTCACAATGTTGTTTGTTCCGTGATCGTGACTGATTTTCACGCTCGACACTGAGGAAGATAGAGTTAGCTTTTGCCTGGACTTGCCTGGTCTCCTATGAATGCCACGCTCTGTTGCCATGGTGGATGACGGTTTCGGACACAGGTTTCCGTCCACTATTTATTTTTCTGTTGTATAATGAAACACACTGAAGATTTTAGAGGGTTTCTTGAGAGAAATAAAATGCGGGTGGAAACCCATGTCCGAAATCGTCATTCAAGAAGGCAACAGAGCATCAGGTCCATAGGAGGCGAGGCCCGTCTCCGCTGGCGATCGTGGCATTCAGTTGCGATCACTGATTAACAGACAACATTACGAAACGCTCCGCCTACTGTCCAACAGTGCACAATGTTACATTTTCTGCCGAAGGGGAGCCCTAGTCGCAGGAGCGATACTCCGTGGCGTCACTGGATGACTTTTCTGGACAATGGTTCCTGTACTCAATTTGTGCTTCGCAACCCCTCGAAGACCGTTGTATCGTTTAATAAAACCCTGTAGACTTGCATTGTTCTCTAGCCATTCGCGTTTAGCCATTTTGCGCTTTCTGACATTCTCATTCTTTACACGTCTATATTCCATTTCTCCTCCTTCATTTGCTACATTTTTATATTTTTTTCTTCTATCAATTAAATTCAGTGTTTACTGCGGTATCCCACGTTTTCCACTAGTCCCTGTCTTTTTATCTGTTTAATCCTATTCTGCCTTCACTACACCATATCCGAGAGCTAACTATTTTCCTTCTACTCTAATCCTTTCCCCTGTTTCAGTCATTCCCTAAGCCTCCTTTGAAACTCTCAACAACATCTGGTTCTTTCAGCTAACCCAAGTCCCATCTCCTTAATTTCCTACTGTCTTGCAAAGTCAGCAGTTTTAATCTATTGTGCATAACCAATAAATTTTTGTCAGAGTCTACATCTACCCCCGGGAAATACCATGTAATTTAAAATTTGGTTTCGAAATCTCAGTCTTACGGTTATATAATGAATGTGAAACTTTCTAGTGTCTCCAGATCTCTTCCAGGTGTACAAAGTTGTGCCTTGCGGCAGGGTATTTCCTTCTTTCTCGCACACTATCGGTAGGTGCCCCTGGCTAGCAGTACCTCTGCTGGTGGCTGTGCAATGTGCGGTGTTTCCGCCACATGAGGGGAAGCAGCATCTCTTTCCGGTAAATTATGTGCCTCCACTGTGGGCAGCGGTTCTCTCATAGTTACAGGTGCAGTCAATGAGTTACTATTAAGCGACTGCGTGTAGCAAGAGCAATGACTTTGTGGTCGATGGTAAGCTTGAGTGGCAGCTACGTTTAAAACAATAGTCAGCGCTGGTCCGGAATGCTGGTTGTCGCTGTTTGGCCAGTGCAGATCACCCTGGGGGAAACTTATTCTGATGCGACGGTTTGACATTGACTTGTGCTCGGCATTAGATTATGCGGAAGAAAAGTGTGTCAGTTTTGGTATCGGGTTTGTTACCTGTCAGTCATTTCCGATCACTCTGCTTAATCATTACTCCTGGCTGGTTTGTGAAAGACAGTTACATTGTGGAAACGCCCACTTTCTTGTAGTCTCTCTTATTTGGGCATCTGTTGATTTATACACCGATACTCTGACACTACGGTGAGCATTTACTCTTCGTTTTAACGGCTGTTGTGATATTATGCGATCACGTCATCCACCTTGCGCGCCTTCCTATTGTAAACCTCATGCGAACCAAATCACTTCTTTGACGCGATGATTATATTTTATATATGGTTGTTTATCGCACCTTGTGAATATGAGTGGCGCTTTTAATCTCAAACTGTTCTGTTCTCTGCATGTATATTTTTGTAATTACGTGTTTCGTGTGTTACAGGAAGGGAGTCTTGTTATTCTGTTTGTTTATTTTGTGTATCCGTGGGCCCCAGAACCGAGGTCAGCGTATTATAAGTAACGTCTTTACTGAAACAAGTTGTTCACTTATAATGGAAAAAGCTTTATGCTGTCCGTAAGCTATACTAACGGGTTAAATTAAGAAACTAGAGCTGCTTGCTAGTCGTTTAGCATAGTGCTACTAACGATCTTTTTTTTGTGCTTCTAATCTGGTGGCGTTAAGGATTTTGGCTTTCCGTTTTCAGGTGCATCACATAATGAATACTATAAGCAATTGGCCGACGCACTAACTCGAACATTTCCCGGGGAAGGTGTGTCTGGGGAATAAAATAAAGTCGCAAGGGACCTGTTTGGGTGGGATGAGTGATAGGGGGCATTCCGGGCTTATTTGGAGGTCTATGGGAGAGGCAGGATGGAAACCCTCAGTTAAGTCAGATTAAGCATCAGCTACGAGACGGGAGGTGTGGGATATTACACACATCAAAAAACAGTTTTGCATCACCCCGGTTCCCAGAACTTCTGAAGATAGACGTTGACCGTGTATACTGTATCAAAGACACAGTCTCTTTGACTGTTCAGAGATGTCACTAACCTCCCCCCCCCCACCCCCAAAGATATAAACAAACATGCAATAACAGCGCCCATTAGACGGAGAAGATGGGTCGTGTTGTCTGTAGTTCAGCCATGCCTAGACGCTCAGTACTGCGTTTCGATCGCGTCCGCATTGTCACTTTGTGCCAGAAAGGGCGCTCAACAAGGGAAGTGTTCAGGCGTTTCGGAGTGAACCAAAGCCATGTTGTTCGGACATGGAGGAGATACAGAGAGACAGGAACTGTCGATGACATGCCTCGCTCAGGCCGCCCAAGAGCTACTACTACAGTGGATGACCGCTACCTACGGATAACGTCTCGGAGGAACTCTCACAGCAACGCCACCATGTTGAATAATACTTTTCGTGCAGCCGCAGAACGTCGTGGTACGACTCAAACTGTGCGTAATAGGCTGCATGATGCCCAACTCCACTCCAGACGTCTATGAGGAGGTCCATCTTTGTAACCATGACACCATGCAGCGAGGTACAGATGCATCCAAAAGCATGCCGAATGGACCGTTCAGAAATGGCATCACTTCAAAATCTTTCAAATGGCTCAGGGCACTATGGGACTAACATCTGAGGTCATCAGTCCCCTAGACTTAGAACTACTTAAACCTAACTAACCTAAGGACATTACACACATCCATGCCCGAGGCAGGGTTCGAACCTGCGACCATAGCAGCAGCGCGGTTCCGGACTGAAGCGCCTAGAACCGCTCGGCCACAACGGCCGGCTGGCATCACTTCTCTTCACCGATGAGTATCGCATATGCCTTCAACCAGACAATCGTCGGAGACATGTTTGGAGAAAAACCGTACAGTCTGAACGCCTTAGACACACCGTCGAGCGAGTGCAGCAAGGTGGAGGTTCCCTGCTGTTTTGCAGTGGCGTTATGTGGGGACGACGAACGCCGCTGGTGGTCATGGAAGGCGCCGTAACGGCTGTAAGATACTTGACTGCCATCCTCCGACCGATAGTGCAACCATATCGGCAGCGTATTGGCGAGACATTCATCTTTATGGACGACAATTTGCGCCCCCGTCGTGCACATCTTCTGAATTACGACATCGCTCGACTAGAGTGGCCAGCACGTTCTCCAGACACGAACCCCATCGAACATGCCTGTGAAAGATTGAAAAGGGCTGTTTATGGACGACGTGACCCACCAACCACTCTGAGAGATCTACGCCGAATCGCCGTTGAGGAGTGGGACAATCTGGACCAACAGTGCCTTGATGAGCTTGTGGATAGTATGCCACGATGGATATAGGCATGCATCAATGCAAAAGTTCGTGCTACTGGTTATTAGAGGCACCGTTGAGTACAGCAATCTGGACCATCACCTCTGAAGGTCTCGCTGTATGGTGGTACAACATGTAATAAATGGCTTTCATGAACAATAAAAAATGATGTTTATGTTGATCTCTGTTCCAATTTTCTGTACAGATTCCGAAACTCTCGGAACCGAGGTGATGCAAAACTTTTTTTATGTGTGTATCTTAAAAAAGGGACATTCTGTTCACAAACTCGTTACATCTGGGAGGACAAGCTTTTTTGGGAGGGGAGAGGGTGCTGATGTCATCAGTCTTCTGACTTTTTTGATGCAGCTCACCATGAATTTCTCTCCTGTGCCAATCTTCGCATCTCAGAATAGTAATTGCAGCCTAAGTCCTCAATTATTTGCGGGATATATTCCAGTCTCTGCGTTCATCTACAGTTCCCTCTCGAACCATTCCCTGATGTTTTAGCAGATATCATATCATTCTATCCCTTCTTCTTACAAGTGCTTTCCGTATGTTCCTTTGCTCGCTGATTCTGCTGAGAACCTCCTAGTTCCTTACTTAATCAGTCCACCTAATTTTCAACATTCTTCTGTAGCAGCACATCTCAAATACTTCGATTCTTTTCTCTCCCTGACAGTCCATGCCTCGCTACCATACAACGCTAAACGTACATTCTCAGAAATTTCTTCCTCAAATTAAGACCTATGTTTGATACTAGCAGACTTTTCTTGACCATAAATGCCCTTTTTGCCAAAGCTAGTCTGTTTTTATGTCCTCCTTGCTCTGTTCTTCATAGGTTATTTGGCTGCCTAGGATGAAAAATTCCTTAATTTCCTCTATTTCGTGATCTTCAATTCTGACGTTAAGTTGCTTGCTGTTCTTATTTATTCTGCTTCTCAGTAATTTCGTCTCTCAGTGTATATTCTATACTCAGTAGACTGCTCATTCCATTCAACGCGTCCTGAAATTCTTCTTCAGTTTCACTGAGGATAACAATGTTATCAATAAATCTTGTCATTGATATCCATTCACCTTGAATTTAAATACCATCCTTCAATCTTTCTTTTATTTCCTTCATTAGTTCTTCGATGTATACAATGGACAGTAGGGAAGAAAGACTACACCCTGCCTTACTCCCTCTTTAATCCTAGCACATCCATTCATATTGCTCCTTCTGGATTCTTGCACATATTGCATATTACTCGCCTTTCCTTACAGGATTTCGAACATTTTGCACCGTTTTACATTGTCGAACGCTTTTTCAGGATCAAAACGTTCTATGAATTTGTTTTGATTTTTCTTCACTCTTGCTTCCGTTATCAACTACAACGTCAGAAATGCCTCTCAGGTGCCTTCACCTTTCTTAAAGCCAAACTGATCGTCATCTAACACATTCTCAATTATTTTTTTCCATTCCTCTGTATATTATTCTTGTCAGCAACCTGGATGCATGATCTGTTAACCTGGTTGTGCGATAATTCTCGCACTTGTCTGTTCTTGGAGTTTACGTAATTGTGTGGATGACATTTTTCCGAAAATCTCACTGTATATCGCCAGTCTCATACAATCTACACATCAAAGTGAATAGTCATTTTGTTGTCACTTCCCCTAACGATATTAGAAATACCGATGGAATGTTATCTATCCCCTTGCCTTATTTGATTTCAAGTCTTCATAAACTCTTTTAAATTTTGATTCTAATACTGGATCCCCTATCTCTTCTACATCGACTCCTGTTTCTTCTTCTGTCACAGCATAAGACAAGTCTTTCCCCTCATAGAAGCCTTCAATTTACTCTTTCCACCTATCCGCTCTCTCCTCTGCATTTAAAAGTGGAATTCGCGTTGCACTTTTAATGTTACCTCTATTGCTTTTAACACTGTAGTATGTTTTCTATATACTGAGTCCGTCCTTCCGACAGTCATTTCTTTTTCCATTTCTTCACATTATTCTCGCAGCCATTTTGCCTTAGCTACACTGCGCTTCCTATTTATTTCGTTCCTAAGCGACTTGTAATTCTGTATTCCTGAATTTCAGTGAACATTTATGTACTTCCTTCTCTCATCGATCAACTAATTTCCTCTGTTATCCACGGTTTTGTCGCAGTTACCTTTCTTGTCTCTACGATCTTCTTTCCCACTTCTGTGATTGCCCATTTTAGAGACGTCCATTCCTCTTCAACTGAACTGCCTACTGAGCTATTCATCACCGCAGTATCGATAGCCTCACAGAATTTCAAGCGCATCTCTTCGTTCTTTAGTACTTGCGTAGTGATTCTTCCTGACTAGTCTTTTAAACTTTAGCCACCATTACTAAATTGTGATCTGGGTCTATATCTGCTCCCAGGGAGGGTGGCCTGTGGTATACTTTGGTGGTAGCTACGTTTCAAACGATAGCCAGTGCTGGTCCGAAGTGCCGGTTGTTGTTGTTTGGTCAGTGGAGATCACCATGTGGAAAACTTATTCTGATGGGGCGGTTGGATATGAACTTACGATCGGCATTTGAATATCCGAAAGAAATCTGTGCCAGCTGTGGTGGCGAGTTTGTTAACTGTCAGTTAATTCCGATCATCGCGCACAAGGGCTGCCTGCGGATTACGTCCGATGTGTTCCTGACCGACGGTTATATTGTGGAAACTCTCCCTTGCTTACGGTCTCTGTTAATTGGGGTGCTGTTGATTTATGCATCGATACTCGCCAGTTACGGTAGCACTTATTCTTCGTTTTAACGACTATTATGTTATTGTGTGATCTTCTCATCCGTGTTGCTCGACGCCCTGGTTACCCAGTTTTGCAAGAAGCACTGTAGAATCAGTGAACTTTTTACGTCAGGTTCTTTGGTTTTCTGGCGACTGTATGTAACTGTTGCGGTATTAGTGGAGCCACTTCGTAAAGTCTTGTGATTCTTGAGGGCTCCGTTCAAAATTGTGAATCTCATGTGAATGACGTTACTGCTGTGATGTGGTAGTTAAATTTTATTTAATTTTTTTCCGTACCTTGTGAGTACTAGTGTTTATTTTAATATAAAGCTGTCCGGTTCTCTATACTATTAAACAGCGGAAAAACATTGTGCGGAGTGACGAATCATAGTACACAATGTGGCGAACCGATGGAAGGGTGTGGGTATGGCGAATGTCCGGTGAAGGTCATCTACCAGCGTGTGTAGTGCCAACAGTAAAATTCGGAGGCGGTGGTATTATGGTATGGTCGTGTTTTTCATGGAGGGGGCTTGCACCCCTTGTTGTTTTGCGTGGCACTATCACAGTACAGGCCTACATTGATGTTTTAAGCACCTTCTTGCTTCCCACTGTTGAAGGGCAATTCAGGGATGGCGATTGCACCCTTCAACACGATCGAGCACCTGTTCATAATGCACGGTCTGTGGCGGAGTGGTTACACGAAAATAACATCCCTGTAATGGACTGGCCTGCACAGAGTCCTGACCTGAATTCTACAGAACACCTTTGGGATTTTTTGGAATGCCGACTTCCTGCCAGGCCTCGCCGACCGACATCGATACCTCTCCTCAGTGCTGCACTCAGTAAAGAATGGGCTGGTATTCCCCAAGAAACCTTCAAGCACCTGGTTGAACGTATGCCTGCGAGAGTGAAAGCTGTCATCAGGGCTAAGGGTGGCCCAACACCATATTGAATTCCAACATTACCGACGGAGGGCGCCACGAACTTGTAAGTCATTTTCTGCCTGTGGTGTCCGTCTGCTTTTGATCACTTAGTGGAAGTGTATATATGCCCCTGAGCCGGGGCCAGCATATTAAAAACTCTACTGAAACAAGCTGTTCATTTAGTGTGTGTGTGTGTGTGTGTGTACACAGGGTGGTCCATTGATAGTGACCGGGCCAAATCTCTCACGAAATAAGCATCAAACGAAAAAACTACTAAGAACGAAACTCGTCTAGCTTGAAGGGGGAAACCAGATGGCGCTATGGTTGTCCCGCTAGATGGCGCTGCCATAGGTCAAATGGATATCAACTGGGTTTTTAAAGAAAATAGGAACCCCATTTTTATTACATATCCGTGTAGTACGTAAAGAAATATGAATGTTTTAGTTGGACCACTTTTTTCACTTTGTGATAGATGGCGCTGTGATAGTCACAAACGTATAAGTACGTGGTATCACGTAACATTCCGCTAGGGCGGACTTTGAACGTCGTGTACAGTTCTGCCCCTGGGCACAAGAGAAATTACGGCACGATGACAGATTTTTTGCACATGTTCTATTTAGCGACGAAGCGTCATTGATCAATAGCGGTAACGTAAACCGGCATAATATGCACTACTGGGCAACGAAAAATCCACGATGGCTGCGACAAGTGGAACATCAACGACCTCGGCGGCTTAATGTATGGTGCGGCATTATGGGAGGAAGGATAATTGGCCCCCATTTTATAGACGGCAATCTAAATGGTGCAATGTATGCTGATTTCCTACATAATGTCCTACCGATGTTACTACAAGATGTTTCACTGCATGACAGAATGGTGATGTACTTCCAACATGATGGATGTCCGGCACATAGCGCCCGTGCGGTTGAATGGTATTGGTAGCATATTTCATGACAGGTGGATTGGTCGTCGAAGCACCATACCATGGCCCGCACGTTTACCGGATCTGACGTCCCCGGATTTCTTTCTGTAGGGAAAGTTGAAGGATATTTGCTATCGTGATCCACCGACAACACCTGACAACATGCGTCAGCGCATTGTCAATGTATGTGCGAACATTACGGAAGGTGAACTACTCGCTGTTGAGAGGAATGTCGTTACACGTATGGCCAAATTCATTGAGGTTGACGGACATCATTTTGAGCATTTATTGCATTAATGTGGTATTTACTGGTAATCACGCTGTAACAGCATGCGTTCTCAGAAATCATACGTTCACAAAGCTACGTGTATCACATTGGAACAATCGAAATAAAATGTTCAAACGTACCTTCGTTCTATATTTTAATTTAAAAAACCTACCTGTTACCAACCGTTCGTCTAAAATTGTGAGCCACGTTTGTGACTATTATAGCGCCATCTGTCACAAAGCGAAAAAAGTGGTCCAACTAAAAATTCATATTTCTTTACGTACTTCACGAATAAGTAATAAAAGTGGGCTTTCCTATTTCAAAAAACGCAGTTTATATCCGTTTGACCTATGGCAGCGCCACCTAGCGGGCCAACCATAGCGCCATCTGGTTTCTCCCTTCAAGCTAGACAAGTTTCGTTCTTTGTAGTTTTTTCGTTTGTCGCTTATTTCGTGAGATATTTGTCCCGGTCACGATCAATGGACCACCCTGTATATATGCAGTGTCATTCAGTCAGATAGAAAGTCTTCACAATAATGGTTGCATACGAAGAAGTATGTGAAGAAAGTTACTTTCGTACACAATTTGATGAATCCCACATTTGCACATCCACTCTGTAGATTGCAGACTGAAAGCTTTTAACATAAAGAGACCTTAATCGAAGTTTCAAAGTGTCTGGGTTCAACAACGAGTTTAACTATTACTCACCTGTAACGGTGAGAATCATAGAAAAGTGGAGGACACAACTTGTTGTATGTGAGTGACTCAAGCTTAACAAGATTATTCTCTTGGTGCAGACTAATCTGTTTCAAAGAATCTGGAGCAACATAGAATATTTTACGAATCATACGCTTGTACATTATGAAGAGATTAAGATCAAGGGATCCACAAATAGAGGTTGTGTTTGCTGGAATTGTGTGAACTGTGATTTTGTCTTCTGGTAAATTATTTTGTACGTTCAGGTCACGAAGAACACTAGTGTTTTTCTGGGTTCCGTAACAATCCAGTATTAGCAGAAGGCCGGCCAGAGTGGCCTAGAGGTTCTAGGCGCTACAGTTTGGGACCGTGCGACCGCTACGGTCGCAGGTTCGAATCCTGCCTCGGGCATGGATGTGTGTGGTCCTTAGGTTAGTTAGGCTTAAGTAGATCTAAGTTCTAGGGGACTGATGATCTCAGAAATTAAGTCCTATAGTGCTCAGAGCCATTTGAACCATTAGCAGAAGTTGCTCTCTACTGATTTACTTCACTACCGTTTCGTGTAGAAATGTCCTGAACAGTTCTTTAGTCATTTTGCAGCAGGAGTGAGAGTGGGTTATTAAATTTGGTGCTGCGAAAAGTACGAGACTGTCGAAGGACAACAAACAGCTCTGGAGCAAGTTTTCCCGTCTGTGAAAGCACTGGAATAACTGTGTATGTATGGGTTGCCGCGTGAACGGACTGCAGAACCCCTGCAATATCTTCAGAAGCTCTAGTTGCAGGAGTGCGGCCCACAGTCGTCTCCTTGTTGAATCCACTTTCGTCGGCGTTGTAGATATTTGCGTCTGTGTTGGCTGCCATGAGTGCACGAGATGCTTGTTGCCAGTCCTCTACCGTTTTCTGGATATTATTTCTGTTGTGGTACATTTTCACTGCAACCAAAAATTTGACTTCACCGCTTACAATATGGTTTTTACGCTTCCAGCGCAAGACACAACTGTCACTCGCGTCAAATCTTGAGAAATTAAGCTGTCTGGTTTTTGTTTTCGCCTACAATTTGATGTCTACATCGTGAACATATCGGCCTTCCTGGCGGTTGTGTTTGAAGGTCTCCATCACACATTGTAATACGGTTGTGTTTCTCCTTCAAAGACATTAACTCTCCATTTTCCCACATCCGTTTCCATTCATACAACGCACACCGTGTAGTACATATAGTGAGATATCTGTATTTCATTACTGTCATCGTACAATGTGCAAATGTTGGTGTTGGCTTCGGCTTCTTTTTGACGTTAAGCCAATATTCAAGCGTTAAGATTTTCTCGTTTCTTGAGTAAAACACTACCATTATCTCTTTCTGTGGCTTGAGGACCTTTCTGGCGACGAGATTGAAGACATAGACTCCAGTCCGTTCACTTGGTCACGAACGAACGATTACACACCACCTGGTGTGCGCTCGTCGATATCTAATGTTTCCTCTTCTGTGACATTCGACGCATCCCATTGATTTATTATGTCCAGTAGGAATGCTGCACACTTTGTCACAACTTCAGTTATTTCTGTTGTTGTACGTACGCAACAGTCGCTATGTAACATCACGACTGGTGTCTATTGTGTCGCACATGTCAGACAGAACACCACAACTATCTACACAGATGTACTCTATAGGTTTGCTACTTTCAGCTATCAAAGCGAAGTCAGACTGCCAAAAGAACATTTCTACATATTCCGAAAAGCCTTTTTTACGTGTCATAAACATGTTGTTCCATATATCACTTTTACGCGTAATGCAGCAAAAAAAAAAAAAAAAAAAAAAATCTGTCACCTTTGGGATATGAAACCGGGACCATTAGATTAAGGATCTAACACACTACCGACTCACCCACGGAAGCCACACGTAGTAGCTAATCATAGTTGCCTTTTCCTGTTCTCTGTTAGTTCTGGTGCTATTTTTAATTAACATTTCTGCACATTTTGTTGGGCGACAGAAGATAGTACGTACTAAATCGGAGTTTCACTTGATACTCTATCGACATAAAACTTACAGTACCAGTCTGAGTGTCTGACATCTGGAGCTTTGGGTGTCAGCAACAGTATATAAGTTTCAGCATAGGAATCACACAGCCAACCGGTCAATGTACCAAACAGTTATTTGCCTGTTTGGTAAATTGACCTAGATCAAAGATCTAAGATATCTAAGGATATCTTTATCAGAATGAATCTTTAGTAAATCTTATTAAATAATATATAGAAAATTAAGTTTAACGAAAGTGTTAACCATGATGACAGCTGTCATGGCATATAAAGGTTACTTACGTAACGTTACATTGCGAGAAAGCAATGGTCAAAGTTTCGAGCAGATATGCTCAAGTCAAAAATTAAAATTAAACACGTTTCAGTCTTTGGCACGTATGCCTTGCTATGAAAAACATGACTGATCGGCCCAGAGGCTTACTTTGCTGCCACGAAACAATACAAGTTGCGCCGCCTATTGGGCGCAGACAGTGACGTGTGCCCATTCGCGACGTTGTAACAGTAATAATTAAATTAAACAACAATTAATTATAAAAACAAAATACAAAGGAAGAGAGTTTAATGTATTTTGTAAATACAAAAAGACAAGCAAATGAATTATAACAGCGCCATCAACTACGCTATGCAGAAATTACCATTACATAAATCACTGGATATTATAGAATATTTATACAAACAGTTGTACAATCCAAAAAAATACCTGCATGAAGGTAACTGTAGTAGTGCACGTCTATGAGATTAAAAAAAAAGACGTTTCGGTGACTAGAGGCAGGAAAAGAGTAAAAATTATAGAAATCAGAATTCCGCGAGTAGTGGATTAAAGCAAGTGAGAAAC
Source organism: Schistocerca cancellata (assembly GCF_023864275.1). Taxonomy (NCBI): domain Eukaryota; kingdom Metazoa; phylum Arthropoda; class Insecta; order Orthoptera; family Acrididae; genus Schistocerca; species Schistocerca cancellata. The sequence continues at coordinate 486,093,235 of NC_064628.1, forward strand.
TTTTTGTTATGTAATTGTAAATGTTCATTGAGGATGAGACCATCCTCTTCGAAATATGCTTGAAAACTTCCAGTTCTTCTAGTACGTCGAGCCTATGACCATTTTTTCCCTATGCATAATGGAAATTTCTTCAACACTTTTGGTTTGTGACCGGAAATGAACAGATGATTAGCAAAAGTGGAATTATGTACATTAGTGTCTCTTTATCCCAATAAATGTTGCTTGTACGTTACACTGAAAGACGTTTCAGCTTGTCCTATGTAGTAAACGGAACTCGTATCACAAATGATTATAATAAACTCCTGAGCTGTGTGTAGATTTTTTTGCTAGTTATTGTTAGTGGAAAAGGTAACTTTACATCTGTATTTTTTAACTAGAGGACGACGAGTTCTGTAGAAAATAGGGTCTAAAATGAAACAGAAAAGCTTTGTTGTACTCGGTATTGTCAGAAACAGCACCGATGCATAATGTGGCCACTTTAGCGTCAGTTTTAACTTCGAAGATCTTTTCAAGTAACGAGGGACCATAGCCGTTATTAACTGTAATAGTTTTTATTAAATTTTTCTCTTCATGAAGCTTGTCAGGTGACAAAGGCATAGAAACTGTACGATGAATGGCTGAATGAAAAAATGCTTTTTTATGTTAATGGGGATGCATTGAAGTAGCGGGCACAATATGATCTGTATTAGTGGCTTTTCGAAAAATACCGAAGGAAAGTGTTTCGTTCTCAACAGCAGTACTAGGCCCATATTCCTGTCGCTGTGTCCGAGTGGTTCTAGGCGCTTCAGTCTGGAACCACGAGGCTGCTACGGTCGCAGATTCGAATCGTGCCTCGGGCATGGATGTGTGTCATGTCCTTGCGTTAGTTACGTTTACGTAGTTTTAAGTATAGGGGACTGATGACCTCAGATATTAAGTCCCATAGTACTTAGAGCCATTTGAATCATTTTTTAGGTCCAAGTCATGAAGCTGGCGATAGCTATTTTTTAATTCAAAAGTGAAGCTGATTTTTTCACGAAGACTGTTAAAAATTTCAAACAAATGTTCAATACCTTCCAGAGAATCGCTGCATATGACCAAAATGTCTTCTACGTACCGACAATACGACGAAATAGCCAGATCAGCAGCTGAAAAATTACTAAAGAATTTTTTTTCCAGCGAATTAATGAAAATATCGGCCAAGATGCTTGCCACTGGACTACCCATTGCCAGGCCGTCAGACGGATGGTATAGTTGGCCATTGAAAAAAAAAATAGTTGTACTCTTAGCAAACGAATGAGGTCAGTGATTTGCTCATTAAGGCAAGCCCCCGGGTTCAGTCTGTATACCAGCCAGTTTACTTTCAGAATATGCTGATACTATAACTCCATACTTAGCTATCATATACAACCGCTCGCTCATCGAAAGTTTCCTACCTAAAGACTGGAAAGTTGCAGAGGTCATACCAATGCCCAAGAAAGGAAATAGGAGTAATCCGTTGAATTACAGACCCATATCACTAACGTCGATATGCAGTAGGTTTTTGGAACATATACTGTGATTGAACATTATGAATTGTGCCTCGAACAATACGATTTATTGTCAAGCACAGATCCTGATAATATTGTTCTTGTGAGACACAACTACCTCTTTATTCTCATGAAGTAAAGAGTGCTATCGATAGCAAATTCATTCAGATTCATTCCATGTTTTCAAATTTCCACAATACTTTTGACACCGTTCCTCCCAAGTGCCACCTAACCAAATTGCGTGCCTATGGAGTATCACCCGAGTTGTGAAACGGGATTCGTGAGTTACTATCAGAAAGGTTCATAGTAATTGACGGAAAATCATCGAATAAAACAGAAGTCATTTTTGTTTTTCCCAAGGAAATGCTATAAGCCCTCTGCTGTTCTTGATCTACATAAATCACATGGGAGGCAATATGAGCATCCTCTCAGACTGTTAGCAATTGAGGCTGTCATTTACCGTCTCGAGATGAGATGATCAAAACGAATTGCAAAATAATATAGAAAAAGTTCTGCGTGGTGCGAAAAGTGGCAATTGACTTTAAATACTGAAAAGTTTAAAACCATCCACACGAGAACTAAAGGGAATCAGCTGAATTAAGGTTACACGATAAATCACACAAATCTAAAGGCTGTAAATTTAATTAAATACTTAGGGATTACAATTACGTATAACTTAAACTGGAAAGATCACAGAACTAAGGTTGTGGGGAAAGCAAACCAAAGACTGTGATTTATTGGCTGAAGGCTTAAAAAGTTGAGCAGGTATACTGAAGGGACTGCTTACACCACGCTTATCCGCCATCTTCTGGAGTATTGCTGTTCGGGGTGGGAACCAGATGGCACTGACGGGGGACATCGGAAAAGTTCATAGAAGGGTAGCTTGCTTTTTATTATTGAGAAATCAGTGAGAGAGTGCCATGGACATGATACGTGAGTTGGGAGTGGCCATTATTAATGCAATTCTGTTTTGTTGCGGCAGGATCTTCTCATGACATATCAGTCACCAACGTTCTCCTCCAGTTAAGAAAATATTCTGTTGGCGCCTGCCTCCATAGAGAGAAATGATCACCGTGATAAAATGACAGAAATGAGAGCTCAGACAGCAAGATTAAAGTGCTCGCTTTTACTGGGCGCCATTCGATAGTGGAACGGTACAGATATAGCTTTCAGATGTAGATGTAGATGAGAGCTGCTCTGATGGTTTCCTAAATCGTTTATCTAGATCAGAAACGGTAGAGGGCCCATAACAGTTCTTTGCGAAATGCCAGTTATTGCTTCCATTTTTCCATAAGCGGATTCGTTATATGCCACCCATTCATCTCTTCAGTTGGCAATAACTTACTTATTTGTATATTTGCGCTATGTCTTCTTGAAGTGTGACAGCGTTACCCTGTTGGAAAACATCCCCTGGAATGCTGTTCGTGAATGGCAGCACATCACGTCGAATCACAAGAGTAGAGTACAATTTTGCAGTTAGGGTGCGTGGGATAGCCACAGGAGTGCTCCTGCTGTCATATGAAATCGCACTCCAGACGACAACTGCAGCTGTAGATCGAGTGTGTCTAGCACGCAGAAAGGTTGGTTGCAGGCCTTCAATGGACCTCCTTCTAACCAACACACGGAAGTTACTGGCACCGAGTCAGAACCAGCCTCCATAACAAAACACAACAGACCTCAAGCCTAGCCTCCAATGAGCTCTCGCTTGACACCACTGAAGTCGCAAATGGTGATGGTTTGGTGTCAGTCAAATGCACATTACAGGGGTCTGGCTCGGAGCTGTCTTTGAAGTATCAGTTCGTTATGTCACTGTGGTGTCAACTGCTGCTCAAATTGGTGCTGGGATGCAGTACGATGCGCTAGAACCATAGGCCGAACACGATGGTTTGCCCTCTCGGTGGTCCCACATTGCGACTGGTCTTCTTGCAACCGTACATTCTCGGGACCACGACGGCCAGCAGTCATGACCAGTGGCTACATACCTGCTATGTCTTCCTGCAGTATCGCAAGAAGAAGATGCTGTTTCTCGCAGGCTATTACACGACCTCGTTAAAACTCAGTGAGGCATTGCTACTGGCTTCTAACATCAACTCATCCTGTCCAGTCTCAATGTAACCAACACTCACGACGGTACATGCGTGTATTTAAAGCAGACGTGAACTGCATCCTCATAGTGACGCTACTAACACCATCCTTACGTTACTCGCGTGAAATTTTTAACAGACATCGTCTTTCAGATGTAGAAACACTCCTACCAACTTTTGTTCATGTCGTACAACTTCTTCCTGTCACTGCGATTTTTTTTCCTGTCAACGTATTTGAACTACACTATTGGCCATTAAAATTGCTACACCACGAAGATGACGTGCTACAGACGCGAAATTTAACCGACAGGAAGAAGATGCTGTGATATGCAAATGATTAGCTTTTCAGAGCAATCACACAAAGTTGGCGCTGGTGGCGACACCTACAACGTGCTGACATGAGGAAAGTTTCCAATCGATTTCTCATGCAAAAACAGCAGTTGACCGGCCTTGCCTGGTGAAGCGTTGTTGTGCTGCCTTGTGTAAGGAGGAGAAATGCCTACCATCACGTTTCCGACTTTTATAAAGGTCGGATTGTAACCTACCGCGATTGCGGTTTATCGTATCGCGACATTGCTGCTCGCGTTGGTGAGATCCAACGACTGTTTGCAGAATATGGAATCGGTGGGTTCAGGAGGGTAATACGGAACGCCGTGCTGGATCCCAACGGCCTCGTATCACCAGCAGTCGAGATGACTGGCATCTTATCCGCATGTCTGTAACGGATCGTGCAGCCACGTCTCGATCCCTGAGTCAACAGATGGGAACGTTTGGAAGACAACAACCATCTGCGCGAACAGTTCGACGACGTTTGCAGCAGCACGGACTATCAGTACAGAGACCATGGCAGCGGTTACCCTTGACGCTGCATCACAGACAGGAGCGCCTGCGATGGTGTACTCAACGACGAACCTGGGTGCACGAACGTAATTTTTTCGGATGAATCCAGGTTCTGTTCACAGCATCATGATGGTCTCATCCGTGTTTGGTTACATAGCGGTGAACGCACATTGAAAGCTTGTATTCGTCATCGCCATACTGGCGCATCAACCCGCGTAATGGTATGGGGTGCCATTGGTTACACGTCTCAGTCACCTCTTGTTCGCATTGACGGCACTTTGAACAGTGGACGTTACATTTCAGATGTGTGTCGACCCGTGGCTCTACCCTTCATTCGATCCCTGCGAAACCCTACAATTCAGCAGGATAATGCACGACCGCATGTCGCAGGTCCTGTACGGGCCTTTCTGGATACAGAAAATGTTCGACTGCTGCCCTGGCCAGCACATTCTCCAGATCTCTCACCAATTGAAAACTTGTGGTCAATGGTGGGCGAGCAACTGGCTCGTCACAAGACGCCAGTCACTACTCTTGATGAACTGTAGTATTGTGTTGAAGCTCCATGGGCAGCTGTACCTGTACACGCCATCCAAGCTCTGTTTGACTCAATGCCCAGGCGTATCAAGGCCGTTATTACGGCCAGAGGTGGTTGTTCTGGGCACTGATTTCTCAGGATCTATGCACCCAAACTGCTTGAAAATGTAATCACATGTCAGTTCTAGTATAATATATTTGTCAAATGAATACCTGTTTTATTCTTACGCTGATCTCTTTGGATTTGGAAAGATAAGCTGATAAGTAGGTTATAGTTCCCAAGAGGCGGCTGAAAGTTGCTGAAATGAGTCCCAGCAAACTACGAACGGTGCGCGAGACAGAAACCCGCGGACGACAGCGGCTGTGCCTTTCCGCCAAGGCCCGGCGCGTGACGTGCGGCGAGAGGCGGCGATGCAACATCACGCGCCGGCCGAGCAATTTATTCCAACACGGCGGAGGCTATGGGACGGAGTTAATAACGCGTGCCGCCGATCCCCGTGTGCCGTACCGGTGGGGGCACGGCTAATTGGCACGCACGTTTTTGTCCGTAGCGGCGAGTGCGCCGCACCGTTAGGCAAGCATCGATGGCGCATCTATCGCCGAAATGTCAGCTCTCTTGCGAAATACTTGGGAAGGTTAGTGAGAAAAGCTCGTCCGAAATTGATGAGTGGTCATTGCTTCCTGGGCGCTCGGTATAAACGTCGTCGAGCATGGAGGGAGATTACGACTTCTGTCTCGCGGATATTGCGCTTTCACTGCGGCTTCCATTAACATGTAATAATTTATTACCAACATTAAGCACCTGTTACGTACCAAGAAATTGTGCACCGTTGTTTCTGTGGTGTTGTTTGTATGAACGTAACTCTTTGTATGACACAAAAAATTTGAAATGTTCATCTGACGAGTTGAGAAATTATAATCTCCTCTGCATCATAAATACAACGAAAACACAAACAACGCTAAAAAAAGTCAAATACTTCGCCCCTAAGTTCCCCTTACTTTAATGTATCTACCCTTCGGAGGTTCTTAGACTTTTTCCTTACAATCCTTAATAATAACATTAATGTTACTAAAATAGGTAGGACGTTTATTAATCCGTAGTGTGTAATTTCTCCTTTCAGACGAGCTGAACACACATCATATATACATTTATAAGCAAGCGTATTAACTGCACAAAATTCACAAGGAAAAAAACGTAGAAACCAAGCAAATTAAAAGCACACATGAGCCTACAAAAATGACTTACTACCAGTTGAAAAATGTGGAAAAAACTATCAGTACTGCTGTTCTAATTCGGATACGTTTCCGGAACAAATAAACCACGTGGAAAAGTCTCAGCAGCCGCCAGGTTTACCCTCCATTACTATTAAAGGGAGCTGAATACAATAAAAACCATATTTCCAATAACAGCTTCATACTGCTTGCGCAATCATGAATTCAGTGACCCTAATAACATGTGTATGAATTAAAATAGGTCGATTAAATTAGTCAATCAATTTATGCATTAAGATCAGTTTCCTCCAGCTAACTGAAACCACCGACGGTTCGCCTGAGTAGAGGATTTCATATTTCGACTAAAAATTGTTTTATAAAGTCCAAAACCCAAAAGTTAGTAGCAAATAATATTTTGCGTTTTGGCCCCACGTACGAAATATGAGAACACGTATTTTACCTCTGACCTTCCGTCACTGTTTGGCAGTTAACTCAGTGAACATAAAATTCAAAAGGATTAGAAGCTATTCTTAAATGGCGAAAGGGACAATGTAGTACCTTGTTCTTCCATTGTTCTTAAACACTGAGGGTACTAACGATATTCTAATATGATTCTAATACTTCATATGCAGCAGTAATATTTTATTAAATTATACTTTCATAAATTGGTGACTGAACGCACAAGTCAGAGATTTGTGAAAACTCTTCTCGTTATTCGACTAATGAACGTTCCTGCTTATGCAGTCTACCATTTGGCACCTTTTTCCCTTTGCAGTCCTCACCGGTTCACATCATCCTTCACCTGGTCTCGCCATCTAGTTCGTGGTCCTCCAACTGAAGTATGGGACTGCCTGTAGTGGACTACGAAGTGCAGTGGGGGCTGTGTGTGTCTCGGGACCGCTACAGTAGCTGTGAAGGCCCTACAGGAACCTGATAACTGACGACCAACGAGGCCCGGGTAAGGCTACGATAGGCCAAGCAAGCCAGTAGCGGATAACTAATTCGCTTTCAATACTCAAACGAACCGAGAACTCATCTCTGATATTTTCCGCGTCTCCGTAAAGATGAAAGAAACTGAAAATCCATAGCGTAAAAATGCAGATCGCTGCCTTGCAAAAAAAAAAAAAAAAAAAAAAAAAAAAACTGCTGAGAAAAAAGTACTTAAAGTAAATTGTAAGGAAAATTATCTGTCTTTTATCTACGCTGGAGGCATTAAAATGAAACTGAAGAATTACAATGCCCCCGACATAGGGCGAAATTATGCTAATAACAGAATTTTGAACAATTTTGAAATGAAAGTTTCGTAAATAAACATTATTCGCATTGCTTTACAGAGATAGCGTACTGCTAAGCTGAACTGAGAAGGAATCTCTGTAAAAGTTTGCTCACAACTTGCATTAAGTAACAAATGTTATATTCTTTCTTTTCACACTGTATGACCTACTGGTTCATATTTTTAATGTGTTTCAGTCAATGGCCGGCCGCGGTGGCCGTGTGGTTCTGGCGCTGCAGTCCGGAACCGCGGGACTGCTACGGTCGCAGGTTCAAATCCTGCCTCGGGCATGGGTGTGTGTGATGTCCTTAGGTTAGTTAGGTTTAAGTAGTTCTAAGTTCTAGGGGACTTATGACCTAAGATGTTGAGTCCCGTAGTGCTCAGAGCCATTTGAACCATTTTCAGTCAATGATAAGGATTTTACTGTATCTTTGATCGAAGATTAGAGAGTTTTTGGATGACAGTTCATACATACACAGAAATTTCATGAATACCTCCAAGGCAAGAAAAGTTAAATGGCACAAATATTTACATTGACGATGCCACTATCACTTTCTCATAGCTTTTACGGCACAGTAAATTAAATAATCAGTACTCCTTTTTAGTATTACATTATTGATCATTGTTACAGAGCAGTTATGAAATATAATTCGTCGAATACACTTCTATATACTTAACAATTGTGTGTAGTTATATTATCGGTGTAACACAGGGACGTAAGCAGTGAAGTTTTTCAGAACGACACACATGTACATATTCATTAATATTCAATTGCCCTAGAGTGCATGGTGGTTTGGAAATACCATCAGTTATTTCTGTCAGTATTGTTGTTGAAGTTTAGCATTGTATTGGTATTATTTACATTTTTTTCATTTTTGTGATTGGATATTTGTCTCACAAGATTATCAGTCTATGTTTTCTTATTTACAATATTTATTTTTGCCTTCTTGACGGCACCAGTAGTTGAGTTCACAATTAACCTTATGTAAATTTCTTTACCCTAGCATTAGCCTGGTAGTTGTGGGGAAACCCTCTCCGTAAACCGGAAACCGAGCGGCGTCTGGCATTGTGGTATATTTTAAAAACGATGATGAGCCAAACTGTTTTGTGCTCAGACCGCATGAACTGACAAAACCTATATACTCATTCCCCTGCCTTTAGGATAATAGAGGTTTAACAATTAAGGAACATAATTTCTGAACATATTGTGTGGAGTCCTGGTCAAACGAATTTTATATAACCACCATCGGTTTCAATTAACAACAGTTTTAAAGTAAGCTCCGGATTTTTAATCCAATCACGACCTCCATGAAGTACAAAATCTGCCGAAAATTTCATCTTAAAGATAAGGTAATTCAGCATCCTTGAGGTCTTTACCTGCTAATACCAAAGCGATCTATTTATTACAGTTTCGTCCACTTGCGCTCCATATTATGAATATTTAGTTGCTACCTGATACTTCCTGGTGACAATGAAGAGGATAACAGCGACACTGCGTGAGACCGCATGAACTGACAGAACGGATACGTTTATTCCCCTGACTTTAGAAAATATTTTTCGTTAATGGATAATAGAGTTCCTACAGTTAAGAAACATAATCTCAGAATATATTGCTCGCTATGATCTAGTAGAATTGCTGAAAACTGCTTTGCATGTTTAGTAAGATCTTCTGTGTTGGTGTCCATTAGTATGCTGCCATAGCGACGCGGCCCTTCTGAAAGAGTCTAGCGACTTGCTACACGTTCCAGTACGTTGTTGATTAGTTTGTTATATTTAGCCTGGTTACATAGCTGTTTAGCAACGGAGACTAAAAAAAGAAACTGATTTGTTCTTTTTTTATTTGTGAAGAAAAGAAAATGTTTAAACACAACAGATACTACAGGTGTAGCGAACATCACTTCAGAACCCGAGGAAGATATCCGGAAGCATACAGGAACAACACAATTAGATGGAAGTCGGCTTTACCAGCTTATTAAACCGCAACCAAGTACGTATTATATTCAAAACACTCATCTAAACCTAGAAAAAACTACAAACAGTATGAAATAGGTACTTCTGCTTCTCAGAAGCTCAGAAATTAGGAATATAAAATTATATTGCAAAAGCTTGGTTCCATCTACAAATTACAAACTTTCGTATGTCAAAAGAAATTTGACATTTCAGTTTCAGTATGCTGCAGAGTTTTAATGGTTCCGTGCTATTTTTTCAGCTGAATTCCCAGTGGGCCATTATTTTCAGATTTTTTTGTTTGAATAAATACAGTTTAATTTTAAATAAGTACCGCCCATGAAATTTATCTTTTTTACAAATTTTAAAAACATATCTAAAAGGCTGGAATATGGAGGATGAGATTTGGTAGAAGTAAAATTATGAAAGCAAGTTGGATAGCTCAGTCGGTAGACCACTTGCTCGTCAAAAGCAAAGGTCCTGAGTTCGAGTACTGCTCCGGCAAAGAATAATAGAATTTTCAGATAAGATCAGACTCTGCTGCAGAGTAAAAATACATTCTGGGGACAATCCCTCAGGCTTTGGTTGAGCTGTGTCTCCGCAACATCCTTTCTACCAAGAGTGCTAATCCAAGACCAGTGTTTGCAAGGTAGATGAGGAACTGTCGGTAGTAACGCTGTGAGGGCGGGTCGTGAGCCGTGCTTGGGTAGCTCAGTCGGCAGAGAACTTGCCTGTGAAAGGCAGAGGTCCCACATTCCGATTCCCGTCCGACACACAGTTTTAATCTGCTGGGAACTTTCATAGGTCAATGTGTCTCGATTAAATAATATTGTTTTATCTATATGTACATATTAACTTTTTTCACCGAAGAGCGTCATATTTGTATCGCAGGCTGTTGGATGAGAGCACTACTGGTTCAGGCCCAAAAGTCGATGACGTCAGCACTATTTGATTTGTGTTATAGGAATTGGACAGTTGTCAGCACCTATTTGTGTCAGCGTTCCAAGAATTACACATCAGTGTGTTGCAGTTCAGCGTTTCCCAAGATGAGAAAGTTGTACTTGTTGTTGCTGACCTCCACTCCCCCCCCCCCCAATTTGCACTAAACTGACATTGTCATGCTCTCGGCCAATAGCAAGGGGGGGGGGAGGGCAATGCTTTCAGGCAGTTTGCTCCTGGCCAACGGGAATCAAGTTACCCTCACCCTTTTACTATAAAAATCCAACTGTCTCTCATTCGAGCTCTGTAGGTCATAGTTAAAGGATCACCATGAAACACCATCAACAGAGAGCAGCCACTACCTTCAGCCTGAACCGAATGCAGACGAAGGCTGTTAGGTTTGAAAGTATTTGTCCATAAGTTAATAATAGTAATAATAATAATAATAATAATAATAATAATAATAATAAAGACACAAATACAGACATTAGACCATTCTTGCATAGACCACCAAATAACCCACAAGTCGAAACAACAATAAAAATTATCAACACAATCATACACTACAAAATAAATGAAAACACAACTATGGAAGAGTTACAACTACTGGTTTATATAGGAGCACTCACTACACTAAATATACACACTAGGCAGAGATGAGAACCAACCAACACACAGAAGAAACCCACAAAACCAGCATGGCAACACAGGCTACAGATCAGAATAGAAAAACTGAGAAAAGACATCGGACAGCTAACACAATTTATAAGAAATGAAATATCAGACAAAAAACGAAAAAGGTTAGGTAAAATCTCACAACAAGAAGCAATAGAGCAATTAGATGAAAAGAAGCAGAAATTATAAGCATTGGCCAAACGGCTTAGAAGATACAAAAAAAGTGAAAATAGAAGGAAACAAAACCAAACATTCAACACAAACCAAAAGAGATTTTACCAAACAATAGATAACACACACATTAAAATAGACAATCCACCAAACATAACAGACGTGGAACACTTCTGGAGCAACATATGGTCAAACCCGGTACAACATAACAGGCATGCACGATGGATACAAGCATAAACAGACTCATACAAGTTGATACCACAAATGCCTGAAGTGATAATTTTGCAACATGAAGTCACCCGAGCAATTAATTCTACACACAATTGGAAATGATAAAATAGCAAATTTCTGGCTAAAGAAGTTCACCTCAACACATTCACATCTAACTAAATTATTTAACAGTTACATTGCAGACCCATACACATTCCCTGATACACTTACACATGGAATAACCTATCTGAAACCTAAAGATCAAGCAGACACAGCAAACCCAACTAAATATCGCCCCATAACATGCCTACCAACAATCTACAAAATATTAACTTCAGTCATTACACAGAAATTAATGACACATACAACACATAAAAAAATTATAAATGAAGAACAAAAAGGCTGCTGCAAAGGAGCACGAGGATGTAAAGAGCAACTGATAATAGATACAGAGGTGACATATCAAGCTAAAACTAAACAAAGGTCGCTACACTACACATACATTGATTACCAAAAAGCTTTTGATAGTGTACCCCACTCATGGTTACTACAGATATTGGAAATATACAAAGTATATCCTAAATTGATACAGTTCCTAAACATAGTAATGAAAAACTGGAAAACCACACTTAATATCCAAACAAATTAAGATAATATCACATCACAGCCAATATGGATTAAGTGTGGAATATACCAAGGAGACTCATTAAGTCCTTTCTGGTTCTGTCTTGCTCTGAACCCACTATCCAACATGCTAAATAATACAAATTATGGATATAATATTACTGGAACATACCCACACAAAATCACACATTTGCTATACATGGATGATCTAAAACTACCGGCAGCAACCAATCAACAACTCAACCAATTACTGAAGATAACAGAAGTATTCAGCAATGATATAAATATGGCTTTTGGAACAGACAAATGTAAGAAAAATAGCATAGTCAAGGGAAAACACACTAAACAAGAAGATTACATATTGAATAACAACAGTGACTCCATAGAAGCGATGGAAAAAACAGATGCCTATAAATATCTAGGATACAGACAAAAAATAGGAATAGATAATACAAATATTAAAGAAGAACTAAAAGAAAAATTTAGACAAAGACTAACAAAAATACTGAAAACAGAATTGACAGCAAGAAACAAGACAAAAGCTATAAATACTTATGCTATACCAATATTGACCTACTCATTTGGAGTAGTGAAATGGAGTAACACAGACCTAGAAGCACTCAATACACTTACAAGTTCACAATGCCACAAATATAAAATACATCACATACATTCAGCAACAGAAAGATTCACGTTAAGCAGAAAGGCAGGAGGAAGAGGATTCATAGACATAAAAAACCTACATTATAGACAGGTAGACAATTTAAGAAAATTCTTTCTTGAACGAGCAGAAACTAGCAAAATACACAAAGCAATCACTCATATAAATACATCGGCTACACCACTGCAATTTCATAAGCACTTCTACAACCCTTTAATCACATAACATCAACAGATACGAAAAAAGTAAATTGGAAAAAGAAAACACTACATGGCAAGCAGCTGTATCATCTAACACAGCCACACATCGATCAAGATGCATCCAACACATGGCTAAGAAAAGGCAATATATACAGTGGGACAGAAGGATTCATGATTGCAATACAGGATCAAACAATAAACACCAGATATTACAGCAAGCATATTATTAAAGATCCCAATGCCACAACAGATAAATGCAGACTTTGTAAACAACAAATAGAAACAGTAGATCACATCACAAGTGGATGTACAATACTAGCAAATACAGAATACTCCAGAAGACATGACAATGTAGCAAAAATAATACATCAGCAACTTGCCATAAAACATAAACTAATAAAACAACTCGTTCCCACATACAATTATGGACCACAAAATGTACTGGAGAATGATGAATACAAATTATACTGGAACAGAACCATTATAACAGATAAAACAACACCACATAACAAACCTGACATCATACTCACCAATAAAAAGAAGAAATTAACACAACTAATCGAAATATCCATACCCAATACAACAAATATACAGAAGAAAACAGGAGAAAAAATTGAAAAACACATCCAACTGGCTGAGGAAGTCAAGGACATGTGGCATCAGGATAAAGTTGACATTATACCGATTATACTATCAACTACATGAGTCATACCACACAATATCCACCAGTACATCAATGCAATGCAGCTACATCCAAACGTATACATACAACTACAGAAATCCGTAATTATTGATACATGTTCAATAACACGAAAGTTCCTAAATACAATGTAACATAATCCATACAGTTAAAAGGAAGTCACGCTTGATCAAGGTCCGCGTCACGTTCCATTTTTAACCAGACCTAAGGTCTGAGAAAGGAAAGAAGATAATAATAGTAATAACAATAATAATGCTATTAATATACTCGGTTATTTTATATTTTCTTATTCATGTTTTTACAGCATTACGACACGCTCCTGATTCAGTACTAGCAGAACTACAGGAGTAGGACACGCACGTGTTCATCATACTATTGTTTGCGTTTCTGTCACAGCAACAGTAGCCGTCCACATGTGGTCTTCCACATTTATTGGGCCTGCGATTCGACTACTCCGTACCGTCACAGCAGCAACAGCAGCTGCTGTAGCTTCCTCAGTCCGCTGAACTTGATTTAAGTGCCAGAAAAATACTGCTGTTCGTCAGTACTATAATTTAGCTACTAGTGCGTCTAAACGTGTGAATGTTGGTCTAGCACCAGACGCCGTCTTTGATATAGTAGATGAAGCTGATAACATTCAACGTGTTGGGACTCAAGTGCAGTATTCATTCTAAGACTGGAGCTACTTGTGCATCATGGAAGATTACACTTAGAGCAAGATAATGACTGAGCACTATCCTTGCTAAACACCAACTGACTGGTTTTGGAGGAAGGTTTCGACTGGAGATAAGTATGGAGAAGCTATGCTAGAATTAAGTTCGGGGGATACGCGGATGTACAGAAAACATTCACCTGTTGTGCAGTTGAGTGATCTGTACTGTGCTTTAATAATTCTTACAGACAGAGCTGCTAGCGTTCATAGGTCAGAGTTGCATACTATGACTTTGTCAAATATGTGTGAGAACAGTGTAAATATGAAGCAGTTAGAACAGTGTATACATGCCTGTTTTCATCCAGTGCCAAGTGTAAAAATGAAGATCCTGTAAGCATCTAGTTCATAGAAGCTGAATTCAAATACAGTGTACCCATATCTGTTGTTGTGCCAATAGGTTTGAATGTTAAGCAAGCTGAATGTAAGGTATAAAGAAAGCAGTCACTCGCCAAATATTACAGAACTGAATGACTGTAACAATGTTTATATGTAAATAAAACAAAATATTTCCTACAAAATTTTTCTCATTTCTTAACCCCCATCCCCATCCTCAGTATTCAAGTGTCTATAAAGTATAAAGAGAAAGACGTATCCACCGAGGCGTAATGAGCAAGGTGTTTGACTCCAAAACAACAACCAACTTACTAAGCTGCTATGGTTACTCATACTACGATCCTTAAGAAAGAAATAATAAATTATGAAAAAAGTAATTAATATTTCTTATTCCTTTTTTATCCAACACAGTGCAGTTCAGTAGGAGGAGAACCGTCAATATGGCATCCAACTTTCACGTGATAAGGTTCATAGAAGGGCTCACACTTAGAAAGAAACCCATCACTCTTAAACACTTGAGACAGACAGTTAAATCTGTGTGAAATACCACATAACAAACGATTATGTTCTAAATGAAACATATAACAGCCAACGGCCTTTAAACTATGTGTCTTTCTGTAAGTTTTGCTGTAAATGTCAAAAAGCACTTCAAACAGTTTTTTAGCCACTCATTGATGTAATAAGCAGTAATTAGTTCCTTCTCGTCAGAACCATAATCCTCTAGCTGAAGCATCATAACGTCTTTGGAAATAATTAGTTTCAGGGCATCTAGGGTGTCTGGGCTAAGCAGGTTTCTTGAATGCAACAAAGTTGTGAAGCCACTGTTTTCCCTTAAGAGTGAGTTAATACCTGTATTCAAAGCACGAACACATACGTCAGTAATCATAACTTTCAGTACACACCTACTACCATTAAACAAGTATCCCATGAAAATTGACACCCTCCATTTATTGAGTTTAGCCACAAGGATTGCAATCTTGTTGATTTCTGTACTAGCGGCAATGACGAACTGACTACAGGGCTCAAATAATTTATTCTTTTATACTGAAAACCAAACATGAACATATTATTTTTTAAAAGTTGCGTACACCGCTGATAAAGAAAACTGTATATTAACAGCTGTCGATAAAACATTCACCTAGTTGCGGGAGAGTTCTCAAAGGTATAGCAACACTCCCCACAGCAAAATACCTACCATGTACGTATTAGCACTGAAGCAGATGAATGAAAAAGTAATCGGAAGGAATCTTAACTAATAATTTTTTTCTTTTTTCTTACAGGTGTGGTAAAATCATCGCAGCAGAATCCGCCTGAAGTGCGAATAATGCTATTTAACGTCAGATTCAGTTTAAACAAGACCATCTGTAAAAGTATCAGCATTAGAACGTCAGATGGTGAGTTCAACACGCTGGTGGTATTCAAAAATCCTCGATGTACTGATGTCGAAGTAATATTGTGCCTGGATGAGTGAGTTCGCCTATGTAATGCTTCAACGCATATTTCTGTTTTATGCTCCCTCTCCCACAGTGATACTAGTTGATCATACGATCACAGTATGGGACATCCCGTAAAGAGCTGGATTACGTAATGAGAGACAGTTCACTAATCTACAGGAGCACACTTTTAAAAATCTAGTATGTAAAGGCTACGCAATTCAGCATGCCCTACATCATAGGTCTCCGAACTACCACCCGCGACATCAGTTCATCTGGCCCGCCGACAGTACTTGAGTTTGCTTGACAAAACGTATTTAACACGAGACGTACCTGCCTTGCTGCTGGTGTTACTAGGACTACGTGCAGCTGTTAAACCTGACGTTGAGTCTTCTGCAGCCGACTGCGTGTGTGGTGAGCCACTCAGACTCCCTTCGGAACGTGGCCACTTGTCCGAGCATCTTCGTTCCTACATCAGCAAGGCAAGAGTTCCACCTCTAAATTTCAGTTGTCGTCGACAGCCGACATATGGACGGGGAAATCTTTGCACATACCTGTAGAAATCTATGGGCGTATTCTCCGATCATGTTGCCTACGGACTATGTCAAATCCCGTTTCATCCCGTATGAAACTCACATGGCGATATGCGCTGAATCACTGTCAGTTCCAGGCTTTTCTTGACGAAGAATTCTGTGACTTACTTTGTCGTAGAGTAAAGAGGCGTCACAGCTGCGGTAAAGTCCTGTTAGGTTTTTACAAGCTCCGAAACGAAATAGATGTTTTTCTCGCTGAAAAACAAAGGTGATCCACTACTGTCAGATCCCGGCTGGCTCTTAAAATCATTATTTGTGGTAGACATCACATCCCGGCTGAATGAAATGAACTTGAAACTTCAGGGAAAGGATAACCTCGTATTCCCTACCGAATCAAGGAAGCTTTCGGAGAAAGCAACCATTGTTTGAAGCACAACTACAAGGAGAAAACTTTCCTCATTTACGTTTCAAAGAGTTTTATGCTACAATCCTCGAAGATGTCAACCTTGACTTTCCAACAAAAGTTACTCATGAAATGAAGAAGATTATCAGATCTTCACAACATTGAGAGTGACGTTCTTTTATTCCAAATACGTTTGATTGTAACTTTGATGATGTGGAAGTTGATCTACAGTCAGAGACCATAGATTTGCAAACAAACGTCTTGTTGAAAGAGGAGCAGAGAGAAAGAAAACTTGTTGAATTTTACGGCTGCTTATCTGATACTGAATTTCCGGAAGTGAATAAACTTGCCGCCGGCATTACATCAGTGTTTAGAACAACTTATCTCGGTAAGAAACCATTTACAGCAACGAAATATCTGAAGCCAGCATATCCAGTGAGATTTATTAATGTGCATTTGAAACCAACTGCCTTGATTGAATGCAGCAATATCAAAGTAAACGATATCTAGAAAGTCCAACGCCAGTTTCACAAAAGTCACCAACGTTTTTTGTTGCTTACTTCGTGATATTCGAATACGTGCACACTAGATGTGTACGTATCTTCCTGCTAACGTCGCCTTTTTTGATAACATTTTTAATAAATAAATATGCTGGTTGTCCCTGTTTACCCGCCAGGTTTGCCGACAGCGCTAATGCGCTGCTTCCTGGACTCGGGTAGGAGCGCCGGCCCTGGTTCGAATCCGCCCAGCGAATTACCGTCGGCGGCCGGTGTGTCGGGCAGCCTGGATGTGATTTTTACGTGGTTTTCCACATCCTGCTAGGTGAATACCTGGCTGGTCTCCACGTTCCGCCTCAGTTACACGACTCGCAGACATCTGAACATGTTCGCGCTATTCCATGGATTACACTAGACGCAGACAGCTGGGGTACGCTCATTCCGTCCTTGCCAAATCCATTCCTAACCGTGCCGACCCTGCGAATCGGCGGGACGAGGCACCAGCAAAAGAAAGAAAGAAAGATGCTGGTTGTCCTTGTTTCTGTAAGAATTACGTATCACTCACCCACAAGTAACACAGAATGTTGAACTAAGTTTTCGTCGTTTTTCCGAGGACTTTCATTTTGGGTTTTAAATACAGTACAGAACGATGATGCGGCCCGCGTTCCTAATTTGTCAGTTATTGTGCACACTGTAAGAAAGTTTAGTGATCAAGACTGTTGACAAGGCTGGCGACCATATGTCTATTAATTCTACTTGCGAGTGTCGAACATTCTGTTTCCGATCGTGCACTATACTCTTCATCTGTCAAACGAAATGACTGCTCAGCTTTACAGTTCATGTAGTGCATCGATAAAAGTAGAAATGTTTGAATCACCTGTTCCAGATGCAGACAGAGAACAATGATCTTATTTAAGCATCTTCTATTTGATGCTATATATATATGAGAATATACATTGAACCGCCAAAGAAACTGGCATAGGCATGCGTATTCAGATACAAAGATATGTAAACGGGCGCTGCGGTGGGCAAAGTCTATATAAGACAAGAAGTGTCTGGCGCAGTTGTTAGATCGGTTACTGCTGCTACAAGATTTAAGTGAGTTTGAACGTGGTGTTACAGTCGGCGCACGATTGATGAGACCCAGCATCTCCGAGGTAGCGATGAAGTGGGGTTTTCCCCTACGACCATTTCACAAGTATACCGTGAATATCAGGCATCCGGTAAAACGTCAAATATCCGATATCGCTGAGGCCGGAAAAAGGTCCTGCAAGAACGGGACCCACGACGACTCAAGAGACCCGTTCAACGTGACAGAAGCGCATCCCTTCCACAAATTGCTGCAGATTTCAGTGCTAGGCCATCAATAGGCGTCAGCGTGCGAACCATTCAACGAAACACCATCGGTATGGTTTTTCGGAGCCGAAGGCCCACTGGTGTACCCTTGATGACTGCACGACACTAAACTTTACGTCTCGCCTGGGCCCGTCAACACCGACATTGGACTATTCATGATTGGAAACCTGTTGCCTGGTCGGACGAATCTCGTTTCAAATTGTATCGAGCGGATGGACGTGTACGGGTATTTAGACAACGTCTTGAATCCATTGACCCTAAATGTCAGTAGGAGATTGTTCAAGCTGGTGGAGGCTCTCCAATGGTGTGAGGTGTGTGTAGTTGGATTGATATGGGACCCATGATACGTCTAGATACGTCTCTGACAGGTGACACGTACGTAAGCATTCTGTATGATCATCTGCATCCATTCATGTCCATTGAGCATTAGGACGGAATTGGACAATTCCATCTGGACAATGCGACACCCCACACGTCCAGAATTGATACAGAGTGGCTCTAGGAACACTCTTCTGAGTTTAAACACTTTCGCTGGCCACCAAACTCCCCAGGCATGAACATTATTGGGCATATCTGGGATGCCTTGCAACATGCTGCTCAGCAGAGATCTCCACCCCCTCGTACTCTTGCGGATTTATGGACAGCCATGCAGGATTCATGGTGTCAACTCCCTCCAGCACTACTAAGACATTAGTCTAGTCCATGCAATGTCGTTCTGCGGCACATTTGCGTGCTCGCAGGGGCTCTTCACGATAGTAGGCTGGTGTACCAGTTTCTTTGCCTCTTCAGTGTAAATCATAATGGAGACCTTACCATACGCTCCACCATCTTATCCCTTCTGCTGCTTCGACAAGAATTTCCTGTGCAGTGTTCGAAACACCGGCTCCGTGCACAACCGTTGCGTAAATATTCATGATTTGGTGCATAACAGGACAGGCAAACCTCGGACAGTGCAGCAGCGTGACACCAGTGTAGGAAGCGCATAAGTAGAGGCAGTCGTGGTATTCTTGATAAGCTGACACTTGAACTGCATTGGATACAATTACTGTGGACCTGGAACGAACCTGAACAAGCATATGATTCGTGGTGATAAATGAATTACTGAACCCCAGAACGCCTGCAAGTAGCACGATATCGCTTATGCTGAAAATAATGATTGCCACCTGCAGATCGAATTTGAACCGATGAAGCCAAGCAAATATGCCGAAGAAAGGACACAGGAATATGGCAATGTGTTGTAGCATTCGCAGTTGCTAAAGCTCTTCCTGCCAAACTTAAATTGCACGGTGGGATAAATGTCCAAGAAATGATGAACACAGTTCATTGTACGATAAAGAAGCAGAAGAGAAAACCTGTGGGATATTTAAAAAATTGCGTCTACTCAGAGGCGTAACACCTCAAAGTGCGATGAAACAGGAAGGAATAAGAAGGCGTTTAGAATGCCTATGGTTACACCATTATCCAAGCCAGCTAGTGGAATCATTCCATTTCTAATTCCTGCCATTGTGGGGCTATCAGCAAACAGATCATTAACAGAAGGAGCAACTGTTATAGCTTGAACTGTAAAGAATGTACAAAATGCACAGAAGCAGCTACAGGATGCTAAAAGGTAGAATAAAATAGAGGAAGATCTACCTTTTGGTAAAGGACTATATTCAAAAAAATAGTTCAAATGGCTCTGAGCACTATGGGACTTAACCTCTGAGGTCATCAGTCCCCTAGAACTTAGAACTACTTAAACCTAACTAACCTAAGGACATCACACACATCCATGCCGGAGGCAGGATTCTAACCTGCGACCGTAGCGGTCGCGCGGTTCCAGACTGTAGCGCCTAGCACCGCTCGGCCACCCTGGCCGGCGACTATATTCAAAATCACACAGGAAATGGCTGGGGCTGTTAATAACAAATCCCTTAGCGTTTCTATTGGGCAGACCACTTACAAATACAGATTTGCTTAAATTAGTTCGAATACTCAAAACCCCAAGACTTTGTTGACTGTTTATGAGGAATGTGTTGCCAAAGATGATGTAGAATTCAAAATATGTGGGATTGTCACTTTAGATGTTACAGGAGGATGCGGAACTCGCTAGATTGCAAATGTTTAAAAAAGAAAAAAAAAAACAGAAATACTATCTACTACTTCATCTCATTCAGGGACGTATGTCCTCTGGAAGAATTGCGCCAGTACTTTACCAATATTTTTTTCCTGTAATGTCTTTCTTTTGCTGGTGCCTTGTCCCGCGGATTCGCAGGGTCGGCACGGTTAGGAACGGATTTGACAAGGTTAGTTTCAAGGGATGGCCGCCACCCCGTACCCCCCAGGACGGAATGAACGTACCCCAGCTGTCTGCGTTTTGTGTAATCCATGGAATAGAGCGAACATATTCAGATGTCTGCGAGTCGTGTAACAGAGACGGAACGTGGGGACCAGCCAGGTATTCACCTAGCGGGATGCGGAAAACCACGTAAAAACCACATCCAGGCTGCCCGACACACCGGCCGCCGACGGTAATCCGCTGGGCGGATTCGAACCAGGGCCGGCGCTCCTACCCGAGTCCAGGAAGCAGCGCATTAGCGCTCTCGGCTAACCATAATAGCTCACACCCCCAACGAGCACCACAAAAAGAGAATAAAATTCTTTGAAGTGGAAAGTATCCCATATATCTGCATCAGGTGAAGTGTGTCTGAAACTTTTAGATGTGATGTTAATTTTCTATTAACTTTCCATTCATGCGAACTTTACGAGTATCCTGTTCTGCTGATGACATCCAGTAGAGTGTGGATGATTAAGATATAAATAGTTCAACTAGAAACGCCTCGATTTATTGTTCTGGTTCTACAGACAGACAGGAACCGGAATCTAAAACAGAAATGAGCATATTTGACAACAGTAAACTAACCAGTGGAAGAGTGTTCCTAAATTCAGAGTTTTTCCATTTGATAATTTTCAGTTTCAGTGGGGCAAAAACATCCATACCCTATTGCACGACAGATATGTAGGGGTTTACCCTCTTACTACAATATTGATGATGGATTCAGAGGGATACTCAGTCCGCAGAAGTCTGAAGAATTAGCATCCTCAGACATGATAAATTATTCATGCCATGAGGCATTAAAAGCTAGATTGTAGATGATAATACGGAATTTAAATCACCTCAAAACATCCCTCCAGGCTCCTCAGCATATACATTATTGCTTCATGGTCACCTCATAAACCTCTCTCCTCTTACATCAGTCTTACAATGTCAGGTACAAACGTAGAGGTAATGCACCACACGTGCATTCTTTCATAATTATGCCACAGAATGCAACCGTCATTGGCGTGATACAGGGATTTTAATTATGGCTGTAGACAATTTGGGTTTAAGTATATTGTATTCATTGCATTATTCAAGTTGGACTAGTAATACTGAGATACTCCTCAATTGTCACTTCACTCAAACCATTTACTGAAATATAGTGTGCAAAGGATTGATGAACTACAATACTGGCCATTAAAATTGCTACGGCACGAAGACGACGTGCTACAGATGCGAAATTTAATCGACAGAAAGAAGGTGCTGTGATATGCAAATGATTAGCTTTTCAGAGCATTCACACAAGGTTGGCGCCAATGACGACACCTACAACGTGCTGACATGAGGAAAGTTTCCAACCGATTTCTCATACACAAACAGCAGTTGACCGGCGTTGCCTGGTGAAACGTTGTTGTGATGCCTCGTGTAAGGAAGAGAAATGCGTACCATCACGTTTCCGACTTTGATAAAGGTCGGATTGTAACCTACCGCGATTGCGGTTTATCGTATCGCGACATTGCTGCTCGCGTTGGTGAGATCCAACGACTGTTTGCAGAATATGGAATCGGTGGGTTCAGGAGGGTAATACGGAACGCCGTGCTGGATCCCAATGGCCTCGTATCACCAGCAGTCGAGATGACTGGCATCTTATCCGCATGTCTGTAACGGATCGTGCAGCCACGTCTCGATCCCTGAGTCAACAGATGGGGACGTTTGCAAGACAATAACCATCTGCACGAACAGTTTGACGATGTTTGCAGCAGCATGGACTATCAGCTCGGAGATCATGACTGCGGTTACCCTTGACGCTGCATCACAGACAGGAGTTCCTGCGATGGTGTACTCGACGACGAATCTGGGTGCACGAATGGCAAAACGTCATTTTTTCGGACGAATCAGGGTTCTGTTTACAGCATCATGATGGTCGCATCCGTGTCTGGCGACATCGCGGTGAACGGACATTGGAAGCATGTATTCGTCTTCGCCATACTGGCGTCTCACCCGGCGTGTTGGTATGGGGTGCCACTGGTTACACGTCTCGGTCACCTCTTGTTTCCATTGACGGAACTTTGAACAGTGGACGTTACATTTCAGATGTGTTACGACTCATGGCCCTACCCTTCATCCGTTCCCTGTGAAACCCTACATTTCAGCAGGATAATGCACGACCACATGTTGCAGGTCTTGTACGGGCCTTTCTGAATACAGAAAATGTTCGACTGCTGCCCTGGCCAGCACATTCTCCAGATCTCTCACCAATTGAAAACGTCTGGTCACTGATGGGCAAGCAACTGGCTCGTCACAATACGCCCGTCACTACTCTTGATGAACTGTGGTGTCGTGTTGAAGCTGCGTGGGCAGTTGTACCTGTACACGCCATCCAAGCTCTGACTCAATGTCCAGGCGTATCAAGGCCGTTATTACGGCCCGAGGTGGTTGTTCTGAGTAGTTGTTCAGGGTACTGATTTTTCAGGATCTAGGCACCCAAATTGCGTGAAAATGTAATCACATGTCAGTTCTAGTATAATATATTTGTCCAGTGAATACCCGTTTATCATCTGCATTTCTTCTTGGTGTAGCAATTTTAATGGCCAGTAGTGTAAGTAAGCGCAGCTGCAGTGCCACTGGCACAGGAAAGCTTCGACCGCAGCATAGCCTGGGAGCAGCAGCAGCGGTCGTGGCAGGCTTTAGAGAATAGCTTTAGAGAATACCACATTCGTCTGTCCGCGCCCACTCGCGGCCACTCTCCGTCGCCCCTGCAAACGGATGATTCTTTACTATTCCGACGGTCGCCTATAAATCGCGAGGAAAACGATTTATAAAGACCAGATTTTAAATTCTAATTTTATGACGACATTAGGGCCCGAGAATCACGGCGCTAGCCGTGGCGACGACGTTACCGCTAACATGTTGCCGTCAAAGATAAACACGGACGGGCGCGCGCAGGTGCGGGCACGATCTGCTTCCAGGCGAGAGAGGAACGGAGGCCGCAGTCGGCGGGAAGAACGGCCGAGAAGGCCGCTCGGGCCGCCGCGATTGTTTTCGCGTGCCGTAATGGTCGCCGCGGTCTCGGACGGCTCGCACGCTGTGCATAAAACGGCGGCCAATGGCGCAGTCGGGAGGCGACGCCGCGGCTTTTTAATTGTGGCAGCCGCGCCGCTCGGCTACGCGCCGACTAATACATATTTAACTGCGCGGCTGCCGCCCGCAGCCAGCTATCGCGTCTCCCGTCGGCGCTGGCAAAACTGTTTTACCATAAAAGCTGCGCCGGCGTCTGCCCTCGCTCGAGAATAAGTTAACGGGTCGGGGAGGCGGAGGTCGGCGTCGCCGCCGGCTTCGCTGACGGAGGAGAGGCGCCTGCTGCTGCTAATTACGACTCATTACGTGCGCAGTGCGGCGCGGCCCGCCTACCCGCGCGATGCCTTTACTGTGGCGCTAATCTGTTTACGGGCAGGCCTCGGGGTGCAGCCAGCGCCGCAGCTGGTGTTTATTGACTGGCGGCCGGCTTCTCCCGTTTGCAGATGCGCCTGCCTCATTTCCATTCGCGGGCAGCGTAACCTAGCGGTGCGCGTCTATTTGTATGCAGGCGACGCGCGCGTACATCAGCGGCGCCATTGTGGCAACAGACGCCCGCGTCGCACCGAGTCGCGCCGGGTCGCGTTGCGACGGCAGCGGTCGCGACCGCCGGGCGCCGCAGCGTCTTTCACCGCCCTTCCAGAACAGTCGGCGATATTCCTGTACTGCGGCTTTTCGCGGATGATGCTGTAGTACACAGAGAAGTTGCAGCATTAGAAAATTGCAGCGGAATGCAGGAAGATCTGCAGCGGATAGGCACTTGGTGCAGGGACTGGCAACTGACCCTTAACATAGACAAATGTTATGTGCTGCGAATACATAGAAAGAAGGATCCTTTATTGTATGATTATTGAAAGGTGGCTACACTGAGTCACAGCGCCAGAGATTGCGCCAAACTGGGCAGTTGTAGTTCAGAATTTGCCGTGGGAAGTGCTTGTTGCGAGGATGTCGAGAGCAGTACTAGTTGAGAGCATGTCGTGTGCAGTTGTTCTTCTGCTGGCCGAGAGAGTTGATGCTGTTCGGTTGGTATAATGTATATATGGAAGATGTTGCAATGATCACAGTGTATTTTTCGTCAATATATATGGAGGTAACAAAAAAATTTTTATTTCAAATTTCCTAAATAACAATGTCTCTTGGTCACAGGTTCAGTCAACAAAGGATCTGGCTCGTGTTCATGTATTAGACTGTAATTCTGGTTTCTATGTGCAATTATAGTATTTCTGGTTTTTTAATTACTTCATTGTAAATGGTGTTTAAAATATCTTGTCGTATTGAGGAAAGAACCGTGCCAGATACGTGTACGTTGAATTACATTTCCGCACACAGAACAGTTACACTTGTGCTTTGTTGTTTCGTAACTTTTATAGTTGCTGGGGACTTAATTAATCAATTGTGTTAACGGAGCCGGCCGCGGTGGTCTAGCGGTTCTGGCGCTGCAGTCCGGAACCGCGGGACTGCTACGGTCGCAGGTTCGAATCCTGCCTCGGGCATTGGTGTGTGTGATGTCCTTAGGTTAGTTAGGTTTAAGTAGTTCTACGTTCTAGGGGACTTATGACCTAAGATGTTGAGTCCCATAGTGCTCAGAGCCATTTTTGTGTTAACGGAAATTTCCTTTCATTCTTTATTGTTATTTTATGCAGTCAGACTGCGTATTAATACTACTCAGGGCCAACCGGCTACGAAACGTCGTAACCGGACTCACAACTACTAAAATATTTGCATTTTTATATGATTAAGCCCCCATGCATTATATGATAGCGGAACAAACACTGGCAGCAGTTACTTCTGTAAAATATCTTGCAGTATGCGTACGGAACGATTTGAAATGGAATGATCATATAAAATTAATTTATGGTAAGGCGGGGGCCAGGTTGAGATTCATTGGGAGAGTCCTTAGAAAATGTAGTCCATCAACAAAGGAGGTGGCTTACAAAACACTCGTTCGACCTATACTTGAGTATTGCTCATCAGTGTGGGATCCGTACCAGGTCGGGTTGACGGAGGAGATAGAGAAGATCCAAAGAAGAGCGGCGCGTTTCGTCACAGGGTTATTTAGTAACCGTGATAGCGTTACGGAGATGTTTAGCAAACTCAAGTGGCAGACACTGCAAGAGAGGCGCTCTGCATCGCGGTGTAGCTTGCTGTCCAGTTTTCGAGAGGGTGCGTTTCTGGATGAGGTATCGAATATATTGCTTCCCCCTACTTACACCTCCCGAGGAGATAACGAATGTAAAATTAGAGAGATTCGAGCGCGCATGGAGGCTTTCCGGCAGTCGTTCTTCCCGCGAACCGTACGCGATTGGGACAGGAAACGGAGGTAATGACAGTGGCACGTAAAGTGCCCTCCGCCACACACCGTTCGGTGGCTTGCGGAATATAAATGTGGATGTAGAGGTAGAAGTGAAGCGCCGAATTCAACCGCGCAGCAAACTGGTGTTGCCGTGGGCACAAAACAAATTGACCGGTACTTACGCAGACTTCACGCGTGTCGAGTCATGGACGAAGATTGCATTGTTGGCGATTCCAAGCGACAGTTGCAACTAGCGCAGGCGCAGTGTTCTCCGCTTGGAGAAAGCGTACGTCCCGCAAATTATGTCTCTCGCTTACTTATGCACAGTTTATCACTTACCACCAGTACCGTAGGAGAAGAAGCTGAGGAGAACAGTCACTGTATTCTAGTGGTACAGTCTGCTTTCGGCTGCGGTGGGGCGAGGACGTCCGCTGCACCCCGCCGTGACGACCGTGAGCGCTTGCTCGTGCTTACCTTCTCGCTGCGCGAGTTGTATTTGTTCCAAGTTCAGCGCGACTATGGCACACACATAGTGCCACGATACGATCAAAATTACTTTCCAACCAGATCACGCGTGTCCTCGAGCCTATGAAATAGAATAGTTCATACGCGACAATCTACGTTTAGATCCGGCGACTGTCGTCGGATTACATTTTTCTATAACGGCAAGCGTGGTTTATGTTAAAATTACCAGTGCAGAGGTCTGCGCGACAGTGGTGTCTAAATACTCGAACTCACTCAGATTCAAACATTCTGACGGGCATATCGGTGTAGTGACGGTGGATCATGCAGGCATTGGCAAGGGTTTTTGAGCTCCCCTTCGAGGACCCAGAGGAAGTTGTCAAGGACGCCTTCCGACCATATGGCAATTTTATCAGCCACGTTGCAGAAAAGTGGCAAACTTTCTCGACGTATAAGGTCTACAATGATGTACACCAAATTAAACTTGAGCTCAAGAAACATGTGCCGTCCTATTTGAACATCGGTTGCTATCGTTCAATCATAATGTACGACGGTCAACCGCGTACCTTTTTCGGATGTGGGCAGGAAGGCCATGTTCGATCGAGCTACTTACAACGTAGAAACGCAGATACCAGTGGGAGACTCCGTTTCCACGACGGGGACTACAATCCTGCCCCTCACGTACGCTCAGACGACGATGCGCACCATAGGTGAGAACGAAACGGGCGATAGGACACATCCATTGACGTCAGAAGTACCAAGGGAGGAAGAGGAAGGACCCCCGATGACAACCCATATGTTGCCCCCTCCACAGCAACAACAGCAGCAACAGTCCCATGGAATCCAGACGCAACATAACATTCAGAACGCGATGAACGTGGACGCGAACATTGTCCCGGCCGCGGCTTTCCTAGCGGAAGGTGATACGACGCTGGATTGCCTCCCACATTCGGATACGGATGTCCACGTTCGAAAGCAGCGTTCGCCTCAACGACGCAAGCGACGTCGGTGGACCCCTTCTGACAATTGCCTCCTACACACGGCCGGTCAAGAAGGTGACATCTCATCAGACGGCATGGATGCTGCGCCTGCTGAGGATCTAAGTGGTGTAGACGGTTCACTTGCTCATACTACGAGTGCCCAGTTACTTCATGCACCACAGATGCAGCAGGTCGCGTCGATGGATGGCGCTCCGTCTACCTCTACCAAAGACGACGTGCGTGAGAGAGATTTAGCTGCCGATCAGCTACACAGCATCGTGTTGCACCCACTGTGGTCGGACGATGTTGAGGAACTCCCTGGAGAGGGCACGGGTGACAGGGGAGGGGGTGGCATTGGGGATGTCCCTCCTAGCGTGAAAGACTCATAATTTGTAACGGATTTGGTGGGTCCTGCATCTCTTGCGGTTATCTTCGATTGCCATGGCGTCTAACCTACGTGAAGAGGCTAGGCAGCACACCTTTTGCCCTGCCACAATCAATATCAACGCGATAAGGGCACCACACAAACTGACAATGTTACAACGCATGCTTGATGCGGCGGACATCGACGTGGCCCTCTTACAGGAAGTATGTGTCGCTAGTTTCCCTGACTTCTACGGATATACCGCCCACATCTCCAACGCCTCTTCTACCGATTGTGGTGTGGCTGTCCTGCTACGGGACGGCTTGGCGGCTACGGACGTACTGTACTTACCGAGTGCAATAGCCATGGCAGTAACTGTCATCGGTGTACGATTCATCAATGTATATGCTCCTTCAGGATCAGGGAGACGGAGAGATCGGGCCTGCTTTTTTTCGGAAGATATTACGCGTCTATTTATGGGCCGCATAGACGATATGGTGATCGGATGAGATTTTAATGTACATTATCTCCGTCTGAGCAGCAGCCACATCACGCCCCTTGTGCGGAATTGGAAATGTTAGTGTGTCACCTCCACCTGACCGACTCGTGGCGCCACATCCATTATACACCCATTATACAAGTCACTCATCAAGTCGGTTACACAGGAGTTAAGTCACAAGCACCCTTTCGACAGCGACTAAAGGAGCAGAGCTCTGGCCCACTGCATTCACCGACCACACAGCCTATATTTGCACCATTGCCCTCCAACCTGCACGTGTGTGGCGCAGTAGGCCACTGGAAACTGAACGTCGCCCATCTGGACGAGCCGGCATGTAAAGGTGCTATCGAAGAGTCGTGGAACGCGTTCTTACAGCGTCGTGGTCGTTACCGATCGACCCTCAGTTGGTGGATTGAATATGCGAAGCCTGCTCTTAGGTGCACCTTCACGGTCTACGGCCGGGAAGCGGCGGCATGGAGGAGGATCACGGAAAACTTTTATCACACCGTCCTACGGGAATGTCTTGCTATGGAGCCCTCACCTGACAGGCAGATCATAGTCAATCGCGCGAAAGCGCAGCTCGTCTCCTTAGCACGCCATCATTTACAGGGCGCTGTTATACGATCGCGTGCTCCAGACATAAAACAATCAGAAAGGCCACCTATGCACCACGTGCTCCTAGAACGCAGGAGGCGCCGTAGGGCACTGGTAACTGACATGATAACGGACGACGGACAACGCGTGGTAGAACAAGCAGATATAGCAGAAGCCCTCTCTGGGCATTACGCTCAACTTTATTCAGCAGTGCTCCCTGATATGGCGACGGTAGACACCGTTTCAGGACATGTTCACGGTACAGTTCCACCAGACATGGTACCGACTTTACTGGAAGAAGTGCCAGAAGAGGAAGTGCTCGACGCCATTGGTAAAGGTGCTCCCCATAAATCACCAGGAATCGATGGATTACCATCAGAGTTCTATCGAGACTTTAAACAGCTGTTGGTACCGTGTTGGGTTGAAATTTGTCAGAAATTGATGCCCCAGGGTATACCGTTGCCTGCACCGTTCGTGGAAGGAGTGATTGTCCCCATCCATAAGCATGGAAGACTGTACACGATGCCATGCTTGATTCCGATGTTGTTTCCCAGTGGTACGTAGTCGTTAATGGGAAGCTGGTGACGCAAGAACGTCTCTACAATATCCACGTGGCAGAATCTCCCAATTGTGTGGGTTGTAATACAGTATATTCTGACGAGCACCGCCTCAGCTGTGGAGAGGCGGAACCGGTTTGGCACCTAGTGCGGCAGATGTTGGCTTATCTCTTGCGAGTTAGGCCGGAGCATATATCTGTACGCACGTTATTGTTTCCGGATGAGACATTTCACCCCAAGACTAGAACCAACTCCGTCACCTGGATGCGTGGACATGCGATCCATTACCTCTGTCGTGACGGGCGCAAGAATTTACTTGACTTCTGCTCAAAGACATCAAGCTATTTCTCGGAATACCAGATATCAACAATGCTTCGCAAACTACCTATGGAGTGCCTTTCACAGCCCGCCGTGTAGCTGGAATGTTCCAGGCAGTGGCAGATGAGGTCAGACCGAACTGCAAGCGATCATATATTGAACAATCTTTATCAGTGGGCACAGTCGCTGGGAAGCCTAACTACGATGTGGTAGCTTTATTTTCATGTTATTTATGTTTACTATCTTCGATGGTGTCTTCATTCTGTTTTAGTTTTCCGGGCTTGATTAACTATGACTGTTCGCACATTGATATCTATATAAATAAATAAATATAAAAAAAACCAATAAAAAATAAAAAAATACCTTCCGCACCCTAGTATAAATACCCTTCCCCCCTCCTTTCCTCGTGTTTTTGTGGGTTGATTCACACACGTTAGTCCCGTATAGTGTAGTTTCTTCTCATTTAAAAGAAAAACAAAAAAAAGGTGGTTGTGATACTAGACTGTTGCATGGAGGGTCGTGAGTTCAAAACTCACCTGAACTGTGAAATTTTAATTTCTCTGTTCGGTTCGAGAATCAATAAAATGCACAGAAATGTGAAATAAAGGATAAACGAATAATTTAATAAAATGGTTCTTTTCTAACGTCTGTAAGTGATGTGCTTGACAGTGAATTATGTTGAATAATGTTTATTCAAGAAAGAACATCTCAAATAAACGGAAAGTGGTCGTGCGGTAATCAAGTATGATATGCAGGGGAATACTCTCCTAAAATGCAGTAAAGATACGTTGAAATCATTATTATAATGCTAGCAAAATCCCCAAACTAAATTTTAATCAAAGATACGCCAAAGCTAAGTCTTTGCCGTAATCACAGCACAAAAAACATTCACCATGTCAAAAGAGTTCAGAGTTCAACATGATGATACACACACGAGAAGACGAGTAGAAACCCATATTCTCTCTATACTCAGTTCCGTAATACAAGCGGAAAAAGTTAGAGTCCTGCTCTGGAGCACATTTAGACACCTCGAAATATAAAGTACCTTGAGAAATTAAAGTACTTTAGCGGCCTTCACTATTCAGAAAATATCGTTTACGCCATCAAAAACCACACAATACCACCGGCAGGTCTGTCTTGTTACAGAACAAACATCAAAGTGTCCAACATCGCTCCCTTCAGCTCTTCACTCGAAAAGTCCCAGCCATCTAATATCTAAACTGTTATTTTATTGGGATACCAGTTTCGGTGATTTACTAGGCTATCCTCATGCCCCTGACCGACGTGTAGGAAGAGTCCAGCCTCGGTTCTGGTCAAAGAAGGGACCAGCATTCAAATACCGGTATCTGTAGATTTCTGCTTGATACAGCGATCACTTCAATCATCATCTACCGACTGTTGAATAAACATAAGCTAGTGTCCTTGTACAATTGCTCTCACGTTAAATGACAACGAATTGTCGTTAAATATTGTTTAAAAAGTTATTTATATCATCTTGACAGAAGCGTCTTCTGGTTCTCTATTCAGCTGTAGTGTCTGCTAACACATCTGATCGGCCACTTTTAAATTAGCGCAGTTTTGAATAGTACTTGTAGTCAGCATTGAAATAAAGTTACTGGCAAAATATATAGAAGAAGTCATAATTCAATAAATAAAATAGTTACAGATGAGTGAATTCCACGAATGATAGGTATCAAGCAATGCTATCATATGAGATATTGTTTATTGAAACCGCATTAAGAGTTTAAAAGTTATTAATTCAGAGGTTCATTGTGAAAATTTTAAGTCACAGTAAACATTAACTTTTGCAGTTATAAAAATACTGAAATATTATTGTGTCATTGGATGCACCTCATTTTTCAGGAATTGATAATTTATTCAGATCTGCATTAATATTTGATTGTAGATTATTATATATTTTCAAAGAGTTGTAAAGGACCTCTTTCAGTTTATCTGACACACTGCAATTTTTGGTGCATTTCCTGCACAAAGACCAGGCTACCAACAGCCGTACAAATTCCCAGCTCTGGAGGTTACCCATTTCCGCTGACGCTGCTCGCCCCTGCACCTGTCTCGTCTGTACCGGTTGCTGGGGCTTTCCCAACCGCGGCGCTTTGGCTGGGGTGGTCACCAGCGCTCTGAGACCCAGGCACCCACTGGCCGTTTCATCTGACCTCCTACAAACTCAAGATGGCCAAATCGCTCGCCTACATACGCATAACTTTGCAAAGTTGACCCTGCCAACACTCAGTACAGGTATGGATCAAGGAAGGAAAGAGAGGGGAGGTGAAGATAATAATGATGATGATGTTTGATTTGGTGGAAGCTGAACTGCGCAGTTATCGGCGCCCATATAACGAATAATGGCGAAATGGTAAGGACAACACAAACACCCAGTCCCCTGGCAGAGAAAATCCCCAAACTGGCTGGGAATCGAACCCGGAACCCAGTGATCCAGAGGCAGCAACGCTAGCCACTAAACCACCAGATGTTGTGGACAAAGGGGGGGGGGGAGGGAGGGAGAGGGGAGGGTCACGACCATCCCGCATACAGTGAACAAACCACTCACTGACATAATCAAGTTAATGTGATTATATTCAAACATTTTATATATTTCATCGTTATTAGTGTTAAAATCCTTTGCATTTGTGTTATGTTAAATGTCGACGTGAAGCCAAATTATACACTGCCGGTAAAAAATTAATACACATGAAAAGACGATGTCGACTTTGATCCGATGACGGCATGTGGCACCTGGGGGATAGCAGATCGACTGACAATTGTTACAACGTCGGGTCCGCCAAAAGATAGTAGAAGAGCTATCAGTGTGCCATCTCTTTCTACTCTTTAATAGGCAATGCTCACAGCCAAAAGCCTTAGTGTGGTGCAAAGCTGTGAAGCAAGCAGGCAACCATACCACAGAGAGGCACACGTGCGTCCTACAGCCAACTGAGCGATTTTGCAAGGGGTCAGGTAGTGGACTTCCGAGTAGCATGATGGTCCTTTCGGAGAACTGCCACACAAGTTGGACGTCCTGCGTGATATGTGCAACAATGCTGGTATCAGTGGTCACGTCAACATTCACACCTGCAGACGTCCACCTGGATGTCCACGCAGCACAGTCGCCCACCAGGGTCGTCGTATTGTAAGGACAGCAGTGGCAGATCGTGCAGCCACCACAGAACAGGTAAGAGTGCTTGTGAGGCCAGACGTGTCGGCGCAAACTGTAGAGAATCCCTTGTTAGCAGTGGGACTACGGGCACGCGACCTTAGCACATCTTCCACACACGCCACAGCATCTACGTGCACGGTTCGACTGGTGCCGTCAGAGTGGTAGTCATGTGCACGAACAACATAGACCTGGTGGGCGCTGTCTCGTAAAATGCACTGGTCCAAGATACAGTGGTTCCACCCAAGGCATTATGG
The DNA here is from genome assembly GCF_023864275.1 of Schistocerca cancellata. Classification (NCBI taxonomy): domain Eukaryota; kingdom Metazoa; phylum Arthropoda; class Insecta; order Orthoptera; family Acrididae; genus Schistocerca; species Schistocerca cancellata. The sequence goes on from NC_064628.1 coordinate 486,126,947, forward strand.
TCTAGAGTGCGATAAGCTACAACTCTCGTTCACCTTTGGTGTTTCTGGAACAGACACTAACCATCGCTCGGTACGTGCAGAATGTTGTTAGACCCGTACTTTTGCCGTTCTTCCAACAGTAATTTGATACATTGTTCGAAGAGGCTAAAGCTCGCCCACACACTGCCCGTGGAACTCAACATGCTCTGAAAGAAGTCAGCAACTTCCTCGCCCAGCACAATTTTTGGATGTGTCTCCAATCAAGCACGTTTGTGTTATATGGGACAAGAAGTGGCTCATGTGACTGTACAACCAACAACTCATACAGAACTACGTGAAAAGGCCGAGCAGGCTTGGCATGACGTATCCCAGGACAGTATTCGCAATCTGTATGATCGACTGGACGCCAGAATCAGCACCTGCTCTGCCACCCGCGGAGGTTACACCACGTACTAACCAATATGGGTGTTTCAGCGTGGAAGATATTTGGTACCTAACACCCGCTTATGCTATATGTAACTGTAATCATTTCATGTACTCCATATGCACTGTTGCGACATAAATTCTGAGTGAATTTGAAACATCTAAAATGGTGTACTAATTTTTTACCAGTAGTGTATTTGAGGTGGGGTGTGGGCTAAAGGTAAAGTTCAGCGTTCTGGACCTAGACGGGCCAATCATGCCCGATCGAAGCGCTTCATTCTCTGTTACTGGCGTCATTGTGTGCGACATGGAGGGACTTGTGTTCTTCACACCGCTCTCCAGTTTCTCGATCTTGAAACCACTACCAATCCATTGAATAGCTGCTCCGTCGACAGTACGAAGCTGCGAGTACCCCATACCAGTCACATCGAGGGGGGGGGGGAGGGAGTGTCCGGATATGCAGTGAAATACACCGACCCATCTCATCATCCCAACCTAAATCGTACCCTGAATCCGCTTCCCTGGCTCTGCAGCCAAGCACTACCAGAAACCTATAGTATTGTCAATGCGTTTCTGAGCGAATATAAGCCGTTTACGTGAGTGCGAGTTCTTATTGCTCATGGTTGACGATTAAGTGCAGAGTTGTGATACAGTTTTCACTGTACTGAGGCGTTGTGATAGTATGTTCTGAACTGTTTTCAGCGAAATATGGTGGTTTGCTGTACGATGGCATGTTGTACTAACCACTGCTGGGAACTAAGTTGGGATTTGTGTTTCATACATTTCCTAAGCAATATCAGACGAAACAAGAGTCGTTAAACGCTCGTAAGCATGATGGTTCGTTATCAGTTGATAATGCTTGTGTGTGGTCAGTACATCTTGCTGATATGGTCTATGAAAGGAATTTGAACTCTTTCCTCTTATTCCGAAATGCAAAATTAAGACTGATGCTGGTACAACTCTGCAACTGCCTTCCTTTGTAGTTGATTTAGAGAGCAATAGTGAGCCTGATAACGAGACAGAAACTGTACTTGAAAAATAAAGTTACTATAAAGAAGTAGAAGAGATTTTACGCTTAAATAGATTACCATTTAATGAAGAAACTACTAGTAGAGAAAACAGTATCTGTGAAAACAAACAGTGCCGTAAATGCGACAATGTTCATTCATGACATCAGTTAGAAGTTATATAAATATTCGAACTTCCATTTGAACTCCCACAGAAGACGTATAGTCGGCTCTTCACCCGTTTCTCACGGTACAATAGCCATGTCGCAGGAAGATGGATGCAATTCCGAACGTATATTTCGACGGGACGTTAAACACTAATATCCTCCTCCTCCCGAACGTATCCAGTCCTGAGCGGAGTCCAACACTTCCGAATTGAACTTAAAAGACATCTTCCCTTACATCTATATATCGGTGGCAGCCGCGTCGCATCATCGTCATTTACGACGGACGACCAAAGATCTGTGCCGGATGTGGGAAGGAGGGTCACATCCGATCCCAGCGCATCCAACGGCGGATCACACAACTGCCGCTTGCTGACAGGCGCTGCCGATGTCGCCGACGCTGCTTCCCGCGACTTACGTTATCGCCCTGAAGGCTGCTGCCACTTCCCTCGGCATCCAATACTCCCTCATAATACAACACAGCATCCTCTAAAGCACCCGAAGACGAAACGCTCATTCTAAGTGTCACGGACTCCATTCCGACAGCGCCGTCCCCGTCGGCTGATGACGATGTCCATGATGACGTAATGGCGACAGACTCGACGATCGTGCCAGCTGCGTCTTTCTGCCGAAGCGTTGTGAGTCGCTGCCTCCGTCTGACATGGAAGGCCACATCACGAAGCAAAGATCACCAAAGCGCCTAATCGAAGGCAGAGGAACTTCAGGACGGGGTGAGAACCAGCCACTGGAGGACGAGGGGTTCCCCCTGCCAAGATGACGCTCCGACGGAGGAAACTGTCACCGGTTGCAACGTGGGAACAGAGAGTGGGACTGAGCATGTTTTATCGTGCCCACATATGAGCGAACAGATGTCGATGTGCGAGACAGTTGCTGCCCTCCACATGCTAGACTGCAGGCACCATCCCGTGTACTAAGCAGACGATGGAAGATGTTCTTGGGTGGAGAGCGCAAACGTGGGATGTGGAAGATTAATATGGCACACCTCCAGGACCCGGAATGCTGTCAGACCATCGCCGCCGGATTGGCGACTGGCGGAGTGCGAAAGACGTCTTCCTCGGCACCCTTCGATGTTGGCATAGTGGATGGAATGCGAGTGGGGGAGGGGGCGGGGAGGACGACGACGACGCGTAAGTTACATCGACGGCACTTTGGATCGGTTACAACCGATATGGTTGGGATGTTTGGAGATGACGATGCAGCATGACACACAATTCCGGCCTAATGAATAAATAGCTCAGTTCGACGACAACCTTATAGTATCGCCACATTTAACCTCAGCTCAACGCCGAAGTTCTACCCGCTGCAAGATATGGTTCGTGCTTTAGATACCGACTTTACTTTGCTGCAAGAAGTGCGCTTCTCACCTCTCCCTGACTTCTATGGGTATGCAATATGTATGACATCCTGTGATCAGACTGGCAGCGGTTCAGCGATGTAAATGCGTGACTATACTGAAATCGAAGATGTGACGTAACTCCCTTCGGCCAGAGCATTGGCGATCACGTCGCTGGGTACAAGTATTATTAACGTTTACGCTCCATCAGCAACTGACGGACACCGCGAGAGATAGACGTTCTACTCAGAGGAAATCACCCCCTTCTTTTCATGGTGGCTACGATCAATATATCTTCGACAGCAATATTAACTCTGTGCTCTTCCCCACATTTTTCGACTTGTCAAGAACTTCGGATATTGGTGCGAGGTCTGCTTCTCATCAATACTTTGCAGAAAGTGCAAGCTGACCACCCCAGTCATTCGCCTAGTCGTTTAGATTGCATCTATGTCTCACGTGAGCTAGCCCTGAGAGTGCTGGACAAGGAACGATGGCCGCTTGTTCAGACCATAAGTGCCTTCATATGCATGGTCACCCTCCAGCAACAAAGTGTAGGGCGCAGCCGTGGGATGTGGAAGATCAATGTGGCACACCTCCAGGACGGAATGCCATCAGATCATCGCCGCCACGTTGGCGCACTACGAAAGACGTCTTCCACGGCACCGTTCGATGTTGGCATGGTGGATGGAATGTGCAAAACCAGCGCTGTGCCGTTCGTTAATACAGTATGGAAAGCACATTGCAGCGTGGAAATATTATACTTTGGACGACTGTTACACAATGCTTTACGATCTCGCATTCCAGTCGCCTTCACCAGACCTACAGATATCAAGTCGCCGAATTAAAGCTAAAATATTGTCGCTTACAAGGCGTAAATTGGAAGGGGTCGTCGTGCGTTCGCAGAGTCAAGACCGAGTAAGTGGTGAAAGACCATATGTGCACCACAACGTGCACTATAGTCTTGACGCCGACAACAGCTAGTCACGAACCTCACTTTGTCAGATAGTCGATCCTTAACCACCCGGACGGCCATTATGGGACACTTTGCAGGCCATTATCGACGTTTTTACCAAGAGGAGAATATAGAGGAGTGGGACGATAGCGGCATTTTGCAGCACGTGTCACGCACCCTCGACGACACAGCAGCATCGTCGTCTTTAGCAGAGATTACGCAGGACGAATTTGAGGACGTACTAAACGAGGGTGCGCTTAAGAAGTCGCCTGGGCAGATTGACTTTCCGAGCCCCGATGATGCCACGTTGGATCACTGCGTACCAAGAGCTGATGTCTCCCAATTTTTGTGTGTCGCCTGCCTTCGTCTATGGACGAGTCATTTCGATACATAAGCTTTCAAGAGGTCGGACGATAGAGGACTACCGCTCGATTTAAATGTTACATTCAGAATATAAGATCTTTGCCTGGCTTCTGGCAGCGCACCTAAAGAAGGTCCTGCCACTAATCCTGTCAGTGGAGCAAACGGCACAAGGAGGAGAAATAAGTGTGCAAATGCCCACTGGCGAATGTAGCGATTTGATACCTCTCACCACATCCTGTCACCTTAGATCTACTGTGATTTGAATTGTCTTTCGACAGAGTGCACCACACGTTTTTTTCGTCAGTTGTAACCTGCATGGGCTTCTCACCTGACATCTTCAAAGTAGTTTTGAGTCTCTTACGCGCAGAATTATTCGATGTTCTGGTAAGTGGTTGTACAGTGTTCCCAGTCCGGCATTCGGTTCGTCAACGATGTCCACTGGCCACGATATCTTACAGAATCGCGCTGCAACCACTCATAGCAGGGCTGAAACCAAGACTTCTGGGGATTACGTTGAGGGGACATACCTTCCACTGCAGAGTGTATGCTGACGACCTTCTACGGCTGTTCCAGACAAGTGATAAAGAGTGATCTGTGGTTCAATGGATTAAGCATATTGATTGGCAGCGATAAGCCACACGAATGTAGCCAAGTAGGCGGCGATGCACATTGGCAGGGGCCTGCAGGAGGGCTGCATGGTACTCCTCCCACAGGTAGACATGATCAGATATTTGGGCATTACATTTACACAGTATGTGCATCGCATAGGTACCATCAACTATAGACTGCAGGTGACATGCACAGAAGTCTACCAGAAAATACTTCGACACATGTACCTCCTACAGGGTGTCGAATATCTTAACCTTCACGTGATTACCAAGCTGATACACATGGCTCAAGTTCTTCCACTACCGACATTGATGGCATACAGACTGCAGGCAGCATTTGGATTCTAGCTTACTGCTGAATTGGTGTTGAAAGTCAGCTACGACTCCCTCACGCTTCCTCTTTGGTAGGACAAACTGGAGCTCACCCACTCTGATAGAGGAACTGATGCCGGCCTCCATCCTGCCATCTGTTACGACTGTGCTCATCTCTTTTCCACATCTCAGCATTCAAACTTGAATATCGTTATGTGAACCCCATCACTCTAGAACCGAAGGAGAGAGGCGTCTATCGTTGCTGCCGAGATCCATCCTTGCAATGTGGCTGAGAGTGAAAGCCCAGCCACACTATGGCCTGTCCCTAAATGGATACAAGCAATGTGGTACGACGTGTTTAACCGAAGTTACGTGACAAGACGCAGATTGCACGCTGTCGGGATGACGGATTTTCTCCTCTGATCACAGTGCCACCTCCAGGGCATTGATGAATACTGTTTAATATGTGGATCAGTTTTTGACGTATGTATGCTGGTGCAGAAGATCCTCGCCTGTTACACAGTTTAAATCCATGTCCATTAACTACTTATACCTCGACGATGAGAAGATGGATCTTGACTAGTGGCAATATCTCCAAGGTAATCATAGCACACAGCTAGCCGCGCGGTCTAACGCGCTGTTTCCCGAGCGGGAAGGCGTGCCGCTCCCTGGCACGAATCCGCCTGGCGGATTAGTGTCGAGCTCCGCTGTGCCTGTCAGCCTGTGGATGGTTTTTAAGATGGTTTTCAATCTGCCTCGGCGAATGCGGGCTGGTTCCCCTTATTCCGACTCAGTTACACCGTGGCGGCGATTGCTGCGCAAACACTGTCTCCACGTACGTGTACACCATAATTACTCTACCACGCAAACACTGGGGTTACACTAGTCTGGTATGAGACGTTCCCTGGTGGGGGGAGGGGGGGGGGGGTCCACTGGGGGCCGAACCGCACAATAAGCCGGGGTTCGGTGTGGGGTGGTGGTGAGTTGGGTGGACTACTGTGGCCTGTTGTAGGGCTGTGAACCACTGAGTGCTACAGCATGACGAAGCGGTCTAGGTCCCTGGTTCAGTACACAATACACACACACACACACACACACACACACACACACACTCTCTCTCTCTCTCTCTCTCTCTCTCTCTCTCTCCCTCTTGGCTATCAATAGCTCTTCACAAATTATTTGTGCAGTGTCTTTGTAAACCCCCCTTTACACTTGAGGGGTACTGGGCAGATGACAACCCCATCCGTGCAGTGGACCTTGATACGAAGGAAAATGTGATCGATTTAGTACCAATGAACATTATCCACGGGTGAGAAGTCCACATGGGATGGCATGCAGGATTTGTTTTTCATCATTATTTAATATCTTTTGTTGCTGTTGTTTAAGCAATACAAATATAACTGTACCAGTTTCCATGATCTTATTTTTTTCTTACGTTTTTGAGCTCACGGTGTGCTGGAATATGGACAAAAAAGTAAATGTCATTAAATTTTATTTCTTGTTGAGTTGATTATGATATTAAATTGTGATGATTAAAAGAAAAAATTTGTAATAACATTGTACACGTAATTTTTGAGTATAAGGCAAAATAATAAAAACATATAGTAATAAAAACGTCCTCGGACCCGGGATCGAGCACTGCCACTGCTTAAGCTTTGAATAAAAAATGGCTCTGAGCACTAAGCGACTTAACTTCTGAGGTCACCAGTCACCTAGAACTTAGAACTACTTAAACCTAACTAATCTAAGAACATCACACACGTGGTATTAAATTGTGATGATTAAAAGAAAAAAATTGTAATAACATTGTACACGTAATTTTGGAGTATAAGACAAAATAATAAAAACATATAGTAATAAAAACGTCCTCGGACCCGGGATCGAGCACTGCCACTGCTTAAGCTTTGAATAAAAAATGGCTCTGAGCACTAAGCGACTTAACTTCTGAGGTCACCAGTCACCTAGAACTTAGAACTACTTAAACCTAACTAATCTAAGAACATCACACACGTGGTATTAAATTGTGATGATTAAAAGAAAAAAATTGTAATAACATTGTACACGTAATTTTGGAGTATAAGACAAAATAATAAAAACATATAGTAATAAAAACGTCCTCGGACCCGGGATCGAGCACTGCCACTGCTTAAGCTTTGAATAAAAAATGGCTCTGAGCACTATGCGACTTAACTTCTGAGGTCATCAGTCACCTAGAACTTAGAACTACTTAAACCTAACTAACCTAAGAACATCACACACATCCATGCCCGAGGCAGGATTCGAACCTGCGACCGTAGCGGTCGCTCGGTTCCAGACTTTAGCGCCTAGAACTGCACGGCCACTCTGGCCGGCTTTGAATAAAACTCATCATCATTAGCAGCCGAAGACTTCTGGCATAACAAGTCACCTTAATTCTGCCAACGGCCTTGTCAATGAGGGCGGAGGAGGGGACGTACTCTCTTTCTCTTAGGGTGGGAAACTGCCCGTAAAAGGCAGAAGAATGATTAGTGATCAACAGCATGAGGATTCCAAAGGCAATGGCGGTGTATTGAAGACACATAACATATGTCCACAGAACACGTGGCCTGTAATTGGAAAAGCGTTATTATTGTTCCAGATCTCCGGGAGGGTATGCCAAGGGAGGGGTGACCATACGAAAAATATTGCTTAACCAACGAAAGGATAACGTTCGACGAGATGGGGCGTGGAATGTCAGAAGCTAGAGCGGGACAGGGAACCTAAAAAATCTGGAAAGTAGAATTTTAAGGATCACTCTAGATATAATAGGCATCATTGAAGTGAAATGAAAACAAGGATTTCTGGTCAGATGGATAAGGGCAATTTCAACATCAGCAGAAAATGGTATAACAGGAGTAAAATTAATTAAGAATAGAAAGCTGGAAAAGAAAGTGGCTTACGGTGAAGAGCTCGTTGATAGGGTCGCCCACAATCGATAGCAAACCAACATGGATAACAACAGTTAAGGTATACATGCCGACGTCGCAAGCAGAAGATGAAGAGATGAATTATATGACGATTAGCGCACGTAATTCAGTACAAAAGAGAGATGAAAATTTGATAGTCAAGGGAGATTGGAATGCCGTCGTAAGGGAAGAAGTAGAAGAAAAGATTACGGAGGACCATGGGTTCGTCGGTATGAATGAGAGAGGAGGACGACTAATTGAGTTCTGAAATAAATTTAAGATGGTAACACTGAATACTCTGTTCAAGAAACACAAGAGGAGGAGGTATACTTGGAAAAGGCCGGGAGGTATAGGAAGATTTCAGTTAGATTACATCATGGTCAGGTAGAGACTCCGAAATGAGATATTGGATTGGAAGGCGTGCCCAGGGGAATATATAGACTCAATCAGAATTTGGTGATGATGAAGAGTAGTCTGAGGTTTAAGATACTAGTCAGGAAGAACGAATGCGCAAAGAAGTGTGATACGGAAGTACTAAAGAATGAAGAGATACGCTTGAAGTTTTCTGAGGCTATAAATACTGCGATAAGGAATAGGTCAGTAGGCAGTTCCGTTGAACAGGAATGGACGTATATAAAAACGGCAGTCATAGACGCTGGAGAGAAAAACGTAGGTACAAGGAAGGTAACTGCGAAGAAATCGTGGATAACGGAAGAAACTGATCGATGAAAGAAGGGAGTACAAAAATATTCAGGAAATATCAGGAATACAGAAATACAAGTCACTTAGGAATGAAATAAATAAGAAGCTTAGGAGAAATGCTGACATGAAGAATTTGAAAAAATCAAAAAAGAAATGATTGTCAGGACTGACTCAGCATATAGAAAAAGCAAGGGTGGTAACATTAAGAGTGCAATGGGAATTCCACTGTTAAATGCAGGAAGAGAGCGAATAGGTAGAAAGAGTATACTGAAGATCTCTACGAGGGAAAGCACTTATCTGATGACTTGACAGAAGAGGTAATGGGACTCGATAGGAAATTCAGTGTTAGAATTTAGAATAGCTTTGGAAGACTTAAAATCAAACAAGGCAGACGGGATGGATAACATTCCTTAGGATTATCTGAAATCACAGGGAGAAGTGGCAACAAAACAGTTATTCACTTGGTGTGTACAATGTATGAGACTGGCGATATGCCATCAGTCTTTCGAAAACACACAATCCACACAGTTCCGAAGAGTGAAAGAGCCGAAAAATGAGTGAATTATCGCACAATCGGCTGAACAGCTCATGCATCCAAGTTGCTGACTAGAATAATATACAGAAGAATGGAAGATAAAACTGAAGATCTATCAGATGACGATCAGATTGGGTTTCGGAAAAGTAAATGCACCAGAAAGGCAGTTCTAGCTTTGCCGTTATTAATGGAAGCAAGACTGAAGTAAAATCGAGACACGTTAGTAGAATTTGGCGAGCTGGAAAAAGTGTTCCACAGTGTCATAGGGCGTAATATTTTCGAAATCTTGACAAAAATAGGGATGAGCTATAGGGAAAGGCGGACAGTATACATGATCTTCAAGAAACACGAGAGAACAATAAGAATGGTAGTCGAAGAACGAAGTACTCGGTTTAAAAAGGGTATATGACAGGGATGTAGTCTTTCACCCCTGCTGTTCAATCTAAACGTCGAAGAAGCAATGGCAGAAGTAAAAGAGAGGTTCAATAATGAGATTCAAATTCAGAGTGAAATGTTAAAAATATTAAAATTCGATGACCTCATCGCTATCCTGAGTGAAAGTGAAAAACCATCACAGGACGTATTGAATGGAATGAGCAGTTTAATGAGTACAGAATATGGATTGAGAGTAATGAGAAGCAGCATAAATGAGAACAGAGAGAAATGTAACGTCAGAACTGGTGATCAGTCAAGGAATTCTGCTACATAGGCAGCAAAGTAACCCAAGACGGACGGAACAAGGAGGACATAAAAAGCACTGGCAAAAAGGGCATTCCCGGCAAGGAGGAGTCTACTAACACCAAACATAGGTCTCAATTTGAGGAATAAATTCCTGAGAATGTACGTCTCAGAGAGAGACACGGACATTGGGAAAACGAGAAAAAATGGGAATAGAAGCATTTGAGACGTGGTGCTACAGAAGAATGTGGAAAATTAGGTAGTCATCGTTATTTGCCGTTGATTTTTTACATAAAGGAATAGGCCTTATGTCTTATACATAATACTGATATGTTTAACATGTGTTTCCTGTGTTTTATTAAATGCTCAATTGCGGATATTTATACTTAATTATACGCACAATTAAAAGCGTTTATATTGAATTACCTTCACAACTGCAAACATTTAGCCATGTATTTTAAATTTGAATATATTTTTACATTTTTTTCATCAAAACATTCTGTTACATTATAAAATGGATTTTCAGCCAGCCAGCTGTGCAGTATTCTTTGAGATAGTTTAGAAGGCTGTGTCTCAGAATATCCATTTTAATTTTACCTCTGGCGATATGTTGGTGTATATCTCCTGTTATAAGAAATTGTTTGATATTTGTTTTAATGTGTAATAATGAGTCATAGATATACAGATTTACAATTGTACGTAAATTGAGTTTTCTAAAAAGAGATCGGCAGTGATCTCTTGGTCGATCCCTAAACATTGACCTTACAAGTGTTTTTCTTTTTTTTTCCCCTTGTATCTTCAATATATCAGCTATATGTGTGGAGTGGCCCCATACTAACAGTCCGCAAGAAATATGAGACAGGAACAGGCCAAAACATGTCAGTCTTAATTAGTTAGGAGTAACTAAATCTCTCAGTTTCCACATTAGGTATGTTAGCTTCATTTTTTTTTTTGTGACTCCCCAGCTCAATCTGGGGTCAATATGGAATCTAAAAATGTAACAGTTCTAGTTTCTGTGTCATTAGACAGTCGTAACAGAAGATTATGGGTCTTTTCAGTACTATACAGCAGTTTGTTGGAGGAGAACTATTGTACTGGCCGGTCGGAGTGGCCGAGCGGTTCTAGGCGCTGCAGTCAGGAACCGCGCGACCGCTACGGTCGCAGTTTCGAACAGGTTCGAACCCTGCCTCAGGCATGGATGTGTGTGATGTCCTTAGGTTGGTTAGGTTTGAGTAGTTCTAAGTTCTAGGGGACTGATGACCTCAGTAGTTAAGTCCCATAGTGCTCAGAGCCATTTGAACTATTGCACTGCAGCATTTAGTGAGTCCAATGACATTTGTTGTAATGCTCATGTGTCCTAGTGAGTTGCAATTATTGTTGTGCCATCCGCATAGAAGACCACAGATTGAGGGACGTGATGTGGCAAATCATTGATGGCAATTATGAGAAAGAAAGGTTCCAAACATTTATCCCTGAGGTACCACTGTCTCTACCATTTTCATTAGTGAATATCTGTTTTTCACTGAAACATATTGTTTTCTGTTTCTTACGTATGAAGCAATTATTTTTAGTGCTGTAGTTTGTACTCAATAAAATTCAAGTTTCTCAATCAATGTTTCATAAGGGATGCAACCAAAGGCCTTACTTAGGTCACATAAAACTAAGAGAGGATTTACCCCTATTTTCAGAAGCAAGAACTGCTGAGGTGGTATTTTTTCCTTGTCTGTAAGCAAACTGTTTTTTCGAAAGGAGATTATTTTCTTCAAAATAATCACTTAATTAATTAAATATAAGAATTTCAAATATTTTGTAAATTACAGCAATTATTGAGACTGTGTAGTAATTTTGGGGGAGATTTATTGTCTCGTTCTTCAAAAACTGGTATAGCTTTGGTTATTTTTAATAATGCAGGGAAAATTCCGAACTGAAGACGTTTGTTAAAAATGAAGGCTGGTAAGGTAAGGTATGAGGGGGTTCTTTGCAGAATCGGCGAGGAAAGAAATATATGGAAAATACTGACAAGAAGAAGGGACAATATGACAGAACGTCTGCTAAGACATCAGGAAATAACTTCCATGTTACTACAGTTAAAAGCTGTAGAGGAAGGTAGAGATTGGGATACATCAGGCAAATAATTGAGGACATAGGTTCGAAGTGTTAGTCTGAGATCAAAAGGTTGGCACAGGAGAGGAGTTCATGACAGGCTGCTCCAAACCAATCAGATGGCTGATGACCCGACATTGCCTGGGTATGTGGTACGTGTTTATTCCCGTCTTTTACTAGTTCATATCCTCCTACCTTCTCTCTCTGTCCATCTCCTCCTCCCCCTTCTCTGTCCCCCCAGACTCTCTGCCCATCTTCTACCGCTGTCTCTGTCTATTTTCTCCTGCCCCTCTCTCTGTCCATTTACTCCTCTCCCTCTCCATTTCCTCCTCTTTCCCGTCTCTGTCGACCTCTTCCTTTCCCCTCTCTCTCTCGACCACCTTCTCTTCCATTTCTCTTCCCATATGCTCCGCTCCTACGCTCTGTCCATCTCTTCCTCTCCCCTTTCTCTCTGTCCATCTGCCCTCAACGCTCTGTCCATTTCCCCTCCCTTCTTTCTGTCCTTGTTGTGCAGCTACCTATGTGTGTCCGTTTGCTCCTCGATTCCTTTCAGATTTATTTAACGTATTTCACACATGTTTGTACACATATTTCACCTGTCGTTCTATCGAATTTCGTCGTACAACAATATAACTTTCAGATACACCCAGTAGTATGTATGATTACTGTCTGCGAACTATGTTGAGAATAGATGTAGCAGCAAACAAGTAATAAAAGGTCATGCCTTATGCGGCGGTCAAGCCTGATGCGACAAACTTTTTACATGAACACTGAAAATGTAGTAAGCGATAATCTTTTCTTTCATCATTTTGTGTGTGGGTGGGGGTGGGGGGGGAGGGGGGGGGGAGTGGCAGAGAGAAAAAGTTCCGTAAAGGTTTGAAGCTATGTGTAAAGATTTTGAAAGTCACTAAGCGCTCTCATTTATTCGATGAACTTAGTTGGCTGTTTGCGCATCATGAGCTACGTTTCCTTTGCAGCCTCATCTCCAGTGCTTTGCAATATTGGTGGGACTTACCCCCACGGTGATTCTTTCCAGTCGGTAAGAGATTAAGTGATATGTGTAACAAGTTTGCTTTGAAATCGATCTAGCGGTTTAAGAGGAGATGTGCAGCGTACATACCTACATACATACGTACATACATGCACTTTTATAGTATGCATGAATGTGTATAGAAATTCCGTCGATTGAGTCTCCTAGCGGATGAAGGCCGTACATCGTTGCTTGTACAGGTTGGGTCCATTGAAATGATAGCATCAAAGAGAAAATGGCACTTTGATGGAGCAAGATAATAAATAAATGTTGAAAATTCATCTGAACATCAACCCTTGCTAGATACAAGTCACTGTACTGCCACCTTCTTAATCCATATGCTGAAGGCATACTTTCAACTAATACCCGACTGCTATCAACAGTGAGGGTGTTAAGGTCAAATGCAGTGCTTTTGGACGAAAGTACACAACGAAGAATTTTGACGTTGGTTTCCCATGCGAAATGCTCCTGAGCTAAGCAACGGCGCTGCCATTTGATGGTGGAGTGCTTCTACATCTACATAGCAACTCTGCAATTCACATTTAAGCCTCTGGTAGAGGGTGCTTCGAACCACTTTGACACTATTTTTGTAGCGTTACACTCTCTAACAGCTCGTGGGAAAAATGTAACTTACATCTTTCTGCGTGAGCTCTGATTTATTCTATTACGATGGTCATTCGTCCGTATATAGGTTGGTACTATAAAATATTTTCGTATTCAGAGGAGAAACTTTGTAGCTGAAATTTCGTGAAGAGCTCTCACGTTACGTTAGATGACGGTCGTGTCTTAACATAACATCTCCGCTGGTCATTGCTAGACACTGGTCTCAAGATAGTCTTACATTGACTGAAACTGGCCACCACTTTAATGAATGTTTTTTAAGCGATCAAGAGAGTTTTAATTTGGAAAAAATATTTCATTTAGATCGCTGTCCCTCTAATGATATTTATTTCTTTTTCCATTGTTCAGCTATTAACACCGCTGTCTTAACCCACCTGAAAGCACATTCGTGTGAGGATTGGGCGTCGGGACGGCAATAACTTGCTCCAGCACCTCAGTGTCCGCAGACCGCGCCAAAAGATCCTTTCGCTGAAGTCCGAGCTCAGCGTTGAAAATGAAACAAACAAACAAATAAATACAAACATTTTGTAGTATTTTACAAAACACACTTAAAATAACAAAATTATTAAACATTCACTGAAGTAAATGACGTGACTAACTGAATAATATATCGTGAGGGCGGCATAATTTGTAGTGGAACACCTTCAAGTGTTGAAACAACATCACCTTCTGTAGGAAATGGCTCGGTTGATCACAAAAGGATCACCTTCTCTCAGCTTCTGAAACACACTATAAAACCACCACCTCAACCCCAGAGAGCACATGACTTAGCACCTCAGCGCCACGTGGACCGCCTACCCGATTACGCGACCTCCGGATCGCTTGACGCAATAAACATTTAGGCCTGCCAACCAATGCGAATCATGAGAATAATGAAGAGATGTTCATTATCCATGTCCTAACGGTTTGTAGCACTTCTGTAAGCTGCTTCTTGCTGTGTGACTTTTGCAAGTTTTTTCCTTGCGAAGTATAGAGGAAAACGCTGAGATTCATTAGAAAAATACTCGCCATTTGAAATCAGCTTAGTCACCTCCGACCACCAATAATTTAGAAAACGATATTGCAGTGCCTCTGTTATTCCGATTACGATGCCAAGTTCCTTTGGACATGCATGCATGTCCAAAGAAACAGGCACTGTGGTGAACACAGTCGTTAGGAACCACATCAAATGAATACGCAATTGAGAATAAGGGCTACCATCAGCTGTAGAATGGAAAGACGACAATGAAAATATGTGCCTGACCGAGACTCAATCCCGGATTTCCCGCTTATCGTGAAAGGTCGCTTTACCATTTGCTATCCGTGCATGACTCACTGCTAGTGTGGGCTAGACACAAGCTTCCATATCGTCAACCATGAGGCCACGACCTGAACTCGTACATCCATTATGTATATTCCCGTGCTGGTCAGACGTTATATTTGAAAGTCGTTTGCCCGGTATCGGCAGATAAATACGATATGAAAATTTATGCCGGACCGGGACTCGAACCGGGATTTGAGGACATATGGAAGTTCGGGTCTGGCCGCGAGTCGTGCACGGATAGCCAAATGGTAAAGCGACCGCTCGCGATAAGCGGGAAATCCGGGTTCGAGTCTCGGCAGGCAGATATTATCGTTATCGTCATTTCATTCTACAGCTGATGGTAGTCATCATTCGCAGTTGTGAATTCATTTGATTTGACCCATCTAGAACGTTTAGGGAAAGATCAACCCATCGCTATCAGTTCGAACAAAACCCGCCTTCGTTTCTCGGCGGGCTCTGCTGTCCACAACTGTTCATAGAGCCTGCACACGGGCGCGGCCAGGAAACGATACGTTACAACTTGACTGTCGACTAAATCGTGCACGATCGTACTCTCGCCCACATGCTGCTTTCTCGTTTACGGGAGATACTAAATCACTGGCCACGGGGCTAAATTACTGATCCAGTGTAAACCATACCGCACGGTCATCGACAGCAATCCGCACGGTGCTAATTGTTTCAATGGCTCTCAACACCAACAACAGCGCCGAAGTGGCGTGCATTAGCAGGGAGGCAGCAAAAATATTGCAGGCCTCGCCAGACGGACCAAGCGTTATAGCCGACGCCGGTTGGTGAGTCGACCTCTCGGCGTGAATTATGGCGGTGCCGCGGCAGCTGTGGTTGCTATAAAGCGGCTCTGATGAGCACACTCACACACACATACACACACACACACAAACACACACACACACACTTTCATCGGCGTGGCTCGGTGCGAAGGCGAGCAAGCCCCTGGCGTGAAGAAGACCGGCTGACCTAGCGGGCACAGCCGGCCGAGTGTCCTCGCCATTTAGAGACGCTGTCCGCGAATTTGCGGAGGGCGCCACCTGCCGCCGGCCAGAGAGGCTTGATGAAAGCGACAGACGCCGTTCTAGGAGTGCAAGCCGAATGCAAGCGCGCAGAGCGAAACTGTAAACTTATAAAAAATAACCAGACCTCTCACAGGCGCTAGTGTAGCGCTCCCATGCTAAAGCCTCCTATTACAAGGTAACGCTGTGTTTGTGCTCTGTAATGATGGTAAACGTGTGATAAAACGTTGCGTACACTATGACTTAACAGATGCAGATAAGGTCCGAAAGGAATCAGTATCCTTATTATTAAAAAAAAATGGAAATGTAGTGGCTAGTTCAAGTCACACTGCAGATTACAAATTCTCAAGCTAGTTGAATGAACAAAACAATAAACTGAGGGAAGTAAGGTAGACAGAATAATGCCACACAAAAATAAAGACTGGAAAATAATCCCAAAAAGACAGTCGCAGAATTTGTACCAGGAAATATTAAACAAGAATCAAAAGATATATGGATATGGTGTCTGTTCTTTCGGACATGTCCATGGCCTTCTTCTTCTGTGCGACTGCACACATATTGTTGTGGATTGGCAAGACAGTCAACCCACTATGAGAGTAAGCCGAAAGGCACGCGTTTTAGCTCACGCAGGCTGGCGTGAGGTCTGGAACAGGCAAGGAAATTATGCTAGCAAAAAACGTACGTAGCTGCTGGAATACTTAACTTTAATCCATAATTGGTGAACATCGCTCTTGACAGTACATGTTTTACAGCATAATTAGTAATTAGTAATGGCGCCTTGCTACGTAGTAGCAAATGACGTAGCTGAAGGCTATGCTAACTATCGTCTCGGCAAATGAGAGCGTAATTTGTCAGTGATCCATCGCTAGCAAAGTCGGCTGTACAACTGGGCGAGTGCTAGGAAGTCTCTCTAGACCTGCCGTGTGGCGGCGCTCGGTCTGCAATCACTGATAGTGGCGACACGCGGGTCCGACGTATACTAACGGACCGCGGCCGATTTAAAGGCTACCACCTAGCAAGTGTGGTGTCTGGCGGTGACACCACACATATTACCCGAACTCTTACGTGACTTGGTAAGAACGTCTTCCACGAGTAATGAGTGTGTTGGGTAGGGACACTACAAGTGTAGTGTGTGGACATATAAGGAGAAAATGTGGGTCTCGCGGGAGGCATGCGCGAGATAGTCCCTGTAGTCGAGCTATCCTCTCTGCCCTCGGTGGCCCAGAGGGCCATGTAAGCAGGAGGTCCCGGATTCGAGTTCCAGTCGAGGCACAAATTTTCACCTGTCCTTTTTGATATATCAACGCCCGTCAGCAGCTGAAGGTATTAATATATAAATCTAATTCAGAGCCGAAAGAGGAAAACTTAGTGCACGATAAACGAATCTCACTAATTGCTACTTCACAAGTTTCATGCTACTATCTTGAAACGAAAACTTGATACATTTTCGCTCGTACATTCTTATAATTTCCCGTCTTTTTAAGGAGGCTAATACAGAAAACTAGGAAACTACCATCATGCAAGGCAGAGTTGATTACTCAGTAGGAAATGTGAAGTAAATATTTTATTTTGTTCTTTCTTTTCTATTAGTTCCACAGATCCTTTAAATCCTAGGCCAGAATTCATATTCGTCCTTGCAAATGGCGGTCTTTAATTCGGAAGGTAAGGGCTTTAGCCGAACTGCTACGATTGCGATGTGTCGCTGCAAACTACATGCCGTGCTAGTCGCTGCATGCTCTGCTAATAATGTCAATAAAATCCTTTTTCGTGCTGTACTTCTGTATCTTACTCCAAGCCACAAGAAATTTTTCAGCTAAGCAAAATGTAACATTGAACGCTGCTACAACACAAGGAATCACACCAGAACTGGAAAGCCAGAGTTCGTGTTAATAACGACAGAAAGTCAAAGAGAAAAATAACATACTCTTCGTGTGACATCCACAACAGCTGTTCAATTTATTTCTTGATGCATAAATGTGGCCTGCTGATGTGGCCGAGCGGTTCTAGGCGCTTCAGTCTGGAACCGCGGGACCGCTACGGTCGCAGGTTCGATTCCTGCCTCGAGTATGGATGTGTGTGATGTCCTTAGGTTAGTTAGGTTTAAGTAGTTCTAAGTTCTAGGGGACTGATGACCTCAGATGTTAAGTCCCACAGTGCTCAGAGCCATTTGAATAAATGCGCTCCAGTTTCGCTTGACAAATATTTTATTTGGATAAAATCGTACACACAACCAGAGTTTGAGGCTGTAAATACCATATCCAGGCGCTACAAAAAGCAAGGGAAACTAAGGGGACTACCACATTAAGTTAATCAACATCAAAACGGTCCATACAAATGTAAACATTAGGTCGTACTTTGATTGTGAACGAGAAACTCGTACGAGTAATGTACAAAATTCAGCAAATTTATCACGTAGTATGGGAGATCCCGTGCGTGAAAGGCACGAAAAGGTTGTTCGAGTCAACCAGTACCTTATTTGAATATTTGAATGCATCAACAAATAAACACTCACTGTCAGCACGATTATATATATATATATATATATATATATATATATATATATATATATAAAACAATTATAACCAATTATAAACGATCGTCCGCAGCTCGTGGTCGTGCGGTAGCGTTCTCGCTTCCCACGCCCGGGTTCGATTTCCGGCGGGGTCAGGTATTTTTTCTGCCTCGTGATGACTGGGTGTTGTGTGCTGTCCTTAGGTTAGTTAGGTTTAAGTAGTTCTAAGTTCTAGGGGACTGATGACCATAGATGTTAACTTCCATAGTGCTCAGAGCCATTTGAACCATTTTATAAACGATCAGACATTTGACAAAGGCTTCAGGAATTAAAATGAAGGCATAAATGCTAGAGAATGCCAAATTTTGAACCTCAAAAGTAGCTTAGCTTTCAAGTGCCTAGATCGTCGCATGCCCCATGCGCCTAGGATGACCGGTCAACAGACTGCCGCGCGATCCGCAACTACTCTCCTCAACACACACGTACATCATAGATTGGCCGCCGCCAGAATGGTTACAGCAAGACACTGCAAATGCTTTTGTGTGCCACCGAAGAAGGACTCCTTATGGATCGGCAGAAGAAGTCGAGCCAGGGCCATTGCTGTCATACTGTGAGGCAACGAGCAGCAAGTTAGGACGTGTGCTTCAGGAACAAGGACTGAGACCAGTGTTCCGGCCCGCCCCCGAGATACGAGGCATTCTGCGTCGTGTTATAGACAACATAGCTCTTCGTGTGCTTGGAGTGTATGATGTCCTTTGCGAGTGCGGCAGCTTCTATGTAGATCAGACAATTCGCACAGTTGCAGAGCATTGTTCCGAACACAAGAGACATAGTAAGCAAATGCAGCTGGTCAAGTCAGCTATAGCTGAACATTGACTGGTCAGGGACTAGCCCGTGCGGCCGGAAGTTGAGACCAAGAATAAGTATCGGGATTAATACAGTTTGAGAAGAAGAGAGTCTTGGCTCATGCGCCAACATACGGGGATTCTGTTACAAAAGAGGCGGCTGAGGTTAGAACGAGCAGCAAAAGTTGTAACAGACCCCAGGCGTATGCACTGAGTAGGGAGACGAGAGCGGCAGATTGAGACACGGCGCCACCTGACGTCACTCGGACCCGCGGCGGGCCGGAGCTGCCACGAGCTCCCCAACTCAACTCCCGCGCACGCGTCGTTTCGGCATTCTCTGATAAGTGATAGGTGCCAGCGGTCGTATTCGTGGCTGTATAAGCGGAAAATCGTGCCAGCCCCAGCAGTCAGTAGTTTCATTCCTGGCGTCGATGGCGGAGATAGCCTTCGAAAGGTCTAGAATTTTATTCGAAATGAGCAGACTTGAAAACAGAGAAGATATTTTTCAGACATGCCACTGCGAAACACTACGAGGACACTGATAAATTACTATTATTTGTTGAGCAGAGTTTATTGAAAGATGTCATTTAAACACAAGGTAAATGGTAATTCAACGTGTTATTCATTTGTCGCCTTTGTGCCTATGAATGCACACAATTGCTACGAATTTCTTTTATGTTTGGTATCCTACGTAAAAAAAATAAAAATAAAATGTGGTCCTCTGTGAATAATGATGAAGCTGCGCTGGACAGCGAGAAATAACGAACCAGGTAACAGTCACCTGCGGCCTCCACGCAAGTATATGCATGTAGTTATAGTGGTATGATAAAAGAACATTGTGGATCTTCGGTGACGAAATAATTATCTTGCATTTTCTAAGAACAAATCCTTTATTGTAAAACTTGCTCAAGTCTTAAACAATACAAAGTCATACTACGTTACTATTTAACGACAGACTATGATTTTCTACCTCTCCAGCCGTAGGTTCGAGTCCTCCCTTGAGCATGGGAGTGTGTGTTGTCCTTAGCGTTAAGTTAGTTTAAGTAGTGTGTAAGTCTAGGGACCGATGACCTCAGCAGTTTGGTCCCTTATGAATTCACGCACACATTATGATTTTCTATTATAATTTTATTTAATACTTTTTTAATAATGATTTTGTTTCGCGGTCACTACAGTACTCAGTGACGGTCGGTCGGCAACGAACGAAAGAGAGGAAATACTGTCTCAGATAGGTACATATAAATCAGCTTCTTGAGGCCTTGACGGAACGAAGGGATCCAATCGCTTCCGAATTCTTAGTCTTAATTGCGGAAATCGCTACAGCCAAGGAAATAGGAGTTCTACAGAACCACACAGTTTCCTTAAAAGAAAAATTAACTGTAGCGAGAACAGTGTCATAGTTGCCATAATCGGATATAGGGGCTGCACTATGTGACAGAAAATGTCAAGCACCCAGATGATACGGTCGGATGTCAACGTAACTTCGTAATCGTACTCACCGTCGGCGAGTATATAAATGTACATCTTTGAGTGGTGTCTGTTGTGTCGGACACGTCCGACAGAACGGTCACCAATCGTGATGAGACAGGTGGTGCATACATTTATGTAAAACTGAGTCTGCGACGGCTCCTTGACGTTTGCCTAAGTGCAGATGCGCAAGTGTCGTCCGAACTTCTACGGGAATCAATAATTTGTGAGAAGGGGGTTAATGGACGAGGGACGCTGTATTGCACCGTGCGGTAAGCTGGAAATTTGAGTCGGTCAGGGACTGGCCTGTGCGGCCGGAAGTTGCGACCAACAACAAGTATCGGGATTAATTTCAGGAAAATATGTGGAAGTGTGGCCTAACTTGATGCATCATTTATCATTCCCAAAGAAACATTTTTATTTAGTAAGAATTCAGTCATGAGTTAACAGTTACCAAGATTCTTGCGAAATACATACAAATAGTTAAGATTTTTAACCTAAATTCTCAATGTATAAGGACATTTGCATTATACATAAAATTGCATATAGTACTCAAAAATGTCAACAGTGCAACACAGTGGTGGCCCGACTACAAACAGATAATTAATTAAATACACAAGCGGCGGCACTTTGTCCTCGCAACTAGATGACAACTGTGGGCTGACCCTATAACAGGACTGGAATATAAGTTCAAAAGCATTAAAATGCATACATCTCCACTGGTTATTCTGCTCTCGTATAGACAAGCTGCCCAAAGGCTACCCATATGTAAAACCGAAGCAACAGTATTACTACACTGATCGGCCACAAGCTTGTTACACTTAAATCACGTTAACTACTTAAAAAACTACCGTACCTCTAAAACACAATTACAATGACAATGACAATTAAACCCTTAATTTTTTAAAGAATACAAGAAACTCAGTGCTGAATTTGCTCAAAGACTTTCATCACTGAGTCAGTTACTCCCTAATCCGCCAACACCAAAAGAATCGTGCGGTAGCATTCTCGCTTCCCACGCCCGGGTTCCCGGGTTCGATTCCCGGCGGGGTCAGGGATTTTCTCTGCCTCGTGACGGCTGGGTGTTGTGTGCTGTCCTTAGGCTAGTTAGGTTTAAGTAGTTCTAAGTTCTAGGGGACTGATGACCATAGATGTTAAGTCCCATAGTGCTCAGAGCCATTTGAACCATTTTTGAACCAAAAGAATAACAACAAACTACTCAACTAGAGGCTGAACGGGAGATCCTCCGAAGCAGAAAGAAAACGCGTCCCGGCCCCGGGCCAGTGGACCAGCAACGCGTCAACCGCTGCCGATGCAAGGCTGTCAACATATACCAAACAAGAAACTGTAAAATAAGTTTGATCCAAATTAACATATACAGTAACACTTAAACGAGGAATTGACAATTCAACTACTAAAACTTCAGTGTTGCAGCAGCAAGCTAACAACATTGCAAATTAATCTTCCCAACAATAACAGCAAGAAATCTGTAAGATCATTTACTTATTACATAATAATTCCAACAAGATTTAAAAAATCAAGTTATGCCTTCACTGGGGCGTCTTAGGGGTTAACAGACTCTGTAATTGGGATACGCACCAATTGGAAACGGCCGATTAAACTGGACAACTATAACCCGAAGGGCTCCTCAACACGGAGTAGGAGAATGTGCAAATGCAAGCACCCACATACACATGACCTACACGAGCATACCTTCTGGCTGAGTGCACACAACTTTAGTTACAGGCCAAATCCAATAACTCGCACCAGGAAGCGCCATAAGGTCTACAACAAACAGAAATTGCAATCAGTGGTATCATATACTCAATAATAACGAACTATGATTTCAAATACAAGATTAACATAGCAGAACAGTAACTTGGCGCATACAGAAACTTCCAGATTGAGACATAAAGCCCCAAAAGGACCACCGAAAGGCATAAAAAAACTGGATTCCTGGTCAGCTCACACTGGCAGATCTTTAACTACAGTACTTACTAAACGGTCTTTATAAATAATTTCAAACAAATGCCAAGGAGGCCAATACCTTCAGGATTCCAGGTAGGCACTGGATAATAATGCCCTCCTGTTAGTGGTTGCTAACAAGATGTTCAAAACATCTCGGAGTATTTAGCACACCAGAACTGACTGATGCATGTCGTAACCAGGTTGCACGCGACGTGAGCCACTCCTTGCCCACTGCACTTGCCGGTAGCAAATTTCAGCGCTGCAGGAAAACACGGGGACCCAGAGCCGAAAGGTCAACGGTGTTAACTCGCTGCAATCACCGAGCGGGGTGGCGCAGTGGCTAGCACACTGGACTCTCATTCGGTAGGACGCCGGTTCAAACCCACGTCCGGCCGTCCTGATTTAGCTTTTCCATGGTTTCCCTAAATCGCTTCCGGCAAATGCCGGGATGGTTCCTTTGAAATGGCACGGCTGACTTCCTTCCCCATCCTTCCCTAATCGGACGGCACCGATGACCTCGCCGTTTCGTCCCCTCTCCCAAATCAACCAACCAACCAACGTAGCTGCAATCGCCAGCAGGCACACCCGTCGAGCTCCGTGTCCGACACAGCTCTCGCCACCATCCAGCCCCAGTGCGAACACATGACCCACCAAAGATGATACGACGAGGGCCAGAGTCGACGGAATGCGCGCACAAGTGGCGCCAGTAGGATCACGCGTGCGCCCTCACGGAAGCCGCTTACGGCTTGGAAGTCACGAATTCTCATCATTTCCTTCCATTGCTTTCCCCATTCCCAGATACATGTAAAAGTATATATAAATGATTACAGATGCGATCTCTTGTGACAGGTAGAACGGCCATCAGAGTGCATTAGTGCAATTTTTCTTTAGTGTCTGGTAGGGTGTATAAGGAGTAGGAACAGCCTCGGATGTTGAGGGATTATTGTAAAGCACACTGAAGTGCGGCGTACTCCTGTGAAGCGGAGTTATCAGCCTCTGACAGAATTTGAAAGAGGCCTCACTGTTGGTCTCCATTTGGCCGGTTGGTTGAATCGCGCAATATCCAGATTTTTGGGAGTATTCGGATGTGATAGTGGGCAGATGTTGGACTCCGTGAGAACATCACGACAAGAATATTGACCATCGCAAGGAAGAAAAGCCATATTGTGCACCAAGCACATCGTGGGGCCTTCACATTAGTGCGTGTCATCCGAGAACAAGTAATTGACTCCCTGCAACACTTTGTGATGTCTCACACCATTAGTCCCAAACTATCAGCAGCCGGACTAGGGCATTGTCGTCCTTTGTGTAGGCTGACATTAACAGCACAACACAAGCGGTTGTGTCTCAAGTATTGGGTTATTGGGAAGCGTGGGATCCTGATGAGTGGCGTCGCACTGTTTTCAGCGATGAATCGCGGTTTAGCACTACTGGAGACAGGTCCCATTTTTCCAATATTTTCGAGTAGCGTAGTAGTAGTACTCACGGCGTCACGGTGCATCGAGCCATGGGGTATGACTCCAGATCAAGCTTGTAGTGGTATGACAGCGTAACGGTACGTCATGTGTTACTTCTCAGGCTACAGTACGACAGTACCATTTTTCAGCAGAACAGTGCCAGCGCACACACGACACACGCCTCTATTGCACCAAAAAGAGCGCCGTTCGCCAGACAAGTCGCTTCGAAACCACCAACAATGCGCTTACCCAGCGGACACCAACAGTTTTGCCGCACTGAGACCCGCCAACTCCCTCTCCCTCCACACTACTCCGATTTCGGCCAGCGATGGGGCCAGTGCCAGGTGTCAGGGTCGCAGATGTGCCACGAATCGGTACCCTATGATCCCTCTGCGTGGGCTGAAATACTCCCTCGTTCAGCAAGACTCAAGGCCTGTCCCCGATAAAACATGTGAGCGACTAGCTCGGACGTCAACTGCGTGTCGGTGGAGCATCCAGGATATCAAGCACCAGTCACAGCAGATGTTGGCTACCTCGTCTCAGTGGAGCATACAACGCCTTTATGACACCCTTTTGAATCGACTCAGTGCACATGTCCAGGACATAAGTGGTTTCATACCTTCTAGTTCTCTGTAAATGTGGCGAGAGTGGCCGAGCGGTTCTAGGCGCTACAGTCTGGAACCGCGAGACCGCTACGGTCGCAGGTTCGTATCCTGCCTCGGGCATGGATGTGTGTGATGTCCTTAGGTTAGTTAGGTTTAAGGGGGTAGGACGTCAAACGGGCCGACTTGGAGCACGAGAGGCACCACAGGACATTTCAATTTCCACTGTCTATACTTTTACAAATAAATTCATAAAACTTTGTCAGCATGACCAGGAAGGATTCAGAATTTACACTCATACCAGTGGAAGTTCTAAAACATAACGAAATAATTTTTTTTACTTGTGAAATTTCATCATTTTTTTGCACAGCATACAAACTATACTTAAAGGTGTATGAAACTCTAGAATTTTCCAAATCTTTTAAAAACTGTGGTAAAAATTGAGGTAATTAACTACAAAATTTGTTTTTTTTTCTAAACATGAAGTTTAAAATATAACATTTCATTCGTTTTTCCATAAATGAAATAAATTCTAGAGTTTCATATGCCTGTGAGTATGGTATATATGCTGTGCTAAATTCATTGAAGAATCTCTCTAACTTATGAAGAAAAGTGTACCTATAGCAACAAATGCAGCAATTAGTAAGTGAAAAAATGATGAAATTTCGCACGTACAAAAAATTTATTTTGTTATGTTTTCGAACTTCCACTGCAATGACTGTGAATCCTGAATCCTTCCTGGTGATGCTGACAAAGTTTTATCAATTTATTTGTAAAAGTATAGACACTGGAAATTAAAATGTCCTGTGGTGCCTCTCCTGCTGCAAGTCGGCCCGTTTGACGACCTACCCCCCCTTAAGTAGTTCTAAGTTCTAGGGGACTGATGGCCTCAGAAGTTAAGTCCCATAGTGCTCAGAGCCTTTTGAACCATTTTTTCTCTGTAAATGTGTCTCGGTGGTGTAAGCAGTGAAATAACATCCCGATCTGTGGAGGTTCCTCCCATCGACCCCGTGATGTTTTTGTCAGGCAGTATATGCCAGAAGAGAACTATAGAGACCGTTTTCAATGAAAATAAAGAATACACTTGGAGCATTCCGCTCACAAGGCCTAACTATCGGGGAAACACAAGATCATAGAGATGAAATTGAATGTAGCGTGGAAATTCGTAAAATGACCTTCTCGTCTGAACTGCGTCTTTTACGCCGTGACCAGTGTTTCCTAAGGAGAGCTCGTGTCTTCTCGGGTCTCTCCGTTTCTGGACGAGAGCTCCAGGACGGCGTCTGTCGCCGAGAGCCGCAAGCCGAGATAGACCGAGGCCGCCCGCTGACCCGACCCGACGCACCGAGCCACTCGCCCAGTGCGATCACGGCCGGCGTGGTGCGGCTTTCTTCCCGTCAGATGTGAGCGCGGCGCCGGCGACACGCGATCTGTCTTGTAGTCCGTCAAAGGGCACGGACGGCTGTCGCGACGCACCGGTCGTACCGAAACGGCCGACCACCGCGGCAGACGCGCCGGACGGTAGCCGCCGGCCCGGAAAGGAGAATTTTCATTTGCGTGTCAGCCACCTTCTCATCGCGGTTTTACAAGTTGGCGAACACGCGCCGCTCGTGTTACGCGGCGTAAATGGAAATAAGGGGGGCGATGCTTCTAGTCTGCAGAACACGTCCCGCTTCGCTTTCCTTACTTTCTTTATTTGTCTCCCGGTCGGCGCGAGTGCCGCTTCCGTCACTCCTCGGAAAGGAACCCGTGACGACAGCAGAAGTGCGGGCAGATCGATGACTTACTTGAGAAATGCGACAGGTCTCTCTGCGTGTGGTTTTCCCGTGCAGTGAGAGCGTCAAGCAGGCTCTAGTGTGCGGGGAACTACTGTAGCACCGAGATGTCCGGTCGCGGCCAGTACTACACTGCTGTACGCCATTTAGATCTACCTAAACTTAATAAGTTGTTCTCTTATACACGTTTCATCAAGGTGCAATAAAGACAAA
The DNA here is from genome assembly GCF_023864275.1 of Schistocerca cancellata. Taxonomy (NCBI): domain Eukaryota; kingdom Metazoa; phylum Arthropoda; class Insecta; order Orthoptera; family Acrididae; genus Schistocerca; species Schistocerca cancellata. Next base: position 486,153,869 of record NC_064628.1, read on the forward strand.
ATAGAAAATCTAAACCATGACACCTTGTTAGTGTGTACTATCCCTGTCTATTAAAATGACCAATAAGCAACAATAAGCAAATAGAATCCTCTCCGCTAGATACTTCGTTGCTAGTTCACACTTTGGGTAACGTATGCTCTAGACATGTGCATATCCACGACTTGTTTCTGCGGGATGGGGGGACACAGTTTGTTTTATTTACTCCCCACCCCGAGTTCCACCAATTTAACTCGCAGTCATGCCCAGTTTCGACAAATCACAGATGCTTCCGATTCTAATAACAGCGGCAATAACATATACGAGGTGTTCTCCGCTCAGGGACTGGGTATTGTGTTGTCCTAATCATTATCATTTCATCCCCATCGACGTGCAAGTCGCTGCAGTGGCGTCAAGAAAGCACATGATCACAATTAACATGGGTACGAAAACCAATAGTTTCTCCAATATGCCGTATGCGTAAGTGCAGTAATGACAAAGTTAAAGCACTGTAATTTCTAAGGCTAAGTTTATCTCGAAACACCGCAAGTGAAGCGTAAATTTCAAAATGATAAATGCCCCTCGTGTGATTTCATCATAATTCCAAATATCTAAATACTTGTCAGTTGCGGCTTGCCTCGCACATCCATCGACTTGAACTTGAGCGACTTTGTTTTTGGTAGGGTCGTTTAACTGATATGGTGTAATGCAACTCTGTTGATATTTCCAGGAACACAGTGTGTCTGGTTGTCAGTGAATTCAGAGCATGCATGGGATCTTTGAACGTGTATGGCGTCAATGAGAAGATGTGCTGAAACATACCTTATATGAACGTTGGCCATACGGAATACTACTTCTGATGTGTTTGTCCTCAACTCCACACACTGCGTGATCAAAAGTGTGTGGATACCTATTAATGGATATTAATACCTGGTATGTCCACCCTCCACCTTCGCAAGGGCTTGAACTCTGCTGGTTGGATACACATTCAATGAGTTGTTTGACAGTTTGCGCAAGCCATTCTTCCTCCTCCTCTTCTTCCTTTTTTTTTCCTTCAAAAAATGTGCAAATGCGTGTGAAATTTGGTGGGACTTAACTGCTAAGGTCATCAATCCGTAAGCTTACACACTACTTAACCTAAATTACTGTAAGGACAAACACACACCCATGCCCGAGGGAGGACTCGAACTTCCGCCGGGACCAGCCGCACAGTCCATGACTGCAGCGCCTTAGACCTTTTTTTCTATTTGAAAGAGAGGCTGTAGGGCCCTTCAGAAACCAAAGGAACTTAACAACACCGTTGTCTCCATCTATTCATTGGCCGTCTTGCATCCGGTTTTCCATTTAGTTTGAAATGGAACGCTTGTCATGGCAGGCACTCAGGTGGCATCCTTTTGACATAGCCATAACATTTCTTTTGGTAGTGTCCAATTTCTTCTGTCATTTGTTGGTTTTAGGCCTACTAGATGTGTTATATCTTCAATCCGCACTCTGTTTCTTAGCGTTAGTCCAAGAAGTGACCTCAGGAACCTCACCTCAACTGCTTCATTTCTTTGTTCATCTCCTTTTCTCAGGGCTCAATTTTCACAACCATACATAAGTGCAGGCTTAGGAAGTGTTACCTCTTTCCTCAAGTTAGTTTTCCAGCTGACATCATGCGAGTTTTTACAGCCACTCTCCGCAATGCTCGATGGTCCCTGTCTGTTAGTGCATGAGGACTGTCTGCTCTTCGTTTACTTGTGGTTGCTTCTTAGCGTTTGCACTTCAGATTCAGTTCACCGACAGTCGACTTGGAGTGCTTTAGAACAGTTGAAATATCTTTGATGGATTTGTTACTCAGATGACATCCTATGGCTAGTCCACGTTCCAATCCACTGACCTCTCCTAACCGATCCATTACGCTGTTGGTGCTCCCTTAACAACACCATCATGCTCTCTGCCGCATTTCATTTTATTTATTCATTTAACCTGATCTGATTAGGGTGGAGCAGGGTTTCCCACATACACACATCTTTTCCAGCTTAGTTATTTTAATATTTTGATATGACAAATAGTATGAAAATTATTTAAGTATCTATACTGCCAATGTGAATAAACAATGCTGACTATGAACTAATAAAGTTAATACTGGCTGTGCTTGCATTAGTGCTGTTGCTACCACTAATAGTGATAACAGTAATAATGATAATAATGACATTAATAACGATAATAAAAACAATAAACATAATAGCAGATACGTAAAAATTTATAGGTGTACAAAATAGATGTTTTATGATAAAACGAGTTCTGGGGAAAGGAAATTTAAGGAGAGTGCACCAGCTAAGACCACAGAGAGATGAGGAAGATGTGGTTGGAAAGAATAATGCATAAGGGTAACGAGTGTGTACAGGGAAAACTGTAAACATTATTTTTGCTTTAGTAAACATGTCATTAACTGTCATCTGAAGCTGTAGGTGTTATTCAGTTCTCTAATCTAATGTGGGAGGTTATTCCAGTTACTGAGAAGGACTTCGAGATAGTGCCTGGACAGTGGCGTGGGACAGAAAAGATTTTGCTCTCATGGGAACTGAAGTTTCTGCCATGTTGTGCGGGAAAGAGAGTTGAGGTCGATGAAAGATACTTGGTACTTGGATAGACGCGTGGTCTTAAGGACCGGCACGGTAGCTGGCTGCTCTCTGTAATTAAAAAAAAGAAAAAAGAGAAAAAAAACCCTCTTCGGTCCCATGTTCGAATCTCGCCAACACTTAATTTTTGATTAATAATCAAAATAAGAAGTCACCCCCGTTCTGCTAACTGCTAACGGCATTGTCAAAGACGGCGGAGGAGCGGACAGAGGTTCAGAGCACTCTCTTGTCCTAAGGATGGGAAACTGCCCCTCAAGGCGGAAAAATCGACAGTGCTCAAGGGCATGAGAATGCAGAAGGCTATGAAAACCACGGTATTAAAGACATGTAACGAGTATCCACGAGGACATGTGGCCTGTAATTGAAAAGTGTCATGATGATCTCTCCATTGGCAAAAGATTCCGGGAATAGTCCCCCATTCGGATCTCTGGGAGGGGATTGCCAAGGTGGGGTTACCATGAGAAAAAGATTTAATAATCAACGAAAGGATAACGTTCTATGAGTCGAGGAGTGTGAAATCAGAAGATTGAACGAGGTAGGGAAACTAGAAAATCTGAAAAGGAAAATACAGAGGCCCAGTCTAGATGTAGTAAGGGATGCCTATAGGGTAATCTCAGCGGTAGCAGAAAATTGTATAACCGGAGTAGGATTAGTTATGAATAGGAAGGTAGGGCACAGAGTGTGTTACTGTGAACAGGTTAATGATAGGTTTGTTCTTATCAGAATCGATAGGAATCCAACACCGTGCCGACGTCGCAAACTGAAGATGAAGAAACAGAGAAACTACACTCCTGGAAATGGAAAAAAGAACACATTGACACCGGTGTGTCAGACCCACCATACTTGCTCCGGACACTGCGAGAGGGCTGTACAAGCAATGATCACACGCACGGCACAGCGGACACACCAGGAACCGCGGTGTTGGCCGTCGAATGGCGCTAGCTGCGCAGCATTTGTGCACCGCCGCCGTCAGTGTGAGCCAGTTTGCCGTGGCATACGGAGCTCCATCGCAGTCTTTAACACTGGTAGCATGCCGCGACAGCGTGGACGTGAACCGTATGTGCAGTTGACGGACTTTGAGCGAGGGCGTATAGTGGGCATGCGGGAGGCCGGGTGGACGTACCGCCGAATTGCTCAACACGTGGGGCGTGAGGTCTCCACAGTACATCGATGTTGTCGCCAGTGGTCGGCGGAAGGTGCACGTGCCCGTCGACCTGGGACCGGACCGCAGCGACGCACGGATGCACGCCAAGACCGTAGGATCCTACGCAGTGCCGTAGGGGACCGCACCGCCACTTCCCAGCAAATTAGGGACACTGTTGCTCCTGGGGTACCGGCGAGGACCATTCGCAACCGTCTCCATGAAGCTGGGCTACGGTCCCGCACACCGTTAGGCCGTCTTCCGCTCACGCCCCAACATCGTGCAGCCCGCCTCCAGTGGTGTCGCGACAGGCGTGAATGGAGGGACGAATGGAGACGTGTCGTCTTCAGCGATGAGAGTCGCTTCTGCCTTGGTGCCAATGATGGTCGTATGCGTGTTTGGCGCCGTGCAGGTGAGCGCCACAATCAGGATTGCATACGACCGAGGCACACAGGGCCAACACCCGGCATCATGGTGTGGGGAGCGATCTCCTACACTGGCCGTACACCACTGGTGATCGTCGAGGGGACACTGAATAGTGCACGGTACATCCAAACCGTCATCGAACCCATCGTTCTACCATTCCTAGACCGGCAAGGGAACTTGCTGTTCCAACAGGACAATGCACGTCCGCATGTATCCCGTGCCACCCAACGTGCTCTAGAAGGTGTAAGTCAACTACCGTGGCCAGCAAGATCTCCGGATCTGTCCCCCATTGAGCATGTTTGGGACTGGATGAAGCGTCGTCTCACGCGGTCTGCACGTCCAGCACGAACGCTGGTCCAACTGAGGCGCCAGGTGAAAAAGGCATGGCAAGCCGTTCCACAGGACTACATCCAGCATCTCTACGATCGTCTCCATGGGAGAATAGCAGCCTGCATTGCTGCGAAAGGTGGATATACACTGTACTAGTGCCGACATTGTGCATGCTCTGTTGCCTGTGTCTATGTGCCTGTGGTTCTGTCAGTGTGATCATGTGATGTATCTGACCCCAGGAATGTGTCAATAAAGTTTCCCCTTCCTGGGACAATGAATTCACGGTGTTCTTATTTCAATTTCCAGGAGTGTACATGCGGATACTGAAATGGTAATACAGTACGTAAATGGAGATGAAAATCTAATGATCATGGGGGACTGGAATGAAGTTGTACGGGAAGCAGTAGAAGAAAATGCTACAGTAGAATATGGGCGTGGTACAAGGAATGAGTGAGGAGAAAGACTAATTGAGTTCTGTAACAAATTTCAGATAGTAAATTCGAATACTCTGTTCTAGAACCACTAGAGGAGGAGGTATACTTGGAAAAGGCCAGGTGATACAGGAAGAGTTCAGTTAGATTACACCACGGTCAGGCATAGATTCCGAAATCAGAACTGGATTGTAAGGCGTACCCAGGAGCAGATATAGACACAGATCACAATATAGTAGAGTAGAAGAGTAGGCTGAAGTTTAAGAGATTAGTCAGGAAGAATCAATACGCAATTAAATGAGATACAGTAGTACCAAGGAATGACGAGATATGCTTGAAGTTCTCTAAGGCTATATAGATACAGCAATAAGGAATAGATCAGTAGGCAGTACAGTTGAAGAGGAATGGACATTTTTAAAAAAGGACATCACAGAATTTGGATAGAAAAACGCAGGTACAAATAAGGTAACTGCGAAGAAACGATGGGTAACAGAAGAAATATCTCAGTTGATCGATGAAAGGAGTAAGTACAAAAATGCTCCGAGAAACTCAGGAATACAGAAATATAATTCACTGAGGAATGAAACAAACAGAAAGGGCAGGGGAGCTAAGACGAAATGGCTGCACGAAAAATGTAAAGAAATCGAAAATGAAATGATTGTCGGAAGGACAGACTGAGTATACAGGAAAGTCAAGACATCCTTCGGTGACATTAAAAGCAAGAGTGGTAACATTAAGAGTTCAACGGGAATTCCTCTGTTAAATGCAGAGAAGAGAACGGATAGGTGGAAAGAGTACGTTGAAAGCCTCTGTGGGAGGAAGATTTAACTGATGTGATAGAAGAAGAAACAGGAGTCGATGTACAAGAGATAGGGGATCCAGGAATATAATCAGAATTTAAAAGAACTTTGAAGATCAAATAAGGCAGAAGGGATGGATAACATTCCATCAGAACTTACAACATCATGGGGGATGTGGGAAAAAAACGATTATTCACGCCGGTGTTCAGACTGTATGAGTCTGGCGACATACCATCTGACTATCGGAAAAATATCACCCACACAATTGAGAAGTCTGCAAGAGTTGGAAAGTGCGAGAATTATCGCCGAATCAGTTTAACAGCTCATGAATCCAAGTTGCAGACAAGAATAATATATAGAAGAATGGAAAAGAAAATTGAGGATCGGTTAGATGATCAGTTTTGCTATAGGAAAGGTAAATAAACCAGAGAGGCAATTCTGACATAGCGACTGACAATGGATGCAAGACTAAAGAAAACTCAAGATGAAAAGAAAGGTTCAGGAGTGGAATTAAAATTTAAGGTGAAAAGATATCACTGACACGATTCGCAGATGACATTGCTATCCTGAGTGAAAAATGAAGAAAGGATGATCTGCTGAACGGAATGAACACTCTAACGAGTACATAATATGGACCGAGAGTAAATCGAAGAAAGACGAAAGTAATGAGAAGTAGTAGAAATGGAAACAGCGAGAAACTTAACATCAGGACTGATAGTCACGAAGTAGATGAAGTTAAGGAATTCTGCTACTTAGGCAGTAAAATAAACAATGACGGACGGAGCAAGGAGGATTTCAAAAGCAGACTAGCAATGGCAAAAAGGGTATTCTTGGCCAAGGGAAGTCTTCTAGTGTCAAACATAGGCTGTGTAGTGCTACAACGATGAAAATTAATATTACGACGATGTCAAACCTTATTTTCATGATTTTATTATTTTCATTTTTGTGCTCAGTGTATCAAAGACTTTCTAGTGCACGGAATAAATTAGCATTATTTGTACTACGAAGCTACATATGATTGTTAAGGGTTAAGCATGTAATAATTCGATGTAAGACATTTTGTTGAGTTCTGAATTTTGTTCTCGTACTGGTCGGTAGAGAAGGAAAAGTTCCTTAATCGATGTGAAGGTATAAAGGCTGTAAAAGGGATTGAGAGAGAAGGTAAATACAATTTATTCAAAACAAATATCTCCCAAATGTAACGTCTTATCATTTCCTGTAACTAAAAATTGCAAGGTCTAATCTGAGCCTGTCCTGAATAACAGCGAAGAACATTTATGTTATCATATATTTTCTTCGTTTGACCACGGTTGTGATTCGCATGTTTCTTTTTGTTACGCGACGTGTTATGAATATTTTCATTATACGCGCAAAAGTGCACACAGCTTTAATCGAACCTGCGTCTTTCGGAAGCGATAACTTTTAATCAGTACAATTACGCGAATACCGTCTAAATCGCAACCGTGATCGGAAAAGTGTTTCCTGACCAAATAATTCTTATAAAATGTGTATTCTCCAAAGCGAGCAGCATTGCACTATCGCTGACTCGCAACAATCGAAAGAGTAAAATCAATGCTTAAATAAAATTGCCACCTTTTAATAATTATTATCCCATTAAATAAATAAATAAATAAATAGCAATTCAGTGGCTATCCAATCAATAAACAGAGGGGGCAATCCAGTGGCAACCTATTGACAGGACTAGCTTATATGTGTGTGCTTATGTGTGTTTTTGCTATTAGTTTCATGCTGTAATGAACGGAAATCTACGACGACCCTAAGCACGTATTTGCTGTACCATTCCGTCCCACCGGCAACAGAACGAAGCACTGCGTAAGGTAGGCACAACAAGATGCTGGTGCTGTATCTTACTAAACAAACGAAACAAAAAAAATTTAACATAAACAGCGTGTTTTTACTTGTAGTCCGGGGTGATAGGTTACAATACAGCATCACCGGTCTATTGCGGTCTAACTGTGTTGGTGAGCCAGTAAACTTCCACTGTGCAGTGACTGCGTCACTGCACTTCACTTTGGGGATGTGGCGGTGGGGCTCGTGGTCCCGTACCACCCTCTGACGGTGATAGTACTGTCCTCTTAGGAAGCTATAAGAGTCAATTATATTTAAATAACTGCGAGAAGGATCAGTAAAATACAGCATCAAGTGTTTTCAATAGAGGTTAACTGAACGAGCTTGGAACTGAATTTTAATCAAACGAAAGTGAACATTTATAGTACTGATTCCAATCTGGTGCAGTGTAGTAATTATTTTACGTTTTGTGTGACGGAATAATTGATGTGTTGCGTGTGACTTCCCGATTAGACTTCACCCAAACATTTGCAAACATGGGGAAAACAGTGCGACGTGTAAGAAAAGCTACACAGCAGGACGTAACTATAGAACATTCAGAGGAGGAAGGAATACCTAGTGATGTAGAAATTGATAATATTTTTTCAGATCCGACAGAGGATATAGAACAGGACACTAATATTAAAGTCAGTGATCCATCTGCTGTAGAACACTCAGGCAGAATACAGACGGTAGTTCAAGTGCATACTGAAGCAGAACCACAAGAAACACCAGTTACAGTCGATTTACCACCGGTAGAGCCAACACAAACAGTAATGGATCCATTTTCTCTCTTAATGATGAAAATGAAACAAATGTTTAAAATACAGGAACAATCACAGGAACAAATGTTTAAAATATAGGAACAATCACAGATACAGCGAGAACAAGAAACTGCTAAACAGCTTGCAACTGAGATTAATAATAATTTAGATAAACGTATTAGCAGAGTAGATGAACGGATTAGGACCTTGGATGAAACAATCAGTCAATTAGACGAGCGTACGCAGTTAAGCTTTCCACAATTCTCAAAAGAGATAGATCAAAAGCTTGAAAACCGGTTAAAAGAACACGATTACCAGCTGCGACAGCAAATAGATGCCCAGTTGTCTGCTATACAGAACAACATTTCAAGTATGCAACAAACATACCATGACTTACCACAGAATGTAAAGCAAGTAACCCAGGATGTGGAGAAATTACAACAAACACACACTTCTTTGGAAGCAGAAATACGCAACATAAGTACACGTATAGAAAACCTTACGGCTGATAATCAAAACGTAATAGAACAAAAAAGCAAAGAACAAGAAGAACGCGTTGTGACCACATTCAACACATGGCTAAATGACAAAGACAAACAAATTAGTACTGTTATACAGAAGGAACTACCTGTGATGTTACAACGAGCAGGAACAAAACTGATACATGAAAACAACACAAAGATTCATGAACTCCAGACTGAATTACAAAACGTGCAGAAAGTGCTTAATGAAACACGTACGCAAACATATCATAACAGTTCACCGGAGTGTGTTAGTATCACAGAAACACACCTTGATCATTATGAAACGCCTTAAACTGAAAGTAGGGATAGACGGGCAGTAATTTCAATCCAACACGTGGAGTAACATCCGTTTATCAGGACCATACACAATCACTGGTGACTCAGGATGCTTTAGTGAAGAATTCACATTTTCAGAAGTTTACCAATGATAAGAACGGACCCCATCCAATTGTGTTTATCAAAGGGATCCGCGGAATAATGCCAAAAAGTTGGAACGAAAGGGAGAAAATTGTCTTTACCATTACCCATATTCAAGGTGAGCCAGTGTTGTTCGCGACACAGAAAGCTGAACAATGCAGCTCCTTCGATGTATTTGAACAAGCTTTTCTAAACAAGTATTGGTCGCGTGGGGTACAAGAACGATTAAGAAAAGAAGTTTATAGTCCTGAGCCATTTAATAGAAAAGGCGGTACTTTGCGGAAATATTTCGAAAAGTATCTGGACAAAGTGAAATATTTATCCACACCAATTCCTGAGTGTGATGTTTTAAAGATATTAAAGGAGAAGTTACCGCGTGATCTAAAGGAGAAATTGTTTCACATTCCTGAAGACAACGTGGAGCATTTTCTATCTCTACTGGACTCTTTAGATTTGGTTATCGAAGAGGACAGACACCATTATGTGAATAATTCGTCGAATAATGGTAATGGTAATGGCAATGGGCGAAATCACAAGAACAATAGTAACAGAAACACCTACTATGGGAATAAAAATCATTGGAATAGTCCGAATTATTCAGGATGGCAGGACCACAAATTGAACACAAATGGACAGTACAGTAATGCACCGAATCATAATTACCATCCACAGAACAATAGTGGACAAAACAATAACGGAAACTTTTCAAAGAAACGGAAACGAGATTTTAGAGCTAACGCCAATTACAATAACGGTAATTTTTCAAATAATCAGCAAAACGTGCAACCACCACATAACTGTTCAACACAGAATTATGCGCAACAGCAATGGCAGCAGCCTAGGCCACCGCAATATCGCAACAACAATCATGTACAACCCCTGTACAATACAAATATGTCAAATAACATGCAGCAACATACGAATTCGCAGCCATGGCAACCACCGAATCAAAATATCAAGATCATTGAGGTAACTGAACCGCAACCATCAACCAGTACCAGTCAGTCAACCTAGATGCGACGACATTCTGCTCCCGTGTGTCAGTCGCAGGGTGTCTAGGGGGCACTTGCATGAATGATGTTAGTAATAACGAGCAACCAAACGTGCAGACAACCAGCTGTAGTAACAATGAGAATGTGTGTCGCATAGAATCAGCAGCGATCGGGTCGAACGACGCGAAAAATGCGGTGTGTAGGAATAATTCTGTTGATGTTGCTCAGCAACGTAGTTCAACTATGCAGATGTTCAGATATAATGACGGAGTCGATATACGAGAGGAATTATGTCAAGATTTTCGGAAGAAGTGTAATTTGTTTGAACGGGAAGTTGTACAAGCAGCTGTAGTTTGTGATATTTATGGTATTCAAACTACGGTGATTTTAGATACTGGAGCATCTGTTTCTGTGCTGAATGAATCGTTCTTTCTTCACTTAAAGAAAATTAGAAAGATTCCGGTTTTTCCAGTCACTAATTGTTGAGTTACAGGAGTCATTAGTCAGAAAGCCCAACTAGTTCGGAAACAGACACGGATTTGTATTAATTTTGGAATGGGAGTCAAAGAGTGCACCTTCCTTATTGTAAAGAATTTAGCCGTGAACTGTCTCCTCGGATTAGATATTTTGCGAGAGACGGCAACTATAATCGATCTCGCAAAGGGTGAATGCAGCATGTGTTTCGGTGACACGAGAGTCAGGTTAGTCTTGGTAAAGACCAAAGAATTGCATGGCAAATATTGTCAAATTTTAAAGATAGAACCGATTCGCGAGCATTTATGGCGGCTTCAAGATAGTTTCAATTGCAGTGCATTCCCGGTCATGGAAGATGTGAAGGACGAGGAGAATATCCACCTCTCTGAAATAGTAGAAAAAGTACAACAATCCTCTGGTCTTGACAGTCTGCAACAAAAGCAATTATTAGACACACTTACTAATTATCGTAAAGTATTTTTGAAAAAACCTGGACTAATTAAAGGTTACGTGTGCGACATGCTAGTGTTTCCCCATGAAATTTACTGTCATCAAACGTACTCAATACCCAGCGCGTAAAGGCAAGCAGTAACAAAAGAAATTAGACGAATGCTGGAATGGGGGATTATTGAGACCTCGTTATCGAAGAGACTCTCAGAATATCAATTAGTTGTAAGAAAATTTCAGCTCCAGTTCGACGGAGAAGAGGACGCCGAACTGCAGCAAGGAGAAGAAGAATTGCTTCAAGATGATTCCACCCTAAGACACTTAATCAAACATAATACAAACTTGTTGAGATTTAGTAAACTTTCAGGAACTTATGCGTGTGAAACTACAAACAGTGAACAGAACTGCATATTTCACACAACAGTAGGATATAGTGACTTTAGAAAATAAACGTTTCATTTTGTTGATTGTTAACTATTTTGAACTCACTAGGGTGAGCAGGTGACGTTCTTTTTTTTTTCAGACTGTGTACAGGATACACTTACAACACGTAAAGTTTACGCGAGTTACGTATAGGTTTAACAAATTTTCCCCCGTAAGTTAGTGCTCGGACTTGCATGAGCTATAAACCAGGTCGAACAAGATGTTGTCCATGACTGAACAGATCATTACACAGACAAACATATACAGACTTGTGTTTATCACTACACAATTCTTTGTAAGTCCAGGAGCACCTAACCGAGAAAATATATGACTTAGGATTTGCTTTTATATTGTAAATGACTACAATCATGTACTTCATTTGATATGTACAATCATTCAGTTATTTATCATTATATAACTAGACTGTTTAAAGACATTCTTATGAGTAGCACAAGGACTTTACCTTGTCAGACTTGATAACTGTGATCAAGTGACTACGTGGTGGAGTGAACATGTCATAGATGACCTATGAACAAAGACTTCCTGTGAACATTATCCTCTACGCGTACGAACTTAATTTCGCTAGCGAAAGAGTGGAATTTAAACAAAAGTGGACGCTCAATGAGTGCGTTGTGTTACCATGATTTCGTTTTCAAATTTTGTGCTACGAGTGTTTAGTAATGCCAAATACTCAGAGTGTTATTGGGACCGCATGCGTGGACGTAACATTCCAGGCAAACTAAAACTCAAGAGCAAGTGTTTTTATCGATCACTCAGCAACAGTGGTGAGTCGTAACAGTGTTGGGAACTGCTACTGACTATATCATTAAACCCGTTGCAGAACTGTAGCAATGTTGGAACTTAATTACATGAACCTTTAATTGCAGATAGTCGGTTACGTCGGAAGGACGAATGGACCTGCATCATGATAAAGAAACTCACAAACAGTCGAACACCTCACAAAAAAAAAAAAAAAAAAAAAAAAAAAAAACACATTCTTCTTGTTGAGTGAAAGAGTGCGTGACATACAATGTAATTTAGATGTTAATTTAAGGAACTAATACTGCTGTTTGAATTTCATGTGACTGTATGCTGGGATGCTGAGCACACGTGTCGGTGAGGGCAGCAAACTGCAGCGACATCATCCGTCATTCCTTGCTGCACCCTGCCACGTCATCGCAGTCCATCGCAGACTTACCTGATGGGGCGAGACATCGGTGTTGCAGTACACCAAGTCGCCAGCCGTCGTCACCAGCAGCACTATCACGAAATTGTACCATTATTAAATGTCATACGAAGTGAATATTCAAATGTTGAAAATTAAAAAAAAAAGAGGGTATGCAAGATGTGCTCACTCCGCCGTGGTTTTTTTCCGGGGTTTTTCCCATTGTCCTTTGCACGAATGGGGGAGCGTAACTCAAAATCCCTGAGACTCAAAAGTAAACAAAGCACATGCTTCCAAGTGAAAGAACACAGTGAACTTTAAACAGAACAGACAAGGAAAATAAGCCTGCCTGGATGTCCAGTCAAACAAGTGTGACTGTACATCCAAAGGGGGCAATGTAGTGCTACAACGATGAAAATTAATATTACGACGATGTCAAACCTTATTTTCATGATTTAAAGAAGTATTGATGATATTAAAAATGTAATTATAATTTTATTATTTTCATTTTTGTGCTCAGTGTATCAAACACTTTCTAGTGCACGGAATAAATTAGCATTATTTGTACTACGAAACTATATATGACTGTTAAGGGTTAAGCATGTAATAATTCAATGTAAGACTTTTGTTGAGTCTGAATTTTGTTCTCGTACTGGTCGGTAGAGAAGGAAAAGTTCCTTAATCGATGTGAAGGTATAAAGGCTGTAAAAAGGATTGAGAGAGAAGGTAAATACAATTCATTCAAAACAAATATCTCCCAAATGTAACGTCTTGTCATTTCCTGTAACTAAAAATTGCAAGGTCTAATTGAGCCTGTCCTGAATAACAGCGAAGAACATTTATGTTATCATATATTTTCTTCGTTTGACCACGGTTGTGATTCGCATGTTTCTTTTTGTTACGCGACGTGTTATGAATATTTTCATTATACGCGCAAAAGTGCACACAGCTTTAATCGAACCTGCGTCTTTCGGAAGCGATAACTTTTAATCAGTACAATTACGCGAATACCGTCTAAATCGCAACCGTGATCGGAAAAGTGTTTCCTGGACCGAATAATTCTTATAAAATGTGTATTCTCCAAAGCGAGCAGCATTGCACTATCGCTGACTCGCAACAATCGAGAGAGTAAAATCAATGCTTAAATAGAATTGCCACCTTTTAATAATTATTATTATCCCATTAAATAAATAAATAGCAATTCAGTGGCTATCCAATCAATAAACAGAGGGGGCAGTTCAGCTGGTGTACAACACTGTAGGGGAATGAACCATGGAATGTGTGAAAACTGGAACAGAAAAGAATCGAAGCATATGAGATGTTGTGCTACAGACGAGTGTTGAAAATTAGATGGACTGATCAGATAAGGAATGAGGAGGTTCTGCACAGAAATGGAGAGGAAAGGAATTTGTGGGAAACACTGATAAGGAGAAGAGAAAGGACATATGTTAAGACATCACGGAATGACTTGAATGGTACGAGAGGTAGCTGTAGAAGGCAAAAACTGTAGAGGAAGACAGAGATTGTAATACATCCAGCAAATAATTGAGGACGTAGGTTACAAGTGCTACTCTGAGATGAAGAGGTTGGCACAAGAGAGGAATTCGTGGCAGGCCGCATCAAATCATTCAGAAGCCTGATGACCCAAAAAGAAAAAACATAAGTTAGTAGTGAAAACAGAGGGTATTGAAATCTCTGCGTTTGCCTGCATACGCCAGGTACACAGTGCATTTGATGGTGGAATATGATCAAAGAGTCGAACATCACAAATATAACGAGCATTCATAACCAGTTCCAGACGCCGTGAGATTTCCTGAGAAAGACCTCGCAGAATAACATCGCTGTAATCGATAACCGGAAGTGTAAGTGTTCGTACAAGACATTTTTTCAGGTCAAGACAAAAGAGTTCCTTATGTTTTCGTATGTAAGTCATGGAAAGATGCTGATGCCTTCTTGTACATTGCAGTTACGCACTCAGTACAAGGCACATTTTCATCTATTATTATTCCTGGACCCTTTCCTTAAGAAGAGAAGTTGTTTTTTTATTATTTAGGGTTAAAGATATTAGGAATTCTTGATATTTTAGTCTAATGACTGACCAGTACCGCTTGGGATTTGGATGGATTGAGCATTAATCCTTAATCCTGCACCCATTTTGGTAGTGAACGTAGACGTACTGAGATTCTCTACAGCTGTCTTCCGGTTTATTGATTTTTCACTTAGACACAACTGGAAGTCATCATGGTGTACGTGGTATTTAAGTCACGTTGAACGATTCTCTTCAGTCGACGTAGGTCCCGCTCTTGCAGGCTCTTTTTCCGGCCCAGCGATATCGGAGATTTGATGTTTTACCAGATTCCTGGTATTCACAGTACACTCGTGAAATGATCGTACGGCAAATTCCCGACTTCATCACAACCTCGGAGATGCTGTGCTCCATCACTCGTGCGCTGACTGTGAAGCCACGTTCAGACTCGCTTAAATCTTGATAACCTGCCATTGTAGCAGCAATAACCGATCTCACTACTGCCCCAGACACTTGTTGTCTTATATACGCGTTGCTAACCTTAGCGCCGTATCCTACCTCTTTCCATATCTGTATGTGAATATGCATACCTATACCAGTTTCTTTGGCACTTCAGTGTACATGGTTCCAGAGATCTTACTTAGGCTGCTATGTCTGGCAAGAAAAATGTCAAATCGACAGTGTCAAAGGCTTTACTGACGTTTAAAAAGCATAGGACAGTCGCCTCTTGTGCATTCATGCAACCTTCAGATTATCTCTTACCTTTATTAAGGCAGATGTTGTGCTGCGATGTTTATGGAAACCTAACTGATATTCGTCTGGTAGGTGGTTTGTAGTTAAGTGGTTTGTTAGCTGATCTTGACTGTATACTCTAAGATCATGGACAGTGCAGGAAGAATGCATTTGGTCAGTGATCAGTGGATGTTGTAGGAACTTTTTTTTTTTTTTTTTTTTGTCGTGCCTTTACTAGATCCTGATTCCAGATCTCAGGGAAAGCGCTTGTGGTTAAAGAGTGATTGAAGATGTCTGTTGTAGTGGATGACAGTGGGTGAATAATATGTTTAATCATTCCGACGGGCCAGCCGCGATGGCTGAGCGGTTCTAGGCGCTTCAGTACGGAACCGCGCGACTGCTGCTACGGTCGCAGGTTCGAATCCTGCCTCGGCCATGGATATGTGTGAAGTCCTTAGGTTAGTTAGGTTTAAGTAGTTCTAAGTTCTAGGGGACTGATGACCTCAGATGTTAAGTCCCATAGTGCTGAGAGCCACTTGAACCATTCCGACGGTGATGCCATCGTGCTTAGTAAATGCTGGTTTAATACGCATGATGGCTGTTTTGACAGTATTTTATGCTGGTGGTCCGACTCTCGTGACGTGTAGTGCCCAATTCCGTAGTAATCAAGTGTGTACGGACTCTTTTGATCCGATGCTGTACTTTGTAATAGTCTAGAATTTCTTTCCATTTTTAAGACTATTAGTTTTAATGCCTCTTCAGTCTCCGAAAATTAGTTGAGAAATTTGGTAATTGGTACACGTAAAAATAAGATTTACTTACTTTTCCTCCCCGTTATGCACGCCTTTCTGTAACGAGATCTGATCGCCAGGTCATTAGTTCACTCGCTGTTTATTTGTCGTATGATTTCGTACGACATGGTGACACTAACGCTTATACTAACTGGCCGACATCATTTGTCTGAATATTTATTTTTAGGTGACCGTTCTATAACAGGTTACATATCTGTCTCAAGACAGCACTTGGGAATCTTTATAGATTTTTGAAGATCATACCTGCTGTAGAAGATGCGAGCGTCGGCGTAGTAAGCGTAACTATTCTAAAATTTGGTTACCACTGGTGAGAGTGTTTGGCGTGATTTCACAAATGTTAACATTATAAAGCTCATACAGAAATATTCAGAAACGGAACTAAAGCACAGGGGGGACATTATGAGGCAAGACAAAATAAAAATAAACGTGTTATGCGCGACAAAATGAGTGGGCTATACTCATCAGTTTATGACTTGCCAATAATAATTTTCTGCAGTACAGGTTATGGCAGTAAAATACTCACATAAATTCTTTAATGGCTAAACAGGTTTCGACTTGTAGCCCATGGACATTTCTTAGTTGTGGAGCCATGTCAAAAAACGCGAGGAGTCATTTCATCGCAGAAGACTTGCACACTATGCGAAGGAGTATCTATGCACTCCTGAAAGTGACTTACCAGTCTAAACCAGTAACGTCATGAAATAATTTTCGAGAGTATTTGACAGTAATAAACATTATTGGTAAAAGGTTCGCTACTGCTCTCCGTGCGTAACACTGCAACTATGAACAAACACTTCTTGAATCGGGAATTAATTCTGGGAAAAGACATTATCATTTTCGTAAATGAAAAGAAGAGGTGAAGGAAAATTATAAACAACGCATTTTTATAGTTGTAAGGTTGTGTTAGGGTTTCTACAGGAAAACTAATTTGGGTTCGTAAAAGGTTCTTTCACAATGGACAGTATAGAAGCGAGCCACGCGTGACGAAATCTTTTGCACCTGAATTACAGTTCCTCCTTGAAAAGTTATTTGCTATCCCAAATTTTTGTTTACATTTCCTTTTCATATATTTTATGAAAATGTTAATAAATACTACATATCGAGGAGGTTCAAGAGTGGAATTAAAATTCAAAGTGAAACGATGCCAATGATAAGATTTGATGATGACGTTGCTACCCTGAGTGAAAGTGAAGAAGAGTTACAGGATTTGTTGAATGGAATGAACATTCTAATGAGTGCAGAACAAGGACTGAGAGTAATGTGAAGAAAGACGAAAGTAATGAGAAATAGCAGAAATGAGAACAGCGAGAAACCTAACGTCCAAACTAGTGATCAAGAAAGCAGATGAAGTTGAGGAACTGTGCTGTCTAGGCAGCAAAATAACCCATGACGGACGGAGTAAGGAGGATATAAAAAGCAGATTATCACTGGCGAAAAGGGCATTCCTGGTCAAGAGAAATCTTCTAGTACCAAACATAGGTCTTATTAACTTGAGGAAGAAATTTATGAGAATGTACGTATCTTGCACAGCGTTGTATGGACGTGAAACATAAATGTTTACGAAGTCGGTTGAGAGGAGTAGGCGTGGTGGTCCCTTTGCAAGATATCTGAAACAGTTTTGATCACGCTAATTGTATGTCGTTGTTATCTATTCCTACAGAAGAGATTTTTATTGTTACATATCTCGGTGAGTCTCGGGCTTGGTAGACTAGCGTGAGATCTAATTGCGGTCGGAGCCCGGAAATTTTCATTCTGCCTTTTTTTTTTCAGGCATTCACCTCTCATCAATGTAAGGGCAGGATCTGACACTTGATTCGGATTACATGTTAAAGTGTTAGTCTCTTTCCTCCTTGGATAACAGTGGTAGTCGTGTTCACAAAAGTCGCGAAAGTGGCATCCAAATGAAGGACTTGCACCTGACCATTGACTCACACTGAACTTGATTTGATTTGATATCAGTGACATTAGCTTTAAGTCGTTTAGGTGGGAAGTGTCAATTGTATAATGGAACATAATCCTTCGTTACGCACTTTACAGTGGTTTCCATAATATTTATTTATTTAGGGCAGACTTCTTCCTTCTTCTTTTTCTTGTGCCTTTGTTCTGCACCTGCACAGGGTCGACATAGTTAATATGAAGAGTGGCCGGATGCCTTTCTTGTCGCCACCCCACTACCTTCCCCCACCGCCGGACGAAATGAGTGTACCCCAACTGTCAGCGTATACCGTTATTTATGTGAAACTGTGCGAAATGTTCCAAATGATTGCTGTTCGTAAGTGAGGTGGAAGTCGGGTACGAGCACGGTATCCATCTGTTCAGTTGTGGGGAACAGCCTAAAAAACACCCCCCCCCCCCCAGAGCCCGGTACCTAAACCCTCGTCGTTAATCCTCCAAGCGGATTCGATCTAGGCTGGCGCACATCCCCGTCCCGGAAGCGGCGCTTTAAGACGCGCTGCTATGTGGGCGGGCAAACCATTTAGTAATTATTGTTGTGCAGAAAGAGAACAAATTAACACAGTTTACATTTTTGTTCATTAGTAGGCTACATCAATGGAGACAAGTCGCAGTAAACTAGCTTGAAATTACGAGAAACGTTCCGAAAGTAAGTCTCGTCATTTTTTTTTTTTCACATGTTAACTTTACTTCGAAAAACAGATACACGATGGAATCACGAACTAAGCATTTTGTAATATTTTTTGACATAGTAGCCATCGACATTTATACATTTGTGGTGCCGTGCAATCATTTAAAAAAAAAAAAAAGAAAACAGTCTGGTAAATCTCAGTGCCTGTGCACGTGTGCGATAACATCTTGTCCAGTACTCTGGCAATATTGTTTTCATTCGCGGATGTCAAGGGACGCTCACTTCGGCCTTCATCCTGCATACTCTGCCTTCCTTCATTGAACATGCAACGTCAGCCACCAAACATTTGACGAGACATTACGCCTTCACCAAAGACGCTCTGCAGGCTTTCATGGATGACTGATATGCCAGTCCCGCGTTGGTACTAATACGGAGTAACAGCATCCACTTACTGGCGACCACGTTGTCAGTACGGTCCATGTGACATCATGCTGTGTAGTCGAATAATCTCGGGTACACTGGTCTGCTGCCACTCTCTCTTCTTCGGTGCTCCGCTCATGTGTCATGCCTCCCCTTCTGACGCCCCTTCCGTCGTTGAATCAGCAACGGGTGTGGAGTCATATGGCCATTGTATGTGTCACCTGGCGTACCATCTTCTATTTCAGAGTCAACGGCGAAACTTCCTTTCTAAACGTCCCTCATAATAGCGTTGGCTGCGATGGTCATGAGAGAAAGGGCGGAGAAAGGAGAGAAAGAGGAACGTGGTAACACAAAGTTAATTAAGCTAATGTCACAGAAGCAGAAATTATAGTGAGTTTTTCAAAACGGGAACAGGAAGTCCGATGTCTTCAGGAAAGAATCAGTAAGAGCATCACTGTATGGATAGACGAAAAAAATGGTTCAAATGGCTCTTAGCACTATGGGACTTAACATCTGAGGTCATCAGTCCCCTAGACTTAGAAACTACTTAAACCTAAGTAGCCTAAGGACATCACACACATCCATGTCCGAGGCAGGATTCGAACCTGCGACCGCAGCAGGCGCGCGGTTCCGCACTGAAGCGCCTATAACTGCTCAGCCACAGCGGTCGGCGATAGATGTAAGAAGCCAGCGAAAGAATGAAATTTTGGTAAGACCCAAAATCCGGTGAGAAGATAAAACTATAATAGATGGCTGAAATCTGTGGAAGGAGACGATATGGGAAAATAAAGTGATGTGACCGAATGGAAACGAAAAGAGCACGAAGCGTAAATGGGAGAAGATAGGAGCATTTGCTTTACAATTTGACAGAGACAGTATACGAGGAGATGTGGATGAAATTGGGTAGAATTTATCGCATCTTAAATCTACTGCACGAAGAATTTAAGAAAGATTTTAAAGATCTACGGATATTGGTGACATTGCCGCAGAACTAATCAAGAATGTTGGTGGCAACATGAAAATGATGCTGCTGAAACCGATAAGGTATTGTGGCGTTCGCTGTGTTATTCAGTGGTTTGGTGTTTAACTAATTTGTAAATGAAAATGATAATCTTATTTTATTACATAAACCATCGAATATCAGCCGCGCAAAACACTGTCGTATGTTACCTGAAACAATATTCTTCGCAACTCGTGCGTAATTAATTTCAGCTCCATACATCAGCTAGAAAAGTTTCTTATAACGAGTGTGCTATGAGCACTATTTTTAAAGAACCAATCTGATTCGAATTATTTTCATTCAAATGAGTTCGGGACCACCAGTGCCCATTTATTTTTACATATTTGTATTACGTTCGGCATTTATGTCTACAGAGTTGCGTAATTTGGATTTGCCGCTGAGACAATTGTTAAGATGGCGGCAGACAATTGATAGAGACTTTCTATTGTTAGACCAAATAAGTAAGTATTTGAAACGATTATTAAACTCTATAAACTATACTTTCATATTGTGCACTATTTAGACCTCATCAAGCAAACATTTGATTTGTTTCTAAGGAAAACACAGACAAAAACGCGATACAAATCGCTATCATCAATGGCTGCGCTCGTTGCAGCGGAAAGAAATAATTAACACAGATAATGCGTACTGAGAGAGGAATTAAAGTTACAAATAATTATTCACTTATATTTATAATAATAATGAACTCTATTTTCAAGTAATAATTAACAAATAATTACAATTACTTAACAGACCTCAGTTTGATATGCGTCCACAACTTACAAAAGCCAACCAACAAAAGGTAAAAACAAAAGAAGACAATCGCAGATCATAAAAGGAATTTACAATTATCATTGTCTTTGTATGATATACATCGATATGTCTAATTACATCATAGAATATTATATAAATAATTAATGTTTATAAGTTTTCACTGTTTTTTTTCATACGTCAAATACATAATGTTTATAACTGTTAGAGGCATAATTTCCTCTCGTCGCATTGTAGCCAGAAATTTATCACGTGGATGTTACAATGCCCCTTGGGCTGAGAAAAAAATTAGTTTATCTATTGTATATTTTTTATCAGTACTCGTAATCCACGTAGATTTGCTACTCTCAAGAGGCAAATGTTTAGTTTCAATGTTGTTTTAGACATGATAAAATTATAGTTGAATCGAGTACTTTAAATGACTTCAGTGACTGTATTATCTCGGAAATTGCTGCGGATACTTCCCGGATTAACTTATCCCCCCCTCCCCCCATTTGGGTTCACTGGACTCAGAAAACTGGGAATAAAACCGTCCAAGGGGCTTCAAGAAAATACAGACACCCACTTTTAACAATCAGGCTTGACATGAATGTATTAAAAAATGCTGGAAAATGCAAATTTATGACTCTGTTGTAAGCATCTGAGATAATGAATGTTTTTTCATGGTGGTATATCACTCATTTATCGAATGTCATAAGAATTTGCTGCTGATGTCGTAAGACCACCCCCGTGTCGACCCGTTGGACCGCAGACAGGTAGTGGCTGCTGCTGGACCGCCCCCGGCCTAGTCGGTCTGCATCGTGGTTTGGATCTGCTGCTGGCTAGAAGTCGTGCTGCAGCAGGTCTTGTTTGTCATTTCCCACGTCCCTCAGTTTAAGATGGGTACATGAAATGCCAAAATATAAGCATCAGGGACAAGATAATTACTATTCTCATCCTGTGGAAAAGTTTATTAGTGTCCATTTCACTTGCATTCGCACAGATGGAATTAGACTGTTTTTGGAGTATGTTCTGTATTTTGACACTGTTCAACACAATGTAGTGATTCACATGTAAGTTCATCACAATATGCACATTTTGAACACTGCACCGTTAATCATACAAGTATCCGTAGTGTGCTTCGTTTACTTAAGCGGAATGTAAATATTTTCGCGACGCGCTGCGTAGCCAACGTTGCATTATTGTTTTGCCGCACGGCTGGCTGTACAGTCTATCACATTAAATTTGGCACGCGGAGACGCTTCATATCAAACTACTAAAGGTCATCGGTTCAAGTTAATTATTAATTCAGTCAACAGTACTCTACGTTCATAGCGTTGCTGCTAACTTTGACACTCCAAGAGCGTTCATAAGGTTACGTGATCACAGTTTTTATCACTGTTCATCATCATTCACAATATAAATCACATTTCTTCACGCGTCCACTAGTTCCTGCGAAACACGTTTCACTATTCTGATGGCTGTCAGTAGTTTTCCACAGTACTTAACAGACAATCTATATGCAAATGACACTTTTCAAGTAATGAGGTCTGGTACACTTGCACATAAGTTCATATTACCATGACGAAATAACAAAATTTAAAATTTTACACTGTCACATGAACATGAGACAATATAAAACTTTCAGAATCTGCTACATTATCTTGACCATGAGATCATTACTGAACTGTCCAGATAACAGTACATTTCCATTTTTATTACAGATACATATATTTATATTTTTTATTTTTTTATTGGGATTGTTATTTACCATGTTTTTGGGACAGATGTCCATGTTCGGTTTATCTAACCGGAATGTTGCTCATAAGAGCATTTTAAATGACTTTGTAATGAAACCGTGTATGTAAATCAGTACACATTCAGATTTCGCTTCACTAGTGGCGAAAGCAGTTTATTTTATTTTTTACTTATTTATTTTTTTTCAGTCGCACAGCTCACACACCACCAACACTCGCTACGTGTGTGGGACTACATGTCTTAATTTTACGAAAATATTGTTTTTTATATCCATTCTTACACACGAACGAATATATTGGTTAAGCATTTTAATCATTTCTATGCTACGTATAAAAGGTAAAATTCCTCACATTTAATGCAATATCACTCAAGTGTTTATCAAGTTATTTATCCCTTTTAAAGTAAAAATACATTTATTATGGGGATTCTCTACTCCTTGTTCAAATAATTCAAGAACATTACAGTGTAATACTTGACATAAAAGCTTATAAACCAATACATACATAATATTATCACATTATTACTGCTAATTATTTTACCATAAACATTTATTTACAGTTACGGGGTAGTGGACTTGCACTTCTGATTGGTCCTTTGTATATTCACTTCGTTTTTCTTAGTCCAGGGGACCGAGTAAGATGCTCTGCAATAGGTCTTGTGCGGATATACTGTCATATTATACTGGTAATCTTTTATGATTCCAGGGCGTTCAGTGAATACTTCGAGGTATCCGGATAATAATTCTGTTAATTTTCTAGTCTCTGAAGCATTAATGCAAGTTGCCTCCCGTACTTTATCTTCTATTGTTGTGACGATGTCACTCACGTTGCTGGGTGCATTGTTATTTCGATTTTTGTGACACATCTGTGGGTGATTATGATCCAACACTAACAACTTCTGTTTGCTGACAGAAAGATTCATTTTTCTCATCAGTGGAAGGTTCGCACCGAACTCCCGATTCAGCATTAATGTTATGGGTCGCTATTGGTGCTTAAGTGCACATGTCCCACGGGCGAGATCAATTACAGCTTCTCTTTCCCGAAGGAAGTCAAGACCCAGAAGCACCGGTACTGACAAGTTATCCATTAGTAGGAACGTGCATAATAAGCGATCATTTCCCAAGGAAACTTCCACCTGTGTCTGGTATTTTATACTCTGTGCCTTTTTTCCCAATGCCCCTATAACCTTACAATTTGCAACCGGCAAAATCGGCAATCTCCTTATCTCCGATACCTTCGTGAAAAACTGCTTGTTCATAACTGACACATTCGCACCTGTGTCAAGCAGAATAGTAGTTGTTACACCATTTACAGCTCTGGTGACACTTGCTTGGATATTTTCCCTTTGTGGCTTATCAGAGACAGCAGGTTCCTGATATAGCTCATCTTCGATCCTGTTGCCATCCTGATACCGTATCATGTTTATTTTTTGCCTTCATTGTTGGCCTCGGTCACCTGGCGAAGGCCTACAGGGACCGAATTTAGTTTGTTGGCTTCTGAGTGTTTTGTTTTGCTTCTGAAGGTACCTCCACTATTCTAACATTTTGTGAGTTTTCAGTCAGAGGAGGCCTGCTTGGATCCCGCCACGGTGGATATTGATTGCTTGGTATAGGTATAGCCTGTACATAATTTATTGGCTGACCTGAATTAATAGAATTTTGCTGTGGATGCCAATGACTTGGCCCTGGCTGTCGCCAATATTCACTGTCACCCCGCATATTTTTAGGCTTGTCTTTATATGGACTGTCTGACCTGTTGTCATTTAGTCTCTTTCGGTTGCTATTGTTATTGTTTGGGTTTTCATTGTGGTATGGCCTCTGATTACCATTCGGTTGTTGGTGTTCTTCGGCCTTATGATAATTACTGTTATTATTATTAGGATAACCAAAATTTTGGTTGTAGGGATTCTTACTACTATTATTATTATTTTCCGTTACTATAAGCTTTACTTTTTTTTTGGACTACCTTCGCCCCTATTTCCATTATTTCCATTCCATGAATTTTCTCTATTAGGACTATTATTATTGCTGATCACGTCAGAATTTTTTCTGGCGTCTTCTTGCACTAGATTCAGAGAATCAATTACAGACAGAAATTCTTTCAGATCGGTGTCTGTAACATTAAATAATTTTTCTCTAATATGTATGGGTAATCTAGCTTTTAACACTCGCAATGAGTCTCTGGTGGTTACTGGCTCATCCCAGTACCGGGTCATGTTAATATATTTTTCAAAGTACTTTCTTAAGGAACCTGACTTCGGATTGTACATTTATGCATTGTAAACAATTTTACGGAGTCGCTCTTGAGTAGACGCTGACCAGAATTGATCAAGGAACGCCTTCTCAAAGTCGTGGAAAGTCTTGCAAGTTTCTGCTGCACTTAATGCCCAGAGCGACGCATCACCAGAAATATGTGAAACCACAAACTGTATTTTCTGTTCTTCCGACCATGATTTTGAAAAGAACACTTTTGAAGTTTCGAATGAAAACTACTGGATGTACAGGGCTATTACAAATGATTGAAGCGATTTCATAAATTCACTGTAGCTCCATTCATTGACATATGGTCACGACACACTACAGATACGTAGAAAAACTCATAAAGTTTTGTTCGGCTGAAGCCGCACTTCAGGTTTCTGCCGTCAGAGCGCTCGAGAGCGCAGTGAGGCAAATCGCGACAGGAGCCGAGAAAGCGTATGTCGTGCTTGAAATGCACTCACATCTGTCAGTCATAACAGTGCAACGACACTTCAGGACGAAGTTCAACACAGATCCACCAACTGCTAACTCCATTCGGCGATGGAAGCGCAGTTTAAAGCTTCTGGATGCCCCTGTAAGGGGAAATCAACGGGTCGGCCTGCAGTGAGCGAAGAAATGGTTGAACGCGTGCGGGCAAGTTACACGCGTAGCGCGCGGAAAATTGGCTCATGTCACAATTGGAGACCGACAGCGCCGACTTCATCTTTCAACAGTACGGTGCTCCACCGCACTTCCATCATGATGTTCGGCATTTCTTAAACAGGAGATTGGAAAACCGATGGATCGGTCGTGGTGGAGATCATGATCAGCAATTCATGTCATGGCCTCCACGCTCTCCCGACTTAACCCCATGCGATTTCTTTCTGTGGGGTTATGTGAAAGATTCAGTGTTTAAACCTCCTCTACCAAGAAACGTGCCAGAACTGCGAGCTCGTATCAACGATGCTTTCGAACTCATTGATGGGGACATGCTGCGCCGAGTGTGGGAGGAACTTGATTATCGGCTTGATGTCTGCCGAATCACTAAAGGGGCACATATCGAACATTTGTGAATGCCTAAAAAAACTTTTTGAGTTTTTGTATGTGTGTGCAAAGCATTGTGAAAATATCTCAAACAATAAAGTTATTGTAGAGCTGTGAAATCGCTTCAATCATTTGTAATAACCTTGTATGTTTTTCTTGCTTTATTCGTTAAATATTTGCAACTGTCTGTGCTTAATCAGGCTTTCTTCATGCATCAAAGTACTTAAGTGCATGGAACTGCTATCATTTGCAGGTGGTGTGGTTACTTTATTACAAGTACGTTCTATTCCACTATTATTGTTCCTTGGTGTCACATATTGCTCTGGTAATATCGGTTGATTACAAAAATTTGGTCTTCCTTGTGGTGCATTAATATTCACCGTCAGATTGTCTGCGATCTTTTGCCTGTCAGTACCAGTGTTGTCATTACTGCATACTGTCAGATTTTCAAAGTTTTGATTTTCAGAGCTCAGCACCCTGGCTGTTCGGACTTGTTTTCGGATTTCCGAGGGAATGTCCTCCTGCATTGTTTCCACAGCGGTAGCCAAGGCTTTGAATTGGTTCTCTAGTCTATCTACTTCAGTTTGAAGACTATTGACCTGAACTGGAATGTTTGTTAACGGTTCAATAGTGGTTTTTACTGCATCGATCTCCTGCTTAAAATGGGTAGTAATAGCATTATCACGATCTACCAACACTTGATTTATCCTACGGACAATTTCTTTATCTCTTTCCAGAAAAATATTGTTTATATTTTCCATAAATTTCTTTTCCATTTCTTGGTCCCTGAGCTCCTGTTGCTGTTCTTCTATAAGCTTTTCCTGTCTACGTTTTTCATTTTCCTGCTCACGTTGTCTTTCACGCTCCTGCTCTTTAGCTCGCGTTGTTTTTCACGCTCCTGCTCCTGCTGTGATCCTGCTCTTTAATAGTAAACTTTTCAAATAATGCTGTTAGCATATCCTGTATGGACATAGCTCGAGCATTGCTGACTTCTGCCCCTTACCCAAAAGAAATATTGTCATTAATTCCTAACTGGTTGAATCCAGGAGTGTCAGTTTGTTTTGGCAACTCCTCGGTTTTACTATCACTCGGGACATCAGTTCCTAAATTATCATTCATAATTAAATTTTCTAATAATTCGACAGAAATATGGGTAGATTGTTCTACCTGAGACTCTGATGTCATCTCTGCACCAGTATGCTAATTCGGTTTATTTTTCTTTTTTTCTTTTGTTTAACCATTCTATCACCAATATAGCACAACAAATATATAAATCACTAACAAGCACCAATTGACACAAAAAATCTTATAACTAACACATATACACAAATAACACTTAAAAATATTATTCTCGCAGCCAGAATATTCAATTATTACTACTACTACTACTTATGGCTGCAGGTACTGATTTTAATTTAAAATTGCACATGCAGCGAATGTTGTTAGTGTGCTGCTGTGTATTTACTGACCATTTACATCTGTTGCTACCTGAATTGATTGACAGTTGTGGACTGCACTGCTTATGTGTAGTGTCTGGCACCAGTGCAGATACAGATTCGTACAGCAGTTCGGTAGGAAGATGTCAATGCTCATGAAACAAATAAATAAACAATGATTAATAGTTTGTTTTGGTACCCCGTACCTGTAATAGATCACAATATCAATTATTAAAATGAATAAATGTGTATTGGTGGACCCACGTTGGGCGCCAGTGTGGCGTTCGCTGTGTTATTCAGTGGTTTGGTATTTAACTAATTTGTAAATGAAAATGATAATCTTATTTTATTACACTGAGTAATTACTAAATACTTTTTCTCCCGGCTAAAGATTTGATCAAGTAGCTAAAGAACTCCAAGTTAACGTCGTTTAAAGTGTTGTCTGTAAGTTGTGTAAGTGTCACTAAATCACAGTTCATACAACAGATTATATACAGCTATGGATTATGATGGAAACAGTTATCTTCAGCAAAATGATCATTGAAACCACCGAATATCAGCTGCGCACAACACTGACGTATGTTACCTGAAACAATATTCTTCGCAACTCGTGCGTAATTAATTTCAGCTCCATACATCAGCTAGAAAAGTTTCTTATAACGAGCGTGCTATGAGCATTATTTTTAAAGAACCAATCTGATTCGAATTATTTTCATTCAAATGAGTTCGGGACCACCGGTGCACATTTATTTTTACACATTTGTATTACTTTCGGCATTTATATCTGCAGAGTTGTGTAATTTGGATTTGCCGCTGAGACAATTGTTAAGATAGCGGCAGACAATTGATAGAGACTTTCTATTGTTAGACCAAATAAGTAAGTATTTGAAATGATTATTAAACTCTATAAACTATACTTTCATATTGTGCACTATTTAGACCTCATCAAGCAAACATTTGATTCGTTTCTAAGGAAAACACAGACAAAAACGCGATACAAATCGCTATCATCAATGGCTGCGCTCGTTGCAGCGGAAAGAAGTAATTAACACAGATAATGCTTACTGAGAGAAGAATTAAAGTTACAAATAATTATTCGCTTATATTTATAATAATAATGAACTCTAGTTTCAAGTAATAATTAACAAATAATTACAATTTCTTAACAGACCTCAGTTTGATATGCGTCCGCAACTTACAAAAGCCAACCAACAAAAGGTAAAAACAAAAGAAGACAAACACAACAGAGTTACCAACCGACTTCCAAAAATGCATCAATGCTCCTATAACGAAGAAGTCAATAGCTACAAAATATGAACAGTACCGAATATCACACCTAATATCACATGCTTTAAAACTTCTTCTAAAGATAATTCTGAAGAGAATTAAAGAGAAGGTGGAGGATATACTGAGTGAAGATCACTTTGGATTCCGGAGGGGATTAAGAATAAGAAAATCGATTCTAGCACGGAGGCGTCTTGTCGAAAAGCAAATATCGAAAAATAAGCCAACTTGTATTACCTTTGTAGACCTGGAAAAGGCACTTGAAATGTTATCTGGCAAGAGATGTCCAGAGTACTGAAGAAACCCCGTCTAAAATACAAATACATGACTGTGACACACAGCTTCTACAAGAACGAAGTGGCTGTCACTAGGACTTTTCATCAGAATGAAGAAGCAAAAATTAAAAAGTGTGCTCTTTCTCCTCTTATATTCAGTTCTTATATCCAGAAAGCTATAACGCAATGGCGTGAAACTACTGACTTAGAAATCAAAATTAATCATCAGAAGATAGACATGCTACGTTACGCAAATAATACTGCTGTGATCACGGAGACGAAAGAAGTTCTAGAGACAATCGTCAGCACAATGGAAGGGATTTTCTGCAGTCGGTATGGTTGAAACGTCCCCTTAGAAAAATTATAAATGACTGTGCTTAAACTGACACACAATACTTTTAGCGCAACGCAATCTGACTTTCAATAATCCCTACAGAAAATGGCCCTGACTAACAATAACCTATACCTTTCACAAATCACTTATCTCACAAAAATCTTCGTTGCTCGAAACTACTGCAATACAGCGAGCGCCACTGCTGCCAGCTAAATAAAAGATTCTAACTACATAAGGCACTAAATACTGATAGGCATAGTTAGCAAATGAAATATTTTGATGGAGAACAAACAATGTATTTACCTTAATAGAATTCAAAAGTCAAATATATATATAGCAGTTCATGACATCCATTCTTACAAATGTACTGTTTCTGATGGACACACGTCAAGATCATCCGCTCTCAAAAATCCGCCATCTCACTTCCCCACATCCACCACCGCTGGCGGCTCACCTCCAACTGCGCAACGCTATGCGCTGTTAACAGCCAACTGCCCAACACTACAATAGCATATACTCCAACAATGCAAACCAACCAGAGCCTTCACACAGCACAGCCAGCGATTTTCATACAGAGCGCTACGTGGCGTTACCAACATAAAAACCTAAACAGCCTACTTACATGGTTTGAGAATGAACAAGACTAAACGAATTGTATGCAGTGCTGAAGGAGACTATGAACCTTTAAGAATAAGAATTGGAAGAGAGGAGCTAGAAATGACGAGGAAGTTCTCTATTTCCGAAGCAGAACCACAAGGGATGGCAGAAGCCAGAAAGAAACTGTAAGTGGGTTACAGCAGCCTAAAACTGCATTTAATTTGAGGAATAACTTACTCACCATCAGTCTGGAAATAAGGAAACGGGCAATGAAACCTTTTGGTTGGAGTTTTACGGGTATGCGACTTGGTGTTGTTGTTGTTGTGGTCTTAAGTCCAGGGACTCGTTTGATGAAGCTCTCCATGTTACTCTATCCTGTGCAAGGTTCTTCATCTGCCAGTACCTACTGCAACCTACATCCTTCTGAATCTGTTTAGTGTATTCATCTCTTGGTCTCCCTCTGCGATTTTTACCCTCCATGCTGCCCTCCAATACTAACTGGTGATCCCTTCCAGAATGGGATCCCTTGATTCCTCAGAATATGCCCTACCAACCGATCCCTTCTTCTAGTCAAGTTGTGCCACAAATTTCTCTTCTCTTCAATTCTATTCAATACCTCCTCATTAGTTATGTGATCTACCCACCTAATCTTCAGCATTCTTCTGTAGCAACACATTTAGGAAGCTTCTATTCTCTTCTTGTCTAAACTATTTATCGTCCATGTTTCACTTCCATACATGGCTACACTCCATACAAATAATTTCAGAAGCGACTTCCTGACACTTAAATCTATACTCGATGTTAACAAAATTCTCTTATTCAGAAATGCTTTCCTTGCCATTGCCAGTCTACATTTTATATCCTCTCTACTTCGACCATCATCAGTTATTTTGCTCCCCTAATAGCAATACTCATTTACTACTTTAAGCGTCTCATTTCCTAATCTAATTCCCTCAGCATCACCCGATTTAATTCGACTACATTCAATTATCCTCGTTTTTCTTTTGTTGATATTCATCTTATATCCTCCTTTCAAGACCATGTCCATTCCATTCAGCTGCTCTTCCAAGTCCTTTGCTGTCTCTGACAGAATTACAAAGTCATTGTTGAACCTCAAAGTTTTTATTTCTTCTCTGTGGAGTTTAATTCCTACTCCAAATTTTTCTTTTGTTTCCTTGCGACTTGGTCAATAGGAAACCAAGGAAGAAAACGGCTAGAAGCCCTGGAGATTTGGTGCTATAGATGGATGATGAAGATTAGCTGGAAAGACAGAGTTACAGATGAAGAGGCACAGAGAAGCATACAGGAAAGCAGATCTCTGTGGTGGCGCATCCAAATAGAATGATGTGACAAAAGTCTGGGATACCTTATAATACTGTGTCATACCTCCTCTCGTCTGGCGTGGTGCAGCA
Source organism: Schistocerca cancellata (assembly GCF_023864275.1). Taxonomy (NCBI): domain Eukaryota; kingdom Metazoa; phylum Arthropoda; class Insecta; order Orthoptera; family Acrididae; genus Schistocerca; species Schistocerca cancellata. Next base: position 486,185,351 of record NC_064628.1, read on the forward strand.
ACTCACCGTGACATGGACTCAGAAAGTCGTTGGAAGTTCCCTGCATAAGTACTGAGCCATGCTGTTTCTGTAGCCTTCCATAATTGGGAAAGGGTTGCCGGTGCAGGATTTCGTGCATGAACTGAACTCTCAATTATATCCCATAAATGTCCCATGTGATTCATGCTGCGCGATCTGGATGGCCAAATCATTCGCTCGAAACTGTCCAGAATGTTCTTCAAACAGTTTGCGAAGAATTGAGGCCAGATTACGTGTTTGAGAACAGGAAGTCCATCAAAGGCTGGAAAGGGTCTCCACGTAGCCATTTCCAGTCAATGAACGGTTCACTTGGATCAGAGGATCCAGTCCGTTTGTGATGACCTCAACCCACAGGAAAAATGATTATCAAAATCTGAACTGTGAAGTCATCCAAAATTCTAGTTGGAAAACCACACTCTTTGTTATACTTCTCAATTGGTCACGATCCCACTTTGTTTATGAACTGAAAACTCTAATATTTACGAGAATCTGCTCTGAAATTAACCCGAACCGACAAAATTGTATATATATTCTCTGAAACTTCAAAGGAATTAGAAAAAGTGACAAAATTTCGTGAATCACACACAATACTGTTGACAATCGCATGAACACTGGGGGGGTTTCACCATACATCTTCCCATTTTTGCGTATAACCAGTGTCTCTTAATACTACGACTCGTAGCAATACAATATCAAAAAAACTTTTATTACTGGGTAAAGAGTCACTACGTGATTTGACAGCTGACATTTATAATTCCCGCTCACGTTAGGAAAAGCACCAATTCGGGAATAGCAGCTTTTACATTATTGGTCAGAACGCAAGCAATTATGGCAGTCGCCGTAATTTTCGCGCGAAGCCATATTTCGCGACAGAATACTCTTATTAGTTACTGTCATATATCTAGCCTCATAACAATACATAAAACTACATAAAATAACTACAATAATTTTGACATGCAAGGAGAATTAGTCCTAATGAGAGGAAGAAGTTTATATTTACTGGTGTTTCAACAATGACTACCAGGCAACTTTTAATTCACTGATTGTAATTTTATTTTCGTTAGCAGAAAGCAAACAAACTAAACAAAGAATTTAATTAAGTAGAGTCTGTAATTCTTATACTTTTAATAGAGAAAGAAAGTTTCTAGGTCAGGGGATAGCGTTCAGCGAAATCCCTTAACTTTTTGTTGCATACGAAGCGTTGCGTTAGGCAGCACGATGTCGGCGGGTTACGATGATGAGAGCAGGATACAGACAGTTCCGCTGGTTAATCTGCTCCGGCGAAACACAAATAAAGTTCCGGCACAGCTGTATCATTAACCCCGTGGTGATTAACAAACCACAAGACGCCAGTATACGAACGTTGTTGACATGTCCTCTCCTTCAAAGTACATGACGTAGACATCGCTTGTTTTTACACTTTATGCACTGTCCGTGACGATATCGTCCATAATTACACGGTTCGTCACATTCATATAGCCTTAGCCACAAATACACAGTTCGTAGAATTGTCCATGTATGTGAAGCACACCGTAAACAATGTCCACTCTGTTCTCGCATTTCAAACTTCGACAACGTCACTGAAAGCGATTTATATTGCACCGTTAATTAGTCTTCACTTTCATGGCTTGATAGAATGTGATATACAACAGTTCCACCACCCAAAACCAATACCAACGAAGTTCATTCGAATAAAGGCACAGTTCATGTCGGCCACAACAAAGTAATGTTAGCGGCACTTTCACAGTCCGGTTTATTAGCTCTTAAAGTTCGCTGGTGATGGCATTACATACCACAGTGGTAAAGAGAATTAACAATCTGATATTTCGGTATCACTGTCCATACAATTACGTATGCTTTACATGGAACTCAGTACTATTTTTCCCGCGCACGCTTCACAGACACGCCACCCACCATCCCCTCTACTACGCAACAACCTTTCAACTCTCGATATCACTACCGCTGTCCCCTGTCTATAGATGTTATATCGTTATCGTAAATTACATAAACCTTTATAAATGTTATTGACTGCATTTTTCACAATTAATAATTTTCCAAAAGAGAACTTTAAAAACTTTACCACAGGTACAAAGCCAGAAACATATTTATCCATTGGCAAACGAAATAATCACAATTACATCTTTGCATTTAAAAACCACAGTAGAATGTTACATAATCACAATTAGAAATGCCCATATGAACAAAAGAAAAAGAATAGAAATCCAAAGAAAATCACGAAAAAAATTTTGTATGCGTAATTAGCAATGCCTTCACACGTTCCATTCACACACACCCCACAGCGTTATGAATGGTTCAAATGGCTCTGAGCACTATGCGACTTAACTGCTGAGGTCATCAGTCGCCTAGACCTTAGAACGAATTAAACCGAACTAACCTAAGGACATCACACACATCCATGTCCGAGGCAGGATTCGAACCTGCGACCGCAGCGGTCGCTCGGCTCCAGACTGTAGCGCCTAGAACCGCACGGCCACTCCGGCCGGCACACAGCGTTATGGAGACACCACCAGCTTGCAGTACCTTGTTGACAACCTTCGCCATGGCTTCATGGGGTATGCACCAGACTCGACACCTGTCATCAGCTCATATCAATTGAAATCGGGACTCATCTGTCCACGCCATGATTTTCCAGTACTCAAGACACTGCTCCTTTATTCGCGCACTCCCCGCGATCACGCCATAGGAGTGGCGACAAAGGAGGGATGAAAATTCAAAAGTACCCTTTCCTGCCATGGGTCACGCTCAAGCTTCATCGAATGGTCTTGATTGGCTCCTAGTGGTTCTAACCGCACACGAGAGCAAATATTGCGGTCACACTGCCCTCCAGAGGGGATATAGCGCCCAGCCCCACCCCCACCCCCACTGCGCTTAGAGTCCTGTGCGTCGCCGTGCAGCAAGCTGATTTCTAGCACGGCAAGACGACGGTTGACATTCCGCTGCCACAGCGGAATGTCAGTGTGTACCACCTTTTTTAGGTCCTGCATTTCCGCATTTGAGCCCACATTTTTGGCTTCAATCGCGGAGTGCACTTTCTCGTCTATTTTTTTTATAAATTCGTTTTCAATTTCGTGCACTTGTTCGGACATTTTGTGCTCAATTACTTGATTTGTGTCAATTTCTAATTGTTCCACCCTGTTAGTCAGTACACTGATTAAGAGTCCAACCGATACCGTCTCGGTCCCAGGAGAGGTGCTGCAGGCGAGGTTGTTCTGTTAGCAAAGGCACTCGCGTCAGTCGTCTGCTGCCATAGCCCATTAACGCCAAATTTCGCCGCACTGTCGTAACGGATACGTTCGTCGTACTTCGCACATTGATTCCTGCGGTTTTTCCATCTATTCTGTAAGCGCTGACAACTCTACGCAAACGCCACTGGTCTCGGTCGTTAAATGAAGGCCGAAGGCCACTGCGCTGTCTGTGGTGAGATGTAATACCTGAAATTTGGTATGTACTCACACCTTTAAACTATGCTATGAATTTCGCCACCTCAGTGTCAGAGGAGAAAAACCCGTAGGCCACATTTTGAGACATAATACAGAGTGAATCACAAACTATTACCATCAAGAATAGCTCAGAAAGTATGATAGGAGCTGAAAAGTCGGTGGGACATAGGTTGCATGGGACAACGGAGGCCTTAATGTGACACTGGTTTTTTGTTGCTAGATGGGGTCACTTCAGAGATATGAAGGTCAACTTTGTTTTTTCTTTTAAATGGGATGCTATAGTTTGATACTTATTTTCTGATAGCGGCTATCGAGACGAATCCAGTCATGTGTAACAGTAAGGTCTTTGAAGGTCAACGATGATCACAAAGGTGACATGAACATCAATTTACGGAAGGTGTTAGAAGTGATGATCATTGGTATCAATGCAGTGCAGCAATCTTCTTATAATGGATTGAGCGGTATTCCTTATCACATCGCCACTTATCGAAGTACATGCTCTGACAATTCTCTCTGGCATATCTTCGGGTGTAGTTGGAACGTCTTTACAAGCAATGTCTTTTACGAATTCCCACAAGAAAAAATCCAGCGTCTGGCGAACGAGCCGGCCACGACACATCTCCTCCGCGTCCAATCCAACGATTTGAGAATTATTTCTGCAACTCATTTCTAGCCATCAGCGAAAAATGTGCGAGACACCCATCGTGTGATGCCACATTTGTAAGTAGGCTGTTTAGGTTTTTATGTTGGTAACGCCACGTAGCGTTCTGTATGAAAATCACTGACTGTGCTGTGTGCAGTCTGAGGCTGGGCGGCATTGTTGCAATACTTGCTATTGCAGTGTTGGGCAGCTGGATGTTAACAGCGCGTAGCGTTGCGCAGTTGGAGGTGAGCCGCCGGCAGTGGTGGATGTAAATACATTGTTTGTTCTGTATCAAAATCTTTCATTTGCTAACTATGCCTATCAGTAGTTAGTGACTTCCGTAGTTAGAATCTTTTATTTAGCTGGCAGTATTGGCGCTCGCTGTATTGCAGTAGTTCGAGTAACGAAGATTTTTGTGAGGTAAGTGATTCATGAAAGGTATAGGTTATTGTTAGTCAGGGCCATTCTTTTGTTGGGATTATAAAAAGTCAGGTTGCGTTGGGCTAAAAATATTGTGTGTCAGTTTAGTGTTGATCAGCATAGGTAAAAAGCGAAATGTCTGAGTACGTTCAGTTCTGCTCAGCTGTTTGAAAATCAAATAACGTAAGGGGTTTACCAGCACAATCATTCATAAATTTTTCTGAGGGGACGTTTCACATTCTGTTAGTTGTTCCTAATGGTATTTCTTCCAATAACAGACCTAATGTTTCTTGCAGGAAGGTTGTGTACTTCCTACCATTAAGATTTCCTTCGATGAAATAGGGGCCTATAAATTCTGTCCTCCAGAATCCCACACCATACATTCATCGACCATGGTTTTTGGTGTGCAACTTGCCGCAGCCTTCATGGATTTTCAGTTGCCCAATAATGCAAGTCATGCAAAGTAACATTTCCATGATTCACGAATGTAGCCTCGCCAGTAAATAAAATCAATTTCATAAATGTGTCATCTCTCTGAATCTGAAGTTGAGTCCACCGGCAAATTCTTGATGGAGACTGATATGGTAAGGATGATATTTATAGCGATGCAGGACACGAACAACGCTACTCTGGCTCATGCCTGATTCCCTTGCGATTTGAAGCGAACTAATACAAGGATCTCGAACCACAGTGGCAAGAGTACCAATTTCTGTTTCCTCGTTAGTAACTTTCCTTTGCTGGATATGTTTCCGATGCGTTAAAGTTCTCAATTTGTCATACACGTATTTAAATGTACGACGTGTAGGGTACTGTACGTTAAGGATATCTTTCAGTGTATAAGTCTCTAGCTCTCACTGAATTTCGTTGGCATTCTCAGTGAACGAGAAGCATATCGACTTGTTCTTCGAAGGGATACATCATTCACATTCGCTTGATACGACGGTACTAGTCTAACCGTTCCTACTAGTGTCCTCGCAGTCTTTCGCAACGGCATACATGAATAAAACGTTCTCGGTTTTCCAGCCGCGTCAATTCGAATAAATTGTCAGAAGACAAGGAAGTTATTGAAGGATTCTGGATTACTAGATGAAGTGGTGAAGAAATTAACGTCTCGTGCCGCCAGACCTCCGAGGCTCTATGGATTACCAAAGGTACACAAGGAAAGTGTTCACCTGAGGCCCATTGTTAGTGCAATCAGTTCGCCCACCTAAAGACTTGCTAAACATCTGGCAGAATTATTAGCACCAAAATTTGGACATTGCGAACTCCATGTTGTCAACTCGCAGAAATTTGTTGAGACACTCAAGAGAATGAACATAAACTCAAACGACCTAATGGTTAGCCTAGACGTTGTGTCACTTTTTACGAGGGTGCCAATACAAGATACTCTGGATGTTTTGGCCCAACATTTTCCATCTGGAATCATTAAGCTGTTACGTCACGTCCTAACGACAAAGTACTTTTTGTACTGCGATAAATATTATGAGATGACGGACGGCACAGTCATGGGATCACCACTGTCTCCAGCAGTCGCAAATTTCTTCATGGAGCACTTTGAGGAGCAGGCTCTGCAAACTGCGACATTACGGCCGTCTTGCTTTCTACGATACGTTGATGACACCTTCCTGATATGGCCTCATGGTGAAGATACACTACAGCAGTTCGTCGATCATATGAATGGTGTCCATCCCAATATCAAATTTACTGTTGAGATGGAGAAGCACGGCAAGCTACCATTCTTGGATGTTTTGGTTGTGAGGAAGGCAGGAGGCCAGCTTGGTCATTCAGTGTACCGGAAACCAACGCACACTGATCTGTACTTGAACGCCAATAGTTTCCAGCATCCTGTACACAAGAATGCTGTCCTGAACACGTTGGGTCATAGAGCCAAGATGATCTCTGACGACGACCACCTACAGTCTGAATTGCAGAACTTAAAACTTGTTTTCGGGGAAAATGGATGCAGCAAAAGAGACATCGCAAACGCTTTCAACGGCCGCCGTCAAAAGACACCTGGTGAATCAGTAGAAGAGGCCAAACAGACTGTATTCCTGCCATACTGTGGAGCAACTAGCAGTAAGTTAGGACGTCTGCTGCAGAAACATGGGCTAAGACCAGTGTTCCGGCCCACCCCCAAGATACGAGATATGTTGCGTCCTGTTAAAGACGACATTGCTCTTCGAGTGGCCGGTGTGTATGGTGTACCCTGTGAATGTGGCAGCATGTGTATTGGACAAACAATTCGCTCGGTTGCGGAGCGTTGTACTGAGCACTAGCGCTATATAAAACAAAGGAGCTAGACAAGTCGGCCATAGCGGAGCATTGCCTAGAAAAACGGACATAAAATACAGTTTGAAAATACAAAAGTGTTGGCTCATGCGTCTACATATTGGGACTCCGTTATAAAGGAAGCGGCTGAGATGCGCTTAAACAACAACAATTTCAACAGAGACCAGGGATACACACTCAGCAGGGCATGGGGGCGGGCGTTGGACATCGAAAGAAAGCAGAGACAGATGCGCAACGCGGGAGCGGCAGTTTCAAACGTGGCGCCTGCCCCTGGCGCCACATGACGTCACCGGTGCTGCCCCGGGCAATAGCTCCGTTAGCTGCCCGAGTCGACTTACGCGTGCGCGCCACATTGGGTCGATCTGATTGGCTGCTGATGACGTCATCATGCCTATACAAGATAGAAACCGTAGCAGCCCTGGCAGTCAGTGAACTCCTGACGACAATGGTGAAGATGGCCATCGAAAGCTCGAGGATTTTATTCGAATTGACGCGGCTGGAAAACCGAGAACGTTTTATTCTCGTTCCTATTAGCGTTATATTGCGAAACAGGTGAATGGTGTTTACATGTCAATGGCACGTTAGATGGATACGCCGTATTCGGCGAATATTTACTATTTGCACGAAATACGAGAGAGAATTGTCAGAGCATGTGCTTCGATAAGTGCCGAGGTGTGTGTGTGTCCCTAAGCTTACACACTACTTAACCTAAATTATCCTAAGGACAAACACACACAGCCATGCCCAAGGAAGGACTCGAACCTCCGCCGGGACCAGCCGCACAGTCCATGCGCCTTAGACGGCACTGCTAATACGTCGCGGCGCGGCTAAGTGCCGAAGTGATAAGGAATATTACTCAATCGACGATAAGAAAATTGCAGCACTGTATTGATACCGATGGGCATCACATCGAACACTTTCTGTAAATTGACGTTGATGACACCTTTTTGACCTTTGTTGACCTTAATAGACCTTACTGTTACACATCACTGGATTCGTCTCGATAGCAACTAGCAGAAAATAAGTACCAAACTATACCATCCCGTTAAAAAAAAGTTGACCTTCATATCTCTGAAGCGACTCCACTAGCAACAAAAAACCAACGTCATATTATGGCATCCGTTGTCACTTACAACTTTTGTCCCACAAACGTTTCAGCTACTATCACACTTTCGGAGTTATTCTAGGTGGAAATAGTTAGTGGCTCACCCTGCATGTTATTGGAATTAAAGCAAAAGGAGCTACTGAGGGAAAAAATTGCCGTTGACGACAAAAGATGTCATAGATGAAGGAGATTTTGAATGATATGGGAAGCACTTCATACGCAAACATGAAGAGGAAGGCAGACGGAAACATAGTATAGTGAAATCAGACTGAGGCCACCATCGCCTTTTTCATTTACAATTCTTTTGGTTGTAGAATACTTTAGCGTATAAGAATGTTGAAAAGAGCAATGGTCACACCAGAATGAGTCGCCTATTTATAGTTACTTAAATTTTTCTGAGCAACCTTTCAAGTAAAGTCACTTAACTAATTCTGTATCAATGGTCCAAAGAGTAATATCCAAAATCATTAAATAAGTTGAAGGATAGAATTTTGTTAACCGAAGTTGCATAAACTGTCTTGGTAGTAATTACCAAGCCAGCTCACAGAAATTGAGAGAGTATTTGCTTTGTAGAATCATCTAGAATGATCAGAAATAGTAATATTCAGAATTAAGTTTAAATTCAACTCAAGCCATTTCACTATGAAACGAGCCAAAAATTGATTTATTCTTTTGCTCCTTCAGAGCTGGCGACCGTAGTTATAAGTATTTTCTGGAGGATTCGACGGTAAGTCTGCTGCTCTCGTCGGGCTGATAGGATTATCCACTGCTGCTAGCAGTGGTGATTGGATACATAAGCTCACTACCAAGTTAAGTGGGTCAGGTAGGCAGTGTTACCGTGTGAACTGTAGGGCACTGTAGGCCGTGGATCGAACCCGTTCAATCATCACAGCTCTTAGGGAAATAGTCCGGTTAGGAGTGTACTAATCATTAGGTAAATACTGGCGAGTAACGGTCAAAAAAATGTATACGCAAGTGAATTTAGCAAGGTCCACGTAGCACCTAGTTAATGTGGTGCAATGGCGAGGGTAGGAGTGGAGTAAAAGTGAGCTGAGCTTGTGGCAGCTGTGCTGGATTCAAATATTAACTACGTGAATTCACTACTGCCTCTTACCACTGGGACTGAGCTATTTACAGTTAAAATACGTAGCAGTAAGCGCAAAGGCGTGACAGCTACAAGTCCGTATTGGTTTTATACATACGGAATTGGGAAGTGGGTCATTCCGTCAGTGGAGGGGGTTAAAACAACCGAGTCAGTGGAGAATATACCCCATTTACTGATGGAAAGATTCAGCGGTTCGGTCGCAGCAGAAAAGGCAGGGTGGAACACTAGAGAGAGAGAGAGAGAGAGAGAGAGAGAGAGAGAGAGAGAAGTTTTCGGAGATAATCTGCGACTACCGCTATTAATTCGCACATTTAATTACCATGCAGCCTCGTGTGTAGTAGTTGTGCCGGTGACAGGTTGAGAAGTGTGTGATAGGGTGATCACATAATCCGATACTCCCGGCTGTCGCTTGTTTGCAGATAGGTCGCTTGGTATACAGGGCCCGTAGTGCGCCGGGCTATTGCGCTGCCACAGCTGAGGAATGGGACCGCCGGGGGCGCCCGGCGCACGGGCGGCGCCTTTGAGGTGGCAGCCAGCAGCGGCGGCGGCAGGCGGCGCCCGCGACCTGTCCGGGGCCGGCGCTGCTCTGCCGCGCTGACGGACAGCGGGGCCCGGCCGTGGCGGCGATACCGCGGCCAGATAGCGCGCGCCTTTGCCGCCAGCCGCCGCAGCGCCGGGGAGAGCCGTTTCGCGGGCGACCTCCCGTGCCGCGCTGCCCCCTCAGAACGGCTGCACCCTGTGACCTCCCGTATCAGTGATACGCGGTGGCGAGACTGCTCACTCCCCGCTGGAAAAACGGATACGGTTGCAGCGGCACGCTTAACCAAGCGATAAGGAAGCGACGCTCGAAGCGAGGCTAGAGAGTTACTGGCAGTCCCATTTGAATGCTACTGCTGTACTCTGCACCAGGCCTGTTACGGAGGCGGCTAGGAAGTAGGGGCGCTCGCCGGCCGGGATGACCGAGCGGTTCTGGGCGCTACAGTCTGGAACCGCGCGACCATTACGGTCGCAGGTTCGAATCCTGCCTCGGGCATGGATGTGTGTAATGTCCTTAGGCTAGTTAGGTTTAAGGGTGGTAGGAAGTCAAACGGGCCGACGTGGAGCAGGAGAGGCACCACAGGACATTTTAAATTCTACTGTCTATACTTTTACAAATAAATTCATAAAACTTTGGCAGCATGACCAGGAAGGATTCAGAATTCACTCTCATAGCAGTGGAAGTTCGAAAACATAACAAAGTAATTTGTTTTACATGTGAAATTTCATCATTTTTTTCACTTACTAATGGCAGCATTTGTTGCTATAGGTACACTTTTCTTCATAAGTAAGAGAGAAGGTTGGATGAATTTTGCACAGCATACAAACCATACTTAAAGGTGTATGAAACTCTAGAATTTTCCAAACTTATTAAAAACTGTGGTAAAAATTAAGGTAATTAACTACAAAATTTGGGTTTTTTCTAAACATGAAGTTTAAAATACAACATATCATTCGTTTTTTCATAAATTAAATAAATTCTAGAGTTTTATGCACCTGTTAGTATGGTATGTATGCTGTGCAAAATTCATCACAGAATCTCTCTAACTTATGAAGAAAAGTGTACCTATAGCAACAAAGTCAACCATTAGTAAGTGAAAAAGTGATGAAATTCCACACTTAAAAAAAGCTATTTTGTTATGTTTTCGAACTTCCACTGCAATGAGTGTGAATCCTGAATCCTTCCAGGTGATGCTGACAAAGTTTTATGAATTTATTTTTAAAAGTATAGACACTGGAAATTAAAATCTCCTGTGATGCCTCTCCTGCTCCACGTCGGTCCGTTTGACGTCCTACCCCCACTTAAGTAGTTCTAAGTGCTAGGGGACTGATGACCTCAGAAGTTAAGTCCCATAGTGATCAGAGCCATTTAAGTAGGAGCGCTCACGCTCGCTCGCCGTACAGTGAGTCTCAATCGTGAAAACATGTCGAAAATTGCAAAATCTGCTCCAATATTGCCAAAAATGACTAAAATGGGGTTTGTGATGATTTTTATACCAAACTTCAAAAAGCCGAAATGGCGGGTGCAATATGGCTTAAAGAATCTAGAAAAATTAATGAGATGTGCCACAAATGTTTCCGGTGAGTGTTTATAGTTTCAGTGATAAATTTTTTTCACAAAATAGACTATATTACTATTTCTATTAGAGAAAATAAAGTGAAGAGCCGCAGAAACTTCTACATCTGCTTAATAACGTGAAGGGCCCACGAAGAAGTGCCGCAACACGACGTGGCATGGACTCGAATAATGTCTGAAGCAGTGCTGGAGGGAACTGACTTCATGAATCCTGCAGGGCTGTCCATAAATTCGTGAGAGTACGAGGAGGTGGAGATGGCTTCTGACAAGCACGTTTCAAGGCATCGCAGATATACTCAATAATGTTCATTTCTGGCGAGTTTGGTGCCCAGCGAATGTGTTTAAACTCAGAAGAATGTTCCTGGAGCCGCTCTTTAGCGATTCTGGACCTGTGGGGTGTCGCATTATGCTGCTGGAATTGCCCAAATCCATCGGAATGCGCAACTGGCAGGAATGTATGCAGGTGATCAGACAGGATGCTTACGTACGTGTCACCCGTCCTATCTAGCTGCACACGTCCAACTCCATTACATAGCCAGCACTAGCTTGAACAGTTCCCTGCTGACGTCAAGGGTCCACAGATTAATGAGGCTGTTTCCACACCTGTACGCTACCACTCGCTCGATGGAATTGGAAACGAGACGCGTCTGACCAGTATGACCAAGCAACAGGTTCCCAATCGTCAACAGTCCAATGGTGTTGACAAGCCCAGGCGAGGTGTAAAGCTTTGCGCCGTGCAGTCATCAAGGCTACACGTGTGGGCCTTCGGTTCCGAAAGCCCAGATCAATGGTGTTTCACTGATTGGTTCGCACGCTGACACTTGTTGACGGCCCAGCATTGAAATCTGCAGCAATTTGCGGAAGGGTTGCACTTCTGTCGCGTTGAACGATTCTCTTCAGTCGTCTCTGGTCCCGTTCTTGCTGGATCTATTTCCGGCCGCAGCGATGTAGGAGATTTGATGTTTCTCCGGATTCCTCATATTCACGGTACTCTCGTGAAATGGTCGTAGGGTAAAATCGCCACTTTATCGCTACCACACATATACTGTGTTCCAGCTTGATAACCTGCCGTTGTAGCAGCAATAACCGACCTAGCAACTGCGCCAGACACTTGTTGTCTTAAATAGGCGTTGCCGACCGCAGTGCCGTATTGTGCCCGTTAACAAATTTCTGTATTTGTGTACACATAGCTATACCAGTTTGTTAGGCGCTTCAGTGCATTACAAAACACTATCTGTATTAGATAATGTATTGGTATTCTCTTCATCATATTCAGCATCTGATTCCTCGAAATCTTCTGCAGCAGGTACCAAGACGCTAAAAGCTTCCGACAAGAAACTTTTCACTTTCCACGCTTCACATTTCAGCAAGATAATGCTCGCCCGCAGACGGCGTGAGTGTTACTTCTTATCTTCGTCCTGATCAAATCCTACCTTCGCCAGCAAGGTGGCCGCATCTGTCCCCAATTGAGAACGTTTCGAGCATTATCGGCAGGGCCCTCCAACCACCTCGGAATTTTGACTATCTAACGCGTAGGTCGAATAACTCCTTGCATAAGGACCAACTTGGTATTGACTTGTTCAATTTCTGAAGCTCGTCCTCTTGCATAAATCATCTATCTTTTCTAAAATTGTTCGTCTCTACATGTGCATCACATCTAACGATTTCAGACTCTTTGTGATAATTGCTTTTGTAGTGCGTTGTTTCTTCTTCTTTTCTTTCTTTTCTTAGAAATTAGTTATTTTGCGTGTTTTAATATATTTAAAATATACGCGTATAAATACATTTAGTATTTATATTTTTATTTTCTAGTAGCTATTAGCAACGTTATAGAAATAACAGTTGTATTATTATGTGCGCATATGTGTTTTAATTGTGTTTTAGTAAACTTTTCAATTGTATTTCCTCTGCGTATATAACGGCATTTTGCTGTGGCTTAAGAAATGGCGCAAAATAGCAGATGCGGCTAGTAGCGTGATTTTGAGGCTGATTCGTGAAGAATATTACATACTTAAGAACAGAATGTAAACGACGGATGAAGGTCGTAGAATCAAATACTTATCTCTGTTTTCGCTTCCGTTTTATAGTTTTTTTCTTTCATTCCGGTGAGAAGTGCATTAAGAAAAACTAGTTGTTAAATAATGCAATAAGTGTTCGTAATGAGGTACATACGTTCTGGGATAGCCTCCACTTAAAAAAAGAATTGTTCTGAAATCGCTGAACAAAAATATTTCATCCGAACGATTTTCAACTGTCTGAAGAAATAAGTGGCCGCAGCTATGACTGGGATTTAACAGTCCTGACGTGAGTATAATCATCGTATTTAACAAAACTTCTTAACTACTAACTTTTTTTGTTTTTGTTTTCTTTTTGTGGCCACTTTCTCGGGATCCTGACGCAGAATGAGCCCTCTAGGTAATGAATGCTCACGATAAGATGGGAGGTCAGATGCAGTGGCAAGTGCAAACTGTGCACTGTCTTCAAATGAGTGACAGTGTGCTTACGAATTTGGTTTAATAAGTTTGCTAAAAACAAAAATAAAAGAAGGCTTGTTTCGTAAAGAACTCACCTTACTTCCCGACACAGATATACACTTGGTCCAGCGATTCTCCATCTTTCTCATCCCATCGGAAAAATCGGTTCCGTCGAACTATACAAAACACGCGTTTACTGCTACTGTGACTTCCTCAATTGATGAAAATTTGTCCCCAGCAAGCCAAAGTTTCAAGTTAGGGAACAGGAAGAGGTCACTTGGGGTAAGTCTAGTGAACAGGGTGGATAAGGAACAAAGCAAAGCCCAAAAGCCCAATTCCAGCACTTTCGCCATTGTTATTGCTAATGTGCAGAATGGTGCTTCATGCTAGTGAAAGAGCAATTTTTTACGTGCTAACCTTGGTCTGTTTGAGCCAACCCAAGTTTGAAACTACCAACCAATGAAGCGTAATAGGATCCAATTATGTGCTTCCGCCTTTTTCCAAGTAAACTAGGATGATTATTCCTTGGGAATCTAAAAAACAATGGCCATCACCTTACGAGCTGACAAAATGGTTCGTCGGTGCACTTTCACCAACCTTTGTCCATTGTTTTGACTGCCGTTTCGACTCTGGTTTGTAATGATGGGTCCAAGTTTCGTTTGACAGTCACAAACAGTTGCAAAAGGTCTTGCGGATTGCGATTGAACATCGTTAGATATTGCGTTGAAACGTTGCCCAAATGTTCTCCGTTGCCAATTCTCCGTGCGGGATACTAGCCATTGGCTCAGTTGAGATGCCTACAGTCTCAGCAGTCAGACGAATTTTTATTCGGAGGTCTTGTATTATAATTGATTTTGTCAATAGTATCCTTTGTAGTTAACTAAACTGAACGGCTGGAGCGCGCTTCTGCTTCGATGCTTGTCCGATCACGTTTAAATTTATTAATCCAGAAGTAAAAGATTTTCAAGGACGGTGTAGAGTCTACGTGAATTTCCTCCGACTCTGTTTTGATTTGTGTGCCAGTCTAACGCTTCACACTAAAATGTTTAACAGCAGCATGAAAATCGTTTTTCTCCATTTTCAGTCATAGTCAACACACTGACAAATTCAGACGGCTGCCAATAATAAACTGTGCGCTGTACATTGTTGAAATTCCTTATAGGATTCTTGGAATGATCAACCTTTCACACAATGAAGGCTCAACAAAAATGTTTCATTTTTTCACGGAAATTTACCACGCTTATGAGACGTCTCCAGTCACCGGCATTGACCAGTGATGATGAATCCAACCCCACTGCGTTTTACCGATCCACTTAAACTGCACCATGCTTGCTCGGTCCACTGCTCGCTACTAGGATCGATCCTCGCGAGGCGGTGATATCTAGTTGATTCATGCAAACAGTGCCATATGTCCAGAAACCTGAGCCGGCCGGGGTGGCCGAGCGGTTCTAGGCACTACATTCTGGAACCACGCGACCGCTACGGTCGCAGGTTCGAATCCTGCCTCAGGCATGGAAATGTGTGATGTCCTTAGGTTAGATAGGTTTAAGTAATTCTAAGTTCTAGGGGACTGATGACCTAAGAAGTTAAGTCCCATAGTACTCAAAGCCATTTGAACCACTTGAACCAGAAACCTGAGCCGTGAAAGGCTCCTTCGTCACCCCAACTGCCCCATGTTTGACGCTGCTAGCACTCTGCTCGACGTGTGAACAGCTGAACAGCTACAGGGTTATTAACCCCGGCGGGCAGCGAGCAGTGAATCTTGAGCAGAAACGTACACTTAAGGTCACCGTAGCCTTAGACACTAGCCAGTACAATTAATAGCTCAGTGCTCAAAGTGAGGAGTACCTCCTTTTACATCGATGAAAAGTATATTATGTCCAGGTTAGGAACTTGAAAGTGGAAGTTCAAGCACGCCACCTTGAATTTACAAGAAGTCTGTGAGGAGAGTCAAGCTCTAGCAACAACGTACAGACATGTAGTGTGGCAGGAAGTTGTGTCATAGATTTGTAATAAACAGATCTCGCGAACTCGTATAAAAACTTTCCTCAACATAAAACCCATGGCTTCACAAGTTTGGAGCAACGATTTTGTGTATGTCTGGTCCTAGCTAGGAGAACATACTTCTGTGAGCAACTTCTTTTCGAGCGAATTCTACCTACAGAAGCTCGTTCACAGACTACCACATAAAAGCTTATCTTTGAATGAGTAGTGCTCTAAAAGTCACACCAGACATTGATGCTTTAGTGGAAAGCAAAATTAGTAGTAATGCTTGACATCCAGTGTTTCTTAGTTTGGCGTATGGACAAGATCGTCATGAAACAAGTTGAAGCCAAATTAAACTACGTCCAAAAACAACATTCATTATAGGGCAGCATCAGTCTTAAGATAAATGATACTTTGTACTTAGTTGTCGCTTGTTCTCCCTCCAATTACGAGGCTTATTCGAAAAGTAAGGCTCGATTAGGCGCGAAATGGAAACCACTGTGAAAATCCGATGGAACTTTGCACAGATGTGTTGGGCAGTGTCTTTAGTGTGCCTGTCGATCGTTTCACGTCGCTCTTTTCAGTTCAGAGCGCAAATCGATCACTTAGAAATGCCTAAAACAACAGTGTCTCTCGCCAAGTACGTGGATCTGGTGAGAGATTTTGCCTGAAGCTATGCAGCCCATGTAACATACATGTCATGCGTTTCTTTTTTCAAGACAATTTTCAGCCACATTCTGCAGAGGCAATGAATGCGCTCCTGGAGCGCTTTCGATGGGAAGTGTTTGATCACCCACGGTACAGTCCTTAATTGGTTCCCTCCGTTGTTCAGCTCTGCTCATATGAACAGGTGGCTACGAAGACAACATTTTGGAACAAAGGCAGACCAGCATAGAGAACTGGTGGAAAGCGCAGGTGGCTGCTTTCTGTGATTAGGGTACTGGAAAGTTTGTACAACGCCACGAAAAATGTCTAAGTCAGAGAGGTGCGGCGACTATTTAGAGAGGTAGCTGGAAGGTGTGGCTAACAGTTGCGAATAAAAAATTTTTATTTTTCAGTGTGGTTTTCATTTCGCGACAGATCGAACCTTACTTTCCGAACAGCCCTCGTATGTTTCACTAGGTTGTCCTTCCTCTTGAATGCAACAGTCTTATGGAGTAACAGTAGCCGCCACGGAATAGACATCTACAACAATTTCTTGTACCATCCTGTCTTGGGGTAATTCCTACTTCCTTCCCCTCCCCTTCGTACTCACCGTAAGCCGGCCGGTTGCTCACTGCTCAGGCGAAGATGCGAGCAAGCTCGCACGAGCAGAACGGCGAAGAGGCCCGTTCTACGTTATCACTTAAAAGGTATCTGGACACTCTTATGTAATGCGGAATCGACCACTAGATGTCACGAGAAGTGGACCCACCTTTATAAAAGGACGCGGGGAGTATTGTGTTGTCAATACAGAGGCTGTAGCGCCGGCCTGTGTGGACGAGCGGTTCTAGGCGCTTCAGTCTGGAACCGCGGAACCGCAACGGTCGCAGGCTCGAATCCTGCCTCGCGCATGGATGTGTGTGATGTCCTTAGGTTAGTTAGGTTTAAGTAGTCCTAAGTTCTGGGGGACTGATTACCTCAGATGTTAAGTCCCATAGTGCTCAGAGCCATTTGAACCATTTTTTGGGGCTGTAGCACCAAAATGGATCGATCAGCAGCGCTCAATGTCTCGAAAAGTGGACAAGTCATTTGATGTTACCTGGGTAACAAATCTATCACGGTCATTTCGACTCTTTTAAAACTAAGACCACCGTCATCTGAACAGCATGTGGCTATGATGATTAATTGTCGACAACATCTACGTGTGCAAAATTTGTTCCCTTAAAGAGATGGGCCTGCTGTTCTTTCCAAGCAGACATATTGCTGTTTGCGTTAAGTATGCTGTGTGTCGAGATCCAATATTAGCTTGAGTAAATTTTGGTAGTAGTAAATTCAGTACCAAGCGGGTCGAAGGCTCCTATCCAGTCATCCGTTTACCAGTCTAGCGTGGGAAAGTTGAAGTTTTAAATTTTGCGTTTAAGAAATCATTCACACAGGATCGTACAAACATGCCGTCGTTTGACCCTCACACAGACTCCCGTATCGAGAACGTAGTAATAGGCGTCCCTGGCATACGAAAGCAACTGACGGAGGTGTAAACAAATAAGTCGGCAGGTCTGGATGGAATTCCAGTTTGCAGTTTAGTTTTAGAAAGAGTACTCTACCCCCATGAACCATGAACCTTGCCCTCGGTGGGGAGGCTTGCGTGCCTCAGCGATACAGATGGCCGTACCGTAGGTGCAACCACAACGGAGGGGTATCTGTTGAGAGGCCAGACAAACGCGTGGTTCCTGAAGAGGGGCAGCAGCCTTTTCAGTAGTTGCAGGGGCAACAGTCTGGATGATTCACTGATCTGGCCTTGTAACACTAATCAAAACGGCCTTGCTGTGCTGGTACTGCGAACGGCTGAAAGCAAGGGGAAACTACAGCCGTAATTTTTACCGAGGGCATGCAGCTTTACTGTATGGATAAATGATGATGGCGTCCTCTTGGGTAAAATATTCCGGAGGTAAAATTGTCCCCCATTCGGATCTCCGGGCGGGGACTACTCAAGAGGACGTCGTTATCAGGAGAAAGAAAACTGGCGTTCTACGGATCGGAGCGTGGAATGTCAGATCCCTTAATCGGACAGGTAGATTAGAAGATTTAAAAAGGTAAATGGATAGGTTGAAGTTAGATATAGCGGGAATTAGTGAAGTTCGGTGGCAGGAGGAACAAGAATTTTGGTCAGGTGAATACAGGGTTATAAATACAAAATCAAATAGGGGTAATGCAGGAGTAGGTTTAATAATGAATAAAAAATAGGAGTGCGGGTAAGCTACTACGAACAGCATAGTGAACGCATTATTGTGGCCAAGATAGACACGAAGCCCATGCCTACTACATCAGTACAAGTTTATATGCCAACTAGCTGTGCAGATGATGAAGAAATTGATGAAATGTACGATGAAATAAAAGAAATTATTCAGGTAGTGAAGGGACATGAAAATTTAATAGTCATGGGTGACTGGAATTCGAGAGTAGGAAAAGGGTGAGAAGGAAACATAGTGGGTTAATATGGATTGGGGCTAAGAAATGAAAGAGGAAGCCGTCTGGTAGAATTTTGCACAGAGCATAACTTAACCACAGCTAACACTTGGTTCAAGAATCATAAAAGGAAGTTGTATACATGGAAGAATCCTGGAGATACTAGAAGGTATCAGATAGATTATATAATGGTAAGACAGAGATTTAGGAACCAGGTTTTAAATTGTAAGACATTTCCAGGGGTAGATGTGGACTCTGACCACAATCTATTGGTTATGAACTGTAGATCAAAACTGAAGAAACTGCAAAAAAGGTGGGAATTTAAGGAGATGGGACCTGGATAAACTAAAACAACCAGAGGTTGTACAGAGTTTCAGGGATAGCATAAGGGAACAATTGACAGGAATGGGGGGAAGAAATGCAGTAGAAGAAGAATGGGTAGCTTTGAGGGATGAAATAGTGAAGGCAGCAGAGGATCAAGTAAGTAAAAAAAACGAGGGCTAGTAGGAACCCGTGGGTAACAGAAGACATACTGAATGTAATTGATGAAAGCAGAAAATATAAAAATGCAGTAAATGAAGCAGGCAAAAAGGAACACAAACGTCTCAAAAATGAGATCGACAGGAAGTGCAAAATGGCTAAGCAGGGATGGCTAGAGGACAAATGTAAGGATGTAGAGGCTTATCTCATGAGGGGTAAGATAGATACTGCCTACAGGAAAATTAAAGAGACCTTTGGAGAAAAGAGAACCACTTGCACGAATATCAAGAGCTCAGATGGATACCCATTTCTAAACCATGAAGGGGAAGCAGAAAGGTGGAGGGAGTATATAGAGGGTCTATACAAGGGCGACGTACTTGAGGACAATATTATGGAAATGGAAGAGGAGGTAGATGAAGATGAAATGGGAGATACGATACTGCGTGAAGAGTGTGACAGAGCACTGAAAGACCTAAGTCGAAACAAGGCCCCGGGAGTAGACAACATTCCATTGGAATTACTGACGGCCTTGGGAGAGCCAGTCCTGACAAAACTCAACCATCTGGTGAGCAAGATGTATGAGGCAGGTGAAATACCCTCAGACTTCTAGAAGAATATAATAATTCCAATCCCAAAGAAAGCAGGTGTTGACAGATGTGAAAATTACCGAACTATCAGTTTAATAAGTCACAGCTGCAAAATACTAACGCGAATTCTTTACAGACGAATGGTAAAACTGGTAGACGCTGACCTCGGGGAAGATCAGTTTGGATTCCGCAGAAATGTTGGAACACGTGAGGCAATACTGACCCTACGACTTATCTTAGAAAATAAATTAAGGAAAGGCAAACCTACATTTCTAGCATTTGTAGACTTAGAGAAAGCTTTTGACAATGTTGACTGGAATACGCTCTTTCAAATTCTAAAGGTGGCAGGTGTAAAATACAGGGAGCGAAAAGCTATTTACAATTTGTACAGAAACCAGATGGCATTTATGAGAGTCGAGGGACATGAAAGGGAAGCAGCGGTTGGGAAGGGAGCGAGACAGAGTTGTAGCCTGTCCCCGATGTTATTCAATCTGTATATTGAGCAAGCAGTAAAGGAAACAAAAGAAAAATTTGGAGTAGGTATTAAAATCCATGGAGAAGAAATAAAAACGTTGAGGTTCGCCAATGACATTGTAATTCTGTCAGAGACAGCAAAGGACTTGGAACAGCAGTTGAACGGAACGGACAGTGTCTTGAAAGGAGGATATAAGATGAACATCAACAAAAGCAAAAAGAGGATAATGGAATGTAGTCGAATTAAGTCGGGTGATGCTGAGGGAATTAGATTAGGAAATGAGACACTTAAAGTAGTAAAGGAGTTTTGCTATTTGGGGATCAAAATAACCGATGATGGTCGAAGTAGAGAGGATATAAAATGTAGACTGGCAATGGCAAGGAAAGCGTTTCTGAAGAAGAGAAATTTGTTAACATCGAGTATAGATTTAAGTGTCAGGAAGTCGTTTCTGAAAGTATTTTTATGGAAGTGAAACATGGACGATATATAGTTTGGACAAGAAGAGAATAGAAGCTTTCGAAATGTGGTGCTACAGAAGAATGCTGAAGATTAGATGGGTAGATGACGTAACTAATGAGGAGGTATTGAATAGAATTGGGGAGAAGAGGGGTTTGTGGCACAATTTGACAAGAAGAAGAGACCGGTTGGTAGGACATGTTCTGAGGCATCAAGGGATCACAAATTTAGCGTCGGAGGGCAGCGTGGAGGGTAAAAATCGTAGAGGGAGACCAAGAGATGAATACACTAAGCAGATTCAGAAGGATGTAGGTTGCAGTAGGTACTGGGAGATGAAGAAGCTTGCACAGGATAGAGTAGCATGGACAGCTGCATCAAACCAATCTCAGGACTGAAGACCACAACAACAACAACAACTCTACAGGATTGGCCCATTACTTAGCTTACATTTATTGAGAATCTCTCGCCTAGTGCAAAGACGCGAACGACTGGAAAAAAGCGCAGATGACTCCTGATTATAAGAAGCGTAAAGAAACGTACCAGAAAAATTACAAATCAGTGTCTTTAAGTTTGCTGCGGAATTATTGAACCTATTCTCAGTTCAAATATAATAAAGTGCCCTGAGATAGAAATCAGCACAGTTTAGTAGAGCACCGTTCGTGTGGAACAGTTCGCTCTTTTCTCTCATGACATCCTGCGGACCATGAATGAAGGGCGATAGGCAGATCCCATATTCCTGGATTTCCGAAAAGCGTTCCCACTGCAGACTGTTAACAGGGTAAGAGCATACGGCATAGGTTCCCAGATAGCTGAGTGACCCGAAGATTTCTTCAGTAACAGAACCCAGTACGTTGTCTTCGAGTGCGGATGTTCATCAGAGACAAGGATATCGTTAGGAGTGTCCCAGGAAAATATGATACGACCGCAGTTATTCTTTACACATGTAAATGATCTGACAGACAGGGTGAGCATCAGTCTCTGGCTGCTTGCTTTATGCTGCTATGGTTTAGAGGAAGGTATCGTCGTTGAGAGACTATAGGAGGATACAAGAAGGCTTAGACAAAATCTCTATTTGGTGTGATGAATGGCAGCTAGCTCCAAATGCTGGAAAATTTAGTTAATGGAGAAGAGTAAGAAAACCATCACGTAGCGCGTTAGTAGTAGCACATGAGTGGTATGCTGCCTGACACAGTCACGAGGATTGAATATCTAGGCGTAACGTTGCGAAGTCAAGTCTGTCACTAAATAGCAGCTTTCCAAAAATTATTACACTGAGAGTGGGTTAATACT
Source organism: Schistocerca cancellata (assembly GCF_023864275.1). NCBI lineage: Eukaryota > Metazoa > Arthropoda > Insecta > Orthoptera > Acrididae > Schistocerca > Schistocerca cancellata. The sequence continues at coordinate 486,207,361 of NC_064628.1, forward strand.
TTCTATCGACCGTGTGAGCCGGTTTTTTCTATCAAGAGATTATAGATCTCTGGTGACACTTCATGATATTCAACCTTTCATTAGTGTGTACCGAATATGGCTGTTCACGTGAGGAATGGATAATGCATAGGGTTGATATTTCATATTGATCAACCTTTCACTAGGGTGTGATCAGCATGTCTGCCGAGTTCATTTGATCAACTGTTTAGGACTGGTAATTTTGCATGCTGCACCTACATGCTCAGATCAGCCTTGTTCATTGTCATATCGGATTGTGACATCATTGGTGACATACTGGATCGTAATTTTGGAATGTGACATCATAATCTGTCATCGAGGATTGCCATTACGGATTTTTAACTTAATGACCATCTTGGTTTATATAATACTACAAGCGACCTACATCCACTGTGGGACCAGAAAAAAACCCTTAGTATACGAGAAATCTGTCAAACACGTAGACTGCATCATCAATGGACTATTTGTGAGGTGTAGACAGATCCAACAATTATTACACTGTGTGAGATCAGGAGAAACTCCAGTAGGATATGAATGTGTTGGAGTTAACAGATCTTTGATAACAGCATCAAACGCTTGTGAAAGCAGTGAAATTTCATCTGTTATTAGCCACCATATCAGCACGAATGATAGCTGCTGTAAGGATTTTCCATTGTTTAAGTCGAATGGTATCGGAGCGACACAAAACTTGAACCGATCCGTTGTACCAAGTCTGAGGCCTGCCTTGAAGCCCCCCTGGAACTCCACCCCTTAAAGAATTTCAGTGAATTTTGCTATAACCTTGAGTAAATTGTTTCAGTTTCTCTGCAACATGGTGCAGTTTGTTACAGTTTTCGCTGTAACATAGGGTATTTCATTATAAAATGAAATGATTGTATGATATTGACGATCAGGAGTATCCACCTGGTGAAGTTCGGCTGCCGGGTTGCAATTCCTTTCAGTTGATGTCACACTGGGCGACTTACGTGTCGATGATGCTAAGATGAGATGAAAACAGCCGGCCTGGGCGGCCGAGCGGTTCTAGGCGCTACAGTCTGGAACCGCGCGACCGCTACGGTCGCAGGTTCGACTCCTGCCTCGAGCATGGATGTGTGTGATGTCCTTAGGTTAGTTAGGTTTAAGTAGTTCTAAGTTCTAGGGGACTGATGACCTCAGAAGTTAAGTACCATAGTGCTCAGAGCCATTTTGAGATGAAAACAACACAACACCCTCTCCCTGAGCAGAGATATGACCCGGCCAGGAATAGAACCCGGATCCATTGCGTGGCAGTCAAAATGGCTCTGAGCACTATGGGACATAACTTCTGAGGTCATGAGTCCCCTAGAACTTAGAACTACTTAAACATAACTAACCTAAGGACATCTCACACATCCATGCCCGAGGCAGGATTCGAATCTGCGACCGTAGCTGTCGCGCGGTTCCGGATTGTAGCGCCTAGAATCGCTTGGCCACTCCGGCCGGCCATGGCAGTCAGATGCACCTGACCACTCAGCTGAGAAGGTGTATATTTCATTATAGTTTTTCTATAAACAGGCAATTGGTGCTGCAACCCAGGCAACTGTTACAATTCCACTGTAAGGGGTGATGTGTTACATAGTCACCACTGAGTAACACATATATTCTCGTTTTGCCGTATAATCCCATTTCATATCAAATATTTAAGCCGGCCGGAGTGGCCGAGCGGCTCTAGGCGCTACAGTCTGGAACCGCGCGATCGCTACGGTCGCAGGTTCGAATCCTGCCTCGGGCATGGATGTGTGTGATGTCCTTAGGTTAGTTAGGTTTAAGTAGTTCTAAGTTCTAGGGGACTGATGACCTCAGAAGTTAAGTCCCGTAGTGCTTAGAGCCATTTCAACCATTTTTCAAATATTTAAAGCCAGAACTTCACTCGATGTATTTCCGAGTAGCCTACATAAAACAAAACTCCCTTCAACATTGAATAACCGTAAGTTCGATGATTGTCTGAAATGTTTCACTACAGTCGAACATGTTTCTACGCCCTACGTCGTAGCAAGCTTGTAGAATTTCTCCAAATCCTCAGGTGCAGTCATTTCACATCAACTCTCTCGAAACTTGCTATCGTGAGCACCAAACGATCTCTTACACAAGTGACTTTGTTGAAGGAGTTACACTGGTATTCATCAGAAAATTAATTAGAAATCCCGTGAAAACACTTAAGTTCGCTAATTAACAAGTTCCACAACCCCACAAATCTATTACGGTCACGGAAGAACCTTTCACATAAAGCTCACACCTTCATATTTCTCAAATATCATCATTTAGAAATTTGCTGAAGTTGTAAGATGTCTTACGATTACTTAAGTGAGTAGGACGTGAAACGGGCAGACTTGGAGCAGGAGGGGCACGACAGGACATTTTAATTTACACTGTCTATACTTTTACAAATAAATTCATGAAACTTTGTCAGCAAGACCAAAACGGATTCAGGATTCACACTGGTAGCAGTGGAAGGTCAAAAAGATAACAAAATAACCTTTCTTACATGTGAAATTTCATCATTTTTTCACTTACTATTGGCTGCATTTGTTGCTATAGGTACACTTTTCTTTATAAGTACGAGATATTCTTAGATGAATTTTGCACAGGATAGAAACCGTACTTACAGGTTATGAAACACTAGAATATATATAATTTATGAAAACGTGAATGAGATGTTACATTTTAAACTTCATGTTTAGAAAAAAATAATTTTTTTTAAAGATTCTTGTATAATAATTCCGAAGATAAAGGCTTTGCCTTAGATACGCCTCAATTTTTGTGCTTTTACACTGTAAAAAAGGTAGTTGAGCCGGCATTTTAACTTTTGCTGTTGGATAAATTTTGGTAACTTGTGTTAGAAGAAGCCTGGTCTTCCATTATCCTGCTACAATTTAATATTTGCGGCTTAAGGCTTAAGAGAAAAAGAGATTAGGTCAGCTACAGAGGCACGCGAATGATACAGTAAAAGAAATCAGTAATGTGTTGTGTGTTGTTCCCTTCGCCATGCATTGTGCAGTGGCTTGTCAAGCATACATGAAAATTCCTGAAGAGAGGTTCCATCGTCAGAACCCATCCGTAACGAGCATCTACCTGGTGAGTGAGGCTACGTATGAGGTCCACAGCACTCGGTTTCAGCCCCACCTGTAATATGTAGCCGGGTTTCACTAGTGCTCTCACAAGATTCGCACTCTGCCCCAGAGCAGACGGTCGTGAAGGATCTCCCACAAGGAAACAATGTTAAAATGGGCAAATTCAGGTACCATTTCTGAAGCAAATGGTAAAGACCCGAAACCTTTACAGAATGCAGACGAAACGTCGTCCTCAAATCGCATAAAATTGGTTACTGTATTTTATTTGTTATGAGTAATGGTTTCTTGGTTCTAAAAGAATAAAAATATAGTTTTTAAACACATTGGTGATGGTAAATTTGTTCTTGGTGTCACTACAGGTCCCTTTTTTAATTTATTAGTCGTCGTTGTATTAACAAAAGATACTGAAAGTTTGATGCTTTATCAGTCTCAGTTTTTGAGGAAAGTTTAACAGAATATCAAAAAATAAATTTTGAGAAAAGCTACATTCAAGAAACTAAGGTACGTCACATTCTAGGACTATATTATGTCTCAGATGTTTTTTCATTTCTTTGTAATTTTAACCTGGCGGCCTTGCTAACATTTCATATAGAAATTTCTGCATAATGGATACATTCCATATTGATGACTTTTAATCCGCTCTTATTACTGATACAAACCTTTGTTCCTAAGAGACTTAACATATCAGCCTTTTTTTGATACATCGGCATTGCAGCACGTCACTGCATCATGAGCGTCAAACTTTAGTGTTTCTGTTCTAATAAGAAAAGTTTTTGGTAGCCTTGTCCAAGGGACAATGTTGAATCCTGCCTATTCGTCTAGGAAACTTGCTTTCTCGGATCGCTACACAAACATTTCAAGCAAATCGTATTAATGAGTTTTATTACGAAAAGCACATGACAGTTCTTAACTTTGAGATTTACATAGATGTGTCACAAACAAAGGGCGACAGACAAAATAAGCAAGTTTCTTCATTATAGACAATGCTACGTAGTACAAACGAAATGACTTGTCTCGAAGCTGTTGTAGAACTGAGTTGCAGCCAGTCGGATGAGGCGCTTATGCCCTCTTTGCATAGAGGCGCTGCTGTCGCGTTGTCGCCCTAGACAGCTTCAAATGGTTCAAATGGCTCTAAGCACTATGGGACTTAACATCTGACTTCATCAGTCCCCTATACTTAAAACTACTTAAACCTATCTAACCTAAGGACATCACACACATCCATGCCCGAGGCAAAATTGGAATCTGCGACCTTAGCAGCAGCGCGATTCCAGACTGAACGGCCTAGAACCACTCGGCCACAGCGGCTGGCTTCCTGGAGAGGGGTCGGACAGTGTGCAGTTGGCTGACATCTTGTCCCAGCCCTCTCCGCTCTATCGTTCCCGACTGGCATGCAGGCAGTTTAAGCCATAACAGACAGAATTAAAACTTGCATTCGTATTCTCAATTTTACCATGAAGGCTCTTTTTTAAAGAATTTCTGTTAGCTTGGGCTTTGAAAATGAGTTTGGTAACAAGTAGAATAGTTTCTTTAATTGAATGCTTCTGATGTAGCTGGGTTGTTGAATATATGCCAGCTGATGGGTCCTTGTTGGTGAATGTGATGTGGTTTCTCATCTGTAAAAGTTTTATGAAAGAGTATAGCTCAGATAGCCCTTTTCGTTGCTTCTACATTTTTGCAGTTATTTCTGATTGTCATAGCATAATAATTCCCGTACCTGTCTATTTCAACCTTTGTCAGGCATAACTTTCTTTCCTTACTTATCTTCAGAACTTATAATCCCATTGTTTTCTGAACATGCTCTATACTCCGTCTTCAGGCTACGAGTGGCCTACCGGGACCACCCGACCGCCGTGTCATCCTCGGAGGAGGATGCGGATAGGAGGGGCGTGCGGTCAGCACACCGCTCTCCCGGTCGTAAGACGGTATTCTTGACCGAAGCCGCTACTATTCGGTCGAGTAGCTCATCAATTGGCATCACGAGGCTGAGTGCACCCCGAAAAATGGCAACAGCTCATGGCTACCTGGATGGTCACCCATCCAAGTGCCGACCGCGCCCGACAGTGCTTAACTTCGGTGAACTCACGGGAACCGGTCTATCCACTGCAGCAAGGCCGTTGCCTTACATGCTCTATACACTGCATACACATGTGGTTTCTCTTGTACCACTTTCTGATAAGATTTACTGTACACATCCCCAAATTCGTCTGTATGCAGGACACCTCTTGATTGCTTAGTTCTCCTGCAAATTTTAGCAGCAGCAGGCACTTTCATGCCTCCGCTAGAACCATTTAGTTCTTATAGCATACATTCTGTGCTGGGGCTTATACCCAGACTTTCTCATTCTACCCATTCTGCTTATAACTCTTCACAAAATCACATTAGAACGTTACATTTTTTCATAAAAACATAAACAATAAAGAAGAAAGAGTTGATAATGATAGTCAACAATCTAGATATACTGGGAAACAACTATAGGAGTCCAGTCGCAGACTCCTACAGTCATCAGGAGGGAGCCGGACGGGATGCGGTGGTGATGACCCAGTTGCGCTCGATAGCGCCAAGAAACCATCACTGACAACAACACAGCTGTCATCCAAAGCGCCGCGCCTCAGTTGGGACGGCGGATCAGCATCTCGTCAGCGGTGGAAGTCTGGTGTGCAATTGACTCGCAGTGCAGCCAAGTTTCGGGTGGCAGGTGTTACGTCAAAGGCGGCTGTCTATCCGGGGCTCCGGTGGCCTCCAACTCTACCTATCGATCTCCTAAGAGCTTTCGTTGAGGTCTAAGGTTTTGGCCCAGGTCCACAAGAAGTATTCCCTGGCACTCAGGGGTCGCCCCTCAGTCCCTTTTTAGGTGACAGGAGCCAGCAGCATCGGAGTCTGCCACAGGAACGGGATGAGCAGTAGCAGTGCCCCCCTCCCCTCTCTCGAAGGCGGGTGACGGAAGTGTTCGGATCACACTGGTCAAGCCTCCAGCAGGCCTGCAGGGTGATGGCGGCCACCGCGCCCCATCAGTGTTGCCTTGGAAGCCGGCAGTGCAGCTGGCAGCAGCATTCTCCTTACAGACGGTCTCGTGGTTCCACAGACGACCGAAGACTGCTGGGCATGTCGAGGGTCGACCTCCATAGCCTCCCCGTCTCACTGGACAGCTGCAATTGACACAACGGCTCAGACTACGCTGTTGGTAATCGGCACTCAGCAATCAGATATTTGTTAAGAAGGGGGGGGGATGTTTACGTCGGCCCTTCCCCTGAGCTCTGCGGCGGTGAGAATGGCTATGACATCAGTGTCCTCGTTTTCCCTCGCTGTCAGCTCTCCGACACTTTCGCAGCTTCATTCTTCAGAGGCTCTTTTCTGTTGGCTCGGCACCTGAATACTTATTGCTGCCTTATATCCTTACGACGCTACGCTTTGCCAATAGCATGAGGGTACATCTCGGCTTCCATACTGTCATTTCGTTCCACTTGCAGACTTGGAGGCTCGGTCGTTCCCCCGTGCAGCTATAGCTTCCGTGTTTGCCGCAACTTGTTCAGTATTTCCCCCTAGTCGGCAGTCTACTTGTCACACAGGAGGTTCGGCGTCCAGGGGCTGCAATGTAGAACTTGGGTGTATTTTTTATTGCTCTCCGGAGATACCACTCTGTGGTGTAACACAACAAAACTACATGCTCTCTTCCTCGCGCTGTCGAACCCAAGTAACTAGTGTGCAGCGGTCGACGCTTGGCAAGGAGAGCAAAAGTGGGCGAGGTACTTGGTTACCATGCATCACGATAAAATCTCGACAAAAATTACACTACTGGCCATTACAATTGCTACACCAAGAAGAAATCCAGGTGATAAATGGGTATTCATTGGACAAATATATTATGCTAGAACTGACAAGTGATTAGATTTCAATGCAATTTGGGTGCATAGATCCTGAGAAATCAGTACCCAGAACAACCACCTCTGGCCATAATAACGGCCTTGATACGCCTGGGCATTGAGTCAGACAGAGCTTAGATGGCGTGAACAGGTACAGTTTCCCATGCAGCTTCACCACGATGCCACAGTTCATCAAGAGTAACGACTGGCGTATTGTGACGAGCCAGTTGCTCGGCCACGATTGGCCAGACGTTTTCAATTGGTGGGAGATCTCGAGAATGTGCTGGTCAGGGCAGCTGTCGAACATTTTCTGTATCCAGAATGAATGGCCCGTACAGGGCCTGCAACATGCGGTCGTGCATTATCCTGCTCAAATGTAGGGTTTCGCAGGGATCGAATAAAGGGTAGAGCCACGGATCGTAACACACCTGAAATGTAACGTCCACTGTTTCAAGTGCCGTCAGTGCGAACAAGAGGGGACCGATACGTGTAACCAATGGCACCCCATACCACCACGCCGTATGGCGATGACGAATACGCGCAAAAATGACGTTTTGCCATTCGTGCACCCAGGTTCGTCGTTGAGTACACCATCGCACGCGCTCCTCTCTGTGATGCAGCGTCAAGGATAACCGCAGCCATGGTCTCCGAGTTGATAGTCCATGCTGCTGGAAACGTCGTCGAACTGTTCGTGCAGATGGTTGTTGTCTCGCAAACGTCCCCATCTGTTGACTCAGGGATCGAGACGTGGCTGCACGATCCGTCACAGCCATGCGGATAAGATGCCTGCCATCTCATTGCTAGTGATATGAGGTCGCTGGGATCCAGCACGGCGTTCCGTATCACCCTCCTTAACCCACCATTCCATATTCTACTAACAGCCATTGGATCTCGACCAACGCGAGCAGCAATGTCGCGATACGATAAACCGCAATCGCGATAGGCTATAATCCGACCTATAGCAAAGTCGGAAACGTGATGGTACGCATTTCTCCTCCTTACACGAGGCATCACAACGTTTCACCAGGCAACGCCGGTCAACTGCTGTTTGTGTGTGAGAAATCGGTTGGAAACTTTCCTCATATGAGCACGTTGTAGGTGTCGCCACCGGCGCCAATCTTGTGTGAATGAAGAGCTAATCATTTGCATATCACAGCATCTTCTTCCTGTCGGTTAAATTTCACGTCTGTAGCGCGTCATCTTCATGGTGTAGCAATTTTAATGGCCAGTAGTGTAATAACTGAGAATGTAATTGACGCATCTGAATGAAAGAAATAGCACTGTGTAGCCAAACAAATCGAGCATTGAATAAGACTACGAAAAAATTGAATTTCCTTTGAGCTATTCGCGACTTTGCGGTGAAGGGAAAGGGCAGGACCGGCAAACGGCCCGACGGCCGCCTTCTCACAGGTGCTCCCCAGACGGACAATTTGCGAGCTCGTAGGTGTCGCTGATAACAGTGTCGCGCTGTGAATTAGCACAGCGAAGCCCGCCCCCGCCGCGAGTTGGCGCCCCGACGCCGCTTTTATGGCGCCCACCGAGCTAGGCTGCGTCGCGCCGCAAGTGCGAGTTATACGAGGCTTTAATACGGCCGCTCTCGGGACTTCCTTTTCATAAACTGCTCATAAAGGCGGGTTCGTGTGTGAACGCAGTCCGCTTACAAACATTCTTGTAGTTTTATTACCGTACTCGGAGCGTAACAAAACGTTATACCGGCACTTAGCTCGCCGCACTTTTAGTTCTGCTCTTCAATAATCAAAGAGCGCACCGGCCGTTGGTCCACAGACGGCCCGCTGAATTTCCCTCTTCTTTTATCTCACGTTAATGACGAATTAATGACAATAATAACAATAAAGCCGTCTTGCGGGCGATGCAGACAGCGTTTTCACATCGAGGTTTGCCGCAGAAAGCGGTGCTGGAGTACATTCTGCGGTGTGGGAGATGGCTTTGATTGAGGCCTTCGCAGCAATTTGAGATCGGCCGGTAATTTTCGCTGTAGACTTTTGAGAATGACTTGCACCCACGTTCCCATTCGCTCGTCTTATTACGGGGAGGTGCCTGTTGCCCAGTAACAGCCGGAAAACATGCTGTGTATCGAATTTATAGAACGAAACACCCAACAACTCCACTTACATCGGTTAAACAGAGAACAGAATTACAAATGTTGGAACGGCAAGTAACTCCTGCTGCGGAAAAGTCGCGAAAAGGTTGACTATACATCAGAGAGATCAGGTGCACAAATTGTCAATACATCCGTCACTATGTCAGTGGTGGCATTTGTACTTTGTTTTATTTGAATCTATTATCAAGTTATATTTTTAGGGTGCTTTTTCTGCGCAACGTTACATTTAAATACTGCATCTCTTCGGGATACTACCTGCTCACCGTACAGAGCGTTTTAAATGGATTCAAGCCATTTCACAACATTATATCTTGTACATGAACGTGGTATGTACCTTAACTGACACATCGAAACTAAAAGCTGGCCTGTGGGTAGATTTTAGTTTAAACATCAACTATTACTACAATTATGGCAAGCCACGCTTTTCTTCCAGATAATACGTTTTCATTCCGCTGAACCTCATGCAACATATATCGTCACATTACCAGCCGGCCACTGACTACTCCTCGTACTACCATGTGACTACTACTCGCTGCTGTTAAAGTAAATAAAGTCTTGTCTTGTCAGTGCAGTTTTGCTACATCGGTGGTTCTTTCTGAGACCATTACCCTTGAGTGCAATCACGTATTTGCTTAATCTTCCTCCCCCAACCCTTCCCCCATTATCGTCGACATTAGTGCGTAACCAAGCATTAGAACGAAAAGGAATTTTCTTTGAACTCTTTCGCTTTTAAAATGACGAAAGATAGAAGCTATTTAATTATTGTAGGCGTTTTACTAAACCACGAACTAATGAGACAATAAGTCAATTAGTACTGATTATTTCTAACAACCTTGTTTTATAAAATAATGAAGCAATATGTTACGAAAGATAGTTCCTCTGCAGCACTCCTCTGCCCGACGGAGTTGCTTTAACCACACGCTGCACCAACATTTAAAAGCAACCAAGTAAAAAAGTGTGCACTATTACTTAGGGCTATTTGCTTCTGAAGTGGTAGAAGTCGAAAGAGTTCAGGCTGCTGATGTTCTGTGTCTGATCACTGCCACTAATAATAATAATAATATAAATGAAAACGAGACCTATGGAAGACAAGTAAGTGAAGTGTTCAATACTTCAGAACCAACGCCATAACTGTTAAAACATTTATCCCACTGTGAGGCAACACGGTGTGTGCCTTCATGGAATAATATTTTCGATTGCCTGTGGAACCATGGTTGTACCCAAGCGTCCACCTCTTCGTCCGAATCAAATCGACAGCCACGAATGTCTTTCTTCAGGGCTCCAAAGTCTCATGGGGAGAGATCGGTACTGTATGGAGGAGGTGTAAGCTGCAGCGTAGTCCAAACGTCTAGGAATGATGACGGACGGCATCGTTCTTCTGCAGGATAATGTTCGCCAACATGGTTCAAATGGCTCTGAGCACTACATCTCAGGTCACCAGTCCCCTAGAACTTAGAACAACTTAAACCTAACTAACCTAAGGACATCACACATATCCATGCCCGAGGCAGGATTCGAACCTCCGACCGTAGCGGTCACGCGGTTCCAGACTGTAGCGCCTAGAACCGATCGGCCACTCCGGCCGGCTTCGCCAACATGTTGTCAAGGTTATTGAAAGTACGCTGTAGGAGTTTCGACGGGAAGTCCTTGCACATCCTCTATCACAGTCCATATCTCTCCCCACGCGATTTCGGTGTCTCTGCAGTCCTGAAGAAAGAGAGTCGTGGCCGTCGATTTGCTTGGGATGAACCGGCGCACGCCTGGTTGCAATGATGCTCCCGTAGGCACCGGAAAACATTTTTCCATGAAGGCACTGACCGTGTCGTCCCACAGTGGGCTAAGTGTTCTAGCTTTTGAAATAATTAAAGAGCTTACATACTTTTTTACCATCTGTCTCGTTTTCATTTGACTGTCCCTAATAAGACAGCCCAGGCCCTACAACACTAAAGCATGCTGCCATTTAGTTCGCTTATTGTTACGAAATGAATAATGAAGTAGTTTCTGGTCTTCTGCGGCGCCGACCTACAATCAGCCCTCTTCATGCAATTTTTAAGAATATGTTTCAATTTTACTGCCAAAGATGCATGGCACAAAGTCTGAACTTGTTTGTAGAGCGTGAACTACGTGAGAAAGGTGTTGCTGATTTACAATCTGTAATCTTCACCGCATTGTGCCACGCGTAAACCCTTGTTTTTGAAAACGAAAAAATGTAATTATTTTTAACGTAATCGGTATTGGTCTTACAAAATGGTGGTAACTGTAATGTTCTTTTTAAAAATAATTTTGTTTCATAACCGAAACACAGTTGAACCCTTTTCTTTTTACTCCTCAGAAAATTACATTTTGTAAGCTCAGTATTTAATTAATCTAGGATGGAGACCACTGTCCTACAAGTATAACTAAATCTTTACATACTTTTGTTTCTTATTCCTAAAAATTCTACTATCTATGTGTCTTTTAACTTCTGAGAAGACGAATGATAATAATAATAAAAGCCATTACTGGTATGTTCGGACAGAAACATGACAACATTTACACAAACAGTACCCTCCGCTATTAACAGATGGTCTTACTTGTACTTACATTTGCAGAACACTGACGATTAGATCAAAATACCTCGAAGTGAATTACTAAGTGAAGTTATCAAATAAAAGAACGAAAATTATGCTGTTTCTCTGCGTTTTGATCGAATGTGCCTTAAACGTATGATAATGCCGTGACTTAAAATAACATGTGTCATTATGAAGTGTGTGGCACAGAACGCTTCTATTTCGAGATAATAGCATTTCAGCATCTGTAGACATTCATAATGGAAGTCTCTTGAAGCTAACTGGCCAGAAGTGAGATTTATTTTGGAAAGATGAAATACATCTACATCTACATTTATACTCCGCAAGCCACCCAACGGTGTGTGGCGGAGGGCACTTTACGTGCCACTGTCATTACCTCCTTTTTCTGTTCCAGTCGCGTATGGTTCGCGGGAAGAACGACTGTCTGAAAGCCTCAGTGCGCGCTCGAATCTCTCTAATTTTACATTCGTGATCTCCTCGGGAGGTATAAGTAGGGGGAAGCAGTATGTTCGATACCTCATCCAGAAACGCACCCTCTCGAAACCTGGCGAGCAAGCTACACCGCGATGCAGAGCGCCTCTCTTGCAGAGTCTGCCACTTGAGTTTGCTAAACATCTCCGTAATGCTATCACGGTTTCTAAATAACCCTGTGACGAAACGCGCCGCTCTTCTTTGGATCTTCTCTATCTCCTCCGTCAACCCGATCTGGTACGGACCCCACATTGATGAGCAATACTCAAGTATAGGTCGAACGAGTGTTTTGTAAGCCACCTGCTTTGTTGATGGACTAAATTTTCTAAGGACTCTCCCAATGAATCTCAACCTGGTACCCGCCTTACCAACAATTAATTTTATATGATCATTCCACTTCAAATCATTCCGCACGCATACTCCCAGATATTTTACAGAAGTAACTGCTACCAGTGTTTGTTCATCGTACAATAAAGGATCCTTCTTTCTATGTATTCGCAATACATTACATTTGTCTATGTTAAGGGTCAGTTGCCACTCCCTGCACCAAGTGCCTATCCGCTGCAGATCTTCCTGCATTTCGCTACAATTTTCTAATGCTGCAACTTCTCTGTATACTACAGCATCACCCACGAAAAGCCGCATGGAACTTCCGACACTATCTACTAGGTCATTTATAGTATATTGTGAAAAGCAATGGTCCCATAACACTCCCCTGTGGCACGCCAGAGGTTACTTTAACGTCTGTAGAAGTCTCTCCATTGATAACAACATGCTGTGTTCTGTTTGCTAAAAACTCTTCAATCCAGCCACACAGCAGGTCTGATATTCCGTAGGCTCTTACTTTGTTTATCAGGCGACAGTGCGGAACTGTATCGAACGCCTTCCGGAAGTCAAGGAAAATAGCATCTACCTGGGAGCCTGTATCTAATATTTTCTGGGTCTCATGAGCAAATCAGGCGAGTTGGGTCTCACACGATCGCTGTTTCCGGAATCCATGTTGATTCCTACAGAGTAGATTCTGGGATTCCAAAAACGTCATGATACTCGAGCAAAAAACATGTTCTAAAATTCAACAGATCGACGTCAGAGATATAGGTCTATAGTTTTGCGCATTTGCTCGACGACCCTTCTTGAAGACTGGGACTACCTTTGCTCTTTTCCAATCATTTGGAACCTTCCGTTCCTCTAGAAACTTGCGGTACACGGCTGTTAGAAGGGGGGCATGTTCTTTCACGTACTCTGTGTAGAATCGAATTGGTATCCCGTCAGGTCCAGTGGACTTTCCTCTGTTGAGTGATTCCAGTTGCTTTTCTATTCCTTGGACACTTATTTCGATGTCAGCCATTTTTTCGTTTGTGCGAGGATTTAGAGAAGGAACTGCAGTGCGGTCTTCCTCTGTGAAACAGCTTTGGAAAAAGGTGTTTAGTATTTCAGCTTTACGCGTGTCATCCTCTGTTTCAATGCCATCATCATCCCGGAGGGTCTGGATATGCTGTTTCGAGCCACTTACTGGTTTAACGTAAGACCAGAACTTCCTAGGATTTTCTGTCAAGTCGGTACACAGAATTTTACTTTCGAAAAGGACGGCCGTTGTGACCGAGCGGTTCTAGGCGCTTTAGTCTGGAACCACGCTGCTGCTACGGTCGCAGGTTCGAATCCTCCCTCGGCCATGGATGTGTGTGAAGTCCTTAGGTTGGTTAGGTTTGAGTAGTTCTAAGTCTAGGGGACCGATGACCTCAGATGTTAAGTCCCATAGTGCTTAGAGCCATTTGAACCATTTTTTTCATTCTGTCTCGCTCTGTCCTGGCTGTCAATAAAAATGGTTCAAAAGGCTCTAAGCACTACGGGATTTAACATCTGAGGTCATCAGTCCCCTAGACTTAGAACTACTTAAACCTAACTAAGCTAAGGACATCACACACATCCATACCCGAGGCAGGATTCGAACCTGCGACAGTAGCAGCAGCGTGGTTCGGGACTGGAGCGCCTAGAACCGCTCGGTCACGAGACAGAATGAACATCAACGGCTACTGCTACTGCATTAGAAGCACTTTGTTCACGTGGTTTCTTCAAGAAATCAGCCCGACAATAGAAGTCCGATCTGTCGACATACAGTTTGGCTGATGGCAGTACAAGAACAGCGCTTTGTATCTACAAGGGAAAATTCAGTTTTGGTCTGTTTTATAGCGTCCGCCTATTGCCAAGGCGGTGCTTCGCCTCACTCACACACCCTCAGTCCCATATTAATGGCTAGCTAAAGAGATGAATAGTTTTATCATCAACCTTTACCAATTTCATACTACATTTACCATAAAAAACAAGGTGAACTCGTTGGCCACTTACGTGCGGTTGACATTACGAGTGACACATGTATACTAATAACACCTGTGTAGTAAGGAACATACCAAGTAAGGAAGTGGCCGCATCATTGAGAACAACGTAACACTGTATGCTTATCTTCACAGTCAAGTTACTGATGAATTCATAACATTTCTCTAGCTAATGTTGGATCATAAATATTTTCAGTTTAATAATACAGTTTACAGGCAAACTGAGACCTTGTCTATGGACTCACCTTTAGCAAATATAATTGCCAACATTTTCTTCAAACATATCGAGCATCACTTCTTTTTGCTCATTCGAATCATTTATATACTATCGACACTACGTTGACGATTTACTTCTTTTATACAATGGTTACAGTGAAGAAGACCAGCAATTGCAACTAGATCTAAATGACATATATCCCAATATATAATTTACGGCTGAACGCCGCAACTTCTCCTTACTGTACTTAGATCTCCTCAACGGTAAGATTATGAACAGTATTTACAGAAGAGAAACTACTACAAATAGTATCATCCACAGTTCGTCTAATCACCCACGCAAAAAGAAGATGCCTGCATTAGGGGCTTTTTACAACGAGCCAGTCAAGTGCCATTCGGTACACAAGAATATGAAAAAGAACTAAAAGTTGTTATATACATAGCACATAACAGTGGTTATTATATGCCAGGAATAAATGTGCTCAACCAGGCTCTCGCGTGCCTGGCCGAAAGGCGAAGGTGGGATCTGGCCGCGTGGCAGCTGCCTTACCCCTTTCCAACAGGTACGGGGTGCTTCCTAGTGGTGATGACATCGTTTCCGAGCCACCACAGGATGCCTCGCCTGTTGGGCCAGTGGCCGATTCTCCGGCAAGGTCCCGACAGTCACAGAGGGCGGGCCTATTAGTTATAGGGAGCTCCAACGTTAGGCGGGTTATGGAGCCCCTCAGGAAAATAGCGGGTAGGTCGGGGAAGAATGCCAGTGTGCACTCGGTGTGCTTGCCGGGGGGTCTCGTCCGTAATGTGGAGGAGGCCCTTCCGGCAGCTATTGAACGCACTGGGTGTGACCGGCTGCAGATAGTAGCACATGTCGGAACGAATGACGCCTGCCGCTTGGGTTCTGAGGCCATCCTTGGTTCCTTCCGGCGGCTGGCTGATTTGGTGAAGACAACCAGCATCGCACGCGGAGTGCAAGCTGAGCTTAATATCTGCAGCATAGTGCCCAGAGTCGATCGCGGTCCTCTGGTTTGGAGCCGTGTGGAGGGTCTAAACCAGAGGCTCAGACGACTCTGCGACTATAATGGTTGCAAATTCATCGACTTCCGTTATTGGGTGGAGAATTGTAGGGCCCCCCTAGACAGGTCAGGCGTGCACTACACACCGGAAGCAGCTACTAGGGTAGCAGAGTACGTGTGGCGTGCACACGGGGGTTTTTTAGGTTAGAGGGACCCCCCCTTGGGCGAAACGATAAAATACCTGACGGCTTACCAGAGAGGACATTATCATCGTTGATAAAGAACGTCCGTCCTCAGAGACCAAAAACAGGAAAAGTTAACGTAATATTGGTAAACTGCAGGAGTATCCAGGGCAAGGTTCCTGAATTAGTATCTCTTATTGAAGGAAATAGTGCGCATATAGTATTAGGAACGGAAAGTTGGTTAAAACCGGAAGTGAACAGTAACGAAATTCTAGACACAGAATGGAATATATACCGCAAGGATAGGATAAACGCCAATGGTGGAGGAGTATTTATAGCAGTAAAGAATTCAATAATATCCAGTGAAGTTATTAGCGAATGCGAATGTGAAATAATCTGGGTTAAGCTAAGTATCAAAGGTGGGTCAGATATGATAGTCGGATGCTTCTATAGACCACCTGCATCAGCAACCGTAGTAGTTGAGCGCCTCAGAGAGAACCTGCAGAACGTCGTGAAGAAGTTTCGTGATCATACTATTGTAATAGGGGGAGACTTCAATCTACCAGGTATAGAATGGGATAGTCACACAATCAGAACTGGAGCCAGGGACAGAGACTCTTGTGACATTATCCTGACTGCCTTGTCCGAGAATTACTTCGAGCAGATAGTTAGAGAACCAACTCGTGAAGCTAACGTTTTAGACCTCATAGCAACAAATAGACCGGAACTTTTCGACTCCGTGAATGTAGAAGAGGGTATCAGTGATCATAAGTCAGTGGTTGCATCAATGACTACAAGTGTAATAAGAAATGCCAAGAAAGGAAGGAAAATATATTTGCTTAACAAGAGTGATAGGGCACAAATCGCAGAATATCTGAGTGACCACCATCAAACGTTCATTTCTGAGGAAGAGGATGTGGAACAAAAATGGAAAAAATTCAGAAACATCGTCCAGTACGCCTTAGATAAGTTCGTACCGACTAAGGTCCAAAGCGAGGGGAAAGATCCACCGTGGTATAACAATCATGTACGAAAGGTACTACGGAAACAAAGAAAGCTTCATCATAGGTTTAAGAGTAGTCGAATCATAGCTGATAAGGAAAAGCTGAACGAAGCGAAAAAGAGCGTAAAGAGAGCAATGAGAGAAGCATTCAACGAATTCGAACATAAAACATTGGCAAACAATCTAAATAAGAACCCTAAAAAGTTTTGGTCATATGTAAAATCGGTAAGCGGATCTAAATCCCCTACTCAGTCACTCGTTGACCACGATGGCACCGAAACAGAGGACGACCGAAGAAAGGCAGAAATACTGAATTCAGTGTTCCGAAACTGTTTCACTGCGGAAAATCGTAACACGGTCCCTGACTTCAGCCGTCGCACGGATGCCAAAATGGAAAATATTGAAATAAACGATATCGGAATTGAAAAACAACTGCTATCACTTAGTAGCGGAAAAGCATCCGGACCAGACGAGATACCCTTAAGATTCTACAGTGATTATGCTAAAGAACGTGCCCCCTTTCTATCAGCAATTTATCGTAGATCGCTGGAAGAACGTAAAGTACCTAGCGACTGGAAGAAGGCGCAGGTCGTTCCCATTTTCAAGAAGGGTCATAAATCAGATGCGAATAATTATAGGCCTATTTCGCTTACGTCAATCTGTTGTAGAATAATGGAACATGTTTTGTGTTCTCGTATTATGACGTTCTTAGATAATACAAATCTCCTTCATCATAACCAACATGGATTCCGCAAACAGAGATCATGTGAAACTCAGCTCGCCCTATTTGCCCAAGAAATTCACAGTGCCGTAGACACTGGCGAGCAGATTGATGCCGTATTCCTGGACTTCAGGAAGGCATTTGATACGGTTCCGCACTTACGTTTAATGAAAAAAATACGAGCTTACGGAATATCGGACCAGGTTTGTGATTGGATTCAGGATTTCCTAGAAGAAAGAACACAACATGTCATTCTTAACGGTTCAAAATCTGCAGATGTAGAGGTAATTTCGGGAGTACCGCAAGGAAGCGTGATAGGACCTTTATTGTTTACAATATACATAAATGACTTAGTTGACAACATCGGTAGCTCCGTGAGGCTATTTGCAGATGACACGGTTGTCTACAAGAAAGTAGCAACATCAGAAGACTCGTACGTACTCCAGGAAGACCTGCAGAGGATTAATGCATGGTGCGACAGCTGGCAGCTTTCCCTAAACGTAGATAAATGTAATATAATGCGCATACATAGGGGCAGAAATCCATTCCAGTACGATTATGCCATAGGTGGTAAATCATTGGAAGCGGTAACGACCGTAAAATACTTAGGAGTTACTATCCGGAGCGATCTGAAGTGGAATGATCACATAAAACAAATAGTGGGAAAAGCAGGCGCCAGGTTGAGATTCATAGGAAGAATTCTAAGAAAATGTGACTCATCGACGAAAGAAGTAGCTTACAAAACGCTTGTTCGTCCGATTCTTGAGTATTGCTCATCAGTATGGGACCCTTACCAGGTTGGATTAATAGAAGAGATAGACATGATCCAGCGAAAAGCAGCGCGATTCGTCATGGGGACATTTAGTCAGCGCGAGAGCGTTACGGAGATGCTGAACAAGCTCCAGTGGCGGACACTTCAAGAAAGGCGTTACGCAATACGGAGAGGTTTATTATCGAAATTACGAGAGAGCACATTCCGGGAAGAGATGGGCAACATATTACTACCGCCCACATATATCTCGCGTAATGATCACAACGAAAAGATCCGAGAAATTAGAGCAAATACGGAGACTTACAAGCAGTCGTTCTTCCCACGCACAATTCGTGAATGGAACAGGGAAGGGGGGATCAGATAGTGGTACAATAAGTACCCTCCGCCACACACCGTAAGGTGGCTCGCGGAGTATAGATGTAGATGTAGATGTAGATGTAGATACAGCTTAAAAGACATGAAGGTAACAATCACGGGATCACTCTCTGTCCTACATTTAAAGATAAGACATGCAACGTATACTAGAAAAAACCATATATGGGAATTATATCGGACAAATTTGGCAAACGGTTTAAAAAACGCCGCTATGACTCCTGCGTTTTACATACCGAGTCAAGATGGTCTACAGTTTAGATGGCACGAAATCACAGCCATATACTACACACACTGTCAGGTGTCTTACCAGTGCCTTTATGATGGACGGACAGGGCGTACATTCAATATTCGTTTCAAAGAACACCAATACTTACGTATTTCGACACTAATAAGCTAAAAGCACACAAACACTCCATCCCAAAGATAAATAATAACTTAAGTACCCTTCATCTACATCCGATGGGTCGAGTCTTCAGTTTAATGGAAAAATCCGCTATTCGCAATAAACGAGCAAACAACGTTGTTATTGTTAATTACAGATTCAGGCCTACTTTGTTAAACTGCCATTCGTTTGCTTCGCCCCTTAACCATCCTTCCATAACATTGTCCATACGAGTATATAAAGACAAATCGTTTTTTAAAGTTGTTCGCAAAATTCTCGAAAAGTTCTTGACCGATTTATCTCAAATTTGTACACGATACTCTAATAAGCATTTGATGAACATAGGCTGCGTGAATTGTTTAACAATGTACAGGTTTTCTGTTAAAACCGACTGGAAGAAAGTAAATGCTCTGCTATGAAAACGTGCAGTTTCGTTTTCATTCTCACAGTCACTTTTAACGATAACAGCGGGGCATTTACTCCAGCAGACACATTATTTGTTTCTCCCTTATATATTCTTTCTCCTTATCGTGTGCATAATTTTAAATAAAAACCAATGGCCTTGTCACATTGGTAACACCGATTTCGGTTTGTTCACTGAAGTTAATCAACGGTGGGCCCGGCTAGTTGTTTTATATAATGCAGGGTGATCACCTCAGTCATGTTGTTTGTTATTTCACTACTTACATTACTACATTTACGCTATAGACTTTTTATCATGGTTGTTATACATTTTATTTTCTGTTATTTGAGCCCATAACGCTTTCTACATACAATGTGTAATGGGTATAAGTGTAGATATTCCTGTTGGTGACTGAGGACGGTTTACGGAATAACATTACATCAGTATTTACTTCATTTGCGGACTAATAATTATAGCTATTAGGATTACTACATTTTAGGTTGTTTAGTACCTCAAAGTACATGTGGCAAGAGCAAGCCATTAACGCTTATTTTCCCCTAGGCAGCAGGGAAGCTGTTGAAGTATGGACACGTGTGCGCAAAAAAATTAGTGTGTTCTGACAGGTGAGGTCCACTTAGAGGTGCAGTTACGGTCGTGCAGAAAACATTGCGTCGTAAAGTTTGTGGGAAGACTTTTCAACACAGAGAAAAAACCAATCAGCATACTGATGTGTGAACATATTAAGGTACCACAAATAATAAAATCTGCACTTACACCCGTTTTGTCCCTTGTATTATGAAGATTGACTCAGTATAGTTTGTGTTATCATTACTTTTTATCACTGTTTAGTACGGGTTTTTATCCCCTGTTTATTCATTGGGCATTTAAAGGTTTTGCTCACAATCATCATACTGC
The DNA here is from genome assembly GCF_023864275.1 of Schistocerca cancellata. Taxonomy (NCBI): domain Eukaryota; kingdom Metazoa; phylum Arthropoda; class Insecta; order Orthoptera; family Acrididae; genus Schistocerca; species Schistocerca cancellata. The sequence goes on from NC_064628.1 coordinate 486,227,809, forward strand.
CCCGCACATTCTGACGATGTTCGCAGTTCTCTCGCCATTTCATTTCTACACTGTAGTGCACCTGTTACCTAAACCGCAGCAGAACTCAGGAAAACGGAACATGTACTCTTTTCTGACAACAGAACCGCCGTCTCCCATGATGACTTGTGGCCTCACGGCCTGAACGCACTGTAGATGATACGAGTACAGCAATTTTCGTGAAGTAAGAATTAGTAAGGCAGGGCATTATAACCGACATGTGCAAGTTACTTTCTGAAGCCACTACCTATCTGAAGAATTTTTGTATTAGTACCAACACGTACGAGAGTTTAAATCCATACGGCTTACTCCTACTTTTCTCAGACTTTCGAACATCTTGAACTATTTTACATTGTCGAACGTTTTTGCCAGGTTGATAAATCCTATGAACATGTATTGATTTTTCTGTAGTCTTGCTTCCATTATCAATCGCAACGTCAGAATTACCTCTCTGGTGCCTTCACCTTTCTTAAAGCCAAACTGATCGTCAACTAACACACCAACAATTTTTTTCCATTCTACTATATAGTATTCTTGTCAGCAGTCTGTATGCATAAGCTGTTAAGCTGACTGTACAGCAATTCTCGCACTTGTCAGATCTTGCACTCTTAGGAATTGTGTGGATAACATTTTTCCGAAAGTCAGACCGTGTATTGGCCAGTCTCTTCTTCTACCACATCAGAGAAATTTTCCCCCTCATAGAGGCCTTCAATGTACTGTTTCCACCTATCCACTCTCTCCTTTGCATTTAACAATGGAATGCCGGTTGTACTCTTAATGTTACAACCCTTGTTCTTGATTTCACCAAAGGTTCTTTTGATTTTCCTATATTCTGTGTCAGTTCTTTCGACTATCATTTCTTTTTCGATTTCTTCACATTTTTCATGCAGTCATTTCGTCTTAACTTCCCTACAATTCCTGTTTATTTCATTTCTTATCGACTAGTATTTCTGTATTCCTGAATTACCCTAACATTTATGTGCTTCCGTCTTTCATCCATCAGCTGAAGTATTTCTTCTGTTACCCATGGTTACTTTATAGTTACCTTCTTTTTGCCAATGTTTTTCTTTCCAAATTGTGTAATTGCCCTTTTTAGAGATATCCATTCCTCTTCATCTGTACTTCCTACTGGACTATTCTTGATTGCTATATCTACAACCTTAGACAACTTCAAGAGTATCTCGTCATTCCTTAACACTTCCGTGTCCCACTTCTTTGCTTGTTGATTCTTCCTGCTAATCTCTTGAACGTCAGCCTATTCTTCATCGCTACTACGTTGTGATCTGAGTCTATATCTGCTTCTGGGTAGGCCATACAATTAATAATCTGATTCCGGAATCTCTGTCTGTCTGACCATGATGTAATTTAAGTGAGATTTTCCTGTACCATGCGCCCTTTTACAAGTATATCTCCTCCTCTTGTTATTTTTGGACAGAGTATTCACTATTACTTGCCGAAATTTATTAAATAACTCAATTAGTCTTCCTCCTCTCCCATTCCTTGTACCAATCCCATATTCTCCTGTTACATTTTCTTCTATGCTTCCCCTACAACTGCATTACAGTCCCCCATGACCCTTAGATTTTCATCCCCCTTTACATATTGTATTACCCTTTCAATATCCTCTTATACTTTCTCTATCTCTTCATCTTCAGCTTGCGACGTCGGCATGTATACCTGAACTATCGTTGTCGGTGTTGGTTTGACGTCGACTCTGATAATAACAACCCTGTTCACAGTAACACACTCTCCGATCTACATTCCCATTCATGACGAATCCTACCCTGTTATACCATTTTCTGCTGCTATTGATATTACCCCATACTCATCTAACTAGAAGTCCTTGTATTCTTTCCATTTCACTTCACTGATCCCTACTATATCTAGACTGACCCTTTGCATTTCGCTCTTCAGATTTTCTATCTTCCCTACCACATTCAAACTTCTGAAATTCCACGCCCCGACTCATAGAACGTTATCCTTTCGTTGATTATCAAATCTTTTTCTGATGATCACCTCCCCCTTGGCAGGGCCCTCGCGGAGATACGGGGGGACTAGCCGGGAATCTTATGGCAATGGAGAGATTATCATAACATTTGTTCAGTTACAGTCCTCATGTCTTGTGGATGCACGTTATGTATGTTTAATGCAGTGGTTTCCATTGCCTTCTGCATCCTCATGTCGTTGATCCTTGCTGATTCTTCCGCTTTTAAGGGCAGTTTCCCACCACAAGGGCAACACAGTGACCTGAACCTCTGCCTGCTCCTCCGCTCTCTTTGAGAAAACAGTTGGCAGAATGACGATGACTTCTTATGCCGGAAGTCTTCGGCCGCCAATGCTGATTATTAATCAAACTTTAAGAAATGGTAGGTTTCGAACCCGGGACCGAAGACGTTTTATTTATGAATCAGAGACGTTACCACTTTTTTGCATTTTGTTCGTTATTGTTGTTGTATTTCAACGTAGCGGAAGTCACATGACATCTGTTGAAGTTCGTTGTTGATCCCTTTATTACAGAGACCAGCCAGCTCTCTGACCGAAGACGCTGAGCTACCGTGCCGGCCCGCTAGACCAAGAGTGCATGAACGTACGACGAACTCCGTCATCCACAAATAACCTTAACCGTTCATGTACTGACCGACCAAGTCCAACAGGCATGGAACTTCATCCTACCACCTGCATCCGCCACCTATATGACACAATCATGCAATTTTGTTTGCTTGCATTCAACATTCTGGGGGCTACACCGGCTATTAACGAACCAACATTTCACATATGTAGTGGCTTATCTCGCTCTTACATAACCTGTGATCTTGCAATGTTAATCATGTATGTACATAGACAAATATATTCTCGAATTTTTTTTAATCTGCAATAATTGTTTTTGATATCGCCATCTTTTTTCCCATCAGTGTATACAGGGTGTTACAAAAAGGTGCGGCCAAACTTTCAGGAAACATTCCTCACACATTGCATATGCAATGTGTACAAGAGCCATGAGGGAATAATAAGAGTGGACGATCGAGAACGAAATGCTCGGACTAAAAAGGGTGTAAGACAGGGATGTAGTCTTTCGCCCCTACTGTTCAATCTGTATATCGAAGAAGCAATGATGAAAATAAAAATAAGCTTCAGAACTGGAATTAAAACTCAAGGTGAAAGGATACCAGTTATACGATTCGCTGATGACATTGCTGTCAAAGTGAAGAAGAATTACATTACCTGCTGAATGGAATTGACAGCCTAATGAGTACAGAATATGGACTGAGAGTAAATCGAAGAAAGGCGAAAGTAATGAGAAGTGGCAGAAATGAGAACAGCGAGAAACTTAACATCAGGATTGATGGTCACGAAGTAGATGAAGTTAAGGAATTCTGTTACCTAGGCAGGAAAATAACCAATGACGGACGGAGCAAGGAGGGCATCAATAGCAGACTGGCACTGGCAAAAAGGGCATTCCTGGGAAAGAGCAGTCTACTAGTATTAAACTAGGTCTTCATTTCGCAGAACATACGTTTGGAGCACAGCATTGTCTGGTAGTGAAACATGGACTGTGGGAAAACTGGAAAAGAAGAGAATCGAAGCATTTGAGATGTGGTGCTACAGATTGTAACGGAACATATTAAAGGCTTTACTGTACCGAAGTATGCGATACCCTCCAAATTCAACCAGTTTAACGAGTATTTATGATTATAGAAAAGTTATTGTGTATGTTAACAATGATTGCGTAACATGTCTCCATAAACAGTCAACCCATTAAATTATACTGAATAACTAACCCACACAAAAGTTAATATCACTTGATCACTGATACAGCAAATGTCATCATGTAAAAACACTGAGTTCATCTTAAATAATTAATATGAAGTACGAAAAATAGTGTACAACTTAGGTATTTTGGATCTCCTTAAATAAAAATCACCCAGTGAAACCTATTTGTTCACGAGAGAGGTTTCACTTAGTATTCACGAAATCAATCCTGTTTTAGACGAAAAGCAATGTATTTCTTAATAATTCATGTTAATTACTTATTTATGCAAATTAGAGAAGTCAATTGACAAACTTCTAAAAAACGGACTTTTTGTAACAAAGAATTATTCTGTCAAGTCAACAAATCTGTCTGTCATTTTAATAACATGTTAAATTATGTCACTCGATGCAAATTAATAACTTTTCTGCACAAATTATGATAACAGATGTACATGTGACTTGTAAATCTCTTTTTAGTAGTTCTTTGACAATGTTATAAATACGAGCAGCAAGAAGGGTCGAAGAGCAGTCGGAATGTCACTTTGGTACAGTGTGTTAGTGTGTTATTGTTTGAGGTGGATAAACAAGGCAAAGAACATGTAAAGGAAGTTGTGTTGTGTCATAGTCTTTGGTGGACAGTGGAATTAAGATGGCCACCAGAGTAATAAATATTTGAAGTTTACATATTTGTTGGTTTCGTTCATTCTTTATCATCAAAAGCACATAAAAAACACGGGACCTCATGTTTTTAACCCTAGACAACCAGATTTAGCCAGCATCAACATCGAGACACAGCAGCGATCCAGCAAGCAGCAGTGATTACTACAATGCATTTTAATGGCGCCAACCTAACATGAAGTGCTAACAAGCTCCGTAAATGGGAGTGAAATAGTGTGATTATAGCAATTAGCAATATCTACGACCAGGCGACCATTACAAGATGAATGTTGAAAATTAGGTGGACTGATAAGGTAAGGAATGAGGAGGTTCTGCGCAGAATCGGACAAAAAAGGGATATGTGGAAAACACAACGAAAGGGGACAGGATGACAGGACATCTGTTAAGACACCAGTGACTGACTAACACGCTAATAGAGGGAGCTGTAGAGAGCAAAAACTGTAGAGAAAGACAGATTGGAATGCATCCAGTAGATAAGTGAGGACGTAGGTTGCAAGTACTACTCTGATATGAAGAGGTTGGCACAGGAGACAAATTCGAGGCGGCCGCATCAGACCTGTCAGAAGACTGATGACTCAAAGGAAATAAAAGCCCTGTATGTACTCGATTGGAGACAGATCTGGTGATCGAGAAGGCCAAGGCAAATGGCAACAACCCGTAGAGCATTTTGTTTTACAACAGCGGGATGTGGACGAGCTTTATCCTATTGGAAACCCTTTGGAATGCTGTCCATGAATGGCAGCACAGCAAGTCGTATCACCAGACTGACGAATCAGCAGCCAGGGTGGGTGGGATAACCACGAGAGTGTTCCTGCTCTCATACGAAATCCCATTAGACTGTACCTCCAGGTGTAGGTCCAGTGTGTCCAGCACACAGATTGGATGCAAGCCCGCAACTGCCCTCCTTCTAATCAACACACAGCCATCACTGACACCGAGGCAGAACCAGTTTTCATCAGAAAATACAACAGACCTCCACCAGCTCCTCCAATGAGCTCTCGCTTGACACAACTGCAGTCACAAATGGCGGTGATTTTGGGTCAGTAGAATGCACAGTACAGGGCGTTTGGCTCGGAGCTATCGCTGAAGTGACAGTTTCGTGATAGTTCGTTGTGTCACTGTGGTGTCAAATGTTATTCAAACTGTTTCTGCAGATAAAGGGCAATGAGCCAGAGCCACGCATCGAACATGATGGTCTTTTCTCTCGGTAGTGCCACGTGGCCGTCGGCAGCCCTATCTTCTTGGGCTGTACATTCCCACGACCACTGCTGCTAACAATCATGTACAGTTGCTACATTCCTGTCAAGTCTTTGTGGAATATCGCAAAAGTAACATCCAGCTTCTCGTAAGCCTATTACACGACCCCGTTCAAACGAGTGGCGCGTTTGTCGCCTTAAGGCATTCCTGACTAACAACAACTCACCATGTCCAGTATCAAAGATAACTAACTCTCACGCCTTTTGCAGCATATATTTCAAGCAAACCTTACTTGAATCCTAATAGTTGCGGTTCTATGGCCACTTTAATGCGACTGGCGCGAAATCTGAGTAGATATCGTGTTTCATATGTAGAAACGCGTCTACAGAACTTTCGTTTATGTCGCACAAGTCCTTCTTGGTTTTGTGATTTTTTTCTCGTCGGTATATACTTGTATAGACTCGCCTCTCCATGGCGTACCATTACCCTTCTGACATGTTGCACGATAGCTGTTATGGGGCCCCCATCGAGTTGGTTAGGTAGCGCCGAGAAAAGAGTGGTGTCCATTACGGAGCCGCGGCTGTTGCAGAACAGAACAGAGCTGTATTTAAATTGCCGCAAGGCCGTCGCAGTGACATTAACGGAACTGATGGGAGCTCGCATCCGCCCGGAGGCGCTCCCCGGCACGAGCAGTGAATTATATGTGTGGCTGTGTATGTTGTCTTGTCTTGACGCGTGGGAACACTTGGCGCGGTGCGGCCTCGTTCTCTGACCTATGGAAACGCGCGCTGGGACGAGCGCGCGGCGATCCGGGAGACCGGATGGGCGCAAGGACAGCTGTAGATCACGGCGCGCTGGCCTGGCACCGGCTGCGGCGCTAGCCGGTGGTCCGGATTAGCCGGAGATCCGGACCGGACGGGTCGGGACTGAACCGTAGCACCTTCTCATACAAATTATGCGCGGCGCGGTTCAAGGCCACCCACTGATCTTTCGCTCATCCCGCGGGCCCCTGCCACCTGCGCGCTTCCGCTCGCCCGCCTCCAGCCACGGCCACTCCTCGGCGCTCTTCCTGGATCTGCCGGTCGCTCCTGCGTCCGCGCGTGCTGCACAAGAAACCCGACTCCAGTGAGAACTTCTCAGGCTCAGGCGGGCAACGTGTCTGTTTTACGTCGATAAGCACAGTTCTTCGTGGATGCGGATATCCGCAATAATACGAGGAGTGTTCAATAAGTAAAGCAACACATCATTTTTTTTTCACGACAGAAGGTTTGTTTTATTAATTATTCCAATACATAGTATTATTCCCCACTATTTTGACTATAAAATACTATTTTTGAACATAACCTGCGTTCAATGCGACGCGACGGCTTTACTCCACCTTACTGGAAGGGTCTGTAAGCCCGGATGGTACCACTCTACTGGTCGACGCCGGAGCCAATGTCTTGCTGTATCAGTTACCTCGCCATCATCCATGTACTGATCCTGCGGAGATCATCCTTCGTTGTGACAAACAGATGGTAGTCAGAAGGTGCGAGATCCAGGCTGTAATGAGGATTAGGAAACACAGTTCAGTGAAGTTCAGTGAACTCCTCTCGGCTGTGCATACTTGAGTGAGACCTTGTGTTGTCACGGAGAAGGAGAATTTCGTTGGATTTTTTGTGGCGACGAACACGCTGGTGTCGTTTCTTCAACTTCCTGAGGGCTCTGAGGATAGTACAATACACCTGAGGGTTGAGCATTGCATCATGAGGGAGACATCGAACACACTAACGTCGTCACAGTCCCAGAAGACCGTCGCCATGAATTCACTGGCTGCGGGTGCAGAGCTGAATTTGGTCTTCGGAGGAGAGCTGGCGTGGCGCTACTTCTTGCACTGACGTTTCGCGTCCGGTTCTAGATGATGAACTCGTGTTTCATCACCTGTGACGATGTTCGACAAAAAAACTCTCATTATCAACCTAGTAACTCGCAAGCAGTTTCGCACAGATTCATTGCTGTTTATGGTCTTCTGTTAGGCAGCGAGAAAGGCAACGCCACACACCTTCGAGTGCCCCAACTGGTGGACGAGTGTGTCAGTGCCACCAACAGAGACGTCCAGTTGCGCAGCGAGGTGTTTGATTGTGATCCGTCGATCATCTCGAATGAGAGTGTCCACACCTTCCGACAATGCAGGAATCTCAACTGTGTGCGGACGTCCGACACGCAGGAGATCGGAGACGTTTGCGCTACCTTTGTGGCGATGATAGACGTCTGAAGCAACGACTAACAATGTTTTGCTCACTTCCAGGTCACCGTAGACATTCTGCGAGCGCCTACGAATAACTGTCACGCTCTGGTTTTCCGCCAAAAGAAACCAAATGACGGATCTTGCTTGGAACGCACTTCCTTTACAGACGCCATACTGACGACTATGTGCAGCGCCACCACCTATAGGAACTTCATGAAACTATAACGGCTGAAGCAGAACTATTCCACAATGTCTAACAACAGTCCCCTTTTTTTCAACTGAAAGTTGCCGAGAAAAGAAAATTGTTGCATTACTTATACGTCCCTCGTAATTACTTCGCGAATAAATCCTGGGCCAACGTAGGTACCCGATGTCATGTTGTTGTCGTAGATACGCTCTTTAAGTCCGAGGACTGCTTTCAAGCAGCTCTCCATCCTGTGCAAGTTCTACATAGCTACATTATGGGTCAAAAGCTTTCGATCAGCTATTGTAACTTGAATCTATTTCTAAAACAGGGATATCATTTCGAATAACCTGTCATAACTCCGTTATGATAATTAAGTATAAACATGGGAAGATTAAACGTCTCTGTTGTGTATCTGACTGTTTGTTCGCATACGGTATCCACATCAACACTGGCGTGCACTTACCTAAGACGGTTCCTTTCGTATAGCCCTCATTCCTTCAAATGTCTGTAATAATCAGTTCGCATTGTGTGCACCTAGCATTGTGTTTGTATATCTGATCAGATTCATACAACATTCAATCGTAATAGGACCGAAGAAGGACATCGGAACTGAAAACGTGTTGTAATCGTAACTCTGCATTAGGAAGGCAAAACTGGTAAGACAGTAACAACAGAAGTGGGCCTCGCCAAATCTACGGTTCAAGCAAACTTGTGCCAATGCAGGTGTTCCATGATCTCTGTGACCCCGAGCAACATCATAACGGGAAGATCAGTTCATATGAGTGCAGAGTAAACGTTAGAGAATTCGTGCTGTACCTGAAGTGAAGTAAATAGCATGCGAGCACCTCCTGTAACCATCTCAAGACTGCAACGTCGTCTGCGTGAAAAAAAGTTTAAACGGGTGCACAGCCGCCAAAAACCTTTATTACGCAGACAAAATAAGATGAAAAGAATGAAATGGGAACAGCAACATATTAAGTGGAGCGTGCAGAAATGGTCCAATCTGTTATTCGTAGACGAATCTAGGTTTTAAATATTTGGAAGCCATTGTCGAATATTTGATTGTTGAGTTCGTGGAGGAAGCATGAAGAGTCAGTGTGTCACACCACTGGTGAAGCTTGGTGGAGGGTAAGTCGTGGTGTAAGGATGTTCTGCGGGCGATAAAGTCGGTGATCTACTGAGAATTAAAGGAACATAAAGAAGGAAGAGCATCACAGGATACTGATCAACAAAGCATTTCCAAGCGACAAGAGACTTATTGGTCGTGGGTTTGTTCTACAACACGACAATGCCCCTAACTTGTGCAGAGGATGTGCGTAACTGAAGATATGATTTGGCCACTTCCCTCACCTGACTTAAGTTACACTGAGCTCTTATGGGATGAACCTGACAAGGAGATCAGACAACCGAAACCATCAAATGTTAAAGATCAGTAGATTTACAGATGTGTCGAACTGAAATAGCTACAAAGACACTACAAAATCTTATCTCCAGACTGCCAAGAGTTTGTGCAACTGTTCTGAGGGCATGGGGTAAGTATACTGAAGAGGCTAAAATCTACAGCATCTTTTACTGAATGATAAAAAGAGAAAATATTTATTTTGTTGGTCTGCTTAGTTTTTACGATGTATTTGTACAGTGAAATTTTGTGTATGGTTTTTATGATACACGATCGAAAACTCTTGCCCATTAGTCTACTGAAATCTACATTCATTTAAACTTGCTCACTGTAAAACAGAATTGGGCATATTTGTCACAGGGAATTATCAGTTATACTTATTTGTAAACAACAGGTTTAATTTCCTGTTTGTCCATCGCTGTTTTTATTTTAAAATGAACGGTTTCGGATGCTGTTGTCCATCTTCAGATTATTTCTCGTAGTTACAGAGTAACTTGTCCTAAAAGAATTATCAGTTCACTGTAGATGACAGTGAACTAACAGTTCGGTGTCATATATATGAGCGTGTGACAGCGAACTCATACAACCGTTAGACAGATTAATCTGTAACTACGAGATATGATCTGTAGATGTGCGACATTGCCCGAAAATCGTCATTGTGAAATAAAAATAACGATCGACAGACATAAGATAAGGATATCTTACTGTAGTTAAATTTGATCTCGCTCTTCAATTTTTGCCGTCCACATTTCCTTTCACTGCAAAATTGACGATACCTAGATGCCTCAGGATATGTCCTATTACCTAAACCCTTCTTTCGGGCAAGTTGTGCCACAAATTTCTTTCTCCTCCACTTCGATTTAGTATCTCGTCATTACTTATTCGATCAACGCAACTAAACTACAGCGCTTATATTCGTGGATATTCGCAGTAATAATTACTTTGAAGTTAAAAGTTAAATGATGGTATGAATATTACTGTTTTCGGTTATTTGCGTACAATGGAGGAAGAGAAACTTGCATTGGCAGACTATGTGAAAGATAGCAAAGCACCAGCTCTGGCTGAAGTCGACAACAGACAGCTTCTCAAGGTACAGCAAACCAAGAATTAATACCAGAAAGCGGCAATCCAGTGCTGGTCTGGCAGCCTACGCAATAAAGCACTGCATGGACAGTCTTTGGATAAAATTGAAAGCTAAATAGGTAGAGAAAAGACCTGGTCTTCGCTGAGCAACGGAAATCTAAAGAAGGGAACTTAAAGACTGATTTTTGTTGCACAGGAAAAAAACCATCAGAACTAATGCCAAAGCCACCATCGACCAACCAGAAGAGAACCGAAGTGCCCACCCTGCAAAGAAGTTGACGAAACAGTTGCTCATATCCTGTGGTGTTTGCAAGAAGATCGCTCGGAATGATAACAAGCGTAGGCACAATGATGTGGCACAAATGATCTGCTGGAACCTCAGACAAAATTATGACGTTCGGTGGCAAGGGAATGGTGGGACAACAAGCCAGAAAATGTTGTCAAAACCAGGCAGGTCACATTACTGTTGGACTTTAGATTTCAGACAGTTCGAATACTGGAACACAGTACACTAGGCATAGCAATTTCAGAGAAAAATAAAGTGTGGATGATTAAAATTACCACTTATTGGTCAATTAAAGTGACTTGAGAAACTTACGAATGCGAGGACTTGAAAATTTAACAACTGTCCCAAGTTACTGTTACGTGTGTGAAGAGCACACGCTACACGCTACACGCTACGGAAACCAGGTGCAGATATCGGTTTCCTGTGATATACATGTACGACTGGTTGCTTTTTGTGTTCGTCGTACAAGGCTTAAAGATGAATCTAAAGAGAAGTCGATACTGGGAGCCAAAATAAAAATATATACAAATAAGGACTGTTGGAATATTATTTTCACAATTTATCGCCCAGACGCAGTTTCAAATTCCGTAACACCATAATTACGTTTACTCCATCCTTTTAGATATTTTAGTACATTGTCTTCTTTTTAGAGATGACAAAATTTTCCACTTGGACTGCTGTACAATATATTTAGTCACTATCGCAGTTAATGTCTGTATATTATAACTGAATATACAGGCTGAAGAATGAAAATATTCAAATGTCACTCTTCAAGACTATTAATAATATCAAAGTGCAAGGATTTACACCGTTTTGCTTTAGATACGCGATTCAAATCCAAGAGGAGCACACTCAGACTACTACATCGTCCATTCGGTGTAAGCTTTTGTTATGGGAAAACGTAAAAGTAAATATTTCGTAGCGTTACTTTTCTTGGAGAAAGAAGTAAACTGTTTATGGGCTACAGGGACGTCGATAGTATTCTTGGATAGGCCAGACGCCGCTCGCTATCTCCTTTTACACGCAGTTTTTCAGATTTAATAGTAACTCATTTCCGGTACTGTGTTAACAACTTCGAGCAACATATTAAGTCCACAGATAACTGCCGAGGATCTGCAATCTCGGTGCATGAGTCGAGCCTAATAAAGGCAGAGCAACATTTCGCCTGCTACAAATGGCTTATGACGTACACTCTTATTACCGCAAGAACAGCGTTTAGACCACGCAGTACCACTTTTCACCGAGATGAGGCATCCTTCCTTATTAGCTCTCTCTCGTTGCCAGTCACACGGTTTTCTGTTTGACTGCGGCAAGTGCTCACCCAGTACACTGTGTGTCACAGTGCACGCAGCCAGCATTGTTTGGAATTTACTGCAGTTTCTGCTGTACGATGTGGCAGATCTGTATGTCTTCCTTTGTACAATTTTATAAAGAAGAGCGTCAGGCACGCTTCGAGAGATAACTAGGTGAAATGAAATGATCGTACGGCATTAATGGCTGCCTGGTGTAAGTCTTTCTATCTGCCGCCATTTCAACGACTTAGGCGACCTTTTGGTTAATCTGTGTTGTAATGTTTAGTTCCCCGAGCGAAGACAATCTCCAGACCAGGCGTTACTCGAACCCAGGGCCCCCAGACGCTAACCACTAGACCACTAGCTGCAACGATATTTCAGTGAGCGTCCAGTACATCGTACATCAGAACGCTACTAGACAGACAAACACCCAGACATTTCACGTGTCATGCACCGATGTAAAATAAGGTACTGTTATATTTAAATAAATAAAACAGAAGTAAAAACCTTAGTCGACATGAAGCACAAAGCATGGAAAAATTGTTTTCGAGCTTAGAAGATGTTTAAAAGTACGTAGTAAGTTGCACACGCTACTCTATTAACCTTCGTATCCAAAAATCAAGACTAAGTATTAGAAACGGAACAATATATGTCGAATATGATTTAACTAACTCGCATTATGGAAGAATATAATAAAACTCATCTACAAACAGAATTCATGTTCGAACATCAAACATCCTTGAGTATACAATATTGATAGTCAGTTTGATACATCAAAAGCATGTACACTGAAGCGCCAAAGAAACTGGCATAGGAAAAAAAAATACAGAAATATGTTGTTGTTGTTGTGGTCTTCAGTCCTGAGACTGGTTTGATGCAGCTCTCCACGCTACTCTATCCCGTGCAAGCCTCTTCATCTCCCAGAACCTACTTCAACCTACATCCTTCTGAATCTGCTTAGTGTATTCATCTCTTGGTCTCCCTCTACGATTTTTACCCTCCACGCTGCCCTCCAATACTAAACTGGTGATCCCTTGATGCCTCAGAACATGTCCTACCAACCGATCCCTTCTTCTAGTTAAGCTGTGCCACAAACGTCTCTTCTCCCCAATCCTATTCAATACTTCCTCATTAGTTATGTGATCTACCCATCTAATCTTCAGCATTCACAATACAGTGCTGCGGTCGGCAACTCCTATATAAGACAACAAGAGTCTGGAACTGTTGTTAGATCGGTTACTGCTGTTACAATGGCACGTTGTCAAGATTTAAGTGAGTTTGAACGTGGTGCTATAGTCGGCGTACGAGCAATGGGGCACAGCGTCTCTCAGGTAGCGATGAAGTGGTAATTTTCCAGTACGACCATTTCACGAGTGTACCATGAATATCAGGAATAACGTAAAACATTAAATCTCCGACATCACTGCGACTGGAAAAAGATTCTGCAAGAAACGGACCAACGAGAAACGTTCAACGTGATAGAAGTGCAACAGTTCCGCAGATTGCTGCAGATTTCAATGCTGGGCCATCAACAAGTGTCAGTGGGCGAACCATTCAACGAAACACCATCGATATGGGCTTTCGGAGACGAAAGTCCACTCGTGCACCGTTGATGACTCCACGACACAAAGCTTTACGCCTCCCCTCGACTTGTCAACACCGACATTGGGCTGTTGATGACTTGAAACATGTTGTCTGGTTGTCTCGTTAAAAATTATATCGAGTGGATGGACGTGTACTGGTATGGAGACAACCTCATGAATCCATGGATCTTGCATGTCAGCAGGGCACTGTTCAAGTTGGTGGAGGCTCTGTAATGGTGTTTAGCGTGTGCGATGGGACCCCTGATACGTCTAGATACGACTCTGACGGGTGACACGTACGTAAGCATCCTGTCTGATCACCTGCATCCATTCATGTCCATTGTGCATTCCGACGGAGTTGGATGATTCCAGCAGAACAATGCGATATCCCACACGTCCAGAATAGATACAGAGTGGCTCCAGGAACACTCTTATGAGTTTAAACATTTCCGATGGCCACCAAATGCCCCGAGTATGAACATTATTGAGCGTATCTGGGATGCCTTGCAACGTACTGTTCAGAAGAGCTCTCCTCCCCTCGTAGTCTTACGGTTTTATGGACAGCCCTGTAGGATTCGTGGTGTCAGTTCCACCCAGCACTACTTCAGGCGTTAGTTGAGTCCACGCCACGTGGTGTTGCGGCACTTCTGCGTGCTCGCGGGGGTCCTACATGATGGTAGACAGGTGTACCAGTTTCTTTGGCTTTTCAGTGTAGTTACCCTGAGCAGAAATACAGCGATGTATGATTCTTCAGGGAGATCCGTATGAGTGAGGAGATTCCTATTATATGGCAGATATGAAGTTGCGTGTAGGGGTGCAAAAGGACTCCCACGAGCAGCCCTTACATCATCAGAACTGGAACCTATAAAATGTGGTGGACGTTTCGTACGCTTAGCTAAATGCTGTCGGCGATACTCAGCCAAAAAGCGAGCGTGTACGCTCTTTGATTGTCGCAGAATCATTCAATATATCAACATCAACATGCTGCTCTGTCATAACGACATAATGTATATTTATAAAGGATGTTAATAAATTAACTAGGTAGAGAAGCTGAAGAACCCCGAGGATTAAAAATTAAGAAGATTAAATTCTGTTCATCTGACGACTACGCTCACTTTAAAAAGCAAGGAAGAGTACCGTAAATTGCGCGGAACAGGAGAGCGGTCCTTTTTGACATGATTCTCAGACAGAGTTAGTAGAAATAAACTGAGTATTATGTTGAATTTTCATTATATGATTCAGAGGAAACAGTGTATCCTACTCATATGTTATTCGTTTTTACTGACCAACACAAAACATTTAGTGCTGCTTCTCCACAGATAAGTCATGCGTTCATTGACAATAAACATTCACGTTTTGCTGACCGTTTCATGACAATATAACGTTTGTCTAGAATCAGCTTACTATCTTGAGACACGTAGACGTATGAGTGTTACATACGGTTTTTTTCTCTCTTATAGATGCGTATTTGAACTTTATGTCCCTTTGGTAACGACATCTGATACGGCAGGGTGAGGACTGGGAAGTAGTTTTCAGCTGAATCCAGTAAAAAATTAAAAAAAAATCCCATCAAACTTCTTACATGTAACAATTTTTGAGATCCAGTGTGCAATACGCTCAGAATCATAAAATATACAATTAAAAACATCCTATCTTTAATAAATGCAATCCTTAATCAATTCAAAACGCAAGATCACTACATCTGCAATAAATTCAACTAAGAAACATTCACACTCAAATATATTTACTTTAAATTCCCACTGAATGTCTTTAATATCTGTACACATGAGGATAGTGCCAGAATACGAGTAGCTTCAAATTTATGTTACTTTTAATTTTCAAGAAATCTGTGGTCGGAATGCTAGAAATGTTTACTAACGGAAGACAGTCCGAAAATTTCTTAATAACCAAGATCCTTGGAACTTGGCATGAAGACCTTTTGGATACATCAGATAAACAGTATCGAAGGCTTTCAAAAAGTCAGTAAATGTAGGAGAACCCAAGAGAACAACCTTAAGACTAGTGAACAGAACAGGCAAATACCAGATAAACAGCACTGAAGACTTTCAAAAAGACACTAAACATAGAAAGAACCTGCCAGAACAACCTTAAAACAAGAGAATAGAACAGGCAATAAAAAGAAAACAAATCTTAAAACATTATTCTAGTAATTGGTAGTAATACACAAATACAAATGTTTATTGACAGAAAGCAACAGTTTTGGTCTGACCGAAAGCAGCAGTGGCCCAAATTATTACTCCAAAAACTGTTTAAAAATTCATTATCTTTCGGTTAAACGTCTGTTGGACAGAATAATTTCCAATCATGCCTCACTGGCCAAGTTAATACACACCCACACGTGACAATAAGCGTAGCATACTCGGAATTATTGATGGTTCGGTCTTATATACTAAGGCAGTTCTACTGACACACAAGACAGCGTGTATGGTCAATTCACCAACGAGAGACTTTAGGTAGTTCTGAAAATATTTGATAAACAGAACTTGATGCTTATGGCCTGGCCCGAAAATTCAATACAGTAAACAGTTCAAGTGAATTTATAGTTTAATTAGTGTGCCACAGTTATTATTATTATTATTATTATTATTACACCGAAGTAAGCCTACTAAATTATCTTAAGTTTGATATATGACAGCAGTGCCAAGACTCACGAACAATCATGCAGCAATATTACCAATCCTTCTAAGCATGACCACTTTCGTGCTGATAAGGACCGTATTCGTTGAGCTCAATACATTAGCCTAATTTGCCAGCAGTGACTCGGTAGGTTGCATTAAACATTGTACATCACAACCACAAAACCAGCTGGGTCTGAAACACAGAATCTTATAGTATCTTGCATAGTACACGACAAATACATTGGTGTCCAAAAATAAAGCAACAAACTGGTTTTTTCCCCGTCCTGTGTCTAATGCACGATATACCCATACAAACTGTCAACCAGATGACTGTACGGTTATCTGGTTGCAAGATGGCATTCCGGTCAACGGGCAACCATGCCAACTATTAAGTCAGGGCACCTATGAAACGAGGTAGCGTTTACAGGGTAGCTTCACATCCACAATCGCTGTGTACACAGTCACAGACGGTGCTGTATGGCACAGGAGAGATATCTACCAGACTCTCTGCGGTGGAGGGCCATAGAAGGAACGGAAACAGGTCGCAAAGTGAATTGTTTTATTGTTCCCCGGATGTGGCCACAGTTTATAGAGACCGAAACTGCATCCCGAAGACCAGGGCAGGGCCGACCACGTGTGACACCAGAAATAGAGGACAGTTATTTAGTTGAAGGAGCATGACGGTACCATCTTAGTGCCGCACGGCAACTGGGAAGTTACCTCTCAGAATCCACTGGACGTTTTGTATCGAGGCAAACAGTCTGAAAAAGGCTTCGGCAGAATGGCCTTTATTCTCGGAGACCTGTTATATGTCTACGTCTGACGTATCTTCAGTGAAGGAAAGGTCTAGAGTGGCGTAATCAGCATGTCACCTGGACGGTCGAACAGCGTGCCAATGTTGATGAGTCCCGATTTAGTCAGGAGAGTGATTATCGATGGATTCGTATCTGAAGGGACCGTGGAACACGATTTCGGGATCCGAACATTGTGGAAAGAGGCCGACATCGAGGAGGATCCCTAGTGATGTGAGATGGGATTATGTTTACCACTCGAACCCCTCTTCATGAAATTGTACGGCTGAATCGGCAAGGTTTAACTGCTGCCAGGTATCGTGACGAGATCTTGGGACCTCATTTGCGGTTGTTGCGAGTTGCCGTGGATCCAGACTTCATATTGATAGACGATAATGGTCGACGACATAGACCGCGGATGGTTGGTGTTTTCTTGAAAAGGGAAGATATTGTACGCATGGCGTGGGCTGATCGCTCTTCCCATTTGAATCCCATAGAGCATATCTGGGATGCACCGGGGAGAAGTACTGCATCACTTCAGCATCCACCAACCGCTCTCCAAGACTTGAGAGCAGCTCTGCTGGAAAAAATGGGCGTTATTGCCTCAACACGACACTGATGACATCGTTCACAACATGCCTCGTCTTTGGTAGGATTATATTGCTATCAGAGTTGGTCACACGCCATACTGAGCACATTAACCAGTAGTCGCAATGTGTGTGTAAATCCGTTAAGTTGGAAAAAATGAAGAACATTTTTATCTACCCTTATGAATGTTGCAATTGTTTGTTTCGTGGGATGAGCCGAGCGGTCTAAGGCGCTGCAGTCATGGACTGTGCGGCTGGTCCCGGCGGAGGTTAGAGTCCTCCCTCGGGCATGGGTGTGTGTGTTTGTCCTCAGGATAATTTAGGTTAAGTAGTGTGTAAGCTTAGGGACTGATGACCTTAGCAGTTAAGTACCATAACAGTTCACACACATCTTTTTTTTTTAAGTTCCGTATTCTTTACATTGTTTCTACTGTACCATTACCTGTTTATACTGTTTTGTGGCGGAATTAACGCAACCTTGCAAAATTTCAGCTTGTTGCTTTAATTATGGACATCACTGTAATTTAAAAAATTTTCTTCAACAAATAACTTAGAGAGGTGTACCAAAATACAAATAAGCTCATCCCTCTTGCAGATTCCCGGGTTCGATTCCCGGCGGGGTCAGGGATTTTCTCTGCCTCGTGATGACTGGGTGTTGTGTGATGTCCTTAGGTTAGTTAGGTTTAAGTAGTTCTAAGTTCTAGGGGACTGATGGCCATAGATGTTAAGTCCCATAGTGCTCAGAGCCTCATGCAGAGCAGCAGTTGAATATGAGCGATACTGACTATGCTTGCGCCAGTAGGGGACGTGGGCGAAATGAGACAGAACGGACGTGCAACAGTCACACTTCTCGGGCGACATCCCATAAAGGCTGAATGGCAATGTCGAACGAAGAAACATCTCACCGTTACCGTTCTGCATTCTGGAGTGAATTGTCCCAGTATTGGCTTAGATATGAAGCTCTGCACCCACCACCATATCAGAATGGATATCACAGCGCAAGTAGGGCGGCTGACGACACAGACTGCTCCCTCCGTGACTGCCAGAGGCACACTGCCGGGATCAACGAGGCGCGGACAGCCAAGGTCTGCACCCGGCACTCGCTTTTCCTCGTCCAGGCGACTCGACCTGTACTGTCGATGCTATTCCTTAAATATTCGTTCCTCAGCGGGCACTGCCGTCTAGGACCCCGAAGGTTCGTTCAGACAGAAGCTGCCAAAGAGCACATAGCACTCTAGAGGAAAAGCGGCAAGAATTGCTGGCGCACGGCACAACATACACACGGTCCGTATTTCCAAGACGAAAGTTCAGCCCATTTCTGTAACTGCTCTACACATTCGTCTAAAAGTTAACCTTCATCAAGCAGTGACTACATGTATCCTACGTCCTGTAAGATTGTCTAGACCTTACAACAAGATAAATCTTTACTACAAGAAATTTGAGTTGCAACAGTGATTAAAATAAATCATAAAAGTCTTCTGAACTTGAATGTACACATTTAAGGACGTAACAAAACCGGTAACCCTCTTTCGAAACTGCAGAATAGGGGAATGGTTACCCCTAGTTGTCACACATGATAGCCAGTGACGTGGTTTTGTCTGTGTGATTTCGTTCGGGGATTCTGATGGCAGTTAACCGTGTACAGAGTCATTGACGAGTTAAGAGTGCCCGATGACAGCTGACAGGCCATTGTTTGTATCCACAGCGGATAGCATTGATAGGGGTCAAGCTTTTTTGCCTAGAGCCAATACTGACATTGTGCGGCGACGTCTCGGGCCACATTGTATCGATGTTATTATGAGTTGGTAACCTACGTAGATCAGTACGTTACGAACGCTCAATGTACTACCTATAGTGTGGGAGCAATAAGTTGGCCGACAGCTCCTAAGCACTGTTCTTTAAACATCGGCAACATTAGGAAAATTTCGTGTCGACTGTTCCCTGTTTGAGAACGCTGCCACCGTCAGCGACCCTGAAGTTGTGATACTGTAACTGTCTACGAAGTGTTGTGTTTGGGTGAGCGGATGATTAAGTGCTTAATTACAGAAACTGAACTTACATTTAAATGTATTATGCTTATGTGGGATACGGTCAAAATGTTCATTACATTTTTTAAAACGTCATTTTCTTCTAATCATTGTGTCCTATTTCAACAGCCTTAATTTAATCTCATATTCTTTACTACATAATTGTACCACCTACATTAAAGATGATCTTTAATGCTCATTTACGAATCTTCCGTGACAAAATTTATGCCACAACAAGCATGGCGCGCCCGTGAGTTGTCAGTACTGCAAGACAATAAAACATTTACCTCCTCTCACATCGTCCAATCCCTCAGTGGCCGCGCTACCTATCTCTCTATCATGAAGTAAGCGGCCAACATTATTTAGCTCATGATGGGAATCACCAACGTCAACTAAAATGAAGCACATCTAAAATAGTAGTCTCACTGTAAGAACTTTTGTTTGTTACTAAGAAAGGAAACTACTATACTCGTAAGAACCATTAACGTTAGTTGAGATTTTTGGATTCAGCAGTTAGTTACTAGATATGTATTATTGTATATTACAGAACGGTGGGTCGCACGAATAAATTTGGGACACATGTGTCCCGCGGGCAGCAATCTGATAATCGCTGGCGTAGAGGCCCCGCAAGTTAACATCCATAAATATTGCCTGCTTGTCAGTATAACAGAAATTTGCTACTGTGAGAAACATACCCGCCAGAAAAACTGAAAGGGCCCGGGCATTATCGTCCATGACAGGAAGCGTGGATCCTCTCTTGAATATCGCCCATTTGCTAGCAGTGTATCATCGCTGTGTTTTGAGGCTTTACAATATTCCTCCGCCCACCAACGAAGCCTCTTATACCATCCAACATTAAACGATTCTACACCAGAACTACGAAACTAGCCTTCTTTCACAGAGTTGCGGTGATTGTAACGATTATCAGTTAAGATCCAAGAGCTTGTGCAAAGAGTATCTTTCTGCAAAATGCAACGGAATTGTCTACAACTAGCAGATATCTTCATACAAGCATCAGTCTCTATGTTGCCGACTGCACAATAAATGAAACCGTGCCTGCGCTGCCAAAATGACAGAAAGGTAAATCCTCAACATTGCAACTTGGAATGTGATAAGCATATACTTAAAAGAAACACAGCTGTGTAAAGAACCGAAACAAAGAAGAATTAATATTGCAACAATTACTATAGGAAATGCAGATTTAGATGGGTACCTAATGATTTACAGCGGTGTGGGAAATGACAAAAGTGTGAACTTGCTATTTTAGTAGGTAATACATGGTAATATAAAATCGAAGTTTACACTTATATAAATGACGGAAACACAGCATCAAGATTCAGAATATATCGGGGGCATGTAACTGTGATTGGGGTGCACGCTCTTGAAAATGGAAAAAGAGACTTGAAGATTTCTGCGAAACCTTACACAATGAAGTAGATAGAAACAAACAAAAAGCCGATCACCTATTAATTCTCCGTGATTTAAATGCCATAACAGGAAATAGCCCAGTGCTTCTAGCAGTGGAAATTTCGGTGAACAGTTCATGAATGATTATGGGCATTCTCTTATACATTTTGCCTCAAGCAATGGCTTGAAAAAATTATTTTTTAGGGAGAGAGATAACATAAATGCACCTGGCGCATGATTAGATTATGTGGTTGGTGACAAGTGAAATAAACAAAGTTCAGGATGATCGTGTTTTCAGAAGTAGTGACGTTTACTCGGAAAACTACTCAGTGGTACCAAAAACAGCTATGCTCTCTATATGAAAGGGAAAAAAAATAAATGGGACAAGAAGGGAGAAAGTTTTAAGGAGTTCCTACTACAGGATAAGAGTGCGAGACATCAGTATCAAAACAGACTCAATGTTTGCCTAAAACAGACAGATACAAATGATTAGAAACCGAAGGATAAAATATAAAGCTAAATATTGAAGAGGACACAAAAGAATCACCAGATAAAAAGAATAACAGAAGACATTAGAACGGCTTAAGAGTATGGAAGGAAGATATCAAAAATGCAGTTGAAGAAATGGAATCTGGGAAACAAGACTATAAAGAGAAAGGAAATAAAGTAAAAACCATTGTAAGGAACACAAATAACAAAACTTGGAATAATTTTGTGAGCGTAATTGAACACGATGTCTTCAGACCACTATAGCACGTTCTGGCTCCGAGACACGGACAATTATACTGCTGAAAGATTACTTCGCCGCCGGGGAAGACAAGAAGCATGAAGGGATGCAGGTGGTTCGTAGCTGTCAGAGTGTCTTAGATTACTACCAAAGGTCGCATGCAAGCGCAGGAGATGGTCTTCCTTAGCGTAATACTGCTCGCACCAGCCTGCCTCCAAGGGTCGCTGCACGTTTCGAGCCGCCCTTTGTAGAGACGACCATCGAAGTAGTGTAGCAAAAAATAGTATTCACCCGACGAGCTTACTCGTTCCCATTGATCGACGGTCGAATCCCGATGGTCCCTTGCCCACTGAAATCATAACTGGCGACGTCGTTGGGCCAACATGCGAAAACGTGGGGGTTGTCTGCTGCTCAGCTCCATGTTCAACAAAGTACGACGAAAGTGTGCTCCGAAAGATTTTTGCGTGCACCATCATTGCGCTCTTTAGGCGGAGAAGTCATCTGTCCTACTTTCCAGAGTAGACAAGTCTCCGAACCCCACATTCTGTTTAGAGTCGTGGACGTCCAATCACTTAGCGCCTAGTGATAGTTTCAATGTCCTTCTCTTTCCGTAGATGCTCATGACAGTAGCACGTGTACATTCGATCAGGTTCTCCCTTGTCGAGATACTCGTTCATAGGCTCTGTGTAATGCAGGTAGAGTGATCCCCTGGCCTGCTCCGCTTACGTACTTTTGTTACCGCGTCACGTGCCCGTAACGCCACCGGGCACATCTAACGTCGCAGTGTGCAGTGGCCATAATGTTCCGGCTTATCGGCTATGGCCTACTCAAAACTGAGCACTAGAGGGGGACCCCCTGAAATGGATAAACCATATGACGGCGATCTCATAATAATCCACGAGCTAATCGTGGCCCTGAATGCAACAAGACACCGTAAAGCAGCAGGAGCTGGTGGTATAAAAGCCGAGTTACTTACATACAGAGATTATATTTAAAGCTTAGTATGGTTGTGTTGGAACACGGGAGGCAATTCGACTTATCTTAGAAGATAGATTAAGGAAAGGAAAACCTACGTTTGTAGCATTTGTAGACTTAGATAAAGCTTTTGACAAAGTTGACTGGAATATTTTCCTTCAAATTCTGAAGGTGACAGGGGTTAAATACAGGGAACGAAAGGCTATTTACAATTTGTACTCAAACCAGATGGCAGTTATAAGAGTCGAGGGGCAAGAAAGGGAAGCAGTGGTTGGGAACGGAGTGGGACAGGGTTGTAGCCTATCCCCGATGTTATTCATTTATCGAACCACCACCCTAGTCAGAAAAGAGGCATGATTAATACGCTCGTAACGCGAGCAGGACGAATACGTCAGCCGCAGCACCTCAGACTCGAAACGCAACACCTGGAAAGTGTTCTGAGGAACAATGTGTACTCCACAAGTCACATTACAAGTGTAATTGAGCCAAATACTCGGCGAAGCGACGAATGGGAAAAAGAAATGTCGGGTACGGCCTTTCTGCCATACATTCCCAGAGTGACGGACAGAATCAGCCGTTTATTGCGCAAACACGGCGTAAAGACTATTTTCAATTCGTCAAAGAAGATCAAAGAGTGCCTTAGGTCGGCTAAGGAGATGGTTCAAATGGCTCTGAGCACTATGGGACTTAACTTCTGAGATCATCAGTCCCCTGGAACTTAGAACTACTTAAACCTAACTAACCTAAGGACATCACACACATCCACGCCTGAGGCAGGATTCGAACCTGCGACCGTAGCGGTCGCGCGGTTCCAGGCTGAAGCGCTTAGAACCGCTGGGCCACTCCGGCCGGCAGGCTAAGGAGAATAAGGACTCACTTGCAATGCCGGGAATATACCGCGTACCATGCACATACTGAAAGGTTTATGTCGGAATTATGGGACGATCAATCAACTCCAGCATCATAGAACATAAGCGACACTGCAGGTTGGGGCAGATGGAGAAATCGGCCGTGGCGGAGCATGCACTGTGTGAGACCGACCATGTAATAAAATTCGCCGACACTGAAGTTCTGGCTGCAGAGAAGCACTGTCACACCCGCTTGTGCAGAGACGCTATAGAAATACAAAAACACGGGAATAGAGCTCCAACAAGAAAGAAGAATGTCTTAAGGTAAACGGTTGCTTTCTTCCCGTGCTGCAGTGAACGACCGTCGCAGATAGCAAGAGGAAAACCGCGCCGGAAATGACCGCGGAGAAGCCATCGCACGTTGGCGCGCCAGGTACATATAGTCTGTGGCGGCGAACTCGGCTCCAGTTCACCGCCAGCAATGGAGAGTGAAGCTTTGACAGTGCCAGCCACTCGTGCTGCGAAACGTCAGTAAAATCATCAGACGAACGTCGGCCGAAGAACCCGAGACAGAAGCCAATAGGCAGTTTGTCTTATTCCAAGATAATAAACCAGCGTCTATCAGTTATTTCTTAAAATCTATTATTTGAAGAACAATATAGTTTGAGAAAAGCGAGATCCTGTACAGATGATGTTTGCGTACTTATACAAAAGGGAAAAACTCCAACCATGAGAACAGAAAAATATTGTAGAACATACTAGAGAAGAAAGGACATTTTCTGGAAATAATGAAAATAATAGACAGCCTATACAGAGCTACAAAAATAAGAACAAAGACTATGTTGCGGAAGAAGACTCATCTACAAACATAGCGGTCCGGCATGAGTGTAACTTATAACCTACATTTTTAATACATACAATGACGATATGATTGAGACATGCAAACAACAACGTGATCCAGCCTCGAGATTGTCACATGACATATACGAGTATTTTAAAACAATAATTCTTTGTATACAACGTTGCACTCGAGGGGTACAGCAAAACACGAACGTAGTACGAAAATACCCATTTCAGAAATAAAAGGAAAGGCTTTTAGAGGGACAAAACCGCTGAGGACCGAGATCGTAATGGGAATCGAAACTTGTGAACAAGTTAGTGACTTCCATTACCTGGGAAATGCTGTAGCTACCAAAATGAACTCGATATTGACAGCAAACTGCAGAAATATGATATGTGGATCAATTAATAGAACACAGAAATAAAGTTAGGAAAGCCAAAAATTTAAGTTTTAATATAACGGGCGCCCCTACATTGCTATTTGAAAATTAATCTTAGACAACTACAAAAAAGGCAAGAAAGTAGGATAGAAGTGGCATAAATTAAATTTCTAGGAGAAATAATGGATTGTACAAGATTAGGAAGACTAAGGAACGCAGATATAAGAGCAGAGCTTGGGATATATACCATAAATGAAAGATCAGATCTAATCGACAAAGTTGGATGTAATATCTGCGAAGAATGTCATATTCGAGACCACCAAAACAAGCCTTAAATTTCAATCCTGTAGGTACAAGATCCATAGGAAGACGAGAATAGGATGGCTGAATACTTATAAGACGGAACAAGACTCTGGCCTAAACCATGATCAAAGGAGAAGAAGCGACTTTTTTTTTCTTTTTTGTTCTGTTCGAAAATTAGCTAACCCCGTGGCCCTGTTGCTTTCCATTGAAAGATGACGAATTCCAGTTCTTATAAGCTGAAAGAAAGATAGTCGTTCTCTTCGGCATATCTCTGAAGCTGTCAATCTCGATATAACTGTCTCTAAATCGACAAAGTGATCACAGTACTCTGGAACAATTTTGAGTTTTAGAATGTTATCTTCTTCACCCTGAGAAAAAGTCGATGATGCTTTCTTGAAGTCAAAGAATCTTTTAAAGGGATTTTGTTAACTTCTGAAACTTCTTCAACAGCACTAGTAAAAGCTCGAGATTTATCCAAGTCATCTGTTCCTGATGTCAGGAGGTTACTTATAGTTATGTGTAAGTTTCAAGTCACTGATTCTATTCAGTCTTCAACATCTCCTTCGTGTTTATCGGGTTCCCTATCAACCCACAGCGCGCGGTGCAACTGAAATAGCTTTTGACAAGTGTTATTAGTTTGAGACGAAATCAGCGCATCGTTTGTAACTGAAGTCAATATTAGGATTTTGTAATCTCTACGTAGCTGTTGGCGGGGGAGGGGTAGTTCAGAAGATTTGATTTCTAAGAGTGCTTCAGCGATGAATCTACATCTACATCTACATGGATACTCTGCAATTCACATTTAAGTGCCTGGCAGAGGGTTCATCGAACCACCTTCACAATTCTCTATTATTCCAATCTCGTATAGCGCGCGGAAAGAATGAACACCTATATCTTTCCGTACGAGCTCTGATTTCCCTTATTTTATCGTGGTGATCGTTCCTCCCTATGTAGGTCGCTGTCAACAAAATATTTTCGCATTCGGAGGAGAAAGTTGTTGATTGGAATGTCTTGAGAAGATTCCGTCGCAACGAAAAACGCCTTTCTTTTAATGATGTCCAGCCCAAATCCTGTGTCATTTCTGTGACACTCTCTCCCATATTTCGCGATAATACAAAACGTGCTGCCTTTCTTTGAACTTTTTCAATGTACTCCGTCAGTCCTATCCGGTAAGGATCTCACACCGCTCAGCAGTATTCTAAAAGAAGACGAACAAGCGTAGTGTAGGCAGTCTCCTTAGTAGGTCTGTTACATTTTCTAAGTGTCCTGCCAGTAAAACGGTCTTTGGTTAGCCTTCCCCACAACATTTTCTATATGCCAGTATGAGATTTTCACTCCGCAGCGGAGTGTGTGTGTTCCTTCCAATTTAAGTTGTTTGTAATTGTAATACCTAGGTATTTAGTTGAATTAACGGCTTTTAGGTTAGACTGATTTATCGTGTAACCGAAGTTTAACGAGTTCCTTTTAGCACTCATGCGGATGACCTTATCTCAGGCAGCTTGTGGATTTCAGAATGCATATGAGAAGCCATGTTTAAAATCGTTCGTGACTTTCGAAGAAACTATCGCTAGGTGCAGTTCTGATACAAGGCGTCTAAAATAATAATAAGATATGGAACGGTGTAGCAGATAGCTTTGTGCAAAAATTATATGTGACACTACTCTGGAAGTTTACGAAGTAGTATCATCTTCCTTCTCCCGAAGTATCTGAAATCCCATCATTGCGGATGAATACGCTAGAGTTCATCCCATAAAGTAAACATAATATCTGTACTCGGAATGAAAAATGTGAAGTATAAAACTCAGTTGCTCTGATAATCTTATTTTTCGCATGCCGACGACATTGTGTGACCTTCAGTTTTAGTTTCTTTGCCGTAAACTCCGCGAGACGTGAGGCTCATAGAGATAACTGTATGTTCGACGTTGTTACCCTACCTCATATCTGGACCGCGTAGGTGCTCTTCTGAGAACACTTTCTGCGTAACTACCGAGAGTGTTTCGCTGTTTACCCTATCTAGAATAGTTCAGAAGGTGCTGCTTACAACCTGTACAGATGTGTTCATGTGCTGTACCAGACATACCTATACGGCTTCTGAAAATCCCAGAACAGCTTCTACTTTTTTATCAACACAAGGGCAAAAAAATCAGAAATCTTGATTAGATTTACGTGACCGCGCTTACATAGCTCGATAGTGAAGGGAAGTCTTTGACTTGAGAAATCAGTGTAACAAATGATGAATACGTATTGGCTTGAAGCTAAAGTGTAACCATCAGATCAGAACTAGAACTGTGGCAAATGTAGAGATGTAGCTTCGAACGAGTTCTAAATTCTCACTGTTCGGAACTGTTCATTAGCATAAGACATGCTGATACATGCCGTGTGGACATTAAAGCCTGGATTGCTCCGAAAACAGCGAGGTATTATAATAATCTATTATTAAATAGTCAGTGACCGTTGAAATGCCACTATTGAACATGACCAAAGTCTAGGAGCAATACACCGTCATTGCATCTTGTTTTAACATTTGTTTATTATCCACTGCGGTCAGAGAATTGTCAGAATACGATGTTGCTCTCATTAGTGATCTTCCAAACTATTAAGAGCGTTAGTGAGTGTAGTGATCTCAAGGCCTGGCAACGACTGTGGGAACGAGTGCTTTGTGCCACGTCGTGTGTTCCAAAGAGGTCTTTACGTTTATTTGACTAAAAACCGTAATCAAGGTAGTAAAAGCAACGGATGGTAGCATAGCTTGGAGAAACAGTTCAACGGACTAAGGGAAAAAAACTTTTATCGTATTGGCTTTTGGTTTGACGCTGAAACTGGAATTAGCTGCTCTTCGTGAGCCACCTAACAAGAGTTTATTCGATGAACTCTTTACGACTGGGAGCGAAACAAATGTTTCATTACGACTTGAAACAAATTTCCGTCAGCATTGGTTTAATGAATTCGTCTTATCTGCAGTTTTACGAGCACTTGCATTCGCCAAGGCGTCTTCTGCGCTGTGAAGACAACGTCTTGTCTGGTCTGCAGCCGATCTTCCTTTCGTCTGATTCTCAATCGTTATTCTTGTGAATATTAGCATTCAACGTAAATCACTCCGAAAAGCAATTTGTATTTCTTCAGTAATCGCGTACTCTTTCCACTTTCTGTTGAATGTTTAACACAAATTTCGCAACATGTTGAGTGTTATTGCCTGCGCACACGGTAGAAATACTGAATTTATTAACGTTGCCATCCTACTGCTGTATTTACGGTAGTAGGCACC
Source organism: Schistocerca cancellata (assembly GCF_023864275.1). Lineage (NCBI taxonomy): Eukaryota > Metazoa > Arthropoda > Insecta > Orthoptera > Acrididae > Schistocerca > Schistocerca cancellata. The sequence continues at coordinate 486,256,298 of NC_064628.1, forward strand.
TCATCTGCAGTTTACTCTGTAACTGCTACTGCCTGAAAACAGCGTGATACGAACTAGTTAGTAAAAAGTAATTACTACCTCGTTAACACTGTTCAATACGTCTGCAGTAACGTAATTCTAAACCAAATTCTTTTGACAAACTTCGATTCTCCGTGGAATGAAACCATATCAGTTTTGGTATCTGATTTCTGCTGACCACATCAACATGTGCAGCTACGAGAAAAATTTCATTATCTGAATAATTAAGAGCAATGTGTTCGTAAAACTTCTGTAAATAAGAATTTGATTTTTTTGGAAATCAGCCTTATGCTAAGACAGTTAGTTTATTTTTGTATTTACCCAGACATGTTTCGACACCAATGTGTCATCTTCTTTGGGTCCAATTTTTGTTTCCGTAAACTACAATATCAAATTTATGATAATTCAACTGTTGTAGACCTAAGAATTACAATATGTGCATTTTGCCTTGATTTGTTTAGACGCTGACCTTAAAATTAAATCGCTAAATGAACTAGCTCTCTCTCTCCCTCTCTCTTATTCCGCACACACACACACACACACACACACACACACACACACACACACACACAAGCGCGCGCGCGCAAACACATACACATTACATACATTCTGCCCTCTCCCAGCAGCCACACTACACCGGTTCTGACGACACTCAAAATTAGCGCCATAACAAACACAAGAACAACGATGAACAAGTGAGCAGCGACAATAACATAACATCTCTGAGTATCGAGTCAGAAGTGTCTACTCAGATCACGTTTCGCCACATTTTGTGAGAGTGCATTCGAGGTGAAGTAGTGAGCGAAAATTTTGTGAAAAACTGTGTGGAAACAGTGAACTACATAGCAGTTGATCGATACGCCAAACAGAGACACGAAACAGGACGAAAAATGTAAGTACAGAAACGCACATAGCCTCTACCCACGAAACAGTTCTTCCCAAATACGCCATAATTTTCTTCGTGGCTAATGTGCAGATGACATGCTGTCAAAAAAACGACGAAAAATGACGCAAAAACCGTTGTATAGTAATGTAGTTCATTTGGCGATGTAATTTTAAGGTCAGCATCTAAACAAAACAAAGCAAATTGCACATATTGTAATTCTTAGACCTACAACAGCTAAATTATTATCAATTTGATATTGTACTTTACGGAAATATAAATTGGACCCACAGAAGATGACACATTGGTGTCGAAACATGTATGGGCAAATACAAAAATAAACTGTGTTTGCATAAGGCTAATTTCCAAGACAACCCAATTTTTAAATAGCAAACACGGAAGAACATCCAGAGGAGCTTCAAACTTTAGTAAAATAAGTAACTTAAACTTAGCAGATACTTACACCTTTGACTTTATTGTTTCAGAATAACTGAAAAAAACTAGACTTATTCAAGTTCGTTAATTCTTGCTTCCACCGTACCTAGTGCATAAGCGGTTATACCCCTGCGACTCTGTTAAACTTGAAAATATACAATGCGATAGTAAACTGTTCTATATAGTGGGTGCCTGGCGATTGGAACAACGATGTTTTGTGATGAGCGTCGGAGGGAGACATGAAGAGCTACGGGACTTAGGGTTAGCAAGAAACGGAACACTGAGTGTACGCTACTATAATGCCTCATTCTTTCAGCACAAGGAATAGAAAAGGAAAAGTAGCCAACTGCATCACATTTATACTCCGTTTACAATTCAAAACGTGTTAGCCTGGCTGTAGCGATCTTCAGTAAAGGGCGTTACGTAAGAATTTTCTCGTCTCATAGCCTATCCAAATTTACTTATATTCTCCGTTAACAGTTTTGGTGAACTAATTTCGGTACTCGGAAAAGAACTACAGTTGTAAAATATACTGCAGAGCTTCTATGAAATCTATCACACTGCGACGCTGCGTCTGATGTGGATCGACTGGAGTCAAGTTTGAAGAGATAATACCTCTCACTACTACTTTTATCCAATTGAGAAAGCGATTTATGTTATATTATAGATTTATGGGTGGTGTCTTCAACTAGTAATAGAAACGACCGGTCCGGTTAGACTGGAGCCATTGCTCAAATTCTGAACAAAAATCATCAGCAACAGTGGCCGAAGATTTCCAGCATAAGAAGTCACCCTCATTCTGCCAATGGCTTTGTTAAAGAAGGCGAAGGAGTGGACAGAAGTTAAGAGCACGTTCTTGTCCTTGATGTGGGTAACTGCTCCTAGAAAGAGGAAGAATCAGCAATGATCTACGGCATGGGGATGAAGAAGACGGTGGAAATCACTGCATTAAAGACACATTATTTGTATACACCGACATGTGCCCTGTAATTTAAAATGAGTCATGATGATCTCTCCTATGGCAGAAGATTCCTCTCTCCGGGAGAGGACTTCCAAGGGGGAGGTGACCATGAGAAAAAGATTGAATAATCAATTAAAGGGTAACGTTCTTCGAGTAGGGGTGCGGAATTTCACAAGTTTAAACATGGCTGGGAAGTTAGAAAATCTGTAAGGGGAAATGCTAAGACTCAATGTGATATAGTGGTGATCAGTGAAGTGAATTTTTGTTCAGACGATTACAGCGTCATATCAACAGCAACAGAAAATGATGCAGAATTCGTTGTGCATAGGGAGATAGGTCAGAGAGTGAGCTACTGTGAATCGCTCAGTTATGGGGTTGTTCTTATCAGAATCGTCTGCAAACCAACACCATAATAATAGTACAGGTATACATGTCGACACAGCAAGCAGAAGATGAAGAAATAGAGAAAGTGTATGAGGATATTGGGCGCGTAATTCAGTACGTAAAGGGAGATGCAATTTAAATAGTCTTACGGACTGGAATGCGGTTGTGGGGGAATGAATAGAAGAATGGGTTTTGGGACGATATGGGCTTGGTAGTAGGAATGAGAGAGGGCACGATTAATTTTCTGCAGTACATTACAGCTGATAATAACGATTATTCTGCTCAAGACTCACAATAGCAAGAGGTATACTTAGAAAAGGCTGCGAGAGGCAGGAAGATCCCAGATGGATTACATCATGGTCAGGTGGAGATTCCAAAATCAGATATTGGATTGTAAGACTCAGTACACAATTTATTAATAATGAGGAGTAGCCTGAAGTTCAAGAGAGTAATCAGGAAGAATCAATCCGCCAAGTAGTGGGATATGTAATTACTACCAAGGGAAACTCCCCGTCGCTCCCCGCTTCAGATTTAGTGGTAATAGCCCCAGCTGATAGCCCGTCAATAACGGAACACAGATCAAGCATGGAAACAGGAAGCATTGCGGGTAAGTGGTAATGGTGACAGACTGCCATGCAGACGAGCCGTGTGCAAAACTCAACTGTGCCAGTATTCTTCCACAACATTATGAACTATCCGTCAAGTCATTGGAATCTCTGTTCGGTTTCTGTAGTCTCGGCAGTTATCAAACACTGGTTATAGAATATGCTTCAGGTGTCAAGAATACGTTAGCGGCGCAAGAAAATGTCATTAACAGTGAGAGCAGGCAAGATACCACATAGACCTCTCACAGAAATAAAAGCAACAAATAAACTGGTGTGATCTATGTTACAACAAAGCAATTCCAGAGTCAAGATTTCCAAAACTTCAAAAACGATAAAGACATATGTTTTGACAGAACACAGAGAAACTGTGCGATTCTGAAACTGTTGCGTTCATTTGTTGCAGTTTAAGTGACGAACTATTACATTTTCAGCATTTCCTTGGGAGTGATCACATTCACATTCATATGAACTCCTATATCGGGCGAGGAGGCATAGCTCACTCACTTACCACTCGCACAAATTAAGTGCGTCGATAAGAGATTCCTATCATACGACACACGCCATTTGTGACACACCAGACGCGTTTTTCGGTGAAGGATTAGGTTGACTTTTACGGTTCCCATGCGAAAGCCACTTCCTTTCGGCTGCTAATAGAGTAGTTGTGCAGAATCAACTGTGATTGTAATTATGTCGCTACCTAACACCTCGCTGTTGCAAACGGACGTTACGCCACGACACAGACACAAATTTGAAGAAAACGAGCAACGAAAAAAAAAAAAAGTTTGCACGAAAGAAGATTGAACATGGCTCACCCGCTTTGTATTCCAGCACCGTAACCACTTTACTATGGGGCTTTATTGCAGTTCTTGTTCTTGGACTTACTTTTTTTTACAGTCCGGTATACCGTCTTCCTGTTTTCATGCTTGATCTGTGTTCAGTTTTTGACGGGCCCTCTTTCCAATAAATCTGAAGGGGTGCGATGGGGAGTTTCAATTCTAAGGAATGAAGAGATACGCTTGAAGCTCTCTGAGTCCATATATACTGCGATAATGAATAACTCAGTCGACAGTTTATTTGAAGAAGAATGGACGCTTTTAAAAAGAGCAGTGACAGAAATTGGAAAGAAAAACATAGGTACATGAAACGTCACTGTGAAGGAACACTAAAGAAGGAAGTACAAAAACGTTAAGGGAAATTCAGAAATACGGAAATACATGTTACATGAAAGAAATAAGTAGGAAGTGCGGGGAAGCTAAGGCGAAATGGCTGCAGGAAAGACGTAAAGAAATCAAAAATGAAAATATTGTCGGCTACATTGACTCAGTATACAGAAAAGTTGAAATAACCTTCGACGAAAATAAAAGCAAAGGCACTAACATTAACACTGCGATGAGAATCCCACTCCTAAACGCAAAAGAAAGAGATGGAAAGAGGACACAGAAGGCCTGTGTGAAGAGGAGGACTTGCCGATGGGTGTTAGAAAGAACTGGATGAGAAAGGAATGACATAGGAGATCCAGTAATAAAGGTCAAAGAGGTCGGAAGGAATGGTGAACGTATTCAGTCGGAATTTCTAAAATACTTGGGGGTAGTACAACCAAACCATTACTCAGATTGGCGTGTAGGATCTATGAGATTGGCGACATACCATCATACTTAAGGAAAAGTATCATCCGCTCAATTCCGAAGACGGAAAGAGCCGACAAGTGCGAGAATTATCGCACAGAGCTTAACAGCTCGTGCATCCAAGTTGATGACAAGTGTAATATACCTGAGAATGGAAACGTAACCCGAGGAGCTGTTAGATGACGATCGGTTTTGCTTCATGGGCAACTGCACGCACTGATAATCTCTCTGACCTTAAAATGAGAAAACATGCGAAGACTAAACCTGAAATGATCCTTCGACACATGCTGACACGTCGGACAGTATTAACAACTTCGAATATCCCTTTCTTGGCTGTAGACTTAGCGTACACTGCTAAGATGTACAGGGAATGCGGATTTTGTTTTCACACAGGTTGATGTTCGCAGCGATTCCCTGTGGTCGATAGAGAGTACTGAGAAAGAAGTTTCCGAAAAAAATATACGTACCACATCAGTCATGTATGTGGTGCGAAACCGTTTTTAGCAGGTTATTAACTGTGAATTTGACGTTATTAACATACCTCCACTGCAAATGTTATTCAGTGAACGTTCATTACTAGTCAGAATTACAAATTCAATATACATCACTGTCACCTGTTGGGCATAATATGTATCAACGAAATGATAAACGTTATCCACTTGCTCTTACAGAAAATATACGCTAGCAAAATTTTAGTTGGATGAATTGTTATGGTGCAAGTTGCACATAGTTTATGCGGATAGCAAAATAGAGTCTGCAACGCTTGTGTCAAGAATTTCAAGACACTGTTAAATTATATTTTTTCTTTTCTTTTGGGCTGTATTCCACACAGCTAATTAATATTTCTATTAATAATTGCGCGACAAATTTCATTCAATTTTTCCAACTTTTACATCGAAATTTTTTTGTTTATTGTAGTAGACAAGCCTGTATCATCCGTCTGAAGACATAATCTTCAAAACGAAAACATTTTCTCGCTTTAAATAAAGAGCTATACCCATTTTGTGGCAGATTCTTGCTTTCAAAGTTGAAAATTCATATTTAAAGAAATTCATGCTTATTCACCGTCAAAGGCTGCTGTTTGTTTTATCTGCAGCTCGTGGTCATACATAAGGAAGACTTTCTTAATTAACTAATAGCTGTCGGGCGTCTTCTAGACAAAATATATTTATTCTCTAAATTTTTTAACATAGTAGTGTTCTGCTATTAATTAGTCCAACGAGTTAGAATCGATTTACAGTATGGAGTAAAACCTTTCTCGTGGGTTTTTACGTAATAATCGAACCTTATTTGTGCGACTGGAGTAATAACCCAGAAATCAATTTGTCTCATAACTGAAGACGACGGGTTTGAGAGCGTACTACTACAATTCTGAAAGATGTATCAATGCACGTTTGTTAAAAGGGTTGCTGATTACGAATGCTGATGTACACTTAAATCTGTGGGGAACAAAACTGTTTAAGAAAATATGTAAGATAACTGCTTGCTTTTGTTCCACGGAATGCGAGCATGTTTGTCTTCGACCTTTAACGGTAGATGAAACCTGTGCACCTAGTAGGTAGGGAACTCCCGTGTTTGTCTTTTGTTTCCATATTCATGTTACATTTATCTTCAGTTCGTGGCTAATATTTCAGCTACAGATGATATTAATTTTCGTTGCCGAGCTTCCCCGCATTACGTCATCGCGGAGAGAAAGGTCTGAACTTTGTCTCATCACGCATGATGCAGAGAACATATTTCGTGTATGATCTGATACAGTGAGACCGTACGCCAAGACACGGGGTCGTAATCCTAAGAGGAGAAAACGTTAGCACTGACTATCATGTGAGTTTTGAGCAACATTAAATATGTACATAAGCGCACTGGTAATATCACGAAATGAATAAAACTACTGATAGCGAAAAACTACCGGCTTCACAGCCTTGCTATATACTCAGTTGTGTCTTCTAGAAAAGAGTGATCAAGAGATATTAAACTTGAAAAGAGAAGGAGAACCAGCACCATAGTTTAAGAAGGAAAATTTCTCTTACGAAGGTATCAAACAGACACATGCTCTGAACAGGGTGAAGGGTTTCACGCATTGACAGAGTTTCATGTCCTGTGTGGCGTCATGTGGATAATTTCTTCGCATCAAAGGTTATCGCATACTGATACAAAATTTTACTTTTTAAAATTATTTTTCGTGCGTTTTCCCTACTACTCATAATTTTTGGCACCTAAAACGCTTCAGATTGTTACAAAAATGAAAAATTTATTTGTGCTTAGGCCAAGTTTTATTAAAAAATTGTGAAAATCAATATCTTCAGAGTGAAAAGGTAACTGATTTACGTGTTCCAAATACTTCGATTTTTTGTTACTCCAAAATCTCCGCGTGGAACGCCATCATCAAGCGCAGCAATGTACAAAAATGCTGATAAGGAATACAATTTTTTCGTGAATTTGGTAATTGATTTTAATACATGTGACGTTCTTGAAGTGCTGAAACGATGAGACTGAGATATTGTATTTCTTCTACATAAAAACATCCCCTAATTGCATTACAGGGCGAGATCTGGAATGAATCTTCGCTATTTACCAAACGCTTTTTCCAATATGTTTCAGTGTTATAAGATACCATGTTCAGTACACCAGGATTTAGGGTTATTGAAAGAAGAATGAACTCTGAAACCACGATTATAGTCCCATATTAGTGGTAGAATATTACAGAAAAAAAAGAAAAATTTGTGACCGGCCATGACTCGAACCCGGATTTCCCGCTTGTCGCTAGCAGTCGCCTTCACCACTTCGGCTATATCAGCGGCGCAAATCTCCAATTGTCCTGATGTCTACTCTCCCTTGTGTTCGAATCATATTACAGTGATTCCCGCATAGTGTGAGAAACTGTGTTGCTCGTCATTGCCGTACTAAAGCATGAAACACAGCAGTGCAGAGCTGTGACTGATTCATTATCGACAGCCGCAGTCTATTCAGAATGAACTCGCATATTGCCATTATGGTACCGCATCAGCCATAGCAGAGCGAACAGTGTCTCATCCAGTCCGGGAATCACGGTAAAATAGTGCGAGCGTAAGGGAGAGTAGACACTAGGACAAATTGAGATCTGCGCTGTGCCTGGAAACGTGCTCGTACAGCCGAAGCGGTTAGCGCAACAGCTTGCGACAAGCGGGAAATTTCGGTACTTGTCCCAGTCCAGCATAAATTTTCATTTGTTCTGCAATATTCTGCAGCTGACGGAACCAGTTTACGAGTTCTTTCTTAACTGAATGCGGCTGTTCACCGTCAACGCAGTGTCTCAGACAGTGCGCTACACTAATTATTGAAATACTTCCCATAGGTGCGTAATGAGACTATAAGCTTGAAATTTCGCTGTAGCTTACTTTCCAATGAAGTCTGAAACCATGATTCTTCATTATCCACAGGTAGAAGTAATTAAAATTTAGCTATGGAAAGAGTCAGTGCCGGATTGTACATTTTTCTACAGGTGCCCTTTTCAGGGCCGTAACTGTTCATGTTTGGAACAAGTGAACCAAAGTTTTGATTTTCGTAAGAAAATATCTGCAGCTCAAACGAATATCTCATCAAACTTTACCAATTAATCGAATGGGTTGGAAATCGCTAGATGCAATGTAAATGTAGGGACAAACATATTATTAAAATTTCAGAAAAATTGGATGATTTATTCACAGTAAAGAGCTTCACAGGTTGAGCAAGTCAGTAACGCGTTATTGGGCCCTTGGCCCTTATGCAAGCAGTTATTCGGTTTGGCATTGATTGATAAGAGTTTCTGGATGTCCAACTGAGGGATATCATGCCAAATGTTGTACAACTCTCGCATTAGATCTTCAAAATTCCGAGCTGGCTGGAGGGCCATGTCCATAATGCTCCAGACGTTCTCAACTGGGGAGAGATCCGGCGACATTGCTGACTAAAATAGGATTCAGTCAACAGATCGAACAGGGACTCATCAATTAAGAGAGTTCTACTCCAGTCAATGAGATTCCAGCCCAGAGATATGTCTGGAGACGCCCAGCGGTGGCGTAGCAACCTGACAGTCGCGTCATGCAGCCCGACAACCAGGTGTGATGGACTGGGGTGCCATTTTATAGCAGGATGCCTTTCATTGCCATTCATGGCACTTTTACAGCACAGCGGTCCGTCGACGATATTTTACACCCCTTTTGGTGCCCTTCATGGCAAGCCACAGTGGGATTACACTTCAGCCATACAGATTCTACCGCTTTTGTTAGTGCTTACCAAATCGTTTGTTGGCCACTAAGGTCTCCGGATCTCTTCCCAATTGAGAACGTATGGAGCATCCAACCATCTTGAGATTTTAACGATCTAAGGCGCCAATTGGACAGAATTTGGTACGATATCCCACAGGAGGACATCCAGAAACTTCATCAGTCATTGCCAAGCCGAATAAGTGCTTGCCTAAGAGCCAGAGGTGGGCCAACATGTTACTGACTTGCGCAATTTGTGTAGATCTCTCTCTTGCATAAATCATCCAACATATCTGAGGTTGTAATCATTTATTTGTCTGTACATGTATAAGGTTGTGGGCGCTTTGTTTTTGCTTATTCTTGAGTTGAGAACAAATGTGTGAGGTGAAATGACAAGTTTATTGTCTCAGTATTTCTTACCAAATTACACCTTTTCACACAGTTTTCAACTCGTCAACATAAAAACAGCGCCATGGATAACACATCTTGCCAATATCAAAAAGGGAAATAAGTTTATACACAACAATGTTAAATATTAACTCTCTGAAAGAACTTTAATCTTAAGCACAATACAATGAAAGTTTAATTGGAAGTTTCTTTACATTAATCCTTGGGCAACGGCCTTGCAGCAGTGGACACACCGGTTCCCATGAGATCACAGAAGTTAAGCGCTGTCGGGCGTGGTCGGCACTTGGATGGGTGACCATCCAGGCCACCATGCGCTGTTGCCATTTTTCGGGGTGCACTCAGCCTCGTGATGCCAATTGAGGAGCTACTCGACCGATTAGTAGCGGCTTCGGTCAAGAATACCATCATAACGACCGGAAGAGCGGTGTGCTGACCTCATGCCCCTCCTATTCGCATCCTCCACTGAGGATGACACGGCGGCGGATGGTCCCGGTAGGTCAGTCGTGGCCTGAAGACGGAGTGCTGGTTTCATTAATCCTAAGCACAATAATATGAAAGTTTGATTGGACATTTGTTTACAAAATTGCTCTTACACATACTTTATGATGTTGGTCAGTACTACGAAAATCGTCCGTGGTGAACGCAGTGTCCACACCAATTTCTTCCCTGCGTCATACGGAGCGTTATTAAATGCTCCATTCTGCACTTGACGCCAGTTCAGAGGACAGTCCCCTTAAAAGCTCTCTCTTGTCTTACTCATGGAAGAACTGCCTCCCTCCACTTCGTAGTTTTATCCTTCCTACTTAGTTTCCACCAATTGGACGTTTTGTGCTCGTGCTAGACGCCTAAATTACATTGACCTTTCTGTGTGACGCACTCGTTGGATGAAAATGCGTCACTTGCTTTTGTTCATATCCTGTTGGAATTTCGAAACGCAGTTTTCTAAAGCTCCTTCTCTGCTCTTGTACCGATGCCCTCGCTACAGGCGGCCCTCCAGCTTGAGTCACCTGACCCGCGGTCACTGTCTTCGTTCCTGCCACCCCTTTAAGCGGCTGCCAGCATAACTCCCGCAGCGCAGTTTCGCTACACCGTTTTGAAAACTAAAAGCGACTCGACTCGCGTTACCTGTTCTACCTTCCACTCAAAGACATGGTGTTAATTACTGTCGATTGACTGTCATCCCTTTTTGCCTTACATACTGATAGGCAAATGTTCTCATAACTGTCGATTTACGTTAGGTGTCATCTTCACCTTCTCATTGCGATTTGTAAAGGTCTCATGTAAGGTGCAAATCTGAACATTCTGCCACCTTCCATATCCTCCTCCTTCTGTCTTCAATTCTGTACTGGGTAAATCAGTGGTTGAGTAATTGATTGCAGACAGTGCTAAATTGGTTCAACTGCTGACTGTAGCAATGGAGATGTTTACTGACCAACTTCCTATCTTAAAATTTAGTATATTTTGCGCAGTGGTTCTGTTCAGTCTCCTTCATTTACCTCACCTTGATTCTCTGATCTTTTGTGCTATTATATTGAACTAATTTAAGGAATTATTTTCTTTCAAATATAGTTGACTACACTGAAATTCAAACAATGTGTGTATCTTTATAGATTTATATCATTTGAAAATTCAACATTTATATTGAGACTGTTCTATTTTATTCAGTTAATTTATGTTAAATGACGATGGATATGTATTGAAGTTGAGGAAACTTTCATTAAATATTACCTTCCCCATTTTATAAAAAGAATGTTACTTTTTATTTTAGGTTACACATAACCGAAAACATGCTTAAATCTTACAATTAAACTTTGTAAGCTATATCTCAACCTATCTCATGATTTTACAGCTATTTATGATTATATTTACATTCTCCATAAATCTTAATTCTACGCATCATGACTTTACAAAAATTATCAACATTGACATTTACGAACAGTGAATTTCTAAACCTAATTTTTACTTTACAAACTTTTTATTAACATCTTGCAATAGCTAAATCCATTCAAATTTATCTATCCTATGTATTTTTATGAGAACGTTACACTCAAAATTGTTAATAGTACATAGTACGTTTCTATTAACTTAAACAAGTTGGAAAAACTGCAATATAAGACAATATTATTTATATGTCAACATGAGCAACCAAAAATCGTTAATAAAGATTTAGCACTAACACAGGAAAAGTTAACATTAACATACCTTTAAATACAATAAGAATTTAAATTGTTGTCCACCTTTTTTTTTCCCTATCTTTACCATGGTTCACATTTTCTTCAAGTGTTTCGACGTGTTTCCGTCGAACGTGGAATGACGGTCGGCTGAGTGCCTCACCGTGTCTCCTTTGAGTATGGTATGACGCTTGGTATGCGTCTCGCCACGTTTCCGTTGAGTTTGGCACACCGGTTGCCTATGCCTCAATGTGTTCTCGTCGAGAACGGAATGGCGGTCGGCAGAGAGAAATGTCTGAAGGTCTGAGCGTGACGTGAATCCGTGGTAGCCGTTGTTCCATTATGCATATGCCTGCTGTGCAGTTTAATTGGAGATCCATTTTTGGCAGCCAAAATTTTCCACTTGAATTTGCCGCAAGAATGAGGAGGGGGAGAGAATGTACAGGGAATTCTATGATTATGGTTAGCTACCTGGGCTTACGGATGAGGAAATCAGAGGTCTACTAGAGAGCCAGCTGTTATGAAAGAGGGTCTTCTGTCTGGACGCGCATGAGGAATGGATGTCAGCTCCTGTTGACGACTTATGGACTTGCTGTCTTCTGCTCTCAGGCGATCTTGTAATTTAGTGAGCATTTAAGCCGCTGTACTTGTCGTAAACTGAGAAGATTCTGAACAATTTTTTGGCTGGGAGTTCTCGTCTACTACGCAGCATACGGTGAGCACCCCTCCTGTTATAGTCTCACGCTAAAACGTGTCTGAATTTCACCATTGTGGCTGCAGTTCACGTCTCTCACCTGTTGTGTGCAGAGAAGCTAAGAAACATTATTCAAATGTAGTGGTTGTGTGCCGTATTTTTTACGTCCATTGCATTTTAGAATTCATAATATTCTGAACGACTGTACCTTTGCCAATGGCGCAGATTTCTTCTCGAATCGCCACTCCTTTTCGCCACCACAGTGTATTCACAATGATCCTCTCCAGCGTTTCAGGGCTGTAAAAGAAAATTACTGTGACCACTATTAACGTATTTCTTATCCCCATTAGGTTTCACTCCAATTGTTTGGGAGTAGTTTCTTCTAGAGTTTCCTACTAATATGATAATAGTCATTTAGTATAATTTCACAGATCACGTATGCAAAAACAGGCCAGAAGTAGGCAGTTGCTTGCTAGTATTAATTTAGAGCGATTATTATTTTGTTTTATATGTCCTTTGGACGATTATGTCATTGTTTCATTTTCACTGAAATGAGCTGTGACTTATAATAAATTTGTTTAGTGTAGAATTGCATGTATTGTTTTAGTAGAGATTAGTTCCCATGATCATTGATTTTCACTGTTTTACGTTATTTATTAGTAATTTTCGGAGGCAGTAGTTAATTTGGAAGAGCTTGGGGACTAGAATACAGTCCGAATATCCTTTAAGGTCACTCATTAATTTAAGGTGCATGCTCTAGTTGTAGGATGCTCGTTATGATGAACCTATATGTTTTTATCAGGCATGATTTCTAATCACTGTCGCAAGGGCGTATTTATAAGTGATAGGGCCACTCTTCATGTCGCATTAGTTAAATCTGTTCTGCTACTTTATACACTTTTAAGTACCCTTGTTTTGTCTGCCTCCATGCTCCGACAGTTAAGGGGAGCAAGTAAAGAGAATGCCGATCAGAAGAAATTTTGTGAGGACGATAGGTTGAGTCAGGACTTTGGTTGGCATTCAGGCAGCGAGGAAGAGGTCAAGATCCAAAATTATGACACAGACCGTTGCCATTAGTTTAGTTTTTCTGTGAGCATGTTTGCTAATTTGTTATGCTAGTGATCGCTGAATTTTGTTCTATATGAAGCTTAAATTGCGTCTGCGTTATGAGTTAATCGGTTTCTGGGCTCGCGTGTTACATGATAACGAGAGCTAAAGGTCCCTTGGTAGCTTCGGGAAACATAGGCAACAATAATATTCAGATGATTGACACAAGTGGCAATAGAACGTGCTTGTGGACGAGCGAGTGTTGCGATTGCTGGCAGCAAGGACAGCAAGTGAGGAGAATGCCGATCTGAAGAAATTTTCTGAGGAAGATAGGTTCAGTCGCGCCATTGCATTTTGACGAAAGTATCTTCTTAGTAAAAGTTATGATCTTGCAGGTCATGTTTGTCAGTGGATTTGATTTCATTTTTGTTTTGTGTCTCTTACAGTACCCTGAGCATAGGCTTTAAATAAGACCAGTGGCTGAATAAGATACAAGTCAGCAAGTCTGCATAAACACACATCAAAGAACATTTTGCATCACCCCGGTTCCCAGAACTCCCGAAGACAGACGTTGACTGTGGATATTGTATCACAGACACAGTCCCTTTAACTGTTCAGAGATGTCATTAAACCCGCCCACGGACGTAAACAACTATGCATGAGCAGCGCCTATTAGACAGCCGATTAGTTCCACTCATTCCACCAGGATGGAGATACACGGTTCGTGTTGTCTGTAGTTCAGCCATGCCTAGACGGTCAATACCGCGGTTCGTCCGCGTCCGCATTGTTACTTTGTGCCAGGAAGGGCACTCAACAAAGGAAGTGTCCAGGCGTCACGGAGTGAACCAAAGTGAAATGGAGGAGATACAGAGCGACAGGAACTGTCGCTGACATGTCTCGCAAAGGCCGCCCAAGTGCTACTACTGCAGTGGATGACCGCTACCTACGGATTATTGCTCGGAGGAACCCTGACGGCAACGCCACCATGTTGAATAATACTTTTCGTGCAGCCATAGGACTTAGTGATATGACTCAAACTGTGTGCAACGGACTGCATGATGCGCATCTTCACTCCACACGTCCATGGTGAAGTCTATCTTTGCAACCACCACACCATGCAGCGCAGTACAGATGGGCCCAACAACATATGGAACAGACAGCTCAGGATTGGCATCAGTTCTCTTCACCGATAAGTGCCGCATATGGCTTCAACCAGACAGTCGGCGGAGACGTGTTTGGAGGCAACCCGGTCAGGCTTAACGCCTTAGACACGCTGTCCAGCGAGTGCAGCATGGTGGAAGTTCCCTGCTGTTTTGGGGTGGCATTATGTGGGGCCAACTTACGCCGCTGGTGGTCATGGAAGGCACCATAATGGCTGTACGATACCCGAATGCCATCCGCCGATCGATAGTGCAACCATATCGGCAGCATATTGGCGAGACATTCGTCTTCATGGACGACAATTCGCACCCCTTTCGTGCACATCTTGTGAATGACTTCCTTCAGGATAACGACATCGCTCGACTAGAGTGGTCAGCATGTCCTCCGGACATGAACCCAATTGAACATGTCTGGGATAGATTGAAAAGGGATGTTTACGGACGACCTGTTGCACCAACCACTCTGAGGGATCTACAACAAGTCGTCTCTGAGGAGTGGTACAATCTGGACCAACAGTGCCTTGATGAACGCGTGGATAGTATGCCACGACGAATACAAGCATGCATCGATAAAGAGGGCCATTGGTAGTGACCGGGCCAAATATCTCACGAAATTAGTTTAGGGGAAACAAGATGGCACTATGGTTGGCCCGCAAGGTGGCGCTGCCATACGTCAAACGGGTATCAACTGGGTTTTTTAAATAGGAGCCCCCATTTCTTATTACATACTCGTGTAGTACGTAAAGAAATATGAATGTTTTAGTTGGACCACTTTTTTCGCTTTATGATAGGTGGCGCTTTAGTAGCTACAAACGTATAAGTACGTGGTATCACGTAACATTCCGCCAGTGTGGACGGTATTTGCTTCGTGATACATTACCCGTGTTAAAATGGACCGTTTACGAATTACAGAAAAGGTCGATATCGCGTTGATGTATGACTGTTGTGATCAAAATGCCCAACGGGCGTGTGCTATGTATGCTGCTCGGTATCCTGGACGACATCATCCAAGTGTCCGGACCGTTCGCCGGATAGTTACGTTATTTAAGAAAGCAGGAAGTGTTCAGTCACACGTGAAACGTCAAACACGATCTGCAACAAATGATGATGTGCAAGTAGGTGTTTTAGCTGCTGTCGCGGCTAATCCGCACATCAGTAGCAGACAAATTGCGCGAGAATGGGGAATCTCAAAAACGTCGGTGGTGAGAATGCTACATCAACATCAATTACACCCGTACCATATTTCTATGCACCAGGAATTGCATGGCGACGACTTTGAACGTCGTGTACAGTTCTGCCACTGGACACAAGAGAAATTACGGAACGATGACAGATTTTTTGCATGCGTTCTATTTAGCGACGAAGCGTCATTCACCAACAGCGGTAACGTAAACCGGCATAATATGCACTATTGGGCAATGGAAAACCCACGATGGCTGCAAGTGGAATATCAGCGACCTTGGCGGGTTAATGTATGGTGCGGCATTATGGGAGGAAGGATAATTGGCTCCCATTTTATCGATGGCAATCTAAATGCTGCAATGTATGCTGATTTCCTACGTAATGTTCTACCGACGTTGCTACAAGATGTTTTACTGCATGACAGAATGGCGATGTACTTCCAATATGATGGATGTCCGGCACATAGCTCGCCTGCGGTTGAAGCGGTATTGAATAGCGTATTTCATGACAGGTGTATTGGTCGTCGAAGCACCATACCATGGCCCGCACGTTCACCGGATCTGTTGCCCCCGGATTTCTTTCTGTGAAAAAAGTTTATGGATAGCTGCTATCGTGATCCACCGACAACGCCTGACAACATAAGTCAGCGGATTGTTAATGCATGTGGGAACATTACGGAAGGCGAACTACTCGCTGTTGAGAGGAATGTCGTGACACGTATTGCCAATTGCACTGAGGTTGGCGGACATCATTTTGAGCATTTATTGCATTAATGTGGAATTTACTGGTAGTCACGCTGTAACAGCATGCGTTCTCAGAAATGATAAGTGCACAAAGATACATGTATCACATTGGAACAACCGAAATAAAATGTTCAACGTACCTACGTTCTGTATATTAATTTAAAAAACCTACCTGTTAACAACTGTTCGTCTAAAATTGTGATCCATATGTTTGTGACTAATACAGCGCCATCTATCACAAAGCGAAAAAAGTGGTCCATTTAAAAATTCATATTTCTTTACGTACTACACGAATATGTAATAAAAATTGGGGCTCCCTGTTTAAAAAAACGCCGTTGATATCCGTTTGACCTATGGCAGCGCCATCTAGCGGGCCAACCATAGCGCCATCTGGTTTCCCCCTTCAAGCTAGACAAGTTTCCTTCTTTGTGGTTTTTAGTTTGACGCTTATTTCGTGAGATATTTGGCATGGTCACGATCAATGGACCACCCTATATATATATATATATATATATATATATATATATATATATATATATATGTGTGTGTGTGTGTGTGTGTGTGTGTGTGTTTGTGTGTGTGTGTGTTTGTGTGTGTGTGTGTGTGTGTGTGTGTGAGAGAGAGAGAGAGAGAGAGAGTGAGTTAATGTACAAAGTGTCTAAGGGTATAGGTACAGATATTGAGATCACTGGTACATTAATATATACCCTTTTGAGTCGGTTGGTTGTTTTTTGTCTGCACCTAGCAGTCTTCCCAAAACATGTCACCTAAATCGGTACCTGATGTTTTCTGCATACTGCGCCACTAAGTGGAATATGCCTCTGTATAGAGACTTATAATTCTGTGTCGATGCATCCACATTTCAGTTACCTAACCTGCTGCCCAGGGGAAGTAAACATTAATGACTTCTCTTTTCATATGTACTTGGAGGTACTGTCCAAACGCCGGCCGCAGTGGCCGAGTGGTTCTAGGCGCTTCAGTCTGGAACCGCGCGACCGCTACGGTCGCAGGTTCGAATCCTGCCTCGGGCATGGATGCGACTGATGTCCTTAGGTTAGTTAGGTTTAAGTAGTTCTAAGTTCTAGGGGACTGATGACCTCAGATGTTAAGTCCCATAGTGCTCAGAGCCATTTGAACCATACTGACCAAACAAGAAACATAGTACTCCTAACAACTACAGAGGTTCTGAGTGGAGACACCTCTGCATGAAGTGAGGGTAGCTTTTGGGAACCTGTGAACCGTTGACGACATAGTAGAACATTGTTAGGGGTCAGTTATTTATGCACAATGTTTGCAAGTCGTCATTATTTCACACCATCCTCGACTGTTGCTCATTCCGTTGCATGTTGGATTATAGCGGACGTCTGTCAGGGAAGATGACAGCGACCCTGGCGCCGCAGCGGACAGCCAGCAAGCAGGCGTGGCTGTTTCAGGTTGACTGCTGGAGTGTACTCAGTCCCACTCTGAATTTTACGAGGACCAGTAGTCGTGATTTCAGTTGATTGCCGCCCTACTTCCGGTAGGCTTCAGCACCCGAAGGCGCCGGAGTGTTGAAAAGGAATGTGGACTCCAAGAGCCCCTTCTGCTAGCTTCTACATTGAAGTCTGATATTGGCAGCATCCTGCGATATGGTGTTGTCGTTATACAGTCAGTTTCGCCATCAGCAGACAGTAGATGGTGAGCAGCATCTTGAGTACACCTTTGGCTACTTCGTAGAGTGTGACGGTCATCTAAGACATAAATTCACTATAGTCCAGCAATCATGGAATCGAGTGCTGTTACTGTGAATGCGATCGATCCCAATGATCAACTCATGACGAGAGCTGAATTATTTAAAGGGAGCTAGCGAGAGGCTATCTTGCAAGATTCGGTTTGTAATGACCAAATGTGTTCTCCTTGTTATGCTATATCGACTTAACAGTCAGTTAACTGGTGTGTCAGTCCTTCGCACCTTGCTCTTATGAAACAGATAGTTTCTTGCAACATGCCTCACGAACAAATGAATATGCTTGTCTCACTTCCTTTGCATTTCTGCCACAGTCTCTTCATTGCTGAACGCGTATCCTTATTCAGCCGAAGTGTTGACAATACACCGTTCCCACCGTTTCTTCCAGTCTTGGAACGCCTCCTAGAACACATTTTATGGTATGGCCCACAGATTTCTCGTCGCATCGTCCTATATCTCCTCTACTGTTTGGAAGCGATGTCCTTTCAACGTGTTTTTCATTTTGGGAAACAGGAAACAGTTTGCTGGGGCTAGGACCGGAGAGCACGGTGGATGGGGCACAACGGGAATGTGGTGTTTCGCTAGATAGCAGCAGATAATGAGCTCGCGCATTGTCATGATGCAAAATCCAACTCTGGTTTTCTCACAATTCAGGCCTCTTCCTGCGAACAGCATCCCTCATATGCCTTAAGATTCCCTGGTAGATTTCCTTGTTTACCATATGACCACGTGGCACAAATTAATGACGGATAATGCTTTTGCAATCAAAAAACACAATCAACATCAACTTGATCTTTGACGGACTCATGCGCGCTTCTTTTGGACGAGATGACGCTTTGTCCACCTACTGCAATGACTGCATCTTCGTTTCAGCATCAGAGTCGTTCATCCACGTCCCATAGCCTGTTATGATGTTCTTAAGAGAGTGTTCATTGCCATTAACAGTGGCAAGCAGTTCCTCGCACATTTAAACATGGGTCTGTTTCTGATCTTCGGTCAACAATCGTGGTACGAATTTTGAACTGACACGACGCATCGCAAGTTTTTCACTTGAAATTTGATGACATCGTCCTACACTGATGCCCACCTCCTCAGCAACTTCCCGAACAATTAAATGACGATTACCACGATTCACAGCCGAACCCTATCCACATGGCCATCATCTGTTGATGTGAAAGGACATCCAGACTTGGAATCGTCACAGACCGACATTCTGCCCTGTTGAAAACGTTTAAACTACACGTAGCACTGAGTGTGAATCGTACAGTCTTTCCCGTATGATTGGCTAAGCACTTGAAGTGTCTCTGTGAAAGTTTTTCCAAGTTTGTAGCAGAATTTCACACACACGTTGTTCTTCGAGCTCCTTCACTGCACTAATCCGACGATCAAGCTGTACACATGCTTATTTCAGCGGCTGTGGTTCGCTTGCTACAGGCGCGAAATATAACCGACAGGAAGAAGATGCTGTGATATGCAAATGATTAGCTTTTCAGAGCATACACACAAGGTTCACGCTGGTGGTGACACCTACAACGTGCTGACATGAGGAAGGTTTCCAACCTATTTCTCATGCAAAAACAGCAGTTGACCGGCGTTGCCTGGTGAAGCGTTGTTGTGCTGCCTCGTGTAAGCAGGAGAAATGCGTACCATCACGTTTCGCACTTTGATAAAGGTCAGATTGTAGCCTATCGCGATTGCGGTTTATCGTATCGCGACACTGCTGCTCGCGTTGGTGGAGATCCAATGACTGTTAGCAGAATATGGAATCGGTGGGCTCAGGAGGGTAATACGGAACGGCGTGCTGGATCCCAACGGCCTCGTATCACTAGCAGTCGAGATGACAGGCATCTTATCCGCATGGCTGTAACGGATTGTGCAGCCACGTCTCGATCCCTCTGTCAACAGACGGGGACGTTTGCAAGACAACAACCATCTGCACGAACAGTTCGACGACGTTTGCAGCAGCATGGACTATCAGCTCGGAGACCATGGCTGCGGTTAGCCTTGACGCTGCATCACAGACAGGAGCGCCTGCAGTGGCGTACTCAACGACGAACCTGGGTGAACGAATGGCAAAATGTCATTTTTTCGGATGAATTGAGGTTCTGTTTACAGCGTCATGATGGTCGCATCCGTGTTTGGCGACATCGCGGTGAACGCGCATTGGAAGCGTGTATTCGTCATCGCCGTATTGGCGTATCATCCGGCGTGATGGTATGGGTTGCCATTGGTTACACGTCTCGGTCATCTTTTGTTCGCATTGACGGCATTTTGAACAGTGGACATTACATTTCAGATGTGTTACGACCCGTGGCTCTACCCTTCATTCGATCCCTGCAAAACCCTACAGTTCAGTAGGATAATGCACGACCGCATGTTGCAGGTCCTGCACGGGCCTTTCTGGATACAGAAAATGTTCGACCGCTGCCCTGACCAGCACATTTTCCAGATCTCTCAGCAATTGCAAACGTCTGGTCAATGGTGGCCGAGCAACTGGCTCGTCACTATACGCTAGTCACTCTTGATGAACTGTGGTATCGTGTTGAAGCTGCATGGGCAGCTGTAGCTGTACACGTCATCCAAGCTCTGTTTGACTCAATGCCCAGGCGTATCAAGGCTGTTATTACGGCCAGAAGTGGTTGTTCTGGGTCCTGATTCCTCAGGATATATGCATACAAATTGCGGGAAAATGTAACCACATGTCAGTTCTAGTATAATATATTTGTCCAATGAATATCCGTTTATCATCTGCATTTCTTGTTGGTGTATCACTTTTGATGGCCAGAGAAATGCTGTGCCAGCTGCGGACCCATAACGATCATTCACCTTCGGAAACAATGAAGAGGTTCATGTAATATGGAACTACATAGTGTAGGTAACCAGCCCTTTTAGTTCAACCAGGAGCAGCCACGCGTTGTGTCCGCTGCTCCACCACACGGCCGCGAGGGCGGCCTGGCCACTGTGCTCTTCCCTAACAACAAGAGACGCCGCCCACTCACGGCGCTGGCTGCCCGCGCTGGTTCTCACGGCCCTGGTGGAGTGGCGGCCGGCCCACCGCTGACCGTGCCCTTACCTCAGCTCAGCCCAGCTCGGCGCGGCCAGGCCGTTGCGACAGGGCAGCCGCTCGGGCGCGCTTTCTCACAGGGAGCCCGATTAGCAAACTCCCAATGTCACGGGGCGCCGTTGCGCCCACCACCAGCTGTTCGGGCCTCCAGGTGTGGAACGGCCGCCCGTCTTTGGGAGTCTGGCAACAGTCGGATATCTTCTCCGAAGGTCTTCTGGTCTACAAAACAGCTTCGGGCAGCTGTATAGAAGACCAACTCCTGGGGTAAGCAACAGACCCGTCCTTTTCGAATCAGTTAACGTAGAGTAGGACAACGGTGATCATAAGCCTGCTATAGCTCAGTGACTCCTGGCGGTGCAAGGAATGTTAAAAGTCTGGAAAATAATGTTGCTTCGCGAGAGTGATGGCAACAAACTGTAGAGTTGTCAACACGGAATATTCAGCAATGAAGACAAAGATGTGTAACAAAAGCAGATAAAATTCAAAAAAATATACAATGTACCACCAACTTAACCCCGTATTTTATGCAGAAGAAAGCACACTAAGCAAGACATCAGCATCAGAAATCGCTACCGCCAGAAACTTTGGCCCATAATTGGACAGTAAGCAGTTAGGACTTTTAAAGTATAGCTTTTAATCTCCCGCGTACACTGTCACTCGCTCCGCCCCACTGCAGTTGCTTAATGCCCGAGGGAGCACAGTACAGCGGAATGAATAAGAGGTTTGTGAAAAATTGCCAAAGAGTGTGTTTTTTCTAAAATGAATTAAATGAATTGATGTGTCATTAAAGAAGTAGAGTAACACTGTGTAATTTTGAACATCACAGTTGTGCGTCGTTTTCTTTGCATCTTTAAGCAGGAGGCTATTCTTCAATGTAACTGGCGTGATTCAATTATAAACAGAAAATCAACAACTCAATATCATAATTATTCTCCAGTATTTAGGTTTATTAATTTTGATTTTGACGCGCACATATAACTACAGAATATGAACATGAGAGCATTGTTAAAATACAGGGTGCTTATAAATTAACTATACCAAGGTAACCTTTAATTATGAAAAACGTAAATAAATTGCAGAAATGTTTGATACAATACTGAAGTTTCATTTACAAACGTTCAGTGTGGTAACCTTTCGAAGCACGATAAGTGTACCATCCGTAATTAGTTTCCTGCAAAATCCTATGAAACAAGTCTTGATAGATTATGGCAACTGCTTGTGTTATCGCTTGTCATAGTTCGTCGACGTTTGCGGAGGAACGAACACTATCTTTAATGTAACGCCATACACAGAAGAAATCCAATGAGATTAAATCAGGTGATAGAGGTGGCGTTGCGTATCTCCATAGGAAATGGCTCTGAGCACTATGGGACTTAACATCTATGGTCATCAGTCCCCTAGAACTTAGAACTACTTAAATCTAACTAACCTAAGGACATCACACAACACCCAGTCATCACGAGGCAGAGAAAATCCCTGACCCCGCCGGGATCTCCATAGGAGATACTTAGGAGATACTCAACAACTTCACGATGATAATGTGGTGGCGCGCTATCTTGCTGGAGAATAAATTATTTGCTCATATCCTGTTGTAATTGAGGCATTAGGTAGTTTCAAACATGTACAGGTACGATATGCCAGTTACAGTTGACTTGGCAAGAAAGAAAGAACTGTAAATCAAGTTACAGCTTAAGTGCAAAAACATTTACCTTAGGCGAGTCCCGTACATCTTCGATTACGTGACATGGTTTTACTCACACCATATATGAACATCATGCCAGTTCACTCCGCCGCAGATATGGAAAATGGCTGCGTCACTGAACACAATTTTATTAATAAAATCATCTTCAGGCTGTGTCTTATTAAAAGTTTCTACACAAATCTCAGCTCGTTTTTCTTTGTCACTTTCTCTTAAGGCTTGCAACAGTTCCATTTAGTAGGGTTTGAATGACAGGCGTTTCCGTAATACCTCCCACAATCCAGGTGTCTTCAGTTCTAACCTGACACATCTCGTTAATTTACCGGGACTACGAATGTACGACTGCCGAACTTGTTTAATTGTTGCGTCAAATACTACTGGCCGAACCTGACGCGGTCTCCATTGTGATACACAGACAATTTCGACGAAACGACTGTACGAGTTAAGGACAGTTTGTCTTTGATACTGAACTGCCTCTGAACCGTAGTAGCTGATTGGATTCACAAAACCATACGCAATACCGCACATGCTCTGAAACGACTCCATGATATGTGAATAACTCATTGGCGTATGCTACCTAGCGGGAACATCGGGAACTAATAATGTTAGGCGGGAATAAAAAATGAAGATATACGGCATTCAGTGCTAAATAAAATAAGTTATTTACCATTTTCACAATTAAAAGTTACTTTTGTACAACATATATATAATACCCTGCAGTACTGAGTGTACATATGCGTCAGACTGACTTATTACGTACCCATATTACAATTTTTACGTAGAATAAGATGACTGTTCTCGAACAGGATTTCAAAACCGTTGTGCAGGAGAGTCTGCCACTCTACTCCTCTTCCTTCGCTTTAAACACTCCGCGAAAAGGTTGGCGTTGATTGTCAGTCCGATGTTAAGTGATACGCACAACCGGGGCGCGCTTAGATTAAAAGCTATAAATTACGAAGGTCATAACTGTGCTCCCCCAGAATTATGACCCACAATTTCGCGGGGTTAGATTGCTGGGACTGATATCTTGCGTGGATCTTTTTAAATTTTTATTTTTATTTTATAGAATCGCGTTGCTGATGTTTCCTTGTGAGACTAGTGTGTGTTGGGTGAGACCAGTACGTGTTGAACAAGGTTGTGAGAAATTAGAAATTGAAAAGACCTTCAGTGGATAAAAAGCTATGGAGGAACATGTTACGAAAGCAAAGACAGCAGCATCACGAATTTAAGTGAAGGAAGCCAACATGAACGTAAAAAGCAAAACGAGCAGAATTCGCTGAATTCGAAAATAAGATTATGCTAACCGATTTTACTAGAACTCTTAAGAAGTTTAGGTCGTAGCTAAACACTCTTCAGTCGCTCAACGGTCGTAATGGCGCCCAAACGGAAAATTACAAAACGTCGGAATACTGAAATAGGTTTCACGAAGTGGTTTCACCGTGGAAGCTCGTAATATGGTTCACCCATACTACCATCGTGCGGACGACAACGCATCAGACATTGACAGAAATGATCGTGCAATAGAAAATCAACCAAAATTGCTCAGCAGTCTAAAGGCATCTGGGTCGAATTAATTTAAGAATACTGGACAAAAAATTAATCACACTCAGGAGACCTCATGTTAATGCCGTGAAATACCGACTGTAGTCTCCGACTTTAGCTCAGTTAGAAAGATGGACCATAATTGTCTTCACGTGTGCCAAACATAGTTTAAGCCCATATCACTGAAGTCGGTTTGAAGTAGAATTTTGGAACACATAATGTGTTCAAACATTATGAACTACCTCGAAAAAAACGATTTATTGACAAATAGCATGGATTCAGAAAATATCGTTCTTGTGAAGCGCAAATATCTCTTTATTCTCATGAAGTAATGATTGCTATCGACACAGATTGATTCCATATCTTTAGATTTCCACTTGTGTGACTGGATTCGTGATTTCCAGTTAGAAACGTTTCAGTTCGTAGTATCTGACCACAAGTCATCTAGTAAAACGGAAGTAACATCTAACATTCCCCAAGGAAGTGTTATAGGCCCTCTTCTGGTTCTGATCTACATAAATTATTTAGGAGGCAATCTCAGAAGCACTCTTCGACTGTTTATAGATGATTCAGCCATTTACCGTCTTGTAAAGCCATCAGATGAACAAAAGCAAATGCAAAATGATTGAAATAGGATACCTGTATGGTGCTGAAAGTGGCAGTTGACTCTAAATAACGAGAAGTGTGAAGTCATCTACATGAGATCGAAAGGAAAAGCACTGATCTTCGGTTTCACGATAAATCACATAAATCTAAAGGCTGAAATTTCAACTACATACGTACTTAGCTATCACAATTACGAATAACTTGAATTGAAAAGTTTACACAGATAATGATGTGGGTAAAGCAAACGGAAGTCTGTGGTTTATTGTAAGAACACTCAGGAAGTTCAACAGGTCTACGCCAAGACACTGATTATACGACGCTTGTCCACCCTCTTCTGGAGTATTACCATCGGTAAGGGATCAGCATCAAACAGAACTGGCGGAGGACATTGAAAAAGTTCAAAGAAGAGCAGCTCGTTTTGTATTATGGAGAAACAGAGGAGAGAGTACCACGGACATGGCCATGATTTGGGGTGAAGTCATTTAAAGAAAGGCAATTTTCTCTGCGACAGGATCTTTCCGTGCAATTTCAATCACCAGCTTTCTCCCCGATGGCGAAAATATTCTGTTGGTGGACAGCTACATAGGGAGAAATGATCGGCATGATAAAGGATGAGAAAACAGAGCTCGCACAGAGAGATTTAAGTACTCATTTTTCCCGCAATCTTCTAGAGTGGAATTTCTCTGCCTCGTGATGACTGGGTGTTGTGTGATGTCCTTAGGTTAGTTAGGTTTAAGTAGTTCTAAGTTCTAGGGGACTGATGACCATAGATGTTAAGTCCCATAGCGCTCAGAGCCATTTGAACCATTTTTTTTTTCTAGAGTGGAACGGTAGATAAACAGCTTGAAGGTGGTTCGATGAACCCTCTGCCAGGCACTTACCTGAACTGGAGAATAATCATGTAGATGCAGAAACCACTCATTGATAATTACATGTTGTAGAGCTACTATATAGCGGAGATGCTCATTGCTACTGTTTACCTCCTCTCCCTAATAGTGCTAGACATGCTCTATTGAATAAAGATCGCGAGACCGAGTGGGCTGGTCGAGATGAACATGGGAGTGTTCGCCAAGCCAGTGACATGCACTTGCAGCACAGTGAAGACGGCTGTTGTAATCTTGAAGGCGGAAGTATCCGTCACATACTGATGTAGATGTAGGGGAGAATATGGAAATAAACACCATGGCTCATGTTTACAGTAACCCGAAAGACTGATCCGAAGTCACGATGCGAAAAAAAAGAACGGAGGTAGCATCTCCTCCACCCTGAACTATACTTTCCACACTCCTCACTTTAAACGCCTTATTAGGCCGTCGGAAGCTGGTTGAAGTGGGCATAGCAAGTGGAATTGCTCCAGAAATTCCTGGCATGTTTAAAGCCGATTGCTACGAAAAGGCTTGACGTTCGTCTCTGGACGATATCAGTTACGATCCTGTTATGATGACTGTTCTTACTTCGTGTCAACTGGCTCCAAGTAGCACACCATTGCTTGTAGAACACGTGGAGCAGTCCGCATTGATACACTAACTCATCTAACTCATACGATAATGAGAGAAGCTGAAGAAATGAATTAAAATTTGTACCTCAGCTGGGACTTGCACCAAGATCTCCTTGCTCACGAGGTATGTGTGGTAGCCAAAGCAGTGTATGTAACACAGCTGCACGGACTACCCTAGTACGATGCCCACCCTATCTCAAACCCCAATTCATGTCTTCAGCTTATTTCTCCCTTCTCAGATCGTCACTACTCTCGAGGAGGCCTTTGGGTACTTGAATAGCACCCCAGTGTTGGACGTAATGGGGAAATCCTGCCTCTACATCGGGCGTAGATGATCTATAGATCTGATAAAATTAAATTTTCCTCGAAACGTTTGAGTACCATTTTTATCTGCGATAATGACTCAAATGTCTCAAGGAAAATTAAATTATATCAGTCCTACAGATCAACTATGGCTGATATACAGGTGGGATGTCCCCATTATGTCCAACACTGGAGTGTTATTCCATTACCAAATAGCCTCATTAGTAGTGATGATCTAAGAAGGGATAAGTTGAAGATGTAAACTGAAGTTTGTGTTTGTGTGTGTGTGGGGGGGGGGGGGGGGCATTGAACTACGGTACTTTGTGCAGCTGTATTAGCTTTACTGTTTTGGTGGGGTAATGACTAGCACACATGTTTAGTAAGTAAGAAGAACTGGGTTCAAATCCTAGCTGTGACACAAACTTTAATTTTTCCTCAGCTCCTATCATTATCGTGGATAAAGATAAGACTCAAATATTTAAATGACAATTTAATTATTTCATGTAACTCAATTCATGGTGTTGTCGTTCACTCGTACGAAAACAATAGATTCTTATTGCCATTCTGTTACGTCCCAGTGTCGACCAATCCTCTTGCACTTATTCCATGCAACCGACTGGTGAACACAAGCTAGTCTGCTTATGTTACTGGTGGAGAGTCATGTGGTTGTCTGGTTCCAGTTCTGTATCAATTAAATCACTTTTAATGACCAGTGTGCTCTTTTAAGAGCGTAATTAAGTTTTGCCCCAGTAAGATGCTACAAAAAATAAAGGGTTGGTCCAATGAGATGCTACAAAAAATAAACGGACTTACTCCCTTCCTAAAAGCAGACTATCACTGGTCGCTGGAGCAGTGTAGTGTACCAAGCAATTGGAAAATAGCACAGTACAGTCCTGTTTTCTAGAATGGTACTCGGAGTGTTGGACATGATTATAGACCTATATCACTGACGTGTGAATATTACCAACCTGACAGTTTAACAAGTCATGGTTGCAAAACACTAACACGAATTCTTTACGGAAGAATGGAAAAACTAGTAGAAGCTGACCTCGGGAAGATCAGTTTGGATTCTGGAGAAATGCAGGGACACGAGAGGCACTTATTTTAGAACATAGATTAAGGAAAGGCAAACCTATGTTTATAGCATTTGTGGACTTAGAGAAAGCTTATATTGGAGCACTAAAATGCAGATATGCTCCTGTTTATTAAAAGACTCTGTTTGAAAAATGCTTTACCAGCTGCCTCATTCTACCTTCCTCAGCACGTTCAAACATTTTCCTAAAAATTGTAGCATTTGAATATATTCACACTTTCTTAAGATGCTGCTCACTTCTCACTCCCACAAGGTCCCCTAACAGTAACTCCCTCACATCCAATAGGTCAGCGCTGTAAGCCGCTCATACCCATCCACTCTCACTTGCCCATTCTCCGTGATTAATACAGCGCAACTCGTTGTCATCTCTTTCTTTCTCTCTGTCACTTTCTCCTGACTCACTGCCACAGTCTCCTTCATTCTGTCTTACTAATACTGTCTCCACCCATTCTCAGCGTCTGACTCTTGTTTTCTCGTACTGCAACTACTCCATTCATTCTTTCCTCCTGCTGCTGCCCCTTCTCACTATAACTATCTTTCTTTTTCTCGTTGCTGTTGTCGTACAGTCTGTTTCGCCTTGTCACTCGCTCTCACCCGCTTCCTCTTTTCCTTCTCTTTATTCCGCTCCCACTGGAATTGTCTCCTTCACTATTTTCCTAACATTACTCTGTACTGTCAACCACAGTATTTATTACTTTTCGGTCTCTTTCCCCCTACCACACTCTCCTCCTCTCTCAGTGTAAAAAAACGGGAACATGTTAGCATGGCAACATTTTTGGGAAAATTTTTAAAGATGCTGTGGAAGGTAGAATAAGCTGATATCCCACTTTCTTGTCAGAGTCCTTCATAAAGGGTGGCATACCAGCCCTTTCTGTGCTCCGATAGGAGCATTTCTCCGCTGATCTCCTTCTTTTCCCTGCTGCAACAGGCATGTCAGTCATATGAAAAAAACTTTATGGGTCAGTAAAATGTTGATAGTTTACTTATGTGAAACTGAAATAACGCAAAACTATACAATTTTAACCCTAAGACAGGATTTCATTTGTACAAACGTTTTGCATGTGCTTCAGTACTATAACACTGTGAGCTTCCCAGAACCCTCTGACAGTAACTGAGACACTTTGATCCATATTTCCCCATGCTACTTCACTCTTTTAAATTACGTTTTCGGATCAGACCGGATTTTTCATAGGTATTTTACGTTTACAAGTAGAGAGATTTTGAACTTCTGCATCTCGGAACGGATAAAGATCTCAAGGAGATTTTCAATGTAATTCGAGATCGAGATCATAGGAATACGTCGCAAAAATTTCAGCTCTTTACCGTGCCGAGACGGCTGTCTCGGAATCTGAGGGTCGATTTTGGTGCCCAGAAACCGTTTTTTTCGTTTTACAGGAACCGCCCATGAACTAAATAGTGCCTCCATAAGGCCCTTTAAGGGGCACTGTTGACGACATCTCCTGCGAAAAGAACCAGCCGATTCGCTCTATTTGCCTACGCTTGAGGAAGCGTGTTGTGATATTGAAAAGATTACCCTGTACTGCAGGATGAATGGTTCAAATGGCTCTGAGCACTATGGGACTCAACTGCTGTGGTCATAAGTCCCCTAGAACTTAGAACTACTTAAACCTAACTAACCTAAGGACATCACACACATCCATGCCCGAGGCAGGATTCGAACCTGCGACCGTAGCGGTCGTACTGCAGGATAATTACAGTAAAATGATCCTTCTGCTGGATATGCAAATGGCCCCTCGCTCAAGGCTATCCAAATTGTTTGAACCTCTCTTTCTGCCACCAACAGAACCCGAGGTGCGACCCCCAAAAATTCCGTTTTTTATGCGCGGCGGTTTGCAACATGTTCAAGGTTGAGTATGTTGTCGCAAGGTTACCGACAGAGGCTTTAAACATGCTTGTATGTAGCACATGCTGTTTCACTGACTCTAGAAAGAACTTCCAGCCATACCACAATGAACAGACCATCTTTTCGTGTACCTTGGTTGCTCATAAACCGACCACCGACACGACGTTTTGCAATGCTTTTCAGATGGCTTCCGGTTTTTCAGAATTTTTACCCTTCGCTGTTCTGCACTTATGGTTTATTACAGTTTCTGAATGCGTTTTACAGGCCATTATATACGCTAATGAAGCCAAAACTTTATGCTCACGGTGAGACTGAATGCCACCTGGTAGCGTTGCGGAAACGTAAAGTGGTAGGAAAAGCATGCAAGTAGAGCGGAGACAAATGAAGAACCATCCTAAATCTGATACGGGCTGCAAATGGAGAAATTCACTGGCATAATCCACTTTGATTAAATGATTATGACGCGGCACCTGAGCAGTCTTCGTGCAGGATAATTGCCCTTCTCACAAGGCCTGAATCGTGCTACGGTGCTTTGGGGAGTATTACAACTCACGATGATGTCTTGGCCGCCATAACTGCTTGATATGAAGCCGATGGAACGCACCTGGAATACTACGAGGCGCCAGGCTCGAGCCCGCAATCCACCGACCCGTTGTTTATAAGAACTGCGTGGGCTTGGCTTAGTTCCACAACTGAACATACCAAGAGCTCGTCGATTCCATGCCACGCAGAATCACTGCTGCATGGCTTCCAAAGGTGGACCAGCTCGCTGGTAATCAGGTGGCCATTAAGCTTCGGCTCATCAGTGTACTTACGTTTATATTCTTGGTGTGGTCTTGTATTCCTTTACTCTCTATTTATTTAAGATATTACTTTCTTAGTGGGTCCTCAGTTATTCTTTTTCTTTTATCAGGGAGGAACACAGCAGACAGTCTTGTATGAATCCGTATTTTACTTCAGATCTAGCTAGATTTCAGCTAAGGGATAGCCATCACCAGTGCGTTTAGTAGTGAGTGCATCTGAATTGAGCTACGGACAGTTTAATTTCGTTTTAACAATACATACCTAAAAAAAAAATTGTAGTTGCTATGGGACCAAACTGCTGAGATCATCGGTCCCTAGGCCTCCACACTACTTAGTCTAACTTAAACTAACGCTAAGGACAACACAACGCCCCGCGAGCCATGACACGGAACATTAGACCACACGGCTGCCCCGCACGGCAATACATGCATATTAAAGCTTGTTAGATCTATATGACTCGCTACTAAATACGCTGATGATGGGTAAACAGTAGCTGAAATCTCGTTATATCTGCAACAAAGTACAGATTGATACGCAACTGTTTGCTGTGTTCTGACTCCAACTTGATGATCGTTCTTCTTCAGCTTATCCGAATTTGACTCACAAAACTCAACATGTTCAAGAGACCTACTTCATATATGTGTTTGAAATGTGTGCAGTACCGAAAAATGTATTCGGTGTGGAGTGTTTTCACATTTAACGGTTATCAAATAAATGTTCAAATGTGTGTGAAATGCCGGCCGCGGTGGTCTAGCGGTTCTGGCGCTGCAGTCCGGAACCGCGGGACTGCTACGGTCACAGGTTCGAATCCTGCCTCGGGCATGGGTGTGTGTGATGTCCTTAGGTTAGTTAGGTTTAAGTAGTTCTAAGTTCTAGGGGACTTTTGACCTAAGATGTTGAGTCCCATAGTGCTCAGAGCCATTTTTTTGTGTGTGAAATCTTATGGGACTTAACTGCTAAGGTCATCAGTACCTATGCTTACACACTACTTAGCCTAAATTATGCTAAGGACAAACACACACACCCATGCCCGAGGGAGTACTCGAACCTACGCCGAAACCAGCCGCACAGTTCGTGACTGCAGGGCCCTAGACCGCTCGGCTAATCCGCCGCGCCTAACGGTTATCAGTGGATATTTAACCTTCAATATATTGTCCTCACGCTGAGTCTAGTCTTAAGCAGTGTGGTAATGATACAGCGTAGCAGATGCGTTATCAACAAAGTGCTAGCAGCTCCATTCGGAAAATTTTGACCGTTTACATCTTTGGTATATGTAATGTTCTTTCTTTTTTTCTGTGTCTCTTACGTAACGGTAATATTCTTAAGCTTCAACATATCTCACAACTGAGAAAAGTTGGCTACCTGATGTGCTACGTACTTAAGGAATGTGAGAGCGAATCTACGATATGTTAATAATTAGACGAACTTACGATCTTAGGCTTTCTGTTTGCCGTAGCATGATTAGGACACACAAGAAAGACAGAATAACAAGACAGCAACTCCACAAAGAGAGGACAAAGATTTTAAATCTCGGTGTAAATTGGGAATCGGGAAATAATAGGTGGATCTTACTGATATCAAAGAAAACGAGAGTATTTTATGGGATGCATTCACTTCACTGGTTTGAATGTATCCTGAACGATGTTTCCTTCACAATTATCTTATGAATTAATCGTGGTTTTGCGAAGCTCTCGTCCATAAAATTCCATGAAAATGGAAACTGGAAAATTACCGTCGCAGTATATTCCGTATACATTAAACTAGTGTCGAGATATACAGAAGTAAACTATTCTTTTTCTTTAATACAGGTCTGATGTGACGATTACATCACATACATATTATTTATTTCTGGTGAAAAGTGAAATGGTCGCTTAGACTTTTCGGTTGGTTATTGACGAAAGATAAAAAAAAGTTATTTCTCCGTATATCTTTTGTGTGTAGCTTATGTCTGAAACAATTGAGTTCCTTTCCTTGTTATTTGCCCGTCAGGAAGGCACAAATTCTTCAGCTAGAGGAATACGCACTACCTGTGTCGAAGAGAGGTTTACAGCGACACATAGTAATACTTTTATCTAGTTGCTTGAAGTGTGAAATGTTTCATATGTTAATTAGCAGAATGGTAAAGAGCGAAGTCTACTGCGACAAACTTAACTCATTATGTTGCTCCCAGAGACGTTCTCGGATTTCTTATGCGGGCGCATTGCCCGCAAAGAGGCATGGATCCCTGTTCGGAGTATTATGCGACACACAGATCACAGGCAGTCGACGGCGGATATACAGTCTCGCTAGGCGAGAAAAAGGGAACACTTATTTAGGCTGCATTTCGCGGTCGATATTGCCCTTATAAGAAACTTCCAGGCAGATCAAAACTGTCTGCCGGACCGTGTTCGAACTAGGGACTTTTGATTTTCGGGGGCAAGTGCTCTACGATCTGTGCTACCCAAGCACGACTCAGAACCCGTCCTCACACCTTTAATTCCGCCAGTATTTCGCCTCCTTCTAAACTTCACGAAATCCCTCCTGCCGAGCTTGCAGAACTAGTACTCCTGGAAGAATGGCTATTCTGCAGACGTGGCTTAGCCACAGCCTAGGGGATGTTTCCAGAACGAAATTTTCACTCTGCAGCTGTGAGGACGGGTCGTCAGTCGTGCTTGGGTAGGTCAACTGGTAGAGCACTTGCTCCCGAAAATTTCAGTGTGTATATTGCCCTTCTGTCTGATGTAAGAGAAATTAAGAAGATCTGTTGAAGAAAATTGACACAGAATTAGGATTATGGATAAACAGAGCATGGCAGAAGGTGGTTAAGAGTAATAGAAAGGAGAATAACTACTTGCTTAACGTTAAAATTGGGAACGGTGCAGTGGGGGAAAAGTTCTGATATCTAGGAAGAAGGATGACGAAACTGACGTAGACTATCAGAGGCGAAGAGAGATTTATGATGAAATACTGTGATGGTATAAGGAAATATTACGCAACTAATGAAGAAGTTCCTGAAAGTGTCAATATGGAACACCGCACAAGACAATCGATAATACGGAGAAGGAAAATTTAGAAGAATCTGAAACGTGGTGCAAACAAAAAATTTTAAAATTAAGTGGTCGGTTCAAGTATGAAATGAAGTATACTAACAAGAAAAATGTTAAGGCAAGAAATCCATGGAAGAACTGTTCTAGAAGAACAGCACAGGTTTGTGGGAGGTCCGTTGCGGCATCCAGTAATAAATGACCAGGAGATAGCAGGAGAAGTGCAGGGTGTAGGTAGCGGGAACAGACCAATACCAGAATATCCAAAACTTATTACAAGAGAGGCGAAGATGGAGAACAGGATCAAATCTGTCGAGAGGCTGATGAGTTGAACAGGAGTAAATTAGTATTAAGGGGGGGTAGGACGTGAAAAGGGCCGACTTGGAGCAGGAGAGGCACCACAGGACATTTTAATTTACA
Organism: Schistocerca cancellata; assembly: GCF_023864275.1. Classification (NCBI taxonomy): domain Eukaryota; kingdom Metazoa; phylum Arthropoda; class Insecta; order Orthoptera; family Acrididae; genus Schistocerca; species Schistocerca cancellata. The sequence goes on from NC_064628.1 coordinate 486,290,479, forward strand.
CTGTCTATACTTTTACAAATAAATTCATAAAACTTTGTTATCATGACCAAGAAGGATTCAAGATTCATACGCATAGCAGAGGAAGTTCAAAAACATAACAAAACCAATTTTTTTTACATGTGAAATTTCATCATTTTTTCAATTGGTATTGGCTGCATTTGTTGCTGTAGGTACATCTTTTCTTCATAAATAAGAGAGATTCTTCGATGAATTTTGCACAGCATACAAACCATACTTACAGGTGTATGAAACTCTAGAATTTCCCAAATCTGTTAAAAACTGTGGTAAAATTGAGATAATTAACTATAAAATTCGAGTTTTCTCTAAACATGAAGTTTAAAACGTAACAGCCCATTCATTTTTCCATAGATTAAATAAATTCTAGAGTTTCATACACCTGTAAGTATGGTTTGTAAGCTGTGCAAAATTCATCGAAGAATCTCTCTTACTTATAAAGGAAAGTGTACCTATAGCAACAAATGCAGTCAACAGTAAGTGAAAAAAAATCATGAATTATCACATATAAAAAATATTATTTTTTCGTGTTTTTGAACTTCCACTGCTATGAGTGTGGATCCTGAATCCTTCCTGTCATGCTGACAAAGCTTTATGAATTTATTTGTAAAAGTATAGACAGTGCAAATTAAAATGTCCTGTGGTGCCTCTCCTGCTACCTTAACCTATTTTTGGGCCATAGTCATGTAATAATATTTGACTAATGTTTCCGCCATTTTATTATAGAACTTCTTTATTTTGTATTACTATCATGTTTCCGGCCTTAAGCCATTATCATGTACCATAATGGTGGATATAAGACTTTGTTAAGTGAAGATAGGTTCAAGATCTACTGTAGATAAGTAACGAAATGTATTCGGTCAAATAGAGGAAATATCATTCAAACAAGAGTAAAATGTTTATTGGAAAACATCCTAATAAAAACCCATTTTCTGGTTTTTTTCAAGAGCGGTTTTACTATGCCGGTCTACATTTTGAACTCTCAGTTTTCAGTGCTTCAGTATTATATGTTAGGACTTTTTAAGTCAGTACAGCATAAACAACGCATCTGCGTATTTTGTTGGTTTTCTTTTGTCTGTGACATCACATTTTACTTACACTCACGTATCAAAATACACAGTGTTTTCAAATAGCTCCCAAACTCATAAGCTGATTCAAGATTAGGAGACCTGCAGCCGCGGATGTTGTTGGTCTTACGATTTTGGTTTGCAGTTTTGAGTAACGAAGCAAGCCGAAATAAAAGAAAAATTAGGAGTTGAAAAGTTTTTTTGTAGTGAAGTGCTTTACGGCTCACTGTCCTGCACAAGTGAACTCTACTCGAGCGTGTGGGATACAGACAAACAATTCTGAAACTTGTACGGAGAGCATTAGTAATCCGTAACAGCACCGCCAGCCGGCAGTCCTGCGAAATGTGCGTAATAAAACACGACACCTTACTTCTTCTGTGAAGCCTCACAATCCCATTACAGTGTAACGTTAATTCTCTGTACACGATTTTACTTCCTTTTTCGCACTAAAGAAATGCGGTACCCTTCCGTTCGGGAAGTATTGCTTCCGAGAAGAGGAGCTCATCTTCACATGGAATACAGATAAAGATCACAGTTGGAGGACAGAAGCGACGGACGGATCTCGGTAGTGTAACTTTTGCGGACGTTAGCCGGGGCGAGTAAAAACGCGGCGCGCGTTGAATGGCACCAGGAGGACGCGCCGCGCCTGTATATGGCAGCCGACGGCACAGCGCCTCCCCTTGTTCCAGATGCGATGCTCATAAATACAGGCACATACTAAACCTGGAGAATAAAGGCGCACGTGAAAGCACGAGATGTATACGAAGAAGACACCGAATCGAAATCACCTGTTGGGGAGGGAAAAGAGAATAAGCAGGTCGCACGAGAGCCGCGCAATCAATAACGGGGCGTCCCGCTGCGGCAGTGGACGGCGTGTGACGGGAATGGGCGAACAGGCGCGGGCAGCCGACCACTGTGCGGGCTCGCCGCGGCTTCCACGACGTCATCGTAGTCGTCACTCCTCCCCTAGTTCGGATATGAACGACAGAAAAGACCCAGGCAGCGTATTATTAGTTGGAACCATCTTTAAAACTCCAACGAATATTCCTGATGTGTACGTAGTTCCGCGTAGTCAGCGCGTACACAACTTTCCCACTAGAGCGCGCCCCACTATGCACAACAGCGCAGGCCCAGCGCTCGTCCGTCTCCGCACTACGAGATGGCGCTATCTTAGAGACGGACCAAATTCTGCTTCCGCAGATCCGCGTATTAACATGGCTGGCTCTGAGCACTATGGGACTTAACATCTATGGTCATCAATCCCCTAGAACTTAGAACTACTTAAACCTAACTAACCTAAGGACATCACACAACACCCAGTCCGCGTATTAATATGTAACGCAACCAGTGAGATTGCTGCTAACGTAGAACCTTTTCTCCTCGCGGATCACACTCGCGCAGTGATACCTGAACGCGCGAGGTATTGTAACGAGTGTACAGACGTCCGATTAGTCAGTCTGCATCAGTCTGCATTAGTCTCCATTAGTCTGTAGTCAAGTTTCAGTCTGCGCCTAATAAAATTACGATATTGCTGTGCATAGCCATGAAGATAAATGAATAGGCACTTTGTCAAGTATCAGAGATATGTGAGAATAAGATTAACGTGCCAAGACCAAAGGACTTCAGATTGTCAATTGTAAACAGCATCCAGAATCAAGGTACGTAATGTCTATGATTTTTATTATTTTAATAAATGTGTGTGAAAATTAATCAAGTTCTGTTTAAAGTTGGTCACCGTCAATCTGCTACTCTAAGCATGCAAGTGGCATTTCTATCGTCTGACCTAACGGCAGAAGATAAACACGCCACGATAAGACCACGAGACATATTGCTGACACTCGCCTACTTCGTTAGAGCGACAAGTCAAATAATCTGATGGTGTGTGTACCGAAGGTCTTACAGTACGCACATCACAATTTCTCTGTAAGAAATTCCTCGTGGGGCTCCATTTAGACGAATACGAGTTCCTTGATGAAAGAATGGGAATTAACATCCTACTGCGTGTTGGGAGTTACTGGCTAAATTAGCAGATACCACCCATGGCTGTTGAATTTATGGACACACCAGCATTAAGGCACAAACTATGGAGGATATACTTATATGGATGTGGTGTCTGTTCTTTCGGACAAGTATATAGTTCTGGCAATATTGGCCATGACCTCCTTCTTCTGTGCGGATGCACACATATTACCCGAACTCTTACGGGACTTGGTAAGAATGTCTTCCACGAGTAATGAATGAGTTGGGTAGGGACACTACGAATGTAGTGTGTGGACATATAAGGTGAGAATGTGGGTCTCGCGGGAGGCGTGCGCGAGTTAGTCCCTGCAGTCACACTATCCTCTGTGCCTTCTGTGGCTGAGATGGGTAGAGCGTCTGCCATATACGCAGGAGATCCCGATCGGGGCGCAAATTTCCATCTGTCCCCGTTGGTATATATTAACGCCCGTCAGCATCTGAAGGTATTAATATATAATTCTAAGTATGGAGGCATCCTCTTCTACTGCACTACAGCATCTACAGCGTGCCATACGAAACGTTGACTCTGCAGGTTGCTGCCAGGACCAGTTTAACGTTTCAAAAACAGGGGCCAACTGACACAACGACAGTGGAATTCCTGGTTCAAAATGGTTCAAATGGCTCTAAGCACTATGGGACTTAACATATGAGGTCTTCAGTACCCTAGACTTAGAACTGCTTAAACCTAACTAACCTAAGGACATCACACACATCCATGCCCGATGCAGGATTCGAACCTGCGACGGCAGGGCTGGCCGGGGTGGCCGAGCGGTTCTAGGCGCTACAGTCTGGAACCGCGCGACCGCTACAGTCTCAGGTTAGAATCTGGCCACAGGCATGGATGTGTGTGATGTCCTTAGGTTAGTTAGGTTTACGTAGTTCTAAGTTCTAGGGAACTGATGACCTCAGAAGTTAAGTCCCATAGTGCTCAGAGCCATTCGAACCATTTTTTTTTGCGACAGCAGGAATTCCTGTCTCACTATCACGATGTCTACGTGTTGTATACCGATGCGTCCAAGTCTACTGATGGCGTTGGAACCACACTTCACTATTATCACAGCCGAGGAAATGGCCGTTTTGGAAACCTTGGAATTCGCACAGACGTGGCAGTCATAATATCTGATAGTGTATACGAAATAACATTGATTAGAAATTATAGGTTTGGTAAAAAATTTTTGTGGTATCAACGTTCGATACCACAGTTGTTACGGGGTTGCAGATATCGACCGCGGTTCGTGATAGATATCGCTGTACCCGCGAGTAGCGACTAACGCCACTCCGCGGCTTGTGACAAGTATCTAGCGAGCTCTCGTCCACTCTAGATCGGGACGTCAACTAGACCTTCAGCTGATAGAAAGCAACCTCTAACAAGCCGCTTAGTCAACTATGGCATAAGTAATGCCTCTCTAGATATCAGTTTGTAATTATACAGGGTTATTACAAATGATTGAAGCGATTTCACAGCTCTACAATAACTTTATTATTTGAGATATTTTCACAATGCTTTGCACACACATACAAAAACTCAAAAAGTTTTTTTAGGCATTCACAAATGTTCGATATGTGCCCTTTTAGTGATTCGGCAGACATCAAGCCGATAATCAAGTTCCTCTCACACTCGGCGCAGCATGTCCCCATCAATGAGTTCGAAAGCATCGTTTATGCGAGCTCGCAGTTCTGGCACGTTTCTTGGTAGAGGAGGTTTAAACACTGAATCTTTCACATAACCCCACAGAAAGTAATCGCATGGGGTTAAGTCGGGAGAGCGTGGAGGTCATGACATGAATTGCTGATCCCGATCTCCAGCACGACCGATCCATCGGTTTTCCAATCTCCTGTTTAAGAAATGCCGAACATCATGATGGAAGTGCGGTGGAGCACCATCCTGTTGAAAGATGAAGTCGGCGCTGTCGGTCTCCAGTTGTGGCATGAGCCAATTTTCCAGCATGTCCAGATACACGTGTCCTGTAACGTTCTTTTCGCAGAAGAAAAAGGGGCCGTAAACTTTAAACCGTGAGATTGCACAAAACACGTTAACTTTTGGTGAATTGCGAATTTGCTGCACGAATGCGTGGGGATTCTCTACCGCCCAGATTCGCACGTTGTGTCTGTTCATTTCACCATTAAGAAAAAATGTTGCTTCATCACTGAAAACAAGTTTCGCACTGAACGCATCCTCTTCCATGAGCTGTTGCAACCGCGCCGAAAATTCAAAGCGTTTGACTTTGTCATCGGGTGTCAGGGCTTGTAGCAATTGTAAACGGTAAGGCTCCTGCTTTAGCCTTTTCCGTAAGATTTTCCAAACCGTCGGCTGTGGTACGTTTAGCTCCCTGCTTGCTTTATTCGTCGACTTCCGTGGGCTACGCGTGAAACTTGCCCGCACGCGTTCAACCGTTTCTTCGCTCACTGCAGGCCGACCCGTTGATTTCCCCTTACAGAGGCATCCAGAAGCTTTAAATAGCGCATACCATCGCCGAATGGAGTTAGCAGTTTGTGGATCTTTGTGGAACTTCGTCCTGAAGTGTCGTTGCACTGTTATGACTGACTGATGTGAGTGCATTTCAAGCACGACATACGCTTTCTCGGCTCCTGTGGCCATTTTGTCTCACTGCGCTCTCGAGCGCTCTGGAAGCAGATACCTGAAGAGCGGCTTCAGCCGAACAAAACTTTATGAGTTTTTCTACGTATCTGTAGTGTGTCGTGACCATATGTCAATGAATGGAGCTACAGTGAATTTATGAAATCGCTTCAATCATTTGTAATAGCCCTGTATGTATGCCGCATATGAAGAAGCCTGTAACACAAGTTAAGTACGAGATATATATATATATATATATATATGACCTCTAATTATTGCAGTCTTTGCAGATACAGACTATGCAGCCAGCTCCTTACCGACTTCACTGCCAAACCCGCAATATATGTTTCTATTTAACATTGGCCACCTGTCATCATAACAACTGACGACAAGAATCATAACAATTTTAATGACTCGGGAAACCTTGCAAAGGGAGTCCCATAAGGTTCAGTTTTGGGCCCACTCCTATACCTTTTATACGTGAATGATCTTCCACTTAAAATTCAAAAAGCAAAGTTGCCACTTTTTCCAGGTGATACCCCATTATAAAAAGTTCCATTTGAAAACGACAGAAGAGATGATAAATATATTTTCCAAAGGTTTATTAAGCGGTTCACTGAAAACAGATTCTCATTAAATTTTGAATAAACACACCACTTTCAGTTCTCTACAACAAATAGTCGTGCCAACAACTTAAGCAGCTGATGAGCAGGAGTCAGTATGTAGGGTAGAATGCTCCAAATTTTTGAGAATATATGTTGATGAAAGCTTGACCTAGAAGAAGCATATTATTGAGCTCATCAAACAATCAAGTTCAGCTATTTTTGCTGTTTGTATAATTGCTAATCTTGGAAACAAGCGTATCAGCCTCCTGACATATTCTGCATGTTTCCACTCAAAAACGTTCTAAAGAACAATTTTCTAGGGGAACTCACCACTTAATAAGAAAATATTTGTCGTACAAAAGCGAGCAGTAACAGTAATACGTGGTGTTCACCCACGAACGTCATCTAGATGCCCATTTAAGGATTTTGCAGTGGGGCGATCACACTGTTGTAGAAATAATTTCTTCCTCTTTAAGGAGTTACGCATTTTAACTGCACTGTCACAATACATATATTCGCTATTGAAATTCGTGATAAATGATGCATCGCAATTTGAGAAGAACAGTGATATAATATACCTGAAACAGTAGAGGGGAAAAATAACCTTTATTACCCATTTTTAAAGGTGTCAGTAGCTGAGAAAATAATTCAATATGCACCAACAGCAATTTTTTATTATTTTCCCAACGACATAAAATATCCTACAACTTTTTAATCTTATTTTAAAATAACTTCTCCTGCGCAGCTCTTTTTATTCCATTGACGAATTTCCATTTAAAAACTGGTAGCCAGTAAAAAAAATAAAATAAAATAATTAAGTGTAATTGCTTGAGTAGGACTAATAATAATAATGTATTCATGAATGTTATCATCAACCATGTATACATATCCTGTAAACTGACTCGTTCCACATCATTTCGATAAAAGAATCGTTCAAATTATCTGTGGAACGTGTAGCCAACCAACAAAGACACATACGTGGAGGAGCTTCTCGACAGTATAGCACAGGAGGAAATGTAATAATTTGAAGCTCAACAAACACCTCTATCGGCCAACTTCAGCGTCACCCCTCTATGTGTTTGCTGAGACGAAGAAGATACAAACCACATAATTCTGTCCTCGGAACACGTATCACATAGATGTAGTTGCAAGCTATCTTCGGGATCTTGGCTATCAGCTCCCAAGAATTCCCGGCCTCATTAACATCTAACGACATAGCGTGTAAAATAGTATATGACTTTGTCAACAGTGCCTGCATCTTCATATAGCTGCCTGCGCAGCTAATCTAATGCTCTTATAATTAATGTCAGGGGAGGACCAATGCACAATTACGCGATTATGTTCCCATGTGCTACTCAGAATGATATAGAGGGCTCAGCCTATGAAAGTGCGTCACAAGGTACCTCTTACAGTGAACGTATGTGCCTGTATACTGGTGTATCTATACGTATGGCTGAAATCCAAAGCTGGTTCTTGCATACTGTTTCCACGCTCTGTCTAGAATGGTACTTGTAGACCTGCACGAATATTCAATTCTCTATTTTGAAGCAATTTGTACCGAAGATACAAAACAACATTCTATTACTGATGTAGATGTATAGTCACGAATTTGGATTGCATAAGGAATATCCCGATTGCGTACCAATGGCGATTTATACAATTTACAATTTGTGATTAGTTTCTATGGGAACAAATTTCTGAGGTCATCGGTCCCTAGGCTTACACACTACTTTGTGTAACTCAAATAAGGGTGCAGATATTACGACATCTAGTGACCACCAATGTAGAAATACCTAGATATGCTCCCTCGGCTTCTGTGGCTAGCGTCTATAGTATTCCCTACTCATGTCGGTGTTGTGGTGTGGTCTTCAGTCCGAAGACTAGTTTCATGCAGCTTTTCACGACATGAAGTGCTCTTCATCCTTGTATCAGTACAGAAACCTTCATTCATTTGAATCTGCTTAATGCCTTGGCCTTCCTCTACTACACTTCCTCCGATCATTGCATTACCAAATGATTTATTCATTCATGTCTTAGGCTGTGTCCTACCAAGTGGTCTCTTCTCAGTTTAGTTGTGCCATACATTTCGCATCGGTTCGAGACGTTCCAACCAATGGTCCGCCAGTGTACGAAGTCACGTTTGCTGCCAGATGGGAAGCCTAGTGGCAGGCGGCGGCTCCTTAAACATCGACGCTGTGTGGCGTCGTTATGTAACGTTTCCAGACTCGGGTTGCTACCTCGATCTGTTCCCCAGGACACCCTCCGCAAGCCGACGGAGTTTTTTGCAACATTTGCGGAAGACACTGTATATTAAGTATAGATTCGCGTCTATTGAAAAAGACAACGTGCAACTGGCACAGTGTGCAGCATGTCACAGTGTCCTCAGAAACGGCTCATTGCGGCCTGTACGTCTGGAACATCATCTAACAATGACTCACCCAGTTTTGAAAAATAAAACCAAAAGACCTTTTCGTTCGAAAATGAAATTCCTTAAATCGCATGAAACTGAATTAGCCATCATGAAAATAAACACCGCAGTAGCCTAAACACGGAGAGTGATCTTTGATGTGCGTCAGCTGGTTTGAAACCAGATATTCAGGAGCAGCTTGATGGAAAACTGTTTCAACTGTTTCATTGCTATTCTGAATTTTTCTTGCAAGTTTCATCATATAAAAGAATTTTTGACGTTAAAAATGTTGTTGAAGTAAAAACAATATTATTTTGTACTTAAGAAATGCATAGAGACATGTCTATTTTGTCTATCATGTCCTTTGACGCACTGTGATTACCAAAGTGCTAAACCAAACTTGGTAGACATGTCTCTTAGTGACAAGCAACAATCGTTCTCGGGGTAAGAACTACGAGATATGGCGATATATACAATGGGATGGGTGAAACAATGCCGCATCATGCATGATTTTTATACTGTTAGTTGTGTGCTACTAACTATTTCAGACAAATTTTGCAGATAGTATTCACATATGCTGGTGAAAGCACCTACAAAATTATATCATGGTACCACATTTAGTTCATGAGATATGACGTCATGACACTGAAAAGCGTGAAAAACTGCCGCATTGAGCATTACGTTTAAATTTAATACTTCTTTGCTACGAACCTTTTTCGTAGCACATTTTGCAGGCAGTATCCACAATGCCGCTTATTGTAACTTCGAAATTATTTCATTGTATGACACATAGATCGGGAGATGTGACATCATAAACAATGAGATGCGTGAAAAACTGCCGCATCATGCGTGACATTTAAATTTACACACACCAAAAAAAAGTTGTGCGTCATCCTGGATCTCAGAACTGCTGAAGATAGACGTTGACTGTGGATATTGTATCACAGACACAGTCCCTTTGACTGTCCAGAGATGTCACTAAATCCGCCCAGAGATGTAAATAACCATGCATGAGCAGCGCGTATTAGACGAAGGGGACGTGTCCAGGCTTCACGAAGTGAACCAAAGCAATGTTTTTCGGACGTGGAGGAGATACAGAGAGACAGGAACTGTCAGTGACATGCCCCACTCAGGCCGCCCAAGGGCTATTACTGCAGTGGATGACGGCTACCTGCGGATTCTGGCTCGGAGGAACCCTGACACCAACGCCACCATGTTGAATAATACTTTTCGTGCAGCTACAGGACGTCGTGTAACTACTTAAACTGTGCGCAATAGGCTACATGACGCGCAACTTCACTCCCTAAGTTCATGCAGCGAGATACAGATGGGCCCAACAACATGCCGAATAGACCGCTCAGGATTGGCATCATCTTCTCGTCACCAATGAGTGTCGCATATGCATTCAACCAGACAACCGTCGGACACGTGTTTGGAGGCAATTCAATCAGGCTGAACGCCTTAGACAAACTGTGCAGTGAGTGCAGCAAGGTGGAGGTACCCTGCTGTTTTGGGGTGGCATTATGTGGGGTCAACGTACGCCGCTGGTGGTCATGGAAGGCGCCGTAACGGTTGTACGATATGTGACTGCCATCCTCTGACCGATAGTGCAACCATATCGGCAGCATATTGGGGAGGCATTTGTCTTCATGGACCACAATTCGGGCCCCCATCGTGAACATCTTGTGAATGACTTCCTTCAGGGTAACGACATCGCTCGACTAGAGCGGTCAACATGCTCTCCAGACATGAACACTATCGAACATGCCTGGGATAGATGGAAGAGAGCTGTTTATGGACGACGCGACCCACCAACCACTTTGAGGGATCCAGGCCGAATCGCCGTTGGGGTGTGGGACAATTTGGACCAACAGTGCCATGATGAACTTGTGGATGGTATGCCACGACGACTACAGGTATGCATCAATGCAGGAGGACGTGCTACTGGGTATTACAGGTACCGATGTGTACAGCATTCTGGACCCCCCCCCCCCCCCCCCCCGTCCCCCCTGAAGGTCTCGCTATATGCTGATACAACATGCAATGTGTGGTTATCATGAGCAATAAAAAGGGGGCAAATGATGTTTATGTTGATCTCTATTCCAATTTTCTGTACAGGCTCCAGAATTCTCGGAACCGAGGTGATGAAAAACTTTTATTGATGTGTACATTACTTGTTTTTGATTACTCTTCGCAACATATTTCGAACACAGTCTGCACAAATGATGTAAATGTACCTACACATATACATCGTTGTAAGAACATAGGTCAAGAAATATGTCATAACCACTAAGAGACGTGAAAAAATGGCGCATCATACATGAAGTTCTGATGCGTTTATTCTTTACAACTAAGATACTCCTGCTGTCGACTCACCTTAAGAAAATTCCGGAGAGCTGGTAGCGCTTTCAGCTGCTTTCAACTGAGTAACGCAAATGGCTGTGGGCGAAAGTAGAGCTATGAAGAGGCTTCGGCATAGGGACGTTTACGAAATCGCTTTGTAGACACGCGAAGCAGGTGTACTTATACGTTTGTACACTATGCATATTTCTCTGTACGACTGCTTAATAATTTTAAAGGCATCTTTACGAATAGATGGAAATGGAATTTTTTACATTTTGCAGTACAAACACATTTCGTTTTCTGTTTCCTTTTCTAACAGGAAATTAGTAAAACGAATACCCGAACAATGACTGGCCTGTCAGCTAGTTAAATCTTTAGAACGATTGAACAAAGGTGGGGGTGGGGGGGGGGGGCGGGGGGGGGGCGGGGGTGGCGAGAAGGCATGAGATATTCAGGGGCTGCAAACGGGAGCAGGCCAGGGTGGCCGAGCGGTTCTAGGCGCTATAGTCTGGAACCGCGCGACCGCTACGGTCACAGGTTCGAATCCTGCCTCGGGTATGGATGTGTGTGATGTTAGGTTTAAGTAGTTCTAAGTTCTAGGGGACTGTTGACCTCAGATGTTAAGTCCCATAGCGCTCAGAGCCATGTGAACCATTTTTGAAACGGGAGCACCAGGTAGAATACGTTGGGAGCCATTGCTCTAGATGCAGTTTGCTGCTACGGCAAGGAAACAGGCATGCGGCGGCACGGAGCTGGAAAGGATTTAGAGATGGAGACAGTGTTTGTTACCACCAGCGGATATAAAAGACGCTGGAGGGGACGCCGGCGTGGACACAAACGTAATTGGCGCTTTGTAGAGCTGACGGGTGGAAATAAGGAATTCAGCACATTACGCGACTGCCCGCTGTTCTAATTGCCGGTGCGTTCGCAGGGCGCGGCGACCGCAGAGCACAAAGCGGCAGCAGGTCGGCCAGACCGCAGCCCACTGTAATTGCCCCGCTAGGCCGTCGCCACACCGCCGGCCAACAAATTGGTATTAGCAATATCGGCGCGTCGTCCCCACAAAAACCTGCGGCGCTCTCGGTCGGCGGTTCCGCCGCCGCCGTCTGCGCCCATAAATCGCGCTCGCGGTGGCAAAGAGGGGCGCGCGAGCGCGGCAAGAAACCGTCCCGCGGAGGTCCGGCGCGCGACGCCGGATTCGTCCCGAAGGTCCGGCCTCGCCGACGGAGGCCTTTCGGCTCTTTTGAAACGTGGGGAAGAAAAAGGCAAATGTCGAATTAGCGGTGACGGAAAGGATTAACCTTCTGAGACCGCTGATAGCTGACAGACGTGAGTTGCTGTCAGCTAGGGGAAAAAGCGACCGGTCCGACGCCACGCGGTAACAAGACAGTTCGTGAACCGGCGAGGCAGAGCTGTTACTACGTGTGTGTGGAAAGCGAAATGGCGTCACACGGACGGGAGGTGTATACTACACATAGGTGTGGGTTTAACTCTGAAGACTAATTCGAACCATTATTCTTTGCAAAACGAGGTACTATATGGTTTCACTATTGTCATCTCTTTTTGTCTTGTTTGATGTTTTCTCCTGCAATCTCTTTCTACTGGGTGACCCAAGAGTCTGTTAACATTTGAAACTTCAGTAATGTAGGTACAGAGGTAAAAACTGAGACACGTGCCTGAAATGACATGGAGTTTTATTGAAACTAAAAAAAAAATGTACAAAATGACCAACAGATGATGCTTCATATGATAGAAAAGCAGTAATTAGCATCACAATCGAATTTTAGCAAGACGATGTTCTCTATAACAAATGCTCGAAGTGCCGGTCGTCCAGCATCGACGATACCTCTAGTCAAAGATCAGTGTTGTGAAAGCACTGCACAACATGTCAGTACGTATGGTGTGACAATCCCGTCGGATGTTGTCTCTTTGGATCCCTAATGAGGTCGGACTATTGACAGTAATCACACGGACTGAGGTATGGGGACCTGGGAGGCTTAGTATGACGGAAGTGGCGCTTCAGCACGAGATCCTCTCCAAACGATGTTCGCAACTTTCACACATGTAACAATGTGGGGTGTTTATAAATGATGTGACTCTGTAATGCGTCGTCATACATCGCATCAGTCACGCTGACTGTTTGAAAAACAGCACCCCGCATTTTCTCGAAGAAAAACGGTCCGCTCACGATTGGGTTGGTAGAGCCACACCACATCGAGCCTTTCTCGTCATGCAGTTTGGTTCCCATTTTCGGTTGCCCAAATTGGTCAGTTGTGGGTGTTGACAGATCATCGGAGGGTGGAACGGTCCACAACACGTTAGACAACCAGAGAACGCCCCAGGATAAAGGAACGGGCATGGGAAAGGTGCAGGGAATTTATCATAAGTTATTTCTTACTTCACAAGACTCCAACAATTTCTTATTGCACACATACCAAAAACAATGAAATACAAATCATAATAGCTGCTTGCAATGAACGTAACTAAGAAGTCGCAGCTAATGAGTGACAATTATCGCCAGCAACTGATTTAAAATGTTAACAGCAGCTCAAATTTCAACAGAGAATTAGATAAAATAACTAAGGAAAGGCATTCAGCCAAAATTTCTTAAATTAAACCAATTGATGATTAATTACTTAATTCAGACGAATAAGATGCAACAATTTAGGAAGGACTAACAAGCAAGTAGTACAATCAAATACAACTGAAACACGCGCTTGGCGCTGGGCAAACAGTGACAGCGCTGATGCTACGGATTTCAACTCCAACATCTGGCTGGTCAAAAGAGGTGCTTCACATTAATGAATATAACAAGTGCAGTAACACGAAATTTTACAAGTCTCGTATCTGTCGAGCTGAAGACCGTTAAGTGCTAATATTTTATGCAACGAACACAGGATCAATTCTCAACGCAATTATCCAATATTTGATCAATCAGAGAATCCCCTTGGGCATAAACAGGACACTGATGTGGAAAATAATAATACACCTTTTAACAAATTGAGCATCACACAAACATTAAAACTATTACGTTAAAACCAAACTTCAAACAGGGAAAACATGGAAGGGGCAGGTACGGCCGGCCAGGTCTGGATAAGATAATTTACAATAACGGGCACTTCAGGTTAAATTGACGCCCGGTTGCTATTGGACAGAAACTCAACTTATGAGGGATGCCGTAGCAAGCGCCCGCATCTCGTGGTCGTGCGGTAGCGTTCTCGCTTCCCACGCCCGGGTTCCCGGGTTCGATTCCCGGCGGGGTCAGGGATTTTCTCTGCCTCGTGATGGCTGGGTGTTGTGTGCTGTCCTTAGGTTAGTTAGGTTTAAGTAGTTCTAACTCCTAGGGGACTGATGACCATAGATGTTAAGTCCCATAGTGCTCAGAGCCATTTGAACCATTTGAACCGTAGCAAGCCAGGAGGCCGCAACGTCTCAGAGCTACGGTGAGACGGGAAGTGGCACGCCCTCTGCGCGGACGTATATAGCCGACACGGACAGAATACACCCGATGAACCGGTGGGTAACAGTGCCTCCAAACTGTACGAACAGCTCGAAAATCCGAGAACAAACAGGCTTACACATAATTCATGTATAACAATCCCAGAACTTATGAAAATGTACATATGAAAATGCTCAGACCAATACGAGAAACTCAGTGTGAGCGTGGCCCCAAGCCCCAACCAACCTTACATATTAAAATAAGAACATTACAATAAAAATTACTAAGAGGATTAACCGGTTAATCTTACAGTGAAATATAATAACAAGTTAATGAAATACCCCAGAAATCAAGGGCTGCTCAAACACATTAACTTAAGTGACTTGAAAGATAACAGGCAAATCTTGAGGGCTAAAACCAAACAACTAAATAGTAATTGTATTTAGAACAATAAATATTAATTTCTTTTGAAAGGGGAAAAATCTCACCACAGTTATGGAACGCAATTACCCAAATGAGCCAAGACTGACTGGACCACTAGCGTTTGCGTACTATACGCGTCGGCAATTTTATGGTCGTTACACCAGTCAGGGAAGCGACAACTTTCATTAAAAATAAGATTCAATTTCGACTTCAGTGGCCACGAACACACATGGCGGCCTAGAACATACGGATTGGGTTGTCTGGGGGAGGAAACCAGACAGCGAGGTCATCGTTCTCATCGGATTGGGGAAGGACGGGAAAGGAAGTCAGCCGTGCCCTTTCAAAGTAACCATCCCGGCATTTGCCTGAAGCGATTTAGAGATATCACGGAAAACCTAAATCAGGGTGGCCGGACGCGGCATTGGACCGTCGTCCTCCCGAATGCGAGATCAGTGTGCCAAACACTGCGCCACCTCTCTCGGTGGAACATATGACAGTTAATTCATTCGTAACTGACAAATAAGTACACATTGAACAAGTTGTAATTGAAGGAAATTCTAAAACACGCAAATATGGCACTCAGATAATTTCAGACAGAGGCACCAAATGGTGAATTTAACACTTGTCGCAAAGTGATGGAGAATCACAGGCAATCCAGCGTATCAGGAGCAGCTTCAACATGGAAGCACATGTGTCAATCAAGTAACAAGTATGAAACTTCCTGGCAGATTAAAACTGTGTGCCGGACCGAGACTCGAACTCGGGACCTTTGCCTTTCGCCGGCAAGTGCTCTAGGTAGGAGACGAGGTACTGGCGGAATTAAAGCTGTGAGGAAGGGGCGTGAGTCGTGCTTGGGTAGCTCAGTCGGTAGAGCACTTGCCCGCCAAAGGCAAAGGTCCCGAGTTCGAGTCTCGGTCTGGCACACAGTTTTAATCTGCCAGGAAGTTTCATATCAGCGCACACTCCGCTGTAGAGTGAAAATTTCATTCTAAGTAACAATTACTTTACCCTCAAAAGGCAGGACAGAGGGCACTAGACAATGAATAGCACTCCAACACCCATATCAGCAAGTATGTCTCCTTAGTCCAGGGTAAACCGGCTGCGTCTACATTAGGCCTAAGTATTGCTGATAAACTCAACTCTGTCGACCACCGGCCGCTTAGACAGTCGTGCGCCCGTAAGCTCCGCGAACAGTTCGCCGTAGGTCATATGTGCCACTTGTCTCTCTTTCATTGACAGCGACTGACTGACTGCCAATGAGGTCAACAACCTGCTGCAAGAAACTACAACCAAAGAGTCAATTAAGAGGAGACCGAAGCGCCATACGGCGGTTAGACAGAGATGGATCACGCCAGTAGGCAAAGATGTAAGAACATAGAACGAGCCAAAGCCACTCAATCTTCCCAAATTTTTTAAAGTGCTCGCACCACAATTGCTCTCCGTATCGGTGGCTAACAGTTCCTGATGACGCTGCGTTTTATACGGATGGCACTGGAGTGTACGTCTTTGTCCTCTCCGAACAGTAATGCGTGGAATGCTGCTGCAGCGTGTGACTTCACGAGCACTATCTTCACCATACGGAGATGATTCCGCTGAAGTCTTCATTCTTTCTTGAACTGTCCGAGCAGCAGTAGCACTAGTGTCTGGTCGCCCACAACCTGTGGCTTGAAACTTCGCGCCGGCCGAAGTGGCCGAGCGGTTCTAGGCGCTACAGTCTGGAACCGCGCGACCGCTACGGTCGCAGGTTCGAATGTTGCCTCGGGCATGGATGTGGGTGATGTCCTTCGGTTAGTTAGGTTTAAGTGGTTCTAAGTTCTAGGGGACTGATGACCTCAGAAGTTAAGTCCCATAGTGCTCAGAGCCATTTGAACCATTTGAAACTTCGCGATCATTTTCTTCACAGCGACACTTGTCACAGGACGTTCACTTGTGCAAATACACTTCTTGTGGCGAATAGGATCGTCAAGTTGCAGCAGCGCCTCCATTCTGATAGCAAAGCTTCACTAACAGTGCATTTTCTGGTAAAGTCAACATGCTGCGACAGCTGGCGCATCCCACCCATTGTCTCACTGCAGCTACTTTTATTCACGATTCTCATGCATCCATCTGTTGGCCGGTTTACGATCTAGCATTGGTTTCAATAAAACCACCATGCCATTTCAGCATGAATGTCAAGTTTTACCTCTCTATCTTTGACATATCGTGAATTAGTGCATTTTCAAATGTCAACGGACTTATGAGTCATCCAGTATTTTGTAATGTTTTGTATAGGTTGTGTTGAGTAGCTTTCAGAATATTTTTTTTTGGGCTAAATTATGTAACACACAACCGTACATTTTCTGTATTATCTTCAGGTGCGATCAGTGACCGACATCCATTGTTACAATAAGGAAACATTATACCAGCGTACTGTGTAATGCAGTTCCAAGAATTCTTTCAGTCTTATATTAAATTTCCTTCTTAGCCTGCCTACCACTCCCGAAGTCTTACATAATCCATTGTATACATTCTGACTGCTCCCTACCGGCGCTCGGTCTAGGGCATCTTGTCACGGTCCGCGGTGCTCCCCCCGTCGGAGGTTCGAGTCATCCCTCGGGCATGGATGTGTGTGTTGTCCATAGCGTAAGTTAGTTTAAGTTAGATTAAGTAGTGTGTAAGCTTAGGGACCGATGAACTAAGTAGTTTGGTCCCATAAAATCTTACAATAAATTTAGATTCTTTTTATTTTATTTTTGCTAGCTACCACGCTCATTTAATTAACATGTCTTGGGAGGACAACATAAGTAAGCGATGGAATTTACCTGAATTCACTTTGGACTATCAGTTGTCTACAGACCAATCGCACACTACTTTAAAACAGTTGCTATGGAAAATTACAAGTTTATAAAGTTCTTTGCAGTCTGGTTACTGTAGTATTAGTAAATGAAGGTAACTGGACTCGAGTTTATCGAATGAGCAGAGTGACACAAGGAATTACTTTTAAATTCAGCAATTTATTTAGTACTACGGAATACTATTGTAACGGCACTAGTAATCTCAGTAGCTCAGGCAGCCAAATTCACCAAAGCAGAAACAAAACGTCCCTTGTAATTCGTAGCTAAATGACCGAAATGTTAATTTTACAACTTCTTTCGGAACACGTTAATATAAAAACCTTAAAGTTCCTTTATGCTCCAACTAGGGGTATAATTTTAAGCAACAATGTGAACTGCACTCACAAATCATCAAACTCCTAACGCTTGCCCTGTGGGGCCATTTACCGCCAGAAATCAGATTACTCATAAACTTTAAAATGTAGCGTCCTGAAAATAGAGGTCATCTTTATATAGACTCCAAATACATAGTCCTTCAATGTCGACATCCAGATACCACTTACTATGCTCCCCCCCCCCCTACTTATATTACTTGCTTTCCATTGGCTGCTGCTATCGTCTCCTTCCTACTACGCCGCTTCGTCCTAGTGACATGCAAAACGGCTATATTACAGTTTAATAATACAACATCACAAGCAATAGTCCGACAGAATAAAAGCTTTCATAAGAAATGGCGCTTAAACGTGGGTTGTAGGTCAAAATCATGTTAGTCATTGTACCTAGATGTTTATGACAAAACATTACGTTAAATGGATGTTCAGTTGCTAACCTAAGACAGTAATCTGTACATTTGAACATCAAGTAAGGATATGTGACTTTAAGGTTACCTAGCTTTCCAACTTGTGGCATGTGCATTAAGTATTTGTAAATTTGATTTGGTAGAACTTGGATCTCAATTGCTCGTTGGGAGAGCTTGATCCGCACACCAGAGAAGAGGCGTCGGCACCTGCTGGCTATCCCGCTTGTGCCCGGTCCATCTTAGCTCCTGATGTATCTGCTCCAATCGTTAAGTACGTTGACTACTCTAAGTAGCATACTAGAGCGTGGTTGGTGCAAAAGCTCCCCTTCCAGCTTTCCGTACTCGATAAACTTCGGTTCCATTTACACACAGTACTTGTAAAGGAATCCCTCAAAAAAGTTTTTTAAGACGGGGCTTTCCTTCCCTGAAATCTTTAACATATTGAAACTGACATTCAGGTAACTCCAACGGCCATTTAAGTGGCTTAGAAAGTCTATGCAAGCAACTCAGAACATCGTCCCCACATTGAAATTACTGGTGGCCATTTTCACGTCCTCACACAAACCTAACTCACGTGTTCGTACGGTAACCTCTCATAATACGTGGTGGTTAAAATTAAACTTTTGCTAGTTGAAACGGTTCCCACGAAAAACAAGAAATAAAGACTAAACCAATGAAGGAAACACATTTTAATTTCCACGAGAAGGGGCTCAAATCTGGTGATTTTTCTGATTAGGCAGTTTGGAAGGATCGGCCAATGGTTTGGCGAAAATATAGTAAACGTTACACTTCTTTCCTTTCATCGTTTTATGGGGACTGTCATCGAGAAAACGTTTCGTAAAGGTTTGAAATTATGTGTGAAGTTTGTTGCAAGTCACGAAGTGCTCTCATTCTCAAATTCTGGATGACTGAAGTAAGGTTATTCGCGCGTCGTGAGCGACACTGCTATTTCACCCCCCCCCCTCCCTCCCTCCCCCCTTTGCCCCTTTGATCCGTAGGTGGTTCTCCTCCCACCGCGATTTCCTCCAGTCAATAAGTGACATGTGTACGAAGTTCGGTTGAAACTGTTCCATTGATTTAGGGGGAGACGTGGAACATACTCGTATGTACATACATACAGGATATAAACGGTATAATATGGAAATTTTTGGTAAGTTCGTATGGGAGCAAACTGCTGAGGTCATATGTCCCTAGGCTTACGCACTACTTAATCTAACTTAAACTAACTTACGCTAACGAAAACACACGCATCCATGGCCGAGGGAGGACTCGAACCTCCGACGGGGAGCGCCGCGCAAACCGTGGCCAGGCGGCCCAGACCGCGCGGCTGTAAGCGCTATAAGCTGCTAAATTCATACAGACGGTATATCTCGGTGTGCTGAGCAAAAAAGTCTAGTGAAATGTCGTTGTATCACGTTATTTATTTTTGTGTTTCTAAAAGACAGATATGTGTAGGTTTGGTAGTAGATGCATTTCTGTTTACATTGTCAGCTGTCGGCACACGACTTTGCTTGTTTATTACTGACATCGACGCAACGATCAGAGAAAGGTAATGGACGAACTAGAGCAATGTAAACATTGGATGTGTACAACGATGCGGCGTGGAGGCTCGTTACTACCGAAACAGGAATGTAAACAGTCGCTGGGTTGACCAGAACATGTAGTTTGTTTCGCGTAAACAATGAATTAAGTACAACCAAATGTTTTCCCTTTTTGAACGTTACCATAACGAAGGTCATAGTAGTAAAGAAAAGCTGATATCAAATGAAATGTGTTTCCTTTAGTACAAAATCAATCAATTACCACGTAATTTGTTGTACCTTAATTACAATCAACTGTTTCCTTTTTGTATAACAATACGATAACGAAAATTAAATTCAGATTATTTTCCTTTTCTACAGCGGTATAGTAACGTAAACGAAATCCACATGACTTTTTTCCCTGTTACACCAGTACCAAAATAAGTGTTCAAAATGCCAACCATTGGATTCGACACATTCTTCATTACGGCGAGCCCAGGTTCGTCGCACCCCTTCACACACACGCACATTTGCTTTTGATATATTGGCATCATCGAAAATCCTCTGCATAAGTTCGTCCTCGTCATTCATTTACTAAGCATAAATAAATTCCTTCATATCGGCCCAAAAGTAAAAATCCAGTAAATTTAGATCAGTACTGTGTTCTGGCCATCGACGTGGACCAAAAAGTCCAATCCATCGTCCTGGAAATCGTCTATTCAAAAATCTTCGTACTCTGAGAACAATATGAGGTGGAGCACCATAGTGGAGGAACCACATGTTACGACGTACGGCTAACAGAATATTTTCTAATAAAGTTGGTAGCAATGTTTCCTGTAGAAACGTTCAGTAGTTGTTACCAGTGAATCGTGCAGGGAAAGCGTAAGGTCTAGTGCTGTAATAATCGAATATACCCTCCCATAACCTACGGAAAAGCGGCGCTGAAAATGTGTTGCTACTACTTGTCGCGGACTGTGTGCACTCCACGTGCACATATTATGGAAACTGGTTATTCCGTCGCGAGTGAAACATGCTTCATCTGTGACGAGTATTTTGTTTACAAAATCATGCTGCGCACTTTGTTAAAAAAAAAAGAAAAGAAAAAAAACCAGAATTTTCGTCGTGACAGGAAATCTTGCTCTTCAAACGTTGTACGCGTTGAATGTGGCAAGGCCGCAGGTGCTCCTCCTTCAAAGGGCGATGAACGGCAGTGTACGATACGCCTACTTGGAGGGCGATTCTTCTAATACTCTGAGTGTGATAATCGTGGATGCGATGCAGAATTTGTTCCTCCTCTTCCAAGGTGCGTTCTTCGCGTTGTGGGCCTCTGACTTTCGCGCGAGGTAGTAAAGAGTCAGTACACCTCAAGCTATGCAAATCAAATACACTCGTAAACTGTATTCTGTTGTGATTTACTTATAATAAAACGAAAGCATGCCAGAACAGACAAAACGTTTCGCATACAGAATTAAAAGTAAAGTTAACTACTGTACTTTTTCACGAATGAATCGCAAAATAATTCACTAAAAGTGGCGAATTATGGTGATACAATTCTTTGGTGAACAGCGACAAATGGCGATCGTGCCGGAATTCTTCGTTGTGGGAAGTATTCTAGATTATTCGTGCAGCTGCCCTCGCAGCATCTTTTGCCCCGGCATAAATTAAATAAATATCGCATTGTCCAGTGGTAGCAAACCTCCCTTCCATCCTAACGTTTGACGCAGTTGCGATAACGATGGCACTGGTAACTTGATGACTGCCGACACGGCGCATTAAAGTGACTCTACCACGCAGGCCGTTGTGGCTCTGAGTACTATGGGACTCAACATCTATGGTCATCAGTCCCATAGAACTTAGAACTACTTAAACCTAACTAACCTAAGGACATTACACAACACCCAGTCATCACGAGGCAGAGAAAATCCCTGACCCCGCCGGGAATCGAACCCGGGAACCCGGGCGCAGGATGTTGTGGCTTACTCGATTGCAACTCATGCTCGCGATGCAGTACGCGCAGCGGTAATGTCACCTTTCCAAAGACGTTATCCCGAAGTGAACTGTATTTTTTCTGGGACAACCGTAGGAAATGGACAAACAGATTACCAAACGTTTTAAATCAGTTACTTGTGTTCTACTAAAAGGAATTTTTTGGCAGCTTATACCATTTACAACCCATATAGGCGTACATCTACTTTTATAATACGTGTGAATTTTATAATTGTAACAGTGAAGAGAATTAATCAGGGTCAATTAATCAGGGTCCACCAGCATTAATATCCGAGTAAAGCTGCAGAGCAACATGTCACTTAGTTCGTCCCGCACTCCTCACATTGGGTTGCTACCATAAGTGAGATACAGTGCAATGCCACGGTAGCCCAAAAGGGATATTTCAGACGTCCCGATTTAGCTGAAATCGCTAGCGAGGAGTGCTATTAGTGGAATGAGAAAATGGCTAATGAAGCTGTCTGCATTCTGCTCTAGAGAGTCATTGGCTTAAAGGCCTGAATGTTACACAAAATTTCGTGCACCTGCTTGGAGCTTGGGAAATCAAAAGTCGGCTGGTAGTTCGTGCTCTCAGTAACCGAGGTTTCATTTTAAAGTGAAATCAGGAGTTGAGATTCTTCGCGAAAAATAAAATTACTGTACAATAAATCTTATATTCTGAAAGTTGTACTGTTTCTCCTCGGTGGACTGGGGTTTAAAAAAAATTGTAAACTAAATATTATGATAAATTTTATAAGTAATCGACAAGTACATCAAAGAAGAAGAGATAGAACTACAATGGACATGTTATGCCATGTACTCTTGCGCTTCTATGCATGAAATATCTTTCCTTTGTCATTCGCTTATCTTATCTTCTTGGATTCGGACATAAGAGGACGTTCTTGTGTAAAGCTCATCTTGCTGTACCAGCTGATAATGTAAGTTGTACTTAAAACCTGAAAAATATAATGGTTATTTTGTCAAAAGAATTTGTGCATGTGGTCAATCTATTGTAAATCTGATACCTTTATTGTCTTAAGTAGATATGGGCCTTAACAAAGCATTTTCATTGTTAGGCACCATCTTAGAAAATCTTTAACATTTTTCTTTTAGCTCATCTACGATACGTGCCGTCGGTTAGGACAATAAACTTTATTTCAGATCCCAGGAGACTGGAGGCAGCTGCTAATAATTTAACAATTTTACTTGTAGATTTTCTTTATATAACGAGATAACATCCCAGGCACGAAAGATCTGGTCACAGGATTCCAGTTCCATAATAGGATTTCATTTGTAGATGCTACTCATGTTATATTGGGGAATCGAGACGAAACCACGATGTATCGACGATTATGTAACTACCATGAGAACTGAGCTAGTTTACTGACTACTTACACACGTCGGGCTAAATTAAACAAGGTATTACACTGTTAATAATATTCCTACATTAGTTATTTCTCTTTTATGCTGAGCCATTGCATTAACGTGTGTTTCTTTTTTGTATAAGTAATGGCTCATATTTTATTTTATTACATTACACTGACAGTCACAAAACAAATAAACAAAAAATTTTTATTTTATTACATTACAAAGTGTGTTCCCGTTTTTGGGTCTGGAGTTCTGTTTAGTTATTTCCAACTTTTCTGGCGGGGACTGTGATTTAATAAGTGTGCACGTGCTCGGCAGGAACACGTCTCACAAGACTATAGAGCCTTGCTTCTTTCCCCCAGATGGCCACGAAGGAAGTGGCCGTGGTTCAGCGTAGTGAGTTACAGGCGAGGAACGGTGCGAACTACGATCCTCTGTGATGTAATTATGTCATAGTTTGACAAATAAACATTAATCAGAGGGCCCAGGTTAACTTCTCACACTACTGTCCCTGTCTAAAAGTTAAGATATGAGGGTCGCCATTCTCGACTAGACCTTACGAGAGTAAGTTAATTGGTTACATTTCCCATTCCACTATTATGAGCCCTGACGTGAGACTCAAAAAATCCCACAAAACCGACTACTGGACTAGATGATAAACCACTAAGTGCCGTCTTCGCTGAGCCGCTTACCAGTGTCCCACAAAACCAATTTGACTAGTAGAAAAGTCTGTGAGTAAAAGTTAATATCAGGAAAATACGAGGGCGAATTTTTTTTCCAACCGCTGATCGGTCGTGAAATAGAAACCACAGTAAAAGTCAGGTGTGTTTTATTTGCAACATTAGCCACACATTCCATCTATTTCCCTACATAGTCAACGCTCCGACTTAGACATTTGTCGTAGCGTGGTACAGACTTTCCCTACGCCGGTCTGTATCCCGCTGTCTGTGCAACTTACTGTCAATCATAGCCAGCGGTTCAGGTGAGCGAAGAGCTGAAAATCGGAGCCAAGTCCAGGTTGTACGTTGGGTGATGAAATACTTCCCATCGAAATCGCTGCAGGAGCGTCGTTGTTGCACCAGCAGCGTCAACACTTTCTAACATACAGGCCTCCCCACCAAAACAAGTACGACATATGACGTCATTTCCGGTAGGCCGTTGGTGGGTGTGCATAATCAGCTACAATTACACTTCTGGTGGCCAGAGCTGGATTTCATAGCCGTACCAACAATGCAACTAAAGCAACTGACTGAACGCGTTGTTCATTTCATTTAATATATGAAGCACTGCAAGAAAAAGAAGCGACGGGTCCAAACCAATGTGCAGTGAAAAACCTTCACTGTATGATAATGTGGTTAATTTCTGTGGATTTCTCTGACCAAGCAATTCAGAGTAAAGTTTTTATGTTGGCTAACCTACCCAGTAAACAAAACTTTGTTTATCGTTTACGTTGACTTCAAAATATACAGCTGGAGCGTGAGACTTGATCTACAGAAAGACATCTGTTTTTAATTCTGATGTTTCGATGTAATCATTCCAAATGGTGTACAGGCATTGTGTGCCACTCTGCAAGGGAAATTATGAAAACGTAGCTGTGTTTTCATTTCCTAAAAGCACAGAATTACACAGAAATGAATAGCTGCGGTACTGGGTGAACATTTCCAGGTGACAGACAGTTCGAGGGTAAGCTCAGCGTCTATACAGTTCAATTCGACTGTCTCGGGGTACGCCTGCTTTAATATAGGGAGCATGAGCAACTTATTGTGCGTTTAAGTTAGCATGATGCCTAATTGTACAGTAACAACGTGATTTCGGTTAATCTGTTGCCTTTCTATAGCAGAGCAAGTACACAGTATACAGTACCGAGTCACTGGCAGACTGTGATTTACTAATACGGGAATATCTTTAGCCTTTTAACTTAAAATACTGAGTCAGTATTAATCGATTTCTTCTGAATGTAATCGACACTAATCCGACTTTGAAGTAAGTACTTAGTGGCAACCTTTCCCCTTGGGAGTTATCATATTTAGCTGATAAAAGTTTTTCTCATTATTTCAAGGTGTGCGAGCTCCGTTTCACTGAGTATCTCATTCTGAGACGCACTGAATATTTCGACAGCTCCATGCGGAAGAAACATTATGTGCCTATTCCGAAACCTCGCCTTTAACCACGAACCATATACCATCCGTTCTGCCTAACTGCCGAAGTACCTTTCGTCAGTTTCTCGTTCAAGGGAGAGCGGAGATGAGTTACGGGAGCGTCGGGAAAACACAAAGTTAGAAATAGATTTTGCAGCCAGTGTAGCAACTCAAACCAAGTACGAACAGGAAAAACATTTGTTGGGCTTTAATGGCTTTCTTAAGTGCTTAAAGGGGTCAAGCTGCCCAAAAATTGGCATATTATAAAGTCATACAGTGGCATTAGTTTTGCCCTAATAGGAACAACAGATATAACCATACCTTTGTGTTCTGTTATTGTGAATACTGACCAGAGTATGCAGTTATATGTCGGTAAAAGTGTAATCACAAAACTTGTTACAAAGAAGTTCCCATTAACTACTACACCATTTAAATGACTTAACTGACGTTGTTGGTAACTTGGAAAAACTAAAGCAGAAAGAACGGTGATAGTTCATTACAAGACCACTTGATATTCATAACCAATTTTCTGAAAAATACGGCAAATTTTTTGATGAGACTGAAAGTAGCATAATCAATTTTTTTATGCGAGCAAGTGAATTTAATGGGTATCCAAACGAATCATTACAGATAATAGTCAGATTTTATTATGTTCTGTAATATTTTATTTTCAATATTACAACATGCTTACAAATTTATAAGAAGCACAC
Source organism: Schistocerca cancellata (assembly GCF_023864275.1). NCBI lineage: Eukaryota > Metazoa > Arthropoda > Insecta > Orthoptera > Acrididae > Schistocerca > Schistocerca cancellata. Next base: position 486,316,706 of record NC_064628.1, read on the forward strand.
ACTATCTTGTGCGACCCCATCAAATATACTGCATAAGATTTGTTCACGTTTTCAAACAAACCCAGCAGCTGAACGGCTATGCGTCAGTTTTCTATTGTAAACAGAACAGAAGTTCCAGTTTCTTTGTGAACCAGATCATGTGGTTTCACTAAAGGTTAATTAAATTCACTTGAAGCGTTATTTGGATTTCACCTGAGGTAACATTTTGGGTGCTGTATTCAATTCTAAAAATGTGGCAACTTGTGTTCAGGTTTTTTATGATAGGCCTACAAAGCTTGCTTTCTTCACATTAAGATGTATTTCACATCCTTCCAATGGGAAACATAAATGGTGATTAACTCTTCACACTAATTCAGAAAATAGTTTCTGGACTACATGCAGTGTTTTTTCAGGTATCTGCGTTGTTAGTGACAACAATTCAATTAACAGACAGGCATTGTAATTCTTTGTTACCACCCTCAACTGTCAATTGTTTACAAACACCCTAGTGTTGACACTCAACCGCTTTTAGATTCTGTTCACATATTAAAATGTGACAGAAACGATTGTATCAAAAAAAAAAAAAAAAAAAAAAAAAAAAAAAAAAAAAAAAAAAAAAACATCCTAATCAGACAATAAAGTACCCCCAGTTTGAAACTGTTTCAGAAAGTTCCCTGCAGTTAAAAAGCTACATGACATAGAGTGTACACAGATAATAAAATTTGCCAACAAACTTAATTTAAGCTCTCTTCATCAAGCAACGTGGAGTGACAAAATGTCAAACGTGTGCTCACTGGCCAAGATTTTTTCAGTCTTGGGGGAACACATCTTATTGAAAGTTTTGAGAATATTGCTAAGGTCATTAAATTAATTTGTATATGCTGGAGCATTTTAAACGTTAGCTCACTTGGTAGAAATATCCGTTTCAAGGATTTTTATCGTGGATGGATATATGGAAACATTTTCCTGATCGTGCGTTTGGATTATCCAGTGACACACATTTGGCCATATCAAATACCACTGATTCTCTTCTAGAAGTGACCAAGTATTGCACTGATGACTTGAATTTTGAATATAATTTTCCAGGGAAGGTTCAGACAGATGCTCTCAACAGATAAATCTGGTGCGCATCTTCACACAGCAAAGTTCACCTTCAACTGATCTCTGTGCAGCGCAGTTTCTCTGGCGAGGCTGCAGGTGCATGCCCAAGTAATTCAGATTTAACGAGCGCGTTTCCAGGCATAGAAAACAAGAAAAATTACAACGTAAATTTACACACACGGCTTTCAAAACAGAAACTTGAAATGATTGTCCCTATCAGCTTGAAAGGCAAGTCACTACTTTCTAATAATTCCCTACACCCTACTTCACCACTGAAGATGTCCGATATGTCACTTCTGTCCTCCAAAATATCGATCCTTTCGAGTTAACCCTTGTCCATCGTCAGTTCACACTAGCTGTTCGTTCCACATTAAAACAAAGTGCTACCACCATATCCACAACCGTTTCACTGGCCACAGCTTTAAACTCGAAGCTATAAAATTTTAATATGAATACCTTCAGTGGGTAACGCGTTTTTAAGTGGTGGTGGAGATTTACACAAAAAATATTTCAGAATGGGTGGAAGGTGCCAAACGGAAACAATCTTTCAGTTAACACACTAATTTATTCAAATTACATATTCATATCGAACACATTAAGAAAGGCTGTGAAATGCTTCACAAGCTCTGTACGTATCGGAATAATAAGAGCATGCTCTCAAACTAAAACAGTGACAGTAAACCGCTGATTCATCAAAATGCTCAAACATTCACTACAGCACGAAACGTCCGTGGTGTTAATTAATTCTGGTAATGTGGGATACCACTCCTCGTTCCAGTCTGTCAGGTAATACTTTACGTGACAAAGCGGTCCTCCAGCAACACCACTGTAAAACTACGCACAATGTAGATGACTTTAATCCATTAACTCTGGACTCCGTTCGTTTCCTAGTTGGCGCGCTGATTTCCATTGTCAACGTGTTCAGCTCATATGCATAAGTTGTGTACAGCTCCTTGTCTCTGCAAGTCTGCTGTTCTATGCATGTAACCACCGACTCTAATTATTTTCTCCCTGCAGTTATTTGCCACCAAGTACTGCATGCCAGCCAGTAGTGAAAAATGCATACATGAGCCCAATAGAGTGGATCCTACCAGCACACAAAATCCTTCCAAGACAACACATCGTGGTACAATGCCTGTTGCTTGACAGAAAGCTTTCCCGGTTCTAGAAAACGGCCACCGCCACTCTATCTCTGTAACATCGCTGACTAATTTATCATTGGCGTGTTTTTACTTCCAGCACTAACCTCGCATCAGAAGTCCTCTGAATTTGGAACGCAGCTGACGAGGCTAGGCCATTATTTCTGCAGGCCATGTTTAGTAGGATAGGGCCAGCATCAGCGCATTATGTTTGTGAGTTGCCTGCATCAGGAGCAAGCATACATTTAGGGGAAAACCTATTGTTCTCTTTTGATTGACAGGTTCTTAACCTATTGCTCTACGCCACTTTTGATATCAAATTAATTAATTAATCACGCCTCCCTCCCCTAGTCCCCCCCATCCCTCTGGAAACCTCCAACCCTCCCACTTCCCCCACTCCGAAAAAGCACATTTTCAGGCCTATTCTATTAATTCGGTTAACTAAGTAATTAAATTGATCAGTTAACTAACCCCTCCCCCTCTGGTAAATCCCCCAGCCCTCCCCTCCCACCCACACCTGAAAACTGGGATCTACATGCTGGAGAAGAAGGATCTCAAGACAGAAAATTCAATTACACAGCAAAGGGTATATTGTTTATTTATGAAATTCAATTTGCAGGGGCTGGATCTCTCTTGCTCATCATTCTCTGCTGTTTGAGGAGATACAGATCTTTTAAAATGCATCGAAAAGAATTCATTAAATCGATCGCTTTTTTTTATCCTGGTTGTGCATGGAATACCTTCAACATAACTCACCGCATGTAATTACCCTCTTAACATTTTTCTCACCGACTGCAGGGCATTGTGCACCCTCGCCCCTGACCGCTTTACCGTGTCAACTGCTTCGCGTATTCCCACATATGCAGGCTGCACAATTCTCACTGGGGCCCCATGACTGGCTGATCGAAAGTGGCACTAAACCCTGAAAAAAGGCGGCAGGTGCGGCACCCCTTTCATGTTCATACCTCAGAAATTCCTGTCAAAACACACAGTCTCTCTCCCAAGTGGCCACATTCTGTCACGTTTCTTTGCTTCCGATTGGTGTGTACTAGGATTGGAATATTTAACGGATTTGATCCTGAAACCACCAGGTTTCCAAAACCAACTGGTATTTTTCCCCTAGCTTCCTGTCGGTGGATACTGACACAGACAGATCATATGGTTGGAAGTCTGTTACATAGAAGGTAGCTGAAAATTTCAAATTTCAGCTCATTTGCCTGATATGTCCTTAAACAACCTGCGGAGGGTTTGGAAGCGAGTCTGGAAGCGAGGCAGGAAGCGAGTCTGGAATTTTCCGATCAACAGAATGCCACCACTTGATGCCATGTTTGGGCGCCACGAGATCAAAGGTGGCCGATATCCACCACCTTCAAGTAGCGCTGTCAGGTGGGAAGGCTTGTGTGTTCACACAAAGCTGAGGGCTATGCTGGCTGTGGGAACCTACAGTCGGTAGGGCCAGACTAAGTGTGTCCCACAACGACCTGTCATCCGACAGCCATTCCTTGTTCTTTCCCAACTCCCAGCCCCAGGTGTGATGCGATCTGTGCCGAGGGGTGCGTTGCACATGGGAAGATGTGTCATGAATGGAGCCTCAGGGATACCGGGCGACCTCCCTGAGTAATTAGCCTTGTAACATGTTGGGTTTCCATTAAGTGGACTGTTTAGTTTCCCAACTCTTGTGGGACCAAAATGGACACAAAAGAAAATAGCAATAGTTTGGGGCAAGTTGAGACCTCAGACAATCAAATATCGGGACTGGAACCAACGGAAAACATCCCCTCAGCTGAACAGGGGGCAGACCTGTTGAAGAAGTGGGAATTGTTAATAATACATTAGACCACATTAAGATCAAAGACTTGTCTGCGTCTCAGAGGAGGAAACTTCTTAGTGAACAAAAGCGGAGGGAACAAAAAGGCTTGAGCCCAAGACCTTCAAGAAAGGACTGACCCAGGGAAGTTGATGTACAAACGCCTTCTACATCGAGGGCAGGCAGTAAGAGAGCAAGGGAGGAATCTGACTCCCACTTCTCAGGATAAGCATATCCAGAAAAAGCCAAGGCAATAAATAGGGAAACAGACCTGTAGTACTGCATTGTCGGTTTTTAGGATGGGGGTTATCCAGCAAGGCTGTCAACTGGTCATCACCTTGCAGCAGGAGCAACTCATGCAGATGGATCCCTTTGAGAAGATTGGGGGGAGGGGGGGAGGGGAGGGGTGGACGCTGGTCCAGGACCGAAATTCAGGTGAGCCTATGTGGATTATGATACTCTTATCTTTGTCTGTGAGGAGGTGGGTACAGTGGACTGGCTTAAGGAAAAGGTGCCTCTAATATCACTGTGGGAGGATGGAAAGCTGCTGTTGGAGACAACAGCTGAGGTCTTCAGGACCGCAAAGATATTAATCTGGGTGCCAAAACTCCTTAAGGATACCTCTCCAGAGATTCTGATTGTGAAAACAGTTTCTCAAAACCCGAAAGTCTCGACAGAGGACTGGAAGGTAATCAACTGGAAGGTTGCACTTGTGGTGGAAGTCGGAGAAAAGTCCCTGAGGGCAACGCGGGAACAGGACCTGAGACTATTCCTGGGATTCTCGCAGATTGCCATCAGGGTAATCAAAAACATCAGAAGAGACAATGGCGGCAAGATGGAGACTGAATGTGCTGCAGATAAATCTGCAACACAGTAAAGGGGCCCATGCTGCTTTGAGCTGTCTTCTGTGAAGACAGGAAGTGGACGTGGCCCTGATTTAGGAACCTTATTTGTATAAATGGGATGTATTGGGCTTTGGAGGCACTGGAAGTAAGCTGATTTATGCTAGAAATATAAGAAACTCCAGAATGTGCATTTATGTAAAAAATGGAATCCCCTTCAAGCCAATGGCGGACTTTTGTTCTAGATAATTAGTGACCATCAGGATGCGGCAAATTGAGAAAGGTATCACGAGGGAGTATGTAATAGCCTCGGCATACCTTCCTTACCAGGACAGTGCTCCTTCTTCTCAGGAGGTGAGGAGACTGACAGAAGCCTGTGCACAGCAGGGTGACCAACTATTGGTTTGATGTGATGCTAATGCCCACAACTTAGTGTGGGGCAGCACTGACACCAACAATATAGGTGAGAAGCTTATAGAATTTCTTCTAGCCAATAATTAGAGATCCTCGATAGGGGTAAGGAACCGACATTTAGGAATATAAGAAGGGAAGGGATAATTGACATAACCTTCAGTTCCACTTTGATGTGTAGTTATGTCAAACAATGGCATGTCGCTTCAGAGCCATCCTCATCAGACCACATGTGAAGTAAGTTCGAGGTTGAAATGGGCATTAGACAGATCATGTCCTTTAGGAATCCCAGTAAAACGGACTGGGAGGTGTACAGAACGGACCTCGACTCAAGCCTGTCGGAAGTCAGTACTTGTAGTAATAGAGTTTGAGGAGGTAGCAGAGCCAGTTACCTCTGCCATCATGACCTCATGCCATGACATCTGCTCAGTCACCAAGAAGTGGATGAATGGGAATGTATCTTGGTGGAACAACAACCTGGAATCACAGAGGAAACAGGTATAAAGACCGTTTAACCTTGCGAGAATGAAAAGACAATGGGCAGAATATCGGGAGGCCCTTGTCAAATACAATAAGTTAAGCAAACGAAGCAGGCGTCCTGGAAGATATTCTGTGAGGAGGTAGAGGGTACAGCTGTTCAGGCTAGACTTCACAAAATCCTCACTAGGATACCAACTAATCCAGGAGGAACTTTAAGGAAAGAGGATGGGAAGTACATAAGGACAGTACATGAAACACTGAAACTACTCCTCAAGACCCTATTTCCTCAATGTACTCTGACAGACAACATAGACCAGGACGAGATCCCTGTGAGATATCGGTTTCCCGGTATTCAGAGGGAGAACTGGGATTCTGCCAGAGAAAGTGTTGACCATAATAAAATCCAGTTGCCGGGGGGAAAATTCCAACTATTCAAGTCACCTGGCCCAGATGGAATTTTTCCAGCACTCCTGCAACAAGCAGGTTATTTACGGTTAGCTTAGCATCAAGAATCATTCCTGATGTCTGGAGGGCAGTGAAGGTTGTCTTCATTCCAAAGCCAGGGAGATTTTATCATACCAAGGCCAAGGATATGAGACCAATCAGTCTGTCCTCCTTTCTTCTTAAAACATTAGAAAAAATATTCACGTGCATGTTAGGGAGAAGAGGTTAACTAGGGCCCCTCTACACATAAACCAACATGCATACCAACCTGGAAAACTGTGTGAAACTGCACTCCACCAACTTGTTGGGAAGGTGGAGAAAGCACTATACTTTAAGGAAATACCACTTTGCATCTTCTTGGACATCGAAGGGGCTTTCAGCAACATGACCTTCAAATCTGTGGTAAGGTAGCAGAGGTGCATGGCTTGGAGGTCACGATTTGCAGGTGGATTAGAGACATGCTTATTGGTAGAACGGTAGAAACCACCATTATACAACAAAAACGGCAATCAACACCAATAGATGTTATCCACAAGAAGGGGCCCTGTCCCCCCTATTGTGGAACCTTTTGTTGAATTAACTAATTGTAGAATTAAACTCTAGACAGTACTCTAGCTGGGGATACGCAGACGATCTTGTCATAGTAATACTTGGCAAATTTTTAAGTACAATCAGAGCTATGGCACAAGGAGCACTGAACATTGTGCAAAGTTGGTGCAGGAAAAAGGATCTAAAACTCAGTCCTAAGAAGACTTGTAGTACCATTTACAAAGAAACAGATCCAACATACATATTGGGATCTCAAGCTTTTCGATGAAACTCTACCAGTGAAGGGGACAGTGAAATATCTAGGGGTGAAGCTGGATGAGAAACTATTATGGACCTCTCAAAAGAGGAGCACCTGTTCCAAGGCGACACGTACTCTAATGAATACCAGGGGAGCTTGTGGTTAAAACTGGGGCTTAAGCCCCAAGACTATGTACTGGATATACACCATGGTAGTAAGACCTATGATCACTTATGGGGCTACACCGTGGTGTAAAAAGATAGAACAGCAGGTAGCTAAGGAGCTTGCTAAGGTGCAGAGATTGGCCTGCTTAGCCATTACGGGTGGGATTAGCAGCACACCCACTGCTGGGATGCAGACCATGCTAGACATGCCCCCATTACACCTGTGGGTAAATATAGTGGCAGTAGCTGGAGCACACAAAGACTGGCAAAAACTGGAACTCACTGGGGTAGATTCAGCATTAACGTATGCGACTGCAAATAGTGTAATTTTTAAAGTTTGTTTCTGTTTCTCCATTTCGAGGATCATTTATCTGGCATTTTTTCCTGGTTATTTTTGTTGCTGTTCAACAGAATTTTCTCAATCGTTGTGTTTTTTTGTTCTTTCTTATTTTTAATTTTGAGTGACAACATTATTCATATATAAAAAAATATTTTTCGTTATTGTCTTTTTGAATAGTTTGGATTTAATCACAAAAATGGCATCAATATTCATCTTCATAAGATAGGAATATGTATTTGTCATGTAATAGTCAAATATACTTAATAATTAGATACAAAAGTAATCTAACTACAAATGATGAATACATGCCGACTGTAATGTAGTCCTGTCTTGCCTGGAAGGGGTCGATAAAATATTAGGTGGAACATGACTCTAATTTTTTCAGTTTATTTCCATATCAAAAAGCAGACAATTAATAATCAAAACAAAATGATACTCAAATACTCTCATTGACAATTAATACTTCATACACAATAATGACAACCTGTGGCAATTTCTTATTAACATTTGATACTGGCAACCAGTGGAAAGTAAATCTGATGAATCTTTCCCGAGGGTCAGGGGGAAACTAAGAATACTCAGGCAAGTACTCTGTTATTTATCTCAAATTGGTTTACATAGAATAAAACTATTCAAGATAGTATGTAGAACTGTTGAATGCATTACATCACATCTGCTGTAGATTTTGGAGACAAACTGTCCTGCCTTCGCAAGGCAAATCTTCAGAGTGAAGCTTTGAAATTGCAAAAAAATTACGAATTTATTTGGCATTCCACATAGCTCATGGTAGCGGTCCAGCCTCATCATAATGCAGCTGTGACCTCAGTCAGTGGCAGCACCGGCGGCTCTCTCCTGGGACTAAGAGTTGAATGTCCCAAATATTTTCTGAGTACCCCAAACGCATCAGATCAGTTGGTGGCTGAGGCGATGGAGTAGTAGCAGAAGTGCTCCAAGACAAACTCTCGCTGAAATGGGTAACGAGACAAGACGAGACGAGACAAATAAGTGAATCAAGTGATTTCTATGTGAAAGAGTCCAACAAGGAAACTTCACTTTATCACATTTCTCGTTACATGCTTAAATTGCGTGGTTGGCCTATCCGCTGGATAGGTCAGGAGTCCACTACACGCAGCAAGCGGCCTCACGGGTAGCAGGGGTTGTGTGGCGTGGACTGGGCGGTTTCTTGGGTTATATGGCCTCGGGCAAGTACAGAAAGGGCAACAGCCTCAAAGGGTGCGGGGCAATGTCAGGACATGCGGGGACCAAGCAGCAGTCGGTATTGTAATTGTAAACTGTCGAAGCTGCTTTGGTAAAGTACCGGAACTTCAAGCGCTGATAGAAATCACCGAAGCTGAAATCGTTATAGGTACAGAAAGCTGGCTGAAGCCAGAGATAAATTCTGCCGAAATTTTTACAAAGGTACAGACGGTGTTTAGAGAGGATAGATTGCATGCAACCGGTGGAGGAGTGTTCGTCGCTGTTAGTAGTAGTTTATCCTGTAGTGAAGTAGAAGTGGATAGTTCCTGTGAATTATTATGGGTGGAGGTTACACTTAACAACCGAGCTAGGTTAATAATTGGCTCCTTTTACCGACCTCCCGACTCAGCAGCATTAGTGGCAGAACAACTGAGAGAAAATTTGGAATACATTTCACATAAATTTTCTCAGCATGTTATAGTCTTAGGTGGAGATTTCAATTTACCAGATATAGATTGGGACACTCAGACGTTTAGGACGGGTGGTAGGGACAGAGCATCGAGTGACATTATACTGAGTGCACTATCCGAAAATTACCTCGAGCAATTAAACAGAGAACCGACTCGTGGAGATAACATCTTGGACCTACTGATAACAAACAGACCCGAACTTTTCGATTCTGTAAGTGCAGAACAGGGAATCAGTGATCATAAGGCCGTTGCAGCATCTCTGAATATGGAAGTTAATAGGAATATAAAAAAGGGAGGAAAGTTTATCTGTTTAGCAAGAGTAATACAAGGCACATTTCAGACTACCTAACAGATCAAAATAAATTTCTGTTCCGACACTGACAATGTAGAGTGTTTATGGGAAAAGTTCAAGGCAATCGTAAAATGCGTTTTAGACAGGTACGTGCAGAGTAAAACTGTGAGGGACGGCAAAAACCCACCGTGGTTCAACAACAAAGTTAAGAAACTACTGCGAAAGCAAAGAGAGCTTCACTCCAAGTTTAAACGCAGCCAAAACCTCTCAGACAAACAGAAGCTAAATGATGTCAAAGTTAGCGTAAGGAGGGCTATGCGTGAAGCGTTCAGTGAATTCGAAAGTAAAATTCTATGTACCGACTTGACAGAAAATCCTAGGAAGTTCTGGTCTTACGTTAAATCAGTAAGTGGCTCGAAACAGCATATCCAGACACTCCGGGATGATGATGGTATTGAAACAGAGGATGACACGCGTAAAGCTGAAATACTAAATACCTTTTTCCAAAGCTGTTTCACAGAGGAAGACCGCACTGCAGTTCCTTCTCTAAATCCACGCACAAACGAAAAAAGGGCTGACATCGAAATAAGTGTCCAAGGAATAGAAAAGCAACTGGAATCACTCAACAGAGGAAAGTCCACTGGACCTGACGGGATACCAATTCGATTCTACACAGAGTACGCGAAAGAACTTGCCCCCCTTCTAACAGCCGTGTACCGCAGGTTTCTTGAGGAGCGTTAGGTTCCATAGGATTGGAAAAGAGCACAGGTAGCCCCAGTCTTCAAGAAGGGTCGTCGAGCAGTTGCGCAAAACTATAGACCTATATCTCTGACATCGATCTGTTGTAGAATTTTGGAACATGTTTTTTGCTCGAGTATCATGTCGCTTTTGGAAATCCAGAATCTACTCTGTAGGAATCAACATGGATTCCGGAAACAGCGATCGTGTGAGACCCAACTCGCTTTATTTGTTCATGAGACCCAGAAAAATATTAGATACAGGCTCCCAGGTAGATGCTATTTTCCTTGACTTCCGGAAGGCGTTCGATACAGTTCCGCACTGTCGCCTGATAAATAAAGTAAGAGCCTACGGAATATCAGACCAGCTGTGTGGCTGTATTGAAGAAATTTTAGCAAACAGAACACAGCATGATGTTATCAATGGAGAGACGTCTACAGACGTTAAAGTAACCACTGGCGTGCCACAGGGGAGTGTTATGGGACCATTGCTTTTCACAATATATATAAACGACCTAGTAGATAGTGTCGGAAGTTCCATGGAGCTTTTCGCGGACGATGCTGTAGTATACAGAGAAGCTGCAGCATTAGAAAATTGTAGCGAAATGCAGGAAGATCTGCAGCGGATAGGCACTTGGTGCAGGGAGTGGCAACTGACCCTTAACATAGACAAATGTAATGTATTGCGAATACATAGAAAGAAGGATCCTTTATTGTATGATTACATGATAGCGGAACAAACACTGGTAGCAGTTACTTCTGTAAAATATCTGGGAGTATGCGTGCGGAATGATTTGAAGTGGAATGATCATATAAAATTAATTGTTGGTAAGGCGGGTAACGGGTTGAGATTCATTGGGAGAGTCCTTAGAAAATGTAGTCCATCAACAAAGGAGGTGGCTTACAAAACACTCGTTCGACCTATACTTGAGCATTGCTCATCAGTGTGGGATCCGTACCAGATCGGGTTGACAGAAGAGATAGAGAAGATCCAAAGAAGAGCGGCGCGTTTCGTCACAGGGTTATTTGGTAACCGTGATAGCGTTACGGAGATGTTTAGCAAACTCAAGTGGCAGTCTCTGCAAGAGAGGCGCTCTGCATCGCGGTGTAGCTTGCTCGCCAGGTTTCGAGAGGGTGCGTTTCTGGATGAGGTATCGAATATATTGCTTCCCCCTACTTATACCTCCCGAGGAGATCACGAATGTAAAATTAGAGAGATTAGAGCGCGCACGGAGGCTTTCAGACAGTCATTCTTCCCGCGAACCATACGCGACTGGAACAGAAAAGGGAGGTAATGACAGTGGCACGTAAAGTGCCCTGCGCCACACTCTGTTGGGTGGCTTGCGGAGTATAAATGTAGATGGGTGTAGAACCTTCCAAGCTCCAACTGGTCAAAATGCTGCTTAGAGAGCTTGGGTACCTTTTCACGAGCTCATAAGTAATAGTCCCACTACAGTCACTAATGAGGTTGCTGCCTACTGTTGTAGCCTATGATGAACTAAACCCACTCTGCGAGTAAGCTGACAGACAGCAATCTGGATGGTAGAGCGAGTGATTGAGGCCCTCAGGTCAGTGGCGGCGACCTAAATACATGCTGTCAAGACGGCGTTGGCGGCTTGTTGCCTGTGGGTATGTCTCTGGCCTATCCCATGAAAGGCGTGCTTGATTCAGTGTCTACCACCGATCTTCATGCTTCATCTTTGCCGACGGGTGTGCTGGCGACAGCTTACGACAGCACAGAATGACCCAATGACTGTATGTGTTACGTACTTGCTACAGGATTTTGTAACTGCTGTCCATCTGCAAGGTGGCGCCCTAGGGAGTCACACAGGTGAGTGCACAGCTTGTCCGGGGCAAGAACCTCCCGTCTTCGCTAGCCTTCTAAAAAAAGATTAGCAAGGTTCCTGACTGTTCTGGCATTTGTCTCTGTATCCATGACAGCCTATGAGCCTCCAAAATATTTCCTTATTTGCAGCTAGCAAGTAATTCTGTTTTTGATAGTTAGGGAAGCTGGCAATAACTCATACATTCACTATAAATTTATTTCTTCGATTTCAATTAATTATTCAGGTCAAGAGTGGATCTCTAATATGTATTTATATGAATTTACGTATTTTGCAGGGCTTTTCCGAAAACTGTCCTGTAACACTACCAACCGTTCCTGATACCATTTTTGTAATAAATATGAAACGTAGTTCTCTACGCTCTATATGCTCTCAAACTCATCAAATTATTTGGATAAAGAATTTTTTTTTTAATTTTGCCCATTCTTCGTCAAATTTCTGACTAGAAACCAAAATAATTTTATTGTGACAGAAATATATTTATTAGTATTTAATTAATTTACTGTTGGTTTGTTTTTAGTTGTCTGCATATTCTTCAACGTCGAGTCTTAGAGTAAGTGGTAACAACTGCTCTAACAGCTGGATAAGACATGAATTAAACTCCCAGGTGCATAGCACTGGTGTGAAATAAATGGAAATCTACGATACTTGCCTTGCAGACAGGCCGTTCGCACTCTCCGTCCATTACATGTCTTCATATCGCTATTCTGCAGATGAGATATAATCGTAGCTTACATTCGAAAATTTCGCTCGCAGCATACTGGTGGAACTTCTTACGTACGTCGCAGTCAACAGTATTCCACACACGCAATGATTAACGACGGACGCGTCACAAACTGAGGTATGGCTTCCTTTTATGTCACGAAGCCTCACATATCTCTTTGTCGGCGACAGGGAGCAATGCGCACAGAGTTCGCACATAATTCTAGACTCGTTTCCTGGCCACAACTGTCAATTGGTGACATCCGTTACGGTACCATATCGGCAATAATTCCCCCCTCCTTAACAACCGCCCATGCATTACTCTTTCGCGGATCCGTTAAAGGACGGGAGACTCCGCGAATCGTCTTTTTCAATTTGCCGCGAGACACCGCCAGAGACAATCGCGCGGGACGTGACGGCGCAATATGGCAATTAACCGGCCGCTGCGAAAGACGCGGCAGATTAACTGGCTAGGTGCTCATTGTTGTCCGCGGTGCGGCCATTGTTACAGTTCCGCTGTCGCCGGACCCAATTAGCGGGCAGCGAACATCAAAGAGCTCGCTCGCGGCCCGTTCTATCGGCGGCGGGAGGGGGCCTGCAAAAAGGGACGGCGGAGGCGCTGCGCGCCGCGGCTGGACGCGCCGGGGGAGCGGCGAGGCGCACAGCGGCCGCGCCGGCAATTTATGCGGAGCGCTCGCTCGGTGGCGATCGGCTGCCTTCGATGTGCCAGCGCGGGCTATTAATTAATTTCCGAGACGAGTCGGGACGGGACGGCGTGCGTGAGAACCGCGGGCAGCGCTGCTCGCGAGCCCTCTCTGCATTCGGCCCGCGTCCGCTCGCCACTTGCCGTGCTCTAATTGGCCGGCCTTGTAGGGACCGCCGCTTCGCGCATACTAAAGCGCACCGAGCCACCTGGCCCCGGCGCCGGCGGCCGGGGCGCCGCCGATGGCACGGGCCCCGCAGAGCTGCCAACGGGCGCTGTTGTCCGGTCACAGTGGTTGAGACGACAGACTGAGCACCCTCAAACGAAGTCTATCCGAGCGCTACTTTTTGCTTATACGGCCCGAACTCCGTGGATAGAATGGGGAGAAAATCGTCGCAACTTTCCTGTGTCCGCACGATACACAATTAAGCAAAATTTTGTCTTCTTACTTCCATTAATTTATCACGTAGACAATAATCATTATCTAAATACACCGGCAGTAAAACGCAACAGCCAATAAATGATGTGCAGTTATTTACTTAGCCAAAGTGGTGCACTTCAACCAATTTTTTTGAAACGGGTATGTTATTGGCGTTGCTTTGTGAGCAAACAATGAAGTATTGATTGTTTAGTGCTCTAGCCTCAATTGCTGTTTCCCAAGCAATCTGAAAAACACGTAACCGAATGTGAGTGAATAATGTTTTCCTGCTCTTGTAGGGCTTATTGTTGTACCCCGGATTGTTCCCCTTTCAGTCAGACGTATTTGTAGGATATTTCTGTGGTTGTCGTAATCGGCTTTGTGAAGTAAACATGCCGTTAAGCCCTGAACAAGCAGCGAAAGCTGTTGCTTTGGTGGAAGATAGTCGTAGCATGAATTACATTACAGAAGTGTTGAGGACTCCACCTTTCACGATTTCCAGAACTGTACGAAGGTACAGGGAAACAGGAGGTTTTGTAAGGAGACCAGGAACAGGCCCGACAAGAGCAACATTGGAGAGAGATGACCGCTTTCTTACAACTACAGTTCTCCGCAACTATCACACCGCCGCTAATGAAGCACGAAATCGATTCCAACAGGCTCGAAGGGTCAATGTTAGTGAGAGAACCATTCGAAGAAGCCTGGAAGAAGCTAATCTTCAGTCCAGAAAACTTGCTAAAGGGCCGGAACTCACCGGAGAGCATTGCACAGCTCGACTACGTTTCGCAAGGGAACATCTTGGCTCAACAGTACGACACTGGGATCAAGTGTTGTTCTCCGATGAGTTGCGATTTGGCCTCTGATCAGCTGATGGAAGAGAGAGCGTCTGGAGAAGGCCAGGGGAAAGATATTCTCCTTGTACATTCTCTTCCACGATGCCTTTTCAGGGTGGTTCTGTGATGGTGTGGGGAGAAATGAATACAGCTGCAAGCACGGATTTGATCTTCGTGGAGCATGGGTGCCTTACCGCAGATCGGTATGTGAAGGGAATCCTTCTGGAGCACGTTGTGTCTTTCATTCCATTTATTAGTGATGATTTTACACTAATGGACAACAATGCATGCCCACCTGTTGTGAGGATTGGATGAAATAGGGATTAATCTTAAGGGTTGGCCTGCTTTAAGTCCTGATTTGAATCCTATTGAGCACCGTTGGGACTAGCTACAGAGAAGATCCCATCAGCACTATCCAGAGACCCTACAGGATCTACGGAACACCCTCCTGGAAGAATGGGATATGATCATCAACAGGACGTTGCCGCATTAGTCAGGAGGATGTACGAAATCTTGAATGTGTTAATTTATGCAACAGGTGGCAATACACGACTTTGAAGGTGTGAACAGGGGTCTCCGAGATGGGCTTCGAGGTCTGTAAAGTAAATTGCGAACTGTATTACATCAAAACAGACGTGCATTAGCTTTATGAGCGTACTCAAAATTTCCGAATTTGTTTATAATCGCCTTTCTTTTTTCATTGTTGGTCACTTAGATGGGACCGTAGCATAATATTCCATCATAAGATAGTGGATTAGTCTCATAAAAGCGTCATAAATTTAAAACAAATTTCACGTTTTGTAAGAAACTAAAGTGTTACGTTTTTCGTGCCGGTCATTGTAATACTTAAATGTAAATCATGTCCTCTTAATCCCTAAACTGCAACGCGAAAGTTACCAAACGCATAACGGTAATGGTTTGTTCTCAATTGTAATAAGATTTACGAAACGCAGCGAAATTTTCCCCTGAAATACTGGGCTATGACTGGCATGCATAAGCCAGCATGCGTGCCTAATGTTTCAAATGGCTCTGAGCACTACGGGACTTAACTTCTGAGGTCATCAGTCCCCTAGAACTTAGAAATACTTAAACCTAACTAACCTAAGGACATAAGACACATCCATGCCCTAAGCAGGATTCGAACCTGCGACCGTACCGGTCGCGTGGTTCCAGACTGAAGCGCCTAGAACCGCTCGGTCACAGAAGCCGGCTGTGCCTAATGTTTCAAAACGCCGCGCATAAAAATGGAATTTTCCGGTGCCAATACCTCGGAGTCTGTTGGTGATGACAAGCTAGAGTCACCCGGCGGGTGGGGGATTATCCCGCCTTGGTACTGAGTGCTTGTGGTCATCATCATCTCACCATCATCAGGGAAGTGGTGAGACTGGAAATGGAGGGATTGGGAACTTGTACGGGCGCTGATGACCACGATGTTGAGTGCTCCACAAAACAACATCATCATCATCAAGAATCAGTTATTCATTTGCGGTTCCTCGGAAAACCCGAAAAATAGTGTTTTTTACTATATGTTCCACGTTACTAGGGGACCAAAACCCAGCCTAGTATTCCAAGACGGCTATGCACAGCAAATGACAAAAATTTTTGCGATATGTTCCGAAGACCCAGATATCACACAACTTCGAGAATTTTCGATATATCTTTATCCGCTTCCGAGACACAGTGGTTCAAAGTTACCTCACTTGTACATGTAAAATCCAGTGTGATGCGAAACTTTGTTTATGAAGAGACGGAGCACAGAGAAAAATGGTTCAAATGGCTCTGAGCACTGTGGGACTTAACATCTATGGTCATCACTCCCCTAGAACTTAGAACTACTTAAACCTAACTAACCTAAGGACATCACACAACGCCCAGTCATCACGAGGCAGAGCACAGAGAAATAGGCTGTAAGGTGTCTCGGCTATCACCTGCGAAACCCATGTTGTGGTATCTGTAATCATCTCGGAACCCACGATAAAGCATTGAAGCACACGCAAAACTTTTTTGGGAGTAAAATCCGGTCTGGAGTGTAAAACTAGTTTTCCCTTATTTCAGTTTCACGTATTTTAAGCTATCTAAATTTTACTGATCAATACATTCCTTTTCAAATGCTGCAGCAGGGAAAAGAAGAGAACCAGCGGAAAAATGTTCGTATATAAGCAGAAAAAATGTGAAATGATCCTGTTCATTTAAAAAACTGTGACAGAAAAGTGGGTACAAGATGCCTCATTCTACATTTCTCAGCACCTTCAGAAATTGTTCCAAAAATTTTTTATTCTCGGAGAAAAGAATACAGTGGCAGTGGCAAAAAGACGGATAAATAATAAACAGCAGACAGTGGTTGTTATGTTAGAGCAAGAGCGAAGCAGAAGAAGCCAATGTAAGAGAAAGAGAGGGACAGGGTGGCAGCGGAACGGTACCCAGTTGACAGTGACAGAACAGTGATAGGAGAAGAGTGAAGGAGAAAGTGCCCGTGGGCGGGGGGGGGGGGGGGGGGGGGAGGGAGGAGGGAGGCTGACTGTAGCAGCAGGACAGAACGAGGGGCTGTGTCTGTGACACAGGAACACTGACAGAGAGACACAAACTATGAGTTGGGCCGAATGAGTGAGTGAGAAAGGGCAACCGGAAGTGGATGGGTACGAGCGACTTAACAGCATGTGAGTGAGGTGCAGTTACGGGAGCATGTGTGAGTTTCAGGTGAATTGCATGTTAAAAAAGCGCCAATATGATTGCATACCAAAATTTTTTGGAAAATTTCAAAGCTGCTGAGGAATGTAGAACGAGGCAGCTGGTACCCCACTTTTCAACCAGAGTCTTTTAAATAAAAAGGAATATGTTCGCATTTTTTGTGCTCCGATGGGAGCAATTTTCCGCCGGTCTAAATAATACTTGAATATAAGTCATGTTCTATTCTCTGAACTGTAACACGAAAATTATCAAACTCCTGGCAGTAATATTCTGCTCTGAAGTGTAATACGAGTTAAGAAGTGCAGTGAAATTATCCCGTAAAACACTGAGGTGTAATAAAGAAATCTAGAAGTCGAACGTCCCGAACCTTATAACGAATTACGTTCTGAAACTTGGCCAGTTGGAAAATTAACCTCGCTTTGTATGTGTAACAAATGTTTTGCCCAATGGGATTTGTCTGTTCCTTTGTAAATTAACCTCGCTCTGTATGTGTAACAAATGTTTTGCCCAATGGAATTTGTCTGTTCCGTTGTTCATGGCTCCATTAGGAGGTGAATTTATCTTGCAAGCTCAAAGAAAAGCATTCATATTGCTCTTTACGTTGTGGGCATCTATGTGGTGTGCCTAATGTTCACCATTCCAGCAAAATCGGCGCGTTTGTGGAGGGCAACGCCTGTTGCTGGTGTCCCACTAAAGCTGCAACCTTCCACGTCGTCACGCGCTCGGCGGGTATGCAGTCTCTCTTCGTTGCGTGGTGTGATAAGATGTGCAACTGATCCAGAACAGTGACTGTTGGTGGTAGCGATTGCCAGGGACGGCCTCTTTGAACTAGTAGGCCTTTTCAGTTTGGATGTTGTAGTTCGGATTCCTGCGGTCCTGGAACAAGGTGGACAATGGATTCTTGCAGAGTTTTCATTCATGAATAAAGCGAGCAGCAAATTAAAATTGCAGCTGTTGTTTTACACTGCTTGTCTTTCACCTTGGCTGTTACCAGTGAAGGTTGCTGCAGTCCTTGTCACATCCTTCAACTGGGATCTGAGTCGATACTTTGATTGTACGGTGTATATCCACTCGGGTTCAGGCATTAATGTGTGTTCGGTTAAAATTGTGGATGTCGTGATGAGAAGGCTTTGCATTAGGCAGTTCTTAATTTAACTGTTTATTAAGTTGATTGCTGTGTGAGAGTGTGCCGGTATCTTCTTGTTATAGAGTTGTATAGTCTTGTGGTGAACGATGGATGTGTTAACCCGCCTTGGTTCGTGTTTGAACACTGATTTGAGGATTGCTTGTCTGTGGTTAAAATTTGTTAAGATACCTGGCCATTGTTGTGGATGGCCTATCCTGTGGGTGTGCCGGAACATTGGTTTATGTTTTCAGTGCTTACTATTGCGAACGGCGTTAGTAGCCGCTCTTATGGTTGTTGGCTTTGTTACACATAATAAAGGGCCTGCTTCCTAGTTCCATATTGTAAGCTACATGTAGCGTGGCCACATTCAGATACAATGAGTCGGATCTGTATTTCTAGGCTAAGGATCTGAATGTTGCATGGGCCTAGCACCTGATTATCACGGCAGTTTTTACGCATGAGCCTGGGCAGGCTACTCTACGTAAATTAAGTTATTATTATCAAGGCTGGTGCCGAAAACCTATAGCTGTCTTGTATTATGTTTTCCGCAAGGCGCGCTAACCACTGTAAGTACTACTTTAATGGTGTGGCTAAATACACTAGCGACCCAGATTCGTAAATGCAATTAGTTAGACACTGGGTCTCGTTTGAATGACTAGTGTAATTGATTCTTAGTATATGTGTTTCCTCATGTATATGCTACGTCGTCGAGGTGTCATGCAAGTGTCTCTGTGCCCGAGACTGATCAGCAACATCTGCAGATATATCTTTCAAATGTGATCCACCGTTATTTATGTTTGATTTTCAAATTTAAAGGCTTAACAAATGTAAAGTAATTAAAATTGTTGGAGATCTTATTGTGATATGGTACCTAGCCACAGAGATCTTTTTTAATCATGGAAACATTTTAAGATATGTACTACATTTATCAGTTACAAATTTTTAAGAGTCCTAGTATCCAGATCTAAATATCGCAGTCGGTATTGAATTTTGAAGTTGCGTAATTGTAATTGCGAGATATTTTAAGCTGCAGAGAGAATCCTTGCCAAATAGTCTAGAGTTCGTAAATCACAGTGTTTTGGTAAATGAATTTAACCTACTTCCTCCCTTTTATGGCAGACGCCAGAAAATGAACTGTTGCTGGTGCTGCCAGTTAAGGGCCTGCGTCTTATATGTATCCTGTTTCGGCATATACTGCTGGTCCTTGACGCATGAGTCTATTACAGCTGGAGTCGTGTGGTGCAGTTACTCCCTCTCTGCCAGGAAGAAGAGGTTCCAGAAGATCCGCGTAGATTCTACTTCTTAAATCAAATTTGATAAGGAAGTCCAGCTCAACCGTATCAGTCAAATAAACCCATCTCTCCACTCCTTAAACATATACTGCAACAGAGGTACGAATTCGACAAAATGTTTGGTAGATTCCGGAGGTTTCTGGTGCCACATGTCTATGCACAGATCACGCAGTCCCCTTAAATTACGGACATGGCGCTATCGTCCAGTAGCATCCCTGATCAGTTACATCTGGTTTTGATCAGGTTCATATACTGTTCAGGTCATGAAATTGGGTTCATTATCATGCCGCGCAAACCACACTAGCATGATTCTTTCAAGGTGAGTGCTGGAGGA
Source organism: Schistocerca cancellata (assembly GCF_023864275.1). Lineage (NCBI taxonomy): Eukaryota > Metazoa > Arthropoda > Insecta > Orthoptera > Acrididae > Schistocerca > Schistocerca cancellata. The sequence goes on from NC_064628.1 coordinate 486,336,836, forward strand.
TGACATCGCCGTCAGGGAAGACAAGACACCTGAAAGTCTTCAAACGGCTAGCAATACATCTCAAGTACTCCATAACTGTTGTGTTCCCATCGAGATCCCTTGGAAGCCCAGATGAACTGCCCCCACGGCGTACAACGACCTGCGACTGTGGCGCAGTGCATGTTTGGAGGAGAAGCTAGCCTGGATGACAGTATCAGACAAGACCGTAGAATGGGTGAGCGTAACAAGAAACGTGATTCATCCGACCAAACGAAATCGTAACCGATGATGTCGTTGGGTCTGTATGCAAACCCTCAGCGGTCGTCTGCTCCGAACTGCCATGTTCAACAGCTTGAGCTCAACGATGTTTTCCGAAACAATTTCACTCGGCCTTCAATCTGGCACATACATCTTATCCTTCTTTGCAGAGTGGGCGTGCCTCCGACATCTACGTCCTGTGTTGGGGAGTGGACGCCAAACACATTTTCATCTATTCGTGGCTTCACCGCGCTTCAGTCACTTTCCAGTGACAGTAGCACACGAACAGCAGACTAGCTTCGTTGCTACTGACAAGGTCGTTCCCAGCCGCTGGGCCTTGATAAACTACCCTTCGTAAAAGGCGATTATCTCAGTAGATAAGCCCATCTGCGGCCATTGCCGTGGCTAGAATGGTTCCCCATACGTCTCAGCTTTGCTTATATACTTTCCTCAGCATTTTACGTGCCCGTAGCGCCACCGGGTGGCATTCAGTCCTGCGGCGGGCGCTGGTCAAAGTGTATTGGTTCATCAGTGTACATCAGCAACATCAGAAAATTGTGGGAGAACTAATGTTGGAAGACATGTTATATAGCAATGGTTGTTTTACTAGCAGTTCTGTCATGGTATACATAACCAACAGTAATTTCCTGTTAGTGACAAAGTAATTTTCCGCTATAGTATTTTGCAACAAATGATGATAATAGTACACCCAAGTCCGCTAACAAAATATAAATGGTCCAGTGAATTTAATGTGACCACCGACTATGTTCGACGTCAACTGGAATTAACCACTCACAGATGGCAGGTGACTGTATTAGCAGTGGCGGGTATATAAAGTGTGTCGCGGGACGTAGAAAACTGCTCAGTCGTTGTCGTAATGCGGAAAAGGGAGCCATTTACCTGACGTACAAAAGAACATGATTACCGAATTTCGAGCCAAGGGTGGAATTACTTCCTAAACGGCTAAGTTTGTTAATTCTTCCCGTGACGCAGTGGTTCAAGTATACCGTTCATGACAAAATGGCGCTTTTCAAACCTGGCGCCGTGGTAACTGTGGTGCACCACAGGCTACAAGTGACAAGGGTGAACGACGGCTGTGGAGATGTGTACCGTTGAACAGGAGTGCAGTTGCCGTGCGGTCTGCGGCGCTGCAGTCATGGACTGTGCGGCTGGTCCTGGCGGAAGTTCGAGTCCTCCCTCGGGCATGGGTGTGTGTGTGTTTGTCCTTAGGATAATTTAAGTAGTGTGTACGCTTAGAGACTGATGACCTTAGTAGTTAAGTCCCATAAGATTTCACACACATTTGAACTTTTTTTTTTTTTTTTTTTGGAGTGCAGTTGACCGCCCAGGTGAACAAGAGGCTATCAGTATTGTCTCTTTAACAACCATTCAGTGAATGTTGCTGTGTATGTGTCTCTGTAAGAGGCGCCTGGTTCATGTACCACGGCTGTTCCTAGCCAACGAACACTGGAATTTACATGCCGCTATCGCAACTGGACGTCTACTGAATAGAGACAGTCGAACTTTTCAGATGAATCATGTTTTATGCTCAATCGGACAGATGGCCGTTGGTGTGTGCGGCGTCAAAATTCTGAAAGCAAACACACTGTAACAATCGTCGAAAAGGTACAGGCCGGAGGAGGGAGCATTATGGTGTGGGGAATGTGGTATTCCCAAGATAATCTCGTCATTTTGGAAGGCAGAATGGATCAATACAGGTATACTTCTACCGCCTTGGACGATGTCCATCCCTACATGCAGTAGATTTTTCCTCCACATGATGGCATCTACCAGCAGGATAATGCAACATGTCAGACAACTCGCAAAATGCGTGCGTGGTTCGAAGAGCCCCAGGATGAGTTTATAGTACTCTCCTGGCCACGAAATTCCCCGGCCTTAAACCCAGTCGAGAATCTGTGGGACAACCTCTACTGGACTGTTCGCACCCTGGATCGTCATCAGAGAAACCTAGCGAAGATGGCAACGTCACTGGAATCGGATTGGCTCTACATCTCTGTCGGTACCGTCCAGAACCTCATTGATCCCTTCCTGCACGTTCCGAAGCAGTCCGTGCTGCAAAAGGTGGTTATTCAGCCTTGCGACAGGTGGTCATATTAATGTGACTGGACAGCGTATATAGCAATATGTCCTCTCTTGGGTACAAATTTTTGCAGACGAATCTCTGTATGTATGTCTTTAACATGTCATGTTCACTTTCATACAAATTGTTTACCGTTCCCTCTAGGGCTCTGTTCCTAATGATCAGTCCGTCGATGTGACTATAAATCCAATCTTCCTTTCTTTTCGTTTATCCCTGTTTCATCATATTTATATCCTCGAAAATATTGTTCCTCCCTCCATGTCCTTCCCTTTTTGCCTCCCTCTCGCCTTCCCTCCTTCATTCGGTCCCTCACTCTCTCTCCCTCTCTGTCTCTCTTTCTCTCTCGCTCTCTCGCTCTCTACTCTCTCTCTATTTATGACTTCTATTTCCCTCCAACTATTGCAGGCACGCGAGCGAATACACACACACACACACACACACACACACACACTGAGTATGTTACCTATATAGTTTATGTAGGCTGTTACAAAGGTACTGAAAATGAGCAAATGTAAGAACTGCGTGAAACGAAAGAACACTGATTCGCAAGTCAGAGACGTGCTTGATTTAACTATACAAACAAGCTGTCGCATGTAAAGAGCGACAGATTCATCATTCTCTGCTGTTAACTCTTTTGTCAAACTGTAAATCGAATCCCACAAGAAAAAGAGAAGATATAAGAAATTTTAGCTCCGGAATTCTAATCAACGTCTGCTAGAAACGAGCGAGGTAGCGCAGCGATGAGCCGCTGAACTCTCATTAGGGAGGAAGTGGAGAGGGCGGTTCAAACCCCTGTTCGATCACCCAGAGCTCGGTTTACTGTAGTTTCCACGAATCGCTTAACCAAATACCAGTTCCTGTGCAGAGGGAACATCCATTTTCCATCGTCATCGTTCCCTGAACCGAGCTTCTGCACTGCTTGTAATAACACCTCTTCGACGGCATGTTGATCTCTAATCTAAACTCCTTGAACGAACTCATTATCTTGTCTCACTTTGAACTATGATCCCGCAGAAAGAAATGGAACCAATGTTGCACGATGCACGTCAAGCACTTTACAAGTGTGTCATTTACATAAAGGAGCGATATACACGTGGTATACATTCAGCTGAAAATTCTACCATGAAAGTGGTCACTAAAAATGGGGAAGGTGAAGTATATGAAAAACGAGAGTACGATAATCTACCGATAGGTAACAGCTTTCTACTTCATTTATTTTCGCGAGGAATGTTTCAGTTTTCAGAAATAGAGTGAAATGCTGTACTGCAAAATTCGTATGCAATGCATCAAAAGGTGATCGTAGCACATATTTCGATATTTTGATATTGATGCGAGCAACTCACGTTCTACTTGTGTTCATCTTATAGTCGTATCTGTCCCCTTATCCCCATGAGAGTTACAAAAATACTGTCCCTTTTTTTGTTCGCCTACAGTTAGACTTGTGGTACATGACTCTTACAACGCAGGGTTAATTCTGTGTAGTGATGAGAAGTGCTAACATCTCATGGATTTCTACATATTACTTTTTTTAGGAATTTGCGTTTGTGATGACGAAGCAATATCACAGGTAACACAGGTAACACTGTAAGATGATTACATAAACGAAGAAATAAAGAATGAAATAACAGAAAGCAGTTATCAAATTTAGGAAGAATTTTTTTTGCAGTAAAAGTTACAGGAGATTAAAAATGTTTGAATTGTGCAGAGAAGTTTGTGTTTTACAATTTAGCATTAAAATAAAATGAGACTAGAAAACTGAACAATAATGAGCATAGTAAGTTGCGAGCAGGAGAAAGAAACGAGATTCTTCATACTCCTTCGCCTTAGCATTAATCTCGTCTAGTATGGAGTCAACTGCACCGAAGATTTGGCAAGTTTATCTTATTTAACTTTGAGGCCGGATACCCTTCCTGCTGCCACAGACGCCATTTACCAAAGGGGGGGGGCGGGGGGGGGGAGTCATCTGTGCCACATGTCTGTGTTCTGCTTAAACTTTGTACTGTGTGTCATCTTAATTTAACAGATGATGAATCGCATCTTCTGGGTGGAAATTGGGGAAGAGCCCAGCATCTGCCTAAACGAGCGTAGGAAAGCACCTAGAAACCACACACCAGCCCATGGCGGGTAATGGGCCGCGGATTTGATATGGGTCTGGCTCACCTCCGTGTCACGCAAGCTAGTATGATCTACATTACATTATATGAGTGGGTAAGGAAACTGATTATATAAAACAAAACAAAAAACAACAGAAACAGTTTACCTTCATAGCAGTTTAATATTCTTTGGAAAAGCGTTTTATTCACTGACAGTATTATTACATCACGCAGTCAATAAATTTTGAATGAAGTTTCATAGACGGTACCTTTTCCCTCGCATAAAACACAGGTCGTCCATAATTAAGGTTGCAACTTCATCCCGCCGTAGTAGGAGAATCACTGATCAGAATGAGGTAAAATTTTAACAGCACGTTATTGGCGCAGGTGGAAATTTCATGGGGAAAAAAAGGAAAAAAATTAACGAAAATTTTACTGATAGACGGCGCTTTAAGCGAGTTGACGCAAATGGGGTCGGCTGTACTGCTTAATGTCCATGACTATACAAGTTCGGCAGTCAACAGTTGTGGCACTGTTAGTTAGGTAAGCCAACCTACGACGGCATGATCGTACCAAAATCGACGGGAAAAATCAGTTTTTAATTGTCTTGCAGCCAAAAACCGCACAAAAAGCAAAATGACATTGTTTTCAATTGACCTAGTGCCAAAACTGCATAAAATGCAAAATGATATCGATTTCTAATTGTAGTGAGACAGGCACAAGACATGTTCAATATACTGTCCACCATTTTCTACCAGAATTTGAAACTGAGGAACAGCATGTTCACAACAGATCAAGCTTTCCCGGGTGTCACGTTCAGGACGCAATGTGTGCCTTCATTTCACCCACGCTCGTAACTGGAGCACTGAACCTCACAGCCAGAAGTCACACCAGATTAAGATCAGGTGATTTGGACGGCCCGGCTGTAGGGAAATTACTACTAATAATTCTAGCATTTCCAAAATGCCACACAATGGTTGTCCAATGCGCGGAGGAGCACCATCTTGCATAAAAATGACCCTACTCACACATCCAGCTTTTGAAGGGTTGAAATGACGTCGGTGCTCGAAAAACTCTCATAGGGTTTACCAGTGACGGTACGGGTAACAGGACCCGCAGAACTCATCTCCTCCAAAAAATACGGTCCTACGATAAACGATGCCGTCACCCGCACCAAACAGTCACCTTTGTTCAATGCAATGGTACCATTTGATGTGCATAAGGATTTTACGTTGCCCATAATCTGCAATTCTGCGGGTTGAGATGTCATTGGAAATTGAAATGGGATTCGTCTGTACATGGAATGTTCCATGGCCACTCATTGTCCACTTTCGTGCGACCAAGGGATTCCAGAGCAAACGTTTGTCTTGCTGGTAGGTCAGCAGGAAGCAATCCCTGACCGTGGATAGCAGTGCAGGACATTTCGTAGAATTTTATGCATCGTGTCCACAGGCATTTCCAACCGTGAGGCAATGCCCCGTGGGCTGCATGTCAGCCCACTACCGCTCAACCCCTCCTGCAATGTTGTGATCACACCTTCGTCGGATGTCTGATCAACTGCTTTCCTCCCCCTGCCACACTGAACTTCAAAACAACCTTTTTTTTCTAATTTTGAAATATTTTTCTCCATACTCGTAGCAGACGTCGGACAAATGCCTTTTTTTTATACCCCTAAGTGTCCGGAAGAACTTCTGCACAGCTACTGGCGCAGAGTCAGCATTATTGTAAAATAGCTTTACCAGCAGCGCTCGATCCTTCATGCAGGCAGTCATGTTGAAATTCTCGGAGGCAAACTGAGGAACAGCCTTGTGCAGCACGTCTATTGGTGTGCATAGTCTGACTCTTACAGCGCCACCTATTGGTCAACTTTTTTGTGCCACGGTGTTTCCCCCTGCGTCAATAATATACTATTCAAATCTGACAACACTCTGAATAGTGATTCTCTCACTACGGCGTTTTGAAACTGGAAGTTCAACTGTGGTAACCCATTTAGAAATTTTTTCTACCTCTCTGGAGTTTGTAACCGTTTCGCTTGGTCACGAAAAGGAAGAAAGAGCTTAGACTGCAAAAAGAAATAGGCTGGTTCTACGACAGCTGTTGATTGAGTAATTACATTAAATTATTTCAGCATTCCAGAAGATGTGAGAAGGTTAAAGGGAAATGGGCGAATAATTTGAAAGTCTGATAGTTATTGTTTATCGAGGCGGCCGCCCCATCACCATATGTCACCGGCAGTATGTTATTAGCGGGCAATTACGTAGCTCGTTTAATTACTTTTTCGTATACGACCGACGCGACCGCAGACCAGACTGAATGCGAACGATTACTCTCCGCTCGTACCTATCATCGGCCGTAATTAACGAGCAAACGCGAGCGAAAACCTGAGTGCAAGGCGACATGCCGGCTTTAACATCCCCGGCGATGTCAGTGTCAGCGCCCTGCACATAAATAAGTGCCGGTTTTATTTTAGCGAAAGCCGTCTTTTACGATAATGAAGTTTATTCTTTACATTTCGCGTTTTCATAAGGCACATAAAATTTAATTGTAATTCCGAGCGAACGGGCGGAGCGTAATTTACGTTCGCCACACAAGGAGCGATATATCATCAGCGGGGGAATTATATCACGCACGCACTCGGACGCACATCCACACTCGGGCTCGCGCGCGCACCTTTAAGAGCCTGCACTTATGCATTATTTATGGACGTGTGATGAGCACTTGACAGAGAAGAGAGTCGAACCCGGGACGGCGGGCATAATGGCGGCGCTGTTGTGGGGACTCCTCCCGCCCGCTCTCCCTCTTTTATGGCTCGGCGCGGCCCGTCGCGAGGCCCATTGTCCACACCTCGGAGCGGCCGCGGCGCACTTCTGGGGCCACTGCGCGCCACGCCCGAGCCGCACTGTCCCGTCTGGTCTCGACACCGGCAGAAAGCCATAAGCAGTTTGAGAAGGGCGCTCGACAGGAGCGGAGGGTTAGGTATGTCACAGGGAGACGCTAGATTCGCCAGGTGACACTTCTCCGTGACGTCACTGTGACGTTTACTTGCCTAGTCTCGACCGTCGGCGACGTCTATCGACTTTCGCGGTCGTATCGAGTCTCAATCTGTATACTGAGCAAGCAGTGAAGGAAACAAAAGAAAAATTCGGAGTATGTATTAAAATCCATGGAGAAGAAATAAAAACTTTGAGGTTCGCCGATGACATTGTAATTCTGTCAGAGACAGCAAAGGACCTGGAAGAGCAGTTGAACGGAATGGACAGTGTTTTGAAAGGAGGATATAAGATTAACATCAACAAAAGCAAAAGGAGGATAACGGAATGTAGTCGAATTGAGTCAGCTGATGCTGAGGAAATTAGGTTAGGAATTGAGACACTTAAAGTAATAAAGGAGTTTTGCTATTTGGGGAGCAAAATAACTGATGATGGTCGAAGTAGAGAGGATAGGAAATGTAGACTGGCAATGGCAAAGAAAGCGTTTCTGAAGCACAGAAAATTGTTAACATCGAATATAGATTTAAGTGTCAGGAAGTCGTTTCTGAAAGTATTTGTATGGACTGTAGCCACGTGTGCAAGTGAAACGTGGACGATAAATAGTTTGGACAAGAAGAGAATAGAAGCTATCGAAATGTGGTGCTACAGAACAATGCTGAAGATTAGATGGGTAGATCACATAACTAAAGTGGAGGTATTGAATAGAATTGGGGAGAAGAGGAGTTTGTGGCACAACTTGGCAAGAAGAAGGGACCTGTTGGTAGGACATGTTCTGAGGCATCAAGGGATCACAAATTTAGCATTGGAGGGCAGCGTGGAGGGTAAAAATCGTAGAGGGAGACCAAGAGATGAATACAATAAGCAGATTCAGAAGGATGTAGGTTGCAGTAAGTACTGGGAGATGAAGAAGCTTCGTAACACTTCATCGCCAGGTGACGATGTAACATTACGTAGACATAGCCTGTAAGAAACAATGTGCCATCTTTATTAACGAAAGATTTACCGCATTACAGGTGGCGTTCTTGATTAACGAAAGATTTACAGTCTCTGAAGGATGTGGTCTATTAATATTTAAGGAGGAGTGGATTACAAATATTTAGGATCAGTCATGAATTACGTCAGACTGGTATGGGGAACTGAAGCTAGGCCATGTGCACAAAAGTTTTAGGGATACAGAATAAAGTGCTCCGCAGCATCTACCACATTCCAAATAAATCTTGCAGACCGCTACCTTCACGAAGCTGCAGGGAGTAGGAAAGAGGTCCAACGTTTCGAGGAGCACATTGTGTTTTAAACCGGGGACCTAGAAACCCCAAGGAGAGGCTTCGTCCCGCCGGAGCCCTCAGTGGTTCACAAGCCCACAAGAGGCCACAGAAGTCCACCCACCTCACCGCCAACCCATACCGAACCCGAGGACATTGTGCGGCCGCAAGCAGAAGGTGAAGACATAGAGAAAATCTGAATGAGCAATTCAGTACGGAAAGGGCGATGAAACTCTAATAGTCAGGGTGATTGGAATGCGGTTGTAGGGAAATGGAATGCGGTTGCAGGGAAAGAAGTATAACAAAGGTTTACGAGAGAGTATCGGATTGGTAGCGATGATGGGAGAGGAGAAAGAATAATTCAACACTGCAATAAATTTTAGGTGGTAATAGCGAATACTATGCTCGAAAAGGCAGAGAGATATGGGAAGATTAGATCTAGGTCAGGCAGAGATTCCGAAATCTGATATTGGATTGTAAGGCGTACCCAGGGGCAGATGTGGATTCAGCTCACAATTTGTTAATGATGAAGAGTAGGCTAATGTTTACGATACTAGTCGGGAAGAATCAATGCGCAAGGAAGTGGACTACAGAAATACAAAGGAATTAAGAGAAACGCTTAAAGTTATGTGAGGCTCTAGATACTGCCATATTAAACAGCTCAAGTCGGAATTTAGTTGAAGAAGAATGGACGTCACTAAAAAGGGCAGTCACCGAAGTTGGAAAAAAAAACGTAGGTACAAGGAAGGCAACTGTGAAGAGGCTATGGGTAACAGAAGAAATACTTCAGTTGAATGACGAAAGAAAGAAATACAGAAAAGCTCAAGGAAATTCAGGAATATAGAAATATTACCCACTTAGGAATGAAATAAATAGGAAGTGCAGGGAATCTATGGCGAAGCACGAAAAATGCGAAGAAATCGAAAAAGAAGTATTGTCGGAAGATCTGGCACTGCATGTAGGAAAGTCAAAATAACATTGGTGAAGTTAGAAGCAAGAGATGTAACATTAAGAGTGCAATGGGAATTGCACTGTCAAATGCACAGTAGAGAGGGGATAGATGGGAATTGAGGGCATCTATGAAGGCGAGGACTTACATAACTTGATAGAAGAAGAAACAGTAGTCGACAGGAAGGGAGACAGGGGAGCTAGTATTAGAATAAAAATGTAGAAAATCTTTGGAAGACTTAAAGTGGAACAGATAATATTCCATCGAAATTTCTAAAGTCATTAGGACAAGTCAAAACAAAATGACTATTCACATTGGAGTGTAGGATGCATGAGATTGGCGATATACCATCAGACGTTCTGAAAAACATCATCCACACAATTCCCAAGATTACAAGAGCTGGCTCGTGCAAGAATTATCGTAAAATGAAGTTAACAGCTTATGCATCTAAGTGCCCGACAAGATTAGTATACAGAAGAACGGAAAAGAAAATTGAGTATGTGTTAGAAGACGATCAGTTTGGTTTTATGAAAGGCAAAGGTGCCACAGATTCAGTTGTAACGTTGCCGTTGATAATGGAAGCCAAACTGAAGAAACATCAATACACACACGTTCATAGGATTTGTCAACCTGGAAAAATCGCTCGACAATTTCAAACGGTGCAAAGTGTTCGAAATACTGAGAAAAATAAGGGTAAGCTATAGAGAAAAGCGGGTAATGTACAATGTGTACAAGAATCAAGATGAAAGAACAAGAATGGAAGACCGAGAACGGAGTATACTGATTAAGAATGGTGTTCAATCGATACGTCGAAGAAGCTGTGACAGAAAAAAAAGTTTCAAGAACACGATTAAAATTCAAGGTGAAAGGATGTCAATGTAAGATTCGCTGGTGAAAATGCTATCCTCAGTGAATGTGAAGAAGAACTACAGCAGCTCTTGAACGGAATGAACAGTCTAATGAATACAGAATACGGACTGAGAGTAATTCGAAAAAAAAAAAAACGAAAGCAATGACAAGTAGCACAAGTGCCAACAGAGTTAAAATTAACAGCATAACTGATTACGAAATATATGAATTTGAGGAATTCTTCTACCTAGGGAGTAAAATGACCAATGACAGATGGAGCAAGGAGGACATCACTAGCAGGTTAGCACTGCTAAAAAAGGCATTCCTGGCCAAGTGAAGTCTACTATTATCAAACATAGGTCTTAATCTGAGGAAGAAATTTCTGAGAATGTACGTTTGGAGCACAGTATTCTATGGCAGTGAGACATGGACTCTGGAAAAAAGGGAAACAGTAGAGAATCAAAGCATTTGAGATGTCATGCTGCAGGAGAACGTTGAAAATTAGGTGGGCAAATAGAGAATGAGGAGGTTTTCCGCAGAATCGGAGAGGAAAAGAATGTATGGAAAAAACTGCCAAGAAGAAAGGAAAGGAGAGCAGGACATCTGTTAAGACATCAGGAATAACTTTGTGGTACTACAGGGAGTTATAGACGGTAAAAACTGTAGAGGTTCAAAATGGTTCTAATGGCTTTGAGCACCATGGGACTTAACATCTGAGGTCATCAGTCCCCTCGAACTTAGAACTAGTTAAACCGAACTAACCTAAGAACATCACACACATCCATGCACGAGGTAGGATTCGAACTGCGATCGTTGCGGTCGCGCGGTTTCAGACTGAAGCGCCTAGAATCGCTCGGCCACAACGGCCAGCCAACTGTACAGGAAGACTGAGATTGAGATACTTCCAGTACATAATTGAGGACGTAGGTTGCAGGTGCAACTCTGAGTTGAAAAGGTTGGCACAGGAGAGTAATTTGTAGCGGACCGCATCAAACCAATGAGAAGAATCATGACGCAAAAAAAAGCTAATGCTAACGACACTGTGTTTTTACCTACCAGAATGTGGAAGTTGCATGCATAAATATCGTTTTTGGGCAGGCCTGGTAGAATGCTATTACAAACAGAATTTAGAAAGCATAACACGGAAAGGCGAGTATGAAAACGGTAGTTAGGACAGTTTTGGAGGCGTATTATGCTAACGAGCTCGGGCTCTACAAACCCCCAATGTTTAGTACAACGTAAGAAAGGTGAGTAAAACATAAGTAATTGAGAAATCAGAGAGAGAAACTCGGTTGTGCTGCCGAGGTCTAACCCGGTGTCCACAGAGACAGAGATCAAGCGAGAGAGAGAGAGAGAGAGAGACAGAGAGAGATTGAGAGACAGCACGAAACAGTTTTCCAGCATCAAGTGGTAGGGAGCATATCACTGGTCAACCTCCTGAAACAAGAATCAGGGAAGGGGATCAGTTTCTTTTAACGCGTCTTTTTACTGGTCAGCATTTGGAACATCAATAGTTTATAAAGTCGAAATGATGTGATGTACGAAGAACACGGAAATACGAATCTTCCATGTAGGAAGCAGACCGTACAAAACCACTTCTCCGACAGGGTCCCTCCCGACGATTCTTTTTCTGTGCACCTCATCAGCCGAACGTCTCTGCAGCCAAGCAGTTTATGAGCAGGTGAGTGGAGACTTAGAACATTTTCCCGCTGAGCTGGGTTGAACATATCTGCAGACATAAGTAGTTGGTACGACCCCAATGACTGATTTTGTTCTCGCTTCGGCATCCACCGGCAGATTAACATGTCGAGATCTAGCCGAGACAGTGAGACCGGTTCTACGGACAGTCAGATCATTTTTACTGAGTTTCAGTAATATTAGGCTTTATTCTGAAGCCTTGGATGCATTTTTTTACTGTCAACATGCTTTCAATTCTGGCCACAGATGTAACCGCTACTGCTATCTCATCATCATCATCATCATTTAAGTCTGATTATGCCTTTCAGCGTTCAGTCTGGAGCATAGCCCCCCTTATACAGTTCCTCCATGATCCCCTATTCAGTGCTAACATTGGTGCCTCTTCTGATGTTAAACCTATTACTTCAAAATCATTCTTAACCGAATCCAGGTACCTTCTCCTCGGTCTTCCCCGACTCCTCCTACCCTCTCCTGCTGAATCCATGAGTCTCTTGGGTAACTTTGCTTCTCCCATGCGTGTAACATGACCCCACAATCTAAGCCTGTTCGCCCTGACTGCTACATCTACAGAGTTCATTCCCAATTTTTCTTTGATTTCCTCATTGTGGACACCCTCCTGCCATTGTTCCCATCTACTAGTACCTGCAATCATCCTAGCTACTTTCATATCCGTAACCTCAACCTTGTTGATAAGGTAACCTGAATCCACCCAGCTTTCGCTCCCATACAACAAAGTTGGTCGAAAGATAACTTAGTCTTGGTACTGACTTCCTTCTTGCAGAAGAGAGTAGATCGTAGCTGAGCGCTCACTGCATTAGCTTTGCTACACCTCGCTTCCAGTTCTTTCACTATGTTGCCATCCTGTGAGAATATGCATCCTAAGTACTTGAAACCGTCCACCTGTTCTAACTTTGTTCCTCCTATTTGGCACTCAATCCGTTTATATTTCTTTCCCACTGACATTACTTTCGTTTTGGAGATGCTAATCTTCATACCATAGTCCTTACATTTCTGATCTAGCTCTGAAATATTACTTTGCAAACAGTCAATCGAATCTGCCATCACAACTAAGTCATCCGCATATGCAAGACTGCTTATTTTGTGTTCAGATATCTTAATCTCACCCAGCCAGTCTATTGTTTTCAACATATGATCCATAAATAATATGAACAACAGTGGAGACAGGTTGCAGCCTTGTCTTACCCCTGAAACTACTCTGAACCATGAACTCAATTTACCGTCAACTCTAACTGCTGCCTGACTATCCATGTAAAAACCTTTAATTGCTTGCAAAAGTTTGCCTCCTATTCCACAATCTTGTAGAACAGACAATAACTTCCTCCTAGGAACCCGGTCATATGCCTTTTCTAGATCTATAAAGCATAGATACAATTCCCTGTTCCACTCATAACACTTCTCCATTATTTGCAGTAAGCTAAAGATCTGGTCCTGACAACCTCTAAGAGGCCTAAACTCACACTGATTTTCATCCAATTGGTCCTCAACTAATACTCGCACTTTCCTTTCAACAATACCTGAGAAGATTTTACCCACAACGCTGATTAAAGAGATACCTCTGTAGTTGTTCCACTCTTTTCTGTTTCCATGTTTAAAGATTGGTGTGATTACTGCTTTTGTCCAGTCTGATGGAACCTGTCCCGACTCCCAGGCCATATCAATTATCCTGTGTAGCCATTTAAGACCTGACATTCCACTGTATTTGATGAGTTCCGACTTAATTTCATCCACCCCAGCCGCTTTATTGCACTGCAATCTACTGACCATTTTTTCCACTTCCTCAAATGTGATCCTATTTCCATCATCATTCCTATCCCATTCTACCACGAAATCTGAAACATTACTGATCGCATTTTCACCTACTTTGAGCAACTCTTCAAAATACTCCCTCCATCTGCCCAAGGCATCCACAGGATTCACCAGCAGTTTTCCTGACCTGTCCAAAATACTTGTCATTTCCTTCTTACCTCCCTTTCGAAGACTGCTAATTACACTCCAGAATGGTTTTCCAGCAGCTTGACCCATAGTCTCCAACCTGTTTCCAAAGTCTTCCCACGATTTCTCCTTGGATGCTGCAATTATCTGTTTGGCTTTGTTTCTTTCTTCAACATAACTTTCTCTGTCTACCTGGGTTCTGGTATGTAGCCATTTTTGATACGCCTTCTTTTTCCTTTTACAGGCTGCCTTGACTGTATCATTCCATCAAGCTGTTTGCTTCATCCTACTTTTACACACTACTGTTCCAAGACATTCTTTAGCCACTTCTAGTACTGTGTCCCTGTACCTTGTCTATTCCTTTTCCAATGACTGTAATTGACTACATTCAACTAACTGGTACCTTTCTGAGATCGCTGTTATGTTCTTGTGCCTGATTTCCTTATCCTGAAGTTTCTCCACTCTTATCCTCCTACATATGGACCTGACCTCCTGCACTTTCGGCCTCACAATCCCAATTTCACTGCAGATTAAATAATGATCAGTGTCATCAAAGAATCCCCTGAATACACGTGTGTCCCTCACAGTCTTCCTAAATTCCTGATCTGTTATTATATAGTCAATGACAGATCTGGTTCCCCTGCCTTCCCAAGTATACCGGTGAATGTTCGTATGTTTAAAAAAGGAGTTTGTGATTACTAGGCCCATACTGGCACGGAAATCCAAGAGTTGTTTCCCGTTCCTGTTGGCCTCCGTATCCTCTCCAAATTTACCCATAACCTTTTCATACCCTTCTGTTCGATTTCCAATCCTGGCGTTAAAATCACCCATGAGCAGAACACTGTCTTTGTCCTTTACTCTAACAACTACATCACTGAGTGCCTCATAAAAACTATCCATCTTATCTTGATCTGTCCCTTCACAATGCGAATATACTGACACAATCCTAATTTTCTTGCTAGACACTGTCAAATCTATCCACATCAGTCGTTCGTTTACATACCTTATTGCAACTACGCTGGGTTCCATTTCTTTCCTGATGTAAAGCCCTACACCCCATTGTGCTATTCCTGCTTTGACTCCTGACAGGTAGACCTTGTATTCTCCCACTTCCTCTTCTTTCTCACCCCTTACCCGAATGTCACTAACAGCTAAAACGTCCAGCCCCATCTTACTTGCAGCCTCTGCCAGCTCTACCTTCTTCCCAGAGTAGCCCCCATTGATATTAATAGCTCCCCATCTCATTACCATTTGTTTGCCAAGTCGTATCTTAGGAGTCCCTGGTTTGTCAGTTAGAGGTGGGACTCCGTCACCTCCAAAGGTCCGAGGCATTTTGCTCTGATTGTTGCAAGCATATTTAAAGTACCAGGTAAGCAGGTTGCTAGCCTTACTTGCCCCGAGTCCCATTGGGTTTTACCCCTAACGGCTGAGGGACTAACCGTTGGATTTGGTAGTCTTTGCCGTATGAGCACAAAGGTGACCACAACTCAGAATATGTCCGAGATGCCCAGCCTTATTCCAAAGTAACTGGTATCCCGACTGTCGGGACCACTTACTTGGCCACTCATACGTTGCCCGTGGTTCATGAACTAGGACATGACTACAGGAACCCACATCATGCTATCTTCATTTTAATATTAATATTCTATCATGGTATGACTGCATGAATACAGAATGATTTTTTCCACCGTGTACAGACTCTAGGGACTGATCGATGAGAGCATACGGAACAAAAAAGTTCTAATTAACTTAAGTCCGGAAAAGCATGGTTTCCATGCTCGAGGTGATTTATTCAGTCATACCTGGTTACAGATACTGCGGTCTAATACGCACCGTACCACGCAGCCACAGTTGCAGTATGAATTGTTTCATGCTATGGCGCGTACAGGTATGCGCTGAGACACATGGAAACCAATTTCAACACATACTGCAACTGTGGCTGCTTTGGTACAGAGCGTATTAGACCGCAGTCTCTGTAACAATGTACGACTGAATGAATGGCCCCTAACATGGAAACCATGCATTTCTGGATACAGGTTTATTAGACCTTTTCTGTTCCGTATTCTCTCATCAATCAATCCCTAGAGTTTGTACACGATGGAAAATATATTATTAAAATCGGATCCCAGATCCCTTAACCAGACTTGAAGGGGTTAATTTAGATCTGACAGCCTTTTTCAGTTCTTTTATCATGCACGTTTAATGTAATAAATTGAATTATCGTTATTCTTGTTTAATTTCGTAGATAATGACTTCATTATTCGTTGTTTTGGAGTGCAGTAACGAGTTAAGTCATATTACGCGGCCACTCTGCATACCTCTAGTCAACATCCTGACCCATACGCCGGCCGATGTGGCCGTGCGGTTCTAGGCGCTACAGGCTGGAGCCGAGCGACCGCTACGGTCGCAGGTTCGAATCCTGTCTCGGGCATGGATGTGTGTGATGTCCTTAGGTTAGTTAGGTTTAATTAGTTCAAAGTTCTAGGTGACTGATGAACTCAGAAGTTAAGTCGCATAGTACTCAGAGCCGTTTGAACCTGACCCACCTGTTGACTTCGATCTCTTGAAGTCGCAGTTACACCTGCGAAACTTAAATTTTCAAGAAGAATTTGCATTTTCCATACCGAAAGTCATTAAAATCAATAAACCTATAAATGATTTATAAACTGCTAGCTCGTAGCTATTTATGTATTGCTTTCACGAAGTGAAGGTGGTACAAGTTTGCCATTGTTCAGTTGAAGAGGGGAGGGGATTTTATTCATTTTCCAGTTTGCTCTGTGTGTTATGTGTTAGGAGGGAATTGAATAAATGTAGTGCTTGTGTGTGTGTGTGTGTGTGTGTGTGTGTGTGAGTTTTGAGAGATTTTGTTGTAGGGTGATTAGCTTTTATTCTGATCTTAGGTGCGCAATTGTATTGGAGCATGGCAAAGGTTACCAAGTCGAGACCTAGACGTTTAGCAAGAATGACTGAATTGGGGAGAGATCTTTCAGGCCATTTAGAAACAGTAGTCATAACACAGATGTTAGCGAAGCGTCGGAAATAGCACAAAAATGGTCATTTGGGGAACGAAAAAGTTCAGGAGCGAAATAAAGTTTATGAGAGAAGATGAGCGTGAAACCTTACAAACAGGGGAGGTCTCAGAAATAAGAGGCTACGAAAGTGCAGCACAGAGTGCCGCCACTTGTGGTCCCACATCTCAGTCACTTGCAGCATTCGATGTGCAAATGCTGCTCGTTTGTCAATTCAAGAAAAGCGGTGAACAGTCCAAGAAAACTAATGCTCAACTCAAAAAGTTACACAAACGACTCTAGAAAAGCAAAAAAACGAAATGATGGGAGAGTAAAGAAAAATGATGAACAGTTAAGTATGATGCAGAAGTATTTAAGAGAAGCCGGCCACGGTGGCCGAGCGGTTCTAGGCGCTTCAGTCCGGAACCACGTGACTGCTACGGTCGCAGGTTGGAATCTCGCCTCGGGCATGGATGTGTGTGATGTCCTTAGGTTAGTTACGTTTAAGTAGTTCTAAATTCCCATAGTGCTCAGAGCCATTTGAACCATTTTTGATATTATGGGAAAAGTAATAGAACAAGTTGAGGTACTAACCACCACCGACGAGCATCTCTTAAGAAAACCGCATCAGATAGGTAAGGCAGCAGCAAGTGTACCTGAGAATGAAGAAATTAGAGTACTGGTACAGTTTAAAGAAACGCAGAGCCATATTAACCAGAACAACCAGCAAATGCTGGACGCGCTTATAAAATTCGACTAGCAACTGAAGAGAGAATTTAACTACCCGAAGTGAGGAAGAAAGGAACAGGGAAGAATAAGAGAAAAGAGAGATCACCGACAGGTTATGCAGCATTAGGGAACAGTCGCCACCGCAGTTGTAGATACTGTATCAAGTGTCACGGACAAAGAAGAAATCTGGATACGTTTCGTATCTGTACAAAACTACTCATTAGTTACAGACGCTGCAAACTGCTTACACCCAAGGATGTGGAGTGAGGAATTCTGTGAGACTTTGCTGAAACTGTGACCACCTGTACTAAAAATTTAAGTCTGTGTGCGAGCACTTTAGAGAAGAGACTATAAGGCGAATGACTTTGAAACAGTGCAAGACATATGAAGAATTCATGTGTAATTTCCTCGAAGAACACTGATGAGTGGATACGCAAGACCAGGTGAAGATGGGGATAATGATAAAAAATTATCTAGAGTCGATGAGGCCAGATCCCGTAGAGATTTTCAGAGACACGGTAGTGAGGAACCATATACCATTGTGTAATGAAGTTTACACTTCAAATCTATTGGGAACCCAGCATTGCCGGTAGAAAATGCACAGTGTTTTTGAATTCCAGAAGCTACTGCACAAATTAGTCTACATCCTAAGTACCAAAGCGATGGGACCTGTGCATTTTGTTCACACCAATTTTCCGCTAGAAAATAAACAAATAAATAACCAGTCCTGAGGAGAGGGACACGAATGGAAACTGATAGGGTGAAAAAAATGATAATACACAAACGTGACCTCAGTATCAGCTGGATGATCAAAGGATTAACTGGAGGCCTGACGACTAACTATTTAAATGGAGAAGACATGATAAACAAGAGGGAAGAGGAGAAATTATCGAAGTTTGAGGATCTGATCTAATTCCCAACTGTAGGGAATGAGGAGGAAAGAAACGATTCCCGGAATTGATTAGACCACATGCTTTACATGGGACTGTTCGAGGTAATAGGACTGAGGAGCGCTGTGCATGGATTAACCGAGATCAGGTACACATTATTAGGAAAATATGGTGGGGTTGAGTATTGCGAGTATCTTGTCGTCAAAATACACGAGCCAAAACATTATGGTCTGCTGCTTAATAGTTTGTTTGTCCATCCCTAGAATGAAATACATCACTGATTCTGCATATCAGTTTGTGGAGGTATGTACCATTAGATGTCTACATACAGGTCATGTATTTCGGGTAAATAACGGGCCGATGATTTGATTACGCGGTGATGCCACATGATAGCGACCCATATGGCTGCCACAAGATTTACATCAGGCGAATTTTGTAGCCGAGACAACATGAGTTCATTACAATGCTCCTCAAACCACTGCAAAACGGTTCTGACTCCGAGACATGGATAGTTACACTGCTGAAAGATGACACCTTCACCGGGGAAGACATGAAACATGGAGGGCTTCAGGTGATTCGCAGTTGTCAGTGTGTCTTAGATTACTACCACAGATCCCATGAAAGCGCAGTAGAATGTATCCCTTTCCATAATATTTCTCCCACCAGCGTGCGTCCGTGGCGCGCTGCACGTTTCGAGGCGCCGTTCGCCTCGATGACGGCGTTTGTGGAAATGACCATCGACCAAGTGTTCCAAAAATGTGATTCACCCGACGAGTTGGCGCGTTTCCATTGATCGATGTTCGAATACCGATAGTCCCTTGCCCACCGCAATCGTAATTGACTATGTCGTGGGGTCAAAATGTGACCCGTAAAGATGGTTGGCTGCGGAGCTCCATGTTCAACAATGTTCGATGAACATTGTTCTCCGAAACACTTGTGCGAGGACCAGCACTGTGCTCTTCTGGCAGAGATGCCACAGATCACCATCTATCCCACTTTACGGAGTAGACAAGCCTCCGAACTCCACGTTCCGTGAAGCGTCGTGCACGTCCAATTATTTAGCTCCTAGTGGCAGTTTCACTGTTCTTCTACTAAAATTTTACGTAGTAGCGGTGAACATTCCACCAGCTTCACCGTTTACGAGATGCTCGTTGACGGGCTCTGCATGATAATCATCAGCTTTTTGTCAATGGATTTTCTTATTTGCAGCCCATATCTTCGCTAGAGTGATTCCCCGTCCAGCTCTGCTCCGCTTACATACTTTTGTTACCGCCTCACGTACCCGCAAAACCACCAGGCGGCATCCAACTTCGTGGTGGGCAGTGATCGTAATCTTTTGGTATATCAGTATATACTTAAATGGTAGAATAGTTCAGCTAGACGGGTATCAGTCTTACATAAGAGTGTTTATGATTTTTTTCGAATAGAAATGGAGGAGGCCAGTCTTCGGGACACCGAATGGAAAGATTCAAGGAGCTGTGAGTGGCAAGTATGCTGATGATAAGGAGCAAGTGAGAGTGAATTTTTCATGCCAAATGCATGATTTCTACGCAAACTTTATGGTGATACAGGGTTTGGCAGTGTCAACAACACTGTGACTCGATATCGCGAAGAGGTAGGAGATGGTCTTGCACATGGGTTCGTTACTGCAAAATTAGCGGATAGAATAGTGCCTCTGTACTTCGATAATAACGTAGAGAAGTACGAAGACCAAGAATTTGTGGCACTGATGCTAGTGGAAGCATGCAAGAGCGAAATCTGAGGGACTTATGAAGAGGTAGGAGCAAATCTTCGCCACATAGAATATGCAGGCTTGAGTGCAGGATTAGAATATCTATTAAAATCACAATCAAGAGTATTTTCGCATATTCCAGGGTAATCAAGACGTTCAAGGTGAAAGAACACCGTAAATTT
Organism: Schistocerca cancellata; assembly: GCF_023864275.1. NCBI lineage: Eukaryota > Metazoa > Arthropoda > Insecta > Orthoptera > Acrididae > Schistocerca > Schistocerca cancellata. The sequence goes on from NC_064628.1 coordinate 486,357,509, forward strand.
TTCGTTAAGTTCCGCAACTGCCAATCATCTAAAAGGAACAAATACAGAATGAGGTGAAGAAAATATTAAAGGGTTACAGAAGAGGCAGTCAGTTAATAAAATAACCTGATGTGGTGTGTCAACAAAAAAGATGGAGCTATCAGACTTGTATCTGATTCGTAACAGGTAAATAGAATAATAGAAATGGAGACTGGTAGACAGCGACACTCGAAGAATTGCTTCAGCAGTTTCGTGGAATACGTGTCCTCACTTCGTTCGATTTGCGCGGAGCTACTGCCAAGTCGAGCTGCACCCGGATTGTTGCCAGTACACAGCATTTTTGTGTTACGAATGTTGCTTCCTATTCACCAATTGCCGCTGGGGGTAAATGTTCCATCTTCTGCCCCAATTCGAAGACTAGGACCCATAATTTATTTATTTATTTACACGTCAAGTTCTGTAGGACCAAATTGAGGAGCAAATCTCCAAGATCACTGAACGTGTCTGTACATCAAATTACAACCTAAAAGTAATAACAGATAAAAATAAAATCTTTATGGGCCAGAAAAGTGAAGCCATAAGTTTAAGTAAAAGCAATCAACAATATAACATAAGAATCAGCTTAATTTTTCAAGGAACTCCTCAACAGAACAGGAGTGACCCATGAGAAAACTCTTCAGTTTTGATTTAAAAGTGCGTGGTTTACTGCTATGATTTTTGAATTCTTTTGGTAGCTTATTGAAATTGGATAAGCAGTATACTGCATATTTTTCTGCACAGGAGTTAAGGAAGCCCGATCCAAATGCAGGTTGGATCTCTGCCGAGTATTAACTGAGTGAAGTCTTTAACGGAGTGGAGTCATTGGAAGATAATGTTACACTGTATGTCGACGACTTACTAGCTAAGGGAAAAAACTACGAAATCGAAGTATTTGAGAAACCTGATACCATGTTTGATTTAAAAAATAAACTGAGTTTGGATACAAGAATGTAGATTTCTTAGGACATGTGGTATCTGCCAATGCAACCCGCCAGACTCGGGAAAGTTAGAGGCCTCTGAGAAGTACTCAGTACCAAGGACTAAGCGTCAAGTGTGTGTATTTTTGGGACTAGCAAACTTCTACTACCGATTCGTAAAAGATACCGTTATTAAACTCAATTTGGGTTTCATGACAGGGGAAAACGTCATCTGGAAATAGACTGAGGTACAAGAATTCGAAGATTTGAAGGAAGCATTAGATCGCCATTTTTGTTTCACCAAGACCTAAGCAAGGTGTTCTGAATGGTCACTAATGTACGAGGTGCATTCAAGTTCTAAGGCCTCCGATTTTTTTCCTAATTAACTACTCACCCGAAATCGATGAAACTGGCGTTACTTCTCGACGTAATCGCCCTGCAGACGTACACATTTTTCACAACGCTGACGCCATGATTCCATGGCAGCGGCGAAGGCTTCTTTAGGAGTCTGTTTTGACCACTGGAAAATCGCTGAGGCAATAGCAGCACGGCTGGTGAATGTGCGGCCACGGAGAGCGTCTTTCATTGTTGGAAAAAGCCAAAAGTCACTAGGAGCCAGGTCAGGTGAGTAGGGAGCATGAGGAATCACTTCAAAGTTGTTATCATGAAGAAACTGTTGCGTAATGTTAGCTCGATGTGCGGGTGCGTTGTCTTGATGAAACAGCACACGTGCAGCCCTTCCCGGACGTTTTTGTTGCAGTGCAGGAAGGAATTTGTTCTTCAAAACATTTTCGTACGATGCACCTGTTACCGTAGTGCCCTTTGGAATGCAATGGGTAAGGATTACGCCCTCGCTGTCCCAGAACATGGACACCATCATTTTTTCAGCACTGGCGGTTACCCGAAATTTTTTTGGTGGCGGTGAATCTGTGTGCTTCCAATGAGCTGACTGGCGCTTTGTTTCTGGATTGAAAAATGGCATCCACGTCTCATCCATTGTCACAACCGACGAAAAGAAAGTCCCATTCATGCTGTCGTTGCGCGTCAACATAGCTTGGCAACATGCCACACGGGCAGCCATGTGGTCGTCCGTCAGCATTCGTGGCACACACCTGGATGACACTATTCGCATTTTCAGGTCGTCATGCAGGATTGTGTGCACAGAACCCACAGAAATGCTAACTCTGGAGGCGACCTGTTCAACAGTAATTCGGCGATCCCCCAAAACAATTATCTCCACTTTCTCGATCATGTCGTCAGACCGGCTTGTGCGAGCCCGAGGTTGTTTCGGTTTGTTGTCACACGATGTTCTGCCTTCATTAAACTGTCGCACCCACGAACGCACTTTCGACACATCCATAACTCCATCACCACATGTCTCCTTCAACTGTCGATGAATTTCAATTGGTTTCACACCACGCAAATTCAGAAAATGAATGATTGCACGCTGTTCAAGTAAGGAAAACGTCGCCATTTTAAGTATTTAACACAGTTTTCATTCTTGCCGCTGACGGTAAAATTCCATCTGCCGTACGGTGCTGCCATCTCTGGGACGTATTGACAATGAACGCGGCCTCATTTTAAAACAATGCGCATGTTTCTATCTCTTTCCAGTCCGGAGAAAAGAAATCGGAGGCCTTAGAACTTGAATGCACCTCGTATTGAGGAAATATCTCGGCATTCATCTATCCCAGGACGTCAAACAGAATGGTAGGGAGATAGAGAATAAAACCATCGCCTTCAGTAGTCATATTTTGAAAAAAATTACTCCATAACAAAATTAGAAACACTAGCCGTTGTACAGTGATTTAGCAAATTCGGGTACTTTTTGGAGGGACGAATGACAAAGGTGTACGCCGATCGTAAAGCCTTGGAGTTTTTGGTGACAGCAAAACTCACTTATGGACGTCTTTAAAGGTCGGCACCCTATGTGTAAGAGTTTAGGTTTTATGTGTTACTCATCCAAGAACAGGAAAACGTTATAATGCATGCATTACCAAGATCACCCATTGAATTGAATCGTGAGAGTGACATCAAGGTAAATGAGACAAATTTTAACGTACTTTACCTGAAGAAAGTGACGTTTGAAAATTTTGTAGGGACAGTGCTTACCAATATCGGAAGTGAATAAACAGGGACCCACTATTAAGGCAAGTCAAAGAAAACTGGCAGGACTAGTCTTCAGCAAGTATTAACAACACTATTTTTTCAGAGGCATCAATGAAGCTGAAAGCAGTTGATTAGTGTTATCGCAGAGAAATTTGTAAACAAATTAATTTTGTATGCAAGCCTCAGTCATGCTCACTTGGGATCCCGAAAGTGTTGCACCGAATTGAAAGAGTCAGTATACTTCAATAATATGGACAGGAGGATGAGGAAGGTACTAAGAATATGTGAAGCTTGCAGGAAATACCAATACATATTAAAGACCATTGAGTTGACTTCTAAATTTATCAAGTTCGCTTTGTTAAAGAATGCCACAGGTAGATCAGTAAGAAGAGCCTTTAGCAACTACTTTCTTCACATTGGTTGAACCACTGGACCACCATTTAGATCCAAGTACTGCAAGGAATTTATGAGGCCAAAGAAGATTAAAACAGTACATACATCATGGTACCTCCTTGGCACGAATCCCCCTCCGAGAGAGATAACGAGAGAAACTGCTGTGTTGGTCGTACTATCACGGTCAACATATGGAGCACATCGTGGGACTTGTATCTGGAAGATTTTCAGCTTTTACTAATGATTTATTAAATAAGACTACAGGTATGACACCTAATTAGTGCTGACATATCGACCACTGAGGGCTTGGATAAGAGAGACTGTGGTTTACCACCAGTTAGACGTAAATGCCACCAGGAAGAGGAAGGTAAAGGGAAGAGGTCCAATAAGGAGATGACACTTGCTGTAAAGCTTTGCAAATATCGAGGAGTAGATCAAAGAAGAGTCAATAGCAAATATTATAAATATCATGAAAATGCAAGTCGATTGATAACCGTCAAATTTCATATAGCACATTTAAAGAGTGAGACACAATGAAGAAGTAAGCAGAGACGTGATATCCAGTCGCAGGTCTGTCGCAAGAAGACCAGTAAGAGCATGAAGTCATCCTATGAAAAAATAGGGGAGTTTTGAGGCCGTAAAGAAGATTTTTCGCACGGCACCAGTTTGATTGTCTTCAAAACGAGTCAAGAAGATGACGCATAAGCTGCTGAAATGAGAAGCATTAAATTGGGGAACAGATGATCGGCAGTAGTTGCCCTGATGAAGATGTCCATACTGGTTGAGATTTATTTATATTTTTGTATGTATATAAGATGTGATGGAACAAATTTCCGAAAGCCATGGAGTATTATGATGATGTGTTAGGTGAAGTGAAGGAACGAAACTGGGTCAACCGTTCGATAGCTGAGGCAAGTTGTTGTTCAAATGTGTGTGAAATCTTATGGGACTTAACTGCTAAGGTCATCAGTCCCTAAGCTTACACACTACTTAACCTAAATTATCCTAAAGACAAATACACACACCCACGCCCGAGGGAGGACTCGAACCTCCGTCGGGACCAGCCGCACAGTCCATGACTGCAGCGCCTTAGACCGCTCGGCTAATCTTGCGCGCTGAGGCAAGTGCCAGAAGAAGTCGTTCACCAGCTGAGCCAGTCTCTGTGCAGGCACAATATGCTCCAACGTTTACCAGTCCACAATTGAATGAAACCACCACGCAAGCAATATACCTGAGGGACTTCCCGAAACACACCACCGCCTCGCCTAGCAGACGGCCGGACATCTGGGTGTCCTGAGGCCTCACCGCTATCAAACTGGCAAGTACCAGCTGCCCTGATTATATTTACAGGTGGTGACGGCATGTGGAAACTTCACAGTTTGTCAAGCGAATAAATGTTGACCAGATGATAAATACCCTGTTGTTTTCCTACCTAAAAAACACTAAGACTCTGTCTTTACACCTAATGAATGATGAGACTTGTGTTCATACCAAATTAAAATCCTCCAATAAACACTAGTCACAGTTCATAATGTTGAGCAAGTGAAAGAACACTAACCACCCAATATTGATGCATCTTGCAACATTGTTTAGGAAGGAAGAGGCACTGTTTTGACCTCATTTCTATTCCATTCTTGAAATCTGATGTGCACTGCCGTGGTCAGGGAAGAGATTTGGGTTTATGTAAGACAGATTATGGCCATCAGTGGTGTGAACACCTGAGATAATTTCGTATGTGTGTGTGCAATAAAGAAAATAAGGAAAAGCTCTATGCTGAGCATCATCTTGCATCGCAAACACTTCCTTTTCTAGTCAAAATAGGGCAATGTGCTGCATAAACCCATATTGTTTCAATAAAACTGGACATAGAGACTAATCATGTATCTCTCGTATCAAGCCTATTACTTTGCCAATCTTGCGTGATGAACTTTATTTGTGCCTCATATCGAGGACAACTGTTGTGTGCTTTTTCTTTTCAGGACAGTTTTTGCATTTTGAATGTCTTACATTGTTGCATAGTAGAAACTGAGATAAACTTTAGTTGATGATGTTTGTAAACTTGTGTTCTTTTAACTTGTGTAATTAAATTTGAAGGAGAAGTGAATGAGTCATGAGCTGGTAAATTAAATTAACCTGTCATGTTTATAAAAGAAATTAAGATTGCGACATTAAAGCAAAATAGTGAGTCGACAATGACTTATCAGATTGGTATACAACATAATAAAATATTGATGTGTACCCTTGGCAAAATTCTAATCCCAAACAATGCCTCAAACGAACACATAATCCCAATGTCATGTTGTAGGTCAAAGTCCTCCGACGTACAATCACTTTAAAAAGTTCTCAATGCAACTGCATCTGTGTTAATTTAAAAACAGCATGAAGAGTTGATGTTAGGTGACCTTTTTTTGTGCAAAAGTCCCATAACTGATATAAAACCGGAATTAAAAAGACCAATAAAATCGGAATAATTAATTCCCCAGACAAATGAAATGTGTATCATTACCAGTGCTCGCCAGCATTTAATTAACGTAGTTTACATTTTTATACTGAATTGCGTGGTTCATACCTAAATAAGAGGCTACTGGGATGAACTCTAAGTGAGCAAGTGCACTGTAGGTCATATGGCTCTCTAGAGAAGCATCCCACTGGAGATTCCTGGAAGGACTCACTGGCTGTGGCAAAGGTCAGAGCCACTTGGCCACCTGGCCTTGGCTTTGAAGATCTTCCTCGGGCATAATTTTCCAGAAAGACAGAACGCAGTTAAAGCCACCAGCAAATCAGGAGCCAAGTACATTTTAACTTGGGAACTACCAACCACTGACTAAACTGCTGCACCGCAGGAAAGTGGTATCTGGACTTAATGTTCATTGCGCATTAGGTTGACTAAGGGTTTTTTCGAAGTGATAGACTGATGCTAAAACATTTTACTCCAGTTCGTTCTCAGACTGTCTCCTTTGCATTTATACTTTATTTCGAACGACTACCGATCTGCGTAAAACTTACCGATTTAAGCAAGCATCTGCAGTAGTGTTTGGTGCGAAAACCGGGTCTGATCATAATCGAGAGCTACAGCTATAAAGAATAATTCTAAACCGTAAAGGAATGTGCATCGAGCCAAAAATTTATCACAACACTATCAATTCTCTCTCACTTGGTGAATTCTGTAATATTTTATACGAGCTAAATATAACTGTTAACTTTGATAATTTTTCCAGTCTTTCAAATTGTTCGGAAGTGTCCGTTGGCAGCAGTATTTCATCTGGCCAGCTTCCTTAAAAAGCATAATTTTAATGTTAATAATGTTATTTGACCAAACTGTTTGTTGGTCATGAATACCAATAAGGAAATATTAGGTCCGCAGTTTAGAGATATTAAATTAAACCCAATATGATGTTAACAACTTCAGGTCACTGGGTGTCATTTAATGTTTAGAGACATCGGAGCTAATATATATATATATATATATATATATATATATATATATATATATATATATATGTGTGTGTGTGTGTGTGTGTGTGTGTGTGTGTGATTTGGTTGGTGTTTCCTGCCACGAATTCCTGCTCTGTGCCAAACTTTTCAGCTCACAGTAGCACTTGCAACCCACATCCGCAATCATTTGCTATTTGCTGCCTGTATTCCAATCTCTGTCTTCCTCTACAGCTTCTACCCTCTACAGCTCCCTTTACTATCATGAAAGTTATTCCTTGATGTCTTAACAGGTATCCTATCGTCATGTCCCTTCTTCTTCTCAGTACTACCCGTATATTGCTTTCCTCGCCGATTCAGTGGTAAACCTCCTCATTCCTTACCGTGCACCTAATTTTATTTTTCAACATGTATCTACAGTTCCACATCAGCGTTACATAAACTTATTACTGGTTCTTCATACGATAGCTACCAATAAGCTTTATTGTCATTAGTGACAGTCAACACAATACCATCGGTTTACAATTTATTTTAAGCGGTCAACATATTTGTAAATGCGGTTACTATTTTGAAGATTTTATGTATTTCTGCAGGATGTACTTTATTTAAATATGGAACTTCTGGCAGGGCTCTTTCGTTGTCTGTTCGGTAATGTTGGGGAAGGAGATCACAACTGTTTTCGAAACCGAACGCTATCGGATTCACGCATTTGCTTAAGAAAATTATAGTCTGGAGCTGCCGCGAATAACATCGAGAGGGCGTTTCTTTTCTGGCCGTACCCTTCTACAAATAATAGCATCGCTTGCGAGGACATTGCAGAATTCCGCTCACGCTTTATGATAAGTTATTCATATATGGACTAGTGGCTTGAAATGTCGACACCCAATACGTACCAGTCACTTGATGTTACTTCAGTCTAGCTTCCATTCACCCACTTTGCAAGAAGCTCTTGTACTAAACTTCATGCACAGTTTATCTATAGGCATAAATGAAAATGGTACGTTCTTTCTGTTGCTGAGGTAAAGCAGGATCTGAACGATATGTGGTTATGTAAATAACAATTCGGTAGGCCTAGCTTTCAATCAGCACGGCAAAGAATATTTGAGTTTAGCATCCCGTCGACGATGAGGTCATTACAGACTGGGTGCAAGCTTAAACTGAGCAAAGATAGGAAAGGAAGTCGACCACCACCTACAACAACGTTATTAGCAGGTTTCGCAACATAGGGGCCGGCGTTATACGTCAGATAAAAAAGTACTGTATGTTCCTCTTTGGGTGATAGAAATGTTCAAAAGTAATATGTCACACTTGTAGTCTCTTTTCACTATGAAAAGAGCATTTCCTTTCTCTTTTCGATTCGTAGCATCTTCCTTATCGTGGTACATGGAGTCCACCAATCAGTCACTGATTTGCTGTATCTTAACCGCTCAGTCAGCGTCATCGGACATCCTTTTAAATGTCCTTTACTAAACCTCTATGTTCACAAATATTTTATCGTTAGACTACCGGTTTCGGTCTATAATGAGCATCTTCAAAATTTATTCTATATTCAGGTGACTGTTCAATTCCCGACCACGTCGGTGTTTGTGAATTAATTCCATTTTCGGGTCACTGTTCAATTCGCGATCACATCGCAGCTTGTGAAACACATCCTTTTTCCATGTCTCTGCACTCATTTGGCTCGTGGTGATGCCTCTATTCTTTCGAATTAGTTCTTCAGCGAGTGATGCACTTTCATTGGTGGCAATCGGCACTTCGAAATCTATGAAAACATTGAAATATATTACTTCGGTGATTTCTATTTGCATGCCTGTCACTGATAAAGTCGCTGAAATACAGAATGCCCATATCAAAAATGTAATATAAAATTAATAACTTGAAGGTTATTGAGATATTTTTGGCGGTTTACTTCTACAAGTATGGTAACTCAAATTTTTTTCTGTGTTTACTTGAGACAGTTGGTACCACGTGCGCATGGTGCCACATGCGCATATGCGTAACTACTTCGTTCACGTAAATGCGACTCCACAGAAGAAGGTGTTACGTGTGCTTTATCTCGCAGAGATAAAGTCTTTTACGCCGGTACAACACCGTTTCCGGCGTGAGTATGAACTGCGACCAACTGACGATGACAATAAAGAAATGGGACAACCGCCTTCGGGAAAGTACGGTTTTGCTTTCGATGGTGGGCCACCACGCCAAGCGCGCAGATCCAGAGGCTACTGTTCAACTAATCCGCACGTCCTTCGAGCGAAACCCTCGTAAGTCAGTCCGACAAGCAAGTAGACAGTTAACAGCACCTCGTTTGACAGAACAGTTCTGGAAAAATGGTTGAAAACGAGACATTGCTCGATTTCGTCGGTATCTTGGACGAGGCTACATTCCACACTTTCGGCACTGTAAACACACACAGTTGTCTCATATAGGGGACTGAAGCCCCACACGTAGTGTTAGAGTGCAATAATTACTCTGCGAAAGTAAATGTGTGGTGTGGATTGTTGAAAGAGAAGGTTAAAAGTACATCCTTCTTCGCAGAACCTGAGGGTAATGCAGCAAAATAGGTAGACATGTTAGAGCTGTATGTTGTGCCACAACTTCTTCGTGAGGTGATCTTTCAACAAGATGGCGCAATATGTCATTTTTCGACCATAGCGAGGATTTCTTGGATCACCAAATGGCTGTATTGAGAGAGGTAGCCCAGACATTAAGGCACTTGATTTTTTTTTTCCTGTAGGGGCATATCAAGGATCAAGTGCACCAGATATCGATTAGTGATTTACAAGATCTACGCAATCTCATTCATGCAACTGTCGAAAATATTAAACCTGTGATGCTGCAAAGTACTTGAAGAGAAATTGAATACAGATTAGATGTCTGTTGCGCCACTAATGGTACGCATATTGATGTGTGTTAGGTGTGGTAAAATAACATTTTGAGTTACCGTACTTGTAGAAACATACCATCAATAAATATCTGAACTATTTCTGAAGTTGTTATATTTTATATTAGTAGATTCTAGCCCGGAAACCCTGTATATTAATGGAAATAAATAATAATTAACAGACAGTAACTGTGTAACAATAGAACGAGACAGGGACTGTCACTGACTGGGGGAAAGACAAGGAAACCAAACAGACCGCCTGGTCCACGTGCCACACGCACGGTCTCAGCTTGCTCCAGAGCTTTCTGATGGTGCGCTGCACGCTGGCTTCCTTCGTCGGTGGTGTGAACTGCGCCGAACAGTAATCAATCCGCATCACTGCAGATAGAAGACACGTACAACGAAGGCCAATAGCTTTACTTTCGTGAGAGCAGGGCCAGCAATTATAGAATTTATACAGCTTCTTTTCTGTGAACAAAGAATAATAGCTCTTACGCGCTCGTCGGTCGCTACCAACATGCCTCATCATCCGACCGAGGGCCGCTGCTGTTGGTCACACAATTCCTACTTACAAGGTTATCGATCCTGAGATGTGAGTTGCAGCTACGGCCGCTACATCTGTTTGCACTCTTTCTGTTGTGGTCATCTGTCCTCTCTTTTTCATAAATCCACATCTGGCAGTTGCTTAAAGTCCCTGTCTGAAGTTTTATAGTGGGTACATAACCGTGTTCTCATGTGCCATATCGGATTAGTTTCTTTCTATTCCATTTAAGTATAATATCCTTAAAATTTGATATAAACGCGAGTTTATGTTATTTTCATATACGCTACGAAAGTGTCCACATCATTCTGTGTACACATTCCGAATACCAATTGTTTGTTCGCAATACCGTTAGGCTGTACTCCAGCAAACTGACCTCGAAGACTGACAACTGCTTGCTTAGAATGGATGTTTCCCAACTACCTGCGGATCTGTGTTGAAATTCTTCGGATCACATTGATCACACGTAGAGTCTTTGCTGAAACAACAGAAAAATAAAGCTGTTGCCTGCACCTGAGTAATGTCATTTCCTTCGTACTTATGTTTTTGCGGGAATTTTAGGTTGTGAAGTACTTTGTGGCTTCCCTTTTGAAGTCCTTATGATCTGAAACTAACCTCCGATTCTGTTTCCGGAGCAGCCGCACTACTGTGGCTGACTGTGCGGCTGGTCCTGGCGGAGGTTCGAGTCCTCCCTCGGGCGTTGATGTGTGTGTTTGTCCTTAGCATAATTTAGGTTAAGTAGTGAGTGAGCTTAGGGACTGATGACCTTAGCAGTTAAGTCCCAAAATATTTCACACACATTTGAACATTTTTGAACCACTGTGGCCATGGCGAGTCTCCACTGCCTGTTGGCCGTGAAAACTACGCGAGACAACGCGACTTACCGTCCTCAAGAATTAATCTGAAACATTGCTAGAGGACCCGAATTAGTTCTCTTCACTGTTGGATTTATATTATCACTTAAAATTACTGTAGTCAGCGTGGCGTCGAATCGCGAGACTGTGTTAAAATAAATACTGCTATGCAATTAACGAGTGACCTGTATCAGAGCAACTCTCACATCCGACACCTAGATTGAAAAACTAGGAACAGACACTACACCGTCCTTAAAGGGTTTCTAACATTGCCTCCACAAACAATCGACACCAAACAAAAGACACAATCACTACAACACCACACTTCACCTTTCCACTGGAACAAAAGAAATTTATCGCCTTCTACAGCACCTTGCGAAGTCCGGCTCGTTGTTCATAAAAAGTCGCCACTGTATCTGGTGCCTCCACCTACTGACACAAGACCTTGGCTTCCCGAGCAAGTGGTCGCTCACTGAGTCATACCCTTGCTCGCAAAATTCTGAAACTCTGAGGCCTTCACATTCGTGTTCGGGAAACGCACTTTCAAACTCCTTGTTTTTCGTATCATAGAAACAATTTAATTATCACTGAGGATCACTCACACCCGACTTCATACATGTAACAGTTTTAAAAACTCGGATCCACCCCAGTGGCTGCAACTCCCATCCTACCCTTGCGAGAGCTGCCAGAGGACTTCAAAAATGGCTCTGAGCACTATGGGACTCAACTGCTGAGGTCATTAGTCCCCTAGAACTTAGAACTAGTTAAACCTAACTAACCTAAGGACATCACAAACATCCATGCCCGAGGCAGGATTCGAACCTGCGACCGTAGCGGTCTTGCGGTTCCAGACTGCAGCGCCTTTAACCGCACGGCCACTCGGCCCGCCCAGAGGACTTCCCACGAGTCTATTTCACATACTGGCCTTTCAACCAAGTACACTTATATTCAGAAAAACAGAATATCTTGAACGACTAGAGATAGGACGTTCGCATTCACAGGTCTTGTACGTTAGTATGTACTGCAAAAATGATTAGCCTTTCAGTCACCTCGGCCTAGAGTGTGTTCTGTTGCCTAGTAGGCACAGGGTGCGCCATGGTCCCTGATAAATTGGTCCATGCGTCACGGCATGAACGCATACAAGCCGCGAATGGCGTCATGTAGTAGAGCCATCCACGCTGCATTCACCTGATTCCAAAGTAAATCTATGATGTTTGGCGTTGGTCATTTCACCATATCCCACACGTTATCGATTGCCAACAAGTCTGATGATCTGGCGGCCCAGAGCAAAAGTGTGGCACCCTGTGACACCAAGAAGTCTCGTGCCCGTGCAGAAACATGCAGCCGTGCATTGTCTTACTGAAAAATGGTGTCTGAGGTGTAGTGCAGAAAAGATATGGCTATGGGTTGCAGGATGTCATTCACGTAGGTCACACTGGTCACAGTGCCCTGGACACAAACCAATTGTGATTTGTGGTTGTACCCAACAGCACCCCAACATTGAGTTAGCGATGTATGTCCTGTGCGAATGCAGTCAATGTGTTGCCGTTCCCACTGTCTGCAGCGACCGAAAATGCAGCCATCATCTTGAAACAAACAGAACGTGGATTTGTGCGGAAACACTATCTGATGCCATTCCTGTACCCGGTGACGACGTTCCATACACTTTTGCCGTCTAGCATGTTTCTCCGCATTCGTCAAAGGTAGGCAGGACGAACCGCACGTAATCCTTGCCATTGTAAACGGCGACCGACTGTCACGCCCTTCTCGAGGTGTGGTCTCGGTGGTGCGATCTGATTCCGTGAACCATTCTGCACACACCCAAAATGCTTCGTCACACAAGAGCAGCAATTTCCTGGATGGGTGCATCACTTCTCTCACGCCAATAATGAACCCTTTTGCAAACTCACTAATTTGACAGCACGGTTCGCGCGTATGTCTGCTAGGCATCCGGCGCGTCTGCTCAGTTCACACTAATACATAACCCTCGGTATACAGCGACAAAGAGAGCCACTGGCACATTTTACTGGTAGGTGGTTTTGCTCCACGATGTCTATGTTCATCTTGAACCCGCGGGCCGATATGGTTCAGACGCTAATGATTTCTGCAGAACATACTAATGAACGTGTTCTGTGATCATGAACGTCCTTCCTTTAGTTGTTCAAGGTGTTCTGTTTTTTATGAACATGAGTATAGCATCAGGACCAGAAGATGTGCATTTTCATTGGTCATGTACTTCTCTCGCTAGCAGCACGCCTGTCAAGTTCTGTTTCCTGTCAGCATTTTCAGACTTTCTATGCAACAGGTGTTCGAAAACATCGGTCTAGAAGTCAACCTGGTTGGCTCCTACCACAACCCATTTAAGAGGCCTAGGGATAGACCTCCACATATTCTTCAGGCCGGAGAAATGTTTCCTACTGCCATATCCCGTACAGATAACCTGGCATACACAATGGCCGTAAGACTGTCACGCAAGCGCGGCCAGGAAATGACTTTCCTTTCTCGTCGGTCTTCTGCCTGGTTTCACACAGCCCGCCTCCTGATCTCACAGTACCACTTGCATCTAACATCCTCGTTACTTACTGGATACATTGCAATCTCTGTCCTCCCTTACAAATTCCACCCTCTTCCTTGTTTACCCTCTACAGCTTCCTCAAGTTGCGTGGAAATTATTCCTTGATCCCGTAACATATTGCGTATTATCCGGTCCTTTCTTTAGTCAGTGATTACAACAAGTTTCTCTACCTGCCGATTCGGCCAAGATCCTCCACGTATATATATATATATATATATATATATATATATATATATATATATATATACTCCTGGAAATGGAAAAAAGAACACATTGACACCGGTGTGTCAGACCCACCATACTTGCTCCGGACACTGCGAGAGGGCTGTACAAGCAATGATCACACGCACGGCACAGCGGACACACCAGGAACCGCGGTGTTGGCCGTCGAATGGCGCTAGCTGCGCAGCATTTGTGCACCGCCGCCGTCAGTGCCAGCCAGTTTGCCGTGGCATACGGAGCTCCATCGCAGTCTTTAACACTGGTAGCTTGCCGCGACAGCGTGGACGTGAACCGTATGTGCAGTTGACGGACTTTGAGCGAGGGCGTATAGTGGGCATGCGGGAGGCCGGGTGGACGTACCGCCGAATTGCTCAACACGTGGGGCGTGAGGTCTCCACAGTACATCGATGTTGTCGCCAGTGGTCGGCGGAAGGTGCACGTGCCCGTCGACCTGGGACCGGACCGCAGCGACGCACGGATGCACGCCAAGACCGTAGGATCCTACGCAGTGCCGTAGGGGACCGCACCGCCACTTCCCAGCAAATTAGGGACACTGTTGCTCCTGGGGTATCGGCGAGGACCATTCGCAACCGTCTCCATGAAGCTGGGCTACGGTCCCGCACACCGTTAGGCCGTCTTCCGCTCACGCCCCAACATCGTGCAGCCCGCCTCCAGTGGTGTCGCGACAGGCGTGAATGGAGGGACGAATGGAGACGTGTCGTCTTCAGCGATGAGAGTCGCTTCTGCCTTGGTGCCAATGATGGTCGTATGCGTGTTTGGCGCCGTGCAGGTGAGCGCCACAATCAGGACTGCATACGACCGAGGCACACAGGGCCAACACCCGTCATCATGGTGTGGGGAGCGATCTCCTACACTGGCCGTACACCACTGGTGATCGTCGAGGGGACACTGAATAGTGCACGGTACATCCAAACCGTCATCGAAGCCATCGTTCTACCATTCCTAGACCGGCAAGGGAACTTGCTGTTCCAACAGGACAATGCACGTCCGCATGCATCCCGTGCCACCCAACGTGCTCTAGAAGGTGTAAGTCAACTACCCTGGCCAGCAAGATCTCCGGATCTGTCCCCCATTGAGCATCTTTGGGACTGGATGAAGCGTCGTCTCACGCGGTCTGCACGTCCAGCACGAACGCTGGTCCAACTGAGGCGCCAGGTGGAAATGGCATGGCAAGCCGTTCCACAGGACTACATCCAGCATCTCTACGATCGTCTCCATGAGAGAATAGCAGCCTGCATTGCTGCGAAAGGTGGATATACACTGTACTAGTGCCGACATTGTGCATGCTCTGTTGCCTGTGTCTATGTGCCTGTGGTTCTGTCAGACGGATCATGTGATGTATCTGACCCCAGGAATGTGTCAATAAAGTTTCCCCTTCCTGGGACAATGAATTCACGGTGTTCTTATTTCAATTTCCAGGAGTATATATATATATATATATATATATATATATATATATACACTCCTGGAAATGGAAAAAAGAACACTTTGACACCGGTGTGTCAGACCCACCATACTTGCTCCGGACACTGCGAGAGGGCTGTACAAGCAATGATCGCACGCACGGCACAGCGGACACACCAGGAACCGCGGTGTTGGTCGTCGAATGGCGCTAGCTGCGCAGCATTTGTGCACCGCCGCCGTCAGTGTCAGCCAGTTTGCCGTGGCGTACGGAGCTCCATCGCAGTCTTTAACACTGGTAGCATGCCGCGACAGCGTGGACGTGAACCGTATGTGCAGTTGACGGACTTTGAGCGAGGGCGTATAGTGGGCATGCGGGAAGCCGGGTGGACGTACCGCCGAATTGCTCAACACGTGGGACGTGAGGTCTTCACCAGTACATCGATGTTGTCGCCAGTGGTCGGCGGAAGGTGCACGTGCCCGTCGACGTGGGACCGGACCGCAGCGACGCACGGATGCACGCCAAGACCGTAGGATCCTACGCAGTGCCGTAGGGGACCGCACCGCCACTTCCCAGCAAATTAGGGACACTGTTGCTCCTGGGGTATCGGCGAGGACCATTCGCAACCGTCTCCATGAAGCTGGACAACGGTCCCGCACTCCGTTAGGCCGTCTTCCGCTCACGCCCCAACATCGTGCAGTTAGCCTCCAGTGGTGTCGCGACAGGCGTGAATGGAGGGACGAATGGAGACGTGTCGTCTTCAGCGATGAGAGTCGCTTCTGTCTTGGTGCCAATGATGGTCGTATGCGTGTTTGGCGCCGTGCAGATGAGCGCCACAATCAAGACTGCATACGACCGAGGCACACAGGGCCAACACCCGTCATCATGGTGTGGGGAGCGATCTCCTACACTGGCCGTACACCACTTTTGATCGTCGAGGGGACACTGAGTAGTGCACGGTACATCCAAACCGTCATCGAAGCCATCGTTCTACCATTCCTAGACCGGCAAGGGAACTTGCTGTTCCAACAGGACAATGCACGTCCGCATGTATCCCGTGCCACCCAACGTGCTCTAGAAGGTGTAAGTCAACTACCCTGGCCAGCAAGATCTCCGGATCTGTCCCCCATTGAGCATCTTTGGGACTGGATGAAGCGTCGTCTCACGCGGTCTGCACGTCCAGCACGAACGCTGGTCCAACTGAGGCGCCAGGTGGAAATGGCATGGCAAGCCGTTCCACAGGACTACATCCAGCATCTCTACGATCGTCTCCATGGGAGAATAGCAGCCTGCATTGCTGCGAAAGGTGGATATACACTGTACTAGTGCCGACATTTTGCATGCTCTGTTGCCTGTGTCTATGTGCCTGTGGTTCTGTCAGTGTGATCATGTGATGTATCTGACCCCAGGAATGTGTCAATAAAGTTTCCCCTTCCTGGGACAATGAATTCACGGTGTTCTTATTTCAATTTCCAGGAGTATATATATATATATATATATATATATATATATATATATATATATATATTTTACATCAGTCTTCTGACTGGTCTGATACCGCTCGTCACCTCTGCTGCTGCTCGTCACCTCTGCTGTGTCAATCTCTTCATCTCACTCTAACTGTAGTACCTTTCATTCTCAGTTATTTTTTGGATGTATTCCAAACTCTGTTTTCACCTACAGTTTTTACCGTCTAGTGATATGATGATTATTCTCTAATATTCTACCATCCTGTCCCTCTTTCTTGTCAGTGTTTTCCATTTGTTACTTTATTCGCCGATTCTGCGGACAACCTACTCATTTCCCACTTTATCAGTCCACCTAATTTTCAACATGCTTCTTAACATCACGCCTCAAATGCTGCGGTTCTCTTTTGTTCCGATTTTTCCACTGTCCATGATTCACTATCATACAATACTTTGCTCCAGATGTACATTCTCAGATATTTATTTCTCAAATTACGTTTGTTATTAGCAGACTTCTCTTTGCACTGAACACCCTTTTTGCCAGAACTAGTCTGTTTTTTATGTGTTCCTTTCTCCGTTCGACAGGGGTTATTTTACTACCTAGATTCCAGAACTCCTTAGCTTCGTCTTTTTCGTGATTACGAATTCTCATGTTAAATTTCTCGCTGTTCTCATTCCTGCTACTGCTCATTAGTTTCGTCTTTCTTTACTTTACTCTCAATCCATATTCTGCACTCGTTAGACTGTTTATTACATCCAAAATATCCTGCAATGATTTTTCGCTTCCATCGAGGATAGCAAATAATATCATCAGCGAATCTTATCATTGCCACCCTTTCAGGCTGAATTTTAATCCCACTCTTGGACCGTTCTTTACTTCCGTCAGTAGTAGGGGAAAGAGATAGCATTCCCGTCTTACATTCTTTTTGATCCGAGCACTTCTTTCCTGGTCTTATTGTTGAAATATTACAAACCGAATACTTCGTTCAGCCTGAAGTCACCTGTTTGCGACATACTTAATCGCCACAGTCACGGATAACTATCTGCCGTTCCTAATCCGGGGCACGACACTCGAACGGTGTGAAGGTTGCATCTGGAAGCAGACCACTGCGTCGCGGGTCGAGGCTGCGCTGCCGCTGGCCGCCGGCCGCCGTCCCTGGCGCCCTCTGCCGCGACGTCACGGTGACGGCGCCGTCTTCTGGGAAGAGCGGCGGACGTTCCGGGAAGCGCGCCGAGGTCGCCACCTCAGGTCCAGCTACACCTGCGCCTCGTTATGGGGGCGGCGCTGCCTCGCAGGACTCACGACCCGCCGCTATTTACATCACATTTACGTACCTGTAATCCTCCGGCCCGGTGCCGCACGGAGGCTCTGTTGGGTGAGCTCCATTACTTGCCGGTAAAGGCCGCCACAAGAATAGAACTCTTGACAAATGGATCACTCAGCTCCTCGTTCCCTTCACTAACATTAAGTCGCTGTGTCTCACCTATCCATTTTCTTCCTTTCTAAACACGGCGATTTAAATGTGATCTAATCGCCTTGAGAAGATCGTCGCGTTTTCAAAATGTCAGCTCTTGTACCGTTAGCTCGCTTCAAATAAGCAGTGTTTCTCTCTGTCGATTCCTCGTTCGTTCCTTCGGAAGTACACGCCGCCTAAATACAAAGGTTCCAATCGTGCTTACTTTACTTTGCCACTTTATTTTTTTTTTTTTTTTTTAATTTCATCCAAATCTGTTTCTGCAGCCCATGTAAGGTGGCTTGATGGTAGCTAGTTGGGACCCTGCAGAAGGACGAAATTTCCCAGTGATTGGGAGAAGACGGAGGGATAAAGGTACTCATCAGCAAGTTACGCCATAGTTATGTACCAAATAACTCCTTCCCACTGAATGCGGATCCGTCAGGTGTCGTTGCGAGCTGGGCGATACCCCATTGCTATTTGAGAGAGTGACGCATCTGTATTATCCGAAAGGCACATTCTGGCGTGCCACGGAGCTTTAGTTATTTATCTTTTTTGGGGGAGGGAGGGGGTAAAATTTTCTCTTTTCCGTTTCTCTATTGCTGGTCTGTTATACTCCTTACCTACCTTTCTGTTAGCCCAATGCCGAAGAAAGACCTAGTGGTTACACTAGAAACGGCAGGAACAGTGAGACCGTAATGCGTGCAACATCTTAGAGTGGGATCTTAAAAGACTGTTGATAATGATATTTCGTGGTATAACCATGACACTATAAGTGAAAAAATAATTATTTAAATAAAAAATTTTGTGCTATAACACATTTTTAAAAAGAGCTAAAGTAGAAAAGGATTTCTCCTAGCCCCACACGAATTTCAAATAGTCCGAAAATTAGTGCGTGTGAATTTTTAATAGTCATGAAAGTACTTGTAGAATTTAAAACGAAAAATGTTGGGCCCATGCAGTATAATATTATAAGGAGGTGAACTATTTATCCATCAGTTATATATAGGGAGCGCCCGACAATTTGCGTTTTAAAACCTACAAGTTGAAAAGTCCCCTTTTGAACAATTTATACAAGACTGTGCTTAAACTGACACACAATATTTTTTTAGCGCAACGCAGTCTGACTTCCAGATATCCCTACAAAGGAATGGACCTGACTATCATTAACCTGTACCTTTCACAAATCACTTACCTCACAAAAATCTTCGTTACTCAAGCTACTGCAATACAGCGAGCGCCACTACTGCCAGCTAAATAAAAGATTCAAACTACTGAAGGCACTAACTACTGATAGGCATAGTTAGCAAATGAAAGATTTTAATAGAGAACAAACAATGTATTTACCTTAATAATCATAATATACATGTTCATGACATCCATTTTTACAAATTTCCAAACTCCGCCATCTCTCTTCCCACATCCACCACTGCTGGCGGCTCGCCTCCAACTGCGCAACGCTACGCGCTGTTTACATCCAGCTGCCGCTGCCCAACACTACAATGGCAGACAACAATGCAAACTAGCCACAGACTGCACACAGCACAGCCAGTGATTTTCATATAGAGCGCTACGTAACGTTGCCAATAAGAAAACATAAACAGCCTACTTACAAAGTATTCTCAAATGTTCAAATGGGAGTGAATTCCTAAGGGACCAAACTGCTGAGGTCATCGGTCCCTAGACTTATACACTACTTAAACTAGCTTAAACTAACTTACGCTAAGGACAACACACAAACCCATGTCCGAGGGAGGACTCGAACCTCCAGCGGGAGGGGCCGCTCGATTCGTGGCATCGCGCCTCTAACCGCAGCCACTAAGCGCGGCTTACGAACAACAAATTTGTTACATTATATGTAGTACAGATATGGGCGGCATGCATATCATGAGTGGAGAATGCCGTACTCGTATAGTCTGGCGCACTTGAAGGTAGTATTTCCCGGAGAGGGACTGGGAATGAGGTACTGCCCCGTAATATCCCACTAAGTGTGGAAGACTTGAGGACTTGATCACAACACTAACCCAGCAGTGAATTCATGTTGATCTTGTAATATGACAACACACGTTACTCGCTTCAACATATAATCTTCCGAAATTTTGAAATACGGTCGCAAGACAGGTGTAGTGACTTCACTGATGCACGAACGACTTTTCATTCTCCCTGGATAAAAACCGGAAATGATCTGGATATGTAATTGTTCTTCCAACTCCTTAAATCCTGGTATGGAAACTGAATGAATGTGTAAACACACAACGGTTTTTCGACCGCCACCGGTAAGCGTAAGGGAACGATTAGGAATGATCGTGGTACTAATAAGGTCAAGTGCAAATGGGACACAGGACGACGGAGCGTTAACCATCTTACATAAAGTAATTGTTTATTGTTTGTGTGACATACTGTGTGTTACAATGGCTCCGATTACTTTCGACGGTCATGGTCTCGTTCGTCAGTGCTACTCAATCATACCTGGAGTCATGGCGCTCGTCTTTGTCTCGAGGTGGCAGAGATGGAGCACTTCTGCTTTAAGAACATCTGATTTCTGTTGTCTCCACCGTCGAATCATCGCTAACTTACTACGGTACACAAGAGTGGCAATTCTAATGAGCGACCCGGCAAGTTCACGCTACATCGTAGTTTGTTCACGCTCAACGTAATTGCACAACAGCTGTCTGCTGTCTTGTTCTTGGGACTGAAGATACGTTCTGTGATCCATAAATAACGGAAGCTCACGCTTAGCTGTTCTCTTGGTACAATCAGATAATCTTGAATAAGTGACCCAGCCACACGTTGCCACTTCACTGAGTCACGCAGCAAGTGTTCCGTGACTGTCAACTGCACCATCCACACAAGTGCGTTTAATTTTGTAAAAAGTATTCCGTTTCAGCGAAGTTCACTGTGGTTCATTCAACGTATTCCTGTTATCAAAGGGAAGCAGTGATCTCGCAAACATTCTTAAAGACTTCGTTAGGTTCTACTTTCTGCCTAAATCTTACAAATGGGGAAAATTTTTCAAAATATTAGTGCACAAAGCCATTATACTTTTATTTTTTCGGAGGTCAGAATGAAACATCTTTCCTGTCGGTGCTTTATTGCCTGTCGAAATAATTTTAGTCGTCGGCCTTTTTATAACAATCAAGCTGACTTTTGCCGATGTTTGTGGCTTTATGGTATTCCTCAGGTGTTCCATCTTTCGTACGAAGCATGGAACTTTTGAATATATCATTCTGTTTAATAAATGTACAAAAATGAGTAGCCTTTTATGAACCGCGTCCAACGTTTGATGGGTGATAATTCGCCCTAATAATATTCTCTCTTTCCCTGCCTCTCTTTCCCCCTTTCCTTTTATTGGTGCAAGGTAATCTAGTTCATGTATTTGAACGTAGCACACACGACTTGACTATCTCAGAAATGCGTACAAATAAAGGTATTTGACAGACTTAGTTGACACTTGATTTACGTTAGTGATGTCATTAACCCTTTCAGATCAGAATTTCTTCTGAAGGAAGGAAAGTTTTTATTAATGTGTCGTGCTCTTAGATACGTTTTTAATTATTTTAAATGCAAGATTTATACAAAAGTTTTTGCCGTTTTTCAAAACATACTTCGTACACTTAGTTTCATTTTAGGGACTAAAAGAACTAATTACGAAGTATTCTCTATTGTAATAAATAGTAAAATGATCATTCAATACTAACTATGCAAAATAACAAAAACAATGTACAGTTACACAGTGGACCAACGACATCCTTGTATTCTGTCGGTCACGAGCTGCTGCCCACTGCTACACTGACTTGCTGATATTTTCTAGTGATGCCAACAGCTGGGAGCACTTTCGCATGATGAAAATGTCGAATGTTCACAGATGTGTATCTCTGGTTTCCACTGACAAAAAAATACTTCTGTTGAAGTTGAGACACAGTAAAAGTTATTGCCTAATTGTAGCCAGAGGGTCTGAAAGGGCTAAGTCTGTTAAGATGATCTTAATAACGAAAGTAAAGAAATTTCGCTTCTATCAGTGCTAACAGATACAGAAAAATATTCTTACAGTCATCAGGCTTATGTGCTGTTATGTATAACAACTCTGAATGTGGTGTTAATGATTACCAAATATCGATGCTGATACATTTCAGCTTTCCCATGGTATTATGTTTCTTTGCGCGTACCATCGACTACTGGAATAGGAAGGAGGGGATTGAATGGGAGGAGGGAGGAGCATGACGCTAGACCACTAAGAACGCTCTGAAACATACTGTACCGAGGGCAAACATAGATTTTCTCTTTCCCATTCCACGAGATAATCTTCACCAATTTACATCTATCAGAACGCACAATGATTTAAACGTTCATCAACTTACTATCGGTTTCCGTCTGTGGTGAACATTTCAGATCTGAATGACAAAAATGGTTCAAATGGCTCTAAGCACTATGGGACTTAACATCTGAGGTCATCAACCCCTAGACTTAGAACTACTTACACCTAACTAACATAAGGGCGTCACACACAACCATGCCCGACGCAGGATTAGAGCCTGCAACCGTAGCAGTAGCGCCGTTCTGGACTGAAGCGCCTAGAACCGCTCGGCCACAGTGGCCGGCTTTGAATGACAGAACGTAAAATCATGTTTCAGTTTAAAAGCGATTGATGGCATGTGGTATATACTATAGAAGCTAAAATCTGTTTTTGTTTTCGGACTGAAGTACTTAAAAAAGACTACACTGGGTAAGAGATGGTACAGGAGTACACTATCTACTCAAGTGTGTCGTGATATACCTACGTAATTTCGAACTGCGCACTAGATGTCACAATAGGTGGGTCCGCCAGTATTAAATGTGGCGGGGAGTATTGCTTTGTCAGTGGCAGCATAGGTCGGCCAGGTTAGCTCAGTGCCTTCGAACGTGGGCTAATTATTGGACAAATAGCTCTGACACGGTTCAACCTTTCCGAAAATGTCCAAATCGAGTGTTGATTATGTGACTGTGAAATGGAAACGCGAAGGTACAACCACAGCTAAAACAAAACCAGGGAAACGGGAAGAACCTTCAAGCATTTCTAAGTGTGATTGTAAAATGTTGCACGAAGTAAGAGGAAATCATCACTCGTGAGTTCCAAAGTACGACTAGCTAGTCAATTACTGTGTGTAGGGAGGTGAAGAAAGTGGGCTGCAATGGTCGAGCCGCAACACAGTAAGCCTCGCTACTTACAAGGGAACCTCCCCATCGCACCCCCCTCAGAATTAGTTATAAGTTGGCACAGTGGATAGGCCGTGAAAAACTGAACACAGATCAATCCAGAAAACAGGAAGAAGTTGTGTGGAACTATGAAAAAACAAGCAAAATATACAAACTGAGTAGTCCATGGGCAACATAGGCAATATCAAGGATGATGTTAGCACAAGAGCGCCGTGGTCCCGTGGTTAGCGTGAGCAGCTGCGGAGCGAGAGGTCCTTGGTTCAAATCTTCCCTCGAGTGAAAAGTTTAAATTTTTATTTTCAGACAATTATCAGAGTTCAGGCACTCACACATAATCAACTTCGCTCTCCAAAATTCCAGGACATGTTCAGATTTGCTTGGACATCTGCAGGATTTGACGGTCTACACACGGAAAAATTTGAAAACGTTAAAAACATATGTTTTGACAGAGCACAGAGAAAACTGTGCGACTGTGAAACTGTTGCATTCATTTGTTGCAGTTTATGTGACACACTCTTATGTTTTCATCACTTTTTTGGGAGTGACTATCACATCCACAAGAAAACCTAAATCGGGCAAGGTAGAAGAATCTTTTTACCCATTCGCCAAGTGTGCAAGTTAGGTGGGTTGACAACATATTCCTGTCATGTGTCGCACATGCCGTCACCAGTGTCGTATAGAATATATCAGACGTGGTTTCCTGGATCAAATGTTTTCGGTTCCCATTGGAGAGGCACGTCCTTTCGTCTACTAATCGCACGGTTTTGCGGTGCGGTCGTAAAACACAGACACTAAACTTATTACAGTGAACAGAGACGTCAATGAACGAACGGACAGATCATAACATTGCAAAAACAAAGTAAGCAAACATTTCGCTCGAGGGAAGACTTGAACCGAGGACCTCTCGCTCTGCAACTGCTCACGCTGACCACGGGACCACGGCGCTCACATTGTCATTGATATTGTCTATGCTGCCCATGGACAACTCAGTTTGTATATTTTGCTTATTTTTTCATAGTCCCACACAACTTCTTCCTGTTTTCTCGACTGATCTGTGTTCAGTTTTTCAAGGCCTATCCACTGTGCCAAATTATAACTAAAACTGAGGGGGGAGGGGGGTGCGATGGGGAGGTTCCCTTGTTAGTGGATGACTACAAACGAGTGAGTTGGAATGATGAATAACGCCTTATCATGTGGCAATCCCATGGGATCGTTTGGGTTTGACAAATGCCGGGAGAATGTTAAGTATATTGCCGACAGGGAAGTACGGAGTAGGTGATAGTGCAGCACTGCAGCATTTTTCGTGGTTAATGTGTGGCTCCCTCTATTGTGCATAAGAAAATGCTAAATATGGAAGGATGTGAACATATTTTACAACATTGCGTAGAGACTACAGTAGAGGGACAGCGCGGAGATTGTATCAGCGTGATGCATAAAGCAGCATCTTTGAGGCAATGCTTTGTGGACAACAACATTCCTAAAATGGCCCGGCCTGCCCAATGGATCGGCTTTGGGACGAGTTAGGACGCCTACTTCCCTCTAGACCCCAACGCCCAACTTCAGTAGCTTCTCCGGTTGCGGCTCTTGAGGAAGAACAGGCTGTCATTCCTCTACACAGTTTCAGGCAGCCAGTAGAGTTCAAGGCATCATAAAGGCGAAGGATGGGCACACGCCGTATCAGTGTCCACTAATATGTTGCCTTAAACGAAACCGTTCAAGTAGATGTTTTTCACAAGTGTGTTTATTGCGGAAAAGGGATAAAAAGCATTGCGATGCCGTTAGCGTTTAGAGACTTTGTTGTTAATAGAAAACATTTTGCCAAAGGTCGTTCTCTGTTATTCTTTCGTATTTTTCTAATTTACATGAAACTTGGACTCATTGTCATTAATATCACGATGGAAACGTAAAAGGTCGAGAGGATAAGCCTAATTGTGCATGGATAGTAAGGAGCACTCTCATAAACCTTCTCGTCGATGAAAGCGTCTGTAGTAATCTGGAGAAATAACACCAATGGAACAAAAATTTAATTGCGGTGGAGAGGGAAAATGGAAGGCAATTCATCGGAAGAGAGCAGGCACACCACTGATTGCACCTTGAAGTAATGCCTTGTAGCAAACTGGTGCAATTTTCTCACGACTGCAGCAAGCTTTCTTTGCCGAAGGATATCGAGCAAGTGAAGTGGTTCGTAGTAAACCGCTAATCATTTCATTTGATTAATTTATTTAGCCGTTGGAAATGGACACTAGGAGGTTGAAAATATAGACCATCCGAAGATAGGTAGTAGTTACTGGCAACCTCACGAAATGAAGTCGTCAATCAAATGCGAAGTTAACTTCTACAGATAGTAGCTTGGAGTCCTTGTTATAATAACGTTATGTGATGTTAAAGAATAGCGGCTTCGTAAGGCTCAAGTTTTCTATTTTCAGGAGATAATCGGCAGAACACAGGTAGCCATCAATATAATAACAAAATTGTACAATACAGCTGTTACATTCATAACAACATAAGGTAACTTTAAAGAAGTTTTTTTCTGTTACATACCAACAAACTATAAACAGCATCCACAATTTAGCATTGCAACAGAAAAGGTACTCCACAGTTCCGCACTTACCGTAATCTTCGTATGAGATTGAATAACCTTCTATTACCAAAGCAAACAATTTACAAAATAATCGCTAACAGAGAAGTATTATTCTGGAAATGGCAGTTTCACACCTACGCTACGCTGTTTTTATTTTATTTACTTATAATCTATTCTTTTATGCTAGTTTCGGGGTCGCAGCTCCATTCTCAAGCTTTCCTTGACGTAATCAGTGAAGCTGCCGAAATGGAACATGGCATACAGCAGGTCACAGTTAGGCGAGAATGAAGCATAAACGAAAAATGTAAGTACTACAATTCTTAAAATAAAGAGAAACGGTCTTCAGCAACAATCGTAATTTTATTTCAATGCACGATGCATTTCGAACCCTAGAGGCTCAACTTTAGGTGCGATTCTGGTCCTGGTAAGATTACAATGGTCTTTTTCAAAGAGGTCCCTTGTGAATATTACAAAACTAATACAAATCGAAAAATAACTTAGAGGTTACAGTGGTGGATACATGGGTTTTGAAGCACAGTATGAGTGAACGTAGCCTGTACATAAAAACACATTTCGTTCTAGACCACATTTTGTAAACACAAGCCTGAGCTTTGCAAATGTAAAGATGCTGAATTTCTACAAATACGCAGGTGTTATTACTTCATAGGAGATATTGTATTATCAGTCATACAGGATATCAGTTACAAAACGAATATTTATGAATATGTCAGATATGGATTATATTACCGAACGGTTTCACTATTCAGTATCTATTAATTTAGGAAAAAATAAACTATTAAAATTGTTGAGCAAATTGTGGTTGCTAAACTTTGTTTGTTCATTCATCACGTGTTCAGAAGATTTTTCTTCCTGTAACATGATTTCTAATTTATCTTGTGGCTCAAGATTTGTACTAAGATTCTCCGTGTGGACTACAATTATGCCGTCGTGGATGTAACTTAGTCTATGTCTGTTAAGGTACAAGTGGCTGGCTGTTGTGGATTTCTCAAAGTGGTTAAGTCTGAAAGTATCAGTGTGTTAAAGTAGTGTGTGTGAAAAGTTCTTCCTGTTTTGGCTACATAAAATGCAGGGCAGCTGTTGCATTGTAGTTTATGTATTCCACTGTGTTCTGTTATTGGAGTGTTTGTGCTTACTGTGTGAGGTAAGTGGTGCCCAAGTTTGTGGTTTGTGGAGAATGATATTTTAATATTGGTTTTCTTAAATAAGTTAGCAATTGTTTGTGATGATGTGCCATAATAGGGGATGCTTGTGAAGAAATACGCTGTCAGTTGTTACTCTTGGAGTGCTTCTGTTACTGATGTTGGTCCGTAATTTGTGGGATAGTTTGTCAATAGGTTTTCCTGTAAAATGGAAAATTATGTTCTTGTTGTTTATTTACATTTTCGAGACCTAAGAAATTTATGTACAACATGTACATCTACTTCATCATCTACATCCACGTCTACACTCTGCAAGTCACACTATGGTGTGTGATGGAAGGTATTTTGTGTAGCACTATTACTTGCCTCGTTACCTGTTCCTGTAGTGAATCGTAAAAGAAGAGCCTGTAGAGAGACCACATCTTCATCTACATCTAAATCTATACTCCGCAAGTCATCCTGCGGTGTGTGATGCAGAGTACTTTGTGTAGGATTCCCGCCTCTCTCCTTTCCTGTTCCTGTCGCGAATCCGTCGGACGAGTGATTATCGGTAAGTCTCCGGTGTAAGCTCGAATCGCTCCAGCTGTACGTTCATGGTCTTTTAGCGAGAAGAAGGTATGCTCTCGGAATTTCAACAGTAAACCGCACTGAGGTCCAGAAAGCCTCTCTTACAGCGTCTGCCACTGGTGTTTGCTGAACATCTCCGTGACACTTCCGCGCTTACGACATGAAACTGTAACGAAATGCGCTAGTTTTCTTTGAATCATCTCTATTTATTCTAAGATTATCATGGGGAACGAGGCTTTTGCTGACGAGAAATATTCAAATATTGTTCAAATGAAGGTTTTTAAAGCCATCCCCTTTGTGTGTGGCTACACTTGTTGAATATCATTCCAGTGAACCTCAGTCTTGCATCTGCCTTTCTTGCGATTACTTTAATGTATATGTTCCACTTCAAATCGCCCCTTACTCACAATCGTAGATATTTTGCGGCTGTAACTGTTTTCAGTAGTGGTGCTGTAGTCGTATAATCATACAATAACGTTCTTTCGCATTTATGTTGTTGGTCAAGTCCTCTGCAAGTCGTTCTGCATTTCCCTGAAACTTTCTAGGTTTATAAGATCTCTAAATACAGCAGCATCATCTGCAAGAAAAAAATGGTTCAAATGGCTCTGAGCACTATGGGACTTAACATCTATGGTCATCAGTCCCCTAAAACTTAGAACTACTTAAACCTAACTAACCTAAGGACAGCACACAACACCCAGTCATCTGCAAGAAGCCGCATGAAGCTTCTGACGCTATCAACTAGGTAATTTATATATATTATAAAAAGTAATGGTTCAATAACACTCCTTTGGAGCACGCTCAAAATTACTCCTACATCGGAAGAGTTCTCTTCGCTGGGAATGACGTTCTATGTTCTGTTTGCTAGAAACTCTTCAGCCCAGTCACACAACTAGTCTGAAATTCTGCACGGTCTTATTTTGATCATTAGGCGGGAGAGGAGAACTGTGTCAAGGAACACGGCATCAAGCTCAGCGCCAGTATCTACTGCATTCTGGGCCTCGTGCCCGAACAAACACAGCTGGGATTCACACTATCGCTGCTTTCGAATCCACGTTGATAACTACAGCGGACTTTTCTATCTTCAGAAATGTTATATCATGCGAGGATAAGACACGTTCCAAAACTCTACGACAGAGCGTAGCGCGTCGTTTTCAAAACGAGTGCGAGAGACTGCCGTTGCCGTCCTCACTTTAAAAAGACGTAACTAAAACATAAAATTTAAGAGAGTTTTGCCACTAGGAGAAATAAATAGGGCGTAAATGAGGAGTCAGTTGATGGGAAATTATAAATTAAAACAGCCTTAGCCTTGTATCACATATCATTAATCAGCCAATTAAACATAATAATTGTAAACTGCCAGAACAACTTGTCACCTCACTAAACAGTTCACCACTTCTACAGTAGTGCCTCGAAATGTTCCATCCTGTAATTGCGACGTAAAATCACGCAGCAAGAATGTGACCACAGTGCAATGCAACAGGAATATTGCATAAATGCCGCACTGGTCACAAAATAGATAGCCCCCAACTGATAAATCGATGACTTTATTTGAAGCATTTTGGGTAGAACCCATACTCAGACTGGAATGTACATCTTGGTGCCGGCCAGTGTGGCCGAGCGGTTCTAGGCGCTTCAGTCTGGAACCGCGCGACCGCTACGGTCGCAGGTTCGAATCCTGCCTCGGGCATGGATGTGTGTCATGTCCTTAGGTTAGTTAGGTTTAAGTAGTTCTAAGTTCTAGGGGACTGATGACCTCAGCAGTTAAGTCCCATAGTGCTCAGAGCCATTTAAGCCATTTGAGCCACATCTTGGTGATCAGATGTGTGAAAACAATATTTAATAGACAAAGCTGTCATGGAAGGGTTTGTTTGCTACATACTGTCATTATATACTTGCCCACCAAGATGTCCATGCTGATCTGAGGATGGGCAGGATGGGCTCTACCCGAACCTCGTCAAATAAAGTCATCGGTTTATCAGCTGGTGGCTTCTTATTTAGAGACTAGTATAGCAAATACGCAGTATTCGTATTGAAGTATGACATCGGTAACGCATTCAGTTATATCAACAGTAATGTTGCAAATAAGGGCGGGAAAGCTGTCTCGAAGTTTATGAGGTGTCCAAAAGGTGCCAATTTTAGTCGTCGGGCGGAAGGATACGCTAAGTCCAACAGTCTGGCGCCAAGGGTCCACAACACAATGCACCTGCGCTGCTTTCAGCATTATACGGCCGCGTCTTGTCAACGTGCGAGACGCTCGCTCTTGGTGTGGCCAAGGGAATGGTTGGGGGTGATCCTTTTTAGGTCACTACCGATAGAATTGGTTGTGGACCTGACCAGCGGAAAGATTTGAACGGCGAGGCTACAAAGCCACCAGTATGTCATTGTTAAGCTCACACGCCAATTAAAGTCTTTTCGATCCGCTTACGCCGCCGTCATCTTGGCAACACCCATTGTGGTAGCATGTGGGCAGATTTCCTCGGTGTGTGCCCGTCTAGTCACTACATTCCCTTCCTCCATACTCCATAATTTCCATTCTGGTTAGGTCCATCAGAAAGGGCTCCCCGTTTCGGGGCTGATGTTTCAAATGGCTCTGAGCACTATGGGACTTAACATCTTAGGTCATCAGTCCCCTAGAACTTAGAACTACTTAAACCTAACTAACCTAAGGACATCACATACATCCATGCCCAAGGCAGGATTCGAACCTGCAACCGTAGCGGTCGCGCAGTTCCAGACTGTAGCGCCTAGAACCGCTCGGCCACAACGGCCGGCTTCGGGGCTGAGTAGCCGCAATGGAGCAATGAGCTGTTCCAAGTTATGTGTATTGTGTGTGTGTGTGTGTGTGTGTGTGTGTGTGTGTGTGTGTGTTGCGTGCGTACCCGCCCAAAGATGTAAACAACCATGCATGAACAGCGCCTATTTAGACGGACGGGGTCCGCTACTTACGGATTATTGCTAGGAGGAACCCTGTCAGCAACGCCACCATGTTAAATAATGCTTTTCATGCAGCCACAGGACGTCGTGTTACGACTCAAACTATGCGCAATAGGCTGCATGATGCACAACTTCACTTCCGACGTCCATGGCGAGGTCCATCTTTGCAACCACGACACCATACAGCACAGTACAGATGGGCCCAACAACATGCCGAATGGACCGCTCAGGACTGGCACCACGTTCTCTTCACCGATGAGTGTCGCATATGCCTCCAACCAGACAGTCGTCGGAGACGTGTTTGGAGGGTACCCAATAAGGCTGAACGCCTTAGACACACCACCCAGCGAGTGCAGCAAGATGGAGGTTCCCTGCTGTTTTGGGGTGGCATAATGTGGGGCCGACGTACGCATCGGAAGTTCCGGAAGTTCACTGAGGCTTTTTGCGGATGATGCTGTGGTATATCGAGAGGTTGTAACAATGGAAAATTGTACTGAAATGCAGGAGGATCTGCAGTGAATTGACGCATGGTGCAGGGAATCTCAATGTAGACAAGTGTAATGTGCTGCGAATACATAGAAAGATAGATTCTTTATCATTTAGCTACAAAATAGCAGGTCAGCAGCTGGAAGCAGTCAATTCCATAAATAATCTGGGAGTACGCATTAGGAGTGATTTAAAATGGAATGATCATATAAAGTTGATCGTTGGTAAAGCAGATGCCAGACAGAGATTCATTGGAAGAATCCTAAGGAAATGCATTCCGAAAACAAAGGAAGTAGGTTACAGCACGCTTGTTCGCCCACTGCTTGAATACTGCTCAGCAGTGTGGGATCCGTACCAGATAGGGTTGATAGAAGATATAGAGAAGATCCAACGGAGAGCAGCGCGCTTCGTTACAGGATCATTTAGTAATCGCGAAAGCGTTACGGAGATGATAGATAAACTCCAGTGGGAGACTCTGCAGGAGAGACGCTCAGTAGTTCGGTACGGGCTTTTGTTGAAGTTTCGAGAACATACCTTCACCGAAGAGTCAAGCAGTATATTGCTCTCTCCTACGTATATCTCGCGAAGAGACCATGAGGATAAAATCAGAGAGATTAGAGCCCACACAGAAGCATACCGACAATCCTTCTTTCCACGAACAATACGAGACTGGAATAGAAGGGAGAACCGATAGAGATACTCAAGGTACCCTCCGCCACACACCGTCAGGTGGCTTGCGGAGTATGGATGTAGATGTAGATGTAGACGTGCAACTGGGTATTAGAGGTACCGGTGTGTACAGCAATCTGGACTACCACCCTCTAAAGGTCTCGCTGTTTAGTGGTACAACATGCAATGTGTCGTTTTCATGAGCAATAGAAATGGCATAAATGATGTTCATGTTGATCTCTATTCGAATTTTGTGTACAGGCTCCGGAAATCTCTGAACCGAGGTGATGAAAAATTTTTTTGTTGCGTGTATTTTCAGAAGGTAGTCCTCACAGCACGTAAATATTTGATCGTCATCATTTACCGCCGAGAACTGCTGATAAAATTTCTGTATTGAACAACCAGGTTCTCTAAAAATAGTACTTTATTATTATATTAAATAACGGAGGCAGAAAGAAGATAATCACTCGCGATACGAGGTAGAATGGGATTTCAATATCAGAAAACTTACAGGACCCAAACCTGTCCTGCAAATAGGCAAAGATGTCTATATTGCCTGTGACGAGGTACTTTATATAATCATCTTCATAGTTAATGAAGTAATAGCACACGCTCAGTAACATCTCCTCGGTGGTCTGCCTTTCCCCCGAACAACCGACACCCAATTGTCTCGCCATGCCACAAGGCTAACGTCAGAGATATAGGGCTAAAATTATGTGCCTCTGTTCGGCGGCAGTATATCCTAACATACCACCAGAAATTGAAGAAAGTCAAGCTTTACGTTGAAGAGGGAATGCTCTGTGCTTTGAAGTGAAGTCTATAGGTGATTTTATAAATACGTCACTGCAACAACCAGAGATCGTTCAGTACATTAGCGTTACACTGGAGGTATCGTTCGTGTGATGAAGAAAGCAGCGTATTACATTAAAAACCGTCTTTATCTAGCGTTGCTCAAGCAACAGAACTAACAAATATAACTTTCTTCTCGGAGCCTCAGTCTGCGACGAACTGCCCTCTGCGATAGATCAACTGCAGAGGGCTTGCAAAAACGCATTTTCAACACAAAGAAAAGCTGTGTACGAGACCAAATTTTAAACCAGGTATCATCGTTTGACGAGTTTATCTAGAGTTCACAAGCCTACTCAAATCCTCGAAAGCGCCTCTAGGAGTAACAGGAAATCTACAAGGGCTATTGGGGAAGTAAGGTCCGATCGGTTGCGAAATGGAAATCACAGTGAAAATCAAAAACGTTTTGTCTGCAACAGTTTGCTACACATTCCAGCTGCTTCTCTACACAGTCGCTGCTCCGACATACACATTTATCGTAACGTTGTATCAACTTTCCAATAGCTTCGTCATAGAATGCAGCCGCCTGTGCTCTCCACCACTTCTCTTCGCTGATTTGCAGTTCGTTGTCCGTGTCAAAATGTTGTCCTCACGTGAGCAGAGATGAACATCAAAGGGAGCGAAGTCCCGGCTGTATGTTCGGTGATCAAACACTTCAGGGACATCCTCATTGCCACTGCAGTGTGTGACCGAGAATTGTCATGAGGAAGGAAATGTTATGTGGGATTGCATGAAATCAAGCGAAACCTGCCAGTGGGCACCCAACTTTCGGGGTCACTATTCTCCTAGGCATGTTTACGTGCTCAGTTTGTGCTCAGAACTGGAAAGATCTACGTGACGCGATAGACAGGCATACTAGACACACTGCCCAACACATATGTGCGAAGTTTCATCTGATTTTCACTGTTGTTTCGATTTCGTGACGGATCGGACCATACTTTCCGAATAGGCCCCGCATGTTCACTCAGCTAATACCATAAATTCCGAAAAGTAATTGTGAGATATGTGTAAAAAGTTGTTCACTTTATCGGTTCTCCCAGACATGGTGGTCCTGCAGTACCATGGTAAAGTCTTTGTGGTGAGCGGAACCGCAAGAGGGAGCTATGGCTGATTCATGGTTGGAGCCCTACCGCTCATATAGAAGGCACCTGAGTTTTTCCCATGAGAAAGCAGGTACGATGGTTGGTTTGCACCCTTTGCAATAGGTTTCCATCAGTCATGTAAAACATTTCGTTGCTGAGTCGAAAGACATTCTTTTCAGAAAGTTTAGTTTCTCTTGTCTACAAGACTATAGTCTTCAGAGAAGAAGATAGTTTGATGCAGCTATCTATCATCTATGCAATACAAGCCTCTTCACAGTTGCGTAAGCACTGAAATCCACATCTATTAGAATCTGTTTCAGGCCTTGGTCTCCCTCTACAGTTATAACCCCCAAAACGCCCTTCCGTTGCCAAAGCGGAGATTCCTTGATCCCAACGTTCACCTCCTTTTAGTCAATCTGTGAAACACATTTCTTTTTTCTCCATTTCGATTCAGTACATCATCATTACTTATTCGATCTATCCATCTACAGTTCGGCATTGTTTTATAGCACCACGATTCAGATGCTTCTATTCGCTTCTTGTTTGAACAGCTTATCGTCCACATTTGAACTTCATACAAGGCTACACTCCAAATTCCTTGAACAAAGACTTCCTAACATTTAAATTTATACTAGGTGTAAACCAATTCCTCTTCCCAGACTGAATTGTCACCCAGCGGCGGAGTGCGTGGTGTTTTGAAACTTCCTGGTAAATTAAAACTATGTGTCCGACTGGGGCTCGAACATGGGATTTTTGCCTCTGAGGGTGGGTTGTGAGTTGTGCTTAGACATCTTAGTCGGTAGAGCACTTATCCACGAAAGGCAAAGGTCGCTTGGTCGAGTCCCAGTCCGGCATACAGTTTTAATCTATTAGGAAATTTCAAAATCCTCTTTTTCAGAAATGGTTTTCTTCATATTGTCAGTCTGCGTTTTATGTCCTCTCTACTTCGCTCATTATCAATTATTTATCTAACTACATAGTTCAGTCAGAGCGTGCTCAAAAAGGTTGAATAGCGGAATGTTTTGTAAAACTCTGTGTTTTCGAGAGTGGTGAATCCGAATTTTTAAAGTTCCACCAAAATTCGACGAGGAAATGGGTCATAAATGGAATCAATGCAATTTTCGGCACAGTTGTCTACTTATCAGAATAGAGAGGATATGATTTCCCGTAAAATAGGTCATAGTGACTTTTTTCATCAGACCAGCCGTACGGCTTATAGCCCGTATTGAAGATTAGCGCGATTTATAAACTTATAAGGATCATTCCAGGATTCTCCTCGTCCCCCTCCCTTCCATCGTCCCTATCGTATCGTACTTTCTTTCACATCCACTGCCAAATTTGCAGTTCCATCCACCAGTAGTGTCACGATGTCACTGAAGTGGTTGATTGTTAAAGCTTGCCGTGGTGGAGGGCTAAAATGTTTGTAAGATGACACTGATCTTCCCTCTTGATAGACGATACCTGCTGCATAGAGTTGTATGGCTCATTGGGCAGTCATTTTCAGGTATCTGTGTAAGCTAAGTCTCCTTCACTCAGTTGAATTACAGTTAAAGGTCCGTTGTAGTGTTTGATGGTTGCCTTCAGAAACTGAGCACCAGCGCCAAGGAGAATGACCGAGTGAGAAGATCTCACAAAAACAGCTCTGTCGACATAATCTTCAACGAAACGACGGTAATACGTGTCTTCCAGGAAAAATTCCTAATTCGAAGACCAAGGACTGCTTAATAACAGTGTTAATGGACAAACTGGCCTAAGCAGGCATAGTTTCTAAGCAAGCTGCGGAAGATGACAATACGTTGATCTTCAACCACGCATTATCTTTGGACCTCACAGATTCAGCCGTCGTAGTTGATAGGGAAGACGTGGACCTTCTGGTCATTCTAAAAGGCTTCAATCAAAAATGTAATGTACTACTGTTGAAATCAAGGAGAGGGAAAATCCCTCATCAGTTTTACTCTCCTCGGGGAATTGGCCACCCAGTTTGTGAGAACATCCTGTTCTAGTATTCAGTCAGAGGTTGTGACATTACTTCTGCTCTTTACAATCAGGTCAGAGTGAAAGGCATCACTACACTGAAGAAAAACTCTGAATTCCAAAAGAACATACAAATATTTAAAGATCCGAACGGTGTAGAGGAGTGTAGGAAACGATTCCACTTAAGGTTGTACGGTGGTGTAAGATGAGAACCTTTGAACCACCTCAGATACAGAAGGTACATAAAATCGGCATTTAGAACAATTATCAACATCGCTTCTATGCCATAAACTGTGGATGCAGCTTGGCAGTATATTCTCCAAATGAAGCACCGGGTATAACAGTCGCTGGGCAAAATAAAGATCTCGAGGAACGGGATTGGACGAGATGCAAGAAACGCCTGGTTCCAACCACTATGCTACAGCTGCCAGCACCCGACGTTATTCCGACCTACAGTATGTGGTACGCAGATGCAAAACTGAGTGTCATAGTCCGCCGCTCGTGGTCTCGCGGTAGCGTTCTCGCTTCCCGAGCACGGGGTCCCGGGTTCGATTCCCGGCGGGGTCAGGAATTTTCACCTGCCTCGAGATGACTGGGTGTTTGTGTTGTCCTCATCATTTCATCATCATCCAGGAAAGTGGCGAAATTGGACTGAGCAAAGGTTGGGAAATTGTACGGGCGCTGATAAGCACGCAGTTGAGCGCCCCACAAACCAAACATCACCATCATCATCATCTGAGTGTCATAGCTACTCTTGCAGCTGCCGAAAAACAGGCTTCCGCTGCTCGAATCTCTGCATCACCTGCTATACAGGTTGTGAGAAAGTCAGCCATCTCTATTCGAAAGACTTAGAAGAAGCCATGTTGGAAGTACAGGGGAAACAGTAGACTGGAACCAGATCTTCTACTGACGAAGGTAAGTAAGATGTCACATTGTTGGCGGTCATGGACTGTGCGGCTGGCCCCGGCGGAGGTTCGAGTCCTCCCTAGGGCATGGGTGTGTGTGTGTTTGTCCTTAGGATAATTTAGGTTAAGTAGTGTGTAAGCTTAGGGACTGATGATGGTTCAAATGGCTCTGAGCACTATGGGACTCAACATCTTAGGTCATAAGTCCCCTAGAACTTAGAACTACTTAAACCTAACTAACCTAAGGACATCACACACACCCATGCCCGAGGCAGGATTCGAACCTGCGACCGTAGCAGTCCCGCGGTTCCGGACTGCAGCGCCAGAACCGCTAGACCACCGCGGCCGGCGGGGACTGATGACCTTAGCAGTTAAGTCCCATAAGATTTCACACACATTTGAACATTTGATCACATTGTTTTTATTATAATTTCTCGTTGTGAAATCTCAAGAACTTATTATTGTGAGAAAAGTGTACGTTTGGGCTCAACTCTGATTTATTATACTTATTTATAGTTACAACAGGCAAACAATTATTTATATGTTATCAGATGTGAGATTTGTCATCTATTACTTTACTTAGATGTAAAATACCCATGTAAGTTCTAATTTTGCAGACGAATTAAGTGAGGAAGAGGACGGTGGAGCTTGATGCCCGAAAAGAATGAAACGCCTTTGAAATCTCTTTAAAATTTTTATATTAACAATATGATATTACTACCTTAGTAACTGTCATTAGAATGTGCCGAATAAAGCATAATTATTATATTTTTGACATAAGTTATCTGAATACGTTTTAGTCAAACGAATGAAGATAGCTTTCATTCCGTCGTTTATACGAACATCAGAACATACGGAGGGATGAGGAATTGAGTTTTGGTGGTAGTGCCCGAAATTACGGTAACTTCAACATGCACTACATGCCGTTCGGTCGGAGTGACGAAAAAGGTCACGTATTTTAGGGGAACTCATTTCCTCTTTATTTTCACAAATGGACAACTTCGCCGAAAATTGCGTCGTATCCGACTTATCAGCGAAAATCGTAATAAGCCCCCTTTCTTCGTTGCTTATTCCTTTTTGACCCAAATCCGGGCCGAAATGTTGGTGTAACTTTAAAAAATCGGGCACAGCACCCTCAAAAACATATAGAAAGATTGTCAAAAAATTTCTACAGTGAGAATTACCGTTTGACTGGACTAAAATACCTGATCTCATCTACTCCTCTTTGTGTCTCATTTCCTAATCCAGTTCCTTCAGCGATAGTGTTTATCTTTTTTTACCCCGAGTCGACTCTCCTTTCCCATTAAGAGTGCACCATGGCTTGTTTTTGATTCGGTAAACTACAGGTTCGCTTTATGCCGACCGAGGCATTGTGCGCGGCGGCGCCGGGCGTGCGATCCGGCGGGCAGTGCTCGTATAACGGCGGTCGTGAATGGCCTCGGATAAATGAGGGCCGGCAGCGAGACAGACCGGGCCCTGCCGCGGCTCCCATTCAGGCGTCGCCTTTTCTCGCGGCAGGATGCAATCTGCTGCAGCTCATGGTGTTGTGGCTAGGTCCGCTTTATGGGCGGAAGTTAATAAGCGCCTCTTCCGCCGCGCCATCAGTGTTGCCCGCTCTGGGAGCAGCTCGCTGACCTTGGGCCAAACGGGCTGCCGGCGCTCTCCGACCCAGATTTGGGCCACTGTCGTACGATACCATTCCTAATCCTTTGTTTACCGTGTACTGCAAGTCCAGGAAGTTCCCGAACCACTCTTGACTTTGCGTAGTTCAGGAAAACGAGCAAGTGAACGTCAAGTATCTGGCCACCAGTGCTTGCTGTACACTGAGGTGACGAAAATCATGTGATACCTTCTGATATCGTGTCGGACCCCCTTTTACCCGGCGAAGCGCAGCAACACGATGTACCATGAACTCAACATGTCGCTGGAAATCCGCTTACGAAATACTGAGTCATGCTGCCTCTATAGCGATCCATCATTGCGAAAATGTTGCCGATGCAGGATTTCGTGCACGAACTGACCTCCCGGTTATGTGCCAAATTGGAAGATCTGAGTAGCAAAATAATTTGCTCGAATTGACCAGAATGTTATTCAAACCAATCGCTAACGATTGTGGCCTGGGGACGTGGCGCATTGTCATCCATAAAAATTTCATCATTTTTTTGGGAGCTTGAAGTCTTAAAATGGTTGAAACTAGTCTCCAAATATCCGAACGTAAGCATTTCCAGTCAATGATCGGTTCATTTGGATCAGAGGGCCCAGTCCATTCCGTACAAACGCAGTCCACAGCGTAATGGAGCCATCATCAGCTTTCACAGTGCCTAGTTGACACCTTGAGTACATAGCTTCATGGGGTCTGCACCACACTCGAACCTTACAATCAGCTCTTACCAACTGCAATCAGGGCTCATCTGACCACGCCACAGTTTTCCAGGCGTTTAGGGTCCAATCGAGCCCAGGAAAGGTGCTTCGGGCCATGTCGTGCTGTTAACAAAGTCACTCGCGTCGATCGTCTGCTGTCATAGCCTATAAACGCGAATTTCGCCGCACTGTCAATGGGGATACGTCCCACATCGATTTCTGTGATTATTTCACGCAGTGTTACTGTCTGTTAGCACTGACAACTCTACGCAGACGCAGCTGCCCTCGGTCATTAAGTGAAAGCCATCTTGCGTATTCTCGGCACACTATTTACACTGTGGATCTCGCAATAATAAATTCCTAAACGATTTCCGTAATGGAATGTTCCTTGCGTCTAGCTCCAACTACCATTCAGTGCTCATAGTCTGTTAATTCCCATTGTGCATCGATAATCATCTCGGATACCTGACTACAAATGACAGCTCCGCCATCGCACTGCCCTTTCATACCTTCTGTACGTGATACTAACGCCATCTCTATATGTGTATATCGCTGTCCATGACTTATGTCTCCTCACTGCATAAACCTTCCTTATGGAAGATCAATACGTCGTTGTTGTTGTTGTTGTGGTCTTCAGTCCTGAGACTGGTTTGATGCAGCTCTCCATGCTACTCTATCCTGTGCAAGCTTCTTCATCTCCCAGTACCTACTGCAACCTACATCCTTCTGAATCTGTTTAGTTTATTCATCTCTTGGTCTCCCTCTACAATTTTTACCCTCCACGCTGCCCTCCAATACTAAATTGGCGATCCCTTGATGCCTCAGAACATGTCCTACCAACCGATCCCTTCTTCTAGTCAAGTTGTGCCACAAACTTCTCTTCTCCCCAGTCCTATTCAATACCTCCTCATTAGTTATGTGATCTACCCATCTAATCTTCAGCATTCTTCTGTAGCACCACATTTCGAAAGCTTCTATTCTCTTCTTGTCCAAACTAGTTATCGTCCATGTTTCACTTCCATACATGGCTACGCTCCATACAAATACTTTCAGAAACGACTTCCTGACACCGAAATCAATACTCGATGTTAACAAATTTCTCTTCTTCAGAAACGCTTTCCTTGCCAATGCCAGTCTACATTTGATATGCTCTCTATTTCGACCATCATCAGTTATTTTGCTCCCCAAATAGCAAAACTCCTTTATTACTTTAAGTGTCTCATTTGCTAATCTAATTCCCTCAGCATCACCCGACTTAATTCGACTACATTCCCTTATCCTCCTTTTGCTTTTGTTGATGTTCACCTTATACCCTCCTTTCATGGCACTGTCCATTCGGTTCAACTGCTCTTCCAAGTCCTTTGCTGTCTCTGACACAATTACAATGTCATCGGCGAACCTCAAAGTTTTTATTTCTTCTCCATGGATTTTAATACCTACTCCGAATTTTTCTTTTGTTTCTTTCACTGCTTGCTCAATATACAGATTGAATAACATCGGGGATAGGCTACAACCCTGTCTCACTCCCTTCCCAACCA
The DNA here is from genome assembly GCF_023864275.1 of Schistocerca cancellata. Classification (NCBI taxonomy): domain Eukaryota; kingdom Metazoa; phylum Arthropoda; class Insecta; order Orthoptera; family Acrididae; genus Schistocerca; species Schistocerca cancellata. Next base: position 486,398,093 of record NC_064628.1, read on the forward strand.
CTGCTTCCCTTTCATGCCCCTCGACTCTTATAACTGCCATCTGATTTCTGTACAAATTGTAAATAGCCTTTCGCTCCCTGCATTTTTCCCCTGCCACCTTCAGAATTTGAAAGAGAGTATTCCAGTCAACATTGTCAAAAGCTTTCTCTAAGTCTACAAATGCCAGAAACTTAGGTTTGCCCTTCCTTAATCTAGCTGCTAAGATAAGTCGTAAGGTCAGTATTGCCTCACGTGTTCCAACATTTCTACGGAATCCAAACTGATCTTCCCCGAGGTCAGCTTCTACCAGTTTTTCCATTCGTCTGTAGAGAATACGCGTTAGTATTTTGCATCCGTGACTTATTAGACTGATTGTTTGGTAATTTTCACATCTGTCAGCACCTGCTTTCTTTGGGATCGGAATTATTATATTTTTCTTGAAGTCTTATGGTATTTCGCCTGTCTCATATATCTTGCTCACCAGATGGTAGAGTTTTGTCAGGACTGGCTCCCCCAGTATTTCTAATGGAATGTTGTCTACTCCCGGGGCCTTGTTTCGACTCAGGTCTTTCAGTGCTCTGTCAAACTCTTCACGCAGTATCGTATCTCCCATTTCATGTTCATCTATATCCTCTGCCATTTCCATAATATTGTCCTCAAGTACATTGCCCTTGTATAGGCCCTCTATATACTCCCTCCACCTTTCTGCTTTCCCTTCTTTGCTTAGAACTGGGTTTCCATCTGAGCCCTTGATATTTTCCTGTAGGCAGTATCTATCTTACCCCTAGTGAGATAACCCTCTACATCCTTACATTTGTCCTCTAGCCATCCCTGCTTAGCCATTTTGCACTTCCTGTCGATCTTGTTTCTGAGACGTTTGTATTCCTTTTTGCCTGCTTCATTTACTGCATTTTTATATTTTCTCCTTTCATCAATTAAATTCAGTATTTCTTCTGTTACCCAAGGATTTCTACTAGCCCTCGTCTTTTTACCTACTATGTCCTCTGCTGCCTTCACTACTTCATCTCTCAAAGCTACCCATTCTTCTTCTACTGTATTTCTTTCCCCCATTCCTGTCAATTGTTTCCTTATGCTCTCCCTGAAACTCTGTACAACCTCTGGTTCCACATCTGCCCCTGCAAATATCTTACAATTTAAAACCTGGTTCCGAAATCTCTGTCTTACCATTATGTAATCTATCTGAAACCTGTCAGTATCTCCAGGCTTCTTCCATGTATACAACCTTCTTGTATGATTCTTGAACCAAGTGTTAGCTATGATTAAGTTGTGCTCTGTGCAAAATTCTATCAGACAGCTTCCTCTTTCATTTCTTAGCCCTAATCCATATTCACCTACTACGTTTCCTTCTCTCCCTTTTCCTACTACCGAATTCCAGTGACCCATGACTATTAAATTTTCGTCTCCCTTCACTATCTGAATAATTTCTTTTATTTCATCATACATTTCTTCAATTACTTCGTCATCTTTAGAGCTAGTTGGCATATAAACTTGTACTATTGTAGTAGGCGTGGGCTTCGTGTATATCTTGGCCACAATAATGCGTTCACTATGCTGTTTGTAGTAGCTTACCCGCACTCCTATTCTTTTATTCATTATTAAACCGACTCCTGCATTACCCCTATTTGATTTTGTATTTATAACCCTGTATTCACCTGACCAGAAGTCTTGTTCCTCCTGCCACCGAACGTCACTAATTACCACTATATCTAACTTTAACCTATCCATTTCCCTTTTTAAATTTTCTGACCTACCTGCCCGATTAAGGGATCTGACATTCCACGCTCCGATCCGTAGAACGCCAGTTTTCTTTCTCCTGATAACGACGTCCTCTTGAGTAGTCCCCGCCCGGAGATCCGAATGGGGGACTATTTTACTTCCGGAATATTTTACCCAAGAGGACGCCATCATCATTTAATCATACAGTAAAGCTGCATGCCCTCGCGAAAAGTTACGGCCGTAGTTTCCCCTTGCTTTCAGCCGTTCGCAGTTCCAGCACAGCAAGGCTGTTTTGGTTAATGTTACAAGGCCAGATCAGTGAATCATCCAGACTGTTGCCCCTGCAACTACTGAAAAGGCTGCTGCCCCTCTTCAGGAGCCACACGTTTTTCTGGCCTCTCAACAGATACCCCTCCGTTGTGGTTGCACCTACGGTACGGCTATCTGTATCGCTGAGGCACGCAAGCCTCCCCACCAATGGCAAGGTCCATGGTTCTTGGGGGGGATCAATACGTTACATTTTCATAATCCAGACTGTTGCCCCTGCAACTACAGAAAAGGCTGCTGCCTCTCTTCAGGAACCACACGTTTGTCTGGCCTCTCAACAAATACCCCTCCGTTGTGGTTGCTATCTGTATCGCTGAGGCACGCAAGCCTCCCCACCAACGGCAACGTCCATGGTTCTTGGGGGGGATCAATACGCTACATTTTCAAAATGTGAAGATGACTGCCATTATTATATTGTGATGGTCTGGGCAATTATAACGCATTACTAGTTCATAAGGAGCTATATTGCGAGGTGTCGTTTGCGCCGTTTAGCATATCCCTGAGATGCTACAGGTTCTATCGCCAGTGGCCTACATCTATGGGAAGCTCCTCACAAGTTCAGAAAAATTCAGAACAGGCAAGATTGTGAAACGGATAACGGCTTACTTAATCGAAATTACAAGAGGTGGCCCAATCAGCCATCAAAGTATGGGTATTGCAAGAACGTAAATAATTAATAAGGTGCAAGGAATAGCACTACTGGGGAGATAAATGAAATAATGATGTAATACTGCGTCGTGAATACGGCCAATGACTGCGAAAAAGTTCAATGGGTTAAAGGAAAGTCCCTAAAAACTATGAACAATGCACTAGGTGCACGGCGTGTGCAACTAGCTGACTATAAAAATTAGATGAGCAAAACGAAATGACGTCACATTCCCCTCGTCTCGGTGGGAGCAAAGACGGGCCTTGCTTATTATTCTAAAGATGTGTGAGGGCAAAAGACTGCTGCAGTAGTGGGTCATAATTCGAAGTTCAGCGAAGCCTCTGTGTTCTACTCTAAGTTCAAGAAATCTCACTATGCAGTTTTCTGCGATGACCTGGAGCAGGTGTCATCCCTGGTGGCCTTCGGAGAAGAATTTCTCTCATTTCTCTATGAAAATTAACTGGTTCTGCCAGTGTCAGAATCTCGCCTCTCATTTTCGACAGACATTACTGGTTATAAGGCATGATAGTTTAATAAACAAGCTTAGCTTAACGAATTTTCTTCTCTTGCAGGTTTCCTCGTGGTTGATTAGGGAAGTATATTTCTCCCCTGGTGCATGGAAGAAGGCAGAAATTCTACCCAACTATGTAACTGATCTCAGGTTACGAACAATAAGAATACATCCAAGTATACCCATGCGGGAAATCTTCCCCTCTGCCAATATAATTACCCTGTGCCAATCACAGAATCCATACTGAATTCAGAATAATCATTCCAGCTAGCCTTGTTTGAGCTTAACGGCTGCTCCTGCTTCACAGCCTTACGTTCTCTCCCGCCTTTTAGATTTTTATCTCTGCTGAAAAGGATTCCTTTCACTTTTCGCACAATGACGTTTTATGGCGTCACTCCACGATCCTGTTGGGCCGACATACTCTCCCCCTCGAGCTTTACCTCCATGGAGACTGGCGTTCAGCAGGAAATATCTTCACGACTTATGCCGTGCCTTCAATAGAATCTTCCCTTTTGCCAGCCAGCTAGAAGCCCCGAGGCCGGCGTAATTAAGAGATTCCCTCACTATACCAAGAAAAAAATAAACATAAAATTAATTAGAAATGCAGTTACTGGCAGCTATTATTGCTGCTTGCAGTTTTCACATAGCATCACAGATCTGATTTGATTTATTGGCTGGATATGCATACTGAATTCTTAAACAGATTACTTGACGGTTTTCAGGAAAAGTTGCCATCTAATAATATGCGTCGAGTTACCATGTCTTAGTACAATCCACTTTGTCTGCCTCACTTTAAAATGATTGTAGCAAGTGATAAGTGATTAAAAACAGTGAAGAAAGAGTTGCAGAAATGAGAAGTTACTCCATTATTACAGCAACCAGTGGACATAGATGCAGGAGTCACATGCAGTGAAACTATTGAAGGCGATAATAATTCATTAAATTAACTATAATCTAGTTAAAGATATTAGCAGCACAAGTAATGTTCAAGTAATTTTTATGCCTTGACACCCGTTCAGAGCACTAGTACCTCAGAAGGCATCGATAGTTAATTAATCTCGTAACACTAACAATCCTCTAACATTGTGACTGATTGAGCTACACACATTCACTATCTGATCCACTGTTTCCAGATATCCCTATGCAATGCGGAACTGACCTCTGGATTTCACAAGGGGGGGACTCGCCAGCACAAAAGGAGGCGCAAGCAGTTGTGTTGTCTGTACAGAAGCTGTAACACCAGAGTGGGAAGACTGACATGAAATAAATTTAAGTACTTGCAATTGGTTGGTGGATTTGAACCTTAAGTAATGATTATGGGTTGACAAGGCAACAAGCTATCCAACAGCAAACTACTTCGACCCCACATTTTGTAAAGTTCTGAAGAAAAGAATACATAAGCTGCTTGTCAACTTCAGACGGAGGGTTTGGGAGCAGGATGGTATGGTAACTGAAAAGAGTAAAGGAAAGAAAGATAAATCTTTATGCAATATTTACATCAGAGGTGTCGTAAATACTTTATTTCAGATACTTCAGAAGTCCGTTTTTTTTCAACAAGACATAACTTATATCACTATAATTTTAATTGCAACTGGTTCCTTGAATCCCAGTATACAAAAAGTTTGAACGCAGTTTCTTTCGTCGAAAAAACTCGTATCGGCATCTCTCTTCGAGATTATTTTGTGTTCCATCTACAGACATGTGGCGTGGCACAAAGCTGGACTAAGAGTTACAACAGAAGCATTTGAAAGCATAGGCGCCTCACGTGTCGGAACTTCAATTGCGTTGATCATTTTGGGACATCACGAACACATTATACTTTATTTTGTGTGAAGTGTATTGTTATGGCAGCTGAAGAAAATTGCCTCAGTGCATCCAACAACACGGTGTAATAGCGTCTCTCAGTTCGTTCCGCTCCATCGGTGTTGAAATATGGAAATAATGACTAGAGATGCTTCGTTCTGTGTTTCTATTTCAACTGATAGACTATCTTTAAAGAATGCTTAAATTATGGAAAAATGCTGTGCAACCGACTGGTGACTTACAATTCACCGTCCGGGGTCCACCTTTCCGAAAGGTCAGCCTAATGGATACCCCTGAGAAATCTCGTCGCGTGCAGCTTTGAATAACTGTAATATTCTCAGTACAATGTGGACAAATTGTCTTCGCTGAAAGTTTCCGTCGTTGTCGTTGCTTTTGCAGAGAGCTTCGAAATAAACTATTCAGCCTTTTGTGTTCCAAGTGCTGAAGATCAGAAACTTTCAAATTTTTTATCCTAGTCAGAAGTTTCACAGAAGCGTGTGTGTGTGTGTGTTGGGGTTTATGGGCGCTCAACATCGAGGTCATCAGCGCCCTTCACAGAAGCACGGAATTAAAATAACTCATTTCTAATTTGCGTTTTTCCTCCCCTCTCAGTAAACACAGATACATGGGTACTTTGAACGAAAAACGCGATATGTCAACAGAATTTGTAATTTGCTGGCATTATTACAATTTAATGTGTTTAGCGTTTTGCTTAGTATCCTAAAATCATCGGACATATGGTATATAGCAGATTAGCACTTCAGTATATCAATAAATTAATTGTAAGTAAGAGGATTCTCTCTGCTGTAACAGCAACTAAAATGTAATGACGCGGTCGACCTGATATATGTTTCAAAACTTATCTATTTTTCCTTTGGAGTATGGCGTACAATCATTACTAACAAAAGATGTTATTGTCAAGTAAAGCAGCTTTAAAATGAAAGATTCCCATTATATGAAAACACTAAGTGGTATGTTGAATCAATAATTGTTATTACAAACTAACTACTCACATAATGCAGCTCTTACTGTATCGTTGTGCAAACATCGGATTTTATCTATGGACTTACTGTGATTCCAAACCATCAAATTTTTATGAAGGCGAATGAGAGCCTGTAGCTTCTCGTTCGATAAAAGTATCTCACGACTCAGTGAGCTAAAAAGCAGACGTATCCGTAAATCACCCAGTACCGGGGAGTACCATCCTGCGCAGTGGGAGTACCGCTATGTAGAAGATGAAGGCCAAGTCGAAAAAAGACTGGAAACTTCTCCTGAAATTCGGGAAACGTAGGAGTAAGTTTCTATTTACGCGAAAAGAACCTACTCTGACGGAAAAAAAATCGCATTACCAAGAAGGAGTTAACGACATAAACGAAAGCTGGTAGGTGTGTTTCTACATCTGAAAGACAATGTCTATTCAAATCTCGCGCCAGTCACAAAAGACTAGCCCTAGTAGCGCATCTATGAGGATTCCAATCAAGTTTGCTTCAAATACACGTTGTAAAGCACGTCAACGTTAGTTACCTTTGAGATTGGACGTGGTGATTCGATGTTAGTCACGAATGTCTTTGTGGTGACAAAGACGCAATTATCAACACCTCACTGAGTTTGAACGAGATCGTCTAATAGGGTTACAAGAAGCAGGACTCTACATGAGTGCTGGCAGCGGTGGTCACGAGAACGTGTGGTCGCTAGAAGACTGGGCTCCAGACAACCTCGTGGCACTACCAAGAGGGACGGCTATCGTGTTCGGCGCCCGGCTCTACCGCATCGTACTGCATCTGTATCGGCAGCAGAATTTGAGCACCAAGTGGCACAAAAATGGTTCAAATGGCTCTGAGCACTATGGGACTCAACATCTTAGGTCATAAGTCCCCTAGAACTTAGAACTACTTAAACCTAACTAACCTAAGGACATCACACACACCCATGCCCGAGGTAGGATTCGAACCTACGACCGTAGCAGTCCCGCGGTTCCGGACTGCAGCGCCAGAACCGCACGGCCACCGCGGCCGGCCCAAGTGGCACCACAGTGACACAATGAACTGTTACAAATCGGTTACTTCAAGGACAGCTCCGAGCCAGACGCCCTAAAGTGTGTTTTCCACTGACTCCAAACAACCGCCGTTTGTGATTTCAGCGATGTCAAGCGAGATCTCACTGCGAGGGAGGGTAAGAGCCGGTTGTGTTTTCTGAAGAAAGCTGGTTCTGCCTCGGTGCCAGTTGTGGCTGTCAGTTGGTTACAACACCATGTGTTAGTTAGAAGAAGGGCAGTTGAGTGCCTGCAGCCAACCTGTCCGCATGATAGACACATTGGACCTGCATCTGGAGTTATGGTTTCGTGTAACTGCAGCAGCACTCTCGTTGACACCCCGTGCATCCTAACAGCAAATTTGTAAATCAGTCTGGTGATTCCACCTGTTATACTGTCATTCATGAGCCGGCCGTTGTGGCCGAGCGGTTCTAGGCGCTTCAGTCTGGAACCGCGCGACCGCTACGGTCGCAGGTTCGAATCCTGCCTCGGGCATGGACGTGTGTGATGTCCTTAGGTTAGTTCGGTTTGAGCAGTTCTAAGTATAGGGCACTGATGACGTCAGATGTTAAGTCCCATAGTGCTTAGAGCCATTTGAACCATTTTTGAACAAACTGACGTCTGGCACCTGTACAACACCCCTGATCGCTTGTATTGAAAATTCTAGCGCTTACACCGGTTATTAACGTAGCAGCGTTTCACATTTGCTATTACTTATCTTACACGTACATTAACCTGCGATCTTGCAATGTTACGTTATGTTACCAAGAAAAATATATTTCCGAAATTAATAACTCTAATTTACGATTTTTTTCTGTAATTGTACATACATGGATGAGTGATGTTATGAGTGGATGTAGACTGTCAGGGATATCATGGAATGGCAGCTTTTGGCGTAGCGCGAAGGAGTGAGTGTCCGGAAAAAGGATTTGGGAGACTGAAGAGGGATGTGTTCCCGAACGAAGACTGAGGATATGGTGTGGAGTGGTGTGATGAGGAAATCCTGAAAAGGGAAGTAGGGGTGGGGTCTCCTTGAAGTGATAGGAAAAGTATTTCAGCTGGGCGGGTTTCATGGTCGGCTAAGGGAAGGCGATTAAAGTTTCATTGGGAGAGGATGTGGACAGTATGGAGGTGTAGCATTGTGCAAGAGTTGTTGTAGAGAGTGGGTGGGTATTGTCAAACCTTTGCGTAAAATAACATAGTGGAATGTGTTCAAATTGGAAAACTAGTGTAGGGAATTTTATTGGTTTGGTAGACGAATCGGATCTGTTAGATGGCGATCAATTAGGCTTTAGGAAAAGTGAAGGCACCAGAGGGGCCGTTCTGACGTTGAGTTGATAATGGAAAAAAGACTAAAGAAAAATCAAGACACGTTCATAGGATTTGTCGATCTGGAATGTAATATGGTGCAAAATGTTATAAACTCTGAGAAAAATAGGGGTAAGCTGTAGGGAGACAAGGGTAATATACAGTACGTACAAGAGCCAAGAGGGAATAATAAGAGTGGACGACAAAGAACGAAGTGCTCGGATTAAAAAGGGTGTAAAACATGCATGTAGTCCTTCGCTCCTACTGTTCAACCTGGACATCGTAGAAGAAGTGAGTTAAATAAAAGTAGGTTCAGGAGTGGAATTAAAATTGCAATTATACGATTCGCTTATGACATTGCTATGCTGAGTGAAAGTGAAGAAGAACTACATGGCCTGCTGAATGGAATGAACAAGTACAGAATATGAACTGACAGTAAATCGAAGAAAGACTACAGTAATGAGAAGTAGCAGGTATGAGAGCAACGAGAAACTTAACGTCGGGATTGATGGTTACGAAGTGGTTGAAGTTAAGGAATTCAGCTACCTAGGCGGCAAAATAGCCAATGACGAATGGAGCAAGGAAGACATCAACAGCAGACTAGCGTTGGCAAGAGAAGTCTATTAGTTTTAAACATAAGCTTTAACTTGAGGAAGAAATTTCTGAGAGTGTGTCTTTGGAGCACAGTATTGTGTGGTAGTGACATATGGACTGTGGGGAAACCGGAACAGAAGAGAATCGAAGCATTTGAGATGTGGTGCTACAGAAAAGTGCTGAAAATTAAGTAGACTGGTAAAGTGAGAAATGAGTAGGTTCCCCGCAAAATCGACGAGGAAAGAAATACATGGAAAACACTGATAAGGAGAAGGGAGAAGGCGATAGGAGATCTGCTAAAACATCATGGAATGACTTCCATGGTACTACAGGGACCTGTCTAGGGCAAAAACTGTAGAGGAAGACAGAGGTTGGAATACAGCCAGCAATTAATTGAGGGTGCACGTTGTAAGTGCTAATCTCGGATGAAGAGGTTGGCAGCGGAGAGCAATTCTTGGTGGACTGCGTCAAAAGAGTCAGAGGACTGATGACACAAAAAAAAATTAAAAAAAGATTAGTGAAGGCTTGCAGGACGTGATAAAAGAAGGGAGGACTGGACATCCTTGCGACCTTTAGAACTGATAGCATAGTTGATTTACGTAAAATAATTCACACTCTGGAGCATGATCATGTACAAACCAACCATTTCTTCTTAACTGTCTATTATACCATCACACCTCCTCCATGAGCCATGGACCTTGCCGTTGGTGGGCAGGCTTACGTGCCTCAATGATACAGATAGCTGTACCTTAGGTGCAACCACAATGGAAGGATATGTGTTGAGAGGCCAGACAAACGTGTGGTTCCTGAAGAGGGGCAGCAGCCTTTTCAGCAGTTGCAGGGGCAACAGTCTGAATGACTGATTGATCTGTCCTCGTAACATTAACCAAAGCAGCCTTGGTGTGCTGGTACTACTAAGGGGAAACTACAGCTGTAATTTTTCTCGAGGGCATGTAGCTCCTTTTGTGTAAAATATTTCGGAGGTAAAATAGACCCCCATTCGGATCTCCGGGCGGGGATCACTTAGGAGGATCTCGTCATCAGGATAAAGAAACCAGCATTGTATGGATCGGATCGTGGAAGGTTAGATCCCTTAATCGATCAGGTAGGCTAGAATATTTAAATAGAGAAATGGGTCGGTGGAACTTAGATATAATGGGTATTAGTGAAGTTCACTGGCTGGAAGAACAGGACTTCTGGTCAGGTGAATACAGGTTATACAAACGAAATCATTTAGGGGGAATGCAGTAGTAGGTTTAACAACGAATAATAAAATAGGGGAACGAGCAAGCTACTATGAATTGCATAGTGAACGCATTATTATACCCAAGACAAACATGAAACCCTCATCCACCATAGGAGTATAAGTTTATATGCCAGCTAGCTCCGTGGATGACGAAGAAATTGAAGAAATGTTTGAAAAGATAAAAGAAATTGTTCAAATAGTTGATACAGAAATGTAATAGTCATGGGAAGGAAAAGAAAAAGAAAGAAAAATTGTACTTTTGTATGCCCACCCTTTTAGCAGGAGGTCTCTGGGACGACGGCCGTTTACTATCGTGACAAATAAAAACACCTACAGCCGTCCTTACGATTTTATTTTATTTTGTCCCTACCAGTTTCAACGCTTCAGTGCGTCATCTTCAGGCTGTTTTTGATGCGATACAGGTTTATATGATTTTCATGCATAACACATCAGTTGGCAGTTGATGGTTGGAGTGCTGACACATTATCTGCGTATCCAGTAATGCTGGCAACTGCTGTGTTAGGCGTGGGGATCATATCAACCTGTATCGCATCAAAAACAGCCTGAAGATAACGCACTGAAGCGTTGAAACTGGTAGCGATAAAATAAAAAAAAAAATATGATGCTACAGAATTTTGAAGAGTAGACTGATGAATCACATAATTAATTAGCAGGTACTGAAAGAATTGGAAAGAAAATAAATTTGTGGCACAACTTGACTAGAAGAAGGGATCAGTGGATAGTACACATTGAGAGGCATCAAGGGATCGCCAGATTAGTACTGAATGGAAGCTTGGTGGGTAAAAGTCATAGAGAGAGACCAAGAGATCAATACAGTAAGCATTTTCAAAGGGGTTCAAAGGTTCTTCAGAGATGAAGAGGCTTGCACAGGATAGAGTAGCACGGAGATCATCAAACTATTCTTCGGACTGAAGAACAGAACTAATGAGCATAGGCATGAAAAATAAATTTAGTTTCCTTTGTTTTTATTTCGAATATCAACTATTACGTGCACGGCATTTGGTGAAGGTAGCACACTGAAGAGGGCTGAGATATGTTACTTCTAATTCGAAGTCTTCTCAGCAGCACACCCAGATTTAAGTGCTGGCGATGTCTTCACACGATAACTACGAGCAATAGCTAGTAGCCCCAACGGATGAAAGGCGCTCCAGACGTAATGAGCACGGTGCAGCTGGAATCGGCAGTGAACTATTGCTCCAGAATAGAGAGCAATTACGGCCGCTAAGGACAAGTGGGGAGGCCATTAGCGGGCTATCTGGGCTGGCATCTGACGCGGATGCTGCGGCCTGGCGCGGCGCGGCGCCGGGCCTGTCGGGCTGACCGCGGCCTCCGGCATCCGGGGTCAGCGGGCGGTGGGGGCGGCGGGGGCGGCGGCGGCGGCGGGGGCGGCAGCCGATGCTATCGGCGCGTCTTCCGGATCTCTGCCCAGCCCCGGACCAGCTCACACGCGCATGCGCGTCGGATGCCACCGCTGGCACCCAGCCAGACAGCTGGATCGTCACATCTACATCCACATCTTTAGACTGCATACCACGGTGAAGTGCATGGCTGAGAGTACTAACAATTGTTATTTCTTGGCGGGACATCCGCAACTGTTGATTTTCATCATCAATGATAAAATCCGCGACAGTTGTAAAAATTACTTATTTCTAAAAAGGAAAGCTCGACCCGGTCTCAGGATCTGTGTCGCAACATAAGGTGCATATTAGAACGTGAGTCCATAACGGTTACATAACTGAGGTTAAAGTACGTGAAAATATGCACGATTTTAACGTATTTTAACCTGTTTTGACCCCAATTATGTATTCTGCATGGACTCACATTTTAATAGGCACCTGAAGATGGGGCACAGGTCCAAACACTGGTCTGCGCTTTCCGTTTAAACCCCCGACGCAAACAGAGTGGTGTTATTTTTAACGTGTATGTCTGTATATCTGTCTGTGGCATCGTAGCTCCCAAACGGAAGGACAAATTTTAATACAGATTTTGTTTACTCGAAAGCTGGTTTAATCGGAATGTTTCTTAGCTATGCTCCACTAAAATCTGTTCAGCTCTTTAAATTTCATCAGATAAGCTAAATAAAAATGTTTTCCACCAGCGCTCTCTCTTGATATTCGCTGCTTAATACATAAGAACTACATCAAATTATCTACCACCAGACTGTAGAGCGTTAAAAGATCTAAGTAAAAGTTCGAGAGAACGTATGTTTATCCTCTACGGTTGACCAACAATGGTGATTTTTGGCTTGAGCGGTCGCTCGTTTCAGCACATAGAAAGCAGAACAAGGGCGAGTGTCACTGAACTTTAAAGGTAAACATATGTTCTAGCAAACTTTTTTGTAGTTCTTTTTTAGGTCTACAATTCAGTACTAGAGCAAATGATTTTTCCCTAATAGTTTAGGCAGAGTATTGAAAGAGAGGGAAATCGCAGCTCACGTACTTCCCCTTACGTTACATAAAGTAGCAAAATGTATACTAAAGCACAGTCAATGAATATATGTGCGAATTAAAAAAATAAACACCTAAACCTCATACGTGAAAAAGGTCTCGTGTCGCAATTTCGTGTTTCGCCCTCGAAAGTATTTGTGTGAATCTGAGGATAGGGTGTCGATCATACCGTGTTTACTAGTAAAATATGAAGTTTAAAAAGGATGAAAAAAAAGTTAAATTAAAAACTAAAGAAACTGACAAAAAAGTCTCTAAAATTTAAAAAAGTAATATGTATTGCCCCTGTAAGTTTAAAATAAGTAGTAATACTTTGATTTTAGCGTTTTCGTGTCGGGGGACCGCTAAATAAATAAAATAAAAACATAACACATCTAAAATTGATAAAGCATGAAATTTAAATACAAGTCAGCAACCTAGGCAACCCAGCTAAATATCAAAACAACAATATCAAATGGCTGAGGCTAAACCTTAATTAATTTACTCACAAAAATTTGCAATATAGACACAAACGTTACCGACGCCTGCCCCAACGCGACTGCACGTTCGGGTCGCACCTGGTGACGGTCCGCGCGCAGCATACCGCGCACCGCGCACCGCGACTCGCGAACGCAGTTAAATGAAGCGTGGGTTAGTACGCTATCTCCAAATTACTGTAGGACATGAGCCTCTTAAGACAGATCAACACAAGAACTAAGTTCATACATAAGTTCGTACATTATGTAAAAATGTGATATTATTTATTTATTTTGTATTATTATATTATACACTCCTGGAAATTGAAATAAGAACACCGTGAATTCATTGTCCCAGGAAGAGGAAACTTTATTGACACATTCCTGGGGTCAGATACATCACATGATCACACTGACAGAACCACAGGCACATAGACACAGGCAACAGAGCATGCACAATGTCGGCACTAGTACAGTGTATATCCACTTTTCGCAGCAATGCAGGCTGCTATTCTCCCATGGAGACGATCGTAGAGATGCTGGATGTAGTCCTGTGGAACGGCTTGCCATGCCATTTCCACCTGGCGCCTCAGTTGGACCAGCGTTTGTGCTGGACGTGCAGACCGCGTGAGACGACGCTTCATCCAGTCCCAAACATGCTCAATGGGGGACAGATCCGGAGATCTTGCTGGCCAGGGTAGTTGACTTAAACCTTCTAGAGCACGTTGGGTGGCACGGGATACATGCGGACGTGCATTGTCCTGTTGGAACAGCAAGTTCCCTTGCCGGTCTAGGAATGGTAGAACGATGGGTTCGATGACGGTTTGGATGTACCGTGCACTATTCAGTGTCCCCTCGACGATCACCAGTGGTGTACGGCCAGTGTAGGAGATCGCTCCCCACACCATGATGCGGGGTGTTGGCCCTGTGTGCCTCGGTCGTATGCAGTCCTGATTGTGGCGCTCACCTGCACGGCGCCAAACATGCATACGACCATCATTGGCACCAAGGCAGAAGCGACTCTCATCGCTGAAGACGACACGTCTCCATTCGTCCCTCCATTCATGCCTGTCGCGACACCACTGGAGTCGGGCTGCACGATGTTGGGGCGTGAGCGGAAGACGGCCTAACGGTGTGCGGGACCGTAGCCCAGCTTCATGGAGATGGTTGCGAATGGTCCTCGCCGATACCCCAGGAGCAACAGTGTCCCTAATTTGCTGGGAAGTGGCGGTGCGGTCCCCTACGGCACTGCGTAGGATCCTACGGTCTTGGCGTGCATCCGTGCGTCGCTGCGGTCCGGTCCCAGGTCGACGGGCACGTGCACCTTCCACCGACCACTGGCGACAACATCGATGTACTGTGGAGACCTCACGCCCCACGTGTTGAGCAATTCGGCGGTACGTCCACCCGGCCTCCCGCATGCCCACTATACGCCCTCGCTCAAAGTCCGTCAACTGCACATACGGTTCACGTCCACGCTGTCGCGGCATGCTACCAGTGTTAAAGACTGCGATGGAGCTCCGTATGCCACGGCAAACTGGCTGACACTGACGGCGGCGGTGCACAAATGCTGCGCTGCTAGCGCCATTCGACGGCCAACACCGCGGTTCCTGGTGTGTCCGCTGTGCCGTGCGTGTGATCATTGCTTGTACAGCCCTCTCGCAGTGTCCGGAACAAGTATGGTGGGTCTGACACACCGGTGTCATTGTGTTCTTTTTTCCATTTCCAGGAGTGTATTATACTATATATATTATTATATATTATTTTATATTATTTATTTTATAAGTAGGTAACCGTATTCTTTAATACTTTATGCTAATTAAAGTCTGATTGGTTTTCATATTTTATGTAATAAGTAATTGTAACTTCACTAGCCCTTTTCAGGTGTGAATATGGGGCGCGCAGGCCTGGAATATATTACGGAAAACAAAAGACCCTTATACCCAGCGATAATTGAAGTATGCTGTTCTAGAAAAGGCAGCTGCTGTTAAATTCTCTTTTTAATGTTTACTTAATAGCCGCCAGACGCCAAGACGCTCGGATCAAAATACTATTGCTTATATTAAACTGAAAGGGGCAATACATATTATTATTATTATTATTATTATTATTATTATTATTATTACTTCTGAAAGGTTTTTTGTGTCTTTTTATAAATTTCAATTTAAGTTTTTTAGTAATAAATAATTTTTTCAACTCTAGCGGATTTTATCGTTAATGACTCCCATTTGCACTCTTTGTTACTTCCTCTTTCCAATTCACTCGAGTATGGGGCACGAGAAGAATTATTGCTAAAATGACTCTTTGCGCACTATAATGAGTCTAACCTCGTCTCCTCGGTTTCTGTGTGAGCGATGCTTAGAGCGTTACAATATATTCTCAGATTATTGGTTCTTGAATTCTTCTGCGGACTTTCGCAGGGTAGCTGTTATCTGCCTGCGGACGTTTGCCATTTGTAGTCCTTTAGTATCTTCATGACGCTCCCTCATGGAGCAAACAAAACTGTAACTATACGTGCTGCCATTCTTCGTATAAGTTCAATATCGCCAGGTAGTGCTATTACGTATGGGTTCTCCACACTTGAGCAATATTCTAGGGTACGCAATACAGACTCAGGTGTCCGTCCTGAACGTATTTCAACTATGAATAGATCAACTGCTGTCTCTTCTCCACCACAATTTTTTCAGATGTTACCTACAGAGGTGCCGCAGTGGTAGCACACTGGACTCACATCTGTTAGGACGTTCTGTTTAGGTATTCCGCAGTTTCCCTAAATCGTTCAAGGTAAATGCCGGGATGGTTCCTTTGAAAGGGCACGGTCGATTTCTTTCCCCATCCTTCCATATACCAAGCTTGTGCTCCGTCTCTAATGATCTCGTTGTCGGTGAGACGATGAACACTAGTCTCCCTTCTCCTCCCTTCTTCAGACATGAAATTCTTTCTATTGTAAACGCTGTAGAAATTTGAATGTTCGACTCTTTAGAGATGAGAAAGGACAAATTCCTTTCACCAGTCCTTACCTGAAGCCGCCACTTTATAACTGTTTGTTCGTTACTTAGACAACCGAATAATATTTAAACTATCTCTCAGCTACACTCTCTGAGTCGCTGCTTTATGCGTAATAAGTCAGATTAGAAAGTAAAGATTATCCACAATAATATATTTAAAGATTTTTTTTCTAGTAAATGCAGTAAATATTTTTCATTCACTTTCAGTTAACAGTTTACTCTTTTGTTTGAAACACTGTTTCCAAAGTATATTTCAGCAAAATACAGGGTGTATCCAAAAGAATCATCCGATTTAAAAAGAAACATAACTATTATGTTATTTGAGATATGTGCGTGTTGGAAACAGCAGACTTTCGAGTTGTAAACGGTTCCCGCTAGGTAGCAGCAGTTTGCGCCCATTTCAGTTGGGACAACAGGAAGCGTTTTGTGTTCCACGTTTTGCGCGGTGCGGGTCAGTAAAAACTATCCACCGTGACTTTCGTCCTAGGTATGGTGTGGAGCCTCCTACAGCACAGAGCATTAAACGACGGCATGAACAATTTTGAGAAACAGGTTGTTTGTGTAAAGGCCAATCGCCAGGCCGTCCCCGAATGTCATGACACTGACGTCGAACGCATCCGCCATAGTTACACAAGGAGTCCGCAGAAATCCTTTCGCCGTGCATCCCGACAGCTCAACGTTCCCCCGATGTCTGTCTGGTGAGTGTTGCGTCGACCATTACACGTAAAATCATACAAAATTCAGGTACTTTAAGCTCTTCGTGAAGGTGACAAACAACGACGTATGGAGTACTGTAATTCCGTTCTTGGCAAGATGGAGGATGACAGATTTCTTCAATGCTTAGTGTTTAGTGTCGAGGCAACATTCCACTTAAATGGATATGGGGTGCAGAGCAACTAAAGAAGTTTTACAACATGAGAGAGACTCTCTAAAGTTTAATGTGTTTTATGCAGTTTCACAGGAAAAGGTGTACGGTCCATTGTTCTTTACCGAGAACACTGAAACTGGAAGCACATACCTTGATATGATTGAAAACTTTATTTTCCCACAGTTGGAGACTGATTCGAAAGACATCACATACCAACAGGATGGGACACGGTCACACTGGCATCTGGAAGTGCGGGAATTTTTAAATCAAAGGGTTACTGAACGATGGCTCGGATAATTCAGCCTTACATTACTGGCCTCAAAGGTCACTGGACCTGACTATATCTGGTTACTTCTTGTGGGGTTTATAAAAGATTCTGTTTATGTGCCTCCGTTACCAACAATAATGGATGAACTGAGACATCGTAAAACAGCAGCTGTGGAAGTTGTAACTCAAGAGATGGTCGCTGCAGTGTGAAAAAATGTGAATACCGCATTGACATTAGCCGTGCATCTCAAGTGGGCATATTGAAAACCTATGAAAAGGTATGATAAAAAAAATTTTTGAGCTTACTGTTCATCAAAAATCAAATTCATTGTCTATGTTTATTAGTTTCAGAAATATAGACGTACCAAATCGGATGATTCTTTTTGATACAGCCTGTATTTTGCAACTATTGATATCTTTTTACACTTATAGCAGTTCACGTAACTTGAAGACTTTTTCAGTATATGTAAGCCTATACATCACATTTATGAATTCTTCTGTCGTTTCTTTATAGAACCATTTTGTATTTAGGATTGAAAAACAAACATTCCTTGACAACCAAGTAATTCTTGTAGATAGAATTTATTACAAAACAACCAATGGAACAGCAACATGTTCATCATTGTCAGGAAACGTAGCTAATATTTTTATGGAGGATTTCGAAGAACAAGCGTTGAACACTGCACCCCGTCCGTCCATCATTGCTTCTTGAGAGGCACTAGCGATAAATTTTTAATCTGACCGCAAGATAGTGAGATGTTGCAGCCGCTCGTTGACCATTTGAACAGTGTAAGACCAAACACAATATTTACAGGGAGATGAAAACGGATGATAATTTACCTATCTTACATGTGTTGGTAAGAAAAGGAAATGAACGATTTGGTTATTATGTGTCTCGGAACGTTGGAATGAATAGCTTGACGAGAAATCAACTGTCTCTCGATAAATATTTAAATTTAACTTTTAAGTCAAAAGGCTTAAATTTATCTTTAGGAGGAGAATAGCATATGTATCTTTATTTCAGCGATCGTAGATATAATTACCCAGTTCAGAAGAGAGGTATACAGAACACCCTAACACGCACTCCACTTTGGTTGTTAGAGTAACCACCTGATGATGATATTCAAAAGGAATGGGTATTCAGTCCGTGACGTTAGGTCAACTCTCTCGGAAACTGCTCATAAGAAGCGATGTCAGTCAACCAAGCTATTACAGCCAACGCTTCCATTCTGCAGTACAACAACGAATAAAATATATACTGCAACAGTCAAAAGGTCTAGATCTACATAGATACTCCGCAATCCAACGTAAGGAGTGTGGCGGAAGTTACGCTGTACTACTCCTAGTCATTTCCTTTCCTGTTCCACTCGCAAATAGATCGAGTGAAAAACAACATTCTATATGCCTCCGCATGAGCCGTAATTTCTCGTATCTTATCTTCGAGGTCCTTACGCGCAAAGTACACACATCAAAAAATGTTTTGCATCACCCTGGTTCCCAGAACTCCTGAAGTTAGACCGACTGTGGATATTGAATCACAGACACTGTCCCTTTGACCGTTCAGAGATGTCACTAAACCCCCCCCAAAGATGTAAACAAACATGCATGAGCAGCGTCTATTAGACGGAAGGGGTCCGACAGCCGATTAGTTCCAGTCATTCCACCAGGGAGAAGGTACACGGCTCGTGTCGTCTGTAGTTCGACCACGCCTAGACGGTCAATACCGCGGTTTGATCGCATCCGCACAGTTACTTTGTGCTAGGAAGGGCTCTCAACAAGGGAAGTGTCCAGGCATCTCGGAGTGAACCAAAGCAATGTTGTTCGGACGTGGAGGAGATAAAAGTAAAACAGGAACTGTCGATGACATGCCTCACTCAGGCCGCCCAAGGGCTACTACTGCAGTGGATGACCGCTACCTACGGATTATGGCTCGGAGGAACCCTGACAGCAACGCCACCATGTTGAATAATGCTTTTGGTGCATCCACAGGACGTCGTGTTACGACTCAACCTGTGCGCAATAGGTTGCATGATGTGCAACTTCACTCCCGACGTCCATGGCGAAGTCCATCTTTGCAACCACGACACCAAGCAGCGCGGTACAGATGGGCCCAACAACATGCCAAATGGACCGCTCAGGATTGGCATCACGTTCTCTTCACCGATGAGTGTCGCATATGCCTTCAGCCAGACAATCCTCGGAGACGTGTTTGAAGGCAATTCCTTCCTCCGACCGATAGTGCAACCACATCGGCAGCATATTGGCGAGGCATTCGTCTTCATGGACAATTCGCACCCCCATCGTGCACATCTCTTGAACAACTTCCTACAGGATAACGCCATCGCTCGACTAGAATGGCCAGCATGTTCTCAGACATGAACCTTATCGAACATGGCTGGGATAGATTGGAAAGGGCTGTTTATGGACGACGTGACCCACCAAGCACTCTGAGGGATCTACTCCGAATCGCCTTTGAGGAGTGGGACAATCTGGACCAACAGTGCCTTGATGATCTAGTGGATAGTATGCGACGACGAATTCAGGCATGCGTCATGCAAGAGGACGTGCTACTGGGTTTTAGAGGTACCGCTGTGTTCAGCAATCTGGACCACCACCTCTGAAGGTCTCACTGTATGGTGGTACAACATACAATGTGTGATTTTCGTGAGCAGTAAAAAGGGTGGAAATGATGTTTATGTTGACCTCTATTCGAATTTTCTGTACAGGTTCCGGAACTCTCAGTACCGAGGTGATGCAATTTTTTTTTTTTTTTTTTAATGTGTGTATGTTGGTGGCGGTCGCTCGGTAGCGGTCGTTCGGTTGCAGACTGTAGCGCCTAGAACGGCACTGCCACCGCGGCCGGCCCATCTGCGTAACACTTGCGTGCTATTCGAACCTACCAGTAACAAATGTAGCAGCCCGCCTCTGAATCGCTTCGGCGTCTTCCTTGAGTCCAACCTGGTATGGATCCAAAACATTCGACCAGTACTCAAGAACAGGTCGCATCAGCGTCCTATATGCGGTCTCCTTTACAGTTGAATAACTATTTCCCAAAATTTTCCCAATAAACCGAAGTCGACCATTCGCCTTCCCAAGCATAGTTCTCACTTGCTCGTTCCATCTCATAACGCTTTGCAACGTTACGCCCTGATATTTAAACGACTTTGCTGTGTCAAGCAGGACACTGGTAATACTGTATCCGAACATTGAAGTTTGATCTTCCTACTCAATCGCATTAACTTACATTTTTCCACATTCGGGGCTAGTTGCCATTCATCACACCCACTGGAAATTTTGTCTAAGTCGTCTTGTATCTTCGTACAATCACTCAACTTCGAAATCTTACCGCATACCACGGCATCATCAACAAATGGCCGCAAATCATTTATGTATATAGAGAACAACAGCGGTGCCGGCCGGCGTGGCCGAGCGGTTCTAGGCGCTACAGTCTGGAACCGCGCGACCGCTACGGTCGCAAGTTCGAATCTTGACTCGAGCATGGATGTGTGTGATGTCCTTAGGTTTGTTAGGTTTAAGTAGTTCTAAGTTCTAGGGGACTGATGACCACAGAAGTTACGTCCCATAGTGCTCAGAGCCAACAACAGCGGTCCTGTCACACTTCCGTGGGATACTTCTGACGATACCTCTGTCTGTGATGAACACTCTCCGTCGAGGACAACATACTGGATTATGTTATTTAAGAAGTCTTCGAGCCAGTCACATGACTGTGAACTTGTTCCATATGTTCGTACCTTCGTTCAGACTAGTCTTCAGGATACCCAAGAAAGGTAAAGAAATTTTGCGACCTTTTGAAGATAACCTCCGTCAGAGAGCACCAAACATTTACAATACTCATTGCAATTGAGGCTGTAGTTACGTGGACAATCTATGTGTACTATTACCCGTTGCTGCGTTGAACATCATCCCACCAAAAGTACAGAAATTTAGGAAAATTGGCGGTTGCAGAAGACAATATAATGAATAAGCAAAGAACAGCCGAGGATTCTAGTTTACTCTTAGAATCATTGGGTTTCTGTGGTCAGGGAAGCTGTGGTAACAGCTCCAGTTGAGACAATGATTGCGCACTCAGCAATGCACGGAAACGTGCACTTGACAAAGAAAGGTCACAGAGGAATACTTTACATAATACTGCGAGCTCCCTTGGAAACATAATCTACGGACGAGGCAACTTAGCGTCCGTCATCTGCGTGATGTAATCTAGTCAATCATAAACGTGGCAGCGTCGCCCATTTCACGATATTCAGACTTAGCCCCTGGCGATCACAACTTTTCGATTTCATCCGAATCCGATGCGACAAGTAAACCAAAAACGTTTTATCCGAGCCTATTATTCGGTATTAATTATCTGGAGTAGAAAGTCTATATAAGTATCCAATGACTATAAAAACAGTGATTGTCCCTAAATAAGACGCACCTGTTGTCCTTGATTAGGTCTCCAGGCTGCATTGAAAATGTTAGCGATAATAAACTTTTAAGCTTTAGTAAGGAAGGAAGAATTCGAACGAACATACCTGTTTTTCACAGAGAGCAGGATGAAAGATACATGGGGACGGTGGTGGGCGCGCATGCATTAAGCATAGAACGTAGGAATTAACGTACGGATAAATAAACTCGAATGACTGACACAATGCCAGTGAGTCGCCTAACGTCACAGATGTATTTAACGGGTGAAACTGCACAACACAGGCTGCAGATGGAAAGACAAATAGTTCAGGATACATTCGTTATGCACGCCCAACAAAGCGCAGATGAAGAAAGATATGCCACTCAAATTTTAGAAGACGAGTATCTCTCCAAAACTAATGTTCTGCTGTCGGTGATTACTCTGATGGTAATAGAACAATATTAATTGTGGAAAAGCAAACAGTCATCAAATATATCATTTTTAAAAGTATGAGTTCATTATTTTCTTATGAATTCCTCCTATTTTGTGCGATTTACACTCTTTTATTGTTGTGAACGTGAAAGAAGATCACTTTGACCTTCGCAGTAGACTGGAGACCCTAATATTTAAATAAACTGCAGAATTCACAGTACTGGTCACGTGTTAATTTATTTGTACAAATAAAATTTCTCGGCTTTACAGCCATCATCAAATCCACAAGGGAAGATGCCAAAAAAGAAGAAAACTCGGTCATAAGGCAGCGGCACAGAGAGGTGAATTCGTTAACTGAACTAACAATGAACGTAAAACTTTAATATTTTATTTTCCTGTTGTTGATCTGATGATTCTTACGAAACTGAAAACAGTCTTACTTTTTCTTGTGGCTTTGTCCCACATCGACGCAGAATCGTCATGGTTATGAATTGATGTGGCATCGTTCATTTAAGGTGTGGCCGGATACCGTTCCTGTCACCACTCTGTTACCCTTCGTCTTCCCCCCTCTTCGATCTTCTTGGACTTATGTACCAGCTCGGTATTCACCTAGCGAGATGTGGGAAACCACCTAAAAACCACATCCGGGCTGGCCGGCACCCCGACCCTCGTTAATCCTCCTGGCGGATTCGATCCTCGGCTGGCGCACCTCCTCGTGCCGGTAGCGGCGCTTTAATACGCACGGCTGCCCAGGTGGGTTGAAACCGGTTATTAGTGGAAATAAAATGAAACGTGACTAATATTCTGAACTTTATGATTTACTTTACGGTTATCCTTTAGATTTACTTCTACAGTGTCATGCTTATGACCAACTGAATTAGAGGTAGCAGCCGTGCTGGAAAAGTGTTCTCCTGCTGTCGCGGCAAAAGGAGCAGCTGAGAGTGTCACGTTACTGGGAAGCAGTGAGACCCCACGTGGCCGTGGGCGCGGAAGTCGGTAGCATGATGGAAAAGATGTGCTAAATCAGCGCTTTTAGTCGTGGATCAGCCATCCACTGGATGATCTACCTCCACCGCAGTGCAGCATCGGTCTCTTTACGTGGCACCGTGTCAAGGGCGCATCGTAATAACTTCTATTCGGCAAAAACTGCCTATTTTGCGAAATAATATGGGAAATAACGTCTTGATGGCGTTGGGCATCGAATACCGGGGTTATAACAGAGTTAGGCGGGACACAAAGCACAAAATTCAGTGTTGGGCGAAAACAACCTAACTCTGGTCAAGCCATGCAGAACGACCCACGCGCTACATTTGCAGAAGACACCACTACAGACGTCTAACCCCGCTCCCCGCATCTCAGAGGGGACGGAATTTGTCATGAGCACAGTATCTTCATCTTTGGATGTTCAAAGCACGAGTGAAAGTCTCTTGGGTAGACAGATGCGGCGCACGTAAGATAACCAATGAGTACATCCAAAACATGTGAAGTACATGCCATGATGGCATCGTAAGGTAAGTGGTGGCAGTATTCACTTGTTGGGGTGTATCATTTCTCCCACGAGAACATATGAGACTATTGGAAATTTGTGGTAAGTTCCTATCGGAATAAATTGCTGAGGTCGTCGGTCCCTAGGTTTACATGCTACTTAATTTAACTTAAACTAACTTACGATAAGGACAGCAGACGCACCCATGCCCGAGTACCTCCGAAGGGGGGCAGCCGCGCGAACCGTGGCAAGACGCCAAGACCACGCGGCTATCCCGCGCGTCTCTAAAAAAAGAGAAAAATATTAACGTCTAATATAAATTTAAAATTTGGGAAGAATTTCCTGAAAGTACTTCTGTGTAATACAGCATACACGGAAGTGAAACGTGGACGATAAACAATACAGTCAAGAACAGGACTGATGCTTTGTAAATCTGGTTTCACAGCTGAATGCTGAAGGTAGACGGACAGTGAAAAAGTGCTAAATGGAACTGTGAAGACAAGAAATATGTTGCACAATTTGACCAAAAGAGGAGATCGGTTGAGCAGACTCATCCTGAGACAAAATTGAAGGCATAACTCTAGAAAACTGGTTCCAGTGAATGTAGGTACAATATTTATGGAGAGAAGAAGGGACTTGCACAGGATGGATTAGCGTGGAAAACTGCATAAAACTAGTCTTCAGCTGAAGACTAAAACAGCAGCATGTCATCGAACAGCAGTGATCACTCGAAAATGGGTGCTTTTCCTCATCGGGCGGTGCGAGTATAATGTTGCACAGAGATACTTAACGACCTGCTTTAGCTTACGAAGGAAGCTTATCAGTTTTTGCTCGTGGGAATTAGATCTTCTTTTACTCCAACTCCATAATAAACTGTTCTCAAAGCAGCAGACGTCAAATTTCTGAGTATTTGCAAATGAAAATATCTTTTAAAATTGGATAAGTTATTCAAGAGAAAGAGTTTCGTAATCTGAGGAAGTCAATAACGCGTTGGTACACCTCCCTTTTATCTGTTACCCAAATACCTTAAAAATACATTTTTAAAATATTAACTGTCCTTTAATTCATAGTTTCTACGCAGATGTTGAGCCATTTCCGTCCTCCACGACAGGCGGCACTCCAAGACAAACAAACAAATGAGTACAATCGCAAAAAAATGGATGAAACAGAGCTACACAAAATAATCAAGTCATTAACGTTTTGGTCCTCCTCTGGCCCTTATGGAGGCAGTTATTCGGCTTGGTATTGATTGACAGAGTTGTTGGATGTCCTCGTGGGCGATATCGTGCTAAATCTGTCCAATTGGCGCGTTAAATCGTCAAAATCCCGAAATGGAGGGCCCCGCCCATAATGCTCCAACGTTCTCTGCATGTTAATTCATTCACTGAAATTGTCTTCAGTGATTAATCCTGCTTGAAACTGAGCTCCGACAATCAGCGAAGACGTGTCTGGAGACCTCCCATCCATCAGTGGGATACCAACCTGAATATCGGCCGCCATACGGCCCGACAAGCGGGAGTGATGGTCTAGAGTGCAAGAATCCTTTGGTTGTCATCCGCTGTAATGTGGCAGCGCAGTGGTACGTCGACGATATTCTACGCCCCGTTTTGATGGCCTTCATGGCAAGCCATCCTGGGCTTAGATTTCAGCAAGAGCATGGCCGCCGACACAAGAGAGTTCCTACTACTATGTCTTTGTGCTTTCCGAACTCCACCTCGGCCACCAAGGACACCGACTCTTTCCCCACTCTATCAATCAATGCCAAGCCGAATAACTGCTTGCATAAGGGCCAGAGGAGGATCAAAGCGTTATTGACTTGCCCAATTTATAATGCGCTTTGTCTTGAATCAATAATTCGATTTTTCTGAAATTTTAATCCTTTGTTTGTCTATAAATGTACGTCACAACTGCCGATTTCGGTATCATTCACATAATTCCTTACTGGTGTGTCACTCGTTTCTATTTGGGTGTATTTTATTCCGGTAGCTCAGTTTCATCTCACAGCGCAATTCCCTATGCAGGAATAATCTACAGCCTTCGTCTCATTTACTTCTCAAGGAATCATACATTGGACTCTGCAGTGGGATGTGATAACTACAACTATACCTACATGTATACTTTGCGAAACCGCCTTATGGTGTGTGGCCGAGTGTACTGTTGTGTATCTTATCATTCCCCCTTTTCCTGGTTCGTTCGTGAAATGTTCAGAGGAAGAAGGTCTGTTGGTGAGACAGTTCCTCCAATTATAACTAGTCAGGCAGTTGTCTAGGAAGTTGTGCAGACCTCTGCATTACTTATGATTACTGACCATCAGTTATTGAGCTGATATCGTATCCAGATATGCCACGCTATGGCTCACTATAAAAAACTAGACGGACGCTTAAAGCAGCAGCAAAAACTAAAATAAAAGATAACACATTTTGTTTGAGCGCGAATGTCGCTGATACTCTCTATCCGAATGGTATGTGGGAAGCAGTCGTACGTTGTCTGCTTCTTGTTGGAACATACAGTGATCCTCACCATCATGTATTGCACAACACATCTTTTGTAATGCCTGTAAGTAGAGTATAATAAACATCTCCGTGGCACTCTCGCGGTAACTCGAAGATACCGTGACGAAATGCGCAGTTCATCTTTGCTTCTGTATCTTTTCTATTAACTTTTTTGGCGTCTGTCCTGCAGCTTTCTGTCTTGAGGTTACCGGCATCAGCTTCCTCTCGTCTTTCCAGGTGTAATTAACAGTGGTCTCTCAATTCTATGACTGTGAGCACGCTACTAACAAAAATGAAGGACAAATGGAGACATTGCAAACCTATATGTGGAAACAATCGAAGAATAAAAATCATCAGATACAGATACAAGAGGCTTGCTTAATCACTTCATGTGATACGATTTAAATAAACAGCGAGGTCTGCTTAAAATTTTCTGCTTGGACAAGTTATTGGACCGATAGTCACTTTTCGTTATAGAAAACAAAATAATACACATTATACTATATATATATATATATATATATATATATATATATATATATATAGAGAGAGAGAGAGAGAGAGAGAGAGAGAGAGAGTGTGTGTTTCTGTGAAACAATGTTAAGGGACAACAGAAGCATGTTGAACGCCAGTAGTTTCCCGAAAGTCCTGAGTCCTGTGCCCCCAGCCCTGCTACAACATGGCATCTAAACTGTTGCTCCATGCGACCCAGAGGCTGACTGAACCTTTTAGGTACAAACTTCACAGTGGTCTAAAAATTTCTTGTTTCGGATGCTATTTAAAACCTCGTCTTCCAAAGGAAACAGACCTAAAGTGGCACTACCTATTACTACATATGTATGTATGTGTTATGCAACAGTTCTTGAAGGACCACTCTGGAATATAAGGTTATTGTGCTGATGTCTCCCAACGTACAACTCACTTTGCATGAGTACTACTGCACTTGAAAGCGATCCGTTTCGTTCAAACACTTGGTTTTAATGGAAATTCTCTTGTTTTAGATAATTAACTCATTAATATCTATTGCCGGCCGGTGTGGCCAAGCGGTTAAAGGCGCTACAGTCTGGAACCGCGTGACCGCTACGGTCGCAGGTTCGAATCCTGCCTCGGGCATGGATGTGTGTGATGTCCTTACGTTAGTTAGGTTTAAGTAGTTCTAAGTTCTAGGGGACTGATGACCTTAGCAGTTAAGTCCCATAGTGCTCAGAGCCATTTGAACCATTAATATCTATTTGTTGTAGATAATTAACTCATTAATATCTACAAGTATAGATCTGCAAAAATCAGGGAAAAATAACTCTACATCTATATGTTACCAGTATCTACGGACACCATTATGTAATTCGGAACTGATCACTAGACGTTAGGTCGCAGGTTCGAATCCTGCCTCGGGCATGGATTTGTGTGATGTCCTTAGGTTAGTTAGGTTTAAGTAGTTCTAAGTTCTAGGCGACAGATGACCTCTGTTGTTAAGTCCCATAGTGCTCAGAGCCATCTGAACCATTTGAACTAGACGTTACGAGATGCGGACACGCCAGTACGAAATGGGCGGTGACTTTTTGATCGGTAGAGGAGCAGGAACAACAGAATGAGTAGGTGATTGGATGTCACCTGAGTATCAAATCCATCTCGGACATTTAATCTTTCTACCACTGCCGGAGACCACTGCTGGTGGTATGATTGTGAAGTGGAAACGGGAAGTGGAAGTCAAGACCAGGTAGGACTCATGTGCTGACGGAGAAGGAGTGTCGAACACTGCGCAAGGTGACAGTAATAATCGCTTGACATCGGCGGAACGCGTAACTCGTAGCTTCTAAAGGGCTACCTGCACCCCACCCATGTCAATGACTGTGCATTGACTCGGGAGAGACCGCGTAAGCATACATTTTGATAAAAGAGCGAGAAAGACCGCGCATTGATACATTTTGTAATTGTAGCAGGGATTGTCTGCACCAGAGAGCATTGTTCGCAGGAGACACCGCACTTTAGCGTTCGTAGGAAGTCAGTAGTAAGCGAGAAGTGAGGCGAGTCGGTAGCAGGTCTGAAGCGAGAGGTTGAGAGGAGAGGTGTGCCTGCCAGCCACCAGCTATGATTTACAAGAGATTATAAACGGATGTACAGAGACATCAGCTAACTATTAAAATAAGAGGAACTAATATTACTGAATTAATTTTTTGAGAAACTTGAGACTACTGACGGTATGTTTGCGCATTGCTAGTTGTAAGATTATTGTAAAAAGTAAGTCCCATTTGAACGTTTGTAATATTCATTAAGAATATAATTAACTTTTGCCAGCAATATTGCATTTCTAATTATAATCCATCCCAAAAAACCATCAACGTAAAACTTTGCAAAATTTTATTGTTGTCAAGAAAAAGTTTAACTATGAATTACGTAACTTCAGTCAAATTAATTAAAGAATAACGTCAGCTTTGGTAATAAATACAGCCACTTATTATGAAAGCCCACCAGCAGCTAATAGAGTATAGTAAAACAGAGTAAGTATATTCATGTCGCAGTTCGATGTAGCACTCAGCTGGCGATCCAGTAGCAGTAAATAAGGTAAGGAACAGTTTTGGGTTATTGCAGATAACGACTGAGGCCACGACGACGATACATTCTATGTTTCGTTGAAATAATCAGAAACTCACTTTTAATAAGCAGCAATTAAATTTGTATGTGAAGATATGGAAAGAGAATAAATTTCAAAGGGAAGATTTCATTTATTATTATTAAGCAAGAGAAAGAAATCCTAAGAAAACGTTACATAGTTTGTTGTAAAAGGGAAGGTTATCAATAACACAAGAGGTATAGAGGAGACGGGAAGGTTTCAAAAGGAATGGCGTTTCATGTTGTATGTGAAATAAACGTTCGCAGTCTAGTCTACAAACGACTCCCCAGGTTAGCCGAGCTAACGCGCTGCTTCCTGGACTCGGGTAGGCGCACCGGCCCCGGATCGAATCCGCCCGGCGGATTAACGACGAGGGCCGGTGTGCCGACCAGCCTGGATGTGGTTTTTAGGCGGTTTTCCACATCCCCATAGGTGAATACCGGGCTGGTCCCCACGTCCCGCCTCAGTTACACGGCTCGCAGTCACCTGAACACTTTCGTACTATTCCATGGATTACACTAGTCGCAGACAGTTGGGGTACACTAACTACTTCCCAAGGGGTACAGGGTGGCGTCAGGAAGGGCATCTGGCCACCCCTTCAACTAATATTGCCACAGCCGATTAACCATGCTGACCCTGCGTATCCGCGGGAAAAACGGCACGATAAAAAAAGTCTAGTCTACAAACATCCACAGATTATTCTATGTGCAGTAATCGCTCCAGGACGTCTGGTGATGGATAAATTCCGAAAAGCGTCATATCTACATCTACATCTACATTTATACTCCGCAAGCCACCCAACGGTGTGTGGCGGAGGTCACTTTACGTGCCACTGTCATTACCTCCCTTTCCTGTTCCAGTCGCGTATGGTTCGCGGGAACAACGACTGTCTAAAAGCCTCCGTGCGCGCTCTAATCTCTCTAATTTTACATTCGTGATCTCCTCGGGAGGTATAAGTAGGGGGAAGCAATATATTCGATACCTCATCCAGAAACGCACCCTCTCGAAACCTGGCGAGCAAGCTACACCGCGATGCACAGCGCCTCTCTTACAGTCTGCCACTTGAGTTTGTTAAACATCTCCGTAACGCTATCACGGTTACCAAATACCCCTGCGACGAAACGCGCCGCTCTTCTTTGGATCTTCTCTATCTCCTCCGTCAACCCGATCTGGTACGGATCCCACACTGATGAGCAATACTCAAGTATAGGTCGAACGAGTGTTTTGTAAGCCACCTCCTTTGTTGATGGACTACATTTTCTAAGGACTCTCCCAATGGATCTCAACCTGGTACCCGCCTTACCAACAATTAATTTTATATGATCATTCCACTTCAAATCATTCCGCACGCATACTCCCAGATATTTTACAGAAGTAACTGCTACCAGTGTTTGTTCCGCTATCATATAATCATACAATAAAGGATCCTTCTTTCTATGTATTCGCAATACATTACATTTGTCTATGTTAAGGGTCAGTTGCCACTCCCTGCACCAAGTGCCTATCCGCTGCAGATCTTCCTGCATTTCGCTACAATTTTCTAATGCTGCAACTTCTCTGTATACTACAGCATCATCCGCGAAAAGCCGCATGGAACTTCTGACACTATCTACTAGGTCATTTATATATATTGTGAAAAGCAATGGTCCCATAACACTCCCCTGTGGCACGCCAGAGGTTACTTTAACGTCTGTAGACGTCTCTCCATTGATAACAACATGCTGTGTTCTGTTTGCTAAAAACTCTTCAATCTAGCCACACAGCTGGCCTGATATTCCGTAGGCTCTTACTTTGTTTATCAGGCGACAGTGCGGAACTGTATCGAACGCCTTTCGGAAGTCAAGAAAAATATCATCTACCTGGGAGCCTGTATCTAATATTTTCTGGATCTCATGAACAAATAAAGCGAGTTGGGTCTCACACGATCGCTGTTTCCGGAATCCATGTTGACTCCTACATAGTAGATTCTGGGTTTCCAAAAACGACATGATACTCGAGCAAAAAACATGTTCTAAAATTCTACAACAGATTGACGTCAGAGATATAGGTCTATAGTTTTGCGCATCTGCTCGACGACCCTTCTTGAAGACTAGGACTACCTGTGCTCTTTTCCAATCATTTGGAACCTTCCGTTCCTCTAGAGACTTGCGGTACACGGCTGTTAGAAGGGGGGCAAGTTCTTTCGCGTACTCTGTGTAGAATCGAATTGGTATCCCGTCAGGTCCAGTGGACTTTCCTCTGTTGAGTGATTCCAGTTGCTTTTCTATTCCTTGGACACTTATTTCGATGTCAGCCATTTTTTCGTTTGTGCGAGGATTTAGAGAAGGAACTGCAGTGCGGTCTTCCTCTGTGAAACAGCTTTGGAAAAAGGTGTTTAGTATTTCAGCTTTACGTGTGTCATCCTCTGTTTCAATGCCTTCATCATCCCGGAGTGTCTGGATATGCTGTTTCGAGCCACTTACTGATTTAACGTAAGACCAGAACTTCCTAGGATTTTCTGTCAAGTCGGTACATAGAATTTTACTTTCGAATTCACTGAACGCTTCACGCATAGCCCTCCTTACGCTAACTTTGACATCGTTTAGCTTCTGTTTGTCTGAGAGGTTTTGGCTGCGTTTAAACTTGGAGTGAAGCTCTCTTTGCTTTCGCAGTAGTTTGCCTTGAACTTTTTCCATAAACACTAAACATTGTCAGTGTCGGAACAGAAATTTTCGTTTTGATCTGTTAGGTAGTCTGAAATCTGCCTTCTATTACTCTTGCTAAACAGATAAACTTTCCTCCCTTTTTTTATATTCCTATTAACTTCCATATTCAGGGATGCTGCAACGGCCTTATGATCACTGATTCCCTGTTCTGCACATACAAAGTCGAAAAGTTCGGGTCTGTTTGTTATTAGTAGGTCCAAGATGTTATCTCCACGAGTCGGTTCTTTGTTTAATTGCTCGAGGTAATTTTCGGATAGTGCACTCAGTATAATGTCACTCGATGCTCTGTCCCTACCACCCGTCCTAAACATCTGAGTGTTCCAGTCTATATCTGGTAAATTTAAATCTCCACCTAAGACTATAACATTCTGAGAAAATTTATGTGAAATGTATTCCAGATTTGCTCTCAGTTGTTCTGCCACTAATGCTGCTGAGTCGGGAGGTCGGTAAAAGGAGCCAATTATTAACCTAGCTCGGTTGCTGAGTGTAACCTCCACCCATAATAATTCACAAGAACTATCCACTTCTACTTCACTACAGGATAAACTACTACTAACAGCGACGAACACTCCACCACCGGTTGCATGCAATCTATCCTTTCTAAACACCGTCTGTACCTTTGTAAAAATTTCGGCAGAATTTATCTCTGGCTTCAGCCAGCTTTCTGTACCTATAACGATTTCAGCTTGGGTGCTTTCTATCAGCGCTTGAAGTTCCGGTACTTTACCAACGCAGCTTCGACAGTTTACAATTACAATACCGACTGCTGCTTGGTCCCCGCATGTCCTGACTTTGCCCCGCACCCGTTAAGGCTGTTGCCCTTTCTGTACTTGCCCAAGGCCATCTAACCTAAAAAACCGCCCAGCCCACGCCACACAACCCCTGCTACCCGTGTAGCCGCTTGTTGCGTGTAGTGGACTACTGACCTATCCAGCGGAACCCGAAACCTCACCACCCTATGGCGCAAGTCGAGGAATCTGCAGCCCACACGGTCGCAGGACCGTCTCAGCCCTCCACTCGGCTCTGTACCAAAGGTCCGCAGTCAGTCCTGTCGACGATGCTGTAGATGGTGAGCTCTGCTTTCATCCCGCTAGCGAGACTGGCAGTCTTCACCAAATGAGATAGCCGCCGGAAGCCAGAGAGGATTTCCTCCGATCCATAGCGACACACATCATTGGTGCCGACATGAGCGACCACCTGATAATGGGTGCACCCTGTACCCTTCATGGCATCCGGAAGGACTCTTTCCACATCTGGAATGACTCCCCCCGGTATGCACACGGAGTGCACATTGGTTTTCTTCCCCTCTCTTGCTGCCATATCCCTAAGGGGCCCCATTACGCGCCTGACGTTGGAGCTCCCTACTACCAGTAAGCCCACCCTCTGCGACCGCCCGGATCTTGCAGACTGAGGGGCAACCTCTGGAACAGGACAGGCAGCCATGTCAGGCCGAAGATCAGTATCAGCCTGAGACAGAGCCTGAAACTGGTTCGTCAGACAAACTGGAGAAGCCTTCCGTTCAGCCCTCCGGAATGTCTTTCGCCCCCTGCCACACCTTGAGACGACCTCCCACTCTACCACAGGTGACGGATCAGCCTCAATGCGGGCAGTATCCCGGGCAACCACAGTCGTAGTTCGATCGGGGGATGCGTGGGACGAGCTGGCCGTCCCCGACAAACCTCCATCCGGACCCCCACAGTGATGCCCATTGGCAACAGCCTCAAGCTGTGTGACCGAAGCCAACACTGCCTGAAGCTGGGAGCGAAGGCATGCCAACTCAGCCTGCATCCGAACACAGCAGTTGCAGTCCCTATCCATGCTAAAAAATGTTGTGCAAAGAACGTCTGAACTAATCTACAGAGAGCGCAAACAAATCGACACAAAATTTAAACTGTTATTAAAATACAAGATTGCTTAGTAAATGCAGTAATGCTGCTATTTGCGCACTGCTGACACACTGATCGGCGGCGGCGGCGGCGGCGGCGGCGGCGGAAAGAGACTACGCGATTTTACACTATTCAGGTACTAAAACGGGATGCTACAACTATCAAATACTATAATACGCCCGAAATTTATGAATTAAACAATGCGCAAAGAATTTAAGAATTAAACTATGTAACAAATGCGTGAGCTAGGAGTATACGACTTGCTGCTGCAGCTGCTTATCCAACGGCGGCAGGGAGCACACTGACTGTGACCAACCGACACTGGCCGTTCAAAACAAAAACAGAAGACAGACGACTACGCGAATTTACACTATTCAGGTACTAAAACGCGATGCTACAACTCTCAAATACTATAATACGCCCGAATTTTATGAATTAAACAATGCAAGTACCAAAAATACGCAAAGAAATTGAGAATTAAACTATGTAACAAATGAGTGAGTTAGGAGTATACGACTTGCTGCTGCAGCTGCTTATCCAACGGCGGCAGGGAGCAATAAAGTCATTCTTTGCTTGATGTCTGATTTTTACCTTTCCGACCCATAAGTCTGAATGCAGAACTACTGATTATTATAATGATGGTCGTATGCCTCCTCCATAACTTCATGTCACATTTGTATTACTGAAATTAAAACATTGTCGAAAATCTGGGAATCCTTGGGACATTTTGTACGGAACCGTCGGCCTGTGAGTCTTGTTCACACCTGGCGAGTTTTTTGGTCATTAAACGTCTAATGTGTTTTCGTCCTCATTTGGTGGCGGGCGGCGGGGGGCG
This sequence comes from Schistocerca cancellata, assembly GCF_023864275.1. NCBI lineage: Eukaryota > Metazoa > Arthropoda > Insecta > Orthoptera > Acrididae > Schistocerca > Schistocerca cancellata. The sequence goes on from NC_064628.1 coordinate 486,432,191, forward strand.
GGGTGCGGGGTGCGGGGGGGGGGGGGGGGGCTTCACAGCAGTATGCCATTATTATCTGTGATGTAGTCAGATGTACCAAACGCACCTTAGCGGAGCTGTTCTCTGCTTCCAGTTCATGGAGCGCAAATGTTGTTCGCGATTCGCGAGGAGCTCTTTTTGCGGAGGCGTCCATCCGGCAGCGCGGCGGAGGAGCACTCGAACAATGGCCAGCGGCGCGGAACTGTGCCGCGTTTACGTCACGGCCTGTGACTGGGTTACATCAGAGCGGCCATCCGCTGGAACCGTTGGGAAAGAAGACGCCGCGAGAGCCGTTTTATAAATAAACGCGCGAGCCGCCTGCCCGCAATTACCGCCCCGCGAGTAGCGGCAGCGGCCTTGGGCCCCGGCGTCGCCCACGCGCTGCCCCGGCACGGGGTGCGCTCGTTCTCGGCTGCTCTGCTCTGCTTTGTCTCCTCAGCTCGGGTTTCTCGTTGGCCGCTCTGCCTCTAATACTCGTTACAGGTCTGTCAGCTCCGACTCTGGATTTCCTTGTCGTCTCCACAGAGGGATGATTACAAGTAACCAAACGACGGTACAAGATGTGCCTTGGAAATAAGGTGAAAAGATTACCGTCGAAACGGCAGTCGGTGCTATACGCTTGTCGACATCCGTGTTGAGAAAAACCACGCGCCATCGAAGCACCACACTTATTTGTTTGCTGTGGCCTGTCTAACATAGTGACAGGTGGCCAAAGCTGGGGATAAAATGAGACGAACTGTTTTCCAAGAACATAGTGGTGTTCACAAAAAAAAAGAAGCACTTCGTCTTCAAGCCACAAGTGGCCCATCGGTACCATCCGACCGCTGTGTCATCCTCAGATGGGGATGCGGATAGGAGGGTGTAAGGTGCCTCTTACTTGAGGAAGACATTTTTACCAGTTTTAATAAATTATTGTCTCTTATTTATCTATTCACGATAGTTAGGAAGTGCTGTAGTCCGTAGCAGGCCGTGAGTCGGAGAGCATTTCCCACGCTGGCTGTCTAGGTGACGAAGCGACCATATGTCGCGCGTAGTGGGGTGGGGCTTGGCGCTGGACCGTAGCAACAAGCGTTATCCTGGGAAATATAGTTGATGGGAAGTACCGCCATCTTGGCGCAAAAGTCGCCGATTTTGCTTATTTATATTTAATAATTAAAGTCATTTATGACAACATGAATACTAGGAGGAGCCTCTGGGTGTTTAAAGCTATTTATCATAATTTTGCCTGGTTAAAATTCACACTCGTTCATTAACAAATGCATATCTTACTAAGTACGAACTTTATCAGAAATCCACGAACTGTGACGAAACTAGTAAGAGATACGGACTGCCAAAGTCGGTAGTCGGCGTTAAGAGCTCTTCCTGTCTTGTTCGATGGTAGCCATGCTCTCGGTTACGAGTAGTTTGTGACATGAGCGTTTCATTATTGATCTAATGGGAATAAAAGTGATATTACGGCATTCTGAATGTTAATTTCGAGTAAATAGATACCCCAAAGATGATCGACAGCAATTTCAGATAATTAGCTTCCACCGACAGAGACATCCAATGCGCCAATGAAGAATCTGCACGGGACGACATTTACGAGAGCTGCACCGCGTACAGGTAGGAGGAAATCCGACGACACGACCCACCAAGGCGGATCAAGGAAGGTCCAACCTACACTCGCAAATTCCGGGTGGAAATGCTGACCAGCCATACTGTACGTCACATATACCACCCTCTACGGACTCGCGGCTAAGCTGAGTAATAATAGTATCAGTTTAGAAGCGAGGGGATCTTGCAAGGGGCGTGTGGTCAGCACCCCGCTCTCCCGGTCGTTATGATGGTTTTCTTTGACCGGAGCCGCCACTATTCGGTCGAGTAGCTCCTCAGTTGGCATCACGAGGCTGAGTGCACCCCGAAGATGTCCACAGATTAAATTCAGTTCCCAGGGCGTGTTTGTTGCTGTTAGAGTTTATTTATATTGTAATGAAACTGATAGATGCTGCGATTCATAAATTAATTAGTGCTTCCTTCATCGAATTCTCTTCCCCCTCCGGCCAACCCTCCCTCCCCCCGCACCCTCACGACTTTCACGGTGTAGTTTCTGAAGGGTGTGACAAGGGAAGCAGTCAGACACAGGCGACCGATTTGGCAGGTCACTTGTGTATAAACTAAAATGAAATTCTCTACAATATTTTGCCTCATTTTTCAGAAAACCACCCCTAAAGTTCATCACACGCAGTCCATTAAAAATTGACACAATGGACAGGTAATGGAAAATCAAGCAGTTTTCAATAAAATGACTATGTAATTACCATTCCCTTGGGAATATAAGATATCACACTATCGACCTATTTATAGAGTGATGAAATCTATCCAAATAGAAACTAACACGTTATAAGGTGTATCACTTATGATAGTATGGCAACACAATGGTGCAATTACTTCATGCTGTAAACCAGCCATGCAGCAGAACAATAATAAATCAGAGCCTTCTAAATTATGAGGAAAACAAAGTCGACGGGCCTGTTTAAACAGACGCAAATTTTGTGATCATCCAGCGACAAAACTCTCCTGCAGACAGCAGCTTCGTCACCGTGCATTCTTATAGTAATGTTGATTCTGCCTGACAAATCATTTATGTATGTTTATAACGTTAGAGCTCCTTTTACGCTTCATTGGCCCACAACAGACGTTTCTTTAGTCCCTGTGGATTATTCGCTATCTACTCTAACGCACTGGGTTCTGTTACTCAGGTATTCACAGAGCCGGTCACATATTTGGGAAGGTACTACTTTCGGAATATTATAGGTCCATCTGCACATTTTCCCTATCAATAAAAAACACAATATTACAGGCTGTTCTTACTACGTGTGCATTATCGCTGTCATCAGTTAACTGGTGGTAAGTGTAAAGGAACTTGTTGTATGAGGGAATGTGCTTTAGCGATCTAAAGTACTCTGTCGTATGTTGATGGTGACAGTAAGGTCTTTGCATAGAATTTACAGCAGTTTGTTTAATGTTTCCAATATTTTTGTGTCAATTAGAGACTAAAATGAAGAGGAAATGACCATTTTTGTGTGGAGACTATGTTTTCTTTCATCATGACCATCACAACTTTTTTTGGAATTTACATGATCCTAACAAAACCACAAAAAGAAACATTTGAGGTTACAGTGTTGAGGACGCTTCCCGTGGCCATCTAGCAGGAGACACATGCACCGTTACTGCTGGAAAATTTGGAAATTTCCCAGTGGCTTGCTTAAAAGACGAGTCATCAGTATTTCGACGGCAGTTTGTTTATCAACGTATCCTCCTGCGGTATCACCTAAAAAGGTAGTCCAACAGTGACCTCAGTGAAGGGTTCCGTCGAAAAGAAATGGAAAGTGAAGTTGTAGTGAACTTGAGTGCTTGTAAGGGAAGCAGCCTAAAATTTGAGTTGATAATCTAAACTGAGAAGAAGAGTCAAGCAAATGACGTTACTGAATCCTTTACAAATCACAACTGGTTGACAACCTCCAGCCTGACGATCCCATAAGGAATCAGACGTTTGGTAAAAGTGTTGTGACCATTACCGAATACGATTCATGTCGACCGTTGAAAAGAGATGTGGCTTATCGGGTAAAGTGAGTGGAAACAATGCCTATTCTAGAAACCTGTCCCCCTTCTGTTACTGAAAATGAACATTATAATTCAAAAGTAAATGCTTCTTGTACAGGGAGGAGTATGCATGCCGTGCGTATTACCTATTTTCTGTGCCGCAAGTACTATTACAGATCATGTGCACCTTGACATGTTGTAACACAGCAGTATTAGGAACGTGCTCGTTTGACAACATTAAGAGATTGTAAACTGTTCTTCAGGAAGCACCTAAGTAGACTGTTCTGCATAGTGGATAGTAGCTTCCGCACACGAACATGTGGGTTCCCGAGCACATGATTATTCCTTGTAACTTTTCCTCAAGATGAACGCTGACAACAGTCCTGTTCCGCACATGTTACCTGAATTACGGCATAATGGCTCAATCTTCGACCAGTCTGAGAGGCCCTTAACCAACTAGAAAGTTCGGTTGTCTAAACAGGAACACGTCCTTGACCCTCTAAAATGTGAAAACCGAGTCACACTGCCTAGTGTAGGGTGACCTATTTTAACGTGAAGCCCGACCTACCCTGCAATTTAATTTCTTTCCATTACTAGGCATTGCCACAGATATAGGTCAAATTAATTAAACAAGTGTTCGGAAATTCAAGTTACAAACTATCAGAACTTGTAGAGGGTAGTGAGTTCACAGTATTTTGAAAAGGAACCCATGTCCGGAAACGTACTGTTTCCGAGCTACAGCCGTTTGAAAACATGTTTGCTAGGTAGGTTTGCAACAGAGTATTCATGGTGGGGGTGCTTAGGTCGGACTAGCTGACTCATTTGATGTCGACCCTACCTTTCTCACCTGATTCGAGCCTCATCCACGTGTCTGTGGGTGTAGTATGGAGTATTGGAGGTGGAATGGATGTAGTTGTTGGTCATCCACCAAATACCAGAATATTCCAGACGGTGATAGGAGCACCATTCATTGCACGCTCAATTTCTTGTGTACTTGTTGGCTGATTCTCTTCAACATGATGCAGTAAGGCGTCTTCAAATCTGAGTGTGCGGCGTCTCTCTGGAGGACCACAGTCACGCCTGCTGAAGTTGAAGGTTGCGTAATTGTGGCGAAAAGGGTATGCGATAAAGTAGGACGCTGCGCATAACAATCTTGATAAACCAGAACAGCAGCTCTTTCATTACTGTGAGCTTCACCGTACAGAAGGATCATGTCGGTGTTCAACTATGTTGCTTTAGCATATACAGACACTGAATGAAGCTCGAACCAGGTCAAGAAGGCAGGGCAGAGCTCAAAGGACATCAACCAATCCGGCGTAAGCACCCCCCCCCCTCCCCACACCACGACTACACTGTTGCAAACATACTTAGCAAACATGTTGTCAAACGGCTTTAGCACTGAAATGGTGCGGACATGGGTTCCTGTTCAAAACATAATGTAGTCACTCCTTCTGCAAGCACTAGTACTTTGTAGCCGGAGTTTCCAAACACCCTGCATATAAAGCCTGTTCCTTTTTTAATGATATTGAGTACTCTATCGTCTTGAAACAAATATATGAAATTCTACGTTGTTCTCACAAAATGTAGGGTGCAGTTTGCTGCTGAAACAATATTTTTTAATAGGGCAGTAAACTAAGCGGGGGCTTCCAAATATTTGCGTAGTGGATACTGTTACTCCTCGCTTAGGAAGATCGTTGGATGCAATCCGCGGGGTCTTCCAAATATTTGCGTTGTGGATACTATTACTCCTCGCGTAGGAAGATCGTTGGATGCAATCCGCACTAAGAGAAAATTACATAGTCATTTAGGGAACCACCATGCCAGCTTAGAACAAAAGATTTCATCGCTTTTAGAAAGAGAACGGAACTAAGGATGGCGCGCTACTATTGAGTCAACGAATTATGACAACAGACAACTTCGAGAAGCGTTAAAGATGACGACACAAAATCGTCAAATGTATTTCAGATTGATAGCGTAGGAATTGGAATTGAATCATGTTAACATCAATTGCTCAAATCATCTGCCACGATTTGTGAGAGATTCATTGATGAATAGAAGGTAACAAGGGTGGAAAAAGCATTCACATATTGTCGAGACTCATCCTTGCTGTGTACCATCACCACGGGACGTGAGAGACGGTGCTAATAGTTCGATCCATCATATGAGGTGTGGCTATAAAATAACGGGACTGATACTGTCACCGACTAAGCACACATGCGCCGAAGATGAAGACCAGTGGTTGTGAAGTGCGAAACCTCGCCAATTGAATGTGGCATCTCTGCTGACTGTACACAAATCTGTGTGCCCTTGGCCTTCGTTTATGTAAGAGCTGTTATTTTCTTTTGTCGGAAACTGTGGAGTGTAATAATACGGCAACGAACTGTCGTAAAGTTTCACATGGAACTCGAAAAACCTCTGCTGAAACCTACCTGTTAGAAAAAGAGTCGTATGAAGAAGTCTGTTTCGTACATACGCGAGTCTTTGAGTGGTTCAAGCTTTTCAAAGATGAAAGCCAAGAATTCATAGATGACTCACGCCCTACTACATCAAAACCGGATGAAAACATAGAAAAAGGTTATAATCTGATTCGACGTCACTGTCGGTCGAGCATTCAATCGATTGCTGAAACTGTACGAATGGACAAACTACACGTAAGGCAAATTTTATATAGCCCATTTAACATGAGAAAAGTGTGTGCGAAACTAGTGTCGAAAATTCTTACGAACGAACAAACAGAAGTCCGTGAAAATTATTGTACTGACGCTTTGAACAACGAAAAAGTGTCACGCTTCATCAAGGAGTTCACAGAGGAAGATTTCCAGCTCTGTTTCCATCAATGGAAAAATCGCAGGGAGCGCTGTAGACATAGAGGAAGGGAGTGTACAGAGGGTGACTGTAAGCAAAATATGTGTGTTTTTGAAATAAAATGTTGTACGACAGTAGTACCGATATTTTATAGCCATATTTCGTATGGTCGAGACCCATTACGGCCAGACAGCTGAATTCTTCACATCTCAGTGGTCACCAAAAGATGTGTGAGATTAATATTATGAGTACGACATATGTGCTTCAAAAAGAAGCCTTGCTGAGAATGCTCAGCAATTTTTTATGGCTCAAATGGCTCTGAGCACTATGGGACTTAACATCTGTGGTCATCAGTCCCCTAGAACTTAGAACTGGTTAAACCTAACTAACCTAAGGACATCACACACATCCATGTCCGAGGCAGGATTCGAACCTGCGACCGTAGCGGTCACGCGGTTCCAGACTGAAGCGCCTAGAACCGCACGGCCACACCGGCCGGCCAGCAATTTTTTAAACACTGTGAAAAGTGTGGATGACCGGTCGAGACTGCCTTAAAGGCGAATAGAGGGATTGTTTTCTTCTGGTTTCATTATTTCATGATGCCATTCTCGGAAACTTTCTAAAAGACCTTTGATTCTTTAGACAGCATATTTTTAAGTTTTGTTTCTCGCCGAACTCGAGAAAATTGTGTGAACACAAAATTCATTGTAAATCCTCGACAAGGAACAAAGGGGCCATTACAAGAAACTGGTTAGTGTGCACGCATTTAGAAACAACAGGTTTCACCTTTACAGCGTGAGAGCTACCAGAGGAGGAGATGGACGAGAAAGAAATATGAGCGTCGCTGGGGAGAGTTGACACGTAGCGCAGGAGGCGGGCCCGACAGACATTATGCGCTGCCATAAGGGGCCGCTTCCATTAGAGAAGAGAGCACGAAGGCCGCCGGCCGCGCTCCGGAGGGGACGCAGTCAGTGTCTCCGGCGAGCGAGGCGAGAGACGCGAGGCGGGCGAGCCGCGCACGGAGCGGGCACGCGGTGGGCAACCTGCAAGTCTTACGAGGCTCGCATCTCGAACTGTTTCCGAGCTTTACTCGACTTTTAAGAAATGTCTTTATCTCGTAGACACAATACAAACACTCAAGGGATTTATATAAATTATCTGGGAGTACGCATTAGGAGTGATTTAAAATGGAATGATCATATAACGTTGATCGTCGGTAAAGCAGATGCCAGACTGAGATTCATTGGAAGAATCCTAAGGAAATGCAATCCGAAAGCAAAGGAAGTAGGTTACAGTACGCTTGTTCGCCCACTGCTTGAATACTGCTCAGCAGTGTGGGATCCGTACCAGATGGGGTTGATAGAACAGATAGAGAAGATCCAACGAAGAGCAGCGCGCTTCGTTACAGGATCATTTAGTAATCGCGAAAGCGTTACGGAGATGATGGATAAACTCCAGTGCAAGACTCTGCAGGAGAGACGCTCAGTAGCTCGGTACGGGCTTTTGTTAAAGTTTCGAGAACATACCTTCACCGAAGAGTCAAGCAGTATATTGCTCTCTCCTACGTATATCTCGCGAAGAGACCATGGGGATAAAAAATCAGAGAGATTAGAGCCCACACAGAAGCATACAGACAATCATTTTTTCCACGAACAATACGAGACTGGAATAGAAGGGAGAACCGATAGAGGTACTCAGGGTGCCCTCCGCCACACACCGTCAGTTGGCTTGCGGAGTATGGATGTAGATGTAGATGTAGAAGTTGTATAAATTGTTTTCGTTACATGTGTCGCGTTAAATGCCTAAGCAACTCCGAAATTTCGACGATAGCTGCCATTGTCTTGGTCAGAAAAGCAGTAGCTTCCGAGTCCCACGTGATCAGAATACTACACTACTGGCCATTAAAATTGTCGCACCACGAAGTTTACGTGCTACAGACGTTAAATTTAACAAACAGGAAGAAGATACTGTGATATACAAATGATTAGCTTTTCAGGGCATTCACACAAGGTTGGCGCCGGTGGCGACACCTACAACGTGCTGACACGAGGAAATTTTCGAACCGATTTCTCATACACAAACAGCAATTCACCGTCGTTGCCTGGGGAAACGTTGTTGTGATGCCACGTGTAAGGAAGAGAAATGCGTACCATCACGTTTCCGACTTTGATAAAGGTAGGATTTTAGCCTATCGCGATTGCGGTTTATCGTATCGCGACATTGCTGTTCGCGTTGGTCGAGATCCAATGACAGAATATGGAATCGGTGGGTTCAGGAGGGTAATACGGAACGCCGTGCTGGATCCCAACGGCCTCGTGTCACTAGCAGTAGAGATGACAGGCATCTTATCCGCATGGCTGTAACGGATCGTGCAGCCACGTCTCGATCCCTGAGTCTACAGATGGGGTTGTTTGCAAGACAACAACCATCTGCACGAACAGTTCGACGTTTGCAGCAGCATGGACTATCAGCTCGGAGACCATGGCTGCGTTTACCCTTGACGCTGCATCACAGAGAGGAGCGTCTGCGATGGTGTACTCAACGACGAACCTGGTTGCACGAATGGCAAAACGTCATTTTTTCAGATGAATCCAGGTTCTGTTTACAGCATCATGGGCGCATCCGTGATCCGTAACAACCCGGTGAACGCACATTGGAAGCGTGTATTCGTCTCCGCGATACTGGCATACCACCCGGCGTGATGGTATGGGTTGCCGTTACACGTCTCGGTCACCTCTTGTTCGCATTGACGTCACTTTGAACAGTGGACGTTACATTTCAGATGTGTTACAACCCGTGGCTCTACCCTTCATTCGATCCCTGCGAAATCCCTACATTTCAGCAGGGCACTGCATGTTGCAGGTCCTGTACGGGCCTTCCTGGATACAGAAAATGTTCGACTGCTGCCCTGGCCAGCACATTCTCCAGATCTCTCACCAATTGAAAACGTCTGGTCAATGGTGGCCGAGCAACTGGCTCGTCACAATATGCCAGTCACTACTCTTGATGAACTGTGGTATCGTGTTGAAGCTGCTTGGGCAGCTGTACCTATACACGCCATCGAAGCTCTGTTTGACTCAATGCCCAGGCGTATCACGGTCATTATTACGGCCAGAGGTGGTTGTTCTGGGTACTGATTTCTCAGATCTATTCAGCCAAATTGAGTAAAAATGTAATCACATGTCAGTTCTAGTATAATATATTTGTCCAATGAATACCCGTTTATCTTCGTGGTATAGCAATTTTAATGCCCAGCAGTGTACATATATTCCGGCCGGGGAATTGTCATTACGACTTGAAGCCGACGACCGTCATCTTACGTAGTCCAAAGCATTACGTTCACCGCATTCATATCTCCATGATTCACCGCGGTTATACGGTTCCGAGACGTCACTTTATCGTACCTGTGTCCAGTTTCGACCGTGTTGGGTACTTTCATTGTGTGGAGACGTAGTTGTTTCATCAAAAATGCCAGTTTACGTTATTTACGGATGTATTAATCGAACCGACCTTAGTCTAAAGTCTAAAGGTAACACATTTCATTAGTAAGTGGAGACGTTGAAGCAATATTTATTTTTGTATACATGTGTTATGGTTGCACTGTTTACTTTTATCGTAGTGGTTTTATTTCTGTCATTTGCCTTACTTTATTCATTATTCATTCTTTACCTTCTTTCCGGTTTTTTTTCTTTTTTTTCATTGGGTTCCAAATCGCAAACGCTACGACGTCCGAAACACACTGTATTAATGGCCTCGTCCGTGCACGAAATAAGGCAAAGTAACCGTGCCAGTTGTTGGGACAGCATCTCAGGCCCTAAATTCCTCTCGCCGGTAATTATTCATTGTCCTTATTTCTTTCCCCTTTAAAAAAGACTCTGGCTAGGACAGCCAGAGATATCGATCATGTGTGAGTGTTTTGTGTGCATGATTGTATAAAAGTGCAATTGTGCTTTGGCAAAAAATTTATGAGAACACTCTTTTCGACGTGACTGTCTGCTGCTCGGCATCCGATTAGCAGTCTATCCGTTCACAGTATATTTATTCCCTTATGAAGCTTGTTGTAAATATTCCACTGCTGTTCAATAGGAACAGTGTTGTACAAAATTACAGTACCAGAAGAAAAAAATGAAATTCACTAAGGTTCTCTGTAGCATAAGCATGGGTTCAAAATGCTGCAATTTTTTTTTTTATTACTTACTCATTGATATAAAATGCCTGACGGACAGCAACATAAAATTTGAAACTAAATTAGAAACGCTTCTCCGTGATAACTCCTGCTGTTCCATAAATTGATTATCTATTACAGTAATGTGTAAATGGTGCTGGGTAGGAATTACTGACTAACATTTGTCTATCTTTAATTAAAAAACTAAAAAACCTAATAAATAATCATCACGTTGGCAATAATTGTGTCAGTATATAATGACTCGTTCCACATCATTACGATTTATCGTGCAAATGGTACGTGGAAGATAAAACTAAGTAGCTAAATAACTACTGGTATATCACAAAGCATGGTATAGATTCACATACTTTGGAAAACTCAAAATAAAATTCAAAAGTAATCTCAAGCAAATGATCGAAGTAGATGTACATTTCAAATTTTGGTTATTCTTGAAAAACTGCCAGAGTTGCTGGCCAGAAATATTCCAGATAAAGAAGCAAATAGGTGATTGCTTGAGAGGGAGGTCCACATCTTGCACAGGTTTTCATTACTGAAAAAAATTACTTACATACATGTTAAAGCAAAATATCCATTTCATGGCGTTTTAAGCGTTTGAGATCATTCCCTTAATCACATTTATAGCTGGAAGATGTTTAAAAAATTATATCTTTTATTACCCTGTAAATTGCTATTATTGGCCATACACTGAAGGACGCATCATCGGTGGGATATCAGTGTGAGAAATGCGTAAACTACAATAAAACTAATGGACTGACAATCTAATCTGTTTCTTTGACATTTCAATAATTGTTCACTTCACTGACATGCACAAGATACGGTTGCATGCCTTGCTTCTTTCCTCATTGAACACGTTTGTGGACTAATAAAGAACAGGTAGGTAAGTTTTTTGCAAACGTGAACGTTGAAAATGTTGTACCTAAGAGCTGAAAGCTGAAAATGTGACTAACAAGAAGTAGTATCAGGAAGCAAAAAAGCATTAGTTTCGGAGTTCCAGCTTAATTTGCAAAAGTGGAATAAAATGCATCACGAAAACATCCTTTTCGCATCACATCCTTCTCTTCTTCGTTATTCGAAATGTATCAACAAAAACAAGTTACAAAATTGGAAATTTGTGGTAAGGCCTTATGGGACCAAACTGCTGAAGTCATCGGTCCCTAAACTTACACACTACTTAATCTAACTAAAACTAACTTATGCTAGGGACGACACAAACACCCACGACCGAGAGAGGACTGGAACCTCCGACGGGGGAAGCCAAGCGGACTGTGACAAGACACCTTAGACCGCGCAGCTACCCCGCGCGGCAACAAGTTACACTAACGAGGCCAAATGTATCGTATTACGAGTAAAAATACACATTCAAGGACAGAAAAACATTGGAAATTGCTTTCCTGGCTCTATGTTTTCAAGCAAGAACTGTAATTTTTAGTATATGCAGCAGTTGTATGCACACGACAGAAATAATGAGCAAGAATCCGTCGTAAACAGTGCTGCTAATGTTTTGGGCTACTTAAAATGGCGGCAGACCCCGTGCAAAAAAATGGTTCAAATGGCTCTGAGCACTATGGGACTTAACAGCTATGGTCATCAGTCCCCTAGAACTTAGAACTACTTAAACCTAACTAACCTAAGGACAGCACACAACACCCAGCCATCACGAGGCAGAGAAAATCCCTGACCCCGCCGGGAATCGAACCCGGGAACCCGTGCGTGGGAAGCGAGAACGCTACCGCACGACCACGAGATGCGGACGACCCCGTGCACTATGGCTTCAAAACAACGCAAAGTGTAAGTCTATAATGCCATCTCCCTTCTTTTGCTTACCTACATGGGAATATCCATGTGGTGTGCATGAAGTTTAATATTCCATGTATCTTCCTTCTGTTTAAACACATATATTGATCAGTAGTAGCATTGGCGTTGAACTATTCCTGCTACGGATGCAATTCGAAATTATTCAAAGGAGAAAAAGTTATTTCTCATAGGTAAGTACAAAAATGGTTCAAATGGCTCTGAGCACTATGGGACTCAACATCTTAGGTCATAAGTCCCCTAGAACTTAGAACTACTTAAACCTAACTAACCTAAGGACATCACACACATCCATGCCCGAGGCAGGATTCGAACCTGCGACCGTAGCAGTCCCGCGGCTCCGGACTGCAGCGCCAGAACCGCTAGACCACCGCGGCCGGCCAGGTAAGTACAACGAGGCACTAACTGTAGTTACATACTACTCAGAGGCACTTTATGCGTTCGTTAATATCGAGACACAATGTAACGAAGACATAAAACTGAAGTGCTACTTTATGTCACTGTATGATCAGTAATTTAATTGTGAGATAAGAGCTGGGTAAATATGACACCGTTATACCGTATTAGAAGCCAATGCGTTGAATGTACACTCATTGCGAGCGATGTTGTCTGCAGGCAAGATTTATACCAGGTGGTATTAGTCATTTCCTTCGTGATAACCCGTTTTAGAAACTACAACGGTCATGAGGTGTGAATGATTTTTCGTGATTAGTATTGTACTAGGAAGTGAAAACACAAGATTTAGTATTTATAAATATGCCAAAGTTAGATAAATCGATAAATTTCTGCAAGCGGTTCTCCAGTTTCGAGATTTGCCGGGACACTTCAAAAATGTCACCGCAACCTAATTTATAAAAACAGTTACAGCAATACGATAACTCTCACTAAAAGACCTAATTCTTTCTTTTCTCATAATGAAAACGCAGTGATGCCTGAAGTGTGATACAAGTAGCAAACAAGTGGAATGCCCTTGCAGTTATCTCCTAAAAAAACTTAAGCGAAGTTCATCACAGATGTCGAATGCAAATTGTTAAAACTTGTATGAGAAGCAAGTAGGAAATCCAGGATGCCTGTGCTATCTATACAGCGATGTAGTGACACTGAAAATCGGCAAGACATTTACGGGTAAACCTTATACCACACCATACTCACGTGACTGCAGTAATCGATGTTAGTAATCGACGTACAGTTGCGGCAGTTACACCTCAGGTAATGCTATTCTGTAGTCGCAGTGAGCACTGCTTCATCTGCTACATCTGTGTGATTCCGTTACATCTTTGGCAGTTACTTGCACGAGACCCACGAGAAAGACAGGTCGTAGCGCCTAAGTCACAGCACGTGCCACTACAGGTCTTACGAGTGCCAGCCGCCATCTCCGGCGGAGCGTAAGTATTTCAGACGAATTTAATAATTCTTCAGAACTTGTTTAAATGCATGCTAATTCTCTATAGCGTACGACAAAATTAAGAACATTTCAATTACATATTGATTTCTTGTTTGCCGTGCACGGAACCGAGCTTGCGCGAACTGTAGCGGGCAAGCCTACTTGTGTGACGTTACAAGTTCGCTGCAGGACCCGTATACCTCATTTGATCTGTTAGTTGCGTTCTTGATGAAAGCAGGTTCGTCCCTTTAAGTGAGTGGTGAGCGCGTATGACTGCAGTACATTGGCCCGGGTTCAATTCCCGGCAGTTTCGGAGATTTTCTTCGCTTTGGAAGTGGGTGCCGTGTTGTCCTCATTGTCATTTCGCCGTCATTAAAACGAAAGTCGCCCAGTGTAGCGTCGGCTGGAAAGACTTGCAGCTCGACGGTTGAACTTCCCCAGGTAGGGACTCCCGTCATCAGTGCTGTACGATAACTTCTTTTTTTTGCCATAATGAAGGCGACTGTGGTTATTGTTGCAAGTTCGTACTCCATACCGAATTAACACGGTAAGTGCACCAGGAATAGTTTACACACCGAAGAAATTGGAACATTAATACATGCACCACTGCATAAAAAAAGGAGCAATGTACTTTATCCATTCATTAACTGCTATTCGGAAAAGCTCACAAAATACTTAAGTCAGACTTCTGTAACTTTCTGGGTTATTTAGAGCAATTACCGGCTTCAAATGATTATCGGGCCTCACAGTTTATGCATCGTCACTGTTTCACGTCTGTTATATGATTACCGTTTGAAGTCTATTTGAGTGTCTTCCGATATTTTGATGTAATAAAGGTTCATGTCCACCAGTAACGATTCATTCTGAGGTAACACAAGTTTGATGAAGGGACAATTATAAATAACTTTTCAGTATGTAACCACGTGTAGCACACATTTTAACTCTCTTACATACTATATTTTACCAGTTTTTACATTTCGAGGGAAACAGTTTTTCTTATAAACCGTCGTACAACTGTGGCGACAATAAAACTTATCAAACTGTAATGGTGAATGGTTTTCATACTGAATTTTCCCTCTGCATTGGAGTGTGCGCTGATTTGAAGTTCTCTGGCAGTTAAATTCCTCCATTCCATTTCTCGTTTCTTCCAGGAGTGTTGGTCGCGCTAGGTATGCAGGAGAACTTCTTTGGAGACTGCAAGATAGGAGGGAGATACTGACGGGAGTACAACAGTGAGAGCGGATAGCGAGCAATACCTGGATAGCTCAGTAGGTTGAGAATTTGTCCACTAAAGGCAGACGTTTCGTATCCGATTCCAGATCCGACAGACTGTTTTAATCTGCCAGGAACTTTCCAACTGCAGAATATAACAATTTATCCATAGATTTCGCTGTACTTGACGTGCTGAAATGCGTCAGCAGCAGAGATTCAGCTGGGCTGATAGGTGGATTTAGTAGGAAATCGTATCTGACAGGGAGGAAAGTATCTTACCAGACGAGGATATTTGTATGAAAGGATCATACAGTGGCTGGGTGCCGTCTCAACCTGGCGACCTCAACGTCGTACTGTAGATAAGATCGCGGTGTGTTTAGTGAGGGAGCGTCCAGTTCCGGGGAAGCCCTGCGATGACGTCAGGCGGGCCGTCACGGTCCGTGGCGCGGCCTTGGCCGACATGGGCACGCTTTTCACTTTTTTGCCGAGTCCGCGCCAGCGTGCGCCAACCAGAGCGGAACACGCACGCCGCGCCGGCCCAGCGCCATCAACAACGGACGCTCTGCCCGCTGCGTTGTCCGCGCCAGGGAGCCTTCACTGCCGCTCAGCGGCGGGGCCTCACCGCAGCCACCCCCTGCTCTACATGGCGGACAGGCAGTGTGACGCCGGCAGGGCGATCTAGTTCTATGCTGCCTGCTGGTCGCACGCGTTTTTTCTGGGAAAACGGAAGAAAGCGGCGCTCGTGGCTAGCACTAGCTTTTAAACCCCTGTGTTTTCTAAACCGACAGGTGAGATATATTTATTCTACCAATACCACACCCCAATTTTTGGCGATACTAGCACAGCTCTAATAAAATTAAAAATCTTTTGTGGCGTCAAACCTCACCTCAGCTCCCATGGTCGCACATGTTAATGTCTTTCAACGTTGGTGGTTCAAACTAATGAACACTAGACACTTTCTGATCGGTTTAATTAGGACTTTAGATATACATGTTCACATTGTTTGAAAACAGTATGCCCGTAGATACTGTTGAATGTGTGTATGAGTTTACACACTGAAGAGCCAAAGAAACTGGTACACCTGCCTAAAATCGTGTAGGGCCCCCGCGCGCACGACGTGGCATGAACTCGACTAATGTCTGAAATAGTGCTGGAGGGAAATGACATTATGAATCCTACAGGGCTGCCCATAAGTCCGTAATAGTACGAGGGGGTGGTTACCTCTTCTGAATATCACATTGCAAGGCACCCCAGATACGCTCAGTAATGTTCATGTCTGGGGAAATGTACAGATGTGTGTGAATTCCTGAGGGACCAAACTGCTTAGGGCCGGCCGCGGTGGCCGAGCGGTTCTAGACGCTTCAGTGCGGAATCGCGCAGGTTCGAATCCTGCCTCGGGCATGCATGTGTGTGATGTCCTTAGGTTAGTTAGGTTTAATTAGTTCTAAGTTCTAGGGGACTGATGACCTCAGAAGTTAAGTCCCATAGTGCTCAGAGCCATTTGAACCATTTTTTGAAACTGCTTAGGTCATCGGTCTCTAGACTTACAAACTACGTAAACTAACTAAAACTGACCTATGCTAAGAACAACACACACACCCATGCCCGAGGGAGGACTCGAACCTCCGGCGGAACGGGCCGCGCAGTCCGTGACATTACGCCTCAAACCGCACGGCCACTCAGCACGGCCATGTCTGGGGAGTTTGGTGGCCAGTTGAAGTGTTTAAATTCAGAAGAGTGTTGAAGAGTGTTCCTGGCGCCATTCTGTAGCAATTCTGGCCGTGTCGTGTGTCATATCGTCCTGCTGGAATTGCCCAAGTCCGTTGGATTGCACACTGGACATGAATGGATGCAGCTGATCAGACAAGATGCTTACGTACGTATCACGCGTCGGAGTCGTATCTAGACATGTCAGGGGTCCCATATCACTCCAACTGCACACGCCCCACACCATTACAGAGCCTCCACCAGCTTGAACATTCCCCTGCTGACATGCAGAGTCCATGGAGTCATCAGCTTGTTTCCAGTCATCAACAGTCCAATGTCGGTGTTAATGGGCCCAGGCGAGGCGTAAAGTTTTGTGTCGTGCAATTATCAAGGATACAGGAGTGGACATTCGGCTCCGAAAGCCCATACCGATGATGTTTCATTGAATGGTTCGCACTGTGACACTTGTTGATAGCCCAGCATTGAAATCTGCAGCAATTTATGGATAGGTTGCACTTCTGTCACGTTGAACGATTCTCTTCAGTCCTTGTTGGTCCCGTTCTTGCAGGATATTTTCCCGGCCGCAGCGGAGTCGGAGATTTATTGACTTACTGGGTTCCTGATATCCACGGAACACTCGTGAAATGGTCGTATGGAAATCCCCATTTCATCGCTACCTCGGAGACGCTGTGTCTGTCGCTCGTGCGACGACTATAACACCGCGTTCAAACTCACTTAAACCTTGACAACTTGCCGTTGTAGCAGTAGTAACCTATCTAACAACCACAAATGGTTCAAATGGCTCTGAGCACTAGGGGACTTAACTTCTGAGGTCATCAGTCCCCTAGAACTTAGAACTAATTAAACCTAACTAACCTAAGGACATCACACACATCCATGCCCGAGGCAGGATTCGAACCTGCGACCGTAGCGGTCGCCGTCTTATACAGGCGTTGCCAAATGCAGCGCCGTATTCTGCCTGTATACATATCTCTGTATCTATATACGCACGCCTATACCAATTTCTTTCGTGCTGCAGTTTATAATAGGATCTATAGCATCTACTACTTTATGACATTGATGGCCATTAAAACTGCAAAATCAGGAAGGACAGCAAATAACGAAATTTTAACTTGCTGTCAGTCGAGTCCAAATAGACTTCTATGGTATAAGGTGCGATCAAAAAGTTTCTGTTCGAAGGTCCTGCAGTCGAGAATCGGTATGCCAGTTAGGCGAAATCGCTGAGAGCATAGTGGCAATCATCTGACCGACGCAACAGGTTGAAGGTACCCGTTTGTTAAAACATGTATCGTGTTGTCTGAAGAGGTCCGTAACTGCCTGGTGCATATCCTCGTCTGACACGAATCGGTCGACTTCTTAAGGTGTTTTTTAAGAGACCGAATGTTTTGTACTCGCATGGAGAGACATCAGGACTGTAGGGCGGCTGCTCGAGTCTCTCCCACTTCACATGTCGTAGCTTCTGCGTTACGACATTTGCGATATGGGGACGTTTGTAACCAGCGTGGAACTTTGTGCACCATTCACAATGGCAGTTTTCAGCAAACATGCTGCACTGTACGCATTCTTCATTCTCCAGTAGATAAATTATTTTCAAATCATTACTAACAGTTACTGGGGGAGTGGTGGCACAACAGTTTTTTGGCAACCTATGAGCAATTGTTTTCATTGGGTGGTTAATCTGCAGAACGTGCTTGCGAGGGCAACATTTGAACACCCTGTGCTCGAGGTAGGTCAAGATAACACTGGCAATGTAAAGTCATTTGTTATCTTGTTGAAGCATAACATGATGGAAGACTGGAGGATAAACACCCATCAGGATTAATGCGACAGAAATGTAACAGATGCTGTCTACATTACCGGGTATGTGAAACCGAGATAATCGTGTGACTAGGGCCTCCCGTAGGGTAGACCGTTCGCCGGGTGCAAGTCTTTCAATTTGATGCCACTTCGGCGACTTGCATGTCGATAGGGATGAAATGATGATGATTAGGACAACACAACACCCAGTCCCTCAGCGGAGAAAATCTCCGATCCAGCCAGGAATCGAACCTGGGCCCTTAGGATTGACATTCTGTAGCGCTGACCACTTTTTTTTGTTTAGGATTTTTTTACTTTTTTCTTTTATTTTGGGGTGGCAGCGGACCGGTGGGGGTTCGGAGGGCAAAGTGGGCAGGGGTCGAAACCCGAGGCCTGGCCACAGTGTCCCCCTCACCACCACCGGGCCTGTGGTGGTCACTCAGCTACCGGGGGCGAACGAGATGATCATGTTGTGTACTGACTGCCACCCTACATCACGACACCAGGCGCTGTGAGCATAATATTATGACAAATGCAACGTAGAAACATACGTTTTGTTCGGAGTCTCCACACACGGACACCCAATCGCCATCAGGTGTGAAAAAGCGAGTCTCATCTGAAAAAATGACATAGTGCCACTCCTCTGTGTAATGTTTGTTAGTTTCTGCTGTACGGTCAAGGAAAGCCGTACAAATGATCTGTGAAGATCCAGACGTCGTCACATCGTCAATGTTGATACTTGGCTTGCTGCAAACCATCTCGTTTCCTGACTAATGGTACGTGATGTGTCTGCACAATTCTGCATGGCCGAGCAAATAAACTGTTTTTTCCCCTCGACCATCAGTCACATGGCACACTGAGATCTTTCATGGCGTTGAGTATGGTGCTCCACTATCACAGGTTTCCTTATTTGCATGTCATGGGATCTTGACTTATGAGTGCAGCAATATGCCGTAATGGTAAACTGTAGTCTGAATCCTGCAGCCGTCGAATGCTGACACACGAAGGTATACCTGTATAATACGAGTTAAAAAAAAAAAAAAACAGTGCTATATCTGAACTTTAATGAATATTTTCGTTAGGTTTTCATAAAATTTTGACATATAGTATTTGGTAAGCAATTATTACTATTTGGTTTAACTTACTGTAGCTTTGCTTTATAAATTTTATAAAGTTACTTCCCTACGTTATAAATCCCTAGTACTGTCGAGCCGGTGGGCGGTTAGAAAAGCTGTCTACTAACAAAGATACAAAAGTGGGCGGTAAGTAAAAAAGGTTACTTCTCGTATAGAGGATACTCTGCTTTTCATTTTGGTGGGTAGATGTCGAAACCAGTGGGAAGCATTGATATTCGTAGAGATATTTCAGTAGCTACATCCATTACAATCATCTCACGTAGGTGCTGTGGGATCCAGAAACGGTGGTTCCGCTAGAAAGTTGAATGAGTTCGTAATAATGTTAACGGACAGTTTGTCGTGTACAGTCTATAGTGCAACGAGGAGTTACGTAATTGAGAAAATACATCACATAATGTCCTGTCACACATTAAATAATGTTTAGCATTGACACAAAGTCGGTTGTGTGCCGTATCTTGGCTCTACCATCAACATACAGTACGTCTAACGTCATATCTTTCGTGTTATACGCAGTCGTACCAATGCTTTTCTGGAACCAACTACAGAAAAACCTGTCTATAGTCCGAAACGACACTGCCTTCAAGATGAGACTACAGCCTTCTCTACTTTCATTCACTTACATCTCGGTTCATGTCAGAAGTCTTAGTTTTCCGTCAATGAGTCAGCATATAAGTATCATTCTCGAAATGTCCCTGAGCTATCATCAGTTATTTATCTATTCCTCAACTTCCCGTCGTTCTCTATTTTTTGTTCAGATTTTCTTTCTCTTTCATCTCTGCTGCAGTTGACTTTCCCACACAAACTAAAGCTTGCTGTAGATGTGATTCTTCCCGTGCTTCCCTTGTACCTCTAAACCCTGCAAAGAATCTTACTAGTATGGGCAAAGGTAGTAGATCCTGTTTATATTTATTACTGTCCATGACAGAAACTTCATGCCATTGAGTTATGTGGTGTTGTTGATAAGACTGTCATTATTGTATTAAATTTGTAGGTAATACTATTTTCGTAACTCATGTTACTTTTTATTGCATTTGTATCTAACATTTCTAATGCAGTCATTTGTATGAACAAACACCTCCAGCGTCCCGCAGCACAATTAACAACTTTCCAGCCAGTTTACCATCCAGATTAACAGTTGGCGTAATTGTATACGAATGCGTTAAGGCACTGACGTTAGTTGATATTGATGCAGCTCTCTTGGTACGTCTAATTTCCAGGGCTCCTTTAATATGCATTTCCTCTTCAAATCCCGATTGGTCAAAGAGAGGGATTAAGCTTGCAAAGAAAAAGTGCACAAATAAATTATTAACGAAATATTTTAGACTTTTTGCTAAGGCTAATTACAGTTTTGAGCGTAATGAGGGGAGACACTCACACTGACGACTGGAGTACAGTTTTTTCCTCAGTGTGCTATGAATAATTACCATTTTAAGCACCCATAAGGAACCAATTCCCGAGGTGAACACAACGGGCGTGCTCTTCTCTAACAGGCGCCTTCAATAAACCGAGTAAGGACCGTTCTTTCCAAAGCTTTTCCACGTTCACGCTGACCTCTCCTCACCCTCATTAGCTGCGGTTTAACGAACGCTTACATCCCAGTGCCCCGTCCCATGCGGATACAACCTCGAGCAAGGAGTGCTAACAACGGTAGTTATATATGCGGCATTTCGTTATTTATTTCCGAAGTAAATCTCCGATATACGCGCGCATAAAGAGCGGATAACAAGTAACGCGCTTATGAAGCGTCCGCGTCCGTCCGACGCGGAGAAGTGTTAAATATCGCCGGCGGCGGTTTTAATTGAAGGAACAAAGGCGGCGGGGTGGGCGAGGGTAAGGCGAGAGCCGTTCCCAGGCTGCGGCATTCCTCGGCCGGCGGCTACGGTTCAATTAAACCGGCCGCGGCCCCGAGGGCGATAAGATGGACCAGTTAGGTGAGCCAGATGCCGCGCGAGATAGCGCCGGACGCTCCATGATCGCCGCTCACGGCTGGCATTCCCAGGCCGCTCGCGAATTACGCCGACTGCCTATCGCGTCTGTCCAACTCAGTCAACCACTATTTCTGTGTGTCAACGAGAGGATATAACGACATGTGTTAAGTCTACGCCTACTCTGTAGCGGAGCTCAGGGTTGTTCCATATCCGTGACGTTAGCAAAACTTGCTACAGCTCAGTCTGACTAATATGTTTCGCGTAGTATCTGCTACAGTAGTTCTGCGGATGGCCATGGCACTGGCAGGTTAGAAATCGGCTATCGTCAACGCGAGGTGTGGTAGGAGCTGAAAGCCACCTGCTAACAAGGAGCCCCCTTGAGAGCGAGGTCACGAGTTCGGCCGTTAGTTTGAAAGTGTTGTGTAAGCGATTATGACTGGAAAAATATTAGCTGCTAATGATTCACCATGTGCATCAGAAGACCGACAGAAAATGAGTGTCCAGGAGATGCAGAGATCAACCTTCTGTGAGATGTACGCATCACACTTCACACAATGGACACAGTCGACATTCAAGAAACGTTCAAAACAATGAACATCGAAAGAAAGGTGGCGCGCCGCATTGATCACAAAGTTTCGTATCATCAAGATTGAAGGGGAACTCCTTGGGAGTTACAAACCATGCAGGACGTTCAGCTAGGTGTGCTTTCTTAAAAATTGCATATAGAATCACATTGTTGTAACGGAGTGATGAGAACTGGTGGAATGTGATGACTAGACCACGGATTTTTAGGTCGTAAAAAAGTGTGTTTTAGGCACCTAAAATAGGCTCCTTCAGTAGTTCATTTAGGCTATATAAAACCTAAAATAGGCTCTAATAAAAATGATGCAGAGAAAATAAAAATAAATTAAAATACACAGTGTTGACAGTATGAACATCTTATTAGTCATTAAAACAAGGAGAATGAATATTTACACAGTTACAGAGCACAGCAATCTACAACGTTAATGTTGAACATAACTCCAAATATTTTTGAGTTCCTGCAAGATGAAGATCTCCGTAAAAAAGATGTGGCAATGGTTTAATTAATACATTCGTAGTTTCGCATATTCTGACCATAGTTGACTTCACAATAAATAACCAACATCTTTTCTAGGTTTTCCAGTGAAAAACTGTGGCGCTCGTCAGTCAGAATCAATTTATACACTGAAAAAGAACGTTCTACATCAACAGATGTGACAGGGGCGTACTTAATTTTCGGCACATGTTGGACAGGAATGCTGCAGTCAGGAGTGCTGGATTTTCCACTAAGTATGTCGGCAGCTGCACACAACTCCTTCACGCCAGTGTTCTTCTTCAAAACCGTTTGCATTTTTGCCCGTACTTTTTCCCCTACTTCACCTGGCGTTTCATTAATTTTCATTTTGACTTCTTCGAGCAAAGAAATATTGTCGTAGATAGGTCTCCCTGTCCCTTGTAATTGTGAAATTATTCTTGCCATAAATGTGTAGTGGGCCCTAATGTAAGATAAGTCCCGTTTTAAAGAAGAATCTTTGAGTACCTCCATTGCTGCACTTACGGATGCAGCATCCTCCGGTATATTTTCAGCCTCCTTCTGGACAGCCGAGAGATGCGTACTATACTATTCTGCTGCTATCAGCCACGTGCCCTAGCGGGTGACAACAGGCTCTGGCGGCAATGGGACATCTGGAAGCTGTTCTTTGGATGCCTGTATTCTCGACGGTGCCTTAACAAAAATTTTCTTCACCATAGGTATTACTTTATTTACTTTAGGAAATTGTAGCCTTACTTGCTGTGCTATGCGGTTGATCCCATGCACTACACAAGTTACCTGCAGCATCAATGGGTAGAATACTTTTAATAGTTGAAACACTGCTATCATATAAACAGCAGCATCAGTGACGGCCAGAAGCATCTTATTCTCATTCTCCGTTTGGGTGTAGCACATTAAGCCCATTGTTCACTAACTGTGCTATTGTTTGTTGGTTAGTTTTTGCAAGCTGTTTTGAGTAAATCAAATGAGCCCTGGATGGAGCATCTGGATCTAGCTTGCCAATAATCAGGTTTGCAATGTAACGGCCAAGACTGTCAGTAGTTTCATCCACAGAAATCCATATACACGATTCTCCAACATCTTCTCGGATTCTGTGCAATGCAGCATTGTAAGCTGAATCCACATAATTCTTACATAAAGTTGACTCTGCAGGAATAGACTGATGGCAGTACTTCTCAAGAAAACCTCTGAAAATAGGGTTTTCTAGTTTCCGAAAGGGGATGTTTGCTGCACTTCTGCACTTCATATTCCGATATTCATCTTTCACTACATTTTCTGTTAAGGTGGATAACGATATTTAATTATTTTTCTAGAACGACATATTGTCACTGGGAAACCGTGTTCATATTGGTATTTATTATAGGACAGCAATCTCGATGTTTATGCAATTGACGTGAATTACCTATGACAATTGATTAAAAATTATTATGAAAACTTTGAGCCGTGCCACGACCTATCGATAAATCGTAATACAAATGTATTAATACATTTTAAAGAATACATCTATATGAGAAAAATAATTGAATAAACACCATCTTGCTATGGAATTGGCAGCATTTTATAACATCAACCAACAGTGGATATGTAGCGTTTATAAGCTGTGTTCTGTACGTGTACTTGAAGAATGTGTTACTGAGGTGTAGTCAGTGTGAGCAGTCATTGAAATTCCTTTGGTTCAATATGCCTCGAAAATGCATAGACAGTGCTGACAATTCTTGTTATATTTGCGGTCAGGCTACACCGAAATTCCAAAGGAGGCCAATAACGCCATATATTAGCAAGGCGAACAGACTGTACTTGGGCTGTGAAATAGGGGATCAGAACAAGCGCTTGGCTCCTTACGTATGTAGCATGTCTTGTATTTCGAGTCTTCTTGCGTGGTATAATCGTATAAGAACTCCCACTGACTTTGCTACGCCCATGATCTGGCTGGAACCATCAATCCTTACGAATCACTGTTACTTCTATGTGACAATTCCATTAACACATGGAATTCTGTTCCTTTTCCACCCGATTGTGACAGTGACGAGGGCGGTGGTGAAACTAGAGCTCCACCACCACCTTCGAAACATAGTTCTTCAAAAGATCCCCATTTTGCGTGTAACGATGCGTCTACAGGAATTCACAAAATAACATAGTGCGAACTTAAAGCTGAATTGTTGGTGTCAGGACTTCGACAGCGGAATTATCTTGACAAGACGGTAAATGTGGCTACATTCCGTAACCGCCATATGCCATTCCTCCCTGTTTTCGAAAGCGAAAAGAACTTTGTAGTTATGTTCAGGAGCTAATGGCCGCTGTGGGTATTGACTGTAAGATTGGTCAGTAGCGGCTGTTCATCGACGCCAAAGTAAGTCTCACGTGTATGTTACAGCATAATGGCAACGTCTTACTATCGATTCCTATTCCATATGCACCTTTCATGAAAGAAACGTATGATAATATGAAACAAGTCGTAATGCAATTGAACTATGACAGGTTTAAATGGCAGATTCCGGGGATCTGCAAGTCTTAGGAATATTACTTGGGCTGCTACATGACTAAACCAAATTCGGTTGCTTCCTGTTGTAGTGGTTCTTTATTCACGTGACCATTACGGCACTCCAACCCCAGTTCTCGATACCAGTAATATCGTACTACTTTTCTGCGAAGTAACAGACATATTGTTGTGACAATATTCACATTTGGTTTTATTAATGTATAAGTACTCCGATGTATCGATATACACTCCTGGAAATTGAAATAAGAACACCGTGAATTCATTGTCCCAGGAAGGGGAAACTTTATTGACACATTCCTGGGGTCAGATATCACATGATCACACTGACAGAACCACAGGCACATAGACACAGGCAACAGAGCATGCACAATGTCGGCACTAGTACAGTGTATATCCACCTTTCGCAGCAATGCAGGCTGCTATTCTCCCATGGAGACGATCGTAGAGATGCTGGATGTAGTCCTGTGGAACGGCTTGCCATGCCATTTCCACCTGGCGCCTCAGTTGGACCAGCGTTCGTGCTGGACGTGCAGACCGCGTGAGACGACGCTTCATCCAGTCCCAAACATGCTCAATGGGGGACAGATCCGGAGATCTTGCTGGCCAGGGTAGTTGACTTACACCTTTTAGAGCAAGTTGGGTGGCACGGGATACATGCGGACGTGCATTGTCCTGTTGGAACAGAAAGTTCCCTTGCCGGTCTAGGAATGGTAGAACGATGGGTTCGATGACGGTTTGGATGTACCGTGCACTATTCAGTGTCCCCTCGACGATCGCCAGTGGTGTACGGCCAGTGTAGGAGATCGCTCCCCACACCATGATGCCGGGTGTTGGCCCTGTGTGCCTCGGTCGTATGCAGTCCTGATTGTGGCGCTCACCTGCACGGCGCCAAACACGCATACGACCATCATTGGCACCAAGGCAGAAGCGACTCTCATCGCTGAAGACGACACGTCTCCATTCGTCCCTCCATTCACGCCTGTCGCGACACCACTGGAGGCGGGCTGCACGATGTTGGGGCGTGAGCGGAAGACGGCCTAACGCTGTGCGGGACCGTAGCCCAGCTTCATGGAGACGGTTGCGAATGGTTCTCGCCGATACCCCAGGAGCAACAGTGTCCCTAATTTGCTGGGAAGTGGCGGTGCGGTCCCCTACGGCACTGCGTAGGATCCTACGGTCTTGGCGTGCATCCGTGCGTCGACGGGCACGTACACCTTCCGCCGACCACTGGCGACAACATCGATGTACTGTGGAGACCTCACGCCCCACGTGTTGAGCAATTCGGCGGTACGTCCACCTGGCCTCCCGCATGCCCACTATACGCCCTCGCTCAAAGTCCGTCAACTGCACATACGGTTCACGTCCACGCTGTCGCGGCATGCTACCAGTGTTAAAGACTGCGATGGAGCTCCGTATGCCACGGCAAACTGGCTGACACTGACGGCGGCGGTGCACAAATGCTGCGCAGCTAGCGCCACTCGACGGCCAACACCTCGGTTCCTGGTGTGTCCGCTGTGCCGTGCGTGTGATCATTGCTTGTACAGCCCTCTCGCAGTGTCCGGAGCAAGTATGGTGGGTCTGACACACCGGTGTCAATGTGTTCTTTTTTCCATTTCCAGGAGTGTATTACAGTGATATGGTTCTTGCGTGTATTCATTTCTGTGAGACTGTTATAATCTTTGACTTACTTGTAACCGTTTTGGTGTCAATGCGCACAAGGCAGTCTTTGTTTCACTTTGCAGAAGTTAAGTTGTTATTTCGATTTGTAAAAGAACAGTCAGTCTTGTGTTTGGTTAAAGTGGAAATTAAATATATGAAGATTGATAAAAAAACTATTTTCTTGATGATGTGACAATTAAGAAGAGGTATATGTAAATTTACAAGAAGTTTAATAAAAATGTGGATCGTGAACACCAAGTCAAAAATTATTTCTATCATGCCATTGTTCTGATCTGTTATTGTCTGATCATTAAGAATTTCCTGAAAAACGCATTGTTAGATCTTCAAATACTGCTAAACTACAGATCTGGACCTTCTAGCAGTCAAAGTGGAATCACTCTAGAATCAACAAGATGAGCCATAACAACTCCGACGAAATCTACGTGGGAATCAATTCAAGATAAGTGCCAAAATCAATGCCTTTTTTTACAGTGACCTCATTATTTCCATTCTGACTATGCCATCCACAGTCAATAACTTTGTTGTTGCCCGATAAAGCGAACATATGCTGCGTGAGCAACATTAGTAATCTGATTTCTAACCTACTTTGCAAGTGGTGGTATTGTTAGACTGTACCTCTGGGATAGCAGCACCAAAGCACTTCATTGTAAAAGAAATATTGGCCTTAGTGTCAATCACTTGAACCACTATCTCACAATGTAATGCTCGAAGCATTTGTTAATAATCTAAGAACATAATTCTCCCAGCTCTTCATATAAGGTACGATTTAATGAATAACTATGTGAAGGCCATAAACAAAACTGGGGAAGCATTTCACTATTTTCGCGAGAAAGTTCCATGTCTTAGTGAGATAAAAGTGAGAGGAAATTTCCGTGGGCACCAGATACGCTAACTGTACAAAGGTGAGCATTTCAACACCATCTTGATAGATTATGAAAAGTTAGCTTGTAATGCCTTTGTTCAAGGAACAACAAACTTTCAAGGAATTACGAGGATAGAGTATTATAAGTATCTCGTGGCAAATCATCTGCACTGCTACAATAGACTGTGGTGCAACATGTCCTTAAAGTTACATTTCCTAGATTCCCACTTGGACTTTCTTCTTGACAACTGTGGTATCGTAACCGACGAGCACGGAGAGCGCTTCCACCAGCAAATTTCGAACGTAGAAATGAGATAACAGTAAAGTGGAGTGCAAGAATGTTACCCGATTACGGCTGAACAATGGTCAGAGAATCACCAGCAGAAAACTAACAACACCAAGGTAAATACATAATTGAGCTCATATAGACAATAACATAACGTTATCATCACTTTGAAACGAGAGCTAATCACGTATTTTCATATACATTTTCATCATCAGCACCAGAGGACATAACGATTGTCTGCTTTCATATCAGTTACAGAAAAAACTAAAATTTTGTTCTCTTGTGTAACCTATATTGATCACACTATATTTTTATTGATTACTGGTATCACGTCTCACCGAGTCATCTTCATACTTTCAAAACAAAACAGTTAAAAACTTTATCAAGTGAATTTACATGATGTATTAAGTATTTGCATAAACAGAATACGTAATGCATTCATATAAAGTACAATGTACATCGCATGAACACGCAAATCCGAAAACGTTACTGCAATATGCAGCTCTTCCCAAAGCATAGTAATATGACACGCGTATAAATACTGAAATGTATTGTGTAATTAGAAACGTGTAGTAAAGAACAGATTCATCGTACAACTGTCGCGACTCACTGTCATACTATTACATTATTCATAAAAACTGTCAATTATATAAAAAGAAGGATACTTAAAAAGTATATTTTGTGAACAGATTGTCTTATAAAACCGTTTATTTCGAAAGACTTTGAAAAAAACTAATAAATGTTTTGGACGGCCAAATTTGTATGTAGTTTGAGTGGTCGGTAAACAAGAGTCAATGAATATTAAAAAGAGGGCAGCACATTCATTCTGATTAGATTTAGGGGAACGTAAAATACTTGAATGAAATCTGATAAATAAGATAACCATAATATCTATAATATCGGAAGCAGAATGAGGCAGGCGAAGATATGCAGGACGTGAAAAAGGTTTGTGTATGCAATTTTAAATATTTGGAAACGTAGAAAGAAACCCTTTCTTATGGAACAAAAGTATCACAGGTGCACTGTTTCCCCGCTAGTGATCTATAATGTTTATGACGCTAATGATGTTCAGAGACAGTCTTCAAACTGTCATCTGGTGAATATCGTTTTAAAGATGTTGCTGATAATACCTTACGTTTAATTTAGTCCACGACTGACGTCTATGTGCTAATCATTTTATAGCTTGCCTAAAACAACAAGGTGTTTCACGAATAATGGCTACAGCTTCAGCCATGTGTCCCTCATGTAATGTATATATAGCAAAACGGAGAAAAACTCGCCAAGAATTATGATAATTACCTTAAAATTAGACAAATGCCGGACATTAGTATTACTTGCTAATCTTTGTCATATAGATGAAAGTAGACAAAATACGTGCAATCATTACATCCTAGATGGTTACGGGAATATAACCCCTTTTTTGTTTGAATTCATTTCAGTTTACTACCGTTATGTGTGGTACTCTAATGGAGGTAACCTATTTCTAACTTCCACAGATTTTCCATCTTATCTATCCACAGCTGGATAGTGACGTAAAAGGAAAGCATCAGTTTTTGTTATTGGCTTATCAACTATAGTTTCCATATTTTTCCTATTTTCCGTAGTGTGTTCCACATTTTCCGTATTTTGTACATTTTTCACACGTAATGAGTAAATATATAAGAATATATGTGGACTTATTGCTTATCATATCAGACTAGCTTAGCGTCTAGCAGAGATTCGGATTCCTCCATCAAGCCAGAAACCTGTAAGATCACTTCTTCCTGTTCTTCCTAATGTCCACGCAGAAAAATCTCCCATCAACCCCAAATGCTAACCGCCGAAGTCAAACCTTTATATACACTAAAACACACATGGATAGAGAATAATTTTACTGCTTCCCCAGTGGTCTTCATGTTGCACATACGAATCATGGTCCGATGTTAGGTAGCCACCCAACTCCATTTTGTCAAAAAAAAAAAAAAAAAAAAAAAAAAACCCTGCGAAGTCTTTCAATATATCCACATCATTAACGTGATAATCATCCATACGAAACTGATGAAATAGTCCTGGCGGTTGATCTACTTTATATGACACAACCACATGTCATTTATATTTCCAGCACTTCCCTGTTAAATTTTTCGTAACATGCCTATTTACTGCTGAAGTATTGTCCACATGCAGGACGCGAGAGGTAATGTGGTAATTCTGTATTGACATCATGTCTCTAGAATGTCACCTTTTTCCAGTATTAAAGCAGATGTATATTTGGTGTCACCTCATTCTCACATATTTAGGGGCTCTACTGGGAAAGCCAGTAGTGTGTATCAGGAAGACTATTGACAGTAATTTTCTACTCTGAGGAACTCCTATATTAACGTACTTTGGTTCTGATGTTTTACTAAAGGTTTAGACTTACCTGAGGTACGTTTTATCTCTACTATTTGTACTCTATCTTCTAGGAGTGATTGGAACCAGTAATTAATTACGCCTCTTATCCCTAACGCTTTGTGAATTCTACTACGGTTGAATCTGGCCATCTGCCACTTCACTTGCTAGTTTGTGTTTATACAAGTATTTCATTAATCTGTCCTCCCTTATCAGTATGACTTTGTTCGTCTCTCCCTGTTTTCTTTTTCATGACTTCCCACACTGATTTTCTTTTATTCTCGGAATTGTATGTTATTTGGTGATTAAATGACTTTTTTGCAACAGTTAGCACCTCACTCTCACTCTCAATCGTTTTGTATCTATGATAGAAATTTAAAAACTCTGGCTCATTATGACCCCTTTTTCAGTGGAAGGGAGGTGCTTAACCGTTGGAAAGACAAGAACGTGTCTAGATTTTTTTCAAGTCTTGCTTCCATTTTCAGCTGTTAGTCAGGTTCTCTCTCTGGTTTCTTTACCTTCTTCAAAGGCAACTGATCGTCTTGTTAAAGGTAGTTAGTTTTCTTTTCGGTTTTTCTGTTAATCTGGTTATGTGATAGTTCTCGCACTTATCTGCACTTCGAGATTGTATGGACGATATTTTTCTGTAATTCTGATGGTACGTCACCATTCTCATCTAGAAACCAAACTGAATAGTTGTTCGGAATCCACTACCGCCACTTATTTTATAATTCCAACAGAATGTTATCCATCCCTTCTGTCTTATTTGATCGCAAGTCTTCCAAAGCTCCGTTAAACTCTGACTACTTGAGCCCCTATATATTCCTGATCGACTTTCACTTCTCTTTCTATCAGTTGTAGTTTATTAATAGCGCTTTTATTAATAACACTTTTAAACAGATCTCCGTTTGGTCTTCCAGATTTTGGTTTCCCGTGTTTTCCCTCAGTCACATTAGGCGAATGCTGGGATGGTTCCCTGACTACACAATACCTTACTATGCTTTGCAGTTAAGCTCATGTTTCTTTTGTATTGATCATGAAGCTGACACGAAACTAATCTTTTAACAGTCCTTATTTGAGATTGGGGATAAGAGGTGATACGTAATGAAACGACCCTTTGAAAAATTATACATGACTCTGTTTAAACTGACACACAATATTTTTAGCGCAACGCAATCTGACTTTCAAAAATCTCTACAAAAGGATGGCCCTGACTAAAATTAACCTATACGTTTCACAAATCACTTACCTCACAAAAATATTGGTTACTCGAACTACTGCAATACAGCGAGCGCCACTACTGCCAGCTAAATAAAAGATTCAAATTACGGAAGGCACTAACTACTAATAGGCATGGTTAGCAAATGAAAGATTTTGATAGAGAACAAACAATGTATTTACCTTACTAGTGTTCAAAAGTCATAATATATATAGCAGTTCATGATATCCAGTCTTACAAATTTCAAAACTCCGCCATTTCTCTCCCCACATCCACCGCTGCTGGCGGCTCACCTCCAACTGCGCAACGCTACGCGCTGTTAACATCCAGCTGTCCAACACTACAATGGCATACAACAATGCAAACTAGCCACAGACTGCACACAGCACAGCCAGTGATTTTCATACAGAGCGCTACGTGGCGTTGCCAATAAGAAAACATAAACAGCCTACTTGCAGTAACTGTGAAAGGAGTTCATATCATATATATATATTACATTTTTCCTTCTGTTCTTTTTTTTTTTTCAAAGATACATCAATTACAAACTAAGTTTGTACGTTTTCTGTTGAGTTCAGATGGTAATCCTGTGCGTATACACAGCTCAACAAATTAAAGTTGCCCTCACACACTAAAAAACTGGTTTAAACAGAGTCTGGTGCTGCTTAACAAGTGACAGTTACGTATTTGTCTACAGGCAGTTAATCCTATGTCCCATTGCGCTCTTGTCGATCTTATGTCCCATTTCTTTAGCATAGACATTTGCCACAGTTTGATCTGTACGCTATTCTTTTACGTTCAGTATTTATTTTGTACTTGTCAAGCAGCTTCATAAGCATGAGATATGCCTTAGAAGCCTTGAAGGTATTTTACGTGTACATGTTTGAAGACAGGAAATCCTGACTTTTAGTATCCGGTTTAATATCATTCCACACTTCGTCAAGTAGTTTAATAAGCACCACCACAGCCATCAGTAAGGCGTTATTAAACTCTCGCCTTACTGCCTTTACAAAAAAAGGCAGTAAACCGGGCTGAAAGGGAATATTTATGAAACATTAAATACGCCGTGTCAAAATACTCCGAAATGTAACAACCCGTGTTTTCGGTGAAACAGGATCCTATAATTTTCGCATCAGTTGCTGTTCATACCGAGCATTGAAATCTCCACCCGCACCGCCGCTCCGTCTTGTTATTACAGGGCCGGCGAGGGGCGTATATGCGGCACCTGGTCGTGCGAGCGGCCGCGGCCGCACCGAGCGGTGGGCGGCCTTGTGCCGCCGCAGTCATCATCATCATCATCATTACGCCAGCTATCAGCACTCCTTTCTCTCACCTCGGCCATTTGCGCCAGCCTCGGTTCCCACACCAGAGCGTCTACACTCGCGCGGCCCGCCTCCTTAACAATCCGACATGTCCCTCATTACTAGCCGAACAGCACAGCCAGGTCTAGCGTCAGAATACCACCGCTGTTAGTTCTCTAACATAATATAGGGCCGGTCAACCAATTACGCCTGGTGCTAGTGAAGAAGCTGTCACCATGCAGGAAAACCTGTTGAGCTTGTTTAAACGTTTTAAATAATGTGCCTCAAAATCTTAACTTGCTTTGGGGTAATCGAAAGATACGGAAACGAGTTTCTCACTCTCAGACAGCAATCTGTTTCAGCTAGGTGCTTGGGTCAGTTTTTGAACACTGTCCGACGTATGGCAGGTCTTAGCTATTGTGATAAGTCACGTGCTAAAAGTACGTGTCCGTTGTGGAACTAACACCAAAGTAGATGAATTTCAACTCTGACATTTCAGTTCGCCTAGAACTGATAGTCATATACCAATAACTATGTGAGCTTTCTTGAATAATTGAACATCATACGCATCGGAAGGAAGGATGTTAGGAAGATTAGTAATGGCTCTGAGCACTATGGGACTTAACATCTGAGGTCATCAGTCCCCTAGGAAGATTAGAGTTTCAGTGTCTGTTAACGACGAATTCATTAGAAGCACGCAATCTCGAAAACTGGAAGAATAAGGAAGAAATCAACCGTTTTCTCTCCATAGGAATTATTCTGATATTTGTCCGAAACAGTTTAGGTAAACAAAAGAAAAACTAAAGTAGGAAACCTGGACTGAATGTTGGACACCTCTCCTTCTGAATGAAAGACCATTGTTTTAATCACTACGTCCTTCGTTCGAAACAAATTTTCTGGAAAAATTGCATTGATTGACTGTGCTGTAGGCAAAAGTCTATAATGTCAACGTAGGAAGCGGCAGTTACGTTTTTCTTATAATTTCCAAAAGAACACGTCTATACACTGAAAA
This sequence comes from Schistocerca cancellata, assembly GCF_023864275.1. Lineage (NCBI taxonomy): Eukaryota > Metazoa > Arthropoda > Insecta > Orthoptera > Acrididae > Schistocerca > Schistocerca cancellata. The sequence continues at coordinate 486,466,081 of NC_064628.1, forward strand.
CCATCCGACAATTTTATACTTTAACCACTTAGTTCTGTGACATGGATTTTTAATGCACTGAAACTTTTCCCCTTTATATAAAATGTGACCCATACGTGCACAAACGCAGTCTCATTAACGTTGTTTTTAAATTTCATAGTAACAAGACCTTTCGAGACAGGGGTTTAACAAAGGCTACACCTAGACCAAACTGAAACCAAAATCATTGCAACAGACCTCATACTGCTACTCACTATAGACCTATAAGAAATGTAGCTCAAGAAAACTGTTTTTCACTCTGTACCCTGCAACATACAATAAACTGTGAGAGGTTCCATGCCTTTTTTTTTTTTTTTTTTTGCATTTCGCCTCTGATTTTCATCACTTTTATTAACGTTATATATAATTTCACTGTGGGAACAGGCCAAATAAGGTTATTGTGATGAGAGTACTTGTAATGAGAGCTCAAATTGCTTTTCACTTGATTGCTTTGCATGTTGGGAACTGTATGTGGTCTTGCTTTTAGTTTTCTCTGTTACTTCTCTGTGTGGCTTGCTGCGAGGCGAGCACCGGAGGACACGACACACTGTGTTTTCGTGAGGGTTCTGCACTTCCGCGAACACCGAGAGTGTCGTACACTATGGGCTTGAGCGCCTGGTGGGGCGACTGACCTCGGTCATGTTTCGCCTACGACCTGAAAGCCACCTGAGTGTCGCAACAGTTTATGTGTTTACCCTTCCGGTGCATCTGGAACGAAGACTGCTGGCGCCGACTGACTGTATTGTCTTCAAGATACTGAGAATTCTGGTGGACGGTGCACTGCTGGGTGCCACTGTCTGGTGCCAGATGGCCGGTGGTCTAGGCATACTGTTTTCATAGCCGGTCAAACGGCAATTTCAGTGCCCCCTGCTAAATAGCAGAGGCATGATTGGTCTTCTTAAACTGAGGCCAGTTGACGTCATAAAGCCCTGCACGGAATTGGACGGAAGCGTCGCTATTGGCGCGAATGATATTCTGAGATAGTGTGGGGGAATGCTGATTTGCTGCTTTTCGAGGGTAGTGGACAGTTGAATAACAGTGCTTCGCTCTAGCGTTGCGTGGGTGCATGGCACTCGGGCTGTGATCTTCGTGGTAATCGGACGGTCTTGCGACTTAGTCGCACTTTTATGAACTCGTTGTAAAGCATTAATTCGGTGATACTCCAGTTTGGTTCTGCAACTTATGACCCAGATTCGTACTCTGCGTTTTCGCACCTTTACCGACAGGGCGAGTTCAGGCGGTTTTGCTATGCCTCTTCCTGGAGATACAACCTCGTGCTTGGCCGAAGCAGAATTTAGAATTCTCGGACAGCATTCGAGGCCACGGGTTCAAACAGGGTTGCTGCACAGCATGGGTCGCCGCCTACACCATCAGAACGCTGCCTACCGACGACGTGCTCTCACTACTAATCGCGATACTGCGTTATAGTCGGAGGAGTAATATTTGATTCAGTAGGACTTCCAGTCATTATCGTCATTCTAATGCTTCACAAAGAGTAGGAGCTCCTTCTTCTCGAGCGAACTCTTATTCTCATTACAGTTCCATATACCCTATCCTTTAGCCTACGGTTTGTATCGACAATCAAGTACCTTTGTGTTATAATTTATAATAAATCTCATTGTAATATTTAGTCCGCATTTCATTTCGCAGATAGATGCAGAATCCCATTTCCTGTCGTTTATTATGATAAAACTGCCTTGTTTTTTACTGAGTAGAGTATAATTCTTATTAAATTATTGTGAGTGTGCACTCCTCATTTTACCAAACACTAGGGTCCACCATCAGTTCCTTTCGCTACCGTTGTCCATATAATCAATGAGGTGGTAGGTAAGGAGGGTGTCGAGTGCATGTCTAGTTCCCATGAAAAATTCGCCAGAATTAAAGAGGTACAAACTCTTCTCCATCCCGACACCTCGCTACTGAAAAAGTAGGAGATAGTGCAATAGAAGAATTTTATCTCGAAGCCTCCGCCTCCGCAAGCACGTATCTTGAAGCTGAACAGCAAATCGAACTGAACTGCATGACTGCACATTTCTTTTAAAATAAAAATCTCATTACTACTGGAGGCAGCGTACTCCCTCTCGACATCGTATGGCGCTAAAGCGAATGTAGTATATTCCAGAACGTAATTCTTAAGTAAGCCCATGTGAAGAGTTGGGACACGTGAACGTTTAATTTGAACGAAGAACAACGGAAGTGCCGGCCGCGGTGGTCTAGTGGTTCTAGGCGCGCAGTCCGGAACCGCGGGACTGCTACGGTCGCAGGTTCGAATCCTGCCTCGGGCATGGATGTGTGTGGTGTCCTTAGGTTAGTTAGGTTTAAGTAGTTCTATGTTCTAGGGGACTGATGACCGTAGCAGTTAAGTCCCATAGTGCTCAGAGCCATTTGAACCATTTGACTGATGACCACAGAAGTTAAGTCCCATAGTGCTCAGAGCCATTTGATTTTTTGAACAACGGAAGTGAAAACTAAGCTCGTAAGAACAAAGATCTAACGTTGCCCACCTTACACAACTACGAAGTGTCTCATGTAAAGAAATCAATGTACAGTTACGTAATTTCAGCATAAGCGTCCGAGACAGCAACCATCTGACCATAATACATAATGAAACAGCTTCAACGTGCTGATGTCATTACCACAAGACAAGGCGTCTGTGCCGAAAGACTGGCCCGTCCTTACAACAGCAAGGTTGTCCACTCGAAAGTCACCCATAGTCTGCCGTCCAAACGGCCTCTGAAGTGATTCCACCTCCAAGATTTCCTACCAGCTGTCTCCCGTCAAAGCTCAGACAGCTTGCTAATACTCGAACAGACAGCTAGATGACCACACATTCTTTGAGACAATCAAGTGCCTTTCGACACGTACATGAATACGTGGCACTAAATGGGTCTAACAGCAGACGACGTTCAACAGCAACCAATTGTTTCTAGTTCACTAAGTGACCGCTGGGATGTCAGGTCTGCTTTTTATGTTATCGAGATGCACAGTTCTGGATGACTCGTCTATATTGTGTCGAGAAAGGTTAGTGAACCTTTCTTTTCGAGCAACAGTTCTCGAGTTTCGCAAATTAGAACACACAAGCTTTATTTGTTCTTCACATCTAATAGTTGTTCCCTTATGCGAAAATTTGTAGTATGTTTTATCTTCCATATAATATTTTAGGCTCATCTGTAAATGCAGAGTGAGCCACTTTTCAAGAAAGGCTAGAGCATTTGGCCTCACAGAGACAATGTCCGGTGTTCACACTAATCTAAGAACTGGTCCTAGTAATATTTTTCTCATGTTAACAGAATCTTCCGTCGGTTCTTGATAGAATAACATCATAATAAATGTTCTACAGTATTACTTTTGTTGTTAACCGGTTTTCGGCTTACTAGGCCATCTTCAGGCATTTACTGAGTATTATCACCAAAGAAGTTAAATGTTTGCAAACAACATTGGAAGAGAAGTAACACGTCTATTTTTCTGCCTGTTAACGAACCTAGAGAAAAAGTGGGTAACACCAGTACATACTTACTCCAGATACGAAAATGGTTCCTCTGTAGTTGGCATAAGGCGCAAGATCCATCAGAATTCAGCGCGATGGTGTGTATATATAAAAAGCAAACGGAAGATCGTAAATAAAATGTACAATACTTAGTACTTTGTCCTTGATATGTGTGACTAGTTGTGCAAGTTATTAATTTCTCCTCCCTGTGTCTGGTCTGGTAGTGTTGTATGAGAGTGTTAGAACCACTCCGCTATGTGTTCCTTCATTGGTGAAAGTAAGGACAATTTATAATACAGATGAGAGAGACTATGAAAGAAATATTGATTACTCATCACCACGAGGGTTTAGTTTTGGAAAGCAATATATACAACACGTGAGTGTCGATAAACACTGATAAACGTTGCAGCAGATCGTTTAACTGAGACGAAGACAACCTCTCAGATCAGATTAAAATTTACTCTTATTCTTAAAAAGTATACACCTTCAACGGGTCGTGGAACTAATACCATTAACGATAGTTGACAAACTCTGTTCTGAGAGCCTCGGAAGGTCCAACGGTACCGACCGACAGCCATGTCATACTCAACGGTAGGCACCCCTGGATATGGATATGGAGGGGTGTGTGGTGAGCACACTGCTCTCGTGGACGTTGTCAGCTGTCGTGGAGGGGTGTGCGGTGAGCACACCGCTCTCGTGGACATTGTCAGCTGTCGTGACCAGAGCCACTACTTCCTCAATCGAGTAGCTCCTCAACTGGCGTCACAATGAGTGAGTGCAACCCATTTGCCAACAGCCTCCGGCAGATCCGCACGGTCACCCATCCAAGCGCTAGCCAAGCCCGACAGCTCTTAACTTCAGCGTTATGACGGGAATTGGTGTTTCCACTGCGGCAAGGCCATTGGCATTAATAATTGTAACATGATATGAAACGTAAGAGACTGGATCTCGAATGTTCATTAGTCCCCTACCGACTGCATTACTACTCAAATTCCTCAGATTAAGGAGCCAAAAATTTTATCATCACTTTTCTCCCGTCAACTGTTTTCTATTTTGTTCACTATGTTACCATTTTCGTTCGTGGTCAAGATGATCATTTCTGTTTAGCAAAAATTAAACCAGAGCAACACACTGCAGATCCGACACCGATCTGGAGATGTTCTGCGAGATAGTTGGAGCAGGAACTAAGGAACCTTGTGAAATAAACTGCAGTGTAGTGTATTCCAACATTGTCCTGCGAAAAGTGTCAACAACTGTATTCTATATTGTTATTTGTTTATCTTTCTAACTAGCACTGACGTTGTGGTTTGATGGTGATTAATTTCGAACGTATCATTCATAATCGTACTATTACCCATGGTGAAAGCACACCATTAGCCAAAATGTGAAATTCAAATATTAAAATATACAAAACGTTTCTAGCACCGTCAGAAATACGTCAAGAGTCGAAACGTAAAGTAGAAATACGAAAGTAGTTACACAGTTTGCTGGAACTCTGCATCTGAATCAAGTGTGTAGAAGTGTCTAACAGCTGCTGTCTGCGTTTATTATGTGGAGGTATACTAAACCGCTGTCGGCTCTGACAGCTGGCAGCGCAGTTGCCAGAATTCGACACGGACGAGCAGCCAGCCAGCAGCGATCGCTCAGCACTGCGGCAACACTGGGCCGTTGCCACGGTAATGTAAACAAAAGCTCACGATCCGATTGGCCGTCGTGGATGCGCGAAGCACGTGCGCAACAGCCGCGTCAACTGTCAGAGCTCTCCTCTCGCCGTACGATCTGTAGTATGCTTCTGCTAATTTTCAAATGGTTCAAATGGCTCTGAGCACTATGGGACTTAACTTCAGTCGCCTAGAACTTAGAACTAATTAAACCTAACTAACCTAAGGACATCACACACATCCATGCCCGAGGCAGGGTTCGAACCTGCAACCGTAGCGGTCGCTCGGCTGCAGACTGTTGCTAATTTTCGATAGCGTCCTTTTTGAGTAAAACATTCTATATTCGCAAAAATATCTGTAGCCAAATTCCATGAAACCTGTGGCGTCACCGCCAGACACCACACTTGCTAGGTGGTAGCTTTAAATCGGCCGCGGTCCGTTAGTACATGTCGGACCCGCGTGTCGCCACAGTCAGTAATCGCAGACCGAGCGCCACCACACGGCAGGTCTAGAAAGACGTACTAGCACTCGCCCCAGTTGTACGACGACTTTGCTAGCGACTACACTGACGAAGCCTTTCTCTCATTTGCCGAGAGACAGTTAGAACAGCCTTCAGCTAAGTCCATGGCTACGACCTAGCAAGGCGCCATTAACCATATCTGGAGAGAGTGTCTCATTTGTATAGTCAAGAGCGATGTACCACAATGATGGAATTAAAGTTAAGTAAACAGAAGCTCCGTACTTTTCTTTAGTGCATTCATAACGTATACTGTTCCAGACTTCACGCCCGTCTGCGTTAGATAGCGTGCATTTCAGCCTCCTCTATCTACAAGGTGTTGGCACATTTGCCAACACATCAAAACCCTTACACCAGATTCAAATAGTGCGACACTAGATATAAAAGTACAGCACGCTATGGACTTAGTTCTTTTACAACATCTAAAATATTCATATAATTTAAAAGAAATGATCTAAAATCCTTCTAAGATTCTTTTTAAAAAATAGTTTTAAGACTAAAACTCATCAGAATATATTTAAAATTGAGTTCATCACCACCATTTTGTACTGAACACAGCCACAGGTACTGTTGTAGTTGTAGATAGCCTACAGTGCGCTGTGTGGTGCTACTACGGCCACCAGATTACTGCTGTACAGAGCAATATCCTTCCATTAAATAAAACAGAAAACTGTATTTAAATATTAATTTCTCATATATTGTTTTCTCCTCTTCTTTGTCTTCCAGTTAAGTACCTCCCATTCCTTTAGCATGTTCGGTTGCATCCCCCTAGCGCAACCCGTAGAATTTTCATGATCTATTCACTATCACGTGATACATCTTTCGTAATTCATAATTATGACCAAAAACAGTCATATTATTCAGACTAATGTGTTCCTCAAACTTAGTACTAAAATTATGACTACTTTGGCCTGCATTAAAACTATCAGATGATCACATTATAACGTACACGGATTGGAAAAAAAATTGGAAACACCAAAAACAGAACACTTGACAGTCCACAATACAGTGCAGGAAATGCTTTGGTATTGAAAACAGCTTCCAGTCATCTACGCATGGATAATTACGGTTCCTATACGGTTTTAAAGGGAGTCTTATACTGCTCTTCCTGCAAAATAGAACAGGTAACAATGGTGGAGGTGGATAACGATGGCGGACTCTTCTCTCCAGAGTAGACAACATTGCTCAATAATACTGAAATTTGATGACTGTAAGGGCCAGGGTAGATGTGTCAGTTCATCCTCGTGCTCACAAGACCAGCCTTCGACGATGTGAGCTCTGTGAACAGGGGTCCCTGGCGTCTCGCAGCACAGCATGAACATTGGGGAATAAGCCTTGTACCATGGGAGAGGACTGATCAGACAAAATGTTCATGTAATCTCTTTAAAGCCAGTACCGCCATTGGACTCTTTCTTATTTGCAGTTTTACATTTATACGATCATGATTTCGGCTTTACAGTGCCATTATCAAGTGTTTTAATGTTATAAACTTGATAATGACACTGCAAAGCCGAAATCATGGTCGTGTGAATGTAACACTGCAAATAAGAAACAGTCTAATGGCGGTACTGACTTTAAAGAAATATATTATGAATGTGGCCCCACATTATGAAAAAAATATTATGTTCATGTAATCCTCGGCAGTAATGTCACCTTACGGTGACCCCATGAAATACCACGATACAACTGCCCAAATCTTCACCGAAACGCTGCCATATTTCACTCTTGGGACGTAAACTCGCCCAGAAGTCGAAAACAGTGTGAAAAAACACCCATGCGATCCAAATTACTTTCTTCCACTGTTTCATAGCCCAGGTTTAATGGCTTCCACACACGTATCTTTGTTGCATTTGTGGAATTTGGGTTACTGATGAGTGGTTTTGGAATTCCAGTTTATCCTGCCGCTTCCTGCTTGTGGAGCTCCCTTCGTGTCGTTTTGGCGCTGCAGGGTTGGTGAGTGCGACATCCTGTCCTGCAGTGACTTTGACAGTTGTCGTCCTCTTTTTTTTCGTCACAGACTTCTTCAATGACCGTCTGTCACGATGACTCAACATTTGTCCGTTAGTGATTTAGCAGATGATGTTTGCCGGCCATTGTGAGCGAGCGGTTCTAGGCGCATCAGTCTGGAACCACGCGACTGCTACGGTCGCAGTTTCGAATCCTGCCTTGGGCATGGATGTGTGTGATTTCCTTAGGTTAGTTATGTTTAAGTAGTTCTAAGTTCTAGGGGACTGATGACCTCAGATGTTGAGTCCCATGGTGCTCAGAGCCATTTTGAAGAGGATGCTTTTCCACTTTGCCACTGTGAAAGTTCAATTACTTCCGACATAATGCATTCAAAATTACAAACAACACTGTTCTGACCACAAGTGACACTTGAAACGTATTGAGGGCATTCGTGTTTGCCGTTCGCGGTCAGATACAGCAGCGCAACTTGCAGGCTTACCTAGCATCTGCATTTATGTTCAAGCATTCATTTCTAGCGGTGTTTTCTATTTTTTGACCAGCTCTTGGGACAAACAGCAGGTGCTTCATACTTTTATTCTTTTTTATTATTTACATTTTTGTGTCTTAGCTTAAATCTCAGTTGGCCCCCTGTCCAAAATGCTAGTTTGTTCTGCTTGGGGAATTCATCTACAATTTTCTCTTTAGTACAGTTACGAGACATCAGTGTCATAACTATTTTATCCTTTTGTGGGTTTTTGTCCGTTGGCTCTATTTTTTTGAGATTCTATTTGACTAAACCTTTCTTGAATCTGTTCGCTAGTGCTATTTGAGAGCATACGACTCCCGTTGTAAATGGACGTTCAGTACGTAATCCAATTTCGATTGGCAAAGTGGGTAATTTTTTGTGGGACATCGTGTGTTCTGGCGTAACCACATGTGCCGGAACGAAGACAAAGCTCGCAAGACCAGAGAAGGCGGTGAGGCGACGTCAGCCAATAGCCCGCTGACAAGGAACGCGCCACGACAGGATCGCCCTCTGCAAGAAGATAACATAAGCGCCGCTCCTGCCAGCCTCGACCGTACAAAATTCGGACCCTATTGGCGCGGCCTAGCAGAAAGTGCTACGACAGTAGTTACATAGTAGTTAGCAGTGACTGATATCCATTGTTTGTTTGGACACTGTCTATAGAAAAGGACTCTGACTTGTTTGCATATCGCCCATCGCTTGCGACACCAAAAATGGTTCAAATGGCTCCGAGCACTATGCGACTTAACTTCTGAGGTCATCAGTCGCCTAGAACTTGGAACTAATTAAACCTAACTAACCTAAGGACATCACACACATCCATGCCCGAGGCAGGATTCGAACCTGCGACCGCAGCGGTCGCTCGGTTGCAGACTGCAGCGCCTAGAACCGCACGGCGCTTGCGACACCATTGCAACTTCAAAGTTAAGTATTTCAATCTGCCTTATTGAAATAAAATTACTAATGTCATTGTCTTGAATTGTTATATACACTCCTGGAAATGGAAAAAAGAACACATTGACACCGGTGTGTCATCCCCACCATACTTGCTCCGGACACTGCGAGAGGGCTGTACAAGCAATGATCACACGCACGGCACAGCGGACACACCAGGAACTGCGGTGTTGGCCGTCGAATGGCGCTAGCTGCGCAGCATTTGTGCACCGCCGCCGTCAGTGTCAGCCAGTTTGCCGTGGCATACGGAGCTCCATCGCAGTCTTTAACACTGGTAGCATGCCGCGACAGCGTGGACGTGAACCGTATGTGCAGCTGACGGACTTTGAGCGAGGGCGTATAGTGGGCATGCGGGAGGCCGGGTGGTCGTACCGCCGAATTGCTCAACACGTGGGGCGTGAGGTCTCCACAGTACATCGATGTTGTCGCCAGTGGTCGGCGGAAGGTGCACGTGCCCGTCGACCTGGGACCGGACCGCAGCGACGCACGGATGCACGCCAAGACCGTAGGATCCTACGCAGTGCCGTAGGGGACCGCACCGCCACTTCCCAGCAAATTAGGGACACTGTTGCTCCTGGGGTATCGGCGAAGACCATTCGCAACCGTCTCCATGAAGCTGGGCTACGGTCCCGCACACCGTTAGGCCGTCTTCCGCTCACGCCTCAACATCGTGCAGCCCGCCTCCAGTGGTGTCGCGACAGGCGTGAATGGAGGGACGAATGGAGACGTGTCGTCTTCAGCGATGAGAGTCGCTTCTGCCTTGGTGCCAATGATGGTCGTATGCGTGTTTGGCGCCGTGCAGGTGAGCGCCACAATCAGGACTGCATACGACCGAGGCACACAGGGCCAACACCCGGCATCATGGTGTGGGGAGCGATCTCCTACACTGGCCGTACACCACTGGTGATCGTCGAGGGGACACTGAATAGTGCACGGTACATCCAAACCGTCATCGAACCCATCGTTGTACCATTCCTAGACCGGCAAGGGAACTTGCTGTTCCAACAGGACAATGCACGTCCGCATGTATCCCGTGCCACCCAACGTGCTCTAGAAGGTGTAAGTCAACTACCCTGGCCAGCAAGATCTCCGGATCTGTCCCCCATTGAGCATGTTTGGGACTGGATGAAGCGTCGTCTCACGCGGTCTGCACGTCCAGCACGAACGCTGGTCCAACTGAGGCGCCAGGTGGAAATGGCATGGCAAGCCGTTCCACAGGACTACATCCAGCATCTCTACGATCGTCTCCATGGGAGAATAGCAGCCTGCATTGCTGCGAAAGGTGGATATACACTGTACTAGTGCCGACATTGTGCATGCTCTGTTGCCTATGTCTATGTGCCTGTGGTTCTGTCAGTGCGATCATGTGATGTATCTGACCCCAGGAATGTGTCAATAAAGTTTCCCCTTCCTGGGACAATGAATTCACGGTGTTCTTATTTCAATTTCCAGGAGTGTAGCATTCCGAGGACTTAGCATCCTTAGGTACCCTATACGAGACCAGTGGGCGAGACCCCACATCGTGGAATATTCCTGTTCCAGCCGTATAGTGTCATGGAGTAGCCTTCAAAATGGCGTCTGTAGCGGAGATGTATTCCGAGCAGAGAGCTGTAATTCTTTTGGTGGAAAACCAGAGCATCGCATTCATTCACAGGCCCTTTCATCAGAAAACAAAACAGACCTCCACCCAGCCCTCCAATGAGCTCTCGTTTGACACCACTGAAGTTGCAAATGATGGTGGTTTTGCGTCAGTGGATTGCATCCTTGGTACTCTCCTTAAGTAACCGATTTGTTATAGTTAGTTTTGTCACTGTGATGTCAACTGATGTTCGAATTGCTGCTGCAGATGTACTACGATGCGCCAGAGCCATACGCCTAACACGATGTTCTTTCCTCTGCGTAGTGCCACGTAGCCGTCCGGGTCCCGGACTTCTTGCTACCGTACATTCTTGTGACCACCGCTGCCAGCAATCACGTACAGTGCCTACATTCCTGCCAGTATTGCAGAAGGAACTTCCAACTTCTCGTAGCCCTATTACACAACCTCTTTTTAAACTCAATGAATTGCTGATAGTGGTGTCTCCGTCGGTCGTCTTAAAGGCATTCTTGAGTAACACCAACTCACTACGTCCAACGCTCACGACCGTTACAGCGTGTATTTAAACCAAACCTGATCTGCATCCTCATAGTGGCGTTATTAGCGTCCCTATTACGCGACTGTCGTGAAACCTGAATAGACATCATCTTTCAGATGTAGAAACACTCCTACCAAGTTACGTTTATGCCGCACAACTCCTTCTTGGAGTTGAGATTTTTTTCCGTCAGTATATTAACAGACGGTAACTCAAGACGTTAACTCCAACAATGATACCCCGTTCCCTGCACTTCGGCAGTAGTTGGTCAGAATGAGCATCTCTCTCAAATCACGAAGCTTAATTTTTTTCAGTATGACATTTAGATCAGTGTGTATCAATTAATTTCCGATTCTGATAACGGCAGACATAACGCGACGTACGAATTAGCAAAAGTAATGTGGACTGGAAAGTCGTTTCGTCTTTCTTCTTGTTTATTTAAGTTCATAGGGTCGATTTGTAAGCAATCAGGTTAGTAATTCTTCATATTTATGGATCAGTCCCACGTCGCTCCAAGGGTTTTTCGTGCCTTCTACATTGTCTCTAGTCTTCGACAATTCTTTGTGAATGTGAATAATGACACGCCAGTACTGGCTCGGGTGGCCAGTTTAACGGAAGGCTGAATACCCATAATGAGTTTTGTCATATTTCACAGAACGGTGGAAAGCAAGAGCATGGCGCTCCCAATAAAGATATTGTCTCGTAATGCTCGATTGTCAACTGTCACATGAACGAAAATTTTCCGTTAATTTTCAGTTACGTAATTCATTCAAAAGTACGAAATGTCGCACTACATTAAAACTGGATAGAAATAATCTGTATTGTAATCTGAAATTATGAAGGGCGGTTTCTATGAAGTGTGATTATTAACGGTGAGAGTGGTCTCTTTAAACCGTTATAAACAAATGGTACTTGAATTACCGTTCCCATCCGCAACTGTCAAGCATTTATCTGTTAACGTGTAAAGAACTACAATTATTATTGGTTCTGTGAAGCGTCGTGTTTTTATTGTTATTGAAAGAAAGGAAGCGACAGGATGAAATCCGTTCTGGCACGTAGGGTACTTCTCTCGCACAGTTCCTAACGGTCGTCGAGCTTAGTGCCAAGTGCAACGGCCGAAATAACAGTTTCGTATTTCCTCATACCACGTGATTTTGCGAAGTGTTTTGGGATACAACGCCTGGCAAAAATGTCAGGAGAAGAAACTGTCAGATCAACGTAGCTTTGTGAACTTACACACCATCGGCGAATATGTAAATGATGCTATGCTATGAGACAGGTAGCACGGCCACAAAAACGCACTGGTGTTGTTCGTGTTTAGTGTTGTTACAAGGCCTGGTAGGGCATAAGAGAGGCGTGAACATCGCGAGATGTTCAGTGGTCACCGTGAATGGTACTCGTGCGAGACAGCGTTAGCAGCACCTGACCGAGTTTAAAAGGGGCATCGTTGTGGATCTCCGTTTGGCCGGCAGGTCGAATCGAGCAGTGTCCAGATTTGTAGAACATTCAAATGTGGCAGTGGTCCGATACTGGCTTACATGGTAAAGACAGAGCAGATACACTCGTGAGGGTTCCAGTCGATGAAGTTTGATCGGGTAGTTCACCGAACTGTGCAACGAGCACTTCGTATCCCCTTCAGATTTGGAGCTCTCGCAAGTACTGGACTCCCCGCAACGTTCTGTGCCACCCCGCATCATTGGTCAGGGACGAGCAGCAGCCTAGCTAGGGAGTTACCGTACCATGCGCAGGCTGCCATTAACATCAAACGGCTTCGCCTGGAGTGGTGTCGGCACCGGGAGTCATGGAGTATTGATGAACGACGTCACATTCTGCTTAGAGACTAATTGCGGTTCTGCACTAGCTCGGATGACCATCATCGCCTTGTACGCTGACGACCTACTGAAAGACATGGTGTTATTTGCGCCATCATAATGCGGTGAGGCATCGGATATGACTTCGAGTCAAGGCTGCCAGTGACTAAGGGAAGTCTGACGGCGCAACGGTACGTCACGGACGTCAGGCTTCCTTATGTGTTTGCTTTTATGCTACAGCATTACGTACTACTGTAGCCAACAAGCTCACAAGATATGTCCTCGATACAACACATGTGGTACTAGATCTGGTGTAAATTCCGTCACAGTAATGCACGACCCAAGAACCCGTTACAGCAGGCTCAGGAGGCTATGGCTTTATGACGCCCGAATCAGTCCATGCGTCCGGGTCAGAAGGAGATAAATTCGTACTAAGAAGTAGGCTCATACTGCCAAGTTCTTTGTTAATTTGATTCGCTTTTCTAATCAGCACAGTAGCAACACATGCTCTTCTCAACTTGTGAATTTTAATTTCGTTTCCTCCTCCTATTCTAGCCCGCATCTCGTGGTCGTGCGGTAGCGTTCGCGCTTCCCACGCCCGGGTTCCCGGGTTCGATTCCCGGCGGGGTCAGGGATTTTCTCTGCCTCGTGATGGCTAGGTGTTGTGTGATGTCCTTAGGTTAGTTAGGTTTAAGTAGTTCTAAGTTCTAGGGGACTGATGACCATAGATGTTAAGTCCCATAGTGCTCAGAGCCATTTGAACCATTTTCCTCCTATTCTAAGTGCTTCACCTATTTCTTGTCAGTGTACATACTAGAGCACTAGAGCTAGGTGTGGCAATCGGGAACACGTCTGGATCAACATGCACTGTCAGAACGGTGACCATTGATATGGGCTCCCTTGATGAGCAACAGAGCGTGATGGTGTCCTGAACGACATCACTGGACTTAAGTGCGGCGCATCGTCGTCGTTTCAGACGACTCCCAGTTCTGTATACAGAATGACGATGGGCATAACCATGCGTGAAGGCTCCTAGGAGAATTAACGTTGAGAGTTTGCGGTTGTCATCATCATATGGGCGTAATAATAGTGAATGTTATTGTATACACTACATGGACACCACTCGTTCATGTGGCCGATAATTCGTACAGCAGCTGTTACGTTAGGATTGGGGAGAAGAGAAGTTTGTGGCACAACTTGACTAGAAGAAGGGACCGGTTGGTAGGACATGTTCTGAGGCATCAAGGGATCACCAATTTAGTATTGGAGGGCAGCGTGGAGGGTAAAAACCGTAAAGGGAGACCAAGAGATGAATACACTAAACAGGTTCAGAAGGATTCAGGTTGCAGTAGGTACGGGGAGATGAAGAAGCTTGCACAGGATAGAGCAGCATGGAGAGCTGCATCAAACCAGTCTCAGGACTGAAGACCACAACGACAACACACAGATTGGACAAAAATGTGGAAAACCGCGTGAAATGCATGCCTGAATACATATGCAGATGCTAGCCAAGCCAGCGAACTGCGCTGTTGTATTTTATCACGAACGGCACCACTGCAAGGTCATCAATATGTTGCAACTGTCAGTCGTAGTCACAACAGTGTTCCGTGTAGTTGGGAGTGCATTATGCTGGAGCTAAGTGAATTCTAACGTGGGCACATTGCTAGCAGTCGCGTTATGGATGCTTCCGTATATCCGCTAAGTCGCAATGCAAACGAAAATTTATGTTGACTGTTCGTGGCCGACGGTCATTGTAGATCATTGTGACGCAAAATAAGAGGGCGGCAGGTGCAGGAGTCACTGCAGATTACTTGCGTATCTCGTCAGCAACAAAACAACGCGAAGGGAACGCCATAACGCCGTCAACTGTGGCCAAGCGGTTCTAGGCGCTTCAGTCTGGAACCGCGTGACCGCTACGATCGCAGGTTCGAATCGTGCCTCGGTCATTGATGTGTGTGATGTCCTTGGGTTAGTTAGGTTTAAGTAGTTCTAAGTTCTAGGGGACTGATGACCTCAGATGTTAAGTCCCATAGTGCTCAGAGCCATTTGAACAATTTGAACGGTTCTCTGAAAGGTAGCATTGCAACCAGGAATTAAGTGAGCAGTTTTGCTGATCGGGAAAATCCCGTAGTACAACGTTTCTTCGTCAATGGTGGTGCTTTGTGCCAAGACGACAGGGTCCTGGACTGTTTTGTGAACACAAATAGGAATTGTCGTTTCTCCGCAAGACTCGAACCGGATACCTCGAGGTTGAGTTCTGCCATATTAGTGTTAAAGACTTCGGGCAACGCAATCGTGTGCAGTAGATCGCAGCGCTGAACTTAGTAGTATGCGTTTGCGGCACTTTACATAATTAGCCTGAGTAGCTAATACAAGAAACGAAGCAACGACGAAATAAAGTAGGCAGTAATGAAATTATTCTAAGTCAGGTTCCAGGAGTCGTCTTGTAATCATAATACGTACAATGTGCATTGGTATAATGACTGGTCCGACTTGTGACTAGCTTCCATTTCGTTTGTTACTGTACAAATCCGAGAGGACTAGAAATATTTTCGTAAAGAAGTGTTACTGTTCTTTAACGAAGACGACACTCTCCGTCGGAGCCCAAGAGGCAATTCGACCATCGTGCAAGTGCAGGCCGGTCGGCGCGGCAGTGCGTCCTGCCTCGGCCGCCCGTTCGCCCCGCTGCCCCCATATTACCTCCGACGACAGCCTCATTAAAACCGCTGACAAGCAAACCCTGGGGAATGTACTATCTGCAGCGCTATCGAATAATTAACGCCACCGTTTCGAAAAACCAGTAAATAAACATAATTTGCCCATCTTAAGAGCCGTAAATGATGCGCAGCGCAGGGAGAAATATCTGCGCGCTGCAGCTCTTTTATGTGCAGGCGCGCTCGTACGTCCCGAGAGAGACGGAGGGGGGGCGGAATTTGCGACCAATTAACGGGACGGTTTTAATAGCGCAGTCCTGCAGGAGTGCAGCGACGCCCTCTGTAGGAGTCGCCCGAGGGGGGAGGATGCGCGCCTGGGAAGCAGTCGCGCGATGATGGCGGATCGGGTGTCCGCCTCTCGCTGTCCAGCGGTCGGCAGCTGCCGGGAGGTGGGTGCACTCGTCCATCACGTGCGCGTGCGTGCATCACCCCTCACTCTGCCCACGGAGCGAGCATCATACAGCTCAGATTGTCGCCATCTGGAACTAAGCGCCTCTGAGAACTTAATCTCCAGCCGCATACAACTGCCGAGGTCGCACGTAACGACAGTGGCCTCGCGTTAAGAAAGATTGGGCATAATTCCATTCATCTGTGTGATGTTACATCTTATGTAAGGTCCATAAATACACTACTCAACACAATTAAACCATAACTTTTACGAAAATCCGTATAATCGTCTCTCACTGCGATACAGAAGTTTTAAATTTGGTTCAAAGGTGCCTGCAACGGTGAAAAGGCGCGGGGCCCTGCAATGTCACCCACGCGCTCGGCGATGCTTCAAGTAACAAGGTGTCGAGATGTGCGGGAAAAAGGCCAGAAGTTAAAGTGAGCTGTAAAGTGGGTTAATAATGTCACACTCGGACCGAAATTCACCACGGCTCTCCCCAGCGCTACAGTGGCCGCGTCCACAATAGGAAGCTCTTCACAACTCATCTTACCTAAATTTCACTCCATCTCTTTGCTCCTATGGGGTGGAGGTCAGAACCACGACACACAGCTTTCAAGTGAGGCGGTTTTCTTATCGACGGCCGAGGCAAACACTTCAATCACCGTACAGTTCAGTATCGACATGAGAAAGAGTCATGGAGTGGCACCAAATGCGTCAATGAAACCACCCTTTCCCTAGGGGTAATGATACAAATTTAGCGATGGAAAACCGTGGTACGCAGTGCGATCGGCAACAGGACGACGTTCTCGATAGCCTTTTCCATTGCTGACCCATCTCCCGGATGATTCAACCTTTCTCTGAGGACATCGTGGTGCTGCAACTCCATTAAACATGATCGCACCCGTTTGGAGTGAAGTGTGACTCCAGGTTGGAACCACTAGGGACCGTTGAAAACAAATGGTGATCCGAAGCAGAAAAAGGTGTTTATGCTTATTCAGACCTCTTGTTTTGTGCCCACAAATGGCCTGGCGACGTTGACATATGCGTGTTAACAACGGAAAGGGTCCCACTAAGACCCCGTCTCAGTTCGGCAACGTCCTTGGTGCCACCCACGCACCTTATTTGGGTACTTGCTAAATGCTCCTGTACTGAGACAGCCATTCACTGAAAAACATCTCTGTACAGAGACAGCCATTTCCTGATTCCTAGGCGCCAGTATGACGGGCGGTTATCCTGCCACATGAGGGCATGAAACAGGAGGGCTGAAAAATCATAAACACCTTTTCAAAACAGCCGTTCAATATCTGTCGAATGGTTTTGGACGGTCAGACGTCAGAACAAAAATTGCGGTCTCAGTCCACGCGCGATCGCATTCAGTGTGGTTGCAGGGCCACAGTGTCCTCAGAGAGGGCTTCACTCGTCCTAGGGGTGTCAGCAATGTCAAACGCTTAAACGAACGTAGTCGTGCTGCGTCGTCCACGCAGCGTATTCGTAAAACGGCCAGTTTGAGTGTGAGTCTTAAGCTGTTTCCACGCACGATAACTGCTGGGCAGGTCTCCATCCTTTGCCTCAGAAAGTATGACACACAAAGAGAATCCACGGACAGAATCCACGGACCGGTGGCACATTCGATATCCCTCCATTAGGTTAACTCACGACCATGGCAATAAGAAGATAATCCGGCCACAAAGTAAACAAAATAAATTTGCCTTATCGTGAAACTAATGAGACCTGTTCGGCGAAGTAAGATGAAAGAAACAGACAATTTACACTAGTCGTTCCACGCGAAGGAGAACTCTGGTATAAACAGAACTTCACGGAAAAAGTAGGTCTTACAATATTTCTGGTTCTTGTAATCGGGCAGAGCTCTTGGGTACATTTAATTTTGATTAATTACATCAAGCATATTACACGTTTGACAATGGCAACTTGTACACATGTCTACGGCTAGGTACATACTGTTGTTTCTATGTTGTGCTTTTGTCATCATCAGTCCAAAGACTGCTTTGACGGAGCTCTCCATACTGCCCTATCTCGTACAGACCTCTTCACCTCCGAACACTTACTGCAACCCAGATCCCTTTGAACCTGCCAGCTGTATTCATCTCTTGACCTCCCTCTATAATCCCACGCCCCCTTTCCATATTTCCCTCCATTTCTAAATCGGTGATCTCTGGCCGCTGAAACTACTTTTGAGTGAAACTGAAACTACTGTCTGTTTATTTGGTGAAACTACTGAGTATACTTTAGTTATTTTTATCATTTCAACATTGCTCACGAAGTCTGACGGCTATAGAGTACAACCTGGCTTCAAATAATTAACACAGAAGAATGGGCCTGAACTGCAAAAAATCCAAACAATATCCCATACTTTTTGATAAGTCATTTACCTCACAGAAAATCTTCATAACACGAACCACAGCAATTACACAAAGCAGCAACTACAGCCAACTAAATAAAAAGGTTCTAACTACTATAGGCTCTAACTACTAGAAGTCATATGGTTAGCAAAATAAAGTTTTTGTTTCAGAAAATTTTACCTTATTCATGTGACATCCAGCTCCAAAAATCATATGTTTGTCAATAATTCCACTCCCCAAATATTACCAACTACATGCATCCTCATTTTAAAATACATGTCCTACCAACAGTGAGTCTCCACAAAGAAAACATATTCAACCCTTCACTGTCTGCTCGCTAACTGCTAGTCCTTCCAACCACAGAATCTCTTGCCGATGGCGCAGAGTGCTGTCAGTGATATTAATACAGTCTATAGCGCTGCTAACATACAAACATACAAATAGGCTACTTGCAACGTCTCAGAATGTATCCCATCAACAAATCCCTTCTTTTAGTCAAGTTGTGCCTCTAATTTCTTTTCTCGCCAATGCTGTTCAGTACCGGCTCATTAGGTACGTTATTTACCCATCTAATCTTTAACAATCTTGTATAGCAGCACGTTTGAAAAGCTTTTATTCTGTTCTTGTCTGAACTGGTAATCGTCCTCACTTGACTTCCATAAATTCCTTTACTCTTGAGAAATATCTTCAGAAAAGACTTCCTAACTAGCAAAACGTATCTGCCACTTTTAGTGTCTCATTTCCTGATGTAATCCTTTCAGCATCGCCTGATTCCGTTGACACTGTTTTGATTTTGTTGAAGTTCATCATATATCCTCTCTTCAAGACACTGTCCAATCCGTTCAATTTCTCTTCCAGTCCTTTGCTGTACCTGACAGCATTACACTGTCTTCGGAAAACCACAATTTTTTTATTTCTTCTCCCGTTTTCCTTTACGGCTTGCTCAACTGAATAACGTGTAGGATAGGCTACAACCCTGTCCCACTCCTATCTCAACGACTGCTGCCCTTTCGTGCTCAAAAATGGTTCAAATGGCTCTGAGCACTACGGGACTTAACGTCTGAGGTCATCAGTCCCATAGAACTTAGAACTACTTAAACCTAACTAACCTAAGGACATCACACACATCCATGCCCGAGGCAGGATTCGAACCTGCGACCGTAGCGGTCGCGCGGTTCCAGACTGAAGCGCCTAGAACCGCTCAGCCACATAGCTTTCGTGCTCCTCGACGCATGTAACTACTATCTGTTTTCTGAACAAGTTATAAGTGGCCTTTCGCTCCTCGTATTTTACCCCTGCCACATTCAAAATTTCAAAGCCAACATTGTGAAAAGCTTTCTTTTGCTTAAAAATGCAACAAACGTAGCTTTGCCTTTTCTTAACCCATCTTCTAGGGTCAGTATTGCCTCTCGTGTTCCTGTATTTCTCTGGAATCCAAACTGACCTTTCTCGAGATCAGCTTCTAACAGTTTGTTCCAATTCTTCTGCAAATAATTCGTGTTAGTATTTTGTAAACCATGATATATGGAACTGATAGTTCGGTATTACTCACACCTGTCAGTCCCTGATTTCTTGGCTTTGGAATTATTACATTGTTCTTGAAGTCACAGAGTATCTCATCTGTCTCGTACATCTTGCATACCAGGTGGAATAGTTTTATAATGGTTGGGTCTCCAGAGGATATCAGTATGTGTGATGGAATATCGTCTACTCTACAGAGCCTTGTTTGTACTTAGATCTTTCAGTGCTCTGTCAAATTCTTCTCGCTTCATCTTCATGTACATCCTCTCCCCATTCTATAACAATATCCGACCAAAAGTATCCAGACACCTATTAGTGGTCATTAACGTAGTGTTTATCCACTCTTCGCGGCTTGAGCTATACTGGGGCTCTTTTAATGGAATGTCTGTCTGTGGAGGAATGGCAGCCCAGTATTCGTCATGAACTGGAATTAGAGGAGGTAGTGGTGCAGATGTCTGGAGAGAAGTCGGCATTCTACCTCAGCCTAAAGGCATTCCGTTGGATTCAGGTTGGGACTATGGACAGCCCAAATAATTTCAGAAATGTTATTGTCCACGAACCATTGCACAACAGATCCTGCTTTATGGCGGGATGTATTGTCATTCTGATTTAGTATCGCCCAGGACCTGTTCCTCTGCTGTACGCAGTATACAATTCTGTAAAATGTGATCATACCCTTCCACAATTGGCGTTGAGTCAAGCGCTCAAGCGCAATAAGTGGGCCATACCTTACCAAGAAAGACACCTCCACGCCGTAGCACCATGCCGTCTGTCCTTCACTGTTTATCGAAGGCAACGTTCTACAGGCATTCGCGAAATCCAAACCCTTCCTTCGTATGGCCAGAAGGTATAGCGTAATTAAAAACTCCTAATCACTAGTTTTCCATCAACCACCGCCCAGTGGCATCGCACATTACACCACCTCACTCTTCGCTTAGCAGTGACTACAAAAAATGGTTCAAATGGCTCTGAGCACTATGGGACTCAACATCTTAGGTCATAAGTCCCCTAGAACTTAGAACTACTTAAACCCAACTAACCTAAGGACACCACACACACACCCATGCCCGAGGCAGGATTCGAACCCGCGACCGTAGCAGTCCCACGGTTCCGGACTGCAGTGCCAGATCCGCACGGCCACCGCGGCCGGCGCAGTGACTACAGAAATGTGTGGAGTATGAGGAGCTGCTCGACCTTATACCCTATTCTTTTTAAATGTCTAGTTACAGTGATGACAGTGCTTTGGAACTCACGACTGATTTCTTCCGCGGATTTCACGAGATTTTTTACAACCGCCGTCCGTATGAGACAGTACATGAGGCCTGCCTGGTCTTTGTTTAACTTTGATCGTTCCTTCACGTTTGTATTGCAGAATCGCATCACCAACAGTCGATTTGGGCAGCTTTCTAAGGATGGATATATCCCAGATGGATTTGTTATTCAGGTGACATCCAGTAACTGGTCAATGATCGACGTCACTGAGCTCTGCTGGCCGACCCGTAATGCTGTTCCTGGTTCATCTACTGAAAACAAAACCTCCCGCCTCCTGTTCTACTGGCGGACCCGCATTTCGTGGCGTCTGATGGTCTATTTCGCATTACACAGGTGTGATACGTTTGATCAGATAGTGAATAGGCTGTGTCTATGCAGGTTTCCTTCGTAGCTGTCAGAGACAGAAAGTTTCGACTTTTCCCGCGGAACGACAAGTTTCGTCAAGCAGTGCATGTCTCTGGGGTGAAGGCTGAAGGAAGTGGTAGAAAAGGCCAGTTCACGCTACAATGAAATAAGAAGTTACGAGACAGCTAACAAACACCCAAGGGGCGGTTCAGCTGCCTGAATTGGAGAGGTGTTTTCTACCCTTCGCCGCGTAGGCACCATCTTAAAGTGTGAGCATTGTAGGTTGTTAATGTGTAACTGTTAAATGTGGTTTTCTGTAATGGTTGTGTTTGTAGTGTGGTGTCATGTTTTATGATGATGAGAGAAGGAAGAGGGTGAAACCTGAAGGCAGCACATAGCCTACTAAAAATGGCTCTGAGCACTATGCGAGTTAACATCAATAGTCATCAGTCCCCTAGAACTTAGAACTACTTAAACCTAACTAACCTAAGGACAGCACACAACACCCAGTCATCACGCGGCAGAGAAAATCCCTGACCCCGCCGGGAATCGAACCCGGGAACCCGGGCGTGGGAAGCGAGAACGCTACCGCACGACCACGAGCTGCGGACCATAGCCTACTCGTCTTGAATAGCACCATGGGGGCCGCCAAACTTAACGTCCCCATGCGACAAACAGATCACCATCAACTGTGTCGCATGCCAGACGTCAAGAGACATTGCAGAGAGCTTCGGAATTTAATTCAAGAAACTGGCGCGAAGACTGGTGATCAGGTACTTCGTACCACCACACCTCCTTGCCCCCACACCGTAAATGCAAAGGGAGAAATGATAACAGCATGCGGCTTACATGCCGGTCGTCCATCCATGTACTGGTCAGGCCCCACGGTGCCTGACAGCGGTGATCTGATGGGAATCGATATACTCACAGCGCCACTGCCGTTGATAACAGCGAAGAAGTCGATTATCCTGCATACTTGCGAAGATATATACGTAGAAATGAGTCCAGTATCCCTGCCAATACTGAAACTGTATCTGCTCTAATTACCGAACTAAGCTCGTGTGCTGGGCTGACAACCCAATACAAATGGTTCAAATGGCTCTGACCACTATGGGACTTAACTTCTGAGGTCATCAGTCCCCTAGAACTTAGAACTACTTAAACCTAAGTAACCTAAGGACATCACACACATCCATGCCCGAGGCAGGATTCGAACCTGCGACCGTAGCGGTATCGCGGCTCCAGACTGTAGCGGCTAGAACCGCACGGCCACTCCGGCCGGCTACCCAATACGAATCACTAGTCTTCTTTTCTCTGTTTTTCCTCTTCTGTCGTGTCTATGCATCATACGTTCTCCCATGTTCTCCAGAGCTACTAGTGTGCGCTGTCGATTGTTGATTCACGGTGGTGAAAAGGGAACGCGTTGTTTTGTGTGTTTTTGGGGCTATTGTTAACATACAACCAATTTCTGAATACTCTGAAATTCCGCCGATGGGAAGTGTAATATCGTCTTAAACTGAGAAAGTCTTTTAGTTTTGAACTCGTAACTTGCGATTTACAGATGAAACTACGTCGGATGTTTCCTTCAGACGGAAGCTAAGGGCATCACGAGATATTCAGGTAGATCACTACTTTATAACAGCAAGCTACCTGATGATTAAACCAGGAATGCCTCAAACAGTGCCAGCACAATATGGAAACTGGCGACAATAAAATTCGCATCTACGACTGCAGCACGTTACTCTTACAATAAACTGCATAATTTCAGTCTAGCGCGGAATAATGAGACGCACAAAATGCCTACTCTCGCTGCAGCGCAGCATACGCTCCCGAAGCGAGGAACGGTGATAGGGGAGAACCGTGAGACAAAAGCGGGAACGTAACGAGGTGTGCTGGCGGACGGCGCCTGCGTTTGAAACGTAATTAAACGCGCCAAGCGCAATTAACGCGGCGCTTCGCTTCGCTTTTTGCTTTGTTCGCTGCCCGCACTCCGGACTCGCAGATGGCGCGTATCAGCTGGGCTGCGCATCTCCCTTGAGGTCAGGGACGGCGGAGCAAGGATACGCCGCAGCCGCAGTCCGCAGCCGGAAGTGCACCTCAGCTGTGCTCCTCTGTCGACGCACAGCCGTTAGACGAGTTTCGCGCTCCATTTGTAAGTCCTATTTGTTTTATGTCGAAAGGTATGCCGTCTCCTAGAAAAAGGCGTGGATACATGTTCGTGGTGGATGGCTATATGCTGAAGCTGTGCATAGCTCCTTTCGGAGAACCTTGAACCTGTCCTAGCGAAACGCAACCACAAATTTCGTCAACACTTTCGTCTCTTCTTCATGCAGGGTCCTTCCATCCCAATTTCGCCGCTGGTGAGAAATTTTCATCACCAAGTCCAATTTATGAACAGGTCTCGACCTTACACTCCATACTAGGACACTGAGAACCGCTGTCATTTTGTATGGCATTCCGGCTTCCTGTTTGAACTCTACTGGTCTGTGTTTTCTGTAATTACATCGAATTAATTATGTCCTTGCTAGCTAATTGTCCATGGACACATTCCGGAGGACTGCTTCTGGCCATTGAAAAATTCTGATCGGTATAACTTTTGTTTTTCTTCTTTTTCTTTTCATTTTTTACCTCGTTACAATCAAAGAACATTATACACATATTTGCTACAATGGCCAGCACGTAAGTAGACAGGAGAAAGTCATTCCATCTTTTACGGTGTTGCAAGTTAGTAAAAATTACAAATGCACTTCTACTAACTTACAAAAATGGTAGGTAATACTACTTGACAATATGCACAGATTGATGGAGTTATAAACTGCAAAACTATCTTGGTTATAACAATAAAAAATAAACCCTAGATTGGGTCATAACATGATAGAAACTTTACTCTTTACTTCAACCAGGAGAAAGCAAGCCTGATGGAAACGAGTTGGAAAAAAATTAAGAGACTTTCTGAAGGTTTCTGTTTACTTTCAGTAGCTGCAAACTGTACTAAATACGCGGGATAAAGTACAACCCCTATAATCCGTCGCCTTTGGGACTGGGGTACGGATCGGAGAGCAAAAAAGATCGAACTAGCGGGAAGTACAGAAAAATATGGATTTACATTGTAACCTCCCCACAATATATTTAAAAGAAATGACAATATTTAATAAAAATGGAGCCAAGTGTAACCTCCCGCAATGAAATGTACTGACAAAGGCAACAAAAATGTGAAATTCGCAATCTGACTCTGGTGTAAGCTCCCACAAAAATAATGAAAAACAATTGTGCTAATGAAATCTCAGTGATAATGATAATTCAATTAAACCGAAATATCGGTCTTTGGCCCTGTGCAAAAAATCAGAATTAAATTCTTACCTCATTGAAACTGCTAGTCAAATTTCTGCTCTTATTCTTGCGCACAGCTTGGAGGAACTGCATTGCAAATAATAATATTCCTTTTTTTTGTAATTTAACTGAAACTTTTCTTTAAGGGAAGTGGAACGAAATCGTTAATTCAATTAAATAAATTTTTTTGTAAAATTGCTTTTGAAATCAAAATTATTATTGGGGCACTTGTTGGAAATTAATTACAATAAATAAACTTTACATTATCTGATGATTACCTTAATTAACAATATACCTCATTCAGAATCTTGACCAGTGTTGCCGACAGACTACATCACACAACCGCACTGGGCTGCTACTACTGACCGACTGCTCTGCATGACGACTACTAGCGTACTCCACGACGACTACCACTGTACTGCTCTAAATGACGAGTACTGCTCAACTGCACTACTACTACTGTACTGCACCACGATTACAACCGAACTGCTCGCAACACTCGCGCGGTCAAGCGCAGACTAACTACGATTATAGGCTCTCTGGTCAAAGATTTTAACGTGCCTCACCATCGCTGCTATGTTATACGTGTTTCAACATTAAAATAAACAACCTCTGAACTCAAAAATGACCACTGAGCAGAGCATATCGTACGGACATTTAAGCAACATGTATTAAAGGGAGTGGGCATTTCCACTACCACTGCTGCATTCACAGTGTTTCAGAGCACCCAGGACCACCACTGTCGAGGACTGTAGCCTGGCAGAGGTCAGCCACGGGCAGCAGCTCTGTGTACCCTCCACCATCGACTGGCTCTACAACCCCAGGAGGCGCAGACCCGGCACGCCGGGTGCTACGTGCTGGCACCAGCTGTGTGGACATGTTCGTACAGTCGTCACTGTGGCCTCCGCCAAGCGGCCATTATCGCCCCCAAACATGGGGGTTCTTCCCATATGCTGGCGGGCTGCGGTGCCGTCATTTCGTCCTCCCAAGCACCCTCTAGGGCGTTTCTGGTCCAAAGCGCCTTCGGGGAAAGGATCTGGTATCGCGACCAAGCGAGTATGAGAGCCCGACTGAAGGCATGCACCTCGATGACGGACGTTAGACGGCACTGCTATAATTTTCGAGCGCTGCTGTCACCGCTGCAGCGCTAGCTACGGAGATACGCCTGTCCTACTGGCCTATCAGCGCCCGTACTTACTCTTTAAAGCAATCAGCACAGCTACATAGTCAGTCACGAGTTCACTGCAATATTGTATTACCTCACTGATTTTTCTCTTTGTCTAGTCGTTTCTGTCTTTCTCTCGTTGTTATCCATCTTTTCACTCTCTGACATCTCACTGCTTACGCCTTTGGCCAGTCGGCTAGTCTCCGCAAGTTCTCGACTCGTTCCCGGTCTTGTTCAATTCCTGTAAACATATTTCTTTTAGATAGTTCAGACGTCGTTTCACAGACTACAAATGAAACATTATTGCTGTTCAACTATTCCATTATATCCGCCCTGCGCCGATTTGAACGTGATAGCTTTCGTGTTTGGATGAAATAATAGGTGGCATTATCCATCTCTAAAACTGAGCCCATAACCGTCTGCAAGGGATTGGAGGGTTGGGGGGCAGGGGGGGGGGGGGAATGTGACGATTTACTGAACATTACCAAAAACCAATCCCCAAACTACACTGGTGTCCAAAATTAAAGCAATAAACCGCTTTTTGCCCGTCCTGTGTCTAATTTACGATATAATGATACAGATTGTCAACAGATGTCCTTAGTTGTTGGCGAATATCACGGTCTTTTATGTAGTTTGTCACTCCACTCTTCAATTTCAGGAAACTTTAGAAAGGAAAACTGTGGGCATATGCAGCACATGGAAATACAACATGAGTAACCATCTGTAGTTCACCACCACAGTCACAAGACTATGATGAAAAATTCACGTACCTGTGGAGAGCGCCTATCATAGCTCCGATGGCACTTTCTGGTGCGGTTCAGAATAGTGGAAATTGCATGAGGCTTTTCAAATCCAGTGGGGTTTCTCCTGGATGGACGGTAGTTTCAGGCAATGTGGAGGACGTTTTTCTTGCCAGAAGCGTTTCCACAAGGTTGATGACACTGAATTCATCTTCTGCAATAAATCCACGCTATGAAGAGATTGACCTCAATCTTTATTGCTCCACTGTCAGTATTTCTTTCAATAATGGAAGCTCGGGGCGTTAACGGACTTCTGTGCAGTAGCGCATTCTTCCTTCTGATATCGAGAGGTGGAGTGTGACTTAAGATAGGTACCCAGGATGTGGGAATAGATCGCTTTGACCCATTAATGATGCGCATGGACTCGTTAAGTAGTGTCTCATTCTTTTTCACATATGAACTATTACTCCGAAAGGTGTACAGTATTCTGCTGTTGAACACACCAATCATAATGTTGAAGAACAGTCGCTTCTAGGCAAATATCTAAAACCGAGAAGCAGAAGCAGCCAGATAATCTCCCGGCTCAACTTAATTTGTCACGAGACATGGGCTGAAAAGGCTTCTCCAGGACCCTCCGGCTATAAATTTTGTGCCCTGATATTAGATGAATGAAAAACGCACTCCACACCATGTTTCCGCAGTATACTACCAACCCTGTTGGGAATGCCACCTGCGTAAGGTATAAAGGCCGTAAACTTACATCTCGTTATTTTCATGACTCGGCTGATTCACGCTTGGTCGAAAACGAACCGAGTGTCTGATCTACGTCCATTGTAACCCTTCTGGTGAAAAGTGACTTCTAGATGTGCTAACTCAGCTGACACACTTACAGGGTCTGAAATGACGTTGAGACTATGAACCAAAGTACGAAGTATCTCTTCAAGCTGAGCACGTTAGTGACAACTAAGAGCCTGAAGGTGCAAATCAATGCGGGGTTTCCGCCTATGAGCAGCGTGACCAAGACATGAGGAAAGGGAAGGAGGGCATCGTTTCCCACCTCAATAGTGAAGCGGATTGAATTCAGATGTTCTAAAAAGCTGAAAATTTCTCACTGCCATGAGGCCAAGCATCAACGTAACGTCTAACATTAAGACATTACTTAATAAGAAAGGATGATAAAATATACTGCCAGACAAGAAAGTGAAGCAGCCAGAAGACATGGTCTGCTGCCAATGTAACTTCGTTCACGATAACACCATCGGTCGAGATACAAATAGTAAAGACCTGCAATTCTATGTGACACGCAGAATGGCCACCAGAGTGCGTTATGTTGTTTGTGGTTAGTGTGGCTACTGGGCCTGGTATGACATCTGGGTCTCCCAACAGACAGTAACTAACGGACCCCCTGCAACATTCTGAGTCGCCCCGCAACATTGGCAGCAACTGGAGTAAGTAATTACATACAGTACGTAAGCTGCCGTTAACACCAAAATACAAACAGCTGCGTTTCAAATGGTGCTGTGACATGGACTTGGTTAAAATGGCTCTGGGCACTATGGAACTTAACATCTGTGGTCATCAGTCCCCTAGAACTTAGAACTACTTAAACCTAACTAACCTAAGGACATCACACACATCCACGCCCGAGGCAGAATTCGAACCTGCGACCGTAGCGGTCACGCGATTCCAGACTGAAGCGCGTAGAACCGCACAGTGTGACATGGACTGCTGGTGAATGGTGCCGCATTACGTTCATCGACGAATCGCAGTTAAGCACTACCGCTGATGACCATTATCTGAGAGTATGATGGCGATCTAGATGCGTTGCCTCGTTTATCCCATGTTTTGAAGAGTCACAGCTTTGTTAGTAGTGGCGCCATGATGTGGGGAGCCATCGCGTATGACCTCAGGTCACATCATGGTGTGTTTTTTCAAAGAGAAAATTCTCGCCCAACATGTGACCGTCGTGGTATTTCCGTGGCAATTAAGATCCCCATATCTGTCCCTGATAGAACTTGTGTGGGACCAACTCGGAAGGCAACTGCATCACAGCGCTAGTATACAAGATATTGAGGTTCATGTACAATGGTTGTGGGTTAGATTGTCTCCAGGAGGGGGTTCAATGGCCTTACGACACCCTTCGCAACCGACTCAGTGCTTGCATCCAGGCTAGAGGCGGGTGCAACATCATACTGATAGATGGGGTCTTAGCAACAAGTTGTCTGTAAATTTGACTCGATTTTGTAGTCACTCAAATACAATCACTCATATGTTGGTGCTCTTTATGGGTATTCAGCCGGATTTTATCGTCCTGATATTAGGAGGAGGAGGAGACTAGTGTTTAACGTCCCGTCGACAACGAGGTCATTAGAGACGGAGCGCAAGCTCGGGTGAGGGAACGATGGGGAAGGAAATCGGCCGTGCCCTTTCAAAGGAACCATCCCGGCATTTGCCTGAAGCGATTTAGGGAAATCACGGAAAACCTAAATCAGAATGGCCGGAGACGGGATTGAACCGTCGTCCTCCCGAATGCGAGTCCTGATATTACAATATATCGACTGTCCAACAGGCCACCATTTCAGCCGACATTGCAGATGCACAGTCACGCCGGAACTGAGGTAACTACAGATACGGCAGCTCCTTTATTTTTTATTTTTTGTGTACTACAACTACCAAAAAAGGTAGCTGACCATCTTTTTCATCGTTTAGTCTAAATTTTAGCCGGCCGGAGTGGCCGAGCGGTTAAAGGCGCTACAGTCTGGAACCGCACGACCGCTACGGTCGCAGGTTCGAATCCTGCCTCGGGCATGGATGTGTGTGATGTCCTTCGGTTAGTTAGGTTTAAGTAGTTCTAAGTTCTACGGGACTTATGACCACAGCAGTTGAGTCCCATAGTGCTCAGAGCCATTTTTGAACCATCTTTTTCAATTTCCATCCAAAATTTGGCGCATAGATGAGGGCAGTTGTAACGATGGAGAGCATCAATTCCATGTGGTCAGACGATAAGAATATCAACTTCGTTCCTCAAGAAAACAGAAAAAACATGTAGTTTTAAGGGAAGAAGTCCTGAGTTCTGTCATTTGGACCGTCGAAATATCGTGTCATCTGGACTGCGAAATTCAGCTGCATACTCTCTAAGAGCATGAACATGTACTACGCCGGTAAAATCTCCGTGATAAACTACTCTCTCCACACGTGAAGTTTCATTTCTTTTCCTCCTCCCTTTCTGGGCTGGTCAGTTTATTTTTGTCAGGCAGTGTGTGTTTTCGTTAGCTTTTGTAGATGATAATATGTAACGCAAGACTGTCGGGCAGTGTACCATAGGATGAGAAAATCTCGATGACCGGTTGCCGTGGCAGTTCGCGAGCGGCGGTGTTCGGCGGCAGGCCGGCCGAGCTTAACTCAATTAGAGGTGAGCGCCCCGGGGAAGGGAGGAGCGTTGCGCAAGCCGCGCCAGCGCCCAGCGAGCCCCAGATTGATCGAGCCTGCGCTGAAATTCGTGAGCGCCCTGTTGAAAGATCACGATACAAAAAGGAAGGTGGCCGCTCGCTCGTGTAGTGCACTTGCTCCGTACGCGGGGAACGCCTGTCGGCAGACCCGAGCCGCGCTAGCAGCGAGCGTCCGGAGAAAAACGAAAACAACTGCCCTTCCAGATGATGCTTTATATATAACTATACATATAAATGAGTCTTGTGCAGAGGAGGCTTTAATCATGCTTCGCAGAACCTTGACCAGTTTTTAACACTTAAAGGTTGCATTATTCCAGAGCTGTTTTACCGCTTAGCGCATAAACACCGCGTTGTGTATTTCCTCTCCTTTCATTACGATTCGTCATAGGGAAAGAATACTTGACAGTTCGAACAGATAAATCGGAACGGCGTGCCTTGTTATTAAGGAATTTAAAAGATCGCCGTGGTTACTCCATCCGGGAGAGGAGCTTTCTCGTTTCACTTGGTGACCTCCAGTTGTACTTCGTATCGACGGCCACAATAAGCCGTGACGAATCGCTCGGACTGCGGGAATCCTGGTGTTGGAGTTTAGCGAAATTTATTTAATTCGCGGAGAGTAAATGCGAGCCAGCGTCGCCTTCACACCAGTCACGGCGATGAGGAGGAGTTACATTTGTACTGCGAAGATACATCTAAGAACTCTCTGGGATGTCTAATACAGCGGATCGCGTAATGGAGAACGAGCCTTCGTCTCGACTTCCCATCATCAGTTCAACGTTCGACCAAAAAGATCCACCATTAGCGATCGGTAGTTATTACACAATGAACAACGGGGTCTCGCTTCTGTACCCTTCTATTAACTCTCTGTGGATGTACTGACGCTTCTATCGCACCTGTATACTTGCCTTAACAGAATATTATTATTATCGCGCAATTTATATCCCTATTTCATTCAATAAAGTAGGATGAAAGTGCTGATTACTTACGTGCAACAATTTACAGCTGACCTTTTCTTACACTGCTGCTACCTTCCCTCTCTCCCAGAAAAGCGCTTGCTGTAGCGAATTGTGTTCAATGTTGAGTTCAGATTGCAAGTATTTTGCACAATATGCCCTAATAACATGTTGTTAAAAAGAGTCTCTGAGATTCGCTTATATTTTTCCTCTTACGATATTAGGCGGCGTTTAGATTATTTTTCTTGTTGAATTAAAAGAAAATCATTTGAACCTCCAGCTCAATAATACTGGATAAGAAAGCAACAACGCTACGCAGAAATCCAGCCTCATACCCTTCAGATATCGTTATCTACGCGCCATAAATATACAAAAACTCGCATCAAGTTGGGACACGGACGTGATTCGTCACATTTGTACAGAATTAGATGATTAGCACACCTGATCCATGAAGCTCATCAGGATGAACTTGGGGATCTGAGCCTTGCGATACTGCGAAGATCAAAATTCTGGAGTCAGTGCGACAAACCTTATACGGAATTATTTAAAGTAGGGGTACCTCTACCTACGAGTAATGCTGCAATTCTGCGGCAACTACGCACGGTGGACAAAGCACTGGAAGAAGCAGGTATCTGGCACTAAATCAATTGATTGAAGATCTAGAAGACTACCGAAAGATCGATTTCTCAGGATCTTTGCAGTTCACTCATCTGGCTAATTCCCAGTAATTCTAGGCTCTCAAGAAAAAACACGATGCTGTCTAATCCATAAAAAAAATTGTATAGGAGTTTCTGACAAGCTGTGGGAAGACATTGGGGATTTAGTACCGCTCGTGCGAAACTCAGTTTGTCCTTTTCTCACATTTCATTCTGCAATCCATGGGTTAAGGGCAACAGGCAGATTCCATACACCTAGATTTGTGGAAAAGGTTTGACACAGCGCCTAACTGCAGAATCTTAAAGAAGGTCCGTGCGTGCGGATTAGGTTCCCAGATATGTGAGTGGTTCGAAGACTTCTTAAGTAACACAACCCAGTACGTTGTCCTCGATGGCCAGGTTTTCATCGGAGACAAAGGTTTCGTCAGTAGTGTCCCAGGGGAGAGTGATAGGAACAGTCTTATTCTTTCTATACGAGTACATAAAGAACCACTCGGAAGGGGTGAACAGCGATCTGCGGCTGTTTGGTGATGGTGCTGTGGTGCCCGGGTAGGAGTCGTCGTTGGGTGACTTTAGGAGGGTACAAGATGACTTAGACTTAGTTTATAGCTGGTCTGACGAATGACAGATTGCTCTAAACGTAGAAGAATTTAAGGTAATGCAGATGGGTAGGAAAAACAATATCGTAATTGTTCCAATAAAGCATTGATAGTGTGCTGCTCGATACAGTCACATCGACCAAACATGCAGGCGTAACGTTACAATGCGATATGAAATAGAACGAGCATGTTAGGTAGGTATTAGGGAAGGTGAGTGGTGGACTTCGGTTTATTGGGAGAATTTTAGGAAAGTGTTGCTCACATATAATGGAGACTGCGTACGTCACACAAGTGCGACCTTCTTCAGTACTGTTCGACAGTTTTAGATCCGCACCAACCGTGCACAGGCAGGGTGACGACTCCAGCATGCGACCAAATGGTGTAAATTGCCCTGAAGATGACCCCATCGCGGGTTGAAACCGGTAGGCGGCAAAATAAATAATGCGATTGTGACTGTCTTTTTGAATAATTGATACCCTATATGGTGGCTTACAGAGTATGTACGTAGATATATAAGTAGAGCGGTTATCATTTAAAAAGTGAGGTTTTTGGAAAACGACTCCTGATAGTTTCAAATTACATTCATATCATGATTATGAATATACGAAGAGTGAATGCTGCAATTTATTTAAAAGCCTATGTGAACTAAATTAGTAAAGGAACAATGTGTAAATTTATTCTCTTATAGCTTTTCGTACTGCACCATATATTGTCCAAGTAAGTAAATAAAATAGTCGAAAAATAATGTTTATTTTTGTAAATTCGTGAAGATGATGTCTTGCGGAGTCAATAGATATTATGCTATGTGACAACACTCTACCTCTTATGGCTAATAGGTAGATACGAGAAATATTCGACTCCTCTTGCTACTCAGTGGTTTTACACAAATCAGCGTGTTTGCGGAATAGTCTGTACCTAAGGAGTGTGAAAATTCCTAGTACCGAATGAGAGAGGTGACAGACACAATTTGTATTCTTTGAGTGTTATGCTTCGATTTACACCTGAAAATGTCCTCAGCTGAGAGTTTAATGACAATGATGGGTTGGCGGCAAAGATAACACCTTTAGTATGCATTCAGTCGACATTATTTCGTAAAAGTTGCATTCTGGAGTAGCACAATAAAAATTACTGTATCGTATATCATAAATTATTCAAAATTTTCTTTGCATCTAAGTACCTGTACCATCTCTTGAAATGAGTGAAATCAATCACACTGCCAGCAATAGTTCTTCGATGACGGGCACCGAGGCGGACGGAAGATCACCACGTCACATCATTCCAAAGCTAACATCAATATTAACGTGGATTTAGCAATCCCTACCTTCGACGCTGGTCGTGAAACCACCATGGTCATCGATTGTCTTCACAATATCAATTTTATACTTTACCTCTCCGCAGATGTTATTTTTAATCTAGAATATTTGAGAGATAAGCATTCGCATAATGAACTGAACGAGAAGGGTAATCATCCAGAATTAGATTTTTCATCGTTTATGGTAATACTTTAAAGTGAATGCCGGGATGGTACTTAGGAAAAGAATACAACTGATATTCTTTTCCATCCTTCTGAAAAGCAAGCTTCTGCTGTGTCCATAATGATTACGCTGATAACTGGTCGTCAATCATGAATACTACGCAGGGACTGATACTCCCATTAGAACCGCCGGCTATTACTTGACATATAGTGGGCTATAGTACGTGAAAGCAGTTTCACCATCTACTTCACCGATAATGAATGTTTCTTTCGGTCCCCTTGAAACATATGAGGTTCCAACCGCGACCGTTGACTAGTGCTCGTCGCTGTTATGTTCTCCTGGCTCAAATGGTTCAAATGGCTCTGAGCACTATTGGACTTAACATCTGAGGTCATCAGTCCCCTAGAACTTAGAACTACTTAAACCTAACTAACCTAAGGACATCACACACATCCATGCCCGAGGCAGGATTCGAACCTGCAGCCGTAGCGGTGGCGCGGTTCCAGACTGTAGCGCCTAGAACCGCTCGCCCCCCCCCCCCCCCCCCCCCCGCCGGCTACTGACATGCAGAGTCCATGCATTCATAAGGTTTTCTCAATATACAGACACGTCCAACCACTCGATACAATTTGAAACGAGACTCTTCAGATCAGGCAATATGTTTCCAGTCTTAAACAGTCCAATGTCGGTGTTCATTAACGTGCACAGGCGAGGCGTAGAGCTTTATGTCGTGCCATCAATAACAGTACACGAGCGGGCCTTTGCTCCGGAAGCCCATATGCATGATGTTTCGTCGAATGATTCGCACGCTGAGGCTTGAAATCTTCAGTAATTTGCAGAAGGGTTGCAGACTGTAGCGCCTAGAACCGCTCGGCCACTCCGGTCGGCTGTGCTCCTGGGAGACTGGAGCTGTTAGCCACCCGGGAAATAAACGGCTGGCTGCAGCTAATCTGTGCTGATCTGTCCCGTTCCGGCTGCTTTCAAAGGGGGTGTTTTCTAAAGAATGTTTGATGTTTCCTCAGTGCTTTTGGGACAAACTTCAGAAAGCGTCGGCAGCGGCATCTTATACACATCGTACACACACTCATGTGACCACCGCCAAAGTTCGACATTGAAGTTCAGTATCCGCTCACACATGGCAGGTGGCAGCACAAGCAGCGAAAGATATTAGAACATGTCGGAGGTACGCGGAAAACAGTGCAGTCGTTGTCATAATGTGGAAACTGAGCGATGTATCTGATATCCAAAAGGGCTTTCGTGACAAGGTATGAAACACTTTTGAAACGGCTAAGTCTGTAACTGTTTGCGTACCGCAGTATACTGCACGCGTCAAAATGGCGCTATCTAAAACCAGCTCTGCGACAACTGTGGTGCACCACGGGCCATAGGTGACAGGGGTCAGCAACCGTTGCAGGCGTGTATACGGGCGAATAGTCAGTGAACGGTTGCGCATATGAATCAAGGGGCTAGCAACAGGGCCACCTGAACGCCGGATCATCGAACGTTGCCGCTTCTGGCCTCCGCAGCAGGTGCTGGTTCATGCACCAAACCGACTGCTGTTTATCGCCGACGAAGGCTGGAGTTTGCACGACAGTATCGCAACTGAGTGGCGACAGGTGGTCTTTTCAGATCAGTCACGTATTATGCTCTATGGACAAATGGCCGTAGGCGTGTAAGGTCCTGCAAAAAACTTCAACGAAGCTTTATGATCTGGTGAATGCTTTTTTTTTGGCATTTTCTGGGTGATTCCGAGTTTCTGGACGGTACAAGACGGACATACTAGCTGTTAAGCAGGTGGTCATCACGTTTTGGCGTATCAGTGTACAATTAAATGAAAAAAGTAATGGGATACCAATATACACATATGCAGATAGCGGTAGTATCGCATACACAAGGGATAAAAGAGCAGTACATTGGCAGAGCTGTCAATTGAACTCAGGTGATTCACATGTAATGGTTTCCGACGTGTTTATGACACACGATGGTAATTAACAGACTGTGAACCCAACATGGCAGTTGGAGCTAGACGCATGGGACACTCCATTTTGGAAAGTCGTTAGGGAATTCAAAATTCCGAAATCCACGCTGTCAAGAGTGTGTCGAGAATACCGAATATTAGGCATTAGCTCTCACCACGGACAACGCAATGGCCGACTGCCTTCACTTAATGACCCACAAGAGTGGCGTTTGCCTAGAGTTGTTAGTGCTAACAGAAAACTGAGACTCCTTGAAATAATTGCAGAAATCAATGTGGGACCTACGAGGAGCGTATCTTTTAGGTCAATGCTGGGTTAATGGGCTGTGGCAGCAGACGATCGACGACATCGCCTGCGGCGTCTCTCCTGGGCTCGTGACCATATCGGTTGGTACCCCGACAACTGGAAAACAGTCTCCTGTTTAGAAGAGCCCAGATTTTGGTTGGTGAGAGCTGATAATGGGATTCGAGTCTGGCGTAGACCCTACGGAGCATGGACCCAAGTTGTCAACAAGGCACTGTGCAAGCTGGTGGTGGCTCCATAATGGTGTGGCCGTCTTAACATGGAATAGACTGGGTCCTCTAGCGTAACTGAACCGACCATTGACTGCAAATGGTTTTCTTCAGCTACTTGTTCCCAAACACCGATGGAATTTTTGTGGATGACAATGCGCCGTGTCACCGGGCAGCAGTTACTCGCGAGTGGTTTGAGGAAAGTTCTCGACAGTTCGAGTGAAAGATTTGGCCACCTCTATCAGCCGACATGAATCCCATCGAACATTTATGGAACATCAGTTCGTACACAAAATCCTGCATCGACAACACTTCCGCTATTATGGACGGCTGTACTCGTACTCTTTTTAACATGCAACTCACCTCTCACCCCCACAACCTTGTAAGTAGGCTGTTTATGTTTTCTTATTGGCAACGTTACGTAGCGCTCTATATGAAAATCACTGGCTGTGCTGTGTGCAGTCTGTGGCTGGTTTGCATTGTTGTCTGCCATTGTAGTGTTGGGCAGCGGCAGCTGGATGTGAACAGCGCGTAGCGTTGCGCAGTTGGAGGTGAGCCGCCAGCAGTGGTGGATGTGGGGAGAGAAATGGCGGAGTTTTGATATTTGTAAGAATGGATGTTATGAACTGCTATATATATTATGATTATTAAGGTAAATACAGTGTTTGTTCTCTATTAAAATCTTTCATTTGCTAACTATGCCTACTAGTAGTTAGTGCCTTCCGTAGTTTGAATCTGTTATTTAGCTGGCAGTAGTGGCGCTCGCTGTATTGCAGTAGTTTGAGTAATGAAGATCTTTGTGAGGTAAGTGATTTGTGAAAGGTATAGGTTAACGTTAGTCAGGGCCATTCTTTTATAGGGATTTTTGAAAGTCAGATTGCGTTGCGCTAAAAATATTGTGTGTCAGTTTAAGCACAGTCGTGTATAATTGTTCTAAGGGGACGTTTCAACCTCAACTAATTTGTACTTCGCTCACACCCACTAGTCCATTGTGGTAAGTCGCTCATACCATCCACTCGCATTTGACCATTCTCACTTGCTCATTCATCCTAACTCATTGTCACTATGTCTTTGTGTCTCTCCAACTGTATAGGTAGCATGACTGAGTATTTCTGCAGGAGACTTCTAACGACTTGTTGAGTCCATGCTACATCGATTTGTTGCATTAAATCGTTCAAAACGAGCTCCGACCTAACGTTACTAGGTATCCCATGAGTTTTGTCATCATCATCACTCACAGATTAGGCCCTGGGTCCATTCCGACTAGCCGACCGCTTCGAGGAGCGATCTTTGATGGTGTGACAAGTGATGATAACGTCGCAGAGGAGTTCTGACATTACCGATGCAGCATTATTCAGTCAGCTCGTCAATAGGCTCTGAATCGCGTTCCAATCCTCACTATCTTAGAAAAAAGTCTGAGGACCTAATAAGAATCAAACCTGAGTTCTTCCGCACCAAAGGCAGCAGCGCTAACCATTCGACTATGGAGGCGGTCAGTGTTACTAGAAGACTACATATTATGCTTTGCTTCAGTGGAAGTGTAAAGTGTGGGGTTCTTGTGGTCTTTTTAACTTTAGATTATAATCCCGTGTTGTCTGTAAAGAAAATGGTACTAAATGGTTAGAGACGGTTATGTGACTGTTTAACTGGCTAGTTTTCCATTTCCGTGGTCGAATCTAAGAGTTTTTTTGAAACCACTCGATTGCTACAGGTCACTGATTAGTGGTATAGAAAAAGTGACTATTTTGATCCTGTCTCGCAGGTCGATGTTAGTGATATTTAGACAGGAGAGTATATACGTAGCAATTCAAAGAAATAACCCCAATGCGTCAACAAATGCTTCTAAGGATGTCTGCGGAGCAGTAGGTCGTGCATATCGTCTGTCACGCTACACGGCAGTAAAAGTGCGTCTTCTCCCTCCGAAATCTAGGTTTTCTAGCGCCTTTAGATATTGAGGAATGATACTTGTTGCTATTATAGTAAAAGTATGATTACCTTACCACATCATACCTCTATCGAAACCAAACCTATGTGGGACACGACCCATCGGCATCTTAATAAAGGGGTGTGTAAATGTGATCACGTTTTGCGTGAACATTTTTGCCGAGATCGTTTTTAGAAAGAACTGTTGTGATAGCCCATGCTGAGTTGCAGCTCCAGGAAGTCTTCACAGGTAACTGCTGTGAATTTGGTCTCGGCATGAGCTTGAAGAAAACCGTCAACATGCCGCTCCACTACAATCAATGAACCATCTCCAGGAGATGTGGATAGCTTCGCGTACCTAGAATCAGACATGGTCAGTAGTTGGTCGTTTGGCTCTGAGATCGCTATCACAATGAAACGAGCAGTAGCTGCTATTGCCAGGCCTATGAATAGGGTTTGTTAAAAGGGGTTATGCTAACAAAAAATGCGAATCGTCTAGTAAACCTGAACTGAGTAGCGAGCACACTTTTTTAAGGCAGTAAAACGTGGACAACCTTTTCGAGGCAATAAAACCATGTTGAACAGTTCCAAATCTATTGTTTCAGAAGGGTCTTCCATAACTAATCATGGAGGGACAAAGTCTCAAAATACGTATTACAGCGAGCATGTATCATTAGCATGTATAGCATACTCAGTCATTAATTACTTCTATCTCTGGGCCTCATGAAATGCAATTATCGTGGAAAATACCTAATGTGCAACAGAAGCACAGTGTTATAGGACCATTTTTCGGGATGGACTCGAAAGACACAATTAAAATTAGTATTAAGCGTACGAGTCATCGTTACTTGGACGCTATTTTGAAGTAAGGAAATATTTTGGCAGCAAATTGCACGACACGGCCAGTGATGGCGAGGCGTCCCACTGCGCTTCTTGTCAGATGGTACCGCGAGGAGTGGCGGACACACAGCGGCCGGGGGTGGGCGGAGCTTCCTCTGACGCCGTGCCGTGTGGCCGCGAGTATTCCGCAACAGGGAGACACCACTTGTGAGGACGTTTTATGAGATGAAATGAGGAATAACCTCAGAAGTGAAGTGGTAATATCTGCTGAAAGTAGTCACAACTTTTGGGAAGGACTCCGGAGATCACTATCAGGCTGGTAAAAAGAAAGACCCCATTCTTTGAAATGGTGGGACGCCGCTGAATGCGCAGCTCTTAAACAAAAAACTTTGTTTAACAACATGGACGTTGGTTCACCTGGAACCTTTCCCAGAGTGACTGAAAGCACAGATATGTCGAAAGGAAGCTCCTTTATTGTTTGATGAAAGAGAGAGGAACGATTTGTTTTCTGATGAGACGGTTAGAAAGAATTTCAGTAGTTAACCAAGTTAAAGACAGCCCAGGGAAGGAGGTATGCACTCTCAGAGACATATCTGCAGTGGTCAGAGCTCGCAAGATACAGAAGGCAGCCAGTCACATCTAATTTGTAACGAAAAATGCGGTAAAACGAGGGCTTCTTAATGGACTCCGTCGCACAGTAAATACATAATTTATCTTACTCTCATATCCTCCTGGTGACCTCGCTAAGCTTCTTCGCAGGACTTCTACTTAGATCTGTATCACCGATATTTAACTTATGATATCAGCTTATAAGGAAGGACGGTGGCAGTGTCACAGATTGACGTCACAGCGTTTCTGGCCCCTACAGAGACATTTTAGTGACACCGAGTCCCTTCTGCGTGAGATAGGAAAGTCAAATCAGTTTACAGCTTTAACATCTTGAACACCACTCTAACGATTTATCTTGCAGGTCGTGATCGTTGCTTCCAAATTCCACAACACGTGCGCGGTACTATCTTCCATAATTCTAAGTGTTCCCTTCGGCAGTTCTGTCCTTTACTATCTCATTTCCTAATAATCACTCAGTACTAAAATGGTTCAAATGGCTCTGAGCACTATGGGACTTAACATCTCAGGTCATCAGTCCTAGAACTACTTAAACGTAACTAACCTAAGGACATCACACACATCCATGCCCGAGGCAGGATTCGAACCTGCGACCGTAGCACCAGCGCGGTTCCGGACTGAAGCGCCTAGAACCGCTCGGCCACCGCGGCCGGCCACACAGTACTTATGCAATTTATTTTCAGTCTTCCGCCTGAACATCACGCCAGGTTAACGGATTTGCGATAACATGAGTTGCCATAAGCGAATGTGGAATGCGTACAGAGATGTTTCCATACGAGGCCTTTATGAAATATTATTAAGAATGAAATATACTTATCATAATTTTGAATTATAGAGATGATAAATAAACCAGTTTCATTCAGTTACACATTCCTGATAATACGAAAACCACCTACACCTGCAGCATGGAGAACTCTTAGGGTCATTACTGTCATCTGGAAGACCACATCTTTACTAGAGACGTGTATAAAAGAGGTTCAAAGGAAACTGGCATCAATAGTCGTCAACGGGAATGTAATCATGCCGCTGAGGACTGAGGCACATAGCGATTAGTGGAATAGAGTTGAAATCACGGAGCAGAGGACTAGCAAAGAACCGACTGGATTGAACTATCTGCTGAAAGTAGTCACAACTTTTGGGAAGGACTCCGGAGATCACTATCAGGCTGGTAAAAAGAAAGACCCCATTCTTTGAAATGGTGGGACGCCGCTGAATGCGCAGCTCTTAAACAAAAAACTTTGTTTAACAACATGGACGTTGGTTCACCTGGAACCTTTCCCAGAGTGACTGAAAGCACAGATATGTCGAAAGGAAGCTCCTTTATTGTTTGATGAAAGAGAGAGGAACGATTTGTTTTCTGATGAGACGGTTAGAAAGAATTTCAGTAGTTAACCAAGTTAAAGACAGCCCAGGGAAGGAGGTATGCACTCTCAGAGACATATCTGCAGTGGTCAGAGCTCGCAAGATACAGAAGGCAGCCAGTCACATCTAATTTGTAACGAAAAATGCGGTAAAACGAGGGCTTCTTAATGGACTCCGTCGCACAGTAAATACATAATTTATCTTACTCTCATATCCTCCTGGTGACCTCGCTAAGCTTCTTCGCAGGACTTCTACTTAGATCTGTATCACCGATATTTAACTTATGATATCAGCTTATAAGGAAGGACGGTGGCAGTGTCACAGATTGACGTCACAGCGTTTCTGGCCCCTACAGAGACATTTTAGTGACACCGAGTCCCTTCTGCGTGAGATAGGAAAGTCAAATCAGTTTACAGCTTTAACATCTTGAACACCACTCTAACGATTTATCTTGCAGGTCGTGATCGTTGCTTCCAAATTCCACAACACGTGCGCGGTACTATCTTCCATAATTCTAAGTGTTCCCTTCGGCAGTTCTGTCCTTTACTATCTCATTTCCTAATAATCACTCAGTACTAAAATGGTTCAAATGGCTCTGAGCACTATGGGACTTAACATCTCAGGTCATCAGTCCTAGAACTACTTAAACGGTAACTAACCTAAGGACATCACACACATCCATGCCCGAGGCAGGATTCGAACCTGCGACCGTAGCACCAGCGCGGTTCCGGACTGAAGCGCCTAGAACCGCTCGGCCACCGCGGCCGGCCACACAGTACTTATGCAATTTATTTTCAGTCTTCCGCCTGAACATCACGCCAGGTTAACGGATTTGCGATAACATGAGTTGCCATAAGCGAATGTGGAATGCGTACAGAGATGTTTCCATACGAGGCCTTTATGGTTCAAATGGCTCTGAGCACTATGGGACTCAACTGCGGAGGTCATTAGTCCCCTAGAACTTAGAACTAGTTAAACCTAACTAACCTAAGGACATCACAAACATCCATGCCCGAGGCAGGATTCGAACCTGCGACCGTAGCGGTCTTGCGGTTCCAGACTGCAGCGCCTTTAACCGCACGGCCACTGCGGCTGGCTGAGGCCTTTATGAAATATTATTAAGAATGAAATATACTTATCATAATTTTGAATTATAGAGATGATAA
The DNA here is from genome assembly GCF_023864275.1 of Schistocerca cancellata. NCBI lineage: Eukaryota > Metazoa > Arthropoda > Insecta > Orthoptera > Acrididae > Schistocerca > Schistocerca cancellata. Next base: position 486,508,507 of record NC_064628.1, read on the forward strand.
ATAAACCAGTTTCATTCAGTTACACATTCCTGATAATACGAAAACCACCTACACCTGCAGCATGGAGAACTCTTAGGGTCATTACTGTCATCTGGAAGACCACATCTTTACTAGAGACGTGTATAAAAGAGGTTCAAAGGAAACTGGCATCAATAGTCGTCAACGGGAATGTAATCATGCCGCTGAGGACTGAGGCACATAGCGATTAGTGGAATAGAGTTGAAATCACGGAGCAGAGGACTAGCAAAGAACCGACTGGATTGAACTGTTTCAGTCATAGCACCACCAAAGTGTATATCTTCTTCTTAGCATCTTGATGACAACCATCTAAATGAAGTGTAGTGGCTCAGCAAGGGGCATTGCTTTTGGGCTTCCTGATGCCAGATCCTCTTGCTTCACTATGCCTGGGAGTATGGTGTAAACAGGGTAATGAAGGAAATATATCGTTGTCTTCCCAACACCAAACGCACAGGACACATCTTGGTTATCGCAGAGTCCACATTTTAAAATGGTTGTTTTACTTTGGCCAATGGCCACGCAGGCCCATGACAGGCCGTTTCCTGGGGATAACTCCTCTTTTTGTGGTATCCAATCACTTTTTAGCTCCTTCCTGCCTGCGTTGACGCCTCTCTTCCGCCTTTGACTTCACAAAGTGGAAGTACTTGTGATGAAGCTTTTCCTGCTGCGAAGACGTCCAGCAGTAAGTTCATACCCATGAGGCGGATGTCTGTCAACAGAGCTGGCTTTGGTTCTTTCGGATTTCACTGTTAGTGTCCGGCTGCTATCGGTTGGAGCTATTCCGGCTAGAACCTAGATCTTCTCGAATGTGACTGGTGTCAAGCATCTTGCCACCTGGCTATAAGATTGGTGAACAGCAATACCACCCTGTTTCGAGAGGCAGGATTAGTACAACACAGGGAAGCATTTTCTCATGCCGAGTAGCATAAAGGTAGAGCCGACATCTAAAGTACATGTAGGCTTACTTCCAAACTATGTGACTTGGAGATTTCGTAAGATATAGTTTGGTACTACGACCTTCATTCTGACGCTGCCACAATGGACCTTGGGTTTCTAGTATGCATAAAGTATCACAGACATGGTTTTGACACAGGGCAAATAATAAAGCTGCTTTGGTTGTTGAAAATCCCTCGGTGTTCATCGAGACTGATCTTAGGGGTACACTCGAAAAGGACGTATTGTGTACATACTTGGTTGTCACTGTAGTGAGAGGTCTGTCCAGGCCAGTGGCACTGTTACTGGGGGACGTCGAGTGATCATCTCGTGGTAAGAACACCACATGCAGAGGCACCTGTCTTGGAAACATCTCTCTTGTCCCCCATTTTCGGGATTATAATTACTAAATCATAGCGCTATTCCACCACCCTGCGCCGTCGGATGAATACCACGACTACGACAGGAGACCCACAGCATGTGTTTTTTGATGACAAGAAAACACCGCTCTCACTTTGCTATTGCACTTCTCAAAGTTAGCTTTGTAAAGAACAAACTAACCGGAATCGAACGCCACAGCCGTCTGTTTAGCCAGCTGGACAGACGTCTGCGTTGCGTCACGGCGGCTTCCTCGTGCCAGTGGGCCGGGGGCGGCCGCTCGCCGAGCACCGCGGGTCCGCCGCCTGCGGCAGCGCGCCGCGCTGGCGGTCACGGTGCGCTTCTAATTAGGCGGAGGCGGCGTGGGGCTGGCCGGTGCCGAGACGAGACGAGTGGCGCGGCCTTGCGGCTGCGGCTGCGGCCGCCCACGCCGCAGAGACCAGTGACAGGTGTTCGGCGGCGCGGGCCGCGCAGCCTTGGCGATTACCAGTCCACATCTCGCCGCGAGAGACCAAACAAAGGCGCTGCCGTACAAAGCACCTGGCCGTGACTGGCAGAGAGGCGCGCGCGATTCCCATGTGGCGGCCCCCTCTAGAGCCTTGCTCCATAGACGAATTGTCGACGCCTTTCGTCTGCATTTCTCTCTATGAGGGTCAACAGTACGTATGTGACAGCAACCGCTACCTAATAGAGGCTTCCAATTCATTCAAGATTTATTGTTCCAACAGTGCATATGGAGGACATGAAATGATTGCATATACAGATCGATAGCACAAGCGGTTCTGAGGCACCTGGTTTTGGCCTATGCTGAAACACTTGTATTAGCACATGATGTAGCCTCCATATCCGGAAACGCAGGCGCTGATTCTGGCATTCAGCCAATCGTACAGATGGCGAATACTGTCAAAATGGTTCAAATGGCTGTAAGCACTATGGGGCATAACATCTGAGGTCATCAGTCCCCTAGACTTAGAACTACTTAAACCTAACTAACCTAAGCACATCACACACATCCATACCCGAGGCAGGATTCGAACCTGTAGCAGCAGCGCGGTTCCGGACTGAAACGCCTGGAACCGCACGGTCGCGAACACTGTCCTGGGATACTTTGTGCCATGCCTGTTTTGAATTGTTCACGTGGTTGTGTAAGAGTTGTTCGAAGAGTCCCACCAAGTACTTCTCATCCAATCATATACCACACGTGCTCGATTCGAAACAAGTCCGGAGATTTTGCTGGCCAGAGAATTTTGTGCACGCCTTGCAGAGGACACAGAGTTTCACTGGCACATTATCGTGTTGAAACAACAAACCACCTTCGTGTTGCAAGAATAACACAAGAACGGGTCTAGGAACATTATGCACATATTGATCGCTGGTTAGCATCCTCACGAAACGTACGAGAGTTGTAACTTATCGCACCCCAAATCATAAGGCCTTCGCTGGGGGCCAGTGTGTCTTGGATTAATGCACTCTATGAGGCATCACTCACTAGGTCTACATCGTACGTGCAAACGACCATTACTCGCGTGAAGGCAGAATCTGTTTTCATTGCTGAAAACCACGGTGTGCCACTCCCAAGTGGTCCTCTGATGGCACCAGTCGAGCCGTGCACGTCGCTGCTATGGCATGAGTGAAAGACCCATGCAACCATTGCTAAAACCAATTCGCAACTGTTCGCGTTGACACGTCTGCGGTCATAAGACTTCTTATCCATACTGTGGTAGCTGCATGATCTGCCATTTCTGCCCTTATAATACAAAGGTCCTGCCGGGCTTCTGTGCCGCGTTGACTTCCACAATCTCGTCTATGGGGGTGAGAATGTTCACGTGACCACTGATACCGGCTTCGTTGCACAACTGTCGCAACACGTGCAACTTATGTTGCGATTCTCGAAAATGACCACCCGCCGCTCGGAAGGCTACAATTTGATCCCATTTAAACTCGCTCATTTGGCTGTAAGAAGCCAGAGTGCGTATCCGTGGCATGGTTCCTGCTTGCTTCAAACGTTTGCACCTCTCTGAGCTTGCTGACTGTGACCCTTCCCTACTAAAGGATAGGTGCAGATCGCGCTCTGGTAGGTACTATGCTATCTGTTGATGGATAACGTTGAAACCCTTATCAGTACACCCACTATCTCCCGGGTGGCATATGCCATGATCGGATCAAAATCGACGTCGTCTTTCCAGGTGTACTAATTTTTCTTTCCGGCGGTCTATGTTACAGAACGCCGCGCATAATAACGGGATTTCTCAGGGGCTCGTATCCCTAGTTCCACCGGTCATAGAAAGGTAGGGCCAAGTGTTTTGGATAGCCCTTGGGCTTGGAACCACATGTATACGCAATAGAAGACTCGTCTTACTGTAACTATCCTACAGTACCGGGTCAAACTGTGAATATTACACACGTTCTACAGCTCGGACAAGTACAGCAAATCGGTTGATTCTTTTTTGCCTTAGATGTGGTCGACGGTGCGCCTTGAGGGGCTTATGGAAGAACCAATTAGTTCCTGAAGTGTTCCTGAGAAAACCCAAAAAACATGATTGCTGGATGCCAAAACCGAGCCGCGGATTCCATATTCGTGCATTTTTATGCTGAGAGAGAAGGAGACAGTGGCAGTGCAAGAGAAGAGGGAACGTAATAAATACTGGAAGACTGTGGTTACGAAAGAGCGAAGGAGACGATGGCAGAATGAGGGAAAGAGAGGGATACAGTGATAGTGGCACATAGTTGACAGTGATAAAACAGTGCGAGGAACAGAGTGAAGCAGCCTGTGCCACCGGGAGAGGAATAAAGAGAAGGAAATAGTGGAAGTGGGTGAGAGCCAACGATGATGAGAGACAGTGTCTGTGACAGTGATAACGAGGAAGAGTAAGGTAGTGACAGTCCGAAGAGAAAGCAGCAGTGGGAAGGAATGAATGAGATAATAACATTAAGGGGCTCCGGAAAGGCTCAAAATCATGAAAAGTTCAATTTTTACTTTTTTGCGTTTTCTGAATCTGCAGACTATTACCTTTTAATAGACATATAATTTATTCAATTCCGAAGACTACAACTATTTTTAAATTTTTTTTGAAGTGTGTTCTACATGGGCGTGACCCACTGTGGCGCTGTTAAACTGCTGTCAAATGGTGTTATTATTAACTTCCGTGTTCATCAGGTACATTTTAGTGATGTGAGATAAAGTATGTGTTGTGGCTAACCTGTGATGCTTCAATATATATCGCTGGTGTGATTGTCGATTGTTTCATGTTTATTTACTCTGTCGTTATCTCGAAAATATTCGTAATTAATTCTGTTTCTTGAGTCTCTGTTTTGTTGAAGTATAATAATGAGTAAAAGTAATAGCTGTTGCGACTTTCAATGATGGCAGCATTGTAAGGTGCAAGGTATTTAGAAATATGGGAATGAAGATAGGTTCTAACATGGTACGAGCGATGCTTGCTTTAGACAAGGAACGCCTTCGGGCTGCAGACAGGGCTGTAAAGAGTCTAGAAATACAAGCAAGAGTAAACAGGAGGAGGAACAAGAGAAAGCTGGAGGAGGAGTTTGCAGAGGATGAAGATAATCCATCCTATGGACCTGGAATGCACTAAAAAGTTAATCCAATCTTCGTCGCTCGATTCCCAAAACTTCTATTTTCTCATACTAATTACATGTTTTCTAAGGATTTTCCAAACATATTTGTTTCAAACTTTCAGTAAATGTTACACAGTACCTTCTGCATAATTTAACACAGCCTTTTTCCAAAAAACTGTATATTTTTGAATATATAAATAAAAAATTGCAAAAAAATGTGAATTTTCATCACAATTGAAAAAAAAATCTTCTTTAATAACTGAACTAAAATTTTGTAAAATCCCTGTGTTAAGTTGTAGCCCATATTCCAATAAATAATCTGTAAAAAGTTCAACTTCCTACCTCAAATACTTTGTGAGGAAAGATGTAATTTATAAGCGTTATTTTAACATTGCAAGTATAGGGCGTTCCGTAGCTCCTTAACAGAGGGGGAAGAGAGCGACAGTGAAAGGAGATCGCAATAGTAGGACTTAATGGAGACTGTGGCCGTGAGACAGGGGACAGTGACAGTTAGAGAGACACAAAGAGATAATGACAACAATAATACTTTGATACAGCGACTGCGGTCTAATACGCGCTGTGCCATGCAACCACAGTTACAGTATGCATAGCTTCCGGATAGAGTGTGGTACTGTTTCTCGTACGCATTTGCATACGTCATGCCCTAGCGCCCTCTTCTGCCATAATCAATGGTAATGTTGAGTCCGATTCCGTTCTCTTGCTGACTCACCTTGTAGTGGAAGTGATACAGCGTTGTACACAATGATTCCGTTTTCGAATCGAGAGCTTGCGGCCATGATGCCTACTTATGGAAAGGCAAACGGCAAATGCATCGTTAGGGATTTCAGTATTCCGAACTCCACAGTGTTAAGAGTGTGCCGAGAATACCAGACTTCAGGCGTCACCTCTCATCACGGGCAACGCAGTGGCCAACGGACTTCACTTAACGACCAAGAGCAGCGTCGTTTGCGTAGAGACAAGCAGCTCTGCGTGAAATAACAGCAGAAATGAATGTGAAAGTGCGACGAACGTACCCTTTTGGAGAGAGCGGCGAAATCTGACGTTAAAGTGCTATGGCAGCAGACGACCGACGCGAGTGCCTTTGCTAACAGCACGATATCGCCTGCAATGCATATCCTGCTGTCGTGACCAAATCGGTAAGGCCGAAGACGACTGGAAAACTGTGGCCTGGTCAGGAGAATCCTGATTTTATTTGGTAAGAGCTGGCGGTAGGGCTCGAGTGTGGCGCAGAACCCCACGAAACCTGGACCGAAGATGTCCACAAGGCATTCTGCTATCTGGTGGTGGCTCCATAATGGTGCGGCCTGCGTTTGCAGGGAATGGACTGGGTCCTATGGTCCAGGTGAAGCGATAATTGACTGGAAATGATTATGTTCGCCTATTTGGAGATCACTTGCAGCCATTCATGGACTCCATGTTCTTAAAGAAAGATGGAATTTTTATGGATGACGGTGCGCTATGTCACCGGTTTGTAAAACGTTCTGGATAATTCGAGCGAATGATTTGGCCACCCGCATCGCCCGACGTGAACCCTAAGGAAACTTACTGGCAGATTAAAAACTTTGTTTCGAATCGAGTCTTGAAGTTTGCCTTTCTCGGGCTAGTGCTCTTCCGACTGAGAAACCCAGGTACGACTCACGACCCGTCCTCACATCTATACTTTCGGCAGTGTCTCGTCTCCGACCTTCCATATTTCACCGTTTGAATGTCAGGAAGTTTCATATCAGTGCACACTTCGCTGTAGAACCAAAATTTCATCCTGAGATCATGAATCACATTGTTTATGTAACATAATCGAGAGGTCGGTTCGTGCGTTATGTCCTGCATCATCAGCACTTTCTCACTTATGGACGTCTGTAAAGGCAGCGTGGCACAACATTTCTGTAGGGCGTTTCCAGCGACCTGTTGACACCATGCTACGTCGAGTTGCTACACTATGTCAGGTAAAAGGGGGTCCGATACGGCATTTGGAAGTATCCCAAGACTTTTGTCAGCTCAGTGTAAGACACAATGGAACTCAAACAATAATGCGATCAGTTCGTAAAAAGAGTGTGAGTATTGGAAAAGGGAAGTTGTTAGCTATGAGTCCCGAAATACAGCCACATAGACGGGAGCAGCACGACGAATCATATTGTGCCGCTTTCAGAGAAATGGAGATGCCAAATGCTTTCAGTGCTGAACGTGTGAGGTGACAGTTGACCTGTTAGCATACCCCTAAAATACTGTAAGCGCGATGCCTGGTGAGCGAGAGAGAAGGAAGCTCTCCATAAGATCATGGAGAGTTAAGAAAGAAAACAATGTCGCTCTACGGAAACGTCTTATTGAAGGAAATCTAATAGGGGTATCACACCACACACGGTTATCAGGTTACCTTCCATTAGGAAAGTGGGTGCACTCAGCGACTGTGATCTGATTTATAAATGGTAGAGCACAACAATCCGTCGTTTTTTGTTTTTTGTTTTTTGCAGGTTTTATTTGACAAATCCAGATTTCGGCTAGTGCGTAGCTATTGTCAATGCGCTGTTTTCTAGTCTCAGTGCATGTCAGTTCCGTTTTGTTTGGGCGTCAGTCATAAGTCTTTGAATAGTAATCAAAAAACTATTGTTCGGATGACAGTCACAGTTGTTTGCTTTGAATATTATTCAAAGAACTGTGACTGAAGCCCCAACAACATGGAACTGACAAGCATTGAGACTAGAAAGTAGTGCGTTGTTAATGGCTAGGAACTAGCCGAAATCTGGATTTGCCAAATAGAACCTGCAAAAAAAGAACAGATTCCTGTGATGTATCATTTATAAAACACACGGATATATTAATGAAGGGGCTCATCTATCTAGAAGAAACAAGGAGCCATTGTAACAATTTCGTATATTACTGTAAGGCATCAACATATGAATGACCCACTGAGATGTGTGTGTAACGTTTAAGAAATGGATAAAGGATTGTAATTATGTAATCTAAGCTTGGCACAGGTGGGTGAACATAATAAAAGGATAATCATGAAAGTAAGTGACGGATAAGGGCAACGGCTGCGATGCCGGTTAGTTGTTAAAAAAAGAATACTGAAAAATAAATACAGAAATTTGGAAATTTGTGGTATGGTCTTATGGGACCAAACTGCTGAGGCCATCGGTCCCTAAGCTTACGCACTACTTAATCTAACTTACACTATGGACTAACCACAAACACACCCAAGCCCGAGGGAGGACTCGAACCTCCGAGGGGGGCCACCCGAACAGTGACAAGACGCCCTGGACCGCGCGGATACCCCGCGCGGCTATAAATACAGACATCTGTAGAATTGCCAAAGTGCTTCATCGAAACTAGCAGGCTGCAAAAGTTAAAACAGAGCAATTAGTCACCGATGAAAGCTAAGCTGAATCGCGTCCGCTTTGTCTCAGAGACTGCATTGCCGGCTAAACTTGCCACACTTGTACTGTGCGATGGTAATAGTCGGTGGCAGTAAAGGCTGGAAATTCTGAGTCCAGCTCGCCATCTTTACTCAGTACTAATGTGGAAACATCTTTCTGCATGACAGCAAATCACGTCTCATTGGCTGCTTTGCAGCAAGTCTTTGTCCTTCAAATTAAGTGGTTCAAGTGAAAATTACTTTGCCTCCTCCAGCCGATTCCCGTCCATGCAGGTCAGCCATCGATGGTGTCAGAGAAAACTTATGTTAATAGATAAAATGAATGATTTAGTGTAATGACTTTCAATTAATTGACAGTCAGGTCTGTAGTTGCTATCGGAAAACTTATAATTTTGCAAGCAGGTTTTTCTCTTTGATCGTCTTTCACAAGAGTTCTCTAACGTAACTTCCTGAAACCTGACTGCTTCTGCCAAAGTAGGATTCTCGTTGGTAAGCTGCAGCAGAACTTGTGAGTCCCAACCAATAATAATTTTGTAAAGAAGTTAAACAAACTCCTACCATCTCGGATTTTGTGGTGATTAACCAATGGTGACCAGATGAAGGAAGGCAGAAAATCCCTCCCACTCCATGATAGATTTCTAACACCGGCCTATCGAACGGCAAACATGTACGCACATGGGGGAAAGCAACTGTTCTACAGAAATTATCATTGTGAGCCAACCGGAGATCCCGTTACAAGGACTTAAAACTAAGATTCTTTCTTGCCGAGACTGCAGAATAACGTCGGATTCCTTGCTCCTCCCATTCTGGCGTCTGCACCTGGCTATACACGTTATCTTTCGAAAATTATCTCTTTAGGCATGGAGTTTTACGACAGATAGGCTGTCCCTTGGCCTGTCCAGTAGAAGAGATGGGGTGAAGCGAATTCTGCACTGTCTAGCTGTGCTGAAGCACAGCTCTCAGCTCGGAAATCTTTTATGGGCCCTCCTGGTCGTTTCAAGTAAGCTTCTGTGTCGCCTGAACCAGCTAGAAAGCTTTCAGAAAGTATCAGGTCCCTCACCGTAACAAAAGGAAGGGAAGAGAAGAGGTAATCAGCTGGGCAGTCACTGGTGGCATTGAATAATGTCTGCAGCTATTATGCAGCGTAAAAGTGTCAACTACATAGACTGTGGGAAAGTCCAAGTACAATTATGAGATACATTCAATGACAGTTTTGCAGTAAGCTGCCACAAAACACAAAGAAGTAACAAAGGTAGTTGCCGCAAACGTCTTGCTACTCAAACCGGATTGCCTTTCTACAAAGATGCTCCTAAGGTATTGAAAGAAAACGCTTGTGGATCAAACTGGCAGCAACTTCCGTACTACAGCTGTCTGTTGTGTGAAGAATTCCAAGATCGACTACCGAATGGTGTTGGTGGATGTCATCTCTATGCAGTTGGCCACCACACTACAACGTGTATCCACGGTACAAAGAGGTTCCGATATCCAACATCACAACTGCCTCAGACCAGTCGGGCAGCACGGCCTCTTCGAGCATAAGTTAGGAGGCCTTTTTTTTTTAGAGAACATAGTTGTGTGGAGATAACAGCGATTGGTTTACTTATAATCAATTATTCCAAATGACAGTCACAATCGCATTAAAATTTAAATAATTGTAAATTTCTCGAGATTTAATTCAAAAATGGTTCAAATGGCTCTGAGCACTATGGGACTCAACTGCTGTGGTCATTAGTCCCCTAGAACTTAGAACTACTTAAACCTAACTAACCTAAGGACATCACACACATCCATGCCCGAGGCAGGATTCGAACCTGCGACCGTAGCGGTCGTGCGGTTCCAGACTGTAGCGCCTTTAACCGCTCGGCCACTCCGGCCGGCCAGATTTAATTACTTATAGTTATTATTTATTATGTTTTATATTACAACTTGAACAAACTTTAAAATTTACGATTTCTTGTTTAAGCATGTAACTACCGTTGGTCACCGTGGAGGGCGTTACCGTCTGCCCACGTGTTGTTGGCCGTCATTTAAACTCATACAGAGAACCAACCATATATAGTTACCAATCGTGCACAGGCAGGGTGACGAGACTCCAGCGAGCGACCGAAGGGGGTATAAAAATCTGTTTATTTATGTAACTTTGACTAATTGCTTGTAGATTACGTACGTGATTACTTACTAATATTATAACTTTAAAGTGTAAATTTCCCTGAACATGACCCCGTCGCGGGTTGAAACCGGTTGGCGACAAAATAAATAATGTGATTGTGACTGTCATTTTGAATAGTTGATTAGGAGACCTTTCTTGATGGCTATTCTTAGAATGCAGGAGGAAGTAGTGCTCCTCCGTAGCAGCGTGGCCTCTACTTAGATTAGAACGTAATGGCCGCACACTTCATGTACTCACTTCATCATGTTTACTTTATAAATTAATTAAATGGTAAAATTAAAAATTACTTTACCCCACTAGTCTATCCTCCTCCATGAAAACAAAACCATCGATGGTGTCCATTGGCCAGAGAAAATAAAATAATTGATTTACTGAATTATCTTTTTAATTACCTGTCAGTCAGATCCGCAGTTATTAACAGTAAACTCGGAATTTTGCAGTCAACTCGAATCTGTGACTGAAATTACGAGGTGAGCTTTATTTGGCTCTCTTTCTTTGTGATGAACAGTTATTGTGAGTTCGCCACTTGCGTTGCACGCCTATGAAAAGTGTCTGCCTTCTAATGCATGAAAACTTCTAATTTGTAGAGTGTATTAACGAAACTACTTTTTGAGGCTGTATGAATTACTTCATTGTGGAGTTTTACATTTTGTGTCTTACGTTTTTATATTGCAGTTTTATTATTTGTTACTACATGTTCCTTAAATCGAATACGGAAATTGTGCCCTATCGATCCTTTGACAAAAAAATTGTTCAAATGGCTCTGAGCACTATGGGACTTAACTTCTAAGGTCATCTGTCCCCTAGAACTGAGAACTACTTAAACCTAACTAACCTAAGGACATCACGCACATCCATGCCCGAGGCAGGATTCGAACCTGCGACCGTATCGGTCGCGCGGTTCCAGACTGTAGCGCCTAGAACCACTCGGCCACCCCGGCCGGCGATCATTTGACAATCTCAGCCCACTCTGCAAGTTTTATTTTGTACACTTCCGTGTTGTCAGCAACGTTATGCCATAATGTCATTTTTATGGAACATAATGTAAGTAATGCCTCCTATGATGATTGATTTAGGAAAACATCTAACAATTTTTTGTTATAATTCCCAGTTGCGTAATCGTTATCTGCGTAATACTCTTGCTGCACGCGAATTTGTTTCTGGACACTGTCACATTTTAGTTTTAATTAATTCATGTAATTTGATTAAAAGGTTTATTAATCTTGCTACTACAGTAATCTCTTTTATGCTGTATAGGGTGACAGGATTTCTCGTTTATTATGTTTCTCTGTTTATGTTTCTACTATTTTTAAAGACGATTAGATCTAACAAGCTTATGGCTTTATTTTCTTCAACTGTGAAGTTGGTTTTGGGATGTTTTCTTGTTAAATCTAGCTTCTAGGTGTTCGCTGTCCGGCTTGTCTCATTTACGAATGAGTCGTCGATCTAACTCGCGTAATATATGATTCTTCCTGCGATATGGCGGCAATTAGTGACGAATTTCTTTTCGAGCTCTGTAGTAAACTTTTCATGAGACAGTTTCCCATCGCTAGACCATCGTTATTTCTATAAGATTTATTGTTGAAAGTAAATAAGTTGAGGCTTAACGTAAATTCAAGCAGATCTAAAATTTCATGTGTTTCCATGAGCTGCCTATTGGCTTCTGTCTCGGGTTCTTCGGCCGACTTTCATCTAATGATTTTTCTGACGTTTCGAATTGGTGTTCAAAACACTGTTTTGAACACCAATTCATTGTACTATTTGGTGTGATGAATGACAGCTTGTTGTTAACGTGGAATAATATAATGTAATGCAGATGTCTAGAAAAAGTAGTACGAGTACAGTATTCGTAGCATATCAAGTCGAAACAGTGCAAACCACTATGAAATGGAACGAACACATAGGGTACATGCAGGAAAGCTGAATGATCGACTTCGGTTTACTGGCAGTTTTCTGGGAAAGTGTAGCTCATTTACGAAGCAGAAAACTTGTGTATCCTAGTCTTGAATTCTGTTCGCGATCTCAAATTGGTATCCCAGGAGCAAAGACGGTATTCTTTTCGTGAAACACTGCTGAGAAACATTACGCAACATATTCGCAAAATGGTTCAAATGGCTCTGAGCGCTATGAGACTTATCATCTGAGGTCATCAGTCCCCTAGAACTTAGAACTACTTAAACCTAACTTACCTAAGGACATCATACACATCCATGCACGAGGCAGTATTCGAACCTGCAACCGTAGCAGACGCGCGGTTCCAGACTGAAGTGCCTAGAACCGCTCGGTCAAAGGGGCTGGCCGAACATATTCGCATTCTGTTACTCTACATTAACCTCAGCTGTTTGCGAAACAAAACAATTTGAGCGAGACCAGGACCCGCTTATCGCGAGTGGTTATCCGAGCACGTCTCCAGGACTTCCATATGTCACGTAGTAACTCTGTGTAAACACAGACACTGTAACCATCAATGACGTAACCACGCCTCGACGGGCTAAAATGACGATATAATATTTGCATCCCTGTATGGGAGTCATTAATAGAGCGGGCTAATGGTCGTGACTAGTTTACATATGGAAGTTTACACTGGTCCTGTGGGCGTGGTCGGATAATCGGAGTACATAAGGCGACCGCCGCCCGTTGGTGGCGAGCGGTTCTAGGCGCTTCAGTGTGGAACCGCGTGACCGCTATGGTCGCAGGTTCGAATCCTGCCACGGGCATGTATGTGTGTGATGTCCTTAGGTTAGTTAGATTTAAGTAGGTCTAAGTTCTAGGGGACTGATGACCTCAGATGTTATGTCCCATAGTGCTGAGAGCCATTTGAACCATTTTGATAAGGCGACCGTTCGCGATAGCCGGGAATCTGGATTTGAGTATCCGTCCGGCAAGAATATTCATGTGTCGCAAACCGCTGATGTCTATGTAAAGTCGCAGAATGCGAATCTATTGCGTGATGTTTACCACAGCTGTTAATACATCTACATATTCATTTATACTCCGTAAGCCACCCAACGGTGTGTGGTGGAGGGCACTTTACGTGCCACTGTCATTACCTCCCTTTCCTCTTCCAGTGGCGTATGGTTCGCGGGAAGAACGACTGCTGGAAAGCCTCCGTGCGCTCTCGAATCTCTCTAATTTTGCATTCGTGATCTCCTCGGGAGGTATAAGTAGGGGGAAACAATATGTTCGATACCTCATCCAGAAACGCACCCTCTCGAAACCTTTACAGCAAGCTACACCGCGATGCAGAGCGCCTCTCTTGCAGAGTCTGCCACTTGAGTTCGCTAAACATCTCCGTAACGCTATCACGGTTACCAAATAACCCTGTGACGAAACGCGCCGCTCTTCTTTGGATATTCTCTATCTCCTCCGTCAACCCGATCTGGTACGAACCCCACACTGATGAGCAATACTCAAGCATAGGTCGAACGAGTGTTTTGTAAGCCACCTCCTTTGTTGATGGACTACATTTTCTAAGGACTCTCCCAATGAATCTCAACCTGGCACCCGCCTTACCAACAATTAATTTTATATGATCATTCCACTTCAAATCGTTCCGCACGCATACTCCCAGATATTTTACAGAAATAACTGCTACCAGTGTTTGTTCCGTTGTCATACAATCATATAATAATGGATCCTTCTTTCTATGTGTTCGCAATACATTACATTTGTCTATGTTAAGGGTCAGTTGCCACTCCCTGCACCAAGTGCTATCCCTGCAGATCTTCCTGCATTTCGCTGCAATTTTCTAATGCTGCAACTTCTCTGTATACTACAGCATCATCCGCGAAAAGCCGCATGGAACTTCCGACACTAGCCAGTGACAGTGTCAGTTCCGCATGTCTGAGGGACGTAGTATTATGAAGTTGCATACACAGTATAAACACAGTCGTTGTAGCCAGTAATGAACTATTCTCTAAACAGAGAAATAGCATTTATGACTGACTGCGGAAGAATTCCACCGCCACTAAAAGTAAATCTGCCGTGAACGATGCGAATAAGATAACAGATATTAGTAATCGAACCTCCTAACTGGGATGAATCTAAGAACACTACTTAAAATGATTCCACGGGTTGGAGGTGTTTGCCGAATGTGTACTGAAACAGTTTAGCGGGACAGAGGCGCTGCCCGCGAGTGGTGGGGCCGCGTGCCGCCGCCAGCTGCGCAGCCCGTCCCAGCCCGGCGAGGCCACGCAGGTGTCGGCGCGGCGCGGCGCGGCGCGGCGGCGGATTTGCACGCGTAGCCCCGCCGCCGCTATCGGCCGTCGTAATCTGTGCCTGCCGGCCTGTCGGCCGCGCCGTGTCCAACATGTGTATTGAATGGAAATTAGGTCCCGATGGGGATCGAACTCTTGTACCCGTACTCTGGTTCTACACGTGCACTTAACGTTCGACGTCGTCAGACTTAAATTCTCACTTTGCCGTTACCTTGTTAGGGTCAGAAGACAATTTTACACTGTCAGTCGATAAACGGCTGCGAATTACAACAGTTTATCGTTTCTGAACTTTAATATGTTCTGCCTTCTCTATTCGGAGCACTTAATGTTTCCGTGCCTGTCAGTTATACACTGCCGGAATAAAAATTAGTACACCTGGACAGACGACTTTGTTTTTGATCCGATGACAGCATATGCCACTTGAGGAGAAGCAGATGTAGTGATAATGATTTCAGCGTTGCCCACCAACAAATAGTGCGCCGGCCAGGGTGGCCGAGCGGTTCTAGGCGCTACAGTCTGGAACCGCGCGACCGCTACGGTCGCAGGTTCGAATCCTGCCTCGGGCATGGATGTGTGTGATGTCCTTAGGTTACTTAGGTTTAATTAGTTCTAAGTTCTAGGGGACTGATGACCTCAGACGTTAAGTTCGACAGTGCTCAGAGCCATTTGAACCATTTGGTTTGGGTTGTGTTGTGTTGGGGGAGGAGACCAGACAGCGAGGTCATCGGTCTCATCGGATTAGGGAAGGATGGGGAAGGAAATCGGCCGTGCCCTTTCAAAGGAACCATCCCGCCATTTGCCTGGAGCGATTTAGGGAAATCACGGAAAACCTAAATCAGGATGGCCGGACGCGGGATTGAACCGTCGTCCTGAACCATTTGAACCAACGTATAGTGCAGTGGCGTGGTTGCTATCTGTGTCTATCGTTTAGTAGGGGCTGCTCACAGCCGGGACGCTCAGTGTGGTGCAGACGTGTGAAACAAGCAGGCAACTAAGTCACGGAGAGGCACTAGTGTTTCCTACAGCCCACTGAATGAGTTTGAAAGGGGTCGAATTGTGGTCTTCCGAGCGGCTGGATGGTTCGTTTGGAGAATCACCACACAAACTGGACGTGCTGCGTCAGTTGTGCAACGATGCTGCTGTCAGTGATCACGTCAACATTCTGATACCTGTGGACGAGTTCCTGGATCTCTACGCAGCACAGACTCCTGCCAGGATCGTCGTATTGTAAGGGAAGCAGCGGCTGATTGTAAAGCTACCACAGCATAGATAAGAGGCCTTATGAGCCGAGACGTGTCAACACGAGCTGCTGCGAACCGGTTATTAGCTATGGAAATACCGGTATGCACATCTCTACCTCGTCTTTCACTCATGTTACAGCATCGACGTACACAGCTCGACTGACCTCATGCTCTGGGATACGATAAGCTACAACTCTCGTTCGACTTTGGTGTTTCTGGAGGGGACATTGACCAGCGCATGATACATTCAGAATGTTTTTAGGCCCTTTCATTTGGCGTTCTTGCATCAGAAAGACGATGCGTTGTTCCAGCAGGATAATGCTCACGCACACACTCGCCGCGAAACTCAATCTGCTCAGCTAAACGTGCAGCAGCTTCCCTTAGCCGGCCGTTGTGACCGAGCGGTTCTAGGCGCTTCAGTCTGGAACCGCGCTACCGCTACGGTCGCAGGTTCGAATCCTGCCTCGGGCATGGATGTGTGTGATGTTATTAGGTCAGTTAGGTTTAAGTAGTTGTAAGTCTAGGGGACTGATGACCTCAGATGTTAAGTCCCATAGTGCTTAGAGCCATTTGAGCCATTTGAACCAACTTCCCTGGTCTCTAATCGAGCACGTGTGGGATATAATGGGACGGGAATTGACTCGTGCTACTAGCAGCCAACAACTCTTATAGAATTACGTCAACTGGTCGAGCAGCCGTGGCATAACATATACCACGACAGCATTCGCCAACTGTACGATCGAATGGATGCATTACCGCCCGTAGAGACTATACCGTGGGCTCGGTACCTGGACTTCAGAAAAACTTGTGCCGTTGGTCTGTAAATGTAATCATTTCAGGTACTCCTTATGTGCTGTTGCAACATTAAATCTTGAGTAAACTGGAAACCTCTAAAAGGGTGTACTAATATTTCTACCGGAAGTGTATTTCTATTCGCCTTAAGAGAGTCGTCTTGTGGAAACCTGATACCCTTCAATTAGATTACGGTTCTTTTATTGTATGAATGATTTGTTGATAGTAATTACAAAGATTTGAAAACGGCAGTACGTTATTATGTCAGTCCCTCTCGCAATTAGTGTGCACTGTCATCCACAGAGACATGTAATTAGCTCCTTAGCCAGTTATGAATATGGGGCGAGGAGAGGCCACAGTTCCAAATGCTATGAACGTGTGTCAACGATGACTTCATATTGCGAAATACTTAACTAATGTGATTGTTACGTGAGTTACCAAAGGGAGTGGCTGTGGTACGATGAACAAAAATCCTTGATAACTTTGTTTACCTTATTTTTTTCTCTCGGCCTTCACAGGCGAGGTTTGGCAGGAATAGGCACAACAAGCCGCATTCAACCACTATATTTGTTTATATCAAGAGAAGTAGGTTCAAAATATTAAAATTAATGAAACACTGTACTGGGTTTTTAAACTATTAAAATAATGACTACCCACAGAATGTACCAAAAATTGACCGTTAGATGAATTAATGATAAGGCAGAATAAGAATCGCACTGTACAACATGGGAAAGACCTGTAATGCGAAGCGACCATTTGACAAAGCAGAGGTATGAGATATTAATAGAACAGAAGGGTTGTTATTAAGCATTGGGGCAGAGGATAATAGGGGAAATGCGATATTAAATAATATGTAGACAGGATTAGGTAGATAGCGACAGTGGGAAATGTCGAGGGAGTTCAGATGTCAGAGGAGGGCACGGAGTACGTTAGATCTGTTAGGAAGGGTAAATGTTAGGGTTCATTTCATTGCCTCTGACAAAGGATCTGTTACAGTGGCGTAGAAAGTATGAAAGAAGAGTGTGTAGGTAAAGTGTCCCTGCAATATGTTGGTAAAAGCGCAGCAGCATACCAGATTTAATATTAGAGGGTAAACAATTGGGTTGTTGGCTTCGAGTTTGTAGTGTATCTTCATCTCGGAATCCATCGTGAGGGGACTCTAGTCGAAGTGATAAGAAGGTAAAGAATTCGTGCAGGGGAAGGTAAGTGAATGCCGAAAGTAAGGTGGAGTGTGTGGCCTTCAAAGGTTTGGAAAGAATGGTAGAAATTTGGTAAAGTGGATATCCAGTCTACATCGAGGTAGTAAAGGTGAGAGAGATAATAGCTTTGTAGCTGTGGAAGTTTGGAACCCCCATATTGGGCCAACTGCTAGTTTTAGTCTACAGGCATTATGTGCCTTCTGTTGGATAGTTAAGGGGTGAAAAATGTCGAATTTTTTGCATACTACGTTGACGGAGTAGGAGTTAGCTACGCTAGAGTTTTTCGTTAGAGCTAAGACTACTCTGGTTAAGACCGCCCAAGTTAACAGGACGAGGCTGATTCTGGTTGACGTGTTTATGGGAATTATATTTTGGTTTTACAATAGAACCGTTTGTCAGAGGACTGTGAGTGTGCACTTACGTGGAGCAGCTGACTGCAGTATAAAATATTGTCCTACTTAGTATAAATGTATTTTAAACCTAAATATTTCTATTAACCCCCATGTAACTGGGCTTAGATTTCACCCAGTACAAGCCCTGAGGGTGGTGTAAAACATTTTCGAACCGTTTCCATTTATCATTTTATACCAAGGTAGCAACGTCAGAATACAGTAAGAATATGCAGAACGACCTGCAGAGAATTGATGATTGGTGCAGACTGGACGTAAATAAATGTAACATATTGCGCATACATAGGAAAAGAAATCCACTACTGTACAGCTACACTATTGATGACAAACAGCCGGCCGCGGTGGTCTAGCGGTTATAGGCGCTCACTCCGGAACCGCGCGACTGCTACGGTCGCAGGTTCGAATACTGCCTCGGGAATGGATGTGTGTGATGTCCTTAGATTAGTTAGGTTTAAGTAGTTCTAAGTTCTAGGGGCCTGATGACCACAGATGTTAAGTCCCATAGTGTTCAGAGCCATTTGAACCATTTTTTGATGACAAACAGCTGGAGAGAGCGTCTGCCGTAAAATATCAGGCCGCAACAGCGACCACAAGTGGAATGACCATATAAAACAGATAGTGAGAAAAGCAGATACCAGACTCAGATTCATCGGAAGAATCTTAAGGAAATGTAACTCATCCATGAATTATAGAGGAGGTAGAGAAGATCCAACGAAGAGCAGCGCGTTTCATCTCGGGATCGTTTAGCGGGTGAGAGAGCGTTATGGAGATGTTAAACAAGCTCCACTGGCAGACGTTACAAGAGAGGCGGTGGCATCACAGAGAGAGTTACTACGGAAATT
This sequence comes from Schistocerca cancellata, assembly GCF_023864275.1. Classification (NCBI taxonomy): domain Eukaryota; kingdom Metazoa; phylum Arthropoda; class Insecta; order Orthoptera; family Acrididae; genus Schistocerca; species Schistocerca cancellata. The sequence goes on from NC_064628.1 coordinate 486,527,674, forward strand.
TCGGAACAGCACTTTTCAGGAGGAGTCGGGCAACATATTACTTCCCCCCACATACATCTGACGTATTGACCATGAGTAGAAAATTCGAGAAATTAGAGCCAGTACAGAGGATTACCGATCATCATTCTTCCCATGTACTATTCTCGAGTGGAAGTGGGTTGGAGAGATCAGATAATGGTACCGAAAGTACCCTCCGCCACACTCCATTAGGTAGCTTGCCGAGTATGATGAAAGATCATCCATTCCAGTACAACGAACAAGCAATGACAGATGCAAATGAAGGTATATGAGTGAAATAGCAATTCGTGGTGAAAGGATACCAATAATGAGATTCGTTTATGTGTTTGGTATTCTCAGTGAAAGTGAGGATGAATAACAGGGCATTTGTTGACTGGAGTGAACAGTCTAACATGCACAGAATATGAGGGAGGAGTAAACCGAAGAAAGGCGAAAGAAATAATGAGCAGAAGAAATAAGTTTATAGATGTACTACTTAACAGAAAAATTGAGGACGGCGTAGTAGACGAAATGATGAAATTCAGCTTACTTGGAAGCAAAAAAAGCATGATGGACTAATCACGGAATGTATAAGAAGCAGACTACCATAGGAAACGCGGGTATTACTTGCTAGAAGAAATCTGCTTGTATCAAACACAGATCTTAATTTGAGAAAGAAATTTGTGAGACTGTATGTTTGTAGCATAGCTTTGTATATAAGTGAACTGCAGACTGGCGGAGCCGAGAAAAAGAAAATGTAAATGTTTGAAATGTAAATAAGAACGCTGAATATAAAGTGGGCGAAGATGACAAATGAGAGTATCTTCAGGCGAATCTGTGAAACACGTAATATGTGAAAAACACTGACCAAAAAAGAGGACAGGGTAGTAGGGTATTGTTAAGACGTCAAAGAGCAAGTTCCATGGGACTGGAGAGAGCTGTACAGGAGAAGACAGATATCGGAACACATATGAAAAATAATCGAGGGTGTTGGATGTAGCTGCTGATGTGAGATGAAGAGGTTGGCACAGAAAAAAAAACCGACAGGCTGCTTCAAAGGAGATTGAACGACAGGTTAGATACACTACTTCAATGTCTTATATTCTTTATAATCTGAGTACTTCTTTCTTGGACTTCCATTCTTAGGAATGGATGGTAAATATGAACTGCTCAGATATGTTTTGCACCGCTCTAATGACTTCCATAGTTCGTGTTGTTTAGTCTAAATCAGGGCGGCCGTGCCATAGTGCTCAGGCTGGCTGCACATTTCCCCCAAGGAAGAGGGTGAAACTGTGAATGCGCCATTTTTAGATGGCAATGCAGTCGCACTGCACACAACTTGATTTCATTTTCATATTTGTGAACAACATACATCACAAACTAAACAAATTTTCAGTATTATTTTCAGCGTAATGACGAAATAATGTAATTTTTATCTGGTACAAACTATCTGCATTCGTACAGACGCAGCCAGTTTCGCAAAACTAGTTGCCAGGCAGTTGTGACTTGCTTAGTTGCATAATCTAAGAAAGGTCTTTGGCAAACATATGCTGATCGAAGTAATGTAGCACTTTTGGAACGTCCCTATGGAGACGTGGAAACCTTACCTGAGGAAAATGATGTAGATATCCTAGACAGATTTACCGTAAAAGGATTTGTCTCTAAAATTGGAATTACATAACATACCAATCAGTTAGATGAGGACACGCACGGAGGCGCTCTTAACCCAAAATTGCAGTCGGTCTCGAAAACAGCTCGAGAACAGATGAAAAATTGGCAGTGTCGTCAAATCGTTTAAAAACCATCGTTGTAAGTCTTTCTAGGCCACAATGAATTCCTCTTTCCTTTAACGCCAGTGAGCTTAGGGAACTGGACCGTGTTTGTCAGAATTTGTGCCTTCTAGAATGCTATTTCCTTTTTAAACCGTCCCCCTCAAAATAGAAATAAGTTATTTCTCACCTTGCAGTGTCGTAGTGGGACGTGCTCAGTGAAGTCCACTTAAAATGCGAGATCTGCCCTCCATGTCGATTGTTCTAATTTCTGTTCCTGCATTCCCTTTTCCTTATAAATTCATCAATAGCGAGTTTTAAACAGTAAAATCGTTCAACACATGCCCCTTCACTTAACCGATGTAATTTGCGATAGTATATAAAGTCTCCACACTCCTAGTTCATTTACATCGAAAACCTTTGCAACTGATATTGGAATAACGCTTGGGAACAATGGACAGCGTCTTTTGATCGCTGTAATTTTTCGCTCTTTAATTGTCAACTAAATCTTTAAATTCCTTCTGAAGGTACTGTAATATCACTTCATAGCATATTTGCAGCACCCATTGATTGCATAATAAGTATTGAGAATCCTCATCCCTCTTTTCTGCTATTCCCATTCGTTTTTAAAGTCTTGTAACGATAAACTGCTAGACTGCCTCTTTTTGTGCAAGCAGCCACTCGACCTGTCAGTGTCTTTCGTGCCACGAACAAATAGCGAAGGTTGAACAGTGCTAACACCACGATCCTGCCAAAATGAAGAGAGTTCTAAAAATGCTACACCGCAATACTAAATGAAAGGTTACGTTGTACGGGTACACTTTAGGAAACGACCGAACAAAGTAGAAACAGGCCGAGTCTCGGCACGCATGCGGTCCGCAAGTCCGGCTCGTGTGCGTTTTGGCATACCATAGCTGGTCCTGGTCTAAATACTCTAGTAACAAACAATTTTTTTCTGTAAAGCTTAAATGTCGAAATGAAACTTTATGGGTGGAGGGGTCTTGTTATGTTACTCGAGTGACTAAAAAATCGATTCAAATTTATAAAGAATTCGGCAATGTGAGTCACTTACTAGTGTGATGTTGCCCCCCTTTTGCTTGGATGCATACTCCAATTCCTAAGAGTGTCATAAAGCCGTTGTATCCTCTTCTGGGGCAACCTGGCCCACAACTGTTGTAACTGGTCCTTCACGTCCCGGATCCCAGCACTGGGAAGAAGATGACGTTCGAGCTGGTCCCACACACGTTCCATTGGGGGAAGATCTGAGGATCTTGCTGACCACGGGAATATCTCAAGAAATTCATGCAGACATATGCTACTTGTGGGGAATCATTTTAGTGTTGAAAAATGGCACCATGATACAGTCGCATGAGAAGTCAGACATGAGGGCACAGTATGTCCATGACGTACCGTTATACCGTCACAGTTCCCTCAATCACTACCAGCCGTTTTCTGAAGTCATACGGTGTACCACGACGCCTGGAATAACACCGCTGTACCTCTTCAAAACATTCAAGGAATGGGATCCTTATCCATGTCGCTGTCATTCTCACCGACAGTGATCATCTGAGTTGTGTAGAACCGCGATTCACTACTGAACACAATGTGAAGCAATTCGTGAACAGTCCATGCTTGTCGGTTATCGCAACACTCCAGACTGACCTGTTTGTGTCGCGATGCTAATGGCAAGCTAAGCATAGGAAGGTAATTTCCTAGTCCTAGCTGCTAGTCTCCGACGAACAGAGCGAGAGGCACAGAATGTATCAGGGAGTCCACTGCTTGTTTCCGCACGGCAGGCTCAAATGTGAAAGAATTACTTCAGAATGCTCCAAAAATACGGATGCTGCAGGGTTCGACGAACCGGGCAAACGGAGGCACTGGATGAGGCCTCTTTCAGACTCTCTCAGGTGCTGATAACGCTGTCTCATATGAGTATGCGACATCTCCGCATCCTTAACAGTGATCACTCAACATTTCACGATGTTAATGCCTCTCACATTCCCTACCAGGCCTGGTAATAACAATACACATTAAAAACACTAATGCACTCTGGTTGGCAGTCCACCAGTCACGGAGGGTTGAAACACCACTAACGTACAAGATTGGCAATTTTTTGCAGAAGCTCGACATTTAATGCGAACTTCAATGCGAGATGCTTAAAATAGTTTACACAACGAAACTTTGTCTCCAAACCTGGTAGAAAAGCCAAAGAGTCGTATGTGAAGTATGCTAGCGGCAAAACACAATCAATGCCTTAGCTGCGGAATAGCAATGGAAATACTATCTACGATAGTGTTGCAAAGCAGATTTACCAAACACAGCCTTCCGAAATTCCTTCACCAAAGAAGACGAAGTAAATATTCCAGAATTCAAATCAAGAACAGCTGCCAACATGAGTAACGTAGAACTAGATATCCTCGAAGTAGTGAAGCCACTTAAATCACTTAACAAAGCAAGTCTCCCGGTCCATGCTGCATACCTGTTAGGTTCCTTTAAGAGTATGCTGATACAATAGCTCCATACTTAACAATCATATACAACCGTTCGCTCGACGAAAAATCCGTACTCAAAGACTGGAAAGTTGCACAAGTCACAGCAATATTCAAGAAAGGTAGTAGGAGTAATCCACTAAATTACAGGCCCATATCATTAACGTCGCTATGCAGCAGGATTTTGGAACATACATCATATTCGAACATTATTCATTACCACGAAGAGAACTGTCTAATGAGACACAGTCAACAAGGATTTAGAAAACTTCGTTCTTGTCAAACACAACTAGCTCTTTAGTCAACGAAGTTTTGAGTGGTTTTGACAAGAGGTATCAAATTGATTACGTATTTCTAGATTTCCAGAAGGCTTTTGCAACTGTACTACACAAGCGGTTTGTAGTGAAAATGCGTGCTCATTTAGTACCGTCTCAATCATGTGACTGGATTCGTGATTTCCTGTCAGAGAGGTCACAGTTGTTAGTAATTGACGGAAAGTCATCGAGTAAAATAGAAGTGATTTCTGGCGTCCCCAAGGCAGTGTTATAGGCCCTTTGCTGTTTCTTATCTATATAAACGTTTTAGGAGACTATCAGAGCAGCCCTCTTAAGTTCGTTGCAGATGATGCTGTCCTTTATCGACTTTAAAAGTCATCAGAAGCTCAAAACAAATTTCAAAACGGTTTAGAAATGATATCTGTATGGTGCAAAAATTCTCAATTGGCCCTAAATAGTGAAAAGCGTGACGTCATTCACATGATTGCTAAAAGGAATCCGTTAAACTTCGATTACATGATACACCAGTTAAATCTAAAGGCCATAAATTCAACTACATACCTAGGAATTACAGTTGCAAACAGCTTCAATTGGGAGGAACACACAGAAAATGTGGGGAAGGCTAACCAAGAATTGAGTTTTATTCGCGGGGCACTTAGAAAATATAACTGATCTACGAAAGACACTGCCTGCACTACGCTTGTCCATCCTCTTTCGGAGTACTGCTGCGAGATCTGGGATCCTTACCAGATAGGATTAACGGAGTGTATCGAGAAAGTTCATACAAGGGCAGCACGTTTTGTATTACCGCGAAATAGGGAACAGACTGTCAATGACACGATACAGGATTTGGGATGGACATCATTAAAACAAAGGTGTTTTTCGTTGCGTCGGAATCTTCTCACGAAATTTCAATCACCAACTTTCTCCTCCGAATGCGAAAACATTTTGTTGACGCCGGCCTCCCTAGGGAGAAACGAGTATCGTTATAAAACAAGGAAAATCAGAGCTCGCGCGTAAAGATATAGGTGTTCGTTTCCTCCACGCGCTGTACGAGACTGGAATAATAGAGCATTATTGTGAAGCTTATTTGATGAACCCTCTGTCAGGCACTTAAATGTCGTTTGCAGAGTAGTCATGCAGACGTAGATATTAACCGATAGTGTGTGTGTGTACGAAGCTGCATGGACATTTGGCAGTCTCTTCTTGGTGCTTCATTTTTTGGTCAGGCCTCCCTTCTAGTACTGTGCACCTCCTGTTTTAAATTACTGCGTTAAACAAACAAATTTAGCTGTTAGTCGCGGACCCTGACATGGACGCCAGCAGAACTCTGCTTTGCGGCTACGGAGGTCGTGCCTGCGAGTACTCCGCCTCGCCCCGCTCTGCCCCGATCGCTGGCGCCAGCAAGGTGTGTGGCCGCGCGCCGCGGTCATTTACATATAAATCGAATACAATTGCCGCCAGCTGATCGACGCTTCTCACCTCGCTGGCAGGGCGAGGTGCCGTCGTAAACGCCGGAAAGGGAACGACGTTACCATTCAAGAACCGTCTCTACAGCAGACGCTCCTCCACCTTTCAACATTTATTTGTTATAGCGATCTCTTTTCCTATGAATCATTTAAGAGTCCTCACATCTCTACGCTTTCCTTTCATAAACCCCTTCCACGAAAAACTGGAGAAAATTTATCTCCTTGAAAGTGAAAGACTAGGTCAAATGTGCACTTAATAACATTGTGATCTTCTTCCGGTCAACGCATTCTGTCTAACGTTTCTCCAGTGGAATGGTTCTATCTCGTAAATTCTGCAGAATATACATCTCCTGAATGAGATTTTCACTCTGCAGCGGAGTGTGCGCTGATATGAAACTTCCTGACAGATTAAAACTGTGTGCCGGACCGAGATTCGAGCTCGGGACTTTTGCCTTTCGCGGGCAATTGCTCTACCAACTGCGCTACCCAAGCACGACTCACGCTCCGTCCTCACAGCTTACTCCCGAGTTCGAGTCTCGGACCGGCACACAGTTATAATCTGCCAGGAAGTATACATATCCTGCTTCCACAACTTCTTCAGTGGTCTCAGAACATTTTGTAGCCACAAATTTCTTTACATGGAGTGGGTGATGGTTAGAAGTTTCCAGATTTGATAAATCATCACCGTTGAGCCGTGCGTGGCTCGTGTTCGTGCCATATCTCAATTGACATCCTGTTTTTACTGTACTATCAACTCGTTATGTTAATATCAATTACTGGTGTCACTGAGTTGCCGCCTTGCCTGCCCGTGAGCGGCAGCAGCGTTGCTTATCGATATAAGCCCTGGTGTATTATCTTTGCTGACTGATATTACTTTCCGGTTGTCGTGTGTTCGGAGCTAGTTCGGATCTGCCAGTGAGTTGGGACGCGCTAGCAGTGCAGTTTGGACCTGGCAGTGTTTGACTTAGGACGCGGCAGAAGTTCAGTCGGGGCGCGGCTGCACTGAGGTCCGGACAGCCATGACTCGCCCGACGGTTGCCGATACATATCACTTGAGTGCGGACCACCTTGGTTGGTCGTCGTTCGGTCGTCTTGTCGGACGACGTGTTTGTTGGCCGGCGATCGCTTATGGGTTGCCTGCGTGTGCCGACTCGTGATTCGTCCTTATTATTGCACAATCGCTGCCGTTAGTATTCTCTAGTCCTTCTTGCAAGTGTTTGTGAAACTGTATGTAGCTTGTGATGTCGACTGGTCAGTTATTTTAGTGCTGTTCAAATGGCTCTGAGCACTATGGGACTTAACATCTGAGGTCATCAGTCCCCTAGACTTAGAACTACTTAAACCTAACCAACCCAAGGACATCACACACATCCATGCCCGAGGCAAGATTCGAACCTGCGACCGTAGCAGCCCCGTGGACTGAAGCGCATAGAACTGCTCGGCCACCGCGGCCGGACAGAAGATGTTATTTAAGCATGGAGCTCAGTGGTAATTTCTGAGTGACGCGAATTTTACAAGCAGCTGAAGTTAATGTATCCATTTAGATACTGTAATGTCTTGGCACGCAAAGCCTAAGACATCCTCACTGCATCAATTTTTGTAAATAAAATTTATCCATCCGCGAACGAAACTGGATTTAATCCATTTGTAAGAAACGTATACCAGCAATCACTCAAAATGATGTATTTGTTTGAAAGTTCAAAGGAGTGCAGAAACCTCGAGAGCCATGCCAACGAAATATTCTCGAGTTGCGTGGAAATTTATCGGTCACATCAATCCGCTTTTGTGCGATCCTTCCCAACTTGTTTCCGCAATGTGTACGTGTAAGAATTAACTTGGAAGCCATTTTAATTTTTCATGTTGCATATGCCGTGAATTACACGATTTCCTTGTAGCCAGTTTCTGATATCTCAGGACATGAGTTACTAAGTGCAGTAAGGCCATTTTCATCCCGTTTTAACACCGGTTCTGTATGAAAAAGAGGAAAATTTGTTCAGAATCTTTGCAATAGGAGCAGGTTGCTCGAACTAGAATGGGAGGTACGCTGCAGTAGTTGCATTTCGCTCTGCTGTCTTGCCGCCTCCGCCCGACACGCATTTTTCATACGAGCGCCGATTATCTCAATATTTCACACAACCTCCGAAGCATGAAACGAGCGATCACGCGCTACAGCACAATAGAGAGCAGGATAAAATCTCTAGCACTTTAGGCGTACAGTTATTTTATTACCGCACCGCTCGCGAAAAAGCAGCGCGCCACAGATGCGTGGGGAAGGTTTGGCGCGTACGGGGCAATATTTATAAATCACGGCGAACGGCTTTATATAAGCCGATTAATAAGCGGAATATAGCGCCTCGGAAAGAACACAGGTTATTATTTTCGGGGCAGGGTGCGCGCGCCTGGAAAGAGGCGGCCAAGTTTACGAGAGTGGCGGGTCTGGCGATAGCGTGCCAGCGCGTGATATATGCCGAGAATTACCCGCGCCGCAGCGGCCGAGCTGTGGCCGTGCGCCGTGCCGCGCCAGATACGGTATCCTACCCTGTCCTATCCTGTCCGGTCGTTAGCGGCTGCCCGGCAGCGATGTGCCGATCGCACGGACTGAACCTGCCGGCGCGGCCGATAAACTCCCGCGGCTATGGCTAAGCGGGCGCCAGCGCCCAGGCACAATGTATCTCCCACGGCTGTCTATCCGCAGTTCATGGAGCCTGCGAGTTTCAAAGATCTTTTGCAAGAAGCACCTGAAACGTGTCAACTTCCCCTACTTCTTTCATAAAATCCGCTTTGCGTGTTACTTTTTATATATAAACTAACTGAGAACCTAGGTTACCTGGGGAAATACTGTATTTATTTATTCGTCATCTATTAGCCCATCTCCTCCTCGCCTCCCTCTATCTCGTCCTTCACCTCTTTACTGTCATTCCACCATCCCCTCTCTCTGTCCACCTACCACACCCCCTCCCTGTTCATCTACCCTTTATCCTCTCTCTGTTCTTCACCTCTCCCCCCTCCCCCCCTCTACTAGTCCGCTCCTCCGCCCTCTCTCCATTTGCTCCTCCCCTCCTCTCTCTATAAATCTCCTACTATCCCCTCGAATTCCATCTCCTCCTCCCCAATCTTTGTCAGTCTTCCTTCTCCCCTTCTCTGTCAATCTTCTCCCCCTCTCTCTGTTCATCTCCTTCCTTTCCCTTTCTGTGTCCATCTCCTCCGTCCTCTGTGTCCATTTCCTCCTCTTCCCTTTCTCTGCCCACTTTCTCTTTTCCCTCTGTCTGTTCATCTCGTCTTCCCCCTCTCTGCCTACCTCTTCCTCCACTTGCCACTGTCCACCTCCTCTTCAATCCTTTCTTTGTCCATCTCCCCCTCTCTCTTCTCTCTTTCCATTCCACCTCTCCTACCTCTGTCCATATCCTCCTCCTCTCATCTGTGCCTACCTTCCTATCGCTGCCTATCCATCTCCTCTTCTCTCTCCATGCTATCACACACACCTTGATAAGAGGCTGGTAGTTCATGCCCTTACAGCATTTTTTTTCTAAATTTGACTGAAATCGTTCCAGGAATTTAGGATGAGCTTTCCACCAGTGGCTTTGCCCGCATACGCAGATGTCAGACACATTTCACATGTGTTTAACCTATTTCACTCGTATTTGGCACATACATATCACCTGCACATCTAGTGAATTTCGCCCTGCGGTTTCGTTATCACGTGGCCCAAGTTTATGACGTCGTATCTACTGAACTATGTGCTCTCTTCAGCGCTCCAAAAGTGCTTAATTAATTCTGAAAACATATTTTGTTTGTGATATACGTTGCTGAGGAATGTGCCTGCACTGCCATTTAAATGCAATATGTCCACTGTTTTCTCTTCTTCCTCCCCGCACTCAGACAGCGTGGAGAGGCGGTGCGGGAAATACGAAGCGAAGCTAAGTGCTTGGTCACTCGGGTCCAGGCATGACCCGCGAGCCGAAATTTTGGCCACCCCTTCTCTACCCTCTCATATTTTTACGGACGTATTCTCAATCTGTTCATAATTTTTTTTTATCAAGCTGAGGATGATTTTCCCTGTATGTTATAATATTTAGTACCCTCTTCTTGGACAATGATGTTCTTTACTACTTTTCACTTGAGACGGGATTTGTGGCTCCCTGTCCGACAAGGACGATACGCTACATGGCTCGACAACAGGTTAGGCACACACTTTTAATCTGCCAGGAAGTTTCATATCAGCGCACACTCCGCTGCAGAGTGAAAATCTCATTCTGGAAACATCCCCCAGGCTGTGGCTAAGCCATGTCTCCGCAATATCCTTTCTTTCAGGAGTGCTAGTTCTGCAAGGTTCGCAGGAGAGCTTCTGTAAAGTTTGGAAGGTAGGAGACGCGGTACTGGCAGAAGTGAAGCTGTGAGGACGGGGCCTGAGTCGTGCTTGGGTTGCTCAAATGGTAGAGCACTTTCCCACTAAAGGCAAAGGTCCCGAGTTCGAGTCTCGGTCCGACACACTCAGAAAGTTTCGTAACTATGACCTGTACGAAATCAGAAAAGTTAACGAACGTGCTACACGAAGAGCTTTTAATAGCTGTCATTCTTCCATACATGGGACAAGAAGAATGTCGTTACATTACTAAGTCCCGGTGAGGACAGAGTGAGTGGAAGCATTGCGATCAAATACTTGTGATGAAAGACAAAGATCTGCACTGTAAAAATTATCGCCACAAATGTACTCCACGTTGCCAAACCCGCATTGTCTATTTTTACAGGCAGGTTAAAATGTTCAAGAAAAAAAGTTCTCCCTTCTTGTTAGACAAACAGAAATCGCTTCGGGGAAAGTTTCCCACAAAAATACATTATTCAGCTCTGGATCAGTTTAGTGAACCCGCTTTCACAGGATTGATAAATAACGCGTAATTTACACCGATGTTGATCAAAGACACGACATTCTTTATGAATTTATAAAACTGTGTTTTCTGGTATCGCTTCTGAAAAACGTGTGCCTGAAAGGCAACAGCTTTAATTATATGTGCGTGCTGCTCTACGTATTTCTACACTCCTGGAAATTGAAATAAGAACACCGTGAATTCATTGTTCCAGGAAGGGGAAACTTTATTGACACATTCCTGGGGTCAGATACATCACATGATCACACTGACAGAACCACAGGCACATAGACATAGGCAACAGAGCATGCACAATGTCGGCACTAGTACAGTGTATATCCACCTTTCGCAGCAATGGAGGCTGCTATTCTCCCATGGAGACGATCGTAGAGATGCTGGATGTAGTCCTGTGGAACGGCTTGCCATGCCATTTCCACCTGGCGCCTCAGTTGGACCAGCGTTCGTGCTGGACGTGCAGACCGCGTGAGACGACGCTTCATCCAGTCCCAAACATGCTCAATGGGGGACAGATCCGGAGATCTTGCTGGCCAGGGTAGTTGACTTACACCTTCTAGAGCACGTTGGGTGGCACGGGATACATGCGGACGTGCATTGTCCTGTTGGAACAGCAAGTTCCCTTGCCGGTCTAGGAATGGTAGAACGATGGGTTCGATGACGGTTTGGATGTACCGTGCACTATTCAGTGTCCCCTCGACGATAACCAGTGGTGTACGGCCAGTGTAGGAGATCGCTCCCCACACCATGATGCCGGGTGTTGGCCCTGTTTGCCTCGGTCGTATGCAGTCCTGATTGTGGCGCTCACCTGCACGGCGCCAAACACGCATACGACCATCATTGGCACCAAGGCAGAAGCGACTCTCATCGCTGAAGACGACACGTCTCCATTCGTCCCTCCATTCACGCCTGTCGCGACACCACTGGAGGCGGGCTGTACGATGTTGGGGCGTGAGCGGAAGACGGCCTAACGGTGTGCGGGACCGTAGCCCAGCTTCATGGAGACGGTTGCGAATGGTCCTCGCCGATACCCCAGGAGCAACAGTGTCCCTAATTTGCTGGGAAGTGGCGGTGCGGTCCCCTACGGCACTGCGTAGGATCCTACGGTCTTGGCGTGCATCCGTGCGTCGCTGCGGTCCGGTCCCAGGTCGACGGGCACGTGCACCTTCCGTCGACCACTGGCGACAACATCGATGTACTGTGGAGACCTCACGCCCCACGTGTTGAGCAATTCGGCGGTACGTCCACCCGGCCTCCCGCATGCCCACTATACGCCCTCGCTCAAAGTCCGTCAACTGCACATACGGTTCACGTCCACGCTGTCGCGGCATGCTACCAGTGTTAAAGACTGCGATGGAGCTCCGTATGCCACGGCAAACTGGCTGACACTGACGGCGGCGGTGCACAAATGCTGCGCAGCTAGCGCCATTCGGCGGCCAACACCGCGGTTCCTGGTGTGTCCGCTGTGCCGTGCATGTGATCATTGCTTGTACAGCCCTCTCGCAGTGTCCGGAGCAAGTATGGTGGGTCTGACACACCGGTGTCAATGTGTTCTTTTTTCCATTTCCAGGAGTGTATTTCGATTGCTCCTGCGACAAATATGCACTAGCACGGAAAGAGATAGGAAATAAGTAAAGTAAGTAATCTACACTGCAGATAACGGATTACACATTTGAAGAAAGTTTGCTAATACAGAAGCTGAGTTTGAACTCGCAACTCCAGTGTGTTAGCCGTGAGTCTTAACTCGTGCGCTCCTCTCGGTCGGTCGGAAACAGGATGAACGTGACAGCCACAGGGTGTACGCGAAAACTTAGAAATTGATTTACCCGGAAACAAGAGGCCCTCGCATGAAAAGCCGCTAAGTAGGTACTCGGAATAGGTCTCTCTACAACACACTTAAGACTTTTCGAAATCCGTGATTGACAGGTCTAATGGTCCCCTTGTTAGACTAAACTAGCGCGATCAGGGAATACGTGTATTCCGATGTCACTACCATCAAACCAATATCGTTCTCCTTTCTGCGTAAGGGCAATATCATCTGTAAAGGATTTTTTTTAATTACCGCTACCAGTCACAAACTTTGTCAACTATTGTATTACTTATTTATTTAGCGACATGTTTAGAGGGTTAAACCTCATCTTCAGGCAAAACGGCATTACAAAAACAACTATGCAGTAAGGTCATACTGATATTTCATTGTCTTTTCGTAAATTTTGTGGTCATCCTGTGGAAGAAGAGAAAACTTAGTAAGGGGCCATGTCACTTTGGGAACTGGACTGATGTTAGCACGAAAATGTTGTGTAACGGTCACTCACTTTGTTCTTCTGGCGTGGCAGTTTAGTTGTGATGTGTTGCGGTGTTTCCATTTCCGTGGCTCTCTTGGTCACTGTTCACAAATTGTCACTAAGATAGCAGTAACTTGGAAACACGATCACAAACGGTTCTGTAATGCAGTGGACAAGATGGTGGTCGAAATACAACTGGTTTCAATTTGCTATTCTTTTGTCGATTTATGTGGTGTCAGATGTTCACATGTCTTCTGCAGGTCTTGTTATCGTATTACAGATGAGCAATATCATCTTCCTAATGCTACCTTATACTGAACATGGTTGACGCATTGCGGTTTTGGGACATACTGTTGGAACATATCAAATACTCATATTAGGTTCTTTGCAAGGTCGCTAATGGGACCCCAAAATAAAACCAATGTCTGAAAACAATGTTACATTTATTAATATTGATGCTCATTAAGTATATGTTTGACACCTACAATTGAACAACATATTAGTGAACGGAGTGATTACAATTTTCACAATTTCAGTAATAAAAGTTGCAGTGTTAATGCAGTATCTCAGTGAAACCACATATCCAAGGCCAAATAAGCTTTGACTACGAAACTGACTAACACGAGAACCGCACCTACTCGTCATCAACGATTCCGTCCATATTTTTGGTAGCCCTGAATGCACAGATTGTCCATAAATGAAAGTGACGGAAGTGAGAGTCCAAGGTGGCCAAGCATTTAGAAAAAATAGCATTTTTAGCGCGGATCGGGTGCGGCACGAGCCATTCGTATGGGAATAGATTCCAGAATGCTGCTGGCGCAAAGGTAAGAGTACAGAATAGTAATCCGATGGTCGTGGAGCTAAGTACCTGGTAGCGAACTTTTTAATTCACTACAAATTTTCAGTTTTTATGTTACCGAAATAATGCTCAGTATATTATATTTATTAAAATTCCCATAAAATGTATGAAAAGTAAAATGTGGGACTGCAAATAAATTTCTAAGTGAGGAGCCCACGAGGACTCTGAAATTCACTTTCAAAGAAAGGATTGCCATTAAAACATACAGGATTTCGTATGCGGTCAGTTGAATTTTGACCTTCGAGAACGTCTCAGAAGTTGCACGCGAACAGTAGGTTCCCTTTACAGATAAAATTGGCCTACCGTTGGACACTTCCTTGTTGACTCTCGACCGAGTAATGTGAATTTTTCATAAAAGTTATGAAAACACAGTGAGAATATCGTGAATAATATCGAGACGATAGAAAAAGCCTAATAGTCCACGTGAAAACATTAATGTGCCTGCAACGTAAGCAGAAGAAGGAAATCACGCATGTATTGATAGCGTGCACAGTGAAGCGTCGAAGCAACGACTGAAAACGGTGCTGAGTTATAGTTTACATTCGGATCATATCAGAAAGCTCCTCGGCAACAGCCTAAGAACACATTCAATTTGGAGGTAAAATAAACGAGAAACCTGTGGAAGTTTTATTGGTGTATAGTTTTTGGGCGACGATGAGTAAAATTACGAATTTTTATGTGAAAAAGAGACTGCCGCTATTGAGGAAACCTTTGCTGCGGGCTCTTATCCCCAATTACGACTAAGATTTTGCTATTAGCACCGACCAAATAGCTAAGTCCAGAATTCACATTCGTCGACGTCAATCTAAATACTCTTTCTAACGTCGTGTATAATAAAATATTTACTTTCGTATGTTCTCTTTCCAGCCTGCTAGTACCAATCGATATGTAACCCAAAAATGGACGATGGGTGGTGCCAAAATTTCTTGTGAAACGCTAGGAGACGAAAAAATCAATCCATTCACGTACATCGTAATATGCTGCAACCATTTTTGGAAAATTATTGCCAACAGTGTACGCATGATGGAAAGGATTAAGAGAGCAGTGGATGAGCACGCTGCAAAATGTCATTACTTCATCAAAATCTGGGAACCTTACATCAGCCTTAAAGAGAATTTTTTTGAGTGTTGTGATGATGCACTACACGCAAAACAATAAATTTCTTCTGTTAACTGATTCGTCGAGAGTACAAACAAATCCAGTACAAAATAGCGAGCTTTTCCAAGATGAAGAATGATTGCAACCATTCTGTATTAAAGTGATTTCCCTCCCTTCCCCTACCAACACCAAAACAATCTGCTGGTGCAACATTGTGGTATCTACTTTTACCCTCAAGTACTGCACTGATCAAAAAGCTTCCAAACTGCTCTTATCTCATCGAAAGGACAAATAAATAGCAACCAGAGAAGACTGTATCAGAATACGAGGGTTTCCATAAAGTAAGTTCCAATCGGTCGCGACATTGACACCACAGTGAAAACCCGATGAAGCTTTGCACTGATGGGTAGTGTCTCTAGTACGACCGTCGATCGCATTAAGACGTTCTTTTCAGTTGTGAGACCACTGCAAGCGAGTAAAGGTGCCTAGGACAACGATGTCTCCCGCCAAGTAGGAGGGTTCGCTGAGAGGCTTCGCCTTAATGAATGCAGCCCACCCAACGCAACTGACACGCAATCCCTTCTTCATGGCAATTCTCAGCCGCACTCTGCAGGGGAGTGAAGACGCTCCTGCAGCCTTTTCGATGAGAAGTGTTCGATCACCCACAACACAGACCTGAGTATCTTCTCTGTTCACATGAAACGCTGGATACGAAGACAATCCTTGGGCGCAGGCTACGCGCTCTAGACCAGCGTAGAGAATTATCGGAAAGCACAGGCGGCTACCTTTTATGACGACGGTGTTGGAAATTTGGTATAATGCTCCGACAAATATCTAAGTCTGAGTGGCGACTGTGTAGAGAAGAATCAGGAAAATGTATCTAGCTCTTGCAAATAAAATGTTTCTGATTTTTCACTGTGGTTTCCATTTAGCGACCGATAGGAACTTACTTTCTGGACAACCCTCATATATTCCACTGTTATATAAAATATGGTCCGAACTACGCTGTAAAATAAACGTTCTTCATTTAAATCGTGCGATTAGTAAATTTCGACCATAACTCATTTTCAAGCACTTGTTTGCTATTACATAGCATATATTGCTATTATCATATTGTAATTTCTATTGTAGATCACTAGCTATCTCCCCAATATTTGGTGAAACGGCACGCTAAGTGTGGTTTGCTGCCACTCTTTGCGATTAGAACATTTTATGAATGTAAGCAAAGTTTGATTTTCTACAGAAATCTTAAAACAACCATATAATTGTAAAAGTGCGGTGTTTACGTATAACACAAGATGCTTCCTTTGTTTTTACGATGAATATCACCAGAACACATATAAATCATCAACTGAAAATAATAAAATTGTCCACTTTTACATACGACGTTTTTGCGTACAACTTTAAGTTCCCTCCTGGAAAATTATTTGCAGTCTCAAATTTTCATTTGCCTTTCCTTATATGAAAATATTGATAAGTACAATACATTGAAGATTTTGTCGGCTTTTAACGCAAAAATTGAAAATAAAAAAAGAAATTTCTTCATGGTGACTCAACCCCACGACTCTGAATTACTGTTGTCTTTTCTGTCCGTTGCACCAAGCGCTACTTGGAACCTGCGCTAACAGAAATGGCTAATGCTTTGTATCTGCACCAAGAACCCTATGTTTTCCAAATGCTTGACCATCTGGAGCTCCCACTTCTCCCACATCCATTACAAAATCATGCACACACTTAAAAATAAATTTGGACGCGGACCCTATAAGTAAGAACCTCTGCTTCACGCTGTCGTCCTCATTCTGAAACAAATAATTCTGTTTCCAGGCAAACTGTGGCCATTTCTACCACTCGATAATGCCCTCTGCTTGCTAAGAAAGGCGGTACAATCCGGATACCTGGGATGCTCCATTTTCCACACCAAGCCATATTCCTACCATTACTTGGTTCAAATGGCTCTGAGCACTATGCGACTTAACTTCTGAGGTCATCAGTCGCCTAGAACTTAGAACTAATTAAACCTAACTAGCGTAAGGACATCACACACATCCAGGCCCGAGGCAGGATTCGAACCTGCGACCGTAGCGGTCGCTCGGCTCCAGACTATAGCGCCTAGAACCGCACGGCCACTCCAGCCGGCTCCTACCATTACTATTTTGGATATTAAACTAATGTAAAATACGACATAATCACAGTGAAAGAAACATCAATCCAACGACTAAAATTTGCAAAATTTTCACGTCTTTGATCAGAGTTTATATTGTTTTACAAAGTAGAATAATAGCTTGGGGACTGTTATTTTCGACAAATTTTAAATGAAGACACTTGCAGCAACTTCTGAATTCAACATGTGAAAACAGCACTGCATCTAATCTTCACCGCCTTTTATCCATTTTATTAAACACGACTTTGTTTTCGTCCAGGCCGTTCAGGTAGTGGCTGCCAACGTTTCCCAGGGTGGACTGACCGCAATTGGTGCCACGTAGCCTCCCCCTCGTTAACTGAGTTTCAGTTACGAAGAGGAAAGCGAGCGCCAATCCTATCCCCCAAGTTGACGAGCGCCTTTCCCTTTTTTTTGTGAAAGCCTCATAACTTGTTTTCCACTTCAGCATAACAAAATCGCCAGTTCCTTGAATGTACCCTATTTTAAACTAATGTTTCAATATACGGCGTACTTGTTACATGTCATTTTCGTGTCTGTACTGAGCCCACCAAAAAAAAAAAAAAAAACTCTACATGACGTACCAAATCATTTCAAAATCTCATTCGTTATATCAAACGGAAGAAGACAGTGTTAGATGACCCATGGATTGTCAACCGGGGAGAGTGAAATGAAACGTCAGGATGACAGTAGATTTGTTTAATTAGCTTCTTTATTCTGACCCTCGGCCGTAGTGCATCAGGAACGGCTTAGTGGAGGCGTCCCGCTGCCTCTCAAGCGAAACAACAGACGTCCGGCATTGCTGACCGAGCAAAGAACGGGACCAAGTGTGGCTCACTCGAATGCTGCTGTCGGCGACATCTCCGGCTAAGACAGTGATGACAGCGTGGCAATGGAGCTGGCGATACCGCAGAGGCGCCGTGACCTCCGTGCAGCGAAAGGAGAGAGGACATCTCTGCTCTGGCAGGCTGCCCCATCCCGTGATCGCACAGCAGACCGCTCACTGCATTTTGGCATGTCGCTCTGGGTGTCGCAGGCTTGTGGCGTAGGCTGTGATACTGAGATGAGAACGTATTAGCACTCCAGACTATGTTCGTTTAGGGCTTAAGGCAAGTGCTCTAAACACTGGCGTGGTGGGAAGTGACATAAGGCTTCTGTCCTACTAGCGTAATGCAGCATCGGCTGTTGCTACACCGCGCCGCATCGGCTCTGCTTCACAATGTGTATCACTCTTGCCTGTCTGCGGCTGTCTCTGTTGCAACTCACTTCCACTCTGGTGTACATTTGATTGAATATGATCGATACGCTACATTTCCTTCATTTTTATCAAGACCTGTTCCTTTCGGTCGACCAAACAAGATTATCCTTTACGTTAATACTCCCAGCGACCGGTACTTCTGGCCCTGTTTCCCCTCTTAAGAACTATTCTGAGAACTGATTTCCTTAACCCTATCACTAAATCTTACAATTTTCTATAGGGCTCTTAAACACCATAGGACTTACTTCATTAAAAGGCTTCTTGGGCAATAACTTCTAACTCTCTATTCCAAACTTCCAAGATAAAGTGACTCAATTACTGTTAGTAGTACCCCCTTGTCCGTTCATCTTCCTTCTCCTGCTTTTACCCTCAGGGTATCCAATTCACTGAAATCTGAATGACGGCTGGGTCTCAACTCAGTCCTGTGGTCCATATTCTACATACCAAAACAAGGTTTATGCTCAGCAGAACATGTGTTGCTGCGGCGGCTGGTATGACAGCAGTCACTGTTCTCTCTCTCTGGTACTGATTTTCCCGATATAAATTTACATGCCGCACTAGGGATCCAGGAAGTCCCTTCCTTCCTGATGGTTCAGAAGCATGTTTATATGCAAATGGTTCAAATGGCTCTAAGCACTATGGGACTAAACGTCTGAGGTCATCAGTCCCCTAGACTTCGAAACTACTTAAACCTAACTAACCTAAAGACATCACACACATCCATGCCCGAGGCAGGATTCGAACCTGCGACCATAGCAGCAGCGCAGTTCCGGACTGAAGCGCCTAGAACCGCTCGACCACAACGGCCGGCGCATGTTTATAGACTGCATGAATTGTGGCCTTAGAGTTTCATTTAAGCTGGTTAGATCTGCGGCAAGTAGTACTTCCATCGACTCCTGTGGCCAATACAAACGATGCGGCGAAATACTCAGGTTGTCTAATCCTGAAATCGCAGACAGCAGATGGAAAATAGGGCAATGATCTTTCCCGCTGTTTCATGTAATAACAAAGTACTCCCACTTATTTCTAGCCTTTTTGCTGATGTAAGCTTTCCCTGCTTGAAACAACTAGTAACTACTACCATCTTGTCAAAGGCAGAGTATAAAGAACGATTCCAGCTCAATCACTTCTTTATTGTGTTCTCTTACCGCCTTTTGTCTCAGCAATTTCACCGCGCAGGAATCATGTCCTCTGATTACTACATTCAGACAGACGGTGATTTCCCCTCAGTAGCATTTTTGTAACTTTTATTCTTTCCTTTCTACATATCTTCCCTTGTCTTTTGCAATTAATAGCAGTTACTGCGTTTTTACTCTCACAGATTTCTTCAATATTACCCTCTTGACACGATACACATGTACTACGCAGCACTCGTCATGTGCTTGTTTCCCTGCTACTGGCATAGAGACGGAAATGTAAACTTTCGCTTCATCAGCTCTCACCGACATTGCGGGGTACCTTGAAACAAAAACTACACTACTGGCCATTAAAATTGCTACACCACGAAGATGAAGTTCTACAGGCGCGAAATTTAACCGACAGGAAGAAGATGCTGTGATATGCAAATGATTAGCTTTTCAGAGCATTCACACAAGGTTGGCGCCGGTGGCGACACCTACAACGTGCTGACATGAGGAAAGTTTCCAACCGATTTCTCATACACAAACAGCAGTTGACCAGCGTTGCGTGGTGAAACGTTGTTGTGATGCCTCGTGTAAGGAGGAGAAATGCGTACCATCACGTTTCAGGCTTTGATAAAGGTCGGATTGTACCCTATCGCGATTGCGGTTTATCGTATCGCGAGATTGCTACACTTGTTGGTCGAGATCCAATGACTGTTAGTAGAATATGGAATCGGTTGGTTCAGGAGAGTAAAACGGAACGCAGTGCTGGATCCCAACCGCCTCGTATCACTAGCAGTCGAGATGACAGGCATCTTATCCGCATGGCTGTTACGGATCGTGCAGCCACGTCTCAATCGTTGTGTCAGCAGATGGGGACGTTTGCGAGTCAACAACCATCTGCACGAACAGTTCGACGACGTTTGCAGCAGCATGGACTATCAGCTCGGAGACCATGGCTGTGGCTACCCTTGATGCTGAATCACAGACAGGAGCTCATGCGATGGTGTAATCAACGACGAACCTGGGTGCACGAATGACAAAACATCATTTTTTCGGATGAATCCAGGTTCTGTTTACAGCATCATGATGGTCGCATCCGTGTTTGGCGACATAGCGGTGAACGCACATTGGAAGCGTGTATTCGTCAACGCCATACTGGCGTATCACCCAGCGTGATGGTATGGGGTGCCATTGGTTACACGGCACTTGGAACAGTGGACGTTACAATTCAGATTTGTTACGACCCGTGGCTCTACCCTTCATTCGATCCCTGCGAAACCCTACACTTCAGCAGGATAATGCACGATTGCATGTTGCAGGTCCTGCACGGGCCTTTCTTGATACAGAAAATGTTCGACTGCTGCCCTGGCCAGCACATTCTCCAGATCTCTCACCAATTGAAAACGTCTGGTCAATGGTGGCCGAGCAACTGGCTCGTCACAATGCGCCAGTGACTAGTCTTGATGAATTGTGGTATCGTGTTGAAGCTGCATGGGCACCTGTACCTGTACACACCATCCATGCTCTGTTGGACTCAATGCCCAGGCGTATCAAGACCGTTATTACGGCCAGAGGTGGTTGTTCTGGGTACTGATTTCTCAGGATCTATGCACCCAAATTGCGTGAAAATGTAATCACATGTCAGTTCTAGTATAATATATTTGTACAATGAATACTCGTTTATCATCTGCATTTCTTCTTGGTGTAGCAATTTTAATGGTCAGTAGTGTACGTTTTTCTGTTCAGGTTCTAAAACCAACCCCAACTCCGGCAGTAGTTCCTTCTGTACTTTCGATAGACAATACAAACACTGCTCTGACTATTGTTCCCTATAATGTCTGGCACTACTTTGTTTCGTATATCTCTGATTAAACCCTTCTTTAAATTCTCCGTATGTTGCGGATGCCACAAATGCTTCTGTGTACCCTACATAAGTTTTAGATCCTCCTGTTAGTCTCAATTTTGCAACACTTAATAATTCTTCATCGGACCAACCTTTAATCTCAGCCAGGTTTCCAAGGACTCCCACAAAAGCAAAGATGCAGACGTCTGGCATTGCTAACAGCGCAAAGAGCAGGGTCAAGTGTGGCGCGAATGCCGCTGCCATCTATGAGCCCGGCTACAGCCGTGATGTCAGAGCAGCAGTGCAGCTCCCGATACCATGGAGGCGGCCGTGACCTCCCTCCATCGAATGCACAGCTCTCTGTTCGGGCAGCGGCTACTCTCATGACTCGGGGCAGGCTGCCCCGTTCTGTGGTCGAAAAGCAGACAGCTACTGAACTCCAGAATGTTGCTCCATGTAATTCGGAAACGGAAATTTGGGATGAATCACGCAGAACAAAAGCTGTAAGATAGGTGATGGCGTTAGGTGGAACAGCCCACTGCGACTAGTGAGGTATTTATACTGTATGCGCTTTTCACCAGACAGGGACAAGTGGCTAGCGGAGTAGCGTGCCTGTGACAGACTCCATGTACATTCGTACAATATCGTATTTTCTTTTCGTGTGAAATTAAAACAGTGTAGCAGTCGTATGGCAAACACAAACGGTGAATATGTGGATATGCTTCTGGTTCTTGCCGCATATGATAACCGGACTGGTGTTGCCACTCCTGAGTATTCTGCTTGATATTCTGACCGACGTCATCTAGATCAAAACGTGTTTCGTCATTTGGAGCTACACCTTCGGTAGACGGGTTCCCCCCTTCCGCCATCGTGTGACAGTGGTTGTCCACAGAGTAGCTGTACTCCAGCTACTGAGGAAGCTATTCTGGAGGTCATACACCAAGGGAAGCAAACAAGAAAGCCGCGAGACGCGCAATGCACGGTCCTTGAGGTGCTACACAGGCATGGGCTGCACCCTTTATCATTATTCTTTAAACCGACACCTGCATCCTGAAGACAGCCGTCTGCGGATGAAATTGTGTGAATAGTTCCAACAACAACAGAAAGCCAATGGCACTTCATGAAGACTATAATATGTCGGAAGAAGCAGCGCTCACTTGTGAGGGTGTCTTCAAAATGCACAGTGCCCACCTGTGATGCTACGTTAACCTGCAAGTCGCCCGCAACAGTGGGTATCAGCTTTGCTTCGGTATCAACGTCTGGCCTGGAATATTGGGAGACAGGAGTTTGAGTCCCTACTTATTTCCCGACTGGTTGACAACACAACAGCATGACGCATTCCTCTCAAACTATTTGCCTAACGCACTGGAAGATGTTCGACTTCTTGTATGGTTCCAACATAATGATGCACCTCCACATTTTGGAATTAATGTGCGACAGTATTTAGAGAGAATATTTTCCGGGAAATGGCTCAGATGGTGAGATGGGGAGGTCCAGTTGTATAGCATCCATGTTTACCTGATCTAAATCCCCCGGATTTCTTTCTGTGGGGACACTTGTAGGAGCATTTGCATTCTACTCCGTCGACCACGTGGAAGAACTGATAGCACGTGTTCACGGTACTCTTGTATCTGTAGATGAAGTCATATTGCGAAGAATCCAGAGATTTATGATCCAGTGGGCCGCGCAATGTTTGGTCGTGCAGGGGAGTGCGGGGGGGGGGGGGGTCCATTTGAGCATCTTCTCTGCCCACAACGTATTCTTTTGTAAACGTCATGTGGTCATGGAAATTATTATTGTCACTGGTTGCTAATGTGTTACATCAGAGCGGATATACTGCATGTAGTATAAATTACTCGAAGATGTTGGGTTATTGATCTGTGCAATTATCTTTAGCATCTCTAAATTGATTTTTTTTTTTGTCATTATCCTGTTCTATGACAGGTGATTTGTTTCAGCTGTCTGTTGCTGACTTTTCTGGTCACGTTTTTGTTATGTTCACCGTTAAAAAACACTGTAAAAGTACTACGTAAATCTCGTATAAGCGTGGCATAAGAAACGGTGTATGCTACAGTATTATCTGGCAGAATGAAATTGGGAAATAAAATCAAATACGCCTCGACCCAGAATCAAATCCTCTATCTACTCCTTGTCAACCCTAAACGCTGTCCACTACACCAACCGCACAGCAGTACACCTGTTCGCCGGCCGCGGTGGCCGTGCGGTTCTAGGCGCTGCTATGGTCGCAGGTTCGAATCCTGCTTCGGGCATGGTGTGTGTGATGTCCTTAGGTTAGTTAGGTTTAAGTAGTTCTAAGTTCTAGGGGACTGATGACCACAGCGGTTGAGTCCTATAGTGCTCAGAGCAATTTGAACCATTACACCTGTTCGCTGACAGAGGTACTTACCGTCTAGTGATTACAGCGCTGCCAGATCACCGCTCTTTAACGTCCATTTACTGCCGGAAACATGCGCATGATGAAATTTTGTGAGACATTTTTGTATCGCTAGTACATACTAGCTCTGCGATGTCCGAGTGTGCGCTTTTTTTCTGTATACTCCTATATATGACGAATGTGTACTATACTCGCTCCCTACTTTGAATTTTAAATAAATTATCGTTGATTTTTGGCCACTGTGCATAATGATAATACTATCATAGTGAGAATAACATACTTAGGTAAAAAACAAATTACATTTTTCATTTGGCTCACCTAATCATGAATTTATTGTTGGACGGTAAGAGATCTTGATATCTAAGTCACGACTGAGATTAACAGATATTTATTTGCTCAAAAGACCGACATAAATCACAATAAAATTAGCAGAGAACAAAATTCTCTAAAACTGAACTCAGATTATAAAGTAACAAGAAGTGTGGAATGCTGCATGGAGAAAGCACAGCAACCTCTGCTCATCTGTGCTAAATTAGAGTTAACGATACAACAAGAATCTACAAATTACAACCAAATGAAAGAAAACAAGTTGCGTGGCACAGAAAGCAAGTAACAACTTTCTAAGAATATGGCTCACACTTGAGTGCAACTATGACACATTTCCCCAGAAACAGCTAGTACTTGTCGAAGAGCACGAGATGGTGACCCACAGAGGAAACGCCCAGAACGGGTGCCCGCAGGCAGAATAGCCCAGAGTCTTAATTTACGGCCCTAACTTACCGATCCCTTTGCAAATATGACATAGAAGAGTCAACTCATCGCTATTGCCAGTGTGATGATTGAGAAAATCGCTTATTTGATGAGAAAACATGGAAACACAGGAGAAATTTTCCACTCTTGTCATATAAAGTGCACTTTAACAAACGAGATTGCCCTAGAGCAGTGTCTCCTCGATTTGTTGGCCTCTTCGTGGCCAGCACGGTAGTGGAGCGACTCAGTTTGATTGGGTAGAAAAAATTTTGGAATATTAGGAACCGACTTTCACACGCTGACTGGGCGACACAACAATGTATCGACATTTGAAGTTCTCGTAGAAAAGGCAAAAATGTCATACTCATTCTCTGGGGACGACAGTAACAGCACAGCATCCCTTCCCCAGGCATCGGCTCTGGCCACAAAAGCACGAACAAGGACGCAGCTCTCACCCGCAAAAACTGCCTGTCACAGTGGGGAGGCTCGCCTCAACTAATTAAATTCACTGACTGCCTTTTGTTGGCAATACGAACCTGAGCCCACACCAGTAGTGCAAATTCCAAAGGTGAAAAAAGCAAAGCGTTCCTACTATGTCTGCATGTCCAGTACTCTCAATAAAATAAACACCAAATAGCGGTAGAAAATCAACCAGCACTGATTACAAATATATAATAGTAATGTCACAAAACTTAAGAACATGCAACTGAAGATTTACTCAGAAGATGGGTCTGAAAGAAAGATTTAGTGAAAGTATTTGACATTGTTGATTCAGATTCACACTATGAAATTCTGACTGTAGCACGGTAAAATACAGGAATGAAAGGATATCTACGACTTTACAGTAATCAGACTGCAATTATAATAATGGTAAGAACTTTCTGAGAAAGAAGCAAGAAAACGCTATAGGCTATCCAGTTGTTATTCAGTTAGAGCAAGCAGAAAAGTAAGCGAAAGAGAAATCTAAATGGGTACCTAATAATCAGAGAAAACATAACGACTTTAAGGGTTGCCAACGTCATTCAGTCAGAGATACACACATAAAAAAGTTTTGCATCACCTCGGTTCTGAGAGCTTCGGAACCAGTACAGAAAATTCGAATAGAGATCAACATAAACATCATTTCCGCTCTTTTTATTGCTCATGAAAGTCACACATTGCATGTTGTACCACCATACAGCGAGACCTTCAGAGATGGTTGTCCAGATTGCTGTACACACTGGTACCTCTAATACCCAGTAGCTCGTCCCCTTGCATTGATGCATGCCTGTATTCGTCGTGGCATACTACACACTACGCACTGTTGGTCCAGATTGTCCCACTCCTTAACGGCGATTCGGCGCAGATCCATCAGAGTGAATGGTGGGTCCCGTCGTCCTTAAATAGCTCTTTTCAATCTATCCCAGGCATGATCGTTAAGGTTCATGTCTGGAGAATATGCTGGCCACTCTAGTAGGGCGATGTCGTTATCTTGGAGGAAGTAATTCACAAGATGTGCGCGAGGGGGGCGCAAATTGTCGTCCATGAAGACGAATGCCTTGCCAGCATGTAGCCGATATGGTTGCACTATCGATCGAAGGATGGCATTCAAGTATCGCACAGCCGTTAGGCGCCTTCCATGACCACCAGCAGGGTACGTCGGCCCCACATAATGCCACTCGAAAACAACAGGGAACCTCCACCTTGCTGCACTCGCTAGACAGTGTGTCTAAGGCGTTCAGCCTGACCGGGTTGCCTCCAAACATGCCTCCGAGGATTGTCTGGTTGAAGCTATATGCGACACTCATCGGTGAAGAGAATGTGATGCCAATCCTGAGCGGTCCGTTCGGCATGTTGTTTGGCCCATCTTTATCACGCTGCATGGTGTTGTGGTTGCAAAAACGGACCTCACCATGGACGTCGGGAGTGAAATTGCGCGTCATGTAGCCTATTGCGCACAGTTTGAGTCATAACACGACGTCCTGTGGCTGTGCGAAAAGCGTTATTCAACGTGATGGCGTTGCTATCAGGGTTCGCCCGAGCCATAAAACTTAGGTAACCGTCATTCACTGCAATAGTAGCCCTTGGGCGACCAGAGCGAGGCATGTCATCGACAGTTCCTCTCTCTGTTCTCCTCCATGTCCGACCAACATCGCTTTGGTTCACTGCGAGACGTCTGGACACTTCCCTTGTTGAGAGCCCTTCCTGGCAGAAAGTAACAATGCGGACGTGATGGAACCGCGGTATTGGTCATCTAGGCATGAGTGAACCATAGACAACACGAGCCGTGTACCTCCTTCCTGGTGTAATGACTGGAACTGTTGGGCTGTCAAACCCCCTTCGTCTAAAAGGTGCTGCTCATGCATGGTTGTGGGTTTAGTGACATCTCTGAACAGTCAAAGGGAGTGTGTCCGTGATATAATATCCACAGTCAATGTCTATCCTCAAGAGTTATGGGAATCGGGGTGATGAAAAACTTTTTTTGATATGTGTGGTAAACGGACTGGGAGGTTAATTTAGCGGAATGGAGAAGATACTGAACAGGCTTCGTAAGATGAATGTCAATGTAGTAAAAGAAGTGTAATGGGATTCAGTCGAACTGAATCATCCAATGCCGAGAGATTTGTAGTAGGAAATGAGAAATGAAAAGTATTAGTTGAGTTTTGCTATTTTGGCAGCAAATTATCTGACTATGGTCGTAGTAGGGAGGATATAAGATGCAGACTAGCAACAACAAGAAAAGTATTACTGAGAGAGAGTACTTTTTTAACACCTAATATAAATTCAGGTGTAAAGAACTGTTTATCCGAAAGTAAGCTTACTGTTGCGATCCATACAAGAAGAGAATAGAAGTATCTTAAATATGACGCTATGAAAGAAAACTGAAGAATAGACGGCGCAATCGGGTAACTTTTGAATAGCTACCGAATCTAATTGGGGAGATAAATAATCTGCGTTAAAACTTAGCCAATGGGAGGGATTGGCTTCAAGGATTAGTCGCGTTGGTAACATAGGAGAGAATGTGCTGGGGAGGACGGGAGGGTGAAATTTAGAGGGAGGCTATCTCTTGACTATAGTAAACAGGTTCGAATTGATCTAACGAAGAGAGGTGGTGCCGTGGTTAGCGCAATGGACTCGCACTGAGTTTGATGATGGTTCAAATCCTTGTCCGACCACCCAGTTTTCTGTGATTTCTCTAAATCCCTCCAGCCAAATGCCAGGACCGTTCCTTCGAAAAAGTGCACGGTCGATTTCTGTCTCCCATACTTTCGAACCAAACCGAGTTTATGTTTCGTCTGCAATGAAGTCGCTATCGACGGGACATTAACCTCTCACTTTCCTTTTCCTTCAGACTGATGTAGATTCCAGCGCTTATGCAGAGATGAAGAAGCTCGCACAGCAGAGGCTATCGTTGATATCTGCATCAAGTCACTCTTCGGACAGAACGCCACAAGATCGACAATGAATAGATACTTTTGGTGTTTTTCGTAGACTACTCTATACTAAAGGTCAGTTGTGTCTGTCATGGTGTTATTACGTATTTGTATCTCTTCATAGTTCTTATCTTAGCTACAAATTTTTCTGTGTTTGGTTACTGGTTTACGAAGACAGACGCTATCTGATCATCCGTTATAACAAAGCCGGTCGCGAAATAAGGAAAACTATTTAGCGATGAACTCTGTTTTGGATTCTACAAATTCTACACAGTTTGTAGCTGTGCACTTCAATGTGCTTATGTCATACTTCGTGGACTATTACGAACGTGTCAAGCTGAAATAAAGAACTCGTCACGTCGTGCAGCTGGACACTGAAGAGTCTGATCTCACAAGAATGCAACGTTTTTCTAATATACACTAATACTACTCATGGATACAGTGTTCTGCGCAAATACTTAGACTACTGGAACAAGCATCAAAGCATCAGCATCGTGGGAGTTTCAATTTGAAGACTCTGTGGTTGGACAATTCTGAACGCTAACATCATCCCTGTATTATGCGACGATATCTAATGGCGTCTTAATGAATGTTTGCCTGGTGACTAAATGTGTTCGCAGCAGAAGTTAAAGATTATGATTTCATATATTGTATTTATTTTATTACAAGTGTCCTTGATTAGTGATGCATGCAATTAGACTGAGGCTGACGTACATGGGAAGGCTGCTATCAATGGGCCGGCTCCATCGGCAGGACGGCTCGATTTCTCTGTGAATATTGACAGTAGGTGTATTTGAGCAGTCATTAAGTGTACTCCATATTGACATAGGTTATCCATCCTAGTAGTGAGCTGAGCCACGAAGACAAATACCAACAATGAAAAAGGTAAGATAAACGCTGTGTTGTTGTAGCTGACTAGTATTAATGATTGGAACGTAGTGGTGATAAGATAACAGTAATTAAATTTCTGTTGACATCATTTTAAAGTGAGAGCAGTTCGCTCCATTTTGTCATATACAGTACATAAAGTTACGTGCTATGGACGGATATTAGATGTAGTTAAGCGTTGCTGTGCGAATTTCATTGATTGAGCCAGTTCGTATTCAGTTTAATCTTAGGCCTAGGTAGGCCACTATGAACAAAATTTAAGTAATGGCTTTCATTATCTGTTTTCTAATAAGTGTTTTAACGATCACCTTTTTTTCCGAGGGCAACATTTCCACTTTTAGCCTACTTGGTTCCGAATACATGTTATCCATTTTCAGATGCCAAAAACTCCTCAAAATAAAAACTATGAAATGTACTGATATTTAGTCGTGTACGGTATTTAACAACTATCACACTAAGACCCATTCAGGGAACTTGCTGGCCTAATGAAGGAAACAAGTCCCCTTGATTGGAGAAAAAATGGTTCAAATGGCTCTGAGCACTATGGGACTTAACATCTGAGGTCATCAGTCTCCTAGAACTTAGAATTACTTAAACCAGACTAACCTAAGGACATCACACACATCCATGCCCGAGGCAGGATTGGAACCTGTGACCGTAGCTGTCGCGTGGTTCCAGGCTGAAGCGCCTAGAACCGCTCGGCCACCTTGGCCGGCAATCACCGGATGTGTCCAGGCTTGAGTAGGGAGCGATACCGTCTGGGAAATGATTTCGCAGCATTCCCTGGGTGATCTCGTCAATCTGGAAATCACCCTCGATCAACAGAAGTATGCATCTGTCCTTGGGAACCATGCCCAAACCTACACCCAGTGTGTTTTTCCTCAGCACAATGGAGGATAATACATCATGCCACACACTTCGCAGTGTATGTGCGTTGTTCGAAGAGCACCAGGATGAGTTTACCGCACTGCACTGGCCACCAAATTCCTTGAATTAAAACCCAGTCGAAGATCTGTGGGATCACATCGATCAAGCTGTCCGCGTCATGGATCCTCGGCCGCGAAACCTAGCGCAGGTGGCCACGGCGCTGAAGTCCGCGCGGCTCCACATGCCTGTCAGTATCTTCCGAAACCTCACTGACTCTCTTCTTGCACGACTAGCAGCGGTCCGCACTGCAAAAGGAGGTTATCCAGGCTTTTGACAGGTGGTTACATTACTCTGACTGGACAGTGTACCACCATATCACACTCGTAATGAGGGATGTCTTCAAATGGCCTAGTACTGACTTGAAAGCCTATGAATTCATTTCCTGCCGGCCCTTGATTGGACAGATGACGCATATTTTTATTTTTCAAATACACTCCTGGAAATTGAAATAAGAACACCGTGAATTCATTGTCCCAGGAAGGGGAAACTTTATTCACACATTCCTGGGGTCAGATACATCACATGATCACACTGACAGAACCACAGGCACATAGACACAGGCAACAGAGCATGCACAATGTCGGCACTAGTACAGTGTATATCCACCTTTCGCAGCAATGCAGGCTGCTATTCTCCCATGGAGACGATCGTAGAGATGCTCGATGTAGTCCTGTGGAACGGCTTGCCATGCCATTTCCACCTGGCGCCTCAGTTGGACCAGCGTTCGTGCTGGACGTGCGTGAGACGACGCTTCATCCAGTCCCAAACATGCTCAATGGGGGACAGATCCGGAGATCTTGCTGGCCAGGGTAGTTGACTTACACCTTCTAGAGCACGTTGGGTGGCACGTGATACATGCGGACGTGCATTGTCCTGTTCTAACAGCAACTTCCCTTGCCGGTCTAGGAATGGTAGAACGATGGGTTCGATGACGGTTTGGATGTACCGTGCACTATTCAGTGTCCCCTCGACGATCACCAGTGGTGTACGGCCAGTGTAGGAGATCGCTCCCCACACCATGATGCCGGGTGTTGGCCCTGTGTGCCTCGGTCGTATGCAGTCCTGATTGTGGCGCTCACCTGCACGGCGCCAAACACGCTGAAGACGACACGTCTCCATTCGTCCCTCCATTCACGCCTGTCGCGACACCACTGGAGGCGGGCTGCACGATGTTGGGGCGTGAGCGGAAGACGACCTAACGGTGTGCGGGACCGTAGCCCAGCTTCATGGAGACGGTTGCGAATGGTCCTCGCCGATACCCCAGGAGCAACAGTGTCCCTAATTTGCTGGGAAGTGGCGGTGCGGTCCCCTACGGCACTGCGTAGGATCCTACGGTCTTGGCGTGCATCCGTGCGTCGCTGCGGTCCGGTCCCAGGTCGACGGGCACGTGCACCTTCCGCCGACCACTGGCGACAACATCGATGTACTGTGGAGACCTCACGCCCCACGTGTTGAGCAATTCGGCGGTACGTCCACCCGGCCTCCCGCATGCCCACTATACGCCCTCGCTCAAAGTCCGTCAACTGCACATACGGTTCACGTCTACGCTGTCGCGGCATGCTACCAGTGTTAAAGACTGCGATGGAGCTCCGTATGCCACGGCAAACTGGCTGACACTGACGGCGGCGGTGCACAAATGCTGCGCAGCTAGCGCCATTCGACGGCCAACACCGCGGTTCCTGGTGTGTCCGCTGTGCCGTGCGTTTGATCATTGCTTGTACAGCCCTCTCGCAGTGTCCGGAGCAAGTATGGTGGGTCTGACACACCGGTATCAATGTGTTCTTTTTTCCATTTCCAGGAGTGTATTTCATTAACAGTGAATGTTTCTGTCCTAGTGAAATGCAAAAGATAACGTACAAGCTACATCTAAAATAAAATATTTATTACAATATCCGAGGGTTTTATTACAGATTTACTGTAGGTGGCAGGTCGATAGTGCCCTTCAAATACATTTAAAGACTGAGAACAAATTTCATTTCTTCATCTGATTTTAATTCGATAAAATTGTGTTTTTCTTTGTTCTTGTCAACCCCTTCAACCAAGTTGTAACTATGAGCAACATACAGCGGAAAGAAGCGATCGCAAATTTCTTATTTCATACGCTGAATTTTAAAACCGGACGCAAAGGTTTCTGCGTAATCCGCTTGACCTATTCCTCTGTCATTTCGAAGGTGAAAGTAATAATTTTGCTTGATGTCCGAGAAAAAGTTCTTCGTTTGTCATGTGCACTTTTTATGGAGTGTTAATTTTTTACAGAAAAAGGGATCAGCATTTAATAACATCTATTGCAGCGCGACATAATTTGTAAATAACTGTACCGCGTTTTTTCAAATTCTTTCAGAAGTTCCCCTGAGGCACAAGCGACCTATGAGAACAGTTGATTTGATTGCTTCTCAGTTTTTATGTTTTAGTTTTGTGACGAATTAGTAGGACTACAGTAAATCATTCAATGACAATACTGCCAGATAGTCAGCACTATAAAGAAGTACAGCTGAACTATATGGAAACAAATTACTCGATGTTAGATAGCATTCCCAAATTTTTTATTTAATGCTCAGTGGAAAAATAATGAGATTTACAGCAATCGATGAATTTCTAATTCATTTTTGTGACCTCGAATTTTTTTTCCTACGCTACCGATGAGAGGAAAATGCTTTCGAGCTAGTCTGATACTTTTATGTTTTCGGAGAAAGAACATTACGAAAGAACTGGGGGTTTTCTCAATCGTTGCCGCTATAGTAAACGCGTAAAACTGTAAAAATAATAAGTTCTCTGCTGTCAATTCAATGTAAGGTCAATGTTGTCAGCTTTATCATTCGTTTTGTACTTCTCAGATTTATGAAAGAAGAGGCCCTATTTATTATATACAGCCATATGGTTGACATTCTGGATCATCTTAAATCAATTATGTCGTAGTAAACATGTGATTAACATATAATTCAAATGTGTTTGGCACACCAAAGAAAGACACGCCACTCTCGAATAAGGTAACGCAGTATTGCGACCAGTGATAATGTTTGTTATGTTCAGTGAGGTACGCTAGAAAGAGCTGTCCATCATAGGCTGCTTGTTCTTAGATCAGAAACGGCTAACTGCATAGATTTCTAGCCTCTTGAGAGTGCCATTCGACTTCAAAGTGACGAGGCCCACAGCGTGTGGGTGAGAATATATAGCCTAGCCTTCTCACACTGGCAGAACAGCCACGTATCGTTTGCTGTTCCTTACGGCCGGCTTCCGTACCGTGCCTTAATTTAACAGCCATCCGTCGAGCGCCCGCGGACGCGTCCGAGGAGTAATTGTAATTGAAGCCGTGCACTCTGTTATCCGACTGATTTGGCGCCCCGGGCGCCGTCCTCCTGTACCCTCAGCTGCAGAAGCAACTGGACACCTCTAGCGCGGACTGCGCCTTGTGCTTTGCGGTAACCCTCATACCAACGAGACTCTCAGAGCAATCCACTTGTCTATCATTACTGCAACAGTTCTCGAGCAAAATTATGGCTGCTAGCAATAACGTCAAAGACAGTAACGTACTAGTTAGAGTTAAAATATTGTTTATTACTTTGAATTCGGCATGTTGAACATTATTCATTATGTCACAAATTTCGTTACACCGCCAAGTTTCATTCTATGCTGTATGTGAGAGGGGGGGGGGGGGGGGATAAACACAACTACTACTGGAACTAGTATTGTGATGATTTAGTGTCTGCGTCCAGTGCAAAGATACATAATTCACACTGTTGTGATGAAAGGAACAAAAACATCAATAACAAACGTGTTTACGAAATAAACAAGTTTAAAGTATCTCATGCGATTCAAATGTCTAGAATTCTATAGCCCATTAAAAGGAGAAACAACGCCCTTTTTCATCTAAACCAGTTTTCCTCCTACAGTTTACATTTTACCCGGAATATTCATATAAAATTTAAAACATAGTATAAGACGTCGTGGTCTCCTGACCTTCATTGCTTACATATTCCGCCCTCACAATCATATTCCGCACATCAAGACGCTTCATTCGAACCCAAAATCGATAAGATAAAGTCAATGTAGCATGAATTAATGTAAACAATATGCAATTAACAAGTAAGCGCACAGTGGTTGAAATACACGAGGCTGGCGTACACACATACATTCCAGACACGACGCTCACAGAAGCTTTTAGTGCGGGAGAGAAACCGAACAACGGGACACCAGTCCCTTCAGAGGACAACCCAGCCTATGTCAGTCAGTGACCACCTGTGTAGCGGACAGCGTGAGCCCGAGTGAAAGGGAGGAACAACCCCGTGTTCGGCTTAATAGCAAATTCCGCTACATTGCGTGGGAGCGGCCAGCCTATGCATTCTTTACACATAGCACGCAGTTTCAGAGATTTTCACAGGGAGACAGCAAACGGCAAATGCCAATGCTACAGGTTTCAGGATTGGTCGCCTTAAACGAAACGCCATTCTCCCGTGTAAGAAGAGCAATGCTGATTGGCAGATGGTACTTCTGACGCCTTGAGCTGAAGGAATAATGGAAGAGACCGAAAGATATACCCCTTCACGTCTGGTGTGGAGAGGCGCCGTTCTGTTGTCTCTCCTCAGTACTTCATTCTCTCCTCAGTACTTCACTGGGAGAGCACCTCTGTCGAGAGCGAATTGAAGTGCTACCCTACATTGAGTCCTTGCGATTAAGAGTTGTTCACTGTGTTGGCTGACACACTTATTGTGCGGTGTGAACGGACAGAGTTATAGTTAAACGCCTGCGAGCGAATTTTGAGTGGTATTGCGGTGGACTGGTTATCTGACCGGTGTACCACGCCAATAGTTACACTAGAAGCGAATAGGAATCCTTGACTTCATCAAGGCGTAGGGAGAGTTTGATTGGCGAAGGTCAATCGAGATAGAACAAGAGTTATCTTATTTGTCAGCAGCGAGCGGCGCAGACAGCAGTCATCGCAGATTACGGTATTGTGCGCTACAGCTATTGCGAGCCCCATATTTCCTCCACAACAGTACACTTCACAGCATTTCACACGCGACAGCCTCGACCGTACCTAGCAACATTCTAAATGATAATTATTCAAGTTGAGTAGGCGCGCCTCTCAGCCGTTCTGCCAAGTCAACAACCATCTTAAACTTTGTATAGAAATTTCATTAGCGAATCCTATCCTGGAGAGGTAACTTCACATTCCGAAAAGAACCAGGATATAACTTGTTCAATTCATAACTAAAAGTGCCATTGTGATTTCTCAGAATTTATGCAAAATAAATAATAACTTTCGTTAGTTTCATGTTTTTCTTACACTAATTAGCACTACTCCAGTACCCAAGTATCCCACTAGTTACGTAAGAAATTTTGTGAATTTTTGTGTCGTTTCCTTACAGCGGACGACTCCAGAAGACATTTACTGCTGAAAGTTTTTCAGACATTGCCCTTTAGAACGTTAGGAGCGTCTGTCTGACTTCTGTAGTAGTGTGGGGGTGGAAATTGCATCTTGCAGGAGCCACAGGGTAAAGGGTACATCTCAGATTAATCCGTTGCGCAGAATGACAGAATAACAGATCAACCCCATCACCTCAGAATAGTATTACTTCCACACGCGGGCGACAGTCTTTAAGTAAGCATCGCGCCAAAGTATAATGATACGAAACGTTAGCTGCATTGGGCTGCTAATTCTATGGGGATATAGTTTAAGTCTGTCTCGGAGGTAATACTCAGGAAGCACTAGGACAAAGTACAATTCATGAAATTGAAGAATTTTTCCATTTTAATTCATTGTTTCGCAGAACCCCCACGTCATTGTCAGTATTCAGTCGAGTAACATCTCCTTACGTTAAAGTGAATGATACTGATACACATGAAGTAATGTGTCGATAGATGGATGGATTAATATAAAATTTTGTTCACATATGTGTATTTTAAGATTTTCTTATCGCTCCATGCACTACAGTACACGGTTCTAATATGTTCCCAAAATCCCCACGCGGACTGATCACAGAGATAGGGGTCAGATGTTTCGGAAAGCCCTTGAACTGCCAAACATCTGTATACCTGTCGGAAGAACTGTAGCTACGCTGCAGTACAGGTTCAAATTTTACACATAACGCACTTCCTTCTGCCCAAGCAAATCTAGGAAACTGGTTAGTATTTTGCATTAGGCGTGGACTAGGGTGGACCTTAGGTGTCTTATAAAAGCGACATTTGTTCCTGGTCGGTTCCTGGTAAAAACACTCCCCCCCCCCCCACCCCCACCCCCCAAAAAAAATTTAAGGGTACCAAAAATGCCAGTTGTGGGGATGGCACATCTATAACTTCCGTTTACGGCAGATCGTCGAAATTTGTGCCATGTGTTCTTGTGATGATTTTCTCGACGAATTTAGAAACTTTTTTTCAATGTCATTACCTGTTAGCGAGATTCAGTGGTTGAAATTTACTGTTCTTAACCATAAAACAGTAAAAACCGGTTTTTAGCGTTTTTGCAGCTTGAGCCTAAACTGTCTAAATAACTAACGATAGCAATTGGCCCAAATTTCAACTGTACATTCTTTATACATGAACCTACAAATTACATTTTTCGGTTTTCGCAAATCTGTATTCATTATTATGATACATTCGAAGTACCATGAGTTTTCGGTACCAAAAGTACCAGCTCTGAGGATGGCTACTACTACAATTACTGTTCACAGTAAATCGTTGAAAATTTTATCATACTTTCTTAAGCTGATGGTCTCGGGGAACCTTGAAAGTTTTTTCGATACCGTTATCCGTTAGAGAGAACAGGAGTGTTCAAATTTACCGTAATTATACATGCAAAATATACACGTAATATCTTGTTGGAGGCGTGAAAGTCGCTTAAATGGCATAAGGAATACGTAGCGTGGGTTCTAGGATCAGTGCAAGCTTTCTGAAGTCACCAAAGAATGTTTCTATTCAGCGAACTGTTTTTGTTGACATTTTGTGGTTCACGTATTGATACCATCCTGCCGGCGTCATAAAGTTGGCAACGCAATTGGACGTTTCTGCCAGACGCTGATAGCAATCTAGCAGGGTCTGGCAGACCCAGTGGTGTGTGACCAATGAGCCGCACCTCCAGCTGTTTCGTATCACGAGCGCCCTCTGCCGCACAGTATAGGCTAGCCGGCAGATGCCACACAACCACTTACGCTTGGAGCGTCTTCGCTAAGTGACACCGTGCAGTCGCAGCTCCAACACCATCGTTCCACCGTTCGTGCTTTACTTCAGAGATCCTCCTACTTGTTGACACTGAGAGCTGAACTCTACTTCTTGATGCATTATTTGTAATGAGTCTTCATATGCTTGGAGAAATACAGGTTAAGTACACTACTGGCCATTAAAATTGCTACACCACGAAGGTGACGTGCTACAGACGTGAAATTTAACCGACAGGAAGAAGATGCTGTGATATGCAAATGATAAACTTTTCAGAGCATTCACACAAGGTTGGCGCCGGTGGCGACATCTACAACATACTGACATCAGGAAAGTTTCCAACCGATTTCCCATACACAAACAGCTGTTGACCGGCGTTGCCTCCTGAAACGTTGTTGTGATTCCTCGTGTAAGGAGGAGAAATGCGTACAATCACGTTTCCGACTTTGATAAAGGTCGGATTGTAGCCTATCGCGATTGTGGTTTATCGTATCGCGACATTTCTGCTCGCGTTGGTCGAGATCCTATGACTGTTAGCAGAATATGGAATCAGTGGGTTCAGGAGGGTAATACGGAACGCCGTGCTGGATCCCAACGGCATCGTGTCACTAGCAGTCGAGATGACAGGCATCTTATCCACATGGCTGTAACGGATCGTGCAGCCACATCTCGATACCTCTGCAGGAACACTTCAACGACGTTTGCAGCAGCATGGACTATCAGCTCGGAGACCATGGCTGCCGTTACCCTTGACGCTGCATCGCAGACAGGAGCGCCTTCGATAGTGTACTCAACGGCGAACTTAGGTGCACGAATGGCAAAACGTAATTTTTTCGGATGAATCCAGGTTCTGTTTACAGCATCATGATGGTCGCATCCGTGTTTGACGACATCGCAGTGAACGCACATTGGAAACGTGTATTCATCATCGCCATATTGGCGTATCACCCGGTGTGATGGTATGGGATGCCATTGGTTACACGTCTCGGTCACCTCTTGTTCGCATTGACGGCACTTTGAACAGTGGACGTTACAATTCAGATGTGTTACGACCCGTGGCTCTACCCTTCATTCGATCCCTGCGAAACCCTACACTTCAGCAGGATAATGCACGATCGCATGTTGCAGGTCCTGCACGGGCCTTTCTTGATACAGAAAATGTTCGACTGCTGCCCTGGCCAGCACATTCTCCAGATCTCTCACCAACTGAAAACGTCTGGTCAATGGTGGCCGAGCAACTGGCTCGTCACAATACGCCAGTCATTACTCTTGATGAACTGTGGTATCGTGTTGAAGCTGCATGGGCAGCTGTACCTGACACGCCGTCCAAGCTCTGTTTGACTCAATGATCAGGCGTATCAGGGCCGTTATTATGACCAGGGATGGTTGTTCTGGGTACTGAATTGCGTGAAAATGTAATCACATGGCCGGCCGGGGTGGCCGAGCGGTTCTAGGCGCTACAGTCTGAAACCGCGCGATCTCTATGGTCGCAGGTTCGAATCCTGCCTCGGGCATGGATGTGTGTGATGTCCTTAGGTTAGTTAGGTTTAAGTAGTTCTAAGTTCTAGCGGACTGATGACCTCAGATGTTAAGTCCCATAGTGCTCCGAGCCATTTTGTAATCACATGTCAGTTCTAGTATAATATATTTGTCCAATGAATACCCGTTTATCATCTGCATTTCTTCTTGGTGTAGCAATTTTAATGGCCAGTAGTGTAAATTTTCCGTTTAGTATGTTAACTTGTTCGCTAATCATTTCTGCTTCTCTTCAGCTTTCCGACAACGACAGTTGCCACACCAATCTGTCGCCGACCTCTCCTTAGCACTGTGTTCTAAGATGTACACAACACATTTATTTACAAATAAAAATTTGTGAGACGCCGTCCCTGTATAATGGGCATTTTACGCCTGTAGAAACATACCGAATGTGGTACAGCAAAAAACAACTTAAAATGACTACCAAAAATTATGCAAATCTGAAAAAAACTCCGAAGTCAATAAAATATTTCTAAAAACGTTTTTACTCTTTTAAGACACAAATTATAAGCAGGGTGATTTCTATGAATTGCAACCGCCGACCTATGTATCCAGAGAAAATGTAAGGCACACCATTTTGTGTTAACCTTATGTTATTCGTACTTATTTGTTGTTTACATGTGTCAAAGTATATGAATGTGTCGAAGAATGTAAATAAACTCTGAAAACGTCACTGACTTATAACAGCACATCATGCTGTAGCAGGTAAAAGAGGGGACCAGCGAGCAAATGCTCCTGTCGGAACACAAAAAAGCTGCACATGTTGCTCTTTAAGAGACTTTGACGGAAAATCGGGGAATCGGGTGCCTCAGTTTCATTCCGTCTTCCTCACTCTAGAATTTTCGAGTTTCTTAGGTCTGGTGGAGCCAGTGGCAGTGGGAAAGTAAGACAAAAGGAGACAGTGTAAGTGAGAGAGGAGACAATGACAATGAGGTATACTGTAAATCAGTGGTCGAAACAGGTGACAGTACGAGAGAAACATATACACACGGTTTCAGTGCGAGGGAGATGCAGAGTATGAAAGCTTAGCTGCAAAGAGAAACTGAGTAGCAGGGTATACAGTGTTCTGTGTTAAAAGAGCACAAATATGATCACATACCTAAATTTTTGGTGAGGTAGGCGAATAAGGATTGAGGCTACTGGTTCTACACTTTCCTGCCAGTCGTTTAAAGAGGAACATATTCCCCTTGTTTTTGCTCTGACTGGAGCATTTTTCCGCTGGTTAAAACCATACATAAGAAATTCTAGTATAAAGGATACAGAATATTTCTGGAGCCTTCCGTCCTGATGTTCGTTACTTTGAAATACCAAGTGTTTTGAAACTCTATCCACAGAAAAACCTAATTTCATTTTATAAACTCAAAATAACAACAATAAAAGCCAAAACATGGAGTAGAAGGAATATGTCAAAGTAAAAATATTTGTGCTTGAAAATTTATGATCTGCCTTTGACTGTCTTCAATTCTTGCTACGTTTGTTAAAAAGTTATTCTGCAGAGTAAGGAACAGTTGTCTGAGTGACCTTATTCTCACATACAGGTCGTTCGTCAGCCCTGTTCCTCCCTGAACGAATGCACTTGTCTATCAAACGAAACCAGAATGTCAGCTATCAATCACAAAAAGGAGAGTTGTGCGGCCAGATCACTGAAGCTCCAGATTATTAAACAGTAACTTACTTAAGACTCGTGAATCACCTTCATGTATAGTCCTAATGGCATGTTGTAATATTTGCAGATGAAATGAATAGCCACGAAGATAATCCCAAACAACGCCATGGGAATTAATTCAGTTTAAGTTTATGACAAGTGTTTCGATGAAAAGTATTCTCATCATCTGTAGGGGCTGATGAGTATGTATCGCCCATCTGTCTTCAACTGCCATCTACGAAATGTTATTGTATCGTAGTAGAAACTCGTCGCTAACAGAGATGAGAGACTTAGTACACTGCGTTTTATTTTAATATACGGCGACGCAAATGGGAAATACAACACCATGAATACCTTAGGTGAAGTCACCACACTGATAATCTAATATTTCTATGCCTGTGGTATGTGTTGATTGTAATTTTATCCTTACGTGAATTTCTTTCAGTATTTTCAGTACAGAAATATTTCCTACAGATGAAGAAAGGTATGAGTGCATGGTGGCTGAAGGGCATATCTAACGTTACTGGAACTTTACAGACGAAGGTCTCAACACAGCAAGCCCAGAGTACGTGCACAGAGAGCCTACTCTTGTCTCTTGGAATTTTGAGAAACGTCAAATCATGGGTTGAGGGCAATAAGAGCCTCTTATCGACAGATCGTGTAGGCAGTTGGCTGTTGTGTAATGACTGGAAACAAATGGTGAGTGGGTGGACTCAGGACAATAGTGTGGGTGGCAAGAAGAGTGGGCACACGGAGATCATAGTATTATTCGATGGGCTCTGACGAATAAGCGAAAGCGAGGAGGTAGAGAAGATCCAAAGAAGAGCGGCGCGTTTCGTCACAGGGTTATTTGGTAACCGCGATAGCGTTACGGAGATGTTTAGCAAACTCAAGTGGCAGACTCTGCAAGAGAGGCGCTGTGCATCGCGGTGTAGCTTGCTCGCCAGGTTTCGAGAGGGTGCGTTTCTGGATGAGGTATCGAATATATTGCTTACCCCTACTTATACCTCCCGAGGAGATCACGAATGTAAAATTAGAGAGATTAGAGCGCGCACGGAGGCTTTCAGACAGTCGTTCTTCCCGCGAACCATACACGACTGGAGCAGGAAAGGGAGGTAATGACAGTGGCACGTAAAGTGCGCTCCGCCACACACCGTTGGGTGGCTTGCGGACTATAAATGTAGATGTAGATGGCAACAGCTGAAATCCGTTCCGAGGTTAAACTCAGACTGTTGGGAACGTATTACCGGAAACTAGTTAGTTAGTTCCACGTTACATAAATCAATCGAACATTTTTATCGATATTACGGGGAATGACTCAGTTTAATGGATATGTATTCTAGTTTCACTGCAAGCCTATGTGCTGGCCATTCAGAAGTTCCTAAATAACGCGCTGGCCAAAATTGAATATAATGTACATGTTACTTTTTCAAACCTACAACACTTAAAATTTTCTTTTTTACCAGCTATCAGTTTTCAAAGAAAAATTCGTCTTTCGCATATAAAGAGTTACGCAGAAGAAACTTACTGTGCTATCTGTCAGACATTTTATCTTACTGAGCACTTGACGGAAAAACATATTCTGTGTCTAGTGAATTGCTTTCTGAAAGTCTGACAGCTTTAAGAAGACTAATAAACATCTCTTTTTCCTGTTGTGTTGTACGAGCTGCATTCAAGTTCTAAGGCCTCCGATTTTTTTTCTAATTAACTACTCACCCGAAATCGATGAAACTGGCGTTACTTCTCGACGTTATCGCCCTGCAGACGTACACATTTTTCACAACGCTGACGCCATGATTCCATGGCAGCGGCGAAGGCTTCTTTAGGAGTCTGTTTTGGCCACTGGAAAGTCGCTGAGGCAATAGCAGCACGGCTGGTGAATGTGCGGCCACGGAGAGTGTCTTTCATTGTTGGAAAAAGCCAAAAGTCACTAGGAGCCAGGTCAGGTGAGTAGGGAGCATGAGGAATCACTTCAAATTTGTTATCACGAAGAAACTGTTGCGTAACGTTAGCTCGATGTGCGGGTGCGTTGTCTTGGTGAAACAGAACACGCGCAGCCCTTCCCGGACGTTTTTGTTGCAGTGCAGGAAGGAATTTGTTCTTCAGGACATTTTCGTAGGATGCACCTGTTACCGTAGTGCCCTTTGGAACGCAATGGGTAAGGATTACGCACTCGCTGTCCCAGAACATGGACACCATCATTTTTTCAGCACTGGCGGTTACCCGAAATTTTTTTGGTGGCGGTGAATCTGTGTGCTTCCATTGAGCTGACTGGCGCTTTGTTTCTGGATTGAAAAATGGCATCCACGTCTCATCCATTGTCACAACCGACGAAAAGAAAATCCCATTCACGCTGTCGTTGCGCGTCAACATTGCTTGGCAACATGCCACACGGGCAGCCATGTGGTCGTCCGTCAGCATTCGTGGCACCCACCTGGATGACACTTTTCGCATTTTCAGGTCGTCATGCAGGATTGTGTGCACAGAACCCACAGAAATGCCAACTCTGGAGGCGATCTGTTCAACAGTCATTCGCCGATCCCCCAAAACAATTCTCTCCACTTTCTCGATCATGTCGTCAGACCGGCTTGGCGA
Organism: Schistocerca cancellata; assembly: GCF_023864275.1. Lineage (NCBI taxonomy): Eukaryota > Metazoa > Arthropoda > Insecta > Orthoptera > Acrididae > Schistocerca > Schistocerca cancellata. Next base: position 486,570,479 of record NC_064628.1, read on the forward strand.
GCCCGAGGTAGTTTAGGTTTGTTGTCACACGATGTTCTGCCTTCATTAAACTGTCGCACCCACGAACGCACTTTCGACACATCCATAACTCCATCACCACATGTCTCCTTCAACTGTCGATGAATTTCAATTGGTTTCACACGACGCAAATTCAGAAAACGAATGATTGCACGCTGTTCAAGTAAGGAAAACGTCGCCATTTTAAGTATTTAAAACAGTTCTCATTCTCGCCGTTGGCGGTAAAATTCCATCTGCCGTACAGTGCTGCCATCACTGGGACGTATTGACAATAAACGCGGCCTCATTTTAAAACAATGCGCATGTTTCTATCTCTTTCCAGTCCGGAGAAAAAAAATCGGAGGCCTTAGAACTTGAATGCACCTCGTACATATGGACATCATGCGTTGTGGTCTTGGGCTGTCATACGTCGCTTACCGTTGTCACCATGCCAATAGCGGTCGCGCTGCGCCACGTCTTCAGCGGCTGCGATTACGATTGCCTTCTCTGCCGTCGCGATGTAGGATGGCCAGAAGCAGCTACACGGCCCAGTATGTGGCACAGTCCTCGACAGCTCGCTCGTGCATTAGTCGTGGGAACCTCACACTGCACGACGCTCTTTATGAGTAGTTTGCTTCTTATAATAGCTGGACTCTATTGCTGTTTGTCCTTTTGTAAAGTTTCTTCGCAACGCTTGGAGAAAGCTAGAAGTTAAGTAAAAGTACTGTTTTCTATTTAAGAGTTCGCTAATCATACTCTGTCCAACTTCTCTACGACGACAGCTGCTGCGCCACTTCGTAGCCCACCTTTCCTTACTGTCATTTATGAAGTAGTACACAACACTGACCACCTGGTGAAATGTCAGACAAAGGAGGGACCACGAGACCCATACCTCTCCAACTCCTGCCCGTCTCCTGATTTGTCACCTATAGAGCATTTCTGGGATGCGACGGGAAGACGTGTACCTCGGTTCTGTATCCAGGTAGAAAGCTTCATAAACTGCCACACCATATTTTTCAGGCTTGGCAATATGTTCCTGCAGATCAAATTCACAGACTGTTTACTTTCATATCTCAAAGAATACAAGTGTGAATATATGCCTTCGGGGGTCACATCTCCATACTGATATTGAGGATGAAAATCAGTTGCGAATGGAAGGAAATTTTAGCCATTTGATATTTGTTACATGGTGAAACTGTACAGAAAATTTCATGATCATCAAAATGATGCGTCCTGGTGCGCTATTGTTTACGAGTATTTCACTCAATGTAAGAAATTGTAATCGTGTCATCGTCAAAGAAAGTTTTGGAGCTATGTGGTACAGTCGTAAATATGTCATAAGTGTATGCTAAAAACGCTAGATTCCAAGACTGCAACAAAGAGGGACCCCAAAATTACAATGCACACAGCAAGTGCAGCAGGCCACTGTCTCCTCTGCTGTCCTCTCGAAAAATTAGACACAAGTGAAGAAGAATAATGACACAGACAGAGTAGTTACAATGAAGGAGAATTTAGTACGAACGCGGTGGTCTAGCGGTTCTGGCGCTGCAGTCCGGAACCGCGGGACTGCTACGGTCGCAGGTTCGAATCCTGCCTCGAGCATGGCTGTGTGTGATGTCCTTAGGTTAGTTAGGTTTAAGTAGTTGTAAGTTCTAGGGGACTTATGACCTAAGATGTTGAGCTCGACATTTTCAGGAACTTCTGAATGAGGATTTGGATGAGCCCAAGGAATCTTTCCGTCTGTAAACTCAAGGAATTCAGAAACAAAGGAACCAGCACGAACTGCTGATTAATTGGAGGCAGCCATGAAGAAGCTAAAACGTAAGAAGGCGCCAGGAATGAATCTAATACAAGCAAAACTGCTAACAAATGCAGAAAAAAATACAGGGTGATTATAATTAAAGTTAAATTTTCAAACCGCTGTGGAAATAACACCATTGGTCGGAATGTCGTAAAATTGCAACGGAGTAATATCGAAGAAGCGGGAAAACGTGTGGGGGAAAACGTGTGGCAGAAGAAAAATAAGTAGTTACCAAAATGTAGCAATAGATGGCGCTGGAAGCCTCATAATTTAACAGTGGTCGACAACAAATGACAAATAAATTGTATAAGAAATGCCTGAGGTGTACGTTTGACGTTAAACAAACTGTACTACGCAGTGTTCGTAGGTGTACAGGTATGATACTGTCAGTTACCTAAGCCCATCCACCACGACAAGGTCATACCACATCGGATGGGAAAAATCGGTTTCTAATTGTCCTGAGGCCAAAAACCGCATAAAAAGCATCACTCACGTCGATTTTTATTTGTCCTGAGGCCAAAACAGCAAAAAACCATCGATCACACAGGTTTTTGATTGTCTAGAGGACAAAAACCACACAAAAAGCTACAATCACATCGGCCTTTAATTGTCCTGAGGCCATAAGACGCATAAATCAAACTGAAATTGGATTACTAATTTGCTTGTGACTGGTGCGAAAAATGTTGAATATGCTGTCCACCGTTTTCTGCAACAACTGATCGAAGTGCTTCCGGGGTCACGTTCAGAATGTGTTGTTCAATGCGTGCCTTCAGTGCAGTTAAGTTTGGAATCGGAACACTGAACATCTTTCAGATAGCCCCACAGCCAGAAGTCACACGGATTAAGATCAGGTGATCGGGATGACCAGCCTATGGGGAAATGGCGGCTAATAATTCTAGCATTTCCGAAATGGCGCTTCAGCAGCTCGTTAACTGGATTTGCAATGTGCGAAGATGCCCCATCTTACATAAAAATGCTCCCATCCACATATCCACGCTGTTGGAGAGCTGGAATGACGTGGTTGCGCAAAAGACGCTCATAGCGCTTACCAGCGACGGTACAGGTAACTTGTCTCTTCTAAAAAATATGGCCCTATGATAAATGATGCACCACACAGTGACAGTTTCAGAATGAAGTGATACTGGTTGATTTGCGTGTGGATTTTCCGTAGCCCATATTCGGCAATTCAGTGTATTGACTTATCCTGTCAGATAAGTGGGCTTCGTCTGTCCAAAAAATCTTCCGCGGCCAATCATTGTCCACTTCCAAGCGAGCAAGAAACTCCAAAGTAAAGGTCTCTCTTGCTGGAAGGTTAACAGGAAACAAGTCGTGTACATGGGTAATTTTGAATGGATAGCAAAGAACGATGTTTCATAGGATTTTACGCACCGTGCTCACGGTGCCCAGTGTGTGTGTCGTCCTTAGCGTAAGTTAGTTTAAGTTAGATTAAATAGTGTGTAAGCTTAGGGACCGATGACCTCACCAGTTTGGTCACTTAAGACCTTACCACAAATTCCAAAAGAAAAAAAAAAAAAAGCTACACCTTTTCTACGCCACTGCTAGTCTCTCCTGCACTGCTGTGGCCACTGCTTCCACTGACGTCGAATTAATTCTTTTCCTACCTCTACCAGGTTGCACACCAAAAGAACCCGTATTTTCGAATTTCCGAATCATTTTCTCCAGACCCACGGCAGTCATCGGACCAACGCCTTCTTTTAAACCCTTCAGTATCCAGAACTTCTGCAGAGCGACGTATGCACAGTCATTATTTTTGTAATTCAGCTTTACAAGCAGAGCGCGATCCTGCATTAACACAGTCATAGCGTGTTTATACCAGTTTCAGTGGGTTGTGCGCATGACAGGTGTTATCATTTACGTATTCTGACACATCCAGCGCCATCTGTTTATTAATTTTCACTCTATTTTTTTCTTCTGCCATACGTTTCCCCCCGTTTCCGATTATATTCCGTTGCAATTTGACGTCATTCTGACCAGTGGCGTTATTTCTACAGCGTTTTGGAAAGTTTAACTTTAATTATAATCACTCTGTATGTCAAACATTTCCACTAACTTTTAATTAAGATTTGGATAGGTAAAAGTATCTCTGATGAACGAAACACAGGTATTCAAACTCAAGTACACAAGAACGGCAATATCATGTTGTGACGAATCTGGATGTTACCTACTGTATATAAAATAGCCTGCAACATAATTTCTAGTACTATAGCACCCTGTGTTGAAAGTGCTGTTCGTTGTGCAACAGTATTGACAGCTGCAGTGGAAGATTTAGAGATTCGTAATAAATTCGCCGCCTTAGTGAAAGCTACTATGGAAAACACTCGAAATTAAGCTAAAATTCAGAGTATGTTAGCAATGGAGTGAGACAAGAATTTTCGTTATCCTCTCTTCTGATTAATGTAACCTTGGGAACGGTAATGAGAGTTGCTGCACCAATACACGGGAAATATCCTGTACAAATCATTTCAGGTGCTTTCATATGCAGATTATTCTGGTATAATTATAAGAATCCGAAGACCAACGATAGAACCCTTAATAAGTCTTGAAAGAGCTACAGGCCTCTAATTAGAAAAGACTGTACTAATTACACTCCGTAGAAACTGATTCCTATAAGTTTTATGTGTGTAGTTTCAGTTCTCTTGGACCAGATGTAAACTGTAAGAACAATATCAGCTCTGAAATCCAAAACGAACATTGTCCTCCAATGAGAGCTATGATTACCTTAGGAAACGTCTGACATCGAAGCTGCCGTTTCGGAGAACTTAAGTTATAATGTACACAATTTTAGTGAGGACGGGGCTAAAATACGGTGTTGAAGCTTGGACGTTAACGAAATTCGATGAAAAGCGACTTGGCATATATGAAAGGAACATCTTGAAGCAAATTCTTGGACGAGTTTAAGATAATGATGTCCGAAAGAGAAGATTAAGCTGTGAATTACAAAGCTGATCCAGAAAGTATCCTTTGTGCTTATAGCCCGCATCTCGTGGTCGTGCGGTAGCGTTCTCGCTTCCCACGCCCGGGTTCCCGGGTTCGATTCCCGGCGGGGTCAGGGATTTTCTCTGCCTCGTGATGGCTGTGTGTTGTGTGCTGTCCTTAGGTTAGTTAGGTTTAAGTAGTTCTATGTTCTAGGGGACTTATGACCACAGCAGTTGAGTCCCATAGTGCTCAGAGCCTTTGTGCTTATCTCTCGCACATCTGACTGCACGGTGGCCGCTTATGTGCATTTACGCCCATCAACCCAAGAACGAAGTGGTCTAACCATTTTGTTTGATTACGTTAACGTCTGAAGTCGTTTATAGTCGGTGATCAAGTTTAAAACCGTCGATCGGCCTGTCAGATGTGAAATAAGAGCTGTTATCAAGTTTTTGTATACGTGAAATGTTAGACCCTGTGACATTTATCGTCAGGTAAGCGAAACTTATGGAGAGAAGCCAATGAGTGAAAGTATGGTGCGAAAGTTGGATACGATGTTTAACGAACGACAGGAAAATGCCACGACGAGGAGTGCAGTGGACCTCCGTCGTTGATCACCAAAGAATTGTTGCACTGAAATGCCGAACACGTTCTTTCCAAGCAGCGAGTAACGTTTTGCGACTTAGCAATTCGTTTTCAAATTATTTCACGATCTTTATTATACGAACCTGTGACTGAGTATCTTCACAACAAAAAACTGTTTGCTCGATGTGTACTCAAAACACTACCTGATCCTCAGAAATGGAAATGCACGGGAACAACCTTTAAGCTTTTGCAGCGTAATGCAGCAGAGATTTTTTGATAACGATTATCACAAGCGAGGGAACATGAATATGTTACGAGACTCCTGAAACGAAACTACAGTCACTGCAATGGCGGCATACTGGTTGCCCGAAACTCAAAGAAACTAAAGCCACTTCTTTCCTCAAAGAAAATCATGCGCACCGTGTTTTGGGGCTGTCAAGGAATTTTGTTGGTGGAATGTATGGAACGAGACATAACAACCAACGCTGCAGCTTACTGTGAGATATTGAAGAAGTTACGGCGTGCGATGCACAACAAAAGATGTCGTCTGCTGACTTCTGGTATTGTGTTCATGCATGGCAATGCGCGACCGCACACCGTACGTCTAACGACGACGCTACATGATTCATATCACTGGGAACAATTCTGTCATTCTCTCATATTGCATATCTTCAGGAGCCAGCCCCATTTGCTTCCTCATCTCAAGAAATTTCTTGCATGTCAACACTTTGACAAGTGTCCAAAACTGATTCACGTCATAGGTGTCCGAATTATTGGAGCGTGTATGCTGCAGTTAGTGACAAAATATAACGCATGCTTTAATTAACTTGTAGAATATGAGGAAAAGCAGCTTAAAGAGTGTAGATTATTTTTATACTGCAATGGGCGATAAAAAAATTTCCATTCGATGTCCGTACAGCCCAGAATCGGCAAGCCAATTATGCAAAATTGCCATGAGCATTGATGCAATCATCCCACTGACGCAACGGCTGTTGCATGAAAAGGTTCGTAATTTCCTGCTGCACATCGTTCGATAGTAACCGTTAAACCTTCAAGGCTCTCTTAAAGGACCGAAGGCGTAACAATCGCGTGGGAAGAGATCATGACTATAGGCCGGGTGTTCCAGTGTCTCCCTCTTGAGCTGGCATACTTGAGGCTAGATCGATAGGAGTCTTGTGTCGAATCGCGACCAGAACTGAACTTGGGACTCATTCCACAATGATGGTTTTCGACAGACATGCTGTTCCATACAAATTCTTCATTCTGCTTTGGATGTATTCATTTTTTTCCGTTTTTCGTCGTTCCTCGTAGTTGTCTCAACATTCATGGGGGAGTGTTCCGTCTTTGCAACTAAATGAAAGGCTGCTTTTTGCCATACGTGTTCACCTACTTTTATTTATGAAACATATTCAGTGGCATGTAACACATGTTGGTTTTTATACATGTCTAATGCATCATGTAATAGTTACACATATGTTACTATGTGACGTTTTCTCATATTATTCTTTGTTTTCCAGCTTAAAAATAACTTTTACGGTACAAGTTTGGTGAGGTTAATTTGTCGTTTGGTGTTACTTCGATTTCCAGTGTCGCTAGTCGATGTGTGTGACCTAGAGATGAGTTTATTCGGTTGCCATACTCCATATGGCTGGTATCCAGCGTTTCTCGACCCACATTGATGATGTCACTTCACTAGTACTTTTCGCTGTGTGTTGAACGTACGTGTGTTTTCAGTGTGTGGTGTTGCCAACAATCGCTGTGTATTTATCTTTCATCTTTCGTTTGTGTTGTCTGTATGTAATTTCATACTTGTTCCTCCGTGGTGTGTGTGCGTGTGTGTGTGTGTGTGTGTGTGTGTTCGTATGTGAGAAAGTATTTGAATACGCATGCCTATGCCAGTTTCTTTGGCTCTTCAGTGTAAATGTCCAACAGTTGTCGCTTGAGTGAGTTTCCTTTGCCCGATCTCTGATTGTTGATCGTGTTGAGATAGAAGGCCACCGCATGACGCCGGACGTTGACGAGCCCGAGTCGCAGGCCATCCGGACACAGTGGTCATCGCAGATGTGCGGACTATCCTATCACACCTCTCACCAGACCCAAATTCTCAACCGTACATTACATTTGTAGTGCGTGAATAAGTTGAGAATTTGCTTTGCGATGACACCTGTGTCCGGATGGCTTAATGGTCAGAACATTCGCCTCGTGAGCGGGAGGCCCAGGTTCAAATCTCAGTCCTACAAAAAATTTTCGTCTTTGCCCATTGATTTCAATCAATTTCCGCTCGCAGCCAATGTCTGCAATTCCTTTGTGTCTTAACCTAGAGGAAACTGGAATTCAGAATCAGAGGAGTGAGGTACTAAACAACAAAAAGGGGTATAATCTTCCACAGAAGAACATGACTCACAAAGGACTGTCGTGCTGATGACGGTGATGATGAAAACAAGTCGTGCAGACATACTGTTGAACGTGTGGTGGCACGTGTCCGTTTTGTGTGGGTGCGCCGGACACGGTTCGCGCCGCCTGTGTAGGCGCGCCCGGCGCCCAGACGCCCATGCGCCGGCAGCCGGCAGCAGGTAGTCCTGGCAGGCGCCCTCCTCCCCGCCACGCCGGTAGATCACGGCGCAGGCGGACGCTGCGACTCGGTGAGGCAACAAGACGGATAGCGGCGCGCCGCGCGACACGCCAACTACACGCCATTCTAATGTCGCGCGCGCCTTTTATAAATTGTATTTTGAGTCCATCTGCCGTTTATCTCGAGGCGAAATAACATTAATTCGCTTCCTAATTTGTCTTACACCTCGGGCTCTTTTCTGTTAAATCTGCGGGGACAATTTTTTAAGGCTCTAAGATGCATCGCACGCAATAATTTTCCCTTTCGCGGTTTTTCCGGGTGTGAGATTATGGCCATTATTTCTCCGACAAAAAGTCAGGAGTTCACACCGAATTCCGCACCGCTCGAACGGAAAGTCGGCACCGGACTGCGTAACTCACGCACGGACCAGTCCCAGCTGCTTCTGTGGGACAACTTGAGGGCGAGGGAGGTCGCCGGGCGTGCAGAGCAAAACGAAAAATGTCTTCGTCACGCGAGCCTCTCATCGTTCCCGTCGTGGTGCAAGTTCTTGCAGAATTGTAATGATATAAAATGACATAAATGATTTATTCTGTCACTTCTCGGCACAATAATTAAAGCTGATGATTCAAATGGCTCTGAGCACTACTGGACTTAACTTCTGAGGTCGTGAGTCCCCTAGAACTTAGAACAACTTAAACCTAACTAACCTAACGACATCACACACATCCATGCCCGAGGCAGGATTCGAACCTCCGACCGTAGCGGTCGCGTGGTTCCAGACTGTAGTGCCTAGAACCACTCGGCCACCCCAGCCGGCAATTAAAGCTGAAATGTGAACAATCTGCGATCTATTCCAGCAATACAAAGTGTTTATTATTAAACAGTTTTCGGTTTATTAGGCTATCAGGAAGCTGTTGTTGTGGTCTTCAGTCCTGAGACTGGTATGATGCAGCTCTCCATGCTACTCTACCCTGTGCAAGCTTCTTCATCTCCCAGTACCTACTGCAGCCTACATCCTTCTGAACCTGCTTAGTGTATTCATCTATTGGTCTCCCTCTACGATTTTTACCCTCCACGCTGCCCTCCAGTACTAAATTGGTGATCCCTTGATGCCTCAGAACATGTCCTACCAACCGATCCCTTCTTCTAGTCAAGTTGTGCCACAAACTCCTCTTCTCCCCAATTATATTCAATACCTCCTCGTTAGTTATGTGATCTACCCATCTAACTTCAGCATTCTTCTGTAGCACCAAATTTCGAAAGCTTCTATTCTCTTCTTGTCTAAACCACTGTCTAGCTACTGACTACAATCCGCGAAGGCACTACTTTGCAAGAAACCCAACTTCCGAAATGCTACATGCAACGTTGTAGCGTAAGCTGCTAATGATACGATTTATAAGCATTCGGTTTAACATTTCCCATCTGATTTCACGCCCAAATTAACACTCGTTAATATATGTAACGTTAGCATCTTTAAGAGAGATAGGTCTACATTCTACAAGTTTACCTCGGAATTCACACTTACGTCCCTGGCAGAGGTTTGTTTGCATCGCCTTCACAATATTTATCAACCGTTTCACTCTCCAACAGAGCCCGGGAAAAACGAAAACATAAATTTTTCTATACAGATCTGATTCCTCTAAAAAAGTTCAAATGTTCAAACGTGTGTGAATTCTTAAGGGACCAAACTGCTGAGGTCATCGGTCCCTAAGCCTACACACTACTTAACATTACTTAAACTGACTTACGCTAAGGACAACACACACACCCATGCCCGAGTGAGGACTCAAACCTCCGACGGAGAAGCTGTCCGGACTGTGGCGAGACGCCTTAAACCGCGCGGCTACCCCGCGCCGCCTCTGACTCCTCTTATTTCATCATGATGATTATTTCTTCCTATGTAGGCTATCGACAATAAAATATTTTCACATTCCGAGGAGAAACTTAGAGACGGAAATTTCGGGAAAAGATCTCACCGCAACCAAAAACATCGTTTTGAAGTTTCTCGATGTCCTCCTTCAAACCAATACGGTAAGGTTCATATACTGCACTGCAGTACTCTAACAGAGGACGGACAAGCGTACTGTAAGCAACCTCTTTAGTAGAGCTGTTGCATCTCCTAAGCATTGTGCTAGTAAAAAGTGATCTTCGGTTTGACTATCTCACAACATTATCTATGTGATCATTCCAGCTTAAGTTGTTCGTAATTGTAATTCCTAGGTATTTAGCCGAACTGATAGCTTTTGAATTTGTATGACTTATCATGAAACCGAAATTTAACGGATTTCTTTTTGTAGTCGTGTGGATGACCTCACATTTTTCCTTACTGAGAGGCAATCTTCACTTTTTGCACCATACAGACGATGTGTCTAAGCCCTTTTGCATTGTTTTTGATCTTCTGATGTCTTTACTGGACAGCAGACAACAGCATCTTCTGCAAACAATCTAAGAGAGCTACTCAGATTGTCTTCTAAGTAGTTTGCGTGCATTAGGAACAGCAGACGGCCCATAACACTTCGCTGGGGAACGACAGATATCATTTTTGTTTTACTCGATGATTTTCCGTCACTTACAACGTACCGTGAGAGGAAGATACGAATAAAGTCGCAGAACTGAAGCGAATCTCCATAGGCACGCAATTTTATTTGAAGACTCTCATTAGGCATTAGGTGATGACGTCAAACAAATATTAGTTGACAAAAATAGAGTTTGTTTGGTTTCATCCTGAAATATCTAATGAATAAAAAAGAACATTCAAGAAAGACGCATGTCGACTACGTGTTTAAAAGGCACACTGAAAAAAAGAGGAACTTCTAAATGATTGTAGACTGCAACTGCCGATGGTAATAGAATTCTTTGAATTGTTATTGATTCATAGGACGCTTCACATTCGTTATTTCGTCGGTTACCATGACGACCGCAATGGTTTTGGATAGGTACTCTCAGGAAGCGTAGACACAACGAACTGCAGAACTTTTTTACGCTGCTAGGCTGTCTGCAAGACTGTCTTTAAAAATGACTCAGAGTGGGCCTGCAGTTTGATTTTCCTCCAGTGAATTTAAATGTGCGGATATTGAACTGTGCGTCAGTCCATACTGGACAATGATACGAGCATCGTTAAACAAATGGTTCAAATGGCTCTGAGCACTATGGGACTTAACATCTGTGGTCATCAGTCCCCTAGAACTTAGAACTACTTAAACCTAACTAACCTAAGGACATCACACACATCCATGCCCGAGGCAGGATTCGAACCTGCGACCGTAGCAGTCGCGCGATTCCGGACTGCGCGCCTAGAACCGCTAGACCACCGCGGCCGGCGGCATCGTTAAACCAGGTAGTTTGTATTACTGGTCGTGATAAAAATATTTGGCTACATTATTGCCCAGCGTGAAAGTATTAGTAACTCTATTAGGAAAACTCATTTAGAGTGTGTATCATGTCGAAATTAAATATAGACTTGAAAACTGAATATGTCTCTAAAGCATAATCGGTATATCTTAATCCTAGAACCCAAACTCCTCAGTCAAATATCGAACATCTAAAACCTTTTGATCGTTATCTTAAGAAAAAGCACTTCTTTGACATTCAGGGCCGGGCGGTGTGCCCGTGCGGTTCTAGGCGCTTCAGTCTGGAACCGCGTGACCGCTACGGTCGCAGGTTCGAATCCTGCCTAGGGCATGGATGTGTGTGATGTCCTTAGGTTAGTTAGGTTTAATTAGTTCTAAGTTCTAGGCGACTGATGACCTCAGAAGTTAAGTGGCAGAGTGCTCAGAGCCATTTGAGCCATTTTGACATTCAGGATCGTAGGGTATGATATTGTTCTTGTGGTGGAAATCGTCAGTTACGATTGCAATTGACATGCGAACGTCGAAACTGAATCTTAGATCGTAGGAAGTATGTGGAAACATAGAATGACTCACGTGACTTGTTACACTAGGTCGATGGTCGCAACCGCATACGCCGTTGTCTAGGCGAACGGTTCGTCGAAGCACGCAGCGCACTATGGACGAAGGCAATTGGTGGCAGTGGTGTGCCATGAACTTCCGTGGAACCTGTGGTAGTAATCGAAGGCAACCCGGTAGCTGTGAATCATGTGAACATTATTGTGAACAATTGTCATCCCTTCTTGCTTTATGTCTTTCCTTGACGGCGGCTGCGACTTCAGCAGGATCACAGTCTGTGTCACAGGGCCAGGACTGTGTTACAGTGTTTGAGATTGAGAGGCATGACAGTGCACCCAAGTCGACGTGCAGCCATAAAAATTTGGCTATCTGATCCAAGTATCGGGTGCCATTCCCGCACCCACAAACCAGTCCCATAATTTAAGGTATCATGTGACCTTTGTGTTGACATCTGCTCGCTCAAACCTCTACAAACTTATCAAGAGCTTTTCGAGTCAGTGGCAGGCAGAATCGGTGCTTCACTCCGTTTCACATGTGGAGATACACGCTATTAAACAGATGGTCATAATGTTTTGGATTATCACTGTATACCCTCATAATGTGCGTCACTCTTATTTAATATGTTGTATATAGGTATCCAGTAGTTAGTTAATTAATTAATTATAGCTGTTTCTCTTAATCAAACCTATGTACTGATACTAGCCTTATGGTACATTCTGATGACAACGTTCATTCTGTTTTTCACAAGGGCATTCTAGCCTTATTAATACAGAGAGATTCAGCTGAGCTATTCAGATCAAATACTTTTAAAGCGATTATTGCGCAGACAACACTGCAGAAACATTATTCATTTTCCCGTCACTGAACCGGTTGTACAAGCAGAAGGCATGAGACATTAGACCATCGGTCATTAACAAGTTGGGTAGAATAGGGCAGAATAGGGCAGGAACGTCTGTAGATATACGCAGGACAGCAACGTTTGACATCCGACTTAAAATGTACGCTGTACTAATGGGGTGAACCAGAACAGAACAGAACTCTAGATCAACTCTCTCTCTCTTTCAATAACTGTCAAGTAAATGGCTAGAGAGACGCAGGCATAGAGTTGACAGAACCCCACCAAAATTATAAGTCTTTTACGTTGTACATAGAACATCCCATTTACTTATTGGATTTTTTTTACGGCACTGTCTTCTGTGGTGCGTACGTGCCGTTTGTGATTTAACGCCGTCCAACAGTTCTCAGTTCAAAGTGTTAAAGTAAAATGAGGGACCAGTACTTCGTTGGTCTGAAGGACACGCAAAACTTCAGCCATGCCTTCTATAAACAGAAAGCGATCTAGCACTGAGGCGTTATTAAGCTAGTCCAAACGTAAATTATGTTTTATGTTGTACATAGAACTTCCAACATTTCCAGCAGATTTCTTGTTGTACTGTGTTCTGAAGTTTAACATCATGTGGACGTGTGAACCGTTCAGTTCAGCATCTCGGACTCTAAACTTACTAGGGGAACTATGCATCGCCTCTCCTTCAGATTTAATCGTAAGATGGGCCAGTGGATATCCCGTCAAAAACTGAACGCAGATCAAGCATGCAAACTGGAAGAAGATGTACTGAACTGTGAAGAAAGAAGCAAAGTAGAAACAGTGAACGATCTAAGCTTAAGATGTGCAGCATCGAATATACGTCCGTAGGCATGGCGTCATGGTTATCTGGTTATGGTGTTGGAATGCGCATATGTTCAAACCTCGCTCATAACCCGGTCATTGGCGTGTCTGTCCGCTATATTCAGATTTGTGCCTGTGTCGTTGTGTAACGTCTGTTTGCAACAGCGAGATGTAGAACAGAGTCGTCCAGACGAACGTACCTCCTATTTGTTCTACACGAGTGCCGTATGTTATGACTCTTGCGTTCCGTTTTGGAAGTGTTGACTTTTGACAGCCTTTGTTGTAACATAATTCACAAAAGTTTATTTGTTGTTTTCATTTTTGTGAAAAGTCGAAGCCACATTTTGCCTGCTCTCACTATTCATCACATTTACTTGTGATGGTAATATATTCTTATCACAGGAGATATTCTATAACCAATGTAAATGTATTGTATTGTATGTTAACCGGGGGCCTACAAACGACGGAGAGGCTCCGTCCCCGCCGCAGCCGTAGTGGTCCACAACCCCACGACGACTACTGCAGTCCACTTCACCCCTCCGCCGCTTCACACAGAACCACTCTTTCAGCGTTATTGTGCCGTTCGGCCCCCAGTGGACCCACCCAGAGAACGTCTTACACCAGACGAGTGTAACCCCTATGTTTACGTGATAGAGTAATGGTGGTGTACGCGTACGTGGAGAACTTGTTTGCGCAGCAATCGCCGACATAGTGTAGCTGAAGCTCAATAAGGGGAACCAGCCTGCATTCGCCGAGGCATATAGAAAACCGCCTAAAATCCATCCACAGACTGGCCGGCTCACCGGAACTCGACACTAAGTCCGCCGGGCGAATTCGTGCCGCGGACCAGGCGCACCTTCCCAATCCGGAAAGCCGTGCGTTGGACCGGACGGCTACCTGGGGGGCTTAACGAATGTAAGTTTCCAAGACCACAGAAGGAGTAAAGATAAGTCAACGACCGGACGGAAAGTTCATAATTTGGTGAAAAGCAATTTGGGGCACGAACAGGATTTGAACACTGTGACCGCCGCCGGAAGAACACAACCAACCGCAACGTTACACATCTTGAACTTGGACAGTTCACTTTTTCTATTTTGCTTGTCTTTGCACAGTTCAGTACACCTTCTTACTGTCTTCAGGCTTGGTCTGCGTTCAGTTTTTGACGGGCTTTTCACTGGACCATCTTACCACTACATCTGAGGGGGTGGCAATGGCAAGTTTCTCTTGTTAGAACCCTTATGGAGACATTACAGAAATACCGCTCCATGCCAGGTGCTTTACTGTGTTGCAATATTAAACCTGAATATGATGATAGAAATTCGTAGCAGAGATTCCCTCTGAAGTGTTATGATGGGTGTGTTATATAGGCTTCATCAGACAATCCCATAAATTCTGTACTTGTAAGGATGTGACCCTCCTGCTGGTTCTGCTAAGATGCACCAGGTGTCTGAAAGTGAGTGCACTGTATTGTATTCTCGTTGTTATTTATGTATATTTTCACTATTTTTGGGTGGTTCGTACACACTGAAATCCAGTAACACTATCAGCGTTTGAGAGTTGAGCATTGCAGTTATTTATCTGAATTCTGATATAATTGGTATTACTCATTATCTGACAGTACTTCTTTCATGTCAGCATATCGTGGATTTGTCCGCAGCTCGTGGTCTAGTGACTAGCGTTGCTGCCTCTAGATCACGGGGTCCCGGGTTCGATTCCCGGCCGGGTTGGGGATTTTCTCTGCCCGGGGACTGGGAGTTCGTGTTGTCCTCATCATTTCATCATCACAATCATCATTCCTGACAGTGGCTAGATTAGACTGTGTAAAAATTGGTACTTTGTACGGGCGCTGATGACCGCGCAGTTTAGCGTCCCATAAACCAGACATCATCATCATACCGTAGATTTTCATAATTTATCACCACATTGCATTATCAACCTGACGACAATCCTATGACAACATATTTAACGCTGCAAAGAGTAACACCACATTCAATGGTGTGCCACACGATGCATGTGGGTGTAGAAGCTGGAAAATCAGAGTCTGGAAACAATTTTGTGTTCAAATGGTTCAAATGGCTCTGAGCACTATGGGACTTAAACTCTGAGGTCATCAGTCCCCTAGAACTTAGAACTACTTAAACCTAACTAACCTAAGGACATCACAACATCCATGCCCGAGGCAGGATTCGAACCTGCGACCGTAACGGTGGCGCGGTTCCAGACTGTAGCGCCTTGAACCGCTCAGCCACATCGACCGGCACAATTTTGTGTATCACGGAAACAGTTCTGCAAGCTGCTCCAATATATTCTGAATGGACAGTAGGCCTGGGGATTGGGGGTAAATGGTGGATAAAAATCTGCTAGAAATGTTAGGTGTCCTACATACAATGTGAGGATTCGCTTAAAAATGCAGTGCTATCCCGAACATTGTATCACATTCCCTTTACAGGAAGGATGATTGTAGTTTAACATTTTGTCTACTTCGATTTCAAACTTCCATCACACCAAGGCATGCGCACAGCAAAAACTTATGTTAGTTAAATAATAATAATGTCCCCCATCAAAAGAGTGTGTGGACCGTGTGGTACACGCGGCTCAGAATCCATGATTACCAGTTTACTACGACAGTTATTCGGAAACCTACTGCAATCTACTGTATGAACGTGCTGCTACCAATTCACTGAATTCACCATGGGGCTTACTGTTTCTACTCTGAATCTACTGGTATTACAATCACATCGGCCCACGCGCCTGTATGAACTATCAAAACACATTTTTCTGTTCAAGCGCCCTTACAATTCATCAGAAATGTTTTAGAGATGCCTTGGAAACGTTAGATGTATATGTGAGTTGTGTATATGTATTGAGATATAGGACATTTGCAATCCAAATAAATAGGGCTACTCAGTCATGTGTAGAATTATTGGAACTGGTTTCCGTAAAAACGATGTTGTGTCGCCAACCATCAACTGCCAGCTGTTGGTAGTTGATGGTTGGAGACGCAACATCGTTGTCACAGTCTACGAAAACCAGTTCATAGATGTTTGCCACAGATGGAATCGTGTATACGATTGGAGTTTACCCCCTCAGCGTCAGTTATGGCCTGAAGATCGTGTATTGAAGCGGGGAAACCGGTAGCTACACAATAAATAAGATCATAAGGACGGCTGTAGGCGTTTCATTTTCTTACAATAGTGAACAGCCAAGGTCCCCAAGACCTCCAGTCAAAAGGATGTACATACAAAAACTTGAAGTTTTGTGACTGTATAAGACGAATGCCTTATTACCCTATTAATTTTACTTTAACATATTGAACTTTGCACTGTTAGGTAGCGTTAAATCGCTATCAGCAAGTTCGCACCTCATTAAAAAAACCGATGGATATGTTGGGTGGCTTATGTGCAACGTAAAACACAGTTTTGGTGACGTTCTGTTAGGTTTGTGCATACATTTCTCTAACCATTTGAGAGACCGTAAGAGATTGTGTTGATCTACTGTTCAGTTCTGTTGTTGTCCATGACGTTAATGCAGCATACATTTTAAATCCGAACGTCAAATGTTACTATCCTGTAGAAGTCTATAAACGTTCCTGCTCAATTTTATCGTTGAATATACTATCCGATGGTCTTACGTTTCATGCCTCCTCCTCCTACTACACTTGGTGTCTAACATCGTTCTGCCATTACACTTAGCCTGAAAATACATCAAACCGTCAAGTAACAATACTTTAATGACAGGATTCTGCACGATTCCTGAGGATGGAGGTTGGACATTTCACTTTTTAGGTATAAATTTCAATTATTTCTTTTTAAAATTCACTGTTAAATCTAGAACACTCGCTATAAAAGCGTGAGAGTACACCTGGAGAGAGTCTGTACACTTCTTTAGGTAGACATTCCATTGATTTAGATTCATTATTCGCTGATTTCAGCATGAAATTCACGTGATAATTCAACGACTCACAAGGCTGCTCAGTTATATTTATGACAGGAAATGAATTCATAGGTTTTCAAGTCAGTACTACGCCATTTGAAGACATCCCTTATTACGAGTGTGATATGGTGGTACACTGTCCAGTCAGAGTAATGTGACCACCTGTCAAAAGCCTGGATAACCTCCTTTAGCAGTGCGGACCGCTGCTAGTCGTGCAAGAAGAGAGTCAGTGAGGTTTTGGAAGATACTGAAAGGCATGTGGAGCCACGCGGACTTCAGCGCCGTGGCCATCTGCGCTAGGTTTCTCGGCCGAGGATCCATGACGCGGACAGCTTGATCGATGTGATCCCACAGATCTTCGACTGGGTTTAAATTCAAGGAATTTGGTGGCCAGTGCAGTGCTGTAAACTCATCCTGGTTCTCTTCGAACAACGCACATACACTGCGAAGTGTGTGGCATGTTGTATTATCCTCCACTGTGCTGAGGAAAAACACACTGGGTGTAGGTTTGGGCATGGTTCCCAAGGAGAGATGCATACTTCTGTTGATCGAGGGTGATTTCCAGATTGACGAGATCACCCAGGGAATGCTGCGAAATCATTTCCCAGACGGTATCGCTCCCTCCTCAAGCCTGGACACATCCGATGGTTGCCGGCCATTGTGGCCGAGCGGTTCTAGGCGCTTCAGTCCGGAACGGAGCAGCTGCTTCGGTCGCAGGTTCGAATGCTGCCTCGGCATGGATATGTGTGATGTCCTTAGGTTAGTTAGATTTAAGTAGTTCTAAGTCTATGGGACTGATGACATCAGATGTTAAGCCCGATAGTGCTCAGAGCGATTTGAACCATTTCTTCCGATGACTGTTGCAGTGTGTCTGCCATGTGTCCAATGGGGCGTAAAACGTGATTCATCGACACAGCGGGCATCCAGTTGCGCTACTGGTGTTCAAATTTAAGCCCTCGCTGCCGCTCAGGATGGGCATGGGCTAGGTTATGAACCAGGTGCCTCCTGTGGAGACCAGTACGCAGCAAGACAGTGTTAGTTGCCACTTGGCTCGTCTCTGGGTGGTCATTTGCTCAACAGCTCTACGTCTATTCACCAGTACAAATCTCAACAGCCGTCATTCATCCCTATCATCTATGGACTGTGGTGCATCATAGTTGCCTCGGCGCCATGTTTGGACAGCGCGATGTTGCCATGCACGGTGACTTTTAAGCAGGGCGGCACGCGAAGAGCTTACAAACTAAGCCGTTTCGGAAGTGCTTCCACCGTTAACCTAACGATGATGCCTTCTGGAAGTCGCTCTCTTTCCACATTACGCAATGACTGCACCGTATTCCGCGTCCCCTCGCCACGCTTCATATACCCTCCTGCTAGTGTTGGCACCTGCCGTCTGTGAGTGGTTATTGTAAGTTGACATCAAATATAGGTGGTTTCGCGTACAACTCTCTCGCGAATTGTTAAATTGTTATTCTTTAGTTTATTTATTCTCTTTGTAACAACACATTTACGAAGAGAGTTACGTGAAATACTTTTAGCAATGCTGTGCTTTGCCTTTCTTTATCATCATTACCTTTTAGCGGAATAAAATGTATATATGGAAGTCTGATTGTTCTGGATCTGGCCTACAATTTAAGGAACGATTTTTCGTAACTGCAACTCATGCTAAGAATCAATATATCTTCCCTACTTCATAGTGATTAAAAGTTGAAATTACTTTGTTATGAACACTGATGTTACAGTTCGTATGATCGTTCAAAAACACAAGTTCGCAGTGGATTTTATTTCTCGTTAAAATGCTATTTCATACCACGACTAGCCCAAGAACATGAAACTCTCATTAAAAAATACGTTGTCACTATAAAGTTTGCCAGATCAGAACGGAGCACAGCAAGATTCCTATCAGATTCTGAAGGTACATTAAATTATTTGCACTGTAAATTACATCCTATCAGCAGCCCGCGTCAACCTGCAACACATCATAAAATCTACTGATCTTCACTGCCAGTCTGGGAGCTAAAAGAAATAATATTATTTTACTATTATTTTACCGCTTCCTTGCGGTATGCTCGACTATATTGTAAGTCGTTTAAATACGCCGCGGCAGCGGCTCTTCGTTCTCCACGCAGCTCAGCACCACAGATAATATTTATATAACTGAAAAATGTCTCAACAGGATGGGATAATATGCAAGCAAGCTTAACAATAAATAATACAAGTTTTCATTTAAACAACTCTATTAAAACCTTTAATTATCTCAGTGATTACAGACCTTTGTGAATTCACACGTAATGGCGTACATTGCTTAGTCTCGACAAAAGAGTGCTACATTCGCGTTCTCTACGACAACAACAGGAGATCTTACTCGCACAACTTCCAAATCAAGAAGACAAAGACATTAATCTACATCACGCATTATATACTAGTTCCTTTTTTAATCTCTGTTTAACATTTATCTTCTGTGTCGGTTTTATTACTCGCCGACGCAGACGTTTTCAAAAATAAATAATAAAAAAAATACATAATTTTATGCAATGACACAATATGATACATCTAATTCTCTAATTACTACATAATATATTGTTTTTGTTTCTCTAGACGTTACAGTGGTAGTCACATAAATATGACTGAAGCGTGTATTTACGTGCTATCTTATTTAATATGTCTTTGAACGATTCTACGATCGACTTATGTAAATCGGTGGCTGCTAAAAGCATTTGATTATTAATTGTATATTCACCTTTGTCGGTTACGCTTGACAATGGTAAGAGTTTACCGACGGTTTTCTTTTGTATCTTGTTTTCGCTGGTTGTTATGGATACTACACTTCCTTGGGAGAACTTAATGTATGACAACGTTAAATAAAATCGTTCGCCAATTTTTTGTTTGTGCTACTCGGTGTTCTCCCTCTTTTCAGCTATTCTTAGGCAGACATTTTACCACACAGCGCCTGTCACAACACTCAGGAGGAAAAAAAAAATTCTCTTGTTAATGGCCGAAAATCGAGATTTATTGAAGATTGGGGGGGCCGTTTTACGAAGCTAATAAGGTTCCCCGCGGGAGCGTCGGAGCTATAAATCGGTAGAAGTCAGTGGGTCGTGACCGGCAGGCGGCTGCGCTGGTGTCGGAAGTAACGCTGGCCTGCAAAGAGCACCGCTGGGCTGATGACGGAACAGACAGCGGCGAGCGGATTGTCCTCACAGGTCTCCAGTGTTCACTGGCGTGTCGCCGTACCGAGACGTCAACAGGCACAGGAAGCTGACACACTGTAACTGAATGTCTCACTGTGACAAGTTTGTACCGCTGCTGTTCTGTATAGTGCGAAGCAACGTTCCTTCAAAGAGAATTTCTTCGGACTATATAGTACAGCGTAGACTCTGCACTACAGCACAGCAAGTTACGCCGTAGCAGTGCAGTGTGACCGTCGGAAAACAAGAGTCTCAACTAGAGATGGTCAAAACTGTTCTTTTCAGAGATTGGATCAGAACTGTTCACTCCCTGAAATGAATTAGCTCTTTTTCATGACTCACCACTCATTTACAATAGAAAATAAATGGAAGGCACATTGCCCTTTAAACTTGGTTTATTCCAGTACTATACCTGTATTTTGATCTTATTTGATCCTATTTTGAAGTAACACAGATAATGAGTAAGAATTTTGTATTGTTTATTGAAATTTCCACGATATGACAAAGTTTTTGATTATTGATTTATTTTGCACTATCGTGGTTTTTTGGGTGATCAGAAGATGTTGTAACTTGAGATTTACATTAACAATATATTCGGCTATAATGTATTAAAATTTCATTAACCTCATACAAATACATCGCAAGCCATATATTTTTAAAGTGAACTTTTCCTTCCGAAGACGCCTAAAATCGCAAAATCCGTACCAGAATAAGAAAAAAAATATATAAATTTGACTGTAAAACGAAAGTGCTGCATATAGCCTTACGCAGAATAAAACAAGGAAAATATTGGTGTATCACATTTTGCGATACGTTTATCAGTTCGCTCGTAATTAAAGCGTAAATTCGAGTGTCCATAATAAAAATCCTATAGTAAGAGAAGTCATCAGGAACCTAACCTAATCAGTTTAAACAAATAAAAATAAAATAAAAACAATTGATGTATACATAACATAATAATGTAATATACATAGCGGTATTACTATGAAGAACAATATCCAGTGGGGACGAACTCCGATGCAGATGCGCTGAGTCGAGCAGGTCGAGCCACGAGCTGTATTACTGCATGAGCTGAGACCGCAGAGACCAGAGTGACACCTGAGTCGCTTTGCTCAACGCTCTGGCTAGAGTCGAGATGGTGGGGTGAGAGTTGAGCGGGCGAGTTCCGAGGGTGGTGAGAGCGGTGAACTCACCCGCTCCCAGACAAATCGTCTGTTCCCTTGCGAGCAGGTTTTTGCAAGTAGTTCCTATGTTATCCGCTAGGTGGCTCTCTGTCCTGTTGCTCGCATCAACTGCCCAGAGGGCAGGACGTGCGACTGAAACGATCGCTGACAGAGTGCGATGCTAAGTTAAGCTGCGCCAGACACTGCACACGGCAGACGACGCACAGAGACGGCACGGCATATGTGAAACACAAAATCCAATGGGGCACTGCACAATGCAGGCAGCCAAGGTAGAAGCAGGGCAGAGGCCGGCGCTGGCTGTGTTGTGTGGCGTGCACTGTGCTCTGACCAGCAGAGGCGCTGCTGATATGCTCCGTCTCTCTCTCTCTCTCTCTCTCTCTCTGTCGTGGGAAACGTTTGGAGCTACCGTTCTTTTTTTCTGAATCACTGATTGTTCACTCCTTTGAAAGATTCAACTCTATGAATTAGTTCAAGAGCGGATCCCCCATCTCTAGTCTCAACCTGTGCGGGAATCGCGGTAGTGTGGCGCGAGCAGTGGAGTGGTGGAAGTTTGTGTTGCTGCTGGGAGCGTGCTCGGATAGCCGGTGTGGAGCCGGAACGGTAACTCAGCATGTTCGGTCAAAGGGCTGGCTGTCCTCTGTAATAAACAAAATGAGTGAAGTATTCAGCAATGAACTTGAAGAGGTGTATTGCAACGTTCACCCAGACAAAATGATAAAAAAAAGTTAAGCCGACTGTCCGCGACAAGTGGGAAATCCAGGTTCCAATCCTGGTCCGCCACATATTTCAATTTTTTCTGAAGACTTCTACAGCCGAATCGCAAACTGCGAATCATTACTTAAGTCATAAGCTCGGTCTCTCTCTCAGCTACGGGTTCGTTGTATACTTAATAACCGTAGCATTGTATGGAGGCATGATACCTTTAGAGAACCCGGAGCACTGTTAGCCTATTAAAACGGTTTACTTTTGCACTCTGTTACACACACATCCTTTACAGCACTAGATTTTGCTCTGAAGATACCTGTACAGGAGATCAGAACCAATTATTACAATTTAAAACAAATGTAGTGAGTGACCCATTCTTTTTTTTCATTGCAGAAGTAATTTCCGTGGCCTTGGCGAATGGAACAATTCAGAGTCATCTAAGTGGATGTCATCCATCTTTTTAGTCCCTCGAAGCCGAGCTCGGATGCCAAGTGGACCAGACGCTCAATATCATTGCCTTGACCGCGAGGAGGTTTTGGTGCCCCAATTCCTGCCACGGGCACTACCGTCGATAGTGGAATTGCGTAGTCAATGGTAACGCTTAAGCATTTCCTATTGTGATCCTACTGTTTCGTTCGACAATGACCTAGCGCTAAAGTTCGCTCGCCTTAATCCACCTGTTAGTTATTATGCCTGAACGAAGTTCGCTCGCCTTTATGCACATTTTGGTTGTTCTGCCTGAGCAACGGTGCTGTACACTTACTGCTGGTACATGTTTCCATGTTTTCAACGTTCTGTGCTTTCTTAAGCCAGTAATATGGCGTTAAGTATCATTTTAAGACGTTTTCAAGTTAACAGTGACGTATAATTTCCTGGTTAAACAGCATGAATGACATGCGAAGTTGTCGCAATAGATATTTTTCCGCTGTGAAGATGGTCCAAGACCGAAACTGGTTGTGAATAAATATTTTGTAAGACCAAACTTTGTGCACTACTCGGGTTTCGCGTGAAACGGTCATGTTCATCCGGAATTTGCTGGTAAAGAGACTCATTTTATCGATGGAAGTTGTTTGCGCGCAAAATGCAAAGAAAGCTGGGTTGATTTTTTCCAGGGGCCTTTTCAGTAAAAAGGAAGCATATCTAGGTTCTCTAGGATTGTGAAACACATTTGTTTTTTAAATTTACCAATCACTCGACACTCGTGAACACCATAGACAGAATGAAAGCTTCGTGCCCCTTTTGTATTGGCACCGCGGGTGTGCAAGACTGTGCTTCCTCCTTTCCAGACGTGATGGATTTTCTTACTTCTGTATGAAATCATGAACTTCCGGATAAGACAGCAAAAGGTTTCATATTTAAAACATATAAAACCTAATTTCTAAATACTATATGCCTAACTATTCTGAAACTAGTAATTGTATTTTGAAGATTGACATATCGTTGAATTAGTCTCTTTTCTTATTGCGATGTTAACAGCAAAAATTACTATAATTATATTTCAGATACCGAAGTTGGTATCGATATCATTTATATATTTATGTATGGCGGCTGTCTTTATTTAGAAATCCTACGAGGATTCTGATGTTATGTGTGCAGCGTAAGTCACTTAGTGAAAAAAGAACTTCTGCGACATGATTGCTGTTCAACAGACAGCAAAGCTTACGTGTTTTCGGATACCACCTCAAACGATACAGTGTCCTTACCGTTAGTTTTAGCAGCCTTTCCACTTAAGATTATGGTTTTATCCCAGTTTCTTTCGGAATTATCCCTAAAATACCTTAATAATCTTAAAAAAATTCGCTAGTTTTAGGCATATAATTATAATAAACAGCAACAGATTATTTAATGTATTTAATATCATTTATAAAACACTACACAAAACGTTTATGGATTTACAGTATCAGAACCCGTGGCGTGACTTTTACAGCTTTTCGATGCAATTAGCGTGCCACTGTTGGGTTCTAAGACTGAGCAACTGTTTTCTTGCAACTCCACCTTTGTATGAAGCTACACGTTAAGGATGTCGTTGTTATGTCTGTTTTTTTATCTGCTTTTACATATTTGAAAACACTCAATTCTCTTTCTACCTCAGTATGTGAACATGGAACTGTTAGGAAAAGTAAAATGACCACTTTGACGTTTATGTAAATAATATTGCCACAGTGATCTTTCAAGATTTATATATTATTCCAATAAATTTCAACTGCCTGTTTTTATTTATTCCTCACCTTCAACGCCAAAATGCTTGGCTTCAATTAAGGCTTCATGTCCCACTCGTTGTCTGGTTTTAGCATGTCACCAAAAAATTAAAATGGCTAAACACACCTTCCACAGACAGTTTCTTCAGATTTCGCGCTACGTGGGAATTACGCTTTACGCAGCCAGGGTTATCGTTCAACGTTTCATGCTATTACTGTTGGCATAATACGACTGTATTCCGATGTCACCCTTAACAACGGTAATAACACAATTAGTCAGCTAAAATTAGATGCCTTGCGTTCAAGAAGTGTTTGAGACAATCCACTTTAATAAATCGGTGAAGTCTTAGAGTAAAATAGTACAGGGAGGAGCAGAGGAAACGCATGTTTTTCACTATTGAATAACTGCAGCCTGGCTTTACTTTAAAAAGTTTTGCATTCAGTAACAGTAGGTCTATTGCATTTTTAAAATCTACATACCTCAATTCGGTTCGGAAAATAATGCCGAGGTGACGTCCTTCTTTCCTGACACAGATCTGGATCTTCTCCGGAAAGTTATTCAGAGTCCTGTCCAACTGTCATTCGGCACAGATTCAATTTCCTAACGGTTGAAAATCTTGAGGTTATCGATTGTGCGGGACTAGTCATATATGCTCTTGATTTCAAATAGCCCTACAAAAAGAAGACCGTCCAGATGAAAATGATCGTCGTCACACATAAACACTATGACATTTGCATCTTCCGTAATAATAGCGTACATTACGGCA
The DNA here is from genome assembly GCF_023864275.1 of Schistocerca cancellata. NCBI lineage: Eukaryota > Metazoa > Arthropoda > Insecta > Orthoptera > Acrididae > Schistocerca > Schistocerca cancellata. Next base: position 486,595,911 of record NC_064628.1, read on the forward strand.
CAAAATTCTTTGCGGCACACAAAATCCGTTTCATGTACCTGCTAGACATTCATTATTCTGTGCGGGTGAAATCTGAATCGTCTTGTAAAATGGAACGAAGCGAACGACTTGGCGTACCCATGGATACAATCTGTCTTCTGGCGGATCCTTTTGGACTAGTAACTCTGTCTTTATTCTCTGGAGTTCGAGCTCAACGGGGAAGACCAGGTGGTTTCTTTTCATCACAGATCAAGAGCTTCTAAACGCTACAACCCATCGGAGTACAGTGTTTCAATCTACGACTGCATTTCTGCGTCAGGATTAAACTTTCGACGGGGAAGGTGACCACGGAATCATTGTTTGCAAAGAACTGCTCGACCGGCAGACACGCAATGCTCTACGCTCCAAACCTTCTTAGTGATTGAAACTGCATTGTCTGACCTGCCTGCCAACAGTCGCTCAGGTTCAGTACTACCGAAGTACTAGCGGTTTTAATTAAAAAAATGCGTTTCCTCTGCTCCACCCTGTACATCGAGTGATGTCAACTACAAATAATAGGGTCACCATGTTAAGTTCGATTTTACTCCAAATTTCCCCAAAATCCCTGCCAAAATAAAATAGCTCTAAACCACACGTAATGTAATCCGTAAAAGTGGAAACACACTTCGGTCTCATACCTCCTCCGAGTACAGCTGGCATCTGAAATTGTTGTCATCGCACTTCGCGTAGATACCTATCAAATCATCAAGCAACGATACTTTAGCGGGTAGAAAACGAGTGAATGCCTTCGAGATTACCGTCATTTATGCTGGGATATCGCTCTGCACACGCAAGTTTCGAGAATTTCGTGAGCCAATTGAAAACTTATAACTCCTGAAACCTACTAATGGCCTGTGTCACGCAGTATCATCGCTGTATGCGATCTAAAATGTGTGCCAGATCTTATTTGTGTTTTAGGTACTGTAATCATACAGCAAAAAGCGGCAAGAGTCAAAGAATAATACATGCATCTGTCATAGGTGGTCCGTACTTTCATCTAGTCAGACACAGGTTTTTCTTGAAAAAAATTGAAAAAATTGTTAATCTGACTTCAACGAAGATTACAAATTTCGCTGAAGTATATCATAATACAGCCTTGCGAATGTTGAAACCAACAAACTGTGTTCAGCTCGCACCAAACGTGTATCAGTTGAAAATTGAATAGCAGTCTGCAGAGAGCCATGTAAACTGCTCCAGCTATGGAATATGAGAACTGTTACATTGCCTTCCCCTATCACAATAGGACCTGTTGTAAAATTAGTGTATGTTTAACTACAAAATCGTGTATTATGAGGAATACAACTGAAAGCTGTGTCGTCTTTACAGAGCACGCTGGCTGTGTTGGAGAACAAAAGGCAAGGTATGTCCACCGGCATTCATAACCATACGACATGGGCGCTGACTGCTCCAGATTAATAAGTGAAAGCAGTCTATCTGCAGCGGTGCATTCGGACGCTGCATGGCATAATGTGGAGCACAGAGAAGGTTTCTGGTGATATTGACTCTCAGCTGAACGTTGGCAGCAGTGGGTGCGGCTGCAGTCCCAGCTCGGTCCGGCAAGTGGTTGTGGACGGAGGGACACGGTCTACAAGCGGCGAACGCCGCAGAAGAGTTCCCCCACTCCCCTTCCCCAGCGTGTGGTGTTTGTTTAAATAGAAACACAATTGTTTCATCCTATTGCTACTAAACATTATAGTGACAACCATACGGGCTGCACCAATGGGCTAGCAGTTTTAAAGTTATGACAAGTGCTCTATAGTTTTGAGAACCTGTAGAGTTCCCATCATTTGAAACTTGAGGTGAGCAGATTTTCTCAGCATTTAGAATTCAGGGTAACTGATGTGGAGAGAGAACCATTTAAACTGTAATGTTAAAGCGGTAGGGGGAAAACGTTTAAGTACAGCGCAGCATGACTTAGGGAAAACGTGGAACTGGAAGTATACAGTGCTATATGACGTTGGTGTGGGCCATTTTAAACTTACGGTGACAGTAGTTTAGACTGTGGCGTAACTTAGAATAGACAGAATGGAATTCCACACTTAGAAAAGTTGCGTTGACTACTGTAAATACGGCCTAATGTCTCTACAGGACTGGGCGCTTTCTAGCAGGCAAATTAGTTCCCTTTGTCCTAGCATCTTGGATTCTGACGTGATAGACCAATATCCAACGGATTCTGTTGGATTCTGTACTTAGGACAGCAACCCTATTACAACAGTCACATCAAGGGCTAGCCCAGTGGCCATATCACGTTGTACCATCTTGAACCTCGAATTTCCTGCCATTTTACACATAGGACAACAACCCTACTTCCACAGTGATGCCATAGGAGTCTGGCAAAATAATCACGTTTTTTTTAAATTTCCCAGCCAAAATTTAAATTTACCGCCATTTTATATAGAGGCCATAGTCAGAGGCATGGAGGGGGATGGTGGTGGAAAAATCTGATGACTCATCGACAACATCATCAGTGATGCTATCAGTGAACTACTTTGTCTCAGAATCGGTACAGTCTGTCTAAGAACAGAAATAAAATGTTGATAGACCATTTGCACTATGAGAGTGAGTCAAATTAAAACCTTAAATTAAAAAAAAATATTTATTGTGCAGAAGTGGTATAAAGCTGTATCACTTTTCAACATAATCTCCCCACGCTCAGTGCAAGTCTTCCTGCGCTTACGAAGTGCATAAATTTCTTTAGAAGAAAATTCTTTTGGTAGTTCGCGCAACCACTCATGCACCGCGTGGCGTACCTCTTCATCAGAACGGAACTTCCTTCCCTCCCATTGCGTCTTTGAGTGGTCCCAACATATGGAAATCACTTGGGGCAAGGTCTGGTGAGTATGGTGGATGAGGAAGACACTCAAAATGCAGGTCTGTGATTGTTGCAACTGTTGTACGGGGAGTGTGGAACCTTGCATTGTCACATTGCAAAAGAACAGCTGCTGACAGCAATCCACGTCGCTTTGATTTGATTGCGAGCCGCAGATGATTTTTTAGGAGATCTGTGTATGACGCACTGGTGACAGTGGTCCCTCTAAGCATGTAATGCTCCAAAATGACGCCTTTTCCGTCCCAAAGGAGAGTCAGCGTGACCTTCCCTGCAGGAGGTTCTGTTCGAAACTTCTTTGGTTTTGGTGTTGAGGAATGGCGCCATTCCTCGCTCGCTCCCTTCATTTACGGTTGGTGGAAGTGAAACCAGGTTGCGTCCCCAATAATGATTCTTGCAAGGAAGCCATCACCTTCTCGTTCAAAGCGCCGAAGAAGTTCTTCACAAGCATCAACACGTCGTTCTCTCATTTCAGGAGTCAGCTGCCGTGGCTCCCACCTTGGAGACACTTTGTGAAACTGGAGCACATCATGCACAATGTGGTGTGCTAACTAATCTGTAAACATGTTGCAATGTCATTCAGTGTCACTCGGCGGTTTTCATTCACTACGGCTTCTACTGCTGCAGTGTTCTACGCAGTCACAACTCGTTGTGCCTGACCTGGACGAGGAGCATCTTCCACTGAAGTCACACCATTTGCGAACTTCCTACTCCATTCGTAGACTTGCTGCTGTGACAAACACGCATCACCATACTGAACGTTCATTTATCGATGAATTTCAATAGGTTTCACACCTTCACTACGCAAAAACCGAATAACAGAATGCTGCACTTCCCTGGTGCAATCGCAAGTGGGGCGGCCATCTTTATACTGATACTGCGGCGGCATGTGTGCATCTGCACTATGCTGCCACCTACAGGCCATTCTGCACGCTGTTTGTAGCACGCTTACCAGGATAACGGCGCGAAATTTCTATTTTTATTACAAATTTAAGGTTTTCGTTTGACTGACCCTCGTATCCTTCTGAAAAGTCAAACTCAGAAACTTCAGTTCAAAGATGCCGAACACAGAGGAGTTATGATCAAAGCTCAGCCATATCACAAATAAGCCACTTACATAAAAGTTAATAAAAGATGTCAAAGACAAAACTTCGTTTAACGATATATTTCCTAGATGATTCGAAATGCGACTGCTGCTCTATTGCTACAAAAGAAAACATTGGGACATAAATTTTTGTTGTAGTTCTTCTCTACGAAAGGTTATTAGTGATTCTGCAGAAATGTCCATAATCGGTTCTTAGCGAAAGATATGCGACAAAATGCTAGGAAGTCCTAGACATAAGTTACGTTAACATTACATTTAGTCTCCAGTGAGTCATTCTGGTGTGGAACACGGGACGTGGCAGTTATGGGTCATTCCACTGCACGCGCTCATCGCACTCCTAGTTAATAAGTTAATAAATTGCAATAATTTGGAGAGAAGTAATGCGGAGGAGGCATTGACTAGATGTACGTAGAATGTTACTAGAGTAAGTTTGATAAAAACAATATCATGATCCGAGTGGTAGAACACGAGATATTTCACTTTTAATTGAGCACTGAAATCAGAATTCATGGGACCGACAGAACGAAGCAAGCAACCACCTATCGCGTTGACAGGGGGGCAGCTCGCCCAAGGACGCTAAGTCATCAGAGCTTGAGAGCGCATTTACAGGAAGTTTCAGAGTCGACGTAAGGATACGAAAAGGCACAAATTAAATGTAAGACGCAATTTCTGAAAGCAGACACACCCTGACAACTAGATGATTGAGTCCAAGAAATGGACGACCGAGGCTCTAAATAAAAATAAAAAAAAAAACAGGCACCACTCATAAAACCACATTTTTATGAGAATAAGGACTAAACGAGAATTATTTCAGAGAGTGTTCCTAAAGAGTTTGCTTTGGAGGAACCTAAATAGGACACTACAATTTTGATCGAAAACAATTCGTAAATCAGCTTGCCTGATATCACAGAAGACTCAAAAATTGTAAGTGGGAGCGACAGACAACTGCGTAGAGGAATACGCATCAGGGCTTGACTGAGGTCCCACCTATGTAGGACGACGGTCCACCTGGGTTACATCGTAAGCTTTCTATTTGATCGTTTCATATTAAAGTGTGAATACCTACAGTCGCGTAATCAGCGCTTTTAATTGGCGTCTAGAAGTAAATTTTTGCTGGTGACAGTCCTATAGAATAAGACGGAGATAGTTTAACAAAACAAAACTTATGGCACATCTACATCTACATCTACTTCTACATGGATTCTTTGCAAATAATATTTAAATGCCTGCAAGAGGGTTCATCGAACCACCTTCACAATTCTATATTATTCCAATCTCGTATAGCGCGCGGAAGGAACGAGCACCTATATCTTTCCGTACGAGCTCTGATTTCCCTTATTTCATCATGGTGAACGTTACTCCCTTTGTAAGACGTCGTCAGCAAAATATTTTCGAATTTGGAGGAGAAAGTTGGTGATTGGAATTTCGTGAGATAATTCCTCCGCAAAGAAAAAGCGCCTGTGTTTTAATTATGTCCATCCCAAATCTTGCATCATTTCAGTGACACTCTGTCTCGTGTTTTACGATAATTCAAAACGTGCTGCCCTTCTTTGAACTTTTTCAATATACTCCGTTAATCCTATCTGGTAAGGTTCCCAGACCGCGCAACAGTACTCCAAAAGAGGACGGACAGGCGTAGTGTAGGCAGTCTCCTTAGTAGATCTGTTACATTTTCTACGTGTCCTGCCAATAAAACGCAGTCTTTGGTTAGCCTTCCCTACAAAGTTTATATGTGTTCCTTCTAGTTTAAGTTGTTCGTAATTGTAATTACTAAGTATTTAGTTGAATTTACAGCCATTATCTTTCTCTTATTTATTATGTAACCGAAGTTTAACGGATTCCTTTTAGCACTCATGTGGATGACCTCACACTTTTCGTTATTTACTTATAGATATATTTTCTAAATTGTTTGTAATTTGATTTGATCGTCTGATGATTTTACTAGTCGATAAACGACAGCATCATCTGCAAACAACCAAAGACGGCTGCTCAGATTTTCACCCAAACGGGTTATATATGTAAGGAACAGCAAAGGGTCTATAACACTTCCTTGGCGAACGCCAGATATCACATCTGTTTTACTGGATGACTTACGGTCCATTACTACGAACTGTGTCCTCCCTGACAGGAAGTCACGAATCCAGTCACATAACTGAGACGCCATTCCATAAGCACACCATTTCACTACAAGCCATTTGTGTGGTACAGTGTCAAAAGCCTTCCGCAAATCCAGAAATACGGAATCAATTTGAAATCCCTTGTCAATAGCACTCGGCACTTCACGTCAATAAAGAGCTAGTTGTGTTTCACGAGAACGGTGTTGAGTGTTTGTCAAGAGACAGCCTTCTTCGAGGTAATTCATGATATCTGAACACAATAAATGTTCCAAAACCCTGCTGCATACCGACGGTAATGATATGGGCCTGCAATTTAGTGGCTTACGTCTACAACTTTTTTTTTAATACTGATGTGACCTGCGCAACTTTCCAGTCTTTGGGTACAGACCTTTCGTCGAACGAACGGTTGTACGAGTATATGATTGTAAGTATAGAGCTATTGCATCAGCGTAGTCTACTCTGAAAGAAACCTAATTGGTATACAGTCTGGACGAGAAGACTCGCTTTTATTAAGTGATTTAAGTTGCATCACCAGTCCGAGCATTTTTACTTGTACGTTACTCATGTTGGCAGATTTTCTAGATTCGAATTCTGAAATTTTACTTCGTCTTCCTTTGTGGAAGTATTTCGGAAGGCTGTGTTTAGTAACTCTGCTTTAGCAGCACTGTCTTCGCTAGTATCTCCATTGCCCTCGCGCAGAAAAGGCACTGACTGTGTCATGCCACTAACATACTTCACATAGGACCAGAATCATTTTGGAATTTCTACCAGGTTTGAAGTTTCGTTGTGGAAACTATTATAAGCATCTCTCATTGAAGTCCGTGCTAAATTTCCAGCTTCCGTAAAAGATCGCCAATCTTGGAGATTTTTGCGTCTAAATTTGGTATGTTTGTTTCGTTGTTTCCACAACAGTGTTCCGACACTTATTTTTTGTACCAAGGAGAATCACCTCCGTCGTTTGTTAATCAATTTGGTATAAATCTCTCAATTGCTGCTGATACTATTTCTTTAAATTCAAGCCACATCTGGTCTGCACTTATAGTACTAATTTGGAATGAGTGTAGACTCTCTCTTAGGAAGGCGTTAAGTGAATTTTTATCTCCTTTTTTGAACAGGTATATTTTTCGCTTATTTTTCGAGGATTTGGGGATTACAATATTCAATCTCGCTACGACATCTCTCGTGTTCACTAATCCCTGAATCTGTTTCGACGCTCGTTATTAACTTAGGATTATTTGTTGCTAAGAGGTCAAATGTGTTTTCACAACCGTTTACTATTCGCGTGGGTTAATGAACTAACTGCTCGAAATAATTTTCAGATAATGCGTTTAGCACAATTTTAGATGATGTTTTATGCATACTTCCGAAATTAAACATGTATTTTCGCCAACATATCGAGGGTAAATTAAAGTTACCACCAACTATTAGCATATGACACGGGTACGTGTTTGAAATCAAACTCAATTTTTCTTTGAACTTTTAAGCAACTGTTTCATCTGAATTGGGAGGTCGGCAAAAGGAGCCAATTATTATTTTATTCCAGTTGCCAACAATGACCTCTGTCCGTACTAACTCACACGAACTACCTACTTCAGTTTCGCGACAAGATAAACTAGTGCTAACAGCAACAAACCTGCCGCCGCCAACTGTATTTACCTATCCTTTCAGAACACCATTAGATTCTTCGCAAAAATTTCGAATCAGCTTATCTCCAGCTTTAGCCAGCTTTCAGTGCCTATAACGATTTGAGCATCAGTGGTTTCTATTAGCACTTGGAACTCCGGTACTTTCCCAGAACAGCTAAAATTTACAGTTGTTATCCCGATGGTTTCTGTATCTACGTTCTTCCTGTGTTCGGCCTACACCCTTTGTGACTGAAGCCCTTTTTGTGTTTTGCCAAGGCCCTCTAACCTAAAAAACCGCCCAGTCCACGCCACACAGCCTCTGCGCCTCCTGCTTATAGTGGACACCTGACCTATTCAGCGGAACCCGAAAGCAAACCGCCCTATGGCGCAAGTCAAGGAATCTGCAGCCTACACGGTCGCAGAACCGTCTGAGCATCTGATTCAGGCCCTCCACTCAGCCCTGTACCAACAGTCCACAATCGGTCCTGTCGACTATGCTGCAGATGGTCAGCTCTACTTTCATCTCGCAAGCAAGACTGGCAGCCTTTACCACTTTTGTTAGCCTTTCGGAACCAAAGAAAATCTCTTCCAATCCAAAGTGCCGACGTTAACTACCACCTACAGTTGGCTGCATCCTGTGCTCTTCATGGCATCTGGAAGGACTTGTTCCGTGCATGAAATGACTCCACCTGGTAAGCACACAGAGTGCACGTTGGCTTTCTTCCGCCTCTTGGCAGCCATGTCTCTAAGGGACCCCATAACGCACCTAACGTTGGCGCTCCCAACTATCAATAACCCCACCTCCTGTGACTGTCCAGATCTTGCAGGCTGAGTGGTTTTCTCTAATATAGGGCAGGCGACAGCATTTGGCTCAGTGACAGTGTCAGCCACAGACAGCGCCTGGGACCTGTCTGCCAGACTAACTGGGAAGGTCTTACATGTGGCCCCCTGGGAAGTCTTTCGCCACCTGCTGCGCCCTGGGGCGATCTCCCACTCCAGCACAGGTGAGTGGTCAACCTCAGAGCGAGCAGTAACTGGGCTAAAACTAGTGGCCAACTGGTGAGGACCAGTGAGAGGACTCGGACGTGCTGTACATCCGTTGGATCCCCAAGGCTGGCCCACAATTGTGGTGCCCAGCCTCTGCAGCTTCAAGTCATGTAAGTGAAGCCATCACAGCCTGGAGCTGAGAGCGATGTGTCACCAACTCGGCTCGCATCCGCACTCAACAATCACAGTCGCTGTCCATACTAAAGACCATGAAAAACTAAACGGTCCATATAAACGAACTATTGGCATGTGTTGTCTAACTGTACTGTAGATGCTGACAGAAATGTAGGAACTGTGTTTAATAAATTGGATTAATATGCAGAGATTTAAAAACCTACCTACCGAGCACTCAGATGAAACTAAATAATACGCGCCTGATTAGGAACTTGAGGTATGTCGAAAAATCGGTTTACTTTCCAACGAAAACGCGAGAACTGTGGCTGTTAGATAAATCCTTAACAATTTTAAAAATTAACACACAGAAACTCAAGAAACTAAACTATCAAAGCACACAGATGAAATTACACGATTCTTTATCACTCAACCTACTGTCCGTAAGTGGGAAAGGCTAATTATTGCACTTGTGTACTGGTTCAGTGTTGCTATAGGTTGTCAGTGATAGTTGTGTTGTCGCGATTGTAAGGGGTAGTGTAATTTGTGTTTTGGAGAAGTCGTGTCTTATTGCCAGAAAATTCCAAAACTATTCAGGCAGTTCATGTGTAAGTCTTGTGTGGCAGAGCAGCAAGGTGATGGTAATGTTATGTGAGAGTAGCTAAATTCGGTAGGGCAGAGCTGCTGTATCAATCGGAATTTGTTTCAGTCCTGCAAGTTCCTAAAATTCTTATCAGTGCTAGTGTCTACTTAGCATAAGAACTGTAAAATACCTGTGCTAAGGGCTTGCGGGACAAAGGACCCCAATAATACACCCGATTTTACGACATCCGGTTGTTGTTTCTTTAATGATGTACCGATCCCTTCCCAAGTGTATTGTAGTCATGGAAGATTCCATCAGGTGCATAGTTGCGAGCACAGCGTAGTCACAACTGCATCGTAGGTTAGGACAGAAATGTTTAACTGGTCAAGACTGCACGACTGAACTCAAGAGATGCAATATCTGAAGGTAGCTCTGCGTCGAAATTAAGTCCCGCAAAGCTGTTAGATGGCCTCTTTCCATAAAAATTACGTTACAGAGATGAGTATTCGGCTGTTGCTTCCTTTTTTGTGTAAACCAATGTACTTAAACTGTTGGAACAAATTATCCAGAAAGGTATGTGCAAATTAACATGAACTTGATAAACCATACTCATTAAATAAATAAGAGGAGGTCAATCATGTTTCAAACTGAAGTTAATGTACAGAAAGCGGAAATAATGAACTTCTCTTTCATAAATCTATTCTCGCATTAGATTTGTACTACTGTAGCAATTATTGAGTGCAGAACTCATTCACAATTACTGAAATAAGCAGCCCAATTGTGTAAAAAGAATAGTGAATTCTCAGAGCTAACAACGAACTTGGATCTAAGTAATTCTTATTAGAAACTGCATTGAATAGGTTGCGGAATTAGCCATTTTCCTTACCCATATTAATCGAGAATCTCTCACATAGAGAATAACCTCGCGTGTATACAAAAAAGAGCATTATTCTGCTGTTTTTAACGGTAGATTAGAACGGATACACAGAATTACACTATCACTTTCCGTGTTTTCGAGGACCAAATAGCACACTCTAAGATCCTACATTATGAGGTTCCTGGAGGACAAGAAATTTTCACAGTGAATTAGCAATGGTTCAAAAGAAACCATTGGTGTGGAGTAGCCTTCACATCTTTTACACGCATATTTTGAAGCCAGTAGGAGTAAGTTCCTAGGCTAATTGTGAAAAAAACAGCCCCACCCGCTTTTATTTAAAGCTTATCTTGCTAGCCCTTTCGGTCAGTGGACAATCATCAGACGCCATATTTAAGGCAACTGCGACGGTACTTGAGGTGATAGCAAATCGTATCAGTGAAATGTTAACATCAAATAAATGCGAATCAGATCTTTTTTTTACAATCATGATACAGCAATCGCCATACTACCGAAGACATTATTTCTAAAATTATTGACCGACCGAGATTTTCATGCCACACTTGCCACTGCACCATACTGTTGACTGATACTCAAGATATTATAATAGAAGAAACAAATTTGTAACTAGACCGAATACTTTTTTCTGATACGTCGCAGAACGTTATATTAGACGACGTATGTTGAACAGAAGCGCAATTCGACGAATTCAGAAATGCCGTAGGAGGATCGTAACTGGTCACTCTAATGCATAAAGAAGAAACACCGTGCAATAAGCATGCAAGCTCCTACGTATGTCTTGCGCAGGGAGGAGAAACGTAAGACATGTTAGCGGGTTTACATAAGCGTATGGTCGGTTTTTGTCTCTTGTATGCGAATGTCTTCGGAAAGGAAGACGCGAAACTTGCTGCCCCGAAGCACGGCTTGGCATGTACTGTACAGTGGCTTAAGGAGTAAGTATGTAGATACAGATACTGACTGAGAAACGTATCTCGGAAACATGATCTGATGTGAATGTTGCGTATAGCAACTACAAATGTCAACATGCTGGTTAGGACACAAATGGATTTACACCGAATAATCTGCTTCACATATTAATTAGTTGTTAGCACGCTCACGTTTTGTATCTCCAGTCTATTAGCTATCTGTGTGAAGAAGGAATGAAACAGTAAATCTTTATGTTATGCGCTAGATCTCACCATTCACTGCAATATTACTTGATAATTGGAAAGCAGGTAACTAGCTGTCTGGAAGGTAGGCAACCTGAGCTACTGACTGTGTGCAAGACGAATCAACTGAACCTGGCTCATGCATTTGGCCTAATAGGTCTAAATGACCAGTTCTCAAATGACAGCAGTAATAAATAAAACAGACCGAACTACTCAGTAATTTCATTTATTTGTTTCATTAAGTTTTCTAATTCTAAGATCTCTCATGTTAAGGTGAAAATCGCGATGCTTTACAGAATATGCAAGATTCTTTATATTTTACAGTTTTTGGGTACTGTGTATCACCGTTAGTTAGATTAATTTACTACCGATCTTTACCTTTCTTGACAACTGTCGATGCATATTAATTACAGTAATACGACTGCTGTTCACACCGCACAGAAAAAGCTGTCCACGTTACCATCTTATTTCACAAGTTGGCACAGGGAGGCAATTATTTGCAGCATACAATGTGAAGAGATAATCAGTGTTTACAACATTTATTGTGACAAATAATCAGTAATATTGACAACATTTTACAGGAGTGCATTAAGAATAATTTTGAAGTTGTATTGTCTATTCATCATTAAAATATGGCTCCTAGTCTACCAACTATACCAAATATTACTGAATGGTAAAGGAAATTGACCTTTCACTGGTAATAATTGTCGTTTTGATGACGAAAGGTATTCATCCCTTAGCGTTCGAGAGAATTGGTCTACAGAGACAGGATATCGTAGCTATCGTACATTTCTGGTAATTAATAGCAGTATACAAGAATAAAGAAAATATTAATCTACAGTTTAGAGACATACGTGTTTGTCCGATGTTCTCGAAGGACGATCGTGGATTCTTCCAAGGTGATGTCACTTGTCGAATCAGGTGAATCGATGCACACGGCGTACACAAGTTGTGCGCATTCTCCGGGTTGGCCTGTGCCCCTCTGACCTGGGAGCGAGCTTGTAACTCGTGGCCTTGCTCGCTCTGACCCGCACCTGGACCCGATCCGCAGCGTATTCCCTTTTTATTATTCAGAATCGCGAACTTCTTCATTTCTACACGTGTAACCGGCTTCTCGAGTGGATATTCCTGCTTTACACATACACCGTGCATGATCTATGATACTATGGGTAGTTTCATTTCCCCTAAAACTCAGTGACTAATTTTGGTACAGCTCAACATGCATCACGCTTGCTTGCGTGACACGGAGGTAACCGAGAGCCGGAGCGAATCCATCCAGCCTGAGAATTTTAATAGTTTTTCCACGCTCGTTTATGCACATACCGGACTGGTCTTCTGGATCGGAATATGAGACAACCAACAGTTAACACTATAACACACGGAATAAAGCTTACACGATTGGCAGACAGATAACGCACACGACTTCCGTCCCTTAACGTAACTGACAACTGCGCTGACCGAAAGAGCATTAGATTACGAAATAAGCGTGAAATCGTGAAAACAGCGGCCCTGTATACGGTATAACGAACAAGAAAGAGACAGAGAACAAAATTATATGCAAGGTCTCTTCAGGTGCTCTTTCTGAAGGGACTGATAGCATTGATACTTGATCCGAACATATTCCTTATGACTAACAATGTAAGTAAATGAGCTACTGTGGAAGTACTCGAGTGCGAGAAAAAGAGGGATGAATGGCAATAACAGTTGAACAGTCTGCGTGACAGGTATATCAATAACAATCTTAAAGCAGCATTTATCCCAACCAAGAATCAACATATTGGATGTAGCGAAACCGATAAGGTTCGCTTTTCAAATGGTAGGAGAGTTGGGGAGGGGGAATTAAGAAAGGTTTCTGGACTCAGGATACAAATTTCGAGAATAAACTCCTAATTGTAGCTAGAGGAAATATATTTGAAGAAGAAGCCAAACAATCAAAAGCGCTTTCACACCATGTCAAAAGTCAGTTATAATCGGTAAAATGTGTGTGGATGCCCACACGACAGTTTCCTATAACTAGCTGATGCATTTTATTTTTTGTTCGAACAACGGTCGTAAATTAAGTTTTTCGTTCTGTACATCAGTGATTCAGGTTCAATTGGTTTTTTAGTCCCTCGTAACAGATCACATAGGCTGCTGTGAGTAAAATAAAGGCCAACTGCAGAAGTGGGTATGATGAGGAAGGTGGAGCCCCTTTCCTCGGCGATTTGTTGGTCTTGTATATTGAGAGTAGCAATTTATCACAGAGGGCTGCGATGAACACGTGTAGGGTGTAATGTTACGTCTTAGTGGTATTGCTGATAAAGCAGAGAGAGGGGGCGCTCTTTCAGCGCCGGAGCAAAGGGGAAAGCGTTGAGGGAAGCGTGCTCAGCTTCACCCGCTTGGCGGAGATTACCCTGTACCCTGTGCTGCTACTTGTCATTTCCTTTCCTGTTCCACTCGCAAACAGAGTCAGGGAAAAACGACTCTCTGTAAGCTTCCATATGAGCCCTTATTTCTCGTATCTTATCGTCGTGCTCCTTACGCGCATTGTATATTGGTGCAGTAGAATCTTGCGGCAGCCAGCTTCAGAGCCGGTTCTCTAAATTTTCTCAATAGTGTTTCTCGAAAAGAACGTCGCCTTCCCTCCAGGGATTTCCATTTGAGTCTCCAAAGCATCTCCGTAACACTTACGTGTTGTTCGAATCTACCGGTAACACATTTAACAGCCCACCTCTGAATTGCTTCTATCTCTTCCTTCAATCCGACCTGATGCGGATCCAAAATACTCGAGAAGTACTGAAGCTTAGGTCGCACCAGCGTCCTATATCGGTCGCCTTGACATGGGATCCACTCCTTCTTAAAATTCTCCCAATAAACCGAAGTCGACCACTCGCTTTCCCTACCACAGTTCTCACTTGCTCCTTCCACCTCATATGGCTTTGCAACGTTACGTCTAGGTATTTAAATACTGTATCCGAACATCACATATTTGATCTTCCTGCTCATCTACACTCCTGGAAATGGAAAAAAGAACACATTGACACCGGTGTGTCAGACCCACCATACTTGCTCCGGACACTGCGAGAGGGCTGTACAAGCAATGATCACACGAACGGCACAGCGGACACACCAGGAACCGCGGTGTTGGCCGTCGAATGGAGCTAGCTGCGCAGCATTTGTGCACCGCCGCCGTCAGTGTCAGCCAGTTTGCCGTGGCATACGGAGCTCCATCGCAGTCTTTAACACTGGTAGCATGCCGCGACAGCGTGGACGTGAACCGTATGTGCAGTTGACGGACTTTGAGCGAGGGCGTATAGTGGGCATGCGGGAGACCGGGTGGACGTACCGCCGAATTGCTCAACACGCGGGGCGTGAGGTCTCCACAGTACATCGATGTTGTCGCCAGTGGTCGGCGGAAGGTGCACGTGCCCGTCGACCTGGGACCGGACCGCAGCGACGCACGGATGCACGCCAAGACCGTAGGATCCTACGCAGTGCCGTAGTGGACCGCACCGCCACTTCCCAGCAAATTAGGGACACTGTTGCACCTGGGGTATCGGCGAGGACCATTCGCAACCGTCTCCATGAAGCTGGGCTACGGTCCCGCACACCGTTAGGCCGTCTTCCGCTCACGCCCCAACATCGTGCAGCCCGCCTCCAGTGGTGTCGCGACAGGCGTGAATGGAGGGACGAATGGAGTCGTGTCGTCTTCAGCGATGAAAGTCGCTTCTGCCTTGGTGCCAATGATGGTCGTATGCGTGTTTGGCGCCGTGCAGGTGAGCGCCACAATCAGGACTGCATACGACCGAGGCAAACAGGGCCAACACCCGGCATCATGGTGTGGGGAGCGATCTCCTACACTGGCCGTACACCACTGGTGATCGTCGAGGGGACACTGAATAGTGCACGGTACATCCAAACCGTCATCGAACCCATCGTTCTACCATTCCTAGACCGGCAAGGGAACTTGCTGTTCCAACAGGACAATGCACGTCCGCATGTATCCCGTGCCACCCAACGTGCTCTAGAAGGTGTAAGTCAACTACCCTGGCCAGCAAGATCTCCGGATCTGTCCCCCATTGAGCATGTTTGGGACTGGATGAAGCGTCGTCTCACGCGGTCTGCACGTCCAGCACGAACGCTGGTCCAACTGAGGCGCCAGGTGGAAATGGCATGGCAAGCCGTTCCACAGGACTACATCCAGCATCTCTACGATCGTCTCCATGGGAGAATAGCAGCCTGCATTGCTGCGAAAGGTGGATATACACTGTACTAGTGCCGACATTGTGCATGCTCTGTTGCCTGTGTCTATGTGCCTGTGGTTCTGTCAGTGTGATCATGTGATGTATCTGACCCCAGGAATGTGTCAATTAAGTTTCCCCTTCCTGGGACAATGAATTCACGGTGTTCTTATTTCAATTTCCAGGAGTGTACATTGACTTACATTTTTCCACATTTAGGTCTAGCCGCCATTCATCTCATCAACGACCGAGCGGGGTGGCGCAGTAGTTAGCACACTGGACTCGCATTCGCGAGGACGACGGTTCAATCCCGTCTCCGGCCATCCTGATTTAGGTTTTCCGTGATTTCCCTAAATCGTTTCAGGCAAATGCCGGGATGGTTCCTTTGAAAGGGCACGGCCAATTTCCTACCCAATCCTTGCCTAACCCGAGCTTGCGCTCCATCTCTAATGACCTCGTTGTCGACGGGACGTTAAACACTAACCACCACCACCACCATCTCATCAACTGTAAATTTTGTCCAAGTTGTCTTGTATCTTCCTTCAGTCACCAAACTTCGACACCTTACAGCACAGCACGGCATTACCAGCAAACAACCGCAGATTGCTGCCCACCCTGTCCGCTAAATCATTTATGCATATAGAGAACACCATCGGTCCTATCACACTTCGCCTGGGTATTTCTTACGATACGCTCCTACATTCGCTGACAGCCTGCTACGGGCCACCGATTCAAATGTTTCCCGGAAACCGAGAAATATGGAATCTGCCTTTTGCCCTTTATCCATAGTTCGCAGTATATCGTGTGAGGCAAGTTGAGTTAGCAGGAGAGATGCTGTCTAAAACCATTCTGATTCGTGGACTTAAGCTTCTTAGTCTCAAGAAAGTTTGTTATATTCGAACTGCGAATACGTTCAAGGATTCTGCACCAAATAGAAACTGTGGATATTGGTAGTTCATTTTTTCACGGTTCTTATATCCTGGAGTCACCTGCGCTTTTGTCCAATGGCTTGGGAGTTGGTGCTGGGCGAGAGAATTGCGATAAATGCAAGCGAGGTATGGAGCCAATGCTGTAGAGTACTCTTTGCAAAATCGAACTGGGATTCCGTGTGGTCTTGGTGATTTATTTGCTTTCAAATCTTTCACCTATTTCCCTACGCCAGGTACGCTTATTAACTATGTCTTCCATACAGGAGTCTGTCCGATGCTCAAATGACGGTACGTTTGTACGATTATCGTGTGTGAACGACTTCTTGAACGTGAAATTTAAGACTTTGGCTTTCGTTCTGTTTTCTTCAAAAATGGTGCAAATGGCTCAGAGCACTATGGGACTTAA
The DNA here is from genome assembly GCF_023864275.1 of Schistocerca cancellata. Classification (NCBI taxonomy): domain Eukaryota; kingdom Metazoa; phylum Arthropoda; class Insecta; order Orthoptera; family Acrididae; genus Schistocerca; species Schistocerca cancellata. Next base: position 486,612,942 of record NC_064628.1, read on the forward strand.
CATCTATGGTCATCAGTCCCCTAGAACTTAGAACTACTTAAACCTAACTAACCTAAGGACAGCACACAAGACCCAGTCATCACGAGGCAGAGAAAATCTCTGTTATCTTCAGCTGCCTCACCAGACTGGTCAACAAGGGACTGAATGGAAGCCTTAGACCCGCTTAGTGATTTTACATTAAGACCAGAATTTTCTCGGGTTCTCTGTCGGATCCTTTGCTAATGTGTGATGGTGGTAGTTCTTGTATTCTTCCCGCATAGATCTTTATAAAAAAGAGCGAACCTCTACTAACCTTCGCTTCTCATTTGTGCGTTCCCCTGTGAACCGAGACCGCAACAGCCTCTTTCTCGGCAACCGCCGAATTTCGTTATTAAACCATGATGGGTTTTTCCCGTCCTTTATCCACTTGCTAGGCTCATAACTCTCCAGACCACGAGTTACAGTCTGCTTAATTTTTTCCCGTAATTCCTCTACAGCCATCGTACTGAAACTGATGCCAGTTCACTGATTAAGTGAGATGCTAATAGCGGCTTATCTACTCTATTTAGCAGAATAACTCTCTTAGCCTTCTTCATTGATTAATTAATTTTCGTAACCAGATTGCTAATCCCCGTTTCTATACTTGTATCTACAAGGTCTAAGATATGCCCATTGCGTGTGGTTTTCCGAGCTAGCTGTTCAAGACAGTTTTCAAAAAAAGGTGTACAAAAGTATTTAGCATTACTGTCTGTCAATATTCTCTCCCCGCCTCCTCCCCTTGCCACAGTGAATCCATAGATATCCCAGTCTACACTCGATAGGTTAAAGTCGGCTACAGCTAGTATTGCATGGTCTGGGTATTTATGCGCTATTGATCGTAGACACTACTTGAATGATTCTAGAACTATCACAGCAGAATCAGATGACCGGTAAAAACATCCAACAATTAACTTGGTTACACATACACTGTTATACATGACCAGACGACTTCACTGTGATACTCAATATCGACCTCAATAGAGACAACACTTACCCGAGAAGGGTCAAGCTTTTGAAAGGGGTGAAAGCCAGCAAGCATCCTTTGAAACCAGGAAAGTGAACCCCTAGCATCCCTCCGGTTTTGGCAATTCTCGATTTTGAGTGTCCGTTTTTGGTTCAAATGGTCGCCTCTGATTCAGGAGTTTAGGCTATTCTGTTGTAGGAACCAAGGGGTCTAGCGCCGGCCGAAATCAGGTATTCGGTGTATGAGTGGTAGGCAATAACGGTCCTTTTCGCCTTGGAGAAGTATAGGTTTTACCTGGAACACAGTGAGTTCACTTTAGAAACCAAAAACCAGGGACTTAGCTGTGTTTTGGCCCGTCTCAGGAAAAGGTTAATGATTGCTTAATGGGCTTTCCGCATTTCCACCTTCCAGTTTATGTTCAAGCATGTTAGGAGTCCGGAGAAAAGACAGAAAATGTAGTAATCAGCATATTTGAAGAAGATAACTATGTGCACGATGAGGGTAAAGCTCAACAGGTTGCATGGCTGTCCGGCGTCTTAACGGAGGTGCCAGAATCGTTTGGTGAACTTAACAGCAAGCAGAAGGGAAGCCCCTGATTGTTAAGGAAAGATTACTTGGTGGTGGGGGGGAATAGGTTTCCAGGTACGCCTTAAACGAGGGTGTTGTTCGTTGTAAGAAGCTGAGAGTGAAGAGTTTTAAGATTTGCTTACCTAAGAAGTTGGTATCTCTGATATTCCATTATTTCCTTAAGTCCTTGCTGGATGGACACTTGATTTTTCAAAAAACTCTAACAGCCTAGACTATGTCTTGTCCCTCCATGTATAAGGATAGCAGACGTTGGGTGGGGAAGTGTGAATTATGTACACGTAAGGGCACCTTCCAGTCAACATCTTTGAATTTCTCTTTATTCGTAAAGTATTTAATTCATGACATTCGACTCTCTGAAAGTTTTATAGCACTTAGGCGAAACTTTGCCTCATTTCTAATTTTCATGTTTGTATATCGATAGTTATTCTACGATACCATCAAAATTAGATTCCCAATAAATAACAATAAAAGAGAGTAAGCAGAATATTACCACTTATTCATATTTTGAAAATTCGTTTGATGTTGCTTAAGGCCAATGTCTGTATTAATATTTTTATTGATTTACAGTCGATATTTGATTAAGGTATCAACATAAAGTGGATAGCTTTAGAAACATTATCTCAATTTTACAGTACTGTTATTTTCATATGTCGTTAAAAGAGTTTACATTTGGGAAACAAATTTTAAACTAAAAATATTATAAAACTAAAAAAAACTAAAATTACCTTGATATTAATTTGAAACTTCTAGAACGATCCGGAAGGCATATACCGTTCTTGCTTGGTGCCTGTTTCGTCGGACTCGTTCTACATCTGACAGAGTGGGGGTGATGTGAAAGCCTTCGATTTCTGTGGTTAGAAAGACACTGGGTGTCATCTTAACTTTTATGTGGTTTCAGACTGTGTATCTTCTTTGTGATTTTCAACAGAATTTGTGATTGTGGATTGAATAATGTTAAATGGTAATAAAACATCGTGTTTTGTAAACAAGTATTTATGCTTCGAGCAAGTCATTTACGAATCCCAGGACTTACTGAGTTACATTAACTTTGCATGTATGAAGATCCCTAGACACAGACACCATTTTCAAGTTGATTAAATAAGTGGTAAGACTACTCCACGAACTTTATTAATCAGTGTTGCTGCAAAAGTCATTATCACTTTCGTTCAATGACATCAACTTGTAACAACTTCATTGTAATAATGAAATGGATTATTTTTACAGGACTGATGACTAAAACAAAAATAAAACACGTCAAGAATTACGTCAACAAGTCCGAGTGTTTGTTTACCACGCGTATAAACTTTTGTTGGGAAAGTCAGTATTAGAAACAGTGGAGCTTAATCCAGCCTTGCAAGTTGCCGGAATAGGGAGCGACTGTTGCATGTGGCGTGAAACAGAGGCAGAGAACTTACAACACTACAAAGTGTTCCACTCTCTTTGTGACTGGAGCGCATCACACGTCCGCCGTCTTACATGCACAGCATCCTGGTACTAGCCAGATCCCAGTTCAGCGCACCCGTGCTAGCTTTCTTTAACTACCTAGCCGAAGTAGAACGGCAGTCTGTTGCACTCTGTAGGAATATAAAAGCAACTGGCACTGTTCAAAGCAAAGGTTGAGTGATACCATATTAAGAAGTTCTGTATTCCGATAATAAAGTAAACGTCGACTGTGTAATATGCTAAAATTCAGACAACCCATTGTTTATTCCTGTCCAGACTATTCAATCCAAGAAACCTTTTTTTTTCACTGATGCAACGCTTTGAGAAGGAGGGTAACCAGTAGGACGTTATGAATGTAGAAGTACCACAATGAACAATGCGAGACTTTTGCTAAAGAATAGAGAAGTATAACGTCGCTATTTGCAGTGGAGAACGGGAAACATTCGTTTTAAAGTAATGAAGACACTAGTAACTGTCTCCCTAACACGGCACCATATGCCAGAAGCACCACTAAACAGCACAACAGCCATATCTACGAGGAATGCTAGAACACAAGAAGTTAGGATAAAACGCAGTGACAACTCGGTCAAGAGAGTATACAGCGCCGTATCAGAAGGGAGTCTAATAATGAAAATTAAGTGGGAGGACAAATGTTATGGGGAAAAAAGCATACACCGGATCAGTCTTGGGACTTTAAACAGTTGACTACCAGAAATTACGATGAGCATTTGGATATTAGCCTTTAACGCATGTAAGTTCAATGATTGTACTTGATTGTGTGAGGTGTTGAAGTGTAGTGACGAAGAAGCCGCTCGAATATGGTACAAAGAAATTTATTATTCAGTAGCAAGGAAGTAACAGTTGCATTACGCTGCTGGTAAGTGTCACAGCGAATTATGGAGTAGCAGTACGTATTTGAGTAAGAAAATGGAAGTTTCAATGGCAACTCATACAATCACGAAACTGCTGTTCTCATGTGAAATTCTGCAACAATGCCGCGTTGCAAAGGTTGTACCTACAATATTCCAGCAATAATGACAAAGTTGACAAACAGCTCTAATCCGTGTTATGATTACTTTTTAACAAGTCGTTAAACATTGCAAAGTACTTTTTTTATGCCATGGTTGTAATCATACTGAGTTGCAATCATGCCGAGGTAATGTAAACCGTTCGTGGTTTAATATGATTTAAGATAGAAAGTAACTGCAAAAGAAAGTGATTTATCATAGTAATCATCGTGGTTCAGTACAACTTTCAGTAAGTTAAATGTTATATTTCTAAGAATTAAACACCATCCTGAAACAGAAAGCATTTGTCCTCGTGAACAAATATGCTGGGCATGTTCTCATTGTCTTGGTGGATGTCTAATAGTAATTATGAAACAAAAAATAGCAGACGGCGTTGTTGTTAGACGTGATAAGATAGTATTACAAATTAAGGATTATGAAAGTAGGCACTTTATGTAAAAGTGTAGTCACAGCAGTCAAAATGGTTAAAATGACTTTGAGCACTATGGGACTTATCATCTGAGATCATCAATCCCCTAGAACGTAGAACTACTTAAACCTAACAAACCTAAGAAAATCACACACATCCATGCCCGAGGCAGGATTCGAACCTGCGACAGTAGCAGTCGCGCGCTTTCGGACTGAAGCGCCTAGAACCGCTCGGCCACCGCGGCCGGCAACAGCAGTCAGCGATGACATTTTAGCAAATTTATTTTATTGGTTTAACCTAATTAAGAGCGTCTATAAAAGTTGTTATTACCATTGCGTGGCCTTCTCGCTGCCACTGAAGCAAATCAAATTCTCCAGCAGACGCATATGGCCAATAGGAACAGTCTCCAAGCTGGAACATCATTTGACTACCACTTAACAGCGAAATGTTTGACTCAGATCAAAATGTGAACCAATTTACAGAGTGAGTCAATCAACATCTGAACCACTGTACCAAATGGGAGCAGATCGCTTTCTGGACAATCTACAGCTGCCGTCTTGTGTTTACTTTACCTAAAGGATCCCTTTTTACTCCCCGAATTAGGATTCTGCTCTATTCGTATACTTTTTATCCCATCAACGGACCTGATTGATTCCTACTTCTCAATCCTCAAAACTATGCGAGTACGAATTTTAAAGAGTGATTCTAAGTTTATCAAAATTAATGAAACTTGATACATGCAAAACATTTATCTTTATTACATACATAATTAATGCATTGCAAATGTTACTCATAGTTAATTTGCCGTACTTTCTTGTAAAATCCTTAAATATTAATAATTTTGTTAATTTATCACTGGCTACACAACAAATTATTATTAAAGAAGATATTTTCTATTGGACTTGAGACTTTTATAAAGATAAGACACTTAGAGCTTTAATAACATGTGCCTCTCAGTACTTGGAAATGTTACGTGTCTTACTAAATCTTGTTCTGATTTATCTGAAACTTTGCGTGCCTTATATTCAGAACTTTCAGTTTCCGACTGTGCAATAAAATTAAACTATCTGAACAATCTTTATTTGCCTTATAGAACTTTGTGTTAAATGAAGTAGCCTCAAGCAATCGTTGGATGTCACTTGCCGGTTCTTCCATTAAAGCGGCAGTAAACGTCCTCGGAACCCACCTGCGATATAAATCTGCTCGCTGTCTCTCACTACAAAATCAGAGATTGTCAGTGCCGACGCCCAAGCAAAACAGGTAAGGGAGGTAAAAGGAGGTGGCTGAGTGTATTTCAGGAATCATCGTAACACCTGAACTGATTTATGGAAAACTAAACCATAATGGTCATCTAGGACCTGAACAAAACTTCTGGCTAATAGGAGTTTAGTGTCCACAATTCGCTGCGTAGTAGTATGGCATCCAGTACAGCTAGCAAAAGTGAAACGTAGTGGCGATATACAATTCTGTTAAGTAGTTAAATGTTCCGCAGATCATTTGAACGATTCTTTTATCGAAATGATGTGAAATGAGCCAGTGTACAGGACACGTATAAATGATTAGTTATAACATTAATGAACACACTTCTTTAGTCGTTCTCATACAACTAGAAGTAAAAGAAAGTGTTTCTTTTTTTCTTTTTTCCGTAGCAGTTACTAAACATAAATTCGTCAATAGACTAGAATGAGTTGTCCAGGAGAAATGATTTCAAGTTAGATATAAAACTTGCTTTGCTGTCATTTTATGGCACTGGGCAAATGATCTAAAATTTTTCTTGCTGCATATTTAAATCTTATTTGAGCCACTCCTTCAGTAATTTGTAATATAGGTCATTTGTCCCTCTAGTGTTGTAGGTACGGACATCACAGTTCTTCTCAAATTGTAATAGATTATTCAACACGAATTTCGTTAGCGAATATGTGTATTGAGACTGCACAGTTAAATTGCCTGGCTGCTGGAAGACATACTCGCGTGAAGTACGTGGGCACCACATTTTATTCTTACTGTTCGTTTTCGTGTAATTAACAGTTTCTTTTAAGTGATGAATTACTCAAGAAAATTGTTCTATAAGACATAACTATGCGGAAATATGCAACATGTGTTAGGAGGTTAATTAGTTTTTCTCCAAGATTAGCAATTATATGAAGAGCAAAAGAATCTGAAATTAAAAGCTCAGTAGTATTCTTCTACAAGTTCATGAAGAACAGAAGTAGCTGAAATTAATTGTTTGAAGAGCTACCAGTTTAAGTTCCCATCAATATGAACACCCAAAAATTAATAGTATTCACCATCATCATTGACTTGTGCTCATGTGCTACATCAGTTGTTGGGATGACTGTCAGCTGTACAGGATTAAATGCAGTGTGTGTTGGATGTGTTCAGATTTTAGGGAGAGTTCATTTTCTCAGAAACATTTCTTGAAAAATATATCAATTACAATCTCTTTCGATACTTTCTCTCTGATGGGATTTGTACTGCCCGGTCACACCACTTGTCAAAAGCCTGAATTACCGCCTTTCGCAGTGACTACCGCTGTGAGGCGCACAGTTAGAAAGTTGCGGAAGGAACCGACAGGCATATGAAGACACGCCGACTCCAGTGCTGTGGCCATCTGCGCAAGGTTTCTCTGTTTAGGCTCCATGGCACGAACAGCACGATCGAGGTCGTCCCACAGATTCTCCACTGAGTTTCCTCCGGAAAGTTTGGTGGCCGTGAGAGTATGATAAACTCATCCTGGTGCACTTGGAAAGATGCAAAAACATTGCGAGCTGTGTTTAAGTCTACACTGTCCTGCTGGTAGCTGCCATGGCTCTGAGGAAAAACAAATTACAATCAGGGAAGGACATGATCCTCAAGGACAGATGCATACTTGTGTTGATCCACTGTGTCTTCCAGAATGACGGGACCACCTAGGAAATGCCCTCCAGCCTGGATCCTTCGACGATTCTTAGAGGGTGTTTACTTTCAGACTTTCACGCCGTACACGCCAACGGCCATCTCTCCGATGGAGCATAAAAAGGGATTCTTCTGTAAAGGACACCTGTCGCCCTTCAGTGGACACCCAGTTGCGGTACTGGCGTGCAAATTCCAGCCTTCGTCGTAGATCAATAGCAGTCAGCTTGGTAGCATGAAACAGACGCCTGCTGCGGAGACCCATACCCAGCAACGATTGCTGAACTGTCGCTGAGAAGGCACCGTTGGCAGACCTATGGTTCATCTGGGTGGTCAACTGCCCAAAAGTCGCACGTCTATTCGCCCATACACGTCTCCTCCACTGTCGGTCACCTATGATCCAAGGTGCGTCACAATTGACTCGCACTGATTTTTGACGGCGCCATTTTGCCACGCGCGATATACTCTAACAGGAGCGGCACGCGAAAAAACTTGTCCGTTTCGGAAATGCTTCTACCCTTGACCCGAAAGTCCATAATCATCCCATTTTGGACGTTAGCTAAATATAAAGACAGCCACTGTACTGTTTCCTGCGTCCTTAGCGACACCCTTTATATACCCTCCACTGTCAGTGCTGCCAGTTGCCATCTGTGAATGGTTATTGCACGTTGATGTCGAATGTAGGCGGTGGTCACGTTAATGTGAATGGGCCGTGTATTATAACACTAGCATCATCTAGAAGAATAACCATCTCCACTTTTTGAATTTTAAGTGAAAGGTGATCCACATACGTAAGGTACAGGAATGGACCCAAATTGAACCCTGTGAGAACCCCGTTTGTGATTTTTTTTCAATCGCTAAAGTTTTCTTTGCTTCAAATATTGTTTGGATTATTCAACACAAATTTTTCATTCTGTTTTTTAAGTATGATTCAAACAAGCTTTGGACAGTGCCATCAATTTAATAAAACATGAGTTTTTCTAAGAGTGTAGCGTTATCTACACGATCAAACGTATTGTAAAGATAAAAAAATACTAATTGGCGATATTTTATTATTTAAGGCTTGTGTCATTTGACGACTGAATTTTTAAATAGCATTCTGAGCCGAGCACCCCCTCTGAAATCCAAACTGTGATATGGTAATGAAACTGTTTCTACTTAAGTATGAGACTGCTCTTGAGTAGATTAGTTTTTTGAATATTTTGGAAAAATATGTTACGAAGGTAACTGTACAATAATTGTTTAAGTCAACATCGTCACGTTTTTATGAAGAGATTTGACAGCTGCTTATTTAACCAGTCTGGAAAAATATCCTGTCCTACTGGTAGGACATGTTCTGAGGCATCAAGGGATGACCAGCTTAGTATTGGAGGGTAAAAATTGTAGAGGCAGACCAAGAGATGAGTACACTAAGCAGATTCAGAAGGATGTAAGTTGCAGTAGGTACTGGGAGATGAAGAAGCTTGCACAGGATAGAGTAGCATGGAGAGCTGCATCAAACCAGTCTAAGGACTGAAGACCACAACAACAACAACAACAACTGATGCATTATTATTATTATTATTATTATTATTATTATTAAGTTGGAATAACTTTCCAAAATTCTATTTGAAATTACGTCAACATCATAAGAGATTTTTTTTTAATTTTTGTAATTCTGTAATTTCAGTTTAAGATGTTCGTGCTAGTTGTAGTTGCTTAAAGTTTTGTGGAATGAAGTTTACAGTATATTATCTTTGTTTTTCAACTGAGCCATTTCATTTTATTATTCCTGGCACATTTAGAAAGTGATTTAAAAAGTACTCGCTGCTTGCGAACTATCAATCACAACATCTTCATTTACTTTAATTTTTGTGGTATCTTGTCCATTGGCTTACTGTCCTATCTCCCGTTTGACAATATCCCATATAGCTTTAATCATGGTACCTGCAACTTTATGTTTGTTAGCATGTACATACTTCTGGACATTTTAAAAGCTTTCCTTAAAATACTCTAATATTTTTTAGGTATGCAAATAATGTCTGTTCTTGATTTGGTCTGGACTTCATATAAATTTCCATCTTCTACTTTCATGAGATTCTAATTCCCTCAGTGTGTCACAGCATTTTAAGGGATTTTCTGGATAACTGTTTAAGAAAGCAACTTTCAAATATTGACTTATTGACACAAGTTTGCTATGTAATAAGCTGAATTTGACATTAGCGTGTTTTTCTATATCTACCTCATCACATACCAACACTTCTAACTTACTTTGAAATCATTGTATCCTGTTCTCAGTAACAAGCCTCACTGCTATATATTAATCTGCCTCTGTAAGATGCCACATAGTTTATTTCCATTTACTGTGTATCATGATCAGATAGTTCATTAATAATTGGATACATATTAATTTTTAAGCCTGAGTACTGTCTGTAAAAATGTTATCAGTCAGTGTCCTACTATCTCACTGTAAACGAGTTGGAAAATTTACTACTGAAATTAGATCGAAATACCCAAATAATGATTCCAGTTCATTTTTCGTGTCTGAAAAGGAAAGATTAAGAATGAATTCTTCAGAATAAAAACGTCTTCAATTTTGGACTACCTGTCAGTCGATTTGCGCGTGAAGCCCAATGATTCAGCTGTGTAGTGCGTTCTAAGATTGAGAGGGTGAGAAGTAGAAAGTAAATGGCAGTGTCGTGTAGGCATTTGTTAGTAACCGCTGTCAATAATAATTTTATGAAATGACTCGTTAATTTTACTTATATGCCATGTTCGAGATCTACCCCTATTAATCGAGTAATGAAAGTCCTACGTATACATTTATCACACGTATTGAAAGCTTTTGACTTTTTTAAAATCGCTGCTATTGTTATCGTGGTAGGCGTACATACTTCTCCATCTGTCTTGGACATTTTATAGCGCTGTAAAGTCCTTCTTTATCTGTGCAGTCTTATTTAGCTAATCTCTTATTCAGTTCTGATACAATTTTGTGCCAACAACACGCTGATCAGTGTCAATGTTATTTCCTGGAAGACATCGATTATGAGCAAAGAATACAGTTGCGTATTGGTAGTGACGCCTGTATAGAGTCGTTGGTGATTGAGACAAGTGATACTGCAATAAGCGACATACTTATTAGCTAAGTATATGTGGACGACGGTTTGATGAGACCACTGAAGTTGTTGCAAACTTTGTGTGGCACGTACCTCGTGAATCCATCCTGCTTTACTGCATTTAGATCGAGCGCATAATGGCGTTGGCTCTATAATGTTTACAGCGATTATTATCTTTACATCGTGGTATTCATGCTAATGTCATGCATTTTGACTGGAAATAGTATGTAGAAAGCCTGGATGACAATATTTTACCACGCCGGCTGTTACTGGACAAAATACGACTTACTAATACTTTGTTTCTAATACTGTACACTTCTATCTGTGAGATCTCTATTTGTACTGCTTATAGATTCCATACGATGGGGATGGCTGAGAGAACGTAACTGTTTTTCTACCAATAATGTTAACCACTTTAAAATGGTAAAATACAAACACAAACAAGGTGACAAATTTGTCTTTAAACTATTCATAGAGCACCTGTTTGTGATTTAAATGAAGTAAATTTAATGAATTTAAAAAAAAATTGACAGGCAGCCAGTTTATGCAATATTTAAAGTGATGTAGAGATGATGTTGCTGCTGGTACGATGGTGACGTTGTATTGCTGCAGCACGAAGGGATGCCACGCTTCTGGTGCCTACCGTTTGTGGCTGACGACATGGCCACAGCGGCTGGTTGTCCATAACACAGTCCCCTTGCATCAGTACGACATGCGGTGTCGGTGTAGTGTAGTTCATTTGTTTAACGACGAGTTCCTTTGTTTAGCGACGAGACGTGGTGGATTTCGAATATCTCTGCAACTGAATGCGAAGTCAATTTAACGCTATTACCCTAGATGTGACCTAGGTATACATAATAACAGCAAGAACTGTACATCTGTATCACTATAAAAGAGACGCGATTTCTTCCATTAAAACAGTGAGTCTGAAACTAGGCTTAACGAGTCGTTTCACTGTAAATCGCTCCTGACAGACACTACGTATTTGAAGACTGTAGTTGATACCATCGACTGACCGGCGATAGCGTAGCCACACTAAATCTGATGTAGTCTGTTTAAGTGCCTTTGCGTTTCCTTCATCTGCACATTAGAGGACTCTCAATATTTTCGACACATGCTGGTCGTCTTCGATCCCTTTCCATTTCGTAACATGTTTCTAACGATGTCACGCATGGTTACGAAAGTGCGTCGTCTGCTGCATATGACTTTCCTGCTAATTTACTAAATTCCTAATATGTGGCTTTAATTACCTGTTACTTCTCCATCTGCGTAGTGGTAACTGGAACATGGAACGGATTTTGACGCAATAAGCAGAGAGTTCATTTACACAACAGAGTCCTGACCTCCGGAGACGATGGTTACGTGTTCCGGCGCTTAACTCACTCTTCAGTTCATGTTTCCGACCGTGGCCGACCGTACGTGTTGGCGGTAAATTGCTGCGTCTAAAGCTGAACACAGGCTCCGATGCGATAGCCGAGCAGGCAATAAACAAACAAGGGACTGCATCTCATCGCAAGGCTCTCTCTAGAATTGAAACGTCCGCGCGTTGATCTCACTCAGAGCTGAGGCCTGCCAGTTTTATGGATGAGGCTCCTCGTAAAGTCCAGCTCGCCTCTCCGCGCATATGACTGTCTGGTAACGCGCTGTACCTGTTCTTTATCTTGAGCTGTCGGGCCGTCCGTCCTACACCACCTACAGTCTCGATTCCATCTCAGTTTCCGGAATCACTGGCTCCCACAGAATCGTGGTTCAAGATGGGATTAAGGGAAGGAGAATTAAGATACAACATCACGCCAACGACGAGGCCATTAGAGACAGATTACACTCTCGAACTTGGAAGTATTTTTTTTTCAGAGGACGTGTGGAAGATCAGAGACGTTGTAAATAGGTATACTGAGCACTTCATCTTTGTACCTAATTCTATACGGGGTGTAACAAAAATGTACGGCACAAATTGTAGGACACATTGCTCACACGTAGTAAAAGAAATTATGCTATGTAAACATGGATCCGGAAACGCTTTGTTTCTACGTTAAAACTCATTTTCTCCAACTCATTAACCGTGGGCAACACTCAAGAACAGAAAGTTAGAATCATGGGGAACATGCACTCTTGGTGATGTCTTTTTACGTTGTTCACCGCCAGTGTTTCGTTTTACATGTTCCTGTTGCCATGCAACGTACGTCATTGCTTGTTTACGGGTAATATCAACTAGTTCAGCGACCAGTAAGACCGATACAAGTACACAGGTTACCACGTAGAGTTAATCACAGACCTGGCTCGTGCGGTGGTAGTGTATACAAATATAGAGGTGACAGACGCTCGTCTGATGTATGGATTAGGAGACGTCAATGGCGCTCGAGCTTAACGTTTGTACCGGGAGCCGTTTCCAGGACGAAGGTGCCCAGACATGAAAACCTTTGAGGCCATTGATCGTCAATTGGGGAACATGGGGCATTTAAGCCTGATGGTCGCCACCGGGGGAGGCCTAGAAGGATGAGGACACCGCAACTGGATGCGGCAATTCTTCATGCAGCTGCGACACTGAATGTTGACCACATGACTGTCTGGCGAGTGTTACACGAGGACCAGCTGCATCCATACTATTTGGAGCGTGTGCAGGCACTATCAGCAGATGATTTTCCTACACGGATACTCTTCTGCGTATGGTTTATTCAACAAAGTGTCAGCCCTAATTTTAGTGGAACGGTGCTGTTCACAGATGAGACGTCGTTTCAGCGAGATCAGATGGTAAATTTTCACAATCGGCATGAAAGGGTAGACGTCAATCTTCACGCAACTGTTGAAGCAAGTCATCAACAAAGATTTTCTGTCAATGTTCGGTCCGGCATTGTTGGCGACTGTTTGGTAGGGCCTCACTTTTTTCCAACCAGGCTCAACGGACAAAGTTATAATTTGTAGAGGATGTTTTACCTGTTCTGTTAGCAGATTGGGCTTTAGCTGTGCAACAAAACACATACTACATGCACGGTGAAGCACCTTCTCATTTTAGTGTTAATGTCCGTCAGCTTCTAAATAACATATTCGGTGACAGACTGATAAGTAGAAATACACCAATTGCCTGACCTCCACGCTCTCGGGACCACCGCACTTTTACTTGTGAGGGCGTTTGGAAGTTATTGTGTATGGAACCCCAGTATCACATGTTCACAGTCCCCGTGCCCGTATTATGAAAGGCAGCAAAGCCATACGCAATACTCCAGGGGTACATCAGTGCATCTGAGATTGACTACGAAGGGGGGTTGATGTATATATCAGTGCCCACGGCGGGCATATTGAACATTTCCTGTGGGAAAGAGTTGCATGTCGTATGCTGGTACTTTCTGTTCGTGTGTATTTCCCATGATTAAAGAATTGGAGAAAGTGAACTCTAATTTCGGAACACATCAGTTCCAGACCAATATTCACATAACATAATTTCTTCGTCTACGTGAGGAATGTATCCTGCAATTTGTGGCATACATTTTTGTTACACCCTGTATAATATCCTTGAGTGCCTTGTTGTTATGGATTAGACTTTTTCGCAACACTTACTACGAACGTGACGTCATTTTGACGCCACATGCAAAATCGACAACCCCAGTAACTGTTGTCGACTTCCGTTAGTGTTCGATGCAGGCCTCTGTCTCACAGGTAACACCTCATCATTATGTAGTTAAGCGGTAGAAGTATACCAACCAGAAATGCCACTAGTTTGGAACAAGTCTTGTTTTATGAATGTTACTTATACTTGTTACAACTAAGAATATGAATGATACTGCTCCTCGATTTACTTGCGGCAATTTAAGCTGTACCTTTAAGTTGCTGTCCTCCTCGATAGCTGAGTGTCACGTCAAGGGGCCTGGGTTTGATTCCCGACTGGGTCGGAGATTTTCTCCGTCCAGGGACTGGGTGTTGTGTTGTCCTCATTATCATTTCATCATCGTCAGTGGAAGGCAACGGGAAACCACCACTGGAATCACTTCCCTAGACGCTCATGCGGTGGACCTCTCTGACGAGGCTTCCCCCATGACAAGACCTGCCGTAAGGCAGAACACAAAGTTTAAGTTTACGTTCCTGCCAAACCACACACTCGGAAATCGCCACATACTCAGAAATATACAGCCAATTATCTATCTGATCCTTAGTTCTCTAACCAGACGGAAATTTTAAATAACATCGAATACTGCAAAACAGACTTGCTTTACATTCATAAGGAACTCCCTCACTGTGCTAACAATGCTGAGAAGAAAAACATTAACCATGCAACAGGAAGCGAACCTACATTCTTCGACTCCATAAACCAAGACATTATCCATTATTCCAGGGCTTACTCATGGGAGTTTCATCTCGTGTGTCAGACATCATACTCTCTCTTGAAGGCGTATGTCGTCCCATGGGTTATGACATTTAATCATAATGGTGACGTGTTTCTGATACATTTTCAATGCGCTGTTGCCTTCAAACGACATACTGAAAGTTGTAATACCAAAGAGCTAAATGTGCCATTCGTGTGTCAGACATCATACTCTCTCTTGAAGGCGTATGTCGTCCCATGGGTTATGACATTTAATCATAATGGTGACGTGTTTCTGATACATTTTCAATGCGCTGTTGCCTTCAAACGACATACTGAAAGTTGTAATACCAAAGAGCTAAATGTGCCATATGAATATCGCTTCTGCTGCATCGATTGTTCATATTGGAGTAACTTGATCCCTGGCAGTGGCAGTGAGCTGGACGCAGTAGCTTTGCCGATCTACCTTAACCAATAACGTAGAGCGATTTTTCTAACTTTTCTATGGCAACGCCTTAGTGTTGTCACAGCTCTCCACTGTTTTTGCTGGGAACCGTTAGCGTCTCTCAATTGAAAGTTGACAATAGCGCTGCAATCTGTCCGGGATCTTCCTACGCTTTATCGACTATAGGTTGTAGTCGATACTGCATGTGACGTCGTTCAGGAAGTGTTCTGAGATGAGTGTTACCCTAGTTGCTACAGTTGCGTAAACACGGTTAAGTGACCAGATAGTACTTCCTTATTTTCTGACTCCGGTGGTGACATTCTCGTACGCCATCACTGGACAATACGCTACAGTCTTCTTAGCATTGACGAAGGACGAAGCTACTACAACATTAAAAAGGTATGACGCAACTGAGCGCTGCAGAGTAGGCGCACTAAACGGAAGATAGACACTGCCCACTGCTGTTGCGGTTAAGAAGAGAATAGACACGGCCGCGGAGCCTGCTGCTGCCATTAGAAAAGCACTAAAAAGTGTCTTGTCCAGCCAGAAAAAGACCGTAACGTTGTGCACATTTAATTTAAAATTGTTCCTCAATTGTCGCACGCGGAAGGCACTAGTTAGTGTCTCTGGACAGCAGCGATTTGCTAATGGAGGTGAAAAAAGAATGGAGACGGTTCTATATACTTACGTTGTACGTTGTTTTGAAGCCAGAGTGTGCGAGGCCTGTCGCCAACGTAAATAGCCCAACACCTTAGAATACCACTGCTTACGATTGCTTCTTGTTCATTATTTCTGTCGTGTGACCGCAACAGCAGTTTTAAATACTAAAAATTACATTGCTACATGTATAACATAGTGTCAGGAAGGCAATAACGAACGTTTTTCTGTTCTTAAATGCCTATTTGCACTAGTAATACTACAGACCAAGAAGAGAAGGTTGTGATGTGAAAAGGATGCTTTCGTAGTCCACTTAATTCCACTTTTACTGCATTTGCGTCGATAGCAAATGAAACTGGAACTCGGAAATCAATGTTTGTTTGCTTAGTGTTTCAAAATGGTTCAAATGGCTCTGAGCACTATGGGACTTAACATCGGAGGTCATCAGTCCCATAGAACTTAGAACTACTTCAACCTAACTAACCTAAGGACGTCACACACATCCATGCCCGAGGCAGGATTCGAACCTGCGACCGTAGCAGTCGCACGGTTCCGGACTGTATCGCCTAGAACCGCTCGGCCACAACGGCCGGCGTTTGCTTAGTGGTACTGCTTCTTATACGTTACATTTTCAGCTAGTATGCACAATACTTTTAATAATCACATTTTCATAAAAAAAAAACTTACTTACGTGCTTTTTGTTAGCCCATGAAGGTGCCCAATGAGGAAAGAAATAAGGCATACTATCGTATCTCGTGTATGTCAACAAAGTGAACGATTATTGAAATGACAAAGAAATAGAATGGGATAGAGGCATTCCTCCATGCAGTATATAGAATTCTTGTTTTATTACATTGCCAGTGCTTTAGTCTCACTGTAGTTTACATATCTTACCTATGATGAGACATTCAGTGTGTGGCCAATAACAGCAGTTTACAGGTTAGACAACCATACAATTTTTAAAACATATTCCAGCATTGTGCAGTGCTATAAATGTGATTAACGGAACGGCCTCAAACGCTTACACAGTGCAAAGTGGATAATTAGTTTTAACATGTATGTAAGTCATTTTGTTAGTAATGATAACCGAACCTGTGTAAAATGCAGTCCTACTTTTCCAACAGTAGCATGTTTGTTTCGTTTCCAGGAATATATTTCTCGCGAGTAACTATCAGATGTTCAGGAATAACTAAAAATGGTTCAAATGGTTCTGAGCACTATGGGACTCAACATCTTAGGTCATAAGTCCCCTAGAACTTAGAACTACTTAAACCTAACTAACCTAAGGACATCACACACACCCATGCCCGAGGCAGGATTCGAACCTGCGACCGCAGCAGTCCCGCGGTTCCGGACTGCAGCGCCAGAACCGCTAGACCACCGCGGCCGGCCCAGGAATAACTAAACACGTCGTTATTGGAATGTACCTCTACTTTGATCATATGCTTGATTTTAATTTTGAATTTCATTTTAAGGTTTTCAAAGTATACAAGCCTCTACCACGCTTTGTGATGTATCAATAATAGCTAGTTAGTTCAATAGTTAGTTTTATATTCCATGTATCATTTGCATGTAAATCGTAATGATGCGGAACGAGTCATCGATCAGTACATCCGTAAACGATGCAAGCCGGCATTTTTGATTAAACAACCAAGTCTCTACAAAATCAAAGCACTAGATACTATTTGGGATACGAGCACGAAAATTGACAATATTCCCAACGGTCTAAACTGGGCACGGGAACGTCAGAGTGACGTCATTGGGAACTGCCACTGCAGTGAACCAAGGAGGAATAACTACGGTGAACTTAATGTTTTGGGCTATGTAAGTTGGCGCACGTCGGCTCCATGTTTGTGACGTAATGATAACTCCCTTCTTTTTCTTTTTACTTCCATGGAGTTGCTACACGTAGCCTATCTTTGCTTACTTGAAACAGTGAAATGGTTTGATAGCACCCGCAATTTGCTAGCTGGACGCTAAGGACAGCAATGCCTCTTGACGGAAATATTCATTCTGTTTAGTGATCAGCTTACACTTCCTCATTTTCTGAACTCGACAGCGACAGGTCCCGTCCCGGCGTTCGCCTTAAGTGATTTAGATAATGCAAGACCAGTCATAAACATAGCAGTAGTTTGCTGTTTGTTCGGGCATAGTTTAGTATCATCTAACTGAGAAGCTTCTATTTTGACGTCAGGTATAATAGCACGGAAAGTTCTCTCTGTCTCAGCAAACAAAGTAACGATCTTGGTGTGTCACGATAGATCTCGGATCACATAAAACTTCCAACCAAATCAGAGAACGAGCACTAGAATAAACACGTTTCGCGTATTTCAGGTATCAGAAGCAACGCGCTGTTTGCTGGTGTGATGCAGGATGAGTCCATACTATAAGGTCATGCTTTCGGTACAGAATAATTCGTTCAGTTTGTTATCATTGTTATCTTCACGAGCGTTTTGAATTGAGAATATCCGTACACTATTGCAAATACACTCCTGGAAATTGAAATAAGAACACCGTGAATTCATTGTCCCAGGAAGGGGAAACTTTATTGACACATTCCTGGGGTCAGATACATCACATGATCACACTGACAGAACCACAGGCACATAGACACAGGCAACAGAGCATGCACAATGTCGGCACTAGTACAGTGTATATCCACCTTTCGCAGCAATGCAGGCTGCTATTCTCCCATGGAGACGATCGTAGAGATGCTGGATGTAGTCCTGTGGAACGGCTTGCCATGCCATTTCCACCTGGCGCCTCAGTTGGACCAGCGTTCGTGCTGGACGTGCAGACCGCGTGAGACGACGCTTCATCCAGTCCCAAACATGCTCAATGGGGGACAGATCCGGAGATCTTGCTGGCCAGGGTAGTTGACTTACACCTTCTAGAGCACGTTGGGTGGCACGGGATACATGCGGACGTGCATTGTCTTGTTGGAACAGCAAGTTCCCTTGCCGGTCTAGGAATGGTAGAACGATGGGTTCGATGACGGTTTGGATGTACCGTGCACTATTCAGTGTCCCCTCGACGATCACCAGTGGTGTACGGCCAGTGTAGGAGATCGCTCCCCACACCATGATGCCGGGTGTTGGCCCTGTGTGCCTCGGTCGTATGCAGTCCTGATTGTGGCGCTCACCTGCACGGCGCCAAACACGCATACGACCATCATTGGCACCAAGGCAGAAGCGACTCTCATCGCTGAAGACGACACGTCTCCATTCGTCCCTCCATTCACGCCTGTCGCGACACCACTGGAGGCGGGCTTCACGATGTTGGGGCGTGAGCGGAAGACGGCCTAACGGTGTGCGGGACCGTAGCCCAGCTTCATGGAGACGGTTGCGAATGGTCCTCGCCGATACCCCAGGAGCAACAGTGTCCCTAATTTGCTGGGAAGTGGCGGTGCGGTCCCCTACGGCACTGCGTAGGATCCTACGGTCTTGGCGTGCATCCGTGCGTCGCTGCGGTCCGGTCCCAGGTCGACGGGCACGTGTACCTTCCGCCGACCTCTGGCGACAACATCGATGTACTGTGGAGACCTCACGCCCCACGTGTTGAGCAATTCGGCGGTACGTCCACCCGGCCTCCCGCATGCCCACTATACGCCCTCGCTCAAAGTCCGTCAACTGCACATACGGTTCACGTCCACGCTGTCGCGGCATGCTACCAGTGTTAAAGACTGCGATGGAGCTCCGTATGCCACGGCAAACTGGCTGACACTGACGGCGGCGGTGCACAAATGCTGCGCAGCTAGCGCCATTCGACGGCCAACACCGCGGTTCCTGGTGTGTCCGCTGTGCCGTGCGTGTGATCATTGCTTGTACAGCCCTCTCGCAGTGTCCGGAGCAAGTATGGTGGGTCTGACACACCGGTGTCAATGTGTTCTTTTTTCCATTTCCAGGAGTGTACTTGTGATACAGATTATATATCAAATTTATACAGAAGACATGCAGCATTGACTCCTAATGACAGTAGTTGATAACTCAATTAAATGCTCTCTAGTCTCTAATCAGAGGTATGTTGGACATACTCTTTCCAGTTCAGTCCATATCCTTCATTTATATGTCTAATAGGTTGAACATTTACTTCTTGTATAATATTGATGTTTGTTTTATGAATACCGCACTATATAGATCATGAACTTTGTCTCTGACGATTCTGTTCGTTAAAATTTATCAGATTTTAGCGTCCAACATTCGCAACCACACAGCAGGAGAGGCTTCTAACAACCCTACCACAACAAAGGTCAAAATTTAATAATGATTGTGGTGTTGCTCACGCTGCTAAATATTGCATTTTCGGCCAACAACAAAGTTATTATGTGGCACGTGTCATTAGAACACAGTTAATAAAGTCATTTCATGTAATAATGGATAAACTAGGCACTCATCTTTTCGTGTTTCCCACGCTGGTCTCGTTGTAAAATCATGGCTCAATCGTCGAAAATCTAGATGATGATGATTCCAAGCTCGGATGCAAAGAGGCCTAGGTTTTATTCTGCTATATTCAAAAGTTTTGTAGATGTGTTTCACAAACCATTCTTGAAGATTAAACCTTTGAAAGTTAGCACAGTGGTGATGTAAAAAAAATAATCAGCACTCCGAATTTAAGTTACACTTCCTTTTTATTGCTTTTATTGTAATATCACGTAACACACAAAACATAACTTCACAATACAAAACATACTTGAAAACATCTTCCTCACTGTTAAAGTTCACATTTTATAAGCTGGCTACAATGTGCGTCTTCCCCACATGACGTCCAAGACTTAACTTTTTCAATGTCCGACTCTCTAACTCTAACTAATAATCGCTTACGCGCCCAAAAATCAGAGTTACAAGTACGTCAAAGATCATAGTGACAACAGAAGGAATTCACATAAGAATAATATCATTGCAATATAAACATATTGATGTATCAAAGTACTCTACATTAACGAAATCAAATCTGAATGTTGTCTCAGAAATATGTTAACTACTTTACAGAAACACAGTAGAATATTATTGGTATCGAGAGGTTCAGGTGAGGTGCCGTAGTGGTTGCGTAATTCAAGTACCATTACAGGCTACGCTGAAATTTTAAATAAAGCTTCTTCCCGCACGTTACATTAAAATGTACGTAGTATGGTTCCATAGAAAAGTCTCAATCCGGCAAATTTTTTAATGTTTACATCGGTCTACGTGGAATTAAAACTAAAACAAACGATTAGCGTATGATTTATAGATGTCAGGGTGTTTCTGTAATCACCATCAGCTGCTTTTAACTGAAATGCGTATTCTTCTTAATCGTTGGCTTTTTTGAATTTTTAAAAGACTGTTCTCGTTTGACATCAAGAAAAATCGCACCGTTACATTCTGCATTGCAGTAGGTACCTATTTGACGTATGTTGGAGGTGAACTAGAAGTCAGTCCGAAATCAAATTCTCTTTTTCTGACCGGTGTGGTTATTAAGCCATCTATTGCACCTCTCCTCTCGAAAAAGTACGCTACTGCAGTTTTTCTAATGTTCTGGACAGTACATTATGTTGCAGAATTTTAAACTGGCTCAGTTAATAAAATAGCAGAACAGAATATCAGAGGAAAACAGGGGGCTGACAAGGCGCTATTATATGCTCAAGAAATGTTCCTAAGCAGCGTTTCAATAGAACCACGAATATGTCGGTCCCAAAACCTGTGGCATAAGAAGTGAAGAAAACGTAATGAACGGGACTTGCGCGTTCGCTGTACTTTCTGCACTGAAGACAGAAAGCGGAAGATGCTAATAACAAAATATTACTGTGTTACAACACCAGCTCAATTTACTGTCTGCGTGCTCGTAGACAATATGTGCCATCCGTGCTGCTAGACTGAAGTTTATTTCTCTGTGTGTGTGTGTGTGTGTGTGTGTGTGTGTGTGCGCGCGCGCTCGCGTGTGTGTGTGTATGTGTGTGTGTGTGTGTGTGTGTGTGTGTGTGTGTGTGTGTGTGTGTAAGTGCCGAACTTTAATTCGTTTTCCAAAATATCTACTAGGATTGCTTCATTTCAGTGTATAGACTGAATACAGTAAGATCGAGGGTAAATTACAGGCCTGGCTCACTCCCTTCTGAACTAACATTTCAGTTTCGCGTCCTTCGACTCATTTAATTGCTGTTTGTTCCTGTACAGGTTCCAGATAACCATTCGTTCCCCGTATTTTGTTCCTACTATCTTCAGGATATCTGAGTGTACTCTGGTTGGTTGGTTGAGTCGGGGGAGGGGACCAAACACCGAGGTCATCGGCCACATCGGATTAGGGAAGGATGGGGAAGAACGTAGGCAGTGCCCTTTCAAAGAAACCGTCGTGTTATTTGTCTGAAGAGATTTAGGGGTTTAACGGAAAACCTAAATCGGGATGGTTGGACGCGGGTCCAGTGTGCCAACCATTGCACCACCTCGCTAGGTGAGTGTACTCTGGTCAATATAGTAAAAAGTTTTCTCTAAATTTAAAGATGGTGTGAACATACGAGGCGTGTTTTTTAAGTAAGTACCGTTTTGAAATTTACATGAAATCCTGTACCTCAATCTACTTTCCTACATAATTTCCGTCAGCATTGAGGCATTTGCCGGCCGAAGTGGCCGTGCGGTTAAAGGCGCTGCAGTCTGGAGCCGCAAGACCGCTACGGTCGCAGGTTCGAATCCTGCCTCGGGCATGGATATTTGTGATGTCCTTAGGTTAGTTAGGTTTAACTAGTTCTAAGTTCTAGGGGACATTTCAGTCCCATAGTGCTCAGAGCCATTTGAACCATTTTTTTTTTGAGGCATTTGTCATAACGTTGTACCAGTTTTTGAATACCCTCCTCATAGAAGTCTGCCGCCTGACTTGTTAACCACTGCATCACCACTGTTTTGACTTCGTCATCGTCTTGAAGACGCTGACCGCCCAGGTGTTTCTTCAAGTGCAGGAACAGATGGTAGCCACTGGGCGCAAGATCGGGGCTGTACGGAGAATGATCTAGAGTTTCCCATCGAAAAGATGTGATGAGATCTGATTCGCCACACGTGGACGGGCATTGTCTTGCAGTAAAACGATGCCCTTGCTCAACTTCCATGGACTGTTGCTTTGATTCTGGTGTGACGTAGGCCACCCATGTTCGATCGCCCGTAGCAGATGATGATGTATTGGATTGTGGGGCGCTCAACTGCGCGGTTATCAGCGTCCGTACAAAGTCCCAACATTTTCTCAGTCCAATCTTGCCACATGCATGAATGATGATGAAATGATGAGGACAACACAAACACCCAGTCATCTCGAGGCAGGTGAAAATCCCTGACCCCACCGGGAATCGAACCCGGCGCCCCTAACAATTTGGCTTAAGAAATGACCACATGGTACCGCTCAGGGAAAGTCAATGCACTGTCTAAACGTTTGGTTTTATGCACATGCGTCAACATTTTCGGTACCCAACGTGCGCACAGTTTTCGGTAATTCACGTGCTCGGTCACAATGCTATACAAAACACTTCGAGAAACATTAGGAAAGTCATCCCGCAAGGAGGAAATCGTAAAGCGTCTGTTTTCTCTTACGTTATTGTCCACTTCCTGCACCATACTTTCATTAACGACCGAAGGACGCCCACTCCGTTGTTCATCATGCACATTTGTGTGATGATGATGATGTTTGGTTTGTGGGGCGCTCAACTGCGTGGTTATCAGCGCCCGTACAATTATCCAATCTTTGCTCAGTCCAATTTCGTCACTTTCCTGGATGATGATGAAATGATGAGGACAACACAAACACCCAGTCATCTCGAGGCAGGTGAAAATCCCTGACCCCGCCGGGAATCGAACCCGGGACCCCGTGCTCGGGAAGCGAGAACGCTACCGCGAGACCACGAGCGGCGGACATGCACATTTGTGCGGCCATCTTTAAATGCTCTCACCCACTTTCTTACCATTCCGTTACTCATAATGTTTTCTCCGTAATCTGCACAGATCTCACGATGAATATCGATCGCTTTTAGGCCTTTAGCACTAAGATATCTTATAACAGCCCGTACGTCACAGTCGGCGGGACTCGCGATTATCGGAGGCATCTTAAACGCTCAGTACACAACGTAAACAAGGAAAAAACAGACTGAAATGGCGTCAGTGCGTAGATTAAGGCATAGGCTTTCATGTAAAAATAAAAGTATTGAGATATCTTAGCACGTCTTTTTTTAGTTTCAAAACGTTACTTACTTAAAAAATACTCCTCGTAGATTCCACTTCCTCAGCCAGTTTACTAGGTTACGTTGTAGTTTTAGTATTAACTAGAACGTTCTTATAATTCAGCGGGACCAGACTGATTTTCACCAAGGTCAAGTCTTTCCTTACGTGTCAGTATTTCGCAACCATATAACTTTGGTAATATTAACATATGTCAACAGCTCAATGATATTCTAATTATTATATTCTTCTTGACGTACCGGATATTTCGCCTCTCTCATATTTTGCACAACGGGTGGAGTAGTTATGTGTGATATGCCCACCCAAGGGGCCAAAAAATTCTGGGGGGATGTTGTCCACTTTTTTTTCAGTTACGTCATTCGGTGCTCTATCAAATTTCTCTTTTAAATTCCTATTTCCGTGTATCCCATGAAGGTAATATATCCTGAGGACGTTGCTGCTTCGTGTTAGTAGCAAGAGTTTTACGAATGACATCATCGATTTGTTTTTGGATACGTCGTAAACCCATAATGGCGTCTTATGGAAGGGATGATAGTAGGTTATGTGTATCAGTCTTTCAAACCCGGAAAAGCTGCAGGCCGAGCCACGCCCAACCCTATCAAGCGAACCCTCTGGTAAGCGGCACACGCCGGGCCACGGCGTCTCGAGGGCGCCCACGGGCGGGCTTTCGCATGCGTCTCGGCGTTCCGGCGATCTGGCGGTCTGCAGGATACATCAGATAACGGCCCCCAGCGCTGATAACCGCCGTACAGGGCCGGACCGCGATGCCCCGCGGGATAAGGGCCGGCCCGTGGAGAATCGCTACGCTTTTTTGTGGGCCTATTAAGCAGTGCGTCACGCCGCCACACGGCTAATTGCACCGGCGGCGCGGCTGTTTGGGTAACACGGTGAAGTAAAAGCTGTGCTGTGAGGCGCGCTGGTGGCGTTTCAAGCTCCGTCGCCCGAACCTTGAGCGGCGACCACCTTCAGCCGTTCTTCCGCCCGTCACGTCCCAGAGGAGCGTCTCCGTACGGCAGTTGTGACAGCAGTATTTATCATTCTGCTGTTGAAGATCCTGAAAAATACTGGTATAGACTGGAACGATAGAAGGTTGATAAGGCAACCCTACACTGGACCCAAAGTGGTAGTTCGAATGGAAGACAATAAGACTGTGGAGGTGGGTACTGGGAGAGGTGTGGGACAGAGTGGTTGTACGTCACCAGCACTTTTCAGTATACAGGGTGATCGTCATTAACGTTTAACAATCACCGAAGTGACGTAGATGACGCTGATACAAATAATGTAACACTCACGGGGTTGGAAATGTCAGGAAACACACACAGAAGTGGATGACAAATGCCGCACATGTGTCATCACCGGATGACGTACCTCGTCGCACTTAACAGTGGTGGTAACTATGGTGGGGCTTATCGGCCTGTGGCTCATGATCATCCCAACCCAAGTATTCACTTCGATGTGGCTCAGGGCCTATGTGCGCGAGGGGCGTGAGGGGGCTAGGGTTCGAGTCTTGCGTGTGGTAGGCAGTTTTTTTTTTTTTTTTTCATTGCGCTGGACAATTATGATTTTACATTGATATAAGATTTACTGTTTCATTAACCGGTATCGCGGTCTCCACTGGTTTACTGCAAAGTATGTAAGTAGGCTGTTTATGTTTTCTTATTGGCAACGTTACGTAGCGCTCTGTATGAAAATCACTGGCTGTGCTGTGTGCAGTCTGTGGCTAGTTTGCATTGTTGTCTGCCATTGTAGTGTTGGGCAGCTGGATGTGAACAGCGCATAGCGTTGCGCAGTTGGAGGTGAGCCGCCAGCAGTGGTGGATGTGGGGAGTGAGATGGCGGAGTTTTGAGAGCGGATGATCTGGACAGAGACAGTAAATTTGTAATATTGGATATCATGGACTGATATAGATATTATGAGTTTTAAACACTATTAAGGTAAATACATTGTTTGTTCTCTATCAAGATCTTTCATTTGCTAACTATGCCTATCAGTAGTTAGTGCCTTCAGTAGTTTGAATCTTTTATTTAGCTGGCAGTATTGGCGCTCGCTGTATTGCAGTAGTTTGAGTAACGAAGATTTTTGTGAGGTAAGTGGTTTGTGAAAGGTATAGGTTATTGTTAGTCAGGGCCATTCTTTTGTAGGGATTATTAAAAGTCAGATTGCGTTGCGCTAAGAAATATTGTGTGTCAGTTTAAGCACAGTCATGTATAAGTTTTCTAAGAGGACGTTTCAAGTACAGTACAACAAAAACGTACCGTATTACATTACCAGTAAATGCGTATAAACTTTCAAACTGCATCGCTACCAGTAGCTGACCTCCGTTTTCGTGACTAAATAACGTCCGTAAACAAGAAAAAAAGGGATAAAAGGAAAGAAATAAAAAAAGAAGTGCTTTTGCCTGGTTACAATAATTTTTTAACTACTGCAGTAACAACAGATCACGTTTACGAGAGGTGTTCAGAAAAAGAGTAGCGTAACGGAGCGATGTGCAGCACTGACCCCTACCTACAAGGGCAGGATCGACAAGCCCAACCTCTGCACGTCAGGCGAGGTACCTCATCTGATGACATCACATGTTCAACATTTCCACTTTTAAAGTATTTTCCGACATGTTTCTGGTATTAAATTATTTGTCTCGGCGTCATCTACGTCGCTTCAGTGGTTTTTAGACGATAACAAGAATTACCCTCTATATTTTGAAAGGTAATCAATAAGAACTCAGAAAAATCAAAAGGACTTACAGTGGCTGGAGAAAGCTTAAAAACTATGAAGTACACTGATGATATGACTTTGCTAGCAGAAACGGTGGAGGAGCTGCAAGTAAAGGCGGAAAAAATTCTAAGTGTGCAGTGTGGCTAAGGAGTTTGGAATGAAACTGATAACTGGCAAGACCAAAGTTATGAAAATCGGTAAAGCAGAGGACACGTTTAATGTATATATCACTAGATGGAATGGTATTAGAACAGGTACAGTCATTCAAGTATTTGGGAAGCTTGATATCCTCTAGCGGATCTTGTGCAGAGAAGGTAAGACGCAGAACTTCCATGAGAAAGAGAGAGCTTTCGTGAGAGTGAAAGTCTGCTGATGAACTGAAGCATCCTCATCATACTTATGAAGAGGTTCGCGAAATGTGTTGTGTGGTGTTCAAAATGGTTCAAATGGCTCTTAGCACTGTGGGACTTGACACCTGAGGTCATCAGTCCCCTAGAACTACATCTACATCTACGTGATTACTCTCCTATTCACAATATAGTGCCTGGAAGAGGGTTCAATGAACCACCTTCAACCTGTCTCTCCACCGTTCCACTCTCTAACGGCACTCGGGAAAAACGGGCAATTAAATTTTTCTGTGCGAGCCGTGATTTCTCTTATTTTATCGTGATGATCATTTCTCCCTACGTTGGTGGGTGCCAACAGAATGTTTTCGCAATCGGAGGAGAAAACTGGTGATTGAAATTTCATGAGAAGATCCCGTCGCAACGAAAAACACCTTTGTTTTAATGATTGCTAATCCAATTCACGTATCATTTCTGTGACACTATCTCCCCAATTTCGCGATAATACAAAACGAGCTGCCCTTCTTTGTACTTTTTCGATGTAATCCGTCAGTCTCATCTGATGCGGATCCCACACCGCACAGCAGTACACCAGAATAGGGCGGACAAGCGTGATGTAAGCAGTCTCTTTAGCAGACCTGTTGCATTTTCTAAGTGTTCTGCCAATGAATTGCAGTCCTAGGTTTGCTCTACCCACAATATTATCTATGTGATCGTTCCAATTTAGGTTATTTGTAATTGTAATCCCTAAGTATTTAGTTGAATTTATAGCCTTCAGATTTGTGTGACTTATCGCGTAATCGAAATTTAGCTGATTTCCTTTAGTACTCATGTAACTTCACACTTTTCCTCATTCAGGGTCTACTGCCACTTTTCGCACCCTACAGATATCTTATCTAAATAATTTTGCAAGTCGTTTTGATCATCTGATGACTTCACAAGATGGTAAATGACAGCATCATCTGCAAACAATCTAAGACAGGTACTCAGATTGTCTCCTATGTCGTTAATATAGATCAGGAACAATAGAGGGCCTAAAACACTTCCTTGGTGAACGCCGGATATTACGTCTGTTTTACTCCGTCTATTACTGCGAACAGTGACCTTTCTGACAGTAAATCATGAATCCAGTCGCACAACTGAGGAGATATTCCGTAGGCACGCAGTTTGGTTAGAATACGTTTGTGAAAACGGCGTCGAAAGCCTTCTGGAAATCTAAAAATATGGAATCAATATGACATCCCCTGTCGATAGCACTCATTACTTCATGAATATAAAGAGCTAGTTGTGTTTCACAAGAACAATATTTTCTGAAACCGTGCTGACTATGTGTCAATAAATCGTTTTCTTCGAGGTACTTCATGATGTTCGAATACAGTATATGTTCCAAAACCTTACTGCAAATCGACGTTACTGATATAGGCCTGCAATTCAGCGGATTACTCCTACTACCCTTTTTGGGTATTGGTGTGACTTGAGCAATTTTCCAGTCCTTAGGTACGGATCTTTCTGAGAGCGAGTGGTTGTATATAATTGCTAAATATGGAGCTATTTTATCAGCATACTCTGAAAGGAACCTGATTGGTATACCATCTGGACCGGAGGCCTTGACTTTATTACGTGATTTAAGCTGTTTCGTTACTCCGAGGATATCTACTTCTATGTTCCTCATCTTGGCAGTTCTTGATTGGAATTCAGAAACATTTACTTCGTCTTCTTTGTGAAGGAATTTCGGAAAACCGTGTTTAATAACTCTGCTTTAGTGGCACTGTCATCAGTGACTTCACCGTTGTTATCGCGCAGTGAAGGTATTGATTACATCTTGCCACTGGTGTGCTTTATGTACGATCAGAATCTCTTTGGGTTTTCTGCCAGATTTCAAGACAGAATTTCGTTGTGGAAATTATTAAAAGCATCTCGCACTGAAGTACGCGCCATATTTCGAACTTATGTAAAACTTTGCCAATCTTGGGGATTTTGCGTTCTGTTAAATTAGGCATGCTTTTTTCGTTGCTTCTGCAACAACGATCTGACCCGTTTTGTGTACCATGGGGGATCAGTACTATCACTTATTAATTTACGTGGTGTATATCTCTGAACTGCTGTTGATACTATCTCTTAGAAAACATTCCACAACTTTTCTACACTTACATGATAAGATCGAAAGGAGTGAAGACTGTCTCTTAAAAAGGCGCTAAGAGCATTTTTATCAGCATTTTTAAATAGATATACTTAGAAATACTACAATCTGACTAACCTAAGGACATCACACACATTCATGCCCGAGGTAGGATTCGAACCTGCGACCGTAGCGGCGTGGTGTCTTATGGTTCTGAAACGTGAACAGTCACACAGAAAGAAGAAAAACGTTGAGACAGTTTAAAAATGTGGTTATGGAGAAGAATGAAGAAAATTAAATGGATCGTTAGAATGAGTAATGAGGTGGTACTGAGTAGGGTAGGTGAGAAGAAGAGCTTCACCAGGACGATACAGAAGAGAAAAATATCTCGGATGGGTCACTATCACGTGGTAATTGTTTAATACAGAGAACAGGGAGGGAAATGTAGAAGGAAAAGAGGGAGAGGAGGAAGAATGTATGGAATTCTAGCAGATGTGAAGAGTGGAAGAAGTTACAAGCAAATAGAGGAGAATCTTCAGGACAGAGAGGTACGGAGGACCTCCATTTGATACCAGTCTGTGCACAGAATTCCTGAAAGAAGAAGAAAAAGAAGTTTTATGAACCTGGAGGCGTTTCGAGACGTTCTCAGGAAACTGAAATCAGTACTTCGTTCTCAACATGGTGAAATCGCTTAGGGTGCACCTCGAGGAGATACAGTGTGATTCAAAAATATTCATCAGATGTTACAAGACTATATCTTTTACAGGAATGAAGATAGGGACTTGAAACAGATTTTAAGTAATGCATCGAAACTACAAGTTTACCTTGGCGCCAGCTGTGAAGTCACCGGTTCAAGATGTTGCCGGTAGGCGTCCCTCTATCGCTGCTCGCTCGCCGTCTTTTTCGCCAGCTCGGTCATCACCAGAGCACTGCAGGCGCGTCGTCAATCCTTGTTCTGTTCACTCAGTTTTGATGAGTGCGAAGAGAGTCAACAGACTTCACAAAAATTGCCGAAGATGACCAACATTACCTCGCCTAATGACACTAACGCCTGCGCCGCTTGCATAGCTACATGTAACTCAAACGGATTCGCATTTTCCACCAATTAGCAGTCCACATCTACCTTATATTTCCCAGGCCATCTCATGCTGCGTGGCGGAGGGTAACGCTAACTGATCCACACTACACTAGTCCACTAGCGTGTGGCGTGTTCGTGGAAGAACGATTGTTGGTAAACCTCCGTGCTGGCTCGCATTTCACAAAACTTCGCGTCGTGGTCATTACACAAGATGTATGTGGCAAGAAGTAATGTGTCGCCCTACTTCCCGTGGAAAATTCTCTCTAAAATTTCAACAGTGAACTTATCCGTGATGCACAACGCCTCTCTTGTAGTGTGTTCCACTGAAATTTGTTGAGAGTGTCGGTGACGTTTTCGCTCTTACTAAACGTTCCCTTGACGAAACGCGCCACTCTCCGTTGGATCTTCTCTATCTCTTCTATCGGTTCTATCTGGTAAGAATCCCATATTGATGAACAATGCTCAGTATTCACGTAAAATGTGTTACATCTATTCACATTTAGAGTCAACTGCCAGAGCCCGCACCATTCATCAATCCACTGTACGCCATGCTGCAAATCGATGTTGTCTTCTGCCGTTGTCGCTTTGTTACAGACAACCGCATCATCTGCAAACAGTTTTAAAGAGCATGCGACACTTTCTGCTGGACCATTTGTATATTAGATTAGATTAGATTAGTTTTTCGTTCCATAGATCTATGCTGAGGAGATCCTCGTGGATGTGGAACATGTCAACTTTTTTTTTTTAGCTGAAATAACAATACTAATAGTATGAATACATACATCATTTGTTTCTATTAAAAAATTCGCCTATGGAGTAGAAGGAGTTGGCCGCTAGTAAGTCTTTCAGGCTCCTTTTAAATTGATCTTTATTTGTAACTAAATTTTTTATGTTTGCTGGTAAATTATTGAAGATGAGTGTTCCCCATTTTCAACTAAAGTAAGTGCTTTTAAGTCTTTGTCCAGATCATTTTTGTTCCTGGTACTGTTTGTATGAACTGAGCTGTTTGTTGGAAAAAGAGATATATTATTTAGGACAAATTTCATTAAGGAGTAAATATACTGAGAGGCAGTGGTTAGTATACCCAGTTCTTTGAAGAGGTTTCTACATGACGTCCGTGAATTTACTCCACAAATAATACGTATTACACGCTTTTGGACTCTGAAAACTTTTGTTTTTGTAACCGTCTACGTCTGTTTCCATTGGGCGACTTGTGCCACAGCAGTTATTGCTGTAGCTTCAGACATGCTCGCTGAAAAAATTCGCGATTATTCAGACAGTCAACTTGATATTTTTCATGTACCCGGTGGAAGGAAAATGGAACTATTGTATAAGGTAAATGAAGAATTGGATCCTAAACGTAACTGCGAAAGTACTTCAAAGTTCTACGTGTACGCAAGCAAAAGTCATAGCCTTTTAAAATTGGATGTTTTTTTCTGTAAGTAAAAACATTGAATCCAATTCACAAGTTAAAATTGATCACAAATTTTATCTTCGTGTACAGGGCGATTACAACGGAAGTTCCATTTTTAAAACAGCTGTAAAAAAAAAATCGCTTCTCAGAATGACGTCGTATTTGACCGGAATATTATCGAACAGTATGGAAATGTTATGGAAACAAAAAAATAATGCTGTAAGCGTCGGCACTTGCGGCTGTTACAGTTATTTTCTCGGTGCATTCCAATCTCTGTCTTCCGCTGTAGTTTTTATCCTCTACGACTCCCTTTACTACCATTAAAGCTACTCCGTAACGTCTTAACAGATGTCCTATCATTTCTTTCTTCTTCCTGTCACTGTTTTCCGTACATTCCTTTTTCCTTATTCTCCTACCAGTCCACCTAATTTTCAACATTCTTCTGTAACACCACATCTTTCTCTGGTTTTCCCACAGTCCATGTTCTGCTATCAAAAATGCTGTGCTCTAAACGTACGTTCTCAGAAATTTCTTTCTCAAATTAAGGCCTAAGTGTGATACTAGCAGACTTCTCTTGGCCAGGAATGCCGTTTTTGCCAGTACTAGCCTGCTTTCTATGTGCTCCTTACTCCGTCCATCATGGTTTATTTTGTTGGCTAGGTAGAAGAATTTCATAGCTTGGTGTACTTCGTGCTTCCGACCTCTGATGTTAAGTTTCTCGCTGTTTTCATGTCTGCTACTTCTCATTACTTTCGTCTTTCTTCTGTTTACTGTCAGTCCATATTGTGTACTTGTTAGACCGTTCATTCTATTCCGCAGATGCTGTAATTCTTCTTCACTTTCACTGAGGGTGGCAATGTCATCAGTGAATCTTATCACTGATATCCTTTAACCTTGAATTCTAATTCCACTCTTGAACCTTTCTTTTATTTTCTTCATTCCTTCTTCGATGTGTAGATCGATCAATAGAGGCGAAAGACAACATCCCTGTTTTGAAACCTTCTTGTTCCGAGCACTCCTTTCTTCGTCTCCCATTCTTATTGTTCCCACTTGGTTCTTGTACATACTGTGCATTACCCGCCTTTCCCTATAGCCTAATCCTGTTTTGCTAAGGATTTCTAAACCTTGCTCCATTTTACATTGTCGAACTCTTGTTCCATATCGACGAATCCTATGAGCGTGTCTTCATTCCTGAGTGACTTGCTTGACTGTATTCCTGAATTTCCCTGAAAAATTTTGTACTCCTTTCTTTCGTCGATCAGTTGGAGTATTTCTTGTGTTACCTATGGTTCCTTCACAGTTACTTTTTTTGCATCTATGTTTTTCTTTCCAGCTCCTATGATTGCTCTTTTTAAAAATCTTCATTCCTCTTCATCTGATCTACCTACTGCGCTACTCCCTTTCGCAGTGTCTACAGCCTCAGAGAAATTAAAGAGTACCTCCTCATTCCTTAGTACTACTGTATCCCACTTATTTGGTCTTTGATTTATCTTGACTAGTCTCCAGACCCTCACCCTACTCTTCTTCACTGCTAAATCCTGGTCACTGGTACGCCTTACAATACAGTATCTGATTTCGGAATCTCAGGCTGACCAAGATGTAATCTAACTCAAATCTTCCCGTATCACCCGGTCTTTCCCAATTATACCTCCTCCTCTTGTGATTCTTGAACAGAATAATCATTGTTGCTAGCTGAAATTTATTGCACAACTCGATTAGTCTTTTTCTCCTCTGTCTTTCCTAGTACCAAGCCCATATTGTCCTGTAACCCTTTCTTCTTCCCCTACAACCGCATTCCAGTCCCCCACGACTGTCAGATTTTCTTCTCCCTTTACGTACTGAATAACCCGTTCAGTATCCTCATATACTTTCTCTACCTCTTCATCTCCAGCTTACGACATCGGCATGTATATCAGAATTATCGTTGTCGGTGCTGGCTTGTTGTCGATTCTGATGGGAACAAGACTATCACTACACTGTTCACAGGAACTCACTCCCTGTCGTAACTAATTCTACTCCCATTATACCACTTACTGCCGCTGTTGATACTATTTATCTGACCAGGAATCTCTGTGATCTTTCCGTTTCACTTCACTGACTCTAATTATATCTAGACAGAGCCTTAACATTTCCCTTTACAGATTTTTATCTTCCCTACCACGCTTAAACTTCTGACATTCCACACCGCTGCTCGAACGTTGTCCTCTCGTTGCCTATTCAGTCTTTTTCTCATTGACACCTCCCCCTTCGCAGTCCCCTCCCGGGGAACGGAACAGGGAACTAGTCCGGAATCTTTCGCCAATTGAGAGGACATCATGACACTTTTTCAATTACAGACTATATATCCTGTGGCTACACATTATAGATCTTTGATGCAGTGGTTTCTATTGCGTTCTTCATTTTCATCTCGTTAATCGTTGCTGATTCTTCCGTCTTTAGAGGTGGTTTCCCACCCCAAAGGCAACGGAGTGTCCTGAACTTCTGTCCGGTCCTCTGCCCTCTTTCAAACGGCCGTTGGCTGAATGAGGGTGGCTTCGTACGAGAGAAGTCTTCGGCTGCCCTTGCTGGTTATTTTTATTCAGAATTTAAGAGGTAGAGGTGTTCGAAACTGGGACATTTTGATTAGTAACCAATGAGCCTGTCCCTAGGCCACGGGTGATTGTCCTCCGGTCAAAAACCACATAAAAAGCTGCAATTAATTGTCCTGAGGCTAAAAATCGCACAAAAAGCAACAACGAAATCGAATTTTAACCGTCGTGAGACTGGCGCAAGACACGTATAGAATGCTCTATTCCGTTTTTCGCCACATGTTGGAATCGAGAAATAGCGTATTCGTTTAATAAAGCGACTGAAGTGTCTCAAGGGTTACGTTCAGAAATTGTTGCGGAATGCGCGCCTTCAATTCAACTACGTTTATAATCTTAGCACTGAACACAGAATCTTCCAGATAACCCATTGTCCAGAAGTCACATGGATTAAGATCAGGTGATCTGGACGCCCGGCTGTAGGGAAATGACGGCTGATAATTCTAGCATTCGTAAAACGCTTCTGCAACATCTACTTCATCGGATGTGCATTGTGCGGAGGAGTGCCATCTTGCCTTAAAGTGATCCTACCCATACATATAGGCTGTTGAAGGGTTGGAATGACATTTGTACCCAAATGACTCTCCTAGCGTTTACCAGCTATGGTGCAGGTAACCGCACCCGCAGTGCCCGTCTTCTCGAAAAATACGGCCCTAGGAGAAACGATGCCATCAATCCGTACAATAGTAGCGGTACCGGTAGATGTGCAAGCCTGTTTACCATTGGTCATATTCCTTGGAGATGGAAATCGACTTAGTCTGGCCAGAGAATGTTCCACAGCCATTCATTGTCCACGTACATGCGAGGAAGAAATCCTAGAGCAAACGGTTGACGTACTAGATGGTCATCATGAAACAACTCCCGATCATGGGTAATTTTGTGTGGATAGCAATGTAGGATGATTCGTAGAATTTTATTAACCGTACTGACAGGCATGTCCAATGTCTGGGCAATTCCCTGAGCACTTCATGTTGGCAAACCACCGCTCTAACAGTGCTGTAGCCACATATTCAACAGACGTCGGATCAGTTGTTTTCCTCCCTCTACCACATTTCCCTTCGAAAGCATCTGTTCTTTCGAATTTCGTAATTATTTTCGCCAGAGCCTTGGCAGACATCCGACCAACTGTTTTTTCATACCCATGAGTATACGGAACTTCTGCAGAACTACTGGCGCACAGTGAGCGCTCTTGAAGAAAAAAAAAAAAAAAAAAAAAAAAAAAAAAAAAAAAAAAAAAAAAAAAAAGCTTTACCAGCAGCGTGCGATGCTGCACTGAAACAGCCACGTCGAGCGTCTCAGATGTGTATCCTGGTTCTTATATTTTCCGTATTCTTCCACTTATAATTCCATCAAGAGTTAAAACTTTCGTTAATTTCTTTCTTTTTTTAATAACATTTCCCCCTTCTTTGATAATATTGCGTTCGAATTTAACTTCATTATGAGCAGCGTTTCGAAACAGGAAATTTAATTATAATCACCCTTTGTGTATGATATGATATAGCTTTCTGAATCTAGATGTATGTTTTTGGATTATTACCGTTTACAATATGACCTAGAACATAACGTCGAAAGCTGCAACAGCCCATTCGCAGATGATGCTATTTTATATACAGGAGCTGTGGTGGCAGAAATACTCGCGAAGGGACACTTGCGAAGGACCGACGTCTGGCGCAGGGACTGGCTGCCGAACATCAAGACCAACAAATGTAACATAGTGCACGCAAATAAACCTGAACATCCACTACTGCCAAATTACGTTATGGGTGACGAATCATTGGAAATGTGAAACGTTTGATGATATGTAGTACGTTAAAAGCTATACAACGGCGAACTATCACATTTAACAGTCAGGTCACTGAATTAGATTCGCCGGAAGAATTCCAATGAATTTTTATTTATTTATCTATCGTATAGCAGTGCATATGCTAAGATCGTACAATTACTACATGTCAACATTTAAAATAACACAAATGGCAACAAGTATATACGAATATAAAGATCTTTCTGCACTTTATTACAACATTCGTCGCTGTCAAGAAATCTTCTAAAGCACTCTTTTTTAGGCACGAGCGGGACAGGTTGATACAGAATGAGCATTTGTCTGTTGCTCTGCACCACAGTCACAAGGTGGTGAAGGTTTTCCCCACTTTTCCATTGTATCTACACTCTTCCATGGCCCGTTCGTATGCGATCTAGGCTAGTCCAAATTGCCGGAGGCTGGTCGAATCTAGGGAGTTTCTGTTGGATGCAAGGGAGATTCAAATATTGTGGAGAACTGTTTTGTTGCCAACAGCTTTTCCATTCATCGATCGTGGTCTCTTTGAGAGTCCTGGCTGTTACGAGTGTCTTGATCTTAGTCTTTTTCGCTCCGCAGGCAACACGTCGTTCAATACTAGAAGGTCGGTGTCATCAGCGATCTTCTGGTATTCACGCAGTAGCGCGCTTTTCCGTTTGATATCAGATAGTGGAATGTGGCTCGAGATAGATAACCAATACGTGGGAGTTGATCGTATAGACCCACTAACATGCTCATGACCTCGTTGTACGTCTATCTTTCTTACGTGTGGGCTGCCAAACCAGTCAGGCGCACAGAACTCTGCTGCTGAGTATAACAATCGGAGTGCAGATACACGAAGAGTGCCCCAGAGTTTATGGAGAATCTTGTTTCTGGTTCTGAGCTTAGCAGATGTTCGTGTCAAGTGCTCTTCAAAAGAGTGTGTCCTATCTGACGTGATCCCAAGGTATTTTGGATGCATGAGATGATAAAGTTTGTCTTCCTCAAGACGGACATCAAGCGCTCTACGTGCAAATCTGTTGGACATATGAAAACATTAGGCTTCTATTTCGTTTCAGTTTGGTTCTAACCACCATATACGTAAGTATTGGCTTAAGATGACTGTAACAGAAGTTAGGATTTCTCCAGTTGTTTCAAAGGTTTTGGGTTGGGTAGCTATTGTCCCGTCGTCCGCATAGCCACACTTTCTGGACTGTGTTGGAGGAATAACAGATATACATATATTAAACAAAAGCGGAGCAAGGACGTTTCCCTGTAGTAAGCTTTTATTCATTACTTTTGGGCAGATAGTGTCTCTTCCTGCAGTTAATGTAATTGTCCTTCCAGCTAACATCTTGTCAGCTAGTTTTGTTGTCCGTCTGCATGGGATAGGTTCTAATAATTTATAAAGCAGGCAAGGGCTCCCAACTGTGTCATATTCTGCACTTAGATCAACGAAAGCAACTGATGTTTTCTGTTTCAATAAATGTTGTCAAAGAAAAGACTTGATCAGCACAGCTGCGCCCTCGTTAGAATCCAGTTTGCTCAGCAAGAAAGTTATGCAAGATCACTGGACTTATCCGATTATATAGACGTCTTTCAAGGAACTTGCAAACAGTGCTCAATAGAGGGATTTGGTGGTACTTGTTAGGCTGGTCTGATGCCTTGGCGGACATAAGTATTGCTATGATTTTTGATTGCTTCGCTTTTTGTTGGACTGAATCAGATAACATAATGTCAGAGAAGAAATCCGCCAGCCATCTTTTTGAATAGTTCCGACTATACAGAAGAACTGGATAGATTTCAACATTTCCCGGTGCCTTTCCAGATGTTGGAGTTTTGAGAGCAGCAGAAATTTTGGATACACAGGAAGTTCTTGAGAAATCAGATTGTTCATTAGCGTTCTTTTTCAGCAATGAAAGTTTTCGTCTGACGTATCTCGTATGAGTTTTACCCATTGTTACTCTTGATGGGGACAATAAGTGTGACGCAACCTTGTCAGCTGATGTATGAGTGCTGGCCCTCACTTTAATTCTGATTCCATCCAACTTCCTTAGTAATGATCACGCTTCTCTAATTGATCTTTTAAAACCGAGTGACTCAAAATTCTCTACCCACCTCGTACATATGTCTATATCGAGGTTATGAAGTAGGTCATCTGCTATTTCCGGGTCTCAGATTTTAATAATTCATGATAATGTTGTTTGGCTCAAATGGCTCTGAGCACTATGGGACTCAACTTCTGAGGTCATCAGTCCCCTAGAACTTAGAACTACTTAAACCTAACTAACTTAAGGACATCACACACACCCACGCCCGAGGCAGGATTCGAACCTGCGACCGTAGCGGTCGCGCGGTTCCAGACTGTAGCGCCTAGAACCGCTCGGCCACCCCGGACGACGATAATGTTGATTCTCATTAGGAATGTATGTAGAGCACAGATATGCATTCTTAACTGACAATTGTACGTATGTTGCCACTCCATATGCACGATGGTACGTTGCTCCTAGTAAGTCAAAGCTAGGAATTCTTCCTCCTTTTTACTCTTCATTTTCGGTGCGTATTTTCTGACCAGCAACAAATTCGATGTTATATTTTGATAAAATCTTCTGTAACACTTAGAAATTTTGATTTACTTATGCCTTCAATAATGATCTGACAAATCTTGATAGCAGGTACAAAGCTTATAATTGGAGGGTCCTGAGAAAAACCGTTTGAGTCCATGTCTTGAGGAAAATTCATTTTAGCCAGGGGATCTCTGAGATTATCTTGCTGCCTCTGCTTCTTGGCTTTAGATATTTATCTTGAGGTGACTGTTCTGTAGCACGTGTGACTTTTGGAATGTCACAAAGGCGAACACTCATTGTCCCTCTTAGAATGAATGTGTTTGGTTGTCTAAGGAGACAACGCACTCGTTCGACCATTTCTCAAGTATTTTTTTTCACATGGCCACACTTATCGCTAAGTATTAATAGAAGAGATTGACAATACTCAAAGAAAACCTGTGAGTTTAGTCGTGGCTTTGGTTAGTCGTGGTGGTATCATCGCACAGGTTTCCATCCTGCTCCAGTTGCTGACAAGCAGGAGACGTGTTGTGCATCGCAGAAACAATCACTACTGCCTTTCTAACAGCATACTTCCCAAGGAGTTTCCACAAATATATTACTTCCTGGCATACACATCTCCTGTAGGGACAGAATTTCAAAACGATAAAGGGACTTTTGTGCGGTTTTTCTCCTGCAAACAGTGTGCAGGTGACAGTGCCCTACAATGTTCCCTCCACCACATAACGAATGATGATAAAGTGTGTTATTGGAAGGAAAATAGTGCCTTGAGCATTATAATAGCAAGAAATTTGGACTATGTTTACCAGTAGGTAAACAATATATATAATTCCATCACAAAATTGTAGATATTCAATTTTTTATCATAAATATATGTACAAGCGATGCTAAATGTTCTGGTCTATACATATGGGAAAGTATTGTCGTCTTAGCTCAAATCATGAGCTACGCCCTTAATTTTTATATATCAAATTAGTGAATTTACCCATGGCACTTTTGTTGCCTTTGTCTATGAACACTTTCTGAACTCAAATTAATCATCAAATTTACTATTTTAGTAAGATTGCATTCTAAATTGCTGGTTTATCCATGTATCACCACAATAGAATAAAAACAGTGAATGCCTGGGGGAGTATGAATGGGAACAGCGGCGTAATTAAGTTTACAAAAATAATGACAAGTTTTATTCATCCTGTTATAACTACAATCGAGCTGTAAAATCTTACAAAAACAATGAAAGAAATGGTGCTTTATTGGCAAAACATTCATTCAGGTGGAAACTACACAGATTCCTCCTTGAATTAATACCTTTTACTATGCAATCATACTTTGTTTACATGAATCCTCTGTGAGGCCAAATTCTGTTCACTTGGAATCAGCGATGACCAGGTACACCACAAACTATGGCTCACGGAGATCAGGGACCTGTGAATATCATTTAACAATCCTACGCCGGTTCAGCAATACTTTAGCTTTTCACCTCGATTCAGGCGGCAGCAGAAAATGGCACGTTGTGTGCGAGGGGTGGAGCGCGGCGGTAGCTGTAATCTTCTAAAGCGTCCACGAAAACTTGCAAACTACGCGAACGGCGTTCTCATTATTTGAACGCGGAAAACTTACCTATCAGAGCCCTGAAATCCCGGCAGATTTCAGTGTGAGGTGTACCCGCTCACTGGTCTGGCCAACCAATTTGACTTACAGGCGCACTGGTGCGTGCTGGAATTCAAACATCTGACGGCCAACTCAGGACGAATAACTCTTGTGACACACACGTCCATGGTTCATCATGGAACATGGATGTCGGGGCTTTCCAGCTCTTTGGAGCGGTAAAGGCGGCTCTTTGTGGCGGCCCTGACGACAGACTACAATGCCTGTACATCCAGAAGTGTTGCAGAGCATACCGTTCATCGCACATTCTTGAACATGAGACACCCAAGCAGACGCCCCCTATGTCTTCCCATGGTGATCCATCTAGGTTACAGTAGGCACTGGAACATCCTGACTGCACCGTGGATCAGTGAAAATGTGTCGCCTGGTTAGCTGAATCACATTTCTTATTACATCAAGTAGATGGTCGTGTTAAGATACTCAATCTATCAGGCGAACAGCTGCTCGAAACAACCAACGCATCCGAACGCAGGACAGTGGAGGCAATATTACGCAATGGGGTACATCCACCTCTCCTGCTTTACGCCTTCCCTGATGGTAGTGGTATAGCAATTATTCCCACAAGGCCAGATTCGTGCTACAGTAAATGAAGTAATATCATAATGAACTCACGATCATGTTCTGGCCATCAAATTTGTTTTATCTGAATCCGATGTACGACATCTGAGATGGTATCGGCCGACATTTACACGCTGACTTACCACCGTCCCGTAATTTAGGGGAACTGTGCAATATGCACATCGACATCTGGTACCGGAAAGCTACAAAGGACTTGTCGAAACCATGTCACGCCGAATCGCTGCTATACGCGTATTGCGTCCCAGAAGTGGTCCAACGTGCTATTAAACAGGTAGTGGTGTGTTTGGGCTCATCAGCGTCTTTTGCACTGAAATCGGAGGAAAATAATACACTATCAATGATCATAAGGTTTCGTTTGTTGACATGGATATCTACCAAAATGAATATAACATAGGTTCGAGAGGTGTGTCTGGGTGTATGTGTGGATTTTTGGGGAGGGGTGAGAGAGAGAGAGAGGGAGAGAGGCAGAGAGAGAGAGAGAGAGAGAGAGAGAGAGAGAGAGAGAGAGCGAGAGGGAGAGAGAGGTGCAAGCTACGAGGGCGTATAACGTTGCCTGTAGGTTGCAGATTCTCGACGTGTAACTGCAAACTGCGTGACGCGGTTCTGAAAACACCGATCGCGTCAATCACGAAGGCCATTTACGCCACTCGAACGGCAAACGTCACACGTCACAATCTATATTAGAGGCTGTTACTACTAATTGAGTACGTGGGCTACCAGCGTAACAGTTTCGCCAACTTGAGGCCTAGCACGAGGTCCACCGTGGTGGACACTGACTATGTGACGTGGATGTAACGTGATGTTCGTTTCAGAAAGCTGACGAAATTGAGGCCGAGTGACTGTGCTCGCCCTGTTTAAAAAAGCGGGTCCTAAAAATAAAACAGAATACTATTGTAATTGGTATTATTTTGTACTTTAACGTTCATGGGTTTTCCGACCAACAATAGCTCTGAGAGATCTCTACAGAACTGTAAGTGTGCCGTTACCTGGCGGGCGCTACGTTCAAACTAATTTTCACAAGAGTAATCGTGCTCTCTGGCGTATTCTTACAGAACAATCTATCTAACGGTGACTGAAAGTTAATAATTACAAACTTCAAGGAATTACGTCGCATTTAAAATTATCCAGACATACTCCTCCACATAATGAATTCTGTGATATAATTTCTGTTTCTCTCTCTCCTAGCGAGCAGAAAGGAAACCGTTATGAATATTTATGTCTAATTAATACTGATTTCTTTAAACACAATTTCACAGTTCGAGTAAGTATCCCTGAATTTTGACCTTACAATTATATATATTAAAGTCTTTATCCTTTTGATCTCCACTC
Source organism: Schistocerca cancellata (assembly GCF_023864275.1). Classification (NCBI taxonomy): domain Eukaryota; kingdom Metazoa; phylum Arthropoda; class Insecta; order Orthoptera; family Acrididae; genus Schistocerca; species Schistocerca cancellata. The sequence goes on from NC_064628.1 coordinate 486,655,130, forward strand.
TAAAAACTTTGGTGTAATTTAATAGAGTTACCACAATTAGACACGTGCAGACAACCGTCTAGAGCTAATGACTTAACGTACATGAAACACATCGTTTGTAGACTTTTACTGCAGCCGGCTGTCCCCTTAATCTCAAAAATGTCAGCTTTTGCATTAGTGAGGCTGCGTCATTTTGTCAAAAAGCCTTTTCTGAAATTTTTTACATGTCAGAAGTAGGTTTTCCTTGTTAAAAATTAGCATATGTTAATCGCTCATCAGATTTTACATAAATGAGTAGACTTATTCCTGTTTCTAGTACATAGGATATCTGCAGCGATACTTTGTGAAACACAATTTCTCAGTGCCGGTAAGGAAGTAACTACTCCTTCATAGATGCAGAATGTGATACACACACATGTCGATACAATGGTAGTGTTTTCACAGCTAGTAAAGGTAAGAATTGAAGCTGTTGCGACAATAATGAATAATCAACTGCATTTAAACACAGTCTACATATAACACTAACGGTTAAATGTAAATCTATAATGTGACATCAGAGAGCTTCTAAAGGTCCGAATTGTTACCTGACAGCAAATAATGAACGGAACGTTGCGCAATAGTCTGTAATGCACGAAACGCACATCCGGAACTGATCAGCTTATGCTGGTGTTAAACAAGTTTTGGTGTATGTAACACATCCTCTTGACACGAAATGTGAAGGCATAAAAGAACGCAGATTGCCTCATAACGCAGAAAAGGTTATTCAAAGGTTGCAGTGGAAAATGACGCAGATAAAATATTAGCTAAATATTGTACACGCTCACACACACACACACACACACACACACACACACACACACACACACACACACATTCTTCTACGAAACCTGCATATAAGCTAAAGCATTTTGCATTGTGACGTGGGAGGGTCCAGAGGTGTATCGCTCGGCTTTTAATCGTAGAAAACTTAACCTATTATATGTAGGCTTTGCTGCGTGTCTAAACTGCAGTTCCGCAAGATAAGTAAGTGGATCCGCAATGTATTCTAATAAGCCAGTAGATTACGCTCACCTAGCAATGGAACTTGGTCTAACACTCTAAACAGCGGTATTACGTAACTCTGCTCACATAGTATGTCAGCACTCGGTGCGAAACAGTAAACAGCTGGCATAAAACGTCGCGTAAATACTCTAGTAGATTATAGGTTCTACGCTAGCGCTCGGTGACATTCCAAATAAACCGAAAGGATGTATGTCCTGCAAACTGGTGCAAATAGAAGAATGCAAAGCTCCACTGTCACGCTTCATGAACGGTTCTCATGCCGTAAAGGTTATGTTCGATGGCGAAGAAATTACCGATGCAGGCATGTAAGCATTCGACAATAATAGAGTCGTAGCACACGTATGCGAGTACGAAGGTTCATTGCTTCCAACTATACAGACTACATCAAATACAGATACTGGTCTAAGTATTTCATGCCGAAGGGAAGGCAACATGGCTAGAAAAATTAAAATAATCTCTCCCTATGAGGGAAACTGTACTTGCGCGAGCACTATGGGAGGCAGACACTGGGACGGACGGAAATCTGGGTTGGACTTGGAAGTGTGCTCCGATAGCCGATGTTGTTAAGGTGACTGCTTACGACAAAGCGGGAATCCCGGTTCCAGTCCAGTTCCAGCACAAATTTTTATGTGTTTCCAGATAATTATACACCTTTTGCAGTACGGTATTCGCAATTTGCGAATACATTTCTTGATTTAATACGGCTATCGATCGTGAGCAGTATCTGTGCCTCTGGAGATGTATGCATGTCCGAAGGAATGTTGCACCAAACGAGGCATACACTGTCAAATGCAGGCTTGCACTAATGTATTTCATGCCAAAGGCAACGTACCTGACGAGAAAAATAAAACTAAGTCTTTCACTGTACGGGAATCACATACTTGTGCGACAAGTATGAGAACCTGAGACTAGGACATATGGAGATTTGATTCAGAATTGGAAGCGTGCTCGGATAGCTGAAATTGTTAAGGTGGCAGCTTGCGGCAAGCAGGAAATCCGGTTCGAGGCCTGGTCTGGCACCAGTTTTCACATAGCAACGTAGCAGCTGTGATGTAGTATTCGCAGTACTCTTAAACTATAAAACTTCAATAACGTTTGGTCCCAGTCATATCCCTTGATTTCTTGTATTTACTTTTATGTCGATGGATTAGAATAGTTCTAGAACTATGCGTGAACAGATAGTCATTGAAAGAAGTTGCGCTAGATGAAACTACACAAGCTGTTGAGTATCTAGCACTGATTACTGAAGATACTTAAAATAAAAGTTATGAAGTGTTGAAGGAAGTCAAAATCATACCTTTCGAATGATCGATGGCAGTGAAAAATGAAATATCTTATTGTTTAACTTGTAGAATTGTTCATGTTGCACAAATAATGCTAAAGCTTGGTAATCGCTGGATAGGGACACCGCCAGTAACCCCTCCACCACCAATTAATAAAACGTCGAACTTCCATGCATAAAACAGCTTATTTTTCATGCATCTCAATGTTTGCGATGTCATATCTCATGAAAGATGTCTTGTACAAAGGTATAATGTTGCAGACAAATTCAGTGCTACATGCGGATGCTGTCTGCAAAATATGTTGGGAATAGTCTCAGTAGTAAAGAAGTAATACAGTAAAACTTCGTGGCTAATGCTCAGTTTAACTGAATGAACAGTGAAAAAGTAGTAAACAATAAACCTGTTTCTTTTCATTGTGGTCATAGAGGTGTCAGCGAGAAATAATCCGAAAAGATTAAAATAGTGTATAAAGCTGGAAGCCGCTAATTGGTCTCATTCTCAAATGCTGAATGAATACATAAGGGCAGTCAAATGAAAACGAAACCGTTGGAAGGAAAATAGATAAACTGCTTATTAATCGTATTTCAATAGTAATCGCCACAAATGTGAAAACATTTAGATCATTGTGAGACAAGACGATGAATGCCTTCATAGAAAAATGTTTGCGACTGCCTACGAAACCATGGTTGTACCCAGGCTTCGTCGGCGGCCGTTGTGGCCGAGCGATTCTAGGCGCTTCAGTCCGGAGCCGCGCTGCTGCTACGGTCACAGGTTCGAATCCTGCCTCGGGCATGGATGTGTGTGATGTCCGTAGGTTAGTTAGGTTTAAGTAGTTCTAAGTTCTAGGGGACTGATGACCTCAGAGGTTAAGTCCCATAGTTGTCAAAGCCATTTGAACCAGGCTTCGTCCAAAGCAAACAGAGGTCCACGACTCTCTTTCTTCAGCGCCCCATAGGGAGAGATCAGAACTGTATGGAGGATGTGTAAGGGATTCCCAGAGAACCTACTGCTGCAGCGGAGGGGAAACAACTTTGGCAACACGCGATTTCCATATTTTTGGAGCCCTGAAGAGAGAGACTCGTCGGCGTCGATTTGCTTCGGACGAGGCCGTGCACGCCTTAGTACAGTGATAGTTCCGCAGGCAACTGTGAACATTTTCCCATGAAGGCATTGACCGTCTTGTCTCACAGTGGCATAAATTTATCAACACTTATAGCAATTAGTTTTGAACAAGTAAATATTTTACTTACTTTTTCCCAGCTGTATCGTTGTTGTTTGGTTACATCTCATGGGTCGGGTAATTTGTAAGCCTATAGTGACGCTACCTCAAGAAATATGCATAGTTTCTAACGTAAGATTATACTTATTAATGAGCAGATTCTGACGGCATTTTAAATTTTTAATATGGTCAATAATTACTTGAAATATTGAAATTAAAATTTTCGTTGCCCCTAAAGCCGCTAGATAGGCAACCTTGTATTCAGTGAACTCGGCCGTATAAAAATATACAGTAGACTCTTTACTCAGTACGTCTCAAGTGATACTCCACTCTTCATGAACTCAAATGTGCCGAATGGCATTCGCAGAAGACGATATACAGTTTCATTATCGAAGAAATAAATAAGTTCATAATCGTGGTGCCGTTGCCATGTCATCAGTTCATCATGAGAAAGTTGTTAACTTGAGTCGAAATACAACCAATTTATATATAATTGTGAGCTGTGTGGAAGTGGTAACTGTTCTTTATGAAGATGAACAGATTGGAAAAGAATTAAAGGCTACGGGTCGATGATGCGATTTGAACGGACATATGTTTCACGAAAACAACCAGAGGCAGTTTGAAGATTAGTGTGTGACACGCACACACACAAACACAGAGAGAGAAAGACAGCAGGAACTGAGGGAAGTGAGTACTCGTAAAGGAGACTCGCTCGTGTTCCTCACCGGCCATAAGGGCCCAACGGAGCATGATTTTTATTGTTAATTTAATGTGTTATTTTGCGCTGCATTGAAACTTGCTTTCGGAATAAAACTTGTTGTTTAGTATTATTTATTCAGAGAAAGATGGACACTATTCATGAAATTACATGAACTTCAAATAAGATATGTCTCTGCGCCTCATACTCATCGTGAATATTTCAGTTATAGCAGGTAAGTACGAAAGCACCTGTGAGATGTGCGTTCAACCGATCCCTCCTTTTACTCATATTGTGCCACGAATTTATTTTCTCCTTAGTTCGATTCAATATCTTCCCATTAGTTATTTTTATTTTACAGCACTACAGTTCAAAAGATTCTATTCACTTCTTGTCTGAAGAGTTCTTCGTTCGCGTTTCATTTCCATAAAGGACTACGCCCCAGGGAAATACCTTCAGAAAAGATTCCCTAACTTTTAAATTTGTACTAGATATTAACAAATTCCTCATTTTTAGAAATGCTTTTCTTCCGGTTGCCAGTCTGCATTTTACATCCTCTTTACTTCGGCCGTCATTAGTTAATTGTTGCTCAAATAGCCAAATTCTTCTACTATTTTTAATGTCCCAATTACTAATCTCATTCCCTCAGCATCATCTCATTTAAATCTACTGCATTCCATCATCATTTTTACTTCTGTTAACATTAATATCATAATCATTTACTTACACTATATCCAACCCGTTCAATTGTTCTTCCAACTCCTTTGCCGACTCTGACATAATTGCAACGTCAATAGCAAACCTCAAAGTCTTTATTTCTTCTCCCTGGACTTTAATACCATTTGCAATTTTTTTGTCTTGTTGCTTAATGTTCACACTGAATAATATCTGGAATAGGCTACAATCCTGTCTCACTAACTTTTCAGCCATTGTTTCCCATTCATCTTCTTCGAGTTCTGTAACTACAGTCTGGTTTCTGAATAATCTGTAAATAACCTTCCGATTATTATTTCCTAAAAAACAAAAAAAAACAAAAATTAAAAAAAATTCCTGCCGTCTACAAAATTTCAAACATGGTAGTATAGCTAACATTTCAAAAGCTTTCCTTATATTTTCAAATGATATAATTGTACATGACTTCTGTGGAATAGGAATAATGCGTTCTTCTTGAATTCTGAGGGTATTTCACCTGTCTCGTATACCTCTGCACAGTACCTGGAACATTTTTCTCATAGCTGGCTCTCTCAAGCATCTCAATATTTTTGAGGGAATGTCGTCTACTCCAATGACGTTATTTTCGCTTAGTTTTTTCACCGTTTTGTCAAACTGTTCTCACAGTATCATGCCTCCCAGCTCATCTTCACCTATTTCCTTTTCCCTTGCTCCAAAATTGTCAACAAAGCCTTTACAAAGATCCTCTGTCCATCTACCTCTCAACTTCCCAGCTTTGGTTAGGTACTGGCTTGCCATCTTATGTTTTGATAATCACGTAGCTGCTTCTCTCTATCTGCTATGTCTTTTTAACTTTCCTTTAGGGTCTATCCCTCTTCCACTTATCATGCATGTTTCTACAACCTGTACTTGTCCTCTAGCCATTCCTGTTTGCACATGAAATGTATCCGCAGTTGTTAATACAAAGAATCATCAGCTGTATAAGGTAACGAAGACACTGAAAATTTTTGACAGACTGAGACTCGAACCCGGATTTCCCGCTTTACGCGAATGGTCCCCTTAACCGCTTTGGCCATCCGTGCTTGACTCAGTGCCAGCTCTAAACTTCCATATGTCAATGTACATGCTTCGGAACTTACACTCAGAGACGTTATGTAAATCCTGTACAGAGGGAGAACATTTTTAATGCAAAGTCGCTGATTGATACTGGCGGATAAATACGAAGCCTGTTCAGAAAATAAGGTAAGATCGGTCGCGAAATGGAAACTACAGTGAAAATAAAAATTTTTTTATTCGCAATAGTTAGTCACGCCTTCCAGTTATCTCTCTAAATAGTCGCCGCTCCGACTTAGACGTTTGTCGTGGCATTGTACAAATTTCCAGTTTCCTCGCCGCAGAAAGCAGCCGCCTATGCTTTCCGCCAATTCTCTATGCTGGTCTGCCTTTCATTGTTTGTGCCAAAATGTTGTCTTCGTAGCCAGCGGTTCATGTGGACAGAGATGAACGTCTGAGGGAGCCAATTACAGGCTGTATTGTTAGTGACCAAACACTTCCCAACGAAAACGCTGTAGGAGCGTCGTCATTGCCCCTGCAGAATGCGGCTATGAATTGTCTTGAAGAAAGAAACGCACAACGTTTATGTTACGAGGGCTGCATACCTTCAGGCGAAATCTCTCACCAGATCCACAAACTTGGCTCGAGACACTGTTGTTTTAGGCATTTCTATATTACCACTCTGCTCTCTGAACTGAAAAGAGCGACGTGAAGCAATCGACAGGCACAGTAAAGACACTGCCCAACACATCTGTGCAAAGTTCCATTGAATTTTACTGTGGTTTCCATTTCGCACCATATTGGACCTTACTTTCCGAATACGCCTGGTACAGTGTTGCAGTGCTTAGTTTGATAAAACTAACTATGCAATGTTCCTTCAGATATTCCTCTTTAGCCATTTTGAATTTTCTGTCAGTCTAAATTTTAAGACATCTGTATCCTCTTTCACCTGCTTCATCGGTTGCATTTTTATATTATTTCTTCTTTAGTCTGTTATGCAAGGATTTTCACTAGGCCTTGTCTTTTTACCTATTTGATTCTCTGATGCTTTCACTATATCATCTCCTGAAGCTACCCAATTGTCTTCCATAATATTATATTCCTATCTTTCAGCTGAAAGTTGTCTAATATTGTCTGAAACTCTTGACAAAGACTGGGCTTTACAATTCATGAAGGTCACACACCCTTAATTTCCTGCCATTTTGGAGTTTCTTTAGTTTTTATCTACAACTCATAATCAATACATCATAGTCAGGCATCACATAACTTCCTGGAAATGTTTTACTGTTCATAATCTGGTTCCGAAATCTTTGTCTTACCATTACATAACCAACAGGAGACTTTCCACGTATGCAACTGTATTTAACGATTTTTAAACCGCCTGTTAGAGACAATTAAAAATATTGAATTTTACTCTGGGCTTCCTCTTTCCTTAATTTCCCCCGGTTCACGTTCTTCTCGTGTTTTTCCTTCTTTTTACTACTATCCAAATCCAGTCAGCCCCCAAAATTAAATTTTCGCCTTCCTTAACAATCTAAATAATATCCTTTACATTCTTTCAATATGCACTTACGGTGCCTTGCGGGGTACCCGCGAGGTCTGGGGCGTCTTGAACGGTTCGCGCGATTCCCCCCGTCGGAGGTTCGAGTCCTCCCTCGGGCATGGATGTGTGCGTTGTCTTTAGCGTAAGTTAGTTTCAGTTATATTAAGTAATGTATAGGCTTAGGGACCGATGGCCTCAGCAGTTTGGTCCCATAAGATCTTACCACAACTTTCCAAAAATTTTACCGCATTTACGGAAGGGAATAAATAAATTGATTGAAAGTCCCGTCGGTGGCAAAGTGATTGCAGATGCGCCTTCAGCGGGTTTCAGAGAAGAATGTGAAAGGAAATCATCCATGAGCTACACTTCCGAATGACCAATGCCGGGATTTGCCTTAAGTGATTACCCCAACTCACAGAAAAGCTCAAGTTGGATGAGCGGAGGGGGGATTTTACGCGCCACCATCCCGAATACAAGTCCTGTGTATCACCATTGCGCCACTTCGCTCGCACGCTGCGCCCTTGCATTTGTAGAAGCGTCTTTGCTGTTGTTCTCAAGTGGGACATAAACGAGGTGTACAAATGCGTGTAAGCTCGATATCCAGTGCTGTGGGAGGAGGCTGCGAGAACCCTTTCACTGTTCACAATAGCGGTATATGTAACGGCCGGCCGGAGAGAGCCGTCGCGCGCTATTTGTTACCATTGACAGGCATTATCTGTCGGGGCAGCAACACAAACGCGCCGTGTCAGAGGCGAGCGCTCGCCTGTTGGGTCGCTGCACGACATGCGTACAACAAAGGGGCGTGGCCGGCACGGCGGACAGCTCAGCCCGGGCGCTCTCACTGGAGCGGCCGCCGTCAGTGGCAGAGGCGCGGCGTACGCGCCAGCACTGGCCGCTGAATAATTCGCAGCATAATTCTAACGGATGTATTTCTGGAAAGGTTACGTGGAGCTTTTCATTATCCCTTGACATCTGGACTCATTTTGCATCTCACACAGCAGAACAACAACGAGTGCTACAATGAAGAGCCAAAGAAACTGGTACACCTGCTTGATATCATGGAGGGCCCCCGCGAACATGCGGAACTGCCGCAACACGACGTGGCATAGACTCGACTAATGTATAAAGTAGTGCTGGAGGGAAATGGCACCATGAATCCTGCAGAGCTTTCCATAAATTCCTGATCTTCTGAACAGCACGTTGCAAGGCATCCCAGATACGCACAGTAATGTTCATGTCTGAGGTGGCCAGCGGAAGTGTTTAAACTCGGAATAGTGTTCCTGGAGCCACTCTGTAGCAATTCTGCACGACTGGGGTGTCGCTATGTCCTGCTGTGCCCAAGTCCGTCGGAATGTGCAATGGGCATGAATGAATTCAGGCGATCAGACAGGATGCTCGCGTACGTGTCACCTGTCGGAGTCGTATCTAGGTGTATCAGGGGTCCCATATCACTCCAACTGCACGCGCTTCACACCACTACCGAGCCTCCACCAGCTTGAAAAATCACCCTTTTGACATGCAGGGTCCATGGAATCATGAGGTTGTCTCCATAACCGTACACGTCCGTCCGCTAGATACAATTTGAAACGAGACTCCTCCGACCAGGTAACATGTTTCCTGTGATCAACACTCCAATGTCGGTGTTGACGGGAGCAGGCGAGGTGTAAAGCCTCATGTCGTGCAGTCGTCAACGTTACACGAGTGGGCCTTCGGCTCCGAAAACCCACATCAATGATGTTTCGTTGAACAGTTCGTACGCTGACACTTGTTGATGGTCCAGCACTAAAATCTGCAGCCATTTGCGGTAGGGTTCCATTTCTGTCACGTTGAACGATTCACTTCAGCCGTCATTGGTCCCATTCTTGCAGGATCTTTTTCCAGCTTCAGCGATGTCGGAGATTTGATGTTTCACCGGATTTCGGATATTCACGGTACACTCGTGAAATCGTCGTACGGAAAAACCTCCACTTCATGGCTACCTCAGATATGCTGTGTCCCATCGTTCGTGCACCGACTATAACGCCACGTTCAAACTCACTTAAATCTTGATAACCTGCTGTTGTAGCAGCAGTAACCGATCTAACAACTGCGCGAGACACTTGTCTTATGTAGGCGTTGTCGACCGCAGTGCCCTATTGAGCATGTATTTGAATATGCATGTCTATACCAGTTAATACGGCGCTTCAGTGTAGTCAGATGTATTAAGGGGATCTCACGCTCTCAAAATTTAATGCGCAACACTGAGCATTTCGCAGTAATATCGACCACCTGAGAATGGTATTGACAGCTTGTGCACTATGCTGAAGAGGACTTCAGAGCTTCAGAAGTATCAACGCTCGCTCAATATGTTGTACAATGTGTAAGGATGACATTGTGCATTACACGTAAGTTTCGGCTGAGATCGAGATAAACTCACTTGGCTCCGAAAGGAAAGAAATTAAGAAAGTAAATGATAAAATATCGTGAAGTAGGCTGGAACAAATGCAAAGTGGTCAGAAACACTCTGAAAACCTGATAAGAGTGCTTTTGGGTAGGTTGTTAAGAAAAAGAGTTTCCGAGCTACGGTAATTAGCACTGAAGTTAGCCAATCAGGCCATTACGTGCGCGAATTCAAGCGTCCCGCCGGAGACGGTGTCGCCAAACGTGATCCTCGTTTGGTTTCCTCAAAGCGAACCAGAGAGCGATACAAAAATTAGACGTGGGTCGGTGGTAAGGATGGAATCCGAGCCAAAGGCTGAGCAGTCTCACGCGCAGTCCTCTGCGCTATGCAAATAACTTGCTCTGTTATTTTGGCATGCAGCGTCTTGATTGGATAACTTTAATGCTAATTAATTCGGAAACGACGAAACGTATCGAATATTTTTCTCAACAATTATTTCTCAGCACAATCTACCTTTATCAGTTTTCCAGAGTTTTTCTGACCACCCTGTATATGTTCCAGCCCATTTCAAGATCATTTATCATTTACTTCCTTCATTTATTTCGGGAAACTCGTTCGTAGCAATTGAGTTTCTCTCGATTTCAGCCGAAACTGACGTGTAAATCACAATATCATCCTTACTCATTGCAAAACATTTGAGCAAGCGTCGATATCTCTGAAGCTCTGTAGTCCTCTTCAAAACATTGCACAAGGCGTCAATATCGGTCCCACGCGGTCGATATTACTGCGAAATGCTCACTGTTGCGCAATAAATATTGAGAGTGTGAGAGTTTTCAAACTGTTTATGACCACCCTGGATAGGACTGACCAGCAAACGCCATATACCTCGCTGCCCACAACAGCAGAAAAAATTGAAGGCTATGATGTTATGTCAGTAAGCAAGACTGTTTATTTTAGTTGTAGCAGTTCTCATAACTGACGTATGAGATCAGGTCAGTTGTCCAGTTTTGTTTTCTTACAATAGTTATCACACCACAGACAAGCTCATGTAATTAACATAGGACACGAACTTCCTTTATGAGTCAGCGACCATTGTGAAAGGTTTGTGAATGAACCCTCCTAGATCTCTTATAAAAATTTCTTTATTTATTACGACGTTTCCGCTGTAAGTAGGCTGTTTAGGTTTTTATATTGGTAACGCCACGTAGCGCTCTGTATGAAAATCACTGGCTGTGCTGTGTGCAGTCTGTGGCTGGTTTGCATTGTTGTTGGCTATTCTAGTATTGGGCAGTTGGCTGTCAACAGCGCGTAGCATTGTGCAGTTGGAGGTGAGCCGCCAGCAGTGGTGGATGTGCGGAAGTGAGATGGCGGATTTTTGAGAGCGGATGATCTGGACGTGTGCCCATCAGAAACAGTACATTTGTAAGAATGGATGTCATGAACTGCTATATATATTATGACTTCTGAACGCTATTAAGGTAAATACATTGTTTGTTCTCTATCAAAATCTTTCATTTGCTAACTATGCCTATCAGTAGTTAGTGCCTTCAGTAGTTTGAATCTTTTATTTAGCTGGCAGTAGTGGCTCTCGCTGTATTGCAGTAGTTCGAGTAACGAAGATTTTTGTGAGGTAAGTGATTTGTGAAAGGTATAGGTTAATGTTAGTCAGGGCCATTCTTTTGTAGGGATTATTGAGAGTCAGATTGCGTTGCGCTAAAAATATTGTGTGTTAGTTTAGTGTTGATCAGAATAGGTAAAGAGCGAAATGTCTGAGTACGTTCAGTTTTGCTCAGCTGTTTGAAAATCAAATAATGTAAGAGGTTTATTAGCACAGTAATTCAATACTTTTTCTAAGGGGACGTTCCACTGCTACTGCCATCAGATACCAAAAAGTTTATTTATTTATTTTATTTATTAGCTTACTTATGTAACCTCATCTAATTAGGGCCATCAGGCGCTCTCTGACCAGGGATTCATACATTCAGTAGGTATTTGACATCATAGTCACTAAAGAAATAACATTTTTAATGTGATAAATAGTTTTAATGCGATTTTAGTGTCTGCAGCGACAATGTGAGTAAGTAAATACTCAATGTGAATAAATAAAGTTAATACTGGTGGTACTTGTACTATTGCTGCTGCTGCTGCTGCTAGTAACGATAACAGTAATAATAATGATAGTAATAACAATAACGATAGTGCCAGCTACGAAAAGAATTCAAAGGTGTATAAAATACACTGGCAGAAAAAAATTGCACTCAAAAAATAATTAATGTAGACTAATGAAATTTTGGAAATGCACTTGTCTAGATAAGATATGTATGTGATTAATATTGGAAGATCAGAGTTTAATGTAAGCGCGATGTAAGCTACTGCCGATGTGAGCAGCTGCTACGTCAGTAACCAATGTAACCGTCTGAATGCCCAAAGACATTCCTCACGTCGGTTCAAAGATAAAAGCATGACTCTCTCGCGCCATCAAAAACTCTTCTTCATGCTACTGAGTTAACCGATCCTAGAACAGCATTGATAGTTCAAAAGAAATGGCCTGCAATAGGTGAATAAAAACTGAAACTACAGATAGAAAACGAGAAGTTATCTCAGCCGAACAAGGTCATATACGGTTTACTATCCGGAAGGAGATTGCCTCTGGGTTACATACTCTTTACATCCCAAGCAGTGGGAGTGGAAAATTTCAAAACAATTAGGTGCACTTATGACTTATTGTCTGGAAAACAGGCTACCAGATTACACTGTTTTATCGTAGGAAGGGATTGACGTGCGGACATGGGGGTAACATGAACTAATTAGCGTAATGCTGGAATCATACTTGCTACATACAGGCCTACGAAAAATTAAACAACAACAAAAAAAGGGTTCACATGAGAGTAAGAAAAACCTAACTGTTCCGAAGTTGGGATGGCGACGACAAAGGGGTGTTATTTTAAAATAATGGTAAATGATCGATGTTACTGTTCTTTGGATAGCCGTATGGGTCGTCGGGCTGACTGTTGAGGGACCTGATGACATTCTGTCTCAAGGGATAAAGCGGAACTGATGTGCACAAATAATCGAAAACCACCTATACTGCAGCGTTAAATGCGAATCTTTACTGTACGAATGTTTACCCTTATCGATGATCAAGAGCAATGCGAGTGTCGCAACTGGTTCTGCATATCAGTTTTTATTACTCTGAAAGGAAAAAAAAGACAACGTTGAATACTAGCGAGACATTAGTCGGAGGTGTGAGTGCATGAAAACTGAAAATATGCAATAGCTGTAAGCAATGTCCTATAGAGCTGAATGTCAGCCTCACATCGGCTTTCTTCTGTGACAACAGGATATTTTTCTTCCTTATGGCTCTTCCTTATGGCCGCTTTCCCAATAGCGGTTCTCCAACTGTCATAAATATAGAAAATAACCTGAGGCACAGTTCATCATTCTGTCAACACTCGTCAGAACAGAAAATTGAAATAGAAGGTACCAAGTTGCACAATGCCCTTACGCTCTATACTTGTTGCATACAAAAGAGCAAGAGGGAGAGACACGAAATAAACAAGGATCACAAGATGACCATAAGAACTGCTAATCACGGATTTTGATGAGTCTTAGGTATTTTGTAGACAGGCACGTCCTGAGTACCCGTCTACCGGCTTTTCATGCAACGACCCCTACTTTCCGAGAAAATCGATGCTGAAGTTGTATATGTCCCTTCTATCCGAACGTTAGGCCATCTTCAAGGAAGCGAGTATAGCGATGCGAGTAAGGTTCACCGCTACAGTGAGGACGGTACGATTTCAAACCCTGCCATGTACTTTTCAAAGTTTCACGGTACAGAATATCATTAAATAGCTCATGTCAACCAAAATTAATCAAAAATAGTCATTTCCGCGGCAGTAACTACATTGATAAACCAACCATTACAGCAAACTATCTTCAAACGTATGTTCTGTTTGTTCGAGAATAGATTACAGAATTGTCTTACTCCCTACCACTTGAATTACTTGCTGTACAAGAACAGAATTCGAATGGTATATGTGGCAGAAGTAAGAGAAACAAGAATTCGTAGAGCACCACGCACGTTTTATGAAAGTTATTGGCTTTAGGCACACGGAATTTTCAGAAACGATATTGGAAAACACTGTTCATTTGAATTCATCAAGACTTTTCTGTTTTCCATCAGCTTCGATTTGAACCATGAGTATTTGAGGATTCCTGTGAAAGCAGGTGCACTAAATTGATGCAGGATTAAAGAAGGTATAGTCATGAAATCTTCCCTCGAAACAGTTCCCATATTAGTCTTTTAACAAGTCGCTAGCATTTTGAATTTTTTTCGTAAAAATTTTAACCTACTTGTAAGTAAACATCACAGGGACAGAAAAGTGTAGTACATCTTTCTGCGATAATTGACCAAAGGAAGCATAACAGGACTCTCATCTCCTGAATATACATAAATGATTGATAATATTATATGATCAGCGACGGTGTTATATTTTTCGCTGACTGTACTGCTGTCTACAGGAAAGCAGCGTAAAGAAGTGCAGGAAGACGTGGATAAAGATTGTTGTGAATTGGCAGGAGCCAATTCACGGAGTTTGGAGGAAGCCGAAAGGCACGCGATTAAGCTCACGCAGGATGGCGTGAGGTCTGGAACAGGTCAGAGAAATAAGACTAGCAAAACAAGAGTAACTGGTAGAATACTTAACTTTAATCCACAATTGGTGAACATCTCTCGTTACTGTACAGGCTTCACAATATTAATTATCAAATGCTATGGCGCCTTGCTAGGTCGTAGCAAATGACGTAGCTGAAGGCTATGCTAACTATCGTCTCGGCAAATGAGAGCGTATTTGTCAATGTAGCATCGCTAGCAAAGTCGGCTGTCCAACTGGGGCGACTGCTAGGACGTGTCTCTAGACCTGCCGTGTGGCGGCGCTCTGTCTCCAATCACTGACAGTGGCGACACGCGGGTCCGACGTATACTAACGGACCGCGGCCGATTTAAAAGCTACCACCTAGCAAGTGTGGTGTCTGGCGGTGACACCACAAAGATTTCACTTGATGTAATGAATTTGCAAGTACAAAATATTATCTGTAACAAAAAGAAAGAACGTGATAGTAACAAGTTGCAACGTCAGTGTTGGAAATTTCCAACAGGATAATTATTTAAGTGTTATACTAGGAAGCAATATGAAATGGGATGATAACATAAATGCAGTATTGCTCAAGGAAAATGGAAGACGTAGATTTGTCGCAAGCGTTTTCCACAAGACAAGGGCTTCTGCCCTAGTAAAGAAATTGGTATATAAGACACCAGTGGTGGTGACACCAGTTCTATTGTTGCAATACTTGGAGTCCTCGTCAAGTAGGCGTGTTAACAAACACTGAACGAATTCAGAGAAGCGATGTTAGGATCGTAACAGGTCGGCATAGCTCATACGGAACTGTAACAGAAATACTCGTAAAATTTACATGAGAATTCTTGGAGGAATGAGAATGTAATTCTCGCGGAACACTCTTCTGTAATTTTAGATAAGCTATGTTCCCATAACACTGTGCGACTTGCCACTATTGTGTATATCGTGATGTGATCTAGGACTTCAGATACAGACGAAAGTACTCATCCCTAATTTTGACCTAGATTATGTAATTAATACCGATCAAACAGACCGCCAGAAAACTGATCCCTGGTGGAACAAAGAGCGGAAACTGTTCCTACGCAGAAAATAAAATCTGAACAAGATTAGTCATTCCTTCACAGCACAGTATTCTATAACCTTGTCGGGAAAAATATTCTGTTACGTTTTCTTATATGTGTAAGAACTACCCCAGAAATTTTGTCCAATGTTCGAGACAGAGTCGCCGAGTTGAGTTATAAATTATGAAATGTAATTACGACCTGCTCAAAATCAGGGAAGTTCACGAAAGTGCTGTACGAAGATTTCTTAAAACGTCATTCTTTCAGACATGGGACAAGAATAATGTCTTGACATTACTGATTCGTGGACAGCACAGAGTGTTCAAACTCTTTATGATGCAAATTTTTTGGATGAAAGAAATCCACAGCCGCCATACGGGATAACTACAATTCAATTTCCCTCCATAGAATAGACCCGTGTGTATCAAATTACGTAGATTCTTTGCATAAACACTACTTACGTTGCTGTTATTAGCGACTAATTCCATGTAGTGTTAAGACACTTTGTGAAAAATAAAAAACCGAACGAGTCTGCGCTCTGCGTCGCGAGTGGTTGATAAGGAGCGCTGTGGAGGGCTGTCATAACTTTGTGAAGCACCCCGTATTTGCTAACTGTGTAGATGGAGAGGGCAAACACCTGCTCGATCTTTAGTTTGCAAAGCTATGACGGAGGGACGTGCATGAATGCAGCTCAGCGACCTAACTTGCCTCGCACTTCTAGCCCATCCCCCTCCACCTTGTTACCCCCCTTAATCTATAACACTTACAAGGAATGCATTAAGTGAGAGGTCACAAAAGGTCAATGATTTTTATGGCATTCGACGTCCCACATATTGTCTACCGTGCAACCACAGTATTGGCTCCTAATGGCCATTGGGGGTCGGGACTGGCGGTATGTAGCGGTGAGCACGGTACGAGTCGACAAGCATCTCACAGTAGTGCTGCCGTGCTGGTAGTATTCATACAAAGCAGAACGATGCAACGATAAATGAAGTAAACATTGAGTTACGTCTACAGCGTCAATTGCTGAAGTTGACATTTAGTCAGAGAGGAACGCAAGGAATTTCGCAGAGTGAGAAAGAAGTGACACCAGAAATATTAACTTTTCTGCAAGACGAGTGAGTGGAATATTTTCCGACGTACACGCTCGACTGAGCGGACTATGTACACGAGGAGTACAATGACGACGGTACGTACTTAATAGGTGAAAGTGGTACTGAACAAGTGTCGAGCCATATAGTTTATCATCCTTGTCAGACAGGGAACCACAATTCCCGTCCCCTGTGAAAAACAGTAAAAGACAATAGTTGTCCGAGGAGCGAGAGTGCTCCCTGCCGCCGTTGGATAAGCAGCTGCAGCAGCAAGTCGTATACTCCTAGCTCACTCATTTGTTACATAGTTTAATTCTTAATTTCTTTGCGTGTTTTTGGTACTTGCATTGTTTAATTCATAACTTTCGGGCGTATTATAGTATTTGAGAGTTGTAGCATCGCGTTTTAGTACCTGAATAGTGTAAAATCGCGTAGTCTACTTCCGCCGCCGAGCAGTGTGTCAGAAGTGCGCAAGTAGCAGCATTACTGCATTTACTAGGCAATCTTGTATTTTAATAACCGTTTAAATTTTGTGTCGACTTGTTTGCGCTCTCTGTAGATTAGTTCAGACGTTCTTTGCACAACAGTTTTTAGCATGCATAGGGACTGCAACTGCTGTGTTCGGATGCAGGCTGAGTTGGCATCCCTTCGCTCCCAGCTTCAGGCAGTGTTGGCTTCGGTCACACAGCTTGAGGCTGTTGCCAATGGGCAACACTGTGGGGGTCCGGATTGGGGTTTGTCGGAGACGGCCAGCTCGTCCCACGCATCCCCCGATCGGACTACGACTGTGGTTGCCCGGGATACTGCCCGCATTGAGGCTGATCCTTCACCTGTGGTAGAGTGGGAGGTCGTCTCAAGGTGTGGCAGGGGGCGAAAGACATTCCGGAGGGCTGAACGGAAGGCCTCTCCAGTTTGTCTGACGAATCAGTTTCAGGCTCTGTCTCAGGCTGATACTGATCTTCGGCCTGACATGGCTGCTTGTCCTGTTCCAGAGGTTCCCCCTCAGTCTGCAAGATCCGGGCGGTCGCAGAGGGTGGGCTTACTGGTAGTTGGGAGCTCCAACGTCAGGCGCGTAATGGGAACCCTTAGGGATATGGCAGCAAGAGAGGGGAAGAAAACCAATGTGCACTCCGTGTGCATACCGGGGGGAGTCATTCCAGATGTGGAAAGGGTCCTTCCGGATGCCATGAAGGGTACAGGGTGCACCTATCTGCAGGTGTTCGCTCATGTCGGCACCAATGATGTGTGTCGCTATGGATCGGAGGAAATCCTCTCTGGCTTCCGGCGGCTATCTGATTTGGTGAAGACTGCCAGTCTAGCTAGCGGGATGAAAGCAGAGCTCACCATCTGCAGCATCGTCGACAGGACTGACTGCGGACCTTTGGTACAGAGCCGAGTGGAGGGTCTGAATCAGACGCTGAGACGGTTCTGCGACCGTGTGGGCTGCAGATTCCTCGACTTGCACCATAGGGTGGTGGGGTTTCGGGTTCCGCTGGATAGGTCAGGAGTCCACTACACGCAACAAGCGGCTACACGGGTAGCAGGGGTTGTATGGCGTGGGCTGGGCGGTTTTTTTAGGTTAGATGGCTTTGGGCAAGTACAGAAAGGGCAACAGCATCAACGGGTGCGGGGCAAAGTCAGGACATGCGGGGACCAAGCAGCATTCGGTATTGTAATTGTAAACTGTCGAAGCTGCGTTGGTAAAGTACCGGAACTTCAAGCGCTGATAGAAAGCACCGAAGCTGAAATCGTTATAGGTACAGAAAGCTGGCTGAAGCCAGAGATAAATTCTGCCGAAATTTTTACGAAGGTACAGACGGTGTTTAGAAAGGATAGATTGCATGCAACCGGTAGTGGAGTGTTCGTCGCTGTTAGTAGTAGTTTATCCTGTAGTGAAGTAGAAGTGGATAGTTCCCGTGAATTATTATGGGTGGAGGTTACACTCAACAACCGAGCTAGGTTAATAATTGGCTCCTTTTACCGACCTCCCGACTCAGCAGCATTAGTGGCAGAACAACTGAGAGAAAATTTGGAATACATTTCACATAAATTTTCTCAGCATGTTATAGTCTTAGGTGGAGATTTCAATTTACCAGATAGAGACTGGGACACTCAGATGTTTAGGACGGGTGGTGGGACAGAGCATCGAGTGACATTATACTGAGTGCCTTATCCGAAAATTACCTCGAGCAATTAAACAGAGAACCGACTCGTGGAGATAACATCTTGGACCTACTGATAACAAACAGACCCGAACTTTTCGACTCTGTAAGTGCAGAACAGGGAATCAGTGATCATAAGGCCGTTGCAGCATCCCTGAATATGGAAGTAAATAGGAATATAAAAAAAGGGAGGAAGGTTTATCTGTTTAGCAAGAGTAATAGAAGGCAGATTTCAGACTACCTAACAGATCAAAACGAAAATTTCTGTTCGGACACTGACAATGTTGAGTGTTTATGGAAAAAGTTCAAGGCAATCGTAAAATGCGTTTTAGACAGGTACGTGCCGAGTATAACTGTGAGGGACGGGAAAAACCCACCGTGGTACAACAACAAAGTTAGGAAACTACTGCGAAAGCAAAGAGAGATTCACTCAAAGTTTAAACGCAGCCAAAACCTCTCAGACAAACAGAAGCTAAACTATGTCAAAGTTAGCGTAAGGAGGGCTATGCGTGAAGCGTTCAGTGAATTCGAAAGTAAAATTCTATGTACCGACTTGACAGAAAATCCTAGAAGTTCTGGTCTTACGTTAAATCAGTAAGTGGATCGAAACAGCATATCCAGACACTCCGGGATGATGAAGGCATTGAAACAGAGGATGACACGCGTAAAGCTGAAATACTAAATACCTTTTTCCAAAGCTGTTTCACAGAGGAAGACCGCACTGCAGTTCCTTCTCTAAATCCTCGCACAAACGAAAAAATGGCTGACATCGAAATAAGTGTCCAAGGAATAGAAAAGCAACTGGAATCACTCAACAGAGGAAAGTCCACTGGACCTGACGGGATACCAATTCGATTCTACACAGAGTACGCGAAAGAACTTACCCCCCTTCTAACAGCCGTGTACCGCAAGTCTCTAGAGGAACGGAAGGTTCCAAATGATTGGAAAAGAGCACAGGTAGTCCCAGTCTTCAAGAAGGGTCGTCGAGCAGATGCGCAAAACTATAGACCTATATCTCTGACGTCAATCTGTTGTAGAATTTTAGAACATGTTTTTTGCTCGAGTATCATGTCGTTTTTGGAAACCCAGAATCTACTATGTAGGAATCAACATGGATTCCGGAAACAGCGATCGTGTGAGACCCAACTCGCTTTATTTGTTCATGAGGCCCAGAAAATATTAGATACAGGCTCCCAGGTAGATGCTATTTTCCTTGACTTCCGGAAGGCGTTCGATACAGTTCCGCACTGTCGCCTGATAATCAAAGTAAGAGCCTACGGAATATCAGACCAGCTGTGTGGCTGGATTGAAGAGTTTTTAGCAAACAGAACACAGCATGTTGTTATCAATGGAGAGACGTCTACAGACGTTAAAGTAACCTCTGGCGTGCCCCAGGGGAGTGTTATGGGACCATTGCTTTTCACAATATATACAGGGTGTTTCAAAAATGACCGGTAATTTGAAACGGCAATAAAAACTAAACGAGCAGCGATAGAAATACACCGTTTGTTGCAATATGCTTGGGACAACAGTACATTTTCAGGCGGACAAACTTTCGAAATTACAGTAGTTACAATTTTCAACAACAGATGGCGCTGCAAGTGATGTGAAAGTTATAGAAGACAACGCAGTCTGTGGGTGCGCCATTCTGTACGTCGTCTTTCTGCTGTAAGCGTGTGCTGTTCACAACGTGCAAGTGTGCTGTGGACAACATGGTTTATTCCTTAGAACAGAGGATTTTTCTGGTGTTGGAATTCCACCGCCTAGAACACAGTGTTGTTGCAACAAGACGAAGTTTTCAACGGAGGTTTAATGTAACCGAAGGACCGAAAAGCGATACAATAAAGGATCTGTTTGAAAAATTTCAACGGACTGGGAACGTGACGGATGAACGTGCTGGAAAGGTAGGGCGACCGCGTACGGCAACCACAGAGGGCAACGCGCAGCTAGTGCAGCAGGTGATCCAACAGCGGCCTCGGGTTTCCGTTCGCCGTGTTGCAGCTGCGGTCCAAATGACGCCAATGTCCACGTATCGTCTCATGCGCCAGAGTTTACACCTCTATCCATACAAAATTCAAATGCGGCAACCCCTCAGCGCCGCTACCATTGCTGCACGAGAGACATTCGCTAACGATATAGTGCACAGGATTGACGACGGCGATATGCATGTGGGCAGCATTTGGTTTACTGACGAAGCTTATTTTTACCTGGACGGCTTCGTCAATAAACAGAACTGGCGCATATGGGGAACCGAAAAGCCCCATGTTGCAGTCCCATCGTCCCTGCATCCTCAAAAAGTACTGGTCTGGGCCGCCATTTCTCCCAGAGGAATCATTGGCCCATTTTTCAGATCCGAAACGATTACTGCATCACGCTATCTGGACATTCTTCATGAATTTGTGGCGGTACAAACTGCCTTAGACGACATGCGAACACCTCGTGGTTTATGCAAGATGGTGCCCGGCCACATCGCACGGCCGACGTCTTTAATTTCCTGAATGAATATTTCGATGATCGTGTGATTGCTTTGGGTTATCCGAAACATACAGGATGCGGCGTGGATTGGCCTCCCTATTCGTCAGACATGAACCCCTGTGACTTCTTTCTGTGGGGACACTTGAAAGACCAGGTGTACCGCCAGAATCCAGAAACAATTGAACAGCTGAAGCAGTACATCTCATCTGCATGTGAAGCCATTCCGCCAGACACGTTGTCAAAGGTTTCGGGTAATTTCATTCAGAGACTACACCATATTATTGCTACGCATGGTGGATATGTGGAAAATATCGTACTATGGAGTTTCCCAGACCGCAGCGCCATCTGTTGTTGACAATTGTAACTACTGTAATTTCGAAAGTTTGTCTGCCTGAAAATGTACTGTTGTCCCAAGCATATTGCAACAAACGGTGTATTTCTATCGCTGCTCGTTTAGTTTTTATTACCGTTTCAAATATACAGGTCATTTTTGAAACACCCCGTATAAATGACCTAGTAGATAGTGTCGGAAGTTCCATGCGGCTTTTCGCGGATGATGCTGTAATATACAGAGAAGTTGCAGCATTAGAAAATTGTAGCGAAATGCAGGAAGATCTGCAGCGGATAGGCACTTGGTGCAGGGAGTGGCAACTGACCCTTAACATAGACAAATGTAATGTATTGCGAATACATAGAAAGAAGGATCCTTTATTGTATGATTATATGATAGCAGAGCAAACACTGGTAGCAGTTACTTCTGTAAAATATCTAGGAGTATGCGTGCGGAACGATTTGAAGTGGAATGATCATATAAAATTAATTGTTGGTAAGGCGGGTACCAGGTTGAGATTCATTGCGAGAGTCCTTAGAAAATGTAGTCCATCAGCAAAGGAGGTGGCTTACAAAACAGTCGTTCGACCTATACTTGAGTATTGCGCATCAGTGTGGGATCCGTACCAGATCGGGTTGACGGAGGAGATAGAGAAGATCCAAAGAAGAGCGGCGCGTTTCGTCACAGGGTTATTTGGTAACCGTGATAGCGTTACGGAGATGTTTAACAAACTCAAGTGGCAGACTCTGCAAGAGAGGCGCTCTGCATCGCGGTGTAGCTTGCTCGCCAGGTTTCGAGAGGGTGTGTTTCTGGATGAGGTATCGAATATATTGCTTTTCACTACTTATACCTCCCGAGGAGATCACGAATGTAAAATTAGAGAGATTAGAGCGCGCACGGAGGCTTTCAGACAGTCGTTCTTCCCGTGAACCATACGCGACTGGAACAGAAAAGGGAGGTAATGACAGTGGCACGTAAAGTGCCCTCCGCCACACACCGTTGGGTGGCTTGCGGAGTATAAATGTAGATGTAGATGTAGAGTACTAAGCATAATTACGTGCATGGATGATTATCCGCAGGATACTAAAAGAAAACAACATTATGAACAGATTTCGAATAAGTTTGCAGCAAAATAACTTTGTAGTGCGTAAGAAAAACTACGGATATTCAAGGGAGCACTTGTTACAAAACTGGTGTTTGCGATTTCCAAGGGTGCTCGATATGGTTTACAAGATTTGCATGACAATGACCTACTATATTAGGCACATCAAACTGCTCGCGACATAAATTATAGCGATTTCAAGGGAAGCAGTGGATGGTTACATAACTTCAAACGCTACTAAAAAACTGGAAGACTTATGATACTGAAATTTCAAAGAAAGAGTCTACTTGACAATGCACAGCAAACTCCGGAATCATCCCGAAAATTTGTAGATGAGATGAACAAACTTATCCCATCGTCCAGTAAGGAATTTGTTTTCAGCGTCTACCAGTCAGGAATTGAAGAGGAAATACATATGAAAGGAACTCTAGAAATTAAAGATATCCAGAGGATTGTATCGAGATCAACTAATAACAATGCCTTAACGCATTCGTATACAATTGCGCCAACCGTTAATCTGGATGGTAAACTGGCTGGAAACTTATTTATTGTGCTGCGAGAAATTGGAGGTGCTTCGTTCCCTACGATTGTTTCTCGTGTGCATGTTCTTACAAGGGCAGTAGGGACTATTTACTTCACAGTAAACACGAATGGTGAAATGGATGTGAAAGAACTGCAGCTGTGTTATGAGCATTGCTTTTGACCAATATCTGTTCAAAATCACTGGCTTTTGGTTGATTCCAGGTCTGCGTATAAAAATCGTACCCCTATAGAGCAAACTATCCCTCCTGAAAAATGTATGACATTGCAATTCATACCACCTGGAACACTGAACAAATTCAGCCTCTGGATGCTTGTTTTTTCCGTGCCTATAAATCATACCCGAAGATTCAAAGAAACTGGTACACATGCCTATAATCGTGTAGGGCCCCCGCGAGCACGCGGAAGTGCCGCAACACGACGTGACATGGACTCGACTAATGTCTGAAGTAATGCTGGAGGGAACCGACACCATGAATCCTGCAGGGCTGTCCATAAATCCGTAAGAGTAGGAGGTGGTGGAGATCTCTTCTGAACAGAACGTTGCACGGCATACCACCTATGCTCAATAATGTTCATGTTTGGGGAGTATGGTGGCCATTGGAAGTGTTTAAACTCAGAAGAGTATCTCTGGAGCCAATCTGTAGCAGTTCTGGACCTGCTGGAATTTCCCAATGCACAATGGACACAAATGGATGCAGGTTATCACACAGGTTGCTTACATACGTGTCACCTGTCAGGGTCCATTTATTCATGAGGTTGTATTCTTACTCGTACCGCTCAATATGTTTTGAAACGAGAGTCGTCCGACCAGAAAACACGTTTCCAGTCATATCAACAGTCAAATGTCGGTATTGACGGGCGCAAGCGAGGCATTGTGCGGAAGGCTTGTACTTCTGTCAAGCTGAACGATTCTGTTCAGTCGTCTTTGGTCCCGTTCTTGCAGGATCTTTATCCGGCCGCAGCGGTATCGGAAATTAGATGTTTTACCGGATGCCTGATATTCACCGTTCACTCGTGAAATGGTCGTAGAGGAATATCTCCCAATTCATCGCTACCTCGGAGATGCTGTGTCCCATCGCTCGTGCGCCGACTGTAACATCACATCAAACTCACTTGAATCTTAATAATCTATCATTCTAGCAGCAGTAACCGGTGTAACAACTGCGCCAGACACTTGTAGTCTCATATAAGCTTTCGCGACCTCAACGCCATATTCTGCTTGTTTACTTTTACTTGTTCTTCTAACTTTTATTGACGAAGTGATGTCACCCGGAGGGCGGGATTCGCGTGCTGTACAGGAAATCGGCAAAGCATCTCTCACCTCGTCTCCCCCTCCCCCCCAACCGAGTCTGCGATTCAGTAGCGGAAGGTGGACGGAGACCACCCACAGCATCACCTACACCCTTAATAATTACGTTTTTTTTCTTGCTTTATTTCTTTGGAGACGCTGCATTCAATGGTAAACGTAAGCGCGAACTCATTCTGCCTATAGAAGACGATAAAGCGACAGCACTTATTCCATTATGAGGAGCGACTTCTAGCAAGATTAAATATGGTATTAGAGCAGTCCTCCGTCCTTCGTGGGAAAGGACTTGAAAGCCTGGATATCTTGGCGTCTATAGCGTGTAATTTACATATTATTATATAATTTATAATATAATAATCTATTTTAAGCTAAAAACATAAGTAGCTATAATCCTAGGTAAATAAATGTATTAAAATAATCACTTAATAATAATAAAATAACATTGTAAGTATTTAAACTTAATTAAATGTAATATATTAATATAAATTATTTATTGTATATAATATATAATATATACCCAAATTATCCGAACCGAGATAAATTAATTAGAAATAACCAAAATAATACATAAACAAATTTTCAAAAAAATTTTTTAATTTATACATTAAATATAAATGAAGTGCCTGATTAAAGGGTTACCTTGATAGGGTAAATCAAGTAAATAAAAATTACCTTCATTAAAAATTACATAAGACAGAATTAAACTACCTCCTTTAGTATCAAAAACTAACGTGCATCATACACCTTAATGTAAAAAGGTAAGCTAAACAAGCTAATGGGTTCATACCCCATTTATAGAGGTATCAATCCTCTCCTTTTTAATGACCAACAACTCTACAAAACTTCTCTTCCTATCAACATTAATGATAGGAACGATCCTGTCCATTTCATCAAACTCCTGATTTGGGGTTTGAATAGGACTTGAGATCAACTTACTTTCATTTATTCCGCTCCTAACAAGAAATAAAAATATAATAATAAATGAATCATCAATTAGATAGCATTAGAATAATCATGAGAACACGGAGTTCCTCTCCCACATGTCGACTTACTGGGACTCTGTAATAAGAGAGCGGTAGAAATACACATTTGCACAACCGATTTTACAATCCCAGTGACGCTTGGAGACGAGTGCTTGAGACTGAGAGTCTTTAAAGAAGTAAAACAAAAATATTTAATGCTTAAGGGGATAGGTGGTGCCGGGGGTGTTCTCCGTTCCCTTTCCGCCCCTCAATCGCGGTCCCAAGCGGGAGGGGGTGTTACTACCTCACTGTGATATCCCGCTTCTCAGCATGCGAATCGCGCCCTTGAGATGAAGTCATTCGTCCAATAGAAGTTGAAGTACCAAGCGACGCCACGCGAGCAATGGCAAGCTCGAACGCCACTATAAATGAGGCGACCTTGCCCCCGACAGACAGTCATCTCCTGGTGACTTGAGCTTTAACTCAAATTTAACGCAGTCTGAACATCGAGCAAATGTTATTCACGCATAGTGGTTGGACCGAGATCAAACAATAAACAAACAGATCACTCTTCATTTTATAACACTTAAATGACGTCTTTGTGTTTATATTAGGTTAAGGGTCATCAGAAAAGCGATTAAGGATCATCTGAAAAGTACGTTGAGACCCGCTTGCAGGACAGATCTGGTGCTGGTGGATCAGCAGTTTCTAACAGCCACTGCAGTCTCTGCAATACGGAAGGCTAGGCTTTAGGGTACACAGCTCAACTGCTCGGCGAATGTCAGGAATACTTCTGAAAATGACTACGCACATCTCTTTTGGTGGAGAGTAAATGACTGATTTTGTTGCATTTCTTTTTATCAAGAGAAGCACAACACTCATGAGTTATTTGTAAGTGCCCGTGTATTCCCAGAAAATGTCATGGCACCCTTAGCAACGTAAATAAGATGTTGCAGCTAGTTTGACGAGGATTTAAACACGCGAATTCGTGACTATTTTCTACAAAAACGTGCGCTGGGCAAGTATTTTCCGTCTTTTATTTCCCATTATCGGGTAAACGTCGTTCCTCAGCAAATTTATCTTGACAGTTCTCGCATTAGGAACTCCGCATTACGCCGTAGGGTTCCTACATCAAAGATCAGAATCATCATGACGTTCGAAGTTGAAATGCGACAGCTGTCAGCGGCGGCGGTTCTTTATGTTTCCTCGCAGACGAGTCTGGTCGTCCGATTCAGAAAGAACGTGTGTAACTCACATCTCATCACGTTTCAAGGAACAACAAGAAATCACGCTTCTGACTGGCTCCAACCTTCCGCTGCACACGGTCCGCTGCATGTCCCGTGTCAGCCATGTCGACGTTAACATGTAGTACGACCTCGCTCTACACGTGTCCGCACGAAGCTACGAATTATTACATTGCAATCCGACAAAGACTTCTTAACTGCACTGGAGAACGGCATAGTGATATTTTTTGCGCTTACGTGACAAGTCTTGGTTTTCCCGTCTCTCATGGTAAATATAAAAATCCTTTGTTTGACACAATTCGGTCTGGAAGTGCTTCCTGTAATTGAAATGCATCATATCATACAGTGGTCATGATTCCACGTTACACAATACGTTTTTTTCAAGCCTCATTTGACTGTTTGGTCCCCTGCACTAGGAAGACCAACGCCCATTCACAATAAGAATGTCCGATCATCTTGGCTGCCTTTACTGTACTAAAATCGAATCTAGTCTGTACTTCCAATTTTCTTATCCCGAAACCGTAATTAAAGCTGTAAGTATTTATACGAATGCGGAATAGGTTTTCAGATGGGAGGCTCGACTACCTCACAGTAGGTTGTCCTCGACGGCGAGTGTTCATCAGAGACAAGGGTATCGCCAGGAATGCCCTAGGGAAGTCTTGTAGAATCGATATTACTTTCTACATACATAAATGACCTGACGGATAGGTGAGTAGCGGTCTGTGGCTGTGTGATGTACGGGAAGGTGTTCTCGTTGACTGACTACAAGAGGATACGAAATGACATAGACAAAATTTCTATTTGGCGTTTTGAATGGCAGTTATATCTAAATGTAGAAAAATGTAAATTAATGCATAAGAGTAGGAAAACCAGTCCGCATTGTTCGAGTATGTTAGTAGTGAGATTCTTGACACAGTCAGGGTGACTAAACATATAGTCGCAGAGATATTAAATGAAACGAGAATACAAGTACTGTAGTGAAGAAGGCGAATGCCAGACATTGGTTATTGGAAGATTTATAGGAAAGCATGGTTCATCTGTAAAGAAGACCGCTAGTGCAAAAAAAGTGGTTAAAATGGCTCTGAGCACTATGGGACTTAACATCTGAGGTCATCAGTCCCCTAGAACTTAGAACTACTTAAACCTAACTAACCTAAAGACATCACAAACATCCATGCCCGAGACAGGATTCGAACCTGCGACCATAGCGGTCGCTTGGTTGCAGACTAAAGCGCCTAGAACCGCTCAGCCACAACGGCCGGCCCACTAGTTCAACCTGTGCCATGTCGGCTTGTAGGAAGACGTCGAAACAATTCAGAAGCTGGCTGCTAGATTTGCTATCGATAGGTTTAATCAACACGCAAGTGTTGCGAAACTGTTTCGTGAACACAATTAGGAAACCCTGGAGGGAAGGCGACATTCTTTGCGAAGAACACTATCGAAAAAAAAAAAATTAGAGAACTGGCATTTGAAGCTGACTGCAGAACGAGCCTACTGCCGCCAACGTACATTTCGCTTAAGGACCACGAACGTAAGATAAGAGAAATTAAAGTTGGTACGGGAGCATATAGACAGTCATTTCTCCTTCGCTGTATTTGCGAACGAAACAGGAAGAAATGATTAGTAGTAGTGCAACGTACCCTCTACCACGCTCCTTATGGCAACTTGCGTATACAATGTATGTAAATGTAGATGTAGATATCTGCACCGTAGGGGATATGATTTGTTGGCTGTATGGATAAATTTACGACCACGAGTCCAAAATGCGATGTTGATCCTAGAATAGAGTTGGGTCCTTTTACGGCATTTAGAATAGCTTTCCCCTCTGCTTTTTAGACTTAACAGTTCCAAGTTGCACAATGATTCGGAATGTGCTTTAGGCTGTGGGTTAAATTCATAACTGACTGAGTGAACGTACTTCCATTTCAAAGAAAGCAGCGACTACAGACTCCATTAATCCTCTGCCAACTATAAAACAGTGTCGTTAATACGATTACTAATGCCTGTTGGTCAAATCTCGTTGCGGAATCACCCACAATGAAGAAGGCGATGTTCTTGCTAAACAAGTCACAAAATCTGGAAAATTGTTGGATCTCAAACTTTTTCTTCTAAACTGATCGTCTGACGACACAAAACTTCTTTAAAAATGGCAAGAAGATAGGAATGTATCTCAGTTATACGAGATAAGATATTATGCCTGTTTTCAATCCGTTATACCACGATGACTCGGGTTTCACGATGTTCGTCTATCCAGATGGCTTCTATTCACCGTCTGTTGCATGATGTTCCACCACGCAAGTTTTCCGATGCGCCTGCACTGCATTTTTATCAACTGAACTCCGCTCTGTGGCCACACTAACACTACAGGTGGTTACATCAGTCACATCCTCTTCGTATGCATTAAATGGAGCAGGAGCAGACAAGCGTTTTTTGAAAAGTTACGGTGTCGACTCTCCTACGGGAGCTGCCATGTTTGCTTTCTTTGAGTAATCCTGCATATAAAAATCAGCTTTACAGAGTTTTACGAGGTGCCGAGATATCCTTGTAATAATAACACAGCACTAGTAGAGCACTAGTAGGTATGATACTAGTAGTTTCATATCAATATCTGTTTGTACAGACTGTTTCACAATCCCTGCTACGATGCTCTGTTTGTAGAGGGTTATTTGTAGAGAAAGGTCTGATAAGAAGCCCATGTCCGGAAATGTACCGTTTGAGTGTAAAATAAGTCTGAACTTCAGATCACTTGCAAATCTCCCACTTCATGGCACGCTACAAACTGAGAAGACGGCGCCGTCTTCATTCCTTATGTAATTATGTCGTCAGATACCATTTTCGCGAGACTAGAAGAACGGCTACGAGAAACTGATACGTTCGCCACTCGGTGGGCTGACTGGTGCTACACGGACACGCCGCAGTCTCCACTTCGAAGAGCACGACTTCCCTCACGTAGATCAAGACCTGACGACGATTACTCGAAATACTGCCCACGCCGTCTCCTGCGGAACACACAGGCTAGAGCTCACTGTACTCTGTGTACGTACTATGTAGCAGGAAATTTGAAAGTGATTTTCGAACTCTTTTACATCTGTATGGTACCTTTCCGAACACAAGAATTTCTTATCAAAACATTATCTTCTAAGTCCCCTCTACAACTCCTAGAAGCCTATGATAGGAAATGTGAAACATACTGTGTTTACAGCTATTTCACTTTAGGTGTCGAACATTTGTTCCTCTCATTCATGGTCTTTTTCGTGTCATTTCTTACATTTGTTGGGTCAAAGCAGCTATCTGGAAATTTTTATTCAGCATGTCAAATATCTTTGTTAAATGTATATTTGTTCCATGACACCACTGTTAATCGTTAGGGGCCACTATTATTTTATTCTTTGTCTTCATTTCCTTTTAATAAAGGAAATTTGCTTTTCAGTTTTTATGTACATGCCAGTCAACAGTTAAACTTGTACCTGTATGTTATCACATCACGTCATTAATTTATGATTTGTACTGTGAGGCAATGCCCTCTCCATGGAATACTTGGTGCCTATCTTCAAGCATCTACAGATCAAGTTTTTCGTAGCACTCTTCTAGTGATCAACCAACCCGAGAAGTGGAGCAAGGACGGCGCCAGTGCATTTTGTTAGTGCGGGTTGCCTACATCAGGGGCAGGTATGCACTCAGACACAACCTATTGTTCTCCTGTGACTGACAGGTACTTAACCTATTGTTCTCCTTTGATTGACAGGTACTTAACCTGTTAACTGGTTTTCCATATCACTCCCATTTCCTCTTGATTGACAGGCATTTATACTATTGTCCCCCACCCCATCCCCTCACCCAACCCCCTCCCCCCACCATCATTACTACAGGTACACTTTCAGGTCTGAGATATTGGAAAAGCTCCTCTCACTCTTATCAATTTGATTGTCTACTTAATTAAATTTATCAATTAATTAACCTCTCACCCACTGGTAAACCCCTCTCCCTCACCCCCAGAAAATGGTGGTAGGTAAGTTCAAATTCCATCAGGCCAATGCAACACACCACAGCTACCTCTACTAACCTAAGAAAATGGCGGGAAAGAAAGGGCAGTTGGGCTACCTCCACTAACCTAAGTCCTATTCCCTCCATTTCCTAGTATGAGGTGGCAGTTGGATGGCTTTGGTTAGTGCAGGTAGTCCAACTGCCCTTTCTTTCCTGCCATTTTCTTATGTTAGTAAAGGTATCTGTAGTGTGTTGCAATGTCCTGGTGGATTTTGAATTTACCACCATTTTCTGCAGGGGTGAGGGAGGGGAGGGGGTTTACCAATGGGTGAGTTGTTAATTAATTGATAAATTTAATTAAATAGTCAATCAAACTTATAAGAGTGAGAGGAGCCATTCCAATAACTCAGATCTGAAAGTGTACCTTAGCAGTGGGGGGGGGGGGGGAGGGGCTTGGGGGAGGAGGCAGGGGGCAATGGGATGAGTACCTGTCAATCAAAAGGAAATGGGGGTGACATAGAAAACCACTTAACAGAACAATAGGTTAAGCACCTATCAATCAAAGGAGAACAATAGGTTTGCCCCTGAGTACATACCTGCTCCTGATGTAGGCAATCTGAACTAACAAAATGCACTGGCGCTGGCCTTGCTCCACTACTAACTTGTGGCCATTCGTGCTGTCCTTATTTGTATCCGTTTAATATCCACTGTTAGACCCATTTGGTTCCCACACATTCGCACACTCGAGCTTTATTCTCGGACAGGCCGCACAACTGATTAAATTTTCCAAGTACCCTTCCAATAAACAAATCTCTGCTATATTAACAGAATCTTCGATCGGTTCTTGGTAGAACAACATTCTAATATATGAAAAGCACCAGTTTGCTTTTGTTCTACAATATTACTTTTATTGTTAACCGGTTTTCGGCTTACAAGGCCGTCTTCAGACATTTACTGAGTTTTATCGCCAAAGAACTTAAATGTTAGCAGACAACATTGGAATAGCATGCCTACATAACAGTTTCTATTAATAAACAAGATAAAATAAGATTAGTACTAGACAAGGCTGCATCAGGAGGTATGAAACATGGAGAGTGATACACAACCAATTAAAAGAAGAGACAGTTATCAATGTAAATACAGAATACATAAGGAACTTAAGCTTTGTGCTAAAGGTTTTCCTGTCTACTCCATTGTTATTTATGTACTGTTCAGTTTTTACTTTTCATTGCAAAGGTGTTACTTACTGTATGTATCTACTTCAGTCTAGATGTGTTACTTATCTTCCAATGTTGTCTGCTAACATTTAAGTTCTTTGGTGGTAATATTCAGTAAATGTCTGAAGATGGCCTTGTAAGCCGAAAACCGGTTAACAATAAAAGTAATATTGTAGAACAAAAGCAAACTGGTGCTTTTCATTTATTAAAATCTCTGCTATATGTTTTACTTACAATTGAGTCTATTAAGGCATTCCATTGCATATACCTACGAAATGTTACTCCCTATTATTTGTATGTGTATTCTGATTCCAATTGTGACTCACTGATATTGTAATAGTAAGAGTCCTTTTCTACGTTTTGTGAAGCGCACATCTTAACGTTTATGTTTTAGGAAGTTGTTGCCAATCTCTGCATCACTTTAAAAGTTTTTCAAGGTCTAATTGAATATTTATAAAACCTTTTTTCAGAAAGCATTTCGTTATAGATAACTGCATCATCTGCAAAATGCAGATGATTCCGGTCATTAACGTACAACGTTAACAGCAAAGGGTCCCAACAGACTTCCAAGTGGCATGCATACAGTTCTTTTGTTAACGACACTGTTTTATAATGTTCCAGGAGTCGACTTCAGAAATTTTTGCGGTAAGTGGGAATCGATACCATGAACAATGCACCGTTAACTGGCGACTATTATCGTTACATGATGCTGAACGACAAACACACTGTGTCTGTTTTTGTGGCCCCAAAAATATCCACCACTTACCCACAAAGAATTTCAGAAACACACACACACAAACTGCAGTCATGCCCAGAGGTCCACACTACGCCGACCAGTATCAACCTCCGCCACATGACGACATTCACATATGGCACTGACAAGGAAAGTCTCTCGACTCGGCCGGAGTTTGCTGTTCCAGTTGTATTCAGAAGCTGCACGTACCACTGTGAATACAATGGTGAAAGCATTCGGTTGTGTTTCTCTTAGTTTGCCCACTATCGGACTTCAAAAATGTACACGAAGTTCTTCAACAGTTTGCATGTAACAATGTGCAGAACCACAATGGGCATATTTGGCAAGGAAATATCTGAACAGTCCTCAGAAGCACATTATTGGGCTCCGTAATCAAATGCCACTTCAATCGCGTTCTTGAATTCAGCAACATGTACGGGAGTATTGTGCCCTAGCGGCCTGCCAGAAATATTGAAGCATGGGCTGATACACTGGAACAGACAGCTGGTTGTGGATAATACAATGTCTTTTCATTATGAAGATTATACTGCCTAGTTTAGTGCCGAAGACCCTGTAGAGAGTTCTTACAGAATCTGCTACCCTTCTTTCATAAAATTTATACTGCCGGAGGAAATACGTATCCAGAGGCTGTACGTATTTTGTTGCTTTTGGTAGACTGCTCATGCATTCAATATTTGTAGCCACAAGTGAATCATTTACTATTTCCTTGTCAGCACTCCAATAACCACAAAGTAATATAAACTTCTGGCTATTTTTGGCACTGTCATAATTAACATTCACGACAAATGATTTTAAGTGGTCTTTTGACATTTTGCCACTAGTGGTAGCCTCCAAATGTATGTCTTCAATAGCCTTCTTAATAATCGTGTCGAAAGTTTGTTTCTGAAGAAAAATCTACAGTTTTTTTGTTAGCTGTCCACCCATTGAAAGTCCAGCATCTGTTGTATAACTATGAGTTGTTTTGTGTACAAACTGGACCAAAGCAGCAGCTGATTTTTGCCCTTGTCGCGCTAGAAGTTAATTCATAACTGAAACCACTTTCATCACTGTTCCTGAAGCTTACAGTTTTCTGGTTTACTTCTTCGACGAAAGGAGCCGCAGATTGGTGAATATCTTGGCTTTCCTGTTGTCATAACAGCTTTCATATGTCTACTTCACATTCTGTATTCTTCTAGAGACGTGCAGAGAAAGATGCAGAGCATTTAAACTTTATGAGCTAAATTTCTCGTGCTTCGTGCTGTGCTCAAAGTTTTAGATGTCAGTAATGGACACACTTTCCTTCTTCGCTTGCTGTATGAAATTGGGATACAACGTGTTGTTTTACCTCCAGTTCTTTGATAACTTTGTTTCCTCGAAGTGGATGTTCAAAACGCCTTTTCTTCTACTCGTAGTCTAATATTAACTTTGATGTGATTTTTATAGATGTTTGTCTCGTTAGTAAGGAGCTATAGGTCGCATTTTTACATAGAGATGTATGATAATCGGTAAAAATACGCTCAAGACACTCTTTCCAAAATTTTGCTAAAATACTTCAGTATTGAATTTCTCTTCTGGTTAAGGTACATGGCCACCAGAAATGGGAGACTGTCTTTGAGAAGTGACGTTTCGGCCACTACCACTAACACTGCAGTCTTGAAGTCTAATAACAGTGTTTTCTTCACCCAGTATCCGATCCAGTGCAACTTTAGTTGAACGGTCAAACGGATATTCGTGTTTCTAAATAATCAGATCCACCAAAAACATTGCGGAAGTGTGATCATCCTGTCCTACACTGCCTCCCGTTGGATAACAGCTTCATAATTTGTATGCCACAATATTAAAAACGTCCCAGATATTGATGGTTTTCTTCATATTTGCTGTACATGCATGACATTACTAGCACACGTATACTAAACACGTCATCTTCTTGTCGAGGTAATTGACTGACTATCGTGTTAATCACCTCCTCCCAGACTGAAAGCGCAGTTGAGTACAAACCAAGAGATGCACGATCACATACCGTCTCAGGCGTGGTAAGGAATGTGAGCTGGGACAGCGTACAAATCTTTAAATACAAATTCCCTTTCCAGCCGAGAGACGTCCCTTCTGAGCGGCGTGTTGTCGGGAAAACGCTCTCCCGGCTGTGGTCGGTTCTCCATGTCTTGGAGCCACTAATTCTCATTAAAATAGTTGCTCAGTTAGTATCAATACTGAATGAATCCCGTTCCAGACTACTCACCGAAGGAGAAGCCCCAGCACTACCGAAAACTGAACCCGGGTCCTCCACATGTCAATCGAAACACCTGCCCACTTTCCTACGGTGGTCAGTTACATTAGTACCACGCTCATTGTTTGTGGGTCATACAGAGCTCTGGCAAAGAAAATTTATTTCTTTGCATTACAGATGTCGTTCCGAAACTTTCGATCAACATTTTCACGTAAGGCGGTAACAATATGAGATTTCATTACTCTGGGATTTAATTTCACTAAGATCTATTAACGACACATTTAGAAGTAATTTGCCTACAGTTCTGAAACTTTCAAAATACATATGTAGAAGTGAATCTAAAAAATACAGAGAATATCACGGATATCAAATTGCAGCCGTGATTACTCAAATCCAATTTTTTACAAATCCGAAAAGCACGAACCAGACCTTGACTGTACGGAGAATTGAAAATGACCCGTTAAAAGGACATTTACCGAAGAACGGTTAAACTGGTATAAGCCTACGTCGAGAAAGCTCTCTCTTGCGTTCCGAAGAGGTATAGGAACACGTGAGACAATACTGACGACTTATAAATTTGTCATTGAAGACAGGTTGAAGAAAGGCAAACCTTCCTTTATAACATCCATATATTTAGAGAAAACTTTGCACGACGTCGACTGGAATGAAACAGAAAATTACGAATGTAGCAGGGATAAAGGACAGGAAGTGAAAGTTTATTTACAACTTCTGCAGAACCCAGAGTGCTGTTGTAAGAGTCGAACGCCAAGAAAGGAAGGCAGCAGTTCAGAAGGTATTATGATAGGATTCTATCCTCTCCCTGATGTTGTTCAGTCTCTACTATGAGCAAACTCTAAACGAAACCAAGGACAAATTTTGGATGGAACGAAGACACTAAAAGTAGTACATGGGTTTCGTTATTTGGTCAGAGCAATAACTGATGATGGCAGAAGTAAAGAGGATGAAAAAATACAGCGTGCCAATAACAAGAAAAACTTTTCTAAAAAAGATACATTTGTTAGAAACGAATATAAATTTAATTGCGAGAAAATCTTTTCTGATTGTGTTTCAGTGAAGTGTTACCTTCTACGGAAGTGAAAAGTGAACGAAAGACAGTTCGAACAAGAAGACAAAAGAGGAGAGAAAATAAATTTATGGCACAACTTGATCAAATGGAATGGATCGTTGGTAGGATATATCCTGAGGCATCAAGGAATCGTCAATTTGATAATGTGGAGATGTGTGAAGGACAGGAATTGTAGAGCGAGACCAAGGCTTGAGTATTGTAAGCAGGTTCAAATGATTGTATGTTTCAGTAGCAATGCAAAGACGAAGAAGCTCGCAGAGAGTAGACTAGCATGGAGAGCTATATAAAATCAGTCTTCGGACTGAAGGCGACAGAAATATCATAAAAATTTGTTCGTTTTTTTAAATTAACTACTACTGTACTCAACCAGAACATACTTTATACAATTACACTTTGTGATAATGTCTTGATCGGATATTATAAATACTTGTCATCACTCAAGCATGGCATTGATCTAGAGTAGAATGAAGTATAGAAAGAAAAACTTCAACAGCCAATATGGCTAATTATAATTTTGCTTTAGACGATCCCTTTTGGCAAATCTAAGTTACCTTTATCGGGTCTTGTAAATCAGATAGATCGAAAATGAGAAGCCTAATTACGGCTGATATTACACTACATACTAAAATGTGTGTATTGCATTGTTTTTTTCGACTCCTTGGATGTAACTTGTTCCTTATGCTTTGTATACTACGATCCTTTTTTGTATGTTTACGACTACAATACCCTCTTTTGGTACTTCGTAACATTTCTGGTTTGATTCGTTGTCCTCAGTCTCCTTTAATCTATTGTGTGAATATGAGCTTGTGAAGTTGAAACGCTACAGTAGTTTCCGCTCTATAAGCAGCAGGTTTCGCTGCTCGCTCGCACCGGTAAATAGAAACAGAGGCGGCTCCGCAGTCAATTTTATTACACGACTCGGCCGGCCGCAGGTGCAATAGAACCCATGTGGACGGGTGGAAAGAAATGTGTCAGGCTTCATAATACGTATTTATATGTGTCGTGTATTATGCATTTCTTGTACGTGGATGTGAATCTGCACATGAACTAGACTAATCCTCCTCACACCTTTCCGTAAAGCGTGGCCAAATCTTTGTTGGGAAGTAGTTCTGTAGTATAGTAGTGCCAACCCTCCTCCTGGCTAGGGGATCAGAGAGACAGCACAGGCAGATAAAAGTCAAAGACTTTCCAGTGTCACAAGATTTGGGGTGGAGAGGTTGATCACGGCCAAGTGGTTCGACCACCCTCTCCACCGGGGCCCAGGAAGACCTCCGGGTGCCAGCCACATTCTAGGGAATGTTACAGAAGACGAGTAAGTGAGCAGACGTGCCCTCAGTGCGTCTGTCACAATGTTCACGCATGAAAGAGAGGTATTTGAATATTTGTGCTAATTCTTTTATTTCCAGCTTCGGATTGTGTAAGGTAATGAATGTGCTCATTTAATTCCGGAAATTTAACCCCTTGTGTTAAAGTATCTGGTCCTCAGTTTGCCCGTTATCCTCCTCACGTAGTGAATGTCCTATGTAAAATATTGGGAGACTTTGGTGGTATACATTTGGCCAACGCAATTCCGTCTTACCCTTAGAAATGTGCGTCCTGATTAGTATATAATACACCCGAGCTATAAGTTGTAAAATTGTAATATCTGTAAACTGAAACAATTGCTGCCATCGCTGTAAAGTCGAGTGACAAAGTTTAAAATAAATAGGTAATCAACTGTCATTAATCTTTAACATACCTTAAAAATCACAAAGAAGTCAAGTTAAAGGAATTTATTTAAAATAAAAGCTCAAGAATGCATGGACCCACACATCAGCGTGTGAGCCCTCCAGCCCCTTGCCTAGTATTATACAGAAAGGACACGCTCTCTAGGTAGCGCTCTCAAGCTCCTCTCCCCAGTTATCCGTTGCGCAATTTTGATTCAGGGCTTGACATCAACTTTCATCTGGCGTCCCTAGGCAAGGAGGTAAGACGGTAAACTTTCAAAGTCTATGTAAAATTCATGATATTTCATGGCAATCTTGTTTTCAGATGGTTCAAATAATTCTGAGCACTATGGGATTTAACTTCTGAGGTCATCAGTCCCCTAGAACTTAGAACTACTTAAACCTAAGGACATCACACACATCCATGCCCGAAGCAGGATTCGAACCTGCGATCGTAGCGGTCGCGCGGTTCCAGACTGTAGCGCCTAGAACCGCAAGGCCACCCCGGCTGGCAATCTTGTTTTATTATTGTCATGCCGATCTATCACTTTATTCACGTGCCTGGAATGATGTGTCATGATTTGACACGATATATTATAAAAATGCTAGAGATGTATTTAGGTATATTTCCGTAACGTATCTCGTATGCATCCGTTTGTGAAAATGATTCCAGAGCCATCCATCTATATACTTTACCGATCCGTTGACGGCAAGTTAGATTTGCCGAAACCTGTCACCTACAATAAAATTGTAATTTGTGATCTTGAATGTAGACTGTCATATTTCATATTGAACAGGTGTAGATGAAAGAAACGCGCTATTTCGCTAAAAGAAATTAGTTTTGTTATCAAGTGCATATTATCTTACTCTAGTCACTGGTAATGGAGCCTAGAGCCTACAAAAGACACTGTCTGATGAGAAGTACCCGGACACATGTTAATGGATATCGGTAAGGAGTGTGCGCATCCTTCACCTTGATACCGGCCTGAACTCTTTTGGGAACACTTTCATTGAGGTGTCTGTGTAGGAACTGCAGTGCATTCTACCTCAAGAGACGATACCTTAAAAGTTTTTAGGTTTGGAGCGGAGTCGACGTTCTAAGTTGGCTCAAATATCTCTGAGCACTATGGGACTTAACTTCTGAGGTCATCAGTCCCGTAGAACTTAGAACTACTTAAACCTAACTAATCTAAGGACATCACACACATCCATGCCCGAGGCAGGATTCGAACCTGCGACCGTAGCGGTCGCGCGGTTCCAGATTGTAGCGCCTAGAACCGCCCGGCCACCGCGGCCGGCGACGTTCTAAGTCACCCCAAAGATGTTCCATTGGGCTCAGGTCGGGACTCTGGATTGGTCATTTCAGAAATGTTATATTTCACAAGCCATTGCTTCACAGCTGTTACTTTATGACTGGGTGCACTATCACTTTAATATAGACAATAACCTTCTCCGAACTGTTCCTCTACCGTATGCAGTACGCAGTGCTGTAGGATGTGTTCGTATCCTTCCACATTCAGCGTTTTCTTAAGCTTGACAGGAAACAGCGCCCTAATCACGATAAGGTCCGCGACGCGGTAACAACGCCTACTCCATACTTCACTGTTGACGCTACACATGACCGCAGGCAACGTTCACTAGGCATTCACAAAACCCAAACACTCCCATCCGCTTGCCTCCTAGCACAGCGTGATTCGTCATTTCAGACAATTCGTGTCCAGAGCCATCCACGGTCTAGTGCCGTCGGTCATTTCACCACCTCACGCTCCACTTACCACTGAGTATAGGAATTTGTGGCTTATGAGGAGCTGCTAGAATATTGTATCCCATTCGCCTTAACGCCCTACGCACAGCGTGATTCCTTCTGCTGACTCCATGTGATTTTTTGCAAGCACCCATTGCAGTGCTTGTCGATCCCTATCCGTCAGTACATGAGTTCTGCCCGGTCTCCGTTTAGCTGCAGCTGTTCCTTCACGTCTCCGCATCACTCACATCACAAAAGTCGATTTGAGCGTGTTTGAAATGTCTCTGATGATTTGTTACCCAGGTGACATCCAATGAAGAGTCCACGTCCGAAGTCGCTCAGCTCTCTCCGTCGGCCCATTCTGCTATTGTTGCTCCTCTACTGCCAACACGACACTCCCCGCCTCCTTTTACACTGGCGGGTCCGCATCTCACGACATCAGGTGGCCAGTTCCTCATTGCATAGGGCTGTCCGAATACTTTCATTCAGGTAGGTTACGTCCAATTCTGAATTCAAATTGCACGGTTAATATGAGGATCAAAATGATGCAATTCCCAGTAGCACGTGGACTCTGTGTTAACAGAGATGTGCATATCATATTAATATCTTGAGATTAGCTTCCAGGCTGCAGCGTGTCTCGGACACTTGTGTCTGTAATCGGAAGAGCATTAAACCCTATTGTTTCTCATAAGCTACATGAATTACATTTCAGCCGTTCCCACTAGTCGCACTACAAGTTTACCTATGGGACGTATAAGTAAGAAGTGGTTAGCAGTAGCAGTAGTTGTCATTATCCGTCAGAATCAGAGTACAAGCTATGTGAGGTACATTCCCTCCACCAGTTGTACAGTCTTGGCTGAGGGCTATGCCTTCTTTTGCCGAAGACATCTGTATTATAGCTTGGACATCTGGGAGGCTTTCGCCGTCGTAATACATTGTGACGCCTTATTATTATTGTGAACGTTGGTAATCTAGTCACTAATTGCTCTTCTCACACGTCATTCTCCACCGCCCATTAACTTCACAAAATGCTGAAATAATACACTATAAGGTTACATTTTGTGAGCAGCTTCGTAAGAAAGAGCGAGCACGGTGTGGAATACTAATAAATTTAGTTACGCCGCTGCGAAGCCTGTTCACGTTTGTAGTTGTTGCGGCCGAAGGACTACGTCGAGATTCGATGCAGCTTCGCCTCTGCTAAATCGATTCCAAACAAATCCCTCTGCATTGCGCTTGTGCTCGGCTTAGCCGCAGGTGGATTATTATCTGTTAAGTGCCGCATTTTGCGCAAATGGTGAAAATTACGGGAAGTTCTGTTACATCTCTGGAAATCATTAAAATAAGTGGATACGGCTACAACGTATTAGCGCCGCTTTTGATGTTAAAATACACAAAAAGACAGGCCTGCACCAGCCCCATTAATAAAAAATCCATTATAAGCGGAACATCTGAGCGTATGTCAGAACAAACATGTTACTCATTTTCATCCATTAAAGGCATATACAGTCGTAAATACCAGTTTCACTAGCTATTTGTTCCAGTTTCACTTGGATATTTTGTAGCGGACCTTCTTCACTCTTAAATATTCTCGGCCATAATGGCTATGTTTGTGACCCGTGACTGTGTGGGATAATTTTTTTTTTATATTTTCCTACCAGTCCCTTTTTTATTTTTTGTATTATGTTAGATTATGTATTATGTTGGATTAAACATAAAACAAAAAATAAAAATACAGTTTTGTCATATGATGACATGATGGAGACCGTGGCTGTTGTTTGAAGACAAATGTTGATGGTGTTAGGACCGCAGTCAGCCACAAATTTACTTTCAGTTCCTTTATTCAAAGGCTACCGTTACCGGTTTCGAATCGTTGTGATTCATCCTCAGATGGTTTTATGAAAACAAACACTCGAAACCGACGTTTCATGACAATTAATCTGTAAAAAACACACCACATGTCATAAAGAAAGCATGTAAACCGTCTGAGGATGAATCACAACGGTTCGAAACCGGTAACGGTAGCCTTTGAATAAAGGAACCGAAAGTAAATTTGTGGCTGGTTGCTGTCCTAACACCACCAAAAAATAAAAAAGTGGGCGATAGCAGAAATTACAAATAAATAACTTCTTCACTCTTCTGATTCGTTTGATGCAGCCCCCATGATTCCTGCCATAAACTCCATCTCAGCGTAGGACCCAAATCCAGTGTGTGCCTAACTGTCTCTTCCAACTTTTAGCACCTGCATCTCCTTCTAGTACCGAGAAGGCCCTTCCCTGTTGTAGTAACACATGTCGCATCAGCCTGTCCCTTCTTTTAGACGCTGTTTAAGTCATATTCATTTCATCAAGGAATCTGCGAAGAACTTCATTTCTCATTTTATCAGTCCACTTAGTATTCAATATCCTTTTCGATTTTCTATTATTCTGGTTCTCCCAAGTCCGTAATACACTTTCATACAATCCTCTGATCCAGATGTATAATCTTAGAAATTTGTTTCTCAAATTAGGCCCTATATTCGATATTTATACAGGTCTTATTGCGAAAGAATGAAGCGGCTACTTTGCTTCCTGTGTACTCCTTGCTTCGTTCGTTGTGGGTTACTTTCCTTTCTATCTAAAGGGATTCCTTTATTTCTTTTGCTACGTAGTTTCCAGTTTTGATTTTATGTTTTCCACTATTGTTCTTCTTGCTGCTTTCTAACACATCCAACGTCTTACTTCGGTTCAATACGAATCCATATTCTTGTGCTCAGTATGCTGTCCAAAAAATTCTGTAATTAAATCTCACTTTCATACAGGTCATTACCACATCTTGAAATCCCTCACCATTTATTTTTATTTACTTTTAATCTTCTCTTTTATTCTTTTATTGCTTGGTACACCTTTTGTACAGCGGTTGAGGAAGACTGCATCTCTGTCTTACGCCCTTTTCAAGTACTTTTAATCACGGCAACTGTCTCTGAGAGCACCAAAATGTCGAACTTGCGTCCTTTCGTAAAAGACAGTACCTTCTTGAACCAGGGCTGGGAATCACGCTCTTAAACTTCTCAGACACGTCATGTACAAAATTACTGATACTGCGGTTCAAACCCAATATCCCGCCGGCCGCGGTGGACGAGCGGTTCTAGGAGCTTCAGTCTGGACCCGCGCGACTGCTACGGTCGCAGGTTCGAATCCTGCCTCGGACATGGATGTGTGTGATGTCCTTAGGTTAGTTAGGTTTAAGTAGTTCTCAGTTCTAGGGAACTGATAACTTCAGATGTTAAGTCCCATATTGCTCAGAGCCATTTGAACCATTTGAACCAATATCCCATTAACTGGCAAACACTCAAGGCAAGCAGAGTAATAGCGGCAGCTCGCGGCACCCCCAAGTAGGAAAATGTAATATAACGCTCGTATAAAAGAGTGAATATAAACTACTGTTTGACTGCAAGATTGAGAAACCTCTTAAACAAGCCACATTTAATAAATATCTACTTTTAACCTTACCATGAAGTATGAAGCCCAAGAAAAATATCGAATTACTTTTCATTACGGCGAATGTATGAAGTGTGATCAGCTCGGAGAATTCTGGGAAGATGTTGCGTATCAGTAAAAGATACCGGTAACAAAGCTCTTGGTGACTGATGTTTGAGTATTGTTCGAAGTGAACTGTCGGCAAGGATCGAACGATTTCAGATACAATTCATTTCATTCATACGTGACGACTGAGCAGATTTCCAGAAACTCATACGTGAATCATTGAAAGAGAAACGACGTTGTTATAAGAAAATAATATAGTGTAATTGTTGAGAATATGAGTTTTGGATAGACTATAAACATGTTACGTTTCTTTAGTTGCCTTCTTTCCCGTGAAGGTTATTTTTTTGAGGGCATCGTCGTGGTAAATACCAGGGCGCAAAGGCTTCCGGACAGTAAGCAGCATGCCAAACGATAAAGCTATAATATAGCGACCACTAAGTAATATCCCGCAGTGTATGTTATCAAACGAATGAAATCTGTCAGTTTATCAACCGACTAATTGATTTCTTCTAACTGTACTAATCTCACTGCAAATGAAATAAATACGTGATTAGTTTACATTGCTCCGTAGCAGACTAACCTCTGCACTCTTTCTTGTTAGAATTCTCAGAAAATCCAATGAAAAAAAGAAACTAAAAATAAATATTCCTCTCATATAAGGAGCTTTTGTTTGAATGTATTTAATAATATTTTGTTTTGCCCATCCGTTTATCGCGTTCCATGTAATCAACGAACTACTGTTGGGATGACAGACGGGGGGGGGGGGGGGGGAGGGGGGGGGACTGAGGACCATCTGCTGTCAGCAGTTGAATACGCATTTTCACGAGATCAGAGATGTTCGTAACACCACATAAGCTGACTTTTTTATTCACGGTTTTACTACGGCGACGTCTGTGGGCTTATTATCATGCGAATTGGTGTAGAGCACGCCGGTAACTGTGGCACGATCTCGACCGCTAGCAGCTCAGGCGAGGGCTAACCAAA
Organism: Schistocerca cancellata; assembly: GCF_023864275.1. NCBI lineage: Eukaryota > Metazoa > Arthropoda > Insecta > Orthoptera > Acrididae > Schistocerca > Schistocerca cancellata. Next base: position 486,699,135 of record NC_064628.1, read on the forward strand.
GTCGCGGCTCTTACGTCGAGTATGGCCCCACCTCTTGCTTCCGTTGACTTCCTGGATCACTCTAACAATACGCCTTGTCGTTTCTATAACTAGTTTGGAAAAGGGACCGAAACAGGAGATCGAGGGCGCTGTGCTAAACGATAGTGAACAACGCTCTTTCTGCGTTTAACAAATAAATAAGATCGCTTAAAACATCTTCACCGCCTAATATATGCTCCTTAAATGTCTTCCTTGATGATCCCTTCTTGCAATGCCCTCATATTCCGTTTAGTATATTTGAAAAAAAAATTGAAGACGAAGTAAAACTAACTTCGAAAGTAAAAATATAGTTTCAGTTCACTAGACGCATATTATGCGAAAATATCTGGTGAGTGCACAGCAATAATGATCTTTACAACCTATCACAGCTTCTAAAAAAAATAATGCTTTATCATTTTCATTTTGTTCGTGATTTTCACAGCAAATTTGAATGATAAACATCATAACTATTATTGCTAGGCATTATCATTTTCTTCACTTTCGCCTGTCGTTTGGAAACACTGTGTAAATCTCACAACAGCTTTCTTAGATTGAAACTAATGAAGGTTATTATGAAAGAAAGGTTGCACCCGAAGCGGAAAGAGCTACACTGGCTGCCGAAATGGCGTTACTGAAGGAGAAAACCAGCTACTGGCGCCATTTACAGTTCGTTGGCATTGATAGTTTATTATTGCTATAATACATATTCATGAAAATTATGTCAGGGAAGTTGTGTATCTGTTTAGATATATTTTTGGATGATGAGTACCACAACTGGTACCTTACATTTTCCACTTCCTGTTCAGAAACCGCTTGCAGATGAAAATTCTCGTTCTGAGATATTGTTTTATAACTTACATGAAAAATACGTATTTTTTCTTTGGATAACTAAGTAGATTTTCTTTCTTATCTTCCAAATGCTCCCTGAGCTATTGAATTAGTTAAATAAGAGTTCAAAGTGAAATATTTCATACAACCGATTTTACATGGGAGATGTAAACTCGCCGGGGGATGGTAGTTCAGTCAAGCCCAAGCGTTCTAAACCAGTGGTAGGAGGACAAAGGACATCTCGAGATAGTGTTCCAGTAGTATGGCCAAGCTTCATTCTGTGTAACACCGCTGTCAACATTCATAGAATGAGTCCAAACCTAAACGATCATATTCTCTTGGTACGTACGAGGTGCGGTTCTAATTGAAGTGATACAATATGTGATAAACTGGGGCCTTAGAAAATTCGATACGATATTCGATGCCACTCGACATAGGTCAAGCAACAAGCCAAGACAAATCAAGTCCCTGTTTTACTTTCAGTTGTAATCATGAGATCTTCTGAAGGCGAAGTTATTGTCGCTTACCGTTATTTATAGCTGAGACATCTAAAAAAGGAAAGGATGCACTAGGTGCAGCCGAGCAATGTTATAAATATCGAACCTCATTCGTCTGCGGTTTCTCGTGAGGTCTCCCAGTAAGAAAAATACCACAAATTCCTGAGAATGCTGCACACTGTTTCCACTTTTTGGGCAACTAGTATCAGTTACTATGAAAAAGAAGGGCACAAATTTTCGACTCGCTATTTCTCCTGCTGAGAAGTTACACATTACGATAAAGTAAGTTCACGAAAGTTTGTGAATAGCGTTAAAAATGTCACCATGAAGAGTCTATCTTTCGAAACATTTAGTGTATGAATTTACTTCTGAGGTAGCCAACATGTGCAAATAACGGCTACAAATAAGTGAAGCTAAAATATCACGTTTGCAACTGTTCAGTTTCACAAAGTAGTATGTGATTCACTTTGAGGAGTATTCAGAAAGAACGTTGCTGAATTTGAAGTGAGATCAGCCACCATAGATAGTGTAGCAGCGGGCGTTGAACTCTGCATATGGGTAGACAATGTATTTGAAGAAACAGAAGAAGCTGACGACGAGAAGGAAAATTCCGATGTGTCCTTCTCGGCTTTATCCTGCTGCTCACTCAGAAGTAACAGGAATTTAGATTTCAGATCTCTTTAACGTCTGTCTCAGTGTTTCCTGAAAGCAGTGAGCACAGATTGAAAAATAGCAGCAAGGTAGCATCGTCAGCTTATGACTCCTGGTGTCTTCTCATTTTCATTTGAGGGGAGTAAAAGAGGGATGTAGTTTTTCGTCACTACTGTTCAGTCCATACGTCGAAGAAATGAGGAAATAAAAGTTCAAGAACGGAACTAAAACTCAAAATGAAAGGATATCAATGATACGATTCGCTGATGACATTGCTATCCTCAGTGAAAGTGAAGAAGGATTACAGGATCTGCTAAATGGAATGAACAGACTAATGAGTGCAGAATATGGACTGAGTGTAAGTAAGTAATGAGAAGTATTAAAAACTCCGGTTTACTATTGCGGTCAGCAGAGCTTGTTATCGGTAGCAGGGGGGGGGGGGAGGCTTTTGTTCGACCTGAAGGTGATTGACAGGTGTTTCCCTAACCCTAATAAATGGGTGGTGTCGGAGTCCGGTAGGGTGATTTCAAGCTCGAGTAATTTTCTCATAACAGGCAGTATTTTCTAACACCCGTTCCAGAGAAACTTTGAAATTGGCAGAGAGCAGCTCTGTCACCCTGTATAGTGTACCAAAACTACTGAACCGTAGTGTTGGTAAACCACAATTTCAGTTACCAGCAATCCAGCTATCACAATGACAGAAGGCAAGGAGTCAAATAAAATAGGGTACAGTGGTCGTGCAGGGCCCCATAAGCCACACATATCTGTAATGAATGCTGAGCTACGAGAGTAGTGATGTGAAGAGCAACGCCACTGGACAGTGGACGGATGGAAAAAAGTGATTTGGAGCGATGAATCACATTATATCTTGCGGCAATCCGACGTAAGGGTTTGGGTTTGGCGAATGCCTCGAAAACGTCACTTACCAGGATGTTAAGTACAGAGGAGGCGGTGTTCGGCATACGTCTGTTTTTCCATGCTTGCGGTGTAGTCCCTCTATTGCGCTTAAGAAAACGCTGACTGCGGAAGGATATAAACACATTTTACTGTATTTTGTAGTGCCTACGGTAAAGTAACAGTCCGGAGAGTATAGTAGTTTGTGCCAACATGAAAATGTACTCTACCGTAAAGCAGCATCTGTGAGGCAATGGTTAGTGAGCAATAACATTTCTGAGACGGGTAGCCTCCCCACAGAACCATCCTTAACCAAATGGGACAGTTTCTGGATGAGTTAAAACGTCGACTTCCCTCCAGACTCCAGCGTCCAACACCTTTACCATGTCTGGTTTCTGCTCTTGAGGAAGAAAGGGCTGACATTCCTTTATATTCATTCAGACACACCACTGAAAGTGTCCCCAGCGGATTTCAAGTCGTCATTAAATCTAACGATGGAAACTCCCGCCATTAATGTCCACTAATAGGTGTCGGAGTCCTTTTCATCAGGTAGTGCATAAAGCTTCGTTTGCTTACAAAAATTTACACCTCAGTATATGTGCGGATCCTTCGGGTTTAGCTTTTCAATGTTTAGTAAAATAAAGATGAAAAAAGTGTTTGTAAGGCTACATTTTTCGACTTGTTAGGGTGAAGTGTGACCCCCAACCACCGGAAGACACTCTCAACCCGACTTGGGACGGACTGGGATTGGAACGAGACGGTCCCGAGTTTTAAACATTACCGTGCAGCCATGGGAACTGGACTGCTGGGTCTACAACTTTGTTATTGCATTAAAGGGATGTGTTGCATCTAGGTATGTTTGCCAAAGTCCTAATTGATGGAGAGGATATTTCTCGACCTGAAATTGCGAGCTTTTCTCCTTTCTTCTCGTCTGATTAGCCTGTGTCCACATGTGGAAAGCTGGTGTACCGCAGGGCTTAACAGCCCGATGATTTTGTGCGGGAGCACTCGCGACAGCTCACGTTATTACTAGTGAGCAGACCAGCTGGGGCTTGGTGGGGAGAGAGGGAAATGCGTGCTCACTATGTGGTCGTGACATCACGGTAGAATGGCCAGCCGCGAAATAGTGGAAGCTCAATTTTGACAGCAGTGTCCTCTACGAGCAGAAATGACAAGCTGCTTTTTTGTAACACAGACAATGTCTTTGAATTTCAGTCTAAAGGGAGGGGAATCTTACGCCTTTACACAAGAAGATAGGTACGCAGTATGTTTAGTGTACCATAAGATACTAAATGTCTTCAGTAAGTTAAATCTACAGAGGCACTACTTGTCTCACCACATCAAAGGATATTGGAACTGAAAATGTGGAAGAATTTTCCGTGGACAAAAAATTATAAAATTTGGAAGGAAGCTCTCTGAATAAGAAGAAAAAAGAAATGAAATTACAATGAAATGAACACCCTTAGCAGTTTACAGGCGTTGACATACGTCAACGGGGACAGATGATAATGTGTGCCCCGACCGGGATCTCCTGCTTACATGGCAGACGCTCTATCCATCTGAGCCACCGAGGACACAGAGGATAGCGCGACTGCAGGGATTTATCTCTGGCACGCCTCCCGCGAAACCAACATTCTCAACGTATTGTCCCGCACTACATTCGTAGTGCCCCCGCCCATTATACTCATCACTCGCGGCGCGTTGCCGATTCCCGTAAGAGTTCGGGCACTGTTTGTGCGTCCGCACAGAAGAAGATGGTCAAGTGGCCGGTGAGCCTTAACTATATATATACTAAGATCGATTCTGTTCTATTGGCATGGATGGCATATACGCTGAACTGATAAAATATGGAGGCACCCTACTACAAAGAGGATACTACACTCCTGGAAATTGAAATAAGAACACCGTGAATTCATTGTCCCAGGAAGGGAAAACTTTATTGACACATTCCTGGGGTCAGATACATCACATGATCACACTGACAGAACCACAGGCACATAGACACAGGCAACAGAGCATGCACAATGTCGGCACTAGTACAGTGTATATCCACCTTTCGCAGCAATGCAGGCTGCTATTCTCCCATGGAGACGATCGTAGAGATGCTGGATGTAGTCCTGTGGAACGGCTTGCCATGCCATTTCCACCTGGCGCCTCAGTTGGACCAGCGTTCGTGCTGGACGTGCAGACCGCGTGAGACGACGCTTCATCCAGTCCCAAACATGCTCAATGGGGGACAGATCCGGAGATCTTGCTGGCCAGGGTAGTTGACTTACACCTTCTAGAGCACGTTGGGTGGCACGGGATACATGCGGACGTGCATTGTCCTGTTGGAACAGCAAGTTCCCTTGCCGGTCTAGGAATGGTAGAACGATGGGTTCGATGACGGTTTGGATGTACCGTGCACTATTCAGTGTCCCCTCGACGATCACCAGTGGTGTACGGCCAGTGTAGGAGATCGCTCCCCACACCATGATGCCGGGTGTTGGCCCTGTGTGCCTCGGTCGTATGCAGTCCTGATTGTGGCGCTCACCTGCACGGCGCCAAACACGCATACGACCATCATTGGCACCAAGGCAGAAGCGACTCTCATCGCTGAAGACCACACGTCTCCATTCGTCCCTCCATTCACGCCTGTCGCGACACCACTGGAGGCGGGCTGCACGATGTTGGGGCGTGAGCGGAAGACGGCCTAACGGTGTGCGGGACCGTAGCCCAGCTTCATGGAGACGGTTGCGAATGGTCCTCGCCGATACCCCAGGAGCAACAGTGTCCCTAATTTGCTGGGAAGTGGCGGTGCGGTCCCCTACGGCACTGCGTAGGATCCTACGGTCTTGGCGTGCATCCGTGCGTCGCTGCGGTCCGGTCCCAGGTCGACGGGCACGTGCACCTTCCGCCGACCACTGGCGACAACATCGATGTACTGTGGAGACCTCACGCCCCACGTGTTGAGCAGTTCGGCGGTACGTCCACCCGGCCTCCCGCATGCCCACTATACGCCCTCGCTCAAAGTCCGTCAACTGCACATACGGTTCACGTCCACGCTGTCGCGGCATGCTATCAGTGTTAAAGACTGCGATGGAGCTCCGTATGCCACGGCAAACTGGCTGACACTGACGGCGGCGGTGCACAAATGCTGCGCAGCTAGCGCCATTCGACGGCCAACACCGCGGTTCCTGGTGTGTCCGCTGTGCCGTGCGTGTGATCATTGCTTGTACAGCCCTCTCGCAGTGTCCGGAGCAAGTATGGTGGGTCTGACACACCGGTGTCAATGTGTTCTTTTTTCCATTTCCAGGAGTGTATATAAAAATGAAATGAGCGTGCCGTTCGTGTGAGCTACAAATCTGTACTACTTTTAGCAAACTCCTTGTATCCTTCCACAGGTGGTGATTTCATAAAACAATATTTGGTAGCTGCGTGTGAGCTACAAATCTGTATTACTTTTACCAAACTCCTAGCATCTTCCCACAGGTGGTGATTTAATAAAACAGTATTTGGTGGCTGCACCTCAGTCTTTATGTCGACTTCAGGTAGAACAGTTTTGCGTAGTGTCGTTATCAAACATGGCAGTCACGCGCCCCATGCAGGTTATGTCAAACGACGTTCATTGCCAGACTGCCAAATGCTTTTAAAGAGTTTTTTCTTTAGCACTTCATGAAAAGTGCAGATATCACAAGCACACAGCTGGATGTAACATTATTAGCAGCGTTGAAGAAAGTGTAGAAGATACAGCCTTGCCATGGAATTTATTAAGTGTCTACAGAGAGAGCGTTGGAAAATGAACCGGAACTGAATAGGACCATTAGAAAGCTTCCAGTATACAATGAGCGCTAATATGCAGCTTGAAGTAACTCCACTGCATTGCGACAGGAAGTATAAAACAGACTAGATTTCGCCAAGCTCTCCCTCAGGATCGTACAATTCTCCACACGGCTCCGTACATGGACGTAGTACGGTACTCGCTACTCGGACGCCTGCGCCCACCCTCTGCTCACGATGCACGCTGGCTGTGAAGCCGTGGTGTACTGTGTAGCGTAGCCATGTTCCTCAGTCTACCACAAAAGCTCTGCCGTGTAATACTGAATGTAGACGCAGGAGGCCATCGTGAGCATTACCTGAACAAAGTGTGCTTCATCTACATCTACACTGTTCAAAACAATTATGGGATTAGGTGAGACATCATACACAATAGTAACGTATTTTATTCAGGTATCGGTTACAATTGTAATTTGTGTGTGATACAGGACGTTATTTTGCTGTCTCAACTTTTTACTTGAGCCTTACATGGCCTTTACGTAGAGCGAGGCACCAAGTAGCTACCATAATAGTGAAACAGTCATTCTCGTTGCCCTCTAATATGGTGCGTAATCACCTCGGACGGCCAGTACAGTTGCACACCTGCGTGGCATGGACAGTATGAGGCTATGAATCAGCTCTTGAGGGATATTTGGCCATTCTTCCATGAGTGCAATATACAGGTCTGCAACCGTTGTGCAAGGTGCCAGTCTGGCTGCAATGCGTCTGCCAATGTGCATCCCAGACATGTTCAATCAGATTTAAGTCCGGTGAACAAACTGGCCACTCATTTCGTTCAATGCCCTCAGTTTCAATCATGTTGTCCACATGGGCAGCTCTGTGGGGACGAGCGTTATCGTCCACCAGAAAGAATCAATCTCCTATGGCACCAACGTAGGGCAGATGGTTCATCAAACCACCTTCAAGCTACTTCTCTACCGTTCCACCCTCGAACAGCGCGCGGGGAAACCGAACGTACACCTGCTAGTGTTGTGGTTAAGCTTTGCAGTTGACATGAAGGAAGGGTGGGGGGAGGGGAAGGGGAGGGGCAGCGGTGGTTCTTGTACATTGCAGCCGTGTTTACGTGTTACTGGAAACTGTTACTGGAATCGTAGGGCCAAGGCGTTGGTTCAGTCCTTTTCTTTAGCGCGATAAGGGCCATACGGGGAAACGAGCTTTGGAGGCTAAAATTAGGCTCTATTCCATGAACAGATGTGCCTATCTTGACAGCTGAACAGCTCCAAAACCGCCGGTGAACGAAGTAAACAGCACACTTTCCTGTGAACTGCGTGACAACCAAAAACTTTCAGATTATGTAGTGAATGCTAATTTCACAGGCAAATAACCCAATACCTTTATAGTTATCAGACATCAGTTGTCAAAATAAACGACAGTAACGCAAAATTTGCAAGACTAAACGGAGGTGTTCGGCAGGAAAGCAGCATTTTCCCATTACTCTTCAGGGTGTAGTAAATTAATATAAAGATAGACAAGATTAATAAATATATATACATGGTAAAAGCATTAAAATGTTTAGATTTGCAGATCTTATAGAAGACTTAGCGACATTAGGAAACAGTCTCCAAAAGTTCATAGAAGGCATGAACAAGGCGTTTTCAGAAAGTCATAACATGGAAGAAATAAGATGAAAACCGAAATCCTTGTATGTAGTAAAGTTACACGCATCAAACCTACGTCTGGTGGTAGGAAGCTTGGAACAAGTCACCAGCTTTAGGTACCTGTAGTAATAAAATAGCAGAGGATAGCAAATCGTTCCAGGCGATTAAATGGAAAATTGCACAAGCTGAAACAGAATTCAACAAGAAGATAAAGCCTCTAACGTTGGAAAATATTAGTTTACACACGAGGTAACAGTATGCAAAAACGTCTGTTATCCTATATGGCTTGGAAACCTGGACGGTAGGTGAGCCAGAATGGAAAGACTACAAACTTTTGAGCCATGGTGTTGGAGAAGACTCCTATAGATTTCATGGCTAGAGAGAATCACCAACGAAGAAGTCTTCAACGACGTAGGAGGAAAAAGATCGTTGCAGAGAAATATCAAGAATGGCAGTGACAGAAGGATTAGTCATCTGTACAGACAATACTAAAGCGTTATGAAATTAACAGAAGTGAACGAGCTAGGGAACACTGCACGAGGAAGAAGAATACCCTGGTATATCAGGCAGATAAAAACATAAAATGATAAAATACTCGGAACTGAAGTGGCTTGCCGAAGATACGAAAAAATGGAGAAGGAGAATAGCTGCTCATCAACACACGGAGTAAGAGCAAAAGGAAGAGAAACCCACAGTATATCCTATCGAGCTCGGTGATCTTAAATCTGCGATTTAATAGAAAGGCAGACAGTCGATGCTAGAAATGTGCGAGTGTTTTGTAGTGAATGAAAGTCAGTAATCCCAGCTTAAGTGGGCAAACGCGCCCTCTTTCCCTCTCGTTGCGGATGCCTGGGGCTAAGAGTGGTTGGAACCCAGTAAGCAGCAGCCAGTTGACGACGTATTACGACAACTGCAAACAATAATACAAAACCTGTACGTGTTGTGATTCAATCTTCAGTGAAAGAGCATTTGTGCCATAATTTGCCACTTTTAAGTTCCACGATATATATACTTCACAACTCTCAGAATCAGTTACTTACTTCTCTGTTCCGTATTTTTTAATTAGGACGATGGCAAACTCTTTTTGCTGCTGTACAACCCTTACAAGCAGTCATAGAGTTTGAATACTGCAGTCCAGTCAGACGAATAGCAGGCTCGCCAGTAAAAGTGTCACACATGATGGATCAGACATTTTTCTCACTGCTCGGAGCTACATAGGGATGGAAATCTATTCAGTGCATAATTCCTTTAAATGTATGTGTGTGCACTGAGGTTTTGACATTCCCGTAAACTGATGAGAAAACTTCCTAACAACCACATCCACCGTTTGTGTGTGTGTATGTATGTGTGTGTGTGTGTGTGTGTGTGTGTGTGTGTGTGTGTGTGTGTGTTTGATGTACCTCGTAAAGGGTATGACTCCCAGACTCGATCAGCGGGTTTGGTCCAGCATTCCGTCGTTTCAGCCACCGCTCCTATCGTTACACGTTGCGAACTGGTTCACGACTTTTGTGTTGCATGTGACAGAGTCTTTGCGACACAGAGAAAACAGGCATTTCCTTAGCACATTCCATATCGAACGAGTTCTCAAGAAGCCATACAATGCTCCATACCGCGATATGATGTACTTCACAGTTAACTATAACTAGGGACATGAAAATTTCGTTTAAACGATAACGCAAAAATGGCGGTTTTTAACGACGCAACTTGGAAACTTAAGTTTCGAGCGGCATTATCTCTCGTCTCGAGTAAAAAAGTCGTGAGTAGGAAAGCAGTGTGTGTGACTAAGCTAGCTTCCACTACTAATGTCAATAGATAATGAAATGTTTTGGTCGCATTTCACTCGACGGAACGTGAAGTGAATGTAATGTCACTGCCATACATATACCTATGTATTTGAAATAGAAACTATCACATACAGAGTCAACTGACCGGAACGTCATCATGTATCATCGAGTATTCTCGGCGATAATGCTTGGCTCTTTATAAATATTTTAGCATGCAACCACTAATATCAAGAACATAATAGCGACGCGTTTCGGGAGTCAAGCTCTCATCATCTGGCCGTCTAAGTTAATTCTAAAGATAATGCACTTCAAAAGCGTCCAAGGTCACACATACACTCCTGGAAATTGAAATAAGAACACCGTGAATTCATTGTCCCAGGAAGGGAAAACTTTATTGACACATTCCTGGGGTCAGATACATCACATGATCACACTGACAGAACCACAGGCACATAGACACAGGCAACAGAGCATGCACAATGTCGGCACTAGTACAGTGTATATCCACCTTTCGCAGCAATGCAGGCTGCTATTCTCCCATGGAGACGATCGTAGAGATGCTGGATGTAGTCCTGTGGAACGGCTTGCCATGCCATTTCCACCTGGCGCCTCAGTTGGACCAGCGTTCGTGCTGGACGTGCAGACCGCGTGAGGCGACGCTTCAACCAGTCCCAAACATGCTCAATGGGGGACAGATCCGGAGATCTTGCTGGCCAGGGTAGTTGACTTACACCTTCTAGAGCACGTTGGGTGGCACGGGATACATGCGGAAGTGCATTGTCCTGTTGGAACAGCAAGTTCCCTTGCCGGTCTAGGAATGGTAGAACGATGGGTTCGATGACGGTTTGGATGTACCGTGCACTATTCAGTGTCCCCTCGACGATCACCAGTGGTGTACGGCCAGTGTAGGAGATCGCTCCCCACACCATGATGCCGGGTGTTGGCCCTGTGTGCCTCGGTCGTATGCAGTCCTGATTGTGGCGCTCACCTGCACGGCGCCAAACACGCATACGACCATCATTGGCACCAAGGCAGAAGCGACTCTCATCGCTGAAGACGACACGTCTCCATTCGTCCCTCCATTCACGCCTGTCGCGACACCACTGGAGGCGGGCTGCACGATGTTGGGGCGTGAGCGGAAGACGGCCTAACGGTGTGCGGGACCGTAGCCCAGCTTCATGGAGACGGTTGCGAATGGTCCTCGCCGATACCCCAGGAGCAACAGTGTCCCTAATTTGCTGGGAAGTGGCGGTGTGGTCCCCTACGGCACTGCGTAGGATCCTACGGTCTTGGCGTGCATCCGTGCGTCGCTGCGGTCCGGTCCCAGGTCGACGGGCACGTGCACCTTCCGCCGACCACTGGCGACAACATCGATGTACTGTGGAGACCTCACGCCCCACGTGTTGAGCAATTCGGCGGTACATCCACCCGGCCTCCCGCATGCCCACTATACGCCCTCGCTCAAAGTCCGTCAACTGCACATACGGTTCACGTCCACGCTGTCGCGGCATGCTACCAGTGTTAAAGACTGCGATGGAGCTCCGTATGCCACGGCAAACTGGCTGACACTGACGGCGGCGGTGCACAAATGCTGCGCAGCTAGCGCCATTCGACGGCCAACACCGCGGTTCCTGGTGTGTCCGCTGTGCCGTGCGTGTGATCATTGCTTGTACAGCCCTCTCGCAGTGTCCGGAGCAAGTATGGTGGGTCTGACACACCGGTGTCAATGTGTTCTTTTTTCCATTTCCAGGAGTGTAGAAACAAAAACAAAAAATATCTGCTCATGAAGTCCCCTTTTTACTTTACAAATGGTAACGTCAGATTCTCTGTTCCGCTTATCCGTGTTACCGCACGTCACCAACACGTTCCTTCCTTAAGGCGGTAAACATCAGCTGGCTCTCCGAACACCACTAGTTCGTAAACATTCGTATGAACTAGTGGAGCACGGAGAGACAGCTGATGTGACCGGTGTTTACCACCTTACGGACAGAGCGCTTTGGTGGATGTGCGGCAAAATGGATAAGCGAAATCGAGAATCTGGTGTTGCCATTTTTAAAGTAAGAGAAGGCTGACCCTACGACCCTACGAAAGGCAAAGATGTCTCTATAGCATCTGTAGACTTAGAGTCATCTTTTGACAATGTCGACTGGTACACTCTCTTTGAAATCCTGAAGGTGGCGGAGATAAAATACAGTGATCTAACTTCTGCAGAAACCAGACGGCAGTCATAGGAGTCGAGGAATTCTACTTCAGGGAAAACAAATAAAAACTTTGCAATTTGTCAATGACATTGTAATTCTGTCAGAGGTTACAAAATACTTGGAAGAGACGGTGTCGATGAACATCAACAAAATAAAAACAAGTATAATGGAATGTAGCCGAGTAAGATCAAATAACGCTAAGGTAATTAGATAACGAAACGAGACACTTAACGTAGTAGTTGGGTTTTGATACTTTAGCAGTAAAATAACTTATGGTGGTCGAAGTAGAGAGGATATAAAATGTAGACAGGCTACGGCAAGAAAAGCATTTCTGAAGAAGAGAAATTTGTTAACATCCAATATAATAGATCTTAGTATTACGAAGGCTTTTCTGAAATCTGGTATCCATGTAGGAAAGTGAAACATGAATAAAGAACAGTTTAGACAAAAAGAGAATAGAAATTTTGAAATGTGGTACTACAGAAGGATGTTGAAGGTTAGACGAATCGATGACGACACTAATAACGAGGTACTGAACAGAATTGGGGAGGTTAGAAATTCGTGGCACAACTTGACCAAAAGAAGGCATCGGTTCATAGGATGCATTCTGAGACACCAAGGTATCATCAGTTTAGTACTGGAGGGAAGGGTTGGGGTAAAAATCGCAGATGGAGACCAAGAGATGAATGCAGTAATCAGATTCAGAAGGACGTAGGTTGCAGTAACTATTAGGGGAGGAAGAGGCTCGCGCAGGATAGAGTAGCATGGAGAGTTGCATGAAACCAGTCTTCGCACTGAAGACCACTACAGCAACAAAAACAGCAAGAAGGACTTCATGTCCAAATAATTTTATTTCTTTTTTTATTTTGACCTTGAGTGCTTCTGAAGTGTATTTTATGTAGGATTAACTTGGACATCTGGAAATGGAAGCTTGAACCGTGAAACGCGTTGCTGTGGATTATGTTCATAATAACACTAGTTATATGCTAAAATATTTGTAATGATTACCTTAACAACCGCTACCTCCGATCCTTAAGATTGACAATACTAGAGAGCTTTGACTCTGACAAGCAAGTGATAGGCCGTTGTTGGTTAAAGACCCCATTGCTCAGCCCACACTGTTTTCTCAGCCTCGTCAACTTCGTTGTTCATTTGTTTCCATCATTGCTGTGCCACTATTTGGAGTGTATTTAACGTCTTCGCTTTGACGATTGCTGATAGATTTTGTTATTTAGTTTTCTATTATTCATGCTTACCACTTACCTTTCTTGTTACATACACAATTATGTACGTGTCAATAAAGAATGAGTTTCCTGCTAGAGAGGTCTGGCACAGTTATTATACTCCTTACCTCCTGAATGAGATAAATAGTAATTAATATCTGACATTAACACTTACTGTCTTTTTTTACAAAATGCATTACAGTGTGCTGTCTGTGATAGCGATATTTATTCTGCTACCGGTTTCGGTCTGAAACCATCTCCAATGGCGGCTGTATAACATACAAAAGAGGGACAATATGACGAAACAAAACGAAATAAGATAAAACAAAAACAGATGAATCAATGGAAATACAAAAATTACGGAGATTTGTCATGTCATACGTGCTGCACGTTAGGTGAGTACATAAAAACGTAAATAAAATACTTATAAAGTAAAAGAGTAACAGGACTGATGAATGTTATCATACACAATATTTTACAATCCACACAAAAATGTGAGCATGTAAAACACAAACTAAAAAGCAGTCAGCCGGCCGCTGTGACCGAGTATTTCTAGGCGCTGTAGCCCGGAATCGTGCTGCTGCTACGGTAGCAGGTTCGAATCCTGACTCGGGCATGGATGTGTGTGACGTCCTTAGGTTAGTTAGGTATAAGTAGTTCTAAGTCTAGGGGACTGATGACCTCAGATGTTAAGTCCCATAGTGCTTAGACCCATTTAGAGCCATTAAAAGGCAGTCCATGAAATTACAATCTGTTGAGTCACATCTGACGCAAATACACACTAAAGTACATTAATATTGAAGATATACGTGCCTTGCATCAGTGGTAACACCGATTCCCGTCAGATCACCGAAGTTAAGCGCTGTGGGGCTGGGCTAGCACTTGGATTGATGACCATCCGGTCTGTCGAGTCTTTTGGCAAGCGGGGTGCATTTAGCCCTTGTGAGGCAAACTCAGGAGATACTTGATTGAGAAGTAGCGGCTTCTGTCTCGTAAACTGACATACGACCGGGAGAGCGGTGTGCTGACCGCATGCCACTCCATATCCGAATCCAGTGACGCCTGGGGGCTGAGGTTGACACGGCGGCCGGTCGGTACCGTTGGGCCTTCCAAGGCCTGTTCGGACGGAGTTTTATACATGCAGCGACATATAGTACGTTACTACTGAAAACCATAATTGCCAATATAAATGAAAAATCTTGGCACGATTACAACACGCTGCACCCCCGACAAAAGAACAACATGTGATGTATAGCAATGTAAGTCAAAGAACTTCATAGTCAAAGATGATAATTTCTGATGTATAGCAAAATAATTCAAAAAAAATTGAAACTCAAAGATGACAATCTTCACAAAATCCAAAATAGTTGCCATTGAACACTTCTGTGGTAGTCAGATTACAAAACTGAAATATTAACAACTGTGCACTGATTGATATTACATAAAAACATAAATAAAATACATTACTTACTTTACATGTGGCAAGGGCCTTACCGACCATACGCCTGCTCTATGGGCCTCTTCCACTTCTGCCTGTCCAATGCGCTGTTTGTCCAGTTGCTGCTGCTGTTCATCCTCACTGTGTCCTCCCGAATGTTATCCCGACATCTGATTTTGGGTCTCCCTCTTCTTCTCGTTCCGTCTATTGTTCTGCTGAATGCCTTTCTAGGTAGTCTATTCTCTGTCATTCTTGCTATATGGCCTGCCCAATTCAACCTTCTCCTCTTGAGCACTTCGACGATGTTACGGTGTTTGTACAGCCCTCTGAATTCTTCATTTCTTCTCATTCTCCATTCCATGTTATTTTCATCGTATACAGGTCCGAAATTTTCCTTAGTACTTTTCTTTCGAATATTAACAGTTTTTCTTCATCTCTGTTTCTAAATATTAATGTTTCACATCCATATAACATCACAGGTATAATGGTCGATTGATATAAACGGATTTTGAAGTTACTGCTAAGTGATCTTTTTCTTAGAATTTTGATGAAACTAAAAAGTGTCTTGTTTGCTGTTGATAAACGGGCATCTATTTCTATATCTGTTCTGTTGTTATTACCAAAAATACTTCCTAGGCACTTGAAGTGGTCAACAGTCTTGAAATTGAATTCATCTACAGTCAGAGGTGCATCTTTTCTGCTTTTCTTACTTATGCGCAGGTATTCTGTCTTTTCTTCATTAACATGTAGTCCTGTTTTCTCAGCAATTTTGTAGTAATTTTGCATCATTCTGATTAATTTTCTTTGTGAACTACTTATTAGTGCTACATCATCTGCATAGGCAAGTCTTGTAATGTTCACATCCTGTAGCTGGATCCCTTGTGGACTGGTTTTAGAAAATTCTCTATCAGTCTTCTCTAGGACAAGGTTAAATAAAATAGGTGAAATGGCATCCCCTTGTCTCAGTCCAGTGTACTCCTTAAAATCTTCAATTTCTCCTACCGGTGTCTTTATGCGACATAAAGTTTCATCGATACACATTTTAACTAATCTTATTAATTTTGATGGTATTTTAAATACCTTCATTATATTTAGGTGGGTCTGTCGGCATATACTATCATAGGCCTTTTTAAAATCTACGAATAATATGTGGACATCTACATTGAATTCCCACGCCTTCTCAGTCACTTGTCTTAGGCTGAATAAGTGATCTAATGTGGATCTGTTTCTGCGGAAACCGCATTGGTAGTCCCCAATCAGTTCTTCTGTTATTGCTATCAGCCTGTTTAATAGGCAGCTTGATAAGATTTTGCAGGTGACATCCAGTAAGGCAATTCCTCTGTAGTTATCACAAACTAGTGGATCATTCTTCTTAAATATGGGGTACACAATTGCAGTTTTCCAATCTGCAGGAATGGTTTCCGTCCCCAAATTTTTTCTATTAACGCCTGTATTTCTAATTCCAGTTGTGGGCCTCCATTCTTTAATAACTCAGCGTATATCTTGTCCTCGCCACAAGCCTTGTTATTCTTTAATTTCTTTATTGCTTGCTGTATTTCATTTACTGATGGGGTAGTAACTGTATCAGCTGTATCAATTGTATCAGGTTCTTCCAATTTAAAGTAAGTGTGGGTCATTGCAGTTGAGAAGTTGTGAAAAGTATGTCTTCCATCTGTTTTGTATGTCACTTTTGTTGGTCAATATTTTCCCATACTGATCCTTTATAAACTGTTCTTTTTTATTGAATTTACCAAAGGAGTTTTTTTTTTATATTTTGATACATCTGCCTTGTCCTGTGATGTTGGAAATCATCCTCTGCTTCCCTGATCATATTGTTATAGTATTCCCTTTTCTCTTGTCTTACGGTTCTTTGCGTTTCTTGGCGGAGATTATAGTGTCTTTCCTTCAATGTCATATTCTCCCTTTCTTTAATCCATCCATTCCTCGCATTTCTTCTTTCCAGCACTTTTTCTTGACACTTTGTGTTAATCCAAATTTTATTAGGTCGTTTTCTTTCACCTATGATTTTGGAAGCTGCTTCTTGAATACAGCCCTTCGGGTGTCTCCATCTGCTTTCGACATCCTGTGTTTCTGCATTGGTCAGTCTCGGTTTTGTTAGGTTGCTTTTAATTTCTTTTGTAAAATTTTCTTTTGTATCTACTTTTGTCAGGTTTCCTATGTTATATGTTGTAATTTCTTCTCTATTTCTATTTACTTTCTTTTTGAGTTTCACTTTCATTTTTGATATTATTGACATGTGGTCTGTGTCACAATCCGCTCCCCTAAAGGTTCTGACATCTTTAATGCTGTTTTGGAATCGTTTCTGGATAGCTACATGATCTATGTGATTGACTACCTTTCCATCTGGTGATATCCATGTTCCTAAATGAATTCGTTTGTGTCGAAATTTTGTGATGCTTATCGTGAGGCCATTTGTCATTGCAAAGTTTATAAGTCGAACCCCATTCTCTGAACTTTCCTCGAGTAAGCTAAAATTTCCGATGGTTGGCTTGTAGATTTCTTCCTTTCCTACTTTGGCGTTAAAATCTCCTAACACTATTTTCACATTGTACCTACTTAATAAGTTGTACGTTTGTTCCAGTTGTCTGTAGAATTCTTCTTTTGTGTTGTCATCCTTATCTTCTGTGGTTGCGTGTGAATTTAGAAATGTAATGTCTAACCACTGCGTCTGAATAGTGACGTATGATATACGGCTAGTAACATGTTTGAACTCCTTTACTGAGTCATCTATTGATTTATGAATGTAGAAACCGGTTCCAAACTCATGGCGCTGACCGCAGTCTCCATACATTATTGTCCCGTCTGCCATTTTCAGTGAACCTGTTCCCTGCCATCTTACTTCTTGTAGAGCTACCAGTTACACTCTATATTTTCTTAATTCGTTTGCTAGTATTTGGGCAGTTCCAGGACGATACAGGCTTCTAATATTCCATGACCCAAAAGAGAAATCCTTGTAGCTTTGCCAGTTTTTGTTCCAGTATATCCTGTCCTGTTTCGGAGGCTGGCATTGAGTATCCTGACCGTTTCGTCTTTTTTTTTTTACATGAGTGGGTTGGTAGCCCTCTGCACAACCCCCAACCTGGAGGACGAGAAGTCTTGATTTTGGGGTACTCTACCCCTAGGAGGGTTGCCTTCACTGCGGCTGAGCGAGCCTCTCCTGCCCGTGCTAATTCTGGTCCACCCTGGGTATTTTATTTCCCCGGTACTCTCTATATCTAGAGAGCATTCTCCTATCCGCCCCTTGGGGAGGCGCCCAATGGGGGACTAGCAAACCTCACACGGAAATACAATTTTTATCAGTGAAGCAAAACAAAAGGAATGAACTGTGTGCAGATGTAAATATCTTTTTGTGAAGAAGCTTGGTTTACATCTATACTGTTACAAATAAATAATATACATATAAAGTAAAATAGTAATAGGACCGATGAGTGTTATCATGCACAATATTTTACAATCCAGACAAAAATGTAAGCATGTAAAATACAAGCCACAAAGCAGTCCATGAAATTACAATCAGTTGAGTCATATCTGACGAAAATACACACTAAAGTAAATTAATGTTAAGGATATACAATTTTTATGAGTGAAGCAAAACAAAAGGAATGTACTGTGTGCAGACGTAAAACATTTTTTTCTGAAGAAGCTTGCTTTACATCTAAACTGTTACACATTTGTTACAAGAATATGTCATCCAATATCTACATAATTACGAAATGTAATTAAAATTCCATTTATCATACAGATAAAAATTCAAAAGTCAAAGCAAAACATATGCGTAAAATTCATCTAAGATGTTACACATCAGTTAGAAAAATATGTCATACAGTGTTTACACAATCATAAAATGTAATTGAAATTCCATTTATCATATGCATAAAAACTAATAAAAAACTATGGTATGATGATAACTCAAAGGAAAACATACGTAACTTGCAGGGCCTTTTTTACACGTATGTTTCCCATACATATTTACATAGATATTTCCTATATACAATTGTACATTCCTCTTGTTTTTCTTCACTCATAAAAGTTGTATTTTCTTACTATTAATTTACTTTAGTGTGTGTATTTTTGTCAGATATGACTTAACTGATGGTAATTTCATGGACTGCTTTGTACATTTTACATTTCCTGGTTACATTTTTAACTGGATTGTAAAATATTGTGTATGATTACATTCCTCAGGCCTGTTTTACATTACATGTATTTTATTTATGTTTTTCTATGTAATATCAATTAGTGTACAATTGTTAATATTTCAATTTTGTAATATAATTACCGCAGAAGTGTTCAATGGCAACTATTCTGGATTTGGTCAAGACTGTCAGCTTCGATTTTCAAGTTGTTTCACTTTTGTTGCTGTACCTCACAAACTGTCATTTTGACTTTGAATTTCTTTGACTTGTACTGCTATATATCACATGTTTTCCTTTTGTCAGTGGGCCATCGTATTGTAATGTTGCTATGATTTTTCATTTATATTGACAATTATGATTTTCAATAGTAACCTACGTCAAAGCATGTAGGACATGTGATAAATCTGCGATAATTTTTGTATTTTCATTGATTTATTTCTGTTTTAATCTTATTTCGTTTTGCTTTGTCACATTGTCCCCTTTTGTATATTGTACAGCTGCTACTGAAGATGGTTTAAGACCAAAACCGGTAGCAGAATAAATATCATTATAACAGACAGCAAGTGTAATGCCTTTCGTAAAATTCGTACAGGCTGTTGACTAGCGCCTAAATAACATGTTCACTTATTGTCTTCTCAGTCTAATGAAAATTACTGTAATGAAGCTATCAAATAAACGTGATACAGCAGCATTTGATAATATCGAAAGAGAACGTAATAGGATAAGATTAAAGAACAAATGGGAGTCAGTTTTCAGAAAATGGCAATGTAACTTAAAGCAACTCTAAAAGTGCAAATATTTCGGTAATGTAATAAATTTTTTTGTTCCTCACTACACTCACTTCGCAGAAAAGCACAGAGTGTAGATATACATGTAAATTGTATACGGCAGTTCTTTCCTATGGGTGCGATTTGGTTCCATCACAATATATGTAGGGTGTTACAAAAAGGTACGGCCAAACTTTCAGGAAACATTCCTCACATACAAATAAAGAAAAGATGTTATGTGGACATGTGTCCGGAAACGCTTAATTTCCGTGTTAGAGCTCATTTTAGTTTCGCCAGTATGTACTGTACTTCCTCGATTCACCGCCAGTTGGCCCAATTGCAGGAAGATACTGTTGACTTCGGTGCTTGTGTTGACATGCGACTCATTGCTCTACAGTACTAGCATCAAGCACATCAGTACGTAGCATCAACAGGTTAGTGTTCATCACGAACGTAGTTTTGCAGTCAGTGCAATGTTTACAAATGCGGAGTTGGCAGATGCCCATTTGATGTACGGATTAGCACTGAGCAATAGTCGTGGCGCGGTACGTTTGTATCGAGACAGATTTCCAGAACGAAGGTGTCCCGTCAGGAAGACGTTCGAACCAATTGATCGGCGTCTTAGGGAGCACGGAACATTCCAACCTATGACTCGCGACTGGGGAAGACGTAGAACGACGAGGACACCTGCAATGGGCGAGGCAATTCTTCGTGCAGTTGACGATAACCCTAATGTCAGCGTCAGAGAAGTTGCTGCTGTACAAGGTAACGTTAACCACGTCACTGTATGGAGAGTGCTACGGGAGAACCAGTTGTTTCCGTACCATGTACAGCGTGTGCAGGCACTATCAGCAGCTGATTGGCTTCCACGGGTACACTTCTGCGAATGGTTCATCCAACAATGTGTCAATCCTCATTTCAGTGCAAATGTTCTCTTTACGGATGAGGCTTCATTCCAACGTGATCAAATTGTAAATTTTCACAATCAACATGTGTGGTCTGACGAGAATCCGCACGCAATTGTGCAATCACGTCATCAACACAGACTTTCTGTGAACGTTTGGGCAGGCATTGTTGGTGATGTCTTGATTGGGCCCCATGTTCTTCCACCTACGCTCAAATAGAGAACAAGCTCTATCCGGCACGTGAAACAGACGTATCCCACCTCGTTCACGGGGAAGAGTAAGGGTTGCATAATTAACTTTGAACAACAGACCAGAGCTGACGAAAGATGCCATCGCTGCCAACATGCGACGTGCCACAGTTAGCGGGAAAGGGAGAACTTGTGCTACATGGGGAACTCGGGATGCGATATACAGGGTGTTAGAAAACGGTACGGCCAAACTTTCAGGAAACATTCCTCACGCACAAATAAAGAAAAGGTTTTATGTGGACATGTATCCGGAAACTCTTAATTTCCATGTTAGAGGTCATTTTAGTTTCTTCCACCTACACTCAATGGAGCACGTTATCATGATTTCATACGGGATACTCTACCTGTGCTGATAGAACATGTGCCTTTACAAGTACGACACAACATGTGGTTCATGCACGATGGAGCTCCTGCACATTTGAGTCGAAGTGTTCGTACGCTTCTCAGCAACAGATTCGGTGACCGATGGATTGGTAGAGGCGGACCAATTCCATGGCCTCCACGCTCTCTTGACCTCAACCCTCTTGACTTTCATTTATGGGGGCATTTAAAAGCTCTTGTCTACGCAACCCCAGTACCAAATTTAGAGACTCTTCGTGCTCGTACTGTGGACGGCTGTGATACAATACGGCATTCTCAACGATTTCATCAGCGCATCAGGGATTCCATGCGACGGAGGGTGGATGCATGTATCCTCGCTGACGGAGGCCATTTTGAACATTTCCTGTAACAAAGTGTTTGAAGTCACGCTGGTACGTTCTGTTTCTGTGTGTTTACATTCCATGATTAATGTGATTTGAAGAGAAGTAATAAAATGAGCTCTAACATGGAAAGTAAGCGTTTGCGGACACATGTCCACATAACATATGTTCTTTCTTTGTGTGTGAGGAATGTTTCCTGAAAGTTTGGCCGTACCTTTTTGTAACACCCTGTATATTAACGACATGCCACTCTATATTCAAATGATGGAAAGCTAGTTCTTTTTGCTGATGATACAAGTATAGTATTCATAGCCAACAAGCAAGAATCAGCTGAGGAAATTGTAAGTAATGTCTTTCAGAAAATTAGTAACTAGTTCTCTGCAAATGGACTCTCACAAAATTTTGAGAAAACACAGTTTATACAGTTCTGTACACTAAAAAGCATGACAGCATTGATAAACTATGAACAGAAGTCTGTTGCTAAGCAGAATACTCAAAATTTCTGCGTGTGTGCATTGATGCGAAATTGAATGTGAAGAAACATATGGATGATCTGCTGAAACGGTTAAGTTCAGTTACTTATGCCATTAGGGTTATTGCAAATTTTGGTGATAAACATATCAGTAAATTAGTGTACTATGCCTGTTTAAATCTGGCATCTTATTTTGTGGCAATCCGTCATGAAGAGAGAAAGTATTCATTGCACAAATGCGTGTAATCTGAATAACATTCACTTATGAAATTTGTCATTAATAACCCATCCTAATTGAAAAATAACAGCAAAGTGCATAGCTACAACGATACAAAACAGGATGATTCTCACTATTCTCATTGGCAGAGAAAGGGGTGAATTATACTGCCACAAAAATCTTTGGTCATTTGCCAAATAGTATTAAAAGTCTGACAGATAGCCAACCAACATTTAAAAGAAAATTAAAAGAATTTCTGAGTGACAATTCGTTCTACTCAATAGATTGATTCTTAGATTTGAAGCAGTAACTGTAAAATAAAAAAAATAAAAAGTAAAAATTAATTAACTATTTTATGTAAAGAAAGCTTACGTTAAAGTGGCACTTTATGCATCATTACGAAATGTCGTATTCATGATCTATGGAACAAAGATTAATGTGTGTATGTATGTATGTACTCCAGAAGTGAAAGAGCAGTCAAAAGAATATGTGGGAGAAATGGGGGCGGGGAAAGCGACAGAGACAGACGAAATCGATATCGACGAACTATTCCACGGGTTTACAGACAGTTGTTGGTGTGCAAAGAGCTTGAATCTTCGGCAACTTCATTTGTCAGAAACGACAGTCAGTGCTTTCGAAGATGTAAAAGGGGTTTAGTCATAGGTAATATGACGGGTAAAAAGGGTAAAACAACAGTTGGCGCACGCTGCGCAAGTCCTCTCTGAAGCAGCTGGAAGTAAACCTGCGCGACAAGAGGCCTAAATAGTAGAAGATAACAAATCGTCTTTAACAACGACAGTGGACTGGGCACAAAAGCATTTTCACCTTGGGGAAATCTGAGCGACTAGATGGTTTCTGGCATTATCCATCACGTCTACAAAAATTTGTTTCTTGATAACGTTTGGAGCTCAATGAAGCGGTCTTGTCAGCGATATGCCGGTTTCTGCAAGATCTACAAGGATTGATTTTATGACTGACATCTGCTCACGTTGAAGGGGGACTATACGGGAAAAGCTGGCTGCTTTGGCCGGGCGGTTCTAGCCGCTTCATTCCGGAACCGCGCTGCTGCTACGGCCGCAGGCTCGAATCCTGCCTCGGGCTTGGATGTGTGTGATGTCCTTAGTTTAATTAGGTTTAAGTAGTTCTAAGTCTAGGGGACTGATGACCTCAAATGTTAAGTCCCCTAGTGCTTAGGGCCATTTCAACCATTTGAACCATTACACGGGAAAATGTTCGTTTTATTTTTTTTTCAAAAATTACTGCAGGAAAACAGCACGATGAGTGAAATGATGCAACAGCAGGATTTTGTGCAAGATTTTCGCGTCGATGCCCGGCCTCTGAGTCAGTTTTTTCATGGCTTCCGTAAATCAGTGCTTTTAACGACTCTTAGAGGTTACGCATAGCCTGCCAGAATCTTCTGCGATCTCTGCCAGATGCAGGCATGCTCTCCTCTCTCGTGACCTCGCTCTACTTACGACGCTCGACATTAATGCTACCTTTACATCTAGAACTGGAACACGGAGCTGGTGACTGCCCAGGTCAATTAAACAAACTTTAAAAAATTATTGCAAATAAAGCCATCTGGATCGCGCACGTTTTTTTGAGCTTACGACGTTACGGCTGCTGTCATCATCATACCGAAACTTGAAACTTTTAAAACAAAGATAAGTGTCAGATGTGCTATAACCTATGTGTAAGGGGGCGTCAACTGCCACATCAATGTAGCTGACGTCCAACTCAGACGTACTGTGGTTTGTTGCACTCTATTGTGATTTCGTGTAAGAGTTCTAGGATTTTATTTGGTGATGTCAGTAATAAAAACGTGATAATAAATGTAAATATATTGTTGACAAAAATTCACGATGTTTGCAAGTTTTATTTAGGGAAAGAATTTCCTACATTAACAAATTTGAAAGATTATTGTAAATGATCGTTAATAATCATTACTATCAGAAACAAAATCCAGTAAGATGATTGGAAAGAAGTCGTTACATTACTGATGAATACTATAGAAGATAGGTGAACCACACAGCTACGACAAAGAGACCAAGGCCATCGCTGGGTCTCTAAAAATTTTATTACGCTAAGGCGACAAAAGTCATGGGATACCGATATGTGCATATGCAGAGGCGACAGTATCGCGTACACAAGGTAAAAAAGGGCAGTGAATTAACACAGCTGGCAGTTGAACTCAGGTAATTCATGTGAGGAGGTTTCCGACATGATTATGGCCGCACGACAGGTCTTAACAGACTTTGAATGCTAAGTGGTACTTGCAACTAGAAGTACGGATCATTCAGTTTCGGAAGTCGTTAGGAAATTCAGTAGTCCGAGCCACGGCATTAAGTGCCACGGATACCTCTCACCAAAGACAACGCAGTGACTGACGTCTTCACTTAATGACTGAGAGCAGCGGCTTCTGCTCGGAGCTGTCAGTGCTAAGAGACAAGCAATACTGCGTTAAGGAACCGCAGAAACCAATTAGGAGACTGCGGCAAAATTTGGCGTCACTGGGCTATGGGAGCAGACGACCGACCCGAGTCCCCTTTCTGAAAGCATGATATCGCCTGCAGCGCATCTCCTGGGCATGTGACCATATCGCTTGGACCCCAGACGACTCGAAAACGATGGGCTGGTCAGATGGGTATTGATTTTAGTTGGTAACAGCTGATGGTAGGGTTCGAGTATGGCGCAGACCCCAGGAAAATTTGTCAACAAGTCACTGTGCAGGCTGGTTGTGGCTCCATAATGCCATTTACTGCCATTCGCGGACTTCATGTTCTCAAGCATGTTACCAGCTTCCAATTGTTTACGATTATTTTGAAGAACATTCTGGACAGTTCGACGGAATGATCTGGCCACTCAGATCTCCCGACATCAGTGCCATAGAACATTTATGCGACATAATCGAGAGATTAGTTTGTGCACTAAATCCTGCACTGGCTACACTCTCGCAATTATGGACGGCTATGGAGGCAGCATAGCTGAACATTTCTGAAGGCGACTTCCAACTTTTGTGACCTAAATGTAATTGTATAAGTATTTGGTAGCGTGAAATTTCTTCCCAAAGGACTGCTAGAAAACCAGAGTTTCTATTTCTACGATAAAACCTACCAAAGTGGAGTCTTATTGCTAGAAAGATTACTTTTGGTGGAGCTGTAGACGGTAACATTCTCCACCGTTCAAATTGGATACTGAGGAGCAATCACTTATTATCTACGTTACAGGTAAACAAGAAAGAAGTATGGGATTTAGAAGCGTTCTTTGTCTTTTCTCAGTATTGTAACAGGTTTCTTCCGTTTGATGAGTGTTCGGAAAGTCGCAATCAGTTCCTATTACTACTAAGAATTTGTCTTCGGTAGCATGACCGTAAAGAGGAACACTCATCCTCGCAAATAAAGCAGAGAAGCTGCTAGATGAGAAGTAGCGGCAACTGTTTGGGAAAACCGACATTTCTAGAAGGAGATGTGACGACTACACGTCCGTCAATATTGACATCCAGCAACGTGAGACCGCTGTGTGTAGTCGCGAGGTGTGAACGCTACATCATAATCATATGACCAATAAGTACTGATAAAACGATCCTCCACGATTACTCTTTTTTACTCAGTTTAGGATCAGGAATCTACTGCGAAACACTAGAGGTTCCAGCCCCTTGACTCAGCTACCGTCGTACAGAGTAACATAGTAGCAATTACGTCTCGCTTCTCTGTAGCCTTCGACCGCTTGCCATAAGGAGCCACGTCTGAGTGAAATCCTGAGAAAATATATCAACAAGCACCTTTCATGTAAAAAGTTAATAACTTTGGTGTAAGTCTGTTTTGTATGAGATCCACTCGCTTCCAGCAGTTATTTGAATGATAGAAGCTATCGCTCACTGATTTTAAGGATACACTAACTTCGTTTCTATTTCATTTACGTGAATACAATTGTTAATATACAGTACTAACTATTGCTGAAATTTCTATTGTTTCAGTTTCCAACGTATCACCAGAGAATGACCAAATATACACGAAATAATGGACTAACTCGCCCAAGAATAAAATGGCCTCCGGGAAGAAAACTGGTTTATTCTATGGAAAATATGTTAAAGCTGTGGAGCAGAAAAAGACCAATCTCTGCAAAATAGTTTCCTCTAGCGTTGCGTGTAGATGAACAATATCTGACATTATTCGCTTCACCGTGCATTATTAAACATCTTTAGACAAAACAATCCGTCTTCAGTCGATTTTTACGCTGCTGTAATACATCCAAAAAATGGTGTATAAATATCAATCCGGCGATCATATTCTCCAGCTGAGTGATACTAGAAAAATCTAAAAGGTGTCACTGAAGACATTCTAGGAAAGGTGTCACTGAAGACTTTCTAGGTTGCAGCGTGTGTCGAACAGGGAGAGAGGTCCACAGTGAGTGCAAGCGAAAAGCGAGCTTCAGGCGGTCGACGTGAAGTGTTCACTGACAATATTATGCGTAAGGTGCTCTTACTTATAGCGTTATCTGTCCACTTCCTCACCAACAATCACAGTTAAAAAGCTACCTAATCAACGGAAAGACTGATTCCGCTCTTGTCGCATGTCAAAACATAGTTTTAGGCAACTACTAATACCATCTTAGTGCTACGCTCATAGTAGAAGTATCTATAGTATGAATCCGGCACAAAAAACATTAGTAAATAACATAATTTGCTTTATTCAGTGCTAGGAGGAGACTTCAAAAAATAAGTTACACATTTCATTCCACCGTACAATAAGGGCGACTCAGTGTCGTTAAGAGAGTACATGTTTTGGGTTTCCTGTAGACAGTTCTGCTTCAGCACGGATAACAGGCGTGGTCTGGGGCGTTTTGTCACGGTGCGCGCGGCTCCCCCCGACGGGGGTTCGAGTCCTCCCTCGGGCATGGCTGTGTGAGTCGTCCTTAGCGTAAGTTAGCTTAAGTTAGATTAAATAGTGTGTAAGCTTAGGGACCGATGACCTCACCAGTTCGGTCCCATAAGACATTACCACAAATTTCCAATTTTTAATAGGTGCGAGGGAAATAAAGCGGCAGCTGGAAATGTACTCCGAAGTTGAAGTATTACCGACAGTACAGTTCTTGTGCTCGAACGATTCACCGTGAAATTCTGGCTTTGTATGAATCAAAAGCAATGCCGCGTCCAGCCGTAGTGAAATGGTGCCAACAATTTGACCAAGGCCGCACAGACATGGGTGACGCTATCTGGAAGGAAGATCATCGATTTGGACCAGATACGAACGCCGAAGCAATAGATGATGATGATGATGATGATGATGATGATGATGATGATGTTTAGTTTGTGGGGCGCTCAAATGCGCGGTCATCAGCGCCCGTACAAAGTCCCAGTTCCTTCACAGTCCAATTTTTTACACAGTTCAGTTGAGGCACTGTCACGAATGATGATGATGAGGATTAAATGATGAGGACAACACAAACACCCTGTCCCCGGGCAGAGAAAATCCCCAACCCGGCCTGGAATCGAACCAGCAACCCCAAGCAATCGAGGAACTGATTCATATGAATCGCAAATATTCCAACGATGAGGACGTTTACTCAGGGGTTCTCGAATATCTCCGTGACCAATGATCGGACTTCTTTGGTATAACAATTAACATTTGGATGAACTTTCCGACTGTTGTTTACAGAGTTCTGATGACCATATTAAAAAATACTATCGTGTTTCTGTGCCGTTTTCAAGAGTAGCATAGCACTCAATAAAAGTTACTTGTCATGCCATAATAATGCGTGAAGTCCACTCGAAGCAACGGTCCTGTAAGGGGAGCAAAGGCTATAGACCTTTAGACTCAAGTGAAACCAACAGGACCACATAAAGTGGAGATAGTAATACGACGGCCTGACTATCGGCTGTGTGTAGGCTCGATGTATATTCCGTGACCACAGCCAGCGGCTGTTGTAGTGGCGACGCACTTCATATCTCCTTCTGTGTTTTATTTTGTGTTTTCTCTTACCATATTTTAGTTTAATTTCTTCTATTTTTCGGCATAATTTACATCTTGAAGATAAGATAGAAACAGTTTGCATAAACTGTGTCACTACGAGGGAAGTCATAGTGCCGGACAGTCTCAGCTGAAAAATGCGCCATTTGCTGTGAGACATAGTGGAATATTTCCGCTTCAGTCCCTGTAGTTTCATGAAGATCTGATAGGTGGCGACGGCGTACATAGCCTTAAGAACGGCGTTTGTAACTGAGGTATATTCCAAGCAGAGAGCAGTCATTGATTTGTTTTGGCGAGCAATCATAACATTGCAAATATTCATAGCCGATTGCAGAATGTCTACGTGGACCTGGCGGTGCACGAAAACACTTTGAGTCGTTGGGCGAGGCGTACCTTATCACCGCATCAAAATCGCGCAAAGCTATCCTATCTCCCGTGTGCCGGCCGACCGCACACAGCTGTGACTCCTGGAGTATTGGACTCCAGCTTCTTGGTCTCCACAAAAATGAAAATGAACTGTTCAAATGGTTCAAATGGCTCTGAGCACTATGGGACTTAACATCTGAGGTCATCAGTCCCCTAGAACTTAGAACTACTTAAACCTAACTAACCTAAGGACATCACACACACCCATGCCCGAGGCAGGATTCGAACCTACGACCGTAGCGGTCGCGCGGTTCCAGACTGAAGCGCCTAGAGCCGCTCGGCCACAATGGCCGGCAAAATCAACTGTTTCTCCACCATGACAACGTAAGGCCTCTCACAGGTCTGCGCACCAGAGAGGTGGCCACAAAACTTCCTTGGACTCTTGTTCCTTACCCGTCTACAGCCCGGATCTCGCACCTTCTGATTTCCATTTGTTTGCGCAATGAATGATGCACTCCGCGGGAGCAGTACGTGGATGATGGGAGGGGCAGGGGGGTTGTTATGATGCAGCGAGACGTCGGCTCCGAAGACGACCAATAATGCTATCCTGTGGGCATAGAGTCCCTCCCAACCGGCCGTTGTGCCCGAGCGGTTCTAGGCGCTACAGTCTGGGACCGCACGTCCTCTACGGTCGCAGGTTCGAATCCTGCCTCGGGCATGGATGTGTGTGATGTCCTTAGGTTAGTTGGGTTTAAGTAGTTCTAAGTTCTAGGGGACTGATGGCCTCAGAAGTTAAGTCCCATAGTGCTCAGAGCCATTTGAACCATCAGACCCTCCCAGTGAGGTGGCGTAAGGCCGTCGCATTGAACGGCGATGGCGATTATGTGAAAAACAGGGTTTTGTAGCCAGAAGAGTGGGAAATAATACGGTGCATTGGAATCTTAAATAAAACCAACCTCCTTTCAGAAAAACTGTGTTGCATTACTTATTGAACGCCCCTCGTGTTACAACATAAATTTTTATTACACTGTCAAATCACAATGTATATGTAAACTGTGATTTAATTCTGTAATTCTACACGATTTGATTATTCTAACTATGATTATTACTCGTGTCGTAACTATAAAAAATAGTATCCCTCATAGTATTCAGACGTCAGACCATAAAGTTCTGGACCCGGCCAAAGTGGCCGTGCGGTTCTAGGCGCTACAGTCTGGAACTGCGTGACCGCTACGGTCGCAGGTTCGAATCCTGCCTCGGGCATGGATGTGTGTGGTGTCCTTAGGTTAGTTAGGTTTAAGTAGTTCTCAGTTCTAGCGGACTGATGACCACAGCAGTTAAGTCCCATAGTGCTCAGAGCCATTTGAACCATTTTGAACCATAAAGTTCTGGGAGCAAATAAGATAATAAATAATATATAGATTGAAAAACATGAACGAAGTGCTATAACGTACTCTTATCCATTTATTAATTCACCGTGCTTCGTAGATCCCAGCAAAAATCAGAATCTTCTGAAATCATGAAAGTGCAGTCTGTACTCTGGATCGAAAATAAACTATAACTACAGTGGCCAGAGTTGTTCAAGCGTACGCCATCTAAAGTTAATCAATGAAAGTAGGAGGAAAGCTGTTATTTTCAAGGCGGCCGGGGTGGCAGAGCGGTTCTAGGCGCTACAGTCTGGATCCGCGCGTCCGCTACGGTCGCAGGTTCGAATCATGCCTCGAGCATGGATGTGTGTGATGTCCTTAGGTTAGTTAGGTTTAAGTAGTTCTAAGTAGTAGGGGACTGATGACCTCTGAAGTTAAGTCCCATAGTGCTCAGGGCCATTTGAACCATTTTGCTATTTTCAATAGGCTGCTGCCTCTTCAGTCTGCTTATTTGCTGTTGACAGCTTAATATTTACTCGGTTAAAATGGTATTTGCAAAGAAAGTTTTTATTTACATCCGGATACACTTTCTATTTATTATACATTACTACTTGTTTCGCAGCTTTATAGCAAACACTGCTGCTTGCCACTCATCTAACAAAAGCTTTTAATCCAGATATTCAGATATTATAATGACTTATATTCTCCATTGATCAACAGTAACAAAGCTCTATGGTGTAAACTGAGAACACAGTTAAGTTCGTTGGAAGCAACCTTTTTAATAAGCTACAAATGTTTACGTAAATACTATTGTTTCATAGCATTTGTCTACAAATGTTTACGTAAATACTATTGTTCCATAGCATTTGTCGTAGGACACAGAGGAAAATATGACCTGATATTAATCGGGAATTAGCAACCAGAAATTTAAGGATGCTCAGAATACTTCCAATGTAGCGGACTGTTGGTAAATGATGCTCTTTCGGTGCCGCTAAATTAACAGAAATAAAGCTGAGGAACAGTTGACAAAAGTGCACCGCTACAATGGGAGGTACTATTGATAAGCACAGGTCTCATAACGGTCCTCAGGACACGACACGATGTTGATGCTGCACAGCGTAAAATCCACCAGACGGTAGGGGCTACACTTTGGCCGCCCCTGAGACGGACAATCGCGTTCTCGAGCAGACGCACACATGCACTCACTTATCCGAGAACTGGGCCCGCTGTCGTTTACAGTCCGCTTCGGACTTTCAATTTCTGGTGACCCGAAGGGGCACCAAACAGGATCTGCTCTTCCTTCCCCCCCGTGCTGCGGCTTTCGATCCACCAACCCACTTCTCTCAGTCATTAAGTGCTAGACGTATCGGTATTTACGCATTGTAAAGCGCAGTATTACTGTCCCACAAATATTCATGAGGCTCGCAGGAGGTCCTGGGACCACGCAGAGCGAGCGACCAATCGTCGTCGCTTGCGCAATTCCAGTTTTCACCCGGGAGGCAGTAAAAACCGGACGAAACGCCGCCGACAGTCGCATGTGTGTGTGTGTGTGTGTGTGTGTGTGTGTGCGTTTGGAAGCACCGCTCCGGCAGCTGAAAGGCTCTGTTCTTTTCTTTGAATTCTGTTCACCTCGTTGCGTTGGTTCTTAGAAATTTAGAGAACCATCTCAGCCATGCTGAGTCACTGTCCAAACAATGAAAACTTCCTTCTGCATGTCAACATCAACTGCTCGTCACTTTAAGCGGAGCTCACGTATGACGTCAGCACTTTTCAATCTGATCGCTTCTCGTTCGTGGTGACCATTTCGGTCTCGAAGTGTAAATGGAATATTTATTTGTATAGACGTCCTGTCTTCGTCTTAACACCTACTAGTTTCCGAAGTCTTAATGTGCACTGGTGATCATTAAAATTGTAAGACCATGAGAAGGTTACGTTAGAAACGTGAAATTGGCATTGAGACTAATCTTAGTCGATTACGGAGAGTCCTGCTATCGGCTGACGATGTTCCACTCGCCGCGAGTTGGCGAGCGTACAGGGAAGACTTGAACGAGGAAATCTCGGACAGGTGGAGAAAGCTGTGGATGAGCAACTGAATGAGTGGTTTAACACGGAGAGGATTGCAGTGCCTCGTCGAAGCTGCTTTTTTTACGGCAGGCACGAGTTGGTGTGGTGCCGAAGTATACTTTTAAACTTAGTAGACACCAGTGGAAGTCGAGCAATGTTGTGACCTGTTATTAAGCCGTCATGTCTGGTCTTACATAGAGATACGACGCTAAGCGTGGATGAAGTCCCTCGGTGCAGCAGGTCGAGTTTGCCGTTGCAACCGTAATGGGTCGGGGAATTTGGAGGCTCGCTAAAAGTGGAATACGATAGATGCTAAGCGTCTTTAATTCGTGTCGCACTGGGAAACTGTTGTGCGCCGACAGAACGTTATTCTAATGTAATAATAATTAAATCAAGACCCTACGCTGCCGATAGACGTTCATATACATCAACGGTACAGTTGAAAATGTGTGCCCCGATCGGGACTCGAACCCGGGATCTCCTGCTTACACGGCAGACGCTATATCCAGCTGAACCACCGAGGGGACTGAGGATAGTGCGACTGCAGGGACTTATCCCTTGCGCGCTCCCCGTGAGACCCACATTACCAACTTAATGACACACACTACATTCGTAGTGTTCCTGCCCATTACACTCATTACTCGCGGCAGACAATCTTACCGAGTCCCGTAAGAGTTCGGGCAATGGGTGTGTATCCAGCACAGAAGAAGAAGGTCAACGCCGGTTAGCCTTAACTATATAAAGATGGTGCCTGTTCTTTCGGACATGTAAGAAAGAAGACATGTTCATATATTATTCTAATGTTGTTGAACAGAACTGAGCTAGCTTTGCTTCTGCATGAAATGGGTGAGCATCTCCAAGACTATAAAACTTCGTTCATCGGATGATCCTTAATTGTTTAGTGTGGTTTGTCCTGCTCGTAACAGCAAAAAAAAAAAAAAAGGTTCAAATCTAAGGTCATCAGTCCCCTAGAACTTAGGACTACTTAAACCTAACGAACCTAAGGACAGCACACAACACCCAGTCATCACGAAGCAGAGAAAATCCCTGACCCTGCCGGGAATCGAACCCGGGCGTTCGTAACAGCACTGAGCATTATTAGTCTTATGTTAATTTGGTATGTCAGTGTGCTGGTTGTTTATCAAAAAATATATGTTTTATTTTCGTAAGTGTATTAAAGTCCCTTTTAAAGTATTTGTATGATTTCCATATTGTCGAGTTGTCTTAAAGCGGGTCGAGTTTATTGAAACACACTGTTGTCTAGTAAGCTTAAATTTGGAATCATTGGTCCATCAGTTTATCATCGCAACAGTTCACTAACTGTTTATTATTGGGCGGCTATTAGTGGAGTGTACTGATTTTCAAGCAAAGTAATGCTCAGTAATTTCGCGACGCCAGTGCCTGACATCACGTATATTTTATTTAAAGCTTTCTTATTTATGAGAATATTTTATTAATTATAGTTACTGCCATTTTCTTGTACAATCCTGAGCTTGGGGCTAGTTGATAGCTAGTGAAATCAATATATGTGTTGTCATATGTATGCTCGTTTTTGTCTAATAAGTATCCTGTTCCAACCTGTAATTAGTGTTCATGATACGGCAGGTGGCTGCTTTTGGCTTAGTGTGGGACCTGGCAGGGTACTGCGCCCGTCTGTAACAGCCTTTGCAGTTAACACTGTTTTTTGCTACAGCTGTTTACTGCTGTAAAAGATTGTGATAGAGAGTTGTGAATTTAAAACTGTAGCCCTTGGGTTGTGTTAGTGTACAGTTCCGAATTGGGATGTAATTTTGTTCTTTCTCTTGTGTTCAGGTTGTTCTTGGGATGTACAAGGGCAGTTCAATAAGTAATGCAACACATTTTTTTTCTCGGCCAATTTTGGTTGAAAAAACCGGAAATTTCTTGTGGAATATTTTCAAACATTCCCGCTTCGTCTCGTATAGTTTCATTGACTTCCGACAGGTGGCAGCGCTGTACGGAGCTGTTAAATTGGCGTCTGTAACGGATGTGCGTTGCAAACAACGGGCAGTGATCGAGTTTCTTTTGGCGGAAAACCAGGGCATCTCAGATATTCATAGGCGCTTGCAGAATGTCTACGGTGATCTGGCAGTGGACAAAAGCACGGTGAGTCGTTGGGCAAAGCGTGTGTCATCATCGCCTCAGGGTCAAGCAAGACTGTCTGATCTCCCGTGTGCGGGCCGGCCGTGCACAGCTGTGACTCCTGCAATGGCGGAGCGTGCGAACACACTCGTTCGGGATGATCGACGGATCACCATCAAACAACTCAGTGCTCAACTTGACATCTCTGTTGGTAGTGCTGTCACAATTGTTCACCAGTTGGGATATTCAAAGGTTTGTTCCCGCTGGGTCCCTCTTTGTCTAACCGAACACCATAAAGAGCAAAGGAGAACCATCTGTGCGGAATTGCTTGCTCGTCATGTGGCTGAGGGTGACAATTTCTTGTCAAAGATTGTTACAGGCGATGAAACATGAGTTCATCACTTCGAACCTGAAACAAAACGGCAATCAATGGAGTGGTGCCATACCCACTCCCCTACCAAGAAAAAGTTTAAAGCCATACCCTCAGCCGGTAAAGTCATGGTTACAGTCTTCTGGGACGCTGAAGGGGTTATTCTGTTCGATGTCCTTCCCCATGGTCAAACGATCAACTCTGAAGTGTATTGTGCTACTCTTCAGAAACTGAAGAAACGACTTCAGCGTGTTCGTAGGCACAAAAATCTGAACGAACTTCTCCTTCTTCATGACAACGCAAGACCTCACACAAGTCTTCGCACCCGAGAGGAGCTCACAAAACTTCAGTGGACTGTTCTTCCTGATGCACCCTACAGCCCCGATCTCGCACCGTCGGATTTCCATATGTTTGGCCCAATGAAGGGCGCAATCCGTGGGAGGCACTACGCGGATGATGAAGAAGTTATTGATGCAGTACGACGTTGGCTCCGACATCGACCAGTGGAATGGTACCGTGCAGGCATACAGGCCCTCATTTCAAGGTGGCGTAAGGCCGTAGCATCGAATGGAGATTACGTTGAAATATAGTGTTGCGTAGCTAAAAGATTGGGGAATAACCTGGTGTATTTCAATGCTGAATAAAACAACCCCTGTTACTTATTGAACTGCCCTCGTATTTAATTCGTTTGAAATTTATTCCTAATTGATATATGTAGCTTAGTCTCAAGAAAGTGTCTCATTTTTAAGTTCTATTTTGTTAATGAAGGAGAGGTACAGTTCAGCGCGAAGTGAATTACATGGTTGGATATGCAGATTATTAGCATTTCAGTGCAGCCGCACAAATTAGGCAAGAGTAACGCAAGATACATCCTACGTACAAGGGAATGTTATGCAATGGGTTTCTTATTCAGAAATGTCATTTGATTGTTGTTTGTTTGTAAGAAGATCGTTTATTGCCTCTTGTACGAAGGACAGTCCTCTACCAGCGCGACAGCCGCAGGATCGTGATCTATAGGGAGTACGGTTTATTGTTCCTCGACACTGTTGTCCACGTTGGTCGGGATGCCACTACTGTCACGAATCTGTGGGTTCAGGAGGCATACTCAGAAGGGGTAAAATACAGGGAGCGAAAGGCTGTTTACAACCTGTACAGAAATCAGACGGCAGTTATAAGAGTCAAGGGGCATGGAAGGGGAACAGTGGTTGAAAAGGAAGTGAGACAGGGTTGTAGCCTATCGTTCATATTCAGTATGTGCATTGAACAAGGAGTAAACCAAAGTAACCAAAAAAACTTGGAGTATGAATTAAAGTTCAGGGAGAAGAAATGAAAACATTGAGGTTTGCCAAGGACACTGTAATTCTGTCAGAGACTGCAAAGGACTCGGAAGAGCAACTGAACGGAATGGGCAGTGCCTTGAAAGGTTATAAGATGAACATCGACAAAAGCAAAACAAGGATAACGGATGTGGTCGAATTAAATCGGGCGATGATAAGAGAATCAGATTAGGAAACGAGACGCTTAAAGTAGTAGATGTGTTTCTATTTTGGCAGTAAAATAACTGATGATGGTCGAAGTAGAGAGGATATAAAACGTAGACTGTTAATGGCAAGAAAAGCATTTCTGAAAAAGAGAAATTTGTTAACTCGAATATAAATTTGTTAGTAAGACTTTTCGGAAGGTATTTGTCTGGAGTGCAGCCATGACTCGAAGTGAAACATGGACGATAAAGAGTTTAAATAAAAAAAAAGGATAGAAGATTTGGAAATGTGGTGCTACAGAAGAATTCTGAAGATTATATGGGCCGATCAGGTAACTAATGAGGAAATACTGAATAGAGACAAGAAATTTGTGACACAACTTCACCAAAAGAAGGGATCGGTTGATAGGACATATTCTGAGATATCAAGGTATCACCATTTTAATATTGGAGTGAAGTGTGGCAGGGAAAAATCGTAGAGTAAGACCGAAAGATGAATACAGTACGCAGATTCAGAGGGCTCTAGGTTGGAGTAGTTATTGGGAGAGCTATGTCAAACTGGTCTTCGGACTGAAGACCACAACAGTAACTGAACGCCATGCAAGATCTCAGAGTCTACTCGCGAAAGCGCCAACAATACAGACACCTATAGCGACGAAAGAAATTTCGTTTATCTACAGTGTGGCACTAAGCGAACTCAGCGGCGACAGACGAAAATTTGTGCTGGACCAAGAGTCGAACAAAGATTTCATGCTTTACGCTAGCGGTCACCTTCACGAC
Organism: Schistocerca cancellata; assembly: GCF_023864275.1. NCBI lineage: Eukaryota > Metazoa > Arthropoda > Insecta > Orthoptera > Acrididae > Schistocerca > Schistocerca cancellata. The sequence continues at coordinate 486,736,046 of NC_064628.1, forward strand.
CTCGGCTATCCGAGCACGTCACCCGGGAGACCCGTATATCCACATTCCGCACGCTAAGAGTAGTGGATTAATGGATATTAATCCACTTGCTGTCAGCCTAACCGTATTCCCGCAAGGGTGCGGATACTGTTGTGCAGCCGCACGGAAATACTGTAATGCTGTCTTGCGTATACACACTCGAAAACGACGCACCGCGGAGGATTTATCCGAATGAGACGGGAATCGTTACATGTATAGCTCAGATTTCGAAGGGGGACTCATCACTGAAGGCAATTCTGCTCCTGTAAATGAAGTTCCGAGCCGAAGAAGTGTCGGGAGACGGCACAGTCAGCGGTGGGATACCAAGAAGACAGCCCTACAATCAGGGGTGATGGCCTGAGTTGACATTTCTTTTGATAGCAGTAACACTTTTGTTGTCATCCGCGGCATCCTTACAGCACAGCAGTGCGTCGGCGATATGCTACGCCCCGGCTTGTTGCCCTCCCTGTCTGTAGTGTGATTATTCGAGGCATAAGAAGTGGGAAGTGTTGGACTCACCTTCTTGTCACTAAAAGGCTGCGGCAAGTAAACGGCAGTTTTGGAAAATCTATTTTCAACTGGGAGACCATCCTCAGACATTTTCTCAAATACTTTAGGAAGAGTAAATAGCTACTTTTTTTTAAATTTTCAATTGAAAAAATTTGAATCTGTGGAAGACAGAATGTCTGTCAGTTTTAGGTAAGTGCAGTAACTAAAATACAAGGTGGTCACAAACAGTCTGAAAAGCTTGTAAGGAAGTTGCTGGTTGGTGAAACGCCTGGTTAAATCCGCAGGACTGAACAGGTAGTTGGAATTGTGGAAAGGGGCCAAAAATGAGCGGCTGTCAGTTACACTAGAACACACATAACTTTATTTAGTTGCCCAAACATTACAGCGCAAATTTCCGAGCTTAACTATCCACTGAATATGTCACACAGTCTTATGGCTTAAGGGCACAACCTCTTTAATTTTTAAAATGGCTGAAGGCCCATGATTTAAAATACAACTATAATAAATTTTCAAAAGGCAGAAAGCGCTAGACTTTATCCTTAAATTATATTACAGATGAGGCTGAAGGCCCAAACGAAGACTTGACAAGTAAGGAATTTTAATTTTAAAACGGCTGAAGGCCCACGATTGTAAAACACAACTACAATAAATTTTCAAAAGGCAGAAGGCCCAAAGATGTATCCAGAAAAAAAAAAAATATTTTAAATGAAGCTGAAGGCCCAAACAATCTAAGACTTAGCAAGAAAGGAATTTTAATTTTAAGACGGCTGAAGCCTCATGATTGAAAAACAGAACTATAATAAATTTCCAAAAGGCAGAAGGCCGAAAGCTTTATCCAAAAAAATATTTTAAATAGGCTGAAGGCTCAAACATTGCAAGACTTGTCGAGTAAGGAACTTTCAATTTTAAAGCGGCTGAAGGCTCATTATTTAAAACACAAGTAAAAGCATCCAAATTCAAACCATAGGCTATCGCTCAGAAGTTTCCGGGGATCGGTCTGCACTTGAAATATTAACGTTCGCTTAGGGGAGGCAGGTAGTCGGCCCAACTATACCCGATCCGCCGGCAAACCAACCAAGAGATAATCAACGGACCCACCGACAGACAACTTGTTTTCCACCAGACCTGTGCACAAGGAATTAAAGCTAAAACTTAAAGGCAAAGCCACCCACAACAAAGTATGCATAAGCTGTCAAAACTACACACACGCGTTGGACAGCGACAACATGGTGAGGAAAGGACACTGCCTGAATTTTACATCAGCGGCCAGGGCAGGTAACCGGAACGCTAAAGGCCACAAGGCAGAAAATTCCGCTGGTACACATGGACTTCATATAACTAAATTACAATAAACTCCACCGGATGGTGGCCAAACATTCGCCAACTCGAACACTCGCTGTTGCTGACGGGCATACCCCCAACAGCCAGCCATGAAAACCAACTGCATATTGTGAACAGACTGCCTTCGCTAATTAAATCACCACTCAACTTTGATGTCCTGGGTCGGTGAGCCACGAACCTCGTAGCAATCGGAACACTCCCACACACTCCGATACTCCGAGCCCGCGAGCGGGCCCGGCCCACTGCGCCGCGCGGAGATTTACCGGCTGATCCATACCAACCGACCGACTGCCACACACCCGCTAGCCGGAAACTATAAACATCAGACCAAAGATAGTACAAGGTGCGAATATTGATATACACCGCTGCTGCCACACGTAGAAAGAGGAAGAACCACGGCAAAACCGCAATAAACGCGGGAAATCAAACGCAGAGTAACAGTCAAGGTTAAACCAATGGATAAGCCGCGACCATCACGGCTCGGGTAGTTTGTACTGAAAAATAACTTTTAACTTGAATAAGCTGTGGCGTGTCCGAGTTAATTATCATTGATGTTAGGCGATCAGCCCGTTGCGCGCTCAAATTCAAGCGACCCGTCAGATACATGTAGTGTTAGTTGTTCTCATAGCGTAGATATAGCGCAAGAGACTGCTCAGCCTTTGGCTCCGGATCGATCCTTACTACAGCCCATGTCTAATTTTTGGATCGCTTTCTTGTTCGATTTTAGAAGAACAAACGAAGAACATGTTCGGCAACGCTGTCTTGATGGGGGTGGGGGGGGGGGGGAGAGGGGGCGCTTGATTTTTGCGCACGAAACGGTTTGGTTGGCTAACTTCATTGCTAATTAAATCAGAAACGCAGCAACGTATCCAATTTTTTGTTAACAATTATTTCTCAGCACAACCGACCCTAATACATCCTTATGAGCTTTTGAGACTGTTTCACATCGCCCTATAATTTTTTAAAAGACCTCTCATTTATACAGAGTGTTTCAAAATACTTTTATAAAGCTTGGGGACCGTTTGCTTACCAAAAAGAGATGTGTAATAAAAATGAGTTCTAAAATACGTACCTTGAGACCTACGAGCACTTTTTCATATTCGATACTTTGAGACACGTCTCTTCTACAGCGACCTTTTTGTCTTCTGTATTTTGGGCGGCCTTAGCATCGGTCAAACGAGAAAGAAATGTCCACCAAATATGCTCTTTAAAATGCGTAACTTAATAGCTATGACCATTTCCTCAACAGAAAAAATGTGTTTCACAGCAGCGAAAATGATCAAGCCGATGATTACTGGACATTTTTTCTTGTTTTGGTTCATATTATCTTCTTCCAAAATATGCAAATCAAAAAGCTTGCAGCAGGAGAAAAGTGTTTCACAATATCGAAGACGAACAAGTGCTCATAGCTCTTAAGTTGTACGTGATCCCAACTAGACTCTGCACGTCAAAGGTTGAGATCACAATGCTGCCGCTGTTAACAGTTAGAACGCAGCTGGTGTCATTGGCCTACGTCATACTAATCTACATTGTGCTCTGTACATGTGTGATACGTTGACAACATGCATTAACTTTATTTCACAATTCGTATGTTCCATTATTTTGTTTATTATTTGGTACTTTCTAAAAACTTACAAGAAACCACAAGAAATGAGGTGGTAGTAACTAAAAAAGTTACAATGTTTTCAGTTATACATGGTAGTAATAGTGTAAACTAACCAGTGGCGTCGGTTGTTGTACGCTTCACAGTAGGACACAGTAGTTGAAGGAACTGGAACAGACAAGAGTGGTGCAATAGGTTATTGTGCCAGCAGCGGTATGTCAAAAGGACCAGAGATCTCTCTGCTTTAAAATGATCTCTCTCGTAAGCTTCAAATAAAATTGTTCTTAATTTATACAGTTTGGTATTAAAGCCGATAAACTGTCAACTACATCATGTAATAATGTGAGAAATACATTACATTTGTTTCCAGAACCTCTGTTCTCATACGAGATCTAAAAGGAGTGTAATCATTATGTCCTTATTGTCAGATACGTGACTCTGTTGCGATCGGCCGATAGTAGCCGAATACCAATGATTATGAAACAGTTCCCAAAATTAAGTTTCTGGTAGCCACCTACCCACTAAGCAGTGTCCTACGAGACGACGCCTGAGGGCAAAAGATTTCAAACTCCACCAACAGGTCGATACATCTTCCCGTCTGACGCGGATGGAATACAAAACTGGTGCGCTATGCCCATTTTCAAGAAGGTAGGCAGCGAAGATAGATCTTTCTGCCGCATTTTTACTATCGAATGCGACATGTTATGTTCGCTAAACCTTGTTTCCAGTCGCCTATCAGTTTGTCCCACATAGAAAGTGTCACAGTGGGACCTAAGGAAAATATTTTTTCTTTATAACCTTTTTTTTAATTCCAACTGTTTTTCGTGGTATAAAACGCCCCATATATTTTTTTCTAAAGCTACGGCACCCTGTCCCTAACTTTACCGTAGTATGTTAAACAAATACACTAGTTATTCCTACTGCCACTTGTGTTAAGACTGTTTTGTGTCATCCTTTTTTTCACTATGTTGTTATACATATTCTCGACGTAATTATGCTGGTAGTTCCTCACCTTAGCAATATACTGAACCGCATTCAGCTTAGCTTCTTGCACTTTGCTGTGGAATTTTTAACGACCAGCTGATGGCGAAATTAAACTACTTTTTCTTGTACTGACTGGGGCGGTTTCAAGTGTAATTTTGTTGGTAAAGGTGCTTTTCCTGTAAATCACAAATGCATGCTTCTCGTTTTAAATAGTAACATTGAAATTTAATAAGTTGACTGGTCTATTTGACTCCATATCACATGTGAATACGGCTTTACTATGTAGGCCACTGAACTTGGTGACAATTGTTTTAACATCTTTGTCGTTACCTGCAGTTAACACGAAAGTATCATCAAAGCATTTGAAGTAGCATTTTACTCTACTTGTCACGTCTGGATTGTGCCGAAAAAGTTTATCCTCCAAATGAATAATGAATATATCAGCGAAAAGGCCTGAAGGGGGCCACCCATTTCTAAACCATCTTTCTGATAAACTATATCCTCACTGAATTTAAAATAATTATTCAGAGTGTATCAAAAAGAATCATACGATTAAAAGAATCATAACCATTATATTATTTGAGATATATGCCTGAAAAACGTACTGTTGGTAAGAGCAAACTTTCGAGTTCTACTTGGTTCCCGCTAGGTAGCAGCGATCATTTCTAGTAAAAATGGTGTCGGGACAACAGAAAGCGTTTTGTGTTCTACATTTTTCGCAATGCACGTCAATTATAACTGTTCAGCGTGACTTTCGTACCAGGTATGGTGTGGATCCTCCTACAGCACAGAGCATTAGACGATGGTATGAACAATTGGTTCTGTGAAGGCAGGTCGCCGGGCCGACCCCTAGTGTCTGACACAGACGTCGAGCGCCATTGTTTCACAAGGAGTCCGCAGAAATCCATTCGCCGTGCAGCTCGACAGCTCAACATGCCCCCGATGTCCGTCTGGCGTGTGTTACGTCGACGTTTACACATGAACCATGCAAAATTCAGTTCTATGATGGTGGCAAACAACAACGTGTGGAGTTCTGTAATTTCGTTCTTGGCAAGATGGAGGATGACAGTTTTCTTCCACGCTTACTGTTTAGTGACGAGGCAACATTCCATTTAAATGGTAAAGTGAACCGTCATAGTCTGAGAATATGGGAGACGGAACAATCACATAAGTTGTACAACATGAGAGGGACTCTAAAATTTAATGTGTTTTGTTCAGTTTCACGGGAAAAAGTGCATTGTCCCACAGTTGGACACTAATTCAAACGAGTTCATTTACCAACAGGATAGGGCATCGCCACACTGGCATCTGAAAGTGCGGGAATTTTCAAATCAAAGGTTTACTGAACGATGGATCAGTAGCACTGGACCAAATGATTCAGCATTACATTACTGGTCTCCAAGGTCACCGGGCCTGACTGTATGTGATTATTTATTGCTGGGATTTATAAAAGATTCTGCTTATGTGCCTCCGGTGACAACAACAATGAATGAACTGAGACATCGCATAAAATCAGCTGTGGATGCTCCAACTCAAGACATGCTCGCTGCAGTGTGGGAACAATATGAATACCGCACTGACAGATGCCGTGCAAAGGGAATATGTTGAACACCTATGAAAAGGCATGAAAAAGAAACTTTTTGAGTTCCCCGTACATCAAGAAACGAAATTTATTGTATATGTTTATTAGTTTCAGAAATACCCTAAAATTAATGTAAGCAACTCTATGCACTCACTGATTTCATCACTGAATAGTTTGTTTTGTGTCACAAAGTTTTGCAAAATGGTTTCAATGGTGTAATTAATCAGAATGTTAGTATACAAAATACTTATATCTAATGAAACTAATTTCATGTAACTTGACACGGGCACATTTTTAATTTTTTCACCTAATTTGTACCTATTTCTCATGGAGTAGACTCCGGATGGTTAAAAAAATCTATTGAAAGAAATCGAGGCATAGCTTTGCCACGTCACCAGAAGTGTCACTTCTACTGTTAATAATCAGCCCAACAGGCAAATCTTTTCATGTAACTAAATTTGAGCAACAGTTTCGCCCACTACTGCTAAGAGGATTACGCGGCGGGCTACTTCCGAGGCTTTCACGGGCCTACAGGGGTCGCGGAGAGGAGTCTCTGTCAGGTGACCAAGAAACAAGGATTCAGCTGGCAACAGGAGCGAGGTGTCCATTCCGAGCAGAGAGGCTGAGTGGGCGCCTCCAGAGCAGTGCACGGCCGAGTGGCCGGCGCCGGCGCTGTGGCTACGCGAGAGTGCGGACAGGTGGCGAAGTGGATGGCTGTACACTGGGCGAAGGAGTCGTCAGGTCATGGGGGGTGGCAAAAGAAAGATTTTCAGGACATTAACTGGTGATGGGTGCTTGCTCCACAGAAATGACTTCAACATGCAGTCCAGTCTAGTTTCGTGCTATTCGCCGCAACTTCACTCCCTATAGCTCTGCAGCCAGTTCCTTACTTGGTGTTTGTTACTGGCACCAACAGACTTGAAAAGAGTTGGTTACTTATTGTTTTGTTGCTTCTACCCGTCGATTTGTTCTTGTTAGCGTTGGATCGAATTAAACATTGTTTGCCCTAGGTGCAAATCCATCATTTATACCTGTGAGTACGGGGATGTAAGGATAGAATAGATTAGAGTGGTACAGTTGGCCTGAACTTCTACATCTACATCTACATCTACATCCATACTCCGCAAGCCACCTGACGGTGTGTGGCGGAGGGTACCTTCAGTACCTCTATCGGTTCTCCCTTCTATTCCAGTCTCGTATTGTTCGTGGAAAGAAGGATTGTCGGTATGCCTCTGTGTGGGCTCTAATCTCTCTGATTTTATCCTCATGGTCTCTTCGCGAGATATACGTAGGAGGGAGCAATATACTGCTTGACTCTTCGGTGAAGGTACGTTCTCGAAACTTTGACAAAAGCCCGTACCGAGCTACTGAGCGTCTCTCCTGCAGAGTCTTCCACTGGAGTTTTTCTATCATCTCCGTAACGCTTTCGCGATTACTAAATGATCCTGTAACGAAGCGCGCTGCTCTCCGTTGGATCTTCTCTATGTCTTGTATCAACCCTATCTGGTACGGATCCCATACTGCTGAGCAGTATTCAAGTAGTGGGCGAACAAGCGTACTGTAACCTACTTCCTTTGTTTTCGGATTGCATTTCCTTAGGATTCTTCCAATGAATCTCAGTCTGGCATCTGCTTTACCGACAATCAACATTATATGATCATTCCATTTTAAATCACTCCTAATGCGTACTCCCAGATAATTTATGGTATTAACTGCTTCTAGTTGCTGACCTGCTATTTTGTAGCTAAATGATAAAGGATCTATCTTTCTGTGTATTCGCAGCACATTACACTTGTCTACATTGAGATTCAGTTGCCATTCCCTGCACCATGCGTCAATTCGCTGCAGATCCTCCTGCATTTCAGTACAATTTTCCATTGTTACAACCTCTCGATACACCACAGCATCATCTGCAAAAAGCCTCAGTGAACTTCCGATGTCATCCACCAGGTCATTTATGTATATTGTGAATAGCAACGGTCCTATGACACTCCCCTGCGGCACACCTGAAAGTACTCTTACTTCGGAAGACTTCTCTCCATTGAGAATAACATGCTGCGTCCTGTTATCTAGGAACTCCTCAATCCAATCACACAATTGGTCTGATAGTCCACATGCTCTTACTTTGTTCAATAAACGACTGTGGGGAACTGTATCGAACGCCTTGCGGAAGTCAAGAAACACGGCATCTACCTGTGAACCCGTGTCTACGGCCCTCTGAGTCTCGTGGACGAATAGCGCGAGCTGGGTTTCACATGACCGTCTTTTTCGAAACCCATGCTGATTCCTACAGAGTAGATTTCTAGTCTCCAGAAAAGTCATTATACTCGAACACCATACGTGTTCCAAAATTCTACAACTGATCGACGTTAGAGATATAGGTCTATAGTTCTGCACATCTGTTCGACGTCCCTTCTTGAAAACGGGGATGACCTGTGTCCGGTTTTAAGACTTTTTCATGTAAATATTGTAACTTGTCTTAGTCGATGCTGTGCCTTTTGCTTAGTTCTGTTCGAGTAGGTGTTTGTCATCAGCAATGTTTCTTGCAAGCTTCAGCATAACTGTATTTAACTTGTACCAGATTTTCCAGAACTTGTTTGTTTCTTTATTGTTCAAGAGTTAACATCCACTGGCGCTAGATCCAGTCACTATCGTTTCAGCTTATTCTTATTGTTATTTGTGGGGTTTAAATTATTTATTAATACTGTCAAAGGCTGTGAGATTTAAATGACAATGATTCTCTTATTAATCGTGACGGCAGCTACTAATTGAATTCGGCATGGAATCCAATCGTCGAAGAACTTCGTGTCCTCCGTAGCCGGCGTAGTTCTGTGATGGAACCGCGGGAAGACTATCGAACTGATATCGATGCGGCGAGTTTTCACCAAGGAGGGGGCGCTGTTCATCAGAATCGAACGCGCTCAAATAGCGCACTCGCAACGCCAAGTGAATCCACCACGCCTGTGCCGTAGGGGCCTTAAATACCAGAGCTCAGGGAGTTTTCGTCAGTATCACCTGAAGACGGCCAGAAGACTCTGCGCCGAAATATTGTCGCAGGAAGTTGCAAACATCCAGCAGTTCGCCCGAAATTTTGTGGAACACTTGTCAAAGGCTATTTTAAATACCTTGTGAGCATGTACAATGCAGTGTGTAATCCTGTGATATTTTGAAGAACTGTCTAGTTTTGTGAATTGTTTATTGTGCGTTTGATAAATTTATTCTATTTATATGTTTTAGAAATACCTGTGACTGCGCTATTTGGGCAGCGATCTGCAGAAGTGCTCATCCAGTGCTGTGAACTGGTGCATTTGATTGCAAAAGGAAGCTAACTGGACACTTGCTACCGTTTATAATTACTCTGCAAACTTTTGGGCAACCATTTGTATCTTGTTACTTAATAAGCACAGTGCAGAATTTTTTTAGTAAAATGTTTATTGTGCAAATTACGTTTATTTGACGGTCTAGCTCTACCATTCCCCAAGCTCTTAATTCACTGGCCATTTCAGTCTCATCAATGTATATTGTATATTCTTGCGTATCGTCTTGTGAGTGGAATACTACTATAACATGTGAATTTGCAGTGACAATAAACAAGGCTCTTGGTCAGAGAGAGGGGGAGGGAGGAGGAGACGATGGACAGGGATATGGTGAAAGAGGAGATGGACAAAGAGAGGGGAGGAGGACATGGACAGAGAACAGAAGAAGATTCGCTACAGTGCTTGTACCACAGACAAATTTAATATCCTCTCTGGAATCGTATGTTATAAAACAAGAGAGATTCAAACTTCTATTTATGCATTATATGTGACATACACGCACATGGACGAAGCCGCAAGTAAAAAGCTAGCTTATTCATATTTGTGAGTTATGGGACAAACATTCATTATAATTTTCGTTACCAAGGAATCAAACAGAATCGCCAAATCTACTTACTTATTCCACGGCACTTCGGTCAGGTGAGGACCTTGTCGTCTCGGTCTTCAGTACGCCTGCGCCACCTACTCACTCCCACTGCTCTCAGGTCGGTTTCCACATCTTCCAGCCATCTCACACGCGGTCGTTCTCTCCTACTTCTACCACCAGGATATCCCATCATCGGGTTCTTCGGGGGCCTTTCTTCTGTCATCCGCTAGACATGTCCTCACCAACTTAGCTTTCCCATTTTGACTGAGGTTACCAAATCAGGTTCTTTGTACAGAAACCTTGTTTCTTCATTAGTCCTAATTCTAGTCCTAATTCTCCACACCTCTCCTTCTTTTACAGGACCAAAAATCTTCCTCAGTACTTTAGTTTCCCAGATATTCAGCTTCTTCTCCAAAGCCTCCGTCAGTACCCATGCCTCACTGCCATACATAAGAACTGATTTGATTATTATTTTGTACAGTGTCAGCCTTTGTTTCTTACTCAGGTTCTCACTTTTGAGCATGGGGTATAGTCCTCTCTGTTGGCAGCCGTAATTCGATTTGCTATATCGTAAAATCTAGTCGTCCTAATAATCTCGATTTCAATTATTTAGTTCAAATGGCTCTGAGCACTATGGAACTCAACATCTGACGTCATCAGTCCCCTAGAACTTAGAACTACTTAAACCCAACTAACCTAAGGACATCACACACATCCATGCCCGAGGCAGGATTCGAACCTGCGACCGTAGCGGTCGCGCGGTTCCAGAAGCGCCTAGAACCGCTCGGCCACACCGGCCGGCGTGTAAGAGTCGTATCGTTACAGCAATCTGTTTGTGCAGTTTAGAGCCTTTTAATGTGTGTACTGGAGACATCTGTACGTTGAAAGTAGCCGTACGTTTTTTCTGCTGTTTGGTGGTACATTGTATGTTTACATCTGTAGTTGTTATGATATGCAAGCCAGCTGAACCTGCAGTTTTTCAGGATGTTTAACGTTAACCTATTCTAATATTCTAACAAACTAAACTCAGTCCGAACAGGTCTCTGAAGGCCCAATGGTACCAACCGACCTCTGTGTCATCCTCAGCCGATAGGCTTTACTAGATGCGTATATGGAAAGACATGTGGTCAACACACCGCTCTCCCAGCCATTGTCAGGTTTCCTGACAGGAGCCACTATTCCTTTATCGAGTAGCGCCGCAATTGGGCTCACAGGGGATGAGTGTATCCCGCTTGCCAATAGTGTTCGACAGCCCCGGTCACTCATCCAAGTGTTAGCCAAGCCCGACAGCGCTTAAAAAATGGATCTAAGCACTATGGGACTTAACGTCTGAGGTCATTAGCCCCCGAGACTTAGAACTACTTAAACCTAACTAAGGACATCACACACATCCATGCCCGAGGCAGGATTCGAAACTGCGACCGTAGCAGCAACGCGGTTCTGAACTGAAGCGCCGAGAACCGCTCGGGCACAGCGGCCGGCCGACAGCGTTTAACTTCGGTGATCTGACGCCCAGCGGTTTGACCACCGTGGCAACGCCGTTGGCATACTAATATTCTACATAGATGAAATCTGATGTTTTACATCCCTTGGTTCAAATTGTGTATTACAGATTAATATAGCTGGTAATTTTTGTTAAAACACAAAGATAAATACCGGCTATATTACCCCGTCTTTGTGTCCTAAGACAACTACCAGGTGCATTTAATATAAAACTGTTTACCATTTTAACTTTGCATGTGAACTTTAGTATACTTCAGAATGAGATTTTTCACTCTGCATCGGAGTGTGCGCTGATATGAAACTTCCTGGCAGATTAAAACTGTGTTCCGGACCGAGACTCGAAAGTCCCGAGTTCGAGTCTCGATCCGACACGCGGTTTCAATCTGCCAGGAAGTTTTTAGTATATTTAATTACTCATTTCATTCTGGTATAGCAGTTGTAACTCAAGTCAATACCTCCCAAAATTTGGAATCCATTCGTAACCATATGGACATGGTGGTACATAATCTTACCTGAATGGTGACTTTTAAATTCTGTAGTATTGTAGTCTATAATATGATTCAATTTATTACTTGAAAAGGGCTGTGGTGAAAATAATTTGCAAACAAAATCGATCATGATTATCATAAAATTTTACATTGTTGTTTGATAGTAAATTCCATCAACAGTATATTGCGCATGTTACCTCTCGTGGCATTGGCAATTTAACAGAAAACTGGCCTGTGCGTTACGTATTACCTTCAGTACGTAATATCTCGGAACCAGTACGTAATATCTCGGAAACGACACAGTGTTACTAGAAATAGCTCTCACTTTCACTACGTAAGAATCAGGTAGTTTTGATAATCGGAAGTAGGTCATAGTTGTTCTTATGACAGTAATAATTAATACTAAAAATAGGTCATTTAATAGCTTTAGTTATCGTAATGTTTTGTATCGTCCATAAGCTTGGTACACGCCTGCCATAAACATATTATGGCCTCCGGCACTACTAGAGCCGTGAGAGGGAGAGGGCTGATACCTTGTTTAAGAACATCTGTTTCTGGATACTGGAAGCGCGCAGCTGTTCTTTGGCGATGATGACTCACTCCGTCTGCGATAACATAAGTGTTTCCAGCTCGAACTGACATAGGAAATTAAATACATCTGTACGTAGCTGGAAAAAGCAATTACGCTGGAACACAAATAAAAGAGGCCGTCGCTGGCGCAGATAGGCGTCAGGAATTCTGAGAATCGCCGGACCTGCAAGGAGCTTAAGTGGAACATTTAGGCCGAAGGTAAGTGGAACAGACTTTCTGTCACGACCGCGTTGAGGATGACGTGCGTGAGAACAGCACCGCCGGCCCGCCGCGTCCGCGCCGGGTTTCAATTTGTTGGGGCTGCAGCCTTCCCGAGGGGGCCTCCTCGTCCGTACTGCCCAAAGATTACGCGCCTTTCACGTGTAGGTCACGCTCCACGAGCAGTGACTAGCCCCCGACCACGGCGCTGGCTAGCAGTATAGCTTTTCGTAAACCACCGCACTGCCCATAACAGCATAAGGAATAATGAAATCTCAAGCGATTAGTACTCTCCATCTCATTATATTCCAAGACTGACATGCTGCTCCGTGGAGGTTGGCCGTAAGGGCGATGGGTTTTCAAAAGTCTTTTCTTGTGTTGATCCGAAAACTGGTTACTACGATACAGAACTAGTTTCCATTTGTGTAAATTTGAATACACTAATTGTGACTTAAATCCTAGATCTTCTCATCAAAGAAGGGGCGGAGGAGAGGGTGAGGGGTTTGGGGTGAAGAAGAAGTGTAGCGAACGACGTGCGGATTCCCTGATTTTATTCATCCAATATGTGACAATGAAAGCATTTACTGACTTGCAACCAACTTTACACATAATTTGAAACATTTACGAGACTTATTCTCGCTGACAATCCTACAAAATGATGAAAGGATAAAGGTTTATCGCGAACTACATTTTCGCTATTCATGTAGTACACTGCCGCATCAAGCATGACGTTTTAATGTATTAAGTCTTCACTAATAACGCTATTCCAGACGCATTTTTCAGACAGTATTCACATATACCAGTGAATGTACCTGTGCAATCATATCGTTGTATGAGACATCGTTCAGGAGATATGACATCATAAACACCAAGATGCGTGATAAACTGTCGCATCGCGTATGTCGTTTACATTTATTACTTCTCTATTACTAAGTCTATTAGCAACAAATTTTGCAGACGGCATCCATATATGTCCCTGAATATACCTACAAAATTATATCATTGCATGATACATGAATCAGGAGATATGACTTTATAAACTCTGAGATGCGTAAAAAAGCACTCCATCATGCATGCCGTTTTAATTTATCACGTCTTTACTACTAACTCTATTCGCAACACATTTCTCAGACAGTATCTAAATATATTACTGAACGTACCTGCAAAATTATATAATTGTTATCCTTGTGTGATACATTGTTAGGAGATGTGACGCCATAGATATGGAGCTGCGTGAAAACGAAACAGCAGGACGAAATTCAGTAGAAATACGGGTGTAATACATGTACAAATATGTGCGAAATACGTTAAATATACTTGAAATTATGTGACTGTTGCGCATTCTGGCAAAGCTTCGGGTTTAAAGCTGCCCCAAAACCGCTGGATCGATTTCAACCAAAACAGATATTACTACCTGGAAAAAAATCTTGGGAGGTAAGAATCAGCAAGCCCCTGTGGGGTAGGGGTGATAGCGTGGAGACAGAGCGGCACAGGAAGAGATGGACAGACAGAAAGGGAAAGGAGGACATGGACACAGATACGAGGGAGAAGGAGATGGGCAAAGTGAGAGGGGAGGGGAAGTGTACCGAGAAAGGAAAAAGAAGGAGATGGACAGAAGGGGGGGGGGGGGCATGCGAGCAGAGGAGATGGCTTTGGACACGGTGGAGGAGGGACGAGGAGTTGGTCAGAGAAATGGGAAGGAGGAACTAAACAGAGAAAAGGAAGAGGATATGGACAGAGAAGTGGGGGAAAGGGTGGGAGCATATGGGCTAATAGAATAAATACATACACGGCAACGTAATGTACTCAGGTAGTTGTATATATTGAAGGGTTATAGCAATGCAAGCAGTAGGAAGCGGTGAGATACTGGGCTCCAGAAAGTAAAACTCTTACTGAAGAAAGATAAATTATTTGCCATACGTGTCCTCAATAGAACATTAACATAGTTTAAAAGGCAAGCTTCAAGTGAAAACACAGTTTAAAAAATACAAGCAACTCTCAGTTAAACTTAAAACAGATACAGGAACTCAGACAATGAATCTTCAACTAATTTATTACATGATTACTATTAAAAACAGTCTTTATCACGATTTATTTAACAAGGTGACCGGTTTCGACCACTACTGTGGTCATCTTCAGACCATTGAGTAGGAACCCCTTTCTGTTGGAGAATCACAATCAGTTGTGATTCTCCAACAGAAAGGGGTTCCTACTCAATGGTCAGAAGATGACCACAGTAGTGGTCGAAACCGGTCACCTTGTTAAAGAAATCGTGATCAAGACTGTTTTTAATAGTAATTATTTACAAGACATTGATCGCTGCTGTTCCCATAATGCATTCAAAAGTAATTTAATTTATTACAGATACAAAAACAGTCTTCAATGGAATTTAAAACATTTTAAAAGAGAATTAATTTTCAGTTGAAATTCAGAGTTGCCTTACCATTAACAAGACTAACAGAGAGATTGAAACTACAGTGATGAAAAGTAATCAAGGAATTGCAATATGCTTCTCGGTAGTTACGCCGCTGATTCAAAACATTGATCAATGTCGGCTTCTAACAGATGAGCGTATTGTTAAAAATTATAAAGCCCATGCATGCTAATCAGCCACTTTACTGAAACGTAAAGAAAATAGAGTTATACACATACCTTACACGTAATTATATAATGGAATACACCCAGTCAGAGGGCCCTGGAACATGAGATCTGTGCTGAAAAAATTCCAGGCTAAAGCAAACTCTGCACACCACTGCGCATGAAGATTGTACTATAGATGTATTACTGGTTCCTATACGCAAGAAAAGTTCAAATAACACACAAGACCTGGCGCAAGACCTTGCAAGAAATGGATTTCCGGAGGAGTAACCAAAAGCGTGTTGGCCTCCCACACGAAAAACCATTTATAAAACTTGTTGATAGCTTTAACAAAATGACTTTTTGTTTTACACTGACGAAAAAAAATCGCAACATTAAAAACAGTTTCGCGAATCAATTTGTCTAGGTAAAATATTTAAGTGATTAACATCGCAAAATCACAGGTTAACGTAATCGCGAGATAATACACTGCAAATGTGAAATGCTGGAACATGAATAACCGGTGTAACCGCCAGAATGTTGAATGCAAGCGTGCAAACGTTATGCATGGTATTGCATAGGTGCCGGATGCCAGTCTGGTTACTTATCACTTCGCCGGTCAATGCAGGGACGGTTAATACTGTTTGTGGATGACGCTGTCCTCAGATGATGTCCCATGTCTGCTCGATTGGAGACCGATCTGGTGATCGAGCAGGCAACATGCGACACTCTGCATAGCGTGTGGGATTACAACAGTGGTATGTTATCCAGTCTGAAAACACCGCCTGGAAACTGTTCATGAATGGCAGCGCAACAGGTCGAATCACCAGATTCAAGAACATGTTTGTAGTCAGGGTGCGTGGGATAACCACAATAGTGCTCCTGCTGTCATACGAAACTGCATCCTAGATCATCTAGTACGCAGACAAGTTGGTTGCAGGCCCTCAGATGGCCTCCTCCTAACCAATCATTGCCGTCACTGGCACCGAGGCAGAACCGGCTTTCATCAGGCAACGCAACAGACCTCCACCCTGCTTTCCAGTTAGCTCTCGGTTGACACTACTGAAGTCGCCCGCGGCGTTTGTCCGGTTCAGTGGAACGTACGCTACAGGACGTCTAGCTCGGTGCTGTCCTTGAAGTAACCGATTTGTAACAGTTCGTTATGTCACTGTGGTGCCAACTGCTGAACAGCTGTTCAGATTGCTGCTGGAGTTGCAGTACGATGCGCCAGTCACACGCCGAGTACGATTGCCCTCCCTCTCGGTAGTGCCACATGGCCGCCAGCAGCATGGCCTTCTTGCGATCGTGACCGCCGCTACAAGAAATCTTGTACAGTGGCTACATTCTTGCCAAGTCTTTCTGCAGCATTGCGGATGGAACATCCAATTTCTCGTAGCCCTATTATACACTCCTGGAAATGGAAAAAAGAACACATTGACACCGGTGTGTCAGACCCACCATACTTGCTCCGGACACTGCGAGAGGGCTGTACAAGCAATGATCACACGCACGGCACAGCGGACACACCAGGAACCGCGGTGTTGGCCGTCGAATGGCGCTAGCTGCGCAGCATTTGTGCACCGCCGCCGTCAGTGTCAGCCAGTTTGCCGTGGCATACGGAGCTCCATCACAGTCTTTAACACTGGTAGCATGCCGCGACAGCGTGGACGTGAACCGTATGTGCAGTTGACGGACTTTGAGCGAGGGCGTGTAGTGGGCATGCGGGAGGCCGGGTGGACGTACCGCCGAATTGCTCAACACGTGGGGCGTGAGGTCTCCACAGTACATCGATGTTGTCGCCAGTGGTCGGCGGAAGGTGCACGTGCCCGTCGACCTGGGACCGGACCGCAGCGACGCACGGATGCACGCCAAGACCGTAGGATCCTACGCAGTGCCGTAGGGGACCGCACCGCCACTTCCCAGCAAATTAGGGACACTGTTGCTCCTGGGGTATCGGCGAGGACCATTCGCAACCGTCTCCATGAAGCTGGGCTACGGTCCCGCACACCGTTAGGCCGTCTTCCGCTCACGCCCCAACATCGTGCAGCCCGCCTCCAGTGGTGTCGCGACAGGCGTGAATGGAGGGACGAATGGAGACGTGTCGTCTTCAGCGATGAGAGTCGCTTCTGCCTTGGTGCCAATGATGGTCGTATGCGTGTTTGGCGCCGTGCAGGTGAGCGCCACAATCAGGACTGCATACGACCGAGGCACACAGGGCCAACACCCGGCATCATGGTGTGGGGAGCGATCTCCTACACTGGCCGTACACCACTGGTGATCGTCGAGGGGACACTGAATAGTTCACGGTACATCCAAACCGTCATCGAACCCATCGTTCTACCATTCCTAGACCGGCAAGGGAACTTGCTGTTCCAACAGGACAATGCACGTCCGCATGTATCCCGTGCCACCCAACGTGCTCTAGAAGGTGTAAGTCAACTACCCTGGCCAGCAAGATCTCCGGATCTGTCTCCCATTGAGCATGTTTGGGACTGGATGAAGCGTCGTCTCACGCGGTCTGCACGTCCAGCACGAACGCTGGTCCAACTGAGGCGCCAGGTGGAAATGGCATGGCAAGCCGTTCCACAGGACTACATCCAGCATCTCTACGATCGTCTCCATGGGAGAATAGCAGCCTGCATTGCTGCGAAAGGTGAATATACACTGTACTAGTGCCGACATTGTGCATGCTCTGTTGCCTGTGTCTATGTGCCTGTGGTTCTGTCAGTGTGATCATGTGATGTATCTGACCCCAGGAATGTGTCAATAAAGTTTCCCCTTCCTGGGACAATGAATTCACGGTGTTCTTATTTCAATTTCCAGGAGTGTATGATATCGCTCATATTCAGTGAGGTGTTGGTAATGGCGTCTCTGTCGCTTTAAAAACATTCTTGCCTACCATTAACTCACCATGTCCAGTCTCAAAGGTAACTAACGATCATGACCGTTACAGCGTGTATTTAAAATAAACCGGATTTTTACCCTCATAGTGGCGCTACTAGCGCCATTCTTACGCTGCTGGTGTCGAATCTGAACAGACATCATGTTTCAGACAGAAACGCGCCTACAAACTTTCGTTTATGTCGCACAACTCCCTCGGTGATACGATACTTTTTTTCCGTGTATTTCGCCAAAGGGCGGCTGTGGAAGCTATAATAGAATCGGTCTCCAAGATCATCAGCTCAGGCTTAACGAATGAAGTCCTACCAAATTTAACATAGGCCAGTGGCATAGATGGAAATCAATTACACCATTAGCGAACTCTGCCTGAGTAACCCGCAGCCGAGAGTTTAAGGGCCGTTCGTTGCTAATCTTCAGTCCATAGTGAGACACAACACATCAGGGATGATAACTGAAAAAATTCTACACTTCCTCACAGTACACCACACTGTCTCACATGGGTTATAAACACTGGATCCGTCCGTCGTGTCCCACACGCTTCAGCACTCTGGTGTCGTCCAGGTTCGTTCAGCGCTAAAGTTTTCCTTGGCCGCCCTCGCTTTCTCACTCTCCATCTCTCTCTTCTGTTGGGTTTCGGGACTAACGAGGCGAACACAGCCACCTCTTCGCGTTTCGCCTATCACGACGCTGCGAAATCCGTTACCCAACGACGGTGTGACAAGGTCTCCGGCCGCACTCTAAGGTCAGGTACACGATCCGCTGCACAGGTCATGTGCAGGGTGCCGAGAAACAGTCTGAAAACCTTTTAAGGGAGTGTTTCAGAGTAAGTTGTGCTGGGAAATATATATCAAGGAAATAATTTGATACTTTTAGCCGTTTTCGAGTTAATTAAGACTGAAATTAGCCAATTGGGACGTTGCGCACGCAACTTCATGTGGCCCACCAGATACAGTACTAATTAGTGTCAGTTGTACTCATAGCGTAAATGATAGCGCACGAGATTGCTCAGCCTTTGGTTCGAGTTCGAGTTTGACCCTTACTACCGTCCCATGTCCAATTTTTTCTGCTGGCCACTTGAATTTGTAGGCTCAAGGACCTGACTGGCTAACTTCAATTCGGAAGCGGCGCAACTCGGAAATGACGCAACGTGTCGATTTCTTTTTTACAATTATTTCTCAGCACAATCTGCCCTGTAACACCCATACCAGCTTCCTGACTGTTTCTGACCAGTTTCAGTAGAATACGTTACAGAAAGATTCGTCTGATTTCACAACGCTACGTCTTCTACCAGAAAAAATGAAACAAACTTTGAGTGGATTTCAATTTACGGGTTGAAAATAAAAGTTTACCTTGGCGCCAGTTGTAAATTGAGGTTATGGGCTTGCCGGCAGGGGCTTCCCTGGCGCAGTTAGCTTGTTCCCTCATTAATTGTTCGAAGCGCGCCTGGTCGATAAGGCAAGAACTCAGAATCTCATTTTTCAACAGGACGCAGCGCCATCACAATGGCATCTGCTTGTATGGACGTTCCTTAACGAAGTGGTAACAGAACAACGACCCACTGTACGAGGACGATGTATGTCACATGCCACCAATGGGCACCTAAGTCGCCTGATCCGACGGTATCTGAAATTGTTTCGGTGATGGGGGTGATGAGGCTGAAGATGGGGTGGAAGCTGGGATTGTGGAAGATTCTATGTGCCTCGCATTCTTACAGCTTCCGTTGAACTACATTGCCGCTCAGCACCAGCAGTGAATGCAGTAGCCTCTGGCGTGGACGTAAGGTTCAAAAAATGGTTCTGAGCACTATGGGACTTAACTGCTAAGGTTATCAGTCCCCTAGAACTCAGAACTACTTAAACCTAACTAACCTAGGGACATCACACACATCCATGCCCGATGCAGGATTCGAACTTGCGACCGTATCGGTCATGGACGTAAGGGTATGAGGCGATTTTGACTATCATATTAATATTTGGCGTGCGCATGATGGAAGCCACAGTGAATAAGTGTGAACGGTGAAAGAAAATTTTGATCCTAAACGTAGGCCGTACAAATACTTTAAGCTTGTATGTGTGATCACGTAAAAAATATAATCTTGTAAGACTATTTTTTAAATGGTTTTTAGTTGTGTAAGGTTTGTAAACCTATGTACAAGTTAAAATGTTTCCTATGTTTCGTTCTGTGTGAGGTAGCTGCTGTCAGCGACAGTAGCTATTCCTGTCGGGTTTCACACCGATTGTCGTCGACATGTCCTGGCATTCATCACTGATCCCTTTGGGTTACAATTGTTTTTACGACCACTGTTCTTACACCACATTACAAGGTTGCCAGTGATACACTATTTCTTGTAGACACGTTGGGAAGGCCACGTTCAAGCACCAAAAAATTGGCTAGCTTTTCACTAGGTGGTGATTTTCACATCCAAACACGAGTGCTGTCTTCTGCCATTCTGCACTCTCTCTACGTCAATCTATCTTACAGTGCTGATTCGATATAACAGACTGCCATATACACACCACTCCACAGCCACGGCTTACGTCAACGGTAGAGAATGCGCTTTTAAAGGAATGACTAACAAGTTTGACATCTGAGTTACCGAATGTGCGATTGAAGAACAGCACACAAATTCTATATTTCAATCCCTCAAGGTGGAGACCTTATGAAAGACTGACGACTACGTGTTGAAATAGAGCCCGGTTGTGTCGGCCTAAACCTGGCAAATAAGAAGAAGAAGAAGAAGAACGGTTCTAGTAGTCCCTGGCGACGTGAGAAGGTGGACAGCTGCAGGACTAAGCGGTCGAAATAAAGTGCGCGTCTTAATACGACGACCAAGCTGCGGAGGTCTGGTTTTTGTGGCCGCCTGCGCCACGCCCAGTTCTTCGTCATCCGGACCTGGGGAAACCGTGGCGTCAAATGAGATCCGCCCCTCCCGTTGTTCATAATGGAAATCAAGAGCGCGCTGCTTGCATCACTCTGGGAAATATCCCTCCTAATTAAGATCTCACAAAGCTCACTGTTTGCGACATTCCTCCATTCTTCAAAGCGCTGAAGCTATTGACAGTACAGCACGGGATGTTTATGCAGATTCATCTTCCAGGTCTATGAGCAACTGTCCTCCATCTCCAGAGTGACAGGTAGTAATGTCGACTACAGGTCCATAAATATGGTGAAGATGTTAAGCGCGGCACACACCTTGGGCTATAAGCTAGCTCAATTTTTTTACTCTGACTCATCTTTCTCTCTTCGCAAACAACCTAAACATGACAGCTGTCTTACAAGCATGCGTCCACGGTATGTACGCGAAACATTTGCTCTTCACAAACGAAAAGCGTCTAAAGAATAGAAATGGTAAGTTCCGGGATGTTGCGATGGCGCTCCACAGCCAACAAAACCACACAAAAATGTACGTTTATATTCGCATCCTATTACTGTTTAAGAGCAAATTAATTGAATACCAAGTTATTGACATATATTTTCTTGTATTTCTGGTATAAACTGTTCTTGAAGTAAATACGCTACATGTGACGGGAGATTAAGGCAGAAACAGCATATAACCAGATTTTTACGATTAGTATCTATATTCATACCATGGTCTGTTTCGCATCACGAGTAGAGAGATAACTTTCCATTTCTCATAAATAGGTTTTCATTTAGTTTGTACATTGTGGCTGCGTTGTTGGTCAAAGATATCATATCAACTGTGGATGAGAAAGACCGGTGATGGTCGAACTGAGCAGAATCTGTGACCACAGAAGAAGTGGTTGTAACGTATTACTACCTTTACGACGTTTCTCATCGAGCCATATACGTTATCTCGCATTTCTAGCTGCTTCTCTCACACAAATAATGATAAAAATTCAGAAATTCAGGGCCACCACCAGCCCAAGCCCTTCCTAACCATTTAGAAAAAAAAAACGGAGATGGAAAATTATTAGTTTAATTATATTAATAATTTAATTACAAGTATGCAAATTTCTTTAAGTAGCCAGATAAATAGCACTCCATGTCGTGCATGAAGCAACTTCATTCATTCAGGATTGGAAATCGGAGTAAGTGGGTAAGATCAACACCACAGAATTTATCTTTCACGTAGATTATTTATTGTATCTAAGTATTTGGTTGGACATCCTAACTACACATAACTGGTGGCTGACTAGAAATATTTAAGTAAGAACTACATAAGAATTGTAACACCCCACCCTTCACTTATCTGGTTTTGTCGTGTGTTCACCCCAGCTAATTTACTAACAGATCAACAGAGAGTGCAAAACTGCCGCAATATCGGATTACGCAAAGAAAGGAATAAGGCCCTGTGACTCCTGATTGAACTGCGGTGGCAGTGTTGACATTAATTGATTCAGAATTGATCACTTTTAATTAAAAAGGGGTGCACATTGATGTTACATTCAGCTATTGAACACCAGATGTAAATGTTGAACATAAAATTAATTAAGAAAATGACTTGGGATTTCAACTACTTGATTGAAAACAGATGCAGTCGATTAGCACAAATTTATTTTAACTTCCATCATCACATTACATGACTCTCCTATCAGGCAGTGGTAATAAATTGCGTTTACGTGGAGTAAAGCGCGATAAATCAAAATTAGTTCCTATCGACTGACCCAGGCGTATTGCAAAGTGTGAGAAGAATTCCCCAATACACGGCCCATGAAATCCTCGTGGAAACTTTGCCGACGTGATCCAACAAATTAATGTGGCCTACTTCAAGCCGGAGCAGTGCAATATCACCGAATTCAGCGTGGCACTGCGGCGTCGTTGTGAGGACGCCGGCAGGCCTCGTGGTGTTGCAAGACTGCACTCGTCTATTCACTCCTAGCTATCTTGCTCAGTACATAGCTGAACCAAAACTTTCTATCTCCAAGCTCAATCATTCAATTTGCTAAGTCCTAAACTGCAGAGATGCTCACTGTTTCTTAGGCAAGCTGAGTCAAGAACGCCACGTCCACACTCTAGGCAAGCTGGGAACAGAAGACCCCTACGGGGACTTCTCCCAGTCCACTCTTCGCCTCGGTTTCCCCTCCAGCAAAATCACTTACGCCAATTGCAGCGCAAGTCGCGTTAATTATGTGTCGCTTCCCAGCGCCAACCAATGCCTGCTCTGGGAAGTTAACAAATACCCACATAATTTCCCTTCCTCTCAACTTCTGATATTTAGCTCCTCCCAGGCCACTCATCAACGTTAGCGTCTGCACAAAACACCAATTTTTCCGGAATTCTGACTCCAAGGAGAGTACTTCAAATTCCTTGGTCCCACGTTCCCATCGGAGGCTGGCGTATTTCATTCTGTCGGTCTTCACCTGATTTACTTCAGACTCTGTGGACCGTGAATTCACCGTGAAGTTGCTATAGTCACGAACACGCATATTTTGGCCTCTGTTGACTGCTCCACCATAGCTTTGCGCGGCTTTCTCGCATGTTTCACTGAAAACGGGACGACAAACATCTATCAACAGGCATACAAGTTCTCCGTCTGCTTCCTGGTACACCAGCATGGGATCAACCACCCACTCACTGTCACTCATCTTAAGGCAGCTGGAGGCCGCGCCCTGTTACCGCTTTCTCAGAGCTTGAGCCACCCTAAGCTGCCTATTGTCGCTTCCCTTCGCCACTCCCTAGTCGGCCACGTTCAACTCTGAATACTTCCCTGGGATAAACTAGCCTCCAGTAAACCGACGCGTTTCCTCAAAGTTTTCATGTCGTGTGAATTACTTTACATCTCCCGACATTAATTATTCCAATACGTCCATACTATACCCTCTACAACATGCATTTTGCCTTGTCAGTCATTTTTGTTCAGCCCTACTGTTCGCTCAACGTGAGTTAGGTGATCTTTAATGACTTCATGTACGGGGCATGGTTCTTGCCATCTTACAGAATGAAACAGAGCACAATTTAACTACAGCAAGAAGAAACACAGAAAATGGGGCTGGGAGACAATGATACTATCATCTCCTTTGCATTCATGCCATAAAAATATCTCAGTGGGATTCGCATTACGATTCTAAGCATGCACTACTCTGGACAGAGGTTTAACCAATGCACGAGGTTGTGCGATAATTATTCAACATACTACTCCTGCTTGTAAACGGCTGAACTAGAGAACGTGGTGCATTCCGAATCAAACTGTTGTGCTGCTTTGTAGAAAGAACATATATTCTTGCAGAAATTATAGCTCATTAAACAAGCAAACTGTTAAAATTAAGCCCATTGCGGTGCCGTGGTGGACCAGAAGGGTCATTGATTACCAAACACGTGGCACAAAATCGACAAACAAAGACAAAAGCAACTTCCACAAAATATAAGATTAAAATCATTAAAAATCATACTCGCTTCGACACACTATTCCACTCACGTATGGTTGAGGTGATCCTAACCAGCTTTTTCTAATCAGATTTACCATTTGAAATTCTGCTTCATCATTGTTCAAAATGCACAAAGTAACTTCCACACTTTTAACTCAACCACACAAAAATCGCCTATTTAAAGCAATATAATTATGGTTACATTCGGAAAAATAACTCGCTTCACACGCTTCAGTTAATCTGAAGTTCTTAAGTATTTCATCAGTTAAACATAACGAAGTCCTAACGCAACTTGGTTCCTATCACCTGGAACCCCCCTTAAGAGCTACGATCCGTACTCACCAAGCGTTCACCGAAGAGTCCCTTTTTCTTTCGAGATTACCTACCTCCCCGTGCAGCGGAAGCTTCCAGAGGGGTAGCCCTCCGTTACCAACCTCACACACAGAAACAGCCTTCGACACAGCCTTCGACTAAGATGGGTAAACCTCTCTGTTCAGGTACTGGAAACCTAAGTTGGTTGTCCTGTACTCTCCTTCAAACGAGAAGCAACATCGTCTGCTCCCAGCAGACAATGACCAACTCAGCGTTTCCCACAAAACAAAACCGAAACTCCACATTGAAACACACATATAATATCAATATTCAATAGGCCTCATTTGAGTGCTCGGTCTTTCTGGAAGAGTTCATGAACTGAGCTAAAATCAGGTAGTTAAGTGAATATGTTGTACCGAATTCGACAAACGTCTTATGAAACGACTTCACAGAGACGTTTCACGGTGTATCTTGATCTGTGAAGGTACAAGACTTACTAGAAACGGAGACAAAGGACATGCTGGCTCACACACTAGTGCAGAGAACGAGGCCTTAGGCTGATCACACAGCCACTGCCACCACTCTGCACTAACTGGTTGATATTTCGCTATGCTACACTGAGTTTGGGTGAAGGAAAGAGAAGTAACTATTTATTGCTTTTGTCATTACAGTTCACGTCTTTTCTTGAGTGGTGCTGCATCTGAGCCCACGTGATTCTCAGCCGACCAGTCAGTTATCACGTTACCTTGCTTATTCATCACATATATGCTTTTCCTTGTAACGTTTTATTTCTGTAGATGTAATGTTACATGAATAGCGTGCCAAAATGTTGCTTGGATTGTCTAACTACTTTCTCTTGTGTACTCAAATAGCGTTACGGTGGTAACATTGCAGTTATTTATGTCGTAGATGATTAGCAAATTGTTAAGATGAAGTATGTGGTACGATCGTAACATTTTAGAGAGCATGTTGTCTTTTTGATTCTGAGAGTTTACGCACCATGTGGAATCTAGCGACCACCAAACCTTTTGTATTAGCAGGCTGTTGTTAATGAGACCTTTTTCAGAGCAGTTTTTGCTAAAGACGGGTGCTCTCTTATTCTACGGAGAAATATATAGTTGTTTGATTCAGTCTCAAAATGTTTTTGTGTGATTAACTCTGTGAAAGTGAAACCATTGTGTCAAAATGCGTGTAGAATGCCAGGAGCGTGTGGTTCGGTCCGAGGCGCCTGTCACGGTCCGCGTAGTTTCCCTCGTCGGAGGTTCGAGTCCTCCCTCGGGCATCAGTGTGTTTTGTCCATAGCGTAACTTAGTTTAAGTTAGATCCAGTAGTGTGTAAGCTTAGGGACTGATGACCTCAGCAGTTTGATCCCGTAAGACCTTACCACAAATTAAAATTACCACAAGAGTTTGGTTGTTTTATAGAATTACCTGTACGTTATATATCATATAACTTCTTATGTGAGTCAGTTCATTTCTGAAAATATGCCTTAAATGAAAATAAACTTTGTGGGTTTTCTATCAATCATGAGATTTCCAATGATTCCGTATGCTCTTCTGTTAAGTGTACTAAATTCGAAATGAACAATTTTGCATATACCTGACCGTAATGTGAGTCTAAATGTCAACCGTGAGGATACTTCGCCTATCTTCTCCCATTCCTTGAACTTACTAATTTGTGTCTAAACCAGTTTATCTTCTACTTGTTTGTCACACGCAGTGCACAGCCGCAGCTTCTATCCTTTTCTTTGAAACGGAGATACCGGTTCAACTTTAAGGCATTATTTTAGCAAGAGCATCAGGACGCGTATATTCAGGTTAAAAGATGCAAAATCTTAGAAACCAGGTGATCACGACCAAAACAGTCTGTTGTACGATGACTTGTTACAAGATATAGCACTACATCACTTTTCTTTCATCTCTCTGATACGCAGAAAATCTGGTTACAAACAATATTAAAATCAGGTCGCAAATCCGCCAGGGTGATAGTTTGTTTCAGGCATGATAACGTGCAGAACAGTGGAACAGATGCTATGGGGTTGTCCTTTGAAGTTAGAATAATTACTTGGTGTTAGTTTTTGGTCAGTGAATAATATACTGAAGAGACAAACAAACTGGTACACCTGCCTAATATTGTGTAAGGCCCCGGCGAGCACTCACAAGTGTCGCAACACGATGTCACATGGACCGACTAATATCTGAAGTGGCACTGGAGGGAAGTGGCATAATGAATCCTGTGGGGCTGTCCATAAATCATTAACAGTACGACAGGGTGGAGATATCTTCTGAACAGCACGTTGCAAAGCATTCCAAATATGCTCAATATTGTTAATGTCTGGAGAATTTGGTGGCCAGCGGAAGTGCTTAAAATCAGAAGTGAGTTCCTGGAGCCACTATGTAGCAATTCTGGAGGTGTGACGTGTTGCATTACCCTCCTGGAACTGCCCAATGGACATCAATGGAGGTAGGTGATGAGACAGGATGCTTACGTACGTGTCACCTGTCAGACTCGCATCTAGGTGTATCAGGGGTCCCATATCACTGCAACTGCACACGCCTCACACCATTACAGAGCCTCCATCAGCTTGAGTAGTCCCCGGCTGACAAGCGGGATCAATGGATTCATGAAGTTGTCTCCATACCCGTATACGTCCATCCGCTCGCCATAATTTGAAACTAGACTCGTCCGACAAGGCAACGTGGTTCCTGTCATCAACAGTCCATTGTCGGTTTTGACGGACCGAGGCGACGCGTAAAGCTTTGTGTCGTGCGGTCATCAAGGCTACACGAGTGGACCTTCGGCTCCGAAAGCCCATATCGATTATGTTTCGTTGAACGCTTCGCACGCTGACAGTTGTTGATTGCCCAGCATCTGCAGAAATTTGCGGAAGGGTTGCACTTCCGTCACGCTGAACGATTCTCTTCAGGCGTCGTTGGTCCCGTTCTTCCACGATCTTTCCCCGGCCGCAGCGATGTCGGAGATTTGATGTTTTATCGGATTCCTGATATTCACGGTACATTCGTGAAACGGTCGTACGGGATAATCCCCACTTCATCGCTATCTCGGAGATCCTGTGTCCCATCGTTCGAGCGCCGACCATGACTCCATGTTCAGACTCACTTAAATCTGGATAACCTGCCATTTTAGCAGCAGTAACCGATCTAACAACTGCGCCAGACACTTGTCATCCTACATAGTCGTTGCCGACCGCAGCGCCTTGTTCTGCCTGTTAACGTATCTCTGCATTTGAATACGAACGCCTATACCGGTTTCTTTGGAGCTTCCGTGTAAATTTATTTCGTTACAGGTCATAATTTTGCCTTGTGAGTATTGATTTGGTTAATCTTTTTCTGGATAAAGCTGATTCCCATTGACCTAAATAGCAATCTTAGGTAGATATTGAGTTTTAGCCTGATCAATATAAAACATTATTCAGATGCGTCTGAATGTTCAATGTTACTCACTTGTTCTTACAATAAACTTTCACGAAATAAATTTCGAGCCTGCGATGAATTACATTATGTTTAGTAACTTCCTTCTTGACCCACTGTCCATTCCCAAGCATTCACTGCTAACTTTCTTGGCAGGAAACGAGTTACATGGTCATCCCAAAGCTTAATGTATTCCATTCATGTATCACATTGCATATATGTACTCCTTTACATTCGTTTTTGTTCCTTCTTTTCTATTTTGCATTCCTTATCAGATGGAAAGAATCCCATTTCGGTCCACCGCAACCTCGAAATTGCTCTTTTTGTATATCATCAAGTGTTCTTCATTATTTACATAAACTGAACGAAAATATGGACACCTAATCTGATTACAGGTTTACTGGTAACTTAGAAACACACAGTAAAACTGATATAGCTACAGGTGTGGTGCATATATATCAGTCATTACATCTGATAGGCTTCAAATGAATCGTCATGCATTATTGTTTTCTTTCTTAGATAATTACTGCCGCAAACGAAGAATGATTTGAAGTATGTGTTGAATTCTGAAGAACATATGGTTACGGTGGTTGATGATATTGTAAACGTTAAAGCCGGGAGATCTGTCGTAAATTTTTGTATTTTAATCATAAAAAATACTCGAAGTGAAGATCGCAAACAAATTTTATTGTTTAAATCATGGTCAGGGCTAGAACTTTTTTCCTTTTTTTTCAAGAATATCATATTCGCCGTTGGCTGTAGAAATTATTTATTTCACTATTGCAGTTTCGGCCTTTGGTGGGACATTTTCAAGTAGTACTGCAAACTATTTTCCTTCAGTAAATGTCAGACTTTAAAATCATTTGACATGTATGTGAGGGCCGAAATTGCAATGGTGAAATAAATAATTTCTACAGTCAACGGCAAACATGGTGTCCTTAAAAATTTTTTATGATTACATGTTTAAGCTACACACGAGCAGTCTTCAGATCATAAATAAGTCTTGACTAGCATAATTGACATAACGGCTTAACACATCATTATAAAATTTTTAGTGACAACATTCAGACAGAATGTGCAGGAGGAATAATTTGACGTATCGTTCTTATACAGTACTGTACAGAGGCGTGTACGGGCATACTGCAGACATCAGTTTCATATTCGCAGAAGGCTTGGGAGCAGCAGTATTTCGGAATTATATGCCGCAGTCTTGATAAGCGATGCCCCTGACGATGTACAATTCCGACACACTATGGTGGACTTTTCTTCCTCTCATAAAAGGCATTACACGTCTTCTCACATAAAAACAACATTCAAATGCGGTTTCCAAATGAGAAATTCATTCTGTAATCTTTTTTTTTAATATACAGAATGCGGACGACATCACACGTATTTAACTTGAGCGCTTTCACTGTAGGACTGATCTGTATCTCCAAGCATGTGGTACATACCAGTTTGCAATCTGTTGAATGTCATGTTGTTACAGT
This sequence comes from Schistocerca cancellata, assembly GCF_023864275.1. NCBI lineage: Eukaryota > Metazoa > Arthropoda > Insecta > Orthoptera > Acrididae > Schistocerca > Schistocerca cancellata. The sequence goes on from NC_064628.1 coordinate 486,765,801, forward strand.
TTCAATGAACTCTATGTAAAGTACGGTTCAAGTGAGCTAATAGCCGATTTTTGTGCGTGTTGTAAGGTGGAAGTATTCTGCTATCGCTAGCTTGTGCACAGCTCAAAATCTTCTTTTATTAATACGTTTGTTTGCGTGGCCATTTTCCGCAGTAGCTGTTTAACATCTGTTGCTATAGGTTATCCGTCTTGAGCCGACTGCAATCTAATTAAAAAGAATTACACCAGACGCGTTTCGCTTTTATTTATACAGCATCTTCCGTAGTTATTCTGTAAATTGGATACATACGTTTGTACGTTTTTGATTGTTTTAGGCTAAAAAAAAGCGTTTGCTTTATAAAGTTGGTCTTCAAGTTAATTACGGTGTTTCTTTACATATTCTGCCTCTTCCTTTCTTGCTAGCAGAGGTTTGTGTCCATCCACCATCCACTGCTAGCAAGGAGGGAAGGAGCAGAATATGTAAAGAAACACCGTAATTAACTTGAAGACCAACTGTACAAAGCAAACGCTGTTTTCAACCTACAACAATCAAAAATGTACAAACGTATGTATCCAATTTACAGAATAACCACGGAAGCTGCTTTATAAATCAAAGCGAAACGCGTCTGGTGTAATTCCTTTTAAGGGTAGTTGGAACGCCCTATCCCGACAATAATAAATTAAGTGACTTGGTTTCCCTGTATTTCAGTAACCACTGTAGCAATTGACTTGAAACTTTTACAGTACATTAAACTGTATGTTCTGAGTCTACCGAACTACAGTAATTCCATTTCAGCAACTCCTTTTGGAAATATAATTTTTTAATTACACGGTTAAAATTTTGTCTACCTTTTTCTGTACGTTATCCTAAATAATTTTAATGATACATAACATCATGTTTTTCTTTTAGCTCAGTAGTCTAAGGATATGTATGTTATTACTCCCTGAAAATTTGAAAACTCTAGTCGAAGTGGTTTCTGAGATTGAGGGAAAACGTAACAGAAAATGTAAATTTTCAGGAACGGCTTCTAAAGTTTCAAAAGACTAAAACTCATTTAATATATGTGCATATTTTTTTTATTTTTAGTCACTCGGACGACCCTGCACCATACTGTATATCATCCTCTTGATATTTTTCCAAGCTTTTCCTACTTTTCTTCTTTCCGACTCCTTAGTGGCCATCTGTGCTGCATACTCTGCTTGATCAAGGTGAACCTTGTCCATCCGTTCAAGTTCTCTGATGCAGTTTGCTCCAGGATTAATTCCAGTATACTGTAGCACTTTCACCCTACAAATGTTGCCATCTTTAAAAGCAACGACGGCATCACCGACCCCCTCCCCCCCCCCCCCACACACTTAAGTGTCTTCATTCCAACAAAAACATTTTTTGGTAACATTACTGAACGACTCACTGGGATTTTGAGTCTGACCATGCAGATATTTCTTCAGTAATTTAGGATTTGCCAGGTCTCTGTAAATAGGTTTTATGATATGACTGCTGATGGGATGGAATGTTTATGGCTGTATGAACTGTCTGAGTACTGGGCATTGCGATAATTGCATCATGAATCACGTCCAGGAGGGAAAAGGTGGTGTACTGGTTTTTCATCAGTTGACAGTTGTAGAAGAAGGTAGCCCATACTGCCCGCTTAATTTTCAATAAATCCTCAGTATTATTTCTAATCGCCATCCCATAATACTGCTGCAGTTCATAAATCGTTTTGTCTGTCAGCCTGTCTCTTATGGTTTACCATTAGAAAGTTTCTTGTGTTTCAAACTTTGTTTCATCTTCCTCAACCTGGTGCCCATCCTCTTCTGGACATGACCTACAATGTTAACCTTTATAGCACAGCAATCCACAGCCTCCTATACAAAAAATTACCGATTTTATCAGATATTGAAGTAATGGACGTAAAAATTTTAACACTTTCAACTAGTGTAGATTATATTTAAAAAAAATAAAACAAAATACTTACCATGTGAGTTTATAAGTGATATATATATCATTTTATTCGGAAAATGGCAAATTTTATAGTGAGATAAAAATCCGAAACGTGAAAAGCTTTTTTTTCCATTCTACCTCCCCTTAATTAGATTGCAGTCAGCTCAAGACGGATAACCTGTAGTAACATATCTTCTTTTGTTATTTATTATGTTGAAACATGTCCGATACATACGTTTCATTATCTTATTGAGAGTCTAACCTCTAAATGGCTAGGCTTTCTAGGACGTTCGTTAACTAGTCAGATAGCTAGTCATAGTTTGCATTGTTACCCATGTCATGATACACGTGTTCCTCTCTTACAGACGGAAACTTAGGAAGTACATGCTATTGTCCCCACAAAATTCAAATTATCGTATGAGCTTTCTGACCGGGAGACATCATCTGGGATTGTTCGGTCGCCTAGAGCAAGTCTTTTTATTTGACGCAACTTCGGCGACTTGGGCGTCGATAATAATGAAAACATGATGAGGACAACACAACAGCCAGCTCTCGGGCGTATAAAATCTTAGACCCGTTCTGGAATCGAAAGCGTATCCCCTCTCCCCGGCAAGGCAGTCAGGTGTGCTGACCATTCAGCAACGAGAGCGGACGTTTATGCTATTACAATTGTGAGTGTCGTTCACTAAAAGCAACATTCGCAATATTTCTGCTCCTCGATCTGCCTGAAAGTGACAAGGACAACGATACCAACTGTGACAAACTAGCTAATCAGTTGAGGCACTGACATAGGAAAGCTAGTTAGTCAAAACTGATATTTTTCAGATTTTTTCTCGAAAAGGTAGCAAGACATTTCGCCAGTTGCACAAAATCAGCAGACTGCCAAAGTTGTGAGCGGCTACGTTCTTACAAATGATGAAAGACGATTAGTAACATTACGTGAGCTGGCATGGAAATGGAACTAAGTCAACAAGCCACCGAGTTACCAGCGATTACTCTGTGACCAACCCGTTCATTATTGTGTTCTTGATTCGGTATTAATGTTCCTAGGAGTTGTCAATATGACAAATTGCCTACGAAATCAGTTCCATACAACCTGGTAAGTCATATTTTCCGTCTGAGGTGAAATTTATTTGATTACATTCAGTGGTAATTATAACTTTTTTATTTTATTATGACTTAACTGATTTGTATAATTCTCTGTGCAGGCTTCTTGAAAACGCAAATATAGCTGCCGTAGTTCTGAAGAGAATGACATACGGAAACTTCACACAGAGTTTTGGAACCAAAATTGTAAATGTCAAGGTAATTTTCTTTTTGGTTTAATCAATACAGAGTAGATAATACAAAGAAGGCTGTGTAATATCGACGATCCTGCTTTGAGCAGTAGTTTAGGATGGTTTTAGTGACTTCAATCTACGGAATGGTAAACAGTATGGTTGATAGTGTCAGTTTGAAATTCCTAGTTTTGGGGCATTCATACATGCCTAGTGCCGATATTTCGGCATAATAGAGAAGAGGAAGAAGGTTTCACAACTAACGACTCCTAACGAAATAGCTGGAATGATTAGAGAAGCATAGAATGTACAACTACTCAATGTCATAAAGATGAAGGAGGAAGACTTCTATGATTTCACCGCGATATGCGATACAATATTGTATACAGCACCAGTCAAGATCAGGACTGTTTCTTGGATTAGGACTGTGAGCGGTAAGTTGCGAATACAGAAGTAAAAGATTCGTTCAATGAAATGGTACCATGATGGAGGGAGAACAACATTTTGAAAGAGGGTGAATCTGTCAAGAAATCTCTGCAGTTCGTTCTCTAACACCAGCTGGATGAAGGCCCATCATTAGTGATACTAAAAAAAGACCTTCCGGCGGTGTTGGACTACATGGACATCAAATATTATGTATTATGCCGCAGTCTTTGTACATCATAATTATATTTCTTATCCAAATGTGATAGCTTCCCATAAATGTGTTTGTTAAATTAATTTGGAGTTTCTGTAATCACTTTGCTTTTTGAATACAACTTCGTATTTCGTAGTGTCAAAACCATGTTTTGGTCTTCCCGTCAAATCCTATTTTCACGACTTACTCCCTTCCCCATGTCAACGCCTCAATTACTGGAAGGCCCTGCAGATCTCTAGATTCAGACCTCCATTCATGATGGCACAAATTTTACGAAACGTATTTGGAACGAAGTAACGTAGCTGTGTAACAGATCCGGGTGTTCAAAAGGGTGGGGTACCTCAAACTGCTTGTCGTTCCTTCTTGACCGTGCGCCCTGTCCACACCACGCACCTGGCAATCCCGCGGCGGTCGTACTGTTCTGGCTGCTGCTGGCTTGCCTGAAATTATCTATCGAAATATGCAAGCGAGTCAGGGGAGCCACTCAACGTTAAAACACAACACTGTCCTATGTCTGGTATGAACATCTATATTCTGAGACTATATGGAAACCACAGGTTGCACTGTCTTCACTCTAAATCGTAAATGTTTTCCCAATTAACAATCTTGATTATTATCTGTCCACAATATCACTCAGACGAGCGTACGCACAACCGACACGACGCGGGTGATTGTTGATGATGCGGAAGCCGAATGATCGAACGGAAGTTCTTACGCTCGTCACACATACAGATATCTGGTATCCTTGACACTAGTAATGATATAACACTGTTCGTAAGTTTAATTTTTCAGTTCTCAGTTCTCACTTGTACGAGCGTGCGCGTAATCTTCGCGGCGTGGCTGATTGTTAATAAATGCGGAACGCGATGACCGGACTCACGTTCTCACGCTCGCTACAAGACTCTGGCACTTGAGTGCACTCGTTTGTGGTAACTAATTTTTACTGTTTCACATCAGTTCATTGTGGGAGACCGAACACGGAGCGGATGATTGATGCTGTGCGACACGCAACGAGAAGATACATAAATACGTTATTGACGGTATTGCTCATTTTTTAATTACTTCTTGATGCACTTTCCTCTGAATCATTTGCATATTTCATCACTTTACTGTAATATCACTTGTAGCAACACTTCAACTTCCATACTAACAATGCCTCTCACATGCAGAGCTACACACTACACAACATAACAGTACCGTGTCCCGCGCTCGACTCTACAGACGCGGCTCCCCGCAAAGATATTCCGCAACCAAGCCAGCGACATGACAGTACGCTTACAGCTGGTTGTCCGCTGCCGACCGCTGAGGTGTCGTTTTGTGTGTTGGTGTGGACGCGGGTCTTGTATGTTTGCTGATCGGTGACGATACCCGGCTGTGATCCTGAAAACAAAATACCTAACATCTATTAGGTGTATGGTTCGAGATATATCTGAAGTTGGGACAGGCAGTCCCGAAATTTAAAAAAAAATGCTTCTTTACAGCCGGAGGATAATTTATTTATTATTGCAAATAGTATAGGAACGTTTTGTAGCCTGAACAAACAGGCGGAACCCAGTTCCCACAGTAGTTTGGTTTCCATCTTAAGTGGCGCACTCTGTACCAAACGCGAGACCAACGGTTTCCGGCACCTGGTACAGCATACGTGGGACCGCGAGCGACACGTGTTACAAATGGTCCCGCGGCGGCGCCTGGGACCACAGGCGTCGAAGCCGGCCGGGGTCTTCTGCCGCGACCATTTATCACGGCATTGTCTAAGTATTGCGCCCTCTGCGTTTATCTTCCTTATCGCACGCCAACTCCGAACTGTTCACTCGGAGAATAACCACCTGACACCCGGCCCGTAATAAATTCCCGTCGCGCAATCTCCTGACGTGTGTCTGGTAATGTGTCATATCCACAGCATGATAGTGTAATTTAAAAATAATATACGTGAAGCGCGGGCGCGAGGAGGTACGGGGCGAGACGGGCCGAGCGAGCGGGCAGCGCGTGTTCGTACAGCCGTCCGCGTATGTAAATCTAATAGAGGGAACACGCTGAAACAAAGAGCTGTCCGGCCCGGACCGGCGCTGGCGCTCAGGCCGGGTGTGGGTGGTGGGTGTGGGTGGTTCCCGCCAGTCAGGCCGCATTACGCAGCAACAAACTCCCCCGCCGCCGCCGCCGCCGCCGCCGCCACCGCCGCCGACGCTCGGGAATTGACGTGCGCGATGAAAGGGCCAGAGATCGAGAGCACGCCCTGCCGGCCGGCGGATGGGGCGAAACAAAAGGAGGAAACACACGTCAGGGGCCAGGGAGAGGGGGGATGGGGGGTGGGGGGGTCGGAACCCTGCTGTGCTACCTTAAATTAAAATAAGACTACGTTCACCGCCGGGTCTTTCGTCATTTTCTAACATCATGCGTCTGACCCCCGCTGACGTATGGAACGCTCGTAACGTGACAGTCCCACGTTTGGTTTCTATCCTCTGAGAGACGAGAATTACTTTCACACATTAGGCATACTGCTTTAGGAAAACGCAGCGGCCTTACTGTAAACTTTATTACGTATTTCCAATACAGTCCACACATATAGTATGACGAACGGTTTCGACATATTACCAAGTCATCATCAGAAGACTTGTTTAAAAATGTTCAAATGTGTGTGGAATCTTATGGGACTTAACTGCTAAGGTCATCAGTCCCTAATCTTACACACTACTTAATCTAAATTATCCTAGGGACAAACACACACACCCATGCCCGAGGGAGGATTAGAGCCTCCGCCGGGACCAGCCGCACAGTCCATGAATGCAGCCCCCTAGACCGCTCGGCTAATCCCGAGCGGCAGATCTGTTTAAAAAAGAAGAAAAGGGAGATGGTAAAACACCAGCAAACAAAATGACAAACCAAAATAATTTCTACACCCAACGTAGCCTCCTCGGAGACTTAAATTGTGTGCTGAAGTGAGAATCCAGCCTGGGACCATTTCCTTTCGTGGGAAGTGCTCTCCATACTGAACGATCTTTTTTTCTTTTTTTTTTTTCTTTTTCTTTTTTTCCTATCCTTACTTCACATCCCTCGCTTGCCAAAATCGTCTTCATCGGACTCGACTTCTTCGGCCATTCTAGACTTTTATTTGTTATTGCATATAGATTGTTGAACGCCAACAGCCTTGCCGCAATGGTAACACCGGTTCGCGTCAGATCACCGAAGTTAAGCGCTGTCGGGCTTGGTTGGGTGACAATCCGGTCTGCCGAGCTCTGCTGGCAAGCAGGGTGCAATCAGTCATTGTGAGGCAAACTGAGGAGCTACTTGATTGAGAAGTAGCGGCTCCGGTCTCGTAAGCTGACATACAGCCGTGAGAGCGGTGTGCTGACCACGTGCCCCACCATGTCCGCATCCAGTGACGCCTGTGGGTTGAGGATGACAAGGCGGCCGGTCGGTACAGTTGGGTCTTCCAAGGCCCGTTCGGACGGAGATTAATTTTAGCTTACAGGTTCTTGAACAGTATATCCAGCATCCACAGGAATAAGTTTCCACCAGTGTCGACGTGAATACTTGTCGACACGATTCGAGATTGTTGTAATTAAAAGAATCTTCTCTTAAAATGAAACGAACTGAAACTTACAATACCTTAATAAGTTCAATTCTGGGTTATGCGGAACACACCTTTTGCGACTTGAGTCACTGGCCTCCCTCACAGACCTAAACCACGTGTACGTCCTGCTGTCTGACTGCAGAAAATTGTCCCTGATGAGTGAGCTGCAATCCTGCTGCTTCGTGAACCCCTGGGACAGACATCTTGTTCTTGGCCTTTACCAGTAGATGCAGGGGGATCACTGTAATGCAGAGACGGATGTGGAAATCGTTTTGCTCGCTAACAGTGTACGACGGAGGCACTAAAGCTGTTTCGCAGTGTTTCGCACATTCCTTATGTAAATTTAAGTAATACTGTTAAACGTCAAACATTTCGGCTTTCTTCAGTGTTTTCCCTGAGCCTCACTGAAAGTCAGAAAAGTTCACGATCTGTTACAATGCTACCAGCAGTCCACCGAATCCATCTTTTTTATCTTTCAGACCTACTAATGAGGTTTGTTGATGCTCGATTTGTACCCGAATAAACAAGGAAGAGATCTTCTGTCCTTATCCTTTGCAGAAGTGCTTTATATTTCTTGAAATCCTTCAATAAACTACAGTCTTCCACTCACCCTTCCGCGACGTGTGTTTAATTTCATGGTTCGAGTTCATTTCTCCTGAAGGAGCCCCACAAATCCAGTCAACATAATATAGTAAAGGAGACTTGTATTATTGCAATGTAGTGTTACCAAACTTTTCTTTCTATACGTGTTCACGATCAGATATTTTCTCATACTTCATGATATCAGGTGCAAATATCGTCTGTTTTACTATGTTATTTTCTTTTATGTGAACTCAAATAAAAATGATATTCGTACAACTGTCTTTAAATACTACTTCAGTTAATAACGCGACCGATTCACGTGATCCGTGAAGACATAAGTAAAGAACACTACAGCTATTAACGTAGTGTATTAGGAAAAAAAGATTGGGTTTTACGTTCCGTCGATATCGAAGTCATTAGAGATGGAGCACATGCTCGGAAAGTGTCAAGGATAGGGAAGGATTTCGGCTGCACCCCTTCAAAGGAACCTTCCTGTCCTTTACATGGAGCGATTTAGGTAAATCACGGAAAACCTAAATCTGGATGGCCAGACGCGGTTTTCGAATGCGAATCCATTGTGCTAACGACTGCCTCACCTCGCTCGTACCTTTCGGGAGAAACGACGGCTTCATAGCACACAAGATGCAGATTTCCACAACCAATGTGTTGAAGAGCGTAAAGCAGAAATTTGGGGTACATTTATTGTTGCCAAAACCAGTACTAAGGTCGGATTCCACACTGCGGCTGTTACCTACTACGTCATCGTTCGTGCAGTATTTTCCTGGTTAGATGGCATATTCCAGAGTTCCTTGCTTACAGCAATTTCTTGGAGGAAGCACTACATTCTGTCCCTGTTCTAATCTCAAAACAGCTATCTCCCTCCTCTTCCCCGTATGGTTCAGGCACACACACACATACACAGACACACAGGTACGCGCGCGTAAGCTAGTACCAACAGTTAGCCACCAACATTATGAATGCTGCCTATTAGAAGATGTCTTTCGTATCATTTATCTTTACGCGAGATATAACTCGCTGGCGATGGGCATAGATTCTCTATGTACGGCACGGGTTTCGGCTGCTTGGAATGCCCAGTCTTTGGCTGTTTACTGAAAGTGTATCTACATGCTGTTCGTTGGAGGTAGTGCCTGACTGACCTATCCTGTGTAAGGACGGTTGAGATGACTGAGAGATAAAGCATTTTTATGTTTTAGGAACTGCTGGGGCTAGATTTATAGCATGGTTGCTACCTGCATTTTTCATTGTTACGTTGGCTCAAATTCGAAGACTTTGTCTACAGTTTCATTTCGAGGATCATTTTTGTGTTGCAGCATACAGGAATTTATGGTGAGAGCTTGGTTTCAAGCATGCTTTGCGTAATATCTCATTTTGCGAGGTCTTTCAGCTTTACAATTGTGCTTTATTTCTGTCCGAATTTAAACCCGTTGTTCAAAGCGAGAGACTTTGTTCCACTTTCAAGGATCAATACCAGAAGCCCCTTATAATTTATCATGCTTTTCTTGTCAGGTCCCACGTGCTGATTTACTCGTTGTCCCGAGTCATAGTTTGCTTGAGTACATTTAATTCAACAGTTTCTGCCATTCAGTGAAATAGTCATTTAGACAAGCTGTTATCGGCAGATTAAATAGTTATTTCTTTGTGTACATACTGCAGCAAGTATAAGGCAGGTCTGAGCTGCACAGAACTTCGAGATAAGTGTTTATCACGTGGTGAGAGTGGCTATTGTAATTAATAGCTTTTATAAGTAGATGTGAGGCAGTGCAAAGGAGTTTACATCTCCACTGTACGCACCGTACCTATAAGGAAGGATCCAGTATACTTAAAGCTTGTATTAACAGGTTTGGGTGTGTTGATCGTAATCAGGTATTACTTACGCATATGTATGAGACCCATATCTTTATCGTAAAGCAATGAAAGTGTTTCCTGTTTGCGATCATATCTTAAAAACTCAGATCGCGTTAACATTCATTCATGAGTCAAAATTTTGTGTCGAAGGGGAATACTTTCAGGGCGTTGATATTGAAGGCCACCAATTATGCACTCAGATTTAATTTGAAGACAATAAGAAGGCTTTAAATTTTCATCAGTGAATCTTATCACTGATATCGTTTCACGCTGAATTTTAATCCCACTCCATAATCTTTTATTTCCAACATTGTTTCTTCGATATACAGGTTCGTCAGGCGGAGAGAAAGATTTTATCCCTGCCTTACGCTCTTTTTAATTCCAGTACACCTCTCTTGGTCTTAAATGATCCTCGTCTCTTCCTGTACAGTACACATATTTTTATGAGAATTTAGAAAACCTTATATTTTACACTGATCAATGCATTTTCTACATCAACAAATCCAATGAGGATGTCTTGACGTCCGGCCACCATTATCAAGCACAAAGTCCAGTTGCTTCTCAGCATCCTTTCAACAAGTCAGATACGGTTTATTTGGGCTTCATCACAACATAATCAGTATGAAGTTTCTTTTCTTTCCAGATACGTGATCTCTAACGTTGCCTCTGTGTGACCAATTAAAAGAAATCACGCTGCTAATACATAGCTCATGTCTCCAGATTATTGCTTCTCAAAGATCTGTCCTTTAAAATTTTCCCATACGACTGATTATGCTTACATAATTTCAACAGTAGTTTTGTAACCTCAAGGTATAATACTGAATATTCATGAATCTAAATTTTTCCTTGGTCTTTTCTGCACAATCTCATTTATATTCGGTCTACGAAATGGTATACAACTTAAGTTTTGATGAAAAATTTGCAAAGATTCTTGGATAGAGAATTCCTTCGTCCATTCCAATGTCAACCTCATCATCACAACTACGACCATACGTCTAATACTAGTCTAAAAAACTGTCACATTACGTTATCTACGTTATTAGGCGTTTTTCATTGCATAGATATGTTCTACCTTATATTCGTGTGTACGCTACCCAGTGCTCTCGGCTTCTACACTTCAATTACTATTGAGAAAGAAAATTTTAACTACATAGTACATGTTCTTTTTTTCGTTATATGTGTTCCAAACAGTATAACGATGTGTCTCCATTCTAAGATTAGATCTACCGTCCAGCGAGATTCTTTAAAAACAGCCAAAGATCTCTTTATTTTACTTTCACGTATCGACACTTGTTAAGTCTACTTTTGTAACTTTTCCTCACATATTAATGGTTTCGTCAGTTGTTGTAGAAGAACAAGTTACCTACAAATGAACAAGTACGGTTTGAACCTGATGTCTCGGTCTTACAGACCATCATGGCATTGCAAATTAAAGACGTCTTCCACTGAAGTTTCTAAATGAATGGCATAACTGCACATTAATAGGGAATCACTCAAGATTTCGCCCTGAACATAAAAGCGACCTACAATAAGCCTGTACGATCAAAATAGATTGGATGCTAGATATCTGAAATAAGTAAATTCGTTTTTTTATTGTGCCTCCCCAATTGAACTTATTTTGTATTTCAGTTTATTATCAAAAAATTGTTCAAATGACTCTGAGCACTATGGGACTTAACTTCTGAGGTCATCAGTCCCCTAGAACTTAGAACTACTTAAACGTAACTAACCTAAGGACATCGCACACATCCATGCCCGAGGCAGGATTCGAACCTGCGACCGTAGCGGTCGCGCGGTTCCAGACTGTAGCGCCTAGAACCTCTCGGCCACTCCGGCCGGCTGAGTTTATTAACTCTTAGGGGGCATTACATAAAGCTTTACTGGACGTCCTTGGAGAGAATCATCAAGTTTCTATCTTTTCCAGGTCGACTTCTGTAGCATCCCGCTTTCCCGACAACTACAGGAAGCTCCTCGTCGACTCAACAAGGCTCTAACGACACCTGCAAACGCTGTCGCCTCCTCAATGGCGGCGTCCTTCCGAAGGCGCGCGCGCTCCGTCCGCTCGCCCACGTACCTCTGCAGGCGCCCGCCTCGGCTTACAGATACGTGCCGAACTTACAGACGACTGCTGCTGTTACGGTGACAGCGTGTCTGAGTTTGTAAATGCTAATACTATTTGACTGGCTGCCGGTGGCAGGTGCTGAAACGCTGTGCGTTAACATACGACGCGAGCAAACATCGCACTAATGGGACCTTCCGTTCTATAGGCGGATCACATTCCTGCATTTAAAGTATTGCGTATTTCTTTTAGCATGGTACAAGGTGAAATGTTGGAACACGTGAGGCAATACTGACCTTACGACTTATCTTAGAAGAAAGATTAGGGAATGGCAAACCTACGTTTCTAGCATTTGTAGACTTAGAGGAAGCTTTTGACAACGTTGACTGGAATACTCTCTTTCAAATTCTGAAGGTGGCAGGGGTAAAATACAGGGATCTAAAGGCTATTTACAATTTGTGCAGAATCTAGATGGCAGTTATAAGAGTCGAGGGGCATGAAAGACAAGCAGTGGTTGGGAAGGGAGTGAGACAGGGTTGTAGCCTATCCCCGATGTTATTCAATCTGTATATTGAGCAATCAGTAAAGGAAACAAAAGAAAAATTCGGAGTAGGTATTAAAATCCATGGAGAAGAAATAAAAACTTTGAGATTCTCCAATGACATTGTAATTCTGTCAGAGACAGCAAAGGGCCTGGAAGAGCAGCTGAACGGAATGGATAGTGTCTTGAAAGGAGGATGTAAGATGAACATCAACAAAACCAAAACGAGGATAATGGAATGTAATCGAATTAAATCGGGTGACGCTGCGCGAAGTAGATTAGGAAATGGGACGCTTAAAGTAGTAAATGAGTTTTGCTCTTTGGGAAGCAAAATAACTGATGATGGTCGAAGTAGAGAGGATATACAATGTAGACTTGCAATGTGCAAGGAAAGCGTCTCTGAAGAAGAGAAATTTGTTAACATCTGTGGCGTCGCAACTAGAGCGCGATCGCCCATTTGTCTATTAAAAGCTTTACTTCAGAATGTATGTGGGCTGCAATGTAAGCCGGTAGAGTATTATACGGTCAGTAACGGACGAGTTGTGTCCTGCAGACTAACGTCACGGCCATCTGTTGCAGCTGCGCGTGTGAAAGCAGTGGAGTAGTGCTGGCAGGCCACTTACATTATACGAAACTAAAAATATTAATAACTAATAAAGGAATAACCTGAGGAACGTCATATTTGATGTACATCCGTCTGTTGTGAAAACAAACAATATTTCAAAGTCTCAGATAAAAAATAGTTGTATTTTGGAAGTTTGTAAATTTCCATAAAAAAACGTAATTTTCCGACAGTCAAGGATTTAAATAAATACAGTGATGCAATAGTTCACCTTCAGTGACTATGTACGATGATCTGATAATACTTTCAGTGTTCATATATAAATTTGGAAAGTTTTTAGTTTCAGAAAACCTCTGTGACTTCTGTAATAATTATTTCAAAAATTCTAAGTAAATATGTGTATTGTGTGTTAGGGTGCGTGTGAATGAGAATGCGTGCTTGAGAGTATGTGGGACGTTTGGCATTATTAAAAATCATTCATGTAATTCTCCACAAGAACTGGCAAGTGTTCCAACTCTGTAACGTGGGAAGGAATCCACTAGTGGTTCCCCTACTAGTGAATGTCGGATGTCCAAGTATGTATGCTTATGTATAAGACATCCAGAACATTCGGGACTACATAATAAATTTCCAGATATAGAGTAAAGCTTATAATTCATTTTGTTTTGTTTATTTAATTAGAGAGTTTTGTGTTACTTAATTTGATGACGTCAATGAGCCTAGAGAAGTGGTTACTGCTTGCTAGATTTTGGCGCGAGCCGTGCCCTAGAAGTGAGTTCTCATTGGTCGTAAGTGCTGACAGCCAATGAGAAGCGAGACGGTTGGCCGCCTAGCGAGTAGATATAGTTTTGAGTGTGGGAGAGTGAGAGGGGAGTCGCGAGCTAGCTTTGATTGGAGGCAGTTACGCTGGATGTGACTTTTCGCATTATGTGTAAGATGAAGTCTTGGGATGACTTCCGCGTTATGGTCCAGTGCTAATGGTATCTGGTAGTGATCAGAAACTGTTCATGAAAACTTTAGAGTGTTGTGATAATTCGTTCCGACGAAAATCGCGAGTTGACTTTGAATTATATAGCGTGGCGGTACTGAGTATATTCTTACTGAGTATTTTATGGCGAGCATAAACTTTTACTAAAGACAACCACTGAATATCGTGTGCAGAAGTAATTGGCCGACCATTGACTGTGTTACAAGTAATTGGTTTCGGAATTTGGGAAGGTAAAAGTTCTGTCTGTTTTAGGTATGGTGATAACTGTGAGCAGAAACTTTAGTAATTTTAGTAAATGTGGGCTGATGATCTTGCTTAACGGCAATAAAGATCTATTGAAGGTATAAATTTGAACTTCATGTTTAAAGTTCGAGAGACATCCCCTTTCCGAATCATTTCTTTAAAGTACATAGAAAATTTTCAGCAAATTTTACTTATAGCGGCCTCCGGCGTGTAGCTATGAGGATACAGCTTCCTCAACACTGCTTTTCTGTGATCTCGTAAGTATCTGCAGTCAGGAGTTTACGTGCGTAGATCTACCGCTGTAAAGAGGTAGGTGAACAAAAATTATAAAATAAATTGCATTGCAGCAGCAACGTATAATCCGTCGCAATTGGTGCATTGCACGCACGCACGTAAAAATCCGTCGCACATCGAGTATAGATTTAAGTGTCAGGAAGTTGTTTCTGAAAGTATTTGTATGGAGTGTAGCCATGTATGGAAGTGAAACGTGGACGATAAATAGTTTAGACAAGAAGAAAATAGAAGCTTTCGACATGTGGTGCTACAGAAGAATGCTGAAGATCAGATGGGTAGGTCACATAACTAATGAGGAGGTATTGAATAGAATTGGAGAGAGGAGAAATTTGTGGCACAACTTGACTCGAAGAAGGGATCGGTTGGTAGGGCAAATTCTGAGGCATCAAGGGATCACCAATTTAGTACTGGAGGGCAGCGTGGAGGGTGAAAATCGTAGAGGGAGACCAAGAGATGAATACACTAAACAGATTCAGAAGGATGTAGGTTGCAATAGGTACTGGGAGATGAAGAAGCCTGCACAGGATAGAGTAGCATGGAGAGCTGCATCAAACGAATCTCTGGACTGAAGACCACAACAGCAACAACAAGACAACTTTA
This sequence comes from Schistocerca cancellata, assembly GCF_023864275.1. Taxonomy (NCBI): domain Eukaryota; kingdom Metazoa; phylum Arthropoda; class Insecta; order Orthoptera; family Acrididae; genus Schistocerca; species Schistocerca cancellata. The sequence continues at coordinate 486,780,941 of NC_064628.1, forward strand.
ATACTCCACTACGAGAAACAAATAATAAAACGGTTTATTTCAAGGCTGTACAAAGTATATTCGATATTTCCGCTTATTTTGTCTATTGTGTAAGAATTAAAGTGTTAAACCGTTGTGTTGTTTGTGAATTTACCAATTAATGCTGAAGATCTCGAGTTTTGATTAAATTAGCCAACATTTCGAGGATATTGTGGAAAATCATCACTTCCTGATGATATAAATCAAGGCACCTTTATAGTCTGCAGGAGCTCTGTCACAATAGCATCAGTCACCTCATCCGAAGGAATGCACGGGAGAAAGGTTGAAAGATTAGAGTTTAAAAAACGTATCAACAACTCGAACTGCACGGAAATAGCGCAGAAGAATCAGCTCTTTCCTTTTCAGAGGAACCATCCTGGCATTTGTCTTAAACAATATTGGGCAACCACCGAATATCCAAATCTGAGCCGCTGGACGGCGATCTGAAGCCCGTTTTTGAAGTTCATCTTTCAAGCAAAGGACGTTATCCAAACACCATATGTAGCACATGCTATGGCACCACATAGCAGGAGCTCTACAGCCACACCTCCCAGATTCTTTCTCGAAAAATAACCACTGACAGTTTTGAAAAGAAAATAGTAACACAGTTTAGGATTACATATGCATGATTGTGCATTACTGGAAATATAAGCTAGTTGAATGAGAGTGAGTGCGTCTGTTAATTAAATTCTTCGCCAAACGAATTTCAGCAGCACAGAAATTCTAGGGTCGACTTCATCTTTTTGGGAGTCAGTAGTGAACGAAGCAGTTCAAATTCGTTTGGGGAAGAATTTAACTACCGGTAGCGGTTTCCACCAGAACAAATAATGGTGACCGGCGCTTTCTTTAACAAACTCGAAAAGATATCGCTGCAGTATACCTAATAAAGCTACAGCGATATCCAAGCTTGAATCGACCGCGTAGTCACAGATTAAGTTTATGCACACTCTTTGCCGCCGAACAACATCTCTGGCGCTTGACTGTCGGTGGTTTAAAATGAGGGAACCAGTACTGTAGTTTCGGTTTGTTGTTTCACTCCGAAAACGATCGAAAACGATCGAAAAGTAAACTGTCGAAGTATTAGGGAAAAAAAAGAAAAATACTTTTACGCGGCTGCATTGCCGAGATTGAATGGATCAATGCGCCATTTTTTTCTGGCACTTTTAGTAGCCTGCTAACGCACTGTGGTGCGGTGATTTCATTGTGTACCAGGACTGCCGACAGGTACCTACAAAGAAACAACAAATTAATTACATAGCTTTATTTTCGACGAAAATTAAGATTTTACTGTTTCCCTCGTATTTCACACTTCTGAACACCCAATACACGGTCCAGTCACATTAATGTGACCACCTCCTGCGTTCGACGTCAACATATCAACGTACTCACAGTCGGGGCATTTGACACATTATTATAGCAGTGGGTGGCGGAGGGGTAACTTTGAAATCTTCAATGGGAGCCCCCGGGTTTTGTAGCAGATTGCGATTCTACGGCAAAATTTGCATACGTTTTGTCTGAAGCATTTGCTCGTTTCGCCACACATGATGCTGTAATCGGAGGAACAGAAATGGGTACACAATTATATTTTACGACATGCTACTCAATGGCCCCTGAATATCCAGTAGCACGTGGGACCCCACCTCCATGATAATTAGAAACATTATTCGCAACGTTGTATTCCTCCGACATACTGAACAGGGGGACTACTCGAAGCGCCACCGTCGCCCGGTAGGTAACACGTATTACTGTAGCATAGACAATACCCACTAGTTACGGCAAGTTGGCCATCAGAGTCCTTGATCGGGTAACGTATAGTGTGGCATCATGAGAGACAAACTGATTGGTCCGTATTTTATCGACGGCACTTTGAATGGACGTAAATGGAGGAGATTAGTGTTTAACGTCCCGTCGACAACGAGGTCATTAGAGACGGAGCGCAAGCTCGGGTGAGGGAAGGATGGGGAATGAAATCGGCCGTGCCCTTTCAAAGGAACCATCCCGGTATTTACCTGAAGCGATTTAGGGAAATCACGGAAAACCTAAATCAGGATGGCCGGAGACGGGATTGAACCGTCGTCCTCCCGAATGCGAGTCCAGTGTGCTAACCACTGCGCCACCTCGCTCGGTGAATGGACGTAAATGTCGAACATTTTTGGAACAGGAACTACTGCAGTATGTTGCCCTGGACGTTCGACAAAGTATATGGTTTCAACATGACGGCTGCCCAGCGTCTTACGAGAATGAAGCACGAGAGAAATTAGACCGTGTTTACAATGGCCAGTGGATCGGTAGAGGCGGCCTTATCAATTGGATCGCTAGGTCATCGAATTTGAAGTCGTTGGATTTCTTTCTGTGGGGATATTTAAAAGATAAGGTTTATTAGCAGGTGCCAACAGGCCGTGAAGACATGGTCGACCGCATCAGAAATGCCTGTGCTGACATTCCCGCATATATGTTTCTGTCTTGTGTACGGTCATTTGAAAAGCGGATCACGAAGTGTATTGAAGTTGGCGGTACTACGTTTGAACACCTGCTCTAATGGGAAAACTAGAGTAGCGTTCGCCTCGAGCCGTGGCTACAGTTGCGCGACGAGTATTTCCCTGTTCGATATGTTGAAGGAATACAACATTGTGAACGGGATTTCCAATTAGAAGTTATGAAATACTGGCCGTCCTACCCTCGCAGCATGGAGGTGGGGACCCATGTCCCATTATATATTCAAGGTCCATTGAGTAGCCTGTCGTAAATTACGACTGTGTGTCCATTTCTATTCCTCCGGTTACAGTGCCATCTGTGGCGAAACGAAGAAAATACCTCAGACAAATCTTACTTAGATTTTACCGTAGAATCATAATCTGCAATAAAAACCAGGTTCCCATTCAAATTTCAAAGTCGATTACCGCCACCCAAACAAGAAATGGGGGTGGCGGGTAGAGCGTGGTATCATTGGCTGTCATCCTCCGAGACAAACTAATTGGAACACTTTTCGATCAGATGTCTAGTTTTCGCCACATTTCAATGTCTTCAGTGAAAATCATCACTCTGTATAATGGGTGTCAGACTGACGCTGAAAAACAGTGCAGTTGTCGTACGCCCAATTGGGGGTGATCATTGGCTTTCGGCCAAGGTTTGGGCGCGTTTGCGAAACGGTTAAGTTTGTAAACTGTTCAGGTGGCGCCGCGGTTAAAGTATATAGTGTATGGCAAAATGACGCAATCCAAAACTGGCGTCGAGGCAACTGCGGTGCATCACGAGCCTTAGATTAGGGGGGGGGGGGGGGCGGGGGCGAAGGGGGGGGGCGGGGTTGGATGGCGGGACGACGACTGCGAGGAGATGTGTATGGCCGAATAGACGCGCTACTGTTGGGCATTTAACCGCCTAGATGAACCAAGGAGCTACTATGAAACTTCCTGGCACATTAAAACTGTGTGCCGGACCGAGACTCGAACTCGGGACCTTTGTCTTCTGCGGGCAAGTGCTCTATCAAATGGGCTACCCAAGCAGGAGTCACGCTCCGTCCTCACAGCTTCACTTTTGCCAGTATCTAGTCTCCTATCTTCGAAACTGTGAGGATGGAGCGTGAGTCGTGCTTGGGTAGCTCAGTTGGTAGCGCACTTGCCCGCGAAAGGCAAAGGTCCCGAGTTCGAGTCTCGGTCCGGCACACAGTTTTAATCTGCCAGGAAGTTTCATATTAGCGCACACTCCGCTACAGAGTGAAAATCTCATTCAAAGGGCTACTAACAGTGTTTCCTCAACGACCCAGAAAATGTTGCTGCTTATGGGCCACCGCAATAAGCGCCTAGTACGTACGTCGAAGCTAACTGCTGTTCATCGGCAACGAAGGCTGGAATTTGCACCCTGATATCGTAAGTGGACGTTCAGCGAGTGGCGATAGGTGGACTTTCCAGGTAAATCGAGTGTTATGCTCCATCGAGAGATGGACAATGGCATATAAAGCGTGAAACGTGTCAAAACAGATACACCGCAGCAATTGTTGGAAGGGTCCATCCCAGAGAACATTCCCTGGGTGGTCTTGCCATTCTGGAAAGCACAATGGATCAACACAAGTATGCAGTCTACGCTTGGGGACCATGTCCACTCCTGCAAGCAGTTTGTTTCTCCTCGCCACTACGGTATCTACCAGTAGGACAACGCAACATGTCACACAGCTCGCAGTGAACGTGCATGGTTGAAAGAGCACCGGGATGAATTAACTGTATCAAACTCTGCGGATTTATAAACAGTCCAGACTCCGTGGAACCCACCTTGCCGGCCGGAGTGGCCTAGCGGTTCTAGGCGCTACAGTCTGGAACCGCGCGACCGCTCCAGTCGCAGGTTCGAATCCTGCCTCGGGCATGGATGTGTGTGATGTCCTTAGGTTGGTTAGGTTTAAGTAGTTCTAAGTTCTAGGGGACTGATGACCTCAGAAGTTAAGTCCCATAGTACCCAGAGCCATTTGAACCATTTGAACCCACCTTGATGGGGGTATTAGCACCATGGATCCTCAACTGAGAAACCTAACGCAGCTGGCCACAAGCTGGATCCCTGTCGGCACCTTCCAAAACCGCACTGACTCTCTTCCTGCACGTGACACAGAGGTCCTCGCTGCGAATAGTTTATTCAGGCTTTTGGCACGTGGTCACACTAATGTGACTGGAGAGTGTGCAAAATAAAGTGAACACTGTAGGGATCAGAACAGTCGGAAGGTCTAGGAACTGGTGTCGGCGCTACAGCACCCAGCGCCGGCTGGTGCAGTACAGACGGCTCGTGGCCGCGCGTCCAGCCAGCGCGGCTCGGCGCCCACGCTTTTCAACAAAGCGGGCGGCGGGTGGGCGCAGGTGTCCGCGTGGCCCGGCTCTGCGCAGGCGCGGGCGCTCGGGCATTAGCGGCCGCGTATTAACAGCGCTGGGCGCGCCGTTTAGAGCGCACCTGGTAATTGGCCGCGCGCCGGCTCGCGTCACCGATAAGAAATGCAAACACGGCCACGGGATGGGCAGGGCGGGGCCACACGGAAGCCGGAGATGCTGCCAGCGTCCCACTCGCGATTCTGACGCGAGCAACGCACATACACTACGATTCGCGTAATAAAGGCTATATTTACCCGGAACTTACACCTGGCACTTCCGGCCTTCCGTGTTTCAAGGCAGCACGTTAATGATGAGAGTCCTGTTTGATCTTGTATTCATCAGTCTGAAGGCCGGTTTGATACAGCTGTTCACCCTTGTCCATCATGCGCCAGTTTTTTTCATGACTTCTAGTGTACCGTATCGAACGGCACGGCTCTTTTTCGTTCGTCAAATATCATGCTCTTTGGGATGCTGAACTGGTCCGCCATAGCGCAGCTGCTACGTGGCATATACTAAAGGGACAAAGCTATGGAATAGTGTTAAGCACATATACAGGTGGAGAAGGTATAGTTTATATAAGGTATAAGAGGGCAGCGCATTGGTGGTGCTATCATTTCTACTCAGATGATTTGTGTGAAAAGGTTTCCGACTTGATCATGACCGCACGACGGGAATCAACAGACTTTGGACGCGGAATGGCAGTTGGAGCTAGAGGAATCTGGCATTCAGTTTCGGAAGTCCACAGTTTCAAGAGTGTACCTAGAATACCAAAGTTTAAACATTACCTCTCAACATGGACAACGCAGTGGACGGCCTTCACTTAATGAGTGAGAGCACCAGCGTTTCCGTAAAGTTGTCAGTGCTAATACACAAGCAAAACTGCTTGAAAGAACCGCAGAATTCAAGGTGGGACGTACGAGGAGCCTCCGTTTTTTTTTCTCCGGACTGGAAAGAGATAGAAACATGCGCATTGTTTTAAAATGAGGCCGCGATCATTGTCAATAAGTCCCAGAGATGGCAGCACCGTACGGCAGATGGAATTTTACCGCCAGCGGCGAGAATGAAAACTGTTTTAAATACTTAAAATGGCGACGTTTTCCTTACTTGAACAGCGTGCAATCATTCGTTTTCTGAATTTTTGTGGTGTGAAACCAATAGAAATTCATCGACAGTTGAAGGAGACATGTGGTGATGGAGTTATGGATGTGTCGAAAGTGCGTTCGTGGGTGCGACAGTTTAATGAAGGCAGAACATCGTGTGACAACAAACCGAAACAACCTCGGGCTCGCACAAGCCGGTCTGACGACATGATCGAGAAAGTGGAGAGAATTGTTTTGGGGGATCGCCGAATGACTGTTGAACAGATCGCCTCCAGAGTTGGCATTTCTGTGGGTTCTGTGCATACAATCCTGCATGACGACCTGAAAATGCGAAAAGTGTCATCCAGGTCATGGATGCCTGTGTGGCATGTTGCCAAGCAATGTTGACGTGCAATGACAGCATGAATGGCACTTTCTTTTCGTCGATTGTGACAATGGATGAGACGTGGATGCCATTTTTCAATCCAGAAACAAAGCGCCAGTCTGCTCATTGGAAGCACACAGCTTCACCGCCACCAAAAAAATTTCGGGTAACCGCCAGAGCTGAAAAAATGATGGTGTCCATGTTCTGGGACAGCGAGGGAGTAATCCTTATCCATTGCATTCCAAAGGGTACTAGGGTAACAGGTACATCCTACGAAAATGTTTTGAAGAACAAATTCCTTCCTGCACTGCAACAAAAACGTCCGGGAAGGGCTGCGCGTGTGCTGTTTCACCAAGACAAAGCACCCGCACATCGAGCTAACGTTACGCAACAGTTTCTTCGTGATAACAACTTTGAAGTGATTCCTCATGCTCCCTACTCACCTGAACTGGCTCCTAGTGACTTTTGGCTTTTTCCAACAATGAAAGACACTCTCCGTGGCCGCACATTCACCAGTGATGTTGCTATTGCCTCAGCGATTTTCCAGTGGTCAAAACAGACTCCTAAAGAAGCCTTCGCCGCTGCCATGGAATCATGGCGTCAGCGTTGTGAAAAATGTGTACGTCTGCAGGGCGATTACGTCGAGAAGTAACGCCAGTTTCATCGATTTCGGGTGAGTAGTTAATTAGAAAAAAAATCGGAGGCCTTAGAACTTGAATGCACCTCGTACGACGAACGTGTCCGTTAGGATAGTGGGGCAAAATGTGGCGTCACTGGGCTACAGCAGCAGACGATCGACATCAGTGCGTTTGCTGACGGCACGAAATCTTATGCAGCGTCTCTCCTGGACTCGTGACCATGTCGGTTGGATCCTAGACGACTGAAAAACCGTGGCTTGGTCAGATCAACCTCGATTTCAGTTGGTAAGAGCTGATGGTAGGGTTCGTGTGTGGTGCAGATGGACACAAGTTGTAAACAAGGCACTGTGAAAATGGTGGTGGCTCCATAGCAGTGTAGGCTGTGTTTACATGGAAAGGACTGGATCCTACGGTCCAAGAATGGGCTGTATCCTACTGTCCAACTGAACCGATCATTGACTGGAAGGTTCGGCTACTTGGACACCATATGAAGCCAAACATATATGGATTACAGTGCGCTGTCACCGAGCCACAGTTATTCGCGTCTGGTTTGAAGAACATTCTGAACATTTCGAGCGATTTAGCCACTCAGGCCGCCCGAGATGAATCTCATTGATCATTTATGGAAAATAATAGAGAGGTCAGTTCGTGTACAAGATCCTGTATCGACAATTCTTTCACAATTATGAACGACTGTAGTGGTAGAATGCCTCAGTTTTCTTCAGTGGACTGACAACGATTTGTTGAGTCCACGCCAAGTCGAGTTGCTGCACCACGCCAGCGGACAGCAACTTGAGGAAGCACGTTGGTTGTTTGGGGGAAGAGACCAAACAACGAGGTCATCAGTCTCATCGGATTAGGGAAGGACGGGGAAGGAAGTCGGCCGTGCCCTTTCAGAGGAACCATCCCGGCATTTGACTGGAGCGATTTAGGGAAATCACGGAAAACCTAAATCAGGATGGCCGGACGCGAGATTGAACCGTCGTCCTCCCGAATGCGAGTCCAGTGTGCTAACCACTGCGCCACCTCGCTCGGTTTTGAGGAAGCACGTTGTGTCTTCTCCGGTCACGTGCACAACAGTACAGTGAAGGCGAGGAACCGCTTTAGTAGATTACTAGGAGCACAATCAAAGTGTTTCTGGAGTTAATATTGGTATACCGACGATCTTAGGTTCAAGTTGAAGAATAGTGTGGTGTGCAGCTGTGTTAATGTGTATTTTTTTGTCATGAGTCTCCTGACTGGTTTGATGTAGCACGCAACGAATTCCTCTCCTGTGCCAAGCTCATCATCTCAGAGTAGCCTTTGTAGCATAAGTTCTCAATTATCAGCGGGATCTATTCCAATCTCTGTCTACCTCTACAGTTTTGCCCTCTACAGCTCCCTCTAGTGCCGCTAGTGCCGTGGATGTCATTCCCTAATGTCTTAAAAGATGTCCTATCATCAAATCCCCTCTCCTTGTCAGTGTTCTCCACATATTCCTATTCTCTCCGATTCTGCGCAGAACCCCCTCATTCCTTATCTTATCAGTCCACGTAATTTTCAGCATTTGTCTGTAGTATAACTTCTCAAATGCTTCAGTTTTCTTCACTTCCGGTTTTCCCGCAGTCTATGTTTCACTACCATACAGTGCTATGCTCTAAACGTTCTCAGAAATTTCTTAGTCAATTAAGGCTATATTTGATACAAGTAAACTTCTCTTTGCCTGGAATGCCCTTTTTGCCAGAGCTAGTCTCCTTTTGCTGTTCTCCTTGCTCCGTCCATCACTGGTTATTTTGCAGCCTAGATAGAAGAAATCCTTAACTTCATCTACTTCATGACCATCAGTCCTGATGATAAGTTCATCGGAGTTCTCATTTCTGCTACTTCTCATTACTTTTGTGTCTTCGATTTACTCTCAATCCATATTGTGCTCATTAGACGGTTCATTCCATTCTGCATATCATGTAATTGTTTTTCACTTTCACTGAGGATAAAAATCTCGTCAGCGAATCGTATCACTGATATCTTTTCACCTTGAATTTTAATTCCACTCCCGAACCTTTCTTTTATTTCCGTCATTGTTTCTTCGGTGTACAAATTGAACAGCGTTCCATCCCTGTCTCACACCCTTTTAAATCGGAGCACTTCGTTCTTCGTAGTCCACTCTTATTATTTCCTCCTGGCTCTTGTACATATTGTTTATTACTCGTGTCTCCCTGAAGCTTACCCTCATTTTTTGCAGAATTTCGAACATCTGGCACCATTACACACTGTCGAACGCTTTTTGCAGGTCGACAGATCCTATGAATATTTCTTGATTTATGTTTAGTCTTGCTTCCATTATCAACCGCGACGTCAGAATTGCCTCTCTGGTGCATTTACATTTCCTAAATCCAAATTGATCGTCATCTACCGCCTCCTCAATTTTCTTCACCATTCATCAGTATATATTATTCTTCTCAGCAAACTGGATGCATGAGCTGTTAAGCTGATTGTGCGATAGTCTTCGCACTTGTCAGCTCTTGCAGTCTTCGAAATTGTGTGGGCGACATTTTTCCGAAAGTCAGATGGTATGTGACCAGACTAATGCATTCTACACACCGACTCCAGTAGTCGTTTTGTTGCCACTTGCCCAATGATTTTAGAAATTCTGATGGAATTTTTACCTATCCTTTCGGCCTTAATTGATCTTAAGTCACCCAAGACTGCCTTAAATGCTGTTTCTAATATTGGATCCCCTAGCTCTTCTAAATAGACTGCTGTTTTTTCTTCTATCACGTCAGACGAATCTCCCCCCTGTTAGCGGCCTTCAGTGTACTCTGCCCACCTATCCATTCTCTCCTCTGCATTTAGCAGTGAAATTCCCGTTACGCTCTTAATGTTACCACCCTTGCTTTCAATTTCATCGAAGGTTGTCTTGGTTGTCCTATACGCTGAGTTAGTCCTTCCGACAATCTTTTCGTTTTCGAATTCTTCACATTTTTCATGCAGCCATTCCGCCTTAGCTTGCCTGCACTACCTCTTTAATTCAGTCCTCAGCGACTTGTCTTTCTGTATTCCTGAATTTCCCTAAGCACTTTTGTACTTCCTTCTGTTATAGATCAGCTGATGTATTTCTTCTCTTACCCATGTTACCTTCTTTGTACCTATGTTTTTTTCTAAGTTCTGTCATTGTCCTTCCTCTTCAACAGTACTGCCCACTGAGCTATTCCTTATTGCTGTATCTACAGCCTTACAGCCTTAGAGAACTTAAAGTGTATCTCGCCATTCCTTAGTACTTCCGTATCCCACTTCATTGCATATTGATTTTTCCTCACTAACCTCTTAGTCTTCAACCTACTCTTCATCACTGCTACATGGAGAATGAGTCTATGTCTGTTCCTGTGAACGCCTTACAAACTAGAATCTGATTTCGGAATATCTGTCTGGCCATGATGTAATCTAACTGAAATCTTCCCGTTTCACACGGCGTTTTCCCAGAATACCTCCTCCTCTTCTGATTCTTGAAAGGAGTATACACTATTACCGTTTCAAATTTATTTCAGAACTCAGTTAGTCTTTCACCTCTCTCATTCATTGTCCCAAGCCCATATTCTCTTGTAACTATTTATTCTACTTCTTCCCGTACAACCGCATTCCAGTCCCCCATGACTGTTAGGTTTTCATCTCCCTTTACGAACTGTATTACCCTTTCTATATCCTCATATACTTCCTCTGTCTCTTTATCTTCAGCTTGCGACGTCGGCATGTATACCTGAGCTATCGTTGTCGGTGTTGGTTTGCTGTCGATTCTGGTAAGAATAACCCTATCACTGAACTGTTCACAGTAAAACATTCCCTGCCCTACCGTCCTCTTCATCTCGAATCCTACTCCAGTTATACCATTTCTTACTGCTGTTAGTATTACTCTACACTCATCTGACCAGAAATCCTTGTCCTCTTTTTAATTTCTATTAACTGACGCGTACTATATCTAGATTGTGCCTTTGCATTTCTCTTTTCAGATTTTCTAGTTTCCCTACCACATTCAAGCTTCTGAGATTACACTCCCCAACTCGTAGAACGTTATCCTTTCGTTGGTTTTTCACTCCTTTTTTTCATGGTCACCTTCTCCTTGGCAGTCCACCCCCGGAGATGGGGAGTGGGGGACTGTTCCGGAATCTTTTGCCAATGGAGAGATCATCATGATACTTTTCAATTGCAGGCCACATGGCCTGTGCATACACGTTAATTGTATTTAATATAGTGGTTTCCATTGCCTTCTGCATCCTCATGTTTTTAATCATTGCTGATTGTTCCGCGTTTAGGGTCAGTTTCCCATCCCAATGAGAAGAGAGTGCTCTGAACCTCTGTCCGCCCCTAGGCCCTCTTTGACAAGATTGTTGGCAGAATGAGGGTTACTTCTTACGCCGGAAGACTTCGGCCGCTAAAGCTGATTATTAACCAAAATTTAAGCGGTGGCGGGTTCCTAATCCGGGACCAAAGAAACTACCCGTAGACCACAGGTGCATTAAGTGCTGCTAGTCGTAGTTCGCTGTGCTTCGGATGTTTGATAGTCTTCTGTGGTGAATGTCGTGTCAGTAAGCAAACTTCTGAAGTTAGTATACGATGGGAACCGTATTATGCTGATTAAATAGGAATTGAAATGGTTTATATTACAACAGTGGTTCTACTCTGTAAAAGGTTATCTTGAATGGAACTATGGTCTTGTTGTTATCGTACCAGTGGAAGAGTTCTAAAAATAGATGTACTGTCTTATGTGACTGCGTAATCAAATATGAAAGACATGTGTAAGACATAAACGTGCTTAGGTCGTCAGTGTCCTTAGTAGTTCATATCCTGGTGATGTAATTAGCAGCTGTAGAACAAGGAATAGTTAGTGGCTACGTCACCTAGTCTGTGTCCTATTCAGATGGAGTATTTTCTAATTTATGGACTTGACAGTGGCACAATTACTGATGGCGGAAGTTCGTATACTTTATCTGTTTTCTTGTATCTGGTTGTCCATATTTTTGTCGACACACTTCCGATTCGATTGAGGCATACTGGCAACATTTACTGATTGGCGTTTGGAAAAAGATCGCTTCCACTGGCAACTGTCAGATTCTCCATTATTCTACACTATGCTGCTCCAGAGAGAACATTGAATTCTCTCTGGTATTTAGCGGCGTGGCATGATTTTTGGTGCAGCAATACGCTGATAAAATCATTAACTGGCTGCAGTACACATTCTCGAGGACTGGTTACCGCACTGAACAACACAAATAAGAGAAAAACTGCAGTTCATATTTTAATGTATAGCAAGTCAGATAAAGACATGAAATAAATAATAACAGGTCGTTCTCGAGAATTTTTGCATGTCACAGCTTCTCATCCCCACCCCTACTTCTAGAGTTAGTAGAGGCACCTTACTCCCACATCCTTTTTATACAAATAATGAGACAACTGTATACAAAATTTGGCTGAAAATTATCGAAGCGTTCCTGAGTTATGTTTTTATGCCCCCAGGCCCTTTGTCGCCCGCACCCTGTGCCATACGAGCGCAATGGGCGTCTTACCGTCAAATTAATTTTTTTTTCCAGATACCAAGTGATAACCTTACCGAATTTGGTACAAATTGCTTCAGGCGTTAGAGAGATCTGTTGTGTGTCACTTTTTCTGTGCCACCTTATCCTACAGTTGGATCATACCATCGCATCTCGTCCCCCACCCCTAGAGATATGTTACTCCCACAGTACTTTAATGAAATAATTATATAATTAGTCAAATAAAGTAAATAATAAGTAACGTTTATACACAATTTTGTTGGAATAGCTCCACATGTTCGTTCCCACCCCCAACCTTATGGCAGGGAAGTTGTTCTTACCCCAAAACTGTTTCTTTGTAGATGGTGAATGATATATGTACAAAGTTTGGTTGAAATCGATGCAATGATTTAGGAGAAAATGTGCAAAGTACATACATGCATGCAAGCGAACGTACATGTACACAATGATCTTTCTATAAAGATAGATATCATATAGATAAAAATGAACATTTTTGACTAGACTAACGTTAGATCAATATTTATCCAACTCTTCACCAATGAGTAGTTTCCATACTGAAGTGCGATTCTCGAAGTAGTGAAGAAGTGTCATCCTACACGACTTCTCGTATTTGTCACTGAAATCATTATCCTATTCCAGACCCGATAGGTATATATACTCTTTTATATCTGCAAAACCCACTTCGTTGCACACACAGCGTGTTCCAGACATGACTTCCTTTATTAAACTTTACTTAAATATTCATAAAGGACAGTACATCTCCTGGTATGACACCAAAGTCAGTTTTTTGATACATCTTCAACAGATGTTCGTGGAATACTGTTTTGTGCACTTCTACGAAGCTTTCTTCAGAGGTTGTCGTTTCCAAACATCCTTCGGGTGAATCATCTTCAAGTTACCTAGCTCCAATTTAATCGCAGATTTCTTAACTTAAACATTCGATGAAATTCCGTTGGTCATTAAACGTCCAAACAAGCGGTCTTATGCCCTACAAATGTAAATACAGAAAACTGCAATCAGTTACTTTTTTAAATATTTGATGACTCCTATAAACTAGGTTTCGAGGCGTTTCAGGTTTATCTTTAGATGGAACACATGGGAGATTCATCTTTATTTCCGTAGCGTGATACTGGGTGCTGTCAGATTTACACTGGTATTTACTGTCAAAAATAATTAATCTGGACCAACAGGTAATTTAAATTGAACCTGCCACATCGATACTAACTAAGATGCCACCCACGATGCCGTAAGCCATCACACTACGGAAAAGATGCAGCTTGCGCCTCGTCTGTAGATGAGAATGAAAAGGCTCCAAAACTAGTTCATGGGAATAAATAAGTATTTCAAAAACTGACACTTCAATACACATGGACCAGTTCTAAGACATCTGTAATGGATAAGCTTAACACGTTGCGATGGCATGGTATTCCATTCAACGAACCACACACGATGCGACTACAATACAGAGCTGTGTATTACGCAACTACAGCGTGGTATTAACGTCACCACTTCATAGTAAGACAGTTGCTACACGGTGTTTGTTAGTTACTGACCTGAAGGAAGCCTTTATTGGGTTGCTTAGAAATGTATTTCTTATATTTAGAATTTATATACACAAGCAGGCGGGATCGAGATGGGACCGAGCTGCAGCTGTTGTGTGACGGTGGGAGCAGCTGTCAGGAAGGGGCAACCCTGTTTAATTCGCGGCAGGCAGACACGCCTTTGCACAGTAAAACGTAATGGCCAGTTAATAAACGGCACCACACTGTATCTCGCTTCATTAGGCCCCTTGTTACTGTTGAGACCCGGGCCGCCGCACCCCAATCCGTAACCACTGTCAATAAAAGGGTCCACCTGGCCCCAACGCCTGATTATGGGCAATATCTCCCGATCTATAAACCAGCGCCGTCTCTAGAAAACATTTTACTGCGCACCGCAGCTAAATGGCACTGATGAGCCATCCGTGTTTATCGCTCGGTGATTTACAAAACTCGGGCCACGCGGAGACAGTGCTCTGGAAAGCTTGATTGCTAATTGGCCCTGAACCGACCGGAGGGCCGTGGGATTTGCCCGTGTCCCGCACGACCCCAGGTCACACCCGTTAACCGCTAACCTAGCATGAGATAAGCTGCGCTGTCTTGTTCTGCAGCCAACATCTGTACCGTACGATCCACTTCATCGTGTAATATATTTGCGTAGTCAGTTAGAATAGTTCGTCTTCTAAGAGTAATAAAAGGCCGCACTGATTATTCCCGTATGACCTGCTACTGTAGTCAAGGTCGCTTAAGTGCGGTGCGGCACTCCCAGTCTACGCGAGTATGGCTCAATCGGTTTGTCTTGGAAGAATAAATGTTCATCCACAGTTGTTTGTTGGCAAGAACAAGAGAGGCAATGCGCGCAGTGCCCGTCGAAAGACGTATAATTCCGTCACTCGTAGAAATCAGTTATCTTTGTAATGGACTGCATCGTTGGCTATCTACTTCGGTTCCCTATCTCATTGACTCCTACGTCAGTCGCTTCCGCCGCCGCGATCAGATTGCTTCTGGGAGGTCGGGGGGTCTGCACTAGTCATTTCGTATCGTGCTGTCCAGAGGGGCGCTTGGTTGCTGGTCCTACACGTAAGCTCAGTTACTGACTTATTTAAAGCATTATTCAGTTTATTTCTGACCAGACCCCTCCCCAAAGTTAAAGTTTTTGTTCCAGTCCCATTCGTTTATTTGATGTAGGTTTGATACCCAATAACTGACTCAGCCGATCGCCACACAATACGAGGGTTCCCCAGAAAGTAATGCACTGCATTTTGTTCTTCAGCAATTTTTTATTGAAACTTCCTGGCAGATTAAAACTGTGTGACGGACCGAGGCTCAAACTCGGGACCTTTGCCTTTCGCGGGCAAGTTCTCTAGCAACTGAGCCACCCAAGCACGACTCACGCCCCGTCCTCACAGCTTTACTTCTGCCAGTACCTCGTCTCCTACCTTCCAAACTTTGAGCACTTGCCCGCGAAAGGCAAAGGTCCCGAGTTCGAGTCTCGGTTCGTCACACAGGTTTAATCTGCTAGGAAGTTTCATATCAGCGCACAGTCCGCTGCAGAATGAAAATCTCATTGTGGAATTTTTTATTGAATTATGAGAATTACACACGTGAAAGAATGGTCTTTTATCCACACATCCTACTTTCCCCGTAATCTCTATCCCGTCGTATGGCCTTCCTCCAACGCGAAACAAGGTCATGTATGTCCTGTCGGTACCAATTCTTCTCCAGCTGGCGGTGCCAGTGTTTCACTGCGTGAATCGCCTTCTCGTCGTCCTCAAAATGTCTTCCACGAATGGTATCCTTTAAAGGCCCTAACAAGTGGAAGTCCGAGGGGGCTAGGACAGGTTTGTAGGATGGATGGGGTAACACTGTCCAACCCTGTTTCAGGTGGGTTCAGTGGTCCTCAGATTTGTGTAGGGCCAAGAGTTATCGTGTTGCAGAAAAACATCTCCTGGGTTGCTGTGGCGCCGAAGTCACCGGAAGAGCGTCTTGACTTTTGTTAATGTGTTAACATATGCTTCTGAAATAATGGTACCGCCTCTTGGCATCACATCAAATAGAATCACACCTTCACAGTCCTACAACACGGTGCTCATGACCTTACTGGAGAAAGCAGTTGCTTTGAATTTTTTCTTCTGTAGGGATTGGGAATGGCGCCATCCCATCGACTGTCCTTTTGTTTCGGGCTCTAAATAGTGAACCCAGGTTTCGTCACCTGCCGCAATCCTGGACGAAAAGGCTACCCCTCAGCTTAAAAACGATGTGACAGCCGTGGATGGTCTCCCCGACCGCTGCAAATCGTGGAGCTCCGCCGAACCGCCTTCTAATAACATTACGCTCCCTGCCCAGCGACTAACTGTACTTCCGTCGACAGCAGATGCTCCATAGAATTTGCACAATCGTTTGTGAATATTCCCACGGTTTCTTTCTGTGCAGTGAGACATTCAATGACGGCATGTTTCTTGTAACGTACATCACATACAGAGGCCATTTTGAAGCTTTCCTGCAGCTACGCTTTCTGTCGGAAGTGACGGAAACTTGGCTCGCTCACTCAGGAGACTTCAGATAATACACACGTAACGTTTCGCATTCGTAGCATTGCTGTCGCCTGAGAAAATAATGCGGTGCATTACTTTCTGGGCAGCCCTCGTACGTTTACATAATTACATGAGTACTCCACTTCCCATAAGTGTAGCTTTCATCTTAGTATGTCAACCCAATAGTTCTTGTACATTGGTACCCCCTCATGAAGATGAACCGTGAAGCTTCGAAGCCGTTCGTAGAATAAATTAAGAAAATTACTAGCAACTGAAGCGGATTTTTATTCTATAAGTGATTTCCCAGATGCGGATGTTCACCTGATCAAGTATTTTGTAGTGAAAAAGAAAAAATTATGGAACATCTTAACTAAAAGGAAGATATCTGTTGGTAGGACAGATCCTGAGGGCATCAAGAAACAGTTTGTTAATGGAGAGAAGTGTGGAGAAGACCTAGGCATGAACACAGTAACCACATTCTAATGGATGTAAGTTGCAGTAGTTATTCATAGATGAAGTGGCTTGCATTGGATGCTCTATTGTAGAGAACACGTTTATTGTCTCATTCCGCAATCTCATTCCCTCAGCATCATCTGCTTTAATTAGACAAAATTCCATTACCCTTATTTTACTGTTGTTGTGTTCATATTCTCAAATGTTCAGTGTCATCGGCAGACGTCCAAGCTTTTATTTCTTCTCCGTGAATTCTAATTACCTTTCAAAATTGCTTCTAGCGTCTACTACACTGTCTCAGACACTTTTCAATCACTGCTTGCCTTTCGTATCTCATATAGATGCTAACAAATCATTACCTATAGCCTGGTGGTCGTCTATTTGCGGCTTGCCGGCCGCTTGCGGCACGAATCTAGTTTTCGAGTGGCCCGCAGTTCTCAGCCGTATTTTATAATATATGCTTCTATAACTAACAGCAGAATCCAAATGCGCCAACTGACGTTAAGAACTTCTTAAAAATAGACTTCTTCTTGATCGGTATCAAACAAAAATACCTACAGGGAAAGTAATATTTTAATATGGGCTTAATTTTAATTGACGTTAGTCATTTCGGCCGTTAGCTAAGTAAAGTGTGCCGCTTACGTCAGTGGCAGAGTGGTGTGTAGAGCAGCTACTGCAAGGTTAATAACAGTGAGAGGGGCGAACGTTTTGTTGTTTGTCTTCCATTGATGAACAACTAACGAGTGTGAGCAATAGCACCGATCGTCTGCTGTGGTATAAATGTCAAACGGAAGTAACACGGATTCATGAATGCGCATTGCAGAGACAGTCATCTTCAGGTGTGGTACATGTCTATAGCAAGTAATATGAAATCGAATTTAGGCTGTTGTAATACAACGCGATCACTAAAAGAGAAATGACATTCAAAATATTCAGCAAAAATTTTGAGCGTCTCTCATATTGTAAATAGAATTGTTGTTAATTAAAGTGACATACTAATATGTACAGGTTAGCAGTTAATAGTAAGGTCGGTATGGGAATGGTGGTAATGCCGCCAGGACGGGAAAAGTGACCACTCCATATTTTTTGCTTTGTACAATGCTACTGCCTGCTGAGAAGTGGTCACAGTAGTTCTAATACGTATCGACGTTGTTCTCAGTGAGACTGAATGGAGAATTGTTCCGTTATTTTTTAGTAAAATCTCTTTTGCTTTCGTGTCGTTTGATGTAAGGTAAGTCATTTATAGTGTTCTTGTTACCTCGCTTCGAATGTCAGTGTTTAAACCAATTTTACTGGTTCTACAAGTGTGATTACTTCTTATTTATTTGAGTTTGATGGTTTATTCTGTAGATCCCTAAAGCTGCCGTAGTGTCCAGTAGGGAAAAGCGGCCACGCTACTCGTCGGGGAAAGTGCCCAAGGAGTTCTCACCTATAAGAGCTACTTTCACCAAGCGCTAAACTGACTTCTAGATCCTTTTTATATACAAAGCTATCATCCGACATTCTATTGTGACAATTTTGAATTCATTAAGTTACAATTTTTTTTTAAATGGTCTCTCCAGCCTTATGTATTTGGCCTGATGCTAAAGTCTATCAAACTGCCTGCTGCAGCTCCATGGTATTGTTTCAGAAACTAGGAAGTGAAGACGCCTAGAAAATGTGCCCAAAAACCAGACAAACAAACCCAGTACCCTACTGGGATAGCATTGGCCAAGTACCTCCTTCGGTATAGAAAATTGGTTACTACGCAAGCCTCCGGAAAAAGGCATGTAGCTCCAATACACGTAGGTTGGAACTTAAATAGTAGCAACTATTTATTCACAACCGATACAAAAGAGTTACGTGTTTGCATCTGTTACTGTCTACAAAGTAGTCACCAGCGCTGGGTAGAACCCGTTCCCCGCGATGTGGAAGGCGTAGTATAGCGTTAGCAGAGCCTGTTCTATTGATTGTGCGAATGGAGCGGTCTACTGCCTGTCGAATTTCTGGAAGTTCTGAAGCGAATGCCACGAATTGGCTCCTTCATCTTCGGAGTCAAAACAAAGTCACAAGGACTTAAGTCCGGGCGGTATGGTGGATGGTATAGTACTTCCCAGTCCCATCGACCGAACAGAGCAGCCACAGCTTGCGCTGTATGCACCCGCTCGTTGCCGTGAAAAATGATGGGTGGGATGCGCAGAAAGTGTCACCGCTTCTTTCGCAAAGCTGGTCGCAGGTGATGCTCCAGAAACGAACAGTAATTCTGTGCATTGACGGTCTGTTGTGGAGGAACCATCACAGTCGTACACGGGAATCACCGGCCGGCGGCTGTGGCCTAGCGGTTCTAGGCTCTTCAGTCTGGAACCGCGCGACCGCTACGGTAGCAGGTTCGAATACTGCCTCAGGCAAAGACATGTGTGATGTCCTTAGGTTAGTTAGGTTTAAGTGGTTCTAAGTTCTAGGGGGCTGGTGACCTCAGATGTTAAGTCCCATAGTGCACAGAGCCATTTGAACCATTTTGAACGAGAATCATCATAACTTCAGACCGCTCCATTCGCACCATCAACAGAACAGGCCCTGCTGACTGTATACTACGCTTTCCACATTGATGGCAACGGGTTCTACACAACGCTGGTGATTACTTTGAAGGACAGTAACAGGTGCAAACATGTAACTCTTTTGTATTGGTTGCGAATAAATAGTTGCCACTATTTAAGTTCCAACCCTCGTATTATTTTCTTTTTCACTTAAAAATATTTGTTGTGATACCTTATAATCTGCAGGTTCAAAATGGTGAAAATTGAACTTCTCTTTTTTTGAGTGGCTCTTCGCTCCGCTTTCGTTCGTGGCCCAAGGTTTCGCCGTACAAGATCAATATTGGCTCCTAGCAAAATCGTTTGACGACCTCTGCAATAGCCTATAGCAATAATGCAACCACCCCTTATTTTGGGCCGCGCAGAGTCCATCAGCTTTGAGCGGTTTCTGTTCCCACTGCCGAGACCGGGCGGGGGTTTCCCGGCGTACGGTCCCGGCCGCGGCCCCCAGCGTTTATGACGCGGCGCCAATTACGCGCAGCAGATGTCGCGCTCTGATCCTATTAGCGGCGGCCGCGAGCGCGCCGGCTAACTATTATGTCTCGTCCCACTTGTCCAATTAAGAGCACCTATCGCATCCAGACATCTTGTCCTCGCTTAATTAGCCGATGTTTGGTCGGCCATTAAGACGGAGGCCTCGGTGGCCGATACCGTTTATGCTGTAGCATTCCTGCTGTAGACTCCCCCTCCCCCGCTGCCATCGGAGCTAGGAAATAAGTCACCGGCGCCGCGGGGCGTTCCCCCGCCCGCCTTCCACGCGCGCATAGATACGGCCCAATTAACACTAACGCATCCGCCGCTCTCCTCGGCACTCTCCCGTATACAACCGCGACACGAGGCTCCCTAATCGTGACCGCTATGGGTAGTTAGCCGCGATAAAAATAGGAAAGACAAGTGTCCATTTGTTTGTTACTCTGCTTGACATACGTCCGTTGTTGCCAGTGGACGAAACACGCACAGGTAACTTGAGCGTAGGTTGGAGCAACATATCCACTTTGCTTCTTTCGATAGTTTTTATTTATATTAGACTTCTTTCCTGAGGAAAGATTTTTAACTCAGGTGAAATGTGCATTTTCGAAATTTGATGTCAGTGTTAGGAAAATACGCCGAAATCTTGATCTTCTCTTTACGAACATAAAGTAACAATGAATGTACTTGGCTAGGATAGAGAGATTTACTGTTAACAGTGGATTTACTTTCAAAGTCTTTTCTTAAAGAATTTACTTTATTTACTAGCGATTGATCAAGAACATTACCACATTTAATCACACTATGTGAGCGTGGAAGTAGCTGCCAGTGGGTAACTGATGAAAACCAATTTATTTCAACAAATGGAAATTTTATTCCTAAAAACCCTTTCTTCTTTTTTATAAAAAAAAGATTTAAAAATTATAATCAGAAAGCACCCTCTAAATATCAAGTTACAATTTATTCAGAGGCAGATATAACATTTTTTTTGACAGTATGTGCTTTCGGGCTGAGAAGCTTGCCGCTCCCTTTTAATACGGTCGTAGTTACGACCGATCACAACCACCTTTGATAGACTACATTGGTGCAAATCTGCAACACACCAGATTACTTTAAACTAAAAATTTTAACAACTGACACAAATACATAACTATGCACCCCTTAGGAGGGATGGAAATGGTACAAAACACTCACATAAACAAAAAATACTTACCACCGAAATTGCAACTTGATTTTAAAAGAAAACTATTACGGTGGAAGGGTGGCAACTGTATATACTAAAATTACCACTTAAATAAAAAACCATGAAATGCAGTCTTACATAAAATGTACAAACATGCTCTACATTACTCACATACCGCCTCTCAAGAAGATAGGCAAGATAAAAACATATTTCAGGAATTCGGTCTTTACACCTCAAGCAGTAAATTCGTTAACACCGAATCAGACAAACATGACAAATGGTTCAAATGGCTCTGAGCACCATGGGACTTAACTGCTGAGGTCATCAGTCCCCTAGAACTTAGAACTACTTAAACCTAACTAACCCAAGGACGTCACACACATCCACGCCCGAGGCAGGATTCTAACCTGCGACCGTAGCGGTCGCGCGGTTCCAGACTGTAGTGCCTAGAACCGCTCGGCCACCCCGTCCGGCACAAACATGACAGAGGCAGCTATTAACGTATGGCAGATTGACAGGGGGATTACTGAACAACCCGAACAGCAGATTGCTATAACCTGCCCCTACTCCACAAGGGAAAAACGGACCACCAAATTCATAAATAACCACCTTCCCGCGGGTGTGCAAAAGGAGAAGAATGAAGGGACGACCCCAAAACAAAGCGGTTGGTGACCTCACCAAGAAAACAAGTAGAATTTAACAAGTAAATGAAACAACATATCTCCAATCACTTAACTTCTAATAAACTGCGATTTCTGGCGAAGACCTGGCGCAGCACCCCCAACGCTCTACCGAACCGTCCGCTGCCAGCCGCTTCAACAGACGCAGGAAGGCGCGCCGATCTCCTGTCTCACGGCGTCGCAGCTCGCAACGGCCAGCCCGACGTCGTGGTTTGACTCCTGTTGCTCTCGTGTCGACCGCGAAGCCACTACCCGTTTCTATACGGCGCGGCCCACTGGACTCACGTGGGGACCTCACATGCGCCGACGCTCAAGGCGGACAAGTCATCTTGTGTCTCAGTGCGTGACCGACCAACCGATCGATCCAACCGCGAATGACCGTGATCTGAGCAACTCGAGCAGACTGGGGGCCTAACGCGCAGTCTCTGATGCAGGAACTCAGCCCCGACCGGGCGACCACTAGCTGAGTTCTGTTACTGGCAGAGTGGCAAGACTCTCATTGCGGCTTTAAAGTTTGATCCAAACGACAGACATACTAGCACTCCGACGACAGACAGACGCTAACTGCCGCACAAATGTGAATGAGAGACAGACCAGCAACTGGTGACGCGAGACTGACCCAGCCTCACTCCGACTGACCAACTGCCCAGATTCCCCTTCGAGAGCTCATCTCGCCGCTTAAATGCACGTGAACAGGCTACCTTTCCCCTTTCACAGCAAAGGGAGACACAAAAGCTGCGATTGCCACAGCGGCGCCACCGCTAGAAACGGAGGGCGACGGCTTTACACTACGCGCTGCAGCACGCTCTTCAAAACAGCAAACTTTGCCACGGCTCATACTGATTTTGTTTTGCATATTTAACAAATAACGACACTGCTTCTTTTGGTGGGTTTTATTTATATTCTTTGTTAGGAAAAACGAATTTGTTGAGTTTGTTTGGTGGGTTTTGGGGAGGGGACCAAACAGTGTGGTCATCGGTCCCATCGGATTAAGGAAGGATGGGCAAAGAAATCGGCCGTGCCCTTTCAAAGGAACCATCCCGGCATTTGCGTGGAGTGATTTAGGGAAATCATAGAAAACCTAAATCAGGATGGCCGGATGCGGGTTTGAAGGGTCGTTCTCCCAAATGCGAGTCCAGTGTGGTAACCACTGCGCCACCTCGCTCGATATATTAAGTTTATTTTGTGATTCAGGTGCCTACTCATTACATTCTGATTCCGTTGCCTTACGAATAAAATCTTTCGGTTCTTTCCGAATACGCTAGAGTGGCTAAAAGACTGAGGACTATGCTCCCTCAAGAATCCATAGCGGATCGCGACGAGAAACTTGCTGTGGCTCAAGAATATTAAACTTAAATTCGCTCTTGGCCAACTCTTCCCGAAAGCGAGGGGCGGTGTAACTCTGATAGACAGCGTTATGCACCATCTCACTCCTCACAACCATCCACCCACATGGGTTTGAAGCTAGTTCTCTCCAACGTAACATCTCAAAAGCGGGAATTCTGATGGGATGTTGTTCAGGCGATTTAATTTTTATATCCCGAATCCCACTTATTTCTAACAATTTAACATTTCACTTTTAAGGGGCTCCGGAAAGCCCGACCTTTCCAGTGCTAAAATAGCACTTATAAATTACATTTTTCTCAAAAAGTATTTGAATTAGGAAGTTGAAATTTTTACAGATTATTTGCTGGAGTATTGGCTACAACTTAACACAGAGGTATTTAAAAATTTGTTTTCAATTGTTAGAGATTAATGTTTTTCTATTGTAATCAAAATTCACTAGTATCTTGTGCTATTTTTTGTTTATAAATTCAACAATATACGAGCTTTTGGAAAAAGGGCTGTGTTAAGTTACACAGAAGGGACTGTGTAACATTCCCTGAAAATTTGAGGCCAATTCGTTTGGTAGATCCTGAGAAAACATGTAATTGCATTAAAAAATAAAACTTTTGGGAATCGAGCGACACATGTAGGATTACTAATTTAAGTTTAATTTTAATTGTCAAAAGCCTCAGGTGCACCGTTTACCTTGAATTTACCTAGGTTTCAGTCGGGATAACCCAACTTTCTTCAGAATAACAGTAGCAACCGTTTGTCCATAGTGGACATCGTCAAGCTAAAACTACAAATCCATAAATTATCGTCAGACTATAAAACTTATCTGGAACTGCCTCGCCCCACTTCGCGACCGCGATGCGGCAGCCACGAGTGCTCTACTGCAACTAGTGGCTGCCGCATGAGAAGCAGTGAGAAGGTTAAGAATAAGAGGGCTGCTAATACAATTATGGTATTAACATGGAATGTCAGGGGATGAGAAGACATACAGTAAGAACTAGCAGATATTTTAAGGCAGACCAAGGCAGATATAACTTACGTAACAGAAATAACGAAAGAGCTACAGGGTAGCAAGTATGCAGAAGAATATTTGGTGTTACACAACAAAGAGAGATGGGAAAAGAGAATTATGGGGTATTGTTATATAAATGACAGAATTATAGGTTTAACTGTCAAAGAGGAGAGACAAATCTTAACTGTCGTTACATTTTTGACACTTGAAAGGGTAGGGAATAAACTTATCCACAAGGCTGTGTGAACGATGGGAGAAAACATCATAAATAACAATGGAAGATCACTTAGAGATTTTTTTCTTTTAACAAACTAAAGATAACCAATATTTTCTTCCGCAGAAAAGATATCCATAAATATACAGGGGCATATAACCGTAAATATACATGTTCAGATAGAGGATTTAAGTTTCTTATAGACTACATCATCATTAACGATAAATTATAAAGCAAAGTAAGAGACACAAAAGTGTACATGGGATATGATACAGGTTTTTACCATTTCTTAGTGATATCTCAAATAGATATGTACTACAAATGGACAAATAACAAAAAGTCGACAGAAGAAAAGACGAAAGAGAAATACGCAAAGCGTATCTACTAAATGAATATAGCATACGAGCTATGTACAAGAGGAGACTTAATCAATAACTAGAACAGAAAGAAGGTGCTGAAGATGTAGAGAAAGAATGGAAAAATATAGAAACCGCACTTAAGAAAGCATCTAAAGAAGCCTTAAAGGAAAGGAAGATAAGAAGGAAGGATGGGTTACAAATCGGAACACCAGAATTAGATAAAGTTGTAAAGAAACGATAAGATGGTTATCTTAAGTGTCTCAATGAACCAACATAGGTGAATCACTAGATTTACAAACAAGAGAGATAAGCAACAAATGGAGCAGTGCAACGAACTTATCAAGAATCTTAGGATAGGTTTATAAATGTTATAGAAGATGATATTTATGGAAGACAAAAGACGTATTATAAACAATGAAAATAGTCAAACAGAAGAAGAAGTTCCGCAAGTACATAACACCCAAGAAGCAAAATGGATTGAACATTACAAGAATTACGACATGAGGAAACATGCTCCACAGAGAATATATAGAATCAAATTGAAATACGATTCGTAGACGATTTTTATGGACGAATTAAGACAAGCCCTCAGCTCCACAATGTGTAGAAAAGCTATTGGCATGGATGGCATATACGCTGAACTGATAAAATATGGAGGCACCCTACTACAAAGAGGATACTACATTTGTTTAATATGTGACGGAGAAATGGAACTATTCCAGAAATATGATCACAAGTAAATGTAACACAACTAGTTAAAAAAGGAGATCTTAATAACTGCGAGAACCACAGAGGAATCGACTTACTGGACACTGCATACGACGTTTATGCAAGAACAGTGAAGAAGAGGTTAAAGGTTATAACTGAGAGTTTGTTAGCACAAATGGATTTCGAAGGAGGAGGTGGCAACAACAGATGCAACATTTGCAGTTGAACAGAAATTGACAAACAGAGAGAGTATGTTACTGAAATCCATTTAGCATTTATTGGTTTTATTAAGGCATTCGATAATATCGATAAAAAGAAACAGTGGACAATTGTGAGAAAAAGAGAATATTCACAACACCTAATAAACGTTTTAAAAAGTCAGTACAAACACACGACTGTAATTTTAGATATAAATGATTAACACAGCCTATAGTTACAAACAAAGGAGTTAGACAAGGATGCAGCATACACTCAAACATTTTAATATTTATTTAGATGATGCATTTCGGCATTTAAAGGAGTTTTGAAATGGGGATTCAAGATAAACAGAAATTCCCGTTGGAATTGCCTTATATAAGCAGATGACTCCATACTGCGGAGAATGGAAATGAGCAACAAAGGGAAATAAATTTATTATGTACGATTTGTGAAGAGTACCATTTGACGATTTTAGAAAAGAAGACAAAATCAGAGGTTTTTAAAGGAAAACTTCTTGAATGGACAAAAATTTTTGTTAACAATAGAACTTGTCAAACATTTTAACTATTTAGTTGTGAAATCACATATGAGTATGCCGAAGACATAAGAGTAAAGTTTGAGATATGGAACAATAAACAGCTGCCTAAAAAATAATACGAGGGAAGAGACAAGATTTCCACTGAAGACAATGGCGATTCCACTGCCTGTTTGGGGAAGTGAATCGTCGGTCGCAAGTAAATGTTAAGGAAGAAACATACAAGCAACAAAGATGACGTTCCTAAGAGCAATAAAGGGATGCACAAGGGCTGACAGATGTCGAAACTGGGAAATTAGGGA
Source organism: Schistocerca cancellata (assembly GCF_023864275.1). Taxonomy (NCBI): domain Eukaryota; kingdom Metazoa; phylum Arthropoda; class Insecta; order Orthoptera; family Acrididae; genus Schistocerca; species Schistocerca cancellata. Next base: position 486,807,528 of record NC_064628.1, read on the forward strand.
GCAACTAAACATATTAACATATTCAATAAAATACAAGAAAATAGTAGAAACTTGACTAAATATCTCGAAAGAATGAGGAGAGAAATATTATCTTACTAGATAAAATGATTTAAGACGGCTAAACAGTTGGGGGAAGAAGTCAAGGAAGACTGAGGAAGTAATGAGTACGGTAACAGGTAAAACAGAAAGGGCTTCAGAAGCTTAAGTAATCATAAGGAACAATTTGAAACAAGCATCTCCCATTGTATTTAGTGGGACAAAGCATCACGGGATGTATAACATTAATACTTGGTGACTATCTCTTTACTCCAAATTTAAAGATGTGAAGTACAGCAACATGAGTACACCAGAGTTCAGGACAGCTGCACATGCTTGATTTATAGTTTTGTACGTACTTTTCGTTAATCGACTACGCTATGCTTGTTGTGCTACAGTTACTCGGGTATCAACACAGCTGTTCACATTTTAGCACTGCCTCCTAACAAATTAGTGAAAATTACTCAGTATCTCGAATAATTTGACTTGCTCTGATATCAGAACATCTCCTTTTTATTAGAAAAAAAACAACTAAAGAAGAAGTAAAGTAAATGATATTTACCTCTGCAAAAAAACTTCAACATATAAGACGAAGTAAAGTATGTAACATATTTTAGAAATGTTAAGTAAGGGGGCTCAATATTGTTTTGTACCCTAAGATCTTTTATAGGACCAATCTGAAACTGCCGTCACTGTTACATCCAAAAACGTTGTTTAAATATTCATTGATCTTCCTAACGCTGCTAAGTACTCCAAGATGTTTGTCGAATCATCAGGTATAAGTAGATCATTTTCTTTTAAATAAAATGTTAACATGAAGGTAACACATATAATATACTGGGTGTTGTATCCTAAGAGATGTTGTTACAGGAGCATATTTCGCAAAACTATAATGCACCATAGTTAAATTGAATAAATTAAAAAGTTCAGCCAATCTAAATTAACCCTTAGCTAGGACGAGAGTACAAGTAGAGTTAAACTTAATGTCAGTGACGCGCACATTCAGTTACTAGATTTCAACAAGAATTTATTCTTCTGGAATTTTCTTTAAATGTAGCCTTATTGAGCATCGGTTAGGGAGAGGCCACCCGCACAGGGGCCATAGCCAGCATCCGACCATTAGGTAAGCTGCAGGTCTTGTCAAAGGATAAGAGTCACTAGGGGCATGAAAAGCGGTAGGAAGTCGGAGCAGTGTATTGCCTCCACCAAAGAGGCACTGTCTATGTTGTGCCCTAAACGACGGGAAGCCGCTGTTTTGTATTTTTAATGTGAATAGTCTGCTGGCGTCAGATGCAGAGATAAAAATCTCTTAAGAGATGGGAGGTCATCAGAAGCTTTTGAGTTTAAGAACACGGACCTGCAGCTGTCAGGCTGGTGCCAAGTTAATTACCTCATAGGTGGCTCTGTTAAAAATAGTAAGAGCTGCTGCCGTTGGATGTCATGGATAAAAACCTCGAGTGGGAGAAGAGGAGCCGCTCTCTGTGTATATCCAGGGACCTGGTTGGCTAAAGACACAAGATAGGATAGATGGTGGAAGTTTCGTCTGCGTATTCTGAGCTCCAGCACTAAAAACTCTTAGCATTGGTTAGTTAAGTTTAAACAGTATGCAGAAGAGAAATTCTTTCAACATTAGACTCGACCAGATTGATCGGCACTTGGAAGGATCTCTATCATTGGTGCTTCAAAACCATGCACAGGTAAAAGTTATACTTCTTGCTGGGAAGACTCTACAGAACTTACTTCGATCCGAGACTTGCAGATATTTCAGCCAAGAGAGAGACTTTGATTTCAGGCTCTCAGGCAGCCCAGGTGACGGAATTTTCGAACATCTGCGCTGCCACTCGCAGGCACCGCTAACGGCAAGTATGGTGAGTCAGTGTAGCATTCACAAACCAAGTAACAAGATGTATGCAGAGTATTCAGGTTTTACATTTCTAATTCAAGTGTACTCATTAGTAATCTCGAACTCTTTATTTCCTCTCTGATTAACGTTCGGCAACCACTGTGCAACTGCTGCGAATTTAAATGTTTCCCTCAGCACTGGACTGACGTTAATGTATTGAGCACCATTTCATAATCTGACCACTGGCCAGGTGTTATTACTTTAATTCCATCGTAAACTTCTACTAATGATCGACGAACATGATGATTTTGTACCCTCATGCACTTGCTTGATGTAGTGTACTTATGTTTAACTAGATGTCCGTCAGAAATTGTAATAAGTAGGGTTTCATACTGATCTATGTTTAGTTTAATAGTTTGATGAAGCTCCCTACCTTAACGTTTTGTGAGTTACCGCACCCATCTTCATGTATGTAGAGCCACCTTTGTACAATAAATTAAATTCATTATGTTGCTCATTGCGTGACACCAGTAATTAAATTCGCCTAATACAATGGGGAGCAAAAGGATTGTCGATAACGTCACCCAGTACATTGCTTTCTCACATCAACAGGGATATGTTGATAGCTCAGCAGTAACCTGACATCAGCCATATTTTCCTGGTGTTTCAGCAGTTATCTGCAATTACGTTTTTACAGTGTTTAGCTGAGTCAGCCAAAATAAATCTTATTCATCAAGTCTTTCATGCGACGCCCAGAGACCAAGCAAAGCGTCGGTTTGTTTCCAGATGCAAGCAAAAAATTCTTAAAGCAGAACTTCAACTGTCCATTCCATAGAGAGATCTCAGATTAGTGCAGCGCGGTATTCATTTTACCGGTGTGTATTTACAGGGACAGAAAAAGCGACGACTAATGTACCGCCCTGGTCCGAACTGACAGCTACCGCCATGCAGCAGCACTTCTGAGTCCTTGCTGGAGTACTGGTTATTTTTTCTGTTTTTCTGTCTCTTTTAATAGATATCGATAGAATTTATATCACAATAAGCTGATCTGAGTGGGGTTTAACGAATGGGCACATAAAATTCCGCTTTAAAAATAATTTGTTTGTAACTGGGAACAAACCGATGCTCTCCATTGACAATGTGCTTCGTACGCAATATTTGATGAGCAGTATTTGCTTTGGTCGACTCGATCTACATAATGAAAAATGTAAATTACGAATAACTACCGAAACACCAGAGAATAAGCACCTGACGACTGTTAGGAATGACACACTACACATTGAACATTTAAAACAATGTCAATACCACTATAAACTAGCCCTTACGGAATGTAATGGAAAATATACAGTTACATCATTCCTTATTTACTTATTACATTTTTATTGCATATTGTAATAACCTCCACTGTATGTATGTTGTGTTTTTATAAAATCCTAATTTCTTGAGTGTTGCATTTATGTCTATAAGGCCCATTTATGTCGGTTGAAACCTAGGTCAACAGATTTTGATTACTCCCTTCCGCAACTGGTCGCTGTTTTTATTCCATATGTTATTCCATTATGATTTTAGCCGGTTTCTCGTATGGTTACTTACAACTTAGATATATACAGATTTAGTGTGTAGGACATTTTAAATTAGCAAACTTTTCACTGTGAAAGTAAAACTGAATGTACGTGTTATATTACGAGGGTCGTTCAATATGTAAAAACCAACATTTTTTTTTTAAACCACATAGACAAACATCCTTGTTGGTGCTTCACATTTGTTGTTTGTTCTGTGCGCCGGTGAAGTTTCGAACCGTTCTGGCAGATGGTATAGGCGTAGTACACCGTCAAAATGGCGTCTACATACGACCAACGTTACAAGAGTAGTGCTGTTATTTAATTCTTGCATGCAGAAAAGGAAACCGTGGTGAACATTCATAAACGTTTGTGTGCAGTGTACGGCGATGCTGCAGTTGACAGGAGTACAGTTGGGTGATAGGTAAGGAAAGTTACAGCCTCAAGAAATGCAGAAACACACCTCTATGATCGGCCAAGCTCGGGACATCCTGGCGCAGCCACTGCTCTAGACATTCTGAATGGTGCGAAAGCCATTATTCGTGCCGACCGGCGCATCACAACTCGATAATTGGCTCTACAGTTGTCGGTCAGCATTGTAAGTGCGTCTACAATGATCGAGACTCTCAGATATTGAAGGAGGTGATCACGATGGGTTGATGGGTTCCACGAATGCTCACAGAGGACCACAAGATTCAAAGAAAGGCCATTTCTTCTGAATCGTTGGAGCGATTTGAGACCGACCAACAGGCCTTTCTGTCACATATCGTTATGGGTGACGAAAGCTAGGTGCACCACTATGCCCCGGAAACAAAAAGGCAGTCCATGGACTGGCATCATCCTCATTCAACACAAAAGGAGAAATTCAAAACAATCCCCTCTGCCGGAAAAGTCATGGTGACAGTCTTCTGAGACTCTGATGGCGTCATTCTCGCGTATCTGATTCCAAGAGGATCAACCATCAATTCAGAGGCATTCGTGAAAACTCAGAATAGACTCAAGAACCGTTTCCGACGTGTTCGATCGGACAAGAATCCAGCAGATATCTTGCTCCATCACGATAGTGTACGCCCACACACAAGTCTGAGAACCTGGGAACACATCGCCATGTTGGGTTGGACGTCATTGCCTAATTAACCCTACAGTTCAGGCCTAGCACCCTCGGACTTCCATCTCTTTGGGCCACTTAAAGATTCTCTACGGGGAACACACATTGAAAATGACAGGAGTGTCCGTCATTCAGTGAAAATATGCCTACGCCTACAGGACAACAGGGAATACATGCTCTTCCACAACGCTGGCGCAGGGCCATACAACGTGATGGAGACTAAGTAGAAGAATAGGAGATGGACAGGACATGTTGATGTACATTGTCACTAAATTCTGACTGTTAACAATGAATATGTTGTGAGTAAAAATGTGTGGCATTACATAGGGCAATGAATGCTTATTCGCCACTGGCGATACCTTGAACAGCACCACAACGCAATACAAACCACGAACTCGTCCAAACATTGCTTATCAATTATCACTTCACAAAATTCGCCATCCAACGTTTCCTACATGCTACAGCCTTAACTTTGTTTCTTATTCATCAATTCACGATCTTTCTCCAAGCGACATTTCGATTCGAAAATCATCCCTTCTTCGACGTATCACCATTCTTCGTCATCTCAAGCTGCACGTACGAGGTTCATACTCGATACTTTTGTCATTCTCCCCGAATTATTGCCCTATATCTTACTCTTTCCTGTTGCTATACATATAAATATAATTGCCCTTCCTACTAAATGGTTTACTTTATACACAGTTACCTGTCAATCATAATTAGCCTAGTACGAGGGCAGTTCAATAAGTAATGCAACACATTTTTTTTCTCGGCCAATTTTGGTTGAAAAAACCGGAAATTTCTTGTGGAATATTTTCAAACATTCCCGCTTCGTCTCGTATAGTTTCATTGACTTCCGACAGGTGGCAGCGCTGTACGGAGCTGTTAAAATGGCGTCTGTAACGGATGTGCGTTGCCAACAACGGGCAGTGATCGAGTTTCTTTCGGCGAAAAACCAGGGCATCTCAGATATTCATAGGCGCTTGCAGAATGTCTACGGTGATCTGGCAGTGGACAAAAGCACGGTGAGTCGTTGGGCAAAGCGTGTGTCATCATCGCCGCAAGGTCAAGCAAGACTGTCTGATCTCCCGCGTGCGGGCCGGCCGTGCACAGCTGTGACTCCTGCAATGGCGGAGCGTGCGAACACACTCGTTCGAGATGATCGACGGATCACCATCAAACAACTCAGTGCTCAAGTTGACATCTCTGTTGGTAGTGCTGTCACAATTGTTCACCAGTTGGGATATTCAAAGGTTTGTTCCCGCTGGGTCCCTCGTTGTCTAACCGAACACCATAAAGAGCAAAGGAGAACCATCTGTGCGGAATTGCTTGCTTGTCATGTGGCTGAGGGTGACAATTTCTTGTCAAAGATTGTTACAGGCGATAAAACATGGGTTCATCACTTCGAACCTGAAACAAAACGGCAATCAATGGAGTGGCGCCACACCCACTCCCCTACCAAGAAAAAGTTTAAAGCCATACCCTCAGCCGGTAAAGTCATGGTTACAGTCTTCTGGGACGCTGAAGGGGTTATTCTGTTCGATGTCCTTCCCCATGGTCAAACGATCAACTCTGAAGTGTATTGTGCTACTCTTCAGAAATTGAAGAAACGACTTCAGCGTGTTCGTAGGCACAAAAATCTGAACGAACTTCTCCTTCTTCATGACAACGCAAGACCTCACACAAGTCTTCTCACCCGAGAGGAGCTCACAAAGCTTCAGTGGACTGTTCTTCCTCATGCACCCTACAGCCCCGATCTCGCACCGTCGGATTTCCATATGTTTGGCCCAATGAAGGACGCAATCCGTGGGAGGCACTACGCGGATGATGAAGAAGTTATTGATGCAGTACGACGTTGGCTCCGACATCGACCAGTGGAATGGTACCGTGCAGGCATACAGGCCCTCATTTCAAGGTGGCGTAAGGCCGTAGCATTGAATGGAGATTACGTTGAAAAATAGTGTTGTGTAGCTAAAAGATTGGGGAATAACCTGGTGTATTTCAATGCTGAATAAAACAACCCCTGTTTCAGAAAAAAAATGTGTTGCATTACTTATTGAACTGCCCTCGTATTACAGCCTATGGTTTCATTCTAAATCTTGCCGTTATTTTTAAACTCGCGTGACGCAGAACCCCTACGCCTCAGAATGATGAACTGAGAACTTTCTTCTTTTCGCTTCATGAGTGCTGCTAACACAAATAGCATATTAAATCTCACGTTTTCACCATCTCACATAGCCTTAATCACATCCTCTTGAACATGACATGCCAACATGCAGCCAAATACACCACTCACCTATCAGTGGTATTCATGATGATCAGATGCAGTTTCAATATAACTGCTACCCACAATCCTCAACAGATACAAAATTATTAGCATTTTACACTCAATGTAGAACACATTTTTGTCATAGAAATTTCACAGTGATAGCTTTGAGACCTCTTAAGCGCCGCACCTTTCTTTGGCAAGGAATCCATACATGGACAAACATTATTAGTATGAAAAACTACATTTTAGCCATCAGCTGTATGAATTACTCTTTATTGTCCATCGGTTTCGCTTGTATCGACCATCAATACAGGAAGAGAAAACAGTACATCTCATTGATCGGTTCACCATGCCTTTAGATGATTTTAAAGTCTGCAAAGGTACAATATGTTTGCATAACCATGTATAATACACCGTGACTCTAAACAGCATAACACCGGTCTCACTATAACTCACAACCGAGTATGAAAAAAACGGCGTGAGGTTAAACTGAGGTTCCTTCTCTCGTTATTGGTTCTGAGTTTTTGTGAGGCCAGTTTATGTCGTTTAGAGTCATGGTGTACTACGTGTGGTTTTGTAAACGTGTTTAAATTTCGAGAACTTTCATTTCTGTAAAGGGAAAGATGAATTTCTTATTCATCTGCTGTACTGTTTTTCCTTCCTGTGACGATGGTCGCTACAACCGAAACCGGTAAAGAATAAAGAATAATTTGTGCAGCTGATGACTACAATGCAGTTCTTTAAGTTCGGACAGCTGTAGCTAGTCACCTCACTAAAATATTAAATTCTTCATACGCTTATTCGTACTATGTGATACCGGTTTTCTGTCATCTTACCAAACTTCTTTAGGTTAATGACAAAATGTTATATATCAAATGGTAACGACAAATATCTTCATTGTATGTGCCCATACTGAATTGGTATTCTGTTTCATACGAACAGTTATGCTTAAAATAGGAAAATCTTTTTATTCACGTACGTCACTTATTTTTACTTTGCACCGGCTGTTTACTGTTAACAAACGTAAACGTAGGCTGACAGCAGCCCGTTGGTTCGAGTCTATATTTCTTGTCGACAAAGGCATGTAACAGGCTAAGATTTATTGTGGCTAAAAATCCGTTGGTGCAACTGAACAGCATTCAACTTCATGACCTACTAGAACACCTTTTTCAACCATTCTGCACTTAATAACCTTATTCATCATCAGAGTGATGAGCTATTTAATATTTATTGCTGAACAGACGTTTTCTATAGTCTTTATGAGGCATCAGGATATTTAACTTAAACGCAGGTATGCTGCTCCTCCTCGTGTTCCGATGTCGTCAACTTACCTTCAATTAAGTGGTCGCCTTGGTATTATTTTCTTTTTAGCTCTTGAAAACGTAGGAAGAATTTCCTCGACTCATCTAACAGCCCTTAAAGAGACAAATTGTCCCGTCAATATACATTTGCATTTTATTACGCTCACAATTACGTCTTCAACTCCAGTCCGTTCCCTGATCAACTTGTTTGACATAGATCTAGACTGAATGTTTTAGTCACAAGACAACATAGGAAGCACTATTAACTATATAGACATGAAATTATAAACACTATTACTTCCAAACCAGACACTGTTACTTCTAAACCTGCACAAGAATTAAACCTCGTGCTGGCCCCCCAAGTCTACCAGCCAGTAACTATTACCAGTCATCACACTTTTTGCTGGTAACGGTAATACCGTACTGATATTTCAATAATATCAGTCTTCAAGCCCAATACTTCAAAACTTTTCTTGGAAGTTATATTTAGTGAAATTTTAACTATCCTTCTACGACAAACACGCGGAGTACTTGTGACGGTAAAAACCCCGTTACTAGATGAATAGGTCTAGTATGCAAGGATTGCTTTGTGGAGAGCGACTGCGCGACATGGTGCGCGATTCACGGAATCGCATGGCGCGCCCGCACGAGATTTGCAACGGTTGGTGTGATGTCTCTGCCGCCGGGCGGCCACGTGGAATGCAGCTTAGGGCATTGTTTGTTTTTTCGCGTATTACGTGAAAACTATGTAACTTACGGTGATGAGCGATGCGGCAGTGGACTGTGGTCAGCAATACGCACCTTCTGAAAGATCGATCTTTATTTCAAGTCACTAGACGCAAAAGTTATAGTAACCTCAAAAATCGGTAAATATCACGAATACTGAAAGATTAATAAGAATTGTAAATAACAACTTACAGGGATGAGCGAGCACTCATTAAAAACGTTTCGTCATAGCGGATCGAGTCAATTTTCCGCAAGCTACCACCACCTCGATCCATTCTAACGTACTTTGTGTATAAAGCATTGGCTCTCCTATGAAGTGTTTACCCTTTACACTCCCCTTCATAACCAAACAGCTGTTTCCTGATGACTTACGACATCTCAGGATGTGCCATAATTTTTTTTCTCCCTAATTCGATTCAGTAACTTCTCATTAGTTTCCGACCTCCCCACCCAATATTCACAATTCTTCTGTAACATCTCTTTTCACAAGCTTCTATTCTCAACTTTTCTGAATTGTTTTTCAATCGAAAAATGCAGTTTCTTATCTTGATGTTTCCTCGGAGTAACTCCAGTTTTGTTTCTGTACTTCAAACAGGTCTAACAAATCAACTTCAGAGGCTCGAAAATGTTGTTAAAGGTATCATGACCTCTGTTCTCACTACACGTATTCTTTCGAAAGCTAGCAGCATCGTTTCAGCATCAAATAGCTATCGAAAAAGGTAACGCCGAAACTGCGAAGCAAGTATTAATCATTTTTTCTGAAATAATAACGAGAGAGGTGTCTGTCGATTCAGCCACATTCATTCCGATTGCGTATTTTTGCATGTCGATTGGACGAGAGTTCTTTGGTATATTTTCCGACCACTCGCTGGTCGATTTCGAATTTGGAATTTGTGTAAATTCCTATGGAACCGACCTGCTAACGTCATCAGTCCCTAGGCTTACAAATCACTTAATCTAACTTAAAGCAACTTACGCTAAGGACGATACACACGCCCATGACTCGAACCTCCGGCGGGAGGAGCCGCCCGAACCGTGACAAGGCACCTCAGAACGCGCGGCTATCCCGTGCCGCTGGTCGTTTTCAATATCCAGCTACTACGTGGGGAGAACTGTTTTGGGACGAGTATCTAAGCCAATGAACGCCTAAGGCGTGATGGTGCCACGTGAGCGCGTTGTATTTGAAGGACAGAAAGGGACAGTTACAGTCTGGCAATTGTAAAGATTCAGTTGTACAGAAGCAGATTTTCGCAGTCCTTAGTGGGCTTGAAATGTAGTTAAGTGCTCGTTATTATGAGGTAGACGGTGCTGACGGAACGAGAAATGCATGTTATTGTGAGCTGATGCGAGCAGACAGTGCTGAGCCGGAAGAGGCCGGTTGGAAGTTGTTCGTATCAGACAAACTGTGCTCTGATAATTTTGTTGCCACTCAGCTAGAAGAGAAGAAGTGCAAGATACTTTTATTGAGACCGGATGTAGTATTAGTTTTTTGAACTGATTTTAACAAGCACATGTTGCTCGTCTCTATGCAACCTTCTCATTGATCCTAGGTAAGGTATTACTGCTTTCGTTTTCTTACGGCTTGGCCTGTATCTAGTGGCAAGGTGATTTACAACGTTTTATGATGAACCCTGCGGCAGAGTGAAGATTAGGCTGTACTCAATAGTCATCACTCGTTACGTTCGCGTCCAAAATTTAACCTCTTGGTCGGAAGTTAATGAATCACTGTTTTCATTCACGGAACAGATGGGAAATATTTCTGTATTTTTCTTAATATTGCCATTTCAGGAAGCGAGTCAAATGTAACTTTATTAAATGTAGAAGTCCTAGTTGTTGTATTACTTTAGCCATTGGTTTGTTTTAGTAATTATTGTAATAAACGAGAAGTTTATTTGAGTGCTCCAATATATTTATATTGGTCAATAAATTTATATTGATCAGACTAATCTCATGGCCGGCCGCTGTGGCCGAACAGTTCTAGGCGCTTCAGACCGGAACCGCGCTGCTATTACGGCCGCAGGTGCAAATCCTGCCTCGGACATGGATGTGTGTGATGTCCTTAGGTTACTTAGGTTTAAGTAGTTCTAAGTCTAGGGGAGTGATGACCTCAGATGTTAAGTTCCATAGTGCTCAGAGCCATTTGAACCATTTGAACTAATCTCATGCTTTTTCTAAAGTAATAATCAATAAAGATTTTATGCTCGAATTTAATGTGGATTATTAACTTTTACTGCCTCATTACAACGTCTTTGAGGAGTCACAGCTGTATGTTAGCGTTAGTTTCATAAAGGTATGTTAAGTCACGCTGCGAAACGACGAATCTGCGCCTGCCGAGTTCTTTTCAAGCCGTATGGCACTGTTAGTCCATGTACGAGTAATTGTATCTGTGATTCAATTTTTTATTCTCTACTCCAAGGATAGCAACTGGCCATTAGTAGCCTACAGAGGTTTTTTGTTAATCGGACCACAACGGAACACATCTAAAATGGCGGTATATCATATCGCCGGGCAATGCATGTACCTCTGTCTGTCGAACCGCGCTCGGATTTAGTCAGATACTTATGATCGATATAAATTTTCTCTTTTAGCATACGCCATTTAAATGGAAACATTTAGATGCGATACATATAAACCATTGCTTGGCCACGAACGTCATGGGGGGGTCAGAGCGAGCTGTTGCACGCACGGGCTGCCCCAGTCAGTGCCGACAACTGTCGCATTGTCAGCGTGGCCTGGCCTGTCCTCGTCAGATACGGCGTCCTCCGTCCGCGGCGTCTGAAGTATTTCCTGCCGCTCCAGACACGGAACCGAAGAAGAGGAAGCTCGGAGGCCGGAGTGCTCTCTTTGGAAGTACCGGCACCATGCTCCCGTCCGCAAGGATCAGACGAGTGCGCCGCCGACATGGAATGCTTAAGAGGAAAAGCGCGGCCCGCGTGGCCGACATCTCCCTGGACTGACTAGTCACTACGCAGGCCACTCTCCCACTGGAGGAACTCAGCTCCGTCACAGGCAGAGAGCGTCTGGCTGCTCTCACCTAGAACCCTGTGCGTTTCGTAATTTGTTGCTGAGGATATGAAAGCTACCTTCCCGTCTGAAGAGCGTATTTTCTTAGGGGAGTTAAATAAATAATGCATCACTCTTTTTCTCGGCCAACTGAAAAAAATATGGAATCAGTTGCGAGACATCATGGAATATTCCTGCTTCAGCCGCTATAATTTGATGAATTTTCGATAGATGGCGGCGCTGTAAATATCCTTCAAAACAGTAACCGAGCTGCGTTCAAAGCAGAAAGCTGCCATTGACTTTCTTTTGGCGGAAAACCGCAGCATCGAAGATATTCATAGGCGCTAGCATAATGTATACGGAGTTCTTGCAGTGAACAAAAGCACGGTGAGTCGTTGGGCGAAGCTTTTGTCATCATTGACACGAGGTCGTGCAAACTTGTCCGGCCTTCCGCGTGCCGGCCGGCAGCCCATGGAGTGGCGCCACATCACCTTCTCCTCCGAACAAAAAATTCTAAGCCACACCCTCAGCAGGTAAAATCACGGCGACGGTCTTCTGGGACTATGAAAGGGTTACTCTGTTTGATGTCCTCTGTCGTGGTGTAACGATCAACTCTGAAGTGTATTGCGATGCCCTCAGGAAATTGAAGAAACGACTTCAGCGTGTTCGTGGTTACAAAAATGCAAGCAAACTTCTTCTCCGTGATCACGCAAGTCCTCACATAGCTCTGAGCACCCAAGAGGAGCTCAGAAAACTTCACTTAACTATTCTTCCTCATCTACCCTACAGCCAGGATCCCTCATCTTCCGTCTTTCATATGTCTGGCCCAATGAAGGATTCACTCCACGAAAAGCAGTACGTGGATGATGGGGAGTTTACTTACGAATAGTCCGCAGCTCGTGGTCGTGCGGTAGCGTTCTCGCTTCCCACGCCCGGGTTCCCGGGTTCGATTCCCGGCGGGGTCAGAGATTTTCTCTGCCTCGTGATGACTGGGTGTTGTGTGCTGTCCTTAGGTTTAAGTAGTTCTAAGTTCTAGGGGACTGATGACCATAGATGTTAAGTCCCATAGTGCTCAGAGCCATTTGAACCATTTTGAACTTACGAATAAAGGCACTGGTTCCAACGACAACCAGTAGAGTGGTACCATGCCGGAAAGTAGGCCTTCCCAGTACTGTAGTGTAAGTCCTTCGGAGCGAAAGGAGATTATTTTGAATAATATGAGAAGTGTGGGTAATAATATGGTGTATTGGAATCCTGAATGAAACCAATTTGCTTTCAGAAAAAAAATGTATTGCATTATTTATTGAACTCCCCTCTTAGTTGTTGGTACTGGCATCGGGGACATGTGTCTTGCACAGATTTCGTTTAGTATTCAGATTAAGGAGCTAGCGATAAAACGTAAAGCAACTTGACTTGTTTTTGGAAGAACAGAATACCCGTCTATAAACCGACAGTGAGAGAGAATTCTGGGAATAAAGATTATCGAAGCTACTTGTAACTGTATGTTTAGACTATCATATTTCCTTCACGTCTAGACATCAAAGAGTACTACATAACGATAGTCATTAAGTATACAATCAGTATTACCCAAGTATGTAGCCAGTCTCTCACTGGTAATAGTTGACAATTAAACTATAAGGATTCTTTAAAGACTAACATTAAACCTCATCGGCTACCAGAGATCGAAATCGTCTACGTAATCGTAATGCTGCTGTTGTTAGTAAACATTCAGGGAGCTTAGAAACATCAGCAGCTGAAGAAGGCCATATAATGAATCTTGCACGAAACGTATCTGATGTTCCTCTTAATTTGTTTTCGTTTTATTCTGGCCGAGCTATGTGTTAAGTTGACCGTCTGGTTTCTGGTCCAGAGGAAGTATTCGGGGACTTAAAATTAATAAACTTCCCTTAGCAAAGTGCATTCATAAGAGCAAACAAAATTCTTATGGCATAATCTACGAGTACTGGCCAAGACTTCAACAGTTACATTAAATATAGTCATCAGAGGAGACAAATTACGATCGCTTACTATTACGAGGACTTACTGAATGATAATGCCTTTACTAAAAGGCAATGCCTCCGAGTTTTTTTATGTAAAAGCTCTTACAGTTTTTTAAATAAAACAAAATTTATTAACATTCTATATCTTCATTCTTCATGCCTACCTATTTGTTTCTCAACACAGCTATGCCCACGACGAACACACTTCTCCCAACGAGAAACAAGTTTGTCGATATTGTCAGTGTAGAATGTCTGACTTTGTAGACGGAGCCACAGCTTCACCACAGCCTTCAACGCTCCCTCACTGTCAAAATGAATTCCTTGAAGGTGTTCTTTATGTTCTGGAAACAGATACGGCCAAGTTGATCGATAGCAGTGAACTTAAGCCATCAAATTGTTTCAGATATCGCAGCGTTCATGAGTGGTCTGGGATTGTCATGCTGAAGAATAGTGTGCTCCGTGTGTGGACTAACTGTCGTGCGGTTAGAAACTCAATTACAGAAAGCTGAACCGACATAGTTACTTATACGTTTTAATGAAAGACAGCCATTTGCTTGAGCCCTTCTTACGATCAACAAATACTGTGTGCAATATTCTGTGTCCTTCTGTGGATCCTTTTTCAGAATAGAAGATAAGTCAGTCGCTGCCGGTGCAGATGGAGCTGGAGTTCATCATTTTATTTAAAATATGACTACAGCACATCTTTTATTTTTGAACTGGGCTCAACGGCCTCTCATTCACAACTGAGCTACAAACACATTTGCTCACACGTAACTGATGTAAATCCAAATGCATATCAGTTTGTTAGGTTCACGCAAAACAATTAATTGATATTGTTATAACCATTATAAATAAGTTGTGCAAAGTAGGTCTCTCCTGCTCTAGGTCGTATTCCCTAACGGTGCAGCAAGACTGACTTACTACATTAATTCTTTGGTCTGAGCTTTGCATAGAGTAGAGCATGTCAGTTTAGGACACAATTAGCATTGATTTTCGGAAGTAATCGCGTTTCAACACTAGGATAGGGAGCTTACAAGATGCAAACAGTTTTTTTTGCTGTCCGTTCAAACAAGATATTTTCCGGAAAATTGAAGCCAAACTGGCTTTGTTATAGGGAGGAAGTGTTGGAAAGTAATGCCTCCAATTTTTAAGTGATAATTCTTAAAGCTCTTATTAAAATAAAACAATCGCTGTTAACACTCTACAAATTTATCCTTCATGTCTACGTATTTATTTCTCAAAATAGTCACTCAGGCGACGAACATTGCTCCAAACGAGGGACGAATGTATTCATACTACCACTCTGATATTTGACATCGTTGACGGAGTCACAACCTTACCTCTTCTTGCATCGCTTCATCGCTATCAAAGTGAAGTTTTGGGAGCAGATGAGAACTGGATGGACACAAGTCGGGACTGTATGAAGGATGACCGATGATAGCAAAGCCAAGGCGTCGTATAGTTCCAGATGTCGCATTAGTGCGTGTGTCCTGGCATTATTGTGCTGAAGGAGAAGCCTCCATGTGTTGGCGAAGCCTTCGAATTCGAAGCTCTATTATAACACCCTGTTTCTCACGCACCGACAGTTATTTTACACACCGCCATGTTACACGCTACAATTCGTAATCCTCTAGTGGCAGAAGATTACATCTCACGTTAGCGAAGCAGTAAATTCGACTGAGTAATGTGCATGACATGTAATTTATCAACTGATATTGAGAACAGAATAAAGAATTCGTAGGACTTTTCAGTGCGCCGTTGTGCACGCTATTTTTGTCGAAACATTTAAAGAGCTGTAAGGCGATGAATAACGCTGCTGTATATTTTAGTCTTTCAGCATAAACGCTGTGAATGAATGACTTATTGTTATATCAACGTTTCGGTGATTGTTTTATACCCTGGTATTCGTACTCACTTAAATCTCAAGACGTAAGTAACTCAAGATATACAGGCACTAACTAGCTTTCTTCCACAAGCAACAATTTTGACAGTATATTCGTTTGGGACATGTCGAAGAAATATAACAATGGCACTAAATAAACTGAGTGTTCAAACGTCACTGGAAAAGATGTCCCATTAGACGATGTGCTGCATGTGTCGCCCGAATACTGCGGCTGTTGCGACGCATGAAGTGAGTCTCGACACTGTATCTGAACAGTCTGCTACAGAGTTGTATAGTGAATATGGCAGGACGTAGCGGGTTAACCAGCTTTCAACGAGGTATGATAATCTTTGCAAGGCGCATGGACGACATCACACTGGAAACTACACATATATTACGGGTTCCAAAGTGTCAGGATCTTCAGTGTCGCAGAGACGCATGTGAACCCCGCACAGGAGTGTGCGTTAGACCAACGTACGTCAAGTGACTTGCTTACTGCCACACTGGATTACTGAGGGTCTACTGTAAGTCAGATCACAACTGATTTGAATGTGGAGTTTCAGGAAACCATTTCTACAAGTACTGTACAGAGGGAAATGCACCACCATGGGCTTCGGCTGTGGAGGATCATTCCCTGTCCCTTTTCCTTTCCGTCAGTTCTAGACACTTAGTGTAGGGTAAATCCGGGAGAGGCGCAGCATGCAGTACAAATTGCACACACCTCGTAGTTTCGGCAAATACCGACTGCGTGTGCGTAATGGCATTGCAGTTCCTGAGTGGGCACCACACTATAATAAAAGTGTTTATGGCTCGATAAAGGAAATTTTACATATGTACTAGGGAAATAACTGAGAACGTCTATAAACATCCCTTCACAACCTTTTATCAGCGTCACAATTACTTCTTAGTCTATGCTAAATAGGCAAATATTTCAAAATGCTTGAATAGTCGTATTACCAGGAAGTTCTATTGCACGTGTTTTGATTCAAGTGCGTTCCATATTGAACATCAAGAAGGTTCGGCGTCCTCCCCTACAGATGGTGATATATGCCGCTATAAAATCTCGTACATACGCCACTCATTTTTTCGTTTTTGAAGTAAGTGAAAACATTTCTGATTTGTTTGTATTTTCGTTCAAATGACTTAGCATGCACAACATTTCCGATCCCGAAAACTGGATGACGAGAGAAAACAATCAAAGAAACTATCCGGATGATGACACAAAATAATCAAAGAAAGTATTCCTAAACAGGTTATGTTGTGCAACTTGTACGTCTTGGTTACACTAAAACTGCACATTTTTTGTGTCGATTGTGCCGAGAAAATAGAAACATACCAAATGAACTACGTTTGTAAATCTTACTGACGTTTTTGATTTAATATTTCACTAGGATTTATTGAGTGTATTAACTAAAGATTTGAGTGTATTAACTAAAGATAAATGGATTACATATCTCAGTTTTAATGTTTTCAACTGTCAGTACGTAAACTAGCTATCTAAACCAGTGAACAACTCAGATACATACATAAGACATTTAAAAAAACTGTTGTCAACAATTCATAGTCTTTCTTCACCCCACAATAAATTTATACCCAAAAATGTGTTTCTAAATACATAAACGCAGGTTTTGGCTTATAAAACAGCGTTGTTTTTCAGTTTTAGAATGCGGCGTATCATCCATAGCATATGTGACAGACGCCGCAATGTAAAGGTGTTTTCAAGGTCAAACATTATGTTTAAATGTTACACTGAAAAAAAAAGACTTATATCATAGACAACTGATGTGTTTATTTGCACAAAAATCAAGCTTTACTAAGACTGCACTATGATACTTTACATATGAGATTTTGAAAATGTGCGCCATATCTTTCGGATTTACCCAATGTCTTTCAGCAATCCGATCTTTTCCCGCTATCTAGCGTTTAAATTTTATTTGTGGTTTAAAGTTATCTCAATACACTGGTCTGAGAATGTGTGAAAAGGTAGAAAACTCGCATCAACTCTAGTGGCGTGGTAGCCGAAACAAAGGCAATGTTGTTAGAAAAGGAATCTGTTGATACATCGTCCTGGTCTTTCTCATTTGGATTTCCCTCAGCGCCTCAAAAACGCTTAATATGACTTTCTGAGTGACTTAAGTAAGCCTCGTCGACTCCTCATCAGTTCCGTGTTAATAAGGTAGTGTTCCATCTTCTGTGGATCTATTGCGGTAGTACATCAAACAGAATACAAAGAAGATGGAAATGAAAGGTAAGGAATTCGTAGTAGCCAAGTTTGGAACTAGTGAGTTTTTCTTCTCCGTGATGCACGGAGAAGTAGAATTATAACCTGATAACTTTTTACATGTTATCAGATTTAGGTATTCGTATCATTCCTTTATAAAATGGTCGTCTCAGTACTCAGCACACTTAGTGGTAATAATTTTTCATTCACATATCAGCGTTAAATAATTTTATCCCAGCTTTCTCTGTGATGAATTATCATTTCGTATTTTATAAGAGGCAGGTAGAAACAAGAGTTCACACTGCAAGACGACTCCTCTACCGTAATTAGAGTAGCAGAAAGATTGCAAAAATCAATATAACTGGTCCCTGGCACCCATACCTATGTAAATAAGACGGCTGAACTTAATATATTAGTATTCCTCCTGTTTTATTTTCCTAAATTCTGTGTTACCCCATCCCCTGCCGGTGAATTCCAGAAACTTGATGAGAGAAGAAACAGGCAGAGGATTGCTGGTATAGCATATAAATATCGCACTAAACAAAAACACTGTGATAAATTCCTTGTCATATTGCTTACTAAAATGGTGTGTACGGTGACACAAGGTAATCAAGAGATTCTGGTCGTATGTTGAGTATGTTAGCGGCAAGAAACAATCAACGTCTTCTCTGCGCGATAGCAATGGAGATACTATCGAAGACAGTGTTTCCAAAGCAGAGTTACTAAACACAGCTTTCCGAATGAAGGTGAAGTAAATATTCCAGAATTCGAATCGAGAACAGCTGCCAACATGAGTAACGTAGAAGTAAATATCCTCGGAGTAGTGAAGCAGGAACAACGTCTCAGTTATGTGACCGAATTTGTTATTTCCTGTAATAGAGGTCACAGTTCGTAGCAACTGACGGAAAGTCATCGAGTAAAAGAGAAGTGATTTCTGGCGTTCCCCAAGTTAGTGTTATAGGCCATTTGCTGTTCCTTATCTATATAAACGATTTGGGAGACACTCTGAGCAGCCGTCTTAGGTTGTTTGCAGATAACGCTGTCGTTTATCGACTAATAAAGTCATCAGAAGATAAAAAAACTGCAAAACGATTTAGAAAAGATATCTGAATGGTGCGAAAATTGGCAGTTGACCCTAAATAACGAAAAGTGTGAGGTCATCCACATGAGTGCTAAAAGGAACGCGTTAAACATCGGTTAGACGATAAATCAGTCTAATCTAAAAGTCGTAAATTCAACTAAATACCTAGGTATTACAATTACGAACAACTTAAATTGGAAGGACCACATAGCAAATGTTGTGGTTCAAAATGGTTCAAATGGCTCTGAGCACTATGCGACTTAACTTCTGAGGTCATCAGTCGCCTAGAACTTAGAACTAATTAAACCTAACTAACCTAAGGACAACACACACATCCATGCCCGAGGCAGGATTCGAACCTGCGACCGTAGCGGTCGCGCGGTTCCAGACTGTAGCGCCTAGAACCGCTCGGCCACACCGGCCGGCAAATGTTGTAGGGAAGGCTAACCGAAGACTACGTATTATTGGCAGGAAACTTAGAAAATGTAACAGACCTACTAAGGAGACTGCCTACACTACGCTTGTCCGTCCTCTTTTAGAATACTGCTGCGCGGTTCGGGATCCTTACCGGATAGGACTGACGGAGTATAGCGAAAATGTTCAAAGAAAGGCAGCACGTTTTGTATTATCGCGAAGTATGAGAGAGAATGTCACAGAAATGATACAGGATTTGGGCTGGACATCATTAAAAGAAAGGCGTTTTTCGTTGCGTCAGAATCTTCTCACGAAATTCCAAGCTTTCTCCTCCGAATGCGAAAATATTTTGTTGACACCGACCTACATAGGGAGGAACGATCACCACAATAAAGTAAGGAAAATCAGAGCTCGTACGGAAAGATACAGGTGTTCATTCTCTCCGCGTGCTATACGAGATTGGAATAATAGAGAATTGTGGAGGTGGTTCGATGAACCCTCTGCCAGGCACTTAAATGTTATTTGCAGAGTATCCTTGTAGATGTAGATGTAGAAGGTGACTATTTGACATGTTTCGCACTTTTATCCATTCTTCAGTGTATTGAAGTGGGCTAATTAAATTCTGTATACCTCTGAAAGTTGTTTTGAAATATTAACTTCTGGGCCAAGGTAGATAAAACAAAGAAACAATTCATTCGGAAAACGCCAGCAGAAAGAATACTGTATAAACTAGATAAATGCATATCTTGAAGAGGCCTCTTTATAGAGATTAGCATTCTTACGCTCACATCTCAGTACATGTATTGTTAAATAATATTTGTTAGGAATAAGTCGAATAATTTTCAGTTGAATTGTGGTATGCACAATCACATTGTAGGTAGAAAAATTGTTTCT
The DNA here is from genome assembly GCF_023864275.1 of Schistocerca cancellata. NCBI lineage: Eukaryota > Metazoa > Arthropoda > Insecta > Orthoptera > Acrididae > Schistocerca > Schistocerca cancellata. The sequence goes on from NC_064628.1 coordinate 486,827,865, forward strand.
CTACTTATCGTGCCTCCTCGTCTGCGATTCAAAGGGCGGGTCTGTATTCTGTTGCAAAGGTTTTAAACAATTTTACAGTTGACGTAAAATAAGGAATTTAGCATCGTCACCACTACAAAATAAATCACTACTACCACTAATTATTTGATTATTAGATTCAAGAATCGACGATTCTGTTTCCTGCATCACACAAATAACAATGCTAATCATAAATAGGCGTCAAATGTTTCAGTTTACAGTATATATAACTTTTTGGTGAAATATGAGGATGATGATGTACATTTTAATGTAACAACAGTAAATAAATTGCAGCTATTTAATATAACTGAGAAAAAAGCAGATTCTATTTAATCCAAGTGTAGACAGTTTATATTAGTTATTCGTCAGAAAACTTTTAATGTATCTTCTAGAAGCAGCTTTGTTTTAAGTATCTTCACTTACTCCACACGTCTGATGTTTGATGATGAATGAGTACATTAATTAATAATACGAGGATCGTCCTCAAAGTAAGTTTCGTTTATTTCTATCCGCGGCAGCGCTAAGATCGCAGTTCCGAGGATGCGCGGCAGTTACTCTGACTCTAGGAGTAGACATGTACGCCATTTTCAGATCGCTGTTGCACACGTGTGCTTTGTAGTGCTTCTTTGTAATGTCAGCCGTAATTGATTAGAAGATGGGTCAGACTGTTCAATGAAGGACGTGATCGAGTGCACAATGAATAACGTAGTGGACGCCCGTCTGTGGTTACTGATAAACTGGTTCACACAGCTGAAGAGAAGATTAATCACAACCGTAAGTTTACACTTAGTGCCCTTGATATGGAAGTTCCGCAAATCTCACTATCACTAATTCATGAAATTGTTACTGAAAAATTGAGATTTTGTTGACTTTGCTCACGTTGGGCACCCGGAACTCTCGCTGAGCAACACAAAAAACAACGGATGGGCAGTGCACTTCAGTTTTTGACACGCTACAACGAAGAAGGCGATGGTATTCTTTCTCGGATAGTCACAGGGTATGAAACTTGGATAGCGTACGACACCTCTGGAGCAAAACGGCAATCAATGGAATGGAGGCACGCCTGATCCCCAACGAAGGTTCAGCTTAAGCAAATTTTGACACTTCGAAAAGTCTTGTGCACCGTTTTTTGGGGCATTTTTCTGATGACGAGCTGAAAGAACATGTTACCACACGGTTGAATACACAGGCGGCAACTTTCTATGAAGAAGGCATGCAAAAACTTTGGTCGCACTATTACAAGTGCCTACAAAATTTCTGAAGCTATGTAGGAAAGTAGTTTAAGAGTTGTAGATTTTTGTGCAATAAATATTTTTTCTGTATCTGTACACGTTTGTTTTATATAACCAAACGGAACTTAACTTTATGGACACAATCGCAGAATATTCGTGAAATATTTGCAAAATATTTTGCCTTTTGCAAGCTAACCAATAAGAAGAACCTTATATTACTTACGTTATTGCGGAACTTACACCGATAGAACAGAAGCAGAATTTGGTTGAAACCAATGTTCTCTTTGTTAAGTCGAAAAGTTTTAACTTTGCCTTCTTAGCGAGAACAGTTTCGATGCGTTATTACACTGAGGTGACAAAACTCATGGGATACCTCCTAATATCCTGTGGGACCTCCTTTCGCCTGCCGTAGTCCAGCAGCTGGAAGCGGCATGGTCTCAACAAGCCGTTGGAAGTCCCCTGCAGAAAAACTGACCCATACTGATTCTATAACCGTCCATAATTGCGAAAGTGTGGCCGGCTTACGATTTTTTTTGCACGAACTGATCTCTGTATTATATTCCGTAAATGTTCGATGAGATTCATATCGGGCGCCGTGTGTGGCCAAATCATTCGCTCGAATTGCCCAGATCAAGCGTGGCGCAGTGACATGGCCGCGTTGTCATCCATAAAAATTCCGTCGTTGTTTGGGAACATGAAGTCCATGAATGGCAGCAGATGAAGTAGCCGAACATGCCAGTCGATGTCAGTGAGTGCCAGTCAATGATCGGTTCAGTTACACCGAAGGACGCAGTCCATTCCATGGAAAGAAAGCCCACATCACTATGGAGCCACCGACAACTTGCACAGTGCCTTGTTGACAACTTGAGTCCATGGTTTCGTGGGCTCTGCGCTACACTCGGACCCTGCCATCGGCTCTTACCAACTGAAATCGGAATTCATCTAACCAGGTCACGGTTTTCCAGTCGTCCAGAGTTCAACCGATATGTCCACGAGCGCACGAGATGCGCTGCAGGCGATGTCGTGGTGTTAACAAAGGCACTCGCGTCGGTCGTCTGCTGCCATAACCCCTTAACGCCACATTTCGCCGGACTGTCTTAAAGGATACGTTCGTGTTAAGCCCCACATCGATTTCTAGATTATTTCAAGCAGTGTTGCTTGTCTGTTAGCATTGACAACTCTACGCAAACGACACTGCTCTCGGTCATTAGTTTGCGGTGCGTTTTCCGTGGTGAGAGGTAATGCTGAAATTTGATATTCTCGGCACCCTCGTGACACAGCGGTTCCCGGAATATTGAATTCCCTAACGATTTCCGAAATGGAACGTCCATTGCGATCGTCTAGCTCTAAGTATCACTCCACGTTCAAAGTTTGTTAAGTCCTGTCCTGCGGCCATAATCACGTCGGTAACCTTTTCACATGAATCACCTGCGTACAAATGATAGCTTCACCAACGCACTGCACAATTTTCCTTGTCTGCGCGATACTACTGCCTTCTGCATATGGGCATCTCGCTGTCAGTGTAAACGTACGTAAGTTTCTAGCTGTAAGCCACTCTAAGAATTTCGTTGGTACGTTTACGGAAAGTGGTATCATTGGTACAAATGACAGTGAAAAGCAAAAGGGGAAGTCACGCTAATAGCCAATGAATTCGAAAATAAAAAAGCTGTGAGCTTCACCTGTTGACAGTGCTTTCGACGAGCGTTCTAATCGTGGCAGGTTCCGCCCACCATTCTCAACGGAATTTACTCTTGACAGTATCTGCAGTGATCTGTAAAAAACCTACGATATAGACTACATGCAGAAATCAGTAAGACATTTCAGTCTTGCCGAGAAAGGTTGGCGCGGGTGGGGGATTTCGCAGAGCGCTCTAGGCAGCCGCTCATGGGGCGGACACACGCACACACGGTAGCTCCGCCATATACGGCTGTCACCAGTAATTTGTAAGGCGCATTGCTGGCGGGCAGGTGGCACTAATCCCTTTCACTGCGGCAGCAGCTGTCCGGCTCAGAGAGCTGACGGCGACGCCGCGTCCTGTGTGTGGCGCCCAGGGATGAACCTCTTCCCATGTCCTCTCGGACAGTACTTTCCGTTTCCAACGGTTTCAGCGACGTAAAACTAAAATACTTCTCTTCAGCTCCGCTCGACCAGATTCTCTAAAAGTTATGAATATATATGTGCATCAGAATAAATTATTAAACGACTAAACTGATGCACTACCATCTGATCAAAGTTGCAGGCTAACTGACAAAAGCATCCAGAGCAACAAAAATTTCATTTGCAATACTTAAAAATTTTAAATCCTTCATAATCTACTCATCAGGAGGTATAAGATTTTCAGTTGGAAACTGTTTATACACTACTGCCCATTAAAATTGCTACACCAAGAAGAAATGCAGATGATAAACGGGTATTCAATGGACAAATAATTATACTACAACTGACATGTCATTACATTTTCACGCAATTTGGGTGCTTAGATCCTGAGAAATCAATACCCAGAACAACCACCTCTGGCCGTAATAACGGCCTTGCTACAACCGGGCATTGAGTCAAACAGAGCTTCGATGGCGTGTACAGGTACAGCTGCCCATGCAGGTTCAACGCGATACCACAGTCCATCAAGAATAGTGACTGGCGTATTGTGACTAGCCACTTGCTCGGCCACCATTGACCAGACGTTTTCAATTGGTGAGAAATCTGGGGAATGTGCTGGCCAGGACAGCAGTCGAACATATTCTGTATCCAGAAAGGCCCGTACAGGACCTGCAACATGCGGTCGTGCATTATCCTGCTGAAATGTAGCATTTCGCAGGGATCGAATGAAGGCTAGAGCCACGGGTCGTAACACATCTGAAATGTAACGTCCACTGTTCAAAGTGCCGTCAATGGGAACAAGAGGTGACCGAGACGTGTAACCAGTGGCACCCGATACCATCACGCGGGTGATACGCCATACGATGACGAATATACGCTTCTAATGTGCGTTCAAAGCGATGTCGCCAAACACGGATGCCACCATCACGATGCTGTAAACAGAACCTGGATTCATCCGAAAAAATGACGTTTTGCCATTCGTGCACCCAGGTTCATCATTGAGTAGACCATCTCAGGTGCTCCTGTCTGTGATGCAGCGTCAAGGGCAACCGCAGCCATGGTCTCCGAGCTGATAGTCCATGCTGCTGCAAACGTCGTCGAACTGCTCGCGCAGATGGTTGTTGTCTTGCAAACGTCCCCATCTGTTGGTTCAGGGATCGAGACGTGGCTGCACAATCCGTTACAGCCATGCGGATAAGATGCCTGTCATCTCGACTGCTAGTGATACGAGGCCGTTGGGATCCAGCACGGCGTTCCGTATTATCCTCCTGAACCCACCGATTCCATATTCTGCTAACAGTCATTGGATCTCGACCAACGCGAGCAGCAGTGTCGCGATACGATAAACCGCAATCGCGGTAGGCTACAGTCTGACCTTTATCAAAGTCAGAAACGTGATGGTACGCATTTCTCCTCCTTACACGAGGCATTACAACAACGTTTCACCAGGCAACGCCGGTCAACTGCTGTTTGTATATGAGAAATCGGTTGGAAACTTTCCTCATGTCAGCAGGTTGTAGGTGTCGCCACCGGCGCCAACCTTGTGTGAATGCTCTGAAAAGCTAATCATTTGCATATCACATCTTCTTCTTCCTGTCGGTTAAATTTTCGCGCCTGTAGCACGTCATCTTCGTGGTGTAGCAATTTTAATGTCTTGTGGCAGCGTTAACTCATTGTGTGCAAATATCAATTGTTTGAGAATGATAGCACTTAGCGACTTCCAAAAAACTTGACACATAATTTCAAACATTTACGAAACTTATTGTCGACACATTCCCACAAAATTATGAAGGGGAAAAGAATTTATTGCTTACTACATTTTCGCTCATCATTCAGTAAAACTTCATCATCAGGCATGACGCTTAAATTTGTTGCTTCTGTATCACCAACTGTATTCGCAACACATTTTGCAGATAGTGTCCACATATACCACCAAACTCACCTGCAAGATTATGTCACTGTACGACCTATAGTTCTGGAGATAAGGCGTGGTAAGCACTGAGATGCGTGAAAAACAACATTTTGCTTAAAATGAGCGCGAAGTAAACAGATTATACTCATGCAGTGTTTGATAATGAGCGGGCTTAGTGATTTTCAAGAAACATCCTTTCTCTCGCATTCGGGAGGACGACGGTTCAAACAAGAGTCCGACCATCCTAATTTAGGTTTCCCGTGATTTCCCTAAATCTCTTCAGGCAAACGCCGGGATGGTTCCTTTGAAAAGGCATGGCTGACTTCCTTCCCCATCCTCACTAATCCGAGCTTGTGCTCCGTCTCTAATGACCCAGTTGTCGACGGGACATTTAACACTAATCCGGTCCTCCTCCTCCTCCTCCTCCTCCTCCTATTCAGATCTTTTCTAAACTTTTCCTCGCTTAAATGCTGAACGTGAAAAATTTAACACATGAGCTAATTCGTAACGTAACCTCAATTCTGAAGCTATTTTATAGATACGGGATTTCGATTGTTTAAAAAGTCGATGGTTTACTGATTCACTGCTAAATAAGAGCAGGTGATCAGTTAAACTAGCAAATCAATGTAACTCGCCGAGTCTCTCTAACAAAGACGGCAACGTGTGTATATTGGTTCATGCGCTGTATAGCTACTTTAAGGTTGCATGCTCTAGACAGAGCTTTGGATATTAAAATGAGCCACATGCAATAGGTATCAGAAACACACCACACCACGGATCAACCAACGAAAGGGGAAAGAAGCTCTTCTGGCCTTGTTAAGTTACAATTACGTCATTCGTGTTGAGGAGTGTAGGGAAGCTAAGGAAAACCCAAATAAAAATAACCTGCTTCTCCCTAATGTAAGTCCATCAGTTAAACAACTGGCCGACTTCGTTAGTTATCGCACTATAACATATTCTGAAAATCACTAGAGGAAGAAAAACAATAGATTGGAGGAGAAATCAAAGAACAGTTAGAATGCAGTATAATAATAATAATAATAGTAATAATTACGTGTATGTCAACGTCCCAGGGCAAGTCTTTCACCTGGACGCCACTCAGCAACTTGGAGATCCCTAACCTACCCCAATAACACTGGCGGGGAAAGGGAACCTACAGTTTAACACTTAATCCGAACCACATGTCGTTAACGGCGAAGACGATGGTTACAGATACTAACATTAAGATTCACGCCTAATATTTCGTGTCTCATGTAAATCAGGGAATATTTGGTAGAACTGCTAAAAGTTGGAACAGCTAACCAGTTTTACTAATAACAACAGTTGCTATCCATAAGGTGCTACGGGAGATTCTATAAAAATTGTCATTAATAACTTAATAGATGAGAGAATTATCAGTCCATCCTACACTTTTGACACATTTCAGTACGCAGAAAAAGTTTCTTGGTGCGGAAGCTAAAATAAGGTAATTTTAACGCAAAGAAATGTTGGGATGAAGTACAGAGACAGGTTCTAACGCCAATACTGTATGTCACCAATGTTGTAATAATGACACTTTAGTTCCACCTTAGTGTATATTGGCATTATTATTATTGTCTGTTCTGAGATGTATGTTTTTTTCATTGTCGGTAATTGAGAGGTATATTTCATACAAAAACAATTTATTTTTCTGATTCATGCATAAGGCATCGACAGAATTGTAATGGTTAAGAAGAAAAAGATGGACGGAAGTCCATTTATGTATGTGAGGTGTTGTGCAAAAGGAAAGGGGTGTGGGCATGAAGTTAACACCCTTCAAGAGAACTTCAGAGAGTCAATAGCTAGCTACAGAAGTCTGAACATCATGGAGTGGAAAATGAAACAAAATCATTTCCCCATTGTAATAATAGGACATCAGATATAAGTACTATCAGCATATTGCAATGTCGTGTAACGTGGAACGGTCCAAAATGTTTGTGTACAGACTACTTAGATTTGTGCCTCTGCGTGAATCAGTCATTTCATTGCAGTGCGTCAATACATTTGTAAAATTGGATGTTCATAAAGGTATGTAATGAGAACATCACTGAGCTAAGTCATGTAATCTGTGTTACGGTCGTGTTGCTGCCCTGAAAGTATCTGAGTAGCCGTGGATGTGAAATTCATTATCTGGCATTTGCTAAGATTAATACACTACTGGCCATTAAAATTGCTACACCACTAAGATGACGTGCTACAGACGCGAAAATATAACCGACAGGAAGAAGATGCTGTGATATGCAAATGATTAGCTTTTCAGGGCATTCACACAAGGTTGGCGCCGGTGGCGACACCTACAACCTGCTGACATGAGGAAAGTTTCCAACCGATTTCTCACACACAAACAGCAGTTGACGAGAGTTGCCTGGTGAAACGTTGTTGTGATGCCTCGTATAAGGAGGAGAAAGGCGTACTATCACGTTTCAGACTTTGATAACGGTCGGATTGTGGCCTATCGCGACTGCGGTTTATCGTATCGCGACATTGCTGCTCGCGTTGGTCGAGATCCAATGACTGTTAGCAGAATATGGAATCGGTGGGTTCAGGAGGATAATACGGAACGCCGTGCTGGATCCCAACGGCCTCGTATCACTAGCAGTCGAGATGACAGGCATCTTATCCGCATGGCTGTAACGGATCGTGCCGCCACGTCTCGATCCCTGAGTCAACAGATGGGGACGTTTGCAAGACAACAACCATCTGCACGAACAGTTCGACGACGTTTGCAGCAGCATGGACTATCAGCTCGGAGACCATGGCTGCGGTTACCCTTGACGCTGCATCACAGACAGGAGCGCCTGCGATACCATACTCAACGACTAACCTGGGTGCAAGAATGGCAGAACGTCATTTTTTCGGATGAATCCAGGTTCTGTTTACATGATCATGATGGTCGCATCCGTGTTTGGCGACATTGCGGTTAACGCACATTGGAAGCGTGTATTCGTCATCGCCATACTGGCGTACCACCCGGCGTGATTGTATGGGGTGCCATTGGTTACACGTCTCGGTCACCTCTTGTTCGCATTGACGGCACTTTGAACAGTGGACGTTACATTTCAGATGTGTTACGACCCGTGGATCTACCCTTCATTCGATCCCTGTGAAACCCTACATTCCGTCAGGATAATGCACGACCGCATGTTGCAGGTCCTGTACGGACCTTTCTGGATACAGAAAATGTTCGACTGCTGCCCTGGCCAGCACAATCTCCAGATCTCTCACCTATTGAAAACGTCTGGTCAATGGTGGCCGAGCAAATGGCTCGTCACAATTCGCCGCTCACGTCTCTTGATGAACTGTGGTATCGTGTTGAAGCTGCATGGGCAGCTGTACCTGTACACGCCATCCAAGCTCTGTTTGACTCAATGCCCAGGCGTATCAAGGCCGTTATTATGGGCAGAGGTGGTTGTTCTGGGTACTGATTTCTCAGGATCGATGCACCCAAATTGCGTGAAAATGTAATGACATGTCAGTTCTAGTATAATATATTTGTCCAATGAATACCCGTTTATCATCTGCATTTCTTCTTGATGTAGCAATTTTAATGGTCAGTAGTGTAATTAAAGTGTTCAAAGAAATGAGCCAAATTATTGAATCAGTTTAAAAGGTACTGTAGTTCACAGATTGCTCAGATTTATTTAAAAGCCAAATTGCCACCGGAAATAGTAGCCTTAAATTTCGTTACTAGTCTGCTTTTGCTTCAATTAGTGCTAAGAAATTTAACGTATGTGCTATGTGTGCTTGTGTACGAGAAGTGCTACTAAAAATGTTAATGTTTGATATCACAGTCCTAGGGCACCCATATTTTAGAAACTGTTTTGATCAGTGCCTGATTAGTTTCAATTAAATGTATAGTTTATTTATTTGGCTGGCCGTTCAGGCAACTTTACTGTGTAGAAAGATTTATTACTTTGTTCGCACTTAGAAGCGAACATTGTAGAAGTTGTGAGTGACTGATGCTAACATATCCCCCAGTAATTGCTGTGTTAAGAGTTTGTATTTTATTTCTGAGTTCTGAACACAAAAGAAAAAGTTGTTAAAAACTACTCTGAAAATATTTGCCCGATTTGGACTGGCGACCGTTTTTCTTTATCCGCTTACACACTATTACAACTGCATATTGAATTTACGTTCTAACCCCGTTTACTGCTTTAGTCTCTCTTTTAATACAATGCTCTGATTGGAAAAGAAGTAAACTGTCCGATTATTTCAATCATTTAGACACTCTGCTATATTTAGTTAATCGAGTAAAAGGGTTAACAATTAATTGGCATTTAGTTAAATGGGCGCTGTAGGGTGAATGACAACACTTGCTCTTACAAAATTAAAATAAACGGTAAGTTGCACACTAGCATATTATAGGAATTGATGTTTAATACATGCCACGGAGAAGAAATGGAGAAGTTAAGGAAAACTTCAAAAAGAAGGAAGAGGGCAACTGGAGTAATGTGTCCCTATTCACTCAAGTAAATGGAAACCGTGGCAAGCGAAGAAGGGTTTTGTATATGATAAAACGATTGCGTCTTCAGCCCCTTCACGGAGCGTTGAACCTGTTTCTCCACACATAGAAATGAAAATGAATGACGAAATACAAATGTCATGGGTTTATCACAGATGTGAATGGTATACGATTTCTGATTTTTAAGGTAGAGGTAACACGCTTTTATATCGGTTGCATCTGAAACACGTGATCGAAAACTGGAACTAGGTAGTAGTACAAAATAACGTGCTTCAAAAATTAATAGCTGGGGCAGAAAGTGGTACAACCCTATATGTAAATATTTCAGGTTACTGAGGTATAACTATATGTTAGCAAATTGTACGCATTCATTGATGCGTCGCAGTTTCCCAGAAATGTTCCACAAATCACTTTTCCTTTAGCTACTTTTGGGTTCACACATTAGTCTCAAATAACAGGGCATTTTTGATTCCCCTAAATAATAATAGGGGTATATGTTTTGGGCAAAAACTCCGAATCAGTATCCATCAGCACTTTTTCCCTGGTGTTATTCTACAGCTGTTCCAGTTGTACATGATATATTCAAGGTAGCCCATGGGAGGAGGGGACGGGAGAGGATGGGAAGAAAGATACATCAAGCGCGTTATGTCGACGTCATCATCCTCTTAGATATTAGTTGCCGGAGCCCACCACTGTTCTCAGTTAATATGGAATTTTCAACGTCGTGACATGTAGTGAAAGGACCAGCAGCTCTGAAATGGAAAGATAAGATTTGATTGGGTATTTATTTACAAATAATAATGTAGTGAGCAGATCTGGTGTCTGAGAACATTATTAACAACGAGAAAGTCCAGAAACACCACAGTAACATTTGTTGATTTTAAGAAGGCTTACGATTCCATAGACAGAAAAACATTTTTTAATACACTAGAAGAAATGAAGGTAGACAATAAGATCAGAAAACTAGTTCAGGAAACATTAACAAATACAAAGTAAAAAGTGAAGTTCATGGGCGAGATCTCAGAATCTTTCGAAATCAAGACAGGAGTGAGACGGGGAGATGGCCTGTCACCCATTTTATTTAACGCTGTTTTAGAGAAAATAATCAGGACGTGGGACAAAGGAGTCAATGGGGTAAAGATGGGGAGAGAGAAAAATAGAACCGTCAACATAAAATGTCTGGCCTTTGCCGACGATATAGCCATCATTACAAATGACAGAAAAGAAGCCAGAGAAGCCCTAGAGGTATTGCATGAAATCGCAGCCAGAACAGGACTACAAATATCATATGAAAAAACCCAGTGCGTGGACACAAAATCTACAGACAGAAGCCCATTGATAACAAAGTATGGAAAGATAACACAAGGAAAACAGGACAGAATTCAACAGCCAATGAAGAAAGGGTTACAAAACTACAAGAAGCATACAGACTTACATGGAACGATTACAATAAAAGAAATATTTCCGTCAATGCCAAATTAAGACATTACAAAACAGTAGTCTTACATGAGGCCTTGTATGCCTTAGAAACAACAGTAATCAGAGGAAGAACTAAAATCAAGGAAATGCAAAAGCAAGAAAGGAAAATTCTGAGAAAGATCTATGGGCCAGTTCAGAGACAGGGGATCTGGATAAAGAGACCAACAAAGGAATTGTACAAACAGCCAGAGACAATTACAGACAATATCAGAAAAAGAAGGGCAAAATTCTATGGGCACATTCATAGGATGAATGAAAATAGGCTGACCAAGAAGATTTTTAACATAGTGGTGACGAATAAGGTGAAAACTAACTGGGTGAAGGAAACCATGGAAGACCTCAAAAATCTAAACATCTCCACAGAAGAAATATCAAACAGAGGAAAATACAGAGAAAAAATCAACAAACAGAAATTCGAAGAAACACCAAAAGAGAAGAAATCAGGAAAGAAGTGGACAGAAGAGAGGAAGAAGAAACACAGTGAATTTATGAGAGGTTTTTGGGAAGAGAAAAGAAAGAGACAGAAAAAAGTGCCATGAATTTGAAATGTACCAATTTATGTACCATAGTGTCATTGTGAATCTTGATTGTGTTTTAACGCTCTCCTTAATGGGGAATTAACAATAATAATAATAATAATGTATATTGTTTAGCATCAATAATATCTCAACAGAGCAAGTGTATGTGTCCAGTCACAGTATGAGAGGATCACGACAACCAGTAGGAATCATTCGAAGTCTGTGCTCCGTAGTGAAAGAATCGTCATTATAGGCTACCAGTAGAGATTGGCCAGTACTTCAAAAAAAATAACAATAATATTAATAATATTATTGTTATTAATATATTTGTTTGTACTCTTTATCAGCAATACAATAGATACCTAATCCGGTGGTAACTGAAATACAACAATGTAAGATGGTCTTCCAGATTCATCAGTCCTGCTGTCATTTCACTAAGAATAATTTGTCAATCCTTATTCTTTTAGAGCAATTGCATGAGCGTAATTGTTGTAGTGAGAGGATCTGGGCGACCAATAGGAATCACTCGAGGACCATGATTAATCTGATCAGCTGGCATGCGTTTGTCTCTGCCTGATGTGGAAAAGCATCCATTCTTGTATAAAGGATGCTTGGAATTATATTGTAAATAATTAGCGGCGTCAAGTCAAGATAACAAATTAATTCCAACACTACCTTTTACCACAGATCACATGCACATCACTTGCACATTGTACAGACATTGTACTGACATCAAATGTGTATCACTTCACGACACTTCATGTTAATGTGTAAGCACATGACATACATTTGTTGATTTGTAAATTCATGGCATATAATGAAATATGTATTTTCTGTGTAAGATCTGCTTTCATAAAGAAATGGAAATGCTATTCCTTCCATACAGATGTATTGCTGCTAGTGTTTAATGCGATGGTCCCATTTTCCTTGTGTGCAGTGTGTCAGAGACCTCTATCAACTGAAGTAAGGGCGTTTTTTGATGGAAACAACTATTTTGTATGAAATGCTGTTATTTTTAGTATTTTTTCTTTGTTAGAATGCGTTGTGGAAAATAAACCACTGTCCTTAAAATATTCTCTTTTTTTCTGCATGAACCACAAACAGCAGCAGAGCCTACATATGTGCCAAGTAACACTTTGTAAGTAGGCTGTTTATATTTTCTTATTGGCAACATTACGTAGCGCTCTGTATGAAAAATCACTGGCTGTGCTGTGTGCAGTCTGTGGCTAGTTTGCATTGTTGTCTGCCATTGTAGTGTTGGGCAGCTGGATGTTAACAGCGCGTAGCGTTGCGCAGTTGGAGGTGAGCCGCCAGCAGTGGTGGATGTGAGGAGAGAGATGACGGAGTTCTGAAATTTGTAATACTGGATATCATGAACTGCTATATACATTATGACTTTTGAACACTATTAAGGTAAATACATTGTTTGTTCTCTATTAAAACCTCTCATTTGCTAACTATGCCTATCAGTAGTTAGTGCCTTCCGTAGTTTGAATCTTTTATTTAGCTGGCAGTAGTGGCGCTCGCTGTATTGCAGTAGTTCGAGTAATGAAGATTTTTGGTGAGGTGAGTGATTTGTGAAACGTATAGGTTAATGTTAGTCAGGGCCATTCTTTTGTAGGGATTTTTGAAAGTCAGATTGCGTTGCGCTAAAAATATTGTGTGTCAGTTTAAGCACAGTCATGTATAATTGTTCTAAGGGGACGTTTCATATGTCGACCCTTAGCCGAGGATACCTCACTGGAATCTTCTGATTTTTTTCTTGTAGTTTGTGTAATTAATGTAGCTATTGTTTATTGCTAGCGCGTAATTAGAGAATCTCCTTTGTAGTTGCAGTCTTTCATTGTTGTACAGTAAAACAGTTGTGGCATGCATGTAGGTTTGCACCAAGTAATTCGCAGCTGCGCTTGCAATTAACTAGATATTATTTTCAGTGCTATGTTAATGTGTTCTCTTATTTTTGCTCTTCAAATTGTGCTTTTCTGTGTTATCGTGTGAAATATTGTGACAATAATGGCGTGTGAAAAACGTAACACTAGGCTCCAAAGTAAACTGAGAAATAATAGTGACGACGAACATAGCTTATCAGCACCACTGTGTAGTGAATTAACAGACATTCGAAGTAGTAATTTGGTAATTGTGCATAGGGAAATGGAGCGGGCGGCAAATAAGGGTATAGACAGTGAAACAGGTAGTGAACAGGGAAGCATTATCGATCGATCGGTCGGCAACAGCTCGCCTCAGGAATCCGAAATGACAGAACACAATATTGCAAATACTGTAGAATTAGGTTCTGGGTCCTCACCGTTTTCTCAAATGAGTCAAGACACATTTTCTGCTTGTCAAAATGTGAATGTTGCCGGTGAAAATGCACTGCCAAAAAGCATAGAGAAACAGATTCCAGACACTAATACATTATTGTTGCAATTAATGCAACAAATGGAACAAAATCAGAGACAAACACAGCAAAAGCTTCAAAAGTTAGACGCAATGGAACAAAATCTTCAAAAGTTAGACACAATGGAAGAAAATCTTCAAAGGTTAGACACTATGGAACAAAATCTTAAAAAGTTAGACACAATGGAACAAAATCTTCAAAAGTTAGACACCACGCTTGAACAAACACGTGAAGATTTAACTACTGAGTTACATAACATCGAATCGAATTGTCAAAAAGTCTGTAATGACGTAAAAACACAAATTTGTGAGCATTTCATGAAAATGCATTACAGAATCACGAAGCAGCCATAAAAGAACTGCAAACTACTGTTCATGAATATCACGACACCTTGCAAGCTAAAATTGACTCAGTTGCATCTACCGATTCGGTTACGCAACTTGCAAAAACTCAAGAAAACTTAAAGGACACAGTAGATACGATTTCAACACAAATGGACACTCTGAAACTTGGTTCAGAAAAACACACTGAGGAAATAAGTACACTATCGGAGAAAGTAGCCGAACTTTCGGGTCAGTTCACTAACTTATCTGCAAAGGTAGATGATGATCTGAATGAAACAACACCTGTAGCCATCACTGACACAGAAGAGTATGAAGAAATTAAGAAATTCAAACAAAATCAGAATCAAATTAATACGCAATACAAAAGAGAAATCCGGGAAGTACAAGATCAGTTGGCACAAGTAATACAAAAATTTCATATTTCAGAGGCCACTCGCGCTCCAATACGGGAAGAGGGACATAGAAATACGGAACAGCCACAAAATAATAACTCAGGGCACTTCGGAAATTATGAAAGACATTGGCAAGGTACACCGAATTTTGCGATGGAACCACCGAAACGACGTAACAATGACCGACATGCGACTCGCCGACACGATGATTTTGACTATAAGCTGTTCATTAATACACGTAAATTCAAAACATTTAAGAACTCTGGCAACGAGATTCATCCACGAGCATGGCTCCATCAATTCTCTCATTGTTTTCCTCCCAACTGGTCATTGCAGCACAGATTAGAATTTATGTGTGGCTACTTAGAGAATGAACCAGCTGTAAGAATGCGATCGGTCATTCACGATTGTCACAGTGAAGGAGAATTTTATCATGCCTTCCTCTCAGCATATTGGTCTCAAGCTACACAAGACCGAGTGAAACATAGCATCATGATGATGAAACACTTAGAACAATCTGAATTTTCCAGTCTTGTGAAATATTTTGAAGACATGTTGCATAAGAATCAATATCTTTCAAATCCATACAGCCCTTCAGAACTCATCCGCATTTGCTTAATCAAATTGCCTGAACATTTAAGAAATATTATTTTGGCAGGGCGTTGCAAAGACGACATTAAAGCTTTTCAGGGGCTCTTACAAGAACTGGAAATTGACACTGACAATCGCGGACCGCAAAAACAGGAATACAACAATTACAGGTCACATCCGTCGCAATTCCGTGATGAAAGAAATAATAACTGGACACGACAAGCCTATTCTTACAACGTAAATCGTGACCAAAACAGACACCACCCGTATGACAATCACCAGCAGAGTAATAGTTACAGAGAAAGATCGCATTTCCGTAGTAATGAATATGACAGAGACAGTCATAGAAACAGACTATTTGGCAACCAGAACTATTGTTATCACGGGAGACAGAATTACTTCAGATGCAACGGTCCACCGTGCAGTGATAATTCAGGGAGAATTCTCCACCAATTTACCGACAAGAAAGAAACTACAGGGACTACCGACATGACGACAGACGATATAATCTTAACGACAGACCTGAATTGCATCTGAACTGGCGGGATTCAAACAGAGCAGGGCCCTCTCGACAAGACGAATTTGTAGAAGTTGGGTCTCCAAATCCCAGTAACGACGCGCGCCAACAAAGAAACAGACAATGACTCGCACCGCAGGCAGCCACGTGCGCCCACTGGCTCAGAGAAAAATAACATAGACGCTAACCCTGAGAAAAATTCCAGTATTCTTTACCGACGTATACCGCATGATAATTCCGTTCAAGTTGAACCTCTGCGTACTAGGAAGAGTAAAAGATTGCACCACATTACACATGTAAAACCGTTTATTGAAAGATAATCTGCCTTTTAACTTTGTCTTTGCCATATAACTTTTCACTTTACATTACTAATATGCTTTGTCAGACTTATAATCTGTTGACATGCAACAATGTTTGAAGTTAAATATCCAGTCAAGAACCAAGAGAACTTATTTAAACAGAAATTACGAATGCATTGTTATTATGAACAGATGACACAGTGTTATTGTGTGTGTACATTCTTACTTGTTAGTTGCACAATTACGTAACGACTATCAGGCTTACATACTTATAACAGATACTGCTAATGAGATTTTAATGCAACGTTTTGGTTTACTTGAAAATACATTCTGGATTTAAAGTACTTTCTGTGAGATACCAGATGACACAGTGGTTAGTTTATGTGACAGCTACACGATTTTATCACGACGCTACTAATGAGTGACAATTTACAATGTTGCTTTTGCGGTGTTTCTGTTTTATATCTGCACAGTTTTTCTGTATTATTCTGGAAAGTAAAACATGTTTTATTAGTAACTTTTGTGGTATAGCTACAATGAGACAGCCTTTTCCGTAGCACAACAATACGTTACAGCACAGTACTTTCATCATCACGGCAATAAGCGTAATAACTAAGATATCTATACGCAAAGCATTTCACTTTTGTTTATCATAAGGTAAGTACATTGACTTCTGCAGAACTTAGCTTTCGGAGGATGATAACTACGACACTTACACAGATATTATCTTACAACAAGACGCACAGTTTAGCGCTACAGTACACGTATTTGAGTGATTAATTTTGTACTTAAAATATTTATTTTTAAAGATATTTGAAGTACAATGATACAATGGTTTTCCGTGATACATTTCATTCCATTGCTGTAATCTGTAACATCTGAGGGTATAATTACATTAATCCTCAGGGTGGTACACGCTTACTTTGTGTACCATGTGTTTGGCAAGCACAAGGAGCCCTAGCCAATATGGTATTTGCTTACACAACTTTACACATCGGTACCATATTTCTCTAACACATAAATTACACAGCTATCTGATCATTTAACTGAGAGATAAACATTTTTTTTACTACATCAGTGACACATGTTTACGCAATTACACAGTTGAATAACTTCACACTTATGAAACTGTATGTTGTCTGTACTTTGTGAACTGTTCATTTTTTTTTTTTTTTTTGCAACCATTGTGATACTACGAGAGCTTTGAATGATGTATTTGGTATGGGATCATGATTTTTAAAGTACGTTTGAGGAAGATGACACTTTTGATATGAGCAGAGAATTTTTTTAATTATTGGAGGAAGCTACGATGATTTTGAGAGTTGACTGAGATGTTATGATGTTATTATTACGATGACTATGTGTATTATGCTGTTGCAGTATGTTTATGATGAATAAGCTGATGCTATATCAGTTATTTGATTATGCTACGTATCTGTTATGATGAAATATTGAAGAAGTGTCGACGAATAAGGTAAGGAATAATGAGTAGTGTTTAGGGACTCTGGTTTGTGAAAAAGGTTGTTGAAAACCAAGAACTGTACTTTAAGAGTTATGAAATGTATGTAAATGCGTGAATGTATTACAATGCCGCCGAAAATTTTTTGGACACTTTTATATCAATAGCATTTTGTTTCTACAGATTTGTAACGCAAATTCTTGACCTGTGAAATATTTTTAAATGAGACTGTCACTGTAGCGGAAACTGCTGACGTAAATATTTCAGTAAGAAAGTTAAGTGACCCCCTTCACATAATGCGTCGTGGGCACCCAGCTGTGTGACAGACGCCCGGCAAAAAAAGCCAGTAGTGTGTGCCTTTCAGAGGCACAGGTGGAGAAAAAAAAAAGAGGCCATTATCCTCGCTATTGACATTCCTTTGTAGAAAGCATCGCAAATACGACATGCTCAAACTTGAAAATATATGATTATACTGTGGAGCTCTTAATTTATGATATTTACTAAAACGCCTAATGAAACAATGAGAAACATTTCACGGCTATTGTCTTGCTAGTTGAGAGAAATGCCATATGGCTTGCTTTATGTATTTATTTACTTATTTTGTTTAATATCAAGTTTCTAGCTGCAGCAGCATTGGTTAAAATAAAATTTAATAGATGTACTAATATAAATATTTTATGCCTACAGATCCAGTAAATAATTTTATGATCTGTTCAAAAAAAGAAAGGAGCATAAAAAGACGTTTCCCTTCACAGGAATTCCATATGGAATTTTCTTTTCAACTACTTGGTAATTTTTTTGGTAGAATAACTTCTTGTGGTGCACCACTTTAATTACAAACACATTAAGATGTGAATATACATTTCCCTTGTCTGCATTGTTGTCTTTAATGTAATATTTTTTCTGCTTGAGCTATGTCATGTTTACATCTACATCTACATCTACATCCATACTCCGCAGGCCACCTGACGGTGTGTGGCGGAGGGTACCTTGAGTACCTCTATCGGTTCTCCCTTCTATTCCAGTCTCGTATTGTTCGTGGAAAGAAGGATTGTCGGTATGCCTCTGTGTGGGCTCTAATCTCTCTGATTTTATCCTCATGGTCTCTTCGCGAGATATACGTAGGAGGGAGCAATATACTGCTAGACTCTTCGGTGAAGGTATGTTCTCGAAACTTTGACAAAAGCCCGTACCGAGCTACTGAGCGTCTCTCCTGCAGAGTCTTCCACTGGAGTTTATCTATCATCTCCATAACGATTTCGCAATTACTAAATGATCCTGTAACGAAGCGTGCTGCTCTCCATTGGATCTTCTCTATATCTTCTATCAACCCTATCTGGTACGGATCCCACACTGCTGAGCAGTATTCAAGCAGTGGGCGAACAAGCGTACTGTAACCTACTTCCTTTGTTTTCGGATTGCATTTCCTTAGGATTCTTCCAATGAATCTCAGTCTGGCATCTGCTTTACCGACGATCAACATTATATGATCATTCCATTTTAAATCACTCCTAATGCATACTCCCAGATAATTTATGGTGTTAACTGATTCCAGTTGCTGACCTGCTATTTTGTAGCTAAATGATAAAGGATCTATCTTTCTGTGTATTCGCAGCACATTACACTTTTCTACATCGAGATTCAATTGCCATTCCCTGCACCATGCGTCAATTCGCTGCAGATCCTCCTGCATTTCAGTACAATTTTCCATTGTTACAACCTCTCGATACACCACAGCATCATCTGCAAAAAGCCTCAGTGAACTTCCAATGTCATCCACCAGGTCATTTATGTATATTGTGAATAGCAACAGTCCTATGACACTCCCCTGCGGCACACCTGAAATCACTCTTACTTCGGAAGACTTGTCTCCATTGAGAATGACGTGCTGCGTCCTGTTATCTAGGAACTCCTCAATCCAATCACACAATTGGTCTGATAGTCCATATGCTCTTACTTTGTTCATTAAACGGCTGTGGGGAACTGTATTGAACGCCTTGCGGAAGTCAAGAAACACGGCATCTACCTGTGAACCCGTGTCTATGGCCCTCTGAGTCTCGTGGACGAATAGCGCGAGCTGGGTTTCACATGACCGTCTTTTTTGAAACCCATGCTGATTCCTACAGAGTAGATTTCTAGTCTCCAGAAATGTCATTATACTCGAACACAATACGTGCTCCAAAATTCTACTACTGATCGACGTTAGAGATATAGGTCTATAGTTCTGCATATCTGTTCGACGTCCCTTCTTGAAAACGGGGATGACCTGTGCCCTTTTCCAATCCTTTGGAACGCTACGCTCTTCTAGAGACCTACGGTATACCGCTGCAAGAAGGGGGGCAAGTTCCTTCGCGTACTCTGTGTAAAATTGAACTGGTATCCCATCAGTTCCAGAGGCCTTTCCTCTTTTGAGCGATTTTAATTGTTTCTCTATCCCTCTGTCGTCTATTTCGATATTTACCATTTTGTCATTTGTCATTTGTTTAGATGTAAGTTATTGCATTTGCTGCTGCTGTTTGCCAGGCATAGTGCTACTAAATTTCACTTTGTATTACTCTGTTAGGCTAGTTTTACTACTGATTTATTTTTCTTGTTGCTGCACATTGGCTCATATTAGTTGTAATGTTGCATTGCTTGGTAATTTAGATTTACTGTAGCTTGCTTTGCAATTATCCATTTCTTTTGTCATTGCTGTTTGTGTTAATTGTTTTGTGCTGCTGCATTGCTTCGTCCCTTAGTTCAGCATCTGGGCTCAGTAGATTTAAGTTAGCTTAAGAGGGGGTAGCCTATAAGAGAATGAGTTGCGATGAATTTGAAGAAATGCACTGAGAGGTTATACGAGAAAAGTACAGAAAGCAGGTATAGATAGGACTTTTTGGAAATAATGAAGAACGAAGGGAGATCTCCGAGAAGTAAAGAAAGTTTTGTTTGCAAAATACTGCAGTACAAGAAACCCTGTCCTTTCCTTGTGTTATCCCACTATGTGTTTGTGTACCCTTGTGTATTTATGTTCTTCCTGTATTTATATGTTTCTCTGATAAGACTTATGTTGTAGAATTTTTCTAATACTCAGCTACATGAACTATGATGAGGAATACTGTTATCCTCAAATATAATTTGCATTAATAATATGTTATTTACTTTGTAAAGATGTTTAGACATTATTTATTCTGTTTTGTTTTAATGCTCATGTGTAAAGTTGATGTTTCAAAAGTTATTCTGATCTTTTATGTGTTTTCTTATGTCATAATTCCTGTAACATTGATGTATATGTTTATTTCTATTCTGTTTTAAAGCCTGTACTACAAATGTTATCTGTATTGTTATGTTCTTTAATGATGTATTTTGTACTTTTGTAATTGCATTCTAATGTTATAAAATTGTAATTGACACCAGTTCATCATATTATTAACTTGTAAGTAACATTTCACTGCACACATTTCTGTTGGTCATAGTATATGGACAATATGTGAGAAGTAGGGACTGATAGTGTTTGCATGTGTGTTAATAATTCAGCAAGGGATTGGATAACAGCATTGCTGGTTCTAAGGACAATTCCAAAAACTTTGTGACTGCACAAGTGATGGTTATGGACTTGCTATATTATCTGCAATACTCTTCAATGGTGATTGTGCACCTGCACAGTCACAACAGATGGCTGCTGGCCGTCTCTACAAGGACTACAGTGGGTCTGCATCTTTGATTGCCCACCAATACCATTATTTCTACAAGGACTACAGCGGGTCTGCGTCTTTGATGACCCACCAGTACCATTATTTCTACAAGGACTGCAGTGGGTCTGCACCTCTGTTGGCCTACCAATACCGTAATCTCTACCAGGACTACAGTGGGTCTACTCTGTGATGACCTACCTACCAATATTCTTCAAACTTCGAATGACTCTGCTGTGGGTTTCCTCTGTTGTGTCCCATTACCTGTCAGCATGTCAAGAGTCAGCACTGTCTTTCCGTTGGAAGGACAACACTACTTCTTCAAGACTGCATGGAAATCCACTACTTCCGTGTGCATGGTCTTTTACTGCTCAGACTTTGAGAAAAGAAACGGCAGTTTTACTGTGATGAATGATCAGGACAGTCTTTATGGACTGTGAGAAAATTTTAGCTTTTGACCAACATTGTATCAATAAGTGTGTGCATTTGATTTCTTTGTTATTGTAATTATGAAAATTTTTTTCAAATCTGTATTGGCCACTGCCCAAAACAATTTGTAAAATTTTTTGTGGGGAGCATGGGGGCTATGTATGTAGGCTGTTTATATTTTCTTATTGGCAACGTTACGTAGCGCTCTATATGAAAAATCACTGGCTGTGCTGTGTGCAGTCTGTGGCTAGTTTGCATTGTTGTCTGCCATTGTAGTGTTGGGCAGCTGGATGTTAACAGTGCGTAGCGTTGCGCAGTTGGAGGTGAGCCGCCAGCAGTGGTGGATGTGCGGAGAGAGATGGCGGAGTTTTGAAATTTGTAATACTGGATATCATGAACTGCTATATACATTATGACTTTTGAACACTATTAAGGTAAATACATTGTTTGTTCTCTATTAAAACCTCTCATTTGCTAACTATGCCTATCAGTAGTTAGTGCCTTCCGTAGTTTGAATCTTTTATTTAGCTGGCAGTAGTGGCGCTCGCTGTATTGCAGTAGTTCGAGTAATGAAGATTTTTGGTGAGGTAAGTGATTTGTGAAACGTATAGGTTAATGTTAGTCAGGGCCATTCTTTTGTAGGGATTTTTGAAAGTCAGATTGCGTTGTGCTAAAAATATTGTGTGTCAGTTTAAGCACAGTCGTGTATAATTTTTCAAAGGGGACCTTTAAGCTTTTACACATCTGCTCTCTTCCCTCACTCTCCTGCTTCTCACACCCTCTTCCCACTCTCGCTCTCTCACATTCATACTTCTCACTCTCAAGTTGTCTCACCTCCCACACTCACCCATTTCACTCTCCCACTCCCACACTCCACCCCTCCCACTCCTGCCTCGCACTCTACCACTCCCTCTCCCCTTATCTCATTCCCACTCTGCCCCTCCCAATCCCCCTAATATTCCCCTGCCATTTCCCAACCACATCTCCCACTTTTCCACACTTCCCCCTCTCACTCATTCACTCCCTCCTCCCACTCTCCCTCTTCCACTCTCTCCTTCCTGCCTCACACTCTCTTCTCCACACCCTTCCCTCTCTCCTGTCTTCTCATGTTCCCCCTCAGACTCCTCAACTTTCCCACTCCCCAACTCTCCCACTTTCCAATTCTCCCACTCTCCAGTTCTCCCATTCTCTCATTCTTCCATTCTCAATAACGCATGATTCATAGGATTCCAAATTAAACTCTTCTTAAAATATTAATTTTTATTTAGTTTCACATGCAAAATAATTTAGTTCATCGTGGAGAATTATCCTAGAGAAATTCACCGAATTTCAGGCCATCGTTAAACTAGAGAATGTGATACATTGTAGAAAGTCTCAGTACACCGAAATACAGTGGTATCGCTTGTCCAACATACTATCACACATTGAGAGCCAGTTAACTGACGAGTTTGTTGAAGGATGGTGACAATGCATGAAGGAGGGAGCTGTTCCAGAAAGTAACGTTCTTAATTAAAAAACTTTGTTTTATTTACCAGAGGTATCCGCAAAGGAAATTTTGCATAGTTTAAAAGATAGGCTTCAAATAAAATTTAGCTCCGAGAAAAAAATAAAAGTGAAATAAAATAAAAAAGTCTAAGAAACCAGTGAAATAGATAAAGGAATTGAGACAAAGACTCTTAAATGAACTTGTACAGCTACACAGATATTCTTCAAGGAAATTTGACACTATTTGAAATAGAAGCATTTCAACTGAAAATCAGAGTTACTTTATCATTAGCACGATTAGCATGTAGAATAAATCTCACATGATTGAAAGCGACAAAAGAACTGTACCTGCTATTCAAAAGTAAGGCTAATGGTTCAGCTCATCGATGAAGATCTGCTTCTTACAGAAGAGCGTCTTATTTACAATTTACAAAGCCCAATCATGGTAATAAGCAGTGTTTTTACAACATAAAGTAAATAATGTATACACATATCCTACTTGTAGTTACATAAAGGAAAATACCCAGTCAGTGGTCCCTAGAACATGAAATCCTTGCGGAAAATAATTACAGGCTAAGCAGTACTCGACACATCGCTGCACGTGAAAATCGTTGTATATATGTGCTACTCATAAAGACACAAGAAAAATTCAGGTAACATCACAGACAAGATCTGGCGCGTGGCCTTAAAGTTATTTGTTTCAGGAGTGGTAACCAAATGCAATTTGGTCTCACCACACGGAAAACGCTTTAGTAAACCGTGGATAGTCTCTAACACTAAGCGCGACCAGTGACATTACAATAGAATAGGTTTCCAATGACAGAACCAGTAATTCAGCTTTAACAAATGAAGGCCCGTTAGTTCAACATAATCCATTCAGGTGGATGAAATTACAGTAAACCCATGAGATGCACCACACACAAGGACGATTAATGATGAACTGCAACACTTCTTCACGGACCACCACATTCCATCGCACAAGTAGCAAACCCGTTCCCGTCCCCGAGTCATCAAAACAAGGCCGCGTGCAGAGCAAGACATCCCTGTACAGATCGTCCAGCGCTAAATTTTCTCAGGGTGCCCCTTAGAGGGACGTGGCGATACGCATCATACAACGACGTAAAAAAAAGGTATCTGGCTGCACTTAATTCATCGATGTGAGTCACTGCAGAGCTCATTAAGGCTGGACCCAATCAGCGTCGATATTTTGTCCCGCAACAGCAACAACAACAATACCAGCAACGACTGTCTTAGTGCATCAATGGTTTTTGGCACCATTGCACTTAAGCTACTAGACCAGGTCCAGGATATGACTTGACTTATTTCCTTTGGCCCCTATGGGGGCATAAGGCATCCAGGAGAGCTCGCCATCAGTCTCCATCTTTGGCCATTTGCCTCAATTCTGCCCAGGTCTTGCCAACTCTTTTTGCTTCCCCTTCCACTATCCTCTTCCATGGGCCCCTAGTTCTTCCTCTCGCTCCCTGGGGATTCCATTCCAAGGCTTTTTTCTCGATGGTTCCATCTGGTTTTCTCAATGTGTGCCCCAACCACCCTCACTTTCTCTCTCAATCTGGTCTTCTACAGGTATTTTGTTTGTTATTTGCCAGAGTTCCTCATTACATATTTTTTCTGGCCACCAGATATTCATGGTGCATCGGAGACATCTATTTATGAAGCTTTGTAACTGGGATGTTATACTTTTATTGGTTTTCCAGCTTTCACTGGCGTACAGAAGGACAGCCTTCACATTTGTATTAAAGATACGTATTTTTGTTTTGTGCCTGATATTTCTATTTTTCCATGTTGGATACAATTGTATGAAAGCAGCATTTGCCTTTTTAATGCGGTTTTTCGCTTCATCTCCAGCTCCACCATCTTCCGTCTCTATACTACCCAGATAAGGGTATGAGTTGACAGTCTCCTTTGTTTACCCTATATTTATCTTGAGGCCAGTAGTCTCTGCTTCTTCTTTCAGCAAGTTTAATTTAGCTTGCATATCAGTCAGCCTTTGAGCTAATAAAACTATATCGTCGGCAAAATCCAAATCCTCCTGACGTTCATGGATCCCGCATTGGATTCCTCATCACCTGCGCTGTGACTCTTCTCATAACTGAGTCTGGAACAAGTAGAAAAAGTGTTGGTGATAAAAAGCAACTCTGCCGGACTTCAGCTATTACTTTTATGGGCTCTGTCATATTTCTCTTGTTGTGGCCATCATATAGATCTTTTATGATGTTTAAGATCTCCTGTGGTATACTATACTTCCGCAACACCTGCCACAGCACTTACGTTTCACGGAATCGAAGGCCTTTTGAAAATCAATGAATGCCAGGTACATGGTTGCTTGCAATTCTTTTCTTTGCTCTAAAATGATCCTAAGAGTGTTAATAAAATCAACATAACTGCGTTGTGTCCTACAACTGGCCTCTTTTTTTTCGAAGTTGCTTTTCAAGAGATGGTTCAAATGGCTCTGAGCACTATGGGACTTAACTGCTGAGGTCATCAGTCCCCTAGAACTTAGAACTACGTAAACCTAACTGACCTAAGGACATCACACACATTCATGCCCGAGGCAGTACTCGGACCTGCGACCGTAGCGGTCGTGCGGTTCCAGACTGTAGCGCCTAGAACCGCTCTGGTAGAAATAGAAACAAACTACTACCACTTACCAAAGAGTCAGTGCTCAAGTGCCCACCGCTACAGCAGTCGTCGATATATTATATAGCAGCAATTACAGAGATATGTACCTAGAAATTTAAGACGCTAAGCTGCCTACAGTGAGCTCTCGAACGGTAAGCAACACTCCCCATTGCAAGACAGCCGTCATGTGAGTATTAGCGCCGATGAATAAGAATTTAGTCGCGAAAACGTATATGCGTAAGTAATATTTTTTCCCCTTTGACTGCGAAGCGTACCCCTTTGGCTGCGAAGCGTAGAGACGAGGAGAGTAGATGCTGTACATAGTATTTGCTTATGTGCCATGCCAGTCGACTTCCAGGATGGCATTGTGCAGAAGTGTGTGCAAAATTATTCGACATCCCGCTTCCACACAAATCTCACTTATCTGGACATCAGTATGAGATGATGTGTTTCATCATCGAAACACGTACAGAGCCAGTGACGAAATAATGTGATTACAGCAGTTAAAGTGCACTACCACCTATTCTTCCCTGTCACTCACCAAGTCTAATACTTTACAGCCTCTTAGCGTAGGATTTGATTATAACTGTCGAAATAATGTAGTTACATGTAGTAGTAGTAGTAGTAGTAGTAGTAGATTTATTCATCCATAGATCTCTTTTTACAAGGATATAGGACATGTCAAAGTGTTTACAAATTTAGATCAATTTAAAATAAGCTAATTCGTAAACACATATATTTACAGACTTAGAGACAATCATTAGATTTACTCCTGGTATACAATACTTTTTTACAAATAACTTATTAAATAATGTAATGCCACATTGTTCACTCATATCTCACTATCAGTCACTGCATGCAATATACAAACATAGTTTTATAACGCTTCACTCACTAGACACACACACACACACACACACACACACACACACACACACACACACACACACACACGCGCACATACACATTCACACAGACACACACACACACTGGTGATTTCTGGACCATTTTCTGTACCGCAACTTCCCATTTGTTATCCTGAAAAACTGACTCAGCATCCCTCCATAATGAGTCAGATGTTGAGCACAGAAAGAGGAAGAGGTGTTAGTATTGTGCCATGCATAGCTTGGGGGTTAATATCTCTAGAAACGAAAAAACAGAAGGAAAAAAACACATAAAGTGAAGGTGTTATATGGAATTTTGGATATAGTATCTAGACTCATACAATTGCTCTAAATGAGTAGGGAATGAGAAATTATTAATTATAAATTAATACGCAAGTAATGCATATCCTTCCTCTGGAGACCTGCTGGTCCTCCACTACAGAACATCGACTACGAACGATCCCTGTTGGCCGAGAGCAGGGGTCGGTGGCGGGAGGCAGCTATTGGCTAAAAGCATGATGACGTCGACGTAAGGCGAATCGTCGACCTTCCCTCATTCCTTTCCCCTCCCCTGCCCTTCCTCTTCTCGCCATTCCTACCCGAGGGGTGACCTTGAATATTACATCCACAATTGCATCATCTGTAATATGACACCGTGAAAAGAAGTGCTGGTGGAGGCTGAGTGAACGTTTTCGGCCACAACGTACACTGCCACCATATTAATATTCAAAAGATGTGAATGAGCTACAGAAGTTTAGCAATAAAATAATTTCTTTTATGGAGCTGGTAGCTTATTATTTCGTTATATACGACTACAGTGGCTGAGGATGACATTATATATATATATATATATATATACTTACAGTGAAATTCCTCATAAATAATGGATCACAATTTAAGAAGAATTAAAACTGAACATCACAATTCACTTTCAATCTAAACTGAAATGCTTCCTTGCGGCTCACTACCTATTCCTGTAAAAGGATTCCTTGCAAGAGATTAGAGAATTTATAATGTAATGTTCATACGTATAAAATATACATTTCTTTCTCGTGGCTTTCCCTCAGTGTTCCGAGATGAACATGCGTTGATACTCGTTACATAATAACGCAGATTTGTCGCAGTTGCTCCCAAGGAACCTGACGTGTTAAACGAAATAAATATCTTTTTTTATTTCCTATTTATTGTAAGTAAGTGAAAAAGTTCATTCCTAGAACATTATTACTTCTTTCAAATAACATCACGTACGGTTTCTGTTCCACCGCATGTCACGACTTTCCGTGGATGGTCACACTGCGATTTGTGCAATCAAAACGACAGTCAATTGCGATAGCCGGAAAGGAAACTCGATGAAGTGGCTCGGAACGTGTTTCCAACGCGGGAAAACTACCCTCTGTATTGGATGTGAAGTGCATAGCACCATATGGAGTGCCTGATTGGGAACGAATTATAGATTTTCCGAACGACGACGACGTAACATTGACATGAAGGTAATGAAATTTGCTCTACATGCGTAAATTTCAGTAGTCTACCAAGCAGAATGCTTTACGACAAACCTGCCTTTTAATAGCGTTCTGCTCAGACTCCCTGCCAGAATCTAAAGAGAGTGCGCTAGATTTATTCGGCATTTCCTGTGAGGCAGGTTCTGGGGGGAAAAACAACAAAAGAAAGCCGCAGCTGACATATATGGAGAGAGCCTCTCGTTCCGTCTTATAGCGAACTTATTAGACCCAGCAGGCCGTTAGTCGGTCGGAATGGCGGTGTGCTCGTAGATGGGCAGCTAGTGGAAGTGCCTTGCGCTACCCAACACTTATCACGTACAACACAATCGTTACAGGTCTAGTATCAACGTTTCAGCACAAGTTGTTAGGAAGCAGGAGAGAATATTGATGTTTATGCAGTTATTACTCACTAATTAAAATAAAGGGTTTTGAGAGAAAGAAACAGACTTTTTACTTGATTGAAAAAATATAATGAAACCAAAATATCAAAGCTGTTATTCACAATGAGTATTTCAGAGCGATTTTGGGCTTTTCAAAGAGGTAACCACCGTATAACGTTCCTGGCATAGAAGTATCGTTAAATCTAAATTGAGATACTAAGTTATAAAAATCGTTATCACAGTCCTCTCTACCAGGAGAGACATTTCTAATAAAATGGTTTTTATCTCCTACCGACAAAGAAAGTGGTAATGCTCCTCGAATACTTTAAGAATGCCAGTATCAGAAAAAGGGTACCTTACATCAATGAATTCATCTTAATGTTACTTACGTTGTAAGTAAGAGTGACAAATACTTCCTTATGGGTTCACTTTGTTGTTCTTTTCCGAGGAACAAATAGACGTATCATCTGAATGTTATGTCGTATATTAATATCTACGGTCTCTCGGCGATGAAAAAATGTGAAGTATCTAACCCAATGCAAACAAAAGAAACTACCATGTGTGTCCCATGATTTGATACTCTCAAACTCACTCTTAAAAACCTACAGGGCATTTCCCGCTGGTCAAGAATCATGAAATTTGGCAAGAAGAATGGTTTAACAGAAAGAGTAAAGGAAAAAAATCAGAAATTTTTAACTCGTAATTATATCACACGAAAAAAATATTTCTTTTGTCGCTTGTTACCAGACTTCAAAGTTCAAATTAAAACATTCTCGAAAGTCTTGGAATTCCTGGGAACTATATCTTGCCAGTATAGCTGTCGATAGCATGCAAAACTCATCATGATCCTCAATTCACGTAATGGATGAAATGTCTATATGCACAACTAAGTTTGTGCGAAATCCTCAGTGTGCGAATCATACGCGCACCTTATAATACTACAGGCTGCTGGTAAAATAGCAATACACAGATAACGTCACTCGTGTGAAAGGATGCTTATTTGACCGTCATCGAGCATAATGGAAGGATATACCATTATTCTTGCTCCCCTGAAGATTTCTGTAGAAAAGAAGCAGTAGCAAAACCAACGGGAATCGAACCAAGATTGTATTAGTAATCAGGTAAACTGTAATTAAGATAATGAAAACAGTCATCGGCCTAATCAGATAAAGCTGTACCAAGAAAATTGACTATTTGATTTCACTTTACTTGATAAGGAAATTCTATTTTTGCTGATGATATACAAGACAGTAGCACGACTCAGCAAATAATGTACCAATGATTTGGCATGAACTACACAGTAGGATTATTAATATGTTCAGTAAAAACTGGCTCTCAATTGTTCTTACTGTGTGTACAGTGCAGTACGAAGCTAATGGTCATTATAGGTAAATGACTACTAATGGTGGAGCAGTTATAACTTGGAAAAGGTTTTCTGTTGTCAGTTTAATTATTGGAAGCTACTACCACTGAAATAGTTTTCAAGTAATGGTATCATTTGTACTAATTATTACACTCCTGGAAATTGAAATAAGAACACCGTGAATTCATTGTCCCAGGGAGGGGAAACTTTATTGACACATTCCTGGGGTCAGATACATCACATGATCACATTGACAGAACCACAGGCACATAGACACAGGCAACAGAGCATGCACAATGTCGGCACTAGTACAGTGTATATCCACCTTTCGCAGCAATGCAGGCTGCTATTCTCCCATGGAGACGATCGTAGAGATGCTGGATGTAGTCCTGTGGAACGGCTTGCCATGCCATTTCCACCTGGCGCCTCAGTTGGACCAGCGTTCGTGCTGGACGTGCAGACCGCGTGAGACGACGCTTCATCCAGTCTCAAACATGCTCAATGGGGGACAGATCCGGAGATCTTGCTGGCCAGGGTAGTTGACTTACACCTTCTAGAGCACGTTGGGTGGCACGGGATACATGCGGACGTGCATTGTCCTGTTGGAAAAGCAAGTTCCCTTGCCGGTCTAGGAATGGTAGAACGATGGGTTCGGTGACGGTTTGGATGTACCGTGCACTATTCAGTGTCCCCTCGACGATCACCAGTGGTGTACGGCCAGTGTAGGAGATCGCTCCCCACACCATGATGCCGGGTGTTGGCCCTGTGTGCCTCGGTCGTATGCAGTCCTGATTGTGGCGCTCACCTGCACGGCGCCAAACACGCATACGACCATCATTGGCACCAAGGCAGAAGCGACTCTCATCGCTGAAGACGACACGTCTCCATTCGTCCCTCCATTCACGCCTGTCGCGACACCACTGGAGGCGGGCTGCACATGTTGGGGCGTGAGCGGAAGACGGCCTAACGGTGTGCGGGACCGTAGCCCAGCTTCATGGAGACGGTTGCGAATTGTCCTCGCCGATACCCCAGGAGCAACAGTGTCCCTAATTTGCTGGGAAGTGGCGGTGCGGTCCCCTACGGCACTGCGTAGGATCCTACGGTCTTGGCGTGCATCCGTGCGTCGCTGCGGTCCGGTCCCAGGTCGACGGGCACGTTCACCTTCCGCCGACCACTGGCGACAACATCGATGTACTGTGGAGACCTCACGCCCCACGTGTTGAGCAATTCGGCGGTACGTCCACCCGGCCTCCCGCATGCCCACTATACGCCCTCGCTCAAAGTCCGTCAACTGCACATACGGTTCACGTCCACGCTGTCGCGGCATGCTACCAGTGTTAAAGACTGCGATGGAGCTCCGTATGCCACGGCAAACTGGCTGACACTGACGGCGGCGGTGCACAAATGCTGCGCAGCTAGCGCCATTCGACGGCCAACACCGCGGTTCCTGGTGTGTCCGCTGTGCCGTGCGTGTGATCATTGCTTGTACAGCCCTCTCGCAGTGTCCGGAGCAAGTATGGTGGGTCTGACACACCGGTGTCAATGTGTTCTTTTTTCCATTTCCAGGAGTGTATTTGTATTCTCAAGGAGTATTCACTTCCTTGTACTATTTAGCTCGAATGTAGCATGTGTTACCTGGATCTAGTACAGTTTGAATATTGTAGCCAGCTGCTTAATCTTGATTGCTGTTATTGTAATAAGACATTTAAATCCGACTCAGCTGTTAGCATGGGGAACCAGACTAACCTATCGGTAGACTCAGATCAAAGCTGAACACTTTAGTCACAACACAATATGGGAAACACCGTTAACTTGATAACACAATTATTTTATTAAGAAGAATCTTTTAAATGAATACTTTAAATCTTCTCTTAGTAACTGTATTTTGGTGAAACTAATTATCCTCTTATGAAAACTACGTGGAGTACTTCAAAACTTATGCTCACTAAATAATTATGTACTTCACAACTCTATGAAGTTTGTTCAATTTTGTTACAGAAGACGACTGCTTGTTAATTCAGTAAAGTAGGATACTCGGATTTATCGTAGCTCTTGGGATAGAACCCTGTCTAGGAAACGACTAAGGGTGAAATGCAGTTGTTCAGCACAAAGTTTACAGAACACACTCGTTTACTGAAACAGAAACCGGTCCATGAAATTATACAGTAGTCAGTTGATATTTTGAGATGAAGGTGGTGGCAGTGTCGATACACTGCGTTATTCGAAAAATGCTCAGAAAATTCTCTTCTTAGCGTCGGATTTCGCTGTGCACAGCCTGCCGAAGTGTGTCATGAATAATAAGGCAAATTACGTCCACTACGAGGCTATGTTGTATAATCTGGCAGTTCTTCTCGCCTCGTCCGGTTCACAAGATGCGCATATTTTGCCTGCTAGCCACCGACTGACTCATGTCACACAAGAGATTTGCAGTTCGACTGCAAGTCCATATTTTCTGATCCCGTATAGACAGTTTCGTTTCGGATGGACGTCCTCCAACTTCTAGATGATTACAAATCTACTTTACGTATGCATGGTCAAGTATTACAAGAAAAGTTTTAACGTTGTTCATTCCCTTACAGTATATTACTTTTGAAGTTACGTCCATATATTCATGACAGTTACATAAATTATTGTAAATAATGAATAAAATATTTACGCCTATGTCACATCAAAGAGCATGGTTATATAGAAGTCACATTAAGTAAAAACAGACAAAGAAATTAAATAAGATAGTTATAGGTCATATCGATAATAGTGTTATAACCTGGCCATTTTTTTAATCAAACATGTTTCATACAAGTGTGTTAGACATCTTTAGTGGCCTGCTAAGGCATAAAAGATATAATTGTTTGCTTATCTATAAACATTTGGTTTTGAGATGAGTAGTATTTCATAGCATTATACTGTTATTTGTTCACGCTTTTTTTTAAACTTTGAGAATATTTTCCTGTCTGTTGCTGTCCTCTGTATGAAACGATTTTCCCAGAAAATGAGCATCCTCCGTCTAGTTTCATTATGGCATAACACTGCTATATCTGCCTTTATGCGATTATGATTGTGGTGGTGGTATTGGCTTTCTTGTATTACGTGTTCTGCACGTGTGGAATGTGCGTTCTTCGGTACTTTTGTGTTCTTAGTACCGTATGTTAACAGTATAATCCAGCTTAGTTTGGAATCTCCTAGTGTTCAACTATATGAGAGGTCTAAAACGGTTGCAGCAGATTTTGCGAGCGAGCACGTGGTCGGAGAAGGTTCCTCTGCTCGAGTGTTATTTGGAAGACAAAACTGAAAACCTTTTACACATGGCGAGCGAGCGAATAACCCTCTTTGAGTAATTCCTCGCTCGTTTCGAATGAAATCCAGTTCATCAAATGGCAACAAGCAATCAATATGTAACGACTAAAAATGGAAGAGAATCACAGAAGAGCATTGGCAAAAGCGGCGTTTGAAGTAATAGAACTGCTACCAAAGAAAGATGAATATGCGGGCGTTGATTTTTTAAAGAAGATCATTAACACAAAGCTGTCTCAATACGAGCGTAAAGATCCCGTGCAAATAATGAATCAATTTAAACAGCTTGCTACAATGGCACATATTGCGCTTACGTTTCATGAATCGTCACTTTCTCTTCCTTCTGTCTATCCATCAGCAACGTCATACATCTGGGGAAAAAATATAATCCCTGCATTAGGTTTCTTCTCTAAGACCTCCTGAATCTGACATGTTCGGCTTCTGCCTCACCCTCATCGATGAAACCATTAATAATTCTAATTCTTTCTTTGCTCCCGCAACAAAATAAACTAACGTAGTTCTAAATTATGTCCACATATAATTTTTCTTGTAATAATGATTATTAACCAAATTCTCTATTCTTATGGCTACATTATCCGTTGTTGTTTTTCTGTAGTATTGAAGGTACTTTAAATCCATCTCTGCAACTACAAGAAAATACGTATTTTCGTCACCAAATGCGTATCGTTTTATTGAAACAAAACATCAACAGTAACTTGGAATTAAATATATTTCCATTTTTCTTGCTTTGTAGGTGAGAAACTACTTAGTTACAAAAGAAGTTGATTTAACGTACCGTGTTTTATGCTCACTTTTTCGGTCACATCGGGAAGTGTAGTCTGCACTTTTTTGGGGTATTTTCTCATTTGGCACAGCTGTTTATAATCAAACTTCACACTTCTTTGCAGCACTATTCATTATTGATGCGAAACCAGACACCATTACTGTTTGTTTGTCTACTTCTGGCTAAAAGTGTCTCCGTGTGTAATTGCATGAGTAGTGTTACCAACTTACCCGCTAGTTTTGGTTTCCCTTTTTCTAAAACTGTTTCCTTCCTCTACGCAATCAATTTCTTCTATTAAGAAATTAGTGGATGGAGCAGAAGAGGTGACACCAATGTATCCTGTAGATTCCTTTTAACCTGACGTTTATTAATAGCTAAAACGGCTGCTAGCAAGTTACTGAAAATAACTATTTCTGAATGATGGAGACCTTTCTGGAGAAAAATAAGTGATTGTAGATCTTTATGTAGATAATTCTCATTTCTCAAATTGAGTCCACAAATTCAGGTGCTTGTTTTAAAAGGAAATATATATTATTAATGAGTAGTTTTATTCAGTAACACATATATTGGGAAGCACTAGCTGGTATCCACACTTCATTGAAGAGAACTCTGGCGGACGTTCCTGAGATCACACCACAAATAATCCATTCGTACGTTTTGAAACTTCGGTTTCGCTTGTCAGTCCACCTAATTTTCACCATTTCTCTGTAGCACCACATCTCAAACTTTTCGATACTCTTCTGTCCCTATTTTACCACTGTCCAAATTCACCACACTGCATTGCTGCGCTCCAAACGTACATTCACAGAAATTTCTTCCTCAAATTCAAGCCTATGCGCGATACTAGTACACTTGTTTCGATTATAAATGTACTCTTTGCCTAAGCGTACCGCTTTATACGTCCTTCTTTCATCCGTGTCTCTGTTCTCATTTCTGCTACTTCTTGCTGCTTTTACCTTTTTCCGATTTACTCTCAATCCATATTCTGCACTCATTAGACAGTTCATCCCACGCCACAAATGTTGTAATTCTTTCTCACTTCCACTGAGGATAACAATGGCATGAGCGAATTTTACTGATATCTTTTAGCCCAGAATTTTAATCCCACTCTTGAAACTTTCCATTTATTTCTGTCATTGTTTCTTCGATTTATAGATTGAACAGCAGGGGCGAAAGACTGCATACCTGTCTTACATCGTTTTTGATCCGAGCACTTCTTGGTTGTCCAATCTTACTGTTTTCTCTTGTTTCAGGTACTTATTGTATACTACTCGTCGTTTCCTATAGCTTACTATGGTTTTCCTCAGAATTTCGAACACCTGGTACCATTTTACAATGTCGAATGTTTTCTCTAGGTCAACAAATCTAATGAGCGTGTTTTGATTTATATTCCCTCTTGCTTCCAGTGTAAAATGCAACTTCAGAATTTCCTCTCTCGTGTCTGTACCTTTCATAAAATCAAACTGGTCGTCATGTAATTGTCCTCAATTTCCTTTCTTATTCTTCTGTATAGCAGTCAGTAGCTTGTTAAGCTGACTGTGTGATAGTTCTCGCACCTGGGTACGCTTTATCTTTTTGAAGATGTGTGGGTGATATTTATCCGCATGCCTGATGACACTTCACCACTCTGAGAGATGGTTCAAATGGCTCGGAGCACTATGGGACTTAACTTCTGAGGTCACCAGTCCCCTACAACGTAGAACTACTTAAACCTAACTAACCTAAGGACATCACACACATCCATGCCCGAGGTAGGATTCTAACCTGCGACCGTAGCGGTCACGCGGTTCTAAACTGAAGCGCTTAGAACCGCACGGCCACATCGGCCGGCACTCTGAGAGATTCCACACACACACACACACACACACACACACACACACGCACCAACTAGAATATTCGTTTGGCTGCCATCCCCCCTCTCCCCCCCCCCCTCCCTCTGCCTCCTCCTGCCCTCCAAATGATGTCAGAAATTCCGATAGAATTTTTTATGCCTTATTTGACCTCTAGTCTTCCACAGCCCTTGTCAATTCTGACTCTAACACTGGATCTTCCATATTGACACCTGTTTCTTCTTCTATCAAGTCATCAGACAAGTCATTCCCTTCCAAGAGGCCGCAATGTACCGTTTCCAGTTGTCTGCTCTCTCTTCTGTTTTCAATAGTGCAATTCCCAATGCACTCTTAACGTTACTGCTCTTTCTTCTCAATTCAACGAAGTTTCTTTTGATTTTCCTATAAGCTGTGTCAGTTCACTCTGCGATCATATCTTTTCTATTCATCATATTCTTCCGGCAGCGGATGTACCTTGGCCCTGCACTTCCTATTTATTCCAATCCTAATAAATTCACATTGCTGTGTTCCTGTCTTTCCATGAAAAATTTTTACTTCCTCGTTTCGTCTATAAGTTGAAGTATTCCTTTTGTTAACCAAGATTTCTCCGCAGTTTCCTCCCTTTCACCTACCCTTATCTGTCCAAGATCCGTGATTTCCGTTTTCAAAGATGTCCATACCTCTTCAACTGAACTGCCTACTCTGGTACTCCTAATCGCAGTATCCACATCTATATCGACCGTGAAACGCATTCCATCATTCCTCACTACTTCAGTATCCCACTTTCTACCACGTTTAGTCTTCCGAACGATTCTCTTAAACTCCATTCTACTCTTCATCATTACTGAATGGCGATGTCAGTTTACGACTGCAACGGGTACGCCTTACAGCCCAATACCTGATTTCCGAATCTCTGTCTGACCACGATACAATCCAGCTGCAATCTTCCCGTGTCTCTGAGTCTTTTCCAAGTATAGCTCCACCTCTTTGACTGTTGAACAAAGTATACGCTAATATCATCTAAATTTTTTTACATAACTCAGTTAGTCTTCGTCCTCACTGTGTCCTACTGCCACGTTCATTTTACCCGTAATCCTGTCTTCCATTCCTTCCCCAGAACCACGTTATAGTCCCCCCAGGATTACTAGTCTTTTATTTCATTTTCCTTCCCGAATTTCTCATTTAACATCCTCATATACTTTCTCTACTTCTTCACCTTCTGCTGGCGACGCAGGTATATGTACCTGAACATCGCTGCGGCCGTTGGATTGATGTCGAATCTGATTAGAACAGACATGTCACTGAAATGTTCGCACCAGCTCACTCTCTGACCTACTTTCCTATTCATAACGAATCCTACCTCCATTATTGCTGTTGATGTTACCCTTTATTCGTCTGACCAGAAGATCTTCTTTCCATTTCACTTCAATTTGTATCTGGACTGAGCTTGTATTTCCCTTTAAAAATTTTCCAGCTATCCTTACCTTCAAGTTTTTCACATTCCATGCCACAGCTCGCAGAATGACATCAGGTTGTTGTTTATTCCATTTTCTAGCTGCCCTCTTACATTCAAGGTTACCTATCTCTTATCAGTCCCCTCCTGAAGATCCGAATCGGGGACTAACCCAGATATTTTGCCAATGGAGACATCATCATGACCCTTTTTTCAGTCACAAACCTCATATCCTGGGGAAACACATTCTGTGTGTTTAATGCCGACGTTTCCATTGCCCTCAGCAACCTCATGTCGCTGATCACTGCTGAGTCTTCTACCCTTTACGGACAGTTTCCCATCCCAAGGTGAAGATAATGCCCTGAACCTCGGTCCGCTCTTCCACCCTCTTTGACACGTCCGTTGACAGAGTGAGGGTTACTTCTTATGCCGGAGTTCTTAGGCTGCCAGTGCTGATGAAATTTATTCAGAATTTAAGCAGCGGTTGGGTTCGATCCTGGAACCCATAGCGTTTTGACTTTTAGACAAAGACACTGCCCATTTTTTTCCTCGTTTTGTTCGTTATTGTTCTCGCTATTTGTTCTGGGAAGACGTCACGACACCCCTTCAACGTCATCGTTGAATACTCTCTTTTTTCCGTCCTCTGACCGAACACTCTGAGATACAGTGCCGGCTAACCCCTAGACCACTGGCCCACTCATGAAAACTAATAGCCTAGAAAGAATTGTCAATCGTTCTCAATATTTTATACGATCATCTTCACTGATTTTTTTTTTACGTTACACTCCGAACGTGTGTGAATCATAGTCGATGCTACAGCCGTTAACACGATGGCGCCCAAGCAATGTGACATGCTAGAAGGACTAATTACAAAGAATGGTAATGTTTTTGGTAAAAACAAAAGAAAGAAGTGAATTAGCATGCAATACATTATCGCTGAAACCAAGAAAATAACTTTATAGCTTCGCCGGGATATTCAAACCAACAACTGCAAGTTCCACATTCACCTCTTAATTCTGAATGAATGAACCACAAACCAACCACTAGAGAAGATGAAATGAAAATAATTAGAATCAACAATAAAAAACAAATAACTATGCAAGAAAATTACCACATACATAAAACCAAAGCAGAGGGGAAAATCCGGTTGAATGACCAAGTACACATGCCAGGCAATTCATTATTTTCGCTAATAGGTAAAATAACAGAATAACGTACGCAAAAAGTATTAATATAATAATACTGTCCAATATAATAATAACAGAATCAAACATCTTTACACTCACTCATCCATGAACCCCTCCACAGCATATTGAAACGAAAAGTCGAATCAGCTGTCACCAAAGTTTTCAACCACTCTCTAACAACTAGTACACCTGCCTTCCTCCCCCCCTCCCTCCCCCCCCCCAAAAAAAAGCCTCGTGGTCTCTGTACCCCTCTCTCTCTCACTCATACACGCATACGGTATAAACGTCATAAATAGAAGTTAGTCTCGAACATATACTTCGTTAGGTTGGCAACAAATATATAAACGCACCAAAGAAGATGAAATACGTAATGGAGTCGCAAAATTTACGTTGTTAAAAACTGTGTACGGCGAAATAGTTGTATCGAATGACAAAAGAACAATAGTCCACCACAAAAGCGAGTGAGAAACATGGTGAACAGTGTATGGAAGGCGAGAACACAAAGACGTAATTACACTCCTGGAAATTGAAATAAGAACACCGTGAATTCATTGTCCCAGGAAGGGGAAACTTTATTGACACATTCCTGGGGTCAGATACATCACATGATCACACTGACAGAACCACAGGCACATAGACACAGGCAACAGAGCATGCACAATGTCGGCACTAGTACAGTGTATATCCACCTTTCGCAGCAATGCAGGCTGCTATTCTCCCATGGAGACGATCGTAGAGATGCTGGATGTAATCCTGTGGAACGGCTTGCCATGCCATTTCCACCTGGCGCCTCAGTTGGACCAGCGTTCGTGCTGGACGTGCAGACCGCGTGAGACGACGCTTCATCCAGTCCCAAACATGCTCAATGGGGGACAGATCCGGAGATCTTGCTGGCCAGGGTAGTTGACTTACACCTTCTAGAGCACGTTGGGTGGCACGGGATACATGCGGACGTGCATTGTCCTGTTGGAACAGCAAGTTCCCTTGCCGGTCTAGGAATGGTAGAACGATGGGTTCGATGACGGTTTGGATGTACCGTGCACTATTCAGTGTCCCCTCGACGATCACCACTGGTGTACGGCCAGTGTAGGAGATCGCTCCCCACACCATGATGCTGGGTGTTGGCCCTGTGTGCCTCGGTCGTATGCAGTCCTGATTGTGGCGCTCACCTGCACGGCGCCAAACACGCAT
This sequence comes from Schistocerca cancellata, assembly GCF_023864275.1. NCBI lineage: Eukaryota > Metazoa > Arthropoda > Insecta > Orthoptera > Acrididae > Schistocerca > Schistocerca cancellata. Next base: position 486,867,690 of record NC_064628.1, read on the forward strand.
ACGACCATCATTGGCACCAAGGCAGAAGCGACTCTCATCGCTGAAGACGACACGTCTCCATTCGTCCCTCCATTCACGCCTGTCGCGACACCACTGGAGGCGGGCTGCACGATGTTGGGGTGTGAGCGGAAGACGGCCTAACGGTGTGCGGGACCGTAGCCCAGCTTCATGGAGACGGTTGCGAATGGTCCTCGCCGATACCCCAGGAGCAACAACGTCCTTAATTTGCTGGGAAGTGGCGGTGCGGTCCCCTACGGCACTGCATAGGATCCTACGGTCTTGGCGTGCATCCGTGCGTCGCTGCGGTCCGGTCCCAGGTCGACGGGCACGTGCACCTTCCGCCGACCACTGGCGACAACATCGATGTACTGTGGAGACCTCACGCCCCACGTGTTGAGCAATTCGGCGGTACGTCCACCCGGCCTCCCGCATGCCCACTATATGCCCTCGCTCAAAGTCCGTCAACTGCACATACGGTTCACGTCCACGCTGTTGCGGCATGCTACCAGTGTTAAAGACTGCGATGGAGCTCCGTATGCCACGGCAAACTGGCTGCCACTGACGGCGGCGGTGCACAAATGCTGCGCAGCTAGCGCCATTCGACGGCCAACACTGCGGTTCCTGGTGTGTCCGCTGTGCCGTGCGTGTGATCATTGCTTGTACAGCCCTCTCGCAGTGTCCGGAGCAAGTATGGTGGGTCTGACACACCGGTGTCAATGTGTTCTTTTTTCCATTTCCAGGAGTGTATATGGCAGTGATAAAAGTGGTAGTGCGACCTCCAGACCAGATGTGAGGAAACGCAGATCAGCATCAGCACATCGTAAGTAATTACTTTTTTACAAAAAAAACCGCGAAGTGCACTGTTTAATAATCTAAGACTAACAAAACTGTATCGTTATAGGTACCACTGATGATGCCTTAGAACAGGAGAAGGCGATACGCGTATGGGATAAATAAAGTAACTAGCAGCAGGAAAATGCAGCTTTATTTACAAAACAAGAAAACTACAGGTACGCACGCGACAGCATGCACCACCTAATATGTTCCAAAACGGCGCGCCTAATACTGAATTTCCGGGGGCTATACTTCGGCTTCTATTGGTGACAGAAGGGTAGGGTCAAGTGTTTTTGATAGCCCTTCTGTTAGGGGGCATTTGTGTACCCAGCAGATAGATCGTATTACTGTAACTATACTACAGAACTGGCAGAAAGTGTGAAATTTACACACTTCCTTCTGCTTAAGCACATGGAGAAAATCAGTTGCTTTTTTTTTGTATTTATTTAATTATTTTTTCAGTCATCAGTCTTCTGACTGCTTTGCCGAATTCCTGTCCTGTACCAGCTTTTTCATCTTAGAGTAGCACTTGCTGCCTACGTCCTCAATTACTCACACGACGACGACGACGACGATTAATGGTTTAATGCGCACAACAACGAGGTTATCAGCGCCCGCTCAATTACTCACTGCATGTGTTTCAATATCTGTTCTCATCTACAGTTTTTACCCTCTTCAGATCCCTCCAGTACCATGAAATTTATTACCTGATGTCGTAACACATGTCCTACCATGCTTTCCCTTCTTCTTGTCAGTGTTTTCCGTATGTTCCTTTCCTCGCCGATTCTGTGGAGAACTTCCTCAATCCTTACTTTATCAGTCCCCTTAATTTTCAACATTCTGCTGTAGCATCACATACAAATACTTAGATTCTCTTCTTTTCCGGTTTTTCCTCACTACCATGAAAAGATGTGCTCCAAACGTACATTCTCAGAAATTTCTTCCTCAAATTAAGGCCAATGTTTGGTACTAGTAGACTTCTCTTGGCCAGAAATGCCCTTTTCGACAGTGCTAGTCTGCTTTTATGTCTTTGTTCTGTCCGTAATGCCTAGGCAGCAGAATCCCTTATCTTCTTCTGCTTCGTCACCATCAATCCTGATGCTAAGTTTCTGGCAGCTCTTATTTCTGCTACTTCTCATTACTTTCGTCTTTCTTCGATTTGTTCACAATCCATATTCTGTACAGGTTGAGCTGTTCATTCAATTCAGCGAATTCTGTAATTCTTCACTTTCGCTGAGAACAACAATGTCGTCATTGAATCTTATCACAGATATCCTTTCATCCTGAATTTTAATTCCACCTATCAACCTCTCTTTTATTTCCATCATTGCTTCTTCGATGTATAAAGTGAACGGTAGAGGCGAAAGACTACATCCCTGTCTTACACACTTTTTAATCGGAGCATTTTGTTCTCAGTCTCCCACTCTTTTTGTCCCCTCTTGTTTCTTATACTTACTATGTATTACACGTATCTCCCTATAGCTTACTCTAATCTTCACAGATTTACGAATATATTGCACCATTTTACACTGTCGAAACTTTTTCCAGGTCGACAAATCCTATGAATATGTCTTCATTTTTTCTTTAGTCTTACTTCCATTATCAACCGCAACGTCAGAATTGCCTCTCTGGTGCATTACCTCTCCTAAAGCCAGATTGATCGATATGTAACACATCCTCAATATTCTGTTCTATTCTTCCGTTTATTATCTTTTTTATCAACTTGGATGCATGAGCTGTTAAGCTGATTGTGCGATAATTCTCGCACTTTTCAGCTCTTGCAATCCTCGGAATTGCGTGGATGATAATTTTTCCCAAAGACAGATGATAAATATCACCAGACTCATACATCCTACATAGGCAACCTGAATAGTCGTTTTGTGGTCACACTGCCAAACGATTGTAGATATTCTGCTAGAATGTTATCTGTTCATAATGCGTTATTCGATCTTATGTCTTCCAAAGCCCTTTTAAATTCTGATTCTAATACTGGATCCCCTGTCTCTTCTAAATCGACTCCTGTTTCTTCTTCTATCACGCCAGACAAATCTTCCCCCTCATGGAGGCTTTCAATGTATTCTTTTCACCTATTCGCTCTCCCTCTCTGCATTTAACAGTGGAATCCCCATTGCACTCTTAATGTTACCGCCCTTGCTTTTAATGTCACTGAAGGCTGTTTCTACTTTCCTGTATGCTGAGTCTGTCCTTCCGGCAATCATTTCTTTTTCTATTTCTTCACTTTTTTCATGCAGCAGTTTCGCCTTAGCTTTCCTCCACTTCCTACTTATTTCATTCCTAAGTGACTTGCAAATCCTTTTCTCGGAACATATTTCTAGTTTCGTCAATCAACAGAAGTGCTTCTTCTGTTACCCATTGTTTCTTCTCAGTTCTTTGTATCTACATTTTTCTTTCCAACCTCTTTGATTGCTTTTTTTAGAGCTGTCCATTCCTCTTCAACCGAACTGCCTAATGAGATATTCCTTATCGCAGTACCTACAGCCTCAGAGAACTTCAAGAGTATCTCTTCATTCCTCATTACTTCCGAATCAACTTCATTACGCATTTCCTGCCTAGCCTCTTAAACCTCAGCCTATTCTTCATCAATACTATATTGTGATCTGAGTATCTGTCAGCTCCAGGATATTTCTTACAATCCAGTATTCAATATTGTGTTAGGCCACCCTTAGCCTTGATGACAGTTTCCACTCTCGCAGGCATACGTTAAATCAGGTGCTGGAAGGTTTCTCGGGTAATGGAAGACCTTTTTTCACGGATTGCTGCACTGAAGAGGTATTGATGTCGGTCGGCGAAGCCTGGCAGAGTATACTCTATTACAAGCTGAAATTTATTGCAGAACTGAATTACTAAAAAACATTCAGCAGCCTATATCGCATAAAATATTTCTTTATGTAAGACAAGCGGTTTCGACAGGCTTTTACTGCTATCTTAAGGCCTTAAAAACCTTTTGTAATGTGCTCATTTTATCCACTTCACAACTTGGCGCCGCTGAGGTTCAATGTAAAATGAACATGTTTTATAACAAAAAAGTTTTTAAGACCTGAAGATTCATCGCAACTCAGTCTCTACCCTACCTCCCTGATCATAACGAATCCTACTTGCCTTATACTATTTTCTGATGCTGTTGATATTACGCTACATTTATCTGACCAAAAATCTCTGCCTTCTTTCGATTTCATTTCACTGACAACCACTATATATACACTGTGATCAAAAGTATCCGGACACCTAGCTGGAAAAGACGTACAAGTTCGTGGCGCCCTCCATCGGTAATGTTGGAATTCAGTATTGTGTTAGGTCACCCCTAGTCTTGATGACAGCTTCCACTCTCGCAGGCATACGTTCAATCAGGTGCTGGAAGGTTTCTCGGGTAATGGAAGCCCTTTCTGCACGGAGTGCTGCACTGAGGAGAGGTATCGATGTCGGTCGGCGAGACCTGGCACGAAGTCGGCGTTCCAAAACATCCCAAAGGTGTTCTATAGGATTCAGGTCGGGACTCTGCGCAGGCCAGTCCATTACAGGGATGTTATTGTCGCCACAGACCACTCCACCTACTCAGTGTAGCAGCGACCTCACAATGAGGTCAACATAGTGACTAGCACTCAGGAGCTCACCCTCCCCCCCCCCCCCCCAGTCCGAGACGTCAGCTACAGTAGTCAACATCATAGTGTAGGACAATAACAGTCAAAGTTTGTGACGAAATGTGCTTTCGTAAATTTTATATTTTTTACTGAGAACAATTTGTTAATCTGTGCATCAAGTCATAAGGTGATGATTTCATAGTCATTGACAGTTGTAAGTTATCATGCAGTAGTGTGCCCAAGACCTGTATCATAGTTATGTAGATACTTTATTCATTTATGTAATGAAAGGAATTAATATTTCATTTTTTGTAGTTTGATGAGCATTTTCCAAAGCACTCAACGAATCCAGTGTCATGGTGCACGAAAGTAGTTTCTTCTGGTCACAACACTGGCAAACCCTTGTTTTAGCACTGAAGCACATGCAAAATTTTTGCGCCTATAAAAACTAGATTTGTGTTATTTCATTTTCACGTAAGTAAACTTTAAATTACTATTATTAAATATTATTGACTCTTAAAGTTCATTTCATATAAGTGACAGACCTAGCTGCAGCAGAGAAAGGAAGGGAACCAGCGGAAAAATGATTCTATCGGAGCCCAAAAAAAGCGGATAAGTTACCGTTAAAAAGACTCTGATTGAAAAGTGGGATGCCAACTGCCTCATTCTACCTCAAACACCTTCAAAACTTTTCCCAAAAATGTTGGCATGCAAACATATTCTTGCTTTTTTGTGCGGAGGGAGAAAGAGAGTGTGGCAGTAGGAAAGAAACAGAGAAGTAATAAGTACTTTAACCTAGTACACAGTGGTTGTAGTAGTACAGAAAGATATGTGACAATGGCAGTGTGAGAGAAAGAGAAGGACACAGTGGCGGTAGAACATACTTGACAGTGACAGAACAGTGCTAGTTTCCCTAGCACTGAAGGAGTCAGTGCCATTGGAAAAGAGATAAACATAAGGAGAAGATGGAAGTGTGTAATAACGAGAGACAAAGTCTATGACAGTGACAACAAGCAAGAGAGAGATACTGACAGTGAGAAGAGACAGCAGCAGTGGGAAGGAGTGAATGACATAGTAGCAGTAAGAGAGAGTATGAGGGAGACAGCGACAGTGAGAGGAGACAATATTTCTATGATAGAACGCAGGAGAATATGGCTATTGGGGTACTCAATTTTTCCACTTTTTTGTGCTTCGATAGGGGAATTTTACACTGGTTTCTTACAAATCAGGAGAGAGTATCATCTTTCAATTTGCAATGTCACGAAGCGAAATAAAATACTGAACCATTTTATAATTAGCTTGCAGTCAGATGCGTATAAGCACGTATGAGCTACCACTTCACTGTGAGAAACACAACGCAGTACCTGCTCGCATTGCAATCGTAGCTAAGCAATACCAATCCAACTTCGCCACGAGAACTAATCTTCATCACAGCAAATTCACTGAAATTGTCTCACCTGATTCTTTATTCATAGTAGTATCAGCATGGCAGCATGGAACTCCATCAGACAAAAACAATCTTTTCAAAATAAGGTTCCACTACAAGCATACGATCGAAAAAGAAAGTAGCTCACAGACTAGAATGTGACATAGGAGTCACCAGAACTAGAATTAAAAGAAGAACACATGGGCAAAAGGTCGTGAACGGTTCCCGTTGGTCGAAAGCAAAACTGTTTTTCAGAGACTTGAAGAGTGCCACAGCGACTAATAAGAGATTGCTTCAGTGCTTATATCGATTACTCGAAGCTGATTATAGCAGACTAACATAGAGTATAGCAAAGACAAGTATCGCGACCGACTAGAAACATTATATTACGGGAAGAAATCAAAGTGCTGAGTAAACGGGCACCGTCTAACGGTATGCTCGGTGTACAGTCCTGCGATTCTCCATTGTGATGGTCAGACTTCGCCGACAGGAAACCTGACAACGAGTATACCTCTCCCCACCCTCCAATGCGGTCCAACAAAAATGGTTCAAATGGCTCTGAGCACTATGGGACTTAACTTCTGAGGTCATCAGTCCCCTAGAACTTAGAACTACTTAAACCTAACTAACCTAAGGACATCACACACATACATGCCCGAGGCAGGATTCGAACCTGCGACCGTAGTGGTCGCGCGGTTCCAGACTGTAGCGCCTAGAACCGCTCGGCCACTTCAGCCGGCGCGGTCCAACATCGGGAAAGCTCCGCTAAATGGGAAGCCCAGCCACAGATAAAAAAAAAACCATAACTAGAACTCAGCAAGAGGAGAATAATGACTTTTCACTCCCATTCACGATGGATGAATTACAGAAGGTTATTAAACAGAGTAAAACTGGTATGTCAGCTGGCCTGGACGATGTACGAATTGAGCAAATTAAACACTTTGTATTAGCAACACGGGAATGGGTTCTCCGACTTTTGAGTAAATGTATTGATAGATGTCAAATTCCAAAGATATGGCGGAGGAGCCGAGTAATAGCTATACTGAAACCTGGTAAAGAAGGAAACAGTCCATAGAATTTTAGAGCAGTCCCACTACCGTGTTACCTTTACAAACTGCCAGGGAGAACGATTTTAAACCGCCTTTCGCATGTTATTGATCCCTTGCTTGTACCTCCGCAAGCTGGATTCCACCCTGGTAAAAGCTGCAGTGGACAGTTACTCAGTCTTACGCAATTCACAGAAGATGGCTTTGGAGCCCTTAAGGCGACAGGACTGGTATTGATGGACTTGAAAACAGCGCACGACACCGTCAACCACCAGTTACTATTAAACAAGGTCTACAAGTCAGCCAAGGATTTCAGCCTCACCAGGCTCATCGCCAGTCTTCTGCAGAAACGAAGATTCTACGTTGACCTTCAAGGACAGCGCAGCCGATGGAGTCTACAGAAAAATGGCCTTCCTCGGAGAAGTGTGTCGGCTCTACTACTGTTCAGTATATATACAAACGACCAACCCATACTCCTCAACCACAGGAGTTTCTGGATGTTGATGATCTCGCTCTAGCAACCCAAAGCACAAACTTCGATTCAATAGTAATCATCCTAATGAGTGCTCTTAAAGATGTGTCAAAATACTACAGAATAAACCAGCTGAAACCAAACCTATCAAAGACACGAGTGTGTGCTTTCCATCTGAGATATAGGGAAACCAACCGCAATTTACAGATAAAATGGTCAGGAGCTAAATTGGAACAGTGTGGTACTGCTAAATAACTAGGATTTACACCTAATAGATCTCTGACGTTCAAAACACACTGCATGAATTTCAAATCAAAAGTCTCCATTAGGAACAACCTACTTAGAAAACTAGCCGGATCACAGTGGAGCAGTCAACCTGAAGCCATCAGAACTTCTGCAATGGCATTATGCTACTCCGATGCAGAGTATGCCTGTCCTGTTTCGTGTAAGTCAACACCTGCCAAACAGGTGAATATTGCCCGAAACGATACATGCAGAATTATAACAGGCTGGCAGCGCGGGATTAGCCGAGCGGTCTAGGGCGCTGTAGTCATGGACTGTGCGGCTGGTCCCGGTGGAGGTTCGAGTCCTCCCTCGGGCATGGGTGTGTGTGTTTGTCCTTAGGATAGTTTAGGTTAAGTAGTGTGTAAGCTTAGGGACTGATGACCTTAGCAGTTAAGTCCCACAAGATTTCACACGCATATGATATAACAGGCTGTTTGACGTCAACTCCAGTCGAATGGCTCTTCCACCTCCTTTTCGAAGAGAAATAACAGCATACAGGGAAAGAACTAATCTGGAACAAGACAAACCGGATCCCATCCGTGGGCAGCAACCCAACCTGCAACGACAAAGGTCAAGGAAAAGTTTCCTCAGAACATCGGAGAAATTAACAACCACTGACGAAGAAGCCAGATTGCACCTATGGAGACATTACACACTCCTGGTTGGAAAAGTTTTACAGAATCTTTACCCCCTGGTCATGATGAGAATTGGCCAGTCTGAAAGTCCTTGAATAGGCTGAGGTTAGGGTTTGGCAGATCACGGGCTAGCCTGGTAAAATGGAAACACGTCGAAGAAAAAACTCATTGTGACTGCGGGGAAGAACAGACTGTCCAACATACTCGTATGCTTCATTGTCGGCCACCTGCACAGAAGATGACCTTCACCAGGTAATGGAAAAATCTGGTCAAAGATTATATAAACTGTGTTGATCTGTCAATAATTGTATAAACTGTGTTTTATGTATGTCTCTGATACGGGAATAATAATAATAATCGGGCCATTGTCACTTCCGAATGCCCCACGAATCCGGATACTCCTCGATTCGCTCAGCCGCTCAGACGCAGGCCAACTATGAGGCCCCTATCAAACCCTGACAGGTGCTGTCTCACACGAGCTCGGGGGCGGTATCTCTCTTTGCTTCAAGTTGATCATTTAACACCTGATGCACCTCACGCCCCTTATATTCCTTTCCGTGCCTGGTTACAGTGCACTCTGAGGGGCGTTCTATCTTTCACAGGGAATTCCACATTTTATTATTTACGTACCAGCCGATGTGTACGTCCGAAGAACATTTCACAGTGTCAGTTCTTGTCTCTGGAAGCCCACGTGGCGCATTTTAGTGACTACAACCCAACGCATTACCATATTCTACTAATGTACTGAATACCGTGCTTCAGACGTACAAAAGTGAAATTTGCAGATGATTCGTCCTTCGTTTTAATGAGTAGAACTGAACATTTCCCTCTGTAGAGAGTATAGAAATACGTTTTCGTGCCCAAGTGTACAGCAGAGTGGATGTCATCGTACATAAAAATGCATAACAATCTTGAACATACAGGTACATAATTATCTGTCGGTGCAATGTCATAAGAAATACCTTACTGCGTACACTCACGAACAGTTGAAATAAGAGTATCTCCAGTGCCAAAGAGAGGGCTCTTGAACTGTCACGAGAAATGGATTAGATGATTGTGTCATCTGACTGTATGCCGTCAGTCCTTGAATTACAGGTTGGCACAGTTCGGGCGAGGTGCGCGGTATCACCACATTTAATCGTAGCCACACCTTACGTCCTCGTGGCGTGAGACATTTCGTCTTCCAGGTCGCACATGGCTTTCTCATCCCATCGTTTTTGGGGCGTAAACTGAGCACTTCAACGCGGGGATAATCGCCACCAGAGTCATCTGCCGTTATATGTCGTGGACTAATGCATAATACGGCGCATGTATTTTCTTACAGAATTGTTGTTACTTCTACGGTCAGTTATATTACACTACTGGCCATTAAATTGCTACACCAAGAAGAAATACAGATAATAAACGGGTATTCATTGGAGAAATATTACATTTTCACGCAATTTGGGTGAACAGATCCTGAGAAATCAGTACCCAGAACAACCAACTCTGGCCGTAATAACGGCCTCGATACGCCTGGGCATTGAGTCAAACAGAGCTTGGATGGCGTGTACAGGTACAGCTGCCCATGCAGCTTCAACACGATACCACAGTTCATCAAGAGTAGTGACTGGCGTATTGTGACGTGCAAGTTCCTCGTCCAACGTTGACCAGACGTTTTCAGTTGATGAGAGATCTGGAGAATGTGCTGGCCAGGGCAGCAGTCGAATATTTTCTGTATCCAGAAAGGCCCGTGCAGGACCTGCAACATGCGGTCGTGCATTATCCTGCTGAAATGTAGGGATTCGCAGGGATCGAATGAAGGGTAGAGCCACCGATCGTAACACATCTGAAATGTAACGTCCACTGTTCAAAGTGCCGTCAATGAGAACACGAGGTGACCGAGACGTGTAACCAATTGCACCCCATACCATCAAGCTGGGTGATACGCCAGTATGGCGATGACGAATACACGCTTCCAATATGCCTTCACCGCGATGTCGCCGAACACGGATGCGACCATCACGATGCTGTAAACACAACATGGATTCATCCGAAAAAATGACATTTTGCCATTCGTGCAACCAGGTTCGTCGTTGAGTACACCATCGCAGGCGCTCCTGTCTGTGATGCAGCGTCAAGGGTAACCGCAGCCATGGTCTCCGAGCTGATAGTCCATGCTGCTGCAAACGTCGTCGAACTGTTCGTGCAGATGGTTGTTGTCTTGCAAACGTCCCCATCTGTTGACTTAAGGATCGAGACGTGGCTGCACGTTCCGTTACAGCCATGCGGAAATGATGCCTGTCATCTAGATTGCCAGTGATACTAGGCTTTTGGGATGCAGCACGGCGTTCCGTATTACCCTCCTGAATCCACCTATTTCATATTCTGCTAACAGTCACTGGATCTCGACCAACGCGAGCAGCAATGTTGCGATACGATAAACGGCAATCGCGATAGTCTACAATCCGACCTTTATCAAAGTCGGAAACGTGATGGTACGCATTTCTCCTCCTTACACGAGGCATCAAAACAACGTTTCACGAGGCAACGCCGGTCAACTGCTATTTGTGTATGAGAAATCGGTTGGAAACTTTCCTCATGCCAGCACGTTGTATGTGTCTCCACCGGCGCCAACCTTGTGTGAACGCTCTGAAAAGCTAATCATTTCCAAATCACAGCATCTTCTTCCTGTCAGTTAAATTTCGCGTCTGTAGCACGTCATCTTCGTGGTGTAGCAATTTTAATGGCCAGTAGTGTTCTTTACAGATGTTAATAACAAACAAAATAGTTATTTACAATCCTCAACATCTGCAACAGACTAGAGGGTGTCCATACGACATGCTGGAAGCCTTGGATCGAGGCACTCAGGTCGATACACTGTTCCTTGACTTCCAAAAAGCATTTGAGTGAACATCACAACAACGCTTTTAAGCCTTTAATTGCTAGCGACCTATATATCCACTGATAACTTCAGCGTGCTGCATACTAACGACATAAAAATTTGCCGCCAGCCGGTCGCTGCAGAGACGAGGGTCCGAGTTGTTCACTTAAGACCCCAGTAAAACTATACGCTGCTCCTGCCATCTGCACGGTCTACCAACATTATTGGATGCGGAAGTTGCTGGAGGAAGCATTGCCTAACGCTCGAGGTGTTGTAGTGCTATGTGTGTTAGTGGTAAAAGTCGAGCGCCATACATGCAAAGTCGCGCGTTTCGTTTGTCTGCTAAAAGTACGTCTGATGGAATCTGAAAAATAGTTTGCTTCACTCTCTAACACCTCAGAAGTAGCAAAATCTTCCAGAAATATTTCTGCTAAAGAGCTCGTGGCTGCCTTAAGATCAGAAAAGTTTAGGCTCGAGAGTTTTCTCGCCATGCAACGAGAGCTGGCCAGAGGTCAGCGGCGCGTGACGCAAGATGGAGACCGCTCAATAGATCCTGACGCAGCACATCTTGGGCATGTTTTTGCTCTTGAATTGACAAGCTTGAAATTGTTTATTATTACAGTTCTATTTTCTGCACGAAATGACTTCAACAAACATTAGTAAAATACATAAGTTCGAAACGTTCATGTTTGGCGTGATGACGAGTAAGTTACCATGAGTGTATTTATCAACTGCCATTTATAACTTGAAGTTCTATTATTTTTCTTGCAGTTACATATTGGATTTTGCATACTTCAATCTCGTAAGCGAGACATAACAGGTTTGAAGTGGAAGAAGATTTAACCTTTGATGTATATTCTTTGCTTTGGGTTTAATAGATGGATGAAGGTAGCTAAGGCCGCTTGAAACATTTGTGCCTTGTGGGGACGAGTGTTATCGGAGAAATTACATAACAAATTTTTTTTATCTGTGCAGGAAAGTCGGTTCTGAGTTGAAGGATCTTCCTTGTTCAGTAAGTCCTAATAATTGTCAATTGTCATGAGCTGCTACCATTTCACATGCATGCGTCATTTTCTTTCAATGGGCAACATTCAGAAGCTGAGTGCAGAGGTTCTGCGTGCTCTAATTCAAAGCCACAGTTCAAAAATCTGAGTCTGTCTGAATTTTTTCTAGATCCTCCGCTGTTCACTCATCGAGCATTCCTGTGCAGTAATGTTACTAGTATGACTTATACTGCCTTTGTATTAACTTCATAAGAGATAATTGACGGCTGAGCCCTAAAAAATGGAAATGCATCTGATTTTCATCTCAACTTGCTTCACTGACGCTGTCCTGTGTTACCCAAACAGACAAGCAGTTAGATACGCTGGTATCGATGGTGCATTATCTTGGATAGCTCTTTGCTATCACAGTTAGTTGCACACGTGACATGTTTCGTGGGAGGCCTCTTGCTTTTCAATGGTCAATTAGACGCCTGCTACGAGACCTTGTTTTCAACTGTGGTGTGGTATTGCCGCTCTGGTGTCTGTCTCAGTTCTGGTGATGGTGAGGTCGTTAAATGCGCTTGGCTTAAGCAAATAAAATCTATTGCATTCATGCAGATCGAGTTTAATTTTCTGAAGCTGCGGTTACTTTCCCTTGGTATTCTCGCTGAGAACAGAACTTAGTTCATTGTGGATGGGTTTGAGTCGTGTGCCCACGTAGAACGGATTATCTATGCATTTTATTGCCATCCCTGATCGTGCTAGATACTAAACACCCTATGCCACGCACTAGGAGTCATTGTGTCTCGTCCTCATGTCTTGTGATTTTGGGCTGCTTCTATTGGAACGAAGTTCCTGGTTTGTAGGCAGCGGTGCCCACTGAGGAACGGGTATTTTAAGGAACAGCATAGGCCGTAGAGTGGAGAGTTGTGTGGACGAGGAAGTGCGAGTGCGGTGTGGAGACTTGGGCTGTCCGCGGTTTGTTAGTATCGGCAGCGGGACTGTGGTCGTGACATACGGGGGCATGTGTGTTGTCAGCAGCCCAAACTGCCCTCTGGTCTCCCTGCGTGATGTGGTGCTGAACAGAGCTTCGTAAGAAAGCCGATACTGGAATGACTTCACAGTAGCATAACAGACTATATCGTGAGCAATTTCTTGGTTCAACTTCGCCATTTTGCGCGTGTAGCTTGAAGTTTTGTAGACGTTATCTGTTACATGGTCACCGCTGCAAGGTCGTTGTGTCTCATTCTGCTCACGTTCTGCGCTAGCGATAAGCACCGATATTATGTTCCTTATTATTATTAAATTATTATCATCATTATTGGTAAAAAAAAACTGCAACCATAATCAGTCCCGCTGGTATTCCTCTGCAGCTCTGGAAGAGACATTAGCAATTTCTATTTTCGTTCGCCTCTCTGTGTTATTTGTTGAAGGAATGGATTCTTTTTAATTTTCTTTGTCGTGTACTATGTAAGTTACTGTGCGATTCTGTGTTTCAGTCCAACTTATTTCGTAATTGTGTTGTTGATGATTAATGGAACCTACTGACTCTTTGCTGGCAAATTAACTGATTGGCTCTATAATTTTTTATGCTCACGAGAACTATTTACTCGACAAACAAATACCTATTCCCAGCAAATGTCTAAGCACTTTTACCATCTTTCTGGTAGCTTCCGAACTCTTCACACCCCCAATGAGTTGCTACAGGTGTCAAGAGTCCAGATCTACAGAGAAAATTTACGGAAGCTATTTGAAGTTAGTGATCACTATAATAGCACAGACTTTTAGATGTCATATCTAGCTACGTGTATAGAGGCCTGAAGGTTGTACCAATGAAACATCGAAACTGGTAGTCAAATAAAATAATTAATAAAATTATGGCCGACAGTATTTATTTTCGTCGTGTCTTGGGCCAGTTGCAGTCCCATTCCATTTACGCAAGATGAAACTACAGAAATACGGTGGTGGCAATGGTCTGGCGATTGGCTTGTGGCGGTGCGTTGTCGTGTTGGAGCAGCACGACACGGCCCCATTTTCTTTGGACGATGGCTCACAGTATACTTCCAGTCGACAGACCAGCGTTTCTTTTCTGGAATCTCGTGGAACAACTGTGCCTCGTCGACGGCGACCAGACGTCAAAAGAACTACGCTGGATCTGCACTGTACGAGTGTTGCGCAAGCTGATAGCGTATGTCCATACGCTTCTGTTCCTGTTCAGTGGTAAGGGGAATGGGTCGCACATTGGACACACGCCTTCTTCAGCTTCAAATCCTCATGGGCGAAGGACTGGAGGGTTCCGATTGATAAACCTGTTGACTCCTCTATTTCACAAAACATCATTCAGCTGTGCCCCATTAGGCTTATCACTTACACCCTGGGCATTGTTTGTTTTTGAGTTTTTCAGCACAGTCGCTGACGTCTCTGAGCTCTGATACCCAAAGAAACACGGATCGCCGACTTGTTGCTTTTTCTCCATTTATGGCTACCAACCTCTTGCGCGTCTTTGAAGCAGTCACTGCTGCCCTCCAGAGAAACCATGCCATCCAGCGTTGCTAGACATGACTCATTATTTTGGAGCGTCTCAAATGCATTTACTGTAAACACTACAAGCAGCTAGCACACATCTTGGTCGTTAAAGATATTAAAATATTTCTTAACAACTGTGTCACTGACGTGACCCACCCTTCCCCCCCCCCTCCCCAAACAGAGGAATGCAAATGAAAAGGCAGTACTCTGCACTGACCTACCACAAGACAGAATGTAAGTCAAAGTCTGTACCTGAGGCAGCAGACAATTTCACCAGGGGTGCCAGTTCTTCTCGATGTCTTAGCGCAAAATGAACATGGACTTGATCTACAGCTCTTAATACACACTGCACAGCACAATTAAATGGTTACATTTTCGAAACCCGTAAATATCTCCCACTGATAAGCTGAAGTTTAATATTTGTCTCAAAGGTGCTTTCAACCTTCCTCTGTAATACCGCCCTGTGAAGCCATCGGTGAGTTCCGTGGCGCTGCAAACAGCAAAGTGTCGACAGATGCGAAAAAGGGCCGCAGCTCAGATGTCCGTGCAAGCTGTGTTAGGGATGTCACATTGGAACCAAATTTCACCAAAATTCTACCGAACACTGCGACGGACGTGAGTAGTGTAACAGAGGGGACTTGGCCCCACTTGGCATTGTAGAAAATTTATTCATGATGGCGGATCCAAGGTGGCAGCCATAGATGTGGCAACATAGAAGTGACGTCATAGAAGGAAATTCAGATTCTGACAGGAAAATAGATCAGTTAGGCTACCTGCACTAACCTAACTCCACCCCCTATCCACCCCTACGCCCTACCCCCTCCGCCCTCTCCCTCTCCCCACTTCCCCACCCATCACCCATCTGGAAATTTGAAGGAAAAGGCATCATTCTGTGCTGGGCTGCTAGAGAGGATGGATTTTTATTTTTTATGCATTGTTTATTTAAACATTTTGAAATTCTTAGGCAGTAGCTCCACCCAGTGTGTTCACTGTGAAGTCTGGAGTCCAACTGAGCTAGTTCGAAACATTATCACTAGAGGCCACTGTCAGCCCTCACCCTCTCCCCACCTGTTATGTAATCCAAGATGGCGGTCTGGGGTAAAAATGGCGGGAAATTCGCTCAGTCTGTGTCTGACTGCTGGACTGGAAGGACAGATGGAATTGTTTACTGTGTGTACTATGTGTTCAGTGGATGAGATGTCGGTGCTGGACAAGGACGAGTTTAATAAATATGGTTCAAATAGCTCTGAGCACTATGGAACTTAACAGCTGAGGTCAGCAATCGCCTAGAACTTAGAACTACTTAAACCTAACTAACCTAAGGACATCACACACATCCATGCCCGAGGCAGGATTGGAACCTGCGACCGTAGTGGTCGCGCGGTTCCAGACTGAAGGGCCTAGAACCGCTCGACCACCCCGGCCGGCCGTTTAATAGATATATTAGTTGTAATCTTGCAGCTGAGGACTATGTCGATAGCACCTGCACAATATCTGGGAAGCAAAGATATCTGGTGAATATATGAGAAAGATGAATGCGCTTCATGATCAAATAATGAAGATGCAGCAGGATGGAGCTAAGTTTCACTTCGCAAATCAGGCTGACGAATGTGTGTGCAGCAATTTTAGAGCATTCGATAAAAGTTCAGTCAATCTTCCGTAGCACAAGAGGTAAGACGGTCACTACATAGTCTCTATGTCCGCTGGAAGAAAAGACGTGCCAGGCTCATATCGCCACCTTGCAATAGCCACAGAGGCGGCTGCGTACTCCCTGTCACGTTAGAAGTACCTGCAGCCTTAGTCCTTCCCATTCCGCGCGCACGGATACCCTTTGTCCTTCAACACAAACTGCTTCCGGAGTTACTAAATCTGGTGTCGAAGTAATGTGCGGAATACTGTCACATACATAACCTGAGGATGTCACAGGAAGTAAATATACCACTGCACAAAGAGAGAGAGAAAGGGAGCTCTGCAGAGGTCGCAAGAAGATTTAAACAATTGGCGATGTAAATACACGTTTTATTCCGAGGAATATCACCAGTTCACTTGAATGTGGACTCTAAAAATAATCACGACATACTTGCGAAAACGTCCCTGAGATACTTTGCGCATTATAAAGGGAAATACCGTTATCTCTGAGCGCGAGCTGCTTCACGAGTAACTAAATCCCGTTTAATATGTCACTTAACACACTTTCAAAATGTTCAAATGTGTGTGACATCTAATGGGACTTAACTGCTAAGGGCATCAGTCCCTAAGCTTACACGCTACTTAACCTAAATTATCCTAAGGACAGACACACACACCCATAACCAAGGGAGGACTCGAACCTCCGCCGGGACCAGCCGCACAGTCCGTGACTCAAAAAGATTGCTACACATTAGCTTGCCTCAGTTTTGCAGTGTATACCACCATCCTTGAACACTGACTCTAAAAAGATCGTGACACACTTGAGAAACCGGCCCTGAGACACTTCGCGCGCTTTTGTGGAAAACAGATCCCGAAACCGATATTAGCTGCAGTATCTGATTTTACACTCCAAAACGACGATATTTGGAAGTCGAAATAAACATCTCTTTAACTCTAAACAAGATGTTCATCACTTTTCGAGTATCAGCTGCTTATCTGAAGGCACTACCAGAGCGAGAGAGAGAGATATTTCTGAGCCGTACAGCTGCTGTGGGACTCATCACTTTTCAGAAACGGTGAGTGGGTTTAGTTTATATTTTCTGCTGGAGTCAGGGACGGGTCTAATCACAGATGGGATCACAGAACAATCGCACAAACAGAATTCGAAGCACTGTCCTACAGACGAGAAAATGAATGGAATTTTCGGTGAATTTTCCATGTCCTACAACTGCTGGTCAGGCGATGCTGTAAAGCCACAGTGGCAGGTGAGGGACTGCATCACCCCTGTCAGAACCAGAGAAGGATGGTCTGCCTGGATTTGTCCCTGCACACTCGAACAAAGAAGACATCACGTGACTCTCTGGCGTCACAGAAGTTTCTATGGACACCTTCCCCCGTCATGTTCGAACCAGTCTGTAGAGGCTCCTATGCCACGGAAAAGGCATTCTCTGATGTCATGGAACTTATTGTGAATGGAGATCGATAAAAAAAACATATAACAGTCATTTTGGACTGACAGTAAAACCCTGCAAAGGTGGTCTACATATCATGAAATATGGAAAGAACTACCACAGATATTTCTTCAATGACACTGCTCTGCTTCTGTCGAGGGAAGCTTGAAGTTTTCGGTGTGAAATCTATTAGACTTCTGCTGCTGCCAGTGTGGGAGCACTGTACTGCGTTTTCTGCTTATGGGCCAATTACGAGACTTTCAACAGGAAAACTATTTTGTGCAGAACGAAAAAAAAAACATACAGCAGCAATATTGCACTGACAGTTAAACCCTGCAAAAGTGGTCTACAGATCATGAAATACCAAAGACACTTCGCAATTACACTACTCTGCCACTGTCAAGGTAAGCTTGAATTTTTCAGTGTGAAACCGTGCTATATCACCACATACCATAACAATGTAATATACACAATTCGTATCCTGCGCCATACAAAATTATCACTTCTGCATCCTGCATGTAGCTATCGGCCCCAGTCACTCGCGCATATACCACGAAAACAGACAGATCCAAAAAATATTTAAACATAAGAACCATATACAGCCCGCGCAGTACTAAATGTTTCCTGCAAGGTCGGTCAGTCATCTACTGCAGCCAACTATCATGAGTCAACTGCCCCTGCACACGCTGCCTTGATGCCCAATCAGAGCGTCCTCAGCAGACCGCAGCCACTCTCCAAACTGGTGTACAAACGCTGGGCTGGTTTCCCTCAGCACAAAGGCATTACTGTTTCAGGCCCCGACCTGCTGGATTGCTTCCTACGGGCATCTCCAGAATATGGAATTACAAGAACTTACGTATTTTCATGGTTTGCCAGAATATCATACCACTCGCGGGATAGTTCTCAATATTACCCAAATAGCAGTATGCTGCTGATCCCTTGCACAGAATAATTCTGTTGATAAAACCCCCAAACGTCTGTCTTTACGACAGCACAATGCTATTTTCTTTACACTTGACGGAATTCTAGCTACAGTACACATACTTTATTAGACTGCTGATCACAACCGATCTATCACGCATCCCCTACTACGTATAATACTTCGCCAGTAACTGAATGCTGGCGATACCAAACAATACTGAGCAAAAATCGGCGATGGATGAACATGCCTCATTTGTTTTTCTTGCGAGTGGTACCAGTGCGTCTCAGGAAGAGAGACGTAATCGTCTCACAAGCAACCAGCTATTTAAAAAACACGATCGCAATGTCACAAGCGGTGGTGGTTCTACAGGCACACGCAAGTATCGCTAACGATGAAAAACTATACCAGTTTCATAAATCAATGTATGGTATTGCTTCTGAATGACGTGGTCTTCCACATAAATGCTACAACATTGAATATAGGCAGTGATGGCTTGGTGTGTATTAACAGACTGAAAGTGTGGGTGCATGTCACCAGAGGTGTAAGATCATAGTAAAATCACCGAATTTAGAAAATGATTTGACTAAGGAATGCGGTATTAAGCCAGTATTTGCAATTCCCTCATGCTGCCTCTAGATATTTCTCCAGAATTCGTAACACATTTGGAGGATGACGGTTGAGTGAGAATGATCACGTACAATAGATTATGTGCTATGCGATGAATTACTTAAAAAAAAAATTCAATGCTAGAGTCAGCTCATAAGAAATGTACAAAATCCCATGACCAATACACTGGCTTTTCAGATCTATAGTGTTACCCTTTCTGGCAGAAATTCTGTCTGCAATTTGGAATCAAGTCCTTCTGTTCAACAACATACCTGAGTTGGATCTTATGGAGATGTCTTTTAATTATTAGACCCACTAGCGTATCATATTTGTGGCACTCTCGTATCTTGAAATGAGTCACCTTTTTCGAACCTATCTGCTACAATAGAACTCCAGCGTGGTTTTTTTCGACAGCCCCAAGCATCTTGTACCTTTTTCTCAGTCTCTGCCCCATCATCCCTGCTGCTTTGTCAATGTGATCATCCAAATTCAAGTTGGAACTGAGCAGAAGTTAGAGAGAACCACATCTAATATCTTCTGGAACCTTTGGAGAAATGAGGTGAGCTGAGTTAATGCAACAGAACTGTCTTTTTTTATCACTTTGTGGAAATGGTAACATCTTGTTGTCATAGCTCAGCCAAATGTGTGAAATGTGCAAGGCCAATTACAAATGAAGCTTTCTCCTGCAACATGAGGTAGTAGTAGAAAAGGACAGTAGAAGCAATTAAGGGAACCAGGAGAGGGACGAGTATTTTACAATTAGACTGCGATACATTTCCAAACTACATACAGGTATTGCAGCCTGAAGGACATCTGCATCCCTCAGGGTGCATTCAGGTCTGCCAACCAAACATTCTCTCTATCATCTATACTTTGTACCATCCAACAGAGAAGAAAAAGAGAAAACTACAAACTATAAAAATTCCACTAATATCACCCAGTAGAGAACTCGTCGATAAGATTTTACCACGTCCCTGTCGTCCGATACATATACATTGATAACAAATAGCGTCTGCATGCTGGCATCAAGCATATGTGCTGACCCCATTAAATATACAGGTATTGATCAACTCATTGATCGAAGTCACCTGCGAAGTTTCATCGATCGTACTGTAAGAGAACCATTTCCCACAGGATGTCAGTCACAAGAGTTCGTCCCTTTGTCCCTGTGTTGCTGTTAGAGACAATTTTTTTTTTCTGCTGTAAAATGTCCAAGCAGTGTATGACTACAGCTTTGTGCCCCACCATAATTTTTTGTTTCCACCACAACTTCAAGGCTTGTGTCAGGTTCTAAAGTGACATTAACATGTTTCGATCCATCGGCTCTGACTGAAAGCTGGACGTGACATGATGTAAATTATGTTGCTGCTTCTACAACACTGGCTTCAGTTGAGTAAGATGGCAAAACGTAACTTATCACTGATAGTAGCTTTATAGAATTCTATAATAACAGTCTTTCTGTCCACTGACTCAGAAGCAGATTATTGAATACTAGCTGTTGGGAGTGTAGTGTCACGGAATAGTAAAGAGTTGGAAACGTGGAATATTGTCAAAGTTTCGTTGCCTATGCCGAGAGCCAGAGACAGTAGGTTGGTCAAGAGGTAAGAGGATTGCACATGTGTCGAAATGTGTCATCACGCAGGGGCAATGGTATGGTTACACACAACAGGCGGGAGAGAATTGCTCAGCACGCGGGTTTGTGTTAGACGGAGACTTTCACAGAGTGTAAGACAGAGGTATAACGTCAGCTGTACTGCATTTCACAACTTCTCGTAAGCCTGCCATAACAACACGTAACTCTGTCACAAGAACACCTAAGAGGCGAGTACGACAGAGGAATCAGGAGTATAAGTGGAACAAATAAAGGACGTCACTCGTGTTTCCTTTAAATATGCCAGCTTTGATAGCAACAAGGCACTCACAGTTAGACTTGCAGTTAGATGTGTACTGGGTCGCTGCGTAGCGCTCAGCTCGGTGATCAACATTTTTATCTGTATGAAGGAAATGTTGCAGTAAGGGCGGCCCATCCAGCAGCAGACGTGAGGGGACAGTACCAGCTCTGGTCCTCTCTGCTGTCGCTGTCAATCATCAACCCAGGATTTGCAGACATCGCGGCAGATTCGCTCGCCGCCAATGTTGACCATATCAGTGAGCCGTCGTCGAGATCATGCGGGCCCTAGGCCCTGTGCATCCGCCGTCACAACCGAGTGAGCTGACGATGCTGGGGGACTGCAGCCCATTCCGCCCGTCCACTGCGGACGAGCCACCAGGAGGAGCAGGGAAGAAGATGGGGTGGGACAGAGTACACTCCGCACTACGAGAACGCTTCTCGTGCCGACAGCGCCGGGACTCCAACCTGGAGCCTCCTACATGCAGCGGACTTCTGTCCGTCGCCGAGCCGGCCGACCAGCCGAGCGCGGCCAGCCACGCGCGGCTGAAGTAAGGGCATTCCACGCTACGTCACAGCACATGGCGCTGCGCTAGCAAGACTGGTGTTGCCCGGAGCTGGTGTCATCGCTACGAGTCAGCGAGGACTCGGGGAAAGTCTACATCTACATCTACATTTATACTCCGCAAGCCACCCAACGGTGTGTGGCGGAGGGCACTTTACGTGCCACTGTCATTACCTCCCTTTCCCGTTCCAGTCGCGTATGGTTCGCGGGAAAAACGACTGTCTGAAAGCGTCCGTGCGCGCTCGAATCTCTCTAATTTTACATTCGTGAGAGCCTCCTCGGGAGGTATAAGTAGGGGGAAGCAATGTATTCGATACCTCATCCAGAAACGCACCCTCTCGAAACCTGGCGAGCAAGCTACACCGCGATGCAGAGCGCCTCTCTTGCAGAGTCTGCCACTTAAGTTTCTTAAACATCTCCGTAACGCTATCACGGTTACCAAATAACCCTGTGACGAAACGCGCCGCTCTTCTTTGGATCTTCTCTATCTCCTCCGTTAACCCGATCTGGTACGGATCCCACACTGATGAGCAATACACAAGTATAGGTCGAAAGAGTGTTTTGTAAGCATTTTCTAAGGACCCTCCCAATGAATCTCAACCTGGTACCCGCCTTACCAACAATTAATTTTATATGGTCATTCCACTTCAAATCGTTCCGCACGCATACTCCCAGATATTTTACAGATGTAACTGCTACCAGTGTTTGTTCCGCTATCATATAATCATACAATAAAGGATCCTTCTTTCTATGTATTCGCAATACATTACATTTGTCTACGTTAAGGGTCAGTTGCCACTCCCTGCACCAAGTTCCTATCCGCTGCAGATCTTCCTGCATTTCACTACAATTTTCTAATGCTGCAACTTCTCTGTATACTACAGCATCATCCGCGAAAAGCCGCATGGAACTTCCGACACTATCTACTAGGTCATTTATATATATTGTGAAAAGCAAAGGTCCCATAACACTCCCCTGTGGCACGCCAGAGGTTACCTTAATGTCTGTAGACGTCTCTCCATTGATAACAGCATGCTGTGTTCTGTTTGATAAAAACTCTTCGATCCAGCCACACAGCTGGTCTGATATTCCGTAGGCTCTTACTTTGTTTATCAGGCGACAGTGTGGAACTGTATCGAACGCCTTTCGGAAGTCAAGAAAAATAGCATCTACCTGGGAGCCTGTATCTAATATTTTTCTGGGTCTCATGAACAAATAAAGCGAGTTGGGTCTCACACGATCGCTGTTTCCGGAATCCATGTTGATTCCTACATAGTAGATTCTGGGTTTCCAAAAACGACATGATACTCGAGCAAAAACCATGTTCTAAAATTCTACAACAGATCGACGTCAGAGATATAGGTCTATAGTTTTGCGCATCTGCTCGACGACCCTTCTTGAAGACTGGGACTACCTGTGCTCTTTTCCAATCATTTGGAACCTTCCGTTCCTCTAGAGACTTGCGGTACACGGCTGTTAGAATGGGGGCAAGTTCTTTCGCGTACTCTGTGTAGAATCGAACTGGTATCCCGTCAGGTCAAGTGGACTTTCCTCTGTTGAGTGGTTCCAGTTGCTTTTCTATTCCTTGGACACTTATTTCGATGTCAGCCATTTTTATCGTTACGCCTTACGAGTAGAACGCGTGAAACGAAGAACACGCGCACCACAATACAGCAACAACATTCTTCTGCTACTTTCTAATAA
The DNA here is from genome assembly GCF_023864275.1 of Schistocerca cancellata. NCBI lineage: Eukaryota > Metazoa > Arthropoda > Insecta > Orthoptera > Acrididae > Schistocerca > Schistocerca cancellata. The sequence goes on from NC_064628.1 coordinate 486,891,124, forward strand.
ATTGATCAAAAAAATTGATAAGTCCCATAAGAATAACACGTACCGGAAGTGAATTCTTCTGCAACACGGGTTAAGTAAATATATAGGACGGTCTAACGATTCAACATTTTGGCTTGGAAGACTTGGAGTATAGCTGAGACAACAGGACTGATCACCTCAGAGGTTAAGTCCCATAGTGCTCAAAGCCATTTGAACCACATTGAAGACTGTGTAAACATTTCATTAATTACTGTGAATAGTATCATGTAGCTCATAGAAACAATAACAGTATTTTCGCAAATGTAGTAAAAATCAAAACTCAGTGAGTAAATCGGTTTCTAAAGAAAAATATGTTTCCCTAATTCGTGTAATATTCCTCAAATCATTAAATATCTTTCTCTTCACACCTTCTAAAGTACCCTATGTTCTTCCTGAGGTTTAAACTATCTTCATATCAAATTTAATCGAAATCGATTCAATGAGTTAGTAGTGGAAACACAGCAGACAGAGTTACTCACAGCTACAACTGCAAATTAGGACATTATTTTCTTCCTTGGTCCGATTCTGATTAAATAGAGCCTATACAGTGTCCAAAGCTATCACTAAGTTACCTGTGAAAACCACATGAAAATTCGTCTAGTAGTTTTGAAATCAGCGTGTTCAAACAGACAGACAGACTGACGCGGCAGATTTACAGATGTATTATTAATGTAGATTAATCGTAAGAAACTTCTAAAACATTTCAGTTACAAAATATGTATCAAAGCTATAGGTGAGCGTGATGTCAATAGCAAAACTGAACCACGCTCGAAACCAAAAAAAAGGGAAGGAAATCTGATGTTTCTTGACAAAGAGGTTTGATAAACCAAAACGTGCTCCACAGAATGGCACGCGTGTTGCAAAGTAATTGTTTCGTACTCTCGTGTTCTCCCTCACGCCGTAGTCATACATTCTGAGTATTTCTGCCCAGCATTTTGTTTTCGTATTTGGCACAATACGGACAGTTGCATTTAATAATGACAGAGAGAAGTCCGTGCTGATAGACACCAGTCACTTAGTAGCCAACAACTTCGGGACGGAGCGGTTGGTGGTCCTCCTTTATCTGATTGGAGCAGCTAATTAATCGAAGCAAAATTTATTAAACTCGTCCGGCCGAATATCTCGGCCGGGTCCGTACGTGAGGGAAGGCGATTTAATTGATTTATTAATTGCCACACATAAATCATGGTTCGGCGCGTTTCGGGGCTGGGGGGGGGGGGGGCGGCATGCTAATGCGGCGTGTTTACTGCCGGACAGGCCGTGTTAAGTGCGCCGCGCCCGCGATCAGATGGAGATAGCAGATAGCAGATAGCGCTGCGCTCGCCCCGGCCCGCAGCCGCGGCCATTAGCGGCCGGCGGGCGGCCGGGCTCCACCCACGGTGCGGCTGCCGCGCTCTTGCCGCCCGCGTGAAGTCGCCGCCGCTCTCCCACCTGGCAGCGACACACGCCCTCTTAACGCGCCGAAAGATCCAGACGCAGCACTGCTCTCTGAGCGCTCCTTGCGAATTTCGACGTAGGTCGGTAGATCTACTGTCATGTGCCATTTTATTGATCTGCGTAAAATACAGCAAGAGGCTTGGGTTTGGTCTCATGTAAAATTTGCAAGCAATTCGAAATCACTCATTCGCTCAAAAACCATATTGGCACCCAAACTGAATTTAGCAGTGAGTTCGATTTTCCGCGTTGTTTCACGCGGAAGATCGTAGTACAAAAAATGGTTCAAATGGCTCTGAGCACTATGGGACTTAACATCTACGGTCATCAGTCCCCTAGAACTTAGAACTACTTAAACCTAACTAACCTAAGGACATCACACAACACCCAGTCATCACGAGGCAGAGAAAATCCCTGACCCCGCCGGGAATCAAACCCTGGAACCCGGGCGATCGTAGTACAGTCCTTATTTCAGTCATCGTACAAATACCCAAATGGCAGGTATTGAGATAACCCGATACCCGAATAGATAAGCAACGACATTCGCTTAGTATTAGAAAGGCATCAGGACTGTCACGGTGCTCGCTTATTTCCAAGTCCGTATCGATCTTAGTGCTGAGTTTTCACTCAGACGGCGCTTTGGCGTTAGGCGGTTCTTGCCATGTGTGATCGCTGGCCGGAGCTTAGCTGGAGGCGTGTGAGAAGGAAGACAGTTCGACTCGGCCGGGGTTGTTTGCGTCTGGACGCCGAGTGGGGCCCGATGGGAAGACCGGACCGTGATTTTACGGTTAATAGTGTAGACAGCGGCGTGGTGTGCCGTTTAACTTGATTCGCAAGGGGAGCAAAATCTCGCCTGTTGTAGTTTGTCGAGCCTGAGTTTGAAATACCTTCTATGTGCGACAGGATGTCTTTCGTCCTCCTGTCTCTCCGTCGCTGGGATTGCTATCCTCGTTTCCCGTCCCATGGATGTGTATCGATGGGGTACGCTGCTCTCCGTGCTCTACTAGACGCTGGCGATAGAAGTGCGTCGTTCAGCGGCACGTTAGTCTGGGTGCTTTACGTTTGATCTTCAAGTGCATAGTCTTCGAGTGGCACTCCTTAGAGTTTGCCTTGCGCAGTTAGATTGGAGTTTATTTTGTCTTGTGGTGTTTCCGCTTTCCGTTAATAAAGGTTAAGCTTGATTCGGCAGTCCGTACGGCGCTTGGCACATCAGCAGGCGGGTCGGAGCCACCTTCGCTACTAAATGGAAGCCTTTGGACTGAGAGGTCTTGTGTTTTGCATATTGTTCATAAATTGTTGCTTTGGTATTAAGCTGGCTGAGGTTTCTTATGGATTTCCCGGCATTTGGTCTGTTGTCCGGCCCGGTCTAGGTTTCGTTATTTTAAAAGTCGGTCCTTGTTTTGGCTTAGTACGATTTTGGTTTACTACCTGGTGGTTCTGGTAGTACGCCGGGTCGCTGTGGTTGTGTTGCATTTTGTATGGGGCTGTGTGCTCGGAGCCGTGGAGTACCATTTGTGTGAACTGCTTCACTGAGGAGTACTGATCGGGCCATTCTTGGTCCTCTGCTGTAAGAAATGATTTTATTATTATTTTAAAGTAACATTATCACTTAAATTATTTAATTCTTGTTGCGTTAATTGCAACTTGGGTACTCAGAAATTTAGAGAAGTGTAATTACGGAAGATTTAAAAGTGGCACATGCCCCTTTACCTGTTTCTTAATCTGTTAATTACCGAAAGACCTTAAGCTCATAGTCATATGATGTGATTTTCTTAAATTAGTGTATTTTTATGTCATGTTATTGTTTTTTTTAATTTGCTGACCACTGGTGTACTGTTCCAAGTATTAAAATGTTTCAGGTAGCTATTACTTAGGTGGAACGCGCGGAACCGCAACGGAGAGAGTAGTTGCGTGCCTTACGTGTCCGTTGTTGGCGCGGCCTGGTGTCCGTTGTTTGTTTTGGTGCAACTGAGTTAAGTATTGTGTTGCCTCCTCCCTTGCGGCCCCGTCGTGTTCTTCTCATAAGCATTTCCTTCAAGGTATTTTAGTTTATTTCAATTTCTTACACTGGTAAAATTGTGCGGCCTTCATTATGCACACTTTTTGTCATAGCGGAGTTGATGTGCCATTGTAATTTCTTAGGCTCCATTGTGTGTGCCCTTCGTGATACATATTGTTTGTCATAATAGATTTGAGTATGGCAATTATAATGTCTCATATATCATGATGCGCGTGCATAATGGTGCAATAAATGGATGGTTGTTATTTCTGTTTTTGGCGCCCTTCATGGCTCCTTTCTTGTCCCTACTGGTAGGCTATCCTTGTACTTGTGTTGGTAAGCCACATCAAAGACCATATATAATATCTAAGAGGTCTATCTAAACAGTATCCGACCATTGATTTTCCTCGCAAAGTAGACGCGACGGCGCGGCGCCATTGTACACAGTAAAAGAAGAGACCTTTATGCGCATGCGTGAATTTTGTCCCTTCCAGCGCGTCAGTCGCTGCCTGTCGGTCCTGAGTGAGGTGCTACACAAAGTGTTCGTCAGATTACCGAGTCTCTCATGATGACTGAACGTACTGAGCAAAGATACTGCATCAAATTTTGTCAAAAGCTTGGTGATTCTCAAAGCGAAACAATTCGGTGTTTGGAGAAGAAGTGATGGGTGTAATACAAATTAAGGAATGGTTCAACCGATTCAAAAATGGCCGCACATCAGCGGAGAGTGGCCAGCGTTCTGGCAGGCCCCAAACTGCCCGGAGTGCAGCTGTTGTTGACAGGGTGCAAAATTTGGTGATGGCAGATCGTCGTTTGACCATGCAGGAGATTGCCCAAGAGGTTGGAGTGAATAAAGATTCTGCACATGCAATTTTGAGTGATAATCTGAACATGTACCGAGTGGTTGAGAAATTCGTGCCCAAGTTGTTGTCACCGGAGCAAGAAGACTTCTGTTTTCATGTTGCACGGGACCTTCTGGACACTACCAACACCATGATAGATGGAGATGAGTCATGGGTGTACAGGTACGACCCAGAAACAAAAAGAGAGTCATCGCAATAGAAGCATCCTGAGTCTCTAAAGCCGAAGAGAGTGTGGCAGGTGCGAAGCAAAATCAAGGTGATGCTATCTTCTTTGATGTCTGTGGGATTATGCATCACAAATACGCACCGGAAGGACAAACATTAACAAAGGAGTACTATCGAGATATTCTCCGGCGACTCCGTGATGCAGTTCGGCGGAAAGACCAGACATGTGGACAGCGTAAAACTGGCAACTGCATCACGACAACGCCCCCGCACATGCCACTTGATCCAAAATTTCTTGGCCAAACATGGAATTACAGCCATTCGCCAACTTCCCTAATCTCCAGACATGGCTCCTTGCGACTTTCGGTTGTTTCCAAAATTGAAGACGCCACTGAAAGGATCCCATTTTGAGAGCAGAGAAGAGATAATGTGGAACACAACGACGGATCTGAACACCATTCCAAAAGAAGACTTCCAGAAGTGTTTCCAGCAGTTAAAGGATCGGTGGGCTAAGTGTGGGCAAGCACAAGGAGCCTACTTTGAAGGGGATTAGGGTCCCATCCCCGTCAGGTATTCGAAATATTTTTTCTGGCCAAAGGTCGGATACTTTTTAGACAGGCCTCGTACAACATTTTACACTAAAGCGCCAAAGGAACTGTATAGGCATGCTTATTCAAATACAGAGATATGTAAATAGATAGAATGGGTGCTGCGGTCGGCAAGGCCTATGTAAGACAACAAGTGTCTGACGAAGTTGTTAGAATGGTTTCTGCTGCTACAATGACATGTTATGAAGATTTAACTGAGTTCGAAAGTGATGTTACAGTCAGCACACGAGCGATGAAACACAGCATCTCCAAGGGAGCGACCATTTCAAAAGTGTACTGTGACTATCAGGAATCCAGTAAGACATAAAATCACGGACATCGCTGAGTCAGAAAAAGATAGTGCAAGAATGGAACCAACGACGATTGAATAGAATCGTTTAACTTGACAGAAGTGCATCCCTTCCGCAAATTGCTGCAGATTTCAACGCTGGACCATCAACAGGTGCCAGCGTACGAACCATTCATCGAAACATCATCGATATGGTCTTTCGGAGCTGAAGGCCCACTCGTGTATCATTGATGACTGCATGACACAAAGCTTTACACCTGGGCCCATCAACACCAACATTGGTCTCATGATGAATGGAAACATGTTGCCCAGTTGGACGAGTATCGTTTCAAGGTGTATCAAGCAGAGGGGAGCGTACGGTTATGGAGACAACCTCATGAATCCACTGACCTTGCATGTTAGCAGAGGACTGTTCAAGCTGGTGGAGGCTCTGTAATGGTGTGAGGCGCGTGCAGTTGGAGTGCTATGGGTCTCCTAATACTCTAGAAAAGATCTCTACCCCATCTTACTCTTATGGATGTATGGACAGCTCTGCAGAATTCCCTCCAACCCCACTTCAGCCATTAGTCGAGTCCATGACACATCATGTAGTGGCAGTTCTACGTGCTCGCGGGAGCCCTACACGATATTCACGATATTAGGCAGGTTTACCAGTCTCTTTGACTCTTCAGTGTATATCGTTGATGGCAATCCGTTGTAGAATTATGGAACATGTTTTATACTGAAGAATTATGATGGTTTTGGAAAGCTAAAAAACTCCCCTGTAAAAATGAGTGTGAATTCCTAAGGGACCAAACTGTTGAGGTCATCGGTCCCTAGACTTACACGCTACTTAATCTAACTTAAACTAGCTTTTTCTAAGAACAACACACGCACTCATGCCCAAGGGAGGACTCGAACCTCCGGCGGGAGAAGCCGTGCAATCCGTGAATCTCGCCTCTAACCGCGCGGCATCTTTGCGCGGCCCTATAAAAGTCGACATAGGTTCCACAAATAGTGATATTGGGAACTTAGCTGGCTTTGTTGCTTCATGAGGTCGATAGCGCTGTAGACAACCGTGTTCCTTCAGTTCAGGAAGGTATTCCACACCTCCCCGCTTTGCCATTTAGCAACAAAAATACGAGCTTATTGAGTATCGGACCAGATTTGTGACTATATTGTACATTTACATGTTGACAGAAGTATGGTGCAGCCTCTGGAAATTGCCCCTGAACCTGAATAAATGTCACATATTGCGCATACATTGAAAAAAAAAAAGCCACTGCTGTACAGTATCTGCCGTAAAATATCCAGGAGTAACATCTAGACCGATCTCAAGTGAAACGATCACATAAAACTAGTAATAGAAAAAGCAGATGAGCATGAGACTCATAGGAGAAATTATAAGGAAATGTAACTCATCCGACTGATGACCTCAGAAGTTAAGTCCCACAGTGCTCAGAGCAATTTTTTGTAACTCATCCACGAAAGAAGTTGCTTATAAGGCACTTGTTCGACCAACTACTGAGTACTGGTCATCAAAATCGGTTCCTTACCAGGTAAGTCTGATAGATGAAACAGAGAAGATACAACAAATAGCGGCGCGTTGCTTCACGGATTCGTTTAGTGTCATACAGTACACATGGTACTGTCATAGTACTTGCAGTGCATCCTGATGCAGTTTGGAACTGGTGTGTGATGGTCTAGATAGATGTCTGCCTATTACACATTACGACCGTCTCCAACTGTCGGCGGTCTCTCTCAGTCAACAGACGAGGACGGCGTGTGTGATATTGTGCTGTAAGTGTCCCTTCACGTTTTCATTTCACTATCTCATCGGAAACAGTGGATCTAGGGATGTTTAGGAGTGTGGAAATCTCGCATACAGACGTATGGCACAAGTGACACCTAGTCACCTGACCACGTTCGAAGTCCGTGATTTCCACGGAGCGCCCCATTCCGCTCTCTCACGATGTTTAATGACTATTGAGGTCGCTGATATGTAGTATCTGGCAGTAGATGGCAGCACAACGAAACTAATATGAAAAACGTATGTTTTGGGGGGTGTCCGGATACTTTTGATCACATAGTGTATTATTAATTTGGAAGGAGTGGAGATTGTCCCTCAGGAAGGTGTCAAGTGAATTTTTATCTGATTTTTTGAATAGGTGTATTTATCATTTATTTTTGGAGTATTTGGGGGCTACAATATTCAATCTCGCTACGACAACCCTGTGTTCACTAATCCCTGTACCCGTTTTGATGCTCGTTGTTAACTCAGGATTACTTGTTGCTAAGAGGCCAAATGTGTTTTCACAACCGTTTACGTGGGCTCATGAACTAACTGCTCGAAATAATTTTCAAATAATACGTTTAGCACAATTTCGGATGATGTTTTGTGCGTACCTTTGGAATTAAACATGTATTTTCGCCAACATATCGAGGGTAAACTGAAGTCACCACCAACTGTAACCTATGAGTCGGGTACGTGTTTGAAATCAAACTCAAGTTTTCTTTGAACCCTTCAGCAACTGCGTTATCTGAATTGAGAGGTCGGTAAAAGGATCCAATTATTATTTTATTCTGGTTGCTAACAATGACTTCTGCCCATAGTAACTCAAAGGAACTATCTACCTCAATTTCGCGACAAGATAAACTACTTCTAACAGCAACAAACACGCCACCGCCAACCGTGTTTAGCCTATCCTTTCGGAACACCGTTAGGTACTTCGAAAAAATTTCGGCTGAGCTTATCTCCAGCTGTAGCCAGCTTTCAGTGTCTATAACGATTTGAGCGTCAGTGCTTTCTATTAGCGCTGTTATACCCGTTACAACCTGTATACACACACACACACACACACACACACACACACACACACACACACACACACACACACACACACACGCACACATTTGCATCTGGACAAATATATATATATATATATATATATATATATATATATATATATATATATATATTTGTCCAGATGCAAATTAGAAAATGTTTCAAGCAAATGTTCATTAGCAGTCAGGGGGACATCAATCAGCATGACTGCCTTCGTTGTAGCTTTGTTTTTTAGAAATATGTGAACAGCGGTATGACTTTATTACATTGCACCCTGTATTTTTTATTCGACAATTCTTTTCTTCTCATAACGACCTCTTCAGAAATGTATCACAGCGTACCATTCACTGAAACACAACGTTATTACTTACATAACAACAATGACTTTGAACCTGGGATCACAAACTTGTCCACATGTTGGAGTTGTCAGAAAACAAATGAAAACCAAGTAAAAACATAACACAAAATTGACTTTGACTCCCCTGTACCATTTCCCAGGAGAAGAACATTGAAAGGTGCTCAAAGTGGTGGCTCTCGACACCGATACAATGGTGAACTCGTTGAATGAAAGAATTATTTACTACTTCCAGTGTTGCCTGCTGAAGAGAATTACAAGCAAGCACGATACGTTCCTGCATGTCCTGTGGAGTTGTTGGAATATCGCGATAGACAACGTCTTTAGTGCATCCCCAAAGAAAAAAGTCCAGAGGATTTAAGTCAGGAGACCTAACAGGCCAAGTAACTGTTCCTCCTCGACCAATCCATCTGGCAGTATACCTTCGGCTCAGAATACGACGTGCACACAAGGCATTATGTGCTGAACATCCATCGCGTTGATACCACATAAGCATTCTGGTTCTTAGCGGCACTTCATCCAGAAGAGGAGGAAGAATTCGTCTTAGGAAGTTGACATACGCTGTGCCGTTTACACTACCATTGATGAAATAGGGGCCAATAATTGTAGTACCAAGCATCCCACACCGGACGTTAACTCTCCGTTGACGCTGATGCTCCACCTGTCTAAGCCATCGTGGGTTGTCGCTGGACCAATAATGCATGTTCCTTGTGTTTACCTGTCCTTTGTTTGATAAGGAACATTCATCGGCAAATAGAATCTTGGAGAAGAAGTTCGGATTGGCGAGGATTTGCTGCTGTGCCCACAGACAGTACTGTACACGATTCTGGAAATCATTCCCATACAATTCTTGACGTAGGTGTACATGGTAAGGATGGAACCGGTGACGTGTACGAATACGATGTACACTGGTTTTAGGAATGCCAATCTCGTGTTCAAGCTGTCGTGTGCTCACATGTGGATTCATAGCTTAGGCAGCTTCGTCTGTGCGAGTGCTACGACGATTGCGTTGTCGGGGGTTGAACTTCCCGTTTCCTGAAGCGTCGCAACAAGACAAGAAAACATCCGTCGGGAAGGTGGGTTCTTGTCAGAATATCGCTCGCTGTACAGTTCCGCTGCCTGCGTAGCACTGCGCCTACCTTCAACAACAACAATAAAAGAAATGTTATGTCGATGCAGTTTTTAGGAAGGGCAGTCTTTACTGTATGCCTACTTTATACAACTGTATTTAAAAGAAATAAAGTACTGTACTAAATGTACCCGTACATATGGAAAAAGTATTGCAATTACTGTTCTACTAACTTACATTCCTCGTAGATGAGTAGCATTTCTACCTTCTCTTCGTTGGTGTACATTCTACTCACACAACTCTTCAATTGACGATGGTTGACGGAATGACGGGTGTGCATTCTACTTCTGTTTACATTTGTCCTCCGTCAACGTCAGCAAGTGGATGTGTTCCATTACCCCGAGTCTCCTGGGCTAAGCGCGGAGAGCGTCAACGCCAGTGTTGTGTTATGTAATTAATAACGGTGCGTTTCAGTGAATGGTATACTGTGATACATTTTTGAATAGGCCTTTAGGAGAGGAAATGAATTACCGAATAATAAATACAGGGTGCCATTTAAAAAAGTCATGCCGCTGTTCATATCTCTGTAAAAAACAAAGCTACAACGAAGGCAGTCATGCTGATTGATGTCCCCCCGAGAGCTAAAGAGCATTTGCTTGAAACATTTTTCAATTAGAATCGGGACAAACAGTTACTTATGGCGGTCCAGATAAATGGGACACCCTGTATATACAGGGTGGTCAGAAAATGTGTGAAATGCTTGTAGGGATGTTACAGGGCAGGTTGTACTGAGACATAAATGTTAAGAAAGAAATTCGATACGTTGCGCCGTTACCGAGTTACTTAGCATTGAAGTTAGCCAATCAGATCGTCGCGCGCGTAAATTCAAGTTTCAGCTAACGAGACAAAGCACGCGTTGGGCAACACCGACCCTGGCAGGCCGCTTGAATGCGAGCGCGCGACACCCCGATTGGATAAATTCTATGTTAAATAACTCGGAAACGGAGCAACGTATCGGATTTCTTTCTTAACATTTATGTCTCAGTGCAACCTGACCTGCAACATCCCTACAAGCATTTCACACATTTTCTGACCACCCTGTATATAGGGAGTGTGTGTGTGTATGCTACTGCCCCCAGATACCAGTTACATTGAGTGATTGTAGAATTAACATTAATAACACCTAACATTAGCACTGAAGTCTGTTCTTCTTTAATTGTGCTTGCAGCATTTGGAGGCTCTTCACAAGAGAAGGGCGAAAAAAGCGACTGCTCGCAGTATGTCGCCCATCCCTCGCAGTGTCGTCATCGAGACCCTCCGCAGCTGGCTGGCGCACCTCATTTATAGGCGGCCACCGTCTGTGAAGTGGGGAATTATGGGACACCAGAACACGCAGTGACGAAGGCCGCCGCCGCATACGAGTAGCGAGCTCTGTCCTTTTACAGGTATGTCCGTGTCGCCTTCGAGTAACTCCACTTTGACCCTTATATAGTCCCAGACTAGGTTCGGCGTACTTTAAGACGTTATTGAATTTGTCTCGGCGAAGTCACTTACTTGCATATGGATACATGATCCGTAGAGTAATACAGCGTTTCGCATCGGCGTAGAAAGGAGCGAGACGGAAATCTAGACTAATCCATTTACGTCGTTACAACGCGGTTATAGCGGAGCTAGTTTTCTTGTATCCCCGCAACCACTCCATTGAGTTGTCATTTTCTCCCCTCGGCCTTTTTAGCCTTTTTTTTTTTTTTTCAGCCTGAGCCGTCCGTCGCGTCGGCTGGTCGTGTGCGTCCCCACGTACGGACAGGTGCGCACGGCACAACCTGGTTAGGCAGCCAGCTTTCCCGTTCCGTGAAGTCGTGCAGTACTCTTTACTGCGGCCGCGGTGCGATGATGCGCTCTCCGCTTTTGTTGCGCCCGCATTCCGCGGGCGGCCGTTTCGAAACTGATATAGTGACCGCCGTCCCAGCACGCCGCCGAGCTCGTAAATACCGCGCACTGCACTAATCCCGACTCCGTCTTCAGACCGCAGTGGTGCAAATTGTTTTACTGCCGCCGATAAAAGTCGGCGCCATTATTCTCGACTGCGCCACATTTCAGGATTAAGTACCATCTTCTTGCCGGTCCGTCCGACAGATGGCGACGAGTACGTCGCCATGTGCACTGTCGCAACCGAGGGCAGGAACAGCACACGACAACGTTCCGACACGCGCGCGCCGTTTACGTCCAGCGGAGGACGTCCCACTGTGGATGTGGCATTTTCGTGTCTCGCTGTCCGTGTTTCTGTACCCGCGGAATATCCAAGGTCGCCGATGCACATCCTGCGAGCAGAAAATAAAAACCTGAGGACGTCAGCTTTTCCTCAAAAAGAAAAAACAATGCTAGGTACTGACGAACAAGGCAAGGAACGTGTCCATGATCAAGGACGTGCGCTTGCAGGCACAGATAGAACCATAGAAGACAAAACAAGGACAACATAGGCAGAAAATGCACACGTTCAAATGGTTCAAATGGCTCTGAGCACTATGGCACTCAACTGCTGTGGTCGTAAGTCCCCTAGAACTTAGAACTACTTAAACCTAACTAACCTAAGGACATCACACACATCCATGCCCGAGGCAGGATTCGAACCTGCGACCGTAGCGGCACAACACGTCTCACCAAAACAGACCACCACACAGAATAAAACGCCACAACGCAGACAACACACAGAATTAAAGGAAACAAATAAAAATGTAACGGACAACATAAAACAACAAACAATAGACCAAAGTAACACAGAGAATAACGTGCAACTTAGTAGACTAGAAGACAGAGATAATTCCAAGTTGCACTTAGATGAATAACGAGATTAAATGAACAAGACGGAGACAATATACACTGAAGCGCCAAAGAAACTGGTATAGACGTGCGTATTCAATTACAGAGATATGTAATCAGGCGGAATACGGCGCTGCGGTCAGCAACGCCTATATAAGACAAATGTCTGGCGCAGTTGTTAGATCGGTTACTGCTGCTACAATGGCACGTTATCAAGGTTTAAATGAGTCCGAACGTGGCGTTATAGTGGGCGCACGAGCGATGGGACACAGCATCCCCGAGGTAGCGATGAAGTGGGAATTTTCCCGTACGACCTTTTCACGAGTGTACCGGTACCGTGAACATCATGAATCAAGTAAAACATCTATCTCCTACATCGCTGCGGCCGGAAAAAGATCCTGCAATAACGGGAGCCGAAGGACCACTCGTTTACCCTTGATGACTGCACGACACAAAGCTTTAAGCCTCGCCTAGGTCCGTCAACATCGATCTTGGACTGTTGATGACAGTAAACATGTTGCCTGGTCGGACGATTCTCATTTCAAACTGCATCAAGCGAAGGACTTGTACGGTGCATGAATCCATGGACCCTGCATGTCAACAGGGGACTGTTAAAGCTGGTGGAGGCTATGTAATGCTGTGGGGTGTGTGCAATTGGAGTGATATGGGACTCCCTGATACGCCCAGATACTACTCCGACAGGTGACACGTATGTAAGCATACTGTATGATCACCTTCATCCATTCATGTCCATTGTGCATTCCGACGGCCCTGGGCAATTCGAGCAGGATAGTGCGATAGCCCACACATCCAGAATAAGTACAGAGTGGCTCCAGGAACACTCTTTTGAGTTTAAACGCCTCCACTGGCCACCAAACTCCCCAGACATAAACATTATTGAGGATATCTGGGATGCCTTGCAAGGTGCTGTTCAGAAGTGATCTCCGCCCACTTTTACTCTTAGGAATTTGTGGACAGCCCTGCAGGATTCACGGTGTTAACTCCTTCCAGTACTACTTCAGACATTAAGACATTAGTCAAGTTCATGCCACTTTGCATTGCGGCACTTCTGCTTGCTCTAGGGGGCCCTACACGATATTAGGCGGGTGTACCAGTTTCTCTGGCTCTTCAATGCATGTTACGCTACGAAAGAGCAAACTCACCGAATGATCCTACGATCTGATAATATACCGACAGACAGAAAAGGACTCTTGCAGGTATTGGGAAAGGTATGTGCTAGGAGGAATGAAGGAATCTATTTCGACAATGTATACATATGCCTCGTAAGGGTACATGGACGACTATATTTTGACCACACGCTGATCGGTCCTATATGTTTAGTATTTACTAGACTGCCATGGTGATTTTCATATAGTTAAATTATATAAAAGTGCCATGGTAGTTAAAGTGCTTTTGAAGCTTGTGGAAGAAGTAGATGTTGATGTAGTGTGTCTTCAAGAACTTACGTAATGGCAATACCTGATATTGCAAAACACTGTATGACGATAAACGAAAGACGGGACACCAAGACAATAATCATAGCATATAACATAAAAATCACAGCTAAACTAATCACACAGTTCTGTTCGAAACACTTTGCAACAGCTGAGATAACAGTAGGGAACGATACTTGGATAATATCCTAAACATATGCACAATACTCATTTTACGTAGAACCTTTTGCAAACGGAATAAAAGACATAGCACGAGTTGCAACTGGAAAACGACTGATGATTCTAGCAGACATCACTGCACACTCAACTCTTTGGCACGCAGATAGAATGGATGAAAAAATAAACATAATAATGGACGTAAAATAAGAACACAATCTATTTTTTCGAAATAAACCTGGTCAGCCACCGACCTACTGCAATAACATGGGAAAGAAAAGTAATATAGACATCTTACTTGCAAACACAACGTCCATTACACACATTACAGACTGGAGAGTTTTAGACAACGCAATACAAAGTGACCACAATGCAACATTAATACACACGGGAACTAGTAACACAAACATACACAGTACACTAAAGAAACGACTACTCTTAAACAAAGCAGGTTGGAATAAACTGAAACGGATAACGGAGAACTCACCTGAACCATTAGACTACAAGATTACTTAGATGCCAAACAACGATACAAAAACGAACTCCAAAAGACCAGACGAAAACACTGGAACAGATTTGTGAAGACCAACACATAAAAGAACATTTTGGAGTTACCTTTTAAGATATAAACAGAGCATAGCAAGACCCCAACAGTACTGCCAACGCTTAAAAAAAAAGAAACCGGGTGGTATGTTCACAAAATATTGGAGATGCTCTTCTCAGTTCCTTTTGAGTAAACTCCTTCCGACTATACTGTGACAACCGACAACATACAAACTTACGCAAACTACTAACTGAACCATATGCGAATAGCAGACTCACTGCCCCTTTTGCTCTTGAAGAGGTTGCCTTGGCAATCAGAAAACTAAAAAATAGGAAGGGCCCTGGCCCAGATGGTTTTCAGTCGGAAACGATCAAAAACGCTGCTCCACAAATTGTACTTTGCCTAACAGGCATATTAAACGACGTGTTACTGTAGGAAAGAATACCAGCAGTATAGAAAACTGCCACCATTATCGATAGCAAGGAGGTCATACAGTCTTATTATGTGTATGTAACTATGGAGTGATTGATCTTTGAATTGTCAGAATGAAAGTGGAAGTTTATGATGTATATATTGTAAAGACTTAATAATGTTTAAAAATAATGAAACTTCATAAAATATGTATGCTTGTAAAAGAGAAATTGTTTTCGAATACTGGTTCATACATAGAGAAGTTGAATTATATAAAGGAAGAGGTGTAGGGAACCCCCTCCGCTACGGAAGGGGCTTGGCGCACGATAAAAGGTGGATTTGGCGGTCAATCTGTGTGGCATGAGAGAGAGCACATTACGCAGTCAGTGGCCAGCAGTTGTACAGTCAACACCCTAGGTGCCACGTGAGGCATTTGGAAGCTGATGTCTGCAGCTCGTGGTCATGCGGTAGCGTTCTCGCTTCCCACGCCCGGGTTCTCGGGTTCGATTCCCGGCGGGGTCAGGGATTTTCTCTGCGTCGTGATGACTGGGTGTTGTGTGATGTCCTTAGGTTAGTTAGGTTTAAGTAGTTCTAAGTTCTAGGGGACTGGTGACCATAGATGTTAAGTCCCATAGTGCTCAGAGCCATTTTTGAAAGCTGATTTGTGTTGAAATCGCCTCAGATGTTGTTTCAGCTGTAATATGGTGCTCTTGTATTATGGAATTGTTCTAAAATAATTAATACGTCACCAAGAAAAATTTTTAAAAGAGCCTTAAACTGCAAGAGGTGAGACCAGATAGCCGCCACGTGCTTTTCACCACTATTGCGCCGCTGCTCCGCTAACTTCGGGAAATCAGGTATGTATTTTAGTATGGACCAGTACATTTGTGTGTGTTTTTTCAATAATAATTTCAGTGATAAAAATATGTCTTTGAACTTTGAAATTGCCCTGATCATGAAACCTATGCATGGTCCTATCCTAAACCTGCAAAAGGCCGAGTATCCAGTTTCTGCGTAATCAGTGATCTGTTTCTACTTGGAAAGTGCCAAAGTTTCAGTGCTAAAGTGTATAAATGGCGCTAGGTTAAAACACCTGCTTCACATGTATTGAAGGAGGCACATAATTTGAACTTTCATGGAACTTAACTTTGTTGTGACTATTACTAGGAAATAATTTCTGAAGTATTATTTGAAAATTTTAATTGAGTAAATTGCTATATAGTACTGAAATATCAACAAATTCAAGTGGGGTTAGAAATCAACATTAGTGTAATGCAGTTGTCTCTGAAATAATTACAGATTTGGCACGTAGAGGAAGTAACAGTTTATAGGTCCCCACAGTAATCTATTCTCAGATTGAAAGATAATTGAGTTTTTCGTTGCTATTAAAAGAAATCTGGGACATTGCTAATGATGAAGGCATAATAAGTGTAAGTGTAGGATTATTTAATTTCATTTGTGATATGTATGTGTTAGCTGAAATCAGAACTCTCTCCATGCCCAATTTCAGTCCGGTGTGTCTTTAGTAACATCTTAATGTTGAATTACGACTGAATGAATTAATGATTGCGATAGTAACTATTATTATTATGGGTGAAGTATTACTTTGTTCTCTATGCTTGCTGGTTTGTAAAAGCTACCTACTGCTAACCACGACGTCGTTCGTTCGTTAGTTGTGTATATCCATTGCACTATTTAAAAGGAACATTAACGAAAGTCACTTCAGCAATTCATGTTCATTTTTCTTTAAGCTCAATGTTTCAAAGTATTATGCCTAACTAGGCTGGCGACTGTCGACGATTTCATTTGTGTGCATTTTATTACTTTCATTATCTCCAAAACTCTTAGTCTTTCTATTACTTGCCATAGAAATGAAAATACTGTTCGATACCCTCTGCCCATTAGGTTAAAACACGGTCAAACAATTCAAAATTCCTTCCAGAGGATAACGCTAGATTGTAATTAAGCATTATACTAGACGCGAACTTGCGGTAATAGTGTTAAAGTTGGACGGATCAGCAAAAACTGGTTAGGAGTGATGGCTGATTCCTCTAGCGGCGTCAAACCAAAGTTTGCACTCTCTTTGTTATGGCGAGGAAGTGGCACAACATTACGAGCGTGTGCTGTTCTGTTACATGTGCTTATTTTTTTAAGTGTCTGTAATATACAGTTTTTTGTTCCAAAGTAAGGCCAACAGACGGAGTAAGTTGTACTGCACACTTGTAAACAATTCTTACAAATGACAATAACAGCGTATTTACCCATGTGCCTGTACTCTTGCCTGTACTCTTTGTTACATGTGAGCGTTGGTGCAAATGAGGTGTGTTGTCCTATATTGGACAGGCAGTATTTTTCTTTATTAGACTGCTTATGTGGAGTGGCCCAATTTAGGACAATAGATTCAAACCAAACATGGCTTGTTTATAAATAAATAAATTGATAAACACTATTACGTCAACCTTGAAATAATAGATCCAATTTCGTAATCAATGAAGTCTATACTAACTGTAGTCTTCCTTATTTTAATAGATAATGTCAAAATGCGGAAGATACGGTGCCTGGGAGCAACAGATGATGGAAAGAGAGTTAGGTGCTTACAGACATGGCGATATAGGATTGAACTGTCCAGCCCACACATACAATGTTTCGAACGCCACTGTGAAAAGGTATGTTGATAGTGCCAATTTTTTAATTTTGTTTGTAGTCGTCAGTCTTCTGACTAGTTTGACGCTGCTCTCCACGAATTCTTCTCCTGTGTCAACTTCTTCATCTCGGAGTAGCATTTGCAACCTAAGTCCTCAATTATTTCATGGATGTATTCCAATCTCTGGCTTCCTCTGCAGTTTAATTTAATATTATCGCGGTAGAAAACAAATAGTCTTTTGGAAAAAGTGTTGAACTTCTTGAAGTAGTAGAAAAAAACTTGGTAAGTCACCTATTAACGTCAGAAGAGAGATTGTTTTGAACTAAAAAGGCATGAGCTTCGACGCCTTGTGTTTGAAACAGCGGAAACTACAACCCCATAGATTAAACCGGGAGTTGAAAATGGCTGGTGACAAGTGGTATTACAACATGTCTCTCGTCACCCTGAAATATCACTACGCTAACCAGGGGGATCATCTACGGCCAGGTAACGTGTATTTTGTAAGGAGAAAATTGATAATGTTTTAACACATTATAAAATATTGTTTATGAAAATAAAGTGGAAACTACGATCACGTTAAACGTGGATAAAAACTGCTCTTTTCACCGTTCAAAAATATCAAAAAATATTAATATGAAAGGGGAAAGATCAAGTTGATGGAATACCAAGAGGCGAAAGAGGAAGCAGTGCTATGCCAATTAGTTACATGAGTGCTTCTGGGAGGTTTGTGACACTCTTGCTTATATTTAACGGGCTTCAGTTTAAATTTAAGCTCTCAGCGGAACACCTCCAGGAGCTAAATTTGCATGCTCAGAAAGTGGCTGGATCTCAAATGAGATTTTTGTGCAGAGGCTCTAACACTTCTCAGGAGCTGTAGTACTCACCGACAGGAAGCTTTGGATGTGGCCTTTTTTTCAGGTTTTGTCAGTCGTTTTTGTGACGCTTGGATAAGAGAACATCCTATGAAGCCTACTAGTTAATTTCAGATAAGTGAAATGCTCGAAAATTCTTATGGACAAGCTGCAACAACAGCCAATGCTGGTGAACGGGTTAAAAACTACTAGAGTTTAGCCTGTTAACAGCAGAAACTTCAGCAACGGTTTCACCAGAAGTCTGCAGGAATTACAGCCGAAGTAGCAACAGCAGCGCCTCTGGAGGTTCATGCAGGAAAGTCCACTGAAAGTGATGCCGTTTCTCATCAATATGCCTACATAAAGGCAAAGGAAATATCTCCGCTGTCCAAAAAGGAAAGCAGTGAGAAACAGGAAAACAGCACACCGTACAGATCTGACTTCGTCTCCATATAAGAAGAAGCTGGTAAACAAGGGTACGAAGAAAGACCTCCCGCCAAGGTAGTGTCGAAGAATGGTATAGTCACGTGGTTTTGTACGTTATGAACTAGTCTATGTTTAAAACAAATACTCTTGTGGTCCTTCATAAGTTTTCAGTTCAATTAATATGTGCATGTTGTGGTTTACAATGAATGTGTTTCTATGTGCACATATTTTCAACGATTGGCACTCTTCAAATTTTTGATTAAAATCTCGATGTCCTCAGGTGGTTCTATATAGGCTGTCTTACCCTACTTATCACACACTGTTGCCTCTGAACTGTGTGTAAAATATGTATACATGACCCTCTTTGCGGAGAGGAATTCTGACAAGCGGCAGCTAGCGTCGAATACAACAGGCCGCAAGGAATTAGTCTGCAGCAAATAGTGAAAAGTATTTAATGCGAATGCTTGTGCCGGAGTGCAGAACAACATTTTGCAACTGACACTGGATGGTACTTCTTACTAAGCAACTCATATCGGAAAATAATAACAACAATACTAATAGTAACTCAACGGCCAGGTACAAGTCTTTCAATTGGAAACCTTTTCGGTGACTCGTGTGCTCCTCGGCCGCCTCTGTAGTCATTCTGCCTTAATGATTAGTCCTGGTCCAAAGTTTTCGTAATTTTGACTGTGCTAAACTAAGGCTGCCGTGTTCATCTTTGACATGCCAGTACAGAACTTGTCACAAAATCAGTAAAATATCCATGCAATTCGCCCATTCGTATTGTGAATCTCATCAGCTGCAAGCGCTTTGCTTTCCATACCTTGGAAGGAGGTGGTACGGACCAAATCAAGAATAAAAGGTTTAATGAATATGGGCTCCAAAATGCATACCGTAAGAGCTATGAGCACTTGTTGAGTAGACGATATGTGTTTCACAGCAGCGAAGATGAACAAATTCTCTTAGCTCTTAAGATATCTATTCTCGAGCCCATGTTTACTAGCTTTTTTGCTTCGAATGATCGGTTCTGTCACATCCCTGAAAAACTGATCATTCCACCTGGGACACCCTGTATCGTGTATTTTCGATCATTTGAGAGCTTCGAAAAAAAAACCTCGTACTGCAGCGTCAATTTTAAATATAATTTGTGTTTTTTTAAATCTTTTGGAGACCGTATCCTCGAAACCAGGCTATCGTCTCCTGTGGATACTGTCTCTTCTAAAAGAAGTATAGAACCTATGATTACTCGTCCACCTGACTGTGAGTGGCGTGTCTATAGTAAGTCTAGTCGCCCTGAAGAGGGAGGACAGAGGCATGAAAAATTGCTGCAGTCATACCCCTACCCAGTAAGTTCGAGGTGCCGCCCTCCACGTAAACTGGAACTGTGCGAGTAAGACTCACTTCACCTTTTAGGAAACCTGTAGTCACATGTCAAGGGGAGACAAGCGCAAAAGGTGTCCTGTGCACTAATCATCGATAGTTAAAACGTGCCATAGATGGTGGTACCCGTTAGGGATATGGCAGCAAGAGATGTGAAGGAAGAACACTTTTTGCACTCATTATGTGTGCTTGGGGTCTCAATCAACGTGTTAAAGAGGCTATTCCGGCAGCCACTGAGGGAAAAGAGTGCAACCAGCTGCAAATTGTGGCGCACGTTGAATCAAACAACGCCTGTCTTCTGGGCTCCACAGCCATTCTCGGATCATTCCACTATGTGATAGCGAAGGTTGAAAGACCGGCGATACTCACTGATTTTCAACGAAGCTCACAATCCTCAGAATTGTCCACAGAACCGCCCTTGGACCCCTGGTTCTGAATCGAGTGTAAGGCTAGAACGAGAGGCTGCTAGGGTTCTATGACAAGCTATGCTGCGACTTCCTACGCTTGAACAATAGCTTGGCGAGAGTTCTGTGAAGCCTGCTGGAAGGAAGACTTGTCAAGTTAAGTGTTTTATTTCATTTAAGTTCCATCACTCCTTATTCCAAGTGTGTCAGCAGTTGAGTGCCTTGTTTGAAAACAATACATCATCGTGGCGAAGAAAGGTAAGATCCAGCAGGAGCAGGGAAGTCGATTTGGTTGACGAAAACTGCCCCAGCCCGGAAGAACACGTTTAGCCAACCGTCAGTAAGACATGTACTGCGTGAGGAAGATGTCAGACTTTAACGAAATCTCTGTCCACAACATTCTTTTATTTCTCTGAATCTCTTTAATCTAGTGTCAGAATGTTTTCTTCAAAAATACTGCTGTTGTATAACAGCAGTTGTTGTGGCAACTTTGAACCGGATGAGAGTGGAGCGATCAGCGTGCAGACGGGCCTGCTCCCAGATAAATCAGATGCCCTGTGGGATGTGGCGAGGTGCAAAAACATATCTACTACAGTGCCGCCCAATGAATGAGCCTTGTTCACCATAAAGTCATTCCAAATTTAGTAATAAAGAGGCCATTCGAGCCTCAATTTTTTGAAAAAGAAATTGTCTGAGCGGACACGGAAAAAAATTCTCTCTACGCCTTGTTGTAGCTTGCTTATATGCAAAAATAAATGCTAAATATGCCCTGAATTGAAACGCTCTATCCTATACGAAGTTCAGAGACATTAATTTAGATAATAACGCGATCTGACAGCACCATTAAGATAATATGACCTAGAACAGGACGGACCTACTTTTCACAACTTTTTCATAAAGGGCGCATTAATTAATTAATTGATTTACGCCAATCTGTCAAGCTGCAATAAACATCTGAATTTATGTGAGTTACGTGTAAGCAACTGTTCTTATGCCTCAATTGTGTGCAAGGGGCATGCTGGGCCCAGTTTCTAATCATGGCTCACAAATGCAACATGTCACGTAGTTACACTTTGCAGTAAATGATGAATTCGAACTCCATCAGCACCAACACCAACTGAAAAAGCATGCATAGAAAGATGTAGAACACAGGTCACCGTATTTACTGAATAACGTAATGTCACTCGTAGAAGCTATTCGAGAAAGTGGCTATCTGTGCTGTAAGCCAAACGCACGGTATATAGAAAGGGGTAGCTCCCCTTGCAAAGAACAACTCAGCAAAAAGCATCATAACTGGAAAAATTATGATAACTAAATTCGAATTACTATGAAGATACCTGATCAGAAAAAGTTATAATTGCTCCCACAATGTAGTTAAGCCAAGATGGCACAACATTTATCTACAAAGCACATGGTACAAAAGGCTGTAACATTTTAAGTACTGGAATAAAAGATCTATACATCTCGAAAAATTTTGAAAGAAACTCAATGCGTAGGGATGTGATGAGCTTGAAAACGCCACTATTCTGATCGATTAACGGAGAACAGAGTCCGTACCGTGCCTCGAAGATCATTCATTTTCGAAAAACACAAGTGTAATATCTTAGCATAGAAAAAGACCTTACATTTCTGAAAATACCGTGAAGGTCCCCAAACTAAGCCATGCAGTACAACCAGAAAATAGGGACGCGTTGTCCGCACAACATCTGCGCTTGGCTAGCAAACTCTGCGTTCAGTTGTACTCTAATTTTAATCAATCGTACCGCACTGCGGCGCTGAATACTAGCGTCCCTGCCAGACTGCCCATTGTGTCCGCTTTCAAACACGCTGTCCACTATTCGGCCACCATACAATCCACGCTCGAACTCATCAACACGCGGAGCTAGAAACTCAGAGAGTGTTCTTAAATCAAGGTACTGAACGCACCAAAGACAGTTATTCTTGCATATATAGATAGCGCGGTACGGAATACATCTTTGCAATGCACCTGCGAGTTAATAACAGGCTAAATAATGTGAGTACTGAAAGATGTGAATGTGACAGATAACTTTCGACATAGTTGAATTCTTTTTAGGGTTTCGTATCCCAGTCTCTAGCACCGGAACCCTTTAAGATTGCCCGATTGTCTGTATGTCTGTCTATACGACCGTCAAGACCTCTTTTCTCAGGAATGGGTAGAGGTATCAAGTTGAAATTTATGTCACTAAATAAGGTTAAATGGCTCTGAGCACTATGGGACTTAACATCTGAGGTCATCAGTCCCCTAGAACTTAGAACTACTTAAACCTAACTAACCTAAGGACATCACACATATCCATGCCTGACGCAGGATTCGAACCTGGGACCGTTGCAGTCGCGCCACTAATTAAGGTCTGCGGCCCCTTGCCAGTGTTTAAAATTTAAACTTCTAAGTCAATGCAGTCAGAAGATATGGCCATAGTTTGATACTCGCAGACTCATTCATCAAAACTTGTAAATGAACTATCGATATATAAGAAGCGCCTGGTGGTCTAGCGCTAATGAATATCGCTAGAAACCAAACTGCGAAAGGATCCAGTTTCGATCGGATTATGAATATTTTTCAGTCTGTATCTTAACCAAAGTGATGTGAGGAGACGCGAGAAGCAGCACAGGGTTCGGATTGCACCTTGAATTGTAGGTCCCCTTTCCCCGGTTGGGTTAAGGACATGAAAAACGCCGCATAGGCCTCCAACAGGAAGACTTGCACCAGGTCGCTGATCCACACGAATGTATTATTTTCTATATACGTAATGAAGTGTTTACAGAACCCTCAGAGTGCGAGTCCTGCCCACATTTTTTGTTTCTTTGTTTCCTTTTTTTTATGGGACTCAACTGCTGTGGTCATAAGTCCCCTAGAACTTAGAACTACTTAAACCTAACTAACCTAAGGACGTCACACACATCCATGCCCGAGGCAGGATTCGAACCTGCGACCGTAGCGGTCGTGCGGTTCCAGACTGTAGCGCCTTTAACCGCTCGGCCACTCCGACCGGCACCTGTTTTTTAAGGCTTGGATCACTCAAGAGATGAACACGGCAAGTGACATAATAACCCAGTTTTCTATAAACTTCGCACAGTACGAGATGAGTCAATATAAGCACATACATTTTACGGCTTCTCCGAAAACTCTCGACCGTTTCTGAGAAAAGGACGGTGAAAGTTTTCGACGTACTGTGAGTGCCTTTTAGGGAGTAAACAGTTCAGCAAAAGCGGTGGCATAGTGGGCAGAGTCGTGGCTTCACACTTTTGCGCTCTTTGTTACAGACCCGATTATTGTTTTTATTTTTCATATATCTACTCATGTGTGTAGAAGATTACTACACGAATGTTCTCCAATGTATGTTGAAATAACGTTGTCTTTACTCGTCTGCTAACTCTATGTCTGGTGAATGAATTTAAAAAATAAAAATAAAATAAATTAATGAAAAATTTTTTTGAAATTTTTCCTTGACATTTATGTTGCCTGTCTTGATTCATAATCAACTGCAAGCGCCAGTTTTCGGTACAGTGATCCATCATGCGTAATTTCCGGTGAAATTATTGCCGACACATGAAATTTCAGTGATGTTAACTTTTCTTTCCCGAGTGACATTCTGACGAAGACATGTCACTGTGGCAAATCTGCCTTCGTGCTGTGCTCGTGGTGTTCAGAATTTCTTTATTTCTACGATCGGTATCATCCAAGGGAATGCACCAAATATTCCTGCAGTATAAACAGTTGAAAAAATATAAGAATGAAATATGAAAATACAATAATTAAAAATATTTTGACCCCTGAAAATACCGTAGACACATTTTTATATAATAAAGTTGCAACTTTACGATTAGTATAACGCCTTTGTATTCCATAACTTGATAAAAAAATATCTGTGTAGTAACCCTCTGGGCACACGAGTAGGTAAATGAATAAAATAAAATAAAAACAGCAATCAGGCTTAGAATATGGGGCGCAGAAGTGAGAGGTCGCAGTGCTAGCCACTGAGCCATAATTTCGGCTGAGGCTATCACACGCTAAAATGCATCTAAATCACGTCGAAAACTTTGACTCTCGTTTTCTTACAAGCAGCCGACTATTTACGGATAAGCCGAGATCGGTGTCTGCTTATTTTGCTTCCTCTCCCACTGAACGAAGGTTATGGCACTTGCCGTGTTCACTTCGTCAGTAGCGACTCCGAGCAGCGACAGCGCCGGCTCCTCCAGCGCGAGCGGAACCATTATTTTCGCGAGCTGCGGCGCGTGGGCCGGGCGGTGCGGCGCGGCGCGGCGCGGCTCGGCGCGGCCGGTGGGCGTGGCACGCATTCCGCTCTCACGCTCGCCACCAGCCGGCGTGCGCGACCTACGCGGTTCACTGGCCCTGCGCACTCCTTCTGGCTACCATTGTCAGCGGCGCACCATTCTAATTGTGCAGCCGGGGTATGCGCGGCACGCAATCGCTCCAGCTGCTGACAGGTGACAATGGGCTCACCTTGGTGACCAGCGATTTCACGTCGCTGTTGCACCAACGCATGCTGGCAATAATATGCAGGCGTACACACTGGTGGCACTGTCATAAACTTATAACAGATGATTCGAAGAGACTTCAGCATGGTCCGCAGCTCGTGGTCGTCCGGTAGCGTTCTCGCTTCCCACGCCCGGGTTCCCGGGTTCGATTCCCGGCGGGGTCATCAGGGATTTTCTCTGCCTCGTGATGACTGGGTGTTGTGTGATGTCCGTAGGTTAGTTAAGTTTAAGTAGTTCTAAGTTCTAGGGGACTGATGACCATAGATGTTAAGTCCCATAGCGCTCAGAGCCAGCCAGACTTCTGCACTTCCGTTTCAAGTCTCTTAACATGTAGGTGAGCTCATGAACTCTGGTTCATTTTGGGTAGGGATTTCAGAAACTTCTACTGCAGACTTAAGCTATCCACAGTAACCCCTTCATTCATTGCCTCTTCAAGGTGCGAGTGTCTGTTAGACTTCACATCGATCCGGAGTGACAGCATATAACTTCATTAACGTACCCTCGAAAAAAGTGTAGAAAATTACGACTATCTGCGTCACAAAACTCGGAACACAAAAATGCTGTCGAACTCTAGATGTCTGTCCTAGCGGAACACTGGATCTACTTGCCCTTTCACTATGTTATCGTCACAGCCACACCTCTCTTCGATACGTTTCCTCACAGCGAATCAGACATTCTATATGGTTCCGTTTTTCTGTTGCAAACAATATTAAACTTGGATTTGTGAGCTGTCAAAAGTTAAGGAGCAATGGAAGTGAGCAGGGCGGCAGCTGAACGACAGTGAGACTCTGTTCTCAAAGACAGGTAGGCGCAGACGCCATCTGTTGCTAGTCTACTTTAGAAGGTCGAGTAGAGATAGTAAGCAGATGGCGAAGCTCGCTCGCAGTTTCAGTCCCAAAATCCAATACTTCTACAAAAACGAACGTTAAACTAAATGGACAAAGACCACAGATGTGCATAGTGACAAAATACCTTTAAAAACTGCCTGTTTTAATTCTGTTTTTAATGAACTGTAAAGTAAAAATTTGACTACACAATGAAATAATGAGTGCTATCGCTGGGAATCTCAAGTTGACTGCGTGTCTCTACATTTCCAGAATGCTTTTGACACCTTTCCTTGCTACTTCGGATTAAAGTGCATGCCTGTGTAGTATAGTGTAAGTTGTGCCGACGGCATGTCATTGGCAGTAACTGTCGGTAAGTCATCTTGTGAAACAGGAGTGATATCTCTGATTCATCATTCAACTGTTACAGTCACTCTGTTGTTCTCTATCCCTATAAAAGATCTATTGCAAAATGTTGAAATGTATGTGAATTGCCGGCCGCTGCGGCCGAGTGGTTCTAGGTGCTACAGTCCGAAACCGAGCTGCTGCTACGGTCGCAGGTTCGAATCCTGCCTCGGGCATGGATGTGTGTGATGTCCTTAGGTTAGTGAGGTTTAAGCAGTTCTATGTCTAGGGGACTGATGACCTCGGATGTTAAGTCCCATAGTGCTTAGAGCCATTTGAACCATTTTTTGTGCGGATTCCTAAGGGACCAAACTGCTGAGGTCATCGATCCCTAGACTTGCACACTACTTAAACTAACTTATGCTAAGGACATCACACACACCCATGCCAGAGCGAGGAGTCGAACCTCCGGCGGGAGAGCCCGCGCAATCTGTGACATGGCGCCCTAAACAGTGCGGCATCGATATTACATGCAGTGTTTCTTCGGGCCAAACAACACGCTTGTAATATCCTAATATTTTATGACAGTTGCACTTTAAGTTGTTCGTAATTGTAATCCTAAGGTATTTAGTTGAACTGGTAACCTTTAAATTTGTGTGATTTATCGTTTAATCGAAATTTAAGGGATTCCTTTAATACTTCTGTGGAGTACCCCACTCTTTTTATTGTTTATGATCAATTGTAACTTTTCAGACCATACAGGTGACTTGTCTAAACCATCTTGCAATTCGTTTCGATCTTCTAAGAACTTTAATAGACAGTAAAGGACAGAATGACGTGCGAACAGACTAAAAGATCTGCTGAAATTTTCTCCTAGATCTTTTATAGGGATAGAGAACAACAGAGTGACTGTAACAGTTCAGTGAGGAATCGGAGATATCACTTCCTTTCGCAAGATGAATTACCGTCAGTTGCTGCGAGGTACAGCTCTTCTGTCAGGAAATGATACGCAGTTGGCACAACTTACACTATACTCCACAGGCATGCACTTTAGCCCGAAGTAGCGAGGAAAGGTGTCAAAAGCCTTGTGGAAACGTAGAGATACGCAGTCAGCTTGAGAGTCCCAGCGATAGCACTCATTATTTCATTGTTTAGTCAAATTTTTACTTTACAGTTAATTAAAAACAGCATTAAAACAGGCAGTTGTTAAAGAGATTTAGTCTCCGACGCACATCTGTGGTCATTTTCCATTTAGTTTAACGTTATTTTTTGTTGAATTATTGGATTTTGACACTCAAACTGCGAGCGATCTTCGCCATCTCCTTACCATCTGCACTCGACCTTCGAAAGCAGACTAGCAACCCTATTCTGCGTAAATGAGATGCATATCGACTTGTTCTTCGAAGGAATACATAATTCACATTCGCTTGATTCGACTAGTCTTAGCGTTCCTATTAGTGTTGCATTGCGAAACCGTCGAATGGTGTTTACATGTCAGTGGCATGGTAGATGGATACGCCGTATTCGGCGAATATGAACTATTTGCACGATATAGGAGAGAAAATTATCAAAGCAAGTGCTTCGTCAAATGCTGAAGTGGTAAAGAATACCACTCAATCCATGAAAGGAAGACTGCAGCACTGCATTGATACCAATGGTCATCACTTCGAACACCTTCTGTAAATGGACGTTCATGCCACTTTTTTTACCTTCGTTGACATTCAAAGACCCTACTGTTACTGAATAGCATGGAGAGCTGCATCAAACCAGTCTCAGGACTGAAGACCACAACAACAACAACAACAAACTGTTACACATCATTGGATTCGTTTCGATAGCCGCTGTCAGAAAGTAAGTACCAAACTATTGCATCCCATTTAAAAAAATAAAGTTGACCTTCATATCACTAAGCGATCCCACCTAGCAACTAAAAACTAACTTCATTTTATGGCCCTCATTGTCCCATGCAACTTTTGTTCCACAAACTTTTCAACTCCTATCATACTTTCGGAGTTATTCTTGGTGGCAATAGTAAGTGACTCACGCTATATTTGGTTGACTATCACCTTTATATACAGAAATGGTCATTGGAATGAATAAGAAAAATCAGAACTCTCATGGAATGATTGAGGTGTTAATTTTTCCCACGTGCTTTTCGAGAGTGGAGCGCTCGAGACATAGTTTATTATCGAAATTTAGAGAGCTTTATTTATGGGAAGAGTCAGACTTACTGCTTCGTCCTATAGATATTTCGCGAAATGAGTACGATGAGAAATTTCGAGAAATTAGAGCTAATACAGGGGCATACCGGCAATCGCGAGTGGAATAGGGTACGAGGCATCAGTTGGTGGGACCAGGAATACCCTCCGCCACATTTTCGGAGTGAGAAGTGTATGTAGAGGTAGTGTGAAAGTGGGTTTATGAACCCTCTGCCAAACAGTTAAGTGTGAGTTGCAAAGCAGCCATGTAGATCAGATTCTGGTGTGTCGTAGAACCGGAAATAGCCGAAGGTGGCATGAATATTGTCGAAATTCCAACGCTGGAATTTAAAAAGTTAATAGGTCAATCTGGGCTCAGGTTTAGTCTGCAAAACGTTACATGCCATTTATGATTACACTGCTGTTACCCAGATCAAGTTTAGGTGGACAGTGTTAACGAGAAGACTCGTCTTGCCGCCATCTCTGTGAACGATAAGTGTGTACCTTCGGCGCCGGGTCCGTGCGCTACTTAGGTCACTCAGTAGGAAGTTACACTTCACGCGCGTGGCAAAACCTCGGTGCTATTTTCCCTTGATTTCTTTCACGCTTAACGTAATTCTATACTTTCATCTCATCGTAGCTTACACTAAAAGTCATAGACGAAACATATAGTTCTACCATGATTGCCGGCCGGGGTGGCCGAGCGGTTCTAGGCGCTTCAGTCTGGAACCGCGCGACCGCTACGGTCGCAGTTTCGAATCCTGCCTCGGACATGGATGTGTGTGATGTCCTTAGGTTAGTTAGGTTTAAGTAGTTCTAAGTTCTATGGGACTGATGACCGCAGATGTTAAGTCCCATAGTGTTCAGCGCCATTTCAACCTACCATGATTCCTATCTTTACAAATTACTTTGCGAGATCAGAGGGAAGGTCTCCCCAAATATTTTCCAGCTCAGGAATCAATTCGTTGCCTCAACACTGCTGTTCAACCCTGTCAGTACAGTAGAACGGTTGTCCTTTGATCCGGGACGCTTCTTTGAACACAGTTTCGATTAATATTATCGATTACTCTTTCAAAGGAATCGTTACGTAATGTCAGTTTGGCGACAATATTTTATACAATTATTTCAAGAACTACATGAAACAGTCGGTGGAACTAATTAGTGAGCCATGGACAATTAATTAATCTTAGACGGAGATCGACAAAGGGTAATACCACAAACAAGGAAAAATGTCATCACAAACATTCCGGGACATATACATATGGTTATTGGCCGGTTCATATGGGTTAAACGTGACAGAACTATGGCAAACCATGCACGCACTGTAGAGACCACACTAATGTTCAATATCCTCGGCGATGAACTGATCGTGGCGATCTTGTCCTACAGCCAGCTCCATTTTCACATACAACCCTACTTTAGTGTTCAAGTGACGATACTATTTGGAATTCCAGTGCAGCTCACCCAATACTGCGTGACAGAATTATAAGAGATACTGCACACGTTCGCTTATCTCCTGCAGTTTGTACATCAAATGTGACGACTGTTGACAATTCCATACGGTTTACATTTATTATGTTGGTAGACTTTTGAACATCTGCATTAAAGAAACAGTTTTTCATACTCACAGAACAGAATGTTGACAGTTAATCTGGTAAAAGATTACGCCTCTTGGGTGAGGGTTGTTACGTGTTGGAATAATTTCTGTTCGTCGTTAGGATTTGTATCTAAAGTTAATATTTGAATTGTCATCAACTGTTTTTTCTCTTTACTACGTGACGGCGATATGTATAATTCATTGACATATTTCACTCAACTTCATGATGATCAAAGTGTACTGGAATTGTTATAAATCGTGATGAAGCTGTTACTGGACTAATCACATCTGACAACGACAATGAATTGCCGCTATCCGGTAATGTAAATATCCTAATTATAAAGTGATCTTGACGTCACATATTATAATATAAACATTAATAAAGTCACATACTTCAGTCTGAAAATATGTCTATTTCTGAGAGAACCAGAGGAACCAATGTGCAAAGAGCCGGGTCACTGAAGTACTGAAGAATGAATAGATGCTTTTAAAGTTTTTTAAGGATGTAGATACTGGGATAATTAATACCCCAACAATCAATTCAGATGATGTGGAATGGACAGAAAAAATAAGTTCAAGGAAGATGATTGCGAAGAACCCTAGGTAACGGAAGAAACCAATTGATCGAGGAATGAAGCAATATTAAGAAAAAGATAGGAATACAGCTGGGTAAGTCACTTAGGAATTAAGTAAAAAGGATGTATAGGGAGACAAAGGCGAAATGCTTGCAGGATAAATTTGCATAAATCGAAAAAGAAATGGTCATCGCAATGGGTGATTCAACATATAAGAAAGTCAAAACAACCTTCGGTGAACTTTAAAGCAGTGGAAATCCCGTGGTTTAAACGCGGTGTAAAGAGTACACTGGAGGTCTCTACGAGGGGAAGTAACTGCATGGTGGCGTGACAAGAAGAAAGGGTATCGATATGGAATACGTAGGTCACACAGTATTAGAGTTTAACACATCTTTGGAAGACTTGCGATCAGATACGGCAGAAGAGATAGACAACATTCCTTCGGAAAGTGGGGGAAGTGACTACAGCACGATTATTCGAGTTAGTCTGTAGAGCCTATGAGACTGGATATAAAGCATGAGACTTCCGAAAACATATCATCCACAAAATCCCGAAGGTAGCAAGAGCAGACAAGTGCGAGAACTATCGCATAATTAGCTTAACAGCTCATGCTTCCAATTTGCTGACAGCAGTAATATACAGAAAAATGAAAAATAAAATTGAAGATCTGTTAGATGAAGATTTGTTTGAGTTTAGAAAACATAAATGCACCAGAGAGGCAGTTCTAACGTTGCGATTGGTAATGGAAGACGTAAAAGATCACTTCGAAAAATCGTACGATGATTAAAACAGTGCAAGATGTTCGAAATTCTCAGAAAAATAGGTATAATCTATAGGGAGAGACGGGTAATATACAATATGTACAAAAACCAAGAAGTAAAATTAAGAAAGGATAATCGGGAACGATATATGGAGTAAAATAGAGTACCAGTCTTTCACCTGTAATCCTCCGTACGTACATCGAAGAAGCAATGACAAAGTAAAACAAGAGTTCAGGAATGGGAATAAAGTTAAGAGTATAATGTGCCACTGATAGATTCGATGATGCATTGCTCTCCTCGGTGAAAGTGAAGAACATTACAGGAGCAGTTCAATAGAATGAACAGTTTCATTAGAATAAGATATGAACTGAGGGTAAACCAAAGAGAGACGAAAGTTATGTAGAGTAGCAGAAACGACATGAGCGATAAACTTAACATTGTGTACCAGGAATTATATGAAGTGAAGGAATTCTACTATCTTGGAAACAAGATAATACAGGCGGATGCAGCAAGGAGGACATAAATAGCAGACTTACACAGGTAAAGACGGCATTTCTGGCCAAAAGACAACTACTAGGATCAAACATAGATTTTATTTTGAGGAAGATATTTCTGAGGATATTTGTTTGGAGAACAGCATTGTATTGTAGTGTATCAAGCGCTGTATAAAAACCACACAAGGAAAGAATCCAAGCGTTTGGAATGTGGTGTATAGAAGGATGTTGAAAATTATATGGACTGATAAGATAAGAAACGAGTAGGATCTCCACAGAACCGACAAAGAAAAAAATATATGGAAAACAATGAAAAAAAGAAGGGACAGGCTGGTTGATCTTGTGCTAAGACATGAAGAAATAACTTCCTTTCTGCATCAGGAAGCTGTAGATGATAAAAACTGTCGTAGTTCTATTACGTATCTGTATGTTGTTTCTGTTCAAAAGCATATATTTCTAGTGGTTACGATAGCAAAATCAAACCGCCGCTTTCTGAATTTATAGCTCAGAATTCTTGAATCCACTGGAGGACAAATAATGTTATTCATACTTTTCATTATATCGGCTTCCATTTGCCAGTTGTAGCACTTAAGACTTATTTTACCATAAATGTATTGCGTTACTGTAAAGGTAGGTTTATTCACCTTAATTTTGTGTCTTGGACGTAAACTTCCACAGCTTTCGACATTGAGTTATCTTCCTGTGTGCTGGGCAACGGTTAGAAACTGAAAGTGTTTCGTGGATTAGCCTTTCTTCCAGATGGGTGGTATTTGAGTTTGGTATGGAAGCTTGTGTAGCGTTACAAATTCTAGAAGATTTGCGTTGTGAGTCAGTGAAATTAGTTCTACAGGATCTGCTGGCACAGCACCGGCCACTAGTGACAGATGTATCCGGATTCACCACGTAGCTGTAATATCATCAGAAGTTGTGTAAGTTCATTCTCGTGATTGCCTCCCGTTAGAGTTTCTGTAAACTGTTGTTCACCGTACTAAAACTGGAGTAGTGGATGTCCTTTAAGCCTGCTGTAAAATAGTTTGTGACAAACAAGGCACCGTGTGTTCAAAATCTGTTCATTGTTACCAAGAAGCAAATCAAAAATAAAAACGAAAAACCAGTTTTAAGCACGAATAACATTTTATTGTGAAACAATACTTTTGTTGATTACTGGCCTTATTTTGATACGTTGGAACTCCAACAGTGAAAGTGGACGTAAATGTTTCCCAAGGAACAGTGCACGAAGTGCGTATATCAGTACGCTATGAAACTCATCTGCTCCACTGAATTACTTAAATAATAACAAAATACATAATATTTTACAAAAAAGCAAACAAGATACTAAAGAATATGCAACAAAAGTAAGTATTTACAATTGTCTTAACACACATTAAATCGAGTAATATTATCATACAAAAATATATGCCTCCGGTAAAGAACATGCGGTAGTAAGCCTAAAAAAATCCTTTAAGGAGGCTTCAGTTTTCGTCGTAGAAAAAAATTCAAGACAGAATATCTGCTAATTCGAGTTTTTGTAATGCTGATAAATACTAAAAGAAGCAGACAACGTAATCTATTTAATAAAAAAACTGGCCATTTAAAGCGTTCCTTCAATTAGGAAGGAATAAACATCTGCACAGTCGAGTTTTCACTACTTCATTCAAGGAAACCTTAACAGAGCGTATCTGTAGCTACTGAAATAAAGCAGATTCACAAGGAATTCCGTAATCCCCGTTTAGATACGCAAATAAAGCGCGTTCGTAGCTATCGCTGCCAACTATCGGCATACATCTTGCACTCCTTGGCAGGCCCCGTTTTCCAGTGCCACAAGCGTTGTATGCTATAGGTTTGGTAATTCTGAGCGCCAGCAAGATGAGTACGTCGTTACCAGATATCCATTATGCAAATGAATGTGATGCTTTCCTAATGAACAGAGTTGTACGAAAGTGTATCATGTCTTCATTAAAAGGAATTGAGATGATATTAACAGCTAGGTATGGCCTCCCTGTTCCGGGTCATTACCGGTCCAATAAAAGTGAGCCACTCAAGGAGTTAATTTAAAATGGCAAGCGTGATAAATTCGGTCCTTTAAAATACATTAGCTTTAGTCAATTTCATTTTCTCAGTTGCTTCGTAAATTAACCTCGTGATAGGAGATTGCTTTTCAGCACTGCCCATTAAAGAAGTATTAGTGGTAGGTGAGGGCACTCCGTAATGAACTGCGCATGAAATTGAAAACAGGCATCCCCTTGGACACGGCGACGAGACTAGCCATTCAGTCCTAATCGTGTCCTCACGATTTCCGTCTGTCAAGCATTTGGCGCCTTGCCGCTGTGGTCTCCCCAAAGTAGCTTCCTTCGGCCTAGTTATTGCTGATGCGAATTACTTCATAGAAACCTCAAAACAGAGCTTCGCAGTACCCTATCAGCTTATCTATGGCGTTAAGGTACTAGAAGCAATTGGAGGTGACGTAAGATGCAGTACGTATTTATTTCGTTTACTTCGCTAGTGCAATGTAAGAACAGCCCGTACGAGATGCTGTTTCGGAATTCTGAAAGATGTCTGGATTAAAGCCTTCTGTGAAACGGAAGAACAGAAGATACTTGCAGTCCTGTATCAAGTGGTGCTTTCTATCATTAACACCTAGTTGGTAAACTGGGGCATTTCACATATTTTGAGCATCGACAGATGGGCGCACATCGTGCATCTTCAAGTTTTACCGGTGAAATGATTGCTGAAACGACATTTCGGTTGCGCAGCTATAATCATTTTCTTGTTTCAACTGCAGCTACGGCTGCGAAATGTTTACTCGTCTCTTTATTCAGTGAGTGGATTCAGATAATATCAAACATTTTGCAGTTGAAACTTCAGGGGGAGAATAGAACTGGATGCAGCTGGAGTTTCGTGCTTACAAGATAAGCATTGAAAGACGGTGTGAATCCGCACATATGTAACAACATACAAACTAATCAATGATCAGGTCGAGAGAACAGGTAAATGTGTAGAAATCATTGTTTCGTTCTAAGACGTCTGCACACAAAACTATTGAATGAACTTTTCCCCAGCAAAACACTGTCTCCGTGATCCACTAATGACAGTTTGGGAACTGCAGCTACTTAACTGTCTTCACTAGGTGGACACCAATCCACCCCTCTTATCGACACAAAATATTTGACAGTACTAGGGATGGATCTCGCATCCTCTATGGTACTGTCAGTTCAGATATAGAAGCACACTTGCATAAATAAATGTAAAGTAATACCAGGCCGTTCCTCAAATTGTTATATGCAATCAGTTTTTTTTTTTTTCCAGCAGCAGTAAGTAAACCAGTTTCTTCCAGCCCGAATGCACTATCGTTACGAGTTTACTGGGAACTTAGCAGCAGTTGAATACAAGTAGACTACTGCAGATATGAGCCTGCGTAGCGTTAGACACTCAAGTGGTCTTCGCCAAACTCCGGTCTTCGGCAGTCATCTTGTTGGTGAGATCGAGAGGCGTCGACTGACGATCCCGAAACAACCCCTTCACCGTGGCTGCGGACAGACAGAGGAGGCAAATCCAACCCCTGCAGATATAAGTTCATGTAGTGTCAGACGGTCAGGGGAAATCGGTCGCCCTCTTTTTGGTAAGATCGAGAGGCGTTGGCCGATCACCCTGAAATAATTCCTTGATCGTAGTTGAGAAGAAGCAGGCGAGGTAATCCAATCGATCCCAATGTGAGTTCATCTGGTGTCGGTCGGTCAAATGGCTCTCAGCCAAACTGGGATACTTCAGTCACCCTCTTGCTGGTGATGTCGAGAGGCGTTACCGTTCACCCCGAAACAATTCGTTAATCGTAGTTGAGGACAAGCAGCGGAGGCAATCCAACCGCTGCCAATGCGAGTTCATCTGGTGTCGGACTGTCAAATGGACCTCAGCCGAACTGAGGGACTTCGACAGCCCTCTTGTTCGTGAGATCGCGAGGCGTCGGCCGATCACCCCGTAACAATTCCTTAATCCAGTTGAGGACAAGCAGAGGAGATGGTTCAACCGTTGCCTATATGAGTTCATCTGGTGTAGGAAGGTCAAGTGGTCCTCAGCCAAACTGGGGGACTTCGGCCGCCCTCTTGTTGGTGAGGTCGAGAGGCGTCGACCGACCGTCCCGTCGCTGGCGGTCGGCGGCGTCGGTGCCGTCGAGCGCCTCGTCGCAGTCGGCGGCCGCCGAGGGAGGCGAGCTGGGTGCGGAATCGGAGCAGCACTTGGGGCGGCCGCGCACCGATAGGTCGATGGGCTGGTCCTGCTCGACGGCGACGCCGGCCAGTGCGGGGCTGCACAGCAGCAGGTCGCCGCCCAGCACCAGCAGCCCGCCGCCGCCCCCGGGCGCGCCGACGCCGGCGCCGTTGACGGGCGTGCGCGCCGCCAGGCTGGGGTACAGGAAGCGCGCCTGCGGGGGCGGCGCCGGCTGCAGCTGCGGCGATCCGTGCGGGGGCGGCGCCGGCCCGTGGTACAGCGGCGGTGGCCGCGGGCCCCCGTGCAGTCGCGACATGAGCCTGTGCACACACACCAGGTTGCCCTTCAGTTTCAGAAAACACAGTATAACAGGACGGAAGTCACTGTCATTGTTCGCAACTTGTAGAGAAGTGAACACACAATGTCTGGCACATTACAACGAATCGGGGTATCCAAACGTCGATCGATGAATATCGGTACTTTACCATGAGGTGATAAACGTCATTGAATAGCGATATGTACTCCTGTGACTCATGTGGAAAGGTTTCCGAAGTTGTTATGACCGCACGAT
The DNA here is from genome assembly GCF_023864275.1 of Schistocerca cancellata. NCBI lineage: Eukaryota > Metazoa > Arthropoda > Insecta > Orthoptera > Acrididae > Schistocerca > Schistocerca cancellata. The sequence continues at coordinate 486,927,927 of NC_064628.1, forward strand.
GGAATTAAGAGACTCTGAACGCGGAATGGTAGTTGGACCTAGACACATGGGACATCTAGTTTCGGAAATCGTTTTGAATTTAATATTCCGAGATTCACATCGTCAGGAGTGTGCCGAGAGTACCATATTTCAGACGTTACTTCTCACCGTTGACAACGCAGCAGCCGACAGCCTTCACTTAACTATCGAGAGCAGCGGCGTTTGCGTAGAGTTGTCAGTGCTAACAGACAAGAAACACTTCGTGAAATAACCGCAGAAATCAATGTCAGACGTAAGACGAACGTACCCGTTGGGACAGTGCGGAGAAATCTGGTGTTACTGGGCTGCGGCTAACAGCAAACACGTTTTTCACCTGCGGCAATTATTTTTTGCTATGATAAATACTAAGTTACACAGTTCATTTGTAGTCCACATCAACTATAGGTCACCCTACAACCAGCTGATACGAACAGTACTAAGGACAGAAGAAGATGGGGTATCCCTCATCCCAAACGACTATGCTTAGTGAATCACTGTGAGAGTTCAAACCACTCTTTAAGATGTCGACTGCCTTACTTTTTGTCTCTAAAAGAAGATCAGAGATGTAGCAGTTTTCCAAAACAAACAACCAAATTTTTGTATGTGTAAATGACAATTGTTTATGATTCATTAGGACTTTATTGACGATAAAATGTTGTATTTTGATGTAACAGACCTCAGCCAATAACTGCTTTTCATTTCTATGTATAATAACGTTAATTTCATTATTCTTTATTTATTTTTTCTGTTTTCTTCAGTACTTTCCACACCATACTAAAAGTTGCCTTATTTTGCGATACAATATCTGCTAATCTATGTATAAATTAAAGTAGCAATATGTATGTATGTATGTCCAGGATCTCCTTAAAAACCTCTGGATCGATTTCAACCTCATGTGGCACAGAAACAGAAAGCTTTACAAGTATCAGCACTGTGTGATTTATAACTTCATATCTCTAACACGAGCATAAATATGTGGTAAAAAGTGTTTTTATCAGCCCCTGCCATACAGGCTATCCTGCACAACATTAGTAGGGAGGTAAATGGCATGATAGCATGAACAGACAGAGCTGAGTCAGAGGAGATGGGCAGCCAAAGGGGGAGGAGGAGAGGGACAGAGTCAGGGAGAAGGCAGAAGAGGATGATGAGATGAAGAGGGAAAGGAGGAGGTGGACAAAGAGAGAGGGATTGGGGGAGTTGGATGGCAAGGGTGGGCAAGATTTAATGTTTAAGAACAGAGGGTGTATCAGGTGGTAGGGAGAGGGGCAAGATTAGATGGATAGGGAGATGGAGCAGGAGTAGATGAATAGTGAGAGGCCGCGCAGGATTAGCCGAGCGGTGTAAGGCGCTGCAGTCGTGGACTGTGCGGCTGGTCCCGGCGGAGGTTTGAGTCCTCCCTCCAGCATGGGTGTATGTGTTTGTCCTTAGGACAATTTGGGTTAAGTAGTGTGTAAGCTTAGGGACTGATGACCTTAGCAGTTAAGTCCCATAAGATTTCACACACACAGTTGTGAGAGGTGGGAGAATAAAAGAGTAGAGAGAGCGGGAGTAGAAGTTGAGTAGAGAGGGGGAAGGAGAAGATGAGCTAGGGGTGTGGAGGAGCTTGGTATACTGTGAGAGTGGGGAGGAAGAGCAGTGATGGACAAACAGAGAGGAGGAGGAGGAAGTGAACAGCGAGAGAGGAGGTGAAGTGCAGGAAGAGATGGACTGGAGAATGTGGAGTGGGTGATGCATAGAAGAAGGAGGATGAGGAGACGGACAGAGAGAGATACAGGAACATATGGACAAAGAGAGAGGTGAGGAGAGAGAGGTACAGGCGCATGTGGGAGGTAGGAAATCGGCAGGTGAAAAAGGAAGCAATTGTAGGAACGCAGCTGAAAGACAAAGACACAGAGAGTTATGAAGAGGCAGTTCGAATGCCATCAAGTTGTAAGGAGGTCATATGAAAGATGAAATACATAAATACCTGGACAAAGCCGGGGTATTCAGCTAGTATCGTATTAGACAAAAGTGACTTTTTTGTGTAATTCACTGTAATAAATTCGGGCATAATATTCCCACGCATTTGGAAGATACCAGTAGTTTACAGATATATTTTTTTCATCATGTGGATTCCACTGGAACCATTGTGTTCGACGAGTGTAAAGCAATCCAAAACAAGAAGTCAGCAATCAGTCACTACTCAATCTGCCAGTCTGTTCTTTATTGCAGATCTAGATTTCAGCTACAGAATAGATGTTGCCATATGATATGTGATATATGAAACACAGAGGTATCATCGAGTTCAATATCACTGATTATTTTATATTTATTATGTTTCTAGCACATGATAGCTATTCTGTAGCTGAGATCTACATGTATAATACTATGTGCTGAGTTGCGACTGACTGCTAGCTTCCTTACTGTTCCTGTATTTTTTCTCTTCTATGCATTTTCAATCCCTCTGAAGCTCACACAAGTTCGATAATTCCCGCCGATTTTTGAATTGAAATATGTCAAAAACTTCTGATGAAAACAAAAAGCAGCGAGCTCGAACTACTCCTCTGAACATTTAGCGTTTCCTGTGCAACTGGAGGAAGTCAGACTCTGCGAGACAAATAGCAAGAAACCTCTGCTTCCCTAAACACAGCTTGATGACCATCACTCTGTAGATCTTCCGGAGTGCCAAAGGCACTTCTTTCAGTACGAAAAGTAGAATATTCCGGAGTAAGTGGAAGTACACCTCCTCTGTGAGGCGTTTTGTGAGAAGCACAGGAATATCTTGTACAAGATTACGTTCAGTATGAAAATCGTGCTCTCTGGACTTATGTTCGTAAAATCCTATTGATCTCAGGGGTCATCTCCGGCAATCTGTACCCACCTTCCAGAATTTAGCTGTACTGACCGAAGAGTTAGGAGTGCCTGGGCTTCGAGAATACGTACCCTGCAGTGATGGCGGCGGTCTCGTCGTCAACGGAGGACGCGCCCGAGGAGTCGTCGGAGCTGCTGGACTCGAGTTTGCGGCGCTTGGGCAGCGGAGACGGCGGCAGCACGGGAAAGGCTCCGTTGAGCCCGGCGAAGAAGGAGGGCGGGTAGAGGCCGGGCGGCGCGCCGCCGAACAGTGACGCCGCCCCCAGGGGCAGCCCGCCGCCGCCCATGCCGCCCCCGTCCTGCCCGTTCTGCTGCTGCTGCTGCTGTTGCTGCTGCTGCTGCTGCTGCTCTTGCAGCAGACAGTGAATCTTGAACCAGTTGGAGCGCCGGCCGTAGCGGGAGCCGCTCTTGGACATGCCGACCTCGATACACTTCTTGAGGCGGCACGCCTTGCAGGACGTCCGATTCTTCTTGTCGATAATACACTCGTTGTTGTTCTTGCATTCCGAAATGGAGTTCATGTTGTTGTAGGTTCTCCCGAAGAATGACTGAAAGCAAGCACAAAGTATACGGCGTTATGAAAAAAAAAAAAACTAATTTGGTTACGTAAACAGTAAGTCTACTGTCTACAGTTTCGCCTACTAATTAGCCTTAATAACATCGATTACAATGTTACGTAAGCCTGTAACAGGTCAGATTTTCAGTCTTTATGTGTTACCTTCCACCGACGCATTTCGGCACATTGCTGCATAATTGGGTCAAGCTCGTGACCTAATTCCACCCGTCTGGTTCGACCCATGGCGTCCTGTGGGACGTCACCAGTTGGCGGCGTGTCACGAGAGGCATTCAGTAAGTAACGCGGCACTTCTTTTTCTCGGCCAGTTTCGGTTGAAAAAATTAGGAATTACACTACTGGCCATTGAAATTGCTACACCACGAAGATGACGTGCTACAGACGCAAAATTTAACCGACAGGAAGAATATGCTGTGATATGCAAATGATTAGCTTTTCAGAGCATTCACACAAGGTTGGCGCCGGTGGCGACACCTACAACGTGTTGAAATGAGGAAAGTTTCCAACCGATTTCTCATACACAAACAGCACTTGACGGGCGTTGCCCGGTGAAACGTTGTTTTGATGCCTCGTGTAAGGAGGAGAAATGCGTACCATCACGTTTCCGACTTTGATAAAGGTTGGATTGTAGCCTATCGCGATTGCGGTTCATCGTATCGCGACATTGCTGCTCGCGTTCGTCGAGATCCAATGACTGTTAGCATCTGTTAGCATCTGTTAGAATCTGTGGGTTCAGAAGGGAGGGGGTGGGGGTTTGAAGGACAAGTAACTAGAACGATAATTTTCTTAGAGGAAGTGGGAAAAATTATTGTCGTAATTGGTAGTAGATCTGGTAGTTATTTACCTCCCGAAACTCATCGCTACCCACGCAGGTTACTGGACATAAGTGGTATATCATTGAATAAGAAAATTATTAATTAACAACTGAATCCTTCTAATCAAGATTGTCAGTAAATTTACAACATATTAAATTTCTTGGCAGTAGTTGTATCGTGATAAGTAAAGATTAGCAAAACTCCTTAAATCGATGCTTTTAAACTGGGAATCGATGGAGCTGAGACGAAAACTCTTGACAAAAATAATTTGTATGTGTAACCTCCTGTCGCAATTGAAATATCATAACTATCATTAACTTCACAGCTTTCACGTTGAGTTATGATTTCAGTATATTGCTAATACAATATACATAATTTTGTACCGCGATAGACTTGTAGCTGATAATGCAGTCATATCTCTCAAAAATGCCGCTGGTCAGACGGGTAGGCATCATTTACAAAATACACACTGGCTACTAGACCACTATTTTATATTGAAAACGTAATTTTTAACATTGTAACAAACTTGGAACGCTGTGTATCTGTCAATAAACAAGTAATTGAATTAGATTAGAAATAATATTTATTTTATCACTGTACGTAAGTGTTACGGTAGATTACACACTGTAAACGATCTGACAATCGATTACGGAACAGCGTTCAAGATAGATACCCCAGAGAGAAATCTGTGTCTCATTCAGTCGCCGATCCTCGTGATAATGCCTAAGTGTTCCTGGCCTTAGAAATGCACTCAAGTATCCATATTGACAATAAGCAGCAATACATCGTATATTCTTTTATAACAAGTGATAAATATTTTTTTTCTTTCTTTTGTGATCTTGTATTTCTAAACTGGCTGAGTATAGGGGCAGACTGCTATGTTTTATCCAATGGAAACTACGGAAAATTCCATTTGTTATCGTAGCTAGGCTACAATTGCAAGCACTCCGACATATCTAAGTGATAAAATCTTTTAGTAGCTATAAAGCATTGGTGAATAAAGTTGGGAATACTTTTAGCAAAACGTCACTGGATGACGTAAACCAACTTAATCGACATAGTATCAAGGGCTTATACGCCAGTTTTAAGTAGGTGTTAATGCAATGAGAAAGCTTATCACTGAAACAACATGGAATTACTTCGTAAGGAATAAATAATTTGTGTGGTTTTCAGATTTCGTTATTCGTATCACCACGGAATTGGTTACTGTCACACACTTCCCTCTAACTACCGACTTCTAGAAGAAATAAGTAACAAAACACAAAGATACAAGTACACATTTTACCATTAAAGGCATTTTACTGTGACTCGCCACAACAAGTACGAGGATTATAAAGTGTGGGTAGATAAAATACGAAACGATGTCTTTTTAGACGCCTTACAAAGGTTTTCTCCAGGTACTGTACATTTTTTGTGTGGCTGGAGGATTGCTGAAAATAATGATTGGACGTTTCTACTCAAACAAAAGTATCCCTGAAGGGGCGCGGATCTTACAGAAATTGTGCTCGATAGCACAATTTCAGAGCAATTGGAATGGGAAAGGGACAAACAAAGTATTGCATAAGAGAAAAGATGCGGATACAGCAGTCACAAGAGCATGAGCGCTCAAGGTAAACACGATAGCAAAGAAATCTGAACTAGCTTTTTCTCTCATAGCTAAGGCACATCCTGCTCGCTGAAATGAATGTTGATGAGGTGAGTCCTGGAGAACATTTGTTCGCCAGCTATTATAATGTCGTAATGTGCATGGTCCGTGTAAGGTAAGGTTCCTGTATCTCCCTCATTTACATAGCTCGAACCATGATAGAAATACACGTCTACTACGAAGAGTTAAGCATCGTAATTATTACGCAAGATCTCTTTATTGAGAAACACCTACCGACTACGTACACTGAAGTTAAGTGAAACATTTGTATAACGTAGTGATCGAATGTGGAGACTTATACTTCGACTTCATCGTATCGTGCTTAATTGCTGTGTCTTCAAAACTCAAGTAACTGCAGTGTGATTTATGTACTGGTAGCGGTAAACTCTGTGGTGCTTTAAGAGAAGAGCTTGTCTATTTCACCTTTTCCAGTCTACGTCTTTAATAAACATATCTAGAGAAACTTCTCTGAGGCACACAAATTCATAGCAAACGTGCTTGGTATTTGCAATTTAGAGTATCGCTTTAACAATGCTACTGAATATCTGAACTGTTCTATGTCAAGGAAGCAATGAAGCAGAAATAATGTGTCATAATATTTTTAATATGGTGCATACCGCTTACGGGTGTCAATATATTTATTGGCTGTGAGTGCAGTTTTGACGGTCTGTCATTTTCAAAGACACACATCAAATGTCGTTGCACAGATTAGCATATTACAAGCGAACGAAGATGGCCGAACCCTATTTCGTGGAGACAATGACAATGGATACTTGTACTGATTTGTTTTTCAGTTAAATCACAAATAAATTTGTAATTCAACTGCTAAGCGAAACAATACATATGGCAGATTTCAGAGATCATATTTTCCCCTTCGCGTGTACTAGTTGTTGCTGTGGCCATGAAATCCAATTCGGCGATAATCAATGAAAAGTTTATTGACTTATGTGGATATGTTATAAGCGCTGCTACACTTTTAAAATAGTCTGAATAATGGTCGCCAGCCTAGCCATGATTCGCAAGAATTCATTCTCAGTCTATTTCCGAAGACAAAAACCATGTAGCAGCCTAACTACAGTGCATTCATAAATATTCCGCTAAGTATCAAAACAGCGCTACAAACTAATTCCTTGCTACTTCCACTGAACTCTTCACAAAGTCTAGCAGTTCAAAGCTACGTAGGTTGCGGGAAACACCAGAATTACAACACTTCCAACTTGGACGGCAAAAAAATGCACACAACTGGTTTGAATCAGCCGTATCGAGTCCATGTCTTTCACAAAACAGCGCCAGTCCTACCCATCATGTGCAATGCTAAACAACAAAAGTCGCGTAAAGAACTGGGAAACGATTGATCATAATTTCAAGCCTACGCACGGGAAACACTTGCGAAGACTTGTCAGCTTTCTGTACTGCCGAAATAACTTTATCGATTACTTTGGATATGTAGCCCCCCCCCCCCCCCCCCCGGCAATCTTCAAAATTGTTTAAACATATACATCTTTCATCCAAACGACCTCATGAGCAACAAGAAGACACTACCTTTCGATATTTCTCTCTCTCTCTCACGACACTGCTTCGGGAATTTCTCCATCCTGTTAGAACTACTAGACATGTATCCCAACTGAAAAGTGCTGGAGACCAGGCCTACTTGATCTTGTGGGAAAGTCTCGAGCCTACAGGCTAGCCCCATAGGCTCCAACCCCAACAATAACAATTGTATCCCTCCACTCTAGCACACTTTATGTTGATTACGGTTAAACGAACTCATCAGCTCCCCTATAACGAATAACACAGGACACCGCCACTTCGGTCCCTAATAATATATAGGATGTCCCAGCCAGCCAGCCGGATCAAAAGAAAAGAAAATCATTAGTGTTATGAAGTTCCAAGTTTAATAATTGTCCTTTATAATGAACTCGGAACTATATGTTACGTCACTGGGATTATTTGGAAAGACAGATGTTTTAATCCCTGTTCGGTCGTTCTGATCACGTTTTTCTGTCATTTCACTAAACCAGTGGAAGTGGGTGTCGTTGACGAGAAAGTCATACTTTTTTTCAGCGTTTCTGCAAGAAAATTTATAACATTACTAACTGACAAACCCGCCATTGCCCAGGCATCCATTTTGTCAATTTTGTGCTAGAAACGAAACCTTGTATGTTCTTACGACTAGGTGTGAGATGATCCTGAAGCTGCGTACGATTGGTTAACGTCTCGTTGACAACGGCTCTTCACAGCTGTATGGAGGGCTTTTGTTTCTTCCTACAGGCGTTTGTGCTTCGCATTTGAAAGCTGTCAAAAACGCTGCCAGGTGTGAAGGATTTCCTTAAGTTGGCTCGACTCTAGGAGCTCTTACTACAGATATCATCCCGCTTCCCAGATCTCCTGAAGATGGACGTTGACTATTGATATTGCACCACAGACACAGTCCCTTTGACTGTTCAGAGATGTCACTAACCCCACCCAAAGATTGGGGTCCGACAGCCGATCAGTTCCAGTCTTCCACCAGGAAGGAGGTACGCGGCTTGTGTTTTCTGTAGTTGAACCATGCCTAGACGGTCAATACCGTGATTCGATCGCGACCGCATTGTTACTTTGAGCAAGGAAGGGCTCTCAACAAAGGAAGTGTTCAGGTGTCTCGGAGTGAACCAAAGCGATGTTGTTCGGACATTGAGGAGATACAGAGAGACAGGAACTGTCGATGACATGCCTCGCTCAGCCCGCCCAAGGGCTACTACTGCAGTGGATGATCGCTACCTACGGATTATGGCTCGGAGGAATCTTGACAGCAAGGCCACCATGTTGAATAATGCTTTTCGTGCAGCCACAGGACGTCGTGTTACCACTCAAACTGTGCGAAACAGGCAACATGAGGCGCAACTTCACTCCCGACGTCCATGACGAGGTCCATATTTGCAACCTGGAGACCATGCAGAGTGGTACAGATGGGCCCAGCAACATGCCGAATGGACCGCTCAGGATTGACATCATGTTCTCTTCCCCGAGGCGTTTCGCAAATGCCTTCAACCAGACAATCGTCGGAGACGTGTTTGGAGGCAACCCGGTGAGGCTGAACGCCTTAGACACACTGTCCAGAGAGTGCAAGGTGGAGGTTCCCTGCTGTTTTGGGGTTGCATTATGTGGGGTCGTCGTACGCCGCTGGTGGTCATGGAAGGCGCCGTTACGGCTGTACGATACGTGAATGCCATCATCCGACCGATAGTGCAACCATATCGGCAACATATTGGCGAGGCATTCGTCTTCATGGACGACAATTTGCGCTCCCATCATGCACATGTTATGAATGACTTCCTTCAGGATAAGGACATCGCTCGACTAGAGTGGCCAGCACGTTCTCCGGACATGAACCCTATCGGACATGCCTGGGATGGATTGAAAAGGGCTGTTTATGAACGACATGACCCACCAACCACTCTGAGGGATCTACGTCGAAACGCCGTTGAGGAATGGGGCAATCTGGACCTATGGCGCCTTGATGAACTTGTGGATAGTATGCTACGATGAATACAGGCATCATCAATGCAAGAGGACGTGCTATTGGGTATTAGAGGTACCGGCGTGTACAGCAATGTGGACGACCACCTCTGAAAGTCTCGCTGTATGGTGGAACAACATGCGATGTGTGGTTTTCATGAGCAATAAAAAGGGCTGATATGATGTTTATGCTGACCTCTATTCCAATTTTCTGTACAAGTTCCGGAACTCTCGGAACCGAGGTGATACAAAACTTTTTTGATGTGTGTAGTAAAGAACGAATGTATAAACTTTATACGTGATGCGATATTTTTTCACGCATCTCAGTGTTTGGAAATTTGTGGTAAGGTCTTATGGGACCAAACTGCCGAGGTCATCCGTCCCTAAGCTTACGAACTACTTAATTTAACTTAAACTAACTTACGCTAAGGACGAGACACACATCCATGCCCGAGGGAGGAGTCGAACCTCCGACGGAGGGAGCCGCGCTGTCCGTGACAAGGCGTCCTAGACCGCACGGCTACCCCGCGCGGCTTTCAGTGTTTATCACGGCATGTCTCTTGAACTATGTGTCGTACAATAATATATTTGTGTAGGTAGATCGAACTGCATATGTGAATACTGTCTGCGAATACGTTGTGAACAGAGGTAGCAGCAAAGAAGTAACAAATTTAAAGGTCATGCATAATGCGGCAGGTTTTCACGCATCTCAGTGTTTATGATGTCATATCTCCTGACCTACGTGTAGTGCCATTACATAATTTTGTACGTGTGTTTAGGAGCATATGTCGATACTGTGTGCAAAATTTATTGCAAGTAGAGTTAATAGCACAGAAGTAAAAAATCTTTACGTTATGCATGATGCCACATATGATGTTTCTTAACCCCACAGCGGTTGTTGCCTGACAGTAAGGGATGTGAGTATCAGTTTTGGCTGAAACCTGTTCAGTGGTTTTAGGAGGAGATGTCGAAAAAAAATAACATAGACACAAACATAAGAGGAGTGGCAGGAAATAATCCGGACTCATGCTCTAACTCTTTACTGAAAGAAACTTACACAACTGAAATGTTGTCCCTTTCAATGCAGTCCTTGCCTCGGTTCCTACACTGCTCCACACGAATTTTGCACTTTTAGAATCAGTGCTGCTAGCCATTTTATATCATGCTGTTGTGGAGGTTCGTCGCTTTTTCCATCACTGCATCCACGGACTCGAACCTCGTACCTTCTAGCGCAGACTTCAGTTTTGGGAAGAGAAAAAAGTCGCATGGTCCTAGGTCAGGCGAAAACGGTGTATGGTCCATCACTGCAATGCTGTTTCTCCCAAAAGTCTCTTCACAGGCATCGCGTTATTGACCGGCGCGTTGCCCTAACGAAGAATCTATGAACGATTCTTCCACAGATATGGTCACACACATTCACAGAGGGTCTTCAGAACAGTTCCGTAATAAGCTTGACTGACCTTCAGGCACCCAATCAATGTAGATAATCCCTCCGATATAGAAGAAAATAATAAGCATTTCTTTGAATTTTGATTTGCTCATGCGCGCTTTCTTCTTCCTAGGGGTCTGCGGTACATGGATTGTCGCTTAGTCTCTGTATCGTACTTGAACATCCATGTTTAATCACACGCAATTTCTTTCCCATGGTAGTCGCGGTCATTTACAATTTTTTCAAGTGTGTCAGCACAGCAATCCACTCGATGTTGCTTTAGCTCGTTTGTAAGAATTCTTGGCATCACTTCAGTACAGTCCTTTGTCGTGCCCATATCATCGTGCAAAATCTGTCTAACGATTTCCTTATTGATGTGGGCAAGTTCCGAAATTGCTCGAATGTTCAGGCGGCGGTCGGTCTTCAGGAACAATTCTACTGACCTTCTCCCTATTCTCAACTAGTTTCCAAGTGGAAGGACGGACTGATTTCGGACCGTCTTGAGCATCATTTCCTACAGTCACTGAACGTCTTAAGCCACTCTAAAACTTGCGTACGAGATAGACACTCATACCATAAACTTGGCCGTGCGCGGTAGCTTCGCGGTCTAAGGCGCCTTGCCACGGTTCGCGCGACTCTCCCAATGGAGGTTTCCAGTCCTCCCTCTGGCATGTATGTGTGTGTTGTCCTTACCGTAAGTTAGTTTAAGTTGGATTAAGTAGCGTGTAAGCCTAGGGACCAATGACCTCAGCAGTTTGGTCCCATAGTAACAACACAAATTTCCAGTTTCCATAAACTTCTGTGGCGGGTTTTCCAAGTTTTGTGAGGAATTTGATGCTAACACGTTATTTCACTTTAGAACGTAGCGTAACACCGACAGAGCTCAAACACGAGACCTGTTTCTAAGAAGGCTCTCAGCTAGACCAATCACCAGAGCACCGTGAAATTCTGTATGCATGTCAGGGACAGTACCGAGGTTATTCTCCCCCATTCTTCTCTTTGCCATCGACGAAGCCGGAAATGCACACAGAAACCAGTCCAGTTTCTTTATTGCCACACCTCGAACATACATACGTAGATACATCTACTTTTGTGATATGTATGGATTACGGTTTGTTCTTAAGTACGTTGGCGTGCATATGTTCCTGGCAAGTAAAACTTCCATTTAGAAAATGATATAATGTGCAAACGCGGAGTCCCCGGCGAGGGGGCGCAGTGGTTAGCACTCGCATTGGAGAGGACGACGGTTCAATCCTGCGTCTGGCCATCCTGATTTAGGTTCTCCGTGATTTCCCTAAATCGCTCCAGGCAAATGCCGGAATGTTTCCTTTGAAAGGGCACGGCCGACTTCCTTCCCCGTCCTTCCATATTCCCATGACACCGAAGACCTCACTGTCTGGTCTCCTTCCCCAAACTACCCAACCCAACCCCCCCTAGCAAACGCGATGCTGTCAACTCCAGTTCAACGCTCCTATTAGCGAACCGACTTTGAGAGTGGCCAATTTCCAACATTCACAATGAAAGCGCTCCTGCAAGGTACCTGTCGAATGCCTTTCGTACTGTACAACGTATACGGCTTTAGCTATGGACAACGCGGGCCCCCATACTCGGGAAGACATTCCGGCGTGCGGGACGTAATTTTCCGCCGTTGCGCCGGCTGGAAGGAAACCTGCTGCCCACGTGCGCCACACAATGTGGCGAGACCGAGGAGAAATGTCGGCGAGGCACGCAGAATATCACACGCACTCCGAGGCCACGGGAATGCCGGCGCTCTGCTCCGGTTAAATAGCTGAGCCACTTGTCGTCGCCGTCTCGAGTCCTTTGCGCAACTGCGAACGCGAGCCAAGTGGAGCTGGCCGCCTCCGGTCGTACAGCGCCTCTGCTGCCGTCGCCGGCGCCTTTCCTTTGATGCGGTGGTTGCTCCCGAAGAAGACGGCCGGCGTTACGTCAGCGGTCCCCGCAGAGGCTCGTCCCGTGCTGCGGCGCGGTGTGGCGTGCCGCCTCGTCCCTCGCGGGAAAGTGAAGCGAGCGGGTCAGCTCGGCCGGGCGCCGCGGTCGCGCGGCCCGGCCGCTGCGTGTGAAAGTGTGGGAACCGGCGCGGCGCGGCTCCACCTGCTGCTGCAGCGGCCGCCCAATCGCCGCCGTCTCTTCCTGCTCGGCAGCCCCGCCGAGCCGCTCTCGGTGCGACGCCGGCGTCGTAAAAGCTCACTGGCCGCGACTTCTCACGTTACGTCGCTACTCGGTTCGTAGCCAGATGCCGTTCTATTGATAGACAGCTCTCGAAAAGCTGCTGACACGGTCATTTCGTTCGTGCCACCGAGCTTCCGTGCGTCGTGTGGGAACGCACTCATTTCCGCGGTAGCAATCTGCACTCTTGGCGAGGAGAAATCCGCGAGAAAAACGTACTACTCTGCGGATTCGTTACTGTTCATTCTAAATAAACGTCGCCAGCGTCGCTTTGACCCAAGAGAGAGGTATACATATGAGGGTGGTTTGAAAAGTTCTCGGAATCACCACGAGAGGTCAGCGCTAGCGCAACGAGTTGCTCACGTGATATTCAGTGGACTGTTGCCTGTAAACACGTGCCACGTCAGTGCTCTTGGAAGCGAGGCCCACGAGAAGGACAGGCCGCGGCGCGTACGTCACGAAGGTAGTCCTGAACTCGCTCGCTCCCTCAGCTCAGCAGACAAAACGCGTTTCTAAACCTGTTAACTCGCAGCTGGGAGTGTATGTAATAGCGAGAATTACATCTTCCACTGGAATCTGCTATTATGAAGTTTTGCTGATTAACAGTACTACAGCGAAATTTAATTTAAGATCAATACTCGATATAAATGGTATAACCGCTTGTTTACAGCATTTAGTATCTTCTGCTTAACAGTACTAATTACATGCTGGAAGTGGTGCCTTATGCAACTGATAATCATTTTAGCATGGTTTTATTTTACAGTACAGCCGTAACAAATTATAAGTAGGCCCATGGACTTCCCATCATTACAGGACTAATAACAGTAAGATAATAGCGGATTCCAGTAGAAGATTCAGTTTTCGTTTGTACGGACACGCCTAGTTACGAGTTAACTGGTGTAGGAACGTAGTTTGTCTGCTGATTTGAGCGAGCGAGTGAGTCAAATGGTTCAAATGGCTCTGAGCACTATGGGACTTAACATCTATGGACATCAGTCCCCTAGAACTTAGAACTACTTAAACCTAACTAACCTAAGGACAACACACAACACCCAGCCATCACGAAGCAGAGAAAATCCCTGACCCCGCCGGGAATCGAACCCGGGAACCCGGGCGTGGGAAGCGAGAACGCTACCGCACGACCACGAGATGCGGGCGCGATTAAGTCCAGGACTACCTTCGTGACGTACGCGCCGCGGCCTGTCTTTCTCGTGGGCCTCGTCTTGGAAGAGATTTATGGCGGTGACGTGGCTCTGTTCTTGTTCCCGCGTAGTGATTTGCGAAGATGGAAAAAATCTAGATCCGAGCAGTCCGATTTCCGGATTACACTGGGGGACTGCTTCATATTCATACGTTGCCAAGTGGACAAATTACTTTAAATTTTGTCGGGAGAGCTTAAAAGATGACCAGCGTAGTGCTCGGCCAAAATGTATCACTGCTCCAGAAATCATTGCAAAAGCGCACAAAATTGTCATGGAGGATCGCCGATTGAAAGTGCGTCAAATTATTCACTCTTATCAGACGTCATCTCAAAGGGTATACTGTATTTTAACTGAGGAATTAGAAATGAAAAAATTATCTGCAAGATGGGTCCCGCGAGTCATTTCGCGCGCCCGCATACTTGTGCCGTCGCCATGACAAAATTACGCGAACTAAGGTATGAATTGTTGCCACATCCGCCTTATTCACCTGATATGGCTCCATGGATGGTAGTTATAAGAGTTATAAGACTCGAGGGACATGAAAGGGAAGCAGCGGTTGGGAAGGGAGTGAGACAGGGTTGTAGCCTCTCCCCGATGTTATTCAATCTGTATATTGAGCAAGCAATAAAGGAAACAAAAGAAAAATTCGGAGCAGGTATTGAAGTCCATGGAGAAGAAATAAAAACTTTGAGGTTCGCCGATGACATTGTAATTGTGTCAGAGACAGCAAAGGACTTGGAAGAGCAGTTGAACGGAATGGACAGTGTCTTGAAAGGAGGATTAAGATCAACAAATGCAAAACGAGGATAATGGAATGTAGTCGAATTAATTTGGGTGTTGCTGAGGGAATTAGATTAGAAAATGAGACAGTTAAAATAGTAAAGGAGTTTTGCTATTTGGGGAGCAAAATAACTGATGATGGTCGAAGTAGAGAGGATGTAAAATGTAGACAGGCAATGGCAAGGAAAGCGTTTCTGAAGAAGAAAAATTTGTTAACATCGAGTATAGATTTAAGTGTCAGGAAGTCGTTTCTGAAAGTACTTGTATGGAGTGTAGCCATGTATGGAAGTTAAAGATGCACAATAAATAGTTTGGACAAGAAGAGAACAGAAGCATTCGAAATGTGGTGCTACAGAAGAATGCTGAAGATTAGACGGGTAGATCACATAACTAATGAGGAGATAGTGAATAGAATTTGGGAGAAGAGGAGTTTGTGGCACAATTTGGCTACAAGAAGGGATCGGTTGGTAGGACATGTTCTGAGGCATCAAGAGATCACCAATTTAGTATTGGAGGGGAGTGTGGAGGGTAAAAATCGCAGAGGGAGACCAAGAGATGAATACACTAAGCAGATTCAGGAGGATGTAGGCTGCAGTAGGTACTTGGAAATGAAAAAGCTTGCACAGGATAGAGTAGCATGGAGTGCTGCTTCATACCAGACTCAGGACTGAAGATCACAACAATAACAATGGCTCCATCAGACTTTCATCTGTTCCCAAAATGGAAAATTTTTCTTGGTGGCCGACGATTCACTTCAAACGAAGAATTGAAAACCAGAGTTGACAATTACATTGCGGGCCTGGAGTTGGGATCAAGGCACCGGAACATCGTTGGACGAAGTTTATTAATCTACAAGGAGACTGCATTGAAAAATAAAACAAGTTTCCATGATGTGAGTACTTTTTTTGTATTCCGTTCCGAGAACTTTTCAAACCACCCTCGTAATAATCCAATCTCACAAATCAAAAGCCCTCAAGCGGAAAGGTATCGAGAAAGGTCCTGAGGGAGGGCCCTATATCCGACCTGTGGACCACAATATTTTCACACTTCAGTGAACATGGAGAAGAATTAGGTGTTGAATTCAGTGAACAGTCTAATGAGTACAGAAAATGAACTGAGAGCAAATCGAAGAAATACGCAAGCAACGAGAAGCAGCGGAAATGAGAACGGCAAGAAACTTAACACCAGGATTTGTGATCACGAAGTAGGTGAAGTTAAGAAATTCTGCTACCTAGGCAGCAAAATAACGCATGACGGACGGCGCAAGGAAGACGCAAAAAGCAGACCAGCACTGGAAAAAAAGGGAATTGCTGGCCAAAAGATTAAAACGAAGACCTTACTTTCATGAAGAAATTTCTAAGAATGTACGTTTGGACCACAGCATTCTATGTTAGTGAAACACTGACTGAGGGAAAACCGGCACAACAAAGAAGCGAAGCCTTTGAGATGTGGTGCTATACAAGAATCTTTAGAATTAGGTAGACTGGTAAGGTGAGGAATGAGGAAGTCTCCCGCAGAATCAGCGAGGGAAGGATTGTATGGAAAAAACTGAAAAGAAGAAGGGACAGGATGACAGGGCATCTGTTAAGACATCAAGAAATAACTTCCATGGTAATAAAGGAAGCTGTAGAGTGTAACAATTGTGGAGGAAAACAGAGACTGGAATACAATCAGCAAATACTTGAGGATGTAGGCTGCAATTGCTACTCTGAGATAAAAAGGTTGGCATAGGAGAGGACTTCATGGTGGCCCACATCAAAACAGTCAGAAGACTGACGACTCCGAAAAAACTAAACACAACCTGCAATATAAAACAACAAAATTCGACACGCCCACACGACCACATGGTCCATTCAAAGGCAAGAAACCTCATAGATACAGACTTAACAGAGAGAGACACACTGTTAGAAAAGGGCTCAGACACAACATCTGTACTAATACAGACAACCACTACATAGGAATTCTGGTTGCACCAACAGAAGTCATCCTAACACAAGAAGAGATACTAAAAACAGAACTGTTAATGTAGAGCTAACATGAAAATGGGTGAAGATTAAAATAAAAAGCGTAATCACCATGCCAAAGAAAGAACTTAACAGGAAACTCAAGCAGGAAACAACACCACAAAAAATTTAAAGGAAAAATACACTTTTGTAGTTAACAGAACTGATACAGGTATCACAATATTACTGATCAATAATGAGCAGTATATAGAAAAAATCCAATAATTAATTTCCTCAAACATCACAACACTGAAATCTAATCCAGCATCACATTTTCAGACATCCATAACAAATGTCAAGGACACCAGACATATATTCACAGACACAAGGAAACAACATATCACACAAAAGAACCAAAATGTACCAACTCTAGTAAGACAACCCAACATTCAAAATAAAATACTTCTATATAACATGGTATAGATTTCACCATTACACCATCATGCTATATGGCAAAACACGTAAAGAAATAAAGAACAACAGAAGAGTGAAAAACACAAATGAACCTACAACACAAATAAAATGCCTACATATTCCACAAACAGCTTCACATTTTTTTTCACATAGCAATTATGTACACCTTTGTACCGATGACAGACAACAAAA
Organism: Schistocerca cancellata; assembly: GCF_023864275.1. Taxonomy (NCBI): domain Eukaryota; kingdom Metazoa; phylum Arthropoda; class Insecta; order Orthoptera; family Acrididae; genus Schistocerca; species Schistocerca cancellata. The sequence continues at coordinate 486,945,534 of NC_064628.1, forward strand.
CTAACGGAAGAGAATCCATCGATACGCAAGGAATTACGCACAGGTAATATTATAGACATAGCCAAAATTTTTCAAGTTATGACATCGCAAATTAGTTCCAATCTGAAAAGGAAAATTATTTAGTAAATGATTACCTTTCACAATGAGCCCAAAAGGAAGACAGGCAAACATATTCATCAATCACATGGAAAATGCCATCTTTAACACAGTAATTATGAAGAATTGATACAAAACTCTTAACCGATACAAATTTGTGGATGATGAAACCTGTGTGGCAGATGAACCAATAGAGAAAATAAATCAACTTCAAGCAGACATAAACAGAGTATACAAAAATATCCAGTTCGCTATAGAAAAAATTCGCAAACAACAAACTCTTCTTGGATATGACAATGAAAAGACAAAAACTTGACATGTACAGATAGCGAACAGCAGCAGAAACAATTAACTATGCCAGATCAAACCTACAAAAGTACAAAGTAGCAGCGTTCCAAAAAATGAGACACAGACTGAACATAATTTCACTCAGCAGAGGAAACTATGAAAAAGAATTAGAAACAATATAGCTTGTAGCCACACACAACGGATACAAAAAACCACATGACAGAAAAAAATCAACTACAACATCGGAGCAAAACTAAAGAAAAATGAAAATGAACAGAAGACATGCACACCACAGAACTCCACAGATACTACCTTACGCACAGACACACAGAAAAGAGACACCCATTATATGATTAACAAAAAGAAATTATACATTTTAAGAAACAAACATAATTCACCACACAGAACAGCAAATACACTGAAAAAGCTAGGATTAAATTTACACACACACAGATCAAAGAAGACACTCCAGTCACATTCAAAAACCCCAATACAAAAACCAGAGCAGTACCAAATATTAGCTGTGTACTAGACGGAATGTCAACACTGCAATTCAGTGTATCTGGGAATGACAGGCAGAGATTTCAAAATTAGATATCAAGAACACATAAGAAGATGAAAGTACAAAAATAGCTATTCTATACTGAACACCTAATGCAGCATGGATATGAAGAACCATCTAACATTGAACGTGACATGAAAATTGTTAAGTTTCTGTATTTGGCAGGAGGTCTTTGAAACGGCGGCCGTTTATTATTGTGAGAAAATAAAACAGCTACAGCTGTCCTTACGATTTTATTTATTTTGCTGGAACCGCATCAACTACAGCCTGGTTGCGCACGAAAACGCAGAAACTGGTTGCAACAAAATAGATAAAATTATAAGGACGGCTATAGGTAATCTGTTTTCTCACAAATGAAAACTGTTAGGATTTCCAATCACAACAGAAAATTCCTAACGTCACACGGAAACGCTCACATAAAATGAGCCTTTGCAGTGACCAAGAAAGTACGAGTATTAAATGACAAAATCAATATAAATGGCAACCCACTAGTCATGTTACGCACTAACACAGTAACAAGCAGGGATGTACAATTAAATAGAATCACCCTACAAGCAGAAACTTAACAATCAACGGAATATTAAACCAAATACAGACACCACCACACAATCAAAAGACGAATGAAAAACACAGATCGATTATTGGCTACAGTACGTACATTAAATAAACAAATCAGACATACAGTGATCAGTGGAAGTGATGTTTTGAGCTGAAATACGTTAGAAAAATTCCAAAAATCAGACATCATTTTATGCAAACAATGTAATTGTAAGTACAGCTCGAGGGCGGCACATATGCACTAAAAAGATCACAAATCGTAAGTACAAACAAATATTAATTTAACATAATGAAACTTGGGCTGCAAAAAGTTGTTTCTCACCTAACAATAAATGAGCAACAAAACACTGTAATGTAGAAACATCTATAAATTTTATGCAATGCAAATATTATATACAAAGGCAAAGTGTATTACAGGCCACTGAAAATGCTTCATAAAGTAAAGGAAGCAAAACGCATATGGGACAATAAAAAGTCTATTTGATATGGCTGCATTAGAAGAGTCACATACAAAAACTATACAGGTACTCTTTCAACACTGATCACTGGCTAATTCTTGTATTTTTCGGATAATTGAGGCGACTTCTTTATTGCTGTTGCTTGTTTTTATGAAAAATTCCTTACTGCTCTGTGATTCGAATCTCGTGTTAAACTGGAGTCCTTCCCACAGTTAACCGATTGACTGTGGCTAAGTCATGTCTCCGCAATATCCTTTCTTTCAGGAGTGCTAGTTCTGCAAGGTTCGCAGGAGAGCTTCTGTAAAGTTTGGAAGGTAGGATACGAGGTACTGGCAGAAGTGAAGCTGTAAGGACAGGGCGTGAGTCGTGCTTGGGTAGCTCAGATGGGAAAGGCAAAGGTCCAGAGTTCGAGTCTCGGTCCGGCAGACAGTTTTAATCAGCCGGGAAGTTTTAACCGAATGACTACCTCACTGGACGAAGAAAGGTATACACCGGGTCCGTGAAGAATAAGATTCGTAAAGAACGGTTAGGTAGTTAGAAACATTCATGCTGGGATTGCTTATAATTTGATTTAAGAGAAAACATAACACACTAAACTGTGACATCGCATGGGAGTTGTAAGAAAGATTAATAGTACAAACATGAAAAATACTAGTATTTTCGATAGTTTCTAAGTTTCAGAAAGTGTCAGATGGTAAAGAGGGTAACGTCGGAAACACTAAGAAATTGACACCTCTGTGCGGCGAAAAAAGCTTACCGTATAGTTCTGCTACCTGTCATTTCATATTAATTATATGAAACATACGTGTTTGGTGAACTGAAAAGACAAAACGTGCGATAATCCCATTCACACTGTTAAATCACAATACCTTGGAGGAAAAGTCGACTATCTCTCTAAAGCTAAGTACGACATTGTGAAAACTTTTCGTGACGTAGAATCGTTTTATTGGTGGTTATAAGGAGTACAATACAGATTAATTACAGAACAAATGTACGCGCTGAAGAAACTAATTCTAACACACTCCTTTGCAATAACACTGCTGTAATAACGAACACCCTCGGCGAGTTGTTTACAGTGATTTGCAGAACCTGTAGTGACAGAAGTGATCTACGACGAAGTCTCCACAGGGGCACACATTCTCCTGCCGAGTGAAAGCTGCTATTCAGAACGCACTCATAGACTCCGCAAGAGATGTTCTCGCTCGTATCCTTTCTCTCACGAGTGCGAAGTAAAAGATCGAAGTTGAAAGTGACAGACTGCTAAAGTTGCACTTTGGCGGTTACTGAAGTTACCAGCCAGAAAAATGGAAACCGCAAACAGTGATTGCTTTCAGCATAATGTGTCAATTTAATCCGAGTGCGAGACTTGTTTAAGTTCCGAAAATGAATACCCAAGCAGCAGCTTATTAGTGGACCTTAATGTGGGGTGTTTTCATCATTTAGCTTTATGATGGCTTGAGCTCTTCTGGGAACACTTTCAATGAGGTGTCTAAATGGCTGTGGAGGAACGGTACCCCATTGTTCCTCAAGAGCCGAAAACAAAGAAGGACCCTGGGGTACGGAGCGAAGTCGAGGCTCCACCTCACACCAAAGGTGTTCGATGGGTTCAGGTCCCAGCTGAGGGTACACCAGTTCATTTCAGAAACTATTGATGTCTTCTCACGAAATTCCAATCATCAACTTTCTCCTCCAAATGAGAAAATATTTTGTTGGCGCCTACCTACATAGGGAGAAACGATCATCATGATATAATAAAGGGAATCAGAGCTCATACGGAGAGATATAGGTGTTCTTTCTTTCTGCGCACAGGTCACACCAATATTCAAGAAAGGTAGAACGAGTAATTCACTAAACTACAGGCTCATATCATTAACATCGTTACGCAGCAGGGTTCTGGAACATATATTGTGTTCTTGTGTTCTAACATCATGAATTACCTCAACAACAAAAAAAACTATTGTCACACAGTCAACAGGGATTTAGAAAACATCGTTTTGTGAAACACAACTAGCTCTTTACCCGCATGAGGTGTTGAGTGCTATTGACAAGGGATTTCAGATTGATTCCGTATTTCTCGATTTCCGGAAGACTTTTGACACTGTACCACATAAGCGGCGTGTAGTGAAATTGCGTGCTTTTGGATTATAGTCTCAGTTATGTGACCGGATTCGTGATTTTCTTTCAGAGAGATCACAGTTGGTAGTAACTGGCGGAAATTCATCGAGTAAAACAGAAGTGATTTCTGGCGTTCTCCAAAGTAGTGTTATAGGTCCTTTGCTGTTCCTTATCTATATAAACGATTTGGGAGATAATCTGAGCAGGCGTCTTAGGTTGTTTGCAGATGACGCTGTCGTTTATCGACTAATAAAGTCATCAGAAGATCAAAATCAATTGCAAAACGATTTAGAAAAGGTATCTGTATTGTGCTAAAATTGGCAATTGACCCTAAATAACGAAAAGTGTGCGGTCACCCACATGAGTGCTAAAAGGAATTCGTTAAACTTCGGTTACACGATAAGTCAGTCAAATCTAAAGGCCGTAAATCCAACTAAATACCTATCACTTACAATTACTAACAACTTAAATTGGAAGGAAAACATAGAAAATGTTGTGGGGAGCGCTAACCAAAGACGGCGCTTTATTTGCTGGACACGTAGAAAATGTAACAGATCTACTAAGGAGACTGCCTGCACTACACTTGCCCGTCCTCTTTTAGAATACTGATGCGCGGTGTGGAATCCTTACCAGAAAGGATTGACGGAATACATCGAAAAAGGGCAACATGTTTCGTATGATCGCGAAATAGGGGAGAGAGTGTCACCGGAATGATACAAGATTTGGGGTGGACATAATTAAAATATAGGCGTTTTTCGTTGTGGCGGAATCTTCTCACGAAATTCCAATCATCAACTTTCTCCTCCAAATGAGAAAATATTTTGTTGGCGCCGACCTACATAGGGAGAAACGATCATCATGATATAATAAAGGGAATCAGAGCTCATACGGAGAGATATAGGTGTTCTTTCTTTCTGCGCGCTATGCGAGATTGGAATAATAGATAATTGTGAAGGTGGTTCGATGAACCCTCTGCCAGGAACTTGCAGAGTATCCATGTCGATGTAGATGTAGATGCTCAACGCTCCCGTCAGTAATGGGGCCCGCATAGTCTTGATTTATCTGTGGTTGTTGCTAAGCGTTTCCGCTTCACAGTCACATCACCAACAGTGACAGTTTTAGAAGGGTTGAAGCGTCTCTGATTGATCTGTTACTCAGGTGGCATCCAACGACTATTCCACGTGCTGTTCAAAAGAGTTTTCCAACTCCCCCCTCCCGGACTCTAACGGATTTATGGCCAACCCTGCAGGATTCATGGTGTCAATTCCCTCCAGCACTACTTCAGACATTTGTGTATTGTGTATTGAACACTGGGGACCTAGAAACGACGGAGAGGCTTCGTCATGCCGTAGTCCTCAATCTTTCACAACCCCACAACAGGCTACAGCAGTCCTCCCACCCCACCGCCGCTCCACACCAAACCTAGGGTTATTGTGCGGTTCGGCCGCCCATGGGCCCCTCCCCTCCGGGAACGTCTCATAGCAGGCTATTGTAAACCAACATGTCTGCGTGGTAGAGTAATTATGGAGTACGCGTACGTGGAGACAGTGTTTGGGCAGCAATCGCCGACACAGTGTAACTGAGGCGGAATAAGAGGAACCATCCCACATTCGCCGAGGCAAGTGGAAAACCGCCTTAAAAACTATACAGAGGCTGGCCGGCACACTGGACCTCGACAGTAATCCGCCGGGCGGATTCGTGGCGGGGGACCGGCATGGCTTCCCGCTCGGGAAGCACTTCAGACATTAGTCGAGTCCATGCCAAGTCGTGTTGCGGCGCTTTTGTGTGCTCGCGGGATTCCCTACACGATATTAGGCAGGTGCACCAGTTTCTTTGGGTCTTCAGTGTATAGGAATGTGGAATCCATAGATGTGATACATATTATGTAAATTGAAGGTGGAGAAGGGGCCGGGAGAAGGGAAAGGAACTGATGATCAGCTGCATCGGTACTTTATGCGAAATTGGCAGCGACAAGTGAAAATGTTTTCTGCACAGGGACCCGATACCAGGATCCATCCTTACCAGGTACTTGCATTAAACTCTGGGCCACCCGGACACATTGTTTATCACAACTGGGTAGACTATCTCGGCACCGCTCCCGCTTGACCCCATTCCCACCTGACAGCACCTATCCGTCCCTTCCATGTCCTCCATGCTCGCTACTTTGAGATTCCCGTAGCAGGTCGAACGTATTTGTTCATCCGAACTGAAGGTGGTGGATTCATTGCCCATCGAGGCGAACCAATTATATGAATGCGTGATGCCCGTTTTTTCGGACAAGTTCGCTGATTCCGCACGAAGTCCCGATGAAGCTGACATCAATAGTTCCTTTCCTTTTTCCCCCTTCCATCTTCAGTTCACATAATATTTTTCATATTGTCGGATGACTTTTGCGGCTGATGAGTCCTGTCTTAGCAGAAGATGGCTCGAGTAGTCCTCTTTCACGGCGGACTCCCTGCTTCAAGGGCTGCATGGGCGTGAGAAAGGGTCAAAGAACGGGTGCGCGCGCCTGACCTTCGACTATTACAACAGCGGCCTCCCCGACAGGTGCTGCCGCTTGATTAGTTCTGACCACTAAGTGCCGCGTGCCGTCCGCGCCGGCCTTGCGCTCTGGCATTTTCGCGCCGTTGCGGTTTCCACGGCAAATTATTACGTTAACCTTCCAGAGTGACAGCTCGATGCCTCCGCGCGTTCATCTGCAGCAACATAAGCTAATATGAACAGGGAGCTCCGGTCCAGAAAACAAAGAGCTGTTGCTGAATGAAGAAGTGTTAAAAATAATACTTCGTCTTAGTCGCTCAGATTGCTTCCGCCAATAAAACATAACACATGTATTGTAGTATTTCCTCTGTCCCTTTAAGCAATACTTTTGGTCTTGCAAAGGAACCTCGCCTAATCGTCTCCACTGATTTAGTCCAAATTTATGGTATACGCAGAGCTACGACAGTAATGAAAGTGTAGGAAGTAGGAGCAGCGACGGCCAAGCATTTAAAAAAATGGCCAAATGTTAGTAGAACTAGCGCTCTGAGTGTTCCGTACAAACTTATTTATGTATGTAGACAGTTCATCCTGTGTGGGAATCGAGAATCTCGACGATTAATAATTTACAGATTTTTGCGTAACTCGAACGGAAAAAACTCTCTTCTTGCCAAAATTCGTAATTCTAGGACATCGGTAAGGACCCCATAGGTTTTGATGAGTGAGTTTTCATCACAACATATGACATAAATGGCCATTTCTTTTGATTGTATTGGGTTGGAAGCTTAAATTTTTTTAACGTCGTCAACGGACCGTACACCGTAGTATGTGACATAAATTTCAGTAATATACATTTGAATGACATAAATTTCAACTTGATATATCTACCGGTTCATAAGAAAAAGGGGTCACACCTGATGGACAAACAGACAGATAGATCGTTAATAAATGACAAAAAATATTTTTTTCGTGTGACTGGCTTACGAATTAACAATTTCGGATTTTTCCTTTATTTTCAATGCGAATCCTTACCTCTTGCCAAATTTCATGATCCTTGGTAAATGGGAAGTACTCTACGCGTAGGCTCTGATGAGTGAGTTTGCCACTATTAAAATATGTAGCGCAAATGGCTGCGTCTTTTGACTGTATTGACTTAGAAGCTTAATTTGTTCAGTAGCCAAGGAACCATAGACCTTAGTATGTGTTACAAATTTCAGCTCTATAGTTCAGTAATTTCCTGGGAAAATGGGGTGTCAACAGACGGACAGACAGAGAATGACAGAAAAATATTTCTTTCTTTTGATACAATTACAGATTCACCATTTTTCGGATTTTTTCATTTACTTGTACGGCGAATACTTGCTGCTCGCCAAATTTCATTATTCTTGGTCAACGGGAAGTACTTTATAGGTTTCTATGGGTGAGTTTGCGAGTATCAAGAAATGTGACATAAATGGCCATATTTTGTGATTTCATTAAAAGCTTACCTTTTTCCACAGGAGGACCGTAGACCATAATATATGACATAAAGTTCAACTCTGTACGTCTACTCATTCCTAAAAAAGAGGGTCTTAACAGTCGAATAGACACTGAGACAGCAAGACAGACGGACAACAAAGTGACCCTACCATGGTTCTTTTTTTATCGACTGAGGTACGCAACCCTAAAAATACCACTTTTGGGGCCGGTCGGGCGAGGCGTAGTTTGCAGACAGCGGCTGACGCAGCGGAAAAGTACAGAACGGTAATTCGAAGGTCGTGAGGTCGAGTACCTGTGCGGAAACTTTATTCGTTTTAATTTTCAGTTCTTGCGTTAGTGCTCTGAAAATAATCCGAAATAATGCTCAACATATTGTGTTTATTAACATTTTCACGAAAGGCATGAAAAGGAAAGTCAAAGGATAACTGAGGACTGGAAATAAATTAGCAATAAGGGATTTTAAGGCATACAAAGAACTTCCTACACATAAAATTAGATTCTTTCATTATTCTACAGCCAACGGAAATTAGCATAATATACTGAACATTATTTAAAAAATTAAAACTAATGTAAACAATAGCTCTCTACGCTTCAAAAACGTTTAAAAGAAATAAAAAGAGGTTTATTTAAGTTCGTCTCGTTGACGTCAATTTCTTTAGTGATGAACGACCAACTTAGCTGAAAGATAAAGACCTGAAGGGAACGGTTGTGGCGTGCCCAGCTATTTCGGAATTCTCCTTGAATGATTCGCGAATATTAAATAAAAGCGTTTGAGGGCGTCGCTTCAAATCGTTGAGGATGAGACGGGCTGGGACTAAAACTGCTTTAACAATACATAAAACTTCGTGTGCCCCAGGACCGCTACGGTAGCTGAGAAGGCTCTATGGGAACCCTGAAACGTGACGGCTAACGGGGCTCTGGTGAAGCTGCGATAGGCCTAGCAAGCCAGTAGTGGATAAATCAACTGCTTTTAAAAAGGGAACATGCCTCGGATCACGGAACGGATTTAAAGGAAACCGACCAAGCAATGGAAAAGGATTACGAGATGGTTTACGACTGGGCACCTTAAACGTAAGGACTCTAACTGGGAAGTTAGAAGAAATTGTAGAAATGATGGAAAGGAGGAAATTGGACATCTTGGGACTTGCTGAGACTAGGTGGAGAGGAGTTGGTGAAAAACCACTAAGTAAAGGATGTAAACTGTACTGGATAGGGAATGAGAGGGGAAGAAATGGAGTGGCAATAGTGGTCAGAGAGGGTCTGCAGGAGGAGGTGGAAGGTATCAATGATCGAATGATAAAAGCCAGAGTACGAGTGAAAGGAAAAAGCATTGAAATCATCCAAGCATATGCCCCACAGGTGGGGTGTACAAAAAAGGAGAAGGAGGAATTTGAAGATGACATGCAAAAGCAGCTAAATGGAGGTAATCAGATTATAATAGGGGACCTCAATGCACATGTTGGCACAGACAGGAAAGGATTCGAGGAGATAATGGGACCAGAGGGCTGGGGGAACCGAAATAGAGAAGGAAAATTGTTGCTGGAATTCTGCAAGAGGAATGGGCTGACGATCGCAAATTCCTGGTACAAGAAGAGAGTAGTCACAAAATAACTTGGTACAGTGGGGACTGGTCCCAAACTTCAGTAGTAGACTATGTACTAGTGGATAGGCAGATGATGAGCAGCCTCACAGATGTTAAGGTCGTTCCATCTGAGGCCTTAGACAGTGACCATCGGCTGTTGGTAGCCACCCTGAGAGAGAAAAAAGATAGGAGGGCAACAGATATACAGGAGAAAAGGTTGAAGACATGGATGCTGAAAGAGGATGAACGGAGGACCCAGTACCAGACACTGATCAGGAAGAAGCTGCCAAAGGAAGATCAGAGAACAGTGGAAGAAGAATGGGGAGATTTTAAGAGGGCCCTAGTTGAGGCAGCTGAGATTGTGTGCGGAAGAACTAGCACAAAGAGGAGAAGTAAGGAAACCCCATGGTGGAACAACATATGTAAAGAGGCAGTACTTCGAAAGAACAAAGCCTTCAGAGAATGGTTCCAGACCCGAACAGAGGAAGCTAGAGTAAAATATAAGGAAAGCAAGAAAGCGGCACAGACCATAGTAAGGGCGGAGAAGAAGAAGTGGATGGAAAAATGGACAAGAATGTTAGAAGAGGACAGTGAAGGGAACAAAAAAGTACTTTACGCCATGGTAAAAAATAAGAGGAAGGACAGAAGCGAGTGCCTGAGGATCATGGATAATAATGGAAGAGTTGTGGAGGAAATGCATGAGCTCAAAAAGATTTGGAAGGAGTACTTTGAAGATCTGTTGAATGCCGCCAAGCGGGTAACTAACAGCGATGGAGAGCCAAAGGCAGCAGACGATGATAATAGTGGGGAAATTGATGATCTAACTTGGAATGAAGTGGAAGAAGCCATAAAGAGGATGAAAGGGGGCAAGGCACCAGGTTGGGACGAAGTAACAGTGGATGTGATACGAGCAGCAGGAGAAGTAGGAACCCAGTGGCTATACAGAGTGCTGAGGGTGGTGTGGAAGGAGAACAGAATTCCTGAGGATTGGAAGAAAGGAATTATAGTCCCGATCTTCAAGAAAGGGGATAAAAGGAGATGTGAGAACTACAGAGGAATCACCCTGCTATGCCACTGTGGAAAAATCTATGAAAAGATCCTGGAGAAGAGAATAAGAAGCAGTATTGAAAGTAGACTGCAAGAGGAGCAGTATGGTTTCAGACCGGGAAGATCAACAACGGACCTCATATTTGCGGTAAGGCAACTGCAGGAAAGGCACTATGAGTACGGGAAGGACTTAATCATGGCCTTTTTAGATATTGAGAAGGCGTATGACAGTATCTGTAGGGACAAGCTCTGGGATGTGCTGAACGCAAAAGGGATAGATGAAGAGATAACACGAAAAGTCAGAAAAATGTATGAGGGAAGTGAGAGTTGTGTGAAAGTGGGGAGGGAATGTACTGCATGGTTCAAGCTGGAAAATGGGCTGCGACAGGGAAGTGCACTTTCGCCTTTATTGTTTATTATTGTTATGGATGAAATCCTACAGCAAGTTTCAGATGCAATTGGAGATCATAAAATGAAAGCAGTGCTTTTTGCCGATGACCTGATGTTATGGGGAAATTGCGAGAAGGAGGTGCAAGAGCAGTTAGATGCATGGGAGGCAACGGCAGCACAATATGGAATGCATTTCTCTGCAAAGAAAAGTGAAATAATTGTCACAACAAGGAAGACGAATAGGCCAAATGTGGATATAACTTGTGGAGGGGAAAAACTACAAGTGGTAGAGAACTTCAAGTACCTGGGAAGCGTGATTGAAAGTAAGGGCGGAAACGCAATGGAAATAAATGAAAGGTGCAGAAAAGCAGGGCAGTTCTACAAATGCATTAGGGGGCTTATTTGGAGCAAGGAGGTGCCACAGAAATCCAAGGGAATTATATACCGAACCTACTTTGTCCCCATATTGGCATACGGAAGTGAGACATGGGTAATGCACAAAAGCGACAAAAGTAGAATACAGGCTAGCGAAATGAAGTTCCAGAGGAGCAGGTTGGGTGTAACAAGACGAGACAGATTGCGAAATGTGTATGTGAGGGAAAGACTAAAGGAGGAACCAGTACAGGACAGGATAGAAAAATCAAGACTGCAGTGGTATGGACACATGAAGAGAATGGATGAGGGAAGAATTCCAAAGAGGATGTTTGATCTGCAACTGGAGGGGAAGAGGCCCAGAGGAAGACCAAGAGATAGATGGGTGAAGGGAGTGAAGGAATGTGTGACGAGAAGAGGAGAGAACTGGATGAAGGTGGAAGAGGGGGAATGGTGGAAAGACAGAACACGATGGAGAGGCTTGTGTTCCCGACAGACCCAGCCAGTGGCTGGAAACTGTCCAAGATGATGATGATGAAAACGTTCAAAACGCCAGAAGCAACTTGCTTATGCATTGTATTTTATTATTATATTTTTCAGACATTGACTTACTGTAAACCATTTACTGAAATAAATGCGTTACAGTTTGCCATGCTCGTTGCAAGCAAAGTGGGCTTTATTTGATTCTGCTGGCACCGAGCTTTCAAGGAGGCTGTAAAATTGATGGGTTTGCTTAAGAGAATGCGGATGGAGGGCCGGATTTATTGCCACTATCGCCTATCTTTGGTGTGTGCAGCCGTATATCGTAAAGTGAAAAATCGACTCAGTCCAAGGACAAGAGTTCATGTTGATACAACAGTTAAATAACAGCCAAATGAAGCTCGCTTCTTCAGAAATGCAAATACAACTTGGAGAACAAAATACAACTTGGAGAAATACTGCAAAAAGTCAGTGTCGTAAATATCTTTTCACTCGAGTAGCTAAAGGGCGTGATAGTGAATGTGCTTGCGTTCTACACAGTGGCACAGCAATAAACACAACATAAGTTAACATCGAAGTTGAATCCTTTAGAAATTTCTTTAACCTCGATGTTGGCAAAAATAAATAATTTAAAACACCGGTGGTTTACAAATTTCTTTTGGTTTACAAATTTCTTCGATTATGAACGACTCTTCGCGTCAACTGCTTACGTTTCTGATTAGTAGTGTCGTCTCGCACTAACACAAATTCTATTTAAAATCAAGAGAATAGACCTAAGATGTGTCCTTGCAAATAATCGAATTGGGTTCAAATGGTTCAAATGGCTCTGAGTACTATGGGACTTAACTTCTGAGGGCATCAGTCCCCTATAACTTAGAACTACTTAAACCTAACGAACCTAAGGACATCACACATATCCATGCCCGAGGCAGGATTCGAACCTGCGACAGCAGCAGTCGCGCGGTTCCAGACAATAGCGCCTAGAACCGCTCGGCCACTCCGGCCGGCAATCGGATTAGGGATTCAAACGTAATGAAAAATGCACTGATTTCGACCTCAGTCTTCTTTTATCTAAATGGGAAACAATCTTTTTAAACGTAATTTTAAATCATACTTGAAAATTCACAGGTTTACAGTGGAAGAAACAATGTGGACATCACATTAGGAAGACATATTTTCCTGATTAATTTCTGAGATACCCACAACACACTATCCTATCTACTGTTCTGTACACATAACGTAACGTTTTGTAAGTCTGCGTACGAGACCGGAAGTCGGTGATTGTTTTAATGTTCCGTTGATTGCGTTCATGACAGAAAAACGGACATTTAATGATCGACACTTATTTGCTGACAACACATACAGATCTCCTAGAGCTATGTACAGTTACTATTCTACTCTCATGACAAGCATACACAATACAAGCGAAATGTATATCAGTCAACAGACAGAAGACAAATGTAAACTCGTTAACAGTGATAGGAAATCATTAAATAGAACTTTCCAAGTGATGAAAGGAGATGAGCGTAATTGACAGAACGATGTGTCAACACAGATTGCCCAGCTTAAACGAAACATTTCTGGTAGAACGAATATTGTCAAATCTCTGGCTAATCAAATAAGATTCTTTAGTGGTATAAAGGTTACAAAAACAATGGTCAGTAACTAATGAAAACATGTAGTGGGAAGCGATGAGGGAACTTTACATTGTTTACCTAGCAGGACAAGTTAATAAACCCAGACCTTTAGGAGAAACATATGGACTGGGTAGCGAAGGAACTATTGGATATCACCATAGAAGTGACTTTTTAACTGTTGAAAACCTGCTGTCATACCTCACACGACCAGGGTAACAAATAGCATATTCTAGCAGGATAATACAATACTACACACGGCAGTTCACGTCGTAGACGCCCAGAGCAATGGACGTAATCCTTGATTGGACTGCTTGTCCCCTGATTTGTTTCCTGTATATTGTTTCTGGGGTGGATGGGGATACGTGTACACTTTGATACCAGCCTCCATGAAGCAATCTTCGTGACTCGATACGACACAAACTCCTCAAGGCGACATTTGAAGGCTCTTTGCTTCCACACCAAAACGAATAAAAGAATGAGTTCATACCTGTAATGATCTCGATCACAATTTAACGGCAGTTAATTCGGCATTTAACCCTGTTCATCGAAAATACTGGTGGACCGACCTCGATCAAGGTTAAACGGGGGAATGGACCATGGTTAAAATTGACTGAGATGACCTGGGTTTTATAGGTGTACGATACTGAGATGACGACTTGCTTCGATGCACTGAGACAGACCCAAGGCGTCGTGTACCGTGCCCTAACATAAGATGAACGCAGAAAGTATATTCATTCATGAATCAAACTTACCAGAAGTAGAATTAAATTGTACCTCCACATGTGACCACATTATCTGTTTTTCTCTAACAAATGAACCGCACGACAATGGAAGTTACGAAATTTTATATATTTATGGTTCGTGTAGTTCAAGACTCAAACATACCTCTCCCAAAGTAGTTATCGAGAAAATCTACTTCTAAGTGGAAATGGAAATGTGTTCAAATATTTCAAATGGCTCTAAGCACTATGGGACTTAACATCTGAGCTCATCAGTCGACTTAGAACTACTTAAACCTAATTAACCTAAGGACATCACACACATTCATGCCCGAGGCAGGATTCGAACCTGCGAGCGTAGCAGCAGCGTGGTTCCGGACTGAAGCGCCTAGAACCGCTCGGCCTCAACGCCCGGCTGGAAATTTGTCATAAGCTTGTCATAAGCTCTCATGGGACCAAACTGCTGAGGTCATCGGTCCCTAAGCTTACGCACTACTTAATCTAACTTAAACTAACTTACACTAAGAACAACACACACACACACACACACATGCCCGAGGGAGGTCTCGAACCTCCGACGGTGTGAGCCGCGCGAACCGTGACAAGACGCCTCAGACCGCTCAGCTACCCAGTGCGGCTGACTTCTAAGTGTTCCGACCAAGATTAATATGGTAAAATAAGGTAGAATTATCTCGACAAAGAGTGTGGCTCTGTGGTGGCATCCTTTCTCGCTGCCTGTGAGGCCTGGGTTCGGTTCCACGCTCATTCAAATTTTTATACAGAGGTTTATGTTCAGTTAGTATTTAAGTAAAGCGTATATTACAAAAAGATAGGAAAAAATTAATGTTTTTTACTACACGATCGTGATTATAAATCTTTTATAAAAGTGGTAATTTAGAAATTTTATATGCAGCGAAAATGGATTTTTGCGTATAGAAATAAAAAAAGTCCGTTTTACATAAAAATTACAATTAAATGTGTTAATTAGCATATATTTGATAAACTTTATACTTAAATGACGTGGGTATTATAGCTGTACGAAAAAAAAAAACGAAAACAAAATATTTCTTCTTCTATACTGCAGCTGACAGTTGTTTTACGCTCAATAACTGATGCATTTGCACCGACCAATTCGAGAAGTATGTCTATCTCGTACTTCGAAAAAGATGTGCACTTCTTTATTTTTCTGTTTCGCCAGACATAAACGAACAGATTAGTAGCGAGCTCACAATTGATCGTCTAGAAGACATGTATATAGACAGGCGTGTGCCATTTCATATCTGTCAACAACTTGGCAGCCGGCCGATGTGACCGAGCGGTTCTAGGCGCTTCAGTCCGGAACCACGCAGCTGCTGCAGGTTCGAATCCTGCCTCGGGCATGGATGTGTGTGATGTCCTTAGGTTAGTTAGGTTTAAGTAGTTCTAAGTCAAGGGGACTGTTGACCTCTGATGTTAAGTCCCATAGTGCTTAGAGCCATTTGAACCATTTTTTGAACAACTTGGCATCTCTAGGACGCCTTCCCACCCTATACACGGAGTTAGGCACGGTCAAACGCTCGGTTGACTGACGATGGTGTGCTGACCGGCGGATAACGCTGATGCACCGCAGAGACTTTCTAAACGCGGTTCACTTCTAGGCGTTATCACGAGACATCTGTTATCTTGCTTTTTGAGCGAGGCTATTACACTCAGCCAATAAGGGGTAATACCATTATAGAATGTTCAAAAAATCAGTTTTTTAATTGCTTAAAGGACGCTTAAAACATTATAAAATGCGAGGAAAAACGTCTAATCTCTCAAAACAATGGTGGTATTGAATTCCGAGCGCCTCACATGCCCTGAAACGGGCTACCTGTGCCAAATCGATACCCCTGTAGTGTCTGGGTATAGTCAGACGCATTTCAAAATAATAACACGTTAGGCTGACGTTAGCAAGCGTCAGGACGTGTACGAAAAAGACAGTTCTTTCGCTTCGAATCTTTATTTTTGTGTGTAGTATTGACTTTTATAAAATGGTTCAAATGGCTCTGAGCACTATGGGACTTAACTTCTGAGGTCATCAGTCCCCTAGAACTTAGAACTACTTAAACCTAACTAACCTAAGGACTTCACACACATCCATGCCCGATGCAGGATTCGAACCTGCGACCGTAGCGGTCGTGCAGTTCCAGACTGTAGCGCCTAGAACCGCTCGGCCACCCCGGCCGGCTGACTTTTATAGTTTATATGTGATCTAATAATATACAGTTTTGTCTTTCAAATAAGAATGGTGACTTGGGCAAAACTACAAGACATTGACCAGGATTTTGAGGTGGATTGAGCTACAGGATTATAAATTTTTTGCCCTTTTTTCTGTTATTTCTGAGCAAGCAAAATGTGATACGTGCAGTGCAGACATGACGTTGCAAGAACGAAGTCCTCGACGCTTAGGCTTCACAATAATAATTGCTTGTGCAAACTGCCCGGAAGTTGTTATATCAAGCGGAAAGTTTATACGGAACGCTTAGCAAATCAACCGTCGAGTCGTTCTAGAAATGCGCCTGCTTAGAGTAGGAGTAAAGGTAAATGTAAAGTTTTGTGAGTTCATGGAATTGCCACGATAGGTGTTTCAATCGTTCTACGATAAACTAATGGATATGATTTCGATCGCAATGCAACTTTAAAACAGGCCAATCCTGGGATAGCAGATAAATGCTTAGAGTTTTCTAAACGCAGTGTTTTTTCATTTGTTCATGTCTATAACACATTTAAAAACTTCAGAAGCGTTTTAATCGCAAAATGATTTTTCTAAACGGCACGCAGCGTAACTCCAACAATTTTCCAATCTTTTCATTTGAAAATTTTACTATACTTTGAAATAATATTTCTAAGCGAACCACGTTGGGGATTTTCGATTAGTTAATTTAAACAATATTATTAACAAATCCTGCCGTTTTTTGGTGAAAACTGGACGACTGCATTCAAACACTCGCCAATTACACAAAGCCGAACCCTGTGACCGAGCGGTTCTAGGCGCTTCAGTCTGCAACCGCGCGACCGCTATGGTCGCAGGTTCGAATCCTGCCTCGGGCCTGGACGTGTGTGATGTCCTTAGGTTGGTTAGGTTTAAGTAGTTCTAAGTTCTAGGGGACTGATGACCTCAGATGTTAAGTCCCATAATTCTCAGAGCCATCTGAACCAATTATACAAAAATCAATATGTCTAAAATCCCATAAACGTTTCACTAGCTACACTCGTGTAAATTACATAGATTTTTTCTTCCTATTTCCAAATTCAAACTGGCGCCAGTTACAATGCGTGCCAAAGATCGCTTCAGATTCAACATGCCTCAGGAGAATTTCTGCAGTCACCATTTTATAATATTTTCTGAAAAGAAGTTTTTGCAATGTAATTAAATATATGCTCAGTAACTACGTGTATTGAGCAAGCAATAAAGGAAACAAAAGAAAAGTTCGGAGTAGGTATTAAAATCCATGGAGAAGAAATAAAAACTTTGAGGTTCGCCGATGACATTGTAATTCTGTCACAGACAGCAAAGGACTTGGAAGGGCAGTTGAACGGAATGGACAGT
This sequence comes from Schistocerca cancellata, assembly GCF_023864275.1. NCBI lineage: Eukaryota > Metazoa > Arthropoda > Insecta > Orthoptera > Acrididae > Schistocerca > Schistocerca cancellata. The sequence continues at coordinate 486,963,366 of NC_064628.1, forward strand.
GTCTTGAAAGGAGGATATAAGATGAACATCAACAAAAGCAAAACGAGGATAATGGAATGTAGTCGAATTAAGTCGGGTGATGCTGAAGGAATTAGATTAGGAAATGAGACACTTAAAGTAGTAAAGGAGTTTTGCTATTTGGGGAGCAAAATAACAGATGATGGTCGAAGTAGAGAGGATATAAAATGTAGACTGGCAATTGCAAGGAAAGCGTTTCTGAAGAAGAAAAAATTGTTAACATCGAGTACAGATTTAAATGTCAGGAAGTCGTTTCTGAAAGTATTTGTGTGGAGTGTAGCCATGTCTGGAAGTGAAACGTGGACGATAAATAGTTTAGACAAGAATAGAATAGAAGTTTTCGAAATGTGGTGCTACAGAAGAATGCTGAAGATTAGATGGGTAGTATTGGGGAGAAGAGAAGTTTGTGGCACAACTTGACCAGAAGAAGGGATCGGTTGGTAGGACATGTTCTGAGGCATCAATGGATCACAAATTTAGCACTGGAGGGCAGCGTGGAAGCAGATTCAGAAGGATGTAGGCTGCAGTAAGTACTGGGAGATGAAGAAGCTTGCACAGGATAGAGTAGCATGGAGAGCTGCATCAAACCAGTCTCAGGACTGAAGACCAGAACAACAACTACTACCCCAATTACTATTTCTCTGTCACTTTTTCTTACGCCCCCAAAAAAAAACTGTCAAGGTAACTCTTTTTTAGGCCGTTACAATGGTGCGACCTGTCAATCACGTAATGTCCGTTAAGTGACGAACTTGGCGAAAAGGTTTGAAAAACACTGGGATGGTGGTTCGTGGCGTGGAACACTTCCACTTCCGTGAGGACAGACGGTGTTGTTAGCGGAAAACGAGTGCTTCGCATTTCGAGGATACTGGCGGCTGGTCGCCCCGTTACCACGGTACAGCAAGCAAGCACTCCGTGAATGGGTGGCGCACCCGCAGCGGGCGAGGCGGCTCGTGGCGAAACCGCGCCGCCGCCGCTGCTCGGCGCCCGCGTCCGGCCTTGCCGGCCGGCCGGCGGATGTTCCGAGAGAGGGCGGCCGTGTAGCCATTAACGGCGCCCGATAAACACGGCGGCCTCCCGTGCAGCGCCGCGCGCCGCGCCTCCGCTGCCCCGCTGCTACAATTACGCTACTCTCTGCCCCGCAACACGCGCCCGTCGGTGTTTTGCGTAAGTGCCCTGGCTCGTACCGCGTCGGGCGCTCGCGTGACGGCTTCAACACAGCGGTTACTAACAGCCCGAAGAAAAACGCCTTTGTAATTAAAATATCTGGGGCTAACACTCGACCGGCAATTAGTACGGAAAAGACACCAACTAACCATCCAACAGAAATCCCTCAATAGGCTGAAACTACTAAACGACCAAACAAGAGGACTGCACCTTTCCACAGTCCTCCACATCTATTGCTATGCATGAGACAACATGGGTGCCTAATATGTTCCCAAAGCTCCGTGCATAGAGATGGGATTTTGAAGTGTTCATATCTAGGGTTCTATTGCTGATAAGAAGGTGGTGGCCAAGTATTTTGGTTAGCCTTCGAACTAGGAACCATTTATATATCCAACAGAAGGATCGTCTTAGTGCCACTGTCCTACAGTAGAGTGTCAAAGTATGAACACTACAGACTTCCTCCGTGTAGTGTCCCTTTTGCAATATTCGCCATTGTCGAGGTGAAACATAAATAAAAATGACTGTATGTGACTCAAAATGAACTGCAAACATCGATTTATCTGCGAAAGGTAGTAACACTAACTGTAAAAATATACAATATAGATCGATAGGTGCAGAAAAGACATTATTTTTATTGTATGAGATTATAATGTGTAAGTAATTGAAAGTATTATTATCTTTGTAAGAGTATAAAACACAAAGCAATGCTCATTCTTCTGTCTAGTCTGTTTTGTTCTGTTCGTTCTGGTGTTAGCTGGAATAAGGTACGCAAGCTATTGTGCTGCGCTAGCATTTGTTTCTATCGTAACGTAATTGCAAATATTTAATGGTGTAAACTGTGCCCTAGTAAGAATACATTAGTATAAAGTGATCTCCGTGTGTTATTTCAAGAACCTACGCCACATTTATCTTATGAAAAGAATATTTAATGAAAATTATTTAGCATGTTTCCAGCTGCTGCGGAGCGAGTAACAGTGATCTCTGACTGTTAACAATTAGCCGCCATTACACGTTACATTTAAAAATGTTTTTTCACAGCTCAATGTCTGATAGCCGGAGCGGAAGAAATTATGTAAAAATATTCAGTGAGATTAATTGAAGGAATCCACTGAAATAATTTTATTAAAACTTGTCTATTTTCTGTGATAGTAATAATTTCAGATCAGTGAACTGGAGCTGCGTAGTACTACGCTACTGCATTTACAGTAATTTGTAGGGAGCCTGGCGCTCGATAAAACCAGATATAATACGTAATTGGCAACCTACGAAATTCATTATTTTGCTTATTATATCTCTTTTGTATTTTTTGAAAGCTAAACGTAAACACTAACTTCACTAAAAATCAGTAACAGATCACGATAAATCAACGGACAAACAAATTTACTAGGAGAGTGTTTCCTCTAAATAAATAGTTACATTTTTTGAGAGATATAATATCCTGCTGAGGCTTATGATATAAATCGGTTGGTTCTTTTTGTATCTGATTTGATGTACGGTCGGCTTGATCTGACTTACTGGCACAACATTAGTTCATGGGAGGTTGCTCGGAAAACACCACAAAAGACCTTTTCGCTATAATTTCGCCGTCACTAGCGGCCCAAAAGCCAGCTGAGGATTCCAAGACGACTATGCACTGCAAATAGCTGAAAGTCTTACGATATATTCCTAAGATCCTGATCTGGAACATCTTTGAAAAATTTCTTCCCATCTTTATCTCTTTTTCGAGAGAGAGAGGTTCAAAATTACCCTACTTGTGCATGTAAAATACGCAAGTAAAATCCGGTGTGAGACGAAAACGTAGATTGTAAAGTGACTTAGTATAGAGAAATATGCTGCAGAGTGTCTCCGTTATTATCTGAGAATCCCATTTTGTAGTACTTAAGCATATGCATAATTTCTTTGCACGTAAAATCCGGTCTGAGGTGTAAAATTAGTTTCAATTTGTTTCATTTTTATACAATAAACTACCTAATTTTTGCTGGCCAATACATTTATTTTTATGTGAGTTATGCGCCCTGCTGCAGCACGAAATAGAAGGGCACCAGCGAAAAAATGCTCCTATCGCACCACGAGAAATATGAATGTGTTCCTTTTTATTTAAAAGATTGAAACTACAAAGTGGGGTGCCAGCTGCCTCATTTTACTTTCCTCACCACCTTTAAAAATTTTCCCAAAAATTGTACCATAGGAACAAATTTCCAACTTTTTTAGGCAGAGAGAAAAGAAGTACACAAAGTAATAAATATTGGTTGTGTTATAGAGAGAGCGGAGGAGACAATGGCAGTGTAACAGAAAGGATACAGTGGCAGCGGAACATAATAATCGACAGTGACAGAACAGTTGTGGGGAAAAAAAGAAGAGGACAGTGCCTGGGGCGGGAGGGGGGGGGAGGGGAGGGACACAGGGAGGAATAAAGAGAGAGAGAGAAAGTGGTAGTGGATGAGAGCCAGCGACAATGAGAGACAATGAGCAGAGACAGCAGCAGTAAGAATGAAGGAATGGAATATTAGCAATAAGAGAGAGTAAGCGGGAGATAGTGACAGTGAGAGGGGACAGTAGAAATAGGCTGCTACACAGGAGACACCGCAGAGAGCCGCAAAGAGATAATGGCAAAGAGTTGGGCTGAATGAATGGGTGAGAAAGGGCAACTGGGAGTGGATGGATGTGAGTGACTTATATGATGGACTAATGAGCGTTGTGAGTGAGTTTTCAGTTAGGGGTGCTTCTGGGAGTTTGAGTTGAGTTGCATGTCAAAAAAAGCGAGAACATATCGCGTGCCAAAGTGTTCGGTAAAATTTTTAAAGGTGCTGAGGAAGATAAATTAGGCAGCTCGTACCCCATTTTTCAGTCATAGTGTTTTAAATAAATAGGAACATATGCACATTTTTTGTTCTTCTATAGGAGCGTTTTTCTGCTGGTATATTACGGATCCGACCAATCCTTCGATATGCCAATGTAGCATAGTTTCCCGTTCCTTCAAATTTTTTTAAGCTCTAGAAATCCTATAATACAATGCGTTCAGCCTAGAGTTTCGGATTCGCTTACCTTGCCCTACACGAGACTGTTAAAAATTCCCCCTCTTCTACTCCATACTGAGCATCTACGAGTGTCCCACTTGACACTAACCACCTTATAGTCCCCGCCCCCCCTCCCCCTCTTCGATCCTATGTAGCTTTCTTCCGCGCCTGTATCAACACATTCTCCCGATACTACACTTAAATACTCGTCACATCTTCTCCCAAGAAAAATAATTACCTCCCCTTACACGAGCTTCCTCTCACCGTTTTGATTCATACTGAGAGGAGAGGGGGGGGGGGTATAGGGCACGACTAGGGCATCAATATATGTAAGACGCAACTTTCAACTGTTCTCGAGAAAATCGAATATGTACGGATTAGGCCTGCTTATGTACTTTGTATGGTCGCTCGCACTGAAGGAGCCGCAGTTGAGAGACGCTGGCACGGTAGCTCAGCGTGTTCGGTCAGAAGGTTTAGCTACCCTCTGTAATAAAAAAAAAAACTGAGTGAATGGATCAATGAACAACAACCTGAACGAGTGCTATCGGACGTCCGCGAAGAACAAAATCAACGAACAATATAATGGAAAAGGAGGGGAAAAAAGTGGTTAGTTTCATATGAGTGCGGTTCCTGGATCGAATCTGGCTACCGATACACCCTTTTTATTCATTTCCACTTTATTCTACCGACTGGCAGTATTAAGGCAATCCATACCAAATGTACTCTACTGATGAAGTCTCGAGACAATTATTTTTAAGACTATAAAACTGCGTGTAATGAACAGAATAGGGCTGTAGCTTCTGGAGAAGACACCATAAAAATTCAATCAATCGTCTGCGCCAATATTCGGTTACATAGTTCGATATACATGGTGACACAGAATAACGGGAATTTTTGAAATGAGTGGTGGCAGCCATCGACAGGTGGCACGGCAGCACTGCGGGGTCGTGATAGTTAGCGAGTAAACAGTCTGCCATTTCAGAAATCATGGATCAGTGGGACGGACAACTGCGTGCGTTAGCCATAAAAATGTTTTATAAAAACAATGACAGTTTGGTATCGGCGCAGAGGAAGTCTCGACGTATTTATAATTTAGGACATCATGATGCCGTTCCGTCGAAACACGCATAAAATGTTGATTTAGTAACTTTGAAGAGACTGGACCTGCTCTCAAGAAGAAAGCAACAGGACGATCAAGAAGTGTGCGTTCTCCAGCAAAATTAATGTTGAAACTTCCTGGCAGATTAAAACTGTGTGCCATACCGAGACTCGAACTCGGGACCTTTGCCTTGTACTGGCGCAATTAAAGCTGTGTGGACGGGTAGTGAGTCGTGCTTGAGTAGCTCAGTTGGTTGAGCACTTGCCCGAGTAAGGCAAAGGTCCCGAGTTCGAGTCTCGGTCCGACACGGATCTAAAATTTCACCCGTACAAACTACAGATGGTGCAACAATTGAAGGACAATGATTTCCGGTTACGACAAGGATTCTGTTAACAAATGATAACAAAAATAAACAATGACGGTGAATTTCTAAACGAGTTGTGGATGTCAGATAAGGTACATTTTCATCTCACAGATAATGTGAATAAACAGAACTACCGTTACTGGACAAACACAAATCCTAATGACGTTCATGAGCTGTCTTTACACGCTAGTGATGTGGCTGTATTGTGTGGTGTTTCATGACATGGTATTATAGGACCGTATTTTTTCACAAATGAACAGGGAAACACAGTTACTGCCAATGCCGATCGTTACGTGGAGATGTTACGAACTTTCGTTACACCTGCATTGAACAACTTTCCAAACGTTCAAGAAGCCTGGTTTTAACAGGACGGAGCGACAGCACACACTGTACGGCAATCAATGGCATGCGTGCGAGAATTGTTTGGCAACCGTGTGGTTCCACGATTCGGTAACATTCGCTGGACCCCTAGATCGCCAGATTTATCCGTTTGTGAATTTTTCTTGTGGGATTACCTCAAGAGCAAAGTCTACGCATCTCGACCAAGAACCCTGGATGAGTTAAAACAGAGAATATGGGATGCAATTCATAGTATCCCAGCTGAGATGTTGCAGCGGTCAGTGAGGAATCTCAACAGTAGATTTCAAGAATTTATTCGTACAGGAGGACGCCCTCTAAAGGACGTAATTTTTAAAAAATGATAAAAGCCATCAATGTTCCGTAAAAGACAGAGTTGTAAGGTTTCAGTTACTAAGAATGCAATTTTTTTCCTTCACAACTTCTAATTTATTGGATTGTGGAAATGTTCCTGTTTATCTGTGTCACTCTGTACTTGGTACGCCACTACCGTGTGACATTCGAGAACCGTTTATGAATGTAAACTAAGTCGGATTTGTAATAGACAGACACAATGAAAAAAATCACGCACATGAAAAAATACTGCGCTAATCACAAACGCTGTATGTCGCATTAATGATGGTTTTCTATAGTTCTACGATCAGCATCATTCTGATTCGTGCAGTGGTCAACAGGTTACATATTATACTTGTCAAGAATGTAGATACCATAATATAAATGTAATGGCTATATTGATTTTTTTGAAAGTTGTCGTGTATCCTTCTTTTATTTCTAGTCTCCTTACGAAAAAGGTTTTCTCTTTTTTTCAGGAGAAATGCTGTGTAAAGAATAAAATAATCATTAAATACTGTTATTAGAATTACAAGGGAATGAAAAACAGTACAAGCAGCGAGATTCGATTGAGATACTTCCCAGGTTATGAAACTAGGCGCTTACCCCTTCGGCTGTATAAAAGCATTCCTAAAATTTTAAAAATCCAGATCTACCAAGAATCCGCCTCACCTCCGCTTGTCAGGAGGGCTCCTGTCCTGACGGGAGGGCTCCTGTCGTCACCACCCTGTAGCCACATCCTTACACTTCGTTCGCAACCTCTCTATCATTGTCCAATTAAATCCCACAACCAAACATCCACCCACATACCACTCATAATTCACACTACCCGAATATCACGAATCCGGTTATACCCTTACCCTTGTCTACATAAACGCACTTCTTCATTCTTCTCCATGTAAATGCTTTAAACAGTCAGCTTCCGCATCTCAGGGTCTGTGTTTTATACTTCATTTCACTTTATAAGAACTACATAATAATTTAACCGTATTTACTGTTTGGCTGAAGAGCTACAGACTGTAATAGCTGATAGCCAACGCATTCGGATGTGGGGCCAGGAGATGAAATAATAATGAAGCAAAAAATAACGTTGTAACCTAATTCTAGTACATGTCATGTATTCTAGCAATAGTATGCGTTAGCAGTACGTACAAAGGAACCATTGGTGGATGGCATTACCTAATTGTGATTGTAAACTTGTTGCTTGCTGGAGCTTGTCTCGAGGTCTTCGGTCGACGTTCATTTAGTGGCATTAAACGACAAAGTGCCAACAAGCAAGACGTTCACAAGTGGCACCTCAGCAATTTCGTAGTTGGCTATTAAATTTAAATCATCAAAATAAAAAATTAAAATTTATGAATGTAGTTGGTTCTTTCTGATACTATCGCGGACAAAACCGTCTTCATTTATTAACTTCAGAACCGACATCCTATAACATCGTAAGCTGTTCTGAAAGGTATTTATAAATAAGCGCAGGCTTTCCGTCACATGCAATGTTACAACCCAGGTTGCGGTAACAGCAACAATAATGTCATCAAATGGAACACAGTGTCAAAATGTGCACTGGTAACGGTAAAGGGCGTACACATGCTAGTCGACATTTTGACACTGTGTTCCTTTTCTAACTTCTTTGTACTTCATCGTTGTTGTTAGGAGCAGCACTGCTGGGAAGTGGCCTTCGACCGAAATCACTCACTCGCTTAATGAAGAATACTTTAAACAACAGCTTACATTACTTCTTAAAGTCACTTCTAAAGTTTACCGAAGCTGTGGAACGGAACGAACAGAAAATATTTAGTTTATTAACATTGTCAGATTATCTGTTTCGATACACATAAGGCAAAGCATACTAATGAAGACGTACAGGATACGTTGGTAAATCTGATAGCAAGAGAATTTTTAGTTTTCTGAAACGTGATCAGAAAGATACAGAGCTATCAGTTCACAAATGTCAAATCTGCCATAAAACGTCTGCACAGAATTTGCAAAACATTTTCAGTTTCTAGATCGGCATTTTAAAAAAGGTTATTTTCTACGTAAAAACACTGAACTGTTCAGACTGTTAAAAGGATCTCTTCGTGTGCTTCAATGCGCAGCTTGCGAGACAGGGAAGTGAGCCAGATCGAATCGAATTCAAGCGATGACTACAAGTTACAGTTTGCCTTGTCACCGGACGGCTTGCAAGTGGTTTTTAGACAGTTTCCCCACTCGTTTTGGTAAATGTTGGGTTGGTCTCGAATCTCCACCTCAGAAAATACGATAAACAAAGAGTTGAAGTGTGATAAGGGAAAAAAAAACAGTTCACAAAAATTTGGAAATTTGTGGTAAGGTCTTATGGGACCAAACTGCTGAGGTCATCGGTTCCTAAGCTTACACACTACTTAATCTAACTTGTGCTACGGACAACACATCCACACTCATGCCCGAGGGGAACTCGAAACTCCGACGGGGTGAAAGCACGCGAGCCGTGACAATGCACCCAAGACCACTCGGTTAACAGTTCAGACGATTCACAGAAAGATGCCGCACAGGACTTCCTTCCTTAGCTCAGCTCATAGCTGTGGCGACAGTGGGGCATTCGGCCCCAAAGTTAAAGAAAATATATTTGTTACATCACGGAAACAGCTGATGCCGTCGGGAGAGAGAGAGAGAGAGAGAGAGAGAGAGAGAGAGAGAGAGAGAGACTGACTATTAAAAGAAGACTGCAAGATACCAACTTCTATGTCCACACCACGCAGTAAAAAATACAAATTTCTCGAATGTTGCTGCGCACCGTCCCCCTTTCCGCACACTTTTACCTTCCCTCACATGGATCCTTTACCATTTCATCCAGTTCACATCCCTCCTCACCCACATCAAATACCTCCGCACCTCCTACATTATTCACAAACTAGATTCCCTTTTGATTACTTACCATGATATGCTGTAGCGCCTTTACAAACACATTCCACCGTCCCCATGCCTCCCTAGGCTATAGAACCTACTCCAACGAAACTTCAACCAACTCCGTCTCTCAGACAATGAGATCCGCCCATACATTATACGTCGTACCAACTTTAACTCTAACCACCTGTCCCTCTCTATATCTGGGCCCCTCTCTTCTTTTTCCGCTCCATGCATGCCCATCGCTTTCCTCCTGCAACCACTACTCCACCCATCACCAAACTCCTTCTCACTCTTTGTCTTTTCCACCCTTCTGTATTCCCACCTTCATCTCCACAGTTTTCCTGATTGACCTCTATCTTTTCTATCCGCACCAATTAACTCTACGGAACATATTATCTTCTTCGGAAACACTTCTCACTTAGTGCAGGTCTTCCAGATTTTACGTGGAAGTGCAGTGATTCAGTACTTCTCTCAGAAGAATTTCGCCATTCTGCGACGTGTTTTTAGAATGTACATATTGTTGTTTTTTAGGTGTCCGTATTTGGTTTTTCACTTATATTTTTTCACATTCTTGCTATATTTTTCAATTCCCTTGACCGTAGAGTGGAATATTATACCGCTACAGCTGACATCCATATGAAGCGAGAGGGACGAAACAACAATAAAGGATAAAAAATCAAATCTTGTTTATCGAAATACTCGATTATCTTCCTCCACCCCCCTATCCCCCTCCACCACCAGTTACCAATCCCTTACGGGATATTATGAGGGGAGAAAGAGCGTTGATTCAGTTCTGCGTAAGTCAGACTCATTTCACTGTTGTACTCATTACGAAAGAGACATTTCCGAGAAAGGAGTAAATGATACGTTTTACGTGCTCATTTTAAGTGTTCAAGTAAGGTAACTTTGAGCCTTTTTATTTCGGAAACGGATGAAGATACGAAGAAAATTCGAAATCGAGATTTTGGAAATACATCGTAAAAATTGTAGCCAAGTGCTGTACATAACCGTGTGGGGCTCCGCAGCTGGGTTTTGATAGAAAAAACAAGTTTTTTTGGAGGTGGGGGTTCTCAATAACGGATAAATATTTTTTTAAAACAGAAAGATGACTCCTCTGGATAAATACCTGGAGAATATACCGTTGAGACTTGAGGGATCTGATGTGGTTATGTATTATTTCGAGTTCGTGTCATGCCGGATTTTACATGTAGTGGTAGTAGGGTAATTTTGAACCTCTGTATCAAGAAAATTTTCAAGGAACAATCGTACAAATTTGAGCCATTTGCTGTGCCTAGCCATCTTGGACTCCTTGGCTGGATTTTGATCGGCTAGGACGACGAAAATACAGTAGAATAATTCTTTTTGCTCCTTTTTCCGAGGAACCGCCCTTGAATTAATGGCGCCTCCATACCTCCCACCAAGCCCACCACAGACCACATCAAATCCAAAAAGAATCAACCGATTTTCTCCATTTTCCTAAGCAGGGGGAAGTGTGTTCAAAATGGTTCAAATGGCTCTGAGCACTATGGGACTTAACATCTGAGGTCATGTCCCCTAGAACTTAGAACTACTTAAACCTAACTCAACTAAGGACATCACACACATCCATGACCGAGGCAGGATTCGAACCTGCGACCGTAGCGGTCGCGGGCTCCAGACTGAAGCGCCTAGAACCGCTCGGCCACACTGGCCGGCAAGGGAAGTGTGTAATGTTCATATTTCGAATCTGTACTGTAGGGTAGTGACAGCGAGACGATCCTTCTGTTGAGTATTCATATGGCCCCTAGTCCGAGGGCTATCCAAAATACTTGAGCCTATCTTGTTAACACCAAAAGAACCCGAGACATGAGCACCGTTAAATCACCTTTTTATGCGCGGCGTTTTGGAACATACTAGGTTCGCATGCTTTTGTATGCGTACCATTATCTCTTCGCCGGCCGGGGTGGCCGAGCGGTTCTAGGCGCCGCGGTCGCAGGTTCGATTCCTGCCTCGGGCATGGATGTGTGTGCTATCATTAGGTTAGTTAGGTTTAAGTAGTTCTAAGTCTAGGGGACTGATGACCTCAGAAGTTAAGTCCCATGGTGCTCAGAGCCATTTGAACCATAATCTCTTCCACTTCCTTCACACTCTGGAGCGAGAGAGTCCAGAAGCAGCTCCGAGGTGGCCATATGAGACTCACCGCTTGCAAAGCGGCTGTATAGGTTTCGGCGGCGCCCGAAACACCTGTTGGGGCAGCAGGTCATACCGCGGCTGGGCGCGTACAAGCGCGGCCGCTGCTGCCGCGGACCACCCCGGCGGGCGGCACACACAGTGCTTGTATGTAGGTGAGGCGGCCGCGGCGCGTGCGCGCTGATGGCCGTGTCCCGCGCCCCGTGTTCCGGCCGGCGACACGGTTCCCCACTCAGGGCGCGGGCCGGGCCGCTATCTCCGTACACGGGGGCCGGCCGACGCGCTTCCTAAATCACGGCCCACCTGCCCGCCGCCGCCGCCGGCCCATTGTATCAGCCGTTTGTCGGCCTAAATCACGGAGCGTTGCCTCGCGACGGCGCAGGCGCGCGCCGCTCCGCCGCTGCCGCGGAATGTAGGAATACCGCCGCGTTTCCCCGGCACAAACTGTACGTGTTATTCCTGACGCCTTGTTGCACAACGCAGGTGACGAAACGAAAGGCAAAACAGTATGATCACGTGCCTAATACAGTCTCTGACATCCAGACCAGCTAGTGCCCTTTGCGTATAAATACTGCGTCGTCGTCAGTGGGATATCATATAATTTCTCGTGCAGAAACCGCTCCAGTTCATTGACATCCTAACGAAAGACCTGAAGATAATGGGCGAATATTTCCGTAAGTGGAGACTTCAACAAAATGCTTCCAAAACAGAAGTTAGTTGCTCCCATCTCAACAACAAACTCGCTTCAATTGTGCTACATCTTGTAGCGAGGGCCCAATCGTCAGCATACCCGAACTTTCTTGATTGTGTTTCCGGCAGTTCTGCAATACAGCGGCTAAACAGCAGTGGTGCGAGCACTAATCCTTGTGGTAAGCCATTCTTTATTTTTTTTTTTTTTTTTTTTTTTGGTGGAGCTGTAGTCAGTTCCCATACTTATTTGGAACACCCTATCATTGAGCAAGCTGTCTATTAAGCGTGCTATAGATTTGCAAGGAATTACTAGGAGAATTTTGTACATAATGGCTTCTCTCCACACAGCTTACGACACTGTGTGGAGAGAAGGCATCATGTACAAAATTCTCCTAGTATTTCCTTGCAAATTTATAGCACGCTTAATAGACAGCTTGCTCATTGATAGGGTGTTCCAAATAAGTATGGAAGTATGGGAACTGACTACAGCTCCATAAAAAAACTCTAAAGAATGGCTTACCACAAGGATCAGTGCTCGCACCACTGCTGTTTAGCCTCTATATTGTAAACCTGCCGGAAACACAATCAACAAAGTTCGGGTATGCTGACGATTGGGCCCTTGCTACAAGATGTAGCACAGCTGAAGAATCTGAGCTGAGGACATCCTAACGAAAGACCTGAAGATAATGGGCGAATATTTCCGTAAGGGGAGACTTCAACCAAATGCAACAGAGGTTGGTTGCTTCCATCTCAACAACGAACTCGCTGGAAAGGAATTCAACATTCGATTTGAAAACACCATTCTCAGGTACAATAAAACTCCAAAGTACTTGGGCATGACGCTGGACAGAACACTATCTTTTAACCCTTTCATGAGCCATGGGAAACATGCTTCCGCCGGCCGCGGTGGTCTCGCGGTTCTAGGCGCGCAGTCCGGAACCGCGCGACTGCTACGGTCGCAGGTTCGAATCCTGCCTCGGGCATGGATGTGCGTGATGTCTTTAGGTTAGTTAGGTTTACGTAGTTCTAAGTTCTAGGGGACTGATGACCACAGCTGTTAAGTCCCATAGTGCTCAGAGCCAAACATGCTTCCCACTACAATGAACTCGCTCCTAGTCCCGTGGGATTCACAGTTCCCACCTCTATACGGTGCTACCACCTAGTGAACAGTATAGGGTACTACTTCCAATCGGAAGTTCCCGCCGTTTTTGCCGTACCTTCGCGCAGAGGCATTGTATAGCTGAGTGTTGCTCTGTAGAGGAGCCTTTCAGTGCTGTTTGCGTGACATTTTGTGATTTTTTCCTCAGAGCTATAGTGTAAGGTAAATACTTTTGATTTACCCAAATTTATGAAGGAAAACGTAAAACTGGAACGAGGAGAATTCCAGTTTGAAACAAAAGGAGCCATTTCTGCAGTAAAATGGATGGATAACCGTCCAGTCATTTTCCTGTCCTCAATTCATCAACCATGAGAAACATCCACAGTGAAAAGGAAAAACAAGGATGGCACTAGTACAGAGATTTCTTGTACTGAAGTTGTGGCAGAATACAACAAAATAATGGGTGGTGTCGATAAGTTTGATCAACTACGAGAAAGGTATGCTATTGGCAGACATTCTGTAAAATGGTGGCACAGAATATTTTATTTCCTGGTGGACGTTGCTGCAGTGAACAGTTTTATCCTGTGGAAAATAAGCAAAAGAGAAAGTGGACAACATGATCAGCTCACATACAGGATCCATCTAGCCAGACAATTGATCGCTGGCTTCTCCTCCCAAAAAAAGGCGTGGACAAGGCGTCTTTCTGGCAAAAAGGGGTAAAGTACCTGAAGATTTTCGTCATGTGGCTGTAGGAGAGCATCAACCCATTTTAGGAGAAACCTACTGGACATGCCGTCATTGTAGTGCCAAAGCTGAGGAAAAGAGCACTCGCTGTGTTTGTACATATTGTCAAATACCACTTTGCATAGCCCATGTTTCAGAAAATTTCATGGCAAGTAATTGTGAACAATCACTGTAACACGAGAAGTAAATTTTTCAAATAAATACGACATATATTGAAAAAGTTTTTTTTTTCATTTAACTCCAAGGAAGGGTAGTGGGAAGACTATTTCCCACCTAGCTGTCTGACTTCACTTTCACAGTTGGAGCAAATTTGATATTCTGTATGATAAATATACCTATATTTTAACTACTATTTGCTCTCCATACATTAAAAAAGACTGCTCAATAATTTTGCCCACGAAAGGTTTAAAGAGCACCTACCAAAGACTGCCGAAAAATGAAAGACAAGAAACAACATTATTTAAAAGCTCTGTGGTACTACCTGGGGAGCAATGGGATCCACTCTCCGCACCTCTGCTTTAGCAATTGTATTCTCGGCTGCCGAATACTGTGCTCCGACTTGGCTAAGCAGCCCACATGTAAAAAAAGTGATGTCCAGTTGAATAACACTCTAAGGATGATTTCTGTAGTAATTAAACCGACTCTAACGCAACGGCTCTCAATATTAAGCCACATCCCGCCGCCACACCTGCGACGTACTGATGCCCTTGTACTGGAATACATAAACATCATGAGAAATCAAAGCCTGCCAATCCACCAAGACATTGAGGCTGCAAACACTAATAGGCTTCGATCTAGGAACCCGCCAACAAGAACAGGAAGGACCTGTGTACGAGAAGATTTCAATATCACAAACGCATGGTCTGAAAAATGGAACGCATGGCAAAACCATAACATGCATTGCATCACACAAAAGCCATGTGGTTTTGACCTGCCACGCAAAACGTGGTCCACTCTAAATAGGATTCGAACTCGTCATGGCAGACGTGCTTACTCCCTGTATAGATGGGTTAAAATATCATCCCCTCAGTGTCACTGCGGAGAAAATCAGACCATCAGCCACAATGCTGAAGAGTGTTCCAGAAGAGTCTATAATGGGATCCCCCACGACTTCCTGCTCGCAACTCCAGAGTCGATAGATTACATTAATAGACTTGATGTTTGTTCCTAATCCTGTTATGTTAGTGATGTTTGTTTGCAATTATTAACGTTTGTTATATTAGTAATTTGTCTGTTTCTTTCTTATATGTCTGTATTTCCATACGATAAATAAACAAATAGTTCATTGACGGTCGCTGAAGGAGGAAATCGCTCCATGTAATTTCCGACCCCAGATTTCAGCAGCTCGATACCTGTAAGATTGGTAAAGACGTGTCTTTTCATCCTCACGCAAATCGAGAAAGTCTTTTTCCCCGTGTCAGAGAGGAAACTTACCGTTTGCGAACTGTAAGTGTCCGTGGTGGTCTAAGGCTTGGAGCGGTAGACTTCGGCTCTGGAGCCCCTGGGGTCCTCCGCGCATAGAACGGGGTCTTTTCCTCGTTCCATTCGCTCCAGAACGTCTCCAGGTCCAGTCGGCCTGCTATCAAACGAGTAACGGAGATCTTTCCTGGCCTCAAAAGGCGGCCGGCACGACGGAATCGCCAGCCTTCCCCTCCTAGTGCCTCGTGGAAGAAATGCTGTACTCTACCTAAAGTCAAGCCAGTAGCCAAGTCACGGACTTCTGCCACAGGCTTCACTTTTTAACTGTGAATGAACATAACTTCAAATATTTTCGTGGACAGTTCTCGTTACCCTATTATTTAGTGTAACCTTTGAACAAGACATTATAGAGACCTAAAAAATGCACACACGTTCAAGGGAACCAACAGCCTCTGACAAAGTCGTGTCAAATACAGTAAGTGCTAAACAACTGATATAGACTACAGAGAAACATCGGTAACACGAAATATGTGCGAGAATCAACAGGGAACACATGTAAGCTATGTGATCAAAAGTATCCGGACACCTGGCTGAAAACGACTCACAAGTTCGTGGCGCCCTTCATCGGTAATGCTGGAATTCAATATGGTATTGCCTCACCCTTAGCCTTGATGACAGCTTCGACCCTCGCAGGCATCCCAGACGTGTTCTATAGGATTCAGGTCAGGACTCTGTGCAGGCCAGTCCATTTCAGGGATGTTATTGTCGTGTAACCACTCCGTCACAGGTTGTGCATTATGAACAGGTGCTCGATCGTGTTGAAAGATACAATCGCCATCCTCGAATTGCTCTTCAACAGTTAGAAGCAAGAAGGTGCTTAAGACATTAATGTAGGCCTATGCTGTGATAATGCCACGCAAAACAACAAGGAGTGCAGGCCCCCTCCATGAAAAACACGACCACACCATAATACTACCGCCTCCGAATTTTATTCTTGGTACTACACAAACTGGCAGATGACGTTCTCCGGTCATTCGCCATACCTACACCCTGCCATCGCATTGCCAAATTTTGTTCCATGATTCGTCACCCCACAAAAAGTTTTTCCACTGTTCAATCGTCCAATGTTTACGCTCCATACAGAAAAGAAAAAAAAGGTTCAAATGGCTCTAAGCACTATGGGATTTAACACCTGAGGTCATCAGTCCCCTAGAACTTAGAACTACTTTAACTGACCAACCTAAGGACATCATATACATCCATGCCCAAGGCAGGATTCGAACCTGCGACCGTAGCGATCGCGCAGTTCCGGACTGAAGCGCCTAGAACCGCTCGGCCGCACCGGCCAGCAAATAAGAAAAAGACAGTCGATAGTAATCTTCGTATTTCCTTACCCGCGCTTGTGCTCCGTTTATAATGACCTCGCAGTCGACGGGACATTAACCCCTAACCTCTCTTCCGTAACTAACACAGCTTTTTCTTTGACGTCAAAGTACTCTATAAGCTGGAAGTACTGAATTTTCCATCATGCTGTGCAACGAAACTTGCTTCATTTATACACCGCAAACAAAAGCTGCAGGTTAACAGAAAGACTCTGTCTTCCTACGACTAGCATGGGAGATACGGCTACAGGGAGTAACTTCGCAAATAAGTTTATCGGACAAAAAATTAGTCGCCTCAGTGCGCACGCTCAAATGAATCGTTAGGTCTTCACAAACGGCGCAGCGATGGAGTCTTGGGCTCAACCGCGCGTGCACTGTCCCTACGTGAGCATGAGAAAGTGGCGATCAGTAAGACATTTATGTTTCAAGCGGACATTGATGCAAACATGGGTAAATGTAAGGACTTAACAGAGTGGAGAAAAGGAGAGATGATGTCTGGCCGTGCCATGGCCATACGGTGAGTGAAGTTTGCTGGATTTGTTGGTGCTTTGCAGTGGACTGCTCAACGTTTCTACACTCCTGGAAATGGAAAAAAGAACACATTGACACCGGTGTGTCAGACCCACCATACTTGCTCAGGACACTGCGAGAGGGCTGTACAAGCAATGATCACACGCACGGCACAGCGGACACACCAGGAACCGCGGTGTTGGCTGTCGAATGGCGCTAGCTGCGCAGCATTTGTGCACCGCCGCCGTCAATGTCAGCCAGTTTGCCGTGGCGTACGGAGCTCCATCGCAGTCTTTAACACTGGTAGCATGCCACGACAGCGTGGACGTGAACCGTATGTGCAGTTGACGGACTTTGAGCGAGGGCGTATAGTGGGCATGCGGGAGGCCGGGTGGACGTACCGCCGAATTGCTCAACACGTGGGGCGTGAGGTCTCCACAGTACATCGATGTTGTCGCCAGTGGTCGGCGGAAGGTGCACGTGCCCGTCGACCTGGGACCGGACCGCAGCGACGCACGGATGCATGCCGAGACCGTAGGATCCTACGCAGTGCCGTAGGGGACCGCACCGCCACTTCCCAGCAAATTAGGGACACTGTTGCTCCTGGGGTATCGGCGAGGACCATTCGCAACCGTCTCCATGAAGCTGGGCTACGGTCCCGCACACCGTTAGGCCGTCTTCCGCTCACGCCCCAACATCGTGCAGCCCGCCTCCAGTGGTGTCGCGACAGGCGTGAATGGAGGGACGAATGGAGACGTGTCGTCTTCAGCGATGAGAGTCGCTTCTGCCTTGGTGCCAATGATGGTCGTATGCGTGTTTGGCGCCGTGCAGGTGAGCGCCACAATCAGGACTGCATACGACCGAGGCACACAGGGCCAACACCCGGCATCATGGTGTGGGGAGCGATCTCCTACACTGGCCGTACACCACTGGTGATCGTCGAGGGGACACTGAATAGTGCACGGTACATCCAAACCGTCATCGAACCCATCGTTCTACCATTCCTAGACCGGCAAGGGAACTTGCTGTTCCAACAGGACAATGCACGTCCGCATGTATCCCGTGCCACCCAACGTGCTCTAGAAGGTGTAAGTCAACTACCCTGGCCAGCAAGATCTCCGGATCTGTCCCCCATTGAGCATGTTTGGGACTGGTTGAAGCGTCGTCTCACGCGGTCTGCACGTCCAGCACGAACGCTGGTCCAACTGAGGCGCCAGGTGGAAATGGCATGGCAAGCTGTTCCACAGGACTACATCCAGCATCTCTATGATCGTCTCCATGGGAGAATAGCAGCCTGCATTGCTGCGAAAGGTGGATATACACTGTACTAGTGCCGACATTGTGCATGCTCTGTTGCCTGTGTCTATGTGCCTGTGGTTCTGTCAGTGTGATCATGTGATGTATCTGACCCCAGGAATGTGTCAATAAAGTTTCCCCTTCCTGGGACAATGAATTCACGGTGTTCTTATTTCAATTTCCAGGAGTGTATAACAAGCGGTGACAACGAAACACGACGTCAGAACTGTGGTCGGTAAAAGCCCTGACTGAGGAGGACAACGCGTTTCACGGTTTGTGAATCAAAATCGCTTCCCAACTCGACAGGAGTTGCTGTAGGCGGTGAATGACGGTCGATCCCCATCTGTTAGCGACATAAAACTGTGGCGGGAAATGCATACAATGAACATTTGGAGTAGGTCACCATGCAAGAGGCAATTGCTCACACAGGCACACAACAACAGCAAAGTTCTTCTGACTGGAAGAATACGTGACGGGTTTTCTGAACACTCCCGCACGCTACTACATCTTCATTGGCGTGCATAATCATCTGATTTGAAACCTATAGATAATCTGTGGGCACGTTGGAACAGCGGATAAAACGCCGGCATCAGCATCTCCGAAATTTGATAGAACTGTGCATTAAAAATCCTCAGCGTGTGTCTTAGCCTGGATGCGACGTACCTGCACAATCGTGTGGATTCGCTTAATAATCAAATGCAGGCATTTACCAAGTTCAGGGGTGGAATTACACAGTATTAAATGCTGTTTGGAATGATTTCTGTGGGTGTGACTAATTTCTTATCCATCCAGTGAGATTACGTGATTGGCTGGATCAATATTTGACTCACAGATCGCAGTACGTCATACTGGACGGTGAATGCTCTGCATAAAGTAAAGTGGCATGGAGTGTGCTCCAAGGCAGCGTAATCACATCTCTAATATCGTAAATAAACAGAACTGATTTATCAGATCGGATCATCAGCGCTATAAAACTGTTCACTTCCGATGCTCTTGTCCAGAGGGAAGTATCGTCAGCGGACGATGCTCATAAGGAAATGGAGATAGAGTTGGAGAAAATTTCGACTTAGTGTAATAAATGGTAGCCCTCTTTAAATGTAGATAAATGAGAGATAAAGCACAAAATAACGAGAAGTAAAATCAGAATATTAACATATGCAGAATTCAGATATTATATCACGCAGTTATGCATATATAAATGTGTTTACTTGAATTTTTTTTAAATATATGAATGGGCTGCAGCATTGGGCACAAAAATTAAACGTTAACTTGTAATATACACACATATATTTATGTATAATGGAAACTAAAATAACATGTTAAACTGTTTTGTACAAAATACACTGAAGAGCCAAAGAAACTGTTATACCTGCCTAATAGTGTGTAGGGGCCACGCGGGCACGGAGAAGTGGCACAGCACGACGTGGCATGGACTTGACTAATGTCTGAAGTAGTGCTGTAGGGAACTGACACCATGAATCCTGCAGGGCTGTCCACAAATCTGTAAGAGTGCGAGCAGGTGGAGATCTCTTCTGAACAGCACCTTGCAAGGTGTCCCAGATATGCTCAATAATGTTCATGTCTGAGGAATTTGGTGGCCACCGGAAGTGTTTAATTCAGAAGAGTGTTCCTCGAGCCATCTGAAGCAATTCTGAACATTTGGGGGGTCGCATTGTCCTGCTGGAGTTGCATAAGTCTGTCTGAATGCACAATGGACATAAATGGATGCAGGTGATCAGAAAGGGTGCTTACGTACATGTCACCTATCAAAGTGGTATCTAGGAATATCAGGTTCCCATATCACTCAACTGAACACGCCCCACACCATTACAGAGCTTCCACAAGCTTGAACAGTCCCCTGTGACATGCAGGGCGTATTCATTCATGAGATTGTCTCCATAGCCGGCCGGAGTGGCCATGCGGTTCTAGGTGCTACAGTCTGGAACCGAGCGACCGCTACGGTCGTAGGTTCGAATCCAGCCTCGGGCATGGATGTGTGAGATGTCCTTAGGTTAGTTAGGTTTAATTAGTTCTAAGTTCTACGCGACTAATGACCTCAGTCACATAGTGCTCAGAGCCATTTGAACCATTTTGTCTCCATACCTGTACAGTCCATCCGATCGATACAATTTGTAACGAGACTCGTGCGACCAGGCAACATGTTTCCCGTCATCAACAATCCAATTTCAATGTTGACGTGACCAGGCTTTGTGTCGTGCAGTCATCAAGGGCACGCGAGTGGGCCTTCGGCTCCGAAAACCCGTATCAGTGATGTTTCGTTGAAGTGTTGGCAAGCTGACACTTGTTGAGGCCCAGCATTGAAATCCGCAGCAATTTGCCAAAGGGTTGCAGTTCTGTCACGTTGAACGACTCTTTGCAGTCGTCGTTAGTCCCATTCTTGTAGGATGTTTTTACGGCCGCAGCGAAGCTGGAGATTTGATGTTTTACGGGATTCCTGCTATTCAAGGTACACTCGTGAAATGGTCGTAAGGGACAACCCCCACTTTATCGCTACCTCGGAGATGTTGTGCTCCATTGTTCGTGCGCCGACTACAACACCAAGTTCAGTCTCACTTTAATCTTGATAACCTGCAACTGCAGCAGCAGTAACCGATCTAACTACTGCAGCAGACACTTGTCTTATATAGGCGTTGCCAACCGCAGCGTCATATTCTGCCTGTTTACATGTCTTTGTATATGAATACGTATGCCTATACCCGTTTCTTCGGCGCTTCAGTGTATATTAATATACATAATCATTTATCTTTTATTTTTGTATCCAGAGCTGCATCCGAATCATATTTTTTTTAAAAATGTAAGAAAAACGTATTCATGTACACTCCTGGAAATTGAAATAAGAACACCGTGAATTCATTGTCCCAGGAAGGGGAAACTTTATTGACACATTCCGGGGGTCAGATACATCACATGATCACACTGACAGAACCACAGGCACATAGACACAGGCAACAGAGCATGCACAATGTCGGCACTAGTACAGTGTATATCCACCTTTCGCAGCAATGCAGGCTGCTATTCTCCCATGGAGTCGATCGTAGAGATGCTGGATGTAGTCCTGTGGAACGGCTTGCCATGCCATTTCCACCTGGCGCCTCAGTTGGACCAGCGTTCGTGCTGGACGTGCAGACCGCGTGAGACGACGCTTCATCCAGTCCCAAACATGCTCGATGGGGGACAGATCCGGAGATCTTGCTGGCCAGGGTAGTTGACTTACACCTTCTAGAGCACGTTGGGTGGCACGGGATACATGCGGACGTGCATTGTCCTGTTGGAACAGCAAGTTCCCTTGCCGGTCTAGGAATGCTAGAACGATGCGTTCGATGACGGTTTGGATGTACCGTGCACTATTCAGTGTCCCCTCGACGATCACCAGTGGTGTACGGCCAGTGTAGGAGATCGCTTCCCACACCATGATGCCGGGTGTTGGCCCTGTGTGCCTCGGTCGTATGCAGTCCTGATTGTGGCGCTCACCCGCACGGCGCCAAACACGCATACGACCATCATTGGCACCAAGGCAGAAGCGACTCTCATCGCTGAAGACGACACGTCTCCATTCGTCCCTCCATTCACGCCTGTCGCGACACCACTGGAGGCGGGCTGCACGATGTTGGGGCGTGAGCGGAAGACGGCCTAACGGTGTGCGGGACCGTAGCCCAGCTTCATGGAGACGGTTGCGAATGGTCCTCGCCGATACCCCAGGAGCAACAGTGTCCCTAATTTGCTGGGAAGTGACGGTGCGGTCCCCTACGGCACTGCGTAGGATCCTACGGTCTTGGCGTGCATCCGTGCGTCGCTGCGGTCCGGTCCCAGGTCGACGGGCACGTGCACCTTCCGCCGACCACTGGCGACAACATCGATGTACTGTGGAGACCTCACGCCCCACGTGTTGAGCAATTCGGCGGTACGTCCACCCGGCCTCCCGCATGCCCACTATACGCCCTCGCTCAAAGTCCGTCAACTGCACATACGGTTCACGTCCACGCTGTCGCGGCATGCTACCAGTGTTAAAGACTGCGATGGAGCTCCGTATGCCACGGCAAACTGGCTGACACTGACGGCGGCGGTGCACAAATGCTGCGCAGCTAGCGCCATTCGACGGCCAACACCGCGGTTCCTGGTGTGTCCGCTGTGCCGTGCGTGTGATCATTGCTTGTACAGCCCTCTCGCAGTGTCCGGAGCAAGTATGGTGTCAATGTGTTCTTTTTTCCATTTCCAGGAGTGTATATATAAAAAGACTGGGTAATAGACCTGATCATCGGATTCTAGGAGATCAGGCATGTCATGGAGAGTAGAATTGGAGCCTCTCAAGAACCCTCAAGATGAAGAAAGTATTTTACGTGGGAACACTCAACACCAACACACTACTGAGGCCAGGCAAACTGGAACAATTAACAAACGCCATGGATAAATACAACATCAAAGTTATGGCAATGCAGGAAACACGATTTGCAGATGAGAACCACTTTGATTCTGAAAATTACAGAATATATAAGGGGAAACCAGCCATAACCATCCCAGGAAGAAATTTCAATCTCTTCCGAACTGGTTTTGTAGTACATAAATCGATACTGGACTCCGTAATAGATTTCACCTCAAAATCAGAAAAAATGTCGACACTCACGATAAGATCTGGACACAAAGCCTGTACATTAAACAATGGACATGCCGCCACAAACAATTATAACAAGAAGAACCCAGAGATGATAGAGGAATTCTGGGAAGATCTGGAAGAAACTACCAGCATACTCCCCAAGAATCACATAAAAGTGTTACTAGGAGACTTCAATGCCCAGTTAGGCAAGGAAAGAAAATTCCGAGACACGACAGGGAAACACATGGCCCACATGAGAACAAACAAAAATGGAGAGAACTTGATAAACTTCTGCAGAAATTTTGATCTGAAAATCATGTCAACGCAATTCCAGAAACCACACAGAAAACTTGTAACTTGGAAATCCCCCAACCATGCTCTAGGAGAATTTCAGATAGACCACGTAGCAATATCCACAAAAAACACCAGAGAAATAATGAACGTAAGAACAAGGAAAGGAGTTTTCGAATCTGATCATCACCTTCTCCAAATTAATGTAAAATTTATACCCAATAGACAAATCAAGAGAACCAACAGACCGTTCAGAACAGATCCAGAGTACCTAGAAATAAACAAGAAAGAAATAATAGAAGAAATTACGAAAATCAATAGCAACAACTGGACAGAACTGGCAGAAAAAATAAAAAAACTGATAAAATTGGGGCAGCCACCGAGAAAAAGGAAACACCGATGGTGGATCATGACATGCGACAGGGCCATAGAAGACAGAATACAAGCCTGGAAAAAATTTAACAGCCATAAAACACAAGAAAAATGGGAGGACTTCAACAAGATACAGAAAAACTCTTCAAAAATAATCCGAAGAGAAAAGAGAGGTTACGAAAACAGCAGGTTGAAGGAGATAGAAGAAGACTTCACCAGAAACAACACACGAAATTTTTACAGAGTATTCCGAGAAAATATGACAGGATATCAGCCACCAAGCTCATGCTTCAAAAGACAAGATGGAACACTGGAGACAAATCCGAAGAAAAACTGTGAAATATTAGCCAGATACTTTGACACGTTACTTAACTGTGATAAACCAAAACAGAGATTACAGTTCACAAAACCAAAACCCAACTGGGACTCCGAACCCCCAACATATGAAGAAATCGTGAGAATAATAAAATCATTGAAAAATAACAGAGCACCAGGTGAAGATGGACTGATTGCAGAAATCTGGAAATTAGACCATGAAAACATTACACCCAAAGTTCATTGTATAATCAAAAACATCTGGGAAACAGAAAAGATACCAGAAGAATGGAAGTCAGCCCTAATACACCCCATCCACAAGAAAGGAGACAAAACTGACCCTAATAACTATAGAGGAATTTCGTTACTGCCGGTGGCATACAAAATTCTATCAAAAGCTCTGTTAAATCGCCTAGAATCTCAGATAGATCCACAGATCGGAGAATACCAAGGACGGTTCAGGAAGGGAAGATCGTGCAGTGAGCAGATCTGGTGTCTGAGAACATTATTAACAACGAGAAAGTCCAGAAACACCACAGTAACATTACTTGATTTCAAGAAGGCTTACGATTCCATAGACAGAGAAACACTTTTTAATACGCTAGAAGAAATGAAGGTAGACTGTAAGACCAGAAAACTAATTCAGGAAACATTAACAAATACAAAGTCAAAAGTGAAGTTCAAGGGTGAGATCTCAGAATCTTTCGAAATCAAGAAAGGAGTGAGACAGGGAGATGACCTGTCACCCATTTTATTTAACGCTGTTTTAGAGAAAATAATCAGGACGTGGGACAAAGGAGTCAATGGGGTAAAGATGGTGAGAGAGAAAAATAGAACCGTCAACATAAAATGTCTGGCCTTTGCCGACGATATAGCCATTATTACAAATGATAGAAAAGAAGCCAGAGAAGCCCTAGAGATATTGCATGAAATCGCAGCCAGAACAGGACTAAAAATATCATATGAAAAAACCCAGTACGTGGACACAAAATCTACCTGGGAGAGATTATACAGAAAATAGGACTGAATTCAACAGCCAATGAAGAAGGGGTTACAAAACTACAAAAAGCATACAGACTTACATGGAACCATTACAATAAAAGAAATATTTCCGTCAATGCCAAATTAAGACATTACAAAACAGTAGTCTTACCTGAGGCCTTGTATGCCTCGGAAACAACAGTAATCAGAGGAAGAACTAAAATCAAGGAAATGGAAAAGCAAGAAAGGAAAATTCTGAGAAAGATCTATGGGCCAGTTCAGAGACAGGGGATCTGGATAAAGAGACCAACAAAGGAACTGTACAAACAGGCAGAGACAATTACAGACAATATCAGAGAAAGAAGGGCAAAATTCTATGGGCACATTCATAGGATGAATGAAAATAGGCTGACCAAGAAGATTTTTAACATAGTGGTGACGAATAAGGTGAAAACTAACTGAGTGAAGGAAACCATGGAAGACCTCAAAAATCTAAACATCTCCACAGAAGAAATATCAAACAGAGGAAAATACAGAGAAAAATCAACAAACAGAAATTCGAAGAAATACCAAAAGAGAAGAAATCAGGAAAGAAGTGGACAGAAGAGAGGAAGAAGAAACACAGTGAATTTATGAGAGGTTTTTGGGAAGAGAAAAGAAAGAGACAGAAAAAAGTGCCATGAATTTGAAATGTACCAATTTATGTACCATATTGTCATTGCGAATAATGATTGTGTTTTAACGCTCTCCTTAATGGGGAATTAACGATAATAATAATAATAATAATTACCTGATATAGTGACTGAATTGTGCATATGTCCATATTCTTTGCAATCCATCCATATTTTTTGAGAAAAGGAAATCATATTAGTGTACAAATCATTTCATCTTTGATCTTTGTATGCAGTGTAACCAAGCATATCTGTAACATGTGTTAGTAGGCTGTTTAGGTTTTTATGTTGGTAACGCCACGTAGCGCTCTGTATCAAAATCACTGATTGTGCTGTATGCAGGCTGTGTCTGGTTTGCATTGTTGGATTATTTGCTATTGTAGCGTTGGGCAGTTCGATATGAACAGCGCGCAGCGTTGCGCTGTTGCAGGTGAGCCGCCAGCAGTGGTGGACGTGGGGAGAGAGATGTCAGAGTTTTGAGGGCGGACGATCTGGACATGTGTCCATCAGAAAGAGTAAATTTGTAATACTGGATAGCATGAACTGATATATATATATATATATATATATATATATATATTTAATGACTTTTGAACATTATTAAGATAAATACATTGTTTGTTCTCTATCACAATCTTTCATTTGCTAACTATGCCTATCAGTAGTTAGTGCGTATATATATATATATATATATATATATATATATATATATATATATATATATATATATATATATATATGATGACTTTTGAACATTATTAAGATAAATACATTGTTTGTTCTCTATCACAATCTTTCATTTGCTAACTATGCCTCTCAGTAATTAGTGCCTTCAGTAGTTAGGATATTTTATTTATCTGGCAGTATTGACGCTCGCTGTATTGCAGTGGTTCGAGTAACGAAGATTTTTGTGAGGTAAGTGATTCATGAAAGGTATAGGTTATTGTTAGTCAGGGCCATACTTTTGTAGGGATTATTGAAAGTCAGATTGCGTTGCGCTGAAAATACTGGCTGTCAGTTTAGTGTTGATCAGAATAAGAGAAGAGAGAAATGTCTGAGTACGTTCAGTTTTCCTCAGCTGTTTGAAAATCAAATAACGTAGAGGTTTACCAGCACAGTCATTTAAAAATTTCTAAAGGGGACGTTTCACACGTACAAGATCTCTGAAGTGACAATGTAAACATAATGTACAGTGGAGAGTACACAGAACAGGGAGCAGTATGCAGACTCTTTACGACCCGTAAGTACAATTGATTGTCGTAAATTCACGTTTTCTACCAGAAAAGTGTCTTTTCTAAATAAATAATTTTTACCATTAGCATACGACGCAATATAACCTACAATGATCAAAATGGCTCTGAGCACTACGGGACTTAACATCTATGGTCATCAGTCCCCTAGAACTTAGAACTACTTAAACCTAACTAACCTAAGGGCATCACACACATCCATACCCAAGGCAGGATTCGAACCTGCGACCGTAGCAGTCACTCGGTTCCGGACTGAGCGCCTAGAACCGCGAGACCACCGCGGCCGGCTACAATGATCACGGTCTGCTACTGTGAAAAGACGGCAGTACTCTTCACAAAAACCAGCTACGTATATAAACAATTCTGCATCTGAAGATGGTGGTGTAAACCATCGAGACGCATAGTGGCAATATAAACGAGTGATTTACGCAAAAAATTATCTTATTTGTGTGGTGCAATAGGAGAGAAAATGAGATCTATAACAATGCTGGAAGTGAGCTGAACCAGTTTCTTTGATGTGAGAACTTGCAGTGTGAAGGGCGTGTGTAGAATTATTGTGGCGCAGACGGACACAATTCGTACTCGCGAGACCAGACGCTGCCAGCCATCGGCGACGGCAGCCGCGCCGCGCCGCGCCGCTGTGGATACGCGTGCGCGCCGGCCGTCCTTCCGGTGAGGCAAGCGGTCGGAACCGGGCTCCAGTGCGCAGCCGCGCGACGCGCTCCAGTTGCGCGCGCAGCGCCACCGCACCCGCCGCACACGCCCTGCCGCCCCGCTTTGTCTCGTGCGCTACCGCGTGACCCGCCGGGCCGGGACGAGCAGCGCCAGCTGCCGTCGGCGATCCGTCTTCCTGGCACTGTGCTCGAACTGTTCGCGACTAGCTACCGACACAGCTCGAGATATCTCACCTTTTGCTAGAACTCTCGCTCGCTGAGCGATCTGCCCACTTCTGATGGTACTAACGCCAGTCCACAGCGTTGTGAATATGTTGTTGTTGTTGTTGTGGTCTTCAGTCCTGAGACTGGTTTGATACAGCTCTCCATGCTACTCTGTCCTGTGCAAGCTTCTTCATCTCCCAGTAGGTACTGCAGCCTACATCCTTCTGAATCTGCTTAGTGTATTCATCTCTTGGTCTCCCTCTACGATTTTTACCCTCCACGCTGCCCTCCAATACTAAATTGGTGATCCATTGATGCCTCAGAACATGTCCTACCAACCGATCCCTTCTTCTTGTCAAGTTGTGCCACAAACTCCTCTTCTCCCCAATTCTATTCAATACCTCCTCACTAGTTATCTGATCTACCCATCTAATCTTCAGAATTCATCTGTAACACCACAATTCGAAAGCTACTATTCTCTTCTTGTCCAAACTATTTATCGTCCATGTTTCACTTCCATACATGGCTACACTCCATACAAATACTTTCAGAAACGACTTCCTGACAAATCAATACTCGATGTTAACAAATTTCTCTTCTTCAGAAACGCTTTCCATGCCATTGCCGGTCTACATTTTATATCCTCTCTACTTCGACCATCATCAGTTTTCTCCCCAAATAGCAAATCTCCTTTACTACTTTAAGTGTCTCATTTCCTAATCTAATTCCTTCAGCATCACCCGACTTAATTCGACTACATTCCATTATCCTCGTTTTGCTTTTCTTGATGTTCATCTTATATCCCTCTTTCAAGACACTGTCTATTCCGTTCAACTGCTCTTCCAAGTCCTTTGCATTTTAATGCATTTTAATGCATTTTAATCGTAAAACTAACCATGATACGCGTACTGCATTATCTTATACAGTGCAACTCATATGTGAACATTGCCACTACTAAATAAATAAATGATCACGATCACGATTTAGTCTAATTCAAGACCTTTTAGCTCGCCCTTCTATCTAGTGATGTCTGTTAGTACTATCTCCAAACAGGTCTTGCCACTCAGTTATTACCACGATCAGTTCCCAGCTAATTTTCTTCCTCGTTTCATCTGAATGTTAACACCGTATTTAGGGCCGTTGAAAAACCGGTGACTTTTTTTACAATCCGCAGATCGTGGTCTTGCTGTAGCGTTCTCGCTTCCCGCGCACGGGGTCCCGGGTTCGATTCCCGGCGAGGTCAGGGTTTTTTCCTGCCTCGAGATGACTGGGTATTCTTGTGTCGTCTTCATCATTCATCCCTATCACGGTTGGAGGAAGGCAATGGCAAACCACCTCCACTACGACCTTGCCTAGTACAGCGGTGCGGGTCTCCCGCTTCGTCCCCTACGCTCCTTTTTTTTATTATTCTCATTTTGTTCGTTTTTTTCGTTCGTTGTATCTGCTCTGGGCGGACGTCGAAAGACACCCGTTTCAGTTCGTTGTTGATCCATTAACTCAGTTTTTATTTATTTATTTTTTTTATTACAGAGGGTAGCTAACCCTCTGACCGAACACGCTGTGTTACCGTGCCGGCCTCCACGGAGTATGGGACATCATCATCATCATTCTGATGTGTGAGCTGGGATCCAAATACTCATACCCAGCTCTGTTCGTAAAATGTTATAATCACTAATAACCAAAGAAAACACTGTACTGACTTCAGAGTCGAGAAATGTTTCTGAACTATTAAGGACTTCTGGTTTTATTCAGCCACATATCAGTTAAGCTGATGGTGTGGCAGGTGGGGGATCCTAGTTGGGAATAAATGGGAAGGGCTTACCCCGTTCCGATATACACCTACGACCAAGGGAAACAGCCCGAAAACTTTGGTCGGAACCGGGAGACTGCAACCATATTACATTATTTTTGGGACATCATCCTTCGTTGACTATGTTGTCCCATCCAAAGATTAAGATGTTGTTTATGTGCATGTATGTGTTGCTGAACATATAGAAGTGTTGTGACGTTAGTTAGCTATACGTAAAAAATCTCCATAAATATTTATATACAGTATCCACTGTACGAGAAATATTATTGTAGCCGGCCGTAGTGGCCGAGTGGTTCTAGGCGCTACAGTCTGGAACTGCGCGACCGCTACGGTCGCAGGTTCCAATCCTGCCTCGGGCATGGATGTTTGTGGTGTCCTTAGGTTTGTTAGGTTTAAGTAGTTCTAAGTTCTAGGGGACTGATGACCTCAGCAGTTAAGTCCCATAGTGCTCAGAGCCAATTGAACCATTTTTCTTATTGTAAATTAGTTCAAATGCAACAGGGGTAATACTGTGGTAGGGTTTATTATCATTTCCAACTTTGTTTCTCGGAACTGTCAGGTTTCAAGCAGAACTATAGCTTTTTGATGTTGCCATTTTTTTTTAATTTCTCTTGATTGCTTGTGCTCGCGCAGCGTGACTCACATGTGACGTGATTGTATCGAGCTCTGCGGGGTACCACGATATATCGAGCTCATTCGAAAGCGAGTATCATTAGCCACCGCTACAAACACCGCGGTTTCACAGTTATCGTAGGTCCTTCACACCCTAGTCCTCAAGGAAATGAACACTGCTGAAACGTTTCTTTCGTCCGTAATCGAAACTACTATGGAGTCGCGCGGAGTCGCAATCGACTACACCGCAGCCAGATTCTACAATCTCTTAGCAATTTAAATTTACTCGGAAAAATTTATCAGCAGACTCAGATTAAATGTCTGCGTTTCTGCACTCTCTTCATTTGTCTAAAGAAGGGTCGTCAGCGTCTCTTTCACCCAGGAGACAGGGATAAACTTCTCATTACTCCAAAGTCAGCAAATAACTACTCCGAGGCACCTGTGAACTACTGACAGCTCAAAGAGAGCCTCCACATGGCTCTTAGAAACTTCTTCCATTGCCACAAAGACAAAAGCAGAAATACAGTCAATAGGCCACAAGTCACACAAAAACACCAAGACCTTACTCTCCACAGAAATCATCATAATTACTGAGTTCAATCTTTGATGAGCGTCGTGAGCTTATTGCTTCAATCACTTCTTAAGTACGGATCTTCCGCATAGCCATCTTCTACCCTGATCTTCAATTCTCCTTAATATAATGTGAACTAATACGCCGGAAAACTTCTTTGGCTGATCCAGTCATATACTTGTTGGTCTTCCTCAAAGTCTTCTGCCTTCGATTTTATCTTGCACGTGATCTTTTCTGAATGAACCCCTTTTCAAAACGAGACCAAGGAAATCCAAGTAAATTTAACTGACAGTAAACTTCAAATATGGAAGCACTGGCTCTTCTTCCTATCTACGAAACGCGTAACATGTTTCTCCTACACCGCTTCTCAGAGACATCAGTTCGGTTCTCAAGCACACAGCAAACACCAACGATTCCACCAAGCACCTCTTCGTTGTTCTGTATATTGCCCGGTTCTGCCAGATCTTACTGAGATCAACCATTGCGGCTCGGCCAAGGACGATACGTCGTTTTATTTCTTTATCACAATTTTCTGTGTCACTGATCAGAGATCCTAGATGTACACAATAATTCGCTACCTCCAGATCCATTAAGCAAACTGTATGTAGGACTTTATCCAAATCTTGTCGGTTGATAACCATTAGTTTCGTCTTTTTCATGTTTATCCCTACACCGACATTTAAGCTAATAGTCTTTGCTCTGGAGGATAAATCACTAGGTTAAAATGTAAAATTAAAATCACCTTCAGCCTTACAGATCTTGAATGTAATTTATTTGTGGAACCAGATTTTGCGTTTCACTACGGCGACTTCAGGCTCACTGGCGCTGATCAATGTGTAGGAGGATCCAGCCCTATGTGCATTCGATATAGCGGCCAGCATTAAGTAACTGGTATCCCTAGACTAATGGTTTCAACAACGCGATCCCTTCGTTCATCAACTGAAGAAAGTCTTCAAGCGATGAATGAGGGGATCGTCGGCCGCTGGTGGCCGAGCGGTTCTAGGCGCTTCAGTCTGGAACCGCGCATCCGCTACGGTAGAATGTTCGAATCCTGCCTCGGGCATGGATGTGTGTGATGTCCTTAGGTTAGTCGGGTTTAAGTAGTTCTAAGTTCTAGGGGACTGATGACCTCAGATGTTAAGTCCCATAGTCCTTAGAGCCATTTGAACCATTTTTTGGAACCTCAAAGTTTTTATTTTTTCTCCACGGACGTTAATACCTATTCCGAATTTTTCTTTTGTTTCCTTTACTGCTTGCTCAATATACAGATTGAATAACATCGGGGATAGGCTACAGCCCTGTCTCACTCCAGCTACTGCTTCCCTTTCATGTCCCTCGACTCTTGTAACTGCCATCTGGTTTCTGTACAAATTGTAAATAGCCTTTCGCTCCCTGTATTTTACCCCGGCCACCTTTAGAATTTGAAAGAGAGTATTCCAGTCAACATTGTCAAAAGCATTCTCTAAGTCTACAAATGCTGGAAATGTAGGTTTGCCTTTCCTTAATCTATTTTCTAAGATAAGTCGTAGGGTCAATATTGCCTCACGTGTTCCATTATTTCTACGGACTCCAAACTGATCTTCCCCGAGGTCGGCTTCTATTAACTTTTGTTAGACAAGTTCGTTTTCTGAGGTAATATAGAGTTCAAATGCACGATATCGCGTCACTTCTTAATTATTTTATGGTAACAATGAAATAAAAAGCACAGGCACTTACAAAATAACGTCTGTTATGCAGTTTTAATAAGTAGAACATCGACGGTGATCTCATAGCACTTGTTCCCTCTAATCGTTATCCCATTGTTCCGGATAAGTTGTTTCCCTCCCACGCTGCTCTATAGAAGACTGGCGTGCCGGCCGCATTATGACATTGTATGAAACGCCGCCAGGAATGCTCCGCCTCGCGCGACTATAACTCAGCATCGATGACTCGAATCAAAAGATAATCACGAAAGAGAGGCCGCCGGTCGGCGGTAAGCGTCATCGCCCCTATCGGAGTGGCAATCAATCACGGGCCGCCGCGATTCTGCACGCTCGGCGGGCGGGGGCGCCGTGCCGGCCTTCACCTCGCTGCGTCTGCGCATGCGCCAGCGCCTATGTCTGTCTCTACCTGGGACTGCGACGGTGGAACTCCGTGACCGCCGTGTTGTCTCAGGACCCCGTCCCGCCGGCAACAGGTACCGTATCCGCCGAGGTCACAATTAAGCAACCACGAGGGCAAGCCGAATACACCAACCGTCTCAATGAAATTTTGTTTTGTTACGTTGGTACATGTTGTGCAATAATATACATTTACTTCCACGCTCTGGAAACCACCTAACGGTGTGTGACGGAGGGTGGTTTGTGTACTATTGTCACTCCACCAACCCTCCTTTTCCTGTTCCATTCGCGAATGGTTCATGACATTAACCATTATTGGTAGGCCTCTGAATGAGCTCGAATATATCTTATTTTATTAGGTCTACAACTTTGCTTCCGTGATTCTGCAACAGATGGCAGTAGCGGTAAATGGTGGTGCAGGTAGTAGGTCGCAAGTGTCACACAATAACCTTCGGCATTTGTCAACATAGCTCCATTAAAATATTGGTCAATATACGATGACAGCATAAAGTCATTCTCGATTGAATATGTCAACTTGCGAGCTCACTCCTGGTTATTTCCACGAAGTCTGATTTTCTGCTTTAACGAATCTGCGGCTGAGGCTCATTAAATGCTGTGTAAGTCCTATGGTGAGGAACCATTTAGTAAAATAATGTGCAGTTAATGATTTCAGCGCTTCAAGAACGGTGACTTTGGCGTAGAATACCGGCACGGCGGTGAAGGAGAGGTTTCCGAAGCAACTGAAACCGACGGAAACAATAGAATAGATCGTTGTCGAAAGCAGTTGATGCATCTTAGCCGAGCACTGATAGACAAAGGTCACAATACAGCGACAGATATTAAAAGATGATTTTTAACATGACAACGCTCGACTCCATATCGAAAAACCCATCAAAATATACTTACAAACGCTGAAATGTTAAGTCCTGTCCCACCTGCCGTATTCTCCAGACTTTGCTCCCTCTGACTACCACGTTTCTCGATCAAGAGCACACGGACGTGCTTATCGGCACTTCCGGTCATATGAAATGGTGCAAAATTGGAGGCCGGCCACGGTGGCCGAGAGGTTCTAGGCGCTTCAGTCCGGTACCGCGTGACCACTACGGTCGCAGGTTTGAATCCTTAGATCAGTTAGGTTTAAGTAGTTCTAAGGTCTAGGGGACAGAAGACCTCAGATGTTAAGTCCCATAGTGCTTAGAGCCATTTTCACAATAAAGCCTCGAGTTTTGAGAAAAAATTGATGGAAACATAGTGGAAGACCTAGTACTTTCATGGGCTTTTCGCTAGGTATACATGGAAGGCAGCAATATATTTGTTGACTGTTCTATAAATGTATGTTTCAGAATTCTGACACTAAAACACGCCCCGATGCACACCGCATCTCTTGTAGCGTCTGCCAGTGGAGCTGTATGAGCATCTCCACGACACCTTCGCACTTAGTAAATAAATCTTTAATAGAACATGCTGCCTTTTTTCGGGAAATTCAGCACTTTCTCTGTCACTTTTATCTGGTAAAATCGGAGACTGATGAGCAATACTAAACTATCCGTCGAACGAGTTTTGTCAGCTACCTTCTTTGTGCGTAATGATTCAGCCAATGAATCTCAGTTTGACATTTGCCTTTCCTCCAGTTAGTTTTATGTAGTCGTTCCATTTTAAATCGCTCCGTATGCATACTCCTTAACATCATTATTTCCAGTGATTATTCTAAAATCCTATAGTCGTACAATAATGGGTCTTTTTGCCTATTTACGTGCAATGCGTTATATTTGTTAATCTTGAGGGCCAACTGCCAGTCTCTGCACCTAGCGTTGATAATTTGCAGGTATTCCTTTCGGTACATTGTAAGAAAGGTCAGTGGCATACTTTCCATGAAGAGTCAAGATCGTCCTCTGTTTGCACATCACTGCTTGTTAAAAAAGTTTTTTTAATTTTTTTATTTTTATTTTTATTTTTTACAAGAAGTGGGTGACTGGGACGAAATTTATTCGCCCCTACTCATGCCGAGTTTCGAGTCCTCCCTCGGGCATGGGTGTGTGTGTGTTGTTCTTAGCATAAGTTAATTTAAGTAGTGTGTAAGCCTAGGGACCGATGACCTAAGCAGTTTCGTCCCTTAGGAATTCACACACATTTGAACATTTGAAATTTATTCACCTAATGACGCAGTAACAAAATGTTGAAGAATTATTGTCTTCTTAACAGGGACAGATGTTCGATAATTTAGTAATAAATAACTGTATGTCGCTCTCCTACACAGCTAGGTTTACATTAGCACGGCCTAAAGTCAAGCGCTGGCACGCCAGAAGAGACGACTGTGAGAAGTCAGGCAATAAAAAGCTGACCGGACCTCCTTCCAGGACGACAACGCGACAGCAGCGGCCCCTGTGTGAAGAGGACATAAGCACCGCGACCGACTGCTGACGGCTCAGTTCAATAGCAATTTAAAGATTAGCAACTTGGATAGCAGCGTCGAAGTTAGCAGTTCAGGAAAGACTTTTGTCAGAGATCAGCAGTCACTGCAAAGACTGGTTATTTCGTATGAAATGATAATTAAATCAACACCCTAAGCTGTTGACAGGCGTTGATATACATCAACGGTGACAGTTGAAAATGTGTGCCCCGAACGGGACTCGAACCCGGGATCTTCTGCTTACAAGGCAGACGCTCTATTCATCTGAGCCACCGAGGGCACAGAGGATACCGCGACTGCAGAGATTTATCCCCTGCACGCTCCCCGTGAGACCCACATTCCCAACTTAATGTCCACACACAACATTGGTAGTGCCCCTGCCCATTACAGTCATTACTCGCGGCAGACAATCTTACCGAGTTCGGGCAAGGCGTGTGTAACCAGCATATGTCCGCAAGAACAGATATCATTTTCATATGATTATTTCGTATGTCGCCCCTCGCTTGCAACACATCTCTGTAATTGCCATAGTTAAGCATTGTAATTATCTTACTGTAATAAAACTCATTATTCCGAGCTGTTTGTCTAGCGAATCGAGTACGCAGGATTCCTAGATACTACATAGATAATCTACAGGGTTTGCCATGAGGTCATTTTGTAGCATCAAGACTGCTCGTGACTAAGGAACGGAAACAAATATTCCACCCAGGAATTTCCTGTTGTGTTTAAGCGTAGTCAATTTGAGTTCAGTGCAATCAGGAGGGAGCTACTGAAAACAGGAGGGTGAGATGAATGATGAACTCCTTTCCGTGGTCAGTGTTCCCTTATCTTTGTCCAAACCCAGAGTGCGTCGCGGCGACTGCAGTGCAGCTTGCTAGTGGAGCTCACCTTGCAGCCCTCGCAGGTGAAGGCGCCGAAGTGGAAGCCCGCGGCGGGCTCGCCGCACACCTTGCACTGCTGGTTCATCTGCAACAGCGCAGGCAGGACACTCGTTAGAGGCGCAAGCGGGGCTAAACGTCAGACACAGTACATTAGTTACGTGGCAAGTCATTCTGTGAAATTTATTCCACTGTACACAGCCTTTAGCTTCCTTTTTGGAATCAAAGAATATTAGCTACATCATTAGTAATTGTTTGCTGCATATCATTTTCCTATAATAACACATGCCTTTTCTTTATGAAAAAAGAAATTTAAATTATTCTTCATTACACATCTCACTTCTCCTTCTTTTCCAAACAATACATACTAATTCTCCAGATATACAAATATATTTACATATGTTGTTTAGAAGGAAACATATCGTTTACAAGAGTACTTTTATACATATGAGATACTGCGTTATACACGTGGTCTCACATAATATAAACACTCACAACAAGTAACAAATGGTTCAGGATGTAAATATGTGACTCATGACCATCTGCATGTATGATTAATCCTCCAGCCGCGTGCGATTTTCCGATTTGTCTGTCGAAAAAAAATGGTTCAAATGGCTCTGAGCACTATGGGACTCAACATCTTAGGTCATAAGTCCCCTAGAACTTAGAACTACTTAAACCTAACTAACCTAAGGACATCACACACACCCATGCCCGACCGTAGCAGTCCCGCGGTTCCGGACTGCAGCGCCAGAACCGCTAGACCACCGCGGCCGGCTGTCTGTCGAAAAGCACAGGGTATAGTTGCCGAGAATTCTTCCGGGTTGTATGGCCGTGGTCCTTGGAACTCTACTATCTCTGACGTTTCATCCAAAGCTAGGTTGTCCAAAGCTACGTTGGACATCTTCGGAGGTGCTCCTGGTAGTGCTGAGTCTTGTCAACTGACGAGTCGGACGTCGGAGAACGGCCCAAATACCGTGGAAAGTGGGCGTGGTCTGGATTTCACGTGATAGCAGATATAAACCTTGTCCGGGATAAAATATAACTATCCATCATAGTACGTCAAAGACGAAAACTTCTCAACGATTCTGTAGCGCCACTGTCATATCGCTGAGCTTCATAGCTTCTTTTCTGTTAAAGATTTCCAGCGTTGCTTTGGACGAAACGTCAAGGATAGAAGAGTTCCATGGACCACGGCCGTACAGCCCGGAAGAATTCACGGCAGCTGAAGCATCCGGTCGTGAAAGCCTTCATTGTATGACAGGGGACATTATTAAAACAATTTAACGAGTAAACCATGAACTGAATTTAGAAGTGAGTTTTAATTGACATTTAACTTGCACCAATCAGAAATCGCGTAAATCGTCTTCAACGTTGTAACAAAAGGAGAAACTTACTAAAAAAATTTCTGAGTGTGGTAAAGCTTGAAGTAAGGCTCCGTAAACTAGCCCGTGTTGCAATATTCGCAGCAGGTGCTTATTTCTTTCCGTATTTTTTTCTCACTAGCGTTTCTTCTGTAACAGCACACAACACGTCTTCTACGAGGTACCTTTTTTTATCGGATTCGCAGGCATATTGGATATGAAGTGCCTCTCTTTGAGACTTGTAGTTCAGTCTGCTTATACACCTCAAGGTAATACATCTACGTATTTCTCGATAATCACTTCAGTTACTTCCAATATAAATTCCAAAAATATTTTCTTCGTGTTGTTAGAACTTTTTTGGAATATGATAAATTCAGTGAATGGGGACAGGCAATAAGATGCCGAAATACCCTCTTGTAACATATCTTTTGCTGTTTCTGCGTTGTCTCAAACTTACTGATCACCTCTCTCAACGGTCCGCAGCTCGTGGTCGTGCGGTAGCGTTCTCGCTTCCAGCGCCCGGGTTCCCGGTTCGATTCCCGGCGGGGTCAGGGATTTTCTCTGCCTCGTGATGACTGGGTGTTGTGTGATGTCCTTAGGTTAGTTAGATTTAAGTAGTTCTAAGTTATAGGGGACTGATGACCATTGATGTTAAGTCCCATAGTGCTCAGAGCCATCTGAACCTCTCTCAACGCCGCCTATCGTATCGTTATATAGTCGAATATCAGTGGAGGGTTACTTACTTAGTAATAGCTTTTTGCTTTCATTATACGCGGCAATAGGTTATGAATAGTACTAAACACGCAAATTGTTTCCGTGGCATGTTATTTCAGGACCGTAACTGCCTCTCTGGAAAGCTCTGATTTCCGCCTTTCCAAGTTTTATGGCTGCAAACACGATCGGTAGATCCATTCTATTTGCTTGAAGAATTTTTCTTTCTGCTTAGAAGTAAATTTCATAATATTACCGTAAATTGCTAGCAAAAGTTTATAGCGTGGTACCTTGTGTACCGGTATATTCTACGATGCCATCAAACAGGCCCGTTTCCATCGTCCGCGAGACATGAGAACACGTAAAATGGAAACATCGATATTGCAGAGTGACATAAAAAGATTCGATGGAAAAATAGCGGCGTCAGACGTACAAAAGGCCCAGAAAAGTCCGACGCAATAACAGCGGGTCCCGCGAAAATATCCGGAAAGTGCTGAACAAAGAAGTCAGCGTCGCTCACGCCTGGACGTTAAGATTTAGTGCTTTCTTACCTTTTGAGACAATGAAGTAAATGTAATTTTTCTATATTTTTAATACAATTACGCTTTTATTTTACTGCTATTCTATAGATGTAGAATAATGTAACGTTAGTTAATGTTCAGAACGAAAAGTTTGTGGAAATGCACACTTGCTCCACTGTTAGAATACTCTTCGCAGTTATGTTGCCGACAGAAGAGAAAATCCGCCATAGTCGGATGACACCTATATTCGCTGCATGCTGTTTGCTGCCAGCGATATCCAGAAAACAGATTGTGGCTACTAGAATTACAGTAGTACTGCACAATGATTTTCACTCTGCAACAGTGTGTGCGCTGATGTTATAGTGTACTTCACCGCAGATTATATCTGAACGCCGGACCAGGACTCGAACAATCTGTACCAAAATATCAGCTGTACTGCACATGACAAACACCTACACGAATATTAGCATGTGTTATTAAGACAGTAAAATTAACTCACTGGCGTTAGTAAAACTTCACCGAAAACGGATAAAACTGTGTTTCTTCAAGGGTTCCTCTACCAAAAGCAAACACTGGAAAAAAGTGAGCTTTTACCTCGAGTTGAAAAAATGGCTTTAAACGATTGATTACAATTGGGGTAGAAATGTTACAGAACCAATTCAAGTGCAAGTCACCCGAGGGCCATGAAATCTCAACATTCTTTGTTCGCTCGATGCTCCAGGAACTTACATGTTTTGAAGATGGTTGATTGTCTTCCTTTCAAAAAAATACTTCGTCAGGATCTATTCCACTGCGTGGCCAATTACAATGTCGCTATCACTTCAGATTTCTTCTAACTTGGGAGGTGGATACAACTAAAGGAAATATCCATCTCAAGTCATGGCCCATCACATCAATCGCTAAAGTAAATGCGACGGAGATGTCAGGGAGAGAGCACCATCCAACTGTAATAGCGCTCGCACCCTTGTTCTGATGTCTCTAATCGTTTATGAAATATTAGGGTGACCACGTTTCACGGGATTCGCTGTGTGGCACTGCTTTCTAGAACTTCAGATTAACCCATAAAATAGTAACTGCTTTTCAATGTAGACGTCCAGAAAATATTTTCACCTCTTCACGGCGTAATGTATAACACCACTTAACATCTGAGGTCATCAGTCCCCTAAAACTTAGAACTACTTAAACCTAACTAACCTAAGGACATCACACACATCCATGCCCGAGGCAGGATTCGAACCTGCGACCGTAGCAGCAGCGCGGTTCAAAAATACGGTTCGAATAGCTCTGAGCACTATGGGACTTAACTTCTGAGGTCATCAGTCCCTTAGAACTTAGAACTACTAAAACCTAACTAACCTAAGGACATCACACACATCCATGCCCGAGGCAGGATTCGAACTGCCATCGTAGCGGTCGCGCTGTTCCAGATTGTAGCGCCTAGAACCGCTCGGCCACCCCGGCCGGCCAGCGCGGTTCCGGACTGAAGCGCCTAGAACCGCTCTGTCACAGCGACCGGCAAATGTTGGTAGAAAGGAAAGAATTCGCACCGCTGCATGTTCGAAATCTAATGCGTTATCCAGTAATACACCACCGCTCGTCTCTTCATTAAAAAACAATCAGTTTTACGTATCTGGTGATGTCCGAAGGAAATTGGGGAAGGAGACAGCTAGGAGCGGCGCACATCCGGGACGCCTAAGTGGGACGTCTCAATTTGTAACGTTTGTGGGCGACGCGCGGCCCGCCGTAACGACCGTGCAAATTACCGGGATGGCGCGTGGCATCGCCGATGCCATCGCCGCCGCCACCGCCGCAGCCGCCGCAGCCGGTTCGGCCTCGCGCCGCGTCCTCAGGGTCCCCGTTTCCCTTATATGCTCTGTTGTTGCTCACTCACTGTGAGGCACACTACGCCTGCCCGCAAGAACTCTCCGCGTTATCCGTATCCGTATCTGTGTTCGTGCATCAACCGAGTCCGTAATAGATACACAGTCGTAAGATGTCGTGACGAACTATTCCGATGGAGGAAACGCCAGCAGGTTCTTATGAATGGTGCTTGAACATTTATTGGCCCAGATCTCTTCGTGGGGGTAGAAGAGCAGTTTTCAGAGTAGTAAAAGCCATACATGCGTT
The DNA here is from genome assembly GCF_023864275.1 of Schistocerca cancellata. Classification (NCBI taxonomy): domain Eukaryota; kingdom Metazoa; phylum Arthropoda; class Insecta; order Orthoptera; family Acrididae; genus Schistocerca; species Schistocerca cancellata. Next base: position 487,004,383 of record NC_064628.1, read on the forward strand.
ATAGGGACAGGGGAATGTTGTCACATGGGTTGGAAGCGACAAGTCAAGTTTCACAGATGCTGCAGCTTCCTAGTGGTTTAAACACGAACAACAGTACGTTTACAATATTCGGACCGGCTGTACGCAGTTTCGATTTCGTGGCAACAGTCTCTGGAATTTAATGACTCGTTGTTCGTTATTCTCTTATTCAGTGAAGTCTATATCGCAACCATTCGCCGGCCGGTGTGGCCGTGCGGTTCTAAGCGCGTCAGTTTGGAACCGCGTGACCGCTACGGTCGCAGGTTCGAATCCTGCCTCGGGCATGGATGTGTGTGATGTCCTTAGGTTAGTTAGGTTTAAGTAGTTCTAAGTTCTGGGGGACTGATGACCTCAGTAGTTAAGTCCCATAGTGCTCAGAGCCATTTGAACCAGCAACCATTCATTTATTGTTATTTTATCCATGCTTAATCTAGTGAAACCTGCGACCGTTAATGATCGCTCGTGAAGGACACAAAAAGCCACAAATATTTTTAAAATATTTTATTTCAGTGCCATAACAGGTTTCGGGCTAACATGCCTACTTCAGATGGTTAATATTTTCAGTTAGACACATCTCTTGATCAGTAGCATTAGTCTGCTCCTGCACTGCACACGAATATTTGAAGATTTTGTACTACTTTATCGGTTGTTTCATTATTAAAAACACGCTAAAGTGTTTGCATTTATTTAGATGTACAGTACTGGCCATTAGAATTGCTGCACCAAGAAGAAATGAAGGTGATAAATGGCCATTCATTGGACAAATATACTATACTAGAACTGACATGTGATTACATTTTCACGCAATTTGGCTGCATAGATCCTGAGAAATCAGCACCCAGAACAACCACCTCTGGCCGTAATAACGGCCTTGATACGCCTGGGAATTGAGTCAAACAGAGCTTGGATGGCGTGTACAGGTACAGCTGCCCATGTAGCTTCAACACGATACCACAGTTCATCAAGAGTAGTGACTGGCGTATTGTGACGAGCCAGTTGCTCGGCCACCACTGACCAGACGTTTTCAGTTGGTGAGAGATCTGGAGAATGTGCTGGCAAGGACAGCAGTCAAACATTTTTTGTATCCAGAAAAGCCTGCACAGGACCTGCAACATGCGGTCGTGCATTATCCTACTGAAATGTAGGGTTTCTCAGAAATCGAATGAAGGGTAGAGCCACTGGTCGTAACACATCTGAAATGTAACGTCCACTGTTCAAAGTGCCGTCAATGCGAACAAGAGGTGACCGAGTCGTGTAACCAATCGCACCCCATACCATCACGCCGGGTGATACGCCAGTATGGCGATGACGAATAGACGCTTCCAATGTGCGTTCATCGCGATGTCGCCAAACACGGATGCGACCAATATGATGCTGTAAACAGAACCTGGATTCATCCGAAAAAATGACGTTTTGCCATTCGTGCACCCAGGTTAGTCGTTGAGCACACCATCGCAGGCGCTGCTGTCTGTGATGCAGAGTCAAGGGTGACCGTAGCCATGGTCTCCGAGCTAATAGTCCATGCTGCTGCCATCGTCGCCGAACTGTTCGTGCAGGTGGTTGTTGTCTTGCAAACGTCCCCATCTGTTGACTCGGGGATCGAGACGTGGCTGCACGATCCGTTACAGCCATGGGAATAAGCTGCCTGTCATCTTGACTGCTAGTGATACGAGGCCGTTGGGGTCCAGCACGGCGTTCCGTATTACCCTCCTGAACCCAGCGATTCCATATTCTGCTATGAGTCATTGGATCTCGACCAACGCGAGCAGCAATGTCGTGATACGATAAACCGCAATCGCGATAGGCTACAATCCGACCTTTATCAAAGTCGGAAACGTGATGGTATGCATTTCTCCTCCTTACACGAGGCATCACAACAACGTTTCACCAGGCAACGCCGGTCAACTGCTGTTTGTGTATGAGAAATCGGTCGGAAACATTCCTCGTGTCAGCACGTTGTAGGTGTCGCCACCGGCGCCAACCTTATGTGAATGCTCTGAAAAGCTAATCATTTGCTTATCACAGCATCTTCTTCCTGTCGGTTAAATTTCGCTTCTGTAGCGCGTCATCTTCGTGGTGTAGCAATTTTAATGTCCAGTAGTGTAATTTGAGACAGTCGTATTCACTTACGTAAGTTCCAGTAGATGATGGTTTGTTTTATTGTGGCCCATATGGTTTTCGAAGACGATATATGTGTTGCTGAATTGCAAACAGCACACATATTATAAATAAATCACTGTCACACTTCATAATATTCTCAATGTCAGTGTTGAGCGTTAACACGTGTACACTACATGTGTGGCGCACAAGACTGCCGTAATTGAAACAACTGCAGGAACAGCATTGTCACAGAGAGATATGATTACACACATACACTCGTTGTATAATGTACTCCGCCATCGCGCAATGCAATCCTGATACAGGATAAACCATAATTGTGAAACACGGTCCGCTTCAATAGCGGAAGATTTCTTGAAAGCAGCTCACGGCTGACAATAGGAAGTGCAGACTCACACCACTTAAGTTAACCATGCCACGTCGTTTAATAGCCAAGTCGACCCTTCGCAGATACAGCTCGTAGACACATGAAAAAGAAAAATACGTCACTAAATGGAAAGTTCTGGGATCTGAGGCGCGCATCCGAGTTGCCAGTTGCGTTCATTTGACAAGCTGCAACTTTAAAGGCACGGTTGGTCACAGTCCATCAGGTACAGTGACAAAAGAATGACGGTGGTCAAAGAATTGGCGATGCGACAGGTAGATCTGCGCGCACGCGCGATCGGCCCGGTATGTAAATGCTGGGAGCAGCAGCGTACGCCACGGCCGCTGCCCCATTGTGCGGTGAGAGGCGAGTCCCCCGCCTCATTAGATTGATCAGTGACGAAGATCTGTCCGCCGACGTGGTAAACAGCGGACGCGATCGCTCGCTACAAACGACTCGGACTGCGCTCGTGGGAATACGTGTTCTCGTCTTCAATTTGTTTCGACATGAGCTCCGCCGAGACGAGTATGTTAACGAGGGCGTCCGAGCGGCCGGCCGAGTTCTGCAACTGCAGCGCTGTCGAGTAGAGCGCACTGGCGCCGGAAATATTAGACGACAGTCAGTATTTTTAATTACTGTAGCTGCAACAGCTGATGAATTCTTACATAGGGTGCATCATAACTAATAGCGAAATCCGACACTAGTGAAATTATACGGTAATACAAGGAAAAAGTCCCAGGTAAAATGGGTTCGTAAACGGCCCGTGCAAATGTCTGGATACGAGCTTCCGCTGTACAATAGTTCAAACGTTTGCATGTGAAATGTAAACTTTCTGATTAAACCAAGGTTCAACTGAGCTCTGATTTCGTTCTTACCCATGGCTGAAGATTGTAGTACAAGCATGATTTGGAGCACCGACACATTCTTCTGCTAATGTAAGACGACTTCTAATGTGCCAAAATTATAACACACTGAAGGAAAAAAAATTGCGTCACCAAGAAGGGGTTAATGACATAAGGTTCAAATGGTTCAAATGGCTCCAAGCACTATGGGACTTAAAATCTGAGGTCATCAGTCCCTTAGACTTAGAACTACTTTAACCTAACTAACCTAAGGACATCACACACATCCATGCCCTGGGCAGGATTCGAACCTGCGACCGTAGCAGCAGCGCGGTACCGGACTGAAGCGCCTAGAACCGCTCGGCCACAGTGACAGGCTATTTAACATTTTAGTCTTATTTTAATCCGTAGGTTACACCCACGAAATGTGCACAGCTACTTTTGAATCGTGCTGTACAGTGTTTACGCGGAGGTCTGTCATGAAAATAGCGTCGACTTCCAGAGCGTACCAAAAAAACATGTGATTTCTTAGATTTATAGAGGTTTTCTCCAAGATCTTGTCAAACTGCAAGATTTATCAGGACTTTTGATTTACCGAAATTCGAATCAGTAAGAATCGAGAGTACTTAGGCTGTGTTATCTTACAGTCCTCTTCGGGTTGAGTTTCTCGAACTTAGAACTACTTAAGCCTAACTAACCTAAAGACATCACACACATCCATGCCCGAGGCAGGATTAGAACCTGGAACCGTAGCGGTCTCTCGGTTCCAGACTGAAGCGCCTAGGACCGCTCAGCCACATCGGCCGGCATGACATAAGGAAGTTGGTAGGCGTGTTTCTACATCTGAAAGATGATGTCTATTCAGATTTCGCGTCAGTCACAGAAGAGTGGCGCTTGTCGCGCCACATGAGTGTCCAAATCAGGTTTGCTTCAAATACAAGCTGTAATGGTCAACAGCGTTAGTTACTTTTGAGATTGAACGTGGTGAGTTGACGTTAGTCAAGAATGCTTTTAAGGCGACAAAGACGTCATTATCGGCACCTCAATTAGTTAGAACAAGGGCGTATAACAGGACAACGAGAAGCTTAATGTTCCTCCTAAGATTTTGCAGAAAGACAAGACAGGAATGTAGTCACTGTATATGATCGCTGGCAGCGGTGATCACGAGAATCTGCAGTCGCAAGCATACCGGGCTCCGGACGAACACACGGTACTAGCGAGAGGGAAAACCATCGTGTGTATGGCGTATGATTCTAGCGCAGAGTACTGCAATTGCAGCAGCAATTTGAAAAGCAGCTCAGCTGTTGGCACCACAGTGACATAACGGACTGTTACAAATCGGTTACTTCAAGGACATCTCCGGGTCTGACGTCCTTAAGCGTGCGTTTTACTAACTCCAAACCATCTCATTGGTGGGCAGTTTGGAGGTTTGTTGGGTTTTTTGATGAAAGCTGTTCCTGCCTCGTTGCCATTGTTGGCCGTGTGTTGGCTAGTAGGAGGCCAGTTGAGGGCCTGCAACCAATCTGTCTAAGTGCGATATACGAGGTGTGGCTAGAAAAAAACCGGACTAGTACTGGTGAAACAATAAAACGAATGCAATAAGGCTGAAAGTCGCGTGGCCTGTCACGTGACTCTCGCTCCGCCTACTGCTCGAGTTTCATCTGCCTCCTGCACTCAGTCTGCCCGTGGCGTCTGTTTTAAGTAGTTGACGTTTTGTCTGTGCGTCGGAAAATGCTGAGTGTACAGAAAGAACAGCGTGTTAACATCAAATTTTGTTTCAAACTAGGAAAATCTGCAAGTGAAACGTTTTTAATGTTACAACAAGTGTACGGCGATGATTATCGCGAACACAAGTGTTTGAGTGGTTTAAACGATTTAAAGATGGCCGCGAAGACACCAGTGATGACACTCGCACTGGCAGACCATTGTCAGCAAAAACTGATGCAAACATTGAAAAAATCGGTAAACTTGTTCGACAAGTTCGCCGTTTAACAATCAGAGCAGTGTCTGAGTTAACAGGAGTTGACGGCGATCTTGTCGAACAAGTTTACCGATTTTTTCAATGTTTGCATCAGTTTTTGCTGACAATGGTCTGCCAGTGCGAGTGTCATCACTGGTGTCTTCGCGGCCATCTTTAAATCGTTTAAACCACTCAAACACTTGTGTTCGCGATAAACAATCATCGCCGTACACTTGTTGTAACATTACAAACGTTTCAGTTGCAGATTTTCCTAGTTTGAAACAAAATTTGATGTTAACACGCTGTTCTTTCTGTACACTCAACATTTTCCGACGCACAGACAAAACGTCAACTACTTAAAACAGACGCCACGGGCAGACTGAGTGCAGGAGGCAGATGAAACTCGAGCAGTAGGCGGAGCGAGAGTCACGTGACAGGCCACGCGACTTTCAGCCTTATTGCATTCGTTTTATTGTTTCACCAGTACTAGTCCGGTTTTTTTCTAGCCACACCTCGTATACTGGATCTACAACTCGACTTAGTGACTCGGGTGCGATTTCGTATGACAGCAGAAGCACTCTGGCACTGCCCCACGAACCGTGGCTGCGAGTTTATACAACGGTCTGGTGATTCGATCTGTTGTGCTGCCATTCATGCACAGAATTTGAGGGGGTTTTTCCAAGAGGATAAAGCTCGCCCACATACCGCTGTTGTAAGAAAAAAATATGCTCTAAAAGTTGCCTGGGCCTGCTCGATCACCAAATCTGTCTCCAATCGAGCACATATGCGACGTCGTCGTCCAACTCCAGTGTCATCGACGACCAGCATTAACCGTCCCAGTAATGGCCGTGCAATTGCAACAGACATGGAACTCCATCCCACAAACTAACATCTGGCACCTACACAACAAAATGCATATCTGTCTGCATGCTTGCATTCTGCATTCTGGCGGTGAAACCAGTTATTAATGTACAAGCATTTTACATTTGCAATGGCATGTATCGTGCTTACACTAACCTGTCATCTTCCAATGTTAATCACATAAATATGTTACCTAGACAAATGTATTCCCCAAATTTCATTACCCTACGTTAATTTTTTTTTTTTTTTGTCTTTCCGTCTCCTTTCCGGCAGCGTAGATGGATGGATATGTCGAGCAGGGTCAGTGCCTCGGTTTTCAAGATCACTTGTCCTAGACTTTCTATATTCTTCTGTTTAGGATCACCTTAGAAGTTAAGTGCAGTGCAGTGATACTGTTGAACATCTAGAGCAAGATTTATGAGATGGTCCGTGGGGAGGGAGGATGGGGTTTGAAATAATTCGTACCGTATTGTAGAAGCGAGAGGGAAATGACATGAAATGATGGTATGGCATTGTTGGCCGAGAGACCTAATTCGGGGTTGTTCGGCCGCCGTATTGCAAGTCCTTTTTAGGTGACCCCACCTCGGCGCTTGGGACTCAATGATGATGAAAGTGATGATGAAGGAAACACAATACCCAGTCCCCTGCCGGGAATCGAACCCGAGCCCCCTGCGTGGTAGGCGGTAATGCTACCGCTACGCTACGGAAGCGGACAGCGAGAGGGAAAATGCGAGGATGAGACACATGGCATGACACATGGAACACCTCTTTTAATAAACGCTTGTGTACAGTAAACTGTACCATGTAACGTAATGAACATGAATCGTAACTGGATCCCAGTTAGATAAAAACTTAATCAATACGTTTGCATTTCAAATTAATTTATGCCAACTAGGACAATGTTTCTTGGCAGTTATTAACTACGCAATCGCAATTATTTCGCAAACATCTTGCTTGCAGATTCATTTTTAATGGAACATCTTTGTTTTACTATCGTATACTTTAAAGTATATCAGTTTTCGTTATTAAGCATGGCACATTCTTTATAGTCCCTGCCACGAACAGTCTGTGCACAATATCTTCACAACTTGATGTAATGTCGAGGCATCCTTAAGAAAACCACTATTTTCCCGATTCAGTAAATTTTAGTGCAAATACATTGAGGCATTCAGTCATACAGTTTCGTACCTTCCATGGTAAATAATATTTTATTTCCTAGAATAAAATATTATGTGTTTTTTTTCGGAAATGTCTTTCTCTGCTTCTAAATCAGTCCAATTTATTCCAAGTTGTCACACACTTTTTTTTGTTTCACATTCTGATTAAACATACTCATCATTTGTAAACTCCTTCGTATGATTCCACAGCTCTACATATTCTGTATTTTAACAACCGATATCAGCAGTAAAAACAATTTGGAGGCCATTTACGCTACTAAGATAGTTCTGCTAGTAATTCCTGATAATTCTCATTTAAATCCCAATATTTTTCCCATCCATGATTGGTATATGTCGATTTTGGGAAAGTGAAACCGATATCTTGTTTCTGACAAACGAAACAGTGTGTCAACGGTATTTTGCGTAGGTTCTATCGATCTCTGTGTCTTTCTGCAACGTAGCTCCGAAATGATGTGTGAACAACTGACGGAATGGATAATCTCACTATGTGTTCTTAGGTATTATACATCCCGTTACAAAGATTCGAATGGATACTCCTTATGAACAGTTACGTGAAGCTTTATGGGTTACAAGGTTTCTAGTTCCTGCTACATGTCGTTTGGCAGCTATTGCTTATAGGGGAAACAGCGCATCTTTGCTTGATCCAGAGACCCAAAGTCATTTGCTGCAAGAGCTGATGGAGCAGAGTTAAATTGTCGAATACTATCATAGTTGTTCCTAATGTTCACACAGTAGGTGATATAAACATGATGCACAGCCAGTAACAGAAAATCGGGACAAGACTCACTCGTGCATCAGTACTAAATATTATACATTGTCGATGGATGCGAAAAAAAGTGGTGATCCATGCAATACATCCACGGTGACGGCTGCCGTCGCAGTTTCACAAAGACACGGGTCATGTCTGTTACGTGAAAATAATGGCGATGTCGAGCAAAATTGCATATATATAAACGTAAAGTCCGTACATCAAATGAATTTTCCGGTCACGACTTTCACTCCACCACCTGCAGCCAGCAAGTGTATGCAGGACAGGAGTGACCGTGAGGAAAGAGCGCCGTAATAGTACCCACTCGGCGTGTGGACTCTGTTGAAACGCGAACCGCACAATATATCAGCTCCACAGCAGGAGGAACAGCGTTGCACAAGTACGAATAAGCGCGGAGAAGGACGAGCCCAGCGTGATGCTGTATCCCATTGTCTGTGACCGTGGAGGACTCGAGGGCGCCACTTCGTGATTTGTTGTCTCAACACTACAATTCCCTCACACATGTGTATGCGTATGATACTGCTTAGCTTTTAGTTGGCGCGGAAGGCCATTCTCTCATTTGCGATGTCACCACTTTTCCAAGATCGGAGAGCTACGTTATTCATAAACTATTTTCTCTCTAAGCAATATTAACAAAGATTTAAAATACGTGCTGAATGTTTGCTTCACATAGTTTGGACGTTCCGTCATTTCTAAACTGTCTGCAATATTTTACTGTGTCGTTAATGCTCAGCCGGCAGCTGTGGCCGAGCGGTTCTAGGCGCTACAGTCCGGAACCGCGTTGCTGCTACGGTCGCAGGTTCGAATCCTGCCTCGGGCATAGATGTGTATGATGTCCTTAGGTTAGTTAGGTTTAAGTAGATCTAAGTCTAGGGGACTGATGACCTCGGATGTTAAGTCTCATAGTGCTTAGAGCCATTTTTTGTTAATACTCAGAAAATGTACTGTAGCAGCTGTGATTAGGATGGTTTTACATTCATTGTGTTACGAACTTTGCATAACCGGATTGCGCATCAAAGCGTGGACGCCTTCGTTTCATGTACAACCCGCCCGTTTCAGAGAAATGTTTCGCTATAAATATTAACAAGCTTTGTATGGTTGCTATATTCTGTTTTATAGGAGTGTTAATGCTTTTAAATGCATGTATTTCCATTACGTATACCACACTTGACTCGGAAATTCGGTTGATAATAGTTTCAAATATTGGCCACTGGACATAATGCTGACATTTTTGTGAAAAATATTTGATAAAATTTCACATCCAGTGTTCATTTACAATTGATAAACTTCACGTAGGGCGCCCGGTGTATTTTCACTTTAACGACCATTCAGTAACAAGATTGTTAATATATAATTACTTAGTCGAACGGATCATTCAAGTTGTGTGAACGACTTCATTACTTTTCATGTTACATTACCTCTGTAGAATTTGTAGTTCTCTTCTGCATCATTTTCCTATGCACTTCCAGACTAAAATGCTGGTAGTGCTAGTAATAATTATTATTTAATGAACTACCATGTCTCTTCATAATCAATTGTCATCTCTGGAGAAATGATAAGTCAGAAGAGCGTCCGAAATACACATGTCATTTAAACAGCAATATTAAATATTCGTGTTTAAATTTATAGTGTAGCGGGATTGAAAACAATATTACGTTTGACACAAAGAACAATCACGTAAAAGCAACGGTAAATTCATTCAGAAAAAGATATGTAGTGTAAATATCGTAGAAGTGAAGCTGTAATTCTTGAACAAGAGCGTACATCAGCATTATAATGTCATTTAAAGTTGTTTTGTCGTCTATAAAAAATAATATATACGGCCAAGTTGACATGAGATAAAAAAAAATGACTCTGAGATTTCATGTACAAGGAAGCAGTACCATTGACAGACAACTATCATGTTTTATAATACTCCGGATCTTCTAACGTCATTTTTGGTTATTTCTTCATTTAAACTTCATCATTCTCTCTCTCTGATAGCCATAAGACGTTCGAATGTTGGTGTTTCCTGCTGAAACACTGTAAAAGGCGCTCAAAAGGTCTTAGCTAATAGAGTAAGGTAGTACAGGAAAAATTGCTATTCCTACCATACAAAAACGTCGCTCATGATGATGTCATTTGTCCTACAGTGCTAGTTTCCACAGGAAGGTGAAGTAGAACATTAATGAGAGAGACTGAGTCACTGGCATCATAACCGTTAATGTTAACATCAAATACTCTGAAATCCAACAGTGTTTTCTGTACTGGTTGAACATCCCGTAGCCTCCTTGGAAGGACTATGAAACTAATGGACTTTGTCACTGTTTTCCAGCGACAGTCTACTACATACTGTAACGAAGTACAAAACCCATATTAGTTTCCGCTGAATCTTAGGATGCCCGATAATAGCTTCGTCATTAGTGTTGCCTTGCGAAAGGAGTTAATGATTCTCTAGACAATGAAGTTGCATTCTGTAAATAACCAATCCTTCTACTGCTACTGGAATGACATTCAGAGAGGCACAGAGGAACCTGCAGTCATGTAAAATTCCTCATTAATTTTCGTTTTGTTTGACGCGGGTATCAAAGCAGTGGCATTGTTATGACGACTGCGGGCCGCCTACGTTTCAACACAGTAATAAAGATGCTGTTGCATGGTACCCGTGAGAGCAGAAGAAAGATTATCGAGCAATGAGAAACGATGTTTTAAACAACCTGCAGCAGACGGTACGGTCTGCATTGTGTGCACCATGAGTCACGCGGAACTGAACTCTTAATAATATTTCAACAGACATGGTAGCAAAATTACGATACAGCCTTATCTAACCGTAATGAATCTCTGTGTTGAATTCCGAGCGGGGCGGATTTATTTAAATGCGGCTGGGTTGAATGCATTAATATCAATTTGTCGGTCGGCATTGAGGTATCATGAGAACGTTGTGTAACCATATCGCTCGATCGGATTAATATTTCATGAGCACTGCTGCCCTACAGCGTACTGTCTTAATCGAACACTATGCGGCGGCATTGGGGTTCGAGGTCCGACACTACCCTGAGAATCATATGACGTCACTTTCGCTGATGCACAAAGAACAGGAGTTAATGCGGAGCTCCAGTAGTGACTATACACAAAATGATGTATTCGGCTATTGGATCACGTCCTTTCTTTTCGCGTTTAAATTGTAGGATGTCGGTCCCGCCTTTCTGCCGATGACAAGCTGTCAATGCAGGACACTATAGAGTTGATCGCCGGCCGTGGTGGCCGAGCGGTTCTAGGCGCTTCAGTCCGGAACCGCGCGATTGCTACGGTCGCAGGTTCGAATCCTGCCTCGGGCATGGATGTGTGTGATGTCCTTAGGTTAGTTAGGTTTAAGTAGTTCTAAGTTCTAGGGGACTAATGACCTCACATGTTAAGTCCCATAGTGCTCAGAGCCATTTTTATAGAGTTGATCATGCAAAACCACATAATGTAAAATCACGGTAAGAAGCAGAACGAACCATTACTTTCTTTTGGCCTTACCTTGTTAAATCAGTTATAACCTAAAATATTTTCACATTTTTACAGTTTCTCAATAAACAAAAAAAAAGTCACTGATGATGGCACAGAGGTGCTGAAACATGTTTGGGTAAAAAGAAAAATCAGTGTATCTGCAAAAGGCGGAGCCGGCCGGAGTGGCGGAGCGGTTCTAGGCGCTTCAGTTTGGAACCGCGCGACCACTACGGTCGCAGATTCGAATCCTGCCTCAGGCAAGGATGTGTGTGATGTCCTTAGGTTGGTTGGGGTTAAGTAGTTCTAAGTTCTAGGGGACTGATGACCTCAGATGTTATGTCCCATAGTGCTCAAAGCCATTTGAACCATTTGAAAAAGGCGGAACCCACATCCACAAAATTATATTTCAATCACTGTCATGAACTTGCTGAGAATATGCTGAGGGAAATACCTACATGTGAAGGCGTAACTTAACTCCTTAAATACGTGTAAGCCGTTTATTTCAAATATCTACGCCGCCAAATTGTAATTCTGTTCTTTGTTGTAGCCAGTGTTTAAAATGCATACCGAACATATGGACCTCCTCTAGTTTTCCAGCCATTAGCTAAAAATCCTTTGTATATCACACTTGACATTATAAAAGTCTGAAACTGTTTTCTCCTCCTTATGGACCTCCATTCTTCCATTCCGATATGCTCAGTACGCCAAGGAAACACTGATTTACAAACTGCTCTTATTAGCTCCAAATTATTACACGGTCAGCAGGCTGCATAAATACGTCATGTTAAATAGGTCATCTCCTTCTACGATCGACGTAAATTTGACATTACTGAAACAAAATCATTTAGAAAATAATTTTTTTATAGTTCACCAAAGAACAACAGACACCCGAAAGATTGTAAGCTGGCAACGACCCGAACCGTTACCCACAGCCAAACATTTACGTTAAATTTCGTACTTCACAATGATGGATAAAAATAACGAAAAAAAAAAAAACACAGATTCGAAACCAGCAGAGTTGTAACAGGGACAAATGCAGGACTGATACCCAAGCCACAATAAAACTTGAGTAACACAAAAGCAGTATAGTATGTGACCCTGAAATACTTCGAGTATTGTGGTGTAGAATCACACAAGTAATCCATAAATATTATAAAAGAATGATGTATGTATATATGTGTGTACACTATGAGATCAAAAGCATCCGAACAACTGGTTGAAAGTGACTTACAAGTTCGTGGCGCCCTCCATCCGTAATGCTGGAATTCAGTATGGTGCGGGCCCACCCTTAGCCTTGATGACAGCTTCCACTCTCGCAGGCTTACGTTCAATGATGTGCTGCAAGGTTTCTTGGGGGTAGGCAGCCCATTCTTCACGGAGTGCTGCACTGAGCACGTGTACTGATGTCGGACGGTAAGGCCTGGCACGAAGTCGGCGTTCAAAAACATCCCAAAGGTGTTCTATAGGAATTAGATCAGGACTCTGTGCAGCCCACTCCAGTACAGGGAGTCGTGTAAGCGCTCCGCTACAGACCGTGCATTATGAACAGGCGCTCGATCGTGTTGAAAGATGCAATCGCCATCCCCGAATTGGTCTTCAACAGTGGGAAGCAAGAAGGTGCTTAAAACAACAATGTAGGCATGTGCTGTGATAGTTCCACGCAAAACAACAAGGGATGCAAACTCCCTCCATGAAAAACACGACCACACCATAACACCACCGTCTCCGAATTTAACTGTTGGCGTTACACAAGCTGGCAGATGGCGTTCAACGGGCATTCGCCCAGCCGCTCGACCATGAAATGCAAGTTTTCTCACCTCCTGCCTAACTGTCATAGTACTTGCACTTTGAAATTTCTGTGTGATGGTCTGTATAGACGTGTGCCTATTACACATTACGACCCTTTTCAACTGTCGGCGGTCTCTGTTAGTCAACAGACGAGGTCGGCCTGTACGTTTTTGTGCTGTAGGTGTACCTTCACGTTTCCATTTCACTATCACATCGGAAACAGTGAACGTAGGGATGTATAGTAGTGTGGAAATCTCGCGTACTGACGTCTGACACAAGTAACACCCAATCACGTGACCACTTTCGAAGTCCGTGAGTTCCGCGGAGCACCCCATTCTGCTCTCTCACGATGTCTAATGACTACTGAGGTCGCTGACATGGAGTACCTGGCAGTAGGTGGCAGCACAATGCACCTAATATGAAAAACGTATGTTTTTTGGGTTGTCCGGATACTTTTGACCACATAGTGTACGTATATACTTCTTTATCTCCTCCTAAATCGCTGGACCGATTTCAACCAAACTTGGTACACGCATCACTTGCCCTCTGCAAATAATAGCTATGAGGATAAGAACCATCTACCTATCAAATGGGATGCGGCATTGTAAAAAGTAGTGTAGCCCACGAATAGCCATACTTGTGTTCCTGTATTTGAAAATGAGAGCACTTAATAACTTGCGACAAACTTTATACGTAATTTCAAACCTTCAAGACACTTTTCTAGCTGAAAAGCCCTACAAAATGATGAAAAGAAAAAAAAAAGGTTATCGCTAACTATATTTCTGCTCTTCATGCAGTAAAACTGTCGCACGAAGCATGACGTTTTAATTTATTACTTCTTTACGAACAACTTTATTCGCGACAGATTTTTCGGCCACTATTCACTTAAACCACCTGCCAAGTTATGTCATAGTACAGCACATAGTTCATAAATATTGATCTGCGTCATACATATTGATCTGCGTGGAAATTAAATTGCAGGGCAAAATTCGCGTGAGATACAGATGGAATATGTGTACAAATACGTGTGAAATATGCCAGATAAATGTAAAATACATCTGGTATGTGGGTTCGCGATCAAAGCCACGAGTAAAAAGCTAATCCTAAACCCCTGGAACAATTTCAACCAAATTTGGCAAACGTATTTGTCACGATCTTGAAGGAATTACTGGGGGGGAAAATCCACCTACCTCTTATTGGGGTGAGCGTATAACATTGAGAGAGAAGGGAAGAGGAGGAGACGGATAACAAAGAGGGGCGAAGAGTACATGGACACTGATATGAGCGGGTAAGAGGCGGACAGACGGAGGGGGAGGGGATAAAGACACGAAAAGCACGGCTCCTCGTCGATACCGGACGCGGTCGAAAATCTCAGGCGTGTCCCGAAAGCGTTGAAAACCATCCACAATGCGTTGTCGGGTTTCATCGACGGTATAAACAGTATTGGAATACATCGAACATTTTAAATATCCCTACACAAAAAATCCACTGGGTTCAGGTCGGCGGACCAGGGAGACATGGAACTGGCGAGCCACGACCGGATACACCCCTTATCAGAGATTCGTACTACTTATTATTGAACACCCTCATGAATGGGTCACGTTGCACTGCCTTGACATCCTTTCAGCATAAGGAACATCATCCATATCGTCGGTCAGCTTGTAACGCCGGAAATGCATATCCTCCTATTTCCATCTATTGTACTATTTTTTCCCTTGCTTTGTTACCTCAAGATATGACATTTCTGTCTCTTTGTATATTGTAATTGTTTTACTATTTGTATATTTATGCATTTATGTCGATGTATAATTGGTTTGTTTCGTAAATATTATTTGTATTTTTACGCTGGGTCTTGCCTAGGGAAAACTGCTATCGAACGATTACGTCGATAGGTCGTGTGAAGAATCAAAGTGTGTAGGATCTTTGGTAGTGTTAACTCTGCCGCGTGGAGCGCGGGCTGAGAGAAGGAGTCTGGTTGGAGTAGCGGGTGGAGCAGGTGTGTTGTGTGACGCTCCCGCGAGTTGCCGCGCTTTCGGGGTTTGGCAGCATGTAATTGCGCTCGACTTGCGATGATAGTTTCTGACATGGTGTCGCGGACGGGAAACATTAACTAGCGCACATCAAGAGCCCGTTTCGTCTGGTGACCGTGTCGAGAAGAAGGCGCGCCAACATCCAGCTTCTGCAACAGCGACGGCCGACAATGAGTGACTGTCGCCACCTCCTCGATCGACGGCTTCAAACTTCAATCAACCAACAAGGAAGACTGGAAGCACGTAAAGTTTTAGAACTGTATGGCAGACCTCAGCTTTTCAAACTGTACCATTTTCGTAACTATAATTACAGCAACTTAGCATGAACCTTTGTTGCTCATTGTCCCAGTTGCATTACCAAGCAGGGTCCCTTCCTTTTCCGGAATGAATCCGAGTGTCGTTAAAATTCAAACGCCAGCATCAATTTATTTCACTGCTTTAATTTCAAAGTTCAGTCATAGCTGGCTACAGTATTTAGATTGCACAAGCACAAATTAAGAGTGCGAGTTTTGTTACCGTATTTTAGTTACCTGTGACTGCAGCTCGGCTTGGTACGTACTAAATTTTACTATTGTTAATTGTTCAGAATCATTTAATTCAGGCTCAAAGTTAAATCTCTTCTTTCTAAATTGCGTAGATTCAAGTAGCTTTTGAAATGATTGTTGAGGTAGTCCAAGACTAACCGTATTTTACTGAATTTCGATGTGCTTCAGAAAGAAAGCTCACTATTAACTTCAGTCACTAAATTAACTTTCGATTTTCCGGTTTTATTAATTCTTTTGCTAAATTAAGTCAGGGTGTAGCGAAATTTATTACTTCTGACAAACTTTCAGTTTTCACACTACGCGTGTCAACCTTCAGTTACTATAGTAATTGTCCTTAGGACTGGCGACCGTGATTTCCCCCAAATCTCAAATACCTAATTACCGCTAGTTAATTGTTAACGTAACGGCTGCACATTTACTTTCTTTATTAACTTTACCCCTTTTCAAAATTAATTTCCACCAGTTTCATTAGCACATTTCCTTTCATTTAGATGTAACCCTTTCCTCCCTCTTTACCGACAGGTTAACTTCGGTGACGATTGCTTTTCCAAAGCTCCCATTAGGTACACGCGGTTTCATTTTTCACTGTCATTAAGGTCGGTAAGTGAGGGGGAGGTTACAAGCTTGCGTTGCAGGAAATGAAGATACATACGGCCAGCAAGAAGGTCAGGTAGGAAATGTTGCAGTACCGGGGAAACCACTGCTTTTCGGACCAATGTTTACTGTTATTAACTGCTTGCTTCATTGTCCTCTACTTACCATATTCTCGTGTACCAATAAAAATCGTGTGCAATCCACAAATTTGCACATGGCTTGTTTCGAGTACCATTAAGCAATCACTTAAATTCAAATGCCTAAAGAAAACAGCAAGATCTATTTCATAAGAAGCACATAATCAGCTTCATTCGTGTTGTCTACGGGGTACCTTCACTAATGGGAAATATAATGTTTCTGCAACACTAGAGATCATCATTACTGTTGAGTACTTTAAATGGACTATTTCCGTGTACTTAACGTTTCTTTTCGACACTAATTTTCTGTAATCTTCCTCAAATTTAACACTGAATCTCGTCGCCAAGCAAAGGCCCGTGTAACATATACTAGGATACTCTGCTTTTAATCAATTATTGATCTGCGGAGATGGGAACAGACGTAGTTGCCTGTCAACATGCAAGTATACCTTATTTAAATCGTATACTTTTGAAAGCATTCACTATTTTGTTCCGCACGTTGGCGACAATAAAAAACAAGAGGACTGTAGTAAAATTTCACACATTTTCTGTTTTTTTTTTCAGTTGCGATGAGAATTTTGCATTTTTAAATTAATAAGCGGAGGCCCTAAAATCATTTAACAAGATATATCTCCGCTTTACACTCTCGAAAATCCTCTGTGTATTTCTCTTCCGCTTTGTAAATTGTAGAAGCAGGTTTCCAAACATAATAGATGATACAGAAGTATGCACGTCTTAAAAGGTAGATCAGTAATCCGAAGTTGGCATATATTACCGCAGTGCTGTTCTAGGCACAGACCTACTGCTATTTGTACACATTCATTTTCCTTCGGTATGAGAACAGTCTTTGATGGCCTCGAGTCCGACCTCTGGTTGCTGAAGTTGTGCTTTTGTATCCTCCTTCCATCTGCACAATTTCAACTCCGGAACGACTTGACGGTGTTAAGCGTTGATTACGTTAGAATCATATGTCTAGCTGGAAATAAGGCCCATCTTTTGAGAAACATATAGTAATGCTTCAGATGGTTACAGGGTCTCAAGTGTGCAGTGGTAGGTGAAAGGCATTAGATATTGTTTATCATAACAAACAGTCTAGAACACGTTTTATGTAACTTATATTGCGGGTTTCGACCGAATAAGGCATCTTCAGATATGAAATTAACGTACAGCACTAATTCTTCTATCGCCTGCAAGGTTATAATTTTCAACAATGCAAACCAACTAACGCTGGTCGTAACAAAAGTTTCAGATCTGAAGATGGCAATAGTCGTTTGACACCGGTAATAAAATTTAAATAAAAACTTGGTCTAGATTGTTTTATCCGTAAAATAAAAAAAAGAAGACCCTACGGCACAATTCCGCCTTTCTGTGTTTATATGTTGGTTGTCACGTGTTAGTAATCAAGTGCTTCTACCAAAGAAACGACCTGAACTCTAAATCAGGCGATGGTCAGTATGTAACAATCCCCAGGACTAAAATTAATCCATACGACAATTAGTTTCAAGCACATGAAGCGTATATACACAAACTTGATTATTGTTCTAAATTATAACACGAAAATTGCACTAAATGTTATTTTGTGCCTGAATAACAAGTACCACACGAATACACTGAGTAGCAGTAAAGGAAAACAAAGAAACATTAGAGTAAGATTTAAGTTTAGAGAGAAGAAATAAAAACTCTGAGGTTTTCCGATGACACTGTAATTTTGTCACCGACAGCAAAAAACTTGGAAGAACAGTTGAACGAAATGGACTGCGTCTTGAAATATATATAAGATGAACATAAAAATGCACAACAAGGATAATAGAATCTTGTCGAATTAAATTAGGTGATGCTGAGGGAATTAGATTAGGTACAAAACACTTAAAGTGGTAGATGAGATTTGGTATTTGGGCAGAGAAATAACTGATGAAAGCCAAAGCAGACAGACAAGAAAAACGTTTCTGAAAAAGAGAAATTTGTTAACATAGAATAGAGATTAAGTGTCAGGAACCTTTTCTGATTATATTTGCCTGGAGTGTAGCCATGTATAGAGATGAAATATGAACGATAAACAGTTTAGACAAGACGAGAACAGAGGCTGAATACATTCAGTTTATGAGCTGTATTATACGTTAATATACGAGTAGAAATAAGACATCAGATCGCTTTAAGCTTGTTCTAGCATTAATTCATTCATTTACTTGTTTTACTTTGTGCTCTCATGTTGTCGCCAGTCTGATTAAAATATTTGCTCTTATATCGACCTTAATACACGTAAATAAGAAAAAATACTTCTCTGAGCATAGTAGGCCGAAGTCATATCTTTTAGTCAAGAACTTTGTTGCAAGCAACAGTTGAATAGCACATGCTGGATGCTGGCGAAGTTCCGCTGTCACATGGTAAATGAATACAGATTGTGTAAAGTGTGAAGTGAATGTAGCAATTGGCCATCAAAATCCAAGCAGATAAGTGGATACTAACGAAAAAAGTCGCACATACTGTCGCAGTAAATAAAAAACTAAATTCGCGTCCATATCGACAGATAAACAATAGTCATGGCGATATATTAAAACGTGTTCCATCTTTTTATCACAGAGCCAGCACCCATCATTATGCTAGAAGCAGTGATGTAACTTCCAGAACACCATCTATAAATGAACCTGAAAAGATTCGAAAACCGGTTCATGGAATAATAAATAACTATTCAAAGAAGTGATTGGTTGCAGGTTCATGTATTTACATTCAATTAACAGTCAGAGCTTCTAAAATATCCATAACGGATAAGCTTAATCAGTTGAATAACAAATGCAACAGCAAAAAATTAAAAAAAAAAGACATCCGTAAAACGGAAAAACCCACGCTTAATATTTAGATGAAGGCTTTGGACTCATCCCAGATTGAACTTCCATATTTCTTATAGTTACTGTTTTTTCTAGGGGAGAGAGGGTGGGGGCTTGACAGATTGAATATCTTGTAGTTACAGAGTCGAATTAGGCTATAAATAGGTGTAGAATACAATCACTACCTCATGATACCCACGCGGTCCACGTACATAGAATACATAATGACTAACATAAACGGAAGAAGATTAGGTGAGCCGTGAAATTATTGTGCGTATCAATGGAATTGTTACTAGCCTATATACTGTAAAACGTACCCTCAATATCGGTTTTCGTTAAAGCTTTGCAGTGAGCTCTTGAACTGTCGTTTGACGACTCGGTTGCGTTTTTATGTCGGTGGTATACCGATTGTAATCTATCAGCGCGTGTGTTTTAAATTTCGAACGAGTATTTTTAGTTGTCGGTTACCTCGCCGTGATCGGTGAACACTCCGGGAAAAGAAACTCCAAAGTCCATCGGCCCTCCGCCGTTCTTAGCATGAGAAGAAAGCAAAGTTACGGAGCGCGCCGAGTCCGGGAGCAGCCTTCGCCCGTCAAACAACTTAATGTCCGCGTCGGCTTCCCGCGCGCGAGCATTGCAAGTCGTCGGAGGTTATTCTAAACACGGAGTGCTTTAGCATGTGGCTCGGGACAGGACTGCATCTTAAAAAGCCCCGGCCCCGATAAATTGCGCTCGCCGGTGACCGAATAGAATTTCTACAGTTGCAGGCCGCCGGCGGTCACCTCATCAATAAACAATGAACGTAATTGCGCCACGCGAGCTACGGTATAAGGGCTGAGTGATGCACGTTTTAAGCTGCGCTAAGAGACCCCTCGGCTGCCGCGATACGGCCGAGGGTCGGAACTGTCGCATCTGGGAGCCCGGCTTACACGCAGCCGCGCATTGCGATGAGCAGCACGTGCGTCGCCGAGCTATTAGATAAAGCTTAAGGACAATGAGGCTGAGGAACGGCCGCTCGGACGCGTTACTCGCGCCGAGGGGCCGCCGCCTGCTGCCCGCTGCCCACTGGCTGCGCAGAGTGCGTCCGCGTCCCTCCATTAACTGTCGGCTAAAAAGGTTTCGGAGGCGCCGAGTTACCGTCTGCTCCTAAGTGTTCGTATTGATATGGAGATCTTATTTGCTGAATATGCATGAACGCAGGAAACATTCGGTTCTTCTTACATTGGAAAGTCTGCAGCCTCTTCCGTAGTTACAAATTTATGTACAGGAGAAAGGCTTGAGTCTAGCAGGCAGTTTCGATTCCAGCACGAAACACTATACCGAAACACCGTTCCCCAAGCTCGCAAAGAAGAATGTAAAATGGACATGCACTTTCCAAAGCAACTGTTTTACGCAGGGTGCCCCATCTGTCTTCACCGCCCCAAATAATTTTTTTGTCCAGAAGCAAAATGAAAAACATATCGAGCAGCTCCTTATTCTATCTTTGATTAACTTACGGGGAAAGTGTTCATCTTCCGCGCCCGCAGGACACGGACGGCATTTCGCCGACTTCAGCGAGGCGGTCACGCTCACGGAATCAATAGCGTGCTGTAGTGCAAACATTTATATCGGTGACAGGATAGAGGCAATACACTACCATATCGGAGCCCGGCAAGAAAAGTGACACAAGTCAGAAAACGGCAGTTTTTAGCTTTTGTCACTGAAAAGTATACGAGAGGTGCCCCAAGGAGCATGAAAACGTCACATCTCCATTTCTCAGTTTGTCCACTTCACGGCAGTTGCGTCAGTTTTGATTCGCGACGGCAAGAACCAGTCTCACACCAGCGTTGCTACTGTTGGGTGTGCAAGGCTCATTCAAGGAGAGCTCCACACGCTGAGCTGTGGAACTTCTCATGTATAAGGTAAACTGAATGTAATTGTTAACTTCATTCATTATAATAATCTCTTTGTTTATAAAGCGTCTGTATCTTTCATTACAGTATCCTTGAGACATGCATGCATGTCTGATGAAACAGACATTGTTTTGACGATTACACCTTTTGTAAATATAATGAAATATTGTGCGTTGCAGCGTATAAGATTCATATTGAATCCCTTTCCTCGCCGAAAAATGTTTCTACATTATATAAGCCCATTTATGGGTCTATGTTTTCGTTAATAGTGTTACTGAAATTGTATCTAACTGATGTTTTTTACTGAATTGTATTAACTTTCTCGTTTTGTAATTTTCTAATATAACAATGCGAACTTGTTTTCCATTTCTTGCTTTAACTTGATTAACTTAAGTATTAATTTTTGCCTGACCGAGATTCGAATATGGTACTGTATTACAGTAATTATATATATATGAGGAAAAATGGCAAAAGCATTACATGAGAGGTCATAATAAAAAAAGTTTTTAGAAAATCAAGAAAAATTACACAACTCGAAGAATTAATTAACAGTTACCTCACTTTGAAAGAAATAACCCAAACTGGATGTAGAAGATTGTTTATTAAAAGTCACGACCGGTTTCGCGCCACTATAAAAACCATCCTCAGGTAATAAATATTCTTGATAACAAGTCATCGCCGTAATGATTACCTGATAACATCTCATATCCGACGAGCACCAAACTACGTGTCAATATTACTGTTGTACAGACTATAATGAAATTTACTGGCAAAGTTACTTACTTGAAATTTGAAGTGCGCTTATACTATTTCTGTTTTGTGGAATTCTTTAAGCTGATTTTTCTCAAGTATTGTAGTTTTCCGTTGTGTCACTGTTCATACCGGGGTGTAATACATTTCCACGTTGTGACCGAGTTCTAATGTTCTCCATCGCTTCTCTTACTTCCTAGAGGTTTCTTCAGCCCAGCTTGAGAAGCGCCTTACGAAAGAAGTTACACTAAGCGGATGACTTGCCACACACGACATCGAGGGGGGTGACACTGTTATTCCAGGATGATCACGGACGAAAATAAATTATTTCGTGAGAACTTTATGTTAAAATTGTCCTTGCGGATCTCACCGGGAAACTGGCGCTGAATATTCACTTATCGCTGCTTGACATGGTTAATAATTCATGTGTGTCTTTATCAGTTTCTTTTATCGAAAGTGATAACATTTTCCTTATCTCCCTCTGGTTATAATGATAACAGCTGAATATTGTATTAAATCTTTTAAATTATTTTCAGCTGGCGGATCCTTTACAATCATTCTGTTGTCCTTAAGTTATACGACAATTTCGGGAGTGCCAGAGCAGAAAATATTTGCAACAGCGCCTTACCACAATTCCTCTGTTTATATTTGCTGCTTGAGAGTATGTAACTGGCACCTACTGAGTTTTGGTAGCTAGATTTTATCACTTCTTTCAACCGGTGTTTTAACGTTCTGAAAGTTCATGTTAATGGTTTATCTTTCTTTCTGTTACAGTTTTAAATTATTTGTTATCCTTACTAACTGTTAGGCTTCAGTTGACATGTTTATTCGATACCAGTGAACCAGAAGCGTCTCTTTAATTTCTAGAAGTAAGAATTGTTTAATTTATGCGTTTAGTAAAAGCTTTTTATTGTCTATTAATCTTACAGATATTATTTAACTTGAGTCAAGTAATGATTCCTTTATGATTAAATGTGGGTATATGTCTTTCAAGAAATGGTATGTTTGTCATTGGGGACCGAAAGGTAATCTAATGAAACTTTGTGCTAGTACCCTGGTCAAAATTATTCTTGGCACCTTACTACTTACCTGCTTCCTACCTATGAGAAATGTTGCTGAGCTACTAGCATCATCGCCTTTCTTGCAGCTTTCCTTGTTACGAAGCTATGAACTGCAGTACGCCCTTTTCAAATAATACCCTATAGTTTTTATTCGGTAATCCAATTACTCTCCTCGACACCTGCTCAAAAACGTGTTTTACTTCTGGGCAGAAAGTTATTTGGGGTGGTCAAGATAAATGATACACTCTGCACAGCAAAACAGCACTGCAATAAACGGGAATGATTACAGATACCAACAGGAAAAGAAGACTGTTTTCTATTATTTGGCTGGGTTTATTGAACCATACTGCTATTAGCTTGATACAAATATAAAACAATGTATAGAGAAATCACAGTATAAATAATTTAAGCAATGATTTAAAATTATTTTACAGCATCCACAACCGCACAATATATACTGCTACAAAATACATGATACCAATATCTGACAAATTAGAATACAAAGTAGAGCTCAACAGAAACTGGGTAGAACGTTCGGAAGGATTAAAATGTTTATCGAACCACTGGTAGTACACCGAATTTCATAAAATCACTACTATCTCGTTAAATAACACCTAGAGCTTTGTATATTTTGAATATTTTTGGCACAATAAAGCAGGAGAACTTGTTATAAACCTTCATTTTTCACAAGGGTTTGCGGTAACTGGTTTTGTCTACGAAGAAATGCATGAAAAGAGAAAGTGATTACATCTTCTCCTTCTTTCTTCTGATAGAAGCAGAAATAGTCATCCTTGATGCCTTTCCGATGTTAGTGAGTGGAGCTGAACCATGGCTGGTATACATTCTTTCCACGACTGAACGATATCTTATTGAAGAAATGAAGCTGGTTAGAGTTTGGCATCTCAAAACTTAAAGTAGATGTTGTAACGAAGTTGTTAAAAATTTATAACTTGGACAGCAGAAAACGGCAACCTTGATTTATTATCAAACTGAAAGCCATTAGTAGGGAGATACTGAAAGTGGAAACCAGGTTTGGCTACCGATAATCCAGAAAATGAACGACATGTTGGCCAAGATACACAAATATAACTGGATTTCGAAATAAACGCAGTGTCTCGAGAACCAATAAGAAAATCAGAAAAGAAAATATTTCTGACTGACAAATAAGGTAAATGGTGAAAGAAATGGAATCTATGTACATACTCTTAACAAAATTGTTGCAGTTACAACAGTACACAAACTACAAAACAAAGGCTTTCTTCAACGTGTTAATCAATTAGGTGATGTATCGCAGAGCTGCTCGAACAATTTTCGATATACAGCGCATCCCACGTTAAGGAGATACTGATGTAGTGCATAAATGGTTCAATAAATTAAAATTATATTTTTGGCAATTGATTGTTCAGAAGGAGCGAGTAATGTGCTGTATTTTTAACGGCCATAAATGTTTCTAATGTTTCTATCGGTAGACATAATAACGTAAATGTGTTCCTTACTTAAAACTGATACACATTTACCTTTATTTCTTGCCTGATACATAAACTCAGACGGACGGTACTTAAACTGCGCTCTGACACCTAACTTAGAACTCTCATTTACTGACTACTTATGTATTGAAGCTGGCCTCAAACTGTGGCACAGTAGGCTGGGTACCCTATATTAGTTGGATGAAGTGAGTCGATATGAGTTTTAACACGCACACACACACACACACACACACACACACACACACACACAGATGTTGGTTTTCACAAAGTGTGGTTAAGCAAAAGTAAGTGGGAGATTTAGTTATGGAGACGGCGGTACGTTAAAGGCAATTTTCCTCAACAAACAATTAAAAAGAGACCCTAAACCGTTTAGTGTGATATCACTACTCAAAAATGGCATTCTCACAGTGAACCCAATAACTCAGTATCACCACTGATGTGCATTTTGTCACAATTTCCTTTTTTTCTTAAATTTTGGAAACCAACACGCTAACGTTACAACTAAAGAAATTAGAAAAAATTGGAAAATATTACGGTAGATCAGCCTGTTGCTGTCATATTTGTAATATCCCATCGACGCTTTATCTCCTTACGCCGATTGGTTTGGTGAATATGGCTAGAGGCGATTCCTTCTTCGTCCTTATCAGCTGAGTTAAAGTCTGACTCTAAAGCACTGTCAACGTGACGTCACGCTTTATCTTCCCTCGACGCTTTCCCTCATCTCTATTTTCGTCTGGCGGTCATAGAACATACAATTCGCTCCTTATACAGTCATTTCTCGTTTAAAATACTCTGTTGGAACTTTTTGTTGTGTGGTGGGAATCCTAGTTATATGTTTGTTTTTTTCGTAATATTTTGTCCCTTGTAACCTAGTAACCTGCCAAATAATTTAGGAGCTCCGATTATCTTGCAGGATTCCAGTTAGAACATATTTCTCATTTGCCTTTTTGTAATTCTTCCTGTTCGATTGCGTAACATCTGGTAGTTGTTCCTCCTATTAATGTATATCTGTCCTCATGAAAAATGACGTCACACCCAAGATACTAGATCCGCAATAACTGCTTCAATAACATTCCAATCATGGTCTTCTTCGACTGAACGGGACTGTATCCCAAGGAACCATTAGTTCCACTTTAGTGATTTAAGCTATAACTAGAGCTTAGCTGATGCATGTTTTTCTTCTCTTCGATTAAAGCTTTATTGCCGGCACTTAGTCAAAGTTTCAATGATTCTCAGGTTATGATTTTATACCTAGAAGGATAAAACCTTCATTGGAGTCCATAAAAAATCACTTTGATGTACGGAAATGTCACACTAATAAAAAATTCCGGTCTGTTACACTGTGGTGGAAGGAATTACTTAAAGAAACCCAACGTTTCGTCATCATCTGCGGAGCTCATATGAAGAGAGGGTTGTAGCTTCTATGAAGGTGTGATTCATATCGTGGCTCCGAATATTTTACTCAGTGAAACGATAAAAATGTATGTGGTACGGGAAGGAAATTCCAGTAGAGTGTAATTTAGCACATGTAGGCCCCGTACATAAAAAGAAAGCAGGAAAGCATGTAACAATTTCCGTGCCATAAGTGTCACAAGTAGAATTAGCAGGCTGTGTGGGACGATTTTAAAATCAAGAATGGAGAAGTTTGTAAATGAATTGGAACAACAAAACGGCTTTAAAAGAGGCAGGTCATGTGTAGGTAACATCTTTGCCCTACCATGGAGAAGAGATTGGAAAGGAATCGAAGCAGTCATTTGGTTCTCATAAAGCTTGAGAAAGCATACAGCATAGTGCCACTACAGCTATTGTTCGAGGTGCTGTGGTTAGGGGAACAGCCAAACATTTATGTATGAAGGATGATAAACTTATACAAGTCAGCAGAACAGGTAATTGTAGATAGGAAAGAAATTTCTAGAGAGGTCTCAGAATAACTAAAGGACTGAAGCAAGGATGCTGTTTGTCTTCCAACTCTTTCAGATGTATGTCCAGAAGACAGTAAATCTGTGGTGTGGAAAGTGCATGGGCGTGGGGATTGAAGTAGAGAACCAGTGTATGTACATATTTTTCTATGTTGCTTATCAGGTCGTTGCAGCACATGCTCCAGAAGTTGCTGGAAGGGAATAAAAAGTGTGTTTTGAAATTCAATTTTGATACGAGGCAATATCTATGTTGCGGAATAGAGCGAAGTGGCCTAAACACTGACGGACATCTTATTAAAGTTCGTAAAAAGCTTAAGTACCTGGGTAGTGTCGTATCACGTGATGGAAGATGTGACAGAGGTATCCAACAACGGATCAGGCAGGAGAGAAACCCTGTACTGTGGTCTTAAAAAATGAGTTTATATGTTGAAATTCATTCATACAAATCCATCGTGAAGTCAGTACAACCTACGCAGGTGAGTGCTGGGAAGACACAGGAAGAAGTAAAAACAAAAATGTTCAAATGGCTTTGAGCACTATGGGACTTAACATCTGAAGTCATCAGTCCCCTAAAAAGTAGAACTACTTAACACTAACTAACCTAAGGACATCACATACATCCATGCCCTAGGCAGGATTCGAACCTGCGACCGTAGCGGTCGCGCGATTCCAGACTGAAGCGCCTAGAAACGCTCGGCCACAGCAGCCGGCAAGTAAAATGAGACGTAGAGCCTTAGAAATGGACCACTTGAGAAGAACGTGTAGGATTTCCCTACTTAACCGCGTAAGAAATGAGAAAATAAGAGAAAGGACACAGTCTCATTGTTTTTTTTTTTTTGCATTACTGAAAAACAAAATAGGCATCTCAAAATAATGAATGATGACAGATGGTCCAAGAGAGCAATTTCATGGCAAGCTCCTGGAAGGAGGAGAAGAGGAACACCACGGAAAGTGTGGCTAAGTGGTATCCAAGAAGTGATGGAGAGAAAAAGAGTGGAAGAGGATGAGGAGGAATGGTGAGATCGAGATATTTTGCGACAGTGGTGTGAGATGCAGTAACAACTATAGTAGGACCCTAGCAACAAGGAAGGAAGGAAAGGATAAATAGCGTTGGAGTAATCCTATACCATTGCTTTATATATATCTGAGGTATCAGCTACCTGCCTGTATTTGTAACAATCCTGTAGCAGTATCGATTCTGTATATCACATTAATCATATCTTTCATCACCCTGAGTTTAATATTCTCTCCCCTACACGCCTCTGCCAAGGACACTGAATGCTTTCTTTAACTGTGCCAGAAAATAACAGCAGGGTTACTGAAGGTTTGAAAAAGTCAAAAGTATGGAGAAACGAAGGGTACAGTACGCAAGGGACAGAAGAAGGATTTAAGCAACAAAGCATTTCTTATTGACGTAAATGACAACGGTGCTTTAATTACAAAACTATTTATAGATCGGAAACTAACGCTGAAATACATCAGTAAATCAATTTTCCATTTCGACAGCTCTGTGTTCACTGTAATGGATAGCGACAACTAGTTTCAGCAGTTTCTCCTAGACTTAATTTAACGAGAGCGACTGATACCGAGCAAACGCTATAGTCTGGAACTTTGCAGTTATCAAACGACACGTCAGCTCCATGGGCACTGGAAACATGGGGAGCCCACCTCGGAATTCACATTTGCTTTTTGTGAAAAAGAGATCACCCACCGCTAGGCTGCTATTTCCAAGGATGGCCCGGCAGGGCCTTTCACAGTTTATGTTAATGCAGGGTTCCTTTCATTTTATTTGGTCGCCGCGCCGCGGCACGTCCGTTCGCCCTCCCGTTCCTTCATCCTCGGCCCGCTCCTCTGTTCCGTTCCGAAGCTCTCAAGCACACAATTGACAAGATTCTAAGATTAATTACTCGGGATCTGTCATACGCGTTCCGGATGTGACGTTGATTTATGTTGGCGGGTGTGATGCGTGCAGCTCGCGGCAGAGGATCACCTTTCACGGGAGGGCATAGCATCCCTTTGTGCCTTCGACCGCACGGTGTAAACCTTATAAGCGCACTTTTTGTGCAAGCTCAACACTCACTTTGTGCGAGCACAATACCGCCTTGCCATCCGTAACGGTCGACAAAAAAAGGCTGTCTTTCTGGTGGTATATCGGAAAATATTTGTCAAATTAATGAACCTTTGGACAACACATTAATCGACCGTACTCCAGATACGGTTACTTCAACCGATTCAGGGGTGTGCAAGTCGGGCTCACGTGGCAATAAATTTGAAAGCTGAGAACCCTGTTATGGTTAAAGGTAAGTGTATTTTGGAGTGCTGTTTATAAATAGCGTTGACAGACCCAAGTACCGAACGTTCTTCTACTTTTTACGACACGGGCGTAACACGTTTGTTAGTCGTTCAGTGCTCATGGATACCCATGTAAACGTTACAGCGAGAGGGAACTTGGTTGTGATTATCCCAGTAAGTAGGAAATTAGTTTCCAGTTCATGTGTTTGATGTTGCCACCTGTTCTTTGCATTTGCTACTAAGTTCACACATGGCTCATCTACAGAAGTGTAAAATTGTTTTTTTCTTTTTTTTTTTCAAAAGATTTCACATAGGTTCATGAAGCATTAGTCGTGTAATGAAACACAGTGACCTTATTCGCACATGATATTCTACAAATAGTAAATGCAGGTGGACAACCAATTATTGTCTTCAACACTACGGCATGTTGCCGATTGATTACTAAAACATGATCACACGGAGTTTCACCTTATATATGTGACTGGAACGAAGAATATTTAACTCCATTTTTCTGTTATTTATTATTTCTTTCATCTCATGGTATTACATGTTAATGAAGTAAGAACCAACTTACACCGTGGTTCGGAATCGTCGTTAAACTGTAGATTGCCCTGTAATTGGTCTATAACTAATGAATTCTAATGTCGGAGTAAAGCAAGGCCGTGCCACATGCAATAAAACCATACCGAGTAAAGCGCTCTCGCCATCAAACCAACTTTCGGTTCCTGGACTCAGTCGCTCAGTGTGAAAGGGAGATATATCTAAATTGAATAAATGATACTTAACCCATGTAAACAAGTGAAAGAACCAGATACTATCAGAAAACGTAATCAGTTTTAAGCTTGTGGAAACTCACATAGTTTTATGTTCCTGTACTACAGAGTGACACGAAATGAAGATATGGAATCTGATGCAGGAAAAGGAATAAAAAACTTGAGATAAGCTAGGAGGATTCTAGTAATATACGTTGCTGTTGTTAATGAAACCGATGATAAGGCTCTAAGGCGACATACTGCCCCAGCATGGTAAGAGGTCGCAGAAATCCTTACTAAAGTGTTACATAAATGCCCACGGAACAAGAAGATGAGTGTAAAGATATGATCACGAAAGAGGAAGGTGTAGATACAAGTGCAGAACTTAGTGCAAAAAATAGCAGACTCCTACAGTTAAAAGAAATATGTCGAACACATTTTGTAGAATGAACTACACGTGACTAAGTTTTGCTCATGATAAGTGTCGCGATTGCTCAAAATGAAACGAAACTTGGCAGAACAGAAATATTTTTGAATAATATTTGGAATGTATTCACAAAATTAAAAGTGATTCGGTGCCTTTTTGTCTCTGTGGATGAGACAGGTACCGATTATTAAAACAGAACTAGCAGTCGAAATAGTGAACCGAAACTATATCCAAGATATACTGAGGAACTATCGGTTACCCCAGAAGAGATACATATAACACAGAAGAATCTTATTACCATTTAGTGATGCCACAATAGGTGAAAAAGAACTGGTTTTCCAGAAGAAAGACTTTTTCGTCAAGATGATGCATCTCCTCACCAAAATATTTTGGCATTGGAAGACATTATGATCTTCATTATAAAATGAATAGCGCACCCTGTTTCCTGCATTTGCTTACCTTGAACTATCTCTTCCCAGACTCAACATTTTCCTCGCTAATCAACGTTTTTCACCAAACCTCTCTGTTTTAGAGATGCTGTGGCGGTCCTTCGCATACATCCCGAAGAAGCACATCAGATTCAATACATTGGCACTGGAGAATTTCTGGGAGCATTTTTACTATTCCAGAAGGTCACGTTAAAAAGATGTACATTAAGTAACTGAATAAACATTAACATTTGCATAGGAATTAATACTGGAACTGAAAATAATTTCGATGAACGTGTAGGTACTGGAAAGTGAATATTAAGTGAATGAACCACCACAATGTTACTTAAAGCGACAACGAAAGCGACAAATACGTGCGACAATCAGTGCTGCAACCACGAGACTGAACGTGTCTCTCTGGGGAGTTATTCGTGTTTATCAATGTTCTACGACCAGCAAAGCTTATGTGACTCCAATATTAGCTCATTTCTGTCCAAAATATTTCAACATTATGAAGACGCGTGGCCTCACAGTGTTCTGAAGATTATTTTTTGGCCTTTCTTTTCTGATTGGGTAGTAACATTTTCAAACTCCAGTGATGGGTTTGACTTACAGAAAGTATCGTCAGAGGATAGCCTTGAAACAACATTATGTAAAACAGAGTCCATGGCTTTCGATGGCACTTCTCAAATCTTTTCCAATAAATCTGTTAGTAAAAAACCTATTAAAGATGGTGGTGAGTTTATTTTTTTGAAATAACACTTTATTCTTTCGAGGATGTGGTATTGAACGCAAAATCGATAAAATTAGTAGAATGTGTGGCAAAAATGTGGAATCCTAAAGAGAAAATAATGTGGTAACTAAATAACTGTGTGGTTATCCCCTCAGTAAATTTCAATGGAATAGATAGCCTTAATCCAAGTACTGATGTACAGAATAAAATATACGTCTGTATAATTCCATTTGGGTAAACCACCGCTTTTAAACGGCCTGACAATAAATAGGCTGTAAAATTTATTTTTATAGGCATAAAATACGTTACTGGACCCTAGCTAAACTTCGAATTAAA
Organism: Schistocerca cancellata; assembly: GCF_023864275.1. Taxonomy (NCBI): domain Eukaryota; kingdom Metazoa; phylum Arthropoda; class Insecta; order Orthoptera; family Acrididae; genus Schistocerca; species Schistocerca cancellata. The sequence continues at coordinate 487,035,960 of NC_064628.1, forward strand.
ATATTGGATTATAAATAATAAACAGCTGTCCTGGCCGGTAAGCACAGATTGAGACTTCCCAGTTTAAAGTAAATTTAATGATTGAAAGCACACTTTCGTCACCTACTCATCCTCACTATTTCAAATACAAATGCTGAATGTAGCTAAACAGTTCATATACTCTCCAGTAAATTGCAAATACTCCGCCTCGCTGTATCACCAAACCAAATCAGTTTTCAGAATATGAAGCAATAAATTCATGTAGTGTGACTCTACTAATGTACAATCTTAATTTCTTTTATTCGAAAACCAATGTTGGTTTTGTAAGTAGCCTAACCGTATTTTGTGTCCATTCTGCACGACCTCCGTCGCAGGTTTTCGTGCACTTTTTGTCAGCCAGTATTATGAAACTTATTTTAAGGCACAGATCAATAAAAGGAATTACCCTGGCTGTCCTCGTATTTCTATCAGTCAACGTATCAGGCAACGTAATCAGGTTTTAGATACCCTTTTTCGTTTGAAATTAGGATAATATAAGAAGCTGATTTAACGAGACTGTTAAAATCGATGCTGATATTTCACACAACTATGACAGCAGAATCAAGCGTGTATGATGCTGAAATCACGGGATGTTACTAGAACGGAAAATGTAAAATACATGTTCTGAAAATGCCTTTCCTTAAAGCGGTTGTAGATATCGTGAGCAAAAGCAAAATACCAATCGAAAGTTTACGTCTTTCACTAAGTAGCCTTAACAATAAAAGCATGGAATACCTACAGAACAGGGTATCTCATGTGGAATAGATTAATGATGTACGTATTCTGTGCGAGTAACATCCTAACGAATTCCGTAGAGTGGACACATGGAAAGGCCAACCATAAATTAACTCTGGACTTTGAAGGTGACGACTTTGATTAGCGAAAAAGTAACCGCTATCTGGGTTGCCTACAGCCTGGGCACCTAGGCTTGCTCTTTGAGGTGTCTACAAGACCGCGCCCAGGGATATCCATCAGATTGTTTTATCACGCTAGGGGAGCCTTTCTTCATGAGCGCCCCTCAGCACTTAGCACCATAAATCGAGGCGTGCTGTTATTTCTAGCGTCATTCCAGCCACTAGAGAACGCCGTTCCCGACAGTTAACTGAGCGCCTCACGTAGAGTCTTTATGTGGAAGCGTGTTCCGGGAGAAGCGAGACAGATTACTGAGCGCTGAGATGGAATACAAAGCAACCATCCATACGGCGTCGTGAAGACCCTACACAGTAGAGTGAGTGCGGTTTCACCGCGCGGCGCAGTCCGCCTGACAGGTAGGCAACACTACTTTCTCATGTCGCTCGGTGCTGGCTACGCCAAGTACGAGAGCGTGCTGTAAAGTGATGCCTCCGAATTTTTATGTGAAAACACTTCAAGCTTTTTAAATAAAACAAACATTATCAACATTCTACATCTTTATTCTTCACGTCTACATATTTGTAGTCCCCTGCCGCTAGAGAACTTCGAATTTTAGCGCGTAACGTGGCGGTAGGAACTGTAACTATGTCGGTACGTGAGAAAAAGTGTGCTTTGTCGAGCTTCGAATACGAAGAGTTTCTCCACACATGTATCATCCTCACTGTCACCATAACAATGTCAGACGACGCACGAGCGCTATGACATCTGCAGCAATCCGACGCCTTGGATTCACTGTCATCGGTATTATCCATACATTCCCGACTTGGCCTCATCGGTATTTCATCGCTTTCCAGAACTTAAAGAACACCTTCGAGGACTTCACTTCATAGTGATGAAGCGGTACAAGTCGAAGTGAGGCTGTGGCTTTGTCAACGAAGTCAAACATTCTACAGTGACAGTGCCAACAATTTGATCTCTCATTAGGAGAGATATGTTGCTCGTCAGATTGACTGTGCTGAGAAATAAATATGTAGACATGAAGCATAAATACGTAGAAGGTTAATAACGTTTGTTTTATTTAGAAAGCTTTAAGAGTTTTCACGTAGAAATTCGGAGGCTCAAAATGGCTCTGAGCACTATGGGACTCAACTGCTGTGGTCATAAGTCCCCTAGAACTTAGAACTACTTAAACCTAACTAACCTAAGGACAGCACACAACACCCAGCCATCACGAGGCAGAGAAAATCCCTGACCCCGCCGGGAATCGAACCCGGGAACCCGGGCGTGGGAAGCGAGAACGCTACCGCACGACCACGAGATGCGGGCAATTCGGAGGCATTACATTTCCACACGCCCTCACAGTTCATTGTACCGTTTTCCGTGTCTAACACTTTGCTCACAACGTAACTGTGGTCGAAAGCGACGCACTTCGAGTATCCTACAAATAATGTCAGCTAGAATATATGCGCGTACTCTTCGAGGGTGTAATAATAATCTTCATAAAAATGCAAGTTCACTTGGAACTTACAAGACTCGTTTCGTGGCCACGCAAGTGCCAAAGCATTCAAAAATCATAGCTTACGACGGATGTTTTTCCAGAGTACTGACGTTGAATCCGTAGTTTTTCTTAGACCAGTTTCTGGTTACAATCTTTCATTATGTTCTTTCTTCATAACTGTTTATCCGTTCTCTATTATTTTCTGTTTTCTTAATGTTGACTTACTCTTTCTTGCTATGTTGTTTATATTTTAAAGACTCTGAAGACTGTCCCATTTAGTCTTAAGAGCACCAAACTTGCAATCCGTATCTTCTCTTGAAGAGATTACTTACTATATTTTAATCTACCATGAAACAATATCGCCATTACTTCACTAAATCTAAAACATAAATATCAAGTAAATACTCCATATAGTTTCGTAAGTCTATAGCTTGTAGTCAACAGTGATGTGATTGTATTTAACACATTTCCGTTAACGTACCTAAACTTATAGCATATATTTGTAATGTTTATGTGACAGTTACAACACACTACACTATTCGGCTGAGGAGAACAATTTATAAAACTGCCACAACGGTATAAAACAGACTCCACCCTCACAGCAAAAACCTCATTGTAGATGGGTTTGTAATTTTCATTGTCTATCCTCATAACTGTACACACATGCGCTGGAAACAAGTCTCACAGTTGTCAGTATGTTCAAAGAAAATTGGTGAAAGTAATCTTACGTCTAGTCACTTAAGCATAATTTGGCATTGGCCTTGGAAGTATTCCATTGAGTTTGGGCTAATGTCCACTGCTGTCTGAAACATCAGCGAACAAAAAATGTGTGTGAAATCTTTTGGGACTTAACTGCTAAGGTCATCAGTCCCTAAGCTTACACACTACTTAACCTAAATTATTCTAAGGACAAACACATACACCCATGCCCGAGGGAGGACTCGAACCTCTGTATACATTCGAAGAGAAGAGTTATAAATTATCGATGATTTCCCAAATAATTATGATACATGCACAGCCTTGTAACGAATCCATAAACTTCACATAAAGGACGTAGCATCTTGAAGTTCAGATTTGATTTTCAAAAGCAATATTTTGTTCAATGTTACAAATATAAATACAGCAGAACGTTCCCACAACTATATACGTGAAACACTGTGATACAGCAGCCGTGGCTCGGAATAAACTATTTCGTTAGAGTAGTAATTATAGCTTGCAAGCGTTACAAACTAATCACCAGAACTGTCAAACATTTATGGTCTAACAAGTCTTTTACAAAATAAGGAAAACGTTTTATGGGGTCTTATAGCTGCTGGAGGGTCTTACCGCGTAGTTCGCAGAGTTTGCCTCTCGATTATAGCTGGCGTTCTCAGATAGTCGTTTCAATAAGCATTGTAGTGCCGCGTTGTCCAGGACACAATCCTTCGGTTATCTTATTTGGAAAAGAAATCATTGTTCCTGTTTTTTACGCAATACTTAATAATGCTCAAAGATAAATAAATGAGAAGTAACATTGTTAAACAAAAACATTCACTTAATCTGCAAGAAATTCATTCTAAAAGCTTTCCTCGTCCTTATCTGTGCATGTCTTGTTAATAATATACAGGAATAGACCTCCGCAACTGCTTGTAAGAATGGCGCTTTGGTTAGAGAAATTGTATACAGAATTGTAGTATCATCCCACGTTTCTACTGCTTCTGCGATATAGTTCGTAAGGCGTACGCTGTCTCATTCTAAACAGGGAAGTTAGTTCTAGCCTTAACACCTCTAGTTCAAAACCTCTCACAACGCTCATGCTGTAGGCGGCTGTGGCGGCGATTGAGCAACAGAAATGATGAGAGCCGTCGGGATTTCCGTTTAACAACAGACACCGCAACGCAATCCTCGTTTGACGTCACAGGCTGCTAGATCGTCGCAGCAAGAGTTTGCTGACTCAAGTCATGAGAACATGGAACGCAACAAAGGATAATTATTTGCTATTTTATTATCTCGTCGAGTCATCACATGTCGGACAGTCCGGATGGGTGGAGGACGTAGGGAGACTTGGCACTGAAAATTGGAGAAACGTTGAAGTTAAAACGAAAATACAGCGATGGGCAGCACTTTATGAATTCCAGTTGCATCATTCACAATTTGTGTGCCACTAATACCTTCATGAAGGAGAGAAAGGAGAGCCTCCCTGGCGTGAAACGTCTCAGGTTATGCAGTAACTGTCACAGTCAGCCTATGCAGGCCGCTTCTGAAAAGTATATTATTCCACTCCGATGATGTTCTTACCAAACACTTCATACTAAGAATTTATACAGATAGATTTTTCCGAGAAAGTTTAAACATGTATAATATGAATTCGCTGAGTGTTAACCGGAATTTACATCCTGAAATCCAGATGTTCTGACAAATTTCTTTCATTTCACTGCGGGTAGGGGAGAGTGTTCTCCTTGGAGGATAATGTATCCAGCAACATACGATGTTTCCTGGACAGTGTTAGAGTCTAGTGACCTATTTTGGAGCCACTTGAAGGAACGCGCACTGGAAACCGCCATAAGCAATTTGCGGTATTTTCTATTGTCTTTGTTGTTGTGAGATACGAGGTTATGTTTTGTGCAGCATTTGTAAAAATTAAGAGTTCTACATGTTTAAGTTCTGTATAACATTTTAAAGCTATTTTTCGAATACTGTTAATTCTTCACTTACGGAGTTTCACGGTGAGCAGAAATATTTTTTAAAGAAATAGAATAGGTGTGAAACGTTACCTTGTAACTCTTCTCTTTGCTATGGAACACGTGTTATTTGCAAATGAATAACTTTTCCTTAAAGACCTATCAAATTTGCCTGGCTTCAGAATGAAAATTTGTGTTGGTTCATAACAGTTTCTACTCGTATTGTAAAATGTGTTTAACTTGTAAATGGTTTTCAACGATAATGCTTCTTAATTTGATTTCCTTAGCGATTATTGGTATGAGGTAGACTACAAATGCAAAACAGACTATTAAGTAGAGTACTGACAAGATTTCTCGACTGCAACACTTTTAAATTTGTATACAACATTCGTTATATGACGTACTTTGGGACAGCTGGTCATATTTGCAAAAACCTTACTTTTCGGGATTTATTTTTGGTTTCAGAAAAAGACTACAGCACAGTAAAATGAATGCTATCACATCAAACTGGGATAAGAAAATATGTTAAATTTCTATTACATGGATCTCTGGAGGCGAAGGTCTGTGAAGTATTCCAAGGAACAACATTCTCCCTTACTTGGTGAAACATTATATGGAAAAAAGGCGCATTTACTTATTATCACTCGTTCATTATTTTTCTGCTCGCTGTTCACAAGTATTAATAATTAGTAAAACAGATGGGCAACATGCGTGTTTTTTCGTTTTTGATAAATTGTAGGAGTGGGTGATAACGCAGTTTTCACCTTAGTTTTGAATATTCAAGGAAACCCAATAAAGGTGGTGTTTAACTAATCACATCGTGATAAGAAGGCTGAAGAACTTCAAGGAAGACATTCACATTGTTTATGCTGCCAAATTACAACAAACTACGGTAAATCTGGAAAGTGTTTTGAGATATGGTCACAAGTTCAAAATATGATCGTCAATACTGTCAGTCATTACACTTATCATTCTCTGTTTTCGAACAGAAGGAACTCGTTCTCTCAGAATTTGTGCGCTTTCAGAAGTTCGTATCCGACATATCCGGAGTGATGCCGGTTTGCGGCGATCTGCTCTGCCTTGCCTGATCACGAAAAGGGTACTTTCTTTTTTGGAAAAAAAACAGTGAAGTAATCGACTTAAATCTTTTTGCACATTATTTGTTGATTCTTGGACAGCATTTTCTGATTTTTTAATGAAATTTAGTCAACATTAAACCCTCCCTCTGCCCCCCCTTCCCTCCCCTCTACCCCACCATCCGAGGAATTAAAGCTGCAAAGTGATGTATGTCCGTGACGTGACTTCTATAGTCTGCAAAACTTCTCTGAAATAAAAAAAAATAAAAATTCTTAATCTGTATGACAGTACGCACGGAGTAATAGGAAAGTTCTTTTTTAAATTTGACAAAATGGTAAAATGGCGGGCGTTTGAGATGAAGATGCTGTTTTGTCATGTGTTTTTGGCCACGTATTTTTAATAGCTAATGAATAAATTAAAATAAAAAAACAATCTCTTATTCTTTGCAGATATGGACGACGAGAAATTCAGCCAGATTTCAGGGAGACACATTCATCAATGTGCCCGCCAGTCCATTGCGTCAGCCTGAAATACAGTGTATTTTAAGCTGACGGAATGGATTGCGGGCACACCAATGAAGTTACCTTGTCGAAATTTGGATGAATTACTCCTCAGGCTTGTCCGTAAGGAGTAATAAGCTATTTTTTCAATTTTAATATACTCATTAGTTATTGCAAAAAATGTGACCAAAAACAGAGGAGAAAATTACATCTTTATTTCAAACGTTCACCATTTTATTATTTTGCAAATTTCAAAATAAGCTGTGCTATTACTCTGTGCGCAATATCCTGAGTATTAAGAAAAATGTTTGCTGTTTGATTTCAGATAAGATTTGCAGTCAGCAAGATTTCCGCTATAGACACACCTCATTTCAGACAGAGCAATTATAAGTTCTCCGAAGGGGTTTAATGATGACTGAATTTCTTTTTTAAAAATGTGAAAACGTTGTTCATGGATCGATGAATAATGCGCAAAAAGATTTACGTTGATTGTTTCACTACTTTTTCTTAACAAAACTTGTAAAAATGTCATATATTTGAAGCTCAACGAGGAGAACGGACCCTGACGACCCGAGATGTGCAACGGGAGACGTACAGTCTAATACACTTCGTCCCAGACTCACCCCACCCAGCATATTAGAGCAGTTATTAGATCGCCTCTCGCGGCTCGAAGCCAGCTCGCTGCGGCTGCAGTGCCGGACTCCAGTGGCGCAGGGCATGTGTAGTCGAGCGGAAACGAATGCTGTAGCCGAGCCGAGCGTGCAAAGGGCTTACGGGGACGTCCGCGTCATCAGACGGCCACCTTTCCCCGCGGCGATCTCGTCGGTTAGCCGCCGCTTGTTTAATTAGCGCGACACCCTGGCCGGCCAGGAGACGGCGTTTTTCCGCAGAGTTTGAGCGACGCCAACGGCCGGGGCCAGTCGTCGCGACTCCACAAAGCTGTTAAATGATCTGTCCGTAAGCCCATTGAGCAGGTCGGCGGAGGGCGGGTGTGCGCCCTCCTCTTCCCAGGCAGCAGGGCCGCCCTCCTCCTCTTTTTTCCTCTCTCCCTCTCCCTCCGAGCGCAGGCCTCTCCAACACGGCCGCTGTTGTTGCCCGGTTTCCACTCTGCTGATAAGGGAAATTTTCAGCCGTGATAAATGGTTTAGCGACACAAGGCGCAGGCCGCCCCAGCCACTTACGCTCGCCGGGTCCGCGCCTTTGTGCGCCTCGCGCTGTGGTCTTGCTCCTTGCATAAACACACGCTCCGCGGCGCAAACTGTACAAGCCAGCCGGTCGCCCTCTCCCCCTCCCCCTTGCTCCCCGACACTCCATGGCGGCAGACCCCTCCAGCTGCTGGCGCGTTTTATAAACCCAGTTTCGCTTGTTATGAACTCGTCTGAATTTCTAATGTCGAGAGCGGAGTGACTCTGCGCTTCCCGTTGTTGTCCCGGGGTGTTAGAGCGGGCGGAGAGGGGGGGGGGGGGCAGAGACCTAATTCCGGAGGTGCTAAACGAGCGTGTGCTGTTAACACGCGAGCTTTTTGTTTGCGCTGGCGCGCGGGACGGGCCGGCCGCATCTGGGTTAGCCGCGCGTAGCGTACTGCAAGTGTGCCATTCAGTCTCGCGCATGCGCGTTGGACTCGACTTGCTTCGCACGCTCCCGGATCGTATGGTCCGTGGTGGCGGTCGCGGACCTCGGGTTCCCCTATTGAACATGCTTCAAGCACATGGATACGCTATTTTGCCACTCGTTTCTATTGACGGGCCTTCAACATCAGTTAGTCATTGCCCATGATAAAATCCGCTATAGTTACAGAATTTACCTTAAACATTCAAAAGCCAAGCTCGCATAAATATTTCTTTACCTAAAACAAGCGATTTCCACAGACTTTGCTATTATCTTCAGGTCTCAAAAAATCTTTTTATTATGAAATGTGTTCATTTTAAGTCGAACCACATCCCAAACTGTCTTGTGAATAAAAACAGTTCATTGTAGAAGGTTTGTCATAACTAAAGTATTTAAAAACACAAGGCACCTTGCAAATGGTCATGCCCATCTATATATCACTCGCAGATGATTGTCACGTCACAAGTCCCGCTTAAACGGCGTTTAAGGTGGATTTTCAGTGTTCACAGTAGGTCCACCTCATGTAAACAGACGTGCTACTGTGTACTGTTACTGCATTTTTGTGAGATAATAATCATCTGTGAGCGTATATAGATGGACGTGACCATTTGCACAAGGTGCTTTGTGTTTTGGAGTACTTTAGTTACGGCAAACCTTTTGTAATGTACTGTTTTTATCCACACGACAGTTTGGACTGGGGTCCAGCTTAAAATGAATACTTTTCGTAAGAAAAAGATTTTTTTGAGGCCTGAAGACGAAGCAACGTCTGTCAAAACCGGTTGTATTTAGATGAAGAAATATTCATCGAGCGTGGATTTTGAATGTTTTCGGCAAGTAAAACACATAGCTCCGTCTGTCTTCTCAAAATGAGCAAATTCAATTGTAAAAATTATTTATTTCTAAAAAGGAAAGCACTGTCCGGTTACAGAACATAAGTGCCATTTTCAAGTATAAATTAAACTGTAAGTCCATGAATGCACTGTTTTAATCTGTTTTAACCTTCTTTATGCATCCTTTGTGGACTCACATTTCAATGTGCTCCTGACGATCGGAAGTATGTCCTGAAAGCAGGTAGTGCTTTCCCTTTTAGCAATTAGTAATTTTTACAGCCTTACGTCATCCATGTCGGACTGTGTTTTAACGAAACTGAGACTGTTTTACAATAAAAGTTCAAATAAAATAATTGATCTGTGTCAGTTACTTCTTATTTTCTCCCATGATGCGTTTTCAAAACTCTCATCTTCAGGTGGAAAACAGCGATATCTTGTTACATGTGTACCAGATAGATGCAGCTTGTTATTTGTTTTGATTTCATGTTGCATCTGTTCCAGTGTACAGAAAACTGCAGTTCGTCACTAATGAACATTTTTGACTTAATTGTTCACACATAAACACCAACCACTAATATAAACAACAAAATATATCTACAATTTTGGGAGAAAATAAAAAGTGACTGTCACATAAAAATTGTTTTATTTGAACTTTTAATTTTTACAGCTACAGCGTATTTTATCTTTGACACTATTTTGTACATATTTGCCACATTGTCAGACAGCATAACTGAGCCAATTACTTTCAACTGTAAAGTTTATTTCAGTCCATGTTCGCATAGTCTGTTTAGTGGCTATACCTGTTTGGACTTAATAGTCATCATCAGTAGGCTACAAGTACAGGGTGTCCAGCTTAAACTTATAATAATATAAAATGTATAACTTGAGAGGTAATTAAGATATAGATTGGCGGTTTGGTTCTAAAAGTAGGGTAACTTAAAATGCTTTCTGTTTTTGCTTGTGGCTGATGGTACCGCATGCGCATGCGCTTAACTGCTTTGACCACGTAAACGGGCGCCAGTAGCCGTGTGGATTCCATAGCAGATGGTGTTCTGAGTGCTTTCTCTCGCGGCACTGAAGTCTGTTATAGTGATACAAGGTCGTTTTCAGCTTCGGCGTGAGTATGGACTGCGACCAACTGACTGTGTTCCCACTTTCGTAACAATCAAGAAATGGGGCAAGCGGCTTGGCTGTACTGAGAGTTTACTTTCGATGTCACATCACTACACTAAGCACGCAGTTCCAGAGGTTACTGTTGAGTTAATCCGTACGTCCTTCCAGCGGAGCCCTCGTAAGTCAATCCGACAGAAAAGGAGGCACTTACAGTTATCGCGTTCGACAATACATGGTGTCGTCTATAAAGGTAGCGCCTACGGACGCACATACTGCGCATTTGTCACAAAATCACGGCTGTCGACAGACCACGACGGAGGGTATGCGCGGAGACAATTCTGGCAAAAATAGATGAAAACTGGGCATTTCTGGATTCCGTCTGTTTTCCTGACGAGGCTACATTCCACACTCCCGTAACGATAAACACGCACAATTGCCGTATGTGGGAGTAAGTGCTACGCCTGTACTTGGAGAGAAGCGGAACACGGATTAGATGTTTGGCGCGCCACTAATGGTGCACATATACAGGGTGTTACAAAAAGGTACGGCCAAATTTTCAGGAAACATTCCTCACACACAAATAAAGAAAAGATGTTATGTGGACATGTGTCGGGAAACGCTTAATTTCCATGTTAGAGCTCATTTTAGTTTCGTCAGTATGTACTGTACTTCCTCGATTCACCGCCAATTGGCCCAATTGAAGGAAGGTAATGTTGACTTCGGTCCTTGTGTTGACATGCGACTCATTGCTCTATAGTACTAGCATCAAGCACATCAGTACGTAGCATCAACAGGTTAGTGTTCATCACGAACGTGGTTTTGCAGTCAGTGCAATGTTTACAAATGCGGAGTTGGCAGATGCCCATTTGATGTATGGATTAGCACGGGGCAATAGCCGTGGCGCGGTGCGTTTGTGTCGAGACAGATCTCCAGAACAAAGGTGTCCCGACAGGAAGACGTTCGAAGCAATTGTTCGGCGTCTTAGGGAGCACGGAACATTCCAGCCTATGACTCGTGTCTGGGGAAGACCTAGAACGACGAGGAAACCTGCAATGGACGAGGCAAATCTTCGTGCAGTTGACGATAACCCCAATGTCAGCGTCAGAGAAGTTGCTGCTGTACAAGGTAACGTTGACCACGTCACTGTATGGACAGTGCTACGGGAGAACCAGTTGTTTCCGAACCATGTACAGCGTGTGCAGGTACTATCAGCAGCTTATTGGCCTCCACGGGTACACTTTTGTGAATGGTTCATCCAACAATGTGTCTATCCTCATTTCAGTGCAAATGTTCTCTTCACGGATGAGGCTTCATTCCAACGTGATCAAATTGTAAATTTTCACATTCAACATGTGTGGGCTGACGAGAATCCGCACGCAATTGTGCAATCACGTCATCAACACAGACTTTCTGTGAACGTTTGGGCAGGCATTGTTGGTGATGTCTTGACTGGGCCCCATGTTCTTCCACCTAAGCTCAATGGAGCACGTTATCATGATTTCATACGGGATACTCTACCTGTGCTGCTAGAACATGTGCCTTCACAAGTACGATACAACATGTGGTTCATCACGATGGAGCTCCTGCACATTTCAGTCGAAGTGTTCGTACGCTTCTCAACAACAGATTCGGTGGCCGATGGATTGGTAGAGGCGGACCAATTCCATGGCCTCCACGCTCTCCTGACCTCAACCCTCTTGACTTTCATTTATGAGGGCATTTGAAAGCTCTTGTCTACGCAACCCCGGTACCAAATGTAGAGACTCTTCGTGCTCGTATTGTGGACGGCTGTGATACAATACGCCATTCTCCAGGGCTGCATCAGCGCATCAGGGATTCCATGCGACGGAGGGTGGATGCATGTATCCTCGCTAACGGAGGACATTTTGAACATTTCCTGTTCAAAGTGTTTGAAGTCACGCTGGTACGTTCTGTTGCTGTGTGTTTCCATTCCATGATTAATGTGATTTGAAGAGAAGTAATAAAATGAGCTCTGACATGGAAAGTAAGCGTTTCCGGACACATGTCCACATAACATATTTTCTTTCTTTGTTTGTGAGGAATGTTTCCTGAAAGTTTGGCCGTACCTTTTTGTAACACCCTGTGGAGGTGTATTAGGTGTGTAAAAATACATTTTAAGATACTGTACTCACAGAGACATACCGTTAATAAATATCTCAATTACTTCTCAAGCTTTCATATTTTATATTATTATACGTTTAACCCAGACACCCTATATTTTTGGACGGTGGCTTCGTCAGAGCATGCTAGGATTTAATATTACCTTGAGGCTCCATTCTGGGACCTCACTAGAAACAAAATTGTTGCATTATAAAGTTTATTTGGGTCAATGCTCACATAAGTAGTTCCGTCCACGTACCAATTTAGACTGGTTGGTGAGCCTAATAGGAGCTTCGACGAAAGTTGCTTCTTGCATGCTTTGGCCCAGAAATGTTTATGGACACTTGATAACCAGTAAACCCCATCCGTGATTATTTAAACGATTCTTTAAATTTCTATGAATGAAACTTCAAATCGCCGAATTTATGGGTTGGCTTGGTTGGGCTGTTTAATAGGAGGAGACCAGACAGCGAGGTCATCGTCTCATTGGATTAGGGAATGACGGTGAAGGAAGTCGGCTGTGCCCTTTCAAAGGAACCATCCCGGCATTTGCCTGGAGGGATATAGGGAAATCACGGAAATCCTAAATCAGGATGGCCGGATGCGGCATTCAATCGTCGTCCTCCCGAATGCGCCACCTCGCTCGATCCGGATTTATGTATCGCACAGTGATATAATAATGCAGGTACATTCACTGGTGTATGTGGTTAATGTCTGAAAAATTTGTTGCCTATAGAGATAGTAAGTAGTCTATCTATCTATCTATATCCGAATCCCGCTCCAGCTACTGCCGGGTCTGGGTGCTGACGAGTCCTCTCCATTTGGCTCGGTCCTCCCACCACTTTTCTTCCTCCACTTGCTGCCAGGTCACATCTCTCTTTTCAACAGATATTCTCACTCCCATTTTCCACCGTGTTCTTGGGCGCCCTCTAGGTCGTTTCCCATCCATCTTTAGTTCTTCCATAATTTTGGGGAGTCTCTGCCCATGCATCCTCTTAACATGCCCATACCATCTTAATCTCTTTCTTTCAATTTCTTCTCTCATACTTTCTTGTTTGAGGTCCTTTCTAATCTCTACATTCCTTACTCTGTCCATTCTTGTTTTTCCCTTAACTGCTCTGAGAAATTTCATTTCCCCTGCTTGCAGTCTGCTCCAGTCCCTTTCTTTCATTGTCCATGTTTCTCCACCATAGGTGACAATAGGGAAGTAATAATTCTTATACATCAGGAGTTTTGCTCTTTCTGAAACTTCATTATTCCAAATCAGATGTTTTATTGTTTGGTAGAAATTGCCTCCCTTCTGTAACCTCCTATTAATTTCGTTAGTTATTCTTCCATCCCTAGATATTTCACTCCCTAAATAAGTGAAACTTTCTACCACTTTGAGGGGTTCTCCATTCAAGGTAATATTTCCATTGATTCCTTTCTCTCTTCCAAATACCATTACTTCACTCTTATCTTTATTTATTCTTAATCCATACCTTTTCATTATTTCCTTCCACGCATCAAGCTGTAACTGTACATCTACCTCTTTATCACTCCATATTACCATATCATCTGCAAAAATCATCTTTTTGTCTTTTTCTTTTACTATATCTTTAACTGCCCTATTCATTCCCTCCATCACAACATTAAAAAGCGCAGGAGATAGAATACTTCCTTGCTTAAGTCCTTGTCTTATTTCGAAGTATTCAGAGTTCCCCAATGGTGTTCTAATTCTACAATTGTGGCCTCTGTACATTGTCTTTATAACATTAATGTATCCATCTTCTATATCTATCTTCTTCAGTTCTTCCCAGAGTCTTTCCCTGTCAAGTAAGTAAGTAAGTAAGTAAGTAGTAAAGAAGTAATAAATTAAAAGTCATGTTGGTGTTGCAGTTTTACTGCATGAACAGCGAAAATGCACTAAGCTATAAATTTTGTCTTCCTTTTATCATTTTGTGGGGGGTGTCAGTGAGACAAGGCTTCGTGAGAGTTTCAAAATACATGTTAAGTTTTTTGGAGGTCTCTAACTGCTCTCCTTCTCAAATACTGGATGAATATAGTCTGGTATTCTCCGCCCCGTGTGTAATGCTGTCTCAACACATAAACACAATTTCTACTTTGTTTTAAACCTTAAACATAAGATTGTAACTATTAATTAGTAGATTATAATAGCATTTTATATTCTTATGGTCGATCAACAACCATGTGAAATTTTAAAAATTAACTTCCTCTTGTCCCTTTGATTGACAACCTTCAAAGTGGACGGTGTGCCGGGTTAGTGGTTTGTAATACAGACGACTAACCAGTCAAAACCGGTACATCCATTAAACTGTATGAGCTTTGAATGAACTAAACTTCATAGTTGAAGTAATTTTTATATTTTCCATGGTTTATTTCACATTCACATATCTTCAGTAACATTCTCAGTAGGGACACATGTTTAAACATTTCCACATTTTGGTGGAATGAGTTGGCTCCGCCGTAGTAGTCTCCATTATGCAAAGGAAAATTATTTCACCGAACAGCTACTTTTTTAGCACACCGGTTATGGTGAATAATAACTCCATTTTCAATCAATCAATTCGTCTCATTAATGTAAAGTTGAAATGACGTTGTGTTGTGGTACTAATCGTAGTGATTCTCCAACAGAAAGAGGTTCCTACTCAGTGGTCTGAAGATGACCATAGTAGTGGTCGAAACCGATCACCTTGATAAATAAATCGTGATCAAGACTGTTTTTAATAGTAAATATTTGTAAGATATTGATCACTGGCTCTCCCATAATGTATTCAAAAGTGACTAATGGTAGGCATTGAAAGACTACATACCGCTTCAAAACTGGTGTTTGTTAACGCATGCAAGTAGTATCTGCTTCACGAAACAGTTTCCCGTAAACAGCAAAGCTAAACGAGCTTACCTGAACGTATAATATTTGAGTTCCGTGGAGACTGTCTCTTACAGAAGATATAAGACTTCGAAATTTTTCAAAAACGGTTCAAATGGCTCTAAGCGCTATGGGACTTAACATCTGAGGTCATCAGTCCCCTAGACCTAGAACTACTTAAACCTAACTAACCTAAGGACATCACACACATCCATGCCCGAGGCAGGATTCGAACCTGCGTCCGTAGCAGCAGCGCGGTTCTGGACAGAAGCACCTAGAACCGCTCGGTCACAGCGGCCGGCTTCAAAATTTTTGATTACAGCAATAATTTATCCATGACAATGGTGGCTGAGTTCCGGGCAGTGGATAATTTACTTGAAGAAATACAGCAGACAGCCATCATTTTTTTATAACTTCATTTACGCCGAGGCACTTCCTCGAATTTTCGTCTACTTTCAGTTTATGAGTTGACGTAATACATTTACAGCTTTATTAGTAACACTTTTTTGGTCCAATACATTTTGAATGCTGTAATTGCCTTTCATTCTGTAACTTGCAGCTCCTTGATTCACATTTATACGCGTAATGCACATATTTTCCTCACATGTCAAATACTGCACTGCATCAGTGCATCGGTGAAGCTAAAAGTGTATGTGTTACGGCTGTAAATGTGAAACAAGAAGGTACAACTTACGAAATGAAAGGCAGCTGTAGTGTAATCGACCAAAACGTGTTACTGATAAAGATGTAAATGTATTACGACAACCGAAGTTAGGTGAAAATCCGATACGCCTTGTGTATTAAATAAAGCTGTGCAAAAAGTGGCCTGTTGCTGTAGTTTTTCACGTGCTTTTGTTATAAAGTTCCGATGACACTCTCTTTCTTGCGAAATACGGCCCAGAGGTATCACTTGTTCTTCACACAGTAATTATCACCTTCTTCCAAACACGAATGATTCATACTTTCCACAGCAATGAGGTTCGCTATTGGTCTACTCAGCAACACACAGCATAATACTACAAATGCCTTAATTCTGGCTTCAGGCGGTACGATTGGATCCATTAATAGGTTAAGAGAAAGCCAAAGCCACACGGTTACCAACAAAACGATGCTGAAATTAATTTCCTTTCTTTATTGCAATTACTGTTCACTTGAAGAATAAATGTTGCACATTTTTAGTGAAGTACAAAACGTTATCAAACACAGAGTGAAAGCCCTGCATATCGTTTGAAGCGTTTCCTGCATCTCTCACGCTAGTTAATTTAAAATTCTTAAGAAAATATCGTCGTGGTACAACCGAACAACTGCTGTAATTTTCAGAAACTTTATGTGGTTTCTTCGTAGGGTTTCTCAAATTCCTTAAAGCCATGATCACTATCTGCACGAAATAGTTCTGTGTCCATAGAATATCCAAGTATTTAACTGTACCTGTAAATTCATTATAAGAAGGGAACTTTAGTGTCCATTTTTGTTTTTACTTTAGACAGGTTTTTTTATTCATGTCCCTGTAGATTATGGTTAACCGCTCAGCTTTGAATCAGTCAACTTTAAACTCGTGAATATGATGACATAAACCAGTCAAGAACATATCCTGTATGGGTCACTGATTATAAAATTTGAAATGTGTAGTAAGATCTTATGGGACCAAACTACTGACGTCATCGGTCCCTAAGCTTACACACTACTTAATCTAACTTAAACTAACTTGCGCTAAGGACGACACACACACCCATGCCCGAGGGAGGACTCGAACCTCCGATGGGAGAAGCCGCGTGGACCGTGACAAGACGCCCTAGACCGCTCGGCTACCCCGCGCGGCCCACTGATTATAAAACAATACAAAAATCAGCATGCATCGGCAGGGCACCATGGCTACTTCGCCGCTTGTAGGACTCAACCGTAGCGAGAGGTAATATGTCATGTATGTGAATAAGATGGTCTGACTGTCATGTTCGACGCACCGAATCTAACGTTTTACACATTCAGAATACGCGATGAAAGACTGCAACAGTAAAACAGCTAGAGATCACTGTTACAACTTTGAATTTTGAAGCTTCGTATGACATCTGTTACCGTTGTAGAGTCGATAGCAGCAGCAACAGTGTGCCCACAGTGTACGTAATGCAAACAAGCGCTCTCCGTTTGCGACGATTTCGTAACTCGTCAAAATGGCGCACTTCACTGACACTTTTTTTTTTTTTTTAATCTGCGTGTCAGTCCGGATTCCCCTTTAATACATTCCATGTTCGAGAGCGCACAGAGGTTTACTGAAACACACTTACGTGGCTAAATGATTCCGCAGCGTAGCTGAAGGTGTTAATAGCACACACGACAGAGGTTCAGCACGTCACATTCCCTCTAGTCGTGCCTGTTGTAAAACTGAAGCTACATGACACAAACGGCAACTGTTTTGCTTTTGGTCCACTAACCACGTGCGAGCGGAGGTGAAATGTAGGCGTGGGACATTCCAGTGGCCCAGGACCTGGCTTTCCCACTGCCCTTTTCCGGGACGACATCTTCGTCGACAGTTATGACACACTCCGCCAGTAGTACGGCTTAGAGCTCCTACCGCGAAACGTCGCATCGCTCCGTCTGTCGCAAGACGGAAGCCAAACAAACAGGCTAAAGTTCAGTTCGTACAGGAGACTCTCTGTCCCTCTGTCTACTTCTCTCTGTAAAACACACACACACACACAAACACACACATATTCGGAAATGTATTTCTGATATACTGGCTGTGTAGTAAGATTGTTTTGAATCAGTCATGTTGCATGGGCCTAAAAAATAATAGAATGAGGAAGTGAACTATCAATGAAACGCATCAAACGAAATACCTTCTTTAATAGGAAATATCTTTGACCGTTCTGTCTTCTGGTGTAACCACTAGACTTTTCTCCTTCAGGCCGTTGCTTCTTGTAGCATTCACAACGGCGAGAAACGCAAAAGATTTGGGCTGATCGTAAGCCTAACCTTTTAAGATGAGAATTATTTTCCAAATGGGACACTGGTACCTTCTACTAGCCATGACGGTACGTACAACTTTGAGAATGAACAAGGTCTTGGTGATATATTAAATGCGGATCGACATAGAAAGATGACTCTTTGATACACTGCTGGACAAAAAGAACATAATTTGGAACACCCCAAGAAATTACCACAAAAGAAAAAAGTATATTGAGATGAAAGAGAAAATTTTACACTAATCTTTATTGCTGGTCCGAATGTAATTGGAAGCCAAAATTTTAGATGGTGCTTTATGAGGTCTTAATGATTCAAATGGCTCTGAGCACAATGGGACTTAACTTCTGAGGTCATCAGTCCCCTAGAACTTAGAACTACTTAAACCTAACTGACCTAAGGACATCACACACATCCATGCCCGAGGCAGGACTCGAACCTGCGACCGTAGCGGTCGCGCGGGTCGAGACCTTAGCG
This sequence comes from Schistocerca cancellata, assembly GCF_023864275.1. Classification (NCBI taxonomy): domain Eukaryota; kingdom Metazoa; phylum Arthropoda; class Insecta; order Orthoptera; family Acrididae; genus Schistocerca; species Schistocerca cancellata. The sequence goes on from NC_064628.1 coordinate 487,054,541, forward strand.
CCTAGAACCGCTCGGCCACTCCGGCCGGCTATGAGGTCTTAACTCATGGTAGTGAAGCCCATTTATGTCTCTTTTCGAGGCTAAGAAGGCGCCCTTGTAGTATTAGGGCAATGGTTGCAAGAGACAGCTGCAATCATAACAAAACACTATTCACTATGGAATTTTTCTCCAGTCCACAAGCCATTTATGTACTTCCGTAAGCCCTGTAGAGGTGGACGTTCAGGCTTCCACTTCAGAGAGGAATGCAGTGGTTTTTTATGCATTGTTTCTTTTTACGAAGAACAAATATTAATCAATAACTTTATCAATCATTGTGAACCATAAACTAAAACGCATTCATCCCCTTGCGTCGTCGTCGACGGTAGAGAAATAAAGACAATACTGTGGTTCTCACTGCACAAAGAAGTTCTGAATTGAATACGCTTCTAGAGAACAGAGGTGACAGAAACACTGACCTACGAGCTATGTAGATAAAAAGTGTCTAGCTTCATGAACTGACATATTTCTGGCAAACCATGTCAAGGGCACAGAGCAATAACAGTTGAGCAGCTGAAACGTACAAGTGGTCTCATTGTATTTATTTATGGAAAACATCAGGGACCAGGCTGTAATCTGCCAATGATGGAGCACAACAGATTTTTACACAGTTCAATCGTATTAATGTGATCACCTGCCAAAAGCCTGACTAACAGCCTTTTGCAGCATGGACCGCTACGAGACGCGCAGCAAGATAGTCAGTGAGGTTCTGAAAGGTACCGACCGGGATGCGAAGACATGCCGAATCCAGTGTCGTGGCCAGCTGCACCAAGTTTCGCGGTTGAGGATCCACGGCACGAACAGCCCGATCGAGGTGACCCTACAGATTCTTGATTGGGCTTTAACGCGGTGACTTTGGTGGCGAGTGGAGTGCGTTAAACTCATTCTGGTGCCCTTCGAACCACGCCTGTGTACTGCGAGCCGAGTGACAAGTTGCATTGTCCTGCTGGTAGATATCATCGCGCCGGGGGAAAATAAATTGCGTGTAGGGTTGGGTATGGTCTCCAAGGATATATGCATATCTGTGTTGATCCATTTTCCAGACTGACGAGATTACTCAGGGAATGCCACGAAGACATTTCCCATGCCGGCCGTGGTGGCCGAGCGGCTCTAGGCGCTACAGTCTGGAACCGCGCGACTGCTACGGTCGCAGGTTCGAGTCCTGCCTCGGGCATGGATGTGTGTGATGTCCTTAGGTTAAGTTAGGTTTAAATAGTTCTTAGTTCTAGGGGACTGATGACCCTAGAAGTTAAGTCCCATAGTGCTCAGAGCCATTTGAACCATTTCCCATACCAAAACGCTCCCTACTCCGGCGTGGATACTACCGACGATTGTTGTCTGTGTTTGACGTTTCACGCCCTACACGCCAACGGCCATCTTCTGCCCGATGCTGCATAAAACGTGATCCATCTGAAAGGAACGCCTGTCGCCACTCAGTGGACATCCAACTGTGGCATCAACGTGCAAATTCGAGCCTACGTCGCCGACGATCAGCAGTCAGCATCGGCGCATGTACGAGGCGCTTTCTTGCAGAGGCCCGTACGCAGCAATGGTCCCTGAACGATCGTTGACGAGACACCGTTGGTAGCCCCCTGATTCATCTGGGCAGTCAGTTGCTCAACAACTGAACGTCTATTCGCCCGGCCGCGAGGGATTAGCCGAGCGGTCTGAGGCGCTGCAGTCATGGACTGTGCGGCTGGTCCCGGCGGAGGTTCGAGTCCTCCCTCGGGCATGGGTGTGTGTGTTTGTCTTAGCATAAGTTACTTTGAGTAGTGTGTAAGGCTAGCGACTGATGACCTTAGCAGTTTAGTCTCATAAGATTTCACGCACATTTGAACATTTTTTTTTCTATTGCCCGTGTACTTGTACGCAGCCGTCGTTCACGCCTGCCATCTTTGGCCCGCGGTGCAACAAAATGGCAGTGTTATCATGGTTTCCACGCTTCAGAATCATAAGGATACCAAACACTGAGTATTATATCTCCCGATCCGATCAGCACGAAATAAGAAGCCCTAGTCGTCGAATTTGATGACTGTTAACTTTATATGTTCTTCACTGCAATTATTATCCATGCTAGCCATTATGTGTGTGGACAGCAATGTCAAGGATAGAATGACTTATAAAATGCAACTGTAACAACTGTGACGAGGAAAAGAACTGGAGACAGTCCTAATAAAAACCGTAACTTGACATTATGTGCGGCATAAAACTCATGAAATTCTATACGTTAAGTGCTTCTAGTCAAAGGGTAGAAGCGAGATGCCGCTGAGGACGTAACGTGGATTGATCACTCACCGAGCAGCACACAGTGCTGCTGATGACTGCCGTCTCTGGAAGATGAACCGGTGAGCTGATGCGACTTTTCAGCAAAGTTGGATGCGGTATCATGTGGCACCCCACGGCACTGTTGAGAGGTCACCGCAGAGAGAAGTTCCCTCCTGGAAACGTCACTCATGATGGACGAGATGCCCTGGCGGGAAACTTGAGACGACTTCGTGCAGGTTCATTATTTACAGTCAAGTAAATATGTGCGACAACCGGCACTCTCCAGAGTCGTAAGTGGAGAGCTGGTAGCGCCGTGCGCCGCTGCCTTCAAAGAGCGGCGTGCCCGCAAAACCCGCGGCTGGGGGCGACGGCAGGCAGGTAGCGGCCGCAGTCTCACAGCACAGCGCGGCCCACCGTCCAATTTATCACCGCCGCCCCCCTCGCCGCCCCTGGCCCGGCCGCCGCCCATTACTCGGCTCCTCTCGCGCTTCTCTTAACATATTTAAACCAGGTGCGATACCGTTACACCGGTGACGCCACCTGCACCTCGGGCCGAGTAGAACGCCGCTCCTAGCTTAGCACTCGCGGCTAATTAATCGGCGTGGAAAAGACACAGCGTCAAAAAGGCTAACCGCTTTTTCAACTTTTTCTTTAGGTTTCGTACACCTCCTGCCACCAATTTTTTGTACGCTACTGGCCATTAAAATACAGTAACGGTAAGAACAGCAAATAACGAAAATTTAACGGAGACGGGCAACGTTAGTGCAGAGCACTTTCTTCAGGAATTGTTCTTGCCAGGGCGCTAACGACAGGGGAAGATAATTTTTTTTTCCATTAATCATCAGTGTTCCGATTGGTCTGATGCGGCCCACCAATGAATTCCTCTCCTGTGCCAACATTTTCATCTAAGAGTAGCACTTGCAACCTATGTCCTCAGTTATTTGCTGCGTTTACTCCAATCTTTGTCTTCCTATACAGCTTTTACCCTCTACAAGTCCCTTTAGTACCATGGAATTTGTTTACTTATGTATTAACAGATGTCCTGTTATCCTGTCCTTTCAAAATGTTCAAATGTCTCTAAGCACTATAGGACTTAACATCTGAGGTCATCAGTCCCCTAGACTTAGAAGTACTTAAAACTAACTAACCTAAGGACATCACACACATCCATGCCCGAGGCAGGATTCGAACCTGCGACCGTAGCAGCAGGGTGGTTCCGGACTGAAGCGCCTAGAACTGTTCGGCCACAGCGGGTGGCTCCTGTCCGTTCTTCTTGCCAGTGCTCACATATATTCCTTTCCTAGCCCATTCTGCCGGGAAATCCCACATTCCTTACCTTATCAGTACATCTAATTTTCAACAGTATCCTGTAGCACCGGATCTTAAATGGTCCTATGATCTTCTGTTCCGGGTTTCCTACAGCCCATGTCTCACTGCTCCAAATATACATTCTCAGAAATTTCTTCCTCAGTTTAAGACCTAAGTTTGATACAAGTAGAATTCTCTTGGCAATGAACATCCTTTTTCCAGTGCTAGTCTGCTTTTAATGTTCTCCTTGCCCTGTCAATCAAGGATTATTTTGCAACCTAGGTAGAAGAATTCCTTTATATACTTCTTGATCATCAATTAGATATTTCTTTTGTCACTGTTCTCGTTTCTGCTACTTCTCATTACTTTCGTCTTTCTTCGATTTATCATCAATCCTCCCTTTGTATTCATTATGCAGTTCATTCCATTCAACAGATCTCATAACTCTTCTTCACTTTCACAGGGGATAACAATGTCATCAGCGAACCTTAACACTGATATCCTTTCACACTGAATTTTAATCCCACTGCTGAACCTTCCTTTTATTTACGTCATTGTTTCTTTGAAACTGAGATTGCACAGCAGAGGCGAAAGACTGCATCCCTGTGTTACACCCTTTCGAATCCACGCCCTTCGTTCTTGGTCTTCCACTCATATCGTTTCACCTTGGTTCTTGTACACAGTGTATATTACCCGTCTTTCCCTACAGCTTACTCTATTTTTCTCAGGATTTCGAACGTCTTGCACTACTTTGCTACGCTTTCGGTAGGAACATTACTACTGCCGTCTGTTGTGAACTCTCGCATACTTCACGGCACTAGCTGACTAGTTGACGGAACGTCTTAGCGCGAAGAACGTATTTGTGTTTTTGAGCAACGTGAGTAAATTTCTTTACTCAAATATGTAAACTCCTAGGGATCGTAACTTACAGAACTGAGATTGTTTAAATATATGTTCGTTTCCGGGAGATAGTTCTACTTTACGATATACATTTGCATAATCTGAATGCCTGAAAGTAGCTACTGGAGCTTCGAAACTAATTCAGGCATGGCGATGGGCCATGTTTACGCAGATCTGTTGGGGCAAGTTCATGTACTGTTTTGTATTGCCGTTCTGATTCCCCACTCACGGAAACTATGACAACTGCAGCTGGGAACACCATCTGAAAATGAAGGCAAGGAGAATAAGAGGTAGAATCTCAAGCAGAAAGAATTAATTCCATGAGAGCAAGGACTTATAGGCGCAAGAAATTGCTAGAATAAAATGTGAATAGACCTGCTTCTGATCTCGTCATTAGTGTTCTGCCCAAAGCTTTCCATGCTCTCTTGTCTTCTGCCATCTTCTTCAGGTTCGAGGAATGCGGTACCCATAGCAGTCACATTCACTTAAGAATCACTTGTGGCTTCTACCGGTTTCCACCAATTCTACTCATTGTCAATAAGTTAAAACTATGTATTAGAAAGAACATGTGTGAACATGGACTGCCTGACGTTAATGGAAATCAGTACGAGCGGGACATAAATCTATTGCTATGAAAGTATTTTCATGCTGTACTATACCCGGCATGGAACAGAACTCAGATGTAATAAACAATTCTGACAGAGAATGTCATAGTTTTCCACTTCTCGTGGGGAACAAATAGGTTTTGCTTTAAAAATCCCATAGTGTCAATCGGTGACAACCTGGACAGATGCACAAACTCTCTTCCACTTTTTTATTCCTTTCTTGTGGTCTGCACAAATCAGGCGGTAATTTCTTTAAGAATTTGTCGCTACGCCGCAAGCAAAGGGATATGTGTACTTCTCAAGATAATGTTTGCCTCTTGGTGTTGCTAACTGTCTCGGTCTTCCGAACCGTTCTCAGGTGCCCGCTATACAAGGTATGTCAGGAATGTTGCAAGAAACTTCGAGGGATTTGTAGAGTACGTGTGGAGGAGCAAATCGAGATAAGAACCACTGTTGCAAAACGTTATCCAACGATGCTACAGAGTATCGAAGTTTTAGAAGCCGGCGTCCGCCACTAAGCCACCCCTTCGTAACCAAACGTTACTTCGGCCGGTGACGGACCGTAGGCGGAACGTCTCGCAATGTTTGTTATTCAGTGAGTGCGACTGATTGCTATGAACTCCAGTGGAGAAGATGCAGCTAGCTGCTGCGTAGGCGGGTCTTGTCTTCTGCCGCACGGGGTAGCCGCGCCGTCTAGAGCGCCTAGTCACGGTCCGTGCGGCTCCCCACGATGGAGGTTCGAGTCCTCCCTCGGGCATAGGTGTGTGTGTGTGTGTGTGTGTGTGTGTGTGTGTTGTCCATAGCGTAAGTTAGTTTAAGTTAGATCAAGTAGTATGTCGGACTTAGGGACCGATGACCTCAGCAGTTTGGTTCCATAAGACCTTATCACAAAATTCCAAATTTTTCTTGTCTTCTATGAATGTGATGTTCTGAAGTCAGGCTGGACGATGGTTTTGGACACGGGTTTTCATCTGCATTTATTTTTCTCCTGTATACCGAGAAAGAAAGGAGATTTTAGTGGATTCTAGAAGAAGAATAAACTGTGGGTGAAAACATGTGTCCGAAACCGTCATCCACTAAGGTAACAGGGCATCGCATTCACAGGAGACCAGGCCTTTCTGCACAGCAACTAGCCCCATTTTTCCCACTAGCTATCGTGGCAGTCAGTCGCGGTCAATGTGCGAAACGGTCCGTCAGCGTACAAGTCACGTTTGCTGCCAGAGGGGTGGCTGGAAGACGGTTTCCCATAGTCGATTTGATCCTCAAGACACCCTCTACACACACTCGAAGTTTATAGCAGCGTATCTGCTACACCCTGTATGTACGTCGGATGTTATTGTAGATCATAATTTTTCTATGCGGTTTTTTAAGATGCTGAGTCATCCAAAGGAAGCAAATTTCTACAGTCGAATCAGTACCTGAAGACAAAGAACTTGCGTCGTACAAGTATTGTATAATATCTACAGCAAATCCGACTTCAATTCTTATAATACTGTACATAATATCGACGTCAGTTCCATAATATTTTGGTACAGACGGTATTGCAAGTATGCCACATCTTCCAATAGTGTGAATTCAGGCAGAGCCTGTTTCTCGTTCACCTGTTTGAGATAAGACAATTATTGTGCAGAGCGCTTACGCTGTCGCTGGCGAGGACGTCCATGACCTTCAGCGACGAGCCCCGCTTGTTAAACACTGCCGGTTGCCGCCCGCCGCGCACGTTTTCCATTGCAGATGTTTCCCCTCTGCCGTCTAAACGGCCGTGATATTGTACAGGCTTCGCAAGAGGTCATTTAGGTAATAATGACTCTGGTTTACGTCGACCGCGTTTCCGCAAGTAGCTGCTGCGGTCTTAACACTTTAGTTTCGTTAAAAGCAACTGTAAGCGGAATATCAACAGGTGTAAATCCTGCTCATGACAGGAACTCACATGGGGATGAAGTAGAGCGTCAATATTTCTTCTCCCTTGCTTTTTCGTGTAGCTCATCGTCAACAGTGGAGTAACTGGTGAACGACAGCAGGTTGCAAAAGAACGAAGAACGTGGTATGCGGTGATTCAACACAGGTACTATCGCAAGAACCATATTTTGCAAGAACTGTGGTAGTCCCCCAGTGTGGGATGGCGAGTTTTTTTTTTTTTTTAGAACTTCTAACAAATCACTCTGCCAGTGTGCAGACTCACTAACATCCCTTTCGTTTCATTCTCAGCAATGTGCAGATTTATTTCCCAGTCCTGTAACGTACTACTCTCAGTACTCATTAATAACATATATAAATCCTATCTGTTTAGTTAGATACAAAAACGTATTAAAATGGCTGATTTCCTGTTTCCAGTGAAGGAACAGAGAGATACATTTTTCTCGAGGTGACCACTGAGGGCGTTTACGAAAAATATTGAGGAATTTCATGAGGGTTTTTAGTACCAAGCCTCTGCTGTGGCAGTATTTCGTTTTGTTGAAGACACACTGTAGCTTAAGAATTCTGCCAAAATTATTTTGTCTGTAAGCAGATGCGTTGGGAACTTCTTTTGTAATTACAGCGTAATACGCAACGTCCTGAACGTGAGCAGTATTGCGCGCGCAGAGTACGAGTCTGCAAGCAGCGTATCATTTCTAGCTTTTCCTTTTTTTCTCGTACTATTTTCGCAATTCGCCACTCGCTTCTTGATCCATAGTGTGAACTGTCGGCAAGAGATTTCTCAATTGCTAACGAGAACGCGCATTTCAAAGCTAATACTAATCGTGGCTTAGGATCATTTGTGAATACACAGCTCTGCAACACAAGTTGTGCCAAGAGAAGCTACTATCATTTAACAAACACCATATTTCAGACAATTACACAATTCTCACTAGCGTATGCCTTCTGATTTGAGTAATACGCTTCCACTGAGGAAGGTCGCCGCTACTTAAGTTAGTGCAATGGCTACGAAAATTATATAAATAAGTAACTTGTTGGTTCAGATACTTTTATTAATCTGTCTTTTGTTTTTAATCTAAGACTCTAAGATCCAAAACTTAGCTTTCAATGGATTTTGTGTGTGAGCTTCGAACCGAAAACATTCATAATTTACAAAAGCAGAAATATCTTTCATAAAAAATGCACTTAAGGTTGTGTTTTCAGCAGAATACTTGAACAACTTTTTAGCTACATGATCAACTGATACTGCATGTAGTCTGTTTCACGCAGTGTAGTCCGTTTCACCTTATATGTTACAGTTTTGTAAAAGATGTAAAATCCATTGCCTTTAAAACACGAATGAGAAGATACTAGACTAACTTTTGGTAAAATTCGTCTTTTCCTTTCATGCACATTCCTATACCACAGGATATACTATCCAACAGCTGTTAGACAAATAAAATAGTTTACTAATTCAAGCAAAGCGCATTAAAACAGCAGAACCTAAAAAACTTATTCTTCTTGTGAAGTCTCTCCAATGCACATATTATTTTTTCTATTTATAAACAATAATTTTATTAAAAGAAATGAACCAGGTAAGTGTTTTGCATCCAGCTCAGGACGGGAGAACGGAGAATGAAAGAGAAATGGCGAATTATGAGTATCGAAAACAATATTTCATGACTGGCGATAAATAAGTACGAACTGGTACGTTTCTCGCCTTGTTGATGACGGTGCTACAGTGAGGACATTATCCACATATGCCCTACGAGCCTACTGATAGTATTACAAATACGATTTTTACAAAACCACTGAAAGTTTCTCTGTTACGACACAGGCATTTATCTCATTTAAAACGGAATACATATGATTCTGTTCCAGATATGAAATAATTAGCAAGCAGAGAGCTCAAAATACTGCAAAAGAGAAAGTGCATAAAAACAGTTATAATAAAAGAGAAATTGCATAACATGTTAGAAGTGTGTATGTACATTTTGAATTAACGCTACCGTTCTACGTGAGATCTGTCTAATGTGATGGTAATACTTAATATCTTTAACACACCTAGTGACAGCAGACTTACAGTATGTTTACTATGATGTTCTTTATTACTCACAAAGCGACCTTGATTTGTCAGAGAAACAAAAAAAGTATTTAGCCACAAGTAAGTGCACTGATGCTCCAAAAAATAAGTTTCTCAGTGAGAATAAAAATATTAAAAAAAACAAATTGTATCCATTTTTGTGCTTCAAACCTTAAGAGAATTTTTTCAGTAGATTCAGGTTTATGCATGAGTCAGATTCTCTCTCTCTCTCTCTCTCTCTCTCTCTCTCTCTTTCTCTCTGTCTGTCTGTGTGTGTGTGTGTGTGTGTGTGTGTGTGTGTGTGTGTGTGTGTGTGTGCACGTTCTATCACATTCTGAGTCAATTACAGAGTGCGTAACATAACTGGAGATCATTCTTTATTATAATAAGACTTCGATCATTTGATTAGCAGAAGAAATTTTGCTTAGCACATGTCAAAGATTAGAAGGGAACCGTTTGCCGGATGTCGAATAGAAGCATCAGTAAATGGGCACTTTAAATGAAGTTGTTACCCACTTTACCACTCGTCGCAACGTTATCTGTTGTTACAACTGAAAACCGCTGAGTCTATCTCTGGCGTGCTAATTCTGAATAAGGTTGATCCACGTAGAGAATTATGCACAAATTTTATACATAGGGCCTACAACATAAACATGTCTAGATTTTTTAACACCAATGGTTGACCACCAATCAAATTTGTAACTAATCACCTTGTCTTATCGGTGTAGTGTATACTTTTTAAGCAGAAATTGCTCCATCGAAGAATATTTCATGATGGCGCTTCTGAGTAGATTTTGAGACTAACGTGAAACAAGCTTCTGAAAGTTGTAAGAAATATAATGTTGTCAGTGACGACCATATGTAAAGCGTAAATCTTCATGCAGTTCAGGATCTGTTTCTTACTGTGGATCTAGTGTTCATTCATACCTGATTGTGTTTCATGTTTTAAGCCCTTGCATACTGCTTGTCAAGCGGTGATGAGTGACCAGCCTAGCATTCGCGTTACGGCGCGCGACGCCGCCCCCAAATACACGTCTGCAAGCACTGGCACTTGTACAAGAGCGACTCAACGTTACGTTGACGCTTGAATTTGAGGCGGTTTCGATCAACTTCCATGTCTCGTAAATTATTATATTACTCGTTACGTCACAGAGACAGGTCTGTCTGCCTATTTTCAATCCTTACAAGTGAATTACAGACCGTAGTAGAGAACGTAGCTCAATAAAACATTCTTAAGAGTTAAAGAAAATATACTAACCTTAAAACATTCAAGTTGTTCCAGTTTTGCTCAGTTTTTTATCTTCCGTATAAGTATAAGGGAAAAAAAACAGATACTACGAATTTAGCAGTGACAGGCACTGATTTTTAAAACAATGAATATAGTCGCTAGGCGGCAGTAGTCGTGTTAAGACTATATTTCTCAGACAAAGCTAACGAGAAGTTTCATAGAATGTTACAGATAATACCATTTATTACTTCTAGATAGCCGGCCGCGGTGGCCGAGAGGTTCTAGGCGCTTCAGTCCGGAACTACGCGGCTGCTACGGTCGCAGGTTCGAATCCTGCCTCGGGCATGGATGTGTGTGATGTCCTTAGGTTAGTTCGGTTTAAGTAGTTCTACGTTTAGGGGGCTGATGATCTTAGAGGTTAAGTCCCATAGTGATTAGAGCCATTTGAACCATTTTTTACTTCTAGATAAGCATAGACATTAATCGGTCAAATGGCTCTGAGCACTATGGGACTGAACATCTTAGGTCATAAGTCCCCTAGAACTTAGAACTACTTAAACCTAACTAACCTAAGGACATCACACACACCCATGTCCGAGGCAGGATTCGAACCTGCGACCGTAGCAGCCTCGCGGTTCCGGACTGCAGCGCCAGAACCGCACGGCCACTGCGGCCGGCCATTAATCGGTCTTTGCAATTAATTTTTGTTATTTTTTTTAACCTTTACATGTTTCATCCATACGTGAAATAGATCATCATCGAACTTTATGAATCAAAACGGAAAACTAAGAATACTTTATTTGTTTCGAGATGTATACCATTTGCAGGCAGCACATTTAAGTAGCCCTACCATTTACGCTATTTACACTGTTTACTGTAAAGAGTATAAACAGTAAGATAATCCAAATGTGCTGCCAGGAGACACTATACATATATCTCGTAACAAAATGTGTCTTGTTAAACAATTATGTGCTTTATTTCTTAGAGTTAACTTATTATTGCTTAGACGAATAGGTGAAACATATTTGATAGAAAGCAATAAAAAAACTCAGCCGCGAAGTTCGGATTGTTTTTATTCTCGTTTACGTGACTAACGTACTGAAGAAGAATGGCTGCAGATGTTAACAGTATGATACAGTCTACACTGCCAAAATAAATAAAAAATGATCCGCAAGCTAATTTGGAGAAATAACTGCCATTCAAAGAGTTCCATTTTTACCTCCAGTTAAAACAACTGCAGTGCACGGTACGATACTTAAACAGAACAAAGTCAGCCTTCTTCAATTCTCGCCTAAACGTGAGCTAGAAATGGTCAGTAATTACGAATGGAATCAAATGGAACTCTGATTGACAATTTTTAGAGATTTGAGGCTATATGGGTTTGGCACATCGGCAAAATAAAATTGCGTTTTTTTAATTATTTATATGTGTGCATACATGTCTGGAATCCTGATACACATTGCATCCGACACCCCACCGTATCGTAGCACGCTCCTAGAGGAGCAAAATCAAAATGAGATAGCCCATTCATAAAGTGGAGTATCGTGCGTTAATTCACTTTTGGCAGCAGTGGAAATGTTGCAACTAATTCAGGCCAATACAGACGGCTGAAGGAACCATCTTGACTGCCCTGATACAGATACAATACTTCCGTTGCTATAGGAAACGAAATACCGTAATGTACTCCATCTTACGCCTACATAGCGAAGTGGCCTAGCCGACATGGAAGCTCACCACGTTCGGGGACCGGCCACTCTTCGTAATAAAATCAAAATGAGTACAATTTTCTTATAAGTAATCTGAGAACTGTAATGCGACATACGCACAGGAAGAAAAAAAAAAGATGGAGAAACATACAGGGGGGGGGGAAATTTGCTAAATATAGTTGACTCACATGCGGAGCAATTTTCGGCACTTATAGGGATTTTTCCTTGGTGGCAGCGCTAGATCATGTAGTCTGCAAACCCTAAAATGGCCAGGAGAGCGAACTGTTCATCCCACGCCCCTCCATACAGACAACTAGATAAGGTCGACATGGCGGTCGTCGGTCCCGATTAGCCCGTCTGAGGCCAGAACGGTGGAGCTGCTTCACTATGTCACTGGGCTTTTGCGTTTTGTTTTAGCTCCTACTGTGGCGTGCTACAGTTCTGTGGTGCAGGTATTTCAGTGTGTATGAGTACTGCCAAAATTGAGGACGTTAGGCGTGTAAAGTGCAAATATTGTTACCATTGGCATCTTAATATGTACCCAATGCACTGTGTTAGTTGTTTATTTCTCTGTGTCTAAGTATTACCACAAACATAACACACAATTTGCTGACTGATGATTTCTGCACAGTCGTAACTGCACCACTAAGCGGACTGCGCCTGTCAGTATAGACATGCATCTGGCATCCTGCACCACGCATCCAGACTTCAGCACCTCATTTGCTGCCCAGGGGAAAATAAGCATTAATGGCTCGCTCTGGCTTCTTACTTGAAGGTACTAACCAACCTAAAAACGTACTACTCCTAATAGCTACAATTATTAGTCTACAGATGAGGTATAAATGATGTAATGTTGCTCAGAACACTGTCCTCAGTCACCAATAAAAAAAATATGCAATTATACCCCTAACACGCCGTATACTTGCAAGACACATAAATAAAGTAAAAAAAATAACGAAAATAAGTAAATAAAATAAAAATACGTTACTTTATTTTTTTCGAGGTGATAATTAAAAACTTACGACTAGCCCTCGTATAAATGTATATCAAATTAAACGTTCTACATCTACATCTCCATCTACTTTTATACTCTGCAAGCCACCCAACGGTGTGTGGCGGAGGGCACTTTACGTGCCACTGTCATTACCTCCCTTTCCTGTTCCAGTCGCGTATGGTTCGCGGGAAGAACGACTGCCGGAAAGCCTCCGTGCACGCTCTAATCTCTCTATTTTTACATTCGTGATCTCCTCGGGAGGTGTAAGTAGAGGAAGCAATATATTCGATACCTCATCCAGACAGGCACCCTCTTGAAACCTGGACAGTAAGCTACACCGCGATGCAGGGCGCCTCTCTTGCAGAGTCTGCCACTTGAGTTTGCTAAACATCTCCGTAACGCTATCACGCTTACCAAATAACCCTGTGACGAAACGCGTCGCTCTTCTTTGGATCTTCTCTATCTTCTCTGTCAACCCGATCTGGTACGGATCCCACACTGATGAGCAATACTCATGTATAGGTCGAACGAGTGTTTTGTAAGCCACCTCCTTTGTTGATGGACTACATTTGATCATTCCACTTCAAATCGTTCCGTACGCATACTCCCAGATATTTTACAGAAGTAACTGGTACCAGTGTTTGTTCCGCTATCATATGATCATACAATAAAGGATCCTTCTTTCTATGTATTCGCAATACATTACAATCTGGAACCGCGCGACTGCTACGGTCGCAGGTTCGAATCCTGCCGCGGGCATGGATGTGTGTGATATCCCTAGGTTAGTTAGGTTTAAGTAGTTCTACGTTCTAGGGGACTGATGGCCTCAGATGTTAAGTCCCATAGTGTTCAGAGCCATTTTTGAATACATTACATTTGTGTATGTTAAGGGTGAGTTGCCACTGCCTGTACCAAGTGCCTATCCGCTGCAGATCTTCCTGCATTTCACTGCAATTTTCTAATGCTGCAACTTCTCTGTATACTAGAGCATCATCCGCGAAAAGCCGCATGGAACTTCCGACACTAAACTTTCTGCTATGGAATAAAAGAGTATGTGTGCTCTGCTTCGAATGGACGTAGTGAAGAATATATTGTCCTCCCCAGAAGACCTGTAGTCCCATAAAATTGACAAAGATCTATAATTCTGAGATGTTGGCGATTTCCTGCCGTCCCAACTCATATTTCACTTACTGCACAATGGCTCTAGTGTTGCGTGTGTGTGTGTGTGTGTGTGCGCGCGTGTGTACTGCGCGTGTGTGCGTGCGAGAGCGCGGCCGCGCGCGGGGGTGTGCGGCATGCTAACAAGCGGCGGGTGGGTCGCGGCGGTGCCGGCCGTAACTCAGGGGTATCGCATCTGCGCGGGCCCCGGGCCCGGCGGCGGCCGCAGCCGTCCCACCCGCTGGGCGGGGCTCTATCGCGTGTGTCATCGCCGTGTTCCACATTTCGGGCGGTTTCCAGAAACGCGCCGCTGCGTCGCGCTGGGGTGCGGCCCTTCCGCTGACTCAGGGTGCCCGCGTGGACCAGTCCGCCGCAGGCCAGAGCTCGGGCGTATGCGGGGCTGATGGTCGCTCGCGAGAATCCAGGAACAGCTCTTACGATCTGGTAGCATGATACAGGTCGCTGTTATGAGAAATGTGCTCCTATTTCTCCCCGTCGATTCACTTAGCGTCAATACACTTTGTCTAATATTTTTCTAGTAAGTGGGCCCCTAAAATGCGTGGCTGGAATATCTGCCAGATACCACTAGCATAGTAGGTAAAAAGACGAGGGCTAATAGAAATCCTTGGGCAACAGAAGAGATATTGAATTTAATTGATAAAAGGAGAAAATACAAAAATGCCGTAAATGAAGCAGGCAAAAAGGAATACAAACGCCTCAAAAATGAGATTGACAGGAAGTACAAAATGGCTAAGCAGGGATGTAAAGGCACATATCACTAGGGGTAAGATAGATACTGCCTACAGGAAAATTAAAGAGACCTTTGGAGAAAAGAGAACCACTTGCATGAATATCAAGAGCTCAGATGGAAACCCAATTCTAAGCAAGCAAGGGAAAGCAGAAAGATGGAAGGAGTATATAGAGGTTCTATACAAGGCCGATGTTCTTGAGGACAATATTCTAAAAATGCAAGAGAATGTAGATGAAGATGAAATAGGAGATATGATACTACGTGAAGAGTTTGACAGAGCACTGAAAGACCTAAGTCGAAACAAGGCCCCGGGAGTAGACAACATTCCATTAGAACTACTGACAGCCTTGGGAGAGCCAGGCCTAAAAAAACTCTACCATCTGGTGAGCAAGATGTATGAGACAGGCGAAATACCCTCAGACTTCAAAAAGAATATAATAATTCCAATCCCAAAGAAAGCAGGTGTTGACAGATGTGAAAATTACCGAACTGCCAGTTTAATAAGTCACAGCTGCAAAATACTACCGCGAATTCTTTACAGGCGAATGGAAAAACTGGTAGAAGCCGACCTCGGCGAAGATCAGTTTGGATTCCGCAGAAATGTTGGAACACGTGAGGCAATACTGACCCTACGACTTACCTTAGAAGTCAGATTAAGAAAAGGCAAACTTACGTTTCTAGCATTTGTAGACTTGGAAAAAGCTTTTGACGATGTTGACTGGAATAATCTCTTTCAAATTCTGAAGGTGGCAGGGGTAAAATGCAGGGAGCGAAAGGCTATTTACAATTTGTACAGAAACCAGATGGCAGTTATAAGAGTCGAGGGGCATGAAAGGGAAGCAGTGGTTGGGAAGGGAGTGAGACAGGGTTGTGGCCTGTCCCCGATGTTATTCAATCTGTATATTGAGCAAGCAGTGAAGGAAACAAAAGAAAAATTCAGAGTAGGTATTGAAGTCCATGGAGAAGAAATAAAAACTTTGAGGTTCGGCGATGACATTGTAATTCTGTCAGAGACAGCAGAGGACTTGGAAGAGCAGTTGAATGGAATGGACAGTGTCATGAAAGGAGGGCATAAGGTGAACATCAACAAAAGAAAAACGGTAATAATGGAATGTAGTCGAATTAAATCGGGCGATGCTGCAGGAATTAGATTAGGAAATAAGACGCTTAAAGTAGTAAGTCAGTTTTGCTATTTGGGGAGCAAAATAACTGATGATTGTCGAAGTAGAGAGGATATAAAATGTAGACTGGCAATGGCAAGGAAAGCATTTCTGAAGAAGAGAAATTTGTTAACATCGAGTATAGATTTAAGTGTCAGGAAGTCATTTCTGAAAGTATTTGTGTGGAGTGTAGCCATGTATGGAAGTGAAACGTGGACGATAAATAGTTTGGACAAGGATAGAATAGAAGTTTTTGAAATGTGGTGCTACAGAAGAATGCTGAAGATTAGATGGGTAAATCACATAACTAATGAGGAGGTATTGAATAGAATTGGAGAGAAGAGAAATTTGTGGCACTGACTAGAAGAAGGGATTGGTTGGTAGGATGTATTCTTAGGCATCAAGGGATGACCAATTTAGTATTGGAGGGTAGCGTGGAGGGTAAAAGTCGTAGAGGGAGACCAAGAGATGAATACACTAAACACATTCAGAAGGATGTAGGTTGCAGTAGGTACTGGGAGATGAAGAAGCTTCCACAGGATAGGGTAGCATGGAGAGCTGCATCAAACCAGTCTCTGGACTGAAGACCACGACAACAACAACCACTATAGCCTGTACCCACACAAGGGTCGGTAAAACCCGACCGGTTCTGTATCTGTTGACTAAAGCAAATATTTCCACGATTTGTAGACTGAATAAGCTGTCTATTAAAATTCCTAAAATTTCCTCGCAGATTAAAACTGTGTGTCGGATAGAGATTCGAACAAGGGAACTTTCCTTTTCGTGAGGAAGTGCGCTAACCGACTGAGCTACCCCAGCACCACTCACGATTTGTCCTCACAACTTTACTTCCACCTGTTCCTCATCTGCTACGTTCCATACGTCACAGAAGTTCTGCGAAATGTACAGGACAAGCACTACTGGAAGAAAGGATACTGCGTAGATATGGCTTAGCCTCAGCCTGATATGAAAATTCCTGACGGATTAAGACTGTGTGCCGGACCGGGATTCGAACTCGGGACCGTTGCCTTTGACGGCCAAGTGTGCTACAGATTGATCTACCCCAGCATGTATCAAGAGCCGTCCTCACAGCTTTGCTTCCACCAGGTCCACACTTCCTACTTCCAAAGCTCACTCAACTTTTCCTGGCATTTGTTAGTTACGAAATATTTACGCAAATTTAAAAAAGTGACTATCATAATTCAGTGGCTTAGATTCCTTTTGTCTAGGAGATGGTCTAATTTTCGGGACTTTGTAAGTAGCAAGTTCTCGTCAACACTTTATGTTCGTACTTTTCGTAAGGTTTATGCAGCTAGCTCGGCAAAAAGAAATTCATAGTTAATAACAGTTTCATCACTTTATCATTGTAATGACTGCTCCCAGCGGAAATGCCACGAGCAGCACTGTCTGGTCCCCTCCAAACCCACAATTACGCACCACAATTATAAAACAAAAATAATAGCAACCAAATACAATAAATACACAAATTTCACAGATTCAGACATTCTAAGATTTATCTGAAACGCTGAAATTAGTCCTTGTTAATGAAATAGTTTCATCTGTTCTAATCGCAGGGGAAAATTCTCCATGATGTGAAGCAGGAGCCGGAGATTAGTGTTTAACGCCTTGCCGACAACGAGGTCATTAGAGACGGAGCACAAACTCCGATTAGGGAAGGGTGGAGAAGGAAAGCGGACGTGCTCTTTCAAAAGAACCATCCCGGCATTCGCCTTAAGCGGTTTAGGGAAATCATGGAAAACATAAATTAGGATGGCCGTACGCGGTTTTGCATCGTAGTCCCCCATGATGTGTGACAAATGTATACATTCACCCTCACGATGCCTCAAATCTCAGCACTTCCGCCGAAGATAACGGACAGGCGCAACAAATACTTTCAGGATATTTTGACTCTCTAGACGTGCCAAGTGTCAGCAATTAAATTTTAATTGTAATATTATAACATTCCGTGACAGGTAATTAATGAGACGAATCCTTTTGCGTCCTATGAAACGCTGGCCATAGTCCCTTTGTAGGGCATTCGCAGTCAAAATATTCCATGTTAAATAAGGATCGCTGCGCCGATTACAAATTTTTATTCGAAGACATTGCGTGTGGGCAACTTTCCACGTAGGCCACGCTGCAGCTTACGATTAGTTTAATATCGGCAACAGCAACGCTTCTTCTCAAGGCTGTCTGCATGGGAGCTTTCAGGGTGACGTTAGTCCCCTTTTTCCATTTAAGGACGTTCGCAAATTTGCGAGTTACAAATTAAAAAAAAAAAACTTGATGAGAATGTTGCGGAAAGTCCTTTTCCTGCTTTTAAACATATCGCTTCTATAGATTGACTATAAACACCTGATAATCCAAATATACATTGCGAAATCGGTCGTGTCTTTGAATAAAGATTTTCAACTGTCGCAGAGATTTTCAACTGTCGACCATAGTCTATCCAATAGATGTCAACGACTTCATTTTGGTGTAGACATTTAGTTTTCGCCAAAACGCAGGTAGTTGACACACTAGGCAAAAAAATATTACATTAATATTTTCTTTAGGTTTCCACGTAAAAAAAGTATTAAAAACGTAGACAAGTGTTAGTCAAGTTGTGCTGTGAACTGCACTACACCTCCTGGAAGATGGAAGCGAAGCATTTACTTTACGACGATTGAAGAACAGTTGCCGGCCCCTGTGGCCGAGCGATTCTAGGCGCTTCAGTTTGGAACCGCGCTGCTGCTACGGTCGCAGGTTCGAATCCTGCCTTGGGCATGGATGTGTGTGACGTCCTTAGATTAGTTAGATTTAAGTAATTCTAAGTCTAGGGGACTGATGACCTCAGATGTTAAGTCCCATAGTGCTCGGAGCCATTTGAACCTTTTGAACCATAACCTGTAAACATAAGATAAATGTTTGTTAAAAAGACATAATTGTAAATGTGAATCGGAATTACGAATTTTCTACACAAAGAAAAACGGAATTCGCAGTTAAAACAGTATACACTGCAATTTATAGCATGTCATCATGTCTAAAAATACTAAAAATACATTTAAACCCACTACCGTTGCACTTACTGTATATAGCCACACAATATCTTGAATGACGCTTAACTTGTCCTGGGAAGACGCAAATCTTCATAGAAAGGTTCAGTTCAACTTCCATTTTATGATGAAACGTATTCATTTCCTTTCCATTTTCATTTTGATCCTACGCTTGTGTTGTCTGTTTGTAACATTAGTACTGTGCTGTCTGTACTTTTGCAAATGCTCAATTAATTTCTAGCTGGTACTTTCAAGCAGTAACTCATCTGCACCTGCCATACTGACACATACTTTCGTTCACTGCTTTCTTTCTCTCGTAAAGAAAATGAGGCTTTTCCTGTAATACAGTACAATCTAAGTCAATTTCCTTTGTGGCATCATGGTTTATATAAGACAGCAGCATGATAACTTGTAAATGAAATTATTTCACCAGCAAAAATATGTCACATCGTGCAATGATACAACAATAATCAGATTTCTGGCAGACAGCGTTCGTAGTGTATTTGTAATTTGAGTCTACTGTTCGCAGGACATTTATTTAAAAACCATCTTAAGTTATAGCGTGTTCCAAACTGCTTATTGCTTATTAATTTTTTGTTCCTTTCGCGAAAAATTCCTTCGCCTTCTGGCGTTCAACCGAATCAGGATTGGCGGACCTCACTCCTTCCGGATACGAGCGTGGTGCGGTAATCACTGAGCCATTTTGTTTTTACGATGTTTGATAATTAGAAGGAAGTTTCACGAGAGTTGTCTGTATGCTGCAATTACCGTAGTTCCTACCTCTGTAGTTTAACATTTGTGCGATACAAAAAAATTAGTAGACGCAGCAAGTTGCATGCAACTGGTGAATTTCCGCGCACTAATCCTCGCTAAAATTCTTTTTATTATTAAGAGCGAAGTTGAGTCGCCAGAGTAACTTCTACGCATTGTCCATTTGCAAGTGCATCTATAGTAACGAATTGACGACGATATCTCCACATCTGTAATTATAGATGCATTTGAAAATGGCCAGTGTCTGAAACTAGCAGTACAAATAAAGCAGTTTCAAACTCAGCCTGGTCAAATCATATGTAAGGACAATGTGTGTGTGAAATCTTATGGGACTTAACTGCTAAGGTCATCAGTCCCTAAGCTTACACACTACTTAACCTAAATTATCCTAAGGACAAACACACACACCCATGCCCGAGGGAGGACTCGAACCTCCGCCGGGACCAGCCGCGCAGTCCATGACTGCAGCGCCTGAGACCGCTCGGCTAATCCCGCGCGGCTATGTAAGGACACAAATGCTCCAATTATCAATAAAGATCAAGAGGTTATTAAGCTGAAATCTCACGCATAGTTGCTATTCTTTAACTATAATACATCTTGGTAGAAAACATACAATTATCATGTGTCTGATTTTTCGTATGGGCCGTGAAGTGATTAACAGGAGATGAGGTATCCGCGGAAATGAATTAAGATTCCAGATCGAAATTAAAGGGTCGCTACTAAACAAGTAAAGGAAGCTACAAACATAATGTTTCAATCTACAAAAGTTTTAAAGAGTGTCCGATAATACTTCCCAGAAGAATTTACTTCTAAACATAGAAAGTTGTATGTCACGTATGGCCGAGTACGACGATATTAACATATGTGGGATTATACTGTCGTAAATTTTATGTGAAATGGCAATGAAACGTGTAGGAAAATGGAATCTTTTCTCCTTCAGCACGCAACGGAGTGATTTTGTTAATTGTTATTTGATTACAAAGATCCGCTGCAACTCCTAAATCCTTCATTTAATAACTGAAGTCACTTATGAGGTAGTTCTCAGTGCACTTACAACAAAAGGAATAGATTCAATAGATTCTTCTAGTCGTGTTTGTTGTAAGGTGAGCATCTGTTGATAACAGACTCTGAAAATATCATTATCGTGGCCAATAGCTATAATCAGTACATGGATGCGTTCTGATTGAAATGCGTTTAATTTGCTGTAACTTTACAGTCTATTTTTTACGCGTAACTATTTTTTACGCGTAACCTCTATGTTGTGAAGTTTAACATCATTTGTTAGAATAAATATTATGGAAAGAGTGTGTTTTAGCGAAATCTGAACGTGAATAAATGTTAATCTTTCACCTCCATTAACATGAAACAAAATTATAAGCAGTACAACTATCGTCAGTACTGTCCAACGTGCTCGATTCAGTTGTAGACATCCCATTACATCAACACGGCAACGAAACTCCCGGTTTACTGGAACGTCAGGTTGTCCTGTAGAAACTGCGGTTTGTTATTGTCACAGGTTGCAAAGAAGGAATGAATGTAATATTCAGATATTTTATTCAAGAAACGTAGGAGCATTCGTAGCTCTCACAAGTATTTATAACTCAACGTAAGAAACTGTTCATTTATTTAGCAATGGCATAGGGCAACACTTCCAATAGCGTTTATAGGCCAGTAAGATCTGGAATAAAACAGATGGAAGTTAAATATACGCCTCTAATCAACACAGTTCATCTAACCAGTAAATGAAAGTTTGGCTGTAGAAAATAAATAGCATCAGCCATAGAGATCAGTATGATGTTGCGTCATTGCGTGAACTCATGCCAGTTTACCTTCGTTTGAACGCACGTACAAACATTCAATATGTCTGCGGAGAATATGAACACCTAATTGAATTTGTGAATTCCGATGTTTAAATTTATGTAACCAAGTTCAAATCATTTCCTTCGTTCATCTTCACGGCAAATCTATTGTATGTTAGTGCATCTCTGACCCGCTCATAGCCCCTCAGAAATGGCTTTCCAACCACTTGGCTAGCAGTTGCAGTTCAATGATAAGAATATCAAATGAAGTACAACACATAGCACTGTTTTTAATTTGATGGGAGTTTCGTAGTGATAAATATTGCAGATGTTTGTGGAACTTCTACTTGTGCATTTCTACGGCACAGGCGTGATGCTCATTATATCACCAAAGGACCAGAAAAGAGAGCACACTCCTTACTGCGTGAACTCTTAGAAAACGCGAACGGTGGTCGAGGTAAGCAGAAAGGCCTGCTTGGGCCGAAAACAAGATGCGTAGCGGAAAAGGTGAGGGCTCTCCGAGGGAACAGCAAGGTTTCGTGACACGTGTCAGGCTGTCATATTCCTCACGGATTTTATACGTTAGTTTTCTACTACGTTCATATTTCTAGAAGAAATCACGGCTAATTACTTCTAAAATATTTACACAATCAGTTTCAGAGTCTTTGCGTCATTAGGTCTAGTTTATGGTGACGCACTCTCTCGTTAACTTACACTTTATGTTATACTTACGAAGGTATTTGCTATCCACTTGCAGACGTGGAAGTCGGGGAGACCATTCCGTGTTTCTTTTTTTCCTGTGAAGTATGATAATAATGTCTTAACTCTAGTACCCGTAAAATATTCTTCTCGTAATAAAACTGATGTTACCGTTTCACAGGATCCCTACTATCGGCCTATGTCACTAAAACGTGCATGACCAAAATATAACTCAATTTTCCGAAAACGAAAAAGCAGAACAGCAAAAAAGCGCAGTACAAAAAAGTGACAAAATCTTCAGAGAACAACATTCCACATAAAAATTACGATGCACTGTTTTCTGAGTTTACTCTATGTATCTTATCTGTGGATACATTTCACTGTCTGCAACGGACTTAAAAAGGCTTTTCCTCAAATGTGACATTGTTTTCAGTATGTTAAGAAAATGCATCACTTTACAGGCAATAATTCCATTATTCCAATACGGAAAGTAAGCATAACTTGTATGTAATTGTGTTATCATCAACAATGTCATTGCAGAGAGCAAGTTATCATGTTTGAAAAACCTTCATAAAATGAATTGGCATGCAGCGATGCACAAAATCATTTTGTACTTCGCAGGGAGCAGTCCACATCTACATGATTACTCTGCAATTCACAATTAAATGCCTGGTAAAGTGTTCATCGATCCAAATTCAACCTATTTCTTTACCGTTCACATCTTACAGCGCGGGGGAAAAACAAACACTTAAATCTTTCCGTGCGAGCTCCTATTTATCGTACTTAATCATTATGATAATTTCTCCCTGTGTAGGTGGGCGCCAACAAATATTTTCACACTCTGAGGAGAAAGTTGGTGACTGAAATTTCATGAGAAGATCCTTCCGCAACAAAGAACGCTTCTGTTTTAATTACTACCACCCCAGTTCGGGTGTCATATCCGTGGTACTCTCTCCCCGATTTCGCGGTAATACAGAACGAGCTTCCCTTCTTTGGACTTTTGTGTTAATATCCTCTGTCAATGGTAACTGAGGCGGATCCCACTCCGCACAACAGTACTCCAGAAGAGGGCGGACAACCGTAGTGAAAGCAATTTCTTTAGTAGAACAGTTACATTTTCTAAGCGCTCTGCACCGAAATTTAGCTGATTCCTGTCAGTATTCTTATCTAAGTCATTTTGCAATTGGTTTTGAGTCAAGTTGTTCCCACTCGCATCTGTTTTACATGTACACTAGGATACCGATACTATATGTCATCAGATTTTTTTCGAACAGACGTGTTGAAAACAAATTTTGTTTCATCCTCGTGGTGCTTTATTTTCTGCCTACCAGATTACTCCTACTGACAGTCGCATACAATAGCCACTCACAGCTCTAACTTCTTTTATAGCTTGCAGATAAGGAGAGTGGAAATGGAAATCGCTCTAAATACCAAATCTGACAATCTGACATTTTTCGCAATAATAAAAAAGAAAGAATCAATGTATTTCAGTTTACATGTCACTAATTTGTATTTTAAAAACTTAATAGAGTGTTCTTATACCATAGAATTATGCAGTTCACCTTATTACCACAAAAAAAATCACAAAATAAATAATTCATTAAGAACGTTTTGTAGTAGGAATGTGCCAGTAAGAAAGTTTGTACAATCTGATTTTTGCAAAGGTCAGAACAGCAAGGAGCCACTGTTAATAATGCCATTTATTTACACAAATAGTGCCGTTACGCCTTTCGAACCGACAGGTTCGTCTTCAGATGACTGTTCACGTTTATATCACATCTGCTATTGTTTACATAGGTTCTTGGCTATTATTTGTCCAATAACTACAAAAGTAATACAAAGCTGAGCAACCGTCTGAAGATGAACCTTTTGGTTCGAAACCGGTAACGGCGGCAATTGTGTAAATAATTAGCATTATTAACGGTCGTGGCAGGTTGCTGTTTCCTTCTCTGCAAGAATTTACTTGTGTTTAGTACACAGCCACGGCATCAAAAACGACAGTTTACTATGAAATAGTTGGATGGAAGTATTTGATCCAAGTGGCATTAAAACTGATGGACTATGTTTTGTTTGTGGTACTACAAGTACAAATAGAGCAATACTTTTTTAACTTGTAGAACTGTAGCCAACAAAAACAACTTCCCACATCTTTTAGATAGTGGATCTGCAAAGGGAAGCACATCTTGGCACAAGGCGAAAACGAAACTCGATTACAGAACGCTGTATCTCACGCACTGGCATTCTAGCGTACATTTGAATGACTTTCCCCGTGGTTTGGGAACCATATCAAGTCTAGGGATATGTAACAGAATATCGAGGAAACAGTCGCACTGAAAATGTATTTTGGGAAAAAATGGAACTTTGAAGGTTTTCTGTTTCCACTCTTCAAGTGGTGATCACATTAAACAGTACGAGAGCGTGCTGAAAGGTAATGCCCCCGAATTATTATATGAAAATTCTTGAAGCTTGTTAAATGAAACCAACTTTATTAATATTCTACATGTTTATTCTTCATGTCGGCATATTTATTTCTCAACATAGTCATCCTGGTGAAATGAGAGGCCAGTTTGTTGATACCGTTTCACTTTGTTGACGGAGCCAACTCTTCACCTGTGCTTGCACCGCTTCATCACTATTAAAGTGAAGTCCTCGAAGGTATTATTTAAGTTGTGGACACAGACGAGAATTGGACAGGACCAAGTCGGGGCTGTATGATGGACGGTCGATGACAGTGAAACCAAAGCGTCGGATTATTGCAGATGGCGCACAGCTTGTGTGTGGTCTGCCATTGCTAAGCTGAAGAAGAGAGTGCTCCATGTGTGGACGAACTGTTCGAAATCGAAACTCGATTACAGCACGCTGTTCCTCACGCACCGACATACAAAAAATGGTTCAAATGGCTCTGAGCACTGAACTTCTGAAGTCATCAGTCCCCTCGAACTTAGAACTACTTAAACCTAACTAACGTAAGGACATCACACACATACATGCCCGAGGCAGGATTCGAACCTGCGACCGTAGTAGTCGCGCGGTTCCAGACTGAAGCGCCTAGAATCGCTCGGCCACGCTGGCCGGCCCGACATACAAGTTATGCTACACACCGCCATGTCACACACTACAATTCGGAGCGCTCTGGCGGCAGAGGTTTTGAAATATGTAGGCATGAAGACTAAACGTGTAGAGTGTTAATGACGTTTGTTTTTCTTAAAAAGATTTAAGTGTTTTCACATTAAAAATTCCGAGCATTACGTTTCAGCAGGCCGCCGTCGTATCGATGGTATACCAAATGGACAACTACGCTTAGCGACAAGTTCTGGCGTCCGTATCTGAACTATAGTCACCAGTTTCACAAGAATTCACTTCACTATCGAGACTGCCACGCCTGCGTTATTAGCCACAGCAAAGGAAAGTTGTGAAGAATGTTGCGTGACACAACACTGTAGGCATTAAATGCACTGACAATACGAATGGAATTCAGCAGTCGAATCCTTGTTACCGACAAAAGGCTTTCCCGACGAATTCCTCCCTACTCGGCCGTTCTGTATCCGGAGGAAAGCTGGGGTAGTAACGAGTGAAGGCTCCTGGAGTCGATGGGAACGTAACTAGGCGATCCATCCTGACGGACAGTGTGACAGCTGCCGCGCGCCGCGCGCTGCCTGTCGGGTAAACGGCGCATTGAGGCGGCGTTGTCACCAGCGGAGCGAGCGATTGAGATTGATCGGCCCGCGATGCACCCTCGCGAGGCGTGGACCAACAGCGCGAAGCCCGCTGACAGCGGACGAATACGCGCTGAGCGACGAGCGCTATTAAACTCTTGTTTGCCGGTGGCCGTTTTGCAAAGCAGCGTTCGCCGCACGCCGTATCTACATTTAAATGGAACAGAGCTACAGACCGAAGCAGCATCCACAGCAGACGTTGCCGCTCTTTTCCAGGGCGTGTTTCAGCTAGTTTCTGATCAGCTACAACGGTTCTGGCGCCATAGCTTGAGTTGTAAAACACATCTACTTACACAGGGTGTCTCTCCTAGAGTCGTCAAGCGCATTTTCTCTGCTGCAGCAGTAAATATTTTCAATTTCGTGTTCGCTTATTTTAGATGGAGTCAGCCCAAATAACATACTGTACCACCACTGTAGTTTTACTTTTGTCAGTCTGCGCTATTATGTGATTAACGTAACAAGAAATGGTTCAAATGGCTCTGAGTACTATGGAACTTAACATCTGAGGTCATCAGTCCCCTAGACTTAGAACTACTTAAACCTAACTAACCTAAAGACATCACACACATCCATCCATGCCCGACGCAGGATTCGAACCTGCGACCGAAGCAGCAGAAGCGCATAGAACCGCTTAACGTAACAAGAGAAGAAATATTATTGTCGAGTTGTTTCCGGTGCAGGATGCTATATTCTTTGAGACAAACCAAACAGCAAATGGAGCGATTTGTCTTTTGTCAATGCTTAACTGCTTTGTGATGTATATATATATAGCCTTCTCGTGAGGTATGAAGTTCACATCCGCAACCGTCAGTAGTCATTTACCTTTCTCAAAAGCAAATGTCAATAAAATTAAAAATAAAATATAGCCCACTTCTTTTCACATATTCAATTAGAGCTTTTGCTCCGTATTTACGGACTACAATGTCGGCTACCTGTTAAATTCTACCTTCCAGTACACCATTCTATACTTACGACATATATTGCACATGCTATCAAATTCACTTTTATTAGAAACCTTTCATAGTCGAAAACGTCGTATGTCAGTTTTTGAACTGTATAGGTGGCATCTACTACCATTATCACTGCGTTTTATCTTTTTTCTGACACGTTGATTCCAGTAGAGCACGCTGTTGCGTTATTTTCAAAATCCATAAGTGTTATTTAAGTTTAGTCTGTAACTCTGTGGGTGGTTAGGACAGCTCTAAACGAAATACGTAAAAAGTCGAAGTATATAGAATCTAGTCTCAGCACTTCACACAAGCAACTCGTGACAAGTTCAAGATGGAATACACGCCAGGCATCGTCATAAAAAGATGGATTCCAAGGGTTCTCTGTTATAAAACAACAGAAAATCTGCAGAAGTTTTGTCTTTGAATATTGGATTTCTGTAACTCTCAGCCTGTGGAATCCTACGTCATTTCCAATTGCTGTGGTGACTGTCAGCGTATTACTTCATTATGCCAATGAGAGGAATGAGACATATGCACTTAAAGGCAGGCCAGAACTTCATTATGTTAGCGGTGAAGGGATGAAACAAGTAACGAAAACATTTGGTCATTTATTTGAATATTGTCCACCTTTGCATTGCGGATGCTACACATGTAATTAGAAATTAGAAAGATATGGCGGAAATGGAGTTGCGTTAGGGCAGATGATAAGGAAACTGTTGCGTTGCTAAGGATTTTATTTTAGCTGCACGTGGTCTGTTCCCTCTTAACTCACTTAAGATTTTAAACGTGGCTGAAACAGCAACTGTTGAAATTCTTCACGGTAAATGATAACAGCCAAACAGTTGCAGGATAAAGATTTATTAAAATTTTTGACCACGGTTTCGGTACATCTAAATAAACCTTCATCAGAAGTAAAATAGACTAAAGTCATATCCTGCAGTGGAGATACAGTGGAGATGCAGTGAACATTAGTTCACAGGTGAAGTTCTGATGTTATGCTGTGTTCGCATCGACCTTCTGTCCATAATTATGTTGTATAAATGGAGATGATGTTTTAACTACTGACGACGCCTTTTGCACAATTGGTTTATGTATCTCCATTGCAGGATGTGACTTTAGTGTATTTTACTTCTGATGAAGGTATATTTAGATATACCCGAAACCGTGGTCCAGGATTTTAATAAATCTTTATCCTGCAACTGTTTGGCTGTTATCATTTAGCGTGATGTTAACTCACTTAACTGCTTTGTGACATTATTGATTCTCCATATTTGTGCAACGGTTTTCGAGAAAAGTAAATGGCCATTTTTTATTCCTTCAGAGAGTCCTAAGTATCGGCGAGACAAACTCGTACTGATTAAAATTTTTTCCTGTTATGCGATCTACCAAACAGTCCAGCTGCAAAAAAGAACAGTTAGCGCAAGGGTATTTTTGATTTGGCGAGATGACGCTTTGTTTACGTCACTGTACTTTTATCCATATGGATGAGATTTCAAACCCCGTCTCATCTTCCAGGTTTAGAGTTCCAAGGTTTCTCCTTCAGTTCTTCTGGCAAATACAGCGATGGTCTCTTTGCACAGGTCACAGCTGATATCGTTCCCCGTTCTTGTCTCCCTGCGCTAGTACAAACAAGGGTCGTGCAGCAGAATAGGTGTCGAGAATGATACTGTGTATGCGGATACTTGTACAGCGATGGTCAAATGCTGATCAGAAAAGGAGCTTATACGAAGTTTCCGATGTCAGGCATTCGTCCTAGTTCGTAGTATTTCGAGATCGAGCACTCGCGAAGCCCGAGGCTGAAATCCAGGTACGATCGATCACCCATATTTGTATTCCGTGGTTCCCTCAAATTTCTAAAACCTAAAGCTGCGTAATTCATTTGAAAAAACGTGGACAAATTTCTTCCTGTACTTTATGAGATTGTACTGTAATTCTCTTGTCACTGTTTTGTACGCAACGTTACACACTGATCTTTGTCTTTTCATATCGTTTATCAACGTTGCGTCAAGGCGTCTACTGGCCGCTAAAGACTAGAATAACTAGCTACAAGTCTCTCAGAAAAATTCCTTTTTACTGACAGTACAGAAATAGCGTGTTAGATTGCGTTAGGTAAGCTTACAGGATGACTCCGTTGACCGGTCTGAAGTATTGTCCGCAGCTGCCCACTGTAAATCACGGCTGTGCTATTAACGCTGAAGCTCGCTGTAGTTCCTGTGCTGGAGAAATGGCGCAACACTCTCTGGATACTTGCAGTGCTGACGCACTTTGGAGGAGAGTGATCGTCATTTACGTAGCGGCGCATACCGGAGAAATGGAGAGCGGCGGGTTTTTTTCCTTGTTACGGTCACCCATTTGTCCACCGCGGAGCCACTTGCGGCGTGATTCAGGCCTCGGCCCCTGATTCACACGTGTTGGGCAAGAGGTTGCGTGCGAGCCAGCGGCGGTGGATTCCTCGCATTCCCTGCCGGTACGGCGCGGCGCCCACAGCCGCACTGCCGTCTTCCGGGCGCGAGCGCGGAGTGGACGCGCCGCCGAAACCGGTCCTCGCGGCCAGCCAAACGCGTCCCGCCGGCCGAAACGGCCGCGATGTGAGTTTAAGCGGACCGCGCTGCGAGATGGTCCCGCGCTCGGCCGCTGATTTGCGGGGTCTTAATCTCTCGCGCTGGCGTCTCTGGCGCAGTAGGAATGCCGTTTTTACGACCTTACACTCGCCGACTGCGCAAAATTCTCTCTCCTAGGACGCGCTTTGCTCGTACCTCGACTGCGGCGAATGTTCTGATTTCAGGAGAGACGCTTCAGCTGTGTGGCTCAATATATAATTTTATATACAGGGTGATTAGGCTACCCCAATCGCCGGGTTTTATACAGCCCGCAACACCTACAAAAACCACTCGCCAGGGTTTCATATTTTCTCCCTCGCCATGTGCAAACTATTACTCCCATAGAAAAAAAATGAGAAGGACCTATCTGTAGAAAATTTAGTTTAGTCAAATTTTGTGCTGGGATACGTTTTGTCTGGTGGCCACAGTTTTCGAGGTATTCAAGAAAACTGCGTTTGGTAGTTACTTTTGTACGTTTTTCTTGAATTATTACAAAACTATGGCCTCTAGCGAAAACGCATCGAAGTACGAAATTTATCTGCATTAAATTTCTTTCCAAAAGACCCTGTTCATTTTTTCTGTAGGACTGATAGTTTTCACGTTTCATGCGAGAGAATATGAAAATATTGATTTTTCAAGGCGTTGCAGGTAGCTTAAAACACAGCTGTAAAGGCAGGTTAATTACCCTGCATACATCAAGCTACACAGCTCATATACAGGGTATCCCACAAATGTTCTGAGAAAGTGGGAGAGGTTATAGGGGCTGTCTTGAGGAACAAATCGAGGACAGGAGCTCGTGTCCAGAAAAGCCATCTTATGTCGCTGCAGAGCGTCAAAGTATTAGGCGCCTACAACTGGGCGACGCCTTCGGCATCAGACGTGATTTCGTACGCTGACGGACCATAGGCGGGACGTCCCGCGAATATTGTTTGTTATTCAGTGATGCTGACTGATTCCCACGACCGCAAATAGAGAATGTGGACCTAGCTGTTGCTTAGAAAACCTTATCGCCTATGAATGTGATGCTCTGCTGGCTTCATGGACGACGGATTTGGCCACAGCTTTCTATCTGCATTTTATTTCTCTCCTCGAACCGTCTAAAATGTCCGATGTTTTTCGTTACACAGGACAAAAACAAACTGCAGAAGGAAACGCGTGTCCAAAACCATCATCCACCAAGACAACAGACCATCGCATTCATAGGAGACAAGGCCCTGCCTAAGCAGCAGCTAGCTCCAGCATCTCCACTGGAGATCGAAACAATCATTCGCAGTCACTGAATGACAGAGACGTTCCGCCTGCGGCCCGTCAGCGTACAAGGTCACATTTGCTGCCAAAGGGGTGGCCTAGTGGCAGGCACCAGCTCCTACAACTGTGACGGTCTGTTGTTCGTTGGATGACGTTTGTGGACACGGGTTCCTGTCGTCGATTTGTTCTTCAGTACTCGCTCTACAACACATCCAAGTTCTTTGCAACATTTCTGGGACACCTTGTATGTACGTCTATGGATGAAAGATCACGTCATGGGGAGGTGGGGATGGACAACTTCTGTTGGAGACAAAATGTTCTCTGACACTTTCCGGCGACACTAGGAATCTTTTTATTGAATTCACTAGCCCTATGGCGACGAGATTTCACTGAACTAGCAGTGTCTACCAATCAGGTGAGCTGCGTATCCACAAAATGTACCCCAGTAACTTGGCAGAGTGATTTTCAACAAGAAAACCTTAAGAATGAGTGTCCGAGAGGAGAAATGTATTTTAGAAGCGAATCTGGAACTATAATTTGCTTGGCCTCCACCGTTTCAAATGGAGCAGATGACTACATTTTAGGCAACGCACATTGCACACACACGCCACGGTATGCCTACGTCCTGCTGCGTCTCAGGGGCATTAACAATGATAAAAGGCGCCTGGCATCGGCGAACGTTTTGTTTCTGACAGAAGTTGTTCCCCATGGCGTGATCTACCACCCGTAGACGTTTGACAAAAAGGTTTTGACACACCCCGAATGCGTATACATAAACCTACCGAGACCACATTGTCGGCTTCGTCCTTTGGTGTAATACTGCTGTGGCATGTGCTGTTACACGTGCCCATGTGCGCAAGTAGAAATAAAACAAAACACTGACAGTTTATATTACTTTTTTGGAATGTAAGTTATACTGACACACTGATCTGTACCGTAGTGCGAAGTGAACGGTGACAGTTTTGCAGTCGGTTGGCGAAACCAATGAATGTGAATACGAAAACTCAGTGGTGATAACATACTGTTCTATAGCGAAGCCCGAAGTTTAGGTTAAGCTGAAAGTCAACCGTTTGGTTGTCAGTTTGCGAAGTGGTGTCGAAGGCTTTAATTAATCCCAATCATGCTCAGTGCTCAGAAATATTTTCTCCTGTAGACTTTGTAGGGCAAATATTGATTAATAAAATGGTCTCAGAATGAATGGAATTCGGAAGTCTTCAAAAGACAAGCACAGTGACACCACGCTTGTTAATGTGGCCGTTTAACTTCTCCACAAAAATACTCGAGAAATGTGCGACAACTGAAAGTCAAGGCGGCATAAATCAGCTGCCGTGTTGGAACATACAAAGAGGTCGAAACAGTTTCCAACGTCTAGCGCTAGTGATGGAAGCTGTAAAAGCAACTCCTTTTTAGTATACCTGATGAGCAACACAGCAAACATTTGTAAAAAGTTGTTAGTATTGTACTGAGTTAAAGGAGGGAAGGAAAGCAATTTATAGAGAAGGTAGGATGGTACAGTGACGTAATGAGTCTTATTATTTGCATCAAATAAATAAAGCGGCACTGAAAAAAGCATTTTTTGTGTAGAACACACTATGACTCTAAGGAATCGAGTGCAGAAAGTAGAGGAATATTTTCATCATTTTTTCTATAGGTATTAATTCTTTGCCGCTAACTGTTCAACGAAAAATAACAGTGCTCGATATATATTTGTTACTGATAGTAACAAAATGTTTCTAAATAATTGCTCGTATAGCTTAACGTTTAACGCACTAGTTTGTGAAAGTAGGAGGTAATCCAGATCTGGATTGAATTCGTGCTGTGAATTAACGATCGTTGATCTCTTACACTGGCCGGCCTGTACGCAGCAACCAGTTTTCCACGCTCCTATAAGCACATGCCGGGCTACTCCTATATAAGAAAACAGAATAAAATCAGAACAAGGATTACACCATTCCCACAGACAGATGACACACATGACCGGCCACAAAGTTAAAGCAAAGTAAATTTGCAAATGATGAAATTTGTGAATGCTGTGGGATGTGATAAACAACAGGAAGGAAAGAGAAAGCGAGAGAATTTTGAAAAGCAAGGGAGAAAGAGAGAAATGTTAAAACTGTAGAACGTTATTTTAAAATACAATAACCAATCGATTTTGTGTAGCCGGAACAATTTAAGCATGAAGGTACAGCATATTCTATTTACTGATGGAACGGGATTAGTGACACGGACTCTCGCTCATAAATGCAGATACGAGCGCGGTCATATGCGCGTTTCTTAGCGGAGGAAGTTTTGGTACGGGCATAGCGGACAGCTTTCCCTCACCCCTGTTTCCACATCGCGTTCGTGAAGATGAGCGCTTTCTCAGCAGGCGGCGGGCGGGCGCAAGTGTTGCTTCCGCTTCCCGGAGTGTGCTCAGATTACACGGGCGCTCGGCTGAACCCGCGGCGCCACGCGAAGCCGGGGATCGAGCGAGAAGAGCAGAAATCCAGCCGTTCCGGAACGAAAGCGCCGACTTTCTTGCGGCACGCTTCTCGGAACCCGGCCGGCTGCTCGGGAGTGCGCTATTGCCCCGAAACGGCGGGTCGCGTTTGCTCACCGGCCCCGGTGACGCCTGCTGTTTGCAGAGGAAACACGGGATCAGCAGGGGCGCGCGCGGACCGCGGCTCGGGCGCCGGTGCGGGGACGTCCTGCCCACGTCAGCAGGTTTCGCTCTTATACTACCGACGACGGCATTTCAACTACACGAGCGTTCCTGCTGTGTAGGCCGCACTCATACTTCCCACGTCCAGTCAATGTCGCACTACGAGCGCGTCGTACATTCTTCCTCCTCCTAACGTTGTCTATTGTCATGCGCTCCACTTTTCATTTCGTTATTTGGTAACTCTTTATTCTATGAAATTTCAGCTTCCCCTGTACTAGCTGTTCGAAGTGGGAAAGTCTCTGTGCGGCATCTATCAGTGGATGAAATCTGTTATCTGTTCCTTAGATTACCGTATTATTACTCTGTGTGTCGTGTTCCCTAAGGCGGCGATTGTAGCCAGCCTGGTATTTCCGTGAACAAGAGTGGGAAACAAGCAGAAGCACATACACCTAGATGGTCGAGATGCCGCACCAGCAGTCGCTAATCTGTCGTACGCCGGCCGGAGTGGCCGAGTGGTTCTAGGCGCTACAGTCAGGAACCGCGCGACTGCTACGGTCGCAGGCTCGAATCTTGCCTCGGGCATGGATGTGTGTGGTGTCCTTAGGTTAGATAGCTTTAAGTAGTTCTAAGTTCTAGGAGACTGATGACCTCAGCAGTTAAGTCCCATAATGCTCAGAGCCATTTGAACCATTTTTAATCTGTCGCACGGATTCGATACGGGCCCGGGTCACCTCCCTGACTCCCTCTTTATTTTTCTTCCTGGTGGCTGGATTTCAGACACTCCTGCACCATTACGGTCCAATGACTTGACTCTCTCTCTCTCTCCCTCTCTCTCTCTCTCTCTCTCTCTCTCTCTCTCACACACACACACACACACACACACACACACACACACAAAAGACACATACTCTTCTTGTTTTTTTCTTTTCTTGGGCTGTGAGCCTGCGCTTGCGTGTGTGTGTGTGTGTGTGTGTGTGTGTGTGTGTGTGTGTGTGTGTGTGTGCGCCTGTGTCTGGGCTCCATAGGTGTCTGTAAGACTGTGATTACCTCGTCGTAACAAAGAGACGTCTACTAGTATTAAACATAGGCCTCAATTTGAGGAATAAATCTGTGAGAATGTACGTTTGCAGAACAGTATGGTAGTGAAACATGGACTTTGGGAAACCGAAAAGGAAGAGAATCGAAGCATTTGAGATGTGGTGCTGCAGGTAAGGAATGACGAGGTTCTCCAAGGAATCGGCGAGGAAAGGAATATGTGGCAAACACTGACAAAAGAAGAAGAGCAGGATGACAGGGCATATGTTACGACATGAGGGAAAAATTTCCATGGTACTAGAGGGAGCCGTGAAGGGTAAAAACTGTGAGTGGTTGGCAGCACCAAACCAGTCAGAAGACTGATGACAAAAAAAAAAAAAGTGTTCTACTCAGTGTTACATAACGACATTTCAAAAAATTTGAGGACAGGTTCCTTACACCAAAGAAGAAAAAAAATCTCTGGTAATACTCTGAAACACACTCCATGCTCTTTCTTTTCCATATTTTGGAAGGAGGTAGAATGGGACAAAACATGGAAAAATGTCCAGTACGTATGGGCTTTAGAATGAATGCATTACGTGCTATAAGCAATTGTTCAGCGGAAGAGAAGTGATTCACAGTAGCGAAGATGAACAAGTGCTCATATCTCTTGCAGCATATACATTAAACCACATGTCTACTGGACATCTTTCTCTTATTTTGACCAATAATACTCTCTCCCAAAAATGGAAAGCAAAGAGCTTGCAAATGATTCAAATGGCTCTGAGCACTATGGGACTTACCATGTGAGGTCATCAGTCCCCTAGACTTAGAACTACTTAATCCTAACTAACCTAAGGACAGCACACACATCCATCCATGCCCGAGGCAGGATTCGAACCTGTGACCGTAGCAGCAGCGCGGTTCCGGACTGAAGTGCCTAGAACCGCTCGGCGACAACGGCCGGCAAAGAGCTTGTAGTAGAGGAGATGTGTTTCTCAACATCGATGATGAACAAGTTCTTACAGCTCTTAAGATATGCATTTCAGAGCCCAGGTTTATTGGGAACGTACTTTATGTTTTGTTTTGGAGTAAGAAATCCGTCCCCAAATTTTTGAAATGTCTTTATGATACACTCTGTATACTGACTGTTTATGATAACTTTAATTTCCAAAACACTCGCCAAATGTCACACAGGTCTCTTTTGCATTGCCTACAGGGTTTATTACTGTTGATCATGTAGGAATCGAGTGAGATTCTTCCGTATAGTTTTATTTGTACTCATTTTTAAAGTAATCGTGTTGTGTGGGATTCCTTCAAATCGATTAAGTGAAAGGGATGATGGGTGATAAGGATGTATTAAACAGCTGACATCATAAGCAGTAAGACTAAACAGCTAAGTCGATATTAGGTGTCGAATAAACTACAAGAAATATTTGCACAAAACAATAACAGGCAAATAATATGCTTATCTACTGAACCATGTTCGTTAAAGTTACGCGAAAAGAGCCGTGGATAGCAAGATATCATCGATAAATGAATAACCACCTTTTGTCAGTAGAATGCAAATGTACACAAAGATTTTTTGACAGTGGACAAGGAGTCATATGGTTTTGACAGAACTCTTTTTACTGCACCTGGCTCACTTTGCCTGCCAAATAACTAAATTTATGCTGTAGAGAACCCCAATGGTGGATATTGGCACTTACATGGCTGTTAACAATCCTTCAACCATCGCTCTTCAAGGAGGAAATCTATTGGCCGGGAACACGTTCGAGAAGTGCACTGGTCTAAAAATAGTCTACAACTGCAGTTTTTACCGTAACATCTTTCATTGCCAGCCCGAGAATGTTAAATTTGTTCTCATGTTCTTATTTCTTATCGTACGTCGGTGATATTTTGGAGGTGGCTGTGAGAACAACTTAACCTTACCCTTCATGTTACGGTTATTCTGGGCTCAAATCACAGTCTTAAATATCTTTGTTGCTCGAGGCTAAAAATGTCCCTAAAGCACAGTGTAATAAGCTGTGCCGATTTATTCCTAAAATTTCAGTATTCTCCAAATGAGAGCTGCCACAATATGAACATAATTGAAAGGAAAAATTACTTAAACAAGCATGAGATCTGCGCAGTTTATCTCTTTACTTTCTAAGTTATTAATCTGTCTTCTAAACGCATGCTAAAAGCTAAACGACGACGGTCTACCAAGTATAATGCAATTTTATGACACTGATTATGTGACTTTCTACATGTACATACTAATTTCGTGCAGTAAATTGCAACAAGCTACTATTCATGACGGAGCGTAGTTATATGAGAAATAGTTGCATTTCTGTGCAACAGGAAGGTTTTGATTTATGTATAGACAGAACAACAAGTTATTGAAATTCAACACTCATCCAAAAAGAGAATTGCTTCATCTAAAGCCTTTGTTTCCAAAGGACTCAATATGAATATCCCAGAAACATTGTAATATGTTTCCAGTGCGGCAGGAATATTGAACGTGGCAGATATCTGAGGACGATTCCTTCAAAATCTGACGTAGCCACTCCGAATGCTTTATAAGTTTTGAATCATTAATCCAAACAATAAGAGGATGATTTTAATAGCAAAGAGAAATGGTAACATGAATTACGGAATATTTTTCTAAGAAAACAGAACTTAAGCTATCGTAACTTATAATCTATTTCATAGACTTGGAACCATTCCTCCACGTATTTTCAGATTTATTCAATACTCTATAATCGCCTGCAGAAAATAGGAGATGGCGGTGGCAGAACCGCCAAAATGTGTCTCCGAAAGATTGTAAGAGCAACAGAAGCACGTGAACTTCCACAAAGAGTAAGCTGACGAGTAGCGAAATAACCTGTCTCGAAATCTCGGTTTTTCATTTACGTCTCACTCATCACGCATCTCAGGTATACATGTGACTCATAACAGTAGTAATCGGTAAAACTATAAGTACAGAAAGTGTAAGTGCTTGAAATAAAATCCGTTACTCAGTGAAACGCGTAACCCATATAGCCAGCAGTTTCCACCACATTGTGTAAAAGTCTAAGGTTGACACTGTAAACATTACCTCACCATACTTCAGTATTCGTGGGAGACTTGAGATACTGTAGTGTTTTTTAACACGAATCTCAATGGAATTATCAGTCTCTCGAAATAACAGCTGACATTATATGTCCAGAGAAGGATACATATTTTGGATAAGAATCGTAATAGACGTCCAGTCTTGGACCTACGATTAAAATATTCGAATTCAACCGGTGATGCTTTACTGGGAACAACTGTATCACCAGTTTAAGTTAGATCCGCGTTTTAACTGTCAGATGAGAACACTAGTTTATATGGTTTGAAACATGAATGGTTCGAACTGTGATTTTCCGTATGGACAAATGTCTCCCAGCAGCCAGTACCGGAGAGATGTGCTTCGGAATAAAACTGGAGCCGCTCTTACACTTCTAAAAATTACTCGATGCTTATAAGAGTCTTTATTAAGGATAACGTTTATTTAAGAAACATGCAACAAACGCATCAAACTATAGAGCGTTTACAGAAGAAATCATTTCTTTCGATCGTAGTGAACTTCATTACGTAGCTTTAATTTTGTTTCTTCAAGAAAGAGAACAGACGTCTTCCCAAAACTGGTTCACTGGTAGGTCAAAACGTTTTTACGAATGATAAACGTAGCACAAATATAAAATGTCAGTGTCGATATATTTATGTAACTAACAAAAAAATGGCTCTGAGAACTATGGGACCTAACTTCGGAGGTCATCAGTCCCCTAGAACTTAGAACTACTTAAACCTAACTAACCTAAGGACATCACACACATCCATGCCCGAGACAAGATTCGAACCTACGACCGTAGCGGTCACGCAGTTCCAGACTGAAGCGCCTAGATAGGTTTAAGTAGTTCTAAGTTCTAGGGGACTAATGTCCTCAGATGTTAAGTTCCATAGTGCTCAGAGCCATTTGAACCATTTTGAACATCATACACTTCCATGCCCGAGGCAGGATTCGAACCTGCGACCGTAGCAGTCGCGCGATTCCGGACTGAAGCGCCTAGAACCGCTCGTCCACCGCGGCTGCCTGACAGTTTAGAAACAAATAAGGGAAAATGAGGAATGTAGAATATATAAGAATGGAAAGTACCGGTGCGTTTGTCAAGGAGATGTTAGAACGACTTAAAACAGATAGAGGGAATTGCAATTAAACACCTGGAAGTCACCTTCGAATAGCGAATACAGGCAGAGGGGATTGTTGGTAAATGAGTCGGTTATAAACAGAAATAACTAGATTCCTCTTCACCAGCATCGATAGGAAATCATTGTGATGATACGCTATCTTCCTGACAACGTCTTTGACAAAGATACGCGTCTGATAAATTCCATCGCTGTGATTCGAAGTGTAGCGGTAAAAGCTGGAGGTTAACGGCTTGCAATCCTTCCGGGAGTTGATTACAATGGGCCCAGTAAGTCCTGACAGTCGTTTACAGCTTAAACACTCAATCACCGACGGGACGCGTCCAGTAATTTAGTGCCGGCAGCGGATCGTGGCGGTGTGGCAGGCCGCGTTGTCGCAGCAATTAAATACGCCGGCGGGCGCATTCCGGAGCGGCCGCCCCATGCTCCCAAGAGGTTGCCGAAGCGGCGCCGTGGGCAGCGGGGTGTTCGTTCACTCGCCGGCCGCAGCGGGCTCACAAGAAGGGGCGAGGCGAGCCCGCAGCGCCGCCCACACACCGGCGGACTTTACGCCTGTCTGTCTCGGCGACAGCGCACTCACCTGGAGACAACCACCTCTAAATGTTCCTTTCCCACGCTCCCGAACGCCTCAGACTCATTGCAACAGAAACGTCATTTTAGTTTTGAATCATCAGTCTTCTGACTGGTTTCATGCGGCGCGGCACGGATTTTTCTCCTGTGCTAAACTCTTCGTCTCAGAGCAGCATCTCAAACCTGCGTCCTCAATTATTTGCTCGGTGTATTCCAAACTCCTTTTTCTTCTTACTGCTCCCTCTAGTACTATGGAAGTCATTCCGTGATGTCTTAGAAGATGTCCTACCATCCTTCCCTTTTTCTTGTCAGTGCTTTCCGTATATTCCCTTCCTCGCCGATTCCCCGGAGAAACTCCTCATTCCTTACCTCATTAGTCCACCTAATTTTCAGCATTCTTCTGCAGCACCACATCTCAAATGCTTAAATTCTCTTTTTTTCCGATTTTCCTGCAGTCCAAAAAATGGTTCAAATGGCTCTGAGCACTACGGGACTTAAGGGGGGGAGGGGGGGGGGGTAGGACGTCAAACGGGCCGACTCGGAGCAGGAGAGGCACCACAGGACATTTTAATTTCCAGTGTCTGTATTTTTAGTACTTTTACAAATAAATTCATAAAACTTTGTCAGCATGACCAGGAAGGGTTAAGAATTCACACTCATAGCAGTGGAAGTTCGAAAACACAACGAAGTAATTTTTTTTACATGTGAAATTTCATCATTTTTTTCACTTACTAATGGCAGCATTTGTTGCTATAGGTACACTTTTCTTCATAAGTAAGAGAGATGGCTCGACGAATTTTGTACAGCATACAAACCATACTTAAAGGTGTATGAAACTCAAGAATTTTCCAAATCTATTAAAAACTGTGGTAAAAATTGAGGTAATTAACTACAAAATTTGTGTTTTTTCTAAACATGAAGTTTAAAATGCAACAGATCATTCGTTTTTTCATAAATTAAATAAATTCTAGAGTTTCATACACCTGTAAGTATGGTATGTATGCTGTGCAAAATTCATCGAAGAATCTCTCTAACTTATGAAGAAAAGTGTACCTATAGCAACAAATGCAGCCATTAGTAAGTGAAAAAATGATGAAATTTCACAGGTAAAAAAAAATTATTTTGTTATGTTTTCGAACTTCCATTGCAATGAGTGTGAATCCTGAATCCTTCCTGGTGATGCTGACAAAGTTTTATGAATTTATTTGTAAAAGTATAGACACTGGAAATTAAAATGTCCTGTGATGCCTCTCCTGCTCCAAGTCGGCCCGTTTGACGTCCTACCCCCCTTAACATCTGAGGTCATTAGTCCCCTAGAACTTAGGACTACTTAAACCTAACTAACCTAAGGACATCACAAGCATCCATGTCCGAAGCAGGCCGGCCTGCAGTCCATGTTTCTGTACTATACAATGCTGTGCTCCGAACGTACAGGGACCGATGACCTCTGCAGTTTGGTCCCTTTAATACTTAAAGCAACCAACCGAACGTACATTCTCAGAAATTTCTTCCTCATATTAAGGCCAATGTGTGATACTAGTAGACTTCTCTTGCCCAGG
Organism: Schistocerca cancellata; assembly: GCF_023864275.1. Classification (NCBI taxonomy): domain Eukaryota; kingdom Metazoa; phylum Arthropoda; class Insecta; order Orthoptera; family Acrididae; genus Schistocerca; species Schistocerca cancellata. The sequence goes on from NC_064628.1 coordinate 487,095,442, forward strand.
AATGCCCTTACTGCAAGTGCTAATCTGCTTTTGATGTCCTCCTTGCTCCGCCAGTCATGGGTTATTTTGCTGCCCAGGTAGCAAATTCCTTAGCATCATCTGCTTCGTGATCACCAATTCTGATGTTAAGTTTGTCGCTGTTCTCATTTCTGCTACTTCTCATTACCTTCGTCTTTCTTCGATTTACTCTCAGTCCATATTCTGTACTCATTAGGCGCATCATTCCATTCAGCAAATCCTTTTCTTGAATTTCACTGGCGATAGCAATGTCATCACCTTGAATTTTAATTCCACTCTTGAACGTTTCTTTTATTTCCGTCATTGATTCTTCGATGTATAGATTGATGGGTAGGGTCGAAAAAAATGGTTCAAATGGTTCTGAGCGCTAAGGGACTTAACTTCTGACGTCATCAGTCCCCTAGAACTTAGAAGTTATTAAACCTAACTAACCTAAGGACATCACACAGATCCATGCCCGAGGCAGGATTCGAACATACGACCGTAGCAGTCACGCGGTTCCGAATTGAAGCGCCTAGAACCGCACGGCCACCGCGACCAGCAGGGCCGAAAGATTGCATCCCTGCCTTATATCCTTTTTAATCCGAGCACTTCTTTCTTAGAGTCTCACTCTAACTGTTCCCTCTTGTCTCCGGTACATACTGTATATCTCCCGTCTATCCCTACGCCTTACTCCTATTTTTCTCAGAATTTCGAACATCTTGCACCATTTCACATTGTCCAATGCTTTTTCCAGATCGACAAATCCTATGACTGTGTTGATTTTTCTTTACTCTTACCTCCATTATTAACCGCAACGTCAGAATTGTCTCTCCGGTACCTTCACCTCTTCCAAATCCAAACTGATCGTCGTCTAACAGATCCTCAGTTTTCTTTTCCGTTCTTCTGTATATCATACGTGAAGAGAACGAAATTCCTGTATCTATCCTCTGCAGACTACTGTGCAGTGCATGGGAGAAATACCACATAGTTGCAATTATAAGAACTTCTTCTCGTCGCATTCTCGTATGAAGCTGTGGAACAATGACTGCTTAAACGCCTCTGGCAATGCTGAAATTAGTACGATCTGGTCTTCCCGATCCCAACGGGAGCGACACTTAGGAGACTGTAGTGTATTCCTAGCTTCGTCGCTTAAAACTGGTTCTTCAAAGTTTCTTTGTAGGCTTTCAAGAGATAATTTGTGTCTGTCTTCAAAGATCGCCGATATCAGGTTTTTCAGCACATCCGTAACACCATCTCATTGGTCAAACAAACCTGTCATCATTCGTGCTGCCCTTCTTTGTATACGTGAATTATCCCATATTGATGTTGTTTGCTAAGTATCCCGCACACCTGATCAACTTTCTAGGATGGGTCGCACGAGTATTTTGTAACCCTACTCCTTTCTACACTGCATATTCACAGTATCCTACCAACAAACCGAAGTCTGCCACCGCTTTACCTACGACTAAGCCTCCGTAATCGTTCCATTTCATATCCCTACGATCTGTTGCACCCCTGTATTTGTATGAACTGACTATTTCCATTTGTGATTCATTAATACGTTATTGTAGTGACAAAATACTAAGTTTTCAAGTTCTATAATGTTCACAATTTTAAATCTCTGAATTCTTACAGCAAGTTAGCAGTCGTTTAACCTCTTTGAACTATTATCAGGTTCTGAACGAAAACAAGTGCAGTTTTTCTCAGACCCTACGCTCATATTCATCGCTCTTCCTCTGATCAATCAACTTCTTCTCTACATTCGGTTGCCTCTATACTGTTGACAAAGTTTCTGTTACACTCCTTCTCTTCATTTGATTACTTTTATAATGTTCCCATATATTTCTGTTACACGCCAGTACTCACATTCGACAAGCACATAATCAGGAAATACCTTATCACAATGTTAATAAGACTGGGTTTTCTTGAATTCCACGCTCATAACTATATACATTATCCCAATATTAGCATTATCGTCGTATAATATTGCCCTACTCACCGAGGATGTCTGAGTAGATGTAATTGGACCTGCAACCCCTAATCTTGCCAGGCTAAATAAATCTATAAATGAATCTATAAATCTATAAATGAAATAAAACGAAGAAAGCGAAGAGATGTTTATAAATGGTGTATCATAATACCTGCGTAAACGCGTACAGTTGAATCTACGAGATACTAGAAGCAAAAACGTCTGAGTGTAAGGTTCAATTTGTTCTAAATAGGTTCTACAGTTTTAAGGATCTGTATTTACTTTCATATTTGATGAATAACAGATTTAAGTATTATTCTAATTTTTTCATATTTTATGCTTTTCAGACTGAAGATTGTCTTGTAGAGGACGTGAGCGTTAGCGCAAAGAGTGGTCGAGAGAAAGTAGAGTTGGTTATGCATATAATTTCCTGAGACGTCCTGATCCGGTTTAATTGGCAACGCATGAATACTTGTTCATCAAATGCCGCCCATAGGTATGAATCATACGCATTTTAACAGCGCTTCACTAAGCTCACAAACACACACAGAGAAAATAATTGCACTTCTTTCAGGTCTTAATTTAAGCTTTCCTGTTCTCTATTGTAACATCTGAAGATGCGCTTCGAAACTGGTTATGATTGTGCCATAATAAAGTGGTTGTGTCAAAAATTAAAAATAATACCTTTCAATAAATCAATGACCGTCTCCGTTAACGAAATGTCTTTTTCTCCAGTCTCACTATACATGGGTTCAAACGCGCATGAGCTATGAACAATTCTTCATCTTCGATACTGTGGAACAAATCTCTTCTACAGAAATGTTTTGTGCTTTCCATGTTTTGGGAAGAACCAGTATGAATCAGATCAAAAACTATTGTCTAGCAAACAAGCGCTCTAAAATGAATAACGTAAGATCTATGAGCATTTCTTCAGTGGAAGATACATGTTCACAGTAGCGAAGATGAAGAAGTGTTCATAGCTCCTAAAGTATGAGCTTTAGTCCCCATATTTATTGAGAGATTTTCCTTCTAGCATCGTGTAATTTCAGCTGTATGCGATTACGCTTTTAATTATGATACATCCTGTAGATTATCTTCCCGATGGTATCGACGATATTAGATACGGAGTACTAGCTTGTAGAATAGAGACCCAAATTTTTCGAGCCCTATTCAGAGGAGCAATTCCAGGACTGGCCTGACACGATTTACGTAAACCACGAGAAATTATCGGATGTAAAGGTAATTGCGGGCATACAACAAGGAAGTCGTACTGGACCGTTACTACTCATAATACATGTAACCGAGTTAGCGCGTAACGTCATAAGGCAAGTGAGGCTGTTCGCAGATGACGTTGTTCTGCTGGGTGTCTGAGAATACCTCGTATCTCTTGTGAAAACGTGAGACTAGAAAATGATCTGATCTACATCGATGTTTATGAAATAATAATATGACAACGCCATGAAGCCGCGAGTTACCTGCTCGTGTAGCGTAACGCGTAGCGCACTGCCGTTCGAGACAGGAAGGCGAATCAGACCCGGTTCCAATCCGAGTGGCGCATTAACGACCGTGTGCTGGTACGCCGCCAGCCTGTGACCTTTAGGCGGTTTCCCACGCTCGTTTACACGAATTCTGGGTAGGTCCCCAAATTGCACCCTAGAGAACAGTATACACAAACAAGTAAAATTTCATTATATACAGAACTAGGTTTACGCAATTCTTAAACATTTAGGACACACTACTTCTCTCGCTGACGTTACTGTGGTATCAGGATGTATATTCGCCTTCACAGTTAAATAATAAAATAAAATTTGCCTAATCCTGCAACAATGGGCACTGTACTAGACGGGATAAACGATAGGGAAAAGAAAGAGTGTCACGGATAAGTGAGTTGCTACCTGCCGTACTTTGTTGCCTGTCGGCAATTTCTAAACGCTGCATCTCGCTTAAGAGTTTTATTTTCTAATGGAGGAGCGCTATAGTAAATCACCTAGGAGGGCTGTATTTCTCTGATTTGAGAAAAATCCCCAGTATGTGTAAGAGCTGAAAAAGGACCCGCCTCATTTACGTATATGTCATCACGATTCGTACCCGGACCTCACCACGCTAATAGAGTCATTAGGGGAATAACCAAGTCCCACGTGGCGCTGCATCGGTACAAGATTACAGCAGAATGGCTCAAAAGCGTTGAAGAAGCCTTTCGAAGCGTAATTCCTCAGACGTTCCACACGGTGTCATACAGGTCTGTTGGATATATAGTTTTCGTATGTAAGTACTCCAATAACGGCGTGTACTATGACGCAGAGGTTCGGAAACGTCTCGGATACACTGTCTGTAAAGAAGTAACAACGACAGAAAATTATAGCGCAATGCACGAAGACTTCCTGAAAGTCGACGCTTAATGCAGGGATTGGCAGATGACTCGCCACACAAAGAAATCTAACGTACTGTACATAAAGTGTCAGAAATGCCCGTTATCGTATGACTAGATATTTCCGATCAACGACGCAGTCAGTTTCATTAAATATCTAGGAGGCTGAGTACCGCGACCTTTAGCAGAAACGATTGACAACGGAAGCAGGAAAGATGCAAAAATGAGTACCCCATTTCGTCAGAGATTCATTTAATAAGGGCGAAGGTGACATGCACCCTCCGCCACTCACTATAATGTGGTTTGCGAAGTTGTAAATGCAGATCTGGATGGTTAGACGACGATCTGGACCCCACTCTTTTTGAGTGCCAGTAGCAGTTCACTGCACCACTTAGTGTAATGAGATCATTCGTTTACGTGGTTTAATTGAAGAACAGCAACGTAAAGGGTAGACCTGGAATCTTCAGGTGCAAAAAACGTGACTAAAAAGGCGCAAACAATGCGGTCGCAGGTACTAGCGTTAAGGCAGTACCGATTACTAAAGCAGAAATTTTACATACAATCTGAACTCATGAGCGGCAGCGGCCATTCGACAGGCACGTAATAAAAGTTTCCCCTATAAAAACTTTGAAGCTTGAGTGCGTTGCGTCTTCGATGTACGTGCCGAAGGTCGTTTTTGGAAAGTAAATGTGGACAAAAACTGCTTGCATTAATTTTCGTTTATTTATTGGAACTTTTCGTTTGAGCCCGCCATCATCTGCGGCTAAAGTATGCATCATTCGTCCAAAAAGTTCAGGAACTGAATTTATTCCTGGCGTATAAACGACATCAGCGCAGTAACAATGGTTTCAGTTTGAATTAACAACTGTAAACCGGAAATGAGCGTTCAATCAGCCTGTTCTGGGCAGCCAGGGTAAAGTAGTGGACGTGCTTCCGTAGTGTGTCGACTTTGTTGTGTCACAAACTGCAATGGAACAGCATCTCCTACTCACGTATGAAGAAGAAAAAAGTGTGCGCAAAGTTTGTCTCGCACATCTTGACTTCCCAACGAAGACAATGAAGGGTTGATGTCAGTGACGACTTAATTGAAATGCAAAACGCGGACAGTTCTTTGCTGGAAAAAATAATTATGATGGGTGACGAGACGTGCTGTTATCAGTCCGAAAGTACAACAAAACTACAAAATGAGGAACGGGTCTCTGACGGCTTGCCAAGACCGAAGATGAGGAGAATTTGACGCGCGAGTTGAACAACATCCCAAAGAAGGGCTTTTTTAACAGTTTCACATTGTTGTATGAGTGTTCTGTGTGTTGCACTTAAACGGGTGGCAGGGAGGTGACTGTACAGAATACCCGAAGCATTGAAACCAACATCTTATTTTTTTTTTAAATCTAGCCTCGGAACTTTCGAGACTGAGTGGGAATATAGTAAATGGTAGATAAAAATGCATCGCCTCCATAGACTCAAACTCCTTGGTTGAAAACAGTAGAAAAAAATTGTAATTTGGGTACTTTGCAACTCTGATGTACTCTGACAACAAAAGTTTCTCGTAATTATTTTCTTTCATTTATTCAAACTGTTTTGCGGGCCACTTTCAGGTGGTGTTCGTGCTTTTAGACTTTTCATGCACTACTGCCTCCAGCCAGACGAGTTCATGCTGCTCCATCTACTCACCTTCCATTACATCGTACCCTCGGTATTTTCTTATTTCTTACAGTGTAGCTAACAGCTTCCTCTGTCCAGCTACCATTCACTCATCTGCCACGCTACACATAATCATATTTTCCGTGATTATGATTCAGAGAATAAAAGGAAGCGGAAAAAGCCGCTACCAAAATCTGTAGCTCTGATTACAACGAGGAAATGTTTGTAGCTGACCTATCAAATAAGCTTGAAGTGCTTTCTAATATCTGAACTATATTCAGTGTCTGGAACAATCGCGTGTACAAGCAGAGACTAAAAAGATCAAACAACAAACAAATTCAGGAAAATATAGCAAAATATAAAGCCATACGTGCTGCTTTAACTGATTTATAGATGAATTTGGATTGATGGATGTATCGGGAGCCAATAGACTCGGTATAAGAAAAAGAAATGGATGTTATCACCAACAATGAAATGTCGATGAAGATCGTATTTTACTGTATCTGTTTATAAGTGAGAGATGCCATTCTTCGACGCATGTATATGGGAGAGTAACAGCAGATCATAAATCCTTCACTGTCAAATGGTCGTAGGAGCCAACGAGAATGTGGAAGAGCAGTGCGACGCCATTACAGCTCCAGGATGGATTAACTCGGCCATTACTGAAATATCATATTTAAAAGACGAAATTATCTTCTACATGCATGTTGTGCTGTCTGTCACACCACATAAACATTCCAGGTATCCCATGGCGAATGCAAAGCCATTATATTTCTTGTTTCTGTTATTATTATTGGAAAAATCACAATGCGTGATTTACATTGAAATTAAAAATTTTGTTGACTAGAACACTAAGACTTTGCTGATAAGCAATGTTATATCCAAATACGATTATAAATTCTGACTTTTCAAGAAGCGTTTCTAATTACAGCGTTGAGAGGAGGTAGGAAAAAAGGGCAGAATTTATTGTATTTGTATCTGTAGTTTTCTTCGATAGGATTGGAGTTACATATATGAATACAGAAGAAAAAATCTACAGAATAATTTCATACGAACCTGTCATTTACTCATAGAACACATCTTACTGCCACGATCAATAGTTCCTTTTATATTTTAAAGTCCGCAGCTCGTGGCCTCGTGTTAGCGTTCTCGCTTCCCGAGCACGGGGTTCCGGGATCGATTCCCGGCGGGGTCAGGGATTTCCACCTACCCCGAGATGACTTAGTGTTGCTGTGTCGTCTTCATCATTATCATTCATCCCCCATTACTGTAGGAGGAAGGTAACGGCAAGCCACCTCCATTAGGACCTTGCTTAGTACGGCGGTGCGGATCTCCCTCATCGTTCCCCTACGCTCTGTCAAGAAGCATTGGACTTCATTCCCATTTCCATTAATTTAAATTTACTTACAGTATATAGATTTTCTGTGACACTAGTCATTTCCTCATTTATGTAGTATCAGCAATTTACATGAATGACAAAAGAGTGCAAGTAGTATTTCGATAATTGGTCATGTATATATAGGTGGGGTGTCTCAATTTTGTCATCTTTGTTCACTAAGCTTTCATTCAATGAAACTAACGTTGATTTCTACTATTGCCCTAAAAAATACAATAAACCAGTTCCTGTGCATAGCCTGCCGTTAGCGGGAATTGTTAAAAGTGCAGAAAACCGTTCTTGTACTATCCTCTTGTCAATGAATAACAGAGACAGGGAAGAGACTTGGCGCTTGGTTTCGCACATGCGGCTGCTAGTTTATTCGCCCTTTGCTATCACCTCTTATAACCCTGAACATCATCTTCTGTCGAGCAGTTTCCGCTGCAATGGTTTTCATGATTATCTGCCCTGGCGCCAAGTTAAGATTGTCTTATAATTTACGACGTGTGTGCCTTGTAGCACGCAATGACAGGTTATTGTTACGCGTTATTTCCGTCAGATATATTCTGTGCAGTAGCTGTACTATTCTTCGAAGCGGTTCAGATAGTAGCGTACACTTTATTCTAATAGTCCTGCAAAGGAACGAACGAAAAACACTAAACAGGAGTTAAGTCATCGTGAACGTTAATGCTTCTGCATCTAGTGAAATGGCATGAGAAACACAGCTCTGAGGAGTCACTTATTGTAATTAACAAGCAGTCACGTAACTGGAAGATGATTTAACTATTACGGAGAGGAATTCATCCATTGTAAAGGAACTTCCAAATGGGCAATTCTGGAATAATGTGACAATACATGACTGTAATAGTGAGAATTAACAGTGTCGCTCTTAAAACTACAGTATTGTCTTGAGTTTCGTGTACTATCTGAGTGTCTGGATTGTAGTTTTGTGCCTCTCACGGCATAATTTAAGTCGTAAAGGTTGCTACACTTCCCAAAATAATCTTGAGTAAGTCACAGATCTGGTAGAATGAAGGTTCCGGCAACTTTCCGATTGTCACCTTTCAGAGGAAACTGTAAGTCGCGATGCTGTGAAAGATGAAACCTGAAACAGACTTTGTTGGTTACGTAGAGATACAGGATGTGTAGTAAATATTTCTTTTCTCCGTAATAGATTTTTTAAATTTTTTTCGCTACCGGACTGTCCGTGTTTCGCCGTTCTAAGTGGTTGTCTGCAGAGAGCGCACGCTCGCACTGTCTTGCTGACCTTTCCTTTTCCTGGCAGACGGGTTGCGCTCCTTCCGTTGTGTTTTTTAGATTGCGGCTAACGGATGTCACTCGGGGGCGGTTCCGGGCACCCAGTGCCTCCCTTCCTCCGGCTACCGCTACGCACTCAGCGGCTTCACGCTCGACTGTAGAATGAGTACGGACACACCGTGACAAGTGCCCTTACGTGCATCTGTACTTAAAATAGTGCGTTATAAAAAAGTTTTCTGTTCCTCCTATTATTTACGACATTATACACTGCGCACTCTAACAATCGCGTTGTAATCATGGTAGTCACTGACGACGGCGAAATAAAAATATAATCAAATTACTCGTCGTTTAAGTTCAATATAGTTATACAGCTTCACTATTATCCGCGAGACCTCGCCAGGCGTTCGGTTATGATTGGATGTACTTACTTAAAACTTCGAAGTGTAATCACGAACTTGATATTATGTTTGCCGCTGTTAACATTATCGATCCCCCAGTGTGTGGTTGGTAGATTGCAATATTGAAAATACGGCAACATCGGCGTGGAAAAAAGAAATGAACGCACACTGCTGTTATCAAACTCGAGGTGACTGTGCCTCTGACTTCTTCTGCAGTCAAATAATGATGGAAACGATACAAAGGTCAGTCTCATCTTCTCATGTAACTTAAAAATTTAAAACAAACACAGCTCGTCTTCAGCGTCAACGTGAGGCTACAGAGATACACCAAATAAAAATAGAAAAAGGTATGCTGAACAAATGTTGTGAGGTAATTATACTGTGGTGTCTGTTCAGACAGCTGAATCAAAGGTAAAGAACTCTGAAGATAGAACTCTTAGACAAACATACAGTAACGTCAGATTAATATGAGCCAAAATACGTTTTTGCTATTTCCCTTCCACTTATCTGAGATACTTCTATGAAACTGTGATCTTTTGATACACACTATATCCACCTTTAAATCTTCACGTAGTACAGCTCGATTGTTTCTAAAATATATGAAAGTAATGTAAAACTGAATTATTTTAAGTAACTTAAAACGAATACAATAATATAAACCGGGTAAAACCCCTTAACTTTATTAGTAACATTAATTAGCAGGATTCAGAAGATGACATCTGTTGTCAGAACAGTGAGATAAAGGTCTAAATAAAAATTAATCGTTGTCACATGTATTGCTAAGCTGTCTCACTGTTCGTTTCGACAGTCAACTCTGGTTTCTTGTCGCGGTAATTTTAGGTCGTTAGGATGCATCATTAACTTCATAACGAAAAGTTTCCAGCATGCTTCACACGTTTAGTCAATTAACTATAGAGTTTTATGACGATAAATCCAGGACCTTGGGCAGTATCGTTAATTTAATTAGGAAAAGTTTCCAATATGCTCCACAACAATAGGTGCAAACAATCTAAATCAGTTGTCAAAACGTGAGATAATCGTACTACGTTGGGATATGTTACGGTTTGTAATGTGGTAATATAACAATTCTGAGGATTTGACGGACAATATCTAAACGAATAGTATCTATTTTGCGTAGGAGAAGTCGTAGTTGCGATACCTAGTAGCCTTCGTGTTTTTCGCACGTTTCAGAAAGAAAGAAGTACTGTTTGCAAGATGGAACGCATATTTTGAGATTCTGAAAGTAAGATGTGCAGCAAATTCGACGGACACGGTAAAGCCCTTCACAGGAAGTGGAACACACGAAGTAGTCATTATACCACAAGATTAGAATGTTTGTAAGAGTTGACGTATGGCACGCTCTATCGTGAACTGATTAATCAAAGCAAACGCAGTAATTTTAATTCTTTGAAACACGAATATATGTGATGCAAAAACTACACGATGTCCAATATTAAACAGGAATTTCAAATATTTCCAGAGACAAGTATTACGTTTCAGCAGCGCTGGAATCGTAGTCATCCAATACATGTAGAACATTAACGAGTAGCAAGCAGAGGTAGAAGCAGCAGGGTTCAACGTGCCGTCGACGATGATATCATAACGTACGGAGCATAGGCTCCGAATGGAAGGGACAGGGAAGAAATCTAGCCCCATGTTTCCATAAGAACCGTCCAGGCACTTACCTTAAGCGACTTTAGGGGGAACTACGGAGGATCTAAACCTAGACGAACTGAAGAGGATCTGACCCATGTTCATAGCGAACGGGAGTTCCGTATCTGAATCAATGAACTTCAGTAAAAATCCTCGCTAAGGTATAAGTGACAAAAAACGATAATGAACGGTGATATGAAATGGTATTATCAATTGCTTCTATAATGGAGGAAGCAAGTGACAAGCAACAACCGAAAGTTAGCTGCTACCTGCGGAACAACCAACCTGCCCAGTTTGTCCCGCAGTACGAGGCACATGTTTCGTGTCATTAAATGAAAATGTGTATAGAGAATTTCGCTGACGGTTACGGTTCAGCCTTGGCGAGTGCAAAACAGAGTGAGTCAGATCACGAAACATGGTAGGCGACCAGAGAAATACATCGATAACTACGTGGAAATCCATTTACAAAATGGCAAAGATGGCCATCGACTGGGTAACTTTTTTATGACAGTCTGTAACAGTTACAGATATGATCTAGAAGATGAGGAGTAATTAATTCTAGTTACAGTATGCACGAAGACGCAATGTAAAATCATTTTCTATTTGCACAGGAAATGAAGATCGAAAAATAGAGAATAGTATCATGAGATAGCTGTCCTACAAAACACAGTGGATTTCGCGGTCCAAAAGAGACAACGGGACGAGCTCAGCAATATGTCTGTAAGCCGTCCGATGAGAAGGGATGTGTCACGGTTGTGACAGCTTCAATACAACGACTATACCAAAAAACTTCGAGAATCGTAACCAACTCTGGCAATAACATTCATAACGGTCCTGATAGCAAACCATGTTTACGACAGCTTTTCGCTTTAACAGGACCATTGTCATTCCCGGTTAGAGATATTGTCATGCGTGCACCGCTAATCACACCTGCGAACAATTCCAGTTAGCTACTCAGTGCGTCCATCGTAAGAGGGGACAGCATGTTATACACTGACTTGTGATTTCGACCAATTCCACGAGCAACGATATCAGCAACGAGTTTCAGAGACAGAACTGCATCCTCTGGTGACGTGCAATACTGTTTCGGAGATATTACGCTTCAGCTGTCGCCGCCACACTTTATATATTTCCTGTACGAAACAAAATGTTTCGTGTTACTGTCATTGCCTATTCCAGAACAGTGAAAAATAAACCTCTAGCAATTGTGACAAATTCGACAGTAAACGGAATTTCCTACTCTACTGATGTGTGTCGTAAGTGCTATAAGATATTTATCACTTTTCTGAAGGCTGTGACAATGGCTGAAGTTAGTTTCCTTTATACAGTATGCAAAACGAGATGGGGTTTTGCGACGAAAACTGAGCAGTCGATTCCGGAAACGAGTTCTATGATTTGTAAGTTGCCCGAGGATGGGATGAAAGCTAAAAAGCAGGTTCTGAAGATTTTTTTTTTAAATGTGAGAAACAGTGAATGAACGTCTTCTTCATTATCATTTAAAAATTCAGGCACACATGCGCCCTACATATTACAGCATTTTTATATTAAAATACTGGTAACATCATGATGTTCATAACTTGTCGTAACTGGTCGTAGAGCTCATTTCATATACAATCCGTAATGTCTGATGAATGATCGCCTAAAATAAAGCTATTTCGAAACGTAGCATCCATGGACGTGCTTGATTTTATTCAGAGAGATGGTCTCTTATATAGGAAACGAGATAAGCTATTATGGAGAAAACTGCACAAAACGAAACAAAAAAAAAGAGCAAAAAAGAAACATATGTGTCTCTCGTACATCAGTAGAGCATAGCGCGTAAGTTCGGAAACATGTTATGAGGAATTATGAAAAAAACTGAAAACGTGAAAATGGTGAACTTTTCCTCCACTATCATTTAAAACCACTGTCACGAATACGTACTACAGACAGCTGTATGTTTGTTTTCCTAAAACAATTAGCGGCGATCCCTCATGATGGTCGTAACAGGCAGCAACTGGTCACGCAACAAATTTTGTATTCAGTGTGGACTGGTGAATAAATTAATGACAAAAAATCATTCTTCACGACTTAGCGAAGGTAGAATGGTGTAACAGTGCTTGATGATACTTTATTTTACAAACAAGACGGGGTGAGGTACTGCAGCGAAAAGTGACGAGAAAGGAGTGGTATTACTCATAAACTGCTCAGGAAACACTTATGGAGACCTTTTATTTTGATTTGAAAAGGTGAAAAACAGTGAACGTCTTCCCCATTATCGTTTTTAATTGTACTGACGTATATGGTTACCGCAATACGGGAAGTTTATATTTCTACAAAAGTAGCGACGGTACCTGATGATGGTCATAAAGGGCCGAAATTAGCTGTGGAGGAAAGTCTGTTTGCAATCAGTACTGTAAAATAAATTATTCCAAAAAAAATCACGGTTTCCGTACAGAACATCCGCGGAGGTACGCGAGGCCCAGTCGAAACGCGGGGCTCGGGCGGCGGTTTCCGGGGGCGCAGCGGCCAGGTCGTCGACCCCGGGGGCGGCGCCGACACTTACCTGGCGGCGGCGGAGGCGGCGGCGCTGTCGGTGTCGTCGGCGTTTTCGCGTCGCTGCAGCGCGCTGCGTCGCTTCGCCGCCGCTGCGTGGCAAAAGTGCGCCGGGGCCACGACGCTAGCGCGCGCCGACGTCCGCGCCACCTGTTGCCTCGAGCCGCCACTACCGGCCGAGCGCATCTCCCAGGCCGCACCAATCAAATGTCACCCGGCGGCCGGCGCGCTCTATCATTTCCACTCCGTGCCGGCGCCTTATCGCTCTCTCACGGTCGTCCTCTCAGCGCGGCGCTCCCCCTCCCACCGACTTTATTAACCTCGCAGCGTGAAACTAACACTCTGCTTATGCCTCTACGCTGCTTATGCCTCTCTCTCTCCCTCTCTCTCTCCCCCCTCCCTCTCCTTTTTCTTTTTACTTTCCTTCCTGTCGCTCAAAACTCGTTTTCTTCGTTTCCCTCTAATCGCGCTACACGTCTTCCGTTGCGCGCACACACAGAACAATCTACTTTACCGGCCACGAGCGCGCGTACCACCCTTTTATCCAGTTGTCAATCAAACGTTTCACTTCTGAACCCGGTCCATCACTCACGGGCCCACCTGTCGTCTACGTACCGTCATTTATCCATCTAGCTGGGCGCGACGGGCGGAGGGAAAACGCGCCGGCAGCACCGGCTCCTTCCTCTTCGCCGTGGAGGTCGACGTCGGTCAGCGGACGTCGGTCGGGTCGCGTCCTGGTGTTGCTGCTCTGGCGTCGTCGTCCGATACAGTTCCAGTTCACGTACGCACTGAGCGGGAGGACGATCCCACTTTTCGAAGCGGTGCTCGTGCCGCTCGGGGTAGGGTCGGGTCAAGTCGCGGGGAGGGGTGAAGGGGGATGGAGAGGGGGGAGAGAGATAGACGCGTAGTCGACGAGGGAGGGAGGGAGGGAGGAGGAGACGAGGTGTTCGCGGCGGCGTAGCCACGCCTGGAAATCGGCGTCGACGGCAGAAGCGGAGTGCGCGCCGCGGTGTGCTATGGCTGTTGGGCTAGGCCCGCCGGGAAACGAGGTCAGCGAGGCGCGCGGCGCGCCGGCCAACCACAGGCCGGCGGCTCCCTCCACGCAGCGCGCCGCGCCGCCGACTGAGCGGCCGACGGTGGGGCTCTGGCTCTCCGGCAGCCGCCGGCGGGCAGCGGCACTCGGCGGCCGGCAGCGGCGAGGCTCTGCGCTGAGGACTCGTCCGCTGGCACAGCTGCTGCCGTGCCGTGGGCTGCGCAGCGCCGCTCTGCTATACCGCTCTCCTCTCGGCGCAGCGCTTGTTCACACAAAATCAAACGCAGAGGCTCCGCGTGTCTTCCTACTCTCCCCGCCACTCTACATCACAGACTGGAACTTCAAGTCCGTTCTGTCTTCTTCAAAATTGGTCAAGCCATCTCTTCCTAAGGATCTTTTGCCTCTTGGTTTATATTGTTTTTTGGCATTAGTGATTCTTGCATTGGGCATTCGGTCTATATGTTCTTTGCATCTTAACTGATATTACTCCATCTACATTTATACTCCGCAAGCCACCCGAACGGAGTGTGGCGGATGGCACTTCACGTGCCACTGTCGTTACCTCCCTTTCCTGTTCTAGTCGCGTATGGTTCGCGGGAAGAACGGCTGCCGGAAAGCCTCCGTGCGCGCTCGAATCTCTCTAATTCTACATTCGTGATCTCCTCGGGAGGCATAAGTAGGGGGAAGCAATATATTCGATACCTCATCCAGAAACGCACCCTCTCGAAACCTGGACAACAAGCAACACCGCGATGCAGAGCGCCTCTCTTGCAGAGTCTGCCACTTGAGTTTGCTAAACATCTCCGTAACGCTATCACGCTTACCAAATAACCCTGTGAGAAACGCGCCGCTCTTCTTCGGATCTTCTCTATCTCCTCTGTCAACCCGACGTGGTATGGATCCCACACTGATGAGCAATACTCAAGTATAGGTCGAACGAGTGTTTTGTAAGCCACCTCCTTTTTTGATAGACTACATTTTCTAAGGACTCTCCCAATAAATATCAACCTGGCACCCGCCTTACCAACAATTAATTTGATACGATCATTCCACTTCAAATCGTTCCGCACGCATACTCCCAGATATTTTCCGGAAGTAACTGCTACCAGTGTTTGTTCCGCTATCATATAATCATACAATAAATGATCCTTCTTTCTATGTATGCGCAATACATTACATTTGTCTATGTTAAGGGTCAGTTGCCACTCCCTGCACCAAGTGCCTATCCACTGCACATCTTCCTGCATTTCGCTGCAGTGTTCTAATGCTGTAACTTCTCTGTGTACTACAGCACCATCCGCCTAAAGCCGCATGGACCATCCGACACTATCTACTAGGTCATTTATATATATTCTGAAAAGCTGTGGTCCCATAACACTCCCCTGTGGCACGCCAGAGGTTACTTTAACGTCTGCAGACGTCTCTCCATTAAGAACAACATGCTGTGTTCTGTTTGCTAAAAACTCTTCAATCCAGCCACACAGCTATGTGATCAAAAGTATCCGGACACCCGCGAAAACAAACGTTTTTCGTATTAGGTACATTGTGCTGCAACCTACTGACAGGTACTCCATATCAGCGACCTCACTTGTCATTAGACATCGCGAGAGAGCAGAATGCGACGCTCCGCGGAACTCACGGACTTCGAACGTGGTCAGGCGATAGGGTGTCACTTGTGCTGTACATCTGTACGCAAAATTTCCACACTCCTAAACATCCATAGGTCCACTGTTCCCGATGTGATAGTGAAGTGGAAACTTGAAGGGACACGTACAGCACAAAAGCGTACAGGCCGCCCTCGTCTGTTGACTGACAGAGACCGCCGGCAGTTGAAGAGGTTCGTAATGTGTCATAGACGGACATCTATCCAGGCCCTTCACAAGTTCCAAACTGCGATCCACTGCAAGTACATTGTCGAGCGGCAGCTCATAAACAACACATCGCGCCGGTAAATCCCAAACGACGCCTCGCTTGGTGTAAGGAGCGTAAAATCTGGACGAATGAACAGTGCGAAAACGTTGTGTGGAGTGACGAATCACGGTACACGATGTGGTCATCCTATGGTAGGGTGTGGGTATGGCAAATGCCCGGGGAACGTCATCTGTCAGTGTGCGTAGTGCCAACAGTAAAATTCGGAGGCGGTGGTGTTATGGGGTGGTCGTGTTTCCACGCATGGGGCTTCCACCGCTTGTTGTTTTGCGTGGCTCTATCACAGCACAGGCCTACATTGATGTTTTAAGCACCTTCTTGCTTCCCACTGTCGAAGAGAAATTCGAGGATGCATATTGCATCTTTCAACACGAACGAGCACCTATTCTATTGCACGGCCTGTGGCGAAGTGGTTACGCGACAGTAACGTCCCTGTAATGGACTGGCCTGCGCAGAGTCCTGACCTGAATCCTATAGAACACCTTTTGGATGTTTTGGAACGCCGCCAGGCCTCACCGACCGACATCGATATCTCTCCTGAGTGCAGCTCTCTGTAAGGAATGGGCTGCCTTTCCCCAAGAAACCTTCCAACAACTGAAAGAACGTATGCCTGCGAGAGGGGAAGCTGTCATCAAGGCTAAGGGTGGGCCAACACCATATTGAATTCCAGCATTACCGACGGAGGGCGCCGAGAACTTGTAAGTCATTTTCAGCCAGGTGTCCGGATACTTTTGATTACATAGTGTATCTGAATGCGTAGTGTCTGTTCTTTTGGATAGTTATGAAAGAACAGAGACCACGAATTCACATGATTCGCCATGATGGGCAGAAACCCCACCACCTTCAGTACGGATGCCCGATTACGTCCGACCTCCTGCAGGAACCTCAGGACAGTAGCGAGCATGGACTGCAGGGACAGAGATTGCGGATAGTTGGCGCTAGGTGGGGGCAGGGCTGGGACGGTCCGCACAGTTGCAACAGACAGTGTCCTGATGACTCAGTGATTAACCCAACTGCCTGGTAAGCAGTAGATCCCTGTTCGAATCCCAGTCTGGCACACATTTTCACAGGTCGCCGCAGATTCCACATGAAGTCGTGATGAAGCAGCCGTCTATAGCCCCTTCCTCCCACCTTCAATTTACATAATTAACTGTTAAAGTTTTGATTATGTCAATTACGTTTCGCATATTCAGCTCGGCTCTCATCATTTGTCTTTTTATCCGTCAAAGTATGTCCAGTCATGTATCTAAAGAAATTCATTTCACATCGATTCTCTTTTCATCTCTCTTCTTAAGCGAACCGTTTCCGCATCCCTAGAGCCATAACCTTATAGAACCTTAGTAGAGTATCCCTGTGGACATTCTTTCCCAGTGTTTTGTGTAAAGTTCCACAGAAATGGTTAAAGAGGTCTAAATAATTTTCTACTTCACTGTTTGTCGTGTATATAACACTGTGCCCTAAATATTTAAATGAATTAACGTGCTCGGAGATTTGCTTGTCAGTTTCAATCTAAACTCGCTTGGACAGGTGTGCAAAAAATGCCATTGATTTTGGCTTCTTGATGGAGACGTTCAAATTGTATGCTCTGGCTATTTTACTTAAAGATAGTTTCTTGTAAGTCATTTTCGTTGTAATTCTTACTTGGTCGCCAGCAAAAAGTGGTGTAGTAACATCCACATCGTTAATTTTAATTTGTTTCATTGTCTGTAAGGAAGTTACATCGTCGATATACATATTAAAAAGAGTGGACACCTTTGACTAATTCCTTGGTTTATTTCACCCATATTATGCCTGCTGCCTGCTATTCTTATTTCTATTTTGTTATTCATACATCTGTACAGCTTTTATAAGATGCGATGGAATCCCTCTGTTTTTTAAAATCTCTCGTGGTTTGCTTTGATTTCATTTATCAAACGCCTTTTGGTAGCCAATAACGGCAAGAAGAGTCGGTAAATTGAATTCACAATGTTTTTCTATTCTACATCTACATCTACATCCATACTCCGCAAGCCACCTGACGGTGTGTGGCGGAGTTTTTTTTTTTTTTTTTTTTTTTTTTTTTTTTTTTTTTTTTTTTTTTAAAAGACAAAATGACGTTCATTCATCAGCATTACGATTGTCTTTAGCACAGAAAGGGGTGCACAACGCTGCAACAAATTTTTGACCACTTACCCTGTGATGTAAAATGTCTTACAGCAAGGTAACCTGAAATAAATTGAAAAAGTCTCCTTGACAACTATTTCGTAGAAGAATTTCTCTATTTGTAATGTGTAAAAGCTAGTGGGTTGGAATTGCTAACTCAATCTGTATATATTCATTTCGGGAAAGGGGGAAAATTGTATTGTGATGTTTATAGTATAAATTTGCAATATGAATGTAAAATGACTCGTTCCACATGACGATTTATCGTGCAAAATGATCCATGAACACTTACAGCACTAATTCTTCGAAAGGAAATAATTTTCTTAAAACCTGATTACACGAACTTTCTTCGAATGGTTGATGAAACCGTTAATAACTGTTTACGCAGCTTCGTCCTCACAGTGGAACAGGCACACGGATGCGAAGATTTATCCCCATACTTCGTCCTCTTACGGCAGTTCCTTAAAATACAACGTAAGAAAAATACAACCACATTGTCCGTAGGCGAACCGGAGAATTCTATTACTTATTTCACTAAGCTTCCACTTTTATTGTGTGGGTGGAATACATTCCCATCTTAATCTCTTCATGAAAGATGCAACATCACTCCCCTTTTGGTAATTAAGAGGGATAATTTCTTCTTACCTTTGTAGCTTCTACAGTTGTGGAAACTCACGACACGGTGGGATAAATTCTAATAAAGCTATTTTCACTGAACATGAGCGGCGAAACTTCGGTAACTGCTGGCATCTTGGTAAGCTTTTTGTCGAAAAGCTCTCGCAAACACGATCTATGCTTGACAAGTTACACAGCACAGTAAAAATATAGTAACGTTTATTAATTTTAGTGAACTCTGTTTTATAGCGTACGGGGGTGGGGGATCTTCACGCTAACCTAGTTAGTTGTATCATGGTGAAGATACAGTCGGAGCATGATCTGCCTTTTCGAAAACCATGTTGGTCATCAGATAGCAGAGTTTCAGCAACTGGCGATACTCGTTTTGTTAGAATGCTAGCATATACTTTATAAAATGAATTCGGAAGGCTAATAATACCCCTGTACTTCTGACATTCATGTCTGTCTCTTTTGTTATAAATTGGGCATATGTGGGCTATAGTAGACTCTTGGGTGTAGAAAGAATCCACCAGTACATATCCATAAAATCGAGTATTCTTATTTTTGCAATATTTCATGCATATTTTATCAGTTCTGAATTCGTCGCCATATCTGCTGCAGAAACATGTCTCCGCTTTTCCGCCCCGGAAGTCCCCCTCATATTTCTTCGAAGCAACTGTTCGATGCCAGAGGTTTTTACAGTACCTGCCGCAAGACGCAACTAACGACATTCGCACGGCGGAGTTCAAATTTCTACAAGAGCTATTCGGGAAGGTAAGGAACGATCGGTCGCGACATGGAAACCACAGTGAAAATCCGATGAAGCTTTCCACAGATGTGTTTGGCAGTGTCTCTAGTACGCCCGCAAATAGCGTCACGTTGCTCCTATCAGCTATGAGCGCACAGTGAGCGCCTAAAGATGCCTAGAAAATAGTGTCTCCCAACAATGGGAGAATGGGTGCCTACAGACGGATTTCGCTCTATCTCATGTAACCACAGTGTTATGCATTTCCTTCTTCATGACAGTGCTCGGTCTCACACTGCAGGGAAAATTACGGCGCTACCCCTGCGTTTCCGATGGGAAGTGTTCGATCACCCACCATACAGCCCGGACTTGGCTCGCTCTGACTTTTATCTCTGCTCAAATGAACACCTCGCTGTGAAGACAATATTTTGATACGGACAAAGAGCTGCAGTCCAGCATAGAGAATTGTCGGAAGGCACAGGAGGCTGCCTTCTATGGCAAGGGAACTGAAAAGTTCGTATAACGCTTCACATGTCTAAATCGGAGCGGCAACTATGTAGAGATGTAGCTGGAAGGTGTAGCTAACTGTTGCAAATAAAACAGTTTTGATTTTCAGTGTGATTTTCAGTTTGCGACCGATTATTCCTCACTTTCCAGTAGCCCTTGCACATCTACTTGCATACCCCGCTAGCTACCTTACGGTGTGTGGAAGAGGGAACATCTCGTTCCACTAAATGTTCTTTCTCTCCCTTCTCTGTCCCATTCGTGAAGAATTATTGTCGCTAACTCATCGTATTAGCTTTAATTTCTGTGATTTTTCTCGTTGTGTTCACTTCGGGAGGAAGTAATATATTGCCCAGATCTTCATCGAAGGTACGCTCTCGGAATTTCAACAGTAAACCACTCCGTGATGCACAACTCCTTTCTCGTAGAATGTACCCTCAGAGATTCACCATTTTCGTGACGCTATCGCACCATCTGAACGATTCCCTGTTCTTTGTTGGATCTTTATGTCTTCTACTAATGCAACCTAGCAATGGTCCCAGACTGATGAACAATACTGAACAATCAGTCGAACAAGTGTTTTGTGAGCCGCTACTTTCGTGGATGAATTTCCTTAAGGCTTACCTTACCTTAAGGTTCTTACTTTAAGGAAATTCATCCCCGAAAGTAAGGTAAGGTAAGAAATTTAAGGTAAGAACAGCGCGTTTTGCCACTGAATCATTTGGCCAGTGCGGTGTCGTTACAAAAATGTTGAAACTCTGCGGGTAGATAGTGCGAGAGGCGTTGTGCATCACAGAGAGGTTTATTTTTGAAATTCGGGAGCGTAAGATTCTGGCAACATATCTTTTCTTCCTGAAGTGACCACAATGAGAAAATCAGAGAAATTAGGCCAAATACTGCGTCTCTATAATTGTGGTCCTTCCACTTTAGCTTACTACCGTTACTTCTAGATATTTTACCGTTGTTACTGTTTCCACTGATTCGTCATGAGTAGTGTAATCGAACAGCAATGGAAATTTTTGCCTGTTTGAACGTAATGTGTTACATTTATTTACGTCTCAGGTCAACTGCCAGTTCGTATGCTAGTCATTCATCGTCCTCGTTCTGCTATAGTCTTCTGGTGTGCACCCTTCCTACAGATAATAATATCGGCCGGCATTAAACCTCATGGTTCTTCTGATGTTATTCACTAGATTATTTACGTACACGGTAGACAGTAACAGCTCTGTAACGTTCCATTTATGTATTCCAGATATCTTTACGTCTGTCGACAGAATCTTAGACACAATGGTAAGAGACAGTCAAACCTTGTAACGGTGTTGCAGGATATGTGATACTGAAAATAATTATTAAGAAAAAAATTCGATACGTTGAGGCATTACAGAGTTAATTAGCATTAAAATTAGTTAATAACGCCTTTGACTGTGTAAATTCAAGCGATCCGCCAGAGACGGTGTCGCCAAAGGTGTTCTTCGTTTTCTTTCGTAAAACTGAACAAAATAGCGATAAGAAAATTAGACCTGGGACGATAGTTAAAACCGAACCCGAGCCAAAGTCTGAACAATCACGTGCGCCTTCATCTACGGTGAGAGAACAACTTACAGTGACTGTATCTCACAGGCCACTTGAATTGGCGCGCCCGACGGGCTGATTGGCTAACTTCAATGTCAATTAACTTGCAAGTGTATCAGCTTTTTATTCTTAACAATTATTTCTCAGCACAACCTAAACTGCAACAGCCATACTAGATTTTCAGACTGTTTCTGACCACCTATATACACAGCGTTTTATATGCCATGAACACCTTTGTTCGAACATAACAGATTCCTTAATTCAGTAGGAGGACGAAAGATGAATTCCGTTGATTATTGATGACAATCCAAACCTCTCTGACCTGGAATACTTGCTTCTAGCAACCTGTGTTCGACCAGGTAAGTCACACTAATAAGTTTTGCGAAAATACCCACACTTTAGCTTGTGACGCCGTTCATTCTAATTTGCCACTCTTGCGCAGCGTCTCCTAATTGCACAGCATACTGGAAGAGCGGAATGTAGAGGAACCAGCGCTAGGTTGAAGTTTAGAGTTAATCTTTGTATTGTACTTGATGTTGCTCTGATCTTCAACCCCAATGGTGGCCTGAAGCAGCTCTATGCGCTAGTTTCTTCATTTCCGCGTACATACTGCTACCTATATCCACTACAGTCAAGTACTGGTCTCCCGCTCTGTATCACTTCCGTACTTACCTTTATTACCATATCGACAGTTACTAAATGTCTCAATTAAGTTGTACCACAAATTTATATTCTCCCCAATTCCATTCAGTATCTTTTCATTAGCTTCTGATCTGTTCATTCAGTTATATGTGGCTTCTAGTCTCTTCTTGTTTGAAGCGTTTATCGTCTACGTTTCACTTCCGCAGAAACTACAGTTCAGAGAAATATTTGCAGGTAGGACTCCCTAACAAATTTACAGTTGATGTTAACAGATTTCTCTTCCTCAGACACACTTTCCTTGCTACAACTAGTTTGCAGTTTACATTCTCTTTACTGTGAGCACTGTCACTTATTTCTCTGCCCAAGTAACAAAACTCATCTACTGCTTTCAGTGTCTTATTTCTTAATCTAAATCCTCCACGACAGCCTAATTTAAGTCGAGTATTTTCCACTACTATTACCTTACTTTTGTGGATATTCATATTACCATGCCTTTTCAAGGCACTACTGATTCCTTTCAACTGTTCTTCCAAGTTCTTTGTCGTCTTTGACAGAAATGCAGTGTCATCTAAAAACTGTAAGTTTATATTTCTTCTCTCTGCATTTTATTTTCGTTTCTAAATTTCCTAATGTTTATTTAACCATTTTCTGAGCGTGCAGACTTACTAATATCTGGGTTTGTCTGCAACCCTGCCCTGCATCATTTGTAAAGAGAATGTCACTCTATACTGTGTATCGTACTACTCGTAGATAGGTTATGTACTGTTTAACTAAATGTGGTGTTTACTGAACAGCACACAGAACTGCAATTTGCTAGCCCGTGCCCCTCCTCATTTGCGATCGGAGTGCGGAAAAAAAATACAGCTTGCACACCTACGTATGCGCCTCAATCTCTTTTATCTGGTCCTGAGTCTGCCGAGAAAAATACAGCTGTGTTACAAGTTGTCTGTGATATTAGATCTACAAATTTGCTTGACATTATGCAAAGTAAGTGCTAAAAGTGATAAGATAGTGGTTTCCTTTTGCCTCGTTTCAGTTTCGAAGCGAATAATGCTGCAACTGAGTTGCTCCGTTAACCATCTTCCTGTTCCAAAACCGGTCACTGATGTAGCGATTACTGATTCCTTTCGCAGCTGAAGTTCACTGATCTATTACTTCCCACTTCCCCTTTATGGGTGGTCTAAAAAAAACCATAACTAATGGCAGCGTACCTCAGCCAATGCGTAAACTTATATTATCTCTACGTGCTCCTCCTTCAAAAATCACTCGAAGAAAACGGCGAAAATCGCTATCCCCTCAGAACCTTTTTTCTATCCTATTCGAAGTCTCACTAATGCCTATGATCGAGTTTGTTATCTTCAAAGGCACACTAGCCACGAATCCACGGTTACACAATGCTGTTCACATGGAGATAAATAGTCATAAAGTCTTTGACTTACTAAAAGCAACTAGACCGATCACTAGCGTTAGTGCAGCGTTTTCATACTGAATAAGAAGGAGTTGCCATTTGTTGGATAACTCGATGTTTGCACCTAGTAAACCAAGTCAAATATCTGATTAAACGTTTCATACACAGCTATTTAAGAGGCCAAATCACTTTGATAGGGGCTCTATAGCCCTGTTAGAAACAAGTGTGAGAATGAAATGCCTTTTTCAATTATTGCCTTCACAATTATTCAAGTCCAAGTAAGCTGAACGAAATCTATAACACATTTGCGGAAAAGAATGAAGAGAAAATTGTGCCATACAAAAATAAAAATAAACGCACAAGACAGAGCAAAAGACATGACAGAAAATATTAATCAAGAACTGAAAGCGAAAAAAAGGAAACGTAGTGAATGAGGTAATAATGTCCCTGTCTGCTTCTTCGAAAGTTTCATGTAACTATCTTGAAACGGTAACTTGTCTCAATTACACTAGTTTTTGTAAAAAATAACCCTACATCTTGAACAGATAACTGCTCCTTCTCATTTCTTGATACAGGATAATTTTAAGACAGATCTGATTTCTCAGTAGGTGTGGGCCTTGGAGGTAACATACCATTCTACAAGCGTTCGCCATAGATGGTGTTATAATCTGCTTCTCGATGTGTCAGCATTATTGTCCCTTAATTTTCAGTATCTGATAAAACGCACAATTCCGAAGTTTTAACAACACAGATTTAACATTCCATCGTCGGTTCATCTTCTCCACGTGCCTTGAAGTCACCCGTACTTAGGTCGTATTTTATGATGAAATGGTTCATTAACTTAATTTTCACATGGTTTCCGTCACATACATCTTATATCTGTGTTGACTATCGTAATGGTACATAACAAAAGTGTCAATTAGAGTTACATTCTCAGTGTGTCAGTAACTCATCACGATAAGTTCGTCTCCTGTACAGGCCTCGAAATCACTTGCCGCCTGTTGGCGATACCACAGCACTCGAGATTTAAAAGTAGTTTGAGTGTGTTTTATTGCCGGAATAATTTTTTTATCTATTGTTACAGTATTTTTCTGCAGCTGTTTTCCTGTTCAAATGGTTCAAATGGCTCTGAGCACTACGCGACTTAACGTCTGAGGTCATCAGTCGCCTAGAACTTAGAACTAATTAAACCTAACTAACCTAAGGACATCACACACATCCATGCCCGAGGCAGGATTCGAACCTGCGACCGTAGCGGTCGCTCGGCTCCAGACTGTAGCGCCTAGAACCGCACGGCCACTCCGGCCGGCATTTCCTGTTCATTTTACGACTTCCATAAAGGCATATTTTCAGAGTATTGGTCTGGTTTACTGCTCTGTTGCACCGCCAAGGTCGTCATTGTCAATAGCTGTAGCACTAAGACGTCATGCAGTGAAAAGTAACCGACTAGGCGCACATTTACATCAACAAATAACTAAATTAAATCTAAAGTTACTAAATTAAAACTAAATATAACTGTACAAATGATTTAGGAGACAGCCTGAGCATATATCTTACACTGTTTGAAGATGATGCTATCATTTACCGTCTGATAGAGTCATCGTGAAATCAAAACCAATTTCAAAATTATTTAGACAAGCTATCTATATGGTTTGAAAAGAGACAATTGATCCTAAATAATGGAAAGTGTGACATCATCCACATCAGCACTGCAACAAATCTGTTAAATTTCGGTTACACGATAAATCACACAAATCTATAGGCTATCAACTCAACTAAATACAATTTTGTGGGGAAGGCAAACCAAAGAGTGTGTCGTATTGGTAGGAGATGCGACGGGTCTATTAAAGAGACTGCCTGCACTACGGTTGTCCGCTCTGTTGTGAAGTACTGCTTCGTGGTATGGGACCCTTACTAGGCAGGATTGACGGTGGACATCGAAGGGCAGATCGTCTTGTACTACGTGAAGTGGGAGAGGTAGTGTCACGTATATGATAAGCGAGTTGGGGTGGCAATCATTAAAATAAAGGCGTTTTTTGTAGCGGCGAGAACTTAATATAAGTGAAGATGATGAACAGTTACTTCGAAGAAATGTTACGCTATGTTATACAGCGATAAACCCAAGAACTGTATTCGCCATTGACCAGGCGGGAACCCCTGTAGACGCATATCTCATATAACTTTTGAGGTACCACAGTTTATCGAACTAAGGAAGCATTCTAAGAATACAGTGGGTGTATGGGAAATTATCAATGCAGCGTAAAAGTGAAAATCATTGGAACTGCTAAGACGCAAGCTCATGAAGACAGGTATTTAAGAGACAAAAGTCAGCGAGCGAGCGAGCGAGCTGGAGAGAGAAAGGTACAGTAAAATTTAATACTATTGTAGAAGGAACGCAGTGCGTATATGTGGTTCACTGATTGAGTAGCTACTAAAGACATTCAGTCTTTTCCTCCGTGACAGGGATCTACTTTATGTACTATACAGGGTGTTACAAAAAGGTACGACCAAACTTTCAGGAAACATTCCTCACACACAAACAAAGAAAATATGTTATGTGGACATGTGTCCGGAAACGCTTACTTTCCATGTTAGAGCTCATTTTATTACTTCTCTTCAAATCACATTAATCATGGAATGGAAACACACAGCAACAGAACGTACCGGCGTGACGTCAAACACATTGTTACAGGAAATGTTCAAAATGTCCTCCGTTAGCGAGGATACATGCATCCACACTCCGTCGCATGGAATCCCTGATGCGCTGATGCAGCCCTGGAGAATGGCGTATTGTATCACAGCCGTCCACAATACGAGCACGAAGATGGTTCAAATGCTCTGAGCACTATGGGACTCAACTGCTGAGGTCATAAGTCCCCTAGAACTTAGAACTACTTAAACCTAACTAACCTAAGGACATCACACAAATCCATGCCCGAAGCAGGATTCGAACCTGCGGCCGTAGCGGTCACGCGAGCACGAAGAGTCTCTACATTTGGTACCGGGGTTGCGTAGACAAGAGCTTTCAAATGCCCCCATAAATGAAAGTCAAGAGGGTTGAGGTCAGGAGAGCGCGGAGTCCATGGAATTGGTCCGCCTCTACCAATCCATCGGTCACCGAATCTGTTGTTGAGAAGCCTATGAACACTTCAACTGAAATGTGCAGGAGCTCCATCGTGCATGAACCACATGTTGTGTCGTACTTGTAACGGCACATGTTCTAGCAGCACAGGTAGAGTATCCCGTATGAAATCATGATAACGTGCTCCATTGAGCGTAGGTGGAAGAACATGGGGCCCAATCAAGACATCACCAACAATGCCTGCCCAAACGTTCACAGAAAATCTGTGTTGATGACGTGATTGCACAATTGCGTGCGGATTCTCGTCAGTCCACACATGTTGATTGTGAAAATTTACAATTTGATCACGTTGGAATGAAGCCTCATCCGTAAAGAGAACATTCGCACTGAAATGAGGATTGACACATTGTTGGATGATCCATTCGCAGAATTGTACCCGTGGAGGCCAATCAGCTGCTGATAGTGCCTGCACACGCTGTACATGTTACGGAAACAACTGGTTCTCCCGTAGCACTCTCCATACAGTGACGTGGTCAACGTTACCTTGTACAGCAGCAACTTCTCTGACGCTGACATTAGGGTTATCGTCAACTGCACGAAGAATTGCCTCGTCCATTGCAGGTGTCCTCGTCGTTCTAGGTCTTCCTCAGTCGCGAGTCATAGGCTGGAATGTTCCGTGCTCCCTAAGACACCGATCAATTGCTTCGAACGTCTACCTGTCGGGACACCTTCGTTCTGGAAATCTGTCTCGATACAAACGTACCGCGCCACGGCTATTGCCCCGTGCTAATCCATACATCAAATGGGCATCTGCCAACCCCGCATTTGTAAACATTGCACTGACTGCAAAACCACGTTCGTGATGAACACTAACCTGTTGATGCTACGTACTGATTTGCTTGATGCTATTACTGTAGAGCAATGAGTCGCATGTGAACACAAGCACCGAAGTCAACATTACCTTCCTTCAATTGGGCCAACTGGCGGTGAATCGAGGAAGTACAGTACATCCTGACGAAACTAAAATGAGCTCTAACATGGAAATTAAGCGTTTCCGGACACATGTCCACATAACATCTTTTCTTTATTTGTGTGTGAGGAATGTTTCCTGAAAGCTTGGCCGTACCTTTTTGTAACCCCCTGTATATTATTTACATATTAACAAGACCCGCACCTTTTCTCTGCCTCGTGATGACTGGGTGTTGTGTGGTGTCCTTAGGTTAGTTAGGTTTAAGTAGTTCTAAGTTCTAGGGGACTGATGACCATAGATGTTAAGTCCCATAGTGCTCAGAGCCATTTGAATCATTTGAACCAAGACCCGCACCCGTGATCTAGGGGTAGCATCTTTCATAAGAAATCAAAACGTCTTCGGTTCCGGGTTGGAACCACGCAATCGGTTAAATTTTGAATAAAAATCATCATCAATATCGGTCGATGAATTCCGACATAAGAAGTCACCCTCATTCTGCCAACCGCCTCGTCAAAGAGGGAGGAGGAGCGGACACAGATTCAGAGCACTCTCTTGCCCGATGGGTGGGAAACTGTCCCTAAAGGCAGAAGAATCCGAAATGATCAACGGTATGAGGATTCAGAAGGCAATGCAAACCACTGCAGCAAAGACACATAGTGTGTATACAAAGGGCATGTGTCATAATGATTTCACCATAGGAAAAAGATTCCGGAATAGTCCCTCATTCGGATCTCCGGGAGGGGGTCTGCCAAAGAGGAGGTGACCATGGGAAAAAGATTGAATAACCAACGAAAGGATAACGTACTACGAGGCGGGGTTTGGAATGTCAGAAGTTTGAATGTGTTAGGGAAGCTAGAAAACCTGAAAAAGGAAATGCAAAGGCTCAATCTAGATAGAGTAAGGGTCAGTGAAGTGAAATAGAAAAAAGAGAAGGATTTCTGTTCAGATGAGTGTAGAGGAATATCAACAGCAGCAGAAAATGGTATAACGGGAGTAGGACTCGTTACGAATAGGCAGGTAGGACAGAGAGTGTGTTACTGTGAACAGTTCAGTGATAGGGCTGTTATTATCAGAATCGACAGCAAACCAACACCGACAACAATAGTTCAGGTATATATTCGGACGTCGCAAGCTGAACATGAAGAGATAGAGAAAGTATATGGGGATACTGAAAGGGTAATACAGTACGTAAAAGGAGATGAAAATCAAATAGTCATGGGGGACTGAAATTCAGCTGTAGGGAAAGGAGTAGAAGAAAGAGTTACAGGAAAATATCGGCTTAATACTGGGAATCAGAGAGAAGGAAGGATAACTGAGTTCTGCAATGAATTAAAGCTAGTAATAGCGAATACTCTGTCCAAGAATCATCAAAAGGAAAAGGCCAGGAGACACTGGGAGACTTCAGGTAGATTACATCATGGTCAGTCAGAGATTCAGAAATCAGCTTCTGGATTGTAAGGCTTACCCTGGAGCAGATATAGTCTGATCACAATTTAGTAGTGATGAAGAGTAAGCTGCAGTTCAAGAGACAAGTCAGGATGAATCAATGCGCATAGAAGTGGGATACAGAAGTACTAAGGAATGACGAGAAACGCTTAAAGTTCTCTGAGGCTACAGATACTGTGATAATGAGTAGCCCTGCAGGCAGTTCAGTTGTAGAGGAAAGGACATTTCCAAAAAGGGAAATCACTGAAGTTGAGAAGAAAAACATAGGTACGAAGAAGGTAACTGCGAAGAAACCATGGATAATAGAACAAAGACTTCAGTTCATCGATGAAATAAAGAAGTACAAAAATGGTCAGGGAAATTCAGGAATACAGAAATACAAGTCACTTAGGAATGAAATAAATAGGAAATGGAGGGAAGCTAAGGCCAAATGGCTGCATGAAAAATGTGAACAAATCGAAAAAGAAACGATTTCGAAAGGACTGACTAAGTTTACAGAAAAAGCCGAAGCAACATACAGTGAAATTAGAAGCAAGGGTGATAACATTAAGAGTAAGAGAGGAATTCCACTGTTAGACGCAGAGGAGAGCGGGCAGGTGCAACAGTATCTTGAAGGTCTCTATGAGGACGAAGACTTGTATGATGACGTAACAGAAGAGGAAACAGGGAACGATATAGAGGAGATGGGAGTTCCGGCATTAGAATCAGAATTTAAAAGAGCCTTGGAAGATCGAATAAGGCAGTGGGGATTGATATCATTCCATCAGAATTTTTGAAGTAGTTGGGGGAAATGTTCAACAAAACGACTATTCACTTTGGTGTGCAAAATGTATGAGTATGGCTATATAGCATATGACTTTCAGAAAAATATCATCCACACAAGTCCGAAGATTGCAAGGGCCGACAAGTGCGAGAATTATCGGATAATCAGCTTAACAGCTCATGAATCCAAGCTGCTGACAAGGATAAAATGTAGCAGAATGGAAAAAGAGGATGTGTTAGATGACAATCAGTTTGGCTTTAGCAAGGGAAAAGGAACCAGAGAGGCAATTCTGACGTTGCAATTGATAATGGTAGCAAAACTAAAGAAGAACCGAGAAACGGTCATATGATTTATCGACATGGAAAAAGCATTTGACAATGTAAAATGGTGCAAGATGTTCGAAATTCTGAGAAAAATAGGGGTAATCTGTAGGGAAAGATAGGTATTACACAATATGTACAAGAGCCAAGAGGGAATAATGGTTCAAATGGTTCTGAGCACTATGGGACATAACATCTGAGGCCATCAGTCCCCTAGAACCTAGAACTACTTAAACCTAACTAACCTAAGAACATCACACACATCCATGCCCGAGGCAGGATTCGAACTTGCGACCGTAGCGGTCGCGCGGTTCCAGACTGAAGCGCCTAGAACCACCCGGCCACACCGGCCGGCGAGGGAATAATAGGAGTAGACGACGAAGAACGTAGCGATTGGTTAAGAAGGGTGTAAAACAGGGATGTAGTCTTTTGCCCCTACTGTTCAATCTGTACATCGAAGAAGCAGTGATGGAAATAAAAGAAAGGTTGAGGAGTGGAGATAAATTCAAGGTGAAAGAATAACAATGATAAGATTCATTGATGACATTACTATTCTGAATGAAAGAGAAGAAGAATTACATGATTTGTGAATGGAATGAACAATTTAATAAATCTAGAATATGGATTGAGAGTAAATCGACGAAAGACGAAAGTAATGAGAAGTAGGAGAAATGAGAACATCGAGAAACTTAACGTCAGGTTTGGTGATCACAAAGTGGATGAAGTAAAGGAATTCTGGTTCCTAGGCATCAAAATAACCCATAACGAACGGAGCAAGGAGGACGTAAGAAGAAGACTAGCTCTGGCTAAAACGACATTCCTGGTCAAGATAAGTCTATTAGTATCAAATATAGGCCTTAATCTAAGGATGAAATTTCGAAGAATTTACTTCTGGACCACAGCATTGTATGTTAGTGAAGCTACGGCTGTGGGGAAACCGGAACAGAAGAGAATCGAAGCATCTGAAATGTGGTGCTATAGAAAAATGTGGAAAATTAAGTGGTCTGGTAAGGTAAGGAATGAGGAGGCTCTCCAAAGAATCGGCGAGGAAAATAGTATATGAAAAATACTGACAAGGTGAAGGGACAGAATGGCAGGACATCTATTAAGACGTCACGAAATAACTTCCATGGTACTAGAGACAGATGTAGAAGGTCAAAACTTTAGATGAAAACAGATTGGAATACATCCAGCGAGTAGTTGAGTAGTTAGATTTCAAGTGGCACTCTGAGATGAAGAGGTTGGTACCGGAGAGGAATTCGCGGCGAGCCGCGTCAAACCACTCAGGTGACTGATGAATGAAAAAAAAAGACCTACAGAAGAATCAGGTGTATTTTCCAAAATAATGTAGCTGAATAGGTCATACAGAGGAAGGATACCACTTAGAAGAAAGAAGAAACATTAATGG
Organism: Schistocerca cancellata; assembly: GCF_023864275.1. Classification (NCBI taxonomy): domain Eukaryota; kingdom Metazoa; phylum Arthropoda; class Insecta; order Orthoptera; family Acrididae; genus Schistocerca; species Schistocerca cancellata. The sequence goes on from NC_064628.1 coordinate 487,127,220, forward strand.
GTCAAATATAAATATTTTTAAACAATAAAGGAACTAAAGCTGTAAAGGATAAGAAGAAGACCGAAGAGAACATGTCCTCTAGGTTACATAAATCAGTATGTTGGTCATCTATCAGCTTACAAAATTCATGACTGGTTTCGTCTTCGGAGCCATCATAAGATTAAAAAAAAAAAACAGCAGCGGCACTTAGGCGCGTAGTCAACAGTTGAACGTACAAGAATATGGAGTATATATTTAAAGGTAAAGTAAATTTACACTCTCTGCTCTCGTTCTTTTATTTATTGACTATAGGCCTACTTATCATTGCTGTAGTCTTTGGAACTGATGATGAACAAAAAGACTAAAAGAGTCACGAATTGATAAAACAATATGTGGCTAAAATATTGTTTTCTATAATTTAATCCAATACCTAGGTCACCAGTCTCCTCCGCGAGTCCTAGAGGTCTTATTTAGAGAGTATTGCAACTGTTTGAAACAATGGCTAAGTTGATTTTTGTACTTCTGTTGTTTGATGTAGTTCTACACAGAAATTAACATGAGCAGACAGTTCACATTGCAGATGCTGCTAACAATCTGCATACTCGTAATGAAAACTGGTTTGTGACAAGTATTTTTTATGACGAACATCGCACGGTGCCAACGATTACCCTTGTTAAGCAGCACTGATCAAACTATGCTTAGCTCAACTACCGTAAAAAAAAAATTCCATTCTCGGACAATTCCCTTCACTTGCATGTATTTTGGCACAACTGAGAAATGCATTCAACTGCCAATGATCTTTCAACCGTTAAATAATATTAAAACAGATGTAACTCAGCACTTACAGAGAGGGGGTGTCTTCTGTTCTATAAAGTAAAAACACGGACGAGAGAAAGGTTAGATTTCAGCGTGCTGTCAACAATGAAGTTAATAGAGACGGAGCACAAATCAGAAATTGGGGAGGAAATCGACTATTGCTTTAGCTGAGGAGATATCCTAATACTCGCTTAGAGTGGCGTAGGAAGATCACAAGAAAAATGAATTTCTGTGTAATGAAATGATCGTTTGGCGTTGATGGCCGGGAGTCTCCACCTGGGGAAGATCGCCCGCGGGCCAGAGTGGACGAGCGGTTCTGGGCGCTACAGTCTGGATCCGCGCGACCGCTACGGTCGCAGGTTCGAATCCTGCCTCGGGTATGGATGTGTGTGATGTCCTTAGGTTAGTTAGGTTTAAGTAGTTCTAAGTTCTAGGGGACTGATGACCTCAGAAGTTAAGTCCCATAGTGCTCAGAGCAATTTTTTTGAAGATCGCCCACCGAGTTGCCAATCTTTCGAGTAGGCGCCACATTTGGCGAGTTGGCTGTCGATAATGATGAGGACAACACAACACCAAGTGCCTGAGAGGAGAAAATCTCCAAAGCGGCCGGGAATCTAACCCGGGGTCGCTACATGGCTGTCAGACGCGTTGGCCGTTTTTCTATTTATTGTTCGTGCATTTGGTAGGGGCAGATATCACATAACCCGTTCAAATTTATCGTCGATCCCTTCACTCAGGATTACAGAGGGTAGCCAGCCCTCTGATCGTTAACGCAGAGCTATCGTGCTGGTAAGCCACTCAGCTAATGAAGTGGACTAAATATCTATGACTAGAAGGAGATGCGAACCGCGGTTCTTCTGAATGTAGGCGTAGTGACATACAGCATGGGATACGCGGCGCAGCAGCTGCAGTATAACGTTACAGTGACGCGAGTGGAATCGGCTGTTCCCAGCTGCCGGCGCCTGTAGGCCGCTACCCGCGACGCTAGCACTGGGTCCCCGCCTGCATGACTTGCGCCAATGCTGGGTTTTTAAGAGTCCCCATAGTCAACAGATGTGGCCACTCCTAACGCCACGCTTCAGCAAAGCATCACGTGCCACACGGCTTCGTTATTTTTCAGCAGCGTGAATGACTTACAGTTTAATTCGTCGTACAGTCAAAGCCCTCATACATGTAACGGCTGAGAGATGCATTTGATGAATGTTTCGAAATGGGAGCATAACCTCACATATTTGGCATCGAGTTTAAGAAATTATATGGGACTGTAATCAATTTGGAGTTGAAAGTATAAAACTGCCGGCCGCTGTCGCCGAGCGGTTCTAGGCGCTTCGGTCCGGATCTGCGTGACTGCTACGGTCGCAGGTTCGAATCCTGCCTCGGGCATGGATGTGTTTGATGTCCTTAGGTTAGTTAGGTGTAAGTAGTTATAGGTTATAGTGGACTGATGACATCAGATGTTAAGTCCCATAGTGCTCAGAGCCATTTGAATCATTTAGTACAAACCTGTGTTGTTAATGAACGGGTGAAAACAATGTGATAAATTGATTCACAGATCATAAACTACAATTTTGGGATCGGGCAACGCATTCTGTTAAATAAAGTGCACATGCTAATGAAAATAAATACGTTACTTTCTTTCGACATTTGAAATGAAAGTAAAACAGGATGAAAAAAGCATTTCTCGGAAATACGATAGCCAAATGGCCAACATCACAGCTGTGAAAGGTACAGTATACGTTGTATATAAATATTTAAAATCCAAGTGTCAGATTGTTGAAGATGGATAAAGTGAGTAACTAGTGAACGGCTTTACAACGAAAAAAATATTTGTGTTTTTTTTTATTGTTATGTATTTTCTTGGCGCTACACCACGATTTTGAAAAATCGGACAAGTGTGGTAAGTAGAACAAAAAAAAAAAATTCGAAGAGGCGAGAGAACATGAAAGTAATGGAAACAGATGACATAAACACTATAAAACCTTTACTAGAAGAATTGATAAGCGCCGATTGGTAAGAACATCTAAAAATATCACCTATATCACTAACAGAGCCCACAGTTGAGAGCACTACAAAAGAAAACAGTTGTTACTAAGGTCACTGGAAAATGACAATCAAAGCAGAGGTCCACCGTCAGCTGTACAACATCCAGTTTTCTCTGTATGGAGCCATAAATTGGTCCCAGAGGAATTCTATATCATTTAGCACACAGGTATAAATTCTAGAAGCAGAAAAAATCAGCCGTGTTAGCAACGAAAGTATGAAGCATGGGAGAAACGAAATTCTTTTCGTCACAATCGATAAAATATTTTTCACGTCCATTTATGCCGTTCAACCCTCAACTCTTCCCACCCGTTGAGGGTTTGTAAGAAACCCATCTTGCTATTATAAAATTTATATCTCGTTTTGGTTAAATTTAGCAACGAATTTGCATATGTACGGAAAATTAAGTCACAAATATTTCCGTTGCGTGTTTATTTCAGGTTAGTAGCGAAATTGGGTTTTTCTTTACAGATCCACGCACTCACCAACGTTTATAAATCTAAAACTGCTTCGATATTACCAGGTATACTTCTCTTTTAAATTTATTGTCAGTGTCTAAACCCAGTTTTTTTGTGTTGTACTAAATATTTGAATGTTTGATATAAGTGGTAATATAGCTGATCCAGTCCCAAGTACAAAAGTTAACTATAAGCTCCAGAAGATACCCGCCATTTCAAAATTTAGTCACAATGTTAGCCTCAAGTTGAACTGTATTCGTTTACTCACAAATGATGCAGGCATGGTGCGGCATTTAAAACTGACTTACCAGAAATAAAGTAATGATGTGAGGGATACAACGAATTTAATGCAAATCCGTAATTAGTTACTCACCACCGATGTTCAAAAAGGGATCATAAAGCCGCTCTATTACACGACTACAAAAATCTGCCTAAAATTTACTTTTATGAATAGTACTACGGCAAAATAGTCTAATATAAAGTTTTCGATACATTTGGGTTGTTTTTCTTACAATTCTTGCCAGTGGGAAGCTTGTATTCATATCATAAAATGTTCATCTCAAGTCTACTAATTGAATAAGAGCTTCTGTGGTGCAATCAGAACCTAAACCGACATATCTCACTGCATATTTTCTACAAAGCAAGGGAACGTTGTCTGTTTATGCTGCACGTTAAAAAGTTAATTATTGACAATTCTTAATTCTGAAATATTTAAAGCTTTTGGCTATGCAAATGGCAAAAGAAATCTAAGGATGAAGACAGCAACGTAATTATAATAGTGTATTAAGGTAATTAATTGTAACATCTATTTTAACAAAGAAAAGAAGTAGTTACCGCCGCCAAGTGGTGGAAACCTTCAAATATTAATCGAAAGATTCTAGGTATTAGCGAAGCCACTCTGAAATAAATCGCCTGCTACGACAATCGAAGACCTTCTGGATGAGGAGACATATTCACTAACGCCTTGTGAAGAAAGGATAAAAGACTGAATAAAAGTTTAGAGTAACTTCTCCTAAAGTAAGATGAATCAAAAATCATCAACGCATCGAGATATAGTATCTGAACCTCAGGATTAAAGACACAAAGAAGACATGAAGTGTTCTAAAATATTTTTATGATAACCTGTTGATTCATACAAAAAATTCCGAGATAAATTTGATCCTTGCCCATATATTCGGATACTGATAGTTCAGGAGTAGTTCGGCAGAAGAGCGTGATATGTAAGTCTTTTGAATTGTGTAGGGATACTAGTTAACATGCAAACAAAAAACTGGGCAGCTTTAAGTTACTAGATATTAGTGAAGTGAAATGGCAAGATGATTCTAGGCCAATTTTAACAGAGTCACTGAATACTGTGATAAGTGTCGCCATCCTTACCAATACAAACATAGTTAACAGAGGGTTACTATAAGCAACAAAGTGGGTGAAATATTATTACAAGGACTGATACAAAGCGTATACCAATCACTGTTGTAAAGGTTTATATGGCTACACTACAAGATGATGATGAGGCGATATGTGAGGAAATAGAGGAATAGATAATGTAGGGCGAATAAAGTTTTGTATTCCCTGGTAACTGGAGGGAGTGAATGATTGTCGGGAGGATATGAGGTGTAAGACATGAACAATACGGGGGAAAAGCTAGAGTTCTGCAGCAGGTTTCAACTGGTTGCAGTGAACGCTTTTCCGGAATCGGAAGAGACAAAAGCACACACGGCTAAGATTAGGATGCACTGTGGCTATTTTAAAGTTAGACACCTATGCAGAAACAGAATATAGGACTGCAAATGTGGGCTGCGGACGTGGGCTGAGAGCATAGTCTAACGGACAAGAGTTTTAGGATAGAATAGAAGAGGATCATGAAATCGTAATATATGTTGAATGCTGAAAATTTAGAAAAAAACAGATGAAGTGGAAATTTTCTTATGCAGTAACTAATGGCCTAAAAAGAGTGTTGGCTGAAGTTCGGTAGAAGATGAGTAAAATATTAGAAATGGGGAAAAGGGAAGCTTGAACAGAACATCATAAGTACACCGACAGCAAGGGTACAAAAGGCACAGGTAACTCAGGAAATGTTCCAGTTTAACAACAAAACAAGAAAAGATAAGAATACTATGAGTGAGATGGGCAGCATTACAGATTGCTTAAGAAACAGGCTAATTCAGAATGGATGAGATTCGATGAAAGAAAAATTTACGCGACTTCTAGGAAAATTAAATATAACTGCAAAAAGTAAAAACGTTAAGCTGCGAGTTTAATAGTGATATGATTACTTACAACGAAACACCGACAACACAACAAGCGGCTATCATAAGCGCATCACCATGCGACAGCAGACTGTATTCAGCCAAGAGCACACACAATAGCCAAATAAACATTTCCTTGTGAAGAAAATCTAACACTAGATTCATTTATAAACTATTACTCCATTTAACTCTAGGTAGAAGTGTCGGTGATTTATTACCAATTTGTTTGTAAGGATAATAAGGAGCTAGTTCCATACAGCTAAAATTCCAGCAGTTCAAAGTCTCGGTCAGACCTGCAGGGCCATGTAGCGTAGATTAGACAGAGTGTTAGAGCTGAATCACAATGTGGATCGACATTCGATGAGAGCTGCTATTGCCATTTGTCTCCATCGATTATAATTACTTCCATTTTGCCCATCGCTTGTTCCATACTGTACTTTGAAATATTTGTAAACAAATAGTTACGTAACGCTTCCTAAGTATGTTGCATGTGCAATCAACAGTTCAGTGTCAATTCACTACAGTTTTCTTACGATGTTGCTTTGTAAAACCACAGTTATTTTGTGGTCTCCAGTCTCAAAACTGGTTTGATACGGCCATCCACGCTAATCAGTCCTGTGTAAATCTTTTTATTTCTACAGAAGTATTGCAACCTACATCCATCAGAATCTGCTTACTGCATTCAAGCTCTGGCCCCCTCTATAATTTCTACCTCACAACCCCCACCACCTCCGTCCGCTGCCACTATTACCGGGTTAGCTATTAATTGACGTCGGAGGGTGTTTTCTATTATTTCTCCTTTTATTCGCATTGTCATTAAACGCCTTTCTTTCTCATTCTTTTCAGCGCCTCTTCATCGATTATTCGATCTACCTGTATCATCTTCACCCTTTCTCCATGACATCACATTCCGAAATCTTGTATTTCCTTTTCGTCTGTACTCTTTACTGCCCTCCTTTCACTTCCCTATAAGGTTGCACTGAAGATAAACACAGTTGGAAAATATTTCCTAATACTTGTTAATGGAAAACAGCTCTACATTATTTGTCTGAGAAAAGCCTTTCTTGCTGGTGGCAGTCTTCATTTTTTATCCGTAGTATATTGCTTTGCTCCAAAATAACGAAACTCATGTCCTATACTCAGCTACTCATTTTCTTATCTAATTTTCCTAGCAGCACCTTACTTAATACGACTATGCACAACTTCCTTTGTTTACTTTAACTCGAGTTCGCCTTAAGGTCTATTCTGTTGAAAAGTCCACCTACATTTACAAAATGTCCTTCATTGAAATTAGTGCAATTATAAAAATTCTAACAAACAAAAGGTCTTGTAGGATTGATGGAAGTTCAAACAGAATTCTGAAAAGTTTTTCTAACTGAATAAGTAATGTCCTTATACATGAAATGCATCAGTAGACAGGGATTTTTTCCAGACAGACTAAAATGTGGAGATATTAAACTAGTTCATAAGATACGTGACAGACTTAAACAATTATCGTCAAATTTTCGTAGGGACATCTTTTCAAAATCTTAGAAAGAGTTACGTTCAAGAGTAGTCGTAGACTTAAGTGAGACTTACTTAGCATATCAAAGTTTGGGTTCCACAAAGGTTGCTAGACAGAGAATGTTATTTGTACATTCTCTGAGCAAATAGTATAGGCCCTAAATAATAATATATGGCCAGCTGCTATTTTTGTGAATTTTCCAAGGCGTTTGATTGGGTAGATCGATACTCAAACAGTTGGTTTGAATGATGCTTCACAAACAAAATGCAAAAGAGTGTTGTGAATAATTCAGACAATGCCGAAAAGGTAGAAAATTTTAGTGACCGCAGAAGAAAAATAATCACAAAGGGAGACTCGCAGGGTTCAATTTTGTGTCCACTCCTATTCCTTATACAGAGTGTTAAAAAAAAGTGTCGAATACCTTAAGAGGTGGTGGTAGTCATCGAAACAAGAAAAATAAGTCTCATAAACATGGTCTGGAAACGAGATAAATGGTTCAAATGGCTCTGAGCACTATGCGACTTAACTTCTGAGGTCATCAGTCGCCTACAACTTAGAACTAATTAAACCTAACTAACCTAAGGACATCACACACATCCATGCCCGAGGCAGGATTAGAACCTGCGACCGTAGCGGTCACGCGGTTCCAGACTGAAGCGCCTTTAACCGCACGGCCACACCGGCCGGCTGAAACGAGATAAACACGTGTTTGTAGGAAGCGTTGCGCGACGCTTGGTTGCGGATATTAGCACAGTCGTTGAATTGGTGCACTGTCATATATGTCGGCAGGGTATTATGATGCCTTACTCATAGTACTCTACGTACCATTAGATGGTCTGCAGTCAGTTGTTTGGTTCGAGTCGTGCTGTAAGCTATGTTAGTTTTCGTCGTGTTTGTGTATCTTACTGTACAGTACTGTGGACTATGGGTGCATATCACGCTGTTTTACCTTCTTCCAAACGCGGATTCACTTATGTGTTTACTGTTATTCCGCTGAGTGTACGTACAAATGTTGTAGCACATTTATATTTTCTCTCATTCGTCACTTGTCACACTTGTCAGCAATGGAAGCGCACAACTCGACAACTGAAAAGACGGAAACGATATTCAGCTATGGTTTAGCAAATGGACGTAGCCTGCAGGCCCATGCCCTCAACAAAGAAAAACATCCACAGTGCAGAGTGTCCTCTGATAAGCTGTTCGGCAGACATTTCCAGCACCTGAGGGATACAGGTAACCTTGCACCTCAGAATACTGACAACAGAAGGCCCACACAGTCCGCACGGCTGACATGGAGGAGTGCGTGCTTCGTTCGGTGGAAGAAACCTCTGGGATAAGTATGCGACGATTAGTAGCAAACGAAGGCGTGTCTCACTCTGGTATCTGGCGAGGGGGGGGGGGGGGGGGGTGTACCTCATGAAAATTTCTGTGCCCATGTCATCTACAACGCGTTCTGGTCCTACAGCCACAGGATCATCATGGCTGTTGCAGAACAGCGCCGCATATCCACTGTTCACATCCAAGATTTTATTTACCGATGAGGCAGGGTTCACAGGAGATAGTGACGTGAATTTACATAACCGGCATGTACGGGCAGATGTAAATCCCCAAGAAAATCAGGAAACGGCATCAACACCGATTCTCAATCAACGTAAGGGTAGATGTACTTGGACGTAATTAATAAGGCCATAAGTGCTACCAAAAAGATTAACTGGGGTGCGTCATCTGGACTTTCTCATTAATGTATTGGCTACCTTGCTGGAGGCTGTGCCACTGCAGCAAGAATGTCGTTCATACGTAATGGCTCACCAGCACAATTCCGTCACAATGTCCGCCAATATCCGACACAGACATTTTAGGACCGCTGGATTGGTCGGGGAGTCCCGCGCGCTGACTTGCTCGTTCCATAGACCTCAATCCCCTAGACTTCTGTTTATGGGGTCTACGACAGCCAATCAACGATTTGCGGACACTACGTGATCACGTCTTCAATGCGTGCCAGCAGGTACAACAACAAGAACCTGCATTCTTCAAAGGATGTGTCATTCCTTACGCCGGAGGGCAGGGGGGCGGGGTGCATTATTATGAATGGACACCACGTTGAACACCTCCTGTAGAAGTGTGTTTATCGCAGAAAGGATGTATTTCCGGACACATGTTTATTGGACTCATTTTTCTTGTTTCGATGAGTACTAACATCTCTAAAAGTATTCGAAACTTTTTCTTGAACAGCCTGTATATGTGAATGACCTCTCACCAAGCAATGAACAAGCAAAATTGATACTTCGTGCAGACGATGTAAGTGTTATAATAAATCCTATTAGAGAGAAAGCGACAGAAGAGTTAGTAAATGATATTATCAGAGACTTATAAATTGGTTCCCTAAAAATGGGCTCTCCCTAAATTTTGAGAAAAACACATTACATTCAGTTCTGTACATTAAATAGAGTTATACCAGTAACTGATATAGCACATGAGCAGGAGTCAGCAAGTAAGACAAAATGCTCTAAATTTTTGTGCGTAGATATTGATGAAAACTTGATTTGGAAAAAGCACACTACTGAGCTTTTGAGATAATTTCGTTCAGCTACTTTTGCTCTTCGTATAATTGCTAATCCTGGAAAGAAACCTGACAATCTCCAGACATATTTTGCACGTTTTCATTCTATAATGTTGTACGGAATAATTTTCTGGGGACCTCAGCACTTAGAAAGAAAATATTGATTGCAAAAAAGCAGGCAGTAAGAATAATATGTGGTGTTCACTGACGGACGTCACGAAGGTACCTCCTCAAGGAGCTAGGCAATTTAACTGCGCCGCCACAACACATACATTCGCTAATGAAATTTTTCATTAATAATCCATCATAATTTGAGAAGAACAGTGATGTAAATACCTACAACACTACAGGGAAAAATGACATTTATTACCTATACCTCAGAGATAAGTTCAATATGCAGTATAAAAAATTTTTTATCGTTTTCCCAACAACATAACATGTCTCACAGCTAGCGAAGCAAGTTTTAAATCTAATTTAAATTCATTTCCGCTGGACGACTCCTACCATTCCACTGATGAATTCAACTTAAAAACTCGTAGCCAATTAAAAAAAATTAAGTGTAGTTACATGAGTAGGACTAAAAATAATACTGTGTTCATTAATATTAACACTAACAACGTATGCGTATCGTGTAAACTGACTCGATCCACATCATTTCGATACAAGACCTGTTCAAATGATGTATGGAACATGTAACTACCTTCAGAACACACATTGTTTGAGCTGGATGGTGAAACTACTAGCCCGAAAATTCAGATCTGTATGCGCCAGTTTTCGTAATACCCAAATTAAACAAGTGTATCATCTGTCTTACGTCACACTGCGACGTTTAACAACGGCGAACAACCATTTCTCTCCACCTTCGTAGTAGATTTTATGTTCTAACCAAAAGGCCAAAACGTAAAGGAATAAGCCATGTATCGACGAAATACTGTTAGTTTAAAAACTGGTAAGTGCCCACTCTTCAAAATTTTCCACAGAATGGTTGACCACTCTCCTAGTGTCACCGTCAGATTGTTAGAAAATCTGGCTGTTAAACGTACGTCGAGGAAAGAGTGAGCTTGAACGACGCTGTTACGAGCGACGTTCAGTAAGCAATGCAACAAATTTTTTTCTAGGCCAACTTTGGTTGAAAAAATTCGGAATTTGTTGTGGTACATCCTGGAATGTTCCCGCTTCAGCCCTTATAATTTCATCAAGTTCTGGCTTGCCGCGCTATACGTAATCTTCAAAATGTGTGTAACAAAGGTGCTTTCCAAGCAGAAGGCTGTCATTGAGTTTGCAATTTCAGAATTCCTACGGAGACCTGGCGGTGAAAAACAGCATGATGAGCCTTTCGGCGAGGCCTCTGTCATCACCGCAACTAGGTCGCGCGAACCTGTGCTATATCCCTTGTGCACACAGGTGACACTCCTGCAATGTTGGAACGTGCGGACACTCTCATTCAAGGTGACTGACGAATCAAAATCAAACACTTTGCTGTTCCATGACATCGCAAGGCCTCACACAAGTCTGCACACCCGAGAGGAACTCACAAAAACCTAACTGGACTGTTCTTCGTGATCTACCCTACAGTTTGGATCTGTCACCTTCCGACTCCCATCTATTTGGCCCAATGACGGACTCACTCTGCGGGAATCAGTACGTGGATGGTGTGGAGAACAATCTCCACATCATCCGCGTACTAATTCTCGCACTGGGCCAAGTAAATGGAAGTTGAAATGTGCGAGATCCAGACTGTAGGCGGATGAAGAAGAACAGTCCAATTAAGTTTTGTAAGCTCTTCTTTTCTCCCTGACTTGCGTGAGGCCGTACGTTGTCACTGAGCAGTGAGATGTGGTGCATCAAGACGTTGTGTCCGATGTCGAACAGTAAGGTGGTACCATGAGGGCATACAGGCCTTCCCAGTAAGACGGCCTAAGGCCGTTATATTGAACGGAGATTATGTAGAAAAATTTGGTTTTGTACCCAAAAGAGTCGGGAATAATATGGTGTATAGAAATACATAATTACCCCTGTCTGCTTTCGGGAAAGAAATGTGTTGCGTTACTTATTGAACGCCCCAAACCTATTGCCGATAAGTTGTAGCCAGTGTGCCAGAGGCAGTTTTGTAAAAAAGAAGACACCAAAACAGTCCAACATGTCATTACTTTCCAGTTACTGACATCTGGCAGTTCTTAATTTCACAGTGAAAGTAAGGAAAATAAAATTCTAGCAGAGGAAGTGCTTTATCCGCTTGAACAATCAGAACCCTAGATGGAGCTAGCAATACTCTGATGCCTTTCCAGTTGTTAAAAAAAACTTAATGGAACGAAAAAGCAGTCCACCAAATTGCAATATTTTGTACTAGTTTCGGATCGAGACCCATTTTCAGATCAATCTATAGGGGCCGGCCGCTGTGGCCGAGCGGCTCTAGGCGCTTCAGTCCGGAACCACGCGGCTGCTATGCCCGCAGGTTCGAATCCTGCCTCGGGCATGGATGTGTGTGATGTCCGTAGGTTAGTTAGATTTAAGAAGTTCTAAGTTTAAGGGACTGATGGCCTCAGATGTTAAGTCCCATTGTTCTTAAAGCCATTTGAACCGATCTACAGGGGAGATAACCGAATTTACACTCATGCGTAATACTGTTATTACCAAATTCTTGAGAATATGCCAAAGAAACAGAACATACTGTTTTAAACTTACATAACAAAGTCGAAATTTTGACCGGTTTTTCGTTCTTTTGAATAATCCAAGTTACTCCAGGATGCTGTAAGTTCGTAAGAAAAACTTAAGATTTCCTCATACAATGTAAGCTTTCACGGCCGGTATTGTGTTCACTTAAAACTACCGGGCTGACAGGCCCTGGTCGAAGCACAAAACTCTCCCCTTACGTTTCGTCACCGACTGCGGGAGACATCCTCGGAGGTACAGCGGTGAACTGCGAAAGCGCTGATTATAAGTTATAGACAGTGACGCCCTCTGTACTGCCTATATAATCAGCGCTTCCTCGAGTTCTCTTCGCAGTTCGCCGCTGAACCTCCGAGGATGTCTCCCGTAGTCGGAGACGAAACGTCAGGGGAGAGTTTTATACTCCAAAAATGGTTCAAATGGCTCTGAGCACTATGGGACTTAACATCTTAGGTCATCAGTCCCCTAGAACTTAGAACTACTTAAACCTAAGTAACCTAAGCACGTCACACACATCCATGCCCGAGGCAGTATTCGAACCTGCGACCGTAGCAGTCCCGCCGTTCCGGACCGAAGCGCCTAGAACCGCACGGCTACCGAGGCCGGCTTTTATACTTCGACCACGGCCTATCAGCCCGGACGTTTTAAGTGGAGTTAAGATTTCCTGTTTACGGAAGGTGTGGTACGGATCGGAAATCACCACAATAACAGGCGACTGATCTGTAGGCGATCACTGGACGCTGGACGGGGCACCACCAGCACGTAGAGTAGCCGGGGGAAGGGAGGAGGCTCTCGAGCGAGTCCTCTGCAGAGGCAGCTGGCGACTGTATTCTGCGGGTGTTACGGGCGCCGGCCCGTGGAGTGCGGAGGATGAGTCAATGGCTGCGTCTTGCGGGCGTGTCCGCCGATAAATCTGCGGCGCGTCACAATGGCCGCCGCTGCTGTTGTGACGCTGCGCGCCGCTCCGCTGCCTCCGCACCTCCCCGGCCCTTCGCGCTCCACCGGACGCCGATAAAGCCGCCTCCGGCACTCGCCCTTTGCGCTAAACGGGCCATTCAGCCTGTTGGAATCCTCTTTCGCTTTCGCGCCGCTGCCAGAATTCGCCTGAGTCCCACCCATACCTTTTGGAGGGTGCAGTTGGGAAAAATTTTTCAGCGCGCACAATGAAAGGGAACCGCTACAGATAAACTTCCATAGTGCAATGATTATGTAAACACCTCTCCTCGAGCGCCAGCTCCGCTTTTCTGGCTGCACGGTCTGTCGGTCGGGCGGCTGGTCCTCCCGCCCCGCCCAACTCGAGAGCATGGCAAGGACCGCATGCGGCGGTTTCTGGCTGCACGCCCAGCGCCGTTCCTCAGAGATTCTTCCGCGCGATTTGCTCTGATCCGGACATCTGCGACAATTCACCCGCGGCGTGTACAGGAGCACAAATAGATAACTGGCGCAGATATAAATAATATTTCTCCGTAAGAGGGTGAGCTCTGAACGGCTCTGGTGTGAGGGTCGACTCACATTTTGCGCTCTCTGGTAAAATACGTTTATCCTTTTTAGATGTTCCTTCCTGTCTGTTAGTCTTTGCGTGTTTCCTCACAGTTATTGCAGTTTAACTTATTAAAACCTGAACGCGCAAATTTACAAAATTATTCTAGGAAATGACAAATTCGAGATCGTATCGTGTTGTGAGTTCTCAAGCTTATTCTCAGTTTGTTACCTGAGTTTTGCCGGCCGCTATCGCCGAGCGGTTCTAGACGCTTCAGTCTGGAACCGCGCGACCGCTACGGTCGCAGGTTCGAATCCTGCCTCTGGCGTGGATGTGTGTGCTATACTTACGTTAGTTAGGTTTAAGTAGTTCTAAGTTCTAGGAGACTGATGACCTCAGATATCAAGTCCCATAGTGCTTATAGCCATTTGTACCATTTTTATCTGATTTTTTCCCGGTGGGGTATGTCAATCAGCTATGCTGTTTTGTTATCGTGTGACTTTGCTGGGATTACCCTGCTTTTTATTTTTTTCTCACTGAAGCGTAGCTTTTTAGTATAAAATTGGTTGTTTAAGGGAGCGTTGGAATCACTGATTTTACTAGTTTTTCAGTGATTTCACGTATCAGTTAATGAAATAATTGACGTTATCGAACTTAGATTACATGTACAGAAATAGAAAAGTCGTAACTTTACTAAACTTGCCACTATCCCATAAATATTTCTAGTTCAAAAACAAGCTGTATATACAAGAATATCGTTTAGCAGTGTAAAAATAAGTAATATTTTCCTACATAACAACGAGAATAATCTAAAAAAAATTAAAAAACATCCTCAGTGGGCTAGTAAAGTACATCACTACCGTAGATGACACAGTGGTCCTCTTTCAAGGAAAAGAAAATAAACGGGGAACAGAAAGAAGGACTCAGCGTACTGAAGTACCACGGCTGCAAGTGGAGTTTATGCAGGAGTGGAGTATACGAGATCCACGCAGAGGCGAAGTGTGCATAAGCTCAGACGGAAATGCAACATCACTATGTGACACAATTTAAAGAAAACAGCCCTCGGTCACTATTTTTAACGAATTAATAGGGTTTCAGCACTGCTAGGAGTGTCTTCCTCAGAATTTAAATCAAAGAATGGTCTATAACATGGTCACAGAATTATGATAAAAACGTATGATACAGAGTATAAGTACAGAATCATCGATTAATTCGTAACGCGTAAGTAACGAGCAGCCCTTACTGGCTCGCCATCACAATTTTTTATCTGGAATATCTTTGTTACTAATGCCCTTTTGGCATATTTATTATTTTATAAATGATATATAAGTACTGCCAGTCTTCCACAATGATTCTGTACTTATACTCTGTATCATACGTTTTTATCATAATTCTGTGACCATGTTATAGACCATTCTTTGATTTAAATTCTGAGAAAGACACTCCTAGCAGTGTTGAAACCCGATTAATTCGTTAAAAATAGTGACCGAGGGCTGTTTTCTTTCAATTGTAGCTATTCACGGTCTCTGAACGTGCAGCCACGTACAAAATTTTTGTTTATCACTGTATGAGAATTTAAATGGTTCAAATGGCTCTGAGCACTATGGGACTCAACTTCTGAGGTCATTAGTCCCCTAGAACTTAGAACTAGTTGAACCTAACTAACCTAAGGACATCACACACATCCATGCCCGAGGCAGGATTCGAACCTGCGACCGTAGCGGTCTCGCGGTTCCAGACTGCAGCGCCTAGAACCGCACGGCCACTTCGGCCGGCCATGAGAATTTAAAATCGTGTTTACTGGGAGATGCTGAGGAGGCTCTTGGAAGAGATAGAAGCTAAGGAAAGGGTGTTTGATTGATGGTGCAGGCCTTAGGAGAAAGGACTGAAGCAAAGAAGACTGCATACCCTGGTTAAACTCTAAAAGACAGGACGGTAAAGATCACTACAATACAATTAAGAGATAAGCAAAAACGATATTTATCCGAGGTAAAGAAGAGTCATGGAAGAAAAAAATGTCCCTACGTAGAACATTTAGTTGGATGCAACAGGACGTCAGAAGCTTGGCGATTTATACTTCAAGTCAGAGCTCTTGCTAAAATTGGAAGTGGAGACAGAATGATCCCCATTTCCCAGTGGAAGACATATCTTCAATATCTTCTTACGGAGAACATGGAAGAGCTTCGAGAAGTGGCTGACGATTAAGTTTGTCAGACGCTTGCTTCAAAAACGAAAAAATGGAAAGCCAGAAGCTCCCGGGAGTATAGTAAAGGAATTACTGAAGTTCGGAGGACCTACACTGAGGTGACAAAAGACATAGCCGATATGCACATAACAGATGGCGGTGGTATCACGTGCACAAGGTGTAAAAGGGCAGGGTATTGGCGACAGTGCCCGATGCCCATCACTTAACCACCGAGAGCAGCGGTGTTTGCGTAGAGTTTTCAGTGCTAAGATAAGCAGCACTGAGTTAAATAACCGAGAAAGTACGACGAGAGTATCCTTAGGACACGGCGAAATTTGGCGTTAATGGGCGACGGCAGCAGGCACCCACCGTGGTGCCTTTGCTAACAGCACGACATCGCCTGCAGCGCCTCTCTTGGGCTCACCACCATATCGGTTAGAACCTAGACGTTTGGGAAACGGTAGTCTGATCAAATGAGTCCCGATTCGGTTCGTAAGGGCTAATTGTAGAGTTTGCGTGTGATGCAGGCCCCACGAAGCGTCGGACCCCGGCTGTCAATAAGGCCCTGTGTAAGCTGGCGGTGGCTCCATAATGGAGTGGGCTGGGTTTACATGGAATGGACTTGCTGCTATGGTCACCGGGCCACATTTGTTCGTGATTGGTTTGAAGAACGTTGAGGACAACTGGAGCGAACAGAAATTCACCAACTCAGTAGCAATAGATGAGTCGTTTACTACAGATATGTCAACTACTCTTCTGACTGGTTCGACGTGGTCCGCTAAGAACTCCTCTCCTGTGCCAACGTCTGCATCTCAGGGTAGCACTTGCACGCTATGTCCTTAATTATCTGTTGGATGTATCCCCCTGCCGTCTGTACCCTCTGCAGCTCACTCTAGTACCCAAGGGGTGATACCCTGACGACTAACACATGTACTGTCATCCTAACCCTTCTCTTTGGCGGCATTTTGCACATGTTCCTTTCCGTCGATTCTACGCAGAACCTCGTAATTCCTTATCTTGCCAGTCCGTCTAATTTTCAACATCCTTCTATAGCATCGCATCTCAAACGCGTCGATTCTCTTCCTTCTGGTTTTCCCAAGGTCCATGATTCACTAACATACAATACTGCGCTCCAAAGATACATTATCAGAAATCTTTTGGTCATATTAATTCAGTTTGATACTAGCAGACTTCTCTCGGCCAGGAACGCCTTCTTTGCATGTGAAACCGGCTTTCTTTGTCATTCTTCCTTCGCCCGGAATGTGTTATTTTCTTTCAATCCCTAAACTTCGTCTTACGTGCTTCCCAAATATAATGCTAGTATTTGTGGCCTTCAAAGTGAGAGACGTCTTAGTGCAAACATATTTTGCATTCATTCTTTCGACACTCTCCATGTCTTTTTTTTATGTATGTGGTGTCTGTTTTTTCGGACACTGATGTATGTATCTTGACGGCAAATGATACCTTTAGTGATGATGCACTCTTCGTACGACCTCTGGTTGAATGAGGTGATGATGTTCCGAGCTATGGAGATAATGGACAGGCCACATAACTAACTAGTGTGCAGCATATGGGAATTTGGGTTGGGCAAGAAGCGTGCTCGGACAGTCGAAGTTGTTTAGGTGACTGCTCAAAATAAGTACGAAACCCGGATTCGACTCCCAGTCGGGCACAAATTTTCACTTGTTGGAATTGGATTTATTTCAATTCCCGATTACAACTGATGTCGGAAATTTTTTTTCGTCATTCTTCACGTCGTTTCAGTTGAGTCTGCGTAGGAGCTCCGCCAATTTTTGCCATTTCGTCCATAATTCAGCGTTAGAGTCGTTTTCTTTTATTAAGCCGTATGTGGGCTGTTACTTCACAGGCCTCCAAGGCGTTCGGAAGATCAGATATTGAAATTTATGACAATCACAAAACGTTTTGGTAGTTTCGGCTGTACAGACATTTCTCTGGTTATGTCCGTTGCAGTTTTTATTGTACTTTTGCTTCGAAGGCTCTTTTCATCTGTTACTTCGTAAAGACAACATTTAGGTTTTGTGTTTGTGTAGTATAATAGGTCCTTCGTTTTTTGGCACATCCGGGGATTTCTGGTGCAAATTTATTTTGCATGATACATCTCGGTACTCATAATATTGTTGTATTTATTTATGTTGTGTAAGAATTTGTTGTCTTCATTGTTTTGTAGTATTATAGCGATGGGCTTCAGCACATGTTATAACTGTTTTTGCTTGAAGGTGTTATGCAGAGTGTATATGTCATATACCGATTAACAATAAAAATTTATTGAATGGCCAGTATGATATATTTTATATGCAGTCCACGAATATGTACCAGTATAAATAAAATATGTTTTATTTGTGATAACGTAATGAAGGCTGTTTTCAGTGAATGTTCTTCGTTACATGAACTGCAAGTGACCTCGCCACTTGTTTCTAACGTCTATGTTGTTTTATTTTGAACTGCAAATCCCTGGAGTTACTTATGTTGTGATCTTTATTCATTTTATTCTAGGTAAATATTTACAGTTATGATGTCGCATAGTTCACTTATTGCATCCTTTCCAAGTCCTCTTCACAACATCCTTATGAACGTTTGATGCGTAAAAGTATCAGGCTTGTTATGCATATTTAGTTCAGTATGTAAGTTGAAATTGGTGGGGGATGAACAACAGCCTCATACGCACTCTGTTTTAACTATTTCTCTTAATAATTTCCTCTGAATTAGTTCATTCCACTGTGTTTTCTCCCTCACTAGCACAGTCTAATGCAGTGTGATATTTTCCTTAGTTTTCTTCTATAATTACTCTCAGAAGCATTCATATAGTATTCGACCGTTCACGCATTTCACTATTAAAGTGCCATTTTTGTGAGTTTGTGCAACACATAAAAATATCTTCACATGATAACCTGCTCTCCGAATATTACAGGTTCTATAACATTCCTTAGATCAGTTGGTAACATGTTAGAATGCGATTTACGTTGAATATAGAGCAAGCTGATTCATCCGTTACAGCTTCACGTCACTTACCATAAGTACTAAAACAATCAGATTGAAGGCTGATTTACCTTCAACTTCCTTGGATTTTTATATTTGATTCAACACTGACTGTACTTACGTTCAACTGGCGCCTGCTTGCGAAGCTTATTGTTCCGTACTTCTTTCCTTTATCTTTTTCGTCAACTCACGTAAGGTTCAAAGCTGATACTGACCTCAGGCTATCATCAAGAAAATATATTCAGAATTGTTTGCGTGGACTTCAGTTCGTTCTAAGACTAGTTTGACACAGCTCTCCACGTTATTCTACTCTGTGCGGATGATATGTTTCGTATGCAATCCACAAATATGTACCAACATAACATAAAATATGTTTTATTTCTATTATTTGTGATAAGGTAATGAAGCCTTTTTTAAGTGGATGTTCGTTACATGCAGTGCAAGTGATCTCGCCACTTCTTCCTGTAGTCTATGATATTTTATTTGAAATTGCAAATTTCTGGAGTCCCTTATGCTCATTTTATCACCCTCACTCATCTCCACCGCTAGATTAATTACTCCTCAACCCCTCAAGACGTATCCTGTCAACTTGTCACTTCTTTCAGTCGACTAGTGGCAAGAAGCTCGTTTTTCCCCAGATCTATTTGTTTTCCCATCCACTATCTCATTTACAGCACTTGTCTGTAATACCACGTTTCAAAAGCTTCTAGTCTCCTATTGACTACACTGCATAGCGCCGAAGTTTCACCACGTTATAAGGCTACAAACAAGAAAAATACTGTCAGAGAAACCATACTAATATTAAAATGTTTAACAAAATATTATGCAGAACAGTACTAATCACATAAAAACACTTTTGTATATAAGTGGTGACGGGTTTCGAAAAGATGTGGGTCATCTTCGGGTCATATTCTGTAATTTAGATTACAGTATAATAGAGAGAAACGTATAATATAATAAACATTAAGTTAAAAAGAAATTATACAATGTTATACGCAGTGACGATGCATGGCGGCGATGGCACGGAGCGGAAACTGTGGACACCACCCACTTATGTCGACTGCTGACTATGTGGCGGTGTCATTGTGTTAAGTAGCCGATGCCCTGCCCCTTGCCTGTCGCCCTAAGTCATCTTTAGCCGGTAGGGTACAACGTATGCCCACGTGTCAGACAGCGTAAACATAAACCTTAATACTACGCTGTGTATTATCGTAAGTTGTATCTAAATACTAATTTACAGATATACGTTGTACAGTTAAAAAGTTACGTAGTATAAAGTGAGAAAGTATAACTGACCAGCGAAAGGCATCAATTAACCGACTGGTGGACTACTCCCGCAGGACTTAGTATACAATAAAGACGGACTGCAGGACGCCGCTAGTTACCTAGCGACACGGCCAACTTAACCGATAACAATCAAAGATGCTCCGCCGCTTCCGTCCAGCAATCAGTTCGGCCGCATATGATCTTCATATTTGCATTGGATGCAAGTCGGCCTTCAGCGGCGAGCTTTAACATTGCTGGCCGTGTCACACAATGTAGAAAACTAATATAATCAGTGACTACACGGCATTCCGTATGTATTATTAAGGTGTTTATTTAACTGGTGAAATTGGTCACTGGCTACATACTGTAAGTTTTCTACAGAGTATAACACGGTAATCCAGTGTTGAAGCTCGCTGCTGAAGGATGATTTGCAACCAACATAGATATGAAGATCATACCAGGCCGAATCAAATTCAGTAGGGCTGCGGCGTAGCATCTTTGATCGCTATCGATAAATCGTCCATGTCGCTAGGTAACCAGCGCAGTCCTGCAGCCAGTCTCTGGTATACACGAAGTCTCCCAGAGGGCGGACCACTAACCCGTTAATTAATGCCTTTGGCTGATCAATTATATTACACTGAAGCTCCAAGAAACTGGTAGAATACAGGCATGCGTATTCAAATTCAGAGATATGTAAAAAGGCAGAACACGGCCCTGCGGTCGGGAACGCCTATATAAGTCAACAAACGTCTGGCGCAGTTGTTAGGTAGGTTACTGTCGCTACAATGGCAGATTACCAAGATTTAAGTGAATTTGAACGTGGTGTTATAGTCGGCGCACGAGCGATAGGACACAGCATCTCCGAGGTAGCGATGAAGTGTGGATTTTCCCGTGCGGCCATTTCACGAATGTACCGTTAATATCAGGAATCCGTAAAACATCAGTTCTCCGACATCGCTGTGGCCGGGAAAATATGCCGCAAGAACGGGCCCAGCGATGACTGAAGAGAATCGTTCAACGTGACGGAAGTGCAACCCTTCCGCAAACTGCTGCCGATTTCAGTGCTGGGTCATCATAAAGTGTCAGCGAGCGAACCATTCAGCGAAACATCATCGATTTGGCTTTCGGAGCCAAAGACCCACTCGTGTACCCTTGATGACTGCACGACATGAAAGCTTTACACCTCGCCTTGGCCCCTCAACAGCGACATTGGACTGCTGATGACTGGAAACATGTTGCCTGGTTGGACGAGTCTCGTTTCAAATTGAATCGAGCGGATGGAAGTGTACAACCGCATGAATCCATGGACACTCCATGCCACTGGGAACTGTTCAAGCTGATGGAGGCTCTTAATGGTGAGGGGCGTGCACAGTTGCAGTGATATGAGACCTCTGATACGTCTAGATACAACTCTGACAGATGGCACGTACGTAAGCATCCTGTCTGATCATCTGCACCCATTCATTTTGCATTCCGACGGACTTCGGCGTTTTCAGCAGGACAATGCGACACGCCACACCCTCAGAATTGTTGCAGAATGGCTCCAGGAACACTCTTCTGAGTTTAAACATTACCGCTGGCCACCAAACTCCCCAGACATGAACATTATTGAGCATATGTGGGAGGCCTTGCAACGTGCTGTTCAGAAGAGATCTCCACCCTCTCGTATTCTTACCGTTTTATGGACAACCCTGCAAGATTCATGGTGTCAGTTACCTCCGGCACTACTTCAGACATTAGTCGAGTCCATGCCACGTCGTATTGCGAAACTACTGAGTGCTCTCGGGGGCCCTATACGATATTAGGCAGGTGTACCAGTTTCTTTGTGTCTTCAGTGTATACAAAATTTTTGCTGTATAACATGTAAAGTGTTATTTAGATATAACTTACGATAATATTCAGCGTAATATTAAGGTTTATATTTATGCTGTCTAACACGTATCGCGTTAGTTGCAACCTTCTGACTGAAGATGGCATAGGGCGACAGGCAAGCGGCCGGACATCTGCTATTTAAACCCATGACACTGCTACATAGTCAGCAGTTGACATCAGTGCGTGGTATCCATGGTTCACGCTCCGTGCCATCGCCGCGACAAGTCATCACTGTGTATACCATCCTATAATTTATTTTAACTTAATGATCGTTATATTACATGGTTCCCTCTATTCTGTTGTGCTCTAAATTAAAGAGCATGGCCCAAAGATGATCCACATCGAGTCGAAACCGTTCACCACTTATTTACAAAAATATTTTGATGTGCTCAAGGCGGTTCTATACATTATTTTATTACTATTCGTTGTGATCACTGTTATGCCCAATATTTTTACAAAGTCTAATATTTATATCCGATATTATGACATTTCTATTGTTCAGAAAAAGTGTCTTTATGTCTCTATCTACTATTTTTAACTTCTTTACGTATGTTGTCACAAGTTATTTTCCTGGCCATACAACACAACATATCCAGCACCTTCAGCATGTCATTTTCTAGTCTAATGCCGTCAGCATCACCCCACTTAATTGAACTGTAGTTGCTGTGTCTGATCAGAAAGATTAGTGATAACCGGAAAGAGAACTATTATATTTTTGGAAACAGTGCTAAGTGGAACATGAGACATCCACTTGCAGTAACAGCCTAAAACGCAAGTCTCTTAGGCCTGTTCATTCAGTAATGAATCCGATTAAGTTGCGGGGCTAGTCGGATAGTTCGTAACTTGGTGAACTGATAGCTGGAATTTCTAGCCACAATTAGGGACTCTTCAAGTATCGGTGATAGCCATGCTCATTAAACAGAGTGGTTATCGAAATCGGACTCATATTTGATGATCCCTTCTATTTTACACATCATAACGGAGGCACACATACAGTCACTATTCCGACGCTCTATTCGGGTATTAAACAAGACCAACACTCAATGATGTAGTAACATTACTCTCAGCCATATTCTTTTGTGTTATATTTAGATATAAAGTAGAAATGTCAATAATGGAGACGTAGTCGTAAAGTGGTGATTGAAATCGTTGATTTGAAGTCGAACGACCACCATATAGACCTACAGTAACAGGTTAATATTTTCTTCCTAGAATGAAACATCTCGAATAACCTAACTGTAAGAAATATATGAAAATACAATGTGTTCTTCGTACTGATAATAAGGGAGCTCTGCTTCTTTCGTGTTTAAGACAAACAGTAATACATAAATGATGTAGTTTCTTGTGCAGCAGCAGTGAAGAATGTGTAGTGAAGTAGAAAAATACTCTAAGATAAAACAAAGAGAAGAACATCAGTAACAGTCAAAAACATCTCTTGGTTACGAAGATGCTCAATTTTGACTTGCCATTGAAGTATACAAAGGCTTTTTGATGTTGTAATTTTAACTTCGTAACTTGTTTCTACGTTTCATCATTCAGGCTACAATACCGAAAACAACATAGAACATCATTAGTACTGGAAGCATTTCTACACATGAAATGTGAAGGGAATATGGAAGGCTCATTTTAGAACCACTGTTTCCAAAAATGATATCAGTGTTCTTGCATGTGATACACAGTACCATAAGCATCCAGTGAAAACTATTGTTACACATGCTGCAAGTACCATTTGATATAGTAAATAAGTAGTTTCCCCAGTAATGTATTTTTTATACATTTACTGTAACATAGTCATTACTATAACTTCTGTCATTGTAACTTTTTTTGCCCTCAACGTAAGTTATAGAACCACAAGTTATTACAAAAAAATGTCAATTATTTTAGATTGTTCCATAAAGTAGACAATAGTTAAACGAAAACACTAAATTGTGCTTTATTTAAAGCTGAATCATTTGATCTCTATAATACAGCAGTATACTTTAATGTAAAGGTTCTAGAAAAATTATTGTAATAGTATTTCACTTCCCTAGTTCAGTATAGAACTTCCGGCTAAGAACTGGATTTATAGTAAAAACGACGCCATGCAATGAGAAACAGACAATATTTCACAAACAATACATAGCAATGAAATTTTCCTTTCACGTAATGATAGCTGTACATTCCTTGTTTCTTTTGTTCCAAAATAGCAATGATCGTGAGTACTCTTGTATACAAACACCATACCGACAGTCTTCGGTGTATCTCTTGTGTTTTCATAAGAAGCGAAGCAGTCAAATATGGAAGCAGAGAAGCTAATTTTTTCTGGCGCGCTTGCAAGGTGCATGTGAGCGAGGGAACAAAAAACTGATCACATAGTATGTGGATGTCATAGGACCACAACTGAAGTCTAGTGCAGGAAGGTCGAGGGAGAGCGAGAGAGAGAGAGAGAGAGAGAGAGAGAGAGAGAGAGAGAGAACATACATATGAAGTTCTTGTGTCGGCTCTGGCGTGAACCAACAGATCACTTGAAGAATCGCCATTTCTGTGTCTCCGATATGTCACGTCAGCGGGTAGAAAAGTAGTGTGCTGGAATATCCTCAACATCCTTGAGGCAAATTACACAAGTTAATTTTTAATTGGTCCTCGTCTGCCTTAAACACCTCTATAACAAACTAGAAACGCCCTTACTTTATTCGTATCTGTTCATCCTATTCTGATATATTTGTGTGTATTCAGATTCGTCTGGATTTAAAAAAAAATTAAGTTTCTTTGAAGTTGGACGTATATGGTACTTGTCGGGTACATCTCCCGCTAAGGTGGATTATAAATGTTGCGGAAACATTACTTTAAAATATACGTTCTACTCTTAAAGCTATTTGTTTAACTGAACATTAACAAATTACTTGTAGAATAAATGCGAACGTTTAATTTAAATTCAATAAACGAATTGCAAATTTAGATAATATATATAAAGACATCATAAACAACAGTATAAACAAGTACGCATCAAATAAAGTTAAAGGAAAAGGTAAAGACACACCTTCGTTTCATGATACCGTTTGGAGATTGTTGAGAGAACAGAGACTATCACACTCTCGCTACAACAGAGATTGGACGGAAAGTGACAGGAAAAATTTATTAGTAACTCCTGAATCCGTAAGCAAGGTTTGTGTGGAGCCTACAATAACTTGCACATTTAAATACGAGCGGAATAACTGTCAGAAAATTAGTAAATTTCCGGTCATACGTAAATCTGATGATCGTATCCAAACCTCCATTCAGTCTCTCATGTATCAGTCTCTTAAAATAGGAAGCAAATGACTTAATACTGAAATATTAAATTTCGTATCTATAAATGTAATCAAATCAAGGATACTACAACACCAATATCTAGGTGCTGCATATACTCACGAATTATGCCTCTTGATACATGCACCCCTGTATAGCAAAACATTTAAGACAGTTTAATGCAAACAAAGTAGCAGGATACGGCAGAATTCGAGTTATTATTTCCATGGAATACACTCTAAACATCTTTATTACTTTATAATTATCGAGAATCTCCAGCGAATAGTTCCGGGGGCATGACTGGTCACTCTTGTTTACAAAAAGGGCAAAAAAACGGAAGCATAGATTACAGACCAATATTATTTACGTCAGTCCTTTGCGGGACCACAGAGCAGATTGTAAAATAAAAGCATATGATACTTCTGGAGAAAAATTGAGGCTTTCTCAAGGAACCAGGACAGATTCTGAAATAAATCTCATGTGAAACACTGCTTGCTTTATTCGAAACTATATCTTGAAAACAGTAGATGTAGGTCAACAAGTAGATTCGATCTTCCTAGAAAGACTACCGACACTGTACCATATTATCGTCTAATAACTTAGGTATACTATATGGAGTATCTTTACTTGTATGTGACTGGTTCGGCTAACAACGGCCGTGCCGAGGTGGACGGACCGTCTTCCCGAAGTTAAGCACCGTCGGGGGTGGTTATTCCTTGGATGGGTGACCGTCCGGCTACGCCACATAATGTTGACAATTTTCCCAATGCCTTTACGGTAGAGGGGACAGGAGGAGTGGTGACGCAAAGTCATTGATCACCAGACTTTGCGCCAATCTCATGGATTAAATTCTAAACTTCCACACAGTGTCTCGTGAAGTGAGGGCACGCGACTCTGCTGACGGTGATCCTTCCGTCGCATGGGGATGTTAAGCTTGGCAGGCCCTTTGGTGCTCTTAAAGAGAAATAAGTTACGTGCTGGCACCGGGTTTCAATCTCTGTGCCGTGTCGGTACTCGCGCCGCCTATTTTCTGTCTTCCTCCTTCTATAAGGATGAAGTTTGTGGCCTGCGCCGCCCAATGGCGCGACGAGGTCTCGTGGCGCCAGCGCGTGCTAGAGGATGCGGTGGTGGGTGGAGCGGGGAGTGACAGCCGGGACGGAGGTGGACGGTTAAGCCGCCGGCACACGGACCGTGCTGCCGAACGTCAACGTTGAGCGTGCCGAGTTCAAACTGCTGCTGAACGCTCAGAAACAATGCGACTTGTGCATACGGTACGTGGAACCCAACGTGGTATACGCGATCGCAACGCACTCCAGCGGCAGTTGTCGGCCGTATCTGGCCCGTAAATAACATTGTTTACTAATTGGACGGGCGTAAAATTCCCATATTAGTTCCATTAAAACGTAATTTTTTCCCTTGTCTGTATGCTAGTCAGGTTGTTCCGTCTGTAGTATATATAAAAAAAACTTCAATACCCGTGAAAATAAGGCAAAACGGAAAGTAACATCTCCAGTCAGTAAGGACATCGGCTTATAAAAGTTCCATTACAAATAGTGCCACACAAATTTACAGTAGTTCTCCACATGAGATAAAATTATTTAATCATTCTCCCTTTTCAGTAAAGCTTTAAGGTCATTCTTATTTGATCACTGTTTGTACTCAGTAGCAGAATCTTTACATGAGAATTACAAAACCTAAAAGAAAGAAGGGCAAAATATCTTATTGCAACTAGTGCAAGGTGCCCTTTAGATTAAGCAAATCGAACACACTCATCCCTCAAAAAAGGGCTCTTATATTTACATAACATCGAATATTATAGTATATACTTAAATTAAACTAATAAGAATGTATCAGAACCTATTAAAAGAGCGAAGGTCAGAAGAAAAAAATATTTAGGTGTAGTGGGATGCGAATCACCAGCACTACCGTGACGACGGCTGTTTAAGAACTATATCTAGCTTAATACTATACCATGAAAGTTTTATTATAGCTATATTACTGATTGAAATTTGACTATAACAAATTGTACCAAGAACAATGCGGCTTTAATGGATCCTCAACATGCTGTTGATTTCAGATGGGCTACTCTCATAATAGTCGAGCTACAGTACTGCTTTTCCCACTAATATGACGTTTTTTGTCATTTTATTACAACAAATCACTCAATTAAAGGAATGTTTTTGAGAGCTCCCCAGTTTGCTGGTGCTCAGAAATGGCGTATATACATACTAGCCTTAACTGAAAACAAATGTGGCAATATGGCGCCTCACAACTCTGCACCGAAGGGAGATGGCATGCGTGTGACGTAGGTGACGTTCTGCCATCTCATTGGTCAACGTTCAATCGCACTCTCAGAATATCTGACATGCTAGATATTGATCTGCACGTTCGGAAGGTCTTCCCAATGTGCTGTTCCACGCTATGACGTCAGAAACTCCGCACGTTCAACGCTCAACGTTCGGATGCGCGGTCCGTGTGCCGGGGGCTTCAGGAGGTGACAGCGAGCTTGGGCGGCCTGTGGAATGTGCGGCGCGCCAGGACTGCTGTTCTTTGGAATCACGTGCCCCAGCTGTCTATCAGTCCCAGCGGTTTGGCAGAACAGCTCCGACAACTGTGTGTGACGTAGTCGGAGGCGTGCGTTAGCCCTGGCTGAAAAGACATCGTTTATAGGCCTAATTCTTGAAGTACTCGAAGTGACGATGTATATGAGGGAATCATTTTAGCTCACCCACGCTATCTACATTCAAGGATGCTTAAAGGCTCTGCATAAAGTGTGGGTCACAAAGTGCGATTATTTGCGTATGACTGATTTGTTGAGTTCTTAACGTGGTTATTTTCCTGACAGAGTCTTTCTGATGCATTGATGTGAATTATTACTTTTCTAGGTTGAGAACTGCTGCATTTTAAAGGCTTCGTTAAATTCATTTCTCATGCTTATGAGAATAATCCTGATTTGAGGACCGAGTAATTTTGTGACTTATTGGTTAGTTTCTTGTTATTTTTGCTTAATGATTAATTTTCTGCTGCATGTGTGTTTTTTCAGCTATTTGTGCGTCCTAAGAAAGTTTATGATTGATACATTGACGAATCGTTCGCATTTGCCGTATCAATGGTTATTAGTTTGTGTATAATAACGGCTAGTGTATTTATTCTGATGCATCAGTCTTTTGAGTCTAGTCTTTATTTACAAAATGTGGTATTTTATTGCTGTTTCCTTAAGATCGTCTCAACTTGGTGTATATTAATAAATATGTTTCAAAACTCACGTTCAGTCAACGGCTCCGTGCCTTTATATTCACCTTCCTGTTATAACTCTCCGTTCGCTTATCGTCTTCAACAAGAACACGTCACTACATTACACACATAATTACAGTCATCTACGCTTAACAGATACACTTATAAACACACAACTCTAATACTTTGCAAAGAAAAAATGCGTCTGCGCGGGGAGGATAGCAAAAATTTTTGCAGTTGGGCAACTGAACCTGCCCTTCGGTGTCTCCCAGCCATTCATACCATACGCTTTACTTTTATTATTACGTTATACTTAACGACGAATGTTCAACACAAAAATGATAACATCGGTTGTGCCCCAAGGAAGAGTATAAAACCTCTAATGTTCTCTACCTGCATAAATAATTTATCAGGTAGGATCAGTAGCAATACCAGATTATCCGCTGGACACGCTGTAGTCTGCGAGATTGTACCGCCCTTGGGATGTGGTAAGGAATTGCAGGAATATCAGCACAGAGTGATTGCGTGATAATAAGGTAAACTCTAGGCAATACCTATAGCAAACACGAAGAACGTGATAGTATCTGATTACACGAATAGTGTCCAGCATTTTGAGAATGTCACATCGTTTGAATATTTAGCATCAGTACTAAGAAGTTATATGGAATGGGACCAAATGGTTCAAATGGTTCTGAGCACTATGGGACTTAACATCTGAGGTCATCAGTCCCCTAGAACTTAGAACTACTTAAACCTAACTAACCTAAGGACATCACACACATCCATGCCCGAGGCAGGTTTCGAACCTGTGACCGTAGTAGTCACGCGGTTCCGGACTGATGCGCCTAGAACCACTTGGCCACCGCGGCCGGCGGAATGGGACCAAAATGTAAAATCAGTGTTAGGGAAGGCTACCGAAAGACTTACACTTGTAGGAAGAGTCCTGGAAAGGTTTCCTCGTTTGTAAAGGAAGGGCCCTAGTGAGACAAATTCCAGAGTATTGTTCCAGCGTTTGGAGTGTTTAACAAGTACCCATGATTCTAGACATTGAAAGTATTCAGAGACGCGATGCTAGGATCGGAACAGGATAGCACACTCCAACGAAAATGTAACAGAGACGATGGAGGAACTTAGGTGCGAATCTTTGGAACGAAGGCGTCGTCGGTCTCACGCAATACTATTTGATAAATTTAATCAATTATTTGTCGATGAAGACAGTCCGGTAAGTCTGCCACCATCATCGTACATCACACACAGAGATCATGAGAATAAGACAAGAGAAGTCAGGGTGCCTACGGAGGCACGTACTCAGTCACTCAGCCCTCGCTCAGTAAGTAATTGGAACAGGACAAAAAACAGATCATACTGGTACGAAGTTCTCTCAGAAAGCAAATGTATAGCAAAAGAACACTCAGTAAATATCATAAATTTGCAAATTATTACAAATAAAACTGTCTATATCTATCATATAAGTTCTTTTGATTTATTAGCTGGGATCAGCACAACATTATTACTCGTATCTATGCATATCTATTCATCTTTTATTTCCATAGCCACGAGGTGCATCCTGAAATCCCACTGAAGATTGCTTTTCTAGTTGTGGTACTTCTCTTAAGGTTTAAGGCCAGTTATCACGTTCACAGCTAATTAATGACATACATTAAAAGTAGCGAAATAAAACTGCTAGGCCTTATAAGCAGATACAATATGCCCCTTCCATTATACGTTCTCTGTCATAAACATAATTTTTACAAAGCGTTCATAATAATTAAGTGCTAGCAATAAAATGATGCCTTTGAGAGAGTCGTTACATCCAGATAGGATGCGTGTCTCGAAAACTACGCTACCCTTGAAAGACATACAGAAGTAACACGAGTTACTGTTTCGTATCCAATTCAGAGGTTTAATTATGTTCTCTGTTCACCCCTCGCTGACTACATATGATGAATTAACGGAGATAATGGCTTACGCGCAGTTGACGTTTGGTCGTTAGGGAGTGAGTGAGAGATACGAAGGAAACTAGCTTGTCTATTGAAATAGTAATCACAGGAACCTAGTGAAGCAATTTTGAAAAACATAGAGTAGGGTGAACAAAATCAGGATCGTGAAAACTTCCTTTAGTATTTTAAAACATTCTAATCGATATGTCATGTCTCAACATGGTTTTTATACGGATTTTCTTTGGAGAAAACTTCTGTATTGCAACTCAGCAGTCTATTTTATGAAAAAAAACACTCTCTTATAGCCTCATTTGAAAGGACACAGTATACGTAAATGAGCTCTGGTGGTGTTCCACGGCACGGCTTTTGTCACTACGGTAGGGATAGAGTTCCAAAACGTGTATCCTCTCGTTCTTTCTTAATGGAATGAAGTTGTATTTCCTTCCCTATAGTTCACACTTTCTCTCAAATTTTAAGTTATTTCATCATTAACAAGTGTTATGATTGTGCAGGCCTGTGTATACCACAAAAAGCCAAATGACTTCTAGAGGCACAGAAAATACAGGGGCAATCGTGGACGTACTCCGCTATGGAATATGTTTATACATCATGCAGTTACTGTAAAGCATCTAAAAGTTTATTGTATTTGTAAAAGTCCATATTTGCACATTATTCTTTTGTGATAGCTAGACCAGAAACAGCTGGGTTTAAAGTACTGAATTACAGAATTTGGTACCGAAACACCAAAGAAAATCCATTCGTGCTTTAATATCTGATTTGCAGAAAGCCGAGTAATGAGATTATTACAGTTCATTTTCAGATGTTTTCCGTGTCAAGAAATCACCCAATTGCCGAAAGATATTTAGCCATTGGTGTGGATAGAAAGAACTTTCATAAGTATAATGTACATTTTGTTCGGGAGCGAAAAAGTTTCCTGCCATGAGGGCCTAATGTTATAACAGACGGCCGGTCGAGTGGCCGTGCGGTTCTAGGCGCTACAGTCTGGAGCCAAGCGACCGCTGCGTTACATTAGTTGCCTTATAGTCAAGTTCAAACAAAACAGAAGTTGGCGTATTCAAATTACGCCCGTTTTAAATTATAGCGTTCGTTAATTCCTCAATGGTAAGAAGCGATACGAATAGATGCTATCATCCAGTATCAACATTTGCTGTGCTAAACGTGATCCAAGGCGTTGTGAGTCATCGTTTTATCTAATACAACTGTGAATGAGGGCGTGGTGTCATATGCTGGAAAGGTGATAAAAAGCGTCCCATTGTATGCACGATTGTTTCATCCAATTTTTTTATGTTCTGATGTGATAAACTCTCCATCTCAGAGAAGCACTCACATATAACATTAATTATTTGTCGGATGTATTCCAATCTGCCTTCCTCTGTAATTTTTGCTCTCCGCAGTTATCTCTAGTTTATAAAACTTGTCTCTGATGTCTTAACAAATGTTTATCACACAGTTCCATTCTTCCATTCAGTGTTTTCTTCGGCTATTCTGCGGAGAACTTCCTCCTTTCCTATCATGTCGGACCACAAAATTTTCTGCAGTCTTTTGTAACACCACATCTCAAACGTTTCGATTATCTCTTTTTATGGTTTTCCGATCGCCCCTTATTTCAGTGCCATACGAACGAACTCAACAATTTCTTCTTCAAATTGAGTCCTACTTTTGATATTAGGATACTTCATGTAGCGAGGAATGCCTCTCTGGCTGTGCTAGTCTGGTTCATATATGATGGAAGGAAGATCAGGGTTATTAGAGACGAGCACAAGGTCGTATTGTTTCAAGAATGGGGAAGGCAATCCGCCGTATCTGCCGTGTCCTTTCCAAGAAGCCATCCCGGCACTTGCCTGGCTCGATTTAGAGAAATCACTGAAAACCTCAATCGGGATGGCTG
Source organism: Schistocerca cancellata (assembly GCF_023864275.1). Taxonomy (NCBI): domain Eukaryota; kingdom Metazoa; phylum Arthropoda; class Insecta; order Orthoptera; family Acrididae; genus Schistocerca; species Schistocerca cancellata. Next base: position 487,159,643 of record NC_064628.1, read on the forward strand.
TCGTCCTCCCGAATGCGAATTCAATGTAATTAAAACTGCGCCACCCCTCTCGGTGGTTCAAATATCGTCCTTGTGTTATATGGTTTCCAAGGTGGGAGAAGTCCTTCACTTAGTCTACTCCCTCCTGGTCCTCAAAGTGCATCGTAAGTCGAACTCATCAGTTTCGTCTTTTTTCAGTATACCTTCATCCATATTCTACGCTCGTTAGACTGAGCATTCCATTCAACAGATCCTGTAATTCTTCCTCACTCATGCTGTGAACAGCAATGAATTCAACGATTTTTATCATTGATATCGTTGCAGCCTGAATGTTAATATTATTCCAGTACTTTTTTTTTACATGTTTGATTTCTTCTTCGAAGTACGGTAAGGAAGAAAGGCTGCAACTTTCCTTAAGTACTTCTTAATCTGAGCACTTTATTCTTGGTCTTGATTACCGTACAGGAGGCGAAGCAATAATATTGACAAATATTAAGCAAGTCTTCCTTACCAATCGGATGCAAAAATACATGCGGTGAGGCTCGAAACACAAAAGAATAAAAAGAATAAAAAATTTCTTCAGGAAATGTACTGGCGTGGGAAAGTGCCTTTGCAATCGAAAATGTGAGGCATTAGAAGTCACAACTTTTAAAATAATTTCGGACAACAACCCATTATCACATCTAAGGTACTGCGTCTCTGATAAACGTTTTGAGTGAAATGGAGAGATTATGGCAGAAATTAGAGGCATAATCCCACGACGTGATAATGCCATTCGACCGAGTTAAACAGCTAGCGCAAGATTAATCTCTGTTTTGCCTCTACGTTCTTACTGAAACTTGCTAGGGGTGTCAGTCATGTGATAAAAGACAGTTGAGCGATCCTCCGCAACAGTGTAAGTGAGGAAGGTAGATGAGGGTTCAGCGTTCCGTCGATGATTAGGTCGCTAGGGACGGAGCACTAGCTCGGATTGAGTAAGGCTGAGAAGAAAACGGCTCGTGCACTTTCTAGGGAACTTTTCGGCATCTGCCTTGAGAGATTTAAGGAAGTCACGGAAAATCTAAATCTGATAGCGTGACAATGATCTGAACCTTCATCCCCCTGAATACCATTTCAGAGTCTCAGCTCTTGAGCAAAGAAAAATGTGTAGCGCTCTACTTTGCATTCAGATCTCCAGTTCGTGAAATCTATACTATTATATAAAGACAAGTTGTAGTTTAACGTTATTACCAAAAATGCCGACAGTTCTTTACCGATTTACTTGAGATTTTTGCACGATACTCTAATAAACGTTCGAACGACTATACGCTACGTGTTTTTAAATATATGTGGTATGTATCTTCATGGGAAAGGTTGTTAACAAAATCCTGTAAAATTAATTAAAATTTTTACACGGTATTCTAATAAACGTACATACGCAGCATTTTGACAATATATGTGGTATATAAATATGTACATGGTATATAAAAGAGAAATGTTGTTATCAAAATTCTCTTGACCTATTTACTTCAGCCTTATATACTATACTTTAATACACGTTCGTACAAACGTACGCTGCATTATCTTAATTACATTTGGTAAACAAATACATATATTTGAACAGTAATGTACAGATGTTCCGTTAAAACCGACTGCGAGGAAGAATCCGAAACCACACATTTTCACAGCACAGTACAATACTTTATTTCTCAAATTCAGTTTTAACTTACATTAGACGAATTGTTTCTTCCACATATATTCTTTCTCCTTATGAATAATTTTAAACGATAAAGCACACGCAACAGTGTGCTGTTTTGTTTTCTTCGTTGCAGTCAGTTTTAAGTGGAAAGAGAAACATTGTATTTATGGCTTATCGTCTTATTAGAGTAGTACTGTATTATGGAATTTGAGTCATCAGAAACTCTGCAGTCGAACACATTAAAACTACGAGAAATACTGTCCTTGAAACAACTATCCTCACCGATCCAGCAGCTTCCCAAGTCTTTCCCGTACCCATCACATAACTGACACTAACCGGGGAGAGGATATGAGAGGGCATGGACAGAGAGAAGAGGGAGAGAAAATGGATAGAGAGAGCGGAGAGGAGGAGATGGAGAGATATTTGTGGTGGTGGGGGGGGATGAGAAGACGGAGAGAGGGGGCCTAAGAGGAGATGATCAAAGAGTGGGTGGGGGAGGTGAAAGAGAAGTAGATGGACAACGAGAGTGGGGGGGGGGGGAAGACAGAGACAGGGAGAAGGATGAGATTAGGACTTACGTACAATATCCATACATATATTTCAATTCCGCACGTTTGCCAAGTTCGTTAGTCTTTAACAAATTCTATGCAGTTATAAAAATTAGGAAATCAGTTGGCCGCGCGGGATTAGCTGAGCGGTCTGATGCGCTGCAGTCATGGACTGTGCGGCTGGTCACGGCGGAGGTTCGAGTCCTCCCTCGGGCATGGGTGTGTGTGTTTGTTCTTACGATAATTTAGGTTAAGTAGTGTGTAAGCTTAGGCACTGATGACCTTCACAGTTAAGTCCCATAAGATTTCACACACATTTGAACATTTGAGGAAATCAGTTCGGTGCTTTCCGACTGACAAAAGTTAGTACTGTGTCAGTAAATCGAAGTTTGCAACTGTGTATGAGCCGAGTGACTGCACCGCGCCGCATTGCTTCTCGGGAAGTGCAGCCACGAAGGGTCCGGCCAAGGAATGTTGCCGTGTGGGACCCTGTGCTCTGCCCCTGCCGGACTCGAATCCACGCGCGCGTCGTCGCCGACGTTTGTCATTACAGCCAGCATTGTAAACGTAAATAACCCCACACAAAACACGACCGACCTGCTATCTCACAGCAAGGCGCAGGGAGACACTGGGAGGGGAGGAGAAGAGGAGGCAGAAAAAAATTTACTACCACTGCGGTCCTCTTTTACTTCATCCTCACCAAACACGAATAAACTATTTTCATTTCAGCAGCTCATACCTTTTGTTGCTCGCTACGTGTTGTTGACACTTATTTATATTACCGCGAGCTTTTGATATAAAAATCGCCTTTGTCCGCCGCGCGGGTCGGCCCTTAACGCCCTGCTCCGGAGAGGGGCGCTGGCGCGGCGTGCCGGCGCGGCTGTGACCGCGGCTGCCGTTACCTTCCCCGCTGACATAAATTCCGGCCGGTGACTCGGAACGATCGCGTCCAGGGCAAGAAGCGAGGCCCGGCTCCCTCTCGCTCCCAACCGTCTCTCGGCGCTACACTCCTTTATCCCGCGCCTCGGGAACTGCCGCCGCTGATGCGCTTAATGGTACGGAAATAAATTATTAGGTACTTTCGGCCGTAATTAGTGGCGACACGTTCCTCTTAACGACGCTCACTAGTGCCAGTTTCGAGGTATTACATTAAACACAACAAGTGAGTCTTCTGGCGAGGTTCTTTATCTGACGTCAACAAACGCACCGAGGAAGTTTTCGTGGAGTGGTGGTACATTGTCTGCCGGTGGCATCTCAGTTTCCGCATAACGGTCGCACAAGTTCCCGAGGTGTCGTCTGTGTGTCTCTCCGAGACGTGATACCGCATAGTAGTTGGTAAACCACTTCACTCGGTCACACGGCCGTACCGAGCCCCGCGAGAAAGACAGGCCGTGACGCGTACGTCACATCACGTGACGCTGCAGGTCTTAACGAGTGCCGGCAACCGTCTCCGGGTAGGACCGAGTAACTCTTACAGACGAGTTTAATAATTCTTGATTGCGTGTTTAAATGCATGCAAGTCCTCGATAGCACACGAAAAACTTAGGACCTTTATTGGATACCTTTTCAATTATACATTGATTTCCCGTGGTCCCTGCACCGAGCCGAGAGTTCACGGAGTGTGGCGGACAAGCCGACTACTGTTACGTCACAAGTTTGCTGCAGGGACTATATTTTATGTGGACCCCGGGCCACACAGTGTGATGTTATGCTTCGCAGTATTGTAAGGGGAAATGGTTGAATAGACCATAGGCTAGTGTGGTTCAAATGGCTCTGAGCACTATGGGACAACATCCGAGGTCATCAGTCCCGTAGACTTAAAACTACTTAATCTACTTAGCTAACCAAATGACATCACACACAGCCGTGCCCGAGGCAGGATTAGAACTTGCGACCGTAGCAGCAGCGCGGTTCTGGACTGAAGCGCCTAGAACCGCTCGGCCACAGTGGCCGGCTATAAGCTAGTAGCAGGTAGCGTTTGCTAAATAAATTTGGGGTCATCGGTCTCATCGGATTAGGAAAGGATGGGGAAGGAAGTCGGCCGTGCCCTTTCAGAGGAACCATCCCGGCATTTGCCTGGAGTTTGTTAGGGAAATCACGGAAAACCTAAATCAGGATGGCCGGACGCGGGATTGAACCGTCGTCCTTCCGAATGCGAGTCCAGTGTCTAACCACTGTGCCACCTCGCTCGGTGTTGGATTATGTGTAATTATTAATGGCAATGGATTTGAATAAACACGGTATGGTGACTAATGGACAGGCAGAGATTAGTGAAGAATTAGGCACAGCAGATAACGCTTGTGTAAAATATAAGTCCAGTGCGGGTGGAGCAGCACAGAACAATTTATGTATATTTCATTGGGTCGTTAGCTGTCTGCTTTGCTGGCACTGGGACCTATGATCGAGGTGCACTTAATGAACTCCTGTCAAAAGTGGCAGGCCTCTATACCAGATACTCCTACGATCTTGATTCTCCCACCAGAATTCGGTTTTCTCTCATGAACTGTGAGCACAGGACACTGGTAGCTCACATTGGCAACCAGTGATGGTTCGTTTCTGAATAGCAGTGAAGTAACTACAGTATTAGACCGTATCACAGTGCTGTAAGTCGAAGGCATATTCTTAAATTACAATTTTCCACAACATGTTACACTTGTTCAGATACAGGGTGTTTCAAAAATGACCGGTATATTTGAAACGGCAATAAAAACTAAACGAGCAGCGATAGAAATACACCGTTTGTTGCAATATGCTTGGGACAACAGTACATTTTCAGGCGGACAAACTTTCGAAATTACAGTAGTTACAATTTTCAACAACAGATGGCGCTGCAAGTGATGTGAAAGATATAGAAGACAACGCAGTCTGTGGGTGCGCCATTCTGTACGTCGTCTTTCTGCTGTAAGCGTGTGCTGTTCACAACGTGCAACTGTGCTGTAGACAACATGGTTTATTCCTTAGAACAGAGGATTTTTCTGGTGTTGGAATTCCACCGCCTAGAACACAATGTTGTTGCAACAAGACGAAGTTTTCAACGGAGGTTTAATGTAAGCAAAGGACCGAAAAGCGATACAATAAAGGATCTGTTTGAAAAATTTCAACGGACTGGGAACTTGACGGATGAACGTGCTGGAAAGGTAGGGCGACCGCGAACGGTAACCACAGAGGGCAACGCGCAGCTAGTGCAGCAGGTGATCCAACAGCGGCCTCGGGTTTCCGTTCGCCGTGTCGCAGCTGCGGTCCAAATGACGCCAACGTCCACGTATCGTCTCATGCGCCAGAGTTTACACCTCTATCCATACAAAATTCAAACGCGGCAACCCCTCAGCGCCACTACCATTGCTGCACGAGAGACATTCGCTAACGATATAGTGCACAGGATTGATGACGGCGATATGCATGTGGGCAGCATTTGGTTTACTGACGAAGCTTATTTTTACCTGGACGGCTTCGTCAATAAACAGAACTGGCGCATATGGGGAACCGAAAAGCCCCATGTTGCAGTCCCATCGTCCCTGCATCCTCAAAAAGTACTGGTCTGGGCCGCCATTTCTTCCAAAGGAATCATTGGCCCATTTTTCAGATCCGAAACGATTACTGCATCACGCTATCTGGACATTCTTCGTGAATTTGTGGCGGTACAAACTGCCTTAGACGACACTGCGAACACCTCGTGGTTTATGCAAGATGGTGCCCGGCCACATCGCACGGCCGACATCTTTAATTTCCTGAATGAATATTTCGATGATCGTGTGATTGCTTTGGGCTATCCGAAACATACAGGAGGCGGCGTGGATTGGCCTCCCTATTCACCAGACATGAACCCCTGTGACTTCTTTCTGTGGGGACACTTGAAAGACCAGGTGTTCCGCCAGAATCCAGAAACAATTGAACAGCTGAAGCAGTACATCTCATCTGCATGTGAAGCCAATCCGCCAGATACGTTGTCAAAGGTTTCGGGTAATTTCATTCAGAGACTACGCCATATTATTGCTACGCATGGTGGATATGTGGAAAATATCGTACTATAGAGTTTCCCAGACCGCAGCGCCATCTGTTGTTGAAAATTGTAACTACTGTAATTTCGAAAGTTTGTCTGCCTGAAAATGTGCTGTTGTCCCAAGCATATTGCAACAAACGGTGTATTTCTATCGCTGCTCGTTTAGTTTTTATTGCCGTTTCAAATATACCGGTCATTTTTGAAACACCCGTATGTAAAACTAAAAAGAAACCTCCAGCTTTCAGTTTAAATGCGGCAAATGTTTGCGAAAGTCATCCATTTTATTCAATTTAATTTGTTATTAATGCTAATATTATGCAACGCTGCAAACAATTATGACACACATTGACAGTTTTCCAACTCTTTCAAAAATTGTTGTAGAAGCTACACATATGGAGTACTTGGAATGGTTATCGTAACAGATCTGAGATACTAGGTATGGACCCGTACTGAAACGCCATACCAGTCCGCATTATAGCCTCCACGGTTGGCAATGGAGACATCGACTCTGCCAAGCAGTCGATCGTAAAGGCGACGAATATTTTCTTTGTATACTTTTTCCACACCTGCTCGATCTGTTCGAGTAGCTCTCTGAACGTTGTGGTTGGACGAACAGCACGCGTCACATGTCGTCCCATCATGTCTGCGCGACTGCAGACAAATCCAGTGATCGTGCTGGTCATGGAAGTTGCTGCACGTCTTGCAGAGAACGTTGAGTTTCACGGTAAGTGTGTGGGCGTGTATTATCGCAATGAAACAGCACATCACCTTCCCTTGCCTGAATGCCAGAAGAACAGGTCGAACCAAATTACGTAGAATTGAGCATAGGTCAGCGTTCCCTCCACAAACACCAAATGTGAACGAGCTTTGTGGTTTACCGCACTCCATGCAACGAGTCGGACCGATGTGCTTTGGACGAATGTACTGTTCGATTGCTCACATGGTCTACGTCGTACGTGTGAATGGCCTTCACCTGCGCGCAGGAAGATTCTGCATTCATCGCTGAAGACCACAGCGCGCCATTCTGTCCTCCAGCTGATGCTCCGACGGCACCAGTCTAGCTGAGCACGTCGATGCTATGCCATGAATTTAAGAGGGGCTACAGGTGTGGGTTTCCCATAGTCCAACTGCCAGAAACGAGATCGCAACAGTTCATGTTGACACCTGTGGGGCCACATTTGATCTTATCTGACATTTGCTCTTATATGTAATGTGGAAGCTGCACGATTTGCCACTTTCGATCTTACAGTACGAGGGAGCTGGTGGGCGTACATGCTGCTTGGATGTTCAGAACTTATCTACGAGCGTGAGAATGTTCACATATCCGCTGTTGCCAACATCGCTGCACAAAGATGTGGTACGTCCTACATCTGGGGCATTTCATCGAAACGACAGTGCCACCACTCGAAAGGCCACTCTCGAAGGATAAGTGCGTCTCTGTGGCACGGTGCTTGCTTGCTCTACACGTCTGCGCGACACTAGGCCTTATGGCCACGGGAGTTCCCTTTTAAAGGATAGAAACAGGTGACGCTCTGGTAGCTACGGCACTACGCTACCTGCTAGCGGATAAGGTTTAGACCATTACCAGCATGTCTACCATACCTCAGGTGGCATATACTATCATGAGATAAAAATCGACATCTCTTTAGGGGTTCTAGTTTCTTTTTTTTTTGGAGGGGCGGGGGGCACTGTTTTTGAATATATTTCAGAGTTTTATTCTCTTGTCAGAGTTTAATTCTCTTGTTAATTAACGGAATATTAAAAACAGTAGCTGAAATAATATTGTTGTTAAACGTAGAGATAGTTGTATAAATACACTAGATGGGAGAAAAGTGCAACACTGCGATATACCACAGATTTTCCAGGAAGCGATATTGATTATTCTCACTAAGAAAAATAATTACGTACTTTGTAATTACAGGAAAACATATACAGTTTTAGCACTTGAAGTGGCAGAAATTGATTTGACACAGGTGAAAGATACCACAGGTTCTGGAGATCCTTTTTTGGCTGATGTACTTGCAGATTTCTTCCTCAACGGGAGTCTGAAAACCTTGTATTAATTTGAGAATTTAAATGCAGGGGAAATTATTAAGCAGATTGGTTGTACAGTCCCGCCTTACGCTCCAGATGGTGCCGGGAAGTTCCTAGAGAAGTTACTTCTTTAAACTGTGATCTAAGTACGATACTTAATTTTGTTGTGATCTAGATTTAAATAAAGCATTACAAAATAGTTAGCCAAAAAGGAAAGGTAGCAGAGTGGTAAGGCACTGGACTCGTCTACGGCAGGACGACGATTTCAACTTTCATCCAGTTGTCCATATTTAGGTTTTCCCTGATTTCATATTAGCACTGAAGGCAAAGGCAAGGATGGTTTCTTGAAAAGGTCACGCCTCGATTCCTTCTGCATTTTTCCACAGTTAGGGGACATACTCCTTCTCTTATGAACTCGTCGACGACGAGATGTTTAACCCAAATTTTCATACTTTCAGTCCCTTTCAAACTCAGAAGAATTTTATGATCCCTGATACTTTGGAATCGATAAGACGACAGAGTGATGTTAAGTCCAGTTCGTAGAGACAAGTACACTTATGTACTCCTCGAACTGATTGTGGTAATTAATAAGAAATTATAGGGATACGAAGTGTGACTATAAAGTTTACTTCAGTCAATGATCACGATCATTGTTTAATGGCTATACCGGTTTGACATGACTAGTCATTATTAATAGCCCATAAATATTCATTGACCGATGGCTGTGTCACACCATGCTATGTGTCAACATTTCCTTGCGTCTCCTACTGCAGGAGGAGGGGGTAAATTTATATATATATATATATATATAACTGATATAATTCCACTTGTGCTGTGTTATACTAGAGAAGTAGACAGTTTCTCTTGCGTGGTCAATCATCTCTATGACAAAGATAGAGGGTGATAATTTCATGAAAATCATCTGACCAATGTAACGTTTCGCAACGAACGAAGGACAACAAGAGTAATAATAACGAATCGGGAGTCTCAGGTCAGTAAAATAGGTGAAGGAACTACATCAAACAGAACCTCATAAAAAATATTGCCAATACTTAATTTTACGTCACTCCAGACTATGTTGAAATAATGTTACTTAAGTGAAACTAAGGAAAATGCATTTGCTGCCGAGTGGAGCAGAATTTCACGCCCCTAGGTAAATTATGTAACCGAACTACAATGCCTTACAAGGGTGCCGCGGTATCGTACGTTGGCCTTCATTGGCCTCCTGTGTGTACGCGTCTTTTAGCGTTGTTTCAGGCCTGGTGGTGTATATAAGGGGCATGAAGAGCGTCAGAAGTTGTATGTAGAGTGATCACAGCGGAGAACACGGAGATGCCGTGTACTCGTGTGAATCAGCGCCACCAAAATCTGACCGAGGTTGAAAGGGGCATCGTTGTGGCTCTCCATTAAGCTGTCTGGTCGAATTGTGCGATATCACGATTTGTTATGCTGTATGGGAAAGTGAGGCCTGGGATACTTGTCATCATAGTTCCGGTCGACCACGTCTGACCACCACTAGGAAGGATCGCCGTAGCACATCGTGACCCCTTCACGTCGCGTCGGTCACTCGAGAACAAGTAGTGGACTCCTTGCAACATTCTGTGTTATCCCGCTATACAGACAGGAGTATAGTAGCAGCCGGAATTGGGAATTACCTTCCAATGGGTTGGCTGTCAACACCACAACACAAACGGCTGCGTTTGGAGTGATGCTGTGACCAGGATGAAGGCCGGCTGATGAAGGCCTTCACGGTTCTGCATGAACGTGGATGACCACCGTCAGTGAGTATGGCGGTTATCTGTGGTGAGTGAACGGCTACCAGTGCAGAGGGACAGACGCGTTACTCTTGGCTTCATGGTGCGGGCAGCCATTGGGTTTCACTTCAGGTCGGGGCTGGTAGTAACTGAGGGAATTTTGGCGGCACAACAGTAAGTTACTGATATCCTGCGTCCTCGTGTGACTGTATCTTAATGCCATTTTTCAAAAGGTAATACTTGTCCACACTGCCTATGTGATGCTGAGGCAGTGCCGTGACCAGAAAGATCCCCAAAACTGTCAACAGCAGAACATGTTTGGGATCAGCTCGTATGTCATGTCCCATTGCGGTGTCTAGGATATCAGGGACCAGTTATAACAGCCAGCTTACTTCAGGAGAGAATACAATGGCGTTATGATGCATTACCAACCCAATCGGTGCGTGCATAGAGGTCTGAGGAGGATCAATCCGATACTGATGAGTGGTCTCATAATGCCAAGTTTAGCCGGCCGCTGTGTCCGAGCGGTTCTAGGCACTTCAGTCCGGAATAACTCTACTGCTATGGTCGCAGGTTCGAATCCTGCCTCGAGCATGGATGTGTGTGATGTCCTTAGGTTAGTTAGGTTTAAGTAGTTCTACGTCTATGGGACTGATGACCTCAGATGTTTAGTGCTTAGAGCCATTTGAACCATTTGAATGCCAAGTTCTTTGTAAATTTGACTCGATTTTATAATCACTGAAATAGCATCGCGTACCCTCCCAACCAGTGAAGTTTCGATTCGTTTCCTCCTTTCTTTCTGGGCCCTTTGTAACATCACAACTCAGACACTACCGAACTGTTTACTGATCTCATTTTTTTTTTTTGTGCTTTATGTTTATTCAGTATTCTATCGTTGAGTTCTTGTAAATGTTGTTGGTTTGAATCAATAACACAAAATTGTATACTCCTTTCTTTGTAAAAACTTTGATGTCTCGATAAAATGTATTGTTTTTATTAGTTAAATTCTTTGCCTCATTTGGAGGGAACAAAACGTAATGTATATAACTGTAAGTTCTGTGTGAATAATTTTTTTGTAGTTTTACCAATATGTGTAACTGATATATGTTATTTAATATGTTTGGTTGTTGTTATGTAATTACTGATCCTCACTTAGGGTTCTTAGTTATTTTGTGTGTAAAAGGTGGTGTGATTCCCCTCGGGAACGGAACTGTGTAGGGCGCGCAAAATGTGGTTGGCGTGGATAGAAAGGTGGAACAAAGAGTCAGTCGGGTATTAGCTACTGAACCACCAACAGCTCACGAAAAGGTTGTGCATTGTGCTGGTGCCGAGAGGGGCTTTTTGTGCCGTTTTCCAATGTGCCAAAGCCTCGGATGGATGCAGTAAATAGCTGGAATAATGCTGAAATTGATATCTATCTTCACCACCAAGAAATGACAGAGTCCAACAATTCTACCTGCAAATCCACCTACCAACATGCACTCACCACCACATTGCGCAATCACTGTAATGGAACAGACGAACTGTAGTAATGCACAGTGGTGGATCAGCTCATTGGATGTTATAGTGTGATCAAATATAAGGTAAATTACACCTGAATTCTTGTACATACCATGATTTATCCTCAGTTACATATCCACTTAGGGTCCCTCCCATGCTAAAGTGATTACCGAGTGTCCTTTATTGAAAGCACATTAAAGTTAATGAGGCAAAAGAGTGTGCTAAAATTAATATTGTTTGTTGAAAGGATCTTACAAATATCTCAATTCTCTGTTTCACTGCAGTAAAATTTCAGACCTGCAACTGTTGAGAGTTACCTGTTCATGCTTGCTAAGTGCTTGTTTCACTAAGTGCCTTTAGTTTGCTCTACTACAGTGGTCAAGATTAAGACAGCCCCCTCCATTGAAAGTAGTCCAAATGCAGAAAGTTATTAATTATAGAACGTTTCAATTACTCTTGCTATTCCTGTCAAGCTCCGTACAGTATTGGGTTCCTTTTGTGTATTGAAAGTGCTTATTAATAGTGTAACAGGACCCACAGTTTGTCTATTGTGCTCAACCTAAATAACAATTAACAGAAAAACCACTATCTATGAAAACAGTAACTCCTTTTATTCAAAGGTCAGTGAGAAAGTGTTTGTTAGTGAAATACATTTAACACTCATCCTAAATAAAAAAGTACACTACTGGCCATAAAAATTGCTGCACCAAGAAGAAACTCAGATGATAAACGGGTATTAATTGGACAAATATATTATACTAAAACAGACATGTGATTACAATTTCACACAATTTGGGTGCATAGATCCTGAGACATCAGTACCCAGAACAACCACCTCTGGCCGTAATAACGGCCTTGATACGTCAGGGCATTGAGTCAAACAGAGCTTGGATGGCGTGTACAGGTACAGCTGCCCATGCAGCTTCAACACGATACCACAGTTCATCAAGAGTGGTGACTGGCGTATTGTGACGAGCCAGTTGCTCGGCCAGCACTGACCAGACGTTTTCAATTGGTGAGAGATCTGCAGAATGTGCTGGCTAGGGCAGCAGTCGAACATTTTCTGTATGCAGAAAGGCCCTTACAGGACCTGCAACATGCGGTCGTGCATTATCCTGCTGAAATTTAGGGTTTCGCAGGGATCGAATGAAGGGTGGGGCCACGGGTCGTAACACATCTGAAATGTATCGCCCACTGTTCAAAGTGCCGTCAATGCGAACAAGAGGTGACCGAGACGTGTAACCAATGGCACCCCATACCATCACGCCAGGTGATACGCCAGTATGGCGATGACGAATACATGCTTCCAATGTGGTTTTACCGCGATGTCGCCAAACACGAATGCGACCATCATGATGCTGTAAACAGAACCTGGATTCACCCGAAAAAATGACTTCTGCAATTCGTGCACCCAGGTTCGTCGTTGAGTAGGAGTGAGGCGCTCCTGTCTGTGAAGCAACGTCACGGGTAACCGCAGCCATGGTCTCCGAGCTGATAGTCCATGCTGCTGCAAACGTCGTCGAACTGTTCGTGCAGATGGTTGTTGTCTTGCGAAGGTCCCCATCTGCTGACTGAGGGATCCAGACGTGGGTGCACGATCCGTTACAGCCATGCGGATAATGTTGGAACACGTGAGGCAATACTGACCTTACGACTTATCTTAGAAGAAAGATTAAGGAAAGGCAAACCTACGTTTCTAGCATTTGTAGACTTAGAGAAAGCTTTTGACAATGTTGACTGGAATACTCTCTTTCAAATTCTAAAGATGGCAGGGGTAAAATACAGGGAACGAAAGGCTATTTACAATTTATACAGAAACCAGATGGCAGTTATAAGAGTCGAGGGACATGAAAGGGAAGCAGTGGTTGGGAAGGGAGTAAGACAGGGTTGTAGCCTCTCCCCGATGTTATTCAATCTGTATATTGAGCAAGCAGTAAAGGAAACAAAAGAAAAATTCGGGGTAGGTATTAAAATCCATGGAGAAGAAATAAAATCTTTGAGGTTCGCCGATGACATTGTAATTCTTTCAGAGACAGCAAAAGACTTGGAAGAGCAATTGAACGGAATGGATGGTGTCTTGAAGGGAGGATATAAGATGAACATCAACAAAAACAAAACGAGAATAATGGAATGTAGTCGAATTAAGTCGGGTGATGTTGAGGGTATTAGATTAGGAAATGAGACACTTAAAGTAGTAAAGGAGTTTTGCTATTTGGGGAGCAAAATAACTGATGATGGTCGAAGTAGAGAGGATATAAAATGTAGACTGGCAATGGCAAGGAAAGCGTTTCTGAAGAAGAGAAATTTGTTAACATCGAGTATAGATTTATGTGTCAGGAAGTCATTTCTGAAAGTATTTGTATGGAGTGTAGCCATGTATGGAAGTGAAACATGGACGGTAAATAGTTTGGACAATAAGAGAATAGAAGCTTTCGAAATGTGGTGCTACAGAAGAATGCTGAAGATTAGATGGGTAGATCACATAACTAATGAGGAAGTATTGAATAGGATTGGGGAGAAGAGAAGTTTGTGGCACAACTTGACCAGAAGAAGGGACCGGTTGGTAGGACATGTTCGGAGGCATCAAGGGATCACCAATTTAGTATTGGAGGGCAGCGTGGAGGGTAAAAATCGTAGGGGGAGACCAAGAGATGAATACACTAAGCAGATTCAGAAGGATGTAGGTTGCAGTAGGTACTGGGAGATGAAGAAGCTTGCACAGGATAGAGTAGCATGGAGAGCTGCATCAAACCAGTCTCAGGACTGAAGACCACAACCACAACAACAGGTTCGTCGTTGAGTAGGAGTGAGGCGCTCCTGTCTGTGAAGCAACGTCACGGGTAACCGCAGCCATGGTCTCCGAGCTGATAGTCCATGATGCTGCAAACGTCGTCGAACTGTTCGTGCAGATGGTTGTTGTCTTGCGAAGGTACCCATCTGCTGACTGAGGGATCCAGACGTGGGTGCACGATCCGTTACAACCATGCGGATAAGATGCCTGTCATCTCGACTGCTAGTGATAAGAGGCCTTTGGGATCCAGCACGGCGTTCCGTATTACCCTCCTGGACCCACCGATTCCATATTCTGCTAACAGTCATTGGATCTCGACCAACGCGAGCAGCAATGTCCCGATACGATAAACCGCAATCGCGATAGGCTACAATCCGACCTTTATCACAGTCGGAAACGTTATAGTACGCATATCTCCTTCTTACACGAGGCATCACAACAACGTTTCACCAGGCAACGCCGGTCAACTACTGTTTGTGTATGAGAAATCCGTCGGAAACTTCCCTCATGTCAGCACGTTGTAGGGGTCGCCACCGGCGCCAACCTTGTGTGAATGCTCTGAAAAGCTAATCATTTGCATATCACAGCATCTTCTTCCTGTCGGTTAAATTTCGCGTCTGTAGCACGTCATCTTCGTGGTGTAGCAATTTTAATGGCCAGTAGTGTATTTAGCTGAGAGAGACTTAACCTATGCCCAGTTCATAATTTTGCAGTGAATATTAATAGTAATATTATTGAAACGATTCAGTTTGACTAAGCGCTGAAGGTAGTAGTGTGTATCGTTATCTGTTATATTTATGCAAATAGTTTGTTCTGCTCTAACTGGCAGCTCCAACCTTAACGTTAACATATGCAGGTGCCAGAGTTCATTGCACTCTCGTGTGACAAAGTATAAGCTGTGTTTTCCCATTGAAGTTACTTATTTTCAGTTTCTTGAACAAGAATGTTGCTCATTCTTATGCCTACTTAGGCTGGCGACCGTTTTTATTTTCATTTAGACAGTGTGGATAGGCAAATTATCGTTTGTTAGAGTTTAAATATTTACGTAATTCTGACTTTCACTTTCGAGAGGCCACTTCCGTTAGGTATATCAACTCAACAAAATTCCTTTCAGAGAGTAACTTTATACTAAGAGTTACTTTATACCATAATTGCTTTGACTAATATTTTCATTATACGAACTGCCTCCAGCTTAGAGGTTATGTTATATCTGTAGCAGATGGTAGTATTATACCTTCACTTTTTGGTTTGGCAGAGTATATTCATACAAAAGATAAATCATAATGAGAAAGATTCCAAAAAGATCGAAAATGATTGCCGGAATTTTGTTACGGAGCAATGCTTTACTACGGGGCCGTGCTTGAGGTGGTGTAAAGACACCACTGAACAGAGGATGACATGAAACGAGTGATTTGGAGTAATTATTCACGCTATACTCTGTGGCAATCAGGAGCAAGGGTTTCGGTTCGGCGAATGCCTGAAAACGCTGTCAGCCATCATGTGTAGTGTTACGGTATGGTGGTGTTTCTCGTGGTTGGAATGAGATCCTCGCACTGCGCTTAATAAAACGCTAAATGCGGAAGAATACGAGCACCTTTTACAGGATTGTCTACTGCGTATAGTAGAGGAGCATTTCGGAGACGATGACTGTATCAGCATAAGAATGCGTCCTCCCATAAAATTGCATCTGTCCGCCAATGTTTTGTGGGCAATAACATTTCTGGAATGGACTGGTCTGCTCTGAGTACCGACATGAAATGAACCTGCTGGAACACTTTGGAATGAGTTAAAAGGTCGACCTCGCTCCAGAGCCCACCGTCCAGCATCACTCTCTTACCTCGTCCTGGCTCTTCAGGAAAAATAGGCTGCCATTCTCTGCCATTCCTCCACGGACATTCACTCATTGAGTGTCCCCGTTAGAGTTCAAGATGTGATAAAGGCGATATTGACGTCCACTAACAGATGCACGGATACTTGTGATCGGATACTATACCTCTTTACTGCTGTACTGCATAAAAAACTATTAAAAATCTTTTTTTCTGAAAACTGGTTTTCAACTCATTTACGGTTGTACAATCACAGAAATGAGAAACTCTAATATGAAAGATTATGATTCTGTCTGACGGGCAAAACAGAAAATTTATGGTTCGCAATATTTCAGTAGTTCGATAATGATTTACAGTCAAGACCTTGTCAAAGTTTTCGCCGAGAGTGACAGAGTGAAGGTATCTTCCCATAAGTGCACAAGCACGCTTTTCCTACTCAGAAGAAAGTAACGCGGAAATATTTTTTTCTAATTAAATGGTTACAAAAGATTTATTTTTGAGCTTAAATATCGTTCTATTGTGGGGTCCGTTCTTTGTCAAAACCGCTACGACTCACGATGGTTGCCAACATTGTTATTAAGTTTTGTAATTACTAGAAAGAGAGCATTATTCAAGCTATGCATGACAAATTGCTTATAATTTTTGAACAAACTCTCAAAAGGTATAAGTCAGTGACTTTTCTTAAATTCATTGGTGTCAGATTTACTACTACGTGTACTTTTTTCAGGACACCTGACTCTCCTAAATCCAAAATTTTCGAGGTAATTAAATGATGATAGTCACTTAACGAAAAACCGAGCGAGGTGGTGCAGTGGTTAGACACTGGACTCGCATTCGGGAGGACGACGGTTCAATCCCGCGTCCGGCCATCCTGATTTAGGTTTTCCGTGATTTCCCTAAATCACTCCAGGCAAATGCCGGGATGGTTCCTCTGAAAGGGCACGGCCGACTTCCTTCCCCATCCTTCCCTAATCCGATGAGACCAATGACCACGCTGTCTGGTCTCCTTCTTCAAACAACCAACCAACCAACTTAACGCAAACAGATGCCTAATAAGAAACTGTAGTCTCATGGGAAACAACGTTTTAAAATGCTGACATGTGGTGAAAAAATAATTAAATTTGTAGCTAAAAAATGGATAAACGTCATATAATGTAAAGAAACAGAAAAAAGTAATACATTAGTGAAATGCACGTTATGTGAAGACTAAAAAATATGATGATTATGACGATGGACATAGTGTGCTCAACAACACGATTATTTAATAGCTGTCAGAGCACACGTCTCGTGAGAGAGGATGATGTCTGTCCCCACAGGTGAATTTGCTTATAATGTATCATAATCCATCTATCGATTGTAAAAACCGCCGTCATGTTACATAGACTATGACACGTAAAATCGATTTATAATAACGCTGAACTGCATGGGCGAGCTTGCCACTCAGTGTGCGATGACTTCCCTTCTACAACACTTTAGGGATGTGACACGACATTTCACAGAATTTAGAAATCCATGTTAAACAGATGTCGGCGTTGACGAGCATGGTAGGCAGGTCTGCAGCCAAATTGAGGGTTGGCCTTATGTCAGATACAGGGTGTTCCGAAACTATTAGTTCAAATTAATACAGGAGGTAGAGAACATCAAAACAAATATATTTCCATAAGGAACATACGGTCTCTGAGGTAAAAGTGTAATGTTAAGGAACATTTTGTTAGTGGTGTTGACGCAAGCTGTTGTGTCGGTGTACTGACATTCAGAACCGCTCTGTGTACGGGCGGTTGGCTCTGACGTCTGCTAGCAAACATACCCATTCCTTCACAAGTATCACCGCCTTGTGACAAAATCGGTGACTTCCTTATAATCACACCGATTCAGTCGAAATCATCACCAACTTGTGACAACAACAGAGAACATGGAGCGGTATACGCATACTGAAATGGCTGATATCCATCCGGTATGCGGGTCTGTGAATGGAAATGTGCGAGCTGCAGTGAGAGCGTATCGATAGCACTTTCCCAAACCACCAGATCCACCGTTTCAAGCATTCGAACGTCAGCATCGCCTGCTGTATGAAACAGGCCATGCAAGTATGCATGATACAGGTAGGAATCGAACAGTGTGAACTGCCGAAACGGAAGACGAGATTCTGTGACGCGCTGAAGACACTCTGTCTACTAGTACATTACGTATTGCACACACCCTTGGCATCAGGCATAGCCTTGTGTGGATTGTGTTACGTAACTAGCAGCTACTTCCTTTCATCTTCAGTGCGTGACAAAGCGCTAGCATCTGAAGAAACCCCAACGGGTGCATTTCGGACTGTGGTTTTTACAACTGACTCCTCTGGATACCTTATTTCCGGCCGAGGTCCTGTACACCGACGAGGCGTTCCAGAATCCACAATTTGCATGTTTGGGCGCAGGTGAATCTACAAGGTACTCTATCTAGTGTTCATCAACAACGATTCGATGTTAAAGTGTGGACCGGCATTCTCGGCGATAGGTTCACTAGACCGTACATTTTTCTGTTCCGTCTCAACGGAAGGAGTTATCGCATCTTCGAGCATCATGTTTGAGAATGTACCTCTGAATGTTAGACAAAGGACGTAACTCCAGCACGATGGGGCGCCAAATCATTTCAGTATGCTGTGAGGAATCATCTGAGATTCACCATAGAGAATCGATGGATCAGTCGAGGTGGCCCTGTGGTCTGTGTCTGAATTTCTTCAAAAATGGTTCAAATGGCTCTGAGCACTATGGGACTTAACATATCAGGTCATCAGTCCTCTAGAACTTAGAACTACTTAAACCTAACTAACCTAAGGACACCACACACATCCATGCCCGAGGCAGGATTCGAACCTGCGACAGTAGCGGTCGCGAGGTTCCAGACTAAAGCGCCTAGAACCACTCGGCCACCAGGGGCCGGCATGAATTTCTTCCTATGGGGCATATGAAGCCGCTGGTCTATGAAAACGTTGTGGGAACAAAAGAAGAACACGTCGTTAGAATTTCCGTCGCTGCTGGTACCATTGCGCACATGCCAGGAATCTCCGAACGGGCACAATAGTCAGTGGTCCAACGGTTTACTGCGTGCATACAGGCCAATGGTGGCAGCATTTCTTGTGAATGCGACTATTGTAATTATCATGCTAAACTACCTTCTGTGTAAACCGTCCCTACCATCCGAAATTGCCGTCAGGGACTGCTGTGTACCGTATTAACTTGAACGAACAGTTTCGAAACACCCTGGTAAAACACACGTAACGAGAAGATGCTGGTCCTAATGTGCTGGGAAGAAGCACTTCCTTCAATCGGTATGACTGGCATGAAGTTTTCGATTTCCCACCGACACATGATCCTCCCGTCAGACAAAGGTGATGGCGTGCTAGGAGGCAGCACATTGAACTACAGCAACAACCCTACGTGGTTCTCTGGCTGCTTTGAGGGCTGCGTCGTTTCTCCGCATCCTGGCGTATACCGGTACCTAGTAAAATAGCGTTTCCTGGCCTTGGAGTTGGATCCGCTGTAAGTTTCCGTGGATAATATGAATCATTTTGTCTACTGGACACATTTGGTAGCTCACCGAATGAGTCAGAACAGACGAGAAACTTTGTAATGTGATGCGTTTGTGTCTGCTCCAGTGTCGTGAGGGTGACACGTAACTTAGCATCATAGTTTGTGAAGTATTCCAGAGGGGATACTCGTAAAACACCATCGGGTAAACAGGTGAACAATCGAGTGCAGCCTCTTGGTGGGATCCATCCGTTTACACAAACTGAGTCAGGACGAAAGGTACGTATTTTGAGGGGTGACAACACTAGTGATTATGAAGAAAAAACATCATATCAATGTATGTACCGTTCTTAACAGCTTCCAAGGAAACTAGTGAAAACAGCGGAGAACAGGACAAATGCAGGTGACATTAAATAAAACGATGTGATCAAATGTTTTTTTAAAATGTGTACTTTTCCTCATAAAATATGTCCACCGTCATTGCATTGCTGTTTGCAGCTTTTGTAGACAGCTGCTGTGTTGCTGATCTGTGCTCATTCGTACAATCCGTACTTGAGCACACGCATGTAACATACGAGCGAGAAGTTCCTTCTCTGTGTCTACTCTGTGCTTGTAGATTTCTCTTTTAAGCGAAATCCATAAACAGTAATGTTCAAATGTGTGTGAAATCTTATGGGACTGAACTGCTAAGGTCATCAGTCCCTAAGCTTACACACTACTTAACCTAAATTATCCTAAGGACAAACACAGACACCCATGCCCGAGGGAGGACTCGAACCTCCGCCGGGATCAGCCGCACAGTCCATGACTGCAGCGACTCAGACCGCTCGCCTAATCCCGCGCGGAATAAACGCTAATCTAATGGAGAAAGATCGGGCGGCCTCAGTGACCAAAAACTGACTCTACAGCGGCTGATCCAACGCTAAGGATATGTTTCAGTGAAGCACTGTGCCACTGTCCCTAAGGAATGTGCAGCAACTCCACCGCATTGAAATTAGTTATGATGTCGTGTAGCCAAAGAAGTATTTTGGTAACACATTTTGAAGAAAATCACCGTAGTCTATAGAGACGATTATCTAAAACAACTGAACCTATGAGTAGGTCATCAATACCAAACGTACTGAGAAAATACAACGCTAGTTAGCCTAATGTCACTTTGGTTGTATTCGCATATGAGTGCTGGTGAAAAAAGGACGTGCGACTGACGCCTGTTACTTTCAAACTGCTGTATGTCGGATAGGGTTAACAAAAGAGCATATGTTCATTTAAAGTTTTTTGTTGAGACTCTCCAATACTGTCATCCATCGAAACACATACCTTTTTCCCTGACTCACCCTGTATAACGATAAAACCGAACGTGAAGACTGAGGAGTTAATAAATCGTATGTTTTGCCCAAATGCCGAACCTAATATCAGCTCAGGAAATACTGTATCAAACAGTGCTGTCATCGACTGTTAAGAAATGTCATTTAAGTTGTCAGGGAACAAGCACTTCAGATGAATAACAGCATTTAACCATGGTCCCAGAGCCGTAGTGGATTCTTGTGTCGTTGGTTCTGTCGACCCTATAGGGCGTCAGGGCGGGACGTTGACCCTCGGCGCGATAAAATCGTGTCCCGTTAGAGGGCCAGACAGGCCGCTCCAGTTCCGTCTTAACGACCATCTCCAAGAAAAGATTATTATCCCGCATTAGACGACAAAGATGACTGGTGTATTTAATACCCTCATCGGCATTCTGTGGGCCGGAGCGGCCCACATTGACTGATGGACAAGGAACGGTACCAACTCGGTGCGTTGCCAGCTCTCTAAATTAGGCCGCCGTATGAGGGAAACGGAACAGGTTATAATCGGGAGGAAGCCGCGGGCCGGCCGGTCGGCCGCCCCTGCGTAACTCACGACACGGCGGCGACGGCGGCGATGTGATGTGCAGCGACCAGGAAGAGCACGACCGCCCGGGCATGCAAGTACAATGAAGTCAACGAGGAGTTAGGCGCGCCGTGTGGTCCTTGGCGGTGGAACACAAAATAAATGGCAGAGAAAACATACTATAAACTGTTATAGTACAAAGCTACGCATATCTCACAAAATATGGAAATCACTCGCACTATAGAAATGTTACAAAGTCCCAATACAGCTTATCGCAGAGCATTATTATTATGTCCGTCCCTGATAGCTGAGAGGTCAGCGCGACGGAATGTCATACCTAATGGCCCGGGTTCGATTCCCGGCTGGGTCGGAGATCTTCTCCGCTCAGGGACTGGGTGTTGTGTTGTCCTTATCATCATCATTTCATCCCCATCGACACGCAAGTCGCCGAAATGGCGTCAACTCGAAAGACTTGCAGCAGGCGAACGGTCCACCCGACGGGAGGCCCTAGCCACACGGCATTTCCATTTATTATTATTATTTCAATTCATTCGTTGTTTTTAGATAGATCCGTATCTACTTTTTCTTTCAGATTACCGTTTTTATTTTTAAAAGGGTCCGAGATTCTAGTATTGAGATTCTTGATTTGGAAGTCCTGTTTAAATATTCGAGCAGCAGAACACCTGACGATAGCCGAAGTAGAGAGAATACAAAGGAAAGCGTTTGTGATAAACTGAAGTTTAATGACATTTAACATAAGTTTAGTTGTTATGAAGTCTTCTCTGAAGGTACTAGTCTGGAGTGTAGCCTCGTTCGGGAGTGAAACTGGACGATAAATCAGATCAGGATTCTATAGAGAAGGTACTGAAATGTCGTACTACATAGGAATGTTCAAAAATGTTCAAATGTGTGTGAATTCCTAAGGGACCAAACTACTGACGTAATCAGTCCCTAGACTTACATACTACTTAAACGAACTTAAATTAACTTATGCTAATAACAACACACACAACCATGCCCAACGGAGAACTCGAACCTCCGGCGAGAGGGGACAGAGAAATGCTGCATATACAGTTGGTAGCTTGGATAACTAATGAAAAGTTACTGAATGGAACTGAGGGCTACAGACATTTATAGTAAAACTTGACTAAAAGAAAATAATGACTGGTAGTGCACATCCTGTGACATCAAGAAACGGCCACTTAAGTAATGAGGACTGCAGTAAACAATTTCAAAAGAATATAGGTTGCAGTAGTTACTTAGAGATGAAAATACTTGTACAGGACAGGCTAGTGTGGAGAGCTGCATCAACCAGTCCTCGCACTGTCGACTACAGTGACAGCATTGTCACTGTCGCTAAGCTGTGTGACGATTGCTGAGGAACAGATACACTGTTGGATAGGAATAACACAGGCTATGATTGGTGACATGAAACACAGCGCATACGTAACACAGATAGAGTGGTATGTCTCTAACAAAAATTGGTACAGATATCACCACATGCGGAAGCCGAATAAAAGACATAAATGACGTTCATGTTTAACACAGGTGAGACTCCCAACATAATGGTCGACACCTGTCTGTCCTCGGGCACTAATACACATTTTACACCTGTTATTCAGGTTGTCTACTAAGCTGCTGAGGAGTCCCTGGGACATACTGTCCCACTCCGCTGTGAAGGCGGTTTTCAGTTTTTGCGCGGTGTGGGGAGAGATTTTTCGCCATGTCTGTCAAGAGCATCCCAGACATGCTCTATAGCGTGTAGGTTATGAGAGTACGCAGGCCATTCCATACGTTCAGCGACGTCCGATACCTCAACGGTTCTGTATGGGTGGGCACTGTCGTCCATAAACAGAAAATCGCGACTGACTGCCCTCTAAACGGAGGGGCATAATCCAGAATAATCTACTCCCAACACCGCTGTGCTTTAGGGGTACCTCCCGCAAAGATATGCAGCGGTGTTCGGCCATTGTGCATAATCCCTGTCCACACCATATAGCCTAGGCCACACCCATAACAATCATGAACATTCTGTGAAGTGTAACGTGTTCGCCCCTCTCACCGCACTAACAGGTAGCGAGAATCACTTGCCACGGTGAAGAGGCATTCGTCGGAGAAAATCACTCTGGATCAGTATTGCTGGCTCCAATCAACATACTCCCGACACAAACGAACTCTTTCTCGACGATGGCGTGGTTGAAGTGGGATGCATTTAACAGGCTTCAGAGCATGCAAACCAGTCTGACTTAATAGCCACGAAATGGTTCTAGCACAGAAACGTGTACCTGTAGCGGTTGCAAGGTCTGCAATGATCTGTCTAAGAGCGAGCCGTCTGTTCCTTTTCGCCACAAGGGCTAAGCAGCGATCCTCTTACGCTGTGGCGGTCTGTCCACGACCAATGGCATGCTTTCACATAGCATTTCCATCTTCAGCGGCCCTTATTAATCGCAAGATGATACTTTTGGACACCCTCATTGCTGTGGTCACAGTAGTGACACTTTGACCGACTTCGAGCCGTCCAACTGCTAGCCCACGATCGTAAGCATTCAAAAGATGTCTTGCAGACAGGTTGTCGTACCACATGGACAGTTGCACTAACCGGTTCCACGACGTCCGTCGTCAAACGCCGTACTGCATGAACTGTCGAATGCATACAGAGTGTTCGCTCACAGGCTCCGTCCGCTGTAGTTAACCCGCCCCGCCCTCTACATTTCCTTTTGCTGTCATTGGCCAGGTGTTACGTAGTAATTGTCAGTTGTTCCGCATCAACTGATAGTTGTTTCTTAGCAAGTGTTAGCTGTTTCTTAGCAGTTGTCAAACCGCATTATAGCGTCGTACAGGATATGGGGTCGTGACTGGCTTTTTTTTTTTCACTCAATTCTTCATATTCGACTCAGTTCGCAGTACAAGGACACATGGGTATTCGAGGAAACGGTGATCAGAAAATTCGACAAAGATGAAGTTGGAAATCAAAGCATACTATGGTTTGCTTCATATCAGTACAGAATTTGCACTAGACATAAAGCTAATTCCAAGAAACTGTGATCTACATATACCTGTTCATCCAAGAGTGAACCAGCTGTTATACCTTGACGAAGCTATGGATGCTCTTCTTTATACGAATTAATTAAGGACAATGCTGCATTGTAGCTGTTACTTGATACTACGAAGTGAGTTCTCGATTAATATTGTTTCAGACACCGATATCAATAACTTTAAGTGTGAAATGTGAGCAGTTTGTCGCATATGAAAAAATTTTGTCTACGTTTGTCATAATAGAATAAATGCGACGTTGTAAGGTTACGGCTAGCTACCAGCTCCATCGAACTGCAAACAAGAAATTAGAAAACCATTCCTATTTAATTTGTTACGGCGTGGCGTGATAATCTACTTTGAACTGTTAAGACAGCCTTCACACTTAGTTCATGTAGCACGAGCACTCACATGAAAGCTTAAAAATACGTAATCGTGTTAGGTCTTCGGTAATCGAAGTTTGTAAGGTTCTTGAGTTCCATCAATATCGCTTTTATTATTCCATAAGGAACTGTTGTGCACGGCGACTGTAGACCGTAACGAAGGAGAGACACGTTGCCTATACACCAGTAAGATCATATGATGACATGTACTGCTGCGAGTTTGTTGGTTCTAACTCAAATACATTGAAGGTAGCTATTTATAGCTGAAGGCTACATGTGCAAGAGTAATAAAAATTATTGGTATTGCGAATGACTGATGTGTGCCTCTTCTTTCTATCTATTCTGTCACTAATCACCGGTACTTTCAATATATTTTGTATCTGTTATACTCTCAAGCTAAGATGTTTTAAGTAATTCAGTGACTGTGAATGTAATTCGAAAAGCTGTTCTGAACTTCTTCTTTGACTCGTGGCCTTGGAGAAACTCATTAAATTGATTCGCCCCTCGTTTACCTTGGCTTTAAAAATTATACGTATTAAGCGGAATATCACGCGAAGGACGGTGACGAGCGACGGCAGAATAACGAAAAACTCACTCTGTAAACACAAGTCAAGGCTGTGTGTTGACGATCTGAAGACAGTGCTAGCAGTCGCACAATGAGGTGGCTGGTGTTTACCGATTTCATGCCCTGCGGGGAACGTGCAATCGAGGAACCACGTTTGAAGTGCTTAATTCTTCACTGGCGGTGCCTCTGTTCCTAACATGCTATACCTCTCACTCTCGTGGGCCTTGTGCACGGTAATGAAATTTTCCCAGGTTCAAGGAAAAGACTTAAACGATGTGAATAAGTGGTTACCCTCCAACCGATATTAGCTGCTCGGAATAAAAGTACAATGAAGCCATTTTCATAAATATAATTGCTGTTGGTCCCTCAGAATATTAAAAGTAAGTATGCTTCCGGATTTTACAGTTTTTTTGCAGTAAGAATGAGTATCTGGCATCGTACATCATCTGTTTTGATGTAAACACATTGTTACTTTATGAAACTCTTGCATTCATAGCCGTTTCCAGTTCTTGGTCTTCTTATGACATTTATAACAACTTTATTATAATCAAGCCATATAACTTGTGTGGTAGAAACTGGTCTGAGAGTTCTCAAACGCTGGTTAACTGTGCACCAGGAAAGTGGCTCACCATATTGTATTTTTTTTTTTTTTTTTTTTTTTTTGTCTTTGAATTATCATAAACCTTCGTCAGTTGATCAGAGATTATTCCTTGGAACATATGTATGGAAGAACTGGCATTTAGATTAGGAATCACTTGGTTGCGGAACTTTGAAGTCCTTATTTATGAGCCCCTACGCATATGAGCAAAGTAGCACGCTTTATACACCGAAGAGCCAAAGAAACTGGTACACCTGCGTAATATCGTGTAGAGACAACGCGAGCACACAGAAGTGCCGCAACACGGCGTAGCATGGTCTCGAGTAATGTCTGAAGTAGTGCTGGAGGGAAACGACACTATTAATCCTGCTGGGCTGTCCATAAATCCGTAAGAATACAAGAGGAGGGAGGGGAGGGGAGATCTCTTTTGAACAGCACATTAAAAGGCATCCCAGATATGCTCAATAATATTCATGCCTGGGGAGTATGGTGGGCAGTGGAAGTGTTTAAAGTCATGAGAGTGTCCATAGAACAACTCTGTAGCAATTCTGGACGTGTGGGGTGTCGCATTGTCCTGCTGGACTGTCCAAGTCCGTCGGAATGCGCAATGAACATGAATGGATGCAGGTGATCAGACGAGTTGCTTAAGTACGTGTCACCTATCAGAGTAGTATCCCACTCCTTTCTTGTCCATTACGAACTTCCGCTATGTCTCTACCGACTTCTGCGTCGACGAGAGGTACTGTCTGCTTTCCCTTTCTTTCACTTCAACTTGAAAATTGTGTTTGCCGAAAGCTGTAAGCCGAAGTACGATACCAGAAAACAGTTCATGTTGTTGTTGTTGTGGTCTTCAGTCCTGAGACTGGTTTGATGCAGCTCTCCATGCTAATCTATCCTGTGCAAGCTCCTTCATCTCCCAGTACCTACTGCAACCTACATCCTACTGAATCTCCCCCGACAGGAAACCCACGCGATTAACTCGATCGCAGTGATGACGGTGGGTTGCACATATGACGACAGTGAAATAGACGTGCTGCGATTTTGGATTTACTTATCTTATCCTGGTGATATTTCTTCAGCCTTATTTCATTTATCATTGCAACGTGAGAACGGCCCCTCCGGTTCCTTTACATGATGGTAATCTAACTGATCCATAATTTTCTTTTCAATTCTTCTCTTTATTATTCTTGCCTGCAGCTTGGATGTATGAGCTGTTAAGCTGATTGTGCCATAGTTTTCACAATTATCTGCCCTTGCTATCTTCGGAAATGTGTGGATGATATTTTACCGAAAGTCTGGTGATACGTTGCCAGCATCACAGTTTATACACACCATTATCAACAGTCGTTTGCTTGCAACTGCCGCCAATGCTTTTAGAAATTCCAATCAGATGTTATCTATCTCTTCTGCCTCATTTCATCTCAAGTCATCCAGCGTTCTTTTAAATTGTGATTCTAATAGTGGGTCTCTCTGTCCTCCCTTGTTGATGTTGTTGTTGTTGTTGTTGTTGTTGTTGTGGTCTTCAGTCCTGAGACTGGTTTGATGCAGCTCTCCATGCTACTCTATCTTGTGTGAGCTTCTTCATCTCCCAGTACCTACTGCAACCTACATCCTTCTGAATCTGCTTAGTGTATTCATCTCTTGCTCTCCCTCTACGATTTTTACCCTCCACGCTGCCCACCAATGCTAAATTTGTGTTCCCTTGATGCCTCAGGATATGTCCTACCAGCCGATCCCTTCTTCTAGTCAAGTTGTGCCACAAACTTCTCTTCTCCCCAATCCTATTCAATACCTCCTCATTAGTTACGTGATCTACCCACCTAATCTTCAACATTCTTCTGTAGCACCACATATATTATATGGTTCATATATTATCGAAAATGAGTCTTCTTATACTGTCCACTAGCACTAAGCACAATAGGATATGAAAGTTTGATTTCTTTGTTTGAATATGGAGTTAGAACTGTGTTGAGATTGTGGACGTTCTTTGTATGACACAGTGTTCGAACACACCAAAAAATTTCGTAAGCGCTGTGACAAATTACCTGCTTCTAATACGCTTGTAGAAATAGAATATTCACTATGTGATGGATTTTACTAGGAAGTCTGATAGTACTTCTTCCTAACTTAATAACTGAAAGTGGACGAAAATTTACAAATATTCCGGCATAATGGATAGCAAACAACGAAATTTTTCTTATTGTGCATCATCATCGATATCATCAAAAGGATTTTCTTCCAGCGAGCCGGGTGGGAACTGTGTGAACGACATGCCCTGGTCTAGCTCTTCTCTCTTCACTGCATCTCACGTTACTCTTCTCCTCTTCAGGTCTTCATTAAGCTGGTCTGCTCGTATCTTTTTCCTGGTACCCCCATCTCCAAATACTGACGTGGAGTTCCAGTCAGGTACACTTGCTTCGCATGACCTAACCACCTAAATCTCGCAGCACTCATTCTTTCCTCCATGGTCAAGAAAAGTGTGTAATCTAATTTGTAGGTGATTTGGTGATCTACAGCATGTAGAATTTAGTAGACATACTACCCACATCTGGCAGAAATACTGTTTTTAACTCGCTTGGGTATATAGTTGAACTAATCTTGAATAACAGATGTGGGTCCGTCATTGCATGCTGCTTCAACTACACGCCAGGATTCATCAGTCGTACTGGTTGGTGAGTGCTGGTGTACCGGTCTCTGGGACAAACCAGGTGGTTTCAATAGGGCAACAGTCCAATAAACTGTGTTTGGACGTGTGTCAGACCAAAATAACGAGAAGTGGTCATACGTCACTACTGTACCAGGTTTTTTTAAACATAACATTCATAAACATTTCGAAACTAGGGAACGTCACAAAAGTAACGCCTTCTGTCAAAATTACTGGCTATGCAAACGGGTCGGAGTACGGACGTCCTGAATATACCGTTTGGATTGGCCACTGTCGAATTCTGATGTCTGCCGGTAGCCGCTTCTCCTTCTGACACGAGCCACAACGCGATTCTCGCACAAACAAACAACATTCCAGAATGAGAAACTGGCAGCGTGTTCTTTCCTTTAATAGTGTAATTCCATGATGATGTTACAAATTTCCAGGGATAGTGGAGAAGGGTAAAAATGTGAATCTGAGGGAGCAAACCCTGGGCCAGAAACCACCGAACCGAAGGTTGTAAGCGAAAATCGTTCTGATGCCTCTGACAATGGACCTCTTCTACTCTAAGATCTTTAGGAAAGCGGTAGTATGGACTAAGACAAGAAAAAATTTTCTAGTAATCATGGGCTCTAAAAAGCGTACCTTAAGAGGTATGAGCACTTGTTTAGTAGAAGAGATATGTTTCAAAATAACAAAGATGAACAAGTTCTCACAGCTCTTAACGTTTGCGCTTTAGAGCTCCATGTTTACTGAACATTTTTTTCGTGTTTAGTCCACATTAAGTCCACCCCAAGCACGGAAAGTAAAGAGCTTGCAGTAGAAGAGGTCCACTGTCAGAGGTATTGGAACGACTGTCGCTTATAACTTCCGACTCAGCTGCTTCCGGGTCTGTCTCACTTACCTCAAATACATACATACATTTACCTTTCTCCCTAACCCCGAAAATTTGTAACGTTATCACGGAATCACCCTTTATACAGAATTCAAATGACTTTGCTTCTACATATTTTTACGGTTACACTGAGATGCTGATCCTTTGCATAGGCAAGCATGTCGTACATTTCACGCCAGTTTCACACATGTTGCATACCGCCTTCACGGTATTGCAATCTCAAAGACTAATGGCATATGTTGTGACAATAAGTCCGAAGTAGTATTTCAGATTCTGCACTCAAAGCCATTGGAGACGCATTTAAAAAAATATATATTTCGAATTCACTTCTGACCATCCAAGTTTCCCACAGTATGCCAGAATCCCTTCAGGAGTTTTCTGGAATATATCCTGTATTGTTTTCATTTCAAATTCTTCACTTAAGAGAGATTATTCTACGAAGCAAACTCATGATTTGCAAGAAAATCCTCTAAAATACAACACGGATTAGCAATTTGTCCCCTTTTTGTTTTATTTGGCCACCAGAGTTTGTACTGTACAGTCATGGAAAACACGTGTTTACTACATACATAGAATACAAACCTGTACAGAGAAAATGCGTAGTTACAGAACTCAACCGTCAAATTTTGTTACAGCAAATAAAAAAATAACTTGATAAGGAAACTAGACGTTTTTATGTTATCACTTCACACTGTTTCTTAAATTTAATGAATAGCGACACAGATAAATTAAAATATGACTACTACTCAGATCTACTGATCTTTTCCTATACTGTTAAGGAAATTCACAATCACTCCATAAAAGTGAATATGTTCAGAAACCAAAAAAGAAGATACTGATTCAGGGAGGAGGTAACCCATACTTACAAAAATCTCCAAAAATTACGATCATTCACGGTCAAATTTCGAATACGAAAACAAGATATTGTTTATATCAACTTCTGACTTCGAATCACACTCACATGCAAGGGAATCATAAATATCAGTTCAATACAAATGTACAAAGAACGAGGCACGGTTAAAGTGGAGTCGAACGATGGTGAAAACCGTAGATCGGTCAGAATGCTGCCTCGTAAACCACGGTTTTGTAGGAATTTTAGGTTGCAATGCCGCATAACATCCATCTTTAGTCTGATGCGACACATTCCAGATCTCTTTTCATTGCTGTTTTCGTAGCTCTTAACTTCGCGTAGGAAGTCTGTATATAGTAATTTCCAGTCGAGAAGAGTTTCTGAAGATGCAGTTGTTTCTCTAAGACATTAACTTCCTCATTATGGTGGATGCCAGAGCGGGAATGCACCAACATCGGAATGATTGTCTGCCCTCTCTGTTTACAGAGAACATATTCCAGTACCACTTCCAGGATATAACGGTAGGTCCTGTTATTACAGCTTCAGTGTCGAATATTTTTAAGAGTACTTAGGAAGTCTGACACGATTAATATCTTTAAAAAGGAAATGGAAGATACAAACCTGATTGCTTCCAAAACTGCCAGTCTCCACCGTAAAAAATTTAAGCATTTGTAGGTAGTATCGTTTTGGCTACTTGTTGAAGCCATTATTACAAACAGCTATCTAGTTGTCCGAGATTCACCAAAATAGCCATGATCAGCCGAAGTGACAGGATATTGGTTTTTAATGGTCAAGGCGTTAAAAATTATTAGACATTCCGTAATCTTCACATTTACTATCCGTTGAAGGATGCATGTGCGCCTACCGGAAACAGTCCATTTCGCTCATTTCTTTGCACGCTGCAACCATTTCTCCCTCAGTGAGGTTTATAGAGAAGCTTTCTGATAGATTAAAAGTGTATGTGGAACCAACATTCGAACCCAGAATCTTTGTAAATTTTCTACCGAACTGAGGTGTCCAAGAAGAGCTCAAAACTTCACTTCCGCCAGTATCTCCGTCCATTTTTTTGGAAATACGCACAAGTTCTTCTGCGTACCTGGCGGAACAATTACTTCTCGAAGAAAGAATATGACAGAGAAATAGCTTAGCCACATCCATGGGGATTACGTTCAGAAATAATTTTCTCTCTGCATCGAAGTGTAGGCTGATTTGAAATGATCCAGGCAGATTATAATCATGTGCAGGATACGGACTCGAGCTTGCCGGAGTGGCCGAGCGGTTAAAGGCGCTACAGTCTGGAACCGCACGACCGCTACGGTCGCAGGTTCGGATCCTGCCTCGGGCATGGATGTGTGTGATGTCCTTAGGTTAGTTAGGTTTAAGTAGTTCTAAGTTCTAGGGGACTTATGACCACAGCAGTTGAGTCCCATAGTGCTCAGAGCCATTTGAACCATTTTTGATACGGACTCGAATTTGGAAACCTTCGCATTCGCAGGCATATGCTCTAACCACCTGAGCTGTCCAGCTTCCAGCTGCGAGGACTGGTCGTGGGCCGTGCCTGTACAGGTCAGTCGATAGTCCATTTCCCTGAGAAAGAGGAACGTTCCAGGTTCGAGTGTCTCTCGGACAAACAGTTTTAAGTTGCCAGGAAATTTCCAATCAACGCACACTCCACGACAGCATGAAAATTCATTCCAATACAGTCTGTAGTCTTTGAACACATTGTAAATGTGAGATGGGAAATGCTGTAACGAAAT
Organism: Schistocerca cancellata; assembly: GCF_023864275.1. NCBI lineage: Eukaryota > Metazoa > Arthropoda > Insecta > Orthoptera > Acrididae > Schistocerca > Schistocerca cancellata. Next base: position 487,191,859 of record NC_064628.1, read on the forward strand.
TGGTTGGCAACATTAAGAGTACAAAACAAATACTGGATAGAGCAAATGTAGGAGCACTGACAAAATTTTCAAGACTGCGAATTCCAGTAGCTACTTCATAGAAGACTAGAGCATTGTTTCTATGACATGTAGTGCAGGAGCAGTTGGAGGCGAGGCGTGGTCCACAGGCCACAGCGCCCGCCCGTGCCCTGAGCACCGGGTCGGGTTCGGAGAGCAACGTGCTCCAGGCACGCGGTCCCCTGTCTTCTCTCCTAACGGGCCGCCGCCTAATGTATGCGCTGTACTTGATCTTCCCGTGTATCACGCTCAAATTAATTGCTGCGTGCTTCCAGAATAAGTCCAGGTGCGACAACAGGATCTCACGGGAAGTAGAAAGCGTTCGTCATTCCTTCCCAGCTCAAGGAGTACCGTACTTTCCCGCAACCAGTGCATGTAATCATAACACTAGAGCTCCGAGGAGGCCTGTCTTTACTGAATGCGCCACAGAGTGATACTAGGTCTTACACGCAGAGTCCCAAAACAGCGTATTAAGGGGTTTGCATGCCGTTGCTTCTGCTCTAGAATGTGATCATATTCATACACAAAATCGTCTCAGTACTATTAGATCTGTCTGATGTTGTTAACAACAGCATCTTCATATCGTCATTGAAAGATATTCATTTTTTTTCGCAATACGTCCTTGTGCTCTGCAATAAGCACGGAAGCACGTACATCTTCATGTAATTCTTCAGGCTTTCGTGGCCGTTGTCACTGAAGTTAAGCCGGCCAGAGTGGCCGAGCGGTTCTAGGCGCTACAGTCTGCAACCGCGCGACCGCTACGGTCACAGGTTCGAATCCTGCCTCGGGAATGGATGTGTGTGATGTCCTTCGGTTAGTTAGATTTAACTAGTTCTAAGTTCTAGGGGACTTATGACCTCAGCAGTTGAGTCCCATAGTGCTCAGAGCCATTTGAACCATTTGAACTGAAGCTAAAATCTAGGTTGTTATGCCGCGTCGTATTTCTTCAATAATCGACGTTTCGACCCATCTGCTGGGATCTTCTTCAGTGTCTTGAGGTGTCCACTGTAGACTGAGCACCAGTGGATACTGCATATTGAGTACCAGTGGACACCAGAAAATCCTGAAGAAGGCCATAGCAGAGGAGTCGAAACGTCGATTGTTTGAAGAAATATGACGCGGCCTAACAACGCTGAAGATGTTTACTTCACGTACATCTTTAATCAACTAAAATGGTTCAAATGGCCCTGAGCACCATGAGACCTAACATCTGAGGTCATCAGTCCCCTATAACTTAGAACTACTTAAACCTAACCAACCTAAGGGCACCACACACATCCATGCCCGAGGAAGGATTCGAACCTGCGACCGTAGCGGTCGCGCGGTTCCAGACTGTAGGGCCTAGAGCCGCTCGGCCACCTCGGCCGGCTAGTCAGATAAACAGCATCGTTCACTTCTTACCTGATAAGTGACTGTCTCACAGCGATTTACTGGAGAGTGAGCTACAGGTAAGGGTTTCTCAATTATGTCGTTTACATGACGTCATTTGTCGTTTCATAATCACCCATACACTGACGTACAGGGTTGGACAAAAACTGAGAGAAATCAACGCATTCCAAACGTAATAATACGTAAGGAATCCGTTGACATTCAAAACAGATTCCAATCGTCTCGGAATGGATATACAGGGTGTTACAAAAAGGTGTGGCCAAACTTTCAGGAAACATTCCTCACACACAAATAAAGAAAAGATGTTATGTGGACACGTGTCCGGAAACGCTTAATTTCCATGTTAGAGCTCATTTTAGTTTCGTCATTATGTTCTTGCACCTACGCTCAATGGAGCACGTTATCATGATTTCATACGGGATACTGTACCTGTGCTGCTAGAACATGTGTCTTTACAAGTACGACACAACATGTGGTTCATGCACGATGGAGCTCCTGCACATTTCAGTCGAAGTGTTCGTACGCTTCTCAACAACAGATTCGGTGACCGATGGATTGGTAGAGGCGGACCAATTCCATGGCCTCCACGCTCTCCTGACCTCAACCCTCTTGACTTTCATTTATGGGCCATTTGAAAGCTCTTGTCTACGCAACCCCGGTACCAAATGTAGAGACTCTTCGTGCTCGTATTGTGGACGGCTGTGATACAATACGCCATTCTCCAGGGCTGCATCAGCGCATCAGGGATTCCATGCGACGGAGGGTGGATGCATGTATCCTCGCTAACGGAGGACATTTTGAACATTTCCTGTAACAAAGTGTTTGAAGTCACGCTGGTACGTTCTGTTGCTGTGTGTTTCCATTCCATGATTAATGTGATTTGAAGAGAAGTAATAAAATGAGCTCTAACATGGAAATCAAGCGTTTCCGGACATATGTCCACATAACGTATTTTCTTTCTTTGTGTGTGAGGAATGTTTCCTGAAAGTTTGGCCGTACCTTTTTGTAACACCCTGTATATAGGGTCTTCTTCTTACTATACAGTGGTAAGTTCAGTTACGATTATGGAGCTGGATAGCAATCACGCACCCTTCTCTCCAAAGTAGACGACAAAGGCGCTATAATAATGAGATCTGTTGACTGTGGTGACCAGGAGAGATCATGTTCACGAAAGCAGTCCTGGACAATGCGAGCTCTGTGAACAGCGGTCCTGTCGTCTTCCAACACAGCAGTACTTTCTGGGGACAAACATTGTACCCTGGATTGGATCTGATCTGTCAAAATGGTCACACAATCCTCCGCAGTAATGTGAGCTCTCACGGGCCCACGGAATAGCACGATTGGCTACCGAAATCATGCTGCTGCCGATAGGGCTCGCGAGTTCTACATTCAGTTCTTCAGTGAGTTTTGCATCTGTCGTCCTCTTATTTTCGGTCACACTCCTCTTCAACGACCATCCGTCACTATCAGTCAACAAACACTTTTGTCCGCATTGTAACTTAGCGGATGATGTTCTTCCGCTTTCCCTGTGTGCGATATAAATTTGCGATACAGTGACTCTTGAAACTCCAAACACTTGGGCTAACTTCGTTGCAGAAGCACCTACTACACGTGCACTAGTAATATGCTCACGTTTTACTTCACTTAGCTCCAGCATAATGCACTCACATCAAAACAGAATACTGTCCTGACCAGGATTGATGCCGCGCGAGGTAGCCGAGCGGTCTAGGGCGCCTCGTCACGGTCCGCGCGGCTCCCCCGTCGGAGGTTCGAGTCCTCCTTCGGGCATGGGTGTGTGTGTGTCGTCCTTAGCGTAAGTTAGTTTAAGTTAGGTTAAGTAGTGTGTAAGCTTATGGACCGATGACCTCAGCAGTTTGCTCCCAACAGACCTTATCACAAATTTCCAGTTACCACCATTGACGCTAGCAACGTAGTGAAGATACTGCTAGGCTGCCGTTCGTGATAAAAAATGGTTCAAATGGCTCTGAGCACTATGGGACTTAACATCTGACGTCATCAGTCCCCTATAACTTAGAACTACTTCAACTTAACTAACCTAAGGACATCACACACACCAATGCCCGAGGCAGTATTCGAACCTGTGACCGTAGCGGTCGCGCGGTTCCAGAGTGAGGCGCCGAGAACCGCTCGGTCACTCCGGCCGGCCTGTTCATGATAAAACACAACAGCACAATCTGCAAGCATGGCTAGCATCTGCAGGTATGTGAAAGTGTGCATTTCTCATGGTCTTTCTTTGGTGAAGCCTCGTCGCTATTGCTGTCGAGGCCGAGTTGCTACTGTTGTTACGCTAGGCAGAGTTTGTGAGTTCGTGAAACGGCTTCTTGTGGAGTACGCCGCTAAGAAAATTTCTCCGTGCCACTGTTACAGGTAATAGGATAGGATAACGAAGGTTCTATATCACTGCAACAGATTAGTAACAAAGTCATACAAATGAGTTAAAGATTTACTTATTTTGGAGGCTGGTTGAATAATGAAGTCTGCAACACTGCACGTAATGTAACACAAAATGCCCTCAATGGCAAAGTGCAAATGATCGAGGTAAACTTCACAGTACATAGGAAATGTAATTTACAGTAAATGTCTGCTCACTTCTAAGAGCACTAAACGACGTTCCCTGGACGATGAACTATAACCAAGTGGGTGAGAACTGTTCTTATCTCCCGAGTAGACTTCTGTCCGTTGTCGTTCGGTCTTTGGCGGATTGTACTCGGCCGGCAATTGGCCGAGGCGAAGTAAATATCTTCATCTTCAGCGCCGTCCATGGCGCTGGTGGAACTCGCTCAAGTGGCGACTCTTACGGCACTGGCACCAGTTCACGTCTTTATGCCTGTGATGCTTTTGCCCTGGCTGTGTCTTGTCGGGACGACACAGCACTTTCAGTGTTTTTGTCCAACCCCTGTACGTGAAATCATATGCACATATGCATTCAAGCACAAACACAAAACTTTAAATCCTGTCTAACGCAGATATATTGTCTTACTAATAAATGAAAATCGTTTCAGTCGTCCAGGTTCCGACTAAGAGTTTTGGGAGGTTTCCCTTGGTTACCAGGCAATTCTCTGAACTGGATGTCCCTTCCCCAATATTCCCAATTGGCAATCCCTCTGTTCAACTCACAGCCTACTGGAATATTTGGCTGAGAAGAAGCACGTCTCTATAATCAGTAGGTCTCAAACAGGCCATGCTTCTCCTTAGAGCTAAGAATGAAATTTATAGTAAAAATTATTTTAACGGAGAAGACAATGGGCTTCATAAAAGTTCCCACAATGTACAGTTGATCATGCCAACGACGAAGGAGAAATAGTAGCGTGGAGTATATTTGTTCAGCTCTTTTCTGGGAAGAAGTCAAAACCATACCGCAAATTAATTGGAGTTCGAATAAAATGACAGGTTTTTAAGTTGCTAATTGAATTATGTCGTTGCAGCGGAATGAGAAACTGGGCTATCACTGAACCATCAGCACGTTATTGCAGCATAACGATGAAGGGACTATGGAATCACGTAATGGAAGTCAAAGACAAATATCGTGCAACATGTGCCGTAGAACTGTTTTATGTTGTTAGTGGAAGAAAAGGCAGCAGGTTAAAGTGAAATGTAAAGAATGTGAGTCAAAATGGGAACAGTTTTGCAAGCTTGTAACCTATCAGTAGATAAGAGTTTTGACTTATTAACTGCGGCAGGGAGGTTAAAGATTTCATCAGTTTATGTAGAAAGTAAACTATAGGTTACAAATAACAGGAATTGCAATGACAGATAAAAGAAAACCTCATAAATGTAGTGCCGGGCGAAAAAGCTGTTTGACAAGTTCGCATCGCCACTGTATTGGATTCTAGCAATGGTAGACGTACTTCGTGTCGAGCAGATACTACAACACACACAAAATATTAAATCATTTTACTAAAAGTAGAGCAGTCTGAAATTCATAACTTGGAAGCAATCCGTGTCCACGGGACTGTCACTTGTGTATCTGTTAATGTCGCTGAACTCCGTCACTTTACAGAGAACAGAATGATAGCCTCTTGTCAATGTAGAATCAACTGTCCTGACTTCTAATACAACTCGCGCTGCTGGATCTGAAGTAAGAAGATGTTGCCATCTTAGGCGATGGTTAGAGAGTAGGTGAGCGGCACTGCGCTCTGACGTAAGTACTCTTCCGGCAGCGGCGGCGTATAGAACCTCTCGAGGGTTTGTCTACTCCGATGTCTCTCATACGTTGCCACGTCAGGCAGCGACAGTTCTTATGTGTGATTTCGTCGTGACATAGCAACTTTGGCATGGGACCTCGTTCTTCAGACGACACCATATTAAGAACCCGCTTCTCCCCATCCTCGAAGCGAAACGTTGCGAGAGCTTTTTGCCACACACGCAGTTCCGTTACGGGACGTGGAAGCATCACTGCTGGAGGTCCCACATCAACTCTCTGCATTGCTATATTGGTAAATAATAGCTGATGAGGGTAGCCACACCCGCATTGGCCCATGAGACGGAAGTCGCAACTATGACACAACTAATACGATTTCACTCAGATAAATACCGAATGTTCAAACGTGTGTGGATTCCTAAGGGACCAAACTGCTGAGGTCATCGGTCCCTAGACTTACACACTACTTAAACTAACTTAAACTAAGTTGTGCTAAGAACAACATACACACCCATGCCCGAGGAAGGACTCGAACCTCCGGTGGGAGGGACCGAGCAATCCTTGACATGGCGCCTCTAACAGCGGGCCACTCCACGCGGCAGGTAAATACCGAAATGTGGTTACTGGAATAGGAACATCATTGTTTAACCTCCAGTTGGCTTTATGCAACAACCTTGGGAACCTCAGAAAAGAAAAATGCCTCGGCATATTCATTCAGAGATATGATGGACTAAATGTGAGGCTTAATCATCGGATACTTTGAAAATTACAGCTGTCAATCTTATGTTATTACAGCAAAGCTGCAGTGACATTGCCATGCGTACTTGCTCTAAAGTGTTGCAATATGTCTTCTAAAGTTGGTACTTGCAATATACAGTAATACTCATGAATGTTCGGTTCTCGGCATTCAAACATCGACAGCAAACGGTCGATATCTGAATAGTTTACGTGATTAAATACTCTTTCGTTCCTAACCCATCCGATGACATTTGGAAACTTTATTTTGTTGTAATACTGGTGATCCCGGCAATGCTTCGCAAATGCTAAATATACAGGGCGAGTCACTATTTCCACCTAGAATAACTCCGAAAGAATGATAGTCAAACCTCCCCTTAGAAAAATTTATGAATTACTGTGCTGATAAACCTCTTACGTTATTTGATTTTCAAACAGCTCAGCAAAACTGAACATACTCAGACATTTCTCTCTTTACTTTTTCTGATCATCACTAAACTGACACACAATATTTTTAGCGCAACGCAATCTGACTTTCAATAATCCCTACAAAAGAATGGCCCTGACTAACAATAACCTACACCTTTCATGAATCACTTACCTCACAAAAATCTTCGTTACTCGAATTACTGCAATACGGCGAGCGCCACTACTGCCAGCTAAGTAAAAGATTCAAACTACTGAAGGCACTAACTACTGATAGGCATACTTAGCAAATGAAAGACTTTGATAGACAACAAACAATGTATTTACCTTAATAGTGTTCAAAAGTCATAATATATATATATCAGTTCATGACATCCAGTCTTACAAATTCACTGTCTCTGATGGACACATCCGCTCTCAAAACTCCGCCATCTCTCTCCCCACATCCACCACTGCTGGCGGCTCACCTCCAACTGCGCAACGCTACGTGCTGTTCACATCCAACTGCCCAACACTACACAAGCGCATATTCCAACAATGCCAACCAGCTACAGACTGCACACAGCACAGTCAGTGATTTTCATACAGAGCGCTAAGTGGCGTTACCAACATAAAAACCTAAACAGCCTACTTACAATAGTAGCTATAAAGTTTGACGGATAAGTGTTGCATGGGACAACAGGGGCCATAATATGACGTTAGTTTTTGTTGCTAGGTGGGGTCGCGTCGGAGATATGAAGGTCAACTTAGTTTTTTTTCAGTGGGATGCTACAGTTTGATATTTATTTTCTGATAGCGGCTATCGAGCGGAATCCAATGACATGCAACAGTAAGGTCTTTGAAGGGCAACGAAGGTCAAAAAAGAGTTGTGAACGTCCACTTACAGGTGTTCGAAGTGATGACCATTGGTATCAATGAAGTGCTGTAATCTTCTTATCATGCATTTAGTGATATTCCTTATCACATCGGCACTTATCGAAGCACATGCTCTGTCAATTCTCTCTCGTATATCGTGCAAATAGTAAATATTCGCCAAATACTGCGTATCCATCTAACGTGCCATTGGCATGTAAACACCATTCGACTATGTCTCAATACAGCACTAAAGGGAAAAGTAAGACTAGTATCGTCAAATCAAGCGAATGTGAATGATGTATTCCTTTGAAGAACAAGTCGATATGCTTCTCATTTACGGAGAATGCCAATGAAATTCAGTAAGAGCTAGAGACTTATACGCTGAATTTGTGGTAAGGTCTTACGGGACCAAACTTCTGAGGTAATCGGTCCCTAAGCTTACACACTATTTAATCTAACTTAAACTAACTTACACGAAGGACGACACACGCACCCATGCCCGAGGGAGGACTCGAATCCCCGACGGAGAGAGCCGCGTGGACCGTGACAAGACGCCCAACACCACGCGGCTACCCCGCGCGGCTTTATGCACTGAGAAGTATCCTCAACGTACTCACCCGACACGTCGTGCATTAAAATACACTACTTGCCATTAAAATTGCTACACCACGAAGATGACTTGCTACAGACGCGAAATTTAACCGACAGGAAGAAGATGCTGTGATATGCAAATGATTAGCTTTTCAGAGCATTCACACAAGGTTGGTGCCGGTGGAGACACCTACAACCTGCTGACATGAGGAAAGTTTCCAACCGATTTCTCATACACAAACAGCAGTTGACCGGAGTTGCCTGGTGAAACGTTGTTGTGATGCCTCGTGTAAGGAGGAGAAATGCGTACCATCACGTTTCCGACTTTGATAAAGGTCGGATTGTAGCCTATCGCGATTGCGGTTTATCGTATCGCGACATTGCTGCTCGCGTTGGTCGAGATCCAATGACTGTTAGCAGAACATGGAATCGGTGGGTTCAGGAGGGTAATACGGTACGCCGTGCTGGATCCCAACGGTCTCGTATCACTTGCAGTCGAGATGACAGGCATCTTATCCACATGGCTGTAACGGATCGTGCAGCCACATCTCGATACCTCTGCAGAAACACTTCAACGACGTTTGCAGCAGCATGGACTATCAGCTCGGAGACCATGGCTGCGGTTACCCGTGACGTTGCTTCACAGACAGGAGCGCCTCACTCCTACTCAACGACGAACCTGGGTGCACGAATTGCAAAAGTCATTTTTTCGGGTGAATCCAGGTTCTGTTTACAGCATCATGATGGTCGCATCCGTGTTTGGCGACATCGCAGTGAACGCACATTGGAAGCGTGTATTCGTCATCGCCATACTGGCGTATCACCCGGCATGATGGTAGGGGGTGCCATTAGTTACACCTCTCGGTCACCTCTTGTTCGCATTGACGGCACTTTGAACACTGGACCTTACATTTCAGATGTGTTATGACCCGTGGCTCTACCCTGCGAAACCCTACATTTCAGCAGGATAATGCACGACCGCTTGTTGCAGGTCCTGTACGGGCCTTTCTGGATACAGAAAATGTTCGACTGCTGCCCTGGCCAGCACATTCTTCAGCTCTATCACCAGCTGAAAACGTCTGGTCAATGGTGGCCGAGCAAATGGCTCGTTACAATACGCCAGTCACTACTCTTGATGAATTGTGGTATCGTGTTGAAGCTGCATGGGCAGCTGTACCTGTACACGCCATCCAAGCTCTGTTTGACTCAATGCCCAGGCGTACCAAGGCCGTTACTACAGTCAGAGGTGGTTGTTCTGGGTACTGATTTCTCAGGATCTATGTACCCAAATTGCGTGAAAATGTAATCATATGTCAGCTCTAGTATAAATATTTGTACAATGAATACCCGTTTATCATCTGCATTTCTCTTGGTGTAGCAACTTTAATGGCCAGTAGTGTAGGAGTATGATAAATTGAGAACAACTGGATCTTTAACGCTTCGGAAGCATATCCAGCAAAGGAAAGTTACTAACGAGGAATCTGAAATTGGTACTCTTGTCACTGTGCTTCGAGATCCTTGTGTTAGTTCGCGTCAAATCGCAAGGGAATCTGGCATGAGCCTGAGTAGCATTGTTTGTGTTCTGCATCGCTATAAATATCATCCTTACCATATCAGTCTCCACCAAGAATTAACTGGTACGGATTGTATGCGTCGCATTGAATTCTGACGATGGACCCAACTTCAGATTCAGAGGGATGACAAATTAATTTCATTTTATTTGCTGTCGAGGCTACATTCACGAACCATGGAAATGTTAATTTCAATAACATGCATTATTGGGCCACTGAAAATCCATGTTGGCTGATGCAAGTTGCACCAAAAACCATAGCTGGTGAATGTATGGTGTGGGATTCTGGAGGACAGAAATGGGCCCCTATTTCGTCGAAGGAAATCTTAATGGCAGGAAGTACACCACCTTCCTGCAGGAACATTAGGTCTGTTACTGGAAGAAATGCTTTTAGGAACAAAGAACAGAATGTGGTATCAACAAGATGGGTGTCCGGCACATTTTTCGCTGATGCTAGAAATGAGTTTGCAGAGACAATTCCCAAATCGTAGGATTGGACGCGGAGGAGATGTGTCGTAGCCGTCTCGTTCGTCAGACTTGACGAACGTACATATTTTTATATTATATATTAAAAATATACAGCCGATGTCCATCCAAATGTTTATTAGGCTATGGTGCAAAAATTTGAAGTTAATCGATGAAACACTCTTCGAGATTTTTGCTACCAACGTTTCCCAATTTTATATTTGTGTATTGTATATATTAAAAAGTATATAGCTCCTGGGTGCCCAAATTTTTAGTAGAGCGTCATGTAAAAATATGAAATAATTCGATCGGGACCTTTTCGAGATTTTATTAAACTACGTTAAACAATGTTTCATGTTAATATAACTATAGTCTGTTCTGGCAGACGCAGTCCACTTAGTGGCGCAGTTATAACCATTCAAAAAACATCAGTTATTACATTATGTGACGCGTTTGCGGGAAGATTCTTAGACGCAGAGAAAAAACGACTAATACAATGAAGTGATGATCACAGTATCTGCCTTTACACCCCTAACACCCTTTATGATAGCACATATAACATACTCTTTCATCTATAATACTATCATGTAAGATTGCTTGGAATGCCTTGTTCCCTATCACACCAGTAATTTTCATCTATGAGTATTTAATCAGTTTCTCTTCATCATATAATTCAACTTTCGATTTTGAATTCATAATTAGAAGTATTACCTAATATGCAAACATTAATTGCTTGTGTGAACTACCTCTCCATCAAAGTGAGATAATAGCTGTTGCGGGGAACCATTTTTGTGCTCTAATCTCACCAGAACATTGTTACGAGAACACTATTAACAGACGAATTTTATAAATTTCCTTTTAAAGTGCCAGGTGAACTATTTCCTTAGAATAAGGTGAAAATACTTCGAATAAAATATCTACTTTCTCACACAAGACAATATATTAAGTAACAGTAATAAATTAATACATCTGTTTAAAAACATGGGTTACTTTCCTGCACATTGCCTTCGTAAAATCTGTTTCTACATTCATATTTTCAAGATAAATATCTGACGTGTTATAGAGACAACAGAAGCAGACAATTTATTTTTATTTGGGTAAAGCTATAGTAATTTTCATATATTTCTGAAACTACCATGCACATGACGATCTGTTTCAATCAGTAGGCCGTAAATATGATCTGTAAGGGACTCACTTTTACATTATAAATCAGAAAGTCAAACCGTAAATTGGCATTCAGTCTTGAGTAGTATATTAATTAATAATCTACGAGCTATAGGCTAATTTCTTCATCTTCTCACGAAAGGCAGATTGCTGTTTGATCTTATTTTCTTACAACATTGGTCCCTTAGGTATGAAAAGCTACGAAAACTTGGGCTCAGAGCTATCCGCAACACGGCCAAGTAACTAACAGTGTCGTATTTTAAACCTTAAAGAACAATAACTTCCTCCAAATTATAATACGTCACCAACTGGTGCAGAAGCTGATCATTCAAGGAGGCAGCAACCAAAATTCAGGTACCAGTTACGACTTAAAATAAAAATCTCAATCAAAAATCAATCTCTCCCTCTCTCCAAACATGTATATAAATATTCATGTTATTAAGATAAAAGTCGTTTTATAAGGCGTATTAGATTTTTCAAGCATTTGAAATGTACCGCTACGGAAGAAAATTATAAATTGAACGGTCATATAAAATATGAAACGAAGAACCACATGGCAGAAGTGGTGCGGGTAAAGTGACTTGTAATGCGATGAAAAACTTACGGGGGAGAAGAAATTGAAATCAGAATCAAGGATGAGAAGGAATGACGAAAGATCACGTATAAGGAAAAATATTGGAAAACACTCGAGGCTGTCGGGCTTACCGAGATATGGGTTCGATTTAAGGACGCTCGAAGAAAGTCGCTCCATGAAGTCCGTGTTATTTTCATAATCTGTCAACAGTGGAACAGTTGTTTGTGGCTTACGTTCAATTACACACTTGAAAAAGAAGTAACGATAGTACATCATCACCGTCACCATAACATACGTACTCATTAAAATCAGCAACAATGTGAAGTTAAGTGGGACACCGAATTCGTCAGAACTGGATTTAATTGAAAAGATTAGACAAGGAGATAGAACACAGAGAAAGGAATGAAGTAATGAAAGTAAGAGTAAGTTTGTTTGTTCGTTTGTTTACGTGTATGAGTGACTGAGAGGGAGGGGGGGGGGAGAGGAGAGAGGGAGAGAGAATATGAGAAACTTTTCTGCTAGAAGCGTTTACACAGTATGCACTTCTATGCATGTGTAGAATAAGGATTGGCCAGTGCTTGCTCCTTCCTCTTGGTAGTGTGAGTAAGCCCAATGACTTCGTGTCCTCCCATTTAACGAAGCTGTTCCTATCTTTAGCAGTCTGTCAAGCCGTTTGAAATCGCGCTTGTAAACAAGACGTTCTGTGTGCAAGCCGTCCGAACATCAAGAAAAAAGTTGAGCACTGTATCTCCCAAGATACCTTCGGAAGAAAAAGAGACTCGCCAGGGTGTAAGCAGATTAATCAGAGGAGGCACGAAGCAGAGGAAAAATGTTGCAAGTTCAGAGTGCTTATTATGTTTCCCAGAGTAATGGTAAAGACTAGCCTCATTTTTTGACGTAGGATTCCCGCGTGATTCATATTTGTTCTCATCGCAATAAGATGAACTCGGATCTTGCAGCAAAATAATATATGATGGGTCATTTATAAAATTGACTCGGCACTGTAAATCAAGAGGCGGAAAGCGGTCATCTTTTTTTTGCCACACTGCAGACTGAGGGTCGGGGTTCAGCGTGAGAGTGTGTGAGCGTTTGGCGGGGATGGGGACGACGGAGTGGGCAGGAGGGGGGAGGGGGAGGGGGAGGGGTTTAGAGGTCTGGCGATGTATCAGCTGCGAGCTGTCGGGCCACGTACCCACTCTAATGTCTGTTCTCCGCAAACAAGATGTACGATATCAGCCGGGAGATCCGAAACCATCAATAGACACCAATAGCCTGTGACGGACAATCTTTCGACTACCACAACTATAAGCTAATAATTTATCAGCAAAAGCGTCATAGATGCCCTCATTATGATCTTGAATGCTCATCTTAATTCAGGAGAATAGATTTTGATAGTATGTGACACATCTCATGCTTATACGTGCTTCAGAGAATTCAGGAACATCAAAATTGAATCAGAAAGTAGGGTAGTCATTTGACCTAGATAATCTCTGCTATAGTGAAGTCAACACGCACAAATAGTGCAAGTTATGTAGGCCTGCTTAAGACACTTGTTTTATATTCGGTTGTTTGATAATGGTTATTCCTTTCGTCCTCAGTAAACGTAGATGAGCTCAGACAAGTGACATTCTAATTCATAAGAGGTAATGTCTTTTTCACCCCATTTTTAGTTACTAGGCTTCTCTCTCCTGATAGAGCAGACATTTCGCATCTTAGTATAACTATAACACAAGATACGATGTGTCCACTGCACGAGTGCATGTTTTGCTCCAGCTCCTGCCCAAGTTATAGTCTGTCCACGTAACTGAGTGGTCCATGTAGCCGACTGCCATCCGGACTACCCCAGGTTCGATTACCGGTACTTCGAGGAATTTTTGCTTTGTCGGAGGACTGGTACGGGGTGCACTCAGCCTTGTGATGACACATGAGGATCTACTCGACCGATCAGCAGCGTTTCGAAGGTCAATAAACGCGGCAACGATAGGGGGAGCGCTGTGCTCACCACATGCCCGTCCATAGGCGTATCCGATGACGCCATTGACAGCGACACAGCGGTCGGTCGGCCTGATTTGCCCGTCAGGGCCAGAACGCGGAACTTGCTACTTCCTCTCTACTTATACCTTACATTAGAGGAGGAGAATAGCCAGTGCTGTGAATGTGATCCAGAACCATCCTTTTGAAGGCTTTTCAGTTAACAACGACGTAATTCTACTCTCCACATATCGCAGCAGCCTTTTTCACGGTTCACTAGTCACCCAGCATCTCTGACCCACTCTTCCACTTTAATAATTCTTGTATCATAATGTTAATTTCTTCTTATGTGTTTCCTCTGACTCTTCTGTCATTTGTTTGCTGCTGAAGCTACCGTAGTCCTTCTCAACACTTCTCCGATCAATTAATTCTCATTTAGTATTTCCACATTTAAGCAGAACAGGAAAGCGAGCTCCTTAAATAATGCCTGATTAGATTTAACAGAGGCTGTCACGATCTTAAACTTGACAGGCAAAATAAAAGCATAATTAAATAATCATCGGCGAGTAATCCGTACTAACTGAAACTGACAGAGGCATGGGTATTACATGCAGAGACGGCACGGATAAATTACAAATAGTTTTGTTGACAGTTACATCCAAACACAAATTTCTCTATACACTTAGCAACAATTTCGTGTCCGTTTATCACCTTGCAAAGAATACGCATGTAGCGAGAAAGTACAGCATAAGAAACATTTTACTCGATTCTGCAAGCTAATGCTTCGGTGCCTACCTCCCCAACATAATGAGTATCGTTTGTCACATGACAGAGGCTTGTTCGTATAACACCTAGACATTTCTGGAGACAATAATATGTGGTATTCTTGAGAGAAGATAGGGCAAAGGTTAAAGCTAGGGAGTATCTGTGAGCCGGCTGGAGTGGCCGAGTGGTTCTAGGCGCTACAGTCTGGAACCGCGCGACCGCTACGGTCGCAGGTTCGAATCTTACCTCGGGCACGGATGTGTGTGATGTCCTTAGGTTAGTTAGGTTTAAGTAGTTCTAATTTCTAGGGGACTGATGACCTCAGAAGTTAAGTCCAATAGTGCACAGAGCCATTTGAACCATTTTTTTGTATCTGTGAGGAAATGTAAACATCGTTGGAGGTAGATTTATTTAGAACGGAAATTATATCCAGGAGTCTGGAACCGCGCGATCGCTATGGTCAAAGGTTCGAATCCTGCCTCGGGCATGACTGTGTGTGACGTCCTTAGGTTAGTTAGGTTTAAGTAGTTCTAAGTTCTAGGGGACTGATGACCTCAGACGTTACGTCCCATAGTGCTCAGAGCCATTTGAACAATTTTATATCCAGGAACCACTCTGCAGTGAAGTGGTCTACGAGCCTCAACGCTACATATAACCATCCGGTAAATACAACCAAATCGTAAGGGTATTTGTGGAGAGGCCAGACAACAATACAGTTCCTGAAAAGGGGCTGAAGCTCTTTCAGCATAAGGTGCAGTCAAATTAAAACTAGACAGATGGAAAAAAGTAAGTAAAGTGTTTATTATTTCAAAAGGAATCGCCATATCTGTCAATATCTACACTGTGAGACAAGCTGGACCGTGCCTTCGTGGAAAATCGTTTGCGGTTGCCAACGGAATCATGATGGTACCTAGGCATGCGCCTCTTCACGACCCGCCCACATGTTGCCAAATTTGTTCTGAATACTCTGCCGAAATAGCGCTGAAAGCCCTTATGCATCCTCTATACAGTCCCCGATCTGTCACCATGTAATTTCCATGTTTTTGGGGCCCTAAAGAAAGACATTCATAACAGTCGGTTTGCTAAGGACGAAGAGGTACAAGCCTCGGGACAGTAATGGTCCCGTAGGCAGGAGCAAACATTTCACCATGAAGGCACTGACTTCCTTGTCTCACACGGGGATTAATCTATTATGTTTCCTTTTCTCCATCTGTTTCGCTTTCATTAGACTTCCCTTATACTTGCAGGGGCAACACTTTGGGCGATTAACTGATCTGGATTTGTTACATTAGCCAACATGGCCTTTCAATGTTAATACTGCAAATGTCTGCAAGGAGCAACTATAGCCATTATGTTTCTCGAGGACATGCAGCTCTACTGTAGGATCTGTACGTTGCTGTAGTTATGAAGGCATGAAGAAGTTAGCACAGGCTGCACTAGCGTAGAGATGTGTATCAAACCAGTATCGAATTGAAGACCACAACAACAGGAAACACTAACCAAATTTATACCATTAGGCGCATTTTTTAATATACCAAGGGCGCAGGCGATACGTCGATACGGTTAAAATCACTGTCCGCACTGATTTTAGAAACGTCTTGTTTTTTACTGCACTCGAATGTAAGAAATTGTTTGCACGCGTAGCACTTTTGTTAGTAATTTCGTAATATATTGGAATATGAGTGTAGTTAAAAACTGTTTCGTTCATCTGGAATGCGTTCTGATCACGATGATACCAGAAAAATTGCTTTATGCTATTTTTAGATTACGAAACGACTGACTGCGAGTGTTAAGATGCCTTACGTTGCTTGGCTTGTGGAAGACGAATAATGCGAGGAATTACGGAAAAGCGTAGAAAGCATTAGCACAAGATGGGAGAACAGAAAAAGAGATTAATGTAGTTGTTAAGCTGGCTGTTCAGGGGGATGAACATATATCAGCCAGATGGCCTTTACCATCCCGCACGAACGCTGCATAGGAAAGACTACTTGATTCTTAACCTACTTGATTTTAGTAAACATTATCATGACAGGATGTTTTGTGGAAAGTTATTTGCTTCTTCAAAAATACGGTCTTCAAGTGACATTTTGTCACTAATTATTTGCTATGACAAACGGATGACTAATGATAATTTTAATCAAATCGTGGCGTAGATTCCAGCAAAGAAAATTTGGTTTGGCTGCTTCAAAAGAGCGAATTCGCAAGAGACTTATATGAGGCGTAGAATTTGCTTATTATAGTTTCCATGTTGTACCAATACGTGTCACAGATCTCCTAGTTACTTTTATTAAAAAAGACTGAGAACTTCATTCAGAATGTATAGTCGATTGTACTCGTGTACAAGGATATGGAGCAAAAGTTATGGAACTCAAAGAGAAGGAAGAAATTCACAAGCAGGAATATTGTAGTCGAATGAAATTATTCAAGTCTCTAAAATTTTAGGTAGCCTGGGCGTAAGGCAGCATGTCAGCTGCATTTATGCTGAGACAATCAATTCCACAATTCACTGTAGCTTCTTAGAAACCACATTTCCGTAATTACTCTCTACAAAGCGATGTAAAGTCCTGGAAACATTTCATTCTGTGACCATCGACCTCATTTGCCTTCTCTCAATTTCTACAGAATATTGTCTTGCCGGGATGGCAGCATGCTGACATTGAATGGCTCGTGAAGCAGTCTTTGGGCTTCTTTGATAATATGGCTGCAGTTTCGTCGAAGATGCGCAAAATCGACTCGCTCCTCAGTGCTGCTATAGGATCCAAGGCCCTCAGTGCCTGACGTCCATCATTCACTACGTAGTCATACGAGGGCGTGTTGAAAAGTAATGCCTCCACGTACTTTAGGTGGAAACTCTCAAAGCAAGCTTTTTATATAAAACAAACTTTGTTAACATTCTACTCCTTCATGCTTCGTGTTTATTTGTTTATTTCTCAACATAGTCAGCCTGGCGGCTAACATCCCCCTCCCCACCCCCCCCAAGAAGAGACTAGGTTGTTGATATTGTCATCGCACAATGTTTGTCGACGGAACCACAAGCTCACATCTACTTGCTTTGCTTTATCACTATGAAACTGAAGTAATCGGAGATGTACTTTACGTTTTGGAAACATATGAAGAGCTCTTTCACACACGGAGAGGTTATCACCACCATTTCCTTCTTCACAAGCGCGATCAGCCCAATGCGGCACATTAATGACGCTGCTACAATCAGCACCACACTCATCCATCTTTTTTTATATGGATTTAAATTGCAGGCACGTTTTCTGCGGTGAGAAGCAAGATTATAGCACGGTGTTCCTCAGACACCAACGCAGTTACGGTACACGGCCATGTTGTTTGCTACAACTCGGAGCCCTCTGGCGGTGGAGGGTTGCCACTTGCATCAGAAAAGCAAGAAAGTCGAGCGAGTAACACGCGTGACAGGTAATACCTTGAACTATACTGAGAACTGTATAAATAATTGAGAGGCACTGATTTTCAGCACGCCCTCTTCGATTGCACCGTCCCATAGTGTGGGCTCCAGAGTGACCACACCCCTGCAGCTGTAATTGTTATTCATCTGTCTTTTGTTTTTGTACAGATTGCGCACTTTCCATTAAGAGTCAGGTAATGTTCGAGCCACTCGACAGGTAGAGAAATCTTATTTTTAGTCTCTCTCTGACCTTAGAGAAAAAATTCGTATGTTCTCCTGCTTGTGCCTGAAGTGCTCCATTCCTTTTTTTACAGATGTAAGATGCGATCTTGTACTAACTTTCCCATATTGACCTCAGTCGAAGTATGCTTCCTACTCCCGCTTGTCTGATTTTCCCGATTTCCATGTTCATTATGCATATTCCTAAACTTATTAACAATGCGTCAATCGAGGTTCTGCAGTAATCGCCAGTAAATATTAACAGCAATAAAATCTGTCCGAATATTTGTACAACTATTTTTCTGATAGTAATACTTTGTAGATACCTGCATCATCTGCCGAAGGCCAGTCGCCACTATTAGCGTTGTTTGCCAGATCATGAATGCACATTACTAACAGCAAGGGTACGAATACACTTTACTGAATTTACTTCTAAATCTGTCGATAACTCTGAAACGTCCCTTTAGAAAAAGTAATGAATTACTGTGCCGATAAACGTCTTACGTTGGCTGTATTTAGACGCCAATATTTGAAGACGTATTGCTGCTGGTATCTTCGTCCTGGCTGACATTTTCCGTTGTCGTGCCGTTGGTCGGGCGGAAGGTAATTGATTTGGTTGTTGGTCGGTCCTTCACCCGTCCCTGGGTCGGGTTGCCATCCGATTATCAAATCTTACTTGGCTGCCTGTTTCACCTAATCTCACGTTAGATTTATCTCTTCAGGTCGACCCTTGGAACACTTCTGAGCACTACTGTTCTGTTGGTTTTAGATTGTGATTCTCTTTTAGTCTGAAGTACTGTGCGAGGCCTTCAGCCATCTATAAGTTTAGTTTGTTTTAATTTTAATATAACGCCTTCAGCCAAGCTTTCAAGACCGATTGGTTAACAACTAATTTTAAAAAGGAAATTTGGTTCCATTTGAAATCTTTGTTATCCAGGCCTTAAGCCTTGAGTTGTTCTATGTTCAGTATGTGGCCTTCAGCCGAGCTTTTACCTCAAATATTTTTAAGATATGGCCTTCAGCCGTCTTAAAGTAAAATCTGAAAAGTCACTTGTTTAAATCCTTTTTAATTTTTCTACTTTATTGAAAATTATCGTTATACAGGTATTAAGCCTCAATTCTTCTATGTCTAGTGTGTGGCCTTCAGCCGAGCATTTATATAATTTTTTTTAAAGTAAAGCCCTCAGCTGCTTGTATTCCTTAAAGCAATTTTAATAACTTGTGTTCAGGCCTTAAGCCGTATTGTTTTTTGAATCCTTTTAAGAGCATGTGTGATTAAGTGTTTTTAGGAAATAAAGTTTGTGTGTTTTGTGCAACTGACAGTAACTGATTTTGGCCCCTTTCCACAACCATAACCTGATACGCTCCGTCCTGCGAAACCAGATTTCAGATACGTTGTAGGTAATGTTAAGAACATGACATAGGCCACACTGCACGTAATAAATATGGTCGATTCTCCCTTTTACACATGTTTCTAGCTGATTTACGCGGATGAACACTGTTTATTGTGTGGAAAGGCGATGGAAGTGTGGAGTCTGACAAGTCGTATCAGTCTTTCTTGCAGTTCCACTTACACAGAGATCACACCGGCGGTAATCCTTTATATGGATGTGATGAACTCCCCGACAAGAACACAACGCGCTTACTACGTACTTCCCCGACAAGAAACCCACGCGATTAACTCGATCGCAGTGATGACGGTGGGTTGCACATAAGACGACAGTGAAATGGACGTGCTGCGATTTTGGATTTACTGATCTTATCCTGGTGATATTTCTTCAGCCTTATTTCAGTTATCATTGCAACGTGAGAACGGCCCCTCTGGTTCCTTTACATGATGGTAATCTAACTGATCCATAATTTTCTTTTCAATTCTTCTCCTTATTATTCTTGCCTGCAGCTTGGATGTATGAGCTGTTAAGCTGATTGTGCCATAGTTTTCACAATTATCCGCCCTTGCTATCTTCGGAAATGTGTGGATGATATTTTACTGAAAGTCTGGTTGTTATACGGGTGGTGTCTGTTTTGGTCACGATTTACGTTGTAAGAACAGCCTTGTCGTGTCCAGTTATTATTTCTGTCATCGCGGAATTGTGACGGATGTGTCCTGTAATTGTTGTGGGCCTGTTTCCGCGTTCCGCGATTGTCAGTGTCAATTTCCAATTCTTGTAACAGTCCCTGAAAAGCTTCAATGTCATCTTTGCAACGTCCTGCCAAAATAATATGTCGTAAATGTTCAGGTAATTTGATTAAGCAAATGCGGATGAGTTCTGAGGGGCTGTATGGGTTTGACAGGTACTGATTCTTATGCAACATGTCTTCAAAATATTTCATAAGACTGGAAAATTCAGATTGTTCGAAACGTTTCATCATTATGATGCTATGTTTTACTCGGTCTTGTGTAGCTTGAGACCAATACGCTGAGAGGAAGGGATGATAAAATTCTCCTTCACTGTGACAATCGTGAATGACCGATCGCATTCTTACAGCTGGTTCATTCTTTAAATAGCCACGCATAAATTCTAATCTGCGCTCTAATGACCAGTTGGGAGGAAAACAATGAGAGACTTGATGGAGCCACGCTTGTGGATGAATGTCGTTGCTAGAATTCTTAAATGTTTTGAATTTACGTGTAGTAATGAACAGCTTATAGTCAAAATCATCGTGTCGGCGAGTAGCAGATCGCTCATTGTTACGTCGTTTCGGCGGTTCCATTTCAAAATTCAATGCGCCTTGCCAATTTCTTTCATAATTTCCGAAGTGCCCTGAGTTATTATTTTGTGGTTGTTCCGTATTTCTATGTCCCTCTTCCCGTACTGGAGCGCGAGTGTCCTTTGAAATATGTAATTCTTGTATTACTTGTGCCAACTGATCTTGTACTTCACGGATTTCTCTTTTGTACTGTGTATTGATTTGATTTTGATTTTGTTTGCATTTTCTAATTTGTTCATACTCTTCAGTGTCATTAAACACTAACGGTTTTGTGTCATTCAGATTATCATCTACCTTCATAGATAAATTATTTAGCTGATCCGAAAGTTCAACTACTTTATCTGATAATGAAATAATTTCCTCCATGTGTCTTTCTGAACCAATTTTCAGAGTATCTACTGTGTCCTTTAAGTTTTCTTGAGTTCTTGCAAGTTGCGTAACCGAATCGGTAGATGCAACTGAGTCAATTTTCGCCCACAAGGTCTCATGATTTTCATGAACAATGGTTTGCAGTTCTTTTATGGCTGCTTCGTGATTCTGTAATGCATTTCCATGCCGCAAAAAAATAGGTTGAAAATGCTCACAAATTTGTGTTTTTACGTCATTACAGACTTTTTGACATTTCGATTCAATGTTATGTAACTCAGCAGTTAAATCTTCACGTGTTTGTTCAAGCTTATGTTCCACTGAGTCTAACTTTTGAAGCTTTTGTTCCATTGCGTCTAACTGTTGCTGTGTTTGTCTCTGTTGTTGTTCCATTGTGTCTAACTTTTGAAGATTTTCTTCCATTGTGTCTACCTTTTGAAGATTTTGTCTCATTTGTTTCTGATTTTGTTCAAGCGTTGTGTCTAACTTTTGTAGCCTTTGTCCCATTTTTTGCATTAACTGTAATAACAATGCACTGGTGTCTGAAACATGTTCCTCAGTGCTTTTCGGCAGTGAAGTTGCACCGGCAACAGAAAATGTGTCTTGACTTATTTGAGAAAACTGTGAGGACCCAAAACCTGAATCTACAGTATTTGCGAGATTGTGTCCTGTCCTTTCGGATTCCTGAGGCAAGCGACCGATCGATCGATAATACTTCCCTGTTCACTAATTGTTTCACTGCCTACACCATTTTTTGCAGCCCGCTCCATTTCCCTATGCACAATTACCAGATTACTACTTTGAACATTAGTTAATTCATTACACGGTGGCTCTAACACACTGCTTTCGTCTTCACTGTCATGTCTCAGTTTACTTTGGAACCTAGTATTACGTTTTTCACACGCCATTATTGTCACAATATTTCACACGACAACACAACAGCACAATTTGAAGAGCAAAATAAGAAAACACATTAACATAGCATTGAAAATAGTATCTACTTAATTGCAAGCGCTGCTGCGAAATACTTGGTGCAAATCGACATGCATGCCACAACTGTTTTACTGTACAACAATGAAAAACTACAACTACAAAGGAGATTCTCTCTACAATTACGCGCTAGCAATAAACAAAAGCTACACTAATTACACAAACTACACTCCTGGAAATGGAAAAACGAACACATTGACACCGGTGTGTAAGACCCACCATATTTGCTCCGGACACTGCGAGAGGGCTGTACAAGCAATGATCACACGCACGGCACAGCGGACACCAGGAACCGCGGTGTTGGCCGTCGAATGGCGCTAGCTGCGCAGCATTTGTGCACCGCCGCCGTCAGTGTCAGCCAGTTTGCCGTGGCATACGGAGCTCCATCGCAGTCTTTAACACTGGTAGCATGCCGCGACAGCGTGGACGTGAACCGTATGTGCAGTTGACGGACTTTGAGCGAGGGCGTATAGTGGGCATGCGGTAGGCCGGGTGGACGTACCGCCGAATTGCTCAACACGTGGGGCGTGAGGTCTCCACAGTACATCGATGTTGTCGCCAGTGGTCGGCGGAAGGTGCACGTGCCTGTCGACCTGGGACCGCACCGCAGCGACGCACGGATGCACGCCAAGACCGTAGGATCCTACGCAGTGCCGTAGGGGACCGCACCGCCACTTCCCAGCAAATTAGGGACACTGTTGCTCCTGGGGTATCGGCGAGGACCATTCGCAACCGTCTCCATGAAGCTGGGCTACGGTCCCGCACACCGTTAGGCCGTCTTCCGCTCACGCCCCAACATCGTGCAGCCCGCCTC
Organism: Schistocerca cancellata; assembly: GCF_023864275.1. NCBI lineage: Eukaryota > Metazoa > Arthropoda > Insecta > Orthoptera > Acrididae > Schistocerca > Schistocerca cancellata. The sequence goes on from NC_064628.1 coordinate 487,215,096, forward strand.
CAGTGGTGTCGCGACAGGCGTGAATGGAGGGACGAATGGAGACGTGTCGTCTTCAGCGATGAGAGTCGCTTCTGCCTTGGTGCCAATGATGGTCGTATGCGTGTTTGGCGCCGTGCAGGTGAGCGCCACAATCAGGACTGCATACGACCGAGGCACACAGGGCCAACACCCGGCATCACGGTGTGGGGAGCGATCTCCTACACTGGCCGTACACCACTGGTGATCGTCGAGGGGACACTGAATAGTGCACGGTACATCCAAACCGTCATCGAACCCATCGTTCTACCATTCCTAGACCGGCAAGGGAACTTGCTGTTCCAACAGGACAATGCACGTCCGCATGTATCCCGTGCCACCCAACGTGCTCTAGAGGGTGTAAGTCAACTACCCTGGCCAACAAGATCTCCGGATCTGTTCCCCATTGAGCATGTTTGGGACTGGATGAAGCGTCGTCTCACGCGGTCTGCACGTCCAGCACGAACGCTGGTCCAACTGAGGCGCCAGGTGGAAATGGCATGGCAAGCCGTTCCACAGGACTACATCCAGCATCTCTACGATCGTCTCCATGGGAGAATAGCAGCCTGCATTGCTGCGAAAGGTGGATATACACTGTACTAGTGCCGACATTGTGCATGCTCTGTTGCCTGTGTCTATGTGCCTGTGATTCTGTTAGTGTGATCATGTGATGTATCTGACCCCAGGAATGTGTCAATAAAGTTTCCCCTTCCTGGGACAATGATATCACGGTGTTCTTATTTCAATTTCCAGGAGTGTACAAGAAAAAAAAATCAGAAGATTCCAATGAGGTATCCTCGGCTAAGGGTCGACATATGAAACGTCCCCTTAGAACAATTATACATGACTGTCCTTAAACTGACACACAATATTTTTAGAGCAACGCAATCTGACTTTCAATAATCCCTACAAAAGAGTGGCCCTGACTAACATTAACCTATACCTTTCACAAATCACTTACCTCACAAAAATCTTCGTTGCTCGAATTACTGCAATACAGCGAGCGCCACTACTGCCAGCTAAATAAAAGATTCAAACTACGGAAGGCACTAACTACTGATAGGCATAGTTAGCAAATGAAAGATTTTAATAGAGAACAAACAATGTATTTACCTTAATAGTGTTGAAAAATCATAGTAAACATAGCCGTTAATGACATCCAGTCTTACAAATTTCAAAACTCCGCCAATTCTCTCCCCACATCCACCACTGCTGGCGGCTCACCTCCAACTGCACAACGCTACGCGCTGTTGACATCCAGCTGCCCAACACTACAATGACAGACAACGATGCAAACTAGTCACAGACTGCACACAGCACAGCCAGTGATTTTCATACAGAGCGCTACGTAACGTAGCCAATAAGAAAACATAAACAGCCTACTTACACATCCTTCCGAATCTGCTTAGTGTATTCATCTCTTGGTCTCCCTCTACGATTTTTACCCTCCACGCTGCCCTCCAATACTAAATTTGTGATCCCTTGATGCCTCAGAACATGTCCTACCAACCGATCCCTTCTTCTTGTCAAGTTGTGCCACGAACTCCTCTTCTCCCCAATCCTATTCATTACCTCCTCATTAGTTATGTGATCTACCCATCTAATTTTCAGCATTCTTCTGCAGCACCACATTTCGAAAGCTTCTATTCTCTTCTTGTCCAAACTATTTATCGTCCACGTTTCATTTCCATACACGGCTACACTCCATACAAATACTTTCAGAAACGACTTCCTGACACTTAAATCTATACTCGATGCTAACGAATTTCTCTTCTTCAGAAACGCTTTCCTTGCCATTGCCAGTCTACATTTTATATCCTCTCTACTTCGACCATCATCAGCCATTTTGCCCCACAAATAGGAAAACTCCTTTACTACTTTAAGTGTCTCAATTCCTAATATAATTCCCTCAGCATCACCCGACTTAATTCAACTATGTACCATTATCCTCGTTTTGCTTTTGTTGATGTTCATCTTATATCCTCCTTTCAAGATACTGTCCATTCTGTTAAACTGCTCTTCCAAGTCTTTTGCTGTCTCTGACAGACTTATAATATCATCGGCGAACCTTAAAGTTTTTATTTCTTCTCCATGGATTTTAATACCTACTCCGAATTTTTCTTTTGTTTCCTTTACTGCTTGCTCAATATACAGATGGAATAACATCGGGGAGAGGCTACAACCCTGTCTCACTCCATTCCCAACCACTGCTTCCCTTTCGTGTCCCTCTACTCTTATAACTGCCATCTGGTTTCTGTACAAATTGTAAATAGCCTTTCGATCCCTGTGTTTTACCCCTGCCACATATGTCCTCCCTATCGACTCCAATTTCTACTTCTATGGAGTCATCAGACTAGCACTCTCCGTCATAGAGGTCTTCAATGTCCCCTTTCCCTCTACCTGCTCCCTTTCTCTCTCATCGGCTTTTAATTGTGGAATTACCATTGTACTCTTAATGTTACCACCATTGTTTTTTATTTCAACGAAGGCTGTTTTTAAATTTCTCTATACTGAATCAGTCCTTCGACAGATCTTTTTTTCTATTTCTTTCCGTATGTCCCTCAGCCGTTTTGCCTTGCCTCCCTGCATTTGCCATTTATTTAATTCCTGAGCTATTTATGCTGCCGTATTCTTGTCTTTCACTGAACATTTTGGCACATACTTGTAACGTTGATCAGATGAAGTATTTCATCTGTTACCCAAGGTTTCTTTGTTGTTACCTTTCTAGTACCTATGTTTTCTGTGCATCTGCGATTGTTCTTTTTAGAGATGTCCACGTCTCTTCAACTAAGCTGCCTACTCCGGTGTTCCTTATGAGAGCATCAACACCCTTACCGAACTTAAAACGCGTCTCATCTTTCCCCAGTAGCTCAGCATCCCGTTTCCTTCCACACTGACTCTTTCGGAGGAGTTTATTAAACTTCAGTCTGCTGCTCGTCATTACTAATTTCTGATCTGAGTCCATACCTGCATCTGAGTACGCCTTACAATCCTCTTGTTATTCCTGAACAGAGTATTCGCTATTACCATCTGAGATTTATTGCAGAATTCAATTCCTACTGCAAGATCATATACTCCCGTAACACTTTATCCTATTCATTCCGCTAAAACCGCGTTCAAATCTGCTATGACTGTTAGATTTTCATATCCCTTTATATACTGAAATACCGTTCAGTATTGTAATACACAAAATTAGCAAAAAGCCATCTCGACTGCATATTCATTTATTAAAAATAAGGTCGGTTTCGGCCTCTAGTACATAGTATATCACCTTTGGATAATACACTGTAAAGATAAAAATTGAAAGTCCTGATTTGCAAAGTGTAGTCATCAAACATTAAAAAGCATATACACGTATGTTAAAATGATGTATCGTTGCCCATCCCGCTGACTATGATGATTAAATACGCCAGTATTCAGAACAATATACAGTAATTGGATTCTTAAAAATATCTCAAAGTAATATGGTAAACGAGAAGCTTGGTGGTATATGAGCGCCTTCTCGTGACATCGATTAGAATGCCTAAGGACACCGTTTCCTTGAAGACATCGTGATTGAAATGGGTGTCAGTTGTAGAGATGTAATCCATGGACGCCATTTGTTGCCTTGACAACAGGGGTAGTATCTATTGTCAAAGGTAAAAGAGAATGGTGGCACTAACGGAAGTGGCGCTCGTGTATTGAAATTTTGTAGTCAACAGCAAGACTTTGCTCGATTTTTGGAACAAAGATACCAACTGCTTAAAACTAAGCTGAAACCAAAACAGCAAATGAGAAAAAATTCTCAAAAAGTAAAAAAACGCGTAAATACCAGTCAGAAAAAAGGAATAAGAAGCTAAAATCATTGATATAGTGACAAATTTTACTAAATCGGAGTCTTTTACATATAAGAAATAATTACCTCTAAAATAAAGCGGTAATTTTATAAGATCTGTTGTCATTTTACCATAAAAAGGTGAAAATCAGCTGTGATATGAAAATTCCATGAAAGACGGAACAAAAACAAGGGTTGAATTATAACTGGAAAAGCAACTATCCTCTTGTTTAAATAATATCTTCGAATAAGTCAAAAAAAGCTATTCCACAGAAATCCAGCTGTTCATTTCAGAGACCCGACGGATTATTCTTATAGTGCACAATAATTTCCTAATCTTCTGAAGTATTCAAAAGTTAATATTTAGAAGAGATGTGGATAATCTCAAAGTTGTTCATGATATCACTCTCTGAATGTTTGCTATAAGTAAGGTGTTGTCCGAAAACTGATTTATTACATGACACACCTGAGGCATATTCCTCGAAGCATGTTTTAAAATTATGACCAGTCTGGCCAATATATATTTTATCAAGTGGATTGCCAGCTAATTTATGTACTCTTGATCCACAGTAATGTTTGTTAGTGATGCCTGTAATATTTATTAAGAAGTATATTAGTAGTTGAAAAGGTAGTAGTTATACCATAACTTCTGAATAGTCCGTTATTTCTATATATTATTTTAAGAAAGACGTGTTTTACAGGTACTTGGTGTTGTTTTGATCGCATTTTTTTAAACAGATTATCAGAAAATCCTGGATGATGATCATTATCAAATGCAATTTGTTTTAAAACGTGTAATACTTGCTGCATTTGATCTGCAGATAAAGAAAAATCATTCTGTGAAGCATAATTAAAAACAAGGCTCTCTTCTTAGCATCAATGACAGCATCAATACCGTATTGCTTGGTTTTCTAAAAGTACCAAAAAAGTCAGACACTCTTATTAAAAATCGTCAGATCCAAGAAACTTATGGATTCTTATTTTTCGTATTGAATTGTGAATATCAAGTTTGGCTGCAAATTATTCAGAGATCTGGTTACAAAATTAATCTCTCCTTCTGAGCCATTATATAATAATGTGTCATCCATATGAAAAAAACTTATTTTCAATATAATGGACGAAAAAATTTGCAATTGTACTGGCAAGAGAATTTCCCATAGGTAAGCCATAATTCTGTGCATCAAACGTTTCATTAAATGAGATTCTATTAAAATTTAATGTAGTTTTTAACAGTGTAATCTATTCTCTAATTTAATCAGAATTCATCATGTTTTGTTTTGCAAGGTATTTCTCTGAGTAGTTCGATCTTCCTCTCTAATTGCATGTGGTGAAAAGTCGCTATTCCTTCCCACGCAGCCTCTCTCGTCACCCGGGTGGTCCGGTGACAGGCGGGCTCTGCTGATCTTGAAGGGGTTAAGCTGACGGGTGTGAGGGAGTCGAGTGAATTCACCCCAGACGCCGACATTGTCATAAGAGCGGCGGCGACACGCTCACAGGGGCCTGACGGAGTGCCTGGGCTAGAGATTCCGTTACTTCGCAGAAACTTAGTGAAAACCATTTCTGGCGGGCTACCAGCGAGGCGTGGGAAAGACTTGTGTTCCCAGGCAGTCTTGGCGGGCAAATTCCCGCGTTTTCTGCAAAATCGTAACTGTGATTGGCTTGCTCAGGGCATAGCTCCGTGACGTAGCAAAATCGGCGCAGGAATTGGCGCCAAGAATCTCCATTGGTGGAAAGGTAGTGCTTCGGCAATAGAGTGGAATTTTCCGCCGGTTTTCGAGTTGCTGATTGGAACGTTTAACCACGGCCACTGTCGTGGGGGCGGGAATGTTCTGTGTTCGGTTTTGTACGGGTGCTCTTGTGAGAGTCGGCTCTCGCCTTTTGGTCGGAGTAGGTTACAAGACTGAGCTCTCGCTGCTCTGGACAGCCTGCCTTCCGTTGGCTGTCTAATATACTTTTATTTAATTGTAACTGTTTGACGAAGTTGCTGAAGTTCCGACTTCAACGTAACTTTCTGTGTACAGTTGGCAATTGAGCGTTCTGCGTACAAGCGGCCTATGTTGTCTGTCTTGAGCAGTTTTGGCTAACGTTGACTGTATTGGAGTTACTGTGTGACTTTGCTTGTTAAAATCAATCACTGTACCGTCAGTGATTGTGTGGTGAGCCTTCTTCATCTCCCTTAGAAGCGCATTTGTATTGCTAAAAAGTCTTTAGTCTGGAACAACCAGACCAGGATAATTTGTTTCGGACTATACTCGCGAAATTATCATCACCACGACGGAACGTCGAAGCAACCAGCCATCGCCTTTGGTACGCCAGATCGTGTTCTTGTGGTTAAAAAGACAGCTTGGTAATGTACGTCCGCAGCACCGGCAGATTAGTGATTTTCCTAGGTGATAATCAGAGCTCAGCAGAGCGCGCCTGTTCGTCTTTTTCTAACTTTGTTCTGTCTTGGGTGTTCATTGTCTGAGTTCTCACTACTGTAGCAGCAATTAATGTTGGGTTGGCTGTGTGTTTCTCTTAAGATTCGAGTTGCAAGGAATTGGCTCCACATACCACTTCATCATAAATGTCACAATCTAGTTTATGGACAATTTCACCTTCACACCATTTATTTGAGTATCCAGTTTGATCCAATATGATGTATTGTAAATGTTTCGTGTATTTTGTTTAAGATTTTGAGTTTAGTCATAATAAATCAAATTGTTATTTTGGACAGAACTTTCATTCTGTTAATCGGTAGAGCAACCCTTTCATTTCTCACTATGTTACTGAAACTTTCCTTTATTTAATTAATGTCTACTAAATTAAGTTATTGCAGGTGCCAAACTCTTTTCTACTCCTCTTGCAGGGTTTGTTACAGTCAGTTCGCCTTTCTTCTTAATCCATGTGCAACAGCAAAAGTCGGAGTTGGAATAGGGGGGCTTAGAGCATCATTTACGTATGAAGATTCCAGAAGAATTTAGTGTTAAATACACTGCTAGCCCCGGCACCTCGAAAGATTATTCTTAATAATTTCGATAACGTCCGCTACTGGGATGTCATATGCAATTTTTTTAGATCCAGTGAGACAAACCTAGCTCCTGGTGGAATAATCGTATTGTCAGTATTTGTTGGTGACTCATACTTACTGGGTGTTGTGTGATGTCCTTAGGTTAGTTAGGTTTAAGTAGTTCTAAGTTCTAGGGGACTGATGACCATAGATGTTAAATCCCATAGTGGTGAGAGCCATTTGAACCATTTGAACTCATACTTCTTCTTTACACTATAATTTTCCTTCAAAATGTAGAATTCTGTCAAAATTTTACGTAGGTGTTTGTTAAGCAGTTACAGAGATCAACTAATATTATTCACAATAAGACACACAAACCAAGCCAATGTAACTTAATTTGAGCACTAAGTCTAAGCAGCTGTTGAGTCATGACTTTTAATTGCATTTTTCTTCGTTAGATTTATGTACATGTTAAAAAAGGACAGTCAAACAAAACATAGATATGTAAATCGCTTCCCATTGGCTGACATTGATGTCATGTCACTCATGTATGCCATCTTTCGCTCTATTTAAGCTGTGGCTTCTCAGCCATCAGCAGCAATTTCACGACTGGGATCAGCACAGCTGTTCTAGGCTCGTCATCGTCAGCAGCATGGATGACGATACATCATTTTAACGTATATTCCTTTTAATATTTTCTGACCTCCCTATATAAACCAGCGCTTTTAACTTGTATCTCTATTGTGCATTATCTGAAGATGGCCTACTACTAGAGGCCAAAACCAGTCATATATTTAATAAATGACTGTGCTATAGAGACAGTTTTTTACTAATTTTACTTAACAGACAGATCGCTGTTTCCCACTAATGTTAGTGCTAGCGAGTTGCATACAACATATGGGGTCAGTTAAGATCAGCTGTGTCTCTTGTGAAAGCCAACTGTACGCTTAACAAAAGGTACCATACATTATACGCGAATGTAGGAGGTAGGAGTTTGAACAGAAACTTAGTTTAGTAGAGATAACATTCCCAAAACTTCAAACACCAAAAAAGTATTTGCCAAAAGAGAATAGATCATATACTAAAATGTTATGTATGACTGATGCACATAGGCAAGACAATGCTCCAAAAGGGCGATTAAGAAGTACAAAGAGTAGGAAATAAATTAACGTTACTAGATCAAGCAGTGCACGTAGCGAAGACTAAGAAACTGAGGCTTAGCATGAAAAGCTGAATACATTACCTCTGGAATATACAGGGTGGTCCATTGATCGTGACTGGGCCCAAAATCTCACGAAAAAACTACAAAGAACGAAACTTGTCTAGCTTGAAGGGGGAAACCAGATGGCGCTATGGTTGGCCCGCTAGATGGCGCTGCCGTAGGTCAAACGGATATCAACTGCGTTTTTTAAATAGGAACCTCCATTTTTATTACATATTCGTGTAGTACGTAAAGAAATATGAATGTTTTAGTTGGACCACTTTTTTCGCTTTGTGGTAGATGGCGCTGTAATAGTCGAAAACATATGGCTCATAATTTTAGACGAACAGTTGGTAACAGGTAAGTTCCTTAAATTAAAATACAGAACGTAGGTACGTTTGAATATTTTATTTCGGTTGTTCCAATGTGATACATGTAGCTTTGTGAACTTATCATTTCTGAGAACGCATGCTGTTACTGCGTGATTACCTGTAAATACCAAAATACCACATTAATGGAATAAATGCTCAAAATGATATCCGTCAATCTCAATGCATTTGGCAATACGTGTAACGACATTCATCTCAACAGCGAGTAGTTCGCCTTTCATAATGTTCGCACATGCACTGACAATGCGCTGACGCATATTGTCAGGTGTTGTTGGTGGAACACGATAGCAAATATCCTTCAACTTTCCCCACAGGAAAAAATTCGGGGACGTCAGATCCGGTGAACGTGCGGGCCATGGTATGGTGCTTTGAGTACCAATCCATCTGTCATGAAATATGCGATTCAATACCGCTTCAACCGCACGCGAGCTATGTGCCGGACATCTATCATGTTGGAAGTACAACGCGATTTTGTCATGCAGTGAAACATCTTGTAGTAACATCGGTAGAACATTACGTAGGAAATCAGCATACATTGCACCATTTAGATTGCCATCGATAAAATGGGGGCCAATTATCCTTCCTCCCATAATGCCGCACCATACATTAACCCGCCAAGGTCGCTGAAGTTCCACTTGTCGCAGCCATTGTGGATTTTCCTTTGCCCAATAGTGCTTATTATGCCGGTTTACGTTACCGCTGTTGGTGAATGACGCTACGTCGCTAAATAGAACGCGTGCAAAAAATCTGTCATCGTCCCGTAATTTCTCTTGTGCCCAGTGGCAGAACTGTACGCGACGTTCGAAGTCGTCGCCATGCAGTTTCTGGTGCATAGAAATATGGTACGGATGCAATCGATGTTGATGTAGCATTCTCCACACCGACGTTTTGGAGATTTTCGATTCTCGCGCAATTTGTCTGCTACTGATGTGCGGATTAGCCGCGACAGCAGCTAAAACACCTACTTGGGCATCATCATTTGTTGCAGGTCGTGGTTGACGTTCAACATGTGGCTGAACACTTCCTGTTTCCTTAAATAACGTAACTATCCGGCGAACGATCCGGACACTTGGATGATGTCGTCCACGATACGGAGCAGCATACATAGCACACGCCCGTTGGGCATTTTGATCACAATAGCCATACATCAACACGATATCGACCTTTTCCGTAATTAGTAAACGGTCTATTTTAACACGGGTAATGTATCACGAAGCAAATACGGTCCGTACTGCCTGAATGTTACATGATACCACGTACTTATACGTTTGTGACTACGACAGCGCCATCTATCACAAAGCGAAAAAAGTGGTTCAACTAAAACATTCATATTTCTTTGCGTACTACAAGAATATGTAACAAAAAAATTGGGGTTCCTATTTTAAAAAACGCAGTTCATATCCGTTTGACCTATGACAGCGCCATCTAGCGGGCCATCTGGTTTCCCCCTTCACGCTAGACGAGTTTCGTTCTTTGCAGTTTTTTCGTTTGATGCTTATTTCGTGAGACATTTGGCCGGTCACTATCAATGGACCACCCTGTATATGTTATGATGATCCCAACGAAATAACAGACCGAACAGGACTAGTGACAGCATCAGCCACTGCGGCGAATAAAGCTCACATGAACGAAATAATATCAATCATTCTGGAGCATGAAGAAATATACATTATTAGATAAAGAAGAATTCCTGCTCGCAAAACATTCCAGTGAAGATGAGTCTTAATATGTGGTTAAGATGATTCGGGGCAGTCTGATCTTATGTATGTGAGAGAATTTTACAGTCGAGTAAGGGGTTCAAATATTTTTTAATGACAACAGACACGTATGTCAAATTTGCCTGTGCCCTTCCTGTGAAGGCAAACGCTGGGGGGGGGGGGGGGGGGAGGGGGGGGGGAGTTGTGTGCATGTGCGAACAATTGCTGCGGACAGGGATGAATCAGTTTACTGCCAACCTGCAAACCGACCATAGAAATGAATTTTACAATAAATTTTCCAACTGGTAATAGAGTGATGTGGAATAAACCTCGACTCAGTATCCTCACACATGAAACCAAGTACCTTGGAATGTCTGAACAGCACCCCTAAAACACATATGAGGATACAATTGCATCTTTGGGGTTCATACATAAGGCTACACATTCTAACAAAGATTATTAGGGAGTATAGTCAAGCTGCACATCGTCCAATTAAGATAAGACCTACTGATATACATAACAGTGCACTTCTAAATACAATATACACTCCTGGAAATGGAAAAAAGAACACATTGACACCTGTGTGTCAGACTCACCATACTTGCTCCGGACACTGCGAGAGGGCTGTACAAGCAATGATCACACGCACGGCACAGCGGACACACCAGGAACCGCGGTGTTGGCCGTCGAATGGCGCTAGCTGCGCAGCATTTGTGCACCGCCGCCGTCAGTGTCAGCCAGTTTGCCGTGGCATACGGAGCTCCATCGCAGTCTTTAACACTGGTAGCATGCCGCGACAGCGTGGACGTGAACCGTATGTGCAGTTGACGGACTTTGAGCGAGGGCGTATAGTGGGCATGCGGGAGGCCGGGTGGACGTACCGCCGAATTGCTCAACACGTGGGGCGTGAGGTCTCCACAGTACATCGATGTTGTCGCCAGGACAATGCACGTCCGCATGTATCCCGTGCCACCCAACGTGCTCTAGAAGGTGTAAGTCAACTACCCTGGCCAGCAAGATCTCCGGATCTGTCCCCCATTGAGCATGTTTGGGACTGGATGAAGCGTCGTCTCACGCGGTCTGCACGTCCAGCACGAACGCTGGTCCAACTGAGGCGCCAGGTGGAAATGGCATGGCAAGCCGTTCCACAGGACTACATCCAGCATCTCTACGATCGTCTCCATGGGAGAATAGCAGCCTGCATTGCTGCGAAAGGTGGATATACACTGTACTAGTGCCGACATTGTGCATGCTCTGTTGCCTGTGTCTATGTGCCTGTGGTTCTGTCATTGTGATCATGTGATGTATCTGACCCCAGGAATGTGTCAATAAAGTTTCCCCTTCCTGGAACAATGAATTCACGGTGCTCTTATTTCAATTTCCAGGAGTGTATATTCCTATTGAGATAGTGGAACCATGCAAGCAGAAGTTCTAGGTAGGTGATCTAGTGTTTATTTCGAAATACAAAACGGCGTTTGAGAAGTCTTACCTTCCTAACTGGTCAACAGAGATATTTGCAGTGTCAAAAGTATAGAGAACAAACGCAAGAACATACATTATGAAGGACAGGGATGGTGAAGAGATGGGTTGGCTTTGTAGCATCGCGAAACAGTTGAGTGAACACTCATAGTTTGGGATGTAATGAGGTGTACAAATCTTAGACGGTGCTTTAGCATAACATGCGTGCTATGAAGTGCATCAGAGTGGTGGTGGTATTATTGATAAACTGCCAACTGAACTATATATTCTTGGATACAATTTTTGTGGACCTGGAACGAAAGTAAAAAAGCATCCGGTTCCTGGCGATAAGCGAGTTGATTTAGTTAATAAAGCCTGTAAGGAGCATGATTTAGCGTATGCAAATCAATATTTGGATGAAATTCACGCTGCAGCTTGAATTTAAGCCAATAAATCCGAGCAAATTCATCGACGAAGGGACACTGACGTAGGACAACAAATTGCAGCATTGGCATTTGCTAAAGCAGTGTGTACCAAACTTCAACTGGGTGCTGGAATAAATTTCAAACAAATTCTGAACATAGCTCATTATACACTAAAGATAAAGAAGTCTGCGGCGTGTTTAAAAAATTGTATACAATCAGCAGTGGTAGCAGCAAAAAGCGTCTTCAAGAAGAAGGAGAAAAGGAGTGGGAAGAAGAAGCTATGTTAAAATGCCTAGACATCTGTTGGAATTATCCTGTTTCTAATTACAGAGTTATCGGAGCTATTAGCAATGGGGTTATTAGGAGGTGCAGCTGCTGCCATGGCCTGAACAGCAAAGACCGCACAAAACACTCAGGAGCAACTACAGGGATCGATAAGGTGTAATAGGATGATGGCAGCCATCGCTATTGGTAAAAGACTGTGTTTAAAATCTTACAAGAAAGTATTTCGAGAGTTTATTTAAAAAATGTCTCCTAACTATAATACCGGTAGACTGCTTAAATTCGTCTTGAAATCCCAAGATTTCATGGCATGTTTATGTGGAATACTTTGCAAAGGATGATTTGGACATGCAAAGAATTTGGGATCACAGTTTTAGATGTCGCAGGAGAATCTGGAATTTTCTGGGTAATGCACGTTAAAACAAAACAAAGTAAGGTGATATACTTTGAATCGCATCGGGATTTACGCCCACAAGAAGAAGTGCACCACTACTTTGTCAACAGATATGTGAAAGGCATCAAGACTTCAGTTCATACCCCTGTGGTCATTTCTGTCTGATTTTTCTCCTGACAAATACATAAAAACAAACAGCATCCACATCACATCAGTTGAGGTTTTGATGTAATGTCTTAGAATGTGACTTTAATACAACACTCGTATGTATCAAGTGAAAATTGCTGTCCCCCAATCGATCTAAACAAAGGTGAATAGAGCTTTGTATTGGTTGGTCTGGAAACTTATAACAGCATTCCAAACATTACTGAGGCGAACAATAAGCTGCAGCTAGGAAGTGACAAAATTGTGGAGATTCCTCCTTGCTGGTATGAAATTCACGATATGAATGCAATCATGAAACGAAATGTCAATTTTCCGGCGTAAAGTCAAAAGCTCTGGTCAGGAGGGTTAAGCAGAGGGGACTGTGAAGAAGACGTCAGCCAACAGTACGCGGACCGACCCCTCTCTAGGACGACAACGAGACAGCAGCTGCCTCTAGGCGAATAGAACCTAAGCGCCAAGCAGCGTGGCAGCGACCCGGTTGAAGACTAGACGTTCTACGAGCAAGACTATATAATTTCACTTCTACAAGGAATTGTATATACTGAAGATATTTTCTTATTTTATCTGTTGCCCATTGTTTGCGACATATGATTGTAAATTCTCAAAGTTAAGTTCAGTTATCTAACTGTAATAAAAATTCACTAATACTATTTGCTTGAAATGTTGTCTAACGATCCGAGAAAGCAGGTTTCCTAGGTACCCCACATTTAACGAGTAGGCAGGACACAACAGTCAATACGGTCAATACTTGGTTTCTCGAGGAATCAAGTTTTGATACATAACACTGATATAATTTACTTGTCGGATCAGCCAGTGGATATTCTATCTGGATGTTATCATGATCCATGTCGAGTGTAATAGCTCAACGATCTCATACCTTAAAGACCGATTAATACATAACATCTGTGGGTTCTTCCCTACTGTGGAACCAGCATACAGGTTCTCTAAGGTGCCCAGCTGTCCAGTATATCTCCCAGTGACCGTTCAGACAGCAGACCATTTAGAATTGACAGTTGTTGTCTGTTGCTTCATTTGAAGTAGCAGCAGTATGGACGGCACACGTACCAGCCGGTACTCCACTCTGCAGCTGAAGAACAAGGTGACACCACATCAGAATTACGAATTCCTCAAGTTGATAAGATTGAAATCAATCAATTATGTCACTCAAGCTAATGTCTCCAGTTCAATACCATGAACAAGTCGCTCACCAGGAGTACATCTCCTACAAACCTGTTGCTTCCGCAACGTTTAATAATAAAGACAAGATAAGAATTTTGGTTCAAATCAAGATTTCAACATTTCTAAGCAGTATTTTCCCATACTTGGAAGGAACATTTATAAATAATGACGGCTGCACACGAGCTGAAGAAATCCAAATTACACATAATGCATTTGCCATTGTGTTTCGTGAAATATGATATGAACTTAATAGCATCGAACTCGGTCGCACAAGAAACATTGTGTCCATATCGACACTCAAAACTTACGTGTCTGCAGAATTCAGGATGCTCGATTGTAGGAGCAGTAACTAATTCCTTTCGTATGTGCATTCCTCTCAAAATGCGTATTGGGTTCTTTGAAGATCACTGATGCGATGGGAAGTTCATTTTCATACTAGCGTCAAGCCAGCAATCTTCACGAACTGACATACCCTGTGTTTGAATCAAGGTATGAAATTCCTCAACGCATCTGTAGGGTGCTTGCTTCCATGTCACAAGTACACGATTTCATTCAGCCCCGCAGGATTCAGACTTCATAAAGGTGTTGACGATTGACATCATTTCCGACTGAAATGAAAGTTAAATCGTCTAAATAGTATCTGTTATATGAAGCACATCTCCAAAATGTTTGATAAATATCAGATTTTTGTTTCATGATGTAACACTTTCCGTTTCCGTCGGTGTAGATAAACGTGAGTACCGTTACTACCGATGTTTTTGATTAGTTTTGGGCTACTCATACCAACAGAATTCATACAATGCTGGCTAAAGCTTATAAGAATAATTCTCTGCTTTCAAAAGTTAGGAAATGGTCAGTTGAATTTCTCTTGCAGCTGATCCACGTAAAGGACGTCCTGAACCTGCAACCACGATGGAAACTTGAGGAAACGGGCAATGTGAAGCTGTGTAATGACGATTAAAGACATGTAAATTAACTGACATTTTAAACGTATCTGAATACAGAATAAACCAGAAGAAAGCTCCGCGATGCCCGTGAGAATACGAATCTTTATCTCCCGATAACGTTTACATGTTTCTGCTTAAAAGAAGGGAAGCCAATTTCATGTGCCAGCCAGTTTATGACTAGCGTCCGCTTATTGCAAAAAGGGATTCTAAGGCGTTTACCATGTTATTCAGTCCATACCTTAAAAGGCCGATTATTCGTAAACGTGTTAAAGGAGCTCCGGTATCACGTACTGCTGACACCTACACTGCAGATGCTCCGTCACAAGTACGGCTAGAGTCCTTTGCCTGAGCTATCCTCGGAGACGTCGCAGCCCGCCGGACGTCCGCTCAGGCGGCTGAGTTAGCGGCTGCCTGGCGTCCGTTACATCAAGGCTGGCAGCTGGCAGCTTTCGGCGGCAGTCTCCATTTGTCAGGATTATCCTTTGCCACACAGCCGCAGTCGCATTTTGTTGCACGACCCCTGTGTGACACATTCACTGCTTACACGGCACGGGGGAAAAGACGACCGTGCATACGCCACGTTCGCATATGCTTCGACGATCTTCGAAATGGGTCATACCGCTCATACTTCAAACCACCTACACTACCTGCTGCTATCGAAGAACGATTGTGAGAAGTGACATTATCTATGTCTTGGAACAGAACATAATACGATTACTTATTTTTAACAGAAATATAAGACTATATAATATGACTAAATCAGGATGAAGTGAACGAACCCTAAGAGTATAAAGAGTAAAAAAAAATCTTATTGACTTATAGCCGAAAATACCTTCCAAGGAGGTAAACTTACTTGCAGGTGGACATCTACATCTACATCTACACGGATACTCTGCAAATCACATTTAAGTGCCTGGCAGAGGGTTTGAACCACCTTCACAATTCTCTATTATTCCAATCTCATATAGCGCGCGGAATGAATAAACACCTATATCTTTCCGTACGAGCTCTGATTTCACTTATTTTATCGTGGCGATCGTTCCTCCCTATGTAGGTCCGTGTCAACAAAATATTTCCGCATTCGGAGGAGAAACTTGGTGATTGGAATTTCGTGAGAAGATTCCATCGCAACGAAAAACGCCTTTCTTTTAATGATTTCCGGCCAGATCCTGTATCATTTCTGTGACACTATCTCCCCTATTTCGCGATAATACAAAACGTGCTGCCCATTTTTGAACTTTTTCGATGTACTCCGTCAATCCTATCTGGTGAGGATCCCACATCGCACAGCGGTGTGTAAGCAGTCGTCTTAGTAGGTCTGTTACACTTTCTAAGTGTCCTGCCAATAAAACGCAGTCTTTGGTTAGCCTTCCCCACAACATTTTCTATGTATTCCTTCCAGTTTAAGTTGCTCGCAATTGTATTTCCAAGGTATTTAATTGAATTTACGGCCTTTAGATGTGACTGATTTGTCGTGTAACCGAAGTTTAACTGATTCCTTTTTAGCACTCACGTTATTTAGGGTCAACTGCCACTTTTCGCACCATTCCGATAGTTCTTCTAAATCATTTTGCAGTTTGTTTTGATCTTCTGATGACTTTATTAGTCGATAAACGACAGCGTCATCTGCAAACAACCGAAGACAGCTGCTCAGATTGTCTCGTTTCTATAGATAAGGAACAGCAAAGGGCCTATAACACTATCTTGGGGAACGCCAGAAATCACTTCTGTTTTACTTGATGACTTTCCGTCAGTTACTACGAACTGTGACCTCTCTGACAAGAAATCACAAATCCATTCACATAACTGAGACATTCCATAAGCACGCAATTTCACTACGAGCCGCTTGTGTGGTACAGTGTCAAAAGCCTTCCGGAAATCCAGAAATACGGAATCGATCTAAAATTCCTTGTCAATAGCACTCAACACTTCATGTGAATAAAGAGCTAATTCTGTTTCACAGGAACGATGTTTTCTAAACCCATGTTGACTCTGTGTCAATACGTTTTCTTCGAGGTAATTTATAATGTTCGAACACAATACATGTTCTAAAAACCTGTTTCATATCGACGTTAACGATATGAGCCTGTAATTTAGTGGATTACTCCTACTACCTTTCTTGAATATTGGTGCGACCCATGCAACTTTCCAATCTTTGGGTACGGATCTTTCGTCCAGCGAACGGTTGTATATGATTGTTAAATATGGAGCTAATGCATCAGCATACTCCGAAAGGAACCTAATTGGTATACAGTCTGTACCGGAAGATTTAAGTGATTTAAGATGCTTCACTACTCCGAGGATATTTACTTCTTACTTCTACGTTACTCACGTTGGCAGCTGTTCTCGATTCGAATTCTGGAATATTTACTTCGTCTTCTTTCGTGAAGGCATTTCGGAAGGCTGTGTTTAGTAACTCTGCTTTGGCAGCTCTGCCTTCGATAGTATCTCCATTGCTATCGCTCAGAGAAGGCACTGATTGTTTCTTGCTGCTAACATACTTCACATACGACTCGAATTTCTTTGGATTTTCTGCCAGGTTTCGAGATAAAGTTTCGTTGTACAAACTGTTATAGGCTTCTCGCATTGAAGTCCGCGCTAAATTTCCAGCTTCTGTAAGAGATCGCCAATCTTGGGGATTTGGCGTTTGTTTAAATTTGGCATGGAGATAAAAGATGACTGACAGTGTATAATTCAATGATTGAAAGCGCACATATGAACACACAGGCATTTAGGAATTTTCTGTCCATTTAGCTCCACACTGAAGAGACCAATAACGCAAGCTCATACATTGAGGCTAAACCACTTCTGATGCTTCGCTGCTACCATAGCGTGAAGATTCTCCATAGCCACATGTGGGTGTTGTGAGGTTACATGATATCGCCGCTCTTAAATGGGAGGCGGGGGTAATAAGATGGATGGCAGAAATCCCAGCACCGTGGTGAGTCGTGCAACGATTCAGCGTTAAAACCGCGCTTTTGTTCTGCATGTTGGTATTCCGTTTGCTATGGGTTTATTTGTCGATTGCAATTTTTTACCTGTAGTTCACTATTGCTTTTTGAGTTTACATATTGTCAGTTTTTCATCTGCGCATAATGAGTGCAGATGTGGGTGGTAGAAAGTGGAGTGCCAAATAGAGAAAGCGGAACATTTGCAACAAATTTTTCTGCTTAAGTTTAGTAGAGAAGAGACAGCAGTCGAGGCAGCCAGAAACATTTGCGCCGTGTATGGGGCGAATGTCATTGGACCGAGCACGGCAAGAAAATTGTTTTCTCATTTTAAAGAAGATAGTTTTGATATGAGTGACTCCCCATGTTCAGGAAGACATTCGTGGTTCGATGAAGATCGTTTATATAAACTAAAAGACAATGATCCACCTTACTGTACTCGAGAACTGGCAAATGTCACGAACTGTGACCATTTCACCGTCGTGCGACATTCGCATGCGATGGGGAAGGTTCTAAATTCGGGTGTACGGATACCGCATGCTGTAAGCCAAATTCACAAGAATTAGCGGGTGGCCATATGTGTATCTCTGCTTACTCATCATCATCAATTGGTTCGTGAATAACACCGATAATTGTTATCCTGTATCGTCAGTGGTGTCGAGAAATTGTGCCTTAATGTTAACATAAGGAAAAGAAGGGAATGGTTAAAGCCAAACAAAGCAGGAACTCCCGATACAAAGACCTGCGCGCATCCACAAAAGATAATGTTATGCACCTCATGTGACAGCGGCGGTGTGGTGTACTAAGAAATGCTTCCTCGAGGTGTGGCCATCACTGCTGACATTTATTGTCAACAGCTGAGACGTCTTGCAGCGCAATTCATGAAGAACGACAAAGAAGACTGCGTAAGGTGACGCTACTCCACGATAACGGCCGTGTGCGTTCTGCTAGACTGACAAATGACAGTATACAGGAGTTGGGTTGAAAAGTCATTCTGCGCGGACCTCCTTCAGCTGACCCTGCTGCACCAAATTTTCTCCTTTCCCGCTCTCTACCGTACAACGTACAAGGAACTTCACTTCCTGGTGAAAATGAGTTTTGAACATGGCTCGACGAGTTCTTCACCTAAGAACCAAGTATTATCTACAGTCACAGGGTCGAAAAGTTACCCCAACAGCTGAAGACTGTTGTAAATACTGAAGGAGAATACGCTACTGGCTATTAAAGTTGCTGCACCACGAAGATGACGTGCTACAGACGTGAAATTTAACCGACAGGAAGAAGATGCTGTGATATGCAAATGATTAGCTTTTCAGAGCATTCCCATAAGGTTGGCGCTGCTGGCGACTCCTACAACGCGCTGACATGAGGAAAGTTTCCAACCGATTTCTCATACACAAACAGCAATTGACCGGCATTGTCTGGTGAAACGTTGTTGTGATGCCTCATGTAAGGAGGAGAAATGCGTACCATCACGTTTCCGACTTTGATAAAGGTCGGATTGTAGCCTGTCGCGATTGCGGTTTATCGTATCGCGACGTTGCTGCTCGCGTTGGTCGAGATCCAATGACTGTTAGCAGAATATGGAATCGGTGGGTTCAGGAGGGTAACACGGAACGCTGTGCTGAATCCCAACGGCCTCGTATCACTAACACTCGAGATGACAGGCATCTTATCCGCATGGCTGTAACGGATCGTGCAGCCATGTCTCGATCCCTGAGTCAACAGATGGGGACGTTTGCAAGACAACAACCATCTGCACGAACAGTTCGACGACGTTTGCAGCAGCATGGGCTATCAGCTCGGAGATCATGGCTGCGGTTACGCTTGACGCTGCATCACAGACAGGAGCGCCTGCGATGGTGTACTCAACGACGAACCTTGGTGCACGAATGGCAAAACGTCATTTTTTCGGATGAATCCAGGTTCTGTTTACAGCACCATGATGGCCGCATCCGTGTTTGGCGACATCGCGGTGAACGCACATTGGAAGCGTCTAGTCGTTATCGCCATACTGGCGTATCACCCGGCGTGATGGTATGGGTGCCACTGATTACACGTCTCGGTCACCTCTTGTTCGCACTGATGGCACTTTTAACAGTGGATGTTACACTTCAGATGTGTTAGGACCCGTGGCTCTACCCTTCATTAGATCCCTGCAAAACCCTACATTTCAGCAGGATAATGCACGGCCGCATGTTGGAGTTCTGTACGGACCTTCCTGGATACAGAAAATGTTCGACTACTTGCCTGGCCAGATTTTTCTCCAGATATCTCACCAGCTGAAAACGTCTGATCAATGATGGCCGAGCAACTGGCTCGTCACAGTATGCCAGTCACTACTCTTGATGAACTGTGGTATCGTGTTGAAGCTGCACGGGCAGCTGTACCTGTACACACCATCCAAGCTCTGTTTGACTCAATGCCCAGGCGTATCAAGGCCGTTATTACGGCCAGAGGTGGTTGTTCTGGGTACTGATTTCTCAGGATCTATGCACCCAAATTGCGTGAAAATGTAATCAAATGTCAGTTCTAGTATAATACATTTGTCCAGTGAATACCCGCTTATCATCTGCATTTCTTCATGGTGTAGCAATTTTAATGTTCAGTGGTCTATATATTGATGACTGAAGCCTCTGTTATGTGTAGATATTGTGTTTATTAAGAAAAAAGCTACCAAATTCGGCACCAACCCAATAAGGCCTTCATGCGTTCTAAGTTATACGTGTAGTGGCAACTGTCGTGGAGAACGTCCCACACGGTCGTCTGGCTAACCCCAAGTTGGCCGGCCGTCCGCCTGGTTCTGATGTTGTTGTTGTGGTCTTCAGTCCTGAGACTGGTTTGATGCAGCTCTCCATGCTACTCTATCCTGTGCAAGCTTCTTCATCTCCCAGTACCTACTGCAACCTACATCTTTCTGAATCTGCTTAGTGTATTCATCTCTTGGTCTCCCCCTACGATTTTTAGCCTCCACGCTGCCCTCCAATACTAAATTGGTGATCCCTTGATGCCACAGAACATGTCCTACCAACCGATCCCTTCTTCTGGTCAAGTTGCGCCACAAACTTCTCTTCTCCCCAATCCTATTCAATACTTCCTCATTAGTTATGTGATCTACCCATTTAATTTTCAGCATTCTTCTGCAGCACCACATTTCGAAAGCTTCTATTCTCTTCTTGTCCAAACTATTTACCGTCCATGTTTCGCTTCCATACATGGCTACACTCCATACAAATACTTTCAGAAATGACTTCCTGACACTAAAATCTATACTCGATGTTAACAAATTTCTTTCCTTCAGAAACGCTTTCCTTGCCATTGCCAGTCTACATTTTATATCCTCTCTACTTCGACCATCATCAGTTATTTTGCTCCCCAAATAGCAAAACTCCTTTACTACTTTAAGTGTCGTATTTCCTAATCTAATACCCTCAACATCACCCGACTTAATTCGACTACATTCCATTATACTCGTTTTGCTTTTGTTGATGTTCATCTTATATCCTCCCTTCAGGACACTATCCATTCCGTTCAACTGCTCTTCCAAGTCCTTTGCTGTCTCTGACAGAATTACAATGTCATCGGCGAACCTCAACGTTTTTATTTCTTCTCCATGGATTTTAATACCTACTCCGAATTTTTCTTTTGTTTCCTTTACTGCTTGCTCAATATACAGAATGAATAGCATCGGGGAGAGGGTACAACCCTGTCTTACTCCCTTCCCAACCACTGCTTCTCTTTCATGCCCCTCGACTCTTATAACTGCCATCTGGTTTCTATACAAATTGTAAATAGCTTTTCGCTCCCTGTATTTTACCCCTGCCACCTTTAGAATTTGAAAGAGAGTATTCCAGTCAACATTGTCAAAAGCTTTCTCTAAGTCTACAAATGCTAGGAACGTAGGTTTGCCTTTCCTTAATCTTTCTTCTAAGATAAGTCGTAAGGTCAGTATTGCCTCACGTGTTCCAGTATTTCTACGGAATCCAAACTGATCTTCCCCGAGGTCGGCTTCTACTAGTTTTTCCATTCGTCTGTAAAGAATTCGTCTTAGTATTTTGCAGCTGTGGCTTATTAAACTGATTGTTCGGTAATTTTCACATCTGTCCACACCTGCTTTCTTTGGGATTGGAATTATTATATTCTTCTTGAAGTCTGAGGGTATTTCGCCTGTTTCGTACATCTTGCTAACCAGATGGTAGGGTTTTGTCAGGACTGGCTCTCCCAAGGCCGTCAGTAGTTCCAATGGAATGTTGTCTACTCCGGGGGCCTTGTTTCGACTCAGGTCTTTCAGTGCTCTGTCAAACTCTTCACGCAGTATCGTATCTCCCATTTCATCTTCATCTACGTCCTCTTCCATTTCCATAATATTGTCCTCAAGTGCATCGCCATTGTATAGACCCTCTTTATACTCCTTCCACCTTTCTGCTTTCCCTTCTTTGCTTAGAACTGGGTTTCCATCTGAGCTCTTGATGTTCATACAAGTGGTTCTCTTATCTCCAAAGGTCTCTTTAATTTTCCTGTAGGCAGTATCTATGTTACCCCTAGTGAGATAAGCCTGCACATCCTTACATTTGTCCTCTAGCCATGCCTGCTTAGCCATTTTGCACTTCCTGTCGATCTCATTTTTGAGACGTTTGTATTCCTTTTTGCCTGCTTCACTTACTGCATTTTTATATTTTCTCCTTTCATCAATTAAATTCAATATTTCTTCTGTTACCCTAGGATTTCTACTAGCCCTCTTCTTTTTACCTACTTGATCGTCTGCTGCCTTCACCACTTCATCCCTCAGAGCTATCCATTCTTCTTCTACTGTATTTCTTTCCCCCATTCCTGTCAATTGTTCCCTTATGCTCTCCCTGAAACTCTCTACAACCTCTGGTTCTTTCAGTTTATCCAGGTCCCATCTCCTTAAATTCCCACCTTTTTGCAATTTCTTCAGTTTTAATCTACAGGTCATAACCAATAGATTGTGGTCAGAGTCCCCATCTGCCCCTGGAAATGTCTTACAATTTAAAACCTGGTTCCTAAATCTCTGTATTACCATTATATAATCTATCTGATACCTTTTAGTATCTCCAGGGTTCTTCCATGTATACAACCTTCTATCATGATGCTTAAACCAAGTGTTAGCTATGATTAAGTTGTGCTCTGTGCAAAATTCTACCAGGCGGCTTCCTCTTTCATTTCTTAGCCCCAATCCATGTTCACCTACTACGTTTCCATCTCTCCCTTTTCCTACACTCGAATTCCAGTCACCCATGACTATTAAATTTTCGTCTCCCTTCACTATCTGAATAATTTCTTTTATTTCATCATACATTTCTTCAATTTCTTCGTCATCTGCAGAGCTAGTTGGCATATAAACTTGTACTACTGTAGTAGGTGTGGGCTTCGTATCTATCTTGGGCACAATAATGCGTTCACTATGCTGTTTGTAGTAGCTTACCCGCATTCCTATTTTCCTATTCATTATTAAACCTACTCCTGCATTACCCCTATTTTACTTTGTGTTTATAACCCTGTAGTCACCTGACCAGAAGTCTTGTTCCTCCTGCCACCGAACTTCACTAATTCCCACTATATCTAACTTTAACGTATCCATTTCCCTTTTTAAATTTTCTAACCTACCTGCCCGATTAAGGGATCTGACATTCCACGCTCCGATCCGTAGAATGCCAGTTTTCTTTCTCCTGATAACGACATCCTCTTGAGTAGTCCCCGCCCGGAGATCCGAATGGGGGACTATTTTACCTCCGGAATATTTTACCCAAGAGGACGCCATCATCATTTAATCATACAGTAAAGCTGCATGCCCTCGTTAAAAATTACGGCCGTAGTTTCCCCTTGCTTTCAGCCGTTCGCAGTACCAGCACAGCAAGGCCGTTTTGGTTATTGTTACAAGGCCAGATCAGTCAATCATCCAGACTGTTGCCCTTGCAACTACTGAAAAGGCTGCTGCCCCTCTTCAGGAACCACACGTTTGTCTGGCCTCTCAACAGATACCCCTCCGTTGTGGTTCTACCTACGGTACGGCTATCTGTATCGCTGAGGCACACAAGCCTCCCCACCAACGGCAAGGTCCATGGTTCATGGGGGGGAGGCTGGTTCTGATAGCGAAGTCATATTCTACTGTGTCCCACACCTGCTGTCTCTATCTTCAGATGGGTTTATGTCCCTTGGAACACATTTCCAGCCATATTACCAGCTGACCTTTTTTGCAGTGTTTCCTGCAGACTGTCGCCATTTAGCGAAATTACTCTCTGTATTGGCACCGATCACAACGACCTGCATGAAAATATTAGAATCGCACATACCGTAATTATATTTTACAATTTAACATCTGTCACCCTTGTTTCGTGCTCAGGATTTCAGTATAGCTGAGTAAGAGCTGCAGAAAGCGATTGATACACACCGTAATCTCGGACTTACCATAAGTTTCAATTAGGTTAGTATTTACCAAAGCAATATTAAAGAAAGACACATTTGAGATTATGATCCAAATGCAGTGCACTGTTTTTCACAAATACATTTCCCTTATTCACTTTAAAGGTTCACAGAGTAAGAGTTGACAGACTTTCCGAGAAAAAAAATGTCAATGACTAAACGTAGCTAACAAGGAGGTTGTTAGAAACGGAGAACGAGCTTGGGATGGCAAGGAGAAGGAAATCGACTGTGTCCTTTCAGAGGAACCATCCCGGCATTAGGATTAAGTGAATTACTGAAATCACCTAAAACTTAATCTGGATGATCGGATGTGAATTTCAACCACTGTTCTCCAGAACTCTGTCCAGAGTTCCCATTGGTCCACGTCACTCGGTAGGATTTTACGGACTGGCAAATTTTCTTTTTCCTCGTCAAGTGGGTGCCTTTCTGACAAGTGGAAAGGTGCCTTCAGTATGATGTTTCGAAAGATATTTAATTTATTTACAATTTATTCATTGAATTTTTAATGTTTGGGAGGAATCAGAGCCTCTCGGACAGCCGCACGCGGTTGCACGCAGATTCTGCGACTCAAGGAATCCGTCTGGCGAATTAACAATGAGGGCCGGTGTGTCGACCAGCATAGATGTACTTTTTAGGCGGTTCCACGCATCCTGCTTGGGGAGTGCCGGGCTCGTCCCAAACGCCCTGCCTCAGTTAGATTATTCTCGAACAATTAGTAAACGTTCACACTCTTTCGCATGGGACAGATAAGGTACACAAATTCTACATCTACATCTATCCTCTGCGAACCACTGTGAAGTGCATAGCAGAGGATTAGTCTCATTCTACCAGTTATTAGAGCTTCTTTCTGTGTCATTCACGTATGTTGAACAGGGTAAATTATTGTTTAAATGCTTCTGTGCGTGCTATATAATTAATATAATCTTGTCGTCAAGGTCCCTATAGGAGCGATACGTAGGGGGTTGTAGTATATTCCTAGAGTCATCATTTAAAGCCGGTTCTTGCACTTTGTTAGCAGATTTTCTTGTGGTACTTTCCGTTTATCTTCAAGAGCCTGCCATTTCAATTTCTTCATCATCTCTGTGACAGTCTTCTGCGGGTCATACAAACTTGTGACCATTCGTGCTGCCCCTCCGTGTACCATCTTTTGCTAGTCGTATTTGGTATAGGTCCAAAACACTTGAGCAATATCCTATGATGGAGCGCACGAGTGATTTGTAAGCAATTTCCTTTCTAGGCTGATTGCATTTCTAACAATAAACTGAAGTCTGCTACCTGTTTTACCCAAGACTTAGCCCATGTGATCGTTCCACTTGATGTCCCGGCTAAGTGTTACACACAGCTATTTGTATGAGTTTACAGATTCCAGCCGTGACTCACTTATATTGTATTCATAGGACACAACATTTTCTCGTTTGTGAAGTGCGCAGTTTTAAATTTCAGGACATTTAAATCAAGTTGCGAATCTTGGCACCACTTTGAATTCTTATCAAGGTCTGCCTGAATATTTGTATAGGTTTGTTTAGACTGTACTTCGTTGTAGATAACTGCATCAACTGCTGAAAGTATGAGGTTACTATTAATGTTGTCCGTAAGATCATTAATATACAACATGAACAGCAACGGACCCAAAACAGTTCCCTGGGGTACACCCGAAGTTAAGTTCTACACTTGTCGATGACTCTCCATCCAAGATGATATGCTCTACTAAGAAATCCTCAATCCAGTCAAATTTCGGCCGATACCCCACACGAACGTACTATTGACAATAACCGTTGGTACAGTACTGAGTCAAATGTCTTTCGAAAGTCGAGAAATACTGCATCTACCTGACTGCCTAGATCCATGGGTTTCAGAATATCATGTGAGAAAAGTGCGAGCTAGTTTTCATATCATCTATGTTTTCGAAATTTATGCTGTCTGGTATGGAGGAGGTCGTTCTGTTATAGATACTTTACGTTTGAACCCAGAACGTGTTCTAAATTTTTACAACAAGTGGATATCAAGGATACTGGACGGTTGTTTTGTGGATCCCATCTGTTACCCTTCTCGTAAACAAGTGTGACTAGCGCTTTGTTCCAGCTACTGGGCACGTTTTTTGTTCGAGGGATCTACGATAGATTATAGTCAACAGTACATAGTTAACGAAAATTTGGCGTAGAATCTGACGAGATTACATATGGGCGTGGGGCTTTGTTCAGTTTTAATTATATGAGCTGTTTCTATACGTCACTGCCACTAATGTCTATTTCAGTCATATTTTCAATAATACGAGAACTAAATTGGGGTAGTATTCCTGAGGTTTTCTTTGTAAAGAAATATTTGAAAAAAGAGTTACGCATGTCTGCTTTTAAAATTTTACGAGGCGGTCTCTCACTGGGTATTCAGCAGCCATCGGTGTAAATATTAAAATTCAGTAACACAATCTTGCTCGTTACAGATGTTTATTATAGTTGGCAACTGGTTTCTGCTTACAATTACGACCATCGTCAGGCAGTAAGCGCAGCAGTACGATAATAATTCATATTCAGGGGTATTTCTATGCAAAGAGATTCTGACATAGCCAAACGAAACTGGACGACAAGCTACAATAATAATAAAATATGAAACTTCCTGGCAGATTAAAACTGTGTGCCCGACCGAGACTCGAACTCGGGACCTTTGCCTTTCGCGGGCAAGTGCTCTACCATCTGAGCTACCGAAGCACGACTCAGTTTCATATGAGCGCACACTCCGCTGCAGAGTGAAAATCTCATTCTGGGAATAAAATATGACTTTATACACATGAGGGCGGCTGGCGGCGGGGTGGACGGAGCAAGATCCGTAAGAATACGGATGTCAACTGCTGCATAACGCAGCTTTACTCGAGAATATATACTGTAATCTCCACCCATCGCGGAGATTTAGCCACTTTTCACTTACAAGCTCCTCTCCTAAACTAAAAGCTCGAAGTTCTTCATTCAGATTCCGCCGCGGGAGGAGCCAGCCACGCTATACCATTAACATTTCCAAATCCAACAATTAGCATGCCAATTCCTTGAAGATGCGGGACAAAGGCCATCAAAAAAACGTGTGTAGATATAATGACCCGAACAGACACAGTGAAGTGGGTGCCCCATGTGGAACATAATTTTGCATCTTAGATGAAACAAAACGCCTGTCAAACTGTGAAACATAGAGCACTGTTTAAGATTCGGTTGGATTTTTCCTTTGAAAGGGAACGATCTTTGTTCTTCCCTATCCTTCCCCAAATACAATTTGAGCTCCGCCTCTAATTACTTCGTCATCGACGCAAAGTTCAATGGTAATCTTCTTTTCTTCATCTTTCACTACTAAAAAAACATTCAACTTCTTCGATAGATTAGGGACGGGGGTATTTTCGAAAGTTTGCTGTCTCTGGCCTTGAGGCACACCAAAAGTCACGTATCTGGCAAATCTACGCCGACATCTAAAAGACGGTACTTTCAGTTCGAACGTCTGGAAATTTGTATCGGTTGCAGTTAGTGGAAAATTTTAAAGCTGTTTGGGTAAGGTCGATCATAATGGTCTCGTGTGAGTATCGATCCCAGCTACCGGTTTCAGACGTCTCACGTTTCTGATCTCAAGTTTACGCGAGATAAGACGGAAGCTGCGCTAAATAACACCGGGTTACGGTATGGACGAGGAGGTATGTTTACCCCCGCATCGTGTGAAAAAGTAAACGAGAGAAAGGAGTGGGCGTTTTTGTGGAGCAATTAGCGCGGCGAGCGCCGGAGTAAATTGCAGGAAGCGGCGCGGGACGGGTCTGGCGCTGGTGTGTTTCCCAGCGGCGGGCCTTGTCGATCACGACCCCGACATTAACATTTTCGCGCCGCGGCGAGGGCGGCGGGCGCGGGGTGCGCGATTTTCCGCTCCTAATCGCCTCCTTAGCGGGCGACTCGACGCCTCACCGGCCCCGCTTTCATCACGTCCCGCCAGAACAGCGGGCGGAAATTGTGTCGGCCTCCGTGAGCCAGTTATTATTGTAATGGGCCGGCCGGCGAGTTTCCCGGTCTCTCTTTCCATCCTCCCGGTCCGCGCGAGAAGCTCTTGCGCGCAGCGACGAGGTGCTATCGCACGCATGCGCACTCAGTTCCTACTCGTTGCCTAAGCGTCTAGGCAAGGCAGTCCTCAGATTGCGGTGTGATATCTCACACGGGGGTCGTGCTTAGTGTTCATCGCCGATTTCATCCAAATTTATGTTATGTGAAGACCTGGCCAGCTATGAAAGTGACAGAAGTGGGATTCCCAGAAGGCCAAATTTTGGAATGGCTCTGAGCACTTTTTTTTTTTTTTCACTAGCTGCTTATATTTTATGACCCACCGTCTAATTTCTTATGGTGGGTCGTATATTGCCACTTAGCCGCTGTGACTGGGTCCGAGGTCCGCAGTGACTGAAAGTAACACCACACCGGCTCCCGTCCCCACTCACACCGTTGCCCGTGTCCCGCCACGTGGAGGCGGGCTCTGTTTAGATCCATTTGATATCTTTTTTTTTGTGCAGCATTAGAAAAACGTATAACTAATACAAAATCAAGTAAGATATTAATAAACAAAACGAAATTAAATATTTAGAAAGAAGGAAGGAAGAGAACTGAATAGAGAAGTTATATGTATAATATTGCCCGTCACCTGGTTGTGGGCGGCGGCCCGGGTCTTGGAATGAACCTCAAGACGCTGGCCGTTGCTCACCATGCCTTTAACATCTACCATCCTAAAAACTACCTTAACTAGAAGAGATTAGGGTACGTTAAAGCTAGAAACTAAGACTAAGACCTCCATGTCCAACCTACTAAACTATTTACGATATACAATAGAAAGGTAACTGATTTTGTGCTTGGCTCAAAGTTGCTAATGAAAGGGTACTCGTAGTAAAAGTAATAAGGTAATGACGCTAACGGTTTGTGTTGAGCCTACAAGGCTCCTAGTAGAGTACATCAGGCGCAAGCACCTCCCGGCTCCGCCGACAACACGACCTGAACGGTGGTTTTCCCCGATCTACCATAGGTATCCGTCGGGTTGGGCTCAAAAGAGAGGGACCACAATTAAGATCCTTCCATATAGACTGTGCGCTGCCTCTTAACGGAAGGCGTAGGTCCCTTGAAGAGGTACCTAGCTTTAAGCTCTTATTGAACATGTTTATATATAAGGTGCAATCTGTTTTTAGGATTGTGTGTGACTTGTGCACCTCTTGTCGGTTGTTCCACTCTGTTCTTTGAATTTAACTTGGTTGACACTATGGATCATCCACGCTGGACGCTTCAATATCTGTGTTGGTGCCCTGGTCTGTATCTGTTTCTTCTTCATCACTCGTGGTGCTAATCATATCTGTGTCCCCCTGGGCATCGTAACGTCTGTTTGGACCGACTTGCCTTCGGTAGGGTCTGTTGCGCAAGTATTCTATTTGTTGGATCTTCGAGATTTCGTCCGTTAGTTTGTGGAGTTCAGTCCACCTTTCCGGGTCGCGTATTATGGCATGTAGTTCGTTCTGTGTGTTCAGGCGATTTATGTGTACTGTGTGTCTTATGTTCGTGCGTTGTCCGCAGAAGAAGACAGTATGTTCAGGGGAACCTTCTTCCCCGCATGTGCATCTATTAGTCTGCTGCAGACTCACGCGGTACAGGTGCGTGGGATAAGGGCCATGTCCTGTGATGAAATGTACCATACCGCGGCTGGGATCAATATGTTTTAGTTTTAGTCTTTCCCGGATGTCAGGGAAGAAGTTGTATACACGGCGGCCCTTATCGCTGTTGGCCCACTCGCTCTGCCAGGTATCCACTCGCCATGCTCTGAGTTGGCGTGTTGTCTCAATCGGTACACCAGTGATCTGCCGAACCTGGTCTATTCTCCCCATCCTAAGCCAGTACATTGCTGCGCGGTACCTGATGGTGATATCTATGGGGAAAATTCCCATGACGACACATAGTGCGTCATTTGATGTTGTGTTGAATGCCACTGTTAGTCGAAGTAGAACACTTCTTTGGCCTCGACGTACAATGGTTCTGTTGGTTGAGAGATTTAACCTGTGGGCCCACGTACTGGCAGCAAAGCATAGCACTGACTCGAAGAGAGCGCAATGGTATGTTCGTGTCACTGACAGGGGTAGTCTGAATTGTTCCGAATTTAGCCTAGCCAGTTTGTGTAGTATCTTTTCTGCTTTGTTTGTGCATATTCGCATGTGTTCGTGGAAGTTCAATCGTTCATCAATGTATACTCCTAGATAGCGTGTGACTGCTAGTATTTTTATGTTTGTGTCCCCGATTTTGACTATTGGGTTCCTGCGCAGGATACCCTTTAGCAATGTATAAGTTGTTTTGTTTCCTGCTATCTTTAATTTATTATCTGTGCACCATTGGGTTATTGTCCTAAGTGTTCCATTGGCTCTTTCTTCTAGCTGGGCACGGTTATTTGCTGAAACTACGACGAGTAGATCATCAGCATAAGCGACAGCTCCATCTGTCAAGATGTGCTCCTCTAGTAACAGTAGGAGCGGTTCTATAACTATGTCCCAGAAGATGTGGCCGCAGATCGACCCTTGTGGACAGCCTTTTGTAATTCGTTTAATCACTTTCTGGTTGTCCATTTGCCAAACGACCGTTCTGTCTCTGCAGTAGTCCATGAAACTATTATACAGAGACTCCGGTACCTGCAGGTGTCTGAGCCTCTTGAACAAGGCCGGCCACCAGAGGTTGTCGAAGGCACCTGAGATGTCTATCATAATTGCAAGTGTGTATTTGGAGGGTGTGTCGTGTACTATTTGGAGTGCTCTGTTAATTGCGTCGTCTATAGATTTCCCTTCCCTGAAGCCATATTGGTGTGGTGTCAGTCCCCGTAGTGTTCGGTGTGCTTGTAGTCTTTTGCAGAGTAGTTTTTCTTGTACTTTACCGAGTGTATTGATAAGGCAAATTGGTCTGTATGACTTGGGGTCTGATGTGTCTTTGTCTGGAGCCTTTTTGATGATAACCGCCTTCGAGGTCTTCCACACTGCAGGCACACGGCCCAGCCTTAATGCATCGTTTAACAACGTTGTGAGAAACGGGATGATCTGCGGTGCAATTTGTTTCAGTACCTCAGAGTGGATACCATCCGGTCCAGGCGCCTTTTTGTTTTTGAGTTCTGAGATAGCTGTCGCCACTTCTTCCTGCGCAAATGGACAGGTGACGGTTGGTGTGGTGTATACTGTGTCTACTTCGTGTCTCACCGCTGCATGTTGTGGTGTGTCTGTGTCTGCGATGTCGTCGGGCAGGAGTTTGCTCAGCAGGAACTCCGCTGTGCGTCTCCAGCCCTTAGTCATCTCACCATCCTCCTGTCGCAGCGTTCCCAGAACCAGTGGGCTCTTAATTTTCTCTGTCACGATTTTGTATGGCTCCCCCCAAATGTTTAGTTGTGTTTGTGCTGCTACATGGCTGTTCCAATGGTCTTTCCTGGTCTTATGCAGCTCAAGTTTATATTTATCCTTGGCAAGCCGGTAGTCGTGTAGTCGTAATTGTCTTTCTCTATCTGAAATTGCTCGTTGGTAAAGTTTACGTTTACGTTTTGAGTCTTGTTTGAGTCGTGTTAATTGTGTAGTCCAGGGAATATTTTGGTGTTTTGTCATTCTTTGTGTGGGTATGCAGGTGTTCTGTGTGTGTGTGATGATATCTGTCAGCATGTGTGCTCTGTAATCAACACTGCCGGTGATGTCTTGCGGTATGTGCTCATATATTTTTTGTCTGACCCTGTCCCAGTCTGTTTTGTCAAATAATAGTCTTTTTGGTAGTGTTTCTGTGTTGACGTTTGGTGTGCCACTTAAGGTGAGTGTGATGATGTTGTGGTCGCTAGCAGTGATCTGGTCATGTACGGTCCAGTCTCGTACGTGGTTGATGGCGGCGTTATTAACGAGGGTAATGTCTATGTTTGATGAATGACCGTTGTGTCCGATGTGAGTCGGGTGATGTCCTTCCTTGTTGAGTACGTGTAGTCTGTTTTCTTGGATGATGTCATTTATTATTCTACCTCTGTCGTCAGTTCTGTCTGAATGCCACAGGGTTGATCTGGCATTTATGTCTGCACAGATGAGAAGTTTTTTGTTGCCAGCGTATTGCGCAACATCTCTGATGAAGTCTGCGTATGGTTTGATGCAATGACAGAATTGGGCGTACAGCGGCGCGATGATCCAAGTATCCCCCTTGTGTGTGACTTCAACTGTAACTAGGTGCTCGGAACAGAGTTCTGTAATTTTGACTGGATGTATTTCTTTGTTTAGGATTATGACAGATGCCATACAGCCTGTCCCCTCCGCAACTGTCACCGCACTTGGAGGAAAGTTGGGGATATGCCCTTGTCTAGTGTAGGGCTCCTGTATGCACAGAATGTCACTTTTTAGTTCGCGTAGGACCCGTGGGAGCTCCGAATTTACAAGTATACTCCGCATAGCATTAAGCTGTGCTATTAGCAGTTTGGGTGTTTAACTGTGGCGTAGCACTTGCTGCCAGTTTGACTGTAATCGAAGTATGTTCTCCCATGAGCCCTTACGTGATCCTTGTAAAGCTTGTCCATATCGAATGGTTCCTCCCTGCGGGCGCACACCTGCATGAGCAGGTCTAGTAGGCTGTCTGGATCTGTTGGAATATTCTCCGTTTTGAGAATCACTCTATCGGTTTGCTCTGATGTACGGAAACAAACAGATTGGCCGTACGGGTGTAGGGTGCGGATGAGCATCCGCTGCGCCGTCTCTAAGATGTCTCTTTTTTCTAGCCTACTTAATTTTACATTTATATCTAGCTTGTCGTAACTAAAACTATCGGTGTCGATGGCGTGTGTTGGCGTCTCTGCAGCCGTGACGTGTCGTGATGGTGTAGTGGCGTTGTTGTGCACCTCTGTGCACAATGGGACTTAACATCTGAGGTCATCGGTACCCTAGACTTAGAACTACTTAAACCGAACTAACCTAACGACATCACACACATCCATGCCCGAGGCAGGATTCGAACCTGCGACCGTAGCAGCACCGCGGTTCCGGACTGAAGCGCCTAGAACCGCTCGGCCACAGCGGCCGCCGAATGTTTGAAAAAAAAAATTCATTTTTTGTAACGCTCAAGTGAGGCTTGAGTCATTTATGTTGTTGTAGTTTCTCGGCAGTGATTGATGGAAAGAGAGCAGAACTGTAGTCCGAGGGTCGTTGGTTACCGCGCCTGTCTAGGTTGCAAAAAACAGCAAAAGCTTTATTGACGCCTTTCGCCTTTTTGAGACATCATCAGAATTCGTAATGGAACTGCAGGTGTGTCCAGATTGGAAGAGTGGCCCTACCTAAGAACAGCTGCATATCTTCCCCGTGGGTGCGTCCGAAAATTTCGACTACTTTTGACTAACGCGTTACCCGCTCTTCCTATTGGAGTTCTGTAAATGCCTCAAAAAGACGAAGTTCATAAATAAAGCTCATGCTTTTCTAGCAACCTGGACTGTTTCTCCTACTAAAACATTATATGATGGTTGCTGTACCATGGCAATAGAGTGGGAGGATTTGTTTTTTGATTTTTCAGTTCTTAACTTATGCTGCTAGTAAACCGAATTAATGCTAAATATACAGGATAGTTGTCGTTAAACTTTCACTACCTGTGCAGTGCAGATGGAAAACTACCATAAACCGATAAGCCAAAAACATTATGACCACTGCCCACCTAGAAGTTGGATGCCGCCTGGTGCGGGCACGTGACGCGGTAACAAAAGTATGTAAGAGGAGCAGACACGGACGGGGGATGGCCCTAGAGAAGACATGGGCTTGCAAATATGGAAGTGCATTGAGATAAGCGACTTTGACAAAGAGTAGATTATTGTTAGGCAGAGCATGTGAACGAATACCTCTAAAATGGTGAAACTGGTCGAATGTTCACGTGGTATTGTTGTGACCATCAAAGGAAAGAGGTAGAAGGACACTGACTCTACAAGTAGGTGCTAAATGGTTGGACGTCCACGACTCTTCACAGAACGTGGGGTTTGGAGGCCTGTATGCTCCGTAAAGTAGGGTAGGTGGTGATCTGTGGCATCTCTGTCGAAAGAGCATAATGCTGGTGTACTCACAAGTGTTTCGGAGCACACCGTTCAGCGCAGATTGTTGAACATGGAGCTCCACAGCAGATCACCCGTAAGTGTTCACTTGCTGGCTCCATGACACTGTGAATTACGATTGCAGTGGGCACCGGACTATGCGATTCGACCGTCGATCAATGGAAACGTGTCGGCTCTTCGGTTGTTTCACATTTTTGGTACACTAGGTCGCTAGTCGTCTCCACAAACGCCGTCATCGATGTGAACGGCGGCTGTAAACGGGCAGCGCGCCACGGACGCAGGCTGGTGCGGGAGACATTCTCCTGCGCTTACGTGGGACCTGTGGTAATAATCGTAGACACGCTGACACCTACGAACCACCTGCAACCTTTCATGCTTGATGTCTTCCCCGATGACGATGTCATCTCTCAGCAGTATAACTGCCGGTGCCTCAAGACAGAACCGTGCTACAGTGGTTAGAGGAGCATTATAGTGAACTCATGTTGACGTCTCGGGGAGCAAATTCACCTGATGTAAGTACTATGATACCCATCTGTGTCACCATCAGGCGCCATCACCGCTTTCGCTAATGGGTGACCCACTATTTACGCGAATTACACGACCAGTGCATAGACACGTAATGCCTCCACAAAACTACTAACAGATTGTCGGATCCCAGATGCGCAGAATCAGTGGTGTATTTCGCTCCAAAGGCGGCCAATCAAGCTGTTAGACAGGCGTTCATTATATTTTGACTAATCAGTGTGCGTACCCAATATTATAGGAATGATGTTGACAGTCTGCGCCGCAAGATTTGCGTTGTTAGCAGTATTAGTGTTATTACTTGCTGTTAGGCGCCGGTATTGGTACGGCAACATGGAGCTGAAACAATAACATCATTGTACATTACAATTGCATATAGGATTGGACTGGATTGGATTGTTTGGGGGAAGAGACCAAATAGCGAGGTCATCGGTCTCGTCGAATTAGAGAAGGACGGGGAAGGAAGTCGGCAGTGCCCTTTCAAAGGAACCATCCTGGCATTTGCCTGGAGCGATTAGGGAAATCACGAAAAACCTAAATCAGGATGGCCGGACGCGGGATTGAAACGGCGTCCTCCCGAATGCGAGTCCAGTGTGCTAACCACTGCGCCACGTCGCTCTGTATAGTTGCATATAATCAACATAGACGTGGAAAGGTGAGCTGCGCATCACTCGTTAAGCTTTTTTATCAAAATAAGAGGAATAGTGCGGCTGCCTTTCGCGAGTATCGACGGACTAGAGGAATACGGAGAGGTCCTCTTTCCGCAGTCAGGTAGACACACATGAATCGGAAGTTCGAATTAACTGGCGATTTGAGATTTGCTCCTGGGAGACACCGAACGCCAATTGCACCACAAACGGTTGAAGAAGTTACTGTACCATGGCTGAGAATGCTGGACGAAATATGCCACTTCCAAGCAGCGCAAGAGCTGTATCACGACAGAAATTCCATGGGCCATCCGAGATTTATCGGGCGTTAGTAGAGCTATCTCTAGAGTGGTTCCTGACTGTCGTGAATGCAGATAGCCGTCACTCCGGCACAGTTTGTAGCCTGCAACGTAAGCATGGTGTGAAGGTAATAAACATTAGCCACTTACGTGGAAAATAGAGTGTGTTTCAAAAAAATGGTTCAAATGGTTCTGAGCACTATGGGACTTAACATCTGTGGTCATCAGTCCCCCTAGAACTTAGAACTACTTAAACCTAACTAACCTATGGACATCACACACATCCATGCCCGAGGCAGGATTCGAACCTGCGACCGTAGCAGTCGCGCGGTTCCGGACTGAGCGCCTGAACCGCTAGACCACCGCGGCCGGCAGAGTGTGTTTCTTTGAACGGATTATTACTTATTCCTCTTCCTCATGACTATGCAAAAGCGTTCGCAAAGTGTAATTATTACACGATCACTCGTTTTTCATCGGAAAGTTGCAAAGTTTAATTATAACCACCTTGTGCTGTGTTCATTAATATTTTTGTAAAAGGCGTGAAAAGGAAAGGTAAAGGAAAATTAGGGCATACAATAAATTTCCAGGAATGGACTGCAAGGCATAGATAATAACTTCGCATACAAAATTAGAAACTTTTCTTGTTTTACTGTTGATGACTTTGGCGTGCTACGGTGCAATTCATCGAAAAAGCAGGGAAGCAATAATTTTCTCGGTGTCTTGCACCCGTCATAAACGCCACATTTTTACAATTACATGTTTGTTATAAATTTTCAATAGAAAAATAAACTTATTCTGTCTCATCGGACAGTCTGGCAGCAAACCACACGTAAGGCATCATTTGCCAAAAATGTTGTAGGGAGCTGGCGGGTATGCAATAGAATTTATTTTGATGCAGTCTTCACAAACCGTAATTTCTTTTTCGCTCTCTATGAGATAAGAATAGGGGGGGGGGGCGAATAATCACTTAAGTTATGCATCTTTCTTCACCTTCATTTGTTTGTCCTTGTCACAAGTTGAAACGTCCCCTTAGAACAATTTATACACTACTGTGGTTAACCTGACACACAATATTATTTAGCGCAACGCAATCTGACTTTCAAAAATCCCTACAAAAGAATGATCCTGACTAACATTAAACTATACCTTTGACAAATAACTTACCTCACAAAAATCTTCATTACTCGAACTACTGCAATACAGCGAGCGCCACTACTCCCAGCTAAATAAAAGATTCAGACTACGGAAGGCACTAACTACTGATAGGGATAGTTAGCAAATGAAAGATTTTAATAGAGAACAAACACTGTATTTACCTTAATAATCATAATATATATAGCAGTTCAATTTCAAAACTTCCGCCATCTCTCTCCCCACATCCACCACTGCTGGCGGCTCACCTCCAACTGCACAACGCTACGCGCTGTTCACATCCAGCTGCCGCTGCCCAACACTACAATGGCAGACAACAATGCAAACTAGCCACAGACTGCACACAGCACAGCCAGTGATTTTCATACAGAGCGCTACGTGGCATTACCAATATAAAAATCTAAACAGCCTACTTACATAGCCCCCATGCTCCCCACAAAAAATTTTACAAAATATTTTTGGGCAGTGGCCAATAATGATTTGAAAAAAATTTTTCATAATTACAATAACAAAGATATCAAATGCACACACTTATTTATACAATGTTGGTCAAAAGCTAAAATTTTCTCACAGTCCATAAAGACAGTCCAGATTGTTCATCACAGTAAAATTTCAGTGGTTTTTTTTTCAAAGTCTTAGCAGTAAAAGACAATGCACACGGAAGTAGTGGATTTCCATGCAGTCTTGAAGAAGTAGTGTTGTCCTTCCACCGGAAAGACAGTGCTGACACTTGACATGCTGAAAGGTAATGGGCCACAATAGAGCAAACCCACAGCAGAGTCAGTCGAAGTTGATGAATATTGGTAGGTCGGTCATCATAGAGCAGACCCACTGTAGTCCTTGTAGAGAGTATGGTATTGGTGGGTCACCAGAGGTGCACACCCACTGCAGTCCTTGTAGAAAGTGTGGACAGGCCCACTGTAGTCCTGGTAGAGATTGTGGTATTGGTGGGCCACCAGAGGTGCAGACCCACTGTAGTCCTTGTAGAGATGGCCAGCAGCCATCTGTTGCGACTGTGCAGGTGCACAATCACCATCGAAGAGTCTTGTATAGCAAGTCCATAAACCACCACTTGTACACTCACGAAGTTTTTGGAATTGTCCTTAGAACCAGCAATGCTGTTATCCAGTCCCTTGCGAATTATTAACACACGTGCAAACACTAACAGTCCCAACTTCTCACATATTGTCCATATATTATGACCAACAGAAACGTGTGCAGTGAAATGTAACTTACAAGTTAATAACATGATGAACTGGTGACAATCACATTTTTATAACATGAGAATACAATTACAAAAATACAGAAAACATCATTAAAGAACATAACAGTACAGATAACATTTGTAGTAATACAGGCTTTACAAAAGAATAGAAATAAACATATACATCAGTGTTACAGGAATTATGACATAAGTACATACATAAAAGATCAGAATAACTTGCGAAACATCAACTTCACACATGAGCAACAAAACAGAATAAATAATGTCACAACATCTTTACAAAGTAAATAACATAGTATTAGAAAAATTCTACAACATAGTTCTCATCAGCTAAACACATAAAGACAGGAAAAACACAAATACACAAGGGTACACAAACATATAGAGGGATGACACAAAAGGAAAGGACAGGGTTTGTTTTACTGCAGTATTTTGCATGGAGATCTCCCTTTGTTCATCATTATTCCCAAAAGTCCTATCTAAGCCTGCTTTCTGTATTCTGTTCACATCCTCTGTCGAAATAGGTTTTCACCACTGTACAGTATCATTTTTTTGCCCAAACCATTTTCATATAGCTTCTCAATACATTTCTTCCAAGTCATCATAGTTAGTTTCTTATATAGTCTACCCCTCTTAAGCTAACTTAAATCTACTGAGCTCAGATATTAAACTAAGGGATGAGGCAATGCAGCAGCACATAACAAATTAACACAAACAGCAATGCAAAAAAAAATGGAAAATTGCAAAGCAAGCTACAGCAAATCTAAATTACCAAGCAATGCAACATTACAAATAATATGAGCCAATGTGCAGCAGGTCTCATGATTTTCATGAACAATAGTTTGCAGTTCTTTTATGGCTGCTTCATGATTCTGTAATGCATTTTCATGACGCGAAAAAATAGGTTGAAAATGCTCACAAATTTGTGTTTTTACGTCATTACACGCTTTCTCACATTTCGATTCAATGTTATGTAACTCAGCAGTTAAATCTTCACGTGTTTGTTCGATAGTTTGTTCCAATGAATCTAACTTTTGAAGCTTTTGCTGTGTTTGTCTCTGATTTTGTTCCATTGTGTCTAACTTTAGAAGATTCTGTTCCATTGTGTCTAACTTTTGAAGATTTTGTCCCATTTGTCTCTGATTTTGTTCCATTTGTTGCATTAATTGCAATAATAATGTATTAGTGTCTGGAATCTGTTTCTCTGTGCTTTTTGGCAGTGCATTTTCACCGGCAACATTCACATTTTGA
Organism: Schistocerca cancellata; assembly: GCF_023864275.1. Taxonomy (NCBI): domain Eukaryota; kingdom Metazoa; phylum Arthropoda; class Insecta; order Orthoptera; family Acrididae; genus Schistocerca; species Schistocerca cancellata. The sequence goes on from NC_064628.1 coordinate 487,254,604, forward strand.
CAAGCAGAAAATGTGTCTTGACTCATTTGAGAAAACGGCGAGGACCCAAAACCTAAGTCTACAGTATTTGCAAAATTGTGTCCTATCATTTCGGATTCCTGAGGCGAGCTGTTGCCGAGCGATCGATCGATAATGTTTCCCTGTTCACTAATTGTTTCACTGCCTACGCCATTGTTTGCCGCCCGCTCCATTTCCCTATGCACAATTACCAAATTACTACTTGGAATGTCTGTTAATTCACTACACAGTGGTGCTGATAAGCTACGCTCGTCGTCACTATTATTTCTCAATTTACTTTGGAGCCTAGTGTTACGTTTTTCACACGCCATTATTGTGACAATATTTCACACGATAACACAGAAAAGCACAATTTGAAGAGCAAAAATAAGAGATCACATTAACATAGCACTGAAAATAATATCTAGTTAATTGCAAGCGCAGCTGCAAAATACTTGGTGCAAATCTACATGCATGCCACAACTGTTTTACAGTACAACAATGAAAGACTGCAACTACAAAGGAGATTATCTCTACAATTACACACTAGCAATAAACAAAAGCTACACTAAATACACAAACTACAAGAAAAAATCAGAAGATTCCAGTGAGGTATCGACATATGAAACGTCCCCTTTGAACAATTTATACACGACTGTGGTTAACCTGACACACAATATTATTTAGCGCAACGCAATCTGACTTTCAAAAATCCCTACAAAAGAATGGCTCTGACTAACATTAAACTATACCTTTGACAAATAACTTACCTCACAAAAATCTTCATTACTCGAACTACTGCAATACAGAGAGCGCCACTACTGCCAGCTAAATAAAAGATTCAGACTACGGAAGGCACTAACTACTGATAGGGATAGTTAGCAAACGAAAGATTTTAATAGAGAACAAACACTGTATTTACCTTAATAATCATAATATTTATAGCAGTTCAATTTCAAAACTTCCGCCATCTCTCTCCCCACATCCATCACTGCTGGCGGCTCACCTCCAACTGCACAACGCTACGCGCTGTTCACATCCAGCTGCCGCTGCCCAACACTACAATGGCAGACAACAATGCAAACTAGCCACAGACTGCACACAGCACAGCCAGTGATTTTCATACAGAGCGCTACGTGGCATTACCAATATAAAAATCTAAACAGGCTACTTACAAAGTGTCAATCAACACAAGATGTTCCACATCTCTTCCTAAACCACTGGATCGAGCTCAATCAAATTTGGTACACACATCACTTATTGTCTGAAAAGTATCACTGACTGGGTAAGAACCACCTACCTCTGAAAAGGAAGGTGTGTGTGTGTGTGTGTGTGTGTGTGTGTGTGTGTGTTGGGGGGGGGGGGGGGGAAGGGCTGAAAAAGAAGCGTAGTTCATGGCGTGCAAAATCCATGCAATATTTGAGAATGAGAACATTTAATGACCTGCAGCTAACTTAACTCTTAATTTCAAACCTTTACGATTATTTAAAGAAGAAAGTTTATCGCCTACTACAATCTCACTATTCATGCAGTAAAACTGCTTCACTGGCGTGACCTTTTAATTTATTACTTATTTACCTCTAATTCTATCTGTAACACATTTTGCAGGCAATTTTAACATATACCACTGAATGCAGCTGCTAACATATACCATATTATGACATGTAATTCGAGGGATATGACATCATAAACACTGAGATGCATGAAATACTGCCAGCATCATGTATGACATTTCAATTTATTACTTCTTTAATACTAACTCCGTTCGAAGTAAATTTCGCAGGCATTACACACATGTGTCGTCGTAACTGCCGCCTACATCACGTCTGCTGTGCAGCGAGCTACGTTAATTTAAGTATTAACTGTATTTTTCTTACTTGTCACTTCTTCTTCCGCGTGTTTTTGCCTTTAGGAAGCTTTAATTGTCGAGTGCTAGTAATAGTGTTCCATAGATTTCGTGTTTGTTTTCAATACAGTCAGAGAGAGTCCCTTTAGTCAGCCATAGTGACAGTAGTGCTAGTGTTTGTTTTGAATACAGTCCAGAGACAGGTTGTGCTATTTTCATTGTTTTCTACAAGAAGTGTCTAGTAACCACAGTTTAGTCAACTATCAGCCGCTTTTAGTGATTTAGCAGTCTAGTTAAAAGTTGATTAACTCTCTACAGTAAATTGATTTCTTAGGATGGATACGATGCGTGACTGCTTTGTACGGACGCAGGAGCAGCTGGCCACTGTTCGCGAACAGCTGAACGTGTTGATGGCCGCGGTCAGCCGTCTTCAGGCTGCCGCCTTGGAGTGTAGCGGCAGTGGGGAGTCTGGTGCGTCGCATGGTACACCCCAGGTGTTAAGTCCTTCACCTACGGTCCCTGCTGTCGAGACATCTTCGCGGGTACCGGGCGCGGTTGGGCCACCCTCTCCCCAAGGAAAGTGGCGGGTTCAGCGGCGTTCGCGGCGCACGAGGCGGAGGGTCAATGTGGAGGCTGGCCGTGTGGCATCGCCCGCTCTGCCTGTGAGTGGACATGTGGCCGCTCCTTCAGCAAGGTCCGTGCAGGCACACGGGGGGAGGGGTTTATTAGTTATTGGGAGCTTCAACGTTAGGCGGGTGATGGAGCCCCTTAGGGAAATAGCGGAAAGGTCGGGGAAGAAGGCCAGTGTTCACTCTGTCTCCTTTCCGGCGGGTCTCATCCGAGATGTGGAGGTGGCCCTGCCAGCGGCGATAGAGAGCACTGGGTGCACCCGACTACAAATTGTTGCTCATGTCGGCACCAATGACTCCTGCCGTCTGGGTTCAGAGGTCATCCTCAGTTCGTACAGGCGGTTGGCGGAGTTGGTGAAGACGGAAAGCCTCGCTCACGGGGTGGAATCTGAGCTAACTATTTGTATTATCGTTCCCAGAACCGATCGCTGTCCTCTGGTTTGGAGCCGAGTGGAAGGCTTAAACCAGAGGCTCAGACGATTCTGCGGAGATGTGGGGTGAAAATTTCTCGACCTCCGCTATCGGGTGGCGAAATGTAGGGTCCCCCTGAATGGGTTAGGCGTGCACTACACGCAGGAAGCGGCTACAAGAGTAGCGGAGTACGTGTGGAGTGCACATGTGGTTTTTTTTTTAGGTTAGAGAACTCCCTCCCTAGGCCCGACAAGACGCCTTCTGAGACGCGGCAAGGTAGGGGTAGACAAAATGCAACAGGGAATAACAATATTAATGTGCTAATAGTAAACTGCAGGAGCGTCTATGGAAAGGTCCCAGAACTGCTCTCATTAATAAACGGTCACAATGCCCACATAATACTAGGTACAGAAAGTTGGCTGAAACCAGATGTAAACAGTAATGAAATTCTGAACTCAGATTGGAATGTATACCGCAGAGACAGGCTGGACAGTGAAGGGGGAGGCGTGTTTATAGCGATAAGAAGTGCAATAGTATCGAAGGAAATTGACGGAGATCCGAAATGTGAAATGATTTGGGTGAAGGTCATGGTTAAAGCAGGCTCAGACATGGTAATTGGATGTCTCTATAGGCCCCCTGGCTCAGCAGCTGTTGTGGCTGAGCACCTGAAGGATAATTTGGAAAATATTTCGAGTAGATTCCCCCACCATGTTATAGTTCTGGGTGGAGATTTTAATTTGCCGGATATAGACTGGGAGACTCAAACGTTCATAACGGGTGGCAGGGACAAAGAATCCAGTGAAGTTTTTTTAAGTGCTTTATCTGAAAACTACCTTGAGCAGTTAAACAGAGAACCGACTCGTGGCGATAACATATTAGACCTTCTGGTGACAAACAGACCCGAACTATTTGAAACAGTTAACGCACAACAGGGAATCAGCGGTCGTTCAAATGGTTCAAATGGCTCTGAGCACTATGGGACTTAACTTCTGAGGTCATCAGTCCCCTAGAACGTAGAACTACTTAAACCTAACTAACCTAAGGACAGCACACACATCCATGCCCGAGGCAGGATTCGAACCTGCGACCGTAGCGGTCGCGCGGTTCCAGACTGTAGCGCCTAGAACCGCTCGGCCACTCCGGCCGGCAATCAGCGTTCGTAAAACGGTTACTGCATCGATGATTTCAGCCGTAAATAGAAATATTAAAAAAGGTAGGAAGATTTTTCTGTTTAGCAAAAGTGACAAAAAGCAGATTTCAGACTACCTGACGACTCAACACAAAAGTTTTGTCTCAAGTACAGATAGTGTCGAGGATCAGTGGAAAAAGTTCAAAACCATCGTATAATATGCGTTAGATGAGTAAGTGCCAAGCAAGATCGTAAGAGATGGAAAAGAGCCACCGTGGTACAACAACCGAGTTAGAAAACTGCTGCGGAAGCAAAGGCAACTTCACAGCAAACGCAAACATAGCCAAAGCCTTGCAGACAAACAAAAATTACGCGAAGCGAAATGTAGTGTGAGGAGGGCTATGCGAGAGGCGTTCAATGAATTCGAAAGTAAAGTTCTATGTACTGACTTGGCAGAAAATCCTAAGAAATTTTGGTCTTATGTCAAAACAGTAGGTGGATCAAAACAAAATGTCGAGACATTCTGTGACCAAAATGGTACTGAAACAGAGGATGACAGACTAAATGCCGAAATACTAAATGTCTTTTTCCAAAGCTGTTTCAGAGAGGAAGACTGCACTGTAGTTCCTTCTCTAGATTGTAGCACAGATGACAAAATGGCAGATATTGAAATAGACGACAGAGGGATAGAGAAACAATTAAAATCGCTCAAAAGAGGAAAGGCCGCTGGACCTGATGGGATACCAGTTCGATTTTACACAGAGTACGCGAGGGAACTTGGCCCCCCTTCTTGCAGCGGTGTACCGTAGGTCTCTAGAAGAGCGTAGCGTTCCAAAGGATTGGAAAAGCGCACAGGTTATCCCCGTTTTCAAGAATGGACGTCGAACGAATGTGCACAACTATAGACCTATATCTCTAACGTCGATCAGTTGTAGAATTTTGGAACACGTATTATGTTCGAGTATAATGACTTTTCTGGAGACCATAAATGTACTCTGCAGGAATCAGCATCGGTTTCGAAAAAGACGGTCGTGTGAAACCCAGCTCGTGCTATTCGTCCACGAGACTCAGAGGACCATTGACACGGGTTCCCAGGTAGATGCCGTGTTTCTTGACTTCCGCAAGGCGTTCGAGACAGTTCCCCACAGTCGTTTAATGAATAAAGTAAGAGCATATGGACTATCAGACCAATTGTGTGATTGGATTGAAGAGTTCCTAGATAACAGAACGCAGCATGTCATTCTCAATGGAGAGAAGTGTTCCGAAGTAAGAACGATTTCAGGTGTGCCGCAGGGGAGTGTCGTAGGACCGTTGCTATTCACAATATACATAAATGGCCTTGTGGATGACATCGGAAGTTCACTGAGGCTTTTTGCGGATGATGCTGTGTTACATCGAGAGATTGTAACAATGGAAAATTGTACTGAAATGCAGGAGGATCTGCAAAGAATTGACGCATGGTATAGGGAATGGCAATTGAATCTTAATGTAGACAAGTGTAATGTGCTGCGAATACATAGAAAGATAGATACCTTATCATTTAGCTACAAAATAGCAGGTCAGCAACTGGAAGCAGTTAATTCCATAAATTATCTGGGAGTAGGCATTAGGAGTGATTTAAAATGGAATGATTATATAAAGTGAATCGTTGGTAAAGCAGATGCCAGACTGAGATTCATTGGAAGAATCCTAAGGAAATGCAATCCGAAAACAAAGGAAGTAGGTTACAGTACGCTTGTTCGCCCACTGCTTGAATTCTGCTCAGCAGTGTGGGATCCGTACCAGATAGGGTTGATACAAGACATAGAGAAGATCCAACGGAGAGCAGCGCGCTTCGTTACAGGATCATTTAGTAATCGCGAAAGTGTTACGGAGATAATAGATAAACACCAGTGGAAGACTGCAGGAGAGACGGTCAGTAGCTCGGTACGGGCTTTTGTTGAAGTTTCGAGAACATACCTTCACCGAAGAGTCAAGCAGTATATTGCTCCCTCCTACGTATATCTCGCGAAGAGACCACGAGGATAAAATCAGAGAGATTAGAGCCCACACAGAGGCATACCGACAATCCTTCTTTCCACGAACAGTGTTGTTGTTGTGGTCTTCAGTCCTGAGACTGGTTTGATGCAGCTCTCTATGCTACTCTATCCTGTGCAAGCTGCTTCATCTCCCAGTACCTACTGCAACCTACATCCATCTGAATCTGCTTAGTGTATTCATCTCTTGGTCTCCCCCTACGATTTTTACCCTCCACGCTGCCCTCCAATACTAAATTGGTGATCCCTTGATGCCTCAGAACATGTCCTACCAACCGATCCCTTCTTCTGGTCAAGTTGTGCCACAAACTTCTCTTCTCCCCAATCCTATTCAATACTTCCTCATTAGTTATGTGATCTACCCATCTAATCTTCAGCATTCACGAAAAGTACGAGACTGGAATAGAAGGGAGAACCGATAGAAGTACTCAAGGTACCCTCCGCCATACACCGTCAGGTGGCCCGTGGAGTATGGATGTAGATGTAGATGTACTACTGGAATTACATCGTTACACGGCAGATAGTTCAGGAGGTATGACATCGTAAACAATGGACGAAACAACAAAGCAAAATGTGCTAGAGATATACGTAAAACATTGGCACGTGGGCAAAACCACGGTTAAAAATTCCTCCTGGTACCCACATTACTTACTATATGGAAATAAATACTCGGGGGTATTTTTTTGTCTTTCATCGTCAACTAAGGCTTTAGACTCTTTCTGCGTGGTGTCGTAACGTCGCTTGATTGCAAATTTGCAGTACCTGTCGATTACGCGATTGCATAGTAGATAATGAGAACTCTCATCCTCCACTTTTGTTAGTCCCTTTAAATTCTGAAGGCTTGTGCCAATAGAGTGCTGGACTGTCTCGTTTTGTGTGAACAGCCACTGGACCTGTGAAGTTCCCTTACACCGTGAACAAAAGCGAAGGGTAAACAGTACTGACGCCACGATTCTGCCTAACTGAAGAGAGTCGTACCGATCGAAAAGCGCCACACCGTAGTACTAAATGAAATGTCGCGCTGTTCCGAGTACTTCCGAGAAGGACCGAGCAAAGACGAAACACGCCGAGCCTCAGCCCGCACATCTAACTCGCATGAGGTTTAGCAAGCCAAGGCCAACCTTGATTTTAACTAACTTATTGTGCCACAGTGCGCAGTTACTAATTAAAGTAACTCAATACCTACATCTGTATACATACTCCTCACGTTACCATACGGTGAATGGCGGAGGGTATCCTGTACCACTACTAGTTATCTCCTTTCCTGTTCCACTCGCAAATGGAACGAGGGAAAAACGACTATCTATGTGCCTCTATACGGGCCCTAATTTCTCTTTTTTGTTTTCGCTGTCCTCACGCGAAACATACATTGGCGGCGTATAATCGTTCTGCATCAGCCGGAAGTACTGGTATTATAAATTTAACAGCACGACAGCTGCCTTTAGTATGACCTGGCGTGTGTCCTAAACATACTGGCAGTACTCAAGAATGAGTAGTGCTAGTGTTCTATACGCGGCTTCCTTTTTAAATGAGCTACACTTTCCTAAAATTATCCCAATAACCCTAAGTTTACTATTCACATTCTCTGCTACGGATCTTACTTACTCCATATTCATATAGCATTGCAACAAAACATCCATACATTGTTACTTACTCTAATTGATCATTTACGTTGAGAGGAGAAGTCGTGTCACACTTCCTTGGGGTGCTCCTGACGATACCATCTACTCGCCATGCAGGACAAAAAAAAACGGTTCTGAGCACTATGGGACTCAACTGCTGTGGTCATCAGTCCCCTAGAACTTAGAACTACTTAAACCTAACTAACCTAAGGACATAGCAAGATACTGTGTGAGAAAAAGGCAAGCTGAGTTTCACACAAGTCATACTTCCTAAAACCATGCTGACTTACGGACAAAAGCTTTTTCGTGTCAAGGAAATTTATTATATTAGAACTTAACAAATGTTCAAGAATTGTGTAGCAAACCGGTGTCAAGGATATTGGACTGTAATTTTGGGAGTCCGTTCTTTTACCCTGTTTACCGGTATAGAGGAGTCATATGCACATCTTTCCAGACACTTGAGACTGACAATATAATAGTCTCAGTTTGACACTCAAGGGTGTGCAAATTTTTAATTTTCACCCAAGTTGCTTACGTTAGAAGCGAACGATCTTTGTTGTTTTCTAGGTTGTAAGTAGGCTATTTATGTTTTCTTATTGGCAACGTTACGTAGCGCTCTGTATGAAAATCACTGGCTGTGCTGTGTGCAGTCTGTGGCCTGTTTGCATTGTTGTCTGCCATTGTAGTGTTGGGCAGCTGGATGTTAACAGCGCGTAGCGTTGCGCAGTTGGAGGTGAGCCGCCAGCAGTGGTGGATGTGGGGAGAGAGATGGCGGAGTTTTGAAATTTGTAACACTGGATGTCATGAACTGCTATATATATTATGACTGTTAAGGTAAATACATTGTTTGTTCTCTATTAACATCTTTCAATTGCTAACTATGCCTATCAGTAGTTAGTGCCTTCCGTAGTTTGAATCTTTTATTTAGCTGGCAGTAGTGGTGCTCGCTGTATTGCAGTAGTTCGAGTAATGAAGATTTTTGTGAGGTAAGTGATTTGTGAAAGGTATAGATTAATGTTAGTCAAGGCCATTCTTTTGTAGGGATTTTTGAAAGTCAGATTGCGTTGCGCTAAAAATATTGTGTGTCAGTTAAAGAACAGTCACGTATAATTTTTCAAAGGGGACGTTTCAAGGTATGACTTTACTATTAAATCAACAATGCTAATAGTATCTAATACCATTAATTTGTTAAGATTAGGCAGACTCATCAATCTGTTGGTCCGAGAAAACCTGAAACAAGACTCAAAAGACCAGACATAAAAGCTTGTAACGCACATGCCTAGGTTACCCAGCTCAAAACTAGTATATGAACTATGTACACTATAATGATGATCCCTCTCGTCAAACGAACAGTACAGTGCCACCCTACTATTATGTTGTGGTCCTTTAAGCGTAACTTAAATTTCCTATCATAACCTGATAATTTCTATTTGCTCCATTATTTCAACCCACTTTGTCTGGTGGTTAATACTTCTCCACAGTTTGTTTGTGCATTGTAACCCTTGACATGGATGACATAGTTGTGAGTTGTGACCGGACATATTTAGACAAGCTTTTGAGAAACTGAATATAGGTTTCAAAATGAAGTTTCCAGTATATGTCAAGCATCCATGGATTACCAGTTTTGATTCGAAACAAAATGATACTCAGCCAGACATCACCGTTTCATAGATACCTATTGTCCCTGCTATCTAATTACAGAAGCCAGAAGAAGAATAAGCGGAGAAGAAGACACTTTGGAATAATTCATGATACTGATATGATTATTTGAAATTCAATTTGTTTTCGAAAGTCGTCCCACAATATAATATATTTTATTTTCGTTTCCCAAATAACCTGCATGTATCCTCAAAAATATTTCTAACCCCATGGCAAGGTATGAAGAAGATGTTGACCATAGTTTTCTTAACCTATTTTTAAGTTGCCTTTTTCTTCTAGAAAGTTAAAAAAAAACATCCATTGACCCCCTTTAGACCACGCCCTGTCTCGAAATTCTTGTGGTCGAAAGTTTGAATGAAACAAATATGTAATCACCGTTACTTGTAGGGAGGCTAACGAAGAGTCCGCTACGAAGAATCGTCTCAGTAAGTTTGATCTGTTGATTAATGCATAATAGACTTTACAATGAAGGGTTCCCGACAGTGACGACTATCAACGACATCTTGTCACGAAATTTTTAATTTGTTGATGAGGGTTGTCCATTACCTAAGTACACTTTACTAGAAAACTCTGGACGAGGTCTCGGACGAGAATTGCAGAATCGATAGAAGTCGAAAGGCATTGATCGTTAGTAACTATTTTCCCGTGGCCGCCACTCTTAGCCAGCTTCCAGTCCCGAATTTCCGCGATATCAGGAGTGGAAAGTGGATTTACCATTGACACGTTGTATGTAATTAAGTTGTAGGTCACTTTATTCATAAAAATATTGTATGCATCAGTCGGAGAGCCGTCTGTTTTCTAAAGTTACTAGGAGAGAAATTAGTCTACAGTGTCATTCATCATTGGCTCCGGCCAAGTCACCTCTCTGACAGTCTTCTCCGAGTTCGCACTCAGTGAATGACCACGACGCGATCAGTTGCGATGAGATCTTTCGTCTTGCCTATAAAGTAATCAGACCGATACCATCTTCTCCATTTCGAAAAGAGCTCGCTTATTTAGTGTGATACCTATGCCCATTCAGAAAATAAAAGTATTCACAAGTTCCTTCTCTGTTGCTGCTGTCCTACTCTGGAACAAACCACCATGCGCTCTGCGTACAATTCGGTGCCCTGTTGTATTTACGAAAAAGCTGAAGTAATTCCTATTCTCATCGACATACATTTTACTTGTGAATTAACGCATATGGTCAGTTTATCAAGCAGTAATTTCTGTTTTCATTTTCAGCCACTGATGTCACTATCTGTCCGCCTCATTTTCTTACTTGTGTTTCTACCGCGTTCCTACTTCTCTACCTTCCCTACACCTTCTCTACATCCACTGCCGACAGTACTCTCAGTTTTGATCTACCTACCTGGAATATTAAAATGCTGTTGTACTTTTATGAAACCAACATAAACGGTGTTTTTTTTGTACTGTAGCAACTACTCGTTACACAATAACTGTTACTGATCTGTGCACGGTACCAATGTGTTCCAAACAGCCGCTCTCGAAAATAAGATGTTTCAGGTGGTCATATCTCGGGTTTATCAAAGAGATAAGGGGTCAAGTATTTTGGGTAACACTTGGCCTAGCGGCCGTTTGTATACCTTTCGGAAGAACGGGCACTGTAATTGTCCTACAGTACAAGGTCAAAACTTAAACATTACACACTTCCTCCAGCACAGGCCCACTAAGTAAATCGGTTCGTTTGATTCAGGTATTTTCAAGGCAGCTTGCATAGCATCATTTGTTTATGAGCGGTTCCAGAGAAAACCCCGAAACCATTATTTTTGGGTACCAAAAGTACCGTTTGTGGTGATGTCCACTTCTATAAATTCTGCTCATGGCACACAAACTAAATTTTTGTCTTATGCTCTTAAGATGATATTCTCAGGGATCTTCCAAACTTTTTCAATATCGTTATCCGTTACCTAGATGCAGAGTTTCAAATGTACCGTACTTATGCGGAAAACAGCAAATATCGTGTTTTTGCCGTTTTTGTACCGTGGGTCGCAATTATATACACTACTGACCGTAGTAAATGGTTCAAATTTTTTTAGACATTAACCTACAAATGTCATTTTCCCGTTTTCGAAAATCTTTATCCGTTTACAAGACGTCCTCAGGGAATCTGGACACTTTTCCGAAATCATGTCTCCGTTACCGAGAGCCAGAAGTTCGGAGTTACCGTGTTTATGCTCGCAAAATGTGCGTGAAATACCAGGTATGACGTGCAAATGTTGTTTAACATATTTAGTGACCCCATGGAAAAGGTTTTGGTGTCATCGTAAGAATTCTGACGTCATGATACTACTGTACGTTTTCAGTCAGCATTATTTCACCAATTAATCTTTGTGACGAGCTGTCTCTGCATAGAGTGCTTTACCCCTATACAAATATGAGCAGCGGTACTGCAATGACAAAAATGGACTAAAAATTATCTTAACGCACCCGAAATGAACCTAAAATATCTTCCAAAAATTACGTAAAATGAAATGACCCCAAATTTAGTAACATAGTTCTAATAACGTTTTTACTCTTTTAAGATACAAACCATAAGCTGAGCGTTGTCGAAGAGTTATGATTGAGGACCAAAGTATTCACAAAAAATTTAAAGGAAATGTGTTAATCTTATACTGTGCGTACTTACTTGTTGTTCATTTGTGTGTCTAAGTATAAAAAATATAGAAATATTTCGAAGTATGTAAACAAACTGTCAGAAGCTTATTCAGCTATAGAATCCGTTTTATATAAGCAGCGCACCCTGCTGTAGCAGGGAAAGCACAAGAACCAGTAGAAAAAGGCTAATATGTTCCTCTTTAAAAGACGCTGAGAGGGAACTGGGGAACCAGCTGTCTCATTCCGCTTCCCTTAGCAAAAAATGTTGGCACTATTTTGTGCTGAAAGCGAATACCAGACAGAAAGTGATGCTGGAAGGGAGAGGAGACAGTGCCAATGGGAGAGAAATAGAAGACAATGATGGTAGGAGAGAGAAAGTGGCAGTGAAAGAGAATATATATATATATATATATATATATATATATATATATATATGTGTGTGTGTGTGTGTGTGTGGTGGTCCATTGATAGTGACCGGGCCAAATATCTGACGAAAAAAGCATCAAACGAAAAAAGTACAAAGAACGAAATTCGTGTAGCATGAAGGGGAAAAGCAGATGGCGCTAAGGTTGGCCCGCTAGATGGCGCTGCCATAGGTCAAACGGATATCAAATGGTTTTTTTTAAATAGGAATCCCCATTTTTTATTACATAATCGTGTAGCACGTACCACTTTTTTCGCTTTATGGACTACTTTTTTCGCTTTGTGAGAGATGGCGCTGTAATAGTCACAAACGTATAAGTACGTGGTATCACGTAACATGCCGCAGTGCGGACGGTATCCTAGTTAAAATGGACAGTTTAAATTGCCCAAAAAAGTGGTCCAACTAAAACATTCATATTTATTTACGTACTACACGAATATGTAATAAAAATGGCGGTTCCTATTTTTAAAAAACGCATTTGATATCCGTTTCACCTATGGCAGCGCCATCTTGCGGGCCAACCATAGCGCCATCTGGTTTCCACCTTCAAGCTAGACAAGTTTCGTTCTTTGTACTTTTTTCGTTTGACGCTTATTTCGTGGGACATTTGGCCCGGTCACGATCAATCGGCCACCAAATATATATATATATATATATATATATATATATATATATATATATATATATATATACTCAGTCCGTAATCGCTCGCCCACCGCCGTTAATGCCTCCGTATAAGGCCGCCGTGTTGTCTCCCGCACAAACACAAGCATATTTCCCTGTCCACCTCTCTTGCAAACTGCGGCGAGATTCGCCTCTACCCGGATGTGCGAATCTTCTTCAGGGAAACGAATGCTTGGAGTCCAGCCTCGACTTCGTCCCAGTGAGATCAAGAGATACATAGCTTCCCTTCAGAAGAAAGCCAGTCTCTTCAGGTTTTGGCATCTTGCACTTCTTACTAGGTAGAGAAACTACATGGAAATGAACTGCCGACAGTATAATTATATACTCTTCTACTTTGATGATTTGTTGAATTGCAGGCAGTTCGTATTTTGAAAGGGTAAAGCTATTTTTCTATATATTTGTAGATATATAGATATTTTTCTATATAGTGAGAAGTGCAAGATGCCAAAACCTCAAGAGATGGGCTTTCTTCTGAAGGCATCTTGGGTATCTCGTGATGATCCCAATGGGGCGAATTTGAGCTTGTACTCCAAGCATTTGTTTTCCTGAAGAAGATTCGCACATCCGGGTAGAGGTGAATCTCGCCGCAGTTTGCAAGAGACGTGGACAGGGAAATATGCTTGTGTTTGTGCGGGAGACAACACGGCGGCCTTATACGGAGGCATTAACGGCGGCGGGCGAGCCATTACGGACTGAGGGAGGGGACGAGTCAGCAGAGGTCGCCGACTGCGGCTGCCCCTGCGCCCTCCTCAGCTCACACCAGTCAGCGGGTTACGAGCGCTGCCGCAGCCGGAGGACGGCTTCCTACTACTACGGACGTAAATATTACATGAGTTCTAATAGGTCGCAAATGGCTCAAATGGCTCTGAGCGCTATGGGACTTAACTGCTGAGGTCATCAGTCCCCTAGAACTTGTTGTTGTTGTTGTGGTCTTCAGTCCTGAGACTGGTTTGATACATCTCTCCATGCTACTCTATCCTGCGCAAGCTTCTTCATCTCCCAGTACCTACTGCAACCTACATCCTTCTGAATCTGCTTAGTGTATTCATCTCTTGGTCTCCCCCTACGATTTTTACCCTCCACGCTGCCCTCCAATACTAAATTGGTGATCCCTTGATGCCTCAGAACATGTCCTACCAACCGATCCCTTCTTCTGGTCAAGTTGTGCTACAAACTTCTCTTCTCCCCAATCTTTTTCAATAATTCCTCATTAGTTATGTGGTCTACCCATCTAATCTTCAGCATTCTTCTGTAGCACCAAATTTCGACAGCTTCTATTATCTTCTTGTCGAAACTATTTACCGTCCATGTTTCACTTCCATACATGGCTACACTCCATACAAATACTTTCAGAAATGACTTCCTGACACTTAAATCTATGCTCCATGTTAACAAATTTCTCTTCTTCAGAAACGCTTTCCTTGCCATTGCCAGTCTACATTTTATATCCTCTCTACTTCGACCATCATCAGTTATTTTGCTCCCCAAATAGCAAAACTCCTTTACTACCTTAAGTGTCTCATTTCCTAATCTAATACCCTCAACATCACCCGACTTAATTCGACTACATTCCATTATCCTCGTTTTGGTTTTGTTGATGTTCATCTTATATCCTTTTTCAAGACACCATCCATTCCGTTCAACTGCTCTTCCAAGTCCTTTGCTGTCTCTGACAGAATTACAATGTCATCGGCGAACCTCAAAGTTTTTATTTCTTCTCCTTGGATTTTAATACCTACTCCGAATTTTTCTTTTGTTTCCTTTACTGCTTGCTCAATATACAGTTGAATAACATCGGGGAGAGGCTACAACCCTGTCTTACTCCCTTCCCAACCACTGCTTCCCTTTCATGTCCCTCGACTCTTATAACTGCCATCTGGTTTCTGTACAAATTGTAAATAGCCTTTCGCTCCCTGTATTTTACCCCTGCCACCTTTAGAATTTGAAAGAGAGTATTCCAGTCAAAATCGTCAAAAGCTTTCTCTAAATCTACAAATGCTAGAAACGTAGGTTTGCCTTCCCTTAATCTTTCTTCTAAGATACGTCGTAAGGTCAGTATTGCCTCACGTGTTCCAGTATTTCTACGGAATCCAAACTGATCTTCCCCGAGGTCGGCTTCTACTAGTTTTTCCATTCGTCTGTAAAGAATTCGTGTTAGTATTTTGCAGCTGTGGCTTATTAAACTGATTGTTCGGTAATTTTCACATCTGTCAACACCTGCTTTCTTTGGGATTGGAATTATTATATTCTTCTTGAAGTCTGAGGGTATTTCGCCTGTTTCATACATCTTGCTCACCAGATGGTAGAGTTTTGTCAGGACTGGCTCTTCCAAGGCCGTCAGTAGTTCCAATGGAATGTTGTCAACTCCGGGGGCCTTGTTTCGACTCAGGTCTTTCAGTGCTCTGTCAAACTCTTCACGCAGTATCGTATCTCCCATTTCATCTTCATGTACATCCTCTTCCATTTCCATAATATTGTGCTCAAGTACATCGCCCTTGTATAGACCCTCTATTTATTCCTTCCACCTTTCTGCTTTCCCGTCTTTGCTCAGAAGTGGGTTTCCATCTGAGCTCTTGATGTTCATACAAGTGGTCCTCTTATCTCCAAAGGTCTCTTTAATTTTCCTGTAGGCAGTATCTATCTTACCTCTAGTGAGATAAGCCTGCACATCCTTACATTTGCCCTCTAGCCATCCCTGCTTAGCCATTTTGCACTTCCTGTCGATCTCATTTTTGAGACGTTTGTATTCCTTTTTGCCTGCTTCATTTACTGCATTTTTATATTTTCTCCTTTCGTCAATTAAACTCGATATTTCTTCTGTTACCCAAGGATTTCTACTAGCCCTCATCTTTTTACCTACTTGATCCTCTGCTGCCTTCACTACTTCATCCCTCAAAGCTACCCATTCTTCTTCTACTGTATTTCTTTCCCCCATTCCTGTCAATTGTTCCCTTATGCTCTCCCTGAAACTCTGTACAACCTCTGGTTCTTTCAGTTTATCCAGGTCCCATCTCCTTAAATTCCCACCTTTTTGCAGTTTCTCCAGTTTTAATCTACAGGTCATAACCAATAGATTGTGGTCAGAGTCCACATCTCCCCCTGGAAATGTCTTACAATTTAAAACCTGGTTCCTAAATCTCTGTCTTACCATTATATAATCTATCTGATACCTTTTAGTATCTCCAGGGTTCTTCCATGTATACAACCTTTTATCATGATTCTTAAACCAAGTGTTAGCTATGATTAAGTTGTGCTCTGTGCAAAATTCTACCAGGCGGCTTCCTCTTTCATTTCTTAGCCCCAATCCATATTCACCTACTACGTTTCCTTCTCTGCCTTTTCCTAGACTCGAATTCCAGTCACCCATGACGAATAAATTTTCGTCTCCCTTCACTATCTGAATAATTTCTTTTATTTCATCATACATTTCTTCAATTTTTTCGTCATCTGCAGAGCTAGTTGGCATTTAAACTTGTACTACTGTAGTAGGTGTGAGCTTCGTATCTATCTTGGCCACAATAATGCGTTCACTATGCTGCTGGTAGTAGCTTACCCACATACCTATTTTCCTATTCATTATTAAACCTACTCCTGCATTACCCCTATTAGACTTTGTGTTTATAACCCTGTAGTCACCTGACCAGAAGTCTTGTTCCTCCTGCCACCGAACTTCACTAATTCCCACTATATCTAACTTTAACCTACCCATTTCCCTTTTTAAATTTTCTAACCTACCTGCCCGATTAAGGGATCTGACATTCCACGCAACTTAGAACTACTTAAACCTAACTAACCTAAGGACGTCACACACATCCATGCCCGAGGCAGGATTCGAACCTGCGACCGTAGCGGTTGCGCGGTTCCAGGCTGTAGCGCCTAGAACCACTCGGCCACCCCGGCCGGTAATAGGTCGCAATTTGAGTTGGAATTCTTATCACTCGGTATGTTCCAGACAATCCTACACGTCGGAGGCGTGTAGCACGGAAAGGAAAAGCGGTTCGATAAGTAAGATTTTTTTTTAATGTTTTGTTTCAATTTAGATATTCTTAGTAGATGTTTCAAATAAAAAGTCTTTCTGATACAGTCGATAGTAATAATTTAGTGGCTTAACATGCATTACAAGCTGAGTTTGCTGACAGATAGTCTGTTTGTAAGTGGGCTACTTCTGTGTTTCCAGCGCTGTGTAGCGCTTTGCATTGGACTCTGGCTGCGCTTTCTTTGTAAGAGACTCTGTGGCTGGTTGGACTAGATGGAATTTAATCGCCAGTAGTGTTGGGCAGCTGGAAGTTAGTCGGCAGCAGTGATGGAAGTACTGTAGGGCAGTTGGAGGTGAACGGCCAGCAATGATGGATGTTAGATTTGAGAAGTTTGCATTGATGGAGGGTAGAGGTCTGAAGAGCCAGCGTAGGCTAACGACCTGAACATGTTCGACTTGGAGATTGAATATTATTCATGATTATATACCTTTGTACTAGATGTCAATGACGATTTATATTCGTCTCTGAACTGGATATCACGTTATTATGGTTTGCAACAAAATCTTTCCTTTGCTAACCACATGCCTATTAGTAGTTAGTGGCTTTAGTAGTTAGAATCTTCTATTTAGCTGCCAGTATTGACGCTCGCTGTATTGCACTAGTTCGCGTAATATAGATTTCTGTGAGGTAAGTGCTTAATGAAATGTATAGGTTGTTGTTAAGAGTTCGTTTTAGTCAGGGCTGTTCTTTTGAATTAATTATTTTAGGTCAGGTTAAGGTTATCCTTTTTTTGAGCAGTCAGATTGCGTTGCTCTAGGATATTGTTGGTCTCAGTCATTCAGCAATTTAAGTACAGCCACACACATTTAAATAAAGAAATTTCAAAGTATATGGAGATATAGGACGAGTCTGAACTCTTCGGCAAATTTTCGAAGACTGTTCAGGGATATTTTCTGAGTATTTTGGTATGAGGAACCCGTCGTCTCGAGAGATGTACACCAGTGGCAGAAGTGCCAAAGTTGAGCCCCACTCCTCAGAAAAAATAACTTTATGTTATTATTTCCATGCAGCTATAGTACATTTTAAGTAGGTTTAATAAAATTTAAGCAACGAGAAACCGACCTTCTAGATAGGTTTGGATGTTTGGTACAGCTGTTGGGTTAAGCGTTAATCACATTGATTAGCGGGGAAATTTGAGACTTTCGATGCTATAGCATCTATCATCATTTCATCTGCGCAAGATTAACAAGATACCGAAGACGTGGGTCTTAGACGTATCACGCCACATGGTCTAGCGCTTCAGCGCGTGCCTGCAAACCGAGAGGTTGCGGGATCGAATTCCAGCCGGTTCACGGAAATTTTCAGTCTGCCTTTAATCTCACCTTCACTTCTCAACAGTGTGAGTAATCATCTGGAACGACACATGGTTTCGATTTCACGTCAAACTGTACGTCTCCCTTCCCAATTGGAACACTGGAGCAGGTTACGAACATACAGGTCGCCAATACAGCGTCCAGTCGGAAGACTTGCAATGGACCATGGAGCTATACGCGATAAAAACACCCCATGCTTGAGCAATGCAGCCGGTGGCAAGTGGCAGCGCATACCTTCTTTTACTTGACGGTTCCATTTGGATGCACAAAATATAGCTGTCTACAGACACAACGACTAATGTCTCGTTGCGCAGGTAATGGAGCCACTCAGGGAAATAGTAGGCAAGAAGCTAAAGAATGCCAGGAGTTACTCGGTATGTTTGCCGGGGGATCGCGTCCAAGATGGGGAGGAGGCTCTGCCGACGGCTACCGAGATCCTGCTACTGGGGTTCTGAGGACGTAGGCGGTTCCTTTCGGCGGATGCTTGCTTTAGTGAAGGCAATTAGTACAGTACGCAGGGTGCAGGCGAAGCTTGTTACTTGTAGCATCGTATCCAGTTTCGATCGAGGTCTCCTGGTCTGCAGCAGAGTGGTAGGTCTAAACCAGACGATTCTGCGATGTAATCGGATTCGAATTTCTCGACCTCCGCTATCGGGTGGAGAATTGTAGGGTTCCCCTTAATATGCCAGGCGTTCACTGCACGTAGGAAGCGGCTTCTAATTTAGCGGAACATTGAGGTTTTCTAGGTGAGAGGACCTGCCTAGTTGGCATCAGTCACAATTTGCCTGCGAAAATCGAAGACACATTAGCCACAATGTTCTTAGAGAATGTTCGTCTCGCATACAGAATAAAGAACGCTATTACTAAACTGCAGGAGCATCCAAGAAAAGGCCCAAGACTTGGAGTTGCTTATGGAAGATTATAATACACACCAAGTATTAGTAATAGAAAGTTGGTAAAGTTGGTTGAAACCGTAAGTGAATAGCAATGAAATCCTAAGTTCACATTGTAATATTTGTAGTAAGGATGGGTTAGTCACTAATGGTGGCGGCGTATTTATTACAGTATAAAATCTGATAATATTTAGCATTCCGAATATGAATTAATCGGGCTGAAATTAAGTATCAAAGCTCGGACAATAATGGGAATCAGATACTTTTATAGACCGTCTGTGGCAGGAGCTGCAGTTGTACAGAGCTTCAGAGAGAACTTGCAGAATATTACTAGTTATATTCCTGATCGTGCTGTTGTACTACGGGGTGACTTCAACTTGCAACGTTAGATTGGGAGAGACATGTGACCAAAATTGGTGCCAGAGAGAGGGGGCTCACGTGACATTATTCTGAAGGCCTTCTGCAAAAATTACATCAAGCAGATAATAAGAGAACCAACTCATGAAGGTAGCGTCATGGACCTCCTAGTAACAAACACCTAAACTTATCGAATGAGTTAACGCAGAGAAAGGTATCATTGATAACTATGATGACAGATTTTACAAGGCAAGTTAGGAAAGGTAAGAAAATATGTTTGCTTAGCTGAAGTTAAAGGATGCAAATTGTATAGGTAGTAAGTAGTTAGCATCTAGTATTCAGTTCTGAGGACGAAGACGTGGAGTACAAACGGAAAAAATTCGTTCGATATGCATTAGAGAAGTATGTTCCGGGCAAGGTGTTGAGTGATGGGAAAGACCAAACGTGGTTAACAGCCATGTTAAAAAACTGCTGTTTGAACAAAGAAGTTCATCACAGATACAAGATAAGACAAAACGTATCCATCAAACAGAAGGTGAAAGGAAATAAAATGAACGTAAGGGAGCAATAAGAGAACCGTTCAATGACTAAACTTTTGTCATCCGATTTGAGTAAAAACCCCAAGACGTTTTGCGTTTCGGTAAACAGTTTCCAATTCTCTATTCAGTAACTCAGTGCTATACTGGAGCGAAACGGAAGATGAGAGAGAGAAGACCGAAATACTGAATTCGCTCTTCCGAAATTGGTTTCAATCGTTTTAAGAACCCTGGAATGACAGGCATTGAGATAACCGATCGCGAAATAGACAAGCAATCTTTTATTAGCGGATCAGATGAGATACCTGTAAGATTCTACAAGGATTATGCGAGAGAAATTGCTCCCCTTCTATTAGCTGTATGTCGTATATTGCTGGAACAGAAAACGGTGAAGAGCCTGTTACAAATCTGTCACAGCTGCAGTACACATATTTTGGAGAAAAGTTTCGACCCGACTTCAGACTGACAGGCTGCATATCGATATACAGTGGTTCTATTGTTAGTCCGAGTACTTTTAAGTTTTCATCGTATAGTTGCGCTCCCTAACATGATTTGGAGGCGTCAAAGCACTACCGCTTTTGGATGCTGCTTATTGCTTTGCACTTAGTCACTATTGCTGTAATGTGACCATTTTGCACTTACACGCTAATGAAGTCTTTTGTTTATTTTATTTTATACACACGCCTATTGTTACCAGTGTCTTTTGTACTGCGTGTTCTGTGATGTTATTGCTGTTAGTTAATAACAGAAAGAAGACTATGTGCGGACATCAACAGGTACCAAGACACATATGGCGCTGATGTTTACGACTTAAATGGTTGTAAAAAGCAGAATGTTAAAGACATTTAGAAGGCTCTGACATGCATGCTTCACATGATAGCTCTTTTATTCTGATACTTTTTAAAGTCAAATGCCCAAACCCGGTCTGGTATCCGCGCAGTGGAAAGTGAGTAAATTGGTGGTTTTGGAGTTGGTGTTCTGTGTGGCCATTCACGAATTCTCCGAAGGATTTCTGATTTATGGAATATTCTTTCAGATGACTTCTTTGCTCTCACCGCAACTCGCTGGTGCGAGGAAAGCCAGCTGCTTCATGCTCGTCCCGTGTGTACGCCTTCTCCAGTGCCATATAGTTGATTGGTATTATATGTTATATGAGGACTAATCACGAAGTAGACCTAAGCGAATACCTAAGCTGTGCCATCGTCGTCGAACTTCATCTCTTAATGAGAGTTTATTTTGAGGGTGTTTCATTCACCATATCAACTGAGGGAATTTTTCTTATTAATATTAATGTATAAACTAAATGTAACTTTTATTAACTGTTTCAAAGATTGTCTCGTTATATATCAGAAATCTTTCTTCTAAGGCCGATATACAGGGAGTGGATTGCAATGCTCGTTTCAAATATGACGCAAGCTTGATTTAAATTATGTGAGGTACTCTGCAACACTTGCTTGTGCTCAATAAACAGATTGTATGCGAATTCTTAGCATAGTTAATTCATTACAGTATTCATTTTATCTGAAGACATTGAAATATCTGCACAGTGAATCGAAAAAAGTTATAATTCCAATTTGTTTGTCTTGGAGAGGGACATACAATGATACCGCACTCTACCCTATACCCCACTCCTCGCGTGGGTGGAGAGCGGTAACTTTGAAATCGTCAATGGGAATTCCGTTTTTTATTTGAAATTACGATTCTACGGGAAAATCTGCACACGTTTTGTCTGAAACATTTTCTTTATTTCGCCACACATAGCACTGTAATCGGAGGAATAGAAATGGGTACACAATCTTAATTTACGACATGCTAGTCAACCTCCGTTGCATATGACACATGAGACCCCACATCCATGCTGCGACGGTAGGACATGCGAGTACTTCACAACTTCTAATTGGAAACCGCATTCTCAACGTTGTATTCCCCAATATCGAACATGGTCGCTGATGACCTCACTGCTGAGCGCCTGTAAGCACCGACAACCAGTCGAACAGGGTACTACTCGATGTGCCGCTGTGGCCGTGACTCGAAGCAAAACTACTCTTCTTTTATAATTACAGTAAGCGTTTAAACGTAGTACCGCCAGATTCAATACCCTTAGTAATTCGCTTTTTAAATTCTACCACACAGGACACAAGCACATCTCCGGGAATGTCAGCACAGGCGTTTCTAATGCTGTCAAACATGTCGTCACGGTCTGTTGGCAGGTGGTAGCACACATAATCTTTTAAATATCCGCATAGAAGGGAACGCGGTGGCGTCACAACCGGTGACCAAGCGGACCAGTTGATAGGGCCACCTATACCAACCCACTGACCAGTGTAAACACTGTCTAATATCTCCCGTGCTTCAGTTGCGTAAAGCGTTGGGAAATCGTCATGCTGAAACCACATATGTACGTTGTCGAAGGTCCAGGGAAACGTCCTGCAGTAGTACCGGTAGTTCCTGAAAAAACGTCCATCAGTATCCTGTTCGATAAAATACAGGCCATTGATTTTGTTCCCCTTGACACCACACCATATGTTAACCGACCACGGACGGGCAACTTGCCATAATCAGTGGGCACTGTCTAGACTGCAGTAACGCATGTTGTGCTGGTTAACGCTACCCTCGTTTGTGAATGTAAACTCATCGGAAAATATACTTAAGAGCTAAAAAAAACCGATACGCCTGCCTAATATCGTGTAAGGCCCCCGCGAGCACGCAGAAGTGCAGCTACACGACGTGGCATGCACTTGACTAATGCCTGAAGTAGTGTGGCAGGGAACTGACGCAATTAATCCTGCTGGGCTGTCAATAAATGCGTAAGAGTACGAGAGGGTGGAGATCTCTTCCGAACAGCACGTTGAAGGCATCCCAGATATGTTCAATAATCTTCATGTCTGGGGAGTTTGGTGGCGAGCAGAGATGTTTAAATTCAGAATTGTATTCATGGAGCCACTCTGTATCAGTTCTGGACATGTGGGGTGTCGCATTGTCCTGATTTAATTGCCCAAGTCTGTCGGAATGCACAATGGTTCAAACGGCTCTAATGACTATGGGACTTAACATCTGAGGTCATCAGTCTCCTAGACTTAGAACTACTTAAACCTAACTAACCTAAGGACATCACACACATCCATGCCCGAGGCAGGATTCGAACCTGCGACCATAGCAGCAGCGCAGTTCCGGACTGAAGCGCCAAGAACCGCTCGGCCACAACGGCCGCCAATGCACAATGGACATGGATGGATGCAGGTGATCAGACAGAATGCTTAAGTGAGTATCACCTGTCAGAGTGGTATCTAGACGTATCAGGGGTCCCACATCACTCCCCTTGCACACTCCCCACACCATTACGGAGCCTTCACCAGCTTCATCAGTTCCCTGCTGATATGTAGGGTCCATGGATTCATGAGATTGTCTCCATATCCGTATATGTCCACCCGCTCCATACAATTTGAAACGAGGCTCGTCCGACCAGGCAACATGTCTCCAGTCATCTACAGTCAAATGTCGGTGTTGCTGATAAAATAATTACAACGTTGCAGGCGCAGCGCTATGTTTGTTGAGGTACTAGTTGATGACCTGTTTACTAGATCATCTGCACACTCCAAATAACACTCGGACAACTGTTATCCTAAGAATCCTTTTGAGCAGATAGCCCACTCGTAATGCGGCAAATATAGAGTAACATCCGCAAAAATTATTTAATTTACAAATTCGTTCCCTCTAAGAACCGACTGAGGACTCCATTAGAATCTGGTTTTATATTACGGAAACCGGTTGCAAATGTCGTGTGCGGTCATTTTCGAGATGTCGGCGTAGTTCAGCTGGCTCCATCTGGGACGCAACAGGATGCGCCTCTACCAGCGCGCTGCAAAAAATCATTGTAGACTCGGTCGGTGTTTCATAGAGACACCGTCCTCTTACGTCCGAAGTGACCTGTGATTCAACAGTGGATGTCACATGCCTCACTTCCAAGGCTTGTGCATATTTCCAGTAAAGAGTAGGGCAAAAGATAATACAGAACAAAACGTGTTGGCTTCCTGTTGGTATTGAGGAAAGAGAAGGAATTGTCATCATACGCAGCAGACATTATTTTTTAGCTAAACAGTAGAATAAAAATGGAACAGGAATATAATAATCTTTTTGGTATGTTAATATCCTGATGTCGGGAGATCGTCTCACCGAAAGTGATCTTCGAGTAATTTTCTCTTCCAAAATAAACGTAGCGGAAGACACGGGAAGCTTTTAAGTCCATGTAATCAACAATGGGACACTGTGTAGCTGGCAGGTTTAGAGAATAATATTTTGAGTCAATAAACATGTAAATTTCGGATTCTGATTCTAGACTGACATTTATAACATGTTTTTATTATCGTGTAAGTTACCCGGTAACCATTGCTCTGTACCGTGAAACAATGGGCCAAATGTCAGTTTCCATTATTTTCTCAATCTTCAAATGTCTAGTCCCTTATGAAATTTAGTTAAAATATGATTTCAGTAGTAACGAAACTAAACGTAACTATCGCCTAGTTGTTACGTAGTAATATACCACATGCCATCTGTTAACATTAGTATTGTTTTGTCTTCCAACCTCGTAGCAAGTAATTGATGATCTTTACTAAGCGGATTTTTGGTAGCTAATTCTTTCTTCACTCATTCTACGAGAATTTCAGAATAATGAGCTTCGCAGTGTTCCTTTATTTGAAGTGATACCCTGTATCACTTTGTCTTAAGCACCTCATCTGACCCGATAGACCTTCTGCCACGGAACTGAAATTACACTGCATTTCTTCCACGCTTTGTCTGATAATAGCACATCATCATCATCATTTAAGACTGATTATGCCTTTCAGCGTTCAGTCTGGAGCATAGCCCCCCTCATACAGTTCCTCCATGATCCCCTATTCAGTGCTAACATTGGTGCCTTTTCTGATGTTAAACCTATTACTTCAAAATCATTCTTAACCGAATCAGGTACCTTCTCCTTGGTCTGCCCCGACTCCTCCTACCCTCTACTGCTGAATCCATGAGTCTGATAATAGCACAATCTATTGCAAATTCAAGTTAGACTACTAATGTGTGACTAAGCCTGTATCTTCAGTAAAATTTCCAATTGTATTTTTGTTAGACCTTACGTTGGTCTTTCTGTGTCGAGATACGACTGGAACAAGGCTATAAGATTTACTTCCCCTCAGACTATTGACGTAAGTAATTCTTATTCTGTAGACGATGCAATTTATTATAGGTTATGTTGTATTGTACGATACGTAAGCTAATTATTATTTTTATGGTACTGGAATATTCGCAAAACATACGATGTTCTTTGAAAACCGCGTTTGCCCATATAAAAGTGTAAACAAAATGGGAATATTAAGTGAGTGTGATTTCACACACAGAACCTATTAGCAAAATTTGCAGCTGTAACGTTAGATGCGACAAAAATCTACATACATTCATTTGTAATTCGCTATCAGAGGATCTGTTAGGTGACGTTCAGTTAAGCTTTCGGAAAGTTAAAAGCACCAGAGAGGCAGTTGTGACACTGCGCTTGACAACAGAAGCAAGAGTCAAGAAAAACCGAGAAACGTTCAAGACTTTTGTCGACGTAAAAAAGCATTTGACAGTGTAGAACTGTGTCCCATGTTCGAAATTCCCGTGAAATTGGTGTGAGACATGGGAAATGACGATATGTGGAAGAATCAATAGGAATAAATATGAATAGGAGACGAAGAGTGAAGTACTCGAATTAGAACTAGTATAAGACGGCGATAAGTCTACTGCCTCTATTGTTCATCCTATACACCGAGGAAGTAACGACGGAAATAAAGGAAAAAATTAGGAGTGAGATTAAAATTCAGGTTGAAGGGATATTAATGTTAAGAATCGCTGATGATATTGATATCCTCGTTGAAAATGAGAACGCGATGCTGAACCTGTTGAAATAAATGAACAGAATAATGAGAACACACTATAGAGTCAGGGTAGACCGAATAAAGACGAAAGTAATGAGGAGTAGAAGAACTGAGATTAGGGAAAAACTTAACTTCACAATTGAAGAAGTGAAGAAATTCTACTGTGTTCGAAGCAAAATAACAGATGATGGACGAAGCAAGGTGGACTCAAAAAGATGTCTACTAGTATCAGACATCGGCCTTAATTTGGGGAAAGAATTTCTTAGCTTGTACGTTTGGGGAACAGCTTTGTATGCACGTGAGTCCTGGACTGTGGGAAAACCAGAAACGAAGAAAATCACAGCACTTGAGCTGCAGTGTCCAGAATGATGTCGAAAAATAGGTTGACTGAGAAGATAAGAATTGAAGAAACTGCCCGTAGAATACGCAAAGAGTGGAATATGTGCAAAACATTGACAAGAGGAAGGAACAGGATGACAGTCGTTGCGTTAAGACATTAGGGAATAACTATTTCTGTGTTATCTGAGAAAGCTGTTGAGGGTTAAAAGTTTAGGGGAAGATAGAGACAGGAATACACTTAATAATCAATTGAAGACGTTGGTTGCAAGTGCTACTCTGCGATGAAGAGGTTGGCACCGGAGAGGTATTCGTAGCGGGTAGCATTAAAGCAAGTAGAAGAGTGATGACTCAACTCTCACAAATGGGATTTTTCTGGCAGTTTGACACCGCAATGCAAGTCCTTCGCTAATCAACTGAAGCACTGATCGTGAAGCTTCACTTTGAAGAGTAAATTGGCAAGGAGACGCCACTGAAAACACAGAAGACGTATTTTATTGTTTACTGTTCCATTTATTTCACCGTTCGGTGACGAATAGCCGCACTGGCTATCAGGAAAAGTATCTTACAATGGTCGAAAACTGGTCCATTTAAGAGTGTGTCCTCTGCCTGTTAGATTATTACATATGACATTTGTAGCAGGAATCAATGATGGAGACTGGAAGGAGAATCTCACCGGCAAGAGGCGCGGTCGACAGGCGGTGTAAGGGAAGGCGGGCCAGGCCCCCAAAGCTGGCAGATTTACGGGAACAGCCGGCCACGGCAGCCTCTGCTTCCGCGGACAGAAGACACGCCGCTAATTGCGCCGCCGTATCTCGACCCCAATTAACGTCCACGGCTACACACTCCGTACAGAGCACACACAAGCCTCCACTGACGCTTCTGGGTCAGCCGACACGACCGATTCTGGCTTTTGCGGCAGCGAGAACTCGGCACAGACAAACGGCGGCTCCACACGGCCTCAGCAACCGACCGGTAAGACCGACTTACCCTGTTGTCGTGACTTCCCTATATCGTTTTACTGTTCTTCTCAGGTAAGCGTTGACACTGTGCTAATTCCACCACTGACCATTAAAATTGTTACGCCAGGGAGGACACCAAATTACTATACTTGTAGTGCCAGATGTTAAGCAACTCTTTTCCTACAGACTGGTACATCACATATGCAAATTCATAATGACATTTCCATTTGATCGGAATACTTAACTGGTGCTGAGGAGTGTGATAGACAGCAATACTAGTTATTGTCGGTGACTAACATATCCTTACCCTTGTTTTCCTCTTGATTCAGATATGTATGCCCTGTAGAAGTGGGAGAACGCTGAAAGCTGCAAAAAGCACGCGGACCTCTAGGGACAGTAACAAGCGGCCGCCATCCATAGAGCCATTCCACAGAAGGTTTCCTGGGGGCGAGGCGAGAGACAGTAGCCGACGGCCAGGTAATTCTTTGTGACTCCAAACTGGGCGTCTAAAGCTTCATGGACTAACAGACAGGACCTTCTGTGGCATGAGCTAAAAGCTTCAGCACATTGCTTACGTTCTCACTTTGCTCGATGAAATGGTTCAAATGGCTTTAAGCACTACGGGACTTAACAGCTGAGGTCATCAGTCCCCTAAACTTAGAACTACTTAAACCTAACTAACTTAAGCACATCACACACATCCAGGGCCGAGGTAGGATTCGAACCTGCGACTGGAGCAGCCTCGTGGTTCCGGACTGAAGCGCCTAGAACCGCTCTGCCACCGCGGCCGGCCACACTTTGCTCGTTAGAGGCACGCTAACCTCAGCAGTTACTTACATGGCAGTAGTTTCCTTATTTGAAAGCGTTTGTGCCTCGATCGATAACTTCAAGTCGCCTTTCAAAATTTCATTCTGTAGACGACGTCTTCACAAGAACGCTGTAAAATATCGTGGTTTGAAAGTCAATCTACATTCCCTCGTAGAATCGCAGATGCACCATTGCGCCCTCCTTGGAAGGCTGTAAGTGTGATATAAAGGTAGAACACCATACCTTTGCGATAATTACCTGTATACTGAAAGCTGAAGCTACTTTCAAGACACTAGCGTAACTGAGAAAAATAAAAGACTACCTTAAGATGTTAAATTTGAGTAAAAGTGACTGGGCCGGCGACAGTGGCCGAGCGGTTCTAGGCGCTTCAGTCCGGAACCGCGCGACCGCTACGGTCGCAGGTTCGAATCCTGCCTCGGGCATGGATGTGTGTGATGTCCTTAGTGTTGTGGCGTAGCAAAACAGCCACGCCACTTTGAGGTAGCCGAAAGGCACGCGTACACACACGCCGGCTGGCGTGAGTTCTGGAACAGGATACCTAATTAATGCTATAAGAAAAGTATGCAGCTCCTTGAATACTTAACTTTAATTCATCCTTGTGGTACATCGCTCTTGACGATACAAATGAGTCTATCTCCAGATACG
Organism: Schistocerca cancellata; assembly: GCF_023864275.1. NCBI lineage: Eukaryota > Metazoa > Arthropoda > Insecta > Orthoptera > Acrididae > Schistocerca > Schistocerca cancellata. The sequence continues at coordinate 487,283,449 of NC_064628.1, forward strand.
GTTAATTACAATCACTGTAAGGCTAATGGCGCCTTGCTAGGTCGTAGTCATGGACTTAGCTGAAGGCTATTCTAACTGTCTCTCGGCAAATGAGAGCAAGGCTTCGTCAGTGTAGTCGCTAGCAAAGTCGTCGTACAACTGGGGCGAGTGCTAGTCCGTCTTTCTAGACCTGCCATGTGGTGGCGCTAGGTCTGCAAGTACTGACAGTGGCGACACGCGGGTCCAACATGTACTAATGGACCGCAGCCGATTTAAGCTACCACCTAGCAAGTGTGGTGTCTGGCGGTGACACCACACTTAGGTTAGTTAGGTTTAAGTAGTTCTAAGTTCTAGGGGACTGATGACCACAGCTGTTAAGTCCCATAGTGCTCAGAGCCAAAAATCACTGGAAAAGTGGATGTGAGCCGTGCTCACCATCTAGTTTTTATGGTTCTGTCGCCTCTTTCTTATTCAATTTCTGGCGTCACTAAGGTGCTAATTTGCTTGCACATGAGTGGCAGCAGCAGCGCTTATCGATAAGTTCACTGTCGTACTATCTCTGGAGCGACAGCTAGTATTTTCCAGCTCGTCGTGTGTCGGGAGTTCAGTCGGGGACGGAGCGCCAGTGAGGCACAGACAGCCAGTACTTGCCGACCGCTGGCCACACACATGAACTGTCCGACGGTAGGAGATTGGAGAGGGAACGATCGCTGGTTGGTCGTCTCGTTGAGCAACGTGTATTTGGTCTTTTGACCGTTTCTGGGCCTCGTCAGTTGGTCGTCTTGCCGGACGTGGGTCGGTTCTTTCCTTCTGCAGAGATGTCGTGGCCAATGGGCAAAAGTTACCTCTGCATGGTTGGGTCCGAAAGAGTGCGCCCGGGACGCCGAGTTCCGAACGGACATCGAGTTGAGTCGGGTTGGAGCTGCATTCAGCTCCGGACAGCCAAGACTCGCCTGACCGTTGCCGACACTCATAATTTGAGTGGGGACGACCTTCGTTGGTCGTTTGATCGGTCGTCTCACCGGACGACGTGTTTTTGGTCGCCGACCACTTACGGAAACTCTGTGTGTGTGTGTGATTTGTCATTTCTCCTTGTTGTTCCACGGTGATTGGTTTTAGGATTGCCGGAGTTCTTGGTGCAAGTGTTTACGTGGAAATGTGTGTAACTTTTGTGATTTACGCTGAGCACATGATTGCTGTCTGCGTACTGGAGTAGCCAGGCGGTCGGTTGCGAGAGAGGGAATTGATTAGGTTGTTTGATGGTTCGTCAGCCGTCCCTAGGTCGTGATGGTTATTTAATGTTAGGCTTGGCTGCCTGTCTCACCTAAACTGTTGTTAGAATTTCCTCCCCAGGCCGACCCTTGGAACACTTCTGAGCACCACTTTTCTGTCGTTTGTGATTGATATTTTCTTTTCTCACAAGTACTGTGCCGGGACTTTCGCCGTGTATTAATTTTGTCTGTTCTATGTTCAGTATATGGCCTTCAGCCGAACCTTATGTGAAGTGTTTTAACTTTAGGCCTTCAGCCGTGTTATATTTAAAATTCTTGTTTGCTCTGTATTTAGGCCTTCAGCTGCGCTTGTTTTAAAATATGTGGTTTTCAGCCGTAGTGTGTAAATTCCTGTCTGTAAGGTTTCTCTTTAATTATCTTGAATTCTTAAAATGGCCTTCAGCCGTACTGTGTAAATGCTTATCTTAAAGTTTGTCTTTAATTATTTTGAATAATTGTTTGGGCCTTCAGCCGTCAAGATATTTCAAGTTTTCTTAAGATGGTTTTCTGTTGTACTGTGTAAATGTTTGTCTTTAAAGGTTGTCTTTTATTATGTTGAAATATTATTGCGCTTTCAGCCGAGAAATTAATTTAAATTTTCCTTAATATGGCTTTCAGCCGAGATTTGTTAATGCTTGCCTTTTAAAGAATTTCCCTTGCTGAACTGAAATATTATTTAGGCCTTTAACCAAGAAGGTACTTTAATTTCACTTAAGTAAGGCCTTTAGTCGTTTGTCTAAATTCTAGTGGCTTAAAAGGAATTATTTAAGGATATTTTAATTTTACTTAAGTAAGGCCTTCAGCCACTTGTCTAAATCCTTGTGTTTTGAAAGGAATTATTTAAACTTTACTATTGAGAAGTTATTTCGGCCCTCAGCCGTGAATTGATCCTTGTTGTTTTAAAGAGAAAACTGTGCAGTGGTTTTCGAGGAATAAAGTTGTGTTTTCTTGTGTAACTAAAAGTAACTGATCTTGGCCCCTTTCCACAGCCTGGTCCGCTCTGTCCTGCGAAACCAAATTTCAGGCTGTTGTTATTATTTTGTCCGAACTTTGTTCGCTCCTTCACGAAAGGAAAAAAAGTTACCACTCTTGTCAAGATGCCGAGTCTTTAGCAGTAGCCGTCCGCGGTGGTCGTGCGGTTCTAGGCGCTCCAGTCTGGAGCCGCGCTGCTGCTACTGTCGCAGGTTCGAATCCTGCCTCGGGCATGGATGTGTGTGATGTCCTTAGGTTAGTTAGGTTTAATTAGTTCTAAGTTCTAGGGGACTGATGACCACAGCAGTTGAGTCCCATAGTGCTCAGAGCCATTTTGATGTTTCTTTAGCAGTACAGATACAGTTGTTACTCGAGAACTTCCAGACGGACTACAGTTCCGTGCTTGACTGCGACTGGAATCCGAAATCTTGCCTTTCACGGGCAATACTCTTATGGAATGAGCTATCCAGGCACAACTCATGTGTCACTTTCAATGCTTTATTTCGGCTAAAAGTTCTCTCCTACGTTTAAAACTTCTGAGAAGTTCTCTTTATATCGAGCGCCCCTGAAAGGAAGGGTACATCGTGAGTCTTCTTTTTCTTGTGCCTTTATCCCGCATCAGAACAGGGTCAGCACGGTTAGTACAGTCCGCCGCTCGTGGTCTCGCGGTAGCGTTCTCGCTTCCCGAGCACGGGGTCCCGGGTTCGATTCCCGGCGGGGTCAGGGATTTTCACCTGCCTCGAGATGACTGGGTGTTTGTGTTGTCCTCATCATTTCATCGTCATCCTGGAAAGTGGCGAAATTGGACTGAGCAAAGGTTGGGAAATTGTACGGGCGCTGATAACCACGCAGTTGAGCGCCCCACAAACCAAACATCATCATCATCATCACGGTTAGTACAGGATTTTGTACGGTTGGTTTGGGCGGTAGCCTGATGGCCTTCCTGTCGCAACCGTTTTACCTCTCTCAACAGAGCCGACCGCAGTGGCCGAGCGGTTCAGGGCGCTTCAGTCTGGAACCGCGCGACCACTATGGTCGCAGGTTCGAATCCTGCCTCGGGCATGGATGTGTGTGATGTCCTTAGGTTAGTTAAGTTTAAGTAGTTCTAAGCTTAGGGGACTGATGACCTCAGGTGTTAAGTCCCATAGTGCTCGGAGGAGCACACTCCGCTACAGAATGGCTCTGAGCACTATGGGACTTAACTTCTGAAGTCATCAGTCACCTAGAACTTAGAACTACTTAAACCTAACTAACCTAAGGAAATCACTCACATCCATGCCCGAGGCAGGACTCGAACCTGCGACCGTAGCGGTCGCGCGGTTCCTGACTGTAGCGGCTAGAACCGCTCGGCCACCCCGGCCGGCAGCTACAGAATAAAAGAGTCGTTCCGGAGCTTGTAAACTGGTACCTAAAGTAATAACAGGAAAGATTTCTAATCATCCCTTTGTGATTGGCTTACTGCTGCTGATGAGCCCAGGCTCACAGGAAGGTGCGCGTAGGCAGCAAGGGGGCGCGGCGCCGCTGCGTCCCGACCGCGCGACCTCTCGCACAAGTGCCGCCTTTATCTGCGCCGGCCGTTCGCGGCTCCGACTTCCCGCCCGATGCTTTATGCTTAAAGCCCCCGCATTCATGTTAACATCACGCATCCGTGTGAACACAGATGTTAGCGTGTAGCGAGATAGCCTTTCGTGGAGACCCTACGTCATCGGAGGTAGAAACGACACTCCGTCTACCAAAATTATGATGGTGCGCTTGTCTTGCTCGCCTCCGCAACCCTGACGCAACATTCGGTGTTCTTCACTGGAATTTATCTCTGAAAGTTACGGAAGACCTGTCTCTTGTGGTAGTTCCACAAACTACCAGTGTCGTAGATAATGTCGGGGAAAATGTGCTGTTGTAAATACAAAACTGTTACCAGTTGTCATTCATCTTGTATCCTATGCCATCTGGAGCAATATGGATATAGAACTACAAATAGATATTAAAATCATATGCATGCAGTGTAGTTATAAATATCTGCTACTTCCTTATCCACTGTAACTTCTTTTACCACAATGAATTCAGTTCAGCACTTTATAAACTCCCTCATTTTCCCAAGAATCTGTAACTTGTAATCTAGAGTGGAATAACGTTTAAGTTCAGCGTTCTGGCCCTGGACGGCCCTATCGGGCCCGACCTACCGCCGTGTCAACATCTTGCAATGATGTCAGCGGATGAGGTATGGAAGGCGTGTGGTTAGCACACCACTCTCCCGGTTGTTGTCGAGTTTCTCGGCCTTGCGACCGTTACTAATCGGGCAGGTAGCTCGCCAGTTGGCCTCACGAGGCTGGGTGCACTCCGTATCTGTCGTATCACGAGCAAAATTTGCTGGCAGTGCTGGAAATCAAAGCCGCATCTTCAGCATGGCAGTCAGCCTTGCTGACCACTCACCAGCTTCCTTTCTTGCCTCCATCCTCCTCTCACATAACCGCCAGACGCTCGCCAATGTCGCCATCGTCAGTGTTGGCACATAGAACACAAATTTCCGAATGCTCACTCGTAGAGAAAATAAAATTCGACGCTAGACACTTTTAAATGGTTGTTTCCATATATGTCTTAATTTGTGTAACCAACCTGAGGTAGTAAATTAAGGTGAAATAAATAACAGACTGACATTTAAACTCTGAAGAGCCAAGGAACTGGTAAACCTGCTTAATATCGTGTAGTGCTCCCCCGAGCACGTAGAAGTGCCGCCGCACGATCTGGCATGGACTCGACTAACGTCGAAGTAGTGCTGGAGGGCTCTTAAATGGCTCTGCGCACTATGGGACTTAACATCTACGGTCATCAGTCGCCTAGAACTTAGAACTACTTAAACCTAACTAACCTAAGGACATCACACAACACCCAGTCATCACGAGGCAGAGAAAATCCCTGACCCCGCCGGGAATCGAACCCGGGAACCCGGGCGTGAGTGCTGGAGGGAACTGACACCATGAATACGAGGGGTGGAAATCTCCTCTGAGCAGCACATTGCTAGGCATCCCAAGTATGCACAATAATGTTCATGTCTGGGATTGTTTGGTGGCGAGCCGAAGTGTTTAAACTCAGAAAAGTGTTTCCGGACATTATGTAGCAATTCTGGACGTTTGGGGTGTCACATTGTCCTGACGGAATTGCCCAAGTCCGTCGCAGTCCACAATGGACATGACAGGATGCAGGTGATCAGACAGGATGTTCACGTACGTGTCACACGTCAGATTCCTATCTGGACTATCAGGGGTCCCATATCATTCCAACTGCACACGCTCCATACCATAACAGAGCCTCCACCAGCTTCAACAGTCCAATGCAGGGTCTACATCTACATACATACTCCGCTATCCACTATACGGTGCGTGGCGGAGGGTACCTCGTACCACAACTAGAATCTTCTTTCCCTGTTCATCTCCCAAACAGAACAAGGGAAAAACGACTGCCTATACGCCTCTGTAGAAGCCCTAATCTCTCTTATCTTATCTTTGTGGTCTTTCCGTGAAATATAAGATGGCAGCAGTAAAATTGTACTGCAGTCAGCCTCAAATGCTGGTTCTCTAAATTTCCTCATTAGCGATTCACGAAATGAACGCCTCCTTTCCTCTAGAGACTCCCATCCGAGTTCCTGAAGCATTTCCGTAACACTAGCGTGATGATAAAACCTACCATTAACAAATCTAGCAGCCCGCCTCTGAATTGTTTCTATGTCCTCCCTCAATCCGAACTGATAGGGATCCCAAACGCTCGAGCAGTACTCAAGAAAAGGTCTTATTAGTATTTTATAAGCGGTCTCCTTTACAGATGAACCACATCTTCCCAAAATTCTACCAATGAACCGAAGACGACTATCCGCCTTCCCCACAACTGCCATTACATGCTTGTCCCACTTCTTATCGCTCTGCAATGTTACGCCCAAATATTTAATCGACGTGACTGTATGAAGTATGGAGTACTCAAATATTACGGGATTCTTTTTCCTATTCATCTGCATTAATTTTCATTTATCCATATTTAGAGTTAGCTGCCATTCTTTACACCAGTCACAAATCCTGTCCAAGTCATCTTGCATCCTCCTACAGTCACTCAACGACGACACTTTCCCGTACACCACAGCATCATCAGCAAACAGCCGCACACTGCTACCCACCCTGTCCAAAAGATCATTTATGTAGATAGGAAACAACCGCGGACCTACCACACTTCCCTGGGGCACTCCAGATGATTCCCTCACCTCCGATGAACACTCACCGTCGAGGACAACGTACTGGGTTCTATTAGTTAAGAAGTCTTCGAGCCACTCACATATTTGGGAACCAATCCCATATGCTCGTACCTTAGTTAGGAGTCTGCAGTGGGGCACCGATTCAAACGCTTTCCGGAAGTCTAGGAATATGGCATCCGTCTGATATCCTTCATCCATGGTTCGCAAGATATCATGTGAAAAAAGGGCGAGCTGCGTTTCGCAGGAGCGATGCTTTCTAAAGCCGTGCTGATGCATGGACAGCATCTTCTCTGTCTCAAGGAAATTCATTATATTCGAATTGAGAATATGTTCGAGAATCCTGCAACAAACCGATGTTAAGGATATTGGCCTGTAATTTTGAGGATCCATCCTTCTACTCTTCTTATATACAGCCGTCACCTGCGCTTTTTTCCAGTCACTCGGGACTTTACGTTGGGCATAAGATTCGCGATAAATGCGAGCTAAGTAAGGAGCCAATGCAGTAGAGTACTCTCTGTAAAACCGAATTGGAATCCCATCAGGACCTAGCGATTTATTTATTTTCAACCCATTCAGCTGCTTCACAACCCCAGGGATGTCTATCACTATGTCCTCCATACGGGAATCAGTACGAGACTCGAACGGCGGTATGTTTGTACGATCCTCCTGCGTGAAAGATTTCTCAAATGCTAAATTTAAAATTTCAGCTTTCGTTTTGCTGTCTTCCGTTGCCAGGCCAGAGTGATTACTGAGTGACTGGATGGAAGCCTTCGACCCGCTTACCGATTTTACGTAAGACCCGAATTTCCTTGGGTTTTCAGCAAGATCTTTTGCTAAGGTATGACGGTGGTAGTGGTTGTATGCTTCGTGCATCGCTCTTTTTACAGCAGCACGAATCTCTACTAACTTTTGCCTGTCCTCATTCTCCCGATCTTTCTTGTACAGCGAGTGCAACTGTCTTTGCTTCCTGAGAATTCTCCGATTTGCGCTGTTAAACCACGGTGGGTCTTTTCCGTTCGTAACCCACTTTTTCGGCACATACTTGTCCAATGCGTGATTTACAATGTGTTTAAACTTTGCCCATAATTCTTCCACGTCCATCGTACCGGAAGTAAATGAAGTCGACTCACTTACTTACCATGGATTCATGAGGTTGTCTCCGTAGCCGTAGATATCCATCCGCTCGATACAATTTGAAACGAGACTCGTCTGACCAGGCAACATGTATCCAGTCATCAACAGTCCTTTGTCGGTATTGACTGGCCCAGGCGAGGCGTAAAGCTTTGTGTCGAGCAGTCATCATAGGTACACGAGTGGGCCTTCGGCTCCGAAAGCCCATATCGATGATGTTTCGTTGATTGGTTCGCACGCTGACACTTACTGATGGCCCAACATTGAAATCTGTGGAATTTGTGGAAGGGCTGCACTTCTGTAACGTTGAATGGTCCTCTTCAGTCGTAAGTCCCGTTCTTGCAGTATCTTATTCAGCCGCACCGATGTTGGAGATTTGATGTTCTACCGGATTCCTGATATTCACAGTACACTCGTGAAATGGTCGTAGTGGAAAATCCCCACTTCATACCTACCTCGGAGATGTTGTGTCCCATCGTTCGTGCGCCGACTATAACACGACTTTGAAACTAATTAAATTTCGATAACCTGCCATTGCAGTGGCAGTAACCGATCTAACAACTGCGCCAGACCCGTGTTGTCTTATATTAGCGTAGCCGAGCACAGCGCCTTATTATGCTTGTTTACATACATCTGTATATGGTTACGCATCCCTATACCAGTTTCTTTGGCGCTTCAGTGTATGTTTTAATTTGTATAACCAAACTGAGGTAGTAAATTAATGCGAAATAAATAACAGACTGCTATTTCTAATACCAAGAGTTCGTCCTAATTACGTAACACAGTCATAACAGTGACGAATAAAATTATTAAACAATTATTCATTCGAGTAACTTGAGGTATATTGCTCTGTACGCTATACGGTGCTTTTGAGGGAGCAGTGTGTCTTTCCAGCGCGTGCTAAATTTAAATTGATTGCCAGGAGATGAGTGCAGAGACTGAGTTGAATAATGTTGCCGGTCTTCAGACTTTGGACTCTGAAATTTCAGACGTGAGCCACTGTACTTTCGTACATTACAGAATTCCGCGAGTAATATAGATGCTTCTTCTTCTTTTTTCTAACTTGTATCCTGTGTCTTCACAGTGTCAACATGTTAATCTGTATTTGGCAGTGATAGTGGTAGAACGTAACTGGATGTCCTACCTGTGTTTCACCCGCCCCCCTCTCTCCTCATCTGGGACGGATTTTTTTCATGCTCTCTGTCTGCGCCATGTGTTATCCTATATGAAAGTGTGTGAACGTTTTCTAAATGTTAGCGAATCGTGTAACTGAGACATGACGTAGGTATCAACCTGTTACTCACGTAGCCAGACGTGAGAAATCGCCTAAAAACCACTTCCAGGATGGTCGACACACAGGCGCTCGTCGTTAACACTCCTGGCGGGTTCGATCGCGCACTCCGCTTTTTCTCGAATCCCAAGAGCACCGTGCTAACGCCCATGGATATTTGGATGGATTCGCTTAACATGGCCGCATTTTCATTTAATTGTATTGGACTGTACTTTGTAAACAAGGAACACATAGACACACAACAGTATTTCTCCTCTCTATAAAAAGTCTGTTGTCATGACTTCTCCATTAGATTGCATACTTTTCGTTTTTTTCGTTTAGATGGCGCCGCAAGGCAAAATCAGCTGTTTTAGTTCTTTAATGCTCCTAGATTGGAAGTAAAGTATCCATATTTCAAGAATGTGAAAATGAGTCTCAAATAGACACATTTCAAGCAATTCCACAAGCGTGGTCAGTAGTGGGACTCATATTGCCACTTATTCAGTTCCAAATGTTACAGCAGAGAACCAAATACTGGTTTCCTTGAGACGTTCACTGTCTCCATTATAATTTGGATCTTCGATCAAAAGTAGTGAATTCATGAATGATGTTACCACGTGACGTTCTGCACGCCCTGCGGGATCCATTAGTCGAAATGGAGCATGTGTCAGATGTCGGATAGAATCTCCTACTCAACATTCTGACTGAAGTATCTCCGTACGTTGCTTAAAACAAATTTTGTAATTGTTTCTTTGGAAAAGGTCATGGGTGGTTTCATCCCCTGTCCTTACTGTGGACGAGGTTATGTTCTGTCTCTAATGAATACGTTGCTGACGAAACTTTAGATCGTCATCTTCATTTTTCTAGAATATAATGTTTCATACGAGGCGCCGCAGTGCATTTTCGGGGTTCTGCGGGAAAAAATCATAGAATTAAATGGAAAATACTCATAAACCACGTCCCACATCAGATGTAAAAATAAAGATTGCGACATTGGCGCTACCCATTTCCAAAGATAACGACATATCAACTCCCCCTACGTATGCATATTGATGGTACTTTGTGTAAGTGACTACCACAAATTTTTCAAGAACTGTGTTATGTTTATGTATAATACCAAGAATAATTTCATTAAAAGATCTTGTAAGTGTATGGCAGCGCATGTTACAAGTTCGACCTTTAGGTTAGGGCAAAATCGGCGATCTAGCAAAATATTTGTTGTCGGAGTCTCACATCCTGAAGAAAATCTTGAAATGCTTCATCTGCGGTTTCCATCAGTTACACAGGAGGTAGGCGATTTATGCGTTGTGTGTATGACACATTTACCCAAATGTGGCACTTTAGATCTGTGCTTATTTCCGCCATAGTGCGTTGCAAGAACGAAATGAATTTGGTTGAACGAGAAAAATCCCAAGCAACCTAGGATGGTTCGAACAAGAAACGCACACATGACCGAAGTTATATGAAAAATGTGCTAGTCTCCTAAACTCCGATATTTTTTGTTCACCTTCCTCCTACTTAAACAATTATCTTGTAAGTAGGCTGTCTAGGTTTCGCCACGTAGCGCTCTGTATGAAAACCAGTGACTGTGCTGTGTGCAGTGTGTGGCTGGTTGGACTCATTGTTGGAATATTCGCTTATGTAGTGTTGGGCAGTTGGATGTGAACAGCGCGTAGCGTTGCGCAGTTGGAGGTGAGCCGCCAGCAGTGGTGGCTGTAAGGACAGAGATGCCAGACTTCTGAGAGCGGACGATATGGACGTGTGTCCGTCAGAAAGAGGAAATTTGTAAGACTGGATATCATGAACTGATACATATATGATGACTTTTGAACATTATTAATGTAAATACATTGTTCTCTATCAAAATCTTTCATTTGCTAACTATGCCTATCAGCAGTTAGTGCCTTCCGTAGTTAGAATCTTTTATTTAACTGACAGTATTGACGCTCGCTGTATTCCAGTAGTTCGAATAACGAAGATTTTTGTGATTTGAGTGATTCATGACAGGTATAGGTTATTGTTAGTCAGGCCCATTCTTTTGTAGGGATTATTGAAATTCGGATTGCGTTGCGCTAAAAATATTGTGTCTCAGTTTATTGATAATCAGAATAAGTAAAGGGAGAAATGTCTGAGTATGGTCAGTTTTACTCAGGTGTCTCTGTATCAAATAACATAGAAGTTTACCAGCACAGTAATTTATGATTTTTCTAAGGGGACGTTTCAAGCTGAATATGGACACCTTAGGTGCCCTAAAAAAGTTTTGTGTCTCCTTTTTCAAAAATATTATTCTGTACATTCATTTGTAGGTGCCTTTCTGTAAGGGGCATTCGTATTTAATAGCTGCTTGCAAACATGACAGCCGGCCGGTGTGGCCGAGCGGTTCTGGGCACTTCAGTCTGGAACCGCGCCACCGCTACGGTCGCAGGTTCGAATCCTGCCTCGGGCATGGGTGTGTGTGATGTCCTTAGGTTAGTTAGGTTTAAGTAGTTCTAAGTTCTAGGGGACTGATGACCTCAGATGTTAAGTCCCATAGTGCTCAGAGCCATTTGAACCAATTTTTTGCAAACATGACCCCCCAGAGAGGGTATTATTGTTCGATCCATTCAGTCAGGTGGCGCAGCAGTTACCACAGTAGACTAGCCCTGTGTAGGAACTGAGTCCAAATCCTGGCCCAGTCATCCTGATTGAATGATTCTCCCTCATCCTACCACAAACTGAGCATGCTTTCTCTCTATGACCCCGTCGTAGAGACGCCGTTAAACCGTAATATCCTGATTTTAGGTTTGAAGGCTTCCACAGCCAGTGTCAGTTTGAATAAAATTATTTTGGGTATCAGAACTGGTCATTATGAAACACCAAAACACTAAAATGTCGACGTTTCTGCCGACTTTCGTAGTACGATAGTGCAGCGCCTGTATAATTCCGAATACGATGCAAAAAAGGAACTTTTCATCGTATTCTGAATAACACAGGCACGTCGTCATTCCATTCAACAGCTGATGGTTGCCTATATTCGCAAATGCGAACACTATTTAATGGACTTCGGTATACTCTACCAATTGCTTACCAGAGTAGCACCCGCATTACTCTACTGCACAGCAAACCCTCCATTGCACTCTTTACTTCGAACTGTAGCACAGCATGCCAGAGTGTGACGTTAGTAGCTACCTGACATCGGAAATAAGAGTATATAGAGGAAGACCGTCACCAGAATCCAGTAGTTACCCACTCTGATGTGGACGACTGCAGAGTCAGTCGAGACGTTTTAGATGTCTTAGTGTTTGATAATAATGCAGCCTAATACCATTTGTATGTACGGGACGCTGGGTTCTTTTAGTTTTGGAATAATGTAAATACGTAATGTGTTTAAGTAATAAATGGATGTTTCGTTATGTTTCCTTTCGAGTTGTTACCTAATAAATGTACTGCATCACGCCTAATTCAATTCCTCAGGCAGAAATGGATGAGTTAAACATCTGAATTGAGAACGTCATAGAACGGAAATGGTATGTGTCCGGACATAGGTTTCCGCTCAAAATGTTATGTATTCACTCTACAAGGCCAAGAAGTTTGTGGCGGAATTTCCGAACACCCTGTATGCTAATTCACACATCTAATTATCATTTTTATCAAAAATGTTCATCTTCTTATTTCTAATTATATATTGCACACAAAGACTCAGTTTTCATCGGAAAGATAAATTCTTAATTTAAAAACAATGTTCATCTTATTATTTCTAATTACATAACGCACACAAAAACCCAGTTTCCGTTGCAAAGATAAATTCTTAATTAACGATCTTTCAGATCTTTAGCTTAAACTAAAAATTATTTTTTTTCATTTTTATGTATTTTACTCTTCATATAAATACTTGTAAAACATGCATCTTTACTCGAAAATGAACCTCAGCTGAGAATGGAACCCAAGCCACCCACATGGCAGGTGAGCATTTTACCACAGAGCCACGTTTTCTTCCAATATATTTTATTGTACTGAAACACAATGAATTACAATGTTAAACAAAAGTTGATACAAATTTAATCATTATTAGACCATGCTTCAGATCGTTACATTAATCAAAGAATTATTTTTCTTAATTAAAGGAAAACATAATAAAATAAGGGGAAATATCGGTTAATATTCGCGTCCACAGCATGAACTGATTTCAACTTCTTGCAGAACATATTCACTCTGCTATCTTGACGAGCTGCTTGAACTATTTTTAGATGTAAATTAAGTTACAGAAATTTAACAAGTGCCACAGATAGTTGTCACATAATATTTGCTTTTTTAATGATTAATGCTGTTATCCTATGCGAATATGTCCATAAATCTGCTGCAGACCGATAGCAAGGACAACGGTCTGTAATTTTACGGGTCCGTTCTTTTACCCTTCTTATTTGTAGGAGTCAAATTCGCTTCTTCCAGTCGCTTCGGACTCTGTGCTGGGCGAGAGATTCGCGATTAATGAAATCTAACTCTGACGTCATCGTGTTCAACTTAACTTTTGCATTTATTCCAAACTGTGTGGGAAAATAGTCTTTGACAAAAACTGATGGTTTGTTAACTGCAGTGTACGGCGTTACATGATGTCATTTCTAATGTTTGTCAGAACTGCGGATCACAATCAGTACAAAATACTCCGGAATTTCTTCGACGGACTTCGGGCTCACTTGTTTCGTTCCCAACCGCTTGCAGCACTGAGCCGTCAGAAGCGTATCACTAAGCGACAATTGGTGGTTACGGCCCTCTGCAAGTGTTACCTCTTCAGGAGGCAAGCGGCCAGCGCGTTGTTTTAGGGGAAAGCGCGGCCACGCCAGCCGGCGGGCCCCTCCCGGCGCCTGACCTCGCCTCGCTCTGCCCGCCAAGATGGATAGTCGTCGGGCGAAAGCTCAGCGTGTTGTCACTCCGTCCAAACCGAAGGAGATTAATGGTAGCGCAGCCGAGAAGAATGGGGAGCACCGGGAACCATTTAACCCCTCTGCCGCGGCCCGAAGCAGGCGTGAGACTCACCCCGCCGCCTGCCTGTTCCGCAATTTGTCTCCCAGCCTAACGCTCTGCGGCAGCCTCTCCAAAGACGTAAGGTGGACTACATTAAACTGTTGACTTTGCAGTACAGTACTGTAGGTATGAAATGAGTCCTCGACTGACGAGCACAAGTACAGTTCAGTAATTGTCATAAGCAGGTTGCAAATGAGTACTACATTTTATTAGTTAAGGTCGCTCGGTTCCCCTTGGTGGCTACGGGGAACTCATAGTTATTACCTGGCAAAGCGAAGACCTGGCCAGGTGGCAGCACCGTTGTGCCTACGCCGGAGGTACAACAAGGCGACGACAGCTCATCCCCTACCGTCTACTAGTAACCTCTGGCGTGCCACAGGGGAGTGTTATGGGACCATTGCTTTTCACAATATATATAAATGACCTAGTAGATAGTGTCGGAAGTTCCATGCAGCTTTTCGCGGAAGATGCTGTAGTATACAGAGAAGTTGCAGCATTAGAAAATTGTAGCGAAATGCAGGAAGATCTGCAGCGGATAGGCACTTGGTCCAGGGAGTGGCAACTGACCCTTAACATAGACAAATGTAATGTATTGAGAATACATAGAAAGAAGGATCCTTTATTGTATGATTATATGATAGAGGAACAAACACTGGTAGCAGTTACTTCTGTAAAATATCTGGGAGTATGCGTGCGGAACGATTTGAAGTGGAATGATCATATAAAATTAATTGTTGGTAAGGCGGGTACCAGGTTGAGATTCATTGGGAGAGTCCTTAGAAAATGTAGTCCATCAACAAAGGAGGTGGCTTACAAAACACTCGTTCGACCTATACTTGAGTATTGCTCATCAGTGTGGGATCCGCACCAGATCGGGTTGACGGAGGAGATAGAGAAGATCCAAAGAAGAGCGGCGCGTTTCGTCACAGGGTTATTTGGTAACCGTGATAGCGTTACGGAGATGTTTAACAAACTCAAGTGGCAGACTCTGCAAGAGAGGCGCTCTGCATCGCGGTGTAGCTTGCTCGCCAGGTTTCGAGAGGGTGCGTTTCTGGATGAGGTATCGAATATATTGCTTCCCCCTACTTATACCTCCCGAGGAGATCACGAATGTAAAATTAGAGAGATTAGAGCGCGCACAGAGGCTTTCAGACAGTCGTTCTTCCCGCGAACCATACGCGACTGGAACAGGAAAGGGAGGTAATGACAGTGGCACGTAAAGTGCCCTCCGCCACACACCGTTGGGTGGCTTGCGGAGTATAAATGTAGATGTAGATGTACTAGCTGGAAACAATTTTCTTCCTCCTACAAACATGCGGGCTGCATAGTGAGAAAAACAGATTCTCCAGGCAAATGCCGGAACGGTTCCTTTTGAAAGGGCACTGCCGATTTTCTTCCCCATACATGAGACATTTCTAACTTGTGCTCTGTCTCTAATGACCTTATTGTCGACGGGACTTTAACACTTACCTTCCTTCCTACCTTTTGCATAGGGAGCGAGCTCACAAATTGTAATTGATGGTTCAGGAAATACTTATGACGGTGACAGATTTACACAGAATTCATCAAATAAGGTTCAAATGGTTCTGAGCACTATGGGACTTAATACCTGAGGTCATCAGTCCCCTAAATCTTAGAACTACTTAAACCTAACTAACCTAAGGACATCACACACATCCATGCCCGAGGCAGGATTCGAACCTGCGACCGTAGCGGTCGCGCCGTTCCAGACTGAAGCGCCTAGAATCGCTTGGCCACAGAGCAGGCTTATCAAATAAGGAACAAAGAACAATGCATTTTGTCACGTGCCAAACTGGACTGTATTGGGGCCTGAAACTCTTTAATGTCGCCAACAGTATATAATATAGAACGCTCATCGAAATCCCACGTATATAGGACATGATGGACGAAAATTGACATGTAATTGGCACACGTCAGACACACAACTCTAATATCCTTACAAACGGAGCCCAGTCAGACGCTATAAGTCTGTTCCCTAATGTCCTGTCGAATACAAAAATTAAATAATGAGCGGGATGTTTTTTCACAAAACGGCTCGCGCATTATCGCTGTGATATTTCCGCAGAGTAATGTGTGTGAATAATAGTTTTGCAGCTTCATTTTCTTCGTGAAATTCAAGTGTAGTATGCTCTTTTGACAGTACGTCGTCTTGTTCGTACATGACGACTAGTCTAGTCTAACGCATTTATAGCTACATCCTATAAACAGAACAATTTTTATCAGTTTTCTGCCTGCCTTGTTGTCCAGTCCTGGGCGACCAAAGCTCTAAGTTTTCGCAAAGTTCGTAAATCTTTGTATTACTCACACTGTGACGGAATTGACTGCGTAATGCGCAGAGGCACACAGAAATGTCGGAGACGTCTGGCGAAGGCGTGGCGGTGACGTTGGTAAAGCACACTGGAGTGGCGCTACATATACTCGTAGGGGCCCTGTGGCGTACGCAGGAGATTAGTGTTTAACGTCCCGTCGACAACGAGGTCATTAGAGACGGAGCTCAAGCTCGGGTGAGGAAAGGATGGGGAAGGAAATCGGCCGTGCCCTTTCAAAGGAACCATCCCGGCATTTGCCTGAAGCGATTTAGGGAAATCACGGAAAACCTCAATCAGGATGGCCGGAGACGGGATTGAACCGTCGTCCTCCCGAATGCGAGTCCAGTGTGCTAACCACTGCGCCACCTCGCTCGGTGTGTGGCGTACGCCACAGCATGCGACATTGCAGATCTTATAGGCTGCAGCGACCGCCTCTAGCGGGAATCGAGTTTCTACACACATCAAAAAAAGTTTCGCATCACCCCAGATCACAGAACTCCTGAAGATAGACCTTGACTGGAGATGTAGTATCACAGACACAGTCCCTTTGACTGTTCAGAGATGTCACAAAAACCCGCCCACAGATGTAAACAACCATGCATGAGCAGTGCCTATTAAACGGAGGGGGTCCGACAGCCGATCTCTACCAGTCATTCCATCAGGAAGGAGGTACACGGCTCGTGTTGTCTGTAATTCAACCACGCCTAGACGGTCAACACCCTGTTTGATCGAGTCCGCATTGTTTCTTTGTGCCAGGAAGGGCTCTCAACAAGAGAAGTGTCGAGGCACCTCGGAGTGAACCAAAGCAATGTTGTTCGGACATGAAGGAGACACAGAGAGACAGGATCCGTCGATGACATGCCTCGCTCAGCCTGCCCAAGGGCTACTACCGCAGTGGATGACCGCTACCTACGGTTTATGGCTCGGAGGAACACTGAAACGCCATCATGTTGAATAATGGTTTCCGTGGAGCGACAGGACGTAGTGTTACGACTCAAACTGTGCGCAATAGGCTGCATGATGCGCAACTTCACTCCCGACGTCCATGGCGAGGTCCATCTTTGCAACCACGACAACATACAGCGTGGTACAGATGGGCCCAACAACATGCCGAATGGACCGCTCAGGATTGGCAATACGTTCTCTTCGCCGATGAGTGCCGCATATGCCTTCAACCAGACAATCGTCGGAGACGTGTTTGGAGGCAAACCGGTCAGGCGGAACGCCTTAGACACACTGATCAGCGAGTGCAGCAAGGTGGAGGTTCTCTGATTCTTTGGGGTGGCATTACGTGGGGCCGACGTATGCCGCTGGTGGTCATGGAAGGAGCCGTAATGGCTGTACAATACGTGGATGCCATCCTCCGACCGATAGTGTAACCATATAGGCAGCATATTGGCGAGGCATTCGCCCCCATCGTGCACATCTTGTGAATGACGTCCTTCAGTATAACGTCATGGCTCGACTAGAGCGGTCAGCATGTTCTCCAGACATGAACCCTATCGAACATGCCTGGGATAGATTGAAAACGGCTGTTTTTGGGTAAGTGTCGTTTTTAGCATTAGCGCTGCCTTTGCTACGCGCAGCTGACAATTTGCGAGATTTATTCCCCAACTTGCGTTGCATTTTCAGTGAGTTCACTTATTGGTATCTTAGCTTGCTTTTGCAAGCCGTACAGATGTGGAAAGACAATCGCAGTTTCATAGCAATCTTATATTTAGTTGGAGGCACCTGTCAGTTGTTAACAGTACGTTCTGTACCATTTGAGCTTCACTTGAGCAGTAATTTGTTCTTCAGCGTGTATTCCATTGTGGAATTGACTTTGTTAAATTCGTCTTGAGTTTTTAAGACAGGCCCACTAAAAATTTTTTGGAGCTTCCACTAAGCAATCCTCTTTGTCATAATTTAAGGTAATTGATATTGAGCTTTCGCTTCTGATAAATAAATGCAAATCATTTAATTGTGATACAAACTTGAGGAAATATACTGATATATTAAAGCTTAGGATGGTATTCTCTTTTGACGTACAACAATCCGGATTTGGTGATCCTAGTTAAAAAAATGAATATTACCAGCTTCTTCTGCATAGAGACAGGATGCTCTAACTGTGGCAGTATTCTGTAAAACAGGCGCCCTTTATGTATCATCTAGCGTGTGACGTAGGAAATTTACTACATTTGCATCACTAACGGTTATCGAGAATTGTTCCAATTTGTATTTACCAGTGTTGAGATTACAGAATGCTTCAGTTACAGTAACTTGTGATTTGTTGATTTAATGTTCTACAAGGCGTACACTATTTTATATAACGTTTATGTGATGAGTACGTAAATGAGGTAGGCACTTTGCACACTCTATTGCCGAGCCGCGGCACGTCAGCTGACATACCAACAGCAGCTCAACCATTTAAACCATTAACACAAAACTGTGTTGCAACCCTTTGGAAGTTCATGGCATTAAAATGTTACACAACGTTACTCCAGTTTGTAACGAGATATGCTCAAGATCTGAATGTGGCAATACCATAATAGGAAATCAAAGAAACAATTACTTTCAATCCCAACAGCCGTCTGCAAGTTTTAATCAAGAACCTTGAAGAGTGCAGACGGTAGTGATTATTGCTGTGGGCATGATGTGCTGGGCCTGTCTCGGCAGTGGTAAGTGCTGTCTGGCTGCCACACTTACTTGCTCACGATACAAACGATATCCAAACTTTTGTAAGCCTGATACTGTCTTAACGCAGCAAACTGCTCATCACAGTAACTTAAAATCTCTGTGATCTCAAGATTGTATTGAACGCAAATGAGAGCAGTTATCATCAGTCAGTTGTCATGCAAATTAATTAAATTTACTAGGATCCATGCATAGTTGCATGTAGGGACACCTACTTTACAATGGAATGGCGCCACAGTAAGAGCAAAATTCAGATATGGAGAAAGGATCGAACATATTTATTATACGTATATATTCGAGTCGCTTGGCCTGAACTGTTGTAGGACAATAAAAAAGAGTGGGAAACAAATCAGTTCTTTTAAACACTGTATTTATTTTCTCTGAATTACTGAACAATTAAAATGAATATTTATAGTGGATTGAAACAATAATGGTTATTTACTTGAACCTCAATGAAAGAGCAATAACTCTGGAAAATCTAACAAACTTATATATACAGTGAAGTGCTCAAAAGTGCAATAAATGATTGTTTCAGGGAAGCTCTCATCGGACAGACTGTTCTCTTAACAAGTGGTGGAAACCTCTAATTGATCAGAAAATTGCTATAGAACTGCCACTGGCTTTCGAAAATCTGTGCATCTCGCAAACGCAAGTTAGAACCATATCCAAGTTCCAAATAAGTGAAGACACTGAAAAGCAAAACAAGTAGCAGAATTGCTCTCTCAAATTGTGAGCTCCTCAGAACAAAAGTAACTCTAGCTCTAAAAAAAAAAAAAAAAAAAAAAAAAAAAAAAGCGACACTTACTCGAGCGATTCAGCCAAAACTGCACGAGGCCACGACCACAGGCGCCTCTCTCTCTCTCTCTCTCTCTCTCTCTCTCTCTCTCTCGATGTGTCCTTTCGGCCCCGAGTCACCGCACCGACTCCGCGACTCTGTCTGATGTTTCTCTTCTTCTCGACACGCTGAAACGCAGGGGATGCCTGTCAGAAGTTTTTCACTCTCGATTACAGAATGCCCATGATCTGCCCAGACTTTGGTACACCGTATAAGTTGTATCGTCGCACTCACTGTTTCAGACATTCAATTTGCAACGCCTATGTGCCTTCTGACAGCCGAGGTCGTCCGGATATTCCGGAAATTTCCTACACAGACCACGGAACGCTGTTGGAGTCCCTTATTTGCCACCACCGACAGTAAATCCACATTCTTTACACCAGAAATGCCCAAGGGAGCTGTGGTTGCCTTGCTATATCATCCAAGACGGTGCCGCCTGGCGGGCAACGGAAACTGGCCAGTGTGTGGTCACAAGATTTCTGTCAGCCCAACACGGCAGAGCTGAGCTGTCCTAGACTCATAGCACTGAGACCACCGAGGTCCATCATTGTATCCTCTCAGGCCTGCCTCAGCAAAGGGAAATTCTCGAAGTTTGCACCACATGCCACTAACGATATATTTCCGTCCAGCAATGTTAAGAAAATCACACTGTCAGTATTACTTATTACCGCAGTGCTGTATGTGACGGTATTGTCACAACCTCTTTCCACATACTTCCTAGAACGCTACCTAATCTCATTTCAGAATAGCTATTGCATTCAGTAAATAACCAGTTGTATAAAATTTTATTTGCAAGAATGTTCTAGATGATAGCTTAGGTGCTTCACTTATGACAAAGGTTGAAGTAAAATGTTTCTAGTAAGCTGTTACCAGGTTACCTGTATTATACTTTCAACTAGATCTGAAACTGACAAACTCTCTATGTTCTATCTCATTATCCATCAAACCGTGCGGAACCGCATTTGACCTGCGTCATTGGACATCTCCGCCACGCGTCCCTTTGCCGCCCCACGGTGAGCTGCAAACGGACGAGGCGCTGACGACGAAGGGACGTGTCGCCGCCATGCCACCTCTGTGCCCTTAGTTCCATTTGTTGACACGCGGGTGACTCGAAACAGCGCCACGTCCCCGCCACCACTTCGCGATACCTCTACGCCACGCCACTTCCGTGTGAATTGGGGCTAACAAAACGATAATCCATATCGTCAATGGGATATGCATCTTTCGGGCATATACTTGAAGTCCATTCAGCTTCATATCGTGTTTTACCAGAGGCCAATTCAGTTTTAACATTTTAGCTCTACATTCCGCCATCTTGTCCTTCAGTACTATCAGTCCTTTCTTATGTTCACGGTCAACAAATTTCACGACGGCAGCAACAAGCCGTCGCGGTAACTGTGGAGGCATTTTCAGCGATCACTTTAGATGCATGCTCTACGAGATACTACTTTGAAGTGGGATACGGCTGTACCCAGTCACGTGACCAAGCTAATTCCCGGTACGGCCGGGTCTGCGGTTCGGTTTGTCGAGCACTTGTTAATATCCTTCCTTAGTGTTAAAAAAGGAATCAGTACAAGGACTTGCTACAAACAAGACACTCTACAATAATTTAATCAACAGCACTTTTATTATGCACAGTTGTTTACAATGAGAACAGAACGCATGCATGTCTTCAGCTAATGTACTGATTGCAGCATTGACAGGATCTTGCAGCTGTCGTATGACTGAAAGTCTGAATGGATATGAGCAGTTGCTGCTGAAAGGGGGAAAACAACGTGTCTCCAAGTCTTCCTCTACAATAGACTTTTTTGTATTGTTATCAAATGAAAATTCTCAACATACAAATAGGTATTTAAAAGTTAAGTACCAGTCAGTCAGGAAAGTTTTGTTTGTTTACAATAAATAGATTATAATGCGAAACCTTAGCTACAAAATTTTCTTGCTGTGGTTAAACAAGCTGTAAAGTAATTGAACTTGCAATACAAACAAATAATTTTTCTTGTCCTGACTAGACAAATGATACCTACAGTTACAAAAGGGTACTGAACTGACTCAACACACTTGGTAATACTGTAAGTGAAACAACAAAGGAAGCATTTTTGTTTCTCATCTTTACCTGGGCGCACCGTTACTCCTCGTTACCGCTCATTTTTACCTGCACGAAAACTCCCTCGACTGAAGACACCCCTTTCACCTCACTTCGTTCAAACTCTTCCACATAGACAGGCACAGCAGCGTTGTCGAAATGCGTCGATTTAACTATAGAATAGCATATAAACTACTGTCCGACCGAGCAGAAGTTTGTACCTCGAAGGATGCGAATACATTTTACAGATATTTTAAGTAATTGTACACATCTCGGTTCGTTTCCGTTGTTTCGTGGGGGAAACGAATAGTAAGTACGGGAAAATAGTTGTACCTACTGCTTCTCATTTACTCTTACCGCAGGAATAGCGCTAGGTATTCCTATTCGAAGTAACAAACGGCCTTGGTTGTCTTCATCGTGATGACTGGGTGTTGTGTGATGTCCTTAGGTTAGTTAGGTTTAAGTAGCTCTAAGTTCTAGGGGACTGATGACCATAGATGTTAAGTCCCATAGTGCTCAGAGCCATTTGAGCCATTTGTCTTCATCGCCAGGCCTACATATCGCTTTGATGCAGTCCATCGGGTACTGGCTCTCTTTCAAACTGGAAACGAATAATTATGATAAACAAAAATACTATCTGTCTACTGTAAGCTCGGCAAACAATTATATTTTACTGTAGTTACTTATCCCACAGCGAATATCTTACGAGCTACGGCGAAGAGAGCCATAAATACACTCACACGGATACTAGCTACTACTTTCCTTAACAAACAAAGGAATAAGAAAAAAATTGCAGGTCGATTTATTTACAGCCACGGTAAGATAAAACAAAAAAATTGAATGACGTTAAATTTACAGTTTATCGTAATAATTTCATTGCAGCAGACAAAATAGAAAGCTGGCTGATTTGGTCACATAAACGACGACAAACTGTTAAGTTCCAACTTTCATCGGACTGTTCGTACTGCGTCAGCCGTCCGTACACGAGCTTTATGTTGAAGCAAAGGTATCTCATCACTATCGATACGCCTGAAGCAGGGAAGTCTTTGGGTCCGAGACATGTATAAGTTACTTTGTTTTTCTTCAACAGCATCAGCGAATGTGATGTCAATTTCCGTTGTAAGAAAGGCAGGCAGAACTCCGTGTGAGCGTTCAGTAGCCTACGCAGCATGGGAAGAGGGAAACTGGTTACGGTCGCGTCAGTTGGGCTGTGCTGCGAGCTTATATTCTTGTACGCGCTTCGTTATGAGGTCGGTTAACTCATTTCACAAGAGCGAGTGAACTCCACATTTTTTTTTTTTTACAGTATGAAATGATCTTATGATCTTAAGCAGCTTTAAGAAAACAGATGGGGCTATGTAGGCGAACTATTACATATTTCGCGGACCTAGTATCGTCCTCAATCGTCTCTGTTACGTTAGTTATTCGTCAAAATTAAAGCCACATTTTGGAGATATTATGGTCATTCAATTTCGATCAGTTCATTTTCGTGGTTCCCACACATGAATCTTAATATGATCCAACCCCCACGGACGTTTTTGCTCCCCAGGTTCTTTCTTTGCAACTATTTATACTCCCTCAATTAATGGGTTTTATCAGTGCCTTGTGTAAACATAATTTACTTTTGAGTTCTTGAAGCTTATACTTTCAGTAATATGTGACCATGGATCATACATTGACTGACTTAGAAATTTGGACACATGCATATGTAAAATCTCTGTAATTGGAGCCACCGTTGCCTTTTATAATTTCACTTGTAATGTATTGGTTTGGTGGTTTGTTAAACCCATGTCAACCATTACCCACGTCTTTCCCGTGCGCACAATCTCGCTTTATTTTGGCAGACTGTACGTTAGACATAAACTTACTTAAGTGTGTTATCTTGCAGCACATGAGGTGAATTTGTCGCTGAAAATGGCTACGAGACGTAAGACAGACAGAGCACGACAACATGCCTTGTAAATAATCACATGTTCAAAGGGAAGGATTCTAAGTTGGCGAAGAAAACGTGCAGTGCATTCAGATAATGAAACGTTCACGTCAGATTGGGATCTAAATTACGAGTATATGTATTTTAATGATTTTCCTGTAACAGCCAGATGACCGTGCAAGCATTATCCTAGATAGGTACAAGTTCGAGCAAGCCACTTTCCGTTTTTTAAATTTAAAATACGAGGTTAGCAAAGTACGAGTCCACAGTAAGTCGTTCTGAAAATGTCCGTTGTGATACCACCAAATATTACAAACTGTAAACTCGCTATGCTTAGTCTAAAATAATGATTCATAGAAGACATCGTACTATCAGTGTGGGGTCACCGTAGTCGCTTGATTAATGACTGAAAAATTCTGCTGAATTTAAAAAGATCTCATTAAAAATTCTCCGCCAGCAGTAACACACACTGCAAGACATTGGAAATCGAGTGTGGTTACATGAAGAACACACACGGCAGAAATGTAGATAATGTAGATTTAATCTAATTTCTGCTGCAGTATAGTTTCCAAATAAATTTACAATTGATATGACTACTCAGATACTCTGGTCTAGAGAATTCTAAAGTATGACGCAGATTCCGTTACTCTGGATCGAAGATTTTGGTCCAGAAGCCAGGCAGTAACAGATAGGAACCGCGCTGCCGTACATCATATTCGATTCGCTGAACTCTCGCAGCCCGTTCCGAAACGAGAGAAACACGGGCGCATTTCTGGGCCAATCGTGAACTAAGGACTGACTCACCGCTGCTGTGCACTGCGGCATCTCTCCTCAGCATCAGGTGCCACCTGGAAGACAACGAAGTATCCAAAGCCAGTCGATGCAAAGTTTATTTTCAGAAATATTAGTAGTTCTGGTTTAACAGATAAACTAGAGGACATGGGAACTCAAGTTTGACATTACCACATGTGGCTGAGAGAACTGAAAGAAGACCAGTGGGAATTTAACATAGCTTCCGGCGTCGAAAGTTCCAAAAGATAGCAAGGGAGGAATATCCCAATGCACTGCTGGTATCTGGCTGTACCACGTATCGTGTGGATGGTTGGAATGTATCTTTTTAGAGCAGTAGATTCTGTCTGTCGGAAGAGTAATTCGACGTCACAATAGTCACTGAGATGAATGCAGCCATCCGCTCTGAGATTTGACGAAGAAGTTTCGAATCGAGCAGAATGTAACATCCTTTTTTGTCCTCAGTCAGATATCCTCAAATACGAGTGTAGTGTAACGTAAATGAAACCTTTAAAATAGATGAAATACAGTATTTTGTTCGAGGTTTTCCTGAAACGTCATACAACTTTTTCTGGCAACTTGTTTGAAAAATTAGTTATTGAGAGACTTCTGCCAGGTGGTAGCATGCAGCAGAGGATGTAATTTACCTACACGATCCACGAACATTAATGTGACCACTGTCTATGGTCACTGTCAACAAATAGTAACCACTCACAGTCGGCAGATGGCAGCACTAGCACTGAAGGGTATACAAAGTGTACAAGGAGAACCCTGACAACAGCGGTGTTAAAGTGGAAAAGGAGCGTTCTATCAGACGTCCAACAGGCCATTACTACTGCTTCCAGGCCAAGGGTGGACACATTTACGAGGCGACTAAGTTTGTAAACTGCTCACGCACCGCCCTCGTTAACATATACCACGCATGACAAATGCCGCTATTCACAATCGGCACCGAGGCAACATTGGTATACCACTAGCTATAGATGACAGGGACGAACGATGGCTGCGAAGATGTGTATGGGCGAATGGACGTGAAAATGACCGTCCAGATGAACCAAGGGGCTACAAACAGTATCTCCTCAACGAGCGTTCAGCGACTGTAGCCTCGTGTGGGCCTCTGCAGCAGGCGCTGATTCATGCATCCATGATGACTGCTGTTCACCGGTGACACGAAGGCTAGAATTTGCACGCCAGTATCGCAACTGAACGTCCACTGAGTGACGATAGGTTTTCTTTCCAGATGAATCACGTTTTATGCCCCACCGAACACATGGCCGTTGGCGTGTAATGCACAAAAAGTCTGAAAGCAAAGCTTGCACCAATCGTCTGAAGGGTCCAGGCCAGACGAGGGAGCATTGTGGTCTGGGGACTGTTTTCGTGGCATTCTGTGGGTGATCTCGTCATTCTGGAAGCCACAACGGCTCAGCACAAGTTATGTACCTATCCTTGGGGACCATGTCGACCCCATCATGCAGTTTGTTTTTCCTCTGCACTATGGCATTTACCAGCAGGACAAAGCAACGGGTCACACAACTCTCACTCTACGTGCGTGATTCGAAGAGCACCACGACGAGCTTACCGAATTCTTCTGGCCACCAAACACCGCGGATTTAAAACCAATAGAGAATCTGCAGGACCATTTCGACCGGACTGTTCGCGCCGTGAATTCTCCACGGCAGTGGAGTCGGCATGCCTCCACACACCTCTCGATACCTTCCAGAACCTCACTGATTCTCTTCCTGCACATCTAGCAGCGGTCCGAGCTTCAGAAGGTGGTTATTCAGGTTGTTGGCGGGTGGTCACACAGCAGAGCTAGCTAACGAACATACCTGACCTCAAATTCCAGTAGAAAGAGCTAAAGAAGATCACTGACACGGATTCCAATTCGGATATTGTACTTTTTATCGAATTATGGGTTTCGAGATACTTATCCAAACGTCTAAACTGCTCTGAGGATATTTATTACAACTTTAACGCAGATTCAGCAAATTAAAGGCCGAGCATAGGTGAAGCTGACTGTCTTGTAGATAGAATACGATATAGCTAATAAATTTGACTTCAGTGAATTATCAATGAGTTTTCTGCGCTCAAAGTGTAAAGATGAAAAGTGAAATTATAAAAAGAAGAAAGCTCTTGGAAAGGAATGTGTTCTCAGCACTTTATTATAACCCTTTTTCTTCTGTTTTATACGAGCTAATTGCCCGGCATTGTCCAATCTACTACTAGTCGATCTCCACCTAATCCATAAACATATACAAAACAAGGGTTCTAGTGTGCAGCAGATCCTAAGAAGGCAAGTCAACGGTAAAGTTGAGCCGGCCGGAGTGGCCGAGCGGTTCTAGGCGCTTCAGTCTGGAACCGTGTGACCGCTGCGGTCGCAGGTTCGAATCCTGCCTCGGACATGGATGTGTGTGGTGTCCTTAGGTTAGTTAGGTTTAAGTAGTTCTAAGTTCTAGGGGACTGATGAACTTAGATGTCAAGTCCCATTGTGCTCAGAGCCATTTGAACCATTTTTGGTAAAGTTGAAAAATGAAACAATTGAGGAAGTGAGCAAGTTTAATTACCCGGGAAGTAAAATCGCGAGTGATGGAAGAAATTACATGGAGACAGTACGCAGAATTGCCTTCTACAAAAATTATTTAAATAAGAAGAATAATATGTTCTCTACAAAGAATATAAATCTTGACGTGAGGAAATAAAATTTTAAAGACCTACGTGTGTAACATTTCAACATTCGGCAGCGAAGCTGCGACGATAGGGGTGAGAGAGGAGAGGAGACTCTCTGCATTCCAAACATCGTACAACAGAAGAATGATGAAAATCAGCAGGAGAGAAAAAATCGCGAATGAGTAAGTTTCCATCAAGGCAAAAGAGAAAAGCTGCTGAATGAAACGCCTAAAAAGAAGAAGGAGTCAGTTTATAGGCCTTATACGCCGACACGACAGTCTATTGAAAAGTATAATTGAGAGAGCAATAGAACGCAGAAATTACAACGGAAGACCCAGAGTGGAGTACAATAAACAAATGATGGAAGATAATAATTGTTCTTCATAGTACGAGCTGAAAGGCGGACCAGCGAGAAGGATAGCGAGCCACTGCCAACCGGCCTAACGACTGCTTATGAGAGAGAGAGAGAGAGATGTGGGTAGCTGCCGTGGACTTCTTCGGCGATAGGTTGCAGTGTATGGCGCGGGCAGTTAAAGTGGATTAAATGCGGGCAGAATACGCGTAGGTCACTTGCCTCGCCGTGAGACAAGTAGGGTCTCTGGGAGAGTCGCAACGGCGCGGCACGGGCAGGATGCGTACTCGGAAGGCCCCCGCAGCAGGTGACCCGTTACCCTCCCCGACTCACGACTGGCCGTCGCTTCCGGGCGAGCAGGCCACCGTGGGCTTCCATCATCCTCCGCTCTGCCTTGCCCTGGGTCGCATTCCACAGCTTTCTAGACTCCCGCCCTCATTACTCTCGATCGCTCGTTTATATGCCACACGGGGCAGTCGACCTGACGCGGCATCCGGATATCTGATTACTGGTTGTTGGTCATTCCTCGGACCGAGAAATTTCAATAATCCCGGCCGCTTTCACGGGCAGCCGCACGTATACACCTAAAAGGGGTATTTCATTAGTTTGGCCGCGAAGCACTTGCAAGCATGTCCCTGCTATAGTTATCACGCGATTCCTGGCCGCTTGAACTTACGAGGAGACAGCGTCCATTCGTCATCATCGATTTCGTCCGAATTTATGGTGTATGCAATGCTTGGCCAGAAATGAAAGCGAGAGGAGTGGGAGTTCCAGTTACTTATGTATTTGGAAAAAAAAAAATATTTTTAGCAAGGGTCGGGTGAGGCATGAGTCGTTTACATAGCATAACTGCCAGACGGTGGTTGGCCCAGGGGAAATGGTACAGCGCTGTCATCCGAAGGTCGTGGGTTCGTCTCCTTACGCGGAACTCTCTTTTTTCGTTTTTGGGTCGTCACGTTACTTACGCTACAAAAAATAAAGCTTAACACATTTTATTTACTAATTTTTTCATAAAAGGCATGAAAATGAAAGGCAAAGAAAATTTTGGATTGCAAATAAATTTCGAGGAAAGGTCTTCAGCACTACACGAGAATTTCGCTTGTAAAAGTAGATACTTCTATTATTTTACACTTGACAATTTACACATGCCACGGTAATATTCACATTAAAAACAGGGGAAGCTTTAATTTTCTCTGCATCTTGCATACATAATGAACTTCTCGTTTTGAAAATTTCATCGTTGTTTTAAGCTTCCTATACAAAAACAAATTTGGCTTACACTCACAAAAGATTTCCTCGCCTCACACAGTGTGACAGTAAACACATGTAACGCATCATTTCACTAAATACTAGTAAAGACACTGAAAGTCTCTTCGGGTTTGCTGCCGGATCCTAAAATCAACTTGACTTGATATTTCGGAGATCCAATTGGTCGCCATCTTCAGGAGAATGCTTCTTCTGCTGAAGAGTCCCGCTGAGAACTGACGCCAGGTTGTAAATCGACGTCCTATATAGGCCACAGTTCAGTACACGGCGCATGCGCCGCCCATCACGGTAGCTGCCCTCCAAGAAAGGGAGGTGGCGCCGCCCTTTGTAGAACACTGCTGGCAACGATGTATGGCACCCGGGGACTAACCGAAGAACTTTCAATTTTGATGTGGGATAATAAAGGATTCCATGTCTTGCTAAGAGGAAACCCATTGTCTCTGCTGATTAAATTATTCGCCAACCTAATTTCAATCGCATCTTTATAGACACTGTTCCAAAAACGGGAAATGTTGGCAACTACCACTGTTTCATCAAATTTCATACTGTGTCCCTCATTTACGCAGTGTTTTGCTACTGCCGATATGTCCGGCTCTTGTAGCCACATATGACGGCGATGTTCCACACGCCTGTCATGAACTCTGCGAATCGAATGGCCAATGTAAGTCTTCCCACATTGACACGGAATTTTGTATACATTGGGTTTCCTAAGCCCCAAATCATCTTTCACAGAACCGAGTAGTGCCGTAATCTTAGAAGGTGGGCGGAAGACACTCTTAATGTTAAAATTCCTTACAATTCGTCCAATCTTAAACGATATGCCTCCAGCATAAGGAAGAAAGGCAGTCGATCTATGTTCCTGTTCATGCACCTCCAGAAATGGTCCAAACTCCACAGCCCGACGAATCTGCTTCTCGGAGTATCCATTTTCCTTAAAAACAGCCATCAAATGCGCAAGTTATTGGGTTCCGTCCGCGTCAGAAATGGCTTATGCTCTCCGCACGAAAGTCCTAATGACGCCACTGCGTCGGTGTGGAGGATGACAACTCTTAGACTGCAGATACCGATCTGTGTGGGATGGCTTTCAGTGAACACTGTGTTCCAAAGTACCATCTGGCTTTCAACTCCTTTAATCTTTTTAATCGTGTTTTTTGTCAGTTTAAGAATTCATCTAGAAGATTCTAATACATTTGACATTTGGTTTGACGTACCTTCTTGTCCCCAAAGCTGAATGTTTAGTTTGTAGGGATCCTGTTGTTGGCGGTTAGTAAGATTTCTGTCTGAATTTGATGAGTTGACTTTTGGTTGGATCAGGTCGGATCCTCTGTTTACTGAGCCACTTTACAAGTTTACTGATGTAGTTGTTGCTGGTTCAATGATTGCATTGAAGGAGGGCGCATGACACCAGTAAACGGTGTCATCTGCTTACGGAGCTATGTCTTCATTCGCCGGCCGCAGTGGCCGAGCGGTTCTAGGCGCTGCAGTCTGGAACCGCGCGACCGCTACGGTCGCAGGTTCGAATCCTGTCTCGGGCATGAATGTGTGTGATGTCCTTAGGTTAGTTATGTTTAAGTAGTTCTAAGTTCTAGGGGACTGGTGACCTCAGAAGTCAAGTCCCATAGTGCTCAGAGCCATTTATGTCTTCATTCCACCTCCTGGGTCTCGGTACGTCAATGAGGAGATGACTGCACCCTGCCGGATTCCCGGTTGGGCTATGAAGTAGAATAATTTTTGATCCCTAAATGGTACATTTCTATTTCCAATTAGGTTAGCTATTAATGGTGATATTTCAGGTGGGAAGTCGTATTTTAGCATTTCATGATGAAGTCCCGCATGCTATGCCTTGTCGAAGGCGTGTTCGATGTCGAGAAAGAGCCAGCATTATCATGTGTTAAGTTGCAGGCTTCTGCTGCTTTGCTAGTTAGTCTTATGTAATGGATCATTGGTAGCGTTACTGTTTCTGAAGTCAGCTCGTTCATGTGGTAGAATGCTGTTGTCTTCTGGAAACTGTTGTAGTCTGTTGTTAATTATTGCTTCAAAGATTTTGCCACCTATTGGAAGTGATGTGATCGGTCTGTTTGAGTCAGGTTTGTTTTTTGAGTTTGCCAGGTTTCGGTATCATTCTAAAATGATCATGTTTTCGTTGGGATGGTACAGTGTTTTGAGTTAATGCAGCATTAAATAAAGGTTTTATTGTTTCAGTGAATCCTTGAGGTAGAAGTAGTTTGAGATGAAACTGTCCTTTGCCGTTATGTCGAGGAGCTGGATTTTTTCTGCTTGGTATGGCAGAGGCTATCTCGAATCCTGTTATTTCTTTCAATAGTGGGTAATCGGCTGGGTTGGTATTTGTGTATGGAAGTGAATGAAGTTCCCTAGTAATAATTTCCTCGTGGTTGACATCATATTGGAGACCCTATGGATGATCGTGTATTTTTCCCAGTAAACTGAGGAATATTTCAGCCCTCTTCCTCTGCTGTGATGTGGTCATCGATTTGTGAAGCCAGTTCAAAGGTGACGGTTTTGCCCATGATTCTCTTGAATTTATTCCAAAAGAGAGTGGGGTTACGTGGGTCAAGTCCTTGTGACTCACGCTTCCATCTATTTTCCCTAGATTGGCTAATCAATTATCTAAACTGATTGTTAAGAAGGTTCCATTCTGTTTTAGCCCTTGAAAGGAGTCTACTGGGACATACTTGTATGAGACGCACGAATATGATAAGGATATTGATGTAAACTACACTGAAGCTATGATGTATATCTCTGATAGGCTTTATAAAGAGGATCGCTGATTGTGCACTACCGCAGAGCCAAAAATACTGTTTCTGGTCAAAGTGTGTTGGAGTAAGAGAGCATTTGTCTCGCAGTTGTAGATAGCTGTCTGTGAGCGAAATAACGAGGAGTAGGCAGTTTTTGTGGTGTGCTCTGTGAATACGCGAAGTGTTAGATTAACGTTGGTATGTCAGTATTGTTGAACATGGGAGCAGAAGTCTTCGTGGAACCAAGGTAAAGGTTTTAAATAATTATGATTTTTGTTTTGCCAGCTTATTAGTATAGATGAGATGGCTGATAATTTAGAATTGTGAAGTGACCACACAATGTACGTAAACTGACTGATAAAAAGGCTAGTTAGATATTTCATTTTTGTAATGTTTCTAAGATTTGTTAACAGAGTATGTAATTTGATGATTTGCACTTATGCTGGTGTAGTAGAGAGGGTCCATGCCCTCTTTTGCACGTCTCCTATCATTTTCATCAATTTTATTAATGTTATATGTCATTGCACGGTAGTAACAGACCGAATGAGAGTACTTGTACTGAGAGCTGTACTTTTCACTTGATTGCTAAACATGTTGGGTTACTTCCCTGGGTGGCCTGTGCGAGACACGCATCGGGGGACGCGGCACACAGCACTTCCCGTTGGGGGCTGCACTTCCCTGAATTCTGAGGGGTTCGTACAATAGGCTTACGCGCCTGGTGGAACGACTGACATCGGTCGAGTTTCGCCTATTGTATGCAGGGCGAAACGACCTGCGAGATGTCTGAGTGTCGCCGCAGTTTATGTGGATACCGTTCCGGCGCGTCCGGAACGAAGATTCCTGGGACCGACTGACTGCATTGCCCTCATGATTCTGAGAATACTTATGGACTGTGCCCTGCTGGGTGCGACTGTCTGGCGTCGGATGGCCGGTGGTCTAGGCAGGTTGTTTTTGTAACCAGTCAAACGGCACATTCAGTGCCCTCAGCTGAATAATAGAGGCATGATTGGTCAACTTAAAGTGAGGCTAGTTGACGTCATAAACCCCTGCTCGAAATTGGAGGGAACGGTCGCTACTGGCGCGAATGATGTTACGAGACAGTGTGGTGAAATTTCGAATCGTAAGTAAATGCTAATTCGCAGCTTTCGAGAAGAGTAGGAAGTAGAGCAATGTTGGCTTCGCTCTTGCATTGTGCGGGCAGGGGATTCGGGGTCTGATCTTCCTCAGAGTCGGACGGTCTTGCGACTTGGTCGCTCGTTTTCGGAAGAACTTAGAATTCTCGGACAGCCTTCGCAGCCAGGGGTTGACCAAGAGTTGCTGCATGGCAGAAGTCGGCGCCTACATCATCAGGACGCTGCCTACCGAAAACGTGTTGCAGATTTCAGTACTGGTACAGTATTTTGCAGCTCCGGCATTGTAGGACCTTATCAATTTTATACTGAATCCCTCAGCAGCACGCGCGTACGCTTTGCTACAAGTCCACCTTGCTTGTTTCTCCATGTGATCCCATTTGAGGTCTCACTACTAATTGCCATACTGCTATATAGTCGGGAGATATAATACTTGATTCATTAGGACCTCCAGTCATTACGTCAAGCTATTGCATCTTAGAGAGTAGGAGCCCCTTGTTCTCGAGCCAACTCTTATTCTCATAATATTTCAGTGTACCCTATCCTTTAACCTACTTTGTGAGCCGACAATCATGTGCATTTATGTTCTGATATATAATAAATCTCATTGTGACATTTAATCCGTATATCGTTTCGTAGATATAGACAGAATCCCATTTCCTGTTGTTTTTTTATGATAAAGTTCTCTTTTTTTTGAGTAGATTACGATTTTTATTAAATTATTGTGAGTGTGCCCTCTTTATTTTACCAACTGGCAGGGTGCACCATCATTTCCTTCCGTTACCATTGTGCGCATAATTAATTAGCTGGTAGATAAGGAGGGGGTCGAGTGCATGTCTCGTTCCCATGCAAGATTCGTCTGAATTAATGAAGTACAAACTCTTCTCCACCCCAGCACCTTGCATAATATGGCGACCTTTGAATTGGCTCTTTCCTGTGACTGCTGAGACGCTCTCAGGACTTGATCGATAACATTTTCTGATTAAACAAAAACACCATAATTAATTTCCGTTGCTGTAATTAGATTTCGCGATAGAAATATTTAGCATCGCACATGTAATAGCCATTGATTTTGTTCATTTATTTATTTAGTAATTTCATGTTGTTTTATTTTATGAGTGTTGGTTGATCTGTGTGGGTTCTGTACCACATCACATTCCGTTGAAGCTGACAGCGTTGCTTCAGCGTTGTAGTTATTTTGGAGGGATTGGCTGGCTCTGAGCACTATGCGACTTAAATTCTGAGGTCATCAGTCGCCTAGAACTTAGAACTAATTAAACGTAACTAACCTAAAGACATCACACACATCCATGCCCGAGGCTGAATTCCAACCTGCGACCGTAGCGGTCTCTCGGTTCCAGACTGTAGCGCCTAGAACCGCACGGCCACTCCGGCCGGCTTTGGAGGAGTTGTTTTATCAACATTAGTAGTTGTGGGTTAAATTCTTTTTTTAAGTAATAGGAGTGGATTAGTGCAATTTTTGTGTCAACTGTTATATGGGGATTTCGCTGTCATATTTTTGTTGTTGTTGATGTTCCGTGAATGAATGTTCACTCGTAGCAGGGCGCAACGGTTGTCGAACGCATCTCAAATAAATAGACTGCACACGATGGAGCAGGATCAGGGTAGTAACGGGGTTGAGCCAGATGAAGAATTGTTGAGTTTTCCTACGGGACGGGAGGTGTGGAACACAGACGTTAGACGCGAATCGGAAGCAGACCGAGAACAGGAGGATCTGAACGGTGAAATCAGTGAGAAAGAATGGGAGGTAGAAGTGAACAGGCATGTGGAGGCTCTTGTTTATATAAATAACAACACAGATGAGAACATACTAAGAGAAATTCGTCCTCGACAGAGTAACAGTGTTCAAGTGTCTAGAATAACATCATCAATTGGTGAAGACTGACCTAGTCAACCGAAGGATTTATTATTAGAGAATTTGAGGGTGGTAAAGGACATAAAGCAGAGCCTAGAAAAGAGAACGGATGAAGTAGAGAATAAAGTACTTGCGGTTGTGAACGAAGAGAAGAACGAAATAGCGGAGGTCGGTAAGGCGAGTGTCGAGGCGAAGAAAAGGGCCGTTGAAGCCAAGAAGGAAGCAGAGTTGGCAAGGGTTGCAGCAGCTGTCGCCAGAAAATTGGCAAAAGTCGCAAATAACCGTGCAAGAATCGCTAGGCGAATTGGACACGTCAATGCGGAGGAATTGATGCAATAAACGCCAGGGGAAGGAAGCACTTGCGAGCACAACGCAAAGAATGGAAAGCGTTGAAGAACGCGTTGCGGGTGCCACCCAAAGGTGCGAAAGCGTAGAAGAACGTGTAGCACGCCTAGAACGGCAAGTGCAAATCGGTACATCGCGTCCAGAGGCGGCGACCGGCGGACATGAAAGTGTGGCACCGGACGGCGGCCCACAGCGCACCGCCTCGGCGCAAGGTAGTCGACTACGAAGCGTGCACAGCAGCCCAGAGAGCGAACGGATGCAAAATTACAGCCCGACCACAACAACCAACGCTCAGTTCCAGTATCATTGTGGGGCAGAACTATGTTGTCACAGCACGCACCAGGAGATGTCAGCTCCCGTCGAACGGACGGGTGCGTTTGATACTAGAACCAATTGAAATGTGCAAGAGGAGCCAAAGTTTGATTACAAACATTCTTACCGTTACTCAAATTCCAAAATTTCCGGGAAAATAGAGGCTCATTTCACCCAAAAATTTGGCTGTCACAATTTTCTAACACGCTACCAATATCTTGGCCATTGACAGCAAAATTAGAATCTATCTGCGGGCACATCGAGGGCACGGTAGCTGAGAAAATGCGCGGTGTTGCGGGTGCATGCCGAAAGTACCAAGAATTCACCGACGTGTTTCTCGGAACGTATTCGTCGCGCGAAATGCGAGATCATATGAAACAGGAAATAATTTTGTGTCCAGATCTTGAGGCGTCAGGATACAAGAGCCCTACGAAGCTTGAGGCTTTAATTAAAAAGAATCAGTTTCTTGATGTGTCATATAGTGATGCTGAAATAATTAAGTTCTGTTTCGCGAAACTGCCAAGCAACTATCAGCAAGCTCTGGTAGGAAAGTACGGATCGAATATTGAAACATTCAAAAGCCTTCTGCGCGAGTTGGAGCTAATTTTTCAAAAAGAAGTGGCACATTATCGAAGGAAAGGGCAATATAACCATTATAATGGCGACTTTTGTGGAGCACCGCACAACAAAAATAACATTAATGACAGGAGGAATGAACGTGATGGAACATCCTGGAGGCAGGACTATGGGAGACAAAATTCAGGACGGCAGAGTAACTTGCAGAGACAAAACGGTACCCGCCAGTACGACACGAGCTGGAGGCGCAGAGATTCAGATCAACAGCAAGATGAGTCAATTGAAATACGTGGTCCTAACCCGAGTCCCAATCACCGAAACCGAAATGGAGGGCGAGATTGAAGCCAGTAGTTGTGAGCATGCTCCAGTGACGCGTAGGCCGTAGTTGGGAATACATATAGTATTTTCTTTATCTTAATGACTCTATAGTTACACATACCCGAGTATTAACAATTGGCCCATAGGTTAAGTCACTATTCTTTAAAGTAAGCATTAATTATAAAGTCTCTCAGCAGACTATAATAATTTTGTATCGTATTAGTGTAACAGTTCTATTCATGTAAATATTTTTATTAATTTTTTTTATTGAATGTACAAAATACGATCTTTACGAACTGTGAATGCTGTTTTTGTAAAAAAGTTTTGGGGAGGTACTGGTAACAGCGAGTGACTGCTGGACGTGAACTGAAGCTACAAGGTGGTCGATGTGGAGTAAACGGCGGCTGATCCACAGGGAAACGCCTGAGGGAGGCGGCTGTCAGTCACGACACATCTCCCCTCTCCTCGACAGCTCAGAGGCGAGTACCGCCTACCTAATCTGTGCAGTGAAAGTAAGGCAGTGGCTCACCTGGCGGACAGCTCTTAGACAGCTGAGGCAGGACACAACCCCGGAATCCCACCGGGACAGGCGACCCCGTTGGCGACTAGCCGAGGAGACAGCACGGCGCCGCTCAGCGGTGATGCAGAAAAGGGGATTCCACTGCAGAAGAGGTGCGGGACAACGAGGGCGTACTCTTAACAGTGGCGGCACGAAGCATTGTAGAGATCTCTTGAGCCGCACTTATGACGGACGCGTTTACAGTTCCTGCACGAGCACGCATAACTGACTATAATAGGCCGGACTGCATGCCCAAAGCAGTTCTGTGCTGGATATTGCTGGACTGTAGTTTGCTGTGATTATCTCCTCTCCTACAGAGAGCAGTTCCGAGCAATCAGCCACATTGATCGATCTGCTATCCTTGTTTCAACATCCATCAGATGACTCCACGATTGTTGGAGTCACTCTGAGAGTAGTATCCTGTATTGCAATTTTTCGGTCTAGATAAGACCGAGTGTTACTGTCTTCAGACAGCCAACTACCTGTCCTATGGCTCTGTCCCTTGTGAGTGAGTACACTCCTTATTTTACCAACTAGCAGGGTCCACCATCATTTCCTTCCGTTACTGTTGTGCGCATAATTAATTAGCTGGTAGATAAGGAGGGGTTCGAGGGCATGTCTCGTTCTCATGCAAGATTCGTCTGAATTAAAGAGGTATAAACTCTTCTCCACACCTCGCATAGTGACGTTAGATAATACTTGCTGTACAAATCTGATTGTTCGTGAATCAGTTAACAAATATGATTTTTTTTGACGAATGTTAACTTCAATTGTCAGTTGCTTTTGAAAAGACTTAAATTGCAATACAATTTTGCTAAAAGAATCAGGGCTAATAATTCACCACAATCAGTACCGCCTCCCTGTCCAGATCATATGTTTTTCAAAGAAGTTGGGTTTTCTTTAATGTTCTCGTTTATCAGCCAAAAGAATTTCATGTGTATTTCAAAGAATTATGGCCAGCGTTGCACACTGCTGAGCCTACAGCTGGCATATTTTGTTTTTTTCATGAGAGACCAGAATATATCGCGTTCACCCGTTGCTGCTCTAGAGGTAAGGCAATTCAATTTATTGTTATGTGCACAGGGCCAGAGGATTCAGTGCCTAAGGGGCTGGATGTACTTTGCAGTGTCTCTATTCATTTTATTGATATTGGGAGTTAGCATTGCCCAAACAGTTCGTATAAAGTTTTGCTAACAAGAGTAAGCACGCCACTTACAGTTACAACACGCAACACGACAATTCGAGTTAAGCATCCATTCCCAAGTTCAGATATGCATTCAAAAAATTTATTTAAAGAAAGTTATTACTTGTTACGTGCAGAGTTCTTTCAACATAATCGTAAGGATTCTTTTTTTAAAGAACGTTACATCCTTTCATTAGGTTGTAATTTAATTTGTTTATAATTTTTTTTCTTTGATTATGTTAAGAATATAAGTGGAAGCTTGTCCTTATGTTCTATTACGGTTTTCTTGGTGCATTGTTAGTGATAGCAGATTGTATCGTTGGGACGATTAGCTGAATACAGTTATCAGTATCTTGTGTAGTATTAATAGCTATCGTGTTTAGTTTTTTCCTTAAAAATTCTCTTCTGAATTTCTCTCTATTTAAGCTTTCCTATTGTGGTTGTCATTTCTGACGTGACTGATAACCGTTGTTTTTACGAAAACGGGATCGCCGGAGACGCTGTCACCTATTTCTATTTCGCTACAGTGACTAGCAATTTGCAGTGTACAAATTATGTGATCAGCTGTGAAAGTTCTAGTGTGATTGATGAAACTAGGTGAATTACTTTCTAGGATGATCAAATTGTCGTTTAGTGCTGCAATGAGGAGATCGTCGTTTTTGTTGTTGGTTTTGTCACCAAGAACAGTGGATCTGGCATTAACTATCGGTAGAGCCTCAGTAGGATAGTTGCGTAGAAGATTGGTTTCCTGTATTTTCCTAACATTGTTAGAACAATGGCCTGGTGGA
This sequence comes from Schistocerca cancellata, assembly GCF_023864275.1. Taxonomy (NCBI): domain Eukaryota; kingdom Metazoa; phylum Arthropoda; class Insecta; order Orthoptera; family Acrididae; genus Schistocerca; species Schistocerca cancellata. The sequence continues at coordinate 487,322,081 of NC_064628.1, forward strand.
CTTTTTCTGATAAATCAAGTCTTCTAGCCGCCAGTTATTTCGTATGAAAGATGGCGATCCCTCCTTGCGAATAACTTCCTCCGTCTGTTTTGGGTTTGTCTAATCTGTGGCATACATGAGCGAGAAGGCTTATGTCGTTGTCGAAGCTTTTGGTTTCGGCAGTTCCAACAATTGTAATGTTTTGTTCTCGTATCAGTTTTTCTAGAAGCTCTTTTTTACCACAGAAACCATTTGCGTTGACAAAGCATATAGCTGCAGTGTCTTTTCTGGAGGTGAATGTGAAAGATTACCGAATTTATAGAGTGTAACAATAGGTTACACTCAGGCAGGTGAGTCTGGTGGCTTGCTGACGCAGATGTGTATGTTGTTCCAGGCGTGCGTAATTTCCATACCCCTCCGCAGGAACTTTCTGGAAGCCGTTTTTATCGTTTCAGTAATGAGGGATCTACGTTCCACGAGAATGCTGAGTAGTGCAGGGGTGAATGCTCGCAGGTTTTCGGTTTGTGAGCATTCCTGTACGGAGTAAGTTCCTGCATGGAGTAAGTTGGTTCATAAATGCACATGTCTGTGTTCTGTCGGCGAAGATGGGTCGCTTCGGCCTTACTGAACAATTTGGATCGGTAACGCGATGTAGATGCAATGGCAAGGAAAGCGTTTCTGAAGAAGAGAAATTTGTTAACATCGAGTATAGATTTAAATGTCAGGAAGTTGTTTCTGAAAGTATTTGTATGGAGTGTAGTCATGTATGGAAGTGAAACGTGGACGATAAGTAGTTTAGACAAGAAGAGAGTAGAAGCTTTAGAAATGTGGTGCTACAGAAGAATGCTGAAGATTAGATGGGTAGATCACATAACTAACGGTTCAAATGGCTCTGAGCACTATGGGACTTAACATCTGAGGTCATCAGTCCCCTAGAACTTAGAACAACTTAAGCCTAACTAACCTAAGGACATCACACACACCCATGCCCGAGGCAGAATTCAAACCTGTGACCGTAGCGGTCGCGCGGGTCCGGACTGAAGCGCCTAGAACCGTTCGGCCACACCGGCCGGCCACATAGCTAATGAGGAAGTACTGAATGGAATTGGGGAGAAGAGAAATTTGTGGCAAAACTTGACTAGAAGAAGAGATCGGTTGGTAGGGCATATTTTGAGGCGTCAAGGGATCACCAATTTAGTATTGGAGGGCAGCGTGGAGGGTAAAAATAGTAGAGGGAGACCAAGAGATGAATACACTAAACAGATTTAAAAGGATGTAGGTTGCAGTAGGTAGTGGGAGATGAAGAAGCTTGCTCAGGATAGAGTAGCATGGAAAGCTGCGTCAAACCAGTCTCTGGACTGAAGACCACAATAACAACAACAAGGCGATGAGTACCATAGCAATTGCTGCATTTAGGTACTTCCTTTTTAGAATCTAGTTTGCAGTTGAAAATTATGTGGGGTCCACTACATGTCTTACATTTGCGACAGTTTTCGGATGTGTGCTGAAAATTTTTGAAGTTTTTCCATTGTGTGGGTTGTGGAGGTAGTGCGTTCAATCTTACGCAGTATACCATGCATCCTGAAATGGTGGGCAAGAAGTTTGTCTATGGTTTCCTAGTGAGCAGAGAAGAAACGTATTTTTTTGATTCGTCGTTTTGTGTTTTGCGAGCAATTGCGAGTTGATTTGTAGAATTGGTATCCCTGCATATTTGTTCCTTTTCAGTTTCCTCATTGGCGACTTTGTGATCAAAATTAGTGATGGCGACACTAGGGAAGTGTCCATGTGGTTTCCGATCTTATTGCGTGAGTTTTCTGTGTTGATTGTTGCTTCCGGTTTGCAAGTGGTACCAGTTACTTTTTGTGTTCGGTTCCAAAGCCAATTTGGTAAATGGTGAGTGTGACACTGATCCTTCCGAAATTCTGTCAGTCACAAACTGTGCAAGGTTGAATTGTTATGTTGTATGAAAAAACTTAGTGGTTTCCTTGGAGTCCAGATTTTCAGCGACAATTCTAGGTCGCGTATTCATATCAATCTGTAATGGGTTCTCACAAGGTACTGTGGACGCAGTGGAGTTTCGTCTCGAGTTACGCCTGGTGCGTATCTTTTGAAAACCTTCGTCGTCATTTGTCTCAAGATATTCCGTTTCATGAGGAGAATTGTTGGTTTTACAATAAGTGCCGGGCGGAGAGCGAACTTAGATTGTTGACTTTGCTGAGATTGTTGGGGATCGGTTGCTGACTGTTAAGACTCGGCTGGGTGTGGTCGTGTCGGATTTGGCGTTTTTGTCAGGTCTTTTGTTTGCTGTGTAGAACGTTCAGTCTGCATTGTGGAGATGGGATGATTCACTCGCCTGGTAAACCCACTTGCATTGTCTTGTTCTCATCCTGAACTCTGTGACGTAGCCTTGGCAGACGCACGCCGACTGTCCTCAGACCGGGCCCTGGCCTGCGCTGCACGCCAGTTATGCGTCTCCAAGTGTGACTGTCCAGATTACCAAGCCTACCTCTAGTTCACCCTAGCACAATTAGTTTGTTTTATTTTAGAGAGCGGCAACAGCGTGGATGTGTAATGAACGAGAGCTACCGTTCAGTAATACATCATTCATCAAAACCAGAAAATGTATATGTAAGTGGCACTTTTATTGGAGCGAATGCGAGAGCCTAAAAACTTTTGCAACCTAGCACTAGAATACCTGTTTTTTTGCAATTAAGAAAACTGAAGACGATAACTCGATGGAAAGGAAAAATATAAACATAACGATAGAAATAGTTTAGAATATGTGCGGTTTCTTGGAAAGAATTTTCTAAAGTGAGTTATTGATGTTTTTGGAACGGATAGTTTGCTATCAGTGCGCACTAGCTTAGAATATGTGTGGTTTCTTGTAAAGAATTTTCTAAAGTGAGTTACTGATGCTTTCAGAAGGGATAGTTTGCTATCAATACGCACTATCAGTTTTAACACATAACAGTGAAACATAGATTAAAGGCCGATACCGTCACAAACTATGGGTTTTCAATGGGCGGTGGAGATAAGCAGCCAACGGCCTTGCCGCAGTGGTAACACCGGTTCCCGTCAGATCACCGAAGTTAAGCGCTGTCGGGCTGGCTAGCACTTGGATGGGTGACCATCCGGTCTGCCGAGCGCTGTTGGCAAGCGGGGTGCACTCAGCCCTTGTGAGGCAAACTGAGGAGCTACTTGATTGAGAAGCAGCGGTTCCGGTCTCGGAAACTGACATACAGCCGGGAGAGCGGTGTGCCGAGCACATGCCCTTCCACATCCGCAGGCAGTGACGCCTATGGGCTGAGAATGTGACGGCGGCCGGTCGGTACCTTTAGGCTTTCACGGCCTGTTAGGGAGGAGTTTAGTTTAGTTTTTAGTCGAGGTAAGCATTGTGGAAATTAGTAACAGAGATAGGAAAACAAACTACGGATCAGAGAACAGACTGTAGAAGAAGACGTAATTGTGACAATAAGAAAATGGTATTGGGGTGAGAGCAGGATATGTGACTAGGCTAACGGATGACGGACGGCCATTTATACTGGGTGTTTCACAATTCCTGCTTTTAGGGGCTGTAGAGGAGATTCAGTACTACAGAAAAAGTTTTGATAAGGAATTCATTTCCTGAAACGTACCTTACGGGTATAAAATAAGCTTTAGTGTTGGATCACAGGCTTCAAGGTAATAAGTTTATATCGATATGTAACGGATAAGCTGGTGTCGGTGCTTGAACTTTGGCGCTCCACGAGAGGGTGCTTTTGCTGACAGTCGCTGATAAGATGCCGCGCAAGGCGAAAAGGAATGATGGGCTCGGGCTGTCCAGAGGGACGACAGTCTCCTAGCAGTGAAAACTCGTAAAGATGACCCAGGACAGTGGAGGGTGTCGATTTCTCTAGGTGGCAGCATTTACTGTTTCGAGGTGCCTATGTGGTGAGTGACCGCGTGTAAAGTCGTCGCTTCCTTCGACTATCTCCATGGCCGATGTCGAATATTCGATGTGGTGGGGTACTTTGCTGAGGTTTACCTTCTCCGAGGCTCTGTGGCATTTATCAGCTTCGTCTATAACGGATATTAATGATGAGCTAGTATATTTCACCTTAACGGGGGGCATTAAGTGAATAAACTTAATGCTGAGATTCGATACTGAAAGTGCTTGCTGCCTCATTATTTAAGCGTCCCTTGTTTAAAATTTCAAAAAATGAGTGCCAGTACTAGCTTCAGTGTGTTTTGGTTGCTTGCGGTAACTGTAAATACTCAATGTCTGGACAGCGCCGTACATTAAGCTCGTAATCCTTTGTCTGACCGCTACGGTCGCAGTTTCGAATCCTGCCTAGGGCATGGATGTGTGTGATGTCCTTAGGTTAGTTAGGTTTAAGTAGTTCTAAGTTCAAGGGGACTGATAACCTAAGATGTTGAGTCCCATAGTGCTCAGAGCCATTTGAACCATTTGAACCTTTGTCCGACGGCTCGGATTATTTGATAGATACATTTACCTTCTTAAATAGTAAATGAAAAGGGGGCAGAACTGATCCCTTATTTTAGATTGTATGCATTTATTTATGATGCTGTTTTATGTATGTCAATGTTGTTACCTTTCTGTTTCACAGCTCTAAAGCCTAATTGTATTCCACCCAAGGTGGGGACGGCCTCTGGCTCACGATGCCGAATGTAAATAGGAGTTTCTGATTAGATTTTGCGCTTACTGGAGACTCTGGATGATCTAGCATTGCTGGTGTTTTAAAATAATTTTTACGAATTTAAATAATTCCTTGTATTGTTCTTGATCGGCACATTTATAATATTTTGGTTTTGGAGGCGCCACAGTGCAGTAATTGTATTACTTTAATAAAGATCCTCAGGTTACCGGATGTGTGCTTCATGTAAATTGAAATAAAATTGTTTAATTTTGGGTCTGGGCCCCGGATTCCCAAAGAAATCGTGTGCTGCAATTATTTCAGCTATAGCTGCTAAGCAACACGAAACGAAGAAAAAGAGGAAATAAGAAGACTGGCTGAAAAAAGAAGCGACTTGCTAATTTCCTGACTAGACTCAGAACCACGGAGACAAAAGAAATCATAAACTATTTTCTTGCGAATCCTGCATCTTACGACGAATTATTAATGTTTATACGACATAAAAGAGAAGCACAAATCGTTAACGGAACACGCGATAGCAGTCGGCGAGAGATTAGGTGTAAATAAGATTTCTGGCGACAGGCCGGTCGTTCGAATGCTTGAAGTTTACTTTTGTAGTATCACAACAAAAAAAAAAGAATTAGCAAAAATGTTTCTGAAACCTGTGAAGGAGTTATATCCGTCCTGCAATAATATATATTCGGATATTTAAAGTTTGTTTTACGTTTCGTGGTAATACGCCGGGGGCTGCCTGTATTTCGCAATGATTGCATATATATCGCGAGTTCTACTATGCCTACAAATTAATAAATAAGGCAATGCCATAGTGAAACCTCGAACGACCAGCGTTAAGGGTTAAAATACGACTACTAGTGGATAGTTCTATTACACTGTTTTGTGTTAGGGAACTAGTTGAAAAATTGAATCTGAGAGATGTTATGCTCAAAGACAAACTGGAGACATACACAGTGCACAGTAACGCTGTGGCCGGCCAGAGTGGCCGAGCGGTTCTAGGCGCTACAGTCTGGAACCGCGCGACCACTACGATCGCAGTTTCGAATCCTGCCTCGGGCATGGAAGTGTGTGATGTCCTTAGGTTAGTTAGGTTTAAGTAGTTCTAAGTTCTAGGGGACTGATGACCTCAGAAGTTAAGTCCCATAGTGCTCAGAGCCATTTTTGGTAACGCTGTGTGGCGAAGTTCGTGAAGCTCTGGCGACATCTGAAAGGTGAATATCGTCAACCGTCAATGCTCGACCTTACACGATCAGATTGTATAGACTCTATTGAGAATATTTTTGTGACCATCAATGCTGTTGCTCATTATTTCTGTTATTGACAATATGTCAGTCGCGCCCTCCGGCTGGTAATATACTGCCGAACTGACAATATTATTGAACGTGTGATGCGCCTTAACTTACAGGGTTATTACAAATGATTGAAGCGATTTCACAGCTCTACAATAACTTTATTATTTGAGATATTTTCACAATGCTTTGCACACACATACAAAAACTCAAAAAGTTTTTTTACGCATTCACAAATGTTCGATATGTGCCCCTTTAGTGAATCGGCAGACATCAAGCCGATAATCAAGTTCCTCCCACACTCGGCGCAGCATGTCCCCATCAATGAGTTCGAAAGCATCGTTGATGCGAGCTCGCAGTTCTGGCACGTTTCTTGGTAGAGGAGGTTTAAACACTGAATCTTTCACATAACCCCACAGAAAGAAATCGCATGGGGTTAAATCGGGAGAGCGTGGAGGCCATGACATGAATTGCTGATCATGATCTCCACCACGACCGATCCATCGGTTTTCCAATCTCCTGTTTAAGAAATGCCGAACATCATGATGGAAGTGCGGTGGAGCACCATCCTGTTGAAAGATGAAGTCGGCGCTGTCGGTCTCCAGTTGTGGCATGAGCCAATTTTCCAGCATGTCCAGATACACGTGTCCTGTAACGTTTTTTTCGCAGAAGAAAAAGGGGCCGTAAACTTTAAACCCTTGAGATTGCACAAAACACGTTAACTTTTGGTGTATTGCGAATTTGCTGCACGAATGCGTGAGGATTCTCTACCGCCCAGGTTCGCACATTGTGTCTGTTCACTTCACCATTAAGAAAAAATGTTGCTTCATCACTGAAAACAAGTTTCGCATTGAACGCATCCCCTTCCATGAGCTGTTGCAACCGCGCCGGAAATTCAAAGCGTTTGACTTTGTCATCGGGTGTCAGGGCTTGTAGCAATTGTCAGCGGCAAGGCTTCTGCTTTAGCCTTTTCTGTAAGATTTTCCAAACCGTCGACTGTGATACGTTTATCTCCCTGCTTGATTTATTCGTCGACTTCCGCGGGCTACGCGTGAAACTTGCCCGCACGCGTTTAACCGTTTCTTCGCTCACTGCAGGTCGACCCGTTGATTTCCCCCTACAGAGGCATCCAGAAGCTTTAAACTGCGCATACCATCGCCGAATGGAGTTAGCAGTTGGTGGATCTTTGTTGAACTTCGTCCTGAAGTGTCGTTGCACTGTTATGACTGTCTGATGTGAGTGCATTTCAAGCACGACATACGCTTTCTCGGCTCCTGTCGCCATTTTGTCTCACTGCGCTCTAGAGCGCTCTGGCGGCAGAAACCTGAAGTGCGGCTTCAGCCGAACAAAACTTTTATGAGTTTTTCTACGTATCTGTAGTGTGTCGTGACCATATGTCAATGAATGGAGCTACAGTGAATTTATGAAATCGCTTCAATCATTTGTAATAGCCCTGTATATGTAAAGCAGAGCAATGTTGGCAGCGGTGAGATAAGACAGGTACACGAGACGCTCTGTCGACAGTGATTTTTCACTGACTAATGACTGCACTGCTAACTAAACCTCGTGATGTGCAATGTATCCGCGAAAACGGCGGTCAACAACTTGCGGCATAACTATTCATAACGCCCACTTTGTTCAAGGCTATTAAAGCTAATCTCTGCGAGCAAACTCAAGACAGAAATCAGCGCCAAATGCAAACTGAAATTTCTCGCTTTCTGTGGTTACATGAAACTACCATCACCATGGCTTCAGGAGTTGACGCGTTACAGGTTATATGGGACCACAGGCACTGCATGCAGAAATAAAGTATACCTTTTAGAAGTAGGGAAACATTTATTGCATACATAACTCCACCGATTGCTAGCTGCTTTGTCTGAAACAGGGTAGATACCACTCAGTTCAGAGTCACTGGAACTTCCATGGTGAGTGGGCAGCTGGAAGCAGTAATAAGTTCCGTAACATAAGAGCCGTAACATTATCTTCGAGAGAACCTTCGCTATTCCACAATTACTTGCTTCGAATGCATCACAACAGCCCCGTATACTTCGGTGACATTTTCCAGAGCCTGGATAGTCCGTTTCTGTACTTCACTCATAGTGAACGTTTTACTTTCGCGAGCAACTTTCGCGAACACAGATAAGTTCAGTTGCAAAAAAAATGTTGAAATGTGTGTGAAGTCGCATGGGACTTAACTGCTAAGGTCATGAGTCCCTAAGCTTACACACTACTTAACCTAATTATCCTAAGGACAAACACGCACACCGATGCCCGAGGGAGAACTCGAACCTCCACCGGGACCAGCCGCATAGAGTTCAGTTGCGTTAAAGGGTCAGTGCTAAGAAGGTAGTCTTATCATTATGTCCGTATTTGTAAACGTCGATAACGTACTTCGCGAACTGCGGCTTATGAAGCGACACAAGTACTAATAATTCTACTTTTTTCAGTGTATCATCCACAGTAACTTAGTCTCATTACAGCTGAATAATGTGTTTCTTTCGAGAGGACGTGTGTGAAATTTTATCCTTTAAAATTGAGTGGTATGGAGCATTGTCGAGAATAACAACCGATGGAGTTTCTAAACTTTGTGACAACGTATTTTCAAATCAATTTAAAAATGTTTCGTGATTCATTTCCATATGCGTTTTCTTCAACCTGAAAAGCAGCTGACATCCGGGAATTAGGTACCAGCATGTAGAAGAGTAACTGTACCACCTTTGCCACTGGGGAGAGCCACACCTCTTTTGTCGTCACTCCGACGTTTAGTAACAGTATGTCCTGCATTCACCCATGTTTCATCGATCCAACTATGTTCTCGAAATTTATGTCTTTTATGTCACGCAAAAATCATCATCGCCATGCGTCTATGTCTCCTCATTCCATCAACATTTTTAAAGCATCATGTATTTTTATATTTAAAACTGAGATATTGCAAAACCAGCAGCAACGATCATTTGCTGCCTTCCAAAAATCGAGCTCAAGCATGTCGTGCGACGCTTATCTAATGCAAACCTATCTCTATTATGGTAATAGCTGTATACATGACGCTGAATCGCTTATTGTGCGAAATGATCGAGATTTGTTACGCCTTTTTGAATACTTCTCTTCCCGCCCGGCATATGAACACAGGAGGGTCCTGCTTCACTTCTTTCCTAATCATATTTTTCTTCATCAACATGAAGTAAAGTCGATTCTATAACCTTAACCGTGGCTGGGTTTCGTGCGACTACTTTGGAAACCGGTAAGAGAGGTCCTCCATTTTCTGCCCCCCTCTCAAAGTGTTCCTGCACATTCCACTCGAGTTGTCGCGACTGTAACTTGAACGAAATTTCTTGCCCGATTTTCGTTACCGATGTGTTTGCAACCAGAATCTTGGGTCTATCCCTCTTCTTCCACATTTCATCATTTATCACAGCAGGAACGACACACGCACAACGATACTATCAATGTACGCACGTTTCATAAACAGCGATGGAAGTTAACTGACCATTTGTTGTAGTAGTTCAGCAACGGCGAACAGTTCGGGCGTGACGTTGAGTGTTCTGATTGGAGGAACGCAGCTTTAGCACGTGGAGTGTCAGTTGTCAAGTAATTTTAGTTAGACAATAGTAGCCTGTTTATTCCATTTAGAATAGTTGAGAGTTCGATTCCAAGAGATAAGAACAGCCCGGGACTGTGACTGGACTTACGTGTAGTTCTGAAGGTAGGGGATGAGGTAGTGACGGAAGTGAAGCGATGAGGACGAGTTGTGATTCGTGCACAAGTATCTCAGTCGGTGGAACACTTGCTGCGAAAGGCAAAAGCCCCAGGTTCAAGTTCTGGTCCGGCATACAGACTTAATCTGCCAGAAAACGTCATACAGTTGGTTTAAATACACACTTATCACTGTTCAACACAACGGAGGAAGGATCGTATCGAGGACTGTAATGAGGATTTTTGAAATTACCTGACCCTCTTCCTTGAATATATAATTTAATACTACTGTTATATGAGTAAGAACCGTCGTTAACATCAAAGTGAAAGAGTTGTAACATCTAGATATCACCACCAATCTAAAATGAACTGCTTACAACGTAATGGTAAGTTGGGAACTTCGGTTACCACAACGTTTCTGGACAAATTTGTCAATATATTCTTGCAGCGTTGGGTAGAAATGATAATCCATGGTTTCGACGAATTCCTACGTCATAGCAGTCCAGAGTTGTCGGTCGTAGCTAATCTTGTTTTTGATATTTTACGTGTAACAGCCAATACATTGAACTGCATGTTTATCTGGAGTCATAATTTTACATGTTATATGTTACTCTTGACGCAAGCTAGTACGTTGAATGCAAAGCAAGACGGCCTTCGCGTTTTCGAGCAAACAAGTGACACTTTGTTCCTGGGTTCGATTCCCGGCGGGGTCAGGGATTTTGTCTGCCTCGTGATGACTGGGTGTGGTGTGATGTCCTTAGGTTAGTTAGGTTTAAGTAGTTCTAAGTTCTAGGGGACTGATGACCATTGATGTTAAGTCCCATAGTGCTCAGAGCCATTAGAACCAAGTGACACTTTGGGAACACTATAGCAACCAGCTTTAGAACCAATAAGAATTTCCGTGTGGCCCTGTTCTATGATCTGTGCAGTCCATAATTCCCGAGCGACAAGAGCTTCAACATAGAACAGCAGGAGTAAAGGAACTGGACACTAAGACGTTTACGTGTATACCCAGTTACTTGAGAGTTTTCTTCGTCTCGTGATATATGTGTAATCGAGGAATACAGACTTCAACGTACACTGAAGAGGCAAAGAAACTGGTTCACCTGCCTAATACCGTGTAGGGCCAAGTAGAGCACTCAGAAGTGCCGCAACATGATGGAGCATGGATTCGACTTATGTCTGAAGTAGTTCTGGAGGGAACTGACACCATGATTCCTCTTCTGAACAGCACGTTGCAAGGTATCCATGATATGCTCAATAACGTTCATGTCTGAGGAGTTTGGTGGTCAGCGGAAGTGTTTAAAGTCAAAAGAGTGTTCCTCAAGCCACTCTGTAGCAATTTTCGACGTGTGGGGTGTCGCATTGTCCTGCTGGAATTGCCCAAGTCCGTCGGAATGCACAATGGACATCAATGGATGCAGGTGATCAGACAGAATGCTTATGAACGTATCACATGTCAAAGTCATATCTAGACGTATCAGGGGTCCCATATCATTCCAGATGTATACGCCCCACGCCATTACAGAACCTTCACCAGCTTGAACAACCCCCTGCTGGTATGCATGGTCCATGGATTCATGAGGTTGTTTCCATACGCGTACACGTCCACCCGTTCGATACAATTTGAAACGAGACTTGTCCGACCAGGCAACATGTATCCAATTATCAACAGTCGGTGTTGATGGGCCGAGGCAAGTCGTAAAGCTTTGTGTCGTGCAGCCATCAAGGGTACAGGAGTGGGCCATCGGCTGTGAAAGCCCATATCGATGATACTTCGTTGAATGGTTTTCACGTTGATACATGTTGATGGCCCAGGATTGAAATCTGCAGCAATTTGCGGAAGGGTTGCACGTCTGTCACGCTGAACGTTTCTCTTCAGTCATCGTTGGTCCCGTTCTTGCAGGATCTTTTTCCGGCCATAGCGATGTCGGACTTTTCATGTTTTGCGGATTCCTGATATTCACGGGACTGCTACGGTCGCAGGTTCGAATCCTGCCTCGGGCATGGGTGTGTGTGATGTACTTAGGTTAGTCAGGTTTAATTAGTTCTAAGTTCTAGGGGACTTATGACCTAAGATGTTGAGTCCCATAGTGCTCAGAGCCATTTGAACCATTTTTTTTCCTGATATTCACGGTACACTCGTGAAATGGTCGTATGGGACAGTCCCCACTTCATCGCTGCCTTGGAGATGCTGTATCCCATCGCTCGTGCGTCGACTATAACACGATGTTGAAACTCACTTAAATCTTGGTAACCTGCCATTGTAGCAGCAGTAACCGATCTGACAACTGCGCCAGACCCTTGTTGTCTTATACAGGCGTTGCCGACCGCAGCGCCGTATTCTGCCTGTTTACATAACTCTGTATTTGAATACGCATTCCCATAGAAGTCTCTTTGGCGCTTCAGTGTGAATACGCACTGTATACAGGCCTCATCGTTAATTCCTTTAGTAATGACATAATGTCTCTGAGAACTGGTCTTTGATATCGGTGTGGTAGTTTGAAACACTACCAGTTCATGACCTCCAACAATAACAAAAAAATTGATCGTCTTTAAATACGTTCAGAGCTCCTATGGTACATCATGGTACATCACGTATCATCAGTCACACGATGTATGATGTGTACATGTGAATAGGTGTCATAAAACGTAAACTCTCACGGGAAAGTGGAACAAAGGGATGGGAAAACCACGGAGTCGTGGGTTTGAGTCAGTTTACTGCACAAAGTGACGCTATGATGGCTAAAGTGAGATTTCGTAGCGAAGTATAACCGAACTGAGGAGTAACCTATGATTTTGAAATCTGAGCGCTATTTTCGGTTGTCGGAGGTCATCGTACATTGCCGCTATTGTACGATCACGAGAGACGGATGCAGTTCTCCCGTAACGGAAGCAACACATCACTGAACGTAACATTCTCCTTTTTCCTGCTGAAATTATTGTAATGTACTGTGTGCTGCGAATTGAAGTTGTGCGGCCCCCTTCCACGCACCAGAGCCTAGGACGAAACATTTATCTGGAGGTGCCCTTGTTTGGCCACTGCCGGATAGCCAGGATGTTTGGTAATAATACTAACAGGTGTTTCATCGGCGAAAAGACATGAGAACGGTATGCTTGACCTTTTTCTAATGTTACTGAAATGAAGTTGACAATACATAACCAGTGTCACATTAAAGTTAAAATTTTCGGGATAAATATAGTTATCGACTGTCTTTCAGGTTACTGAGAACCAGCACTTTTAGACACGTCTCATGATTTAGGTTTCGCCAAACAGTACTTTGTAGACCTCGGCATATCTGTGTTCCACATCAGCCGACGTGTCGAACTGCCATTATTTTTCGTTAGGCCTCCACCTGTTCTTATGTTTTCATCGCTACATACCTCTTACACTCAACAGTCTCTGTAATTTGTTTTGCATATTCTATTCTTTGTTTGCCCCTCCCATTTTCCCCTTTATTGCTCCTCCCAGCGTCAAGATAACTAGTCTTCGATCCCATAGCAGGTATTCCACTAATCTGTACTTCTTTTGGCTAGGACTTTCCACAGAGGCTATCCCTCACTTGTTTGTGGGAAGAGACCAAACAGCGAGGTCATCGGTCTCATCAGATTAGGGAAGGACGGAGAAGGAAGTCGGCCGTGCCCTTTCAAAGGAACCATCCCGGCATTTGCCTGGAGCGATTTAGGGAAATCACGGAAAACCTAAATCAGGATGGCCGGACGCGGGATTGAACCGTCGTCCTCTCGAATGCGAGTCCAGTGTGCTAACCACTGCGCCACCTCGCTCGGTATCCCTCACTTATTATTCATAATACTTCTTCATTTCATACTTCATTCTTCCATTTGATAACTGCCTGACAAAAGAAGTAAATCACACAGAGGACATGGTCGGACGTCAATGTAACTTCGTACACGTAGTACACGGGTTGGGTATGTAAATGATTAAGGGTTGTAATTATCTGTGAGAGGCACAACGCCTACCAGAGTGTTTTTGGATTTCTTGTGTTTAGTATTGTGACCAGGCCTAATAGGTATGTAAGGGGCATGAATAGCATTAGATGCCGAGTGATCACTGTGAATGAGATGACCCATACTCGCATGAGACAGCGTTGTCAGAAGCTGACACAGTTTAAAAGGGGCCTCATTATGGGTTCCCATTTGGCCGGCCGATCGGGTCGTGAAATATCCAGGTTTGTGGGGCATTCAGGTGCGACAGTGGCCTGATGTTGGAATGTATGGGAAATTGAGGGAGGCATACTCGTCGTCAAGGTTCGGGTCTACAAAGTCGGACCACCACAAGGGAAGATCGATGCAGTGTGCACCATGCGCACCCCTCCACATCTGTTCCTGCCTTCTGAGAACAAGTAACGGACTCCCAACAAAGTTTTGTGTCATCTCGCACTATTGGTCAGAGTCTAGCAGCAGCCTGACGAGGAAATTACTGTCCCAATCGTAGACTGTCCTTTACACTGCAGTTGGAAAGGTGCCGTGACCAGGAAGGACAGACAGTTGATGAATGGCGTCGCAGTGTGTTCACCTATGAATCTCACTTCTGCACTACTCTGGGTAACCAACGTCGGTGAGTATGGCACCGACGTAGGGAGAGGTCACATTGTTCCAATGCTTTAGAGCTGCACAGTAGTGTCGGTCCTAGTGTCATGGTGTTAGGAGCCATCAAGTATGACTTCAGATGACAACGGTACTCACTGAGGGCACTCTGACAGTACAATAGTACGTCACAACAATCCTGCGTTCTTGTATGTTACCTGTCTTGCGACAGTATCTTGATACCATTTTTCAACAGGGAACATGGCACGTGTCTTTTTGAACTGTTTGCATGATGTTGAAGTGCTCATGGGGCAAGCGTGATCCCCGCATCTCTACCCGATGGGAAACGTGTGGGACCAGGTCGGACGTCAACTTTGTCCCAGTGAAAGCGTCCAAGCTATCAAGGAACATTTGCAGCCTCCCATGCAGTAGGGCCGGGTTCAGTTCCCGGCCGGGTCGCAGATTTTCTCCGCTCGTGGACTGGGTGTTGTGTTGTCCTCATCGTCATTTCAGCCTCATCACCGGCACGCAAGTCGCCCAGTATGGCGGCGACTGAAATAAGACTTGCACTTGGCGGCCGAACTTCCCCGTATGGGCCTCCAGACCAACAATGCCATACGCCCATTACATTTTCCACAGATCTGTAGGCCAGCCTGTGTTAGGAGATACGATGGCTTGATGAGACTCTGCCCAACTAAGTCAGTGCATGCATCCAGGCCAGAGGTGGTGCAACGTCATATTGATAAGTTTCTAATGCTTCTGCTGTGTTCTTCTCCGCACACGCCATACAGAGTGCTCTGTGGTACTCTCAGAAATACAAAGAAAGGAAGATTAGGGCTTAGCGGCCTTAATCGATAAATTAATAAAAACTCAGAATAAAGTCGGATTGTGAGAAAGACAGGGAAAAAAATTCACTTTATCCATGTCAAAGGAACCTACTTGGTATTTGCCATCAGTGAATTAAGGAAACCACAGAAATCATAAATTTAGGTAGCCGTATGGACATTTCAGTTCTACTCATCCCAAATGCGACATCGGTAATAATCGTATACGCAAAGGCATTATTAATCTCAGTTTCCCTGCTCACATTTTCATACGCAGTTTTATCACCATTTGCATTCACACACATCATTTGTTCCTTATCCTTTACACACTGTTCGCAGCTTCTCTTGTCACCGTTTCGGTTTCCTCGTATCCAAAAGTTTGAAGCGCTGCGCTTACGCTACCATCAAAACCCGCAATCCTTCAGCATCAACACCGGGGATGTCGCTTCCACTCCTAGCTCTAGTATTACTGTCGCCAAACCTTCCCCGCCATTGATGCTTCAATTAAACAGAGTTAAAATTTCACCTTCACTATTAATGTTACTATCATCGAAAGAGGGGTTCAGATTTTCATTTTCAAGTGCAGAGAAACATTGGGCAAGTCTTTCAACTGAACGTACCTTTCTTTGTCGTTCTATAGTTTCAGTGACTGTTGGAGGGAAGTATGGAGATTAAAAATCTTAGAGGGAGACCATGAGACGAATACAGTGGACAAATTCGTAAGGATGTAAATTCCTGTAATTATTCGGAGATGAAAAGGCTTGCACAGAATAGAGTCACAGATCATTCTTCGCACTGAAGACCAAAACAAGAACAACAACAACTGTTCGTTTTCTGTTATGGGTGTTGGACGGACTATTTTTTAAAAACGAATGTAAGCTGACCTCCACAACGATGACAATTGACAACTGAGGCTATGCTGTCTTGTACATGAATCGATGCGAAACACAACTATTCAGCAGTTGCGAGGAGTTCTGTCAACAATAGCCTTAAAACCAAACGCAACAATGAACCAAAGGCTACTCTAGCGACAGTAGGGAGAGCTTCTTTTCACCCGAACGAGCTAACGAAGTGACGTCAAAATGACGTAGCCCAGCGTTCGCGAAGTATGTCGGTACGTCGATCGGCGAGTACAGATCGAGTTGACGTGAAAGTTTAGGCTACTCATTGCCATTCGGGTGTAGTCTCACACGGAATCTCCACGAAGGACTGTGTGTTAACCACGCAATAGTTAACATGCGGATAAGTCATAGAGTTTTCTCTTGTATTCTAATTAACTATACGGTGTCTATTCATTCATTCGTGGCAAAATATGCATACGACCTGTCTTGTAATTTTACATGCTTTCCCTAGATGATTAACAGGCGTACTCCAGAAAAGTGCGTATAGAATCGAAAAACGTGTTAATTGGTTTGTTGCAAAGTATTCACCAAAGTCTAATTAAAAAACGAAAGTTGTCACAGACTTCTCTATATTTGCTGCTGGATATATGAAACGACTCATGTCAGCTCATCATTTAGAACATTAATTCCCACGCTGTACCCGCAATTTCAGAATAGAACGAAGATGTTCCGACACCTATTTAAAAAGCTTATTAGAAAAGAAATGTAAATAAATTATAAAACATTTACCTGTACTCTCATGTGAATGCTATTTTTCTGAAAATGTATGTATTGTTTTACTGTTTTCATGAAGAGCAATGTACAGTCTCTAACCACACTCATAATCATGGCTCCATACACACACAACTGTACCAATAGTGTTAATAAAAGTGAAAATAGGATATGGCTACTCACGGCGACAGAACTCTCCGCCACTTTGAAGTCATCTCGGTTTTCTCCCACCACTTCCACGTCAGCTCGATTTATAGTCGCCGATCGATATCCTTTGCGAACGCTGGGCTACGTCATTTTGACATCACTTCCTTGGTTCGTTCGGGTGAAAAGAAGCTCTCCCAGCGACAGTATCGGTGGCTGCAGGTACGTCCACCATGTTTGCAAAGCACTTGCAGTTCCTTCTTTGTGTGAGTCATAAATTTCACGAAAAACACGAGCGCCGATCGAGGTCTCGGCGCTCGCTACCGTTTCGGCGCAGGTCTGAGCCACGTGGCCTATGCGTTGTTCGTTCCCTGCTCGCTCTGTTCTTTAATGCAGTTAATTTATTAAATAAAATATAGTTTCACAGAAATCGCTGGACGTAGTAACTATTGTAAATTACGTGGGAATGATAATCAGGAGCGTCATAAAGTGCAACGACCGTGTATGATGGCGTTCTGAAAAATATGAGTAAGTGTCCGATTTTTTTTTTTTATGTGAAAAAGCCTGTAGTAAAAAATTGCCGACACAGTTAGGCACAAGTCAACAAAGTAGATTAAGTACGGGTATTGCGGAGTACCGTTTGCGTTTGTAGATGTATCTCCAAAGAGAACTCATTCTTAGCTCTTCAGTACACTTTATTATAAAGTTGCACTTTACGGCATTCAGTACTTGCATTTCTCTCAGTGAAATATAAAAAAATTACCACCGAAAAAGTTTTAAAAGCAAGTGGCACTTAGGGGCTAATATAGAATAGCCGGGAAATGCTGAATAGTGTAGTAAAATGCTGATAATTAGGTAAATTTGGGAAAAAATCACATTATGTACTTCGTTTGAACTCTTAAAATAATTACTTATCAGTAACATAAAAAATAAACTGATTCGAGAACAAATCAGTTACGTTTATTAAATTCATAATGAAGACTGAAACCTTTCATTTTTTTATATATGACAGGATATTCCTTTCATATTCATGTATTTGCGTAAGTCACAACTTTGTCTTCGTTCTGCGCAGTCAAGATGTATTCCACACTATCCGACATGCCATCAAGAAATCAGTCACATAACAACAGAACCGACTACATCCATAGCCAAAAATCCAGAATTCCGTAACGATCCACTACTGTGTTACTTAATAATCAACACGATTTTAATTGTTAGTGCACATTTTCAATAATTATTGCATATTTTTGAAAGTGGTGACAGGAAGGGCATGAGTCCACCCCTTAATCTAATCGTGCCAAAATTCTTCGTTCCACCCCGAACCTGCACCAATGAGGGAAAAAGGCACAATCAAAAGAAGTAAAAAAGGTAAACTGCAGATTCTTGAAAACTTACTTCCAAAACCTTTTTTCAAACTACTGTTTTTTCTGCGCCGTAACCCACACTATGTTTGCGACCAACTGGACTCGCTACAGAGCATCACGGAAACATTTTAAAGTAGTGCATCTTAGGCTTGAAAGCACAACTCAACGAATGAGAAATCGCGGTATTCCATAATACCCAACTACCCCCATAAAAAATGTCGTGTGACTAGGGCCTCCCGTCGGGTAGACCGTTCGCCGGGTGCAATTCTTTCGATCTGACGCCACTTCGGCGACTTGCGCGTCGATGGGGATGAAATGACGACGATCAGGACAACACAACACCCAGTCCCTGAGCGGAGAAAATCACCGACTCAACCGGGAATCGAACCCGGGCCCTTACGATTAACATTCTGTCGCGCTGACCACAATTTTTTTTTATTCATTTTGTTCGATACTGCTCGTAGCGTTTGGTCTGGGCGGACGTCACAAGACATCCGTTCAAGTGGATCGTTGATTCTTTGACTCACTTTTTTTTTTATTACAGAGAGTATACAGCCCTCTGACCGAACACACTGAGCTACCGTGCCGGCTACCACTCAGATACCGGGGGCGGACAACTAACCCCATAACAGCCGGAGTTCACCTACTTCTACTAGTTGTGACAAGAGAAGTTGTGGCCTGTAAATGGGTGAGAGTGCGGGGAAGGGAGGTGGGAGAGTTGAAACACTGCTCTGAAAACATCGTCATGCTGGGAGTAAGGCAGCAACGGAAACAATACTTCAGAATGCTTTCAGAACTTACAGTTCGGACAAGCGCTGAGGCGTCCCTTTAGTTACCAATATCCTGGAGCAGCGTACTCGTTCTTGGCTACCGCAATGGACGCGAGCAGAAACTCATTTCGGAACTTTCATGTACTCGACTATTTCTGAAGCGACAACAATTTATATTTCGAATAGTTAGTTGCAGTGCCCAAAATTAGCAATATTTGTCGAGTCATGACACCCCTAAAATTTGGGGCATCTCTCGGAAATTGGAACATCTGGCAACATTATCCCACATGTCATTCGCGAGTGGAATAAAAGAGGGCGAAGTGACAGTGCTACCAAAAGTATCCTCCACCACAGACCGTACGTGGGTTGCAGAGTAATTATCTAAGTGTAGAGAAAGTATACCAACCAGAAGTGATAGCGTAGGAAGAGTGCAGTAGGTACAGCACTCTGAAACGAGCCCCACCTTCCGCCTAGTGACGACTTGCGATCTGCCAGTGGGGACTTGTGCGGCTGTTGCACGCAGCTGTCCAATTAGTATCCGATATTGCTACAGGGCGACCGGCGGCAGCGTGGCGGTAATAAAACACACACGCACACTCGCACTGCGGCTCGCACGGATTGTTCGTGGCGGCCAGCAGCCGAATGAGTTATTGTTTGGGGCGCTCCATCTGTCATCATTAGGCGCGCCTGACGCTCGGCTCCCATCGCAGACGGGGCCGTTCCCTCGCGGTCTGCCGCCGCCGGTCCTGGCGCCACCGTGCGCTGCTTCTGGAATCCATCATTGTTGCCAACAGAGAGTAGCTAAATGACTGCTGAGAATGATGCAATCTGTGGCCAAAACTTCCTTAACATGTATACTGTGCGCTCCTATGAGGTTCCATTTCGATAATATCGTTTCGGTACAACTTCAACGTCCACTCCAGTTATAATCTCCGGGTAAGCTATTAACTCAACTGCAGCACACTCAGGACACAATTTATCTCCCGTATTTGCAGAAATATGGCGAACAGCTTGGAAGGTGTCAATGTTGACACGCTTGCCGGTATCTGTGTTTTGTGTAGTGTTATGTCACAGTTCACTGCCCTCTCACAAAATCATGACGCAATAACATGGAGGAGAGTATTCGGTGCGACCACAGAAGCCGAAGACCCGGGAATATGCAAGGCGTTCGGAAATTCCCGTTACAAACTTCTAGGACTTGTAGAGCGGAGTGAGTAGATAATATTTTGATTAGGAACCTATGTTCAAACATGTTGCAACGCGACCACTTTTACAAAAATTGATTAGGCGTGACTCAGCACATCACTTGTTTTACAGTTCCACTCATTAATAGCCAAAGAAATTGCTTGTGTACTCATTGACGGGTTTTGTTCAACGTGATGCACAACGGGCTCTCCCAATTTGAGTGTGCGGTGTCTCCTTGGAGCACCTGTCATGCCTGCTGTCGGTGGAGGTACCATTTCTCGAAGTCGTTGCGTAAATATGTCTAAATGGATATGCGTTTGAATCGGACATTGTGGAGAACTATCTTGATAAAGTTACCGTGATCTTCGCCAATCAGAAGGTTCATGTCGGTGTACTTTGCAAACGTGTACTCAACCATATTGCTCTAACACTCACAGACACGTGAATGAGGCTCTAACCAGATCAGGGAGTTAGGGTAGACGTCAAATGACATCCGACGATCCAACATAACCACTCCACACCATGACTACAATGTTGCGTACCTACTTAGTAATCATGTTTCCAAACGGCTGTAGTACGGAAACGGTACGTTTCCGGACATGGGTTCCACTTCAAAATATCATGTTCTCACTCCTTTCTACAAGCCCTGGAAGTTTGTAACTGGAATTTCCGAACTCTTTGTACATTTTCTCTATGATGCGGAAGTTACTTGGACAGTACGAGATGCCAGAATTGCTTCTGAAGCAAACTCTCTTTGGCGGACGGCAAGACTGATTGGAACTAACCATGTGTAAGGTAAGCTAGAGATGACTATCAAATTGCTATTATTCTCGTAGAGTCATATAATTTTTAATAACGAATACCTTTTATGGATATTGACAATACAGGAATTGACAGATTACTACTTACCGAAAAGAAGACAGACGCAATTAAACGAGGCTTATTTGTTCCTTCTGCAACTTTTCGTGTCTTCATTACGGTAAGTAGCAATCTGTCGTTTTCTGCCTTGTTGATATTCCTACCCGAAGTTTCCGTTGTTTGATTTTAGGGATACTGATGAGTCTCAAACCATATAGTCTTAAATAATGTGGTATGCGTGTGTACTTGAGTTCCTCGGACACTTTCTTTCGATTCCGCGTCCTCTCCTCCCCCTCCCCCCCCCCCCCCCACCGCATCCAGCGTTTAGTATATTTGTGTGTGTGTGTTTCTTGCCTAACACTTCAATTGCCTAATAAATAGTATACACAACGTCCATTAGTTTTATTAAATGCGGCTAGGGTATTTTTGTGCTCCAGGACAGTAAATATGTAGTCAGTGTTGCAACTCTTTTGTGGATAGAATAGCACGGCACAAAATACTTGACAATGAGGATTTTTGTACTGTTGTTGCGGCCATATGAATGGTTAGTCGCACGGAAGTTTCCATACCTCAATCCAAGCTGTAAAAATAACTTGTAACGCAAATCATGATTACGTTCAGTGAAGATGAAACACGTAAGACGTACAGTATTTTGACTAAGGAAGGAAGGAAGATTAGGTTTAAATGCCCCACCTTTTGAGTGAAATACTGCACTAATTTTCGCTTTTACAATATTATTATCCTGTCTGGGGTATTTATAAGGCAAGCCAAACGAAATAAGAAGCTATCTACTACAAATGTGAAGCCATGTCACATATTTATAGATATCCACGCACAGTCACCAAAAATGAGAAAACATATAGACTCATCGGTAAGAATGAGCCATACGCTAGGCAGCCTCGTGATTCGCATCTTTTTGAGCTTCAAAACAACTGTCGTTAAGGACAGTGACGTGCAGGCTGAGGCAATCATCTTAATGAGCAACTAGAGCGAAGTTTCTCCCTTGTAGAGGGTGAATGACTACTCTTCACAGACAGCCGCTTGCTAACCGACTTTAGCTTAAGCCTCCCGACACGCAGGGTCGTTTGGGTTGGACTTGCATAGATCAGTTCCATAATAAAAACACTTCGTTCATAATGGATAGTATCCGAGCACAGCAGCTAATTATTTAATACTCGATCTTCCATCTTTCTGAGTTTTGAAACTCTATGTTGTCTTGAGAACATTCTACAAGTTTTAAAGAAGGACCCCCAGTGTGCTTGTATGCAGGACTCACCGAATGAATTAGTTTCTCTTCGCTTGATATGTCGAACAGTCATGTGCAGATAAATGATGATTACCCATAAATCACGGATAAAGTCTGTTAATGTCACAAACAGTACTTTACAGCCTTAGTTTCTAATTGCACTAAAGCTAAGATATTCACATATAGACGAACGTAAATGTTTATTTACACTCTTACAAACAAGTTTCGCTCGGCCTTAATGATCTAATATTTACGGCAGCAGAGAATGCTACGACTTTCCGTCGAATTTCCATCGCCTAATATGTTTGGCGCTTTGCTATTGACTGGCACTCTGTTATAAATAGGCTATAAGATTGATTGCGCTTAAGGTTGCCATATCTGTCTGAGATGGGGGTGTAGAAATGAAGTGAAAAATTCATTTAATATAATGACCTTCTGTTTAGAACACAATTACATGGAACTTGTGGCAGAAGTAGCTGGTACACCACATTTTTCGGAAGATTTCACCTTTTTCAGCAAGTATTTTTTTCTCTTTTTTCGTATTTATAAAACTTCATGCAAGTCAGCTTGTAGTTAAACTGACATTGTAAGAGTGATTCGATAGTCCATGGCAGCAGTTGATTTCTTTCATCAGTGCACTCGGCCCACAACAGTGAAAATACTCTTTCCACAGTGCGTTGTGTGTGGGGGAAGAGAAAAAAAATACACGCATAATTTTAGCAGTTGGCATTTGCGTTCAGGATTTTCGGTTTCCTTGAGAAAGTAAATCCACCTTCCTTCCACGGAGTCTTTAGACTTCGAGTCTTCCAAGTCACGCTTAGTTACTAAAAAACACTTCAGATAACATATATTCCTGAAAGTAATTGTCACGTGAAATCTTCAAACAGTTTTTAGTCAGGTACGTACTGGGGTTTTTAAATCATCACTCA
Organism: Schistocerca cancellata; assembly: GCF_023864275.1. Taxonomy (NCBI): domain Eukaryota; kingdom Metazoa; phylum Arthropoda; class Insecta; order Orthoptera; family Acrididae; genus Schistocerca; species Schistocerca cancellata. The sequence continues at coordinate 487,345,172 of NC_064628.1, forward strand.
ATCTGGCGTTTCAGATATTGACATCTAGTCAAATAATTGATATTTATTAAAAGAACTGACCCATTTCTCTAAGTAATCAAACGCTAGGTATACAAAGCCAATGTCTCTTCCTCAAATTTCGAAATCAAATTAATTATTTCTTAGTTAGGATTCACATTCTTTAATTTGTTCAGATTCATCTCGGTTTACATACCAATAAAACTGACGGTTCAAAATGGTTCAAATGGCTCTGAGCAATATGGGACTTAACTTCTGAGGTCATCAGTCCCCTAGAACCTAGAACTACTCAAACCTAACTAACGTAAGGACATCACACACATCCATGCCCGAGGCACGATTCGAAGCTGCGACCGTAGCGGTCGCGCGGTTCCACACTGTAGCGCCTAGAACCGCTCGGCCACTCTGACCGGCAAAACTGACGGTCTTCCTTTCATTCAGGCATCTTTGAGTATCGATTAACATATTTATTATTTCAGTTTAGAGACTTCATTCTTGAAACCGAGTCAATCGTGAGTGCAGAAACATGAAGTAAAATTTTCTGATCGGACTACTGAAAAAATCTGATACTTTTCTAATGGAATCAAAAATGGTTCAAATGGCTCTGAGCACTATGGGACTTAACAGCTGTGGTCATCAGTCCCCTAGAACTTAGAACTACTTAAACCTAACTAACCTAAGGACATCACACACATCCATGCCCGAGGCAGGATTCGAACCTGCGACCGCAGCAGGTTCCGGACTGCGCGCCTAGAACCGCGAGACCACCGCGGCCGGCTAATGGAATCCAAAGCTTACGAATTATCTCAGCTACGGGCATTAACTAGAGCCTTCTTGTTTTTGAGAGAGATAGAAGAGTCTGATTAGTGATATCAACTATCAACGTTTAAGCAGAACTATTTCAGCTTCTATCCTTAACGTGTATATTGAAAAATAATTAAATATTTTCATGACGATTATTTCAATGTCGACAGTTAAAACTCCAGTACCGCTTGATATAGTGTTGTGCAGAACATGGGAAACCGCTGGCCATGTCGATGAAGCCCTCCGAAGTTGGTACTGGCATTGTCTCCACAAAAAGCGATTAATTTGTCTGGAATATGCAGTTGTCTTAAAGTGCCTAGACAAAACTTTGCACTTGTCTCCGATGTCTCGTTATTCGGCGAATCAAAAGCTTCTGTTCGATTCTGTCAGGAACCACGCGACTGCTACGGTCGCAGGTTCGAATCCTGCCTCGGGCATGGATGTGTGTGATGTCCTTAGCTTAGTTAAGTTTAAGTAGTTCTGAGTTCTAGGGGACTGATGACCACAGATGTTAAGTCCCATAGTGCTCAGAGCCATTTGAACCATTTGATTCTGTCAGTTTTAGTAAAGTATTGGTCAACTAAAGGAAACATCAGCCGTGCAATTCGATGCATTGGTGCCTGTGCCGTAAAATGTAACTTCTTACAATTGTTTTACTCATTCGAACACGGAGTGTGATGCGACAATATTTTTAACAATCGCTGTAGCTTTGGTCCTAGCTATAGACTGCTTTGCGGCGACTTTGAAGTCAGGATACATTACGGATTCAATTTTACGGTACAGTCAACAGAAATGAAGGATGCATGATGCTTGACAACTTTATAAGCTGTTGTTAGCTCTGCAGCAGCAACGAACAGATCCTGGGTATCTTATTTGACCATTAAAATAGAAATAGGCTTAAATGTCGATGATGCCCCGAATGTGTTTGTATGATTCTTCGTAGAAACGTGATGCCTCGCTTCTGCCCTTACCTCAGTGAGTTACTAAAATGAAGCAGCTGCATATCTCACCCAACGCTTCGTGATCCATACGTCTTGTCGTGACAGATCGCTCTTCATGCGAAAAGTGACACTTTCTCTTCCCATCTGTATGTATTTTCGTAAGCTATTATATGTTTATTAGACGGTAAACAGTCGAAAATGACTCTTTAGTCATTGAAGTAGGTGTCAGTGCGCACTTCATGCCCTGTATAACCGCAGTAAACACTTAAAAAAGTTACTAACTTGCACTCGTTGTTCGTATCAGTTTTAGAAAGAATCGTCTTATCAGACCATTATTCACATGGGAGCTGCCCGATTCTTCCGTGTGGCACTGCTTAAACAGTTCCAACTCGTAGTACTGGAGAAGTCTGGTATTTTCTCGAATGATGGTGCTAGATGTAGAAGGTGCTTGCATCGTCAATACAAGACACGCAACGTGCAACGCCACCTGTCAGACGACCTTGTCAACATAAACTTGTTGACATAAATAAAACTAACTGAGGCTGCCTTTACATGTTGCGCTAACAGACTGCGTTACTTCACAACCTGAGCCAAGCTCGAAACAGTATTTTGCAAAATCTAGACGAAGCTGGGTCATTTAGGGACAAGAAGATCCTTAACGGTGACAGAACCGATGTATCGGGACATATGGCAAACCTAATTGCAATAGAAATATCGTAACAACTAACTACTTTCGTTTTAGGTACTGAGAACATTCTTGTGCGATTTGTCGTAAGAGTATACACTGCTTAAAAATATACTTGGTGTTTCAGAATTTTAATTTATTCGAAGTTAGAGTACTGTCTCGTGCTTAAGTTGGCTGTGTCAAAAAATCAAACAATAAAACAAATTAAAAATAATAACGGGTCCTGCTTCACAACAACTCTACTACATAAAAAACGAATATGAACTTTTGTTTGGTTGTGTATCCGACAATATGATTGTTATCTATGCAGAAAGATGTGTTAGCTAGTCTTAAAGTTTTGAAAGACGAAAAGTTGAATGTAAACACTTGCATTTCACCTAGGTGCCGTGCGTTAGTAAAAGAAAATAGTCAGCTTCGTAGGCATGTATTTTCGTTTGACAGCAAGACTGTAGCATTGTTACCACAACTGATGGATTTAAATTATTCACTGTTGCCTATAAATAGGGTGTTCTACGATAATCTGGGCAGTGTTACATTTTTATTGCAGTTTTATTGTCAGTGTTAAGCAGCGTCCCTCATCCTTGTTTATAAACGTAGCGTTATATCTCTGACACAACTGAGAGCGACGTGTATTGTCGTAGTTAATATGCGGATCAACAGCTACTATCACTACAGCGTGTGTGTTTACGTCATAATGAGCTACATTATTTGTACTAGTCTCACGTTACGTCCTCAGCCATCAATGTCACACGTGCAGGATCCGAGACAGAAGGGTTCTTTCATCCTTGTCTGCATGGAACTGCAGAGAACAAGAGTCGTGAAAAGCACTAAAGTGCCTTTGGTAAGTTTTCGATTTTGCATTGCTAATTATTTCGATGCTTAAGCTTCGTAGTAGAGAGCGTCAGTATTTAGCGAGCTGTTTTGGTTGCATTCGTAAGAAATTTTGCACTTCTTAAGCCTCAAGTAAATTTCGTTGGTAAAGAGTGAAAGTCATATCTGTCAACAGCAGTTAATATTCTCCTTATCTTAAATATCACGCATCCATTTTGGAATACTTAATAAGAATTGAAATGCCCCCTGCTTCATTATTTTGTACATTGTTGCTTACGTTAAATATACTTGAATTTGGCGATAGATATTAATTGGAACGGTTGATTGGAACGATCAGCGAAATTTATGATATTTTATTGTGATTCTCCAATCTTTTGATTCAAAGAACTATATCGCTACGATGTTTTTCCAGCCATGTTTTTGTCTGGAATGACTTCGATGTACGAATAATTGTTTAAATTATGGTAAGAAATGAAATCTAGGCAGTCTTTCAAATAGCTGCGATGTAACTTATTGCTGTATGTCTAGAGCAAACTGTTGCACTTCAGATTCTCATGCAGCCAACATTACCTTATATCTTTCGCCTTAATTTGATGTATATTTTGTTTTTGTCGGCTCTCAGGCCAGTGCGTAGTTATACTTTTTGACTGAACTCTGCTGCTGTACTGTCGCAACAGTAATATTGCCAGAAGAGGGCTGTAACAAACAATTCCGGCAATAGTGTAACACCAGAGACCGGAAGTTTAGGCATAATTAATCATTGCCTATTGGCAATAAAAGGCAACCTAGTAAAAGCCTTACATTATGCCTATTTATTTATTAGATTGCACAGTTTAGTCATACAATGAATATATTTGTGTCAACATGGTGTTATATTATATTTTTAAAGTAACTTGAACCTTTTAAAGAAAATATTAATTATACTAGACATAAGAACGAAAAGCGTATGCATACAATGACTTATCGGCTTATCCTGTGCACATGACTATTAAATTGTTATTTAAAGTTTCTGAGGAAATGTTGACTCTTATCAGATAATACATTTTTCGTCTGAGAAAATGACTTCTCAAAATCTTCATAGGTAATTACAACAAATGTAAAATAGTGAACTGTTGTTGGGTACATTGCTATTGAAACAGAATTGTCGGCCTTTATCATTTTTGAATTCTTTAAAAGTTTGTGTAGATCACGATTTTTCGGCAACACCATTTTACAGTCTTCCCTAACTAATGAACCACGTTTCCCCTACACACTCAACAGTCTTCGCTCTGCATCATCCACAATTCGCTTCGTCAAAGGCTGCGCTGTTTCTTGAAGCTGGTAATCACTTGTGGTGGGAAACCGAACTCGGCAGCAATGAAAGTTAAGTCATATCTCACTTACGAAGATTCGCGAAATTTCTTTGACGCTGCAGCCGAAGAAGTTTCATCCTCCAGAGCGATAACCACTGTAGTTTTGCTCGGCACACAAGCGTGGTAAAATTCTTCTGAAATACAACCCCCCCCCCCTCCATCTCATTATGATAGGCTAAGGTAGCAGAGGTAGAGCTAGTGCCAAGTCCTTAAATGTCTAAATCCTTGACTTGGTTTTCACAAAAATCTTAACATGGAAAATCAGTTTGTCGATATCCGGGAGCAAGCTTCGTATATTTCCTGACGTGATGTGAAAACCGTTTTTTACGCAGGTCACGTGAAGCTTGTTTGGAAATAGCACTTTTAAAGTTATCCCGGCCATTTTCGTGCGTGGCGTAACGTCTGTTGTGGAAAGTAGTACATTGCCGCACCTAGTGTCTAAAGGCCACAGTTGCTTCAATAAACTGGTAAATAATTGAATTGTTAACTTCTTCCAGCCTCTCTGTTGTAAGCAGGAATGCTTTTATTGATCAACCTTCTAAAAGATGTAGAGATCCAATACTGACATTCGCAACAAAATTACTCTAGGATCAGTTAACTCGTCAATTGAAATATAAGCCGTTTCATTTTTTACTTAAACTATAATGATTTTCATTACTTCATTCTAACAGTCACTTAAGTAACATTTTCGCAAACGTGACTCACTGAGCACAGATTCGTCAGTATACTCTTCCAAAAACTGCCTTAATGTAGGATTATGTAGTTTCCAAAAAGAGATGGCAGCATCAATGAAAGATTTACGGTAGTCTTGATTCTCGACTTGATGTTGCAGTTTCCATTGGTAGCAAAGAAACCTTCTTCCCAGTGGGCTTAGGAAGTCATTTTTGCCTTTGGTTCTGCTGATGTGTTGAGAAATGAAATATTTCTTTTTGTAGTTCACTGACCGCTCACATATTTCCCACAGCAGTATTTTATCGTTAGTCGGATTAACGTACCTTTACAATTTACAGCGTAAAGGAACTCTGAATTTCGGCATGTTAGTAACCACCTTGCACAACATCGTCGCAATGGAGACTAAAAGAAACATAAATATGTAACAATAATGAGATCACTTTTTAACTCCGGCGCTCATTGGCGTTTCTAAAGGAGGTATGATCCAATAGGAAGCCAAGTAAAGAAGCCAAGTAAACTGTTACCTTGACTTACGGGGACACTCATTTTTTTCGCAATAAAGGATTAAATAATACTCAAAAAAGCAACAAATGGCGTTTGTGCAAGAAAAGGCAGAAAAAGGCAACGTAAATCTTGCAAAAGATGTAAATCGTACAACTTAACGTTGAAATTGAAGGTAGACTTCAGCATTTTAAAAGACCTTCTGTCAAAGTTCCGGTCCCTGGCCATTACCACGTCATTTTGTGAACAAATACACATTTGTAATTTTATCCAAACGAAGTCATGTGTGTCAATACTTGGGTCGGGGGGACTGATGAATATTCGTAGTTACCACACCGAAAGTCGGTTCTTGTAATTTTCTACGTAGATTCCCCGAAGCATCTGTTCGGCTTACAAGTCACCTAAGGGTTTTCGGAATTTCTGTGATACTCTCCTATGAGTCACACGGTCGGGTGGCATCTCGAGCCGCTCACGTTTATTTGTCTCCTGCTGCTCAGACCTGATAGCGATCCCACGCATTTTAGCATTGTTTAGCATTGTTTCAGGAGATTATTAACATGGGTTTGGAGACAAATGGAAAGAGCATGACAAAGATTTACTTTGTACCTTAGCAGTCCAGGCAGTGGTATGTCTGGTCTTCGAATCAGTGTTTTACAGATATAGTTTTGGACCATTGTGTGCGAGAATGGTCGCTGGTTGGAGGGAATGGGCTTGTTGCGGGGGAATGGATTACTTGAAAGCTGAGAGCTGACTTTAAGATGTTCATGAATTTGAAGTTAGCGTTAATCAGGTTTGTGCGGATGACGTTAATGATTCTGTGACTGTTGTGCGGAGGACAGTATGAATGTAATATCCGATGCTGTTTACGATGCTAGTGCTGCTAATGACAACTGCAATGTAAGTATACTGCACAAGAAGGTGGCGGTGAAGATACAGAATAAGCTAATATCCCACAAGCTGCAAAAGAAAATTCTGGTAACCAGATGGTTGAGCCGGCCGGTGTGGCCGAGCGGTTCTAGGCGCGTCAGTCTGGAACCGCGTGACCGCTACGGTCGCACGTTCGAATCCTGCCTCGGGCATGGATGTGTGTGATGTCCTTAGGTTAGTTAGGTTTAAGTAGTTCTAAGTTCTAGGGGACTAATGACCTCAGATTTTAAGTCCCATATTGCTCAGAGCCATTTGAACCATTTGAACCAGATGGTTGAGAAGGCTGTAGGAATTGCTCTGGCAGAAGGGTAAGTGGAAAAGATGGGAAGAACAAATGCAAAGGGTAAATGTATAAACGTTTGTTGGAATAGAGGTGAGTGTAGGTAACTATTATTGTGGTGGTCGAGGATCTATTTCTGGTTACAATAAGAGATGCATGTAGACAGAGAGATCATCAAGCAAAGGATGTTTCAGGGTATGAAAAGGAAGACAACAGTAACAAACATACACAATGTAGTACAAACAGCAGTTGAACAGTCGGGCGACGGCGATGCCACGAATGTCGTACAGGTGATGAAGGGACCTGCCACACAAGATGACAGGCAAAGATATGCGTTGAGAAACATGGCAGGTGATAATGGCGGCGGTGACATGCATGACAGGTGTGAAGGTAGCGGCATCGCCGATGATGACACAGACGCTCTGAGCTCCAACAAGGAAAAATATTGGTGCCTGTCAGGCGCATTCCCTCATTTCGTCTTTGTATTCTGACTAGAAAGCCAATGACTGTTTTAAGATATAAAAGACAAATGATAACAACTATCCACGTTAAGATAAAAGTGTAAGCCCTCGAAACGATCCGTGGGAGAAAATAAAAGGTACTGACAAGACAACTGTTTTACAGAATCTGCATGGATAAGAGGATTTGTGGCTGAGGTTACCCGATCTCTAAAATAATATGTCAATACAATCCAGTGTAACTTTAGTTGAAGCTAAGGAAACATTAAATTTTAAATACCAGTATAAAACCGCTTTTATTACATTACCTTCACGAACAGATCGGAATCTTTCAATAGCTAATTAATTTATGGAAAGACTAGGCTGCACTACTCCCAGGATCCTTTTACAGAGTGTAATTCAGTAAAGAAGAAGTGAATCAACCAAATAAAATTATGCTGCGACTTCACAGAGAGGTGTTGAAGAAAGTGGAGTAATTCAGTAATTTGTAATATAAGAAGCCAAGATCGTTTGATGTGAAACAGTTTATTTCATGACAAGTTTTGACAGTAACTAACTGTTATCTTCAGATTCTCATATCTCTTAGAAATTAACTACACGCCAGTCTCGTCGACATTTTGAGAACATTCTTCAGTTACAATAATACAGCTCCACAGAGATTTGTCAAATACACAACAATTGTAAAATAAATTGTCCATTATGTGTATGAGATCTTCAGGAACTCAGGAAAGGTGTTCAAAACTGACGAGAAGGATGTATCCTACGTCGAATTTGAACAAGTTCTTGTTATTCTCCAGAATGATGACCTAAAACTTGTTATGAACGCCTTATTTTATGAGTTGTCCGGCAATTTATACTTTTTGTGAGTAGATGAAAGGTAGTACTATATAGTATCTGTGAGTGATACATTCTTAATTGTGTTTTATCAGTGTGAATTCAATGTTTCCAAAAGAAAATAAGTGCACAATTCACAGAGTTCTTTTAAAATGATGGTGAACATCCTATGTGCTTTGTTGTAGCAACAGTGACACAGTTTTAAGGTTGGTCAGCAGATCAGTTCGTAAATTTCTCGTATTCAGATTTTTGGGGGAGGTAAATCAACTACTCAAATGATCACCAGTCGATCTTTCATATATTTTTTGTTATATTAGCTTTTGAATGTTGAAAAAAGTAGTGCACCTGTGACAATGGGATCACCGAATGAGGTGGCGCAGTGGTTAGCACACTGGACTCGCATTCGGGAAGACGACGGTTCAAACTCGCGTCCGGCCTTCCTGATTTAGGTTTTCCGTGTTTCCCAAAATCGCTTCAGAAAGCTTCGTAGAAGTTTGTAATTATGTATTAAGTATTTTGGAAGTCGCTAAGTGCGCTCATTTTCAAACACTGGATGAGTAAAATCCAACTATTTGAGTGCCGTAAGTTATGCAGCCTCACTAAATAGACAATACACAGTTTCTGACTGTAATAATTATCTACCTGTGTTAAACCAGTAACATTAGATTATATCTCTTAACGAGTAGATTATGGCAGCATCTTAATTTCGGTCAATAATTAAGCGGAATATTGAAAAACCAATTTGTTACTGTCCCTGGAAGCCGTTAGTAGATAGACAACCTGCAATTGATCGGATGACCGTGCCCCGCTTTAGCCGTTTACTAATACAGATAGTTCCTTAATTCCCTCTGCCACACAGTGTAGGCGGTGTGTGAAGTAAGCGCTTATAAAGTACTCAGATATCATGGAAAACATTTCTTAAGGCCGTTATTTACGTTAGCCATCTTAATAACAAGCAGTCATATTAATCTGACAAATGTCTGGCGTCATGCGCTGCACGCCTAATTTTTGTATTTCAACAATATACTCATCTTCATAATCATGTGCAAATGGTTATGAATGTGAATTTATTGAGATTTAGTAGTAGATGTACTTATCTGAAATGAACGTGTGTGAAGACAATATAATACATCAATTACGTATCTCATGGACAGTGTTCTGTTTAAATGTATTTTTAAATTTACAAAAAGGCGTCACTATACTATAGTGAATTTACGAAGTAGTTGTCTTCATAGTGATGCTTTTCTTTCCATAACTTATTGAACACACACACTCATACACACACACACACACACACACACACACACACACACACATACACAGACTCACTAACGCTGATTCCAAAAATGAGACTGTTCTGATTCATCGAAAGCCATTTGAACTGACATCAAAATAATTCCTCCTCCTAATAGTAAAATTTCTTTAAGCACAAACTTGTTTTAATTATTTTCGTGAGATAGGGATCCCCGCTCCCCTTGTCTGCTGCTGCTGCTGATGTGGCTCTTGTAATTTTTTTCCCATTCGTTCACTGAAACGGATTCCTCATTCATTCATTTTATGAGCTGGAAGGGTGCCGCTCCGTTATTCTCTGGAAGAAAGGAGAGACAAAGGTGATTATTCTGGCTGAACTCTGACACAAAATATGGTAATCACATAAATGTGTGGATTGATTTTGCGTTTGAAACGCATCATATGAAGTTTAAACGACGCCAGATTGAAACTGTGCATCATCCTGATAAACACTGCAAGGAATGGCGATAGTGTTCCTTAAGGGCATTAGGACGTCAAAGGCGCTGACCTGGAGCAGGAGAGGCACTACAGGACATTTTAATTTCCACTGTCTATACTTTTACAAATAAATTCATAAAACTTTGTCAGCATGAACAGGAAGAATTCATGATTCATACTCATAGCAGTGGAAGTTAAAAAATTTATTTAATTTATGAAAAATGAATGAGCTGTTTGAAGAAAAATGTACTTACAGCAACAAATGCAGCGAATAGTAAGTGAAAAAATGATGAAATTTCACATGTAAAAAAATTTATTTTGCTGTGTTTTTGAACTCCCACTGCTATGTGTGTGAATCCTGAAGTCTTCCTGGTCAAACTGACAAAATTTTATGATTTCATTTGTAAAAGTATATACAGTGGAAATTAAAATGTTCTGTGGTGGCTCTCCTGCTCCAAGTCGGCTCGTTTGACGTCCTATCCCCGTTAAAATTTATAGTTGTGGGTACAGATTAAGCTACACATATGACAAACCACGTCACGAATACTCCTATTAGGCGTTAGCAACTAATCACCATGCGCGAGATTTGCAGAATTTCAAATCTTTCGTAAACCATTACACTTACCTCACTATAGCGCCTTGGTAGTATCGTCAAGCTTGCAAGCCTGCTCCATAGCAGGAGCAATGTTTGACAGGAAGACTGGCTCGTTAGCTTACAGAATCGTTCGTCTTGTCAAACAGTGTCAGATTCATGGTCGTTGCACGGCGAACTAAGAATCATTGACGGTGTCAACGTGTACAAGGTCGCTGTAAAGGAATATAAACCGAGATACAACTCTCACTGGAATACTCAACCAAAAAGTATGGTTTTAAAGATATTGGTGAAGTGACAATGCGACTGACTGATTATTTTCAAAAAAACTTTTTGTTAGTAGATTCTGTTTGTACCTAGTATGATATATAACGCACAAAATGTAAGATAGTACTAGGCATTAAGAGATCACTGTGAATATAAGGGGCAGTCAAATGAAAACGAGATAAATGAAAAAAATAAGCAAATTGCTTATTATATCAAACTTAATCGCTGCAACTGTTTACAGTATATTTATCCCAATGTGAGACAAGACTGTCATTGCAGACATGGAAAAATATTTGCTGTTGCCTATGGAACCGTAATTTTACCCAGGCTTGCACCTCTTCGTCCGAAGCAAATAGACAGCGACGAATATCTACCTTCAGGTCTCCAAAAATGTGGAAATCACATGGGGAGAGATCGAGACAGTATGGGGAATGTCTAAGGTCTTCTCAGCGATACTTCTGAGCGTACTCAAAACACTCTCGGCTACATGGGGGAGGGTCTATATTCCCCTCCCTCCCTTCCTGTTTATAATATTTATTTATTGCCTTGACAGGAATGTAATGAGCTGATACAATCGAAACAGAGTGATTAAATTTTTTTCAGCAATGCATTATCTATTGAGTTGCGCTTGAAAGATGAGAATGAATGAATTGTGTTTTTTTTCAGAAGATAGTGAATTAACGCAACTTGTCCAAGGTTTACCGGTATGTTTTCATTTGTTGAAGTAATTGAGTAATCTCCTCTGTCGGTATTTTTCCAGAGTCACAATATCCAGCTAACTGATCTTCTAGACGCACTTTTTATACAACTAGTGTCGCACTTAGACAGCCGTGTCTTCAGACCAAGGATTCATGTCATGTAGAGTACGAATATTTCTGAAACAGAATCTAATGTTTATTGATTTAGTGGCTGTCTTGACAAGAAATGGAAACACTTTAGCTCATCACAACGAGAGTGCCACGCCATAAGAACAAAGATAACCACAACATTTATGAAAAGAATGTTTAACATCTGCATGATCCTATTGTGAAATTGTTTTTGTAATGCCATATATCCTGAAGATGAGGTATATCCTCGAAATATGTCGCACAATAAATAAATACATAGTTAACAGATTTTGTGACTAGTGGCGGTAGTTAAAAACCTTTACATACTGTACACGTAATTGGGAGAAATTTTCTTCGAATACTTGCCAGGATCCTCCAGTTGATTTATGATTCCGATTACTAATGCTGCGGGCGGTTCATTCTTGTATTCTACATCTTGTATATCTCACTATCAATTGACGAAAAGGAACCTAAGGATTTTTTAGCATCTTTGCATACATCTCATTTCTTAATCTTATCGTCCGTTAAACATACTGTAATTAAAATTTTCATGTCCACTGTGTTTGCAGCTTTCGTTCGTGAAATGCATACTTAACTCAGAGTAAATGTTATTGAGACTGACATTAATCTATCGATAGTTCTCAACTTATACGTTCCTTCATCACTAGCGAGTTGGCCACATAATTATGCAGAATATTAATTTCCCTCCTAGTGACTGTGAATGACAGAAGAGATTGAACAATTTGATTGAAGTCCTGAAGTTAGGTTAGATACTTAAGCTTGATGGACTATATTAAAAAGTGACATGGAAGACTCCATTTCTGACATCATTTATAAAACCAATATATGTTCTTGAAGTAATTATGGAGAAATAACGTCCCGTACGCCGAAAACAATTGCGATAGTTAAATCGTCGCATCCAGCCCTTGACATGATGAAGACGCATTGTGGTAGACATTCCTGCAATATAATGTATGAAATTATATATAAAAATACGTGAACGTCTGCTTACCGTGCGCCTAAGACGCGTATCAGAGCTCGTTAAGAGTCATCTCGCAAGAAAATTAATTTCCTCTGGAGATGGCTGAGGAGGCAGACGTTCTGCAGCGCCACGGGCCACCCACCGCAGCTATTAGCTGAGAATGATGAGCACGATTCCCCATCAAGAAGTGGAGAATTCACTGTGGCCCCGGGCTTCACATGCCTCCCACTCACAATGTGTGTGTGTGTGTGTGTGTGTGTCTGTGTGTGTGTGTTGTGTGTGTGTGTGACTCAACCATCGTCCTATCCCTCGCAAACATCCTTACTAGAAAGCTAGTTTGTGCACTTCCTTAATGTTGTAGTCAGTAGTCTGTAACAAGCCAGAAAGCAAAATATATCTGCGAAAAAACTGTCTGTAGTCAGACATAGAGTAATTAGTGGACACGGTTCTCTACTACGCACAAGTAAAACACTACAGTCTGTGACAGGACTCAACGGAAATTAAGATTTATTTACTGCGCTGGTAGACCAGCTAACAGCGTCTTTAAAATATCTCTTCTTCGTTACCCGCGTTGTAGGTTCTTTTTTTTTCAAAATTGGAAAAGAAGAATTTTTTAGAAACATCCAAATTAGAAAATTATTGCTGGTGTTCTTTTTTCTTATTTCATTCAGAGAATAAATTGGCGAGTGAAGAATCTCGGAGCGTTTCTACTTCACTTGGAAAGTAATCAAGCAATTGAAATACGAAAAATTTGGAAGTAAGGTTACACGTAATACACTTAGGCATTTTGTACGACATCACAGTACAGTCGTAGGTTGAAATCCGGCAGCCATGAATTATGAGATGCAGGAAGAGAAGTCTATTTTTGACGAGTCGCGTTGATGACTGCTGCCTTAGAGTTGTGTTACGACATTTCTATCAGCGACATCTGATTATCGCTAAAACAACAGGTTTTCGTGTATATCGTTTTCTCCCACGCCAGTTTAACCTGGCTGTTAAACCGATGAAAATAGCTGATTTCTGAACTAACCGATTTTTGGTTTTTTATTCCTACTTCTTCCTGTAATAATTCGAACAAATATTTAAAAAAATTTTCGAACAAATATTTAAAAAAATTTTGGTTCATTCTGCTCAAGATACATAGAATTAAAATATGAAATTAAATAGGCAAATAAAAAAGGACTAAATCTATCGACCGTTCGCTATTTTTCTCGAAAAATTATAAGTGATTAAACACTGCAGAAAATCTCCAGTATTCTCCTATTGATTCTAATTTTTGTGAAATTCTGCTCAAAAAACATGATGTAATCGGTGTCATACCACTATTTGGGCATTACGAATAGCCACTGCTAAAGGGTAAAAGCTGTGGTTTAAGAACTGAACTTCTCATGTTAATTTGTCCGTTTTTAAAGGCCACAAGCGGGTAAAGACATATCGACATAGGATACTTCTTATTTTTATTTTGTACTATAAATGAACTGTTGTTAAGTTTTTATTTTATTACTATTACCATAAATTCCTTTCTGTTTTGTTCATTCATAGAAATGGCAGGCAAATATTCGGTCTGAAACTTCCTGGCAGATTAAAACTGTGTGCCGGACCGAGACTAGAACTCGGGACCCTTGCTTTTCGCGGGCAAGTGCTCTACCATCTGAGGTACCCAGGGACGACTCACGCCCCCTCCTCACAGCTTTAAGTCTGCCAGTACCTCGTCTCCTGTCTTCCAGAGCTGTGAGGACGGGGCGTGAGTCGTACTTGGGTAGCTTAATGGTGGCGGCCAGATTACAGGAGGCTTTCGGCTATTTTATTTGTTCTGGACACATCTTCAAAGTCCAGCATGAAGCTCTCACCTTACCGAAGCGGGACGGTGGCCTCGATCTGGTTAATGTGAGAGCCAGGACTACGGCACTTTACACCAATACTACGCTTCGGTTATGGAAAGCCAAAATGCTAGTTTTACTGGAATGTTGACCACCGGTCTCGCACCTGTTTCGAGACGCCCACCGACGTCTCTGGCACACATCCCACCTCCGATGTCACATATCGGCCGTTTCTTTTTGGAGTACAGCTACATATGCACCGAGCTCCCCAGGACCAGGAAGACGACCACGCGCGACATCAATTGCCTTCTCCGATAGTCTCCACCCCGCAACCCCGTCGAAACACGTCACCCCCAGGTTTCATGGCCTACAGTTTGGAAAACGATCCACCAACCATATCACACCACTGACACCACCTCTATGTGGTACCTTCTCGTCAACGGCAAGTATACTACAAGACAGAAACTGCATCGCATCGCACTGGTGGACTCAGGTGGACTCACCCCTGTGCCTCAAGTGCAATGTCGAAGATACAGATTTACATCTTTTTGAGTGTGGGCCGGCAGCAGCCGTCTGGACCCTCGTACAGAGGATTGTGGCTTTCTCCCTCCGAGTACCACCACATCACGTATCTCCTACCATGACGATATATCCCGACACGACCTACTTTCCATCGGCTAAGTGGCACGCCATCACATGGATCAGTGGCATGGCTGTCAACTACCTCTTCCGGGACGACATCGACGATCCGGCGGACTTTTGGACACGCCTCCAAGTACATCACCACACCCTTCGCCGACATCGACACTATCGGGCCACTTTCGCGAACTATTTACAGATTATTTTCACCAACCCGCATCAAAGCTGGAATCTCAACGAACCGTGCCAGCCAAGACTGGACGATCCCACGTTCCCCTTTAATGGTCAATGATAGAATGCATTTTGTTCTGATGGCGCGCCAAAGTGGAGCATGGCGCGGAAAGTATTCCTATTTTATTTCACTTCTCTTTTCTCTTCTAAGTTTTTTTTTTTCCTTACACATGTTTACGCTTTTCACGCATAGCTCTCTATCCGCAGCCTATTTGTTTTCTTTACCCTGTGCTCCCCCCCCCCCCCCCAAAAAAAAAAAACATAAAAAAAATTTGGGTTGCTGCTGATGGTGAGACTCTATACTCATTTATGTTAACGAGAAAAATAAAAAAAGAAGGCCGTTGCGGCAATATAGCTACCTTTTATGTTTTACGTTTTCAAAGGATATTGTGTTATTTTATGAAGAACGTAGTCTTTTATTTTCATACACAAGAGGCTTTTATTTGTTTTCTCCTTACCTGCAACTTAAAAAAAAATAAAAAAAGGAAAGTTGGTAGAGCAAAAAAAAGGTCTGGAACCGCGCAACTGCTAAAAAAAAAATAAAAATAATGGGCGAGCACTTGCCCGCGAAGGCAAGGGTCCCGAGTTCGAGTCTCTGTCCGGCACACAATTTTAATTTGCCAGGAAGTTTCATATCAGCGCACACTCCGCTGTAGAGTGAAAATCTCATTCTGGAAATATTCTGTTTCTTAAAGCAAATGAAGCATCGTACTACCTTGCTACATCTCTTCGTAAAAATATCTCCAGACTAGAGTTGGTACCATTTTCCATTATAACGGATGTCTGGCGAGGACTGCGAGAAACTATCGTGTAGACCAGATGGGAGCAAGTGTTGCAACTGCACGTACACGCTTGCCGTAAGCCACTACCCATGACAATAGGGACTTTATTGTTTCAGCAGTGCTGTACCAATTCTTATGCCATGTGTTTGTTGCTCGTTTCTGTTGGCATTGTTGTAAAAATAGCTGTGATCGCTTTTCCTATTTTCTATAATAAAGTAATATTTCAAAGCAATCGTTATTTTACGAATAAAAATAACTTTTAAAAAATATTTATTTAAAACAGGAAAAAATAGCGCTGCTTCGATGGCTAATTGATATTTCGTTTTATTACTAGGTCATTAGGAAAAAACAACACCTGTTATAACCGAGACCAAAAAAATATCGAAAAATACTGGTTTTTCAGAACTGAAATACGGGCATCGGTTTTTTCCGTCCCTGGGTTGAACACAGCTGCTGGAATCCGAGATTTGATTGAGCACTGACGAGAGGTCTGTCAGACACACATTGGTGATTTCAGTACGAAGCGTGCCTCCAGAGCCGACAGTCTCCAACCAACAGCTGAAGGCAGTACGAAGCGCCAGCTTTGTAGAAGACACATGGCCCATGTTGCTCTATCGTTGTCCAACACCTCATAATAAAATGAACTGGTACACCCGAATACACGTCTCCGAACAAATGTTTCGTGTTTGGTGCCGTACTGTGATTTAACACCACGGAAGAATTAATGGGAGTACATAACCAGATCATAAACGGAATGGGTTGTTTTTTTCTAAAATACAAATTTTTTATGACGTGTTCCCAATATCTTAAATATTTCCAAACCAATGTGTCTGGAATAATCTGCTAAAGCGGGTCACGGTAGCAAAATTTAACTTTGGGCTAATGTAAGTGATTCATGGGAAATATAAGTAGTTATCAGCTATGTGCCTTCTATTCCTAAGAGTTTGCGCTCTGTTTTCACGTTTAACTGCAAATACTACACTGAATTGAATATATTTAATTTGACTGTTAGTTAACATTTAAATTGAACCATACTTATCCAAAAGTCATATAATTATTCTATAGGCTACCCTGTCGGAAAAATAACAAAATACATAATCAAGCAGACACATAACGGATAATGGAGGATGATGTCACGCAATGTTGTGGAAACGCCGTTGTTTAAAATACAGGCCGCTTTAGTCAAATAAACCATATATGTAAAGCACGTAGCACATAATGATGCAGAGAAATCATCCCGCTCTTTACAGGATTTGATACATAGGACTGACAGGCATGATAATTAATATAGAGAAATCCGCATCAGTTGTACTAATTATTTATTCAAACCTAGACGGGTTTCGGGTTTTTAAAATTCCATCTTCAAGTTATTACATAATTTTATTTGGTTGACGTTCCTACCGTGCGGCTACCAGGACAATTTCTGCCAACATGCAGTGATCGGAGCGATTGAACTGACTGGCCCAACTGCATTTCATGTGTCATCAAATACAGTAATGTCATATACCTGAAGATAGGATTTTAAAACCCTGAAACCAGTCATGGTTTGAATACATAATTTATGCAACGGAAGCAGATCTTACTAAAACAATTACCCGTTGTATTTGTCTATAGAAAGTTGAGTAAGCTATTGATTTGAGCGGTATAGATAAAAAACAGATTGTGGTAGCCTGGGGGTTTGGTGTGATCCAGAAGCGATGTTATTTACATTTTATAGAATTCAGTGCTGCAGTCCTGTAACTACTCAACAGTCAGGAAGATTAAGGTCAAATCTCAGCCAAGTCATCAAGAAATAGGCGTACTGTGGTTCCCCTAAATCACTTCAGGCGAATTTTAGGATGATTAAAAGGCGAGGAGCATGACTGATCCTTTCTCAATACTTGCCCAACTGAGGCAGCGCTTCACAAGTAACTTCTTCGAAGTTGCCGTTACAGCTAGACGCGGTGAGGAGACATATTATTAAATATTAGACACCATAAAATCGACCATTTTAATACGGCAGCCACTGTTTGTTATTTTTTTATATGAGGAGTTCAAAGTTAACAAAGTACTGTAACAAGATTGTTGCATCAGTCCTGCGTTGTTCAGAATTTATATTGATAAGACCCTTAAACACTGGAAGAGGAAATATGAAAGTATGGGTCTGCGAGTAGGAAATGAGAATGTGCACAGGGCATTCAAAATAAAGTGTCACATATTCCTACAGAAAGTAGTATTGGGTTGGGTTGGGTTGTTTGCGGGAAGAGACCAAACAGCGAGGTCATCGGTCTCATCGGATTAGGGAAGGACGGGGAAGGAAGTCGGCCGTGCCCTTTCAAAGGAACCATCCCGGCATTTGACTGGAGCGATTTAGGGAAATCACGGAAAACCTAAATCAGGATGGCTGGACGCGGGAGTGAACCGTCGTCCTCCAGAATGTGAGTCCAGTGTGGTAACCACGGCGCCACCTCGCTCGGTCAAAGTAGTATTGCTAAAAACTAGAAGAAAAGTTCCTGTAATCATGCGTCGGAAACGCAGTACTTCTTGAGATAGGGGTCAATCTGTCCTCATTCCCATCTACCTGTACGTGACTACCATGTATCCTGACACATTCTTCAGCTCTTCTTCGCAGTGAATTGCACACTCAAATACATCTGATTCGATTCAGATGCGTTGATACATTGTCCTGTAACGCTTGCACATTGTCGTTGGATTGCGCATATACCATTGTTTTTAAATGTCGTCATAGCTAGAAATCCAACGGTCTCACGTCCAGTGAACGAGGAGGCAGCGCTGCCAGACATCGATCAATCCATCACCGATGAAAACGTACAAAATGGGGTGCTGTCCCCGTGTGTATAAACAAAAAGGTTCAAATGGCTCTAAGCACAAGGGAACTCAACTTCTGAGGTCAACAGTCCCCTAGACTTAGAACTACTTAAACCTAACTAACCTAAGGACATCACACACATCCATGCCCGAGGCAGGATTCGAACTTGCGACCGTAGTAGCAGCGCGGTTCCCAACTGAAGGGCCTAGAATTGCTCGGCCACAGCGGCCGGCATAAACAACTTTGCGTTTCTGCGAGGGTGACATTCTCCAGTTGTGCTGTTAATAAGTATCTGCTAAACTTTTTGGTAATGTCTATGGTCTATAGAATCTGTCACTGAAAATTCCTGCCCATGCATTGATAGTGAAGGGATCCTGTTGCCTCACCTTGATTGCTCGACGCTTGGCGTCTGCCTTTACGAGC
Source organism: Schistocerca cancellata (assembly GCF_023864275.1). Classification (NCBI taxonomy): domain Eukaryota; kingdom Metazoa; phylum Arthropoda; class Insecta; order Orthoptera; family Acrididae; genus Schistocerca; species Schistocerca cancellata. Next base: position 487,364,554 of record NC_064628.1, read on the forward strand.
ATATTGTGGTAATTTACAGTGTCGCGTATTGTGAATTCTGCCTCATCTGTAAATAAAACGCAGGTTGTGAACTGTGCATCTTCAACGCCTCGTATTTCAACGGGTACTGGTTACCTGATGTGTCATTATAGGAACTTTTCTTGTTATTTTGATCACTACTACGTTCTGCTAGAAGAAGTAACACTTTTTTCCGTAAACACCCTGGGTAGTCTACTTTTTGCGGACGACCAAGAGGTTGTAGCCCAGGATGAAGAAAATATACGTTACACATTTGCAAAATTATTGGAGGAATACTAGAAATTGGCTATAGAGATGACTGTTGGAGAAACATAGAATATGATCATAAGCGAAGAAGGGAGTGACTTAGAAACCGAGGAGGAAACAATACAAAATACGCTACATGGGAATTAATACTGTCATTGGGTGGAAGAGATATTCGATATGTGCGGTATAAATAAGGAAAAGATAGATCATAACTAAGCAGCAGCATACCAAATGATTCGAACCAGTGGAATAACAGTATCTCCAAAGTTACAAAGAAACAACAAATGCTGCAGTTTAACACACAATGCCTGGCAGAAAACGTGAAGAACCTGGAAGAGGACTAGGAAGCTGAATGAAATTTCACTGACTGAGGGGGTGTGTGATTTTATTTCGATGAATACAATATCGAGTCAAATTTGCAAAGAAGCTTGTAGTATGACTCACTTTGATGTGGATGTATGCACTGCTTTTTACGGGAAGGGTATCATAAAGCCATTACATACTCTCTTGAGGCAATGTGGCCCACAACTGTTGTAGATTGTTCTTGACATCCTGGATACTGCGTTCTGACGGAGTTGACGTCCGAGCTGGTCCCACTGAAGTTCTATCGGAGACAGATTTGAGTATCTTGATGGTTACGGGAATACCTCAACATCAGGCGATGTTTCATAGAGACACATGCCGTTTGTGGACGAGCATTGTCGTGATGGAAAATGGAACCACGATGTTGTGGCTTGAGAGATAGCACATAAGGACGCAGGATGTCCGTGTCATACTATTGTGCCGCCATAGTTCCCACAGTCACTCCCCGCACTGATCTGAAATCACACCCGATGGCTCACAACACCATGATGTCAGGAGTAAAACCAATGTGAATCTCCAAAACATTGGAAGAATGGGACCTCCCGCCAGCTCGGCGCCATACTCACGAACGACAGTCTTTTGGTTTAGTAAAGAACCATGATTTGTTGGTGAACACAATGTGACGCCATTCATCAGCAGTCGGTGCTTCCTGGTCACAGCTCCACTCAAACGCAGCCGTTTGTGTTGTGGTGTAAACGGCAGCCTATGCATGGAATGGTAACTCCATAGTCCGGCGGTTGCAGGTCTCTAACGAATGATACGGAATGACACAGAATATTGCAGGGATTTTCTCAGGCGGAAAGAGCAAATGTTAAGGGGCTGCGATGCACTTGGTGCACAATGCTATAATCCGTCCTTGTGACGGTCAGACGCACTGGCTGGAAACTTGATGACGGGTATGTCTGCCCTCACTTGCCATGCAATCCAACATCGAGCCACTGACATATTCGAATGTCCCACAAATATTGATATTACATGATTCGACCAGCTGGCCAAATGGAGACGTACAAGATGCCATTTTCAAACTCTGTCAGATGATAATGACGCCTTCCCACACGAGTACGCGACATCTCTGTGTTATTTACAGTAACCACTCAATATCTGACGCAGTACACGCCCGTTACATATACCCTACCAGGTCTAGTAACAACACTAAATATGAAGAACAGTAATGAGCTCTGGTGGATGTTCTGTCACAGAGAACTGCATCTTAATGATTTACTTACCCGCCGATGGTGTTAACGTGTACAAAGTTACGGTGGCATTGACCATACCTTCTGGATGCTTCATATTTTTCGTTATACTGTGCTCTTCGTTATGGGCATTAATATTCGCAGTGGCCTCGCCCTGGAAAGACACCGCTTGTCTTGCCAGATGCGGCCACTCAATTGACGAGAGACGCCCACGCTGCATAGATGGCACTTGGTAAGGGCTGTGTTAACTCCATGCAGCACACTCGGCACATATGTCGTCTGTGGACCACTTCTTGTGGTACAAATATACGTGTGCCACTAATGTGCTTGCAATACATCACGTGATACCATACTTATTGACTATTAACGATCTTTATTTACGACCATCATTCGTAATGCAGTTTCAAGATTAGTGGCAACATCTTAGGAACACCTCCATCGGTCGCAGCTTGACTGCTGCAGAAGTACGCCGGTACTCTCGCCTGAATATTTAAGCATCAGCTGACGTTGACGCTTATTTCTCGCTATTTCGATTCTATAGTACCGAAGGAGCTTGTTAATCTTTCAAATTCTAGAAACTGCAACACCTAACTGCACAAGATTCTTCTGTTCAAGGTGCGGTCTGTATATAGTACCTCTCGTTCACGAGCCTGGGTACTTTCGATGTTGAAACTGTGTATGCCTTTAAACTAAACTTTAATTTAGATTTACCAACGAACATTCTTTCGTTTTTGTATAAGGGGCAGTCAAATGAAAACGAATTTGTACCTTACCAACAAACAGTTTTGCGTTGTTGTATGAAGATCAGTGAAATGGAAACGAGACTTATGGGGAAAAAATAACTAAACTGTTTGCTACACTGGCGGAAAAAAAATCGCAAAACCAAGGAGGAGTTGTGCGACATAACGAGGGTTAGTAGGCATGTTTCTACATGTGAAAAATGAGGTGTATTCAAATTTCGCGCCAGTTAAGCTACCATTAATGAGCAACATTCAAAGGGGTGTTTTCCAACAGGATAATGATCGCCCACATACCGCTGTTGTAATCCGACGTGGTCTAGCGAGTGTCGACATGTTCTCTTGGCCTGCTCGATGATCAGATCTGTCTCCAATCCAGCTCATATGGGACATCATCGGACGACAGCTCCAGTGTCATCCACAATTGGCGCTGACTGTCTCCGTATAGTCCGACCAATTGCCACAGGCACGGATCTCCATCCCACAAACTGACATCCGGCACTTGCACAACACCATGCATGCACGTTTGCATAGTTGCATTCAAGATTCTGGTGGTTACACCTGTTATTAAAGTAGAAGCGTTTCCCATTTGCATTGGCGTATCTCGTGTTTACATTAACCTGTGGTCTTACAATGTTCATCGCCTAAATATTTTATCTATGCAAATGTGTTTCTGGAATTTTAATACTGTACATCAATTACTTTTTCGGTGTTGTGATTTCCTTCCGTCAGTGTATTTCAAAAGTAATAGCCATGGGACTGAAGTACGTAAACTGTTTATTATTTCCAAAGGAATTTCCATAAATGCTAATAATCTACATATACACTCCTGGAAATTGAAATAAGAACACCGTGAATTCATTGTCCCAGGAAGGGGAAACTTTATTGACACATTCCTGGGGTCAGATACATCACATGATCACACTGACAGAACCACAGGCACATAGACACAGGCAACAGAGCATGCACAATGTCGGCACTAGTACAGTGTATATCCACCTTTCGCAGCAATGCAGGCTGCTATTCTCCCATGGAGACGATCGTAGAGATGCTGGATGTAGTCCTGTGGAACGGCTTGCCATGCCATTTCCACCTGGCGCCTCAGTTGGACCAGCGTTCGTGCTGGACGTGCAGACCGCATGAGACGACGCTTCATCCAGTCCCAAACATGCTCAATGGGGGACAGATCCGGAGATCTTGCTGGCCAGGGTAGTTGACTATTCTGTTCTGCTCTACCAATAATTTGCACCAATGCACCAATGATTGCGTGCGAGAGGCTATATAACAAAAAATTAATATTTTGTTTAAGGAAACATGTTTGATCTAATCATCGTGTCCAACGGATGTCATTTCTACCTGTGACGTCATCGAGCTCATTAAACAACTACTTGTGCTGTACAGGAATTCCGTGAGTATCTGGTACGTGTTCCAGCCACGTACAAAAGACCTGAAAATTCATAACACGACCAACGGCGGGTATTATACCTAACAGTCAACATGCTGTCACAGCGTTCTGGCTGATTCGTGTGTATCAATGAACATGAAATCAGTGGTAAAATCCGTCTTTAGTTCTATGCAAATAGAATATTGTTCAACATTATTAGCTCGTCACACATGAGCTTGATTTTGTGAGAGTATTGTATACGGGGAATGATTCCTCACATTATTTAATCTCATAGGAAATTTTGTGAGTTGTCTGTGAAGCTCAGGTACTTCGAATTATTTCATGATATGGAGAATAATTTTTCTCTTAGATACATATTTTACAGTTGCTACAGTTCGGCTACTGACCTACAGACTTATTCATTGTTCCGGGCAGTGGCCTTTTGTTGGAATCCAATCTAACTTTGATGGACACTGGCTTTCTTCCTCCACTGTTGTTATTGTATGAAAGCTCCAAGGCGTTTTCCAGAAGTGGCAGATCGAAACCTGCGCCCCCGGTTGTAAGATTCTCGGACAGCCTTAATCTGGTAGACTCTATTACAAGGGTGGTCCAGGAATGTGAAGCCTCCTTATAATGTCGTGTCTCATTTCACTGTTACATTCAAGGAGTGCTCGGGGACAGCTATATACCTTCTTGCTTTCGTCAGGCTGCCGATTATTGTCATTCCACTTATTCTGTCCTGAATGGGCATGGATTGCGGTAGACACCTGGGTTTTCGAAATCTACATCATCTGCAACTTTATACACACCTTTTTGCTTTAGTTGGAAGGAGTGAAATGTATTGGACATGTATTCTGTTATTATGTCCAAATTTTCAAGATTATATTCAAGTCAAACTTATTTTGTTAATAAAACGAAACAAAATATTAATCAAATGAAAGAACTCTAAATCTGATAAAAATCCTTACGTTTGTACTCTGTTACGAAGGAAATAGTATCAGTCTCAGGTAGATTCATTTACCGACACCATCATTCTGGAGCAACATACCGAAAACCTAGCGCGCAAAAAATTGTTAAGTTTTTTGGCGCTGCTCAGTAATACACCAGTGTGTAAAACTTCAGGACGTAAGTAACTTTCGCATTATGTCTCATTGCCAAGTAACATATCTCGATGAAACTTGGAGCTTACGTACAAGGAACTGCTACAGTACAGTAAAGAAGATAACTAAAGGAAATTCAGAATGAGACGAACAGAAACGACATTTTTTATATAAAGTCAACAATTACACTGTACTTATCGCGATTCGTGATGATGCCATGGTCACTGAAAACGGCAGGACACGTTTCGTAGTAGGATGTGTTACTCCCGCGGACGGCAGTACATTCTCAACAACGTGCCTAAAAAAAAAAAAAAAAAAAAAAGGCTCTGCACTATGGGACTTTACAGCTGAGACCATCAGTCACCTAAACTTAGAACTAGTTAAACCTAACTAACCTAAAGACATCACACACATCCATGCCCGAGGCAGGATTCGAAACTGCGACCGTAGCAGCCGCGTGGTTCCGGACTGAAGCGTCTAGAACCGCTCGGCCACCACGGCCGGCAACGTGCTTCCACGCTTGCCACAATGCTAATAAGGAGTTCTTGTGGTAGGGCGTTCCATTCCTCCGCCAACGTGGTTAACAGTTGGGCGGTCTTTGATGGACACGGACGTGCTGCTGCGCGTCTCTCCAGCATATCCCACACGTACAGTGTCACGTTGACTGGTGAGTGCATAGTGTACTCACATGGGTAGAGGTGGGAACACTTGCGCAGTAACTTTGGCGAACATGATCGTTTTCATTGTTCAGGCGTTATGCGGGACGCATACTGACCTCTAAATCTCTGAACATGATACACTCGCCGGAAAATGTTTTTGACTCTGTAATCCTTCCTCAAGCGCATCTTTTCCGGGACGCATTCGACTCAGACTTCATTTTCGTTGCACAACAGAATCGAACAGTGCAGGTGGAGGAGCTGAGGGAATGTGAGGATAGTCTGCCAAATGCACTGGCTAGCCACTTCCTCCGACTTAAATGTCACTGAGTGCTTGCGGAGTGTGTTGGGGACATATTGCAGCACGGCCACATGCACCAACGACCATCCACCAGCTGTCAGCTACTCTAGTGGTGAAATGGAACGCCCCACTACCAAAACTTTTTAACAATTTTGTGGCCGGCGCGGGAGCACGTTCCAGAGCCAATTCCGTGCCGCTAGAGTCAGGTTGAGTGAGATAAATGGTTCGCAGTGGGGGTGCAATTAAACTGTGGTAGTAGTGACGGGTGATTACGCAAGTAGCCTTTGCAGTACTAGAACTGGTCTGAGGCCCGCACTGTGTGCCTGCAAACGCAGCCGATTGCAGGATGCGCTGTCGTCCAGATGGCGCCTTTGACATCGGTTGCCTTGTCTCATGGTCGACAGCTACCGTGGTTGAGTGAGATAAATGGTTCGCAGTGGGGGTGCAATTAAACTGTGGTAGTAGTGACGGGTGATTACGCAAGTAGCCTTTGCAGTACTAGAACTGGTCTGAGGCCCGCACTGTGTGCCTGCAAACGCAGCCGATTGCAGGATGCGCTGTCGTCCAGATGGCGCCTTTGACATCGGTTGCCTTGTCTCATGGTCGACAGCTACCGTGGTGCCGTATGTCTCCGCCCAGGTGCTCCAGAGTTGTGCCGGCTAGTATCTCCATGCGGACTCACTGTCCACATACCGTGCGTTTGGGTGCGACACCCAACACCAGTTGTTCCATGCCAAGCAGCAATGCCCGATCACCACCCAGGGGTCGACGGGCACCATTGCCGATGATGTCTAGACGGCTAGGCGACTGCGATGGTGAACCTTCCCAGCCGAATCATAGACAGCTTGCAGTCCGTCGGCCGAAGTCCTGCAGAGGGCGGCGATTTGCCGCACAGTAGTGAACTTTACCAAATCCTGCAGCCGCTCTGCCACCGGTAAGGCGAGCCTCGTGCCGAAACAGTGGGAACGCAGCCAACAGATCCTCTTCACCAAGGGTTAGATTTGGTTTCTCTGAAACTCAAAAGCGCAAAATTCACTCCAGTTCAAGATGCAGACAGTGTGGCGACACGACTGAATGCCGGCCATCCTGATTCAGGTTTTCCGCGATTTCCCTAAATCGCTTCAGGCAGATAACGGGATGGCTCCTTTGACAGGGTACGGGCGACTTCCTTCCCCATCCTTCCCTAATCAGATTAGACCGACGACCTTCCTGTTTGATATCTTCCCCGAGATCAACCCAACGACTAAATGCATTGAGCCCCTGAGCTCGGGTACTTATACCCTTATAGCTACGCTTCTGTTGTAGTCCTACTGTGGGAGGGGAGGGGGAGGCGCTGAGAGGCGAGTGGGTTTGTCTTATCCTTTTCCTGTTAGCTTTCCTTAACTCACTCCGCACTCAGCGCGAACTGCTAGGCCCGGTTAAATTTGCAAGTGTCAGTTTCTGGGCAGCATGCAAGCGCTCCGAGTTTCAAAATCTTACGTCGCTCTTGATCACACTGTGTTTAAGCGCTAATGGTTCTAGGCGTCTGGGCCGTGACTGGTGTCGCAAACCCCGTGTGGCTGGAGTGTTTTGAGGTAATGCCAACAATACTGCCCAGTGGCTTACTTGACCAGCCCATCGACCGAGCTGCCCTCTACTGCTTGCCCGCAGCTGAAAAAGACTTTAAAAAATTTGTAGTTCGCACGCCGAACTTTTTCGAGGCACATCAGTGTAACCGTTCATCGTGCACACACACTATATTGCGGACCACAGCCCGCCTTTTGTAATGTTTTTTGGACCATCATAAATCGCGGTGAGATCGGTGTAATTATTGCCCGTGAATGAAAGTGTCATTTCTGTTCATCTCATTGCGTATTTTTTTAGCTACCGTCTGTACTATACTGTAGTAATTCTTTCTATGTATGGTTCAAGTTTGATGGAGCTAACTTAGTTAGCACTGAAAGTTGCTCTCGTCCTTGAGGTTTGCAAACCAGTGTAGTAATTAAGCTTCCCTTGGCGTGAGGCATACGTATATGGTGCCTTCTCCTATCTCTTTCAATATGTACACCAAAGAAGCAATGAATGGAGTACAAGAGAGGCGCAGAAATTACATTCAGATTCAGGATTAAAGATATGACTGATAATATTCGCTGATGACATTGTTAAGGGCTGTGAAATTTAGAAAGAATTGTAGGGCGTTTAGAGTGGCATTAACAGTGTCCTAAGTGTACAATATTGACAGAGGGTAGTACAAAAAAAGACTAAAATGTTAATGAGTAGTACAGACGTGATTAGCGGCAAATATAGCATCAGAGTTGGGGACCTTGTTGCAGCCGAAGTTAAGTAATTCTGCTACCTTGATAACAAATTAACGCATGGCTAAAGCAAGAATCAGATACAAAGTAGTTCAGCACAGGCAAAGAGAATGTTTCCGAAAGGATTCTATTGGTATCAGAAGACACGTGTCTACTCGGAAGTAACTTCTGCGAGTAACTTCTGCAAGTACTTACTGAGATATATACATTACAGCAAAATGTTGTTCAACTTACTCTTACAAGTACTTGCAAAAAAAAAAAAATCTGCTAGCAGCGTGTATGTTAGCATTATCGTGCTTAGAAACTAGAGCAACTGCCAGGGTTGATGCATTTTCATCATTTTAAAAAGTCGTGAAAAAGAACAAAGTTCAGAAACAAACAGATATTTCTATGAAGAAATGGATGGAGGGACGTACGTATTTAACTTTTCAGGAAACAGTGATGGATCAACTAAAATACGAGAACTTCGCTAAGATTAGAAGTTTGTGAGAATGTCGTACGCAGCTTTCGAACAACCCGTGTCTGTTGTATTCAACAACAGGATAAAAAAATGGAGCAAGCTCTATCACCAAGAGGAAACCTTCTAATCACTCTTCGACTTTTAGCCACATGTAAGAGAATAAACACTTAAATATCAAGCAAAAGAAATATTTGTCAGTAATTAAATTCTTTTGTATTTACTTGATTGAAGTGTTTCTACTCGCTCAGGTGCCTCTTCCGAGGTCGTGTGTGCACGATATCTCGTATCTTTCCGTGAGGCTATATTTGATTGTTTGGAAAGAGGACATTTGAAGATTAGTATTTTGATATTTCATAACCTTACTAAAATAATTATCTTAAGCAGAAATCTTACAAAACAGTTACCTTGTGGACAGTTACCTTGTGGATGATGCATTTACGCAGTACCAGAAAAATAATCACTTCATCGGACGATGTGCGCATCGTCGAAATTATAATTGCATCAACTGATACTCCAGTAATTTTGTAAGCAATTAGACTTTCATATTATGCAGAAACGTGCGGAGCTGCTCCCTATACCATCCGTTTTAATTTTTTATTGCTTGATGCTTGAGGTAATAAACGTCTCTGATGCCACAAAATTGCCAAGCACCTGTTACTGATCAGCAGCTTTCTGCACAGTTTCAATTGCTCTCTGAAGAGTCACTTCGGTATTTCAGTGATTTTATTTCGTTTCTTCTGTTTGAGCGAGTGTGTTCTTCAAAACAGAATTAGACTCAGACGCCGTTCCTGTCGTCGAGTTTTCTGGTATCTAAAATGAATGTCATAATGTGGTATATACCTTCAAAGGGATAAATTTAACTATAACTTCTGTCAGCTAAAACATGTTTTCTATAGTTTTAGGTACGTTCGAAAGAAAAAGAATAATTACATATCGTTAATGCTTTTGAAAATAAATGGAATGTTTCAAACTGTATGGGCGCTACAGATGGGAAGAAAGCGGCATTAATTCCAAAGGTACCCATAGTACCGGGCTATTTGCACTGATTGGACCTGACTAAATAGTTGTATATTTCGATGTAAGTGCTATCGATAGAATATCCGGCGGAGTTTCGAGTAACTGTAAACAGTCAGAAAGCCTTGAATGTAATACATTAAGTTTACTGGTTTCTGGAAGTTAAGTGTGTAGAAATGTTCAGACATACGCCATCGTTGGTGTAAAGAAATGTATTATGAAGCCTCACCCCTTTATGGATCAACTAATGCAAAATCGGGCTTTTAATTCTCGGCTAGAGCAAACAATTTCTGTAAACTCGTTTGTACTGATAACCACAAGCTGTCCAGTATTACGAGGTCTAATTGTTCTAAACAGAGATAAAACGAGGAGAATTTTCATGGTGATTTGGGCTCTTGATAAATTTTTAATAACAGACGATAGAGGCAATTTCATTATGCGCTGCTGGGTAAATTTCATTCTCAAGATTTACAAACTCAATGACCGTAGCACAAGGACAGATAGGTCGAAACAAATCTACCCTTGGAGACGTAAGGCAGTGGCAACAGTCAGCCAAGGAGGCGCGAAATGAATTTACCCACTACTTCGATCCAACGAAAGTGTAAGTAGATTGGCAGTACAGATGACTTTTGATTTTAGCTGATTTTTTATGTTTGTACAAATAAAAATGTATTACAGTGACAATGAAATAAATAAATACTGTTTCGAGAGTGTTAAATTTGTTTCACATGCCAAAGTATCCTCGGTTTCCTTGACCGTGGAGGAGCGTATAATGAATCATCCTTCTCTATCACTACCGTTTTTTAACAGAAATAACTGATACCATGCATACTTTGATTCTTGCACAGGTTAAAATTATCTCAGCTGTTTCATTAGAAGAATTCATATGATTTTGTATCCGATGTATTATATTTCAGGCTAAAATCGGTAAGTACTAACAGTTAAAATTATTCTCGTTTTAAGAATAATTGAAATTACAAAATTTCTGGCGTACTTAAAATTCATATTATTAATTGCGCAATCGAACGCTAGTTATTAATTTTTTTCTGTATTTATTTATGAAATAATGATATAATTTGGTAAAGATTCTTCTCCTGTCGAGACAGTTTGTAAACTCTTTTTCTATGTAAACTCTTTTAGAAACTGTGAGTACCGTAGAATGTAAGTAATAGTGGGCATGCCTCGGATGGAAGTAGACGTTGTCACCAACAATGTAATTATTGGATTTTTGAATATGGAAATTACAAAGTCGTTGTGATCTAGAATAATGGGAAAAAAATAAAAAGATATTCATAGCAACAGGCAACTCTTCATCAATTATTTCGTCTGCACCAACCCGCAAAGTTAAATAAAAATTTTCAGCAGCAAGAATGTACTCTTAGACACAACAAGATTTTGCGCCAGCAACAACATCATCAACAACAACGAGATGATAAAGATAAGTAAAAAAGTTCTCCTTTTGTAATCTTACTCCTCTCGAAGTTTTCAAAATTTCTGCAAAGGATGAGAACTTTAATGGTGATGTGTGGGAGGGTAAGATTACAAGCGAAACACAAATTTCATGGAGCCAAAATACATTTGTTTCCGTATAGTGTATTTAGTCCACTTTTACATTTTTTTCGCCTACTTATTTCCTTAGTCCGAAAACTGTGAATTATTTTTGCATATTTCCTAATCTGTGTTTTGAAAACTTGTTGCAATATTTTCACGCGCATCCCACTTTGTAGGTGTCTTTTATTTGCACCTATCTGCAACTTAACATGCGTTCTTTTACGGTAAGTAGCAATCTATCTTTTGCTACATTGTTGATATTCTTATTCTGTAGTCCCTTTTTTAATATTCACGTGCCCCACAATACAGCATAGGACGTCAATTTGTGAATTAACAACTGCGCTTTTCCACAGGTCGACACTCATTTCGCAACTGACATTTTTGTAGCAGTATTCAACGCAATAATCTTCTCGTACTTAGAGAAAAATTACCATCAACTATCAAGTTCGCCAAGCAATTGCAACAAGCTTCAAGAAAATGTTTTCACCAACTTCAGAAATTTAGAAGGGGCAGTTAAATGAATACGAGACAGATGGAAAAAAGTAAGTAAATTATTTACTATTTCAAATATGATCGCCATAAATGTTAATACATTAATTCCACTGTGAGACAAGATGGTCAGTGCCCTCATAGAAAAATGTTTGCGGACGCTTACGGAATCGTTATTGAACTCAGACGTGTACTTCTTCGGCGGGCCCACATGTTGCCAAAGTTGTTTCCGGTACGCTGCAGAAATTTCACTGGGAAGCCATTACACATCCTCCGTACAGCCCCGATGTCTGCCCATGCGATTTCCATATTTTTGAAGCGTTGAAGAAAGACATTCCTGGCAGTCGATTTACTTTTGAGTAATAGGTTTGACGCCCTTGGCAACCGCAAACTTTTTTCCACGAAGGAACTGACATTCTTGCCGCACAGTGGTATAAATGTATTAGTGGTTATGGCGATTACTTTTGAAATATTAGTTTACTTACTTTTTTCCTTATGTCTGGTTTTCATTTTGCTGCCCGTTCTTCTTGTGAAAGTCAACCTAACGTGAGGAAGTGAACTTGCTGGAGGTGTTTTCACGCCGAAAGACTTAGACAAGCAGGTCCTACGCGGGATGCTCTCAGTTTCGGCAACAAACAAACTACGTGTCATGCCAGCCAGTAGCTGTGACGTTGCGCTGCGACAAGCGACAGCTTTCCGGTGCCTGCTTCCGGATGTGTCAGGGGCCTGGCGCGCGACCTGCGTCAAAGCACATAGGGCCGGCCATGGGAATAGGAGATGCCCCGTGGAGAGCATGCGCTTCCGCATACGGCAACCCTAATTACCGCCTGTTGGCTCTCCGTTTATTATTACCCACGATTTATCATTTCCTGCGGCAAAAAGAGCGGCGGCTGTACAGACGCCGACCGGCAGCGGATGGAGAATCGCTGCGATACGACGCTCTGGCGAATCTCGCGCTTAACGGTCGGCCGTCGCGGCACCTTTTTTGCGTTTCCCTTTGTCGGGCACCGGCCGGCGCCAACTCCCGGATAGCAGTTGTTTGGACAGCTCCGCGCCGCTGACTCCCAACCGTTAATGTGATTTAGCCAGTTTCTACTCCTTTCCTCTCTGCGTACGCTTCTAACATTAATTCGGCGCTTCCTATGAATACGGGTCTGAGCGAATGCGAATATCGCAAATATGTCCATTTACATCAGAAGTAATAATTACTTTCATGATGAAAGACCACACCGCTGTGCGGGTGTGTCTTTGGATATCGTCAACAAAAATTTGTTTGTGGTAAAATGGTTCAAATGGCTCTGAGCACTATGGGACTCAACTTCTGACGTCATTAGTCCCCTAGAACTTAGAACTAGTTAAACCCAACTAAACTAAAGACATCACACACATCCATGCCCGAGGCAGGATTCGAACCTGCGACCGTAGCGGTCTCGCGGTTCCAGAATGCAGCGCCTAGAACCGCACGGCCACTTCGGCCGGCTTTGTGGTAAAAAGCGAAAGGATAGTGTCAGTGGTACGATTACGATATTGGTATATTTGATTATACATAATTAGTGGTAATAAGTGTTATTGTTTTAAGTCACTATTAATACCCATTTGGGACGGAGTGCCACTATGTTTTCTGGAAGACGCAGTGTCGGGGAGAGGGTAGTTGCATTGTTGATATCTGGAAGATGGCAAAATGTCCATGTTCCTGCTTTGCCGCACGTTAAACACGCATCGCTTTTTGTTAATAACTGGATTATGCAATGCACAACTGTAAGGATGTACTTTCTTAGTGACGATTGCTTCCATCTAGGATCAGACCGTCATCGGATCCAAAAACAATCTCAGTTACGCATTTAAGTAATTGGAATAACAATAATCAGATGTGTATTGTTTGAGCATTGACATAGTTTTTCCCGAGTTTATCTGACTGCTTGCTGTTTCGTTTGCATTAGCAGCAGTCACTTGTGCAGTCACAGGAAGCTCCCACAAAACGACATGGTGGCTATTGTAGAAATATTCCATCGTTGAGAACCATCGAAAACTGATACCTGCGATTTTTTCTTGTGTGAAAACTCTTAAAGCCGAGTGTAATTAACTTTCTGCGTGTTTATTCTTCGTGTCTACCGTATTCATTTCTCAACATAGTCTACCTGGCAACGAATATATTTCTCCCCACGAGAGAGTTGACTCCGCCATTCCGAAATGTTTGACTTTGTTGACAGAGCCACAACCTCACCTCCGCTTGCAACGCTTCATCATTATCAAGGGGAAGTCCCCGAAGGTGTTCTTTAGGTTTTGGAAACAGATGAAAATGGGATGAGGCCAAGTGGGAAATGTATGGAGGACGTTCGATGACAATGAACCGAAAGCGTCTGATTGTTGCAGCTGTAGCAGCGCCCATGTGTGGCCTAGCATTGTCATGCTGAAGAAGTGGGTGCTCCATATGTAGACGAACTCTTCGAATTATTTCTTTGAGTTTGCTGAGCAGTTTATCGCGCACGGTCATAATTACGGTACACAACACCATGTTACGCCATACAATTCTGAGTCCTCTAGCGGCAGAGGGCTGCAAATACGTAGACATGAAGAATAAAGATGTAGATAGAATTTTAATAACGTTTTATTATTTAAAAAGTCTTCAGATTTTTCAGATAAAAAATATCGGAGGCATTACTTTTCAGCACGCCCTCAAAATTTCTTTATGATGCAATAATTTACCAACAGCCGTATGTTTTGTAGAAGGTTATTTTATTTTATGAACTTCTACGTGCTACCAGTTTGGGCATTATATTGATGCCATCTTCAGGCCCCACTCGTCATAGTCGTAAAATCGCTATACACGGAAGGAGCCATATAACTGGATCCGTGAATCAATCTTCCTGCAACAGTTCTTGGTGGCCAGGCGACACAGACACAGACTGAGGCGGTTTGCAGTCTCTGTCACCTGGCAGGACGATTAGTACCGCGTACACAGTGTATAAAAAGACCAATGCGTTGGCAGAGAAGATGTGAAAATATTTCCGACGTGATTATGACCGCACGACGCGAATTAATAGACTTTGAACATGAAATTATAGTTGGAGCTAGACACATGGGACATTCCGTTTCGGAAATCGTTAGGAATTCAATATTACGAGGTCCACGGTTTGAAAAACATGCTGACAATTCGAGCGATTTATTGGCCACCGAAATCACCCGACATGAATCGAACATTTATGGGACATAATCGAGAGGTTAGTTGGTACACGAAACGATGCACCAGCAACTCTTTCGTAATTATGGACGGCTATAAAGGCAGCATGGCACAATATCGTGCACGAACTTGCCTCTAGGTTATGTCCCATGAATGTTCGATTTATGTTGGGCGACCTGGGTGGCCAAATAATTCGCTCGAATATTCCAGAATGCTCTTCAAACCAATAGCGAACTACTGTGGTCCGGTAACATGTCGCATTGTCATCAGTAAAAATACCGTCGTTTTTGGAAACATGAAGTCCGGGATGAATGGCTACAAATGGTCTCCAAGTAACAGAACATGAACATTTTCAGTCAATATACGGTTCAGTAGAACCAGAGGACCCAGTCCATTCCATGTAAACACAGACCACACCATTATTGAATCATCGTCACTTTGCATTGTGCCTTGTTACAACTTGGGTCCATGGCTTTTGTGGGTGTACGCCACACTCGAATCCTACCAGCTGAAATCGGAACTGACCATGCCACGGTTTTTCAGTCGAGTAGGGTCAAACTGATCTGGTCACGAGTCCAGGAGAAACCCTGCAGGCGACGTTCTGTTGATAGCAAAGGCGTTCGCGTCGGTCGTTTGCTGCCATAACCGATTAACGCCAGATTACACTGCACTGCCGTAACGGATATTTCGCTCAGTGTTGCTTGTCTGTTAGCATTGACAGCTCTACGCAAACGCCTCTGCTATCGGTCGTTAAATGAGGACCATCGGCGACTGAATTGTGTGTGGTGACAGATAATGCCTGAAATTTGGACACTATGGATGTCGGTGTAGTGAACTCCCTAGCAATTACCGGAATGAAATGTCCCATACATCTAGCTCCAACTACCATTCCGCGTTCAGTGTCTGTTAATTCCCGTCGTGCGGCCGTAATCACGTCGGAAACATTTTCACATGAATCACCTGGGCACAAGTGACAGCTCCGCCAATGCACTGCCCTTTTATACCTGGTGTACGCGATACTACCGCTATCTGTATACTTGCATATTGCTATTTCGTGACTTTTATCACGTCAGTTTACTAATAGGACGATACTGGGGAAGGAAATCGAACTTGTAATTTTCGAATGAACGATCACGGAATTTCTCTGTAGTCAACTCAATGAACATGTTCTGACAGTTGAAAATAATTGGCAGATCGGAACTACAATATGTATACGCAACTTTGCCCGAGCAGTTTTCATGTCATTGCATTCTCATTGATTTGATTTCCATCGATCTATTAATTTGATTTGAATGCTTTTCATTCATTTCATCAGTTTATCATGAAAATCTTGAATCTGAACGGACACACAAGAACTTGGTTCCCTCATACAGTACGTTATCATCACCTCCCTCAGCTGAATCTCGATGAATCATAAGGCTTCGTGACTGCTACACTGAATCCAGTGTTGTCTACTTTTCTCGGCGGAACATGATTTTTTGAATAACTGAACGTAACCAAATCGGTTCTCATTTAAACTCGTAAAATCTGGGTGAATGCACTCCGATTAACTGTTACTGTAGTTTTTGTTTATCACTTCGTTTTCGACCTGCTACTTCGCTCGCGACATAGTCTGTGGTATCCGTTGGCTACAGCGGTCGGCGGATTGAAGCATTTCAAGAAACTTAGTAGTCATTTTCTTCCTGTTCTTATCTGTTCCATCCTGTATAGCCTGAAACGACAGGTACGCCATCTCTCTTCTCAAGAGAGCATTGCGTGGCAAGCAGTGCTCACAATGAATGCAGAGCTAAGGATTTTAGGTGTGCCACCACAACCACTATTTTGTTGTAGTAATCGTAAACGACTTTTCAATGTGAACACAAAGTAAACACTTCTCGCTGTGTTTAGTAGCACATTTTAGTTCTACCGGGAAGTATCAAACATTGTCCGGTTTCGGTGCCTCTAAAAAAAAAAAAACCCTATTGCCATGGAGTGTGGTAAGGACGGTCACTTGTCAGTTACTTCGTGGAAACTGTTTCGGAACAATCGTCTAAACGTAATTATTTTGAAGGTGAGTGGTGTTCACACATTTTTTTTGTTCTCTCTTCCAAGCAGTAAAGACCTCGTAAATTGACTGCATGGCGGGGTGATCAGAGAAGAGGGTTTGTGTTCACGATTCGTACTTTCTTACGGCAACATGCGTTTTCTATTTCGTGCCGCTATTCGGCTATGTTAAAACGTATAATCAAGTTTGTATGTTTCGTGTCATTAGAATTGAAGATGTGGTAGTCAGAGGACCGTTTCTGTAACAAAATGCTGCACTCGAATCTGTGGACCGATGCAAAGAGAAAGGCTGTCAGCAAACTAACTGAAGAGGCGCCAGTGTTGGTAATAAGCCATGCAGCACCATTATTTGAACACAAACGCTGGCAGCGATCGTTGCTAATTCGCTTTTAGCCCAAAACATCCCGTTTTTCAAGCAGACTGATATCATTATTGACTCACATTTCTAAGAAATGGCATCTGTAATAATGAAGATTGAATAGTTATATAATATTGTCATTGCAATTACGTCACCATGGTCAACGATGGAGAATGGTGTAGGGCAGTGGCTGACTCTTAACCTGTTTTGAAGAACATCTCACGTAATCTCTGTGCTTGTAAATAGATTCTTAATTTTACTAACACTTAACGCCTCAGCTAGTCATTCCAGGACAGCTGTGCTTTAATTTTGTCGATTTTAGACGTGAAAATTGTTAGGAAACAAAAGAATACGACATGCCTCATATGAGGAGAAATATGGATCTAGATTCACTATCGGAACTCTGTGGTTCATTCAGTATGTGAAGTCGTCATCATGTTATCGATGCTTGAGCTTATCCACGACGACATGTGAAACACTAACCCATTTGGACAAAAGTGAAAACCGAATTCTAGACTCCAAAGGCACTAAATTGACATATCTTCTGACTTTTAGTAGTCCAGAGTTAATTACCTTTGTTAACTTTAGCTATCGCTAGTCATATGTAGCGAACAATAAAGATAACGGATAACGTGCGGAAGTTCGACAACGATACTGCAAACAAACACAAATGCGATAATTGGTCAGCAGCCTTAGCTCTCGTACGCTGGTGTTCGCTCTTTTGAAAGCAGGTACAACTTACGTAGTAGATATGTTATTACTAAGTCACTGTAAATAAAACTTTAAGACATTCTGATGTATCAGCAGCCATCAACGTTTTTCTTAATCTTACTTTAGCCACGTAATTTTTATTTCAAAACTCGTTTACAGTCACAGTCTCTGTAAACGCCTCTTGAGCTGTTATTGTCTCGCTGTTAATGCGTGTGTGAAAATGAATGACACTGCTCCCTGCTTCGTAGTTGAACAAGTGCGGAACACCGCTAATGGCGAGAAACAAGTTGTTGATGTTTTTCACAAGATTACAGAGAAAAATCAGCTTTGATGGTTTTCGAGAAAAAGTACGTAGTGAAAATAAGAAAGGTCATTACGGTCATATGCGTGGCGCAACCGGTAGCGTCGTGGGTAGACAATCATGTGTGTTTGCGGGTGGCGGTTCGCAGCTCGTTGTGATATGTAATTTTCTTTCTTATATGTTTGAATACCTTAATGATTTAGATACGAAATTCATGGTATATATGGTAATTAATTCATTCTTAACCATCATCTTTCAAGAAAAATGCACTTCTTAGAGTTTATAGTTAAATATCGCACGCAAGATTCTGGTTTTCATTGCAAATACACATTCTTAAATACTGAATTTTATTAAATATTGCTAAAGATGGTTGAAGTTTAGAAAACATTACACAGTTAATTTTTTTCGAGAAAAATGAAAAATCAAACATCTTCATTTGAATATGCCCACTGCTTTGTAGGACAGATGTGGTCTGACACGAGCCGTAGTGATAAGCGTCGTAGAAACACGGAAGCAATGAGCTTACAATAATCTTCACGGCGTCGAGCAATCTGAACCCAATAAAAGTGACCTGAAGCCCAGTTAAGAGATTTGTCGCGATAAATAACAGGAAATTTAAGTTGCCAAATGTACTAGAACTAATCCACAAAGCTTTGTGACACGACACTGCCGAACGATAGCGAAATGCAGAATAGCACGTTATACTTTCGTTTTCCAAGATCAGCCAGCTTTAGCGGGGAAAGTATGCAGGTATTTGCAAAGAATGAAATGAATGTTAGGTAAAATTCGAAAGTACATGTCAATTAAGAGCGAACGGTACTGATATTTTGCTGGTGACTGCAGAGTAAAATTTACTTACGTTATTGCCCACCATACGTCGATATGTATTCAGCTTAACACGAATGTACCTCGTGGTTATAATTAAAGTGCAGCTACTCACATGGGTCCTGTGTGGGTTGTAATTAGCTTGTGGCAGAGAAACTTAGTAGATATTCTAATTGATAACGCGGAACAGATTTACGATAGAAAACATTTATCTCCAATTCTGGCCACCAGGTACAAGTCTGGCAGTGTGAATGGAAGAAAGACGTAAAGAAATGTTTCCGTATGTAACGGATTAGGAATGGGACGTGGGCATAAAAGGCCAAATTAGTGAGAAGGGCATAATGTTGATTTTATTATTAACCACCGCTTTCACAATTTGTTCAATATGATCACCGGATGCGTCGACGAGATACTGTACAGCGTCAGATTAACACGTGGTGGCCGAAATTGGAAGTATTTTTTTCTCCAGCGTAAACCACAATAACACTTTGGCTGCCGCACGAAGATTATAACCCACTACTCCCGACTACCAGTGACCTTAATGGAAGTAGGACGTCAAACGGGCCGACCTGGAGCGGGAGAGGCACCACAGCACATTTTAATTTCCACTGTGTATACTTTTACAAATATTTGCATAAAACTTTGTCAGCGTGACCAGGAAGGATTCAGGATTCACACTCATAGCAGTGGAAGTTCAAAAACATAATAAAATAATTCTTTTTTTACATGTGAAATTTCATCATTTTTTGTCACTTACTATTGGCTGCATTTGTTGCTGGAAGTACACTTTTCTTCATAAGTAAGAGATATTCTTCGATAAATGTTGCACAGCATACAAACCATACTTACAGGTGTATGAAACTCTAGAATTTATTTAATTTATGAAAAAATGAATGAGCTGTTGCATTTTTAACTTCATGTTTAGAAAAAACTCGAATTTTATAGTTAATTATATCAATTTTTCCCCCAGTTTTTAAAAGATGTTTAATATTCTATGGTTTCATACACCTGTAAGTATGGTTTGTATGTTGTGCAAAATTCATCGAAGAATCTCTCTTACTTACGAAGAAAAGTGTACCTATAGCGACAAACGCAGCCAAAAACGATGAAATTTCACATGTAAAAAAAGATTATTTTGCTATGTTTTTGAACTTCCACAGCTACGAGTGTGAATCCTGAATCCTTCCTGGTCGTGCTGGCAAAGTTTTATGAATTTATTTGTGAAAGTATAGACAGTGGAAATCGAAATGTTCAGTGCTGCCTCTCCTGCTCCAAGTCTGCCCGTTTGACGTCCTACACCCCTTAAAAAAGTGACCAGTGACTGACTATGTTTTTGTCACTATTACCTGTGTTGTTGACGCCGGTGGGCACATTCAATCTTAAAAGCGGCATCTTTACTAGTCCAAGCCAATAGAAGAACTGGTACGTAACAGAGAAGTTATTTATTTGTTATTCACAGACGATGACATTCTAAGCCCACATTATTCTGTCACCTTTTCTCGTTGTCTTTCCATCCCCCTCACACATTCACGCACTCGCGCGCGCGCACACACACACACACACACACAAGAGGAGAATGAGAAGGGGGAGAAATCAAGAGAGTAATCGAGTGAGGAGTCAGAGAGAGAGAGACACAGGATGAGAAATAGAGAAATACCTTTCTATTGCCAGCGAAAAACGTCGGATGGGGTGGTGGAATTGTGCGAGGTCACCGACACGTTACAGAGCCACACTGAGAACACGAAAGTGATTCAAGACGAGAAACAACGTAGCAAATGTCATGATTTTGTTTCCATTTTCTCGTTTGAAAGTCTGCTTGTGATCTCGCAAGAATAATCACAGCGGCAATAAATTGAAATTCTGCTCATGTAGTCGCAGCGGTCGCCTTTGTTCCCGGCCTAAATAAGGGACGAAATTGCAATATCACGAACGAAACAAGATTCGTTCAAGCTAGTGGACAGCGCAATCTCGGGGAATCCTTCATTTGAGGCCGTAGCACGGCAGCCTACATAGAACGGCGCCGGCTAGCAGTCACGATCATTATGATTTACCAGAGTAGATTATCCATTAAAGCGGACGACAATCGTTGGAATTACGAACCCTCCCTGGGAGCGCTCGTCCCGTCCCGAAGGGAAGAGAAAGTCAAAAAGATCGCATGAGTCATTTCCAGCCGGCGCAGCGGGCGCCCGGGATTCCGGGCCGGCGGTCATCCGAGAGCAGAGGAGAGGAGAGTATTTAAAGGTCGGCCTAATGGCGGCGCCAGTACGGCACTGGCCAATCACGGCGGAGCAATTTGGCGGTGCGGCCGCGCGGGACTCACTGACCGCAGCCGCTCGCCCTAATACAAACCCAATTCTCCGCCGGCCTATAATAATAATTGAGTAGCTGATTCAGAATCGAGAGCTCTTGCGCGCATCCGTCAATCTGCTTCTTTTGTGCCTGGAGAGGAAAAAAATGAAGAGTGTTCTCCCTCCGCTTCAATTTCGTTTCTGTTTGGACGCATATGAATAGTCGGCTACCGCCAGCCGCGTCAAGGGCCCCGTGTGGTGGCGCTCTGTGGTATTGCTCCGGTAATAACGTGGGCTTAGCTCGCCGCCGGCCTACAATATTCCGCCCGCCGGTTCCCAGAAGAAGACGGCGCACGTTCCGCTACGAAATTCTCAGGTTTGGTATCTCATTACTGGGGCCCGGCAGGTGCCGCACCTCTTACCACTGGACTCCATGTCAGGAGGCCTTGACTCCACTCGGGGGTTTCAGCGCGTCGCAACGTAGCGGAAAGTTTGTACCTACAGGTGTAAGCAACAAATGCAATAACTCGAAGGAAATAGGAAGATCATATCGAAACGTTTCCCGGAACGATGTTGAGTCCGCTAGACTTTTCGTATCAAAATGTTCAAATGTGTGTGAAATCTGATGGGACTTAACTGCTAAGGTCATCAGTCCGTAAGCTTACACACTAGTTAACCTAAATTATCCTAAGGACAAACACACACACCCAAGCCCGAGGGAGGACTCGAACCTCCGCCGGGACCACCGCCAATACTGCCAGCTAAATAAAAGATTCTAACTACTGAAGACACTAACTACTGATAGGCATAGTTAGCACATGAAAGATTTTGATAGAGAGCAAACAATGTTTTCACCTTATTAATGTTCAGAAGTTATATATATATTGTTTTCAAACTTAGTTCAACCCTTTCCCGTGAGTGGCGCCGTCACAGCATGTCTTTAAGATGGCTGCTACACCCGACGTTCGTCAGAAGCAACGTGCTGTCATAGAATTCCTGTGCTGTGAAAACGAGACAGTGGAAAACATCCACAAGAGGTTGAAAAAGGTGTATGGTGATGCTGCTGTCGATCGCAGCACAGTTAGTCGGTGGGCAAACAGGTTACGTGATGAAAGCGGGCACGGCAATATTGAGGATTGTCCTCGCAGCGGCATGCCTCGTACTGCAGACACTCCAGACAATGTGCAGAGAGTTAACGAATTGGTGACTGTTGACAGACGCATCACAGTGAACGAATAGTCACGCTCGTTGGGATAGGGGAAGGAAGTGTTTGCAGAATACTGAAAGTGTTGGCGTTAAAAAAGGTTTGTGCCAGGTGGGTTCCCAGGATGTTGACAGTGTCTCACAAAGAAACAAGAAAAACGGTATTCAGCGAACTATTGGAACAGTACGAGAATGGCGGAGATGAATTTCTTGGAAGAATTGTAACAGGTGATGACACATGTCACCATCATTTTTCACCAGAGACGAAGAGGCAATCAATGGAGTGGCATCATGCAAATTCACCCAAGATAAAAATATTCAAAATCACACCTGCTGATAAAGTTATGGCTACGGTGTTTTTCGATTCCGAAGGACTCTTGCTTGTGGACATCATGCCAAGTGGAACCACCATAAATTCTGATGCATATGTGACAACACTGAAGAAACTTCAAGCTCGACCGAGTCATGTTCAACCACATCGGCAAAAGCAGGATGTTTTACTGTTGCACGATAATGCATGGCCACATGTCAGTCAAAAAACCATGGACAACACTGAAACAACCGCCTTACAGTCCTGACCTGGCTCCATGTGACTGTCATCTCTTTGGGAAACTGAAAGACTCTCTTCGTGGAACAAGGTTTGAAGATCATGACTCCCTTGTGCACGCTGCCAAACAGTGGCTACAATAGGTTGGTCCAGAATTTTACCGTGCGGGTATACAGTCGTTGGTTCCAAGATGGCGTAAGGCAGTTGAGAGGGATGGAAATTATGTGGAGAAATGAAAATATTGTTCCTAAAGGATGTAAAACTTTCAAACATGTAGAATAAAAGATGGATTTTAAAAAAAAGTGTGCATTTCTTTTTGAGTGACCCTCGTATAAGACGCAATGTAGTCGTGCCGAGTTAGGAAGCGGGCCGACAGGTGTTGGTGGAGTTCTGAGGGAGCCTGATATATTACCTGCAGCTGTGGCCTGCATAGCACGACTTCAACCACCGGATTGCTGCCCGGTTAAACTGTTTGTTAAAATCCTTACAGTTCATGCTAAGAAGAAAGCTACATATTTGTGTACTTGGAAAAATTAGAGATTGGCTAGTGGAAAAATAAGTTTTTCTAAGAGAGAGAAGAGCAAGGTTTGTTCAGTAGCATTCATTTGTCAACACATCTAACAAACTATCTTATTGGCAAATCCGTGATTTTTGTTCGGCGGCTCCTCCTCGGAGGACTCGGGGGACGTCGCTTGTGAGGCTCTTCTCCTTCTTAGTGACGTTGCAGAGAGACTTCTCCTTCGAGTTCCCTCAAAACTTCTTCACTAGACATCTTCGGCCTCTTGACCAGACTTCGACTTCGGTTTTTGTGGTTACTTAGGTCGCAGTCCGCTAATGGGGATGCAGGACGAGAGTGACCAGGCGGTTGTAGACGCGTTTGTTTCTAACGCTGAGGCGACATGGTAAGGAATTACATTGTTTTCAGTGGTTCGCTCGAGTCCTGTATTTGGAGTTTCTGCATGTGCTTTCCTTCAGCCCCACAAAAGATCGATCCAGTCATCATGTCCGGTATAGGACCAATCATTATGTCCTATACGAAATTATGTGTTTGACTATTTCGGTGGAACAAGGGTAAGTTACCAGGTTCTTTTTCATACCCTTTCCCCGCGTATCTCGATGCTCAGTATTTGAATTGCATCCATTGTAAGAAATTTTGTGTTCCAATTTTCTCTTTATCTCCGTTCGTTTGGAGAAGATAATGCTTCATCTATAAATCATTTTTGTTTACATTTTGTATATTTGTAATAACCAACTACAGTCAAAGAAGACCTATCTTTGGTTTCGGTAGATAAATGAACCTCATAACTCCATTTAGTAGTGTTTATTTCGTCAAGGCTGACACCCATGACTCAGCTGTCAGTGCCATTATTTTCCAAATTGTTTCCGTTGCACCCAGTTTGTCACATCACATCTGAGTCAGAGGGACTTGATATGAACCTCGAAAGCTCTCATTCGGTACAAACAATAGACACTGTTTACATGTAGGAATAGCCAATTGTACATCATGCGCTGCTAATCTAATGTTAATCTAATCTGTCCTAAGAACACAACATCTAATCTCGTAAGGCTATATATATGAGATTTATTTTTTGTTCCTTCTGGTAGACATACCATTTTACATAGGAATTATTACCTGGTTTTCCTAGAATTACATTGTTTTCGGTGGTTCGCTCATGAGTCCTGTATTCGGGGTTTCTGCATGTAATTTCCTTCAACCCCACAAAAGATCGATCCAGTCATTATGTCCGATATAAGACCAATCATTATGTCGCAGGGTGCTTCACTGTCAAAGATAACGAAGTATTAATATTCACTATAACAACGCGTTATATGACTACAGTGAGATTTATATTGATGAATTACGTCCCATGTTACAATATGCTTCCCACTGAAAGTCTTTGGGACATAAAATCGCTGTCTTTGTCTGAAAGGGAGGAGACCATAATGTCACCAGAAAAGTTTTCCTGGTGTTGCAATGTCGGATCTCACACTTTCAAACTGACAGGACGCAAACATCAAATACAGTATCTTCACCTCTAATTAAGAATTATTTTCCCTGTAATTTCCGCGTAGAACACAGCGTCGGACCCCTGACCCGTGTTCTTTGATTAGACTCACAAAAATGATCTTCTGTAAATAATTACACTGCCCGCTTGTGGATTATCGATCCGCGGCCTTTTTTCTTTATTCTGTGTAGGTTGGAATCCCACATTCAAGATTAGTTTGATTCGATGCTTAGCCTGATAAGGTGGCAGCTCTGTGTACTAGATTTCACCATGTTTACTCTTAGATCACCTAAAATTTAAACATAAGTTCTTCTTCCTATGCTGTATACGTAAAATAAGTAAAATTTTCTTATATGCTGTCGTTCATAGACTCTTTGAATATTAACAACGTTGGAAAGATTACAGCTCTGTCTTTTTTTAACTCCTGTTGATGTTTCTCCTTCTGCAACGATTGTTAATATATTCTTGATAAATGTTATGACCGCTATTGACTTTACTTTCGTGCCGGAAACTTGTGTATTTAATAGGTAACTATCCTGAGTACCCGACAGTTCCTGGGCTTGTATATATTCCATTAGCCTGTCTCCTTCTTCCCCTCTGTTTGTCCTCTTCCACCCTCCTCTCCGTCCATCTCCTTCTCCCCCTCTCTCTTTCTATCTCCTCCACTCACTGGTCGCTGTCTGTCTCTTCCTACCCACTCTCTATCTGCTACTCCCCTCTCTCTCTGTCCATCGTCTCCGCTTTCCACTCCCTTCTGTCTTCTCCTGTCCAGCTCTATATCTTCTATCCCCTCTCTGTCTGTAAACCTTCTGCTGCTGACTCTCTCTGTCCATCTGATCCTGCTCTCTTCATCTGCTCCTCCCCCCTCTATCCATTATTTCGTCGTTCCTCTGTGCCCCTCTCCTCCTGCCCTTCTATCTCCTCCTCACTCCCTTTATCTCTCCCTCCCCCCCTCTCTCTGTGCACGTCCTCTTTCTGTTCCTCTTTCCATTTCCTCCTTCATCCTATCTCAGTGCATCTCCTCCTTCCCCTCTCTTTGTTCTCTCTTTGTTCATCTCCTCTTCCTTTTCTCTGTCCGTTCACCCTCCACTTCACTGTGTCAATCTCCTCCTCTCTCATACCTGTGTCCATGTCCCCCTTCCCTCTGCCCAACTGTTCCTTCCTCCTTCTGCTTCCACATTATCACTTCCATCCCAATAACAAGCTGATGGTTCTTATCCCCAAATTGTTTCTTTCCAGATAGTAATATGTGTACCAAGGTTAAAATCGTTTCATAGGAGGGAGGGGCGTGTGTGTGTGTGTGTGTGTGTGGGGGGGGGGGGGGTTCAGAAGGAACTTTCTGCCAATAGTTTTGCCAGAGTATGCACATTTCATATGTATCTTTCACATACGCTTAACATATTTCACACATATTTGGACATATATTTCACGTGTATCTTTAGCAGATTTCGTCCTTGATTTCGTTTCATGTAACTTAGCCTGTGTAACCTCATATCTCTTCAATAATGTGTTGCAGAATGATACAATTTTGTAGATACATTCAGTGATATATTTGGATTTTGTCTGCAAAATGTGTTACGAATAAAGTTAGTAGTACAGTAATAAATTAAAACGTCATGCTTGATGGGGCAACTTTGCTGCATGAACAGCGAAAACATAATAAGTAGAGACCGGATTATATGCATTTGCATATTTGGCTCCTATTCACCGGTTATTGCATGTTTTAGCTAAAAACTACTGACGATGCATATTTTCGCTCTATGTTTACAATATTTTAAAAATTTTGACGGGTGGTCTCTTGCTCGATCCAGTTTTGATGTCTCACAGATTGACCGCCACATAGAACTGCGTGTAATCGCTAACCGAGAGGCCACTGCGTAGCGTAATCATTAGAGAAGAGGAACTGGAACAGGCAGAGTCAATTCTCCTGCGCCCACTCCCCGGTTAATCTTCTACGCTGCCTTACAGTACGCCTCGGCAAAAATTAGATTAAATTACGAAAGCTTTCAGTCGCACGTCCATTGTTTCAGTTTACCTTTCTATTTACTTGTACACAGCTGAACGTGTTTACGACCCGTAGCGTGTACAAAATGGTTCAAATGGTTCTGAGCACTATAGGAGGTCATCAGTCCCCTAGAACTTAGAACTACTTAAACCTAACTAACCTAAGGACATCATACACATCCATGCCCGAGGCAGGATTCGAACCTGCGTCCGTAGCAGTCGCGCGGTTCCGGCCTGAAACTCCTAGAACCGCTCGGCCACGGAGGCCGGCCGTAGTGTGTAGCGTGCCGATCGAAAGAAAGAAACGTCATTTCGTGGATAGCTGACCATCCTGAAACATTTACATATGACAGAATTCTTTTATGTTGTCGAGTATCCGAGAAAAACGTTTCGTGCAAAAAAAAAAAAAAAAAAAAAATTCAAATAGACCAGCATATCAAGACAAGTTTTCATATCGCAGGAATGCAGAAGAATGGTCCACAACAACTTCTGACAACAGCTAGTTGCAGTAGCAGGGATTTGTCCAAAGGTAACCATAAAAGTCGGTTTAACATGGATCTACGTGAAGCATTCATTGCAAGCCATATTTCTCTTCTCAAACTTACAAACCCCATCCTCAAAGACTTCCTACGCAATTGTTGCTTAAATAAAAATATACCAGATGAATCAACATTGTGTAAAAATTACATACCGTCAATTTACGTAAATGTTCTGGAAGAAATACGCAATGAACTCATGGACAACATTATCTGGATTTCAGTTGACGGAACTACGGACACCTGCGCCGGTTACCTTGCAATTTAAATTGTTGCTGCTTTAAAAGAAGAGTCTTCTTCTTCATATTTAGCGGCCTGCAAAGAACTTGAAATAGTAAATCATTCTACGATTGCCAGATTTGTGAATGAGGGTATTAGAAAAATATTTCGAGAATCTTCTGCAGATGAAAGGGTGTTTGTGTTTATTTCAGATGCTGCTCCTAATATGATCAAACCAAGAAAAATCCTCCGAGTATTTTATCCCAATTTGATTCATGTGATGTGCTTTGCTCATGGAGTACATAGCCTCGCCGGAGAAGTACGTTCCACGTTTGTGAATGTAACTAAATTGATTTTATCCACAAAGAAAGTGTTTCTAAAGGCTCCTGCTCGCATCAAGACCTACAAATAAAAACTACCAAATGTGCATTTACCTCCTGAATCAGAGGTAACTGCAGATGGGTCGTTCGCTAACTAACGGGTCCAATGGGACGGTTCACCATGATGAATGGAACGAGCGAGAAACAAATTCTAAGAAACGGTCTTTCATAGTTCACTTCGGTCGCGGCTTTCTACTTATAGTTCCCCGGAACGGGAAACAGTCGGTCTCGTTCACGCAACGGGACGTCGCCCAGTCTCGTTCCAGCCTCGGTCCCGTTCCCTTCCGTCTCGGTCTCGGTCTGGCTCGGTCGGACTCGTCCTTCTTCGCGTGGCCACTCGTCGCAGTTCCACTGCCGACTGCTGGTAGTTCAGTATCGAGTTGTTCGTTTTGTTCGCTTCGCACGCCCGTTCTAGATCTGTTTCAAGCCTTTTTCGGACTCTGAAACTTCTGGTTCTTTTCGTATTCTATTCAGCGTCCACGACCGGTAATGAAAATGTATTTTATAATTATGTAAACTACATGAAAATTACGTGGTACGTAATACATAACGTCTTTTCAGGTAACAAAACTGAGTATCAGCTTACTTCACTATTTCGATAAACAGCAGAAGATATACTTGTAAAAAGGCCGATTTTTTCTTATTACACATGGAAAGGACGTCGGCACGGCACACACGAGTGGCCATTTTCCGCCTTCTTTTGATCCAAGGTAAAAGAGCACGTTCACTGTTATGGAAGGCAGACCGACTTAACTACCAAATGAAGCATGCGCTTCGTAATCGAGAGTACTGTGTCACATTTTGTAAAGAGAATACGATAACTCCTATAATGTTATTTCAGTGGCACAGGAAAAATCGGCTCCGAGTACTAGACTGCTCATTGTCGCTTACCAATCGTCATCTATTGTTTCGAAGTTGTTTGCATTAGCATATTTTTTATTTCTTCATTGCTTAATTATTACATGTTTATCTGTTCTGCTCGTAGCGGACAACAAATCGTGCGTAACTTGCGAGCAGTCTACAGTTGGCTAAACGAGATGTTTTGCAGAATCACGAAAATTACAAGTGTGTGAGAATTCTGTTATGAATAAAAACTCTGTACTCCAGGGGGGAAGCAAGTGCCCCCTCTTGGCGCCTTCCATCTTCAGTAACTTATGTTACTGATTTTCAATTTATCATAAGAACCATATACCAAGCACAATGAAAGGTGAACGGGTAAAAATAAACGGTTCTCAGAAAACAGCGATCTCCAGTGGCCTAGTTCCTACGGATGAACAACTTTGGCCATCTCTAGTGGTAACTCGTTGGGGTACGTGGTCGAAGCTGTATTGTTTTGCAATGAACATTTCGAGGCCAGTAGAGGGGTAGTGAACGACTTCGATAGTGCAGAGGCTTTGGCAGTTTGCCAGTGCAAGGAATCTTTTGATGATTCCGGCATTAAAAAAGACATTGCTCTGATTAGCACTCTGTTTCTGCATGTGGTTGCAAATATTAAAAGGCCTGAAACTGGAGATTTGGCGCTGAATGAATCTATTCAGTTAATGAATAAAATTATTCTAGTGAACTCCTCATTGCCGGAGGTATTCCCATGAAAAACTTAAAGAAAAGTTTGAAAACATTTGAAATACTAACCCAGGCTTTGAACCCTTGTGCCAAATTCATAGTTTTATTAATGGGATGAGTGTACTTTTACCAGAAACAATAAGTGCCAACGCAGCACCCAAATTCAAATACTGCCCAGTTACCTGCTTATAAAAATGTTTTGAGTGATCCAAGACATAATCTTATACCGAACCTTTGGAACAGTACTTGGTCGTTTTTGTTTACAATAGTAGAAAAATGTAAAATAAATTGTAAATGATGCTTTGGTCCAGCAGTATTATTTAAGATTTAATGCTGTTCAAAAAAATTAATGACTGTTTGTTGTATTTTAAATAAAATATTACAGAGTTTTTGAGTGTGCCCCTCTGCGTGCGATATATCTCGAAGTTGGTCCTGTACATATCGACTGTTTCGATGCAACTCACTCGTATCGCCTCCGCTTGTTACCGACAAAAATAGTAAATATGGATCAATTCTTGAAATGGATACGTCACCATTTTGCAAATTTTTAGAAAATAATCCCTGAAAGGCCCCTGCGTGAACTCTACCAGAAAGTATTCAGAAAATTATATCAGCATTCTAAATGTGCCGATTTTTCCCGTGGCCAGAGCTTTTCCTCGTAATTTGTATGCACATATTCCACTTTGAGATATAATGCACGCAGTAGCTACCACATTTCTTGATAATTTGTTTTTGCATATTTCGATAACTTTGATGCATTTTTAAGCATTTTCATGCATATTTTAAGATTTTTTATGATGCATATAATCCGGTCTCTAGTAAGAAGAGATAAACTTTTTTCCTTTCATCATTTTGTGGGGCTGTGAGCGAGAAAGTGTTGAGTTTTAAAATTATCTGTAGCGTTTGTTGCACGATACTAAGCGCTCTCATTCTCAAGTAATGGATGAATGATTTCTGCAAATAACGCGTCGTGAGCTACACTACTTTTTCATCCCCACCCTGTCCTCTTTGATAGGTACGTGGTTCTTACCTTCACAGCGATTCTATCCAGGGTATGTGTGATTTGTGTACCAAATTCGGTTCAATTCGGTCCAGTAGTTTAGGAGATGTGGAACATACGTACGTAAATATTATAAATGTCAATCCATTTTTGTAATATATATGAATTTAAATTTTCGTGTGTTATTCGCTTCAGTATTAAGTTGCTCCCAATGCTCCTAGAGGGAGACGAAACACTGAGCAAGTTTTTGGATTACTGCTGCTCGCCCAGCGCGATACCTCTTCCCTCCCCCCCCCCCCCCCCAAACCCCTCCTTCATAGCCGGCCCTCGCGTCGTGCTGTCGCTGGCTCGCTGCTGCGGGTGGTCCGCGGCCCGCGTCCGCAGACATTACGCTAATCGCCCGGGCTGGCCCTCCCAGCCCCCTGCATTGTCTCGAGCGGCCATCACGCGACCCGCATTACCGCCGACCGCTCCCTGTTCGCTTCCTGCCACGCCAACAATGCAGCGTGCTGCGTTCCGCAACCTAACGAGCGGACAGAGTAAATAAACACGCGGTGCGCACCGGCGATAGTGTGTCTGATGATGATCGCTGGCGCAATCGGGACAGTTGGCTATGGAGGGAGAAGTAAAGGGGAGAAAAACTGTAGGGGAAGACGACGGAAAGAGAACGTAAAACAAGAAATCTGAGTGTGTTACACGTGGCAATATACTGAGATTGTTAAGATCCCTATAAACCACTCACTTGAAGAATGTATTCATATATATATATATATATATATTTTTTTTTTTCAATAAGTTACGAGTGGAACAAGGAATTGTATCTATGCTTCATAGATCTAGAAAAGGCATATGACCGGTTTCCTAGAAGGACGTTATTGTCTGTTCTACAAGATTATGGGATAAGAGACAAACTTTTGCTAGCAATTAAAGGTCTTCGCTCCCAGCTTCAGGCAGTGTTGGCTTCGGTCACACAGCTTGAGGCTGTTGCCAATGGGCATCACTGTGGGGGTCCGGATGGGGGTTTGTCGGGGACGGCCAGCTCGTCCCACGCATCCCCCGATCGGACTACGACTGTGGTTGCCCGGGATACTGCCCGCATTGAGGCTGCTCCCTCACCTGTGGTAGAGTGGGAGGTCGTCTCAAGGTGTGGCAGGGGGCGAAAGACATTCCGGAGGGCTGAACGGAAGGCCTCTCCAGTTTGTCTGACGAACCGGTTTCGGGCTCTGTCTCAGGCTGATACTGATCTTCAGCCTGACATGGCTGCTTGTCCTGTTCCAGAGGTTGCTCCTCAGTCTGCAAGATCCGGGCAGTCGCAGAGGGTGGGCTTACTGGTAGTTGGGAGCTCCAACGTCAGGCGCGTAATGGGGCCCCTTAGGGATATGGCAGCAAGGGAGGGGAAGAAAACCAAAGTGCACTCCGTGTGCATACCGCGGGGAGTCATTCCAGATGTGGAAAGGGTCCTTCCGGATGCCATGAAGGGTACAGGGTGCACCCATCTGCAGGTGGTCGCTCATGTCGGCACCAATGATGTGTGTCGCTATGGATCGGAGGAAATCCTCTCTGGCTTCCGGCGGCTATCTGATTTGGTGAAGACTGCCAGTCTCGCTAGCGGGATGAAAAGAGCTCACCATCTGCAGCATCGTCGACAGGACTGACTGCGGACCTTTGGTACAGAGCCGAGTGGAGGGTCTGAATCAGAGGTTGAGACGGTTCTGCGACCATGTGGGCTGCAGATTCCTCGACTTGCGCCATAGGGTGGTGGGGTTTCGGGTTCCGCTGGATAGGTCAGGAGTCCACTACACGCAACAAGCGGCTACACGGGTAGCAGGGGTTGTGTGGCGTGGGCTGGGCGGTTTTTTAGGTTAGATGGCCTCGGGCAAGTGCAGAAAGGGCAACAGCCTCAACGGGTGCGGGGCAAAGTCAGGACATGCGGGGACCAAGCAGCAATCGGTATTGTAATTGTAAACTGTCGAAGCTGCGTTGGTAAAGTACCGGAACTTCAAGCGCTGATAAAAAGCACCGAAGCTGAAATCGTTATAGGTACAGAAAGCTGGCTGAAGCCAGAGATAAATTCTGCCGAAATTTTTACAAAGGCACAGACGGTGTTTAGAAAGGATAGATTGCATGCAACCGGTGGTGGAGTGTTCGTCGCTGTTAGTAGTAGTTTATCCTGTAGTGAAGTAGAAGTGGATAGTTCCTGTGAATTATTATGGGTGGAGGTTACACTCAACAACCGAGCTAGGTTAATAATTGGCTCCTTTTACCGACCCCCCGACTCAGCAGCATTAGTGGCAGAACAACTGAGAGAAAATTTGGAATACATTTCACATAAATTTTCTCAGCATGTTATGGTCTTAGGTGGAGATTTCAATTTACCAGATATAGACTGGGACACTCAGATGTTTAGGACGGGTGGTAGGGACAGAGCATCGAGTGACATTATACTGAGTGCACTATCCGAAAATTACCTCGAGCAATTAAACAGAGAACCGACTCGTGGAGATAACATCTTGGACCTACTGATAACAAACAGACCCGAACTTTTCGACTCTGTAAGTGCAGAACAGGGAATCAGTGATCATAAGGCCGTTGCAGCATCCCTGAATATGGAAGTTAATAGGAATATAAAAAAAGGGAGGAAGGTTTATCTATTTAGCAAGAGTAATAGAAGGCAGATTTCAGACTACCTAACAGATCAAAACGAAAATTTCTGTTCCGACACTGACAATGTTGAGTGTTTATGGAAAGAGTTCAAGGCAATCGTAAAATGCGTTTTAGACAGGTACGTGCCGAGCAAAACTGTGAGGGACGGGAAAAACCCACCGTGGTACAACAACAAAGTTAGGAAACTACTGCGAAAGCAAAGAGAGCTTCACTCCAAGTTTAAACGCAGCCAAAACCTCTCAGACAAACAGAAGCTAAACGATGTCAAAGTTAGCGTAAGGAGGGCTATGCGTGAAGCGTTCAGTGAATTCGAAAGTAAAATACTAGGTACCGACTTGACAGAAAATCCTAGGAAGTTCTGGTCTTACGTTAAATCAGTAAGTGGCTCGAAACATCATGTCCAGACACTCCGGGATGATGATGGCATTGAAACAGAGGATGACAAGCGTAAAACTGAAATACTAAACACCTTTTTCCAAAGCTGTTTCACAGAGGAAGACCGCACTGCAGTTCCTTCTCTAAATCCTCGCACCAACGAAAAAATGGCTGACATTGAAATAAGTGTCCAAGGAATAGAAAAGCAACTGGAATCACTCAACAGAGGAAAGTCCACTGGACCTGACGGGATACCAATTCGATTCTACACAGAGTACGCGAAAGAACTTGCCCCCCTTCTAACAGCCGTGTACCGCAAGTCTCTAGAGGAACAGAAGGTTCCAAATGATTGGAAAAGAGCACAGGTAGTCCCAGTCTTCAAGAAGGGTCGTCGAGCAGATGCGCAAAACTATAGACCTATCTCTCTGACGTCGATCTGTTGTAGAATTTTAGAACATGTCTTTTGCTCGAGTATCATGTCGTTTTTGGAAACTCAGAATCTACTATGTAGGAATCAACATGGATTCCGGAAACAGCGATCGTGTGAAACCCAACTCGCTTTATTTGTTCATGAGACCCAGAAAATATTAGATACAGGCTCCCAGGTAGATGCCATTTTCCTTGACTTCCGGAAGGCGTTCGATACAGTTCCGCACTGTCGCCTGATAAACAAAGTAAGAGCCTACGGAATATCAGACCAGCTGTGTGGCTGGATTGAAGAGTTTTTAGCAAACAGAACACAGCATGTTGTTCTCAATGGAGAGACATCTACAGACGTTAAAGTAACCTCTGGCGTGCCACAGGGGAGTGTTATGGGACCATTGCTTTTCACAATATATATAAATGACCTAGTAGATAGTGTCGGAAGTTCCATGCGGCTTTTCGCGGATGATGCTGTAGTATACAGAGAAGTTGCAGCATTAGAAAATTGTACCGAAATGCAGGAAGATCTGCAGCGGATAGGCACTTGGTGCAGGGAGTGGCAACTGACCCTTAACATAGACAAATGTAATGTATTGCGAATACATAGAAAGAAGGATCCTTTATTGTATGATTATATGATAGCGGAACAAACACTGGTAGCAGTTACTTCTGTAAAATATCTGGGAGTATGCGTGCGGAACGATTTGAAGTGGAATGATCATATAAAATTAATTGTTGGTAAGGCGGGTACCAGGTTGAGATTCATTGGGAGAGTCCTTAGAAAATGTAGTCCATCAACAAAGGAGGTGGCTTACAAAACACTCGTTCGACCTATACTTGAGTATTGCTCATCAGTGTGGGATCCGTACCAGATCGGGTTGACGCAGGAGATAGAGAAGATCCAAAGAAGAGCGGCGCGTTTCGTCACAGGGTTATTTGGTAACCGTGATAGCGTTACGGAGATGTTTAACAAACTCAAGTGGCAGACCCTGCAAGAGAGGCGCTCTGCATCGCGGTGTAGCTTGCTCGCCAGGTTTCGAGAGGGTGCGTTTCTGGATGAGGTATCGAATATATTGCTTCCCCCTACTTATACCTCCCGAGGAGATCACGAATGTAAAATTAGAGAGATTAGAGCGCGCACAGAGGCTTTCAGACAGTCGTTCTTCCCGCGAACCATACGCGACTGGAACAGGAAAGGGAGATAATGACAGTGGCACGTAAAGTGCCCTCCGCCACACACCGTTGGGTGGCTTGCGGAGTATAAATGTAGAAATGTAGATGTAGATGTAGATAGTCAGGCAGCAGTTAGTGTTGACGGTAAATTGAGTTCATGGTTAAGAGTAGTTTCAGGGGTAAGACAAGGCTGCAACCTGTCTCCACTGATGTTCATATTATTTATGGATCATATGTTGAAAACAATAGACTGGCTGGGTGAGATTAAGATATGTGAACACAAAATAAGCAGTCTTGCATATGCGGATGACTTGGTTGTGATGGCAGATTCGATTGAAAGTTTGCAAAGTAATATTTCAGAGCTAGATCAGAAATGTAAGGACTATGGTATGATGATTAGCATCTCCAAAACGAAAGTAATGTTAGTGGGAAAGATATATAAACGGATTGAGTGCCAAATAGGAGGAACAAAGTTAGAACAGGTGGACGGTTTCAAGTACTTAGGATGCATATTCTCACAGGATGGCAACATAGTGAAAGAACTGGAAGCGAGGTGTAGCAAAGCTAATGCAGTGAGTGCTCAGCTACGATCTACTCTCTTCTGCAAGAAGGAAGTCAGTACCAAGACTAAATTATCTGTGCACCGTTCAATCTTTCGACCAACTTTGTTGTATGGGAGCGAAAGCTGGGTGGATTCAAGTTACCTTATCAATAAGGTTGAGGTTACGGATATGAAAGTAGCTAGGATGATTGCAGGTACTAGTAGATGGGAACAATGGCAGGAGGGTGTCCACAATGAGGAAATCAAAGAAAAACTGGGAATGAACTCTATAGATGTAGCAGTCAGGGCGAACAGGCTTAGTTGGTGGGGTCATGTTACACGCATGGGAGAAGCAAGGTTACCCAAGAGACTCATGGGTTCAGCAGTA
Organism: Schistocerca cancellata; assembly: GCF_023864275.1. NCBI lineage: Eukaryota > Metazoa > Arthropoda > Insecta > Orthoptera > Acrididae > Schistocerca > Schistocerca cancellata. Next base: position 487,401,089 of record NC_064628.1, read on the forward strand.
GTGGGTAGGAGGAATTGGTTAGACAAAGGAGAAGGTACCTGGATTCGGTTAAGAATGATTTTGAAGTAATAGGCTTAACATCAGAAGAGGCACCAATGTTAGCACTGAATAGGGGATCATGGAGGAATTTTATAAGGGGGACTATGCTCCAGACTGAACGCTGAAAGGCATAATCAATCTTAAATGATGATGATGGTTTCAATAACCTCGCGTGCTCTTTGGGGGAGGGGGGGGGGGGCACCCCACAGGTTGAGAACCACTGCTGTATACAGGGTGTTACAAAAAGGTACGGCCAAACTTTCAGGAAACATTCCTCACACACAAAGAAAGAATATATGTTATGTGGACATGTGTCCGGAAACGCTTACTTTACATGTTAGAGCTCATTTTATTACTTCTCTTCAAATCAGATTAATCATGGAATGGAAACACGCAGCAACAGAACGTACCAGCGTGACTTCAAACACTTTGTTACAGGAAATGTTCAAAATGTCCTCCGTTAGCGAGGATACATGGCCGGCTGGGGTGGTCTAGCGGTTCTGGCGCTGCAGTCCGGAACCGCGGGACTGCTACGGTCGCAGGTTCGAATCCTGCCTCGGGCATGGGTGTGTGTGATGTACTTAGGTTAGTTAGGTTTAAGTAGTTCTAAGTTCTAGGGGACTTATGACCCAAGATGTTGAGTCCCATAGTGCTCAGAGCCATTTGAACCATTTGAGGATACATGCATCCACCCTCGGTCGCATGGAATCCCTGATGCAGCCCTGGAGAATGGCGTATTGTATCACAGCCGTTCACAATACGAGCACGAAGAGTCTCTACATTTGGTACCGGGGTTGCGTAGACAAGAGCTTTCAAATGCCCTCATAAATGAAAGTCAAGAGGGTTGAGGTCAGGAGAGCGTGGAGGTCATGGAATTGGTCCGCCTCTACCAATCCGTCGGTCACCGAATCTGTTGTTGAGAATCGTACGATCACTTCGGCTGAGATGTGCAGGAGCTCCATCGTGCATGAACCACATGAAGTGTCGTACTTGTAAAGGCACATGTTCTAGCAGCACAGGTAGAGTATCCCGTATGAAATCATGATAACGTGCTCTATTGAGCGTAGGTGGAAGTACATTCTGACGAAACTAAAATGAGCTCTAACATGGAAATTAAGCGTTTGCGGACACATGTCCATATAACATCTTTTCTTTATTTGTGTGTGAGGAATGTTTCCTGAAAGTTTGGCCGTACCTTTTTGTAACACCCTGTAGATACAGGAAAAATCACTTGGTTGATCATGGAGGATTACCAGCTACTGATTTAAAAAACACGCTTTAGAACACTACATCCGCCCCACAGCGCGTTCGACACCACCACCGAGGGCAGTCAGCCGACTACCACATGTCCCGAGCTTCACGAAATTACTTAATATTTAGGTCTTACAGCCAATCAGAAGGTATCAGTTTCATCGGTTATTTCCTACTGCCTCTAACAGCGCCTCTTCTTACGGCTGATTCCCGCCGAAACTTTCAGGAGTTTTTCTGACGGCCTTATATCTTCGCAGCACTAACCATTTAGGAGAATCAGGGAAAGACTGGGGAACCAGCTGCACGCTGAATACACTCCCACCAGTTACCGCAGTTTGGTCCTGTAGCGTACACGACAGCGAGAGGAAGAGTCCACAAGCGTGGCCAGGAAAGTAAATGTTACAGTCCCCCCTTCTATGTTCCATTCGTGACTAGTGCGTTGGAAAACGATTGCCGACGCACCTCCGTAAGAACTCAAATTTTCCTGATGTCCTGATCGTGAACATTTCGCAAAAATCCGTAATTACGAGGAAAGAGTACGTTTCCTAAATCCTCTTCGAATATAGTCTCAAAAGAATTTCAGTCGTAAACCTCCCTAGAATATACACTGAAACGCCAAAGAAACTGGTATAGGCATGTGTATTCAAATACAGATGTATGTAAACAGGCAGAATAAGGCGCTGCGGTCGCCAACGCCTATCTAAGACAACAAGGTCTGGCGCAGTTGTTAGCCCGGTTACTGCTGCAACAACGGCAGGTTATCGAGATTTAAGAGTTTGAATGTTGTGTTATATATATAGTGAACCTACTCGTGTACCCTTGATGATTGCACGACACAAAGCTTAACGCCTCGCCTAGGCCCGTCAACATCGGCATTGGCCTGTTGATGGCTGTAAACGTATTGCCTGGTCTGACAAATCTCGTTTCATATTGTATCGAGCGGATGGACGTGTACGGGTATGGAGACAACCTCATGAATCCATGGACCCTGGGTGTCCGCAGAGCTGTTCAAGGTGGTGGAGGATCTGTAATGGTGTGGGCCGTGTGCATTGGGAGCGATATGGGGCCCCTGATACGTCTACGTACGACAGTGATAGGTGTTACTTACGTAAGCATCTTGTCTGATCACGTGCATCCATTAATGTCCATTGTACATTCCGAAGGAATTATGCAATTGCAGCATGACGATGCAACACCCCACACATCCAGAACTGCTACAGAGTGACTCCAGGAACACTCTGAGTTTAAACTCTTCCACTGGCCACCAAACTCCCCAGACATGAACATTATTGAGTATCTCTGGGATGCCTTTCAACGTGCTGTTCAGAAGAGATCCCCACCACCTCGTACTCTTACGGATTTATGGATAGCTGTGCAGAAATCATGGTGTCAATTCCCTCCAGCACTACTTCAGACATAAGTCGAGTTGCGCCACTTCTGCGTGCTCGCCGGGGCTCTACACGATAATAGGCAGGTGAACCAGTTTCTTTGGCCCTTCAATGTATAACGTCTCTCATACAGCGTCTACCACTGGACTCTGATGAGGATCCGTGTAACGCTCTCCCGCCGACTAAGCAATCCTCTGACGAAACATGCGGATATTCGTAGGATCTTCTTTATCTATTAATCCAACTTATTCGTGAATCATAAACAAGAATAGTTGAAACAGATGTTCGTAGCCCACTTCTATAGTGCATGAATTACATTTCTTTAAGAGTCTCTCAATGAATCTCATCATGACAACTCATTATGATACAGTTTTTTTGTTTTATTTTACGTGGTCATTCTAATTTCAGTTGTACTGCATCTGTAATCCTAAGTATGTTTTGACAGTAATTGTTTTCAGTGATCTGTCGCTAACAGTCTGATTGAATCTTGATGGACTCTTCATCTATTAATGCGTCTTGAGTTAGATCTGTTTACATTCGGGGTCAGTTTCATCGTCAGTCAACTGCAGAGCTTCGTGCACTGGTCCAAGCAATTACCTTTACATCTCTCGATTTTGTTCCGTTAATAACATCGTGTTGCAAGCTGTCTGTAAAGAAATCCTGAATCAAATCACAAATCTGTTTCGTCACTAGGTAAGCTCATATCTGGTTTACTGAACGACAGTGTGTAAATATACTTAATGTTTTCCATATGGCAGCATCTTCGGCATTCCGATGTAATCCGACTAGATGCGAGTAGTGAAAACTCACGATGGTTAAACAAATATGTGTGCGTTACGACTGCAATATTAGCAATTTGACCATTCATTTCATGGTTGTAAGCAAATACACTATGTGACCAGGATACATTAAGTCTGTTGGCTCCTTATGGTGTATACTTCTCATCACCAGTCGAGTATCTATCATTTCATTGCATGTATTATATAACAGTGCAAATTCCTAAAACAAAACTTTCTCAAACTAGGTCTGCATTGCTATTGTCTTCTTCCAGAACACGATACCTTGTCTTAGAAAAATCTGGATCACACCCTTTAGTCTTCCTCAAGTCTTTTCCCCCAGAAATTATTATACCGTATACAGAAATTACTGCCGGCCTCGGTGGTCTCGCGGTTCTAGGCACTCAGTCCGGAACCGCGCGACTCCTACGGTCTCAGGTTCGAATCCTGCCTCGGGCATGGATGTGTGTGATGTCCTTAGGTTCGTTAGGTTTAAGTAGTTCTAAGTTCTAGGGGACTGGTGACCACAGATGTTAAGTCCCAAAGTGCTCAGAGCCATTTGAACCATTTTTGAACAGAAGTTACTATACCATATAAATATCTCTCTGTCCATCAAAGAAGTCAATCCTTATTTCTTCGCCCACGTATGCTTCACTCTTTTCTTATTTTGCAGTCAACCGAGTATTGTCTTTCTTTTCTTTATTATTTGTATTCTATCATCTTCCTTTTCTGACACTATCCCTTCTCTTCTCTTATGTCCATTTGTATCACGACTTACATTCTAAATATGTGTATTTGTAATTTTACTTTTCTTATTCATTCCGCCGGCCGCTGTGTCCGAGCGGTTCTAGGCGCTACAGTCCGGAACCGCGCGACCGCTTCGATCGCAGGTTCGAATCCTGCCTCGGGAATGGGTGTGTGTGATATCCTTAGGTTAGTTAGGTTTAAGTAGTTCTAAGTTCTAGGGGACTGATGACCTCAGAAGTTAAGTACCATAGTGCTCAGAGCCATTTGAACCATTTCTTATTCGGTCCTTACAATAAATATAAATTGTGTTTTCTTTTGGCTATGGCCTTTACAGTTTTTCTGTTTCTGCATAGTATTTTTTTGTATGTGTTCTACTCCCCACTAAATGCAGGACATCACACGGCATGTGCGTCACGATGAACTACAAAGAATGCCTGGTCAAATGAATGGAAGAACCTTATGGTCCTTATTTTCCCAGTAAATTAAGTCAGTAAATGCCGTTCATAAGACGTGATTTGGTGCCGCTTCCAGCAGTGAAGGGTAGAAAATTATATTCCAGGCTGCATGTATTTGTTTCCAAAATTTACAGCGAATATTTGCGACAACGTGGTATGTCTTTAAAAAATAGCTCGTTTCTTCCCTCTGTGATTTTCTTTGCTTTGGAGAGCATGGTCTGTCTTCTCTTCTCCTGAAGAAAAGGACATTACAGTTAGAGTTTCTACGAGTTTGCTTTATTACAAGCCCTTGAAATACTTCATTACAAACCCTTGAAATAGAACTGTGACCCGAACAGTAATTTCCCAGAAAAAAAGCAACGTTGCAGTAGTTGCTGTAATTTAACACCAACTGTCCGAAAAAATGTGGCTACACACACAGGAATACTTTTTCGGTCTGTTAGCGATATGTTCTGAGATTCCTGCCGCCCCGTTTCGGAGGAGGCGCAGAAGAGAAGCGACAGGCAAGAAAGACGGCCGGTGGGTGTCTTATCTGGAGAAATATCTGTTCCGCGAGGACTAGATGACCTAAATCTTTTTTCCCCCCTGCGGTTACTCTGACCCCGAGAAACTGCAGGGTGCCGCAGACTGGAGCAACCCCCGCTGCGAGGGATGAATTGCAAGACGCTCTCGGCCGGCAGGGGTGTCACGAACCGTACGTGCTGCTGTTCCACCTTCTGTTTGCGGTCCATGTGGGAAGATCAAAAACAGTACCAGCAGATGTTGGAAACGACAACGTAGTAATTAAGGAATTGTTTCACCGAGCGAGGCTAGATAGGGGTGTTGAGTTCGGGTGGAGCAGGGGTCTAACCGCCGTCTGGTTATCCTTATTGTTTTTCCATGATTTACTTCAATCTTGGAATGATACCTTGAAAAACTTCACTGACAGTTTGGATTGCAGTGCGGTTCCCATTCGCATTTGTACTCCGTCTGTAATGAACCTCATCGTGGACAGGAGGCTAAACAGTACTTTTCCTTCCTTTCTTGCTCTTTTCTTTCCTTACATCAACTTAAAACCAAACGCACTCTTAATCCATTAGCATATTTTATAGAGGTATTTTGTGCATTAACCGTAACTTCTACTGTGGGGAAGCCAGAAACGAATAGAATCGAAGCATTTGAGATGTGGTGTTAGCGTCGCTAAAGTGGACTCATAAGGTAGGAGATGTGGAGATTCTCCACTGACTATGGTAAACACTAATGCCATAGAGGAACTATAGACAGTAAAAATTGCACTAGAAGACAGAGGTTGTAGGACGTTGGATGCAAGTGCTGTTCTGAGATTGAAGAGATTGACACTGGAGAGCATATCGTGGCTATGCACATAAAACAAGTCAGACGACTAATTCCGCCCTTGGTGCCTCCACCCCCATCCCAGATACAAACATCCGTTTTCCGCTCTGTATCCAGACGGCCTTAGACATTCCATAAAGTGATTCTTTGCTAGATTCAGTATTTTTGGCCTGCTATTTCCCTGACAAAATATGTTTGAAACCACTGTCTTAGAAGAAGAACGCCTTTCTACAAGTACGTAGCTTTCTTGCCGTTACATTAGGAAGCACGCTATGCGAATTTTCTTAACGCACTTCTGATGTTCGTACTTCATAAAGTGTGGATTTAAATACGTAACTTTCGTGATAAACGTGGACTAGTTAAATTTGAAATTTGTTTAGCATACCTGAGATCTGAGATCTACAGTCCCAAATAAAATATACTGCAGCACCTCCAGCTGGTGGACAGACAAGTTGGTCTATCAATATGAACTATCAGTAACAGTAAATAAAAGGAACACAAAACAATGCGAATTTAACAAAATACTCTGAGATGTTTCCGAGACAATTTCAGAAGTTTCAATGAAAATTTCGCAAAAAGAGACTGAAAGCAACGAAAGTGTAAAACAAACTGACAACAGGTAAGAAACGTTGGGCGTCTGATTCATTTCATCAGTGAAAATGTATAGGGAAACCCTAACGGCGATTTGAAGAAATGAACTGTGTTTTGAGATGATGCTGTTTCAAGGGACACGATTAATTTATTCAGAGTTATTGAAATTTGTGAAATTTTGTACAGAATCTATGGCGAGAGCCCGAAAAACTGGAACTATTTTGATTTCCTTCGTAAGAAATGGAATACAGAAGACAAAAAAAAAGCTTTTTCGTGAAATGTACAACATAATCAGTGATATTATCGAAATTATATAGAAAACGCATTATACTTTTAATCAGGGAGAACGCAATGGATTATTTCTAATGCTTATGTGAAATTATAGAATGGAGCAATGAATATATCGAAAAAGGGGCCAGGCATTCCATTCTTAGTACCAAACTTCCTGTTAAGAATCTCAGAGAGAATTTCAGTTTTTTGAAGTATGAAAATGAAGAAGGAATAAGCATTAATGCAACATTATCGTTTCCCTCTAGTGTATACAAAGTTCTATAGGGAATGGAGTAAGCAGGATTGGCTAGAAGACAAATGTCAGGATTTAGAAGCATATATCACTAGGGGGAAGACAGATGCCACCCACAGGAAAATTAAAGAGACCTTTGGTGAAAACAGAACCACCTGTTGAATATCAAGATCTTAGGTGAATAACCAGCCCTAAAGGAAAGAAGGAAATGCAGAAAGGTGGAAGGAGTATATGGAGGGTCTATACAAGGGAGATATACTGGAGGGAAATATTATGGAAATAGAAGAGGACGTAGATGAAGTCGGAGATATTGTACTGCTTGAAAAATTTGACATAGCGCTGAAAGACTTAAGTCGAAACAAGGCATCGGGAGTAGACAACATTCGGTTAGAACTACTGATGGCCTTGGGAGAACAAGCCATCACCAAACTCTTCCATCTGGTGAGCAAGATGTATGAGACAGGCGACAAACCCTCAGACTTCAGGAAGAATATAATACTAATACCAATTCCAACAAAAGCGGTGCTGACATGTGAAAATTACCGAACTATCAGTTTAACAAGTTATGGTTGCAAAATACTAAAAGGAATGCTTTGAAGAAGAATGGAAAAGCTGTTAGAAGGCGACCTCAGGGAAGGTAAGTGTGGATCCCAGAGAAATATAGGAACAAACAGTGAGATACTGACTCTACGACGTCTCATAGACGATAGGTTAAGGAAAGCCAAACTTACGTTTATAACGTTTGTAGACTTAGAGAAAGCTTTCGAAAATGTTGATTGGAATACTCTTTTTAAATTCTAAAGGTGGCAGGGGTATAATACAGGGAGCAAAAGGATTTTTACAATTTGTGCAGAAACCAGACAGCAGTTATAAGAGTCTAGGGGTGTGAAAGGAAAACAATGATGGAGAAGGGAATGGGACAAGATTGTAGTCTGTCCCCGATGTTACTCAATATGTATACTGAGCAAGCAGTAAAGGAAACAAAAGGAAAATTTGGGGTAGCGATTAATATCTAGGGAGAGGAACTAATAACTTTGAGGTTTGCCAATGATATTGTAATTCTGTCAGAGACATCAAAGGACTTGGAAGAGCAGTTGAACAGAATGGACGGTGTCTCTGCAAGGAGGATATACACTCCTGGAAATGGAAAAAAGAACACATTGACACCGGTGTGTCAGACCCACCATACTTGCTCCGGACACTGCGAGAGGGCTGTACAAGCAATGATCACACGCACGGCACAGCGGACACACCAGGAACCGCGGTGTTGGCCGTCGAATGGTGCTAGCTGCGCAGCATTTGTGCACCGCCGCCGTCAGTGTCAGCCAGTTTGCCGTGGCATACGGAGCTCCATCGCAGTCTTTAACACTGGTAGCATGCCGCGACAGCGTGGACGTGAACCGTATGTGCAGTTGACGGACTTTGAGCGAGGGCGTATAGTGGGCATGCGGGAGGCCGGGTGGACGTACCGCCGAATTGCTCAACACGTGGGGCGTGAGGTCTCCACAGTACATCGATGTTGTCGCCAGTGGTCGGCGGAAGGTGCACGTGCCCGTCGACCTGGGACCGGACCGCAGCGACGCACGGATGCACACCAAGACTGTAGGATCCTACGCAGTGCCGCAGGGGACCGCACCGCCACTTCCCAGCAAATTAGGGACGCTGTTGCTCCTGGGGTATCGGCGAGGACTATTCGCAACCGCCTCCATGTAGCTGGGCTACGGTCCCGCACACCGTTAGGCCGTCTTCCGCTCACGCCCCAACATCGTGCAGCCCGCCTCCAGTGGTGTCGCGACAGGCGTGAATGGAGGGACGAATGGAGACGTGTCGTCTTCAGCGATGAGAGTCGCTTCTGCCTTGGTGCCAATGATGGTCGTATGCGTGTTTGGCGCCGTGCAGGTGAGCGCCACAATCAGGACTGCATACGACCGAGGCACACAGGGCCAACACCCGGCATCATGGTGTGGGGAGCGATCTCCTACACTGGCCGTACACCACTGGTGATCGTCGAGGGGACACTGAATAGTGCACGGTACATCCAAACCGTCATCGAACCCATCGTTCTACCATTCCTAGACCGGCAAGGGAACTTGCTGTTCCAACAGGACAATGCACGTCCGCATGTATCCCGTGCCACCCAATGTGCTCTAGAAGGTGTAAGACAACTACCCTGGCCAGCAAGATCTCCGGATCTGTCCCCCATTGAGCATGTTTGGGACTGGATGAAGCGTCGTCTCACGCGGTCTGCACGTCCAGCACGAACGCTGGTCCAACTGAGGCGCCAGGTGGAAATGGCATGGCAAGCCGTTCCACACGACTACATCCAGCATCTCTACGATCGTCTCCATGGGAGAATAGCAGCCTGCATTGCTGCGAAAGGTGGATATACACTGTACTAGTGGAGACATTGTGCATGCTCTGTTGCCTGTGTCTATGTGCCTGTGGTTCTGTCAGTGTGATCATGTGATGTATCTGACCCCAGGAATGTGTCAATAAAGTTTCCCCTTCCTGGGACAATGAATTCACGGTGTTCTTATTTCAATTTCCAGGAGTGTAAGTTGAACATCAACAAAAGCAAAACGAAGATAATGGAATGTAGTAGAATTAAATCAGGCGGTGCTGCGGGAATCCGATTAGGAAATGAGACACTTAAAGTAAGAGATGAGTTTTGCTATTTGGACAGTAAAATAACCAACGATGGTCGAAGTAGAGACGATATAAAATTGTGGACCGGCAGTGGCAAGAAAAGCGTTTGTGAAGAAGAGAAATTTGTTAACATCGAGTATGAATTTAAGTGTCAGGATTCTTTTCTGGAACTATTTTTTTGCAGTGTTGCCATGTGTGAAAGTGAAACGCGAACGATAAACATATTAGACAAGAAGAAAATAGAAACTTTTGAAATACTGTGCAACAGAAAAATGCTTAAGATTAGATGAGTAGATCACGTAACTGATGAGAAGATACTGAATTGAGTTGGGGAGACAGGCACTTGTGACACAACTTGACCAAAAGAAGGGATTTCTGAGACATCAAGAGATCATCAGTTTAGTACAGGAGGGAAGTGTATGTGGAAAAAATCGTAGAGGGAGACGAAGAGATGGATACAGTAAGCAGATTCAGAAAGACATAAGTTGCAGTAGTTATTTGGAGATGGAGAGGCTTGCACAAGATAGAGTAGCATGGAGAACTGCATCAAACCAGTCTTTGGATTGAAAACCACAATAACAATAAGGAATGAAGGATCATATTAGCGAAAATTTGAAATTAGATTAGAAAAGCAATCAACACAAGAATAAAGTGATGTATATCATATCGAAAAGAAAACAGTACAAACTAACAACGAGCCATAAAACCAGGAAATCGGTTTTTATTTTTATTGCATTGATGTCAATGACCGGATTATATGTAAACTAGAAACTATGCTTTGGATGGACCTGAAATGGAAAATTTATAGAGTCATTTAATATTCGTTTTGATAGATGTCAGTGAGACAGTAATGCGAAAACTATTCATAAACCGAGAATCGCTCAGTGAACAATGGAGAGAAGCTGAAAATCGAACACATGGATCAGAGAATAGACAGAAAAACTTGGCGTAATTCTACAGTAACGAAAGTGAAATGGAGGTGTGCGTGACTTGTAGACATGAGCGTACACAGCTGCTACCCGACCATGCTTTCGCTAGGAAAAAAAAAACATATATATTTTTATAAACAGATAATTCATCTTCCCCTGTCAGACTGGCGTACGTATCAGTTCAAGATCGGTTTGAGGACAGCAGCACGTATCGTTTACTACACACTAGCAACTGTGCCCAGGGTCGTGAACTCTCAAAACTATTTCGCCATACGTTTGAAACTGGAAGAAGTAGCAACCCCTCCCTCCCATCCCGCCCCCTGACCCTGCTTGTTTGATTCTGCGTATTTGCTTTCATATAGAAAGTCTTTGTTGAATTTTACGCTATACGAAAGGAGCAAGGCAGTGACGTAGTGGAAAGTGGGTAGAAGCATTGGAAAAGATGAGAGTATAACGACAATGCTCTCGTTACGTGAATATGTCAAATAATTGGGTGCTGAATCGCTAGAATTTTATGGTAACAATTAATTACGTCCCACGGTGCGAAATGCGATAAAAGAGTTTCGATGCCACATTTGTAGAGATAAAAATTTCTAATTGTATCCATTTAATCTGTGAGGTCGGTGTAACTATATTCTGTGTATCACTTGTTTATATCGGATAAGTGTTCGTCTGAGAAATACGGCGCTTGTTGCCAGGTAACGTTTCGTATATTCTTTATATAGGCTGGAGAAGTCCACTCTCACGCGCGAGCGTCAACACAAAAGAATAGCCTACCGCCCCCACCTTCACCTCGAGGGACCTTTCCGGTAAGAAAGGAGACGGGAGGAAAAAATCTACGAGGATTCCTTCTACCTGGTGCTCTATATCGTCTGCCTTCCTGACAGCCGCATAAAAAGTCAGTCCGTCCTGCTTGGCTGTGCTCAAGCGGCGTCGAATTTTTTTCTGCCCTTCCCCCAGGTGGTGTTTTCTAATGTGTGTCAAGTGTTACAGAATGCGGGGGGCAAACGACGGAGGGAGGACGCGACAGAGTGCCCCAATTAGCACACGGAATTCCTGGGGCGCAGGCTTCCAGCTTTTTTTTTTTTCCTTCTCTTTTCGCTGGAAGATCACGAGCCGGGCCTCCTCGACGAGGTTGCCCAGACCGTTCTTCAGTCCGCTGAAAAGTACACGGCGCAAGGGGGAGAAATATGGCGCATCATGCTAGGTGGCGCTTTTCTTTCTTTCTTCGTCCTTTTTTATTCGTCTCTTCTCTCGACAGATCGCTCTCGCGTGACAGTGGATCAATAAGTGCTAAGAATATCGCGCCCCCACGGTGATGAGAACGTAGGCATTTACCGGTCTACAGGACCGTGTGACAAAATCCCAATCTTTGCAGAACAAACAACGCCACTAGTAAGGCGCACTGGTGGTGTGTGGAGCTTGTATTTTGGTGCCAACGTTATATCTGGAACATGTTCGCAGCCAGTACGTTGTTCGCATTTGTGGTCACACTTGCGGCAACCATTTCTACAACTCCATACATTGCAAACCACTGTGAAGTGCACTGCGGAGTGTACTTAGACTGTACAACGCGTTAAGTTTTACCTCTTTGAGCTTGGAAAGAAAGTCTTCCTAAATACTGTAGAGGGGATTTAATTAGTAAAATGTTTTATTCACGGCCTCTGAATACATTTAATATCCCCTGTTAGTCTTACTTGGTAAGAGTCCCACGCACTTGACCTATATTCGAAATGGAACGCACATATACTTGGTAAACAGTCTCCTTTCTAGACTGAGTGTATTTTCCCAGTATCTCCCCATTCAACCGATGTCTTCCGTGTGCTTTGCCTACTACTAAGCCTACTTCATCTTTGTTTCATATCCACACAAACTGTTACAACCACGTATTGTTATGAGTTGACTGACTACAGTTGTCAAAGAACACTAATTTTCCAAGTTTTGCGAATTGCATTATTCTACATTTTCCCCTACTACAGCCAGTGAACAGAAGGAATTAGCCGGCCGAAGTGGCCGTGCGGTTCTAGGCGCTGCAGTCTGGAACCGCGAGACCGCTACAGTCGCAGGTTCGAATCCTGCCTCGGGCATGGATGTGTGTGATGTCCTTAGGTTAGTTAGGTTTAACTAGTTCTAGGGGACTAATGACCTCAGAAGTTGAGTCCCATAGTGCTCAGAACCATTTTTTTTTAGAAGGAATTAATACTCTGAACTAAACAGGTTTCGCAAGGCTCAATTGAACTGATTGACTGCTGCGTCATCCTGAGCCGATAGGCGTCGCTGGATGCGTATATGGAGGGCGTGTGGTCAGCACACCGCCCTTCCGGCTGTTGTCAGTTTTTGTGACCGGCGCCGCTACTTATCAGTCAAGTAGCTTCTCAGTTGACCTCATGAGGGTTAAGTGCATCCCGCTTGCCAAGAGCACATGGAAGCCCGGATGGTCACTAATAATACTGATATTTAAAATTCTACAATGGCTTATACAGGGTGTTTCAAAAATGACCGGTATATTTGAAATGGCAATAAAAACTAAACGAGCAGCGATAGAAATACACCGTTTGTTGGAATATGCTTGGGACAACAGTACATTTTCAGGCAGACAAACTTTCGAAATTACAGTAGTTACAATTTTCAACAACAGTTGGCGCTGCGGTCTGGGAAACTCTATAGTACGATATTTTCCACATATCCACCATGCGTAGTCTCTGAATGAAATTACCCGAAACCTTTGACAACGTGTCTGGCGGAATGGCTTCACATGCAGATGAGATGTACTGCTTCAGCTGTTCAATTGTTTCTGGATTCTGGCGGTACACCTGGTCTTTCAAGTGTCCCCACAGAACGAAATCACAGGGGTTCATGTCTGGCGAATAGAGAGGCCAATCCACGCCGCCTCCTGTATGTTTCGGATAGCCCAAAGCAATCACACGATCATCGAAATATTCATTCAGGAAATTAAAGACGTCGGCCGTGCGATGTGGCCGGGCACCATCTTGCATAAACCACGAGGTGTTCGCAGTGTCGTCTAAGGCAGTTTGTACCGCCACAAATTCACGAAGAATGTCCAGATAGCGTGATGCAGTAATCGTTTCGGATCTGAAAAATGGGCCAATGATTCCTTTGGAAGAAATGGCGGCCCAGACCAGTATTTTTTGAGGATGCAGGGACGATGGGACTGCAACATGGGGCTTTTCGGTTCCCCATATGCGCCAGTTCTGTTTATTGACGAAGCCGTCCAGGTAAAAATAAGCTTCGTCAGTAAACCAAATGCTTCCCACATGCATATCGCCGTCATCAATCCTGTGCACTATATCGTTAGCGAATGTCTCTCGTGCAGCAATGGTAGCGGCGCTGTGGGGTTGCCGCGTTTGAATTTTGTATGGATAGAGGTGTAAACTCCGGCGCATGAGACGATACGTGGACGTTGGCGTCATTTGGACCGCAGCTGCAACTCGGCGAACGGAAACCCGAGGCCGCTGTTGGATCACCTGCTGCACTAGCTGCGCGTTGCCCTCTGTGGTTGCTGTACGCGGTCGCCCTACCTTTCCAGCACGTTCATCCGTCACGTTCCCAGTCCGTTGAAATTTTTCAAACAGATCCTTTATTGTATCGCTTTTCGGTCCTTTGGTTACATTAAACCTCCGTTGAAAACTTCGTCTTGTTGCAACAACACTGTGTTCTAGGCGGTGGAATTCCAACACCAGAAAAATCCTCTGTTCTAAGGAATAAACCATGTTGTCTACAGCACACTTGCACGTTGTGAACAGCACACGCTTACAGCAGAAAGACGACGTATAGAATGGCGCACCCACAGACTGCGTTGTCTTCTATATCGTTCACATCACTTGCAGCGCCATCTGTTGTTGAAAATTGTAACTACTGTAATTTCGAAAGTTTGTCCGCCTGAAAATGTACTGTTGTCCCAAGCATATTGCAACAAACGGTGTATTTCTATCGCTGCTCGTTTAGTTTTTATTGCCGTTTCAAATATACCGATCATTTTTGAAACACCCTGTATCAGTTTACAGCCTGAACATTTAGCTGTTTTTCGTCATAATCACCATTTCTGTCGATGCATTTTTGTAGCCGCTGTGGCAGTTTTTGTATGCCGGTGTCACACCAGCTCGGCGCCATGCTGTTCAGAAAGTTATGAACTGGCTTAATTGTTGCTTGGTCTCAGGTGTAAAGTGGTATGTCCATGTTTCGTCACCCATGACAATTGAGTCCAGAAAGTTGTCCTGTTCGGCTGCAAGGTGGTGAAGAAATTCGCGGGACGCATCAACTCGTTGCCGTATATGGTCCTCAGTCAGCATGCGTGGCACCCATCTTGCGTACACCTTCCGGTGGTTCAGTGTTTCCGTTAAAATTCTGTGAGCTGTGCTTCAGGAAACCTCAGGAACCAACGTGCAGAGATCATCCAGGGTGATACGCCGACCTTCTCGCATGCTTTTCTCAACCTTCAACACTGTCTCCTTAGAAATTGACGGTCTCCCGCTCCTTTGTTCGTCGTGAATTTCGGTCCGACCAGCTGCAAACTCTCTACACCACTTAGGAACATTTTTGATATCCATGCACGAATCACCATACACTTCTGTCAATTGGCGATGGATTTCAATCGGCGCAGTGCCCTTTATGTTCAAAAACCGAATAACTGCTCGCATTTCGCACTTGGCGGTAACATCCAAAGGGAGCTCCATTCTCAACGGCTGCCAAACCAAGACTGAGCGCCTCAGCACGGCGTGCGCATGTTTGCATGTTTAGACACAGCGAGTGAAGCACTCTTCATAACAGTGTGACCAACTGCCACAAAAACTTATACTTTACTTATAGGAGACCTTACTTTTGGGATTACCCTCGTACTATATACACGGTGTCCCAGAAATATTACGACAAACAGCTACTGGAGGTGGGACACATAATAAAAATTGAGAACTGCATAGCAACCCATGACCGCAAACGTCGTCGTACGCCGTTAGGTGGTGCTGTACACGAGAGTTCTGGAGGAGAACGTCACTTACTTGCAGATGTTACACAAATGTGGGGCGAAACATGTGGTTCCAACAGCCTGCTCCTTTTGGCTTGGTTGTTATTAGGCATTTGAACAGGTCATTCCCACATCGATGCATAGATGGTGGTGGACCGTTTCCCTGGCCCCCATGCTCGCTGGATTTACGAACCCTGATTTCTTTGTGTGGGGAGCCTTGAAATCTCTCATACATCGCGTTGCTGTGGAGTCTGAAGTGGATCACGGCTCTGAGCACTATGGGACTTAACTTCTGTGGTCATCAGTCCCCTAGAACTTAGAACTACTTAAACCTAACTAACCTAAGGACATCACACACATCCATGCCCGAGGCAGGATTCGAACCTGCGACCGTAGCAGTCCCGCGGTTCCGGACTGCGCGCCTAGAACCACTAGACCACCGCGGCCGGCGAAGTGGATCACGTAGCAAGGATCGTCTGCGCGTACGCTACAATCAAAGACACTTCCGGTGTGTTCGAGAGTGTTCGGCAGTCAATGCTCCGTTGGTGTCAGTCATGCGTGGCGTCTGGTGGTGCAAACTTCGAGCATCTGTTGTAACATTGTAGCGGTATTCATATCGTGCACCACGTGTACTCATTATTTTCAATAAATCTTTCAAAGGAAGCACTCTCTCGTTTCTTTTCCGATCTGCGACCTCTGCTACCACTTATCCCCAACGTTTGGGGCCATGGATTGCTATGCAATTCTCAATGGATATGATGTGCTCACCTCCGCTAGAAGATTTTCGTAACATTTCTAGGACGCCCGTTATATACAGGGTGATTGGGTTCAAATTACTGCGGATAACTGTGAAACAATATCTCTAGTGCGATTACAAGATGTCGTGGATGCACGTGTTCGTCACATTGAGCAACGTTTGTAACGTGAAATGTAAACATGGTACGCATTTAACAAATGTTACACTCTCATGAGCCGCCAGGGGTGGCCGACCGGTTCTAGGCACTACAGTCTGGAACCGAGCGACCGCTACGGTCGCAGGCTCGAATCCTGCCTCGGGCATTGATGTGTATGATGTCCTTAGGTTAGTTAGGTTTAAATAGTTCTAAGTTCTAGGGGACTGATGATCTCAGAAGTTAAGTCCCATAGTGCTCAGAGCCATTTGAACCAACCCTCTCATGAGGAAATCATTCGCTATTTCTCTTCCGCATGTCCTTCGAAATGTTGCCATAGAGTTTCACTGTCCTACGATGACTGTTTTTCCACGGGGGCCCTCTCAAGCAGGGAAAATTTAATTATAACCAGCCTGTGTATTGGAATGTCCGATTTCGGAGCTGTGAACTGTGTCGACACTGCATCATACACGTCAGAGTGGCGGACTGTGGTACGAGAGGTCGATGACAAGCATAATTTCCTCTCGGGATCGCCGTCAGAAATACCTCGAATGACACTTGACAAATAGTCTGTCTTTCCCCGGATCAGGAGCCCTATAACAGTTCGTTAGGAGACTTTTTTCCGCTATTGCTCACGCCAGCTGCTGTGCTCGTCCTGCCTCATCACGAGGTGCTCCGAATATTCCGGAAAGTACCCGCGCCCGTCATTAGCCCTTGTCGCTCGAGCCACAGATTGCGGCGCTGGCTGGTTTTCGCGGGACGGCGTTCCCACGCTGTCGCAGGCCAGCGCGTCCCCCCGGCAACGAGCGCGCGCCCAGTCCTCGCTCCGATATCTTGCTTGTCATTCCGCAGAACGACCTGAAGAATACATTACTCTTTGTGTGTCAGGGGAGCTCCTTTTTGCCGAGCGGTGTCGGCCGCTAATCGGCGCGCTCCTACTCACGGGATGATAAAACGATTCTTGAAGCGCTCGTGGCGCCTCGGAGCGCTGCTGTTTGCTGTTCGGACGGCGGACGCGTAAACTCAGAGGAATATTGTCGAATTCAGATGAAGCCGATTTCCGAGGAACCTGTTAACGCCTGTCGGCCAGGTGTCGTCACAAATGCCCGACCGCTAAGAAGCATTAGCACAGGGAACGGGAACGGAATACTAAAGTCTCGAATTTCTCGGTTGAGTACTTGAGCACTAAGCAGATTACTCCTTCTCAGAAGCTAGCCTCGTAACTACAACATTCTGTTGTATTGTGTAATTGAATTTTTTCAGCAGGTACTCGTCAGTTTGTACGAAATAACAGAATCGAAAAACTCTTCAGAAACCGTGACGTTTGTGGATTAACGTGGACCCAGGTAATTATTTCATAACACTGGCTTTGGTATGATTCTTCGGCTTCTTCCGGCGTACTTAATGTCAAAATAGTTCACGTGTGAACTGCCGGATGTCATTGTTCAGCTGGCAACGTATTTCGGCAACGTAGTCCACAACAGCGATTTTACCTTTAAGACCGCTTTCATGTGACAGCCTACAAGAATACGAATGGAACGTCCTCAGTTATTTGCTGGATGTTTTCGAATCTCTATCTTCCTCTACAGTCTTACCCTCTACAGCTTCCACTAATACCTTGGGAATTATTACCCGATACCTTAACATATGTCCTGTCATCCTGTCCCTTCTTCTTGTCAGTGCTTTCTATGTATTCCTTTCCTCTCCCATTCTGCGCAGAACCTCCCCATTCCTTACTTTATTAGTCTACCTAAAGCTCTAGTTCTGTTAATAAACACAAGCAGTACTGTGCACAGCTTTGATCTATTTGTTTTCCTAATATGAGGCTTGTAATGCAGCACTCGTTAATCCTGTGCAATATGTTGAAATAATTTATAACTTTCTCAGACTACGGTTTGCCTCTTTTTTCAGTGAATGATAGCGCACTATCTACCAAGAATGCGTCAAAAGCCACACCTCAAGCATGTCAGTTGAGTGGGCTCCAGTGAAATATATCAACGAAACAGTAGCTGAACTAAGGACCGCACTGAGCAATGCACGACCACATTACAAAAGATTTGGAAATGAAAGGACCGATGTTTGTGAATGGATTATATGAAAATGATGTGGAGCAGAAGTGGTTCCCTGCCGTGCTTTGCTGGCACAATTTCCGAATGCTCAGTCTCGCACAAGAGTGTTGCTTTCTGACGTATGTGCAAAATACCGCAGTTCACACAGTAAGTGTAAGAGTTGGGAAGAAACCTGTCTCACGTAATTGTATGGGCCAGAATGCCACCACGGCAACTGCTTCGAATTTACCATAAAATGCAGCTATTTATCGGAAATATTCAAGATATGGTACAACGTTGGATGCAGAATTGCTCAATAGTGTTAGCTGAGATGCTCCACAGTATGTCAAGGAGGACCAGGAGACGGACAGATCTCTTTCTAAGGTACGACGGTGCACTTTCTGACCCACTGGATACAATGTTTTCACGTGTAAGAACTCCAATACACATTGTACAAGATACTGTTTTGATATAGGGATACTTTGGGAAACGTAATTAACCTTTTAACGTTTCTATCAACTAGACAGCCACATTCAAATGTGTATAATCTTACAGAATTGAACCGTGTTATTTGGTACACGTTTTATTGTAATACTACAAAGTTGTAGTGGTTCCCTTCTTTTTTTCTGTAAAAAAAAAACTATTTAGACAGTCTAGAATCCCGATCGCTACACTTCATTATACACATAAGTTTGTTTTTGTAATTTGGCTCGGGTGAAACACCGCATTAAGGGCCTAGCTAAAATTTTTTTGAGAATACTATGTTAATCAGCATAACGATTATAACTGAGATCCTATGTTAGCATCTCCTTGTAAATATGTCCTGTTGCACCGAGGCCGCTAACACAATTAGTGCTTTAAAATATATATATATTTATAAGTCCATGGGATAAGCATTTGTCGTATCTTCACGCAGCGATTTAGAAACTGCACGCTTCGTAGACTGACAGAAAGTAAAAGACAATACTTCCACATCAGATAATTCTGAAAATAAACCACTGATTAAAGCGTAATATATTCCTCCAATGAATCATAGCTACTTTGGCTCGTAGAACTAACAAGTTTGACAATTGATAGCAAGAATTAACCTACTGACTAGGCGCACCTGTGAACACGTTCAGTCCAAAATGTATACAACACAGCGAGTCGTATTAAAATTCTGTATTTTTCTTAATTTTTGCGGAAACAACGACTGGTTGCGGTGTTATTTCTTGAGAAAACAATGACTAGTTGTAGATATTTCGTGTTTCCTTCTAACACCACAATATCCCGCCGCCTCTGCATCCGCTTCAGTCTGTGATGACCCGTATTACTTAATTTTTTGTTATTTGTTTTTAACTGACCGCCCGAGTGTCAGTTCGCGTCTGCTGACGTTCGAGACCTTTTTACAACACTGAGTTGCTACGGACCCCTAAGCTAAGCACGTGAAAAATAGAGGAAAGTGATCCTTTAACGCTACTTATGTCTCTTTTTATGAAACTATTACTGATTAAGGCATTAATTAATTGATTTTAATTTTGAAATGAGTAACCGCGTTCTAACAGTTGTCTAAACTATTGCAAAGACTTTCATAAGCGTCTGGTGGAAGATACGGAGGTCGTTGCCAGCACACTTTTCACTAAGACTTCACTGCTTACCTAAATCATCATCTATACAACTTTGTATTGAGCAACAGCGCCAATAAAACATTGGATAAAGAAGGAAGCGCGCACCATTCTTGAAGGGGAAGATGAAAAATAATTTTGGATTTGAACTAAAAAGTCACTGCCTGAACCTGGTAAGAGATTTACACTTTTACCTTAGTGAAAACCAAGATGAATCAGGAAACCGAAATTTCAACACTTTTTGCACTTTTGATAATTAAATGCATGCAGATATCAATCATTAACTATTTCAGATTTCTATTCCAAGACATTAAAAATTAGATGACTATGAAAACATTAATGTTGCGACCGTTCTTTGCAATCAAGCCTATTTAGTGACTGTTCTATAAGTTGTGGTATTTTCAAACATTTTAAAGTTACTTTACTGAATTACTAGAATAGTAATCTCGTTGAGCCATCAGTCTTCTGACTGATTTGATGCGGCCCGCCTCGAATTCATCTCCTGTGCCAACCCCTACATCTCGGTGTATCATTTGCAGCCTATGTCCTCAATTATTTGTTGGATGAATTTCAATCTCTGTACTCTTCTACAGTTTTTCCAGCTCCCTCTAGTACCATGACAGATATTCCCTGATGAGAACAGTAATATGCAACAGACAATCAAGAAGCCACATTTACTTTATACAGAGTGCACTCAGTTACAATTTATGTTAAACAACGATTGCTTTACTTTTCAGATATTAAGAAACATATACAGTCACTTTTCAGGGTACACATGAATGTAGGAGATAGTGAAGGAAAGTCCGGAAATGATCAGTGTGCAATAATTTAGAATTACACACGGATACCTTTCTCAGAAGTAATGTATTGTTAAAGAACAGTTATAAAATACATCTATTACTGATGCGCCCTTTACAGCTATACAGAAATGAAAACGTTCTTGTTTGTCTAATAATGCATAGTAATCAGCCAATACATTGCAGAATCTTCACGACTCTTACGACAAACACAGCTGCTGCTCATCACATTGCTTGCTGAACTTGTGGGTGAGCAAATTTAACTTTTTATAACCCTAACAAGGGACCCTCCCCATCGCACCCCCCTCAGATTTAGTTATAAGTTGGCACAGTGGATAGGCCTTGAAAAACTGAACACAGATCAATCGGGAAAACAGGAAGAAGTTGTGTGGAACTATGAAAAAATAAGCAAAATATACAAACTGAGTAGTCCATGCGCAAGACAGGCAACATCAAGGATAATCTGGGCTCAGTAGCGCCGTGGTCCCGTGGTTAACGCGAGCAGCTGTGGAACGAAAGGTCCTTGGTTCAAGTCTTCCCACGCGTGACAAATTTAATTTTTTAGTTTCAGACAATTACCAAAGTTCAGGTACTCACACATAATCAACTTCGCTCTCCAAAATTCCAGGACATGTTCAGATTTGCTTGGACATATGCAGGATTTGACAGTCTACACACGGAAAAATTTGAAAACGTTAAAACCATATGTTTTGACAGAGCACGGGGAAAACTGTGCGACTGTGAAACTGTTGCATTCATTTGTTGCTGTTTATGTGACAAACTCTTATGTTTTCATCACTTTTTTGGGAGTGATTATCACATCCACAAGAAAATCTAAATCGGGCAAGGTAGAAGAATCTTTTCACCGATTCGCCAGGTGTACAAGTTAGGTGGGTCGACAACATATTCCTGTCATGTGACGCACACGCCGTCACCAGTGTCGTATAGAATATACCAGACGTGTTTTCCTGTGGAGGAATCGGTTGACCTATGACCTTGCGATCAAATGTTTTCGGTTCCCACTGGAGAGGCACGTCCTTTCGTCTACTAATCGCACCGTTTTGCGGTGCGGTCGCAAAACACGGACACTAAACTTATTACAGTGAACAGAGACGTCAATGAACGAACGGACAGATCATAACTTTGCGAAAATAAAGAAAGTAAAAATTTTCGCTCGAGGGAAGACTTGAACGCAGGACTTTTTGTTAGGCCGTTGCTCACGCTAACCACGGGACCACGGCGCTACTGTGCCCACCCTATCCATGAGTTGCATATCATGCGCATGGACTACTCAGTTTGTATATTTTGCTTATTTTTTTCATAGTTCCACACAACTTCTTCCTGTTTTCTCGATTGATCTGTGTTCAGTTTCTCAAGGCCTATCCACTGTGCCAACTTATAACTAAATCTGAGGGGGGTGCGATGGGGAGGTTCCCTTGTAAGAATCATCCATGCGAGACAACAATGCAAAACAAACGACATACTACTGTTATTGAACACACGGTGCAGCACAGTTCACTGAACATCATTAACACTCTTTACAGACATCTCCATGCGACTTTACGTCACTAACGTATTGCATTTTCTATAATTTAGTGGTATAAGTGGTAATTTAGTGATATAAGTAGTAAAGTGGTATAAGTGGTGTAATATAATTTAGTTGTGTATATAGTGGTATAATTTAGTGGTATAAATTGTGTAAGTGGTATAATTTAGTGGCATAAGTAATAGTGTGTGGTCCTTTAGGTGAAGACCAATTGTTTACATTTTCAATTTCGCAAAAATTTAACATATCCTCTCTTTATAATAACAAAAAATTTAGCACGAAAACAGAAAACGGACTCACACGACATACAGGATGTAAAAAAAAATGCTTATATAAAATACCTAAAATACGATACGTAAATAAATACGTATATATATTGGTAGAGTGATTAGACGGGATAGACACAAATGCCAAAGGTGCACCGTTTTCCCACTAGGGGTTCTTTCAGGGTTTGACGTTGGACTTAAGCCAACGTTCACAGTTAAGCAGGCGTAACAGTCGTCTCTGAGAGTTCATGTGTTCCGCCTTGAATAGAGATTTACCATCAGTAAGTGGGCTCGTACGGATCACGACCATCAGACTGAGCTGTACCTTGAGCCTATCACGTTCAGAGAAGGACATCGCCGTATCTTTCTCCGCGACTTACTACCGGATATGTTAGAAAATGTCTGGCTAGCAGTCAGACAACGATTATAGTTCCGGCGTGCGGGGGTCTCAGTACACTTTGCCGTTGATGTACACAGAACAGTTATACAACATTTCCGCAGTTCTTGGAGTTGTAGAGGGTGAGCCAGTATTGCGGCGCCCACGTTTCCCTGGCCTCTATGGATTTCTTTTTTGTGGGAGAAGATGAAGTGTTTGGTGTACGGGACAACGATACACACTCCAGAAGAGCTGCTCATATGGCTGACGCTGTAGCCATTATTCGTGAAACACTTGGTTGTTTTTAGCATTAGAGTCATTAGCACGCAGATACCAGCTGTGCATTAACGTAGACGAGCAACATTTTCATCAACACTCTAAAACAATATTCATCACGCGGCTTTTTGTATACCGCCTCTGAAATTCACTAGTGTAAAAATCATCATTGACCTCAAGGTCCATCTGCGACATTTGTCTCACGTAAGTGTTGTGTCATTTTATCTCCTCGGAACACTCTAAAATTTTGTATTCGTAGGTATTATACAAATTTTGTACAACACTAGTTAAATGGTTGTTGTACAGAAGGCCTTTACATAGGAAGTGATCTGCATGATAATACACTATTGGCCATTAAAATTGCTACACCAAGAAGAAATGCAGATGATAAACGGGTATTCATTGGACAAATGTATTATACTGGAACTGACGTGTGATTACATTTTCACGCAATTTGGGTGCATAGACCCCGAGGAATCAGTACCCAGAACAACCACTTCTGGCCGTAATAATGGCCTTGATACGTCTGGGCATTGAGTCAAACAGAGCTTGGATGGCGTGTACAGGTACAGCTGCCCATACAGCTTCAACACGATACCACAATTCTTCAAGAGTAGTGACTGGCGTGTTGTGACTAGCCAGTTGCTCGGCCACCATTGACGAGACGTTTTCAATTGTTCAGAGATCTGGAGAATGTGCTGGCCAGGGCAGCAGTCGAACGTATTCTGTATTCAGAAAGGCCCGTGCAGGACCTGCAACATGCGGTCGTGCATTATCCTGCTGAAATGTAGGGTTTCGCAGGGATCGAATGGAGGATAGAACCACGTGTCATAACAGATCTGAAATGTCCACTGTTCAATGCGTCGTCAATGCGAACAAGAGGTGACCGAGACGTGTAACCAATGGCACCCCATACCATCACACCGGGTGATACGCCAATACGGCGATGACGAATACACGCTTCCAATGTCCGTTCACCACGATGTCGCCAAACACGGATGCGACCATCATGATACTGTAAACAGAACCTGGATTCATCCGAAAAAATGACGTTGAGTACACCATCGCAGGCACTCCTGTCTGTGATGCAGCGTCAAGGGTAACCGCAGCCATGGTCTCCGAGCTGATAGTCCATGCTGGTGCAAACGTCGTCGAACTTTTCGTGCAGATAGTTGTTGTCATGCAGACGTCCCCATCTGTTGACTCAGGGATCGAGACATGGCTGCACGATCCGTTACAGCCATGCGGATAAGATGCCTGTCATCTCGACGGCTAGTGATACGAGGCCGTTGGGATCCAGCACGGCGTTCCGTATTACCCTCCTGAACCCACCGATTCCATATTCTGCTAACAGTCATTGGATCTCGGCCAGCGCGAGCAGCAATGTCCCGATACGATAAACCGTAATGGCGATAGCTACAACCCGACCTTTATCAAAGTCGGAAACGTGATGGTACGCATTTCTCCCCCTTACACGAGGCATCACAACAACGTTTCACCAGGCAACGCCGGTCAACTGCTGTTTGTGTATGAGAAATCGGTTGGAATCTTTCCTCATGTCAGCACGTTGTAGGTGTCGCCACCGGCGCCAACCTTGTGTGAATGCTCTGAAAAGCTAATCATTTGCATATCACAGCATCTTCTTCCTGTCGGCTAAATTTAGCGTCTGTAGCACGTCATCTTCGTGGTGTAGAAATTTTAATGGCCAGTAGTGTAATACGGTAAAGTTATGAGACAACGTACAATTCTTTTTTTTGTTATGCTCCAATTCTTCCGAGTACTGCATTCCTCGAATGCAATTCTGAGTGATCTCTCGGACGTTCGTCGCCAGTTTTATCATCCAACAATTTTTCACATGAAGGTTGGTGTCCCACCGCTGTCTGGGGCGTCTCCAGACACGTCTTCGGTCTGTTATTTCAATGACAGTAGTAGAAATGTCTTCACTGATGAGTCCTGCATCGAACGGAGCCGCGATGAGCAGCGAAGACCTGTCTTAGAGACGCCCTGGACAGCGGCGGGATACCAAACCGCCGTAAGCCCGACAACCAGGACCGCCATTTCTTATTGTTCAGGACCCCTGTCACCCGGGGCACCCTTACGGCACGGCGGTACGTCGGCGTTATTCTACTCTACGTTTTGTTGCACTTCATGGCCAGCCATCCAGAGCATATATTTGAGGAAGAAAATTCCCGCCCGCACGCGGCGAAACTTGCCTTCGTTTTTCCCAAACCCTGTCTTGCCCAGGAAGGTCTCCGGATCTCTTCTCAATTAAGGACGTTTGGAGCATTATGGAAAGAACCCTCCAATCATCTCGATATTTTGACGATCTAATGCGCCAGTCGGGCAGAATGTGGCACGATGTCCCTCAGGCGGATATACAACAACTCTATCAACCAATGCCAAGCCGAATAACTGCTTTCATAAGGTCCAGAAGTGGACCAACACGTTGCTCAGTTTGTGAACCTCTGTCTCTTGAGTAGATGATCCAATTTTTCAGAAGTTATCATCATTTGTTTGTCTGTACATGTACATCGCATCTACTGATTTCCGTCCCATTCGGATAACTGATACGTGGTGCGCGTTATTTTTTTTTTGTCTTAGAGTGTAAATAAAATCACTTTTTTCGACTTGTCGTCCACCTCCGTTCACTCAGCTACCGTTTAAGAGTCATTATATTCCCTTTTGCATATTAAATTAATACTTCACATGGCATTAAAAAAGAAGAGTATATAACGGGACCGTTACAAGGTTTTTGAGACAGGCTTGTGCTGTATCGCTGACAGTAAGTTTCCCCAACGAGCCTGTAGTAGTGATATGAGAGCACCAAAAACTCGGCGACTCGCCAGCCATTGTGCGCCGTACGCTCTCCGTTTAGCCGGCGTGCAGAGGGCATTCCTGGCCCCCTTTCCGAGCGGCGCGCTCGCATTGCGGATGCCGCCCACGAGCCGTGCGGCCGCGCTTTTTCGCCGGCGGGATTCCTGCCACTCGGCCGCTCCCGGCCCGTCCTGTTTTTGCGGCGGCACCGTAGGCGCGGCTATTGTCGCCGCCGCAACACCATTTCTTTTAATTGGCCTACCGCGTGCAGCCAATGGCCTGTGAAAGCCGCGTGCGCACACCAGCTTTCCGCTCTAATGGTCACCAGACGCAGGGGAGCGCTGCTCGCATCTGCTTCACGTCGCCGTTAAATTGGCCTGCTGCGATTACAGGCAGCCTTTGGATTCTTTGGCAGGCGCTGCTGTGGTGGCGCAGCGATTAAATCGCTGAGCCCGTACTCTGCGGGAAGCTGATCGATCCTGGTCCACACAATGTGGTTGTACTTTCCCACAATGCTGGTATAGTTTCCATATTTGTTCATGGTAGAAGGTACTTCCTACTGCACACTGTGTTAAAAGTTTTTCCCTTCCATTTTTTAATAGACCCGCGAAAAATTATCGCTAATATAACTAATTTTGTTTGCGACATTCACGAAGTATCTGAGGACACTGATGGACTGGGTTTTGAAATTCAATTCCTGGAACTTTCAGTGTTTGTGAAGTGTATCACGTTTCCATCTTCGAGTGTTTACCATTTGGAAGTGACCAGTTTCTCTGCGGCACAGAAACAAACCTATGACCAGTTGTACTTCGCTAATCTACGTTCACCTCCTGTCAGATCTACCTGATGTAGAGCCATCAAGTTTTTACTGTAATCAGTATAAAAGAATTACAACCAAGAACTTCCGTTGGTAAGATGGATTTTGGATGTGTCCTCTTTAAGATGGCGTTTCCACCTCCGCGAACTCAAATACTAGAATGGAGACTGTGTACCAGATTGGCGTTGCGAGCGGCGCAACAGAGGATGTGAGCTGATTGAATTTTAGTTGATGAAAATTGCTAATTGCCAAATGGTAGTCGCTTTGTTCTCTAAGCGGTCTAAGGCGCTGCAGTCATGGGCTGTGCGGCTGGTCCTGGCGGAGGTTCGAGTCCTCCCTCGGCCATGGGTGTGTGTGTGTTTGTCCTTAGGATAATTTAGGTTAAGTAGTGTGTAAGCGTAGGGACTGATGACCTTAGTAGTTAAGTCCCATAAGATTTCACGCACATTTGAACATTTGTTCTCAAAGGCTAATCTGAAAAACTTGTACTTTTCTTTTGATTGACTACAGAATAAGAATGGGCATAGTAAATTAATAATAAAATCATGCCAATGGTGAATCGGTACCATATCGAAGCGTTGCGTCTTCCCTGCTAGGAATGCTGAAAAATACAACTCATGACAGAATGAATAATGAAATTAAACATGTGGCAGGTTAATTAACAATAAAACAGCACTTAAGTATCTTAAAATAAATTGGTATATTGTGAAATTATTATAATTACAGTCCACGAGAGGGCTGTACCACCTTTGATTACCCAGAGAATATAAATTTAAACATCGACTCTGTGATCGCATCTTTATAAAAATGTTTTACACAAGACATAGTTTTTTTTTGGCGATGGGATATCGCATCTCTCAAAAAATCGAAGCTTATTCTTTGTTTCGCGTACAAGACCTCGCAAGGACTGTTCCAATTCGTATCCCCATTCACAGGTATATGAATAACTTCGGTTAAGACTCCGTAGGCATATGAAAAAGGTGGTTACATTTCACATTTGCCAGTAACACCCTGAACAAAGCCTTTCCCATACTAGCCGGCAGCCCAGTAGAAAAAAACACATAACCATATAGCAGTCATGTCAAACACGATAACGTCACTGAATCAACGGACATTGAGCAAGGTGAGGCATTGTTTAAGACGCCGGGTTCATATTCCACCCGTCCGGTCATCTAGTTATACGTTTTCCTTGGTTTTCGTAAATGGCTTAACGAAAACACCGGATTCCTTCCGCTGAAACGGAAATCGTAAACTTCCTTCTCCAACTGGAGTTAGTCTCCGTCTGCAGGTACTGTCGACGGGGCATTACACCCTATTATTCCTAACTATTATCTGATATAGAAAATATTCTCCAATCTTCTATAATTTTATTCGCAATATCCGTCTGTTATTTGTGTCACATTTACATCACCAATGTTTACATTTCTACAGAATGTGTTGTCTATGTCGGCCGCGGTGGCCGAGCGGTTCTAGGCGCTTCAGTCCGGTACTGCGCGACTACTACGGTCGCAGGTTCGAATCCTGCCTCGGGCATGGATATGTGTGATGCCCTTAGATTAGTTAGGTTTAAGTAGTTCTAAGGTCTAGATGACTGATGACCTCAGATGTTAAGTCCCATAGTGCTCAGAGCTATTTTGTGTTGTCTATATTCAGTTAATCAATACAAAATATTTTTAAAAAGTTATTATTCTCGGTAACTACTGTGAAATAACACTGCACATGTAATTTCTCAGACATTACTTATAATACATCGCAGAAAAACATGTGAATGTCACACTACAAACTTAATTACAGAGGGTGAACAAAAATGCGAAACGCCGAAAACATAACACATTACCATACCTAAGACGGTGTTGGGAAACTGTCGGCTTCCAAAACGGCTTCCAGTTGTTTCGGCATGGATGAATACAAACCTTACTTATAAAGAAATCTTATAACATTCTTTCTGAAAAAAAGTGCCAAGTTCGGCTAACGATGATTGAAGCTGATAGCAATCACACACACTCCTCTCCAAAGCAGACCATAAAGGCTCAATAATAATGAAATTTGTGATTGTGGTGGCCAGTGATGATGCAACATTTCATACTCGTTCTCAAAAAACCAGTCATGGACAATGCGAGCTGTGTGTTGGGCCCTGTAGTCTTGGAACAGAACATCACCACTGAGGAACAAACATTCTAGCATGGAATGGATCTGATCACCCAAAATGGTCGCATAATCCTTGGCAGTAATTAGATGTTGCAGAATACCCCTGTAGCCCATGGAATATGGCGATATTGCATGCCCAAATCATAAATGCAATTTATCAATCTGTGGTAGTAAATTCTGCAAGTTGTTGGAAAAATTTGTGAAACAAGGATCATTCGATCTAATGACTTTGTTCCATTGTTCCGTAGTCTACGTTTTCCTGTTACGGGTTATTTCCATCACTGATGTGTGGTTTTGGAATTCCAAGTCGCCTTGGAGTTCCCAGCTTACGGAGCTCTCTCCGTGTTTTAGTGCTGACAGGGTTCACGAGTGCTATATTCAGATCTGCAGTGGCTAATTCAGCTGTGGTCCTTTTATTTCTCGCCGCAAGCCTCTTCACCTTTGTAACTTAGCTGATCATATTTTTCCGCTTTCCCTGCATGCGGTATAAACCTTGCACTCAGCACCTCTTGAAACACCAAACACTTCGTCTGCCTTGGTTACGGAAGCACCCACCATACGAGATCTAACAATCTGCACCCGTTTGAATTCACTTAACGCCGACATAACGCTCTCACAAATACACAGAACACTTTTCTGACGACGACTGACATTTGCAATTACTGAGGGCATTGCGTAGGAGCAGTATGTGTCAAGTACAACAGCGGCATCTGGAGGCTTGGCTAACATCTGTATTTATGTTCAACCATGCATTTCTCGTGATATTTCCATATGTGTATATCAGAGACAACAGCGTGTAATACAATCAAAGACGTCACAAGTGTACTACTTTAACGAAGTTCATCAATGTTAGGACGACTTTTGGCTACAAATATTTTGCGACGTCTGCAATATCTTTTTAAGTAGTATGTCTGTATTTCACTTGAGAATGATTGTTATATCTTAGGATGAAACTCAAATTTAATTATAATTAAGTTACTCTTTTTATGTACAGTTCGTAGTAATTTGTGATTAAATAAGTATTGCTGAATATTTTTGTTGTGGCAAGGTAAATTTGAACTGCAAGGACTGAAACAAAATACGGTGAGAAGCGTAACACCATTACCGACAACGCTAAACTGGCGCGTACTAGAATATGTGCTGCATGACGCCGTGCTCTCATTAAGATACCAACCCCAAAAAGAAAGAAGCGTTATCATGCCAGGGCGCGTATCTGTCATCGAGAACATTAATTCACTGCGAGGCAAAGCGGAAGTGAAAATACGGTCGGAAATGTGCGCGAAAGATTCTATAGGACCACGCAGATATCAACTCAGAGAAACGGACATTAGTAGTGAAGCTTATTTTACGGAAAAAAGTGCAGTAGATCTTTTATAAATTGTAGTGAGCACACAAATTTTAGCCTAATGGTCTGTACAGGGACAACCATCAGGGAAAAGGATACCATTTTCCGGATTGAGAAACGAAATATCATCTACATCTGCATCTACCTTTATATTCCGCAAGCCACCCATCTGTGTGTGGCGGAAGGCACTTTACGTGCCACTGTCATTTCCTCCCGTTCCTGTTCCAGTTGCGTATGGTTCGCGTGAAGAACGACTGCCGGAAAGCCTCTGTGGGCGCTCGAATCTCTCTAATTTTACATTCGTGATATCCTCGGGAGGTATAAGTAGGGGGAAGCAATATATTCGATACCTCATCCAGAAACACACCCTCTCGAAACCTGGATAGCAAGCTACACCGCGATGCAAAGCGCCTCTCTTGCAGAGTCTGCCACTTGAATTTGCCAAACATCTCCGTAACGCTATCACGGTTACCAAATAACCCTGTGACGAAACGCGCCGCTCTTCTTTCGATCTTCTCTATCTCCTCCGTCAACCCGATCTGGTACGGATCCCACACTGATGAGCAATACTCAAGTATAGGTCGAACGAGTGTTTTGTAAGCCACCTCCTTTGTTGACGGACTACATTTTCTAAGGACTCTCCCAATGAATCTCAGTCTGGCACCCGCCACACCAACAATTAATTTTATGTGATCATTCCACTGCAAATCGTTCCGTACACATACTCCCAGATATTTTACAGAAGTAACTGGTACCAATGTCATGAAATGACAGGCATTTGTTTGGAATAGTCACGAGATGTAGTGTCCTGTTATGAAGTTCTAAGAATCCCGCACTTCATGAAGGTTGCACGTGACAGCGTAAAACGTTTGTGGTTGCCACTTGGACACGTTTGAACACTGACTCATAGAATAAGTAAGGGAGAAGGAGCACAAATTGCCTCCTCAACATCGGATGCTAAAGCATAAACATCCTCCTCAGTCTCTCGCCATCTTTACAATTTGGTGTAGTTCCTGTAGTTGGTTTCTCTGATAACACTTTGTGGTATTGATGTGGGAGGCTTATCTCTTGATTTTTCCCCCGGGACTTTTCCTTCTAAGAGGCTTTTTATGACGTTATTATGTCAAATTAGATAAACAGTTAATTAAATTTTCTCTTATCTGTATCATGTTAATCAGTTTTCTGTAATATCTTTTAGTATTTTTCAAAAAAAATGGTTCAAATGGCTCTGAGCACTATGGGACTCAACTGCTGTGGTCATAACTCCCCTAGAACTTAGAACTACTTAAACCTAACTAACCTAAGGACATCACACACGTCCATGCCCGAGGCAGGATTCGAACCTGCGACCGTAGCGGTCGTGCGGTTCCAGACTGTAGCGCCTTTAACCGCCCGGCCACTCCGGCCGGCTAGTATTTTTCATCTTACTGTACTATTCCTTTACATTCCTTGTATTCATTAATATATGAATCATTACATTATTATTATTATTATAAATTATTTATGTACTATACAAATTGAGGTGTTGAAAAAGGATATCTGATTAGATGTAGGAAAGAAACCTGAAGGCCACCTGGTGGAATAAAAGCATAAATTAATTAAACAGTAAGCAAATGAAATTAGTACGTTAATTTTAACGTGGAGATATCATCAGAAGTGAATGTAGTTTCGGGCGTAACTTATGAACTGTCATACGACCTTCACTCTTCACAATACATGGTGTAAAAAAAAATCAGAAAACACAAATTTGTAGGATCATTACAGAAGACAAAAAGAAATACTTCTGTTATGTGTGAAAGAGTTACAGTTGGACAGCGTGCGTCATAAAACTCCTTGAAGGGTTTGATGTTGTTGTTCCCGTAGGCCAACGCTCGCAGGTGTTTTGACTCCTTCGTATGCAGCACAATGACACTAAAACCTGATGTGCACCACAATTACTTCTTACTGGTGGGAAGGGTAAGTTTTCATTACCGCTAGTCCGCAGCTCGTGGTCGTGCGGTAGCGTTCTCGCTTCCCACGCCCGGGTTCCCGGGTTCGATTCCCGGCGGGGTCAGGGATTTTCTCTGCCTCGTGATGACTGGGTGTTGTGTGCTGTCCTTAGGTTAGTTAGGTTTAAGTAGCTCTAAGTTCTAGGGGACTGATGACCTCAGATGTTAAGTCCCATAGTGCTCAGAGCCATTTGAACCATTTGAAGCCATTACCGCTAGTAGCGCCCATGTCTGTAGATTAACAATTACACTATTATGGTTTGTGTTATGTTGCGTTTACCTGAGAGTTTCTACTAATGTGTGCAGTTCTTGTTGGCTGATTAAACGCTAATCCAGTTAGCTGGCATGCATCCCATGGTACGTCGCAATAGTCGAACAATAAGACGTCTGTATGCAGAATGATTTCCAGGGAGGTGGTTACGAAGATGAAGTAACATTTCAGAGAACTGATGGCCATCTTCGTAAAACAGGATCGCTTAGACCAGACAGACAGGAAACGTAGAGCTCGCTGTGTACGAACTGAGGAAGCTGTGTTACAGCTAACTGAGAGCAACCCTAGCACTTGCACACAATCCATAGCCAAGGAACCACATACCTCAAACGCTCGCGCGAGAAGGGCATATATCCGTTGGAGCTTCATCATGTAGAAGACCTTTCAGCTGATGACTTTCCCCAGCACGTGGAATTCTGCCAATGGTATCTACACCAAACATGAACATCTCTGAGACTGACAAATGTCTATTTTTGTTTACTAAAGAAGCTTCCTTTACGCAGGAAGGAATATTCAACAGCAGATAGCCATGTTTGGAAAATCCTAAGGCGAACAGTGTGCCCCACCAACAGCAGAGATTCACCGTCAGTGTGTGGGATGGTATTGTTCACGATCGTCTGATTGGGTCATATCTTCTACCGAGCACGCTCGGTGCACGAAATTACCGTATCTATATCCGTGAAATAGTGCTGAAAACGCTGGAGAATGTCTTGCTACAAGTTTGGTACAGTTACGGTTAGAGAATGACGGAGCCCTACCAGACTCTGCTGTTGATGTCAGAGAAAACTTAGAAAAGAACGTTTTCCCGAATTTTTGGATTTGGAGGAATGGTCCAGTAACGTGGTCACCATATTCTTCCACCTCACTGCTTTTGTGGGGTGAGATGAAGCATTTCATGTACGAGACACCGATAGACACACAAAAAATGATGTTTACCCGTTTGACAGAAGCTGCAGCTTATGGTGTAGAGCATGCTAGACTATCATTATCAGGCTGATTCCAACTGCGCATTAATGTAAACGGACGACACTTTCTGCAATATCTCCAAAACAATACTCATCAAAGGCGGTTGAAAACGATGCTGAACGTCCAAGCGTGAAAACCCTAACGGACCTTTAGCGGGGAAACAGTCCTTTTCAATTAAAAAGCTGTTTTTTTACGTGCTCTGAACACTCTGAAATTTTAAACACGTAGTCTTTTTTCCATCCTATATATCTGGTAGACAACACCGAAACCGAACGAGGTGGTGCACTGATTAACACATTGGACTCGCATGCGAAAGGAAGAGGTTGAGATTCCCGACCGGCCAACCAGATGTAGGTTTTTAGTGATTTCACTAAATTACTCCAAGTAAATACCGGGTGGTTCCTTTGAAAATGGCACGGCCGATTTCCTTTCCCATCCATTCGTATAAACCGATATTGTGCTCCGTCTCTAATGACTGCGTGGTCGACGGGACTTTAAACGCTCACCTTCCTTCTTAATCTAATGATAAATAACGGCGGAAGATCTATGTGGCTGTTCGCAGATGATGCGGTGGTATATAGGGAACGTGCAACACCGGAAATTTTGTAATGAAATGCAAGATGATCGTCAGATGATCGACACTTGATACATGGACTGGCAATTCACCCCTAATATAAACAGGTGTAATCTGTTGTGCATATATGTAGTCTCCAGAAAGCTGAGTAAGTCGCAAAGTAGTAAGTGAATAACTGAATACAAAATGAGTTTACTGACCCAAAATGACGCGTTCGGGCGTA
Source organism: Schistocerca cancellata (assembly GCF_023864275.1). NCBI lineage: Eukaryota > Metazoa > Arthropoda > Insecta > Orthoptera > Acrididae > Schistocerca > Schistocerca cancellata. The sequence goes on from NC_064628.1 coordinate 487,435,696, forward strand.
TGCTATCACCAGGGAATCTTAAGTGGCAGGATTGTCTGGTGATGTACGCCAAAACGCTTTACTTTGGATCAATACAGTCATGTTGTATTCAGTTAATGACTTTGTACCTTGCGACCTACTCATCTTTCTACAGACTACATATGTGGTTTATCATGGTCGCATTCCTCCTCCACGACTTAATGTCGCGGCATTGCTATAATGCATAATTATTTGAAGGGTCCATTACTATTTGATTATACGCTTGGCGAAAAGTTACTCGAAATAATGGATTGATCTGAGGGGGTGGGGATAACAACTGCAGAGGGAGACCAAGTTTTGACTGCAGTAAGCAGGTTGAATTGGATTTATGTTGCACTAGTTTGCAGAGATGAAGAGATTTGCGCGGGATAGAATCGCATGATCAGACGCACGAAACTTGTCGGACAGAATATCACAGGAAAACCACTTACAGACATTGGAGATTTAACTTAGCATACATGGACTGTTAATTACGTAATAGCTTTAGAGCTCAACCAGTAAACCTTTTCTTTCGTCAAGTCACACTACCGCTATCTGCAGTGTGCACTGAAAAGTTGTATGCATGCATCCATCGCAATCCATTTGCAGCTAATGCCATAAACTGACGCCACCTCGTCGCAGTTTCCACGTACAGCTTCGATTACGCGTCCCTTAAAGGGAAAACCTGTGCACCACTTTTCCTGAGACGGGCGCCCAGCAAAGTCTGCACGTGATGTGTTCTTGTGTGTCTGCTGTTCAGTCGTCACATAAAAGATGCGTGACTCGCTACGTTCCGGGAAGGAGGGCCCATTTGCACGCACACAAATTCACACACGCGCAGCTAGATGTCATTGGCAAGAAAAGAGCCGTAGTACTAAGAACTGTTGTAGGCGCTGTGGTCACTTGCGTGCCTTTCTTGTTCTCTTGCACGGGCGAGAGGAAATCGCGCCAGCCTTCCACGTGACGACAATTAAACAGCACCACTTAAGAAGGTATTGTGAAACTGTACTACAGTTTTGTAACTAAACTGTGCACAGTGTAAGATAGTTGTGTTCGTTCCTCAGTAGTCTACTCTTCATGTTATGTAGACACACCCTAAAGTCACTTGTTTTGACTGAGCGATGTGTAATTTTCTTTCTGCCATAAGAAACAGGTAGAATCAAGGAGCTCAGCTGGCAGAACGGAAGAAGTAAAACTAGAAATAAAGGAATTTATAATCTAGATGTCCAGGAGAGCAGTTCTCACTAAAAACAGCAACTAGAAGTCTGCTTCTCAGCCTAACTAGTATCTCCTTATGAGGCTTCTCTACAGTATTATTCACACTTGCGGAGCCTACTTTTTATCGAAAAAGCGCTTAGATACCTAGGGAACATGGAACATAAACCTGAGCTGAAAGGCACATTTCCAAAGGGAATTTTATAGTGTGACCGCCTATGGTCCGGTTGTGATAAGTGTGCACATTACTTAACTTGAAGTAGGATGGCAAATAAGGATAATTAAGATATAACCAATGTTGACGGGTTCCCTTATCCTCTTCTGTGAAATTAAGGGATAGTGGTGCTGCGCCAATTTTTCTGTTTTTTCAGTTTGCGCAGTACTAATAAAACCACGATATGCAGCAGGATTTTTGAACATATTTTGTGTTCGAACATTATGAATTACCTCGAAGAGAACGATCTATTGACACACAATGAACATGGTTACAGAAAACATCATTCTTGTGGAACACAACTGACACTTTACACACACGAAGTGCTGAGTGACATTGACAAGGGATTTGAAATTGATTCCGTATTTCGTGATTTCGAAAAGGCTTTTGACACTGTACCACACAAGCGGCTTGTAGTGAAATTGCGTGCTATATAATGTCGTCACAGTTCATAGTAACTGATGGAAAGTCATGGAGTAAAACATAAGCATTTCTGACGTTCCCCAAGGTAGTGTTATAAGCCCTCTGCTGTTCCCGTCGGAGGTTCGAGTCCTCCCTCGGGCATAGGTGTGTGTGTTTGTCCTTAGGATAATTTAGGTTAAGTAGTGTGTAAGCTTAGGGACTGATGACCTTAGCAGTTAAGTCCCATAAGATTTCACACACATTTGTTTCTGCTGTTCCTTATCTATGTAAATGATTTCGGAGACACTGTGAGCAGCCGTCTTAGGTTGTTTTTAGATGATTCTGTCGTTTATCGTCTAGTAAACTCATAAGAAGATCAAAACAAATTGCAAAATAACTTAGAAAAGATATCCCAGTGGTGGGAAAACTGGCAATTGACCCTAAATAATGAAAAGTGTGAGGTCATCCATATGAGTGCTAAATGGAATCCATTTAACTTTGGCTACACGATAAATCAGTCTAATCTAAAGGCCGTAAATTCAACTAAATAATTAGGAATTACAATTATGAACAATTCAAATTGGAAAGAACACATAGAAAATACTGTGGCGAAGGTAAACCAAAGATTTTGTTTTATTGGCAGAACACTTAGAAAGTGTAATAGATCTGGGGTGTACAAAGATATCCGCTACCAGTCACAATAAAAGGTTATTTATTTTCACACAGTGATCTCCAAAAGTACAAACATGTACATGAATGTATAAACACCTGAAGATGGGCGCAAGCCCGAAACCGGTCTATGTGTGAAAATAAATAACCTTTTATTGTGAATGGTAGCGGATATCTTTCTACATCCCATAAAGGAACAGTCACGGAGTTCGACAGCATCCACTATGGATAAAATTCATTTCATGTAATAGTGCTACTAAAGACACTGCCTACACTGCGCTTGTCCGCACTCTTATGGAGTACTGCTGAGCGGTCTCGGATCCTTACCAGGTAGAATTAACGCAGTACATTGAGATAATTTAAGGAAGAGCAGCTCGTTTTGTATAATCGAGAAAAAGGGGGGAGAGTATCACGGATATAATACAGGATTTCGTATGGACACCTTAAAAACAAAGGCGGTTTTCGTTGCGGCAGAATCTTCTCTCGCAGTTCCAATCACTAACTTTCTCCTCCGAATACGAAAGTATTTTTTTTGACGTCGATCTACATAGGGAGAAACGATCATCATAATGTCAGAGCTCACAGGGAAAGATATAACTATTCTTTTCTTCCGCGCACTGTTCGAGTGTGGAATAATAGAGAATTATTGTGAAGGTGATTCGATGAACCCTTTGCCAGGCACTTAAATGTGACTTGTATAGTATCCACTATGTAAAAATGCAACAACTATTGTCAGAGATTACATTTCTTGTTGTGAATTGACGGAGGATATAACGTGTACGTAGGCGAGCTAATCGGCCGCCTGGAATTGCTACGAGGTAAGGTGAGTCGACCTATGGCTGACGGCTAGCGGGCCCAGGGCTGAGGGCGGGAAATTTGGACGGCTCTTACACGCATGACCTTTGTGCAGGAGATGCTCCAAGAAATGACAGAGTTTCAGACAATCTTAAAGATGGCTGAATTACAGCTCTTTGAGAGACTATAATAACTTAGAATCAAATATTAATGCAAATTGAATACATCGCCGATCCGACAAAAATTAGGCGCATCCAGTCACATTACAATGTCTCAATATCTTTAAAACTACAGAAGTTAATATGTAACAGAAAATAAACGTTTTCACAATTACGCCCTGAAGTAACAACTTTTGACTCTTCATGCGACTGCAAGAAACGTCTGGGATGATAGCATTGCACTATAGCTATCATCCCTGAAAGCTCCGTATCTCTATGTTATTTATTGATTTACGATTTCTTTTATATCTTCTTCATTATGAAAATGTTTGTCAGAACATAGTATTCTCCACATTTACACAGCAAATGAATGCAGCATGTATACCTCACATTGTGTCATATGTGTGTTTTTATTTAATGAATAGTCTACTATTGTGTCAGTAACTTTCTTTAAATGTTGGTTGAAAGTGCTGTTGAAAACTGCGCTAATTTAAAAGTGGTCAGTTCATTGTGTTTGAGGTTATACAAATGTTTGTCAGAACATCGTATTCTCCACGTTGACATAGCAGATTTATGCAGCATGAGTACCTCTTTTTTTCTCCTATGTGTAAAAATTTGTGAATTTATGGTAAGGTCTTATGGGACCAAACTGCTGAGGTCATCGGTTCCTAAGCTTACACACTATTTAATCCTAATTTACGCTAAGGACGACACACACACCCATGTCCGAGGGAGCACTCGAACCTGCGACGGGGGAAGCCGCGCTAATGTCACATGTATGTTCTTATTTAATGAATAGCCTATTGTTGTGTCAGTAACTTTATTTAAATATTGGTTGCAAGTGCTGTTAAAAACTGTGCTAATTTAAAAGTAGTCAGTTGCATTTGTTAGCGGATACCGCACTTGAAAAGAGAATGAAAAGACGCTTATGTCAAGAAGGCATAAATAATTGATTAAAAGATATTTAACGACAATCTTTTGTCATTTACCATGAGTACACTCACACAAGAATACCAGCGTATTTACTTACGAACAAATCTTTGTTTAAAATTACTGGGAATTATCTGAGACCTATTATGTATTTAAATATTGTTGTAATGTATTAGTTTAATCCGGGAAGAAGTCAAATGAGTGAAATCATGTCTGTAGAGCTTAAGAATGATATATTTTTGGTTGGACAGTGGCGGAACACTGCTGGAATCAAGTGGAGACTGGGACTTTTCGAGTGGAGAGCTCAGTGGAGCGATTCTGGATACTTTATGTCGAGTTCGAGAAGAAGCCATACCTGCCAGAACTAACGTGCGTGATTCAGTCGTATGGGTGACTGATTCTGGGCGGCAAACGGCCGCTACCATACCTTAGCTTCCGAAGAGCCTTCATATTTCAAGAGGTCTGAATGTGTTCCAGAATAGGATTCTAACTTTTGCCTCTTGATTTACGGAACTGAGGCAAAAATAAAAATAAAGGAGAAATGTGTGATACTTTCCATGCTACTTGGTTCAAATGGCTCTGAGCACTATGGGACTTAACATCTGAGGTCATCAGTCCCCTAGAACTTCAACTACTTAAACCTAACTAACCTAAGGACATCACACACATCCATGCCCGAGGCAGGATTCGAACCTGCGACCGTAGCGGTCGCGCGATTCTAGACGGAAGTGCCTAGAACCGCTCGGCCATTTCCATGCTACTGCTTGGAGGAAAAGAACGTCAAAATAGGCGCAAGACCATCCAAAGAGCCAAGGGCATGGATCTCATGCGAAGTAAGGGAAAGATACTGTTTCGGAGCTCGTGTGTTCCAATTTCATCATCTGATACATGAAGATTATATGTAAGTAATGAAAGCTACAAAACAGAAACCATGTTTGTTGGGATGATGAGACACCTAGAAGTTTCAGACGTCATGACAACGTCGCATGAAAACAGATCGAAACATATAAAGATTCAAATGTCAGAATCTATTTCAGCAGAAGGATTCGGACACCTTTATTTAATGTGGGATACCACTAGATGTTAAGAGAGGAAGACCGGCGAGTGTAAAGGGAGGCGGGGAGTATTGTGTTGTCAGTAGTAGAGAAGCAGCTCACTGACCTCGAACGTTGACTGGTGATTGGAAGTCATCGGAGTAATCAATCCAACAAGGACATTTAAACACAACAAAAACTAATCCAGCAACTCCACATTTTCATTATGTAATTACATAGCGGCTGATTTTAGGCGTTCTCTTGTTGGAAAATTTTCGTGTGTGTGCTCACCTAGACGTGCAGGAATCGACTAAGCTAGTACACAATGCCACCGCCAAAGAATGTCCCACTCCGTCTCCCCATACCGCCTCCCTCCCCAGAACAAACTGGCGGAAAAAGCGCTCAGTCTGTGCTGAGTTGGTGCACTGAAAGTATCTCATGACAGGAAATTCAGCTACTTTGCAGAGGACATAATAATATATTGTTTATGTATAAAAATGAATTTGCGTACCAGTTCGCAGGTGTCAGATCTCTTTATTTACTGGGAAAAGTTAATCATTCTGTGCAGTTTATTAAATTTTGAAACATGCACATCCTATAGAATACTTCAGAGAGAAGTAATTAATATATAATAAATAATTTATATTAATATATTACATTTAACTAATTTTAAATACCTATAATGTTATTTTATTATTATTAAATGATTATTTTAATACATCGCTGTTTTCCGATCGCACAAGGACTACGTCATGAAGCTGATGTCAACATAAAACGCACAAAACGTGTAATTACATTGTTGCAGATTGCGCTAAACATATCAGGCCACAAACCTCCTGCTCACGTCTTCCTGAACGCCACACTGCATCCTACGTGCCGGAGCATTGCTTCCTAATATTGGTGGTGCATATTGTTGTGTCAGTGTCCTAGGTGGTTGTGCTCCTGACCTCCAAATCTTTGGACACAGTATCTTTCACTTTTGTGACTTAACAGTGCATAACGGCATGTGGAGCAATGGGGTACTTTGCAGGACTGAAACCCATATAGCACGGATAGTATGCACCAACAGTTGTCAGTCCCACCGGTGGAGGAATGGGGTAATTTTCATATACCCAGGTCAGCATGTAAGTACCCTCGTTCCTTCACACTTTTTGTCATATTTTCATCAGTTATTTTCCGTCAGTTTTCGTAATTTTATCAGGTGTTCCGTAATTTCAACGCATTTTACCCAATTACTGGAGGTCTAAACCACTACCCTAAATGAGTTGTCGGATCAACGAAACGTCTAATTTCGTCGATCTCGAGATTGTGTTAGCCAATGACACTATGGCATGGTTCTCAATTTCTGTATCATTGCTAAACCACCGCCTCCATTACTTTGTGAACCCTGTTACATAGCCTACACCACAAGACACTTATACTGTTTCTTAGTCTAGGAAATAGCCATCAGCAGAGAGGAGGTGCAAAACCTACATTCCTTAGCCGAAACAATTCCTAAATTCGGTGGGATTTTTTACGATTTGCCATCACCCTCTATGTGAATGGGAGCCACAAAGTATTCTCGCATTCATTGGATAAAGTCAGAGAGTCCTAGATCTAGCACTCTGTCCTCTACTTGAAAACGAGCTGCCCCTTGGGTCTCCAGATTTCACCGTGAGTGGTGCATCATACACGATCTCTCTAGGTGCATGCAAGCTGAGGAGATTAACACTCCCTATTGGTGTGTAATGGATACCAGCCTGATACAACTGAGACCTCTGTGGTGATGTAACACATGGTAAAAAAAAACGTATGATTTATGCACGATAGAGCTCCAGATGGAAGGGGCTGTGCTATCAGTTGTATAATATTATTTTAGTGTTTGGATTCCATACCAGGAACCTACTGCGAAGAGAGAAATGATCATAGAACATAACCACTCACTTCTAATGCCACACAGTTCTGCACTTATGCTTGCTGTAATCTTAAAGCAGTGTGGTTTCTGATGTATTAGTCGCATGCAATGCAATGCCATTAATACTCAAATGCAGGAAATGCACATGGTTGTACTTGGTACAAAGTACAAAGCAACACAACGTAAATACTGTTTGTTAAAGCACGTAAACAGTCTTGCACAGGGTCAAACATTCGCTCCATTTTGTAGTTGTATATTGCAGCCCCCCATTTGGTAATCCAGTGCTCTTTAGCTGAGGACACTTCATAAAAATCTGTAAGGCAGGTGATGATCACTTTGGGTCACACCTGCGCTTGTGATCTAACGTATATAAATTTATTACTCTGCATTTGGTGGTCATCCAAGTAAAACAATACATTCCAGCTGTCTTATGGCTGTCCACAGAAAACTGCTGTTTCCCTAGTTCCCAGTGCTTCCATGTCAACCTTTTCTTATATTCCTGTGTTGTCACACACTCATTCCCATGTACAAGAATTTTCCTGCCACAAACATTCATGTTGGTACTCCCTCATTCTCCCTCAATTTCCCCGCATTTTGGTGCATTTTCCCTAAATTTATAAGTAATTTCCGTCATTTTTCGCAATTTTATGAGTTTTATGTAACTTCTGCTCATGTGATTGTGACGTCACTTCTTACCACGTATTCTAAAACAGTTGTCAACACCTAGCGCAGCTGCACCATTCACTGAGCATCTGGTGGATGCTAAGAAATGTGTGGTCGAAGACGATCGGAGGGAGTGGCCTACTGAAGTTTCTGTGATCTGTGACATCTAATCGTAGCAACTACTATGAAATGGATCGTGGCTTAAATGTTTGTGTTTATCAAGTGTCCTGTCCACATGCTGACGGCTGCCCTGAGTGGCTTTGAGTGTTTCTCAGTACAACCTAGTGGAGTCTGCCTTTCTCCTCCTTTTTCTTCCTGATGTTTCAGACCAACTTGGGAATTTTATAGTGCCTTAAATAATACACTTAGAAGACCTGTAGGTGGTTGGGAATAACACAGCCATGATGGTATAAATTCCCATCGAAATTTGAAATTACAACTATCATTTTATATAGCACCACTTCCAATTGTGATATCGAATTCCTGATTGATCAACTTATTGTTTCCGATAATGGTATTACGACCAAACTCCAGTTGAACTCCTGCCCTGTCTCATGCTAACTGTTTAAGGACATAGCGCAACTGAGCTGAAATTTCAAATTCTCAGTACCATTTTAAACTTCCTCCAAAGTAATGGATTTCCCACCAAAAGACCTAACTGTACCAGAATACACCAGTATGAGCCAAGGAAAATCCAGAAAGAGGAAGAGTAACGTTTGGGTACTGGGCGGTTGCAGGATCGAATCCCAGGTATCCCCAGAGTTTCTCGCCAAATATACCACTCATAGTATCCACCGATAGGAAGCAAGGGGAAACTTTACCACACAGAAGGTATAGATTTAATTAATTAGTCAATCAATCTCATAGAGCGGGGCTTGCGCAAATTGCCTATTTACAAGACGTACACAGCCCAGTATTTGCAGGAGGGCTGGGAATTTCTCAGGTATCTTCTACACTGTTCAGGACAAAAGAGGAGTTAGTTTGGTTTTCAGTGGCTCACGACAGACATTCACTGGACATGAAGTACTCATTTGTGAGTGAGAGAGGGAGACATTAAGAGAGAGAGAGAGAGAGAGAGAGAGAGAGAGAGAGAGAGAGTATGTCTTTCGACAGGAATTTCCCAGGTATCAATAACGGAGAGTTTCCACAACCTGATTTTTGTCCAGCAGGAAGTAATAAGAGGAGTGAAGAGGTGAGAGGAGGGTAATGGAGGTAGGAGTGTGGGATAGGTTGCTTATCCCAGTGTCCTATGCTGCTGGTACTGTGAACTAATTCAGTCAGTGCCTGCACAGCTAGCCAAGCACATAGGGCAGCTGCTTCCACTGATCTGGTATGGAAGGCCTATGTTTGGAAACAAAACAGCAAGTGAGTCTGGTATCAAATTTCAAAGGAAGCCAGTGTTCGGTATCATGTATTCCTCTGCAGGTGACTGGTGCCTCCCATTCAAGCGCTCGGGACTCAAAGAGTTGCCTGCGTTCCAGCGCACATCGTGTGTTATAGTGCACACGAAGACACAATCTGGAGATTTTTGGCCTGATATGTTGAGCGCCATTTGTAAAAGCGTAATTACAAGTGGAGAATGTTTTGTGTTGGTATTGATTTCATGACAGTAGTGTGATCAGACAAAAGCGATCTGTAAAAATATTTGATTACCTCTTTTCGATGTAGTTTACAAGACCTTCATGTGCCAAAACTAAATAAACTGCAGAGAATGAGAACTTTTCACAGCAAATAAAGAAATCTGACCACTGCGAATTGGTATGCCAACTGAATTTTATAAATAAACAATATATTATTATGCCCTCTGCAGTGTAGTAGAATCTGTTATCATGGGATCCTCCTGGGGCACCAACTCAGCACAGACTGATCGATTTTTCCCGCCAATTTTTTTTTAGGGGGGAGGGAGGGTGCGAGGGTTGTGGAGTGGCATTTTGCATTAGCTCAGTCGATCCCTGCACATCAAATTGAGCCGACACAAAAAATATTCCAATAAGATAACACCTCGAATCTGTGGTAATGTTATTACATAATTAGAACATTTAGTTGCTAGATGTAAGCTTTTCCTGCCAAATAAAGCGATCCAACCTCTGAAAATTGAATTTTATAAATAAACAGTATATGCTCCGTTATGTAAAGGACATTGAGTTCAATTTTGTGTCATGAGGTCCATCCTCTCCAGCACAGACTGTATTTTTCACACCAATTTCCAGATGGCCATTGCGAGTAGAAGAGGGGAGGGGAGAGCTGGGGTATTTTTCAGATGGGGAGGGGTTAATTAATTCATCAATTTAATTCATTAATCAGTTAATTTGTTATCAAAAGTTTGCTTGTATTGACAAGGGTGAGGAGGTAATTCCCAGAGGATTGGGGGAGGAGGAGGGGGAGGGACATGGGATGGAGTGTTTGTCAGAAGGCCTGATTATTCCCAGGGGTTCATAAACTACTTAGCAGAATAAAATGTTTAGTGTCGCTAGGCTTGAGGAGGAGTGGGGTTTACATAGAAAAGTACTTACAAGGGAACTTCCCCATCGCACCCCCCTCAGATTTAGTTGTAAGTTGGCACAGTGGATAGGCCTTGAAAAACTGAACACAGATCAATCGAGAAGACAGGAAGAAGTTGTGTGGAACTATGAAAAAAATTAGTAAAATATACAAACTGAGTAGTCCATGCCAACATATGCAACATCAAGGACACTGGGCGTCAAGGAGCGCCGTGGTTCCGTGGTTAGCGTGGTCCTAGGTTCAAGTCTTCCCTCGAGTGAAAAGTTTAATTTTTCATTTTCTGTTTATGTGACAAACTCTTATGTTTTCATCACTTTTTTGGGAGTGATTATCACATCCACAAGAAAACCTAAATCGGGCAAGGTAGAAGAATCTTTTCACCCATTCGCCAAGTGTACAAGTTAGGTGGTTCGACAACATATTCCTGTTATGTGACGCACATGCCGTCACCAGTGTCGTATAGAATATATCTGACGTGTTTTCCCGTGGAGGAATCGGTTGACCTATGACCTTGCGATCAAATGTTTTCGGTTCCCATTGGAGAGGCACGTCCTTTCGTCTACTAATCGCACGGTTTTGCGGTGCGGTCGCAAAACACAGACACTAAACTTATTGCAGTGAACAGAGACGTCAATGAACGAACGGACAGATCATAACTTTGCGAAAATGGAAAGTAAAATTTTCAGTCGACGGAAGACTTCAACCAAGTACCTCTCGTTCTGCAGCCACTCACGATAACCACGGGACCACAGCGCTCCTGAGCTCATATACTTCTTGATGTTGCCTATCTTGCGCGTGGACTACTCAGTTTGTATATTTTACTAATTTTTTTCACGGTTCCACACAACTTCTTCCTGTTTTCTCGATTGATCTGTGTTCAGTTTTTCAAGGCCTATCCACTGTGCCAACTTATAACTAAATCTGAGGGGGGGGGGGGGGTGCGATGGGGAGGTTCCCTTGTTAGCAGAATAGTAGGTTTGGCCCTGAATATATGTTTCCTATTGAATGTATGCAACCAGCACAAACAAAATGCATCACAAGACGCTTCACCCTGCTACTTAGAATATGCATATATTATTACATTATGAATGTGTGTGGTTCACATTTTGTACAATGCATATCAGAATCATTCTGGATTTGTATTCTTGTTTGGCGTAAGGAGGATTACACATAAAATGACACTACAGTGGCCATCTTGTGTGGTACAGTATGTACTGATGCTGGTGCGACGTCACCAAAGATCTGTTAACCATCTCTTTCTTTTGAGAGTGTTAATGTTTACTGTCAACAGCATGAGTTCGAACCCATGTCATAATTTGATTGCGTATTTGTCTTCATATAGCATTCAAATGCATTATTGATATGTGTGGAGGCGAACATATTCTGTAACGTCACACAGTTATAAAAAAACTGACGGGGTCTCACAGTCTTTTACTTCAAGGCGCAGCCGGGCGCGGTGGCCGAGCGGTTCTAGGCGCTACAGTCCGGAACCGCGCAACAGCTATGGTCGCAGGTTCGAATCCTGCCTCGGGCATGGATGTGTGTGATGTCCTTAGGTTAGTTAGGTTTGAGTAGTTCTAAGTTCTAGGGGACTGATGACCTCAGAAGTTAAGTCCCATAATGCTCAGAGCCATTTCAAGGCGCAAAGTATATCGACAGCTGTGTATCATGTCTTAATTTGATTATTATACTTAGCTCGATCGCAGCAGCAAGCTTGTTGACACCAGTGCCTACCAATTTAAATTGTATATTACAGAACTGAGGATGGTCACTAAGTGGCCGAAAATCGATTTTGCGGTTAACAAAACAAAAAAATACGACCAATTCCGTCTCTCTTTCTAAGTACACTCCTGGAAATTGAAATAAGAACACCGTGAATTCATTGTCCCAGCAAGGGGAAACTTTATTGACACATTCCTGGGGTCAGATACATCACATGATCACACTGACAGAACCACAGACACATAGACACAGGCAACAGAGCATGCACAATGTCGGCACTAGTACAGTGTATATCCACCTTTCGCAGCAATGCAGGCTGCTATTCTCCCATGGAGACGATCGTAGAGATACTGGATGTAGTCCTGTGGAACGGCTTGCCATGCCATTTCCACCTGGCGCCTCAGTTGGACCAGCGTTCGTGCTGTACGTGCAGACCGCGTGAGACGACGCTTCATCCAGTCCCAAACATGCTCAATGGGGGACAGATCCGGAGATCTTGCTGGCCAGGGTAGTTGTCTTACACCTTCTAGAGCACGTTGGGTGGCACGGGATACATGCGGACGTGCATTGTCCTGTTGGAACAGCAAGTTCCCTTGCCGGTCTAGGAATGGTAGAACGATGGGTTCGATGACGGTTTGGATGTACCGTGCACTATTCAGTGTCCCCTCGACGATCACCAGTGGTGTACGGCCAGTGTAGGAGATCGCTCCCCACACCATGATGCCGGGTGTTGGCCCTGTGTGCCTCGGTCGTATGCAGTCCTGATTGTGGCGCTCACCTGCACGGCGCCAAACACGCATACGACCATCATTGGCACCAAGGCAGAAGCGACTCTCATCGCTGAAGACGACACGTCTCCATTCGTCCCTCCATTCACGCCTGTCGCGACACCACTGGAGGCGGGCTGCACGATGTTGGGGCGTGAGCGGAAGACGGCCTAACGGTGTGCGGGACCGTAGCCCAGCTTCATGGAGACGGTTGCGAATGGTCCTCGCCGATACCCCAGGAGCAACAGTGTCCCTAATTTGCTGGGAAGTGGCGGTGCGGTCCCCTATGGCACTGCGTAGGATCCTACGGTCTTGGCGTGCATCCGTGCGTCGCTGCGGTCCGGTCCCAGGTCGACGGGCACGTGCAATTTCCGCCGACCACTGGCGACAACTTCGATGTACTGTGGAGACCTCACGCCCCACGTGTTGAGCAATTCGGCGGTACGTCCACCCGGCCTCCCGTATGCCCACTATACGCCCTCGCTCAAAGTCCGTCAACTGCACATACGGTTCGCATCCACGCTGTCGCGGCATGCTACCAGTGTTAAAGACTGCGATGGAGCTCCGTATGCCACGGCGAACTGGCTGACACTGACGGCGGCGGTGCACAAATGCTGCGCAGCTAGCGCCATTCGACGGCCAACACCGCGGTTCCTGGTGTGTCCGCTGTGCCGTGCGTGTGATCATTGCTTGTACAGCCCTCTCACAGTGTCCGGAGCAAGTATGGTGGGTCTGACACACCGGTGTCAATGTGTTCTTTTTTCCATTTCCAGGAGTGTATATCCATTATCTGGTCGTGGTGCACAGGACACTCCATGGAGTTGCCAATCAATAAAGAAACAAATCAGGCATTTTTTCTGTCCATTTTGCCTTACAAAGCTATTATATGTCATTGTCACTAGTTCAGTAAACAGGAGGAGGGGGATAACGAAAACTGATTGTGAGTTTTCAGATCTGTTAGTCATATGTATGACGACGAAAGCCATTCTATTGAACGATATTGCTTGGCGGTCCCAGAGAACTGTCATACACTGTTCAGCCAGATACGCTCGTAATTCAGGCAGTTTCTAAAAATCTTAACTATGGATGTGTTTGAATGTAAGCTATTCGTTATACGTTTTAGGTGGCATATTTACGCATGTCATACACCATTCATTTGCGCATTTACACATGTCATATGCTGTTCATTGATGTATTTGCATAGCGTCCCGGCGTGTTCGCAAAACAATAGACCTCTCAGCTAACATTATAGGGCGTCACCATAAAAGTTCGACAATAACGGCATTGTTTTAATAAACAACCCAGAGAAAATCGCTGAGAGCAGCGATTCTGTCTACTAACATTTTATGCTACTTTGCAGACTATGCTATGATGGCACTATTTTATATTGTCAATCTTACCTCACCATTTTTAACTCTGCTTCTCACTACAGCTGATAACAGAGCTGAAGTAACTGGAATAATTGGTTATAACCAACATACATGACATAATCCTCTCACTATAGAGTACTGAGCAAGAATGGAGGGCATCTCGCCTGAAAGCATGAAGTGTAGACAACAAATGGTGGCGCTCACGCAACCAAATTACAAAAATTAAAGTTAGTCAGAGGGCTGGGGGCTGAGCTTACACGCCACTGACCGAGACGTCAGTGCCCCGGAGCCACACATTGACTGGAATACTACGTTATGACGTCGAAGTTACGTGATTGGTTGAACTTTCTTCTCCCCTCCTTTTCTCGTCCCCTCCGGGCGTGACCTTGACATGTGCCGCCAGTGATCTTGTATACGACATTCACAAATGCATCAGCGCAATGTGACACTGGTAAAAAGTACTGACGTCGTCAAGTCAGCGTTCTTGCTCAGAAGCTTCAGTGTCCCCCTATCTACTTGCACCGAATGATTTTTCACCCTGTTCTGTAAAATCCGAGTACTACACCTGGAGAAATGACATGTCAGCTAGTCTCCGTATGAGATATAATTTCCCTCGTCGCGAGCACATCGTGAGATGTGTGTGTGTGTGTGTGTGTGTGTGTGTGAGAAGGGCGGAGGGGGGTCGGGGGGGGGGGGAAGAAGTACGAGGGTTGGACCTTAAATAGTGGCAACTATTTATTCACAACTGATACAAAAGAGTTACATGTATTGCATGTTTGCACCTGTTACTGTCCCTCAAAGTAGTCACCAGCGTTGTGTAGAACCGCTCCTTTCGCAAAGCTGGTCGCAGGTGATGCTCCAAAAACGAACAGTAATACGCGGCGACACTTTCTGCGCAGGCCACCCATCATTTTGCACGACAATGGGCGGGCGCATACAGCGCAATCTGCGGCTGCTCTGATCGGTCGATGGGACTCGGAAGTACTGTACCACCCACCATACTCCCCGGACGTAAGTCCTTGTGACTTTGATTTGATTCCGAAGATGAAGGGACCACTTCGTGGCATTCGCTTCAGAACTGTTCCACAGATTCAACAGGCACTAGACCGCTTCATTCGCACCATCAACAAAACAGGCTCTGCTAACGGTATACTACGCCTTCCACATCGCTGGCAACGGGTTCAACACAACGCTGGTGACTACTTTGAAGGACAGTAACAGGTGCAAACATGTAACTCTTTTGTATCGGTTGTGAATAAATAGTTGCCACTATTTAAGTTCCAATCCTCGTGTGCTGCTTCGTTCAGTTTGAACTTACTCTCTCTGAATATCAAGATTAAACTTATCTGTGATGCACAGCCCTTTTCCTTTTGCCTCCGCAGAGTTTGATCATCATATAGTAATGCTCTCGAGCTTGCTACATGTACTTATGATGAAATGCGCCACTTCCTCTGCCTCCTTTATGAAACTTCACTTTTAAGTGTCCCGGAGTGACAAGCAATGCTGAGGTATGAGCTGAGCGAGTTTTACGTAAGCCTCTTTGTGGATGAGTTACATTTTCTTTTAATTCTCCCAATGAATTGCCGCCAGGTGTCTACTTTAGATTCTCGTGGTTCAAGAAATACTCGACCGTAAATTAAATATTCACTTTAAACCGATCTGAAAAAAACTGAATGGCTGCTTACGTACAAAAGTCTTCTTAGGTACTTCTATTGTCTCAGTCCAATACTGTTGTTGTAATTACCTGCCTGTGATTGTCGTTCCTGCACCTGCACGCTCATTAAGTGTTTTGATTGAGCTATCTACACTGTGCATATTACATTAAACCACGGTTTATAATATAGTTATATGAACTTAGTTTTATAAAAGTACACAACAGTTTCTGCCGCCGATGTCGTCACGGTGATTGCCCCAACATTAGCAGTTTTTAGTGCTGACAACGACCATAAATTTTTGTGTCCAAGTCTTGTTTCAAGTATGGGACAGTTTCACCATGCACAGTGGTATATGACGTTGTTATGATGCTGTTGAGGGTGAACTTTCGTTCGATGAACACCTAAGTCTAACGGTACGCAATGGCTTTTCAAGAACAGTCAGTTGCATGCTGGTATGAGGTACTCGTTCCTTCACATCTCGATAATTTTTGTTATTATCCTTACCATTAACGAAAACAGCATAGATATCACACAATACTGAGCAGGCACTTTCGGATCATCTTTGAATATTACTGTTTATATTGATCTCTGTCCTCTCATGTTGAGAAATGTGCTCAGTATGATCCAATTAGGTAACAGCAGCTGTTATTGGCGTATCACGTATAGCTTATCTTAATAAAAAATTGTGCTTGGATATTATTCTTCAAGGGAAGTTCGTTCGACACGCTAAATCAATCCACATTAAATTTGTCCCCGGTAAAATATAAAATCTTTCAGTCTATGGAGGGATGTTCATTGCTGTGAAACTTTGACAGATTGAAACTGTGTGCTGGAGCGACTTGGATATCCAGACCCTTGCTTTTCACTGGCAATGCTATTATGAAGTGTTCTATCTAGACATAGCTCAAGACTCGACAGTACACCTCCAGTTCCTTCAGTATTTCTCCTTTTAAAATGTCGCAAATCCACTTTTGGATACTAATGGTGAAGACCTGTTATCGCGATGTCCTTTCTGTCAGTAGTGGTATTCCATCCAGGTTGCAAGTAACGAAAGTCCGTGAACAAATTTCTCGATAAAGTCAAACGTTCGTGCCGAGAACTGGTCTGACTTTCAGGTTCATGTTAAACAGTAATTTACTTTTGGCATATGGCTGCAACTACGAATCGTTACGGAATTTAAAAACGACACTATATCTGTTGGTGATTCTTTAGGAATGTACTAAGATGTTAGATCATGGACTGTACATTAGTCGAGGAGATGAAGAAATCATAATAACTGTACAAATAATGTTGCAGAGACATAATCCATCACATACACGCTGTAAGTAGGCTATTTAAGTAGGCTGTTTAGGTTCTTATATTGGTAACGCCGCCGCCACGTAGTGCTCTGTATGAAAATCACTGGCTGTGCTGTGTGCAGTCTGTGGCTGGTTGGCATTGTTGTGATACTCGCCATTGTAGTGTTGGGCAGCTGGATGTGAACAGCGCGTAGCGTTGCGCAGTTGGAGGTGAGCCGCCAGCAGTGGTGGATGTGGGGAGAGAAATGGCGGAGTTTTGAAATTTGCAATACTGGATATCATGAACTGCTGTATATACTATGACTTTTGATGACTATAAAGGTAAATACATTGTTTGTTCTGTATTAAAATCTTTCATTTGCTAACTATGCCTATCAGTAGTTAGTGCCTTCTGTAGTATGAATCTTTTATTTAGCTGGCAGTAGTGGCGCTCGCTTTATTGCAGTAGCTTGAGTAACGAAGATTTTTGTGAGGTAAGTGATTTGTGAAAGGTACAGGTTAATGTTAGTCAGGGCCATTCCTTTGTAGGGATTTCTGAAAGTCAGATTGCGTTGCGCTAAAAATATTGTGTGTCAGTTTAAGCATAGTCTTGTGTAATTGTTTTAAGGGGACGTTTCAACGCTAACTGGAGAGAGAGGGGACAAGTTACTCTCTCACCTATTTTTCATAAACATTTTGTTATAACGTCACGCAACTTGAGCGAGACTAGGAAGTTAATGGCCTGAGCAGGCGTTGATGGAACCTGGTAGGACACTAAAAGCATGAGGTACTTTTATGGTTCTTACTTCATAGAAATGGCATGTTGAAAGTTGAAAGCAAGGGGTGGCGAGCTCATCTCTCAGTAAATCTTGCCGGACAGACCCACAGCTGCTCAGGGCAGACAGAGCACCCCCTATTAGAGACAGGTCTCCAGCAGGACAATGTCACTAATACCTGCATTGGCGCCAGCCGGACACTGGGCTGGGGGCATCTATGCAGTGGAGTCCTAAACTGAGCATTGTGTGCAGTGCCACACCTGATAAAAATTCACTTTTTTATGTTCGCCGATACTGCAAATAGGCTTGTGACCCACATCCATTGGCTGCCTCATTTGTATAAGAAACTCTGGCATCTGAGAGACAGAGATAGAATTTTCATGACACCTGATATGTAGGACTAACACGTTGCAAGGCACAGGCAATGTAGATAAAGATCTTTAAGATTGTATCAGTTCACTTGTTGCGGTGGGAAGCGACACGACTTTGGAGAAAAACATCTTCTTCCACTGCGAAAATTTAAAGAAGCCAGCAATTGGCGGTTTCCTTTTTTTCTGAGACTCAGGTTTCCTAACTCTTGCGCTGGTTCGAAATGAGTTTGTGCTGTCGTGTAGGTGGGGAGATTTAGCGAATCTAAAGCCCTGTGATTGGCTCAAGATGGAGTGAAGGCGGTATCTTCGTGCACTTTGCGGAAAAACAGAATATTTTTTTTTATCTTGAGAGGTGCGAGGCACTCGAGCTGTGGAATTTGGTCTGGAAGCAACTTCTGGTCGAAGCTCTGACATGTGTGGTTGGTGTTTGGGACCTGTCCTAAGGCTGACTTCACTTGCGTGTAGTTGCACTGGGGAACCTATGGTGAAGTCCTTATCTATGAACAGTGGGACTTCAAACGTCTCGGACTAATCATTTGCGAGGGCACACTTATTCGGTTTTGGTTTACCAGTCTTGACGTTTGGAAACCTTG
Organism: Schistocerca cancellata; assembly: GCF_023864275.1. Classification (NCBI taxonomy): domain Eukaryota; kingdom Metazoa; phylum Arthropoda; class Insecta; order Orthoptera; family Acrididae; genus Schistocerca; species Schistocerca cancellata. The sequence goes on from NC_064628.1 coordinate 487,454,700, forward strand.
TGCGCTCTGTCGAATAATTGAGCCAAATTGATCCTTGGTACGACCAGTGAGTGGATGTGTTACACACTGAAATCTACCGTGATTTCAGGGGTCTGGTAGAGAGTAAATTGCGATCCGTCTGCCTGATCGCTAGACCGTGAGATTTTGCATTTCTTTCGTGTCCACGAACGATTCACAGGTGCCGCCTTGCACCTAGCCGCCGCCAGCTGCAAGTTACATCGTTGCACGAAGCAAACATGGTAACGTGCTGCTGCTACGGCTTTGTCAGGGCGTACAAATCCCAATCACCACTTGCTTTCAGCTGCACCAATATAAACTTCTGTAGATCTGAACAGTCAAAGTCTGCTCAGAATCAGATTAATTCAGATTGTGTTATCTACTTTTCTTTAGGGCCAGAGTATTTGACTCATTTTTGCAACCAGGGTCATTGTCAGTTGTGGTTTTAAACCACCTGTCAGTTGTTTACGATATTCTATCATAACGTGTTTCTACATAAATTATGTTAGTCTTTGTCTTCTGGAAAAATAAATGCTGTCAGTTAACTACATTTTGCATACTTTCTCAATCATTTTTATATAGTCAACACAAGTGTTAACTTTCATTGTGGCGTCCCATGTCAGGATAACTTTCAGGTGTATCGTCAGCCATAGCACTGTTACTGTCAAGATACTTACTTCATAGTTTACGTAAATAGCGATAAATACTTCTACAAAACATATAGGAACAACGTTTCAAAAGTTTCGAGATTTGTTGAATATGAACTCGTGATAGAGAATTCGCTTCTTCATTGCGTCTCTATTTTGATTGCCTATCAGTATTAATACAGCCCGCATCTCGTGGTCGTGCGGTTGCGTTCTCGCTTCCCACGCTCGGGTTCCCGGGTTCGATTCCCGGTGGGGTCAGGGATTTTCTCTGCCTCGTGATGGCTGGGTGTTGTGTGGTGTCCTTAGGTTAATTAGGGTTAAGTAGTTCTAAGTTCTAGGGGACTGATGACCATAGATGTTAAGTCCCATAGTGCTCAGAGCCAAGTATTAATACATATTTTCCTTTATTTTTGTGTGAACTAACCATTCGAGCATACCAGATGCTATAAAATACGTATTTTTTGAGTCTGTACGTCCTTATTGCTATTGATATATTTTAAGATAACGTAATATTTCCCCAGCTCCACAAACCCGAGACGTACTGCAGCAAAGCAATAATTTAGTAATATTCCAAGCCGTTGCACGAAGTAAATTGTCTGTATAAGATACAAGTTAATCAATGTTTAAATTATATCTACCTTTATAGTCTTACTTCTCAAGCTATCAACTCAATATTTATTTCAGTTTACTCCAGTTTGGTTCAGTTTGTGTGTGAAGAGCATTTTCCTATGTGTTACTACTGCTGTAATTTATCCCCGTAGTCATTTCATCTTAGGTTTTAGACGGTTAATGGTCTTTTATCCTAAGAGCAGTACACCTAATAATGTGTTTCTTGTAATTTCTCCTAATGGAGGTTATTTCTATAGTGTTCTCGTGTTGACTAAATGATCACGTTAGAATAGTTGCAGCTGTTATTCGAATTTTTGTTATGTCTTCGTTCATCCTAACTGATGACAAACATAGATACATGAGTGTAATGGCTACATGATAGAAGCGAAGCAAATACTCTAAAATTACAAAAAAAAAACGTTAGTGTATAATTTTCATGTCCATTTATCGTTTTTTTTAGATGTATCCTAGAATCTTTATGTACTTTGTTGTGATGCTGTACCCCACCTTATTATTCATGTCTGTCACATCTGTTTATGAAATGAAAATGAAATTTCGATCAGTGATTTGATATTATATGGAACCTTCTCTAAGAGTTACCGGAATTCAGGAGTGCACAGATAAAATTTGAACAGGTATACGTTTACTTATGGAATGTAAAAGTCAGTCCTTAGAAGGAAGTTGACCTTGTCCCTGCAAAACTGAGTTGAGTATGCGTTGTAGACTGTGCACCAGTGCCGCGTCGTCTGTAGGAGTCATAATATCTTTTGCGAGATGTTTAAAGGCTAAAACCATGAGCTGTAGCCTTTTGTCAAAATTTAAAATTTGTTTGTAGTAGTTTTTGCCTTGAAGCGCAGTATCAGTGAGACATGGAAATGCGAAATTCATCAGCTGCCTTACATATTTTGCAGCTCTATAGTTTCTGTTGATAGTAATTCTACGGCCGAAATTGGCTTGTTGTGATGTGCTAGTGTTAATAATCTTTCAATTTATACAACAGCTTACAGAACCTCGACCTTAAAGAGGTCCACAGCGGCTGAGAAACTGGCAATAAATAATTCAAATATTAGAGGGATTATAATACATTCGAAGCCGTACTGGCCGGCCGGAGTGGCCAAGCGGTTCTAGGCGCTACAGTTTGGAACCGCGTACCGCTACGGTCACAGGTTCGAATCCTGCTTCGGGCATGGATGTGTGTGATGTCCTTAGGGTAGTTAGGTTTAAGTAGTTCTAATTTCTAGGGGACTGATGACCTCAGAAGTTAAGTCCCATAGTGCTCAGAGCCATTTGAACCATTTTTGAAAGCCGTACTGAGAATCAATTTTCCCATGTACGATACGCAAATCAAGTGACGCAGGGAGTGACTAACTGTAGTACAAAGTACTGTCCATCATAATGTTGACAAGATAGTTAAAAGAGTATATTATATACTTCCAACCTCGTATAGTTAAAAGAGTATATTATATACTTCCAAGCTCGTAAGTTTGTCCCTAAATCATAGAGATTATTTCCGTTGCATCTAAACTCAGAACTGTGACTGTTGCAGCCCATACGAATGAAACTGACGTCATATTCCCTTTTCTGTCTCTGTAGTTCATCTGCAAGCTACTTCATAGTGTACGCATGGACGTCGGACGGCACAATTGACAAATAAACCACGAAGTGACCTCTGGCTTTCTGCATGATACATGTGGAAATGAAGTGACGCCTTTCGAGAGACTTGTAGGATCTGTGCACTGTTTCTGGCGATGCGGTCACAGGTGTGTTTGAGATGCCATTCGCCTGCGCGGCATCTGCTGGCGCTCGGTGTCCGGGAATCAGAAGCAGCGCTCTAGCAGGGCGGCGATTCGCGGGTGGGGGTCCAGCTTGGCAGGACACAATGGCGCCCGCAGCCTCGGTCCGCTCATTGAAAAGCCGCAGCTTCATAAGCGTCCGCAGCGTGTGCCAAATCACGTCCGTAAATGATTGCCGTCACAGGATCGGCGGCACGCTGGCCAGCATAGCGACGGCTCCCGCGCGCATTGCGGGTCAACCTGAACGTCAGACCGTCACTACCGTGCTTTCCTCGTACTGATCCGAGGCACGACAAGAGGACGTGTAGCAAGCACTCGAGCTGTCTTCACGACCAACATACTCTGACAGCAGAAATCTTCCGTAAAGAAGGAAATCCAAGAAAGTTAAACTTCTCGTCAATGTGGAGGTCATTAGAAAGCGGAGAGCTAGCTTGTTTCATCGAGAATGGGAATTGACCATTATCTTGATGAAAGTGATCATCCCCGCATTGCATTTCATGAACAGATTTGAATTGCAGCAGTGAAATTTGGTATCTACTCTTTCTGAATATAAGTACTGGTTCAATGGCTCTGAGCACTATGGGACTTAACATCTGAGGTCATCAGTCCCCTAGAACTTAGAACTACTTAAACCTAACTAACCTAAGGACATCACAAACATCCATGCCCGAGGCAGGATTCGAACCTGCGACCGTAGCGGTCACGCGGTTCCAGACTGTAGCGCCTAGAACCGCTCGGCCACTCCGGCCGGCAATGAGGAGTTCACTAGAATAATTTTATTCATTAACTGAACAGATACATTCAACGCCAAACCTTGAGATTCAAGCTTTTTAATACTTGCAGGTATATGGGAAAAATCACAATAATGTCTTTTTTAATACCGGAATTATTTGAAGTTTCCTTGCACTGTCAAATTGCCAAAGCCTCTGCACTATCGAAGTCGTTTACTACTCCTCTAATGGCCTCGAAATGTGCATTGCAAAACAACACAGCTTCGACCCACATACAGCAACGAGTTACCACTGATTCGGGAGGTAGAGGCACATTTAATAGTTTTCCTTTGTAGGTCTTGATGCGAGCAGGAGGCTTTAGAAACACTTCCTTTGTAGTCGGTTTATTTACATTCACAAACGTGGAACGTACTTCTTCATCAGAGCGAGGTACTCCATTAGCAAATACGACACATGAATCAAATTGGGATAAAATACTCGGAGGGCTTTTCCTGCTTTGATCATATAGGGAGCAGCAGTTGACATAAACAAAAACACCTTTTCATCTGCAGAAGATTCTGGAAATATTTTTCTAATACCCTCATTCACAAATTTGGCGATCGTAGAATGATTTACTTTTTAAAGTTTTTGCAGGCCGCTAAATAGGAGGAAGAAGGCCCTTTTCTTAAAGCACCAGCAACTTAATTTGCAATGTATCTGGCGCAACTGTCCGTAGTTTCATCAGCTGAAATCCAGATAATACTGTCCTTGAGTTCATTGTGTATTTCTTCCAGAACATTTACGTAAATTGTCGGTATGTTGATTCACCTGGTATATTTTGATTTAAGCAATATTTGCGCAGGAAGGATTTGTAAGTCTGTGAAGAAGAACATTGCTTGCAATGAATTTCTTCACATACATCCATGTTAAACTGACTTTTTTTGGTTAGCTTTGGACAAATCCCTGCTATTGCAACTTGCTGTCAGAAGCTGTTGTCGTGGTCCTTTCTTCTGGATTCCTGCGATATGAAGATTTGTATCCATGATTTTTCGGGAGGCATGACGCAAAACACGTTACACACTACACATCGTAAACACGTTCAACTGTGTACAAGTAAATAGAAAGCTAAACTGAAACACTGGACGTGCGACTAAAAGCTTGCGTACTTTAATTTAATTGTTGCCTACGCGTACGGTATGACAGTGGAGGGGATTAACCGGGGTATGGGCTCAGGAGCATTGACTCTACCTATTCCTGTTCCTCTTGTGTAATGATTTCACTAGGCAGTGGTCTCTCGGTTAGCGATTGCACGCACTTCTAAATAGGTCGGGGTCAATCTGTAAGACATCAAAACTAAATCGAGCTAGAAACCGTCCGTCTGTATTTTTAAAATAGTGTAAACATAGAGCGAAAATATGCATCGTCGCTAGGTTTTATTTAATATGTGCAATAACGGGTGAAAAGGAGCCAACTATGCAAATGCATATGCAACATGCAAATGCATATAATCTGGTCTCTAGTTATGAGAGTGTTACAGTTAAAAGTCCTTCTCGTCATTTGACTTTATATTTCCTATTCTGTTGTTTGGTTGTATTTTTTTAATAGAGTTTCCACCAATTCAGAATCTGAGAATTTTAGGAAATGTGTGACAGGCTGTGCCTCTCTCTCTCTCTCTCTCTCTCTCTCTCTCTCTCTCTTTTACCCTGTTCGAGGATGTAGTAGCACAACGTGTAAAGCTCCTTCACGATCGGTCTTCTCGAATCTCTGTCTTAGGCATGATGACTTTCTTACTAAAAGCCCATATCGGTGAAGCTCTTAATCTGCTCCATACGCCATATTGGTGCGCGTCCTCTAGGCACTTGTCTGTCGACTTTTCCATCTACCATTGTTGTTTCGATTTCCTCTTGCATACATTTCCGGAGCATCAGTTTTGTGACGGTCCGCCGTCTTCATCGTACAAGTTTCTGCTGCATAGGTCACATAGGGTAGATTAGTGTTTGGACAAGGTTGAGGCTTGTCTTGGCAGTGACTGAATGTATCCTTCCAGATCCGAGCAAGTTTTACTGTAGAATTTTCTGCAATCGAAATATGCCTACGGATGTCAGGCTCGCGATCTCCAGTATCAGACCCTAAATACATGAAGTAATTGACGTCCTCGTAGCCAGCAATATTTGTGATGTCAGGTCTGTTGTTATTAGGGCGATCTACTGTCATCTGTTTCGTCTCTGTGCTGTTGATTTCAAGAAATATTCTCCGCTTCTTTCGACCAAACTTCGCACGATTTTTCACGTTGACGCTCGTTTGTTGCAATTATCAGAGTGTCATATGCGTACCTCAGAATGTTAATTCTTCTGCCACCTACAACGATGCCATCATAGCAGACTTCAAGAACATCCGTCATAATGCCCTAAGTACATGCACTGGACAGTAGAGGAGAGCGAATGTGACAATATCTCTCATCAGCATTAGTCGAAAAGATATCTGAGAAACTCTTATATATTCTTCATGACGCCTTGGTCGAGAAATGCAGTTGCTAGATCAGGTGTACAAGGTATCTTAACGTATCCATCATGATGAGGATAGTCTATAGTTTTGACGAATTCATTTTGTTTAAGCTTTTTTTTTGTAGTCAGTGAAGCACATAAACATCTTGATACATTATTCCCTTGCATTTTTGTAAGCTACCGGATGTTTAGGATCTTCTCACGGATTCCCTAGCTTGGAATAAAACCTGTTTGCTCATCTCTTATTTGTGGGAGTGAGAAGTGTTGTGGATTGGCAAGAGAGCCAACCCACTATGAGAGGAAGCCGAAAGGCACGCGTTTTAGCTCACGCAGGCTGGCGTGAGGTCTGGAACAGGTCAAGGAAATTAGACTAGCAAAAAAGGACGTAGCTGTGGAATACTTAACTTTATTCCATAAATGGTGAACATCGCTCTTGACGGTACATGTTTTACAGCATCAATAGTAACTGGTAATGGCGCCTTGCTAGGTCGTAGCAAATGACGTAGCTGAAGGCTATGCTAACTATCGTCTCGGCAAATGAGAGCGTAAAATGTCAGTGAACCATCGCTAGCAAAGTCGGCTGTCCAACTGGAGCGAGTGTTAGGAAGTCTCTCTAGACCTGCCGTGTGGCGGCGCTCGGTCTGCAATCACTGATAGTGGCGACACGCGGGTCCGACGTATACTAACGGACCGCGGCCGATTTAAAGGCTACCACCTAGCAAGTGTGGTGTCTGGCGGTGACACTACAAGAAGGTCTTCCGTATCTCATTCGGTATAGTGATCAAGATTTACTGGCATGGGAGATAAGTTCGCATAGTCAAGAGGAGAACCTGGCTTGAAGAGTAGTATGAAAACAGAGTGGCACCATTGACCTGACCAATTTCCAGACACCCATATCTTTTGACATAGCCTATGCGGGATGTCCACACGCAAGTTATCCATGTTTGTAGGACTTCAGCATACTATATACAAGGTCATTTATATTATATGTAACTTGTAATCTCTTGCTTCTTTGTTCCATTATAGTGTTCGTGTAATAACAGTATTGTCTGTAACATACACTGAGGTGAATGAAACGACGTGATAACGATATGCACATATACAAATGGCAGTAGAATTGCGTACACAAGTTGGGAATTAACAGACCCTGAACGCGGAATGATAGTTGGACGTAGACACTTGGGGTACGTGGGGCATTCTATTACGAAATCGTTAGTGAATTCAATAACCGATATCCGCAGTGTCAAGAGTGTGCCGAGAATACCAGATTACAATCAGTTATCCTGACCACTGACAATGCAGTGGCCGACGGCCCTCACGTAACGACCGAGAGCAGAGGCATTTGCTTAGAGTTTTCAATGCAAATAGACAAGCAACACTGTGTGAAATAACCACAGAGATCAATGTGGGACATACTATGAACGTATCCTTTAGGGCAGTACGGTTAAATTTAGCGTTAGTGGGATATGGCTGCAGATGACAGACCCAAACGTCTTTGTTAACCGCACGACATCGTCTGCAGCGCTCTTCTGGGCTCATCACCATATCGTTTGGACCCTAGACGACGGGAAAAGCGTGGCCTGGTCAGATGAGTCCTGATTTCAGATGATAAGAGCTAATGGTAGGGTTCGAGAGTGGCACTTGTCAACAAGGCACTGTGTAAGCTGGTGGTGGCTCAGTAATAGTGTGGGCCGTGTTTACATGGAATGGACTACATCCTCTTTATCAAATGAACCGATCATTGACTAGAAATGATTATGTTCGGTTACTTGTGGGCCATTTGCAGACTTCATATTCCCAAACAACAACGGAATTTTTATGGATGGCAATGTGCCATGTCACCGGCCTCAGTTGTTCGCGGTTGCACGTCGGAGAACGTTTTGGACAATTCGAGAGAATAATTTGGCCACCCAGATCGCCAAACATGACTCCCATCGATCATTTATGGGACACAATTCAGAGGTCAGTTTGTGCACAAAATCCTGGACCAGTACACTTCGGCTACTTGTAAACCATTTTCAGCCACCCGTGGACTTCATGTACCCAAACAACAAGACACCATGTCAAATCGCCCGACATGAATACCACCAAACATTTATGGGACATAATCGAGAGGTCAGTCCAGGCGCAAAATTTGGCACCGGCAACACTTCTGGAATAATGGACGGCTATAGAGGCGGCATGTCTGCATATTTTTGCAGGAGACTTCCAACGACTTGTTGAATGCATGCCATGCCGAGCTGCTGCACTACGCCGGGCAGAAGGAGGTCCCGTACGATATCAGGATGTATCCCGTGACTTCCGTCACCTCACTGTAATGTTGATCACTGAATAAGAGTTGCTGAATAACAACAGCGTCATGCTAGTTCGTAGCTGTTGTGTCGGTGTAGGTCTTCCAATATCTTGGGCGGAGCTCGGTGTGTGGCGTTTTAAAAAGACGTGCTGAGGGTTACATTTGCATGCAGTTAGCCGAAGCGAAGACGGCGTCTTCTGGTAGCGTCTGTAGCGCCAGCAATTAGAAGGCGGCGAGACCATGACAGAGCTTAGCTCGCGATGGCGCGCTGGCAGCCTGTTTAAATGAATTTTATTCTGCAGGGGTGGGAGCGGCGCGTGGTGCGCCGTGTGCAGTCGACAAAGGCACCGTCGATACTGCAGTACCCAGTCAGCTTTCGGTTCTAAACCTTAGTATACTGCGTCCTCTATTTTGCACCAAGCACATTATCAACGGTTCCTTGGATAAGGTTCTTAAATAATTAATTTCGGAAGTCCAATAATAGGCAAAGTAATACTTCCTTTACATAATCGAACCACCGGAGTACGTTTCTGGTTTTTGCAATTCCGTGAACTGACGTGTTACAAATCACAAATATCCTCATTGTGTATGACTCCTTCACGCTACAGGTTCGTGTTCGAAAGCTGTTATAAACTCGTTTACTTACAACTCCAAATTCTCACATGTCACGTACATAACACACATTCTTTCATTCATCAAGTAATAAATACTACTGGTATTATTTTACGTTAAACATAGATGTAATTAAATTAAACCTTTATTAAAAAAATAAAGTGGTTTTGGAAATATGTTTTTCCTTGCGACTGAAAATCTATACGTATCGTAAAACTTCTTTGCGAATGGTTAGCTAACATGTATGTACTTGACATGAAGTTATGAATCACGTAAAGCTTAAATTCACGTGTTTAGTGATTTTCGAAAATAATGCAGAAAAATTTCTCCCTTTGCAATTGTTGAGTCGCCTCAAGTCGTATGTAACTTTTTTTTTAATTCACAGGTTTCACTCGACCAATGTGAGCATCTCCGGAAATTACGTGGACGTGAAGATGCTCGCGTTGGACGAGTGAAGCACGTAAAATAAAGAAAACGCCACAGCTGACTTATGAGGGCTCTACAGCTTTAATTTCTAACTGCCGCGGTTCCCCTGCAGGCAAATGCCTGAGAGGACTCTTAGGTTTGTTTCGTTTGGTATATGGCAAAAATTGCGTAAGATTCGAACCTGGGGCGCCTGCTGATAAGGCAGATGCGCTAACCACTACAGCACCCTGGCACAGAGGCTTTCTATAACTCCACCGGCTACCCGAGCATCCTCCCTCCTCTTTCCAAATTCACGCCTCAGTCCATTTGATATTCCTCCAAAACTCGAACAGCATAGGAGAGGCTGACAAACTGTTCTAGGATAGCTCCTCAGCATCGAATGAAATGGCGGATCCTGCCTGAAACCCAGGCATAGGTGCTTTAGTCAAATGAAACTATACGGTTGCAGAGACCTGCTCGAATCTCAGACATCTATGATGTATATATGTAGAATGGAGCGACGAATGAAAACTTGTACCAAGGACGTGCACTGAGGAAGGAGGCGTGCTTGGGTAATCCGTGCAGTTGGCGCCGTGGTTACTGAGCCGAAGACCTGGGTTCGAAACACAGCCTTGGTACAGTTTTTCATTCGTTGCCATGTATAATGTAAATGACAAGGTATTTGGAACAATATAGTTTCATTTGACTACGAAATATTTATCGCCCATATGGTAGAGACACCCTTCGGCCGGAGCCATAGGCTGCTAACTAGGAAATTGCTTGCTCAACACGAACCAGCATCTGCTGCTGTGGAACCGTGACTTACCGCCCGTATGAAGCTCAACACGAACCAGCATCTGCTGCTGTGGAACCGTGACTTACCGCCCTTATGAAGCTAACTTCTCACGTTTCTATATGGCCGATGTATGGTGCTACGATACAGATCCATTGCCATGTGCTATAAACATCATCAAAGCATTTATCTGGGTTCCACAATCTCTTGCAAACTCTGCTAGCGCAAAACTTAGTGAGATCTGCAACAAACAACTGTAGTTACCTCCAGAAGAGAAAGTGGAACAACTGCTGTATTCTGAATTATTGAAAATATTTTACTGTAACATAGATTAACGATCTAATGTACTCACAACACATCGAACAACGGTGTAGTACAGACAGCATCTTATAGCCAGCAAACGTCTTTCATAATAACATCGTTGCAATTATCGACTCCTTTCTACGGAATTAACATAACAGTTATGTAAGTCACTGTTGCGGATAGGTCAAATGATCGATCCTTCTGTGCTATGAAAGGTTTTAAAAAGCATGTAAGCAGCAGCCGCTAGTAAAACAGGACAACAGCTTGTAAGATTATCCTTAGCTGACTTCACGTCAAACAGGCGTAATTATGATAATTCATGTAGTTTGTTGCAGTACTTAATTTTGTTTTAGGTTTACAAATGTTCCCGGGAACAGTAATTATCCATTTTACGCTCCTTTGTGGACGGTTCCTGAGCAGCTGCTGGCTCAGCAATGCCACGGCATCATAAAAATGAACACTGTTCAGAAACACTCTCACCAGAGACGATAAACCCAGTTTTGTTCCTGTTGGTACAGCATCTGCACATGCGAGATTCATGTACGGAACTGGTTAATCTACTGAGCAGGAAGCAAGGAAAAAACTAGTAACGACACACAATAAATTTTATTTACATGGAATCATTTCTAAGCCTCGACCATGTACCCCAGTATTTAAACTGACTGGAAGACGCATATTTGCTCAAATGTTTTATCTGATAGTCTAATATCCTGCTGACATTGAGATTTTTACAGCAGAGCTTTAGTGAAATTCACAGAAGGATGGGGCAGCTTGTCACACAATTGTGAAAGGTTCAGATTATTTCTCACGTTAATTTACTGTAGTCTTTTTTTGTCGTCAGTCTCCTGTCTGGTTTGATGCGATTTCCCACAAATTCCTCTCCTGTGCACATATCTTTATCTCAGAGTGTTCCGGCGTAACTACAAGCGTCGGCACGACGACGGAGAACGGAAGAGCAGAGAGGACTGGGAGACGACGTCAGCCAAAAGTATGCTGACTACGACGACACCAAGCCAGGAGGGGCATCTATACGAAAAGGATATAAGCTCGGCGCCGCCTAGCCACGGGCGGAGTGGAAGAAGAGCAGTCTGTCATACAAGCACTACAGCGGTGACTTACGAACTGTTTTGTTTTGCGTGCATTGAAATTGTATATGCCGAAGGACATTGATTATTTGCCTGTGAGAGGTGGCATGAGCCCCCTCTCACATTTCTATCTTACGATTCTCCTCTCTAATTGCATGCGGTGGAAAGTTCCTATTCCTTCACACGCGGACTTCCCACGCAGCGTCTCTCGTCACCCGGGTGGTCGGGTGACAGGCGGGATCTGCTGATTTTGAAAGGATAAGCCGACGGGTGTGAGGGAGTCGAGTGAATGCTTTCCAGACGCCGACATTGTCAAGAGACACGCCCGCAGGGGCCTGAAGTAGTGGCTGGGCTAGAGGTTCCGTTACTTCACAGAAACTTGGCGAAAACACTTTCTGGCGGGCTACCAGCGAGGCGTGGGAATGACTTGTGTACCCAGGCAGTTGTGGCGGGAAAATTCCCGCGCTTTCTGCAAAATAGTAACTGTGATTGGTTTGCTCAGGGCATAGCTCCGTGACGTAGCAAAACCAGCGAAGAAATTGGCGCCAAGAATCTCCATTTGTGGAATGGTAGTGTTCCGGCAATAGAGTGGAATTTTCCGTCGGTTTTCGAGTTGCTGATTGGAACGGTTAACCACGGCCACTGTCGTGGGGGCGGGAATGTTCTGTGTTCGGTTTGTACGGTTGCTCTTGTGGGGTAGTCGGCTCTCGCCTTTCGGTCGGAGTAGGTTACAAGACTGAGCTCTCGCTGCTCTGGTCAGCCTGCGTCCGTTGGCTGTCTAATATACGTTTATTTAATTGTAACTGCTTGATGAAGTTGCTGAAGTTTCGACTTCAACGTAACTTTCCGAGTACAGTTGGCAATTGAGCGTTCTGCGTACAAGAGGCCTAAGTTGTCTGTCTTGAGCAGTTTTGGCTAAAGTTGACTGTATCGGAGCTACTGTGTGACTTCGCTTGTTAGAATCAATCACTGTACCGTCAGTGATTGTGTGGCGAGCCTTCTTTGTCTCCTTCAGAGGAACATTTGTATTGCTAGGAAGTCTTTAGTCTGGAACAACCAGACCAGGACAATTTGTTTCGGGCTATACTCGCGATATTATCATCACCACGCCGGGACGTCGAAGCAACCAGCCATCGCTTCCAGTACGCCAGATCGTGTCCTTACAGCTAAGAAGACAGCTTGGTAATGTACGTCCGCAGCACCGGCAAAGCAGGCATTTTTGCTAGGCGATAATCAGAGCTCAGCAGAGCGCGCCTGTTCGTCTTTTCTAACTTTGTTCTATCTTGGGTGTTCATTGTCTGAGTTCTCACTAATGTAGCAGCAATTAATGTTGGGTTAGCTGTGTGTCTCTCTTAAGATTTGAGTTGCTAGGAATTGGCTCCACATACCACTTCGTCATAAACGTCACAATCTAGTTTAGGGACAACTTCACCTTCACAGCGTTTATTTGAGTATCCAATTTGAGCCAATTTGATGTATTGTAAATGTTTCATGTGTTTTTGTTCATTTTTTGTGTTTAGTCTTATTAAATCATATTGTTATTTTGGACAGAACTTTCATTCTGTTAATCGGTAGAGCAACCCTATCATTTCTCACTACGTTAATGAAACCTTCCTTCACTTAACTTATTTATCAAATTAAATTTTTGCAGGTGCCAAACTCTTTTACTACTCCACTTGCTGGGTTTGTTACAGTCAGTTCGCGTATCTTTTTAATCCATGTGCAGCAGCAAAAGTCGGAGTTAGAATAGGGGGGGGGGGGGCGGCTTAGAGCATCATTTACATTTGTAGATTCTAGAAGAATTTGTGTTAAATACACTGCTAGCCCCGGAACCTCGCACCTGTTGCCATTTGCTTGCGACACACTTGTTAAGTATTGTCAATTTAACTTACTGTAATAAACTCCATTAATACGATTTGCTTGAATTATTGTCTAGCGATCCGAGAAAACAGCTTCCTAGGCACTCTATATTAGACGAATGGTCAGGATACTATACATAATAGGAATTCAATCCTACGCTCTCATTAACTTGCTGTGTGTATTCCTCTCTATGTCTTCCCTACCATTTGTACCCTCTACCACTTTCTCTAGTACCATGGAAGTTATTCTGTGATGGCTTCAAACATTTCCTGTTATTCTGTCCCTTCTTCTTGTTAGTGTTTTCCGTACATAACTTTCTCCTCCGATTCTGTGCAGAACACTCCCATTCCTTGTATCATCAAATGCTTGAAATGGCTCTGAGCACTATAGGACTCAACATCTGAGGTCATCAGTCCCTACAACTTAGAACTAGTTAAACCTAACTAACCTAAGGGCATCACACACATCCTTGCCCGAGGCAGGATTCAAACCTGGGAGCGTAGCGGTCGCGCGGTTCCAGACTGAAGCGCTTAGAACCGCTCGGCCACTTCGGCCGGCCCATTAATGACACATGAGCTAGAATTCCTCTGCTAACTGTGGTGTGGAGACGTTTGCTGTTAACGACTGCAGGTAGATAGCGCTCCTTGTATCATCAGTCGACCCAATTTTAACATTCTTCTATAGCACCACATCTCTTTTCCGGTGTTACCACAGTCCACGATTCACTACCATGCTATCCTCCAAACGAACAATCCCAGATATTTCTGCCTCGAATTATAGCCGATGTTTGTTATTAGTAGACAAAGAAAGTCCTCTTTGGCTGTGCTAGCCTGCCTTTTACGTGCTTCTGCTTTGTCTGTCATATCTTATTTTGCTTCCAATGTTACAGAATTCCTTAACTTTGTTTATTTTGTACTCACCAATTTCGATATCAAGTTTGTAGCTTATATCAATTCTGCTAATCCTTATTACCTTAATCTTTCTTCCACTGCTCTCATACCCTATTCTGTACTAATTCGACTGCGCATTCCATTCAGCACATCCAGTTACATATGACTTACGGCGGCTCTGCAATTTCAAAAGGAGAAACCTTTCTACATTGTTTTCCGAAAAATCACTAAACACTCGAATTCAAGCCCAGCCTTCTTCAGTTCTTACTGTTCTGCTTTGATTCTTGTACATACTGTACATTACCCATATTTCCCTTTCCTATTTTCCTGGGGATTTCAAACATTTTGCTCCATTTTCCATTGTCGAATGATTTTTCTAGGACGACAGATCCGATGAACTTGCCTTGATTTTCCTTACGTGGTGCTTCCATTATCAAGCACAACATCTGTCTCTCTCTTGCCTTTGTCTTTCCTAAACTCAGAGCGATCATTTAAAAACAGCTTCTTGATTTTCTTTAACATCCTTGTGTATAGTACTGTCAGTAACTTGTATGCGTAAAACGTGACCCTTATTGTACGATACTCCTCGTCTTTAACTGTTCTTGCAGTTGTAAGGATTGTTTGGACGATATTTTTTTGTAAGTCTGATGATACGTCTCGTGTCTCATACATTCTGCAAACCGACTTCAATAGCTCTTTAGTTCCATTCTGCCCACTGGTATTAACACTTCCAGAAGGAATGTTGCCTGTCCTTTCTGTCATATTTGATAGCATATCTTCTAAAACTCTGTTAAACTCTGACTCAAGTACTAGATCCCTATGTTTTCAATATCAACTCCCATTTGATTTTCTGTCGCTTCATCTGACTAGTCGTCTCTCTCTTAATGGCCTTCAACATTCTCTTTCCTACCGATCCGCTCTCCTATTGAGTCTTAACGTAGGAATTTCTAATTCTTTCTTAATGTTGACGCCATTTCTATTCATTTCACTGAAAATTGTCTCGACTTTCCTATATTGAGACTCAGTTTTCCGACGCCCATTTCCTTATATATACACACACAAGGCGTAACAAAACGAAACCGACAAACCTCGAGAAGTTTGTTGACTATGTCTTGAGGGGGAAAATGATGACAGGAACCAGTGTCCGCGAACGTCTTCCAATGAAAAAGCAGACCACTGAATTGTACGAGAAAACCGGTGCATGTCACCAGGCCACCTTTTCAGCAGGAAAGAGTTTGTAAGCTGAAGGAACGTGTGACTGGCGTGGACATACTGACTGCTGCGAGGCGCATCAGGAGAAATCCCACTTCGCGCCCGAAAGGGCACTAACATTTGCTACCTAAACAGTAGCCTAACGCTCCGAATAACGTCAACGCTCTGTCGCATCTCTGAGTGAAATGTGTACAAAGGGATTGCTTTCCTCAGTCGTAGAGTAATAGTGTAACACATATACCTTTAAATACAGTATTGTCAAGATCTTATCGATTGTAACACTTTTAATTTGAATAGAGTGTTTGCTTTTATGTACATGGCTACGTTGTACATTGGAACTTGGGGTAGTTTGTTGTTTAAGGACCTGGCATTTCTCGCTTTTACGAATGCTGGACATATTATAGGACGTTCATTGTGAGTATTGAGGCTCCTAAACAATTCAAAGTCATTAAATGTGCTAAAACTCAGACGATTGCATATGAATGACGCGCAATCACTATTCAAAGAACTAGGACGAACCTGGCTTGCCTCTAGAACATGTGCTGATGCTGTTTCGGAATTTTGACCACATCGACGGTGTCACCTACGTCAAAGGCATGGATAAGACCTATTAGATGAGGGAAATACTCAGGTGCACTTCAGTATGTGATCCTTAGTCATAAGGCTGCCCAGCAATCCTCTAGCTCAAAATGATGTAGGGAGAAGAGGAGGAATGAATAAGAAATGCTTTTATTTCCGGTTCAGATAAAGTGATATTAGTTTTAAGTTTGGTGACCAATAAACAATTTTTTAAACGAAGTTGATTTATTCTCTTAACCCCCCCCCCTACACCAATAGATTTAAATGGTGGGTATATTATTTCACCCAAACGCACTTCCTGTGGTTTGGTTCCAGAACTGGTGACAGGATTTCAGTTCTCGGATATGTTTTATGAAGTAGTGTCAGTCAGGTTCATACACCTCCCACATTCTGAAATGACTTTTTCAGTAACTGTATGACCAACCAGTCATTTGGTGAACTGTGATACATCCATCTCTAAACTAAATCCATTGCAGCATGTGACCAACACTAGCTGGCTGGCTAGCACACTGCATGTGTTTACACTGGTAGGCACCGTTCATGCAACAGCAGGCAGTGTGTTTATTTGGAACTGATCACACAACGAACTGGACGATACTGCTTTATCAGTGGCATGGAGTATAAGACTGCCAAGATTTGGTGAAGTGTTTAAAGCACATTGACCATTGCTGTCTGTATACTGTTAGGTTTTTTGCTTCACAGTATCTGCTTCCCATGTCCTGCTGACATGATTGTGCTGAATAACAACGGCACTGAATTTATCGTCTCTTGCATGAGCTAGTTTAAATATAACTAGTGCATTTGTTAAAATCACATCCAAGCAAAGCGTTAAGGAAGAGTCAGTTGTGTGTAGTATTGTAATAGTGTCTACCTTAAGATTTATATTTACTGTTGGTGTCGTTACGTGGTGGTTCAGAACGATCACCACCGGTATCTTAAGCAACTTTACATCAAAACGCCCACTGCTTACGACTGTCACGTAAAAGCGATCGAACATATCCTATGATGAGTGAAGAATTGTGCTCTTGATATGTGTGCGCACGTGCGCATTTGTGTGTGCGAGAGAGATTTTCGGGGTTAGTGTTACGTTTTATATCTCGTGCAGACATGCGAAAAAGATAGCTAAAGCAATCTCTCTCTCTCTCTCTCTCTCTCTCTCTCTCTCTCTCTCTCTCTCTCCCTCTGTCTCTCTCTCTTATGCAATCACTTGCTGTCATGTTCTCCAGGAATATATCGATCTCTTACTGCGCATAAGACGGGCACTGTTGTAATATGTGTTTATTTCTGTTTATATATTTTGTTTGATATAATATATTATCAAATATATGAATTATCGACAAAATTCCGTAATACGTTCGATACTACCAAACTAATTTTTTTTGGCACTACCAATGGAATGCCTCAGCGGCCGCCACTCTATAACACAATTTAAACATCAGCAAGATTCTCTAACATTGTATCAGCTATAACAAGAAAGATTCTCTCTAGTACAGTATTAAAAAAAACATGACTTTCATTTTAGCCTACCATAGGAGGCATGGTAGTGTAAAAAATGTTTAAGTATATTAAATGTATCTCTGTAATTATATTCTAATCACTAAGGCAACTACCAATGAAAAATGTATCTCTGTAATTTCCAATCATGCAGTCTGTGCAAAAGAATTATTGTTATCTAGAAGAAATTGTGAGATATGTGTAACTGGCTCTTGAGCTTTTTATTTGCAAAAGAATCTATCACACATTTTGAGTATTCCCACTGCATGTAAAAATACATAGCCGTTATGTAGCTTTGAATCAGCTGGGAATGGCTGCACTTTCATTTTTGTCTCTGTTAGTGCAACTGCACTTCTGAGCAAGCTACAGTGGCACTACATCATTACTTGCTATAAGGTACAAAGAATTTGTTTAGAGGTCATTTATTTTCTCTTTTCATTTCAGATAAAATTATGGGAAGACGAAGATACGTAAGTATGCATGCATTTCTTTGCCTGCATTCATCTGCATACAGTATCACAATAGATATCAAAGCTTTTTGTGAACACATTCTCAGGAGTGTTCTCATTATTCAGCTTAGAAAGAGCATACCAAACAATGCCAAAAATTCCTAACATACAGTACAACAACCCAACACAGTTGTTCACTGCATATTGAATAGCAGAACTAGCGCACACCAAGATTCTGAATATTGCCTCTTCTAAATTAGTGTACTTTAACCTGCCATCATCATTGATAATTTTAACTGTTTTTAGACAGTCAACCACATACACTGTGTGACAGCCCCGTAGCACAGCGGGTGCAGCTTGATAACTGAACAAAGAAGACATCGTTTAGAAATTCTCACATAATTTCTACTACTCATATGATAGAAGCATAACATTCTTGACGCTAAATTAGGATTTTCAAACACTATTACACACATCAAAAAAAAAGACTTGCATCACCCGGTCGCAGGTTCGAATCCTGCTTCGGGCATGGATGCGTGTGATGTCCTTAGGTTAGTTAGGTTTAAGTAGTTCTACGTTCTAGGGGACTGATGACCACAGATGTTAAGTCCCATAGTGCTCATAGCCATTTGAAGCATTTTTGAACTTGCATCACCCCAGTTCCCAGAACTCCTATGATAGACGTTGACTGTGGATATTGTTCAGAGATGTCACTAAACCCGCCCAAATATGTAAACAACCATGCATTAGCGCCTATTAGATGGAGTGGGTCCGACAGTCAATCAATTCCAGTCATTCCACCAGGAAGGAGGTACACGGCTCGTGTTAACTGGAGTTCAAACAAGCCTAGACGGTCAATACGTTTGTTCGATCGTGTCCGCATAGTTACTTTATGCCAGGAAGGGCTCTCACCAAGGGAAATGTCCAGAAGTCTCGGAGTGAACCAAAGTGATGTTGTTCGGACATGGAGAATATACAGAGATACATGAACTGTCGATGACATGCCTCGCTCAAGCCGCCCAAGGGCTACTGCTGTAGTGGATGACCGTTACCTACGGATTATGGCTCGGAGGAACCCTCATAGCAACGCCACCGTGTTGAATAATGCTTTTCGTGCAGCCACAGGACGTCGTGTTACGACTCAAACTGTGCGCAATAGGCTGCGTGATGCGAAACTTCACTCCAGACGTCCATGGCGAGGTCCATCTTTGCAACCACGACACCATTCATCGCGGTACAGATGGGCCCAACAACATGCCGAATTTACCGCTCAGGATTGACATCACGTTCTCTTCACCGATGAGTGTCGCATATGCCTTGAAGCAGACAATCGTTGGAGACGTGGTTGGAGGCAACCCGGTCAGGGTGAACACCTTAGACACACTGTCCAGAAAGTGCAGCAAGGTGGAGGTCCCCTGCTGTTTTCGAGTGGCATTATGTGGGGACGACGTACGCCGCTGGTGGTCTTGGAAGGTGCTATAATGGATGTACGACACATGAATGCCATTCTCCAACCGATAGTGCAACCATTTCGGCAGTATATTGGCGAGGCGTTCGTCTTCGGCAGTTCGTACCCCCATCGTTTACATCTTGTGAATGACTTCCTTCAGGATAACGACATTGCTCGACTAGAGTGGCCAGCATGTTCCTCAGCAATGAACCCTGTCGCTGATGTCTGGGAGACTGAAAAGGGTTATTTATGGACGACGTGACCTATCAACCACTCTGAGGAATCCATGCGGACTCGCTGTTGGGGAGTGGCACAATCTGGACCAACAGTGCTTTGATGAACTTGTGGATAGTATGCCGCGCCGAATACAGGCATCCATCAATTCAAGAGGACGTGCTACTGGGTATTAGAGGTGCAGGACCACAACCTCTGAAGGTCTTGCTGAGTGGTGGTACAACATGCAATGTGTGGTTTTTATGAGCAATAAAAAAGGCGTAAATGATGTTTATGTTGATCTCTATTCCAGTTTTCCGTACAGGTTTCGGAACTCTCGGAACCGAGGTGATACAAAACGTTTTTATGTGTGTAGGATACCGAATCACTATGTTTACAGTTCAACACCTATAAAACACTACACCACAAAGTAAATCCACAAGATGCATGTGCAATACTGCCATTTCTATTTACACAGTGCATCCAACCTCTTAAGATGAATTCAAGGAATAAATAGCTGAAAACGACGGTCTTGTATATTGAATAGCTCCAGAGACCAAATGTCTCTGCAGAAAGACCGGATTTTTTTGCACGTACACTACTAACTTTGGAATGATAAAAAGTACACTCGCAATTGGAACTAATCGACAAATGACGCATCAAATTATTCCGGACAATCAAATATTGTTTAGAGATAATAATCAGAAAATGTCAGTTTTTGAGCAATTTTACCGTACGTGTTACCCTTAAATAAATAAAAATAAATGTTCCTCCACTACAGCAAAGACGATAAAACAGCTTAAGTGTTGGAGCAGGACTCTGTGATGGACGGTAGTGTGATCTTGACACACGGCTCGACAAGCTGGCATCTGAGGTCCAGGTGGTGTTTGTCTGGATAAATAAATGTTCCCATCCTATCCTACACACACACATACACACACAAACAAACAAACAAAGAAACAAATCGGTAAGTGACGATAATATATATATATATATATATATATATATATATATATATATATATATATATATATATATATATATTATTATTATTATTCACGTTTGGGCCCTACTGGACCACGCGAAGTACAATCACGGGGCATTCAGTTATTTTCTTTTAGACTTTCTCTCTGCCCAAATTGTTTTCATTCTCTCGGAATGAGCTCTTTTCCTTTCATCAGACCATGTGGTTCCAGTTTTCTTTGGTTTTTCAGCTTGACCAACTACCCAGTCATGAATTTTTTGCCTAAATAATTTTCTGTCTTGAATTTCATCTTGTTTTATATCTGCCTCTTTCATGTCCTCTTTTATAGCAGCAATCCATTTTATTGTCTCAAATTTAGCTTTACTTCGATTTTCGTAGAATTCCACTACTTGTTTAGTTAGTCTGGTAGCATCCATTCTTTTAATATGCCCATAAAATTTTAATCTGCGTTTTTTCATATCCGAATATATGCTGGTGTATTGTTGAATTTCACTATTTGCTCTTAGCCTGTATGTTCCTTCTTCAGTATATTTTGGACCTAGAATTTTTCTGATTACTTTTCTTTCTCTTTTTTGGATTTCTTGAATGTCCTTTTTTCTGTTTAAAATTAGCGTTTCAGCCCCATAAAGGCACTCTGGTTTTATGACCGTGTTGTACTGTCTCAATTTAGAGTACCTCGAGAGACATTTTTTGTTGTAGATGTCTTTTGTAAGTCTAAAAGCTGTCTCCATCTTTTGACAACGAATTTCATTTCCAATTTTTTCTAGACCAGTCTCTGAGATTGTTTCACCTAAATATTTGAATTGCGAAACTCTTTTGATTTTTCCATACTTAGTTTCCAAAAGTTTGGGTGCCAGTTTGTTGCTAGTCATATACTGTGTTTTTTCAAATGAGATTTGGAGACCTACTCTTTCTGCTGTTTCTTTAAGAATTTCTATTTGTTTCTGAGCAATTTGGATGTCCTGCGTTAGAATAACCAAGTCGTCTGCAAAGGCCAAACAGTCTATTCGAATATTTGTTCGTCCTAATTTCACTGGTTGGTCAATTTTGAACTCCAATTTTCGTTCGCGCCACTCTTGTATTACTTTTTCTAGAACGCAGTTAAAAAGCAACGGAGAGAGTCCATCACCTTGCCTCACGCCTGTTTTTATTTCAAAGGGTTCTGAAATTTCTCCTCTGAACTTTACTTTTGATTTTGTACCAGTTAGCGTGTCTCTGATAATTGCCGTGGTTTTAGGATCCAGGCCTTGTTCTTTCACAATTTGGAAAAGAGATTCACGATTATATATATATATATATATATATATATATATATATATATATATATATATATATATATATAATCTTTGGAGTACAATCTTGAAATATAGTGGAAACAGGGTAGCTGGGTGTCACTGAAAAATAACTGAAACTGTATGCCCTGTTTCTTACCTATATGAAACCCAGCTTGCTTGTGAAAGGAAGTAGATGGCAGTACGTCAGTTGGTATTTTCGCCAATGATCGTCCTGTCAGAATGAAGGAATAATACCGAATTACCAGAATATACACTACTGGCCATTAAAACTGCTATAACAAGAAGAAATGCAGATGATAAACGGGTATTCATTGGACAAACATATTATACTAGAACTGGCATGTGCTTACATTTTCACGCAGTTTGGGTGCATAGATCCTGAAAAATCAGTACCCAGAACATGCACCTCTGGCGGTAATAAGGGCCTTGGTACGCCTGGGCATTGAGTCAAACAGAGCTTGGATGGCGTGTACAGGTACAGCTTCAACACGATACCACAGTTCATCAAGAGTAGTGACTGACGTATTGTGACGAGCCAGTTGCTCGGCCACCATTGACCAGACGTTTTCAATTGGTGAGAGACCTGGAGAATGTGCTGGCCAGGACAGCAGTCGAACATTTTCTGTATCCAGAAAGGCCCGTACAGGACCTGCAACATGCGGTCGTATATTATCCTGCGGAAATGTAGGGTTTCGCTGGGATAGAATGAAGGGTAGAGCCACTGTTCAAAGTGCAGTGACCGAGACGTGCAACCAATGGCACCCCATACCATCACGGCGGGTGATAACACCAGTATGGCGATGACGACTGCACGCTTCCGATGTGCGTTCACCGCAATGTCGCCAAACACGGATGCGACCATGTGATGCTGTAAACAGAACCTGGATGCATCCGAAAAAATGACGTTTGGCCAATAGTGCACCCAGGTTAGTCGTTGAGTACACCATCGCAGGCGCTCCTGTCTGTGATGCAGCGTCAAGGGTAACCGCAGCCATGGTCTCCGAGCTGGTAGTCCATGCTGCTGCAAACGCCGTCGAACTGTTCGTGCAGATGGTTGTTGTCTTGCAAACGTCCCGATCTGCTGACTCAGGGATCGAGACGTGGCTGCACGATCCGTTACAGCCGTGCGGATAAGATGCTTTTTATCTCGACTGTAAGTGATACGAGGCCGTTGGGATCCAGCAAGGCGTTCCGTGTTACCCTCCTGAACCCACCGATTCCATATTCTGCTAACAGTCATTGGATCTCGACCAACGCGAGCAGCAGTGTTGCGATACGATAAATCGCAATCGCGATAGGCTACAATCCGACCTTTATCAAAGTCGGAAACGTGATGGTACGCATTTCTCCTCCTTACACGAGACATCACAACAAAGTTTCACCAGGCAACGCCGGTCAATTGCTGTTTGTGTGTGAGAAATCGATTGGAAACTTTCCTATTGTCGGCACGTTGTAGGTGTCGCCGCCGGTGCCAACCTTGTGTGAATGCTCTGAAAAGCTAATCATTTGCATATCATAGCATCTTCTTCCTGTCGGTGAAATTTCGCGTCTGTAACACGTCATCTTCGTTGTGTAGCAATTTTAATGGCAGTACTGAAATTGGAAGTGGATTTTGTAAACATTTGATGTGATATACGTCCAGAAATCTATCAGGGACTTGTGACACACAGAACGATATTGCATTGGTTGCAAAAGTTCATCAATTTGCGGTTGAGCAGCTCTTGACTATCGCATTGTACAAATAGATCTCTGCATCTATACGGCTATTGACAGATTTCTGTTGGCGCAAAAGCCAGTATATGTGCCACATACAAGAAGAAAAATCGGTGATAGTTGAAGAATAATACTGTGGCATATCAGTGTGACACTGTGCTGGAATTTCATCCTTTGAATCTTCCTAGGGATAGTAGTTTAGGGTGTTGGTATGTTTATAACGTCACTTCCTGGAAATATCTCAAATACCTAAGAAGTCAGAAACCATACAGTTCTTATCTTAGAGTACGTTTAAGTGTAAAATAGTGTAATATCAGGAATGTGTCTGAAAGGTGTGCTTCAGATCTAATGCTGTTGGCTGTGGTGGGGAACACACAGCTCATACTGTACAAAAGGCGTCTGGTAACTGCCCACTTTCAAACTATGTGATGTGGTATTCCTCGCCGGCCGCGGTGGTCTAGTGGTTCTAGGCGCGCAATCCGGAACCGCGGGACTGCTACGGTCGCAGGTTCGAATCCTGCCTCGGGCATGGATGTGTGTGATGTCCTTAGGTTAGTTAGGTTTAAGTAGTTCTAAGTTCTAGGGGACTGATGACCACAGAAGTTAAGTCCCATAGTGCTCAGATCCATTTGAACCAATTTGGTATTCCTCAGCGGTAGGTCTCAACACATATCATACAAAGTCTGTTGTATCATATAGAACACTGGCTGCAGCTCTAGCCTTAAAGCCATTCCACACTATACCTCTGCACCGTAAAGGTACGGTGGTTGGTGTGTGCTTTCATTGGCTGGAATCAGTCCCTGGTGCTGATCTAACCTGAGCAGCACAACACACTTGAAGTGCAGTTAGCCCACACTGGAGGCCCCGAATGTATATGATGGCATCTGGCTGTGCTTGGATGTGTGGTATTTGTCTATATCAGGGTTTCTCAATTTACATTGTGCGGGAAGTGAGTAAGTGCTTTGTGGAAAACTGTTAATAACGTTGCGTTTCTTTCAACATTCTGATGGTACTAATAATTTGTTTTATGTTATAATGTCTATGTGTGCATTTAATTAAGATTTCAAATTGAAGGAAACACTGAATAAAAACGACATTTTCCCCCACTTTTATAAATGTTATAATCTTCAAAACAAACAAGGTGTGCCACAAAAATACCGGTATTCTCAATATCTGGAACTATTGGTTTAGATGAATAAATGTTCCTGTCCTGTTACACAACACGTTGCAGCAACTGTTTAAATTAAATGTCTCTATTTACAGTAATTTACATGTGTCTTTCGGTGGTGGAAATGAGCTTACTGCATTATGGGCTGGGAGTCCCCCATTTGGGGATGTTCGGCCGGCGAGGGCAAGTACTTATTGCATTCGACGCCACATTGGGCAACTTGCGCGTCGGAGGTGGGAATGAAATGATGATGAGGACAACTCAACACTCAGTCCCTGAGCGAAGAAAAAATCGCCTGCTCCGGCCAGGAATCGAACCCCAGCCCCTTGGCGTGGCATTCCGCCGCGCTGACCGCTCAGCTAACGTGGGCGGACTTTCGGTGGTGATTTTGAGAAGTAATTGAAACTGCTTAGAAGTGGGTAGTAGTTGAAACTTGATAGCTCAAGGTGCTGCATGCCCTGTGTCTTACCTTTACGTGTGGCGTTGGAGAGCTGCCACTAAGTCTACTTGTGTGTCTGTTGTTAAATGTTGGTGATCATATTTCAATATGTGCAATGAAGTGTAAATCCATGTTCAGTCAGGCGTGTACCACACATGTATGCTGGCAGCAGAGAGCAGAAGAGTGAGTCATAGTGCTTGGGCTTACATAGTCCACGATTGGCTGTCAACACTCGGCCCATTTGACAGTTTACGTGGCATGATGTGGGACCCAGGGTCATATGGGCTGGTGGACTGCACTGATGCTGTGACTACAGAAGAGAGCTCCACATTTTCATTTAAAGATAGTCATAAACATTCCTATCCTTTTCCTACTGTAAATGTTTATATTTACGAGATGTCATCTCTTGTTCCAAACGTAAGACAACTGTGGTGGAGTAAACTGCTTAAACACAGAGGCTGCACTGTTATTAAACTTAAGGCAAGTGTACTGTAGTGTCTTAGGAGTGGGAAAACCCAAGAAATATGACAAAAAAATGGTTCAAATGGCTCTGAGCACTATGGGACTTAACTACTGTGGGCATCAGTCCCTTAGAACTTAGAACTACTTAAACCTAACTAACCTAAGGACATCACACACATCCATGCCCGAGGCAGGATTCGAACCTGCGACCGTAGCAGTCGCGCGGTTCCGGACTGAGCGCCTTAACAGCGAGACCACCGCGGCCGGCAAATATGACAACTATTAAGGCTGTGTTAAGATCTGCCATATTTTACTGACATCATAGGACTACAGAAAATCCAAGTAATCTGACAGCTCTGCAGGCTGTGCTAAGGTAAGCCATCTAGGATTCTATACTTAGCACAAGTGACCATCTGATGTATTGTACTTAGCCCCAGTGACCTACTGGCGCCATTTTGGATTTTCAATCACTGGTATGATTGCCTATCTTGACTCTCACCAGTTTACTCGTAGGACAGTTATTGGGCACTGGGCTGTGACGAAGAGGGGTGGGGGAAAAGCCTGTTTTTAAATTTTCTATCCTTATATACAAGGGACGAGAGAGGCAATTCTGACGTTAGGCTAATAATGGAAGCAAGGCTAAAGAAAAATCAAGACACTTTCATAGGATTTGTCGACCTGGAAAAACAGTTCGACAATATAAAATGGTGCAAGCTGTTCGAGATTCTGAAAAAAGTAGGGGTAAGCTATAGGGAGAAACGGGTCATATACAATATGTACAGCAACCAAGAGGGAATAATAAGAGTGGACGATCAAGAACGAAGTGCTCGTATTAAGAAGGGCGTAAGACAAGGCTGTAGCCTTTCGCCCCTACTCTTCAATCTGTACATCGAGGAAGCAATGATGGAAATAAAAGAAAGGTTCAGGAGTGGAATTAAAATACAAGGTGAAAGGATATCAATGATACGATTCGCTGATGACATTGCTATCCTGAGCGAAAGTGAAGAAGAATTAAATGATCTGCTGAACGGAATGAACAGTCTAATGAGTACACAGTATGGTTTGAGAGTAAATCAGAGAAAGACGAAGGTAATGAGAAGTAGTAGAAATGAGAACAGCGAGAAACTTAACATCAGGATTGATGTTCACGAAGTCAATGAAGTTAAGGAATTCTGCTACCTGGCAAGTAAAATAACCAATGACGGACGGAGCAAGGAGGACATCAAAAGCAGACTTGCTACGGCAAAAAAGGCATTTCTGGCCAAGAGAAGTCTACTAATATCAAATACCGGCCTTAATTTGAGGAAGAAATTTCTGAGGATGTACGTCTGGAGTACAGCATTGTATGGTAGTGAAACATGGACTGTGGGAAAACCGGAACAGAAGAGAATCGAAGCATTTGAGATGTGGTACTATAGACGAATGTTGAAAATTAGGTGGACTGATAAGGTAAGGAATGAGGAGGTTCTACGCAGAATCGGAGAGGAAAGGAATATGTGGAAAACACTGATAAGGAGAAGGGACAGGATGATAGGACATCTGCTAAGACATGTGGGAAAGACTTCCATGGTACTAGAGGGAGCTGTACAGGGCAAAAACTGTAGAGGAAGACAGGGATTGGAATACGTCAAGCAAATAATTGAGGACGTAGGTTGCAAGTGCTACTCTGAGATGAAGAGGTTAGCACAGGAAAGGAATTCGTGGCGGGCCGCATCAAACCAGTCAGTAGACTGAGGCCAAAAAAAAAGAAAAAAAAAATACATAGGACAGTTGGCCTCTGTCAGAGGGGTGAGGGGGAGATGTCTGGCAACATTACATGTTGATTTTGGAGGATAATTATTATTAAAATTGCAGCATCTCGAAGATAGCATGGTTACCCCTGTGGTACAGTTGCTTAGCCTGTAGTGCGGACTGCCTACTACCTAACCCCTATTCGAGGAACCGCTCAGAGTTTTTTCGAAGTGCTATTTGAGAGCGGAACGCTCGAGAAATACTCTGCAAGTGGTTCTATGAAGCCCTAACCAAACTATTAAGTGTGGAGTGTAAAGTAATCGTGTGGATGTACGTGAAACTAAGTCGCCACCCTATGTGCTTAGAAAAAGCTTCTGACAAAGCGTAATGACCTAAAACCCGCAAACTGTTCCAGCATTTGCAACCTTTCCCTTGAATACAGCGAAAACAGAGGCTACGCAGTGTGGTAGGAGGACGTTGCGTTATGCTGTGAAGGCGACAATGTGCGCAGGCTCCACTACGGCGAGGCGCCGACCGCCGGCCAGCGGCTAATTGTGCGCTCTGAGCAGAAGCTGAGAGCAGTGGCTCGCGCCCTTCCCACGGGATCGGCCGCTACCGGCGCGCCGGCCGAGGTTAAGGCAGCCAATCAGCGCCCGTCATTACGTACGGTCACGTAAAACATCGGCCCATCTCATCGCAGGAATTAAAATGGAGTGCCACGGCGAACAGTCATGCTAATGGCGCTCGCTGTAATGCACTCACAGTGCGAGAAAGACAAACGCGAGCCGCACCCGCCAGGTAATGGCCCAATTCGTGCATACCAGATAAATTACGCCACACTTAGCACAGAAGCTGCCGCCGTTCTTTCTGTGGCGGCAACATGTGTGAACAAATGGAATGTTATCATTGAGTCTAACAGCTGATTGTGCGTAGATGATGAGTCTTGGGTGGGAAAGGGAAGCAAAGATCATTAGGTTAGTGTTTGCGGCAACTATAATGGCCGGTCAGAGTGGCCGAGTCCGCAGCTCGTGGTCGTGCGGTAGCGTTCTCGCTTCCCGCGCTGGGTTCCCGGGTTCGATTCCCGGCGGGGTCTGGGATTTTCTCTGTCTCGTGATGACTGGGTGTTGTGTGATGTACTTAGGTTAGTTAGGTTTAAGTAGTTCTAAGTTCTAGGGGACTGATGACCATAGATGTTAAGTCCCATAGTGCTCAGAGCCATTTGAACCATTTGAACTATAATGCTTCTTGAACTTCATAAATATGGAGTCTTCTTGTCACGTCTTAGTAGAAGTCGGGCAACCCCTTCCAGGATTTCGATGCTGGTGAAGAGGAACTATGATGTAGTAAGGAAAGAAGGAAATAGAAGAAAGGCTAATATTTAATATATTGTAGGCATCGAGATAATTTGAGACAGAGTTCCATTATACTGGATATTTATGAGGAAGGAAGTAGCGTTTCGGCTTGTTTATAGGACCATCCAGACATTCGCTTCGAGTAATTTAGAACAATGTGCGATGGCACTATTCGTGAAAGACGAAAGCAGTAAATACTGCAATTTTGTCATTGTTCAAAAACGCATTAAAAGTTTTGTGTACCATTCTGACAATGTATATTATGTGTCTTTAGTTTTCAAACGGATTGCTGAAATGGTAACCCAGAAAAGCCACGACCTAATAGTTTTTAGAAAGATTATGAAATGTTGTCGTGTGGCATAAACATCTTATTTTCACTCGCACAGTACCATTACCGGCGGTCGGTCGATTTCGTTTCGATGGTACGTATCGCGTTCAAGGAGACTCATTTTCTTTATGTCCTTTTAGAATTTTCTGTATGTCCTCTTACAGGGTAGATATCGAGGGGACCAGATGTCTCTTCCCTTCTTACGTGTAGCTGTGGAAAGGCTTTTCTTCACCACGTAGTCTACATCTACATTTGTACTTCGCAAATCACCTTACGCGAGTCTACTTTTGGTGACTGTTGTTGTGGTCTTCAGTCCTGAGACTGGTTTGATGTAGCTCTCCATGCTACTCTATCCTGTGGAAGCTTCCTGATCTCCCAGTACCTACTGCAACCTACATCCTTCTGAATCTGCTTAGTGTATTCATCTCTTGGTCTCCCTCTACGATTTTTACCCTCCACGCTACCTTCCAATACTAAATGGGTGATCCCTCGATGCCTCAGAACATGTCCTACCAACCGATCCCTTTTCCTAGTCAAGTTGTGCCACAAACTCCTCATTTTTGACTATATTTTTTATTACGTGATATTCTGTGTGGTCTATGTTTATCAGTTCAATTTCACTGCGTACTAGGCTAGCTGAATACGTTTTAACAATGTATGACAAGACGAACGTTTTGACTTTAGCCCAAATATATACACTTCTCGAAATGGAAAAAAGAACACATTGACACCGGTGTGTCAGACCCACCATACTTGCTCCGGACACTGCGAGAGGGCTGTACAAGCAATGATCACACGCACGGCACAGCGGACACACCAGGAACTGCGGTGTTGGCAGTCGAATGGCGCTAGCTGCGCAGCATTTGTGCACCGCCACCGTCTCTGTCAGCCAGTTTGCCGTGGCATACGGAGCTCCATCGCAGTCTTTAACACTGGTAGCATGCCGCGACAGCGTGGACGTGAACCGTATGTGCAGTTGACGGACTTTGAGCGAGGGCGTATAGTGGGCATGCGGGAGGCCGGGTGGACGTACCGCCGAATTGCTCAACACGTGGGGCGTGAGGTCTCCACAGTACATCGATGTTGTCGCCAGTGGTCGGCGGAAGGTGCACGTGCCCGTCGACCTGGGACCGCACCGCAGCGACGCACGGATGCACGCCACGACCGTAGGATCCTACGCAGTGCCGTAGGGGACCGCACCGCCACTTCCCAGCAAATTAGGGACACTGTTGCTCCTGGGGTATCGGCGAGGACCATTCGCAACCGTCTCCATGAAGCTGGGCTACGGTCCCGCACACCGTTAGGCCGTCTTCCGCTCACGCCCCAACATCGTGCAGCCCGCCTCCAGTGGTGTCGCGACAGGCGTGAATGGAGGGACGAATGGAGACGTGTCGTCTTCAGCGATGAGAGTCGCTTCTGCCTTGGTGCCAATGATGGTCGTATGCGTGTTTGGCGCCGTGCAGGTGAGCGCCACAATCAGGACTGCATACGACCGAGGCACACAGGGCCAACACCCGGCATCATGGTGTGGGGAGCGATCTCCTACACTGGCCGTACACCACTGGTGATCGTCGAGGGGACACTGAATAGTGCACGGTACATCCAAACCGTCATCGAACCCATCGTTCTACCATTCCTAGACCGGCAAGGGAACTTGCTGTTCCAACAGGACAATGCACGTCCGCATGTATCCCGTGCCACCCAACGTGCTCTAGAAGGTGTAAGTCAACTACCCTGGCCAGCAAGATCTCCGGATCTGTCCCCCATTGAGCATGTTTGGGACTGGATGAAGCGTCGTCTCACGCGGTCTGCACGTCCAGCACGAACGCTGGTCCAACTGAGGCGCCAGGTGGAAATGGCATGGCAAGCCGTTCCACAGGTCTACATCCAGCATCTGTACGATCGTCTCCATGGGAGAATAGCAGCCTGCATTGCTGCGAAAGGTGGATATACACTGTACTAGTGCCGACATTGTGCATGCTCTGTTGCCTGTGTCTATGTGCCTGTGGTTCTGTCAGTGTGATCATGTGATGTATCTGACCCCAGGAATGTGTCAATAAAGTTTCCCCTTCCTGGGACAATGAATTCACGGTGTTCTTATTTCAATTTCCAGGAGTGTAGATAGGTTATCATGTTAATTACAACACCGACATGCACGGGAACTACTTGAATGTGCGACCATTGGCCTGTATGCACGCAGTACATCGTCAGACCATTGATTGTCGTATCTGATTGAAGACTCCTGGCATGTCCGCGGTGGTACCAGCAGGGACGGCAGTTCTTCCGTTTCCACAGCGGTTTCATACATCAGTCCCGAGATGAAGAAATAGATCCACTTGAGGTCAGCTGACCTGGGTGGGCAGGCCACAGACCACACTGGCCGATCAATCTCTTCTCGAACGTACCTCTCATATGATTCCTCACAGCAGTGTTGGAATGGGCTGGCGCCCCACACTGCTGGAAGTCGATATTAGATCCTGTGTCTAACATTCAGAGCTACTTCCTGCAGCAGTTCAAGCCACACGTTCCACGAAGATGCGATCTCTCTGTCCATTGAGATAGAATAGAAGAATGTATGGCCAAATCAACATATCACCGAGAATTCCGACCCACACATTAACACTGAATCGCTGTTGATGACCACGAGGTCGAGTGCGTCTTGGAACTGTGCATATTTGAATGTCAGCACACATTTCGAGTCAACGACACCGACACAATAGCTTACCTCAGCTTTACTAAGAAAATGTTCTCTAACATTAAAAGATGTTCTTTATCGAAATATACACTGATCAACATCAAAAAATAATTAATTTAGTAATAAAAGTTCAAGAATGCATTTGGGTAGGTAACAATTTTACGTGAATAATACTGAAAAATCATAGGTTAATATAATCGCGAGATAAGCTACTGCAAATCTGAAATGCTGGTTTATTAATAACCAGCGTAAAAGCCAGACTGTTGAATGCAAGTATGCAAAAGTGCATGCATTGTATTGTACAGGTGCCGGTATCAGTTTGTAGGATGGAGTTCCATGTCTGTTGCATTTGCTCGGCCAATATAGGGACGGTTAATGTTGTTTGAGGATGACGATGGATCTGAGCACTATGCGACTTAACTTCTGAGGTCATTAGTCGCCTAGAACTTAGAACTAATTAAACCCAACTAACCTAAGGACATCACACACATCCATGGCCGAGGCCGGCTTCGAACCTGCGACCGTAGCGGTCGCTCGGTTCCAGACTGCAGCGCCTAGAACCGCACGGCCACTCCGGCCGGCTGAGGATGACGTTGGAGTTGATGTCCGATGATGTCCCATATGTGCTCGACTGGAAACAGACCTGTTGATCGAGCAGGACAAGTCAGCATGTCGACATTCGGCAGAGCACGTTCGGTTACAACAGCGGTATGTGGACGAACGTGAACCTATTTGAAAACACGACCTCAAATACTGTTCATGAATGACAGCACGACAGGTCGTTTCACCAGGCTGACGTACAGTTTTTCATTCAGGGTGTGTGGAATAACCACGAGAGGGCCGCTGTTGCCATACGAAATCGCATGCGAGACCGTAACCCGAGGTTTATGTCCAGTGTATCTAGCACAACGACAGATTGGTTGCAGGCCCTCAAATGGCCTCCTTCTAATCAACACACGGCCAACACTGACACCGGGGCAGAACCAGCTTTCGTCTGAGAACACAACAGACCTCCATCCTGACCACCAATGCGCTATTGCTCGAAACCATTGAAGTCTCAAATAGCGGTGGTTTGGGATCAGTGGAATGTACACTGCAGGGCCTCTGGTTCGGAGAAGTAACCGATTTGTAACGGTGCACTAAATCACTGTTGTGTCAGCTGCTGCTCAAATGGCTCCTGCAGATTCAGTACGATGCACCTGAGCCAGAAGCCGAACACGATGGTCTCCCCTCTCGGTCGTACCACGTGACCGTCCGGACCCCGGTCTTCTTGTGACCATACGCTCTCATGACTACCGCTGCCAGCAGTCATGTACGGTGGCTACATTCCTGCCTAGCCCTTCCGCATTATCGCAGAAGGAACATCCAGCTTGGCGTAGCTCTACTGCACGACCTAGTTCAAACTCAGTGATGTGTTTGTCGCCTTAAAAGTATTCTTCACTAAGGTCAACTCACCACGTTCAGTCTCAAAGATAACTAACGCTCACGGCCGTTAAATTGTGTATTTAAAGCAAACCTGATTTCCATCTCCATAGCGGCGCTACTAGAGGCACATTTATGGGACTGATGCCAAATTTGAAGATACACCATCTTTCATGTCTAGAAACACGTCTACCAACTTAAATACATACAGGGTGGACCACTGATCGTGACCGGGCCAAACATCTCACGAAATAAGCATCAAACGAAAAAACTACAAAGAACGAAACTTATCCAGCTTGAAGGGGGAAAACCAGATGGCGCTATGGTTGGCCCGCTAGATGGCGCTGCCATAGGACAAACGGATATCAAATGCTTTTTTTTTTAAATAGGAACCCACATTTTTAATTACATATTCTTGTGGTACGTAAAGAAATATGAATGTTTTAGTTGCACCACATTTTTCGCTTTGTGATAGATGGCGCTGTAGTAGTCACAAACACATGACTCACAATTTTAGACCAACAGTTGGTAACAGGTAGGTTTTTTAAATTAAAATACAGAACGTAGGTATGTTTGAACATTTTATTTCGGTTGTTTCAATGTGATACATGTACCTTTGCGAACTTATCATTTCTGAGAACGCATGCTGTTACAGCGCGATTACCTGTAAATACCACAGTAATGCAATAAATGCTCAAAATGATGACCGTCAACCTCAACGCATTTGGAAATGCGTGTAACGACATTCCTCTCAACAGCGAGTAGTTCGCCTTCCGTAATGTTCGCACGTGCATTGACAATGCGCTGACGCATGTTGTCATGCTTTGTCGGTGGATCACGATGGCTAATATTCTTCAACTTTCCCCACAGAAAGAAATCCGGGAACGTCAGATCCGGTGAACATGCGGGCCATGGTATGGTGCTTCGACGACCAATCCACCTGTCATGAAATATGCTATTCAATACCGCTTCAACCGCACACGAGCTATGTGCCGGACATCCATCATGTTGGAAGTACATCACTATTCTGTGACGCAGTGGAACATCTTGTAGTAACATCGGTAGAACTTCACGTAGGAAATCAGCATACATTGCACCATTTAAATTGCCATCGATAAAATGGGGGCCAATTATCCTTCCTCCCATAATGCCGCACCATCATTAGCCGCCAAGGTCGCTGATGTTCCACTTGTCGCAGCCATCGTGGTTTTTCCGTTGCCCAATAGTGCATATTATGCCGGTTTACGTTACAGCTGTTGGTGGATGGCGCTTCGCCTCTAAATAGAACGCGTACAAAAAATCTGTGATCGTCCCGTAATTTCTCTTGTGCCCAGTGGCAGAACTGTACACGACGTTCAAAGTCGTCGCCATGCAATTCCTGGTGCATAGAAATATGGTACGGGTGCAATCGATGTTGATGTAGCATTCTCAACACCGACGTTTTTGAGATTCCCGATTCTCTCGCAA
This sequence comes from Schistocerca cancellata, assembly GCF_023864275.1. Classification (NCBI taxonomy): domain Eukaryota; kingdom Metazoa; phylum Arthropoda; class Insecta; order Orthoptera; family Acrididae; genus Schistocerca; species Schistocerca cancellata. The sequence continues at coordinate 487,489,655 of NC_064628.1, forward strand.
TTTGTCTGCTACCGATGTGCGGATTAGCCGCAACAGCAGTTAAAGCACCTACTTGGGCATCATCATTTGTTGCAGATCGTGGTTGACGTTTCACATGTGGCTGAACACTTCCTGTTCCCTTAAATAACGTAACTGTCCGGCGAAATATCCGGACACTTGGATGACGTCGTCCAGGATACCGAGCAGCATACATAGCATACGCCCGTTGGGCATTTTGATCACAATAGCCATACATCAACACTATATCGAGCTTTTCCGTAATTGGTAAACGGTCCATTTTAACACGGGTAATGTATTACGAAGCAAATACCGGAATGTTACGTGATGCCACGTACTGATAAGTTTGTGACTGTGTTGGAGGCAACCCGGTCAGGGTGAATGCCTTAGACACACTGCCCAGCGAGTGCAGCAAGGTGGAGTTTCCTTGCTGTTTTGTTGTTGCATTATTTGGGGCCGACGTATGCCGCTGGTGGTCATAGAAGGCGCTGTAGTGGCTGTACAATACCTGAATGTCGTCCTCCGACCATAGTGCAACCATATCGACAGCATATTGGCGAGGCATTCAGCTTCATAGACGACAATTGGCGCCCCCATCGTGCATGGCCAAACTAAAACATTCATATTTCTTTACGTACTACACGAATATGTAATAAAAATGGGTGTTCGTATTTAAAAAAACGCAGTTGATATCTGTTTGACCTATGGCAGCGCCATGTAACGGGCCAACCATAGCGCCATCTGGTTTCCCCCTTCAAGCTAGACGAGTTTCGTTCTTTGTAGTTCTTTCGTTTGATGCTTATTTCGTGAGATATTTGGCCCGGTCACTATAAATAGACCACCCTGTATAGCAGAACTCCTTCCTGATGCTGCTGTTTTTTCCGTCAGTGTACTTATTTTTGTGTTACCTACCTCCTATGTTAATTTAGGCGAATAGTTTCGGAACGCTCTGTATGTGATGAAAGCCACGGTCTTCAATCATGTCCTTATCTGGCAAATTGTTTTGCCGTGCTTTTATCGCAGACTCCGTATTTTCAGCGAATTCGGGACCAGTTGCTACGCTTATCGTCACTTCCTTTGTTTAAATGATATAAATGTACCGTTAAGCATTTCCTGAGCTTACACTTGTCTCATCCGGGAGACCAGTGCGCACCGCCTCTCTCCTTTACATTACATTAGACTAATCCGTCACTAATGACCTCACTGTTGACGGCACGTCAGATTCAAGTAGAGGAAGTCTCATTCATCACGATGTGTCATACACAGTGTAGGCACCCAGATGAGATTGCAAAGAGAGCGTCTGCCTATTGTGAACCTGTCAGTAAAGGAAACGAATCTTCGGCGTCATAACGGCTGATGGTCCTTATAACGCTGACACCCGACGGAGCGCTCGCCCGCTGCCCATAAAAGGGGAGAGTGGAGCAGGTGGAAGGTTGCGCGCAGCGGCCAGTAGCTGGCATTAGCCGCGTCCGCGCTGCCTTGTAGTCGCACATACGTGCTCCCATTCTCCGCTGCTCGTCTTCATCCTTTGCGCAATCGCCGCCGCCTTACTAAAGCGGGGCAGCGCCCGCGTTCACCACGAGGCGTGCAACCTGCAAAGTGAAGCACGTCGCGGAACTGTTTTTCATTTCACTTTACCGGCAGTGCTACCAGCTGTTACATGCTTTATTATCGCGGTCCGTCACGTTTCTCGTTGGTAATTCTACTTCGAAGAGAGGAAATGTTGGTCAATCGTTAATCGATTTTGCCACTTAGCCTTACTTTCGAAATAAACCCGACTGATCACAGTTTTATTGGACTACTAGCTAACAAACCCGGCTTTGACCAGGCATTAATTTTGCAAGTTTTCTATTAGAAACGAAAACAAAAAAGAAATATGTTTGCAGTGCAAAATAAAAAAAATTCGTTTCCATGTACAAACATCAAAACAAGTTTTCCATCACCTCGGTTCCGAGAGTTTCAGAACATGTGCGGAAAATTGAAATAGATATCAACATAGACATCATTTCCGCCGTTTTATTGCCTATGAAAACCACGCATTGCATTTTGTACCACCATACGGCGAGACCTTCAGAGATGGTGATCCAGACTGCTGTAGACACAGGTATCTCTAATACCCAGCAGCAAGTCCTCTTGAATACCCATATTCATCGTGGCATACAATCCACAAGTTCATCAAGGCACTGTTGATCCACTCCTTCAAATGGTTCAAATGGCTCTGAGCACTATGGGACTTAACATCTATGGTCATCAGTCCCCTAGAACTTAGAACTACTTAAACCTAACTAACCTAAGGACAGCACACAACACCCAGTCATCACGAGGCAGAGAAAATCCCTGACCCCGCCGGGAATCGAACCCGGGACCCCGGGCGTGGGAAGCGTGAACGCTACCGCACGACCACGAGCTGCGGACACCCCACTCCTCAACGTCGATTCGGCGTAGATCCCTCAGAGTGGCTGGTGGGTCACGTCGTCCATAAACAGCCTTTTTCAATCCATCCATGGCATTTTCGATGGGGTTCATGTCTGGAGAACATGCTGGGCACTCTAGTCGAGCGATGTCATTATCCCGAAAGAAATCATTCACAACATATGCACGATGGGGGCGTCAATTGTCGTCTATGAAGCTGAATGCCTCGTCAATATGCTGCCGATATGGTTGCACTATCGGTCGGAGAATGGTATTCACGTATCGTACAGCCGCTACAGCGCCTTCCATGACCTCCAGCGGCATACGTCGGCCCCACATAATGCAACACAAAAACAGCAAGGAAACTCCACCTTGCTGCACTCGCTGGGCGGTGTGCCTAAGGCATTCACCCTGACCATGTTGTGCCGGCCGAAGTGGCCGTGCGGTTAAAGGCGCTGCAGTCTGGAACCGCAAGACCGCTACGGTCGCAGGTTCGAATCCTGCCTCGGGCATGGATGTTTGTGATGTCCTTAGGTTAGTTAGGTTTAACTAGTTCTAAGTTCTAGGGGACTAATGACCTCAGCAGTTGAGTCCCATAGTGCTCAGAGCCATTTGAACCATTTGACCATGTTGCCTACAAACACGTCTACAACGATTGTCTGCTTCAAGGCATATCCGACACTCATTGGTGAAAAGAACGTGATGTCAATCCTGAGCGGTTCATTCGGCATGTTGTTGGGCCCATCTGTATCGCGATGAATGATCTCGTGGTCGCTATGGACTTCGGGAGTGGAGCTGTACATCACGCAGCCGGCCGTTGTGGCCGAGCGGTTCTAGTCGCTTCAGTCTGGAACCGCGCTGCTGCTACTGTCGCAGGCTCGAATCCTGCTTCGGGGAATGGACGTGAGTGATGTCCTTAGGTGATTTAGGTTTAAGAAGTTCTAAGTCTAGGAGACTGATGACTCAGATGTTAAGTCCCATAGTGCTTGGAGCCATTTGAATTTTGCCCATCACGCAGCCTAATGCGCACAGTTTGAGTAGTAACACGACGTCCTGTGGCTGCTCGAAAAGCATTATTCAACATGGTGGCGTTGCTGTCAGGGTTCCTCCGAGCCATAATCCACTGCAATAGTAGCTCTTGGGCGGCCTGAGCGAGGCATGTCATCGACAGTTCCTGTCTCTCTGTATCTCCTCCATGCCCGAATAACATCGCTTTGGTTCACTCCGAGACGCCTGGACACTTCCCTTGTTGAGAGCCCTTCCTGGCATAAAGTAATAATGCGGACGCGATCGAACCGCGGTATTGAACGTCTAGGCATGGTTGAACTACAGACAACCCGAGCCGTGTACCTCCTTCCTGGTGGAATTACTGGAACTGATCGGCTGTCGGACCCCCTCCGTCTAATAGGCGCTGCACATGCATGGTTGTTAACATCTTTGTGCGGGTTTAGTGACATCTCTGAACAGTCAAAGGGACTGTGACTGTGATACAATAACCACAGTGAACGTCTGTCCTCAGGAGTTCTGGGAACTGGGGTGATGCAAAACTTTTTTGATGTGTTAGAGAAAACACCTAGAAATTATGAAATAGTCATAGAAAGAGCCCGGTAAGTTTCTGTACACTGAGCGCAGCTATTTCTGGTTTCTACAACGCAGTTTTGTAAACTACTCTACCTGCCAGGGATTTACTTAAGTGGAATCGACTGTAGGACTGCCTTAGTACTAAAGAATAAATGTATTAAACCCTTAGAACTTAATGCGTAATGCGGTATTTTTCACACATCTCAGTGCTTCTAATGGTTCTAATGGTTCCGAGCACTATGGGACTGAACTTCTGAGGTCATCAGTCCTCTAGAACTTAGAACTACTTAAACCTAACTAACCTAAGGACATCACACACATCCATGCCCGAGGCAGGATTCGAACCTGCGACCGTAGCGGTAGCGCGGTACCACACTGTAGCGACTAGAACCGCTCGGCCACTCTGGACGGCTCTCAGTGCTTATGACGTCATATGTCTACAAGTATGTGTCGTGCAGTGATATGTTTGAGGAGGTACATTCAGCGGCATATGTGGGTAATGTCTGCGACATAAGTTGCAAATAGAGGTAGTAGCAAAGATGTAACACACTGAAGAGCCAAAGAAACTGATACACCTGCCTAATATCGCAGGGCACCCGCGAGCACGCAGAAGTGCCGGAATACGACATGGCACGGACTTGACTAATGCTGGAGTATATACTTATATGGATATGGTGTCTGTTCTTTCGGACATGTCCGAAGGCAGTACGAACCCAACTACTACAATCTACAAAAGCATGTGGAGAAAATAAGATTACGTTCGACATACAGTGGTAGTTGCTGTAAAATTTAAGCAGGAACGACTAACGAATTTCTGTGTAGATTATTTATGTTCCAAAACAGAATGGTAAGCGGATCTCTGCTACTTACAGAAGTTTCTCCAACAGTCTTCAACAAATATGTGTAACTAAAAAGACCATCCGATGAATTATGAGGTCTGTTACATTTCCGTGTGTTCGAATGAATAAAGAAATAATACACAGCCACGGCGGTAAATAGTGAAATGGCGGTTTGGGGCCCGGATGCACTATCCCGACACAATATTTGCTGAAAGAGCATTAAATCACGAAGTTTTAATTTATTCGTGTTTCGGATAACTTGAAACCAGAAACTTATTTAGCTTTGCCTGGCGATAAAATGTACCAAACTTTTGCGTACGAACTTCTTATCTGGGAGCTTCCGAATACTGACATATGTAGCATAAAAATACGTACTAAAGGTACAGTTAAGCCTTTGAATCACGTCCGAAAATTAATTGCACATGTTGTTAAATTAATGAAATAATTTGGCAGGAGCGCGCCATATTTGACGAACTAGGCCGTGAAGGAGTCTCAGTGCAGTAATTTTCGAAAAAAAGTGTGTAGCCAGCGACTGCTAGCACGTTGTAGGACGAGCCAAATCGGCTGCGCAGCTCGCCTCGACGGTTACGGATTACACAGTAACGCTTCAGTCCTCGCTGTCTTCAGTTTGGAACATCACTTTCGTCTCGACTGAAACAAAAAACCGTTCTACTGCACATTCCCAGAATTGCCTCAGCTAGATTAAGTGTATCATTCTGGTTTCCTACACTGACCTAACGTTTGCGTTCCACTTGCTACGACTTCGTAGTACAGGGTGGCTATGATTAAACTTTCGCTACTTGAGCCTGTGTGGACGGAAAAAAATTTACCTTGTGGTACCCAGATTTATAAGACTGATGTTCAGAGTGCACGCCGTACGATTTTCTTTGTTAGGTGTCTTAGTCTCATCATTTTCCGTTAGACGCCGGTACTGGTACGGCGACGGTCAAATGGTTCAAATGGCTCTGAGCACTATCGGACTCAACATCTGAGGTCATCAGTCCCCTAGACTTAGAACTACTTAAACCGAAAGGCATCACACACATCCATGCCCGAGGCAGGATTCGAACCTGCGACCGTAGCAGCAGCGCGGTTCCGAACTAGAGCGCCTAGAACCGCACGACCACCGCGGCCGGCACGGCGACGTAGGGTTCAAATACGAGGAACAGTGTGCATTACAGTTGCAGGCCGTAAACATGGGTCTGGCCGAGGTGGGCAGAGCTTTACTCGTAAAACTGTTTTATCAAAACAACAGAAATAATGTTGCTACTCTTTGCGAGCATCGACGCATTAAAAGAATACGAAGAGGTTTCCTTTCCACAGCGGAGTTAAAGATCACGATTCGGAAGTTAAAGTGCCTCCAAGGAGAGGCCGACGGTTAGTTGCTCTCACAAATGGCTGAAGATACTACTGCTGCCGTGGCTGAGAATGCTGGCCGCAATGTGTGATCTTTAAGCAGTACACAAGCTGTGTCACGAGAATGGAACATTCATTCCGTGGTCCGCAGTTCGAAATGTTATGCGAACAGTTGTGAAATAGTCTGGCTAGCGCGGTTGCAGGCTATCGAGAGTGCATACGGTTGTCACATTGAGCAACGTTTGTGACCTTGAACGTAAACATGGTACACAATTAACATAGCTTACCCCCTCATGTGAAGATTAAAATCTTTTCCTTTCAATTGTTTATTCGTTAATTCTCTTTGGCATGTCCTTACAAGGGTTTTCACAGGGTTTCATTGCCTAAGGTCAGTCGTTTTCTATGGAGGCCCTCTCGGGTAGTGAAACTCTTGTTCAAATGGTTCAAGTGGCTCTGAGCTCTATAGGACTTAATATCTGTGGTCATCAGTCCCCTAGAAGTTAGAACTACTTAAACCTAACCAACCTAAGGACATCACATATATCCATGCCCGAGGCAGGATTCGAACCTGCGACCGTGGCGCTCACGCGGTTCCAGACTGAAGCGCCTAGAACCGCACGGCCACACCGGCCGGCGAAACTCTTGTTACAGCCTCCTTGTACCTTATCTAGTCAATTGTACGATCTCACAGGCTTCAGAAGCTTACAGTGAATCTTGTAATTACATGCTGCCGGGCTGTTTATCTCTGTCCTTATGTGCATATATTTTTCTCCGATGCGATGTATTTGTATTTCCTTCTTATTGTATTTATGATAAAAAAGGATCTGCCATTTAGTAAAAGTGCGAATAACATCTAAATAGTTCTCGACTCATAAATGGTCTCGTGTACCCACAACTGAAGTCTTATTACGCTTTCTAAGGCAGAGGCATTGTTATTTTAGTATTCTGTGTGTAGTTCTGCCGCCGCATCTTGGATCAGCAATGGGGCATTTCCATTTTACAATTTGTTTCTATCTTGAAATCATGATGATGTTGCAAATATTAGGTGGCTAACTATAAATGTAAAGCGATTGTATAGTGTATGTATTGCAGTATCAATTTGTTTTGTTACATATTTCTTAGTTTTGAAGCGCATCGTCAGACTAACAGTTGACGTATGACGATTGCGTTGTAAGCCAAAAACTAGCTAAAAAATCAAATTATTACTATAGAATATAAGCAGATAGTCGCTTTTCACTTATAATTATGAAGTAGTTCTAATAAGAATCGACGGAAGAATCTATTAGTTTTTGATGGGCGTGTCAGTTGCGTGTAGTGCTGATATGATTTTGTATGTCTTGAAGAGTGTCTAAAAGTCTACTGTTTTGATGTATTGACGAATAAAACTTTTGAGCATTTGGAGGCAAATTGAAGTGTGCTGTGATAGCGCCAGTAAAATGAAGAAAGCATTTTACACTACAGTGGCTGTCTTAGTAACTGTTGAGATTCTTAACGGAAACAAAGGTGTAATCACCACATCAAACATTGCTGTGTACTTTATCCACTCTATTATCCTTTCACCTTTGCAGGCTCGAGAGAATGACATTTTCTCCTTGCGGCCGTAACTGTTGACTCTAGTTCTACACTCTTTATATTTTTTGTTGCCTTTCACACGTAATGGAAACTGGTTGCGGTAAAAAGTGTGTCGATTCTACGCCATCTCATAAGACGTCTGAAAAACTGAGGAGCACCGCCTGCGTCATTAAGTCACCTTGATGGACCAGTAGCAATTTGCCGTAGGCACACGCTTCATTAGCTGGCGTCTCGTATCGAAATTATGCTATATAAATTTCGTTCACGTTCTTTATTTTGTCTGGGGGCCTGTCTTTAACGAGACCCCGCGTGAAGTTGTCAACACGGCTACGGACGAGAGGAGAAAACGAGTGAGCTGCGAACAGAATCACTTAATAAAGTCCCGTTTTTGTTTGTTATAGCTACATTAATTCAGGCCTCTCGGGGATGATAGATGAAAGACAGGCGCCGGCGGGCTGGGAGATGGAGGAGGCGGACGCCGACCGAAGCAGGAAGCGAACCACTGACCCCGGCCACGTAATTGCCGCCGCTCCTCCTGGGAGCGCTTAATTTACGGCGACAGGCAAGTGCCACCAAGGGCCCGGCAGCAGAACAAAGAGCGGAAAAAGGAGCAGCTGGGATGGCGCCGCGCATCCACATTCCACGGTGCCGCCTCCTTTGCGCAGGGCGTTTTTGCGCCTGCAAGCGCAAGTGTCAACTCCAATTTAATATAGTGCGGGCAGGGTGACAGGAGCTCACAAAAAGTGGAAAATGACTTTCTAATTACGCTTACCTAATGACGAAATTACGTCGATTAATGAGATAGTTATTACGTCTGAATAAGGAGTGATGCTCTGCAATATTAGCTGCAAAAACAACTCAACTAACATTCCTGATACCCATCGCTTTTTCAGAGTTTCCCTTTTTTATTTCCTCTAATGTTTTGTTGCGTAACCAAACTTTTACTGGGTCCCTGTTATCCTTTTAATATCTCGACATAGGCTGGAATAAACGAAAACTTCTGAAACTCCAACAGAACTACAAAAATATACCAAAGCATTTATTGGCTGAAATTGAGTCAAGTTACCAGCGATTAAATATTACGAGCCATAAATAGCGTTCTCCCCTATAGGCACGTGTTAGGGCGCCAACATCTACATCGATATGCTGCAAGCCGTCTTTCAAAATATGTCAGAAGTTCTTCTGGTGCCTCTGCGATTTTTTCCCTCTCCTAAATCCATGCATGATACAAAAATATATGAATGTACACTAAGGTGTCGAAAGTGTTGGGATAGCGATATGCACATATACAGATGGCTGTAGTATCGCGTACACAAGGTATAAAAGAGCGATACATTGGTCGACCTGTCGTTTGTACTCAGATGGTTCATGTGAAAAGGCTTCAGAGTGATAACAGCTGCAAGACGACAATTAACAGAATTTGAACGCAAGCGTCATTCCATTTCGGAAATCGCAGTGGCCGACGGCCGACGGCCTTCGCTTAACGACCGAGAGCAGCGGTGTTTACGTAGAGTTGTCAGTGCTAACAGACAAGCAACACTGCATGAAATAACCGCGGAAATAAATGTAGGACGTTCAGCGAACGCATCTGTTAGGACTTGGGAGCGAAATATGGCGTTAATGGGCTATGGAAGCAGACGACCGACTCGAGTGCCCCTTGGCTAACAACACGACATCGCCGGCAGCGCCTCTCCTGTGCTCGTGAAGATATCCGTTGGACCCTAGACGACCGGTAAATCGCGAGGTGGTGAGAACGAGTCCCGATTTCAGTTGGTAAGAGCTGATGGTAGGTTCTGAGTGTGGTGTAGACGTGGAATGGGCTGGGTTCTCTAGTCCAGCTGAACCGATCATTGACTAGAAATTGTTATGTTCGGCTTCTTGGTCCCAAACAGCTATGTGATCTTTATGCATGACAGTGCTCCATGTCACCAGGTCACAGCTGTTCGCAGTTGGATCGAAGAATATTCTGGACAGTTCAAGCGAACGATTTGAACACCCATATCGGCTGGCATGAACCCTAACGAACATTTACGGGACATAATCTGTATATGTGGATATCGCTATCCCAACACTTTCGACACCTTAGTGTGCATTCATATATCTTTGTAGCATGCATGGATTTAGGAGAGGGAAGAAATCGTGAGATCAGTTCGTGCACAAAATGCTGTACCGGCAACACTTTCACAGTTATTAACGGCTATAGAGGCAGCATGGCTCAGTATTTCTGCACGGGACTTCCAACGACTTGTTGACCCCATGCTACGTCGAGTTGTAACACAGGACGAAAGGAGATACGACACGACGTTGTTAGTTATCCCATGAGTTTTGTCACCTCATTGTATGTCTGAATGTTCCACATCTCCTCTTAAAACCACTGGACGGTTTCAACCGAGCTTGATATACTCAACGTTTACTGTCAGGCAACAATCGCTATGGTGGTAAGAACCACCTGTCTATCATAGTTAACACTTTCGAGACGGACCCGTTCTAACTCGTGCTCTGGCCCATAGTCATAGAGGTTATGTGTCCAGAACTATGTGTCGTACAATGATATTATTTTGTACGATCATTCACTAGCGTATGTGGCTACTGCATACAAAATTTGGTGCGAATAGATTTAGTAGTAAATAAGTAGTAAATTAAAACGTCGTGCCTGTGAGACTCGGCTCCGTCTCGAAAGAGTTAAGGAGATACGACGTCATAAACAATGAGATGCGTGAATAACTGCAGCATTTATTACTTCTAACTCTATTCGCAACACATTTCGCAGACAGTATTCACATATGCTACTGAATGGTCTACACAAATATGTAATTGTACGAGGTATAGTTCAAGAGATATGACGTCATAAACACTAAGATTCGAGAAAAAATGGCGAATCATGCGTGATGTTTCAACACATTTATCCTTTAGAAATAAGACGCTTCTAGATTCGAGTCAGGTTAAGGAAATGACTGACATCTGGCAACGCTTTTGACAGCTTTCACTGCGAGGTGCAGAAGGCTATAGGAGAAAACGATAGCCGTCTACACAAGTATGTAAAGGCGTTGCCGTAGAGACGTTTATAAAATCGCCTTGTAGACGCGCGAAGCAGCTGTGCTCAGCAAACAAACTGTCCGGGATCTCTGTATGCCTGTTCCATAATTTGGTTGGTGGATTTGGGGAGAGGACCGAACAGCGAGGTCATCGGTCCCATCAGATTAGGGAAGGACGGGGAAGGAAGTCAGCCGTGCCCTTTCAAAGGAACCATCGCGGCATTTGCCTGAAGGGATTTATGGAAATCACGGAAAACCTAAATCAGGATTGGCGTCGTCCTCCCGAATGAGATTCCAGCGTGCTAACTCCTGCGCCACCCCGCTCGATCTCATTATTTCAAAGGTGTTTCCATGAATTCAGGGAAATGAAAGTTTTTCTATGTTACGCTACAAACACAGATAGCTTTCTGCTTTCGTTTCTAATAGAAAACTGGCAAAATTGAAACCTGGGCAATAACGGGATTGTCAGCTAGTACAACAATAGATATCAAAACTGGTTCGAAGGTATCTGAGATCCAAGTAAACCTGGACATTAGACGAGAGTGTATTCTGTCGCTAGTGCTTTCCAATAAGGTGTTGCCGACCTCTTCAAAAATTCATCTGGTGTAAAAATATCGTACAAAACCCAGATAGACGCTTCTGGAGTGAAGCCGGTGTTCAGGAGCTCCGTGTACCGTGATTAGAATAATATTTGAAGAACTTTACTGAGAAGACAAAAGTAGCGGTGTCGAACATGTAAGGCCAAATTTTCTCCGTTAACTTGCCTCTTAAAATTCTGATAAAATCTCGTTCCCATCACACTGTGTCGCGAAAATGGCGGAGTTTGCACATTTCTTCCCAGATGACGACATCTGATTGGATAGATTACGTTATGATATTACCGTGATACCGAATTCAAGTAGCGTCCTCAGCTTCCGTAGATAAAGTTTGTGATCGTTGTCTAGCCTAACTTGCAGCCTCACCACTTAAATCACTGCGTAAGCATCGTACAAAGAATCGACGATGCAAAGTTCTCCAAAGTAATTTCAAACGATGACTCTACAGGGAAAGAAACGGTGGACGAGCAAGAGTCGGATGAGACATTAGGAACTGCTACAGTCTTAATACTTGGCAAGGGATGAAGAATAACAACACTCTTTAGACAGGAAAAATGTAAACCATGATTTTTAAATAAGAAAAAAATTGCGTTTTGGTTATAAGATGTGAGGAAGTGAGATTTAATATTTTCGCGTTATATCAGAAACACGTTTCAGAAACGTTTATTTTGAGGACCTCTGACAATACTGACTGTCTACTTCGTGTTTGATTATAAATATTAGTGATGATTCAGATCGCTTCTCGGTAAACATGTTTATCTTCATCATGTGTTATTTTCTTCCAAGGTAGCGGAATTCCTTTCCCTCGTCTACTTCGTAGGATACTGATTTTAATGTAAACCTTGTCAACAACCTTTTCCACTAATCCCGTTACTTTCGCTTTTCTTCTGTTTACTCTCGATCGCTAGTGTGTGCTCATTATTCCGTACATTCCATTCAGCAGGTCCTGTAATGCTTTCACTGTTCTTGAGGACAGCAATGACATTAGCGAATATTACCATTTAAATCCTCCCATTCTTAATGTTAATCCCAATCCTGAAAGCTATTTTATCACCGTAAGTGCTTCTTCGATGTACAGAATGAACAGCAGAGGCGAAAGACTACATCTCTGTTGTCCTATACCCTTTCTAATCAGACCACTTTTTTCACTCTTGGTTCTGGTACATATTGTGTACGAGTCTTACCCTTATTTCCCTAAAGCCCATAGCTAATTTCCTGAGAATTTCGAAAATCTTGCATCCTTTATATCGTATAAAGTTTCTCCTAGCTCGAGAATTCCGATGAACGTGTCTTGATTTTTCATAAGCCTTACTTTCTTTAGGAAGCTCAACGTCAAAACTGTCTCTCTGGCTCCTTTACCTTTCCTAAAGGCAAATTAATAGTAACCCAATAGATCCTCAGTTTTCTTTTTCATTCCTCTGTATATTATTACTGTTGGTAACATGGATAGATGAGATGTTAGACAGATTGTGCAATGGTTCTCACATTTATTCTCCTTCTAACGCGTCATCAGTGTTTTCCTTCCCCTCGTAGAGGCCTTCTGTGCACTCCCTCGACCTACCATCTCTCTCCTTTGCGTTTAATAATTTAATACCCTTTTCAAGTTTACGCTGACAGCCTTGCTGTTCATTTCACCGAAAGTTATTCTGACTTTTCTGTAAACTGATTCTGCATTTCCTATCACGGTTTTTTTGTTTTCAATTTCGTCGCACTTTTATACAACGATTTCGCCTTAGCTTCAATTCACTTCCTATTTATTTCATTGCTAAGTTACTTATGTTGGTGTATTCCTGTCTTTTGCTGAGCATATTAGTACTCTCTTCATTCGGCCATCAGTTGAAGTGTATCTTTTTCATTCTTCTTCAACAGTTTTGCGTGCTGTAGTACTCATTAAGCAGCATCTGCAGCCTTAGGCAACTTTAAAGGCCAGTACTTCAGTATGCTACTTCTTCCAACATTAATTGCACCAGACGGTGCTCTCACATTTCAATTTATTCTTCGTCATTATTAAATTAAGCTCTGTGTCTATACGTGATCATGAGTCCTCCTTACAATCCAATATCTTTGTTTCGGAATTTCGACCATGAAGTAATTCAGCGGAATCTCTCGGTGTCTCCGGGAATTTTCCGAGTATAACTTTACCTCTTTTGAAAAGTGTATCCGCAATTACTAACTGAAAAATATTGGAGAACTCAGATATTCTTTCTTCTCTCTCATTACTAGTACCGCCTGCCACCGTAGCTAAGTGAGAGTGAAAGGTGGGGGGGGGGGGGGGGGGGGGTCGAGGGGAAACAACAAAAAAAGTCCGTTCTGTGTCAGTTTTTTATTTTCGTTTCGTGACGTTTTTATATGTCATTTGCTGCATAGCACTGTTTATGTCTAAAATATTGGAAGTAGTCAACTGCTTGCTATTAGTGTGGGAGGTAAAGCGCGTAGTTTCGTAGCTCAGAAACATGGAAAGAAAACTGAGCAGCCTGGCTTAATGCCAGAGGTCCTCGATCTATTCCCGGCTTTGTTGGAGATTTTCTCCTCTCGGGGACTGGCTATTGTGTTGATTTGATCATCGTTTCATCATCAACATGCAAGTGGTCAAATAAAAAGACTTGCATCGGACTACTGATTCCCTGAAAGAGAGCTTCGGCCAACAATGCCGTATGCACTTCCGTTCCTACTATCGAACCTATATTCTTGTGTTACACTAATTCTGTTTCCTTCCCCTACAACACCATTCTAGTCCCTCGTAACCGTTGGATTATTATCTTCATTTACTTACTGAGTTACCGTTCAGTCATCTAATATGCTCTCCGTATGTTTATTTCTTGTCTGTGACGTCAGCATTAAGCCTTAATTACTGTTGTGGCGTTGATTGGGCTTTGATTCTGATGAGAATAATATTATCACGTCATTGTTCAGAATCAATTATCCTCGGACCCGCCTTTCTAATCATAGCGAATCGTCTCCTGTTAGACTTTTTGTGCTGCTGTTCATATTGGACCTTTATTCATCTGACTAGAAATCTTTATCTTCTTTCCAGTCCACTTCAGTGACCCACAATATATGGAGTTTGATGCTTAGCATTTCCCTCTTCAGATTTTATAACTCCCCTGCTATTTTCAGACTCTGAGATTCCAGACCCGTAGAATGTTACCCATTCGGAAGTTACTCAGTCTTCCTCTCATGGATACCTCCCTGTTGACAGTCCCGATCAGACAGACCGTGTAGTCCCAGACATCACCGCTCCGTCGATGTGCATATTTGCTTTACTCAGATTCCCCATATTCTGACTCAAAGTACTTGACGTGACAGTATACAGGGTGAAAAGTATTTAAACCGACAAACTCTGGGAGGTTGCAGGGGACATCAAAACAAATATTTTTCCCTAATGTCATTTTTTCCTGTGAGGATTATTTAAACCGGTGGAGGGCGTATTACGCTCTTCAGTTGTAGGCAACTGCTGTCCACCGATGTAGTAGTGCATTGTCTCTGTTTACTAATGGAGCGATACACCTGGAGTGAGTACACTGATATGGTTGGTGCGTACTGCGTAGCGCACCACAACGGACGAGCTGCACAGCGGGTTTTTCAACAACAATATCCTAATCGCCGTATCCCGGATCATACGACCTTTGCTGCTGTGTACCAACGTCTGCTTGAGACTGGGTCATTTAGCAGATTACCTGGACAGGGACACCGTCGCACGGTAAGAACGCTGCAATTCGAGGAAGCTGTCTCGCAGCATGTGGAGCGGGATCTTTCAATCAGCACTCTTGAAATTGTACGTAACATGGGGACGAATCAGACGAATGTTAGAACAGTCCTTCGAGAGCAATTGTTACGTCCATTTCACTTACAGTGTGTCCACAACCTGGAACCAGTTGATTATCCTCCCAGAGCACAGTTCGTCTACCGGTTTAAATACTCCTCATAGGAAAAAATGACATTAGGGGAAAATATTTGGTTTGATGCCCCCTACAACCTCCCAGAGTTTGTCGGTTTAAATAATTTTCACCCTGTATATTCTCCACAGCCGACCGAACGCCATATTTGCCCTCTCGTGCGCTAGTCGTGTGGGACTGTTAAGTACCTACATGGCGTTAAGTATGGATCTCTTGAACCCATCGAAACCATACTTGCATGACACTCTCGACCAGAGCGAGCAGCAATATCGCGGAACGATAAACAACAGTACGAATAGGCCATGATCTTGCCGCTCTCGAATGTCGACACGTGCTAGTAGAAGTTTCCCCTCCTCACTCGACGTATAGCTCCATCTTTCTACAAACGAACAAATGGAAATGTGATTTCTCAGTGAGATCAATGTTTAATCTTTCCTTACATACAGAATGCTCAGAAGGTTACTCTCATTCACTTTGTACGGTAGTGTACTTTGCATGGCAGCTTCATGGTCTTGCAGTTAAATGTTGCAACGAATGTGAACACTGGGGAATTGCACAGCAGTGTTAACCGAGCTCCTCGTCACGGACGGACAGTTGTCTGGCGGACTGATACGACGAGTGCACGGCCGCTCTTCCGGCCGCCCGTGACCCAGGCCAGGCCAGGCCGGGCCGGCTGCTAGAAAGTGAGGCGACGCGACGCGCGCCCCGCTGGGAGAAACCGCCGGCCGCCGCTCCGGATGGCCGCCCCCGCATTGTTGTGATAATGGCCAGAGGTTAGGCGCCGCTCTGGTTGCAGGCAGCACCCTGCCGTCGACCGCCGCTTCTCGCCGCTGGCGCCCGGTTTCACTCTCAGCGTCGTGTGCCGTGTGTAGGAGAGCGGAGCGGCGAAAACGTCGCCGTGTCGCTTATTTCCTTCACCGTTTCGTCACTACCGTTTGTGAAACCTTCAGGAACCGAACATTACGTTATCACCTCATGTCACAGAAGTCACAATATCGATAGCAAGCGTTTTTGAGCATAATTGTGTGCATTGTACTGCTCAGTTATATTCCACGGAAATAGTTCCATGTTTTAAAAAGTGAATGAATTCTTACTATTATTACAGTCCAACGACAACAGATTCTCTGTAATGCCCGTTACTCCCGCTTTTGCCTTAAGAAATATTTTTTGACTATATGTTAGGATTTCGTACCTTTTTTGGCATTTTGTTGCAGGTTGTTGATAAGAGATAGTTCTTTACTTAAATTCCCTGTGACGTCAACGCACTCCTCCCTCATAAATTTTCGAAGGTTGTTCAGGGAAATTTTCCGAATATTTCGCTGTAAGGTAGTGTGGTATGCAGTGGCCCGTTAACAGACTGGACAACAATGGATTGGTCGCGGTGGTGGTGTTCCATGGGTATCCTGATCACCAGTTTGACACCAGTGGTCTTCTCCTGGGGGCGTACGAGGACGGTAGTTTACGACATCGATAGTGAGCCGCTGTACAGTTATGATCACGGTGGTCGATATTTTCAACAATACTGTCAAGGAAATTGGTCTCCATTTGTTATGTACTAACTGTACATTGACAGGAGTGATTGAACAGACTGTGATGAAAGTGTACGTATTTCATATGAAGGTTGTCGTATTAATCTGTGTTTTGTGTAGTGTATTTTGATGACTGCATATTACAAGATTTTTGTAATTATGGAAGTATTGTAATGAAAACAAACATAATAGGTTGTGGAGAGTAATGACCTGTTTATTCTCTCTATTGTGATATCCGCTCCACACAATTGTATTTAATGTTATTTATTAATCCCTATAGATTTCTAAGGGCTCAAGATTCATCATCATGCACACCATAGACTTCTTGCGTGTACATCTTTTCATAATCATGGATCCTTATCACGTTTGGCTCCACCGTAATTGGCCTAAATAATGCAAAAGTTCAAAAACAGTTCTTCATACAAATACCGTACCATTGTGAACATAACAGTGGGTGAATAATTAAGACATGACTTTTTTTTAAGTTAACAAAACCATTGTTTATGACTCGTAGTGGCTGTCGTTCGCTGGACATCAGACAACTCCAGTAAGCGCGATGGAGAGCCAACATGGTCGATGATCATCGCTGGAAAGAGGAAGCCGAAGATGAAATAGCTATGAAGGCTGCACATGCACCATGGAAAGAGCAAGGGTTGGTCGATTCTTCCAAATACAAGACGACGATTCCCACCTTCTCAAAACCACTGAAGTGGTAGGTCAGCATTGTCATTTGACAGCGGTTAGGACAAAGTGATGTAGGTTTTGTGTAAACAACCAACTTAGATTCATTGAACAGTTTTTATAGCCGATTCAGATGAGTTTCATTAACTTGTGTTCAGAAACTTGTCCCATTTTATTGCCCAATTCCTCTGGTACTTAGGAAGCTATAGCATTTCTTTCTGATCAAACATGAAATTAATCCTTATTTAACCTGTCAGAGCCAGTGGTGTACATTACAGTACACTAAATTAGGTCATAAGTAAACAGCTCTCTAAAGTTCTATAGCTGAGGTACAGGGTGATAGTTATTGAACTATATGAAATAAAATCGTCATAACTTGTGAACGGTTTGTATTAGGACGTTCAAACTGCACGGTTGGCCGCGGGTCATGATGGTAATTAATACGCGCATGCATGGTTTGGCTTAGCGACGAAGCTCAAAAAATGGTTCAAATGGCTCTGAGCACTATGGGACTTAACATCTTAGGTCATCAGTCCCCTAGAACTTAGAACTACTTAAACCTAACTAACCTAAGGACATCACACAACACCCAGCCATCACAAGGCAGAGAAAATCCCTGACCCCGCCGGGAATCGAACCCGGGAACCCGGGCGTGGGAGGCGAGAACGCTACCGCACGACCACGAGATGCGGGCTTAGCGACGAAGCCCACTTTCATTTGGATGGGTTCGCCAATAAGCAAAATTGGCGCATTTAGGGGACTGATCATCCGAATTTCGCGATCGAGAAGTCTCTTCACCCTCAACGGTTGACTGTGTGGTGTGCAATCTCCAGCCACGGAATGATCGGTGCGACATTCGTTGATTTCACCGTGTTTACCGAACGGTACGTGAAGGTTTTGGAAGATGATTTTGTCCCCATTATCCAAAATGACCCTGATTTCGACAAGATGTGGTTCATGCAAGACGGAGCTCCAGCCTATCGAAGCAGGAGAGTGCTTGATGTCTTGGAGGAGCACTTTTGGTACCGCATTCTGGCTCTGGGGTACGCAGTGGCCACTGGTACGGACCTCGATTGGCTGCCATATTCTTCAGAGCTGAACACATGCGACTCCTTTTTGTGGGGCTATATTAAGGACAAGGTCATCGAAAGCATCGATGTTCCTACTTTTGAGCGGGTCATGCAGAATTTCGCTATTCGTCTGCTCCAAATAATCGCAAATGTCGGCACGCATATCGAACGTGTCATCCAAATATCTGCAGTGACGCATACATATTGAATGAAGTTTGTGCACGCCGTAGCGTGTAACTAATTTACATTTTATCATGTAGTTTAATAACTGTCACCCCGTAGTTATCTTATTAGTCGTAGAATCACGGCGAGCTTAAATTGCATTTACCTTTATACGTCAGCTGAAGTAAGAAACGACACGTAACGTAAATGAGGCATTCTGCTACAGGCCACAGAGATTCCGACGAGCGTATATGAAGAAAAAAAATATATATGTTTAATAAGACTCTACTAAGTAAAGTAAAGAGCAGCCATCTCCCAGTTTCAAGAATATATAAAAACAAGTAAGCACTATTATTTCTCACTTGGTAAACGCTGCCTTGCAATACTGTGCCCGAGAGCATGTAAACCTCTCAGTAACACCGAAAGACCGAATAATTTCATTTGTAAATGATTTCTTTTGCTACATTCCTTGGTTTTCCTAAGCTTTTTGTATTTCTTCTTTCGTCGATCAAATGAAGTACGTCTTCTTTCACTTAATTTGAATCGCACATAATCGCTCCTCGGTACTTCAGTGTCTCACTTCTCACGTATTGTTTCTTGGTGATGATTCTCTAAAATATCGGTCTGCTCATCATCATTACTAAATTGTGATATAAGTGTGCATTTGCTCCTGGTTCCCCGTTACAGAGCAATGCCTAATTTCTGACACTCTGTCTCAACATGATGTGATCCAAGTGGTATCTTCCCGGAAGTCCAGATCCTTTGCAATTATACATCCGCCTCTTGTGATCCTTGAATAATGCATTTGCTATTACCAGCTGAAGTTTATTGCAGATGTCAAGGACTCTTCTCCCCGCTCATTGTTACCATTGAGACCATAATTTCCCGCATCTCTGCCTTTTATTCCCTCCCCTACAATAGCTTTGTAATCCGTTATGATTATTTGATTATCACTCCCTTTATTTAGCGTGTAACCCGTTCATTGCCATCGTATACTGTTTCTTTCTCCTGCTATTCCTTTTGTGACGTTGACACTTGCGGGTCCTACATCAGAAGTATTGTTGTTGGTGACGGTTTGCTACTGACTTTGATGATAATAATTTAATCAATGAACTGTTTCACAGTAAAACATTCTGTGAGCTACCTTTCTATTCATAACGAATCCTTCTCTGGTTATAACATTTTCTGCTGTTGTTGATACTGCGATATATTCATGTGACTTTTTTTATAAACTGAACTTCTGCATTAGCATTTTCTGAATTTCTAGCTTCCGTACAACTTTCAGACTTTGGATATTCCAAGCTCTAGCTCGTAGAATGTTACCTTTTCGAAGATTATTCAATATTTTTCTCTTAGTCGTTTCCTTACACGGTGAGAGTATACCGATCAGAATTCAAGCAGCGGAGGATGAAGGCCGACAGTTATTATGGCAATTTGCAACACAGCTCCTTCTACTGTAGTTAGCTTCTTACTGGATGCATTTCAGCACAATAACTAAAGTTCCAATTTTGGGCTCGTTTTACCACGCGACTAGAATCGCCCACTGTGATTGAATGCGTTCCGGAGGAAGGAAAAGGAATGTTAAGGTTTAATGTTACATCGGCAAAGAGGTCACTACAGGCCAAGATCAGAACGATTCAAGGTTGTGGAAGCAGATCGGCATTGCCATATCGAAGAAGTTATCCCGGCATTTCCCTGGAGAGATTTAGGGAAATACCACCTATGTGTGAGTAGTGGTTTAATTAAATATTTTGTCTCGTTTGGAGCTGCTGTCCACGACGAGGCAAAATGACGGTAAGTTATGTTTCTACCGGATGGGAGTATAAATGTGCTTGGTATTCCTTGACGGAACACCCGAGCTGGTACTGATAACTGAACTAGATGCAGTGGCATTTGCAGTGTCAGGCGATATCGTCATCTGTTTACGGTCAATGTTTCCACCATCCAGATATATTAGTAGACGAAGATTCCGTGTTTACCTTAAGAGTTACTAGTCGAAATGATTGTGTACTCATGGTTGTGGCCTGTCTTCAGAGCAGGGAGTCTTTGGATCTTACTTCAAGTCCGAGGGTATAATTTTACTTGTTGCTTGTGGTTCATTTAGCTTGTTAGATGCTTTATACGATTCTGTATTTTCTTAACTAACAACAGCGGACCATCAGTTTGTTTATTACTTTAACTCCTCCGTTTTTTTTGCCAGTAAACTCTTCTTATGTTGACAGAGCTCGTTTAGCCTTGTGTAGATCGTCTGTCATAATGACTTCATTTGCGTATCTGCTGGACTACACAATTTTGGTTGCCCATTGGCAGCGTAACTTAAACTTCAGTTGTTGATTTAGCGGAGGGCATATTTATCTCATGGAAGGAGGTCTCCTCTCAGGTTTACCGTATTTTTCCCAGCGATTACTGTGGGTGATTGTAAACTTTCCCCGCCAAAGTATTCTACTGTTCTAACACACTACTAGCCAAATTTACTTGTTAAGCTAAAATACTGGCTGCGATTGAATTTGTTTGTTCCATTATAACATTTTGGGTCTCCCTGTCTGTCTCTAATGCCTCTATATAATGGAGTCCCGTGTACGATTCCCATCCGTGTCGGAGATTTTATCTGCTCGTGGACTGAGTGTCGTGTTGACCTCATTTTCATTTCATCATCAACATCATCGACGCGCAAGCCGCCGACGCGGCGTCAAATAAAAAGACTTGCAGAAGTCGGCTGAAGAATTCCAGTTGGCGTCTCCCGGCCAGTAACGCCATACGATCATTTAATTTTACTTGTCTAATAGCACTCAAGAAGAGCATGTATTTGAGTAGCGTCTGCAAAAGGGAATAACTTGCTGCCACATGGGACAACGTCTGCGTTGTACTTCATGTATGGTCAGTATCCGAAACATCTGGAAGACCATAGGGTAAGGTATAACGTTTGCTGTTACGAATTCAAAGCTCCAAATTGTCACTAAATGTTCCCCAGACGTTAATTTAGTTACTGCTCTTGTAAGCCTTAGTAACATTACTTTACAGTTGTGACCCATCGTACCCGACTGTCGCTACCTAGCACGTAAACACAGTAGTGCCTTTGTGCTCAGTCAACGGCTGCCGCTGCTAGACTGCACACCATTAGAATATTTTTTAATGACATTTATTTATAAATCACACATGATACTGGTGGTGTGGCTTGCGCTTTGCACTTCTCCTTGCTGTATTTGGATTGTAGACGACTGTTATTATTGCAAAGGATTGTCGACATAATGTATGTGTGGTTGAGCTGGGATCTGAACAATGTAGTGACATATTGCGTCTGGCGAGTGAAAGTGGTTGATGAGTATTGGAAAGTGTCTGAGTGGGAGATGGGAACTGACGACAGGCTTGATTAGATCAACGAATCCTATATTATAATTGCACCGAGGGTGGGTGACTACAGGAGATGGGTAGCACAGTGAGTGGTCGTCTACACTCATGATTTGTCGTAGTCCGGTGAGTCAAGGATCTTTGAATTGTGGGTCCATCATTAGATATCAGATTAACTGGAAACTGATGACTTTGTATAATGGACCCCGTCTGTGCCATAATTTGACGCTATCAGTAAATATATGAAAACTGTGGTCCAGATTTTCTTAATATACCCTGCCTCACACATTCTCTGAATCATTCCTCATCTCGGCCTTAGTGTGGCATTTTGATCATCGTATTCACAGCGTCACTCCTCCACACGCGAATCAAGAGTTGTTAGGAAGCTCTGTAGGGGTTTGTACCCCTGATATCCGCTGGGACCTATCAGCACTTGAGTGAGTCACTTCCAGCGAAAGAGACTGTGTGGTTACATCTAAAGCGCACCAACATTTGGGCGTAGTGCACTTACAGGTTAATGCATTGTGGTGGATGCTTCTCCAGTGAAAAAGCGGCTTAGAGAGATTTGCAAATGTACTCGACTAAGAATGTGATGAACTTTTCATTTCACATTGGTCCGGCTGCATACGAACAGTGTCAAGTTGACATGAATACGATGCTCCAGTGTCTCCACATCTGGAATGGGCTCTGCATACACAATGCTTTTAAGATGGCCCCACAAATATAAATCTCACGGATTTAGAGCACGCCGTGTAACTAGACCCCACGTCCGATCCATCGACCAGGGAAGACACGATTGAGATGCATCCGGACGTTAACGGCGAAATGGGCTGGAGCACTATCATGTAGCAGCCACATAGCCCTTCGAATCATAACTGGCACTTATTCCAGCAGAGGAGAAAAAGTCACCCGCATGAAACGCCGATGGTTCTGGCCTGTCAAGCGATGTGGAAGGAAGGTTAGTCCCAAAACACGGTCGCCAATTATCCTGGCCCTCACATTCCGGCTGCAGCGATGTTGATGCTTCACTCTCACCATACCACGGGACTTCTCCATACTATCCCACAGATGACTTTATGAAAGTTGAAGATACCATTCCGCAAAAAGGTGGCTTCATCTGTAAATAGGATGGATGACACAAATAGCGATACAGCAGCTGCCTGGTGAGGAATCATTGACAGTACTGCTCCCGTTGAGGAAAGTCTGTCGCTAGTAAGTCCTGCAAACGCTGTAAGTGACAAGGATAGTAACAAGTGGCATGGACAATGTTCCACCCGGTCGTCTGGCTTACCCTGTACTGGCGGACCAACTGCCTGGTACTGACAGAGCGTTCGCCTTCCACAGTTTAATCACATTTTACTCCAAGTCCGGTGTTCAAACATTTCGGGTACGGCCTTCATTATTTCCTGCTTCTTGAAACGACCCTGACTCAGAGAGACGGCGAAACACTTGCTGTGCCTGTTGTCGGTGGTGAGAGGTCTACTGACAGAACCTTGCTGCCCGCCGCTCGTTGCCATTTACCTTTCTGCAAGTAAACACAATGTCGGCAAGTTCTCGACTGGAATAGGGAACCGGTGTGTACAAACCTGTATCACATCCACTACAAGGCGAATCAGCAAGAGAAGTGAATCGAACACAACATTGCCAATTACTAAGGCACTAGAGGGCACTAGGGTATGACGCATGAGGAACGGTACCACCACCCTGTAGGAGGAAACCATGCATACTGTAACTGTGACTGCACGGTACAGCGCTTATTAGACTGCAGTCTCTGTAACAGTGTGTGACTGAATAAATGGTCTTCAACATGGAAATCATGCATATCAGGACATAAGATCATTAGACTTTTTTTGTCCCGTATTCTCTCATCGATCAATCCCTAGAGTTTGTACAAGGAGGCAAAATCACCCTGTGCACAAGGTCGTTATAGCTAGGCTCAATACCGTTTCTTCCAAATCCACCACAAACAAACGCAAAATAATTTTATTTAAAAAAGCGGATAAAGTGTCACTAGAAGCCTTCCTAAGAGACAATCTCCATTCCTTCCGAACTGACTACGCAAATGTAGACGAGATGTGGCTCACATTCAAAGATATAGTAGCAACAGCAATTGAGAGATTCATACCTCATAAGTTGGTAAGAGATGGAACTGATCCCCCAAGGTACACAAAACAGATCCGAACGCTGTTGCCAACGGAAAAAGCATGCGAAGTTCAGGAGGACGCGAAATCCCGTAGATTTGCTATAATTTGCCAGACGCGCGAAATTTGTCACGGACTTCAATGCGAGATGCCTTTAATAGGCTCCACAACGAAACATTGTCTCGAAATTTGGTAGAAAATCCGAAGAAATTCTGGTCGTATGTAAAGTACACAAGCGGCAAGACGCAGTCAATACCTTCGCTGCGCAGTGCCGATGGTACTGTTACCGACGACTGTGCCGCTAAAGCGGATTAATTGAGCGCAGTTTTCCGAAATTCCTTCACCAGGGAAGACGAATGAAATATTCCAGAATTTGAAACACGAACAGCTGCTAGCATGAGTTTCTTAGAAGTAGATACCTTAGGGGTTGCGAAGCAACTCAAATCGCTTGATACGGGCAAGTCTTCAGGTCCAAATTGTGTACCGATTAGGTTCCTTTCAGATTACGCTGATACAATAGCTCCATACTTAGCAATCATATACAACCGCTCGCTCACCGATAGATCTGTACCTGCAGATTGGAAAATTGAACAGGACGCACCAGTGTTTAAGAAGGGTAGTAGGAGTAATCCATCGAACTACAAACCTATATCATTGACGTCGGTTTGCAGTAGAGTTTTGGAGCATATACTGTATTCAAACATTATGAATCACCTCGAAGGGAACGATCTATTGATACGTAATCAGCATGGTTTCAGAAAACATCGTTCTTGTGCAACGCAGCTAGCTCTTTA
The DNA here is from genome assembly GCF_023864275.1 of Schistocerca cancellata. NCBI lineage: Eukaryota > Metazoa > Arthropoda > Insecta > Orthoptera > Acrididae > Schistocerca > Schistocerca cancellata. The sequence goes on from NC_064628.1 coordinate 487,514,664, forward strand.
TTCGCACGAAGTAATAGCCGCTATCGACAGGGGATCTCAAGTTGATTCCGTATTTCTCGATTTCCGGAAAGCTTTTGACACCGTTCCTCACAAGCGACTTCTAACCAAGCTGCGGGCCTATGGGATATCGTCTCAGTTGTGTGACTGGATTCGTGATTTCCTGTCAGGAATGTCGCAGTTCGTACTAATAGACGGCAGATCATCGAGTAAAACAGAAGTGATATCAGGTGTTCCCCAGGGAAGCGTCCTGGGACCTCTGCTGTTCCTGATCTATATAAATGACCTGGGTGGCAATCTGAGCAGTTCTCTTAGGTTGTTCGCAGATGATGCTGTAACTTACCGTCTAGTAAGGTCATCCGAAGACCAGCATCAGTTGCAAAGCGATTTAGAAAAGTTTGCTGTGTGGTGTGGCAGGTGGCAGTTGACGCTAAATAACGAAAAGGGTGAGGTGATCCACATGAGTTCCAAAAGAAATCCGTTGGAATTCGATTACTCGATAAATAGTACAATTCTCAAGGCTGTCAATTAAACTAAGTACCTGGGTGTTAAAATTACGAACAACTTCAGTTGGAAAGACCACATAGATAATATTGTGGGCAATCCGAGCCAAAGGTTGCGTTTCATTGGCAGGACACTTAGAAGATGCAACAAGTCCACTACAGAGACAGCTTACACTACACTCGTTCGTCCTCTGTTAGAATATTGCTGCGCTGTGTGGGATCCTTACCAGGTGAGATTGACGGAGGACATCGAAAGGGTGCAAAAAAGGGCAGCTCGTTTTGTAGTATCACGTAATAGGAGAGAGAGTTGGGATGGAAGTCATTAAAGCAAAGACGTTTTTCGTCGCGGCGAGATCTATTTACGAAATTTCAGTCACCAACTTTCTTTTCCGAATGCGAAAATATTTTGTTGAGCCCAACCTACATAGGTAGGAATGATCATCAAAATAAAATAAGAGAAATCAGAGCTCGAACAGAAAGGTTTAGGTGTTCGTTTTTCCCGCGCGCTGTTCAGGAGTGGAATGGTAGGGAGATAGTATGATTGTGGTTCGACGAACCCTCTGCCAAGCACTTAAATGTGAATTGCAGAGTAATCATGTAGATGTAGATGTATATCCATGACACTCGTGATACCCCTACTTTTTTGCTTAAGTGAGCTGCCCCAAGCAATTATCCTTCAATAAAATGTTATCCGTCGCTTGACATTATTTCTCTTAGGTTTGCATGATCTTATGAGAAGGTTCTCTTCCCCGAAAGTCGCCAAGGATCGGGATCCAGCAACTTTGTGTGTTCTAAATTCCTCAAAATACACCTCACAACATCCTTTATATTGGCACTGGCATGTTGGCAGTATGAGCCCACTTTGGCATGGATGTGTGCACTGAATCTGTTTGGAAGAGTGTCGGAAAGCTATTGTATACACTCAAGCAGTATGACCCATAACTGTAATAGAACGCTCTTGAAATCCTGGATACTGGCTTCCCGACGGGGTTGGGGTCCAAGATGAATGCACACAAATGCTATAGAGGACAGATCTGAGGATCATGCGAGCCACAGGAGTACCTCACCATCCTGCAAACAGTTCATAGTGCCATGTGCCATGTGTGGACGAGTTTTTTCCTGTTGCAAAATGGTTACCAGGATACTGAGGGTGGGATGCAACATAAGATATACGTGATATACCATTGTAACTCTAGATTTCCGTCAGTCACTTCCAAACCTGACGTTATGTAATAGCCGATGGCTCCGAACAACATGGCACTAAGAGGCTGCAGAACACGGGAAGACTAGGACCTCTCCCCAGGCCGCCATCTACTCGCTGACGATCGTCATCCCGGCTACTGCAGAAGCGTAATCCATCGCTGAACCAGTACGGCGGTATTTGTCAGCACTTCATGTTTCTCGTTCTTGGCACCACTCCAGATGTAGCTGTTTGTGCTGTTGACGTTAACAACAGCCTACACGTGGTACCGTAATTCCTCAGTCTGGCTGAAGCTGGTCTCTGTCCAATGGTGCGAGGTGAAACAGAATGTTTTAGGAAGTCCTTTCCCAGAAGGCAGGTGCAGATGTGAAGCGGCTGTTAAAGTGTGCTTAGTGTAGAGTACTGTGAGACTCTGTTGTGGCCGTCAGAAGTGGACGGTCGGAAGCTTCACGACGAGTATGTTTGCCATCATTTCCCTATGCAGTCCAACGTAGGATCAAGGTCACGTTCAAATGCTTCACAAACCTCGATGCTGCACGATTAGGCCAGCCGACCGAATGGAGGCCCACTTTGAAGCACTTTTCAAACTTCGTCAGGTTCTGATTACGCTGTCTCACACGAGTATGCAGTATCTCGGTAACCTACACAGTGGTCCTTGAACATGAGACGTTTTTTACGAAATTATGTAGTCTACCAGGCCTTGTAGCAGCACTAACCGTGAACAACGTAAACCTCTCTGGTGGCTGTCCTACCTCTCACAAATGGTTCAAATGACTACGGGACTTAACATCTGAGGTCATCAGTCCCCTAGACTTAGAACTACTTAAACCAAACTAACTTAAGGACATCATACACATCCATGCCCGAGGCAGGATTCGAACCTGCGACCGTAGCAGCAGCACGGTTCCAGACTGAAGCGCCTAGAATCGCTCGGCCAAAGCGGCCGGCTACCTGTCACAGAGAACTGCAACTGTAATCATTTACATACTACCTACCTAGGTTGTCTAAATATACTAAGCTACAATGCCATCCGACCGTGCCTTTCGGGAGTGTGTAAACTCACATGTTTTGCTAAATATGATAAAATTGAGATCTCTAGTTGCTGAGATCTCTAGTTAACGCAGAGTGATTTGTTACACTTGAATGTCGTTCTTCAGTATGGCATCTGTACCGTATAAATATTGACAGAGGAAAAATAGAGGTTCTTTTACTCAGGCTGAGAGTTCATTTAGTAAGCACGAATATGTATCGGAGATGATCAACCATCTCCAGTGGCATACGCTGCAAGAGCGGCGTTCTGCAACACTGTATGGCTTAGTGTTAACGTTCTGAGGGCCTACATTCTTCGAAGAGTCAATAGATACGTAGCTTTCGCTTCATTTCGCGAAAATACCATGAGAGAGATTCGAGCCCATACGGAGGCTTACCGGCAATCGCTCTTAAGCGAGTCATTCGCAACTGGATCACGAAGTGATACTGGTAGACAAAATACACCCTGCCACACACGCCGTGAGGTGGCTTGCGGAGTACAGATGTAGAAGTAGTATTTTGTCACACTGTGTATGTAACATGACTGCAAATCTACAGATGGTCATATAGACCGAAATCAGCCATCTTGTAACTGATGTTTCGCAATTCCTCAGTTGCTCCTTGTGTAATACACGAAAGCGCCAGAGAAACTGGCATAGGCATGCATTTCCAGGCATGCCAAAGAAAATGTCAGATACATGTGAACAGGCAGAATACGGCGCTGCGGTCGGCAGCGCCGCTGTAAGACAACAAGCGTCTGAGGCACTTGTTAGATCGGTTACTGCTGCTTCAGTGGCAGGTTATTAAGATTTAAGTGAGTTTGAAGACGGTGTCATAGTCGGCGCACGAGCGATGGGACACAGCATCTCCGACGTAGCAATGAACTGGTAATTTTCCCTTATGACCATTTCACGAGTGTACTGTGAATATCAGGAATCCGGTGAAATATCAAATCTCCGATATCGCTCCGGCCGGAAAAAGATCTAGCAAGAACGGGACCAACGACGACTGGAGAGAATATGTCAACGTGACAGAAGTGCAATCCTTCCGCAAACTGCTGCATATTTCAGTGCTGGGCCATCAACAAATGTCAGCGTGCGAACCATTCTACGAAACATCATCGATACGGGCTTTCGGAGCCGAAGACCCACTCGTGTACCCTTGATGACTACACGACACAAAGCTTTACGCCTCGCCTGGGCCCCTCAACACCAACATTGGACTGCTGATGACTGGAAACATGTTGCCCGGTCATTCGAGTCCCGTTTCAAATTGTATCGGGCGGATGGATGTGTACGGGTGTGGAAACAACCTCATGAATCGATGAACCGTGCATGTCGGCAGAGGACTGTTCAAGCTGGTGGAGGCTCCGTAATGGTGTGGGCGGTGTGCAGTTGGAGTGATATGAGACCCCTGATACGTCTAGATACGACTCTGACAGGTGATACGTACGTAAGCTTCCTGTCTGATCACCTGCATCCATTCATGGCCATGGTGCATTCCGAAGGACTTGGGCAATTCCAGCTGAACAATGTGACACCTCACACATCCAGAATTGCTGCAGAGCTGCTCCAGGAACACTCGTCAGAGACTAAACACTTCAGCTGGCCACCAAACTCCCCAGAAATGAACATTGTTGAACATATCTAGGATGCCATGAAACCTGCTGTTCAGAAGAGATCTCCACACCCTCGTATTCTTATGGATTTATGGACAGCCTTGCGTGACATTTGTCGAGTCCATGTCATATCGTGTTGCGGTACTTGTGCGTGCTCGCGGGGGCCTTACACGATGTTAGGCAGGTGTACCAGTTTTTTTGGCTCTCAGTGTAGATCAGTTTGTGAACAGTACAGATCTGAGGATGGTCGTGTACCCGTCATTTTAATGCTGACCATCAGCGGTGACACCAGTTGTATTGTTACAAAGCATTAATGACGATATGGTATTCCAGTTTAAGCATTTAAAAAACAGATACAAAACGAGTACTTTAAAAAGCTCTGTAACTGAATTTATTCGTATAGAGACTTGACTACCTTAATGTTGAAAAATAGAATGAAGTATTGTGCACAAACTGAATCCTGCTTTCTTCATTTTAAGGCCGAAAATGGTGGCCTAGCGGTCCTAGGCGCTTCAGTTCGGAACCGCGAGACTGTTACGGTCGCAGGTTCGAATCCTGCCTCGGGCATGGACGTGTGTGATGTCTTTAGGTTAGTTAGGTTTAAGTAGTTCTAAGTTCTAGGGGACTGATGACCTCAGGTGTCAAGTCCCGTAGTACTCAGAGCCATTTTTTTTCACTTTAAGATTAATCTCCCCTTTTCTACCTGCGAAATACGTATTTTCCTGCTTTATCTTCTACGGCATCGTACTTCGGGACAGCTTTGTGTTCTTACCCAGAATATTTCCAGCCCAGAAAAGCGTGGTCAGGCTGATACATGGTGTCAGTTCGTACACATCATGTAGTCGTTGTTCAGGTATCTCGGAATTCTCTCTCTGTCGACCATGTATTTCATCATGATATTTGTTGTTGATAATACGAACTACTGGAGAAGAAACTGCATGATTCATTCAGTGACCACCAGCGTGAAAATATTTGCAGTTGGATAATACTTTCTTAACAGTTGTACAGAAAGGTGTGCGATACTGAAAAGGCTTTATTTTGAATGGGTTTACAGCAGAAATGAAAAAGTAATTGATAGACCCTACGTTTCTAGAATGAAATTTTCACTCTACAGCGGAGTGTGCGCTGATATGAAACTTCCTGGCAGATTAAAACTGTATGCCGGACCGAGACTCGAACTCGGGACTTTTGCCTTTCGCGGGCAAGTGCTCTACCAACTGAGCTACCCGAGCGCGACTCACGCCCCGTCTTCACAGCTTCACTTCTGCCAGTACCTCGTCTCCTACCTTCCAAACTTAACAGAAGCTCTCCTGCGAACCTTGCAGAACTAGCACTCCTGAGAGAAAGGATATTGCGGAGACATGGCTTAGCCACAGCCTGGGGGTTGTTTCTGGAATGAAATTTTCACTCTACAGCGGAGTGTGCGCTGATGTGAAATATCCTTTCTTTCAGGAGTGCTAGTTCTGCAAGGTTCGCAGGAGAGCTTCTGTTAAGTTTGGAAGGTAGGAGACGACGTACTGGCAGAAGTGAAGCTGTGAGGACGGGGCGTGAGTCGTGCTCGGGTAGCTCAGCTGGTAGAGCACTTGCCCGCGAAAGGCAAAGGTCCCGAGTTCGAGTCTCGGTCCGGCACACAGTTTTAATCTGCCAGTAAGTTTCCTACGTTTCTAAATTAAGTTGACGCATATTCCTTCTTTCCTGTGTCGCAGTAGCTGTAAACTTCTAGCGCTAATGTCCTGTTTATTTATATACTTCCTTACAATATTTTTTCCGTGTTTTATTAGTTCTTTAATGCTTTTGTTTATGAATTATATATTCAGTATTCTGTTAACTATGGATTGGCTCGATCCATGACCAAGTAACTTTGCTCGAATGGTCCCCAGGAAATTAGATAATAAAAGTAAAATGAAAATAGGGAAAGGCATTAAACACTATCTCCGAGCCTGGCAGCGAACGTTTCATCTTGAACTCGTTTTGCGCTGCAAGTGGTAGATGGTACCTAGAGCTCATAAAAATATGAGTCGACATTCCTGCGGTCATGATCAGATCTGTTCCGACGTCGGTGTCCTATTCACCATCATCTGTGCCGTAAGTACCAGCAGTGAGTGCTGCACGTAACTGTGAACTACCACTCGGCCGCGGAGTAGCGTCCCCCTCGGCGGCTTCACAGCTCCATACAGCCTGTTGTCGTGAGAGGAGTATCACGTAAGCGGCGTCTGCAGTCGGGCAGGTGGTGCGCCCACGCGATTGGCGGCGAAGCGCGATTGCCTCGAGCTGATACCCGTTGCGGGGTCCACGTACGGTGCGATGCTGCGCCAACGAGCGGCACTTAACCGTGGCCCACAAAGGCCTCCGGTGGCCAGGTACGTGTGACCATGACGCTGCGCGTTCGGCACGGAGCTCCGTACTCGACGGATTGGGTCCAATTTTCGGAGTGCGATCTGCCGGCTCTCGACGTATCCCACCGAGAAAGCGGAAGTTACGGTTGCAAAAGATGCTCCGCGCCCGACAGGCAGTGAGAGAATTCCCGTTCTGCTCCCGCACTCCCATAACCTGGTTCAGTAGAAGTCCAGGTCTCTTTGGGGGAGCTGCTCTTTATATAACAGCAATTTCTAGTGTTCTAGCTTTCTCGACGAAATAAAAGGGCACCTGAAAAGCACGGAAGGAAACAAGCTATAGTGTATAGAACCATTGACATCAAGGTTATTAGACACAGAGCGAGAGCTCGTCTCGATAATGAACGCACAGGAAAAAGGATATGTCCTTTAGGAACGAATTATCCTGACGCTTTACGGAAGTGTACTAACTGAAGGATCTAGAAGTAAACTACAATCTTCCACGTATAGCTCCAGTAAAAACAGTGAAGACAACGTTGCAGTAAACTGCGTTTCAAGGACCGTTTAAGCAGTCATTCTTCCCACATTTCTTACGTGAATAGAACGGAAAGAGATCGTAACATATGGTTAAAACTTCTGTCATGCGCTTCACGGCGATTTTCAGAATATGTGTTACATGTAGAAACAGAAGTTCTTTAGCTAATTCAGAATGACTGGATGGTGATTTCAGCCCTGCTATTTGAAATCGAGTCTCGCCGGCGCTTCTCTCTATTGCTAAAAGACAGTTCGACTGACCGGGAAACATCACAGAAGACACAGATCAACACTTATATCAGGTTGGTGCGAAAGTTCGTAGCATTTTTGTTTTGCGTGTTGGTATCCCTGCTGTTACGGGTTTATTCATCGATTGTGTTTTTGTATTTACTAGTATAGTTCACTGTTGCTATTTGAGATAACGTATCGTTGTTTTGTCATTTGGTGATATTGAATGAACGCTAGAAAATGGAGTGCCATGCGGAGAAATCGGAATATTTCTGATACATTCCTCTGTTTGAATTCAATAGAGGGGCAGCAGAGGTAGCATAAACATTTGCGCCTATATGGCGATAACGCTATTTTAAGGAGGGTCGTTTTGACCTCAGTGATTCTCCATGTTCTGGAAGACCTTGAGGATTTGATGGAATAGTTTAAACTCATTAATCCACAGTGATCCACTCATTGCACTCGAGAACTGACAATGTAATGAACTGTAACCAGTCCATCGTAGTGCAACAATTTCATGTAGTGGGGAACATACAAAAATTGGATGTATGCGTACTACAGGGTGTTTCAAAAATGACCGGTATATTTGAAACGACAACAAAAACTAAACGAGCAGCGATAGAAATACACCGTTTGTTGCAATATGCTTGGGACAACAGTACATTTTCAGGCGGACAAACTTTCGAAATTACAGTAGTTACAATTTTCAACAACAGATGGCGCTGCAAGTGATGTGAAAGATATAGAAGACAACGCCGTCTGTGGGTGCGCCATTCTGTACGTCGTCTTTCTGCTGTAAGCGTGTGCTGTTCACAACGTGCAAGTGTGCTGTAGACAACATGGTTTATTCCTTAGAACAGAGGATTTTTCTGGTGTTGGAATTCCATCGCCTAGAACACAGTGTTGTTGCAACAAGACGAAGTTTTCAACGGAGGTTTAATGTAACCAAAGGACCGAAAAGCGATACAATAAAGGATCTGTTTGAAAAATTCAACGGACTGGGAACGTGACGGATGAACGTGCTGGAAAGGTAGGGCGACCGCGTACGGCAACCACAGAGGGCAACGCGCAGCTAGTGCAGCAGGTGATCCAACAGCGGCCTCGGGTTTCCGTTCGCCGTGTTGCAGCTGCGGTCCAAATGACGCCAACGTCCACGTATCGTCTCATGCGCTAGAGTTTACACCTCTATCCATACAAAATTCAAACGCGGCAACCCCTCAGCGTCGCTACCATTGATGCACGAGAGACATTCGCTAACGATATAGTGCACAGGATTGATGACGGCGATATGCGTGTGGGCAGCATTTGGTTTACTGACGAAGCTTATTTTTACCTGGACGGCTTCGTCAATAAACAGAACTGGCGCATATGGGGAACCGAAAAGCCCCATGTTGCAGTCCCATCGTCCCTGTATCCTCAAAAAGTACTGGTCTGGGCCGCCATTTCTTCCAAAGGAATCATTGGCCCATTTTTCAGATCCGAAACGATTACTGCATCACGCTATCTGGACATTCTTCGTGAATTTGTGGCGGTACAAACTGCCTTAGACGACACTGCGAACACCTCGTGGTTTATGCAAGATGGTGCCCGGCCACATCGCACGGCCGACGTCTTTAATTTCCTGAATGAATATTTCGATGATCGTGTGATTGCTTTGGGCTATCCGAAACATACAGGAGGCGGCGTGGATTGGCCTCCCTATTCGCCAGACATGAACCCCTGTGACTTCTTTCTGTGGGGACACTTGAAAGACCAGGTGTACCGCCAGAATCCAGAAACAATTGAACAGCTGAAGCAGTACATCTCATCTGCGTGTGAAGCCATTCCGCCAGACACGTTGTCAAAGGTTTCGGGTAATTTCATTCAGAGACTACGCCATATTATTGCTACGCATGGTGGATATGTGGAAAATATCGTACTATAGAGTTTCCCAGACCGCAGCGCCATCTGTTGTTGAAAATTGTAACTACTGTAATTTCGAAAGTTTGTCTGCCTGAAAATGTACTGTTGTCCCAAGCATATTGCAACAAACGGTGCATTTCTATCGCTGCTCGTTTAGTTTTTATTGCCGTTTCAAATATACCGGTCATTTTTGAAACACCCTGTACATGCTCTGAGCCAAAATCACAAAAATCAGCGGGTGACCATATGTGCATTTCTGGTTGCTCGTCATCAGTTGGCTCGTGAACAACACCGACCATTCTTAGCCCGTGTCGGTACTGCTGACTAGAAATGATATCTTTACGTTAACATAAGGAGAAAAAGAAATGGTTTAGGTCAAACAAAGCAGCAATTACCTGTACAAATACCTGCGCGCATCCACAAAAGATAATGTTACGCATTTGGTGGAACAGCGACGGTGTGTTGTGCTACGAATTGCTTCCCAGAACTCTAACCATCACTAATGACATTTGTTGTCAACAACTGAGACGTCTTGCAGACTTAGTCCGAGAACAACGACCAGGAAGAATGCGTGAAGTAACGTTACTCGACGATAACGAACGCCTGCATTCTGCTAGACTTCAAAAACTCTCTACAGGAGTTGCATTGGGAAGTCATTCCTCACCAATCTAATTCACGTGATGTTGTGCCCTCTGATTTTCACCTTTCCCGCCCTCTATCGAACAACCGCCCAGAAACTTTCTTTCCAGATGAAAAGAAGTTCCGAAGATATCTCGACGAGTCCTTCGTCTCAAAAGCTGATTTATACAGTCGCGGAATCTAATAGTGACCCCAGCGTTGGCAGATTGTTGTAAATTTTGATGGAGAATATATTATTCATGACTGAAGTTTGTATTATGTTTATCTGCCGTGTTCGTTAAATTATGGAAAAATGCTATGAACTTTTGCACCAACCTATTACACACAAGCGCCAAAGAAACTGTTATAGGCATGTACACACATAAAAAAAAAAAAATTCCATCACCTCGATTCCGAAAGTCCCGGAACCTGTACAGAAAATTGGAACAGAGATCAACATAAGCATCATTTCCGGCATTTTTATTGCTCATGATAACCACACATTGAATGTTGTACCACCATACAGCGAGACCTTCAGAGTTGGTGGTCCAGACTGCTGTACACACCGGTAGCTCTAATACCCAGTAGCACATCTTCTTGCATTGATGCACGCCTGTATTCGTCGTGGGGTACTATCCAGAAGTTCATCAAGGCATTGTTGGTCCAGATTGTCTCACTCCTCAACGGCGATGCGGCGTAGATCCCTCAGAGTGGTTGGTGGGTCACGTCGTCCATAAACAACCTTTTTTAACCTATCCCAGGCATGTTCGATAGGGTTCACGTCTAGAGAACATGCTGGACACCCTAGTCGAGCGATGTCGTTATCTCGAGGGAAGTTATTCACAAGATGTGCACGAAGGGGCACTAATTGTCGTCCACGAAGACGAATGCCTCACCAATACGCTTCCGATAAGGTTGCACTATCGGTCGGGGGATGGCATTCACGTATCGTACAGCCTTACATGACCACCAGCGGAGTACGTCGGCCTCACGTAATGCCACCCCAAAACACCAGGGAACCTCCACCTTGCTGCAATCGCTGGGCAGTGTGTCTAAGGCGTTCAGCCTGACCGGATTGCCTCCAAATACCTCTCCGACGATTGTCTGGTTGAGGGCATCTGCGACACTCATCGGTGAAGTAAACGAGATGCCAATCCTAAGCGGTCCGTTGGGCATGTTGATGGGCCCATCTGTATCGCGCTGCATGGTGTCGTGGTTGCAAAGACTGACCCCACCATGGACGTCGTTAATGAAGTTGCGCATCATGCAGCCTACAGCACACAGTTTGAGTCGTAACACGAGGTCCTGTGGCTGCACGAAAAGTATTATTCAACGTGGTGATGTTGCTCTCAGGGTTCCTTATAGCCATAATCCGTAGGTAGCGGTCATCCACTGCAGTAGTAGTACTTGGGTGGCCTGAGCGAGGTGTGTCATCGGCAGTTCCTGACTCTCTGTGTCTCCTCCATCTCAGAACAAAATTGCGTTGGTTCACTATGAGACGCCTGGACCCTTTCCTTGCTGAGAGCCCTTCCTGGCGCAAAGTAACAATGCGGACGCGATCGAACCGCGGTATTGACCGTCTAGGCATAGTTGAACTACAGACAACTCGAGCCGTGCAACTCCTCCCTGGTGGAATGACTGGTACTGATCGGCTGTCGGACCCCCTTCGTCTAATAGGCGCTTCTCATGCATGGTTGTTTACATCTTTGGCTGGGTTTCGTGACATCTCTGAACAGTCAAAGGGAATGTATCTGTGATACAAAATCCACAGTCAACGTCTATCTTCAGGAGTTCTGGGAATCCGGATGATGCAAAACTTTTTTTGATGTGTGTTTATTCAAATACAGAGATATGTAAACAGGCAGAATACGGCGCTGCTGGCGGCAACGCCTATATAAGTCAACAAGCGTTTAGCGCAGTTGTTAGATCGGTTACTGCTGCTACAATGGCAGGTTATCAAGATTTAAGTGAATCTGAACTTGGTGTTACGGACGGCGCACGAGCTAGGTAGCGATGAAGTGGGATTTTCCCCTACAAACATTTCATGAGTGTACCGTGAATTTCAGAAACCGGTGAAAATCAAATCTCCGACATCGCTACTGCTGGAAAAAGATGCTGCAAGAACGGGACCAACAACGACTGAAGAGAATCGTTCAACTGACAGAAGTGTAACTCTCCCGCAGATTGTTGTAGATTTGAATGCTGGACTGTCAACAAGTGTCAGCGTTCGAACAATTCAACGTAACATAATCGATTTGGGCTTTCGGGGCCGGAGGCCGACTCATGTAGCCTTGATTACTGCGCGACACAAAAATTTGCGCCATACCTGGGCCCGTGAACACCGACATAGGACTCTTGATGACAGGAAAATGTTGCCTGGTCGGACGAGTCTCGTTTCAAATTGTATCGAACAGGTGGACTTGTGCCGGTATTGAGACAACCTCGTGAATCCATGGACCGTGCATGTCAGCAGGGAACTATTCAAGCTGGTGGAGGCTCTGTAATGGTGTGGGGCGTGTGCAGTTATAGAAGGCACAATGGATCAAGAGAAATGTTCAACTATCTTTGAGGACCAGGTCCACCCGTGCATGCAGTTGTTTATCCTCGTCATGATGGCATCTACCAGCAAGACAGTGAAACATGTAGCATAGTTTCCAGTTCACGTGCATGGTTCGCAGAGGTCAGCGAAGCGTTTACCTTACTCCCGTGACCACCAGACTTCCCGGATTTAAATCCAATCGACATTTTGTGGGGCCATCTTGTCAGCCTGTTCGCGCCATAGATCCTCAAGCGAGAAACCTAGCACAGAGGGTCACAGCGGTGCAGTCGGCATTGCTCCACATCCCTGCTGGTACATTCCATAATCCCGTTGACTCTCTTCATGCATGTCTCGTAGCGGTCTGCGATGCAAAAGGTTGCTATTAAGACTTTTGACAGGTGATCACATTAATGTGAGTTGACTGTGTATTTTTTAGTATTTGTACAATAGTGAAAGTGATCATAAGTAACAAATAATAACATAAAATAACACATTCTTGGGAAAGAATAAGCGTAATATTTCAGTAACAATGCTGTATTAAAGTGTCCGATATTGTCTAGGTTCTTCAGCTGTTGCTTTTGCTTCAAGTCCGTAGACCCTTATGATTGAAACCATGTTTCTGTACAAATTATAAGTAGCCTTACGTCCATGTAATTTGTACCTCCTGCTTTTATAATTTCAGATAGTATCTTCCCGCCAACAGTATCAAAAGATTTATCTAAATCTATAAATGTAGACTTGCCTCTTATCAGCCTGTATTGTAGTTGTAACGATAGTATTGTTTCCGTGATATATTTCTCTGGAAAACAAACTGATTTTCCCCGAGGCTGGCTTCTACCAGTCTTTTCATTCTCCAGAAAGTGATTTTTGTTGGTACTTCGCAACCATTGAATCGTATGTCATTAGTTCACACCAGTCACACCTGTCAAGTGGGATTATTAAATTCTTCTTGAAGTTGATGATATTTCGTCTAACTCATACACTGCGGCGCCAAAGAAATTCGTATAGACATGCTTATTCAATTACAGAGATATGCAAAACTGAAAAATGAGGCGCTGTGGTCGGAAATGCCTATTCAAGACAAGTGTCTGGCGCAGTTGTTAGATCGGTTACTGCTGCTACAATGGAAGGTTATCAAGATTTAAGTGAGTTTGAATGTGAGGTTATAGTCGGTGCACGAACGATGAGACGGAGCATGCTCGAGGTAGCGATGAAGTGGGGATTTCACGAGTGTACTGTGAAAATCAGGAATCCGATAAAACATCAAATCTCCAACATTGCTACGCTCGGAAAAAGATCCTGCAAAAACTTGACTAACTTGACTAACGACGACTGAAGAGAATCATTCAACGTGGCAGAACTGCAACCCTTCTACAGATTGCTGCAGACTTCAGTGCTGGGCCATCATGAAGCGTCAGTGTGCGAACCATTCAACGAAACATCATCGATGTGAAGTTTCGGAGCTGAAGGCCCTCTCGGGTACCTTTTATGATCGCGACACCAAACTTTAGGCCTCGTATGGGCCTGTCAATACCGAAATTGGCCTGTTGATGACTGGAAACATGTTGCCTGGTCGGACGAGTGTCATTTCAAACTGTATCGAGCCTATGAACATCGGGTTTTGGGACAACCTCAAGAATCCATGGACCCTGAATGTCAGCAGGGCACAGTTCAAGCAGGTGGAGGCTCTGTAATGGTGTGGGACGTGTGCAGTTGGAGTGATATGGGACTCCTGATACGTCTAGATACTACTATGACAGGTGACACGTATGTAAGCATCATGTGTGATCACCTGCATCCATTCCTGTCCGTTGTGCATTCCGACTGACTTGGGCAATTCCAGCAGGACAATGCGACACCCACGCGTACAGAATTGCTACAGATTGGTTCCAGGAACACTCTTCTGAGTTTAAACACTTCCGCTGGCCACCAAACTCCCTAGACAGGATCATTATTGAGAATAGCTGGAATGCCTTTCAACGTGCTGTTCAGAAGAGGTTTCTACCCCGCCGTACTCTTACGGATATATGGACAGCCCTGCAGGATTCATGGTGTTAATTCACTCCAGCAGAACTTTAGACGTTAGTCGAGTCCATGGCACGTCATGTTGCGGCACTCCTGCGTGCTCATGGGGGGCCCTACATGATATTAGGCAGGTATACCAGTTATTTTCTCTCTTCAGTGTATATCTTGCATGCCATGTGCAACAGTTATGTCATGGCTGGAAATCCCAAGGATCTTAATTATTCCGAGGGAATATTATCTACTCCAAGGATCTTTCAAGTTTTTCATTTGCTTCGTCAAATTCTTTTCTCTGTTTCATATCCCCCATCTCATCTACATACACTGGTGAGGAAGAGCTTTGTGACTATCTTCTTAAAAGAGTTTTGGTACAGATTTGGAAGGCAATACAGCAGCGTTTCTGCGTGGTGTGGATCGACAAGTCCTTGGCGGATTTTCAGTTGATGCGGTACTAGATAGGGGTCGTCAAAGTGCGAATCAAATACTCGTATTTGCGCTATTTTATAATAATAAGCGTATAACGACCAGCGCCCAGGTCAAAAAGCGTCACATAATGTGAAAAGCTTCTTAAGCGTGTTGCTTTCATGCTGAGTAAATTACAAGAATACAGAGACTATAATATTTTAAGAATATGCTTAATTTTAATTGTTGGCGAATTCGGACTGAGCTAAGTAAAAGTAGGCCGCTTACCTAAGGGGCAGCTGAGTAAGAAGCGCGGCCATTTCAGTGTTAGAGCATGTAAGAATTGCGTGTATGCCGGAGGTGGAGGACGAAGTGGGGGAAATGTATATCTGTGTGTCTTAACAGTCCATATATTCCCTGCCGAGCGCGGCTGGTACCGGTCGGTTACTATGGTATAAAAATGTTCAAATGTGTGTGAAATCTTATGGGATTTAACTGCTAAGGCCATCAGTCCCTAAGCTTACACACTACTTAACCTAAATTATCCTAAGGACAAACACACACACCCATGTCCGAGGGAGGACTGGCACCTCCGCCGGGACCAGCCGCACAGTCCATGACTGCAGCGCCCCAGACCGCTCGGCTAATCCCGCGCGGCTTACTGTGGTATAAATTTTGACACGGAGGTAACATGGATTCGTTATTGCGCATTATCGACAAGGTCGTCTTCAAACGTGGTACATATTTGTGGCAAGGAATATGAAAATAGATTGAGGCTTCCACACGAAATGTGTAAAAGCATATTGATACGGTGAATATTTAGTAAACATTTGTTCTCGTGTATCATACTGCAGGATGCAATTTAATATAAGTACTGTTAATCATCCCTTTACACAGACAACTCAAAAAAATGGTTCAAATGGCTCTGAGCACTATGCGACATAACTTCTGAGGTCATCAGTCGCCTAGAACTTAGAACTAATTAAACCTAACTAACCTAAGGACATCACACACATTCATGCCCGAGGCAGGATTCGAAACTGCGACCGTAGCGGTCTCGCGGTTCCAGACTGCAGAGCCTAGAACCGCACGGCCACTTCGGCCGGCAGACAACTCAGTAACACTTCGTAAAGCAACTACAGTGTCATAACTTTTGGGTCGCTACCGGTGGCAGCAGTATGAAACAGTCGACACGAATGTTACCGGCTTTTAAGAATCAGTGCTTGGGGGGCTGGTGGGAAACTTATTGCGCCCTTAGTATAACTCATCTGTTGGGGGCTTACAATATTCTAATTAATGTGGTTCAGTAATTAGTTATAAGGTCGGTACATATTCGCCTCTAGGCGCCGCCCCACAATATGAGTATTTGATCTTGAGCAAAAATACTTGACGACCACTGCACTAGATGTCTCCGCACAGATTACTCAAATCAGATACATTATGATCCAGTGGTCTGAGGACTCGGAGCTGGCGTCTGTGTCGAATTAGGTTCAGACCACAGAAAATTTGGTGGCCAATACATCATCGTGAGTCTACTATCACGCCCTCTAACCGCTACAGTACGATTTTGACTGTGTGACACGGATATTTTTAATGCTTGAAGGTTGAAACGTCCCCTTAGAAAATTTAAACAGGCCTGTGCTTAAACTGAAACACAATATTTTTTAGCGCAACGCAATCTGACTTTCAGAAATCCCTACAAAGGAATGGCCCTGACTAACATTAACCTGTACCTTTCACAAATCACTTACCTCACCAAAAATCTTCGTTACTCGAACTACTGCAATACAGCGAGCGCCACTACTGCCAGCTAAATAAAAGATTCAAACTACTGAAGGCACTAACTACTGATAGGCATAGTTAGCAAATGAAAGATTTTAATAGAGAACAAACAATGTATTTACCTTAATAATCATAATATATATGCCATCCAGTCTTACAAATTTCAAATCTCCGCCATTTCTCTCCCCACATCCACCACTGCTGGCGGCTCACCTCCAACTGCGCAACGCTACGCGCTGTTCACATCCAGCTGCCGCTGCCCAACACTACAATGGCAGACAACAATGCAAACTAGCCACAGACTGCACACAGCACAGCCAGTGATTTTCATACAGAGAGCGCTACGTGGCGGCGGCGTTACCAATATAAGAACCTAAACAGCCTACTTACATAGCCTACTTACAAGGTGACATCGAAGTCGGGGATGACATAAAGCATTAAGGAATGAACGTGGTCCGAAAACGTGGTCCGAAATAATGTTTACGCTGTCGTAGCACCTTGGATTACAATTTAAACCCAAGTGAATATCCCCTGTAGCCTAATATTGCCCGCAATGCCCTGCGTCCGTGGCGCGGTGCATGTTTCGAGCAGTCGTTCGTAGGAAATGCGAAGTACTTTGGACACGATTTTCGACATGGTGTAGCCCGAAACGGTATTCGTCCAACCAGGCGGCAGGTTTCCATTGATTCACCGCGCAATATCGATGATTCTGTGTCCACTACGATGTTGTTCAATATAGGATCACGGAGGTATCAGCTGCTGCGGAGTCTCATATTCAACGAAGTCCTCCGAAGCACTTGTGCCTGTCCCAGCTATTCTACTCTTTTACCATATCTGTCAGACCGGCCAAAGAACGCCGCCTCGCCTGCTTTACAGAGCTGGTAAGCCTCCGATCTTAACGTTCTGTGACGAGGTGCTGACGCCCAACACCTTGTAGCATAGTCGTAGTCCGTCCTTCAGCCATTTTCCGTACATGTTCATGATAATGGGAAGTAAACAGTCGACCATCTTCGCGTTTTTCCAAGATGTTCGTTCCAGGGACCGAGCCATAACAATTTGCCATGTGTAAAAGTTGCTTACGATTCTGGATTTCCCCCTATTCGCCAAAATGTCTCCCCTATCCGTCGTCTCATCACATTCAAAATTCCCTTTTCGAACTAAATAATTTCTTTTGTCTCACCATACACTCTGTCAATCTGTTCATCGACTACAGAGCTAACAAAATTGTTGTTCTTTGTCGAGCGTTGGCTTTGTCTCTGTCTTGGATAAAATTTGACGTTCTCGCTGTAGTTCACCCGCTTTCCTATGTTCTCTCTCACTGGTTCTTCAGTTTCTTGTGTTACTTACACCGCTCGACAGAAACAGTAAAGCACCCAGAAGACGTCGTCGGATGTCATTGTAACACAGTAAAAGTGCACACCATCGGCGAGAACGTCAGTGATTAGAGTTCTCATTCTCTGTGACAGGTAGAGTGGCCACTAAGGTGAATTAGCAATGTTCGTGTTTAGTGTTACAGTATATCGATATATGAAGGGCGGGGACAGCGTCAGATGTTGAGTGATCACTGTTGAGGCCCCGAGACTCTTTCATTAGCGCCTGATGGACGCGTCTGAAAATGCCCCGGACTGAGGTAGGGTACCAGTGTGAGTGTCGCAGGCCATACGGCCCAACCACGAGGGGTCACGGAGTGGGGTGCCACTTATTTTCGTACCAGGACACCTTTTCTTGTCATCCACGGCATCCTTACAGCAAAGCAGTAGGTCGATGATATTCTACTTCCCGTTTTGCTGATCTTCAAGGCAAACCATTATATCGTACTGTATGGAACTGTGGACCTAGAAATGACTGATAGGCTTCGTCCCCGCCGTAGCCCGCAGTGGTTTACAACCCACAACAGGCTAAGGCACCCCACTGCCGCCCCACACCGAACCCAGGGTTACTGGGCGGTTCGGCCCCCAGTAGCCCCCCCCCCCCCCACCCGGGAACGTCTCACACCAGATGAATGTAACCCCCATGGTAGAGTAATTACGGTGTACGCGTACGGGAAGAAAGTGATTGGGCAGCAATCGCCGACATACGGTAACTGAAGCGGAAAAAGGGGAATCAGCCCGCATTCGCTGAGGCAGATGGAGAACCGCCTTAGAAACCATCCACAGACTGTCCGGCACATCGGACCTCGACACTAATCCGCCGGGCGGATTTGTGCCGGGGACCGGGTACTTCTTCTCGCCCGGAAAGCAGTGCGTTAGACCCCACGGCTAACCGGGCAAGGCAACCCACGCTGGGCTTACATTTCAGCAAGATAATGGCAGCTGCCACACGGTCAAAGTTTCTGCTGCTTGTCTTCGTCCTTGCCAAACCATGCCTTGGCCAGGAAGGTCGCCGGATTTCTTCTCAATTAAGAACGTTTGCAGCATTTTGGGCAGGGCCGTCCAATTATCTCGACATTTTGTCTATCTAATGCACCAGTTGCATAGAATGTGGCACGATATCACAGAATGTGACACGATATCCCTCAGGAGGATGTCCAATAACTCTTGTCATTCAGTACCAAGCTGAATAATTATTTGAATAAGGGTGAAATGAATTGTGCTTATGGCTAGTGCCTCCCGTGAGGTAGACTGGTAGCTTGGTGCAGGTCGTTTCAGGTCACGCCACTTTGGGGACTTACTTGTCTGTGAGAATGAAATGATGATGAAGATAAAACCCAGCCCCCAGAGGATAAAATATATCCGGCCGCAATTCGAAACCGGACCCCTCGCTTGACATTCTGCCACACTGATCCCTCAACTATGGAGATGGACTGCATAAGGGTGGAGTAACGCGTTATCGACTTTCGCTATTTGTGAAGTGCTTTACCTTGAATAAATCATACAATTTACTGAAATTGTAATTATATGTTCGTCTGTACATGCGCATCACATCGTACACCTTTTTTCCCTTTTTCTGTCTTAGACTGTATCAGACTGCGGTGAAATTTTCTGTTTCAGGCAATGAATCATCGCCAACAAAGGTTGACAAATATCGTTTCTCGATGTGCTAAGATTTTATTTAAAAAAATACAGCTGCATATGTATGTATGTATGTATGATTTCCACTTCATTTTCCCCTCGTCGTAAGTATCATGCAGTCTTAAGTCATGTCGTCCGTATGTGAAAACAAAGTTAGTGAAACCAGTGGGAAGTGTGATTAAACAGGGTGCAATTCTTGTTCTTTATTGCTTTATTATTCTTTGTTACCGGAATTACTAAAACACAGAAACAGAAAATATTCTTCCGACCGATTCACTTAGGTAAGGTGCCTAAAGCATTTGTGTTTATAAAGCGCCCATGTATATCTAGAGTGAATTTTACAAGCGTGAGTTCGTACGTAATGCACATCAGTGCTGGTTGAGGAGCCAAATCGGCTCATAGTGACGCCGTCATGACTGTAGAAGCAGCTGCGCGGATTCTGCTAGGTCACTTCTCAATGGCTGTATCACGTGACAGTCAATGCAGGCGCCATTACGTACGTATTGCTTCGGAGAAGTAGTTACCCGACTACCTTGACATTAAGACGCTCATCCAATTTGTAATTCCTTACTTCCGTCAGAGGTTTTTATTTCCTTCTGTCAAAACTACAGTGCAGAAAGAAAATAACTTTTTTCTAATCGTTTTACTCATGGCTGCTCTTCTAATCTGTCACTAATGTAACTGAAGTGATAAGAATGTACAGTGGCCTCCTAAATATTTTCTCTAATCTGTGTAGAATACATTCCATTGATGCAGTCGTTTGGGTTATATATCTATTTTCTCTGCCTGCTATCTTCTGTCTTATTAACAACCTGGAGCAAGAAAGGCTCTAATAATACAGACATGAGTCTTTACGTCTGATTTTCTGTATCAGTTCCACGTTACATACGATCGGTTAGGAGAAATTCCTGTGAAGGGCATTGTTCACTTGGCTACCAGAGGGACCATTATACTTAGAAAAATGGAGGCTGTAGTGAAACATGGAAAGAAGAGAACATGTGTTCAGACAATTGATCTCTTTAGATACAACCACATATTAACAAAATTTGTTCTAGCCTTTGTCAGTTTGCTCGGCAAGGCTGCTTTTCGTAGGACGCGCTTTGTTCATCATAAGTTGGACTACACAATCAGTGAAAAAAACAGTCTAGATCGCGATGGTACTTTATTGAGAATACCAGTTTCGGCCTAGGCTTAGCTCATGTCCAGACAGCACTTCGTCGATTCACTTCATCCCGAAGTTTAACAATCAGCTTCAGCAGCCTCAGTAACTGCAGCTCCTTCAGGTTTTCGGATAAATCCCAGTCGACTGTAGGTTCAGATCTTGAATTTCGCAAACAGCATATAGCTTGTTTTCAGCTTGATAACACTTCAAGTAGCCGTAGACCGATTTCCCAACGTGACCCAAGTGAGTGACAATGCCAGCACTCGCAGTCTAATACTCACAATAATTTGGTATATTTGACATGGATGGCATAAATTTTAGAAATATTTCTTGAATCACTGCTCCCTTTATTGGTCTCCTACATTCATTGGGATGTGAATGGGGCAAATGTGTACCTTGAAAATAGACGTCTTGGAGGAAATGTCTGCTACGGATAGAAACTGGAAAATGAAATCAGAAATTTTGATAGGTTTCAAAACTCCGCTGTCGTTCGAGAATGTCCGTAAACTGAAGAGTAAGCAGGCGCGTCCGTAGTGAGATTCTCTGTTGACGTCGAAGTTGAGTTGTCAGTGAAGTAATGCGGTCACGTATAAAACGTCTAAGTGAAAGCAAGGTAACGCTTTGACCTTTTTTTTTTTATAGAGACCACTCGATTCCGCTGTGATAGTTTTAGAGTTATCCAGAGAAAGTCTTCGGTCAGTAGCGCTTAAATACCCACATCATGCAGTACTAGTTGGAGGCAACTTTAACCTACCTAGAATAGACTGGGACGTCCATAGATTCATTGCAGTGGCTTAAGACAGACATTATTTCGTAGTACTTTTGAACACGTTTTCCGAAAACTGTCTAGAGCAGATACTTCGGTAGCCCACACCCAGTGGAAATATTTTAGATTTTGTTGCTGCTAACAGACCGGACGTTATCGACAGCATTAGTACAGAGACCGGGATTAGTGGTAATGATGTCATCATAGCGACTATAGTTACTAAAATCGTTAGGCAGAAGGATAGGAGAGTATTTCTGCTAGAAAAAGCATTTTAGTTGTTGTTAGCGTATCACTTAGACAATGAACTGGCATCATTTAGTTTCAGTATGATGGACGTAAAGGAGGTATGGTCGAAGTTTAAAGTGATAGTAAATCGCGCTCTGGAGAAGTATGTGCTTAAGTAAGTGGTTCAAGGACGGAAAGGACCGACCATATCGGAAAATGCTGGGGAAGCAAAGGCTGTTGCACTCACGGTTCAAAAGAGAAGGCGGATCAGAGACAAGGACATTGTCAGGAGTGCCCTAGATAAGTATAATAGGCCTCCTGATATTTTTTAGAGACATAAATTATTTGGCGGACGGGATGGGAAGTAATTTGCGGTTGTTTGCAGATGATGCTGTGGCGTACGGAAAGGTGTCGAAGTTCAGTAACTGTAGGAGGATATAAGATGATTTAGATTATTTGTCTACTTTGTGTGATAAGTGGCAGTTGGCTCTAGATGTAGAAATATGTACGTTAATGCAGGTGAGTAGGCAAAAGAAACTCGTAATATTCGAATGCAGTATTAGTAGTGTGCACTGCTTGACACAGTCAAGTCATTTAAAAATCTGGGTGTATCGTTGCAAAGCGATATGAAATGGAATGAGTATGCACGGTTTTGTGGTAGGGAAGGCGAATGGTCGACTTCGGTTTTATTGGGAGAATTTTGGGAGAGTGTTGTTCATCTGTAAAGAAGACCACATGTGGGATGCTACTGCGACATATACTTGAGTACTGCTCGAGTACTTGGGAACTGCACCAGGTCGAATTAAAGGAAGAATCGAAGAAACTCAGATGCGAGCTGCTAGATTTGTTAGTTAAATTCGACCAATAAGCAAGTATTACAGAAATTCTTCAGGAACCCAAATGGGAATCCCTGGAGGGATTGGTAGTGGTACAGGGTACCCTCCTCCACGCACCGTACAATGGCTTGCAGCGTATGCATGGAGATGACGAAAGGCAAAGGTTAGTAGAGAGTCATGCGTCTGTAAGAAGACCTATGAGCGAAGCATACAACAGCTACAACCGTCATATCTTAGCAAAAGATCTGGAAGAGAACTAGAGAAAATTCTGTGCGTATATAAAACCGCTAAGAGGGTCTAAGTGTGCCATCCAGTCACTCGTTGACCAGTCTAGTGTGGTAGTAGAAGACAGGAAAAGGAAAGCCAAAGTTCTAAATTTCACATTAAAACAGTCGTTCACGCAGAAGAATCGTACAAAGAAGCAGTTGTGTGACCAGCGCCTAGACTCTCGTATAGATGACATAGTAATAGGCATCCCTGGCCTAGAGACACAGCTGAACGGGTTGGAAACAAATAAATCTCCATGTCCAGATGGAATCCCAATTCGGTTTTACAAAGAGTACCCTACGGCAATGGCCCCTTACTTATCATGCACGTAGACGCAAGCCGGCCGCGGTGGCCGAGCGGCTCTAGCGCTTCCGTCCGGAACCCCATGACTGCTACGGTCGCAGGTTCGAATCCTGCCTCGGGCATGGATGTGTGTGGTGTTCTTAGGTTAGTTAGGTTTAAGTAGTTCTAAGTTCTAGAGCACTGATGACCTCCGATGTTAAGTCCTATAGTGCCCAGAGCCATTTGAACCATTTTTAACTTAGACCCAAGCAACTGGAAAAAAGGGCAAGCGACTCCAGTATATAAGAAGGGTAAAACAACGGACACACAAAATTACATACCAACATTCTTAGCATTAGCTTGCTGCAGAATTCTTGAACATATTCTAAGCTCCAATATGATAAATCTCCTTGAAACCGAAAAGCTTAGCATTAGCTTGCTGCAGAATTCTTGAACATATTCCTAAGCTCCAATATGATAACTCTCCTTGAAACCGAAAAGCTTCTGTCCACGAATCAGTACGGTACTAGAAAGCATGGCTCGTGGGAAACTCAGCTCCGCCTTTTCTAACATGATATCCACCGAACTGTGGATAGAGGGCAAAAGGCAAATTCCAGTTTCTAGATTTCCGGAAAGTGTCTGACACGGTGCCTAACTACAGACTGTTAACGAAGGTCCGAACGTACGGAATAGTTTCTTCGACATGTGACTGGCTAGAAGACATGTCAAGTAATAGAATCCAGTACGTTGTCCTCGACGGCGAGTGTTTATCAGAGGAAGGGTATCGGCAGGAGTGGCCCAGGGAAGCGTGATACGACCATTATTTTTTTATATTCATAAATTATCTGGCGAAGAGGGTAGACTCCAATGTGCGGTTGTTTTCTGACGAGACGATGCTGTGATGTACGGTAAGGTGTTGTCGTTGAGACACAAGATGACTTAGACAAGATTTCTAGTAGGTAATGGCAGCTAGCTCTAAACGTAGAAAAATGTGAGTTAAAGTAGAGTAGGAAAAACAAACCCGTAATGTTCGAATACAGCGTTAGTAGAGTTCTATTTGAGAGAGTCACTTCGATTAAATGTCTGAACGTAACGTTGCAAAGCGATATGAAATGAAAAGAAGCTGTAAGGATCGTAGTAGGGAAGCTTTGGAGAAACCACTGGAAACACAAAACTGTATTGCTGACCTAGGATCATCTCGATGCGACGTCAGTGCCTTACGTCGGGAGCATCTCGCACAAACGACAGCTTAGTTGGATTATCAGATCTTAAGAGTGTTACCTGACTAATAACATACTTCAAATGGCACACATTGGCATATTAAATACGACCACTTACTTTCTGCAAGGTGTTTCATTGGCGCAAAGTATCATGTTTCCTTTATTCAACCTACAGACATTTATTACAACTTTATTACTCTACAGAATGCCCTATTTACAGGTAATAATATTATGTTCGTGTGGTGTAAAATGGTGGAAACTAAATTTAAGGTGTTCATCACTGCTGAAAAACAAACGTCTCGGCGATATTATCCGTAGTAGATTAAGTTGATACATACTTTATTTGGCGCAGGTCACAGGTCTGTATTGTTATTTTCAGTTTCTTCTCTCGAATTCTTTTGAAATAAAGGAGTACTAACAGTTCACTGCATCGTGAGTGTTGAGGATTCGGTCAGGTGCATGTATCTCCGCGAGGCAAGAAGAAGAAAATTAAGAATAAGAAGAAGGTTTGAATTCAACGACCCGTCGACAAGGAGGTCATTAGAGAAAGAGCGCAAGCTCGGGTTAAGAAAGAACGGGGAAGAAAAACGGCCGCGCTCTTTCAAACGGGCCATCCCGGCATTTGCTTTAAGCGATTTAGGGAAATCACGAGAAAGTTAAATCGGAATGACTGGACGGGGATTTCAACCGTCGTGCTCCCGACCGCGAGTCCAGTGTATTATCCATTGCACTACCACGGTGGTATTTGGGACGTGTTTCGGCAAACATCTCGGCATTAACGTCTTGATATTACGCTTGGTCTGTGACTAAGAAACGAGTCAAAGTTTAAAGTTTGAAACTGAGGTGAGTAAACCATTTTTTACAGGAGTACGCCACGAAGTGGAAAATCTTAACAAAGTGGAATATACACTGAAATGGCAGATACGCAGATACTCATTTAATTTTAGGTGTTGTCCTCCACGAAGACCTGGTTTCTCTTTCTGCCTCTTCACTGGCTGGAATAATCGTGTATCTAAAATTGGTTGTAGACAGCACCAGGCTTGCAATTAATGTTTTCTGGCGTTCAGAGCTACATGATTTTGAAAGTAAACGATAAAAATACGGGTTATACTGATGTGCTCTAGCCAAATGTTGAAACACACGCAACAACTATGACTGCTCCTGCAGCCTTACTTTTCATACATTTCAATAGTCGTCAACGTTACGATATATTGTTGAAATCATTAAATAAGTTAATTTACATTTGCCAGTTCCGATTTTTCCGTTCTTTACATTCATTGGTCGATTACAAATGTATCTACCAACTAGCAAATTGTATTCCATATCGTGGAATGTAAGTTTCTTGGATTAAATTGATTTTTACAAATTGGTAATTACCGGAATAATTACAACGAGCTTTTTGTTACTAATATTTATACAGCTTACTATTTTATAGTACAATTAATCTGTTTAGTTAGTTTTTGATAGCATGTTTTGAACTCAAATAAAACAAGAATTTACGTGTTAGCTTAAATAATTTAAAATGTGACTGCTCCAACTAAACGTACTGCTGCTTTATTCCTATTGACCACTTTGCACTGCACAGAACAGTCAGAGGAAGAAATAATGTAATCTACGTTTCAATAGAGGGCAAAATCTGGTATCAATTTAGCTAGTAGAGTACACCATTGCTTGATACATTATATCCATCCAGGTCCGTCCCAATACAAAATTTAATTATAGTTGTGAATCTGCTGTCACATGCACTGAAGACTACTTGGTACCTTAACAAATTGCCTCCTCCTCCATCAACATAGTGCCACTTTCTTCCAGTCTTGTGAAATGATCAGTTGTATTAGGTCGATCTGTAGCTCACCTGTCAACACTGGGGCAGCTTAGTGATTGTTGTCTCGTCACGCATTTTAGCATGACATATACAGTGATCCACGTCACTTGACCTAGTCAGTTTCCGTTTGCTGCTCACTATGTGTTTAACGTGAAGTCCCCCCTCCCCAATCATGTAAGATACTTTCTACTTTGTCTATTGCTTCTGCTCTGTCTTGAACAAGAGTGGGCTCTGCTCATCATCTTTTCATCGAAGAAGCCCAGTTTCTTTATGAGAGACCTCACTGCTGTCACTTCTCCTCACCTGTAGCGTACACTCCGGTGAGTGATGGTACAGTGCATCGGGTCGCACTGTGTTTCACATACTGACGACATCGTTTATCAATTGCTTTTGCCCTTATACATTAAATCGAAATCCCATCGCATGTGTGTAGTGTTCCATGTGTCCAGGCACTATTGTACTACAACGAAATTCACCTGCAGAACGTGTTACCTTCTGTTTTTCTGCGTTTTTCGTAATGGAGCATTCCGTCGTGCGTTAAATGATCTGCACGCTCATTTTCATCTCCTGTTGCATTATGCATTTTACCATGATTTCCACTTCATCTCAACGACTGCTCATCACCACTGTGTGAAATACGTAATCTCACCATTAACGATGTCATTTCGTAATTAAGAAACTCTACTGAAAACGCAAATCATGATTGCTGAATTTATAGGGAAACCTTCCCCCCCCCCCCCCCCCCCCCTCCTCTGAGCACGATTGTTGTGTTATAACTCCAGTCCCATCTCACGAGGTCAAATCCTTCAAGGAAAGAGTTTGAGAACTGAAATTGAGCTGGAACCACAGAATGTAATTTATTGGATCTATATAAACAGTTCCACGGTATGCCAGACTGTGAGAAGTGAGAGACTTGGCGAGTAAAACCAGTAGCGAATATTCCGTCAAAAGCTTACGACTCTTCCCACGTTGTTACCAACCCGTTTTCAGACATGACATTTACATCTCTATCCGCTTGTACAGTAGTAGTACTCCTAAATCCTGTTCTCCCCTTGAGTAATCAGACGTACAATAAGCTCGGCGAACGTTATCCGTATTTGCAAGCGGATTTCTGGCACGTCTTCGCACCGGTAACTGGCTTAGGTCGACCGCAATGCTTGCATAACAATCGCATCCCGCAGTATATCTAGACTAGAAAAAGGAAATAAAGCCTCTGGGCTCCTATAAATCAAAGATAGTTTTTCTGCACAGCTGTTTCGAGTGCAGTGTATGGTTTTTTTGCTGGCCTTTCATTGGTGTTTTATGGCGACGCCGTCGAGAGCGCGAGTCTGCAGAGATTCGCGACGCCGTGTCACCTCGGCCGGGGTGCCCGAGATTAATGCGGACACGCCGAATCGCCAACCCGCCGACCCGCCCGAGTCCAGCGAGGGCAGCTGCCGCGGAGGTCGGCAGTCGGCAGTGCATTATATTCCCATAGAAAAACCGAGGAAATACCTCACTTGTAGCGGTCGTGCGTACGAAATATGGACAAAAGCCTCCAGACACCAGCGCTGTTCGTTCCGAAGGCGCACGACCTGTGTAACGCAGTTTGCAAACTCCATTCACTATTATTATGGTGTTTAATCTTTGGAGGATGCCGTCCATTAAAATTTAATCTACTGAGGGCGAATTTTTCATTTTTTTCCGAGCAGTGACGGAAACCGGAATACTTAGCAGTACAAAGATCAATTTCCCAAATGTACGGAAATAAACGTTATTACGACTAAGTTCAAAGTTCTCGTTCTACCACAGATATGCCGTTTATACAGGGCGTATAAAATATAACAGCGGAAACTGACACGGACGGAAATATACGACAACAGCAAGAACGTTCTAGGAAACATGGGTCGCAAACGAGCCATTTGCGAGATAAAAGCGAATGTTTATTTACGAGCTGCGACTAACTTTGGTTCAAATGTTGTCCCCGTTACCACAAAACATTAGAAATTTCCGATAATTTTCAATCTAAGTAGGAGTTTTGAACATGCACTGTGTTCGAACGTTATGAATTACCTCGAAGAAGCCGAGCGGCTCTAGGCGCTTCAGTACGGAATCGCGCGACTGCTACGGTCAAGGGTTCGAATTCTGCCTCGGGCATAGATGTGTGTGATGTCCTTAGTTTACTTAGGTTTAAGTGGTTCTGAGTTCTAGGGGACTGATGACCTCCGATGTTAAGTCCCATAGTGCACAGAGCCATTTGAACCATTTGAACCTAGAAGAAAACGATTTATTGACAAACAGCCGACACTGATTCAAAAACATATTTTTTTTTAAACACAACTATCTGTTTATTGTCATGAAGTAATTAATGTTATCTACAGGGGATACCAAACTGAGTCCGTATTTTTAAATTTCTAGAAGGCTTTTGAGAGGGTTCGTCAGAAGCTTTTTCTAATTAGATTGCAGTCCAATGGAGCAGCCACTTAGTTATGCGACTGGGCTCGTGATTTACTCGTCAGGAAGGTCACAGTTCGCAGTAAATGACGGAAAGTCATCGAGTAACATGTACTGTTTCCCGGGGATGTGTTCATAGGCTCTTTGCTGTTTGGAACCGCGCGACCGCTACGGTCGCAGGTTCGAATCCTGCCTCGGGCATCGATGTGTGTGATGTCCTTAGGTTAGTTAGGTTCAAGTAGTTCTAAGTTCTAGGGGACTGATGACGTCAGATGTTAAGTGCTATAGTGCTCAGAGCCATTTGAACCTTTGCCGTTTCTGATCTACATAAATGATATAGGAAACAATCTGAGCACCCCTTTTAGATTATTTGCAGGTGTCATTTACCCTCTCGTAAAGTCATCATAAGATGAAAACCAACTGCAAAACTGCATGGCCATTGACCAAATAATGAAAAGTTCGAAACATTCACGTGAGTACTAAAAGGAATCCGCAAAATTTCCGTTACATGATGAACCACATAAATTTAAAGGCTCTAAATTTAAGTAATTACTTTGGGATTACAATTATGACTAACTAAAACCGGTACGATCACATAGATAACGTTATGGGGAAAGCCAACCAAAGACTGATTTATTGGCAGAACATTTAGAAAACGCAACACGTCGACAAAAGAGACTGTTTACACAATGCTTGTCTGCTCTCTTCTGGAGTACTGCCGTGCAGTGACGGATCCGCATCAGAAGGGATTGTTTGAGGACATCAAAAAAGTTCAAAGAAAGGCAGCTAGTTTTGTATTATCACGAAACAGGAAAGAGAGTGTCACGGATATGATACGTGAATTGGGATGGCAATCATTAAAACGAAGCTGTTTTTCACTGGCGCAGGATCTTCTCATTCAATTTCGATCGCCGACTTTCTCCTCTGATTGCGAAGGTAATTTGTTGGCACCACCTTTAGAGAGAAAAGATCGTCATAATAAAATAAAAGAAGTCAGAACTCGTACGGAAAGATTTAAGTGACCCTTTTTCCCGCACGTCGTTAGAGAGTTGATGGTTCAAATGGCTCTGAGTACTATGAGAAGTAATTTCTGGGGTCATCAGTCCCATAGAACCTAGAACTACTTAAACTTAACCAACCTAAGGACATCACACACATCCATGCCCGGGGCAGGATTCGAACCTGCGACCGTAGCGATCGCGCGGTTCCAGACTGTAGCGCCTAGAACCGCTCGGCCACCCAAGCCGGAGATAGAGAGTTGAACGGTAGAGAAATAGCTTGAAGGTGGTTCGGTGACACCTCTGTGAGGCAATTAATTGTGAATTGAAGACTAATCATGTAGATGTAGATTTAACCGGGTACAAATTTTACCCATGGCCTGCCTTAACAAGAAATGTAATAAGCCTACTATTTCAGCACGTTACTTGTTACAATTTAGAACACTCTCGTTCTTCTTACAGGACGTGTTACACGTGTAACGGTAAGTACACCATCTGATCAAAAGTATTGGGAACCTGTTATTGACATTAATAGGGTGTATGAGCACCCTTTACCTTTATTACGGCTTCAGATCTGCTAGGGACATTTTAAATGAGATGTCTGAATGTCTGTGGAGAAATGGCAGCCCATACTTTCTCAATATCCGAAAGCGGAGAGATATTAATGTTTGACGCTGAGGTATGGAGCTAAGTCCACCTTCAACTTTGCCGAAGGTATTCGACTGGGCTCAGGCCGGGACTCTGGGCAGGACAGTACATTGCAGGAATGTTATTTTGCACAAGCTGTTGCCTCACAGATGCTGCTTTATGACTGGGTGTATTGGCATGCTGATACAATCATTGTCTCCTGAATGATCCTCTACAGTACGGAGCACACAGTGTTGTAAAATTGTCCATGACCTTACGCATATAGTATTTTCTACCACACCTCAACTTCACTGATGGTACCTCGCATGACGCCCTCAGGGGCCCAGGGTTCCTAAGCTGTGGACTGGTTGTTGTTGTTGTTGTTGTTGTTGTGATCTTCAGTCCAGAGACTGTCTTGATGCTGCTCTTTATGCTACTCTATCCTGTGCAAGCCTCTTCATCTCCCGGTACCTACTGCAAACTACATTCTTCTGAATCTGTTTAGTGTATTCATCTCTTAGTCTCTCTCTACGACTTTTACCCTCCACGCTGCCCTCCAATGCTAAATTTGTGATTTCTTGATGCCTCAGAACATGTTCTACCAACCGATCCCTTCTTCCAGTCAAGTTGTGCCACAGATGTCTCTTCTATCCAATTCTATTCAATACTTCCTCATTAGTTATGTGATCTAACCATCTAATCTTCAGCATTCTTCTATAGCACCACATTTCGAAAGCTTCTATTCTCTTCTTGTCTAAACTATTTATCGTCCACGTTTCACTTCCATACGTGGCAACACTCCATACAAATACTTTCAGAAACGACTTCCTGACACTTAAATCTATACTCGATGTTAACAAATTTCTCTTCTTCAGAAACGCTTTCCTTGCCATTACCAGTCTACATTTTACATCCTCTCTACTTCGACCATCATCAGTTAACTTGCTCCCCAAATAGCGAAACTCATTTACTACTTTAAGCGTCCCATTTCCTAATATCATTCCTGCAGCATCACCCGATTTTATTCAGCTACATTCCATTATCCTTTCTTTTGTTGAAATTCATCTTATATCCTCTTTTCAATACACTGTCGAATCAGTTCAGCTGCTCTTCCAGGTCCTTTGCTGTCTCTGACAGAATTACGTCATCGACGAACCTCCAAGTTTTTATTTCTTCTCCATGGATTTCAATTCCTACACCGAATTTTTCTTTTGTTTCCTTCACTGCTTGCTCAATATACAGATCGAATAATATCGGGGATAGGCTGCAACCCTGTCTCACTCCCTTCCCAACCACTGCTTCCCTTTCATGTCCCTCGACTGTTATAACTGTCATCTGGTTTCTGTACAAATTGTAAATAGCCTTTCGCTCCCTGTTTTTTACCCCTGCCATCTTCAGAATTTGAAAGAGAGTATTCCAGTCAACATTGTCAAAAGCTTTCTTTAAGTCTATAAATGCTATAAACGTAGGTTTGCCTTTCCTTAATCTATGTTCTAAGATAAGTCGTAGGGTCAGTATTGCCTCACGTGTTCCAACATTTCTACGGAATCCAAACTGATCTTCCCAGAGGTCGGCATCTACCAGTTTTTCCATTCGTCTGTAAGGAATTCGTGTTAGTATTTTGCAGCCGTGACTTATTAAACTGATAGTTAGGTAATTTTAACATCTGCCTGCATCTGCTTTCTTTGGGACGGGAATTATTATATTCTTCTTGAAGTGTGAGTGAGGTATTTCGTCTGTCTCATACATCTTGCTCACTAGATGGTAGAGTTTTGTTAGGCCTGGCTCTCCCAAGGCTGTCAGCAGTTCTAATGGAATGTTGTCTACTCCCGGGCCCTTGTTTCAACTTAGGTCTTTCAGTGCTCTGTCAAAGTCTTCACGCAGTATCATATCTCCCATTGCATCTTTATCTACATTCTCTTCAATTTCCATAACATTGCCCTCAAGAACATCGCCCTTGTATAGACCCTCTATATACTCCTTCCACCTTTCTGCTTTCCCTTCTTTGCTTAGAACTGTGTTTCCATCTGAGCTGTTGATATTCATGCAAGTGGTTCTCTTTTCTCCAAAGGTCTCTTTAATTTTCCTGTAGGCAGTATATCTCTTACCCCTAGTGATATGCGTCTCTACATCCTTACCTTTGTCCTTTAGCCATCCCCGCTTAGCCATTTTGCACTTCCTGTCGACCTCATTTTTGAGACGTTTGTATTCCTTTTTGCCTCCTTCAGTTATTGAATTTTTGTATTTTCTCCTGTTATCAATGAAATGCAATATCTCTTCTGTTACCCAAGGATTTCTATTAGCGCTCGTCTTTTTACCTACTTGATTCTCTGCTAACTTCACTATTGCATCTCTCAAAGCTACCCATTCTTCTTCTACTGTATTTCTTTCCCTCATTCCCGTCAATCGTTCCCTGCTGCTCTCCCTGAAACTCTCTACAATCTTCTTTCAGTTTATCCCGGTCCTATCTCCTCAAATTCTCACCTTTTTGCAGTTTATTCAGTTTTAATCTACAGATCATAATCAATAGATTGTGGTCAGATTCCACATCTGCCCCTGGAAATGTCTTAGAATTTGAAACCTGGTTCCTAAATCTCTGTCTTAGAATTATATAATATATCTGAAACCTTCGAGTATCTCTGGCAAGCGCCGCCATTCTTTCACCGTAAGCTCTGGGCATGCTTGAGCGACCACTGTTGTGTGACACGGGGAAGGGGGATCTTGACTTGACCCCTCGGATCACGAGGCTCGTAAAAATCTCTGTAAAAAAGCCCGCAAAGCAGCGAACTGATGAGATGCATGGCTGTTGAGGTAGAACAGTCGTTAGCGGGCCCCTCGGTTGTACAAGACTTGCCTAGACAGGCGGGGCTCCGTCTAGGTGGACTTTTATTTCCCTAGCTGCTCGTGTGACCATCATGGATCCTTCTAACTCTTCTCTTCCACCTTCCAGTGCAATGGGTGGGTCACTGGTAGTTACTAAAACCGAAGCAAATAAGAGGGATCGTGTAGCCAGTCCTCTGGACGCTGCTGGTAGAAGCATCAATTTCTCAACAAGTGACAAACGTGCAGAAAACCAAAACCCCTGGGGAATATATCATTGAGACTGAGCTCCATGACACATTAAACTACAGTAAAGGTGTTGTGGACATCCCCAAAGAAGACCTGAAAGTGGAATGGACCCAAGAAGGCATAGTAGATGTGCAGAATATTATGGAAAGTGTGGAAGGTGATCTGGTTTAATCCGACTAGTTCATCCTGACTTTTAATAGCACAGAACTCCCAGAACATATTAAGGCAGTTTTTTTCGCTTAACCGTGCGTCCCTATGTCCTCAGCCCCATGTGCCGTTTTAAATGCCAGCAATCTGGGTACACCACACTTGGATGTAAGGGAGAAGATGTAGAAAGTCTGCCCCCGAAGGAGTCGGATGTTCGTCTCCTCCAAAGTGTTAATTGCTCTGGGACTCACCCTGTCTTGGAGTATGGACTGCTGCGTCTTCCTTGAAGAACAGAAGATACAGGAGATTAAATCCACACGATAGATCTCCTATGGTGAGGCGAAGAAGATTTATAAGGTCATGCAGCCCCCAGCGTTTGCTACCTCCTGTCAAACAACTAGTGCTATGCAAACCGAGGTAGCTAGTGTTAGCACTAGTAACTGCGTTTGTCAGTGTACTTGTGCTGCTGTAGTTTCTTAACAGCCTTCCCTTTCTCCCAAAACATCGGAAAGGTCTGTGGTCGCTAATGGTGCTGAGCTCCCTGCTCCCGCTAAGGTTCAATCTGGCCCGCCATCGAGGGCTGCCAATACCGCTGACCCGGTTGTGGCTCTGAAGCCTACAGAGGGCAAAAAGTCAAAGGGCAAGCGTCCTTCATCGACAGGGTAGGGAAGCAAACAGTCTGACGATGTCGACGTCATAATATCCGATATCTCTCTTGACTCTTCGGTAGAGCTAATGGAACTTGATGTCAGACAGGGGAAATCATCTCGCCCCAAGACTGAACCCCCACCTACTATGGTGTCTTCTTCCTGGCGGAAAGACGGGGTGAATGTGCAACCCCCAAGTAGGTGGCTCCTATGTTACATTGAAACCTTAATGTGTTCAGGACCCATGTAAAGGAACTGAAACTGCTAGTGCAGGAATGCCCCCAGTGCCTGTGATTACAAGAAACACATTTCCAAGCCACTGACAATCCTGTGCTACGGGGATATACCCTTCACCGAAAGAATGACCTGACTGCGAAGAGAGCACGGGAGCAGTCGTTGTGTTTGTCGATAACACATACTCCTCCCCTGCTCTCTCCCTGACTACTGACCTGCAAGCAGTTGAAGTTGAAATTCATGTGTCGAAGAAGGATCACTGTTTGCTCGCTGTACCTACCTCCACCACACTCAATAGACTCTGAGGCTCTCACAGAACTCGTAGAACAACTCCGACGATCAATTCTCCTACTAGGAGCCTGCAATGCCCATCATGTCTTTCCGCGTAGGAATCCATCATAATTTAAAACATTATTGTGAAAATAATTTTTCTCTGTTTTTTTAAGCTTGAACGTTGTTTGTGTCCTCAGCCATTTTGTAATTGCGTCGAAAACCGATCAACCTTCACAACAACCTCCGGTATTCCTTGTATAATAGGATAACTCTCTTCATTAGTTATCACTGTCAAGGAATCGTTAATGTCCCAGTACTAGAGTACCGCTCTATCGTTGAAGTCTCTACGAATTAAGCAGGAGAGCAGAGATAGAAGACTACAGAAACCGGCCTCTAGGATCGTAACAGGTTCATACAGCCTGTACGAAAGTGTAAAACAGAGTTGATCAAGGAAATTAAATTGCAATCCTTGGAATTAATGCGACACTGTTCTCGCGAAACTCTGTTAGGTGTATTTAGAAAACCGATATTTGAAGACAGTTCCGTGCGACAATTCTACAGCCTTCGTCGTGTGCACCGCCTGGAAGCATGGGAATAAGATACATTTGGAGGGGCATCTAGGCGTAAATGCATTTATCCCCTCCCTCAAACTGCGGGTGTGAGAGGACAGAAAATTATTCAAAAAATGGTTGCAAACACTATGGGACTTAACATCCGAGGTCATCAGTCCCCTAGACTCAGAACCACTTAAACCTAACTAACCTAATGACATCACACACATCCACGCCCGAGGCAGGATTCGAACCTGCGACCGGAGCGGTCGCTCGGCTCCAGACTGTAGCGCTTAGAACCGCACGGCCACTTCGGCCGGCTAGTCAATAATGCACTGCTCCACGCCTGCCCCGTATGCAAGTAGTTATTCGGCCTAACACTGAATAATAGGGTTGATGAATATTCTCAGGAATAGGGTGCCAAATTCTGTGTAAGTGGCGCGTCATATCGTCAAAATCCAAGCTAGTTGGAGGGTCCCGCTCATAATGCTCCAAAAGTTCTCAACTGGGGAGCGATCCGGCGGCATTACTGCCCAAGGAAGGGTTTGACAAGCAAGAACACGAGCAATGGAAAGTCCCGCCATGTACGGCTGGTATTATCTTTCTGATATCTAAGCATAGGACGAGTTGCCTTGAAGGGCAACAAACCGGGGTGTTGAGTATCGTAGGCTTACGGCTGTGCTGTAAGGGCGCCCGGGATGATAACGACAGGGGTCGTCCTATGAAACTGAATGGCACAGTATCCCTTAGGAGAACATCCAGCAACTCTCTCAGTCGATACCAAGCGAGTAGCTGCTTGTACAACGGCCAGAGGTGGACCAGCGCATTATTGCCTTGCTTAGATCGTGAAGCTCTTTCTCTTTAATAAATCATCCAATTTATTCTGAATTTTTAACCGTTTGCTTGTCTCTTCATATATGAGGGTCACTCCAAAAGTAATGCACACTATTTTTGTAAATATACAGTTTTCATTCTGCATGTGTGGAAGTTTTACAGTGTGTAGATACATCCTTCCCGCTTGTTTTCAAACTTACTTCAACCTTTTCCCGTGAGTGGCGCCGTCATCAAGATGGCTGCTACACTTAGCGTTCGTCAAAAGCAACATGCTGTCGTAGAATACCTGTGCTATGAAAATGAGACAGTGGGAAACATACACAAGAGGTTGCAAAAGGGGTATGGAGATGCTGCTGTCGATCGCAGTACAATTAGTCGGTGGGCAAGCAGGTTACGAGATCAAAGCGGGCACGGCAATATTGAGGCCTCGTACTGCACACACTTCAGACAACGTACAGAGAGTCAACGAATTGGTGACTGCTGACAGACGCATCACAGTGAACGAATTGTCACGCTACGTTGGGATAGGGAAGGAAGTGTTTGCAGAATACTGAAATTGCTGGCGTTAAAAAAGGTTTGTGCCAGGTGGGTTCCCAGGATGTTGACAGTGGCTCACAGAGGAACAAGAAAAACGGTATGCAGCGAACTTTTGGAACAGTACGAAAATGGTGGAGATGAATTTCTTGGAAGAATTGTGACAGGTGATGAAACATGGCTCCATCATTTTTCAACAGAGAGGAATAGGCAATCAATGAAGTGACGTCATGCAAATTCACCCAGGAAAAAAAAAAATCAAAATCACACCTTCTGCTGGAAAAGCTATGGCTACGGTGTTTTTAGATTCCGAAGGACTCTTGCTTGTGGACATCATGCAAAGCGGAACCATCATAAATTCTGATGCATATGTGACGGCACTGAAGAAACTTCAAGCTCGACTGAGTCGTGTTCGACCACATCGGCAAAAGCAGGATGTTTTGCTATTCCACGTCAGTGAACGGCCACATGTCAGTCAAAAAACCATGGAAGGGCTCACAAAACTCAGATGGACAACACTGAAACACCCGCCTTACAGTCCTGACCTGGGTCCATGTGACTATCATCTCTTTGGGAAACGGAAGGACTCTCTTCGTGGAACAAGGTTTTAAGATGATGACTCCCTTGTGCACGCTGCCAAACAGTGGCTCCAACAGGTTGGTCCAGAATTTTACAGTGCGGGTATACAGGCGCTGGTTCCAAGATGGCGTAGGGCAGTTGAGAGGGATGGAAATTGTGTGGAGAAATGAAAATATTGTTCCTAAAGGATATATCTACACACTGTAAATCTTTCAAACATGTAGAATAAAAGATGGATTAAAAAAAAATAGTGTGCATTTCCATTGGAATGACCCTCATATAACACGTCTAGTGATATCCGTCCTATTCGGTAATTCCTTCATGGTGCGTAGTTATTTTTCCTTTTTTTTCTTTTCTTGTCTTAGAATGTAGATATACATGTTCTACTTGATGACCATTGCGCATCAGTATTTTATGGGTTGCCAGCTTTAGGCGTACATTCGATAAGCATCTGTGAAAGTTACTATTAGCAAAATGTATGGTTTCCTGGTTAGTTTTGAAATTTGGTTGTTAGATTTTTCTGAATGATATGTACAATGTGATGTATCATACTTTCTAACTTACGATTCTTTTAGTCTCAATTGATGTCAAAAATGGAAAGTAGTTTCGTCTGAGCCACAGAAATCTTGTTAATTGTAAGCACGTGCATTAACGACGCCGTAATGTAAGGAAGAATTCCTCGTTTGCATTCAGGTGTGGAGGGGGCGCAGAGGGCATGACAGACGGTAGTGAACACGCGCTTCCCGGCAGAACTAATGCGACGGAAGAGCAAACGGCCGCAGACTCTGTCACTGCGGGCAAACGAGTGCGCGCTCTTCCAATTTAGTAGTCCGAGCAATTATTACTTGTGACAGTCCGACAGGGGCGCCTCGTCTTTTTCAGATAAACGCTACAAAACTGCGCCGCGCGCTGACCAAGATTTCTGCCGTCTCATATTTTTAAATTAAAGCTCGGAACTGCGCCGCATTTTAGATCCGCCGGACGGGCTGTCCGCCGCAGCCCGCCGCCGGCTGCGATATTAAAACGATCTTTGCAGCAGCGGGTTCGGTCCGCAAATTGGGACGTCAAAAGAGAACACAGCATCGTTACCGCCTCGTGATGGATTTAATCACGCGCTCATTGTGGCCCGGTAACTGCGCGGCTGCCGTACTTCGCGCCGGGGCAGCGGTTAACAAACGCGATTGATGACGTCGACGGGCGAAGGCGAGAGCTAAAGAGACGGCCCGGGGTCCCAGGTGCGGGCAAGAGGCGGTGCCGTAATCTAATTTACGTATTCATGGCGAGGCGGCAGCGGCAGCCGGTAGCGCGGTCGCTAAGAGTAATCTCGAGAGCGGAACCAATCGCGGGATGTCGGAGGGGACCCGAACCGGGCCGGGCCGTTACAAAGCCGCTAAGCGGGCCTAATTACCATTGTTAGGTGCGTGCCTCGAGCGGAACGCCAGCCGAGGCGGGGACACCCAAGCTCTGCCCAGCCCGCACGAGGGGGCGCTGGGCGCGATTCTCGCGGTGCGGCAGCGCCAACTCTTCCCATTATCCCAGGCGGGACCTCGCCTTGGTGGGTCAGATGTAGAGCAACCTCGAGTACCACGGTTAAATTTCTACACTTACAAAAGTCACACGCCGTGTACACGTGCGGTATAAGAAATACCGGCTGGCGCTTCTCAAAACCAGCTCTTTCTGTCGAGATCCAAGAGGCAGTAGCTCAGTCTAAAGTGGTCTGCACGCGGACCGTGCATCCGAACGTTGAGCGTTGAGCGTGCCGAGTTTCCGACGTCATAGCGTGGAACAGCACGTTCGGGAGTCTTTCCGAACGTGCAGAGCAATATCTAGCATGTCAGATATTCTGAGCGTGAGTTTGAGCGTTGAGCAATGAGATGACACAACGCCACCTACGTCACATGCACGCCATCTCACTTCAGCACAAAGTTGTGAGGCGCCATATTGTCATTCATTTCAAGCTTATACGTACAGTATATATGCCGTTTCTGAGCACCAGCAAATTGACAATCACTGGAAAACCAGTTGTTAACTGTATGATCCGTTGCAATAAAATGATGAGAAACATCATATTCGTGGCAAAAGAATTATTGTAACTTGCGCATTATGAGAGTACGCTATTTGAAGGCGACAATACACTGAGGATGCACCCAAAACACATTGTTATTGGTACAATTGGTTCAAATGGTTCTGAGCACGATGGGACTTAACTTCTTAGGTCATCAGTCCCCTAGAACTTAGAAACACTTAAACCTAACTAACCTAAGTACATCACACACATCCATACCCGAGGCAGGATTCGAACCTGCGACCGTAGCGGTATTGCGGTTCCAGACTGTAGCGCCTAGAACCGCTCGGCCACTCCGGCCGGCTATTGGTACAATTCGTTATAATTAAATTTCAGTTAGTAACATAGGTATATATGCCGTTTCTGAGCACCAGCAAATTGAGAATCACTGGAAAACCCGTTGTTAACTGTATGATTCGTTGCAAAAAAAAAAAAAAAAACAAAAGAAACATAAAAAAGAGTGGTGAGTAGCGTCACGGAATAGTGATATTTTTATGTTTGGGCGGTGGTTCGCGACTCGCCAGTACATAAATTTTTTTCCTAACATTTGCGTTTTTATTAGGTTCTGTTACTTTATTATGAATTTAATATAAGTATATACTATAATTTTTGATGTTATCTAAATACAAGTTCACCTTTCTTTGGTTGTTCGATTGTCTTATCGACAGGACATCTTGCGCTACTTGTGTAAAGCTATTTTGCTCCTTTTTCTTTTACGCTAGGAAATTCACGTGTTGCAAAGGTTCTGCTACTGGGTAGGAACAGTGATCAAGTAAGACTGACCTTGGGGTTTTACTGAAATGTGGGAATGATGAAATAATGTTTATCTTACGTGAAGAAGTATTGCAAATTTGTATCTCACTGTTTGTGGTGGAACTTTTATAAGCCTGTGTTCTTATTGATTGGACATGGCACTTTCCATTTCGTGGACAATGGAGGAAATGTGCGTTTGAATAGAGGTAACGTGGGAATTTTACAAGCGCCCCTTTAGTAAACAGTGTGATTTACGAACTAGAAACTTCCCGCAACTGCCGCTGGAGTGCGTTGCGATCGCGTGTAGCACGTTGGAGGCCACGTACCGTATGCACAAGTCTGAGTGTTCAGCAGCCCGTTGAACTTGGCATGCTCAACGTTGACGTTCGACAGCAGTCCGTGTGCCGACGGCTTAACATTACAGTGCGGCACTCCGACTCGTTTTTCTTACCCAGTGCGGTAACGGCGCGTCAATCGATCAGCAATGACCCTTCTGAGTATGACATCGGATAAGTGCGAATATCGTAGTTTACAAGAGGTGAACATCAATTAAATCTACAAACTACAGGAAAGGATTTCTGACTGTAACTGGAAGAAGAAAGATCTTCTGAACATGCGTGCGGAAATGGGCATGCGTGCAACGATAACAATTCGCCCCGGAACACTATACAGAGCTGCATCGCATCCACGTCACTACAGATGTTCATAGTGGCCTCCATGGGATGCAATGCACTCGTTCAAACGTCGCAACGTGGAATGGCCCACTCTTTCGCACATTCCGGCCTCTGTCCGAATAGCGTCACAGGCGTCGTGAACACTCTGTTGGAGGGTATGCACATCAGGAGCTGGTTCAGCGTTCACAACGGTTTTTCGATGCCCCAGAGGTAAAAATCCAGGGAGTGTAAGTCCAGTGATCTAGCGGAGCATGCTACACGGCCTCGCGGCCTATCCAATGTCTGTGGAAGATAGTACAGGGTGGGCTGCAATCTCAAAGGGTGCATGGCAAATACAGGACGTGCTTGGATCAAGGAACAGTCGGAATTGTAGTTGTAAATTGTTGTAGTTGTGCTGGGAAAGTCCCTGAGCTTCAAGCGCTAATAGAAAGCACAGAAGCTGAAATCGTTATAGGTACAGAAAGCTGGCTAAAACCTGAAATACGTTATGCAGAAATTTTTACGAAGTCTCAGACGGTGTTCAGGAAAGATAGATTAGGCAGAATTGGTGGTGGAGTGTTTGTGTCTGTCAGTAGTGGTTTATCTTGTAGTGAAGTCGAAGTAGATACTCCTTGCGAATTGGTATGGGTGGAGGTTATAGTTAACACCCGAACTAAGTTAATAATTGGCTCCTTCTACCGACCCCCAGACTCCGATGACATAGTTGCTGAACAGTTCAGAGAAAATCTGAGCCTCGTAACAAATAAATACCCCACTCATACGGTTATACTTGGTGGGGACTTCAACCTTCCCACGATATGTTGGCAAAAATACTTGTTCAAAACCGGTGGTAGGCAGAAAACATCTTCCGAGATTGTCCTAAATGCTTTCTCCGAAAATTATTTCGAGCAGTTAGTCCACGAATCCACGCGAATTGTACATGGTTGCGAAAACACACTTGACCTCTTAGCCACAAACAATCCAGAGCTAATAGACAGCATCATGACTGATACAGGGATTAGTGATCACAAGGTCGATGTAGCTAGGCTCAATACCG
The DNA here is from genome assembly GCF_023864275.1 of Schistocerca cancellata. Lineage (NCBI taxonomy): Eukaryota > Metazoa > Arthropoda > Insecta > Orthoptera > Acrididae > Schistocerca > Schistocerca cancellata. Next base: position 487,556,420 of record NC_064628.1, read on the forward strand.
TTTCTTCCAAATCCACCAGAAACAAACGCAAAATAATTTTATTTAAAAAAGCGGATAAAGTGTCACTAGAAGCCTTCCTAAGAGACAATCTCCATTCCTTCCTAACTGACTATGCAAATGTAGACGAGATGTGGCTCAAATTCAAAGATACAGAAGCAACAGCAATTGAGAGATTCATACCTCATAAATTGGTAAGAGATAGAACTGATCCCCCATGGTACACAAAACAGGTCCGAACGCTGTGGTATGTGAAGTACACAAGCGGCAAGACGCAGTCAATACCTTCGCTGCGCAGTGCCGATGGTACTGTTACTGACGATTGTGCCACTAAAGCGGAGTTACTGAACGCAGTTTTCCGAAATTCCTTCACCAGGGAAGACGAATGGAATATTCCAGAATTTGAAACACGAACAGCTGCTAGCATGAGTTTCTTAGAAGTAGATACCTTAGGGGTCGCGAAGCAACTCAAATCGCTTGATACGGGCAAGTCTTCAGGTCCAGATTGTGTACCGATTAGGTTCCTTTCAGATCACGGTGATACAATAGCTCCCTACTTAGCAATCATATACAACCGCTCGCTCACCGATAGATCTGTACCTACAGATTGGAAAATAGGTCGCACCAGTGTTTAAGAAGGGTACTAGGTGTAATCCATCGAACTACAGACCTATATCATTGACGTCGGTTTGCAGTAGGGTTTTGGAGCATATACTGTATTCAAACATTATAAATCATATCGAAGGGAACGATCTATTGATACGTAATCAGCATGGTTTCAGAAAACATCGTTCTTGTGCAACGCAGCTAGCTCTTTATTCGCACGAAGTAATGGCCGCTATCGACAGGGGATCTCAAGTTGATTCCGTGTTTCTGGATTTCTGGAAGGCTTTTGACACCGTTCCTCACAAGTGACTTCTAATCAAGCTGCGGGCCTATGGGGTATCGTCTCAGTTGTGCGACTGGATTCGTGATTTCCTGTCAGGAAGCTCGCAGTTCGTAGTAATAGACGCAAATCATCGAGTAAAACTGAAGTGATGTCAGGTGTTCCCCAGGGAAGCGTCCTGGGACCACTGCTGTTCCTGATCTATATAAATGACCTGGGTGACAATCTGAGCAGTTCTCTTAGGTTGTTCTGAGATGATGCTGTAATTTACCGTCTAGTAAAGTCATCCGAAGACCAGTATCAGTTGCAAAGCGATTTAGAAAAGATTGCTGTATGGTGTGGCAGGTAGCAGTTGACGCTAAATAACGAAAAGGGTGAGGTGATCCACATGAGTTCCAAAAGAAATCCGTTGGAATTCGATTACTCGATAAATAGTACAATTCTCAAGGCTGTCAATTCAACTAAGTACCTGGGTGTAAAAATTACGAACAACTTCAGTTGGAAAGACCACATAGATAATATTGTGGGGAAGGCGAGCCAAAGGTTGAGTTTCATTGGCAGGACACTTAGAAGATGCAACAAGTCCACTAAAGAGACAGCTTACACTACACTCGTTCATCCTCTGTTAGAATATTGCTGCGTGGTGTGGGATCCTTACCAGGTGGGATTGACGGAGGACATCGAAAGGGTGCAAAAAAGCGCAGCTCGTTTTGTATTATCACGTAATAGGGGAGAGAGTGTGGCAGATATGATACGCGAGTTGGGATGGAAGTCATTAAAGCAAAGACGTTTTTCGTCGTGGCGAGATCTACTGTATTTACGAAATTTCAGTCACCAACTTTCACTTCCGAATGCGAAAATATTTTCTTGAGCCCAACCTACATAGGTAGGAATGATCATCAAAATAAAATAAGAGAAATAAGAGCTCGAACAGAAAGGTTTAGGTGTTCGTTTTTCTCGCGCGCTGTTCGGGAGTGGAATGGTAGGGAGATAGTATGATTGTGGTTCGATGAACCCTCTGCCAAGCACTTAAATGTGAATTGCAGAGGAATCATGTAGATGTAGATGTCGGGGAACTGTAATGCGGAAGTGCGGTGGAGCTTCGTGATGCTGAAATCAGATAAGCTGTCGTATTGCCAAAGGCATACTCTCAAGCACCCCAGACGGAGTACTCCGCAAGGAATCCAGGTACGTTCCTCCGTCGAGGCATTGTGGAGTAATAACTGATACAAGTATGCGGTCGCCAAGAATCGCTGCCCGCACGCTGATGTGGAACCGATGCTGTTGAGACGCCTCAACCATTCCCCGGGATTGTATGTAGCCCATGGATGACGATTATGTACATTACGATGCCAGTTCTGGTAAAGATGACTGTGGTCAAAATCCCATAATTGTGATGGTCTCGTACAAGAACTATCGAAAAAATCCTGCTCGTCGAGAGAAATCCGCTGCTGATAATTCTTGCACTCGTTGCAGATGACAGGCATAGTAGCGGTTGCCATGCAGGATGTACATAATCGTACTTCGGCTTACACCGTGTTGACAGGCAACTTGCCTGGAGCTTTGACAAGGGTTCGTCTCAATATCCTATAGAACCTGGTCCCCCAAATCCGGTGTATGCACAGTCCGCCGCCTGCGTGTACTTTCGTCTATCAGCAAAGACCCATTATCAGACAAACGCCCAAAAAGGGCTTGAAATGTGGTGTGATGTGGTTGGTATCTGTAAGGGTACTTGTTTTGGTGCAGCCGTGATGCCAGCTTGACTGTTTCTATCTGCTTGGCCGTACACAAATACCATCTCAGCGTGCTCCGACATGAATACCGGACCAGGTACGTAGTGCCACAAAAATTGACATTAAATAAAAAGTGACACAATTGCCGTTCATTACATTTCTAGTGACCCTAGGAGGTATGAACCGGTCACTAAAGAACAGTTTCTTTACGGTTCTCTCGTAACATACAGATATTTACTGAAGTGTGTCGCTTTCCTTTAACAACAAAAATTGCAAGTAAACACCAGAAGACCTGACCTTAAGCAGCAAGATGTCATATGTCTAACTAAAACGCAAAGTTTTGTTCGCTACACTTCCAGTCCAATCAGTGAATGGCGAATGTAGGAAACCTGTATAGTATGTAACATCTACATTATTTAGCATACCAAATAAACCACCACACATATTACTGAGGAGAAAGTCACATAAAGGTGACGAGAAAACGTCAAAAGCATTGAAATTGTTTCCAAACGCAGAAGAAACCATTCCCACAATTGTTGTTACATCTGAGCCACAAGCAGCAAGACGCTCCAACACATTCCTTTTGACGCAAAAGTGATTATATTTGCAAAAAAGGTATTCGTGTATCAGACAGTCGGCTGAAGTGTAATGGGCGAATCATTAGACTCCATAATTTTTTTTTACATAATAAGGAAAATGCCTATTATAATAAGAACACATAACAACAGAAATGCCGGCCGCTGGTGGCCGATGGTTCTAGGCGCTTCAGTCTGGAACTGCGTGACTGCTACGGTCGCAGGTTCGAATGCTGCCTCGGGCATGGATGTGTGTGATGTCCTTAGGTTAGTTAGGTTTAAGTAGTTCTACGTTCTAGGAGACTGATGACCTCAGAAATTACGTCTCATAGTGCTCAGAGCCATTTTTGAACAACAGAAATGCGAGAAATAAGTTTTTATAGTCTCTTGCTGTCAGCGATGTAAGCTGCAACTATACACATATTCGAAAGTATTTCTTCATTAAGAAATTGTAGGTTATGTCACTGAATTAGTCAGAGTCAGCTGTTTTTACGTTTATTTCATGGTAACTCATGTCTCGTGGCAGTTTGATAACGTATGAAACGCACAAATATAACAATTATTTCGCTAACTAAGTAGAAAAATAATTTTAAAAATGTACATTATCCTTACAACGAATATAAATGTCTGCTTTTTCACCGCTTGGAGCGCTAGTGTAGCTCCAGGTGTCGAACGGTAATAACTTTCGCACCAGAGTGTCGCGACATTGTGTTTTAGATTGTGGAAGTAGGCTGATGCCGTGATCTTTGACTACCGGTAGGGGTAAAACGCCTATGCCTTCAATAGAATGTGTACTTTATGACACTATCAGCAGCTGTTCGTGAAATATTTCAATTTTCCTTCAAATCACTAATCAAGTTTTGCTTAATTGTCCTGATTAATTTCAAACAACTCATTCTTTGCGTAATTGGATTTCACAATGTTAAATTCGATGCCGCGTTTGTCTCTTTCCCACTCTTCGTTTGGCTATGAAAGTTGGGACAAAAATACATGGCGTAAATTGTAGGGAGTCTTATTCTCGCTCAAATGAAACATTTGACCAAAAAAGTAGAAGTATACCTAATATCATGCCAGCTCTGGGACAGCGTGAAGATCTAGCAAATACAACCTACCATGACGTTCTTAACAGAAATTTTCATACTTAAATAGAGCTTTAGGTGTATTCAGAGGAGTGCTACAGGGAACTTATTACAGGTATTTCTATTGGTGACTGAGGACAGTGTATTGAACAAAATTACGTCACTAATTACTGCATTTTGAGACTAATAATTAGAGCTTTTCACGAGTGGTATGGTTATAGGTTGGTTAGCATCTGTGACACAAGGAAGCCATTGAAGTTTATTTCACCTTGGGCAGCAGATAAGGTATTGAAGTGTCGATGCGCGGAGGCAAAAGGGTAGTCCATACTGCAGTTATGACTGTACAGAGAACATCAGGTGGTAAATTAAGTAATGTATTTGTGGGAAGACTGGTAGACGCAGAAAAAACGACGTACATACTGAAATGGTTACATTTAAAGTATCAACGATTCAATATCTACATTTGTACCCCTAACACATAGTATGTGTAATGAACATGGGGACTAGTTTCGAAGGTATATGGATGTCCTTCCCAGATGATACTTTTGCATACAGAGAAGGCGCAACGCAACATAATTGTAGCGAAAGGCACAGGTATTCCGCCACCCAACATAACCGTGTGTATCGTATTGTCCATGTGAAAGCAGAAAGATTTGTTGTTGCTCGATTAAACGATTGTCGAACAGTCATGTGTTTCATATAAGGAGATACGCCACGCAGATATTTAAAGAGCAGCAACCTCATAAAACTAATCAGAGCAAAGTCGAACAGTCATCTATTTCATATAGGGAGATACGCCACGCAGAAATTTAAAGAGCAACAACCTCATAAAACTAATCAGAGCGAAGGAGGAGGCTAAACCTACAAGGAAGGAAAATCAGTGTTTAACTGCCCGTTGACATCGAGCTCATTAGCGACGGAGCAGTAGCTCGGAATGTTTCAAGAATTTGTAAGTAAGCCTGTCGTGCCTTTTCAAAAAAAAACCTTTAGGACATTTGTCTGGAGCGATGTAGGGAAATCACAGAAAATCTAAGTCAGGATGACCGGACGGGCATATGAACCGTTGTTTTCCCTAATGCGTGTTCAGTCTAATTATTTGCACCACCTGGCTAGGTACTAAACTACAGATTCATTGGAGAAATCATAGGGAAGTGTAGTGCACCACAAAGGGTAGGGCTTAGAAAACACTCGTTCGACCCATTCTTTAGTCTTTCTCCTTAGTGTGGGTCCTTTACGAAAAAGGATTGATACAGGATATAGAGAAAATACAATTAAATCGAAGGAGCATCGCGTTTTGACACAGTTTCCTTTATTAAGCGTGGAAGGCTCACAGAGGTAGATATTAATCCTACTCCAATATCAGACGCTGCTAGAGAGACGATGAAAATGACGGTGTGGTATAATGACAAAATTCCGGGTGCGTACGTTCCTAGAAGTATTACTGGCTCATAAATACATAAAAAAAAGATGGAGGTAAATTTAGAGAGATTGCTACTTTCCTTCTGAATGAAAATGAAGTATGTTATTTAACTTCAATCAAACGTTTTTGGGTAGGTGGCTCTGTCGGCATGTTGTTAATAAAACCGTTTTATACGTTTCTAGAAATGGTTATATAAGCAACAGCACGGAGTAGTCATGTAAATGAAACCTCTGTTGAAAGTACGTTACATAGGATAGGGCTACATGCAACGGTGGCCGAAACTTTGGTTTTATAAAGAAGTTAACGACGCGATTACATACCTGTGAATGTTTTATTGAAGATGACAACGTCTGTGGAACCCGTGCTGACACATATTTAATGTTGTAAACAACTAATATTATCCTACCACATATTAATGGCTTCGCCGTTACTATCTTTGTAGTAAGTACAGGGTGTTTCAGAATGAATATCGGTGTTTTAAGGCTTTGTAGCATTTATTACATTCAATTCACATTTATGAGGAATGCATCAAATGAAAGAGCAACTCGTAAGGTTTTCCTTACAATGCGAGCACCGTTCGACACATGGAACAACAGTGACTGAAGAACGTGCTGAACGAGTGAAAGCGTAGCCGCTAGAAATCAGTTCGGAAGTGTAGTCATAAGTTACCATTTCCGTTGACATCTGTGTGGAGGCTTTTAAGGAGACTCTTGGAACTACGTCCTTACCGTTTGCAGTTGTAACAAGTTATAAAGGCTATAGACTGTGGTTTACGTGCCAATTCCAACTTTGGAAACGAATTGTTGCTCTGTGACGATGACGATTCTCTTCAGTGATGAATCGACTGTTCACTTAAGTGTACATGTGGCCACACATAATGTTCGGATATAGCGGTCAGCAGGAGGAGGAGGAGATTAGTGTTTAACGTCCCGTCGACAACGAGGTCATTAGAGACGGAGCGCAAGCTCGGGTGAGGGAAGGATGGGGAAGGAAACCGGCCGTGCCCTTTCAAAGGAACCATCCCGGAATTTGCCTGAAGCGATTTAGGGAAATCACGGAAAACCTAAATCAGGATGGCCGGAGACGGGATTGAACCGTCGTCCTCCCGAATGCGAGTCCAGTGTGCTAACCACTGCGCCACCTTGCTCGGTGCGGTCAGCAAATCCTCACGAAATGGTGCAGTTTCAACGAGATTCCCCTAAATTGAATGCTTTTGTGCCGTATCCTGGCGAAAAGTTTATCTTTCTTTTTTGATTAATCAAATGTAAGTGGCTTTTCTTGTCTTGATGCGCTAGAACGATGGCTCTTTCCTCAATCAGAAGAAGCTGAAACACAGAGCTTTATGTGGCAGCACGATGGTGTACCGCCTCACTGTGCTCAGTACGCGATTGGTCAAACGACGTTGTACCCGAACGCAGGGATTGGCTGCAAGGGGCCGGAGGACAGAACTTGTCTCCAAACCTCCGCGTTCACCCGATCTGACGCAATACGATTTTTACCTTTGGGGGTCCGTAAAGGATCATGTGTTTGTGTCTCCGCTACCAGTTGATTATCCGACTTGAGAAATAGGTCTGAAACAGCTGTTCCAATAGTTGTTTGAAACATGCTCATAAGGATTTGAAAGAAATCGCCTGTCAACTCGGTGTGTGCCGTGCGACGAATGGTGGTCATATTGAACATTTGTAACAAAAACAGTTCTTTCATTTGACATATTATTTATAATTGTTAGTTGCATGTAATAAATGACCCACCTGGGGGTTAACGATGAGGGCCGGTGTGCCGGCCAGCCTGGATGTGGTTTTTAGGCGGTTTTCCACATCCCCCTAGGTGAATACCGGGCTGGTCCCCACGTCCCGCCTCAGTTACACGGCTCGCAGACATCTGAACACTTTCGCACTATTCCATGGATTACACTAGTCGCATACAGTTGGGGTGCTAATTCCTTCCCGGGGAGGTATGGGGTGGCGACAGAAAGGAGCATGCGGCCACCCCTTCAACTAACATTGTCACATCCGATGAACCATGCCGACCCTGCGTGTCCGCGGGAGAAACGGCACAAGCAAAAGAAAGAAAGAAAAGAAAGTTGCATATAATAAATATTACAAAGACTTAAACACCCGATATTAATTTGGAAACACACAGTACAGACACTGTTCATGATTTATAGGCTGATGAACCGAAGCATGCCTCAAATATTTCCAAACTAGTTAATATTTTGTAATTCTCTTTTCACCCAGATGCACTGCAATGTTCTTACTAAACGATATATAATCTCTTCACGCAGCAGCATTAATTACAGGAGTATCGATGTGAATATTTCTAATGGAACTATAGTTATTTCTGATGCTGCTGTCTTACATCTGATATTCGAGAAGCAGGCTATTAGAAATTAGGGTATATATAACTAAGGATTTATATGTTATGAACTCTGAACTTATTGGCGAAATTTGTGATTCCATACCCATATAGAGAAGTAAATTGTGTCTCATGTGGCGTAACTGGAATGTTGCACAGCGCTTAGATGGTGTTAGAGCGAGGTAGAAACCAGGTGGACTTCCTTTCCGCCCGCTCGTTACAAGTTTAGCACAGCATTCCAGTGGCCGTCCAATTACAATACTGGACACCATCTGCCATGGTATCTTAGTGTATACCACTCTCCTCTTTCCTTTCCTTTGCAACGTCCGTGAGGAATTAGCGTATTTAATCTCTTGTGCTTAGTGAAATACATTTTATTTTTCAAAATAATCTGCCCTTGGCACACTTCAAATTCACAGACGGAATGCAAAGCTGTCTTTCTTCTCTACCCATTTGGTAACGGTAGGGCAATGACGCAAATATTTTCGTTCTCAGCGAAACCTTCAGTTTAAAGTACTATAACGAAACTGTAGCGGCATAAAGTCAAGCTCCGGCACGCCAGTCGGGAATGATAGAGCAGAGAGAGCTGTGAGAAGACTTCAGCCAGCACGCTGACCGACCCCTCTCCAGGATGACAACGCGACAGCAGCTGCCCCTGTGCGAAGAGGACGTAAGTGCCTCGTCCGACTGGTCGCGGCCGGTTCTACAGCAGCTTCAAGACTAGCAACGTGGATAAAAGCATCAATTCTAACCACTTGCTTATACTGTCTATGTAACACACGGACTTGGCAATTGTTATACTGAAGAGATATTTTAAATTGTTATACTGAAGAGATTTTTTTATTTTGTCTGTCGCCCTTTGCTTGCGACACAGCAGTGAAACACAAAGTTAAGTATTGTATTTGTTCATTTTATAGTAAAACTCATTAATACGATTTCTTTGAATGTTGCGTAGCGATCCGAGGAAGCAGATGGTTGGATGGTTTTTTGGGGGAAGAGACCAAACAGCGAGGTCATCGGTCTCATCGGATTAGGGAAGGACAGGGAAGGAAGTCGGCCGTGCCCTTTCAGAGGAACCATCCCGGCATTTGCCTGGAGCGATTTAGGGAAATCACGGAAAACCTAAATCAGGATGGCCGAACGCGGGATTAAACCGTCGTCCTACCGAATGCGAGTCCAGTGCGCTAACCACTGCGCCACCTCGCTCGGTCTCTCATTTTTTGTTGAGGAGTTGCTTACAATTCACCTCCGTGAAAAGATAATCATGCTACCTTCAATCGTTCCGAGGAAGTGTGACGCTTACGGCTGAGATTGTAAGTAGGCTGTTTATGTTTTCTTTATGTAAGTAGGCTGTTTAGGTTCTTATATTCGTAACGCCACCGCCACGTAGCGCTCTATATGAAAATCACTGGCTGTGCTGTGTGCAGTCTGTGGCTAGTTTGCATTGTTGTCTGCCATTGTATTGTTGGGCAGCTGGATGTTAACAGCGCATAGCGTTGGGCAGTTGGAGGTGAGCCGCCAGCAGTGGTGGATGTGGGGAGAGAGATGGCGGAGTTTTGTAATTTGTCATGAACTGCTATATATATTATGACTATTAAGGTAAATACATTGTTTGTTCTCTATTAATATCTTTCATTTGCTAACTATCCCTATCAGTAGTTAGTGCCTTCCGTAGTTTGAATCTTTTATTTAGCTGGCAATAGTGGCGCTCGCTGTATTGCAGTAGTTGGAGTAATGAAGATTTTTGTGAGGTAAGTTATTTGTGAAAGGTATAGTTTAATGTTACTCAGGGCCATTCTTTTGCAGGGATCTTTGATAGTCAGATTGCGTTGCGCTAAAAATATTGTGTGTCACTTTAGTGAATGTTTGAGTACGTTCAGTTTTGCTCAGCTGTTTGAAAAGCAAATAGTGTAAGAGGTTTATCAGCACAGTCGTGTACAATTGTTCTAAGGGGACGTTTCATAAGATAACTTAATCTGCATGTACAGTGTATTGTCTACACCAACATATTTGTACCGTAACGTTAACGTAAAACTGATATTATATATAATTTTCCCACAGCATTCGTCAGTCGGCCTCCACTTCTTACTGTAGCCTAGATGTAGGTGGGACGAGGACATGATAGAAGTTCCATTGGCATCAGAGAAATTTTCGAATGACTGGTCTGCATTATAAGTCTGTTTATACTGCCTTTGAAAGCAGTAGAGCGTGTCTTTTGCTAGGACTGTGTTCTAAACATTCAGCGGCTAAGAAATGGGTTGCTGAAATAAAAACTCTTTTGAAGGTGGTCAATGAAATGACGTATCAGCGGTGCACAACAGACAAGGACGTCTATAAAGGACAGGAAAATTGGCGGTAAAAAGTGAATTTTACGGGAAGAGTTAGTTAGACGTAAACAAAAAAGTACAAGATGAGTGCTGCTTTTGTTGAGTTCTGACAAAATAAAACACGGAAAAGATTTTTTCAGTAACTCCTTCAAATCACATATGAACTTGCAATCAAAACAGGATAATACCCAGCCACTTTACTACGATCGCTCGTAAACATCTCCATCTGTATTATAAAAGTCATTCAAGCACATGTATATCTGCTGACCTCTTTCGTTATTGATTTCAAGATGAATTTGCCCTAAAAGTTCAAATCATTGTCACTGAAAAGTATGTTCTTTTTGGACAACGCTCTAACTCACCCATCAGAAACTTAATAAAAAAGTAGGGAAATAAGCGCTAAGTTTATCCCGAAAATATTACAAGATTGTATCCCGCATACTGACCAAGGAGCAACGAAAACATTTCAAGGAAGTTACTGTTCCTTCCAGACTTGCTTGTTAATCACACAAACGACGCTCCTTTGCAAGATTGTATGCTTCGCATCAATAGGAAGCACTCTTTGTAATGACCAGCTGAATCCTATCGTACAGTTGCAGAAAATCATTGTGAAATAAGGTGCAGGAACGTGAGAAATTGATGAAACGAAGTACCATACTGAAGTGGATAACCATTTTTCGGAGTTTGCAAACAATACCCCTGAACCTGAAGGCGTGAATGAACGCCTGGATTTAAGCAGACGATGTAGAACTAGTGCTTAAGCACGGTGAGCTGATAGAGGTGGTTAACAAAGTAGTTGTTGGAGAAAACCGATTCCAAAAGTGCAACAGGTGAGCTTATTTCATCAGTGTCATGTTTGAAGCGTTTTAAACTATCTTGATATGTGTGGGGCAGTGGCCCTCAACTTCCTTTAAGTGACACTACTGTACTCAAAATAAATAAATAAATCAAGTGGAGTGACTACGTGGCTCTCCAGAAACTCTCGGTCTCCACGCAATAAAAATTAACGTAGAATGATTTGGTTTTTTCAACTTTCGGATGTATTGTTGTATGTATGTATCAACAGTTAATATAACGACTGTAACTTCCGCGAGTCAAAAGTTTTCAGTTGTCGGAGGTTGTTCGTGTCATGGCGACCACGGATGATGAGGATTCTGTTCTAAATCATTTTGGTGTATAATGGGTGATAAAATACGTAAAAGTCGTAAAAATTATTTATTTCCAGAAAGGAAAGCACAACCCGGTTTAGGACATGTGTCCCATCTCCAGGTGCATATTGAAATATGAATCCACGAAGGATGCAAACTGAGGTTAAAATAAGTTACTCAGTTATCAATCCTTTCTGGACTTACATTTTAAAATGTAAGCCACATGTCCTGAAACCTAGTCGAGCTTTCCTTGTTAGAAATAAATAATTTTTTCAACTGTAGCGAATTTTATCACTCATGATGAATAACAGTTGTGGATGTCACGTCATGAGAAACGTGTGGAATTTCAGTGTTAAGATTTCCAAGTACACTATCTTATCTGCTCCATTAATCTCCTCAGTCTTGATGTTACATTTTATGAAAGAAAAGTTGACAATGGTCGCCAATGCGTTGTTCTGAGACAAAATAAGATTGAAACACTAAATTGCGAAGGGAATATATGAGATGAATAAATTTATTGAAGAAAATAAGTAAAATGTATGAATTTTCAGAAAATCCGGTGTTAAATAGCTAAAACTATGTTACTGTAACGTGACAGTGTAGATCCCTACCGAATGTACATTCAGTGCTGCATGGAAAAAAATATGCCACTGTATTCCGGTGATGAAATAAAAAATCACTTTTTCTATAATATAGGATATATTGGCCTATTACAGCGTTTTCTAAACACATTCTGTTTCAAAATTACTGAAAACAAACAGAAACACGTTTAGAACTTGCATGTTGCATATGTGCTACATGAGGACTGAGAAGGTTAAATTCTTAAACTAAATATTGAAATTAATGTGCAGAGATACACAGGTTAAATAGGTATGAGCGGATAATTGTTGTAGTGCAGATAGCTTGCAGAATAATTTACCAGCTGAATCGTTTGAAACAGAGGACCAAATAAACTGGTTCTCTAATTAACTACGAAAAGCTGTGAGGTTTTTCGATCAGTGGAACTTACTTGGCCGAGGTCAGTCATTCGGGGATGATAGGTTTATAAGTTACATTTTCCGATGTCTCAAGAATCCACTTACTTGGAGACCACACCGCGATGTGTAACGGCGCAATGTTCACAGAGATTTGAAACATGGAAAAACGAAAACAACCTGCACGTTAAAAAAAAATGGTGACCTCCCGCGCGGAAGCGTTATTTCCTTATAATTTATTGCGAGTATTTTATCACCGCACAAAGAAATGCACTCCGTAGATTATGTATAACCCACCCGCGTTTCGCCACCGGACAGTTCCGTTATTGGAAGACGTAAAATAAATCAGCAGGAATGGTGAGCGAACGGTAATCGAATTTGTTGACGACTGAGGGAGTCCCATTGAATTCAAGTAAGCGACACTTAGAACAAAGGCGTGGGGCGTCCCATTGTGTGAGGCGGCTACCGAGGGCAGAGCAGCGCCGGCCGCTGTGTAGTTCAGCCCCCGCCCCTCACGCCTGCCCTATTGTTCCTCTCAGCGAGCGGGGCCCGGCGACTCCGTCCAGGACAGGTGCAGTCATTCGCCGAAATAACGCATACCACGTGCGAATGTTGCGGGATTCCGGGGGCTCTGACACTCCACCCGCACCCCTCTCCCAAAGAAAATTTTACTAAAAGCGTTTATACTTTCACATTTAGAAATTTCCAAGTTCCTCGGCTAACATTGGGGAAAGAGTGCGAAAACTATGCGTCTCGAAAATGGAAAGGAATTTTAGGAGGTTACAAACTGCGTTTGTAACAAGGTACTTTCCAGATGCTCGTGTGAGACCTAGCCTAAAATGAAGCGTTTGCAGCCTGGCCGGCTGCAGAAATCATTCCAAGCAACTAATGGCGTCCCTCCAGTAGCTGACCAGACATACTCCCAACATCAGAGCCAACTTGGATCGTGCACAGATAGGATAGGAAAAACCCAGGAAGACATTATTATCATTATCTTGACTCATTCACTTTTTATGTTGTAAGTGGCCTGTTTATATCTTTGTATGTTGTCTGTGCTATAGACTGTATTAATATCGCTGACAACGCTCTGCGCCCTCCGTAAGAGACTCTATGGTTGGACGGACTTGTAGTTAGCAGTTAGCGATGAGCAGTTAGCGAGCGGACGGTTTGAACGTGTGTCTTTCATGGAGATGTGGTGTTGGTAGGACATGCATTCTAAAATGATGATTGATGTATTTGCTAAGGTTTGGGTAGTGGAATTATTGACACTCATATAATTTTGCGAACTGGATGTCACATGAATAAGGTAAAATTTTCTAAATACGTTGTTTGCTCTTCAACAAAATCTTTCTTTCGCTAACCATATGTCTCCTAGTAGTTAGAGTCTATAGTAGTTAGAATCTTATTATTCAGCTTACTGTAATTGCTGTAGTTCGTGTTATGAAGATTTTCTGTGAGGTAAGTGACGTCTGAAAAAGTATTTGTTATTGTTAGGATTTCTTCCAATTTAGGGCCATTATTTTGTGTTAATTATTGGAAGTCATGTTGTCGATATATAGCAGTCAGATTGCGTTGGGTTTGTATATTGTGGGTAATAAATGAATAAGTTAAGTTTGAGTTGTCTTTGTCAGCCGGCCGCGGTGGCCGAGCGGTTCTAGGTGCTCAGTCTGGAACCGCGTGACTGCTACGGTCGCAGGTTCGAATCCTGCCTCGGGCATGGATGTGTGTGATGTCCGTAGGTTAGTTAGGTTAAGTAGTTCTAAGTTCTAGGGGACTGATGACCACAGATGTTAAGTCCCATAGTGCTCAGAGCCATTTGATCCATTTTTTTTTGTCAGGGAAAATTCTGTAGGTTAGTGTTTAATAAAAATAATGAAAGAGTTAGTTTCAGTGCTACAATCATAACCGGTTTCTGCCTTCATATGCCATCTTCACGTGCAATAACAGAGAACAGGAAACCTAAAATTAGCTTAAATTAAGATCCGAAACAAGTGCAATTATTTTCACTAGATCTACTTGTGAGCTTAGTAAAGTGCTATAACGCATATGGTTGATACCATATTTGATGAACAAGTGTTCATGCATTGTCATCTGAGCATAAAATCGGAAATCAGGGAGCTACATACATACACTGAAGTGTACTTTTTCTTCTTTACTCTTTGTTCTAGATGCGCGTGTCCTCTAGAAGGATATCTTCAATAATAGAAACAATAAAATATGTCAATTATTACAGCAATATTTGAGTCAGGTATTTATCAAATACGAAAGTAGATGCAGGTCGTAAACAGCAACATCTGCTTACAACAAAGTCAGGCCTACGCAGTAAAAGACATTGCATACATTAGTTAGATGTCTCATAGACCTTTTGAACGATTGTTTCAGCGAAATGATCTGGAACGAGTCAGTTTACAGGATACGTGTACATGATTAGTTGAAACAGTAATGAAAACGATTATTTTAGTCCTATTCATGCAACTACATTTAAGAACTACATTTAAGAACTATTTTCTTTTCATTGGCAATCAGTTCTAAGTACAGATTAGTCAGAGGAATGGAATAGAAAGAGTTTTCCAGGAGAAATGATTTTAAGTTACACTTGCTTTTCTATCAGTCAGGCATTTTATGTTATTGGGCAAACGATTGACAATTTTTGCTGCTGCATATTGAACTCCTTTGTGAGCCACCGATAAATTTAATAACGGGTAATAACGGCAAATTTTCCCTCTAATGTTGCAGTTACGCACACCACCGTTCTGCTCAAATTGTGATGGATTATTTATGACGAAAGTTGTTTGAGCCCCCTGTCTGTGAACTGTGTAAACTTTGTTCTGTCTGCG
This sequence comes from Schistocerca cancellata, assembly GCF_023864275.1. Classification (NCBI taxonomy): domain Eukaryota; kingdom Metazoa; phylum Arthropoda; class Insecta; order Orthoptera; family Acrididae; genus Schistocerca; species Schistocerca cancellata. The sequence continues at coordinate 487,571,751 of NC_064628.1, forward strand.
ACGTACTTTAACTGTTTGTGCATCGAATTTTCTGAGGCGAAGATTGGGGACCAGCCCACCATTTGCCTAACCAGCATGGAAATGCCTAAAAGCCACTCAGAAGCTGGTCGGCGCAGTGTGCATCAGCCGCGCTCGCGTTCAAATGCTTTTAAAATTATGCATTTATTTTGATTTGCAATTTGTTGCGTTTTAAGTTAAGGCGTTGTACCAAGAACTATGGTGAGCGAAGAATTATTATAAGGAAACACATTAAACTTGACGTATAGTTTACAAGATGTCGTAGTTTCGTGACTGGTAACAAAAGTAGAGATTACGGTTCAACGTGGACAAAGATATTAATGACAGTGGTAATGAATGCATGTTATGAGCGTTTGGCACGCAGTATTGGTGTTGAAGAGAGGTAGGATGGCTTAGCAAACACATCTAGATGGCATCACACATGGTTGGATAATTGAAACATCAGAGGGTGGCAATTGATATTCGTTGTGTTATATCACGGCTGTAAATAAGATCGTAGGAAGGAGGAAACGTTCAACAACAATACAGACATTTATTTCTGTTATAAACTAAACCGGCGACCGTGTTATGTAATGGAGATTGTATGGTACAATTTATAATAATAAAAATAACAATAATTGCTACAACGAATTTACAAAATTATTACTAGGTATTGTATTTATTTATTTATTACAGCTATTACTATCAACACCAAGATACCAAAACCTAACACCTTACTAACAAATACCAGTATCATATAATGTCGTTTGACATTGATGTCCTGTATTACATAGCAAGTAACACTCAAGAAGTAACATTCAAGAAGATACTATACTCTCTTAATGAGACTGTTGTCGAATTTCTGTGGTCCTCAATACATTATCCAGTCCACCGCATGTCTTTCGGCGACAAAATTGTTTCAATTCTCTGACCTTTCGTGATATCACACCGGTAGTCCACACTGTCAATCTGCCTCATACTTCTCACAGAGCCATGGTGCCACGGTCTGATATATCAGGCTCACTGGACTCATTAGGAAACATTTTTCGTAGAACGCCTTGGGAGAATGCACCGCAGAACGGCCGACACTGTCCTAGCAATGATACGAAAATTATCTTCTGATATCATTTACTTGTATCTGCTGTACCGAAGTCTTGGCTACTAGTGTTAAATGAAAGGCCACGTCTTTGTCTTGTCGTAATTATTATGATTCTCCTTCTACTACAGCGATGCTTGAAACTTACGGTCTGTCATTCCTAATTAATTGTTTAGACCGATATTAACTTCACTTACTTGTCGGACACTTCGTAAATTTTGAAACTCTGATTTATCTTTGTACGCCAGGCTATCAAGCTACTGCCACTTTTCCTCATTAAGGGCAATATCATGCAGATTATCAGGTCGTAAGTACAGACTATAAGTAAATTCATTACGTTTTTCAGTCAAACGATGTGTGTTCAGGCGTAATTGTCAGTCTGTACTAAGCCTAACTTATGACTGTGAAGCTTGCGCACGTAAAGGAGGCACGTAATTTACCTGAACAATATCATGATCGATGTCTCCGAAGAACCGTTGAAATAAAATGACTGATGGAATTGCAGTAATAATAAACAAGCTTCAGCTTTGATGGACTGTTCATGTAGTCCATATGTCAGACCCTCGCCTCCCTAAGTCAATCATGTACGCTCAACTTTTGGATGGTCAACGTTCGGAGAGATGGCAACATAAAACGTGCAAAAATACTCTGAAATATAACATGAATATTGAATATGGAACAAACAATGCCATGGAGACTTACTTCGCACTGGTGCGTGGAAAACATGAAGTTGGTAAGCAACAGTCAAGACAGAAACTATTGACCACTAGAATATACAAACGACCGTCTGTTAGCTGAGGTCAGTGTAGTGTCAACATTGGAAAAAGTTTGCAGTACCAGAACTGATGTACATAACTATCAGGGAAAGCTCAATGAATGAGTTTCTGACGTCCCAAAAGAAGACGTCATGGTACCGTGTGACAGCTTATGATGATTCTGACCCATTCGCATTTGGACGTCTGTGCTGTAGTCTTATTAATTCTACATGAATACACAATACATGGACCCAATACAAACTGCATATAACTTTGTACGCCAGAATATCAAGGAAATAATAAAGAGTATGAGAAAATACGTGAACTGAAGAACTAACACGAAGGAAAATGACGGAATATTAAACAATTGACGATAGAGTATTAGGGGGTACTATGTAAGTAAATAGAAACAGTATGTGCTCTGGATAGATTCTAGGGGAAAAAAATAGGTGAGATGAAGGACTTCCCAATTTCAGATATTCACTCGAAAAGTTGTATCAAAAAACTAGTTCCAAAGAATGGAACAGACTCATTTCAGTATCCCATGTAATGCAGGAATTTCCCAGGAATTATTGCCACCCTTACGACTATTTCCACAGTATTAACAGCAACTATATTAGGCTACGAACAATGACACAATAGAAACAGTGCGCGATTCCAGACGGGCAGAAATCTTGAAATTTTCAATTTCTGTTTTTTTTCATTGATTTTGAAATATGGAATTCCCACTTTCCAGTGATATGTATATATTATTGCTTTATCTCTGGTGTATTCATTCATTTAAACAAAACACTCTGTAGGCGTAACCATGTAGATTTTGCAGTTCTCGACTGAAATTAGATTTTTTGAATCACCTGCCTCCGATGGCAATTATTTAGGAGATGGAAATTTAAAAGCGATTCGCTGTTTTCTTGCTCTAAGGCATCATCAGTGGGATCTATAATGATACAGTTTTGTTATTTTAGATTATCAAACAGTTGATAATCTAAAAATAACGAGACTGTATCGTTATAGACCCCAGTGTTGAAGCCTTAGAGCAAGAAAAAGGCGGAAAACGTGTGAGAAAAATATTAGGTTGCAGCAAGAAAAGGCGGTTTTATTTACAGAACAAAATGCCTTTTTTACACTCCTGGAAATGGAAAAAAGAACACATTGACACCGGTGTGTCAGACCCACCATACTTGCTCCGGACACTGCGAGAGGGCTGTACAAGCAATGATCACACGCACGGCACAGCGGACACACCAGGAACCGCGGTGTTGGCCGTCGAATGTCGCTAGCTGCGCAGCATTTGTGCACCGCCGCCGTCAGTGTCAGCCAGTTTGCCGTGGCATATGGAGCTCCATCGCAGTCTTTAACACTGGTAGCATGCCGCGACAGCGTGGACGTGAACCATATGTGCAGTTGACGGACTTTGAGCGAGGGCGTATAGTGGGCATGCGGGAGGCCGGGTGGACGTACCGCCGAATTGCGCAACACGTGGGGCGTGAGGTCTCCACAGTACATCGATGTTGTCGCCAGTGGTCGGCGGAAGGTGCACGTGCCCGTCGACCTGGGACCGGACCGCAGCGACGCACGGATGCACGCCAAGACCGTAGGATCCTACGCAGTGCCGTAGGGGACCGCACCGCCACTTCCCAGCAAATTACGGACACTGTTGCTCCTGGGGTATCGGCGAGGACCATTCGCAACCGTCTCCATGAAGCTGGGCTACGGTCCCGCACACCGTTAGGCCGTCTTCCGCTCACGCCCCAACATCGTGCAGCCCGCCTCCAGTGGTGTCGCGACAGGCGTGAATGGAGGGACGAATGGAGACGTGTCGTCTTCAGCGATGAGAGTCGCTTCTGCCTTGGTGCCAATGATGGTCGTATGCGTGTTTGGCGCCGTACAGGTGAGCGCCACAATCAGGACTGCATACGACCGAGGCACACAGGGCCAACACCCGGCATCATGGTGTGGGGAGCGATCTCCTACACTGGCCGTACACCACTGGTGATCGTCGAGGGGACACTGAATAGTGCACGGTACATCCAAACCGACATCGAACCCATCGTTCTACCATTCCTAGACCGGCAAGGGAACTTGCTGTTCCAACAGGACAATGCACGTCCGCATGTATCCCGTGCCACCCAACGTGCTCTAGAAGGTGTAAGTCAACTACCCTGGCCAGCAAGATCTCCGGATCTGTCCCCCATTGAGCATGTTTGGGACTGGATGAAACGTCGTCTCACGCGGTCTGCACGTCCAGCACGAACGCTGGTCCAACTGAGGCGCCAGGTGGAAATGGCATGGCAAGCCGTTCCACAGGACTACATCCAGCATCTCTACGATCGTCTCCATGGGAGAATAGCAGCCTGCATTGCTGCGAAAGGTGGATATACACTGTACTAGTGCCGACATTGTGCATGCTCTGTTGCCTGTGTCTATGTGCCTGTGGTTCTGTCAGTGTGATCATGTGATGTATCTGACCCCAGGAATGTGTCAATAAAGTTTCCCCTTCCTGGGACAATGAATTCACGGTGTTCTTATTTCAATTTCCAGGAGTGTATGTCGACTCTTTGAGAAAATAATTATCATGTAACTAATCAATACTTTTGGAAATACCTCTGTTAAAGTTGTTAATAATGCGTAGCCTACAAGCCATATTTTTTTTCAAATTTTTATTCTGAGAACTTTCTGAGAAAAGGAACCTATTATAAATTTTACATTGTAACAGATAGGAATTTTGCAACGTAACCGCTGTCCTACAATAGCAGTTACACGGTTCAGTCAGTTTAATGTGACTTTCGCCTATATTCGACCTCAACGTGCAATAACTACTCACAGACAACGGGTGGCTGCACTAGCAATGGGGGGTATGTAAAGCATGTCGGGGGATGTGGAAAGCAGTGCAGTCGTTGTCGAGATGCGAGATCACAGTGATTTATCTGAGATTCAGTTTTACATGCTCATTGTCTTTCGATCCAGGGGTGGAACCATTTGCGAAACGGCATCACAAAACGGCGCTACCCGATATCATCACCGAGGGAACTGTGGTGCACCATGGCCCGTAGGTGGCAGGGGCGAACGACATCTGCAGATATGTGTACGGGTGAATAGACGTGTAACTGTTGAGTAGCTGACTACCAAGATGAACCAAGGGGCTACTAACAGTTGTGTCCTCAACGAGCGTTCGGCGAACGTTGCTGTGTATGGGCCTCCACAGCAGACGCCTGTTTCATACACCCATGCTGACTGCTGTTCATTGGCGATGAAGGGTGGAATTTGTACGCCAATGCCGCAGTTGGACGTCCACAGACTGCTCTATCGGAAATATGGTCATTGGTATCTGCGGTGTGAAAAAGTCTGAAAGCAAACACCTGGTATGTGTTGCGGTCTGGGGAATCATTTTGTAGCATTTTCTGGCTTCTCTCGTCGTTCTGGAAGGGATAATGCATCGATGGATCTTTGAGGACCATATCCACACATCTGTGCTGTTAGTTTTTCCTCAGCACGAAGGCGTCTACCACAAGAACAGTGCAAAGTATCACACAGCTCGCAGCGTACGTGAGATGTTCGGAGAGCACAGGGTGAGTTTACCGTACTCCTCTGGTCACCAAATTCCCCTGATTAAAACCCAGTCTAGGATTTGTGGGATCACCTCGATTGGGCAGTCCGCACCATAGATCCTCAACCGAGAAACGTGCCACAGCTGAACATGGCAGTGGAGTCACCATGGCTCCACATCCCTGTTGGTTGTTGTTGTTGTGGTCCTCAGTCCTGAAACTGGTTTGATGCAGCTCTCCATGCTACTCTATACTGTGCAAGCTTCTTCATCTCCCAGTACCTTCTGCAGCCTACATCCTTCTGAATCTGTTTAGTGTATTCATCTCTTGGTCGCCCTCTACGATTTTTACCCTCCACGCTGCCCTCCAGTACTAAATTGGTGATCCCTTGATGCCTCAGAACATGTCCTACCAACCGATCCCTTCTTCTGGTCAAGTTGTGCCACAAACTCCTCTTCTCCCCAATTCTATTCAATACCTCCTCATTAATTATGTGATCTACCCATCTAATCTTCAGCATTCTTCTGTAGCACCACATTTCGAAAGCTTCTAGTCTCTTCTTGTCTAAACTATTTATCGTCCATGTTTCACTTCCATACACGGCTACACTCCATACAAATACTTTCAGAAACGACTTCCTGACACTTAAATCTATACTCGATGTTAACAAATTTTTCTTCTTCAGAAACGCTTTCGTTGCCATTACCAGTCTACATTTTATATCCTCTCTACTTCGACCATCATCAGTTACTTTTCTCCCCAAATAGCAAAACTCCTTTACTACTTTAAGTGTCTCATTTCCTAATCTAATTCCCTCAGCATCACCCGACTTAATTCGACTGCATTCCATTATCCTTGTTTTGCTTTTGTTGATGTTCATCTTATAGCCTCCTTTCAATGCCCATTCTGTTCAACTGCTCGTCCAAGTCCTTTGCTGTCCCTGACAAAATTACAATGTCATCGGCGAACCTCAAAGGTTTTATTTCTTCTCCATGGATTTGAATACCTACTCTTAACTTTTCTTTTGTTTCCTTTACTGCTTGCTCAATATACAGATTGAAGAACATCGGGGATAGGCTACAACCCTGTCTCACTCCCTTCCCAACCACTGCTTCCGTTTCATGTCCCTCGACTCTTATAACTGCCATCTGGTTTCTGTACGAATTGTAAATAGCCTTTCGCTCCCTGTATTTTACCCGTGCCATCTTCAGAATTTGAAAGAGAGTATTCCAGTCAACATTGTCAAAAGCTTTCTCTAAGTCCACAAATGCTAGAAACGTAGGTTTGCCTTTCCTTAATCTTTCTTCTAAGATAAGTCGTAGGGTGTGATGTGTTGGCAGAAGAGCCAACACGGTGTTGCTAGAGGAGGCCGAAATGCACGCGTTTAAGCTCACGCAGGCTGCCGTGAGGTCTGGAACTGTTAAGGGAATTATAGTAGCAAATAAAGTACGTAGTTGATGTACTACTTAACTTTAATCCATAAATGGAGAACATCGCTCTTGATGATACATTAAGTACAATCTCAATATAAATTGGTAATGGCGCCGTGCTAGGTCGTAGCAAATGACGTAGCTGAAGGCTATGCTAACTATCGTCTCGGCAAATGAGAGCGTATTTGTCAGTGTAGCTTCACTAGCAAAGTCGGCTGTACAACTGGGGCGAGTGCTAGGACGTCTCTCTAGACCTGCCGTGTGGCGGCGCTCGGTCTGCAATCACTGACAGTGGCGACACCCGGGTCCGACGTATACTAGCGGACCGCGGCTGGTTTAAAGGCTACCACCTAGCAAGTGTGGTGTCTGGCGGTGACACCACAGGGTCAGTATTGCCTCACGTGTTCCAACATTTCTACGGAATCCAAACTGATCTTCCCCGAGGTCGGCTTCTACCAGTTTTTCCATTCGTCTGTAAAGAATTCGCTTTAGTGTTTTGCAGCTGCGACTTATTAAACTGATAGTTCGGTAATTTTAACATCTGTCAACACCTGCTTTCTTTGGGATTGGAATTATTATATTCTTCTTGGAGTCTGAGGGTATTTCGCCTGTCTCATACATCTTGCTCACCACATGCTGCATTCTCCCAAGGCTGTCAGTAGTTCTAATGGAATGTTGTCTACTCCCGGGGCCTTCTTTCGACTCAGGTCTTTCAGTGGTCTGTCAAACTCCTCACGCAGTATCGTATCTCCCATTTCATCTTCATCTACATCCTCTTCCATTTCCATAATACTGTCCTCAAGTACATCGCCCCTGTTTAGACCCTCTATATACTCCTTCCATCTTTCTGCTTTCCCTTCTCTGCTTAGAACTGGGTTTCCATCTGAGCTCTTGATATTCCCTGTTGGTACCTTCCAGAATATCACTGCCTCTTCTTCTGCATGTCTCGCATTGGTCTGCATTGCAAAACGTGGTTATTGAGGCTGTTGATAGGTGTTCGTATTAAAGTGACTGGGGAGTGTATATTGAGTGATGAACCGTGACGCAATATAAGCAGAACATAAACAGACGGGAAGAAAACATCGGTATAAACACAGAAAGGGGGTGCCCTGTCCAGGTAGTACATTCAGACGCAGCTGTCTTTGGTAGATGAGTAGGAAGACAGGGGGCAGGGAGGTTGGGAGGGTTGCCGTGGTCCTCGCTTGGCTGCCGTAACGTGGGTTTCATACGCCGGCCGTTCATAATGGGCGGCATCAATCCTCATCAGAAGGCGTGATCTGCGGCGGCCGTCTCTGCGTAACGAGCGGCATTCAGCCGGCCGCTGCGCCCGCGGCACCCACCGCCACCACTGCCGCATCTGCCGACCACTGCGCTGGACACGGGACGCGCTCCCTCTGCGAATCGCTTTATAGCGCTTTCTACACAATAACGAGTTTCATCAACGACGACAATAAAGCCCTAGAGAGTCTCAATCGCAGGCAGTTTCAGACATACGACGTATGAGCGAAGGATACTTACAAATTCGGTGTAGCGCACCAGGGAAGAACGTCTGAAGCAACCCAACTGGTTTATCAGTTCATCGAAGTGGGTAAATGTGTAATCATAAACCTATATGTTCGTACCTTGCTGGGACATCAGTAAATATGTCATTTAAATGAATGTTATATTCATTGTGTCTACTGAATATCCTGCCTGAATCAGACACAAAATTCCTGAGTAACAACGACGGTTGGGGATGTACGCTGCTGGAAATGACAACGCCAGAAAGGATAGCACAAAGAAATTTCACGTATATGTTAGAAAGAAAGCACGATTCAACTTCAATTTGCACGTGGCATGGGGATATAAAGGATGACAAATTTAGTAGATACAGCTGTCACCTGTAGCAGCAGCTATACCTCTAAATCAGTTGGACAAGGTCGAAATGGACTCGGATACGGAACGTCAATGCGTTCTGTTTCATCTCTGTGCCACAGTTCGTCAAACTTAGTTGCTGACGCGTAGAGGCTTGCCAATCTCTCGTCATCCTATTACCAGGTGTTTTCAGTGAATGATCGATCTGCAAAGCCGTTGTCCAAGGCAACATTCAAATACTCAGGCAGTATACGGTCTTGAATCATCTTGTTGAAAGATAATTTCAGGGAGACTTCGAAGGAACAACAAAGGCATAGCGCATAATACAACAAAAATGTAACGGTTGATATCCAATTTAGTAGCTATTCGAACCAGAGGTGATTGTGTTCGGTGCTCAATGGCGTCCTGTACCCATCGTGTGAGGTTTTGGGCCTCCATGACGTTGATGAATACAATGTGACAACGTTAGTTAGCCATCATCATGGATGAATTTATATAAATTCATCTATGGTGATGCTAAGGAACTGTGTCTCATATGAAAAGACGACATGGTGCGACTCTTGCTGACTGGCGCACCACTGAAGGCGCGCCCCTTTCCGTTTAACGTCTAAGGAAGCCGCTGCAATAAGCGCCGTGTTGGCAGTCCATAATAATGTAAGCATCCTAGCACTGTCTGTGTGGACATCTGTCTTGCAGCTAAAAAGACCATTCCTGACTAGAGGTACGCGACGTGGATGTACAATCGAAGAGTGCACTGCGATAGCCATGAGGCAGTTAGTTCGTAATAATCTAAACACTCTAGCACTGTCTGCGTGCATATTCGTCGTCAGCTAAAAAGACTATTCCTGACTATACGTATGTGACGTGACGTTACGATCAAGTACGGTCGCGTGAATAATATGTCTTGGGTGTTGATAAGATATTAAACGAGACTGAGTATGGCCTCCTGAATCCATAAATTCCATATTTGCGTGACGTTCGTGTAATGCCGGCCAACGCGAGGAGCGGTATCGCAGTACGATGAACGTCAGACCCGATAAGCCACGATCTTTCTACTATCGAATCTCAACATGGATCAGCATATGTTTATCCCTCTTAACGGCGGTTAATATGATTTTCTCACAACCAAACATTGAGACTTGTGAATGAGGAACGCGCTGCGTAATCTTTGCTTGTATACGAAAGGTACAAGGAGCGTTCAATAAGTAATGCAACATTTTTCTTCGGAAACAGGTTGGTTTTATTTAGGATTGCAGTACAATATTTTATTGCCCATGCTTTGCCTAGAACACACTATTCATCAACACAATTTCCATTCAATGCTTCAATGTGGCTCCTCACGTCACCTTACTCGGAGGCTCTTCATGCCAGTATAGTCCTACTATACTTCTCGACGTCGAAGCTAAGCTCTCGCTGCATTAGCCGTGACTATGTTCGTCGTAAATTGTCACGAACAGCCTCGTAATGCCAAGCAGTCTCGCACATGTGCTCTTTATGGTGTTCTTTTTTTCTTAGGCGGCGAGGAACTAGCGGGCGCACTCCTTTGAATACCCCAACTGGTGGACGGGTATATCAGCACTGCCGAGAGAGACGTTCAGTTGTGCAGCGTGGTTTTTGAATGTGATCTGTCGATCACCTCGAATGAGAGTGTCCGGACGTTCCAATGCTGCACGAGTCACAGCTGTGACCGGCCAGCTGGTACGCAGGTGACTGGATAGGCTTGTGCGACGATGTTGCGATGATGACAGATACCTAGCCCAATGACACACCATGTATTTGTGCTCTGCAAGGTCTGCGTAGAAATTCTGCAAGCGACTTTGAATATCCATCGAAAGAAACTCAATGACAGCTCTCTGCTTGGAAAGCACTTCCGTTACAGACACCATTTTGAATGCTACGCATAACGCGCCACAAATCGAAATTTCATGAAAGTATATGGGCTGAAACGGGAATATTCCACTACGTCCCACAACAAATTCCGCATTTTTTCAACTGAAACTGGTAGGAGAAAACTCTTGCAGTGCTGATTGAATGCCTCTCCTATGTAGTTCATAAGACTGCGCTGAAAGAGCTAAACGTGGAGCTCAATCCGGAAGCTGTTGGCTGGAATTCTGTCGAGGCAAGAAATATCCATCTCCTGGAAATTTGGGAAAGGAAGGGGTGGTGGTGGCACACCACTCTTGACGTTGATGTTGTGCACCAACGTTCTGATTTGAAATCAGTCCACTGCTGGTGATGTGACCAGCTTGTTTCGCTCTTTTCCTTGTTGTATGCTCGATTTCACCAATGACACAATTCGGAACGTGTCTTCGTCAGTAGTCACATAGTATTAATATTTGCCAAAGGAATGTTGCCAAATACATTTAAAAACAGAAGATGTTTACCGAGAGCCTGCTAAACTAGGGGACTTCAGCCCCAGCAGTAACGTATGACATGCATTACTTACTGACGACTTTTTAGAAGCCCACTACTCTAAAAAAAAATGTTCAAATGTGTGTGAAATCTTATGGGACTTAACTGCTAAGGTCATCAGTCCCTAAGCTTGCACACTACTTAACCTAAATCATCCTAAGGACAAACACACACACCCATGCTCGAGGGAGGACTCGAACCTCCGCCGGGACCAGCCGCACAGTCCATGACTGCGGCGTCTTGGACCGTCGGCTAATCCCGCGGTGCCCACTACTCTCTATTCGTGTTTGCATCAGCTAATTTTAAATCAGCACACTGAGTTATATACAATTTCAACTTTTTTATTTTATCCTTAGGTAATTCAGTAATGTTGTGACTTCAGTGGTCGCTAACTTTATTTGTAATTTGCACTGTTTTGTACGCGACTGCGTGCCTTAGTACACTGCCTCTTTCTGTACGTTGTCGACCACAATCTATTTCGAACTTGGTACTTAAAAATCCGTGTTGAAGACTTTCATGATCAAAAGTTAGCCTCGTGTGTGTTCTTTACCGTATGCGTATATACTGTGAATCATTGCATAGTATTCTGAGCAATCTGCTATGTGGCGAGGTAAGGTAGTAGACGGGAAACCGTGCCTACGCAACTGTAATCAATCTACCAACCAACATCGAAAACTATGGAATCAACAATTTGTTAGTTAACAATTATTTTTTCATGTCACCTCCTTCACACCCATACCCTACTCTTACAAACGCTGGCGTCCTCGTTTTCGGTTTTAGACTACTTTCTTTTTAGTTATTTATTTGGATGTGAACGTATGAGTCAATTTTCTGTTTGTACGTCGTTCCTATAGTTGCCAGTGCATAAACTGCGTCTTGGTTGAGATACAACTGGCTGTTGACTAACCATTGTTCTTCGGTTTTTCGGATACCGTTCATGATGTTGAAGATTTCCTTGGTTATTCGTGATTCGTCCATTCGAGCTTGAAAATTGTTTGTCCTATTTGCCAGCTAGGAGATAGTCAGTTTATTAGGTGTCAACTACTCGTAAAATTAGCTGTTATCTCTGAACCCAGTGACCGACCCTGTATATCTTCTGTGGCGACTGCTAATGTAGTTTTCTCTGAGGACTTTGTTTGAAGCGAATGTGGCTTAAGCCAACGAGGAGCTAGGACGTCGGACGCTAGCCATGTTTTCCAAGATTTGAGCGAGGAGAAAGCGTTCTTGGTCCATACTGTTCGAGGGGCTGCGAGAGCTCAGGTGTATTTTGTTTATAGTATATTACAATGCGCTATTGTAAATGTAAATGTCGTGTGACTAGGGTCTCCCGTCGGATAGACCGTTCGCCGGGTGCAAGTCTTTCGATTTGACGCCACTTCGGCGACTTACCCGTCGATGGGGATGAAATGATGATGATTAGGACAACACAACACCCAGTCCCTGAACGGAGAAAATCTCCGACCCAGTCGGGAATCGAACCCGGACCCTTAGCATTGACATTCTGTCGCGCTGACCACTCAACTACTGGGGGCGGACAATGTGCTATTAAAAGTGGCTGAATTAATATATGTTGAGAACAGGAGAGAGAGAGAGAGAGAGAGAGAGAGAGAGAGAGAGCTATGTATATACAAAAGCAATAGTGGGTTTGTAGTAATAATGAACTACTTAAAATTTTAAATCTCCTGTCGTGCAACTATTCAGAAACAAATCATTTGCTGCAGCTAAATGTTTACCGAGCCATACTGAATTGGCGAGATGTCTTAGGCGGTGGTCGCTGGTACAAACCCCCACTCATGCAGCTATTCAGGATCAAAAGTAACCTTTTGCTGCCACTAAATGTTTGCCGAACCATGCTGAATTGGCGAGATGTCTTAACGCAGAGTGGCATTGGCAGTTACGAACAAATGAGGAAGGTTCCATTCTGATTGTGACATATTTTGTATTCATGACGGTATTTCGTTCACCAAAAAGATTTTGGATCTTATATACTTTTCCAAATGTAATTCATGGAAATGGTCTTTGTGTGACTGTGCCTGGAGCATCACGTTTCTTATATAACCTCAGTCGATGCGTCCTGTGTGAAATCTTTGTATTCTTACAACCAGAGTATAAAATTAAGTGAAATCTCATATCCTTAATTCAAATTTATCCCATTCATCAATTTTCTTAAATGAAGTACAATTTTTGCGTGATGGTATTAGTGAATAGCTACGAAACTTTGCATCTATGCTTCGTTTAGAATTACATGTTCTCGTGCTTCTGATTCAGTCTGTAGTTCAATGAGAACCACTTCTGCTCACAACGATTATACAGCTAGTGTATATTCTTTTGGATTTCTAGATTGTTGGCTTTTCACATAATTAAGTATGCCTCCAGACCGGGGGAACTACCACTTCGCCACTCTGGTACTACGTGTTGTGATAATGTAGCGTTACCATGTCACAATAACGTGTGATAAAGTTGTGAATGAGTGAATACATGATGTTGGATACATGTCCTGCCGATCAGGGGAAAAATGAGTTCACTTGTGCTTTTCGAACAAGGGTTCAGTAAAGAAAAAATTAGGCAGTGATCAATAATGAAACATTCCAGATAAAAAATTTTCCCTTGAATTTATGTAAGTGTCTGTGACAAATAATGCACAGAGACTAATGGTCTAAGCATTCGCTTCTACTCCTACTGCTACAACAACAACAACTATTACTACTACGCTTATGAACAACTAACACACACCAACAAAGCTATACGTCATAGAAAGTCAGACCTCTTCTCCGTGCAATGAAATTGATTGTTTCCTCATGGAATATAGTTTTTCATAACTTTCTAGCATCCAAAATTCCAGTATGAATCCGGATATTGTTCGCATCATCTGTCGTTCTGTTTTATCGATGACCATGACACTCATCGGTATTGATGATATCTTAACTATTGAGTGCTTTTAAGAGAACGACTGCTTGATAGTGGCATTGTTTGCTCTTGCTGGGGATCGATTTCTTGTTGTAAATATTTTACATGAACGCCTAGGCTGTACGCAGCTTTTTGTTTCCAATGTTCCCAATAACCTAAGTATTTGAGGTATTGAACGAGAGTGATGTCGTATCTCGTCGTGAGGAATCTCAGGCCTGCATGTTTGCGGTCCGTAAGATTTGTCTTCCCATAAGAGATTTCGAGGGCAGTTTTGAGAGCGGTCTTACGAGATTTCACTAGGACGTAGTCGTGGTTATTGCTTGGTTATCAGCAAAGGCAAGACGTTTGTTGCTGATTCTTTTATTTTTTTCGATACTTCTTGCAGATCCTTATTTCTGCCGTATATTGATGATATTACCTTGTACCTTATGGAAAGGGGGTGGAGATAACCAATCACCTTACCCTGCGCCTGTTTTTATATAAAAAAGATTTGGAGATTTCACTCATGTGGTTTACTTTAGAGGTTATATTTGTTAATGTCGTTGGATTAAGCTAGCTGTTTTGCTACCCTGATCATTTTCATGCAGCACATTGGACAGGGTGGTACTGTCTATAGAGACACAGGCTTTTTAAAATTCTACAGACGTGAGCATTGTGCAAATCGACTGGCAGTGCTGCCTTATCATCTTGAGAATCCAGATTTGTCCAACACAGGATCTGCCGTCTAGAATGCCGATTAGTATTCATTTATCTTTCATTCTGTCTGTTGCGTTGCTCTGATCTGGTAACGAAGGCACGAGAGCGTACTTTGCAGGCGACGTGCACTAGAGTACATCGGTAATTAATTGGGTCTGTCTCGTCAACATTTTGGTGTAGAAGTTGAATAAAAGCAGCTTCTTAATCTGCAGGTGTAACTTCTTTTTCCCATAAATCCTCCAATAAAGGCGTAAAGTGCGGCTATCATGAGCCTGCCTTCGAGCTTGAGCAGTTCGGTAATAAGAGTGGGTGTCTGATACCTGGGATTCAGCAGGTGAGGGAAGTGCTGTAGACGCAATGTTCCAGATTCCCGTGCAGTTTTATCAACACTTCACTGAGTCAGTTCCAGTTCATCTAACTACTTCGTGAGCTACACACAGTTCTTTAGTCTCACGAAATAATGAATGCTATAGGCAGGGGGTCTCTAATTGATCCCATACTTTTAGATTTCTAGAGGACTTTTGACACGAAACCTCACAAATGTATTCTAATGAAATTGCGTGGCTATGGAGTATCGTCTCAGTTGTGCGATTGGATTCATCCAACCGCCTGCAAGCTGTTTCTCTACCGTTCCACTCTTGAACAACACGCAGGAAAAACAAACATTTAAATCTTTCCGTGTGAGTAAGATAGAGTAGGATAGAGTAGGATAGATACGATTTCTCACCATAGAGCAGATTGCTCAGAATACTATACAATAATTTACAATATCAAACGCATATAGAAAAGGACACTCAAGAGACTAACTGCCTATCAGAAAGGTCAGAGGTCGTAGAAATTGACGGGAGGTCATCGAGTAAAACAGAAGTAATATCTGACGTTCCCCAAGGGAGTGTTAGAGGCTCTCTGCTGTTTATCTATATAACGATTTAGGGGACAATCTGAGCAGCCGTCTTAGGTTAGTTGTAAATGATGCTGTCGTTTATCGTCTAGGAAAGTCATCAGAAGATCAAAACCAATTGCAAAACGATTTAGATGAGACATTTGTATGGTGTGAAAAGTGGCAATTGACTCTATTTAAGGGAAAGGGTGAAGTCGTCCACAAGAGTACTAAAAGAAATCCACTAAATTTCGGTTACAGGATAAAACAGACAAATATAAATGCTGTAAACTCAACTAAGATCAACTAAGTACTTAGGGATTACAGTTACGAGCAACTTAAAATGCAACTATAACGAAGATAATGTAGGGAGAGCAAACCAAAGACTGCGATTTATTGGCCGAACACTTAGAAAATGCAATAGATCTACAAAAGAGACTACTTACACTGCGCTTGTTCGCCATCTTATGTGTTGTGGTGTGCGATCCACATCAGATAGGACTGGCGGAAGCCACTGAAAAAGAGTTCCAAGAAGGGCAGCTCGTTTTGTATTATCGCGGAGCAGGGTTATGATACATGAATTTGGGTGGCGATCACTAAAACAAAGGCGTTTTTCGCTGCCGCCGGATCTTTTCATGAAATTTCAATCACCAACTTTGTGTTCAGAGGAAATCAAACATCACACGGAAAGACTGAAATGTTCCTTTTTCGCGAGTGCTGTTCGAAAGTGGAACAGGAGAGAAACAGCTTTGAAGGCGTTTGGAGAAACCCTCTGCCAGGTACCTAAAGACTGGAAAATTGCTCAAGTCACACTAATACCCAAAAAGGGAAGTAGGAGTAATCCGCTGAATTGCAGGCCTACATCACTAACGTCGATTTGCAGTAGGGTTTTAGGACATATACTGTATTCGACCATTATGAAGTACCTCAAAGAAAACGATTTCTTCACATATAGTCAGCATGGATTCAAAAAATATCGTTTTGTGAAACACAACTAGCTCTTTATACTCATGAAGTAATAAATGCTATCGGCAGGGGATGTCAAATTGATTCCATATTTTTAGATTTCCAGAAGGCTTTCGACACAGTTCATCACAAGCGTCTGCTAACCAAACTGCGTGCCTACGGAGTATCGCCTCAGTTGTGC
Organism: Schistocerca cancellata; assembly: GCF_023864275.1. Lineage (NCBI taxonomy): Eukaryota > Metazoa > Arthropoda > Insecta > Orthoptera > Acrididae > Schistocerca > Schistocerca cancellata. The sequence goes on from NC_064628.1 coordinate 487,588,470, forward strand.
GACTGGATTCGTGATTTCCAGTCAGTTCGTAGCAATAGACGGAAAGTCATCGAGTAAAACAGAACTAATATCCGGCGCTCCCCAGGGAAGTGTTATAGGCCCTCTATTGTTCCTGATCTATATTAACGACATAGGAGACAATCTGAGTAGCTGTCTTAGATTGTTTGCAGATGATGCTGTCATTTACCGTCTTGTAAAGTCATTAGTTGATCAAAAGACTTGCAAAATGATTTAGATAAGATATCTGTATGGTGCGAAAAGTGGCAATTGACCCTGAATAAAGAAAAGTGTGAAGTTATTCACATGAGTGTTAAAAGAAATCAGCTAAATTTCGATTGCGCGATAAGTCACACAAATCTGAGGGCTGTAAATTTAACTAAATACTTAGGGATTACAATTACAAATAACCTAAATTGGAACGATCACATAGATAATATTGTGGATAGAGGAAACCAAAGACTGCGATTCATTGGCATAACACTTATAATGTGCAACAGGTCTACCAAAGAGACTGCTTACACTGCGCTTGTCCGCCCTATTCTGGAGTATTTCTGTGCGGTGCGGGATCCGCATCAGATGGGACTGACGGAAGACATCGAAAAAGTACAAAGAAGGGTAGCTCGTTTTGTATTATCACGAAATAGGGGATATAGTGTCACAGACATGATACGTGAATTGCAGTGTCAATCATTAAAACAAAGGCGTTTTTCGTTGCGACGGGATCTTCCCATGAAATTTCAATCACCAGTTTTCTCCTCCGATTGCGAAAACATTCTGTAGGCACCCACCTACATAGGGAGAAATGATCATCACGATAAAATAAAAGAAATCAGGGCTCGCAGAGAAAAATTTAAATGCTCTTTCTTCCCGCTTGCCGTTCGAGAGTGGAATGGTAGAGAGACAGCATGAAGGTGGTTCATTGAACCATCTGCCAGGCACTTTATTGTGAATAGCAGAGTAATCACGTAGATGTAAAATTCTGAATTACAGTGTAATCATGTAGATGAAGATTTAGATGAATACTGTGGATACAGGCGGCCCTACAGTACGTCGTTTCGTTCTTTGGAAACGTCACTGTGAGGCTCCAGCATCTAGTCACTCATCGCTGGTCTCCAGTGCTAGGTGACTAGCAGCGGCGTGCGCCGTTTTCACGGAGGCCCTGCGACGTCGGCGGTCCGGCGGGATATGAGGCGTTGGTCTCACGGGGCGTTCCGTGCGCGACCGCCGCCTGACGACAATGGCTATTAATGAACGCGTGTTGTTGTATCACACGACCGCCGTGATTAATGGGCCACGCCAGGACAGCAACAGCCGCGAGAATCGTAATCCCTTTAGCCCGAGATCGTACTGTCACTGTAGTGCTCCGGGACGCATGACGCTCAGAAGCGCCGCATGCGTTGTATTTAGGCGAAACAGACTCTCTTCTCCTTACAGAGCGTTAAATTGTTTACCAGTCTTGAATGAAGTGAAAGTTCGATGACGTCACCATTCGTAATGAAAAATACAGGTCTAGCCTTCGAACAAATTTTTAGCTACGGGTGTGTTAAAAATGTATATGTGTTTGATATTTTCGTACACATTTCAGGAAAGGTGTTTGCAAAGTTGTCCCGCACGCTTTGACTCCCGAACAAAACGACCGAAGCGTGGACGTCTGCCAGAACTAGATCGAAATGTAAAACGCGGAAAAATCTTTCCCGGAAATCATCATCACGGATGTTGAGATTCATTGTTGTCAATACGAACTTACCACTTTGTATGAACCTAATCACTTCTTCAGTATAAAATTTTCTACCGTACCCCGTCGGTCCAAACGGTTTGGAGGCAGGATTAATAAAAAGAATTGAGAATAATTTAGGTGGTGCTTTTAACACTCCAGGTGTTCCAAATAGTCCCCCACAATTCAGCACAACGCACTGTACAGCCATGTGAACCATGTGGAGAAGGATGGTGTTCAATTCGCACGTGATAGGTTCGTACCGACAACAATAAGTGTCAACATCTATGACGGTGATTACTGGGAAAGATTTGTCCGGGTTTTACATTTCAATCAAGTTGTGGCAGGCGTCCACGCCTCGTTCTTTTTGTTCGGGAGTCAAGGTGTGCGGGACAACTTTTCGAACACTTTCCGCTAAAACATTCTTGAGACTGTCTTGTGCACATTTGATTTTGAGTTTATTTCGTATTATTTCCTATTAATTTCCTTCTATTAATTTTTTAAAGGATTTCATCATGTTTTCAGCTGTTAGAATTTTATTTTGCGATTATAATTTCGGCGTTAATCAATTTTCAAGCAGAAGATTTTGACATGTCTCTGCTTAACATAAACCTATATCTCAGAATCTTGTGCCTCAAAATGGCTTAATGACGAAATTACACAAACAAAATAAGATTGTAAGAGCTAAAAGAAAGATGAAATCGCTTAAAAAAAAGATTTGGAAATGTTGCTCCACTGTGATTTACTACGTTGACACACTACGGTTGCAAGTCCACTACGTGAAATGGATGATCACAACTGAATGGTCGAATGCACTTCTGTTGTTTAGAGTTATTAGTTCAAGCTGCCACAATACTTACTGCGCTGTACATTAGGAGTAAAATCAACATCGTAACGTTTTGAACGATGGCGTATATATTCAGACAAATGAGATCAAGGCATTCTTTACCGTCTGTTTTGCTAGGACAGTAGGATAAAGGAATCTTAAAGATGAAGACTGGTTAGATCCCAACCGTTGTGAGTCACGAGAGCAAAATCAAGAGGGGTGGGTACTAGGGGACGAAAAAATGGGTCAAATGGCTCTGTGCAGTATGGGACTTAACTGCTGTGGTCATCAGTCCCCTAGAACTTAGAACTACTTAAACCTAACTAACCTAAGGACATCACACACATCCATGCCCGAGGCAGGATTCGAACCTGCGACCGTAGCGGTCAAGCGGTTCCGGACTGTAGCGCCTAGAACCGCACGGCCACTCCGGCTGGCTACTGGGGGACGTCGCAGGACTCTGCTTGAAGTGGTGACCAAATCACGGTGTAGTTTGGCTTTCCCCAAACGGCTATAGATTCTTATGGATGAAAGTCATGGAACCGCCACGCGACTTATCGGAGACAAAACACAAAAAATGAAAATTATGGTCTTACTTTATTCTTACTGAATCAGCAAGCAAACATAGCTTAATACTTGGTGCAAAAAAGTAAACGATAATTTCCTCGAATATTTTAACGTTAATTACATGTTTCCTACATATTGTTATTCCTTATACTCCTTTACTTTACACAATACTCTGACATTTTGACTAAATTTTGTTAATTGTAGTAGTAAATCCCAAATCTAAGTATTAAAAAACCGGAAAACGAGGCAGTGACACAAAGGAGGTTTTTGATACACTTTATGGGAGCTGTGACTTTTCCCAACCATTGCATCATGCACATTATTAGCAAATACCAAAGGAAACACAGATAACTAAAAAAATATCTAAACACAGGAATTTCTGATTTACATGTCCTGCCACATTTAGAAGTAAACTTAATTTTCGCTTCATTTCTGGATGAGACTTTCTTACAAATAACAGTTGTTTAAGAACGTTTAAAATTTTGTATAATACAAATATCGTGCCCACCTGAATGAGAAAAAATGAGAAAAAATATAAGAAATCAAACAGCGATCTTAGACATTTCTAAGCACAGAGAGAAAGGCATTTCTTCCAGTTCAAGTAACTTTTTCAATACTTCTTACTGTTGGGAATTTAGTGTAACATATATGAGGTACTTCCATTGTCTTGTGTAACAGTGTGTACGAATTCCTGCCGCTTATCGAGAATTCTTCCCCGCAAATGGTGTTATTAGAAACGAAATTTAGAAACAAAACTAAAATATTTGAAATGTGCACGGCGATGGCACGTGTCTATTTTAGACAACTGCATGTTTATTCCTCTTGTTTGTGGTAGGTACCACTCGTTCACAATTTCTGTTGATTATTATCTAGATGCAACTATAGAAGTACGGTTTATTAAGGATAAATTACGTTTCTAAATGTATATTTGGAGAAAGAAAGGTGTAAACTTAATTTCGAATCAATTTTCTTAATCTGGTGTAGTTGAGTTTGAGACAGACACCTTATACTGTCAAACGTAATATGGCTTACCTTTATTTTTCTTTTGAAATTCAACTGTTGCCACTTAGTAACTAAGGGAACATATAGAGATCATCTTTTCTTAAATGTAACAGCTCACAGTCGGTATATAGAATTCAATGAAAGAGATGTTTTATACAGTGGTAACAAAGAAATCAAATTTATATGAGTGATTGGACTCGGAGCTGACTTTACGTAACATAGTTTTCAAAGAAAAAATAAGTAAATAAGAAATCTGATTTGGCAGTTATCCAGAGATTATAGAATGAAAATGAGCTGCAGTTATTCCTTTAGACTTACATCCGCGAATGGACTATCAACTTGTGCAATGTAAACTCTTGAAACCTTCAGAAAGGTTGTAGTTCCCTGTCTTTCAGTACAGTTAATTAGTGTGACCTTTCATTCTTACAACTTGACTGATTTATTGCTATAAAGGAAAGAGCGGTTGAAAAAAAAAACCAATAGAGAACTGTACAGAGTCCTTGAACTAATATTGCGCATAGCACTCGATGTCACTACTGCTACTATCGGAAGAAGGAGAATTAGACTCATTAAATTCGTTCTGTGGAAACGCGAATCAGACTTCACGGAACTGGCAGTAAGTTAAAGAGCCGTAGCATAGGATGTACCAGTGTGGTTATTCCGCTTCGGTGAGCTTCATTAGTATCATATCCCACTCTCAGGTGTACAGAGTTCGTATATCTGAGCACTTTAAATAATGTATTTTACTTTCGTTTTATCTCGTATTGTCTAATATACAATTTAGTCTTTCAAAATACTTTCCATGACTTAACATTAGAAGACTCTTGCTTGTTATTGTCAGTCTTTCCCATTTAAATGTCATGTTTTTATTTTTGCGTAGTCTTTGAGGTTCCATAGAGCTATCTTGTTTCGCATTTTAAATGCCCTGTTCAAAACCTGTGTCTCGTCCTCCCTGTCTTTCAGTTCCGTCGCACTACTCTTCTTCCTCCTGAGTTCTGCTTATGACTTCTTAATTCCATTGCACTCCTCTGAGGCGGAGGATGCAACGCACTATAAAGCGCTGTGTGAGTTACTGTAACATCGCAAGTATGGCGCGCTCAAGGTGAAGACACATACACTCCGCTAACCGATGAAACTGGTACTCTGTAGAACAACACTTACTAATTTAGTGATCAGTACAGAACGACAAGGATTGTGACGCTTTGTGTATATACGTAATTTCTACGGGAACCAAATTCTGATTTGATTTATTTTCGTCGAACTTGTGAAAAGCCACCATGCTTGTGGAATAAAACTTTTGACATATACTCGACTGTATGAGCTGAGACATAATATTAAGAATCGTAACGTCTAATGCTAACGTGCAGTGGGAGCTAAATTGATTATGTTTCTGAAAGAACGAACTAGCTTTGTTCGTATTATGCGTGTAAAGTTGTTTCGAAATGGTAATCCTCTCGACAATTGTTTAGAACTGTTATAAGCCTGGGTAACAGAATTATACGAAAATTTACGTTCGCGCCAACGGTGAAATCCAGCTCATTACGTTGGGCGCCCAACGTCTCCGTGAATATCGCTTGCGCTTGTTGGAGTGAGCTATAACCAAGTGAGAGAAAGTCATAGGAAACAGACTCCAAAATAGTCAGCTGTCCCTCCAGTTCATGCGGCGCACTAAGTAACCATGATTTGCTGAAGAATTGTTCATACACCTACCCGATGTGTTTCACTGCCGATGGTGTGAATGTGTAATAATGTGGCAAATACGAATTCCAGAAACCTCTCCTATGAAAATAAGATCCATATAAGAAAATAGCAAACGATATGCAACATTAAGGTTCCTAATGAGCTGTCAGTAAAGAAACTGGTAAGAAAGGTGAAGAAATCGGGCACCGTACAACGTGACTCAAGGTAGTAATCATGGTTTAATATATAAATAGACTACGACATGTTTTTAAAAATACCGTATTTTCATAAAAATAAATCATGTCTTCCGTGTGTATGTCCATTTTTATATTGAAAAAGAAGAGATGTGTTTGGGAAGCACTTAATACAGACTACTGAGACGTATAAATTCCAAGTAATATAATATGTACCTGTGAGGTAAAGCTGTCGTGCATAACTTACAGAAAAAAAAGTTTTTCGTAATTCCCGAATGAAGAACTCTTTCCCATTCGTTTGAAATTAAAGCGTAACAGTGAAGCGTGTAATCATAAAATCTGAAGCTAAAATGTTAATGGTAGTAGAAGTGGACTGGAGATACCAAAAACTAATCTAATACGTAATTTATATCTATAAACTGTGATAATTAGAATACAATAGTATTTACTAAGTAATACCCTAACCTAGCTCTGGTAAACCAAATATCGGTAAAAATACAGCACTCCAATGCGCGGAAAGATTTCTGCTTGAACAAGCTACATGTGTCGCATTGTCTTGGCTCAGTTTGTAAACGTAAACATTTCATCTAAATTGAACTCGAGGATACTACATGTAACACATTGGAATCATGTCCATAAGAATCCAAGCTCAACAAAGGACATCTTTCCTACACTGTATTTATGCTAATGAAAGTTGAGGCACTTTGGGCGATACAAGTCAATGAAATGGGCCAGCGGCTTTGCCGCATTGGTAGCACCTGTTCCCGTCACATCACCAAAGTTAAGCGCTGTTGGGCTTAGCTGTCACTTGGAGGGGCCATCATCCGGGCCAATTGAGAAACTACTTAATTGAAAAGTAGCGACACCGGCCACGAAAACTGACAGCAGCCGGGAGAGCGGTGTGATGACCACATGTTCCTCTGGTGACCCCTAAGGGCTGAGGATGACACGGCGGCCGGTCGGTACCGTTAGCCCTTCATGGCCTGTTCGGACTGTGTTTATTGTTATGTCACTGAAGTGAATTTATTGCACAGGCAGATAGAAATATGTAGATAGCTAGTATTTAAGAACTGTGAAACAAAGAGGGCTTGGATATGTTCTTGTGGAATCTCCCTTCACCAGGTCCTTGGCGAATAAGTGGCCTTCCAGTCTTACAGCAGATAGACAGGTGCAAGCGGTACAAGTACAGATAGTTTTATATGTGGTACCGTAATACATACAAACATCAGTGTGCTGGTTGTTTTTTCTCTGCATCGAACAATCTTTCCACAAACCATATTATCTGATTTTTCTGCACAGTTGTAACTGCACCACCAAGTGGACTATACCTGTCAGTATAGAATAATTGCTTTGGATCTATGTGTCCACAGTTCAACACCTGACCTGCTGCCCAGGGGATAATAAGCATTAATGGCACACGCTTGCCATGTGTACTTGGGGGTATTATCCAACCTCAAAACATACGACTTGTAATAGCTATTATTATTAGTCTGCAAGTTACGTAAATACTGATAATGTTGTTCAGTACATAGTCCTGAGTCATCAGTAGAAATACCTGCACTTATACCCATTGCACCCTGTATAAATCTGCCAGCTTTTGTGGTCGTAGATATTGGAGGTAAAACATTCTCGATGGTTACCCTACGTCATATTGGCCTTAAAACTTCTTCAAAACCTGACGTTCGGCCCCTGTGCTGTGGTCTTCCTGAAGAGACATATGGCCTTCACTGACCCATGAACACTAAAACACTCTTGAGGGAGATACCAGCAATGGGATATAAACATCACCTTTAGAAAAAAAAAATGGTTTGAAGAGGAGCGATGGAGTTCACGTGGACATTGCAAGCATGGTGCGTTTGAGGTATCTAAACAACAGGAGGCAGTAAAATATAATGCTTACCATCAATTCGGTCTATAGTGGGCTGTGTCGAACCTTGGACGCAGCCAAGTGCGTACCTGTAGCGGGACACCAGTGGCGATTAACACTTTAGACGAACCTTTACAAAGAGTTACTGTTAGACGGGCGCGGCAGTGGGCGTGGTCACACGGCGTCGCTGTATAGAATTCTCTTATATCCACTGGTTTTAAAGATGTAGCAGCAGTATACCCTGTAAGATTCGAAGCATCCAGTAAAAAATCCATTTCGTAAAGACTGATAATTCTCCTCACGTTCGATTTGATAATGCACTCTTTCACGAGGACGAGGCATACCGCCTTTGGGATCACATGTTCTCTATGAAACAAGACACATTTGTTTGACACCTCTTCACCGAATGAACATGGCTTGACAATGACCATTGCCGTCAAACGAAAGATTATGATGTTACATTAACTGGTACGCCTGTAATATCTCTTTAAATTCTACTAATTATCCCTGCACAATTCTATGAGTGAATTACGTTTCCTACTTGACCATCCATATAACTCGCAGAAGTAGTACAGTACTATTACTACCCCATGAGCGCATAATTACTCTTTGTAATATTCTCTCTGGTGTGTTGAGGGGACTTCTAGGATCTTCTCCGTGCCGAATAGCCGGATTTTGCTGTCGAGATTACTGGAAGAAAGAGATTGAAAATATATTGTATGCTACTCAAGAAAATATATACTGTGCATTTACATCAAAGGTGTGTAAGGAATTTCATCATATATGTATTCTCTAATTGGAAATTTGAGCGGAGGTGTCGTTTCGTTGGTAATCAGATGGGAACTTCCGATGAATTGGAAACGAACCTGCAATTATGAGATCCAAGAGCTCCATTATTTCATCGGATAATTAAACTTTTATCAAAGCAAACTTCCCGCTTGAGCTGAGGTTTCGCGACTGACTACGCAACGCAAGAAAACCCAAGACATTTTGTTTACACAGGATTGCAGATCGCTTCGAATCATCGAGACTCCGGACAAGGAGAGTCATCGTCCGATTCGGATTCAGCAAATAAAGCTTAATTATAACTTTCTTGAGCGACTGTGATGACTGTGATATGGCTGCTTATGAATGAGATCATTAATAAAAAACTAATAACTAACTTTCCTCCTCACCAGCAACCAGTATAAACACAATATTAATTAAAATTATACGCCCTCTCTTTACAGTACCACCTACGTGTTATAGACATCCTCAGAATGTTTCAGCAAGTTGCTGTTTTCAGACGCATTAGTGCACATTCCTTATAACCTCGTTCAATGAAAGAGAAAATGGAAGTCGCCGCTTCCATAAACAATCCGAGCCATTTTCTGATAGGCTACCTTAAGGCCCCTTAAACGATCTAACGTCTTTGTCAAATTCGCTGTTAGCTATCCACGTGTTTGTCAGACGAACGCGTAGACGTACTAACAAAGTTTGCCAAATATAGCCTCACTTTCTAAGAGGCTGTCAAGCTGTGTTTATGGTGTCGCAAAGTATTTTGACACTTTTGGAAACAATAAACCGCCATTTGCTGTGTATTATTATATTTATCATCTGTACTATCTATATTTCGGTTTTATGCCGTTACGAAATACAATGCTAAATGTTATTAGACAGATATGACATAATAATGGTCTAACAACCTTTAGCGCAGTACTTGATAATTGCATAAAAACCGAAACCTAGATTGTGCAAAAGATAAATTTAGTGACACACAGTCAAATGGCGGTTTACTCTTTTTAAAGTACTACACGACTGTGGCTCAGCTTCATCGAAATTTTTTTATTTTAGCACTAGTGACCAATGTACGAGATGCAATGCACGGTACAAACTTTAAATCTTCGAAATCTGCTCCTTCTTCCAGATATCTAAAAGTTACTGATAATAGTTTGTAAAGCAGCTAGGTATTGTTTGACAAATGCTTGCGTAAACGATGAAATTTGTCAGATCAGCTGTCACTCAAAATTTCTCATGTCGAGGACAGCCTGTTTCATAAACACACCGAAGAGAGTAGCATGCCGCCAAATACCGTAATTTGATAAACACGTGAAGTTTGACTCATTGTTTCATCGTAAGGGGTCGTTGAGAGGGGTGGAGAGGGGTGGAGAGGCGTTTAGTAAAATGGCTGACTCTGGGATATTAACCATACTCCCCAGTAACCCCCAACCCTCACCCATTCTCCAACACCTCTTTATGTCGACGCTTTGGTCGTCGGCCATTCTTTGTTTGAAGCAGTGCATCATTGCTTTCATTTTCCAGCTGTCCTCTTCATTTCAGCGTGACTAATAAACAGTGCGATTCCCGGGAAAAACCGTGTCGAATTGGGATAGACTATTTTCCCTGACATATGCACCACATCAGAAGGAGACAGTTGTTCATTCCTCTTTGCTGTTTTGGTCGGTGAGTCTCCTTGGTTTGAAGTAGTTCTCCATTACTGCCTTTAGTTCATGTCAGTATAAGTATTGCATCTTCATTCATCAAGGTTTGTTTCCTTGAACCACGCCTCCGATTAATGTTTTCAGGAGGAACTGATTCTAACACTTCAATTCCTTACACTCTTTTTACGGTCTTCTTTCCTCGTTGATTAGAGGTAGGACGTCGTGATTGTTTATTCGATCATTTCATCTGATCAACGCCGTGTATTAGTTGATCCTTAAGTTCGTAGAGTTTTTTTTCATAACTTTAACAAAAACTACAGATATACATAACAGAGAATTTATCATCAGTAATATATTCACCTTCACTCTTTACAACAATCTGCCAACGCTGGAGTAAATTTTTGATTCCTCGACTGTAGCAGTCACGAAGGTTCGAGGCGAAGAAGTCGTCGAGCCATGTTCGGAGCGCATTTTCATTTGGAAAGCAAGTTCAAGAAATGGTTCAAATGGCTCTGAGCACTATGCGACTTAACTTCTGAGGTCATCAGTCGCCTAGAACTTAGAACTAATTAAACCTAACTAACCTAAGGACATCACACACATCCATGCCCGAGGCAGGATTCGAACCTGCGACCGTAGCGGTCACGCGGTTCCAGACTGAAGCGCCTATAACCGCACGACCACACCGGCCGGCTGGAAAGCAAGTTCCTTGAAAGTTGTTCGATAGAGAACGGAAAAGGTGAAAATCTTAGAGCGCAGCGCAAGATCAGGTGAGTAAGAGGGGTGCGGAATGGCTTATTAACACAACTTCTGTATAGTATTTTCTGTCAGTGTTGCAGAATTCGTTAGTTAATTCACGCAGTCTTCCCGGTCGTTGTTCTTGGACTGAGCCTGGGGGACGTCTCAGCTATTGACAATAAATGGCAGCAATGATGGTTACACCTCGGGGAAGCAATTCGTAGTACACCACACCGCCGATGTTCCACCAGATGCATAACATTACCTTACGTGGATGCGCAGAGTTCTTTGTATGGGGTGTTGCTACGTCGTTTTCTATTCCTTTGTTTCGTCTATTAAACGTCGGGCATGCAGCCGCGCAAATAAAATTTCCTCCGCTGATTTTCGGCCGCTTACCGCTCGGCCATCCTCAGAGTGAGTCACAAGACTTGTGACTCACTCTGAAGATGGCCGGACGATACGCGACCGAAATATCAGTGGAGGAAATTTTATTTGCACGGCTGCATGCCCGAAATTTAATAGACTATTCATTAAGTCGCGAGAAGTTGAAAAATGGACATTCCTTTGTTTTCCTTATGTTTGAATAAAGACAACATTTCTCGTCAGCAATACCGATACAGATTAGGGATGGTCGCTGTTGTTCGTGAGCCAATTGATGACGACCAAGCAGAGATGAACATATGGGCACCCGCTGCTTTTTGTGATTTTGGCTTAGAACATGCGGTACCCATACACTCGCTTTTTGACCCTCCCCCACTGCATGCAAATCTAACACGATGGTGAAACGATCACAGTTCTTCACATTTACCAGTTCTCGAGTGCACTGACGTGGATGATTGTCGATTAATACGTTTAAACGATATTCATCAAAGCCCGACGGTCGTCCGGAATGTGGAGGGTCACTAGTGTCAAAGGTATCATCCTTAAAACGAGAAAACCGTTTTCTGGCCGTGGTCCGACCAATGGCATTATCCCCATACACTACGGAAATGTTTCTGGCTGCCTCCACTGCTGTCACTCCTCTGCTGAGCTCAAACGGAGGAATACGTCGAAAATGTTCCGACTGCTCCACTCCATTTTCTAGCGCCCACAGTTCCACAACTATTTACAAATGACAAAATGTCAATATGTAAACCCATAACAACAGTGAACTGCAAATAAAAAATTAGAATCGATAAACAAACCCATAGTAACCGGAATACTTATATACAAACCAAATGCGGTACGAACTTAAGTATCATCCTGATAAATTGCCAACACAAAATATTGCGTTTGCTAATGGACCTCCAACGTTGTCCACTGCGCCGCACACGTATTACCTGGGGTTTTTCAGGCGTTAATGCAATGAAAACTTTGCGAGAAATTCGGCCTGTCGGAATATTTGATACGGTTACGTAATCACTTTAGCCGAATTTGAGGAAGGCGCGTGACAAATGGAGCTCGTTTCTCCAAGTAACGGCAGCGGTACGTGTCGGTAATAACACGGTGCCGGACTTGGATATTTTATGGCGGCTCGCGTGCGCTGCCGGCGGTAATGGCTGGCGTTCCCACACAGATCTCGGTGGCGCCTCTGGTCAGGGGAGGAGCCGCGCCGGGCCGCGCCGGACTGCGGGGGCAGAGGACGCGGCGGCGTGGGCGGCGCTGCCCGGCCGCGGTCTCCAGCCGCGTCTGCGTCTGCGGCCAATGACGCTCCGACATGCGAGGCGGGAACCAGAGCGCGCCGCTGTAAGGGCAGTGCTGCATATGGAGATGCAATTTACCACAGCCTGTGACTCAGCGACTCAACAGTACCGGCGTGACGTACAGATCCTTGACGTTAATAGATGCAATTTTTCTACAGCGATGTCCGTGCATCTCGGTTCCAGAGGGAGGCGCTCCCTGCTGCTCGAATCATTTCCTCAGGACAATACTTGTTTCATCTTCTACGTGACGTGGAATAATGTTAAGCGAAAGTAATCCATCGACGAATTGTCTAGTAAAATACTTGTATGGCTGATTACTGATCCGAGACTCCTACGTGGTTAGATTACTGGAAAAGAGGGAGAAAATCCAATGAAGAGCGGCGCGTTTTGTCACAGAATTTATTACACTACTGGCCATTAAAATTGCTACACCAAGAAGAAATGCAGATGATAAACGGGTATCCATTGGACAAATACATTATAGTAGAACTGACATGTGATTACATTTTCACGCAATTTGAGTGCATAGATCCTAAGAAATCAGTACCCAGAACAACCACCTCTGGCCTTGATACACCTGGGCATTGAGTCAAACAGAACTTGGATGGCGTGTACACGTACAGCTGCCCATGCAGCTTCAACACGATACCACAGTTCCTCAAGAGCAGTGACTGGCGTATTGTGACGAGCCAGTTGCTCGGCCACCATTGACCAGACGTTTTCAGTTGGTGAGAGATCTGGAGAATGTGCTGGCCAGGGCAGCAGTCGAACATTTTCTGTATCCAGAAAGGCTCGTACAGGACCTGCAACATGCGGTCGTGCATTATCCTGCTGAAATGTAGGGTTTCGCAGGGATCGAATGAAGGGTAGAGCCACAGGTCGTAACACATCTGACATGTAACGTCCACTGTTCAAAGTGCCGTCAATGTGAACAAGAGGTGACCGAGACGTTTAACCAACGGCACCCCATACCATCACGCCGGGTGATACGCCAGTATCGCGATGACGAATACACGCTTCCAATATGCGTTCACCGCGATGTCGCCGAACACGGATGCGACCATCATGATGCTGTAAACAGAACCTGGATTCATCCGAAAAAATGACGTTTTGCCATTCGTGCACCCAGGTTCGTCGTTGAGTACACCATCGTAGGCGCTTCTCTCTGTGATGCAGCGTCAAGGGTAACCGCAGCCATGGTCTCCGAGCTGATAGTCCACGCTGCTGCAAACGTCGTCGAACTGTTCGTGCAGATGGTTGTTGTCTTACAAACGTCCCCATCTGTTGACTCAGGGATCGAGACGTGGCTGCACGATCCGTTACAGCCATGCCGATAAGATGTCTGTCATCTCGACTGCTGTTGGGATCCAGCACGGCGTTCCGTATTACCCTCCTGAACTTACCCATTCCATATCCTGCTAACAGTCATTAGATCTCGACCAACGCGAGCAGCAACGTCGAGATACGATGAACCGCAATCGGGGTAGGCTACAATCCGAACTTTATCAAAGTCGGAAACGTGATGGTACGTATTTCTCCTTCTTACGCGAGGCATCACAACAACGTTTCACCAGTCAATGCCCTTCAACTACTGTTTTTGTATGAGAAATCAGTTGGAAACTTTCCTCATGTCAGCGCGTTGTTGCCGCCGGCGCCAACCTTGCGTGAATGCTCTGAAAACCGAATAATTTGCATATCACAATATCTTCTTCTTGTCGGTTCAATTTCGCGTCTGTAGCTCAACAAGCCGCAATGGCTACAAAAGCAGCAAACGAGTCGAGTGACGCATCACTACCGGCCAGCAATATGTTGCGAAATGACCTAGACAAGAGAATAAGAAAAATCAGAGCAAACACGGGCGTTTATCGAAACATCCTTACTTGTAGCGGATGTCCTACAGCTGTCGCCTCATCACACATCTCTACCGCCAGATGCCTCGCATTCGCCATTCTTCCCCATCCGCTTCTCTCCACTGCTTCTTCGATAACACTTATTCACACCTGTTTATCGAAACATTTTTATTTGTGGGACATCCGCGACTGTTCTGCGACATGTTCACAGTAAACATATCCACCACGGTTGTAAAATATTATTGCTGGCCGCGGTGGCTGATCAGTTCTAGGCACTTCAGTGCGGAACCACGTGGCTGCTGCGGTTGCAGTTTCGAATCCTGCCCCAGGCATGGGTGTGTGCGATGTCCTTAGGTTAGTTAGGGTTAAGGTGTTCTAACTTTAGGGGACTGATGACCTCAGCTGTGAAGTCCCATAGTGCTTAGAGCCATTTGAATCATTTGTAAAATATTTTTATTGACCGAAGTCTTGTTCAACAGAAGTCGCTATACACATTACCACACTTTTGGAATCGGAGCCCCATCATCAGGTGAACCTGAAACTTTGCAGTAGTAGGACGTCATTTCCATGCCGAAACAAGTAGCAAGCAAACATGTACCGTAAGTGGACCGTCTAATAATATAACACGCACAATTTCGGATCTTATTTGACAGACGACCTACGAGAGATATTTGTCTATTAGTTGTTTCGGCATGGACATGACATCCTACGAGGTGCATTCAAGTTCTAAGGCCTCCGATTTTTTTACTAATTAACTACTCACCCGAAATCGATGAAACTGGCGTTACTTTTCGACGTAATCGCCCTGCAGACGTACACATTTTTCACAACGCTGACGCCATGATTCCACGGCAGCGGCGAAGACTTCTTTAGGAGTCTGTTTTGACCACTAGAAAATCGCTGAGGCAACAGCAGCACGGCTGGTGAATGTGCATCCACGGAGAGTGTCTTTCATTGTTGGAAAAAGCCAAAAGTCACTAGGAGCCAGGTCAGGTGAGTAGGGAGCATGAGGAATCACTTCAAAGTTGTCATCACGAAGAAACTGTTGCGTAACATTAGCTCGATGTGCGGGTGCGTTGTCTTGGTGAAACAGCACACGCGCAGCCCTTCCCGGACATTTTTGTTGCAGTGCAGGAAAAATTTGTTCTTCAAAACATTTTCGTAGGATGCACCTGTTACCGTAGTGCCCTTT
Source organism: Schistocerca cancellata (assembly GCF_023864275.1). Lineage (NCBI taxonomy): Eukaryota > Metazoa > Arthropoda > Insecta > Orthoptera > Acrididae > Schistocerca > Schistocerca cancellata. The sequence goes on from NC_064628.1 coordinate 487,604,202, forward strand.
GGAACGCAATGGATAAGGATTACGCCCTCGCTGTCCCAGAACATGGACACCATCATTTTTTCAGCACTGGCGATTACCCGAAATTTTTTTGGTGGCGGTGAATCTGTGTGCTTCCATTGAGTTGACTGGCGCTTTGTTTCTGGATTGAAAAATGGCATCCACGTCTCATCCATTGTCACAATCGACGAAAAGAAAGTCCCATTCGTGCTGTCGTTGCGCGTCAACATTGCTTGGTAACATGCCACATGGGCAACCGTGTGGTCGTCCGTCAGCATTCGTGGCACCCACCTGGATGACAATTTTCGCATTTTCAGGTCGTCATGCACGATTGTGTGCACAGAACCCACAGAAATGCAAGCTCTGGAGGCGATCTGTTTAACAGTCATTCGGCGATCCCCCGAAACAATTCTCTCCACTTTCTCGATCATGTCATCAGACAGGCATGTGCGAGCCCGAGGTTGTTTCGGTTTATTGTCACTGTCGCACCCACGAATGCACTTTCGACACATCCATAACTCCATCACCACATGTCTCCTTCAACTGTCGATGAATTTCAATTGGTTTCACACCACGCAAATTCAGAAAACGAATGATTGCACGCTGTTCAAGTAAGGAAAAGGTCGCCATTTTAAGTATTTAAAATAGTTCTCATTCTCGCCGCTGGCGGTAAAATTCCATCTGCTGTACGGTGCTGCCATCTCTGGGACGTATTGACAATGAACGCGGCCTCATTGTAAAACAATGCGCATGTTTCTATCTCTTTCCAGTCCGGAGAAAAAAAAATCGGAGTCCTTAGAACTTGAATGCACCTCGTACTACTGCTGGATTTCAGATGCTCCTGACAATGGGCTAAGACCCTGAAACTGTGATAGCGTATAGCGTCTGCTGTCATGCAAAATTTCAGCCAATAAAAATGTTTTACAACTGTTCAAATGGTTCAAATGTCTCTAAGCACTATGGGACTTAACATCTGAGGTCATTAGTCCCTTAGACTACTTAAACTGAACTAACCCAAGGACATCACGCTCATCCACGCCTGAGGCAGGATTCGAACCTGCGACCGTAGCGGTCGCCCAGTACCAGACTGAAGCGATTAGAACCGCTCGACCACAGCGGCCGGCTGTTTTACAACTGTGGTGGATTTATTTACCATGAACATGTTTTTCGAAACGTTCTTACAGGACATTTCCTTATTCTCCACATTCGTGACGTGGAAGAATACTGAGAAAACTTAATACGTCTGTGAATGACGTGGCTTCCAAAATATTTTTAAGTCCGATTCTTGAGTGTTCCTCATTGGTTGTGTTAACATAAATGTCATAAAATATCCAACTACTATAGGCATGGTTCCTCACTGGATCATTTAATTAACACGAGAGCGTTTCGGAGATGTTCAACAATCTCCAGTGGCAAGCGCTTCAAGAGAGGCATTGGGTATAACGAAGAAGTTTGCTGTTGAAATCCCAAAAGCTTACGTTCCTAGTACAGCCGGGCAAGATATTACTTTCTCCCACGTGTTTGTTCTTGTGGTCTTCAGCGCGATGATTGGTCTGGGGCAGCTCTTCAACCTACTCTATTCTGTGAAAGCCTTTTCATCTCCGAATAACTACTGCAACCTATATCCTTCTGAATCTGGCCTCCAAAGGCCCAACGGTAACAACCGACAACCACGTCATCCTCATCCGAGAGGCGTCACTGAATGCGGATAGGGAGCGGCATTTTGTCATCAAACCGCCGTCCCGGCCGTTGTCAGTTTTCGTAACCGGAGCCGGTACTTGTCAGTCAAGTAGCTCATCAGTTGGGCTCAGGGCTGAATGCAACCCTTTTGCCAACAGTGCTCGCCAGACCCTCACGGACATCCATCCAAGTGGTATCCAGGCCGGACAGCGCTTAACTTCGGTGATCTGACGAGAACCGGTGCCGTCATTGCTCAAGGCCGTTTGTTTCTTTTAGTCATGTTGTCTATCCAGTTCTATTTACTACCTCCTCACTACTCACACGATTTATCCAGGTAATATTAGCGTTCTTCTATAGCACTATATTTTAATAGTCTCTACTCTCTTCTTCTCTACGCAGTTTATCGTCCATATTTCACTTCCGTAAATGACTACGCTCCAGACAAATATCTTGAGAAAAGACTTCCCAACACTGAAGTCTATATTCGATGTCAACAAATTTCTCTTCTTTATAAACGCTTTTCTTGCCACTGCCAGTCCACATTTTATATCCTCTCTACTTCGGCCGTCTTTAATGACTTTGCTGCCGAAATATCAAAACTCATCTATTACTTTTAGTTTCTCGTGTCCTAATCAATTTTCCTCAACATCACCTGATTTAATTCGAATACATCCGTGATTTGCTTTTCCTAATATTCATATCCTCCCACATAAGATATGCGAAATCACTGTATATAAATCACACAAATTAAAGGTAATACGGTGGCTTATTGAAAGTCGTTCTACCCAAGCACCACTCGAAAGTGAGATAGGGAACTGATACCAGGCGTTCCCTCCACCATGCAACGGAGACTGGTATGTCAAGTGTAAATCTAGATTTGGGTGAAAGTTTCCACATCGTATCGATGCAGTACTTAAGGATGCGACTGAAATTTAGATTTCGTCCAACCTCTCAATGGGAGTAAGGGATTTGTCGGCAGCTCATTTTGGATCTAGCGTTAGAGTGAAAAGTAAATATTGGAAAGGTAGCGTTCAGTCGGCTACGGTGTAATAAGAAACGGATATGATAAAATTCGGATAGGTAAACGACCGTGAATCAAAGAGACCAAACCCAGGATAGGCTTTCAGTCATTTTTGAGTGAAACCGATGTAGTGGGATAAAAAAAAAGGTTAAAATGGCTCTAAGCACTATGGAACTTAACATCTGAGGTCATCAATCCCCTAGACTTAGAACTACTTAAATCTAAGTAACCTAAGGACAGCACACACATCCATGCCGGAGGCAGGATTCGAACCTGCGACCGTAGCAGCAGCGCGCTTCCGGACTGAAGCGCCTAGAACCGCTCGTCCACAACGGCCGGCTGCTGCGGGATCTGTATGGCTGTCGCGACAAGAGAACAGGCGGCAGCTAGCAAAAGCGATGAAACACTCCACAGAAAATATTAACGGGACATAGAACAGTAGTAGTGCTAACAGACCTGTCGACAGTGCAGTGGCAAAGAAATAGAACAGAAAAAGATCTGAATGTAAGGTACTAACGTGGGCTAGGTACTACACTAGAACTGCTAACTATTATCGCAGGTGAACCCAACATCCTGGGCATAAAACAATGCTGAGAACTAGCTTTACAGGACACAGCATATACATACATGCATGGTAGAACTCTAACAAACCAAGAATAGTAAATTTATTAATAGGAATGTAATTAAACATAATGTAAACAACAGTATTAGACTGTAAGACGAATTTGTAAATAGAGACCAGCACACGCTGCCATGTAGAACAGAAGAGACATAGAATTTACCCTAAATACGGCAGTACACCATCTGAGGGCTCAAAGTTCAAAGTATTTCTGAGGTCTTCGCTCTCGAATAGTAGTAAATTGTGATAATAGTTCCAGTACTAGTAGTAGATTGGGAGGTGGGTGTTCTGGAGCGAGAGGCTCAATGTTTTTCTAAGACACTCCCTTCAGGACAGCATCGATGGTGGCAGATTACAAATGTGAACTCTTTCCTATCTTCCTAACACTGGGTGGTGATAATGAAAGTGCATCTCATCAAGGAAGTTCGATGCGGGCTGTAATTATCGCATGACAGCGGAACTTGCTGGACGCGGTGACGCAGAACCGATTTCCAGTTTTGGCGACCAGGTGCAAATCAGGAGCTTGTGAATGCAAGAAAGACGTGTAGAAATGTTTCCATTAGTACCATTGCGATTTCATTGATGTCAAGTGATAGCTCATTGGAGGGCAGGGTGGAAGTCTGTTGTGTCTTCTCATGAAAACTCAATGCCAGTGATGGCCCTGTGTTGTTTAGGAGGAGGGGAGCTGAGAGGCCGCAACAAACCGTCTGCGTGCTAGAGGAATTGGACCTACATCTGGTTCAAATGGCTCGAAGCACTATGGGACTTAACATCTGAAGTCATCAGTCCTCTAGACTTAGAACTACTTAAATCTAACTAACCTAAGGGCATCACACACGTCTATGGCTGAGGCAGGATCCGAACCTGCGATCGTAGCAATAGCGCCTAAAACCGCTCGGCCACAACGGCCTGCACCTACATCTGGAGTTATAATCTGGGGTGCGATTTCGTATGACAGCAAGAGCGCTCTCGTAGTTATGCCACGCACTCTGACTGCAAATGTGTACGTCAATCGGATGAGTCGACTTGTTATGCTTCCATTCAAGAATATCACTCCAGGGGGTGTTTTCCAACAGGATAACGCTCGCCCACATACCGTTGTTGCAATCCAGCAAGCTCTACAGAGTTTCGACACGTTTCTTTGCCCTGCACGATCACAAGATCTATCTCTATCACGTACGGGGACCTCGTCGGACGACAACTTCAACTTCAGTATCATTAACCGACCCTGTACTGGCCGACCAAGTGCTCCAGGCATGGAACTACATCCCACGAACTGACGTCCAACACGTGTACAACACAACGCATGCACGTTTGCATGCGTGCATTCAACATTATCGTGTTTATACACGTTATTAATGTACCAGCGATTCACATTTATGATGGTTTATCTCGCGTTTACATTAACCTGTGACCTCCTAATGTGCTTCGCGAGCACTACATTGTGCATGGGGTTGCGAGAATTTATTACACGTTTAGTATGGAGAGTTCAGTCCTTCACACTGGAGAACAATGACACGAATTACGAAATGGTCTGTCATACAGTACATTGCACTATCCTCTACCTTTGCTGAGAATAATCAAGCTGCTTTTTATGACAGCGGACTACCGTAAAATTCTTTCTTGTTGAGGTTACGCGACTATCGTCCAGATCAACTTTAGGTTTTCCGAGAAATTGTTTTAGCAAAGGAGGCAAATGGAAGTTCAAGCACGATAGTAGCTCGTCTCTTTATTGACGGATCCTGCGACACTCAAATGTGACTTGTCAGACATCTTTGTGGGGCGTCATTTTCTCAATGGACTGTGATCTGAAGCATGCCACTACTTACCTCTTCGTCGATTTTTGTGACGCAGATATCTAATGCCTGTTTAGCAGTCTGCGTGATTTGCTAGTGGAAAACTTTACGTGAATATGCGACTTTCCCAGACCTAAGCTGCATTCAGTTCGACGAAAGTTTATTTCTTCGAGAAATAGGCTGTCCGGTTTGTTTTACCCTTCGTATTACAATATCTATAAGTCAGCAAAAAGGAAATTATAATTCTAGATAATCAGAGACTTTTATGATTCTTAGCTTCCCATTTCACTTCTGCGTCATATAATATGCTCTTTATTAACCGTGTTTAGGTAGCCCATCTTTGAAGAAGACATAGTGAATCTGTACTCGTTTTTTCTCATCTGTCTTCCTGAAAATCATAAACGTCTTTCTTAGACTGGATGGGAGCTCACACATTTAGCTTCACAGCATTTCTGAAGACGATAACCGCAGATCGTGACCAGCGCAAATGGAATATGTTGACCCGCGCGTCTTACATGCTGCACGGAAGTGAATTCCAAGATCGCCACTTACGGACGGGGAGTCACGACGAAGAATTTCTTTCCGCATCGTTTGTTACGGAAAAGTATTTTAACCACAAGTAGGAGTTTCTTTGATATCAGCATAGAAAAGCATTTCGTATTTTTTCATCGTATAATGTAATGGTGCTGGCGAGCTAATAATAACATGTTGCCATAAATACTGCATAATGAAACAGAAAATTTTGCTTACAGATGTCATGTGGAATAGTGAAACAGGATTGTTGCTTCTGATAATGCCACAAACAGAAATAATGGAACCAATGGAACAAATTTTGTGCAACGTACTATGCTCACTAGCATCTTAAAATAATTAAGGACCGACAACAATTGTAGCTGGTGCAGTTTCAGTGCGTAATAATCTACAACACATTACACAAAAGAAAATCGCCCCTCCCCCCCCCCCCTACCGCGGGGTAAAAACGCCAAAACGCCCTTCGCTAAGATTGGCATTCCCTAGACAAACAAGTTCCACTGTCGTTAATATCGAGAGAATTTGAAAGTTCAAGAAAGGGGAACTTCTGGCGAATTAAGAGTGAAATGATGCTAAACCTTATTGTACAGAAATATAAAGCAAGGCCACTACTATTTACAAACAAGTGAATGGGCGAAAAGAATTATATTTAACATCGACAACTATGTAATTAGAAACGGGTATCTACACCAATGCCGTAAAATTACGCATAATTGGCGAGAGAACAAATAGAAACACAGAATTGAGCAATGATGTAAATTACCGTCGAGGTTGTCTCGAGATTCGAGAATGTCTCTCAGATCGAAATTGTGGCATTTGTATAGGAAAAGCGCACTCCCTATTCCGTATTCGCTCGTAATTCATATCTAAAAGCAGTGCGTTGCGCTCTTATTATCTCACTAGTATTTCCACTCTCACTGTGAAAGGATAGTGATGATGCCGACTATAATGTAATGTCATAAAGCCGGTGTTGTTTTGCAGTAAAATTCTGCTAGATAGTCATAGACCGCAGTACGTCATTTCACCATGCGGCGAGCGTTCCGAGACGTCGGAGCTGGTAGTTGCACGGCAGTAGAAGATAAACCAAGAGCAGCTACTTTTCAGCAGATCAAAATCTGGTCGTAGTGGCACAAATATGTGTAACGATTTGTACAAGGTAGTTAACTGAACAAGTCACAACTGGATCAGAAGTTTCAGCTCCCCCACAAATGAAGTTGGTATGTACCACACGCAGCCAGCACTCTGTGCTCCGCTGAAGGCAGTAGAGAGAAAATCTTGTTTGTTAAGGATTCATCCACCTCGAGGCTGAACCAGGAATGAGTGGAGGAATGTGCTCTTCGCAGATGAATCCCTTGAAGTTGTAGAATGACTCTGATTGAGATTTCGTAAGAAGGTAAAGTAGTTGCTAGTTAATCACAGCAATATCTTAAGACCTGTTCAGTGACGACTTCTAGTACAATAATCCATCTTCGTTTTACCAGTGGCTTTGTCAAGAGGAGATAGAGGAGCAGATAGTGGTTCTTGCCCTTAGAGTGGCAAACTGTCCCTGAAGGCGGAAGTCTCAGCTATTATCAACTGCAGGAGGAAGCAGAAGGCAAGGAACCACTGCCTTAAAGACAGAATTGTAGCAGCAGGAAATGTGGATTATAACTGATAATGTGGCATATAACTGATAATGTGTCTTTTGACGAAAGAGGAATGTCAAGGAAGAGAAAATATAATGAGAAAGAGATGAAAGACTAACGAAAGGATAACATTCTGTAAGTCCTAGCGTGGAATATCAGAAGTCTGAATGTGTTACAGAAACTACAGAATCTGAAAACGGAAGCGTAAAAGGTCGAATTTGAAGTGAAATGGAAATCAAATAAAGATTTATGATCTTTACCAACAGCAGCAGAAATGATACAACGCTACTACGGCTCGTTATGAGTAGGAAGGTGTAGCAGAGAGTGTGCAATTATACAAGCGAAATGAGCCAGTAATACAGTATATGAAAGAAGTTGAAAACCTCTCAATCGTGAGGGATGCGACCGTAGACCAGGGGCAAACTAGAAGGCAGAATTATAGGACAATATGAGCTCAGAAACAGAAATAAAAGGCATAATACTTATTGAATTCTGCGACTAATTATTGTTGTTATTCCCATCATACGCATCAGTTACAACTAAGAGCTCAATACACGCGCTGAACTCTTTATAACATTAAATGGCCCAGACTACACACGAATTTCGGAAGACTGAGTCCAGTGGGGCATATCGTCCCATGCTTCATACAGACGCTCAATGCTTCCAAGGAAACGTCTATTATGGCAATCATTTAGAACGTGGTTGATTCTATAAATATCACCGTAGTCACACGTAAAAGCATAGGTGAAAGCATAAGCGGACAAAGACTAATAGCTATGGCATACCCATAAATCGCAAGCTAACACACCCACAAGCGACAATATCGGCAAGCCCCTACATATCAGCAACGTTGACTGGATATGACAGCTGCTATTGAAGCCGACCAACAAGCCACAGCAGGGAAACCGACAAGCTCGCACACTGACGCACAAAGAAACCGTGAACATTACCCTACACTGTGAATCCCATATATGACCTATCGGACACAAAACGATGAACCTAACTGTTACAGTTATGCTGACACTGGTCGGGAAATCTAAACCGGCACCCAGCAGCAGCCGCCGAGTAACACCCCTGCACAACGACAAAGGTATCGACCTACATGATACCCACTACTAACAAAGACTACCCTTGTATGACATGTCGCAGGTAGCATGAAAATCACTACTGCTCTTACAACCCGACACAACTATCGCAAACGTTTTTTCCCCGTGGCTCTTGCCTTGGCACTTCTTTCCCCTCTGATCTTCAAACCGCTACCCTTCGTTCGACTTCGACCCAATCTATCTCCAGATGAGCGCGTATTAATGGTTAACCTTAACCAGACGTACGCCAACATCGCAGTACCCACATCCTGCGGGACCTCGCTTTAGCGAAAACTAACCCTTAAGCAGAGATGAAAAAACTACTGTGAGTGCAAAAGTCCCATTTGTGCATGTTGTATTTGCACATACCAATCTCTAATCAGTTATCTGCTAAGTTGTACCCAAGCCTCCGTAGGAGGATGAAAGCTTGGAACTTTAACATTTGACTTTAACATTTTTTCGTGTTTTTTTGTGTTGTCATTAACTTCGTGGTTCCGGGTTTCCGTGGCTTGCTACTCACGTTTTCGTTCGGCGTCCCGGTTGAAATCAGCGGAGAGCATTATGACTCCTTCAAGTGGTTTTGAGGCGTTTCTCGGGCAGTGAGAGTAAATCTACGTGAAGAGATGATGAATCATTCCTAGAAACTTGCTAGAAAAGTTCATATAAAACCAACCGTCTTTCGACATAGACGAGCTGGACAGAGTTTCGATAATGTCGACAGCCAACATGAGGGTTAGATGTTATTGTGCCACTAATATTTCTCATTACTACTAATACAATTATTTATGTTCACTAGGTTCGTAAAGGTCAAACTATATATCAGCGTAGCTGCCTTGAGTTTCTTGCTCATCTCCACGGGAAAATAAGAAAGAACGACACGAATTGTGGAAGAACAAATCATGGGTTATGCATCAAGACAAGGAACCGGCTCATACAGCATTGTCTCTTAAGAGGTTTCTAGCAAAGTAGAGCATGCCAGTGTGAGACCACCCAATTAGACTGACCTAACACCAAGTGACTTTTATCTATGCCCCAATGTCAAATACGCATTAAAAGAAACATTTCAGTCCGTTGAAGCAGAAAAAGATAAAGTGGCACGTGCCATCAAGGAGCTCACAGAGAAGGACTTTTAGTACTGCTTTCATCAACGGAAAATTAGCATGGAGCGTTATAGGGATACTGGGAGGGAGTATACTGAGGGTGGCAGTAACTAAATATGAATGCTTTTGTAATAAAATTTTCTACAGAAAGAGCCCCTTATTTTATAGCCACACGACGTATGTTCGTAGCAGGACGGTGAAAGAGACTAAAAGCAATAAAGCAAAGACAAGAGTTCTTCCGCCTGTCACAATGAATGTGATATAACAGTTCCAAAAAAACGCCTTACGCTTTGCACAATAATAATATCAGAAGGGTTCTCGATGTAAGAAGCAGATGCGAAAATAACAATAACACACCATTTCGCTGAATTTAGGATAAATAATTTAATGAATTTTACTCATCTGAAACTGCGTTACTCAAATCTTGGAATTAAGTTTTATGGCATAAAGTCTGCATAAAATTTTGCTTCTTTTCTAAAATAAAAAGGCAAACACTTTCACTGAAGTAAGATTTTCAATTTCTTCCGTCTTTTATTAGGATTCAAAACGGCATTTGAGTATATTTTCATGAATTTCGAGTCCTTTGTGAATTAAATTAGTGTTGTATCAACATTCGTTGGGTGTAACTACATTGTAAAAGGTTTCTATAAATTCTGAAAGAGTTCTTCGATTGTTTCATAATCAGAAAACCGGAATTAGACCCTTCTTCGATTTTGTGGACCTTCGGTAGGCATATTCATTTCTGAATCTAAGATTACTGCTACCCTTGTATACTTTTAAAATGCTCCGTCAGACTTCAGTTAGGAATTTAACTAGCTCACTGAAAAAGTACGTTAGAATGGAAACACAGCGACATTTTACTTGTAACATAAACATTTGAGAGAATATCATCACATTTACGAGAAAGGAGGAAGGAAATGACCTTAAAAATCGCTGTGCGGTATACCACGTGGTCTTCGTAAGTTCGAGGCCTAGGTAACAAACGACACATGTTCTCTACTTGGTTAATCAGATGCGAAATGTTATGTTAAAAAACAATTAGAAACATTTGTTAACAGCATCATGTGAGCTATCGCATTGTTGATGGATCTGTTGGAAACAGTACTGAACAATATTTACATATTTCCCTACAGAACCAGACCCCTAATCATGGTGCGAATGTGGTGTAGAGAGGCATCACTTTTTGTAATGTATTGAGGGAGCTCTATTTATTCCCTGTCGGCCGGAGGAATATCATTAACACGAGTTACAGCGTGGTACTGCGACTGATCAGATATCCAGTTAATCGAGTACCTGGGAGTACGATCGCGGCCGGCTTGAGTGACCAAGCGGTTAAAGACGCTACAGTCTGGAACCGCGAGACCGCTACGGTCGCAGGCTCGAATCCTGCCTCGGGCATGGATGTGTGTGATGTCCTTAAGTTAGTTAGGTTTAAGTAGTTCTAAGTTCTAGGGGACTGATGACCTTAGAAGTTAAGTCCCTTAGTGCTCAGAGCCATTTGAACCATTTTGAAGTACTATCGCGCTGAGCTGCGCTCGCCGATTAATTTTTCTTACTGGGAGACATCAACCACCTGAATTGATCAATTATGCGAAGTCTATAGTGCATTTGGAGTACAAACTCCATATAGATCTTTATCAGTAAACCGACGTAGGTTCCATCCATATCACAGCTCTCTCCATCAAGAGAGCCACTTATGAGAATCGTGTTAACTTCCGTACATGGGCACTAAGACGGGATGCTCCAGATGTCCCACGTACCTTGTTTAGTGATGAAGCCACATGTACCTTCCAATCACGGCCAGGTAAACCGCCGAAACATGCACTTTTTGTCAGTTGATAATGCCCATTGGCTTCGTCAGGTGGAACATTAGCGCCCATGGAGTGTAAACGTATGATGTGGGATAGTGAACTCTCAGCTCATAGACACGTTTTTCATAGACAGAACACTGCATGTGCACAAGTATCACAGCCTCCTAACAGATGATCTTCGACGGATTCTAGAAGACATTCCTCAGCAGACATGTGTAGCAGCATGATAGCTGTCCAGACCATAGCGATGTACTACAGCATAAGAATTGTTTCCAAATCGTTGGATTGGACACAGAGGACCTCTACCTTGGCTATCCCATTTCCAGGATTTGATGCCAGTAGACTTCCTTCTGTGGTGAAAGTTGAAAGACGCTGCCTAAAAGGACATAACAACTACATACGATGAAACACTGATCAATCAGAGCATTATGACTATCGACTTACTACCGATATAAACCTGGCCAGGCGATAACGGCGTCACTTGGCGAGGAATGACTGCTAATCAGACACACGCATTGTGCATGTAAAGTCAGTGAGCGTGCTTCTGTGTGTAGAATGGGGAAGGCGTGCTATGTATCTGTGTTTGAGCGAGGGTGGTTTGTGATGGCTCGGAGACTCGGCACGGGCATTTCGGAAACGGCACGATTTGTTGGGTGTTATAGAGAGTGCGGTGGTGAGTGTCTTCGACAAATGGCGAACACATGTGAAACCAAGTCCAGACGTTGCAGGACTGGCCGGCCACCTCTGTGGCGGGAGAAAGATCGGACTTCAATGCTGGACAGAGTACAAGTATATCGGAGCACACGGTGCACCGAACACTCCTAATGATGGGCCTCCACAGCAGACGACCCAAGCATGTGCCAATGTTAACGCCAACATCATCAACTACGACTGAAATGGGCACATGACCAACGCAGTGGCAGAGCGTTGTGTGGTCTGATGAATCCCGATACCTCCTCCATCATGCTGATGGGAGGGCGCGAATCCGTTCTCTTCTAGGGGAACAGCTCCTTGACATCCGTACTGAGGGAAGGGGAAATGTTGGCGGCGGCTTCATTATGCTGTGGGGAACATTCAAGTGGGCATCCATGGGTCCAGTGGAATCGCCCAAGACACCATGATGACCAAGAAGTATCGTACACTAGTTGCAGACAACTTACACCCCTTCATGACGATCATGTTTCCCAATGGCAGTGGTATTTTTCAGCAAGATAATGCGGCTTGTCACTAGACGAGGTGTGTGATGGAGTGGTTCGAGGAACACAGTGCCGAGCTCCAGTTGCTGTGCTGGCACTCCAATTCGCGAGATCTGAACCTGAGCCAACACTTCTGGAATGTGATTGAACGTGGCGTCAGAGCTCATGGCTCCCCTCCCCCGAATTTATGACAATTAGATGACTTGTGGGTGCAGACGTGGTGAAAACTTCCTCCACTGACCTACCAAGGCCGCAGTGGTTCCATGACACGAGGTGTCGTCGCTGTTATATGTGCCAAAGGTTGACGCACCGGCTATTAGTTAGGTGGCCGTAATGTTCTGGCTGATCAGTGTACGCGACGACGTATTACTGCAGCCTTCTCGGACAACTCCGCTGAAATGCTAGCACGTGTCCAGCAGTTGTTCCATACCAGACTGGAAGTGTGTACTGCCGCTGGCGGTCGTCATTTTAAGCACAACATGTGATGGTCAGTTGTCTCGTTATTGGTCATAATCCACATAAGTAATGTATGCACTTCTGTTGTCCTTTAGTGTCGTCTGCAACAGGTATTGTACAAGTGTTGGTATGGGAACTCTTCAGAATGCGATATCTCGTATACGACTCGCACTAGAATCCTGCAACAAACACCACTGACCTTCTGATTTACACAATTTGGAGTTTCTAAATGTGAATGGGCATTGTTTCACATAAAAACGTGTATGTTTCCACAAAAAATACACTTTGTAAGTATTATTACAATCTGTTGATTGACTAACAATACTAGGCGTTGACTACCAATCCATTCTGTGAAAACCGCATATCAACAGCAGTTTTCATTTCCGCAATATTTGCGGTTCAGTTTTCGCTGATTTGCCCTGTATATGTTGCAATACGAACAGTTAGTGAATTCATATTAGCTGAATTTATAAAACGTGATTTCAGTCAACATACGTATTTGTGTCTTTAAAAATCCTGAATTGGTCATCCACTAAACGAAACAGCCGCTTTAGTGTGTTATGTGAGCGGCTGATATAACTATTTTTCCATGAAATTAAGTGTCCTACATCTGTTTTACTGTATACATTTAGACAGTTCGACTAGATGTACGTTGTACATAACTGTATGGTCTGTTCCATTACAGTTTCCGTACTATGGAAACAGTATACATGTGAATATAACTGTAAATGGTTTCACACTGGTGTCTCTGAGTGCATGTAAGCCATTACTTCTATGCAGCTTGTTTACTGTCACTGCAATTGAAATAATAACATGCACAAATTGCTGTTAGATGTAACTTATAGAACACCTGTTACGGCTGTCACACCTACTCGCAGTAGCAAACGACACACAGCTTAGTTAACGGAAGATTCTGGTCACTGTCGACGTGTGTAGTCATATGTGACCGTCATTGACTTTACTAGTTCAACAGTAATCAACTGTTCAGTCGCCTCCATATGGTATAAATCTGTTCACGGCGTTAAAGCCGATTTCAGTTGTTACATGAATGAATTCACTCACTAGCACAGTTATAGACTGACGACATAACTTATATTGCGAAACAATAACAGGTTAATTTTGTAGAAAAGTTAACCATTTACGTCTTTACGAAGTGCTGTTTTTCATAATACGTCACATCACTGTGTTCTTCTATTTTCAGTGTATTGTGCATGGTTCTACCACCTGACGGTAACGCTTTTATATTTCACCTATCATGATGCTGTGAATACTTTCATGTGAGTACGTGACATTCCATTACGACTAAGTTGTTGTTAACATTTACGTCAGTTAACAGATTACTGACAGTCTAAGCCTGTAATGTTACTTATATATTATATTATTTCGTATACAGGGACCTGATTACGGTCAGACGACTGAAACTGTTTGTATAAGTAAACTATTTTACGAACAGATCAAAGGGGGGTAACACGACTTTGGACATCTGTTTTTACTTGCTGTGGGTACGTTAACAATCACAAATGGACCTTCATCTATATACTGACAGTTAATATTTGTGTTTGTGTGTTCTACACTGTCACCAACACTGTTTAATAAATTATGTTCAGAAGGGTGCTGATCTCTTGTGTCATTGGTCTCCAGTGCCTCCACATCGTACTCATCTACGCTGAGTTCCTCTGCATAGTCACGCTTATTAGTTTATTCGCGAGACTGTTAACCGAGGGATCTAATTGCACGCTTTTGCAGTGTGCCCCAATGATCAAATCCCAGCCTAAGGAACTGTCAGTGAATGGATTGCAAAGTACAAATAAATGTGAAATATTAATTGTATGGGAATAGTCTGTTAGCACAAGAAAACAACTTATACTGAATGGCAGCCTTATGCATGCTTATATTGTGCCGAGTGAAACAAACAAGTCTTGAGATAACTGACCTAGCAGTGGAAGGAGGGCGTATGCAGGCAACAGCTAGTACATCCCAGAGGCGCCATATTGATAGTGTGAACAAATTTTGAAGCTTTAACGAGCTCACTCAAATCTATTTGCATCATTTTCTTAAAACATAGTTCAGTAACAAATGTCTACACTGGCAGTCAGTGATTATACATTAACAAGTAGCAAACTGTTGCTCTGAAAAAGACTAACCGGGGGACCGCAAAATGTAATCCGATTTTTGCATTTTTCTTACATTTATGGTGCGTGAAGTTCAGAACTCGAATATTAATGTCCCAAAACAGTGTGATGCAACTCTCAAAAATTCTCTATGAAATCGGCTTTGAAGCTTTCCGTCCGTCTTTGACATATTAAAGCAAGATCGATTTTTCTCGACAGGTCCTGTGACTGTAGTTGAATGCTCGCCAAAGTGTGTGGCGTGTGTTTTAAACAAAGGTGCATGTGCCATAAATGTTTCCCTAAAACCCAGTGTACTTGTACATGCGGGTAAAAAACAATATAATCTGTAATTTTTTAAATTTTACCTATCTTTTAAGAAAGAACAATCATTAAAAATTTATATTTGCATTGAAAACTGGATTTTTGTGTGCAATATGTAATTAGAAATAAGATGACGTGCATTTTTCTAAGAATACCAATTAGATATCTGTTAATTAGCGTATATTTAATGAAGTTTGTATTTAAGTAATGTAGGTATGCAAACAGAACGGGACAATAATGACCGTATCTGCCAAGTTCTATTGGCAAGCAGGGTGCATACAGCCCTTGTGAGGCCATTTGGGGGGCTACTTCACTGAGAAGTAGCGGCTCCATTCACGAAAGCTGATAACAGACGAGAAAGCGGTGAGCTGATCACATGACCCTCCGTATCCACATCCAGAGACTCCTAACGGCGGACGGTCGGTAACTCTGGGCCATCCGACGCCTGTTCAGGCGGAGTGTGAGGCTGTATTTGCACCTTACAGAATTGTTACTAGAACATGCATTGCTGATAAAATAACTACACCGGCAAAGACGTAGCTTTTACTGAAGTTTGACGTTTTGTTAGATACGATAGCGGCGGCAACAGGAAGTGTGTATGGGGTACTAACACGATTTTCTTAAGCGAAATGGCATTGTAAACTTTACGAGATGGTTTAAAGAATTTCTGCAGTTGGGCGGATATTTGGAAACTAGTTGAGCTTAACACAAGCAGTGTAGAATCGTGTTACGAGAAGGGCATCAAGTTACGTATACACACCTTTTAATCAGACTATAGTTTTCGAAAGAACACTCAAATGAATGAAGACACTCGTTATCAACGACAAATAGCTCGTTCTGCTGATAGGAGTAGCTTCCAATAACAATAGCAGCTGCAAGCAGACGTTTCCAGAGAGCAGTTCGTCGATCGCTATTTATTGCCACAGATAAGCCAAAAGAGATAAAGGAAAAGCAACATTTCAGATTTCAAGGGACTACCTTTCATACTACCATAAATAAGTTAAGGTTTTGTCAGATTTTATGTCAGAGAAGTAAATAAATATGAAACATAGTTTTACGAGTTTTGAAGGAAATTTAGGTAGAACCTGGTTTTCGTTATTACCGACTTAAAACACTTTCTAGGAAATCACGCAGTTAAAGCAGCTTGTGTTTCGAGTCATTGTTTGCAATAGACGAAACTTCTGGAACAACCTTTCAGACATTCCAAGCAGAGAAATTGGCAGTGAAAAGCCAGTACTATCAGTAAAACTAATAACTTTAATGCTATTTTGTCTAAAACTGACATGGTGAGGCCGTGGCTGTGTACAATAATGTTGGTTGATTCTCACAAAGAAGAAAACAGCAACAAGACACTATTAATAACGCTATTTATTTAAGTAAATGGGGCTGTAACCGGTTTCGAACGGACAAGTTCATCATCAGACGGCTGTTCTCAAGATTAACAAGATGCACTTTACATAATCGTCAGTTTTCGATTTTTATTCTCCCACTGTAGCGAATTATTCTAGGTGTGTTGGTGTCCTACGGTAGAAAATAATGCAAGAAGCGCCCTATGTTAACATAACTAACCTTCAAACGATGTAATGCAGAGTAAACAAATATGTGAGGTTAAGTGGTTATAGTACTTACATCGAAAATTCCGCGTAATTTTGTTGCGAAGTTGCAGGATTATATTTTTGAAATGTTGCAAAGTAATGCAGCACTTATACGATTTGCATATCACCATGTTGCGCAAAGCACCACACACACACACACACACACACACACACATACACACACACACACCAAAATGTTTTTGCCACATTTGAAGTTGACACAAAGCAAAATATCACTGCATACCCTCAAGAAACAGACAGAGCTTGCCAATGCAACCTTTCTGCAGAATTTCGCTCACCTATTTTCCAGTTTAAAACGTAAATAAACACTACTCCTTTCAACAACAGGGTAACGGCCTTTCTGCAGTGGCTACACCAGTTCCCGTGAGATCACCGAAGTTAAGTGGTGTCGGGCGTGGCCGGCACTTGGGGTGACCATCCAGGCCGCCATGCGCTGCTGCCAGTTTTCGGGGTGCACTCAGCCTCGTGATGCCAATTGAGGAGCTACTCGACCGATTAGTAACGGCTCCGGTCCAAGAAAACCATCATAACGACCGGGAGAGCGGTGTGCTGACCACACGCCCCTCCTATCCGCATCCTCGGCGGTCGGATGGTAGCGATGGACCACTTGTGGCCTGAAGACGGAGTGCTTTTGTGCTTTTAACAACAACATGCAATAAACAATCCAAACAAAATATTACATCATAATATGGCTGCCTGCTCAGTCACTCATTACTGCAACTGTAAAACTGATAAAAAAATTGGTGAGCCACACTACATTAATATAATGTCGACTGTCACATTAGTCATTTTATCTCATCTCTATGTTGTTACCCATTTATGGCACAGTATTTACACAATACGATATAAGTAACATTCACACAAACTAGTTACTACATTTTCCGAATTTATTTGTAATTAATGCTCACAATGTAACGTTTATTCTTTGTAATATAAATGCTTGCAATGTTACCTTGATTCTTTGTAAAAAATTCCACTGTCAAATCAAAGCAAAGTACAAATTGTAATACATGAACTTCTTTGGCACTGCTTTACACCAAAATATAGCTGCATGCTCAATCACACATTATTGCAAATGTAAAATTGAATCAAAATTTCAGCGCGGCTACTATGTTAATACAGTTGCTACTGTTATATTATTCATTTTATCTCACCTCTATGTTGTTCCCTGTATATGGCACAGTATTTACATAATACCATGTAAGTAGCATTCACACAAACTGGTAAACTCGTACATCCGTCAACTTCATCTGAAATATTATATGCTCATAATGTAAGGTTTATCTTTGTGTTTTAACTGTTCATGATGTTACGTTTATTCTTTATAAACATTCATACTGCGAAATGAAAGTAATCTATATATTGTAATATATTGTAATATATCTGAGAGAGAACATCTCTGGCACTGTTGTATTTGTGAAACCGCAATCTTTGTGTCAACTACACAAGCGTCAAATACTTTTTGGTGTGCGTGTGTGTATGTGGGTGAGTGGTGCTTTGCACGATATGGTGATATGCAAATCATGTGTACTTTGCAATATTTCAATAATACAATCCAGCAACTTCGCAACAAAATTTCGCGGAATTTTCGATGTAGGTACTACACTCCTGGAAATTGAAATAAGAACACCGTGAATTCATTGTCCCAGGAAGGGGAAACTTTATTGACACATTCCTGGGGTCAGATACATCACATGATCACACTGACAGAACCACAGGCACATAGACACAGGCAACAGAGCATGCACAATGTCGGCACTAGTACAGTGTATATCCACCTTTCGCAGCAATGCAGGCTGCTATTCTCCCATGGAGACGATCGTAGAGATGCTGGATGTAGTCCTGTGGAACGGCTTGCCATGCCATTTCCACCTGGCGCCTCAGTTGGACCAGCGTTCGTGCTGGACGTGCAGACCGCGTAAGACGACGCTTCATCCAGTCCCAAACATGCTCAATGGGGGACAGATCCGGAGATCTTGCTGGCCAGGGTAGTTGACTTACACCTTCTAGAGCACGTTGGGTGGCACGGGATACATGCGGACGTGCATTGTCCTGTTGGAACAGCAAGTTCCCTTGCCGGTCTAGGAATGGTAGAACGATGGGTTCGATGACGGTTTGGATGTACCGTGCACTATTCAGTGTCCCCTCGACGATCACCAGTGGTGTACGGCCAGTGTAGGAGATCGCTCCCCACACCATGATGCCGGGTGTTGGCCCTGTGTGCCTCGGTCGTATGCAGTCCTGATTGTGGCGCTCACCTGCACGGCGCCAAACACGCATACGACCATCATTGGCACCAAGGCAGAAGCGACTCTCATCGCTGAAGACGACACGTCTCCATTCGTCCCTCCATTCACGCCTGTCGCGACACCACTGGAGGCGGGCTGCACGATGTTGGGGCGTGAGCGGAAGACGGCCTAACGGTGTGCGGGACCGTAGCCCAGCTTCATGGAGACGGTTGCGAATGGTCCTCGCCGATACCCCAGGAGCAACAGTGCCCCTAATTTGCTGGGAAGTGGCGGTGCGGTCCCCTACGGCACTGCGTAGGATCCTACGGTCTTGGCGTGCATCCGTGCGTCGCTGCGGTCCGGTCCCAGGTCGACGGGCACGTGCACCTTCCGCCGACCACTGGCGACAACATCGATGTACTGTGGAGACCTCACGCCCCACGTGTTGAGCAATTCGGCGGTACGTCCACCCGGCCTCCCGCATGCCCACTATACGCCCTCGCTCAAAGTCCGTCAACTGCACATACGGTTCACGTCCACGCTGTCGCGGCATGCTACCAGTGTTAAAGACTGCGATGGAGCTCCGTATGCCACGGCAAACTGGCTGACACTGACGGCGGCGGTGCACAAATGCTGCGCAGCTAGCGCCATTCGACGGCCAACACCGCGGTTCCTGGTGTGTCCGCTGTGCCGTGCGTGTAATCATTGCTTGTACAGCCCTCTCGCAGTGTCCGGAGCAAGTATGGTGGGTCTGACACACCGGTGTCAATGTGTTCTGTTTTCCATTTCCAGGAGTGTATAACCAGTTAACCTCATATATTTGTTTACTCTGCATTACATCGTTTGAAGGTTAGTTATGTTCACATAGGGCGCTTCTTACATTATTTTCTACCGTAGGGTACCCACACACCTAGAATAATTGGCTACAGTGGGAGAATAAAAATCGAAAACTGACGATTATGTAAAGTGCATTTTGTGAATCTTGAGAACGGCCGTCTGATGATGAACTTGTCCGTTCGAAACCGGTTACGGCGCTATTTACTTAAATAAATAGCGTTATTAATAGTGGCTTGTTGCTGTCATCTTCTTTGTAAGAATCAACCTACACTAATAATTTTTAAAGAAACTTTCAGACTATTTTTTTTACCGCTCAGTAATAATAATACGATATTTTATTTATAACAGTTCGTTGAATTGTTTACTGTTACGTCAAATAGGCTCATTTTATTGCTGATTTCAATACCTTTTTAGCAGTGTATCATGTGCGAATTAGTATGTCTTTATTACGAGGGTAAGTCAATTATTATCCGCAAAGTAGTTATAAAACTTAATTTTAATCAAATACGAAACTTACAAGAACATCATTTTTCGACCTAGTCTCCTTGCGTTTCAACGCACTTGGTCCATCGTTGCACAAGCTACCTGATGTAATGGCTGGATTTTATCCCTTGCCCTCCAATGGGAAATCAGGCGGCTTCCGCTTAGTGTATCGCTAGATCCCTACCTATCTCCTCGATACAGCCACGGCCGACCCTTACTTACCGCCTGTGATCTCACAACTCGTCTCCATATCTACATGGAATCCTTTGTATTCCTGTTTCTTCCAGCAGTCTGCGGGCATCCTTGGACGACTTTAGGTTTGCCTTCATCTCCTGGGTTGTTTATAAAATACGGTGATATTCTGTCTCATCAAGATCTTTGCCATGCGATCAGTTCTGTCTTCAATAAATACCAGGATAACATTGGATTTCACAGACGCTTATAGAACGCAAAGATTTTTTATGATTGTATTAATGCTCTTTTTATCTAGCTGACGAATATCCGTTCTTGGGAAATGATTTGGAGAGACGTTTTAATTCTTTATTGAGCAGCTGTGATTCACCGATATTTCTATCTCTATCCGCTGATGTTTTTATAACTCCTCACTTTTGTTGCGAGTTGTGATGGACTGTGTTTTTGGGTTTTTCAGGTATACAGTTTGATCCAAGCTTCCTGTCTCGAAAACAAGCACATCACGGAAATGTAATCTTCCAACTGAAAGAGTCTTTGGATGAACCTCACTGAGATGCTCATGAAAACAGTATAGTTCCTCCGTGCCATATCTCCACGACACAAACATAAATATAATCCACATAACGAAACCATGTAACCGGGTTTTTGTTGGCATTTGCTAATGTCGGTTCTTCTAATTTTTCCACAAAGAAATTTACTTTCACCAGTATTAACAGGCTCCCCATAACCATGCTATCCATTTTCGATGGAACCCATCGGTCCATTTGCAACACGTGGTCATGAGAAAATATTTAAACAGTTCTGCGATACAGGCAGGAAAAATCTGATTTAGCTCATTAGAGACAGATTGTAAACCAGGGTAGAAAGTGACATCCCACGAAAACTAACTGATATATCCTCTGGCTGATTAAATGTGACAACATGACAGTCGAAAAGGTGGTCGAACCAATGGCACTTTCTATTCGTCTCAGTGGAACCTTTTTCTTATGGGTTTTCGACAAGTGCCTGATTGGAAAGGTTTTGCTTTCTCCATAACCAAAGACCTCTCTCCGTACAGCGTATTACTTGTGTCCTAGGTGTACGTGGCTACAGTGAGAGTGTGTATGGAATGCTGTCATGTTTCTATTGTACGGTGATGAGAGAAAGCAGAGGATGAGACCTGGTGCTCGTACACTGTCCACCCATCTCTAACTGTGTAAGTAGGCTGTTTATGTTTTCTCTATGTAAGTAGGCTGTTTATGTTCTCTCTATGTAAGTAGGCTGTTTATGTTTTCTTATTGGCAACGTTACGTAGCGCTCTATATGAAAATCACTGGCTGTGCTGTGTGCAGTCTGTGGCTAGTTTGCATTGTTGTCTGCCATTGTAGTGTTGGGCAGCGGCAGCTGGATGTGAACAGCGCGTAGCGTTGCGCAGTTGGAGGTGAGCCGCCAGCAGTGGTGGATGTGGGGAGAGAGATGGCGGAGTTTTGTAATTTGTCATGAACTGATATATATATATATATATATATATATATATATATATATATATATATATATATATATAAATATAATGACTATTAAGGTAAATACATTGTTTGTTCTCTATTAATATCTTTCATTTGCTAACTATCCCTATCAGTAGTTAGTGCCTTCAGTAGTTTGAATCTTTTATTTAGCTGGCAGTAGTGGCGCTCGCTGTATTGCAGTAGTTCGAGTAATGAAGATTTTTGTGAGGTAAGTGATTTCTGAAAGGTATAGTTTAATGTTACTCAGGGCCATTCTTTTGCAGGGATCTTTGATAGTCAGATTGCGTTGCGCTAAAAACATTGTGTGTCAGTTTAAGCGCAGTCGTGTATAACTTGTTCTAAGGGGACGTTTCAACTGCACCAATTTGCCACGCCTTGGCTAAGCTTAACGTCTCCATTTGACAGATGTACCGCCATTAATAATGTCACATGACCTCACTCCGTGAGACACTGCACAGAAGTTTAGACTGCGCAAATACTAGCGATCAGAAACGTTGTGTCTCCACTTCTCCCTTGGTGGCCAAATACTGACAGTGAAAATTTTCGATCGTAAGGATCACATTGGCTACCTTTGAGTTGAGCGCTTCTGCGTAGTCTACGGAGGTAGGTTTTAGAACAGTAGTAAGTGCAGTGCAAATTGTCCATTGAGGGAAGACCATTGGAAATTTTTTTGTGACATCAGAGAGGAAAATTTAAACGATAAAGGGATTATGTGCTGCACTTTCTCGTTGCTCGTGGACACCACCAACGTAGCACAAGAAGGGGCTGTTAATGGCATATTACTTTTGTGCCATAGGTATGCACAAACTACCTCTATTGGGGAATAATTTTTCTATTATTATCCAGTTTTCTTCCTCTATACTTACCTTTTCATCTTTGCAAATTTTGTGTATCCCTGTGTAATGATTAAATTTTAGGGAAGAAGGAAATACGACACCGTTTGCACATTTTTTGGTCTTGTTTGACCCTGTACATTCCTATTTTACCAGAAAGGTTTCTTCAAAGTTAACAGTCAGTCCTTTACGTTTCCTCGGTTTGCAGAAATCGTTTTACCTTGACAACAGCATTTCGTCATTTCTTCCTGTATACATTTTTGCGTCCGTTGTTGTTACTGCATCTACAACATCTTGCTATCTTATACTTACTCTTTCTTGTAAAGAATAAAAATTCTGCATGAAGTAGCTTGTAGATTGTAAATATTTTCCGCGTTTTGTATACTCTAAATTAGAAGGGCACCAGTGTCATAAATCTTATTGTTAGAATATATTACCAATGCATTTGTCCTCTCGTTCTCCTTTATATTTCATGGCCCATAAGCGTCCTCAAAGATCTTGTGACGGTAAAGGCTCAAGCGACAGGAATGGAAACGTGAAAGTAATAACTATGTCACGGAGAATTCTATTAAGGTACATCACATTGTAATAGAAGAATTCATACACTCACTAACGAAGTACTCAAAGAACAATTATGTCTGGAGGCATTGCTTTTCATCATATCCTCGTATTTTGATTCTTGTCGAAGTCGATGGGATGTAGATACTGTCGCCTCATTCCGAGAATTTTGAGGCACCGCTATTGTTGAGATGAGGACCAGAATTCGGATCGTCCATGAAAGCTTGAGGATAACCCAAAAGAGAGAGGCGGAAGACTGCCTTGCCTCAGATTATGTGGCACTAAATTAGACCTGATGAAGATGTAGACGTACCATGTGAATTTTCTACGCTTTGATACAGTAGTGGAAATAAGTACTGTACAAAAGAGGCAGTGTTCCTTCGAAAGTAATAGTAAAATGAGTGAGGCGTACATGTATCGAATTTATTATGAACGTAATAGATACATACAAGACATAAACAATCTTGACGAATTACATAATTTCTTTCATAACATGAGTAACAAAATAAGATGCCTGCATTTCCTGGATGGAAACTGGTATAAAAGACACTAATTGTTATGTTATTGCACTGTTAGTACACTGTTCAAACTCCGTTCTTCCTATTCACCTCAAAAATTCTCTTCGACATTGATCTTACTATGGTTTGTTGTTCTGGCAGCGAAATTGTGGTGTCATTCTTTTCAGCTCACATGTCAGTTTCATTTCCGATGAACACGCCTTGCAAGTATTCTCCGAAGGTTTTGCACGGAGTTCAGGGCAAGATATTCGTGTCTTTATCTTCAACCACTTTTTAGTTGTACCAGAAACATGTACAGAAGCAATATGTTGTTGAAACATTAGACCTTCTCGTCTATATCCTCACACATTCCAATAAGGTCTGACTCTAGTACCTCAGTGTACATGTTAGAGTTCATTCAAGTGTTCAACCAAGCAATGTGTGATTTACCTTTAGCGCAGAAGGCTGCCCGAATCATAATACTTCCACCATCAAAATATCTGCTAATTTTTACCAGCTGCTCTGTTACCAGATGATGCAAATAATGGTGAACTCCAACAGGCCCATCTAAATTAAACTTCTCCTCATCAGTGGAGATCAGTTCATCTCATTCTGAAGTCGATGACATGTATTTCAACAAACTCCAGTCTAGCGTGTTTATGTTTGAGTGTTGTAGCAGGTTTATGCAGTCGTTTCTTGAACGAAAGATGACAAAATGTGTCGTACACGTGTGGCAGGTAGTAGCAACAGTTAAACAGCAAGAGGTTCTGAAGATTAACTGTTTGTGGCCTTTGCTGTGTTCAAAAATACCCGTTTCAATGCCTCAGATAATTTCCTTCTTTGCCCGTAATTACCGCTCTGTCCATGTTGTGCGCCCAATGTAACGAAATTATCACAGACTATACTCTAACGGTTCAACTTCTTGGCGATTTGACTATTACACAGTCCTCTCAAGTTTGTTTTTTCATCACATGGTTCAAACGGTTCAAATGGCCCTGAGCACTATGGGACTTAACATCTGAGGTCATCAGTCCCCTAGAACTTAGAACTACTTAAACCTAGCTAACCTAAGGACATCACACACATCCATGCCCAAGGCAGGATTCCAACCTGCGTCCGTGGCGATCGCGCGGTTGCAGACTGAAGCGCCTAGAATCGCTCGGCCACACCGGCCGGCTTCATCACATGACAACAGTTATGTGACATTGTCTAAATACGTACAAAAACGCGCTGTCACTAATGGTGTCTGTTTTCTGTCTGCAATAAAAGCACTTATGCACAAAACAATACCGCACAGAGCCGACTGTCTTTATGTTAAAAATGACGAAATTCCTCCAGCTGTATTAAGGTGTTGGTTTTATTGGCGACTAGTTTCGATGTTGTTAGAACGTCATCTTCAGGCCCATACTTGTTGACAGCAACCATATCTGTCTAACTCTAGTAGTCAGTGGCGAGATAGGCGTCTTCCATGCGGAAGGAAGGTAGTAACTGATATCAGTTGATATCAGTTACTACCTGCCTGATATCAGTTGCTACCTGCCTTCCGCATGGAAGACGCCTATCTCGCCACTGACTGTTAGTATTAGACACATACGGTTGCTGTCAACGTGTATGGGCCTGAAGATGATGTTGTAACAACATCGAAACTAGTCGCCAATAAAATCAACACATTAATACAGCTGGAGGAATTTCGTCGTTTTTAACATATAATATAATAGCTGACGTCCCAAATCGTCCATTTCAATTATGGATATACGAAGATTGTCTTTATAGCGAGAGCCATCCCCTACCGCCTTAATCGTTGATATCTTGCTATATGCTGTACTACCGACATCAAATGCGATACCGTTTTATTGCATTTGTTGGTATACTGGATGTCATACCATTTGCGTATACATTCAGAACGTCTATGCCAACCGACAGTGTTCATTTCCCTACGAATCTACATCTACATCTACATACATACTTCGCCATCCACCATACGGTGCGTGGCGGAGGGTACCTCGTACCACAACTAGCATCTTCTCTCCCTGTTCCACTCCCAAAGAGAAAGAGGGAAAAATGACTGCCTATATGCCTCTGTACGAGCCCTAATCTCTCTAATCTTATCTCTGTGGTCTTTCCGCGAATTATAAGTTGGCGGCTATGAAATTGTACTGTAGTCAGCCTCAAATGCTGGTACTCTAAATTTCCTCAGTAGCGATTCACGAAAAGAACGCCTCCTTTCCTCCAGAGACTCCCACCCGAGTTCCTGAAGCATTTCCGTAACGCTCACTTGATGATCAAACCTACCAGTAACAAATCTAGCAGCCCGCCTGTGAATTGCTTCTATGTCCTCCCTCAATCCGACCTGATAGGGATCCCAAACGCTTGAGCAGTACTCAAGAATAGGTCGTATTAGTGCTTTATAAGCGGTCTCCTTTACAGATGAACCACATCTTCCCAAAATTCTACCAATGAACCGAAGACGACTATCCGCCTTCCCCACAACTGCCATTACATGCTTGTCCCACATCATATCGCTCTGCAATGTTACGCCCAAATATTTAATCGACGTGACTGTGTCAAGCGCTACACTACTAATGGAGTATTCAAACATTACGGGATTCTTTTCCCTATTCATATCCATCCCTGTAAACTGATTTCCAATAACGTAGATAAAATTCTTAAGTGTTATAGGAGAATGTGCCGACGATGACCCCGGTTCATATACTCGGCGGTACGGTCGAAAATGCCGTTCACAGCCACCGGTGACGCAATGCTCCGCGGCTTCAGACGACCGGCTGGCGCGGAGCCGCTTAGTCTATTGCTAATGTCCATCCCTCGGCCCGCCCGCTCCGTACCTCCCTGTTCGACTCGGTCAATAAATCAGAGGCTTCTTTTAATTGCTAGTCCGGCGGTATTGTTCTTGGCGCTGCCAGGATAGCCCATTATCTGTCCGTAGGCGCAGCGCATCCCCCGCTGATGTCACGATACTTCGGTGCGCCTTGTTTATTCCTCGTGAGAAATTGCTTTACATCCCATTGTCACGCTAGGCTGATGCGGCACATGCACACGCGGCGCCGCGCGGCGCTATCGCTTACATCGAGACCTGTCTGCGCATGCGCCGGGGTCGGCTGACCGGCGCCCGACGGGTTTCGCGTTCCTGCGCGCCGCGCGCTATTATGCCTGCTCGCGAATTACCGGCATCAGATCTGCCCCGAGAAATATTCTGTAGCCGCACGCCGTAATTAACTGGGATGCTGGAGTTTCTCTCGGGATACTAATGTGTGACTCCGTGTCCTGTTCTGTGCTTCCTTTTGCATCTCGGCAGGAAACGAACGCCTCATCTGGAGCTTTCAGAAATATATTTTGTCTGTCACTTGAAAAGCGGAAAGACCAGCGCGCTAGTCGTTGTGCAACGTGTTCGTGCGTATGTGTATGTGAGATAGGGAGATTGTAAGAGAGAGCAAGACAACAAGCCCATTACGTCTGACATAAAGCACAAAGAACTGAACTAGCACTGGCGGCCAATGATTCATGTGTACCTGATCTCATGTAGTATTAGTGTAGTGTGTAAACATCTTGGACATATCAGTATTGTGCTCGTGGTGAGTAATTGAATCCACACGGCTGAATTTTGCGTACTGCAATTGTGCTGTCTCTTGGACGTCTTTATTTCTTCTGTCCTTCGGCTCTTTCCGACAGTTCAATAGATCACCATTATTCTTCAGAGGTGGCACCTCTGTGAAACTCAAGTGAATGGAGAACTGCTAATAAGAAGATAAGAAAAAATATTACTGTCCCGTTTCCCTACTCTTATCGTTCACAGAAACAGTAGAATCTATTATGACAGACAGATTAATGACTTACTTGAATAAATACAGTAGAAGTATGGAATAAGCCGTATTAGAATTCACGAAAGTGATACTTGTTGCTCTAGAGAAAGATGAGTCTATGAAATACATATTTTCAGGTCTTTCTAACGCTTTTGAAATTGTTGACAGTAAGATTCTACAAAATTAGCTAGAAGTATTCGGAATAAGAGAAGCGGCTAATGACTGGTTCTGATCATACCTGGCAGATAGACTTAACATCTATCGTCATCAGTCCCCTAGAACTTAGAACTACTTAAACCTAACTAACCTAAGGACATCACATTACACCCAGTCATCACGAGGCAGAGAAAATCCCTGACCCCGCCGGGAATCGAACCCGGGAACCCGGGCGTGGGGAGCGAGAACGCTACCGCACGGCCACGAGCTGCGGACTAGGTTTAAGTAGTTCTACGTTCTAGGGGACTGATGACCTCAGATGTTTAGTCCCATAGTGCTCAGAGCCATTTGAATCATTTAAGTATGAAGTTTAGAAAAAAAAAAAACACTCACCAGAACCAAAATACATTAATATAGGAGTTCCTCAGGATAGCTTTTTAGGGTCAATACTTACTCTCACCCTTGCACTCCTGGCCCTACAAACTGCAGGCGGTTATTGGCCTTATCAAGTAGCCCCATTCAGTGTTCTGTCCTTGGTATCCTCTTGTCTTGCTCCAAATTTCTGAATCTTGGTCACCTAGTTCTTATTTTAGGTCAGCCCAAAGCTCTTCGCCCTTTGGGTTGCTTCTCTGACACTTCTTAATATTTGTCTTTCCTATCATCTATAGATGTGGCTGTCCCATCTCAATTTGCTTGTCTTGGCTTCTGCTACAATATCCGGTTCATTATATAGCTCCCTGGGCTCCCTTTGTTTTCTTCTTCGCCATACTCCCAACTCACTAATTGTTCGAAATATTTTCTACTGAATTTCATTTTCGAAAATGTTTATCTTTCTCTCTGTGTACTTATCTAGTCTCCCTATTTCAGCCCCAAATAGTAATACTGGTATGGTCATAGACTAATTTTGATTCCAGTTACTAAAATTTTGGATGAGCGAAGTATGCTGGCTGAACATGATACTCTTGATGCGCTTTCATTCTCGTTTCTATTTCTTCTTTCCCCTCAGTTCTGTTACTTACTCCAGCCCCAGATATTTAACCTCTTCTGCTTTTTCAAACATGTGGTCATCACTCTGTGTGGTTTTCTGCTTTTTTGTCTTGTAATTTCTCTCTGTAGCCATGAATTTTATTTTCTCGTTATTGTCTTTAATCCAACTTCTTTTGTCTTTTGAAATAGCATTCTTTCCTGTATTTTTAGGCCATAGATTTTTCAGCGATTAATGCTTCATCATCCACAAAGGCGCCTAAACGTTTGCCGGCCGCTGTGGCCGAGCGGTTATAGGCGCTTCAGTCCGGAACCGCGCTGCTGCTACGGTCGCAAGTACATGTTCAATCAGGTGTTGGAAGGTTTCTTGGCGAATGGCAACCCATTCTTCACGGACTACTGCACTGAGGAGAGGTGTCGATGTCGGTCAGTGAGGCCTGGCACGAAGTCGGCATTCCAAAACATCCCGAAGGTGGTCTATAGGATTCAGGTCAGGGCTCTGTGCAGGCCAGTCTATTGTAATGGACTGGCCTGCACTGTCGCGTATCGCTCCGCCACAGGTCGAGCGTTATGAACAGTTGCTCGATCCTGTTGAAAGATGCAGTCGCCATACCCGAATTGCTCTTCAACAGTGGGAAGCAAGAAGGTGCTTAAAACATCAAAGTAGGCCTGTGCTGTGATAGTGCCACGCAAAACAAGGGATGCAAGCCTCCTTGTAAAAGTCGACCATACCATAACACCACACCTCCGAATTTTGCTGTTGGCACTACACATTGGCACTACACACGCTGGCAGATAACGTACACCGGGCATTCGCCGTACCCACATCCTGCCATCAGATCGCCACAATGTGTACCGTGATTCGCCACTCCACACAAGTTTTTCCATTGTTCAATCGCCCAATGTTTACGCTCCTTACATCAAGCGAGGCGTCGTTTGGCATTTATCGGCGTGATGTGTGGCTTATGAGCAGCCGCTCGACCATGAAATCCACGTTTTATCACCTCCCGCCTAACTGTCATGGTCTTGCAGTGGAGCCTGATGCCCTTTGTAATTCCTGTGTGATGGTCTGGATAGATGTCTGCCTATTACACATAACGACCCTTTTCAACTGTCGGCGGTCTCTGGCAGTCAACAGACGAGGTCGTCCTGTACGCTTTTGTGCTGTATGTGTCCATTCACGTTCCCACTTCACTATCACATCCGAAACAGTGGACCTATGGATGTTTAGGAGTGTGAACATGACGCGTACAAACTTATGGCACAAGTGACACCCAATCAGCTGACCATGTTCGAAGTCCGTGAGTTCTGCGGAGCGCCACATTCTGCTCTCTCATGATGTGTCATGACTACTGCGGTCTCTGATACGGAGTATGTGGCAGTAGTTGGCAGCACAATGCAACTAATATGAAAAACGTATGTTTTTGGGGGTGTCTGGATACTTTTGATTATATAGTGTATGATATCAGGAAGAAGAAGGAAGTTCTGCTGCTAGGTAGTATCCTTGAGTGAGGTGTAGGTCCTCAGTTACAGGAATGTTTAGGTTCAAATGGCTCTGAGGACTATGGGACTTAACATCTGAGTCATCCGTCCCCTAGACTACTTAAATCTAACTAACCTAAGGACATCACACACATCCATGCCCGAGCCAGGATTCGAACCTGCGACCGTAGCGGTGGCGCGGTTCCAGAATGAAGCGCCTAGAACCACTCGGCCGCACCGGCCGGCTAATGAGAAGTAGCAGAAATGAACTAGTGATCATGGAAGAGTTGAAGTTATGGAATTCTGCTACTTAGGGTGCAAAATAATCCACGGCAGTTGATGCAAGGACGACATAAGACGCAGACTAACAGTGGCTAAAAGGAATTTCTGGCCAAGAGAAATCTACTAGTATCGAACATAGGCCTCAATTTGAGGCAGAAATTTCAGAGAATGTATATTCGGAGCATTGTATGGTAGGGAAACATAGAATGTGGGAAAAGCAGAAATGAAGAGAAAGAAGAGAACCGAAGCATTTGAGATGTGATGTTACAAAAGAACGCTGAAAATCAGGTGGACTGATAAGGTAAGGAAAGAGGGAGTTCTGCAGAGAATCGACGAGGAATGGAATATGTGGAAAACACTGACAAGAAGAAGGGACTGTATGGTAGGACATCTGTTAAGTCATCACGTAATAACTTCCATGATACTAGAGGGTGTTGTAGAGTGTGAAATTTGTAGGAGCGAAAGACTGCATCCCTATCTTATTAGACCTTCTTTAATCAGTGCACTTCGTTCTTGGTCTTCTACTGTTACTATACTCCCTTTGTCCTTGTACATATTTTAAATTTCCCCGTCTTTCTCTGTCGTTCATCCCCAGGGTTTCTCAGAATTTTGAACACCTTCAGCCATTTTTCACTATCAAATAATTTTTTCCGGTCGCCAAATCCTGTGTATGCGTCTTGATTTTTCTGCAGTCATGCTTCCTTTATTGATCTCAACGTCAGAATTGTCTCTCAGATGCCTTTACCTTTCCTGAAGACAAACTGATCGTCATTTAACAGATTGTCATTTTTTTCATACTCTTTATATTATTCTTGCCAGCAGTTTGTAAGCAAGAGCTGTAAAGGTGATTGTGCGATAATTCACGCACCTCTCGGTACTCATTAATTTCGGAATCATGAGGATGATGTTTTTCCGAAAGTCTGATGGTGTACCGTCAGCCTAATAGATTCTACATACCGACTTGAATAGTCGTGTTGTAGCCACTTCCCCCATGATTTGAGAAATTCGGATGGAATGTCTATACCTTCTGCCTTATTTGATCTTGATTCGTTCGAAACGTTTTTAAATTCGCGTTTTTTAAAAATCAAGGGATGTGTTAACTCGCCAATGAAATTTACATCGTTTGGTTTGTAGATGACAAGCTATCAGTGCTGGACACCACATAGTTGGTGCTGAAAATCCAGTCACGGTAAGAAGCAAAACGAAAAAACTATCTTTAGGCCTCACTTGGTTAAATCAGTAATAAACTAAAATATTTTCACTTTTTACAGTTTTCAATAAACAAAAACCCACTGATGATGGCACAGAGGTGGTGAAAAATGTTTGGGTAAAAAGAAAAAAAAAACATTGTGTTTGCAAAAAGCCGGAACACATTTAACTACAAGTGCGGAAAGAAAGGACAAGAGCTGCAGATCGAAAAGATAAGTACTCCCGAATACAGTTTCTCTGCGCGTTCATATTCCTGACTAGTCTCTTAAACTTTAGCCTACTCTTCATCATCACTAAATTTTGACCTGAGACCATATTTGCTCTTGTGTATGCTTTACCATGCAGTATCTGATTTCGGAGTCTCTGCTTGATCATGATGTAATCCGGCCTTTCGAAGTATACCTCCTCCTCCTGCGATTCTTGAACAGAGTATTAGCTATTTTTATTCCAGAAATGAATTAGTTTCTCCTCTCTCTTTCGTAACACCAAGCCCATATTCTCCCTGAATCCTTTCTTCTACTCCTTTCCATACAACTGATTTCCCATCCCCCATGACTGCTAAATTATCAGATCCTTTTATGTACTGCGTTACTCGTTCAGTATCCTCATATACTTTCTCTGTCTCTTCATCTTCTGCCTGGGAGGTCGAACTATTGTTGTCAGTGTTGATTTGCTGAAGATTCTGATGAGAACTACCCTGTCACTGAAGTGTTCACAGTTGCCCCTAACTTCTTCTGCATAACGAATCCTACACCCGTTATATCATTTTCTGGTGGTATTGATATTACACTGTAATTGTCGGACCAGAAATTCTTGCCTTCTTTCCATTTCACTTAACTGGCCTTCCCCCCTCTCCCCCCCCCCCCCCAAACACACACATCAAAAAAAGTTTTGCATCACCCCGGTTCCCAGAACTTCTGAAGATAGATGTTGACTGTGGATATTGTATCATAGACGGTCTCTTTGACTGTTCAGAGATGTCAATAAACCCGCATCAAGATGTAAACAACCATGCCCGAGCAGCACCTGTTAGACGGAGGGAGTCCGACAGCAGACCAGTTCCAGTCATTCCACCAGGAAGGAGGTACATAGCTCTTGTTGTCTGTAGTTCAACTATGCCTAGACGGTCAATAGCGCGGTTCGATGGCATCCGCATTGTTACTTTGTGCCAGGAAGGGCTTTCTTGAAGGGAAATGTCCAGGCATCTCGCAGTGGACCAAAGCGATGTTGTTCGGACATGGAAGAGATACAGAGAGACAGAAACTGTCGATGACATGCCTTGCCCAGGCCGCCCAAGGGCTACTACAGTAGTGGATGATCGCTACCTACGGACTATGGATCGGAGGAACCCTGACAGCAATGTCACCATGTTCAATAACGCTTTTCGTGCAGCAACAGGACGTCGTGTTACAATTCAAACTGTGCACAGTAGGCTGCATGATGCGCAACTCCATGGTTCATGGCGAGGTCCATCCTTGCAACTACGCACCATGTAGCGCGGTACAGATGGGCCCAACAACATGCCGAATGGACCGTTCAGGATTGGCCTCACAATCTCTTCACCGATGAGTGTCGCATATGCCTTCAACCAGAAAATCGTCGGAGACATGTTTGGAGGCAACCCAGTTAGGCTGAACGCCTTAGACGCACTGTCCTGTGAGTGCAGCAAGGCGGCGGTTCCCTTCTGTTTTGGGGTGACATTAGGTGGGGCCGACGTAAGCCGCTGGTGGTCATGGAAGGCACCGTAACGGCTGTAAGATACGTGAATGTCATCCTCTGACCGATAGTGCAACCATATCGGCAGCATATTGGCGAGGCACTCGTTTTTATTGACGACAATTCGCTCCCCTATCGTGCACATCTTGCGAATAGCTCCCTTCAGTGTAACGACATCGCTCGACTAGAGTGGCCAGCTTGTTCTCCAGATATGAACCCTATCGAACATGCGTTGGATAGATTGAAAAGGACTGTTTATGGACGACGTGACCCACCATCCACTCTGTGGGATCTACGCCTAATCGCCGTTGAGGAGTGGGACAATCTGGACTAACAGTGCCTTGATGAACTTGTGGATAGTATGCTACGACGAATACCGGTGTTTCCAGCAATATGGACCACCACCCCT
This sequence comes from Schistocerca cancellata, assembly GCF_023864275.1. Classification (NCBI taxonomy): domain Eukaryota; kingdom Metazoa; phylum Arthropoda; class Insecta; order Orthoptera; family Acrididae; genus Schistocerca; species Schistocerca cancellata. The sequence continues at coordinate 487,638,356 of NC_064628.1, forward strand.
GAAGGTCTCGCTGTATGGTGGTACAACATGCAATGCGTGGTTTTCATGAGCAATAGAAAGTGCGGAAATGAAGTTTATGTCGATCCGTGTTCCAATTTTCTGTACAGGTTCCAGAACTCTCGGACCCAGGTGATGCAAAACTTTTTTGATGTGTATATCTAGTATGTGCCTTAGCATTTCATTTTCAGATTTTCTAGCTTTCCTACGACGTTCAAACCTTTGACATTCTACGCTCCGACTCGCAGAATGTTCTCCTGTCGTTAGTCATTCAGACTGTTTCTAATGGCCACCTCCCAATTGGCAAACCCCTTCCGAAGATGTGAAGTGAGAACTAATCTAGAATCTTTTGTCAATGCAGAGAAAATCATGAAACTTTTTAATTAAAGGCACATGTCCAGTGGATACACATTATGTGTCTTTAATGCAGTAGTTTGCATTGCCTTCTGTATTCTTATGCCGTTGATCATGGCTGGTTCTTCGTCCTCTTAGGGGCAATTTCTCGCCCGGAGGGTACAAGAGTGCCCTGAATCTCTTTCTGCTCCTCCACCCTCTTTGACATAGCTGTTGGCAGAACGAGTGTGACTTATTATGCTGGAAATCTTCGCCCGCCATTTGCTGATGTTTTTTACTCAAAATTCAAGTAGTGGCGAGGGTATCACCCGTGAGGCAGGGCGCTCTGATTACTACTCAAAGATGCTACTCCTTTTTTATCTGGGTAGATAAATGAAAAAAATGAAACAATAATTGGATTTCTTTTTTTCTATCTGTTTTGACTATCTGGGGTATGTATGAAGGTGTCAGGGGACAGAATGGGCAGGAGTCGTATCCCGAGGCCTGGCCATGATGTTCCCGTCGACCTTCAGGAAGGAAGAGAGAACGCCAATACAAATACACTGACGAGCCAAAACATTCTGACGATCTACTTAATAACTTGTTAGTATGTATTTGGAACGAAATACATAGCGGATTCTGCGTATCAGGGATTCGACAGTGGTTGGTAGATTTTTGGGAGGTATGTGGCGTTACAAGTCTACGCACGGGTCATATAATTCGCATAAATAACGGAGAGCTGACTTGCTTACTCAGCGATGGCGCCCGGTGGCGACACAGATGGGTTCAATAGGATTTATATCAGGAAAATTTGGTCTCCGAGAAATCAACGTGAATTCACTATAATGCTCCTGAAACCACTGTAGCACGTTTCGGGCTCCATGACATGGACAATTAAACTGCTGAAAGACAACATCACCTTCGGGGAAGACATCAAGCACGATGGGATGCAGGTGGTTCGCAGCTGTCAGCGTGTCTTCGATTACTACCTTAGGTCCCACGCAAGCATTGGAGAATGTCTTCCATAGCGTAATACTGCTCCCATCAGCCTGCATCCGTGGGGTGTTACACGTTTCGGGCCGCCGTTCACCTTGAAGACGGCGTTTGCCGAGGTGATCATCTATCTAGTGTAGCAAAAATGTGATTCACCCGAAGAACGACTCGTTTCCATTGATTGACGGTCGAGTCCCGATGGTCTCGTGCCCACTACAGTCGTAATAGACGATGTCGTTGAGTCAACACGTGAATACGTAGGGATGATCTGCTGTGGAGCTCCATGTTCAGCAATGTACGATGAACAGTGCGCTCCGAGACACTTGTGCGTGCACCAGCATTGTCCACTTTCGGCAGAAATGCAACAGATCACCATCTACCATCCTTTAGAGAGCAAAAAAGCCTCCAAATTCCATTTTCTATGAAGAGGCGTGGACGCCCAACAATTTGGCGCATAGTTGTAGTTCCTTTGTGGTCTCTTCGTGCATGCTCAAGCCAATAGCACGTGAACATTCGATAAGTTTCGCCGTTTTCGAAATGCTCGTTCACAGCTCTTCATAATAATAATCTGCCTGAAACGCCCTGCTAAACCCGTAGGACAGGACAGGTAGCTAAAATTGTGGAAAGGGACCAAATAAGCGGCTGTCAGTTACACTCGAAAATGCAACTTTATTTATTTGACCAAAGATTATAAGAGCCAAGAAAACTTTTAAAGAAACACAGCATTAATTTTTGGAACTTAATTACGAGGTGAATGCGTCATACAATCTCATGTCGTAAGGGAAAGACCACTTTAATTTAAAATCGACTGAAAGCCAATAACTTAAGTTTCAAACCAAACCAGAAATCTAAAAGGCAGAAGGCCTTATCTTAAATCAGTTCTTTCAGTTAGGCTGAAGGCCCAAACAATCTCATACCTTAAGAGCAAAACAACTTTAATTTTAAAACGAAACAAAAAAAGTCGGCTGACGGCCCATCACATACGACTCAAACCAAAATAAATTTTTAAAAGACCATAGACCTTACCTTAAAACAGTTCTTTAAATTAGGCTGAAGGCCCAAGGAATCTTACGCAATAGGGGCAAAACAACCTTAATTTAAAAATCGGCTAGGCATTACACCCAACGGCGCCCAGAAGTTTATGAGGGTCAGCTTGGAATTCAAACACTAATGCGCCCTTAGGTCAGATAGGCAGTCAGCCCAACCATTCTCAATCCGACGACAACCCAACCAACAGACAGTCAAAGGACCCACCAACAAGATAACATCTGCTCCACCCGACCAGCACACAACAGGAAGTTCAATGGAAGAACGTAGAAAGTATTGGCGCCCACAACCAATTATACATTGAGCTGTCAAACTACACACCGTGCTGGACAGCGACAACATGATGAGGAAAATACACAGCTTGAATTTACGTCAACGGCCAGGGCAGGTAACCGAAACATTAACGGCCATAAGACAGAAGATTCCACTGGTGCACTTCAGTTCAAATAACCAAGTACAGGTAAACTCCACTGGAGGGTGGCTGAAATTTGCCAACTTGAAAGCACATGCTGTTGCTCGCGGGAATGTCCCAACAGCCGATAACGAAATCCAAACGACACAATGTGAACAGTCGTGACTTGCTGGTAGAGTAAGTGAAAACTCAACTTCCGTCTCAAGGATCGGTGAGTCAAGGACCTCGTAGCCATGGGAACAGCACCACACACTCTGACGGCCCTTGGACGCTGCCAGCGGCCCCGGCCAAACCACGCGCCACAGAGATTTCCTCGCTGCTCCACGCCAGCTGACCCACTGCTCGCACACAGCACAGTTGGAAACTCTAAGCAACAGGCCAAAGATAATACAAGGTGCGAATATCGATACACACCGCTGCCACTCGCGGAGAGAGGATAACAGCATAATCGCGATAACTGTGGGAGACTAAACACAGAATAGCAACCAAGGTTTAATCCAATACATAACATGAGCCAGCCATGGCTCACTGCCCTTTGTCAAAGTCGCTTGTTTCAATAGATTTACCCATAAGCAGCCCAAGTCTTCACTAGGTGATGCCCTGTCCGTGCCTGCTTTGCTTACATGCGTTTGTTACCTCGTCAAGTCCCCGCACCGTTACCAGGCGGCATCCAACGTCGAGTTCGGCAGTGGTCATAATGTTTTGGCTGATCAGTGTATAGTAGTTCACGGCCACAGAAAAACAATTCATTTTTTCACTTGACGGACCATAGGGCAAGATCTATGAGACGTCATGCTAAGTCTGAGGGGGAGAACTAAATGAAACTTCTAGCATGTGATGGAAACAGAAGAAAAATGAAAAACAAAATAGTAACAGACATGGTGGAATTGACGCACCATTGTATGTGACACTGGGTCGCGTGGTTTATCTTCTCATTTCAGTCCTCGTTGTTTCACGTTCGTTCGTTTAAGTATGTAGCCGGTCATATCAACTTCTGTCGCCAGGGACGTTCCAGATACTCGGTGGATAGTGCAGAACACTTCACCGTAAACTGAAAAAAAATTAACCATATTGTGGCTTGTGAAAAGTGGCGTGGTGCCACTCATGGAGACAACACCAGAAATAAAGAAAATGTCTGAGATCTTCTTGGTAGAGATATTTCACAACCTGGGCAGAGCTCCAGAAGACTTAATTCCTTCAAGCCCTGGGGTACAATGTTTCATCTGGTAGAAGAAACATGTAAGCACCGATGTGGTGCGACGCTGCTTGTGGTGCATACACTAAAATCTGGTGCACAAGGTACCACACTTACCCTGCGTCTCCACAGCTGAGACGGTGTTCATCAGTATCCACCTTGTGTTTTGTCAGGTAAGTGGGTGAATTCGCCAGGTGGATCTTATACAGACAGACACATACAATGTGGTTGTGTGTCAGTGTCAAGTAAGGGTTGGTGTACCATTCTTCACACCACTCTCCACCGTCTGTTTGGATTTGAACACGTTAGGCCTGAGATACTGCTGTAGTTCACCATAGTCGTTTTGCCACTGCCAAAAGTGACGAAGATCTCTGTGGTCCAAATAGAATCCCCAGTGGTAGTTGAATGGAACTTGGGGGGGGGGGGGGGGGGGGGCTTTCTAACATAATCGGTACGTGGAGAGACACCATTTCAATCGCGAACTGCAGCTGTAGGTGGGTACTGATGTAGAGGGCCACTGTCGTAGACGTTGATGAGGAAGCTCGGGTAAGGAGTCGCATCTGATTTTAAATAACATCTCATTGCTGACAAAGCAACTGTAATTGGCCGTAATGCTACGAGACGGTGAATGATGGGAAGAGTTTTGTGAAGTGTTGAAGCCGTGATGCTAAGTACACATTGACAAAAGGTGCTCTGTGTACGATATTGAAGGACTGCAAGCACTGATCCACTGTGGTAGTCCATATCTTTTACAATAAGCGTTCAGTGTTATCGTGCATCAGATGTCAACTGCGAAGTCCAGTTCTAGGCATCATAGTGTGTCAATAAGCCGAAATGGGGCAACAAACTCTCGTGACAAACTTGACCCTGTAGGCAGTGTGAGCAGCTTGTCGATGTTGAGTTTTTCCCTGTACCGCTCCGTAATTTGCTATCCAGTACATGGCCTCTGTCATGTCATCGGCTCCTCAAATGACGAGCATCACATAATCGGCATATGTCATTCACTGGTAAAGTCTACAGTAAAATTGGAGTCCAGTTAATCGTTGCTGCAACCAACACAGCAAATGTTCCAAGGCCAGAGCATAAAGCATCATGGATAAAGGACTGGCCTGGTGCACCAAACACTTATTGTCGAGAGCCGGTCGGAGTGGCCGTGCGGTTCTGGGCGCTTCAGTCTGGAATCGCGTGACCGCTACGGTCTCAGGTTCGAATCCTGCCTCGGGCATGGAAGTGTGTGATGTCCTTAGGTTAGTTAGGTTTAAGTAGTTCTAAGTTCTAGGGGACTGATGGCCACAGATGTTAAGTCCCATAGTGCTCAGAGTCATATTTTTTTTACTGTCGAGAGTACGCGTCAGGTGGCCATTGACAAGTACCCATGACAGCGCCCCCTGTAGGATGCACATGATCAAACCAATAAAGATATCTGGGCGTCGTATATTGCATATCCCTGCAGTGAGATAGGTATGATTGACACAGTCGAATACCTGACTAAAATCCACTGTGCACAGCACACATAGGAGGTGCTCAGTCTGTGCTAGGAAGTTGTCCCTATAATGGCGCAGGGCAAACCTTATATTATGTGAATCTCCTAGGGAAGTTTGGTCCTTAGAGATAATGTGGCAGATTTAACATTGCATATGATTTACCAGCAACTGCGTGACAATTTTCAAGTCACTGCTAAGCATATTTGGTTACTACCTTTAGGTTTATGTATTGACACTAAAGAACCTTTGAGGAAAGCCTCATGCGGGAATAGTTCTATACAAATCTCAGTCAAACACTGTATCAACAGAAAGCTCAGTAAGACTTCAATGAGAGCTTGTCGGATCGTGGAAATTTGTTAACTGCCTCTTTACAGGTAACGTCTTGAACTTCATCTTCTGTAACGCCCTGCAATAAGCCCATTGCCACGTCAGGAGGAATTATACTGTGGAGTAATACAGAAACAGTGACTACTGTCACAGAATCTGCATGCTCTGCAACGTATAGGCGCGAGTAATGAGCGTCGGAAGCTCGTACAATGTCCTGTTGCACCTCAGCAAAGGTGGCCATCATCAGTAACCAAATTATGCACTAATGCTCCCGTGCGCTTTTTACACTCTAAGTTAACGTGGTGCATTGAGGGTCGTTTCGGAGGCACCCCATCGTGCGCTCATGCCTTTATAATGGAATCATGTAACTGAAGTCTCACTTGGGCTATCTTATCTTTAGAGCGATTGATGAGCATCTGGCGATCTGGTGCGGGTTTCACAGCGGAACATTCTCACAGAATGGTATAATAAGCGTCGACAATGTGTTGTCTCCATGTTGCTGCGTCCCTACCATATGCAATCAGTGTCCTTCGGAGAGACAGCATGGCACAGTTGAGCCACCAAGTTAATGTTGATTCAAAGTGAGCTCAGCGGCTGACTGCTTGGTGCCAAGTGGTCTCCACTGCATTCCTTCATGCCTCTGAGATGAGATGGTCGGTGCTCATCTTCCAGGGGAGTCGACTCCACCATACATGGAGGTGACAGATGGCAATAGCAAAGTTATATGACATGTGGCTGACGACATAAACCAATATGTCCTTCTCAACGAACTATTGGTAAGGTGGGTGAGGCCAAGGGCGTCACAATGTGTGTGTAGCCACATATCGACCAGATGAAGGCCCATGTAAGGGTGTTGAGTTCCAGGCAAGGTGAATGGCGTAGCAACTGGTCTGTAGGCGCCTGCTCACAACTGAAGACACCACCTGTCACCATTTCATCCAGTCGATCCTAGCAGAGTTGCACTATATCCTTCATGAAGAAACGCGAGTGTTCTCGCAATTGTCGTATGCCAAAAGTAGCATAGATGTTAATGAGCTGCTCAGCATTGATCGTAATGCTCAAGACCCTCGCATTCAGGAGATATCGCATGTTGGCGGCTGTCGAACTCTCATGAAAAGGGATAGCAACCCCGCTGTCTATGGGGGACGCGTGAGAGACACAAGCTATCTATCGAAAACGTAGGGGTAGCTCGTAACATGTAAGAAGGCAACGTCGACATCTGCCGAAGTGAGCAGTTGTCAGAGCAAGATCAGCTTATGTAGCGTCCAGATACTGGGTAGATTGAAGGTCTGCTGTCTAGGCCTGCCAGCTGGAAGTGTCATCAGAGCAGACAAGTAGGATAGAGCATTTCTTTGAACTTCATGGTCTTCAAGCCCATTTAAAATGACTGGTGGTCAAAGGTGGCAGATGAAATGCCTTGGCCTTCCACCTCCCGCACTGCCACGCCATCATCAATCTCAGTTATCAATCCAGGAGGCAAGGGCTGCTGTTGGTCTGAGGAATAATTCGCCATTCCCTTTGTCGATGGTTTCTGTGTCAGTGGTTGGCGCTGCAGCATTATCGTGCTGGCCATCTGACGCTGGTATTTCTCTGGGGAGTGATATGATCCCAGTATCGTGACTGAGGTGCGAAACCGGTCATCTAGTATTGTCGTTTGATATATCTTCCAAATCATCATCACTGTCATTATTCTCTCTCAGGCCTGCAAAAAAGGCGTTCGTCAGAAGGAGCCAGCCACTGTTTCTTGTGGCAGAGAGGAGATTGTGTTTATGGACAAGAAGCTCCATATTGGTATGCAGTGGATGTTCCATTCGTACTTCGTTGCCCTTAAGGAAGACTGATGTTGGCACGACTCTAGCGTCCATGACCATCTTCTCCTGAGGTACAACCATGGGCAACTGGTGGCCTGTTGTTAGTGTCGTTGAAAGCTCTGGCATTGTGGCGTCCTGTCCTCCTGCGGCTACTATTTCGTTCAGCACATTGCTCCTTTCGCTGTGTGGGAGGCTTGACATTATGGAGGGGGAAAATAGTGGTCTTCGTGAGTATGAATACATCCTATGTTGGAGACCTTGTAAGGTGAGGCTGAAAGGGACGCCGACATAACATGGCCTTCTTGTCCACAGCTGGAATATGTCTGAGATTGTCTATCGTACATAGTGATGGCATGACATCTACCTATGTCAAGTACGACAGGGCGTGTTTTTAAGGTCGATTTTTACCTGGTGTGCTCCATTGTAGGTTTCGTACGTTTCGAAAGTCTGCCATTTTTTCCGCCATATGGCTGATCACATTGCCATACAATCTGCCTTGATAACATTTTCTAGCACCTCAAATGGAAACTCAGCTGTTCCCAGTGTCCATGGGCCAAGTCCCGCTTGGTCCTCCTTGATGGCTCCAATGTGACCATTGAAGTGTTTGAAGTTAGGGGCATCGGCGTACTTCGCCAGTGCACGTAGCTCTAGATTTCATCTTTACTTCAAATACTGACAGCAATGGAAAAAAGTGTGCTCACAATGAGCGATGGATCCAGTCTGAGTTGGTCTCGAAGGTACTACTGAACTTCGTAGCCACGCGGTCGGGTGTGGTCCGATTGAAAAGTGATCTTTGTCATGTCCTGCCTGTAGAAATGTGCCATAGCGTGCTGAACGTACAAACGAAACTATCTTGCAAGCGACGAGGAAATAAACCCGAACTGCTCATGCATGGGACGCAGCAGACGTCCTCGCATTTCCGCTGTTAAAAGCGACACCTAAACCGTGGATGATCATCTTTACGTAACCCTTACATGCGATCTCCTCTACAGTGTGGGTTGCATATTTTAGTCGGTCTGGTATAGCTACGGTATTCTACAAGGGCAGCAGTTTTTAGCATATGTCCGATACTGATTGCATTACAATACTGGCTTTGGCTTTCTGCACCTCACACATTTTTAACAAAATAGACTTAACTTTCTGCCCTGGTGAATGAAAATCTAAAATGTTCAAAACATATCGTTCGACCGAGTCTGTGGTTTCATCCAAAGTGATTTTCTTAAAGCAGTCAGATATTTTCTCCTTGATTCTTTGTGTGGTATCTTGGTATATTGGCTCCATGCTTCTTATAATGAAAGTAGTCTCGTCGCACACTGTCGTCTTGTGGATATTTGTAGAAATCTCTTGAAGGTTGAATAGTTCGCCTTATTAAGTGGAATTGCTACTTGTATAAGAGCTGTACGTAAGTCTAAGCTGAATTACTTCAGGTTTTGACTTTCTGAAGAACACTGTTCAAATTTCGTAGTGCTAATCGCCTTGATTTGTTTGTTTCAAGAGTCTTGTTCTTTGGTGGTAAGAGGTGGAAACGTGTTGACTGATATGGTATCACTGCTGTTTTTCACCTAACAAAACACCTGTATCGTAAATAATACATCGTATAACCGTCCCATCAGTTCCTATTGGGACTTTTTTGAATTACTAAGGCCCTGGACATCTCCGGCAGGTTAAATGCAAAACAATTGTTAAGTAAAAAACTTACATTTGCGAACAGGTGCCTCTGATTCGGGTGAAATCAAAAGAATACAATGAGTTACACTCATTGTTATTAACATTGTTGCAGGCTTTTTATAGGTATAAACTGAGAGAAAGAGGATTTGTGTTACGGACAATTATTTTGTATTGTTACAAGTGAGCTTTAATCAAAATATCCACGGGTGTGCTGCCGGTCTATAGCGTCCAACGGTCACAATATTTCGGCGATCATACATGTCGCCATCATCAGGTGAACTGACGGACTGAGCTCCTGTGAACGTGCCGGCACGGAGATCCGTACGCTATGACTGCTCAGAGGGAACTGGGTTCGGTCGCGGCGGCGGCCGATTTAAATACCCTCCGCCCGCGGCGCGCTCCCTCCGCCGTCCGCGCCCCGCGCCACTCACTATGGAGACTGAAACGGAGGGTAAATTACCTATCCTTGACGTCTTGGTCAAGAGAAGGGCTGACGGCACCCTAGGTCATGGGGTGTATCGGAAGACAACGCACATTGATCTGTATTTGCACGCAGACAGCTGCCACCACCCTTCACAGAGGAACGGGGTACTTAAAACTCTAGTACATAGGGCGCGCACTATCTCTGACGCAGAGAGTCTACCCCAGGAATTGGAACACCTGAGAACTGTATTTCGAAAAAATGGGTACTCAGAGTGGCAGATTCACCGTGCTCTCCGCCCAACCACTGCAGCACAACCTGTTGAGATGGATGAAGTCACGAGGGAGGAGGTAGGCACTGCATTTATTCCATACACAGGCGCACTCTCGGGGAAAATCGCCCGCATTCTGAAGAAACACCAGGTCCGAACTGTGTTTTGTCCTCCAAATAAAACTCGTGCACTGGTGGGGAGCGCCAAAGATGACCTCGGTTTGAGGAAGGCCGGCGTGTACCAGATTCCGTGTCAATGTGGCAAGTCGTATATTGGTCAGACGATGCGTACCGTCGAGGATCGATGCCGTGAACACCAGAGGCACACTCGACTGATGTATCCGAGCAAGTCGGCGGTCGCTGAACATTGTTTGTCGGAAAATCACGCCATGGAGTATGACCGCACGAGGATTCTGGGACAGACGTCGAGATACTGGGACAGCGTTGTTAGAGAGGCCATCGAAATTCGCACCAATGACGACCTCATAAACCGTGACTGTGGCTATAATCTTAGCAAGGCTTGGGAACCAGCAATTGGGTTAATCAAGAGTAAATCTAGCAAACGTATAGTTGTGACGACCACGGCGGACAGAGCCATCACACCGACGTCATCTCAGACGCCGTCGCAATCTGTTCCACCGCGCGACCGTGGCGCGGTGCGCGGACGGCGGAGGGAGCGCGCCGCGGGCGGAGGGTATTTAAATCGGTCGCCGCCGAGACCTAACCCCACTCGCTGAGTAGCAATCGAGGGTTGAGTATCGCTCCTCTCACTCGCGTACTGTCAGCCATAGGCCCCCGCTCCTACGGGTGACACACTAGGGGTATCTATGGCTTTGCTTTTATTAAAGCATCGGCGGGAACCTAGTCAATGTCTGCAGGGAGGAATTACGGCGGGCAGGATATTTTTGGCGACGCCCGGCAGCAGAATTGTCGTGTTTTCTTCTTCGAATTGCGGGATGTCGAGCTCCAGTGGTGCCTTTGGGTCGAAGCGGTCCACCGTTGTCGATAAGAGGCGCGTCTTTTTATTACCGCGTGCCGCGTCTCCGGCGGACTCGAGCACTTCAGCTGCCGCAGAGCTAGGCTCTGCCCCCCCCCCCCCCCAAGGTTAGGGAAAATGTGGGCCAGGACCTGGCAGCCGGCCGAGGAACCGCAGAGAAGTTTTCCGCCGCCGCCGATCAGACCTCCGCGTCCACTAGGAAAGTAGGGCCAGCAATGCAGCCGGGCCACCTAACGGTGTCAACGATGGCTGTAACTGGCACCCCCCTGGCAGCAGCCCCACACTCCGCTCCGGACATGGCGACAAGTACACAGAAAAACGCAGTCATACACAGTACGCCGACAACGAAATACATTGTCAGTACTTGCGATCATGCCCCTCCTAACCTCGTCCTAACTCCGCTCCTGCTTGCCAACGCCACCGCCACACTTCCCGAATACATTGCGTCCATGAAAAATGGCAAGCAGACGCCCCGTCTACCGACCAAAATCCTCCCCAAACCCACCCCCTCGTCTCAGTCTTCCACCCGCTCCAAATACCTTAAATCCCCCCCCCCCCCCACTCAAGTCCACCACATCCAACCAGCGGCGAGTAAGGAAGGATAGGAAGGAGAAGCACTCCAAGGGAAAGAAGATATCCACCATCCCCACCCCAACCACTTCCACACCCTCTGAGGAGCCAGCGCCCCCGACAGCACCTGTCATCGCACTGGGAGGGGACCAGGAAACACCGTCACTGGAAGGGAACCGCGAAACCGGGCAGGATTGGGATGGTTTCGTGCTGGCGAGAAAAACGTTTCGCCAGCCGAAGCTTCCGCCAGCCCGGGGAGTGGAACCCACCCCGAACAGATTTCAGGCGGTTGGTGATGAGCCAGTGACAACAGAAAACACAACACAAACACAGAACCAAGTCGCCCACCACCTCCCCCCGATTTTCGCAGAGTTTTCACAAAGCTATGAAGAGCTCTTCGAACTGTTGAAAGCAGAAATCGAGGGAGGCAGTTTTCAGGCAAAACCTGCTGGTGGAGACAAAATTAAAATCACATTACACACACTTGGAAACTACTCCACAGTCAAAACACTTTTTGAAAACAAAATCATACCCCACTACAGGTTCCCCACAACTACAACAAGAAACAGAAACATAGTGATAAGAGACCTCCCAAGACGAGTGTCCCCCCAGGCGATCAAAACAGATTTGACTGCCCAGGGGTACGTCGTCAAGGCGGTCCATCAGATGGACAACATCAACAGCAAGTGGCCACTATACCAGGCCACACTCCCGGACATCCCCTAGAACAAAAGGGAGATAAAAATGGTTTTGGCTGTGCCTGTCACCACCGAACCGCTGCGCCGTAAGAACAAAACGGTGCAGTGCTTCAGGTGTCAGGGCCTGAATCACATCGCCACCTACTGCACCATGCCAGTAAGGTGCAGGAAGTGCGCCGAGGCCCACGACACAAGAACATGTACACTACTACACACGGACCCACAAATAAGGTGCGCGCTGTGTGGCAAAAACCACACGGCGGGTTACCAAGGTTGTGAGGTCCACAAACGACACACACAACAGGCAAAGGCCGCCTCCACACACAGAAACAAAACACCATAAACCCACCCAGACACACAAGAAAACAAAACATGCTAACACACACAGACAAGGCCTGGGTAAAACCAAGGCCGGACACACCGAGGGCGACTTATGCGGAAGTGGTTTCTCCTCCGAGGAACCATGAAAGCGTGGCCCAATCATCACAACACCAGACACTATCACGAGAACAACACCGGGTAACGCACGGCAACAACGACCAGGTCCACCATGACGGAGGAAGCACTAGGGAACCCCACACACACTCCCCCCCCCCCCCCCCCATGGTGCAGACCACGAACCTCGTCATGGAAATGATGAAGGAATTCAGGGAAGCCCAGAAGCAGAACACACAGATCCTCGTCGCCCTTCAGGCAACAGTCCAGCAGTCGCTCCCCTCTGCGACTTCCTCAGTAGTATCAAAACCCCATCATGAATAGACGACCGAATATTCAAGGCCTGACAATGTGCGTCTTTAACGCAGATGGCATTGTTAATCAAGAGGTCGAGTTCAGAGAACTCATGAAGGAGTTCTCCATTGACATATGCATGATGGGGGAAACCCACCTAAAACCGGGAATAAAAGCGACAGTTCCCAACTACGTTAGCTACCGTAAAGACGGGCCAACCCAAGGTGGAGGAGTGGCCATATACATAAAAAGAGGGATCCCCCACCACCAGGTATTCTTACCAGCTACCAACAAAATCGAAGCAATGGCGGTGGAAGTAACCACTGCCACTGGACCCCTAACAATTGTTGCAATCTACCGACCCCCAAACGATCAGATAGATGAGGGAGATATAGCTGCTCTAGGGCAAATTGAAGGCAAACTCTTAATAGGGGGAGACTTCAATGCCAAACATCCTGATTGGAATTCTAGAGTAACCTCCAGAGCAGGCGCCAAACTGCAACAACTAGCGCGCACCCACCACTTCGAAACATGGGGTCCAGTCGAGCCCACACATTTTCCAAAAAATGGAGGCAGGCCCGACGTGTTAGACATAGCTCTCACTAGAAGGATCGCAGGGTTTGTGGCCGCAAGAACAATCAACAGAATGTCCCCCGACCACAACCCAGTGATTCTGGAGGTCGATGTGGGAGATGGGTAGCAATCCCACGGTACCAGACGTCGTACAAACGTACAGACTGGGAGCGATACCAAGAAACTGTCGCCTCTGATATCGCTCGCGCTCCGCCACCTACTGCCGAAACAGTTGAACAAGCGCTACAAGACCTAACAGGCACCATCTTGCAGGCAGCGGAAGAAGCCACCCCTCCACAAAGGGATGGCCCACCGCCGCAAATACAGCTCCCGGAACACTTGCTAGCTCAAATTCGACATAAGAACAGAGTGGCAGAAGAGTGGAAGATCACCAGAAATCAGGCCACCAGGAGGCTGCTCAATCGTCTACAGAGAGAACTGAAGATAGCGCTCAATGAGCACAGAAACCAGCAATGGCAAAACCGCCTCACATCTCTCAAAGTAGACAATCATACACTATGGCAAGCGACCAAACAGTTTACAAAAAGACGTGCTAGGATGCCGCCACTGCATGGCGAGCGGGGACTGGTCTACAGCCATGCTGGAAAGGCCAACGCCCTCCCCGACTCCTTCGAGAAGCAGTTCCAAGCGGCAGAACCCCAAGATGAAGAGCATGAAGAGGTAGTTAGTCGTCAACTGACAGTCTTCCTCAATGCCGAAGAGGACCCAGAGGATGAACCCATACTTTTTGCCCCCGAGGACGTGGCAAGGGTAATTAGGTCCCTCCCCACAAAAAAGACGCCAGGGCACGATAGTGTCACTAATCAGTTAGTCAAAAAACTCCCACCAACAGCAATTACACACCTCGCGAACGTCCTCAACGAGATTACTCGATCCCGTGTTTTCCCAGGTTGCTGGAAACATGCGGAAGTGGTCGCGATACACAAACCAGGGAAAGACCCTCTATTCCCGCAGCACTACAGTCCGATTAGCCTCTTGCCAACTCTCAGCAAGATCTATGAGCGCCTCCTGCTAAGACCCATACAAGAACATATTACCAGAGAGCAAATTCTGCCAGATTTCCAATTTGGGTTCCGGCAGCACCACTCTGCCCCACAACAGGTCATGAGAATGGTTGAAGCAGCCACAGAGGGCTTCAACCACAGAGGCTACTGCGGGATAGTGCTACTAGATGTAGCCAAAGCCTTCGATTCGGTATGGCATAGTGGGCTACTCTACAAGTTGTACACACAAGGGTTTCCCGGGAGCATAGTTCAGCTGATCAAGAGCTATCTCACGAATAGGACCTTCTCCGTCAAAGTAGAAACTGCCACCTCCACCAGAAGGCGTATTCGTGCTGGGGTGCCACAGGGATCGGTCCTGGGGCCCGTATTGTACAGTTTGTACACTGCGGACACTCCAACGGCCCCCCTGGTGCACACTGCACAGTACGCTGACGATACAGCCTTCTACACGAGAAACGCGAATAAGGACCTGGTCATCCGTAGGCTACAAAAGGTTTTAGAAGACACAGAAACTTGGGCCCGTCGCTGGCGCATCACCATCAACTCTGAGAAGACGCAGGCAATGCTGATTACCCGCAGGCTCGGAAGGCGCGAACCTCCTCAACGCCCCCTCTCCCCCCTCCACCTTTACCTAAACGGAAACCAACTCCCCTGGCGCAGAACCGCCAAGTACCTTGGCGTAACCTTGGACTCTCGTCTTACGTGGAAACCACACGTAGACGAGGTCCACAGGAAGGTCTGCGCTAGAATGTCCATCCTATACCCTATCCTGAACACAACCAGCTCCCTTCCCTGCCCAGTAGCAGTAAATGTATACCAGGCCCTGATCCGGCCAGTAATGGAGTATGCGTGCCCTGTCAGGGGATACGCGGTGAAGCAGCACCTGGATAAACTCCAGAGGCTGCAGAACCGCGCCCTCAGAAGGGCACTGCGTCTACCCCTTGGATTCCCCACAGACGACCTGCACGCCGCAGCCGAAATCCCACTCCTGAGAGAGCGTTTCCAGGATCTGGCAAGGGCCTTCTATGAGGGTTCTTCCAGATCCGGAAACGCACTCATCCACTCCCTAGGTCGGTATGACATGTCCCGCGATAAGCACAAGCGCCCTATGACGATCTTCGACGACTAAGTCGAAGAGAAAATCTCAACACACAATCCCTAATCCTGTTCCGTCGCACATAACACCAATCTTCTCGCCTTCCCCAGGCTAGTACCAGACACACTCACAACAATCATCACATTATCACAGACACCTTAAAAACTATAGAAAAATCACACACACACGTCCACAGGGGAGTAAAAGCCGAAAGGCTAAAAACTCCCCCTCACACTTCCCCAAAGAGGGGAAAGTAAAAGATGAGGGCAGGCAGGGGACCGAACCCAGTTCCCTCTGAGCAGCCATAGCGTACGGATCTCCGTGCCGGCACGTTCACAGGAGCTCAGTCCGTCAGTTCACCTGATGATGGCGACATGTATGATCGCCGAAATATTGTGCCCGTTGGACACTATAGACCGGCAGCACACCCGTGGATATTTTGATTATCAAATACGCCCGGAGAAACTCAAGAATCACAGGTGTGCTTTAATTTTACTTAAAGAGATAGGCTCTGTGGCTTAAAGTACGGGGCGGAAGGGTGGTGGGGGGGAGGGAGGAGGATAAGTGAGCCGGATGTCCCGAGTGCAAAATTTTAGAGGCACAAAAATTGATGTAATTTTATCACGAAATAAAACTGATATTGCAGAGCTTACATACAGCTTGAGATCTCCGATTGGTTGGAGCTATCCGCTTTCGTTCTTGGCACATGCACAAAACAAGTTCTCTCGTTTTGTGTTTAAAGGATCTCCGTGGTATACTATGTCAGGACTGCAAAGACGGTACATAAAAAAGTAGCCTCTGGTACAACGCATACTTAAATAATGTTTCTGTATTATAGTACGATGTATAACAAAGTTTATTTATTGATAAAATTGTTTTTGAATTGTGGAAACAGCAGATTTTTTATTATCAACACAAATGTAATACGAAAGCTGCTGTTACCAAGATAGTCTCAGCGAGTTTACCGTAGGAAACAGTATCTATTCAGGTTGGTCTTTACCCATGCGTGCCTGAGAGGGGTATCCCAAGCAAATTTTTACATCATGATTTATTAGTTTTTGCAAATAATGGACTATATTGTGTTGTATTTGTCCACTGAAATGTTTGTCAAGAGCCAAAATATTATTTTGTAATTTAATGTAAATTTGAAAATAAATAATTCAAAGAAATAAACTATGGTAGCATGAATACGCACTCTATGTTTCTCGTAGCAGTGATTTATGGCTAGCTGCAGGGATTGTGCTCATCCTGTCCTCTTTGCCGTTGCTGTCCTATCTAACACATATGTAGCACCACCTATTGTGGCCTCGGTTCCCTTCTTGGCTTCAGTAGTGCCATAATAGTTTCTACAGTGGTTACCTATTAGTTATTCTCTAACCTAAAAATCCCACATGTGCACTCCACAAGTACTCCGCTACCCTTGTAGCCGCTTCCTGCGTGTAGTGCACGCCT
Source organism: Schistocerca cancellata (assembly GCF_023864275.1). Lineage (NCBI taxonomy): Eukaryota > Metazoa > Arthropoda > Insecta > Orthoptera > Acrididae > Schistocerca > Schistocerca cancellata. The sequence continues at coordinate 487,655,454 of NC_064628.1, forward strand.
GATCTATTCAGGGGGACCCTACATTTCTCCACCCGATAGCGTAGGTCGATAAATTGGCACCCCAGATCTCCGAAGAATCGTCTGAGCCTCTGGTATACGCCTTTCACTCGGCTCCAAACCAGAGGACCGCGATCGGTTCTGGGAACGCCAGTGAAATTTTTTTAAGTGCAAAGTCTGAAAACTACCTTGAGCAGTTAAACAGTGAACCGACGCGTGGCGATAACATATTGGACCTTCTGGTGACAAACAGACCCGAACTATTTGAAACAGTTAACGCAGAACAGGGAATCAGCGATCATAAAGCGGTTACAGTATCGGTGATTTCAGCCGGAAATAGAAATATTAAAAAAGGTAGGACGATTTTTCTGTTTAGCAAAAGTGACAAAAAGCAGATTTCAGAGTACTTGACGGATCAACACAAACGTTTTATCTCAAGTACAGATAGTGTTGAGGATCAGTAGATAAAGTTCAAAACCGTCGTACAATATGCATTTTCGTCGCTCTGCCACATATCTGGCCAAGCAAGATCGTAAGAGATGGAAAAGAGCCAACGTGGTACAACAGCCGAGTTAGAAAATTGCTACGGAAGCCTAGGGAACTTCACAGCAAATATAAACATAGCCAAAGCCTTTCAGACAAACATAAATGACACGAAGCGAAATGTAGTATGAGGAGGGCTATGCGAGAGGCGTTCAATGAATTCGAAAATAGAGCTCTATGTACAGACTTGGCAGAAAATCCTAAGAAATTTTGGTCTTATGTCAAAAAGCTTAACCACAGATTAGTAAATTGTGAAAAAAGCTGTTATCATGATGAATCATTTGACAACTGGAAAGAACGTCAGGTGATAATACAGAAGCTCTTCAATTAGATAAACATATCTCATTTGAGAAATGGGAAGCCATGTTAACAACAGTTCTTGGTTGTCTGTTGTCTTTAGCCAGATAGTTCGTACTCTTGCGTGATCACTCAGAAAAGCCTTGTTAAAGTGATAACTGTGGAAATTTCTTTGAAACTTTCAAGTTACTTGGGATATAAGATATACTTGCGAATCATCATCTTTACAAAATTCAGCAAACAGACGGTTATGTTGTGATTCTTACTTTCACACTAAGCCGTAATGCATTCATCAAACAACTTGCCGATCATGTCAGAATAGAGATATTTAAGGAAATTCCTAAAGCTAATTATTTCTTCATATCACCAGATATGTGGCAGAGCGACGAAAAGACTCAAGTAATTCGTTAAACACATACTGAAGGTTCAGAAGTCACTGCAGAGGAATCATATACTGAATTCATTATGTTACATGGGAAATCAGTTAATGAAATTACGGAACACAATTGTGACAATTTTACAAGGAGCTGGTCTACCGCTGAATTATTACTATGGACAAGGATATGACAACACTGCGACTATGCCTGGACACACTTGTTGTACTCAGAGACGTATTTTCGGATATAAACGTCAAAGCAGTGTTTGTGCTGTGTAACAGTCATTCCCTTAGTCTTTCTGGAGTACACGCAGCAACAGTTGGAACAAAATCGGTGACTTTCTTTGGCACTGTCCAAAATGTGTACACATTTTCCTCAAGATCTACACATAAATGGGATATTCTCGAAAGATGTCTTCCAATTAATGTGAACCGATAAGCTGACACAAGATGAAGTTTAAAGCGGGAATCTGTGCATTTGATTGCTGAGCATGTAGAAAGCGTAATAGAAGCTGCGTAAGTCTTGGGGAATGGATCATGATAAAGCCTAGAAACCAAAGGAGATGCGAGCAGTTTGTTGGTTTGCGTTATGTCTTATGCTTTCTTTGCATACCTTTGTTTTTGAAGTCCACTACTTACTGAAGTGAATGATCCTCAGCTACAACTACAGCAAAGAATGGACTTAATAAATGTGTTCAAAAGCTGAAAGGACCGACTCTATTTTACAAGGAAAAGTGTTATTCTCAATTCACTGAAACAGCTGAGAGTCGTGGAGATCCGCCATATACTTGATATTTCAACAGAAAGAGGATTCGGAAGACGATAGAAAATGATTGGTGAGAGAAGTGTTGACTCTGGCTTAAATTTAATGCAGAAAACTCGTCGGGAACCACTTGAGGCAGTTGATAAGCTAACATTAGAATTCAAAAAGTGTACGGGGCAAATGTATATACTTAATAAGATACTTTCCTTCCTTAAAATTCAAACATTATTGGATGCAGAAAAAAATTAGTTCATTGATCTACACATTCAACATTTAAGTGAAAAACATTCCGAATTTAATGGTTGAGCTATGACTGCAGAAGTACGTATGTCATATAAGACGCTACATTTCTTTATTTAAAGACGTTCATCCAGAAGAGAGCATTTTAGGATGAGAAACTTTAAAAATATTAAGTTGGAAGTTAAGTGGAAGGTGCAAGAGAGTATAATTAACATCGTCGCGGAAAAAATCTTTTTTCTACAATCACTGTGTTAAATGCTACAAGTGAAGAAAGTTTGAAGCTAGCAGAGACCTATCAGAGGCCGATCGTGAGTCGGGACAGTTTAAGTAACCTTGCAGTTTTATCGGTTTAAAGAAGAATAAATAATTATAAATTTTTAACATACAGTTGAACAGTTTACAAGAATTAAATCCAGAAGATTAAAAAAATGCAACACACATACACTGAAATACGTAATATTTAATGTTTTCTGTTTCCTTGTTTTTTTATTGTTTCATTGGTATTTATAAACTGTTACAGCTTCTAAGTAAACATTAACGACTTTGGGCTTGACTTTAAAATGATTTGGTAATTGTATTTGTACTTTAGAGAATTAATAGTAATTAATAGTATTGAAACTTGGATTTTTACCACGTTATAAGGGGGCACGGTATAATAAATTACCCCTGGCACTAAAACACCACGGTACGCCACTGGGTAGGCTTACTCTTAGCATGTACACTGCGAGCTGAGGAGACGTTACTTGAAAGTTAAAATTTTATATTTATTCGAAACCGCATGCAAGTAGAACTAAACTTCGAAGTTATTTCTCTTATAAATAACAAAATGCGCTGACTCACATTACGGAAAAGCTGTAGCAGAAACAAAAAGGGAAAATAAAGGATTGTCGACTGGGTTGGAGGGAAAAAGGGATAAAGAACCCAAAACTGGTAAAACGGAACATTAAAAATGTGTCTTTTCGCAACTAGAGACAAAATTTTGCAGTATAGTATCTTTCCGAGGAACTTTCATTCACCCCAAGAAAAAAAAAGATGTTCATCTAAAAATACGAGGGTCGTTCAGTAAATAAAGAGACAAATTGATCTGGAGAAAAAAGCGTTTATTTTTACAAAACAGTACATGTCTGCTTTTCAGAAATATCTCCTTGAACTACTGGCTTTTTTATTCCGGCTGCAAAGAACTCTGTAGTGATGTTTGAACCAATTTCTCACAAACTTTTTCACGTCCTCGTTGTCCTGGAACCTCTTCCAAAGTAATGCCTTCTTCGGTGCAGCAAACAAATGGAAATCACTTGGTGCTAAATCAGGACTGTAAGGGGGAGGAGGGAGTACTTTCCAGCCCATTTCGTCTATGGTTTCAAGGGTTAATTGAGCAATATGAGGACGTGCGTTGTCTTGCTGGAGAATCACACCTCTCCTCTGAGATCCACGACGTCTCTCTCTCTCTCTCTCATGGCTGGCTCCACCTTCCGAGTAGTACTAGCTGTTCATTGTACGCAGCTCTTCGAGATAACCACAAAACACTGGACCTTCAGCATCCCAAAACACCGTCAACATGATTTTTCCTGCTGATGCTTGGGTTTTGAATTTTTTCTTGACAGGTGAGTTGGTGTGCTTCCACTCCATGCTTTGTATTTTTGATTCTGGTTCATAATAGTGAACCCGAGTTTCATCACAAGTTAAAATTTTGTTAAGGAAGTGATCACCTTCTCTTTCATAGCGTTCCTTTAGCTCTGTGTACACTCTCAACCTTGTTTCATTGTATAGCCGTGTCAACTCCATTGGGAACCCATCTTGCACTTGTTCTGTGGTACTTCAGCATGTTACAGATAATGTTATGGCTCAAATGGTTCAAATGGCTCTGACCACTATGGGACTTAACATCTGAGGTCATCAGTCCCCTAGAACGTAGATCTACTTAAACCTAACTAACCTAAGGACATCACACATATCCATGCCCGAGTATAATGTTATGAACTGTACCAGTACTAACTTGAACCTTATCAACTATCATTTCCACACTCACACGGCAGTCGGCACGAATAATGTCATCAATCCCACTTTCAAGTAATAGAGTTGAAACTGCGACTTGTCGGCCAGAACGGTGTTCGTCAGTCACTGAGTCGTGACCATTTTTTAATTACTCTACCCACTTGTAAAAATTTGCACGATTCATACAACCTTCACCATAAACTTTAGACATTCTACAGTATATATTCGCTTGTTTCTCGCCTTCAGCAAGTAAAAAACGAATAACAGAGCGTTGTTCAACTAATGTGGACGTTTCAAGAGGACTTGCCATCTTGAAATGTATTTTTGAGGTTATAAACAAAACAATGTTGTTTCATCAGCTGATCAGGGCTCATCCCAGTGATGCCAACTTAAAGCCATAAAAGTACCAAACTTGCTCTACCAACAGATTTTTCTCCAAACCAATTTGTATCTTTAATTATTGAATGACCTTCGTACTAACCCTGATAATAACACACTGTGCAATCATAGTGATGTGACCGTCTGTCTAAAGCCTGTACAACGACCTTTAGCAGAGCGACCGCTGAGACGTGCGGGAAGAGACCCACTGACGTTCTGGAAGGTACCGACAGGTATTGGGAGCCATGGTGACTCGAGTGCAGTGGTCAGCTGCGCCAGGTTTCTCAGCTGAGGATCCATGACGCGAACTGCCATATCTGGAAGCTAAAGCACATTCTCGGCTGGGTCTACATCTAGGTAGTTTAGTGGGCAGGGAAGTACAGTAAACTCATCCGGGCGCTCCGAACTTCGCACGAACACTGCGAGCTGTGACACGTTGCATTGTCCTGCTGGTAGATGCTATCGAGCCGAGGAAAATAAAATGCATTTAGGGGTCTGCAAGGATAGATTCATACTTTTGTTAATCCATTGTGCCTTCGAGACTGACGAGATGGCCCGAGGAATGCCAAAAAACATTACCCAGACCATAACGCCCCCTACTACGGCCTGAACCCTTCTGACTATTGTTGCAGGACGTTTGCTTTCAGGCGTTTCATGCCGTACACGCAAATGGCCATCTGTCCGAAGGAGCATAAGACGTGATTTATCTACAATGCCACCCAGCGCTACTCAGTGGACGAGTTGCGGTACTATGTTATTTCGTCCAGTCTTAGAGTATTGTTCGTCTGTATGGGACGTTTACCAGTTGGGTCTGATTCAACAGATTGAGATGGTCCAAAGAAGAGCGGCAAGATACGTGACCGGAACATTTAGCCATCGCGAGAGAGTTACAAATCTCATAGAAAGTTTGAAGTGGGGCATACTTGCAGGTAGATGGCGCGCTAAACGGGAGGGGCTGCTCACTACATTCCGAAATCCGATCTTAGCCGAGGATGCAGAGCATATACACTCCTGGAAATGGAAAAAAGAACACATTGACACCGGTGGGTCAGACCCACCATACTTGCTCCGGACACTGCGAGAGGGCTGTACAAGCAATGGTCACACGCACGGCACAGCGGACACACCAGAAACCGCACGTCACCGCACGTCCAGCACGAACGCTGGTCCAACTGAGGCGCCAGGTGGAAATGGCATGGCAAGCCGTTCCACAGGACTACATCCAGCATCTCTACGATCGTCTCCATGGGAGAATAGCAGCCTGCATTGCTGCGAAAGGTGGATATACACTGTACTAGTGCCGACATTGTGCATGCTCTGTTGCCTGTGTCTATGTGCCTGTGGTTCTGTCAGTGTGATCATGTGATGTATCTGACCCCAGGAATGTGTCAATAAAGTGTACCCTTCGTGGGACAATGAATTCACGGTGTTCTTATTTCAATTTCCAGAAGTGTATTATTACCACCAACTTTCGAATCTTGCAATGATCAACATTCAAAGATAAGGGAAATTAGGGCTAGTACTGAGGCGTTGGAGACAGTCGTTTTTCCTTCGCGTGATCCGCGAGGGGAACAGAGGGGGAGAAATATGACTTTGGCGCGAATTGTGCCCTCCGCCACACACCTCTTGGTGGCTAGCGGAGTGTATGTTTAGATGTAGAGGTAGACGAACAATTGTGAGCATGAGCGATACATGAACCAGGTGGCTGCTGCGAAGGCCCATACGCAGTAACGTTCACTGAACGGTCATCGAGGAGACTCTGCTGGTAGCCCCATGGTTTATCTGTGCTGTCAGTTGGTCAACAGTTGCACCACTGTTCACCCATACACGTCTCCGTAGCCGTGGTTCACTCCTGTCATCTATGCCGTGTGGCTGGCTCGGTGCCGGTTTGGTTTTGGACAGCGCTATTTTGCTATGGGCGGTATAACAATAAAACGTTATCGGTTTTCCAGCCGCGTCAATTCGAATAAAATCCTCGAGCATTCGATGGCCATTTCCGCCATCATCGTCAGCAGATCACTGACTGCCGGGGCTGCTACAGTTTCTCGCTTATATAGGTATGATGACATCATCAGTAGCCAATCAGACCGATCTAATGTGGCGCGCGCGGAAGTCGACCCGGGCAGCTAGTGGAGCTAGCGAATTGACGCATCTGGAAAACGAGAACGTTTTATTCATGTATGCCGTCGCGAAAGACTCCGAGGACACATGGGCGGTATACTTCAACCACGGTGGCATGCGAAAAGTTTACATAATTTTTCCATTTCGGAAATGCTCGTGTTAGGAAGTTCATTTCTTGATCCTGAATACCGTTTTCTTGCTTTTTGCTAATCACCCAAGACACGCTTCCATAGAGCAGGGCGGGGACCATACCTGTTTTATAGAATTTATTTGGAGTATCTTTCGAAGTTTTGTTTTTGAGGTTTCTACGACCTCCCCGAAAGCCAATAATCATTCCCTTTTGGATGTCAGACGAATCGCTCCGTTTCCACATTACGACAACGACTGCACTTTATACGTGTCCCCCCCCCCCCTCCTCCGGGACTCCTTTTACATACACTCCACTGCTAGTGCTGCCACCTGCGGTGAGTGAGTGATTCTTGCACGTTGACGTCGCACATAGACGGTGGTCACATTAGTGTGCCTGAACCGCCTTCTTACCTCTACACTAACAATCAAAGTGAAATTGTAGTTCAAAAAATGCGATGTACCTAACTACCAAGGATTTGTAAGAACAAGGTAGCTGAAGCACTCCAAGGCAGATTACAGAGGATGTCGGGAGTAAGAGTGACGTAGAGATGAAAATATTAGCGTAAGGTAGGAAAAGCTGGAGGGCTACATCAAATCAGTCGAAAGGTGGAAGGCTTAGAAAAATTTCAGTATCTGTATGCTGGCCTGTTAGCTGGTCGTCTGCGTACGGAAGGCGGCCTGAGCGCCAAATCTGAACGCCGGGAGCGGCCGTGACCTGCGAGCGGCCCGGAAGGCGGCCGGCCGGCCTGTGCAAACACTTGTGCCGGTCCGTCCCCGTCGCGCGGGCTGGAGAGCCCGCCGCTGCGTGCGTGGGCCTCGCCATTATGCGCTGCTCCTCCAACACCTGACGTGACGCGCGGGCGACACATTTATAATCATATTAGTGAGGCGCTGCCTGAAACGCGCCCGTCGCCAGCTCCTACTCGGTTTGTTTTGTGGCGCGCAGTGCTCGAAAAGAGAGCAAAAGGAAAACTGCTGGAAATCGTGCTAACGTTTCAGTCGAGTGTCCCGACTTTCATCTGAGTGGCGTGCGGTTGACACAGGAGTGCTTGCGCGCGTCTGCGAGATCTCACGTTCGTGCTGTCCGGCGCGGCATAAAATGACTTCTGCTGCCTCCTCGTGCCCAAGCGCGCTCCGAAGTCGCTGGCTGCTGCTCGCTTCTTAACAAGAGTGACTATGAATACACAGCCACTACGAATACAACGACTGATGCAACGAACAAACCTAAATGAAGCGTTGATATTCACGAGATGAGTATGCTGCCCACACATGTTCCATTATGGTGCAGCAACCAATGAATATGTCTATAGTTTTACCTCTTCTTCTTCCTTTCTTTGGCGACATTCCTTGTTATGGTACCCATGGTTGCGGGTCTCTTCATCTATCTCTTCTTCCGTGGCACTTACAATTTCTAGCCTTTAAGAGGATTATGTCACTCTCCATTCTTTCTAGATGTTCGTTCCATTTTGTCTTATAATCTTGAATTTTATCATTTAGACTAAAAATTTCTAGTTCTTCACTAATATAATGATTACTTTATCTATCTTCCATTGTGCAACCCTCATCTCGTCTTAGGAAGTTCATTTCTTGATCCTGAATACCGTTTTTTTGCTTTTTGCCAATCACCCAGGTCTCGCTTCCATAGAGCAGGATGGGGACTGCTCCTGTTTTATAGAATTTATTTTCAGTATCTTTCGAGGTTTTGTTTTTGAGATTTCTGTTAACTGCCTGGCTACTATGCTTAATTTCTATATCTTTGCTATTGTCATATACAGGGTGAGTCACCTAACGTTACCGCTTGATATATTTCGTAAACCACATCAAATACTGACGAATCGATTCCACATATCGAACGTGAGGAGAGGGGCTAGTGTAATTGGTTAATACAAACCATAAAAATAGCACAGAAGTATGTTTTTTAACACAAACCTAGGTTTTTTTAAATGGAACCCCGTTAGTTTTGTTAGCACATCTGAACATATAAACAAATACGTAATCAGTGTCGTTTGTTGCATTGTAAAATGTTAATTACATCCGGAGATATTGTAACCTAAAGTTGACGCTTGAGTACCACTCCTCCGCTGTTCGATCGTGTGTATCGGAGAGCACCGAATTGCGTAGGGATCCAAAGGGAACGGTGATGGACCTTAGATACAGAAGAGACTGGAACAGCACATTACGTCCACATGCTAACACCTTTTTATTGGTCTTTTTCACTGGCGCACATGTACATTACCATGAGGGGTGAGGTACACGTACACACGTGGTTTCCGTTTTCAATTACGGAGTGGAATAGAGTGTGTCCCGACATGTCAGGCCAATAGATGTTCAATGTGGTGGCCCATCATTTGCTGCACACAATTGCAGTCTCTGGCGTAATGAATGTCGTACATGCCGCAGTACTTCTGGTGTAATGTCACCGCAGGCTGCCACAATACGTTGTTTCATATCCTCTGGGGTTGTAGGCACATCACGGTACACATTCTCCTTTAACATACCCCACAGAAAGAAGTCCAGAGGTGTAAGATCAGTAGAACGGGCTGGCCAATTTATGCGTCCTCCACGTCCTATGAAACGCCCGTCGAACGTGTACCTCACCCCTCATGGTGATGTACATGTGCGTCAGTGAAAAAGACCAATTAAAAGGTGTTAGCATGTGAACGTAATGTGCTGTTCCAGTCTCTTCTGTATCTAAGGTCCATCACCGTTCCCTTTGGATCCCTACGTAATTCGGTGCTCTCCGATACACACGATCGAACAGCGGAGGAGTGGTACTCAAGCGTCAACTCTAGGTTACAATATCTCCGGATGTAATTAACATTTTACAATGCAACAAACGACACTGATTACGTATTTGTTTATATGTTCAGATGTGCTAACAAAACTAACGGGGTTCCATTTAAAAAAACGTAGGTTTGTGTTAAAACACATACTTCCATGCTTTTTGTATGGTTTGTATTAACCAAATGCACTAGCCCCTCTCCTCACGTTCGGTCTGTGGAATCGATTCGTCAGTATTTGATGTGGTTTACGAAATATATCCAGCGGTAATGTTAGGTGACTCCCCCTGTATAACATCACATCTTATGTAACTAAAGTGGTTTACTTGCTCTAAAATGTTCTCATCTACCACTGTTTTGGTTCTAACGTGTTCTTTCTCCGTGAAGACCAGTGTGTTAGCTTTTTTTGTTGAGATCTACATGTCAAATTTCGCACTTATTCGTTTCAGTAAGTAAATTCCTTTCTGCAAGTCTTCTTCTTTCTCTGCTAGGATCACTGCATCGTCATCATACAGTAAGTTATTCAAAAGGAATCCTCTTGTGTAGGTATAAACCTTGTTGAAATTCTTTTTTCCATATATGCATTATTTCATGTACTAAATGTGAAACAAAGTTGGGGAGATGTAGCGGCCCTGTCGTACTCCTTTGTTGATTGGTATCGCATTAGTTATTTGTCCGTTCAGATCTAGAGTGATAGTCGTGTTCTGCTACGAACTTAGTATCACATATATTACATGTTTCGGATATTCGCTATTCGTTATTAGGTTCCAAAGTTTATGTTTATTGACTCTGTCAAAACCTTTTTTAACACAGATAAAAGTGATGTATGTTTCTTTATTATACTCTCTGTGTTTTTCTTATGTGTATTCTATATAAAAGCTGCAGCTGCCGTAGAGCGCCCTTTCCTAAAACCGATGTGTTCCTCTTGCAGTACTGCTTCCGTTATGTTTTTAAGTCTTGTATTTAAAATCATAGTATATATCTTGTATGATGAGTGTAGTAAGCACATTCCTCTTCTGTCACTGCATAGGCTTTTGTCTCGTTTTTTAAAAACTAATATCACTCTTGTAATCCTCCAGGCTTTGGGGATACTCTAGCTCTTCCAACATTCTTTTAAGAGACATAGAAATTCAGCATTAATGTCATCTCTTCCTGTTGCTTTTCTTTTCTTAAGTGATGTTAAGGCAGATTTTATTTCGTCATACTCTTTTTAATCTAATCCCTTGCTATATATGGTTTCAATTTGAGTTTCTGGTGCTGTATCATCATACCATACTACTTTGCAATAATTTACCCATTGTTCTTGCTTAATAATGTTTCTTTGTATCTTCTCTTTTTCTGTAGTTTTTGAAGTTGCTAAAACCTTATAGGCCATTTGCTGTCACGCATGAACACCATTCCAGATATTGGAAATAAATGTATCCCAATGTTCTTGGTGTGATTTTCTTACTACACTTCTATCAATATTTCTTCTTTCCTTACAGGATTGCATCTTCTCAGCTGTGGAGTTGTTTAAATGTTTCATGCACGCTTTTCTTTGACGGCTTTTCTTATATCCCCATTAAAAGTTTTAGGCCCTTTTTTATCCTTATATCTTTTTCTTTTTACCGATAGCTTCTCCTTCTTCTCTACATGCACATTCTTTAGATTCTGCCATTATTCTTCTACACTATCTTTCGTTCTAGTTTGTATGCTCTTTATTTAATCTGCATTAGTAAAAATGTTTGATGTTGTCCACTTTAAGCAACTGTTTTTACAAACACTTTGGTCTTGTTGTTACTTATTTGTTTTCACATTTTTTTCATTTCGCAAGATTATCTGTGCTGTAGATTAGTAAAAATAATCGGATCCTGTATCTTGTCCTCTATAAACTCATGTATCCATTACTTTACTTGCTAGCTTATGATTTACTAAAATGTAGTCGGTTATTGATCTAAGACCTCTACTCACCAGAGTGTACTATGTATATCTCTTTTCTTAAAAAGTGATTTTGTTATTCTTAGATTATTGTTAGTGGCAAGATCTCTTAGTATTTTTTCATTCTCATTACTTGCCGGTTTTCCAAAAGGATCTATAATATTTGTTTCCAGGGGTACTCCCTATTCTGGCATTGAAATCACTAATCATAGTAATCTGCTCAGTAGCACTTTATTTATTCAGAGTCTTCTGCAGTTCTTCACAGAAGGTTCCAGACTCATTCTTGTTTCTTTCTTCTGGTACGTATATTCTTAAAATGGTGGCGTTGTCTCTTCTCAGTTTCAGTCTGAGTGTAAGTATTTTTTCACTTATGTATGTGCAGTCTTCGGTCTCTTTCTGCCATCTCTTACGCAGGAGTAACGCTACGCCTCTCCATGCTCTTTCAGTTTGTTCGACACCACTGTAGAACACAATGTAATAGGCTACGTGTTTAGCGCCTCTCATTTTCGTTTCTGCGATTACTACAGCATCGATATTCCTTCTTAAGTATATTGGCTAGTTCTGTCACTTTTTGAGAGATTCCTCTGACATTCAAGGTTGCTGCCTTTTTATATCCGTTGATCCATTTTCATTTCTAAATTTCCATAGTTTTGTCATTGACCTTAGAGACCATCCAGTTTCCGAGGCTTCTTGGGACACTAGGAGTAGTGTATGTTTGCCAAGAGTTAATTGCGAGCCATCTGCTCAACCCATTTCTAGGAGGATCAGGAGTTTGTTTCTCTTAGCTTAAAAAACGCCGGAAAACTCTCCTTTAATCCTCTCCCTTTGACTACATAGCGTACAGCAACTGAACTCCATGCACTGACGAGGTGTCAAGCGACTGCCGTCTTCTTGGACATAGAGGTAGAGCTTCTTGGCAGAGCTGCCGTGATTTCTTCAAGGTCTGATTCATGCATCAGTTCCGTGGGCGTTTGTTACAGTTTTGATTCTGAACAGGTATCGGCAACCTGAGCAGACTCTGGGATCCTTTTCCAACCTTTGGGTATTAGAGATAGCAAAGGAAACGGAAAATGAAAGACAACCTCAGGCTTCAAAACCTAACACCGCCTGAGTCGCAAAAACCAGGAGTTGGCCAATGGACACCGACAGTAAAAGAAAATAAAGAAAGTAGGAGAAGCCTGACACAAGTAAGTAGAAGTAATACCAGACTTAGATAAGGCCAGTAGAAGAGCTACAAGGATGTGGCCCCACTCTCAATTGTTCCCAGATGTATCCAAGATGGCGGCGATTACGTCATCCAAGATGGCAGTGTGTATACTTGTCAACAGCGCATGACATCATCCAAAATGACAGCCATGACGTCATTCAAGATGTCGGATTTTGACGGGAAGAAGGTCAATTGAGCTATGTTCACTAACCTAAACCCTCCCCTCCCCTCCCCCAGAAAATGGCAGGAAGTTAAATTCCAACAGGACAATGTATCACCCCTTTACTAACTTAACAAAATGGTGGGAAAAAAGGTCGTTTAAGCTACAGCCACTAACCTAAGTCACCCGACCACCACTTCTTCCTAGGAACTGGTGCCAAGTTTGAATTTTGGTGGTAAAGAAAGGTCAATTCCTGTATCTCTACTAAGCTAAGAAAATGGCGGGAAAGAAAGCTCACCTCTACTAACCTAAGTCACCCAACCGCCACCTCTTCCTAGGGATTGGTGGGTAAACGAATCATCCTGCGCTGGGCTACTGGAGAGAGGAAAGAGTGTACTTTATTTAATTCCGAAAAATTTACTTCTGCACTGGGCTGCTGGAGAGAGGAAGGAGTGTACTTATATTATTTTCGAAAAATTTATTTTCAAAAAAATTATTTAGAGGTGGAGTATATTTATTACACTGGTACAAAACACATGCTTTGACATGATTGGGGTCACGCCACACAGCCTATAGACATGCAAACCAATAAAAGAATCTGCAAACATGCCTGCTAATTGTCAACTGTCGAAATCATGCACCACTCTTTATTTAAACAATTTAAGCCACTACCACCATCCAGTGTGATCGCCACAAGGTCCAGAGCCCAGCTGACCTAGTACACAGTACCACCACCAGAGGGCACTGTCGTCCATTCCGTGACATAATCCAAGATGGCCATTGTGATGTCAGCTGATGACACAAGTACCATTATCCATGATGGCATCAAACAATGTGTTTGGCGCGAGGTCAAAGTAATCTAGTACACAGTACCACTACCAGAGAGCACTGCCGTCTCTTCCAAGATTATGGGGGAAATGGCGGGAAAACGACTCTGGTTTTGCTGGACATAAGTTTTTTATTTTGCAGGCAGTGTCTCCACCATGAGATCTAGAGTTGATCTGATGTAGTACACAGTTTCACCACCAGAGAGTGTTGTCATCCCTCCTGTGATGTAATCATGTCGACAAGACCACACAGGAGGCTACCGACAGCCTCACGAAGTGACAAGGCCATCAGCTGTCAAACCACACACATGTGACCATTCAGGTCCTGCATACATGAGGCAGTGACATCCCTTTCATACTTGGTACCTGAGAAATTCCTCTCGAAATACTTGTTCACCTAGGCACCATTGCTGACATGACTGAACATGAGTGAAGAACTATTTACAGGCCGCAGATGTTACAGGGTGGGCTGCATGCGTGTGTTCGCTGCTGCTGGTGTGAACCCTCTCTATACCTGCAGCCTGACGAAGAGCTTATTGCTGAGCGATGCTGCAGAAATCCGTTCCAGAATAGCACGATCTGCTTTCTACTTAATGATTCTAATGTACCATGCATGATGTGTGGCTGATGCATCACTGCGCATAGCTACGTAACATTGCAAGTGCATCTAGCAACATTCTCAGTGTTATACTGAAGCCACATGGCTATCTAAAATAATAACCAAATCGCACTCTAGTAAATTGCATAGTGGCTTTTGTAGGAGTTTTCATGATGTCTGAGCTTGTATGCACGGAAATTATTGCCTTAACAGAACCTGTTTACGAAAATAGCGCAGAATAACATCGAATTCACTCTTATCAGTGGAGATAACATGATATGCCATGCATCACATGGTACCCTTCCTGCTTTTAACACACACAAAGACTCCTATATCCCAGCACAAAGGATGCCTTCTGAATGAATCGAACACTATGGGTGGCTCTTATCGAACTTACCCGCCGAATTACTGATGCCAACAGTATTGAAGTACCATCCCCCTTTTCTTTCTTTATGCAGATGAGACTTTCAGCGATATAATTATTATGCTCAGGTCACTAAATTGCATTGATGGTTAAACTTCGAAAATTGCCTACGGATCATCAAACACATACGAGACTGACAAGAATATTGGAAGACAGGAACATATTTACCAGTGTAACTACAAACAGGCAGCCAGAGTGGCTAAGCAGTTCTAGGCGCTTCAGTATGGAACTGCGCGACCGCTATGGTCGCAGGTTAGAATCCTGCCTCAGGCATGGATGTGTGTGATGTCCTTAGGTTAGTTGGATTTAAGTAGTTCTAAGTTCTAGGGGACTGATGACTCCATATGTTAAGTCCCATAGTGCTCAGGGCTGTTTGAACCATTTGAACTACAAATAAATATTATGATTGCTGTTACAGTCTGACACCGACTGATTTACAGGTAATGTCTCCTCGTGACAAGTACAGGAGCTCCAATATTAGAACGCGAAACTGACCTGTGACCCATCAATATATCACCGTGTACCCTACATAACGTCAAATACGGAAAGACTCCTCAGTTACACTGCTCTCATATCGAGGACAGGAGATTGAATATTAGTGAGCAAAACCGATCTCCAACGCAGCCATATATCACCACGTACCGTGTCGATGTAGTGAATATAAATTCATATCCTGTGCCAAACAAAATCATTCCTTTTGCATGAGAAAGCCGTCAGTGGATTGAACTCACTCTCAGAACTGTTGTGCAGAGACTGGATCGTTCCCCCCCCCCCCCCCCCCCCCCTACCGCCCTCGGTACAAATGTGTTACTGTTTCTGGTCCGAACCTGCTTCCTTGCTTGCTCGCATTTCTACACACATCTCCAGACTTGGGGGTTACAAGAACACAAGTATTTTCGCATGGTTCACCATAATATTGTACCATTTACGCGGTAGTTCTCGATATCAAAGCATTAGGCAGCATACTACCGATCGCTAGCGCAACATAATTCCAAAGATATAGATTGGAAATTATTTCTCTACAAACCCGAAACCTTAGCTAGGTGGGACATGTTGCAAACCACTGACTAACTAGAAACTTGTCACGTATACGAAGACATTTACTCGGCAACTCGAAACAAATAGAGGAATCTGGTATTTCCATTCTCGAATACTGATGTTGGTGATGTAGTGGATTCCAAATCACTCCTATAATTTACAAGGTCAACTAAAGTGTTTATCATGTCTAGAGAACCAGCAAACGTGTCTTCCACACGCTAGATGTACACAGCAAAATCGATCTTCCCTCAAATAAAGAAAAGCGCGTAATGTGCAGAAGCAGTCAGCCGAACAATTTACATGGAGGGAATAACGATACAGTGCAAACGCACCTCCATATTCAATCTTCTCACATTTGCACGCAATCACAAAAGCTGTCCAACACATACTAAGTATTAGCTCGCTTTTTGGTCGTCTAGAGGACAACACAGTTAATTCATCTACATTCCTACACTCCATCAGGCATCTCCAGTCTGACAGCTCCTACCATTAACAGGAAATGTGAATCACCCCAATACACATCACTGGCGCTGCAGGCCGAGCACGAACAGGTAGAATGTTTATCCTAAGAAATCGGTCACATATATATTTTATCCCTGTACTCGTACTTACAACTAAATGTTACGATTGCGGTCTCAGCTGAATGACATTCGACAATGAGCGAAGTATCGGAAATACATTCTGTTGTCGACTGTGGCTCTGGAAATACAGTAGATGGTACAGATGGCTCTGAGCACTATGGGACTTAACTTCTGAGGTCATCAGTCCCCAAGAAGTTAGAACTACTTAAACCTAACTAACCTAAGAACATCACACACATCTATGCCCGAGGCAGGATTCGAACCTGCGATCGTAGCAGTAGCGCGGTTCCAGAATGTAGCGCCTAGAACGGCTCGGCTACCCCGGTCGGCCTCTGGAAATAGAAATATCAGTACCATTCTTATGACTTGACTTATTCTTCCCATGCTATTACAGTACTCCATTTCAAATCCGTACATTCGTTACAACTGGACATAGTCATTTCCTTTGCACATATCGGAACACAAACACATACTTTATAAGCCTGATGCTCAATGCGAACATATCATGCAGCCCCTACTACTAAGTATAATACTTCATCAGTAACTGATCGCTGGCGATACGAAATAATACTGAGAGAAAATCAACCTTGGGTGGACATGTCTCATAAGTTTTTCTTGCGTGTCATAGAAAGAGAGACGTAATCGGCCAGATGTTAGAAAAACTCGATCCCAACAACTACTGTATAATACTGTCACAAGCGGTCATGGTTCTCCAGGTGCAGACAAGCATCCATGTTAAAAGCTATACTGGATTTATAAATCGAAGTACGACATTACCTCTGAATGAGGTAGTTTTTCTATCTGGACAAATACGGAGACGGTGATCGCTGGAGTGTATATTATCAGACGAGCAGCTCGCTTACACGTAGCCCACGACACAACCTTGTGATAAAATCGCTGAATTTTGGAAGTTACTCGGCTAAGGAACGTGGTATCAAATAGGTATCTGAGACGCCCTCACGCCGCTAGATATTTATCCAGTATGTGTAACATATTCTGTTCGATACCATGTCAGAGGCTCTGCTATATATCTACTGAGCTATAGGCGATGACTTATTGAGAAGTATCACAAACAGTAGTAAATCGTTTGCTTACTGAGGTCGTAAGAAATGTACAATAGCTTCTCAGATCTCTAGTGTTACCCTGTCCGCTAGAAATGCTGTCTGCGATTTGGAATCAAGTCCGCCCATTCAACCACATACCTGCGCTGGATCACAGCCACAAGTGAATCATATTTCTGGCACTCTCATATCTCGCAACGAGTCACCTCCCTCGAACCTGTCTGCTACGTTAAAATAACAACCTGGTTTTAGTTGGTCCGTACGCACCTTGCAACTACTCCTATTTCTACAGCTTTACACATGTGATCATTTCATATTAAGTGGGAACTGAGCAGAAGTCGGAGAAAACCATATCCACCACCTTCTGCAACCCATGTAGAAATAGAGCGACCTGACTTAGTGTGACAGGAGCGTGTTTTGACCATTCAGTGGAAATGCGTGCAATTTGGTACATCTCAAAACTACATACAAGAACTACAGATCTGCGTCCATTCAAATCTATCAGCCCCAACATGCTACCATCATTAATCTCTACCCCCCAACAGAGAAAAATTAACAACTATAAAAGTTCCACTAACTGCTTCCGACAGAAAAGTCACCTAGACACCGATGCTGGTGCAATGATGCATAGCTGCTGTGAGATCCAGTGTGGACAAAGAGATTTCGTAATGCCCCCCAGAATAGCATTCCTAATGGGTCACCCTGTCCGTCATCGAATTTACCTGTCAAAATGCTGCTGCTGTCTATGTGGGATGATCCTATTAAATGTACAGCTTTTGATCCATTGCTGGGGACAGTTTAAGGTTTCATCACCTGTAATGTAGGATGAAGACCATATCCCACAGACTATACTGTAAGTCACAAGAGACGCTCCCTGTAACCCTTTGCCGTTGTTTGAAACGTTGTTTTCTAACACACTTTTGTACACTGCCAAACATTTTCTTTTTCTGTCATGACATCAAGACCTGTGTCAGGTTCTAGACTGACATGAAGACGGTGTGATCCACGGCCTCTCGCAGGAAACTGGACATCGCACAGTGTAAAACATGTTGTTACGATGGCTATCATAACATGCCAACACTGGACGATTTTAAATAAAAGACAGTTATAACATAAGGAAACTAGAAGAGTTTGGCTGCATTGTGGAGAGTTTCCAAATTGATGTCCAAAAGTGGTTGACGACCTCTACATTTAAATTCGTCTGTCACAGTGACGGAATAGATGATGGCTCAGCGTTCCCTTTCGACTGATTCCTCATCACTCATGTATGCTATCACTGTTTCGGTGCTAGGAACCCCCAGAAGTTGTCACCCATCCACAAAACTCATTCCCCAACTGAAACAAGTGCTGTCAGTCAATCATTATGTGATAACAAACAGCGTGCCAATGCACGGATAGGATAAAAAAGAAACCGCCGATGTACTGCAATAATAAGCATCACAGTTGATAGCGCGAACAATTTTAGCAATTTTACTGTAATTTCAACACCAGCCAATGATATGACAGCATGTTTCCCCAATTTCAGTATCATGGCTAAACCTCCCCTTCTATATTTTGCGAGCATCATTGCGAATGCAGATAGATGAGTGGGCAGTACGTCCAATTCGTGTTAATTCTCGAACACATAAATCATCGAAGTATACCAGACAGCGCTCTACATATTTCTAACACCTGGAGCACAGTGCATAATTTACGATCTGTCTCTCTGGGTATGAGAGTCACAGAACATTCTCGCTGTCTTAGGGTAAAATTAGAGAGTGAAAGACCCTTATCACATTGTCATTGACCAACCAGCCCTGCAGCACCGTTACCGAATTAATCTGCAACCGATCAAAAGTATACCGCTGCACTCCACGTCTCGTGAATGAATAGAGTTGCCTAAATCCTCACACACCCAAGTACACGAGATTAGTCGAGACGCGCCCATGTCGAGGAGCTTAACACTCCTTATTGATGTATAGTAACTGATTTCAAAGTGTCGTGATGTAATAGCCGATGGTTAAGAAGAACAAGAAATGAATGATTTTTAGGTTCAAATGGTTCAAATGGTTCTGAGCACTATGGGACTTAACATCTGAGGTCATCAGTCCCATAGAACTTAGAACTACTTAAACCTAACATCACACTACTTAAACCTAACATCACACAAATCCATGCCTGAGACAGGATTCGAACCTGCGACCGTAGCAGTCACGCGGTTCCAGACTGAAGCGCCTAGAAGCGTTGGGCCAACGCGGCCGGCTGATTTTTAGGGACGATGGATCATCAGACAGATGGAGTTCGACGCATTTTTATGTAAATCAAGCAAAATATCAACTCTGAAGTATTGTTCTGGAATCTAGGATCGGTACCTGGAAGGTATTGGTAAGAGAGAACATAAAAACACGCACTCCTAAGGCTACCATTTTCTGCACTTAAAACGGGCTATAATGTTAGATCGCTTGCGTTTCCAAACTATCAGTCGTATGGAATGTAGCGCTGTTAATTTTCCAGTCTAAGAAATATATTTCAAGCGCAGGACATACATCCTTCTTCCCGGTTTTTTTACGATAAACTATGTTATCGAGCTGTATAACGAATAAACTACTTACTGAAACAATGGCTCTGTGTGATACGAGTACAATACAGCTTTCCGGAGAAGTATAGCGCCTATTGTTCACATCCGTTCACATTTCGGAAATTATACTATACCTACATCAGCCCTATAAAAAAATGATTGTTAGTGACGGCGAATACCTCTTACAAGGAAACGGATAAACTCATAGCAGCAGCGTCCGACATACGAAAATTACAAGTCATTCCGTCACTAACTCTGTAAACAGCATACCTGTCAGGCAAATGTGTACACGAGGATTGCATTGCCTCACGAGCAGCTATCGCTAACTTAGTTATGACGCTGAAGTCTCAGTTTTACACCCAAGATGCGACAGGGGAGATGGAGTACATAAAATAAATCAAAGTTCGTTTAGAGGTATGTGCCACGTTTCATGACACATGAAATGGAAGTCCTCTGATGACCGACATGTTTACCGTTAACGATCGTAAGTAGGCATTGCTTTAAACCAGATACAGAACACGTGGTGGTATACGACTAGAACGCGGGCCATGTCACGCGACTGATGCAACCTGACAGAACAGTGGAAAAATTGACCTCTAGCCACTTCTCCTTCTCTAGAATGTATCATCAGTCAACCATTAAATCGCACCTTGTTACAGCTCCATCTCAATCGATCACCCCCTCCACTCTTTGTTATCCTTTAACGCAGATGCAAGTAAGTTTAGAGGAGGATGGTTCTCTGTCTTCCTGAAAAGCATCAAATAGTAGTCAACTCCCGTGTATCACTGGTACCTCAATACAGATGCAGTACAATGCTGCCTCAACGGAGAAAAACTGACGGCCTCCCTGATTCCCTTCGTTTTGATGCCGACGTTTTCTCGGATTCCTCTTGCTGCCGCATACTTGTTTCCATGTACAAATTGTTTAGCTCGAACCAGAAGATACGCAAGTACTTCCTCAATTTCTCCGCATTTCGATGCATATTCAGTCAATTTATTCCTATTCCCTCGTCATTTTTCGCAATTCTATCGATGTTATGTCAGATCTATCCATGCGATCATGGCATAACCTCTCGCTCTGTGTTCTAAAATTGTTTGTAAATGTAGCACAGCTGCCAACACCAAGCCCAAATGCACTGATCAGGAGGTGTAATACAGCACTGTACTCGATGGTATCCAGTCACCTCCACATTTGGAGAGCGTTTGCTCTATTTTCTCTATGTCTATGTATATGCATGCCTCATGGAAGGCTCCCAGGACCGCAGTAGACCTGAGTAAGCATTCGAATGTGGATCCGCTGCGCGTTATATCCGGAGCGATATTGATATGCGGATCCACAATATGCCACCCATGGGATAGGGTTTGAAGGTGGATTCGCCACGCGCAGTGTACGAAGCGGTGTTGGGATGCAGATCCACAATATACTACATCCGAGTTAGCGTTCGAGTGTGGATCTGCCACGGGCAATATATCCGGACCGATGTTCGGAGGCGGATCCACCACAAGTCACATCTGCGATAGGGATCGCAGGTGGACCAACCACGCGTTACGTCCGGACACGTATTCTATGTTCGAAGTTTGGTCCACCAGCGGAGGGGACTGGGTCCTGGGGGCGTATCTTCTTCCCCATTTTGTTTTAAGTGGTAATATCAATAAACAAATATAGAGAACATATCAATAACAACTAAAATATACTTGAATCCATTATTGTCACGTCAATATTCTCTCATACCTAAGCCTTTAATCATAACATGCTGACAAGTGTATGTTTTTCATGCTGGTTTGTGCTGTTCTTGAACTATTTTCTTCGTATTCATTTGATTATATTTCTCTCTCTAAGCTCTGAAATTATTGAGACAACCTATTCGAATGAGTGGTATAGCCCACAGCAGCTCATGCCATGAGCAGTCGTAGTTGATGTGTTATCTCATTGTAGTCGTCGTGTATATACAATGAGGAGGCTGATTACAGAATGTCAATACCGTTACCGCTGCTATACCGACTGTCTAATAACAATAGTGTTATAATGTCTCTGTATTTCGCACTGCATTGGTTTCCTGCTTTCCTGTGTACACCAGTCAATTGTAGTATTATACCACACATCTCCAGATCTTTGGGTGAAAATTTAACTGTTTTAGGGGTTTTTAGAAAATGAGGTTCAGTAGACCTGGTGTTCTTTGAAATTCCTTTGCCCTGTCTGTGTTGTTTTTTCATTTAAAATTATAGGCTGCATGCCCAACATGTCTGGATTTTCACCACTTACACCAAATGCTTTCTCTATTCTAGCCGACGCTGTGATGGCTAATGAAATTGGCAATAACATGATCGTCATCGTCGTGTAGTTTCACTGGGAGATGATCGATAGGTTCAGTATCTGGTTTAAATGTTTCTCGTAGTGTCTGCTTTCGATCCAAATGTCCTAACCTTAGCAACCGTAACTTCTCTCGAAAGGCGTTCCATGTTGCGATGACTTTATGGTTAGTTGACATCTTGCTATACAGGGTGAGCCACTAACTATTGCCACGTAGAATAACTCCGAAAGTATGGCAGTAGCTAAAAAGTTTGCGGGACAAATGTTGCATGGGCCATAATATGACGTTGGTTTTTTATTGCTAGGTGGGGTCGCGTCAAAGATATGAAGGTCAACTTCGTTTTTTAAAATGGGATACTGTAGTTTGGTACTTGTTTTCTGATAGCGGCTATCGAGACGAATCGAATGATGTGCAATAGTAAGGTCTTTGAAGGTCAAGGAAGGTAAAAAATGTGGCATGAACGTCCATTTACAGAAGGTGTTCAAAGTGAAGACTATTGGTATCAATGCAGTGTTGCAATCTTCTTATCATGGATTAAGTGGTTGTTCCTTATCACTTCGGCACTTATCGAAGCACATGCTCTGACAATTCTCTCTCGTATATAGTGCAAATAGTAAATATTCGCCGAATGCGGCGCATCCATCTAACGTGCCATTGACGTGTAAACACCATTTGACGGTTTCGCAATACAACACTAATAGTAACGGTAAGACCAGTATCGTCGAATCAAGCGAATGTGAATGATGTATTCCTTCGTAGAATAAGAAATTCAGTGAGAACCAGAGACTTATACGCTGAAAGATATCCTCAATATACCCACCCTACACATCGTACATTTAGATATGTGTGTGATAAATTGAGAACAATTGGATCTTTAACGCACATTGAAACATATCCGGCAAAGGAAAGTTACTAACGAGGAAACTGAAATTGGTTCTCTTTCCACTCTGGTTAGAGATCCTTGTGTTAGTTCGCGTCAAATTGCAAGGGAATGTGGCATGAGTCAGAGTAGTGTTGTTCGTGTTCTGCATCGCCATAAATATCATCCCTATATATCAGTCTCCACCAAGAATTAACTGGTACGGATTGTATGCGTTGCACTGAATTCTGCCGATGGGCTCAACTTCAGAGAGTTGACACATTTATTAATTTGATTTTATTTACTGCCGAGGCTACATTCATGAGCCATGGAAATGTTAATTTGCATAACATGCAGTTTTGAGCAACTGAAAATCCATGTTGGCTGCGGAAAATTAGCCTTGATGACAGCTTCAACTCTCGCAGGCATACGCTCAATCAGGTGTTGGAAGGTTTCTGGGGGAATGGCAGCACATTCTTCACAGAGTGGTGCACTGTGGAGAGGTATCGATGTTGGCCGGTAAGGCCTGGCACGAAGTCGGCGTTCCAAAACATCCCAAATCTGTTCTATAGGATTCAGGTGAGGACTCTGTTCAGGACATTCCATTACAGGGATGCTACTGTCATGTAACCACTCCGCCACAGGCCGTGCATTATGAAGAGGTGCTCGATAGTGTTGAAAGATGTAAGCGCCATCCCCAAATTGTTCTTCAACAGTGGGAAGCAAGAAGGTGCTTAAAACATCAATATAGGCCTGTTTTGTGATAATGACATGCAAAACAACAAGGGGTGCAAGCACCCTGCATGAAAAACACTACACCGTAACACCACCGCCTCCGAATTTTACTGTTGGCGCACTACACACGCTGGTAGATGACGTTCACCGGGCATTCGCCATACCCACACCCTGCCATTGGATTGCCACATTGTGTACCGCGATTCGTCACTCCACACAATGTTTTTCCGCTATTCATTGTTTACGCTCCTTACACCAAGCGAGGAGTCATTTGGCGCGTACCGGTGTGATGTGCGGCTTATGAACAGCCGCTCGACCATGAAATCCAAGTTTTCTTACCTGCCGCCTGTTATAGTACTTGCAGTGTATCCTGATGCAGTCCGGAATTTCTGTGTGATGGTCTGGATAGATGTCTGCCTATTACACATTACGACCCCCTTCAGCTCTTGGCGGTCTTTGTCAGTCAACAGACGAGCTCGAGCTGTACGGTATTTTGCTGTAAGTGCCCGTTCACGTTTCCACTTCACCATAGCATCGGATACAGTGGACCTGCGGATGTTTAGGAGTGTGGAAATCTCGCGTATAGACGTATGCCCCAAGTGGCACCCAATCGCCTGACCACGTTCGAAGTCCGTGAGTTCCGCGGAGCGCTCCATTATGTTTTCACGATGTCTAATGACTACTGAGGTCACTGATATGGAGTACTTGGCAGTAGGTGGCAGCACAATACACGTAATATGAAAAATATGTGTTGTTGAGGGTTGAGGGTGTCCGGATACTTTTGATCACATAGTGTATATTCACCTAGCGAGACTGCACTAAACCTGCTCGGGCCAGCAATCGCTGTCGGCTGACACACTGCCAGATGTCTCGAGTATCACCATGCACACAGAATTATTTCGTCTGGTGAGCGGACCAGAAGTCACGCTAATCCTTGAACAAAGTATCTGATGGTGGCAACACTTTAGTAGTGACTTGAGAACATTTGTCTTGCTGCAGTTGGACGGTCCCAAAATTATGATGTTATCAGGAAGAAGTATCCCATTCTTCTTCTTCTTCTTCTTCTGCTTCTGCTTCTTCTGGTCATCTTTCATACCTTCACAGGATCAGTCACTTACAACGAAGTCCTGATGCTTCGCCTACCCTGCCATGGTATCGACGGCTTCAGTTTTTGGTGTGCAATGGGCTTTTTTTTTAGAAAAAATGAAAAAATGAATGTTCGTGATAACTATATGTGCATCCACTATAGCGCAATCATATTACTGACTGAGCTACAATGGCTACACATTACACTATACAATGATACGGTAATTAAATAAAAAGAAAACAGAAATTTGCATGTATTTTTCTCAAACTAATAGACGTTACCTTAGCTTCTTCTTTAGACACACTATTGACACACTGTTCTAAATCATCTGGAAGCACAATATATGTACAGATATAGTTCACAATGTCTTTAAAAAAACATGGCAGCCCACAGTTCAGTCTATCTAGCACAAGGGATAGCACCAACCGTAGGATGAGCAAGTTTGTAATGATGGAGTGTTCCTGGTCTCTGTGACTGAGCGGTTCTAGGCGCTTCAGTCCGGAACCGCACTGCGGCTACGGTCGCAGATTCGAATCCTGCTTCGGGCATGTCTATGTGTGATGTCCTTGGGTTAGTTAGGTTTAATTAGTTCTAAGTCTAGGGGACTGATGACCTCAGATGTTAAGTCCCATTGTGCTTAGAACCATTTGAACCATTTTGATGGAGTTTGCAGGTAAACAAATCGACCTACAGATCTCACCATGAGTGTCACGCTGTCATACAATGATTTTATAGATAGCGTCAGGCGAGAACAGTAAACGTCCGGAGATGGAGATCACTTGGAGGTCAACTGTTGGTTGATCTAGTGTTCTGCATGACACAGTTCATCCCATTCCAACTCCGTAAACTACATCTTAACACTTCTCAATGTATTTTCAATCTTCAACGCAACACATTAGTCACTGTCCATTGACGCTTCTATATCAATATTTAAGCGCACTGAATCGCTAGCTATTAAATTATAAGTTGAAGTGAAAAGCAGTAGAGCACTGGGAGGAATCGGCTGCTTCTCATCCACCACAGCAATACTCTGTCCTTGCAGTAACACTGTAATCTTCTGGGAAGGTGCATGTGTCAAAGACAAGTACTGACCTGCACTGTGTGGTGTAGGACCCCCCGCACAGTTCTTCTGAGAGGTGGAGACTTGCTGGGTGCTTTTCTAACACAAATCAGTGAACAGGATGGATAAATGCAGCTCGTTGTCCTGTTCCAACATGGTGGCCAGGTGCGCTACAGGATCCCACAGTGCTCCTACCGCTGCTGGTCCTGACAGGCCAGAATTCACTGCAGCTCTGGACAAGCTGATGGTAGCTGCTGCTGCTGTCCAGACACGCTTGCTGCCAGTCTGGCCACTCCAGAGAATGCTGAACATAGAAGAAGAAATAATAAGCGTCCACAGACAGTGACATGGAGATGAACAAAGAAATGGAACTTGAGAAAGAAGAGGAGTAGCCACAACATCCAGTTATAGTAACAATGACATGTAATGAGTTCTTAGTCTTATGCTTTTTCTCCAATGGAGAGGCAGATGACGATCTCTGGTGCTGTTGATGCTTCATGGTTCTTCGTCCAGATACTGACTGTGACTGAGACCAGTGAGCTACTGCAGTGGCCTTATATCCTCTACATCATTATCACGTGACCTGATATCAATTATTCAATCAATTTATTGACTTCAGTATCATTTGTAGATCGAGTCCCAGTCAGGCATTTGCCTTGGAAGCAGTTCTTACACGATCTAGTAACCTGCAAGGAAAACTAGGAGATTTTGCAGGTAAATGCTATTTTGTTTGACAGTCCAGCTGTGACCGACGATGCATGTGGGCCCAGCAGAGGCATGCGACAGGAAGTAGCCACTTGAGAGAGAGAGAGGAGGGGGGGGGGGGGATAGATGTGTTTCAGCAGGAATTTCTGAAGTACCAACATTAAAGTGTTGCCACCATCAGATGCTTTGCTCAAGGATTAGCGTGACTTCTGGTCCGCTCACCAGACGAATTAATTCTGTGTGTATGGTGATACTCGAGGCATATGGCAGTGTGTCAGCCGACAGCGATTGCTGGCTCGAGCAGGTTTCGTGCAGTCTCTCGCCCAACCTGTGCACGCGGGAATACACAAAGCTGTCGGCATGGCTACTCTGCTGTCGGTGCGAAAAAGCGATCAAAAAATTTTAAACCGTGTAATTATGTGCGGTGAGTTACATTAACGTCGATTTAGTGATAGTATTCCGTGCAGAATCGGAAAAAAGCGTTCTATTTAACTACTTCTTTTCAATGTATTTTACGAGACTTGCATCTTACGAAACAGTAGAGAATGATGATCTTTTCCCACCAAATAAAAGAGAGATCCCGCATCTGTGAACTGAATTTCGTAAATAAACAGTATATCCTTTCTATGACATTGACATTGATTTGAATTTCGTGTAGTGAAATCTGTCCACTCTAGCACACATTGAGTCCTTTTCTCCCAATTTCTAGATGGGGAAGGGGAAGGGGAGTGGGGGTTAGGAGGGGAGATCTAGGGGATTTCTGAAAGTCGGAGAAATTTACAACAGGGCAGAGTGAGAGGAGAGTGAGGGGGAGGGGTGGGGTATCTGAAATGGACAGATTATCGCCAGGGGGTCATACCTCAACCCTCAGGAGGTTATAAATCAATTGAGAGAACAATACGTTAAGGGGAGGGGCTCATAAATCAATCATATACACAAACTACAATAACAAAATGTGCTGATCCCTGCTTTATCCCCATACTATTGTTTTGTACCCAATTTACAAAACAGATTCTAGTGTAATGTAAAGCCATATACAGCACTTAGTTTTCTTGACTAACGTTATATGTACCTGGAATCATTTAGTCAAATAAGGCTGACAAGCATTTGATTTACACGACTATGGTTTTACTTTACAACTTGAATAATACTGGTTCGATCCCTGGCAGTATAACTACTGCTCCCTGTGAAAACATAATCTTTCTGGTGATGAAATATAATCTGATTCCTTTCCATGAAAAAAACGATCACAGTTAGAATTTAATTACTATCATAGGAGTAACATTATTGGGAACTTAATCACACAGTACTAACCGATAGTGTTGTAACAACACCATGGATGACCCAAAAAACACTCAGCATCACCTTGCCCGAAGATGATTAGGTCTTTATCTTTTTGGCAGTAGTGAATCCACCGTTTAAAGTGCTTGTGTTTCTCCTTTCCTTTAGGGTCATAGCAATACATCCAGCAAACGTCCAAGGTGATTAGGTGGCTCAAGAAGTTATCTAGACTGTCCTGAGACTGCTATACAACTCATGCGCTGCTGCCTCCATTTGGCCAGATTTTTCAGTGGTTATGTGTACCATGACTGAATCTCACTTGCTCCGTATTACACTGATTGTGATTCACTGGTCTTTGAACACCAGGACCCTCACTTATCTGATGATCTCCAGTTGTTCACAGAGAGATATTATGAACTTCGTTCCTCGTCTGTCATACTGGACTGCACTAGAAACGTCTAAGGCACCTAATCACATTGTCATAGATTGGTTCATGTTACCATCCACTTCCACTTACTCATAATAGACTGTTTAGAGTTCTTGGTGAATGTTGTTTTATGGGCATGAGTCCATGATACAAGGCACACAAATTTGCCTCGGATCATGATCTAATGTCCATAACACTAAATTTTCGCAAAGATGTAATGCCAGGTCAGGAAACTTGTAGTGTTGCTGTGTTGTTCCCCTTCAAATGTAGAAGATGAATATTACCATACAGTATGCCTCTGAGGCCATTGAGGCCTTTCGGGATGATGCTATTACTAGAATTATAAATCTGATCAATACAATTTTGGGCTGAAGATCTGTTATGGGCCTTAACAGGTTCCTTACGAAAGAAAAACATAGTCAATAAATGTAAAGATTATAGAACTATTACTTTTAAATGCTATGTTATCACTGCTCTGACCAGAATAGTGCCGACAAGAATAGAAAGGAAAACAGAGGAGAATACAGGAGAAGATCAAATCGGAATTAGATCAGGAAAAGGGACCAGAGGTGTTGAGAGATGGCAGGGCACTCTCACTTTTGATACTGTGTCATGCTGCTTAATGTTCATAGGGAAGGTGTTCTTTATTACTTGGTTTCTACATTTGATACGATCTGACTTTATTCATATGATGAAATGGTTAGCGGTAGTTATCACTCTTGCTTTTGTGCTCTAGAGAAGGCATAATGGTAGGTTCTACCTGTGATCGAAGGAAGAGAGATCCGAGTTAACTGACAGCAGTAAAAGCATACGGCGACTGAGAGTCGACGGGAGCTTTTTTCTGCAGAACGTGGGCAAAAAAGTTTGCCGACAGCGAAGTCCCCTGGTCTCATTGTGCAGACACAGGGGGTGCTGCAGGTCAGTCGGCAAACTCGTCCAAGGTAGGTTGACTGGGGCTGAGGAGTCACTGCATCTCTGACCTGCGCATTGTATGACCTGATGGCGAGCAATAAAGCAGAATACGGGCCCTTGTTAGGTAGAAAGCGGATGAGACAGATGAGAGTTTTTGCGAATTCAGTGGGATGGGGCAGTGGGGATCCAGACTCTGCTACAAAACATATTTGAGAATGTTCGAGGCTTTTAGCGAGCTTATGGCCGATCTTTAGAGGGTTCGAAATGGATGCAACAGGTGAAAGCGATTTTTCTTATGGAGGGCTATGGTTTCATCCAAGTCATGCTTTTAGTACAGACAGGGTGTAAACACGTGGGAAAGAGGGTGTGAATCTTTCTTCCTTTGCTCCCAACTATTTTTTAAAATCGCTGGTTGGTCAAATGTGTGAGTGCAGAGCAGGGAGGCTGTCTCCAAGCTTCGAATGCTTGTAGCTCGTGATTGGCTTGTGCTGAAGTGGGTGTGGTCTAGGAATGAAAAAATCCTATGCTGCCGAGCCACGGTGGAAAGCTGTAGAGAATAGAGAAGTTTACTCTTGTACTAGCGCTATGCTAGTAAAGAATGGCAGGTCTTTACCTAGACGTGGAGACTTGTGTCCTTTGCTAGTGTACCACTTAGAGCCTGTGTCAGTTACCATCTGAACCGGTAATGGTACTGATTCTTGCATCACGCACACAACGAGTTGTGCGTGGGTGTAGTTATTTGTTTTGAGTCGGCCGTCTAAATGTTTGATATACTCCGTCACGCATAGTCGTGTCACTGAGTCACGTTGCTTTGGCAGACCAGCAAACGTCTTTACCTAGACGTTGAGACTTGTGTCCTTTGCTAGTGTGCCACTTAGAGCCTGTGCCAGTTACCATCTGAACCGGCAATGGTACTGATTCTTGCATCACGCACACAACGAGTTGTGCGTGGGTGTAGTTATTTGTTTTGAGTCGGCCGTCTAAATGTTTGACATACTCCGTCACGCATAGTCGTGTCACTGAGTCACGTTGCTTTGGCAGACCAGCAAACGTCTTTACCTAGACGTTGAGACTTGTGTCCTTTGCTAGTGTGCCACTTAGAGCCTGTGCCAGTTACCATCTGAACCGGCAATGGTACTGATTCTTGCATCACGCACACAACGAGTTGTGCTTGGGTGTAGTTATTTGTTTTGAGTCGGCCGTCTAAATGTTTGACATACTCCGTCACGCATAGTCGTGTCACTGAGTCACGTTGCTTTGGCAGACCAGCAAACGTCTTTACCTAGACGTTGAGACTTGTGTCCTTTGCTAGTGTGCCACTTAGAGCCTGTGCCAGTTACCATCTGAACCGGCAATGGTACTGATTCTTGCATCACGCACACAACGAGTTGTGCGTGGGTGTAGTTATTTGTTTTGAGTCGGCCGTCTAAATGTTTGACATACTCCGTCACGCATAGTCGTGTCACTGAGTCACGTTGCTTTGGCAGACCAGCAAACGGGTCAACCTGCACACTGTAATCCACCGAAGTTTCGGAGGCTCTTAGGGAAGTATCTGTGTTCCGAATCAGCCGAACGCGATACCGTGTACTTTCATATTTCCGGGCGCGCGCCGTTAATACCGGATTGCCGCAGAACGCGACTGCAATCGGCAAGCACGTCGTGCAGAGCCGCCCTCGCCTGCAGAAGGGTGAAGTATTCGCTGCTACAGCGTAAGGCTCCAATATATGCTTCTCAGCACCCTGTTCTTTGGAACCAAATTTTTGTTTGTGCAATATTTCAGTATAGTTGCTTGATAGTAGCCTAGTTTTTGGACCATAGCCGGCCGGAGTGGCTGAGCAGTTCTAGGCGCTGCAGTATGGAACCGCGTGACCGCTACGGTCGCAGGTTCCAATACTGCCTCGGGCATGGTTGTGTGTGATGTCCTTAGGTTAGTTAAGTTCAAGTAGTTCTAAGTTCTAGGGGACTGATGACCTCAGCAGTCAAGCCCCATAGTGCTCAGTGCCATTTTTTCTTTTTGGACCATACCATAGATTAACTTTTATGAAATCAGATAAATCGATTAGTTGCGGTTAGTGTGCGTACGTTAAGCCCCAGTTGATCACTTTGTTAACAATAGACTGCATATTATTGAAAGCGATTGTCAGATAAAAATGTTTGTGGGTGATTTCTTTAGCCATCATTTGTCATTTGATGTTAAGAAAGAATAAATCAGTTGTGATGTAGACCACAACTCCTCCCAGTGTTCTGATTAGATTACCTTTGCCATTTTATTATAGTCATAGATTTTTCAAAAATCAAGGTTCAGTCATAATGAAATTGAGTATACTCATTAATATTCTTTTTTGATGTTTTGATTAATATGCAAGAATATTATTTTTATTCAAAATGTTAATATTCAGCGGCACCCTGTCAGTCAAATCCTTTTCTTTTACACACCAAGTAACAGCTTGAAATTGTTGACGACAACACTGGCAATTGGCAACCACTGCCAGAATTTTACAACTGGCAACCATTGCCAGAATCTTGCAATTGATAGTACGCAGAAGCTTGCAGTGTAACTGGATGTCTGAGGATGATGGCAGAGAGATTTTTGGAAGTGAATAGAGAAACGTATTTTTAGTTGCTTGGGAAAAAGAATTTGACAGAACTGACTGGTGTATGCTGTTGTAGATTCTAAAAGATACTCATACAGATCAGAAGGGTAGAAACTCTATATGAGACAGCAAATGATAGTACGAGTAGAAGAAGATGTGGCCCAAGAGTTGAGTATTGGAATAGGTATGAGACGGGATAGATGTATGTCACCAATACTTTTTTCAAAATTGGGTTTAACCGGTATAAGTGCAGTTATTTTGTATATGGTACCTTAAATATGTACAGATATTCTTTTATGTGGTGCCTTAAATATGTATACACATTAGTGTGATGGATGCCTATTCTCTGCACTGAATACTCTTCCCACAGACACATCACATAATTTACCACCTTATATTTTCTGCATGATCGTAACTGCACCACTAAGTGGACTATGCCTGTCAGTACAGGCTAACCATTTTGTGTCCAAGCATCCACTCTTCAGCATCTGACATGCTGCGCCGGGAAAAATATTAATGGCTCACTCTTGCCACTTGTACTTGTAGGTAGTAACCAGCTTAAAATGATAGTACTCCAAACAGCTTAAGTTACTAGTCTGTAAATTAAGTAAATACTGATGTAATGTTGTTAATAGCACTGTTCTCAGACGCCAACAAAGATATTGGCACTTAATAACTATTACATCCTGTATATGCTGAAAAGCTAATGAATAAGGTTCTAGAAAAATCAAAAGGACTTTTGTGGGACCAGAAGGAACAAAAACCATCAAGTACGCTGATGATATGACTTTGCTAGTAGAAACGGGGGAAGAGCTAGAGGTAAAGAAGGGTAAGGATTTCGTTATGAAAGTAAACGTTATGAAGACCGAAGTGAAGAGAATCGTAAAAGAAGACGACATGGTTAATATATTACTAGACGAAAGGTATTAGAACAGGTTCAGTCACCCAGTGTTCGGGAAACTTGATTATTTCCGGTGGAAGTGGTACAGAGCAAATGAGACGCAGAACCTAAATGGGGAAGAGAGCTGGGGAGAATGACTGGTTTGCTGATAGCCAGAAGCATCCCTATTACTGTTAGCAAGACGTTCGCCAATGGTTTATGTGGAGTGTGGTACTGTAGTACTGTAACTTGGACAGTACGTCAGAAAGAACAAAAATATTTAGGAAGTTTTGAAGAAAATGGAGAAAGTGAAATGGATCGATAGAATGAGAGGGTAGGATAGAAGAGGACCTTTATGAATGTGATACAGAAGAAGAAAACATCTTCGTTAGGGCACATTTTGCGTGGAAACTGTTGACGACAGAGATCCACGGAATCAAAAACAGATAAAGAGGGAGAAGAAGAAGAAGGTTTGGAGTGCTAACAGACATGAAGAGAAGAATAAGTTACGAGAAAATGAAGGAGAATGCTCAGAACAGAGAGATATGGAGGACGTTCGGTTGGCACCTGTATTACTGGGCCCCACAACGACGTGCTGCTACAGAGATGGGAAGACTATTTAAAAGAGCTATATGCAACTTTAATCCGTGGACAGTGTGGATGACGACGAGGAAGGACGAACAGTCATAACGGAAAGAGCAAAACGTGCACAGCTGCAATGAAAAGCGGTAAAGCAGTAGGTACAGATACAATACCAGGAGAAATGCTAACATATTTGAACCAAGAAGGGGTAAGAGAAACATTGAGGTTGTGTAACAAAATATATGACAGTGTTGAAAGGACAGTGTTGAAAGGCCAAAGGAATTTCTGATAGCAGTAATGATTTCAGCAGTAAAGAAACAAGGAACCAGTAAATGCAGTGAGCGCAGGAAAATTAGCCTCATTTCATATACAGCCAAAGTTATGTTAAGAAAGACTGGCAAACGTAATGGAGGAGAACCTGGCTGAAGAGCAACTAGGCTTTTGACGGATTACAGACACAGGAGATGCAATCGTACACTTGTGAACTTTGGCACAGAGGTTTATTGAAAAGGGACAAGACTTACATATGTGTTTTATAGACCTGGAAAAGGCCTTTGATAACGTGGCTTGGGATGAGCTTGCAACTGTAACGAGGGAAGAGAGAGCAGATTGGAAAACCAGACAACTTACAAACTCATTATGTTTCATTTAAATCATCTGTGAAAGTGAGAGGAGAAACGAAGTGGGTAGAACTAGGAAAAGGATTAAGACAAGACTGTTGTCTGTCTCCTACCTTTTTCAATCCATACTTACAAAATGTGATTGACCGCTGCCCATTACATGACAAGTGGATAAAAATTGGAGGAAGAAGAATATGTATTTGAGGTTTGCGGACGACATGGTCCTACTAGCAACAAGTGAGAAAGTATTACAGGATATAGTGGATACCATTGACACTAAAGGGAAGACTTATGGAATCGAAAATCAGTACAAATAAAACAAATGTAACGGCAGTAGGAGGAAATAAAAAGCTTAAGGTAATGCTGGATGGAAGAGTATTAGAATACCTGAGAAGTTTTAAGTACCTCGTAAGCGGGATAGAAACCGTTTGGAAGAAATGCACATAAATTAAAACCAGAACAGAAATGGCGGAAGAGGCATTTTATAAAAAAGTGGAGGATTATCTGCGACAGTATGCACAAAGATATAAGAAAAAGAATGGTAAAATGCTTTGTATGGAGTGTCCTCCTATATGGTGCTGAAGCGCACACAGTGATTGAGAGAGATAGGATGGAGGGTTTCGAAATATGGACATGGCGAAGGATGGGAAGAGTAAGTTTGATGGAGTGAAAAATGGAAAGGAGCCCAGAAGAGTGGGAGAGCAAAGCCAGTTACTGGATGTAACAAAAAGAAGGGAACGAAACTGGATTGGACATACATTAAGAATGAAGGAGGGGCCTGAAAAACAGTCTTCGAAGGGTATTTGGAAGGAAAGAGAGGAAGAGATATCAGGTCCTGGATGATGGACAGTAGCACCTACAGCGGCACCAAGAAGGAAGCATTGAAATGGTATGAAATTGAGACGCGAAAGACCTGCTAATATAGCAGAAAACAGACGATGATGATGATCGTATGGTACACAGGCATGGGGATTTTAGTGTGTAGCAGCACTACAGACATGCACCGGTAAACAAACAAATAATAATTACATAACTTCTTTATTTCTAAGTGGCAATTAAAACTTTTTGAATACCCATCGTACAGATTATATTACAAAACACGCAGAAACATATATAGTTGAATACCTGGAACGCCTTAAGGAGGCCTTCGTTCAGCAGAGTACGTCAAACGGTTAATGATCCATAATGATGTAACTCTGCAAGCTTTCGTGGCCCTTGTAATCGAAGGTAAAATCTACTAGGCTCTTAGGCAGCTTCACGTTTCTCTTTACATTCCTTCTACACAATCGAATAAATTTCTTGGTATTTCTTTTTCATCATCGGAGAAACCTGAAGGGAGAACTTAACGTCATTTGATTGTGAAGAAGAAATATGAAGAGGAACGTGACATCACCATAAGAATATACACTACTGGCCATTAAAATTGCTACACCACGAAGATGACGTGCTGCAGACGCGAAATTTAACCGACAGGAAGAAGATGTTGTGATATGCAAATGATTAGCTTTTCAGAGCATTCACACAAGGTAGGCGCCGGTGGCGACACGTACAACGTGCTGACATGAGGAAAGTTTCCAACCGATTTCTCATACACAAACAGCAGTTGCCTGGTGAAACGTTGTTGTGATGCCTCGTGTAAGGAGGAGAAATGCGTACCATCACGTTTCCGGCTTTGATACAGGTCGGATTGTAGCCTATCGCGATAGCGGTTTATCGTATCGCGACATTGCTGCTCGCGTTGGTCGAGATCCAATGACTATTAGCACAATATGGAATCGGTGGGTTCAGGAGGGTAATACGGAACGTCGTGCTGGACTCGTATCACTAGTAGTCGAGATGACAGCCATCCGCATGGCTGTAACGGATCGTGCAGCCACGTCTCGATCCCTTAGTCAACAGACGGGGACGTTTGCAAGACAACAACCGTCTGCACGAACAGTTCGACGACGTTTGCAGCAGGATGGACTATGAGCTCGGAGACCGTGTCTGAGGTTATCCCTGACGCTGCATCAGAGACAGGAGCGCCTGCGATGTTGTACTTAACGACGAACCTGGGTGCACGAATGGCAAAACGTCATTTTTTCGGATGAATCCAGGTTCTGTTTACAGTATCATGATGGTAGCATCCGTGTTTGGCGACATCGCGGTGAACGCACATTGGAAGCGTGTATTCGTCATCGCCATACTGGCATATCACCCGGTATGATGGAATGGGGTGTTATTGGTTAAAAGTCTCAGTCGCCTCTTGTTCGCATTGACGGCACTTTGAACAGTGGACGTTACATTTCAGATGTGTTACGACCCGTGGCTCCAACCTTCATTCGATCCCTGCAAAACCCTACATTTCAGCAGGATAATGCACGACCGCATGTTGCAGGTCCTGTACGGGCCTTTCTGGATACAGAAAATGTTCGACTGCTGCCCTGGCCAGCACAGTCTCCAGATCTCTCACCAACTGAAAACGTCTGGTCTATGGTGGCTGAGCAACTGGCTCGTCACAATACGCCAGTCACTACTCTTGATGAACCGTGGTATCGTGTTGAAGCTGCATGGGCAGCTGTACCTGTACACGCCATCCAAGCTCTGTTTGACTCAATGCCCAGGCGTATCAAGGCCAGAGGTGGTTGTTACATTGCATGAAAATGTCGGTTCTAGTATAATATATTTGTCCAATGAATACCTTTTATCATCTGCATTTCTACTTGGTGTAGCAATTTTAATGGCCAGTAGTGTATTATCTTCGGTAATGTAACGCCAGAAAAATATTTCCGTTGGCAATGGGATACCAGTGGTGTGGGGGAACATGCCGACTGTGAAGGAGCGTCGCACGCCTCTGAGGCGGGCTTCCTGTGCCGTGAGACAGTCGGCAGAGGAGTGACTGCGGCTGCGGCGCGGCGTGGGCGGATCCCCGGCCGTGCCGTGCTGATAGCGGCGTTGTCGCGGGAATAGGCTTTGCTTGTCGGCGAGGCGTGAGCGCCGCGGACCACACACCGGCTGACAGCCGCGACACGCGCCGCTCCGCTCCCTGGCTGTTGCGTGCGCTCCTCCCTCCCGCCTCACCGTGCTGCCGTCTCACGGTAGGCCAACTTGCTCCAAAACCTGGGAAGAATGGAAAATAGAATATTCACGGTAGGCCAACTTGCTCCAAAACCTAGGCAGAAAAGAAGAAAAATGATGCTCGTTCCGACCTTAGTCTCGCTAAATCTTTTGTAGATGGCACTGGTGCATGTTTGCCCAATGCTGCCGTGTCGTTACAGTCTGATGTCCGTCAGATATATGCCGTGACAGTTGACGGTAAACAGTGAATCGGGCAGTGACAAATTTTTCAAATACGGCTTGTGTGACCGGTTTAATATATGCCTAGTTGTCAGCACAAAATTAAGTGGACAGTCCTTGTGGAGGTATGACGTATTTAACCACTATAATAACTACTTCTTATTACTTTCGTCTTTCTTAAGTTTACTCTCAATCCATATTATGTACTCATTAGACGGCTCATTTCATTCAACACATCATGTAAGATTTATTCACTTCCAGTGGAGATAGAGCTATGTCATCAGATAATCTATTTATACCGCTAATAAGAATGACGAGGAACCGCCTTCTCACTCCGTCAGGTTACCATTCTTTTCTGGGGTCACTGACCGCATAAACAGAATTTTAAAGAATAATGGTATTCAGACATCTTTCTTTAGTCAAAACAAAATAAAAGACTTTTTCCGACGGAAAACGGATGCACCTGATTACCAACACAATGCAGGCGTCTATCAAGCGTCATGTAGCTGCGGCAAAGTATATATAGGTGAAACGGGAAGAACTGTTAAAGAACGCATTAAGGAACACGAACGGCACATGCGGCTAAAACAAAGTGCAAAGTTCTACGTTTCGACCCCGGGGTCGAAACGTAGAACATTTTAGAAGAAACATGACGCGGTCTAATAACCCAGAAGATTTTAACTTCAGTGGCAACGGCCACGAAAGCCTACAGACTTGCTTATACTTCATATCCTTTCACCCTGAATTTTATTTGGATTCTTGAACCTTTCTTTTAATTCCGTCATTGCTTCTTCTATGTATAGACTGAACAGTAGGGGTGAATGACTACAACCTTGTCTTACCCACTTTTTAATCCGAGCACTTTGTTGTTCTTCTTCCACTCTTATTTTCCCCTTTTGGTTCTTGCACATACTGTGCATTACCCGTCTCTCCCTATAGCTTACCCTTATTTTTCTCCTAGATGATTTTCTCCCAAAAAGACTTAAACTTGTAACTTTCGACTCTATTCTTTCCAGACCAAGTCCTTCACCCCAAACTGATACATTTACCCTTCCCCATTATGCCCAAAGTTTGTAACATCATCACGGTATTATCCTGTATAACCCTCTATATGGTGTTACAAGATTTTTGGAGGAGAAACATTTTTCTTTTATACTCGTTACTTTGCTGTTTGTCAGATACCGAACATTGAAACGCGTCTGTTGAAAGGGTCATGTAGCGACCTTTCATTAGTCCGGTAGCCCGTTTTCACTAGCATTTCTCTTTTTTTTTCCTTGTTTCTCTTTCCTCATAACTCTCATAGTGGTGTGATTGAATGAATGTGGTTGTGTGTCACGTTGCTAGACGGTGGCGTAGTCTGCTGCATAAAGTCTGCGATAGTCATACAGATTCAGCAGCAGTTGTACAGAATAGCCAACTCTCATAGTGGTCAAGTAGGCAAAGGGGTTTGCGCTACTTGTGAGAAATCCACCTGCGTTAGGTTGGTAGCGGAAATGGCATCTTTGGGTTTTCCGGGCCACGAGGAGCGTGGAAGAGGCTGGAGAAGAAAGCGGGAAGCAATCAGCCGCCGGTACGGGAAGCGTCCACAGCTGTGCTCCAGTCGAAGAAGGGTGAGTTAGACTGACCGCGTAGCGCGTTGTTACTTGGCGAAAGGAGAGGTGTTAGCTTTTGATCTCGCTTTTCACCTCTGAAAGATTGCTTTGCCTTGTCGTAGCAAGGAATGCAAAACTTTGGCAGATTTTTCTTTTAGAAAATTTCTATAGCAGACTTGGATCCGCCGGAAGAGCGCCACACAAATGTGTCGAAAGAAGTGAGCACTCGCTTCTGTATGAATGCCTGTTTGCCTTCACCTGTGCCTGTATAAGCTTTCATTTTTCTAAATATTAATAGCTTTGCCTTCTCGTAAGTCTTTCGTCCGTGGGGAGCCAACCACGTGGTAGAACATTAGAGTTTGTTGGGCTACCGTCATCACTAACTGTCCGATCTTATGTTTGTTTTAAAGGATGTTAACTGTTCGCGATTGTGTGATGTTATAGTGTTGCAACTTGGCCACGATACCTAGAAATTGCGTCTCCACAAACCACGTGGGCGCGCGGGTGTACTGCGAATCGGGTACCGCTTTACGAGTTATTGCGATCAGTTATCAGGCAACAGCAGCTGTATGAATGATTCACACCAATGATTTTAGGTGTAGATTATAACGGTGAATGTATCGATGCTTTTCTTTAATGTTTCAGGAATTAATGTTTTCAGGAATTGTGTACATGCCTCACATCCATATCTTAGGAATAAATGATTTTATCCACAATTTTCTCTTGTGTTCCGAGGTTACGTTTTTGCACCTAAGCCACTCACCTCATAGCTTTCCCGTTAGCACATCCAACGCGTTTCCTTACGCACAGCTCCAGTGATTAGTTTCCCCTATTATTTTAAAGCAAATGCTTTAGATTAAGTCTTATTTTCAAGTGTATTGCAGGGACACTATTCATGCATTTTCTGTTTTATTTTAAATGTTTGATTCTCGTGAACAGTGCACGGGCAATACTATTAATTACATCGCATCCCCTATGCATTTTTATTAGATTTTTGTCTGTGATCAAATTAATTTATTTTCCGACTCGGCCAAACCTTTGATTAGTTGAATGGTTAGAGTCGGTGGCGACCCTAATCTAACGTAATAACCCATAGAAACAGGTTACTTACACTCTTTCAAACGTCTTTCATGAAATTATCACTGTTAAATGGTTCAAATGGCTCTGAGCACTATGGGACTTAACAGCTGTGGTCATCAGTCCCCTAGAACTTAGAACTACTTAAACCTAACTAACCTAAGGACATCACACACATCCATGCCCGAGGCAGGATTCGAACCTGCGACCGTAGCAGTCGCGCGGTTCCGGTCTGCGCGCCTAGAACCGCTAGACCACCACGGCCGGCTATCACTGTTAATGATTATCTTGGCTTTTCTGCTACTTGCGTATCATGTAATAATACCTGGGATAAGAACTGTGTAAAGAATCGGTTATACTGTTTTATTTCCATTTTTATTTCATATCAGCATCCTAAGTTATTCCTTTTAACTCTGTGATGTATGAATTTGTGGTTAATTTTGAGTACATGTGCATTAGTCTGACTGACCAATAGCAAGTCGAACTTCTAAAAAGATCAGGACAATCTGACGTCTCCAGTCCCCAGTTCGTAGGGATTATTCGGATTTTCTTCGACTGGGGAATTTATCTTCTACTGACTTCGTTTTCCAGCTGTGGCGAGTGTTTTAGTTTTAATGTGTTTACAGGAGTAGCCATGTCCCGTCCTTCCGAGGACACTATCCTTTGCTGACAGAATAACGTCCAGAGAGTTTGTTAAGAAATTAGCCCCCGCACACAAACATGGTATTAAGATGATTTTTGCTTTGAAAATGATTGTTAAAATTCGAGAAAAGATTGCCTTTTGTTAATAAACGTTCATTTTCATGGAATATAGTTCGCTAGATTTTTTGTCTACGAACATTGCTCCATTCCTACCCACCTCCCTTGATTAGTGAGATTAGTTGTCCCCCTTGATAATTGTCATTGTAAATTATCAGTGAAATTCATTCCATGATCAGTCGCACTGAAGTAGTTCTGTCCAATTCCTATGCTTGTTGTAGATAATCTTTACGCGAAATATCGGTATGTCTTCTTACAGACTTCAGACGATATTGCGTTCGGTGGAACTCACCAATAGAGAGGCACAGCCTGCTCTTGATAAGAAGCACAGTATCTTCATAGAGTCTGTTAGATATGGCGAAAGATATATCCCGCGTTTTCAACAGTACTAAAACTCATAAGTAATCAGAATCAGAGGATCGATGGCATTAATGCGTAAGGTTAAATCTAACAGAAAGAACAATGAGTATCTTTTAACATCATTAAGTAAGTGTTCCTAGGTAATTGTTTCAACATTATTCTTACATTTTTGACTTTTAAAAAACAATGATGAACGACATTTTACCTTTTGATACTGTAACAATGGATATGTGTGATAAGCATTACAAATTGTTCTTATGTCGCACTTTTGCATAACTAAGACCGTTTTGCTGAAAGAATGATATAATTCTGTATGACTTTTGCGAACGAAAATAAGAAAGATAAATTGACTTTTTTATTAGTTTTCTTTGAAGCTTGCAATTCAACGAAGTAGAACCGTTGCTGAAATTATCTGTTTGACGGACTCCAGCGAAACTGAAATGCCTTGAATACGTGCATCTAAAATTTAAGAAGCTTGTAGCCTTCTTTTTAGTACCAGTAGGGTTTATATATTTTTGATTGATGTCGTAATCGGAAATGAATATATCGTTGTGAAACCTGTAAATGTTTACCAGGCTGGGGCTCGATCATAAAATGCTCTACCTATCGGACCTTCTCGGGAATGTCACAATGTGAGAGTGACTCTGCCCCATACTTTATTTTATAAACATTACTCACCTTCTTTTCAGCTACTGTGTCTTCTAGGAATGTTCATAAAGCGCAGTAACAAAAAGTTCGTGTACTTGAATGGAATTATTTGTGAAACGTTGTCAGCTAACAGTCAACCCATCATTAATCAAGCACTTATAGCGATAAGAGGTGCATAGGGAGCTTTCAACAAAATTACAAATCATAAGATTTTA
Organism: Schistocerca cancellata; assembly: GCF_023864275.1. Classification (NCBI taxonomy): domain Eukaryota; kingdom Metazoa; phylum Arthropoda; class Insecta; order Orthoptera; family Acrididae; genus Schistocerca; species Schistocerca cancellata. The sequence continues at coordinate 487,697,420 of NC_064628.1, forward strand.
TAGAAAGAGTGTAACACACTTAACTTAATACACTTTACTTTTACAGATAGAACGTTTTCATCGCCACGCCTGTAACGTGCAGGAAGTTATAACAAAAGAGGTCATCAGACTGATAGCCGTGAATAACCGCGTTACGTACCATATAACTACACCAGTGGCAGTTGTTAATAATTAATTCGATTGTTACGCTGTTCGACTTTGGACGTTTCATCCATTAATTGTGTACCGTGATTGACCTGTCTTAAAGCGCCCAGCGATATATCGATTACGTCGACTACTGAGATTGGCTCATTCATTCCGTGACTCGCAAGTGATTAATTATGACTAAGTGGACTGTTCGCTTAAACCGAATAGAGCTGAGAGATTAATTCGCTCTCTGTGGGAAAGAAAGACGACAAGCGTGAGGAGGGACAAATGAAATTCTGAGCTATGGACGCTACAAAATGAGAACACCTTATTAGAAATGCGCTCTTATATGGGCAACAGAAATTATAGTTCGTTGTTTTGCTGTAGGATGCTATTTCCTTCGACGTATGGACAAGAAAAGGAAGAAGACGAGAAAGAAACAACTACAGTTATTAGATGTCGCGCTGAGTGTATGTGAGGAAAGCGATTAAGTTTCATTGCTCTTCAATTACTTAGCAGTGAAAAAGTTATGTGAATGAGACTGCTGCAATGATGTGTGTAATGCAAGCAATTTACATTCTGCTTCTAGACTCCTCTCAACAGATGGCGCTCACGATGACACATCCAGCGCATTGTTTCTAACCACTGTGCTTCTTTCGTTGGGTGCTCAATACAAGTAAATTATATAATTTCTTCACGTATTTACGATATATGGAAGAATGACTGACTGACAAATTTATGATCATAATGACGATGGACGCTAAGATCTGTAATTGTTTCAACACAGCTGTGAACCTGTTGGCTACAGGACCTGATAATTTCATAAAACTACTTTGCGTTGTATATGCAGCAACTTTCGATTCCAGTTATCGGTAGTGGTAGATTGTAATTGTCAGTAATGAATTTTTGCTCCATTTCTTGGCAGTAATAAACCCAGTGGCAACAGTAGTAAAAAGTAATTGCGCTAAAGAATATGAAGAATAATTGAATTAATAAAGACTACACGGAATGGTCAGTCGTGTAATACAGTCGCGATTACTTTGAAAGGCGCTCAATGTTCGGTGATGAACATTGGTGATGGATCTGGCGAGGACAAAATGAAAACTACTGGCATTGGCAGTGTTAGACTGCGTTTTTTAGTGAAATAAGATTGTTGCAAAATAACTATCGCAAGCTTAATTAGCACAATATTTATTAGGAAAGTAGTTAGTTTCATTCACAAACCAAATGGTTCAAATGGTTCAAATGGCTCTGAGCACTATGGGACTTAACATCTGTGGTCATCAGTCCCCTAGAACTTAGAACTACTTAAACCTAACTAACCTAAGGACATCACACACATCCATGCCCGAGGCAGGATTCGAACCTGCGACCGTAGCAGTCACGCGGTTCCAGACTGAAGCGCCTAGAACCGCACGGCCACATCGGCCGGCTCATTCACAAACCATCAGCATTAACATTATACAGGGTGTTACAAAAAGGTACGGCCAAACTTTCAGGAAACATTCCTCACACACAAAGAAAGAAAATATGTTATGTGGACATGTGTCCGGAAACGCTTACTTTCCATGTTAGAGCTCATTTTATTACTTCCCTTCAAATCACATTAATCATGGAATGGAAACACACAGCAACAGAACGTACCAGCGTGACTTCAAACACTTTGTTACAGGAACTGTTCAAAATGTCCTCCGTTAGCGAGGATACATGCATCCACCCTCTGTCGCATGTAACCCCTGATGCGCTGATGCAGCCGTGGAGAATGGCGTATTGTATCACAGCCGTCCACAATACGAGCACGAACAGTCTCTACATTTGGCACCGGGGTTGCGTAGACAAGAGCTTTCAAATGCCCCCATAAATGAAAGTCAAGAGGGTTGAGGTCAGGAGAGCGTGGAGGTCATGGAATTGGTCCGCCTCTACCAATCCATCGGTCACCGAATCTGTTGAGAAGCGTACGAACACTTCGACTGAAATGTGCAGGAGCTCCATCGTGCATGAACCACATGTTGTGTCGTACTTGTAAAGGCACATGTTCTAGCAGCACAGGTAGAGTATCCCGTATGAAATCATGATAACGTGCTCCATTGAGCGTAGGTGGAAGAACATGGGGCCCAATCAAGACATCACCAACAATGCCTGCCCAAACGTTCACAGAAAATCTGTGTTGATGACGTGATTGCACAATTGCGTGCGGATTCTCGTCAGCCCACACATGTTGATTGTGAAAATTTACAATTTGATCACGTTGGAATGAAGCCTCATCCGTAAAGAGAACATTTGCACTGAAATGAGGATTGACACATTGTTGGATGAACCATTCGCAGAAGTGTACCCGTGGAGGCCAATCAGCTGCTGATAGTGCCTGCACACGCTGTACATTGTACGGAAACAACTGGTTCTCCCGTAGCAGTCTCTATACATGACGTGGTCAACGTTACCTTGTGCAGCAGCAACTTCTCTGACGCTGACATTAGGGTTATCGTCAGCTGCACGAAGGATTGCCTTTTCCATTGCAGGTGTCCTCGTCGTTCTAGGTCTTCCCCAGTCGCGAGTCATAGGCTGGAACGTTCCGTGCTCCCTAAGACGCCGATCAATTGTTTCTTCTTCCTGTCCGGACACCTTCGTTCTGGAAATCTGTCTCGATGCAAACGTACCGCGTCACGGCTATTGCCCCGTGCTAATCCATACATCAAATGGGCATCTGGCAATTCCGCATTTGTAAACATTGCACTGACTGCAAAACCACGTTCGTGATGAACACTAATCTGTTGATGCTACGTACTGATGTGCTTGATGCTAGTACTGTAGAGCAATGAGTCGCATGTCAACACAAGCATCGAACTCAACATTACCTTCCTTCAATTGGGCTAACTGGCGGTGAATCGAGGGAGTACAGTACATACTGACGAAACTAAAATGAGCTCTAACATGGAAATTAAGCGTTTCCGGACACATGTCCACATAACATCTTTTCTTTAGTTGTGTGCGAGGAATGTTTCCTGAAAGTTTGGCCGTACTTTTTTGTAACACCCTGTATATCGAAGTTAAACATAACCAGTCATTGATACTGTTAGAGTGTGTGTTAAAGTTCTGAAACAATATCCGAATAATACAAAATAACTTAATAAATTCCGAACAATCACCCAGTAATACGTATGTCATGATGTAAATACGCTTGTATCTTAGCAGTTCAAGTAGTTATTACTTTAGCAGCTGGAGAATCTTTGGCATGTGAACAACTGCATGAGAGAGTCTTAAATGTTCGTTCTTGTGCCCGTATACCAGAGAAACACATATTCGCACAGTATGTAAGTAAAGATAGCACTGAGATTATTCAGATAAAAAACACACATTATGGTGTCCATTATCATACATTACGCTGGGAAGGGATGTTGACGTTGGAGTATAGGCGGCTTGTTGCCAACGTACAAAAGCTACAGGACATGTCAGCACAACTCCGACAACATTCACAAAACTTTTCCTTTGTTGGGGATGCAGTGTTGATTTTTCCTACAATGAATAAATATTTCCATTTCTTCTAGTATATTTAGAGCTTAAAAGTATACGCTCTGTATAAAATTGCAATCATTTGATTCTTTCTTATATACAGTCCAGACATTAATGTGATCACTGCCTGTTTCGACGTGAACCTACAATCATCAGTCACAGACGGAAAGTGGCAGTACTAGCAGCAGACGGTATACAAAGTGAGTCGGAGGGACGCGAGAAACAGTGCAGTCGGTGAAGTAATGCTACAACTGAGCGAGATACCTTACGGTATGGTACTGTAGTGCCTGTGTTATTCTCAATTACGATGCGATGATTCTTCGGACATGGATGCATGTCCGAAGGAACAGACAGACACTGCGGCGATAACAAGAAATGTATTCGCAGTTCCGAATATGGACAACCATCAGCTGTACAGGGTGCATCAAAAAGAATCATCCGATTTCAAAAAAATCATAACTGTTATGTTATTTGAGATACGTGCGTGAACAACGTACTGTTAGAAAGAGCAAACTCTCGAGTTTTACATTTTTCCCGCTAGGTGGCAGCAGTGTGTGCCCACTTCAGTCCTAGTAAAAATGTCATGATAACAGAAAGCGTTTTATGTTCTACGTTTTGCGCACTGCGCGTCAGTAATAACTCTTCAGCGTGACTGTCGCACTGGGTATGGTGGGGATCCTCCTACAACACAGAGCATTAGACGATGGCAAATGGTTCAAATGACCCTGAGCACTATGGGACTTAACTTCTGAGGTCATCAGAACAACTTTGAACTACTTAAACCTAACTAACCTAAGAAAATCACACACATCGATGCCCGAGGTAGGATTCGAACCTGCGACCGTGTCGGTCGCGCGGTTCCAGACTGTAGCAACGAGAACAGCTCGGCCATTCTGGGCCGGCAGACAATGGCATGAACAATTTCGAGGAACAGGTTGTTTGTGTAAAGGCAAATCGCCGGGCCGTCCCCCGAGTGTCTTGACACAGGCGTCGAACGCATCCGCCATAGTTTCACAAGGAGTCCGCAGAAATCCGTTCGCCGTGCAGCTCGACAGCTCAACGTCCTCCCGGTGTCCGTCTGGCGTGCGTTGCGTGGACGTTTACACTAGAAACCATACAGAATTCGGCTACTGCAAGCTCTGGCATGATGGAGGATGACAGTTTTTCTTCCAAGCTTAGTGGTCTAGCGGTTCAGGCGCTCAGTCCGGAACCGCGCGACTGCTACAGTCGCAGGTTCGAATCCTGCCTCGGGCGTGGATGTGTGTGATGTCCTTAGGTTAGTTAGGTTTAAGTAGTTCTAAGTTCTAGGGGACTGATGACCACAGATGTTAAGTCCCATAGTGCTCAGAACCACTTCCAAGCTTAGTGATTAGTGACGAGGCAATACTTCATTTAAATAGAAAGGTTAGCCGTCATTTTGTGAGAATATGGGGTACGGAATAACCACCGTTCATCAAAAAGCAAATTACTCGTTGTATATGTTTATTAGTTTCAGAAATACAGACTTGCCAAATCAGATAATTCTTTTTGATACACTCTGTATAATTGGATGACGACAATGAAAATTTGCCTGGACCGGCACTCGAACTTCGGGATGCCACTTATCGCGAGTCGTCACATTACCATTTCTATACTGTTTTTAAATTTTTCTTACAAAAAAGGAGTGTCGGGGAAACCATGCAACAGGCACAAACATTATGTGTGACCATCATCAAAACAATTAAGATCAAACAGAATGCCCTGCAGGCGAAAAATAATTATGTGCAATTAGCATCAATAACAAACAAAACATAAATGCAATTAAAAAGGTCCTCCCGGCGAAACAAACAAAATGGCATCAGCATACAGCCAACTTGTGGGTAGATGCGCTCAGTATAGAAAGGCAATCAGGCATGTTCCAGGCACGTCTTTGAAAAGAAATTCCATTTTGTTGGTTCACTGGCCCGATTCCTCGTATTACTCAGTCAAATTGAAATCAACTGCTCTGTACATCCCAACTGTAAAGGGTGGGGGGGGGGGGGGGGAGGGTGGCGTCGAAAATGCACTACCCAAAAAGTTAGCAAAGTATTCATGGTATCAGCCCAGATCACGTAAGAAACATATTGACCGTCCTTATGGCGGAACAGGCAACCGTAAAAATAGTTTTCCCGTCGGTCAGCAGATGTCGCAGGCGACGCTACAATGCTAACTGACCTGTCCATGTCGCGGAATTGGCAACGCTGTATCTTCGGTGACTTGAATGACGCTGATTTGCTTTCGGTTAGAGCGCTGCGCGCGAAATGCATTCGTCACACTGCTGACTGTAGCTCATGATCGGCTATGGTTTCTCCCGAGTTTTCAATCTAAGAATGTAGATTAGCTCTTGCAATTCTACAAACCAAGTTTTTCTCACAATCATATGCGAAATGAAATAAATGAAAAGTAACACACAAACATTTCTCGCGAGTTACTGTTTAAATGCAGACTGTATTGCAGTCGCATAGGTTTTACGCTCGCCCTCCATGCCGTCTATTTCCTCTTTGCTATACAGCTCTTCTGATACGGATTATGGTGGTAAAGATGATCTCCACGTGCAGGTTAACACTAGAAAGTTTTCAAAATCCGCACTCTGTTATGATGGGAATTAAGGCTGGTCATATTTCAGTGACAGTCATTTCAAATTTAAATTCTTTTACTTTGCATGTAACTTATCGTAAATGGTATAAGAGTGGCACAAAACGATGAATTTTGGATTGTTGTTGAAAGGGGGCTACAAACGCGTTAATATACAAATGAAAGCGTGTTTTTCGAGCATATTTTGGCAGTGTCAACTTTGAAGAGCCGCAGACGCAAACCATAATTCCGTAAAAAATTTACTTTGTACAGTTTAAAGATAACCCGCAAATATTCGCAACAGACGTACGCTTTTATCTGCAACACAGTTATTACTGGGGATATCCGCACTCGCGCAGACCTGTAACTATAAGTAGTGTTGTTTTCGAGTGAAAGCTGTGTGAGGATTATTAGCCCACAGATAAAAAAAAATTAAAATAGGCAGCGTCGATAGTTTGCATGCTATGCTCGTTCTCTTCTATTCTCCTCCCTTGTGAACGCTTGTTCACAAGTGTAAACGAATGGCAGTGAACATTGGCGAATTATCTATGAATATTAGTTTGCAGCAGTGTAAACGAGGTTTCACACTCGTTCACTTCGTTCGCTCTAGTATATACCAGGATTGAGAGGGACCAATGACCTAGCAGTTAAACGACGGCTATTATTCGTTTATTTCACTGTTGCGATTTCCGCTCTAGAGCCATTTTCAAGTACCAAGGGAAAGGTCTTGTAAGGTAATGCTTCTTAAATTGTTTCCCAAATGGTACCACACTATGATTTGCATCTTGTTATCCATATATCATCTTGGTTTCAGTTTTCACATTGCACACAAAAATGCCTCTACAGCCAAAATTACGATAGTGAAGTGATTAAACAGTTTAAAAAAGTCCAAATCGCAGCAAAGATTTCATTTAAAAATTGTATGATATGATTATTGTACAGGAAGGGCTGCCACGTTATATCAGAATATAAGATCGACAAACTTTAGATAGGATTGAATGCTTAGGGCTCTTTATTAATTCTTACTCATAACTAATTTATTGATTTACCTGAATTTAAAATCCACTCCCGTAACCTTTCTTTATCTTTGACAGGAAATCTGAACATGTTTAGTTCAGGATTTGTCAGTCTACTCCTTCCACAGCTGATATACTCGCAGGCCCTCGGCATGACGACTCGATCCACTACCACCGGTATGTCAGAAACAGCTGTACTTCACAGACGCCAAATGGTGAAAAGCTTCACGCGTTCAGACGATGTTGCCACATATTTCACAGAACGGAGTGCCATCTAGTGATTGGTGCCACAAGTAAGGGTGTGACGTTGTTGCCGCCTGGTGGCCGTTCCCTGACAAGGGTTGCCTGCTGGAACAAGCGATCTTGCAGGAATGACCAAAAATCAGGAACACTCTTATCTCCTTTACGGAACATGTAAGAGATCGACAGGCCATTCATCCAGTTCACCATGTTGGTCTTCGTACATGGCAAATAAGTCTCATCTGGGAAAAGAAGTGTCTTAGGTGCAATGGAATGGGGAGCGTCATGCAATGGACGTTTGATTTTTCATAGTTTTAAATTGTGCAATTCGTCCAGCGCAGCGGGCAGGTAAAGAGGCGTTTAATGCAAGTGTGTCGAGGACGAAGTTCGGGATGGAAGTGGTTCAGTGACGTTTTGCTCGTGTTTTTCTTGCCATGACTTGGTCCACATATTCAGTTACCGTAAAACCAAACCAGAACGTTGATTTCGGTATCCTATCTAAAGTTTGTCGATCTTATATTCTGATATAACGTGGCAGCCCTTCCTGTACAATAATCATATCATACAATTTTTAAATGAAATCTTTGCTGCTATTTCGGTATACTCATATACGGAAGAGCCAAAGAAACTGGTACATCTGCTTAATATCGTTTAGGGCCCCTGCGAGCACGCAGAAGTGCCGCAACACGACGTGGCATGCACTCGACTAATACCTGAAGTAGTGCCATTACATGCTGGAAGGGACTGACACCACGAATCTAGCAGGGCTGTCCATAAATACGTAAGAGTACGAAGGAGTGGAGATCTATTCTGAACAGTACGTTGCAAGGCATCCCAGATTTGTTCAATAATGTTCATGTCTGGGTAGTTTGGTGGCCAGCGGATGTGTTTAAATTGTTCCTGGCGCCACTCTGTAGCAATTCTGGACATGTGTTTGTCACATTGTCCTGCTGGAATTGCCCATGTTCGTCGGACTGCACAACGGACACGAATGGATGCAGGTGATCAGACCGGATGCTTACGTACATGTCACCTGTTAGAATTTTATCTAGACGTATCAGGGGTCCCATATCATCCCAACTGCACAATCCCGACACCGTTACAGAACTTCCACCAGCTTGAAGAGTCCCCTGCGGAATTTCAGGCTACATGGATTTATGAGATCGTCTCCATACCAATCCACGTCCATCCGCTCGATACAATTTCAAACGTCGTACGACCAGGCAACATGTTTCCAGTCATCAATAGTCCAAAGTCGGTGCTGACGGGCTGAGGCGTGGCGTAAGGCGTTGTGTCGTGCAGTTATCAACGGTATGTGAGTGGGCCTTCGGATCAGAAAGCCCATGTCGATGATGTTTCGTTGAATGGTTCGCATACTGACACTTTTTGATGTCCCAGCATTGTAATCTGCAGCTATTTGCGGTGGGGTTGCGCTTCTGTCACGTTGAACGATTCTTTTCAGTTCTCATAGATCCCGTTCCTTTAGCGCTCGCAGCTATATCGAAGTTTGTGTTTTACCAGAGTCCCAATATTCACGGCACACTCGTGAAATAGTCGTACGGAAAAATTCCCACTTTCATCGCTACCTCGGAGAAGGCGTGTTCTATCGCTAGTGTTCCGGCTGTAGCATCACGTTCAAACCAACTTAAATCTTGATGACCTGCCGTTGCAGCAGCAGTAGCCGATGTAACAACTGCGCCAGGCACATGTTGTCTTATATAGGCTTTGCCGACTGCAATGCAATATTCTACCTGTTTTCATATCTCTCTATCTCATGCCTGTACCAGTTTCTTTGGCCCTTCAGTGTATATGACACCATTTTGATCCTGCAGCCGCTATAAATCAAGACAGAAAAGAATTAAAGACAATGGCTGCCAGTCGCTATTTATGTATACCAATGGAGGAAGCTGAAAATTTTTACCAGACCGGGATTCGAACCCAGCTTTCTTGCTTATTGGGCAGATGCACTGATCAATATGCCATCCGGACACAGTGGTCACCACACCCCCATGGACTACCCTAGAACGCTTCCTGCCCGACCCAAACTCTCAACTTGTACTGCACGTTACTGATGTAGTACTAATGCTCATTATCCTCATTATTCGTGACATCTCCCCGATTCCTGTAAAAGTTCGATCTTGGTGTGCTTATGCACTAACTGGATCATTCATCATCATAGCGTTAATTATACAGTATATATGTGGTGTCTGTAGTTTAAGACATATTAGGAAGAGCAGACACCACATACGTGTAAGAGCAAACACTGATATATACAGGGTGAGTCACCTAACGTTACCGCTGGATATATTTCGTAAACCACCTCAAATACTGACGAACCGATTCCACAGACCGAACGTGAGGAGAGGGGCTAGTATAATTGGTTAATACAAACCATACAAAAATGCATGGAACTATGTTTTTTAACACAAACCTACGTTTTTTAAAATGGAACCACGTTAGTTTTGTTAGAACATCAGAACATATAAACAAATAGGTAATCAGTGCCGTTTGTTGCATTGTAAAATGTTAATTACATCCGGAGATATTGTAACCTAATAATAAAAAAGTGTTAGCATGTGGACGTAATGTGCTGTTCCAGTCTCTTCTGTACCAAAGGTCCATCACCGTTCCCTTTGGATCCCTACGTAATTCGGTGCTCTCCGATACACGCGATCGAACAGCGGAGGAGTGGTACTCAAGCGTCAACTCTAGGTTACAATATCTCCGGATGTAATTAACATTTTACAATGCAACAAACGGCACTGATTACGTATTTGTTTATATGTTCAGATGTGCTAACAAAACTAACGGGGTTCCATTTAAAAAAACGTAGGTTTGTGTTAAAAACATACTTCCGTGCATTTTTTATGGTTTGTATTAACCAATTACACTAGCCCCTCTCCTCACGTTCGGTCTGTGGAATCGATTCGTCAGTTTTTGACGTGGTTTACGAAATATATCCAGCGGTAATGTTAGGTGACTCATCCTGTATAATCAAGGTGATGACGGCTAATGGTTCCTTTAGTGCAGATGCTTACCAAACTCAAAATATGATGGGAATCAGCGAGATGCCATGAGTAACGAGACTAATGAGCATTGGAACTACATGAGCAGTGCTTGGTATAAGCTGATAATTAGGGTCTGACGGGAGGTTGTAGTGACCACTGTGTGTAGTGAAACGTCCCCTTAGAACAATTTATACACGACTGTGCTTAACCTGACACACAATATTATTTAGCGCAACGCAATCTGACTTTCAAAAATCCCTACACCTACAAAAGAATGGCCCTTACTAACATTAACCTATACCTTTCACAAATCACTTACCTCACAAAAATCTTCGTTACTCGAACTACTGCAATACAGCGAGCGCCACTACTGCCAGCTAAATAAAAGATTCAAACTACTGAAGGCACTAACTACTGATAGGGATAGTTAGCAAATGAATGATTCTAATAGAGAACAAACACTGTATTTACCTTAATATCATCAAAAGTCATAATATATGTAATTTCAAAACTCCGCCATTTCCTTCCACACATCCACCACTGCTGGCGGCTCACCTCTAACTGCGCAACGCTACGCGCTGTTCACATCCAGCTGCCGCTGCCCAACACTACTATGGCAGACAACAATGCAAACTAGCCACAGACTGCACACAGCACAGCTAGTGATTTTCATATAGAGCGCTACGTAACGTTGCCAATAAGAAAACATAAACAGCCTATTTACAGAGCCCCCACGCTCCCCACAAAAAATTTTACATAATATTTTTGGGCAGTGGCCAATAATGATTTGAAAAAATTTTTCATAATTACAATAACAAAGATATCAAATGCACACACTTATTTATACAATGTTGGTCAAAAGCTAAAATTTTCTCACAGTCCATAAAGATAGTCCTGATCATTCAGCATAATAGTAATTACAGTTTTTGTTTTTCACAAAGTCTCATTAGTAAAAGAGAATGCACACGGAAGTAGTGGATTTCCATGCAGTCTTGAAGAAGTAGTGTTGCCCTTCCAACTGAAAGGCAGTGCTGACTCTTGACATGCTGACAGGTAATGGGCCACAATAGAGCAAACCCACAGCAGAGTCAGTCGAAGTTTTGAAGAATATAGGTAGGTAGGTCATCACAGAGCAGACCCACTGTAGTCATGGTAGAGGTGACGGTATTGGCGGGCCACCAGAGGTGCAGACCCACTGCAGTCCTCGTAGAAATATTGGTACTGGTGAGTCAGCAAAGGTGTAGACCCACTGTAGTCCTTGTAGAAATAATGGTATTGGTGGGTCATCAAAGGTGTAGACCCACTGTAGTCCTTGTAGAAATAATGGTATTAGTGGGTCATCAAGGTGTAGACCCACTGTAGTCCTAGTAGAGATGGCCAGCAGCCATCTGTTGTGACTGTGCGGGTGCACAATCACCATCGAAAAGTCTTGCAGAGAATATAGCAAGTCCATAATCACCACTTGTGCACTCACAAAGTTTTTTGGAATTGTCCTTAGAACCAGCAATGCTGTTATCCAGTCCCTTGCTGAATTAGTAACAGACATGCAAACACTAACAGTCCCAACTTCTCACATATTGTGCATTACTATGACCAACAGAAATATGTGCAGTGAAATAAATGCTTACAAGTTACTTAATTTGATGAACTGGTGTCAATTACATTGTTATTACATGAGAATGCAATTACAAAGGTACAAAATACATCATTAAAGAACATAACAATACAGATAACATTTGTAGTACAGGCTTTACAAAAGAATCGAAATAGACATATACATCAGTGTTACAGGAATTATGACATAAGTAAATACATAAAAGATCAGAATAATTATTGAAACATCAACTTCACACATGAGCATTAAAACAAAACAGAATTAATAATGTCTCAACATCTTTACAAAGTAAATAACATAGTATTAGAAAAATTCTACAACATAGCTCTCATCAGCTAAACACATAAAGACAGGAAAAACACAAATACACAAGGGTACACAGACATATAGAGGGATGACACCAAAGGAAAGGACAGGGTTTGTTTTACTGCAGTATTTTGCATGGAGATCTCCCTTTGTTCATCATTATTCCCAAAAGTCCTATCTAAGCCTGCTTTCTGTATTCTGTTCACATCCTCTGTCAAAAATAGTTTTTCTCCACTGTACAGTATCCTTTTTTTTTTGCCCAAACCATTTTCATATAGCTTCTCAATACATTTCTTCCAAGTCATCATAGTTAGTTTCTTATATAGTGTACCCCTCTTAAGCTAACTTAAATCTACTGAGCTCAGATATATATATACCAAGGGATGAGGCAATGCAGCATCACATAAAACAATTAATATAAACAGCAATGAAAAAAATGCAGATTTGCGAAGCAAGCAGCATTAAGAAATTGGCAAAGCAATTGTAATATTACAACTAATATAAGGCAATGTGCAGTAAACAATAAAAATAAATCATTAGTAAAACTGGCTTAACAGAATAATACAAAGTCAAATTCAATAACACTATGCCTGGCAAACAGCAGCAACTTATACCTAAACATGACATAGCTCAAGCAGAAAAAATATTACAGTAAAAACAACAATGCAGATAAGGGAAATGTATATTCACATCTTAATGCCTATGTAATTAAAGTAGTGCACCACAACAACTTATTGTAAAAAAAATATTACCATGTACTTGAAAAGAAAATTATGTGTCCAGTTACTGTTACTAGTCCCTTCTTATTGTTCTTTCCTTTCCAAGTGCTCCTTTTTTAAAGAATTTAAAGAATGTGGATTACAAAATTATCATTCAATAGATCTGTTGACAGAAAGTGTTCACATTAGCAAATGCATCTAAGTTTATTTTATAAAACTAATGCTGTAACACAGCTGGAAACCAGATATTAAACAAAATGAGCAATCTCTTCACTACAAAGACAATAGATGTAAAATGTTTCTAATAATTTCATTAGGCATTTTAGTAAATATAAATTACGAGCTCCACAGTATGCTTTCAACAAGGAAATGTCAATAGCGAGGACAATGGCCTTCCCTTTCTTTTTTTCTACCTGTGCTTCTGACGAGGCACTCACTAATGACTTGTTCTCCCGGCGTCTGACACAGCTGCGTGCCCACGACGCATTACGTGCAGGTGGTCACTTAACTTTCTTACGGAAATATTTACGACAGCAGTTTCCGCTACAGTGACAGTCTCATATAAAAATATTTCACAGGTCAAGAATTTGCGTTGCAAATGTGTAGAAACAAAATCATATGAATATAACAGTGTTCAAAACGTTTTCGTCCGCATTGTGATGCATTTACGCATACATATACACACATTTCATAACTCTTAAAGTACGTTTCTTGGTTTCCAACATCCTTTTTCACAAGTCAAGAGTCCCTAAACACTACTCATTATTCCTTACCTTATTCGTCAACACTTCTTCAATATTTCATCATAACATACGTAGCATAATCAAATAACTCATATAGCATTAGCTTATTGATCATAAACATACCTCAACAGCATAATACACATCGTCGTCGTAAAAATAACATCATAACACCTCAGTCAAATCTCAAAAACGTCGTTGCTTTCTGCAATAATTTCAAAACCTAAAAAAATTCTCTGCTCATTTCAATAGTGTCATCTACCTCAAATGTACTTTAAAATCATGCTCTCATACCAAATACATCATTCAAAGCTCTCATAGCATCTCAATGGTATCAAAAAAATATGAACATTTCACAAAGTACAGACAAAATACAATTTCGTAAGTGTGAAGTTACCCAACTGTGTAATTGCGTAAACATGTGTCACTGATGTAGTAAAAAAAATGTTTATCTCTCAGTTAAATGATCAGATAGCTGTGTAATTGGTGTGTTAGAGGAATATGGTACCGATGTGTAAAGTTTTATAAGCAAATACCATATTAGCTAGGGCTCCTTGTGCTTGCCAAACACATGGTACACAAAGTAGGCGTGTACCCCCCTGAGGATTATTGTAATTATACCCTCAGGTGTTACAGATTACATGAATGGAATGAAATGTATTACGGAAAACCCTTGTATCATTGTACTTCAAATATCTTTGAAAATAAATGTTTTTAGTACAAAATTAATCACTCAAATACGTGTCCTGTAGCGCTAAATATACATCTTGCTGTAAGATAATCTCTGTGGAAGTGTCGTAGTTATCGTCCTCCAAAAGCTAAGTTCCGCAGAAGTCAATGTACTGCCCTCGTGATAAACAAAAGTGAAATGCTTTGCGTATAGATATCATACTCATTACGCTTATTGCCGTGATGAAGAAAGTACTGTGCTGTAATGTATTGTTGTGCTACAGAAAAGGCTGTCTCCTTGTAGCTATACCACAAAAGTTACTACTAAAACATGTTTTACTTTCCAGAATAATACAGAAAAACTGTGCAGATATAAAACAGAAACACCGCAAAAGCAACATTGTAAATTGTCGCTCATTAGTAGCGTCGTGATAAAATCGTGTAGCTGTCACATAAACTTACCATTGTCTCATCTGGTATCTCACAGAAAGTACTTTAAATCCGGAATGTATTTTCAAGTAAACCAAAATGTTGCATTAAAATCTCATTAGCAGTACTGGTAAATGTTCTAAGTATGTGAGCCTTATAGTCGTTACATAATCGTGCAACTAACAAGCAAGAATGCACACACAAAATAACACTGTGTCGTCTGTTCACAATAACAATGCATTCGTAATTTCTGTTTAAATAAGTTCTCTTGTTTCTTGACTGGATATTTAACTTCAAACATTGTTGCATGTTAACAGTTTCTCAGTGTGACAAATTGTACAAGTAGCGTGAAGTGAAGATTGCAAAGACTAAGTTAAAAAGCAGATTATCTGTCAATAAATGGTTTTACATGTGAAATGTGGTGTAAACCTTTACTCTTCCTAGTACGCAGAGTTTCAACTTTAACGCAATTATCATGTGGTATATGTCGGTAAAGAATACTGGAATTTTTCTCAAGGTTAGCGTCAATGTTATTTTTCCCTGAGCCAGCGGGCGCAGGTGGCTGCCTGCGGTGCGAGTCATTGTCTGTTTCTTTGTTGGCGCGCATCGTTACTGGGATTAGGAGACCTAACTTCTACAAATTCGCCTTGCCGAGAGGGCCCAGCTCTGTTAGAAACCCGCCAGTTCTGATGAAATTCACGTCTGTCGTTTTGTCGGTAGTTTACATAGTTTCTTGTTTGTCGGTCATGTGGTGGAGAATTTCTCCCTGAATTACCACTGCATGGTGGACCGTTGCGTCTGAAGTTATTCTGTCTCCCGTGATAATAATTGTTCTGGTTGCCAAATTGTCTGTTTCTATGAGTGTCTCTGTCGTATTCATTACTACGGAAATGCGATCTTTCTCTGTAACTATTACTCTGCCAGTGGTTGTCGTATGGGTGGTGTCTGTTTTGTTCACGATTTGTATTGTGAGAATAGGCTTGTCATGTCCAGTTATTGTTTCTGTCGTCACGGAATTGTGATGGATGTGACCTGTAGTGATTGTTTTCCTGTTTTCGCATCCCGCGACTGTCTGTGTCAATTTCTAATTCTTGTAACAGTCCCTGAAAAGCTTCAATGTCGTCTTTGCAACGTCCTGCTAAAATAATATGTCGTAAATGTTCAGGCAGTTTGATTAAGCAAATGCGGATGAGTTCTGAGGGGCTATATGGGTTTGACAGGTACTGATTCTTGTGCAACATGTCTTCAAAATATTTGACAAGACTGGAAAATTCAGATTGTTCGAAATGTTTCATCATTATGATGCCATGTTTTACTCGGTCTTGTGTGGCTTGAGACCAATATGCTGAGAGGAAGGCATGGTAAAATTCTCCTTCACTGTGGCAATCGTGAATGACCGATCGCATTCTTACAGCTGGTTCATTCTCTAAGTAGCCACACATAAATTCTAATCTGTGCTCCAATGACCAGTTGGGAGGGAAACAATGAGAGAATTGATGGAGCCATGCTTGTGGATGAATGTCGTTGGCAGAATTCTTAAACGTTTTGAATTTACGAGTAGTAATGACCAGCTTATAGTCAAAATCATCGTGTCGGCGAGTAGCACATCGCTCATTGTTACTTCGTTTCGGCGGTTCCATCTCAAAATCCAATGCGCCTTGCCAATTTCTTTCATAATTTCCGAAGTGCCCTGAGTTATTATTTTGTGGCTGTTCCGTATTTCTATGTCCCTCTTCCCGTATTGGGGCGCGAGTGTCCTCTGAAATATGTAATTCTTGTATTACCTGTGTCAACTGATCTTGTACTTCCCGGATTTCTCTTTTGTACTGTGTATTGATTTGATTTTGATTTTGTTTGAATTTTCTTATTTGTTCATACTCTTCTGTGTCAGTGAAGGCTACGGGTCTTGTGTCATTCAGATCATCATCTACCTTTGTAGATAAGTTAGTGACCTGATCCGAAAGTTCAGCTACTTTCTCTTATAGTGAAAACATTTCCTCAGTGTGTTTTTCTGAACCAAGTGTCAGAGTGTCCATTTGTGTTGAAATCGAATCTACTGTGTTCTTTAAGTTTTCCTGAGTTTTTGCCAGTTGCGTAACCGAATTGGTAGATGCAACTAAGTCAATTTTAGCCCACAAGGTCTCATGATTTTCATGAACAATGGTTTGCAGCTCTTTTATGGCTGCTTCGTGATTCTGTAATGCATTTTCATGCCGCGAAAAAATAGGCTGAAAATGCTCACAAATTTGTGTTTTTACGTCATTACAGACTTTTTGACATTTCGATTCAATGTTATGTAACTCAGTAGTTAAATCTTCACGTGTTTGTTCAAGTGTGGTGTCTAACTTCCGAAGATTTGTTCCATTGTGTCTAACTGTTGCTGTGTTTGCCTCTGGTGTTGTTCCATTGTGTCTAACTTTTGAAGATTTTGTTCCATTGTGTCTAACTTTTGAAGATTTTGTCCTATTTGTTGCATTAATTGTAATAACAATGCATTAGTGTCTGGAACCTGTTCCTCTACGCTTTTAGGCAGTGCATTTGCACCAGCAACATTCACATTTTGACAAGCAGAAAATGTGTCTTGACTCATTTGAGAAAACGGTGAGTATTTGTAAAATTGTGTCCTGTCATTTCGGATTCCTGAGGGGATCTGTTGCTGACTGATCGATCGATAATGCTTCCCTGTTGACTAATTGTTTCACTGTCTACACCATTGTTTGCAGCCCGCTCCATTTCCCTATGTACAATTACCAAATTACTACTTTCAACATTAGTTAATTCATTACTCGGTGGCGCTAACACATTGCTTTCGTCTTCACTGTCATTTCTCAGTTTACTTTGGAGCCTAGTATTACGTTTTTCACACGCCATTATTGTCACAATATTTCACACGACAACACAAAAAAAAACACAATTTGAAGAGCAAAAATAAGAGAACACATTAACATAGAACTGAAAATAATATCTAGTTAATTGCAAGCGCAGCTGCGAAATACTTGGTGCAAATCTACATGCATGCCACAACTGTTTTACTGTGCAACAATGAAAAACCACAACTACCAAGGAAATTCTCTCTATAATTACAGCGCTAGCAATAAACAAAAGCTACACTAAATACACAAACTACAAGAAAAAATCTGAAGATTCCAGTGAGGTATCCTTGGCTAAGAGTCGACATATGAAACGTCCCCTTAGAACCTGACACACAACGTTATTTAGCGCAACGCAATCTGACTTTCAAAAATCCCTACACCTACAAAAGAATGGCCCTTACTAACATTAACCTATACCTTTCACAAAAATCTTCGTTACTGGAACTACTGCAATACAGCGAGCGCCACTACTGCCAGCTAAATAAAAGATTCAAACTACTGAAGGCACTAACTACTGATAGGGATAGTTAGTAAATGAAAGATTCTAATGGAGAACAAACACTGTATTTACCTTAATATCATCAAAAGTCATAATATATGTAATTTCAAAACTCCGCCATTTCCTTCCACACATGCACCACTGCTGGCGGCTCACCTCTAACTGCGCAACGCTACGCGCTGTTCACATCCAGCTGCCGCTGCCCAACACTACAATGGCAGACAACAATGCAAACTAGCCACAGACTGCACACAGCACAGCTAGTGATTTTCATATAGAGCGCTACGTAACGTTGCCAATAAGAAAACATAAACAGCCTACTTACAGTAGATGTCATAGTGGTCAGCGCTCCTGCCTAGTAAACAGGAAACCCGGGGTCGAATTTCGGTCTAGGACGAATTTTCAACTTGCCCCGTTGATATAAATCAATGCCTACTGGCAGCTGACATCCTTAATTCCATTGTATCTTTACACGTTGATAGTTGCCGATGACAACAGCCCTCTCCACTGGTGTCATGCAAGCTTTCCTGGTTTGACAAAAACATAGGCACCTTACGCCCTTCGATTGGTACGTTAACTTATCCGATCTCATTGTCATGGAAAAAGTGTGGGACTCTTCAGTAGAGCTAATGAAACACAGCAGTCAACATCCCCGCAATATGGTAGCTATGCTGGATATAGTTTACGAATAAGAACCTTCAGTTAGTTACGCCACACCTGAGGTAACTTCTTGGCTTGCTTCCTAGCCGAAATTGAGGCCATTATCAGTGGTAGGCGCGGTGTTACATGCTATTAGCGTGACGCACCCGGTTGTGACTAGTCTTTTATACGTTATCATGTCCAGTTTTATGTCTTTTACTGAAAAGATAAAATTCCAAAAACAAAGAATTTTATGGCGATACCACAGTTTATTTATTTGGGGAAATTACACAGTTTGTGGCAACTTAACCCGCAGTTGGCAGACACGAATTAGCCCAAGAGTGGGCAAGTAAATGTTAGCGCTATCTAGACAAAAAATCGATGAATTTTAGTTTTTCGAAAAAGCTTTGGTTTGTTTTTTGAATAGATAGGTATAGATAGGTTTTGAATTTTTTAGTCTTACTCTTAAAAATTATATAAGATGAACATTTTTACAAATTACATTTGCAGTCTTTTTTAATACTTTTTATTAGTTCGCTTTCTACGTCTACATCTACATCTACATCCATGCTCCGCAAACCACCTGACGGTGTGTGGCGGAGGGTACCCTGAGTGCCTCTATCGGTTCTCCCTTCTATTCCAGTCTCGTATTGTTCGTGGAAAGAAGGATTGTCGGTATGGTTCTGTGTGGGCTCTAATCTTTCTGATTTTATCCTCATGGTCTCTTCGCGAGATATACGTAGGAGGGAGCAATATACTGCTTGACTCTTCGGTGAAGGTATGTTCTCCAAACTTTAACAAAAGCCCATATCGAGCTACTGAGCGTCTCTCCTGCAGAGTCTTCCACTGGAGTTTATCTATCATCTTCGTAACGCTTTCGCGATTACTAAATGATCCTGTTACGAAGCGCGCTGCTCTCCGTTGGATCTTCTCTATCTCTTCTATCAACCCTATCTGGTACGGATCCCACACTGCTGAGCAGTATTCAAGCAGTGGGCGAGCAAGCGTACTGTAACCTACTTCCTTTGTTTTCGGATTGCATTTCCTTAGGATTCTTCCAATGAATCTCAGTCTGGCATCTGCTTTACCGACGATCAACTTTACATGATCATTCCATTTTAAATCACTCCTAATGCGTACTCCCAGATAATTTATGGAATTAACTGCTTCCACTTGCTGACCTGCTATTTTGTAGCTAAATGATAAGGGATCTATCTTTCTATGTAGTCGCAGCACATTACACTTGTCTACATTGAGGTTGAATTGCCATTCCCTGCACCATGCGTCAATTCGCTGGAGATCCTCCTGCATTCCAGTACAATTTTCCATTGTTACAACCTCTCGATACACCACAGCATCATCTGCAAAAAGCCTCAGTGAACTTCCGATGTCATCCACAAGGTCATTTATGTATATTGTGAATAGCAACGGTCCTATGACACTCCCCTGCGGCACACCTGAAATCACTCTTACTTCGGAAGACTTCTCTCCATTGAGAATGACACGCTGCGTTCTGTTATCTAGGAACTCTTCAATTACACAATTGGTCTGATAGTCCATATGCTCTTACTTTGTTCATTAAACGACTGTGGGGAACTGTATCGAACGCCTTGCGGAAGTCAAGAAACACGGCATCTACCTGTGAACCCGTGTGTATGGCCCTCTGAATCTCATGGACGAATAGCGCGAGCTGGGTTTCACACGATCGTCTTTTTCGAAACCCATGCTGATTCCTACAGAGTTGATTTCTAGTCTCCAGAAAAGTCATTATACTCGAACATAATACGTGTTCCAAAATTCTACAATTCATCGACGTTAGAGATATAGGTCTATAGTTCTGCACATCTGTTGGTTCGGTACAAGGTTTGCAGTTGATTTTAAACTAACTTCTCGATGAGCTAGAGACTTGAACCTTTCAACATAGCTGAGAACTGGACGACAGTGGAATATTAACACGATTTCTTCTCTGGAGTGTGGCGAAGAGTTCTTCGTTATCTACTGTCATTTCCCGTTGATATAGAATTTGAAACTGTGAACATAGCTGAGAACTGAATAACAATATTGTATTATCCTGCTTTCGTGTTTGGTGTGTGGCGGAGGATACTTTAAGCACCACAGCTACTTCCCGCCTTTTTCTGTTCCACTTGCCAGTGTTTCGGGGTAAGAACAGTTGCTGGCAAGTCCCCTTGTACGCCCGATTCTCTCTGATTTCCACCTGCGAGTTCTTCTAGTAAGATTATCTTCGGAGGTAGCAATGTATCGGTTGAGTCAGCTGAAGAGAAAGTGAGATAACCCAGGAATTTATCACACGTCTCTGTTGCAACCTCATCGAAATATTTGAATTCGATTGAAAAACTTTACACACACCAGACCAAAAAGCAGAAAATAAATATTTAAATAAAATGCTATTTAATATAACAAGTTTTTAAAACGACTTACAAAGTATAAAACAATTATTTCTGGTCACATACAGATTCCTAACCCAATGCAGATAGTCCTGAAAATCTGTGATTGCGAATTTTTAATACCTATGAAAACACCTAGAATATAAAAAGAAAAACGTGGCTGCATAAAGTATATAACTGACGCATGAATAGTTCATCTCCTTACTATTATCCTGAGGCGCGCCCCACAGTTTTCGTTTTAAATTCAAGGTATTTTCATAACTATTTAAAATTCAGAAGCACAAATTTTCAGGACTGTCTATATGTGGTAGGAATCTGTATAAAACCAGAAGAAATTCTTTTGTACTTTTTAGTCCGCTTTAAAAAGTGTTGCATTAAAAAATTTTGCGTATGCGCGGAATGCCTTCAAAGAGGAAGTCCATTAACCTTCAAAAATATTTGTTGAAAGAAGTTCATATTTGAGAAGATGTCTGACTTACGAAACGTATTTTCCCCAAAATTATTCATGAATGCAGCTTTGCACTTTTGTAAGGAAATATCTTCTTGCAAGTCGTTTACCTCCATTTCAAATAAAGTCTTTCGAAGACTAAACAACTCACAGCCACATAAGAGTATTGTGCTGCTGGAGAAACTTCATACGGACATTTTAAGAATTCCTAGATACTTCCAGATTCTGCAGTCCTCGAATCTTTCTGTAAGTTCCTTGACAACATTTGATATAAGACCTAAAAACACTACAGTGTCCATATCAGAAATCTCCTGTATATATTTGAGTATTGCTGGAAAGGCAATAAATTCATTAATTTCCAGTATTTTTCCAAAGATACCCAGCTTGTGACGAAAAGCAGACGCACTTTGTATCATGTCGCATATTAACTTCCTGTTTCCCTGTGACTCGGTGGTGAGGGAATTTAGTTGTTTCAGAGTGTGTTTCACAAAAGTCACAGCTCGTTTTTTAGGTGCTACAAGTATTCCCTTGCGTCCTGTATATCCAAATTTTGGAAGAATGGCCTACTTGTTCTTTTATTTGCTCGAAACGTTGTATTACTTGGCATTTAACATAGTAGCGTTGCTGTAAATCTGAATACGATGAATCACATTCACACAGAAGCGCCTTGGACTGCCTGTGCTGAAGCGCAGTACTAAAACATAAAACTAATCCCCTGATTAGAGTGCCCGTTAGGCCTTTCACGGCAGTACTGAGCTTGCTACAAAGGACTGTCTGCTAAATTGCGTCCTGCAAGGCAGTAGCGCGATATACTTTTCCGTGCGTTTCTTCACCAAGCACTTTCCTTTGTCCGTCACGACCATGGTTCCGTCCGTCGAAAGGGAAACCTCTTTATCACAGAAAATTTTTGATTTTATCATGAAGACATCAGAAGTCTTGAACAAATCTTCTCCTCAAATCTTGCCTTTAAACGACGATAATACTAGCAATTCATACCCAACTACTTTACTTCCAGCGACAAAAATTCGCATAAAAACTGATATTACTGCACATGATCCGCCACGGACAAATGACGTAGCAAGGTGCTTTCGCTATAAGTTCAAGCAAGCTGCTCTTGTGTCAGCAGCCCAAATTTCTGTTCTTCTTGTTTGGTTTCTTACAGGTTATGGAATGCTTTGAATGGCGATGATGATATCATTCTTCTCTTCAAAAATTACCATTACCGTTTCCATCATACATTATTTAACTATCCTTGAATCTGAAAATGTCTTCTGATTCTTATTAAGCTTTCACCACACACGCTTGCCGTGCACTGACACAGTATGACAATGCTTTTAGGGATCCGTATCTCAATCGGTAAAAACGGAACTTTTATACTAGGATCACTTAGTTGTCCGTCTGTCTGTCCAACTGTTCAAAACCCTTTTCTCTCAGGAACGGGTATATACACTCCTGGAAATGGAAAAAAGAACACATTGACACCGGTGTGTCAGACCCACCATACTTGCTCCGGACACTGCGAGAGGGCTGTACAAGCAATGATCACACGCACGGCACAGCGGACACACCAGGAACCGCGGTGTTGGCCGTCGAATGGCGCTAGCTGCGCAGTATTTGTGCACCGCCGCCGTCAGTGTCAGCCAGTTTGCCGTGGCATACGGAGCTCCATCGCAGTCTTTAACACTGGTAGCATGCCGCGACAGCGTGGACGTGAACCGTATGTGCAGTTGACGGACTTTGAGCGAGGGCGTATAGTGGGCATGCGGGAGGCCGGGTGGACGTACCGCCGAATTGCTCAACACGTGGGGCATGAGGTCTCCACAGTACATCGATGTTGTCGCCAGTGGTCGGCGGAAGGTGCACGTGCCCGTCGACCTGGGACCGGACCGCAGCGACGCACGGATGCACGCCAAGACCGTAGGATCCTACGCAGTGCCGTAGGGGACCGCACCGCCACATCCCAGCAAATTAGGGACACTGTTGCTCCTGGGGTATCGGCGAGGACCATTCGCAACCGTCTCCATGAAGCTGTGCTACGGTCCCGCACACCGTTAGGCCGTCTTCCGCTCACGCCCCAACATCGTGCAGCCCGCCTCCAGTGGTGTCGCAACATGCGTGAATGGAGGGACGAATGGAGACGTGTCGTCTTCAGCGATGAGAGTCGCTTCTGCCTTGGTGCCAATGATGGTCGTATGCGTGTTTGGCGCCGTGCAGGTGAGCGCCACAATCAGGACTGCATACGACCGAGGCACACAGGGCCAACACCCGGCATCATGGTGTGGGGACCGATCTCCTACACTGGCCATACACCACTGGTGATCGTCGAGGGAACACTGAATAGTGCACGGTACATCCAAACCGTCATCGAACCCATCGTTCTACCATTCCTAGACCGGCAAGGGAACTTGCTGTTCCAACAGGACAATGCACGTCCGCATATATCCCGTGCCACCCAACGTGCTCTAGAAGGTGTAAGTCAACTACCCTGGCCAGCAAGATCTCCGGATCTGTCCCCCATTGAGCATGTTTGGGACTGGATGAAGCGTCGTCTCACGCGGTCTGCACGTCCAGCACGAACGCTGGTCCAACTGAGGCGCCAGGTGGAAATGGCATGGCAAGCCGTTCCACAGGACTACATCCAGCATCTGTACGATCGTCTCCATGGGAGAATAGCAGCCTGCATTGCTGCGTAAGGTGGATATACACTGTACTAGTGCCGACATTGTGCATGCTCTGTTGCCTGTGTCTATGTGCCTGTGGTTCTGTCAGTGTGATCATGTGATGTATCTGACCCCAGGAACGTGTCAATAAAGTTTCCCCTTCCTGGGACAATGAATTCACGGTGTTCTTATTTCAATTTCCAGGAGTGTATATCACGTTGCAATTTACGTCTGCGGTCCCTTGACGGTATTTATATCACATATTTCCGTACTCGCAAACTCACACGTCAGAACCTGTAGGGAGTCACGAAATTTGGAAAGAAGCAACACTCCACAGTACTGTTGAAGGGGAAAAATGAGAAACTTGTTGATTCGTAATAATGTCACACGAAAAAAAACTTTTTTTGCCATTTGTTATCTGTCCATCTGCCCATCCGTCTGTTCTGACCCTTTTTTCTCAGGAACGGGTAGATGCATCAGGTAGAAATTTATATCGCATACGAGAGTCTAAGGGCCACTGGCAGTGTAAAACATTGTAGCTTCTATGTCAAACAGGCAGAAGATACAATCACTTACGTCACATATTTTGACACTCGCAAACTCATACATCAAAAGCTGTAGAGTACTCCCCGTTGATTTAGAACAGAAAATGTGGCAAGAAGCAAGAATTCACAGCGTGAGTAAAGGACAAAATTAGAAATTTGTTAATTTGCAGTTATATCACATTAAAAATTCTTTTTTAATTTGTTATCCGTATTGAAACATAACATTAAATTAGGTGGAATTGATGTGCCCAGCGACTGCATTTACTCCAAGATTAAAGAGCACAGAAAGCAATCAGTCGGAAATAATGTTAACTGCAATTCCAGATTTCGGTCACTGTGTGGCAATATCCAGTGCAGCAAATTTAAGTTAATTAGTTACAGCCACCTGTATACGTACTATCATGCTCAAAAGTACCCGAACGATCTGAATTGCGTTTCTCCAGATTTGCACCGAGCCCACACTACGCAAATGTTTTACAGGTCCTCTAATCTCGTTTCGGTGAAGTCGCTTGACAATACAAAATGGTTATCACAAGTGACTACTCGAAAACATTGCCCTATATCCCAGTTAACTCCAGGTATAAATTAATACTACACATATCAGGTAATATCTGAGACAGTCCTTAACGCTTATAAGCAGACATTTATTATCACAAGTGAGTCTCATTAATACCCGACGCGTCAGTGATTCCTGAATTCTTCTTCTCTATAAGATATGTCAACCATCTTTTAAACGTCGTTCACTTTACGAATGCTTTTGCATAAATTGATTGATGAACGAACCACTAAGATAAACCACGATTAACAGCGTCGGGCGATCTATCGAAACCTCACCGTCAACAACGTATCAGTAGTAATTTCACTGTCTTCATGGTGGCGCGTTGATTTATGTGCAGTTCGGAAACCACTATTGTGCTTGTTATGTAACATAAAGTGAAACACTAAGTCACATTAAAAATTTTAGTTATTCATATGTTGTGAGTCCGCACCACAACACCAATCGCCATGGCTGACTAGCCAGCATCAGTTATCATATCTCAACTTTAATTTACACGACGAACATTTTTGTATTGGATGGGGCAGCTATCTACATTTATACTCCGCAAGCCACCCAACGGTGTGTGGCGGAGGGCACTTTACGTGCCACTGTCATTATCTCCCTTTCCTGTTCCAGTCGCGTATGGTTCGCGGGAAGAACGACTGTCTGAAAGCCTCTGTGCGCGCTCTAATCTCTCTAATTTTACATTCGTGATCTCCTCGGGAGGTGTAAGTAGGGGGAAGCAATATATTCGATACCTCATCCAGAAACGCACCCTCTCGAAACCTGGCGAGCAAGCTACACCGCGATGCAGAGCGCCTCTCTTGCAGAGTCTGCCACTTGAGTTTGTTAAACATCTCCGTAACGCTATCACGGTTACCAAATAACCCTGTGACGAAACGCGCCGCTCTTCTTTGGATCTTCTCTATCTCCTCCGTCAACCCGATCTGGTACGGATCCCACACTGATGAGCAATACTCAAGTATAGGTCGAACGAGTGTTTTGTAAGCCACCTCCTTTGTTGATGGACTACATTTTCTAAGGACTCTCCCAATGAATCTCAACCTGGTACCCGCCTTACCAACAATTAATTTTATATGATCATTCCACTTCAAATCGTTCCGCACGCATACTCCCAGATATTTTACAGAAGTAACTGCTACCAGTGTTTGTTCCGCTATCATATAATCATACAATAAAGGATCCTTCTTTCTATGTATTCGCAATACATTACATTTGTCTATGTTAAGGGTCAGTTGCCACTCCCTGCACCAAGTGCCTATCCGCTGCAGATCTTCCTGCATTTCGCTACAATTTTCTAATGCTGCAACTTCTCTGTATACTACAGCATCATCCGCGAAAAGCCGCATGGAACTTCCGACACTATCTACTAGGTCATTTATATATATTGCGAAAAGCAATGGTCCCATAACACTCCCCTGTGGCACGCCAGAGGTCACTTTAACGTCTGTAGATGTCTCTCCATTGAGAACAACATGCTGTGTTCTGTTTTCTAAAAACTCAGCTGGTCTGATATTCCGTAGGCTCTTACTTTGTTTATCAGGCGACAGTGCGGAACTGTATCGAACGCCTTCCGGAAGTCAAGGAAAATGGCATCTACCTGGGAGCCTGTATCTAATATTTTCTGGGTCTCATGAACAAATAAAGCGAGTTGGGTTTCACACGATCGCTGTTTCCGGAATCCATGTTGATTCCTACATAGTAGATTCTGAGTTTCCAAAAACGACATGATACTCGAGCAAAAGACATGTTCTAAAATTCTACAACAGATCGACGTCAGAGAGATAGGTCTATAGTTTTGCGCATCTGCTCGACGACCCTTCTTGAAGACTGGGACTACCTGTGCTCTTTTCCAATCATTTGGAACCTTCTGTTCCTCTAGAGACTTGCGGTACACGGCTGTTAGAAGGGGGGCAAGTTCTTTCGCGTACTCTGTGTAGAATCGAATTGGTATCCCGTCAGGTCCAGTGGACTTTCCTCTGTTGAGTGATTCCAGTTGCTTTTCTATTCCTTGGACACTTATTTCAATGTCAGCCATTTTTTCGTTGGTGCGAGGATTTAGAGAAGGAACTGCAGTGCGCTCTTCCTCTGTGAAACAGCTTTGGAAAAAGGTGTTTAGTATTTCAGCTTTACGCTTGTCATCCTCTGTTTCAATGCCATCATCATCCCGGAGTGTCTGGACATGATGTTTCGAGCCACTTACTGATTTAACGTAAGACCAGAACTTCCTAGGATTTTCTGTCAAGTCGGTACCTAGTATTTTACTTTCGAATTCACTGAACGCTTCACGCATAGCCCTCCTTACGCTAACTTTGACATCGTTTAGCTTCTGTTTGTCTGAGAGGTTTTGGCTGCGTTTAAACTTGGAGTGAAGCTCTCTTTGCTTTCGCAGTAGTTTCCTACCTTTGTTGTTGTACCACGGTGGGTTTTTCCCGTCCCTCACAGTTTTGCTCGGCACGTACCTGTCTAAAACGCATTTTACGATTGCCAGAAACTGTTGTTCCTGTTAACTATCCACGAAAGGTGTTAAATAAGGTTCCATACCGAAGTGACAAACTAGAAATTACGTAATGTGTATGTTGGATGGCGATTACAATCCAGCTCCTGATCCAATAATTATGTAAGCACAGACAAACGCCAGACATCTAATTTTCTCAGCAGTAGCGGGATGTGTGGACCTGCAGTGACGAGAAAATGCTTTATTTCTGCCTTCCCCCGATTATAGCTCGGCACGTATGGCCGGTATTTTTCAGACACGAATGGACGTTAAATATAGGTTTCTTTACCAGATGCTCCTCATCTGGGAGGAACAGTATGTAAGAACAGTACAGTAAGACTAAGATGTAACCAGTATTCTCACTGCATATAACGTGTGGAGCACTAAGTATGTTATCTACCACTGCGAGCAAAAGTTACCAGGAAAAAGGAGATTAGTGCATAGGTTTGTGGCGATTTTGAATTTAATAGAAGGGGGAACGAAGGAAGGAAGCTCGATCATCTGTGGCTTCTACGAGATTGGTGTTATCGAAGAAATGAAGTTGAATAATAGGTTTCTGGTGTCATGTAGGATGTTTTTAACGTGAATTATTTGCCACATTCCGCAAGCCGAACCGCTGTAGCGGTGTTACATATGAGCTGAAATGTTGATGTCCTGTGAGATGAGAACAAACGTAATTTCGGCTTTTGTGGTCTACGTCGTTTCCTCTGACCCAGCGATCTACTGTACTGCAGCGTTTATTGCTCCATCGTAATACTAGTAATGACTAAGAGGGATAATTCGCAATGAAGACAAAATTAGTTGTAATTTCTGCTTTGAATGATCTTCCTGGAAGAAAAACATGCATTTGATTGTTAGATGATACAAACGTAAGTGAAAATCGTTCAACATATTTAAATGAAATACCTAGATAGTATAATGGGATTTTAAAAGGATACTTCTGTGTCACTACAGGATGTATCTCGACTATCACAGTGTATTCAGATTTAATCTACAATGTTGCCAACTCCAAATCATCCTCGTAGCAGAAAAGAATACCTTTCCATAGCCGATGAGTCTCTTGACCAAGCTAGCAATCCAGGAGTAAATCTTCTGCTTCAAAGACGCAGTGGAAGCACCTCGCCAACTAACAGATACCTGAAACGCGAAAAGTGTAAGCAAATGTGTGTAGCTAATTAGAAACTACGTATATTATGAGCAGAGGAAATGAAATGGATGGCCTTCCTCTTCTTAGCATTATTTTATTTTTGTTTCAGTCTGTATATAATCAGAATTTTCATGACAATTATCGAGGAGTAATTGTTAGAATCGACAGCTAAATTAAGTTTAAATAAAAAAATAATTAGTGTTCTTTCTAATGCAAGAATGAATGACAGAAAGTCCTTAATTAAAAAGAAATTTAATAATCAATCGGGAGCGGGGTTTACAGTCACAGACCCACGCCAGTCTCTTGGTATATGAATGCGGCGGTATAGATTGGCAGACCGTTTAACAATGTGAACAGAGTATCCAGAAGCTTTGGTTCTATTATTTTAAAATGCCAGCATTTGCTAACAGTGTTCGTTGTCAACCAGATTATTACTCAAACTTCCTCAACAGGGTGTGAATGGTATTGACACACAGCATTCTCCTGATGTAGTCGTTAATACTGCACACGTCGTTTTACACTGCTTTATTCTGTAGCTAATGATAACGGTTTACTTAATGTTAAAAATTTGTTTGTGCACGTGTTTCTGGCGTAATCCATCATCACAACATCATTTAAAAGGACTTAATAAGTAGTTTTTGTTTTGGTGGCGGCTGTACCCGAAAAAAGATGAAGAGTAATGATATATACGAGGGACGTTCAATACTTAAAGAGAAAATTGATGTAGAAATGAAAAAACTTGCAGGAGTTTATTTTCGTACTTTCAGTTTTCATCACCAGGATGTGCTGAGAACAACTGACGGATAAAAAATATTTGTTTACAACTCAACATTGCATTTAACGATGGCGTGGGCGCTAAGACTTTCCACATTAGTTGAACAACGTTAAGTGATCAGCGTTTTTTGTTTGTGAAGGAGGAAAACTAGCTAAAATCTGTTCTTGAGTGCTTTTATATTGTGGAGAAAGTTGTACAAACAGCGGAAATTATTATAAGTGCGTAGAACATTTCACAATCCGTCGAACTTCAGTGACTGACGAGCAACATTGTGGCCTGTCAGTAGAAGTGTCCATTCCTTTACTTGAAACCAGCGTACGCGACATTATTCGTGAATACCGACGTGTTACAGTTGAATATATAGCAAAAACAGTCCCAGTGTGTGTTGGGATTGTTCACAACGTTAACTGTAACAAGCTCAAGCAGGGCAAAACAAGTGCAGGGTGGGCGCTGAAACAGTTAATGCGACAACACAAGGAATCAAGACTCAAAGTGTACAGACTTAAAGTAACGCTAAAGAAGAAGTTGTGACCATTTTCTACGCAAGATTTTAGCGTGCGATGAAACTTCGGTTTACTTTTTTGAAACAGAGTCCAAAAGATAAAGCATGGAACAACGACCTCTGGGAAAGTTGCACAAACAACAAGGAAAAAACTTCTTTGGATCAGATATACAAAATATTAGTCCATTGTTGGGAGAAGAATATTAATATTGATGGGGATCATGTTTAGAAACAGTAAAAGTCTCTTTTTGTAAAAATACACCTTTTTTCTATGTCTGTACGCCTTTTTAATTACTGGGTGTCCGTCGTATTAAACGATCTTGACGATTTTAATCACAATAGGTTCGTTTGTTCGTATCACGTCATTTCAGTCTTCATAGAGCACAACTGTTACTGTATAGTATGTCCTTTTATATGACGTTCTGATTGTTGACTATGCCCAAAACGCGTAAACAAATAGATTTTTACAAGTGGCCTATCGTTGCTACCGAGCTAATAAATTGGTCAGAAGATAATTTTTAGTATATATACTGGTTCCAGGGTTCCAGCGCGACTTGACGTCGCAACCGGTACTCATGCTTGTTAGTCACAACAACATGCCGTATGTTTACACCTTTCTGTAGACGATTTAATACCTTCCACCACAGATTGCCCACTTCATTGTGGAGATGATATGAAAAGCAAGTTTTCACATTACTGTACACCCACTCTCTTCCGCAATTCGACCGTGGATTTCTCGTAAGTTATGATTATGAACGCAAATTAATGTTCTGTTATGTGAATATATTTCCCCCTTTTAGCTTTGCTGAAGAGATGTTATACAAAAGTCTCTTCACTGGTAGATAAATAAAACTCCTTGATCTCAACCACTGAAGTGTTACATATGTCCAGATCGAGTAAAAAAGTCTTGAGATGTTATTGATCAGCTCATTTTAAACTGAAAAAAATAGGTGTCTCACATATAGAGAACAACCAGACTGATAAATAGACATGCTAACTAATGTCCTCACAGGCCCTTGATAGTTTTTGGAGACTTATTTTAGAAGCTTGAGATTGCGGTTGCAAGCGTTGACAAAGTCGTGGTTCGTACACTATG
Organism: Schistocerca cancellata; assembly: GCF_023864275.1. Classification (NCBI taxonomy): domain Eukaryota; kingdom Metazoa; phylum Arthropoda; class Insecta; order Orthoptera; family Acrididae; genus Schistocerca; species Schistocerca cancellata. The sequence continues at coordinate 487,729,035 of NC_064628.1, forward strand.
TGATCAAAAGTATCCGGACACCTGGCTGAAAACGACTTACAAGATCGTGGCTCCCTTCGTCATTAATGCTGGAATTCAACATGGTGATGGCCCACCTTTAGGCTTGATGACACCTTGCATTCTCGCAGGCATACGTTCAATCAGGTGCTGGAAGGTTTCCTGGGGACTGACAGCCCATTCTTCACGGAATGCTGCACTGAGGAGAGATATTGATGTCTGTTGGTGAGGCCTGGCACAAAGTCGGCGTTCCAAGACATCCCAGAGGTGTTCTATAGGATTCAGGTGATGACTCTGTTCAGGCCAGTCCATTACAGGGATGCTATTGTCGTGTAACCACTCCGCCACAGGCCGTACATTATGAAGATGTGCTCGATGGTGTTGAATGATGCAATCGCCATCTCCGAATTGCTCTTCAACAGTGGGAAGCAAGAAGGTGCTTAAAATATTAATGTAGACCTGTGCTGTGATAGTGTCACGCAAAACAACAAGGGGTACAAGCCCCCTCCATGGAAAACACGTCCATACCATAAAACCACCGCCCCCGAATTTTACTGTTGGGACTACACACTCTGGCAGATAGCGTTCCATTCGCGATACCTGTACCCTGCCATCGGATCGCCACATTATGTACCGTGATTCGTCACTCCACACGACGTTTTTCCACTGTTCAATCTTCCAATGTTTACGCTCCTTACACCAGGCGAGGCTTCATTTGGTATTTACCGGCGTGATGTGTGGCTTATGACCAGCCACTCGACTATGAAATGCATCTTTTCTAACCTCCCGCCTAACTATCATAGTAATTGCAGTGGATCGTGATGCAGTTTGGAATTCTTGTATGATGGTCTAGATAGATGTCTGCCTATTAAACATTATGAGCCTCTTCAACTGTCGGCGGTCTCTGTCAGTCAACAGACGAGGTCGACCTGTACGCTTTTGTGCTGTACGTGTCCCTTCACGTTTCCACTTCACTGTAAACTCGGAAACAGTGAACCTAGGGATGTTTAGGATGTGGAAATCTCGCGTACAGACGTATGTCACAAGTGACACCCAGTCACCTAACCAGGTTCAAAATCCGTGAGTTCCACGTAGCGCCCCATTCTGCTTTCTCACGTTGTCTAATGACTACTGAGGTCGCTGATATAGATTACCTGGCACTAAGTGGCAGCATAATGCACCTAATATGATAAACGTATGTTTTTGGGGGTGTCCGGATACTTTTGATCACATAGTGTATGTGGTCCCACTGCTGCAGTGTCAGGAGACTATCCAGGTGCTGCCCGATATTTTTGCCACACTTCCAAATCTTTTTAACAATAGAGCATACTTACAGACCTTAGTTGCTGTTCAGTTTGAATTAAGGAAGTCCAGTACTGTAAATTATACCATTCAACACAGCCTGCGTAGAGTCTGCCTTTACCTCGCGAGTAAGGTTTTACATGTAAACAATGATTTATTTACGCCTTTACGTCATAAATAATAATTTTGCATAATGAATGACGCAATTAAATATTGCTCACATTGGAATTAAGTCTTTTATCGCTGTTTGCAAAATAACAGAAATGTTGAATTTCAAAGGATGTCTCTTGAAGATAGCATCAAATTGAATAAACCGACTTAACAGATGTAAGTCTCAATTGTTATGCTGCAAATGCGATTAAAATTACAACAGAATTAATTTTTGTGGTATGTATGTTAAATCTAGTGTGGTAGTCTTCTTTACGATAACTTTTTTGTTTTCCAAGATCGCAAAGTAGGATAAACCGATTTCTAGTTTCAAACAGTGAAATAGCCATCTTCAGACCACATAATAGAAAGCAGTGTCTACATCGACTACTGAAATACGACGCTTTGTCACAGTGATACTTACGACTCCAAACTCGAAAATGCCAAACTTAAATTTTCGACTTTGAAATTGCAAACACGAGTTTGACAAAGCGTCTTGCTTTAGTAGTCGATGTAGACAATGCTTTCTATTATGAGATTTGAAAAAGGCCATTGAACTGGCCGAAACAAGTAATAGCTTTAGTCTTCCTTGCAATCTTGGCAAATAAAAAGTTCTCATAAAGACTACAGCGCTATTTAAAGACCGCCTCCAAGAACAATGACAATGTCAAGTAATTTTAATATGTCAGATTTGTAGATATTTCCCAAAAAAATCGTACCATCTGATACCAACTAAAATAGAAGTCACTTTTCAGATTCTATTTGTAACTATAAGTTTAGTAAATTGATTACTAATTAAAAGTTTGTTTTCTTTGCTATCCTCCGCAGCAAGCACTGAAATACCTGTTTTGGAAATAAAACCGCCTTCTCCTACTGAAACTTAATTTATTTTTCCCAGGCACCTTTCGCCTTTTTCTTTCTCTAAGGTATCATCAGTGGGATCAATAACATTACAGTTTTGTTATTTTTAGATTATCAGACATACGTCATTACTAATTCTTTTCGCCGTTCTATATTTTACTGACCAGTAATTATTTGAATGAGCAGCGAGTTCACTGCAATATTTTTGTATTGCTTTGAATTTGGCTGACCAGTAGTTTAAATCAACATATGTTGCACTTTGATTGTGTTTATTTTTTCGTGGTGTAGGGCTGTCACAAAACAATGACTGAACATACGATGACGTTACGTCCTGTCACACAGATGCCAAAAATAATGTTCGCAAATCACTTAATATTGTTTTAAAAGACAGATATATTAAGCCACTTGGTAGACTACAGTTTTAGCAGCCACTTTACAAAATCAGGCAACTTAAATCTGATTATTGTATAGTCCCAAAAGCGGAAAAATCGTTAGATGTGGCGAATTATAAGTCTGCTGAAATGAGGAACTTTTACCTACTGCTGTAAGATGACAGCGGAAATGTATCCCCAGTAATTATTGAGTACCAACGTGTCTACAGTATCTGACATGTTGGTGTTTGCTCTTTACTATTAACCTATACTCCATGAACTTTTACAATAGTATAAAGCAGTTTTTCAGATTTATTTCTGTCTGAGGCTCACTTGCGAAACATTGGCACAACCTTACATGAAATGTTTCTCAGAAAAACTAGCAGAAACCGAGATACTGCCCGATTTCTATGTTTTACAGTCCTAGAAAAGTGGATAATCTATCCTTACCATACCAACGGCTCATTCCAAAAATTTTATATAAGAGCGTTGATCTGTTAAATTACCATGACGCAATTATACACAGTTACACGTGTATGCATACAATAACACAGTTACTTAAATCACAGGATACTTTACTTAGATTTACAACGTTTCTGTAGTATTACACACTCATGTAATAGTAATTATCAGGTAGAATCGATATAAACTAAGTGGCATATTCTGTATTTGCGTTGAATGAAACCTGACCCTCAAGTTGATATGTCTGGTAGCCCAGACATCTAGCAAGATTTGGGTACCAGCAGTAGAACGACATTTTGAGAGGTATTAAAAATAAGTTACTGCTGTTGGAAAAACTGAGACTTTGAAATATCACAGGACTTGTTTCCAACTCTGCGACGGTCGACTTGGTTTTGGAACTAGAGCTGAATTGTCCTTCCATATTCATTGGATATTTTCTTGTAATTTTGATGAGACTATCTGAACGAAATAAGTAACAATGAGAAAATTTAATTTTGTGACTGCAAGAAAGTCATTTTACTCGTAAACTGCTACAATTTTTCTTAGTTTTCGCTTTGTGAACAATATGCTAATCTTTCTGCCTTACTTGCTGCTATAGCGCTACGCGTTGGTGCTTCACTAGATCTGTGTTATCGCGTTTGTTTGCAGATGTGATTCCATCTTGTGTCATAGGGTGGAGCATCACTGAAAAAGTGTTATATATAATTTGTTTTTCTCTTCCCTAATGCAGTTGAAAGGGATCTGAATGAAATTCAGTAACTCCGTCTTAATAAAATTCCTGCGTTAGTACTACATTTTTGTGTAGATTGAACAGTCAACTTTTTATAATCATTATCTGAACACTGTAATCTGTCACAATTAATTATTACTGTAATATTATTATCACTGTTGTTATTTGTTCGTTCTTAGAATGTCGTATGTCGCTTATTTTCGCTATTTTTTGAATGTTGAGTTGGAAAGATGGAAGTAATTTGCTATGTTCTCCTTTGTCTATGCTGTTTAATTAATTTGCAGAGTAAAAGGAGAACACCCCGTCATAAAAGTTGAAAACAAGTAGTCCATATTGTAGGTACAGAAATAGTACCATTTATGGTGATTTATCACTGTAACGGCAAAGCAATTCACGTCGGAGCAAGGTCCCCCTCTATGCAGCGAGTAAATGCACTGAAACCACCAGAATGCCACGAATGCGCGGTTATGATTAAACTAGAATGGTTTTCTGTTGTTTCGTCTGTTGGCTCCATTGGATTAACTGAAAATGGCAGAAAAGGTTTCATGTCACTGGAATTCTGCAGTATTTGTAACGAAGTATGGAAAGGCTGGAATACTGCTTTCTTCGTACCTTTGGATCGAAATCCGAGAGTTGTTGGCTAATAATTATCCGTATGACGTATGATACTGGAAACAAATCATAGATGCCCTGGCAACCATTATTCAGTTTGTTGTGTGAGTAGCTATAGTTGACTGCTTTGAGAATACCAAGCTGCTTTGTAAAATTTCATCTTCTTGCCTATAGGAACAAGTTGGTGGAGAAGAAGTTCTTCCCGATTTATTTACTATTCAAAGTGAAAATTTGACTTCACTTGAGCTGCGATAGCTTCAGTGAATTGAACGAGCCAGGAGCTTAGGGTAAGCAAGAGGGATGCATTCATTCGTATACTGCCAATAATGATAAGATGATACATTTGCTGTCTGTTCTCTAGTTGATATGAGAGTTTCCCGTGAATTGTTGTAATATACATGGAGGGGTAGTAATTCTATAACGCAGTGATGTTAGAGGTAAAGGCTCGTGGGTGATACAAAAGCCGTAATACTGTACCTACAGTACTGACTGGAGAAAGTGAATTCATAAACTAATACAGGGACCGTTTTGAACTCGCTGGATCAAGGAGTAGGTGGTTTACCTTGCCGAGGGTAGATTAGAGCTCTTAGCCACCAAAGGGACGCAAGACATGGTAATTACTTTCGGTAGTATACAGGATTCCTAAGAAAGAAATATTAGATCCGTAGGGTACAGCCAATTTTATTTCGTGTGCGGAAAGACGATAGAACTTTGTCATGTTTCTTGTGTGGGATCATAATTTATCAAACTCCACTATGGCGCTTGTGGGTGAGCGAAATGGTGGAGATGTATGAGGTGCGTGATATTGTGAAAGCCTGTTACTCTTGTTAATGAGCTCCAAAATTATGTCTGTCTGCTACGAAGAAATTAAGTCGTCAATAGAAAGGCGTAAGAATTGTGTATTGCTGTCATTAACTATTACGTGAGAGAGTTTTGTTGTGTGTTGGGTACAAAGGTGTTGGTGCTGTTCACACACTGTTCCCAACTATTTTAACAGCAGAAATTAAGTTTAGGTTATAGTCTAGACGCCAACGAGCAGTGTTAAAGAACCTTGGTATTTAGACTTAATGAATGTGCGGCACATGGGTGATCTCTAAACATTGCAGCAGCGTCTGCCCATCTATACGTTCGCATTGTATCTCCAGAGACTGATGTGTGTCGCTGACTATAAACGCAACTCCTGACTGTTTATTTTTTTTAAATTTAGGAACTTATTATCATTGAGCCATTTCATTAAAGAGAACACTAATTATTTTCCTATTTAAACTTCATTTACCTGCCGATTCTAGCAATTACTCCTCGACAATTCTCGTGAATATCCTGATAACCTACAGACTAAAACAAAAATAAAATAATGGCAGGAAGAGGAAGGCCAGCAATTTAATTTCCTCAACTCTGAATATATGTTGCTCCTGATGAGTTACATACACATGCTTACACCTTTTGTATTTCAGGTACCTGTCAATTTGCCAGATGCTTCTACTGCGTCTTTGAAGCACAAGCTTTACTCTTGGATTGCTAGCCTGCCCAAGAAACTCATATGCGGTGGAAAAGTATTCCTTCTGGATTTCGAGGATGATTGGGACTTGGCAACACTGTGTATGATGGTTGATATACTTCCTGGGATGACACAGAATTATCCTGTTAAATTCCTTTGATATTGTCTGTTTGTTTCAATTAAATATTCTGAACGATTTTCATTTACGGTGTGTGATCTAACGACCAAATGTATATTTTTAGTCCAGGAAGGTCATTCCACGCAGAAACTACTACCAATTTTGTCTTCATTGCGAATTATCTCTCGCTCTCACTAGGACTATGATGGAGAACAAACGCTACAGCAGATCTCTACGACAGTGGAAATGAAGTTGCCCGACAGAGCTGAAGTTACGTTTGTTCTAATTTCACACCAGATCAGCATTTTAACTCTTATGTGGCAGCGCTGCAGCGATTCGGCTTGCTGAATATAGCAAATAATTCACGTTAAAATCATCCTACATGACACGACTTTATTTCTTCGATAACACCCACTCCACGAAGGCACAAGTGACAGAGCTTCCTTCCATCCCCCTTCTATTAAATCCAAAATCGCCAAAAACCTATGTACTAATATCCTTTTCCCTGGTAACATTTGCCCGCAACGGTAGATAACATACTTAGTATACCTCACGTTATATGCTGCGAGAATACTGGTTACATGTTGTTCTTACTGTACTGTTCTTACATACTGTTCCTCCCACATGAGGAGCATCTGGTAAAGAAACCTATATTTAAGGTCCATTTGTGTCTGAAAAACAACGGCCATAGGTGCCGAGCTATAATCGCGGGAAGGCAGAAATTAAGACTTTTCTCGTCACTGTAATTCCACACACCCATACAACATCTACATTACGTAATTTCAAGTTTGTTACTTCGGAATGGAACCATATTTGACACCTTTCGTGGTTAGTTAACAGGGACAACTGTTTCTGGATAGCTGTCCGATCTCGTACAAAAGTGTTCGTAATGTAAACTAAAGTTCAGATTTGCTAACTGGTAATGGTTAGAAATGTATTATATCACATCTCTCTATGGTTAGACAGCAATGAAGATTAGTGTTACGGTCGAGCCTCACAACATATGAGTAACTTAAATTTTTAAAGTTATTTTATGTTTTATTTTGTGTTAGACAGTAAGTACGGTAGGTGGTTTTTGAACTGCACCTAGATCAACCTGCCACCATGGAGATAGTGAAATTACTAGTGATTCGTTGCTGATGGTGAGGTTTCGAGAGAGCGTTCGACGCTGTTAACCACGTTTTATCTAAGTGGTTAGTTCATTTATCAGTTAGTGCAAATGCACTCGCCAAGTGAACAACGGTTAATAGATGGTTGGAAAATCTTTTAGAGAAGAATAATTCAGGAATGACTGGTGCGCTAGAGTTACAGTCATTATTTGTGTCAGATACTAATGAAAGTGTTAACGATTTGCACATGTCACTTGTTGTAATGAATTTGTGTTTATAAGCGTTAAGGCCTTTCTCAGGTATTTTCTGGTGTTTGCATGGTATTGATTTACACCTGGTGTTAATTGCCACACAGAGCATTGTTTTCTAGTGGTGACTTGTGGTAATCAGTTTGTGTAGTCGAGCGAAACGAGATTAGAGGATCTGCAAGAGAATTACGTTACGTGAGGTCCACGCAAATCAGGCGAAATGAAATTCAGGTCTTTCGGATACTTTTGGGCATAATAGTACACTGATGTCAAAAATGAAAGCAACAAACCGCTTTTTCCACGTCCTGTGCGTAATTAACGATATAATCATACAAACTGTCAAAAGATGTCCATACGATTCTGTTCTGCACGGAAGATGGCATTTCGGTTGACGGAAAACCACGCCAACGATGACGTCAGGACACCTATCAAACGGAGTGGCCTTTGCCGGGTAGTCCCACATCCACAGTCGTTGTGTACACAGTCACAAAGGATGCAGTGTGACACAAAAAACTCGTCTACAAGACTCTCTGTGGTGGAGGGCCATAGGAAGAACGGAAGCAGGACAGTCACAAACTCATGTGGTTCGATGGCTTGACGTGAATCGTTCTGTTGGTTCTCGGATGCGACAGCAACTTATAGAGACTGAAACTGTTTCGTTAAGACCAGGGCACGGTCGACGACGAGTGATATCAGGAAGAGCTACCATTTGGCTGTAAAGGCACGACGGTGCCGCCTTAGTACTGCGCAGCAACTGCAATCTGAACTCGCAGCATCGATTGGACGTGTTGTATCGAGGCAAACGGGGTATAGAAGGCTTCGACAGAGTGGCCTTTATTGTCGGAGATCTGCTGTATGTGTGCCTCTGACGCACATTCAGAGAATGGCATATCTAGATAGGAGTCGTCAAATGCCACCTGGACAGTCGAACAGTGGGCCAATTTTCTTTTCACAGACGAATCCTGATTTGGTCTGTGGAGCGATTCTCGACGAATTCGCATATGAAGGGAATGTGGAACGCAATTTCGAGGTCCGAACGTAGTGGGAAGAGACCACATCGAGGAGGATAGCTAATGGTGTGTGCAGGGAATATGTTGACCACTCGAACACCTCATCATGAAATTTTGCAGGTGAACCGGAATGCTTAAACATCTGTCAGGTACCGTGACGAGGTTTTGGGACCTCACGTACGGTTGTTGCGAGTTGCTGTGATTCCAGACGTCGTACTGATGGACGATAATGCTCGACCTCATGGAGGCCTCCTTCCTCTCCCGACCTGAATCCCATAGAGCATGTCTGGGATGCACTAGGGCGACCCACCACTCTCCAAGACTTGCGAGCAGCTCTGCAGGAAGAATGGGCGTTATTGCCTCAACATCAGATTGATGAAGTTATTCACAGCATGCTCAGTCGTTGTCAAGGTCTCTATTGCTGCCGGATGTGGTCACACCCCACAGTGAGCACATTAACCTGTTGTCGGAATGTATATGCAAATCTCTTAATTTGGTCTCTGTTCTGCATGTAGCAGGTGTTTACGTCCTGTATTCTTTACATCGTTTCTACTTTGCTATCATCTGTTTATACTGTTTTGTGGCAAACTAGACGCAACCTTTGCAAAATTTTGCCTTAATTTTGGACATCAGTGTAAATAGCCCCATATTTCTACTCCTTTCAAACGTGGAACTTAGCCTTCGACATCGTTAGTCCACTTGGGCCTTTGCGCATATTCAAGTGATTGTAATGATTAAACTTGATGCACTCAAGATGCCACACAGTGACCGAAATCCACATTTACAATAAACTTTACTGCTACATTATTCACTACTTAAAACTAAACAGTCTCGAAAGTCTTGGAATTCCCAGTATCGATATCGTCAACAGGCAAAACGCGTCAAGATTCTCGATACCCGGAAAGGATGAACAATCTGCATCACCAAGAGAGAACTGTGCAACATAAGTAAAAGTTATCAGGCGTGTTTCTGCATATGAAAGATAACGCCTACTCGAATTTCGCATTAGTCGCATAAGATATGACCGTTGGTCTGAAAATCAGAACTCTTATTCGATTTTGGATTGTAAGAACATTGTAAAAGGCGGAAAGATTAAGACAGGTCGCGTAAGAGGTGGAAAACTACCGACTGTATATATTGGGACTAAGAGAAATAAGATGGTCAGAATCTAGGGAAATTCAAACACAAAATAATAGAGTGCTGCTGTATAGAGGACAATCAGGGGCAGATGCAATGCACAGGAATTGTGTAGGGCTCTCATGATAAAAAAACTGCAAGAGCTTATTGGAGTGGAAACCAGTCTCAGACGGGATAAAAACGGCACCCTTTATAAAAGATCTGCAAGATATCACTTTAATTCAGTGGCTGAAGGAGAGTTATTGTTGTTGTGGTCTTCGGTCTGAACACTAGTTTGATGCAGATCTCCAAGCCTCTCTATCCTGTGCGAGCCTCTTCACCTCAGAATAACTGCTGGAACCTCCATCTTTCTGAACCTGCTTACTGTATCCATCTCTAGGTCTTCGTCTTCGATTTTTAACCCCCCCCCCCCTCGCACTTTCCTCCTGTACGGAACGGGTGATACCAAGAATGTACTCTATCAACCAATCCCTTCTTTTGTTCAGGTTGTGCCCCAAATTTTTTGTCTCCCCAATCCTATTCAGTACCTCCTCATTAGTTAAGTGATTTACCCATATAATCCTCAACATTCTTCTATAGCACCACATTTCGGAAGCTTCTATTCTCTTTTTGTCTTAAGTATTTATCGTCCATGTTTGACTTCCATACATGGCTACACTTCAGACAAATACCTTCAGAAAGGACTTCCGAACATTAAATCTATAGTCGATGTTAACAAATATCTCTTCCTCAGAAATGCTTTTCTTGCCATTGCCACTTTACGTTTGATATTGTCTCCACATCGGCCACCGTAAGTTACTTTCCTGCCCAGATAGCGAAACTCATCTACTAATGTCAGTGTCTAATTTCCTGATCTAATTCCCATAGAACACCGGATTTAATTCGATGACATTGCATTATCTTTGTTTGGTTTCTTTTTATGTTCAACTTGTATGCTCCTTTCATGATACTATACATTCCGTTCAACTCCCCATCCAAGTCCTATGGCGTCTCTGACACAGTTACAATGCCTTCGGCAAACCCAAAGGTTTTTATTTCCTCTCCCTGAATTTTAATTCCTGCTCCAAATTTTTTTTCGTTTTCTTTACTGCTTGTTCAATATACAGAGCAAAAAACATCGAGGGCAGGTCACAACCCTGTCTCACCCCCTCTTAATTACTGCTTCCTTTTCATGGACCTTGACTTTCTAACTGCTGTCTGGTTTCTCTGCAAGTTGTAACTAGCATTTGGCTCCCTGTACTTTACGCCTACTAGCTTCAATATTTAAATGAAAGTATTCCAGTCAACAGTGTCAAAAGCTTTCTCTAAGTCTACAACCGCTATAAACGTAGATTTGCCTTTCCTTAACCAATGTTCTAAGATAAGTCATAGGGTCACTACTGCCTCGCGTTTCGAACATTTCTCCGGAATCCAAACTGATATCCCCCGAGTTCGGCTTCGAAGATTTTTCCATTTTTCTGTAAAAAATTTGTGTTAAGTTAAAAGATGCGTTTTGTGCAGAGCTTATAGAGCCTTTAGGAAAAGAAATAGACATAAAAATTTTCATGTTAACTTGAACACCAGAGTCGGTTCAAATAATGCAGCGTTCGAACATATCATGATTACCCACGGCCTTTGGAACAGACATGTAAACAGTGAACTGCTGATGGATATGTGCGTTGAACATGACCTACTTATTCGAGGTTCCTTGTTTCCACATCACGATTGCAGTAAAATAACGTGGATTTCGCCAGATCATGTTAATGTGAGGCAAACAGATCACATAGCCGTAAGTTGGAAATTTCGACGCTTCGTTTTAAACACGGGAAATAACGGAGGAGCGGACTTGAGAAGTGTCTGCCATCTAGTTTTGGCGGAGTCCAGCTTGAAGATAGTGGCAAACAGAACCAGTATCAATCACAGGAGTAAGAAATAGATTTGAGCAAGTTAAAAGACCAACAGCTCTGAGAAAGATTGTATCTTCATTTACGAAACAGATTTCAAGTCGTCTCTCAAGAATAGCCTAAGTATGAAGAAATTAAAGCAGGTCTGCAAAAAACTTAGGTAGGTATCTAGATGTTGGAGAAAACATCTTAAGATTTAAGACATATAAAAAGAAAGAATGGACCTCCGATGAGACGTAGAATGAAATTAATCACAGGAAAGCCGTAAAACCAAAGATAAACCTTTGTAATTCAAAAATGCAAAAGACTGAAGAGGATAAATAACACACAAGGCAAAGCGAAAGAGCAAAAGATGAAAACAGGGATAAGGTGCGATAAAAATAAATGGGTAGATAAACAGGCACAGTTACCAGAAGAGGTAGAAAATGGTAATGGTAATGTGGCAAGATACAGTGGCAATATAAAGAAGCTGTACAGAGTCAGCAAACCCTCTCAAAACTTAAAACTTGAAGAACCAATTACGAGCAAGAATGGAGTAATGATCACGGCCCAACAGGTACAGCTAAAATGATGGGAGAAGCATTTCGTAGACTTGTTAAATCGTGACGGCAAGCAAGATGGACAGGTGATAGGTGTTCCAGAGGAAATCGAAGAAGGCCACGGTATAACTCTACAGTTTCCTAAAACTGACCATATTAGGACTGCGTTGTGAAGCCTAAAATCCCAAACTCTCCAGTCCTAAACAAGCTAGTATCGGAACTCTTAAACACCGGTCAGAAATTATTGTTAAAGTGCTCCACCCCTTGTTGAAGCGTATTTGGTTCAAAGAGAAATCCCCAAAGAAATCGAAAAATGTGTTGGTGGTGAAATTTCCGAAAAGGGAACTTGTCGGACTGCAGTAACTGGGGGATATTACATTGCCGACAGGGTCTAGTGATGTCCTCACCAGAATGATCTCAAATACTATTAAAGGTTGAGTTGTTCTTATAATTTCTCTTAGGAATATGTTAGAGCGAATTAGGGAAATCCAGGCAGCAATGTTGATGGCATAGATTGATTCTGACGAGGTCGTCGGTTCTGTGAAACATCAAGTGCTGAGGCAGGTGTTGTGTTGCGAAAGTATGGTACGCCACAAAAAATTCTACACATCAACGATCTGTTAATATGTTGCTTGCTCCGCAAGGCAAATATCACAACGACAATGTAAGTAACAACAGGTGTTCGGCAGGGATTTCTTTTGTCACCGACACTTTTCCTACTTGACCGTGACTCGGTTATGAGAAAAGTCACAACAGGCAGCAGATGAGGACTCCTAGGGGATCCATGAATGCCTGGAGGATTTAGTATTCGCAGACTACTTATTTCTATTTGCTCTGAGGCTGACAGGTGGGAAAGAAAAAGTCAACTATTTGAAAAAAGAAGCTGCTGGACTCAAGATAAATATAGCTAGGTAAAAGGAAATGGAGCGGGAGGTCGGGTGTGGAAACTCGTTCTTGTGTCTGGATAGTGCAGTGACAGAAGATGTGAAGAACCAGATAAAGAAGGCAAATGCTGTCTTGACACAATTGTATCCAATGCGGTGAAACAGAAACATCACATATAAAACCAAAATTTATAATTTTAATACAACGTGACAACTTTCCTCCTATACGCCAGTGAAGAGTGGGAAATATCACAGTAACAGAGTTTCATACGAGTTGTCTCTGGCACATTATGAGCACAATTTATATGGCTTATTACACTGACACAGTAGAAACACACATTAAAGACAATAACGTATATGTACGACGTCACATACACAGATGATAGCCGGCCAATATTAAAGTGTATACGTAACCCAAGATCAAAAGTATTTCAGCTATTAAATCATCTCGGGTTATCAGCCGAGGGGCTTCGTCTCTTGTCGCAACGTTTCAACAGATACCGGATCTATCATTTTACATACACTACTGGCCATTAAAATTGCTAAACCAAGAAGAAATGCAGATGATAAACGGGTATTCATTGGACAAATATATTATACTAGAACTGACATGTGATTACATTTCCACGCAATTTGGGTGCATAGAGCCTGAGGAATCTGTACCCAGAAGAATCACCTCTGGCCGTAATAACGGCCTTGATACGCCTGGGCATTGAGTCAAACAGAGCTTGAGTCAAACATGCAGCTTCAACACGATTCCACAGTTCATCAAGAGTAGTGACTGGCGTATTGTGAGGAGCTAGTTGCTCGGCCACCATTGACCACACGTTTTCAATTGGTGAGAGATCTGGAGAATGTGCTCGCCAGGGCAGCAGTCAAACATATTCTGTATACAGAAAGGTCCGTAAAGGACCTGCAACATGCGGTCGTGCATTATTCTACTGAAATGTAGGGTTTCGCAGGGATCGAATGAAGGGTAGAGCCACGGGTCGCAACACATCTGATATGTAAAGTCCACTGTTCAAAGTGCGAACAAGAGGTGACCGAGACGTGTCACCCCATACCATCACGCCGGGTGATACGCCAGTTTGGAGACGACGAATACGCTCTTCCAATGTGCGTTCACCTCGATGTCGCCAAACACGGATGCGACCATCATGATGCTGTAAACAGAACCTGGATTCATCCGGAAAAATGACGTTTTGCCATTCGTGCAACCAGGTTTGTCGTTGAGTATACCATCGCAAGCGCTCCTGTCTGTGATGCAGCGTCAAGGGTAACCGCAGCCATGGTCTCCGAGCTAATAGTCCATGCTGCGGCTAACGTCGTCGAACTGTTCGTGCAGATGGTTGTTGTCTTGCATACGTCCCCATCTGTTGACTGAGGGATCGAGACGTGGCTGCACGATCCGTTACAGCCATGCGGATACGATGCCTGTCATCTCGACTGCTAGTGATACGAGGCCGTTGGGATCCAGCACGGCGTTCCGTATTACCCTCCTGAACCCACCGATTCCATATTCTGCTAACAGTCATTCAATCTCGACAACGCGAGCAGCAATGTCGCGATACGATAAACCGCAATCGCGATAGGCTGCAATCCGACCTTTATCAAACTCGGAAACGTGATGGTACGCATTTCTCCTCCTTACACGAGGCATTACAACAACGTTTCACCAGGCAACGCGGTCAACTGCTGTTTGTGTATGAGAGATCGGTTGAAAACGTTTCTCTGAAAAGCTAATCATTTTCCTATCACAGCATCTTCTTCCTGTCTGTTAAATTTCGCGTCTGTTGCACGTCATCTTCGTGGTGTAGCAATTTTAATGGCCAGTAATGTACATATATACATAAATACTTGTTACATAGATCATGAATACGACATTTCTTCAGGCGAATTCATGGAATCCGTTAAAACGCTGCGACAAGACAACAAAGTCACTCGGCTGATAACCCGAGAAGGTTTCATAAATTTCATAGTTGTCGTCAACGGATAGCTGGCAGTCCAGTGAACATTCCAAGTGAGTATACAAGAGTAGTGAGTCCTCTGCGTGGCTGGCGTCCGGTTGTAGCTGATTGGAGATCTCAGAACGCCACGAGGTGACGTGACGAAAGCTATGGGAGCATGGCCTCTTCACCTTGCGAAGACAGCATGTAGACTGCGGCGGCACCGATGGTGAGGGCTGGAGGTAGAGGTCGATCTCCATCAGCTTCATGTCGCTGGTGGCGAGCAAATAGTAACGAACGAGGAAAGCAAACCGAATACCTGTGAAGACCAGACGAGTGAGAGGAAGTCGGGATGGCCGGGTCACACAATGAGAAAGCCAGCGGGAGCAATCGAGGAGAGATCCCCAGGACACCAGGAACAGAGGCAGGTCTGGAGATCAGGTAAGAAGACTGTGGAAGGGAAGCAAGAGGAGTTGACAAGACATGGTCTGAACTGAGGGAAATAACCAAAGCCAGAGATCGATGGTTCTTACTTGCCAAAGTAATTGAGTTACTGTGTACGAGAAATGTACACTGATGCGTTTTTGTGTCTTAAGGAAAGGAAATGGAATACAGATTCGAACATACAGGATGTTATTTGAAAAAGTACTGCTGTTCATATCTCTGCAACGAGTAATGTTACAAGTAAGGCGATGATGCTGGCTAATATCCCCCTTGAAAAGTAGAGATAAGATGAACATCAACAAAAGCATGACAAGGATAGTGGAATGATGGTGAGGGAATTAGATTAGAACACTAGACACATAAAGTAGTAGATGAGTTTTGCTATTTGGGCAGTAAAATAGCTGATGATGACCGAATTGAAGAGGATATATAATGTATACTGGCAGTTAGAAGAAAAGAGTTTCTGAAGAAGAGAAATTAGTTAACATCCAATACAGAAATAAGCGTTCGGAAATATTTTCTGAGAGTATTGGTATGGAGTGTAGCCATGTGTGGAAGTGAAACATGCGACGATAAACAATTTAGAACAGAAGAGAATAGAAGCTTCTGAAATGTGGTGCTACAGAAGAATGTTGAAAATTAGATTGGTAGATCACGTAACTAATGAATAGGCACTGAACAGAAATGGAAAGAAAAGGAATTTGTTGTAGAACCTGACTAGAAGAAGGGATCGGTTGATGGGATACATTCTGAGACAGCAAGACATCACAATTTAGTACTGATGGGAAGGGTGTGTGTGTGTGTGTGTGTGTGTGTGTGTGTGTGTGTGTGTGTGTGTGTGCGTGTGTGTGGCGGGCTGAAGACCACAACAACAACAACAACAACAATGTCCCCCACGTAGGTACACGTTTACCGGACACCATTGTTTATTTTGCTTCTAGACGAAAAGTTATTTGAGTTGGTCAAGATAAATGGGACACCCTGTATTGTAGTTTTGAGTAGCTGTAAAATGTAAACTTTCACTGCCAGAAATGTCACAATTAATAAAATGTTCCGGACTATTATGCCGTGTACTGATATGGATATGGTGTCTGTTCAAATGGCTCTGAGCACTATGGGACTTAACATCTGAGGTCATCAGTCCCCAGTCCCCAGTCAGTTCGGACATGTCCGAAAGAACAGACACCATATCAGTTCTGGCAATACCGGCCATGACCTTCTTCTTCTGTGCACACATATTCGCCGAACTCTTACGGAACTTGGTAAGGATGTCTTCCACGAGTAATGAGTATGTTGGGGGGGGGGGGGGGGGCGGACACTATGAATGTAGTGTGTGGACATACAAGGTGAGAATGTGGGTCACACGGGAGGCGTGCGCGACATAGTCCCTGCAGTCGCACTGTCCTCTGTGCCCTCGGTGGCTCAGATGGACTCGGTCAGAGGGTTAGCTGCCTTCTGTAATAAAAAAAAAAACTAAGTTAATGGATCAACGACGAACTGAAACGGGTGTCTTGCGACGTCCACCACGAGCAGATGCAACGAACGAAAACGAACAAAAATTAGATTAAAAAAAAAAGATCGATAGAGCGTCTGCCATGTAAGCAGATCTCGGATTCGAGTCCCCGTCGGGACACACATTTTCACCTGTCGCCGTTGATATATATCAACGCCCGTGAGCAGCTGACGGTATTAATATAATTCTAATTATTATGCCGTGGTCGAATGGCTTTCACTTTAAAACCTGCCGTTTCGTCCCCATCTGCCGAGGACATTGTCGAGGGCGATCGTACCTTTGTTCAATGTCCGCTTCACACCCTGGCTCACTACACAGTACTTGAAAATGTCCTCCGGGGAAGTGAAATTCATTCGACCATGGCATAGTAGCCGGGAACATTTAATTAACTGTAGTTCTGAGTAGAAAATAGTGATAATCTCTATTAAGTACCGAGTGCATAGTCTGCACTGTTCCCTGGAGCCACCAACATACGGATGAGGTGTACCAGTTGCACTCCGGCTGTTGCTCGGCGTATAACTTACCAGCAAAACAACTATGCAGCTGTATTCATATCAACACTATTTCCATGCCCTGCCGGCCGACGTTCCCTCTGCCTTTACGTAGGGTCGTGAAGTGTATCGGCTCAGAGGCATGTAGGGAAGAGAGGGGAGGGCCAGCGTCGAGAGGCAGTTGGTTTACGGCCGGACGGGATGAGCAGAGCGCGACCAGATAGCAGACTGAAACTGGTACAGCGTGTAAATTTGCTGCGGAGCGGCCGGCCATCTGATAGCATAAGTCACGCCGGCATGTCGCGCCGCGCCGCGCTGCCCTGCTCTGCCCGCCCGCGAGTTATGACGGCCGGCGTCGGACACGCGACGCGCTCCCACAATGTGGCTTCCCGGAAGGCGCTCCACAATCGGGCGACATCGCCACCTCCAGCGGAGAGCACTGGAATTTGTGCCGCGCGGCACGGCCAACAAGCGACGCCTGATTGTGATATAGCGCCGACTTGGGAGCAGGTGAACTGCACTAAACATCCCTCGCGGTATATCATTCTCGGAACGAGGTTTACGCTCGGTATTCGGGTTCTGTAACGTTTGACCACCTTCAGATCAATTCTACAAGTGTGTCTGACCTCAAAAAGAAAAAAAAAAGTGTCGAGCAGGTGCGGACAACTTTTCATGCATACCAGATTTGTCATTACGACAAAGTTAAAATTCAGGGCGGTAAGCAAAATCTATGCAGACCTATCGGAGTTTGAAGCAGTACGACCTCTCCAATTACTCTTCTTGACAGATATCCTCCTGGAACGATGTGTGGCCGGTAACCCTACCGTGGTTCACAGGACAGCAGTATGACGTTTTGAGCGTTTGAACGTCTATATCTCATACCTGTCTAATACTAGCATGTAGACAGATGCTTTCGGAACTTGGAGAAAAATACCACGGACTATGGGATCTACATTACACGCAGAAGGCTGTGAAAGATCAAATGGGGCAGCGTGTGTTTCTAGTGTGTCTGTTTCAAGAAAATCACGCCAAATCACCATCTACTGCATTCCAAGAATGTCTGAAGTAGCTAATTGTGTTTTATTATACAGTATAGACATTGCTTTGAAACATTACTATACAGATCACTATTTCCGATGATATCTACATAATTTCACAGGATGTGGAAACATTGGTGTGTAATATATCAAAACCATCTTCAGATATTATGCTGAAAACATGTGTACGATACTTCATGGTTTTCATTGTCACGGGAATAAATGTGTTTTGGTACAGGCATGTTACACTTCTTAAATATTTTTTAAAAATATTTTACTCTGAAACTCCTTGGTGCACGTGAAAACGTGGGTTTACTTAGGTTCAGGGGTGTCCCACAAGAAAGACGCAGAGCTTTTGGCGGAGATTTTCTCAAAAATTGTTCAAATTGCTCTGAGCACTATGGGACTTAACATCTGAGGTCATCAGTCCCCTAGAACTTACAACTACTTAAACCTAACTAACCTAAGGACATCACACACATCCATGCCCGAGGCGGGATTCGAACCTGCGACCGTAGCGGTCGCGAGGTCCCAGACTGAAGCGCCTAGAACCGCTCGACCACACCGGCCGGCAGATTTTCTCCACAATAAGATAGTGTAAAATAGTATTCTTCTCCTACTGTCTATACTTGCAGTGCTGGTTTAATTTGTTTCACGGATTTTTTTATCCATTGATTGTAAATTATAACTCACATTTTTATATATGAAATCCTACCTGTAAATGCATCTTTTGATTTGCTTTTACGTAATGTTAGTGTAAACTCTCTGTAAATGAGTAAGTATGCCAGTTTTAATAAAAATTGACATCATTGTAATTAAATAAATTCATGAAAGTGCGGCTCCAGTAATTGTGGGACGAAGAAGCTTTTTCATATTTCGGACAGTGATGTATGGAGCAAAAGGAGAAAGAGGAACGGTTACGAAGAGTAGTTGTGGAGGATTATCATATGCAACGAAGAATTTTATCAGAGAGTGAGCAACGGTGTCTTAGTGGAACACTTTGGACCGATAGTAATCGAACATCAAGCATACATAATTTTCAGAAGCAGTGAGACTTAAGGAGTGAAGACGCTTATCTACTGACACAAGAAGGGAGGAACAAAGATACTAAAATACATCGCGAAGACTTTTCGAGAAAGCGTTCACGGGTGAAAACAATGGAATACGTTTTCAAGCGGCTTCTGACAACTTTCGACTCATACTCGTATATTTCCAGTATTAGAAAAATGCCACAAAAATACACTCCTGGAAATTGAAATAAGAACACCGTGAATTCATTGTCCCAGGAAGGGGAAACTTTATTGACACATTCCTGGGGTCAGATACATCACATGATCACACTGACAGAACCACAGGCACATAGACACAGGCAACAGAGCATGCACAATGTCGGCACTAGTACAGTGTATATCCACCTTTCGCAGCAATGCAGGCTGCTATTCTCCAATGGAGACGATCGTAGAGATACTGGATGTAGTCCTGTGGAACGGCTTGCCATGCCATTTCCACCTGGCGCCTCAGTTGGACCAGCGTTCGTGCTGGACGTGCAGACCGCGTGAGACGACGCTTCATCCAGTCCCAAACATGCTCAATGGGGGACAGATCCGGAGATCTTGCTGGCCAGGGTAGTTGACTTACACCTTCTAGAGCACGTTGGGTGGCACGGGATACATGCGGACGTGCATTGTCCTGTTGGAACAGCAAGTTCCCTTGCCGGTCTAGGAATGGTAGAACGATGGGTTCGATGACGGTTTGGATGTACCGTGCACTAATCAGTGTCCCCTCGACGATCACCAGTGGTGTACGGCCAGTGTAGGAGATCGCTCCCCACACCATGATGCCGGGTGTTGGCCCTGTGTGCCTCGGTCGTATGCAGTCCTGATTGTGGCGCTCACCTGCACGGCGCCAAACACGCATACGACCATCGTTGGCACAAAGGCAGAAGCGACTCTCATCGCTGAAGACGACACGTCTCCATTCGTCCCTCCATTCACGCCTGTCGCGACACCACTGGAGGCGGGCTGCACGATGTGCGGGACCGTAGCCCAGTTTCATGGAGACGGTTGCGAATGGTCCTCGCCGATACCCCAGGAGCAACAGTGTCCCTAATTTGCTGGGAAGTGGCGGTGCGGTCCCCCACGGCACTGCGTAGGATCCTACGGTCTTGGCGTGCATCCGTGCGTCGCTGCGGTCCGGTCCCAGGTCGACGGGCACGTGCACCTTCCGCCGACCACTGGCGACAACATCGATGTACTGTGGAGACCTCACGCCCCACGTGTTGAGCAATTCGGCGGTACGTCCACTCGGCCTCCCGCATGCCCACTATACGCCCTCGCTCAAAGTCCGTCAACTGCACATACGGTTCACGTCCACGCTGTCGCGGCATGCTACCAGTGTTAAAGACTGCGATGGAGCTCCGTTTGCCACGGCAAACTGGCTGACACTGACGGCGGCGGTGCACAAATGCTGCGCAGCTAGCGCCATTCAACGGCCAACACCGCGGTTCCTGGTGTGTCCGCTGTGCCGTGCGTGTGATCATTGCTTGTACAGCCCTCTCGCAGTGTCCGGAGCAAGTATGGTGGGTCTGACACACCGGTGTCAATGTGTTCTTTTTTCCATTTCGAGGAGTGTATATGAAACGTTTGTCGAAGGAGGCTATAGAGCTGTTACTGTCCCCTGCAATTCCAGCAACACCACGGCCGCCCATGGAACATTCTGATGTGAATTCTGTCTCTGAGTGCTTCGAGCGCGATACTGATTCGGATTAATAGATACGAAACCAATAACGTCATAATGTATGCAGCAGGACAGAATCTTCAACATCAGTCTTATTACGTTTTGAATGTTAAGACTGATTGTCTTCAATAGCTACTCTTATAATAATAATAATAATAATAATAATAATAATAATAATAATAGTTACTTTTATCGTTGGTTGTAGTTTTACGTTTATTACTCGTATGTAATCCCCGACTTTTAAGTTTGCCCCCTAATTGTATTGCAACTTTTGTGGTATCGAAGAAGCCTTATCATCCAATACATTTTTGGCGAATATTCAATTATTTTGGCTTAATAAACGAATCACCTTGTCACTATGCTATCTGTTGTAGTTATTGATCTCCAAATCCTCTATATATGCTATTATTAATAAATTATGACGAGTTTTCATGCGTCTCGTTGCTGTATTGGATCCACGATTTTGTCAGAAAAACCCCCATGTGATGCGTTTTGTCTGAATTAAATGTTTTCTTGGAGTGTCGGCCACGTTTTGGTGAATCGGCCCCACCGTGCGGCGTTGCCCTAAGCGTGACGTTATGGAGACTTTGTCATTAAGTTTTATTTTGACTAGCGCCTACGAGTTGCAGCGACGTTAAGAACTTTGTTCATTTCAATAGCCGGATTATTGTGGACCTTCGTTGACAACACCCAATTTTGGTCAATTTATCATTACTCTGTGCGGACATAGTACATTTGATGGAAACTAAATAAATGATTCTCCTCGTTTTATCAAACGGATCTGTTGTGTGACTGTATTTTTACTAGATACAAAGTGTATTTTACGCACAGACCCCGTCTAAATACCATCCCGTAGCTTATTAGGAAAAAATTGTAAGGTTTCACGTTAATGAGTAGATTTTTCGAGTTATGAGACAGAGACAAATATTTTTACGTAATTAAGAAAGTTTGAATCGGGAGCCGGTGCCATATTATTGCTTATCTCGCTTCGACAGTTTCTGCTGCAAGTAGTTGTCAGCGATCCCAGTATGGACAGAGTCGCATAATTACATCGTTCACCTGATACTTAATACAAATAAACGGAAAACTGTGTACGTCGACGTCCCAACATGCAAAGTGTGGTAAATAGGTTCATTTTAATGATTTCAAATACATTAGAACAGCGTTGAATAGCAAGAAACAACAAAAAATTAAAATCTTTATTGTTCTAAAATACTATAGAAATAAATTCACTTTATCAGTACTAGGCGTAGATTTATTCGCGTAGACTACAATAGTAACTTTTGTTGATGTTACTTGCCGTAGTTCCAGTGAAAATAAAATTAATTACAGTCAAGTGGTTTTGTAAAGTTTTAGGAGATTAACTTACTCAAGAGATTAATATTACTGTGCTTCATTATTCTGTTCTACAGTGTGATACGAATGTGTGAGTATGCATACTGGTTATATTAGCAAGGGAAGAAGTGAGACAAAGCAAAGGAACAGTAAAGTTATTTATCAGTGCGGGTTGTTATTATTTGAACAGACATGAGGAGAATAATAAAGAACTGATAGCTGCGTTTTGTCTATGTGTGAGAACAGTTGTAAAGATTATTTTTTTATTGAATTAATGATACGTTCCAATGGGTTAGTACAGAATTGGTAGCCGAATTTCTGTTTATTTTTGGTAAAACGGTAGCAAATGAAAGAACAGAAATTCATGTTGCAGTGTAGTGAAGCTGAAGGAAAGAGATAATCAGACATAAGTTTTGCTAAATTTGTTAAGTTTTTAAGTTCCATACCAATGCACTCTGAAGCTTGCACTTCCGCACTCATTTGTGCCAAGTCCAATTCTGTGGCATTCTAGCCGCCCAGAACCAGTCCCCGTAATTTCCGCTAAACTTACCGATTTGGTCAACACCTGAATCCTAGTCAGATAGCCTCTAGTTCACACAGTGTTCCTCCCTCTGCGCGCTCGCTTCGTATATATCCTCGTCCCCACTCTTCCTCCAAATCGCCTAGTTTTAATGCCCAAGTACAGAAAAATGATGATAAAAACTACATCTTATAAACTATTGGCACCACACCTTGCCCCTTTCAAAACCGCATCCAACAGCACCAAATTTATGATTCGGCTTTAGCAATCAGTTAAATGTTTTCCCTATTGTAAGGTTACTATACTTCGGTTACTTTAAAAGAAATAATTAAAACTAAGAATGAGCTCATTAACTTCCATAGGAATTTTTCTGATATTCCCACTGGCGATGACCAGATGTCCCTAAACACCTATCAGCTCTCACTGGACATGCGAATTAATTATAAGTAAGATTTAAAATATATTTATTCTAGGATACGAGTATCGCCCAGTTTCTTGACTGATTCACACTGTGTAATATTCACTAAGGTATTCAACAGTTTCCTGTTGTGATTTGTTCTTGGTTCACTCTAAAATTACTTGCCTATAATTACAATGACATCAAATAAAAGCTTGAGTTATGAATATTAATCTGACTTTGTGTATATTATTCGCTGCTGCGTAAAGCACTTCATCGAATGACACCTTGATTAAAACTGTAATTTTTTTTCAGTGGTTTCAAAATGTATGTTTTATTTTATCATGACTTGCTCATGTATCATACAATGGAGGTCGCTCCTGTTTTAGCGTATTTGTATTTTTTTCTGAGTTAAATGCTGTTTCCCGGGTTCCCGGGTTCGATTCCCGGCGGGGTCAGGGATTTTCTCTGCCTCGTGATGGCTGGGTGTTGTGTGCTGTCCTTAGGTTAGTTAGGTTTAAGTAGTTCTAAGTTCTAGGGGACTGATGACCATAGATGTTAAGTCCCATAGTGCTCAGAGCCATTTGAACCAAATGCTGTTTTTCGACTATTAAATAATACCTATAGCAATGGAGGCATCACGAATTTATGCTGTCAGAATACTGAAACAGCAGCAGTCTCTGGCAACATCCAACTGCAGCCGCCAGTACAATGTTTGACGCTAAACTTCCAGCAATTCCACCAAAGGTGCTGGCCTGTTCACCAAAGGCGCTGGCTCGGTGCTCGCTTTTGTCCGCGCTGGCTCGCCCACTCTGCGTCTGTGGCTAACGATACTGACGTTGACTGTAGCCTTGCTGTGCTAATCAGCAGTGCCCATCTTTCCTATGGGCTCACCTATTGCTAATGCGGGACGCACACTATTATTACGTCATGTCTTCTTAGTTGTGGCCCATTTTATCCCGTTTAGAAAGTGGACAGGTGTCGTCAGGTCCCTCTCTGCTTTAGTCATGAATGTCTATCGCGGCTTCTGTTCGCATTAAAATGGATTTTATGGTCTCTTCTCCACCTAACAGCGACCAAGCCCGTTCCTCAAACACTGCTTTGTGGAACTTATCTTACTCTCTCATCAACGTCTCCCCTACAAAGCCAACAGTGGACGCATGTGCTGCCTGGAGATTACGTGGTCTGTACGGAACTGAGTGTTCATCAGAAAACTACTGGTGGGTGAATGATAACATCGATGTGAATTGCCGGTGTTACAGCTCACTTGATGTGGGTTGATGCAACGAAATCGGTATCTGTTACGGAAAATAATCTTCGAATTCGGTGAAATGTTAATGAAGACTCGATTTGTTTTTATTGGACAACTATGGATGATCTTACAGGGCCAAAGATGTTTAGGTTAACACTGAGTGGAAACGGGGACAGTAGTATTTTTGGTGTTTAACGGTATGTATTCTGAGTTTAAATTTTTAAACTCCTTTCTGAAACAAATATCAGTAAATATCCACAAACATTGTCAACTGTTGCAAGAAGTCGGTGAACATAAACAGAAAAGTGTATTTCCCGTCTCTTTAATTTAGTCTATAGATCCTACCCGCCTTTCATGTACTTCCTGCATTAAAAACAAGTATTCTGGAGTTCCTTCCGTCTTCAGGGTCCCCCAGTTGCGAATGTTTGGAGTATATTTCGTATATCTAATGGCATCAAGATTCTCTCGCCTGTGAGAATAGTGGCATGTTTCATTGCTTTCAACATGGCAAAGGATATCGTCGTGGAAATGGAAGTTTCTAGACGACGTTTACCGTTGTTTTAGTTTGGTTGTGGCATTACGGGTTTTAAAAGCTGTGCTTGCGCGTGCAATTACGGTAACCTGCGGAATCCAGCGGACCGAGATATGATTCGTATTGTAAAAATGCAAATCACCGGACCTATACTTTCACCCCTGTGCTTTGTCACACAACGCATAAACCCGGCAGTCTGCATACAGTACGCACAACAACATGATAAGGAAAAAATGAAGACTTTATTTTATTAGGCCTACAGTTGTCACACCCCACTGACAACACAGTTTCATCGACATTTCGGAAGCACTGTTTACATCTTCACTAACTATTCGCTAGGGGAAAGACAATAATATACAATGTATACAAGAATCTAGAGAGACTGGAAGTACTTGGACTTAAGAGGGTGTAAGATGGGCTTGTATTCTTTCACCCCTACTGTTCAATCTGCGCATCGAAGAAGGAATGATGGAAATAAAAGAAAGCCTGCAGAGCGTTATTAAAACTCGGGGTGAAAAGATATCACGATAAAATTCACTGATGGCATTGCTACTCTGGTTTTTTTTTTTTTTTTTTTTTTTTTTTTTTTTTTTTTTTTTTTTGATTGGACGTGCAGACGAATTGCAGGATCTGTAGAATGGAATGAGCAGTCTGATGAGTACAGAAAACGGATTGAGAGTAAATCGAAAGTAGCGAGAAACTTAACATCTGGACTGGGGATCACGAAGTAGAAGAAGTTAAGGAATTCTGCTACATAGGCAGAAAAATGACCCATAATGGACGGAGCAAGGAGGACATTAAAAGCAGACAAGCACTGGCAAAAAGAGCATTGTTGGCAAAGAGAAATCTACTAGTATCAAACATATGTCTTAGTTAGAGTATGAAATTTCTGACAATGAACGCTTGAAACACGTCATTTCATGGACCGTGAGAAAACCGGAATAAAAGAGAATCGAAGCATTTGAGATCTGGTGCTACAGAAGAATGTTGAAAATTAGGTGGACGGATAGAGTAAGGAACGAGAAAGTTCTCCGCAGAATCACGAGGAAAGGAATATGTGGAAAACACTGACAGGGAGAAGGGACAGGATGATAGAACATCTGTTAAGACGTCAGGGAATAACTTCCGTGTTACTACAGGGAGGTGTAGAGGGTAGAAACTGTAGAGGAAGACAAAGGGTGGAATACACCCAGAAAATAATGGAGAATCG
This sequence comes from Schistocerca cancellata, assembly GCF_023864275.1. Classification (NCBI taxonomy): domain Eukaryota; kingdom Metazoa; phylum Arthropoda; class Insecta; order Orthoptera; family Acrididae; genus Schistocerca; species Schistocerca cancellata. Next base: position 487,755,356 of record NC_064628.1, read on the forward strand.
ATTTTTGAGTGGTTTCGTCTCCAGCCAGTCTGGCACAACTAATGTTTGTGGTAGCTAATCAGGCGCCGGTGCCTCCCTCCACGCTACTTCCACTTGTAATTACATTATGTAGTAACTACAGTTTAGAAAAATTAATTAATATTTCCACGTGACTTGTTGAAAGACAAACTTTGCCTACGCGACTGGAATTTAGGAATTAGATTTTATCAAATAGGACCAAAAAACTTTAAATGCATGGCAGTGACCCGATGGCTCAGTTTTTGGTGGTCTCTCAGTACTTTTCAGGAGCAGAAAGTCAGCTAGGCTACTGGCTCCCACCACCGGCAAGTCAGTGGTTACATCTGGCACCAAACCTTTGGAGAATTTGCAGTCCTCCTGCCCATTCACAAAGGTCTATTGTATCTCTCCCCGACCAGCCTCACTGGCCGACATTCAATTCCATCGTTCGATCCTGCGCCACACTGAGTGCAACCAGAGCACCTGACATTAAACTTGTTCTATCTTTGTATATGTATTCCGTTTCATTACAGGCTTAAACTTTTCTGAGTGACAGTGCAAAATGCAGCACACAGTACGTACGTCACTATGAGATTGAATTTATTTCCTTCTAGATAATTCTTCCTGTGCATCGGTCACTACGTCGTCACTGTCAGACGAAAGTTCTTCTGTTCTGCCTGAAGCTTCTTCTGCCTGTATATCCTGCTCTGCTGTTTTTTGTTTCCCCATTGACAGTATTTTCTCCGCAGTTCACTAACTGATTTTCGTTAGTAATCTAGTTTCTCATTAGATCGCGAACCTGCTCTAAAAATTCATTTTCCAGCCTCTGTTCGTCGTCGACCTGGTTCCCATAATTACAATTATTATCTTCTCTTTCCCAAAAATCTACCAAGCTTCCCTTAAAAATACGTATCGTTACTTCATTCCTCTCGTTCTGTATATTTGTTCTTACTCTACCGGCACTATGTGGTTCTCTCTGTTATCGGCTTTCAAAGGGTTTTGCTAGCGAATTTAACGTTCGTTTTGGCCGTCTGCAAACGCTAGCACCCTTAGTGACTACTATTGCTTCTCCTGATCTCATAATGTCATTAACCCTGGCATTACATTCTGTTCGCTATCTAGAATGTTGCTCTACCAATTCAACTGATTATGGATGTTGGTAAACGTCATCCGCCCCCTGTCAAAACAACAACCTCCAATGTAACCACATCGTCCCCCACATCTTCCTCTGAAGTTATTTGATCTTTGCACTCCTACTCTGTTTATGTATTTTTCAATCCTGTTTTTACTTTTTCTGATACAAAGCCTATAATCTCTGTTTGCATTTTCCTCTTCCTTCACAAAATACTCTCCCCAGATACAGAATAAACTTACTTATGTCATCTATAGATGAAGAAATTATTTTATTTCTCCAGTATCGAGGCAGCTTATGTTCTATCCCCATAATAATCTGATCAGTTTCTAATTTAGTGCTCTGGTATGACAGACAAAATGTTACCCACTTCTGCATAATTTCTTAATGGAATCTTTCTTGTGGTTTTGTTTTTCGCCTGACTTAAAATCATTAAGCATCTCAATTTGTTTCCGATTATCTCAATATTTCTTAAAAGAAAGCTTGTTTGAAACTTCATATACCGTTATATTTATCTACAGCTAAGTTTCCCCTTACACGAGCTTTTTCGATATACATTGAAGAGCCAAGGAAACTGGTACATTTGCCTAATATCATGAAGAGCCCCCGCGAGCACGCAGAAGTGCCGCAGCGCGACGTGGCATGGACTAATATCTGAAGTAGTGCTGGAGGGAACTGAAACCATAAATCCTGCAGGGATGTCCATGAATCCGTAAGCGTACGAGGGGGTGGAGACCTCTTCAGAACAGTACGTTGCAAAGCATACCAGTTATGCTCAATAATGTTCATGTCTGGGGAATTGAGTGGCCAGAGGAAGTGTTTAAACTCAGAAGAGTGTTCCTGAGTCACTCTGTACAATTCTGGACGTTTGGGGTGTCGCATTGTCCAGCTGGAATTCCCCAAGTCCCTCGGAATGTACAATGGACATGAACGAATGCAGGTGATCAGACGGGATACTTACGTACATGTCACCTGTCAGAGTCGTATCTAGACGTGTCAGGGGTCGTATATCACTCCAAATGCACACGCCCCACACCATTATAGAGCCTCCAACAGCTTGAACACTGTAGGGTCCATGGATTCATGAGGTTGTCTCCATACTGACACACGTCCATCCACGCGATACAATTTGGAACGAGACTCGTCCGACCAGGCAACATGTTTCCAGTTATCAACAGTCGATTATCGGTGTTAACGGGCCGAAGTGAGGAGTAAAGCTTTGTGTCGTGCGGTCATTAAGGGTATACGAGTGAGCCTTCGATTCCGAAAGCCAATATCTATGATGTTTCGTGGAATGGTTTGCATGCTGACACTTGGTGATGGCACAGCATTGAAATCTGCAGCAACTCGCGGAAAGGTTGCACTTCTGTCACGTTGAACGATTGTCTTCTGTAGTCGTTGCTCCCGTTTATGCAGGATCTTTTTCCGGCTGCAGCGATGTCAGAGATTTGATGTTTCACCAGATTTCTGATATTCACGAGACGCTCGTGAAATGGTGGTACCGGAAAATCCCAACTTCATTGCGATCTCGGAGACACCGTGTCCCATCGGTCGTGCGCCGACTATAACACCACGTTCAAACTCATTTGAATCTTAATTACCTGCTATTATAGCAGCAGTAACCAATCTAACAACTGCGCCAGACACTTGTTGTCTTATATAGGTTTGCCGACCGCAGCACCGTATTCTGCCTGTTTACATATCTCTGTATTTGAATACGCGTCCCTATACCAGTTTCTTTGGCGCTTCAGTGTAATTCGACACTGCAAAGCCTATCTTCCGTTTGTCGTTTCCATAACCTAGCGGTACATCCTCAAAATCATCCGAAAATTCTTCATGTGATCATTTTTATGGGCGTCAAATTCCTAAAGTTGCTTTTCTGTAGCATATGAACTCTCAGATGATTCTGTTACACCATTTTATAATAGTAGACCATTACCGTTAGTTACATTTTGTTACACTCCAGCCAATATTCATGCTCATGTAAGTATCACGTACAGCGGTACTATATTGAGTGAAGTTAGTTTCCAAGGTAGTAGCTGTTAAACACCTTGCTCAACACACAGTTCACAGTTACCTTTTCCTCAAAACCTAGATATAAATGGCTGGAGGGAAATTTAAGCCCAGTTCCTCCACGAAAACAGTCTAGGATTATTTCGCTCGCTTTTACTGCTAAGAGTCAAATGTATTCTCCGTGTCACGCAATCTGCTCGCGTACTACAACGGGGAATGCCACAGAATATTTTTATGACCTTAATGACTGTCGCAGTTATGATTATCTACTCACAATGGATGACTATATCTGTTTTGCACATCACACACGCAAACAGAATACATTAGCAAACAGGTTTTTTATGTCACACGCGAACTTTGTGCTCTATGGCATGAGTTTATTTTCAAACTATGAAATACTCTGTCCCTGCTACAATATACGACATAACTCGTAAAAGACGAAAATTGCATTTTGGAAATCGATTTTTGTTGTTGTGTATACATGTTGGACAGGAAACAGTTTTGGAAGCCGGATCGAAAGTATATGACCTTCGCTTTAAGTGTTTTGCATAAATAGTGACAGCAAATCAGTTGGTTCGATTTCGTCCGCGTGGTTAAGTCAAGTTATCAGTCCCTTCGCAATATTTTTAATAAAGCGAATTTAAGAGTCTTCGAAGGATGTCACTGAAGCCGTATGCAGACCGTGGAGATTATTCAACAAGTCGTATGTAAAAGTGTTTTGAACGCTAATGAATGCACCTGAAACTGTTTTTATTACATCCGTCTAGATTATACGTTTCGTGATAAGTATGAAGTGATCACTGGTAAAATATTGTTGTAATCCAAAAATTTCAAGACAGAATGCCCGTAAATCTTTAAAAAAGGATTTGTACTCCTGAGCACGGAAGAAGTGAGCATTTTGTCACCAGGCAATGTTCGTGTGCGACAGCTCCAGGCAAATAAGCGGGGAGTGTGCATGGTCAGTCACGGAGAATGTAGCGGTGATAGCAATCAATTTCATTTTGGTAGTTCAGCGAATATATTAGAGTTTATGACTCTGTTCCTATCTTTTAAAATTGAAATCCCTCTCTTCAGTCAAGGAAAAGAAGTAAACAACTTCCTAGCCCGTTCAACAGCTCCTATCCGTCGCTCCACAATATGTTCTCTTCAGTGTTACGCCACGACCGTATTAGACACGTAAACAACTATAATTCCGATGTTTCGACCATCTTTAAAGTGTTATCTTTGGTGCAGTTGAACTACAGTTTACTCACCACGAAGAGGACTATTGAAAATGTTTCCAAACCGCCAGATTTATGGTTGTTTTAGAGTTTCATAAGGAGGCAGCTTCACACCCAAACAGAGTTTACTCGTCTTGACACTGGCCATGGGTGGCTACGGACTTACTTCCTCTGTACTAATCAAAATTTAAAAATATCAACAGAGAACTTTGATCTTAGCAGCTGAAATCTTGAAGTCGAATGAGCACTTCACGACTATGCGGCAATAACAGGGAGAATGAGTGGGAGCAGTACTTTATCAGATGTATTATAATGGTTAATTTATTAAGGAGGGAAAAGAAAAGGCTCGTGAATGTAGCGTTAGAGAGGTATAATGTGACTTAAACTGCGGAATGTGGAGGAAAAACCTTTACCCTTACTGCGCACTCGGTAGCAGGTTTTGCGAACGTTCCCATGGCAGCGGAGTTAACGATCTCTTGACTTAAATGCTCGATTGTTAATAGCACCAAGTCGGCAAGAGCGCACACTACGCTAATGGACTCGAGAGATTTTCCCGCGTAGATGAGAGTGCCCGCACAGGAGAGCAATGCGGAGATGACAACGGAGCGTCGCTGTCGACAGGAACAATTAAAAGCGACAGACAATTACAGGGAGAGGCGGCAATTTCCATGCCCGGCGCTGGACGGAAGATACTTTCGCAATGTGCATTTAAATTTCCCGGCGAGTACTTCGATGGGCGCGTTCGGCATGGGGGCGGGTCTCGAGTGTCCGTCCATAGTCGCGTCGCATCGCGTCCTCCGTTAACTGCGTTCCATTAAAGTCGTCCGCCAGCAAACCAATTATTCCTGGCGAGGAAGCTCTAAGGTGGCTTAAATCAGGGACGCCGGGAACTTCTCACAGGGGACGCCGAGGCAGCGCGCCGGCCGATGTATGGCTTGTAACGCGCGCTGCGTTCGCTGTAAATACTGCCCGACGGCCGGCAATATCCATACGTCGTGCGCAACGCGGCTGACGTTTATGGATGTAATGGTGCTAAATTGGTTTCGCCGTTTCCGGCAAACATCGTAGTTTATGCGGCGACGTCCTTCTGAGAATTTGCATTACGGAATCTGTCTCCTTGGGCAGCTGTAGGGAAACACATCGGCGCCAACGTTTAAGCGGTCACTTGTTTTCCAAAACTCCAGTCTCTAAAATACTCCAGCGGCTCACTTTAGGTGTGAATTTAGAAACTGTCAAAGCACTAGCGCCTCAGTAATACATTACTGATGGTATGATTATCTACGGAACTCATCTTCGACCACATCGTGAACAGGCTTATCCCAAGAAAACACAATTTTTGCACGAGAAGTCGTTTTAATAATTTATGGTCCTTAAAAAGTTACTAATTTATCTGCAACAAGAAAACGTAAGATAAACAATACCTCAAGAAAAAATAAAGCCGTTGATGCATTAGTTCAGTATCATTTTTTACCATTATAGTTTTAACGGTAGCCTCTAACCAGTGGCACGACTATGACTTTCTCGAACTGGACCTCAGACACCATGTTACCTAAAGAAGATCACACATCTAAAGCTAAGCCGGCCGCTGTGGCCGAGCGGTTCTAGGAGCTTCAGTCCAAAACCACGCTGCTGCTGCGGTCGCAGATTCGTATCCTGCCTCGGGCATGGATGTGTGTGATGTCCTTACGTAAGTTAGGTTTAAGTAGTTCCAAGTCTAGGGGACTTATGACCTCAGATGTGAAGTCCCATGGAGCTTAGAGCTATTTGAACCATCTAAACCTATATTTACATATATCCTGCAAATCACTGTGAACTGAATTTCAGAGGGCGATCAGAACACTCACTTGTGTTTCCTCCTGCCAAGAAACCTTATGGAGCGATTTGTAGGAGGATGAAGAATAGATCCTATGGTTAATACTGGTTCCTGGAATGCTATAAATTGGCTTTCAGGGGTAATTGGCATCTATCTGCAACTGCCTGCCAATTCAGATTCTTCAATATATCCTGACACTCCCATAAGTTAAACAGCCTGTGACCTTTCGAATCGCCCTCCTTTTTAAATATTCAGTGCTCCTGTAAGCTGTATATCGTATGGCGTACACACACGAGCAGTATCCTAAGATGTGACACACACCTGATTAGTAACCGGTCTGTTTCGTGGATTAACTTTTTTTTCCATTATGCTGCAATGAACCGAACTCTGCCACCTGTCCTACTTAGGATTAAGCCCTATGAGATCATTTCATTTCACATCCTTATAAATTATACTGTATCCAGATATTCATACTAGTCGACGGATTTCAACTGCGACTTATCAGTGGTGCGGTCATAGGATATTATTTTCCCGCCTTTTATGAAGTACATCATTTTATATCTGTGAACATTCAAAATAAGTTGCCAAACAGGGCAACACATTGGCATTTTTCCAGGATCTAATTATGTATATTTATGCAGTTTTTTTCATATAGTTCATTATACATAATTTAATCATCTGCCAAGAGTCCAAGATTGCTACTAATATTGTGTCCCATGTCATTAATGCACGATATGGTCAAAAAGGGTACCAACATACCTCCCTGGGCTATCCCTCAAGTTACTCCTTCTTCTCTCGATGACTCATGATCCAAGATAACGTACTGCTTTCTTGTTACTCAGAAATGATTATTAGAGTCACAAATTTTGTTCGATATAATTGTGCGGTTATTGATAATCGTTGATGTGCTAGCAAGTCAAATACTTTTCGGAAGACAAAACGTACTGGATCCACCTTTCTGCCTCGCGCCATAGCGAGACAAAAGTGCAAGTTAGGTTTCGCTTGACCCATGTTTTCAGAATTCATGCTGGTTAGCATTGTAGGTGTTACTCTTTTCGAGGTACATCATTACGTTTGCCTTGAACTAATCACAGATTCCGTACGAGTCCACCTTAGTACCAGGTGTGAGATGACTTCCCGAACTCCTAGAAGACGGAATGTACTGTCTGGAAGATACCGTGTGGGAAAGAGGAGACCTCTGTTCATATGAGAGATGTTTTCTGAAGTCATGCTGGTTACTGAGAGTCACTTGCTTTCCTTCAACGACTGAAGAACATTGAGCTTAAAATACACTCAAGATTCTTGCAACACAAGAATATCAGAGAATGTTTTTCGGTCATAGGTCTTCCCACCGACTTTATGTGGCCGGCCTCAATTTTCTCTCCTACGCCAAACTCTTCATCTCAATTTTCTCTCCTATGCCAATCTCTTCATCTCACAGTAGCACCTGCATAGTGCGAGCACAATTGTTTGTTCTATATATTCTAATCTCTGTCTTCCCAAAAAATTTCGTCCTCTACGTCTCCCTGTAATACCACTGCAGTTATTTGTTGATATCATATTATCTAATTACTTTGTCCAATTTGTTTCCTCGCCTAGCATGCGGATAACGTCCTCACGTAATGCCTTATTAGTCCACTTAATTTTTCAGAATTATTCTCTAACACCATGAAAGGTCTCTGTTGGATTCCTTTCATGTTAATTTCTTAAATCTGTTGTCATTTACGGCATAAATTCCTCTTCTAAATTTACTGTGGCGTTTCTGACTATCTGGGAGGAGACTGAGTAGTGGAACGTGTTACTTTTACACATAAACAAGAACGATCTGTCACACTACTACACTTTAAACACAGTTTATGTGTAATTCATGTCACACAGTCTCATACGGAGCCTACATCCGTTTTCTTTTATATACTGTATATGATAAGAAACTGTCATCCCCCTTCCCTTCTGTGTAAGAGGATGAATGAGCAAATGTATTTCTAGTTGCATGCTTGAGGGTAGCAGACAAGCCTGTCTGCTAGAGAACAGTAGGACCAACGTCGGAACAGGTAGCTACGCTTTCTAAAAGCAAAGAGGTTTCTATCCTTAGTATGGTCCTGTCCGTCCCTTGCCATGTTGGTATAGGAAGCTGCCCCTCTGGCCACTTCCGTTTGTATTTGTGAGCCACCAGAAGGGACCAGTGCAGTCTGTCCGTGGCGAGCGTCTGAAGTGGTAAGATCTCCGGCTAAGCGCGTGTCTGCTAAGTCCGTAGGACAATGGATTTCTTAAGTTCAGCCTAACTGAAAATTTAATCACCTTTACTTCACGTTTAGCTCTAAAATATCTAATGTTGTCTTAAATTGCAACGCAGTGTATTTCGAGTGTGAAGTTCAGAATATCTTCCAGTAGTTACTTTGTCACTACTTTGTGAGTAAAGTGGAACCACGTGTTGATCAGAAACTCTAACTAAGATCATCAATCTTAAATGCGAATGTGCGTGAGATTATAACGTCTCGTCCTCCCAGATAGTCAGAAACGCCACAGTAAATTTAGAAGAGGAATTTATGTCGTAAATGAGAACCGATTTAAGAAATTAAAGAAATTAACACGAAAGGAATCCAACAGAGACCTTTCAACCACATCTCGGACGCATTAATTCCCTTATTTTCCCGTTCTCTCACAACATAAGAATCACTTCCAATCGTAATTTATCAGAAATTTCTTTCGAAAATTAAGGCATAGATTTGATAATAGTAGACTTATTTTGGCTAGGAATGATCTCTTTATTTGTGCTAGGCTTACCTTATATCCTCCTTAGGGCGTGAATAGTGTTAGTTTGTTTCAAAATGTCCTATTTGTCGAGCTCATTTCTACTGTTCCTCAAGACTTTCGTCTTTGTTTATTGTCACTCCATGTTCTGCGTTCAGTAGGTTGTTCAGCCTCTTGAGCGGGTTCTATAATTCTTCCTCGCTTTCACAGAGCTCAACTATGTCTTCGTCGAATCTTATCATTGCTATTCTTTCACCCGGAAAATTAATCTTCTTTATATACCCTTCTTTTATTTCTTTCATTATTTCTTTGATATACAGGATCAAGAGGTAACAAAACAGACTGCACACTTGTTTCACAGCTTATTTAGGAGGAGGAGGAGGAGTTTAGTGTTGAACGTCCGGTCGACATCGAGGTCAGTAGAGACGGAGCACAAGCTCGGATTAGGGAAGAATGGGGAAGGAAATCGGCCGTGCCCTTTCGAAGGAACCATCCCAGCATTTGCCTGCAGAGATCTAGGGAAATCACGGAAAACCTAAATCAGGATGGCCGGACGCGGGCGTATTTAATTCTAGCAATTATCTTCTGGTTTACCATTACCATTGATCCCTCTTTGTTCTGACACATGTTCTATAATACCTGTGTTTCTTTATAGGGTATACCTTGTAAGTAGGTTGTTTAGGTTTTTATATTGGTAACGCCACGTAGCGCTCTGTATGAAAATCACTGGCTGTGCTGTGTGCAGTCTGTGGCTGGTGAGCATTGTTCTAATACTCGCCATTGTAGCGTTGGGCAGTTGGCTGTTAATAGCGCGCAGCGTTGCGCAGTTGGAAGTGAGCCGCCAGCAGTGGTGGATGTGGGGAGAGAGATGGCGGAGTTTTGAGAGCGGATGATCTGGACGTGTGTCTATCAGAGACAGTAAATTTGTAAGACTGTATGTCATGAACTGATATATATATATATATATTATAACTTTTGAACACTATTAAGGTAAACACATTGTTTGTTCTTTATCAAAATCTTTCATTTGCTACCTATGCCTATCAGCAGTTAGTCACTTCAGTAGTTAGACTCTTTTATTTAGCTGGCAGTATTGGCGCTCGCTGTATTGCAGTAGTTTGAGTAACGAAGATTTTTGTGAGGTAAGTGATTCATGAAAGGTATAGGTTACTGTTAGTCAGGGCCATTCTTTTCTAGGGATTATTAAAAGTCAGATTGCGTTGCGCTAAAAATATTGCGTGTTAGTTTAGTGTTGATCAAAATAAGTAAAGAGAGTAATGTCTGAGTACGTTCAGTTTTGCTCAGCTGTTTGATAAGCAAATCATGTAAGAGGTTTATCAGCACAGTCAATCATAAATTTTTCTACGGGGACGTTACAAGCTATTATCCTGAGAATTTCAAACACATTGCATTACTTACCATTGTCGAACCAGTTTCTGTAGGTCGACAAATCCTGTGGAAGTGTCGATATTTCAAATGTGTGGTCAAATGTGTGTGAAATCTTATGGGACTTAACTGCTAAGGTCATCAGTCCCTAAGCTTACACACTACTTAACCTAAACTATCCTAAGGACAAAAACACACACCCATGCCCGAGGGAGGACTCGAACCTCCGCCGGGACCAGCCGCACAGTCCATGACTGCAGCGCCAAAGACCGCTCGGCTAATCCCGCGCGGCTGTCGATATTGCTTGTCTTATTGCCATTATCAACCGCAACATGAGAACTGCCTCTCGTGTATATATTTCTTGTAACACATTTTGCTGACTGAGCTGTCAAATTAATTCTGCTGTAGTTCTTCCATCTATCTGTAGTGTGTGAATGACATTCTTTGGAAATTACGATGTCATATTCCCTTCTCAGTTGTTCTAAACATTAATTTCGATACTCGTTTGGTTGTTAGTAACACAACTGATTTTGGACTCTTCGCTGAAAACAGCACTGTTGGTTGGAAGTCTTGCTAAAACTGGAAGTCGATAATCACATAATTTTTTATCACGTTATCAGAAAGTTTCTCCTCTTCGTAGAGGCCTTTGATGTGCTCTTTAGATCTGTGTGCTTTTAACTCTGTGTTTTTCCATTTTTGATGTTAACATCTCTGGTTTTAAACTGCTATTAGTTCTCTTTATGCTAGATCTGTACATCCGACAATGTATTCACTTATTTACTGCATTCCTTTCCCTTTAAATTAGTAGCTCTTATTACAGATTTCAGTCTTAAACGATATTGCTACATTCTTTTCATTTCATGAACAACTTTATATTTCCTTCTATCATCGATCAGTCGAACAGTTTTTTCCCTGTTGTTCATAATGTTAGAGATTTTCTCCGTAATTTTGTAGACTCTTTACTTCGCTTTTCTAATTACACTAGTGGCGAGCACTCAATGTGGTTCCTCACTATTTCAGAGTTTCCCAAGACAAACTAGGGAAGGTTCATTCTAAAACTGTAACAGCTATTGCTCTAGAACGTCGTATGCAATCTGCTTTGAGTACTCTTAGCCGGCCGCGGTGGTCTAGTGGTTCTAGGCGTGCAGTCCGGAACCGCGGGACTGCTACGGTCGCAGGTTCGAATCCTGCCTCGGGCATGGATGTGTGTGATGTCCTTAGGTTGTTTAGGTTTAAGTAGTTCTAAGTTCTAGGGGACTGATGACCACAGAAATTAAGTCCCATAGTGCTCAGGGCCATTTGAACCATTTGAGTACTCTTGTGTCTACATCAATTGATTTGTGCGGTTTGCAACTGTCAAACATTGGCATCCTCATCTGTAAATTCAATTTTTAATGCACTATCTAATATTTCGGCATTCTGCCTATTGCGTTCAACCACATCATCATGATACACAAATGAGTGTATGAAAGGTTTTGATTGGTTCACTGAGTTTCCATATGTACAGAAATTTTCTGATACATACTGCACCGCGATCGGACTGGAAGTTTCAGGCAATAGAGTGCGCGCAGAGTAACGTGACCGGTACATGCACAATCGGCAGGGCACGCGTGGGAAGAGCGTTAGTAGTGGAGGCTAGAGGCAGGCGGTGTAGGTGGAACGCCGAGCGCTGGAGCGGACAACTGCCGTTCTAAACCGAAGCCTACACACACATTTTTTGTAAATATTAAGTGGAGCTCCCCCCACGCCCACACTTGCATGGTGACGATTCAAGAAGATCTGTCACCTCTGGTTTGGTTAGTATCTAAAAATAATTCCGCTGAAAATGCAACAAAAGCAACGATTTATTTTCATCTTGATTGTTAATCATTTGTAACTTCCAGAGAAGCCTCATGAGTGGCGAATTTTGAATGAAACCTACACATTTCTCTTCTTGCCGTGTTAATACTTACTTCTTTTGCCAAAGCACAGCGGAGTTTACACAGTTTGACCTCTCTAACATGTTGTGCATACACAGTTTCGAGAGAATTTTGAAACAGTGGTTTACTGAGTTAATTAAATGAGGAACTGAGGAAAAATAAGGTCAATAGCTTAAGAAAAAGCACATCCTCGGTACAAAAATAAACGTGCAATGACTTAATTTATGTTATTTCAAAACCAATAGCATTTATCGGTTCATCAGCTATCGATAGCCCTTAAAAATTACATTCTTTCATCGAAAAAATCTGTAGATAGCGGAATAACAAGCTTTGCATAATAACCATATGTCAAAATACTCTCCTACTTGCGCACTATCATCAGCCAAAATCTCAATTCGATATCTCAAATCAATCGTTTATGAAGTATGAGGAACGTTGTGGATATTTTAATCTGGCGTTACCTCATACGTCGCGCGGCTGGCGCCCACACTTCGTCTCGCTAATGTCAACTTTGCTTTCGGTTTTCCTTTGGCCGGCTTAGAGTCAGTTGTTCATTGCGGGTCCGGCTATTTAAATCTGCAGCATCGAGGCACCGGCCTCACTATGTGGTCTGTCGATCGCGAGATACTACGGGGTCGGAGGGTTGGCCTTCACTTGGTGCGCATGCTCATTACTCGTGTTAAAGAGTGGGGTGCTGCGGTCGGAGACGGCGGCGAAGTTGGGTTCTGGCACTAAGCGTGGTGTTTGGTTTTGTGCACACGACGCAGTGAAAGTTGAGAAGAAGAGCGTCGCCTGGCTTAACCTTCCGCCTGCTCATATGTGTGAGTTTGGTCCAGAGTGTGCCTTGGCAGGTTAAGTCACACATACCATGATAAGGGGCCGTAGGCATTTCACCCTGGTTTCTTACTACTTCATAAAGAATTAGCAGATATATATGTAAGCAAGACTGGTGAGCTGCCCATTATTTAGTGATTGTATGTTTATGCGAGTGCTAACCAAATGGTTCAAATGGCTCTGAGCACTATGGGACTTAACATCTATGCAGCAAGACTGCAACACAAGAGGCGCGAGGATCGACTGCACCCGCCGAAACTCGCGCCCCACCCGCTACCGAAGGCAAGGGAACGGCTGGGAGCGCTCGACAGCTTGGCGCGAAAGCGCAAAAGCAGCTTGAGTCGCGCCGGTCTATCACCGAACTTTTCGGGGCGGACGTCTCTCCCACAAAAACAAGTACACTGAAGATCACGCTACACTCACCTATCACTGGACAGTCATGTACCATTCTCCCACCGACGCCGCAGCCTCAAGAAATCGAGGCTGCGACGGCGGATGAGGACACAGAAAACTACTACACAGAGCCCTGGCAGGTGGAGGGCTCAAAACGCAGACCAAAAAAAACACCGGCACAAACAAGCGAGCAACCAAACTCGCTAGGCAACCGAAAGGCGCTGTTGCCTACACCCACTAGCACACCTCAGGCTAGCAACATTAACACACAACCCAACGCAAACACAGTTGTGGCGAACAACAACAAAGCACACAAAGCCACAACAGTGCCCACACAACACAAGACTGGTTTCCCCCCAGTTGTTATACAAAACTATGGGAACCTTAGTGCCCTTAACACTGCATTCGCGGAAAGGCACATAAACAGCACATTACATGCAAAGTACTCGGGGGATAGGGCCTCACTGTACGTTGCCACAGACACAGAATATAAAGATCTTCTGACCTTCCTCAAAGATCGGAAGATCGAACACTATACGTACAGGACGCTGGACGAGAGAACCCAGCAGTACGTGATCAAGGGAGTGGATCCCAGCACCCCCAACGAGACAGTACATGCGGCCCTTTGTTATTTGGGATTTGACTGTAAAAGTGCCTCCCGGATGACAGGGTTCCGTACACACGCACCGTTACCACACTACATGGTTGAGTTAGCCGACACGGCTGATTCCCGCGCCATCCTGCAGATAAAGAGCTTTCTGCGGATGGACGTGCGTGTAGAACTCTACGAACCACCCAACGTCCCCCAACAATGCAACAACTGCCAGCGGTTCGGCCACTCGGCCCTCCGCTGCGGCCTGGCAACTCGCTGCCGCGGATGCGCTGGCAACCACAGATCCAACACTTGCACACAAACACAGCCAAACCAGCGACGTTGTGCCAACTGCGGTGGGTCCCATGCGGCAAACTTCAGACAGTGCAACTCATACAAACAGGCGCTGAAGCGAAAACAAGACAGAAGTAGGGTACTGTACGACATACCACGCCCAAGGCCAGCGCCGAACCCAGTAAGGAACGGCGTAACGTTTGCCACGGTTACACGCCCTGGCGGAACGGCACAGGCTGCGGAACCTCAGCGCCCTACACACACACGAGAAACAACCGCTGCAACAGCCACACAACAGCCACAGACAACACCTGAAACCCAACAAGCATCGGTACCAACACCTATGCCCCCAAACAACACGACCCCACTCCCGGAAATCACGAGCTGCGAAGAAACGCACCATATACAAGAAAACACATCCACACAAGAACCCCCCGAACCCCAAGCCCAGAGGAGGAATAGACGTACACGCAAACACAGGGCGGGGAACACGAAACCACCACAACAGGCCACGCAGCAACAACAGAACAGCAACACACAGGAAAACAGTCAACAAGACACCGAGACTGTAACTCACACTACCATCCCCCTCACCACAGAAGTAACTCAGGCGCCACAACCTCTACCACGAAACACAAATGCCGCCCCAAACAACACACCAATACCTGCACAAGCGGCCGCTAACACCACAACAGCACCTCAGGCTGCCACACCTAACACCAACACATCACCTGGGGGAATACTGGAAACGCTATTCCCCCGACACACGACCATTGAAATCCTTACCAAGGTGCTGATGGCCGTCACTACACTTATCACCCAGCTCATGAGCGCCGAACCCGGGCAATACTGGGCTGTCATACACACTGCCATCACAACACTCTTTCACACTCTTACATGAATAATACGCCACACCCGGCCCATAACGCAGACCCGCACACACTATCACGGATCCTGTTCTGGAATGCAGACTCGATCCACAACAAAAGGGCAGAATTTGCCGCGTTCATGGAGCGCAAGGGAATCCTTGTCGCGCTACTGAGCGAGACTAAACTCAAACCGCACAAACAATTAAACTTTCCTGGCTACTGTGTCTATCGTACCGACCGACCGGGCGGCGCCGTGGCAGGTGGAACTGCAATCGTCATACACAAAGACATTGAGCACACAAACATAGAGCTCCCTGAACTGGAAAAAATCGAGGCTACGGCCGTCAGAGTCAAGTTCAACGGAGCCTACACCACACTGATATCGGTATACAACAGCCCTGTAGGCATTTCAACACGCGATATCAGCACACTACTCAACATTTCACCGCGAGTAATAGTCGCTGGAGATCTGAACGCAAAACACCCAGAATGGAATTCACGCATACGAAATCCCAACGGCAAAAAACTGTACGAACATTCACTTGGCAGAAACTACATCATACTAGCGCCGACTGAACCGACGCACATTCCCAGGGGACACAGGCCAGACGTGATAGACATGGCCCTCATCAAGGGCATTACATCGACACTCAACGTTTCCGTTGAAAACGATCTGCCCTCAAACCACCAACCTGTAATACTATACATTGAGGAAACACTGCAGCACATGGAACAACGTAAGATGTTGGACTATGGGCGTGCGGATTGGACAAGGTTCAAGCAGACGCTCGATAGCCACATCCCACCTATACACGAAATTAATGAAACAGCACAAATCGACGAGGCAGTAGAAACCCTCACTAACGCCGTCCAGGACGCAATGGCAGGCACCATACCTGATCGCACCTCACAACAACATAGTGCGGCCCTGCCCCAGGAAATCCTGGGCCTAATCTCGATGAGGAATCGCCTCAGGAGACAATGGCAGCGCACCAGGCGTCCGTACTTCAAACGGCACATTAACAGACTACAGGGCATCATACACGATAAAATACAAACACATAGAACACAACAGTGGAACCACACACTCGAAGGGCTGGACACCACACGACCTGGCGTGTGGCAACTAGCCCGACACTTCACCAGGGAGAAAATATACACGCCAACACTTCAAGGGCCCGACGGACCTGCATACTCAGCGGAAGAGAAAGCAGAACTAATGGCCCGAACACTCGCAGCGTCATTCACACCGAACCTGGTACCATCAGATCCAGCGTTCACACTTGCTACTGACCAAGAGGTTACACGCATTCTAGCCCAACCATCGCGCGACGACATTCGACATGCTAGCACAGCCGAAGTCTCCTGGGCCATAATGCATTCCGCTGCTAGGAAAGCCCCTGGTCATGATGGCATTCAAAACCGTGTCCTCCAGGAGTTCACGGATAAAGCAACTGAATACCTAACACACATAACGAATGCCATACTAAAACACCAACACTTCCCCGCCTTTTGGAAGACGGCCAAGGTCCTGATGTTCAGGAAGCCGGGGAAAGACCACAGCCTCCCACAAAATTACCGACCCATCAGCCTTCTGAGCTCGCTCAGAGAAGGTGATTCTCAAACGCATCACTAGGCACTGCATAACAAATGACATCCTGAGACCGGAGCAATTCGGCTTCAGAAATCACCACTCCACAACACAACAACTCCTACGGGTCGTTGAACACATAACACATGGCTTCAACATAAACAAAGCTACAGGGGCAGTGTTCCTGGACATCGAAAAGGCTTTCGACCGTCTATGGCACAACGGCCTCATCCGCAAACTCAGCGACGCGGGATTCCCCGACGGGCTGCTGCGACTAATACACTCATACCTCACAGACAGGAGTTTCAACACTGACGTGCAGGAAAAACAGTCAACACGACATGGTATACACGCGGGAGTACCCCAGGGAAGCATCCTAGGGCCCCTACTGTTTAACCTCTACATAAACGATCTCCCAACCACACACAACACAATGATGGCAATCTACGCGGATGACACAGCCATCCTTGCGCAAGATTGGAAACCATCAAATATTACGTCACGCCTACAGACTGCACTCAGAGTGGCTGAGCCTTGGTTGGAGAAATGGCGTGTTAGAGTAAACGTCGACAAGTGCGAAGCCGTTCTGTTCACGAGAAGACCGAAGCAACTGCGCAAACACCGCTACTGCAGACCAATAACTCTACATGCACGCCCAATACGTTTCCGCGAGAAAGTCAAATACCTCGGTGTCTGGCTGGACCGGAAATTACACTGGGGGACCACATACAACACATGACCAACCGAGCTAGCGCGAGGCTCAAACAGCTTTATCCTATGCTCAACAGGCGTAGCACACTGAACAGAAGGGTGTCGAGGTCCATGTACATGACACTTATCCGACCCCTGATGACGTACGCAGCTCCCGTCTGGGGATACGCTGCGCCTACACGCCTGCGCCGTCTGCAGCTCATACAAAACAAGGTACTCAAAATCATAAGCAATGCTCCACGATACACACGCATCGCGGACCTTCACCGGGAATACCGACTTGAGACTCTCACGGAGGTAATCCACAAACTCACCACAAGACTATACAGAAACTCCAGACATTCGCAGAACCCGTTTATTCTGAATCTGGGGAACTACGACCACAACCATAGATGGAAACATAAAAGACCAAAAGACATACTTGCAAGGACATAACATCTATGGCCAAGCTTACGCAAACATAGCGGCACAGGCGAGCCCCTGTTAATCAGACGCATTTACTGGATATCCAGCTGAAATACACTGCCGAATAACTGGCACCATACAGGGAAGCCGTACCGTACACTGCATGCAAACAAGCTCCACACATCCCCCACACAGTGAGATGATCTATGGCCGATCTCCCACTACTGTATAACGATATTGATTGTTCCAGGAAAGTAGCAGCCGCAGCAACTGGGACACATCGCCATCGCCTGTCACGGTAATGATGCAGGATACCTATACTAACAAATCCAACCTTGCATGAACTATCGCAGCTAGTAAGCCACTACTGCTCTTACTACCCATCCCACTGTCGCAGAGGTTTTTTTCCCACGGCACGAGCCATGGCACTTTTTTCCCTCTGCTCTTCAAATCGCTACCCTCACTCGCGTTTCGTCCACTATCACCTGATGGACCGTGTTAATGCGTAGCCTTACCCAGACGCACGGACAACATCACAGCCCAGCATCCTGTGATCCACCCACTAGATAACTAACATGTTTACGGAGGTGACAGTAGAACTTTTGGTTTGGTCACCACGTTGGTGCGGGCGTGGAGGGGCCCCATCTCTATAAAAGGTCATCAGTCCCCTAGAACTTAGAACTACTTAAACCTAACTAACCTAAGGACATCACACAACACCCAGCCATCACGAGGCAGAGAAAATCCCTGACCCCGCCGGGAATCGAACCCGGGAACCCGGGCGCGGGAAGCGAGAACGCTACCGCACGACCACGAGCTGCGGGCAAGTGCTAACCGTGCTTTTCAAGTACAAGTATCTACACATTAGTGACAAGTAACGAAAGACGATGCTGTCTCGTAAAATCACATCATGTTTCATGAAAATATGGTTTTTCTCGGCCATGTGTTTAAAAATAACCTCAGCCGTTACTAACGCATAGTGTTATGGGGTTTAAAAATGTTCAAATTTGTGTCAATTCCTAAGCGACCAGACTGCTAAGGTCATCGATCCCTAGATTTACACATTACTTAAATCAACTTAGGCTAAGAACACACACGCCCATGCCCGAGGGAGGACTCGAACCTCCGGCGGGAAGGGCCGCGCAGTCCGTGACATGGCGCCTCAAGCCGCGCGGTTATGATGTTTAAATTAATGCTTAAGTTACTGAGTTAAAAACATTTTTAGGCGAGATTTACTGATTTAAATGTTATGTTTTTATTGGTTGTGTAGTATGAGTGTGTAAATGCAAGTGTGCTGTTGTAGCTGATTTATGTTTCAGTTACGTGGGGCGCGGTGCATTTCGTCCGGTACAGTGGGGCGCGGCTTCGAGGCTTGACGACTTGGCAATTGCCAGCTGAACTGTGATTCGTTTGACCGGCTCCATGTGGAGGCCCGCTTGCTTGGTCACGTCTTTGAGTATTGCTTCGCTCTTTGTTTCTGGCTCCGTCAGGTCGTTAAGCTTGGAAGCCCGTTTCTCCGCCACCCTGGCGAATGTACTTTGGGTTTGAAGTGTGACTTCGATCTTGTAATGCTGAGCGGCGCTCTGTCATTAGTAGCTAGTCAGATTCATTAAGGCTCCGCGCCGGCCTGAGTGGCCGTGCGGTTCTAGGCGCTACAGTCTGGAGCCGAGCGACCGTGACGGTCGCAGGTTCGAATCCTGCCTCGGGCATGGATGTGTGTGATGTCCTTAGGTTAGTTAGGTATAATTAGTTCTCAGTTCTAGGCGACTGATGACCTCAGAAGTTAAGTCGCATAGTGCTCAGAGCCATTTGAACCATTTTTAAGGCTCCTCTTCCTTAACTGTCCTTTTTTTATCATTCAGGATGTTGTTATTTGTACCTTGTGTGTTAGTTGAAAACGTTTAAATTTTTATAATGCAAGGTTTAGTGTGCGTATGTTACCAAGCAATCTTTAAATGTTAAGGGCCTCTTTCATTAATTGGTATTTTAATTTATATTTATCTGCACTGGCACCTACTTGATTATTCTTTAGTAAGAAGTTTGGGCACCGCCTTGAGTAGGGAACGTTAAAATTTCAGAAGTAGTCTTTTTATTCCTTGGGTTTTGTAACATTTATTTACGTTATTCCTTTGGTATGAAAAGTTATTGCAAAGGGAAATCATTGTATAGCTTAGTCTTGCCGGTTTGAGTTTGGCAAGTTGGTTTTATTAAATGTTTGTGCCAGGAGCAAGTTTAATTAATGATTTATGTATTGGGCAAGTAAATGTTCATAGGGGTTTGAGAAAAGTTTAATTGTAATTGTGGTGATGTTGTTAAACACCAAGCCGTCTTGTCGTATTAAATTGTGTAAGGTAAATAAAATTGTTTAACACAAGCTGTTTATGTTTGATATTAAGGCCCTGCTGCTAACTGTGTAATGCAATGATGCAAATGCGCGTCCCATTATAGCTGGCGCGCACGATCACAAATGAGTGTACAGTACCAGATTAGTTTGCTCCAGATCGTTGACAGATGAAGACTTCTGATCAAGTCTAAATAAAAATTAAGTGTTAGCCGAATCTCACACAATCCAATATGTTATGCCATAAGCACAAAAGAAAAATCATAGCAACCCCTACTTTTCAGTGCAAACGTCTTCGAATTTCCCGCAGTGTCTTACACGCAAATGTGACACTAACTCTGAGCGTTAACGAAATGTTGGGTACATCAGCACGAAACTGACATATAAAGATATCAGCAAAGGAGAAACGAATCCTTTTTACTGCTTTACTTCTTGTAAAATCGTTGGAGAAGGATTACGGGGCGTGCGCCACGATTCTGTCCTCACCTGCCGGCCGAAAGGGGGTACAGACTGTTGATCTCTCTCGCCGCATTCGCGAGGACGACAGTTCAAACCCGCGTCCGACCATCGAGATTTAGGTTTTCCGTGATTTTCCTAAATCGCTTCAGGCAAATACCGGGATAGTTCCTTTGAAAGGGCACGGCCGGCTTCCTTCCCCCTCCGTTCCTAATCCGATGAGACGGATGTCCTCAATGTTTGGTCCCCGTCCCCCAACTCAACCAACCAACTCCCTTTCGCTCAGCGCTTTGGACGAAGACTGGTCATTGCGCATCGACCATCGTATCCTGCGCGGACTCTACACTCAGTACTTATTATGGATGCAGGAGGTATCCTTAGGTTTTCTCCATCACTAGCCTTTGATGGCGTGGACGTAACGACCACCGCTTTGGCAACGAAAGCCCAGCTCCTTCCTATTAAACAGGGATTGTTTACCCTCACCCTTCCCATCGATACAACAACTTATCTGACATATCACTCAGCACCGATAGTATCTTCAGTTTCCCGTTCTACCCTCTGAAAATCTTCTAAGCAAATAACGCTACCCACCTGCTCCATATAACACATAAATCGAAAACTACTGGTATGCACAAAAGGGGGAATCGCCTCAACTCATGTTAGAAGTCCATAAAGATATCGACAAAAAATTGCAAGAAGTTCAAGGTATTTCGGAACACAGTAAAAGAGAATTAGAGTGTATTTTACGAGATAAAGCAGATGTATTTTTACCTAAGACTGGCAGTATTAAACACTTTCAGTACAAGTTTGAAGATTAATTTTATTACTGGTAAATTATCATCACAATATTTCAAGATTATGTTGCAAATATGATCGTCAGGAGAAAGAAGAATGAAGAGAGAGGAAGGTGGGAAAAAGAAAGTAGTTTCAATAAAAACAAAAACAAAAATAACACCAATAGTACCATAGATTAAGGTGAAGGGATGAAGCGTAGATAGTCTAACAGCATGAAATACTAAAATGCCATATACCACAACACTACACAAAAATAAAAAAAACGAATTTGAGGATTTTTGTAGAAGTTAAGACTCAAAATATCTTAGAATTGTAACATGGAAAGAGCGCCGAAATTTGTAAAGCTTTTTAAGAAGCCGTAAAACAATGTAGGTACTAGACATATGTTAGATGATTATAAGTAAAACTTTTTGTAAGAACCATTGTAAAAACTCCAACAAAAACCAGATGCAACAACCCACAAGTTGCAATGCGAGAAGTATCAAGAAAGAAAAGGACGTAATTAGCAAGACACGATTCCTACAAGGCAGAAGCGTCGAGAGAAGGGAAAAGAAGGGAAAGGACAGCGAGACCAACAGAGGGTAGCTGAAGTGGGCAGTAAATCTGCTGAACCACAGGGTGGCGGAACCTTGCGGGGACAGAAGACGGAACCACAGAGTAGTGGAACACAGAAGGGACCCGTGCAGGGACTGACAAGCAAACACTGGACTTTCACCGCTCGTAAACCCCGGGACACCCCGACTCAGCGGAGCGAGCAAAAAACGGCCCGACGAGAAGACCGCTTGGGCAAGCCACCAAAAGTGTAAAAGTCACACTACTACTATTAAACAGCACGCTGATGCACGAAACTGAAGAAAACTTCCACAAAGTAAAAATGACATGCCCAAACAATTTATCAAACTGTTACTAAGAGGAGAACTTCAAAGCGACTAGTTATCAATAAATATTTCAATATCCTGCCCAGAGAAGAACCAAGAAGCAAGTAAGAAGCAGAGAAAAAGCAGGAAGGACAGAAGTTGAAGATTCACAAGATTGAGACCAAGAAAGAAGATGGGTGAAGAATAGACAACATACCTTCCCAAATCCCTAACCTATTGTAAACTAGTCGTCTGCGAAGTATTACAACGAAAAACGACCACTTTCAGCGACACATAACGATGACTTTCACGCATACAAAGCCAGTAAACCACGAGATTCTGCACTCACAGCTCCATTCCATTATGGGACCCCCACAACAGCAGCACACACTTGCAAAGCCAACAAGGAACGACGAATGAAGCTGTACATCAAATACTTGCCCACATCCATCTCGCTCAAGTCCATGACTTCGTGCAAAAAGAAAAAAAAAACATTCGCCAACCTCATGCTTAAACATTCATAAGATTGCATGAATGTGTGAAATCAAATTATGTGATGTAGGAATTGTGCAAAAGAAATGTGTGAAAAACTAAAGAAGTTAAGCACACCAGACAGCTAATAAACTACAAAATAAGTCATTGACTATGGACTTAAGAAAAAAATAGACTATCGATAAAAATAAGCCATTAGTTCTGAAATGGACAGTATATAAAGAACCAAAGTAAGGCATAATAAACAGTAAAACTATATGCCACTTATTTTCTCCTCATAAAAATAAAATAATAACTATATTTTACTTATTTTCTCCTTATAAAAACAAAGAATAAAAAATTATCTTGTTGGATGTTTTCCCTTTTTTTTAACATTTGTACCATTTGTTAGGATAATATTTCAATACTTGTGTATGTATATTTCTTTGTCAAAGCAATTGTTGGAAATAATTCTTATTTGTTAGTGTAACAATGGTGAAATGAGTGTCTAGAAACAAAAACATTTAATTGTACATGATATTTAGAAAATGTGTTAGGAATAGATTGTACTTAATTACTACATTTATAAAAGCAATATTTCTAAGAAAGACTCCTCTTTTTCGATGGCAAACTTCTTAAAAAACAAACTTCACAATTAAATAAAGAATGAAAATAATAAAAAATAATAATTATAAGAGAATAAAAATATTCTTCCCTTGTCGATATAAACATATTTTTGATAATAATGTGGAAGAATATAAAAATATAAATTAGTAATACAAACTAGCATAGAACAGAATAATGTGGCTGAACAGTATGCAACAAAATTTAGATAACGGAATAATTTTTGACTGGCTTAGAAAACGATTCAATCATTGCCTAATTTCAGTACAAAAATTAAGTTCAAAGGGTGGTGATATGTAAGGTGTCAGGCAAATCCAACACCTTCCATGAAAACCCTGACATTATAAGCAAATCCAGTAGTATGTCTCATAGCTCCGAATAAATCGTGACATTAAATTAACCAAAGTAATACGAGTAACGAGCGAGCAAATGGAATACCACAGACTAACACAACAGTGCCTCAATGCATGTCATACCTTCCCACCGTGAGACAGACGCAGTTCCGAGGGGAGAAACGAGAACAGAAGCCAAGAGCAGAACCGTGTGAAGCTGGAAGGCCCTACGATAAGGGACGGACACCCATGTCGCCAGCTAACCGCTAGGACCACCCCCAGCCCATATTAAAAGCTAGAGCCCTCCAGAAGAACAGTATAGATCTTAAGATAACAAGAAAAGGGCCACCCCAACCGCAAGTTTTAGTGTGTGACTTTTTCGCGTCTCTGTTACGTCTGAACCACCCCCCAGCCCATGTTAAAAGATAGAGCCCTCCAGAAGAACAGTATAGATCTTACGATAACACTAAAAGGACCACACCAGCTGCAAGTTTTAGCGTGAGACTTTTTCGCGACTCTGTTACGATGCAAACTTTAAAAACATTACCCCACCACGAAAAGTATAACGTTTCTCATTGGATAGACAGAATTTTTTAGGCGGAGCTTAAGGTTAACATTGAGACACTGATTGGTCAGATGAAAACACAGTCAGATAGTTTTTTTAAACCAACTTCAGTAAAGTGTAGTAAGGAGAAGTTAGGAGAGAGTTGCTTCCAAGACGGCAAGGTGAGCAGAGCTGTGCTACCCGCCGCCCCCTGACGAACACTGACAAGGTAATGAACGCATGCGATGCCGCATAACAGCGCATAAAGCTTCACTCAGAACTGCAGAAGTCTCATCTGTTACACCCCCTTTTTGCGTAATACTAGTCTCGATCGTCAATTAAAGCTCATGGTGTTCACATTTGCCACTTGAAGTAAAAACTTGAAACGCAATGATTTTTCTGTTATACTGTATAATCATTGAGAAGC
Organism: Schistocerca cancellata; assembly: GCF_023864275.1. NCBI lineage: Eukaryota > Metazoa > Arthropoda > Insecta > Orthoptera > Acrididae > Schistocerca > Schistocerca cancellata. Next base: position 487,780,123 of record NC_064628.1, read on the forward strand.
CACATCAGCCACTGTAATTTACGACAAGTTAGATAAGTAATTAAAGATAATTGAGGGTCCCTGTAGACCATTTTGATAGTTTTCTCTTTTGTGAAACTTAATTTAAACCTAGATTATAGATGTGATATGGCATAGGTCATCCTTCGATCCATTGTAGAACTTGGAAACCCATTCAGGGAATATTCGTTCATATCTTTGTTGAACGCAGTTGGTTTTTACTATCCTCTATTAAAACATTTCCTTTTATCAATAGTGCAATTTATAAACAATGTTTTGTGAGTAGAATAAAATTTCCAATGGTAAACTTAACTGCTTTTTCGACGTTATTTTACCAGCTAACTTAAAATAGGAAAGCCTTGAACCCCTTCCACTAAATTTAGTTAGTATTAAGATTCTTTTACAGGGACTGCAGTGGAGCTGACGCTGAAATCATTAAGTATTTGGTTATATCATCGCTAGTCTCACTGAACTCTTCTGAACTCTCCATGTCATGTGTGGTCTGGCGTCTCCTTACTAGCAACAGGTCCCAGGTTCAAACTAGTCAATTCCCTAAAAAAACACGCTCAGAGCGTCGTTGCGCGAAAGTGGTAGGGAGACACGATATAGAACAACAGACACCACGGAGAATGTTAGAAGTGGAACAATATCTCAATGAAACTTACCTTTTAAATGGGGATCGGTCGCAGTCGTGTATTTACCTGTATGGAGGTCTAATCTCCGATAACAGGATTATTATCTATGTGGTCGCTGAAAGTCCGAAGTTTGCAAACAAAGAGAGAAATAAAGGGAACATTTGCTTTATTTCGCTTGATATGCTTATCTTCAACACAATAATGACACTTGGTGTCATGAATAACACATCGTGTCGCAAAAGTTGAAGATGATTGAGAGACATTTCAGAGCAAAATTTGAGGATGAAACCGTGTATAAAAATCGAGAAATAAGTTATTTACTCTCTGATTCTTAGTAGTCTGAAATAGCTTGCTCCTGTGACAAAGCACCGAACATCTCGCTCATTTCAATCATTTAATTGCAAATGGCTGTAAATGTAGACGTTGTGAAGAAAACGGTACCCGGAGATTCACTACAACCTTGAATTTTCAATCAGAAAATGTTTAAAGAAAAACTGCATTAAGTAAATTAATATTGTATAAACCCCAATAACCCGTTTTACATCCGGAAATTTCAAAAGCACACCTCTGTATTATAAGTTTTCAATCCTGTTAAAATTCTGATAATAATATCCTTTGACAGTGAAAACCGTAAAACTGAAGTTAATTTGATAAATAAGGACCCTGTAACGTAATTTTGCTTACCAGTAACAGTTAAGCCCAGATAAATATGCATGAATGGAAATATGACGTCAAGTGGCATGTACACAAAGATCGCGTACTTTGACAGCTGTTCGATACAATGTTCCCTCTAACATGCTAACTTGAATCAATGGCGCGTAAGCTACTTCTTTGTGATTGGTCGGTGTAAATAACTTCAATGGCGGATGACTCAACTTCTGCTTCAGGCCACATTTCACAGTAGAACACATAAATTCTCCTTCTTAAACGATTGTATGTAAACGCCGAAGCACACCCCTCCAAAAGACACACACAACGCATGCAACGACTGTTACAAATACACTGAAAAGCAAAAGCAAATAAATGATTGCACTAACTACTGTTAGTGGTGGTGTCAGCAAACTCTGAAGGTGGACAGTCTTCACAATACACTACCTTTATTTACGGAGAGAAACATTAAGAGATAGTCTGTTACAAAGCAGAAAGAAATTAAATTAGTTATAATTGTGAGTTCCTCAAAGAAAGGAATGGTTTTGAGTCTTATCTGTTCTGGGTCGGCGTAATGTGGCGACGGAGGTAGAAGCAGTTTGAAGTTTTGATATGAATCCTAAGGTTCATCCAGTCGTGTCCTTGGCATTAATATATCTGCTTTCCTTACATCCCGTTTCGGCTGGCGGTGGTAATAAATTGCGTAGCATCCATTTGTCGTAGGCCGGAACAAAGTAACTGTATATGCAGCACTTGAAGGTCGTATAGTTCAACTGCAACTTTGACACACGATAGGTTGACACAGTCCACACGTTGTGCTTAAATTAACAATCCATTTGCTATAATTTTCCAATGGCGAAGTTAGACAGTTCATCTCCTATTAATATTCATGGTTCGCGAAACAATGTTCCCGCAAAAATAGACACGTAGCAACACAGTTCACAGTTTCCACATTTGCGGTTAGTGTTTTAGCGTACGTCGTATTTCGTTATCAAGAAAAATGAGCAATATTAAATTCACAGTTTATGTAATGTAGTGCAATTCTGAACCGACGACAATACTGTCTGTTCACGAGTGCATTGTCACTGCCACAAGCGTTATTGTGCAAAAACCAACAGCATCTGCGTAATACAATGTCCATTTAGAATGTCCATCATAAAGTCAAATTTCAAACCGTCTCTAACACACGAAAGTCCGGCATTAATATCGCGTTAAACGCACACCATTACTATACACAATACTTGCTTCCGTACCTCCTCGCTCACGGGCCATCCGCGACTGTCTGCCACACACTTCGACCTGACAACTATCGATACCTCTCTCGCTCCACGATATATATCGTGGTATATATATATATATATATATATATATATATATATATATATATATGACTAATAAGTCATGGCACCAACCACAACATGGGTTGTAAAGTTTTAGTATTACAGGACTCTAGAAAGGCAGCAACTAATAGGCAGCAAGTGGCCATCCTACAGGCGTCATCTGGCGTAATAGGGAGTGAGGGAGAGAAAGAAAGAGAGGGGGAGAGGAGGAGTGAGAGAGTAAGGTGTTTGAAGTTAGGCCATGGTATGAGTAATTTTGTATAATATGTGTAGAGGGAGTGTCGACAGAAATGAGAAATTTGTACGAGGTTTTGAGTTCAGGAAGAACAGTACAAATGGCTGCCTCGAATGACTATCAGTTAATGGCATCGCTTTTCCAAACGACTGCGCTGTAATCCACCATACATATAGTGAAACACATGTAAAGAACGTTGTTTTCTGTCTGCAGGCGCTATAATAACAAGAACCACGGAATGACATAAGTGAGTGGTATCTTACGTCGCCGAGGCCAGCCCGACACCAGCTCGGGGTTTTCTATGAGGGCTATTCGAAAAGTAAGATCCCATCGATCACGAAATGGAAACTGCAGTGAAAATAAAAAAAAATGTTTTTATTTGTAGCAGTTTGCTACACCTTCCAGCTACTCCTTTAGATAGTCGCTTACAGACGCAGAGATTTGTCATAGCGTTGTACCAAGTTTCCAATACCATCGTCTTAGAACGCAGCCTCCTATGCCTTCCTCCACTTCTGTACCCTGGTCTGCAGTTCGTTGTCTATGTCGAAAGTTGTCTTCGTAACGAGCAATTCATGTGAGTAGAGACGAAGGTCAGAGGTGTTGATATAGAAAAAAATGGTTCAAATGGCTCTGAGCACTATGCGACTTAACTTCTGAGGTCATCAGTCGCCTAGAACTAACCTAAGGAGATCACACGCATCCATGCCCGAGGCAGGATTCGAGCCTGCGATCGTAGCGGTCGCTCGGTTCCAGACTGTAGCGCCTAGAACCGCACGGCCACTCCGGCCGGCGGTTGATATAACACTTCTCATCGAAAACGCCTGCATGGAAGTCATTTCTCTTGCAGTTTGCGGGCACGAATTGTCATGAACAAGAAAGTGCGTCACAGGTAAGTCACGTGAGGTTGCATGAAATCGGGCGCAACCTCTCTGCAGGTACCCACTCGTGGCGTCAGACACTGATGTTCTAGGCATCTTTATGTGCTAACTGTGTCCTCAGAACTGAGAAGAGCGACGTGACGCGAATGACAGACGTACCAGAGACATTACACAACACATCTGAGCGAAGCTTCATCGGATTTTCGCTGTCGTTTCGGGACCTATCGGACCTTACTTTCCAAATAGTTCTCGTAAAAGTAACGCAGTTTCCTCTACGACATATCTGGCAGAACAGTTCCACAGTGGCGTCAGTACAGCCTAAGGTTTATGGTTTTTACTAGATTTATGTCCCACCATAAAGGTGACTCGCAAATTTTCTGTTTAAACCCATTGGGAATAGAAAATATTTTTGTTATTTTTGTACAGTTATCCGCACTATCAAGTCTTAAAACATTTTTCTGATTTGCTGAAAAACCTTTTGCAAATCTGATTTGCCTACACGTGTACAGTTTCGGTCCTACAAAACGTATAGCAATCATGTGTCTTAACCAAGGGATTACGAGTAGAAGCTGCATGAGTACTGTCAACTCCTTCAAGGAAAACAAAATGGTAATGGTGGTGGGTGGGGGATGGACTATGTTATTATTTTCTTGTGAATATTTGGAAGTATGTTTATATTTGGCTAAGGTAAGTGTGTCATTATTTTGAGCACCAGGAAGCCACGCGTCGAATTGAGCCTACAGGTTTTCCAGTGTATACGGTCTTGAAATATGGAGGTGGATTCTTTCGGATAATTAAGACCGTATGAAGAGAATATTTGAGGGGCCACTTGTGAAGTCGAGGAATGCAATGCAGTAAGAGTAATATGATTGCAGCAGTTCGTCGTTTATCCCGCGCCGTTTCGTTTTTCCGCTCTCGAAATTGTGCAAATGGTAAACTGCGGAGCTTCTCCCCCAACATTATCATACATCCACAGGAATTTGCAGTAGAACAGCTGCCGCCAATTAGCATGAGAGAGAAGTTAATTTCTGTCAGGAGTACTGAAATACGCACACATTTAAGCATGTGCAGCCAAGATTTCATTATAAGACGTCTTAGTAGAACTTCTCGAGTAAACAGCACGATTGTATCGCGAAGAATGCCGTAATCGTAATAAATGTACACACACACACACACACACACACACACACACATACACACACGTACCCACTGGCTGAGGCGGCTCATTTCCCCACAGTGTACACGATAGCGGAGAGGGGAGGGACCTAGGCGATACGTTAGGCAGGCTGAGCGCACACATGCGTGCGTGAGCGCGCGCACCGCATCCGTGGGCCACCCGCGGCCTGCGACGGGCCGGCTAGGAATGTGGCGTGTGTTTTGCATGGGAGGTCGTGAGATATCGACTCGTGCCCTCCTACTCGTACAAGCTACAGCAGCGATGGCCGGCCCGATAGCGCGGGACGGGCCCCCCCAGTACAGCCTGCGCCAAGCCGTTTGCTGCCTACGATCGTTCGTCCACGCGTCTCCCGACTCCGTTCCGTTCCCTTCTGATTCATTGTCAGGGAACCGCCGACTGTGAAATTCGTTACTCAGTGGGAGTTGCACCACGTCTGAAGCGTCTGCTAATCGGTGAGGGACCAATTGGAGCAAGCCTCAGTTCGGATTGTTGTTGTTGTTCTTGTTGTTGTTGTCTTCAGTCCTGAGGCTCGTTTGATGCAGCTCTCCATGCTACTCTATCCTGTGCAAGCTTCTTCATCTCCCAGTACTTACTGCAACCTACATCCTTCTAAATCTGCTTAGTGTATTCATCTCTTGGTCTCCCTATACGATTTTTACCCCCCACGCTGCCCTCCAACGCTAAATTTCTGCCGCCCGCGGTGGCCGTGCGGTTCTAGGTGCTACAGTCCGGAACCGCGTGACTGCTACGGTCGCAGGTTCGAATCCTGCCTCGGGCATGGATGTGTGTGAAGTGCTTAGGTTAGTTAGGTTTAAGTAGTTCTAAGTTCTAGGGGACTGATGACCTCAGATGTTAAGTCCCATAGTGCTCAGAGTCATTTTGCTAAATTTGTGATCCCTTGATGCCTCAGAACTTGTCCTAGCAACCGGTCCCTTCTTCTTGTCAAGTTGTGCCACAAATTCCTCTTCTCCCCAATTCTATTCAATACCTCCTCATTAATTACGTGATCTACCCATCTAATCTTCACCATTTTTCAGTAGCACCACATTTCTAAAGCTTCTATTCTCTTCTTGTCCAAACTATTTATCGTCCATGTTTCACTTCCATACATGACTACACTCCATACAATTACTTTAAGAAACGACTTCCTGACAAATCTATACTCGATGTTAACAAATTTTTCTTCTTCAGAAACGCTTTCCTTGCCATTGCCAATCTACATTTTATATCCTCTCTACTTCGACCATTATCAGTTATTTTGCTCCCCAAATAGCAAAACTCCTTTACTACTTTAAGTGTCTCATTTCCTAATCTAATTCCCTCAGCATCACCCGTCTTAATTCGACTACATTCCATTATCCTCGTTTTGCTTTTGTTGATGTTCCTGTTATATCCTCCATTCAAGAAGCTGTCCATTCCGTTCAACTGCTCTTCCAAGTCCTTTGCTGTCTCTGACAGAATGACATTGTCATCGGTGAACCTCAAAGTTTTTATTTCTTCTCCATGGATTTTAGTTCCTACTTCGAATTTTCCTTTTGTTTACTTTACTGCTTGCTCAATATACAGATTGAATAACATAGGGGATAGGCTACAACCTGTCTCACTCCCTTCCAACCACTGCTTCCCTTTCATGCCCGTCGACTCTTATAACTGCCATCTGGTTTCTGTACAAATTGTAAAAAGCCTTTCGTTCCCTGTATTTTAACCCTGCCACCTTTAGAACTTGAAAGAAAATATTCCAGTCAACATTGTCAAAAGCTTTCTCTAAGTCTACAAATGCTAGATACGTAGGTTTGCCTTTCCTTAATCTTTCTTCTAAGGTAAGTCGTAGGGTCAGTATTAACTAACGTGTTCCAATATTTCTACGGAATCCAAACTGATCTTCCCCGAGGTCGGCTTCTACCAGTTTTTCCATTCGCCTGTAAAGAATACGCGTTAGTATTTTGCAGCCGTGACTTATTAAACTGATAGTTCGGTAATTTTCACATCTGTCAACACCTGCTTTCTTTGGGATTGTAATTATATTCTTCTTGAAGTCTGAGAGTATTTCGCCTGTCTCATACATCTTGCTCACCAGATGGTAGAGTTTTGTCAGGACTGGCTCTCCCAAGGCCGTCAGTAGTTCTAATGGAATGTTGTCTACTCCCGGGGCCTTGTTTCGATTCAGGCCTTTCAGTGCTCTGTCAAACTCTTCACGCAGTATCGTATCTCCCATTTCATCTTCATCTACATCCTCTTCCATTTCCATAATATTGTCCTCAAGTACATCGCTCTTGTATAGAGCCTCTACTTAAGGTATAATTAGATTTTTTAATATACGGCGTTTAAATAACATCTCAACATACGGGAATACTGCTGGAAGACGTTGTCAACGACCGCCGATATTTTGACGGGAGTAAGCCCCATTCTTTTCCAGACAAAACTCCAGCAAGCAAGCGCTGTGCAAAGGAATTAAGAACCTCTTTTCCAGAGATATTCACACACGTACACACACACTCACTCACACATACACACAGACAGTAAAGACTAGCGCCATCTCTAACCAAAGATCATCAACTACCTCTGCCTCTCTGGTTTTTGATAAGGGAGGCAGCAGGATTCCATGCAGAAATTAAGAAAAAACTACTCTCTCTATTTAAAAGGTTACTTGCTAATTTTATTTCTACTACTCCCCTAACAACACTATCCCAATAACTGGAAATCCACCTCAGTGTTGTTGTATTCCATAAGCTGACCGGTGCCAAGACACTGTTCTGCAGTTGCGGATTTGCACGGCTGTTGTAAGCGTGTCTGTGGCTGTCCTCCACAGTCCTGATAGTCTGACCTGTATGTGATATGCGACACCTGCGAGGAATACGGCAGATATCCACCTCATGAACATCAAAAACATCCTTTACGGAATCTAAAATGACCCTGATCTTAGTTGGTGGTCGGAAAACCCATTTTACATCATACACTGAGCAGCCAAAGAAACTTGTACACCTTCCTAAAATCGTGTAGGGTCCCCGCGATCATGCACAAATGCCGCTACACGACGTGGAATGGAGTCGAATAATGTCTGAAGTACTAGTAGTGGGAATTGACACCATGAATTCTGCTGGGCTGTTCATAAATTCGCAAGAGTACGAAGGGGTGGAGATCTCTTCTGAACAGCACGTTGCAAGGCCTCCCAAATGTGCTCAATAATTTTCTTCTCTGGCGAGTTTGGTGGCCAGCAGAAGTGTTTAAACTCAGAGGAGTGCTCATGGAGCAGCTCTGTAGCAAATCTGAAGTGTGGGGTGTCGTATTGTCCTGCTGGAATTGCTCAAGTCCGTCGGAATGCACAATGGATATTAATGGATGTAGGTGACCAGAAGGGTTGCTTACGTGTCAGAGTCGTTCAAAAATGGCTCTGAGCACTATGGGACTTAACTTCTGAGGTCATCAGTCCCCTAGAACGTAGAACTACTTAAACCTAAGTAACCTAAGGCCATCACACACATCCACGCACGAGGCAGAATTCGAACCTGAACCGTAGCGGTCGCGTGGTTCCAGACTGTAGCGCCTAGAACCGCTCGGCCACTGCTGTCAGAGTCGTATCTAGACGTATCAGGGGTCCCGCATCACTCCAACTGCACACGCCCCCCACCACTGCATAGCCTCCACCAGCTTGAACACTCCCCTGCTGACAAGCAGGGTGCATGGATTCATGAGGTTATCTCCGTATCCGTTCACGTCCATCCCCTTGATACAATTTGAAACGAGACGTTTCCCACCAGGCAACATGTTTTCAGTCATCAACAGTCCATTGTCGTTGCTGAAGGGTCCAGGCGAGGTGTAAAGCTTTGTGTCACGCAGTCATTAAGGGTACACGATTGCGCCTTCGGCTCTGAAAGCCCATATCGATGATGTTTCGTTGAATGGCTCGCACGCTGACACTTGTTGATGGCTCAGCACTGAAATGTGCAGCAAATTGTGGAAGGGTTGCACTTCTGTCACGTTAAACGATTCTCTTCAATCGTCGTTGGTCTTGTTGCAGGATTTTTTCCGGTCGTGGCGATGTGGGAAATTTGATGTTTCCCGGATTCCGATACACTCGTGAAATGGTCGTACGGGAAAATCCTCACTTCATCGCTGCCTCGGTACTGCTGTGTCCCATCGCTCGGGCGCCGACTATAACACCACGTTCAAACTCACTTAAATCTTGATAACCTGCCATTGTAGCAGCAGTAACCGATCCAGCAACTGCGTCAGACACTTGTTGTCTTATGTAGGCGTTGCCGACCGCAGCGCCGTATTCTGCGTATTTGCATATCTCTGTATTTGAATACGCTTGACTATAACAGTTTCTTTGGTGCTTCACTGTATTTCCGCAAAATACAAGCAGTCCTGTTCGGAATGCTCTGTGCTTACGACAAAAAGGCCGTAGACTTTGGTGCAACCTAGGTGTTGTCATCACTCACCAGGTGCACAATCCGTCTATAGTGCAACGCACGTCTCATCTGTCTTTCACTATAGGCATTCTAACAAAAGCTGACTTCGAGACGGACTCACTCAACTGACAATCTGTCAGGGTTCGAGATGACATTGGCAGTGTGAACCAAGGTACGAAGTTCTCCTTCACATTGATCCGGTGGGTGACAGTTATCAGCCTACAAGTCAGTGTTTATAGGCCCCCTATAAACCGTATGTCCCAACTTACTATCAACCATCCTCCTTACCAACACGTCGAGGAAGGGAAAGAGCCATCCTTTTCCACCACCATATCTGGAAAATCACGCAGGTTTCGAAGCCACAGGTTCCAAGTCAGTTCCTCGAAGTTTTTAGTAACAAATTGGCAATACTACGTTGGTTGGTTCGTTTGTGGGGGTTGAAGGGACCAGACTACAAAGGCCATCGGTCCCTCAATAACATGTAACAAAGGACTTCCCATCGCAGTCCCATGTGTCTGCTCGTTGTACTGGTCACTGAATAAAAAGCAAGTGGAAGTCAACAAATGTCGAAATAGATTCATTAGTTCAACACCAGAATTAACCTCAGTCAACCGTAACGAATCAGAGCCCAGTCAACACACGACTTGCCTCCCTCCTAGCCTTGTCTGTAACATCAGGAGGTAGTTTCAGAACATCTTGTTCAAAAGAACTAATAATAGCTTCACACGAAAAAATGTGTAGAATCCAAAGTTGATTATTTTCGAGGGGGACATCTGCTGTTGCTAAAAGTAACCCGCCACCCCAGCCCCCTGGGGATGGAGCGGGAGGCAACTTTAAAATTTCAAATGGGAATCCCCATTTTTCATTTCAGAATCAGATTCTACGTAAAAAACTACGTACATTTTGTCTTGAACATTTGTTTTGATTCTTGTAAGTTGGAGCTGCAATTCAAGAAAATCCATCTTCTCATTAGGTTTGTGAGGCAGTTACGTTTTTTAGGTAATGAGTTCACTCGTTAGTAAGTAGGATGTTTGGTTAGTTAGTTAGGTAGTAAGATGATTCGTTTGATAATTGAAAGTTGTGTGGCCTCATGACCACGAAACAAACAAAAACTTACCCAAATCTGCGGAAAAAATTAATATTTGGGTCAACATTTGTAAAACTCTAAATCCTCTCTCTCAATCCCCACCTTATGGGGAGAGAGGGAGAGTTTTAGTTTTAGCGAACTAAAATGTACGAAGTAAATAAGTATCTTTTATTTATCGGTAACCATTTTCCGCGCAAAAATGAGTAGATGGATTTTCTTGAATTACAGTGCCAACTACCAAGAATCAAAACAAATGTTTAAAACGAAATGTACGAAGTTTTTTATGTAGAATGTGATTGTGCAATAAAAAATGGGGGTTCCCATTTGAAATTTCAAAGTTATCTACCGCCCCACCGCCTTGGGTGGCGGGCTAATTTTAGTACCTGCAGATGTCCCACTGGAAAATAGTCAACTTTGGATTCTACACATTTTTTCGTGTGAAGCTCATTTTTCGAGTTATTCTGGCTTGTCAACTTAAAATTAGCACCCTGTATATTATTTACCAATTTCGAAGCATTGTCGGATTCGCTAGTAATGTACATACCGAACGTTTTATTTGTGTGTTCCAAACACGATTGCATATTCGTGCTAAGTATATTCAGTGGTATTCATTTTACGACCTTTACAGCCATCCATGTTTTGCTGTATTTACTAGATGCACGTAGGCAGGTTTCTTTCGACTGACTGTGTCACAATCAAACACTGTAGCACACTGTTGAAGTTGTTGTGGGGGGGGGGGGGGGGGAGAGGTAGGTAGATAGTTGTGTAGGCACGTGCATGTATCCGAAATCAGTTACGTTTCAGTCTCAATCAGTTAATAGTTGAACCAGCCCAGATGAGATTCCGGGTCAGTGAAGCCCGAGAGGCCTGCCGCCCCCGAGAGACGGTGCCTGGGCTCGTAAGATGCATCGGCGGGCGCCGGCGCAGAAACGTGACTGTGGGGTCCGCCACGCGTCCAATCTGCTCCATCTGGGCAGCGCTGGGCGGCCGCCGACAGCGCGCCCGGCAAACACTGTTTTAATTTCCCGGGACACGCCCCTCGCCGTCCTCACAACATTACTCACCCACCGCCTCCACCTGCCCCACGGGCCGCGCCGCCCACGCCGCCCGGCTCACAGTACCTCAGTGACCCGACCGCGCTTATGACCGTGTGCCTGATGGAACACCTTTCACTCTTTTCTAAAGGGATCAAAATATTCTTCTCGGGAAAAATTTGAAATTTGTAAAAATTCAACTCGCCTTTCTTATCTTCTCACTTTTTTAGATACTATATCTTACAGCGGATAGTGGAGTGACGGCCGTATCCCTTGCAGCAGTCTGGACCTCAGAGTGAAATCTCAGTTCCACCCCCGCTCCCTTTCCTACTTCTGTCTCATCAGGTTTGACGAAGCGTCTTACACTCATAACTCTGATTTACGCCAGTTTTAACGTTCAAATCTTTCCGAACACTGGAATTTTATCTGTACTGAGTCGAAAGTATGAAAGAAATGCCGACGGAGTTAAGGGTCCATTCTCCTCAGTAAGCCTGCTACATAAGCGATTGTACGCAATTTTTTTGGAAAAACTTTTGAAGTAGTCAGCATAAATCTTTTTGAACGTGTTTTATTCATTCTTGTACATTTCCTGATTTTTTTTAAGGAAGTAATCTTAAGCCCCCTAACCCAAGAGTTTTCGTAACAGAATTACATTTCCCACAGTGAGTCATACATGACAACGAATGATTTAATCAGATACCAAATTATGCCGCCCCATGTACTTAGTGAACACATCAAAGTACAACTAGATACGGTGATACCATCAACAGCCACTCGACACAGCGACTTTGTATAATCAATAGAGTTGCCTGTCATAGTCTAACTCTAATATCGTAACTTGCCAATAAAGCAAATATATTCTAATATGGTTTCCTCTCTATGAAGATTATTAAAGCATTGCATCACGCTTATGAAGTATTAAATATGCAGAACGGAAGAAAAATTACATATCATTACCACCAGAATATACGCAGCATCTGCAAGGAATCGAGGTGAGAATCTACCTTATACCTGATGAACAAGCCATGAGAAGCTAAATAGAGATATTCAGTAGTAGGCTTCCATACTGCTTCTGATGATTACGTGTAAGTGTCATAATTACTGTGCCACTCATTCAGTTGATAAGTTGCTGAAAAAGGTCAGACGACACTTTTAGCTGAGATAGCTGTTAAAATTTAGTAGCCACTACATCTCTTCAGCAGCACTTAGTAGTTTTTTAGACATTCGTAATTACAATTTGATTTTGGCGATGGGGTCCCAATTAGTATAATGAAAGATCCCAGGAATTCTTTTTATTCCATTAATACCGGTTTCGGCGTAACTAAAGCCGCCATCATCGGATCTAGGTAGGACAGAAGACACAAAGAAGTGGGCTTGGATTCCACTTATATAATATGAATTCATATAAATTTAGTTACAAACCTTAGGACACATACAGGTTACAACATCAAGGCAAACAGTGGTGGTATTAATAGTTGCCTGTAACACGCAGGCCTTACAAAATTGTCATAAGTAGCACATAGGCGTCCACGAGAGATGACATTATAAATGTAAAGTGTCTCCATCACATACAAGCGCAAGCTAGATACTACCGCAACATATGTATACATGTTATATAAGTGGAATCCAAGCCCACCTTTATAGTGTTTTCTGTCCTCGCTAGATCCGATGATGGCTGCTTTAGTTTCGCCGAAACCGGTAATCATGGAATAAAAAGAATTCCTGCGATCTTGGCTACCAGTTTATTGTTTTACGAGCTATGCGTTAGGAATGAAAATATACTGCTGACCTTGGAAGACGGCATGCAACATGTGTCTCTTTGGCATCCAGTGGATTTTTTTATTTGCTATTTTCTTTTAGTCTCTTATGTAGATACACGAACAGAAAAAATGTTGCACATGTATTGGGATGAATATAAACACATACTAAACATTACTAATATGTTAGTATAACTAAGCATTATACTCTTTAAGAGACCGAATTACACAAAATATCTATATGAAAAAATAAGAAAATAATTAAAAAATCTATAAATTCCATTTGCTCATCTGGAATCCAGCATGAACATGCTACTGGTCTGCCACACTATGCTGCATTGCTCGATCTCAAATTTTGTAAAAAAATGGCTCTGAGCACTATGGGACTCAACTGCTGTGGTCATAAGTCCCCTAGAACTTAGAACTACTTAAACCTAACTAACCTAAGAACATCACACACATCCATGCCCGAGGCAGGATTCGAACCTGCGACCGTAGCGGTCGCGCGGTTCCAGACTGTAGCACCTTTAACCGCTCGGCCACTCCGGCCGGCTGCAAATTTTGTAGTTTTTAAATTCTGAACTACGGTACCATACTATACGTGCATAGCACTACACTACACATCTATACTTGGTGTCAGAATTAAGCTAGATTTCTCATTTGTTTGGATAGTTAGCCCCTGCTCACTGAGCTACAAATAAGGATTCACAAGGGCTGTGCGGCTACGCCCCCAAGTGGTTGGGAGATGACTGTCAGGGTATCAGGAAAACCTTCCTGATCTTCCCCGACGCTCGCATCCTCACTGTTTCCTGAAGGTTCTCGCAGGCGGATATTCTGCCATGGTGGATCTCGTTGTGATACATGGCCACCACTTGCTTGTCTCTCAGCAACGTAGGCTTGCATTTCATAAGCTGATATTTTAGCTGTCAACGAGCTCAGCCCATGCCACAATTCATCATTTCATATTATGTTATAAACTGTTGTATTACTAAAGACCTCCTGTCCCGGTCTGTAACATCTTGTCCAATGGCACATTCCCAGCAGTTGTGGTCTGGGTTGCCGATTGTCAATGCAAGCCTTTATTTCCTTATTTCATGTGCTTCTTGTGACCAATGTATCGTTTATCTTATCGTACTACCTCTTTCAGAGCCAATATTGTGAATCTCTCTTTCTTACGCCTAAGTCTCATTTGCATACTTGGGTATGCAAACGATCAGCATTTCAGCCCAGTCACGTAGTATGTAGGAGTAACGTCATCGACATTCCGTGAATGTGGGAAGTCTACATAGCTGGTTTCCCATACGCAAACAGCATTTGATGCTGGTTGTTTTTGAGCGGATCGTATTATGTCTCGTTTAAGAAAGAGGAACGCCTATCAGCGTGTGTTGCAACTCGACTCTTAACACAATCGTGCCTATGTATACTGCAGTTTATCGTTCGGCGACGTTGCTGATCGCGAAGGTCGGTTTCCTACGACTGCCATGTGGATATGGAACTATGATTTCAGGAAGACCATACTGAACCCTACGAAGATTCTAAACGACAGTAGTCGACTCGCGCCTGAGAGGAATTACATATGGTTTGCTCTCTTGTTCAGGTGCATACAGCAACACCAAGTATTTTGAGTTGGGAAATGGGTTTGTTTACATTAAGTATCCACAAAGACAGTGCGACGGCCTCTGGACCACCACTGTCAGCTTGAGGACTATTGTTGAATCTTTCCTTGATGCGACAGCAGAGAGAGGCTCAGTGAGAGTGGTGCTCTCAGTGACATATTGAGCACAGGAGTGTCGCCACAAGGTCGTTTGGTACGCCATAGTTCTGCAAAAGGCATTGCCAACGAAGTATCTGAGTGTGTAGGACCCGAGAAGAACGAAAGTTGCAAGATTACGTTCGTCCTTATTGTACGAGTCTAGCATCTGCTATGGAGTGAGAATTGGTACACAATTTTTGATTCGCGTAGAAGGTAATATGGAAAGAAGGCTTCACGTTTCTGATGGGTTAAAGCCGATGGCTTTTCCCTACCGTCGTGGTCTCTTTGACAACGCACTACGGCATGTTGTCCTCGCTGTGTTGACCTATACTGCCTGACAGAAAAGGTGAAGCACTTAAAATACGTGGTGGAATGTCAGTGTAACTTCGTACACATACACACCATTGGCTGGTGTGTAAATTATTTGAGCTGCAATTCTCTGTGACAGTTATAAGGGCTACAACGGCGCATTAATGTTGTTCCTTCTTATTGTTGTTATCAGGCCTGGTAGGGTACATAAGACGCCAGAACCCTGTCAGATGCTGAATGTTGAATGGTCAATCTGACGGACGTGGTGTGGCATACTCATGTGAGACACGATTATGAGCATGTGACTAAGTTTGAAAGGGGCCTCCTTGTGGTCTCCATTTGGCCGGTTGGTCCAGTCGTGTAATATCCAAATCTGTGGGACCTTCAGATTTGTTAGTGACCAGATGTTGGATTGCACTGGAACGTGTCGGCTGGGGTACTCACCGTCAAAGTTCTGGTCGACCACGTTGATAACCACAAGAGAACATCACAGTATTGAGCACAAAGCGCATTGTTACCCTTCACATTTGCACCTGCCATTCGAGAATCAAGTAATGTGCTCACCGTCTCATTTTGTGCCATCCCGCACCATTGGCTGGGGACTAGTAGCAGGTGGACTAACGCAACGTAGGCTACTGATAACACTACAACATAAATGGCTGCTTTTGGAGTGGTGCTGTGACCGAGAAGAATGGACTGCTGATTGTTGCTGTCGCACTATATTCAGCGATGAGTCGCGCTCTTGCACCACCGAGGATGACCATCATGCTCGAGTACGGCAGGGACCTGGGGAGATGTGCCACGCTTCTAATGTTTTGGAGAGGCATAGTGGATTTACTACTGGTGTGGGAAGACAACAGGTAGTGACGGAGAATTCTGACGCAATAGAATGGTGGTGTAACATTCTTCAATAGGGCAATGCTCGTCCGTACATGGCAGTGCCGCTAGGAACTGGCCGCGCGGTTTTAGGAGCCGCGTGACGGACTGCGCGGCCCCTCCCGTCAGAGTTTCGATTCCTCCCTCGGGCATGTGTGTGTGTGGTGTACTTAGCATAAGTTAGTTTAAGCTGGTTTAAGTAGAGTGTACGTCTAGGGGCTGATGACCTCAGCAGTTTGGTCCCTTAGGAGTGCAGACGCACATACTCTACGAACAGTATGCGCGATGTTGAGGCACTGGCCAGCAAGATCCCCTGATCTGTTCCCGTCAGGTCATGTATGGGACCAGTTCGGATGACACCTCTATCCCGGTGTCAATATCCAAGATATCAAGCAGGCTTACATCAGCTACATCAAGCTTGCATCATAGGGGGCTACAACGACTTTATGACACCCTTCGCAGCCGAATCAGCAGCGTGGATTCGGGCCAGAGGGAGTGTAACGTCATACTTGTCAGTGGGCTAGTACCGCACAAGTTGTTTGTAAATTTGTAATTTTTGAGAACATGTCTCGTGCAGGGACATCGGTCTGGCTCAAAGTACTTCAGGATGGATTACAAACAGTCTCGACCCCAAAAACATTTATTTCATCGGTTATCAGTTTCGGGCAGTATTTGACCATCCTCAGATCCTCATATCAGACATCGCCTATCACCACTGTATGAGGGTCTGAGGATGGTGAAATACTGAACAAAACTGGTAAGCAACGATATACACAACTGGCCATTAAAATTGCTACACCACGAAGATGACGTGCTACAGACGCGAAATTTAACCGACAGGAAGAAGATGCTGTGATATGCAAATGATTAGCTTTTCAGAGCATTCACACAAGGTTGGCGCCGGGGGTGACACCTACAACGTGCTGACATGAGGTAAGTTTCCAACCGATTTCTCATACACAAACAGCAGTTGACCGGCGCTGCTTGGTGAAACGTTGTTGTGATGCCTCGTGTAAGGAGGAGAAATGCGTACCATCAAGTTTCCGACTTTGATAAAGGTCGGATTGTAGCCTATCGCGATTGCGGTTTATCGTATTGCGACATTGCTGCTCGCGTTGGTCGAAATCCAATGACTGTTAGCAGAATATGGGATCGGTGGGTTCAGGAGGGTAATACGGAACGCCGTGCTGGATCCCAATGGCCTCGTATCACTAGCAGTCGAGATGACAGGCATCTTATCCGCATGGCTGTAACGGATCGTGCAGCTACGTCTCGATCACTGAGTCAACAGATGGAGACGTTTGCAATACAACAACCATCTGCACGAACAGTTCGACGACGTTTGCAGCAGCATGGACTATCAGCTCGGAGACCACGGCTGCGGTTACCCTTGACGCTGCATCACAGACAGGAGCGCCTGCGATGGTGTACTCAACGATGAACCTGCGTGCACGAATGGCAAAACGTCATTTATTCGGATGAATCCAGGTTCTGTTTACAGCATCATGATGGTGGCATCTGTATTTGGCGACATCGCGGTGAACGCACATTGGAAGCGTGTATTCGTCGTCACCATACTGGCGTATCATCCGGCGTGATGGTATGGGGTGCCATTGGTTACACGTCTCGGTCACCTCTTGTTCGCACTGACGGCACTTTGAACAGTGGACGTTACATTTCAGATGTGTTACGACCCGTGGCTCTAACCTTCATTCGATCCCTGCGAAACCTTACATTTCAGCAGGATAATGCACGACCGCAAGTCGCAGGTCCTGTATGGGCCTTTCTGGATACAGAAAATGTTCGACTGCTGCCCTGGCCAGCACATTCTCCAGATCTCTCACCAATTGAAAACGTCCGGTCAATGGTAGCTGAGCAACTGGCTCATCACAATACGCCAGTCATTACTCTTGATGAACTGTGGTATCGTGTTGAAGTTGCATGGCCAGCTGTACCTGTACACGCCATCCAAGCTCTGTTTGACTCAATGCCCAGGCGTATCAAGGCCGTTATTACGGCCAGAGGTGGTTGATCTGGGTACTTATTTCTCAAGATCTATACACCTAAATTGGGTGAAAATGTAATCACGTGTCAGTTCTAGTATAATATATTTGTCTAATGAATATCCGTTGATCGTCTGCATTTCTTGTTGGTGTAGCTATTTTAATGGTCAGTAGTGTAAATGTTTTTGCCGTCGACACTGTTTTTAATCCAAAGCACTTGATAAATAGTCTATGAAGTAACAGCACAGACCCCCTCAGCCTGTGAAGTTTGATTTCAGTTTCTCCTTGCCTTGTGGTTGCCTCTTTTTTTACTCAGCCAATGTATTCTATCCAGAGGGTGTTCGACTGGTCCCCAGCGCGGTTAGGACAATTGTTGCTGCCAGAGGTTGCTGCTGTATATACTAAATTTCGCATCCTGTACCAACTAACTTAATCATGTATTTTTCCTGCAGTATTGTAAAAAACTTCGTTGTTTGCTATCCTTCCTCGCGATCCAGTTTTAATGGCTGGCAGTGTGTATGATGTTTATTTACTTCCTCCAGTGGACAGCACTCCAGCTTCTCTCCGGAGGGTTTCCCTCGCCAATATTCACACGGAGAGCTAATGGCCGCAGCCGGGGGGGCAGCCGGCCCGGGCCGCCCGCGAGGCGGGCCCACAAATCTCGGTAGGGGGCCGCCCGCTATTCACTTAGCGGGGCGGGCCGATCAGCGCGCGATATGCGCCTACAACAAACAAACAATAAACCAAAAACCTTTCAATTAAGCGATAAGTGGGCCGGGGGGAGGCCCGGGAAAATATTAATATTTGATTTATTAATTTCAGGTATAATGTACACTAGCGATAATTATAGCTTACGCGAAAGGGCCAAAGCGAGGAGGAAAGGAATCACGTTCTCTTTACAGTGGTACAGTTGTCGAAGGAAAATATCAGCCTATTAAGGAACATTGCCCGCAAGCAGCTCGCGGATGAAACAGGTGGATGAAGACAGAAAAACAGACACTAGAACAAAAGTTTATTTATGTGCAGCGGTGAAGTTCTCTTTAAGTGTTGTTTTCCGTATTTGAATGATTCAGCCTGACCATTTCATCTGATCTAGCTGTGCATATTCGACAAATATTTTAGTTACTGCAATGACACAATAATTCTTACTATGTGAGATATATATGGCACAGGCATCTGGACTGGTAGTTGTTTGAAGTACTGAAGTTTGTATCAGGATGTACCAGCGTTCAATTAACAGCTGACTGTAATTTTATCGTGCTCTATATCTGACTACTGACCTGCAATAACTGCCGGAGAAAATAGCAAAATTTCTGAAACATAGGCTATATAAAAGTTTGTCGTGGAATTTAATGTACAGTCTGTTAAGTAAGATCGTGGTGGGTTAATAAGTAGAAAAAATATTTGACAAAAAACTGACACGTATACATACATCCCCACATATGAACAAAAGAAAAATGCAACTACAGTTCATAATACGTCCAGTCACCAGTAGCGTCAATAATTGCTTGGCATCTCCGAGACAGGCTTGGAACCAAGTTTCCTGCTTATTCGCGTGGAAGAGACCTCCTAGTCCGTCGAATCTGTTTTGACAGCCGTTCCAAAATGAAGGTTTTTTTTCTTCGCAATTTGTTTTTGATAAAAGACCATACTTTTTGAATGCGATAAGCGTCAGGTGACTTTGAGGGTCAATCCGGCACCTGCACACCTTGCTCCTTTTTCCGGTCGCTGCAAAACCTGGTGCGGTGCTTCGGATTATTGTCTTCCTGCAGTACCAATCTTCATTTTTGTTGATGAACCATCATTTGGCAGCCGACATCAAACCTCTTTGATAAACGTCATGCGTAAGCTGCACTCATGTCTCTTGTGTATTTCAGTCGACAATTCAAAGTACACTAATGATTCGTGGACATTGCATGAAGCACAAAGGTTCCCTCTGCTGGGCTGTGAAAGAACTAAGGTAATAACTTTTACCATCGGCATGTAATACTGAGCTCGTTCTTACTTAACAGACTGTAAATTAATTCTAATTTTCTTCGGAAAATTTTATCAAATTGAATATTTAAAGAAATGACTGAATTGTGTCCGGCACTTCTGGATAATGAATTAAGTGTCTAATCGACAACACATGCAGATGACTTGTGTTCGTTCGTTTGCCCATATGTCGAGCACAGTGCCACTTCAGGTGCTAGTTGGCGAGTGATCCATGCAAGCTCGAGGACTTAATTGTACCTGTCCTTGCAAGCTCGATTATTGGCGGCTACCAGAAGGTGCCTGAGGGTTGGCTATCCCCATCCGAAACCGACTGAATGTAAGTAAATTTTCAAAGAGTACAACTTATGAGCAACCGAACTAAACGAACAACATTCGAGGAATCCAAAAAATTTCGTGCTTCCAGCCAGTCTTTTATTTGTAAACCCTCGTCGCCAGTTCTGTAAAGGCCTCGTCACTATTTCTGTGGAGGCCGAGTTGCCACTGTTCTTACTGTAGGCCGAGTTTGTGAGTTCGTCAAACGACTTCTGGTGCAGTACACCGGTAAGACATTTTCTCCCTGCCACTAATACACAACTATGCCCCAGGGACAGGTAACAGGATAGGAGAACGAAGGTTCTACAACACTCCAACAAATTAGTAACAAAGTCACACAAATGAGTTAAAAAAGTTTAATTATCTTCGTCACTTGTTGAATTATGAAGTCTGCAACACTGCTTGTTAGGTAGCACAAAAAAGGCCCTCAATGCCTAAGTGGAAATAATCGTAGGTAAACTTCGCAGTACATAGCAAATGCAATTTGCAACTGTCTGTTCACTTCTAGGAGTTCACTAAACGAAACGACATTCCCTGTCTTAAGTCAGCCCTGGACGATGATCTATAACCAAGTGGGCGAGAGAAACTCTTCTGTCTTCCGAGTAGGCTTTCTGTCCGTTGTCGTCCGGTCTTTGGCGGTTCGTACTCGACCGCCAATTGGCAGAGGCGAAGTGGGTATCTTCATTCTCAGCACCGCACGTGGCGCTGGTGGAACTCATGGAAAGTGGCGAGTCCCTACGGCACTGGCACCAGCTCCCGTCTTTACGCCTGCGGTACTTGAGGCATAGCGTCTTATATTGCTCCTGTGTGCTTGTGTATCGGTATCGGGAGAATGACTCATAAGTGCACAGTGACAGATGGTCTGAAGCTGGTTCAGTGGAGCACGTAGTTCTAATTTTCATCTGCTGGAGGACAGTAGCGGACAGGACTAAACAGAAAGAACTATAATATAGTTAAGAATTTTTATCACCAGAGTCCAGTAGTGCACAGAGACATTCAATAAACAGGTCAAGAGAACGTTTTTGTGAATTGTCCTGTTTACTTTTTGAAGGCTTTTTTGTTTATTCATGTTTGTACAGTTTTGTATATGCTTTTAGCAGTGTGAATGATGCGTGTGTGGTGTCACCGCCAGACACCACACTTGCTAGGTGGTAGCTTTAAATCGGCCGCGGTCCATTAGTACATGTCGGACCCGCGTGTCGCCACTGTCAGTAATTGCAGACCAAGCGCCACCACACGGCAGGTCTAGAGAGACGTACTAGGACTCGCCCCAGTTGTACGACGACTTTGCGAGCGACTACACTGACGAAGCCTTTCAATCATTTGCCGAGAGACAGTTAGAACAGCCTTCAGCTAAGTCCATGGCTACGACCTAGCAAGGCGCCATTGGCCTTGCAGTGCTTGTATTTAAAGAGTCATATTTGTATCGTCAAGAGCGATGTACCACAATGATGGATTAAAGTTAAGTATTACAGCAGCTACGTACTTTTCTTTATAGCATTCATTACGTATCCTGTTTCAGACCTGACGCCAGCCGGCGTGTGTAACGCGTGCATTTCGGCTACTTCCGAGTGGCGTGGCTGTCTTGCTACGCCACAACAGCGTGAATGTGGTTTACAGTAAATATGTAGGTCATTGTCCTACATATAAACAGTACGGACTAGTGTGAGAAAGTTTTCAGACAATTTGAATGCAGCCGACGGGGAATTTTGTTTCATAATATGTTAAGTAAGTTTATGACAAAAGGATAGCTAATTCGAGTGTAAATGAAAATAGTTAATAATGTAAAGTAGCCGCGCGGTATTAGCCGAGCTGTCAGGCGCTGCACTCATGGACTGTGCGGCTGATCGCGGAGGTTCAACTCCTCCCTCGGGCATAGGTGAGTGTGTTTGTCCTTAGGATAATTTAGGTTAAGTAGTGTGTAAGCTTAGGGACTGATGAACTTAGCAGTTAAGTCCCATAAGATTTCACACACATTTTTTTAGATGTAAAGTATAAACAAAATATCAGAATGTTAAGTAAATATTTCGGGAAAAAGTACAGTTCGAAAATGTGTTATTTGTTGATTGGTTGCCGGCCAGTGTGGCCGAGCGTTTCTAGGCGCTTCAGTGTGGAACCGCGCGACCGCTACCGTCGCAGGTTCGAATCCTGCCTCGGGTATGGATGTGTGTGATGTCCTTAGGTTAGTTAGGTTTAAGTAGTTCTAAGTTCTAGAGGACTGATGACCTCAGATGTTAAGTCCCATGGTGCTCAGAGCCAGTTGAACAATTTGTTTTTGTTGATTTGTTAGTCATTAAAAGCTTGGACTAACGCGGGAGAATAATGTTTTTCTATTAGCATTAAAGAACGCTGACCAATCAGAACGGAGTATTCTTCTCGCGTCTTTTCTCTTGGAGATATAGAATGGTTACAGCAGTCTAAGGGAGTCGGAGCCCAGCCTTTCAATGGTACGGTCGTGTCTAGTATGAGCTGTGAAGGAAGTTATAATTTGCGGGTTTTAGTTGTGCTTCATGTTTCAAAAATGTTTTAGAGGGAAGGAATATTTACTCCGGTGCGTTGTTTTAGAAAGTGCGGAATTTTAAAGTAATTTTGTGTATGAGAAAAGACAGTAATTCCGCGTGGCATATTGAACAGATAAGTGACTAAAAACTTGAGTGCATTACACACCGATAGTCTTAATAGTATTGCGAGCATTTTCGTTTAAGAACAATCTGTGCTTAGTAACTATTCAGATTTCAGGAAAAACCTTACCATAAACTTGCTAAGGTGAATGAAAGAGTTTGTGCATGACTGTATTAAGATTAGCACGGGCTTGGCAGTGAACTTGTACAACTCAAGGTTCAGAATATACCGACGTTTTGCCAGTATTTCCACCTTTCATTCAAAATTAAGACCTTTTCCCGATTCTCGGAATAGTAACGTTGCATGGCAGCCTGGTGCGAGGTATAGTATGGTAGGTTTCTGTTCGGCTTTCCTACCGGCGATCTGCTGCAACGAGTTCACAGGTAGGTGCAGGTAATGGACAAACGAAACCGCGCCGCCGCGTGCTTTTGCCCTCACTGTGTCTTGTTCGGACGACACAGCACGTTGTTAAAAACGCTCCGTGATATTTTCACCGGACACAGACCGGTCATCCTCAGATGGGCAATCGAAGACTTCAGTCGCTCACCCTAGGATGTGTAGCTAATAACAACCGGTCGCAAGCACGTTACTTCTTTGAACGTTCGATTCGACGGGAATATTTTAAAATTTAAGGAAGTTAAATATAACAACCGAGGTGCTCACTCTTCGTCCTGCCATGCAATCTGCAGCTTTTAATGCTAAGGCACCAGTATTTAGATACCGTGTACTGCGAACGATGGCATCAAACGTACGACACATTTATCTTATTCACAAGCACCAAAGGCCTGTGTCAGCATAAAAGAAAAGAACAAATGGTTCAATGGCTTTGAGCACTATGGGACTTAACTTCTGAGGTCATCAGTCCCCTAGAACTTAGAACTACTTAAACCTAACTGACCTACGGACATCACACACATCCATGCCCGAGGCAGGATTCGAACCTGCGACCGTAGCGGTCGCGGTCGCGCGGTTCCAAACTGTAGCGCCTAAAAGCGCTCGGCCACACCGGCCGGCAGAAGAGAACAGAAACGTGAAAAACACAAAGAGCAGAATGTTTCTTCGTGTGCGGAATCATTTCACATTTTGTTCCTTTCCCTTTCAAGTTTTGGCCCTTGCTTGCTTCTGATTTTCGTTTATAATACTTTTCCACACTTTTGAAATTTTTTGTTCCACCTTAGCCTAAATTCAGTTCCGTGTAGCCTACCCTTTCTTTTCCGCACATAGCATGTGAGAACCTTTGTACTATTATCCATTGCCTTTGCGCTTTCATTTGCCCCGGGAGTTTTTATTTAAATCTCTACTCACAGTGTAAACGGCACAGGTAATTAACTGAAACACTGTCTTACTCCAATTCCAAAGAAACTGATCTTTTGTAACTGTGGGCATTTAATATGTCTGCTTTACTTTTATTGGTATTATAAAGACTCACTTTGCTCCACGGAACATTTTTGTTCTAAAACGTCGGAACATGATACTTCTCATTGCTTTAAAAACGTTTTTCTAGGTCAACAAATTAGATGCAGCTACTTTCGTCTCTTTTAATTCCAATGTTGACTTTAAATGTATAACTACTTCTGTAGAAAATTATTAT
Source organism: Schistocerca cancellata (assembly GCF_023864275.1). Lineage (NCBI taxonomy): Eukaryota > Metazoa > Arthropoda > Insecta > Orthoptera > Acrididae > Schistocerca > Schistocerca cancellata. The sequence continues at coordinate 487,804,784 of NC_064628.1, forward strand.
TATTTTCTTAAAAGTGATCCAGTCATCGTTTCGAAACGCGACTAATGAAGCCCAGTAAATCTTCAGCCTTGTTCACACACAGAACTGTATGTAGCAAGCCATCCTTATCAACAGTTCAGAGGTGTAAGATGCCAAACTCAATATCCTATATTTTCATACTTCCTCTCGCAGTCTTTTTCATTTTTTTTGCGAAGCTATTACATTCCCGACAGTTACAAGACTTTTTTACATCAAATTGTCAGTGCTTGCAAGGAGCCGTTCATGACAACATGTCTCTTCTTTTTGACATCAATCTCACGCTCCTCCTGTGCTGCAATATTTCACATTCGTCAACGTGATGCATGGTTTGCATGTAATCTTTCACTTTGTTTGCTGTTACCACGGATTTAAGAATTTCATAGCTACACTTGGTGTTTAAACACCTATAGTTTTTTCCTGTTTTTTGTTTTGTTTTTTTAGGTTTTTACACGACTTTCCTGTGTCCACTTCTTCTCTTGTGCTATATTGTCTCCAAGCAAACTGTCAAGTATCGTAGACAGGAGTTCCCAAATATCTTATAGAGATGTAAAAATGAGATATATGTCAAAATGCGTCTAGGGGTAATCGCAGCAGATTTGTAAAAAGGTCATTGTTTGTCATTAGTTTCAGTTAATACTTCATGACGTTGACCGTGAAGGGATGACAAAATGTTTGCAATTAGGTTTTGACAATAGCATGATTATGAGGGCCAACAACGTTTTTATTGACTTTTTCTCGGTAATAGCGTAATCTCGAGTTGAGCATGTAATCCATATCCCATCATTTTTCTACAAAGTATAGATTTATCACAAGGTGAATCCTATACAAACCAGAAAATCAGCAAAATACTTATAACTGGAATGAAAAGTAAATTAATCTTTCAATAGTAGCAAAGGTTTTACTGAATACGAAAACACTTCTTTACACAAAGATTGTTGGTCCGTTGGCTTATACTCCATTTGTCTTCTTTCTTAAATACTTGATACAGCTTTTTTGCCTACCGATTGTTTGTTGTTTGTCTCGGTGAGGTGAAAAACAGTAGTCTCTCATCATATCAATATTCCAGCGGCACTGATTACTTGTTTCTGTCACTTAAATGAATTTACGAAACAACGTACCTTGTTTCTCATTGTTATCACCCTTAAATTCAGGGAAAAATCAAGAGGACTTTTCAAAGAAAGTAGATTCTTGAACATTTACTGCATTTGGCTACGACGAAAGTATAAAGCAAGTTACTGTCGTCGAGCAAGAAGATAGCAACAACCTCCCTGAACAGTACTGAGTATTAACTTACTGTCATTTTTGATTCAGAGTGGGAATCGAAAATCACGTTTCGAAAGTCACATTCAGCGAAAATATATCTCTTTATTTTCGCTTCAGTTGCCGGCCGTGGTGGCCGTGCGGTTCTAGGCGCTGCAGTCCGGAACCGTGGGACTGCTACGGTCGCAGGTTCGAACCCTGCCTCGGGCATGGATGTGTGTGATGTCCTTAGGTTAGTTAGGTTTAAGTAGTTCTAAGTTCTAGGGGACTGATGATGTAAGATGTTAAGTCCCATAGTGCTCAGAGCCATTTTTCGCTTCAGTTAGATATGAAAACTTCTGGCAGAAAGACAGGAAACACACTCCGCCTTCGAGTGAGGCTGTCAATAACTATTTTATTGATGCCAACTCAGTGTTCAGGTGTGATAATACAGTTTTTACTGGGTCACAATAATCGTGTCAGATGAAAACGAGACAGGTGCAAAGAAAGTAAATTAAGTTTTTATTATTTCAAAAGTAGTCGCCATAATTGTGTTAACATTTATCATGCCCACATGGAAGTGGAAATGCCGTGTGGCTAGGTCCTCCTGTCGAATAGACCGTTCTCCTGGCGCAAGTCTTCTTAGTTGACACCACTTCAGCGGCTTGCGTGCTGACGAGGATGAAATGGTGATGATAAGGACAACACAACACCCAGTCCCTGAGCAGAGAAAATATCCAACCCAGCCAGGAATCGAGCCCGTGTCTTCAGGTATGACATTCCGCCGCGCTGAGCACTTTTTTTTTTTTGCATTCTTGTTCGTTGTTCATCGTTGTGTTTTGGTCATTGCGGACGTCACATGACATCCGTTCAAGTAACCAGTTCTCTGACCGAACACGCTTAGCTACAGTGCCGGCGAGCTCTCAGCTACCAGGGGCAGATATGCGAACATGAAGGCGCTGAAAGTCTTGTCTCACGGTGGGATAAATGTGTTAACACTTATGACGATTACTTTTGAAATAATAAAAATTTAACTTACTTTTTAAAATTTGCCTCGCTTTCATTTGAATCCACCTTACACACTGAAGCGCGAAAAAACTGGTATAGGCATGCGTATTCAAATACAGTGATATGTAAGCAGGCAGAATACGGCGCTGCGGTCGGCAACGCTTGTCTGGCAACAAATGTCTGGCGCAGTTGTTACATAAAACATCAAATCTCCGCCATCGACGTGGCCGGAAAAAGATCCGGCAAGATCGGTACCAAAGGCAACTGAAGAGAATCGTTGAACGTGACAGAAGCGCAACCCTTCCACAAATTGCTGCAGATTTCAATGCTGGGCCACCAACAAGTGTCAGCGTGCAAACCATTCACGAAACATCATTCATATGGGCTTTCGGAGCCGAAGGCCCACTCGTATACCCTTGATGACTGCACGACCAAAGCTCTACGCTTCACCTGGACCTGTCAACACCGACACTGGACTGTTGATAATTGGAAACATGTTGCCTGGTCGGACGAGTCTCGTTTCAAATTGTATCGAACGGATGGACGTGTACGGGTGTGGAGATACCCACATGAATCCATGGACCCTGCAAGTTAGCAGGGGACTGTTCAAGCTGGTGGAGGCTCTGTAATGGTGTGGTGCGTGTGCAGTTGGAGTGATACGGGACTCCTGATACGTCTAGATACGACTCTGCCAGGTGACACGTACCTAAGCATCCCGTCTGATCACCTGCATCCATTCATGTCCATTGTCATTCCGACGGACTTGGGCAATTACAGTAGGAGCCCACAGTTCAGAATAGCTACAGAAAGGTTACAGGAACACCCTTCTGAGTTTAATCATTTCCGCTGGCCACCGAACTCCCCAGAGATGAACATTATTGAGCATATCTGGGTTGCCTTGCAACGTGCTGATCACCACCTCCTCGTACTCTCACCGATTTATGGACAGCCCTGGAGAATTCATGGTGTCAGTTCCCTCCAGCACTACTTCAGTCATAAGTCGAGTCCATGCCACGTCGTGTTGTGGAACTTCGCCGGCCGCGGTGGCCGCGAGGTTCTAGGCGCTTCAGTTCGGAACCGCGTAACTGCTACGGTCGTAGGCTCGAATCCTGCCTCGGGCGTGGCTGTGTGTGATGCCCTTAGGTTAGTTAGGTTTAAGTAGTTCTAAGTTTTGTGGGACTGCTGACCTCATATGTTAGAAGTCCCATAGTGCTCAGAGCCATTTGAACCATTTTTGTGGCACTTCTGTGTTCTCGAGTGGGCTCTACACGATGTCAGGCAGGTGTACCAGTTTCTTTGGCTCTTCAGTGTAGTTACGAAATGTACTAAAGAGTGCATTCCCTGGTACCAAAATTTCAACTTCAATTTATTATTAATTGAAACAGTAAGTGAAAGAGATACAATTGAAATAGCTGAAAAGCTTTTCTCAAATATGGAACGTGAATTTTAAGAAATGATATATGATATGTATTTTTTATTATCATATTATAATTGATTACAATAAAAACCACAAGATTAAGCCAATTTGATTAAAAAGCTACTTTCATCATTGGCCAGTGTTTCTGATAATTGCATCTTGACGTTTCTCTGGGCTAATGACAAGTGATAGTATTAAACTCTGAAGGTTGAAATGCAACGAACTCGGAATGAATTTGACAAAGCTGTGAAAAACCTCTAATTTTTAAATCTCACAGCTTTTTGTACCATTGTACCCTTCCGCTAACTAGTTGTAAAAAACAAGGCTATTACCAGTTTGACAAGTTTACCTCCCTTTAAACGCAATTTTCTTCCCAACCGTGAGTTGATTTTAAACATAAAAAAGTAAACGCGGTACGGCACTGTTGGCTGGTATATCCACGGGATGGGTTCAGCCACCTGTCGGAAAAGGTGTTCTTCCTCATCGCACATTGGCCTCATTCCTTTTGTATATATGAGAGCTGTGTCGTATGTGTATTTGTAGATCGTAGGTGAGTCTATTAGATGGGTGTAGTGTAGCGCTAAGATTGTCAAATATGATGATGATGATGACAGAAGGGAGAGGATTTAAGTGGTGCTCAGTTAGCACCAAGCGGGCCGCCGATCTTAACGTTTCCATCCGATGAATGGATCGCCATCAACAGGGTCACGTGCCCTCATTTCATGTGTCACTTAAGAGAGATTTGGAATGTAATCCAGGAGAGTGACGCAAAGATTGATGATTAGGGAATTTAAACCACCATCTCGCCTTCTCTTGCCAGCTAAATGCAATGAAAGTTTCATCCACCACCAGGATTCGATCTGAATTATTGCCAACTCGTGCGGCGCTGCACGTCTGTGCGTTAGCCAACTTGACTAAGGACATGGGTAACCTAAAATGCCTTACGAGAGCGGTGCTTTCTGTTAGTAAGAGTATGGCGGTACGAATAGGCATATCTAGGGCCAAAAGATACGTTCCTACTAGCAAGAAAAGAGTGCAGGAAATTCGATTTTGCTTGTTAATAGAACGGATCTGCCGAGGTAACGTCAGAAGTGCCCCAGAGCATCATGATAAGACCACTCTTGCGCTCTGTGTACATAAACGTTCTGGGCGACAGGGGAGCAGCAATCTCCATCTGTTTGTTAATGACGCTTTGGTGTATGGGAAAAAGCCGAAGTTGAGTGACGGTGGAAGGGTACAATCTGACTTGGAGAGATTTTTCTGTTTAGTGTGGTGGATGATAGATCGCAAAAATACGGAAAAATGCAGATGAGTAATAAAAAGAAATCCTGTGGTGGCCCAGTACTGTATTAGAGGTGTGTTGCTTCATCCAATCAAGACGATTAAATATGTACGCATAACGTAGCAAATCGCGTGGCTTAGGACGAGCATGTAGGATCGGCAGTAGGAAAGATGAATGGTTGACTTCGTTTTAACGAGCGAATTCCAGGAAAGTGTAGCTCATCTATGAAAGATACGTCATACAGAACACTTGTGATACCCGTTCGTGACTACAGCTCGAATGTTTGCCATCCCGAGTAAATCAGGTTATCCCTTTCACTGCGCATTTAGTCTGTGCGGCCGCCTGCCATGTACGCGCAATTTACATTTGGTGCGTATGTACACGATTGTAGCAGCTATCATTTCTGAGAAAAACTGAAGACTTAAAATCCACTATTATTGTGTTAAATTGTTTCCTTTTTTATTCTTTACAGAGAAATACTTGTTTTTTCGAAAGATTCTTTATAAGGAGAAAAAATTACGTATGCTACTACTGTAGTAAAACTTTTTAAAAAGAAATTCAAACTTAAAGGTGCATTACGTTTTAAACAAATATATCTAGAATTACTTCGTTTGTCATGTTTTGCACATACAATACACCTTCTCCGGGCCGTCTTCTTCTTTCTTGATGTTTCTCGGATTAGCGAGATAAAATCGAACTTGCTTAGGCGTAAGGGATTATCACCAAGTTTTCGAAGATAGCCATAAGTCGCACTTCGTATTATTTTTATTATTATTATGACCGGTTCCGCTCTTCAAATGAACAAGAGCATCGTCAGAATATAGTTTTAAGTTGGTTGATAGCATTAAATTTCCTTTACTGCTCTAAAAATTAATTTTGCTGTACTACAATACTTAAACTTATGTTTAGAGTACATTTAACGTACAGTAGTAAATGATGACTAGTGAAGTTTAAACGTTAGTTTAAGTACTATAGTACAGCAAAATTAATCTTTAGAGCAGTCGGCCAACTGTAAAGGCAATCTTTAATGCTGACAGCCAACTTTAAACTGTATATTCTGATGACGCTCTTGTTAATTTGAAGAGCAAAACCGGCCATAATAAAAAATACAAAATGCAGCTTGTGGTTGTTTTCAAAAGCTTAGTTTTAACAGTCGCTCCCCCTGAAGACAATGCCTGTGATTATCACCATCAGCCGATCTTCCCCGAGGACCCTCTGTTTGCGGTCGGTGGTGTATCTCTAGCATCTCCTTGATATGTTTCTGCTGAAAAATCAGATATTGAAATACCTCTTAGGCCTGTGTTACACTATCATAACTCTTTGTCAAAGTTGATATGTCAAATATTTATGTCAATGAAATTTTAAAGTGTAATAAGAAACTTTGTAAAATCTCGCCTGTTGTCAAAAAACTATGATCAGATCTAGAGCCTCGCCGTAGATTTGATCATAAAAGTCATTCGACTTCTGTTCACTGCGGTGTGAAATGTAACCGCCTGGAGTTCTGGCCCCGCTACAGCTATTTGACGTCTCTGTAGTGTGTTTGGAAAGATGGCTCCAAAGTTGGTGCCTGCCTTCGACATTTTTTTTTTTAGTGAACTTACTTCAACTAGGGTGGAGGGTGAGCAAGGGGCGCATACCATACTATTAATTGTGATGGACAGGTGGAATATGCTGCAGTCGACTTCATATCCACAATAATCGATACAGCGATCTACTTCTACATTTGGAAACATCCAGGCAGCTTTTCAGTAAGCCGGAATAGACGATGTAGTCACAATCTAATGGCTCTGAGCACTATGGGACTTAACTTCTAAGGTCATCAGTCTCCTAGAACTTAGAACTACTTAAACCTAACCAACCTAAGGACATCACACACATCCATGCCCGAGGCAGGATTCGAACCTGCGACCGTAGCGGTTGAGTCACAATCTAAAATAAAAAATTCTTTCTTAGCTTTCCATTCCATTTTGTCTATTTTTGAACTCTGGATGGCGCAAGTTAAAAAGCGCTTCATCTGTTTCGTAAGTTTTATTAATTTTGTAAGTCTTGGAACATTAATTAATTAATTAAATTATTCAAAAATGAAAATAGTTCTTATCGCCCATATGGTATAGCTTCACATATTCCCCCTTCAGTGATTTGTAAATCGCTTCACAAGTATCTGAAATTATTTTGGTTAATACGTAATGTGATATCCGAAAACTTTGTTGTAAACTAGAGTAGCTCACTCCCGTATCGAGAAATCACAGTGTCACCGTTTGCATGTATTCTGCACATAGAGCATATCACAAAAGAGTATTCTGTTTTGTAATATGAGAAGGCAGTTTACTGGGCAAATACTGAAACACTCTCAGCCATTCGTAAGTAATTCTCATATAAGACTTGACGTCCTCCACTTGCAGCTCTCGTAACAAATATTGCTGAATCCTTTTATTATCTCTACGTAATACGTACGGCATGATCCATGTGTGTTTCCTTTTTTCCGCCGCTTTTCTTCCAAATACACACATAGTGCAATTGCGGTACTAGCAAATGCAGTGCCTAGTAAGAAGTTGTTCACCATCATGAAATTTGACCAAAAATATGACCACAGAACTATAATACCCCTTTTAAGCGCAACCTCAAAGGTCTTTGTCAAAGAAATTTGACTAATATCTGATCATATTTCTTTGTCAAAGAAAATACTTTTTTATACCATATTATTGTTTTTCCTATACACTGTAGTGAACTTCGCGTCATGTCGCTCCTGTCGACGGCCCCAGTGTTTTCAGTGTAGCTTACGATACAGGCTGGTTTCCTTCTTGCTTCATTTTATGCTACTGTTAATTTTATCAGTCGCTACAATTTCGCTTTTACGAAGAGCTGGAAGCATCTTCACTTCCTGCTTCCCACTTGCCCTCTCACAGGAGAGCAAGAAGTTTGTCTGCTGATATAATCTCGGTATCACCCGTTTCAAGTGTTTTTTTTTTTTAAATATATGAAGCACACATGCCTTTACGATCTTTCCTTACAGTTCCACTAGCATTACACACTCTGTCATGCGGATAAGAAAATAACGCCGTGCTAGTGAACCGATTGTGAACATACAGTGTATGACATTCACTAGCGTTCTAGTAAAGTAAGGACGATGCTTCCAGGTATTCCAATATTTACACCAAAATCATTTTCTGTTTTTATGTCCGTTGCTGTACCGACATAAATAATAAAGTCAAGAATATGTCCATTTTCACAATCATACTACAAAAAAAACTTCACGCATTTGAATGGAATGTATTGTTTCAAGAAGACACGACCTTTGTAGAGACCTAAACATCCGTAACTGTAAAATTTTTTAAATGGCTGCGAAGCATTTGCAAATGCCTTTTTTAGATGATCGACAATTCACCTAATTTTCAAGTTTTTTTCATCTCCAGGAGGCTTATTGTCGTCAACAATGTGTAACATTTTTAATAACAGAAAGTACATATCTCTTGGCTTGATTTGCGCAAACACTGGAATAGACAGTAACGCATCGTTAGTACAATAACTGTTTATTTCATTTTTTCTCAGCTGTGCCGTCAGAAAATTTACTGCAATCTAACAGTAAACTTCAGCAATGAATGTGTTTCTTCGCTGTAGCAGTACTGATTTTTCACTGGCGTCGTTGCAAAGGTGCTCGTAATATATAGTACTTTGCTCATCTATGTAGTTTACAATTTCTTGACTAAAGTAAACTTGGAAGCAGTCATATAGGCCTACAGTAGATTAAACATCTAAATTAACGATTTTGTAACCGAAGTGACTGTTACCGAAATTATACACTCTGGGGTCCAGGTCAGTGATTTACCACCTAGAATCGTCTGCTTTGTGTCTTTTAACAGTTTTGTCAGGCGTTTGCTCAGACTCTTCTTCGGAATCAGAGGAAGAAGCGATGGTAACATAAAAATTTGAATCTGCATTTACTGGTTGAGCAGTTGCTGGTTCACTGATATTTTGGATATTTGTGGTGGCGGATTCTCGTACAAGCTTATCAGCATCACTGTCTACCCTACCATAGTCCGCTGGAATGGACGTGATGAAGAACTCGACGTCTGCTTGATTTAGAAGACTCAGCAGCTAATATTATGTGAAAGGACGGTAATGTCGGGTCATCTTATTCGATAAAAGGGAAAGCGCAACATTCACAATAGGTAATGTTAAGACAGCGATGGCCACTAAAGACAATTCAGCATTCAATAAGCTGTTCGGGAAATTCCCAGTATACATCTATGAGGCTGCATACTTGTTCAACAATCATCTCCGCCTCGCTGGCAGGGTAGTAGACGTTATACACCGAAGCGCCAAAGAAACTGGCGTAGGCATGCGTACTCAAATACAGAAAGATTTAAACAGCCAGCAAACGGCGCTGCGGTCGGCAATGCCTATGTAAGACAACAAGGGTCTGGCGAAGTTGTTAGATCGGTTACTGCTGCTACAATGTTAGGTTATCAAGAACTGAGTAATTTTGAACGTTGTATTGTAGTCGGCCCACGAGCGATAGGACACAGCATCTCCGAGGTAGCGATGAAGTGGGGATTTTCCCATACGACCATTTCACGAGTGTATCGTGAAAAATCAGGAATCAGGTAAAAGATCCCGCAAGAACAGAACGAACTACGACTGAGCAGAATCGTTCAGCGTGACAGAAGTGCCATTCTTCCGCAAATGGCTGCAGATTTCAATGGTGGGCCATCAACAAGGTCAGCGTGCGAACCATTCAACGAAACATCATTGATATGGGCTTCCGGGGTCGATGGCCGCCTCGTGTACCCTTGACGATTCCACGACAAAGCTTTACGCCTAGCCTGGATCCGTCAGCACCGACATTGGACTGTTATTGACGGGAAACGTACTGCCTGGTCGGACGGGTCTCGCTTCAAATTGTATCAAGCGGGTGGACGTGTACGGGTATGGAGACCACCTCATGAATCCATGGACCCTGCATGTCAGCAGGGGACTGTTCCAGCTGGGTTAGGGGCTGTAATGGTGTGGGGCGTGATATGGGACCCCTGATACATCAAGTTACGACTCTGACTGGTGACACGTACGTAAGCATCCTGTCTGATTACCTCCATCCATTCATGTCCTTTGTGTATTCTGACGGACGTGGGCGAATCCATCAGGGCAATGCGACACCCCGCATATCCATAATTGCTACAGAGTGGCTTCAGGAACACTCTTCTGAGCTTAAACACTTCCACTGGCCACCAAACTCTTCAGTCATGAACACTATTGAGCATATCTGGGATGCCTTGCAACGTGCTGTTCAGAAGAGATCTCCACCCTCTCGTTCTCTTACGGATTTATGGACAGCCTTGCAGCATTCATGGCACCAATTCCCTCTAGCACTACTTAGACCAGACAAGATAAATCACGGCTCTTATGCGAAACTTACACACAGTCGTTTTACTCCTACTACATTTGGAAGTGTAACTGGAAGGGGAATGAATGGCATGATTACGAGGTGCAACATACACTCCGACCTGCATCTAATGGTGATTTATAGAGTGTGTGTGTAGATTGAAATGGAAAGGGAGACAGTCGGCGTAACGAAAATGTACGACAATCGCTCAACATGTTTATCTAAAATGGTGTCATCGTGAAAATGTTGCCAGAGTTGGAAATTTTATGTCGAACTAGTAAAAAATGTACGTTCACCCACAGGGTGCACAGGAAGAAGACCAAGTAGAAATAGCTACAGTAAATCTGAAGTTTGAAAAAGATTGGAGGGTCTGACGGTTGAAGTAGATAATGGTGTTGAAAATGTAAACTTTTCTAGTGTCTGTGTTCGTGTGCAATTTGCCCTTCTATTTCTTTATTTCATCCAGGTTATGGCGTACCTCTTCCGTTACTGCTTTCGTTCTTCTACATTTCTCCTACATAACTAATTATTTTGCGCTTCTGTGTTTTGTCCATTTCTTTTTCTGATAAGCAACCTCAGACGATATTGCTTTGCTCAGATACCGCATTTGATAATTTCTAATTCAATTTTTCAGCACAGTACTAGATTTCAGTGCGTCAATTTACAATAGTTATTAGATTATATTTCGAGTGATTTTATCGATACTATGATGAATACAATTTTATCGACAATGTAACTCTATGGTGAAATGTACCTGACGGAATGAAACATCTTATATGACCCTAGAAGTGTGTGTACGTCCTTATTTCTTTCTCTTTGTTCATATTATTCAAGAAATTTCTCGTACATTTTTGAACTCTTTTGTCTTAGAATCACACAACTACTTGCTCATTTCTCATGCGTGTAAAATTTCGAACAAATATGTATTTTGTGCCTTAAACATGTTATTACCATTGGTTTATTAATATCAAGCACATTTCAGAATTATACAGAAAATAGCTGAAAAACGACGAAATTACGCTATTAAGGAAACACCGTAATACAATACTCAGATAAAGAATCATTTTATTTTGTAGCATTACTCTAATATTGTGGTGTAAGTTTCTAAAAAAAACGAAGAATAAGCTGCTGTAAGGAAATGAAAACGGGGAAAAATTTAAAAGTATTTCTGAAGGAAGTTGATGAACATGATGACGATAGAAAATGTATTTTATTAAATTACAGAAGAATAAGGTATGACGGGAAAGTAAGAGGAAGATATAATTAATGCGGGGAAAGCTACTGTTCTAATGTATCAGCGGAAGAAACCTTTCCACATAAAAAAATAGCAATAAGCAGAGTAAGTAAGCCAGCTCGACCAAATATACACAATAAGAAGTTTTGCATCACCTCGGTTCGGAGTTCCTGTACAGAAAAATGGAATACAGATCAACATAAAACCATTTCCGCCCTTTTTATAGCTCATGAAAACCACACATTGCATGCTGTACCGCCATATAGCGAGACCTTCAGAGGTGGTGCTCCAGAATGCGGTACACACCTGTACCTCTAACACGCAGTAGCACATCCTTTTGTATTGATGCATGCCTGTATTCGTCGTGGCATGCTATCCACAAGTTCATCAACGCACTGTTGGTCCAGATTTTCCCACTCCTCAACGGCGATTCGGCGTAGATAGCCCAGAGTAGTTGGTGGGTCACGTCGTCCATAAACAGCCCTTTTCAATGTTTCCAAGGCATGTTCGGTAGGGTTCATGTCTGGAGAACATGCTGGCCACTCTAGTCGAGCGATATCGTTATCCTGAAGAAAGACATTAACAAGATGAGCACGATGGGAGCGCGAATTGTCGTCCATGAAGACGAGTGCCTCGTCAATATGCTTCCCATATGGTTGCACTATCGGTGGGAGGATAGTATTCACGTATCGTACAGTCGTTAAGACGCCTTCCATGACCATCAACGGCGTACGTCGGCCCCACATAATGCCACCCCAAAACAGCAGGGAACCTCCACATTGCTGCACTCGCTGGACAGCGTGTCTAAGACGTTAAACCTGACGGGGTTGCCTCCGAACACGTCTCCGACGATTGTCTGGTTGAAGGCATATGCGACACTCATCAGTGGATAGAATGTAATGCGAGTCCTGAGCGGCATGTTGTTGGGCCATCTGTACCGCGTTGAATGGTGTCGTGGTTTGCAAAGACGGACCTCACCATGGACGTTGGGAGTGAAATTGCGCGTCATGCAGTGTATTGCGCACAGCTTGAGTCATAACACGACGTCCTGTGGCTGCACGAAAAGCATTATACAACATGGTGGCGTTGTTGTCAGGGTTCCTCCGAGCCATAATCCGTAGGTAGTGGTCATCCACTGCAGTAGTAGCCCTTGGGTGGCCTGAGCGAGGCATGTCATCGATGGTTCATGTCTCTCTGTATCTCCTCCATGTCCGAACAACATCGCTTTGGTTCACTCCGAGACGCCTGGACACATCCCTTGTTGAGATCCCTTCCTGGCACAAAGTAACAATGCGCACGCGATCGAACTGCGGTATTGACCGTCTAGGCATGGTTGAACTAGAGACAATGCTAGCCGTGTACCTCCTTCCTGGTGGAATGACTGGAACTGATCTGCTGTAGGAACCTCTCCCTCTAATAGTCAACGTCTATCTTCAGGAGATCTGTGAACCTGGGTGATGATGATGTTTGGTTTGTGGGGCGCTCAACTGCGTGGTTATCAGCGCCCGTACAATTACCCAATCTTTGCTCAGTCCAATTTCGCCACTTTCCGGGATGATGATGAAATGATGAGGACAACACAAACACCCAGTCATCTCGAGGCAGGTGAAAATCCCTGACCCCGCCGGGAATCGAACCCGGGACCCCGTGCTCGGGAAGCGAGAACGCTACCGCGAGACCACGAGCGGCGGACAGAACCTGGGTGATAGAAAACTTCTTTGATGTGTGTTTCTAGGTATGACCTTGACACAAGGTAGATGGAAACAACGGATTAGAGCTAACAAGGCTAAGGATTAATTTGATAAATGTCGCAAAATGACCTTAGCACTGCAAGGTTTCCCATTCGATTCCATTTTGGCATTTTCCCTGTGAATATCTTAGTTCATTTATTCAGTCAATTTACCATATAATCTTCCAAGACGGACCTGATCCAGTTCTCGACTCTTCCACGCCGGAAAAAATCGATGATACCTCCGAGAAACCAATTACGGCGTGTGTAACAGTAACCGGTTTCGCAAGCCACTAGAACAGGGAAGCCGTTAAAGAATGATAATAATATATTTATTGCTTTTTATTATCTATAAGTGATAGTTGAAGAAGTGACTGTATCGTTTGCACGGGAAGTATAAAAAACACTGAAGCGTCCCCTTTGAAAAAATTATACAAGACTGTGCTTAAACTGACATACAATATTTTTAGCGCAACGCAATCTGACTTTCAAAAATCCCTACAAAAGAATGGCCCTGACTAACACTAATCTATACCTTTCACAAATCACTTACCTCGCCAAAAATCTCCGTTACTCGAACTACTGCAATACAGCGAGCGCCACTACTGCCAGCTAAATAAAAGATTCAAACTACGGAAGGCAATAACTACTGATAGGCATAGTTAGCAAATGAAAGATTTTAATAGAGAACAAACAATGTATTTACCTTAATAGTGTTGAAAAAGCATAATATACATAGCAGTTCATAATATCCATTCTGTACTCAAAAGTCCGCCATCTCATTTCCCACATCCACCACTGCTGGCGGCTCACCTCCAACTGCACAACGCTACGCGCTGTTCACATCCAGCTGCCGCTGCCCAACACTACAATGGCAGACAACAATGCAAACTAGCCACAGACTGCACACAGCACAGCCAGTGATTTTCATATAGAGCGCTACGTAATGTTGCCAATAAGAAAACATAAACGCGTTGCTCACATCCAGCTGCCGCTGCCCAACACTACAATGGCAGACAACAATGCAAACTAGCCACAGACTGCACAGAGCACAGCCAGTGATTTTCATATAGAGCGCTACGTAACGTTGCCAATAAGAAAACATAAACGCGTTGCTCACATCCAGCTGCCGCTGCCCAACACTACAATGGCAGACAAAAATGCAAACTAGTCACAGACTGCACAGAGCACAGCCAGTGATTTTCATATAGAGCGCTACGTAACGTTGCCAATAAGAAAACATAAACAGCCTACTTACATAGCCCCCATGCTCCCCACAAAAAATTTTACAAATTGTTTTGGGCAGTGGCCAATAATGATTTGAAAAAATTTTTCATAATTACAATAACAAAGATATCAAATGCACACACTTATTTATACAATGTTGGTCAAAAGCTAAAATTTTCTCACAGTCCATAAAGACATTCCTGATCATTCATCATAGTAGTAATTACAGTTTTTTTTGACAAAGTCTCGTTACTAAAAGAAATTGCACACAGAAGTAGTGGATTTCCATGCAGTCTTGAAGAAGTAGTGTTGTCCTTCCAACGGAAAGACAGTGCTGACTCTTGACATGCAGACACGTAATGGTCCACAACAGAGCAAACCCACAGCAGAGTCATTCGACGTTTTGAAGAAGATTGGTAGGTAGGTCATCACAGAGCAGACCCACTGTAGTCCTGGTAGAGAGTATGGTATTGGTGGGCCACCAGAGGTGCAGACCCACTGCAGTCCTTGTAGAAATTGTGGACAGGTCCACTGTAGTCCTTGTAGAGATGGCCAGCAGCCATCTGTTGTGACTGTGCGGGTGCACAATCACCATTGAAGAGTCTTGCAGTTAATATAGCAAGTCCATAACCACCACTTGTGCACTCACAAAGTTATTTTTTTTTGTCCTTAGAACCAGCAATGCTGTTATCCAGTCCCTTGCTGAATTATTAACACATGTGCAAACACTAACAGTCCCTACTTCTCACATATTGTGCATATACTATGACCAACAGAAATTTGTGCAGTGAAATGGAACTTACAAGTTACTTAATTTGATGAACTGCTGTCAATTACAATTTTATAACATAAGAATACAATAACAAAGGTACAAAATACATCATTGAAGAACATAACAATACAGATAACATTTGTAGTACAGGCTTTACAAAAGAATAGAAATAGACATATACATCAGTGTTACAGGAATTATGACATGAGTACATACATAAAAGATCAGAATTACTTTTTGAAACATCAACTTCACACATGAGCATTAAAACAAAACAGAATAAATAATGTCTAAGCATATTTACAAGGTAAATAACATATTATTAATGCCAATTATATTTGAGGAGAACAGTATTCCTCATCATAGTGAATGTAGCTGAGTATTAGAAGAAAAAAAAATTCTATGAAACTACACAAAGACAGGAAGAAAACAAATACACAAGTGTACACAAACACATAGTGGGATAACACAAAAGTAAAGGACAGGGTTTGTTTTCAGTGTAACATTTGGTACTGCAGTCCAACCCAAAACTTCATTCCATAGATCTTTCGTCTTATTTCGACATTTGCTCCAGCCAAAAAAATCCTATCCAAGCATGCTTTCTGGATTTATTTCACATATATCTTACCTCATTATTTATTTCCAAGAAAATCCTACCTATACCTGCTTTCTGTACTTTTTCATATAACTTCTCAATGCATTTCTTCCAATTCATCGCAACTCATTCTCTTATATAGGCTACCCCTTCTTAAGCTAACTTAAATCTACTGAGCTCAGATGCTAAACTAAGGGACGAGGCAATGCAGCAGCATAAAACAATTAACACAAACAGCAATGACGAAAATTTTAAATAGGCAAAGCAATTGCAGTACTACAACTAATATAAGGCACTGTGCAGCAAACAAGAAAAATAAATCAGTAGTAAAACTAGCTTAGAAGAGTAACACAAAGTCAAATTCAGTAACACTATGGCTGGCAAACACCAGCAGCAAAAGTTATAACTTATACCTAAACATTACAAAGCTCAAGAAGAAAAAATATTACACTAAAGACAACAATGCAGATATGGGAAATGTATATTCACATCTTAATGTCTATGTAATTAAAGTGGTGCACCACAACTTATTCAAAAAAATAAATTACCAAATACTTGAAAAGAAAATTATATATGCAGTTATTGTTACCAGTCCCTTCTTATTGTTCTTTTCATTCCAAGAGCTCCTTTTTCGAAGAATGTGGCGCAACGCAATCTGACTTTCAAAAATCCCTACAAAAGAATGGCCCTGACTAACATTAATCTATACCTTTCACAAATCACTTACCTCACCAAAAATCTTCGTTACTCGAACTACTGCAATACAGCGAGCGCCACTACTGCCAGCTAAATAAAAGATTCAAACTACGGAAGGCACTAACTACTGGTAGGCATAGTTAGCAAATGAAAGATTTTAATAGAGAACAAACAATGTATTTACCTTAATATCATCAAAAGTCATAATATATGTAATTTCAAAACTCCGCCATTTCTCTCCTCACATCCACCACTACTGGCGGCTCACCTCCAACTGCGCAACGCTACGCGCTGTTCACATCCAGCTGCCGCTGCCCAACACTACAATGGCAGACAACAATGCAAACTAGCCACAGACTGCACACAGCACAGCCAGTGATTTTCCTATAGAGCGCTACGTAACGTTGCCAATAAGAAAACATAAACGCGTTGCTCACATCCAGCTGCCGCTGCCCAACACTACAATGGCAGACAACAATGCAAACTAGCCACAGACTGCACACAGCACAGCCAGTGATTTTCATATAGAGCGCTACGTAACGTTGCCAATAAGAAAACATAAACAGCCTACTTACAACACCGTGTTCAGTTGGAAATATATTGTAGTATGTTACAGGGTGCATCTGGGGCTGTGATGTAATTTTTTCATTATTTTCCTTTCTTAGTATGAAATGAAGTCTTTGAAAAGAGCATTACTGTAACGAAAATTTTGTCTAGTGAATTTAGGATAATACAAATAAAAATGAAACAATGGAGAAAACTTTGCTCGAACTTCATCTATATACTGATATTTGCTATATTATTGAGGTACATTCAGTTCCAGTGTTAAATGCTATGAATTCACACTCACGTCCTTAAGTAAACGGACATTCTAAATCAGCAAAAGACACAAGACGATATTTTGTTCACTTAAATATCGTGACAGCTGATGCTGTGTTACTTAGAGAACACAAAAATACCGAGCATGGATCGTGAGAGGTACTTAATGCGGTATCCCTCTGCCGGCTAGATACAGATCGCCAGTGCAGTGTGTGATACCTTGGAATGGCCTTCTTGGCGTCACAAGACATTCCCTAGTTCATAATGTGAATCAGGCCATAAAGCTGGTTAGCGGTAATGTCTTCCTTTGTTGGACAAACGCGATCTGGATTTCAGCAGCTGTGGCTTCAGCGGTTCAGTCCCACGGCCACGGAGCGCCCCACACCTGTTCAGTTCCGCACTCTCAGCTAACGAATAAAATATGACAGAACAGATTTATCAGAATCTACGTTTACATCTCTAGTTCGCAAACTAACCTGTGGTGTGTGGCGGAGGGTACCTCTAATGCCACTGTCATTTAGTCTCTTTTCTGTTCTATTCGCAAATGGAGCTTGATAAGAACGATTGTCATAAACTCTCGTATAAGCTCCATTTCTTCTTTTATTTTTTTCGTTGTGGCTATTTCGCAAGACATATTTGACAGGAAATAGTATGATACGCAACTCTTCTTCCTCGAACGTACGCTCTCCGTGACACACGAGGTCTCCCTCGCAGCGTCGACTACCACTGCAGTTTGTTGATCATCTCTGTAACGATCCCATGACGAAACGCACGGGTCTTCAATCGACCTCTGTCTCTTCTGTGAATCCTACTTGGTTAGAGTCCCAAACCGATGTACAACACCAAAAAATTTGGCAAAACAAGTATTTGGAAAGCACTTCTTTCGCGGATAAATTACGCTTTCTTGGAGTCCTTCCAGAGAATCTCAGTCATTCACCTGCTTTTCCTTCAATTAGTTTAATGTCGTTACTCCATTTGAGTGATGGCGGACGCTTACTCCTACGTATTTTACGGTTATTATTTTTTCCAGTGATTTGCCATCAACAGATTGAGCAATCGTACCGTAATAGATATTTTCGCCTATCCACAGTCAGTACGTTACATTTATTTCCGTTCAGGTTCAACTGCTAATCCCTGCACCAATCATTAATGTTTCATTTCACTACACAATACTGGCGTAGCGAACTTCCTATGAGCAACAGTGCAGTCTGAAAAAAAAGTCCAGTGCAGTCTACTATACTGAAGAGCCAAAGAAACTGGTACAGCTGCCTAATATCGTGTAGGGCCCCAGCGAGCACACAGAACACACAGAAGTGCCTCAACACGACGTGGCATGGACTCGACTAATGTCTGAAGTAGTGCTAGAAGGAATTGACACCATGAATGCTGCAGGGCTGTCCATAAATCTGTAAGAGTACGAGGGGGTGAAGATCTCTTCTGAACAGCACGTTGCAAGGCATCCCAGATATACTCAATAGTGTTCACGTCTGGGGAGTTTTGTGGCCAGCGGAAGTGTTCCAACTCAGAAGAATGTTGCTGGATCCACTCTGTAGCAACTCTGGACGTGTGGGGTGTCGCACTGTCCTGCTGGATTTGCCCAAGGCTGTCGGAATGCACAATGGACATGAATGGACGGAGGTGATCAAACAGGATGCTTACATACGTGTCACCTGGCAGAGTCGTATCTAAACGTATCAGGGGATCCATACCACTTCAACTGCACACGCCCCACACCATTACAGAGCCTCCACCAGCTTGAACAGTCCCCTGCTGACATGCAGGGTTCTTGGATTCATGAGATTGTCTCCATACCTGCACACGTCCTTCTGCTCAATACAATCTGAAACGAGATTCGTCCGATCAAGCAATAAGTTGCCAGTCATCAACATTCCTACTTCGGTGTTGAAGGGCCCAGGCGAAGTACAAAGCTTTGTGTCATGCAGTCATCAAGGGTAGACGAGTGGGCCTTTGGCTCCGAAACCCCGTATCGATGATTTTTCATTGAATGTTTCGCACGCTGACACTTGTTGATGGCCCAGCATTGAAGTTTGCTATAATTTGCGAATGGTTTGCACTTCTGACGCTGAAAGATTCTTTTCAGTCGTCGTTGGTTCCGATCTTGCAGGATCTTTTTCTAGCCGCAGCGATGTCGGAGATCTGATGTTTTAGCTGATTCCTGATATTCACGGTGCAGTCGTGAAATGATCGTACGAGAAAATCCCCACTTCATCGCTACCTCGGAGACGCTGTGTTCCATCTCTCGTGCTCCGACTATAACACCACGTTGAAACTCACATCTAGATAACCTACCATTGTAGCAGATGTAACCGATCTAACAACGGCGCGAGTCACTTCTTCTCTTATATACGTGTTGCCGACCGCACTGTTGTGGTCTGCCTGTTTGCATATGTATTTGAATACGCATGCCTATACCAGTTTCTTTGGCACTGCAGTATATATCAGTTACATACATCGTAAACAATGGCAGCCTTGGGCTACTATTTTGTGTGCGGGATGAATGTTTACTATGAGACAGACCACAGCGTAATTTAAAGAATGTTTTAAAGTCGAATGAGAAATGATAGACAGAGGATTATTCGAACAATTCTCAGGAACGATCCACAAAATGAACAGCGTACAAGCTCACGTTAGATTGATACTTGAGTATTGTTCCTTAGTCCGAGATCCTTACCAGATACTAATGGATATAATAGAGAAGATCCAAAGAACAGCAGTGAATTTCATTTAGTAAGCATAAATTATGAGAGCTTGCATTCCTAGAAGGTCAAACAATGTATTGCTTACTGCAAGGTACGGAGCACACACTGAGCCAACCAACAGTATTCTTCCAGCCCACTGCTCACGAATGCAACAGGAAAGAGTGGAGCGACAGTGTTACACACAGTACCCGTCCCCACGCAGTTGGTCTCCAGAATATAGATGTGTATGTAGCTGGATTTAGCCTCGTCAGGCGAGCCTTATCACTCGTGACGCGTAGCGTTCTCAGCAGGTACGCGTTCACCACTTCTGTGAGGTCGGTAATTTATCAAACAATACAGTGCGACACCTTCTGCGAGATATCGTTTTGACAGACACCAGCCACCGCATCACCCCCCCCCCATGAACCATGGACCTTGCCGTTGGTGGGGAGGCTTGCGTGCCTCAGCGATACAGATGGCCGTACCGTAGGTGCAACCACAACGGAGGGGTATCTGTTGAGAGGCCAGACAAACGTGTGGTTCCTGAAGAGGGGCAGCAGCCTTTTCAGTAGTTGCAGGGGCAACAGTCTGGATGATTGACTGATCTGGCCTTGTAACATTAACCAAAACGGCCTTGCTGTGCTGGTACTGCGAACGGCTGAAAGCAAGGGGAAACTACAGCCGTAATTTTTCCCGAGGACATGCAGCTCTACTGTATGATTAAATGATGATGGCGTCCTCTTGGGTAAAATATTCCGGAGGTAAAATAGTCCCCCATTCGGATCTCCGGGCGGGGACTACTCAAGAGGACGTCGTTATCAGGGGAAAGAAAACTGGCGTTCTACGGATCGGAGCGTGGAATGTCAGATCACTTAATCGGGCAGGTAGGTTAGAAAATTTAAAAAGGGAGATGGATAGGTTAAAGTTAGATATAGTGGGAATTAGTGAAGTTCGGTGGCAGGAGGAACAAGACTTTTGGTCAGGTGATTACAGGGTTATAAATACAAAATCAAATAGGGGTAATGCAGGAGTAGGTTTAATAATGAATAAAAAATAGGAGTGCGGGTTAGCTACTACAAACAACATAGTGAACGCATTATTGTGGCCAAGATAGACACAAAGCCCATGCCTACTACAGTAGTACAAGTTTATATGCCAACTAGCTCTGCAGATGATGAAGAAATAGATGAAATGTATGACGAGATAAAAGAAATTATTCAGGTAGTGAAGGGAGACGAGAATTTAATAGTCATGGGTGACTGGAATTCGTCAGTAGGAAAAGGGAGAGAAGGAAACATAGTAGGTGAATATGGATTGGGGGGAAGGAATGAAAGAGGAAGCCGCCTTGTAGAATTTTGCACAGAGCATAACTTAATCATAGCTAACACTTGGTTCAAGAATCATGAAAGGAGGCTGTATACATGGAAGAAGCCTGGAGATACTGACAGGTTTCAGATAGATTATATAATGGTAAGACAGAGATTTAGGAACCAGGTTTTAAATTGTAAGACATTTCCTGGGGCAGATGTAGATTCTGACCACAATCTATTGGTTATGAACTGCAGATTGAAACTGAAGAAACTGCAAAAAGGTGGGAATTTAAGGAGATGGGACCTGGATAAACTGAAAGAACCAGAGGTTGTAGAGAGTTTCAGGGAAAGCATTAGGGAACAATTGACAGGAATGGGGGAAAGAAATACAGTAGAAGAAGAATGGGTAGCTCTGAGGGATGAAGTAGTGAAGGCAGCAGAGGATCAAGTAGGTAAAAAGACGAGGGCTAATAGAAATCCTTGGGTAACAGAAGAAATATTGAATTTAATTGATGAAAGGAGAAAATATAAAAATGCAGTAAGTGAAGCAGGCAAAAAGGAATACAAACGTCTCAAAAATGAAATTGACAGGAAGTGCAAAATGGCTAAGCAGGGATGGCTAGAGGACAAATGTAAGGATGTAGAGGCTTGTCTCACTAGGGGTAAGATAGATACTGCCTACAGGAAAATTAAAGAGACCTTTGGAGAGAAGAGAACCACTTGTACGAATATCAAGAGCTCAGATGGCAACCCAGTTCTAAGCAAAGAAGGGAAAGCAGAAAGGTGGAAGGAGTATATAGAGGGTTTATACAAGGGCGATGTACTTGAGGACAATATTATGGAAATGGAAGAGGATGTAGATGAAGATGAAATGGGAGATAAGATACTGCGTGAAGAGTTTGACAGAGCACTGAAAGACCTGAGTCAAAACAAGGCCCCCGGAGTAGACAACATTCCATTAGAACTACTGATGGCCTCGGGAGAGCCTGTCATGACAAAACTCTACCATCTGGTGAGCACGATGTATGAGACAGGCGAAGTACCCTCAGACTTTAAGAAGAATATAATAATTCCAATCCCAAAGAAAGCAGGTGTTGACAGATGTGAAAGTTACCGAACTATCAGTTTAATAAGTCACAGCTGCAAAATACTAACGCGAATTCTTTACAGACGAATGGAAAAACTGGTAGAAGCCGACCTCGGGGAAGATCAGTTTGGATTCCGTAGAAATGTTGGAACACGTGAGGCAATACTGACCTTACGACTTATCTTGGAAGAAAGATTAAGAAAAGGCAAACCTACGTTTCTAGCATTTGTAGACTTAGAGAAAGCTTTTGACAATGTTGACTGGAATACTCTCTTTCAAATTCTGAAGGTGGCAGGGGTAAAATACAGGGAGCGAAAGGCTATTTACAATTTGTACAGAAACCAGATAGCAGTTATAAGAGTCGAGGGGCATGAAAGGGAAGCAGTGGTTGGGAAAGGAGTGAGACAGGGTTGTAGCCTCTCCCCGATGTTATTCAATCTGTATATTGAGCAAGCAGTAAAGGAAACAAAAGAAAAATTCGGAGTAGGTATTAAAATTCATGGAGAAGAAGTAAAAACTTTGAGGTTCGCCGATGACATTGTAATTCTATCAGAGACAGCAAAGGACTTGGAAGAGCAGTTGAACGGAATGGACAGTGTCTTGAAAGGAGGATATAAGATGAACATCAACAAAAGCAAAACGAGGATAATGGAATGCAGTCAAATTAAGTCGGGTGATGCTGAGGGAATTAGATTAGGAAATGAGACACTAAAAGTAGTAATGGAGTTTTGCTATTTAGGGAGTAAAATAACCGATGATGGTCGAAGTAGAGAGGATATAAAATGTAGACTGGCAATGGCAAGGAAAGCGTTTCTCAAGAAGAGAAATTTGTTAACATCGAATATAGATTTAGGTGTCAGGAAGTCGTTTCTGAAAGTATTTGTATGGAGTGTAGCCATGTATGGAAGTGAGACATGGACGATAACTAGTTTAGACAAGAAGAGAATAGAAGCTTTTGAAATGTGGTGCTACAGAAGAATGCTGAAGATAAGGTGGGTAGATCACGTAACTAATGAGGAGGTATTGAATAGGATTGGGGAGAAGAGAAGTTTGTGGCACAACTTGACTAGAAGAAGGGATCGGTTGGTAGGACATGTTCTGAGGCATCGAGGGATCACAAATTTAGCATTGGAGGGCAGCGTGGAGGGTAAAAATCGTAGAGGGAGACCAAGAGATCAATACACCAAGCAGATTCAGAAGGATGTAGGTTGCAGTAGGTACTGGGAGATGAAGAAGCTTGCACAGGATAGAGTAGCATGGAGAGCTGCATCAAACCAGTCTCAGGACTGAAGACCACAACAACAACAACAGTGCGACACCTTCTGCGAGATATCGTTTTGACAGACACCAGCCACCGCATCACCCTTAAAAAAGTATGGCATTGTGAACGTGGGAAGTACGCAACACACGTCTTCCCACAATAAGCTATCTCTGCAACAAGGGTGGCGCATTGTCAGAAATACAGCTTAGTTTCTGGGTTTTCTGCTGGCATAGTTCTGCTGTGGTACGTAAGACAGGCGCATCGGAGGATGCGAGTGAATTGACGGGGCAACTGAAAATATACTCCAAAATTTAAGGACGCAAGACAGAGCGACCCTTGTGAGCCAACTGACTAAATCGCACACAGGCTCGCTGGGAAATTGTAATGGTATATAGACCAAATGCTATATCGTATGCAGGCGTAGTGAAACAGTCTGACGAAGATCGCACGCAAATCAGGTGACACTGATCGGGAAGGAAGGCCATCGACATTGACCACAGACTACATTGTCGAGAGGACCATTTTGGCAAACTGAGAGAACATCTGCGTGGAAATAGATTTTCTAAGATGCGACGTTCACACAGTAGTTCTCGAATGTCTCAGAGACCAAAGAGCGGATTTCTATCGTCGAGGAACGGGATGATTTTTAGAACGCTCCAACGTTTGTTTACAAAGACTTGCTGACTACGTTGAAAAAGAGCGTCAAGTATCAGCGTTATTTTGTTTTGTTTTTGTTTTAGGGAGCAAAAACAACTAGGGTCGTACGCGCCCATCTCAAAAATATAAAACACGAAGGGAAAGAGAGGAGTTAAAATCGACTACACGCCAGTCTCAATCGACGGAAGAGAAGACAGCTAAAAACAGGGACTTGGAGAAGGGTATATAAAATACGCCACAGATAAACGGAAATCCAGAACTAAAAATTAAATGACCTTCGCCATGTTGCTGCAACGGATAAAAAGTAAAACACGGTCGACAGCCCGCGCAATGTTTAATATGGCATTCAATAAAAGCTAGTGGACCTGCCATAATAATATGTAACTTACACTTTGAAGTCGCCTCGTACGTGTTCCGAAGGTGTTGCTGAAACGTGTCCCAAGGGCGGACGTAATAAACTGAATCCGCAACCTAAACCGCGAACAGTCCTTCAATAGAATCTATTCCACTGTACCTGCCTATACACTTAGTGGGCTGAATAACACAACTGTGCAGTCACAAAATGCATTGTCGTTTACGCAGAATAACTACTCCAAGCCGGCGATCTACAGTGTGAAGAGAGGTGTGCGATCCAGAGGCAGCTACAAGGCCTGTGGTCAGCTCATGTGTCTGCTGACTCTGCGTTTTCTTGTACTTGAGTAAACGACCCTGTCTCGTTTTCTTCCTCCTTGAATCTGTTTCACAGTCTGCGACGACTCTACCGCAGCATTCGTCTCCAGTACCCCTTTGCTGGCAGAGCCCGACCTCTGACGCGGCAATGTACTTACACATACCGCTCCCTTCTACGTATATCAAGAGCACGTACTACCCCCCGATAAATTTGCGCGCACAAACTGTTGCAGATACAGTAAGCAGTCTCGCATTACACAGCCGTATACAAGAGGTATCATAATAATAATAATAATAATACTGGAAACTGACACAGATTAAGTATGGAAAGATAGACGCAAGGACTACCTAGTGAACATGGGTCTGCAAAGGAGCCGTTTGCGAGATAGTTGCGATACTGTGTTTAGCAGCCACCACTAACTTCAGTATTAAGTATTTCTCTAGTTAGCACACCTGTATTCAAAACTAGCTGAGTACCCCACATTGCCCGGAAATGTATTTATTCCAATCTTTTGTTAGTACACATCGTCCTTCCTCCCCTGTCCATCGCCTCCTCGCCCCACTCTCCCTTGCCATCTCTTCTCCTCTTCTCCCTGTCCAACTTTTCGTTCTCCCCTCTCAGTCCAGCTGCGGCTCCCCTTCTTTCCGCGCATCACCTCCTTCCCCACTCTAAGCCTGCCTCCTCTTCCCCTTTACACCTTCTGACCCATTCTGTCAGGTTCCTCTTCTCTTCCTCCATCTGTCTTCTGCTCCTCCTCCTCCTTCTTCTTCTCCTCGTTCTGTCCATCTCATCTTTCCCCATTCTCTGCCCATCCCCTCTTATCCCCCTTCCTGTATGCATGCTACTCTCCCTTCTCTCTGTCCATCTGCTCCTTCCCCTCTGTCTGTCCATGATCTCCCTCCCACCACTATTTATATTTCCTCTTCAACCTCAGCTCATCTGTGAATGTCCTCCTCCTCCCTCCCTCTGTCATCTCCTCCTCTCTCTCTATCTGTCAGTCTCCTCACTCCTCTCCCTCTGTTTGTCAGTCTTCTCATCCCACCTCTCTCTGTCCTTGTCTACCTCCACAATCTCTCTGCCTGTCGCCTTCCCCCTATGCTTTCTGTATAACCCCTCCTTTCCCTCTTCTCTTACTTTTATCTCACCATTTCCTTCCCGTCCCTATCCAACTCCCCCCCCCCCCCCCCATATCAGTGTCTATCTCCTCCTTTCCCCTCTTTGTTGATCTCCTCCTCCCCACTTTCTCTCTCCGAGTTATCACCCCCACCCTAATAGCAGGCTGGTGGCTCTTAGCCCCACAGTCTGTTCATATAGTATGTAATGTGTGTTCCAAGTGTGGTTGAAATCGGCTAGGGGATTAGAAGAAGCTTTTTACCTGCATCTTTGCCAGAGTAAGGAAAATGGCATATATTTCATTTTCATTTATCATATTTCACACATATTTTTACACGTATTTCACCTGTATCTGTAGCGAATTTCTCCCTGCAGTATCGTTTTCACGACTACATTTACGAGGGTTATTCGGAAAGTAAGGAACGATCGGTCGCGAAATGGAAACCACAGTGAAAATCCAATGAAGTTTTGCGCAGGTGTGTTGGGCAGTGTCTCTAGTATCCCTGTCGATCACCTTATGTCGTTCTTTTTAGTTCTGAGCACATAGGAAGCACATAGATACCTAGAACAATAGTGTCTCCCGCCATGTACGAGGGCTTGGTGAGAAATTTCGCCTGAAGCTAGGCAGCCAACATTACTTCATTGTCATGCGTTTTCTTCTTCAAGAAAATTCTCAGCCGCATTCCGCAGAGGCAATGAAAAATCAAATGGCTCCAAGCACTATGGGGCTTAACATCTGAGGTGATCAGTCCCCTAGACTTAGAACTACTTAAACCCAACTAACTTAAGGACATCACACACATCTGTGCCCGAGGCAGGAGGGGCAATGAAGATGCTCCTGCATCTTTTTCATTTGGAAATGTTTGATTACCCACAATGCAGACCCTAATTGTCTCCCTCTGAGTTTCATCTCTGCTCATACGAACTGCTGGCTATGAAGACAACATTTTGACACAGACAAAAAGCTGTAGGCCAGCGTAGAGAATCATCGGAAAGCACTGGCGGCGGCTCTCTATAAAGAGGGTATTGGAAAGTTGATACAACGCTACGACAAACGTCTGAGTCGGATTTGCGACTATGGAGATAAGTAGCTGGAAGTTGTAGCTAACTGTTGCAAATAAAACAGTTTTCATTTTCACTGTGGTTTCCGTTTCGCGACCTATCGTTCCTTTCTTTCCGAATAGCCCTCGTATGTTATATTATGATGTCCTGTCTTCTGAACAATGCGTCGTACAAAGATATAATTTTGTAGATTCATTCAATAGCGTATGTGGCTACTGTCTGGGAAATTTGTAGGGAATAGAGGTAGTAGCAAAGCAGCAATAAATTTTATCGTCAGACATGATGCGGCAATTTTACACGTATCTCAGTGTTTACGACGCCAAATCTGCTGAACTATGTGTCGAACAACGATATAATTTTGCACGTACATTCAGTGGTATATGTGAATACTGTCTGCAATATAGTATAGCAGTACTGTCCACAAGTTTAACAAGCCGATTGGGCATCTAGAATGTGCACTTATACAAAATCCATGGTTATAGAACAAAATTAGAATACAGTGCTCAGTACGATTCATAGCAACAATATAAGGTAATCAGACAACGTCCGTTAACAACGCACTTACGCTCTATCAGAGCACAGTCTGTGAGTGTTAATTAGAAAATGGCGACACGCCCACACCAAACCACAGTACATGCCTCAATCAGAAGTATACACTGATCATGACTAGAATTTACTCACAAGGGACCTCTTGAGCGCGAGGTCGTAAGCTAAGTCTTTAGTAAGGCTCATTTAAGAGTGTTGTGTTAACAATTATCACAGAAAAATATTGACTGCTAATAGCTCACCATATGATCAGAATGGCGACAAAGAATGTGTGTCCGAGAAATGCAGAGATCGGCCTTCTACGGGACGGACATTGTCGACATTCAAGAAATTTTCAAAACAAACCATTGACCTCACACCGAATAATAAAAGGTAAGCCACAAGGATCACAAAGGTTCTTACCATCAGTTACAAGCTGTACAGCACGTTCAGCTAGGTATCCAAACTTAACGATGTCATATAGAATGATATTGGTGTAACAGGGTGATGAGAATGATGGAATGTGATGGCATGCAACCGAATGCGAACAAGTCTATCGTGGGGCTTATTGTGAAAACTGGTTATCCTTTAAGGCGTAGCTGCAGACAGTTCGATAGTATGCTCCGTAGGAGCGGAACAAGCAAACATCCAGAGGCTGAATTTGTCCGGTGGTTTCAGGTGGTATGAACTGCAATGTCAGGAATAGTTTCCTATAAAGAAGTATAATTTCTATACGCAGACCAGGAATCAAACAAAAGCAAGTTATTTTGACCAGATATTGTCCAAAAGCAGCACTCATACCATAGTTGTTCTCGTACTACTTTTCCTACTCTTGCTTGCTATGGCGTTGAAAGGGTACAGTACCGCCCGACATTGAAAATAGGTACAACATTCTTCGTTATTCTTGTCAGAACAACATATTTTTTCTAATAATAACCCAATTTCAATTAATACAGCGAAGCCGGACACCAGTGTAGAAAACAATGACAATTTATTTGTTTAATTGATCACATGTGCACTCCCACAAAATAAATCCCCATATCCAATTTGGTGAGATGTGCGAAATGAATGAATGTATGGTCGTCTGATAACCGCAGATAGTGAATGTGCAATATATGATCATCTTTGAGGCGGTCCTTTGCCACCTTTGGTGGAACCAAAGAGATGAAATTTACCTGAGCTTTGAGCGCCTGAAATGTGGCTGACCAATACGGTAGCATGGTGCTCCCCCACCTTGGCGGAGGTGCGAGATCGGCCATGTTTCAGCACTCTGCCGCTGGATCTAGTGTTGGTAAGACCTGTCTTAGGTGTGCTCCGTAAAGACAAAAAGAGTGGAGACATAGTATACATGTGAAATACTCAAGAGTAGTTTGGAATAATAATTTCTCTATTTCAGGAACTTTTGTGGTGAGAATTAAATGTCAGGCAGGTAATATTAAGGGCATCGTAGTAATCTTCGGAAGTGACCAACGGTCACAGTGAAACCACGTGTAGCAATAAGTTGAAATACTTCCGAGTGCTAAAGTTAAGCTGAATTACTAGCGTGTGTACTGTAAGTTGGAAATATTTAAGAAATGGCGTGTGCAGGACTTGAAATTAGAGACGAGTACTTCCACGTGGTGAGTACTGTGTGAGTCTCAATCTGTGTATGAGACAAAGGATAAAGATAAGTACTCGTCCAAGTTATCAGTTGAGGACTCGCGTGTGTGACGAATGTGATCTTAATATTACTTTGCGTGTTATGTTTCCGTGTGGCGCTTGATTCAAACTCCAATACTCTGAGAGAGAAGCAAGGCGAGTCAGCCGTCTATCAGGCAGCTCCACTTGGCTTGCATTACACAGGATGACGTGCATATATCCTCCAGAGTTCATAGTAGGAAAGAAAAGTTACGAAGTGGGGCCATGTCGTGTGAAACTGGGATGAATATTAATTGAAGTGGGAAAGCTGACAGTGATGTGATTATAACGTTGTGACTATTCTTTGTATTGTATGTTGCCAGTGTGATGTACTTCATGAAATTTAAGTATGTGTGGTTGGCATGGGAGAGTAACAAGATAGTTTCAGAGCCAGTGGGTTATGCATGTTCCTTTTTGTACCACTCGGTCTAGAGGAAATTTTCGTGATGATGGGTGTGAGAGTCGAAGTGTGAGATATAGCAAAAGATCCACCATCCTATCCAGAAAGTGCACTGTAGCGTTAAATAATTACGAGACCATAAGATAGAGAATTACCAATGTAAAGCCATGCCCACTGGGCTGAATTTCTCATGTGTTATTGTTGTAGGTTATAGAATTTGTGTGTTTAGGTTATAGAATTTATCGGAATGAATAAGATAGTGAAAAGAAAAAGATCGGTGGCCTTTTCCTTCGGATAGTATGTTGCCATGATACCCAGAATTTATAATGTGTGCGCCATTCATATTCAGTGCAATGGCCACGTGTTGATCAAAGCCGTTAAATAAGAAAGAAAATGTGGTAATGGCAGTGCGTAGTGAACAGTCAGAGTTGTGTAAATTACTAACAGTCAGATGTGTGTTTCCGTTTCCGTTGCGTAATATTCAAACAGGAGAATAACTTGTAACTTAATTGTGAGTACTAGAATTCAAATTACTCGATAAATAAGAATCAGTCCACTCGCTTGGCAGACTACTCATCTTGCAGGCCTGACTGCTTGATGCCACAGTATGAGCAAGGCATGTGGGTGCCTCTCAGCGTAAATATTCCTTACTGTCCTTGCAATATCACGCACACGAGAAAGTATCGGAGGGGGCAGAGCACTTCCGATTTCTCGCATCATAATAAATAACGTTCTATCCCATTTAGCACCTAGATTAACAGTCAACATAATTGTATACGAATGCTTTAAGGGAATGATGTTAGTTGATCTTGATACACCTCTCTTGGTGCCTCTAATTTCCAGGGTTCCTTTCATATGTATTTCCTACTCAAACACCGATTGCTCGGAGTCGTAAACAAATTTCTTACTGCAAGAGGGGTAAGTTTGTTTATCTCATGTACAGATTTTGGGGGCAATTCCGCAATTTGCTGTGCTTCGTCAAGTTGATGCTTTGATTGAAATTTCATTGTCTTAGTCTTCCAATTATGTAGCACTCTTTGAAGCTGTGCAACCATCCACTGCTTCCCTTGAAATCACTGTAATCTAAGTCGCGCGCAGTTTGATTTGCGTAAGGTGGTAGGTCAGTATCGTGACCACCATGGGCCGTAAATTGTATGGAGTATTCTTGAAACGTACAGACACTAGTTTTGTTAATGAGTGCGCCTTGTCCTCCCTTAAATATCCGCAGTTCTTCTTATGCATGACACGGTCATATTTCTGCGGACTGATTCGAAGTCTTCCTATACTGAGGATGATCTTCCTCGTACGTAATTATGTTTAGCACCTGCATCTTCGACAACGGCTGTCCTTTACTGCGTTTCACTGGAAACAGAATTTGTGTGTCCCTGTCCGACAAGGGTGATGAACTACTTGGATCGACACCTTTGTCAATATCACCTTCACTTGTAAAGAACGTATCATCATCATTGTACTCCTCATGTACATTGCCCGTACAGTCGAGCATATACGAAACTACACATTCCACTGACTCATCTTGCAGAAACGCTAATATTTCGTCTTCCACTTCATTCTCACTCTGAGAAATTCCTTAGGTTCCTTTCTGACGGCCGCGCGGGATTAACCGAGCGATCTAAGGCGCTGCAGTCATGGATTGTGCGGCTGGTCCCGGCGGAGGTTCGAGTCCTCCCTCGGGCATGGGTGTGTGTGTGTGTGTGTGTGTGTGTTTCCTTAGGATCATTTAGGTTAGGTAGTGTGTAAGCTTAGGGACTGATGACCTTAGCAGTTAAGTCCCATAAGATTTCACACACATTTGAACATTTGAACATTTCCTTTCTGATTAAACGTCAACTTCGGCAAATGTTGTTGCAGATATAATGGAATGTTAGCTTTGTTCATGATTGCCATTGCTCCTTTTTGTATCAACACCACTAGCACTGTGGCACTGTTATGAGTTAATAAAAAAAAACGGTTCAAATGGTTCTGAGCACTATGGGACTTAACATCTGAGGTCATCAGTCCCCTAGACTTAGAACTGCTTAAACCTAACTAACCTAAGGACATCACACACATCCATACCTGAGGCAGGATTCGAACCTGCGACCGTTGCGGTCGCGCGGTTCCTGACTGAAGCGCCCAGAACCGCTCGGTCACAGCGGCCGGCCGTGAGTTAATCGTCAACTTAGCAGTTCAACTACGCACCACAGCCTCATACTGCACTGACCACTGGATGCTTCCAGTCCTGCCCCCTCGTGCCATTAGCAGCCAATATCTTGGTTGCGTGGCAGACAGTAAGTGCGGCGTCGAATGCCGTAAACATCAATGGCCCTTCGCGACCCCGCAATGAAGGGGTTCCTTGTCCGTGCGATATAACTGTGTAGAGACTGCTCTACGTTCAGGCTGCGCTGCCTCCAGAATCCTCAATACTGCAGGCCCGTGATCACTCAGTGTGGCAGCCGGCCTCATAAACCGCATTTGCAGCCTGCGACAAGGCTCTTCCGGAGTGAGCAAGCAACCATCTTTCCTCCTGGCTCCGTGCTGCGACTGACTGACTACTTTGACGTACCGACTGCCGCCACACAAATACTTAAACAACCAGTGAGAGAAGACCACAAGCACCAACAAGTATGGTTGACTTAGGCGTGATAATGCCATCCTAGGCGTGATAATGCCATCCTAGGCAATAGTGCTACACACGGCACAGTGTAAAGTGCTCAGGTTTGTTGCTAACGTTCCTCATGAGTTAATTTTAGTCAGATTGAATGGGGACATGATGGCAAAATTTATATTTCAAATGAATTTGTTCTAACTATGGCCATATTTCATGCAATAACAACAGCCCTTACGCACACTGTTGCGTCACAAACGGCTCTTTTGTGGACACCTGTTTTCTGGTAAGTTTTTTCTTCTGTTACAGTATACCTTTATTCGTGCCAGATGTCGCTGTTAATTACGATAAACGCTGTATCCCACACTAGCCTGCAAGATATGGAACACGAAAATAATTTTTAATGTTTGAGTAACGTCAACATTTGTCGATAGGAATGCAAAGCCGGTTTATCCATACAGCACAAATTATGGGGTCCACGTCATCAGCAGGACCACAGCCACACTGCCTATTTTTTTGGAGAGGGGGCGAGGGGAGGGAGAGGGAATTAAGCAGTTTTAAGAAAACAGCAGCCCTTACCCACACATTTACTGTTGCGTCAGAAACGACTCTTTTGCTGACCCATGTTTGCTAGAAAGTTTTTTCTTGTATTATCGTATACCTTTATTTGTGTCAGATGTCGCTATTAATTACGATAAACGCTGTATCCCACAATAGCCTGCAAGATGTGGAACACGAAAATACTTTTTAATGTTTGAGTAAGGTCAACATTTGTCGAGAGGAATGCAAAGCCGGTTTATCCATACAGCACAAATTATGGGGCCCACGTCATCAGCAGGACCAGAGCCACACTGCCTATTTTTTTGGAGAGGGGGCGAGGGGAGGGAGAGGGAATTAAGCAGTTTTAAGAAAACAGCAGCCCTTACCCACGCATTTGCTGTTGCGTCAGAAACGACTCTTTTGCTGACCCATGTTTGCTAGAAAGTTTTTTCTTGTATTATCGTATACCTTTATTTGTGTCAGACGTCGCTATTAATTACGATAAACGCTGTATCCCACAATAGCCTGCAAGATGTAGAACACGAAAATACTTTTTAGTGTTTGAGTAAGGTCAGCATTTGTCGAGATGAACGCAGAGCCAGTTTATCCACACAGCACAAGTTATGAGGCCCACGTCGTCAGCAGGACTACAGCCATACTGTTTCTTTCTCTTTTTTTTGTATGGGAGGGGAGGGAGAGGGCATTAAGCAGTTTTAAGGAAAAATATAAAATATAAACAATGATTAGGATTAGGTGTGGATGATCGCTTCATTTTTTTAAACAGAGAAGCTAATAGACGACTGACATATAAAAGTGTATACTTTCGAAGATTTCGAGAATGCATTTGACGTAGCGACATTTTATCAAACCACGGGTACCGCATCACGAATTGGCACAAGATGTGTATTTGGATCATAAATTACACTGCGGTCTGCTGCGGATTGTTATAAAATTGCACCAAAGTTCTGTGGACAGATTATTTCCTTCACATTGTTAAGAAAGCTCACCTAAAAGTCGTACGTCGACTTAATTCGCTCGACGAAACAGTTGGATTACTAGAATGAATTCTCCTAAGTCTGGTAACAGTTATTCCCTTCGGTTCAGATTAGTGATGATCCACAACACTTAGTGCTGCGTTTTGCGATCCTATTTTTTCACACATTTTTAGTTCAGGGAAAACTTGTCTGAAGAGCATCTTTGTCTATCGTATTACAGCGCGTTTTTGCGAAGTTTTCTTCCGTCCTTTATTGTTAAACTCATACTGAAAGACCAGTGTGCTCATCTTCTTCCATCCATTGTCTCAGTGCTGGGTTTTCAGTTTCCTATACACAGCAACAGTCGTGACGTTTCATCGTACTGCATGCTTCTGCGGAACTGTCGCGACCTTTTGTTCTATCCAGAGATCTAAACTTCATTAATGTATAATATGATACTTTTCACTTTAAGATGTAATAATACAGCATAAATTTGTGGACAGGGTGAGCAAGTCAGCGCTTGCAACGGCGTGAATCTCTCTGCTGTCCCATATATCGAGCAATTGCGAAAATCTGGAGTAATAGTGACATTATTGTACATACGGCATAACTGCATAGCATTTCTAAAACTGTATTTCAATTTTATGACGGAGACACTTTATTATTCACAACTGAGCCACGTCAACTCACATCGATAGTGGTTTCCACTGTTATCTGTGTTGGTTACTCAGCAATGGCTTCAGCCGCATCCCATTGCGATGCTTTTGCGGGGCTCGCCGCGCAGGCTGGAATTAATTTTGTTTTGACGCTTCAGTTGCTGAGAGCCGCGTGTCGGGGCTCGGCAGACTCGCAAGAGGAAACGAACCTCCCCGCGGGACTCTATTCCGCGAAATTATATCGTTCCCCGAGGGCATCGATTAGTGGCAGGCGGGGGCTGAACGGACTGAGGAGCTTGTTGCTGGTAACTCCGTCTCATGCGTCTACTGCCATTACCAGAGGAATTAAAATTTTCTGAACTTTCGTTTCTGACGTTTCTGCGTTCTGCAAGCGTGCCAAATGACACTCGTACCCGGTTTGGTTCGGGCTGTCAAGCTTCGTGAATTGCTGCAGCGACTGTTCTTGAGATTTTATTACGTGCCTGACACAGAATTTCTTCTGCTTAAAGCAGAGACCTGTGAACTTGGATTAACTGACGCCTGGAACATGACAAAGAGATTGTTTTTACCTTGCGTTTTCTAAAATAAAACTGTTATTTAATTAATTTTGCTGGATGTTTCTGAGCTTAACAAACTGGTTGAATTCATCTTGTGTTTTCATAAATTCATGATTGTAAACCGATTAAATTTGCTGGCTATTTACCACGGTTTAATCACCCTATTGTTTTTGTTAGTTAAGATAAGGCAGTTTCATTAATGTTCTGATGTTGAAATAACTTACAGATACTTCTGGGGATCAAGAGTTCATGAAGGTATTCGCCCTATTTACGATGTTTAAATTGAATTGTGGTATGGTATAGTACAGCCAGTTACTGTGGGAACTTAGGTAGTCAGACAGTTTGCACGTCTACCATATTGTTGGTGACTAGGGCTGTACTGGATTGTACGGATTCTGTAATCAGTTGTAAAAGTATTTTGTGTCTCCTCAGCTCTTCTCAAGTAAGAATTCATATACATCAACTTTTGCAGATTGCCTCAATATCCAGAAACACACTCCTCCTCCATCCTTGCTTAACATTGAAATTTTACACATAGTTGACAAGGGCTACAAAATGAACCATTTAGAAGAATTTGAAATATACAAACATTGAAAAGCTTTGTTGAATGATGGACTTCCATTAAAAAGTAGACACTATTTTGATTGCATAGCATATCTTACAAAATGTGAAAACTTGCCGATTCCTTTTATACATTAGAACTACATTCCATGCCTTTTCAAGTGTATTGTACATAAATTCTTGATACACTATAATTACACACTTTATATACTTTTAAATATGTTACTTGCTCCTGGTAAAAAAACCTTGAATGTACACAGATGTGATTCAGTCACAGTAAATCTGTCAATCTGTACATTTCGTGACTTATCATGGCATTAGGCTTCTATGAAGCAACTGATGTACCAACACTGAGTAATTTTCTGCAATATACCTCTTATAACGTTAATTAAAACTTCCGGGCTGAATTGACGTGGTCCATATATAAAACTTCCTCTCCTTCCTGACGTTTCGTTGCCTACTGCGGGCAACATCTTGCGGCCGTGAAAGCTTACATGTTATACCTCTTATTAAAGCACTCCGTCTTCAGGACACAAGTGGCCCATCGGGACCATCCGACCACCGTGTCATCATCAATGAGGATGCGGATAGGAGGGGCGTATGGTCACCACACCGCTCTCCCGGTCGTTTCGATGGTATTCTTGACCGAAGCCGTTACTAATCGGTCGAGTAGCTCCTGAATTGGCATCAAGAGGCTGAGTGCACCCCGAAAAATGGCAACAGTGCATGGCGACCTGGATGGTCACCCATCCAAGTGGCGCCAAGCCCGACAGCGCTTAACTTCGGTGATCTGACGGGAACCGGTGTATCCACTGCGGCAAGGCCGTTGGCTGTTATACCTCTTATAACATACATAAATGTTTAGCCAAGCCTAAGGATTTATAATATCCCTCATTTTGTAGGCTTCTGAAAATGAGAAATTAATTTGTCAAAACCGGTGAAGGAAAATAAAAATATATCAGCATCTAAAGACCGAATTTTATTCTGAAATATGTGTATTTTATTGGGGGTCTGTTGGCAGCTTTTAATGATTTTTATTTGTTTCTTGTGTAAGTTTTCTCTTTTTCCCCTTGACAACTTCAGTCCCAGCTCCTTGCTCCCTATCTGTAAGTAATGAGTTTAATCAGTTACTTTTCCTTGCTGTATGAATGGGATTAGTAGTAGTGAGCCGTAGAAGTTAGTATTAGTGTCTTGGGTAAACCTGATTACGTTTCTCAAATAATGGTCCAAACATAAAGGAGCGTAGTACTTGTTGGTGCTGAAGTTACGGATATGAAATTTTATTAGATATTGACTTCATGTATTGTATGGAAGAAAAACAGCAAATTAAATAGAAGTAAGTTAATTCATACTGCTGAAAGGTGACCCTGCGGTTCATCACTGCTACCCAGCCGCGCAATCATAAACTGTTCGACGGTGAACGTGGAGAACATCTGAAACCTATACACGTCGCACTGCTGCCCGCTGTACCCTCCAGATGCGGCATGCATTCATTGCCGTACCGAGCACTGCGTTCGACAAAGCGACTCGCTTTTCCGCTGAACTTGTCTCGCGAGGATGTTAAGCAGCAACTTACTATCTCGAAACAATTCCGCGCTGCCTTTGTGGCGCGCCGCCTATAATTAGCAGGACGGTTAATGAAAGGCCGAGGGGCGCGGCTGTGTGGCCGGGCGGCCGCTGCGCCTTGTGCGGCGTCGGCGTCGCCGTCCCCGAGGTCGCTCCCCGTCGCCTGCCGTTTACAGCGGCCTAGGCGGCGCAGGCGGCTCGCCGGCTAGGCGGCCCGCTGCTTTCTCCGCGCCGCGCCGGCGCTCCGTCCGCCGCCGTGATTTACGGCCCGCGATAAAGACAATGGCAAGGCGAGCCCCGCCAGCGCTGCCCGCGACAGGTGAAGAAGAAGCGGCGCCGGGTTCGCTTCCAGCTCCTTTCCTTCCCGTACGACCAGAGGTCATCCGACCGGCACTCGCGGGGCGGATTTATACAAACGCCGGCGAGCTCACGTACGTCGGCGAACACACGTACGCGCCGCCGCACTGCCTACCGCGGCCCCTGCCACCGGCGTGACATCAATAGCTTCATACATCTTGCGCGCAGCCAGTGTGCATCATACAGCTGCGGCAGACAATGGGTCGTCCGCGGAGCGGGGTGCGGTCTCCGCCTGCGGCCGCGGGACTCGAACGGGGCTCGTCCCGGCACGTAGCGCCACCGACTGGCAGCAGCTCGTTCCGCGCGCTAAGGACCCTCGAACGACCGTTCCCTGATGAGGCTGATTTTCTCTCCTTACTGTGAAATTCTTAACACGTGTTACCGTTTCCCAAAACCTGTTCCACGTAAACTTAAAGACTTCCAATAGGGCTACAGCATGTGAAAAGTTGAAAAAATGTTGAAACGGCATTCCCAACTGAATGACTTTCAAACGAGCACACGCAACACTAGTCCCTGCCCTGACACTGCACCGTAGGTCTCTAGAAGAGCGTATCGTTCTAAAGGATTGGAAAAGGGCACAGGTCATCCTCGTTTTCAAGAAGGGACGCCGAACAGATGTGCAGAACTCTAGACCTATATCTCTAACGTCTATCAGTTGTAGAAATTTGGAACACGTATTATGTTCAAGTATAATGACTTTTCTGGAGACTAGAAATCCACTTTGTAAGAATCAGCATGGGTTTCGAGAAAGACGATCGTGTGAAACCCAGCTCGCGCTACTCGTCCACGAGACTCAGAGGGCCCTAGACACGGGTTCCCAGGTAGATGCTGTGTTTCTTGACTTCCGCAAGGCGTTCGATACAGTTCCCCACAGTCCTTTAATGAACAAAGTAAGAGCATATGGACTATCAGACCAATTGTGTGATTGGATTGAAGAGTTCCTAGATAACAGAACGCAGCATGTCATTCTCAATGGAGAGAAGTCTTCGAAGTAAGAGTGATTTCACGTGTGCCGCAGGGGAGTGTCGTAGGACCGTCGCTATTCACAATATACATAAATGACCTTGAGGATAACATCGGAAGTTCATTGTGGCTTTTTGCGGATGATGCTGTGGTATATCGATAGGTTGTAACAATGGAAACTTGTACTGATGTGCACGAGCATGTGCAACGAGTTGACGCATGGTGCAGGGAATGGCAACTGAATTTGATGTAGACAAGTGTAATGTGCTGCGAATACTTAGAAAGAAAGATCCTTTATCATTTAGAGCTACAGTATAGCAGGTCAGCAACTGGAAGCAGTTAATTCCGTGAATTATCTGGGAGTAGGCATTAGGAGTGATTTAAAATGGAATGATCATATAAAGTTCATCGTCGGTAAAGCAGATCACAGACAGAGATTCATTGGAAGAATCCTAATGAAATGCAATCCGAAAACAAAGGAAGTAGGTTACAGTACACTTGTTCGCCAACTGCTTCAATACTGCTCACCAGTGTGGAATCCGTACCAGATAGGGTTGATAGAAGAGATAGAGAAGAGCCAACGGAGAGCAGGGCGCTTCGTTACAGAATCATTTAGCGATCGCGAAAGCGTTACAGAGATGACAGATAAACTCCTGTGGAAGACTCTGCAAGAGAGACGCTCAGTAGCTCGGTATGGGCTTTTGTTGAAGTTTCGAGAACATACCTTCACCGAGGAGTCAAGCAGTATATTGCTCCCTCCTACGTATATCTCGCGAAGAGGCCATGAGGATAAAATCAGAGAGATTAGAGCCCACACAGAGGCATACCAACAATCTTTCCTTCCATGAACAATACGAAACTGGAATAGAAGGGAGAACCGATAGAGGTACTCAAAGTACCCTCCGCCACACACCGTCAGGTGGCTTGCCCAGTATGGATGTAGATGTAGATGTAAATGTCTAAACCATCGGATGCATGGCGTGAATCGAATTTGTCTTCACAATCATGGTATAGTACAATACACTGAAGAGCCAAGGAAACTGGTACATGTGATTAATATCGTGTAGGACCCCCCGCGAGCACGCGGAAGTGCCGCAAAACGACGTGGCATGGGCTCAACTAATGTTTGAATTAGTGCTGGAGGGAAATGACACCATGAATCGTGCAGGGCTGTACATAAATCCGTAGGAGTACGAGTGGGTGGAGATCTCTTCTGAACAGCACGTTGCATGGCATCCCAGATATGCTCAGTAATGTTCATTTCTGGGGAGTTTGGTGGCCAGCAGAAGTGTTTAAACTCAGAAGAGTGTTCCTGGAGCCCCTCTGTAGCAAATCTGGACGTATGGGGTGTACTTTTGTCCTGTTGGAAATGCCCAAGTCCGTCGGAATGCACAATGGACATGAATGGATGCAGGTAATCAGGCAGGATGCTTATGAACGTGTCATCCGTCAGAATCGTATCTAGACTTATCAGGGGTCCCATATCACTCCAACTGGACACGTCCCACGCCATTACAAAGCCTCCACCGGTCTGCCCAGTCCCCTGCTGACATGCAGGGTTCAAGTATTCATGAGCTTGTCTCCATACGCGTACACGTCCATCTGGACGATACAATTTGAAACGAGACTCGTCCGACCACGGAACATGTTTCCAGTCATCAACAGTCCAATGTCGGTGTTGATGGGCCCAGGGAAGTCGTGAGGCTTTGTGTCGCGCAGCCATCAAGGGTACACGGGCTGGCCTTCGGCTCCGAAAGCCCATATCGATGATGTTCCGTTGAATGGTTCGCACACTGACACTTGTTGATGACCTTGCGCTGAAATCTGCAGCAATTTGCAGATGGTTTGCACTTCTGTCACATTGAACGATTCTCTGTCGTAGTTGATCCCGTTCTTGCAGGATCTTCTTCCGGTCGCAACGGTGTCGGAGATTTGATGTTTTATCGGATTGCTGATATTCACGGTACATATGTGGAAAAGTCGTACGGGAAAATGCCCACTTCATCGCCACCTTGGAGGCATTATGACGCGTTCCTCGTGCGTCGATTAGAACACCATGTTCAAACTCACTTAAATATAGATAACCATCCATTATAGCAGCAGTAACTGATCTAAGAAATGCGCCAGACTATGTCTTACATAGGCGTTCCCACCGCACTACCGTATTCTACCTGTTTTCATATCTGTGTGTTTGAACACGCATTCCTCTACCAGTTTCTTTGACGGTTCAGTACAGATCAGGTGTGATGCGAGATTAAGGACAGAAGTGATAGCACAAATCTAACTGAATAAGGGTTGACTTCAGATTTAATTAAATGTGTACACACAGCGATAAGAAAGAGTCTGAAAATCCTGGTGGCTACTGACATGTAGTGACAATGTAAGGGAAAATAAGCAGAAGATATGAATTGAAAGTTTGTGTTGCGGAGGGCACTCAACTTGGGTAGTTCGTGCAGTGGTGTAATTGTTAGCGTTTCTGCCTAACAAACGCGAAGACCCGGCTTCGAGTCCCAGCCGCCGTACAAATTTTAATTCATTTCTTCTGCTTCGATCATTATCCTAGTAATGAAGAGATTTACATGTCTCAGGGAAAACTTTAATTGTGAGACTTGTAAGAGTGTAGCAGTGTACGTTGTGCTCAGAAACAACTTCTAAGAAAAAAAATGGACAGATTGTGCTATTTGCGACTTATTTAACATTGGATTTAGCCAATCAGGTGGCTGCATGGCATTTAAGAGACGATGTCGCCAAATGTGTCCTTCATTTGCTTTCCTAAAACAGAACAAGAGAGCAACACAAAAATTCTGCATGGAAGGTAGTAAGGACTGAACCTGAGCCAAAGGCTGTCATCTTTGCCATGAGAACGACTGACACTAATTGTACTTGGCAAGCGGCTTAAGTTGTCGTGTACAACTGTCTCATTGGTTAACTTCAATAGTTATTAACTCGGAATTTTTTTCTTAACAGTTACTTGTAGTGCAACCTACCCCATAATATCCCTACAAGGTTTCCAGACTGTTTCTGACCACTCTGCTTTTTGATAAAGGACCACAATTACCGGGTGCATTGTTGCAGACTGTCAACATGGTTTTGGAAAAAGGTGAGCAGGGTTTTACTCGTAAAGCTGTTTTATCAACATAACAACAACAGCGGTGCTGCTCTTTGCGAGTGTCGATGCATTAAAGGAATTTGGAGAGGTCCCATATCTAGTTTGGGGTTGAAGAAAATGATTCGGAAGTTCGAAATAACTGGTGATTCGAGAATTGCTCCTGGAGGAGGCAGACAGCTAATGCCGCCACAAATTGTTGAAGAAGCTTTCATTGACACATTTTTTGATTGCTGAATGCAATGTTCGATCTTGAAGCAGGGCACGAGCTGTGTCACGACAGCCGAACATTCTATGGTCCACCGTTCGAAAGGCGTTACGAGCTGTTGTGAAGTGTTATCTGTACAAAATCTTCCAGGCTGTCCTGGATGCAGATAATGGTTACACTGAGCAACATTGCGAAGTCTGTGACCTGTAACGTGAACATGGTACGCAATTAACACTTTTACCATCTCATGTGGAAACTAAAATGTGCGTCTTTCAGTTGTTTAACCGTTATTTCTCTTCCGCCTCTCCTTAAGAATTCCACGAAGTTTCATTTTGGTTCAGTTACTTGTTTCTCATGGGGGCCCTTTCAAGCAGCGAAAGTTCAAGTAGAACTACGTTGTACGTTAATAATAAACTTCACACAGTTGGATAATGTAGAAAGGCACTGAAATAAGTGGCAAAAGTGACTGGATAAGGATTGTTATTACTGGACTGGGAGATAACACTCTGTCGACCAATAAAAACCGCATCCATAAATAATCAGAGAACATTTTTAAAATGAAGAAATAAAATAAGAAATTCAAAGCAAGCGAAAGATGCTGCCTAATGATGGCACACACCAGTAAAAGTGACAGATCACCCTAGCTACGGCATGGAGGCGTCAGTGCTCCGGATGTGATCGTAATGACGAGTTTATACCGTAACACCTCATGTTATGGTTGGTCGCAACTACCCAGCGATTACGCCACTAAGGTGTTTCTGCGACTATACTCAATCTTTCATCCACCTTCTCTGTCTGCAGGACTTCGTTG
This sequence comes from Schistocerca cancellata, assembly GCF_023864275.1. NCBI lineage: Eukaryota > Metazoa > Arthropoda > Insecta > Orthoptera > Acrididae > Schistocerca > Schistocerca cancellata. The sequence continues at coordinate 487,847,565 of NC_064628.1, forward strand.
AATCGCGCAGCGGGGCAGAGCGCTTCCTGCGGGGTTTTAAATTAACCCTTGGGTTTCGAAGCCAACAGCCGATTGAGCAGGGGGCTCTGCTTGTTATAGCCGACCTAGCTGAGCTCATCTCCGCAGTTTGCAGGTTACTGATTTCCATGAAGTTGCGAAACTGATTTCTATTAACAGTTAGGATCGTTTCTCTTGTATATCCATGCATGAAGGGCCGTTCGAAATTAGCATGAAAGACCATGTTACTAACCTATGAATTAACTGCAGTTAGAACCAGCAAAAATTATGGACATGACCCTCGTACTGGAACAACATTGCTATCTATTTGGTATTTCCCGTGCACTCTTCCAACCCACATAAAATCACAAATAAAATTAAGGTCAAAATTAATTATTCATGCAAGCTCATTATTGCTAGCTTCAAAAACTTCCTAAACTCTAATTAAACTAATTCTGATGTGGCAGCTATAGTTTACCATCCTTCGAAGGTTTCGTATCACGTTTGGTTAGACAAACAAACCCAAGCATTTATAAGTTCAGTTATTTTGTAGAGGAAAATAATCCACTGCACATCTACTATTTTTACTCAATAACTTTATTTGCTGAGTAGTTTTAGAAAGATTATATCCATTGTCATGAGGTATTATGCGTTAGTATGACCCCACATCATACACAAGACAGCCACTTCTAAAAGCTCTCTGTTTGTGAGTCTTCCTCATTTGATTGACGGCCAACCCACCATGCCTGAAAAGACTCTCCATGCACACGAAAAGCAGGCAACACAGAGCATGTGACACTAAAGAAAGAAATATAATTGGCTGGCTGGGGCCCCTACCACCCGCCTCACTGAAATGTCAATCACAAAGTTATTGTAGTCAAAATATGTAGTGAATTCATTACATTGTTCGGAGAGTTTTTAAGATTACAGAACGTTCTCTTGTGGGCGGAGTAGTGATGATGCAGTAATCGGAAACCGACTAGCTCTGCACAGGGAGCCGACTACTGGCTACTGTGACAGACCGACATGCACAAGTCTGCGAAGTAGCAAAGCGCTCTGATAGTTAAAAGAAAGATCGTTCATTAGTTTTAACATCCTATCCCATTAGAGAGAGAGCACAGATCAATGGCAATTGATGGAGAAGAAAACTAGCCGAATCCTTTTCAAAGAAACCTTCCCGGTATTCGCCTCGTACGAAACAGTTAATTGTCGGTGGTCGGACGACGATTTGAACATTGCTCCTCACGAATGCGAGTCCAACGCGCTGAGCACTGCACTACGTCCCTCGATGGCTAGTTATCAGTGCCAGTGTCAGTAGTGAAATTTGATGCAATGTTTACAATCAGAAACAGAGATTATGAATGCTGAAAAACGAGTCTTTTTCCCAAGTGAAGGTTTTCATTTTGAGTTTAAGAAGTGGTAGCAGCTTAGGAAGCATTTTTTCTGTCACTACCGTGTAATTAACTGTGTGTAGTAACCAATCCTGTCATTATACAGAAGTCCTTTTATAAGAATCAGTATAATAGTGTAGGCTCTACTAGTGCCATAGGAAATGTGTTACATGGTTGCACCGTATGAGTCTTTCACATCAGTCATAGGTAACGTGAAGCTCTTTGCGTTGCAAATAATATTTTGATTATAAATTATATCTTTTGTTTTATTTCATATCTTTAGCTTAAAAAAAGGAACAAAGAAGAAATTACAGATTACATAATAAGGGAATTTAAATAAACATATCAGGGTATAAGTGCAAGGAGGATCACACCACAGATAACATCATCAGCACTTGGAACTGCTTCAAGTGGAGCTTCCTCGCTGAAGGACGCTTGATAGAGCGACTGAGAGCTCGCCATGTACTTCCTTTTCTTCGTGGGCATAGGGACAGTTTCAGATGGCTGAGGTCAACGAGGATTGTTTGCAAGTTGTTTTTCACATTAAAATTCTTGATTTGGATGGAGTCGGTTGAAAGATGTTGCTGGTTTTCATGAAACTTTCTTGGATCTTTATGTCAGAATAGCTGGCACACAATTGTTTAATGAATGGCTGGGCTTGGTAGGCAGGTTTGTCCTTTCCACAGTGAAAGCAATCTTACGACTGACGTCTGGCGAAGTAATACAGGAGTGCAGGATATTAATAAGCGTACATGTCTCATTCGGTATCTTGACGATCTATTTGACCAGATCAGACGTGTACCAGCAAGGGCATGCATTTTCTCCTGTGGGCTAACAGACCGATAATGCCGTTGTTCCTAAAATTTGTGCCACAGGAGCCCTATCGATTAACTTCGCCGTCCGGAGTGGCCGAGCGGGTGTAGGCGCTACAGTCTGGAACCGTGCGACCTCTACGGTCGCAGGTTCGAATCCTGCCTGGGGCATGGATGTGTGTGATGTCCTTAGGTTAGTTAGGTTTAAGTAGTTCTAAATTCTAAGGGACTGATGACCTCAGCAGTTAAGTCCCATAGTGCTCAGAGCCATTTGAACTATTTGATTAACTTCCTTGTGATGTAACATCTGACTTGATCTTCTAGCCTTATGTTAGGGCAATGTTTCTTGTAGCTTAAGGTGCGATCGTATGTGACACATACATCTTTCGTCCACAAAATTCCGAGACTGGGTTTATTCCTGGCGTACAAACGACGCCAGAACAGTAATTACGGTGGCAGGTTGAAATAACTGTAAACAACAGACGTGCATTCGATTTTTCAATTGCGAGCAGTCAGTGTTAAGATGTGGACGTGCGACCGTAGCGTGTCAACGTTGTTGCGTCGCAAATAGCAACGGAACATCATCTTTAAATCAGGTGTTAAAGGTATTTCCCAGAATGTTTTGAAAAACAGGAAAGTGTGTGCAGAGTTTCTCCTGCAGACTTTGACTCCCGAACAAAAACAACGGCGTTAACGCCGGCAGTGACTTGAATGAAATTCAAAATGAGGACATTTCATTTCTGGAAAAAATCGCCACGGTTGACGAGGTTTGGGCTTATGAATATGAATATAATGTAAAACTAAAAAGAGTGGAAATTCGCTTGAGGGGTCAACGCGTCGACGACATAGCTGATATTTCAGCCAATGTGACATGTGACTTGAACAACATCCCAATGCAGGATTTTTCTGTCAGTTTCACATGGTTGTATGAACATTATTTATATTGTAGTCGCGTGGGAGGGGGGTGGGTGGAAGGGCGGAATATGGCACTTTAAAACCATCACTTTAACTTTTCTCTGGTTTTTATCAATCCACTCTTGAAACTATTTGAGCTGACGGGGTAAATATTTTGAACTTGGTGTACCATCCAACTGCCAGAAAGAATCTGCCTACTGTAATTACCGTTGCAAGGGAACGCTTGTTTCATGTTAAAACAACTACAGGGAAACAGTAGCAAATCGTACAAATGCGTTGCCAAAACTCAGTAAATAAAAAATGTGAAGGACAAGAATCGTAATAGCAGTCACCGATTTTCCGAGCAAATGTTAGTAAATAAAGACATTACTTACAAGGAAGTAGCAGGAACTGCCTCGTAAGAAACAATAACTGAAGTGCTAGTGGCTGCTTAGCCAGTTTACTCAAATGTGTTCTCTTTTGTGTTTTTACTATCTTTTTTCTTTGTCTTCATTTATTCTCTGTTGTCGAACTGTGGCGTCTTGGGCCGTAACTAATCTCCGAAGAAAAGACATAATATAACAAAAAGACACAGTCCAAAACAAGAGAAGGAAAATAGGAAGAACTATTAGAGTTTCACGTCCCATCGTCATCGAGGTCCTTAGAAAAGGAGCCAAAGCTTGGATGAGGAGGGAAATCAGCAGAGCGTTTTTCAAAGGACCAATCCCGGCAATTGCCTTACGCGCTTCAAGAAAAGCACGAAAAGCGTAATTCAGGATGGCGGGTTTGGGACGACCATAATTGTCCCGAATGCGACTCCATTAAGCTAATCACAGCACCTCACTCGGTTATACTGTTGGCAGAGTTAAATGCGTAATACAGTTCGTTTTCCTCAGCAGTTTATGTACACCAAAAACTTTGTGAACCTGTCAGTTCCCAAAATTTTGAGGCGAAGCTGCTTCGTAGGATGAGGATCTGCCGCGATGGAGGGGGGCACCAGAAAGTAATAACAAAAACTGTCCAGGGTGTCCGAAAAGTACCCAAAGTACCCGTGAGACTTTGCACAGTTAGAGAAATATACAAGTATATTTGTGTTATTGAAATCCCTGATTTGAAGTTGACCAAAAGCTGCATTGTATTGCTTTCTTTCATTAATGCAGTTGATACTCTCCACTGCTGATCTGAGTGAATATAGATACACCGCTGAGGACGGTTAGTGGAGCATGTGGCCGGCCGGACTGACCGAGTAGTTCTAGGCGCTACAGTCTGGAACCGCGCGAACGCTACGGTCGCAGGTTCAGATCCTGCCTCGAGCATGGATGTGTGTGATGTCCTTAGGTTAGTTAGGTTTAAGTAGTTCTAAGTTCTAGGGAACTGATGACCTCAGAAGTTAAGTCCCATAGTGCTCAGAGCCATTTGAACCATTTTTTGGCGTGTCTGTGGGCACAGGTTTACAGAAGGCAAACAGTAAGTGCATTTAGAGATCTGCTTGGCTAGAGACAACAGTATTTTTTCGCTTGATGCCTTTAGATTGATTCTTCTACTCATATGAACACTGGGCGTCGGGTATCATACGAATGATGCTAATAATGATTTGTTGCATTTTTATTATTTACCCAATTTTGTGGCACGACGCAGTTCCAACAGTTAAACGAGTGAGCTCCAAGAGACCAAGAATTGGACAAGTTGTGTGCTTGCAAACTACGGAGTGAGTCTACCGAAATGTTTGCGACACTTCGCCAACCTTGACAACGGTTTGTTCTCTGATCTTTCACTTACAGTGCCCTTGTTTTCATGACTGGACATACTTGTTTTGTTTTGCACTATGGTTTAAAACGGCAGACGTAATGGCGCCTGCCAAAAGAGGAACTGGGCGGTATGTTGATAAACTAGACAATAATGCCGTGCGAAGTGGCCGCGCGGTTTGAGACGTCCTGTCACGGACTGCGCGGCCTCTCCCACCGGAGGTTCGAGTCCTCCCTCGCGCATGGGTGTGTATGTTGTTCTTAGCATAAAGTAGTTTAAGTAGTGTCATCGTCTAGGGACCGATAACTTAAGCAGTTTGGTTCCTTAAAAATTCCCCCACATTTGAATCTTTTTTTAGATAATATTGTAGTGAGATTGCAAGCCTGCTTCAGAAATTTTAGATCTTTGGAAACTATTTGAAACATGAAAAATCATTTAAGAAAACAAGGCGCCACAGTAACAAAAAATGTTGCTTAGTTAATGAGACAATAAGAAAGTGAACAGAGTGTTACATACTTTATTTATCAGCATAAATGCATGACTTGGACGGAAGAAGGGCGTCAGTGAAAAGATGTACCAGTTTTGACATACTCGAGTTTCAGAAATTACGGCATTAAAAAGCTGTTCCAGGAGATCACGTCTTAATTCTGTGATCTACCGTGATAAGTGTGATTAGTTGGAAGAATTCATTTTAATATTTTTGTAAATTATACATTAATGTGCTGTTTGTTGGTTTGAGAAAGGCGCTTCACTCATAAATCGGTCAATTTTATACTACTTTCAAAAAAATAGACCATCTACAGAAAATTGAATTTTTGTCTGTCGATACATGTGTCGACATACGTGTGTGTGTGTGTGTGTGTGTGTGTGTGTGTGTAGTGTGCATACATGAAACTCGTAAACCTGTGTGTGTGTGTGTGTGTGTGTGTGTGTGTGTGTGTAGTGCGCGTGCATGCAACTTGTAAACCTCAAAGTTTTAATATTCTGATGTGTAAGATATTTTTCTACGATTGGTCCCTAGCTTTAGCAAGGTCCCACATCGTGGAACAACTCCACTTGACTACATTTCTTGAAGGCTACGTGAATGCCCTTATAAATTCTTATATGAACATATTTCAGACATGGTTAACAACGAAGTTCGAAGATGAGGGAACCACGGATCATTCGTGATTACAGCAGGTTAGCTCCAGCACACTTTGCTTTATCTACGTACGTAAGTTATTTGAAGTTCAGCAACATTTTCAACCATACAACAGGACCTCCTCAAGTCAGATAACTCGCTGTAGGGAGTAATGAAGTCCCACGTGGCTCGTCGGCGGTACAGGAGTAATTAGAAACAGCGCAAAGGTTTGAGGAAGCTTTCGAAGCATATTTCCTGAAATGCTCCGCAAGATGTTAAGATGAACAAGAAGTACGGTGCCGCACATACAGATCCGTTGGATGTATAGTTCTTAGAAGCAAATAATCCAATTCACAACATATTTTTTTTTAACATGGAGTACGGGACTTCTCAGATACGCTGTGCGGTGGTAAATGTTGCGTGTAATACTTTTCCCACACTTGAGCTTGTTAGGAACTCCTGTTACTCGAATAGTATATCGGTGCAGGAAATTACGTTTGGTAAAAGAGCCCACTAAAATAGGACGGAGATGAAGATGTCTGTGGGTTGAGAGATAATTGTTTTGTAAATTCGATACGCCGTGGCGGAGGCGCCGATGCATATCAAGCGAAGGACGGCCCGGCGCATGGCGCCTGCGCCTCCCCTCCAAGTATCTGATGGAAGGACTTTTTCGGCGGACCGCTGCTGGTGACGTCACGCCGGAGATGCCCAGCGAGATAGCGGCGGTCGCACTGCACGGCGCTCTACGGGCATGTGGGCCCATCGCAGCCGGCTCCGTTGCGTTATTAACCCTAATTACCCGTGTACGCGAGTATTTAGGCTCGGCCGAGCTCCAGCGTAAGAGATGTGAGTCGTATAAATACCGCAATTTGATACGGGTATTAACGGCGGCTTTTCAATTTTATGGGAATCTCACCTTATCCGGCGAGTCTATCGAAACCGGCTGTTAGCAAGTAATTACAAAAACGGCGACTTGGTGCTCAGCGTCGCGTATGCAAATTATGCAGTCTGTGGAGTACTATGGAAGCAGTTACTGCAAATGAAAGTGGTTCTGTTGTGGTTTCACTTCGTTACATTATCGTTTCCTGCCTACACACACAACGGCTGCTAACGACTTTGTTGAACTATATTTTGCAGGTATAAAGATCAGAACTGTGTAAACGAAAAACGTTTCTCCCGCACAGTCGTATGGAGTCACTGTCGTTCAAAGTTTCGACTGCACGTTTCAGTCATCATGTTAACGGCCATCAGTTTTCTACTTAATTCTTATTCTAAGATTTGCTAAGAAATTTCTTGCTCTTTTATTCGAAAATCGCTAATGTCAACTTTTACGACGCAGTGATCAGAGGCATCCAAATCGTAAGTATGTGCAAGTCTCCCATTGAGGTTGCGAGTCCCGAGACTTGATGACTGTGTAACACTAAACCTAAATGACAAATAAGAGGGTGCAAAGTGGACTGGAAAATATGATTTCACAATAAATAATTTCGGAACGGAATTTGTGCTTCTGTTCACCTGTGAGCCGTACCGGGGCACGAATCAGCATTAACGACGTAATTATTTACAATTTTTTGTAGTGTATATGCAGTTGTTTCTTTCTGCCGTTCACATTATACTTTATTGCCTTTTTCATTCCTGCGAGTGCATTACTTTTAAACTGCAAAGGAATGTCAGATTTTAATTATCACCGAGTGCATTCGAAATGGAAATTACAAGTAGCTGCGAAGGTTGGGAAGGATATTGTCAGTTGTCTACTCAAATTAACCATCTAGGCAACTACCTGGAACTTTTAATTTCATTTCATGGCAACCATAGTGCGTATTCTTGGTAAAACTGAGGTAGTGAAATGGAGGGAAAACTTAATCACACAATCCGTCTCTTGTCTTTTCAGTGATGTATATAGTCATATCCAGGGTCATTTCCTGAGAACATCCGAGAAGCTCATCATTTCACCAGAGAAGGCAAGGCTGGATTTATGGAAGAAGTCGACGCCTCATCTGCAGACGCCAGAAGCTGAAGAACTACCACCTGGACACAACGAGAGCTGGCTGGTGTGAAAATCTTTAAACAGATTACGATCAGGAGTTGGACGATCCAGAGACAACCTGAAGAGATGGGGCTTCATAACAGAAGATACGTCCTGTGATTGTGGACAAGAACAAACCACAAGCCACATGCTCCAGTGCCTTTTGTGCCCTACATCCTGCACAAAGATTGATCTCCTGCAAGACACTCCAAGCGCCTTGGAGGTTGCAAAGTACTGGGCACATGTAATATAAATACAATTTGTGTATATAGATGTACATATTTATTGATGTGTATGGCTACTGTAAATTTGTATGTTTCTGATTCGAGAATAATAAAGTTCTAGAGAATTTTTCCACACGAGACATCATTTGGTACTTATATACTTTCCCCCACCTCACAGCCGACCGGAGTGGCCGAGTGGTTCTAGGCGTTTCAGTCTGGAACCGCGTGACCGCTACGGTCGCAGGTTCGAATTCTGCCTCGGGCATGGGTGTGTGTGATGTCCTTAGGTTAGTTAGGTTTAAGTAGTTTTAAGTTCTAGGGGACTGATGACCTCAGAAGTTAAGTCCCATAGTGTTCAGAGCCATTTGAACCCACCTCACACCTTCCAAGATGCTACTCCAGGCGGGTGTAAAATGAGTGTACGCAACGGAAAAACTGAATGCGAAAAATGACGATTTGGCCCTGTCTGACTACTCCTTGAAGCAGATCTAAGGGTCTCTTAATGGTGATGTCTCCTCCTTTTTGCTCTTTAACCTCTAAATTACAATATAAACATAAATGAATGAACTATAAAATGATAAATGCTGTTTCTATTTGTACATTTATTGTTGATTAAAACCCCTTTATATATTACAAATGTTTATATATCTATGTCCAATGGACATAAAGAGACACAAACGAATTTCCTAACTAATATCAATGATCAATTGCCCAAATCTGCCCCTTTTTATGGCTATGCGATCTAATATAAATAACGCGAGAAGACTGATATCATCTAAGTACCAAACACTAGAACACACTACTTTCAAAAATGATCTACAGTGGTGTGCAACCTCAGTGGAAATAAAACTTACGTGATCACAGCTGTTTAGCCTTATGGCCCTAATAAGCCGAAACAGTTAGTAACATTACTGTATGTACTGCGTCCGGTGCGTCGGAGTGCGGGTCTCGTACATGTCTGCGACGATGAAAGAACTCCAGCTACAAAATAAACTCTTTCAAAAACTAGGACTGCAGAAGGTGGTCCTTTGACTAATATAATCTAAAAGGTTCAAATGGCTCTGAGCACTATGGGACTTAACATCTGAGGTCATCAGTCCCCTAGAACTTAGCACTACTTAAACCTAACTAACCTAAGGACATCACACACATCCATGCCCGAGGCAGGATTCAAACCTGCGACTGTAGCGGTCGCACGGTTCCAGACTGAAGCGCCTAGAACCGCTTGGCCACACTGGCCGGATAGTATAATCTAATACTGTCTTCTCCTCTCTGTGTTCTACAGACGAGAAACGCGAGCTCCGAGACACAAGGACGGAGTTCAGGTAACGTCTCGACGTGAGTATAGGCAGAAGAAGTGCTCTCAATCACTGAACGCTGCACACTCAGCGATGACTCCCTAACCGGAGGCGAAGTCCAGAATCGTATAAGTTTGCAACAGTATAGCGCCTAACCGTTCTAACTATGAAATCTCCTGAGAGCAAAGACAGCAAGTCCGTCTGTACCAACAAAAGCTAATACTGAGAGACCGTCAAACTCGGATGCTCAGAACGGAAGACTTCGTCTCTCCACCGCTAGCTTCCCAGCAAAGTTCGGCTCCCTTCCCTAGTAACTCAGAAGGCGAACCATATTCTCGAAACCACGGAATATTCTCCCTCTCTGCAGATTCTGACGAACGCCGACCAACCATATTTCAGTCTTCTGAAGTTTGCGCTGAAATACCTATACTCATACAATGAATCCTCGGAAATAACCCAGCCTGCGATTTCAGAGGTAACATTTCCTCGTTCCTCTCTGCTGCGTCCAGGATTTTCAGAGGTTCCGAAGTATCACCCAGTTATCCTTCCGGCCCCCGCTACAATACTGGACGGCCGCCGCTGTATTGTGCTTCCGCGCTCAGATGCCCAGACCGTCCGTCTTGACACTTTCTGTGTGAAGCAGGACCAACACACCTGTGCGGGCTTTTCCACCCAGGGCTTGAGTTACGCCTGCCGTTCCATTTCCACTGGCGTGCCACCCTCTACTGGTATAGGCTATCAGTCATTACGCCGTTTTGATAATAAAGACACTCCGTCACCTTTCATGCAAGAAGCGTTAACAATTATTTACAAGATGTACGTGACACTGTCAGTCTTCTTTAAATATTCATATATACGATGTACAACCTACCAAATGATACCTAATTCCGGTTGTAAATCACGGCAAACTATGTAGATGAGTGCTTGTAAGGTGCGAAATTATAGCCACCTTACAACCTTAGACATTAGTTGTCCTTAGGCTTTTATTTATTTTATTCAAGTTGTAAATATTGGTACCCCTCCCATAGCCGATAGGTATCGGTTACGCTTTTCACACAGTGGAGCCGGGTTAAATTAGGAGAAGGTGGGGTAAAGTGACGACACTAAGGGAACTTAATACTCACCAAACCCTGGTTATTGACAAAAATTTGCCGCTTACATATTTTGAAACTACGTATTAGATTATGTCAGACTGAATATTTACGAATGGAAAATATAGAGGATCATTCTTATTAGCGTTTCAAAACCCCCAAAGCGATGCAGATGCGCTGAGACAAGTAATTTAATGTTAGACACATGGGGGCACAAATGTCGGGAAATACCCCAAAAGGGGACGACAAATGATGAACGTGGGACGTCACTACAACATACTTCGCCTCGCGTTCACGGTGGAGCCTATCGGCCTGTCGCACCTGGTCATTCTAACCCAAGTCTCGTATTCACGCCGATATGGCTCCGGGCCTACGTGCGCCACTTCCATGCATGGTGCTCAGGGTTAAAGTCTTGCATCTGCCAGGCAATATATTTTTTGAATTGCGTTAGAAAATTACGTGTTTACGATGAGGTAATATTCATTCATTAAATCAACCGTATTGCGTCTCAAGTAAATAAGTATAAGCTCCTGAATTGCGTGGCTACCAGTAAAAGACCTAATGTTCTTTGATAAATAAAGTATGTAAACAAAAAAAGAAGGGACGAAAGGAAAGAAACACAAAATAACTATAGCCATTACTTGGCCACAGCGAGGATAATAATTTGTAACTTCCACTTTTACAAGCGATCACATTTACCAATTAACAGAGCACCCCAGCGCAGCGATGTGTAGCACTGCTCCCTTGCGGTGACTGTAGGATCGACAAGCCCAATAGCTGTCCATGCGGAGAGTTACGAGTACATCCTCTGGTCACCTCACATGTTCAACATTTGCCGTCAACTTTTGGGGTATTTTCCAACATTTTGGGCCCCACGTGTCTTGTATTAATTTACTTGTCTCAGCGCCATCTAAGTCACTTCGAGGGTTTTCAACGTTAGTAAGAATAAACATGCTTAATGAATAAGATCTATACCTACTTTTCTGAGGACCTAGTGGCCATTTCCCCAGCCTAACTGGGTAAAGTGGCCAATGCGGACATACAAACTCCGAACGTGGACAGTTACACTCTTTCCCATGTGTCCTCCTATAAACGAAAATGTTTTGTTGCGCTTGGACAGAACTGTTAATAGTTCCATCCACTTTACAAATATGGTGAGAAAGATGAAACTGTTTTTCTTGCACTGCCTTCAGGATACCCAAAAACTCGTTTACGTTGACATTGTTTAAAAGCTTGTCTTCTAGCCATTGAGGTAGGCTTCCTAAGACTGACATTAGGGTACTCTCTTCTCCGCCATTTCTGGCCGTTTGTTAAAAGGATGCGGTATTTTGCCGCACTACACCAACTGTAATGCTAATCTCTATAGATGGTTTATCATAAATCCATAAAATAGCTTTCTCACTTGTAATGCAAAACAGGTTGTTTCAAAATTGATATTGTAAAAGCTGTATTATTCTACGTCTAGAATAATACAATTAACTTACATAGGATGACTGAAAATCAGAAGCATTTGTACTAAAAAATAACGGAACGCGCTTCCCCTTTTATAACCACTCCCAATAGTGATGGTGTATTTTAGAACTAGTTTGAGCTCTTCGCCGCAGGCAGCAGCACTTTTCAGCGTAAAAGGTCTGAATTGGCCACTTTCCCCTCTCTGGCCACTTTGCCCTATCTTTCCCTACTGGTTGCAGCACCAATTTGCAGCACCAATTTAAACTGAGACCTGTGTCAGTGAAATGGCATAACACGACAATATTTGCACCAAATTATGAGCCACACGAGCTTTATTATTTATTTGACTACAAACGTTACAGTAGAAATGCTGTTATTATGTACGTACTGGGTAGATCAAAATTAATAAAGGAAACTGACACATGTGAAACTATACAATGAGGCAAAAACATTGCCATAAATCTGGTCCCGCAAACGAGTAATTTGCAAGACAGTTGAGAATGAGTGAGTGGTTACAAGTTGTCATTGACTTCATAATGAAAGACGGTCGTCGATAGTATGACGGTATACCAAACGTAAACTTTTCGATTAAGTTAGCTTCTAATTTGGCTCAAATTTCACCTATGCGCTACCATACCGGCGCAGGATAGGTGAATGTGGTAGTAGGATAATGGGGCGCTGACGCATTGTGTTGCGTATTTAACACGACATCAAACTCTGCAGTGTGGTACAAGACCTGTACCGGGGCCTTCAAGGTCACCTGATTTCATCCTTTGGGTTTTTCCTGTCCTGCGTCATCTCAAAAGTGAACAGCACAACACTCCCGATCACGGTTAAGGAAATGGAACAGCCTTGTCAGGCTTTACGAGATGATACCGGGAAAGGTGGGCGTTTAAAAATTCGTTCCTTAGTGTAGAGAGTATAGATGAGTTGGCGTAAGATAGTGCCTGATGGCTACAGTAGGATGGATGCAGTAGCTTTGCGGGCCTACCTTAGTAAATAACGTACCGCGATTTTTTGGGCGTCTCTATGGTGACGCTATAGTATTGTTAAGGGCCTGTAGACTGATAATGCTTTAGCCTATACCCTTTAGCGCTTTGCAGTTGAAAGCTGGCAACTGCGCTGAACGCAGCGTTCATTTTACTCCATCTCGACTGTTGTTGTTGTTGTTGTGGTCTTCAGTCCTGAGACTGGTTTTATGCAGCTCTCCATGCTACTCTAACCTGTGCAAGCTTCTTCATCTTCCAGTACCTATTGCAACCTACATCCTTCTGAATCTGTTTAGTGTATTCATCTCTTGGTCTCCCTCTACGACTTTTACCCTCCACGCTGCCCTCCAATGCTAAATTGGTGATCCCTTGATCCCTCAGAACATATCCTACGAACCGATCCCTTCTTCTAGTTAAGTTGTGCCACAAACTACTCTTCTCCCCAATCCTATTCAATACCTCCTCATTAGTTATATGTTATCATCTCAACTATAGTGCCGCATTTTGTGTAATGCAAGAACGACATGTGGATCACTTCCTTAAAAAATGCGAGCGGACAGTAAAGTGTAACATACAAAGTGCAGAGGCACTATTATATTTCTTATTGAGATAGACCTTGGGTGAAATTGAACCCAATGAGATGGGGGCTTTCTCGAAAAGTTTTCATATCGAATACGTTTATACTAACCAATATTCTAAATGTAAGCTTTTCAATCAAGCCCCAGTCTCATCTAGTTCAAATTTCACACAATGTCTACCCGAATATGAAATATAACAGTACTTCGGCACTTCAGATGTTACATTTACGTTTATACTAACCAGCCCCCTAGGAACCAAGGACCTGCTGTTGGTGGGGTGGCATGCGTGCCTCAGCGATGCTGATAACCATACCGTAGGTGCAACCATAGTCGTCGAGTAACTCTTGAGAGGCCAGACAAACGTGTCGTTCCTGAAGAGGGGAAGCAGCTATTTTAGTAGTTACAGAAGCAACAGTCTCGATGACTGGCTGCTTTGGCCTTGTAACATCAGCCAAAACAACCTTGCTGTTGTGGAACGACGGAAAGCAAGGGAAACCCACAGTCGTAATGTTTTTCTGAGGATATGCAACTCCGCTGTAGGGCTGAATCATGATAACATGTTCTTGGGTAAAATATTCCGGAGGTAAACTGGTCCTCCATTCGGATCTCCAGACAGGGAGTACTCAGAAGGATGTCGTCGTTACGAGAAAGAAATCTGGTGTTCTACGGATCGGAGCGTGGACTGTTATACCTCTTAAATGTGCAGGTTGATTAGAAAAATTAAAAAGGGACATGGATAGGATTATGTTAAACACAGTGGGAATTAGCGAAGGAACAGAACTTCTGATGAGGTGAAAGTAGTATACACAAAATCAAATAGGGGTAATGCAGCAGTAGGTTTAACAAAGAATAAGAGATTAGGAATGTGGGGAAGCTTCTATGTACAGCATAGTGAACGCATAATCAAAATCAATATAGACATGAAGCTCAAACATACCATAGCAGTACAATTTCCTACGCCAGCTAGCTCCGTAGATGATGAAGAGATTGAAGAAATGTATGAAGAGATAAAAGAAATTGTTCAGAGAGGTAAGGGAGACGAAAGTCTAATTATAATGGAGGACTAGAATTTGATGGTAGGAAACGGAAGAGAAAGAAAAGTAGCACTTTAATGTGGACTGAGGGAAAGGAATGAAGGAGAAAGCAGCCTGGTAGAATTTTGCACAGAGTTTAGTTTAATCATCGCGAACACTTGGTTTAAGAATGACGAAAGAAGGTTGTGTACGTGGAAGAGGCCTGGAGACACCGGAAGGTTTCAGGTTGATTATATAATGGTAATACACAGATTGTGGAACCAGATTTTCAATTGTAAGGCATTTGCAGGGGCAGTTGCGAACTCTGACCACAATTTATTAGTTATGAACTGTACATTAAAACTGAAGAAATTGTAAAAAGATAGGACATTAAGGAGTGGGACTTGGACAAGTTGAAAGAACCAGAGCTTGTAGACAGTTTCAGAGGGAGCATTAGGCAAAGGTTAACTACAACAGCGAGAACGAACAAAGCAGAAGATGAATGGGTGGGTTTGAGAGACGTAATTGTGAAGGCAGCTGACGATCAGGTAGGTAAAAAGACAAGTTCTAGTAGAAATTCGAGGGTGATGAAAGGAGAAAATATAAGAAACCAGGAAAAGAAGGAGGCGAAAGGGGATAGAAACGTCTAAAAAATGAGACTGACAGGAAATGCAAAATGTCTAAGCAGGAATGGCTACAGGACAAACGTAAGGATGTACAGGCTTATCTCACTAGGGGTAAGTTGGATACTGCCTACAGGAAAACTAAAGAGGCCTTTGAGTTGTATGCATACGAAAACTCCTCCCGAACAGGTCATGAAAGCCCAACGGTACCGACCGGCCGCAGTACATCCTCAGTCCATAGGCGTTACTGGATGCGGATATGGAGGGACATGTGGTCAGCACACCGCTCTCCCGGCCGTAAGTCGGTTATGTATATGAAAAGCTCAGATGGAAAAACAGTGCTAAGTAAAGAAGTGAAAGCTGAAAGGAGGAAGGAGTGCTAGAGGGGTATACGAGGGAGACGACTCTGAAGGCTATATCAGGGAAAGAAAAGAGGACACAGATAAGGATGATGTGAGAGATACGATACTGCGAGAAGAATTTGACAGAGCTCTGAAAGACTTAAGTGGAAACAAGGCCCCTGGAGTTGACGACATTCCGTCAGGACTATTGATGGCCTTGGGAGCGTCAGCCATGAAAAAACTGTTCTATCTGGTGTACTACGTGTGTGAGACAGGCGAAACAACCTGAGACTTTAAGAAGAATATAATAATTCCAATTCCAAAGAAAGCAGATACGTGCCGGTGTGAAGATTACCGAACTCTCAGTTTAATAATTCGTGGTTGCGAAATACTGGCACGCATTCTGTGCAGAAGAATGGCAAAAATGATAGAAGTCAACCTCAGGGAAGATCAGATTAGATTTTGGAGATACGTAGGAATACACGAGGCAGTCTAACCCGACGACTTAGCTTAGAAGATAGGTTCAGGAAAGTCCAACCTACGTTTATAGTATTCGTAGACATACAGAAAGCTTTCGACAATGTTGACTGAAACACTCTCTTTCAAATTCTGAAAGTAGTGGGGGCAAAACAATGGGAGCGAAAGGCTATTTACAGCTTGTACAGAAACCAGACATCTGTTATAAAAGTCGAGGTGCATGAAAGGGAAACAGTAGTTGAGAAGGGAGTGAGATACTTATTCCTGATGTTATTCAATCTGTACAGTGCGCAAGCAGTAAAGAAAACCAAAGAAAAATTTGGAGTAGGAAGTAAGTTCAGGGACTAGAAATAAAATTTTGAGATCTACCGGTGACACTGTAATTCTACTGGGGACAGCAAAGGAGCTGAAAGAGCGATTGAATGGGACAGTATCTTGAAAGGAGGATATAAGATGAACATCAAAAAATGCAAAACAAAGATTATGGAATGTAGTCGAATAAAATCAGATGATGCCGGGGGAATTAGAACAAGAAACGAGACATTTAAAGTAGTAGATGAGTTTTGCTATTTGGGTAGCAAAGTAACTGATGATGGCCGAAGTACGGAGGGCACAAGATGTAGACTGGCAATGGCAGAAAAGCGTTTCTGAAGAAGAACAATTTGTTAACATCGAATATAGATTGAAGTCTTACGAAGTCTTTTCTGAAATGATGTGTGTGGAGTGTAGTCCTGTATAGAAGTGAAATGCAGACAATAAGCAGTTTAGAGAAGAAGAGAACAGAAGCTCTTGAAATGCAGCGCTATTGAAGATTGCTGGAGGATAGGTGGGTAGTTCATGTTATTAATGAGGGGTACTGAACAGAATTGGGAAGAAAAGAAATTTGCGGCATAACTAGACTGGAAAAAGGGATCAGTTGACAGGACACATTCTGAGACATCAATGGATCACCAATTCAGTATTGGGGAGAAGTGTTTGGCGGGGTAAGGGGGAGAGGTGTAAAAATCGTAGAGGGAGACGAAGAGATGAATACGGTAAGCAGATGTAGATGTAGGTCGCAGTAGTTATTCGGAGATGAACATCAACAAATGCAGTAGCCTGGAGAGCACCATCAATCTACTCTTAGAACTGGAAACCAAAACAACAATTTACGATCCAAACTGAACTTTATGCTGAAGTCACTGACAGTTCGTAACAACACATTTGTAATTTTTTCGAAAAATACACGTTTGCGGGCTCCTGTCTAATCGAACCTGTACACTGCTACTGTACTTTAACCGCCGCTCTCAAATTGGCGCCCTAAATGGCCACTTGTGTCGTTTGGGCCTTACGCCGGCCCTCCTCTTATAATAGTGTGAGCAATATGTGGATGTTGTTTTAATAATGTTATGCGCAACAGCAAATTGTGTTGACATCACAATTGAGAATATCCATCAGTAACCAACTGAATGCGTTATGAAGCTACGCTAAGAAAACATGGTTGAGTTATCCAACCATATTTACATATTCCGCGTCATTTTCATAATAATAAACAAAGTTTTCGAAGTGTACAAAAGGAAGACGTTGCGCTTCATATAGTCATTTCCGTAGAACAATGTAAATACAGCGCCCTTTTTAAAAACTGTTGAAGGTGATTTTAACGTCACTTCTCCTGAACTCATGCCCAGGGTTTTTCACACTGGAGTTTTTCACTCTGTGCGCTGTTGTGTGTGTAATAAAAACACTCGACGTTTCCAACCCAGAGACCTTTACCTGATAATCTGACAGATGCATGTAAATAAAACAAAGATATTATCCTTGACTAACACTCAATCAAAAATTAACTTGGAATGCGCTCCTGCTAGGCATCAGCCCGCAATAGACTAAAACTACCAACCGTCCGAACACAGTATTAAATCCCACGACCTTCATTCGCAGATAAAAATTCTTGTCTGTCTCCCCCAATACCTAAGACAATGCATCAAGACCTTCCACCCTCCCTAGTTTTATTGTACCTCCAGTTCCTGGAAAGAAACGCACTGCGCCTCACTACTTGCTTCCAACAATTTCTCCCTCTGGTATCCTATGCCAATTCATAAAGTTTCCTCACTTCCTAAAACAATTAGAACACCTTCGCTGCTCCTTAATCTCTCATAAACACAATATATTTTTTCAGAATCCTAGCCAGCTGCTGAGCCTCGGTCAACGCATCATACTTTCAATTCATCTTCAAACACTCCATGTTCCTTCCCAATCTACTTCAGTCGCCTTCCTCTCTGTGGTGGTGGAATCATTCCTGAAATTTACACTCCCTTATAACCATACCTTACCTCATCCATCCCTCACCATCCTAAGTAAAGTATCCACGCCACCTTCCCTTGCCCAACTGGCATCCCACCCCACTCAGCTCCTAACACGGACACTCCACCCATCAGTAATACTCTCCCCAATACTTCCCACATACCTACTCATTTACCGGGAACACCATCTCAGTGCGTTCATAAAAGAGAATGTCACTTTGGCAGACTAAAATCACCCGTTTTTCGTTTTTAAATTTGTTATTTTAATAATGTAAATTATGCAAAGTAATTGCTAAAGAGTGACAATTGGGTTCCTAATAATGGAGATATAAATAACTGTTAAACAGGGGGAGAATCTAGATCGGTTATTCGTATCTTGTCGTTGAACCATCCCCAAATACATCAGGTATCTCGCTGTTTTAACCTGAACTTTTAGTTGGAACTCTTATTGTGCGTGGGTGATGCTAAGGTAAGTTTGCCTTTGTTCTTTGTTAGTGATTTGATCTCAAGTTACTATTACTCGCATTATTCTGTCCCAGCTATGATTACGGCCATCGACTTAGCTTCGATCTTGGTTTCCACACGCTACGTGGTTTGCGGCAGTGACCAACTTAGTCTGTCTTCAGGTATGGCGCAAGAGTTGGAGCAAATTGATCTAAAAATATAGTTTTCCAAAACGAAAGCATCTATACTTCTGCTACAGAATCCCGCTATCGACACTGTAAGGTTTAGACCAGGGCTTCCCAACGTGTGGTCCGCGGACCCCTTAGGGGTCCGCCAGCTCTTTCTAGGGGGTCTGCGGCCACCTTTCACCAAATCGTGTCAAATAATGAGTAAAATTATTGAATAAAAATGCGAAAATCAAATTCATCACAATTTTTTTTCGTTTGAAAAACATGTCTACTTTTACTTCAGGTCGTATTCCCAAGCAGCCTTTGCACTTCCTGAGAGAGAACAGTTTAGTGCCGGAGAATGCGGCTTCTCTGATCGACTGTTTCGCAACAATACGGGGGTCGTTTGTGCGCCGGCTCACTGCACTAGATGCGCTGAAACCTGTTACGCAGCCGGCCGAAGTGGCCGTGCGGTTCTAGGCGCTGCAGTCTGGAACCGCGAGACCACTACGGTCGCAGGTTCGAATCCTGCCTCTGGCATGGATGTGTGTGATGTCCTTAGGTTAGTTAGGTTTAACTAGTTCTAAGTTCTAGGGGACCAATGACCTCAGAAGTTGAGTCCCATAGTGCTCAGAGCCATTTGAACCATTTTTGAACCTGTTACGCATGCGCGGAGCGAGCTTTGTCAACCAATAACAGCGCTGGCTGGCACGTTTGCGGCTCCAGGAATCATTAAATGATAAACTTGCTTTGTCAGTGCACTACCTATTTCATAAGTCTATTTTTGACCTTCAAGTTGTTTTCACTCATCTCTAAACCAAAGACTATTGATACGTTGGGTGGGGGGGAGGGGGAGGGGGGGAGGTAATTGAAAACATGGCACTTGCGTTAAGAAGCTTTCAGTTCCCATGGGTTTCGCTCTGAAATTTAAAGTTACTTTGCTCTCTACTGACTAGGGGTCTGCCATGGATTTTCGACTGAAGAAGGGGTCCGCCAGCTGAAAAGGTTGGGAAGCCCTGGTTTAGACTATACAGGATCCCAGTCATAAAAGTAAGGCAATACGCGGCAGAAACTACATATCCCAGTCACAAAAATTATAAAATACCTGTGTTTGACCACAGATAGTATGCTGAAATGGAGAGCACATATTAGTACAATAATAGAAAAATGGAACTGATTATAAGTGTACTACAAGATAGGGCAGGCCTGACATGGGGCACATTTTAGACAATATCTGTGACGACGTCTTTGAGTTGTCTTCGCGCGTTCGTTCTGAAATCTCCGAAAATAAATTTAAGAGTTTCCAAAGTAATCAGTACACGATGAACTTGGATAAGACCTACAGAATAGATGGGAGTGCTCTGTTCTTTACCGGTATCTCGGTGTGCTATAGTATTTTTCCTATGTATTTGGGGTGACATATTTCCTTATTTGGTTATTAAATCACGTACTTCCGCATAAGACAGCGATGGGTTTCGTGTTCGTAACAGATACTCTTAAACTGGAGAAATTGTAATTTCTCTGAGACTAGTTATCAGATTTCCGAGAGAGAAACACGGGTAGATTTGTCTCTAATCTCTTCAGCCCCGAGGTATCGTATATGATACCTCCAGGTTCCATTTTTTATTGGACGCGCACCCAGCTGAACGTTTTTGACCTGTGATATCGTTAATGATACACATCGCACTTCCCACAGGTCAGCTGTTCGTCCTTCTGTCGAGCTTCATAAAGGGGTAGCACTGATGCAGGCTTCGGATTCTGCAACTCCACAGCATGTCTTGGCGACATAAAGGTAAAGATACATCTTTTTCAAATAACAAATATTTTCACATGCATTAATAACTTACGGATTAAAGCTGTACAGTGTAATGTATACGGTGGTTTTACTTTGGAATAAAGCGACATGAAGCTGCAAAGTTGTGTGTATAATTGTCCTACTTAAGTCCTGAGGTTTCATATATGATGCTATCTATAAAAAGTTCACGTTGGCTTAAAAATTTTTTTTGAGTGTCCTCCATTGTTAACTAGCATTAAAAAAAAAGGAATTACCACAAAAGTAGCCCATTTGTACTTTGAGTTCGTGCTGGTGCCTCAAAAGGATAAATGCAGAAATTATTATAGTTTCAATTGAAGAATCGAAGTTGACATTCTAAGCTCTGTCATTAATAGAGAGATTGAATTTTATTTAGTGAAGACTTTCTCAAATTTCACCTAGGTGAAAACAGAACTTCAATAATCCACAAGGATGCGTCAGTATATGGGGTGAACAGCTTTACACGATGACTGGAAAAGAAAAAAAAAACATCTATTAAGGAAAATTACACTTTATGATTGACCCACAGGGTCCGAAATGCATCGTATACTTAATAAAACGCGGAGAGATGTGATTGAAGGCGTTTTTTTAATTTATACTTAAAGTGTGTTGAATACAGTCACGTTTGAAGCCGCAAAATACGGGTAAAATTAAATGGAAAAGAAAGGATTCGACACATCACCAACAAAGTTTTCCTTTTTAAAAAACAAAGAGCCTCTCATGAGGATAAACAGAAGTTTAAGCGGTACGAACAAACAGTGATGGAAGCTGTAAAATAGCTTGGACTCCACGTCGATCACACAGTCCGATGGAATTCGAATGTCACAGATGCTGTAAATTGCAAAACGTCCATCAATATAATAGTGCTATCATGGATATGAGGTACGGAGTGGATATAGGTATTGCACTAATACCGTGCCATCATAAGGCCTTATCCGCCCATACACATATGGCCACGCAAATAAACTTGATACTTTTTTGTTTTTGTTTTTGGCCAGGTACGGATCGATGTTTAAGATAGTTGGATAGGGTAACTATACCTAAGAGTGGGCAGTTAAGGATTAACCTTAAATATCTGGGTTATTAACAACAAAATATAATCATTTTAGGTTTATAATTATTAACACACAATCTACATGTTGAGAAAACTATAGCAGCAGAGAGGTAATGATTTTATTGAACTTCTCAAAACAACAAAAAACCGGAAATGCACACTCATTTGTTCACCTGCGTTTACGAATGCGCAAAGCATGCCCAAAGAGTACGAGTGTAGCAAATGTCAGAAATGAACACAGTATTCCCCTCAATTGAAGAGCACTTTTCGTGACACCATATCGCACACTTAATGCACTGGATGTAGTGACCTGAAAACGCCAAAATCTGTGTTCTCTACTCACAGCGCCGGGCGGTATGGCCGAGAGGTTCTAAGCGCTTCAGTCTGGAACCGCGCCACCGCTACGGTCGCAGGTTCAAATTCTGCCTCGGGCATGGATGTGTGTGATGTTCTTAGGTTAGTTAGGTTTAAGTAGTTCTAAGTTCCAGGGGCTGATGACCTCAGATGTTAAGTCCCATTGTGCTCAGAGCCATTTGAACCATCTACAGCTTTCAGTCGTTTCCTTAAAGCAGATTCCTTCGTACCAAGAGGAGCGGCAATATTCATTTGCTTGCTCTATTCTCAATTCGTTGTCTGACCTCATTCAGCATCTCTTCATTTTAGATGAGCTTCCTGGACGGTTTTCGTACTTAATGTACAAATTTGCAGTTGTGCACTAAAGGGAACGTACGCACCTATTCTGGACATTATATGCTCGCTCTTTCGTGCAGAAACAATGATTCCAAGCGAACTCAACAGATGATAGCACATGTCACATTTTCGAAATATGTGGATGCAGCATTGTAGATTGCAAGCCAGTCTTTCAAAATGCAATCAAGAATTAAAAAATATTGTTCGTGTATTCTGTGGCTAAATTACGGAACGGAATACTAGAACTACATCAAGAAAGCTGAAAAGTGATTCTTATCTGTACCACTGAAACGTCCCCTTAGAACAATTATACAAGACTGTGCTTAACCTGACAGACTGTGCTTAGCCTGACAGACTGTGCTTAACCTGACACACAATATTTTTAGCGCAACGCAATCTGACTTCCAATAATCCCTACAAAAGAATGGCCCTGACTAACATTAACCTATACCTTTCATAAATCACTTACCTCACAAAAATGTTCGTTACTGGAACTACTGCAATACAGCGAGCGCCACTACTGCCAGCTAAATAAAAGATTCAAACTACGGAAGGCACTAACTACTGATAGGCATAGTTAGCAAATGAAAGATTTTAATAGAGAACAAACAATTTATTTACCTTAATATCATCAAAAGTCATAATATATGTAATTTCAAAACTCCGCCATCTCTCTCGTCACATCCACCACTGCCGGCGGCTCACCTCTAACTGCAACGCTACGCGCTGTTCACATCCAGCTGCCGCTGCCCAACACTACAATGGCAGACAACAATGCAAACTAGCCACAGACTGCACACAGCGAGCGCTACGTAACGTTGCCAATAAGAAAACATAAACAGCCTACTTACATAAAGAATACATAAACAGCCTACTTACACCACTTTGAAAACACAGGATTTCTTCACACAACTTTTACGAGGCGTTTCTGATACCACTCTGAGCACAACTACTACAGTGGCGAGCTGGTCAGTTTAGTCAGCTGTCAGGAAAACAAGCTGCGCTCTGTTTGGGACTGCGCACTCTTTGGTACACTTACCTTAAGCGCTCCGACTGTGTCAAAAGTCATGAATTTACACCGACTAACGCTCTCTCACTCGGCACGAATGAGCCACCCCAGTCGCAAATATAGTAAATGAGTGCGAAATTTTGAGTAAACAACTGCAATTTGTCAACATCAAATAGTGCTAAACGTTTTTACCTAAGAGTCTTATTATCCAACTTCTGATAGTGTCCAAACAGAAATAATCCACCACTTGTTGCGGAATACAAGGAAACTGGTACATCTATCAGCAGAAGTTTAACTGCACAACGACTACTCCATAATTATTTGTTTACTGTTTTGTTCAGTATTGCACCGGCGCAATGCAGCCCATCTGTTAATGCTCCTCTGGAATACGGGATGAGTTTACACTTCCACAAGCAGCTGGAAATGCCCTGATTAGTCAAATGGTTGGAAGCTCCTGCGAACGGGAGTCTTGGGAGCGCTCTTGAGAATCGCGTACCAGAGACACGAAAGGTACCTGAAGTACCATCCTCTCCTGCGGATCCTGTCTTCTCTGAAGGAAGTACAGGATTTATCACTGCCTCCAATTGACAGTCAATGACGTGACAACGTTAGGCGAAGGCGCCCTGTACAAGGGTCCAGGAAGAACTGAGGAGGTTAGTACACCGATACCTGTAACCAACAATTTCAAGATCCTGTTAACCACTAAAACTGAAATTCTACCAGTGAAACTCACTTTTTATCTATAGGGGAACCTGCTGCGCCATGTCTCAAAGGTAATAAGGAAGATTAGAAGACCAGAGTTTAATGCCCCTTCGGTCATTAGAGACAAAACATAGATGCCAATTACGAAAGGATGGGGAAGGATGCGGCCGTGCACTTTTTCAAAGGAAACATCCCTGCATTTTTTTGGAGCGGCTTAGGGAAATCACAGAAAACCTAAACCAAGATAGCTGGACGGAAATTTGAATCGTCATCCTCCAGAATCCGAGTCCAGAGTGCTAATCGCTACACCTCTTTGCGCGGTATGTAAAGAGGAAGTAAACGCCAAAAGGGTCTCATGCATCTATTAAATTCAAACGTATGATGATTAACGTAGGGGAATGAAAGCAAGCGGTGCGCAGAGACACCAGGTGCACTCAGTTTGTATGCCTGGAGGCCAGTGACATGCTGAAAAGGCTTCTCCGACAGCCATACAGGCACAAGGGTGCATCAACAGCAGAGCGTGGCGAGCGTTGGAACAAAAGATGCCTCTTGTCTGGGCTCTGAGGTCAAACTTGGATCTTCACTGCGATTGGCAGAGAAGGTTGTGTATGCCAGCCTTTCGACGGCGGTTATAATTTTCAACAGTTATCCCAGAACTGATGGTGGCCTCCTTAATTCCGAGTGGAGGGCTTGAATCACACATTCCGGAGATTCTATGACAACAAGCCGGCGACTTGCCAGGCGTGGGCAGCAGGATTGGAACTGCAGGGTCTCCATAAATACGTTAGGTGTGCACTACACATCAGGCTCTGCTACCCTGCTGACTGTGCGTGTGAGGTGTACGTAAATGTTGTTCAGACCAGGTCACTGTTCGTTTTAGTCCGTATAATGACAGCTATAGGAGACCCAGAAGTGTCAGTTTGAGATGCAATGAAACGCCTACTGGGGAAGTTATTAAAATTCTGACAACGGCGAAGGAAGCAGGTCGGCCTACGTTGGAATGCTTGTAGAAATGACATTAGACGCTTTTCTTTCTGAGTCTCAAGTGTTATGGCTGGTTTGATGCAGTCCGCCACGAATTACATTTCTGTGTCAACCTCTCATCTCAGAGTAGCCCTTGCACCTTACGTCGTCAATTAAATGTTGAATGTACCCCAGTCTCTGTCTTCCTCTACAGACTTTACACTCTACAGCTCCTTCTAGTACAATGGAAGTTATTCCTTGATGTCTCAACGTGTGTCCATTCTTCTTGCCAGTGTTTTCTAAGGAGAATCTGTGCATTCTTTAACTGATCAGTCCACCAAATTTTCAATATTTTTATGTGGTGCCATATCTGAAATGCTTCAATTCTCATATGTTTAGCTTTTCTCACAGTAGACCGATAATCCCACTGTGTCAGTCAAGCTGTAGATTATCGTACGGGTAATACAGAGGACTCGGGTGTAACAGGAGAACCCCTGGTACTAAGTATTCCTAACTGCCTCAGCTATATCACGATGCCCTTGTTGAGGTCATTTGTTTCTAAAATCTCAAAGTCATTTGTATGAAATATCTCAAGATGATTTGTAATTAGTATGTCCAGTTTTCATATATAACCTGACACCGGTAGTGACATAATCCCGTCTAAGGTCATTTGTATCAGAATGAAGGCATCTATCCTACTAATGTAGACTGTCAAGCTGAACAAACAATCATCATCTCCAAATTGTTCCTCTACTGCACACGGTTCACAATGCTGTTAAATGTGTACATTTGACATTCTCATAGATGCAATAATGGGAGCACATCATAGACCAAAAATCGCCCCAATACAGTAAAACCAAATCCTCTGTTGGCACTACATACTCTTATGATGGCAGGTAACGTTCTCCAGGCGATCGCCAAAATCAAACCCTTGTCACACCTTGACTATGGCAGTTATGACATGGTCGAAACGTTACTTTCAATAAATGAAGTATTTTATGCGATGACGCCGTGCAACACCCAGAAGTATTTTCATCATAATGACACTGGCTGCGGAAGCCTACGTAGTTTGGCCTTACATCGGATTGCTACAGAATATAACATGGTTACATGGTTCATCACTCCAAACACTCATTTCCTGTCATCCATTGTCCCGTAATATCGCTCTTTATACAACATCAAACGTCGCTTAGCACTGACCACGAACATGTGTGACGTATGAGAAACTGCTGGACTATTGTAACCTATTCGTTTTAACTGCGCAGGCGAGACATTGTTCTACCTGGACCGCTTGTAGCGCTTTGGAACTCACCAGCGATTCGTTCCACAGATTTAATGTGATTTTTTACAACCACCATTCACAGTGCTCCCCACGGCCCCTATACTTCTTCACGTGACTCTTATTGACTTAACTTTGGTGGTTTCTTCGGTTTCCATTTTACAGGCACGTGAAAAACAGTAGACTAGGGCAGCTTTAGAAGGGTTGAAACGTCCCTATGGATCTGTTAGTCAAGTTACTTTCAGTGATTATTCCAAGTTTAGAGTCAAAGAGCCTTCCTGAACGACCAGTTCTGCCGTTACTGCTACTTTACCAACAACACAGTACGCCCCCTTCCTTTTATAAAGGTTGGCCCGCGTCTCGAGATATCTAGTGATGAACTCCACATTAAGTAAGGGTTTCTGGATACTTTTAATCAGGCACTGTACCGGCAAACAAACACGAGATGCTATCCAAAAGTTTACGAAATTTGTACTACCCGCGCTTACAACCGGTAACACGGACAAACTCCGCTAGGAGCAGCGTAATACGTTTTTCTTGTGTCAGTATGCCTAGCGGCTTCGATCTAAGGGGACGTGTCAGTTGTTGGTGGACAGTTTCTCATTGTGGCTTTTGGTTGTGTTTGCGTTTTCACAGTGACCGACCTGAAAGAACGGTGTTGCTGTTGCAAGTTCTGTTTTAAAGTTGATGAAACAGTTGCACAAACGCACAAAATGTCAGTGCAGGCATTCGGAAGTGACGCCTTGGGCCAGATGCAAGCGTGTGAAAGGTTTAAACGTTTTGAACATATCCGTACATCTGTTGATGATTATGAACTTTTGGGAAGGACATGTACTGGCATTACACTAGAAAATGTCGGTGCTGTTCGGAATGCGAATGTGAAAGGTCACAGGCAGACAATCCACAATATCTGTAAAATCGTGAGATTATCGTATGCCACACATCACCGGATTTTGTCAGAAAAATTGAACATGAGAAAGATTACTGCAATGTTCGCTCCACGACTGGTGAGTCATGATGAGAAAAAGCATTACATGAATGTCTGCAGGGATCCGAAAGAAGTGCTTTGAACCGACTCAGATTTTCTGTCTAAGGTCATTACAGGTGACGAAAGTTGTGTTTATGGATGCAATCCTAAAACTAAACAGCAATCGTCGCAGTGAAAGAGGTTATCTTCACCTCAACTAAAGAGAGCCCATCATGTTCAGAGCAAAATCAAATCCTTATCGATCTGTTTCTTCGATACTGATACCACGTATTCGATGCTAAGGATTGATTTAGGTTTAGATCAGCTGGCTGGAGACAGGAATACAACCCTGACCTGTGTTTCGTCTCGTCCAACAACAGAGACCAACCTCTCATGGCCTCGCGTAGAGATCTGCCTGGCTTTTCGCCCAGTCAACACCGTCCAATCATAATAGAGGTAGGAACTCAAATTCCCCTAACTACCTCTATTCCTCGCCCACGATGGAATTTTAAAAAAGCCAATTGGTTCTCCACAGATCTGGACAAATGTTTGCGATGGATACCACCTACTAGCAAAAATTACCAAAGATTTGTTGGTGCCATGATAAGCACGGCCAAGAAGCACATACCAAGAGGGTACCGCAAAGAATACATCCCTGGATGGTCCCAAACCAGCGAAGAACTATACCAGAGCTTCCTTGAAACCGGAGATCAGGAAATAGCGAATGAACTGCTTCACAGCTTGGATGCTGCCAGAAGACAAAAGTGGACGGAAATTGTAGAAAGCCTCAATTTCCAAACATCTAGCAGGCAAGCATGGTCACTGCTGAGAAAACTAGGTAGCAGCCCACCAGCACAACGACAAAAATCAGCTGTAAGACCAAATGCCATAGCTGCACATCTAGTTAACACGTCTAGAACACCAAAGGATAAAACACATACAATCCAAGTCAAGCGAGAACTCAAAACCTTAAAAAATGAAGTCACAGAAACTGAACACTCTCGCCCTTTCTCTAGTGAAGACATAGAAAAAGCTCTGAAAGATGTCAAACCAACAAAGGCACCGGGTTTCGACAACGTTCACCCTGAATTCATAATAAACTGTGGCAAGTATACAAAAGTATGGCTGGCTCAATTTTTCACAAACATCATGCAAACTGGCAATATCCCACAAGAACTCAAACGATCTAAGGTAATAGCTATTATAAAGCCTGGGAAGCCAACTGACAACCCAAAAAGCTACAGACCAATTGCCCTGCTGTCTGTAATTTACAAATTACTAGAGAGGCTTATATATATCAGAATTAGCCCAGAATTGTTCAGGGCGATCCCAGTTGAACAGGAAGGCTTTCGGCCAGCAAGAAGTTGTACTGACCAGGTGTTGTCACTCACTACTTACATTGAGGATTCCAGAGAAAATTGAAAACATCAGTCGCCTTTATTGGCCTCTCAGCAGCTTACGACACTGTGTGGAGAGAAGGCATCATGTACAAAATTCTTCGAGTAATTCCTTGCAAATATACAGGTATAGCACGCTTAATAGACAGCATGCTCAATAATAGGGTGTTCCAAATAAGTATGGACACTGACTACAGCTCCATCAAAAAACTAAAGAATGGCTTACCACAAGGATCAGTGCTCGCACCACTGCTGTTTAGCCTCTATATTGCAGACCTGCCGGAAACACAATCAAGAAAGTCCGGGTATGCTGACGATTGGGCCCTCGCTACAAGATGTAGCACAATTAAAGCATCTGAGGATATCCTAACGAAAGACCTGAAGATAATGGGTGAATATTTCCTTAAGTGGACACTTCAACCAAATGCTTCCAAAACAGAGGTTAGTTGCTTCCATCTCCACAACAAACTCGCAGGAAAGGAACTCAATATTCGATTTGGAAACACCGTTCTCAGGCATAATAAAACTCCGAAGAAATTGGGCATGACGCTGGACAGAACACTATCTTTTAAATAGCACCTAACAAAGACTGCCGAAAAATTGAAGACAAGAAACAACATTATTCATGGTACTACCTGGGCAGCAACGGCCTCCACTCTCCGCACCATTGTATTCTCGGCTGCCGAATACTGTGCTCCGATTTGGCTAAACAGATCACATGTAGAAAAGGTGGATGTCCAGTTGCATAACACTCTAAGGATGATTTCTGGAGTAATTAAACTCACTCCAACGCAATGGCTCCCAATATTAAGCAACATCCCGCCGCCACACCTGCGACGTACTGACGCCCTTGTACGTGAACACAAAAACATTATGGGAAATCGAAGCCTGCCAATCCACCAAGACATTGAGGCTGCAAACACTAACAGGCTTTGATCTATGAACCCGCCAACAAGAACAGCAAGGAACTGTTTACAAGAAGGTTTCAGTACACAAACGCATGGTCTGAAAAATGGAACGCATGGGAAAATCATAACATGCCTTGCATCACACAAAAACCACCTGATTTTGACCTACCAAGCAAAACGTAGTCCATTCTAAATAGGATTCGAACTCGTCATGGCAGATGTGCTTACTCCCTGTATAAATGGGGTAAAATACTATCCCCTCAGTGTGACTGCGGAGAAAGTCAGACCATCAGCCACATTGTTGAAGAGTGTTCCAGAAGAGCCTGTAATGGGAGCCCTGACAACTTCCTGCATTCAGAGTCGATAGATTATATTAATAGACTTGATGTTTGTTTGTAATCCTTAAACTTCGTTATATTAGTAATGTTTGTTTGCAATTATTAACGTTTGTGGTATTAGTAATTTATCTGTTTCTTTCTTAAGTGTCTGTATCGCCATACGATAAATAAAAATAATTCGATACTGATGGGCTTATCCCCAAGGAGGTCGTACGTCGTGGGCAGACTAGTAGTGGAGAATTCTACCGCAATGTGTTAAGCCGGATAAGTGAGGAAGTGAGAAGGAAACCTACAGAGAAGTGGCGCAGGAACGATTGGGCTCTTCACCACGACAAGCAGAGGTCACATACAGATTTCATCGTGCAGCAGTTTTCGGCGTAAAACAACACTGTTCTTTCTCATCCAACACATTAACCTATTTTGGCTCCGTGCGATTTCTTTCCAATCCCAAGTTGAAAATGAAATTGTAGGACTGAAGATCTGGCACGATAGAGAATATCCAAACAGAATCGCAAGTGGTGCTGAACGCACTGACTTCCAGTTTCGCGGGGATCGATATCTGACCTCTCAGGGGACTACTTTGAAGGTGACCGTGGCGAATACAAATCTTGTATGATGTGTTTGTATTTAGGGTTAGATTTCGTGAACTTTTGGGTAGCACCTCGTAGAAAGCCTTATCTTTTTGAGCTGAGGATTTGAACTTTATGACAATTCCTCGGCATTTCACTGAAGTTGTGAGGGGCCTGTATGTCGTTGGAGACGGATAAGTCAATGTGTATTTGGTGATTCACGTATTCAGTTGCCGCCGGCCGGAGTGGCCGTGCGGTTCTAGGCGCTACAGTCTAGACCCGAGAGACCGCTACGGCCGCAGGTTCGAATCCTGCCTCGGGCATGGATGTGTGTGATATCCTTAGGTTAGTTAGGTGTAATTAGTTCTAGGTTCTAGGCGACTGATGACCTCAGAAGTTAAGTGGCATGGTGCTCAGAGCCATTTGAACCATATTCAGTTGCCCATATTCCTCGAGGGCTGTGATCCCTCCCCCGCGTGAGATTCCCTCTGCGAAGACTGTCCATTCTTTACTGGTAAGGCCGTCCTCTATTTTTCCGTTAGAACCACACATGAAACATAGGGAGATTGATTACGTAACTGTCTCTATGGAGTCATCGCTCCGGAAAAAAAGATACAGTTGGGCTAATAGAAGATATAAGATGGTAGCGATAATGTAGCGAGAGAAAATTTTCGAAGTTTGCTTACTGCAGTCCGAGCGAGCGTCCGCCGGAAAACGAACAAGACGTGCGGAAGGCGGAAGCGGCAGCCCGCGAGCCGTCGCGGCGCCGTGCGTGCGGGCCGGGCCGCGATTCCCGCTGGAAGCGTTGACCCCGCGGCGCGCCGCGCGCCGGCCGGGATCAGCGCCGGGTCACGCCAACAATCCGCGGGGTCAGCCGCCGCCGGCGATCGCATCGCGCGCGCACAATGCGCGCCGCCGAGCCGCCGCTCACACGCAACCGGCGCCAGCCGCCAGCCGCCAGCGCCACCGGCCGCGCACGGCCCACCCCTGCGCCGCCGAGGCTCAGACCCCGCGGTCGCGCTGCGCGGTCACTCCAGCTTCATATACGGGGTGTTCGGAAATCCCCGTTACAAACTTGTAGGACTTGTAGAGGGGAGTGAGTACACAATAACTGTATTTTGAATAGGAACCCGTGTTCTACGACAGCTTCAGTTCGGATGTTTAACTCCTCCTTTTTTTGCTTGAGGAACTGAATTACATGTGACAATTATTAGGTAACAGTTCGGATGGGAACATAACGAAATTTCAGTTTATCAGTTAAGCGCCTTTGTTTATATATACACTTCAGCATTCCAAAACAAAGAGGAACCCAGAATACTGTACGTACAGAACAGTACTGGTGCACTACAACAGCGGCTCGATTTGGCGACCACCAACGTGAGTACAGACCATCCTCCCGGTGTCTCTTCAGTTTCTAGTGTAGCGCGCAGAACTCGTGCCTGAAATCTTTCTGTGTCTCTACAGAGGTCTCGTAAATTAAACTTTGCATACGACCCCCCAAGAAGTAGTCCACAGGAGTTAAATCTGGGGATCGCAATAGCCATGCAGTTGAACAACCTTTGTCTGTCCATCTTTTACCATAACATTCGCTGAGATGTCTCTGAACCCCACGTGAAAAGGTAGGTGGTGCTGAAAACACATTTCCTGATGGACATTCAGCGGCACAGCCTGCGAGAGTGGGTTCAATATGTTTTGTAGAGAGAGCAAGTAAGCAGGACCAGTTAGCCTGAATGGAATCAAACATGGCCCATTCATATGACGTCCAGAATACCTGTCCACGCGTTAATACGGGAACTGCAATCTCTGAACACGCGTGGCACGACGGTTTTCGTCTGCCCAGCAATGCCTGTTTCGCAGATTCAGAACACAGTCCCTGTTGACTTTCAAAATGATGAAGCACATCGATCAGTCGCCCTTTTCCTTCAGGTTATATTAACGTAAATCTAGATTTCGGCTAGTGCCTTGCCATTATCAACTTATCATTTCATAGTTTCAGCATATGTCTTAATACGTCACTTCCCCTGTTGTTCGGGCTTCTGTCACAGCTCAAAAAATGGTTCAAATGGCTCTGAGCACTATGGGACTCAACATCTTAGGTCATAAGTCCCCTAGAACTTAGAACTACTTAAACCTAACTAACCTAAGGACATCACACACACCCATGCCCGAGGCAGGATTCGAACCTGCGACCGTAGCAGTCCCGCGGTTCCGGACTGCAGCGCCAGAACCGCTAGACCACCGCGGCCGGCGTCACAGCTCATCCAAGACGTGATTAGTCTTGAATGTTACTGTGACAAAAGCCCGAACAACAGAAGACTTACGCACAAGGACACGTATTGAAACTATGAAATACTGCACTGATAACGACTAGGCAGTAGGCCATGCGTTGTGGAAAATCGGTTGGATACATAGCGCGTACTCTTTGTAACTGATGCGGATGTAATTCTTGCTCATGCACATCGACCCGGCCGATACTGTGACTAAAACCCGCTGCACGCGCTAATTGTTCGAGTACTCCTTGACAGGTTCTCTTCAACGCGATGTAGTACATCTTCTTCAAAATCAAGCGCTATTGTGGAGCACGACAGTCCTGCGTCCTCGTCGCGAAGGTACCTGTCTCTCGGTGCCGCTGCATAACTTAGGCAAAAAGTTTATGCGTGATACAGCAGACTAATAGCTCTTACGTTACTTCGAGGAGCATACCTGTGCGTTCCCAAAACATGTACCGATCCATGTTTACTGAATTTGAGACGCACAGGCATTGAATAGGTTTCGCAGCAAGCCAGACCTTAACTGACATCAGGTGACCATCTGACGTAGTACACGTCATCCTGTATACCCTATTGCTTACTAGGACAAACAATTCTGAGACTTCTCTCTTTCAAATGGTTCAAATGGCTCTGAGCACTATGGGACTTAACATCTGTGGTCATCAGTCCCCTAGAACTTAGAACTACTTAAACCTAACTAACCTAAGGACATCACTCACATCCATGCCCGAGGCAGGATTCGAACCTGCGACCGCAGCGGTCACGCGGTTCCAGACTGAAGCGCCTAGAACCACACGGCCACACCGGCCGGCCTTCTCTCTTTCCCCCAGGGGTTATCAACGCGTTACAAATTCGAACTACACATGGCTCTCTGTTCAAAATATTATACTCATTCGCCTCTACAAGTCTTTTAAGTTTGTAACGGGAATTTCAGAACATTTTGTATAGCTTTTATGCTATTTCTTCTCACAAAAGCTTTCTTTTATTAGATTTGGCATGTCGGCGATTCTGTGCACGTGCCAGATACCACAAAAAGAAATAAGAGTTGCTCAAAGCTGAATCATTTTATAGAAATCCCTTCAGTTGCCATGTAGAAGAAAATGCAACACCCTGAAGGACTGTTTTCAATGCCACCATGGTATCAAAGTACATACTGAGGAGCTCAACTGTTAGTGATTGATCTGTCACGGTCATCAACGGTAAAGTGGTACTCAGGAGGCCCGCCAGTGCGCCCTCTGGTTTCAGTTTACAAGCAGCAATTGTGCTGAGTTTAGAGGCGAAGAGTGTTTGCAAGATTCCTCCTGTGGTGCAGCGCACGAATACGTACTCGAGTTGAATAGGGTCGGAAAGGTAGACGGGCATGTCGAACGGTTACTGCGTGTGCAGGTCACATTGTATTGGTGGTGTCTAATTGCTTTCTGCAGTAGCCTGTGTAATATCCCCACACGCGAAGACAAAATTCAGGTCGTCCCCGTAGTATAGAAAGACGTCAAGATCTATGCGGTAGCCGACCAAAGATTACCCAGGGAGGAAATTGGAGAACACGTTGTACCTGCTGTGTCACCTAAGACTACATTATATTCTATCTGGCCACGCTACTACTGACACCAATGACACCGTCAAGCATAGCTGCTCTGGCGTCGTGACAGAGTCGACTGGAGAGTGGAATGGCGCTCTGTTGCCTGCAGTCATGAGAATGGGTTCGATCGCTATGTGAATTATGGACATAAATGTGTACAACGTGGATATGGAAGGGGTGTATTCCGGAATGTATTCGCCCTTGACATACAGGTCCAAACGCAGGCTTCATGGTGTGAGATGGGTCATCAGTTATACCTAGTGCTCACATTTGGTGTTTTTGACGGACAAGTATCCAGTG
Source organism: Schistocerca cancellata (assembly GCF_023864275.1). Taxonomy (NCBI): domain Eukaryota; kingdom Metazoa; phylum Arthropoda; class Insecta; order Orthoptera; family Acrididae; genus Schistocerca; species Schistocerca cancellata. Next base: position 487,882,365 of record NC_064628.1, read on the forward strand.
CCCGCTACAATGCACTGGCTGTCGTGGTGTACAACACCTGCCCTGGCCAGCAGGACCGTCAGATCTCTCGCCAATTGAACAGGTATTGGCCAAGGTGAAGCGGGAATTTCTCTCTCTCCAGAACTTGCAAGAAACATTGGCGAATCGCAACAATGGTTGCAAGATGCTTGGTACACTCTATCGCAGGATGCCATCAGGCACCTTTATGATCTTTTGCATGTATGTGCCTTTGTTCCTGTAGGTCGTTGCTACATGGTGTATTGGTGCGACTGTTTAGGCATCGTTCACTGTGACAAGTGTGTTTCATTTGATTTGAATTTGTTTTGATATGTTCCTACAACGATGGACTACCCGTCACATCAGAGTGTATACCGGAAAGACGAGACACTTAGCCCGCCGCCCATGAATACTGTCGTATCAAAAGCATCAGGACACGCCTATGTAAGGCGGAACAGACCATTGGATTTCACGAGAAGAGGACAGGCCATTATAAAAAAGACGGGGAAGCAATAACTGAAGATTGAGTCGGTCACGAAAGCTCAGTGTCTTCAGATAGTCATTGGGTGTCACCTAAGTAACAGACGCGCCAGGGAGCTTTCAAACGTACTAAAGCTGCCGAAGTCGAGTGTTGCTGACGCGATTCTCAAGTGGAAACGAAAAGGAGGAACCGCAACTAAACCAAGACCAAGTAGGCCCATGTACTGATGGACAGGGACCGTCGAGAATTGGGGAGGGTGCTTATAAAAAATCGCATGAACTCGGCGGAAAGAGTAACTTGTGAACTCGAAAGAGTTTCTAGCTTTCCAACTAGCCAGCTAGCAAGTGTAAAGACTGCAAAAGATTGATCTGGAGTGATGAATTATGCTGTCCTCTGTGGGAATCCGATGGAAGGGTTTGGCATGACCGAATGTCTGGAGAGCCTTACCCGCCATCACGTGTGGCGCTTACAGTGAATTACGGAGGAGACGTTGTTACGGTAAGGCGGCGTTTTTGTAGTCAGGGTGCGATCCCCTCACTGCACTTCAGAAAACCCAAAAATGAGGAAAGATCTGGACATTTTTACAGCATCGTGTTCTGCGTACTGCAGAGGAACAGTTCGGAGACTATGACTGTATCAGCTTGAGAATGCCCCTGTCACAAAGCAGCATCTGAGAGACAATCGTTTGTGGATTGCAACTTTCCTGATGCGGACCGACCTGCCAAGAGTCCCAACCTGAACCCATTGGAAAACTTTTGGGATAAGTTAGAATGTTGACTTCACTTCAGACTCCAGCGTCCAACATGTCTACTTTCTCTGATTCCGTGTCTTGACGAGGAGCGGGCCACCTTCCTTCACATCCATTCAGACATCTACTTGAAAATATCACCCAGCAGGGCTCAAGCCCTCGTAGTGGCGAAGGTTGCCGATATCACATACAGCTATACAGATACGTTTGATACGTAGTGTACAGCATCTGTCTGGTGACAAAGCGGCAAACAACTGTGCAGTTTGGAGACACCACAAGGCATTGACTCAGCCTCCATTGTGTGACCCAACACGCATCGGGCAGATCGTGGACCCGAAGTCACACTGTCATGTAGGAGTGAAAGCAGATGTCTGCATATACAAAGGCAGAATGACAAATGGATAAGTCCATATCACCCAGGATATTAATACTGTACATAACGCATGAGATACAACTTGCCAAGCGAGCTGACTGCAACCTACAATCAACCGCGCCACCAGGAGCCCGACCGTCACCCAGTGAATGACTTGCAATATAGCGCTACCATTAAAGTCCGGCTGCCACTTCCGGTTGTCTCTTAGAAACCACGCTTAAAACACTGCTAACGCCTCTGAAATTTTTGTTTATTGATAATGGGCATGCTACTATCTTATTTAATAAATAACAGTGGTTTGTAAAATATTTATATCCGTGATCAATAACGCATTTCTTTGTCAAAATAAATATCTATGACAACATAATTGCATTCTTGTGGCTGCTGCTCCTGCTCCATTTATTTTATAAGAAAATTCGAATAAGTACGGGTAAAATTATGAGAGCGTGCTGAAAAGTTAGACTTCAGAGTTTTTTATGTGAAAACTCTTAAAGCTTATAAAATAAGGTAAACGTTATCAACATTCTACTTCGTTATTCTTCATGTTTACACTCCGTGGCTGGAGGGCTGTGGATTGTAGCGTGTAACAGGGCAGTGTGTAATGTAAATGCGTCGGTGAGTGAGAAACAGTGTGCTGTAATCGAGTTCCGAATTCGAAAAGTCCGCCCACACAAGGACAACATTCTCCTTCAGCATGTCAGTGCCAGACCATACACAAGCGCTGCGACATCTGCAACAATCTGACGCCATGGGTTCACTGTCATCGATCATCTTCCATACAGTTCCCACTTGGCTCCATCTGATTTGCGTATTCTCGAAACTCAATGAAAACCTCCGTGGATTTTACTCTGAAAGTGATGAAGCGGTGCAAGCAGAGAAGAGTTTGTGGCTACGTCAACAAAGTCAAACATTTTACAATTACGGTATCAACTACCTGTTCTCTCGTTGAGAGAAATGTGTTCATCGTCAGAGTGACTATGTTGAGAAATATAGACGTGGACGTGAAGAATATATTTGTAGAACGCAAATACATTTTGTTTCATTCAGCAAGGCTTATGAATTTTCAGATAAAAAAATCGAAGGCGTTACTTATCAGCACGCTCTCGTATCATAATTATTGTGGATGGGGCTCATGCTAGTTAAGATTGAGGCAAAAAAGTAAGTGACTTATTAATTTAGTCCCAAAATTTTGTGCAATAATTTCGACTGTATGTCATATCTACGACATCCTCTCCATGTTGAAAGTACTAAAATGGAAAGTCACTTGTGTCACTTGTGAAGATTAACAAATAATGAACATAAAGCACTTTCGAAGTTTGGATGGATGGTGTTCTACTGCCAAGGTTGTGTGAAAGCTGTTAGTGTTTTCCTTCATACGATTTATTTTGTTGTATAGGCAAGAAAAAATTTACAGGAATGCGTAATCAATAACTGCTCAAATTCAGTTAACAGATTGAGTTGATGATCACACGAGCTCTTGGCGTCAGCAAATCTCTGAATAATACCAAATAGACCTCCCTACATGCAACAGCGTTGCTGAACTAATTACCAGACTAAGCAAAGTGCATAGCTGCTCGTATCTGCAGGCAGGATAGATTGTTACGGAACGCAATCCACATGCCATGAAGTGACATGAATATGAAAAGAAATCAAAATAAAATGAAATCAAATAACTTAGCAAGCTCACTACCGCTCGACTACGAATGTCTAAAGCTCCATTTGCCACTGTCAAAGTATTTGAGCTAGGTGCGTGCATATTATTCTTGTGAAACACCACTTTAAGCTAACCGCATGCTGCGTTATGAATCGAACACATACAATAACTCGTAACCTAGTGCCTGAGTGTGTGTGTGTGTGGGGGGGGGGGGGGGGGCTCTATTCAGCTCTTTTTTCTCCACAGGCAGATGACCTCAGAGTTTCAAATGGTTGAAATGGCTCTGAGCACTATGCGACTTCTGAGGTCATTAGTCGCCTAGAACTTAGAACTAATTAAACCTAACTAACCTAAGGACATCACACACATCCATGTCCGAGGCAGGATTCGAACCTGCGACCGTAGCGGTCACGCGGTTCCAGACTGAAGCGCCTAGAACCGCACAGCCACACCGGCCGGCTTGACCTCAGAGGTCATCTCACACTAACACAGTATTTGACAACCTCCACATCTACTTTGAGCACTACAAAGACGTCTTCCATGCTGTGATGGTCGATCTCATCAGGCAGAGGGGTGAATAAGTAATCACTGACACACCTTAAAAACCATCCACAGGCTGGCCAGCACACCAGACCTCGACGCTAATCCGCTGGGAGGATTCGTACCAGGGCCCGGCACGCCTTCCCGCTCGGGAAGCAGCGCGTTAGACCGCGTGGCTAGCTGGGGGGGGGGGGGGTGTTACTCATATGTTTACATGCAGAGTACGGCGAAAACAACGTTCGACTGCGCGATAAACAAGTTGATGAAATGTTGTGGAGTGGACTGCTACCTTTGAAACTGATATGTACTTGGACACTGAAGAAACAGATAACATCAGTGTTGTAAGAAGTGTTAGACTATTACTGGCCACGCTTTCGAATACTCATGCTGGGAAATTAAAGCAATGTTGGCGTATTTAGGGAAAGAACTACAGTTTATGGAACAGAGGGATGTTAAAGTCGAAAGTAGTGTGGACTGAACAAAAACACTGAAGAAACTAAAATAATAAGAACACCCATAACGAAGTTTTTGTTGATGTATCATTTGAAAGAAAGCCTTTGGAATAAGTCAAAGTTTTTAGATGTTTATAAAGCTTGGTGAAAGATTGCAGAGGCTGTGTAATGGAAATACCAAGTAGTATAACTGCAACTGAAAAATCTTTTAGAAAAGTGTTAAATTTAGGTAAATAAAAAATTCCACTACAACTAAGATAACATTCGCAAAGTATTTTATCTGTTTTAGAATGGAGTATTACATGGCATTGAACCATGATAATAAAAAATAAGTTAGAAATACCAAAGGTACCGAAAGGACATCTTCTACTGTTGATGTGACTCTTTTCCCAAAAAGTACGGGGCCACACCTTTACTGTCTGAGTGGCTTGGCGGTGATAGATCTAAGGGCTGTAAACAGAGTCTGGAGGAACCAGGAAGAATTCAGGGTAATACAATCGATTCCCTAATCAAGAAGTCTAAGGTGCTGTCTCGCAATGAAGCTGAATATGTGCCAGTGGTACACAATTCACATGTTAGCTGACTGCTGTGCCCGGTGTCAGGTGAAGCAAGTAAAACACGTCAGGCATCATTTAATTTTTGGCAGTGCTAACGTACGACGAAGAACCGTACCTATTAGGTAAAAGAAGGATCACGATGTGAGTTCAGCGACGAGAAGAATATACCTGAAGGTCACAATCGGCTAGAAAACCCAATCCACCGAGATGGAAACTGAAGCTGCATGTGTGATTGTTTAGAGAGGATTTAGAGTCAGGGATGTGCAGAAACATATAATCGGACTTTTCTATCAACCCCCGAAAATTATCCTAGATGTAAAATAAAGCTAATCTTCGACTCGCTGGTACATCTGTTCCCCAAACAAATGATTAGTTGCAGGAGGCCTTAACCAACCATGAATGATTACAGTTTTCTTAGCAGTGGGCGTAACAAGACCTACTGCAAGATAATATCGCATGCTTCTCTCAGATCTGCTTAGAATAAATTGTTGACAACCCACTCACGTTGGAAACAGATCTGATGATCCCTTTTAGGAGATCCACTCTGAAACATAAATCACTGGCCACGAGCCAGTTTTAGCAAAAGTGATTTCCAAAATTCAAGGGTGACTAAAGTAAATAGAATGATTTACACTTTCAGTAAATTAGAGAAATAGGCAGTAGTATTATTTCTGATGAAGGACCTCAAAACGTTTAGCTCTGGCAGTGAGGGTGTGGAGAAAATGTGGTTCAGTTTTAGAAGAATAGTTGACAAAACATTGGGTAGATATTTACCTAGGAAAATATTTTATGATGGGGAAGACCTACATAGTATAGAGCTCCGTAGTTATGATCTCCGTAGAGAAACTTGTAAAGAAACAGCAACTATAGTACAGTAGGAGGAAAACGAAGCCAAGGAATATAGATTGAGATATGCGCTAAACGATACGCATTTGGCTGTTAAAAGGACAAAACGTGAATCCCTCAGCGACTAATGTAGCAGAATCTGACCAAAAGATCATTCATAAAATCCAAAGAAATTCTGGCTATTCGTCAAGACTTTTAGAGGTACTAAAGTGACTGTCCGTCCACTCACGGTTGTCACAGGAATTGAAATTAAGAGTGGGAAAGCAAAAGCAGAAAAACTTGAATCCCCTTCCAGGACTACTGCCCCAGTTTCAGTGCAGAATTTGCGGCTAATATAGAGAACATCCTTCAAACAAAAAACATTGTCCAACATTTCGAGGAAAACTCCTGTCACATGCAAGAAAGGTAGCAAAAGTACTTCACAGAAATGCCATCAGATATCTTTGAGATCAATATATTGTAAAACTTTATAACATTTTCTGAGTCTTAAGGTATCTCGAACACAATTACCTCATCTATGCTAACCAGCATTCCAAAACGTTGGTAATTTGCAGTCCAATGCCCGCTTTCGACAACCTGAAAGCCATGTATGAAGACAATAAGATGTAAAACTTTCTGGCAGATTAAAACTCCGGTGTAGAGTGAAAATTTCATTCTAGAAACAACCCTCAGGCTGTGGCTAAGCCGTGTCTCCGCAATATCCTTTCTTTCATGAGTGCTAGTTCTGCAAGGTTCGCAGGAGAGCTTCTATAAAGACGTCAATTATCCTGCGAAGGCCTGTTTCCAAGGATTCAAGAGCCAACTGATATGCGTTAAGAAACGAGGAGCCGGTAGTGGTAAGGTGATAGGCCACAAAAAAACGTAACGCATCATATAGAAAAGACAAATACACTCCTGGAAATTGAAATAAGAACACCGTGAATTCATTGTCCCAGTAAGGGGAAACTTTATTGACACATTCCTGGGGTCAGATACATCACATGATCACACTGACAGAACCACAGGCACATAGACACAGGCAACAGAGCATGCACAATGTCGGCACTAGTACAGTGTATATCCACCTTTCGCAGCAATGCAGGCTGCTATTCTCCCATGGAGACGATCGTAGAGATGCTGGATGTAGTCCTGTGGAACGGCTTGCCATGCCATTTCCAACTGGCGCCTCAGTTGGACCAGCGTTCGTGCTGGACGTGCAGACCGCGTGAGACGACGCTTCATCCAGTCCCAAACATGCTCAATGGGGGACAGATCCGGAGATCTTGCTGGCCAGAGTAGTTGACTTACACCTTCTAGAGCACGTTGGGTGGCACGGGATACATGCGGACGTGCACTGTCCTGTTGGAACAGCAAGTTCCCTTGCCGGTCTAGGAATGGTAGAACGATGGGTTCGATGACGGTTTGGATGTACCGTGCACTATTCAGTGTCCCCTCGACGATCACCAGTGGTGTACGGCCAGTGTAGGAGATCGCTCCCCACACCATGATGCCGGGTGTTGGCCCTGTGTGCCTCGGTCGTATGCAGTCCTGATTGTGGCGCTCACCTGCGCGGCGCCAAACACGCATACGACCATCATTGGCACCAAGGCAGAAGCGACTCTCATCGCTGAAGACGACACGTCTCCATTCGTCCCTCCATTCACGCCTGTCGCGACACCACTGGAGGCGGGCTGCACGATGATGTTGGGGCGTGAGCGGAAGACGGCCTAACGGTGTGCGGGACCGTAGCCCAGCTTCATGGAGACGGTTGCGAATGGTCCTCGCCGATACCCCAGGAGCAACAGTGTCCCTAATTTGCTGGGAAGTGGCGGTGCGGTCCCCTACGGCACTGCGTAGGATCCTACGGTCTTGGCGTGCATCCGTGCGTCGCTGCGGTCCGATCCCAGGTCGACGGGCACGTGCACCTTCCGCCGACCACTGGCGACAACATCGATGTACTGTGGAGACCTCACGCCCCACGTGTTGAGCAATTCGGCGGTACGTCCACCCGGCCTCCCGCATGCCCACTATACGCCCTCGCTCAAAGTCCGTCAACTGCACATACGGTTCACGTCCACGCTGTCGCGGCATGCTAGCAGTGTTAAAGACTGCGATGGAGCTCCGTATGCCACGGCAAACTGGCTGACACTGACGGCGGCGGTGCACAAATGCTGCGCAGCTAGCGCCATTCGACGGCCAACACCGCGGTTCCTGGTGTGTCCGCTGTGCCGTGCGTGTGATCATTGCTTGTACAGCCCTCTCGCAGTGTCCGGAGCAAGTATGGTGCGTCTGACACACCGGTGTCAATGTGTTCTTTTTTCCATTTCCAGGAGTGTATATTAAAAAAGATCCCCAAACCATAATTGTGAAATTCTTTAATCGTCTGAATTTCAACAAACACTAGTAAAAGGGAGAAGATTACCAATAAGCCGTTAATATTTCAAATGTGATCTTTCAGTTACATTACGTGGACGTGCTGTCTCAAATAAATTCAGTGAATCACAGTATGAATTCAGGTATTACTAAAACAGACATAAAAACATTTCAGTTAGGACATGTTGCAAAGAAAAAAAGGCATCATTAAACATTCAGTTAAGGCATCACTCAACACCTGTAAGCATAGCACATCAGAACAACCAATGGACAGAAGCTAAATCTAGCACAGAAATGGTATTTGAATACCCACAATTAGGTAACAGCTGTCTTATCAAAACAGCCCTACATTGTTTTTAACTCGACTCCAAATCTCTCACTATAGTTCTGTAAAGGTATGTATAAATAAAATTTAAACAGTAGCTTCAAATAAAACAAATAAAACAAGTAATAAAGTTGAACTTACATTAATCCTGCGTACAAATTAAATTACATAAAACCAGCACAAATAGTATTCACAAATCTATAAACAATCTGAAATCCACCAGTCAGAAATAACTGTGGTATAAACAGATAGAAGACTTTTAACAAAGAATGCTTGCCAAGTTGGAACGAATAAACTCTTCATATTAATTCGGGCTTAATCCCAACCTAAAACGTATAGTACAGAAGAATCCTGTGACACAATGGACAAAAGGCAATCCTTATAAGTGGTAGAACGAGAAGGAACCTCTGCCATGCACTTCACATTTTGCAGATTATAGACGTAGTAGAATAATTTTACATTTTTCTTTCTGCGCTCGTTTGCGTGTTGTTTCCGTGTATTGTTCTTTCTCTGGGTGCAATTCGTCTCCAATTTCTTCCTTTTCGATTTGCCTATTTTCTATTTCACCTCCTCCAAGTTATCCGCTCCACACGTAGAACATCAGATTCTTATGTCGAGGCCAATATTTGGTGCTACAACGAGCCATGTACGCTGGAGCAGTTACGCTACTCTCAAGGAAGATTAGTTATGTCTTTCATATGTTTGTAAGGTTTGTGCTGAAATCACGTTTTGTTTCTCTTGACGATTCATTTCAAATCCTTCCCCTTCTTCTGTCATCACTCCTCACCTCGCTCGTTGTTTCAGATGCAAAATCAGCTGTCACGTTATGTGGGAATGAATCGGTTTTTGAAGTACCCGTCCAACTTCTAAATCGGTATTAATATCGAATGCGAATAAGAAAAGCATTACAGCAAGCCGAAATACATGTTTAAGTTGAAGATCCACTTAATGGATCCAAAGCTGTTCGCGTTAAAGGAGACGTCGAACATTACAAGTAAAGCACCCTTTTGTAATATCCCAGAATACGTAATAATTAAATTACCTGAACGCTTGCTCACACAGGGAATCTTCATCCGACAACAACCAGAAGGTGTCAACAGAGTCATACCCTTACTTGTGGCAACAACCACTAGATGGAACTGCATTCGGTATAGACTGTGGCAGCCTTGTCCATGAATCAGTAGTGGTACAAGGAACAGATCATCCATGGCTGTTGTTCATTTGCAAGCGCGTCTGTGCGGATGTAACGAAAATTCTGCACCACTTCGAAGAAAAAGCGCGTTCTCTGATGAAATGTTTATCGTTTCCGTGAAATTTACTGATGCTCTCAGTGTTTTATCCTGAGTCCCTCACGACGATTTGCAGATTCTGTTGCCAAATTTACTCGCAAAAATAACTGGAATATTATCCTCAACTAGTTTGCGTGAACACGACACTGTCTTAAGCACCCTTTACGTCGCTAAACTGGCAATGATATATTAACTTCGAGTGCAGGTAGGCAATATATTGGTTACTAATTTCATTAGTGTTCCATTTCTGGGGCACGACTTTCCATCAATAAAGCTCTGTGGAGTTCTGCTACGGTAAAGCACTCGTTCGGAAAAAGATGGTTCTCTTGGAATAACAACAAGTTGGAAATTGAACCTTTCAGAAACCTTTAAGAATGTATTAATTTCAATCGTCGGAAGTACTGGTGTACCGTCACTATTGCAGGTTTTACGTATTCGCTTAATGGTTAAACTAAAATGTTTTTGTTAAGTAGTTGCAAGTTTATCCATGCGGATGTCTTCTTTTTTCTGAACAATCTTCTCGTTTTCGTCCTCAACCTATACAACACGTCACAGTCCGGTTGCAAAGCATGACGTCTCTGTATTATTTTAGGACAATGCTGGATTTCACTAGTACCTTATTGTACTCGTCACCTCACCACTCAGATAGTAATTAAAGACATGCACGGAAATTGGGCTAATCCACAATATTTAGAAACAGAGAAAAATGGAGTTGTGTAAATGAGGCTGGAAAAAGTGTATCAGACTATTTTAATCTTATTTTCTAACGGAACTCCATAAAGTATGGACCAGTTATTGCTTCTGATCTGATTACGATGGAAAGTAACACGAAAAATAATAATTAATATAGAAGAACAATAATATGTGAAGATTTGTTTTGTACGTTATTAAACATCCACAATCATTAACTGCAGTAAAAAGTACTGTACAAGGGAAAATTGGTGATAACACATCACATATGGCTCAAGTAGATGGAGCCGATGGCCACTATCATAGTCTGATGACGAAAATCAATACTTCCGTTGATGAAAGCAATGACCATAACAGAATTATAAGCTTTTGAATATTCCGAGCCCGTTTTCAGATTTTCATAGGCTTTACTAGCCCATTTAATATGGAAGCTTAGTTTTGTTTCTAGTTCTTTCTTTTTCTGGCCATTTTTCTCACATGAAATTTGCGTTTTAGGGTGACAACAAACTCGTCACATGCCACAACGTGAGTTTGCAAAACCAATATCGAAAAACTGATGAAATATTTTATAATACATGCAAGGCTAAGACGTCCCTTGTTGCTGCCGTTGCACTTACATTGTGCTAATGTTTGGATCTGCACATAGATACGTCATGCTGGGATTCGTTTTCGTGGAGTAGTGACTTGACTGTGTAGGAAAACTATTTCCTTGTACATGAGTCCATGCAAATTCCTGGTTCTCCTTGCTACATTTATTTGGGTGATTGTCAGTCCCCCCGCTTATCAACCTCAAGTAAAATATTTAACTTTTAATGTCATGTTACACATGAATCTATCATTGTAAATGAACGTCTAGTGTTTTGCTGACAAATGAAACACAGAAACTAACTCAAGGAGTTCCAGATGTTTTGTTTCGTGGATTCACGCGGAATAGGCGTCCATTGCTTATACCAAAGGTAGCTAGACAAGCTTTCTTACAAATCTGAACGTCTACTTCATCTGCAGTAACCTTATAGAAGTTAGCTGTCTGCCGCCAACTCCTCGCTGGATCATCAATATATCTCCCCTTGACAGGATTCAGATTCATACAACCAAACATATAAGAATTTTGAAGACCATTGCTACTTAGATTTCGGAAATCAGGAAAAAATTTCTCCCGTGCAACTGGAGATGCAATTTCGAAACATTTTCTCGCCTAGCCTCAATCAGAACCTTCTGATTTTTCCTTTTTCACTACGCCCTTATAATTAATGCACCTTTACCACTGTTTCGCTTCTTCTTCTCATCTTCTTTGCGTCAGTTCTGTGGCTTATCTTTCCTCTTTCGATAATTTCCATTGATTTGTCACACTTTCGTCAACGTTTTCCATTTCTGCATCCGCCATGTCCACTATTTGTATTCTGTACTGAAAGTGCCAACTGAACACTTCGAACAATTTAAACCTAAACTAGGTTCATAAACTGATTAATATTACATATTACACAAGCATTATATTTCGTGTTTACACATTTATTAAATCCGCTCTATCTCAGCCCCAAACCTTTTCAGCCGGCGGGAGTGGCTGAGCGGTTCTAGGCGCTACAGTCTGGAACCGCGCGACCGCTACGGTCGCAGGTTCGAATCCTGCCTCGGGCATGGGTGTGTGTGATGTCCTTAGGTTAGTTAGGTTTAAGTAGTTCTAAGTTCTAGGGGGCTGATGACCACAGCAGTTAAGTCCCATAGTGCTCAGAGCCATTTGAACCATTTTTGAACCCAAACCTTTTCAAATTACAGTTAATTATCTGTTGTCTGTTTATCATATGGTACAGTATCCGCTATCCTGATGCTCAGTTATTCAGCTTCTTTCCGCTGGAGGGAAGCCGGAGGGGAAGCCGAAGTGCAGCGGAAGGTTAGCCCATTTTTGACATTACAGAAATCATATCCAGAGAAAAGCAAGAAATTCTCTGCGTTGTATCACATCCTAATGTAATATTTAGGGGTGAGATCAATGCCGGTTTTGATAGTTTGTACCCAGTAACAGATGGCAGCACTTATCTCTAAGTTTTTATATTTGAGGGTTAGCCCATTTTTCCGCGCCTGTCTTCAGTTTCATTTACAGAACAAATATGGATTTTTTGGAGTACAGTTGGTTTCTAGTAGTTAAATACATACTATGAAATTCACGCAATCCATTCCACTTTCTCCACATTCTGGAAAAACTCCTCCAAAATTCTTAGTACTGTACAAAAAATTTATACATAAGAAATGAAATGATCGTCTGGTAAGGATGGCCGGCAATCCCGAGCAGGGGAAGTTCGGACGCCGAGTTGGCAACTCTTACAGTTGAAGTCACATTGGACCATTTACGAGTCGAAGAAATGATGATCAGGACAATACGGCACCCAGTGCTCGAGCGCAGAAAATCTCCTACCCGGCCGGGAATCGAACCTAGGTCCACCACGTGGCAGTCAGAAGCGCTGATCTCTCATCTAAGGACTATTTATGCATAGATAGGCAGAAAAAAAACAGTATGGAATATTTATGTATTTGAAGAATTATACTCAGATCATTTACTTCGTTAGTGAATGAAAATGAGTATAGTGTTTCTATTACTGATGAGTCGAATTTTGGATATGGTATGTGAAATTTCTATGGTGTGTTGCTAGGGTCCAAATCGCTGAGGTCATCGATCCCTAGGCCTAGACACTATTTAATCTAACTTAAACTAACTTACGCCAAGGACAACACAAACACACCCATGCCCGATGGAGGACCCGAACTTTCGACGGGAGGAGCTGCGCTAAGCGAGGCAAGGCGCTTCAGAGTTTGATTGTTGATTGTGGATGTACTTCTCTACAACAGGCAGGAGCACTGTGATGCAGAAAACTGAATGTTAATGGTATAGTAATCACAATAAAGAGTGCCCGTATACTTGTTCACAACCACAATGCATGAGTGCTTCCAGTCTGATAAATTTATTACTACACTTCGCAGCAACTGTGATGCAGGAACTGGAGAGATCTTCAAAAATGGTTCAAATGGCTCTGAGCAGTATGGGACTCAACATCTTAGGTCATAAGTCCCCTAGAACTTAGAACTACTTAAACCTAACTAACCTAAGGACATCACACACACCCATGCCCGAGGCAGGATTCGAACCTGCGACCGTAGCAGTCCCGCTGTTCCGGACTGCAGCGCCAGAACCGCTAGACCACCGCGGCCGGCTGGAGAGATCTCGTTGCCTCTATTGGCTAACAGCTACCAGCCGTGAAACAGCTAACTGGGGGGCCGGAATAATTGTTAAAGCACTGTGTCAGCGGTTATCAAATATTCTAGAGGTCTCTGGACTGTTCATAAGGAAACATTTCTGCTTTTGACAGAAAACTAATGTTTCCTCACAGTTGCGTTGGTGCAATATGCGTTTAAACCGAACCTCTAAATTCAAAGAAACTGACAAGGAATGGGAAGTTTTCCCGTGTCATACCTCAGATCACTCTGTCCTGAAAGTGAAGGTGCTTAAAACTGTAACAAATGGGCCTCGAGAACAGTATGCCAGTATATAGCAGGGAAATGTGGCGAAGAGTGTGTAAACAATGCCACTGCAAAAATCGAACAATTTACCCAGAAGTTATTATTGCTGTATGGTCAGCATACACAAGTTAATTTGGGAGACACGTTTATAAGCTTTTTTTCATTTACTTCACATATCAATTCCGTATACGTAATTGTAAGTGCTTCCTGCACAGTAGAAATAAACTTCATACGTAAAATTACCACAATAATCTGTGTTTACGCGGTAAAATCGGCGCCTAAGAAGCCAAAGGCGATATTATGCTATAGCTGACAGTGGAACGAATCGACATCGTTTAGAGTGCTAGGGCTCAAGAAAATCCGGCTAGCCGCTCCTGGCTTCCGCTAGACTGCAACTAATCTCTCATGAGTTCGACAGTTCACCAAGGAAAACAACAGTATTTTCATTTTAGCGACATCACACTGTTCAGCGTTCATAACACTGTAGCGATGACTACATCTGTTGAGTGACGGCAGAACTATTTATGATGTTGCCTGTTTCATTGGGAGAACGGGGAGCCAAATTATTACAAATATGTGATGTGGTATAGTATATTGTTTCGCATCTTCCGATACTAACATTCCAGTGAGGTGACAGAAATAAGGGGACGTGATATGCACATACAGTATACAGATGGCGGTATTGTCGCGTGCACAAGGTATGAAAGGGCAGTGCATTGGTGGAGCTGTCATTTGTGTTCAGGTGACTCGTCTGAAAAGATTTTCGACTTGGTTTTGCTCACACGACGAGAATTAACAGACTTTGAACGCAGGATGGTCGTTGCAGGTAGGCGCATGGGACATTCCTTTTCGGAATTCGTTAGTGAATTCGATATTCGAAATCCGCAGCGTCAACAGCGTGCCGAGAATACAAAATTTCCAACACTACTTCCCACCACGGACAACACTGTATCGGACGGTCTTCACTTAACGATCGAGATCAGTGGCGTTTGAGTAGAGTTGTCAGTGCTGACAGATAAGCAACACTGCGTGAAATAACCGCAGATAACAGTGTGGGACGACGTACGACGAACGTATCCGTTAGGACAGTGAGGCGAAATTTGGCGTTAATCGGCTATGGCGGCAGGCGACCGACGTGTGCCTTTGCTAACAGCACGAGACCGCCAGCAGCGCCTCTCCTGGGCTAGCAAATACGTCGGTTGGATCCTAGGCGACAGGAAAACCTTGGCCTGGTCAGATGAGTCCGGATTTCAGTTGGTAAGAGCTAATGGTAGAGTTTGAATGTGGCGCAGACTCTACGAAGCCATAGGGCAAGTTGTCAACAAGACACTGTGCAAGCTGGTGGTGACTCCACAATGGTCAGGCTGCATTTATATGAAATGGACTGTGTCCTCTGGTTCAACTGAATCGATAAATAATTAGAAATGGTGTTGCTCGGATACCTGGAGACCATTTGGAGACATTCATGGACTCATGTTCCGAAACAACAATGGACAACACTCTATATTGCATGGGCCAGAGCTGATCGCGATTGGTTTGAAAAACGTTATGGACAGTTCGAGAGAATGATTTGGAACCCAGATCGCCCGACATGAATCTCATTGAACATTTATTGGGCATAATAAAGAGGTCAGTTCGTGCACAAAATCCTGCACCGGCTACACTTTCACAGTTATGGATGACTATTTCTGTAGAGGACTTACAACGATTTGTTGAATCCATACCACATGGAGTTGTTGCAGTACGCCAGGCAAAAGGAGGTCCGGCATGATATTAGGAGGTATCTCATTAATTTTGTCACCTCAGAACATAAATGTTGGCAAACACTGTATTCAAGCTATTACACCTTTACGATACGTAATTTTTTAAAAAGACGTTATGTGTGATATCTGGACGATTAAAAGTTCTGTTATTTGATCCACAGTTGATCATAGAACACTTTGCAGAAGTTCTTTAGACTTTTGGATGTGATAATCACATGGGGTTTCGAATTGCATAGTAAACAATACGTTCCCAGATGAGCTGATTCTTATGTCAAAGACATGGGAAATAAAACAGTGTCTAGTACCAAGTGTGCTGTTCAAATCTTCGGATTGATTACAGCCTTACTTACATTGTTTAGATTCCTGAGGAGTCAGAGGCAGCTACAAAGTACGAGAGCAAACTTGACCAGACTAACTGACACAAGGCGAGCTATTTCGCTGGACATCCAACCTAAAACACGAAATCTTGCTACGTCCACTGCGGAACTGATCACTGAGATAGCAACATAGCGCACCACGAGTACTGCGTTATTTTGCGACAGATCGAGTCAAAAATACTCTGTCAGTAGAGTTATTAGAGTAAGGCTGCTATCACCAAGACAATGTCCGTGGTTAAGAAAGTTAGGTTGATAAGAGATTTCTGTTGGCTGTTGCAGACTGATAAGAGGTTTCTGTTGGCTATTGCAGACTGAAACAACGGCAGCTGGCTCACAGTGAACCGCCATACTTCATTACACTAACACCACTTTGTACTATGGGATTACAATTAGACCTACATCGAATTTTCTTATAGGTCGTAACAACGAAGTTAATGATGAAGTATTTTCTCGTATGTAATTCTTCGGCTCATACATAGTCTCTCTTGTTCCCTTTCCCTATTAAAATGTGTCTACCACTTGTTTAGGTCATCGCTCATCTTCCAGTCATTCCAAATAGCTTTCTATTTTGTTGTTAAGTGCTGTATTTCATCTATTGGAGTGTAAGTGTCTTTCCCTACGTATTCATTCCCTACCCGTGTTACAGGGTGTAACCATACACTTTTATCGAGACCTTCATTTAGGCAGCAAATGTGTTTGCTTTTCCCTATTAAGATTAGGTCCTTTTGTTACACCTGTACAATATTGTAGCCACAACCAATGACTGCTGAATTGTTACAGGGTGTCCTTCCTGGTCTTAGTCTTTAGAGTCGTTGTATTTCACCACATATGTAATGTGGTGCCATAGATCGATACCACCCCATCGGCATCTCACAGTTGTCAACGGAAACACGTTTCTGACAGACGCCGATAACGGACGTAGGGAGTCCCGGAGGATCCAATGACGCGCGCCTGCTGCGCCAAGCGTTCAGCGGCCGTCACAGTCGCAGACTTCGACGGTCTTTAGTCGTAGTCAGCATTCGACAGTTCACTCGTGCATCACACTGCTTCTTGTAGTAGCTGGACTTCATTCATGCTTTTTTTGTTAGGTTTCTTCGCAATACTTGCAGAAAACTACAGGTTAGGTAAAACCGCTGTTTACGGTATTTACGTGTTCAGTAATCATTTATACTCCTGTCCAGCATCCCTACGATGACAGCTACTGCACCACTCTGTAACCCTCCTCTCCTTACCGCTGTGTACGAAGTAGCACACAACTTATAGTGAAATCAATACATTTTATCTTACATCTTATACCCTTTGCCACAGCTAGTGAATGACGTCTGTTTCAGTCACCTTTTATGAAATTATCACTTTTAATGATTAGCTTGGTTTTATCTAGTCCAACAGATTGCTCTTCTCCTACTTGCTTATCATGTGGTCATGCTTGGGAAAAGAACTGTATAGGCAACCAACTTTACTGATTTTTATTCCTCATTATTTTCATATCAACATCCTATTCTACCCTTTATTCATAACCTAATCACAGTTAGCTCTGTGATGTATGAATGTATGATTAAATCGGGAATGCATGTGTAACTTTCATAGATGGCTTGTGGAGTGACCAGATAGGAGACAACAGTTTGTATCAGTCATTTTAAAAGTTCGTCAATCACACCAATGGGCAAATTGTGTAATTTTCCACCGAACTCTTATTTCAATTTTGTTCAGTAAACTGGTTGGAGGCTTGAACAACGACCCCTGGCAGTTTTAAAAATTTTATTACTATTTTAATTTTTTTAATTTTATTTATTTATTTATTTTTGCATCCACCCGCCTGAGCAAAGCATTTGGCGCTGAAGGATTGCTTTTCGTGAAGATTTGCCTCCCAACACCTACACTTAGAGATGTTGCACCAGACCAAAGCACCTGGGACGCAGTACATAGTTTTCCGTGGTCAGTCGTGGTCTGATGGAGTGCTGAGCAAAACGTGTTGCTTTCAAATCCACTTGTATAAAATATTTTGGCTGGGATTCTCGTTGGTCGTTTAGTCGTTAGTCTGTGCAGTAATTAAACTCAGTTATCAAGGGAATTATGTAACTAAACTTTGAATGTGCGAATGTAATAGATTTTCAATTCAGTTTTTGGGAAGGCAAATTGGTTTCATTATCCACCCACGTTGCGATCATAACATTGTGCTCTTGAGTATAATGAAAGGTTCCAAGTCAGCTCTGACGGCAACCGTTCGAAATTCTTAGGAGTTGTTGTTAGCATTTTCTTGACGTAGTGAACTTACCTTCTACTAACTTCATTTCACACCTGTAGCGGCTGTTTGAGTTTTAATGTGTTCACAAGAGCATCCGCGTTCTGCCCTTCGGATGACACGTTCCGTCTGCTGCGAGAAGACAACGAAGTGACAAAATTCATGGGATACCTATCAATATCCTTTTGCCCGGCGTTGTGGCATGGCCTCAAAAAGTCGCTGGAAGTCTCCTGCAGAAATATTGAACCACGCTGCTTCTATAGCCGTCGAAAATTGCGAAAGTGTTGCCGGTGCAGGATCTTGTGCAAGTACTGATTTCTCGAATATATCCCCTAAATATTCGATGGAATTCATGTCCGGCGATGTTGATGGTCAGATCATTCGCTCGAATTGTCCACAATGTTCTTCAAACCAATCGCGAACAACTGTGTGATCCATAAAAATTCCGTCGTTGTATGGTAACATGAATGCCATGAAATGGCTTTAAATAGTCTTCAAATAGACGAACATAACCATTTTTCAGTCAGTTATCGTTTCACGTGGACCAGGTGACGCAGATAATCCCATGTATACACAAACCACACCTTTATGGAGCCACCAGCGTTGTTGACAGACTCGTAAGGACTACGCCACACTCTAACCCTACCGTCAGTTCTAGGCAACTGAAATCGGGACTTATCTGACCAGGCCATGGTTTTCCAGTCATCTAGGGTCCAACCGATATGGTTACTAGCCCAGGAGCGGGGCTGCAGGTGATGTTGCGCTGTTAGTAAACGCATTCGCATCGGTCGTCTGCTGCCATAGCCCATTAACGCCAAATTTCGCCACACTGTCCTAACGGATACGTTCGTCGAACGTCCCACATTGATTTCTACGGTTATATCACGCAGCGTTGCTTGTCTGTTGCCACTGACAGCCGGCCGCGGTGGTCTGGCGGTTCTGGCGCCGAATCCTGCCTCGGGCATGGGTGTGTGTGATGTCCTTAGGTTAGTTAGGTTTAAGTAGTTCTAAGTTCTAGGGGACTTATCACCTAAGATGTTGAGTCCCATAGTGCTCAGAGCCATTTTGCCACTGACAACTATGCGAAAACGCCACTGCTGTCGGTCGTTAAATGACGTCCGTCGGCCACTGCCTTGTCCGTGGTGAGAGGTAATGCCCGAAATCTGGTATTCTTGTCACTGTGAATCTAGGAATACTGAATTCGCTGTCGATTTCCGAAATGGAGTTTCCCATGCGTCTAGCTACATCTACCATTCCGTGGTCAAAGTCTGTTAATTCCCGCAGTGTGGCCATAATCATGTCGGAAAACTTCTCACGTGGATAACTTGAGTACAAATGACAGTTCGCCAACGCTCTGCCTTTTTACGCCTTGTGTACGCGCTACTACAGCCATATATATTTTTGTATATCACTATTCCGTGGATTTTTTCTACCTCAGAGTGTTTGTTATGAAAACATACATTAAAATAATGTTTACCTTATTAATGATTGCTAAGATTCGGGAGAGTATACCTCTTGTTAATAACTGTCCTTTGGAGAATAGTTCTTTAGACTTTTCGCTTTTATGTACTCCATGTTGTGATTAATGAGAATAGCTGATATGACTGACAATTTTTTTTTAGTTAATATTGCCATTCGTTTTCTGATGAATCTGACTGATGTCGCTCAGTCAGATTTCGTTGCCCGTTATAGATAAACTGTTGTGCCAAAATCCATAAAATTCTGTTACAAGTTAATGGAATTTTGCACTCACTGAAACGTACCAATAGAGAAGAACTACCTGCTCTTGATACAAAGCACAGTGGCTTTACGAAGTCCATGTTACATGACGAAAGATGTTTCTGGTGTTTAAATACAACCGAAGTTCAGAATTAAACAGCATCAGACGATAGGCAGTATCAGTGCGTAAGATAGATTTAATTGATAGAACAATGGGCATCTTTGGCTACACAGTTAAAGTGCGTAGCCTCTAGTGCTGTCGAGTCATCAATGCAAACTTCTCTTCTTATTAATATACCCACTTTTTTCTAGAATAACTACCACCTGTGGCGGAAGAAGAGCTGTATCATTTGAGAGATACAGAGTGTGCCGGGACTTACCCCAGTTCACTGCTAGTAGCGCCACGTCACCACAACGCGTCTGTGCGTAGCACACAAGTATTGCACCAGAATTAAAGAATGAAATTAAAAGTTAAAGTTGCTTTTCCAAACTTTGTCAGT
Source organism: Schistocerca cancellata (assembly GCF_023864275.1). Lineage (NCBI taxonomy): Eukaryota > Metazoa > Arthropoda > Insecta > Orthoptera > Acrididae > Schistocerca > Schistocerca cancellata. The sequence goes on from NC_064628.1 coordinate 487,902,780, forward strand.
ATAATTAATATATTAATGTTCAAACTGTCAAATCTCAGTTAATCCGATGAATATTTTCCCTAAATACATTGTTTTCAGAAAATATAAGTGGCGCTAAATAATAAAACTAGGAACCCAAAAATTGGTCATAATGCGCAGATGTATGACAAAATAGCTGGTACAAGTCTCAACGCGATTAAAGTAATATTTTGGTCAGAATCCACGTTTTTAAGAAAAATTGAAGGCGATAAATATTAGACGTAGAAATGTAAAAATTTGTATGAAGCTTTAGTTAGGATAAAAATAGTAATTACGTAACCAAATTGAGCTATCAGCAATAGTTTTCGTGTGATTTACTGAAAACTAAATTGGGAACAGAAACGTCGTTTTTATAGTAGATGAAGTATCTGTTATAATAATGCTAGAAAGCTTTGGTTACAGCATGTGATGAAACGTATTAAATAATAGAGCTATAACAAGTTTCAAGGCCTGGATGTAAATAATAACAAATATAAGGTCTCTTAAAGTTTTAGTTCATAGGTTATTTTCTACTGTCCGTTCCGTTCTAAAAATTCTAGACGGCAAAGTTTATATGTAGGCGAGCTAAAACTGTTTCTGTGATTTTATCCAACTTAACTAATACAAAAAATACGAGGATACTAATTGAATCATGACAGTGTTATAAAATCCTATGTGTCCGAGAAAGAGGCTGTTTAGAGGCTGCTGCCGCGGGCATAGAGTGGGTAGCAGCAGACGTTCTCTTGGCCGTCCGCTGCGCCCCTATATACGTGACTACAGCCTGGGTGGCAAGACGTGGCTTCACTTCACACCCAGCCACCGTACGCCGGAGTACGCGATGCCTCGGATGAAGTCACAGCCAGACCGCAACTAAACTCAAGTTTTCGGTACAAATAGGAACTGAAATCGTGAGGAATGTACACCGTCTTGCATCGCTTAGATTTTGCAGAAGTAATTGTTAGTGTTCCGCCCATAATGTTAACAAATCTTTAAGGAAAGCGGTGACAGTTATTTTCCCCTTTTGTGGCGAGTAATTATTTTGATTAGGCGAAGTCAAGACGAAAGACAGTTTAATAGAAACCTACCGTAGAGATTGCCTCTGAACTGCTCAAGTGCTCGTTTAGGATAGAGAGATTTATTATTAGCATTACCATAATTAATATTAAAATGTTGGAGGGCCGGTGTGGCCGAGCGGTTCTAGGCGCCACAGTCTGGAACCGCGCTACCGCTACGGTCGCAGGTTCGAATGCTGCCTTGGGCATGGATGTGTGTGATGTCCTTAGGTTAGTTAGGTTTAAGAAGTTCTGAGTTCTAGGGGACTGATGACCTTAGAAGTTAAGTCCCATAGTGCTCAGAGCCATTTGAACCATTACAATGTTGTGTCCCTGAAACCTTACGAATTATATCTATGAATTACAACTCAAAATCTTATTTGCAATCATTGTCCTGATCCCGCTGAGTAAATAGAGAATAGGAACAATTTTTTTCAGAGGGCTGGACAAGAATGTGGACTTGCAGACTGGGAACTACGCTCAGTCAGCATGTTCTCCATCGCTTTCTGAGCACAAAAATAGTTTCCAGGCTCGTGTAAAAGACAGCGAACAATATTGCAGTTTCCTACTACTTATGATTTATGACAAATTGTTATTATTAACCCCCCCCCCCTCCCGTCCCCACACCCACACCTAAAAGTATAACGATAGAATTTTATCTATCCAAATTACACATCAAACGGTTTGGGACATTGCATTCACTTTGGGACAGGATTAAAATTTAAATAATACAAGAAATACGTAACAGTGACATCGGTGATTTATAATGCTATCTAACACACAATCTGAGACGTTACAACCTGAAGCTATTGGCCGTGAGAGACACACGTGGAGCTAGGAAAATACGAGTACATGTGCAGCCCCACAAAGAAAGAGCTCCAACACTTAACGGCGTTAAGGATAATTGAGCTCAGTCGGCACTGCGCTCGTCCGGCGCGGCGGAGAACTGGAAGCATAAGTTTCGTGGCGCGACAATAGCCGGACTGGGCCGTGGCAGCCATCCATTGTGCGGTCCACTCCAGGGGCATGTTCCTGACCGCCGGCCGCGCCAAGGAAATTAATTCTGAATTTAATTTCCCTCCTCGCGTCGCTGCTTTCATTGTACCAAACGTATTGCCGGTAACGGCGTGCAGATGCAAAGAGTAATACGTTTGCGACGACCGCGACCGCTCTGTAAGTACGAAGCTGTGTTAGCTTTTATTCCCCATTCTCAGCCACCACTTCTCATTCGGAATCGTGGGCCGTATTGTTAAAAGTACAGGAAGAATGTTGCGCCTTACATTTCACTGCATTTACCTATTTGTATGGCAACATTTCAGTAACTTGAGAAAAGTGAAACAGCCAGCACGCGTTCCTGTTAAAAACTCTGCAGGTGCAGTACTTCCGAACAGTACTCAGATTTTATCCTCGTCGTTGCTCTCTTCGTCGTATTGTGTAGACAGAACGATGACAGCAAGGTAAAAAGTTCTTTCTTTGCCACAAAGATGGTGTTAATATGAACGTTTTGATATGTTGCTATGTTGATTTATGATGTGCATTTGTTAAAATAAAGCGTCAGCTTGACGATCAGAGAACTTCTGTTTGACACTTCTTTTTTATGTAGATGTGTTACGCATGTTGCAGTGTCAGCAACTCCTCTGTTTTGGACGCTCCACCGCCAAGAGTTGGTGATAATTTGTGAACAAACTTCTCTTTCAGTTCCAACTGTTAAGAAATTTGCTTCTGAAATCAAACTCTGGTGTACGTCTCCTAAAGATGGACCAAACTAAAGACTTACTTGACAGTCGTAATTGTCGCCACAGACTGGTCAGAAGAAAAAGTGTGCTATGCTCTGTTTAAGAAGAATTAACTATGAGAAAGCATTGTGTTGGATGAATGGCGCATATGTTCAATAATGCCGAAAAGAAAATATGAAAAAGATTTTCTCAGAGAGGTTTACACCATTTTAAAAAGAAAACGCCTGCGTTTGTGAACAGTCTTGGGTCATGGGTCGGTTCTTTTTCAGGATTATAATACATTAGCCCACAAATTTTCTTTGGCGATAGAGGAACTGATTTGAATATATAAAATTTGTTCAAACATCAACGCTTCTCGACAGATTTGCCACAAGCTGATGTACACCATTGTATAGGTATAAAGCAGTTTGTGACTGGGATAGGTCTGAGTTCAGTGATTACCTACTGGTCATTTCAAGAAGTTTTCAGAATCAACCTTAAGGGATAGTGTAAGTGTACGGACAGAAATGACTAAAGAGTAAACTACGCCTGAAAGAGCATTCTGGACCTAAATAAAGTAGTCCTCACGAGGACAAAATCTCAAGGAAATGAATCCACTGTTGCAGGTTTCCGGTCCAAAAAAATGGTTCAAATGGCTCTGAGCACTATGGGACTTAACATCTGTGGTCATCAGTCCCCTAGAACTTATAACTACTTAAACCTGACTAACCTAAGGACATCACACACATCCATGCCCGAGGCAGGATTCGAACCTGCGACCGTAGCGGTCACGCGCTTCTAGACTGAAGTGCCTAGAACCGCACGTCCACACCGGCCGGCTTTTCCGGTCTCATAAATGACCTTAAACGTGGTTTTAGAAATACAGAAGAGGTCGACTATTTACGAAGTATTTTTAGCTAAACTTGGCTGCGAATAATGAAAAGCAATTCTATAGCTGCCATGAAATGAGTATTGTTGGTGTAAAGAGAGAAAAAGAGAATTTAGTAAAATAGTCCCTTTTTAATAGATATTTTGAAGCAAAAGAAACGTTAGCAGTATGATTGCTTATGGAAGAAATATGTGAAGGGGATAGGAAAACGCAACGTATACAATATTTTAGAGTAAGGAGATAAAACGGAATAATTTTTCATGCGACAAAATTGTCACAGGTACATAGTTTCTCTGCTACAGGCACATAAACGTTATGACGCTAGTGATGGGCAGAGATGCTGTTAAAATTGCCGTGTGATGAACATTTTTAGCGATATTGCTGAAAATGTCGTCCGTTTATATTAATGCACAACTGGCACCTACGTGCAAATGTTGTCTAACATGGTCAAAACAATCAGATGTTTCACGAATAAAGCATGCAGCGTCCACGAAACGGGCAACCAACTCTTCCGGAGTGTTTATCCATGTCTCGTCCACCAAATACAGCCCTCGCTCCCCTCATAACAAGAAATCCTTAGGAAACCGTGGTCTAGGAGTAGCCTCTTTGATTACTAATTAAAATGTCCTCGGTCGCGGATTCGAAAACCCCATCGCTTAAACTTTGATTAACAATCGGCACTGGCGGCCGATGGCTTCCGGCATAAGAAGTCACCCTGACTCTGCCAACGGCCTTGTCAAAGAGGGTAGAGGAGAGGACAGAGGTTCAGGACACACCCTTGTCACTGGGGTGGGAAACTGCCCCTAAAGGCGAAGGAAACAGCAATGATCAACGGCATGAGGACGCGAAAGGCAATGGAAACCACTTAATTAAAGTCACATAACGTGTGGTTCCTGATGAGAGGCAGCAGCCTTTTCAGTAGTTGTGGGACAACAGTCTGGATGATTAATTGAACTGGGCCGGCCGGAGTGGCCGAGCGGTTCTAGGCGCTACAGTCTGGAACCGCGCGACCGATGCGGTCGAGGTTCGAATCCTGCCAAATAGTCCCCCCCTTCGGATCTCCGGGCGGGGACTTCTCAGGTTGACGTCGTTATTAGGAGAAACAAAACGCGTTCTACGGATCGGGGCGTGGAATGTGAGACTCCTTAATCGTCCAGGTAGGCTAGAAAACTTAAAATGAGAAATGGATAGGTTAAAGTTAGATATAGAGGGAATTAGTGAAGTTCGCTGGCAGGAGGAACGCGACTTCTGGTTTGAATATAGGGTTACAAATACAAAATGTGACAGGGGTAATGCAGAAGTAGCTTTAATAACGAATAAAAAATAGGAATGCGGATAGGCTACTACGATCGCCACAGTGAACGCATTATTGTAGCCAAGATAGATACGAAGCCCACGCCTACTACAGTAGTACAAGTTTATATGCCAACTAGCTCCGCAGAAGATGAATAGACTGAAGAAATGTATGTGAGGTAAAAGAAATTATTCAGATAGTTAAGGGAAATGAAAATTTTATAGTCATAGGGGACTGGAATTCGAGAGAAGGAAAAGGAAGAGAAGGAAAAGTAGTAGGTGAATATGGACTGGGGATAAGGAATGAAAGAGGGAGCCGCCTGGTAGAATTTTGGACGGAGCATAACTTGTCATAGCTAACAGTTCGTTTAAGATCATGAAAGAAGACTGTACACGTGGAAGGGATCTGGAGACACCGACGGTTTCCGATTGATTACAAAATGGTAAGACTGAGATGTAGGAACCAGGTTTTAAACTGTAAGACACTTCCAGGGCAGATGTAGACTCTGAGCACAATTTATTGTTTATTAACTGTAGAGTAAAACTGAAGGAACTGCAAAAAGATAGGAATTTAAGCAGATGGGACCTGGATAAACTGAAAGAACCAGAGATTGCAGAGAGTTTCATAGGGAGCGTTAGGGAAAGATGAACTAGAACAGAGGAAAGGAACACAATAGAAGAAGAATGGGTAGCTTTGAGAGATGAGATATTGAAGGCAGTTGGTAAAATGACGAGAGCTAGTAGAAGTCCTTGGGCAACCCAAGAGGTATTGAAATTAATTGATGAGAGGAGAAAATATAAAAAAGGAAGTAAATGATGCAGGCGGAAGGGAATGCAAACGTCTCAAAAATAAAATCGGCAGGACGTGCAAAATGGCTAAGTAGAAATGGCTAGAGGAGAAATGTAAGGATGTAGAAGCATATATCACCACAAGCTGAAGATTAAGAGACAGAGAAAGAGTAATACAGTACGTAAAGGGAGACGAAAATCTAATATTCATGGAGGACTGGAATGCAGCTGTAGGGGAAGGAGTAGAAGAAAAGGTTACTGGAGAATTTGGGCATGGGACAAGGAATAAGAGAGGAGAAAGATTAATTGAATTACGTAATAAATTTCAGCTAGTAACAGCCAGTACTCTGTTCAAGACTACAAGAGGAGAAGGTATGCTTGGAAAGGGATGGGTGATACGGCAAGACTTCAGTTAGGTTACGTCATGGTCAGACAGACATTCAGAAATCAGATACTGGACTGTAAGGCGTACCTAGGAGCAGCTAAAGACTCTGATCACAATGTAGTAACGTTTGAAGAGTAGGTTGAAGTTTAAGAGATTAGTCAGGCAGAATCAATAGGCAAGGAAGTGGGAAATAGGAGTACTAAGGAATGACGAGATACATTTGAAGTTCTCTAAGGCTATAGATACGTCAGCTAAGCAGTATAGTTGAAGTGGAATGGAGCTCTCTAAAAATGACAATAACAGAAGGTGGAAGGAAGAACATACGTAAAAAGAAGGTAACTGCAAAGAAACCCTGGGCAACAGAAGAAATGGTTCACTTGATCGACAAAGAAGAAAGTACAAAAATGTTCAGGGAAATTCAGGAATACAGAAATACAGTGGCTATTAAAATGGACGTGTGCAGTTAACATCTTTGCACTTGCTATTGCATTGCAATATGTGGAGTTAACTGTGGTCAGATGCAAAGTTTGATGACCAGCTATTAATGTTGGTGCTCCGCAAAGATATTTATTTTTAACATTGATCGTGGGACTTTGATTATTTTGCTTTTTTTTGCTAAGTTCGGTGCACCTGTACGCTAATGTCAACGTGTTGCATACGAAACAGTCAAAACAACTGTGAATTTTGCCTAAGCAAAGTACAGGTTTAAACCCTTGAAGCACCGAACCCTAGCAGGGAAAAGCTGGCCTGTGACATTTCCGTCACATAACATTTTTTTCTTCTTCTCTCCTCTACCAACTCCACAGACTTTGTATACATGTTTTTTATACCCCGTACACTGTCCTGACTAACCAAATTAGAATCAATAATGCTCCAGGCAGTACGGTAAATGGAACAACTGCGGATCGCGTAACTAGGACGTTGCTGGACTGCAACAAGATATCTACAGAGATTTTGTGTCCTTCGTCCTTAACTTGTCGTTACACCTGATATTAATTCTCGATCAGATAACAGACAGTAGAGTCGGAAAGATGGGCAGTATCCTCCCATTTGATCGCGACCAGCTCATTCTGAGGAGTTTTTCAGCCAGTTAGACTACACGTACCACCGCGTAAAGAGTGAAATAAGAGTTCCTCTATTCAGTGAAAGCCACCACCAACAGAGTCTGTTACGGCAGGCAACATTGTGTTGAACACAGAAACCGCCGTCGAACAGGCAGATTGTAACAGTCAGTAGACGGGAAACAGTGCAGCTAATTATGCTCCAATTCATTTCCAGATTTAAAGTCCTTACTTTTATTCTCTCTATTATTTAATGAGCGTTTTATTAATGTGATTGCGTATTATTATTAATTGATTTTTTATTTATGGTTTGGTTTAGCGATTCCTTTTTACTGTTTGCTCCTTTTATTTGAGTCCTTTTAATTATGTTTGCGGTAGTTATGAAGTCTATATTGGTTATTGTTCTCCGTATGTTAAAGAATACGGTAATACTATATACGCTTCGCAGCAGCAGATATGGTTGAGTCTCCTTGCTAGAACTTCTCCACCTGAAATCGCTATAGATAATTTATCGCTCTACGGAAATCGCTCGGTACAGCCAAGTGCTATGCTGTGTCATGTGTATGGAATGTGGCGTCCAACTTTAGTTCGTCGGAGAAATATTCTCGACGAATCCCAAAACCGTGTAAAACTGCAGGTTCGCACCATCAAGCCACACAACACTTCCGAACGACTTGCGTCTTTATAATCACTGAATACTTCTTTTGAAATGATTAAGGGTCATGAACTCTACACACCTGATACTCCTTTTGTGCTTTTATATGTATTTATTTTCTTCAATACCATAAAACATAGAATACTGCCTTAATGGCGGCTTCCAACAATTTCCTCTCAATCCGATATAGAACATCTGTCTTCCAATGTCCAACACTGAATAATTATCTCTTTGCCGTAGCTTAATACCGTCTGTATATATTTGTTATCGAGTTCGCATGGAGATGCTTAAATTCTACAGAGTATATATCTCTCGCGCAGGTATTTTACATTTATCGTCATAGTAATAGTCCGTAGCACATCATTTATGGGTTTATGCATCACATAACGGTACACAGACAACTGCCGATGAGGAGCACAAATGAAGTATGTAACTCGCTATTGGATAGTAAATTATTGTTCGATTACCTGTATGGCAGTCCTGAGATTATAGTGGATGCAGGGACATCATCCACCTCATTGGACGCATGGGATGGGGAGAAAGATATGGCAATGCATCCTAGCTGCTAACAAGGCCCCGTCAGGGAAGGTACAGAAGTATTCTCCGATGTGAGGATACTTGGACGGAAAGAAATGCCGCTTCTCATACAGTTGAAATTGTCCCATACAGACTAATGATACGTTTGTTTGACAGTCGTTCATATGGCAGAAATGAATCACCTACTACGTCTAGCATCGTCTCAAGAGGTGAACGAGGGACAAACAGTTCGATCACGTGTATCCCCGCAGATGACGCACCGTCAACAGGTCTAGCTGCCACACCATTTTTCCTGAACAGTGCCCAAATAGTTTGATGAACATTGACGATTGTGAGGCATGGGAACCCATTTCTTTTGAAAACGTCTGAGGTTCAATTCCGCGCGTTGGACACAGCTCGGAACAATCTCACCATCACTGAATGATGAGCGATGGTTGAGCGGTAATCTAACAGGCAGGATGGATTCCCAACACTTTTTGTCTCACGGTCTCTTAACGAAAACGCATATCCTCCGGATTCAAATCGTGTCGCTACCACGTAAGTAACTAATTCTGTGGCTCATGAGTGTAATATGCCAATACGATCACCACAACGGATCGCATCTGACAGTCGACATCACGTCACGGATAGGGCGAGGCCTAAGAAAATGTAAAGATGGAAGACTGATTCTGTAATAATTTTACGTGGGTTCAGCAGTGTGCAATACTAGTGAATCGCAAATAAATTTCTGCGGCTGACAACAACAAAAGTTATGGACTTCTTTACATCCTGCACTGCAGCGAAGAGTTTTGTTGTAGATAGCTTGTAATAAAGCGTCAAATACGGTATTGCAAACAACTTTTCTAAAAATACTTGTACGTACGTTCTGATATATTATACAAATCTTCTATTGTTTTCTTGGCATTTTTTTAACGAAGAATAGTAATAGCTGCACCACAGAAACCTTGAAGCCGAAAGGAGAAGGAGTTGAGTTAAAAGTTTGCATAATTTAATATTTTATTACAACCGTGCCGTCAGGAACTTGTATGTGTGTTGCAGTGGGTGATGGACGTTTTATCAGTAACAACTTTACACTTAATACATATTTTGCACAGTCTACACTGTGTGTCTTAGCAATGGAGTGGCGTAGCAGAAAATTACGATCAGAATTTCTCGTTTTCTAAATCGAACTTTCGCACATATAGGAAGCAATACTGTAACTTTCTTTTACATTCGTAGAATTTTTGTCATATAACTAAGCCAATGGAGCTGTTTTTACTAACAAGTTTATTGGAAACAAGAAAATAACTTTCATAGCTTTATATTCCGGCAACAGATGAAAAGCGCAGATCATTAGTAAGTTTTCCATTTTCCTAACGTTTTTGTTACAGGTAATACCTAAAAGTGAGTTGTCGCTGTGTTTTTTTATGGAAATCAAATCTCACTGCTGATAATTCTGAGTGACTGTAGAGCTAATTTTTGATTATTTCCGATGTATGCACTTTTCTTATCATGAATGAATTAGCTAATAGATATCTCTCAAAAGATTGGCTGCGTGCATTCTGATGAAATGTGATTACTCCGGGGGAATGAGTATGATGATGATGGACTTACAGTGCTCACCAACGCAGTGATCAGCTGATCCATGCTGAATGAAACTTTAGTCATTTCTTCCTCTATGGCTGTGCTCGGTCAACCCAAATCAAAGGAACTAATTTTTTCCGCTTTGTGCTGTGGCAGGACGTGGTGCGTGTTATTAGCTGCCCATAACACATTTACCATCTTCGTCCAAATAAACACGTTCATCGAGATATACCATTAAATCGATGACTCATCTGCGAAATACTGATGACGAAATTTTTGGTTTCCTGCAGTCGTGCAGTGATGGAAACTAGCAGCAAGATGGCATCGTCAATGGTACTACTCATGTCTGTAAAAGCGGATACACAATAGGCCAACTAATGTCAACGAGCGACAACCAACCGTTTCGCTGGCCTAAGTGTGCTTAGTGTGTGTGGGCGGCAAATCGGAGCCGACGAAGAGGTTGGCCCTGGTTGCGGTTCGGACAGCCGGCGGTAACGTCAAAGTGTTGACGGTGAGTTGAGCTTGGGGCCCATCTCCTAGTGAGGACTCTTGGACGAATGTTCGTTAGTTCAGCAGAGATTTGCTGTGTCTGTTGAACAGGATGTATTTATTGTATTCAAAAATAATGGAGTATTGAATGAAATAGGGAGACAGCATTATAGCTGGCAGTTTTATAGTGAATGGTACTATGAAACCATACGAACTGCGACTGTAGAACCAAATCGTAAAGAATAAGCTCTTGGAGGTAAATATGTGAGTTGTTAGAAAATATTGTACAGGAAGTAAAAAGAAAATTGATTCTTTACGGATACCTTTTAGTGCAGGCTGTCCTGAAAGAAGTGCCATCTTTAGAAGTTTTATGGGCTACACACTTCAATATTCGAAAACTGTAGCTCTCATTCGCAAAAAAATTATGGAATAGCCGAAATTCCAGTTGAGTTTTAAGGTCAGACGCTAATATTGTCCCATCACACTGCTCTCTATTTTTTAAAAGAGATGTTGCCGACAAGCCTCGTTTCTCCTTCTACTTCTTTTTCTGACGACCATCTTCTTGCAATAACATAAAAGCTGCACACGCGACGAATGTTTGTCTGAAAGGTTTTGGCTGCGTTTAAACTTGGAGTGAAGCTCTCTTTGCTTTCGCAGTAGTTTCCTAACTTTGTTGTTGAACCACGGTGAGTTTTTCCCGTCCCTCACAGTTTTACACGGCACGTACCTGTCTAAAACGCATTTTACGATTGCCTTGAACTGTTTCCATAAACACTCAACATTGTCAGTGTCGGAACAGAAATTTTCGTTTTGATCTGTTAGGTAGTCTGAAATCTGCCTTCTATTACTCTTGCTAAACAGATAAACCTTCCTCCATTTTTTTTATATTCATATTAACTTCCATATTGAGGGATGCTCCAACGGCCTTATGATCACTGATTCCCTGTTCTGCACTTACAGAGTCGAAAAGTTCGGGTCTGTTTGTTATCAGTAGGTCCAAGATGTTATCTCCACGAGTCGGTTCTCTGTTTAATTGCTCGAGGTAATTTTCGGATAGTGCACCCAGTATAATGTCACTCGATGCTCTGTCCCTACCACCCGTCCTAAACATCTGAGTATCCCAGTCTATATCTGGTAAATTGAAATCTCCACCTAAGACCATAACATGCTGAGAAAATTTATGTGAAATGTATTCCAAATTTTCTCTCAGTTGTTCTGCCACTAATGCTGCTGAGTCGGGAGGTCGGTAAAAGGAGCCAACTATTAACCTAGCTCGGTTGTTGAGTGTAACCTCCACCCATAATAATTCATACGAACTATCCACTTCTACTTCACTACAGGACAAACTACTAACAGCGACAAACACGCCACCACCGGTTGCATGCAATCTATTCTTTCTAAACACCGTCTGTGTCTTTGTAAAAATTTCGGCAGAATTTATCTCTGGCTTCAGCCAGCTTTCTGTACCTATAACGATTTCAGCTTCGGTGCTTTCTATCAGCGCTTGAAGTTCCGGTACTTTACCAATGCAGCTTCGACAGTTTACAATTACAATACCGATTGCTGCTTGGTCCCCGCATGTCCTGTCTGTCCCTCACGCTTTGAGGCTGTTGCCCTTTCTGTACTTGCCCGAGGCCATCTAATCTAAAAAACCGCCCAGTCCACGCCACACAACCCCTGCTACCCGTCTAGCCGCTTTCTGCGTGTAGTGGACTCCTGACCTATCCAGCGGAACCCGAAAACCCACCACCCTATGGCGCAAGTCGAGGAATCTGCAGCCCACACGGTCGCAGAACCGTCTCAGCCTCTGATTCAGACCCTCCACTCGGCTCTGTACCAAAGGTCCGCAGTCAGTCCTGTCGACGATGCTGCAGATAGTGAGCTCTGCTTTCATGCCACTAGCGAGACTGTCAGTCTTCACCAAATCAGATAGCCGCCGGAAGCCAGAGAGGATTTCCTCCGATCCATAGCGACACACATCATTGGTGCCGACATGAGCGACCACCTGCAGATGGGTGCTCCCTGTACCCATCATGGCAACCGGAAGGACCCTTTCCACATCTGGAATGACTCCCCCCGGTATGCACACGGAGTGCACATTGCTTTTCTTCCCCTCTCTTGCTGCCATATCCCTAAGGGGCCCCATTACGCGCGTGAAGTTGGAGCTCCCAACTACCAGTAAGCCCACCCTCTGCGACCACCCGGATCTTGCAGACTGAGGGGCAACCTCTGGAACAGGACATGCAGCCATGTCCGGCCGAAGATCAGTATCAGCCTGAGACAGAACCTGAAACCGGTTCGTCAGACAAACTGGAGAGGCCTTCCGTTCAGCCCTCCGGAATGTCTTTCGCCCCCTGCCACACCTCGAGACGACCTCCCACTCTACCACAGGTGAGGGATCAGCCTCAGTGTGGGCAGTACCCCGGGCAGCTACAGTCGTAGTGCGATCGGGGGATGCGTGGGACGAGCTGGCCGTCGCCGACAAACCCCCATCCGGACCACCACAGTGATGCCCATTGGCAACAGCCTCAAGCTGTGTGACCGAAGCCAACACTGCCTGAAGCTGGGAGCGAAGGGATGCCAACTCAGCCTGCATCCGAACACAGCAGTGGCAGTCCCTATCCATGCTAAAAACTGTTGTGCAAAGAACGTCTGAACTAATCTACAGAGAGCACAAACAATTCGACACAAAATTTAAACGGTTATTAAAATACAAGACTGCCTAAGAGATGCAGTAATGCTGCTACTTGCGCACTGCTGACACATTACTCGGCGGCGGAAGGAGACTACGCGATTTTACACTATTCAGGTACTAAACCGCGATGCTACACTCTCAAATACTAGAATACGGCCGAAATTTATGAATTAAACAATGCAAGTACCAAAAACACGCAAAGAAATTAAGAATTAAACTATGTAACAAATAAGTGAGCTAAGAGTATACGACTTGCTGCTTACAGCTGCTTATACAACGGCGGCAGGAGGGCTATGCGTGAAGCGTTCAGTGAATTCCAAAGTAAAATTCTATGTACCGACTTGACAGAAAATCCTAGGAAGTTCTGGTCTTACGTTAAATCATTAAGTGGCTCGAAACAGCATATCCAGACACTCTGAGATGATGATGGCATTGAAACAGAGGATGACACGCGTAAAGCTGAAATACTAAACACCTTTTTCCAAAGCTGTTTCACAGAGGAAGACCGCACTGCAGTTCCTTCTCTAAAAGAAACGAAAGAATGGCTGTGTGTCCAAGGAATAGAAAAGCAACTGGAATCACTCAACAGAGGAAAGTCCACTGGACCTGACGGGATACCAATTCGATTCTACACAGAGTACGCGAAAGAACTTGCCCCCCTTCTAACAGCCGTGTACCGCAAGTCTCTAGAGGAACGGAAGGTTCCAAATGATTGGAAAAGAGCACAGGTAGTACCAGTCTTCAAGAAGGGTCGTCGAGCAGATGCGCAAAACTATAGACCTATATCTCTGACGTCGATCTGTTGTAGAATTTTAGAACATGTTTTTTGCTCGAGTATCATGTCGTTTTTGGAAACCCAGAATCTACTATGTAGGAATCAACATGGATTCCGGAAACAGCGATCGTGTGAGACCCAACTCGCTTTATTTGTTCATGAGACCCAGAAAATATTAGATACAGGCTCCCAGGTAGATGCTATTTTTCTTGACTTCCGGAAGGCGTTCGATACAGTTCCGCACTGTCGCCTGATAAACAAAGTAAGAGCCTACGGAATATCAGACCAGCTGTGTGGCTGGATTGAAGAGCTTTTAGCAAACAGAACACAGCATGTTGTTATCAATGGAGAGATGTCTGCAGACGTTATGGTAACCTCTGGCGTGCCACAGGGGAGTGTTATGGGACCATTGCTTTTCACAATATATATAAATGACCTAGTAGATAGTGTCGGAAGTTCCATGCGGCTTTTCGCGAATGATGCTGTAGTATACAGAGAAGTTGCAGCATTAGAAAATTGTAGCCAAATGCAGGAAGATATGCAGCGGATAGGCACTTGGTGCAGGGAGTGGCAACTGACCCTTAACATAGATAAATGTAATGTATTGCGAATACATAGAAAGAAGGATCCTTTATTGTATGATTATATGATAGCGGAACAAACACTGGTAGCAGTTACTTCTGTAAAATATCTGGGAGGATGCGTGCGGAACGATTTGAAGTGGAATGATCATATAAAATTAATTGTTGGTAAGGCGGGTACCAGGTTGAGATTAATTGGGAGAGTCCTTAGAAAATGTAGTCCATCAACAAAGGAGGTGGCTTACAAAACACTCGTTCGACCTATACTTGAGCATTTGCTCATAAGTGTGGGATCCGTAGCAGATTGGGTTGACGGAGGAGATAGAGAAGAACCAAAGAAGAGCGGCGCGTTTCGTCACAGGGTTATTTGGTAACCGTGATAGCGTTACGGAGATGTTTAGCAAACTCAAGTGGCAGACTCTGCAAGAGAGGCGCTCTGCATCGCGGTGTAGCTTGCTCGCCAGGTTTCGAGAGGGTGCGTTTCTGGATGAGGTATCGAATATATTGCTTCCCCCCCTCCCCCCCCCCCACCACCGAGGAGATCATCATCATCATCATCATTTAAGACTGATTATGCCTTTCAGCGTTCAGTCTGGAGCATAGTCCCCCTTATAAAATTCCTCCATGATCTCCTATTCAGTGCTAACATTGTTGCCTCTCCTAATGTTAAGCCTATTACTTCAAAATCATTCTTAACCGAATCCAGATACCTTCTCCTTGGTCTGCCCCGACTCCTCCTACCCTCTACTGCTGAACCGGTGAGTCTCTTGGGTAACCTTGCTTCTCCCATGCGTGTAACATGACCCCACCATCTTAGCCTGTTCGCCCTGACTGCTACATCTATAGAGTTCATTCCCAGTTTTTCTTTGATTTCCTCATTGTGGACACCCTCCTGCCATTGTTCCCATCTACTAGTACCTGCAATCATCCTAGCTACTTTCATATCCGTAACTTCAACCTTGTTGATAAGGTAACCTGAATCCACCCAGCTTTCGCTCCCATACAACAAAGTTGGTCGAAAGATTGAACGGTGCACAGATAACTTAGTCTTGGTACTGACTTACTTCTTGCAGAAGAGAGTAGATCGTAGCTGAGCGCTCACTGCATTAGCTTTGCTACACCTCGCTTCCAGTTCTTTCACTATGTTGCCATCCTGTGAGAATATGCATCCTAAGTACTTGAAACCGTCGACCTGTTCTAACTTTGTTCCTCCTATTTGGCACTCAATCCGTTTATATCTCTTTCCTACTGACATTACTTTCGTTTTGGAGATGCTAATCTTCATACCATAGTCCTTACATTTCTGATCTAGCTCTGAAATATTACTTTGCAAACTTTCAATCGAATCTGCCATCACAACTAAGTCATCCGCATATGCAAGACTGTTTATTTTGTGTTGACGTATCTTAATCTCACCCAGACAGTCTATTGTTTTCAACATATGATCCATAAATAATATGAACAACAGTGGAGACAGGTTGCAGCCTTGTCTTACCCCTGAAACTACTCTGAACCATGAACTCGATTTACCGTCAACTCTAACTGCTGCCTGACTATCCATGTAGAGACCTTTAATTGCTTGCAAAAGTTTGCCTCTAATTCCATAATCTCGTAGAACAGACAATAACTTCCTCGTAGGAACCCGGTCATATACCTTTTCTAGATCTATAAAGCATAGATACAATTCCCTGTTCCACTCATAACACTTCTCCATTATTTGCCGAAAGCTAAAGATCTGGTCCTGACAACCTCTAAGAGGCCTAAACCCACACTGATTTTCATCCAATTGGTCCTCAACTAATACTCGCACTTTCCTTTCAACAATACCTGAGAAGATTTTACCCACAACGCTGATTAAAGAGATACCTCTGTAGTTGTTACAATCTTTTCTGTTTCCATGTTTAAAGATTGGTGTGATTACTGCTTTCTTCCAGTTTGATGGAAACTGTCCCGACTCCCAGGCCATTTCAATTACCCTGTGTAGCCATTTAAGACCCGACATTCCACTGTATTTGATGAGTTCCGACTTAATTGCATCCACCCCAGCTGCTTTATTGCACTGCAATCTACTGACCATTTTCTCCACTTCCTCAAATGTGATCCTATTTCCATCATCATTCCTATCCCATTGTTCCTCGAAATCTGAAACATTACTGGTCGTATTTTCACCTACATTGAGCAACTCTTCAAAATATTCCCTCCATCTGCCCAAGGAATCCACAGGATTCACCAGCTGTTTTCCTGACCTGTCCAAAATACTTGTCATTTCCTTCTGACCTCCCTTTCGAAGACTGCTAATTACACTCCAGAATGGTTTTCCTGCAGCTTGATCCAAAGTCTCCAACCTGTTTCCAAAGTCTTCCCAAGATTTCTTCTTGGATGCTGCAATTATCTGTTTGGCTTTGTTTCTTTCTTCAACGTAACTTTCTCTGTCTACCTAAGTTCTAGTATGTAGCCATTTTTGATACGCCTTCTTTTTCCTTTTACAGGCTGCCTTGACTGTGTCATTCCACCAAGCTGTTTGCTTCATCCTACCTTTACACACTACTGTACCAAGACATTCTTTAGCCACTTCTAGTACTGTGTCCCTGTACTTTGTCCATTCCTTTTCCAATGACTGTAATTGACTACATTCAACTACCTGGTACCTTTCTGAGATCATTGTTATGTACTTGTGCCTGATTTCCTTATCACTCTCATCCTCCTACATATGGACCTGACCTCCAGCACTTTCGGCCTCACAATCCTAATTTCACTTCAGATTAAATAATGATCAGTGTCATCAAAGAATCCCCTGAATACACGTGTGTCCCTCACAGCCTTCCTGAATTCCTGATCTGTTATTATATAGTCAATGAGAGTTTGTGGTTACTAAGCCCATACTGGCACAGAAATCCAAGAGTTGTTTCCCGTTCCTGTTGGCCTCCATATCCTCTCCAAATTTACCCATAACCTTTTCATAACCTTCTGTTCTATTTCCAATCCTGGCATTAAAATCACCCATGAGCAGAACACTGTCTTTGTCCTTTACTCTAACAACTACATCACTGAGTGCCTCATAAAAACTATCCATCTTATCGCGATCTGTCCCTTCACAATGCGAATATACTGAGACAATCCTAATTTTCTTGCTAGACACTGTCAAATGTATCCACATCAGTCGTTCGTTTACATACCTTATTGCAACTACGCTGGGTCCCATTTCTTTCCTGATGTAAAGCCCTACACCCCATTGTGCTATTCCTGGTTTGACGCCTGACAGGTAGACCTTGTATTCTCCCATTTCCTCTTCTTTCTCACCCCTTACCCGAATGTCACTAACAGCTAAAACGTCCAGCCTCATCTTACTTGCAGCCTCTGCCAGCTCTACCTTCTTCCCAGAGTAGCCCCCATTGATATTAATAACTCTCCATCTCATTACCATTTGTTTGCCAAGTCGTATCTTAGGAGTCCCTGGTTTGTCAGTTAGAGGTGGGACTCCGTCACCTCCAAAGTTCCGAGGCATTTTGCTCTGATTGTTACCAGCATCATATTTAAAGTACCAGGGAAGCAGGTTTCTAGCCTTACTTGCCCTGAGTCCCATTGGGTTTTACCCCTAACGGCTGAGGGACTAACCGGTGGATTTGGTAGTCTTTTCCGTATGAGCACAAAGGTGACCACGACTCAGAATATGTCCGAGATGCCCAGCCTTATTCCAAAGTAACTGGTATCCCGACTGTCGGGACCACTTACTTGGCCACTCATACGTTGCCCGTGGTTCATGAACTAGGACATGACTACAGGGACCCACACCATAAACCCGAGGAGATCACGAATGTAAAATTATAGAGACTCGAGCGCGCACGGAGGTTTCCAGACAGTCGTTCTTCCCGCGAACCATACGCGACTGGAACAGAAAAGGGAGGTAATGACAGTGGCACGTAAAGTGCCCCCCGCCACACACCGTTGGGTGGCTTGCGGAGTATAAATGTAGATGTAGAATGTTAAATCCTCCTCTTCCCTCATAAATTAGCCATTGAAACTGTTACTAAAACTCTAGTTTATAACAGTAAAAAAATGGGAGCTACCTCGACGAGTTATCAGAGCAAACTGCGATTTCAGATGGGCGAATATCTTGGTTCCAATTCCTTGATTTGATGAGGATGATGGGCCGAACGCCGATCCGTTGGTGACCAGCGCACGGCCAAATCCATTGCTTGTCGTTCGTTTACCTTCGTTAGGTTGGTGTGTACGTGACTTTAAACTCTCACATCGACTAAACGATCTAGTGACAAAGCGTGCCGCTCTTCTTTGGAACTTCTCTCTCTCCTATAACAGTCCTGCCTGATAGTGGTCCCATTTTCTGAAGATTCTTGATATGAATCTCAGTCTGGCATTTGATTTTCCTACCGTTTGTTTCGCGTGAATATTCCGCTTAATGTCGCTATTGATTCATAGTTCAAATGGCTCTGAGCACTATGGGATTTAACATCTGAAGTCATCAGTCCCCTAGAACTTAGAACTACTTGAACCTAACTAACGTAAGGACATCACACACATCCATGTCTGATGCAGGATTCGAACCTGCGCCCGTAGCGGTCGTGCTGATCCAGACTGAAGCGCCCAGAACCGCTCGCCCACAGCGGCTGGCGGATACCTAGTCCTAGATATTTTATGGTAGATACTGTTTCCAGCATTTTTTCATCAATATTGCAGTTGTGAAGAGTGGCTTTCTTTGCCTATGTATGCTCAATATGTTGCATTTATTTACGCCAGGATCGACTATTACTGCCTGCATCATTAAGCAATACACTGCAGGTCTTCCTGCAAATCGCTACATTCTTCCGGCGTTGCTATCTTGCAGACAACAGTACCATCTGCGAACAGCCTCATGGAACCTGCAACGTTTTCAACTAAATCATGGATTCATATTGTTAACAATAACGGCCCTATCACACTTCCTTGGCGTACTCCTGAAATTGCCGTTACATATGTTGATTCTGCCCCTCTAAGAGCGACGTTTTGAGTTATATCCGGAAGTCATGAATCTAGTCGGATACACTATAAGTTCGTATTTATTCCACTAACAGTAGAGCGGAACGGTTTATTTAGCTTATGGCATGTAACACATCATATAAAAAAAGACATAGAAATCATAAGACACAGAAATAAAGAGTAGTCACAGTGTATAACATATAGTTGTAGATATAAAAGTATTTAAGATAGTGTATATAACAAACAAAAGTTCACAAACAAACATCTAGATTTGTGACATAGTCTACTGCACTTTCAGTCGCGGTCAGAAACTCATTGGGGTCTCCTGCAAAACGTCTCAGAGGGCAATCTTCCACGATGTGACGAATCGTCTGCCGGTCCGCACCGCAGTCACATCTCGGGGAGGTGATTTTACCCCACCTGTGGAGGCTGTCTGCACATTTGCCGTTATTTGTCCGAATTCGATTCAAGGTCGTCCAAGTTTTCCTTGGCAAATTGAATCCTGGTGGTTGGACATTGATACATGGCATATTCTGCAGGTTTTGGTGCACACATTCTCTCCACCGCGTTTTCCAGAGGTTGCCATAATCCAGGTTGAGAGGATGCGTAATTTTTGCCTTTTTTAAAGAGGGGTGTCTGGAGCGCAATCTGTTCATCTCCAGGGCGGGAACATCCTTATGGATTGGCAGTTTCTCGTTGTTCAGCACTTTTCCATACTCGCGTAAGAGAGCGTTCTCTCTGCGCAGGTCCGGTGGGAGAATGTTGCTCAGTATAGGTAGTCAGTGTAAAGGCGTTGGCTTTATTATTCCTGGTATCATCCTCATTGTGTAGTTTAGTTGAGCATCGATCAAGCCTGTGTGTTTACTGTTTAGCCATACCGGTGCGGCATATTCTGCTGTTGTGTAGACAAGTCCCAGAGCCGAAGATCTCAGTACAGCCGCGGAAGAGCCCCACGTAGTCCCACATAGCTTCTGTATGATATTATTTCGAGTTTTAAGTTTTGCGGCTGTATTACGTAGGTGTTCCTTGAATGTTAGGGTTCTATCAAAGGTGACGCCTAGATATCTGGGGTAATTATTATGGTTTAGCAGCCTGTTTTCGAAATGAACGTTGAGCTTTCTTTTTGCTTGGGCATTGTCGAGGTGAAAGCATGTCACCTCCGTTTTTGTCGCGTTTGGCCGTAATCTGCACCTTCGGAAGTAATCTCCCAGCTTTGTTAGATCCGCAGTTAATGTGTTTTCCGTTGCCTCCATTGAACTGCCTCTTGCAGCTATTGCCCAGTCGTCGGCATATCCGAATTTTTGAGAAGTGGTTTCAGGTAAGTCAGATATGTAGAGGTTAAACATCAATGGCGCTAGAACGGAGCCTTGTGGTAAACCATTGTTGAGCTTCATTTGGTCACTTTTTAAATCGCCCATTATGACTCTGAAACTTCTATCTGTGAGCATGTTATCAATGAGGTTGGCCAGCTTGTTACACGGTATGACCCGCAGCTACTAAAATATCAGGCCTTGTCGCCAAACGGTATCATAAGCGGCTGATAGGTCAATAAAGGCTACTGATGTTTTGAGTTTTTTCTGAAAGCTCGCCTCTATGTGAGTTGTTAGGGAGAGGATCTGGTCGGTGCAACTGCGGTTGGGTCGAAAACCTGCCTGTTCAATCGGTACCACTTCAAGAATTTTTCCGCTTATTCTGTTGTAGATGATACGTTCCAGCAGCTTATAGACACAGTTCAGCAGAGCGATAGGGCGGTAGTTTTGGGGCATGTCGTTAGGTTTGCCTGGCCTTAGTATCGCTATAATCTTTGCTCGTTTAAGCTGGTGTGGGATATTACCCGATTCTAAAATATCTGTTACGAAGTTTGCGAGCCATGTTCTAGTATATTTTCCACAGTGAAGTAGGAATTCCGGGTGGATGCCATCGAAGCCGGGAGCCTTCCCACTTTTGATTTTTGACACGGCTGCTGCAACTTCTTCCGCTGTGATAGGCTGGGAAAATTCGGAGGTAGGCGATGCCCTTCGTTTTAAGGATCTTAATTCACGTTTGACGGTCGTGGTGTGTGTTCTGTCCCTTGGTGCTCTTGAGGTTCTAACTATGTGTGCGGCCACATTGTTAGGGGTTATCGGGTGGGTGTCTTTTATTTTACGTTTACTGCCTCCCAGGTTACGAAGTAGGGTCCATGCTTGCCTACTGGATTTAGTGAAATCTAGATTCTCCACGGTGTCCATCCATTTTTCCCGTCGAGCTGCGTCTAAGCTGTGCAACAGTTCGTCCGCGATTTCTTGGTCGTTGGTTTCGGTAAATTCCTGGTACAGGTCTTCGCATCTCTCATTCCAGCCTGGGATGTACTCTTTCCGGTAGCCTCTGGGTACATTCCTCTTAGCCGTGGCGATGACTGCTCCCACAAATCTGTCATAGTTGTCCCTAGTCGGGGGTATCCAACCTAGACACTTGTCAAGGTTTTCTGCAAAGGTGGCCCAGTCTGCCTTCTGGAAATTCCATCGTGGGCGAGGAAAAGATTTTATGATTGGGATGTTAATTCCGACTTCTAAGATAACAGGGCGATGCTGGCTATGTGGGAAATCAGACAGGACTTCACGAGTTGCGGCTAGCGGTTGGTTGTTTTTGTTTTTAGTGACAAAACATAAATCAGGGTTATAATCTCGTCTCCATGCTGCTGATCGAAATGTTCCGCGGTCCTCAGCGTCGAAAATCAGGTGGGTGTTAGTCTCCTCACTCCAGCTCATCAGGGATTCACCGTTCTGGTCGTTTCGTGCGTACTTCCAGTTCTCATGGTGACTATTAAAGTCTCCTACGTAGATAGCAGGGTGGGGATATTCTTGGAGTACTTCTGGAGGCCATGGACAGCCGGGAGGCTTGTAAATGTTAACTATAGGGGTCTCGCCAATTTTGACAGCAACTTCATTTATGTTGTTGTCTGTAGATATCTTACACAGGGAAGCATTTTCTATCTTATTTCGTATGTAGGTTGCCACACCGTAAATGCGGTGATAGGTGGCTCCCAGTATCTCGAATCCAGGGATTTTCCTCTAGAAGCCAGCTGATCTATGTTTTCTGCATGAGTCTCTTGTATCGCGACTACGTCGATTTTGTTCTGAGTGAGAACTCTCTGGAAAAATTCACATTTGCTCCTACTTATGCCTTCAATGATTAGGTGGCAGACTCGGAGGCACGGTCCGAGTGCTCTAGTCAATTCTTCATCGTTCGTTTGGTCGGCATCACTCATGATGTGTTTACCAGGAGATCCAGCTCAAGATTATCTGGATTATCTGGTTGCCTTTAGTACTAGTTCATTTAGCGTTACCCAGGGTGCACGTGTAGTATTCTACTACGGACGCGAACTAGCCTTACACCCCAGCGGAACGGTGTCAGAGAACTTCGTGAAGTCAAGGAACACGGCATCAGCCTCAGCGCATACGTCTACAGTACCTTAGGTCTCATGCAGGAAGGGAGCGAGCTTAGTTTTTGAAGATCTGTTTGATTTTTGTAGAGAAGTTTTTCATTCTCCAAAAACGTCGTAACACGTGAGCGTAAGACATGTCCCATAATTTTACAATATATTTATGTCAGGGACATAGACCTACAATTATGTGCACGTCATAAGACCATTCTTGAAAATGGGAATGACCTATGCTGTTTTCCATTCGCTAGGGCTTGGTTGCTCCAACGACCTACGATAAACCAGTCCTAGAAGGCTGCAAGTTATGTCTTGTAATCTCTGCAGAATCCTACACGTTTCTCAGCTGTTCCAGATGGCTTTCCACTACTACGATATTCTAATTGCTTCTCTATTCCACGTTCGCTTACCTCAATACCTTCGTTTTCGCCGTTCGTAAAATGATCGAAGGATCAAATTACCCGATCTTCCGCAGTGAAACAATACCCCTTTGCGTTTTTAGTCAATTCGATTGGAGAAAATATGCGGCTACGTTCAATGCACCATGTCTCTCTCAGTCACGTCTACAACGAGTCTCTACACTGCTGATCAGATTTTTTGTTACCGGTCCACATAGAGACCTATGGATACATTCCAACCCTTCTCTCTGTCACAAAGTATTATATACATTACAGTCTACTGTACTTTTCACGCGAATATACAATTTTTTGCCCTTATTAATATTTTGCTCAAAGCTAACGATATGTTATTAAATGTATGAACCGACATCAGCACAATTTTTTTTTTAAAAAGTCAATAGATTCCATAGATGGCATTTACAATGTGTATATGGAAAGAAATACAAAACCTGCACTGTTGCAACTCTGTGTTCCATTTTAAAGGAAAAGCAGATTTCGGATTACCGAAATGTCTTCACAAGCGGGACTGTTTCTGTACCTGTGCTCCGCGATATTTGTCAGTATTGCCTGAATTCTTGAAAAAGAGAAAGTCCAGATACAACGCAGACCCAAAGGTAGAAGAAAAATCACTCCAGAGAGATTACCAAACTCAACTAGCCATCTGATAAATTCTTGGCCCTTGAGAAGTTATCGTACTAGAACGGGACTGAACAATCATAGTAACCAAAAGGGATACTGTTGAGATACACTCGTTATGTCATCGAATGAACGGCTGTCTGTCAGTATATATACCATGGGATTTCATTAGAAGAAGATATTACGACAGGACGTATGAAGAAGTCTATAGTGCCTGCGAACAATTATTCCGTATTGATACTGTAATTCTGTAAACGGTTAAATGTAATTTTATTTAAGTATATCATGTAGTTTAAATGGTGTTAGTTCATTTTATAAAATGCAATAAAAAAGTTTCCTCTTGAGAACATTGCTGCAGCGTATATGGCAACGTAGCTTGTCTTTGAGGCAAGTATATAAGCACAGACACGTAGACAAGGGATTGTGATAAGTGTGGAAACGTTATTTTTTTTTGAGTCATCACTTTTCTGAGTGGTTTGATGCCGCCCCCTGTGCCAACCTCCTCATCTTAGAGTAGCACTTGCAACCTACGTCCTCAGTTATGTGATGCACGTATTCCAATCTCTGTCTTCCTCTGCAGATTTAGCCCTCTACAGCCCCTTCTAGTTCCATGGACGCCATCCCTTATGGTTTAACAGATGTCCCTTCATCCTCTCCCTTCTCCTTGTCACTATTTTCCGCATATTCCTTTCCTCCCCAATTCTGCGCACAACCTCCTCATTTCTTATCAGTACACCCAATTTTCAACATTCGCCCGTGGCACCACATCTCAAATGCTTCGATTCTCTTCTGTTGCGGTTTTCTCATAGTTAATGTTACACTATCGTACAATGCTGTGCTCCAAATGTACATTCTTAGAAATTTATTCCTCAGTTTAAGTATGTTTGATACTAGTAGACATCTCTTGTCCAGGAGTGCCCTTTATTCCAGTGCTAGTCTGCTTTTGATGCTTTCCTTGTTCCGTCCGTCACTGGTTATTTTGTTACCTAGGTAGCAGAATTCCTTAACTTCATCTACTACGTGACCATCAATCCTGATGGTAAGTTTCTCGCTGTTCTCATTTCTGCTACTTTTCATTACTTTCGTGTTTCTCCCATTTACTATCAATCCATATTCTGTACTCATTAGACTGTTCATTCCATTCAGAAGATCACATAATTCCTCTTCATTTTCACTCAGAATAGCAATGTTATCAGCGAATAGTATCATCGCTATCCTTTCACGTTGAATCTAATTCCACCCCTGAACGTTTCTTTTCTTTCCTTCATTGCTTCTTCTTCCTCTTACACCTTTTTAAATCTGAGCACTTCGTTCTTGGTCGTCCACTCTTGTTATTCCGCCTTGGCTCTTGTACATTTTGTATATTTCCTGTCTCACCCCATAGCTTACCCCTATTTTTCTCAGAATTTCGAAAATCTTGCTTTATTTGACATCGTCAAACGCTTTTTCCAGGTCGATAAATTCTATGAACGTGTCTTCATTTTTCTTTATTCTTGCTTCCCTTATCAACCACAACGCCAGAATTGCCTTTCCTAAAGCCAAACTGATCGTCATCTAACACATTCTCAGTTTTCTTTTCCATTCTTCTGTATATGTTATTCTTGCAAGCAACTTGTCAGCTTTTGCAGTCTTCGGAATTGTGTGGATGATATTTTTCCGAAAGTCAGATGGTATGTCGCCACACCCATACATTCTACACGCCAATGTGAATAGCCGTTTTGTTGTCACTTCCCTCAATAATTTTACAAATTGTGATGGAACATTATCTATCTCATCTGCCTTATTTGATATTAAGCCTTGCAAAGCACTCTTAAATTCTGATTCCAATACTGGCTCCCCTATCTCGTCTAAATCGACTCCTCTTTCTTCTTCTATCACATCAGACAAATGTTCCTCCTCATAGAGGCCTTCAGTGTACTCTTTCCACCTATCCTCTCTCTCCTCAGCATTTAACTGTGGAATCCCCGTGATGTATGGCGACATTTTTACCATACGCTTCCACAAATGGCTAAAGTGCTGTTATTATTTTCTTGGTTGTCGAAGGACAAACACCGGTAGATATCCGTTGGAGAACGAAGAATTTGTATGCGAAAGCATGTGTGATCAAAACCACCACTGTGTGATGGCACGCTAAGTTCGTGATGAAGCGCATTTCCATATCGCTAACGTTGTAACGCAGAAGTTACGCCTGCGTAAGTGGGAGACACTCGGGTCCCTGCCTTGTAGTCTCCCCACACGATTATCACGCTTTAGGTCCCTTAAAAATGCCTTGAAGGGCCGATCATTCCCGTCGGACTAGTATGTGCATCAGGCAGTTACGAACTTCTTCACACACCAGAACACGGTACTTTACCAAACAGGTAACAATGAAATAAATTTGAAAAAAAAAAAAAAAAAAAAGCTCTGGGCGTTTCCGTACAGGTCGGAAGCTCCAAGTCAGCCACCAAGGGCTTTTCGCAGATCCTGAGGGTTTGAAACTCAAGCTCCGAGACGTGTGGTTGACTGCTGGGCCTAATTGCGCATTGTGTTAACGGTCGAATGCACGCGTTCGTATCGATCGGCTATTGTGTTGCGAGGGTTCCTCTGACGTCACGCGGATCGCCGGCGAAACTAACGCGGCTACAGGCGCCGGCTGGCCGCTGGCTATTGTTCGCCTAATGAAGAGGTCCCGGGTTCGCTTCTCACGCTCGGACCTCGTGTTTACAAGCAGCAGTGGTTGGGGGCACCCGTGTCGCGAACCCTGCGACTTCTTCTCTGGTCCCAGCTAGGCTCACGAGTAGGGGCATCGTGAACGTTCACAAAATTTTATGACATGGTTTACAGTTTCAGATTTTACTAAAACCTCACTGCTTAGGAGCAGCGGTTAACGTTAGGATATTATAGTCAGATTAAAATTACTTGATGGTTGACGTCTGTAACTTGCCGCCACCTCGTTGCCACATCGGCTGCCGGCTACCGCTCGGTTACAGCTCACACACAAACACGGGGCGTTACTTCACAAATGCTCGCGTCTCACGAGAAAGACAGACCGTGGCGCGTACGTCACAGCACGTGACACTGCAGGTTGTAGAGTGCCAGCAGCTGTCTTCGGCGGGTAGCGAGTAAATATTTCAGACGAGTTTAATAATTCTTAACTGCGCGTTTAAATGCACGCAAGTCCTCGACAGCACACGACAAAACTGAATAGTTTTGTGGGTATCTTATCAATTAAATATTGATTTCCCGTGGGGCCTGCACGAAGCCAAACGTTCCCGAAGTGTGGCGGACAAGCGTACTAGTGTGACGTCACAAGTTCGTTGTACCGGCCGTGTATGTCGTTGGCTCCGACAAGTGCTGTTAGAGTGTAACGCGGAACAATATTGGCACTGGCCGCCGCGAAGTATGATGGAATTGCGGGATTCTCTGTTGAAAGCTGATTTTAAGTGACCAGTTACTGAACTGCGGAAGACGAAGTGTTTTGTAGCCCTGAATTTAAACTCATTTCACAAGCTAACTACAACCTCGTGATGTGGAAGGATTCGATAAAACGGTGTCAACAATCAGCGGCTGCGTTCATGGCAATTAAAGCTAACCTCTACCAGAAAACTCAAGACAAAAAAATTCAGTTTCAGCGCTTAAAAGCAAACTGTAATTTTTCGTTCTCATTCGTTGGTCATCGGAACTACCCTCAAACTGGCTACATGAACTGCCGGTTTACCAACCGATGAGCAGCCCTGGTTGGTACTTGGTTGTAGATTATAGACGATACTCGTAGATTCCAAATGAAAAAGAGAAAATTAGGAAAAAAATAAGGGCAAATAAGAAAGCCAATACGGTAGTGAAAATGACGTGGCCAAGTATTGAAAAGTTTTTAAATAGCGTTTACGTCAGTTAACTAAATAAAAAAAACAATAAAAGTCTTTTGATTAGATTTACAAAAAATTTCGTTGTATTCACGAGATTCTTACCTATAACCTTGTGCACAGCAGGCTAATGTGCCAACCACTGTGCTGTGACACCACAATGTGTAATGCTGTTACATTTCCGACTCTTAAGAGTCCAGCAGCAATGATGAATTGCAGCCTTCAAAAATTTGACTTCACGTAATATCGTGCGAAACTTTACTAATGTAAGCCGATCTATTTGAGTATAATAACTTTATATGTGACGCTTAATCGCATCTAGTGCAGCAGGATCTAGTAGAGCTTGGCTAGTGCTACGTATGGAATGCGTATATACCGTTAGCATCGTTGCATATATGAATCTGTGTGTGTGTGTGTGTGTGTGTTTGAGAGAGAGAGAGAGAGAGAGAGAGAGAGAGAGAGAGAAATTAATGGGCCAGATACACGAATCGTTATCCAAACACAGCTGGAAAGAAAGTCGTTTAGGTGAACTGACCATTTGTTGTGGCAGTTTAGCAACAGTGAATTGTTTAGGCGTGAGGTTGAGCGCTCTGGTTGGAGGACACCTGCTCCAGCCCGTCAGGTGTCAACTGTCAAGTAATTTTAATCGGACGGCGGTTGGGCATCGCATGAATGTCTAGTAAGACTTAATGTGGAACTATAGTGTCGGGTCTTATCATGATCACAAGAAGTCCGGATGTAGAATGAAATTTTCACTCTACAGCGAAGTGTGCGATGATATGAAACTTCCTTGCAGATTAAAACTCTGTGCCGGACCGAGACTCGAATTCGGGACCTTTGCCTTTCACGGGCAAGTGCTCTACCGACTGAGCTACCGAAGCACGACTCACGTCCCGTCCTCACAGCTCTAATTCCGCCAGTACCCGAGTTCGAGTCTCGGTCCGGCACACAGTTTTAATCTGTCAGAAACTTTCAGTCCGGGTGTAGTTTCAAGCATACACATTGAGAACGGACCGCAGCTACACGTAGTTCCTGCAGTGTGACGTCAGCTCTACAAAAACGTTTATTCAGCTCTACAAAAACGTTTATATGCCAGCGACCGGCGCAGCGCAAGCTACCAATCTTGTTAGAATATTATTTGAGGTTGCCAAAAACCCTGAAAAGCGATTTTAATGACGTTTCTAACTCACTGTTCATTGAAGAAAGTTTTACAACTTCAGCTTTGAAGTGTACACGAATTAGGACCCCACATTTCAAATGCCTAGAACCTATTCTTGGACGACAGTATCCTAACACAGCAATGGTGATAACTACATAGACCTTTATTAGTCGCCCGAGTTTGATAAAATAGATATCAGCACTATTTATTTACTCGTTCATTCAAGTACACTTTCTTGATGATAACAACTGGTTGCTACATGTAAATTTACATTTATGTGAATCTTCACCATATTTTTTTTTTTCTCTTTTGCACACTGAACTAAGTTTACAGTGTCTGCCTACATCTACATCAAAATACATACTCGTCAAGTCACCGTATTGATAAAGCCGGAGGATACCACGAATTACTACCACTCGTGGATAGAGCGAGGATAAAACAACTGTCTGAAAACCTCCGTACGAGCCCCAATTTCTCTTATGTTCGTGGTCTTTATACGAAACGCACGTAGAGAGTAGTAGAGCCGTTATGCAGTCTGCCTAAAATGCCGGTTTTTTAAATTTCCGCAATATATTTCGCGAAAAGAGCGTCATCTTCCCTCCAGAGATTCCCGTTTTAGTTCAAGAAGCATCTCGGCAGTACTTGCATACTGATCAAACCCACTGATAACAAATTTAGCAGCATGCCCCTTGAAATGTTTCGATGTCTTTCATCAATCCGACCAACTCGAACAGTAGTCAAGGATGCATCGCATTGGCGTTCTATAGCCGTATCCTTTATGGATGAGCTACGCTTTTCTCTAATAAACCGAAGTCGAGCATCCGACTGCCCTACTAAAACACTATTTTTCCTTTTCGATATTTATTTCTATTATTATTGCGCTATAATTTAGATGGCTACTTATAGGCTACTCTACATGATATTATTTTATGGCACCTTTTTCCAATCGCAGTCAGATGTTCCTTTAGTTTGAAACGTCCCCTTATAAAAATTAATGAATTACTATGCTGGTAAAACTTTTACGTTATTTGATTTTCAAACAGCTGAGCAAAACCGAACGTGCACAAACATTTCGCTCTTTACTTATTCTGATCAACACTAAACTGACACACAATATTTTTAGCGCAACGCAATCTGACTTTCAATAACCCCTACAAAAGAATGGCCCTGACTAACAATATCCTATACCTTTCATAAATCACTTACCTCACAAAAATCTTAGTTACTCGAACTACTGCAAAACAGCGAGCGCCAATACTACCAGCTAAATAAAAGATTCTGACTACTGAAGGCAGTAACTACTGATAGGCATACTAAGCAAATGAAAGATTTTGGTAGAGAACAAACAATGTATTTACCTTAATAGTGTTCAAAAGTCATTATATATATATATATATATATCTGTTCATGATATCCAGTATTACAAATTTACTATTTCTGACGGACACACGTCCAGATCGTCCGCTCTTAAAATTCTGCCATCACTCTCCCCACATCACCACTGCTGGCGGCTCACCTCCAACTGCGCAACGCTACGCGCTGTTCACATCCAACTGCCCAACACTACAATGGTAAGTTTTCCAACAATGCCAACCAGACATAGACTGCACACAGCACAGTCAGTGAATTTCATATAGAGCGTTACATGGCGTTACCAACATAAAACCCTAAACAGCCTAATTACAAGTTTGACAGAAAAGGACTCATAAGTTTTCATTACTTCAATCAGTTTTGACTAATTTTACAGTTATCTTCAAAAAACAATATATACTACTACTGCAATTATAAATAAATCCAAGTAATACAAGTACAAAATGCCCTGTTACCACTACTGTCTTCCTTTTTCTACATCAGCAACTACAACTGAAACCTATCTTGACAACACTAGTACTAATATTTGTACAACAGTTACTTATGATAACGTTAAAGTCGCTGATCTTCAGAGAACAAATAGGAAGCATACTGTCTTTTGTAGCTTACTGTTTTTCTTCCCTGTAGCTTGAGATGAGCACAACAGTTTTCTCCTGTCGGAATATACACTCCTGGAAATGGAAAAAAGAACACATTGACACCGGTGTGTCAGACCCACCATACTTGCTCCGGACACTCCGAGAGGGCTGTACAAGCAATGATCACACGCGCGGCACAGCGGACACACCAGGAACCGCGGTGTTGGCCGTCGAATGGCGCTAGCTGCGCAGCATTTGTGCACCGCCGCCGTCAGTGTCAGCCAGTTTGCCGTGGCATACGGAGCTCCATCGCAGTCTTTAACACTGGTAGCATGCCGCGACAGCGTGGACGTGAACCGTATGTGCAGTTGACGGACTTTGAGCGAGGGCGTATAGTGGGCATGCGGGAGGCCGGGTGGACGTACCGCCGAATTGCTCAACACGTGGGGCGTGAGGTCTCCACAGTACATCGATGTTGTCGCCAGTGGTCGGCGGAAGGTGCACGTGCCCGTCGACCTGGGACCGGACCGCAGCGACGCACGGATGCACGCCAAGACCGTAGGATCCTACGCAGTGCCGTAGGGGACCGCACCGCCACTTCCCAGCAAATTAGGGACACTGTTGCTCCTGGGGTATCGGCGAGGACCATTCGCAACCGTCTCCATGAAGCTGCACACCGTTAGGCCGTCTTCCGCTCACGCCCCAACATCGTGCAGCCCGCCTCCAGTGGTGTCGCGACAGGCGTGAATGGAGGGACGAATGGAGACGTGTCGTCTTCAGCGATGAGAGTCGCTTCTGCCTTGGTGCCAATGATGGTCGTATGCGTGTTTGGCGCCGTGCAGGTGAGCGCCACAATCAGGACTGCATACGACCGAGGCACATAGGGCCAACACCCGGCATTATGGTGTGGGGAGCGATCTCCTACACTGGCCGTACACCACTGGTGATCGTCGAGGGGACACTGAATAGTGCACGGTACATCCAAACCGTCATCGAACCCATCGTTCTACCATTCCTAGACCGGCAAGGGAACTTGCTGTTCCAACAGGACAATGCACGTCCGCATGTATCCCGTGCCACCCAACGTGCTCTAGAAGGTGTAAGTCAACTACCCTGGCCAGCAAGATCTCCGGATCTGTCCCCCATTGAGCATGTTTGGGACTGGATGAAGCGTCGTCTCACGCGGTCTGCACGTCCAGCACGAACGCTGGTCCAACTGAGGCGCCAGGTGGAAATGGCATGGCAAGCCGTTCCACAGGACTACATCCAGCATCTCTACGATCGTCTCCATGGGAGAATAGCAGCCTGCATTGCTGCGAAAGGTGGATATACACTGTACTAGTGGCGACATTGTGCATGCTCTGTTGCCTGTGTCTATGTGCCTGTGGTTCTGTCAGTGTGATCATGTGATGTATCTGACCCCAGGAATGTGTCAATAAAGTTTCCCCTTTCTGGGACAATGAATTCACGGTGTTCTTATTTCAATTTCCAGGAGTGTAGTTAGTTTCTCTGTATACCTTTCGCACCAGATTTGCCGCAGTAATATCCAAATCGCATGGCCACGGATCACAGCGTATCACTTATTTGCCCTAATTCTTATCATTCTTCTCAGGTACACCAGCGACTACCTCCCTTCACTCTTCCTTTACCGGTCCAAGCGATCGTAGTATTATTTGGCTCCATCTTGGTTCTCTGGAGGCCATAATTATCCTGACTTTGGGCTGTTAACCATAGTAGCGCTTTGATTTTTTCTGAGACAAAGTCAGCTGATAGATTTATATATTGGCTTTCCAAATAAAAAATTAATGGTGGCCCACAGCTACATACCCTCAGAAAGGCTTGAAATATTAAAAGTTTTTGCTGGTTTCGTTGTCTAGGAGCTGGGATACGTAGCTGCCGCATTACATGCCAAATACTGCTGAGTCTACAGTATACAATATGAATACACACATCTATCGAATGGTCGAAGGTTCCTATCACTCGGCAATAGCGAATTTTGAATGTAACATAGAAATTTATAAATGAAAGAATGCAGTTAAATAAAATCTGCAGGTACTATTTTAACGACTTTAAATGATGAGTACGATAGCACAAGTACCCTTAAGAATGCTGTTTATTACTGCAAAACACTTATTGGTGCCGATTCTCCAGCAATTAAATAAAAATATAAGTTGAATATCAGTGAAACAATAGATTACTACTTCAAGTAATTAGTAATGAGCAACAACACAGCTCGTGAGATATTCACTTCTAAATGAATACTACATCTTCACTGCAGAAGCCACGGAAAGCTCACAAGTGCACAAGTCGGCACTAAGAAATGTTTCTATCTCCCTCGACCCCGCATAAACTGCTGAACACTCTCCAAGTATTTCCTGCGACCGTCCATCGTGCCTTCCCATACAGCACTCCCCTTTGTCCTGTGCCACCCAATGCTCGTCCCCCACTTCCATACAGTCTCTCTATTGACTTCGGCAGGCGCTTACCACAGTAACGAGCGCTGTGATTGGCTAGAGCGCTCCCGCCATGTCTCCAAGCCAATGCACACTCACAAACGTACTGGAACATGTACGAAATACTGGATTTACAGTTAAATAACTTGAAATTAAATAAACATTCTTACGGCTGGACCACAGACACGCTCATACATACATTATTATATACATAAGCAAATAAAATAAATATACAGGGTGAGTCACCTAACATTACCGCTGGATATATTTCGTAAACCACATCAAATACTGACGAATCGATTCCACAGACCGAACGTGAGGAGAGGGGCTAGTGTAATTGGTTAATACAAACCATAAAAAAATGCACGGAAGTATGTTTTTTAACACAAACCTACGTTTTTTTAAATGGAACCCCGTTAGTTTTGTTAGCACATCTGAACATATAAGCAAATACGTAATCAGTGCCGTTTGTTGCATTGTAAAATGTTAATTACATCCGGAGATATTGTAACCTAAAGTTGACGCTTGAGTACCACTCCTCCGCTGTTCGATCGTGTGTATCGGAGATCACCGAATTACGTAGGGATCCAAAGGGAACGGTGATGGACCGTAGGCACAGAAGAGACTGGAACAGCACATTACGTCCACATGCTAACACCTTTTAATTGGTCTTTTTCACTGATGCACATGTACATTACCATGAGGGGTGAGGTACACGTTCGACGGGCGTTTCATAGGACGTGGAGGACGCATAAATTGGCCAGCCCGTTCTCCTGATCTTACACCTCTGGACTTCCTTGCGTGGGGTACGTTAAAGGAGAATGTGTACCGTGATGTGCCTACAACCCCAGAGGATATGAAACAACGTACTGTGGCAGCCTGCGGCGACATTACACCAGATGTACTGCGGCGTGTACGACATTAATTACGCCAGAGATTGCAATTGTGTGCAGCAAATGATGGTCACCACATTGAACATCTATTGGCCTGACATGTCGGGACACACACTATTCCACTCCGTAATTGAAAACGGAAACGACGTGTGTACGTGTACCTCACCCCTCATGGTAGTGTACATGTGCGTCAGTGAAAAAGACCAATAAAAAGGTGTTAGCATGTGGACGTAATGTGCTGTTCCAGTCTCTTCTGTACCTAAGGTCCATCATCGTTCCCTTTGGATCCCTACGTAATTCGGTGCTCTCCGATACACACGATCGAACAGCGGAGGAGTGGTACTCAAGCGTCAACTTTAGGTTACAATATCTCCGGATAGAATTAACATTTTACAATACAACAAACGGCACTGATTACGTATTTGCTTATATGTTCAGATGTGCTAACAAAACTAACGGGGTTCCATTTAAAAAAACGTAGGTTTGTGTTAAAAAACATACTTCCGTGCATTTTTTTATGGTTGGTATTTACCAATTACACTAGCCCCTCTCCTCACGTTCGGTCTGTGGAATCGATTCGTCAGTATTTAATGTGGTTTACGAAATATATCCAGCGGTAACGTTAGGTGACTCACGCTGTATATCAAAGGAATAGAAGCAGAAGTAGGCCAGTAGCCTGATGTCCCTGTGCTTTCTAAAACAAAGTAAATATTTGACCAATTTCTTCATGAATAGTATATATCGGATACACACAAAGACACAGACGAATAAATATATATTTATAAGCATGCTGCTACCGTTTTTCCGTGTAACTGTGGAGTTCTTATAGCCTGACACGATCAATAGTAATCGGCCACTTTTACCTCCCGTAACTCAGTACTATCAAGTTACATGCCTGTTATTCATACCAACTTAGGCTTACACTAATAGTTTTCTAAAGACATGTCGATCGACAAAATCGGATAAACCGTGTAGATTTTGGAAATTCGTTGCTGGGTGTTACTTGTATAATTTACAGTCAGATACTAAACTTTAAACTAATAAAGATAATGAAAATCTGATTACACCATCAGAATCGTCTCGCAAATAAAGGCAATGTACATGTTTCTTTTTGGGGTATCATGATTCCTCTGGCTACTATTAATTTCTACATGAACTGTGAAATGTCTGCCATTATGGTTTCACAAAGTCCGCCATCTTTGTCACTCCCAGCATACAAATCTCCTTCCTCGACACAAAGCACCTTCCACGACACAGTGGCAACATGTAATTCCCAGCCACGCGGTCGGTCTGGACCAGACACTGGGGCTACCCCTCTTGCACTGTTTGGCACCACGCGATTGCTGACGAGCCACGGCTTGCCGAGCGGCCCGTGTGGCCACGCTAACTCCGAACTTGGAATATTTTCAGTGCACCACAACTCGCCCATTACCTCACATACAGTTTCAAAGTACTAATTTACTCTAAACGTTATCAACAATGTTACCTCTGAAAAGATGCTGGTAGTCCTTCTGTACCTTCAGCTAGGGGAAATTCGCATAGAACTTGATCTGATGTGCCGATTTCGCTGCAGTCACAACTGGTCCTCGCCCGGCAACAATCTATATTGCCGTATATACGAAACGACTTATATCCAGAAAGAAAACTGCGCAGTCCACTGTCTCCAAGTGTTATCTGAAACCTTTCCTTTACATCAGGAAGAAACTGAAACGTTCTCGTTCCATTTTGCTTCCCTTCTGTAAATATTCTTCATTACTCACAGAATTGTTGAAGATCCCTCAGTAATTTCGTGTATGTTTTTGTATTTTTTTTCGTTCTGCCAATAGACGACAACCGTCCTTTTGATTTGTAGTTCCATGTCACACGCACCCATTGATATAGCAGTATTATATAATACACTGAGGTCATGGGGTACAGATGGCGGCAGTATTGCGTACGCACAGTAAAGAAGAAGTGGACTGGCGAAGCTCTCCTTTGTAGTCAGGTGATTCAAGTGAAAACGTGTCCGAAGTGAGTATGATTGCACGGCGGGAATTAATAGACTTTGAACGAGGAATGGTACTCGGAGCTAGGCGTATGAGACATTACAGTTCGGGAACCAGTAGCGAATTCAATATTCTGAGATCCACAGCGTCAAGTGCGTGCCGAGAATACAAAATTTCAAGCACTACCTGTCACCATGGACAATGCATTAGCCGACGGCCTTCACTTAACGGTTGAGAACAAAGCGCAGAAATCAGTGTGGGACGTACGACGAGCGTATATGTTAGGACAGTGCGGCGGAATCTGGCGTTAATGAGCTATGGCAGCAAACGACCAACGCGAGTGCTTTGGCTGACAACACGTCATCGCCTCCAGCACCTCTGCTGGGCTCGCGACCGTATCAGATGGACCCCAGACAACTGGAAAATAATTGCCTGGTAACCTGAGTCCTGATTTCAGAAGGCAAAAGCTGATGGTAGTTTTCGAGTGTGTCGTAGACCCCACGAAGCCAAGGATCAAAGTTGTCACGAGGCACTATGCAAGCTGGTAATGGCTCGAAAATGGAGTTGGCTATGTTTACATAGAACACACTGGGTCCTCTGGTCAAACTGGACTGATCATTGGCTGGAGATGGTTATGTCCGGCTACTAGGACTGGTTCGTGAAGACAACAGGGGAAAGCTTAAAAAATTTGTCAGTTTTGTAAATAGTGTATCTCAAACAATAAGAATTTGAAGCCATTTTGGCTATTTTCCGACCGTGACTGTCTCAAGAAATATGTAGAGGTTTTTTTTTAAATTACCGCTACCAGTCACAAACTTTGTCAACTATTGTATTACTTATATATTTAGCGACATGTTTCGAGGGTCAAACCTCATCTCCAGGCTAAATGGCGTTACAAAAACAACTTTACAATAAGGTTATTGTTTTTGTAATGTCATTCAGCCTGAAGATGAAGTTTAACCCTCGAAACATGTCGCTACATAAATAAGTAATACAATAGTTGACAAAGTTTGTGACTGGTAGCGGTAATTAAAAAGAAACCTTTACGTATCAAACAATAAGAATTGTAAGGTCATGCTTACCATCTTTTAACGGATCCTTTGATAACAATTTGATATATGTACCACAAGTTTGATTTCAGACATTTTTAAAAAAAGTAATTTGTGTTGCAAGTTAAACGAAGTTCGTTAATTATTGATCTACAGTATAAGTATAGATATCTAGAAGTAAAATCCAAGTAAAAGCTTGATTTCTTTCTGCAAATTCTTTACACTAATGTGCTTAAAGCAGACTTTTAGAAAAATATTTCTGTCATAAATTATGGTTCAATAACTTTTAATACATATTATCAAAAATTTCATTAGTTAAATCATTGTTCTTTCTTAATAAATCTACAATTTTCTAATTTAAGTCCTAAGAATAATCTATATTTTTAATTTAGTATGTTTTAAGACAATATACAAAATTTCAGCCCTGTATTCGTAATAATTTTTAACTAATATGCACCAGAAAATAAAAAAAGAACTTCCGGGAAAGCTCAAGTTAAAGCTGAAACTTGTTTCTCTACCTACTCTGCATAACACTAATGCATCACAAGGCCATATGCGTCTTGTTTCTGATATTGTTATCCACCCCTTTTCTTTTTCAGAACTAGTCTTCTCATTCTTGCATTTTTGGTGTCTTCCAGCACTGATTTCGCTGCATCTAAGAGTCCCTGCGGTTAATAGCAATTAAAGTTCTTTGCATATTTAGGCCGCCAAGCACTCCCATCGTTTCCATAACCTTAAACATGAACCATCACTGAACATACCAGAGCATCCAGCATACCCATTTTCAAAGGATTTAGCCCTACCTGGACAGTTTTTGGTATTCGTTCCCATGCTCAGTTATTAAAGACTCTCATTTGGAAATTGTTAAGGCTTTCGTGGCCACTTGTTGACAAACCTCCTATTGGCTTCTGTCTCGGGTTCTTCGGCCGACGTTCATCTAATGATTTTTCTGACGTTTCGCCAGCACGAGTGGCTGGCATTGTCAAAGCTCCAATGGAGAGTGAAGCTTTGACAATGCCAGCCACTCGTGCTGGCGAAACGTCAGAAAAATCATTAGATGAACGTCGGCCGAAGAACCCGAGACAGAAGCCAATAGGCAGTTTGTCACTCTCATTTGGGTTTTGAGTCTTAGCATGTAATTACTTCCCTTATAATCTTATGTCGCTAAGACATAAGAGATTAAAAAGAAAAAAAACAAAAAAATTCTGTTTACAACAGAACCGTCTACGTGACATGGGGCGTCGTCATGTGTGCAGATAGTATTAAATTTCTCAGTTTTGGGAGTTTCCTGGAAGTAAACTTTTTCTTGTTCAGAACATGACAGAGAATTTTCTAAGGCAAAAATTAAAAACTCGATCTTTTGACACTCACGTAGTAGTCCCCTTAAGGCCTGCTTAAGATGAGATGTAAGAACTTTTTTAAATATTAGCACAATTTGCGAATCCATATTTTTATATTCTCATCATGAACCATTTTCCTGCTATCTTCATAGGTATGTATTTTCATTTAAACTCTCAAGTTTCTCTATCAATTTCTTAAAATTGTTTCCAACGTCGAAATATGGATTCACGGTGTAGGAGCTGGCGATGATGATTTCTATCCGCACGTGCGTAGATCGAATAACAGGACAGGAGGAAAGTACCGTAGGCTGATCATCGCAAGTGCTATCTCTCAGCAATCTGCGTCCCTATTCGCCGGCTTACGCCAGGTGTTGGATGCAGCTGCAGGGTTTCGCAGCTCGTTCCTTTTACCCACGTCGAACGAAACGGCGGACGTTAACACATAGAAACGGATTGGGCAGTACTGGGCTATACTACATGCTGATTTAAGTACAGAATTCGCATTCTTACATTATCCGTTTGATGGATTGTTGATGGCGGTGGTGAAGTTATCGTTATTGTAATTTGGCATACAACGCACGACTTCACGGAATGTTATCCACAGCTACGAATTTCGGTAGTCAAATTCCGTTCATACGCAATCCCTCAAAAATGGCTGGTTGGTTGATTTGGGGGAGGGGACCAAACGGCGAGTTCATAGGTCCACTCGTATTAGGGAGGAAGTCGGCGATGCCCATTCAAATGAACCAGCCCGGCATTTACCTGACGCGATTTAGGGAAAGCACGGGAAACCTAAATCCCGCTTACGGGTTTGAACCGTCGTCCTCCCGAATACGACTCCAGTGTGATAACCACTGCGCCACCTCGTTTGGTCACTCAGAAATGCATAAAAGTCATAGAATAAATGTATTGGAACATAAAGTCTTACTTTCAAATTTCAATCGGTGTCCCTCTGTTTTACTATATGATACTACCGCCCTTTCGCCAAACTATTCCTACTGTAAAGCAGAATTACCGATCGCGTCTGATTAACGTCACATCAGCCTCCTTCCCGAACGTTGACTTCCTCTGTAAGCATCTAGTGTACGGAGCCAAGTGCTTCACTGTGCCTGTGACGTTTAATTGTGAATTTATTTACATCGTATTACCGCCATATTCAAATAAGAATCATGAACCCAAGGAGGAATTCGTTACCAGTCTCCTCCGTTTTTACATTGAATATAATAACAAATCGAGCCCAGTGAACTGATATTTCTAGTAGGTCAAGTATGTCAAGTTTCCTTCCTTTCTTTCCTATGTGCGCCACCTCTAAATCTTTCTCAGTGACTGTTTGGTGTATTTGTTTCGCTGTTACATGTTCTCCATAAATGCCCAATCTGGGAGTTTCTATGCGCTCTTTATACCTTGATCAGAATGTTCATCGCGACTGTCGTGTATACCGAGTGGTTATAATTATTATGCAACTAGTCATAGAGATCCAGTGTAGGCAGTAATTATCTCATGCAGCGGAACGTGAGAGAAGGCATAATGTTGATTTTATAATTAATCGCCGCTTACACTGTTTGTTCAGTGTGAGCACTAGAGACGTCGACGAAATGCTCTACGTCGCCGGCCGCTGTAACCGAGCGGTTCTAGGCTCTTTAGTCCGGAACCGCTCTGCTGCTACGGTCGCAGGTTCGAATCCTGCCTCGGGCATGGATGTGTGTGATGTCCTTAGGTTAGTTTGGTTTAAGTAGTTCTAAGTCTACGGGACTGATGATCTGATATGTTAAGTCCCATAGTGCTTAGAGCCATTTCACCATTTGAACTATTATAAGGGGAGGCCAGATGAAACAGGAGGAAAAAAGTAAATAAACCATTTATTACTTCGCAGCCAGTCGCCATAACTGTAAATACATTGATTCCATTGTGTGACAGGACGGTCAATGATTTCAAGGAAAACTCAAGGAAAACTGTTCACGGTTGCCTACGGAAACATAGTTGCACCCACGCGTACACCTCCCCGTCCGAAATGGACAGCCACGAATAGCTTTCTTGAGGACGCCAAAGATATGGAAATTGCTCAGGGAGAGATCGGGACCATATAGAGGATGAGTAAGGGCTTTCCTGCTACACTTCTGCAGCGTAGTCGCAGCAACCTGCTAACAAAGTGCCCGTCCGCGTGTTGGGAAGGTTGTTGCCACAACGATGTAGAAGTTTGCTGGGAAGCCCTTTGAAACGTCCCCTTAGAAAAATTTATACAAGACTGTGCTTAAACTGACACAATATTTTTAGCGCAACGCAATCTGACTTTCAAAAATCTCTACTAAAGAATGGCCCTGACTAACATTAACCTGTACCTTTCACAAATCACTTACCTCACAAAAATCTTCGTTACTCGAACTACTGCAATGCAGCGAGCGCCACTACTGCCAGCTAAATAAAAGATACAAACTACAGAAGTCACTAACTACTGATAGGGATAGTTAGCAAATGAAAGATTTTAATAGAGAATAAACAATGTATTTACCTTAATAGTCATAATATATATAGCAGTTCATAATATCCAGTATAACAAATTTCAAAACTCCGCCATCTCTCTCCCCACATCCACCACTGCTGGCGGCTCACCTCCCAACTGCGCAACGCTACGCGCTGTTCACATCCAGCTGCCGCTGCCCAACACTACAATGGCAGACAACAATGCAAACTGGCCACAGACTACACACAGCACAGCTAGTGATTTTCATACCGAGCGCTACGTAAGGTTGCCGATAAGTAGAAGTAGGCGACAGATTAATTTCTGGTTATCTTCCTCCAAGTTTTTGTTTATCTAAAAAATTGCACCTTCTGCAACAGGTTAAGAAAAGAGAAATGCTTAAGGGAAAAAATGAGATGAGTTTCGTTATTTGGGCAGGTAACGCACTGACTGTGGACGAAATAGACAATATGTAACATGTATACTGTCGACAGGAAGAAAAAAAATTCTGAAAAAGAGAAATCTGTGAACGTTGAATAGAAATTTAAGTGTTAGGCGCATTTTCAGAAGATGTCTAGAGTATAGTCCTGTATAGAATGAAACCTAGACGATAGACAATTTAGCCTAGAAGAGAATAGATGCTTTTGAAATGTGGTGGTAGAGAAGAAAGCTGAAGATAGATGGGATAACTAATGAAGAAGCACTGAATCGAATAGGGTACAAAATAATCTTTAGAAATGTGATGGTAGGACAGAATGCTAAAGATTATTTGGATAGATCGGAAAATCAAATGACGGAGAGAAAGATGTGGCACAACTCGACTAAAAGAAGGGATAGGTTGGTACTTCACAAACTGAGGCATCAAGTCATTGTAAAATTGACACTGAGCAGAAGTGGGGGTGGGGGGGGTGAGTGGGGGGGATTGTAGAGGAAGACCACAGCTTAGCAACATAAGCAGGTTCAAATGGGTTTACGTC
This sequence comes from Schistocerca cancellata, assembly GCF_023864275.1. NCBI lineage: Eukaryota > Metazoa > Arthropoda > Insecta > Orthoptera > Acrididae > Schistocerca > Schistocerca cancellata. The sequence continues at coordinate 487,944,787 of NC_064628.1, forward strand.
TCAGCAGGTCTGGAGAGATATAGTGGCCCGCACAGGGTAGACTAACGTGAAGACCAGTGAGTTTCTTTATTGATCACAACGACAGCAATAATTACGCTCCATCTTATTAAGAATAGTGAAGAGTGACCTAGTGGTACGATGGTGTATCGCAACTGCCGGAGGCTGGTGTTGCCATTAAGTAAAGCAGAAAAATAATTATATACGCGCGTCGGTATGGCGCCACGTTACACAAAGGCTTCAGCAACACACTCAAACTGAAACTTTTTGATCGCTCCTTATATTCACGTAAGCGATTTAAAAAAAAAAAAAAAAATCAGTTCGAATTCCATTTAGCAAAGAATGATCCCCCATAGAACAAAGATCCTTTTCTCATGAAAAATAATAATACACTGGCGGAAAAGAGACCGCAACACTAAAACTTAATTAATGTAGCGTAATAAAAGTTCGCGAAAACGTTAGTATAGGTAACAAACGTAACTGATCAACAGCGCAAGATCACAGGTTAAAGTAAGCGCGAGGTAAATCTTTGCAAATGTGAAACGCTGGAACATTAATAACCCTTGTAATGAGCAGAATGTTGGGTACAAGCATGCAAACGTGCTTGCATTGTGTTCTACAAATGCCGGATCTCAGTTTTTGGGATGGAGTTCTTTACCTATTGCACTCGGTCGGTCATTATAAGGACGGTTAATGCTGTTTGTGGATGGTGCCGGAGCTGTCGTTAGATGATGTCCCATGCTACCACTCGCAGTAGAAGAGATTTGTTCCACCTCAGATACGTCTGCCATTATACAGGGTGTTTCAGAAGTGACGGTCAGTATTCAAGGTTATGACAGGCATGTTCATTCGAAAAAAGATATCAAGTAAAGATGGGTTCTAAGACGCATACCTTAAGAGCTATGAGCAATTCTTGATCTTCGATACTGTGAAACAAATCTCTTCTACTGCAAGTGGTAGTATTGGCCAAAACAAGAAAAAATTGTCCAGTAAACATGTGCTCTGAAACGCATACCGTAAAAGTTATAAGCACTTGTTCATTAGAAGAGTTGTGTTTCAATGCAGCGAAGATGAACAAGTGCTCATAGCTCTTAAGGTACGCATTCTAGAGCACATCTTTACTGGACATGTTTTCCTTGCTTTGGTCCATACTACCACTTCCAAAAATTAGAAAAGCAGAAGAAGAGGTTATTTTCACAGTATTGAAGATCAAGAATTGCTCATAGCTCTTAAGGTATGCGTTTTAGAACCCATGTTTGCTTGACTTTTTTGTTTCGAATGGTCATATACCTGAATATTGATAATCACCTCTGAAACGCCCTGTATAGCACATCTGATGAAAAATTAATGTTTGTTGCCACCTTAATGGTGTAATTTTAATGGTCAGCAGTGTGCTTTAATTCTCGCTTACCTGCAGCCTGCTGTGGAGCTGGCAGCAAAAACAAGACTATCGGATCGATGGAACAGGAATTGATCCCGTATCCCCTTTCTCCGTTCTCGAAGCGATCATCATTAGCCTACGAGGCCGTTGGCATGTTAAGCTGATCCCGGTATACCGGGATCCAGTCGATCGCAGGAGACTGGTTCATGCACGTGTCGTACGTAACGAGATACGCGCGCTGACATTTGGTTTGGAAAGGTCGCAATCGAGCGCATGTCTGCAGGAACTAGGCGCGTTCCGAGAAAGACAAAGCGACGACAGGTGAGCGCGTGCAGCCGTCACGTGAGCCGCCGTGACACGGATCGGGCGGCGTGTGAGCGCGCCGTATAACGAGCCCCGGGCCGGCCGGCAGTCGGTAATGGACGGCTATTAGGCGCCGGCCGCCCCGGGCCGCGCTCGCCCTGTCATTCGCTGAAATTGTGAGCCGGCGCGGCCTGATGACCGCCGCGCCGGATCCGGGCGCGTCGCCGAGTGTCCGCCGGCGGCGCCGGCTAACGCCGAACGAATGCGTTAAGAACGCCGCTACCAGCGGAACACCGGCACGCAACGCGCCGCGGCCGCAGCTTCGCCGCACCCGACCAGGAAACGAGGGTGGGTAAGAGGAACGTTATCCACAAGACCGGTTTGGATTCCGTAGAAATATTGGAACACGTGACGCAATACTGACCCTACTCCTTATCTTAGAAGCTAGATCAACGAAAGGCAAACCTACGTTTCTAGCATTTGTAGACTTAGAGAAAGCGTTTGACAATGTTGCCTGGAATACTCTCTTTCAAATTCTGAAGGTGGCAGGGGTAAAATACAGGGAGCGAAAGGCTGTTTACAATTTGTACAGAAACCAGCTGGCAGTTATAAGAGTCGAGGGACATAATAGGGAAGCAGTGGTTGGAGGGGAGTGAGACAGGGTTGTAGCCTCTCCCCGATGTTATTCAATCTTTATATTGAGCAAGCAGAAAAGGAAACAAAAGGAAAATTCGGAGTAGGTATTAAAATCCATGGAGAAGTAATAAAAGCTTTGAGGTTCGCCGATGACACTGTAATTCTGTCAGAGACAGCAAAGGACTTGGAAGAACAGTTGAACGGAATAGATAGTGTCTTGAAAGGAGGATATAAGATGAAAATCAACGGAAGCAAAACGAGGATAATGGAATGTACTCGAATTAAGTCGGGTGATGCTGAGGGAATTAGATTAGGAAGTGAGACAAAGTAGTAAAGGAGTTTTGTTATTTGGGGAGCAAAATAACTGATGATGGTCGAAGTAGAGAGGATATAAAATGTAGACTGGCAATGGCAAGGAAAGCGTTTCTGAAGAAGAGAAATTTGTTAACATCGAGTATAGATTTAAGTTTCAGGAAGTCGTTTCTGAAAGTATTTGTATGGAGTGTAGCCATGTATGGAAGTGAAACATGGACGATAAATAGTTTGGACAAGAAGAGAATAGAAGCTTTCGAAATGTGGTGCTACAGAGTGAAACATGGACGATAAATAGTTGGGACAAGAAGAGAATAGAAGCTTTCGAAATGTGGTGCTACAGAAGAATGCTGAAGATTAGATGGGTGGATCACATAACTAATGAGGAGATATTGAATAGGACTTGGGAGAAGTTTGTGGTGCAACTTGACTAGAAGAAGGGATCGGTTGGTAGGACATGTTCTGAGGCATCAAGGGATCATCAATTTAGTATTGCAGGACAACCTTGAGGGTAAAAATCGTAGAGGGAGACCAAGAGATGCATACAGTACGCAGATTCAAAAGGATGTAGGTTGCAGTACGTACAGGGAGATGAAGAAGCTTGCACAGGATAGAGTAGCATGGAGAGCTGCATCAAACCAGTCTCAGGACGGAAGACCACAACAACAACAAGTCTTTTATCGGTATCTGCACCAGCAGGTAGTAGTGTTAAGTAACAGTTTTAGAGAATAGCAAGAGGGAGTAGACCAAGGTGATACGGGAGATACGCGGGCTACTTGGAAGTAAGGTTCGATAGTCGGCGAAATGGAAAAAAATTCGATGAAAGTAAAAATTCGATGAAGCTTTGTACAGATGTGTGCCTGTCGATCCCGTCACATAGTTCAGAGCACCCAGTGAGCACGTAATAAAGTACCTGACATGCATTTCCTTCTTCGTGACAATTCTCGGTCGCCCACTGCAGAGGCGATGAGGTCGTTACTGCAGCGGTTTCGGTGAGAAGTGATTTATCTCCCGTCACACAGCCCGGACTTGGAAGTTCATCTCTGCTCAAATGAACCGCTGATTATGAAGAAAACATTTTGGCACAGACAACGAGCGGCAGTCCAGTGTGGAATGTTCTCGGGAAGCGCAGGAGGCTGTCTTCTACGACGAGGTTGCTGCAACGCTACGACAAACGTGTAAGTCGGAGTGGTGACTATGTACAGAAGTAGCTAGAAGGTGTAGCAAACTGTTGCAAATAAAACATTTTTGAATTTTACTTTTGTTTCCATTTCATTCCCGATCGGACCCTACTTTCCGATGAGCCCTCCTGTGGCACTGCGAGTCGAATTTGACAAAGCAGTGAAAGACTCAAGTCGAAGCAAGACCACTCCAGAAGACGACATTGATTTACGTTAGAATCATTTGGGGCCTGGGGAGCCATGTTAAAGCTATTCCAACTGACGTGTAATTTACACGAGAAAGGTGGAACACACTCAGGCAGGAAGAAGAATGCAATAAATGTAAATCCAAAGAGGGCCAAGTCTGACAGGCGCGAATATTACCCAACTATTACTGTAATACAGCGTTTCCCAACCCTTCTGACACCATTACCCCTTCGTGTAATCAGATACTAAGTAGTACCCCAACCACATTCCCGCCCCGCTGTCATCAAGATTAGCACCTGGCTAAACTTTAGAACGAAAAAAAGTTTTCATTTAACACTTTTATTTTTAAAATGACGAAAGATAAATAATATTTCATTTTTGTAGCAGTTTTATTAAACCGGCAGATGAAGAAGATACCTTCGATAGGGTGAGAAAATTAGCAGAAGAATATAACCAAGTGGGTCATGAAATTGAACATCATCAAGACAAAATACTTAACTAGAGGAACGAAAACAATAGATCTTGAAATATTAGACAACGTAGCCATCGGTAGCTGTGAAATATATAAACGCCTAAGGAGTGTAATTAATAAAGATAGAGCGTATGAAGTTGTCTTGAGAAACAGTTTGAGCTCAAAATTTGTATTGAAAACAGTACTTAATACGCATTTGGAAAACAGAACAAATGAGAATGTATGGGAAACAACATACAAGGAAGATGCCATAATGGATTACAGAACGCAGCAACCTTTCTGGTCTGAACACTTAATGAGGATATTTGACTATAGGCCGACGAACAGAATGTAGACGGAACGACAGCATTTTAAATGGATTCAAAGGATACAAAGGACTACGACCAACAGACTCCTGACCACTGAAGACACACAAAATTGGTTATTATGGAGACTAAAATGCAAAATATGGTATCCTACAGAGATAGCATTGCCACGCCAAATTTGGCAACGCGGTTTAATACCACAGACATTAGCGAGGGCTCGCTGCAATCCACAACGAAATATTCAGAAGACCGCACCTCTCCTCTCAGCATCGCAGCGCCCTCACACTGAAGCCAATATTGTTTCCAGCTAGCAAGAACTCTGCCCCAGCTCGATGCCTTAGCTACACCAGTCAACATCATCGAGTAGGACAGTGACAGTTTAGTTTCACGTGGGCATATACTTTTGTCAATGTTCAACATTGTACCTCACAAGAACAGTTCACTAAGTAGTGTATCAAGTGGTGCTTTGCTGGTCCATGACAATTGTAAATTATTCTGTACTCGTGTGGCAAAGAAATGTGTCAAAGTTAAGTAAATCTTTTATTCATTTATGCAATGAAGTGAACTAATATTTCATGTGTCCTAGTTTTATAAGGCTTCTCCCAGAGCTGTCAAAGAACCAACAGTTGTGGACAGACGAAAACTGTTGTGCATCGTCAGAGCAAAGGATGCGGCAGGAACCGTAGGACCCCCGCCATTACATATATTTTATTATACACGAGCTTATGAGCCAACGAGACATTTAGTATTGCTTATTTCCAAAAACATTTTTCTTCATAGAATAAAGAAGTAGTTCTCAGTGTATCGTGAGTGCTACCTACAACTCGTTCTCAGAAAAGAAAGCTGACTATCCACATTAAGGGTAAACAATGGTTCCTCTACCCCCTAGCAACACTTGATTCTCTCATACCATGCACCCCCATTCAAAATCAGTTAAGTTAAAGTGTATGCTCTAAGCTTGTTGTCTGTAAGTCACTACTTGGTTGCTACACTCTTATTTCTGAACTGACAGAATCCAGGCTGAAAATTCATTGTGTCTGATCACTACCACTAATAACAATAGTACACATAGTATGTGATTGGACTAAGGGAGGAAGATGTCGTTCATGCATTCGTTTTGCAAGCTGTAAACTCCACCACATGTTAGCATTTGCAAAAATAATATAATTATTGGTATCTTACGTAATAAGTGTTACAGCCTTATGAATAGTGATAGTAGAAATGATCTTCTAAAAATAGTTACGTGGTCCGTTTGCTTTTCCCCTCAGAAAATTTCATGTCACTCCTCAGTGGGTGGTTACCCACCATATTGGGAACCACTGTCTTAATAAGTCATGGTTGCAAAATACTGTAACAAATTATTTGCAAAATATTGAGATAACTGGCCGACCTTGACCTCGGAGAAGAGCAGTTTAGGTTCATTATTAATGTAGAAACATGAAAGGCTTTATGACACTACCAATCGTCTTAGGCTGAACATACACAATCCTCTGTTCGTAGCATTTATAACGTTTGACAGTACTGCCAAGAATACAAAATTTGAAATTCTGATGGTAGCAGGGATCAAATACAGGGAGCGGAAGGTTATCTATAACTTGAACGCAAACTACACTGCAGCTTTAAGAGCCGAAGGTCAGGGGAGAGAAGGAGTGGTTCAGAAAGGAATGAGATAGCGTTGTGAACTATCCCTTGCGTTATTCAATTTGTACAGTCATTTGCAGCACGCACTTACTTCTTCAAAAGTAAAATTTCAGAGACCCTCAAGGGGTTCATATCTAGTACAGTTGACGGAAATTCTAGTTGGTGGTTGGCAAGTAGCCAGTGGCAGTTCGTCATAGTTCCTTCTGACGAATGGAGTGGTTTTGTTCTAAGTAGTGATATCGGTATACTGACTGCCCTATTGACGATTTCATGTTTGTCAGAGATGATTTTCATCTGCCGTATTGCATCCGTGTCCACTGTCGCATAATGTATGAAATGGTACTTTAGCTAGAATTCAACGTGGCACATAGATCAACGATAATTATACGTTAAGTAAGTTGGAAAATTTCGAAGTGTAACGGCTTGTTAAAAGATGCATTTTAGCACTCAGACTTTTTGGTTGGTGATATCTTTCTCACAGGCGCATTTATTCGCGACCCCACTCACTGTTATAAATGTAATTAATACTAACATCACGAACAAATGTACCCTATCGCAAGGACAATCGTTGTTCAAACCTGGACCGAATAATTTGTAGCGTAAACAATGACTCAGAGAAACGTAATTAAATTAGAAAAACATTTTATTGAAAAATGTGATAAGAGTAGTGGATTAAAATACCAAGAATCATAAAAGCAGCAAGAAGAAAATACTACAGTTTAAAAATGCAGTATTAAAGGATTATACTATTTGAATATAACAAAAATTATGTTTTACTGAAGAGTGGAAAAAAGTTAATTTACTTTTAATGCGATGCTTGTGGCTGCTTATTCTGCTTCAATGGGGCGAAGCGTAGCTGGATGTGAATCATCTTTGGTCTCATGACGCTCTCGGTTTAATAAAGAATCGTGCGATATTTTTGTTCACAGCCACCATTGCTGAAAATAAGAAATACACTTAATTGCCAAAGAAACCGGTACACCTGTCTAATATATTGTAAGGCAACCCACGAGCACGGAGAAGTACCGCAACACGACGTGCCATAGACTCGACTAATATCTGAAACAGTGCTGAAGGGAACTGATACCATGAATCCTACAGGACTGTCCATAAATCCGTAAGAGTACGGCGGGTACAGATCTCTTCTAGAGTATCAGTGGTCCCATATCGCTCCAACTGCACACGCCCCACACCATTACAAAGCCTCCACCAGCTTGAATAGTCCCCTGCTGACGTGCAGGGTCTATGGATTCATGAGGTTGTCTCCACAGCCGTACATGTCCATCCGATCGATACAATTTCAAATGAGACTCGTCCGACCTGACAACATGTTTCTAGACATCAAGAGTCCAATGTCGGTGTTGTGTAGTTTAACGACGTAAGTTTTTTATAAATGATTTTCTTTTGACATATGACCATGTGTAGACTTCGCCACCTACGTCAGTTACAACACACTTCAAAATTATGTATATTCTCTTTAAATTGTCTCAGAATGGTTCTTGAACGAAACTGTAAAACATCATTTGAGTCGTATGCGCAGAATTACGTCACTCAGTTCAATTGGTTTGCGCAAAATTTTTCAATTTAGATGTCGTTTGTTTCTCCTCAGAAATTATATTAATGCAAGTGATCTGCTTTAATAAATATTAGAACCACACTGAATAAACTTTCGAGATTCAAACTCGCGATGGACGTTGTCAAAAATTAATAATCTTCTCAAATAAATTACGTAACATAATTCTTCATAAATAAATTCTCGGAACACGTATTTCAACTTTAGTAGCATCCACTAGTTTATTATCTTCCTACATATAGACGTGAACCTGAGCCTTGACAAGACAGAACTGAACATTTACAACATGATTAAACTTTCTATGACGTCATTGTTGTACAAACATTTCAAATTCTCAATTTTTTAATTTTTAGAAGCACGACGCAACAACTCGGTTTCAGGATCTTCTGTTGCTCTTTGGCTGTCGACCTGCGACGTATAGTGGCCAGCAATTTTCTCTCTGGTCCCAGCAGCGAAGATGCTGCCTCCGTTCGTTGCGCCGCCCTCTCCGTACACGAAACATAAAAAATAAATACAAAACTTTAGATAATTCACAGCTATTACAAATATTACAAAAATACATAAACAAAACAGTAAATTAAACTTATATTCACCTGCAAACTGGGCTGACACTGGTGGATGGGGGACGCTTCAATTTCACGTCCCACTACAGTTGACGGGCCCAGAGGGGGGCGCAAAGCTTTGTGTTGTGCAATCATCAAGGGCACACGAGTGGACCTTCGGCTCCGAAAGCCCGAATCGATGATGTTTCGTTGAATGGTTCGCATGCTGACTCTTTTTTATGGCCCAGCATTGAAATCTCCAACAATTTGCGGAAGGGTTGCATTTCTATCACGTAGAACGATTCTCTTCAGTCGTCGTTGGTCCCGTTTTTGCAGGATCTTTTTCCAGCCGCAGCGATATCGGAGATTTGATGTTTTACAGGATTCCTGATATTCACGGTACACCCGTGAAATGGTCGAACGGGAAAATCCCCACTTTACCGCTAACTCAAGAGATGCTGTGTCGCATCGCTCGTGCGCCGACTGTAACACCACGTTCAAACTCACTCAAATGTTGATAACTTGCCACTGTAGCAGCAGTAACCGAGCTAACAACTGCACCAGACAATTGTCTTATATAGGCGTTGCCAACCGCAGCGCCGTGTTCTGCCTGTTTACATATCTCTGTATTTGAATACGCATTCTTAACCAGTTTCTTTGGCGCTTCATAGGTGTGGCAGCGAAAGGAGAAGGAAGAATTATTGATAAATTAGACAGTGTCGCAAATTCGCCTTAATAACAAACCAAAAACTGTTTTTTATTTTTTTAAGTTTTGAAACGTCCCCTTGGAAATATTTGTGAGTGACTGTGTTAGTAAACTTCTCCGTTATTTGATACAAAGACAGCTCAGTAAAACTGAACGTACTCAGACAGTTCTCTCGTTACTTATTTTGATCATCACTAAAGTGACACACAATATTTTTCAGCGCTACGCAGTCTGACTTTCAATAATACCTACAAAAGAATGGCCCTGACTAACAATAACCTATACCTTTCATAAATCACTTACCTCACAAAAATCTTCGTTACTCGAACTACTGCAATACAGCGAGCGTCAATACTGCCAGCTAAATAAAAGATTCTAACTACTGAAGGCACTATTTACTGATAGGCATAGTTAGCAAATGGCAGGTTTTGATAGAGAACAAACAATGTATTTACGTAACTAGCGTTCAAAAGTCATTATATATATATATATATATATATATATATATATATATATATAATTTTTTGGCATCCAATTAAACAAATTTCCTTTTTCTAACTGACACACGTCTAGATATTCCGCTCAAAACTCTGGCATCTCTGGCATCCACCACTGCTGGCTGCTCACCTCCAACTGCACAACGCTACGCGCTGTTAACATCCAATTGCCCAACACTACATTAGCGAATATTCCAACAATGCCAAACATCCACAGACTGCACACAGCACAATCAGTGATTTTGATACAGAGCGCTACGTGGCGTTACCAACATAATAACCTAAACAGCCTACTTACTTACAGCTTGTGATTCCGGGTCACAGCACAGTCATGAAAATTCTACCTGTGATTTTAGAGAGAGATGTTTCTCTTTTTCCATTGCTATGGCAAAACGATTATGAAACCAATCTAACAGATTATTGTTTAGTTATAGTAGAAAATACTTCCGGAAATTACTTCCCTGACATACTAAACGATCAGTTATGATATTATTACCTACTTAAAAATCAGTCTTATTGTAGCAAAAAAGGCATTTGTGGAAACATTTCAAACGATTTATTTTACACCTTGTGGCTCTTATAGAAAGCAAAGCATAGAATTACTAACCACTAGAATTGTTTCTTTCCAGGCCATTACACGATTCCGTTTCAGAAGATCTGAGCTAGAGGAATCAAACGTCAAATACCGTAGTGTGCCGCGCTTCTCTGTATAAATTTGAGGAAGATGGTGCCTCACTTAGTAACCTGAGTAAAATGTTCTGGAATTGTTCTAGAGTCAAATAAAGCGTCAGGACCAAACAGGTCGCGACTACAGTCGCTTGCGTCATCTAATCGCTGAATTTCGAATGCATTAACATCTCTTCTGAGCCTCCACTTTGTCGTCGGACAAGTCTTTGGGCAGTAATTACCGCAGAGTTTCTGCATTCGCGAGGGAGTGTTGAAATTCGGTTCCGGGCCGCATCCGTGTTGACAGCGCGAAAAGGGCACAGGACCATAAAGAACACGTGCGATATTCCACTTTCGGCGACGCACGCGACATCTTGGAGCAGAACATGGTCGAGGCGGGGGTGGGGGGGTCTGTTGGCGGCGCCGCGCTAAGTGGCGCTGACCCCAGCTCACCCCCACTTTACACCTCAACAGTCCTGCGCGCCAATCCCGCTACAATAAAATGTCAGAATTACGCCCGCACTTAAATTCCTAGCCTGCAAGGAATTCCCCTGAGCGCTATACGGCCTTTTAATGGTCATCCGCGCGGTGAGGTCTAACACTGCACGATGTGCGCAGAAACCAACGCCCAGCTGTCTCTCCTTCCAGGTTTCAAGTCAGGAAATTCCTTGAAGAGTCAGGAACAGGCAAACGAAGTTCGCAGAAGGTATTCGAGAATCTTATGACGTTGCTGCAGTTTTCAAAATTTGTAATTTAGGAAACTGCGGAACTCTGAATTTTTAAATGCTAGGCTACTAAGAACCAAATTTTTGGTAAACATCTCAAGGAGTAAGTGCTTGAGGCGTACCAGTGGTTACTAAGATGCCAACGTGCCAATCTTAGTTGACTGAATTTTATGTTCTGACAAGAGAGTAACACGTAACTGCAGTGTGCAAAAAAGCATCAGCATCCCTTCATGTCCTACAAAAATATAAAAAACTCTTCCCCTTCGATCTGAAAAAGAAATTAGTACAAACGCTTATACTCCCCATTATTGACTACATCGATATTATCCTACAAGGCCTCTCTCAGGAAAATTCCCGACGTCTAGAACTGGTCACGCATGCCTGCGTCCGATATATCTGTGACGTTCGACTTCTGATCACATTTCACCAGCATATGCAAAATTTTCCTGGCTGCGTGCAGACAAACGCAGAGATTTCCATACACTCTGTCTCATCTACTGCCTTATAAATGAACACTGTCCCTCATATCTCTCCTCGTCCCTAACGCTCATGTCGGAACAACATGACAGAAACACACGTTCCCATTATAATAAAATCCTCTCCGTTCCACTGCATCGCTCAGTCACCTTCTCCAAGTCCTTTACAGTAGCGGGAACCCGACTCTGGAATAACCTCCCTCGTTATGTTAGAGAACTTAAAAACATTTCCGGCTTCAAAAAACAGTTAATGAAGTATCTAATTAAGCAACAGTAATGCCTTCCTCTGTACATGAATGCACTTCACCTCATTACTTCCCTCTTTCCCCCTCCTTAAATCTCCCTTCCCCAAAACTCGCTATACTAGTAAACATCTACTTTACACACCAAGATATTATGTACATCTGCACAAACCTTCATTACTATTGCCAATCCTTCTCATGTTTGTCATTATTATTTGATTTTTTTTACTGTTATTATTATTGCTTTTATCATAATCTGTATGTATAGCACTGTTGTAAAAATACTGCCAGCATTTACTTTATTAGGTCTTAGTTATGTTTATCATTATTATTTGATTTTTTACTGTTATTATTATTGCTTTTATCATAATCTGTATGTATAGCACCTGTTGTAAAAATACTGCCGCATTTACTTTATTAGGTCTTAGTCACTACTCTTTATTCATATTGTCACTAGAGTAAGCTAATTTTCTCATTTAAACTATGGTCATGATGTAACTCTGATGTGTGACATGCTGCATGTGTGGAACACTGGTCTGATGTAAGAGAGGGCCTGATGGCCCTAATCTGATCAGGTTAAATAAATAAATAAATAACAATTTTACTTGGAAAGATTTGCCCATTCTTTTAAATAACAATGAGTGGAGTGTGGAAACGATCATGAGATTTAGTGTCATGTAAGGACTCCTGCCCACATAGTTGGGTAGGTTATTTTAATTTATCTCACAGTGGATTTTTAATGGGTCTGTCACAATTACGTGCATCAGTTTTACAACTCTGATGCCATGTCCATGCCTCTTTGAATTACATTTCTAAATTGAGACATATGCATTTAAGCACTTTTAATGTCCATGAGTACAACCGTTAATCTACAGTACATCTACTTGTTCTCACAGTGGCTGTTATTTTCCGCAATTTATTAGTGATCAGTCAGCCATATGCATCGGGGAAATAACTTCTACGTATTTTATCAGTCAATTCAAATTTTACATGCTATTTTATGTCTTGAATATAATATGCTTTTATTTAAGCGCGCATAAACGTGCCCGTAGATATGCATACTCCCATTGTATTATCAATTTTGATACATGGATAAGCAATCAATCTCCACTGTCATTGACAGACAGTCATTCTACTGTGTCTATGGACACAGATCAAGAAGATCTTATTCTCACTACGAATTTAATTCATTTTAAGCAAGAGCGCTAATAACCATGCCATTGAGAACCCTGAAACCAAAATCATCATCTCGTTGTCCGCCGCTCGTGGTCTCGCGGTAGCGTTCTCGCTTCCCGAGCACGGGGTCCCGGGTTCGATTCCCGGCGGGGTCAGGGATTTTCACCTGCCTCGAGATGACTGGGTGTTTGTGTTGTCCTCATCATTTCATCATCATCCAGGAAAGTGGCGAAATTGGACTGAGCAAAGATTGGGTAATTGTACGGGCGCTGATAACCACGCAGTTGAGCGCCCCACAAACCAAACATCATCATCATCATCATCATCAGCCATCTCGTTGCTCGACCATTTCACAGAGCTGTTGAAGGGAATGAACTCCTTGCTGTTGCACAGTGAAAACAGTGCAACGAATGAGTTGTCAAGATCGTGCACTCGTATTCGGGAGGACCCGGACATAAAACCTGGCCACTGAGAATTAGTAGCGCAGGCTACTTCTCTAATTACCTCATTTGAGAAAGACATTAACTCTAAGATTCCTTCCTATTCCTTCTTGATATCTTCAAAATAAACATTTCTATACTCACTAAAATGTCCAATAAGTTTCTCCTAACTTATTGTACTTTTTAGTGGGTCAAGGAATGTTTATTTTGAAGATATCAGGAGGGAATAGGAGAACAAAGATGCGCTTGAACGTGTTTCCTGCAAGCTGTTTCCTTCTAGATCTATAATTCAGTGATACACACGGAATTAGGAACGTACTGATAGGTCAGTTTCTGAAAGATAACAAAAGTTACGTACCCCATCTGCGACTTTTACATTGGAGCAATAAATATAAACATTCTTTCTGCAAATCATCAAGGGCAGACGTTTCCATTTATTGGTTGGCTCCCGGTGATCTGAGGGCACTGAAACACTTGGCATAAAAGTTTTCAGAGTATGATGCTGAGCCATAATATACAATAACTATCACTATATAACACGCCAGTAGAGTCAGAAGAAGGGTACTGTAACCGTGGTCGAAACGTCGGTTTTATCCCGTGATAGTTATTGTACATTATGATGATAGTTGTTATAGAATGTGGTGCGACACCATATGCGAAACTTTTATGTAAACTATGGCCACTGCAGTGTACGCAGTTATAACTGAAATAGTTGTTAAACCAGAAAGTCCTTTTACCTGTTTTCCGAAGATTTGTACATTTATAATCATTGTATTTCAGAGAGATGGCACGGAAATAATCGGATATTATATCAACTATATTAAAGCCACGAGTGACACAAAAAGGTAAAACTAATCACATGTAGCGAACATAAATCCACAATTACAAATACTGCAGATAGTTTTCGTAGCGGTTTCACCTCTTCAACGGTTTCATCATTCTACACTACACTGTGCTACACAAATATTATACGCACATTTATTTTCCCGTCGACAAATTCCTGACCTGAAGTACCAATGCACACTCTGTCCTGTATAAACACTAACCCGAAGAACATCCTGAAATAATACGTGTCTCAGTCGTTTTCCAGTTTTACCGTCTCGCAATAAACGGGATCTGCTAAGTCTATTAACATCGCGTGATAAATCGTTCATTAGTAAAATTATTCGGTGCTCCTATTCTGTCTTGTGTAGCTGCAGCACGCGGCTCTTCCCCACTGCGTGCAACTATTGTGTGTCTCAAAACTGTCGACGTAAACTTCTGGTTGACTGGCTTGAAATTGTAACTGTCTGGAAGGATGGAGTCTTCGCATTCTAGCATTAGAGCACTGTAATTGCACTCTGTGTTCTGCTAACAGAATAACATTTCCATTCATTCTGAGCAAGTAATGCGGCGCACAAAGTTTGTTAAGCTTCCTGCGTCTTGCAGTTTACCACAACCATAGAATGTCTTCTCTGTGGTATATCCCCGAGGCTACAGGTTGCCTTTCCATCGCACCTCTCCTGCCTTCAGTTCATTCACCATGTTGCAAGTGGAATAATACATATATCGCCTGCTGCAAGTTTCCCTCTGATGATCTCGGATTGATCTCCAGAAGCGGTACTTCACAGTACTCTGTTCGATGAAGATGATCAAGCCCTGCCGGCCGCGGTGGCCGTGCGGTTCTGGCGCTGCAGTCCGGAACCGTGGGACTGCTACGGTCGCAGGTTCGAATCCTGCCTCGGGCATGGGTGTGTGTGATGTCCTTAGGTTAGTTAGGTTGAAGTAGTTCTAAGTTCTAGGGGACTTATGACCTAAGATGTTGAGTCCCATAGTGCTCAGAGCAATTTTAACCATTTTTTGATCAAGCCCTCGCAAAGGCTTTTGTTGATGCGAGCTGAGACGACTGGGTTTCGTAATCACGAAAAGAGTGACCGGTCATTTTCCTAATTCTTCGTCTCGGCCTCTGCTATTAATC
The DNA here is from genome assembly GCF_023864275.1 of Schistocerca cancellata. Lineage (NCBI taxonomy): Eukaryota > Metazoa > Arthropoda > Insecta > Orthoptera > Acrididae > Schistocerca > Schistocerca cancellata. The sequence continues at coordinate 487,960,201 of NC_064628.1, forward strand.
TAAGGTTACAGATAGACTGCATATGCTGTTAATAATGTAACAAAAAGATTTGTTTCGAACGATAGTGAGAATGTAGCACTTCCCAAATGTTTAATGTTAGGTGATGTAAAGTGTGTTTTGCTTTTGTAGAAGTAGCTTTTTATTCGACTGCCTGAGAAGAGATAGCTCTTTACTTTTTTTGCAACACATTTTTAATCCCCTGCTCAGAAGAGCTCAGCTCCCAGTTATGAAGCTTTGTTCGTTTTGGCGAAGTATTCCGGTAGGCTGGACGCGGCAGAGATGACTTCTCAATCGGGAATGTTCACGAAGGGGATTCCAGGTCCGACAATCGAATGATAGCCAAGGGAATTCTCTCGAAAATCGTGGAAGGAACCGTGTATTGGAACAATTTTTAATTTATTTCTGGCATTATGTTACTCACTGTCTCAGATCAAAATAAAAAATAAATGTAACTGATTGCTAGAAATGTAACTTCGCTTAGTATTGTTTGAAAAGTAGCCCTCTGAACAACGAAGGTTTAGGGTAGTGTCGTGTTCTTAGAATGTTTTTCAAATAAACCACACTTACACCCAGATTTATACATCTAACGAAAGGAATTTAGTGGTTAACTATTCAAGACATTTATCTTTTTTTAGATACAAACCGGGTCGTCCTATGACTTGTAATTACTATGCATCTCGATTAAAAATACCGGTACCTAATTCTGATCTGAATTGTGAAAGACTAAAAATTAACTAATGACAACCACCACTTCACCACCAACGAAAAATATGCTGCACACTGCTTCAACTCGACGTTCCTCTCCGTTGAATCTCCCAAAAGAAAAATTACGCTACAATCCCCAACTCATCAGAAATCTGCTACAGTGGAGAACAATCGTCTTTTTCAGACTTATCTATTGCAAATCGGCAACGTCGGCTGCCCTTGAAACTAGAAGCAACAGGATTTCGCTCTTATCACTACAAGTGTAACTTCTATTAAGTTCTGAACTACACGCTCACTTAGAATGCACTATGTGTTTCGTCGAATTTGCAGTTTTGCGTGGCTGAACTAAAGAGCAGCGTGTCAGCATGAAGTTTTGTTTTAAACTTGGAAAAACCGCTAGAAAAAAGCACTAAATGCTGAAGCAAGCCTTTAGAGACAATTCTTTGTATCAGATACACACTTAACTCTGGTATGTTTCAGAAACTAAGGAACTTCGTGTGATCTGGCCGGCTTTCAAGTGCCGTCGCACCAGGAAATCTTGAGACAGTGAGGTGTCTAATTCTGCCAGATTGTAGATCATCCAAGACCTCTTAGAGCAACTTGCGGGACACGTGAACGTATTTCGTCAGAAATATTGAACATGAGAGGGACTGTCGCGATGTTTGTGCCATGATTGCTTCAAGACGATCGGAAGCAACATCGGTTGGAATCTGCAGCGACCTTAAATGAACCTTCAATGTGATCCAAACATTCTTTAAATGGCTGTCACAGCTGACGACAGTTGGTTTCATAGCCATGACCTTTAAACTAAGAAGCAATTGTAATAAAGGAAGTGTCATCTCAGTATTGGCCAATCAAAAGCTCAAGGGTAACATTAAGTCCATGCTTTTATTGCTTATTTGTTTATTTTAGACGGGATTATTTTCATAAAGGGTTCGTCTCTCTGAGAAGGGACACTAAAGAACTCTAAGCGGTGTTCCAGCACCACTGAGGGAGGACATCGGGAAGAGACGTCACCAGAATTGGTATAGACACGACTAGGTACTCAAGCTTGACAATACACGACCGCATACGACCTGCATTAGTAAGGATTTTTTTCCTAAAGTCAAGATGACAGACGTTCCATCAAACATAGGTTCGCGTGGCTTCCTGTTCTTTCCCAAGATGAAAATCAAGTGGAAGGGTAGAAGATTTGACGTAGTGGAGGAAAGTCGAGCGGTATCGCAAAGGCTACAGAACAACCTAAGAAACAAATACATCTTGGGTGCATTTCAAAATTGTCATAAAGTATTAAGGTCTTTCCACTCATTCACTATAGGCGACGATGCAGAATAGGATCTATGAAGTTAAGTCAAAAATTATTCGGAATGTCGTTATACCCTTTATTGCAATACAAATAGGACACGTATAGTCCCTTTGCTTTTCAGAGCACTTGGTTCATGGTTTCCCAAGACTCCTGATGCCCTCAGAAAAGAAGGTTTCCGGCAGAGCAGCGTGCCACGCACACACCGTGTCGTTCACTTCTTGGGTTTAGGTGAACCGATGCCCTTAAATGGCTCTTTGAGCGGCTCAAACAAGTGGTAGTCGGAAGGGGCAAGATCAGGACTATACGGAGGATGAGCCATTACTTCAAACCTGAGATACCGGAGCGTTTCAGCAGCTTGGGCAGCCGTATGTTTACGGGCATTGTCGTGTAACAACACAAAAATTTTCGACAGTAGTCCTCGGCGTTTGCTTCGAAATGCGAGCTTTAATGTGTCAGTAAGCGTCTCACTGCCGGCCGCTGTAGCGGACCTGTTCTGGGCGCTTCAGTCTGGAACCGCGGGACCGCTACGTTCGCAGGTTGGAACCCTGCCTCGGGCATGGATATGTGTGGTGTCCTTAGGTTAGTTAGGTTTACGTAGTTCTAAGTTCTAGGGAACTGATGACCTCAGATGTTAAGTCGATAGTGCTCAGAGCCATTTCAACCAAGCGTCTCACTGTACGCGCATTGTTTACTGTCGTGCCACTCTCCTGACAATGTGTCAGTATTATGGCTTGTGCTCCCCAGAAACAGTAAGCATCAGCTTTCCTGCGTATGGTTGGGTTTTGAATATTTTACTGATGGAGTATGTATGTTTCCATTCCATACCCTGTCATTCACTCTCCAGACTGTAATGGCGGTTCCATGTTTCGTCACAAGTGGCGATTCTATCTAAGAAGCTGCCACGTTCGTTAACATAGCAATCCAAATGTTTTTGGCACACGTCCACGAGCTTTTTTTCACAACAATGTGAGTTGTTTCGGCACCATTTTAGACACACTTTATGAAACCCAAATATGTTCTAGGTGATTTCGTAGGCAGAACGTTGACTAATTTATCAACAGCCACCCGTCTGTTTACCAGAACCACGTCACATGCACTCTCAATGTTGTCGTCATTTGAGGCGGTGGTTGGTCGTCCGGTTCCTTCCTCGTGCGTAACGCTTGTGCGACCACTTTTGAATTTTGCAATCCAGTAGTAGACCCTGCTTTGAAGTAAGACGCTGTTCCCGTATTGTGCCGAAAATCTTTCATGCGCTGTGGCCCCGACACGATTGACGGCCACAAAAATCGGATCTCTGCTCGTTGTTCCTCTTTGATGCGAAACTTCTAATGAAGTATCCATGGTCTATTGTAACAAAAGGAAGGCAAGTGAAGGAATGATGATCAAACTTTCCTAGCAGGGCAGCAACAGCTAAACAATAAAATAAACGAGAGCAGATATCAGTAGGAAAGATGTAAGAAGACTTTTTCCATTTCATAACGGGCTGGTACAGCAACCAATATGTATGATATGAAGAAACAGGCAGTCTTGGTTGCAATGTAATATATTTTTTAAAATATTTCCCAAAGAAGCGTTTTACCTTTATGTACGCAACTTCGTATTGGCTTGTATTTGATAGCGATGGATATATGGGATAGCGCGCATAAAATATCCCAGCAGTTAAATACCCCTTGGCAAAGCTTTATAAATACTGCGCGGTGTTCTTGTTATGGCATGTGGTGCAGTACAATGCAAATCAAACGGTATCAGACCTACAGTAAAGCTTTACATCGTAAACATACCGGAGATGTAGTGCATATTCTTGTTGCACACATCACGCAGTGTGATGTCATAATAATAAAAAAAAATTCAACACTGCAGCCAACACTGCTTGTTTCTTCAAATGTAAAAAGTGTTAAGTCAGCGTTGCAGACAATTTCTGACTTACCCTAGTAGTTAAGGTGCAGTTAAATTTGTTTAACTTTTGGATCCAAGTTCGTATTATGAGACGTATTCCGGAAGTAAGATCCGATCGGTCACGAAGTGGAAACCACAGTGAAAATCAAAAGTGTTTTATTTGCGATAGTTAGCCACACCTTCCAACAACGTATGAATGCAGAGTCTCGCGGCGATAACATTGAATAAAATGTTCTCAGGTTTCCAACCGCTTCAATTACTTAAAACTACACGAGCTTTCGGCCAAGCACTCCTTGGCCATTGTCAAGTATTATGACTGCCAGTGGGCTGTTGGTGCGCCCTTATATAAGCTAGCTGCCGGCTGTGACGTCACTGGTGCAGGTGACATTACCATATATGGGCATGTTTTGAGTCGGCGTTCGATGTGCCCTCTTCAACCGCGCGATCGCTGGATCCAACGCAGCGCTGAGCTGCAAGCCACCGTCTCTATTCACGGTGTTTGCGGTAATTTTTATTTCAATAGCTTCCTTCATTAAACTGTCCCAGAAGCCGTTAGTGCGAGCCACGACACAGGTATCGTCAAATTTTATGTGATGACCGTTCTCTAACGCATGCTCAGCTGACGCAGATTTCTGTGGATAGCTTAGGCGATAATACCTCTCATGTTCTTTCCTGCGTTGTTCCACAGTGCGCACTGTTTGTCCGATGTACTTCTGGCCACACTCACAAGGAATTTCGTAGACTCCAGGTGTTCTGAGACCTACTGCGTCTTTAACTGGTCTCTGTAATTCACAGTTTTTCGCTGGCGGCCTGAAGATTGATTTGATCTTGCGTCTTTTCAACAGGTGGCTTATCTTGCCTTACACAGAGCTAAAGAATGGCAGCAAAGTAAGTTTCTTTTCCTGCTCTTCGTCGATGGCCTTATTCTGATATTTACCAGAAATAACTTCTTTCACATGATGGGCTTTGTAGCCGTTATTCCTGAAAACCTTGCGTATGTGGCTCAGTTCATGGGGCAGGTTATCGTCGTCTGATATTACTCTTGCACGATGCACCGATGTTTGTAATACTGTGCGTTCTGTGCTGGATGATGATGGCTAGTGGCGTGCAGGTACAGGTCTGTGTGGGTGGGTCTTCTGTGGACGCTGTGGCCAAGGCACCCATTTCGTTTACGTTGGACGAGGTCGTCGAGAAAATGCAATGCGTTATCTTTTTCCACCTCTATGGTGAACTAGATTTTACTGTTGATGCCATTGATGTGTTCCAAAAACTCGTCTAGATTCTCGCGTCCGTGTGGCAAAATGACGAACGTGTCGCCAACGTATCGAAAGAAACACTTCGGCTTCAATGGCGCAGTACCTATGGCAACATCCTCAAAATAATCCATGAAGAGTTTTGTGGCTCTGTGTCGGGCAAGATAAACCGCCTGTTGAAAAGACACAAGATCAAATCAATCTTCAGGCCCCCCACCGAAAATCCGTGAATTACTGAGACCAGTTAAAGACGCAGCAGGTCTGAGAATACCTGGAGTCTACCAAATACCTTGTGAATGTGGCCAGAAGTACATCGGACAAATAGTGCGCAATGTGGAACAACTCAGGAAAGAACATGAGGGGTATCATCGCGATCACGCGGTTGAAGAGGGCACATCGAACGCCGACTCAAAACATGCCCATATATGGCAATGTCACGGGCACCAGTGACGTCACAGCCGGCCGCAAGCGTGTGTAAGTGCGTACCAACAGCGCACTGGCAGTCACACCACTCGACAATGGCCAAGAAGCGCTTGGCCGAAAGATCGTGTAGTTTTAAGCAATTGACGCGGTTGGAAGCCCGAGAACATTTTATTCACCTTCCAGCAACGTCTCTATATAGTCGCCGCTCCGTCTCAGACATTTGTCGTAACTTTTTACCGACTTCCCAATACCCTCGTCATAGAAGGCAGCCGTCTGCACTTTTCGCCGACTGTTTACGCTGATCTGCGTCAAAACATTGACTTCATAGAGAGCGGTTCATCTCAACAGAGGTGAAAGTCAGAGGAAGCAAAGTCCGGGCTGTATGGAGGGCGATCAAACTCTTCCCATCGAGAACGCTGCAGCGGCGCCCTCATTGCCCCTACAGAGTGTGTCTGAGAACTGTCATGAAGAAGGAAATGCATGACAGTTATGTTGTGTGGGATGCGTCGAATTAGGCCAAATCTTTCACGGGCACTCATACTTGGTGGGAGACACTGTTTTCTAGGCATCTTTGCGTGCTCACTGTGCGCTCAGAACTGAAAAGACAGACTTGACGCTATCAACGGGCATACTTAGAGACACTGTCCAAGACACCTATTCAAAGCTTTATCGGCGTTTCCCTGTGGTTTCCATTTCGCGACCGATCGGACCTTACTTCCGGAATACGTCTCGTAATTTTCAGAGAGACTCCTTCACTTTGTAGTGCAACAACGCGACGCAGCGGCAAAGACGAGGTTTGACGCCAGCTCGCCGAGTCGTAACCTGCTGATCTCGGCGCAGCCCGTAACAAAAAGCGCGCTGCGAGAGTCGGCGAAACTCAAAGGCGGAGCGTGGCGACCTGCTACGGCGCGGCGCCGTGATCGGAGCGGAGGCGAAAAGAAGGCGAGCCTGGAGCCTGGAGCCTGCTGGCGCGGCGCGGCGCGGCGCGGCGCCCGCTCTTGTGCCGGCCGCTCTGTATAGCGGCTGATTGGCACGCGCGGCGCGGCGCGGGCGAGGCGAGCCGAGGCGGCCTGTTTGCAGCGCCTTTGTGGCCGCTGTGTTTGGCCGCCGGCGCCGCTCAATGCGGCTCGTTGAGGCCAGCCCGGCACACTCCGCGGCGCTGATGAATGCGCAATTAACAATATGTGATGCGCCATTGTGGGCGGCGACGGCCCTTGTGCTCCCCTATGTCCATTTTGTTTCCTCTTCAGCGGGCTCACAAGCCATTGTGTAATGAGGCGTCACCTGAGAGAAGCGAGTATAGATATGCTCTGTAATGATCGGTACCTTTCCCTCCTCTTTTTCTCAGCTCGGTGTTGGCCAAACAGACGCGACACGTGTTCTCTCTGCCCGTGCACCACCAGCAGCGACGAGTGTACCGAAGAAGGCCGCAAGGCGTGTGTGGCCCGAGTCTTCTAAAAGCTGAGCGCCCCATGTTGTAAACGTCACACTGGCCCAAAACTCTTTCTACTGCAGGCCCAGTGTAAGATAAACACCATCTGGTATTTTGTAAAATTATCAGGAAGTCGTAACAAGATTTTCCGTAAATGATGCAATTACGCAAAGGGATGAGCTTTTTACGTTCCGGTGTTTTTCTCTAAACTCTCGGGACTTTCCTGTCTTCTCTTTCCTATGTGCGCATATAACGAAAAAGTTTCATGTACGATACGGTCACTTCATGTAAGTAGTTTACTTCAACTTACGCTTAAAAGCCGGCCGCTGTGGCCGAGCGGTTCTAGGCGCTTCAGGCCAGAACCGCGCTGCTACTACGGCCAAAGTTCAAATGGTTCAAATGGCTCTGAGCACTATGGGACTTAACTTCTGAGGTCATCAGCCCCCTAGAACTTAAGCCAAATTAACCTAAGGACGTCACACACATCCATGCCCGAGGCAGGATTCGAACCTGCGACCGTAGCGGTCGCACGGTTCCTGCCTCGGGCATGGACGTGTTTGATGTTGATAGGTTAATTAGGTTCAATTAGTTCTATGTCTAGGTCACTGATGACTTCAGATGTTTAGTTCCATAATGCTTGGAGCCGTTTTTACACTTAAAATAAACAGCGTAATTACGTCTGATGATGCTAGCTAGCATTGGCCAAAATGACTGTATACCTATGGTTTTTAACCTTTGCCCGTGGGAGTAATACCACACATTTTTTCCCCTGAAAGCAGGTCGGTTTTCTTCGAGGTTCCAGTATATCGTACTGTTTCCCACTCCTTTGAATACAAAACTCTAATTTTCAACATAGCCTCCATTAAATACAACAGCCGTACGTCCTATTACTGGGAGAGCCTGTATGCCCACGAGTTACCACTCTATTAATCAAACTCGCAGCGAAAGTCTTGCTGCATCAATAACTTCCCCATCACCCACGTACAGCTGCCCGTGGGGTGCATCTTTCATTGGGCTAAACAGAAGGACGTCGGAAGCAGTGACAGCAGGGCTGGACGGTGGATGAGGAATAACAATCCAATAGAGTTTTGTGAGCTCCTCTCCGGTGAGTACCCTTGTATGAGGCCTTGCGTTACCATGGAGAAGGAGAAGTTAGTTTGCATTTTTGTGGTAATTAACACGCTCAAATTGTTTCTTCGATGTCCTGAGGTTAGCACAACACACATCAGTGGTGTTTTACACCATCAAGCAAGACACAAAACAGAATAGCCTCTTCACAGTCCCAGGAGACCGTCGCCATGACTTTCCCGCTGAGGGTGTGGCTTCGAACTTTTCCTTCGGAGTAGTGAGGCGTGGAGCTCAAAAAACAGTTCAAATCGCTCTGAGCACTATGGGACTTAACATCTGTGGTCATCAGTCCCCTAGACTTACAACTACTTAAGCCTAAGTACATCACACACATCCACGCACGAAGCAGGATTCGAACCTGCGACCGTATCAGCAGCGCGGTTCCGGATTGAAGCGCCTAGAACCGCTCGGTCACAACGACCAGCAGGTGTGGAGCCACTCCATGGATTGCTGTTTTGTTTTCGGTTCGAAGTGATGAACCCATGTTCTCTGCGACGATGTTGGACAAAAAATTGCCATGACCAGCAAGCAATTCCACGAAGATTCTCTTCGCTGCTCTTTACGGTCGTCTGTTAGGCGTCGAGGAACGCAGTGGGCATACACTTCCGTGTACCCCAACAAGTGGACGAGTGCGTCAGCAGACACGTCCAGTTGAGCAGCGAGGTATCTCACTGTGATCCGTCGATCACCACGAATGAGAGTGTCAGCAGGCTCCAGCGGTGCATGAGTCACAGACGCGTGCTGCCGGCCGACCAGCGTGCGGGAAATCGGACAGGACTGCGCGACCTTGTTGCGCTGATGACAGGCGCCTCGACCTGCGACTCACAGTGCTTCTGTCACGGCCAGGTCTCCTTAGAAATTCTGCTAGCAAACTGTGAATATCTGCGATTCCCTGATTTTCCTCCAAAATAAATTTTGACACAGTGACCGATCTACAAGCACACTAAGTAGGCTGGAGCCTCGGGGGTCAAATTTGGGGCCATTTTCCTATGTCTTACAGAAATTAAAAAGATTCATATCGATATACCTCAATGTAGTTAGGTCAGCATAAACAATTCAACCTGTGAACTGGATCATCACGTACATAAATTTTTCTACAATTTGCGTATTCGCGTTTGGTTGCGGTGCGGGAATTACTGACATGACCGTTCGCTAAGTGTGTCTGGCCGAACTAAATGTAACGGGCGCAACGCGGCGCCGCGGGAGCCTAAACGGTTTTGTGCTGTTGTAGGCATACGCCGCGTTCTGGCATTGAGTTCGAGAGAGGCAGATACAGAGCGGCTATACAAGCGGGTCAGTTCCGTCCCGTATTTACTTCAGAAACAAAAGAAAAGCCTACTTGGTTGATTCCGTCCTGCAATTTCTAATACCATCCGGCCACGATAACTTGACGATTTGCGCGGTGGGGGGTGGGAACGGACTTGCACCCACATTAAAGCTCTCGAGGGGAGAGGAGAGGTAGGGGAAGGCAGCGTCTGTTGCTTCCAACAATGTGTCCAGTACCACTTCGCGTCTACGGACTGCTTAACGTCGGCAGAGCTCACAGACAAATGAAAATCTTTTTACTAGTGCCGATTTTCTCTGCTTGTGCGAGCACAAGCACAGTCTTCAACTTATCGTGGGCAAATAACACCTGCGAATATTTCTCTGGAACATTTTTGTGGTTGTGTGCTGTAATTTTTCAAAGTGTTCCGTGGAACGTATGAATAGTTTCATAACATAACATCACCGGTAAATACAGACTTATAGTAGGTACGTAATCATAATATATTACAATAAATCATCCGTAACGAATCAGTAAGACGTAATTTAAATGATAAACAGCTATTTGGGAAGCAAAGAAATTTTGATTTGTTTGTTATATCATACTTAAATCAATTTCTTGCACTTGTTTTAGGTAATTATAGGTAATTATCCAATGCCTGAATTCTGAACAAAGGATACTGCTAATTAATTGCTGGAAAAATTTGTTACAATGAGTGATAGTGATAGGAGATAGCGACTTAATGGAGATGAGTACAAAAAGAAGGCCAAAATGAAAAAAAGCAGAACAAGAAAGATTATCTTTAAAACGATAAAAATTGATTTTTTTTAGTGGAAGTGGAAGCAATGTTGAAAGACCAGGAACTGCAACAACATACACTGAAACCTTACAGACCGGAAAAGATGAAACGGATCTGAACTCTGCGGCCCAACAGCGGCCATCTGTTGAACAATCTACTTCTGGAAAAAACAACGAATATTTATTTTTTGAGTGAAGGGGCGGTAGAGAACTGGTTAGTCAGTATAAAGATTTAAGATGCGTTTCAGAATCAGACGTTAGGTAACGACCACGTGCAAAACAACAGTAAATCGAAACAATGATCCAGCTTTATTGAAAATCAACGATACCTTAAGGGAGATTACTGCAAGGTACGGCTTCGAACAAATCCTATTCTTGCCACTTCTCTAAAAGTAAAACAACATATGTTGATCAGCGTCGTTTCTTGCCAGTGAGTATTTTCCAAAGAAAAATGAAAAATAACGAAGTGAATGACCGAAATTGGCTGGTTTATTCTGAAATTAAAAGTTCTGTGTACTGCGTACTCTGTTCGGCATTTGGTCCACTGGAGAATAAGACTCAGTTTGAGAACGAAGGATTTAATAACTGGAAAAATGCAGAAAACAGAGTAGCTCAGTATGAAAACTCGGTGCGTCGTAAATCTAGTACCCTTAGTTTGAAAGTTAGAAATGAAACTGATGGCCGACTGGATAATTTACTGCATGTCCTTACTGATGAAGAAATTACATGTTGGATAAACATTCTAGAAAGTGTTGTTGCCGTAGTGAAGGGTCTGTGTTTAAGAGGATTCGCTTTCAGAGGAAAACACGAACAGTTCAGTGATCAGCATAACGGAAATTGCTGTATGATTTTGGAACTGAAATCGATACCTTTTTAGCCAGTCGTATTGAACGATTTGGGAATCGAGGAGTGGAACTACCAGTTACTTACCAAATACCGTTTGTGATGAGTTTATTCTCCTGATGCGCCATAAAGTCTTAAAACAGATTGGAAACGAGGTAAGAAGGGCGAAATATTTCTCATTAATCATCGATGATATATTTCTCATTATCATCGATTCAACACCAGATATAGCACGTGAGGACCAGCTTACCTTCATCATTTGATGTGCTTTTCGAAACAAGTAAACCTTGTGAAAGATTTCTCATGTTTTTGCTGTCAGTGGGCACAAAACTGAATAAATATCATGTGCTGTTATTTAGGTACTCGAAACACTGGGCAAAAATATTGAAGACTGTCGTGGGCAATCATATATTATTATGTTTCAAAATGAATGTACGGATTTTAAGACTTCATAGCATTTATTGCATTCACTTTACAGTAATAAATAATACATCAACTGAAAGAGCAACTCTAATAGTTTTCTTTGTGTACCCGTGCGCAAAGGAAAGAATATGGAAAAACCAGGAATAGCTGAAGAACGTGTTAAATGAGTCAGTCTTCATGTATAACTCCAAGAAACCAATTCGGAAGGCTAAACTTGAATTAACAATGCCAGCGACGTCTGTGTGAAGACTTTTAAGGAGACGCTTACAACTACATCCTTATAGTCTCTAAAGCCTATAGACTGCACTTGACGTGCCAACTTTGCAAACGAAATGTTGCTGCATGACGACGAACATTTTCCAGGTCTTGTCGTCTTCACTGATGAGTCGACATTTCACCTAACTGTGACGAATGGTGCTGAGATTCAACACTTATAAGAAAAACTGTTTGAGTTGCTCTTTCATTTGATGTATTATTTGTAAGTTGAATGTTGTAAATGTTACAAAACCTTAGAAACCGTATTTTAATTTTGAAACACCCTGCATAATACCGCTAACATGTCTGGTGTGTACAATGGCCTACAGGCCATAGCCAAGCATCTTTTGCTGTTTTAATTCCTTTCCCTGCCCACTCTTTAAATTTAGTGGTAACTACGGCTACAGTTGTAAGTAGGCTGTTTATGTTTTCTTATTGGCAAAGTTACGTAGCGCTCTATATGAAAATCACTAGCTGTGCTGTGTGCAGTCTGTGGCTAGTTTGCATTGTTGTCTGCCATTGTAGTGTTGGGCAGCGGCAGCTGGATGTGAACAGCGCGTAGCGTTGCGCAGTTGGAGGTGAGCTGCCAGTAGTGGTGGATGTGGGGAGAGAGATGGCGGAGTTTTGAAATTTGTTATACTGGATATTATGAACTGCTATATATATTATGACTATTAAGGTAAATACATTGTTTGTTCTCTATTAAAATCTATCATTTGCTAACTATGCCTATCAGTAGTTAGTGCCTTCAGTAGTTTGAATCTTTTATTTAGCTGGCAGTAGTGGCACTCTCTGTATTGCAGTAGTTCGAGTAACGAAGATTTTTGTGAGGTAAGTGATTTGTGAAAGGTATAGATTAATGATAGTCAGGGCCATTCTTTTGTAGGGACTTTTGAAAGTCAGATTGCGTTGCGCTAAAAAAAATATTGTGTGTCAGTTTAAGCACAGTCGTGTATAATTGTTGAAAGGGGACGTTTCACAGTACCTTGCACAGAAACTTGTCGCTTCTTACTGTTCCTTTTTTTTCTCTCTAAGTGTGACACAACGACGGCAAAAATTAGTGACTGGAATCGGGAAACGAAAAACGCTAATAAGAGTTAATCTGACAGTTTGGTCAGCTGGAGAGAACATATGTAGATGGTTGAGAGATTCTTGGCACGAAGTCGTTAAAATTTTGGAATCAATCAAGCATGTTTATACAGAAACGCCTGTAACGTTTTCGTAGCTAGACAAGAAAATTTTAAGTATTTCGAAGAAGAGGCCATGGAATTAAGCGTGTCGCAGCAGTATACAAAAGACTTGGGAAAAAGACGGCCGAAAAGGACAGAAATTTACGATGAAACACCCACTGAAGAAATGAGAACGACTGCGAGTGATAATTTCAGGGTTAACACATCAACCGTCCTCACTCATAGACGCGTATCCGAATTAAAAGAACGGCAGGAGGTCTACAACAGGTTCAATGAAAAAGATTTCATTTCTGACAAATATGAGTGTACTGTGATCATCAGCCCATACGGAAAAACGCCCTACTCGTGGAAGAAACGTATATATAGTTCAAGAATGCGTACATTTTCAATGCCACCCTACTTCTGAAAGAATTTTGGTAAAACCAGATTCTGGACCAATGAAAAGTATCTTAGTTCCTGCGAAAACAGAATTTGCAAAACGTTTATCCCAACTTGGATTCAGCAATTCGCATTGCTCTGAGTATACCATTGACAAATTGTTCTGGTGAGAGAAGCGTTTCTTGCTTAAAATGGCTGAAAAATTAGTAAAACTAAAAGCCAAAGTAGCGAATTTCACTTTTTTTTTTCATTCGAGGATTGGTTTTTAGCCGAGACTCATTTTCAAATGATCGTAACTGATAGTCAAACTGGTATTTCGGAAAATGCTAAAACAATGTTAAAAATGTACAAACGAACATTTACATCGCTCACAGACAAGATGATCTGAAAATGGGTCCCGACCTGTAACTAGTCATCGAGTGAATAAAAAAAGAGAGAAATTTGCAATTTTGGCTGGTTTTTCGTTGTGTTGATTAACAGATGTTGCTGACCTACAATTATTCCAGCATGCTGGAAGTTCGCGTGAAAATTCATCTAAGAGTTACCTTAAGCCAAGAAAAGCTAAACGCCTTACGTCTTTTGTGCGTAGATTCAGAACTAATGAACATAATTTCATACGACGATATAATTGATGATTTTGCGAATAGAAAGTAGCGCAAATAGTATTGTAAAACTTTAATAACTTAATTATGTGAAGTTCGTCCCCGATGTATTGCTTGGGTTCGGTTGTTGGGGAAGGAGACCAGACAGCGAGGTCATCGGTCTCATCGGATTAGGGCAAGAAGTCGGCCATGCCCTTTCAAAGGAACCATCCCTGCGTTTGCCTCGAGCGATTTAGGGAAATCACGGAAAACCTAAATCAGGATGGCCGGACGCGGGGTTGAACCATCGTCCTCTCGAATGCGAGGATGTATTGTTACCAGGTAATTGAATATACTGCTTTTAAATTGTAAGTAAGCGCAATACAAAGTGAATAATTAAGTTTTCCGAATGTACATTATTGTGTAAGTAGTATTAAGACATATCGTACCTTATTCCGCCTTACTAGTAGTAAACAATTAAGCCCTTATTAACTCAGAAATATACCCAAAAACTATATCTTGTGCGATGTTACATAAATAGTTTGGTTGTAAAAATGATCTATGAACGGACACGTCGAGCCCCTAATTAACAATCATACTAATTATGGGAACAGGTGGTATAATTAGGAAGATAGTGCACGGATCATATAGGTACGATTTCATTGATAAAAAATTCTAATTAATATGGTTATGAAGTAGGGTACAGAATTTATAGGTCGGTAGGGGCGCCCTTTGAACGGCCTGCTGGCGGCAAACGTGTGACTCCGACACTGCTCTGACAGCCCTCTGCTTGGAACGCAGGTTACGTGTAGTAGCGTCGTCACCAATCGGAATTTCGTGGAACTATAGGGTCTGAAGCGAAAATATTCCACGATGCCCCAAATTCTGCATTTTCTTAGCCGATATTGGCCGGGAAAAATATGTGTTGCATTACTTACTGAACACTACTGGTGCAAAGTGTCTTCATAAAATAAGTAAACTTCAAGTGAATAGCTCAGATTGTTTTCCGCACCAGCAAGCGTTTTATGATGCCGTGAGTGTATTTTACGTGATCTCTATTTCTTGGACAACATGTTCCTCCCATTCACTCTTTCAGGTTACTCACCTCCTTCAGACGTTCTTCAAAGACTTGGTTTAAGACAACGTCTGTTTCCTTACATTGTACTTAATGGCGTTTTGATTCTGTTTGTTGCAGCATTACGGTGGTTCTTATTTTTCATGTCTGAATTTGTCTTTTTGTTATCCTCCAGTTTAGTTCTATTGTGCAAAAAATTTTAGCTGAAAAAAATGGTTCAAATGGCTCTGAGCACTATGGGACTTAACATCTGAGGTCATTTGTCCCCTAGAACTTAGAACTACTTAAACCTAACTAACCTAAGGACATCACACACATTTTTGCCCAAGGCAGGATTCGAACCTGCGACCGTAGCAGTCTCGCGGTTCCGGACTGAAGCGCCTAGAACCGCTCGGCCACTGCGGCCGGCTTTTAGTTGAGCACAATCTATTTCTTAATAGGAAAACGTAAATTTAACATATAAGCATAAAATCTTTTTTTCATGCTGGTAAAAACTTCTACAGAGACAGGTGACTAACGACTAACTTGATTATTAATATTTCTGTATAAACTTTTACAAAACAATCTGTGACACTACTATACATATCGTCTGTAAGGAAAATAAAATGAGAAAATCATATTTTCATTGAAATTATGACGAAACTCAGATAAAGTTTGATGTCTATCTCACCTGGAACATTTAGAGCTTCCTGTTTATTATTTAGGTATCGAACGTTGGTAAAAACTTCATTTCTCTACCACTATATTTCTCAAACAAGTTAAGTGACATCCGACAAAAATAGTTTTGCTGTATAAGCATAAAATTGTTCAAACGCGTTGTTGATCATTTCTGGAATGTGGTTGATTCCGGCTTGAACCCTTTCAATATTTTCGTGTAATAGTTGTCCATCACAGTTCGACATGTTGACTGTCTTCATATTTATAGGAAAAAAAACAAAAAACATTAGAGCTTAGAATGCGAAGGAGACAGACGGAGAAGACAAATACCATTAATGATGTATCAGTTTTTATTAAGCCATCTGAGAAATTTCACGATCAGAGTCCTCATATCTATAATGTTTTGAAGGACTATTAAACCCAAATACGGAGATTTGGCTACAGAGGAGGGAAGGAACGACACTTCAGTGTAGGGGTTGGGGTTGGGTTGTTTGGGGAAGGAGACCAGACAGCGAGGTCATCGGTCTCATCGGATTAACGAAGGACGGAGAAGGAAGTCGGCCGTGCCATTTCAAAAGAACCATCCCTGCATTTACCTGGAGCGATTTATGGAAATCACGGAAAACATAAATCAGTATGGCTGGACGCGAGACTAAGCAGTCGTCCTCCCGAATGCGAGTCCAGTGTGCCAGCCATTGTGCCATCTCGCTCGGTTTCAGTGTAGGTATGGCCTACACACAGAAAAGGAAAATATAAATATTTCATATTACTGTCTCTACTTTTGATGTTATTTCAGATGCACGTTCAAGCAATAAATAGCTTTCCCAATCCGCTTTACGTGATATCCAGACGTACGCAAACGTCGCAGTACCCGCATCTTGCCAAACGTCACTTAGTAAAAACTAACCAATATGCAGAGACGACAGTAGATCTTTCATGCTGGCCATCACGCCGGTGTGGGCGTGGAGGTGCTCTACTTTACGTTGTGAGCGTGTGGGTGCTATTCTGTCATTCTGCGCAACTGATTAATCTGAGATGTATCCTTTACCCTGTGCCTCCTGTAAGATGCAATTTCTACCTCCCCACACTACTACAGAAGTCAGACAGACGCTCCTAACGTTCTAAAGAGAAATGTCTGAAAAACTTACAGCAATAAATATCTCCTGGGGTCGTCCGCTGTAAGGAAATTGCACAAAAATTCACAAAATTTCTTACGTAACTGGTGGGATACTTGGGTACTGGAGTAGTGCTAGTTAGTGTAAGAAAAACATGAAACTAACGAAAACTGTTATTTATTTTGCAAAAATTCTGAGAAATCACAATGGCACTTTTAGTTATGAATTGAACAAGTGGTATCCTGGTTCTTTTCGGAATGTGAAGTAACCCCTCAAGGATAGGAATCGCTAATGAAATTTCTATACAAAGATGGTTGTTGACTTGGCAAAATGGCTGAGAGGCGCGCCTACTCAACTTGAATAATTACCCATTAGAATGTTGCTAGGTACGGTCAAGGCTGTTGCGTGTGAAATGCAGTGAAGTGTATTGTTGTGGAGGAAATATGGGGCTCGCAATTGCTGTAGCGCACAATACCGTAAGCTGCGATGACTGCTGTCTGCGCCACTCGCTACTGACAAATAAGATAACTCTCGTTCTATCTGGATTGACCTTTGCCAATCAAACTCTCCCTATGCCTTGATGAAGTCAAGGACTCCTATTCGCCCCTAGTCTAACTATTGCCGTGGTACACCTGTGAGATAACCAGTCCACCACGATGCCACTCAAAAATTCGCTCACAGGCGTTTAACTATAACTCTGTCCGTTCACACCGCACAATAAGTGTGGTGGGCAAAAAATTGGTTCAAATGGCTCTGAGCACTATGGGACTCATCTGCTGAGGTCATTAGTCCCCTAGAACTTAGAACTAGTTAAACCTAACTAACCTAAGGACCTCACAAACATCCATGCCCGAGGCAGGATTCGAACCTGCGACCGTAGCGGTCTTGCGGTTCCAGACTGCAGCGCCTTTAACCGCACGGCCACTTCGGCCGGCCAGTGGTGGGCAACACAGTGAACAACACTTAATCGCAAAGTCTCAATATAGAGTCGCACTCCGATTCGCTCTCGACAGAGGTGCTCTCCCAGTGAAGTACTGAGGAAAGACTTGTTCCTCGCTCTTGTGGGTACACGTACGAGCGCGCACGCTCTTGTTACGTGTTCTCGCTCCAAGAGCGACGACCGAATGTCCCCTCTCCACGCCAGACGTGAAGGGGTGTATCTTTCGGTGTCTTCCATTACTCCTTAAGCTCAAGGCATCAGGAATATCGTCTGCCAATCAGCATTGCTCTTCTAAAACGGGAGAATGACATTTTGTTTAAGGCGACCAATCCGGAAATCTGTAGCATCGGCGTTTGGCGTTTGCTGTCTCCCTGTGAAAATCTCTGAAACTGCGTGCTATGTTGTAAAGAATGCATCGGCTGGGCACTCCCACAGAATGTAGCAGAATTTGCTTTTAAGCCGAACACGGGGTCGTTCTTCCTTTCACTCGGGCAAATGCTGTCTGCTCTATGGGCAATCACTGACCGACATAGATAGGCTGAGTCGTCCTCTGAAGGGACCGGCCCCAGGCATGCGGTTTTCGTCTCCTGAACTAAAAGCCCCTGCGACCGTCGTGTCTTGAATGTGTGTGTACGCCAGCATCGAGTATTTCAATCTCGGTACACATTTGCGATTTATTAGTTATCTGCATATCGTTTACATGAATTCATACAACATTGATTTTATCTTATCGAGTTTGGGTTCGAATGAAGCGTCTTGATGTGCAGAATATGATTGTAAGGGCGGAATATGTAAGCAATGAAGGTCAGGAGACCACGACGTCTTACAACGTAATGGACCGCCTATGGTGCACCACGGATGGATACTGCACGAATTCGCATTGCACTTCAATGCACAATTAATTTACACGGTCGCAAGCAACAAGACTGCTCTCTTCCCAGGAAAGTGAAGGACGAGTGGAGCGGTCCGGGTTAGGCTTCAGGAGGGCGGCTCTGCCCTCTCCCTAACTGGTTTGCGGCTATTGACCCCTCACGTCACCTGACCAGTGTGACCTGTGAC
Organism: Schistocerca cancellata; assembly: GCF_023864275.1. NCBI lineage: Eukaryota > Metazoa > Arthropoda > Insecta > Orthoptera > Acrididae > Schistocerca > Schistocerca cancellata. The sequence goes on from NC_064628.1 coordinate 487,978,922, forward strand.
GTGAGATCACATTCACTCAAGGAGACCAAATTAGACTGTGTCTATATTAGGAAATGAATAAATATGTCGTGCATAAGTAACATTATTCAAAGATGTTTGAAAAGCGTCTGTTGATTCGCCACACTTCCATTACGTATCTTTTGTATTGACTACGGGAGAGCTCTTTGCTATATTTTCCGGTCGCTTGTAGGTCGATTTCGATATCCCTCTGCTACATGGGAAGTACTTACTTTTCACTGATGGTCTTCAGAGGCTGTAGCCCTGCCGATGAATGACTAGGACGTGGCCATGCCACGTGAGCACGTCTAATTCGAATGAAGGAAAGCCGCAAGTAATAAGGTGACAGTTGTACTGAGGCAGTCAGACTGTTGTGGTGAGACGCGCGCAGTCCGCAGTGGCATTGCCATTTAGTGCAGACATTGTTATTGTGAGTTAGCCGGCGCTGAGCAGTTTCACGTATGAAATGCATGTTATTGTGAGTTTGTGCAGGTGGGCAGCACTGATCCGGAAAAGGCCGTTGGAATGTTGTTAGTACACCGCAAACTGTGGCCTGATTATTCAGCTGCCATTCGATTGAAGAGAAGGAGTGCTTAATTTTGGAATTGGTACTGGGAGTGCCTGCAGTACTAATCTTGTGACAGCGAGCTATGTATTTGAATTGGTTTCGACAACCACATTTCGCTCCTATCCGTTTTACTACTCTGCTCAGTCATCCGAGACAAGCTGTTACTGTTCTTTTCTTATGGATTGGTGTGAATCCAGAGCAGTGCTCACCAAGCCAGTGGGCCGCTTGTGACCTGAATTAAGAATGTGTGCGATCTGCCGTATTCTCTAATAATAAGCATGTAGTAACTAAAAGCCGAATCCAGAAACCTCAACCAACATCCAGACCTTCTTAAGTGTGTACTTTTCCTGCTCAGTAATGAAAAAAACGGTTACAGAGACAGTAATGTCTATCGCTGTGCTTCAATTTAATTGACGTTGATGAATTCGTACGGGAGGTAAGTGAAATTGGCCGTTTATCTAATGGCAGATGAGTTAGTATCGGGGCGGCTGTGGGTTACAGGATGCGAGAGGGGGGAATGTTAATATTGTTTGTCTTCCTGTACTGACAACTCAAGGTCTTGCGCGAATCGTACCTGCCTGCTTTTGACACAGAAGTAACATGAATTCGTGAACGCGCGTTGCAGAGATGGTCATATTTGTAGGAGGGAATATGAATTTAATTTAGGACAGTTATAGTGCAACGAAGTGCGATTTCCATATTTCTGGAACTTAGAAGAAGGCTTTTTATCAGCGGTTTGCTTCGGACAAAAAGGTACACTGCTGGGTTTTCATGGTTCCGTAGGCAACCGTAATTAATATTTTTCGATGAAGATATTGACCATGTTTGATGACAGAGGGGTATATGTTTTAACAAGTAGAGTACTTACTTTTGAAATAATAATCTGTTTACTCACTTTTTTGCACATCTCTCGTTTTCTTTTAACTGCCTCTTACAATTTACCAATCGAAGCACGGTATGGGTGCGGGTTGCTATGTACCGGCGAACTTGTTCCACATACCAACGTACCAGCCGGTTGTGACAAAGTTTTATTGCTACACTTAATTACAGTTTTGCCGTGATGCAGTGGTGTGGCCATTTCTCCCGATCAGAGGGCACGTCGGCGTTAATGGTTCAAAGGTAAACTATCAGACCGAAGAAAACAACAAGGAACTACATTTGCAAGCGAAAAACTTCGTTTAAACACTGATACTGAAAAAGGTCATAATCTGCTCTGATGAGCCATAAAACTATGACCACCGACCCACTGTCGATATAAGGCTGTCCAGGCGATAGCAGCGTCACTTCGCTGTTGGTAACACACAACGCGGTGCGTGTAGTACCAGTGAGCGTGCTATGCGTGTACAGAATGGGGAAGGCGCGTGATCTGTCCGAGTTTGACCGAGGGCAGATTCTGGTGGCCCGGAGGTTCGGCACGAGCATTTCGAGAACTGCATGATTTGTCATGGCTGTAAGTTCCTACGAGACCAAACTACTGAGGTGATCGGTCCCGACTTGTCATGTGTTCGTGGAGTGCTGTGGTGAGTGTCTTCAACAGGAGGTGAAACCACGTCCAGATGTCGTGGGTTGGGCGGCCACCCTTCATTAAGATGTCGCACGTCGTAGGCTGGGCAGACTGGTAAAACAGGACAGGCGGCGAACTGTGGCGGAACTGACATAAGACTTTAATGTTGGACAGAGTAAAGGTGTTCAGCGAACACTCTTAACGATGGGCCTCCACAGCCGACGACCCTTGCGTGTGCTAGTGTTAAGACCATGACATCGGCAGCTACGACCGAAATGGGCACGTGACCATCGGCTCTGGACGTTGGCGCAGTGGCAGGGTGTTGTATGAGATGTATCCCGATAGCTCCTTCAGAAAGCCGATGGGAGGTCGCGAATCTGTCTTCTTCCAGGGAAACAGCTCCTTGACTCCTGCACTGCGGAATGCAGACAAGTCGGCGCGTCTCCTTTATGCTCTGGGGAACATTCAAGTTAGTATCTATAGGTCCACTGGAGCTCGTGCAAGGGCAAGGAGTATCGTAGGCTGGTCGCAGACCACGTACACCCCGTCGTCACGATCGTGCTTCCCGATAGCAGTTGCATTTTTCAAGAAGATAATGCACTATGCCACAGGGCCAGGGCTGTGATGGTGTGGTCTGAGGAACACAGTGGAGCGTTCCGACTTGAATGCGATCGAACACATCTGGAATGTGATTGAATGTGGCGTCAGAGCTTATCCCTCCCTCTCCGGAATTTACGGAGATTTGGTTACGTGTCGTCCCACTCCTCCAGCGACCTACCATGCCACCATGTGTCGCCACTGTTATCCACGCTAAAGGTGGAGAGACCTATTATTAGGCCGTAATGTTATGACTGATCAGTGTATGAATGGTGGGCTCCATGTGGTTCCCAAGTTGTGCAGCGACCGTAAACCATAAAATTACCAAATATGCAGCAACCAGTCGCAAAATCATATTTTATTTATTCACTTTTGCAAATCGATTTCAACTGATTAACAGCCATCATCGGTGCTTTCAACCAATATGCGCCCTAAGCACTTTATGTTTGACCTCTGCTTAAGACAGTATTACTGCTTAGGGCGCATATTGGTTGAAAGCACCGATGATGGCTGTTAATCAGTTGAAATCGATTTGCAAAAGTGAATAAATAAAACATGATTTTGCGACTGGTTGCTGCATATTTGGTAATTTTATGATCAGTGTATTAAGTGAGGTAACAAGAATAATACATAAATAACTAACATCAGACGATTGAAAATAAAAAAAACAACTTTTACTAAACAATGACAGATTCACTGACAGTAGTGATGGTGTATATTAGAAATAGTCTGACCACTTTTCGGCAGACAGCAGCACCGTTCATTACCAAATACAGTGTGTTCGGAAATACCCATTACAAACTTTTAGGACCTGTAGAGGGGAGTGGGTATATCTACATATTTTCAACAGGAACACATGACCGAAAACGCACCGTTTCCGGCCTGCAGCCGTTTGAAAACATATTTGCTGGGTAGATATGCAACAGGGTAGTCATGGCGGTGGGTACTTACGTCGGATCGGCTGATGTCATTTGGCGTGTGTCCTATTTCTCTGACCTGATTCGAGCCTCATTCACGTTTCTGTGAATTTTAGAATAACATGGTTGAGTACACGTTTGCAGAATACACCGACATGATCCTTCTGTATGGCGAAGTTCACGGTAATGGAAGAGCTGCTCGTGGCCTTTGCCAAGACCGTTATGCACAACGTCCAACCCCATCGCATGCCCTCTTCGGGACAGTTACACAAAGGCTCCCATAAAGGGACACCTTCACCGTCAGCAGACGTGCCTGTGGCGCTCCAAGGAGACGCCGCGCACCCGATCTGGAAATTAAGTTGTTCGGGAATACTGAGTAAGTTTCCTTTCTTCCTTTCTGTTTATTTGGCCATGAAATAAGTGGATTTGCAAAAGAAACGGTATACTGGGTCGCGCCAAATAAATTAATCGTAAAACTGGTCATATTACCAGTATGGTTTCGAACGATTGTAGCACTGGAACGCCGGCCAATGTGGCCGAGCGATTGTAGGCGCGTCAGTCTGGAACCGCGAGCCCGCTACGGTCGCAGGTTCGAATCCTGCCTCGGGCATGAATGTATGTGATGTCCTTAGGTTAGCTAGGTTTAAGTAGTTCTAAGTTTTAGGGGGACTTATGACCTCAGATGTTAAGTCCCATAGTGCTCAGAGCCATTTGAAGCTTTTTTTTTTTTTTTTTTTTTTTTTTAGCACTGGAACGGTCTGTTTCCGGATTCGAAATTTTACGTACTCACTACGCTCTCAAATCCTGAAAGCCTGTAATGGAAATTTCTGAACTCCCAGTACATGCAGTGTCAATTTTTCCCGCCTTGTCACTTTACCCCACCTTCACCTACCAGGTCTCCATTCATGCCCCTGCAAAGAAACAAAAAATAATTTTTTCAAGCTGATAATTAAAACTTTATGACTACCTTCGTATTACTTTGCTGAATGAGAATCAGACTGTAGAACCGAATTTTTCAATGCCTGAGAGGCTGTGATTGAAGACACCGGTGCTATCCAGCGCTCATGTTACGAACACTCGCCCATTCACGTACATTCCGTGTCGAATCACCTGTCGGTGCTGTTCTTGTGACGACCCAGCGACAGCAGGGAGGCGCGAGTGCCCTCTGCCAGCCAGCGGCCGAGGCGCGGCGTCGCGGTCAGCCGCGGGTCGCCGTAATTAAAAGTAATTGCTGTCAGTGGTGGCTGGCGCTGTCTCCCGCGGCGGTCCCCGCCATTAGCGCGCCGACATCAATCACCGCCGATGTGGGTGGCGCCTCGCCTGCCACTGTGCGCCGCAACATCTTGCACTCGGGTGCGAATCTTCTGCCGCAGGCGCCATTACCCACCACCCTTTGTTCAGCTCAAGCTTTCGTATACAGTCTGTACGGTGTAAAAATAATCAACGTGTGAGAGGCTGCCGAGCAATGTTCTCATCCTGCCAGTCCGTATAGCTTTCACTTCACATGCACATTTGTTTTGTGATGTAGTCCCCCTTTCAGTCTATGCTCTTTAACCAACGTTTTCCCAGTGACTGCACTGGCTCTCTGCAGTGTGACTCTGGGAGGTCCAAACGGTATCTGTTTACAGTTGGCCTAAAGTAGCCTGTTTACTGGACCAAAACTAAACAAGGATAATGGAATGCAATACGATTACATAAGGCAATGTTTGGAGAATTAGATTAGGAAATGAGACACTAAAAGTAGTACATGAGTTTTATTATTTGGGCAACAAAGTGATTACTGGTAGTGCAAATAAAATGGATGTAAAATTCCTGAAAGAGAGATGTTTATTAACTCGAATACAAATTTGAGTGTTAGAAAGTGTTTTATGACGGTATTATTTGGATTCAAAAAATGGTTCACATGACTCTGAGCACTATGGGACTTAACATCTAAGGTCATCAGTCCCCTAGAGTTAGAACTACTTAAACCTAACTAAGTTAAGGACAGCACACACATCCATGCCCGAGACAGGATTCGATCCTGCGGCTGGCCGGAGTGGCCGAGTGGTTCTAGGCGCTACAATGTGGAACCGCGCGACCGCCACGGTCGCAGGTACGAATCCTGCCTAGGCAATGGGTGTGTGTGGTGTCCTCAGATTAGATAGGTTTAAGTAGTTCTAAGTTCTAGGGGACTGATGATCTCAGAAGTTAAGTCCCATAGTGCTCAGAGTCATGTGAACCATTTTTTTCGAACCTGCGGCCGCAGCAGCAGCGCGGTTCCGGACAGAAAAGCCTAGAACCGCTCGGTCACAGCTGCCGGTTATTGTTTGCAATTTGCCCTTATATGGAAGTGCGACATCAACGATAAACAGTTCAGACGAGAAGAGAAGCTCTTTAAACGTTATATTATAGGTGAATGCTGAAAACCTGAATATTATGAGGGATGTCAAACCATTTTTCCTCTCTCATTTATTCTCTTTAATTGCCCTCTTGGGTGATGTCAGTAGGAAGGTGCCTGAGTATCAAGGGCTTAAGTTATTATCAGATTATGGGACTTACTCCATTTGCCATGTTTTCCAAGGTCTGCTGGGATAGGTGCTCAGGACAGAGGAGTTGTGTGGGGCTTCCTCTGCCGAGTTCCAGGAAGGTCGAGCTCAGGTGACAATGGCAGCGTCGGAAGCGTTCTCTAGCAAAGGTGTCCTCAGCAGACCGACGCCACCACCTTTCTCTAGGCCGGATGAAAGGCAACGAGGCTTGCATAGACCGCTGAGTATACCGACAACGTGCTGCACTAATTGGCTTACAATCGGAGACTGGCGCCCCGAGACAGCATGGAATCTGCCAGCACGACGCCGTGGCCCCTGTGCTAGGGCGGTCAGACATTACACTGGTTTCTTAGAATCGTGACTCGGTGACAGCAGACTGTCCTTCAAACCATCGCCTCACGCTGGTGCAGTATTTTGCTATGTCGGCTATTCTTCCCACAGCACGGTCTTCAAGTACGCACTTTAAAAGAGCAAGCTGAGTGGCAGACAGTCGGCGACGCTTGCTAAAGTAACAAGGCGCCGCTAATTTTTGGGCCGCAAGCCTCTCATTTGCAGTAGGATTTGTGGTGGTACTTAGGAGGCGCGGTTGTGCGGCAGTTCGTATCCGGGTGACTGACTTTAAGATCCTCGAAGGGCCATTATTAGCATCCATCCGGCTTTGTGGGGTCGGCGCATCTTAATTTTTCGTAATTTGTATAGAGAAATGAATTCTGTCACGGGTCTTTATTCCGGAGAGAGATGTGGAGTACAGACCAGACGTCTGGTTAAGAATTTTCACTGTCTGAGTAGCCCAGGTACATTTTTGTAAGTGCCGGGCCGGACCACTGGTCAACATAATTCTGTTTCGACACAGAGACTTGCCGGAACTTTTTCCACGGCCGCAGCTCGTCGGGGAGGTGCGAAGTAAGGAACCAGAAAAAGAAATGTCGGGTACGGCCTTTCTGCCATACATTCCCAGAGTGACGGACAGAATCGGCCGTATATTGCGCAAACATGGCGTGAGGACGATTTTCAAACCGACAAGGAAGATCAAAGAGTGTCTTAGATCGGCGAAGGAGAAAAGAGACCCACTTGCAACGTCGGGAATATACCGTATACCATGCACATGCGGAAAAGTTCATGTCGGAATGACTGGACGCTCAATTAACACCAGGATCAAAGAGCATAAGCGACATTGCTGGTTGGGGCAGGTGGAGAAATCGGCCGTGGCAGAGCACGCACTGAATGAGACCGACCACGTACTAAAATTCGCCGACACGGAAGTTCTGGTTGTAGAGACGCACTATCACACGCGCTTGTTCAGAGAAGCTGTAGAAATACAAAAACACGCGAACAGTTTCAACAAGAAAGAGGAAAGCCTTAAGGTAAACGGGTCCTGGCTTCCCGTACTGCAGCGAATGACCGTCGCAGGTAGCAAGAGGAGAACCGCACCGGAAATGACCGCGGAGAAGCGCTCGGACGTTGGCGCGCCAGGTACATATAGTCTGCGGCCGCGAGCTCGGCTCCAGTTCACCACCGGCAATGGAGGGTGAAGCTTTGACAATGCCAGCCACTCGTGCTGGCGAAACGTCAGAAAAATCATTAGATGAACGTAGGCCTAAGAACCCGAGACAGAAGCCAACAGTCCTGGCGTAGCCTGCGATGCGGTCCATCGCTGATAGGTGACTCCACACGTAACGAGCACGGCGTTTAGTGAAGTATTTGGCAACTCCGGCAAAGTAGAGGTCAGTCAAGCTATTTTTGACACCCTCAAAGCCACACCTCCTCGCCCTATGTCCACAGTGGATCTAACTTACATGTGAGGATCTGTGGATGAATCATATTACTCGATCACTATTCCCCAAGTCAGTGGATTAGGAACCAGTTAGGATAATCAGCCCACTCAAAATAGAGGCATGAGAACTTAATGATTTGGTAAGCTTCCAACTCAACTTCGCCATCTAATTATTCACAGAAACTTGTTTCACTTGTCATGTATTTGAAGAGCCACGTATTGTCGTACTATTTGAAGGTTGGATTCATTTGTTTTTAGCATTCTTTTGCATTCAGATATGCTTGGGCAGAGTAGGTAGAATCACAATTCTTGAGCGTGGTGTGTGTCTCCACAACATTAGGATACAGATTTTACTGAGATCAGGTGATTAATTTCATCTCGCCACAAGGCATCCTTTCAATAAGATGAAGAGGTTGGATAACTAATGAGGAGGTAAGTTCAGAATTTAGCTGGAGAGAAAAGAAATTATGCCATTACTTGATTAAAGAATTGGTCACTTGGTAGGAAATATCCTGAGGCAATTGGACGTAAATGTATGGGGTGAAATTGAGAGAGAGGGAGGCGAATTGTAAAGGGGGGGGGGGCACTAAGACCTGACTACGGTAAGTGTGGTAAAGTAACTACACTTACGCAGAGATCAATAGGCTTGCATGTAACAAGAGTAGCATGGAGACCTGCATCAAACCAGTCTTCGGACTGAAGACGACAATGAACATATGTAGGACTCAAAACGTTTCCCAAAAACAAGTTTTTTTAGATACAGGTATAGGAGGAATTGAGTGGATGCCAAGTATAGCGAAAAGGCAAGACGTTGCAACAATTTGTGCTTCAAAGCCCTTAGATTTCCTATTTTCATAGTACATATGTAGGATGGTGCATTATCCAGATTTTGTTCTGCAGTACTGATCGCTCCAACATTTCTGATGCGGTCGACCATGTCTTCACGGCCTGTTGGCACTTGATGGTACGCGTTATCTTTTAAATATCCGCACAGAAACAATTCCGGCGACGTCAAATCCGACGACCTAGCGGGACAATTAATACGGCCACCTCTGTCGACCCACCGACCTGTGTAAACACGGTCTAATATGTCCCCTGCTTCAGTTGCGTAATGCGCTGGGCAACAGGCATGCTGAAATCACATACGTTGTCGAACGTCCAGGGCAACATCATGTATTAGTACCGGTAGTTCCTGTTTCAAAAACTTTCGATATCTGCGTTCATTCAACGTACCGTTGATAAAATACGGACTAATGAGTTATTCCCCACGATGCCAAACCATACGTCAACCGACCAAGGACATTGACTATCAACTTGCCGTAACCAGTGGGGATTGTCTACACTCCAGCAATGAATTTTATGATGGTTAACCATGGTTAACTCTATCATGGTCTGTGATTATAAACTAATCGGAAACAGTACTTCGACAAAAAACATGGTGGTCGTTTGCACTTGGTGACGTCCTTTAACACCTTTCCTTCGTTTCCTTTTGCCGGTCAGCACGCTGCCATCAGACATATAGGAGTTCACAACCTTGTAAAAGCAGCCTCTACATTTCTCCTACATTCTACGTAAATCACGATCATTTCAGTTTCTTATTATGTGGTTGCAACTTTCATCGCCCTCTTGCGCGTCTGTTCGCCAAGTGATAGGTAGGTGTGCAGGCAATATACTCTGCGTAAGTATTGTAACGTTTAGATCCGCTATCTGTTCTATGTCTGCACGATACGTGAGCTACGGTCGCAGTTAATGCCTGTTATGATACGTCGTAGTTCGCAGCACGGCTATGGTGGCGCGTCGAATAGTCCCCTGTTCGACGTGTCGGAGGAATACAACGTTGGGAATGGAGTTTCCAAATAGAATTTATGAACTACTGGCCTGTCCTACCCTCGCAGCAAAGAGGTGGCGTCCCATGTGACATTGGTTCGAATCCTGCCTCGGGCATGGATGTGTGTGATGTCCTTAGGTTAGTTAGGTGTAAGTAGTTCTAAGTTCTAAGTTCTAAGGGAATTATGACCTCAGATGTTAAGTCCCATAGTGCTCAGAGCCATTTGAACATTTTTTTGAGGCACGGTGAAATTGGTTAAGCCATGACAGTACAGAGCACAAAGTGACATGAGATTTCGTGAGCCATACTTTCCATTGGTAAGCTGTTGCAATTGTCAGAGTTTGGCCGAACACATTAGTCTGTGACGATGTATGCTGGGGTATGTGAAATCAGTCTGATTCAGTTTGTTGTTGTATGAAAGGACAGCAGGGCCGTAAAGAATGTGAATATGCCAACGCTGTTGTCAAGCTGTTTCTGCACAGCGTGACCATGGTGGCACAGTGTTACATTATGAGTGTGAAATTATAAATATGGCGAAGCTGTTGGTCAAGGAACGTGCACTAGCAATCTTTTGCTTACCAGCATTTTCTGTTATTGTGTCTTGGTTTATCTGCATTTTCTTTTAATCGATGTAGGCGTTCCTTTTCAGTGTGGTTTTTTTGTCTGAAGAGGTCAGGTGTTTGTAATAATACGTTGTGAATAATTGTAATGAGTCACTGGATTAGTGCTTCCTTGTAGAGTTGTTAATGAACAGAAGCCAGTATTTGTTTTTTTTTTCTTTGCTGCTAGATCATAAAGCTGATCGCGGACAGAAAGTCACTCTACTCTGCAACAATTTTGTATAGCCATTCTGGGTCGAAGTAAGATTACATTTTATTTAAGTAGTGTATGGACGTATTTTAGCGTAAGTTATGTTGTATATTACTGTTGCTCATTGTGTGATGTGCTTATTGTTGATGTTGAGGTGACATATTCTTTTGATGTTCTGTGGCATTAGATTGTTGAAATTATTATCCTCAAAACTGAAACTAAAGAAAAAGCTTTATTGCTGTATATTGTTTGGGAAAGGGTGTATTAGTCATGAGCCTAAGGTTGCACAGCCTCAGCAAAACTCCACTCCGCCCAAATCCTGTGCTACATTTTATAAACTTCCGCCCAAAGAACAGGTACAGCATCCAACTGATTGACTACTAATTAGTGCGGCTAGTGGACAGATAACTTTTGGGCCATGGTGAACTGTTTTTCATTCAGTTCTCACCGATCCTCTTCACTGTGTAATTCTACAGTGTACTTTTTCCTCAATCTTAGGTATTTAACTGTTTCTTTTTTGGGATGCTGTTCCTGCAGAAGGTTACAAATTACTAGATGTGCTATCTGAAGGCCTTCACATGGCTGCATAACGTTATACATATAACACTGCTGCAGGCACTCACAAGGTCAAGTCAAGCCACGAGAAAAAATGTGACGTATTAATCACAGAATGGAGGTAGCGTATTATATCTCGCTTTCAGTAAGGTAATATTTTCGTGTACAAAAACATATAGTGCAGTATGTCCTAAAAAGTTTACTGATAAAGCTCTAGATGTAAATGATGAATACTGAATGGTTAATACCAAATACGGACCTACTATAGTACTGCCACAACCCAATTTGATCAATTAAGTATAATGAATCTGAATCACACTTACTGTAACCTGAATTTAAGACGAGATACAGGTGGCTCGAAAACTGAAATCCATTTACATTACGTTTAGAATGTCCTACAGAAACTATGTGTAGTAGTAGCAGAAGATGCTACGTAGTAGGCCTAAAATGTGAGTCCCGTTTAGTTTCCTATGTGTATCTGAAGCACATGTGCTCTAGAAGAAAGAAAGCTGAATGTAACAATTTCAAAACATTAGGTATGTTTAGAAACTTACAAATAATCATTGAAAAGGACTGGGATATAATCTGCGTCTGTTAACTAACATGCACAGTTTCTTCAGAATGGAACTGCGAAACAGATGATATTCACACATGCGGGAATAAACACTGATAAATAATGTTTGGGTAAAGCAGGTTATTGAATGTGTTCTCTGATCCTCTGACATTTTCTACGTAGCAGTTACTTTATTTCTCAGCGAGAACGTATTTTCAGTGATTGGTTACATCATCTGTGAAACGAGTGATCCTGATTTACATACTTGTTTGAGTCATTCGTATGTTGACGTTAGTTTGGATCTCTTCTACCTGCAACGTAAACCTAAAGGAAAAGAATCTGATTTCTCCAAGCTTCACGCTTATTCACGATAAGAAACTTCACGAGACTAGTTCCCGTCTTGTCAGAAACCATATTTTGACAAACACGTGGAAATGACGAAAAAGCGAAAAAAGTCTACAGACTGGATGCACGGGAGGCATTATTTTCGTTATATACAAAGAAATACAGAAGAATGCTGAAATTGTGAACTCTGTTATCGGGGAACTACAACCAGTAAGTTATCTTCCCATCAGTCCTACACAACACGGCATTCTTAGGGCGAGTTCGTCGCCTAGCCGGGCGTTGAACTCACCTCAACGGCATCAGCTCACGGGTACCTGCTGTGTGCCATCTGCTCGGCAATGAATTTAATGTTAGCAGGGTACTTAACGCAGCAGCGTCTTCTCAGCATACCAAGTGGATGGGGCTATTGTTCGGCGTCAAGCCTACGTTTATATTCTAACCAGCCAGTCGCGGCAACGTACCCCACAGTCCCAGATGAAGGAATACGGCTTTCTCTGCGAGTCTATTAAACTCGGTAAGGAACTGCCTACGCCCCTGGCATTACCGCAATCCATCATTCACAATATGGCGCTGAAATGAGTTCTTCCCTGGCTAACGGACTCCCTCTGGTGGAAGACAGACACAGCAGCATTTGTGCAGTCGAAGAGAATAATACTTTTAGTAACGCCACGGTGAACTCATTTCACTCTCACTTTTTCTCTTTATCTAAATGTATCGAAATTTACTGGAAAGGAGAAATAGTCGCTGTGAAATCTTTGACCTCTGCAGGTGACCTGTCAGTGTTGAACAACAACGAAGATGAAGCGAAAGTAGTGCTATACGGACTGCATGAAAATTCTTGTAAAGCCAAACTCCAAATCTTACGAAAAATCTCAGTATATGGACACCACATCAAGAGGAAAACTCTCACAGAGAATATGATATGGAAAAATCTTATAGGTCACTCATTTCAAATGCTTAGGAGGAGCCTTGCAACCCACATGACTAAACACAGTCTCCAATACAGACAGAATATGCAAAGTGCAAATGGGGCAGAAACTAACATGAAATCACAACAACAAGAGATCATTATCTCACCATGCAAAACTACGAAACTAAAACACGGTTGTTTTAGCAGAAGCCTTCATGTAGCAGAAATAACAGAAATTAGAGGGATGACGAAAAATCGCTACATCGAGAAACAAGAACGGGAGATTCTTCGAAAAATTCACGGCTTTGCTCTCCCACATGGAACATGATTCAGACGACCTACAAAGGAACTCTACGGGAAAAAGGACAACATCACAGAAAAAGTTAGGAAAAGACGCCTACAGCTCTACAGTCACCTTTGTAGGTGGGTGAAACCAGGCTTACTAAGAAAATTTTCAACCTTGTAAATGCAAGAAAATTATAGACCAGTTGGATGAAAGAATCGCAGGAAGACCTGGAACGATTGAAAATCGCAGAAGAAGAAACTAAGGACAGAAAACAGCTCAGGAATACAAAGACAAACAAGAAAACTGAAAGAGTGTCAAGAAAAGAAACAAGAAGGAAAAATGGATAGAGGAAATGAAGAAAAAACACATTGAATTAATTAAGATGTTTTGGAAAGAAACAAAAGAGTGGAAAAGGGAGTGAAGCTACTACTGACTCATGTCCACAAGCTCTCCTAAAGAGGAATACTATATCGACACATAACGTGTTTGTCTACACCGATTTTCCAGTCGCTAAATGTCCACCGGAACACGTCCAACTTCTCTAATCGTTCTTGTATAAAAAATATTGAAATGCATAGTTTTTCATTTCTTGCATCGTTAGATTCCTGAAATTATTACCATCGAAAGAGAAACTGAGTGCAATGTCATAACACTCGTACGCACACTGGTGTTGATTACAACGCTTTTTATAAATCTACATTCTCACTTTGCGTCTCTATGAACTCCCTAAGACTGCAGGCCACGTTAGAGGTGCATTCAAAAAGTAACGACAATTTTGTAATTTCGTGTGTTTTATTAGTCCGATTCGTGAGATTTTTTCATTATTGTGCTGCTAAATATGTATGAAAAGTATTTGTACAATGTTAGCCAAACTGGATTTTTAGTCTGAAGTTAGGTGTCTACAAGTTTACACTTGTTTTGGTAGCAACGGAGATTTTTTTAGCGCGTATAACAATGAACCAGAAAATTGTGTGAATATATTCCAGCAAGTTTAAAAAAAGTTAAACATCGTTTTGGTTAGTTTGTCATGAGTAAAAGAAGGGTTTCAGTGTAGTATAAGCTGTCCGGAGTAGGCTGTGAAGAGGTTGAGAATGACGAGCACCCTGGAAGCCACAGCCCTTCATCAACAATTGAAACCATGCAAAAGTGAAAGAAATGAATATAAAATATCGCAGAATCACATCCAGAGAACTCGCTGATAATGTTAACATATAACTAACCCATGCTATGAAATTTTTTCGTACGTTTTTGGCATGAAACCTGTGTCAGCAAAATATGTTCCAGTATCGTTGAATTTCCAACACACTAAACGGTGGCGAGAACAAGTTGCTCACGAGTTGCTAGATGAAGTCAACAACGATGTAGAACTACTGAAACATGTTGTAACAGGTGAGGAAACATGGATTTTCGGATATGACATCGGACCTAAGGCTTGGTAGTCCAGGTGAAGATATTCTGAAATGCCACACTGAAAAAATCTTGAAAGTCAGATTTGATGGTTCTGCTCAGTGTGCTCCTCGATTCTAATGGCGGTGGGACCTGAGTTCGCGCCAAAATGTCGAACAGTCATTAAGGCGTAGTCTGCTACTTACAAGTTCAATGCCGTTTGCTCGAAGCAACGGAAGAAAAAGCACCTGAATTTGTGACGAAACAATTTACGGTTTCTTACACTACGATAATGTGCAGACTCACACTTCTTTGCTCGTTCCCATAGTCACTAGACGTTGCTCCATACGATTATTTTCTTTTCCAAAAATTGTGGAAAATCTTAAAGGGTCGTGCTTTTTCTGTCTCAGGTGAGGCTGAAAAGATATCGCTGAGGGAGCCAAAAGCTATCCAAAATATCACCCTCCAAAGTTTTTTCACCTATTGGAAAAAGCGCTGGCGTAAGTGTATTATATCGAATGGGCACTATTTTGAAGGGGATAACATTGAGGTAAACGAATCACATAAATAATTTTTTTTCCAAAAACAGAAGTTCCGTTGTTCTTTGAAAGCACGTCGTAGAGCGCGCCAAGATTTGAAAGCCACAATTATAAAGACAGTAGAACATTATAAACTGAGAATTTCTAGATTAGGAACCAGCGGTCGGGAATGAATATTTCAGATGACTAGAGGTCTTGCAAGATCAATTCCACACGCTTCTGCAAACTACTTATGGCTCAGATGTAAACTAAATGACGCATCGACTTCGGTGGACCTGCCTTCAGATGTAATACGCAGTGGTCTACAGTAGGGTTGACCACAGTTTACTTTCCATGACTGGGATTCTAGGATGGAGAATTAATCAGTGCACCTTGTAGACCTGCATTTACTGCAAGATACAGCATAACGTAGTGCTCTGAAAGCCGAATGACTATACAAAGGAAAGTTTCACAACAGGCGTCATCACAACTAGAAGAAATTTATTGATATGGACAGAGACCTACTATAAAACACGAAGACAGCCCAAAGCTCTTGATAAGAAATTTAAGTTTTTTTTCAGATCTCGGAGATTCATCAATAAACATTAATTACCTTACTCGTGGAATGCAACGTGGAGTGTGTTGGTGAAGGAACAGCTGTACGAGTATATTATACCATTATAAGTAGAGGCAAAATGAATCTGAACTGACAATTCAGTTCTGTCAGTGGATTATCTAGTACAGAACTCCAGCGTTGAAATTTGTATAATTGACACAAGAGACCAAGATTACATTTTCAAATGCCCCAGTATCCTTGTCGGAAGTGGTGAAAGTCCAAGCACTACACTCTCTCAGCTCACCACCTAACAGTTCTCCATCAATTTGCTGTCGGGAATTCTGCCTGCCAACTAACAAGACGTTGTTTGCTATCACTTGAATGGTGTACATTACTCCACGTTCCTTTTTTGATATGTAGCTACAGTTGGAGGTTATACCTGTTATTGTCAGCGATAGGATGTGGTTCAACATGTAGATACACCAGCCCACAACGACACTGATATCCATGAACACTTGAACATTGATTCTCCGCCTTCCACTCCTACGAGAAACTACTTTAGTTGCTATGAAACTATCATCACAAGGTTTAGCTGTTATACACAGTCCAGTCACATTAATGTGACTGGATAACTAGGACTTCTGGTGGGATGACTTGTGGTCGAGTCTCCCTATTCGAAGGACCAGAGTCCCCGCATTACTGCTTCAGGGTTGATGGTGTTCAATATATAACCTGACTTTTTTAAAGTCAAACGAGTTTCAAAAACAATCAACAGTAAAACTGACTGAGCAATCTTCAGAAAAATGACTTTTAAACAGCTGCCTCCAGCCATGAGGCATCAGCCATTAACCACACACCAAGAACACAGATTTTTGAAAAGAATGAACTATTGTTAGCAAAATTCGGAGAGCAGTAGTTTTTAACTAAGTGACCTTTAAAAGCTGCCATTAATTATGAACCCACTGTCATTCAGTAGCCAACAAATTTTAAAAACAGTCAAACAATATTACATGATCAGATTTTAAACAAATGATCTTTAAATGGCTTTTCTTAATTAAGTACTTACTGTCATTCAGTAGACAGAAAAGAACAGAATATTAAAAAAATCAATAGTTACTGAATAAACAGTTACAATTAGACCAAATTCACAAATCAGGTTTTAATCTCGTGACCTTTAAACAGCTGCTGTTAATTATGAACCCATTGCCATTCATTAGAGAGCAAACTACAGAATTTTAAAAACATTTGGCACTCAGTGAATAAACTGCTACAGTTAGTCAAAATTCACTGATCATATTTTAAGCGACCCCTCCCCCCACTCATGAATAATTGAACTTGCCGTTGGTGGGGAGGCTTGCGTGCCTCAGCGATACAGATAGCCGTACAGTAGGTGCAAGGAGAAACCACAGCCGTAATTTTTCCCAGGGCGTACAGCTTTATTGAATGGTTAAATGATGATGGCGTCTTCTTGGGTAAAATATTCCGTAGGTAAAATAGCCCCCACTCGTATCTCCGGGCGGGAAAATTTTGGTAAGACGCTGAACAGATTGGCCGCTAGTGACCCTGCCGCTTGGAACTAACCAGTCAAAACGGTAAAACCCGACCATCAACAACCAAGATGTAACAGTTCTTCCCTCTAGGTACGTGGAAGGGGTCCTATGTAGTCCACAAACCGACCTTCCCACGAGTAGACTCGAGAAGCCACTTGCGTGAGTTAGAACTGGGTTTCCCTTGTTTGCATAGCTGACCCCACCCCACTAACCGACGTATGTCCTTACACATAGGTGGCCAAACGACATGTTGTGTAATTGTGGCCAAGGTCTTAAGGCAACCTAGATGACTGCCCACTAAGGAGCTATGAGAGTAACTAAAAACAGCAGGAACCAATTTCTGAGGCAAAGAAACCTTTTATATGCGGTCATCCTTCTCCTTTTGATACACTATACCTTCATTAAAAAAAAAAAACCCGTCCATGTGCACGTAACTTAAATGCCTGTTTTTTTTTTTTTTTTTTTTTTTTTTTGGAAAATACGAGAATCTTCTTCCTGTCTCCTCTTGAGATCGCAAAAGAGTTCAGGTACTTCAGTCGCCACAGTGCTACCCAGGGCAAGTTGGCCGCTATCCTCACATACTGTAGCGAGTCGCAGACTTCATACATGCAGCTTAAAGCGTCGGCCATGTTGTTGTGTGGACGCTTGAAATGATGAACTTTAAAACGCGGAGATGCTGACTGCCCAACGAGCAACCCTACCAGTTTTCCTGTGGCGGGTCAATAACCACACAACGCCCGATTATCAGTCTCGAGGACAAATTCCCTAAGCTCTAGGTAGAACTTAATCTTCTCCAAGGCGGAGAGAACTGCTAAACCTTCCCACTTATACACTATCTTAATTCAGTGGGAGATAAGCAGCGCGAAGCTTGGACGACGCAACGCCGCTCCCAGAATTGAATACATCGATCTGGATAATAAAGAGCTTGCCGAAATCCGGTATAACTAACACAGGAGGGTTGCTAAGGGCGGCTTTAATTACCTCAAAGGAAGCTTGATGACTCTTCTCCGAAAGGAAGGTCTCGCCTTTTTTGCGCAAACTATTCAAGGGCACCGCCGATTGGGCAAAATCAAGAACAGTCTTCCGAAAGAAATAAAGAAATTCGCCATTCCGATAAATCTCGCCACTCCTTTCTTGTTCTTGATGCAGAGGGGGGAGGGCGGAGGGAGATCAAGTAAGGAACGTATCCGCTCCGGATCAATGCTGATAATTTGACACGAAGTCAGGTGATCCAGAAAGGATATATAAGAATGAACCAAAGGTAATCTTAAAGGCTTGACATTAGTCCTGGCCTTCCTAAGTCAGCAAAACTTCTTCGAGGTGGTCCAAATGCTCTGCAAACGTGGCACTGTAAATCACCACATCATCAAGATAAATTACAGAACGATTTGAACTTAAGTCCTCCCAAAACTAGGCCCAAAAGACGAGACAACATGGCGGCGAACGTAGACAGTCCGTGCGTAACGTGGTAGCCGAGAACGCTGCTGCAAGAAGGGAAAGGATGGCCACTCCTCACTCTGTGTCTTTCCAGAAAAAGGAAAACAACAACACTCTGCTACCCGTTACTAACTAGGAATCTGGATGGGAAGATTTGGGATTGGGTCACCCCAATGCAAGGACTGGGGTCCCCACATAACTGCTTCACCATTGATCATCTTTAATACATAACTTGCCTTTATTTTAGTCAAACGAGTTTAAAAAAATCAACAATCAAATTGGCTGAGCAGACTTTACAAAATGACTGTTAAACAACTGTCACTAATTGTGAGACACCAGCTACTAACTATGCACCAAGAATATAAAATTTTAAAAACAATGAACTACAGTTAGCAAAATTCATAGAGCAGTTTTTTTAACGAAATGACCTTTAAGAAGATGCCTCAATTATGGACCCACTCTCACTCAGCAGACGGAAAAGGTACAGAATTTTGAAAACAATAGTGACCGAATAGTTAGCTACCGTTAACCAAAATGACGTGATCAGATTTTAAACTAATAATTTTTAAACAGCTGCTATTAATTACGAACCCACCATCATTCCATATACAACAAAACACATAATTTAAGAAAACAATTACGCTACTGAGTATTAAAATTGCTACACCACGAAGATGACGTGCTACAGACGCGAAATTTAACCGATAGGAAGAAGATGCTGTGATATGCGAATGATTTGCTTTTCAGAGCATTCACACAAGGTTGACGCCGGTGGCGACACCTACAACGTGCTGACATGAGGAAAGTTTCCAACCGTTTTCTCATCTGCCCTAGCCAGCACATTTTCCCGATCTCTCTCCAATTGAAAACGTCTGGTCAATGGTGGCCGAGCAACTGGCTTGCCACAATACGCCAGTCACTAATCTTGATGAACTGTGGTATCGTGTTGAAGCTGCATGGGCAGCTGTAGCCGCACACGCCATCCAAGCTCTGTATGACTCAATACCCAGGCGTATCAAGGTCGTTATTACGGCCAGAGGTGGTTGTTATGGGTACTGATTTCTCAGGATCTATGCACCCAAATTGCGTGCAAATGTAATCACATGTCAGTTCTAGTATAATATATTTGTCCAATTAATACCCGTTTATCATCAGCATTTCTTTTTGTTGTAGCAGTTTTAATGGCCAGTAGTGTAACAGTGACTGAAAAGCAACTAAGTTTGCCAAATTTAGTAATCAGATTTTAAGTAACTATCTTACAAAGGGCCGTCACTAATAGTGAACCCACTGTCATTCAGTTCACACGAGGTACAGAATTTTAGACACAATTAACGCTCACTGAATAATCAGCAGTAGTTAGCTAAAAATTATATTTTAAGGAAATTCGTTGTAAACAGTTGCTGTTAATTATGAACCCATTGTCATTCAGTAGACAACAAAATAAACAATTAAAAAATAAAGGTTAACAGTCACTAAATAGGCAGCTGCAGCTGACCAAAATTCACTGGTCAGTTTTTAACCAAAGCAGTTGCTGTTAAATGTTAGTGGTGGTTGCATAAACCCCACAAGGAAGCGTGGAGAGGGGAGCGAGAGGTAAGGACATACATTGAAGTTACTTAAGCTGGATAGTACGCCCGCCGTCTTTCCAGTCCCTAAGCCTGCAAGAGATAGGACCGCGTCCACTAGTGTCGAACCGGCCAAATGCCATGCAAGTTATTGGTGTGTTTTTCAAAATGTCATGCCCACTCAAGGCAACTACTTCGCAGGGAAGGCAATAACCGACAGTCAAAATCAGGCTCGGCCCCTCCACAGGAGCCGATTCCTTTTCTCTCGTATGCCATCCAGACCCCCAAATCTTTCGCACCCTTGGCCGACTCACTTCATACGCCACACACGCACTGCCCAAAACCCTCCTGCTTCGCGGCTTTTGTCCCACCGACGTACCTCCAAAGTTATCCAGACAAAAATCGTCAACGAAAGAGCGAAATCTATAAAAGGCCGAGCCCGCACGTCTTAATTGTAATATCTGCTGATTTGTACTGCTTGATCTCTGACATATAAATACCACATTTCCACGTGCGCGCTTTATCTTTTCTGTTCGCCCTGCGCTTTCGGGTACTGATAGACTTTTTCAGCCCTTTTAATCTTCGTGGCAACTGAATAAATTCCTTTACTTGACTGCCTAACTGGTTCACGAAAGTAAAAACTATAAACCAGAATCAGAATCAATTGCTGTTATTCAAGTACTGTGATGGAATTTAGCCCCTTAGAAGCAAGAGAATAGAGAATATCATACTTTCCTTTTTATGGCCTTGTTGGAAATAATGATCGCTGCTGTCTCCTTTTCAGCGCTGGATGTTAAACGCCTGAAAGCTCAGAGGCCGTGGTCCGCGCAGCGGGTCCTGCGCCAGCTGCTTTTCCTGTAAATCAGACGTCCGTAGGGTATTGTGGCCGACGTGGGGCGGTGCCGGGCCCGCCTTCTGCTTGTACGGAACAAGGAGCGCACTGCGGAGATAACCGTGGCCGCAAGCGCCGAGGCATTGGCGTTACGTTACCGGTGCCTGCAACTGCCTCCGGAGGCTTCCAAACAGACCTGCCAGTAATAAGAGAAGCGTTTAATTAATTGCGTATCACATAATGCCCATGACGGAGGGCTAATGCACAGAATTACTTTGGTATAAATCACCCGAGGGTCGCACGCCCCCCATTAGTATGAGCTCTGCGTATGACTGAGTATTAATTATAATTCCAGACTCGAACTAAAATATAAAATAGAGCAACGTAGTTCACAATAAATCTCCTCCGCTGATTCCTGCGTCTAATTTATCAACGAACACGTGTACCAATATTATTCTCTGGGAAAATAACACGTCTCATCCTTGACGTTGTGTACGCTGTCAAGCGATACTGATCGCGCATTCTCCACACTTGGCAGGTCGTTCTAAGTTACCACTGCCCACGAACAAATTGATCGTGTAATACTGCTCGGAGAAGTATGGCGATAGTTACTCCCATCGACTCAAGGAAATAAAATTAATCAGCGGAACAAGCTTGTAACATTCTCAGGCATTATCTGAGAGTGGTTTCAGTTCTTTATATCACGTGGCAGGTGCGCGTTCTGTTTAATTGCGTTGGTGTACTGAAACACGCTAGTGAAACAGCATCTAAAGACTCGTTTCGAAAAGTCGTCTTCATCCGGTGCGCTATAGATTGTAAATTGGTGGAAAGTCCTGCATGGATTCGTCGACATCGAAACGGGGGGAAAGCAGATGGGGAATGAAATAATAACTGTCACTAACGAAATGTCGCTACTTGTTTCGTTCCTTAGGCATCACGTGACAAGATACTATGATTACAACACTCTACTTCGTATTCGGTTTCATGAGGCTATAATTACTGGTTCCATCATTCTACTCGTACTTTAAGTCTTTCATGACTTCACAAACTCATTTCGGCCCAAAGTGGATCTATGGACGCCGTCACAGTCATATTTCTCTGTTTTTTAGTGGTCGTGATAATGCTCCGATTCTTATGACCTCCATGCTGACTTCCACCTCTCTCCCTCTCTCTCACCTTTCCTTTTCTGCAAGAGGAGAGCTCTAGACATTTGTGTCTAATGCGTGTCCGTATGTGAAAATGCAAAACAGACTAAAAACTAAAAAAGTGAAGCAATTAATGTTTTATAACTTGTGGGTTTTTAAAGTAACTGAAGTTTTAGAATGTTAACTGCACAAAAGGTAGAAAACTCATTGACAAATCAACTTACATCATCGATCAGCCGTCAAATTTTGAAGCACTTAAATTTATTACTATCGTTAACTACGTGACATCTTTCCCTCACTACAGTTTTATGCACGTAACTGTATAGGGAACAATACCTTACTTTATCCTGCAGAAAATGTTAATCTGTGACTGCATTTTAATCGGCGGAATATATATCTTGCTTTTTGTGTAGTCAGATTCAAGCATTTGATATAGCAATATCCTAGCAATAACACTATCCTATAGTACAGGCCTGAAGTATCTAGTCTGAGCACAGAATATGCACTATGTGAATAAAAATCTCCAAATACGTTCGAAGAGAGCTTTTCATTGGATTCTGACACACTGAATGCGAAATTTCTTTGCTTTCTCCACGACGCATACTTAATCGTAACAGTTATTGCCACATTACTGCTCCTGAGGTTTACAAGAGTGGTGGCGAGTTTTAGTGTTTTTATGAAATTTGAGCAAGCAGTAAAGGAAGCGAAAGAAAAATCGGAGTAGGAATTAAAATCCGGGGTGAGAAGAAATAAAAACTTTGAGGTTCGCCGATGACATTGTAATTCTGTCAGAGACAGCAAAGGACTTGGAAGAGCAGTTGAACGCAATGGACAGTCTCTTGAAAGGAGGATATAAGATGAACATCAATAAAAGCCAAACGAGGATAATGGAATGTAGTCGAATTAAGTCTGGTGATGCTGAGGGAATTAGACTAGGTTGAGTCAAATGGCTCTGAGCACTATGGGACTCAACTGCTGAGGTCATTAGTCCCCTAGAACTTAGAACTAGTTAAACCTAACTAACCTAAGGACATCACAAAGATCCATGCCCGAGGCAGGATTCGAACCTGCGACCGTAGCGGTCTTGCGGTCCCAGACTGCAGCGCCTTTAACCGCACGGCCACTTCGGCCGGCAATTAGACTAGGAAATGAGACAATTGAAGTAATAAAGGAGTTTTGCTATTTGGGGAGCAAAATAACTGATGATGGTCGAAGTAGAGGGGATATAAAATGTAGACTGGCAATGGCAAGGAAAGCATTTCTGAAGAAGAGCAATTTGTTAACATGAAGTATAGATTTAAGCGTCAGGAAGTCGTTTCTGAAAGTATTTGTATGGAGTGTATGTAAGTGAAACATGGACGATAAACATTTTGGACAAAAAGAGAATAGAAGCTTTCGAAATGTGGTGCTACAGAAGAATGCTGAAGATTAGATGGGTAGATCACATAACTAATGAGACAATATTGAACAGAACTGGGGAGAAGAGGAGATTGTGGCACAACTTGACTAGAAGAAGGAATCGGTTGGTAGGACATGTTCTAAGGCATCAAGGGATCACCAATTTAGTATTGGAGGGCAGCGTGGAGGGCAAAAATCGTAGAGGGAGACCAAGACATGAATACACTAAGCAGATTGAGTAGGATGTAGGTTGCAGTAGGTACTGAGAGATGAAGAACCTTGCACAGGATAGAAAAGCATGGAGGGCTGCATCAAACCAGTCTCAGGACTGAAGACCAGAACAATATGAAATTTTACCACATCGCAGTAACATATATTAAATGTGGACAAGAAAGGTCATATGAAACATGCGTCTGCCACTACGTCCAAAAGGCACCTAAAATCATACCTCATTTCAACTCAATCAGTAACTCCCGCCGCACACCGTAAGGTGGCTTGCGGAGTGTACATATTTTCCGCCAAAACACGTCTATGGAAGTGACGTTTCTTGCCATTCTTGCAAATTTGAGAAAGTGTTACAGGTCTGTTTTCGATGTGTCAGAAATCGTCAGAACCATTGTCGGATCCTGTATTTGTGTGTGTGTGTATGTATGTGTGTGTGTGTGTGTGTGTGTTTGTTTGTGTTTTCCCCAAATCCTTCTAAACCACTCGACCGATTTCAACTAGTCTTGGTAAACATGTTCCTTACTGTCAGGAAACAGTTGCTGTCGTGGTGAGAGCTAGTTCAGGAGATACGTCATAAACAATGAGATGCGTGGAAAAACTGTCGCATTATGCATGATGTTACAGTTTATTACTTCTGTGCTAGTAACTCTACAGGCAACGCGTCGTGAGGCAACACGTCTTGCAGGTAGTATTTACATATGCCGCAGAATTTCACACGTAGTATCTACATAAGCCACTGAATGCATCTGCAAAATTATATTGTGCTACCACAAATTGTTCAAGAGATATTACGTCATAAAAACTAAAATACGTAAAAAATTGCCGCATTTTCGATAAGGTTTAAATTTATTACTGTTTTGGTACTAACTCTATTCGCAACACATTTCGCAGACCATATTCACACGTGCCGCTGAATTTACCTACACAAATATGTCATTGTACGACACAGTTCAAAAAGTATGACGACATAAACACAGAGGCGCATGAAAAATACCGCATCGTGTATGGAGTTTTAATACATTTATTATTTACAGCTTAGCCACTCGTTCAGTCGAGTCAACTTAAGGAAATCACTGACATCTGGCACTTCTTTTGACAGCTTTGAACTGCGGAGCGAAAACGACTGTAGACGAAAACAATCTCCATCTATAGAGCTATAGAGACGTTTGCACAATTTCGTTGTAGACACGCGAAGCAGCTGCGCCAAGCGTACACAAACTGTCAGGGATATTTCACTACAAACACAGTTCATTCTTTGTTTCCGTTTCTAATAGAAAACTGGCAAAGTGAATTCCCGGTCAATGCCGTCCTGTCACGTAGTAATGAATAAGAAAATAGCAAAGCTGGTTAGTTATCACGAACTGCATAGAGATCGAATTACCACAGCCAAGACAGAGAAGAAGACAACACCCTCCAAAACGGTATACATTGAGGCCACAAAAGTCATGGGATGAAACCTAATATCGTGTCGGACCTCCATTTGAGCGGCATAGCTCGACGTGGAATTGAGTGAACAGGCCACTGGAAGTTCTCTGCAGAAATATGGAGCCATGCTGCCTCTATAGCCGTCCGTAATTGCGATAGTTGGATGCAGGATTTTGTGCACTAACTGACGTCTCGATTATGTTCCACAAATATTCGATGGGATTCATACCGGGCGATCTAGGTGGCCAAATCATTCGCTCGAATCGTCCAGAATGTTCTTCAAACCAATCGCGAGCAATTGTAGCCCGGTGACAGGGCGCATCGTTGTCTGAGAACATGAATGGCTGTAAATGGTTTCCTAGTAGCCGGACAGAACCATTTCCAGTCAGTGATGGTTCAGCTGGAACAGGGGACCCAGTCTATTCCATGTAAACACAGCCACATCATTATGGAGCCACCACCAGCTTGCACAGTGCCTTGCTGACAACTTGGGTCCACACTCGAACCCTGCCATCACCTTGTATCAACTGAAGTCGGGACTCTGAGACCAGAAAACCGTTCCCAATCGGTTATGGTCCAACCAATGTGGTCACGAGCCCAGGAGATGCGCTGAAGGCAATTTCGTACTGTTAGCAAAGGCACTCACGTGGGTCATCTGCTGCCATAGCCCATTAACGCCGAATTTCGCGGAGCTGTCGTAACGGATACGTTCGTCGTACGTCGCACATTAATTTCTGCAGTTAGTTCACGCTGTGTTGCTTGTCTGTTAGCACTGACAACTCAACGAAAACGCCGCTGCTCTCAGTAGTTACGTGCAGGCCGTCGGCCATTGCGTCGTCCGTGGTGAGAGGAATGGTTCAAATGGCTCTAAGCACTATCGGACTTAACATCTGAGGTCATCAGTCCCCCTGA
This sequence comes from Schistocerca cancellata, assembly GCF_023864275.1. Taxonomy (NCBI): domain Eukaryota; kingdom Metazoa; phylum Arthropoda; class Insecta; order Orthoptera; family Acrididae; genus Schistocerca; species Schistocerca cancellata. The sequence continues at coordinate 488,005,043 of NC_064628.1, forward strand.
CTTAGAGCTACTTAAACCTAACTAATCTAAGGGCATCACACACATCCATGCCCGAGACTGGATTCGAACCTGCGACCGTAGCAGCAGCGTGGTTCAGGACTGAAGCGCCTAAAACAGCTCGTTGGTGAGAGGAATACGAGAAATGTGGTATTCTCGGCACGCTCTTGACACTGTGGATCTCGGAATTTACGAATTACCTAACGATTTCCGAAATGTAATGTCTCATGCTTCAGCTTCAAATGCTAGTTAGAAAAGATATCTGAATAGTGCGAAAAGTGGCAGTTGACCCTAAATAACAAAAGTGTGAGGTCATAATGCTAAAATAAACTCGGTTACACGATAAATCAGTCTAATCTAAGAGCCGGAAATTCAGCTAAATACCTAGGTATTACAATTACGAACAATTTAAATTGGAAGGAACATATAGAAAATGTTGGGGGGACGGCTAACCAAAGACTGCGTTTTATTGGCAGGACACTTAGAAAACGTAGCAGACCTACTAAGGAGACTGCCTACACTACGCTTGTTGTCCTGTTTTAGAATACTGTTGCGCGATGTGGGATCCTTACCAGATAGGACTGACTGAGTACATCGAAAAAGTTCAAAGAATGGCAGCACGTTTTGTATTAGCGCGAAATATGGGAGAGAGTGTCACAGAAATGATACAGGATTTCGGACGGACACCATTGAAAGAAGGGCATTTTTCGTTGCGACGGAATCTTCTCACGAAATTCCAATCACCAACTTTCTCCTCCGAATGCGAAAATATTTTGTTGACATCGACTTACATAGGGAGGAACGATCACAAGGATAAAATAAGGGAAATCAGAGCTCGTACGGAAAGACATAGGTGTTCATTCTTTCCACGCGCTATACGAGATTGGAATAATAGAGAATTGTGAAGGTGGTTCGATGATCCCTCTGCCAGGCACTTAAATGTGATTTGCAGAGTATCCCTGCAGACGCAGTCCGCGTTCAATGTTATTTCCCGTCGTGCGGCCATAATCACTTGAAGGGGCCACGGAAAGAACCTGATAAGTCTATAATTCCTGATTTTCTGTTTTTATCTTTTTTTTGTAATTTAATATTTCAATCAGTGTAGTTTTAGATGATGTTGCACAACTGGTCAAAACTCTGACAAGTCGAGGAATATTTCAATATCTTGTAAATGTGTGTGGAGGAAAAACCTTACAAATTCATATAAAGCAGGGGAATGTCCTGACAAGACCAGGGAATGCAGTAACGAAAAGTTATGATGTAATGATTCCTAGCCTGTGTAGGTCTGTTTTTGCTATATTATCTTCTTCGGTGAAACTGACTAAGAAAAGGAAGAAGTTTGGTCGCATTAATGATGCTTCACAACTTTTAAAACTGCAGTCACATGAAACAGGAGAACCATAAAGTGCAAAACAGTTGTTTTGATACTGTCAGCGATGAAAATAAAAGGAATCTTATTGCTAACATGAATCAGTTTGAAAATCATGATGAAATAAACCTCTATTTACGTGCTTCAATCACAGTCGTCCCTGAACAGCGAAGGCGTGCTAGAAGAGCCTCAATGAAACTGTCAAAAAAATGCATGTGTACAAGCAAGCATTTCTGTCATTACACCGAATAAAGAATGATAAGAAACTTAAATCTGGAGACCAATCTCTGTGAGACGGCCGAGGAAAATATAACCCCCCCCCCCCCACGCACACCCACACACCACAAAGGCCTTAACGGATAAAGCACGTGAAATAATAAGTGAGTATATTAAATCATTTAAAGGTCGCAACAGCCACTACAGTTTGACGAAGAAACAAAATCTACCTACTATGTTCTTTTAATGTAAAGAAAGTTCAGTATGTTGAAGGAGAATTTTAAGTATCAGACTGTACGAAACATACTGCACGATATTCAGTTCAGATTTCAATATAAGTTTTTTATATCCACGATCTGATACTTGTGCTTCCTGCGATGAGTAACTAGCCAACAAGAAAAATTTGGAGAGGGAACTGACTTTAACGTCGTCTGATGAAAGTAAAGTATGTCTTCATTCTAAACTTCGATCCAATGAAGCAGCACATGAATTGCATCTTAGAAAGCAAAAGTGTTCTATGACAGGAAGAAAAAAGCAAAGAAGGAATGTCAAACAAGCCCATCAAAGGTTGCAATAACGATAGACTACAGCAAGGATTTCCATAGTCCAAATATAAAGACAAATGAAGTTTATTATAAACGTAAGATGTATTTATTTATTTTCACTATTTTTTACATAGTCCAGAGACCACAGGCGGAAAAGGAGCAGACGGAGGTTCATCGTTTATTTTTCATTTTGTACACAATTTTACAGATCCAGAAGTCAAACATCTGAGATCTTTTGTGACTCCTTCGGAGGGCAAAACAAGAACAGCACAGTATTTACATTCCCTCACCATTTAGTTCACACAGAAAAACGACTAGACTTTTTGAAGATGACATTTCTCATAAGGGGTCATTCATACCTAGTATGTGATAGGGACATAGATAAAATTCACCAAGATCAGGAATGTCAAATGCCGAAGGACCGGTTTCAGGTTTTCTAGATTTCAAGCACCCTTCACCATTTGTTGTCATGGATGTTGAAGAGCAGCCAGAAATAATCAAAGGATGGACAGCGCATCTGGATAACACAACATATAAGAAGAAAGTCTTCTCCAATCCATGCCAATAAGGGAACTGGTAACCTCACGGCATAACGCAGCACTGGTTCGGATTAGAAACAGTTACTATGGAACGTATGAGCAAACTTTGTTACTTCTTGCAGGAATGAAAAGGCGAGTTACCAACTTGAAAGAAGATGAATTCAACCTCCCATCTGCTCCATATGAAGCATATGTATTTACAGCCATATGTATTGAAGGTTTTCTTTTATTTCTTAAAGTAATTGTTTTTAGTATTAGGCATGTAACTATTTGTAATTTTTGACAACATTTATATTGGAGAACAACGGTTTTGCTTAGTACTTTAAAATGAACATAAAGAGTCTTCATGCAAGAAACCTTTATTTTTGCGGTTACCCGTTGCGGCAGCAGTTTCTGACCATCTGCAGACCTCATACCATACCGGTAGGCGGTGGCACTGGTCGGAGCAGACGTTACGAACTCCACGAACGTCAGCTGCTCTGTTTCGGTGTTCTGATTACTGTACAGGGGATCTTAAAATATCTACTCAGAAATACAGAGATTTGTTGGACTTGCAAAGCTTTTCCCGAAGTGGCAAGAGTATTTCGATCGTCTCGGGCATTAGTTCCACCCACTGAAAAAGGACAGAGTATTTAATAATGTATTATTAGAAGATTACATTAGATAATTTGTTGTAATGAGAATTTAAGTAAGTGTAAAGTATTTGAAATCTTGTACATACATGCACTGTATTACTGACTTATCAAATGTTTCTTCTGTACAAGTTGCATTCGTGATAAATGTGCATCGTAGATTTGTAAACCTTAAACAGATCTGTATAATTTCAGAAGTACAGTTTCTTTGGAATATATGTTATTGCCTTAGACAAAAATAAAGAATATAACTTGAAAAACCAAAATTTTATGAGTTTTGAAACTTTAAATTTCGCTCTCTGAAAAACGATGTGAATTGTGACTTATCGGATTTAACCCATACACTCTTAACTTCGGAAATTTCTTCACGTGAATCGCCTGAGTACAGATGATAGCTCCGCCATAAACTGCCCTTTTATAGCTTGTGTACGGAATACTACCGCCATCTTTATATGTGCATATCTCTAACCCAGGACTTACATCATCTCAGTTTAAGTTTTGTAACCTCCCCAATATATTTGTTTCTGTATGAAATTTAACCCAAATTTAGCTCCTACTCTATAAAAGGTTACGTATTACCAAAACTATGTTCCCATAAACTGTTATCCAACTTAAATTCATAAGCTAACCTTTGACTAAACAGAACCTAATTTGAACTGAACTGTAACTGATTTGAGTACAACTAGTCTTTATATTATATGCGCAACTGAAGTAACACAATTATCTAGACCTAATCCTAATTTCCAATTTCCTCGCGTTTTCAAAATATTGTTACAGATTTCTCGAAAGCACAATAGCAAGCAGACAGTGGCTAAGCTAGATCTCTGTTTCTAAACGCATATTCAGACTGTTGCGTATTGCAATGCGTAATGATAAACAGTAAGGTGGGGAGAGTTACTACTGCAACGAAATGATATTCCAGGACAACGATTTTAGAATGAAGTTCGTATTCAAAAAAGAGTAAAACTCAGTGTGATCTTCACACACAACATTTTTCTGATCAACAAACCTGCTTAACAGAGTGAACAATGATTTAAAAGGGGACAATGTTAACAGAGAATTTCTATAAAAATCAAACAGCTTAACCAGTTAGTATATTAATGCATGACTCAGTGACGTGGCGTGGTCTTTCTCTCAGCTCAGAGAAAATTAACTAGGTGACAATAATCATTCCTAGCTGCGCACAGGCGCAGTCTTACCTCAAACTTCTTCGCTTCAAAAGTAACAACATTATTCAAAATTTATATCCTTTTCTCCTTCCAATACGTACATCATATTCATCCTTGTTGTCCTTTACAATAAATCTTTGTTCATTTAACAGATACGGCACATGTCAACACAGCACTGTTGAGTACGTCCACCACCTACCACATTTCAACTAAGAATGAATCAGACTGCGCAGAGGCAAAGATTGTTTAACAGTAACGCAACTTGCTATCTCTCTGACGTGCTCATCGATAACATACAAAAACCAAAATGACATGACCACCTTACAGTTTATATGCCTATCATCTTTCAAATGTATTGAAAGAATATACGATGAGGTAAACGAAGTTGAAGACAATGCTATAGAGAAGGGAGAGATATTAGATGAGAGTGACTTCGATGGTATGACACCGCGAAAACAGTCTGACAGAACACGGAGGGAATTAATTCCAAACAACGCCACTGGAGTAGACGACGTTCCCTCAGACTACCTGAGGTCCTTGGGAGTCATTATTGAAGTATTCAATCTGGTACGCAAGATATATGACGTAACGAAATACCCTTATAATTAAGAAGAAATAAACATTCCAATTAGAGAATGCTGGAGCAGCATCGGATGCAGCACTACTCAGGACTCATTACATCGAAATTATGAAAAAGAAAATTTATGGTATAACTTGACTAAAAGAAAGGATAGGTCGACAGGACATATTTTGAGGCATCATGGAATCGTGAATTTGTAATGAAGGGAAGTGTGAAGGGTTTAAAATTGTGGATGGAGACCAAGGCTTGAGTGCAGTAAGCGGGTTGGATTGGACGTGGGTCGTCGTAGTTCGCCAGAATGAAGAGGCTTGCACAAAACACACGAGTGTGGCGAACTACATCAGTAAAGAACACAACAACTTTTTCGACACCTACTGTACTTAACACGTTGCTGTTTTGTGCGTGTCATTTGTAAGAAATATAAAGTCCTTGTATTCTGTGCTCTAGAGTTGGGTGACAGCTACAGTTGCAGTGCGCTGCGATCACTGATCGCATAGACGCGTGGGTGTCATGTAACGTATAAAATTGTCTCCGAGATATCACCTGCCACGCTGAAAACAACATTAGTGCACCTATGATGAAGCTCACATCTCGCAAAGTATATCTCCAGATAAATAAAGTTTTGGTATTACACGGTGGTAAGCTCTTATCACCCCTAACTGCCCTCAGATTTTATTTTTCTAGTACTTACTTTCGAATTTTTGCTCTGTAATTTCTTTACCGGCTCCTGACTTGAGAAGAATTTATGACGTTCCGTTCTTTTGTTAACCATGTGGTTCCGTTCTATATAACATTAACTCTCTCTCCCTCGTGAATACCAGGCTAAATACTTTTCACAAGCGCCATCTCGTTAAGGTGCAGCCGGGCTCTGCGGCCGAGCGGTTCTAGGCGCTTCAGTCTGGAGCCGCGCGACCGCTACGGCCGCAGGTTCGAATCCTGCCTCGGGCATGGATGTTTGTGATGTCCTTAGATTAGTTAGATTTAAGTAGTTCTAAGTTCTAGGGAACTGATGACCTCAGATGTTAAACCCTATAATGCTCAGAGCCATTTGAACCATTTCGTTAAGGTGCGCCGGAACGGCAGGTGTGTGAGATTAACGTCTCCCTACTTCATTCATGAAAACTAGTAGACAGTGTTAGGGGAATGGTGATTGATTAAGGACGCCGTTAGATGCACGACGCACATTGATAATTTATTAATGATTGCCGGGGCAGGTAATGTACAATTGACCCATCTGTCCTAAAAATGGATTTCGAAAAGTTGCATACAAATTTGTGTCAGTTTGACTGTTAGAATTGAATACAGGGTTTCAGATAGGCTAGTGTAAATCGCAGAAGTACTTATTGTACGGTAGTCCTTGTGACAATGGGAACAAGGATCCTCACCGAGAAATCTTCGTGAAATGCCTCTGCACAGTGACCTTCTCGCATCAAAGGCGCGAGACGAACGGCAGATGTCCGCCATTCATGTGGCCATCCGAGTGTCGTAATACGAATAAGTACTAGCCCTCGTCCGGGGTCGACGAGAATACCGAACACCTGCGTCGACCTATATAGGAAGCGTGTGATTACGGACGACCTACAGTAACAGAAGCGGCCTCTGGCGCGAGGAAGACACGCGTACCTATAGACAGGCGACCGGTACATCATCATCCAGACGTGCGCCGCGCTGCCACCTGTGCTCAACGGGGTCTACAGTGAGGGGCTCCTCATTGGCTCAAGTACACAGCAAGTGCCCCCTTTCCGGGAAAGACTAGCTCCTTCTCAAAGCCTGACGCATGACCATACTTTACTTTCAACAGCCACAAATAATACTGCAGTAATAGGTAATCATCTTTCTTATTTTCTTTTATTTTTAGATCTGATGATGGTCAAATATTAATGGAAACTATCGTAAAAACAGATATGTAACCAAGTCGGTAAAATAAAACGAAGGTAACCTGCCTTTTGATGGCACTCTCATCACCTCCCCTAGCGGAAAGAACACGGGAAATGAGGACATCCATATGAAACTGAACACCGGTTAATATTGAAAAGTGAGACCCGCGAAAGCCAAGCAACAGAAATTTCGCGCCGCGCATGGTATCCGTCTCGTCACGGTTCGTGCGGCTCCCCCCGTCAGAGGTTCGAGCCCTCCATCGGGCATGGGTGTGTGTGTTGTCCTTAGCGTATGTTAATTTAAGTGAGATTAAGTAGTGCGTAAGTCTAGGGGCCGATGACCTCAGCAGTTTGGTCCCATAGTACTTAGCACAAATTTCCCATTTTACAGAAATTTCGCAGCCATCTACATCTACATCTACATTCATACTCCGCAAGCCAGCCAACGGTGTGTGGCGGAGGGCACGTTACGTGCAACTGTCATTACCTCCCTTTCCTGTTCCAGTCGCGTATGGTTCGCGGAAAGAACGACTGCCGGAAAGCCTCCGTGCGCGCTCGAATCTCTCTAATTTTACATTCGCACATTGGGGCGAACATGTGGCTTTAAACTTGAATGACCATTCACACGAGTAACATGGGTCATAAAGGAAGGTATTGGGCCCGTGGCTCCGCAGCATAGCTCCACGTACTGTCTGTGAAGTCTGTAGCGACAGCAAGTTCTTATCGTCAGAAAACTAGTTGTATACGCACATCTTTTAAATGAAAGGCCAAAGATCTGTCGAAACATGTGCAAGAAACGTTTTCATTACAAGTCCTATGACACATCTACAGGATTTGGAACAGGTTTCCTCCATATGGCCAGAAATAATGTCCCTGCACACAGAAAGCATTTAATGTGTTTCCAGCAATGGAAGATGACATTATGTTCCGTGACCAATCTCATCGGAGAAAACAAAAGTAAGACACGTAGACCCCACGCTCAAAGACTTCTCAAAGCCAACATCAAAACAAGAAACGTAATGAAATTTGGGGAATACATTTGTCTAGGTAAAATATTTAAGTGATTAGCTTTGCAAGATCACAGGTTAATGTAAGCACTTGAAAAAGCGTTGCAAATATGAAATGCTGGTACATTAATAACCGGTATAACCGTCAGAATGTTGAACGCAAGCACGCAAACGGGCATACATTGTGTCGTACAGCTGCTGTACGTCAGTTTCTGGGAGGATGCCTGTTGCACTCGATCATTCAATACAGGGACGGTCAATGCTGGTTGTGGATGACTCTGGAATTGTCGTCCGATGATGCCCCAAAAGTGCTCGACTGGAGACAGATGAGGTGATCGAACAGGCCGAGGTAACGTGTCGACACTCTTAGAGCATTTTGGGTTATTCTGTTGTAAAATACCTCAAGGAATGCTGTTCACAAATGGCAGGACACCAGGTCGAATCACCAGAATTATCCGTGGTATAATCACCATAAGGAAATTGTACCCCAGACCATAACTTAAAGTGTAGGTCCAGTGTGTATAGCCCGTACACGGGTCATTTGCTAACGAACAACCGGAAATCGCTGGCACAGAGGAAGACCCAGGTTTTATCAGAAAACACAACTCCCTCTCAGACTCTCGCTTGACACCACTGTAGTCGCAAACAGCGGTGTTTGGGGTCAGTGGAACGCCCTTTAAAGGGCATCTGGCTCGGAGCTATCCTTGAAGTAACCGATTTGTAACAGTTATTTGTGCCACTGTGGTGCCAACTGCTGCAGACGCAGTACGATGAACCACAGCCGAACGCCGAACAACACGGTCTTCCGTCGCGGTATGTGAGCGTCCAGAACCCCCTCATCTCGTCACCGTACATTCCCGCCACCACCACCGCCAGCAGTTACGTACAATGGCTACGTTCCTGCTAAGTTTTTCTGCAGTATCGCGGAAGGAACGTCCAGCTTCTCGTAGCCCTATTGCACGACGTCGTTCTAATCCAGTGAGCTGTTGATAACGGCGTCTTCGTCGTCTTGAAGACATTCTTGACTAACATCAGCTCAATGTGTCGAATATCAAAGGTAACGAACACTCACGACCGTAACAGAGCGTATTTAAAGCAAATCTGACTTGCAGCCTCACAGTTGTACTTCTAGCGTCCCTCTTAAGCGACTGGCACGAAATTCGAATAGACGTCATCTTTCAGATGTGGAACCCACCTACCAACTTTTGTTGATCTAGCAAAACTCCTTCTTTATGTAGGAATTTTTTTTCCGTCAGTGCAGATGAAGTAAGAGTATATTTCCTTGAATAGATATTTCGTCGGCTGGAACAGAAGGGGAAAGTGATAAGCTTGTTTCTACTCAGAGCCCCATGTAATTTGGATAAGCAACTCAGGTACGTCAGATATGCCGGAAGGTGTCTTGGGATGCCAGCCATCCTCTCTTTTGAGCATAGCACATCTTGAGGTTGAAAATTTATTTGATAGACTATTGTACCAATCTTTCAATCCACGACCCGCGTTATTTGTGAGACAGAAGGTCCACTGTTCACATCGCCAAAGCGTATTGTTACTGAAGCCACCCTCCCATGTTTAAGTAAATCTACGGTAGTTGCCATGCTGATTCTCCAAATTGTAATAACCTATGATTTTGTAATCTTTAATCCCCTTCCTTTACATGGTTTGCACTCTTAATAACATTTTCGGTTTCGGTTGAACACCTGAGCTGTAACTGTTGTTGTTGTTGTGGTCTTCAGTCCTGAGACTGGTTTGATGCAGCTCTCCATGCTACTCTATCCTGTGCAAGCTTCTTCATCTCCCAGTACCTACTGCAACCTACATCCTTCAGAATCTGCTTAGTGTATTCATCTCTTGGCCTCCCCCTACGATTTTTACCCTCCACGCTGCCCTCCAATACTAAATTGGTGATCCCTTGATGCCTCAGAACATGTCCTACGAACCGATCTCTTCTTCTGGTCAAGTTGTGCCACAAATTTCTCTTCTCCCCAATCCTATTCAATACTTCCTCATTAGTTATGTGATCTACCCATCTAATCTTCAGCAATCTTCTGTAGCACCACATTTCAAAAGCTTCTATTCTCTTATTGTCCAAACTATTTATTGTCCATGTTTCACTTCCATACATGGCTACACTCCATACAAATACTTTCAGAAACGACTTCCTGACACTTAAATCTATACTCGATGTTAACAAATTTCTCTTCTTCAGAAACGCTTTCCTTGCCATTGCCAGTCTACATTTTATATCCTCTCTACTTCGACCATCATCAGTTATTTTGCTCCCCAAATAGCAAAACTCCTTTACTACTTTAAGTGTCTCATTTCCTAATCTAATTCCCTCAGCATCACCCGACTTAATTCGACTACATTCCATTATCCTCGTTTTGCTTTTGTTGATGTTCATCTTATATTCTCCCTTCAAGATACCATCCATTCCGTTCAACTGCTCTTCCAAGTCCTTTGCTGTCTCTGACAGAATTACAATGTCATCGGCGAACCTCTAAGTTTTTATTTCTTCTCCATGGATTTTAATACCTACTCCGAATTTTTCTTTTGTTTCCTTTACTGCTTGCTCAATATACAGATTGAATAACATCGGGGAGAGGCTACAACCCTGTCTTACTCCCTTCCCAACCGCTGCTTCCCTTTCATGTCGCTCGACTCTTATAACTGCCATCTGGTTTCTGTACAAATTGTAAATAGCCTTTCGCTCCCTGTAATTTACCCCTGCCACCTTTAGAATTTGAAAGAGAGTATTCCCGTCAACATTGTCAAAAGCTTTCCCTAAGTCTACAAATGCTAGAAACGTAAGTTTGCCTTTCCTTAATCTTTCTTCTAAGATAAGTCGTAAGGTCAGTATTGCCTCACGTGTTCCTTTATTTCTACGGAATCCAAACTGATCTTCTCCGAGGTTGGCTTCTACTAGTTTTTCCATTCGTCTGTAAAGAATTCGTGTTAGTATTTTGCAGCTGTGGCTTATTAAACTGATTGTTCGGTAATTTTCACATCTGTCAGCACCTGCTTTCGTTGGGATTGGAATTATTATATTCTTCTTGAAGTCTGAGGGTATTTCACCTGTTTCATACATCTTGCTCACCAGATGGTAGAGTTTTGTCAGGACTGGCTCTCCCAAGGCCGTCAGTAGTTCCAATGGAATGTTGTCTACTCCGTGGGCCTTGTTTCGACTCAGGTCTTTCAGTGCTCTGTCAAACTCTTCACGCAGTATCGTATCTCCCGTTTCATCTTCATCTACATCCTCTTCCATTTCCATAATACTGTCCTCAAGTCCATCGCCCTTGTATAGACCCTCTATATACTCCTTCCACCTTTCTGCTTTCCCTTCTTTGCTTAGAACTGGGTTTCCATCTGAGCTCTTGATGTTCATCAAAGTGGTTCTCTTATCTCCAAAAGTCTCTTTAATTTTCCTGTAGGCAGTATCTATCTTACCCCTAGTGAGATAAGCCTCTACATCCTTACATTTGTCCTCTAGCCATCCCTGCTTAGCCATTTTGCACTTCCTGTCGATCTCATTTTTGAGACGTTTGTATTCCTTTTTGCCTGCTTCATTTACTGCATTTTTATATTTTCTCCTGTAACTATCTTTGTACAATCCTCTGCTGATTGTATACAGGCGGTAATCGAGTCTTAACTGGGCTGTGACGTATTTTTCGATTGCAATACCGCCTCTTCTTGGTACTTACTGTTGAGCTCCTCCATTTGTAACTTAACATTTCATTAAAGCTAATATACGACTGCAGGAGATAGCGTGTGAAATCTTATGGGACTTAACTGCTAAGGTCATCAGTCCCTAAGCTTACACACTACTTAACCTAAAATATCCTAAGGACAAACACACACACATGCCCGAGGGAGGACTCGAACCTCCACCGGGACAAGCCGCGCAGTCCACGACTGCAGCGCCTTAAACCGGTCAGTTAATCCCTCGTGGCTGTTGCGACCAGAAAGACAATCAACACCGGTTTATCCTCCGGTCTTCTGCGACCAGACAACGGATAGCGTTAAGGAAGTGCTTAGCAATTTGCGCTCAGGTCAGGGCATCATTTACTGTTATTTCTCCGCTCACGCACAACAGCAATTCTCGCGTCACTGCCGTCTTATCTTCAAATACACCATGTTGCCGATACAGAATTAAAAATAAATTGGTAAAACGCTGCTGCAGCTTTGTGCTGGAACTGACGAGGTTCTGCATCAGTATCTTAGGCAGCTGCTTCTGATTGCTAGGCTGTCAGGCTTAAAGTCCGACTCAAATTAATTGATAGTTGACACTTCACGCGTTGGCGCTAGTTTCCTCCAATCAGAGAGCTCAACGTCATGCCCGAAACGTTTGCCGTTGCCTAACTGCAACAACCAATGTTCATTTCACTTCCAGTGCCTTGTCCAGCTTTCTTTCTTAATGTGTTTGGATCCCAGGGCCCTGGGTCTAGCCCTTTCATTTCATCAGAGGATTGCAAAATATAGTTGCGATTGGGTAACCATAGTCATCTTCATCACACTATTAACTTTTTCATTTGCTCTTGTTTCTTCCTATCATTATTTTTTCGATTGGAATCTGCCTGTGTCGCCTACAATCTGCAACCAAGTACGAACCTGGACTGGTCATCGGTTGTTAACACGGCAGTCCGAGCAGCCTGTGTGAAGATAGTTTCATGTAACCAATGATTGCGAGAAATTACAGTTTGCTTTTAGGTCTGAAACTGAAAATTTTCTCTCTTGAGTTTGCTCGTAGATGTTAACTTTTTATAGCCGTGAACAAAGCTGTAGTGATTTTAGGTCTGCCGCAGATTGTTGACAGCCGTTTTCTCTGGTTCCATGCACATCACGAGGATGTGGTTAGCTTAGGACACGATTTTAAATTCAGGGCTACAAAACACGTCGTCTGCCGCAGTCTAGTCATTGGTCACTATCAACAGAGCATCTAGTATTTACGTCACCTCATGGCGGCCGCTTCCAACATTGCTCCGCGTTACACATCAAAAGCGTTTCCGAAATGACCCTCCGTGTCCGTGTGTGGCCTATAACCGAGCGGTAGCTGGCATCCGATGTGGAACGTCTTTGTGGCAAGTGACAAGACTAATTTTAATCGCACTATAATCGTACCTGAAGGGTTGTTCCCCATATTGCTTCATATCTTCATATTAGTTTTGCAACGCTGAAGGAATACATCTCGTCGACGGATTTCTACGAATGAAAAATAGAGTTAGTTACCTCTTTAACATAGAATCATTCGAAACGAAGCGATACCTTCGTTAAAGGAGGGCCACAGTCCTTTGAAAGGAACCACAATAGCATTCGCCTGAAGTAACAAAAAGAAAGTATGCAAAGTTTGTGTTCGGGTGGCCAGGCAAAGATCTGAATCAAACTCCACACCACTATTAGATGTTAACCATTGAGAAATTGAAAGCCGTTCGTGACACTTAGTTTATACATTTCAAAAATTATAATTAATACTTCGTAGTGTGCCTCAACACTTGAACCACTCTTTTAGTGCGTTCGTCTCTTTAAACTTGCTATAAATTCGGCAAACCATTGATACAAAAAAGATAAAGAGTAAGTCGTTCTTCTCTGAATGATTGTTTAGTATCAGTTCCCAATTTCGTACGAATATTTTTCCTTTCTGTAGATATGACAGAAAACTATTAAAAGAAAAGGAGCGTTCAAGTCCTAAGATCTCAGATATTATTTCTCAGGCTGGGAAGCAGATAGAATCATAGATTTGGCTTAAATTACGCGCACTTAACGGCTCACACAACTCCAGAGGCTGCCGAGTAGTAATGATTTTGACACTATAAAAGCTGGAGCTTTATTCGTAAGAAATTCAAGTAAACAGAATTAAAATCATCGCAAGTTGCGTAAAGCCTATGATTATGGTTTCATGAACGTGATGAATGTAGATCTGTGGGTGTGGCAATTCATTGAAGGATCCCCGATTAAGTATGAAGAATGTCACCTCTGTAGTTAATATTTCCTTGGGATCTGTGCACACGCTCATGCATGATAACCAAGGTTGGGTACTACGAATGATGACGGGTGACTCAAGGTTGCTCCTGTGGCATTTTCCAAGCGATGATGACACGTGATAACGCTATGAGTAGGATTTTCTGTTCCACAATTGCGACTATGGATGGCAGCAGGTGCTATTTGTGAACTCTGAAGTGAAGCACCAATCAGCTCAGTGGAAGCACACAGACTCACCACCATCACAGGTGTTACAGAAAAAGAATATCGCTGAAAAACTGTTGGTGGAATTGTGTGCGGGCTGCAATGATATGTCGAGTGTTCCAAAGGACACTTGGGTATAGATGTGAACTACCGGTGTATTTTGCGACGGCTGTGGCACAATTATCATTCGTTGTGTTTGAAAGAACACTCAAGAAACAGGTGAGAGCCCCCAAGATGTTACGAAGAAAAAGCTCCTCCCAGCGCTGCGAAAAAAATGGCCGAAACCACTGCACATTGTACACTTTTCAGCTAGACGATTTCCCAGCGCGTCGACAGAAGCGATGCACGACTTTCTTCTTGAAAACAACTTTGAAGTGGTTGCTCGTAATTCTTGCTCACCCACACCTTGCCCCTGGCGATGTCTGACTTTTCCAACGGTGAAATAATGACTATGTGGTTGCATAATTTCCAATCGCGCCGCTGTTACATCAGATACCTTCTGTGGTCAAAACAGGCTCTTAAAGATGCTTTCGCAGCGGCCATGGAATCATGGCGCTGAAGTACTGAAAGATGTGTACGACTGCAAGCAAGTAACGTGAAAATGACGAAAGTTTAAAACTATTTTGTGAAAAGGAAATCTGGTGTCATCAGAAATAGAAAGCAACTAGTATACAAACTGTTTCAGAATGAATATACGGGTTTATTTATTACATTCAGGTAAAATTATAAATAATACTTCAAATCAAGAAGCAACTCAAAACAGTTTTGTTTATATAACTTTCTTCCAAAGGAAGAGTGTTGAACTACCAACAGTGAACGACTAAGAGTCATTCTGATGGTGCTCCAAGAAATCATTCCGGAAGGGTAGCCGTGAATTAGCGATTCCAATGACGTTTGCGAAGAGACTTTTTAAGGAGAGACAACTACGTCTTTATCGTCTGCTCTTGTTGCAAGTCGTAAAGCTTACACACTACTGTTTACATGTCAACTTTTTACATCTACATCTACATGGATACTCTGCAAATCACATTTAAGTGCCTGGCAGAGGGTTCATCGAACCACCTTCACAATTCTCTATTATTCCAATCTCGTATAGCGCGTGGAAAGAATGAACACCTATGTCTTTCCGTACGAGCTCTGATTTCCCTTATTTTATCCTTGTGATCGTTCCTCCCTATGTAAGTCGATGTCAACAAAATATTTTCGCATTCGGAGGAGAAAGTTGGTGATTGGAATTTCGTGAGAAGATTCCGTCGCAACGAAAAATGCCTTACTTTTAATTATGTCCGTCCGAAATCCTGTATCATTTCTGTGACACTCTCTCCCATATTTCGCGCTAATACAAAACGTGCTGCCTTTCTTTGAAATTTTTCGATGTACTCAGTCAGTCCTATCTGGTAAGGATCCCACATCGCGCAACAGTACTCTAAAACAGGACGACAAGCGTAGTGTAGGCAGTCTCCTTAGTAGGTCTGCTACATTTTCTAAGTGTCCTGCCAATAAAACGCAGTCTTTGGTTAGCCGTTCCCCCAACATTTTCTATGTGTTCCTTCCAATTTAAATTGTTCGTAATTGTAATACCTAGGAATTTAGTGAATTTACGGCTTTTAGATTAGACTGATTTATTGTGTAACCGAAGTTAAACGAGTTCCTTTCATCACTCATGTGGATGACCTCACATTTTTCGTTATTTAAGTTCAACTGCCACTTTTCGCACCATTTCGGTATTTCTTCTAAATCGTTTTGCAGTTTGTTTAGATCTTCGGATGACCTTATTAGTCGATAAACGACAGCGTCGTCTGCAACCAACCGAAGACGGCTGCTCAGATTGTCTCCCAAATCGATTATATAGATAAGGAACAGCAAAGGGCCTATAACACTACCTCGGGGGACGCCAGAAATCACTTCTGCTTTACTCGATGACTTCCGTCAGTTACTACGAACTGTGACCTCTCTGACAGGAAATCACATATCCAGTCACATAAATGAGACGATATTCCATAAGCACGCAATTTCAGTACGAGCCGCTTGTGTGGTACAGTGTCAAAAGCCTTCTGGAAATCCAGAAATACGGAATCGATCTGAAATCCCTTGTCAATAGCACTCAGCACTTCATGTGAATAAAGAGCTAGTTGTGTTTCACAAGAACGATGTTTTCTAAACCTATGTTGACTGCGTTTCAATAGACCGTTTTCTTCGAGGTAATTCATTACGTTCGAACACAATATATGTTCTAAAATCCTGCTGCATATCGACGTTAACGATATGTGCCTGTAATTTAGTGGATTACTCCTACTACCTTTCTTGAATATTGGTGTGACCTGTGCAACTTTCCAGCCTTTGGGTACGGATCTTTCGTCGAGCGAACAGTTGTATATGATCGTTAAGTATGGAGCTAATGCATCAGCATACTCCGAAATGAACCTAATTGGTATACAGTGTGGTTGGTTGTTTGGTTGTTTGGGGAAGGAGACCAGAGAGCGTGGTCATCGGTCTCATCGGATAAGGGAAGGATGGGGAAGGAAGTCGGCCGTGCCCTTTTAGAGGAACCATCCCGGCATTTGCCTGGAGTGATTTAGGGAAATCGCGGAAAACCTAAATCAGGATGGCCGGACGCGGGATTGAACCGTCGTCCTCCCGAATGCGAGTCCAGTGCCTAACCACTGCGCCACCTCGCTCATAAAGTGTGGAACAGAAGACTTGCTTTTATTAAGTGACTCAAGTTGCTTCTCTACGTTACTCATGTTGGCAGCTCTTCTCGATTAGAATTCTGGAATATTTACTTCGTCTTCTTTTGTAAACGAAATGCTCCTGCATGACGATGAGGATTTTCTGGATCGTGTCGCCTTCAGTGATGAATCGGCATTTCACCTACGTGCAAATGTGAACAAACATAACGTAAGCATCTGGGAGTGAACAGATCCGCACGAGATGGCTCAGCTGCATCGAGACTCCCGTAAATTAAATGTTTTTTGTGCAGTGTCTCAGCAGTAAGTTCGTGGGCATTTCTTTGTCGCTGAAGCCACTGTATCTGATTTTTCTTATCTTGATGCTTTAGAACTGTGGCTCTTTCATCAACTGGAAAAAGCTGAACCACAGTACTTTTAGGTTACAAGATGGTTCGCCGCCTCACTAGCATAACTCAGTATGCTACTAGTTAATTGATGTTACCTCCTACTGCTGGATTGGCTGCAAGAGCCGGTAGACAGACCTTATTGAGCATGAGCTCCATGCGATTTTTACCCTCGGGGATTCATAAAGGAGCATATGTAAGCGCCTACGCCACCACCTGATCTCCCCGACTTTAGAAACAGCATTATTGAAACTACCGAATGAGGCAAAAGTCTAGATACACCCCTATAAAAGCCGAACGGTGCGAGGAAACGTAATGGCGTCCGGTATAGGGTGTCTGTATGTAGAGGTGCGATTTACAGGAGCCATGGCAACAGCAGCAGCTATTTTGAAATCCGCCTTCTTCCATTGGGTTACCTGTTTCAAATGGGAAGGGGGTCATGTGTCACATCATTTTGAATTGCCTCTTTCTCAGGAATATACACACAGAAAAAAAAATCTTGTATAACCTCGGTTCCGAGAGTTTCGGAACTTGTACAGAAAATTGGAATAGAGATCAACATAAACATCATTTCAGCCCCTTTTATTGCTCATGAAAACCTTTGCATGTTGAACCACCATAGAGCAAGACATTCAGAGGTGGTGCTCCAGATTTCTGTACACACCGGAGCCTGTAATACCCTGTATCACGTCCTCTTGCATTGATGAATGCCTGTATTCGTCATGGCATACTATCCACAAGTTCATCAAGGCACTGCTGGTCCAGATTGTCCCACTCCTCAATGGCTATTCGGCGTAGATCCCTCAGAGTGGTTGGTGGGTCACGTCGTCCATAAACAGCCATTTTCAATCTATCCCAGGCATGTCAGGGTTCATTTCTGGCCACTCTAGTCTAGCGATGTCGTTATCCAGAAGTAAGTCATTCACAAGATCACACGGGGGGGGGGGGGGGGGGGGAGGGGGCGAATTGTCGTCCATGAAGACGAATGCGTCGCAGGTAAGCTGCCTATATGGTTACACTATCGGTCGGAGGATGGCCTAACGTATCGTACAGCTGTTAAGGCGCCTTCCATGACCACCAGCGGCGTACGTCGGCCCCACATAATGCTACCCCAAAAAGGCAGGGAACCTCCACCTTGCTGCACTCTCTGGATAGTGTGTCTAAGGCGTTCAGCCTGACCGGGTTGCCTCCAAAGACGTCTCCGACGATTGTTTGGTTGAAGGCATATGCGACACTCGTCGGTGAAGACAACTGGATGCCAGTACTGAGCGGTCCATTCGGCATGTTGTTGGGCCCATCTGTACCGCGCTGCATGGTGTCGTCGTTGCAAAGATGGACCTCGCCATGCAAAACTTTTTTTTGTATGTATGTGAAATTTGTTTTAAGCTGTTTGTATTTGTATAGGAGTTATGACCTGTTAAATTTTAAAATTGCAAGGAGTCGATCAGTACTGTTTACTGTTCCAAGTGATCCACAATGGCACTTACACAGGAGAAACGCATTGAAATTATGTTAATGGCTGGTTGACAAAGCACCAGAGTGATTACTACTGACATCCTGAAAGAAATGACATTTCACACATGACAGTATCCAAGTTATTGGACAAATTTCGCGCAACAGGTTCTGTGGTGGACAAGCTGTGCAGCGGACGTTCAAGAACAGCCACCCACGACGAGACTACAACAGCTATTGTGGCATCGTTTGCAAGAAGTCCACATCGCAGTACGCGCCGGTTATCAGCAATATCCGGTGTCAGTCAACGCGTTCAATCCTGCGTGTATTGCGCACACATCAGTGGCAGCTGTAAAAGTCACAGTTGCAACATCTCTCAGAGGATGATCTTGATCGTCGTGTGCAGTTTGGAGAGTAGACTCTGGATCAGTGTAACAGAAATCCAATCTTCATACCACAGTTATTGTTCAGTGACGAAGGCAATTTTAATGTGCAAGGAGAAGTAAACAACCAGAATCGTTACTAGTCAGTTGCAAGCGTCTTGTGGCATGATACCTCTAAAGCTGCTGGTGGTGAAAAACTGAGAATTTGGTTTGGGATTTGGGACACTATAATCGCGAGTGTCAGGAAGTGTCAGGAAGTCATTTCTGAAAGTATTTGTATGGAGTGTAGCCATGTATGGAAGTGAAACATGGACGGTAAATAGTTTGGACAAGAAGAGAATAGAAGCTTTCGAAATGTGGTGCTACAGAAGAATGCTGAAGATTAGATGGGTAGATCACATAACTAATGAGGAAGTATTGAATAGGATTGGGGAGAAAAGAAGTTTGTGGCACAACTTGACCAGAAGAAGGGATCGGTTGGTAGGACATGTTCTGAGGCATCAAGGGATCACCAATTTAGTATTGGAGGGCAGCGTGGAGGGTAAAAATCGTAGGGGGAGACCAAGAGATGAATACACTAAGCAGATTCAGAAGGATGTAGGTTGCAGTAGGTACTGGGAGATGAAGAAGCTTGCACAGGATAGAGTAGCATGGAGAGCTGCATCAAACCAGTCTCAGGACTGAAGACCATAACAACAACAATCGCGAGTCCAGAGTTCATTGATAGAACGTTGAATGAGGAGTGGTATCTTAGAATGCTCCATGATTATGTGCTTCCAACGCTGTCAAATCCGCATTTTTGCAACAAGTCAAGTCAGACAATTTCTGAATGAACAGTTTGGAGGTAACTGGATAGGTAGGTGGGGTCCTATCGAATGGACACCACGGTGTCCTGTGCTTACACTTCGTGACTTTTTCCTATGGGGACATTTGAAAACATTTTTGTGTGAGGTAAAAATCAACAATGTAGCCTATCTTCGCTGGCATATTGAGGAAACGTTGAAGTATGTTGAACCACGGAGCCCGTGACGTTTGCAGCAGAAGTGGCGAAAAGGACTCCGATTGTGTGTCTAGCGTGATGGATGTGATATTAGCATTTACTGTAATGCCGATTCTGACAAGTGTCCTAAACTTTAACACGTCATAACTCCTACATAAATAAAAAATATGTTAAAACATATTTCACATGTGTATTCATGAGAAAGAGGAAGTTGAATATGATATGCCACATAACCCCCTACAAGTTTGAAACACGTAACCCAAATCCAAGAGGGCGGCTTCAAGGTGAAAACAAATACTCCATAGTAGACGCCATTATAATTCCACACACCGTTCGACTTTTATAGGGGTATATCAGATTTTTATCTCACCGTGTGTTACTACAGACACACTGTTCATGCTGCGAGAAGGGCGCGCCTGTCGACTCGATGTGTGACGAATGGAGCTCACATCGAACATTTTTAAGAACTATTTAAGTTGTTGTTCCATTTGATTTAATATTTAATAAATGCTACGAAACTTTAAACACCTGTATTTCGTAATATTTACTGGACTGTGTATGACTAAGAACTACCATTGTACAAAGTCCCTCTTTCTGTTTTTTTTTTCAATAAATATATCGACAAATGAATCTGCGATATGAATACTGATCCTGGAAACACGATGTATGGTAGCAACAGTGCAAGCATCTTCATTGTTGATCTCGGACAAATAGAAAAATGCCACTCTCCCACGACGACGACTACAAAGTGACTTTCTCTCTGGCGACTTTTTCCGCCTCCGGGGCGGGGGCAGAGGCCAGGCCGCGCTCACACGAGAGGCGGCAGCAGGCAGCGCGCGCGGGCCGGGCTCCTCTTCATACAGGCGCGGTGCTGCCATCTCTTGCCTCGAGTGTGAAACCTCTTTCTCGTTACTGGCGATCGCAGTGCAATGTTGTTAACTAAGGTACTAAAGTGGTATGCGCTACTTAAAAATGTGGTGCATAAACAGTGCACGCATGTGAAGGAACGTAATGCCCGTCCTTGAAGGTACAATGGATGTTCCAATTGGCTGACCTAGAACTGACTCCGAAACGGATGTCTTGATTCCTATGATCTACCACCGTATTTATCCGACAGCAGACGTACTGAATCCCATCAGCACCCATCTTTATTTTCCATTGAGTGCGTGTTGCTTGCCGTAAGCTATCAACAGTACACTAATATCTCCCTTCCCATTTAAACGGAGGGCTGTATACATGCAGGGGGTATGGGCAAAAACTTTTGGATTTTTTGATATTCTCATAATGTTGGTACAGTAGAAGCAAAGTTGCAATTATCAAGCGTAATTAATAAATTATGTAGGTGGAAAAAACTTGTAGTAGACGTTTTGAAGATATTCGTACCGGGTAATTATTGAATTAAACAAGTTTTCCATTTGTCCCTTTGTGTATTTTTGATTGTCCCGCATTATTTTGAGAGGAGTTTTTTTCCCATTTCAACGCAGGTTACTGTCTGAACACCCTCTAATGTTTCCAGCTGATGGAATTTTTGGGATGGGAAGAGTAAAACTGAAGGTTCTGTTTAGAGTGGAATGCCTCAGAGCAGTTAGTAGTCCATTCAGAACGACTACTAAACTCGGCCCACATAGTTGGTGGAACATCACTATATGCAAGAACATAGGTATGAAGTAAATAATCAGGTAAGTCAGGTAAGTCATTCATGTGTTCATTGTTAGACTTTCGGGACATTAAGTCTTCGACGAAGCGGTCTTCGATTTGGTCAGGAAGCAGAAGGGGCTATACGAATAATATTTTCAGAAGTCTTTCGATTTCAGATTTAAAATCAGTTGATAATCCCAATGGCTGAATCTTCCTCCATCATGTCTGCCCGAGATGAAATTTGTAGCCTTTTGTACTCGTTTGGGGCCAAACGCAAGCAATGATATGGTGAACTGCCACTTCAAAGTCAACGTATTTAATGTCCGGGTTGATGTTATTTGCTATGAAGGACAAAGATTCCTCTTAAGTTTAATTTTTTGTTTGGGAGCAAAAAAATAGTAGTGGAAAATATTTTTTTTCATTTATCCCATGAATTATAAATAACTGATGGAACAGCTTAGGTCAGCTGTTCAGGGTGCCATCTATAAAAAAATATCTCTTTCACGCAATTCAGACTGCCTTGGCACGAAAAACCCACTATATTATTTTCAGAGTGTTTCACAAATAAAAAAAATTTTCTTCCCTGTTTATGTGGAAAACATTTCTCTCCTGTGGTTTATGTAATTCTGGTAACTTATTGGGAAGCTTCGGATGTTTGCGTAATTGAGTGGCATTAACATTTTTCCTCATTCGAACAAAACCCTCAGTTGTGAGAGCGTTATCACCATTAGCTAACTCACAGAGTATAATTTTAGAGAGACGGTCACGGAAATTTTCTTCAGCCTTTTCTTCACACTACGACTGTCTCTCTACCGGTTTAATACACCAGAGTCATCCGTTTCACGGGTATGGTCTAGTTTTGAACAAAAAATGCAGTTTAAAGAATTTAATTGCACAAAACATTTACATGTTCTCTTCGTACACTTGATCTCTCAATACCATAGTTGAAACATTTATGGAAAAAGAATTTGTAACTATCAACAACAGTTTCTTGCTCTTTTCACCTTTCATTATATCAGCCTCTATCGCTCATACAAGTATGATTTATCTGTTTGCGCGGCAAAAGCTAGCGTAAACAACACGGATATTATTGTGCGGCGAAGTTATCGAAAGTGTGAATCAAGTTGTTCACTGTTCGACCGCAGGGGAACGCGAAACGGCAGTAGCGTTCCAATTGACGCTCGTAATTCATTATCCCACATATTAATCAAGATAATCAAATATGGACACCGACCACTTTCCATTCGTCACAGTCTGAAAGACAGACTTCAACACGTTAAACTACCCAACGAACAGAAAAGTGAAGAGCCATAGCAAAGCCCATCATTTTCTTTATCAGAACTATGAGGCTACATGATAAAAAATAAGGCAAACTGAAATAATTGTTTTATTTATTTCTGAAGACAATATTGTCGTATTTTAGACTAATATACAGGGATAGTGTAGAATAATACTAATAGCGAAAACAGACGCGAGCGAAAATGTGCAGTGACCTGACGCGAAAACGTTCCAATAAACATGGAATTGCAAATTATTCATTTGCGAAAGAACCCCGAATGTGATATTACGAGCCGCCACTGACTTCAGCATAAAATATTGCCCTCATAAGTAAAATTGTCATGGAATTGCAAATTATTCATTTGCGAAAGAACCCCGAATGTGATATTACGAGCCGCCACTGACTTCAGCATAAAATATTGCCCTCATAAGTAAAATTGTATTTGAATATCTCCAGGTCCACCTATGACATACCTTAACAAGAGATAAAATACCGCTTCAACACGTTACATATTACTATTCTATCTTGTATACTGCAGTTAAAGGAGGAGCGCCACCTGCCATTTTCACCTTCGGGTACAAAAGTACACCGTTTCTGCTGTGAATTACTAATCCTTCGAACACGGATTATTTTGTAAATATTGACTAGACTGTATAGTTCTCTACTCCAGTTTTTCTATCGGAACAATGGGAGTGCTGTACACTTCACTTCTGAAATGACTTCAGACAAGGTGATCTTCGAGACCAAGGAACAAGGCCTGTTTGATCTATCGACCTTGGACCATACTGATATCGTACAGTCGTCTTACATGAGGAGCAAAATTTATCAGTGCCCTGTCTAAGTTACCCAGTTTAACAACTACAACTATATTTTGAAGACACCATATGAAAGGTGGCAAAGTCTTTCTTTAATGTTCTGTGTAACTTTTATCGAAGTATCCTGTGAAGCAGGCAGAAATTCTTTCTCATATTTCAACCTTCATATCCTTGAGTGAAGAGGTTTGCGGCAGTAAACTTTGCATTTCAAATGACCCCACAAGTAGCTGTCGCCAACCAGCTGATCTGCCGAGCGTGCAGGGCAGTGGAGATCGTCGAAACGTGGCATTAAGTACTGAGGAAACATTTCTCGAACGACTGTCCACAATGCATTAGCTGTGTGGGTTGTGGCTCCATCTTATTGGAACCACATTTACGCCATGTTGATCCCAAAAACCTCAAGTTGTGCCCGCAAAACATGCGTCGGTTTGGAATATAACGTTCAGAATTTAATAACACATTAGCGCTGCCTTCTTAAAAAGAAGTTACGCCCAACGATCTCCATTTTGCAAACATCACACCACACCATATCACACGGCCAATTTAGCACTGAACAGTGGTTTATGATGCAATTCTTTCGGGTTCGCTGCTGCGCAGTAGCGACAGTTTTCCTAATTTACAATACCGTCTAAGTGACAGGGAACATAATAGCTCATCATTAACAAAACATGACCGGTAGCAAGAACATCAAGCATTCTCTCACAAAACAGTCTGCGTTCATCAGTTACACTGCCGTTCACTGCTTTGTTTTCTTCCTCGAAGTTGGTTTTCGCGGAAAACAGTAAAGTCTTATTTATATCTTATCAGTTTACAATTAGATTACCTCTACAGAACCTCAGCTTGCAATAAAAGATTCCCAACATCAAGAGAGGTTGGGAAGAGGTTATGGAACGGGAGAGGGAAAGAGGAAATGGGCATTGGGAGGGGGAAGGACGAATTGGACATACAGAGGGGACAGGAGCAGAAGGAGGGAGGAAATGGACATAGAGGGGGGGGGGGAGAAGAAGTAAGGGAGAGAGGGGACACGAATAGATGGAGAGAGGGGGGGAGGAGAAGATGGACTAATAAGATGGAGAAAGTGATGGACGAAGAGAGGAGATGGACAAGGAGAACGGAACGAGGAGAAAGAGAGAGGGGGCGGGAGAAGGAGACTAGGTCGTATATCCAATTACCATAGATATCTAACAATTGCGAAACACTGTAGGGTTCGCTAGCGCGTATTCTTTGACCCATGTCAGTTTTCGCTGTTAATAGTAATTTACCATGTATCATAATTAATAATGAAATCTGACGCAGGTGGAAGTATTACAGTGACTGATGACGAATAATTCGACGCAAGTCTAATGATGGTTATGATGGTAAGTATCTCAGCACGTTAAGCCTTTCTATTCTGATTTAAAAAAAAAGCCCTTCATGTTGGTAGAAGCGAGCAGAGGTTGTGTGTGAGTTATTACTAACTTTCAGACTTAATTAATACAAGTTTTGGTAATTCCATCTTTATATGGTTGTGGGACCTTCCTGTTCTGCGTAAAATGTCAAATCAAAACCTCCATCTGTCTAAATTTCGCCGGCCGGTGTGACCGAGCGGTTCTAGGCGCTTCAGTCTGGAACCGTGCGACCGCTACGGTCTCAGGTTCGAGTCCTTAGGTTAGTTAGGTTTAAGTAGTTCTAAGTTCTAGGGGATGATGACCTCAGATGTTAAGTCCCATAGTGCTCAGAGACATTTAAACCATTTATGTCTAAATTTCCATTTGTTATTATATCATTTGAGGTACCAGTTTCAGCGCTACTTTGCGCTATGATCAGAGTCTATGACCGACATGTAGGAAGAATCCCACCTCTGACTTAGTCAAAATAAGCGCCAGCGTTCAGTGACTGCTATACATAGATTTCTTTTTAACACGCAATACTTTCGATCATCACTTGCCGATTATCGGCAAGGAATCGCTTTTTTTAGAAGAGATCTATGAATACCAATCACCAAATGCTGGCCTCTATTTCGACTGGAGCAGAGATGGGATTCTTCCTACACGTGGGTCGGGGTCCTGAAGATGGCATAATTTAGTGCCGAAACAAATTGCTCAAATAAAATAGCAACCTGAAATTTAGACGGCTGAAGGTGTTTTGATTTTACATTTTAATTAATATAATATCATACAGCAGGTACAAGGCGTTGGCTGACTTGTGTAGTCACAGAATTAAATTAGTAAATTAATATGAAAGGGCTGTCGAAGTGCTATGGAATTCAAATTCTAAATGTTAATGAGTTGTGGAATTCAAATTAAATAAAATTAGCGAATCTTTAACCTTTAGGAATTTCCTACAAAAGTTTTCTCTATACTAGAAACGTTGCTTTACTTCCTGTTCAGGTTTACATTTCTATTAATAAAATTTGTAACATCAATCAGAAACCCCTGGTACCATGTTAAATTTTGTATGTATTTATTAATTGTAGCACAGAGAAAACGATTAAATGTACATTTCATAATAAATATTTCCTTTTGCGACGAAGTGTGCGTTAGTTTTCAGGTTTCCTGATAACTTACAACTGTATCTTGGCCTTGCACCAGTACCCTGGACCCCTTCGTTTCCCGAGCCGTCCTCTTACTTGATGAGCTAACTAACCAAGAATCACGAGTCACCACTTCCCTTTATATACTCTGTTCAACTTCGCAGCCTCAGTTACGCTTCAGGTTTGAAAAGCAGGAGACAGACAGTGGCAAATGTGAAGCTGAGATCAGGGCACGTCGTAAGTCGTGGCTGGAGAGCTGAGTCGGCGTGAGCGCTGCTTGCAGAGTGCTGTCGTCCAGTTTAAAGGGCCGAAGCAGCACAGCAGCATACAGTTAGAATCTTTCAAGAAAATTCAAATCAGCGTTTAGAGCTCCTGATGCTGAGAGGTGGTTTGAGTCTCCATATCTCGTGCTGTTGAAACGAGCAAGTTTCGATTGTGTCCTAGAAAAATAACGTTCCAGAAAAGTTCCATTCATGCACCCGGTTTGGCTGTGTGGTCTTCTGGATAATCATTAGGAGACAGTCGTTTTGCGATGGTACACTAGATCAGTGCAGTGTCTGTAAGATCAGCACAACGGGCAACGCAGGTACAAGGTGTGACAAAAAAAGTGAGACACCTAGAAATGAAACTTCCCTTACTGAGAGGGTATGTGAACGTAAATTTCGCCACCGAATCGGTCACGAGGCTTCTCTAGGATTTGAGGGTTAGGCAACTCCTTCGACACCCTTACGTCGAGTTGGCCTACTTTCAGGCGCTAGAGTAGACGCGAGACTGAACTGGGTCGAAGTTTCTTATAGGTACGTTGCAACAATGGGTGGCACCGAGAATATTGGCGAACTGGCTGGCCTTCGAGGGACACTTTGCCATATTATTCACACATGTGTTAACGTCGAACCGTCCTGTGATCACGCCACAGGAGGGTGCTAAAAGGGAGGCATGAAATTTCGTCGAATTGTTTTGAACGGTCCCTAGTAATTCCACCATTTATGACTCAGCAAACACTGCTGTCTCGCTGCGCTCTAAAGAGGCGAGATCACGTTTAGTGGGTTGCAGCCCGCCACGTCCACAGAGTAGGGCTGAAATGTCCTGAGGGCAGCAGCAGTGGCTAATTTGTTAAGAACGTCGTCCTATCGCTCATCGCGCTGTGAACAGTCGTTTTCGACCGCGAAATGTATTGGGGTCGACGCACCAAGGGAAGGGCTGTTTCACTGACGCCCTTTATGTCACTCCCTGAGGACTATTTGTGTCAGTTCTGAGCGACAGTGTGTCTCCAAAGTTTTCCTTAACTGCCCATAAGAAAACCGCTTGACTTCATGCTGGGCGTCGCGGTTCTGACTTCCATCGCAGAGGTATCAGACGAAGAGATGAAATATGTGTAAGAAGAATTGTGACGATCTTCCCATCGTGTGACACGTCCACGGTGGCATTGAGCAGGATATTGGTGAAATTCGGCGGCAATGCGACATCATCAACCCATCCTACAGCACACATGAACATCTGAACCAAGGCCTTTTTTTCGCGCGTGTTGACACTTACTGTTTGAAGCTTCGCCGACCCCAGGGTGAAGTCGCAGAGCGCCACACTTTCGCACCGTTGCGGAGGAAGGTGGTAGGTGCGTTTGAGCCAAATTTAAAAATTACTCGCAGCAATGAGAGACAATTTTGGGATTTAGAAAAAGTGATCCTTTAATATTATTGCGCAGTTTCTTTGCAAATCATTTAGAAGACAAAGTAAGAGACACAAAAGTGTACAGAGGTATGGCGTAAGTTCTGAGCATTTCTTGGCAATATTTCAAAAATATATGTACAGCAAGTGCGAAAAGAAGAAAAAGCTGACAGAAAAAAAAACGAAGGAAGAAATCTAAAAAGTATATCTACTTTGTGAACAAAGCATACACTTTGTGATCAAAAGTATCCGGACACCTGGCTGAAAATGTCTTACAAGTTCGTGGCACCCTCCATCGGTAATGCTGGAATTCAATATGATGTTGGCTCACCCTTGATGACAGCTTCCTCTCTCGCAGGCATACGTTCAGTCAGGTTCTAAAAGGTTTCTTTGGGCGTGGCAGCCCATTCTTCACGGAGTGCTGCACTGAGGAGAGGTATCTATGTCGATCGGTGAGGCCTGGCACGAAGTCGGCGTTCGAAAACATCCCAAGGGTGTTCTATAGTGGGAAGGTCAGGACTCTGCAGGCCAGTCCATTACAGGAATGTTATTGTCGTGTAACCACTCCGCTACAGGCCTTGCATTATGAACAGGTTCGCGATCGTGTTGA
This sequence comes from Schistocerca cancellata, assembly GCF_023864275.1. Classification (NCBI taxonomy): domain Eukaryota; kingdom Metazoa; phylum Arthropoda; class Insecta; order Orthoptera; family Acrididae; genus Schistocerca; species Schistocerca cancellata. The sequence continues at coordinate 488,033,578 of NC_064628.1, forward strand.
AAGATGCAATCGCCATCCCCGAATTGCTCTTCAACAGTGGGAAGCAAGAAGGTGCTTAAAACATCAATGTAGGCCTGTGCTGTGATAGTGCCACCCAAAACAACAAGGGGTGCAAGCTCCCTCTATGAAAAGCACGACCACACCACAACACCACCGCCTCCGAATGTTCACCGAGCATTCGCCATACCCCACACCCTGCCATCGGTTCGCCACATGGTGTACCGTGATTCGTCACTCCACACGACGTTTTTCCACTGTTCAGTCGTCCAATGGCATCTTACTCCAAGCGAGGCGTCGTTTGATATTTACCGGCGTGATGTGTGGCTTATGAGCAGCCGCTTGGCTACGAAATCCAAGTTTTCTCACCTCCCGCCTAACTGTCATAGTGCTTGCAGTGGATCCTGATGCAGTTTGGAATTCCTGTGTGATGGTCTGGATAGGTGTCTGCCTTTTACACATTACGACCCTCTTCAACTGTCGGCTGTCTGTGTTACTCAACAGAAGACGTCGGCCTGTACGTTTTTGTGCTGTACGTGTCCCTTCACGTTTCTATTTCACTATCACATCGGAAACAGTGGACCTACGGATGTTTAGGAGTGTGGAAATTTTGTGTACAGAACTGTAACACAAGTGACATCCAATCACCTGACCACGTTCGTAAGTCCCGCGGAGCTCCCCATTCTGCTCTCTCGCGATGTCTAATGACTATTGAGGTCGCTGATATGGAGTACCTGGCAATAGGTGGCAACAAAATGCACCTAATATGAAAAACATTTGTTTTTGGGGGTTTCCGGATCCTTTTAATCACATAGTGTATGTGATCTGTAACAGAAGAGGTTTAATCAAGAACTAGAGAAGAAAGAAGAAGCGGAAGATATAGAGAAGGAACGGAAAAATATAGAAACTGCAGTTGAGAAAGCTGCTGCAGAAGCTTTAGGAAAAAATTAAGAACATGAGAAAGAAGAAAGGGTTGAAAATTTGGACAACAGAATTAGATAAAGTTATACGGAAAAACCAAGACGCATATCTTAAGCATCTCAATGAACCAACAGAGGAGAATCATCAGTTTTACAAACAAGAGAGAAATGCAGCAAATCGAGCAGTGAGACGAGGTCGTCAAGAATCGTGGAATAGGTTTATCACTGTAACAGAAGACGATATTCACGGAAGGCAAATGAAAGCTCGTAAAACACTGAAAATGCTAAAACAAATAGGAAAAGTAGTCACTGAAATAAAAAATAACATTCAACAAACGAACTGGATAGAAAATTAAAAGAACTTGTGTGAAACAAATTGCTCCACATTGAATATAGAGGATGAATATGAATTAAGCTGTATAGATGATTTGTGAGTGGATGAATTAAGACAAGCCCACAACACCACAGAAAACAGGAAAGCTACTGGTATGGACGCTATAAACGCTGAACATCTGAAATGTGGAGGTATCCTACTACAAAAAGAGATTACTACATTTATTTAATATGTGCCGGAGCAAGGGAACTATTCCAAAAGCATTTTCATAAGCAACATTTAAAAAAGGAGACTGTAGTAGCGGCTGGATCTGTAGAGGAATCAGCTTACAAGGTTTATGGAAGAATAGTGGATGAGAGGTTATAGGTTATAACTGACAGTTTCTTAAGCGAAGAACGAATGGGATTTCGGAGGGGTAGGTCGACAACAGATGCAGTATTTATAATAAAACAATTAATCGAAAAACAGAGTGAGTAAAATGGGGAATCCCATCTAACGTTCGTTGGTTTTAGTAAGGCATTGACAGAAAGAAAATGTGGAGAATCATGAGGAAAAGGGGATATCCATGACACATAATCAACGTTTTAAAAAGTCTCTACAAACACAGGACAATAATTTTAGATGTAAATGGGAATCTAACACAGCCTATCGCCACAAACAAAGGAGCAAGACTAGGGTGCAGCATTTCACCCTCAGGTTTTAATATTCCTTTAGATGACGCAATTCGGAAATGGAAAGAGATTTTCAACGTGGGAATGAAGATTAATAGTAATTCCGCTTGAACTGTCTTTTATATGCAGACGATGCAGCATTGCAGGATGACCTACAAAGGGGAATACGTATGTGGAGAGTACCTTTTGACGATTTCAGAAAAGAAGGCAAAATCAGTGGCTTTCAAAGGGAAATACCCTGTGCGCTCCAAAATTGTGATCAACAATAAAACAATATAACAATACAACAGATCTTATATTTTAATGATTTAGGTTGTGACGTCACATATATGTGTGACTAAGACGCAGAGAAGAAATTCGCGAAGTCTGGGAATGTGTGTAACGATGAACAGATGCCTAAAAAATAAAACGAGGGAAGAAACAAGATTGTAATTTTATAAGACGATGACAGTTGCAATGCTTGGTTACGGGAGTGAATCGTGAGTTACAAGTAAAATTCAAGAAAGTCTCATACAAGCAACGGAGATGAGGTTTCGAAGAGCTGTAAAGGGATGCACAAGAGCCAACAGATTTCGAAATTCGGAAATTGTTGAAGAACTGAATATATTTAACATCCTCAACAAATACAACAAAACGGAAGAAACTGAGAAGAACCTCTCCAAAGAATGAGTGGAGAAAGATTACCTCTCCAGGTAAAAAAGACCGAGAAACAGGCAAAACGAGAAAAATGACCTAACGTTTGCAGTGAAGATCATGATGATGAATTCAGTTGAAACATTCCATCCCTTGAGTACCTTTCTACAATTAAGACAAACAAAGTTTCCCAAACTGTGACTCACAAAACACTCTCGTTCTCCGGGAAGTTAATAATAACATAGCTTATTTTTCGACACTGTGATAGTACTAATCATTTTTTCAAAAAAATATTATGTTTTCTGTGTTATTCATTTTAATTTAAAATTGAAATAATCACTGAACGAAATAAGCTTATCTCGTTGTTTTTTTTTTTTTTTTTTTTTTTTTTTTACAATTTTGTAAACCTTCAAAGTAAACAAGCGCCGCCCGGTGTGGCCGTGCGGTTCTAGGCGCTTCAGCCTCAAACCGCGTGACCGCTACGGTCGCTGGTTGGAATCCTGCCTCGGGCCTGGATGTGTGTGATGTCCTTAGGTTAGTTAGGTTTAATTAGTTCTAAGTTCTAGGCGACGGATGACCTCAGGAGTTAAGTCGCATAGTGCTCAGAGCCATTTGAACCATTTTTTTTTAGTAAACAAGGTGTTCCACAGAAGTGCCAGGATTCTTAGTGTTCCGTCACAGGGCAAGTTTGGGAATCCCTGATCTAGAGTAAAAAATCAATTTGTGTCCTTACTACGTGCTCAGAATGTTATAGGTGTATTACTGTGACGTACATCACATTTTCCAGAATATTTTTCTCCCTGATTATCTCTTGATAACATGTGTACGAAATTAGCGACAAGTCGCAGCGGATACTCCCTTCCATCCCTTTAATGACCGATATATACGTCTTGCTCTGTCTAAGAAATCACCCGAGGCGCTACAGTCTGGAACCGCGCGACCGCTACGGTCGCAGGTTCGAATGCTGCCTTGGGCATGGATGTGTGTGATGTCCTTAGGTTAGTTAGGTTTAAGTAGTTTTAAGTTCTAGGGGACCGATGACCTCAGCAGTTAAGTCCCATAGTGTTCTGAGCCATTTGAACCATTTGAACCAAAAGGTACTTAATTAGGACAAAGGACTGCGGAAGTTATTATGTTAGTAGAGCATCAAAATGTCGCATCTTAAAAAAAATCAAATAGAAATATGCATTAAATTTTATAAAAATGTGTCTAATGTCACTTTGTTTTTCATGTTTTGCACATACAGTACACTTTCCCTTGGCTGCCTTCCTCATTGATGTTCCTGGGATTAGAGATATAAAGTTTCATTTGATTAAGCGCAAGACGTTATCACCGCCCGATCTCCTTACACGACCTCTCTCTGTGTGCCGTCAGTGGTGAACGCCTAGAAATTCGTTGATGAGTTTATGCTGAAAATCAGATATTGAAATTTTCTTTTCCTTTGAGTTTTATGTAACGCATGCGCGATCAGCAAAGGCAGATCCACCAAATGAAAGAATAATTTTTACATCATATTACAGTTTTTCGTACACATTCTACTGAACTTGGCATCATGTCGATCCTGTTGACGGCCTCCATGTTTTCAGTGTAGCTCACGATGCAAGCTGGTATTCTTTTTGCTCCATTTGTGCTTCTTTCACTTTTGTTTGTCTCTGTAATTTCGATTTTTTTGAAGAGATGAAAATATCTTTAGTTTCCGTTTGTCCTGCCACTCGAGAGCAAGAAGTTAATATGTTGACTTGTTTTAAGTTTTTTTATTGCATGCAAGCCCTTACCGTTTTTCCTTACAGCTCCAAAGAAAATAACGCGGAACCGGTGTACCAATTATTAACGCACACTATGTGACGAATATTAAGGTAGCGTTCTAATAAAGTAAGAACAATGCTTTTAGATATTTCAACATTTATACCAAAATGAATGTCTTTTTTTACATCCGTTGCTGCATCCACATAGATAATAAAGTCAAGAATATTTCCAATTTCATAGTCATAGAAAACAAAAAAAACTTAACACCAGATCTATGGCGTTTGGATTGACGTAACTGTTTGAACAAGACACGACCTTCTAGAGAACTAAACTTTCGTCATTGCACAACTTTAAAAAAGGATGGAAAGCATCTGGAAATGTTTTTCAAATGGTTCAAATGGCTCTGAGCACTATGGGACTTCACTTCTGAGGTCATGAGTCCCCTAGAACTTAGAACTACTTAAACCTAACCTAAGGACGTCACACACATCCATGCCCGTGGCAGGATTCGAACCTGCGACCGTAGCGGTCGAGCAGTTCCAGACTGTAGCGACTAGAACCACTCGGACACTCCGGTCGCCGAAATGTTTTTCTTAGATGGTTCACAGTTAACCTAACTTTGTCATTTCCTGAGTCCTCATTGTTATCAGCAAAGTATAACATTCTTAGTAACGGAAGGTAATGTTTCTTGGCACCATACAGATGTCTTATTTAAATCATTTCGCAAGTCGTTGTGGCTAGAAACCTGAGAAATTTTTATCAAATCTGACACTATGTCCGTGCACCCAGATATTACGACTGAGCACGCACATTTCGCAATCCCCTGCGATTTTCCCACTGTAGGTAGTGCGCACAGTGTTCAGAAAGTGTTGCAGAACGCGGGGCAAATGTACGCCACGGGAGAGTCGGCAAACCCGGCCTATCGCTGGCAACGGGGAGAAGGATTAAATGCTGCTGGACCGCGCCGGGTCACCGGCCGGCAGTTCGCCGCAATATTTGCCCCAAAACGCCATCGTCTTAATGTGCGGTAAATTATACGCACGCTGCGGTATTAATTGCCGGTGAGATGAGTTATGATATTGGAGCTGGCGCGCTCGGTCCTTTTTTGTGGGCAGCCGCGCGCCGGGCCTCGCACAGACAGCCCATTTTCGCTATCACGTAAAGCAATTACTAATGCGGCGAGCGCGCACGCCCTCCGAGTGCCGCGCTTCGCGGTGGGTCCGCCTCCGCTCGGCCACGGCGGACCCGCACCGCGCCGCACGGCACCGGGCCCATATTTCAGGATCAAGCCGCGGTCCGCGCCCGCTCCCATACGCAACCCCGGAACTCCCTCGAGAGGTGCCTGGCGCCTGCCTACCTGTCGGATATTAAAACGGCGTAGCTGCGTTTCTTCCTTACCTGCCCCTCAGTAAACACGTAACATACCATTTCATATCTTTCTTTAAGCGTTCTGTAAGGTCACATTACATTAAGCAAATACACTACTGGCCATTAAAATTGCTACACCACGAAGATGACGTGCTACAGACGCGAAATTTAACCGACAGGAAGAAGATGCTGTGATATGCAAATGATTAGCTTCTCAGAGCATTCACACAAGGTTGGCGCCGGTGGCGACACCTACAACGTGCTGACATGAGGAAAGTTTGCAACCGATTTCTCATACACAAACAGCAGTCCACCGGCGTTGGCTGGTGAAACGTTGTTGTGATGCCTCGTGTAAGGAGGAGAAATGCGTACCATCACGTTTCCGACGTTGATAAAGGTCGGATTGTAGCCTATCACGATTGCGGTTTATCGTATCGCGACATTGTTGCTCGCGTTGGTCGAGACCCAATGACTGTAAGCAGAATATGGAATCGGTGGGTTCAGGAGGGTAATACGGAACGCCGTGCTGAATCCCAACGGCCTCGTATCACTAGCCGTCGAGATGACAGGCATCTTATCCGCATGGCTGTAACGGATCGTGCGGCCACGTCTCAATCCCCGAGTCAACAGATGGGGACGTTTGCAAGACAACAACCATCTGCAGGAACAGCTCGACGACGTTTGCAGCAGCATGGACTATCAGCTGGAGACCATGGCTGCGGTTACCCTTGACGCTGCATCACAGACAGGAGCGCCTGCGATGGTGTACTCAACGACGAACCTGGGTGCACGAATAGCAAAACGTCATTTTTTCGGATGAATCCAGGTTCTGTTTACAGCATCATGGTGGTCGCATCCGTGTTTTGCGACATCGCGGTGAACGCACATTGGAAGCGTGTATTCGTCATCGCCATGCTGACGTATCACCCGGCCTGATGGTATGGGGTGCCACTGGATACACGTCTCGATCACCTCTTGTTCGCTTTGACGGCACTTTGAACATTGAACGTTTCATTTCAGATGTGTTACGACCCGTGGCTCTACCCCTTTATTCGATCCCTGCGAAACCCTACATTTGAGCAGGATAATGCACGACCGCATGTTGCAGGTCCTGTACGGGCCTTTCTGGATACAGAAAATGTTCGACTGCTGCCTTGGCCTGCGCATTCTCCAGATCTCTCACCAATTGAAAACGTGTGGTCAATGGTGGCCGAGCAACTGGCTCGTCACAATACACCAGTCACAACTCTTGATGAACTTTGGTATCGTGTTGAAGCTGCATGGGCAGCTGTACCTGCACACGCCATCCAAAGCTCTGTTTGATTCAATGCCCAGGCGTATCAAAGCCGTTATTACCGCCATAGGTGGTTGTTCTGCGTACTGATTTCTCAGGATCTATGCACCCAAATTGCGTGAAAATGTAATCACATATCAGTTCTAGTATAATATATTTGTCCAATGAATACCCGTTTATCATCTGCATCTCTTTTGGTGTAGCAATTTTAATGGCCAGTTGTATAACTGTGTCAGGTACTGTGCTGTGTGTAGGAACCAAAGACATTACTACTTGCATAAGAAAAGCGAACATTATTATTGCATTATCTCTGATGTGTTTCTCTGTTGCCGACTATAATGTTAATGACTCCGATTTTCTCCTCACTCTGATAAAGATGAAGGGAACTTTTAACTCTCAATATTACGTATTACAACTCGACAGCAACAGTAAAAGCTCTCTATTCAAGGAACAAACAAATGAGTGCTCATTTCTGATAAATGGTTAGGTGGGACTCGAACATAAATATTACTCTTTGTAGTTGGTCAAATGACAGCAGAAAGTTTTAGCTACACTACGTCGACGTGGAGTTGGAGAGACGCTGGTGAGATTGGAAAAAGAACCTGCAAATAAACATGGCGAGTCTCAACGGAATGAAGAGCACGCAACAGCAAATCTCTCACAGCCCTTTACCGACGTATTACCACACGACAAAACACACGCACACACACACGCACATAAGGCGAATTTAGTTTCAATGAAAATTTCAATACACCATTTGAAAACCAAGAATAGGTGATAATCTTGTCTATAAAACGATAAAATACAATAAAAACAATAATATAGTGCACCTTGCACGTGGTTACAGGAAGCAGCTTCTGTGTTCAAAAATCTCATTTGACAATAGAAGACTAGAAGTGAAAAACAGGTATTTGTAACGGGGTCTACCGTCGCTGTGTCATGGAACAATTTTATATTTAACCCGAGCGGCTGGACCGACTAAAATACGCCAGAGGGGCCCATGAGGCCTCCACTTCAAAACCAGAATGAAATGTTCATGTTAAAACAATAAAACTTCGAAACCTACGCAGAATTACTAAGAAAAGTTGTCAAAAATCGAGAAACATATACATAATGATAGAAATCAGTAATTCCGGCAACAGATTTAAGGCTATGTGGAATATAGTGAAACAAGAGACAGTACAACCAGACAGAGAAGTGGATAACATTACCAATGAACCGACTGTAAGGGCTCTAAATGATGAGTCACAGCTAAAAATCACATTTAATGATCATTTCTTAAATCTAGTAGAAAGTATACGGACCAACAGTTAACAAAAAGTCACAGCAGTATGTTGGGATAGCATCCTTGATAAATTCAGTAATGTAAGTGTATCACCAACTTCTCCTTCTGAAATTAAGAAACTATATATTTTTTCAAAAACAGAAGCTCATCTGGTTTTGATGGCGTTTCCAGTAGAGAACTAAAGATTTGGTCCCATATAATAAGCCCCATCTTATCTGAAATATGTAATGCATCAATAATACAAGGCATTTCTTCAGACAAACTGAAATAAGCCCTTGTCAAACCCCTATTTAAGAAAGGTGATAGTGGATATGTCAACAACTACCGGCCTGTGGCACTGCTGACATTTTTTTCCAGACTTTTTTAGAAGGTAATGTATTTGCAAATAGTATCTCCCCTGAGCAACAGTAACACCCTCAGCAAATCACAGTTTGAATTTCAAGAGAATTGTTCTCCTGAGAATGCCAGCACATGTACATTACCAAATTTTACAAGCATTAACTTATAAAATAGCGCCAGTTAGCATTTTCTGTGACCTATCTAGAACATTTCACTGTGTGAATCTCAGAATTTTCCTAGATAAATTGAAGTTATATGGGACTGATCGTACAGCCAGAAATATGTGGTGTCACATCTAACCAAAAGAATGCAGACAGTTGGACTTCGTAATTCAACCAGTGTACTCTGCTAACGTATTTCTGACTGGAGAAATCGCGTACGGGGCTCCCCCACACTCAGTCTTAGGTTCACAATTGTTCCTCATATATGTAAATGATCTTACAACAAGCAGATTAGTTCCTTTTACTGGTGACACTTGTAATGCAATCAGTACAAAGATACATATAGGAACAAAAGAAACTGTGAACAATTTTCCTAAAAGTATCACCAGATTTCTATGACGGTCTCAACCTAGGTTTTAAAAAGACATAACCTATTCAGTTCTGCACATCTGTAGGTATTACACCAGTGATAAGTGCATGACTGGCAAGGAAATAATAAATATGGTGGAAACGTAGGTGTCCATATTGATGAGAATTTAACGTAGAAAATCCACATTTTGGAATTTCTGAAACAACTTAGCTGAGCCAACTTTACACATCTGGGAGGGAGACAAAGTAGTCATTTGTCATATTTTGCATGTTTTCATTCAATAATGTCATATGGTAAGTCATCCTTAAGAAAGAACGTCTTCATCGTTCGAAAAGCACTATAAGAATAATGTGTGGTTTTCATCCATGATCATCTCGAAGACACCTGTTTTTGGGAATGGGCATTCTGACTACTGTCTTACATCATATTTATTCCCTTATGAAGTTTGTTGTAAATAATCCTCTGCAGTTCAGGTGTAACCATTATGTACATAATTACAATACCAGAAGGAAAATGACAGTCATTGTCTTTAGCGCAAAAATTGGTGCACAATGCAATGACAAAAAGTTTCCATAACTTACCCAGTGATATAAAGTGTCTGAAGGACAGCTAAGTAAAATCTGAAAACAAACTGAAAAACTCTCTGTTTGACAACTCCTTCTACTCCTTAGAGGAATTTATATTACTCACACTCATCTGTATTTTTTTAAAAAGTCACTTATTTATGTTCAGCTTATAGTTATATTTAAAAATTAATTCATGAGGTGAGTATAAAGGACTCGTTCTGAATTATTACGATACATCGTACAAATTATCCAAGGAATATGTAACTAAGTAAACTAAATTTCAAATTGTGATGAGACTGGTAAGATAAAATGAGTAAGAAACTATTCATTATGAACCTATGATGTTGCTTATAATCCGTCTTGATTGCAAAATTTTTTATTCATATGCCCGGTTTCGGTTCATTCAGAACCATCTTCAGATCTGATATTTCAGTTACAGGAGTAACCCGTCCAAATCCAACAACTTTCACGCAGCACGTGAAAGTTGCTGGATTTGGACAGGATAATCCTGTAACTGAAATATCAGATCTGGAGATGGTTCTGAATGAACCGAAACCGGTCATATGAATAAAAAATTTTGCAATTAAGGCGGATTATAAGTAACATTATACAATCACTGATTGCTGCTATCCCATCAGACATTATATCTGTTTTGCAAAAAAGGAACCTATGAGTTTTTTGAGTATGATATGATATACAATACCATAAACACGATACAAGTTCGCTGCAATTTCCGCTTGCTTTCATCCATTCGCGCTACCACTAAGGCAAGGTCAGATAAGTCAATCATAAATACTGTTGCCTCTAAATTTACTGAAAAAGCAACTATCCCTCTTCAGGAAACCACAGTACGTATGTCTGTATCGTTGGGGCACACATGCTACCCCATTGCGACAAGGTCGATGGTTCTTGGGTGGAAATGAATATTGTCCCATGTTAAACATAGCTTCGGCCACTGTCGAGGCATTTAGTTTCCGAGTTACTCTACGCACTGAAAGTTATCTGAGAAATTTAGAAGGAAATTTGAAAAAAATGTAAATGAACAAAATAAATGATTTTACTAAAATATTTCCCGGAAGCGGGTTTTGACCGCTTTGGCACCCCTCAGGCGTCCTAGACCCATGACTCTTACCGGGTAGGGACTGCATATGAGCCATGAAAATGTTGATGGGCACGACAACTCCGTCATTAGCCATAGTAATATCCAGGAGACCTGTCAAAGTTATCTTATAACTTTCAACTAAACTGGACATATGCATTCTTCATACCGTCGTGTGGCGTCCATGTTTTCTGTGTACTGTTATATCTATTCATTCTGGGCACTATGTTGTAGTTCAGTGGTAATGTGACATTCGAACAGTGATAACTATTAACACGGTGATTCGATATGCACTCTCGACGTTTGTATATTTCATATATTTGTACTACAGAATTAATTAGTTGGACACACAACATTATGTATTACTATGAAATTTTTAACCCGCTAGGAAGGTCAGAAGGCTATGTGTACTTGTAATATGTTCAGTTTTCTAGATTCGATTTACTTGCAATTATATTTGTGAACTCTATTTAGTTGCTTCTTAACGATGATCAAATATATATGAAACTATCTACTAATATATAAGTACCTGTAAATGGATTTCACCCTGCGTAGTTTTCTGTCTTCAAAAATGTTATGTTCTTTCTTTCACGTCACACTGACCAGAGATGCTCTTGGACCGTTTGAAATACGAATTAAAACAGAAGGGAAAGAGGACGAAAAACAAGTAAAGAGAGGGTCATACACAGGCAGTTCTATGCCTAAAAATTATAGAGCTACACGTGTTCCATACCTACGCCCGTACCGTTTTCTTTGAGGTAATAATTGAGTTTAGTACTGACGGGGCATCAGGTTTATCTTTACTTCCCTGTCCATCACGTCTCAATAAATATTCTGAAGTCAAAGCGGTTTGATATAGCTGCGTTATGTTTCCTTCGTGATTTGCAATATAGATTAGTATCATTCGACTTGAAATTTTGTCATTTATGTAGATGATATACATATAAGAGCAAGAAATATGCATCCGTCCATATTGGGAGACCAGTAAATTTTAGTTTCTGAAAATGTGAACAGCTGGTCTGTGGCAAATGGTTTGTTGTTACAATTTGAGAATACTCAGTGCTTCTAGAGATACATACTTTTCATTGAACACCAGATTGTGCAAGTGTGCTTTTTGTTGATACGATGAGATGTCAGAAGTTGGTTTTCCATTTTTAATACTAAAAAAAAGGATTGTAGTCTGAATCAGAAATCCAACAGCTCTAGCATTAATGGAGCGCTTTAGTTTAGTTACTTTTCCGTAAACGTGATTATCAATAGACACTTTAAAAATGAAGAATTATCTGCATATTTGCATTTTGGACATTTAAGATATTATTGTCTGACTGCAAAACGTGATGTAAAAATTACATCTGGTGTTCGTGACAAAGAAGTCTGTTTAAAAAGCTTGATAATTTGGGAGCATAAATTTATTGATGCCATTTCGTGTTCCTGTTCTCAAAGAACGGTATGCAGTATTGAAAGGTGTGTGTGTGTCAATTTCTGTAGGAATTTTTCTCGTCTTCGGTGTCTGAAATCGCTCTCGTAATGTTTGAATTGCTTAGACACGCTCGCACAGCCTCGACACAGATGCTGCGCCGCACAGAGATGAGTCAGAGGTGATCTTTGTTCTGTGCGATGCGAGCCAGATTTATCTGTTGATCGTGAGGAGGGGAGAACTTGTGAACAGCCAATTTTTGGTTTACTAGCAGCAAGGGACAAACAATAGAGATATTTCGAATTAGTAGAAGACTTACTCCGGAGAGAAAAAGAAGTGATGGTTACGTTGATACGATAATACTTGTGAAGAATGGATTACAGGTAATGATTAACTTTGTTTTATTTGCGGCAGCGGTTTGATAATGCTGTGTCTTGGCTCATCAGACATCCAGATTAGAAATCCGTTTACTTTTCATTTTTTTGTTAGGACTTACCGATAATTGAGAGAGCAATTGATTTAAGAATTAGATTTAGGAATTTTGGTTAAAGAGAGATTATACACGTGAAGTACAATTTTGAAAGATCGATTTTTTTAATTATTGGGTTACTGTTACGTCAGTTGAGAGAAAGATTAAGCATAGTTGAAGTTTCATTAGCTGTATAAAGTCTCAGGAAATGAAGTTGGAACTGCGTTCATTCAAACTAGAGTCATTGCCACATCTCAAGAGACAGTTTTCAATTGTTTAAAAATCGTTGTCAAAAAATTATGAACCAAGAACGATAGCAGTGTTTTTGGAGTACTGTATATCTCTGTAGTTAGATTTTGCAGCTCTGTTATCGAGATGCCCTGTAACTACGAGAATAATCTGCAGCCAGGTAAAACAAACCGCGTAAAGCACAGGTTCTTTCTTTAATTAAATTTTACAGGGACTCACTTTACTTTCAAAGTAATCAGTTTCAGACAGGGCATGATTTTCTTAAGATTCTCACAGTCGAATTTTATTATTAATATCATGACTAACGTCAAATTGAACGGAATATGTACGGAGAAGGAGGAAAAAGTATGGCAGAAGAATAGAAAAAAGTGTGAAAATTGATCAATAGATGGCGCTGTGTGTATCGTATGGCAGAAGAATAGAAAAAAGTGTGAAAATTGATCAATAGATGGCGCTGTGTGTATCAGAATATGTATATGAAAACACCTGTCAAATGCACGACCCATTGAAATTGGTATAAACACGCCGTGTATGTGGCGCTTCCTCCCCTCGCGTCTGCCATGGACTGTCTCAATGCAGGATCGCGTTCTGATTGTAAAGGTGTGTTACAAGAATGACTGTGGTCACGTCGCTCTGCAGAAGTTCCTGACACTGAAGGGTTTGAAAAAAGGAGTTGGTCCGATGACTGCCGTGGGTCTGAAGAAAATTAATCGGAAGTTCGAAAAGACGGGCTCTTTTGTTGTGCAGCCTGGCACAGGGAGGAAACGAATTGATTCGAAGTCAGTGGAAGCAGTGGCCAGAACAATGCAGAAGACAAGTGGTGGTGTGCAGACGTGTTGTGCACGGATAATTGTCCGAACATTAGACATATCCGTAGGCACGGTGCGCACATTCCTACGAAACATCCTTCTTTGCTATTCATTCAAAATTAACCATATGTTCGAGTTGCTTCCTGTTGATCTGCTAGCAAGAGTGACCTTTGCTGTAGGATTTCTTGCCCGCATGGAAGTGGACAATGATTGGCCGTGGAAGATTCTGTGGACAGACGGAACCCACTTCCATCTGACAGGATATGTCAATATACAGAATTGTGGTAAATGGGCAACGGAAAATCCACACGAAAATCAAACAGTACCACTTTATGCTGAAAAGGTCACTGTGTGGGGCGGGTTTAGGGCATCATTTATCACAGGGCCATTTTTTTTTTTTTTTTGAAGAGACAGGAGCTTCCTGTCCTGTTACCTGTACAGTCACTGATAAGCGCTATGAGTGTCTTTTGTGCAACCACGTCATTCTAGCTCTCCAACAGCGTGGATGTGTCGATGGGATCATTTTTATGCAAGATGGCGCACCTGCGCACATTGCAAATCCAGTTAAGCAGCTGCTGAAGCGCCATTTCGGAAATGCTAGAATTATTAGCCGCCATTTCCCTACAGCGTGGCCGTCCTGATCACCTGATCTTAATCCATGTGACTTCTGGCTGTGGGGCTATCTGAAAGATGCATTGCATATTCTGAATGTGACCGCGGAAACTAATGGTTCTAATGGCTCTGAGCACTAAGGGACTTAACATCTGAGGCCATCAGTCCCCTAGAACTTAGAAATACTTAAACCTAAGTAACCTAAGGACATCACACACATCCATGCCCGAGGCAGGGTTCGAACCTGCGACCGTAGCGGTCGCGCGGTTCCAGACTGTAGCGCCTAGAACCGCTCGGCCACACCGGCCGGCACCGCGGAAACACTTCGATCAGTTGTGGAACATGCTATTTCTCGATTTCAGCCTGTTGTAGAATGCGGTGGATTGTCCGATTTCATTCTGATTGATGCTTTTTATGCGGTTTTTGGTCTCAGAACAATTAAAAACTGATGTGATTGATGGTTTCTAAGCGTTTTTTGGCCTCCGGACAATCAAAAACCGATTTTTCCCGTCCGGTGTGATATGACCTTGCCGTGATGGATCAGCTTACGTAACTAATAGTAACACACCTGTACACCCATGCACACTGAGTAGTACAGTTTGTTTAAGGTCAAACGTACACCTTACACATTGTTGTATGGTTCATTTGTCATTTTTAGTCGACTACTATTAAATTATGATGCTTAGGCTACAGCGCCATCTATTGATACATTTTGTAACTATTTATTTTTCTTCTTCCGCAGGTTTTCCCCCTTCACCGATAATATTCCGTTGCAATTTGACGTCATTCTGACCAATGGTGTTATTACTACAGCGATTTGAAAGTATACCTTTAATTATAATCACCCTGTACGTTTTTAATGCGATACAAGAAACTTATTAGACGTGCCTTACAGCATTTATTGTAAGGGAGATAACCATAATACCTGGAAGTCTGCGGAGCTGGTGGTCCATGGGTAGAGCATTGTCTGGGAACCGGAAGGTCGCCGTAACATTCCTATTTGACTACGGATTTTTTTCAATCTGTCTTTCATATAGCCGTCACCTGTCAACGATGTGAAGATTCACCAGGACTCTGATTCCACTTAAAGCTATAGATCCCCTTTCGTTGATAGGATTACTAGTAAGTTAGGTGCACACAAACCTGTCATGTGGCGTTCAACTGAAGAATTGCACCAGACCTTTGAGACATACGAATTTATTATTATACCTAAAAGCTTTACGTAAATTGTGATGATCACCAGTAAATTACATCGTCCTAGTCTGACTTTGATTTTAAGTTTATTTCAGCGAGACTTTGGGGACTATTAGTCATACCTAAACAAAACAAAAAATTAGTGGCAGAGGATCGTATGATCTAATAAAAACGGATTTAAAGTCAATGCGTTTAAGATAAATATGAAAAACTGAAGTTTACAATCAACTATTAAAACTCATTTTATAGCAGTATCGATGCTAGTCAACCCGTTGATGTACTCATCGTATCCTCAGTGGCGATGTGTACTTACATTTGATGTTAGTGATTTACCTGACAAGTTTTCCGCTCAACCAACGCAAGATATTCATTTTGTTAGGAAGCAAATGTGATTCTTGTGTAAGGCCATATAAATAGTAATGGACGCGAAGATGTGTCTAAACACGTTTACAGACGAATAATCCAACCCTTGCTGCTGTTTATCAACCCCTTTCCTGAATGGCATCCGTATAACTGGTACAGCGGGACCTACCCTCTGCCATGCTCTTCACGGCTGCTTGCTGAGTATAGATGTAGATGTAGATGTAGATGTAGATATATCTCATAGTGCCATTTGCTGGGTACTCCAGAAGCTATGTATATGTGCCCTTCTTCAAATTGTACATGATAGGACCACAGGGTCTTTCACCCGACAATAGCCGATCGCCGGAGACGGTTAGCCTTGTTTGTTCCACAACCATCTAACCTGTTGCATGTATCTTCAGTAATTTTTAACAAGAGGCTGCGTGCGGAACAGATTGAATAGTAAATTGTGGACTGTAGGACTGTCTAATACGATTGATATTAGCAATAATGATTCCCAATGAAGAGGTGTTCCATAGAAGTGTCGAAAAAACCTGCAAAAACATTTGACATAGTCTGGAAGCTTTTGAAAGTTTTCTGTGGTCCATGGTTCAACGAGTCTTGTCTGTGTCAGGACATTTGTACATTGTCTATCAGTTCTATTAAGTTTGCATGTGGAAGACCTCTTAAATGACAGTAAAATTACCTGATAAAACAAAATGTACACGGCGTAGGATCGGACAACACAGCCCTTGTGTCCCCACTTTGGCCGTGTCTTGTAAGAGATGCAAACGTACCGTACAAAAGACCATGATTTTCAGCTTCTGTACAATCGAACTGCCATGTAAAGCTCAGTGGAGTCTAAGGAAGCTCCAACAGATTTACGCTGTGCAGGGGTAAAAGGTACTCTACTGCAATGAATAAATTTTGCAAGGGGCGCAGAGGGTTCCTCTCGGAGTGGGCGACAGGTGTTTAGCACGTATGCAAAGCATGTTTATTTTGTAACTTGTGCTCGTGAGGGAGGAGAGGGCACTCCAGGGGGCTGTTGACTGACTGCGATCTCCGGGTTCGAAGTTGTCCTTTTCAGAAATTTAATAAGGTCATGTACAACCTGCCGGCAGAGAAAAGTTCTGGGTTTCTATTTTGGACTGTTCTCCAAAGGTTGTAAGTCATCACCGAAATCGTCGACGATTCAACAGAAACATCGTAACTCAGCACGAACAGCATGAGAAGCAAATAAATCTAAAGTAAGGAACGACTGAGAAGACCACAATATTTCGGATCACGCTCAGTAGAGTAATACAGAAAACACTAAACTTGTCGTTCAGTAGAATTGCAGACAGTTGTTTGTAGAAATATATGAGAATTCTTCAGTGAATTAACAGTTTACTATAGATTCCAAGAGGGAGCACATGCCATTGCGGACGCTGTGATGTACAACTCTGTGAGCGAAATATATTGTGAGCAGACTCTATCGATTTAAAGACAATGTGTCGATTACATTCTTTTCCACTGAGAGCATTGTTTATGGTGTTCGGTACATTATTTCCTATTCTCTCACATGCTGACTGATACTTGATTTATATGTAGTTGAGCTCATAGTTTTAAATCATCAGCTGTCTCTTGTGAAGGACGATATTCGTATTTGATTTGTGAAATTATCATGAAATTAATTAAGCTGATTAGCGTTTTGATGCTGTCACGTAAAGCACTTGGAAGGGTGACCGTGAAGGTCTCTGAGGCCAATTGATGAGCTATTGGACTTAGAAGTAGCGTCTCAGGCCACGAAAACTGACAACGGCTGGGAGAGTGGTTTGCTGACCACTTATCCCTCCCTATCCGCATCCAGTGACGCCTACCCGATAGGATGACACGGCAGTCGGTCGGTAGCGTTGGGCATTCCGTGGCCTGTTCGGACGGGGTTTCTGTTACTTTATTTTGCTGCCTACTGAAGAAAACACTTTTGTTAGATGCTAACAGAGCGATCAGCCACATTAAAGACTTTGTAGAAGGTTCACGTGATAATCAAGACCGAAGTTTCAGATCAATATTTCTAATCTAATGAGTGAAAGAGTTCTGTTTTATTTTAACTAAAATTGCAAAATTATTTGCTTCAGGAAGATTCTCACAGTACGGAATTTGGTACAATAAACAATTTTTTAAAATTGTATTTATATTCCGATTTATTCTGAACCCTGATGCAGCACTTGCATGTGGAATCTGATGGAACGTCTAAGGGTAAGAATGAGTAGAGGAAGTCCTATTGCACCACGAGATTCTGCATCCAGGTTAAATAGTTTCTTGTCAGAATAAAATAAAAAGTGAAGTACTGAGCCGATAGCTTAAAGTAACGTTTCCTGTAAAATAATAGTGTGGGTTTTCACGCATTAACAAGGTTATTTTTCAAGCAGTGCGTGTAAGCTGCATATAGTAAGCGAATATAGTCTGGTTTTATGCGGTGCTAGTCCAAAAGATAACCTATTTTGTTTTAAAATTGCACTCGAGGGAAAGCAGGAATAATTCTGCGTAGCGATTACAGAAAAAAAATTGTCCGA
Organism: Schistocerca cancellata; assembly: GCF_023864275.1. Lineage (NCBI taxonomy): Eukaryota > Metazoa > Arthropoda > Insecta > Orthoptera > Acrididae > Schistocerca > Schistocerca cancellata. Next base: position 488,052,008 of record NC_064628.1, read on the forward strand.
CTCTTTTCCAATTACTGTTTGGAAGTCGCGTGTGTCGGTCCTGAAAACGTCAGTGCACACGAGTACACTTGTGGCCGACAACATGCCAGAAACTTTTTAAATTTAATGAGGCTGAAACGTGTGTTTATTGCTTTTGACCGATTTCTTCTCCTCCTTTGTAGCGAATGTTAATAATAATTTTTAAAACGGCAGTATTGGCATATAACGTAAGTCTCATTAGGACTTTAATATTATGATATTTTAGAACTTACAGTCATTTTATTTCATTGAATTTCAATAAAATTTATATTGTGAATTACTTATACATGATGTTCGGATGAACCAAGTTGCCTCAAGAAGATTTAGTGCAAGCCACGACTTTGTACTGCTACATCCCAATGGCTGGAAAACGTAACACAGATGGAACTCCGAGAGTGAGCCCCGGAGAAAAAAGATCAAGGGCAACTGAATACTTTGCAGAGCAGTGCAGTTCATTTGGAGAAACTTTCTTCCATTGGACCTATGGAAAATGTAATTCGATACAGCAGGTTTATTCAGCAGATTATGACTATGGTGTTCTGGGGACAATGACTACCCAGGAGAGACTTCCAAGCATTTAATACGGGGTACGTCAAAGCGACATTGTACTAGGTATGTCTCCTCCTCTTACTTTTCTCGGAAGTCTTTTTGTGGAGCTGAAGCTTTATGTGCACACTAAACTATCCCTTCTCATCTTGCAGATAAATCGTGTATAAAATTTCTAAAGAACTCAATGGCGGAATGTTCTTAAGCGTCATAAAAGTAAAACCGTTCTCAACATTAAATTCTCACCGCAGTTGCTAAATAGCAACATCGGAAGTTCACTAAGGCTTTTTGCGGATGATGCTGTAGTATATCGAGAGGTTGTAACAATGGAAAATTGTACTGCAATGCAGGAGGATCTGCAACGAATTGACGCATAGTGCATGGAATGGCAATTGAATCTCAATGTAAACAAGTGTAATGTGGTGCGAATACATAGAAAGAAAGATCATTTAACATTTGGCTACAGAATAGCACGTCAGCAACTGGAAGCAGTTGATTCCATAAATTATCTGGGAATAGGCATTAGGAGTGATTTAAAATTGAATGACCATATAAAATTAATGCCAGATGCCAGACTGAGATTCATTGGAAGAATCCCAAGGAAATGCAGTCCGAAAACAAAGGAAGTAGGTTACAATACACTTGTTCGCCCACTACTTGAATACTACTCACCGGTGTGGGATCCGTACCAGATAGGGTTGATAGAAGAGATAGCGAAGATCCTACGGACAGCGGCGCGCTTCGTTACAGGATCATTTAGTAATCGCGTCACGGAGATGATAGATAAACTCCAGTGGAAGACTCTGCAAGAGAGACGCTCAGTAGCTCGGTACGGGCTTTTGTTGAAGTTTCGATAACACACCTTCACCCAGGAGTCAAGCAGTATATTGCTCCCTCCTACGTATATCTCGCGAAGAGACCATGAGGGTAAAATCAGAGAGATTAGAGCCTACACAGAGACATACCGACAATCTTTCTTTCCACGAACAAAACGAGACTGGAATAGAAGGGAGAACCGATTGAGGAACTCAAGGTAGCCTCCGCCACACACCGTCAGGTGGCTTGCGGAGTATGGATGTAGATGTAGATATAGTTGGCATCGTTCTGTTGAGGTGGTACACCTTGACATCCTGCGTCAAAAACCACTGTTATCACTTGTTAGCAAAATCACTTTAATTCTATGTTATCTGACTCGTCCTACAATTGTTAGGTGGGCTTCAAAATGCTACAGTAGAATAAAAAATACTATGCTACAGTAGATCATTTTTCGAATAAACTTAAAATTATATGCTAACTTGTGTTAAGAGAAAATAACGGGTCAGTTACTTCCAGAGCTTAAGGGCCCCACAAGTTAAAAGCACTTGGTCTTTGGACATACTTATCAGATACCATAAAATCTAAAATACATGTAATTCATCCACAGAATGTGTAGACATTCTGCGAAAAGGTGTCTGCTTCATTCACATCTACTTTCTCCACACGCTTGTTTCGTTTAATGTGTGAAATGGAACGTATCAAGGATGTTTAAATTTGTGACAAAGTTAGTATTAACAAACATTAAATTCGCACAAAATATTTAGTAATAAGGGAAATGTGACTACTGACAGCTGACTTAAATTCTAATAGGACCCCTGACTATGATATACGAGGGGAATTACACATCCGACAATGAATCTGGAAATAACGATAAATAAGATTAGGAAAGCAATAGTTTGTTCCAGTAGTGTGCTCCTAAGGCAGAAATATTCGTATTCGACGGCAAACGTAGGAGTGAAGTGATTTATATACAGGTGATTCTATTTGGGTGTTATTACATTTTATACGCTGATGTAGGCACTGCGTATGATTCAACGCGCACCTGCAGTTCATGGGAAAGGAAGGCATTCACTACGTCAAGAAGAAGGCTTCCCGGAAACTTCCCGTTAGCTGTTTGTTGGCAGGTGGCTTGGTGTGACCTCCAGGTCGTCTATCTACACAGAGGAAACATAGTCCCTGGGGAAGTGCTATAGCAGGATGGGACAACTACACCAAAGACATCGTCAGGGTTAGCAAGACGATTGGCGATCGTACGAGGTACTTTCCTGTCACCCAAAGCACGTGTCGGTCCAGAATGTAAAATTGTTTTTGGAGCAATTTGTATGTCCGAACCAAGTTCCCTTTAGAAGACTTTGTGCAAACGACGAGTTTATACTACCACCTCAATGGCTGCAAAACTAGCACAGATGAAAAGACGCGAGTAAGCCCCAGAGAAAAAAAAAAAGAACAAGGGACACTGAACACTTCACAGAGAAGTGCAGTTCATTTGGAACCTCGGAGGAGAACACTTTCCAGGCAGAACTGTTTGCTTGGAAACAAGATGCCTCACTACTCACTGTTTCTTCGAGATGGTAACCTCTGCAATGCACTTGAGTCCTGACTGGTACATATACCACTACCGACTTCCAGTACTCATGATCAGAGATTAGTTGCAGCCATCCCATGACTCGTGGAGCGTGATTTGTACCCACAGAACAATCACTGAGAAGCTAAAACATCATGACCACTTCCGACCGCAACTTTGGCTGCCGTCTGGAGGCGTCGCTGTTGTTTGTTTTTTGTTTTGTTTGAGAGCGCAAAAAAGAATCTAAGGTCATACGCGCTCTTGTCAGAACCGTAGAACACGAAGACGAAAAAAGAGTTAAAAGTGACTACATGTTACCCCCAACTGACGGAAGGAAAGACATCTAAAACCAGGGTCCATAAAATACGCCATGCAAACAACGGAGGTCCTGAACTGAAGATTAAATGTTCAAATGGCTCTGAGCACTATGGGACTTAACTTCTAAGGTCATTAGTCCCCTGGAACTTAAAACTACTTAAACATAATTAACCTAAGGACATCACACACATCCATGCCCGAGGCAGGATTCGAACCTACGACCGTAGCGGTCGCGCGGTTCCAGACTGTAGCGCCTAGAACCGCTCGGTCACCCCGGCAGGCGAAGATTAAATGTCCTTCACCTTACTGCTACGACTGATAAAAAGTAAAACGCGGTCGATAGCCAGCGCGTCATTCGCTTAAATGGGCGATTAGTCATATGGCAAACATAAATTAGGACTAAGTGCTTAAAAAAGGGCAATCCGCCAGGAAATGAAGAAGCGTCAAAAATTGAGGACAATGGCAAAAAATGGTGGGAGATCGCCACTTAACAAATGGCGATGGCTATAAAGGCAGTGCCCAATGGGCAACCTAGCTAAATGGCTAAATGATCGCCGTGAGGCGAGAGGGCCGAGAGGAGGTCGGCCAATCCGCTGGGAGAGGTTTAATTCCCAGGAAGGGAAGACCAGTGGTGATGCCAAAGTGACAGCACCTGCTGACAGAAGGCAACACAGAGATCATCGGTGGAAATAGATGAACTAGCGTGCCGAAGTACGAAGGTCGGCAGCCGAAGGACCGCAGCCTTGGGAGCAGCGTCAGCGGCCTCGTTTGCCGTCAGGAACCACAGAAGCATCGCAGTGGCGCCATCAAGAGCGAGCAAGTGAAAGCTTTCCTGGACCCGTTGCACTAAGGGATGGGCGGTATATAGCACACATAGGCTCTGAAGGGCACTGAGAGAGTAGGAGCAAATGACACTATTGAATAAAAAAAAATTGGAAATTTGTGGTAAGCACTATGGGACCAAACTGCTGAGGTAATCGGTCCCTAGGCTTACGCACTGCTTAATCGAACGTAAACTAACTTATGCTGAGGACTACACGCACACCCATGCGCGAGGGAGGATTCGAACCTCCGACGGGGGAAGCCGCAAGAACCGTGACAAGACGCCGAGAGCGCACGGCTACCCCGGGCGGCCACAATTGAATAGCCTGTGTCGCCGGATGTATTGCGTGCCCACATACCAGGCAAAGAGCTCTGCTGTAAATACTGAACAGTGTTCCGGAAGCCGATACTGAAAATCGTCGGCTTCAGTGACGAAGGCACACCTGGTACCACAGTCAGTCCGAGAGCCATCATGCACACAAAGGTACAATCGTGGAGTTCCGTGCAAAGTTCGAGAAACTTACAGCGATAGAGCGAGGCTGGAGTAATGTCTTTAGGAACTGAATGAAGTGCTAGGTGAACACGGGCCGCCGCACGAGGCCAAGGTGGTGAAGGATTCACACCTATCGGGAAAGTGGCAGGTAGCGTCAAGTTAAGCTACCGGAGCAATAGCCGCAAGTCAACTCCAGGAGGTAACAGAGAAGAGGGATGCGCCCCATACTGGTGGTCAAAGGATTCATCGAAGAAGGAGGCATAGGATGGGTGGCCATGCATGGCAGACGAACGGCATATTTATCTGCTGAGGACAACAGCACGTCGGTGTGACTGCAGTAGTTAGGTAACTTCTGTATACAGATTCCCAATAGAGCTAGTATGAAAGGCGCTAGTGGCCAAACGGCCGTGATGGTTGATTGCATTGAGACTGAGTAATATGGTGGGACGTGCAGATGCATAAACGAAACACCTATAGTGTAGTTTCGAACGGACAACATATCGGTACAAACGGAGGAGGGTGATCCGATCCACACCCCAATAAGTACTGCTGAGGACACGTAGGATATTGAGGGACCGGGTACAGCAGGCAGCCGGGTAAGACACATGGGAGGACGAAGAAAGTTTCCTATCGATCGTGAGCCCCAAGAATTTCGTAGTGTCAAAGAATGGAAGAGCAACAGGCCCAAGATGTAAAGATGGTGGAAGAAAAACCATTGAGGTGCCAGAAATTCATAAAAACTGTTTTGTTATTGGAAAAGTGAAAGTTATTGTCGATGCTCCACGAGTAAAGACGATCGAGACATCGCTGAAGACGGCGCTCAAGGAGACAAGTCCCTGGACAAGTGCAATGAAAAGGGAGCCGGAGATGCCCGGCGGGAGACAGGCCATGATAGGGTTAATGACGACAGCTAAGAGGACGACGCTCAGGACGGAGCCCTGGGGCACATCGATTTCCTGGATAAAGCTTCCCGAAAAAGCCGAACCCACACGTACCCTGAAAACTCGGTCTCTTAAAAATTCCAGGAGCAAATGGGGCAGGCGGCCTCGGAAGTCTACCTGGTCATCACAAATGGAGAAATGTTGTTCGTCGAAGGTCGCCATGCAGTCAGCCTTAGAAAGTTGCCATTTCGGTGTGCATGTAGGTGGGGTAGGAGTCAGGAAACCGATAGCAGATGGGAAATGGTGGCTCGACTACATGTCAGAGAGTATGGACCACTCAAGACGACGGCCATGCTGGGCAGTGGAGAGGGAGGGATCCAAATCGGAATAGGGGTGCGTGGAGTCTGAAAGGAACGTGAGTGCTCCAATGTTAAGACAGATAAGGTTGAGCTGATTGAGTCGGGACTTAATGTTTGTTAATATAGTAAATATTTCTTGCATGTAGATTATTAGCCTCCTGAGAGCCGTTCAGGTCTTTTGCTTCACAGGTCTGCACGGTAATCTCTATTTAGTCATCTGAAAATTGTCCTTGGACTTCTGCGAATAGCCCTTACAATATTAGGTATAGAAGATTTCAGGGTCTTCACTAGATAATTACACTTTAAGTTTGTGTTACATTACCTGGGACTATACAACTGATCGTCTTGTGAAGGAGTTCACAATTAATATGTTAGATGCAGCCTCTTTTGAAAAATATCGTTTGGTTAAAAAAAGAAACTAGATGTTTCCGAATTTAACCCCGTCTGACGTGTATTATTGCATAAAGCGTGTTGCTGCAAATGAAATGCAACTGAATCTCCATGTTTCACTTTATATTAACATTATTATTTTAACATTATTGATTTTATTCTGTAGTGTATTTTGCACCATGAACCAGTAGTACACATCTGTTGTTGTAAAAATATCTGGTGTCACTGATATAAGGTTCCATTTTTATATTGCTACTGTTGTAACTGTAACCTTCAGTATTAATAATCTTTGTTTTCGTTTACGTTCAGTCAAAGATGCCAGTAAATGTGTTCTGTTACTTCTATAGTACAAATACACTATCTTTGATACAACGTGACTGCTGAGGGATTTCTCCAGTAATTGTTCGTCTTGTTTCTACTGTGATGACAGTATGTTTGACATACAATATGACTGTCAGTGTTCTAAGACAAATCAGTTGCACAGTTGTTGTTAATTTCGATATGGCTCAGCTTCAAAAGAATATGGGGTGTTTTTAAATAATCTGTAGTATTCTGTGAGTAGACAAATGATACTTTGCACCCATTTATCGGTTGAGGTTTGCTATTTTTGAATGCATTGGACACTCATAAATTTCTTAATGTTGATGTTGATAGGCATCTTGGATGATGGTTAATAACGGGAATCGGTAGATGACTAGTGGGACAATAAACAGCTGATGTAAAATGCATTTATAAAATTCGTTACGGCTGTTGAACTTCATCTTGCGGAAACATTCCAGGGAGAAGACCTTTTGCCTTTGATTGATATCTTGGATCCTTTGCGTTTGGCAGATGACGATTCAGATGTTTGTTGCCTGGAGGGACGTGAAAAGTCTTGGCGGGAGTATTCCTGCTGTTCTTTCCAGCCTGCTTTTTTTGTAGCAGGTGACGACGCCCTGTGTGGTGGGAATTTGGTGGATTGTTGCACAGTTGACGGAGAAGGATAAGCGGACGCTACCGTGACACTGGGTGATTTTATAACCGCGTTGCTGAATTTGAGGTCTCATGTCTGGTGGCCATGTCCTTCGGGGAGCGAGATGTTGCAAGTATGCTACTATAAAGGCCTGATGGTATAAGACAGGGTTTCCGAACAGCTAACAACTTACGAGTGTCTCCTGATCGCTCGGCTCATCGAGAGACACAGGACAATCTCGGGGGAAGGATTCATAGTCGCCATTGCGATTGGTACAGGGGGGGGGGGGGGGGGGAGGGGGACAATAGCCCTCGTGAGCATCATTAACACAAGTTACACATTTGGTCAGGTGACCACAGTACATTAAAGTGTGGTTGTAACGATGAAATGGGGAGCAGCACATCGAGTTCGGAATGTGTGGTCGGACTGTGATAACTTTATAGCCTGCTTTGATCGTTGATGGAAGCAGTACTCTATAAAACGTGAGAAAAAGCGTGCTTGTGGGAACTAAGAATGCATCTACGTTTTTCATCACCTGATGGACTGCTACGACGCTCTTATCAGAAAGGTAAGTTTGGATTTCTGCCTTGGTCAGGTCATCGAGCAGCCAAGTGTAAATACCACCACGTGTAGAATTCAGGGTTCGATGGGCCTCTGCACGAACATGGTACCCATGGAGGAGGGATGATGTAAGCAGTTGTTGAGCTTGAGAATCAGAAGTAGTATCCAAAAGCAAAGTGCCATTGCGTAAACGAGAGCGGGACTTCACAGGACTTGCAATTGCATCAACATCTTTCTAAATAATAAGTAGTTTTACCATTGCAAAGGACTGACCTTCTTCAGTACGTGAAACTACCAGGAACCGTTGTGTGACTGGGAGGATCTTTGAATCGTTAGCCTCATTCCGTTTACGTTTAGTAGATGCAGACTGTGAAGAAGATGATAGGCTCATTGCGAGAAAATCTCCTATGATTGCCAGCGTCTCAGATGGCGCGTTCCTTCCAACTGAGGGCCCCCATAGAGGTGACGGTACACACCTCATGTCACACTTCCCTTCCAAACACCTGACAGAGGGATCAACTGGCAATCTGGGAAGGTAACTGTTGTGTACATAGTTCCGTGTAGTCAGCGCGTACACAACTTTCCCACTAGAGCGCGCCCCGCTAAGCACAACAGCGCAGGCGCAGCGCTCGTCCGTCTCCGCACCACGAGATGGCGCTGCCTTACAGGCGGACCAAATTCTACTTCCGTCGATCCGCATATTAATACACTCCTGGAAATTGAAATAAAAACACCGTGAATTCATTGTCCCAGGAAGGGGAAACTTTATTGACACATTCCTGGGGTCAGATACATCACATGATCACACTGATAGAACCACAGGCACATAGACACAGGCAACAGAGCATGCACAATGTCGGCACTAGTACAGTGTATATCCACCTTTCGCAGCAATGCAGGCTGCTATTGTCCCATGGAGACGATCGTAGAGATGCTGGATGTAGTCCTGTGGAACGGCTTGCCATGCCATTTCCACCTGGCGCCTCAGTTGGACCAGCGTTCGTGCTGGACGTGCAGACCGCGTGAGACGACGCTTCATCCAGTCCCAAACATGCTCAATGGGGGACAGATCCGGAGATCTTGCTGGCCAGGGTAGTTGACTTACACCTTCTAGAGCACGTTGGGTGGCACGGGATACATGCGGACGTGCATTGTCCTGTTGGAACAGCAAGTTCCCTTGCCGGTCTAGGAATGGTAGAACGATGGGTTCGATGACGGTTTGGATGTACCGTGCACTATTCAGTGTCCCCTCGACGATCACCAGTGGTGTACGGCCAGTGTAGGAGATCGCTCCCCACACCATGATGCCGGGTGTTGGCCCTGTGTGCCTCGGTCGTATGCAGTCCTGATTGTGGCGCTCACCTGCACGGCGCCAAACGCGCATACGACCATCATTGGCACCAAGGCAGAAGCGACTCTCATCGCTGAAGACGACACGTCTCCATTCGTCCCTCCATTCACGCCTGTCGCGACACCACTGGAGGCGGGCTGCACGATGTTGGGGCGTGAGCGGAAGACGGCCTAACGGTGTGCGGGACCGTGGCCCAGCTTCATGGAGACGGTTGCGAATGGTCCTCGCCGATACCCCAGGAGCAACAGTGTCCCTAATTTGCTGGGAAGTGGCGGTGCGGTCCCCTACGGCACTGCGTAGGATCCTACAGTCTTGGCGTGCATCCGTGCGTCGCTGCGGTCCGGTCCCAGGTCGACGGGCACGTGCACCTTCCGCCGACCACTGGCGACAACATCGATGTACTGTGGAGACCTCACGCCCCACGTGTTGAGCAATTCGGCGGTACGTCCATCCGGCCTCCCGCATGCCCACTATACGCTCTCGCTCAAAGTCCGTCAACTGCACATACGGTTCACGTCCACGCTGTCGCGGCATGCTACCAGTGTTAAAGACTGCGATGGAGCTCCGTATGCCACGGCAAACTGGCTGACACTGACGGCGGCGGTGCACAAATGCTGCGCAGCTAGCGCCATTCGACGGCCAACACCGCGGTTCCTGGTGTGTCCGCTGTGCCGTGCGTGTGATCATTTCTTGTACAGCCCTCTCGCAGTGTCCGGAGCAAGTATGGTGGGTCTGACACACCGGTGTCAATGTGTTCTTTTTTCCATTTCCAGGAGTGCATGTAACGCAGCCAATGAGATTGCTGCTAACGTAGAACTTTCTCTCCTCGCGGATCACACTCGCGCAGTGATACTTGAACGCTCGAGGTATTATAACGAGTGTACAGACCTCCGATTAGTCAGTCTGCATCAGTCTGCATTAGTCTGTAGTCAAGTTTCAGTCTGCACCTAATAAGATTACCACATTCCTGTACATAGCCATGAAGATAAATGAATAGACACTTTGTGAAGTATCAGAGATATGTGAGAATAAGATTAACGAACCAAGACCAAAGGAACTTCAGATTGTCCATTGTAAACAGCATCCAGAATCAAGTTACGTAATATCTATGCCTTTTTATTATTTTAATAAATGTGTGTGAAAATTAATCAAGTTCTGTTTAAAATTGGTCACTGTCAATCTGCTACTCTAAGCGTGCAAGTGGCATTTCTATCGTCTGACCTAACGGCAGAAAATAAACACGCCACGATAAGACCACGAGGCATATTGCTGACACTCGCTTACTTCGTTAGAGCGACAAGTCAAATAATCTGATGGTGTGTGTACTGAAGGTCTTAAAGTACACACACCACAGTAACATCTCAGGAATTCACCCCTTCCTGGACCTGGCCTGTACCAAGGAGTAACTGTCGACCCGGGGCTGGGAGTTCCACGTTAGCCAATCACCTGTTGCCCGTCAGAGGCGTGGGCCGGCCTTCAGGAGCGCACAGGTAGGAACTTCATACGCCGAAGCCAAGGAAGGATAGGAGAAAGGGAACAAAGAAAGAAAAAATAGGCGAAAAAATAGTGGAGGGACTGTTCTAATGTCAGGATACTGAAAATGCAGAACACGTTTCCAGAAACATGCGAGACGTGTTCCCCAAAGGAGGGGAAAAGAATAGCAAGAAGATATACATGCAGCACGGGAGAGAAAAGGTGCTGCAAAGGCTGGGCCCGGTGGTAGCCAAGAATGAACTTGCTAAAGAGTGGTGAGCCACTTGGTGAAAGGGGGGAGGGGGGGGGTGTTGCAGGCACGTGATGCAGTAACAGAAGTACTTAAGCGGAGTAGATGCGGTCTGCAGATGGGGAAATCCATTGAGATAAGCGACTTTGACAATGGGCAGTCTATTATTACGCAGATCCTGTGAATGAGTATCTCTAAAACGGCAAAGCTGGTCGAAAGTTCACGTGATATTGTCATGAGCATGTACGGAAACAGGGAAAAGGACAAGGAAACTACCACTAGGCGCTAAATGGCTGGACGTTCACGACTCTTTACAGAACTGTGGGGCTCGGAGGCTTCTCTGCTCTGTAATGTAAGACAGACGGTGATTTGTGGCATCTCTGCCGAAAGAGCACAATGATGGGGCACGACAAGTGATTTGGAGCACATCGTTCATCGTACATTATTGAACGTGGAGCTCCCCTATCTGTTCACATACTGATCCAACGACATCGTCAATTACGATTGCAGTGGGCACGGGACCATCGAAATTCAACCGTAGATCAATAGAAACGTGTCGGATTTTCAGTTGAGTCACGCATTTGCTAGACTAGGTCAATCGATGGTCGTCTCCACAAAAGCCTAGTGCGCTTGCATGGACCTGTGGTACTAATCGAAGGCACGCTGACGGCTGCAAACCACCCGCATCCCTTCATACTTGATTTCTTCCCCAATGACGATGTCATATTTCATCAGTGTAATTGACCGTATCTCTGAACCAGAACCGTGCTACAGTAGTTCGAGGGGCATTATAATGAACTCCCGTTGATTTCTCTGCAGCCAAATTCGTCTGTTGTAGATCCTGTGGATACCATATGGGCCGCTATCGCACGTTGTCACCGAGTACGCAGATCAGGGGCCCATTATTTACCCGAACTACACGACATGTGCGTAGACATCTAATATCACACATTTGCACAAAGCTGCGAACAAACTGTCGGATCCCTAATATGGAGATATAGTGATGTAGTTCGTTCAAAAGACGGAAAAACAAGTTATTAAGCATGTGATCATAACGTTTTGACTCATCAGTGTAGATGGTCTGTGGCTGCACCAGCCGCCTCCCTCCCCGCACTTAACTTGCATCGCTGCTTGGACCAGTCTCGGAAGCAGATAATCCTAGGCCTTTCTTAGCCCTCACCTCACTGTAGACAAGAACTTATAAATAATGCACCTTAGCAAAATGTCTTGCCTAGAACCCGAGAAAATTCTGGTCCTATGTAAAGTCCCCAAGCGGGTGTGAGGCTTCAATCCAGTCACTCGTTGACCATGCTTGTGTGGCAGTAGAAGACAGCAAAGGAAAGATGAAGTTTCAAATTTCACGTTTGTGAAATTGTTCAATCAGCAGAATCGTACAAACATACGGTCATTTCATCATCGCATTCACTGCCGTATTGTCGACTTAGTAACAGGCATTCATGGCGTACAGAAACAACTCGGAGGGCTCAAAACAAATAAGTCGTCAGACTCAGACTGAATTCCAGTTCGGTTTTACAAAGAGTACTCTACGACATTATCCTCTTACTTGGTTTGCATTTGTCGCGAATCTCTCGCCCAGCGCAAAGTCCCGAGCGATTGTTGTGTATACGAAGAGTAAAGGAACGAACCCGAAAAATTAAAGGCAAATATACTTAACAGCGGTATTCTGCGGAATTCGTCAACTTAAGCGACGGTGACGTCTGTATACAAGACGGGTAAAGGAACGGACCCGCAAAATTACAGACCAAAATACTTAATATCGCTTTGCTGCAGAATTCTTGAACGTATTCCGAGTTCGAATATAATAAATATCCTTGAGATCGGAAAGCTCCTAGCCATGTATCATCAGTTTTAGAAGGCATCGCTCATGCGAAAATCACCTTACCTTTTTCTCTCATGATATCCTGCGCACTATGGATGAATGGCAACAAGCAGATTCCATATATCTAGATTTCAGAAAAGAATTTGACACGGTACCCCACTGCACACTGTTAACGGAGATATGAGCGTATGGAATAGGTTCCCAGATGCGCGAGTAGCTCAAAGACTTCTTAAGTAAAAGAACTCAGTACTTTTTCCTAGACGGCGAGTGTTCATCAGAGACAAGGGTATCGTCAGGGGTGCCCCAAGGAAGTGTGATAGGATCGCTGTAATTTTCTTTATACATAAATGATCTAGCGGACTGGGTAGGCAGCAATGTGCAGTTGTTTGCTGAATATGTTGAGGTGTACGGGAATGTAGACTTTCGTTTATTAGCAGAATTTTAGGAAACTGTGGTGCATCTGTAAAGGAGACCGCATGTATGACGCTGGTGCGACCTACTCTTGAGTACTGCTAGAGTGTTTGGTATCCGCACCGGATCGGATTAAAGGACGACATTAGAGCAATTCAGAGGAGGGCTGCCAGATTTTTTATCGGTAGTTTCTAGTAACACGCAAGTATTACGGAGATGCTTCGGGAATCCTCGGAGAGAAAGCGATGTACTTTTCGTGAAATACTGTTGAGAAAATTTAGAGAAGCGGCATTGGAAGCTGAGTGCAGAAAAATCCTATTGCCGCCAACATACATTTCATGTAAGGACCACGAGAATAAACTATGAGATATTAGGTTCAAATGGCTCTGAGCACTATGGGACTCAACATCTTAGGTCATAAGTCCCCTAGAACTTAGAACTACTTAAACCTAACTAACCTAAGGACATCACACACACCCATGCCCGAGGCAGGATTCGAACCTGCGACCGTAGCAGTCCCGCGGTTCCGGACTGCAGCGCCAGAACCGCTAGACCACCGCGGCCGGCTGAGATATTAGGCTCACAAATAGGCGGGCACAACTGTTTTCTCCTGCTGTGTTTGCGAATGAAATACGACAGGAAGTGACTAGTAGTGGTACATGGTACATTCCGCCACGCACCATACGGTGGCTTGCGGAGTATGTACGTAGATGTAGATGCAGAATATGTGCCTTTTATGTTGCCACGGCAAAACACCTACAGTCTTACTCCTTGAGCAGTTGGTAGATCCAAGGCTACGTTTCGGACAGTGCTTTCCCCGTTTAGGTGTTGCTTGTGATATTTGTGGTCGTCTCGCCCATCTGCCGGCCTTCAGTAATGAAGAAAAATTAGATAATGTTAATTTACGGGACTGTCACAACCACGGCTGTAACAGTGTAAGCCAAATGCTACCCAGATTAATGGTGTCCTTCACGTCGTAAAATTGCCAACATCTGCAAAAGGCTGGGCATCCAGAAAGCGTAAAATCACAAAAACAGCAACTAAAAATGACGACGAAATCTCCGTTGTGGCTCCTGTTATTTGTACGACAGATTGCACGCGGTTCTCAAATAAGCTGTAGCAGTGTGTGGACAATTTTGCAAAGGTATATGTTTCATCCGTATCCTATCTCACACCATCAAGAACTTTACGGGAATGACTTTGAATCCAGCACCGAATTCTGCCGTTTTGCGCTTTGGCGGATGTAAGGTCATGTTGACACCATAGGTGATACGCTGTTTATGGATGAAACCTTGTTCACAAATCATGGCTATATGAATCTGCGGAACATGCACCACTGGTCAGTGCAAAATCCCCGCTGGCTTCGTGCATTTGTTCATCAACAACAGTGGAGCGTCAATATTTGGTGCGGCATCATTCATACCCGTATTGTACGTCCCTATTTTTTTATCGGGGAACGTAACCGGCCGGCGATATGTTTCAATTCTGCAAGGTACTCTACCCCTTCTCATGGAGAACACGGGATTTGAAATGCGTATATCAATGTGATTGCAGCATCGAAAATCAAATTTTCGCTCTGTGGTGGAGTGTGTGCTGATACGAAATTTATTATCTAGTGACGACCCTAAAATCATCTGTACCTCAGATTGTAAGGACTATTCGTAGAAGTCCAACGACAATTATCAGATCATTAAATAGAGATTATCGTGGAGACATGTAAAGCAAATGGCTTGATCGATTCGTAGGAGACTAATAATCCATATATAGAAGAAATGATCATTATATTAGCAAACATCAAGGTCAGAAACAACGTGTTGCTCGATGTGGTACAGAAACAGTGCCAGGAACCACCTAGACATCAGGTTAAACTTTATCATTATTAACTGTGATGGATATACAGAATAGTAATGATTATGACACACTATCGACATCCACTTCTAAGGTGTCAATGTAATGTAGAAGTAGCATACAATCATATAATACATCATTGAAAAGGATCCTTAAAATAATCCATGTCTAAAATCGATCTATTCATGACACTTAAAACTAAGTGAGCACCAGAAAGTCAAAATGTGCAGTAAGGGGAATGGCATACACAGTAAAACCCTTCGTATGTTTAAGTATCTGATAACAGTCTCTGTATAAATTCCATACACAGAAGCTCTCCTGCAAAACTTGCAGATCTAGGATTCCTGGAAAAACTCGGTCCGGCACACAGTTTTAATCTGGCAGGAAGTTTCATATCAGCGCACACTCCGCTGCAACGTGGAAATTTGATTCTAGAAACATCTCCCAGGTTGTGGCAAAGCCATGTTCTGCAATAACCTTTCTTCCAGGAGTGCTAGTTCTGCAAGTTTCGCAGGAGACCTCTGTGAAGTTTGGAAGGTAGGAAACGAGATACTGCCAGAAGTACAGCTGTGGGAACGAGTCGTGAGTCGTGCTTGGTTAGCTCAGTTAGTAGAGCACTTGCCCGCGAAAGGCGAAGGTCTCGAGTTCAAAACATGGCTCTGAGCACTATGGGACTCAACATCTGAGGTCATCAGTCCCCTAGAACTTAGAACTACTTAAACCTAACTAACCTAAGGACTTCACACACATACATGCCCGAGGCAGGATTCGAACCTGCGGTTCCAGACTGAAGCGCCTAGAACCGCTCGGCAACTCGGTCCGGCACCCACTTTTTATCTGCTGTTTCCAGCATGATGGGTTTTCCATACATTACTCACATGTTTCCAGGGAAGTGATGGCTGCAACGTTTTCTAATAGGTGGAGCGGACGGAGAGGTCCTGTGAACTGGCCAGCCCGGTCGCCCGGCGTTACGCCCAAGAGCGACACCAGAGGTACGCAACAAGGTATTACCGCTGCATGTGCGGCAGTGTCTGTGGAAACGCTATAGTGTGCGCAATACTCACTTGTTCGTCTTCTCCACGAGTGTACTGATGGAAACAGCGGATACTTCGAACATGTGTTCAGGCAAAGCGGATTCATCGGACGTGACTTCACCGGTTATTTCTGAGGGCATTTTCCGTGCTGGATTTCATGCACAAGCTTGAAGATTCGATGAGCTATGTACCACGAATAATTCTGTGTAGGACACTAGAACCACGTCTTGTCGCTAAATTGCAAGGGCTCACTCGGGGACAAGGCCTACCCTTGTCTCTTAGGGAAATGAAGAGAAATACGGTGTAGTCATGTGGTTTTCTTTCAGGAAAATGGTTAAAAAGTCGGAATTATGTACAGTTTTAGAAGGGTCGCAGCTGGATCTTCTTTATGGCTACTTTCAAGTTGCCGCCCGTGTTCCAAACTCTTAAAAGTATTCCATACCTTCCGCACCTCATGTTTTGCTCTCTTCCTCCTGCAAAGTATAATATGGAAACCATTGCTAAATTGTACCTCCAGTTGTCAATTCTGTAGAAGAAACATACATACACCGTTTGAACAAACGCAGTTTTGTGTTGAAAGCGATATATCGATGTTTGTTTATTTGTCTGGAAACTGGAAATTTGTGGTAAGTTTATATGGGACCAAACTGCTAAGGTCATCTGTCCCTAGGTTTACACACTACTTAATCCAATTTAAACTAACTTACGCTAACGACAACACAACACACACACCCGTGCGCGAGGGAGGGCTCCAACCTGTGACGGGAGGGAGGGGGGGGGGGGTGAGCCCCCCCCCCCCCCCCCTGACAGCAGCAGGCTGCAGGACAGCGCAGGCAACCCTTGCCGTGCGCATTGCGGCAAAAGCGCGGCGCTGCTGACGTCCTATAAAGTTCGATATCTCCGAATGTTTTAAGTTCAGAAAAGTGAAACCAAAACGGTCATCACTAATTGTTCCTGAAGTTCTCATTTCTGTACAAAAGACATACATGTGCCGTTTTTTTTAAGAAAAGCTTTGTGTTCAAAGTGGTGTTCGTTGACCTTCATGGATTGTACGCCCCTGTCCATCGTGTAACCCCCTGACACAGGTGCATCCTTCGCCATTTGCATTTTTCTCATTATTTTCCGTTTCGGACATATGAGAGGTTGCAGAGTTAGGTGGGACACTTACTGTAGATGTATTGAAAATCCCTGGACGATGAAACCACTTTAAGAGCCAGGCTGTCAATTTTATTATGCAAAGGGTCTGGGTAACATCGTCTATGTACTTAACATTTCTGGCCACTTTCGCCCTTCAGCCATTTTCAAATGTTGGTGACGTGACACACACAACGCATACATCTGGAAATGGCCGAAGGCCAAAACTGTTCAGTAATAACACTGACAGCTTACGGTGGTTCTTAAAATGGTTTCATGACTTTGGATTGAAATAGGGACTGTGGACCAACAGATAAAGAAAGAAAAATCATTGGAAGTTGTCACTTGTTATTATGGAAACTGTTTGGCCGTGTTTACATGGTGTTTTTTGTGCTTTCATTTTTTGATGTGTTTTATCATTTTTTGTCATTCTTTTGCGGCTTTTAAAGGAATGTTTTGCTTTAAACGGCATTGTTGTTAATTTATAAACATTGTAACAAGACCTGCTTGGTTGGTACAGGTTTTATGAAGTTCAATTGTTGTTGCCGATTTTGACGATACCTCGATGTTACAGAAGTACAACAGATAAGACAATGGCTGACGAAAAACACAAAATTGAAAACTCATAAAATCGATCTTTCTAAATGGACCAAGACCAGTTTAATGTCAGACAAACGCTTTATTTTGTCGCTTGACACCAAGACTTTTACTTCATGTTGGGGAATGCAAGACTTCCAAAGAAATTTGGGATTTTCTGCGTAAGATTTATGATGTTAATTCAACCAAAAACATTGATCTACTTAGATACAAATTTTATAACATAACCTGGGAAGCATTCGGTGGGTGATATACAAACTTAACTTTCTTTGTTAGATCAGCCCATAGCCGACGGTGACATTTGTAAAAGACTTTTTCAGAATTTTCCGAAAGACTTTGATTATGCTTATGTTACACGGCACGATTTACCTGCTGACGAGGAAACATGGAATAAGTCAGAGAAACGGTGTTTGAATTATGAATGACAACAACGGGTCGTGAAGAAGAATGTGATGTTTCAGTAATGTGAAACGTCCCCTTTGAAAAATTATACACGACTGTCCTTAAACTGACACACAATATTTTTAGCGCAACGCAATCTGACTTGCAAAAATCCCTATAAAAGATTGGCCTTACTAACATTAACTTATACCTTTCACAAATCACTTACCTCACAAAAATCATTACTCGAACTACTGAAATACAGCGAGCGCCGCTACTGACAGCTAAATAAAAGATTGAAACTACGGAAGGCACTAACTACTGATAGGCATAGTTTTAATAGAGAACAAACAATGTATTTACCTTAATAGTCATAATATATATAGCAGTTCATGACATCCATTCTTACAAATTTCAAAACTCCGCCATTTCTCTGCCCACATCCACCACTGCTGGCGGCTCACCTCCAACTGCGCAACGCTACACGCTGTTCACAGCCAACTGCCCAACACTACAATGGCAACAACAATGCAAACTAGCCACAGACTGCACACAGCATAGCCAGTGTTTTTCATACAGAGCGCTACGTGGCGTTACCAATATAAAAACCTAAACAGCCTACTTACATAGCCCCCACACTCCCCACAAAAAATTTTACAAATTGTTTTGGGCACTGGCCAATACAGAGTTGAAAAAATTTTTCATAATTATAATTACAATAACAAAGAAATCAAATGCACACACTTATTGATACAATGTTGGTCAAAAGCTAAAATTTTCTCACAGTCCATAAAGACAGTCCTGATCATTCATCACAGTAAAACTGCCGTTTCTTTTCTCAAAGTCTGAGCAGTAAAAGACAATGCACACGGAAGTAGTGGATTTCCATGCAGTCTTGAAGAAGTAGTGTTGTCCTTCCAACGGAAAGACAGTGCTGGCTCTTGACATGCTGACAGGTAATGGGCCACAACAGAGCAAACCCACAGCAGAGTCATTCGACGTTTTGAAGAATATTGGTAGGTAGGTTATCACAGAGCAGACCCACTGTAGTCCTGGTAGAGATTACAGTATTGGTGGGCCACCAGAGGTGCAGACCCACTGTAGTCCTGGTAGATGTTGTGGTATTGGTGGGCCACCAGAGGTGCAGACCCATTGCAGTCCTTGTAGAAATAATGGTACTGGTGAGTCATCAAAGGTGCAGACCCGCTGTAGTCTTTGTAGAGACGGCCAGCAGCCATCTGTTGCGACTGTGCAGGTGCACAATCACCATCGAAGAGTCTTGCGGAGAATATAGCAAGTCCATAAACCACCACTTGTCCATTCACAAAAAACTTGTTTGAAATGTCCTTAGAACCAGCAATGATGTTATCCAGTCCCTTGCTGAATTATTAACACATGTGCAAACACTATCAGTCCCTATTTCTCACATGCTGTCCATATACTATGACCAACAGAAAAGTGTGCAGTGAAATGTAACTTAAAAGTTACTTAATTTGATGAACTGGTGTCAATTACAATTTTATAACATAAGAATACAATAACAAAGGTACAAAATACATCATTAAAACATAATAATACAGATAACAGAAATAAACATATACATCAGTCTTACAGGAATTATGACATAAGTAAATACATAAAAGATCAGAATAACTATTGAAACATCAACTTCACACATGAGCATTAAAACAGAACAGAATTAATAATGTCTAACATCTTTACAAAGTAAATAACATAGTATTAGAAAAATTATACAATATAACAACATCAGCTAAACACATAAAGACAGGAAAAACACAAATACACAAGGGTACACAAAAACATAGAGGGATAAGACAAAAGGAAAGGACAGGGTTTGTTTTACTGCAGTATTTTGCGTGGAGATCTCCCTTCATTCATCATTATTCTCAAAAAGTCCTATCTAAGCCTGCTTTTTGTATTCTGTTCACATCCTCTTTCAAAAATAGTTTTTCTCTACTGTACACTACTTTTTTGGCCATCCATTTTCTTATAGATTCTCAATGCATTTCTTCCAATTCATCATAGTTAGTTTCTTATATAGTCTACCCCCTCTTAAGCTAACTTAAATCTACTGAGCTCAGATGCTAAACTAAGGGACGAGGCAATGCAGCAGCACAAAACAATTAACACAAACAGCAATGACAAAAAAATGGAAAATTGGAAAGAAAGCTAAAGTAAACCTAAATTACCAAGCAATGCAACATTACAACTAATATGAGCCAATGTGCAGCAACAAGAAAAATAAATCAGTAGTAAAACTAGCTTAACAGAGTAATAGAAAGTGAAATTTAGTAGCACTATACCTGGCAAACAGCAGCAGCAAATGCAGTAACTTATATCTGAACATGACATAGCTCAAGCAGAAAAAATATTACATTAAAGACAACAATGCAGACAAGGGAAATGTATATTCACACCTTAATGTCTACGTAATTAAAGTGGTGCACCACAAGAAGTTATTCTACCAAAAATATTACCAAGTAGTTGAAAAGAAAATTCCGTATGCAATTCTTGTGAAGGGAAATGTCTTTTTATGCTCCTTGGTTTTTTTGAATAGATCATAAAATTATTTACTGGATCTGTAGGCATAAAATATTTATATTAGTACATCTATTAAATTTTGTTTTAACCAATGCTGCTGCAGCAAGGAACTGGATATTAATCAAAATTAGTAAATAAATACATAAAGCAAGCCATATGGCATTTCTCTCAACTAGCAAGACAATAGCCATGAAATGTTTCTCATCGTTTCATTAGGCATTTTAGTAAATATCATAAACTAAGAGCTCCACAGTATAATCATATGTTTTCAAGTTTGAGCATGTCGTATTTGCGATGCTTTCTACAAAGGAATGTCAATAGCGAGGATAATGGCCTCCCTTTTTTTTTTCTACCTGTGCCTCTGAAAAGGCACACACTAATGGCTTTTTCTCCAGGCGTCTGAAACAGCTGGGTGCCCACGGCGCATTACGTGCAGGTGGTCACTTAACTTTCTTACGGAAATATTTACGACAGCAGTTTCCGCTACAGTGACAGTCTCATATAAAAATATTTCACAGGTCAAGAATTTGCGTTACAAATCTGTAGAAACAAAATCCTATTGATATAACAGTGTCCAAAAAATTTTCGTCGGCATTGTGATACATTCACGCCTATACACACATTTCATAACTCTTAAAGTACGATTCTCGGTTTCCAACATCCTTTTTCACAACCAGAGTCCCTAACAACTACTCATTATTCCTTACCTTGTTACACATATAAATATTCGTCGACACTTCTTCAATATTTCATCTTAATAAATACATAGCATAATCAAATTCCTCATATAACATCAGCTTATTGATCATAAACATACCTCAGCAGCATAATACACATCGTCATCGTAATAATAACATCATAACACCTCAGTCAAATCTCAAAAACGTCGTAGCTTTCTGCAATAATTTCAAGCCCTAAAGAAAATTCTCTTTTCATTTCAGTAGTGTCATCTACCTCAAACGTACTCTAAAAATCATGATCTCATACCAAATATATCATTCAAAGCTCTCATAGTATCACAATGGTTCCGAAAAAATATGAACAGTTCACACAGTACAGACAAAATACAGTTTCATAAGTGTGAAGTTATCCAACTGTGTAATTGTGTAAACATGTGTCACTGATGTAGTAAAAAAGTTTATCTCTCAGTTAAATGATCAGATAGCTGTGTAATTTATGTGTTAGAGGAATATGGTACCGATGTGTAAAGTTGTATAAGCAAATACCATATTAGCTAGGGCTCCTTGTGCTTGCCAAACACATGGTACACAACATTGGCGTGTACCCCCCTGAGGATTAATGTAATTATACCCTCAGGTGTTACAGATTACAGCAATGGAATGAAATGTATCACGGAAAACTTTCTTTGTAATTCAAAAATCTTGAAAAATAAATGGTTTAAGTACAAAATTAAGCACTCAAATGCGTGTCCAGTAGCGCTAAATGTGCGTCTTGCTGTAAGATAATTCTGTGGAAGTGTCGTAGTTATCGTCCTCTGTAAGCAAAGTTCTGCTGAAGTCAATGTACTTACCTCATCATAAACGAAAGTGAAATGTTTTGCGTATAGATATCGTAGTTATTACATGCCTTACCATGATCAAGAAAGTACTATAATGTAACGTATTGTTGTGCTACGAAAGAGGCTGTCTCATTGTAGCTATACCACAAAGGTTACTACTAAAATATGTTTTACTTTCCAGAATAATTCAGAAAAACTGTGCAGATATAAATCAGGAACACCGCAAAAACAACATTGTAAATTGTCACTCATTAGTAGCGTCGTGATAAAATCGTGTAGCTATTACATAAACTAACCACTGTGTCATCTGGTATCTCACAGAAAGTACTTTAAATCCGGGATGTATTTTCAAGTAAACCAAAATGTTGCATTGAAATCTCATTAGCAGTACTGGTAAATGCTTAAGTATGTGAGCCTTATAGTCGTTACGTAATCGTGCAACTAACAAGGAAGAATGCACACACACAATAACACTGTGCCGTCTGTTCACAATAACAATGCATTCGTAATTTCTGTTTAAATAAGTTCTCTTGGTTCTTGACTGGATATTTAATTTCAAACATTGTTGCATGTTAACAGATTGTAAGTCTGACAAAGCATACTAGCGATGTAAAGTGAAAAGTTATATGGCAAAGACAAAGTTAAAAAACAGATTATCTTTCAATAAATGGTTTTACATGTGAAATGTGGTGCAATCCTTTACTCTTCCTAGTACGCAGAGTTTCAACTTCAGCGCAATTATCATGTGGTATACGTCGGATTCTGTAAGGTCCATTGTAAACTAGAAAGAATTTGTGAAAATAAATGGTTCAAATGATTCTGAGCACTATGCGACTTAACTTCTGAGGTCATCAGTCGCCTAGAACTTAGAACTAATTAAATCTAACTAACCTAAGGACATCACACACATCCATGCCCGAGGAAGGATTCGAACCTGCGACCGTAGCGGTCACGCGGTTCCAGACTGAAGCGCCTTTAACCGCACGGCCACACCGGCCGGCAAGAATTTGTGACTCAAGTGTTTCTTCTTACGTGATAATGAATGAGCTTTAATGAGAACTTTCTGACCAATGTTTAATTCTTTGCATTTGCTTTGCCGTGTAGTTTTCTCCTTTTGTTTGCTGCAGATTTTATATTTTTAATAGCCAAATTAATTATGTCCTTGTGTCGAAGTTTCCGTGTATTCGGGAAAGGTACAAGCTCTCTGATTCTGTTTGGTGGTTCTTCACTCTTCAGTACAAGAGTAGGTGGTAAAGCAGTGGAATCATGAGGCATTTCATTTAGCAAATTTTGAAATAAGTGTAAATATCTGTCCCAATGCTGATGCTTTCTGTGACAATAAAGTCTGCAAAGCTTATTGACTTCTTTCATAATCCTTTCAGACGGGTTACAATGTGGTGAGTACAATGAAATAAAAACAGGTTTGATTTTATGATTCCGAAGCATGCATGACCAAACAGCAGATCTGAATTGCGGTCCGTTATCTGAAATGACTTTACTAACGTGTCCAACTTCACGTAATAAATTTTTAATAAAGGCGTTGGATACAGACCTTCCAGTGGCTTTACGTAACGGAGTGAAAGAAACAAATTTTGAAGTAAGTTCAACAGCGACTAGAACGTACGAAAATCCATTCGATGTTGTGACAAGGGGTCCCAAGAGATCAACAGCAGCAAATTCTTTTAGTTTAGAAGGAATAATAGGAAACAACGGACCATGATGTGAGATAGTAGATGGTTTCGCCTTTTGACAAAGTTTACAAATAGACAAGACTCTTCAAATTCTCTTTTCCATATTGTTAAAATAACAAATCGTCCAAAGAATATGATAACATTTTCGTGGACCAAAATGTGCATAGCTGAAATGAATGTACCAAATGAACTTATTAACAAAATCGTCAGGAATGCAAAGTACCCATAGCTTGTCATCAACAGTGCAGCGTTTGAAAAGTATGTTGTTTCTAACCTGATAATAATGCCGAATCTGAGAGTGCGGCTTTTCATGCCATTTACTTTTGATGTCTTTCCAAATCGGATCTTTATCTTGTTCATGAGCAATATCCTTTAAAGATATGGTGATGAAGTTTTCAAAGGCGACTTTCTGAATGTAAAGAATACTGAAATTTTTCTCGAGGTTGCCTTCTGTGTTACTATTCTCAAGCCCAGCCGGTGCGCGTGACAGTGCGTCCGCAACAATGTTCTCCTTGCCGGGAATGTAGACTATTGTGAAGTGGAATTCTTGCAGAAACAAGGCCCAACGTTTTAACCTGTCATGATTTAATTTTGAAGACATAAGGAATTGTAATGCACGATGATCACTGTATACTTTTACGTGCTTACCAGAAAGAAAGAAACGGAATTTGTTAAATGCCCAAACGATAGCTAAAGCTTCTAATTCAGTAACGGAATAATTTTTTTCAGATTTTGTTAGCACTCGGTTAGCAAAAGCAATGGTTTTCTGAACAATAGTGTCATTTTCTGTGGCTTCTTGAAATAAATGGGCACCAAGACTGACTTTAGAAGAATCCGTGCCAAGGCGGAAATCTTGTGACAGATCTGGATGAGCTAGTATTGGCGCGTTAAGTAGTGATTCTTTCAAAGAATTGAATTGCAACTGTGCTTGTTCGTCCCAGTTCCAAATAGTATTTTTTCCAGTGAGAGAACAAAGTTTTGGTGTAACTAGAATTTGCATATTCAGAAAACGACGGTAAAAATTTACGAGACCTACAAAACTGCGGACTTGTCTTTTTGTGGATGGAACTGGAATGGCTCTGATTGCTTCTAACTTTTCAGGATCCGGCTGAATGCCTTCAGAAGAAATAATATGTCCCAAAAACCTCACCTTTGACCTACCGAATTCAGACTTTTCCAAGTTAACTGTAATTCCAGATTCTGCAAAAATACGTAACAAACTGTTGAGGATGCATTATGTTGTTCCCATGAAGCTTCTGCTATTAGAATATCGTCCACATATAAGGTGATGTGACGTTTTAAGAACTCAGGTAATATGGAATTTAGCCCGCGAATGAATGGTGCCGAAGAAATGTTCAAACCAAAAGGAAGTTTCCGAAACTGATAACAAACGCCGAAACAAAGGAAAGCTGTGTATTTTCTACATTCTGGATGAAGTTCGATCTGATAAAAGCTGGATCTGAGATCAATGGAGGACAACATTTGTACACAATTAAAATTTTGAAGAAGTTCTTCCAACGTTTGCGGCCTGTCTGTTTCAGGAATGATGATAGTATTGATTTGTCTCGAATCTAATACAAGCCTGATCGATCCATTTTTCTTCTCAACAACATGTAATGGATTGTTGTATGAGCTTACTGCAGGCTCAAAAATGCCCTTGTCAAGCATAGATTGTACTTCTGTTCTAACACGGTCCCTATAATGCGCCGGAATTACGTATGGTCTAACACAAAATTTAGTATGCTCACGAACACGAAATTGGTATTGAAATCCCTTGATTGTTCCTGTTTTGTGAGTAAAAACTGTGGAATATGCTTGTAAAATCTCAAAAAGGTCCTCACTATCAGTGACATTACAATTCTCAATTGTTTGAATTTTATTCTGAATTAACTCATTAGTATCAAATGCGCCGTCGATATCATCCCTGTCAGTACTTGCAGAGTGATTGTTAGTGTCAAGTTACGTCGAAAATTCCGAACTGTTGTCTAACAGGAGGTAAAGCCGATTAATTTCTTCGTCATGGTTTGAGAGCCAATCATCAAATTTCAAAGCTACTGACTTACCTTCTTTCTCTAAACTTATTTCAGCATCGTGAAAGCTTAAGATTGCTTTGGAATTCAAAAAGTCTACTCCCAGTATAATTTCCGTCGAGAAAAATGGAACAATAAGAAAGTTCATAGAGAAGCTTTGGCTTTGACAAAAGAATTCTAAGTTGGTTTGTTGGCGTACATCTACACTTTTTCCAAAGATTGCACCTTGTAATTTAATCTTACGTAATGGAAGTGTGGGGAAATCGTTCGATTTGTTGCATTTACTAAAGGCTGTTTCACTAATTACTGAAATGGGACTGCCAGAGTCAAGTACTGCCGTAAATTTTACGTCATTTACTGTAATGTGAATCACAAGGTATGCAATGTTGTTATGTTTTACGTCGTGTTCTTGGAGTAAGAAGTCCCTAATGTCTTCCATTTTTACGTAATTACTAGCTACAGCAGCTGCGTCGTTAGTTTCATACGTATGTTTTGTGGCTGCCAGCGGTATGTGTCATTGCCTGTTGTCTCTTTGTTGGCGCGCGTCGTTATTGGGGTTTGGAGACCTAACTTCTACAAATTCACCTTGTCGAGAGGGCCCTGCCCTGTTTAAATCCCGCCAGTTCTGATGCAATTCAGGTCTGTCGTTACGATCATATCGTCTGTCGTCATGTCGGTAGTTCCTGTAGTTTCTTTCTTGTTGGTTAAGTGGTGGAGAATTTCTCCCTGAATCGTAACTGCGCGCTGGACCGTTGCGTCTAAAGTTATTCTGTCTTCCGTAATAATAATTGTTTTGGTTCCCATATTGTCTGTTTCTCTGATTGTCTCTGTGATAGTCATTACTGCGGAGAGGTGATCTTTCTCTGTAATTATTACTACTCTGCCAACGGTTGTCATACGGGTGGTGTCTGTTTTGGTCACTATTTGTGTCGTGAGAATAGCCTTGTCGCGTCCAGTTATTATTTCTGTCATCGCGGAATTGTGATGGATGTGACCTGTAATTGTTGTGCTCCTGTTTTCGCGTTC
Source organism: Schistocerca cancellata (assembly GCF_023864275.1). NCBI lineage: Eukaryota > Metazoa > Arthropoda > Insecta > Orthoptera > Acrididae > Schistocerca > Schistocerca cancellata. The sequence goes on from NC_064628.1 coordinate 488,078,875, forward strand.
TGCGATTGACAATGTCAATTTCTAGTTCTTGTAAGAGCCCCTGAAAAGCTTCAATGTCGTCTTTGCAACGTCCTGCCAAAATAATATGTCGTAAATGTTCAGGTAATTTGATTAACCAAATGCGGATGAGTTCTGAGGGGCTGTATGGGTTTGACAGGTACTGATTCTTGTGCAACATGTCTTCAAAATATTTGACAAGACTGGAAAATTCAGATTGTTCAAAGTGTTTCATCATCATGATGCTATGTTTTACTTGTATAGCTTGAGACCAATATGCTGAGAGGAAGGCATGGTAAAATTCTCCTTCACTGTGACAATCGTGAATGACCGATCGCATTCTTTCAGCTGGTTCATTCTCTAAGTAGCCACACGTAAATTCTAATCTGTGCTCTAACGACCAGTTGGGAGGAAAACAATGAGAGAATTGATGGAGCCATGCTTGTGGATGAATGTCGTTGTCAGAATTCTTAAATGTTTTGAATTTACGTGTAGTAATGAACAGCTTATAGTAAAAACCATCATGTCGGCGAGTCACATGTCGGTCATTGTTACGTCGTTTCGGCGGTTCCATCTCAAAATTCGGTGTGCCTTGCCAATTTCTTTCATAATTTCCGAAGTGTCCTGTGTTATTATTTTGTGGTTGTTCCGTATTTCTAAGTCCCTCTTCCCGTATTGGAGCGCGAGTGTCCTCTGAAATATGTAATTTTTGTATTACTTGTACCAACTGATCTTGTTCTTCCCGGATTTCTCTTTTGTGTTGCGTATTAATTTGATTCTGATTTTGTTTGAATTTCTTAATTTGTTCATACTCTTCTGTGTCAGTGATGGCTACAGGTCTTGTGTCATTCAGATCATCATCTACCTTTGTAGATAAGTTAGTGAACTGATCTGAAAGTTCGGCTACTTTATCCGTTAGTGAAATTATTTCCTCTGTGTGTTTTTCTGAACCAAGTTTCAGAGTGTCCATTTGTGTTGAAATCGTATCTACTGTGCCCTTTAAGTTTTCCTGAGTTTTTGCAAGTTGCATAACCGAATCGGTAGATGCAACTGAGTCAATTTTAGCTTGCAAGGTGTCGTGATTTTCATGAACAATAGTTTGCAGTTCTTTTATGGCTGCTTCGTGATTCTGTAATGCATTTTCATGACGCGAAAAAATAGGTTGGAAATGCTCACAAATTTGTGTTTTTACGTCATTACAGACTTTTTGACATTTCGATTCGATTTTATGTAACTCAGTAGTTAAATCTTCACGTGTTTGTTCAAGTGTGGTGTCTAACTTTTGAAGATTTTGTTACATTGCGTAACTGTTGCTGTGTTTGTCTCTGGTGTTGTTCCATTGTGTCTAACTTTTGAAGATTTTGTTCCATTGTGTCTAACTTTTGAAGCTTTTGCTGTGTTTGTCTCTGATTTTGTTCCATTTGTTGCATTAGCAGTAATAACAATGCATTAGTGTCTGGAATCTGTTCCTCTACGCTTTTCGGCAGTGCATTTGCACCGGCAACATTCACATTTTGACAAGCAGAAAATGTGTCTTGACTTATTTGAGAAAACGGCGAGGACGCAAAACCTGAATCTACAGTATTTGTAAAATTGTGTCCTGTCATTTCGGATTCCTGAGGCGAGCTGTTGCCGAGCGATCGATCGATAATGTTTCCCTGTTCACTAATTGTTTCACTGCCTACGCCATTGTTTGCCGCCCGCTCTATTTCCCTATGCATAATTACCAAATTACTATGTTGAACATTAGTTAATTCATTACACGGTGGCGCTAACACACTGCTTTCGTCTTCACTGTCATTTCTCAGTTTACTTTGGAGCCTAGTATTACGTTTTTCACACGCCATTATTGTCACAATATTTCACACGACAACACAGAAAAACACAATTTGAAGAGCAAAAATAAGGGAACACATTAACATAGCACTGAAAATAATGTCTAGTTAATTGCCAGCGCAGCTGCGAAATACTTGGTGCAAATCTACATGCATGCCACAACTGTTTTACTGTACAACAACGAAAAACTACAACTACAAAGGAAATTCTCTCTATAATTACGCGCTAGCAATAAACAAAAGCTACACTAATTACACAAACTACAAGAAAAAAACAGTAGATTCCAGTGAGGTATCCTCGGCTAAGGGTCGACATATGAAACGTCCCCTTTGAAAAATTATACATGACTGTCCTTAAACTGACACACAATATTTTTAGCGCAACGCAATCTGACTTGCAAAAATCCCTACAAAAGAATGGCCCTGTCTAACATTAACCTATACCTTTCACAAATCACTTACCTCACAAAAATCATTACTCGAACTACTGCAATACAGCGAGCGCCACTACTGCCAGCTAAATAAAAGATTCAAACTACGGAAGGCATTAACAACTGATAGGCATAGTTAGCAATTGAAAGATTTTAATAGAGAACAAACAATGTATTTACCTTAATAGTCATAATATATATATAGCAGTTCATGACATTCAGTCTTACAAATTTCAAAACTCCGCCATTTCTCTCCCCACATCCACCACTGCTGGCGGCTCACCTCCAACTGCGCAACGCTACACGCTGTTCACAGCCATCTGCCCAACACTACAATGGCAGACAACAATGCAAACTAGCCACAGGCTGCACACAGCACAGGCAGTGATTTTCATACAGAGCGCTACGTGGCGTTACCAATATAAAAACCTAAACAGCCTACTTAACAAATGATGTCGAAAATGAAGGCTGACAAAAGTAAGCGACTTTTTAAAGGACAGACTCCTACAGCCCGGAGCCTTGGAATGAGCATCTCGAATACGTGAAACCTGACCAGGTGTTCGCACGCTTTCCTCGTGCGCACCTATGAAAAGTAGTTGAAAGGCGGTAAAACTACGAACTGAGGGCAAGGTTTTGGACGTACATCCCTCATCACAGAACGTGGCTATCGGAGGCTTGCCCACTCCTTCAGCCCTGGTGAAGGCACAAGTGTTTCGGAACACACAGCTCAGCGCAAACATAGACATCTGCAGGTGACGACACCTACTTCTTCCCATGTTAACCCAACGACATCGTCAGTTATAAATGCTGTGGGCACTGGATAATCTAGGTAGTTCCGTGGGTCGATGGTAACATGTAAAGCGGTGAGATGAATCACGTTTCTCGTTGCACCAGGTGGACCGCTGCGAGACATGCAGGAAGAGAGCCAATGAGGTTCTCGAAGTTACCAACAAGGACGTGGAGCCATGTCGACTCCCTTGGTGTGGCCATCTATGCTAGGTTTCTCAGATGTGGCCCCACAGACCGTAGACTGGGTTTATATAGGTGGAGTTCGATCGCCAGTGAAATACGGTGAACTGACCCTGGTGCTCTTCGAACGATGCACGCATACTGCGAACTGTGTGACACATTGCTGTGTTCTTTTGATAGTTGTTATCGCTCCAAGGAAAAAGTGTATGTAAGAGTGGACATGGTGCCCAAGGATAGATGCGCACTCGTGTTGATCTATTGTGCTTTCCAGAATGATGAGATCACCCAGGAAATGCTACGAAAACATTCCCCAGGCTGTACCACTCTCTCTCTGGGCCTGGACCAATGCGAATATAGTTGTCTAGTGTCTGTTTTCAGACGTTTCACGGCGATGGAGCATAAAACTTGTTTCATCTGAAAAGACCGCCTGTCGCCACTCAGTGGACGTCCAGTTGCGGTATTGGTGTGCAAGTTCCAGCCTTCATCGCCGATGAACGGCTGTTAGCATGGGCGTCTGCTACGGAGGCCCACATGCAGCGACGTTCGCTGAACGGTCATTGAGGAGACACTGATGGTAGCCCCTTGGTTCATCTGGGCAGTCAGTTGCTCAACAGTTGCACGTTTATTTGCGCTCCACATCTTTGCAGCCGTCGTTCACCCGTGTCATCTGTGACCCGTGGTGTACCACATCTGCCGGTTTTGGGAAGTGCTATTTCGCACAATACACGTTAATCTCACCGGCAAGCGAACAGTTTACAAACTTAGCCGTTTCTAAAATGTTTCCACCCTTGGCCGAAAAGTCAATGATCATGCCCTTTTGGCCATCAGATAAATGGCTCCGTTGCCGCATTATTACAATGACTGCACTGGCTGTTTATATACTTTCCGGGATGCGAGGCCGTGGTCCAAGAACTTTTCTGCTCCTTACGTTTCGTCCAGGACTGCGCTGGACTTCCTCAGAGGCGCTGCTCTGCTGAGTCTTGCCGACTGACTGGTCGGGTGTCTGAGAGCGACTTATATATTGTAAGAAAGAGGGGCGTGGTTCAGGTGACACGTGATGAGCAGTGATAATCCATAGCAAAGATAAGGTTGACTATCGATTACTACCTTGTCAAAGATAAAAATTGTTAGCAGTTTTGTAGAGCCACTGTCCATATATCGCTAAGTTTCATAGCCTCCTCTTTCCTATTAAAATTATCGTTATGTTTATAAATTTCGATAGCTTCTCTATAAAGCCGTGGGTAGTAATTTAACGTTGTAGATAAAACATCGGTATCCGAAAACTTCAACCAGGCAACCACCAAGTGAAGTTTTCGGATACCGAAGTTTTATCTACAACGTTAAATTACTACCCACGGCTTTATAGAGAAGCTATCGAAATTTATAAACATAACGATAATTTTAATAGGAAAGAGGAGGCTATGAAACTTAGCGATATATGGACAGTGGCTCTACAAAACTGCTAACAATTTTTATCTTTGACAAGGTAGTAATCGATAGTCAATCTTATCTTTGCTATGGATTATCACTGCTCATCACGTGTCACCTGAACCACGCCCCTCTTTCTTACAATATGTAAGTCGCTCTCAGACACCCGACCAGTCAGTCGGCAAGACTCAGCGGAGCAGCGCCTCTGAGGAAGTCCAGCGCAGTCCTGGACGAAACGTAAGGAGCAGAAAAGTTCTTGGACCACGGCCTCGCATCCCGGAAAGTATATAAACAGCCATGTCAACCGGTCGTGAAAGCCTTCATTCTACAATGACTGCACTGTTTTCCGCGTCACCCAGAGACGCTTTATATACCTTCCACTGCTAATGCTACCATCTGCCGTTTGTAAGTGGTCATTGCACGTTGACGTAGAATATAGGCTGTCGTCACATGAATGTGCTCTATTGCGTATAGCAGAGTTTCTGATTCACAGCTTCAGTATTTGAAAATTATTATTCGCTTGTTGTATCTCATCTCTTTATTGTAAGAGAACCGTTTCGACGTATTGTGTGTTAATTTTGTGAGTAACCATGCAGCACAGTGTAATCTAATATCACTAACATTTTATCAGCCTCAAAGTACCACGAGCAATCGTCATCGAACACCGGTAGCCAACGAACGTCTGTTCGTATGAGAGTTTAAGAAAAAAATTTCCACTTCTGTCATGAATTTAAGAAAGTACAGAGATGACTTTCGGCAGTAAATGACATTATAACACAAACAAATAAACAGGCTACAATTTTAAATGGGATCCCCTGGGTAGTGCCCTGAATTTTGGTGCGGAACTACGATTTTAATTTATTTGACTGTACTAGGGTTTCATGAAAAAAAAACCAGTATGATTAACATTTAAAAGTAATACGTGAAACATTAATATGATTCCTGAAGCATGCCATTACTCTAATTTCCTGAGTACATAGTGTTGCTGACACTGACATTTTCCTGTGTTAAGTGCTCTTGATGGCAGTTAATGTTTTAAGTTGTCTAAATTAATTAAATTCGTATTAACGCACTTGGCAGTATCGGCCTTTAATCTGAGTGTGGTTTTCGTATCTTAGTAGTTTGACATACTGCTTCGACCGCTTTAGCGCAGTCACTCCGACACGTGATCAGAACGGTGAAATACTAGAAATGCTAAATATATGAGGTGTGATGGACCAGTTTAAGGAAAAAAAATTCCCTAAAGAGCCTGTTACGCAATTATGACCTACGTGCTCTACTCCTATGTTTCAAACAATATTAGCATACAAGCGTGTGAAGCACCCAGAATGGATGAAGGAATTATTATGAAACTTCACAAGCTGAGAGAGTATTTGATGTTACTGCAATAATTACAAAATCGAGTAACATATACGTAGAACTTGGCAGTATCTGATCACTTATTAGTACGACGTTGCAGGCTCACTGGCCTGGTTACACGCACTGAATTGATTGCACCCACTTCTGATGTAAGATGGCCCACAAATGTCGTAAATGGTCATTGATGCCATCGATAATGGCACTGAGACGGAGTTGCCGTCCGAGATGGCCCAAGACTTATTCAACTGCAGAAAGTTCTGTGGATCTTGCTGGCCACGAGAGCATGTTACCATTATAAAGACAATTCATACACACAAGGGATGTTTGTGGAAGAGAATTGTGTTGTTTAAAAATAGCACCATTGGACTGTCGCATGAGAGGTAACACATGAGGACGCAAGATATCCGCCTGGAATCGTTGTGGCTTCATAGTTCCCTCAATCACTACCAGCCGTCACCTGAAGTCCTACCCGATGTTTCCTCACACCATGACGCCAGGTGCGTCCCCATAACATTGGAACATTGGAAGAATCAGATCTCTCCCTAGGTGGTCGCCATACTAGCCGACGATTGTTATCCGGGCTAGTGTGGAGCCGCGATTGATCCCTGAACACAAGGGGACGCCGTTCATCAGCTGTGCACGCTTGCCACTCATGGCAACACACCACACTCAATGCAGCTGTCTGTCTTGCGGACTTAACGACAGCCTACGCATGGTGTGGTAATTCTCTGCTCGCTGATAGCTTTTGACCAATGTTTTGGGATGACACAGAATGTTGCAGGCAGTCCATTACCTGCTTTCAGATGGCCGACCGAGATGTGAAAGAGCCACATGTGTGTAGTGGAGAATAAAAAGATCCTCACTTTTGGTGGACAGACGCAGTCGACCGGAACCTCGAACACGACGAGTACACCAGCTTTCACATTCCCATGCGGTTTAACGTCGGGCCACTGTCACAGCAGTATGCCCTACAAACGGTGTTACGCGATTCGATCAGCTGAACAAATGAAGCTGCTAAATGAGGACCCTTTCAATTTCAGTCAGGTGCTAATAAAGCAGCCTCACACGTGTGGGCGGCATCTCTGTGTCCTTCATAACGATCACTAGATCTCGGGCACTATTCACGCTGCTTATACACCAAGGCTTAACAACTCCTGATTTTGGGCGTGAGCACTCGCGCCTGCTCAGGCTCTTGCTCGTGAGCAGAACAGTTGCGGCGTGGTGGTGAGTGAGGAGAATGCCCAGCACCATGAGCTTGCTACAGTTCGGGAGAGGCGCCAACCGTGAAACAGCGGAGGGTAACTTTCGACAGTGGCACGATCTAATAGCAACTGTGCCATGTCTTTCCATTCCAAGTCAAAGAATACGAAAACTTAAAGGAAAGCTATCTGCAAAGGAGGAGGAAGACTGTCAGTCATATCCATTTGTGAAGTGAACAGGAAGGGGAATGACTGGTTGGTAGGTTGATTCGGAAGAGGGGACTAAACAGCGAGATCATCGGTCCCATCGGATTAGGGAAGAGTGGCGAAGGAAGTCTGCCGTGCCCCTTCAAAGGAACCATCCCGGCATTTGCCTGAAGCCATTTAGGGAAATCACGGAAAACCTAAATCGGAACGGTCGGACGCAGGTTTGAACCGTCGTCCTCGTGAATGCGAGTCGAGTGTGGTAACTACTGCGCCACCTCGCTCGCTGTGGAGTAAGAGGAGGAAAAGTCAAGTGATTGTGTCGTTCTGCTGACCTACAAAACTCTACTAATTTTAGCAAAGTCTTTTTTCCTCTTATGGATGGTGGCTTAATAAAAGGAATACAATTGAGCGTTTACGTCCGCTTCAGGTACAACAGTTACGCGTGGTGCCGTTATCAACCACGGCAGACGTGCATCCCACAAAAATTGTAGCAGATGACTTTCAGAGCTTGCGAAATCTTTGTGAAAAGGTTGTTGCATATCCTTCAGCGCTTTGTGAAAGTGTAGATATCAAAGGCACATAACTATATGTGACTTTCTGACCAACGTTGAAGGAGGTGTAGAAAATGTAGGTTTGTCATGGAATTTATTAGCTTATGTGTCCACAGATGGAGCGCAACTAGTTGGTAAGTAAATCAGGATTCGTAGCTAGATCGAATGGGAAGATGAGAAAGCTTCCAGTATCCGATACGTTATTACCTGCAGCCTGAAGTAATTGATCTGTACTGCGACAGGGAATATAAAGACGTTCTAGATTTCTGCTAGAATATTCCTCAGAGTCTATTTCTCCTTTTACCCTGGTCTCCAATCGGCTCCCCAACCTGTTCCCTGTGACAATGGAGGGGGTGCTAGCCTGCGCACGTCATGTATTCGGGGAGTAAGTTTTCTATAAATCGCTGTTATATATCCTACCAGTTGTGGTAACAACATTAACTACGAGCAACACTACTACCGTTTGGCAGCCATTCTACCGTTCACAGAGAATTGTTACGCTAATCGTTTACAAACCTACCGATGGTGTGTACGTGTCCGGAGATACATTGACATCTAACCCTGTCTTCTGGATGCTCTTTTTTTTCTCAGGCTGAATAATTTTGTGTGTGTATGAAATTGTACTGGAGGGTACATTTTACTCATCATAGATACCCAATCGGGTAAACTGATTTAGTGTCTCTACTATCAAACATATGTAAGTAGGCTGTTTAGGTTTTTATATTGGTAACGCCACGTAGCGCTCTGTATGAAAATCACTGGCTGTGCTGTGTGCAGTCTGTGGCTAGTTTGCATTGTTGTCTGCCATTGTAGTGTTGGGCAGCGGCAGCTGGATGTGAACAGCGCGTAGCGTTGCGCAGTTAGAGGTGAGCCGCCAGCTGTGGTGGATGTGGGGAGAGAGATGGCGGAGTTTTGAAATTTGTAACACTGGATGTCATGAACTACTATATACATTATGACTGTTAAGGTAAATACATTGAAAACCACGAGCAAAATTAATGTTTTCAGAACTACGAATATTGTGTGCAACGAATCAAAATATTTCACATGTGCATTCGTAAATTAAAGTCATTCCAGCCAGCAGCATCAGGCAGCTTTCGACCTTCTACATGCAGTTGATTTTTTATTCACGAAATTTAGCAGATAAATGTGGTTATGTTACATAGCCGTTGTTGTGTAACATACTGTATAGAACTTTTTTGCCGGATCATGTCCGAAAGGAGAGAGGTATTTCCTTATTTACTACATTTTTTTCTGTTAGAAAGTCGAACGTCAATCCATATCGAAATGTTACTCATAAGAGCCAGAGGTCTTTTCTATCAACTACACCTTACCTCTTACTCAAATAAGTTTTTACTTCTTTCTCAGACTACATTAACAGTGTGATATTTCAGCCCGGTAACGAAATATCTTCAGTAGAGTCATCATATGCGCGTTTGGGCTGACTATCGGGGAACAGGAAGTGTGAGCGGGGTGAAAAAAGTTATCAAGTTTTGGCTGTTACCAAACTAGGAAGAATGAAACTGTGAAAGAGTCTTCTGAAGTATACTTAAGTAATATGTATTTTTATAATACTGGTGAGAATACTTTATAGTTATCTCGCACATAAAATGGACCACCTGAACGTGAAAGAGCACAAGAAGCTAGAGAGTGAACGGACGTGAGACTGTAGACGACGACTATCATTTATCAAGGTGGTTCTATTCGAACGTCATAGAATCAGCTCACGACTTAAAACGAGGATTCCGGACGCGATGAACACGAGGTCGCTATCATCCCCGATGAACAAATATCTTACAGTATCTCGGAGGTCATTAGACAGCGCACATCCGTGAAACGCATCCTCTCGGCCACTATGAACACTGCTTAAGCAGTGACTCATCTCCCGCACTCGATCAGACCTCACAATGCGTATCTGTAGAGGTAACCTCGCACGTCTAAAAAGAGTAATAGCTCACCATCAGGATACCATTATTCAATATGTGCTAATACATACATTGGCAGATGTATGGCTGACCTCCGGCAGTATATTTTCTCTGTCGTCTTGTTTTGCGGAATGTCGTCAGTTACGGAACTTCGTAACTAAGCGAAAAATGAAAACAGCTCATCCTAACAAGTTGGTTGTAAAATCATCTACATAATCGCTAGCCAGAGACAAAATTACGCGTTTCTCATAAGTCAAGTGCTTAGTAAAATACTTTTTGTGTTTCACACATTCAACTGCTTTAAAGCGTTTTGTCAATGTAACGTGTGACTTTCTGAACCATTCAGTTGAACAAGATGACCTTAGTCTAGAATTTTAGTGCGCTACTACGTACTAGAATGGGCGTCAGCAGAAATTTATCCAAAAGGGGACAAGATTCCAGAAGAGTCATTTTTGACACATGTGATGATTTCAGTTTGAGAACTTGTTATGCCCCAAGAAATAAATTTTGAAAGCACAGAAAGCTTATTGTATCGTTATTGTTTGATAATTATCAAACCTATATTGTTTGGAAGGTAAACGTATTTCACTAGTATATCCATCTTACATGAGTTCATATTTTTAATGTGATTATGGATGTAAAGAACTTTGAAAAACAGTTATGAAATTAGTCAGTAAAACCAAAACTTAAAGGCTAGACGGAACGAAAGTGGGCCTCATATCCATCGCTTGACACGTTATTGTGTGGCCATGGCAGCTGGAGCACAGGGTTAATAATACTCTGGCTGGATATCGTGCAGCGTTGCCCCCTGCATAGTTTAAGATCCACATCTATAGTTTAAGAAGGTCCGGACACCGACATTTCAACGTTATTTTCTCTCTTCCAGTGCATAAATTTGCATTTCTTCTGAACTTGGGTCCACGCCAACGTACAGTATATCATCAACATGATTTTCATACGCAATTGCAATCGCACAGCTGTGCAAAACTAAGTGAAGTCGCAGCAGCGAGCCTTGACGCATCAACTGCTAACCTACTGTCGAGATTAAGAAGTGCAGCAGGCAGAAGGGCTGGCGTTATGGGAAATGCGGAGGTGTACTGCAGTCATGTTCATACTATCCTGGGTTTTGGAACTTTCCTTTTCTGTAGCTCGTGGGTAGGAGCGACAGAGAAAAGATCGAGTCGTCTATTTCGGCAAGGTTCTGTAATGGTTCACATTTCCCAAGACAAAAAAAAAAAAAAAAAAAAAAACACGCCGAAACCGCCGCCACGACAAGAAACCAATAACATTTAGGGTAACAAGCTGTCAATCAAATAATATACGTTTTACTAAAGCCACAGTATTTCCCCTTGCATTCCGCAGTGCTATTTCCCTGGTTAAATAGGATCAGTGACAATCACCCCCAGAAATTCTGAAATTAACAAAAAGTCTATCCTAGAATCCAGGAGGAGTAGGTGACCGCTTTCTCCTCCCCCCCATCCCCCCCCCCCCCCCCCCCCCACCTTGCGAGCACCTGTGACTAACAGCCTTCCTTTTAACAGTCATTTAGGGTGAAAGAAATGGAATGGGAAGATTCTTCTGACTTGCAAAGAACGTTATTTCAACTTTCTTTAAAGTTTTTAGTTGTTGGTTTACAATCTTATACATTGCGGGGGGGAGGGGATACTCGATCTGTTGACCTACAATATCTATGGATAAAAATCCTACGTCAAGGTCGCAAATTTTCTTTACTAAACATCGGTTTCGGCTCTTTACCGATCTATCTTCAGATCAATCTAAAACATTGTTCAAGTGTGACACTTATTACACATCGTCCTTTTTTTTTTTAAGGGGCTGGAGGGACCATTGGGGCGGAGGGGGGGGGGGGGGGGTTAAAATCGCAGAGGGAGACCAAGAGACGGGTACAGCAAGCAGTTTCAGAGGTATGTTAACATCCAGTATAAAATTAAGTGTCAGGAAGTCCTGTCTGAAAGTGGAAAATGGAGTGTAGCCATGTATGGAAGTCAAACATGGACGGTAAAGTTTAAACAAGAAGAGAATAGAAGCTTTTGAAATGTCGTGCTACAGAAGAATTTTGAAATTAGAAAAAAATGGGTCAAATGGTTCTGAGCACTATGCGACTTAACTTCTGAGGTCATCAGTCGCCTAGAACTTAGAACTAATTAAACCTAACTAACCTAAGGACATCACACACATCCATGCCCGAGGCAGGATTCGAACCTGCGGCCGTAGCAACTGGGGATTAGAGAAATTTGTGGTACAACCTGACTAAAAGAAGGGATCGGTTGGTAGGACACATTCTGAGCACCAAGGAATCGCCAGTTTAAGGCTGGGGGGTAGCGTGTGGGGTAAAAATTGTAGAGGGAGACTAAGAGATGAGTACAGTAAACAGATCCCGAGGGATATAGGTTGCAGTAGTTACTCGGAGATGAAGAGGCTTGCACAGGATAGAGTAACATGGAGAGTTGCATCAAACTAATCTATGGACTGAAGACCACAACAAAAGCAACAACAATAACAAGGAACTAAGTCGCCCTAGTTAAATAGAAAATCCTAAAGTGAAATTGTAAATTGAGAATGTTAATCACTAATGAAATATTGTTACAGTGCCCATTTTGTACATATGTGTGACAAAATGTGGACAACATTTTACACTGATCTGAAGATCGCTCGCTTGAGTCGAAACCTGTAATCAGTAAAGAATCCGGCGGCAACGAAGATTTTTCGAGTCTTGGTCTTCTGTGTACACTGGTGGAAAAAAATGCAACGCCCTCGAGGACAAGGTCATCTAATTAACAAGCGAAGTGACAAGTAATTCGTCATTGTAGAAGTATATGTCAATAAATTTAGGCCAAATGAAACATACATGTCACAGAAAAGGGTACCAAAATAACAGCTAAATTACACAGTGTCACCCCCCCCCCCACCCCCATATGGCGGCAACACAGGCATGTATTCTCGCATGCAAACGATCATAGAGGTGTCGAATAAGATCCTTTAATAGACAGTTCCAAACATTTTGCACCCTTTGTTGCAGTTCGGCGATGGGTCTTGCAAGCTTTGGACTATGAAGTTTCCACTTCACCATTTCCCATATGTGATCTTGTTGACCAGGGCAGTTGTACACCATACAGTGGATGTTGTGTAGCGGCATCGTTATGTGGTCGTACAGTGTACGGCTGAAAACGCACATTGCCTTCCTGTTGAAGAAATGGCAGCAGAACGGGGATAACAACCTGGTTTCTTATACACCAGATGTGATCACGAATTGTAACCGGAAGCTCCCCACACCACTGCGCCTGGGGTGTGGTTCTGTGTCCGGAATAGGCTTCTCACCAAGGCTACGCCGTACGAATGTACGTCCATCACTTGTTTACAGATCCTACTCTGATTGCTGAAGACGTGTCCTCGGTGGAACAATTCCCTACCTGGATGACGCTCGGTCAACCACTGCTGCTCAAAAATGCGACAATCCTGACGTGCGTCCACACTAAGCGGACGTACAGAATCTGGCCTACAGGTATGGGAACGTTTCTCAGTCTGCTGCTGAAGACAGCTGCACACCGCCAACACATTGTGCCATTAGATGCGTCCACTCAGGTTCCCGTAGGCTCATAACGCGACCCCATTCATATTGGTGAAGCTGTTTAACAGGAGTACGTACTCGTTGGTGGGGTATGGTTGTACCCTGGAATGAATGCTGCAGTCACTGCTCACCTCTAAACTCAGCATAGTTACTGTTTGCAGAGAAAAATCTCATAGCGCACAGACAAGCCATTTGATCGCCGATGACAGTGGAAAATAAATCACAGCCCGTCAGTATGCACATATTATACTCTGGTGCCACGGAACACAATCCTTGAGGGTATTTCAGGTTTCTTGCTGCAGTGTTCATGTCCAACGCTTCCGAAAGCAACAATAATTCGTGATTTGTTTCTCTGAAATCAGTTTCGAAAGCACAACTAAAACGTTGATTTATCTGTTTTCAGTGGTAATGTTATTTAGTTAAATGTTGTGAATAAAGGTGTGAATCACCTGTCACTGCGGTACTGCGCTTACCTTTACAATGAGAGAAATATGTGCCGATAGACACCGACCAAATTAATTAATCTCGTTCTGTGGAACCCTACTCTAAGAACTGGTGAGGGTACCAGAGCTCGACATCTTTGGTTATTGTATGGTCGTATTTCTAATATTAAAGTATTTCTGATCTTCTGGTTGATGGTATTGCCAGCGGCATTTACCGTTGATGCTGTAGTCTTCAGGAAAGTAGTATCACACGAAAGTTGTTAACAAATCAATGAGGATTTGCAGAAAATAAATGCGTGGTGTAATGACTGGCAATTATCTCTCAATATTAGTAAGTGTAACCTGCTGCGTATAACAGATCGAAAATCCCCATTAATGAACGAGTACAAAATAAATACCCAGTGTTTGGAAGCGGTAGCATCCGTCAAGTATCTGAGTGTGACTATTCGAAATGTGCTCAAATGGAACGATCAGATTACACAAGTAACGGGTAAGGCGAACTCTAGATTGCGGTTTATTGGTAGAATCCTGAAGCGATGCAGTCCTTCAACAAAGGAAATTGCTTACAATATGTTAGTTCGTGAAGTCTCAGAGTATTGTTCGTCTGTATGGGACACTTACCAGTTGGGTCTGATTTAACAGATTGATAAGGTCGAACGAGGAGCGGCAAGATTCGTGACTGTTACATTTAGCCATCGCGAGAGCGTTACAAATCTCATAGAAAGTTTGAAGTGGGACGCACTTGCCGATAGACGACGCGCTAAACTAAGGGGCTGCTCACTAAATTCCAAAATCTGATCTTCGTTGATGATGTACATCATATATTATTGCCACTAACTTTCAAATCGCACAATTATTACCATTCCAAAATAAGGGAATTAAAGCTCGTACTGAGGCGTTCAGACTATCGTTTTTCCATCGCGCGATCCGCGAGTGGAACAGAGGGGAGGAAATATGACTTTGGCGCGAATAGCGCCCTCCTCCACACACCGCTTGGTGACTGGCGGAGTATATATGTAGATGTAGATATCTAGATGTAATTGCCTTTCACAAAATTTTATTCCACAAATCAAATATCTGAACAACATTGAAATCTCAGTCTCTCCTCCAATAACTGTTTAGATACTGACACTGTCATAACAAGGCTCCAGGGAAGTGATGGAACTGCAAAGACACACCTTCATATTTCTTCTGTCTATTACGTCTGTTCGCTGATGCTGCATAATATCTGGGTCTTGTACCGGACTGAAGAGAATGGCCGTCAACCACAGTGGCATACTCTATCCTCCTACATTAAATTCAATTAGTGTAAAAATTAGGTAATGGCGAAATAGTACCGTAAAGCTTATACTGATTGTCCTCTCCACATATTTAAATTTTCTGTGGCCTCAGGAAGTCTCAGAATGAGATTTTTAGGTTTGAAAATCAGGTGAAACACTGTATAGCTAACATCAAGTTTATTATTTCAACGCGTGTACATCTATTCTAGTTTTCCTACAGTTACGTGCAAAACTCACTAATGGTCCTCACAGCCGTTTTTAATGCTGATCTGCTGCGAACGAGCTAATAATCATTTATTATTTGCGTCTCCTGCACCACTGTTCTGAAGGTCACAGTTTATCCTCGAACGCCCTTCATTGCAGCTATATCACATACATACTTTTTCAGCAAGAGAAGCAGGCTCCGCTTTGTCTCGTGGCACTACCAAGAGGGAAGATCATCGTGTTCGGCGTATGGCTCTGGCGCATTGCACTGCATCTGCAACAGCAATTTGAGCATCAGTTGGCACCACAGTAAAACAACGAACTGTTAGTCGGTTACTTCAAGTACAGCTCCGAGCTACACGCCCTGTAGCGCCTATTCCACTGACCTCAAACCAGACATCGTTTGCGACTTCAGTGGTGTTAAGCGAGAGCTCATTGGAGGGTAGGGTGGAGGTCTCTTGCGTTTTATGGTGGAAGCTGGTTCTGCCTCGGTGCAAGTGACAGCCGTGTATTGGTTAGAAGGAGGTGAATTGAGAGACTGCAACCAGCCTTTCTGCTTGCTAGACGCACTGGACCTACACCTGGAGTTATGGTTTGGGATGTGGCTTCATATGACAGCAGGAGCACTGTCTCGGTTGTCCCATGCACCTTGGCTGCAAATTTATACGTCAGTCTGGTGATTCGACCTGTTGTCCTGCCATTCACAAACAGGTTTCCATGGAATGTTTTCCAATAGGATATCGCTCGCCCATGTACTGCTGTCGTAACTCAACTTGGTCTATAGAATGTTGACATGTTGCCATGGCCTGCTCTATCATCAGTTCTGTCCAGCCAAGCACGTACGACATCATCGAACAACAACTCCAGCGTCATCCACGAACAGTATTAATTGTCCCTGTATTGACCAACCAAGTGCAACAAGCATGGAACTCCGTCTCACACATTGATATCTGGCAGCTGTAGAAGACGATGCATTCACGTTTGCATGCTTGCATTCAACATTCTGGCGGTTACACCGGTTTTTAGCCTATAAATATTTCACATTTTCATTAGTTTAACTCGCGCTTACATTAATCTGTGATCTCGCAACGTTAATCACCTAAATATGTTGCCTAGAGAAATGTATTCCCGAAATTTCATGACTCTGCATTAATTAGTTTCGGTGACGCATTTTTTTGCGTCATTATATTAAGGGTCTGCGTAGCCTACGAAATATTTCTGTTCTACATAGTTATTCTGCTGTCTGTTACTTAAGAACAAACAATATTTCTAGCAAAATTAAAATAAAATTGTTTAATTCAGGTCTTATTCGAAAATTGTGGACTTGTAACGTGAAACAGAGCGATGCGCTAGTAAAAAAAAATAATTACAGATTAATTATATAAAGGTAGGAAACGCAGTGTCATCAAAGAAAGCCAACACAAGAAAATGAAAAACAAAAACATATCAAACATCATTTCAATACTTAGTCGAGCCTATATAAGCATGTTTCAGTTGTTACTAAACAACTTTCACAGGTTATCGATTATAACAGGAAACTCTTGCCTTTAACCATGACGAAGAACTTTCTACTGGGTACAAAATAACTACAATAATCATATAGACTTTCTTGTGTTTGTGCATTTAAGGTGTATTTGCATGAACAGGAGTTGTTTTTGTTACATAAAAGCGCAGAAGTTACGCCAGGAGCTAGTTTTTTACTTATAAAATACAATTTATATTTTTTAAGGATATAAAATACACTGTGGACCTACACCGAACGATATGCGGTTCTAACGGTATGCAAAACAAACAAACAAAACAAAACGAATAGAAGACGTCGGCTTCCAGTTCTTCTTCCACACATTCATTTACGTTTCTTTTCCAACCAATGCTACTAATACTACAGGTAATCCTATCATTTACTACGCCATATATGTGCGGCTGGTCCTGGCGAAGGTTCGAGTCCTGCCTTTGGCATGGGCGTGTGTGTTTGTCTTTAGGATAATTTAGGTTAACTAGTGTGTAAACTTAGGGACTGGTGACCTTAGCAGTTAAGTCCCATAAGATTTCACACACATTTGAACATTTTTTTACTACGCCATTTATGGACTATACCAAAACTACGCAACTGTAGTTTTAGTAGAATGCATCTCTATTCGAGATATCTGTGTTAATCCATTGTGTCTCTATTCCAGAGAGACTGATCGGTCTCTCTGCAATTACGCTCGTGAAACGTTTCCTCAAGTGTTCTGTGCAAAACGTGGAGAAAGAGGACATCAGTCTCATACATGGTAACTAAGGGCGTTAGTTCACCAGCTTGACATTTCCCGTCTGCCAGAGACGAAAACGAACTGCCGGGTAGGGCGCAAGTGAGCAAAAATAATTGGAAACATGCAGTCCTTCTCTTTTAACTTGGGGAGATGGGTGGTCAGTTAGAGGTTTCAGTTTTACAAGTTTCTCTCTTTCCATTTTCATTACTTTAATCATTTTACGAAAAATTTAATTACGTAATTAGAGAAGCAACAACAGAAGAATGCTGAAGATTAGATGGGTAGATCACATAACTAATGAGGAGGTATTGAATAGAATTAGAGAGAAGAGAAATTTGTGGCACAACTTGACTAGAAGAAGGGGTCAGTTGGTAGGGCATATTCTGAGGCATCAAGGGATCACCAATTTGGTACTGAAGGGCAGCGTGGAAGGTAAAAATCGTAGAGAGAGACCAAGAGATGATTACACTAAACAGATTCAGAAGGATGTAGGTTGCAGTAGGTACTGGAAGATGAAGAAGCTTGCACAGGACAGAGTAGCATGGAGAGCTGCATCAAACCAATCTCTGGACTGAAGACCCAACAACAACAATTAGAGAAATGAGAAATACGAGGGGTGCTCAATAAGTAATGCAAAACACTTTTTTCTCTCAAATTACGGTTGAAAATTGCAGAATTTGTTGTGAGATATCGTAGAAACATTTCCGATTAAGCTCCCACAGTTTCATGAAATTCCAGTAGGTAGCTGCGCTATATGTAGCATTGCAAATGGCGTCTGTAACAGAGGAACGTTCAAAGGAGAGACCTGTCATTCAGTTTTTTTTGGCGGAAAACCAGAGCGTTGCACATATTTGTAAGCACTTACAGAATGTCTACGGTGACCTATGAGGAAATAAATGCACGGTGATTCGATGGATGAGGCGTCTGTCATCATCGCACCAAGGCCACACAAACCTGTCCGATCTCCTTCGAGCCAGCCGGCGGCACTGAGCTATGACTCCTGCAATGCTGGAATGTACGGACACTCTCATTCGAGGTTATCGATGGACCACAGACAACCACCTCGCTCCCAGACAACCACCTCGCTCCGCAACTGGGCGTCTTCCGTGGTGGTGCTGACACACTCGTCCACCAGCTAGCCAGCTGGGGTACTCAAAGTTGTGTGCTCGCTGGGTTACTCACCGCCAAACAGAATATCAGTAAACAGAAGAAACGACTTCAGCGTGTTCGTCGCTACAAAAACGCAAACCGCGGGACTGCTACGGTCGCAGGTTCGAATCCTGCCTCGGGCATGGATGTGTGTCATGTCCTTAGGTTAGTTAGGTTTAAGTAGTTCTACGTTCTAGGGGACTGATGACCACAGATGTTAAGTCCCATAGCGCTCAGAGCCATTTTTTGAAAAACGCAAACGAACTTCTTCTCCACGACAACGAAAGGACTCTCACAATTTTGTGCACCCTATAGAACTCACATAACTTCACTGGACTGTTCTTCCTTATCCACACTACAGCCCAGATTTCGCACCAACCGATTTCCATCGGTTTGGCTCAATGCAGGATGTTCTGTATGGATATCAGTATGTGGATATTTGGGAGATTTCTGAAGCAACATGTTACGGCACAAAGTCGGCGCTGGCACGCCAGTCGGGAAGGACAGGGAAGAGAAGGCTCTGAGAATAAGTCAGCCAATCGAATCCTGACCGACCTACCACCAGGACGACAACGCAACAGCAGCGGCCCCTAGGTGAAGAGGACAAAGCGCCGAGCCTGACTGGTGGAGCCCACTTCGATAGCAGCTTCAACGTTAGCCACTTCGTTAGGAATCGTAGCATAGATTTGTGTTGGTCTATTTTGAAGAAGACTGCTCATTTTGTATGTCGTTCTTAGCTTGCGACACATCTATCAAAGTTAAGTATTGTAATTGTCTTAATGTAATAAAACTCATAAATGCGAATTGTTTGATTGTTTGTCTAGCGAACCGAGTATGCAGGATTGCTAGTCACAACAACATTGGCGACTAGATGAACGAATACCATAGTGACAATCTGTTAACAGAGCCACCCGCTGCCACAGATTGTCTCTGTTTTTTTGTTTTTTTTTTGTTTGTGTTTTGCTGGAGCCTTAATTCTACCTTGTCTTTTCTTTGCAGGGGTGTGTTTACCTATTTTAACAGCGTCTCTTATAGTGTTTTTTCTATGCAGTATTTTCAGGTGGGCGTTGCAGAAATTTTCTTCGCTTGTGTCTTATTTTTCTTGCTTGCATTGTCTCTTTATTGCATTTGCCAATTCCAAAATGAGCAAACCCAACTCTCCCTTGCTCAGGCGCCTCAGTTGAAAGCGATAGATGCAACACAGCTAACACAGATGTTTCAGTTTCAGACATAGCAGACTGCAACTCTTCTAAACATGGTACAGCAGTTACTCGCCAACCAAGCAACAAATGTAGTTCAACACCCAACAACTGTATCTCTGAGTGGCATACCGCCTTTTCGCCAATTCAACGAAAAAGAAGAGGAATGGCTCGAGTGGTTTCAACAATATGGAGCCCACATCATTGCTCACAAAGTATTAGGTACTGTGAAAATACATTACTTTTTATCAGTGGTAGAAGTGCAGTCTTTCCCTCATTCAGAAATTGTTCCCTAACATCACTCCAAGGGAACTTTCCTATGATCAGGTTGTAGGTTCTCTAACTATTATAGCCAACAAGGGAATGTGGTGTGCAGTTACCTACCAATTCTTTTGCTGCAAGAAAACGTCAGAACAAACTAATCGCGAGTGGATAACAGATTTGTAGGGCATGACGAGGAAATGCAAGTTCAAATGTACTTGTGGAGCTTTATATGCAGATGTTATGTTGCATGATGCTGTAACCTCCCACTCACTTATCGACCTTAATGAAAGTGAAAAATTAAACCGCGTGTACCTAATGGAAATTTGGGAAAAGCAATCGTCACCGAAGTTAATCTGTCAGTAAAGAGGGAGGAAAGGGTTACATCTAAATGAAAGGAAAAACGCAAATGAAACTGGCGGAAATTAATTTTGAAAAGGGGTAAAGTTAATAAAGAAAGTAAATGCACGGCCGTTACGTTAACAATTAACTAGCGGTAATTAGATATTTGAGATTTGGGGGAAATTACGGTCGCCAGTCCTAAGGACAATTACTATAGTAACTGAAAAAGAAAGGTTATTACACATATAATTAGCACTAGAAGCGTGGCAGCTGAAGGTTGACACGTGTAGTGTGAAAACTGAAAGTTTGTCAGAAGTAATAAATTTCGCTACACTTTGACTTAATTTAGCAAAAGAATTAATAAAACCGGAAAATCGAAAGTTAAGTTAGTGACTGAAGTTAATAGTGAGCTTTCTTTCTGAAGCACATCGAAATTCAGTAAAAACGGTTAGTCTTGGACTACCTCAACAATCATTTCAAAAGCTACTTGAATCTACGCAATTTAGAAATAAGAGATTTAACTTTGAACTTGAATTAAATGATTCTGAACAATTAACAATAGTGTAATTTAGTATGTACCAAGCTGAGCTGCAGTCACAAGTAAGCTAAAATACGGTAACAAAACACGCACTCTTAATTTGTGCTTGTGTAATCTAAATATTGTAACCAGCTATGAATACCTTAACTGAACTTTGAAATTAAAGCAGTGAAATCGAATGATGCTGGCGTTCGGGTTCATTCCGGAAAAAGAAGGGACCATGCTTGGTAATGCAATTGGGACAATGAGCAACAAACGTTCATGCTACGTTGCTGTAATTTTGTGATGCAACAATTTTAAAAGTTTGAAAAGCTGAGGTCTGCCATACAGTTCTAAAACTTTACGTGCTTCCAGTCTTCCTGGTTGGTTGATTGAGGGTTTGAAGCCGTCGATCGAGGAGGTGGCGACAGTCACTCATTGTCGGCCGTCGCTGTTGCAGAAGTTGGATGTTGGCGCGCCTTCTTCTCGACACGGTCACCAGACGAAACGGGCTCTTGATGTGCGCCAGCTAATGCTTCCCGTCCGCGACACCATGTCAGATACTATCATCGCAAGTCGAGCGCGATTACATGCTGCCAAATCCCGAAAGCGCGGCAACTCGCGGGAGCTTCACACAACACACCTGCTCCACTGCACCACCCCAGCCAGACTCCCTCTGCCCGCGCTCAACGCGACAGAGTTAACACTACCAAAGATCCTAAACACTTTGGTTCTCCACACGACCTATCGATGTATTCGTTCGATAGCGTAGTTTTCCCTAGGCCAGACCCAGCGTATAAATACAAATAATATTCACAAAACAATCCAATTATACATCGACATAAATGCATATGTATACAAATAGTAAAACAATTACAATATATAAAGACACAGAAACGTCATATCTTCAGGTAACAAAATAAGGAAAAATCTATAGTACAATAGATGGAAATAGGAGGATATGCATTTCCGGCGTTACAATGCGATTGTGTACACTGTAGCTGATGTCAACCTTAGAAAACAGATTTTAAAACAGTCAGATCCATCATTTCATCACATAGTGCAAATTACAGATCAGTATGATTCACGTACCGTAGCGGCCGATAAATTTGAGCAGCCACCAATTTGTTGGGTTGAGTTGTCCCTTGGTGACAACCAGCCTGGTAGGCAGCAACAGCACACGTGCACCACGCCACGTAAACAGTTCTCTAAACAGGTGGCTACATCCGTGAATGAAATTAAGTCATGCCCTCAGTGCTATTCACGGCACAAACGCCAAGACTGCCTGTTCAGACAAGCTCAGTGTTACGCCTGTGGCAAGAAAAGTCACGCACAATCGTTATGTTTCCGACGGAACAAACATAATAATTCTGCACACTCACAAAAATCTAGTCGTAAGGCCCATGTAATCAATGCACTGTACTAAAAGCCTCCTGCAAGCACTAGCAAAACTAGCAAGCAAACAGTTTCCTCAGTGCTATGCCAACCCCTAAAAAACTTTTTGTTCATATGCATTTTAGTGGAAAACGTGTGAAATTTCAGTTGGACACGGTTGCCTCTGATACAGTGCTGAATCGTAACACATGTAAACTGTTAGGCTCCCCATGCATGTCTAAAACTAGCCCCCACCTGACGGCTTAAAATGGACAAGACATTCCTATTCTCGGAAAATGTATTTTGCCTGCTGTGTATCACTCGCATACGCGAACTGTAGCTTTCACTGTGCTATAATCACACGATTGTGGGAACATATTTGGCCTTTATTCTTTTGATTTATTTGGCTTTAAAATTCAGGACAATTTGTTGTCAGTGTCTGCAATCAAGCTAAAGACAGTGTAGATCGCTTGCTGAAAGAATTCCCTGAATTTTTTTTGAAAGTGTAGACGAGGCTAACAATTTTTTTGCAAATATTACTGTGAAAGACAATGCTCAGCCGAAATTTTGCCGGGACAGACCTGTTCCCATTGCATTACAGGACAAAGTCGCTGCAGAACTTATAGAACCGCCGGAGAGCGGAGCTATCGAACCCATTCAAGCTAGTCAATGGGCAAGTCCACTAGTTTTGCTCCCCAGACCTTCAGGTCGCATTCGCCTCTGTGTTGACTAAGTCTACAGTCAAGACACATATTGTGATCGATATTTATCCATTCCCAAGCCCAGGGGATCTCATGGACAGATTAGGCGCTGGTCGCTACTTTTCCGAAATGCATTTTCGCGGCGCATATCTTCAGATACCAAACCGTTTGTATTGTGAACAGTCATTTGGGCTTGTTAAAATATTTTCGTTTGCTTTTGGCAGTACTTCCGCACACGCCATTTTCCAACGGCATTTGGAACAGCTGACTTCTCAAGTACCAGACTATTCAAACTACACTCCTAGAACTTGAAATAAGAACACCGTGAATTCATTGTCCCAGGAAGGGGAAACTTTATTGACACATTCCTGGGGTCAGATACATCACATGATCACACTGACAGAACCACAGGCACATAGACACAGGCAACAGAGCATGCACAATGTCGGCACTAGTACAGTGTATATCCACCTTTCGCAGTAATGCAGGCTGCTATTCTCCCATGGAGACGATCGTAGAGATGCTGGATGTAGTCCTGTGGAACGGCTTGCCATGCCATTTCCACCTGGCGCCTCAGTTGGACCAGCGTTCGTGCTGGACGTGCAGACCGCGTGAGACGACGCTTCATCCAGTCCCAAACATGCTCAATGGGGGACAGATCCGGAGATCTTGCTGGCCAGGGTAGTTGACTTACACCTTCTAGAGCACGTTGGGTGGCACGGGATACATGCGGACGTGCATTGTCCTGTTGGAACAGCAAGTTCCCTTGCCGGTCTAGGAATGGTAGAACGATGGATTCGACGACGGTTTGGATGTACCGTGCACTATTCAGTGTCCCCTCGACGATCACCAGTGGTGTACGGCCAGTGTAGGAGATCGCTCCCCACACCATGATGCCGTGTGTTGGCCCTGTGTGCCTCGGTCGTATGCAGTCCTGATTGTGGCGCTCACCTGCACGGCGCCAAACACGCATACGACCATCATTGGCACCAAGGCAGAAGCGACTCTCATCGCTGAAGACGACACGTCTCCATTCGTCCCTCCATTCACGCCTGTCACGACACCACTGGAGGCGGGCTGCACGATATTGGGCCGTGAGCGGAAGACGGCCTAACGGTGTGCGGGACCGTAGCCCAGCTTCATGGAGACGGTTGCGAATGGTCCTCGCCGATACCCCAGGAGCAACAGTGTCCCTAATTTGCTGGGAAGTGGCGGTGCGGTCCCCTACGGCACTGCGTAGGATCCTACGGTCTTGGCGTGCATCCGTGCGTCGCTGCGGTCCGGTCCCAGGTCGACGGGCACGTGCACCTTCCGCCGACCACTGGCGACAACATCGATGTACTGTGGAGACCTCACGCCCCACGTGTTGAGCAATTCGGCGGTACGTCCACCCGGCCTCCCGCATGCCCACTGTACGCCCTCGCTCAAAGTCCGTCAACTGCACATACGGTTCGCGTCCACGCTGTCGCGGCATGCTACCAGTGTTAAAGACTGCGATGGAGCTCCGTATGCCACGGCAAACTGGCTGACACTGACGGCGGCGGTGCACAAATGCTGCGCAGCTAGCGCCATTCGACGGCCAACACCGCGGTTCCTGGTGTGTCCGCTGTGCCGTGCGTGTGCTCATTGCTTGTACAGCCCTCTCGCAGTGTCCGGAGCAAGTATGGTGGGTCTGACACACCGGTGTCAATGTGTTCTTTTTTCCATTTCCAGGAGTGTATTTGGCGATATTGCCATTGCAGGTCTTACACCTGAAGAACAAATTGCAAATTTGCGTCCTTTGTTTCCTGTGTTACCTGATGCAGGAATGAAGTGTAGACTGGACATGTGCGACTTTTTTAAAACCTGAGTTGCAGTATCTCGGTCATGTCATAAACAGTCAAGATGTACTTCCTCTTCAGGCACATTTTTTAGCCATACGTGACCTGCCAGTTGAAACGTCCCCTTAGAACAATTTATACAAGACTGTGCTTAACCTGACACACAATAATTTTAGCGCAACGCAATCTGACTATCAAAAATCCCTGCAAAAGAATGGTCCTGAGTAACATTAAACTATACCTTTCAGAAATCACTTACCTCACAAAAATCTTCGTTACTCGAACTACTGCAATACAGCGAGCGCCACTACTGCCAGCTAAATAAAAGATTCAAACTACTGAAGGCACTAACTACTGATAGGGATAGTTAGCAAATGAAATATATTAATAGAGAACAAACAATGTATTTACCTTAATATTCATAATTGACATCCAGTCTTACAGATTATCAAAACTCCGCCATCTCTCTCCCCACATCCACCACTGCTGGCGGCTCACCTCCCACTGGGCAACGCTACGCGCTGTTCACATCCAGCTATAGCTGTTTATGACAACAATGGCAGACAACAATGCAAACTAGCCACAGACTGCACACAGCACAGCCAGTGATTTTCATACAGAGCGCTATGTAACGTTGCCAATAAGAAAACATAAACAGCAAACTTACATAAAGAAAACATAAACAGCCTACTTACATAGCCCCCATGCTCCCCACAAAAAATTTTACAAATTTTTTTGGCCAGTGGCCAATAATGATTTGATAAAAATTTTTTCATAATTACACTAACAAAGATATCCAATGCACACACTTATTGATACAATATTGGTCAAAAGCTAAAATTTTCTCACAGTCCATAAAGACAGTCCTGATCATTCATCATAATAGTAATTACAGTTTTTTTTCACAGTCTCATTAGTAAAAAAATTGCACACAGAAGTAGTGGATTTCCATGCAGTCTTGAAGAAGTAGTAGTGTCCTTCCAACGGAAAGACAGTACTGACTCTTGACATGCTGACAGGTAATGGGCCGCAATGGAGCAAACCCACAGCAGAGTCATTCGAAGTTCTGATGAATATTGGTAGGTAGGTCATCACAGAGCAGACCCACTGTAGTCCTGGTAGATAGTATGGTATTGGTGAGTCATCAAAGGCGTAGACCCACTGCAGTCATTGTAGAAATAATGCTACTGGTGAGTCAGCAAAGGCGTAGACCCACTGCAGTCATTGTAGAAATAATGCTACTGGTGAGTCAGCAAATGCGTAGACCCCCTGTAGTCCTGGTAGAGATGGCCAGCAGCCATCTGTTGTGACTGTGCGGGTGCACAATCACCATCGAAGAGTCTTGCAGAGAAGATAGCAAATCCATATACCCCCACTTGTGCACTCACAAAGTTTGTGGAACTGTCCTTAGAACCAGCAATGCTGTTATCCAGTCCCTTGCTGAATTATTAACCCATATGCAAACACTATCAGTCCCTACTTCTCACATATTGTCCATATACTATGACCAACAGCAATGTGTGCAGTGAAATGAATGCTTTCAAGTTACTTAATTTGATTAACTGGCGTCAATTACAATTATATAACATAAGAATACAATTACAAAGATACAAAATACATCATTAAAAACATAACAATACAGATAACATTTGTAGTAATAGGGGCTTTACAAAAGAATAGAAATAAACATATACATCAGTGTTACAGGAATGATGACATGAGTACATACATAAAAGATCAGAAGAACGTTTGAAACGTCAACTTCACACATGAGCATTAAAACAAAACAGAATAAATAATGTCTAAGCATCTTTACAAAGAAAATAACAGAGTATTAGAAAAATTCTACAACATAGCTCTCATCAGCTAAACACATAAAGACAGGAAAAACACAAATACACAAGGGTACACAAACATATAGCGGAATAATAGAAGGAAAGGACAGGGTTTGTTTTACTGCAGTATTTTGCAAACAAAACTTTCTTTACTTCTCAGAGATCTCCCTTCATTCATCATTATTCCCAAAAAGTCCTATCTATACCTCCTTCCTGTATTCTATTCATATTTCTTTCAAAATAATTATTTCTGATTGTACAATACTCATTGGGGCCCAAATCTTTTTCATATAACTTCGCAATGCATTCTTTACCTATTCTCCATAGTCAGTTTCTTATATAGTCTACCCCCTCTTAAGCTAACTTAAATCTACTGAGCTCAGATGCTAAACTAAGGGACGAGGCAATGCAGCATCACATAACAAATTAACACAAACAGCAATGCAAAAAAAATGGAAAATCGCAAAGCAAGCTACAGTAAATCTAAATTACCAAGCAATGCAACATTACAACTAATATGAGCCAATGTGCAGCAACAATAAATATAAGTCAGTAGTAAAACTAGCTTAACAGAGTAATACAAAGTCAAATTCAATAACACTATGCCTGGCAAACAGCAGCAACTTATACCTAAACATGACATAGCTCAAGCAGAAAAAATATTACACTAAAAACATCAATGCAGACAAGGGAAATGCATATTCACATCTTAATGTCTATGTAATTAAAGTGGTGCACCACAACAACTTATTGTAAAAAAAATATTACCATGTACTTGAAAAGAAAATTATGTGTTACTGTTACTAGTTCCTTCTTATTGTTCTTTCCTTTCCAAGTGCTCCTTTTTTAAAGAATGTGGATCATAAAATAATTATTTAATAGATCTGTTGACAGAAAGTGTTCACATTAGCAAATGCATTTCATTTTATAAAAGCAATGCTGCAACACAGCTGGAAACCAGACATCAAATGAAATAAGCAACTACGAAAAGCAAAGCATAAAAATATCATTCAATAGTTATGTGGCATTTTGTAAGTCAGTAGCACTCAACTCTTGGAGAAAGACACTTGTCATAATCAGGTGTGCAGATGTACGAATATTTCCCATCAATTCATAAGCATTTCAGTAATTAGCACAAAGTGCGAGTAATCATATGTTTTCAAGTAACGAGCGTGTCGCATTAGCGATGAAAGGCACACCCTAATGGCTTGTTCTCCAGGTGTCTGACACAGCCGTGTGCCGACGACGCACGTGCAGGTGGTCACTTAACTTTCTTACGGAAATATTTACGACAGCAGTTTCCGCTACAGTGACAGTCTCATATAAAAATATTTAACAGGTCAAGAATGTGCGTTGCAAATGTGTAGAAACAAAATCCTATGAATATAACAGTGTCCAAAAAAGTTTCGCCGGCATTGTGATACATTCACGCATCTACACACACATTTCATAATTCTTAAAGTACGATTCTTGGTTTCCAACATCCTTTTTCACAAGTCAAGAGTCCCTGAACACTACTCATTATTCCTTACCTTATTCGTCAATACTTCTTCAATATTTCATCATAACATACGTGGCATAATCAAATAACTCATATAGCATTAGCTTATTGATCATAAACATACATCAGCAGCATAATACACATCGTCGTCGTAATAATAACATCATAACACCTCAGTCAAATCTCAAAAACGTCATAGCTTTCTGCAATTGTTTCAAAACCTAAAGAAAATTCTCTGCTCATGTCAAAAGTGTCATCTGCCTCAAACGTACTTTAAAATCATGCTCCTTTACCAAATACATCATTCAAAGCTCTCATAGTATCACAATGGTACCAAAAAAATATGAACAGTTCACACAGTACAGACAAAATACAATTTCGTAAGTGTGAAGTTATCCAACGGTGTAATTGCGTAAACATGTGTCACTGACGTAGAAAAAAAATGTTTGTTTCTCTGTTAAATGATCAGATAGCTGTGTAATTTATGTGTTAGAGAAATATGGTACCGATGTGTAAAGTTGTATAAGCAAATACCATATTAGCTAGGGCTCCTTGTGCTTGCCAAACACATGGTACACAAAGTAGGCGTGTACCCCCCTGAGGTTTATTGTAATTATACCCTCAGGTGTTACAGATTACAGCAATGGAATGAAATGTATCACGAAAAACTTTCTTTGTAATTCAAAAATTTTTAAAAATAAATGTTTTAGGTACAAAATTAATCACTCAAATACGTGTCCTGTAGCGCTAAATATGCGTCTTGCTGTAAAATAATCTCTGGGAAGTGTCGTAGTTATTGTCCTCCGAAAGCTAAGTTCTGCAAAAGTCAATGTACTTACCTCATGATACACAAAAGTGAAATGCTTTGCGTATAGATAACTTAGTTATTACGCTTATTGCCGTGATGAGGAAAGTACTGTGCTGTAACGTATTGTTGTCCTACGGAAAAGGCTGTCTCCTTGTAACAATAGCACAAAAGTCACCACTAAAACATGTCTCACTTTATAGAAGAGTTCAGAAAAAACTGTGCAGATATAAAACAGATACACCACAAAAGCAACATTGTAAATTGTCATGCATTAGCAGCATCGTGATAAAATCGTGTAGCTGTCACATAAACTAACCACTGTGTCATCTGGCATTTCACAGAAAGCACCTCAAATCCAGAATCCACTCTCAAGCAAACCAAAATGTTGCATGAAAATTTCATTAGCAGTGCTGGTATATGTTCTAAGTATGTAAGCCGTATATTCGTTACGTAATCGTGCAACTAACAAGCAAGAATGTACACACACAATAACACTGTGTCGTCTGTTCGCAATAAGAATGCATTCGTAATTTCTGTTTAAATAAGTTCTCTTGGTTCTTGACTGGATATTTAACTTCAAACATTGTTGCATGTTAACAGTTTCTCAGTGTGACAAATTGTACAAGTAGCGTGAAGTGAAAATTGCAAAGACTAAGTTAAAAAGCAGATTATCTGTCAATAAATGGTTTTACATGAGAAATGTGGTGTAAACCTTTACTCTTCCTAGTACGCAGAGTTTCAACTTCAACGCAATTATCATGCGGTATTCGTCCGTAAAGAATACGGGAATTTTGCTCAAGGTTAGCGTCAATGTTATTTTTCCCTGAGCCAGCCGGCGCACGCGGGTGCCTGCGGTGCGAGTCATTGTCTGTTTCTTTGTTGGCGCGCGCCGTTACTGGGATTAGGAGGCCTAACTTCCACAAATTCGCCTTGCCCAGAGGGCCCAGCTCTGTTTAAAGCTCGCCAGTTCTGATGGAATTCAGGTCTGTCGTTATGTCGGTAGTTGACATAGTTTCTTGTTTGTCGGTTACGTGGTGGAGAATTTCTCCCTGAATCGTAACTGCACGCTGGACCGTTGCGTCTAAAGTTATTCTGTCTCCCTTGATAATAATTGTTTTGGTTCCCATATTGT
The DNA here is from genome assembly GCF_023864275.1 of Schistocerca cancellata. Classification (NCBI taxonomy): domain Eukaryota; kingdom Metazoa; phylum Arthropoda; class Insecta; order Orthoptera; family Acrididae; genus Schistocerca; species Schistocerca cancellata. Next base: position 488,109,180 of record NC_064628.1, read on the forward strand.
CTGTTTCTCTGATTGTCTCTGTGATAGTCATTACTGCGGAGAGGTGATCTTTCCCTGTAATTATTACTACTCTGCCAACGGTTGTCATACGGGTGGTGTCTATTTTGGTCACGATTTGTGTGGTGAGAATAGCCTTGTCGCGTCCAGTTATCGTTTCTGTCGTCACGGAATTGTGACGGATGTGACCTGTAGTGATTGTTTTCCTGTTTTCGCATCCCACGACTGTCTGTGTCAATTTCTAATTCTTGTAACAGTCCCTGAAAAGCTTCAATGTCGTCTTTGCAACGTCCTGCTAAAATAATATGTCTCAAATATTTGGGCAGTTTGATTAAGCAAATGCGGATGAGTTCTGAGGGGCTGTATGGGTTTGACAGGTATTGATTCTTGTGCAACATGTCTTCAAAATATTTCACAAGACTGGAAAATTCAGATTGTTCAAAGTGTTTCCTCATCATGATGCTATGTTTTACACGGTCTTGTGTGGCTTGAGCCCAATATGCTGAGAGGAAGGCATGGTAAAATTCTCTTTCACTGTGGCAATCGTGAATGACCGATCGCATTCTTACAGCTGGTTCATTCTCTAAGTAGCCACACATAAATTCTAACCTGTGCTCCAATGACCAGTTGGGAGGGAAACAATGAGAGAATTGATGGAGCCATGCTTGTGGATGAATGTCGTTGCCAGAATTCTTAAATGTTTTGAATTTACGTGTAGTAATGAACAGCTTATAGTCAAATTCATCATGTCGGCGGGTCACATATTGGGCATTGTTACGTCGTGTCGGCGGTTCCATCTCAAAATTCGGTGCACCTTGCCAATTCCTTTCATAATTACCGAAATGCCCTGTGTTATTATATTGTGGCTTTTCCGTATTTCTATGTCCCTCTTCCAGTACTGGGGCGCGAGTGTCCTCTGAAATACGTAATTCTTGTATTACCTGTGTCAGCTGTTCTTGTACTTCCCGGATTTCTCTTTTGTGTTGCGTATTAATTTGATTCAGATTTTGTTTCAGTTTCCTAATTTGTTCGCACTCTTCTGTGTCATTAAAGACTACCGGTTTTGTGTCATTCAGATTATCATCTACCTTCGTAGATAAGTTAGTGACCTGATCCGAAAGTTCGGCTACTTTCTCTGATAATGAACTAATTTCCTCCATGTGTCTTTCTGAACCAATTTTCAGAGTATCTACTGTGTCCTTTAAGTTTTCCTGAGTTTTTGCAAGTTGTGTAACCGAATCGGTAGATGCAACTGAGTCCATTTTAGCTTGCAAGGTCTCATGATTTTCATGAACAATAGTTTGCAGTTCTTTTATGGCTGCTTCGTGATTCTGTAATGCATTTTCATGACGTGAAAAAATAGGTTGGAAATGCTCACAAATTTGTGTTTTTACGTCATTACACACTTTCTGACATTTCGATTCAATGTTATGTAACTCAGCAGTTAAATCTTCACGTGTTTGTTCGAGAGTTTGTTCCAATGAATCTAACTTTTGAAGCTTTTGCTGTGTTTGTCTCTGATTTTGTTCCATTATGTGTAACTGTTGCTGTGTTTGTCTCTGGTGTTGTTCCATTGTGTCTAACTTTTGAAGATTTTGTTCCATTGTGTCTAACTTTAGAAGATTCTGTTCCATGGTGTCTAACGTTTGAAGATTTTGTCCCATTTGTCTCTGATTTTGTTCCATTTGTTGCATTAATTGCAATAATAATGTATTAGTGTCTGGAATCTGTTTCTCTATGCTTTTTGGCAGTGCATTTTCACCGGCAACATTCACATTTTGACAAGCAGAAAATGTGTCTTGACTCATTTGAGAAAACGGTGAGGACGCAAAACCTGAATCTACAGTATTTGCAAAATTGTGTCCTATCATTTCGGATTCCTGAGGCGAGCTGTCGCCGACCGATCGATCGATAATGCTTCCCTGTTCACTACCTGTTTGACTGTCTACACCATTGTTTGACGCCCGCTCCATTTCCCTATGCACAGTTACCAAATTACTACTTTGAATGTTAGTTAATTCATTACATGGTGGGGCCAACACACTGCATTCGTCTTCACTGTCATTTCTTAGTTTACTTTGGAGCCGAGTGTTACGTTTTTCACACGCCATTATTGTCACAATATTTCACACGATAACACAGAAAAGCACAATTTGAATAGCAAAAATAAGAGAACACATTAACATAGCACTGAAAATAATATCTAGTTAATTGCAAGCGTAGCTGCGAAATACTTGGTGCAAATCTACATGCATGCCACAACTGTTTTACAGTACAACAATGAAAGACTGCAACTACAAAGGAGATTCTCTCTACAATTACGCGCTAGCAATAAACAAAAGCTACACTAAATACACAAACTACAAGAAAAAATCAGAAGATTCCAGTGAGGTATCCTAGGCTAAGGGTCGACATATGAAACGTCCCCTTAGAACAATTTATACAAGACTGTGCTTAACCTGACACACAATAATTTTAGCGCAACGCAATCTGACTATCAAAAATCCCTGCAAAAGAATGGCCCTGAGTAACATTAAACTATACCTTTCAGAAATCACTTACCTCACAAAAATCTTCGTTACTCGAACTACTGCAATACAGCGAGCGCCACTACTGCCAGCTAAATAAAAGATTCAAACTACTGAAGGCACTAACTACTGATAGGGATAGTTAGCAAATGAAATATATTAATAGAGAACAAACAATGTATTTACCTTAATATTCATAATTGACATCCAGTCTTACAGATTATCAAAACTCCGCCATCTCTCTCCCCACATCCACCACTGCTGGCGGCTCACCTCCCACTGCGCAACGCTACGCGCTGTTCACATCCAGCTATAGCAGTTCATGACAACAATGGCAGACAACAATGCAAACTAGCCACAGACTGCACACAGCACAGCCAGTGATTTTCATACAGAGCGCTACGTAACGTTGCCAATAAGAAAACATAAACAGCAAACTTACATAAAGAAAACATAAACAGCCTACTTACACAGTTCCTCGCAGTATCGCTTGCGTCGCAAGAACCTCTTCTTTGTCTGGACAGATGAGTGCCAAGAAGCTTTCAAAAAACTTAAAGATGCATTGCTCAGTGATCGATGCTTGGTTCACTTTGATCCTGACAAACCAGTTGTGTTCGAATTTGACGCTTCCTATTACGAAATCGGTGCAGTGCTTTCGCACAGATTTGATGATAAAGACAGGCCTATTGCTTTCGCATCAAAAATGTTGTCCAAAGCCCAGTGCAACTATTGAAAAATAAAAGAAGCATTTGCTATTTTGTATGGGGGCACCAAATTCCACCACTATTTGTAAAGCAGAAAACTCTACTTAGTAATGGATCACAAACCATTTGCAGTTTTTGTTTCATCCGATGAAGCCAGTTGCTGTACGAATTGGCCAAAAATTGCAAAGATGGGTTTTCTTTTTTTCTCAATACCGGGAAGAGACTGTGTATCGTCCGACGCTCAACATGGTAAAGCAGAAGCACTTTCACATCCTCCGATTGGCCGTAATACAGAGTTAGACGTTTCTGCTGCATCTTGTTGTCACATCGATGCTCAGGATTCTGAATTGCTTCCATCCTTTCCTCTGAACTATAGGAAAATTGCACAGGCAACGGAAGCTGTTTCAGATTTGAACATTTTGCTAAAATACATTCATACATTTTGGCCTCTTTCATTGTATAATATTAAGAACTCTGTAGTGCGCCTATACTCTGCACGTCGGCGTAGCCTCTCTATACAGCAAGGTGTGACTCTTGTTCAAAATGACAGTGGACTGTCACGTGTGTTGATCCCAAAAACTTGGCAGGGTATGGACGCCCAAATAGAACAGATGACGTCACAGTGCCACGATTGTGCGGAAAATCGGTCTGTTCTGCCACATAAATTCTCTGCTTGGCCTAAGTCGCAATCACCATGGCATCGTGTGCACATAGACTATGCGGGACCTTTTTGGAACACTCGTTGGTTGAGTGAGGTAGACTGTTATAGCAAGTTTCCTTTTGTTGTGCTAATGAACTCGACAACTTCACGTAGCACAGTTCAGGCATTGTCCTCTATTTTTTTGCCTCGAAGGTTTGCCTGAAGTTATAGTGTCGGACAACGGCCCTCAGTTCAGGTCACATGAATTTGAAACATTCTGTGAACGCAATGGCATACAGCATCTAACTAGTGTACCGTTCCGTCCATAGTCATATCCTGAAGCGGAACGTTTTATCAGAACCTTCAAGCAGCAGATGGCCACACTTCACACCGCACACACCGGGGATCAATTATTGCAACTGTTTCTCTTCTCCTATCGTTCTCATCCACGAGATGTACCATCGCCGGCGGAACTTTTTCACGGCCGACGCCCTCGGACGCTGCTTCACCTGCTCCCTCCTCTCAGCATCCCGCGCCGAAGGAAGGTCACAAGTATCGCTTCGTTCCGCATGATATTGTGTTTTTTTCAGGGTTTTTAGCAGGATCAGACGGTGGGCGTGAGGTGATATCCTTCGTCGACTTGGCGCAGACATGTATCTCATTTCAGACCTAGACAGATTGCAGTGCCGACATCAGAGTAAAATTCGCCACTGTCACGTGCACGGTGATCCTTCTGTTTCTCTTCCATCAGATTCAAGGATCCAGAGGACAGCGCGGCCACAGCAGCCGCCAGAGGGTGTCATCACGACACCGCGGGACCATCTCCGTCTCCTCTCGTCCTACCAGTGGAGCTGGACCCGCCCACGGCGCAGCGGGCGACGCCTGCTACTGCTTGGTATGGGCCTCAGGATGTGGACGCATACCCTTCTGGGCGTTCTACCAGAGCGAAGGCCGGATGGCAGGGTACGACCGAAAGTCTGACGTCCCCTGCAGACACAGCTTCCGGTCCATCAGTGTGTCCACGTTCCGGCCTCCCCCCCCCCCCCCCCCCGTTGTCGTGCTCCATATACGATGACCGTCCATCGCTTTGGGGGAGGGGGGGCAGGAATGTTATGGTGTTAAGTCAGCACCGGCACGCCAGTCGGGAACGACAGGGGAGAGAAGGCTATGAGAAGAAGTCAGCCAATCGCATACTGACGGACCTCCCTGCAGGACGACAAGGCAACAGCAGCAGGCCCTACGTGAGGAGGACATAAACGCTGGGTCCTACTGGCGGAGCCCACTTCGACAGCAGAGTCAACATTAGCCACTTCGTTAGGATCTCTACGTATCGTAGACTTGTGTTTGTCTATTCTGAAGAAGACGGATTATTTTGTATGTCGCTCTTTGCTTGCGAGACATCTATCAAAGTATTGGAATTGTAATAAATAAAACTCATTAATACGAGTTGTTTGATTCTTTGTCGAGCGAACCAAATGTGCAGCATCCCTAGACACAATACAACAAGACATAGTCTCTGACGTCGACCAGTAGAGTGGTACCATGGAGGTATACAAGCGCTCTCAGTAAGGTGGAGTAAGGTTTTCGCATTGAACGGAGATTTTGTTGGAAAATGTTTTTCAGCCAAAGAAATGTGGAATAAATTCGTGTATTGGAATCTTGAATAGAACCAACATTGTTTTCAGATGAAAAAAAAGTGCAGAATTACTTACTGAACGTCCTTGGAATGTCCTCAATAGAATTTAGGCTGCAGACTATGCTAAGCTATACGTCATGACAATGATTCGTAAAATATGTTATTATAAAAATAAATTAAAAGATAAGTACAGCACGTAAGCAATACCACGGTGAACTTTAGACCTGTTCTAAAAAGTTTGCTTTAACTATCTTTAAACTTTATTTATAATGTAACGCAAATTACCTTCCTGGCAGCCCTTGTAGACCTGATTATATCCACCATGAGTTTCAATATGTACACAAGAGCTGTGGAGCGTGGAAAGACAACGTACGTTCATATGTCCAGGACGACAGCTTTGAAATCAATTGTTAACCAGAAACCTTTGTACGGAGACAATGTTGAAGAGTCCTTCTGGTTTCTTCCTAATTTTCTGTTTGATCCCCATTGTAGTTAACTCTTTTGTCGAGATCAACAACAACCATTCTTACAGTGAAATAACGGTACGCATTTGAAGAATAATTTTCTGTATCTTACGATTCATTGTCCAAAGTTGCACTGCTTGCAACGACATTGCGATTCCTTTTTCGTTGCATCATTGACAACTAATGTCAAAGTGTAAGAAGACAGCAGACGTAACATACACTCTGCCGTTGTATTTGCACACCTGGAAAAACAGCAAAATAGACACAAAAATCTACATACTTTCGAGAGGTACCGGGTAGTTGTAATATAAACTGCTTGTATTCCGAGTGTTGCCGTGCGGTCTGTGTACATCGAGACATCGCAGAATGCTGAAACATTGTGGGTCTGTTCATTAATCAGTGCACTTGTCGAGTATGCTGAAATCAGTAACAGTTCCACTTTCTGATTAACTTCTCATGGTTGGGATTCACAGTCATATAATATTTCTTAAAAGGCATCATAGTCGCTGTTGACTGTATGAAATATTTATTATTACGATTGCAACTTTGGCCTTAGGGTCATTTTCAAGTAACACTGCAAAAGTTGCATTCTGTCAGAATATAAGACTATCTGACATGAGTTTATGTCGTCGTCAAACTGTAGCGTTTTGACTGCGAGAGTCCCACAAGATCCGATGAGTACGACACTTATTAGATCGTAAAATGTTGTTAAATATGTGCTGTCTTATCAATGTTACCATCGTTCTAATAATCTATCACAAATAAAAGCTCAGGTGCACTGACGACATGTGGAGCTTGCAGTTTTCTGCCGCCAGGTGAAAACATGGCGCCGTAAGTAAGGATGCAGGAAAAGTGGAGGAATGATCAAGCCATGATAACGGGGGATCTGGAACTTATGATCAGAAGTTACAACATGTGGTCATTATGGTCTCCTGATTTAGCAACATGCTGCATTCATAACACGGCATGATCGATATTTGCCCACCACATAATCGACGTAATCAGAGCAATATGTCGTCATAAGCTATTCTTAAGATCAGGAAGCACCCTTGATACACAAAATCTTTCAGTCATTCCCAGAACTGGGTCACTTGGATTTGCACCAGAGGATCTGGAAGGCCACACATTTTGAAATAGCCTAGAGATGGTGCGGCCGTTACCGAAGGTTTCTCAAAGCAAATCTTTCTCCTGGCACTTGAAATTTGGTGTCACCCCATCTTGCATGAAAATAGTAGTGTGGGGACAGACGCGTTCTTGCAAAGCTGCAATCACGTGTTGCACAAGGAGGTCTTTATAATGTGCAGGCCTGCGAGGTGCCATTTCCTCAGAGAAAAACGGATCGAGAGAGGAGCTTGTGGAACCGCACCACACAGTCGCATAAGCTGAGAGCAGTGGATGTTCCTGTACTACATGCGGTGGAGTAGAACTCCATATGCAACAGTTGTGTGCATTCATGGCGCTGGGGATCGTACAATATGCCTCATCCGTCCAAAGAACATTCCCAAACCGCATGTCATCCATTTCTGAACGTGCCAATAAAATCGAGGGGAAGGTGATGGGGCTGCAACCTATCTTGGTGCTGCATCTGATTCACAATGTGAAACTTGTAGGGATGCCAGTGTAAAATGCGCCGTAAAATCTTTTGAACTGTTGATGAGGGGAGAGACAGTTACCGTGACACAGCTCGATCACTGGCTCCAGAATTTGAGGCATGTGATGTGAGGCCAACTACAGCTACAGTAACTTATTTAACAACGGCCATGGGAACGGTCCGCCCCCCCCCCCGCCCCCTTCCTGCTGCACCACCTCATTCACCTGTATCTTCAAATTTCTTCATCACATTCGTTAGCATTTGTTTCTGTCAGCGATATTCCTGTTAAGCACAACTGCTATTGCTGCCGCTCAGTTAAAACAGCTCTACCAGCAGTGCATGGTCTTTCTTCGCAGTAGCCATTGAGTCTGATACGGAAAACTTTAACCTTATTAATGCTGAACACCAACAGTCACTTCACGAAGGAAATCAACACGCGTCGCCGAGCCACAATCAGCTTACTGACGCCTAAACAGGAAACATTTCACATTCTGGATGCTTATAGCGCCATATTTTCACCTGGTGGCAAAAAGTGGAATTATTATTCTTTTCTGTTTCAACGTCCTGCGATGAACACAACCCGCCCTGCAGCATTTGGTACTCGCTCAAGTTAACTACAACCACTGGTATGTTTTACGGAACTATTGCTCAAAGCAGTTTAAATAGAAACTTCTAATGGCTTCCTTTCACACATTTTAGTGGCCTCCAATCAATCCCTTCTTCACTTTCATCGACCTCCTACTTCACTCTTGAGCTGTGGTAAAAATTGCTGTTTTGAAGAGCGCGCCGCAGCACGTAGCGTGAAGAAGTCGCCCTGCGTTTCTGGCAGTGGCGTCGCTGTGGCAATCGCAGCTTTGGTGGGGAAGGGGAAAGGTAGCCTGCATGTAAGGGGCGCTATGAGATCGCTAGGCGGCTGGTCAGTCAGTTGGTTAGCCGGGTCAGTGTGGGGCCCTCAGTGTCTGTCTGTTGTCTGGAGTGCTAGTATGTGTTAGACCGCCAGTCTGCTCGAGTTTGTTTACGCAATGGTCATTGGCGGTTGGATCGCGCACTGAGACACAAGATGACTTGTCCGTCTTGAGCGTCGGCCCACGTGAGGTCGCCACGTCAGTCTAGTGGGCCGCGCCGTATATAGAGGGGTAGTGGCTTCGCAGCCGACACGAGAGCAACAGGAGTCAACCCACAACATCGGTCTGGCCGGTGCGAGCTGCGACGCCGTGAAACGGGAGATCGGCGCGCCTTCCACTGTCCGTTGAAGCGGCTGGCAGCGGACGGTTCGGGAGAGCGTTTTGGGGGTGCTGCGCCAGGTCTTCGCCAGACATCGCAGTGTATTGGAAGTTAAGTGATTCGTGATATGTTGTTTCATTTACTTGTTAAATTCTACTTGTTTTCTTGGTCTGTCTCTCGTCCCGAGCTTGCTCGTCTGTGTCTCGTCCGCATTTGTTAGGCAGTTAGTGTCTGTGTATCTGTCTGGTTCTGAGCACTATGGGACTTAACATCTTAGGTCATCAGTCCCCTAGAACTTACAACTACTTAAACCTAACTAACCTAAGGACATCACACACATCCATGTCCGAGGCAGGATTCGAACCTGCGACCGTAGCAGTCCCGCGGTTCCGGACTGCAGCGCCTAGAACCGCACGGCCACCGCGGCCGGCTGTGTGTCTGTCTGTCGGTCTGCCACACGTTAATAGCTGCCTCTGTCATGTTTGTCGGATTCGGTGTTAACGAATTTATTGCTTGAAGTGTAACGGCCTAATTCCTGAAATATGTTTTTATCTTGCCTATCATCTTGAGAGGCGGTATATGTGTACGGTAGAGCATGTTTGGCCAACCTAGTGTAATTTTATGATGACTGGGTGTTGTGTGATGTCCTTAGGTTAGTTAGGTTTAAGTAGTTCTAAGTTCTAGGGGACTGATGACCATAGACGTTAAGTCCCATAGTGCTCCATTTGAACCATTTTATAATTTTATGTAAGACTGCATGTCATGGGCTTTTATTTAAATGGTCATTTTAGTATATAAAGTTGCCACCCTTCCACCGTAAGAGTTTTTTTTTTAAACAAGTCGCACCCTCGGTGGCAAGTTAATCTTTTAATGTTAGTGTTTTTTACCATTTACATCCCTCCTACGAGGTGCATAGTTTATGTGTTTGTGTGAGTTGTTAAAATTTTTAGTTTAAAGTAATCTGGTGCGTTACAGATTTGCACCAGTGTAGTCTTCTGGAGGTTGTTGTGAGCGGTCGTGACTGCGGCCGTGTCAAAAGGGAGCGACAAGGTTCTCAGCCCGAAAGCTCATACAGTCAAAAAAATTTGTTCTTTCTGCCTCTGAATAAATTGTAACTTGATATTTAGAGGGTGCTTTCTGATTACAATTTTAAATCTGTTTCTAAAAAAAAAGGCTTTTAGGAATATAATTTCCATTTGGTGAAAGAAATTTGATTCGTTTTCATCAGTTACCCACTGGCAACTACTTCCACGCTCACATTTTTTGTCATAAGTCTACTGACTGGTTTAATGCGGCCCGCCATCTACTGACTGGTTTAATGCGGCCCGCCACGAATTCCTTCCCTGTGCTAACCTCTTCATCTCAGAGTAGAACTGGCAACCTACGTCCTCAATTATTTGCTTGACATATTCCAATCTCTGTCTTTCTCTACAGTTTTTTCCCTCTACAGCTCCCTCTAGTACCATGGAAGTCATTCCCTCATGTCTTAGCAGATGTCCTTTCATCCTGTCCCTTCTCCTTATCAGTGTTTTCCACATATTCCTTTCCTCTCCGATTCTGCGTAGAACCTCCTCATTCCTTACCTTATCAGTCCACCTAATTTTCAACATTCGTCTATAGCACCACATCTCAAATGCTTCGATTCTCTTCTGTTCCGGTTTTCCCACAGTCCATGTTCCACTACCTGCTGTACTCCAGACATACATCCTCAGAAATTTCTTCCTCAAATTAAGGCCGGTATTTGATATTAGTGGACTTCTCTTGGCCAGAAATGCCTTTTTTGCCATAGCGAGTCTGCTTTTGATGTCCTCCTTGCTCCGTCCGTCATTGGTTATTTTACTGCCTAGGTAGCAGAATTCCTTAACTTCATTGACTTCGTGAACATCAATCCTGATGTTAAGTTTCTCGCTGTTCTCATTTCTACTACTTCTCATTACCTTCGTCTTTCTCCGATTTACCCTCAGACCATACTGTCTCGCTGTTCTCATTTCTACTACTTCTCATTACCTTCGTCTTTCTCCGATTTACCCTCAGACCATACTGTAAACTCATTAGACTGTTCATTAGGTTCAGTAGATCATTTAATTCTTCTTCACTTTCACTCAGGATAGCAATGTCATCAGCGAATCGTATCATTGATATCCTTTCACCTTGTATTTTAATTCCACTCCTGAACCTTTCTTTTATTTCCATCATTGCTTCCTCGATGTACAGATTGAGGAGTAGGGGCGAAAGGTTACAGCCTTGTCTTACACCCTTCTTAACACGAGCACTTCGTTCTTGATCGTTCACTCTTATTATTCCGTCTTGGTTGTTGTACATAATGTATATGACCCGTCTCTCCCTATAGCTTACCCCTACTTTTTTCAGAATCTCGAAGAGCTTGCACCATTTTATATTGTCGAACGCTTTTTCCAGGTCGACAAATCCTATGAAAGTGTCTTGATTTTTCTTTAGCCTTGCTTCCATTATTAGCCGTAACGTCAGAATTGCCTCTCTCGTCCCTTTACTTTTCCTAAAGCCAAACTGATCGTTACATAGCGCATTCTCAATTTTCTTTTCCATTCTTCTGCATATTATTCTTGTAAGCAGCTTCGATGCATGAGCTGTTAAGCTGATTATGCGATAATTATCGCACTTGTCAGCCCTTGCCGTCTTCGGAATTGTGTGGATGATGCATTTCCGAAAGCCAGATGGTATATCGCCAAACTCATATATTCTACACACCAACGTGAATAGTCGTTTTGTTGCCACTTCCCCCAATGATTTTAGAAATTTTGATGGAATGTTATCTATCCCGTCTGCCTTATTTGGCCGTAAGTCCTCCAAAGCTCTTTTAAATTCCGATTCTAATACTGGATCCCCTATCTCTTCTAAATCGACTCCTGTTTCTTCTTCTATCACATCAGACAAATCTTCACCCTCATTGAGGCTTTTAATGTATTCTTTCCACCTATGTGCTCTCTCCTCTGCATTTAACAGTGGAATTCCCGTTGCACTCTTAATGTTACCACCGTTGCTTTTAATGTCACCAAAGGTTGCATTGACTTTCCTGTATGCTGAGTCTGTCCTTCCGACAATCACATCTGTTTCGATGTCTTCACATTTTTCCTGCAGCCATTTCGTCTTAGCTTCCCTGCACTTCCTATTTATTTCATTCCTCAGCGACTTGTATTTCTGTATTCCTGATTTTCCCGGAACATTTTTGTACTTCCTCCTTTCATCAATCAACTGAAGTATTTCTTCTGTTACCCATGGTTTCTTCGCAGCTACCTTCTTTGTACCTATGTTTTCCTTCCCAACTTCTGTGATGGCCCTTTTTAGAGATGTCCATTCCTCTTCAGCTGTACTGCCTACTGCGCTATTCCTTATTGCTGTATCTATAGCGTTAGAGAACTTCAAACGTATCTCGTCATTCCTTAGTACTTCCGTATCCCACTTCTTTGCGTATTGATTCTTCCTGACTTATGTCTTAAACTTCAGCCTACTCTTCATCACTACTATATTGTGATCTGAGTCTATATATGCTCCTGGGTACGCCTTACAATCCAGTATCTGATTTCGGAATCTCTGTCTGACCATGATGTAATCGAATTGAAATCTTCCTGTCTCTTCCGGCCTTTTCGAAGTATACCTCCTCATCTTGTGATTCTTGAACAGGGTATTCGCTATTACAAGCTGAAACTTGTTACAGAACCCAATTAGTCTTTCTCGTCTTTCATTCCTTGTCCCAAGCCCATATTCTCCTTTAACCTTTTCTTCTACTCCTTCCCCTACAACTGCATTCCAGTCGCCCATGACTGTTAGATTTTCGTCCGCCTTGACATACTGCCTTACCCTTTCAATATCTTCATACACTTTCTCTATCTGTTCATCTTCAGCTTGCGACGTCGACATGTATACCTGAACTATCGTTGTCGGTGTTGGTCTGTTGTCGATTCTGATTAGAACAACCCGGTCACTGAACTGTTCACAGTAACACACCCTCTGCCCTACCTTCCTATTCATAACGAATCCTACACCCGTTAAACTATTTTCTGCTGCTGTTGATATTACCCGATACTCATCTGACCAGAAATCCTTGTCTTCCTTCCACTTCACTTCACTGACCCCTACTATATCTAGATTGAGCCTTTGCATTTCCCTTTTCAGATTTTCTAGTTTCCCTACTACGTTCAAGCTTCTGACATTCCACGCCCCGACTCGTAGAACGTTATCCTTTCGTAGATTATTCAATCTTTTTCTCATGGTAACCTCCCCCTTAGCAGTCCCCTCCCGGAGATCCGATTGGGGGAGTATTCCGGAATCTTTTGACAATGGAGAGATCATCATGACACTTCTTCAGTTACACGCCACATGTCCTGTGGATACACGTTACATAGTGTGATTAAATGTGTTAATGTTCCTGATGAATCGCTAGTAAATAAAGTAAATTCTTAAGAAAAGGTTTTGACAGTAAATTAACGGTTCAACTCTTTCTCTCTCCCCCTTTCCTTATGTACTTTCTCATTTTTTCCGCCTGTCATAAGACTGCACGCACTCGGAAACGCCTCCCTTGGTACGCGGTCCAGCTGCCACACCCTGCTTACGTCACTGTACAGCACGTTGTTCAGCAGATGATGGCAGCAGGAGGGATGAAGCCGTCGAGGACCTCCCGTGCTGACGGTGGCGGCGCGAGCAGCGGGAAGCTGCCGGGGTTAAGCGCCACGGCCAGGCGGCAGCCGGCTTTACATAATTAACGAGCCAGGCGGTGCTGATATTAACGGGAGCGTGGCGCCATTGTGGCCGGCCCGCCGTCTTATCCCGGGCCGGGGCGGCACGGCGGCCTAATTCCCAGCGGCTGCCGCCTGCCGCCTGCCGCCGCTATCGCGCGCGCCGCGGAACACAATACGGAGGCAGCTCCCGCTCTATCTGGCCGCCGGCTCATTAGCGCCCGTTGCCTGTTCTCGAACAAGCTGGTAGGCGCCTCTGCAGACACCACTCACGACAGGCCTGTCTGCTGCCGAAGGTGCTGGCTTGCTGGGATTAAATTAACGTAGACTAACAGAGAAAAATCACAACCCAATGAAGGAGTTGCGGGACGTTCACAAAAGTTGGTAGCGTGATTCTACATATGAAAGAGGTTTTATAGGCAAATTTCGCGCAAGTCGCATAGAAATGGCACTAGCAGTGTCACTCTGAGGATGCAAATCAAGTTTGCTTGAAATACACGCCGTAGCGGTCGTGAACGTTACTTACGTTTGAGGCTGGGCGTGCTGCGTTTGTCTTCAAGGCGACAAAAGACGCCATTATCAACTCCTTCCTGAGTCAAACGAGGTCGTGTAATAGGGTTACGAGAAGCTGAATGTGCCTTCCGCGATACTGCAGAAAGACTTGGAAGAAATTGTACATGGTTTCTGGCAGTGGTGGTCTCGAGAATGTACGGCCGCAAGATGACAGGGCTCTGGACGGCCATGTGCACTGAGCAGAGGAAAGACCATCCTCGTGTTCGACGTATGACTCTCGCGCATCGTACTGCATCTACAGTAGCACTTGGCAAAGCCGGTTATTTTGACAGCACCGAAATAGACCCCCTGCTGCGTGCATTCCACTTGTAACACTACGATCAATATTGTTAATAACTTGTACTGATTAATTCTGCATAATGTCAAGTGGATGTTTTTTATTATATGATGTCTTTGATCAGCTGTAAAGAAGTGGAAAGGTAGTGTGACATGTTTATTCTTTGCAAGTTAAGTTCTTTGTATTATTTGGAGGGAAATGGTATTTAATTATGTACATCTGTGTTGACTTCTTAATATCTTTAATAATGAGATTTCTTAAAATATGTTTGCTGACAACTATGCAATAAATGGTTCATACTTAGGGTCTTTGTATTGTGTAAAGAGAAACCCAAAGTATTTCCCGTCGGCAACGGAAGTGAGTTGGCGATCTAGGAAAAGCTGGATGTGGCACTCAGTCTGGGCGGCAAGTGAGAGAGCACAGTAGTCAGTCGGTAGCAAGTAACTGACGAGTAAACAGAGCAGGTGCCGAGTGAGACTTACAGTATTGCAAGTAGAATGGAATGACCTCGGATTTAATATGTAGCTGTAAAAGGGTGCTTTCGATTTGAGGAAAGGTCTAAAAATGATATTAACAATGCCAAGAAGAGGTAAATAGAGCTAAGTATTACCAATGGAAAGACCACCAAAAAATGGTTCAAATGGCTCTGAGCACTATGGGACTTAAAATCTGAGGTCATCAGTCCCCTAGAACTTAGAACTACTTAAACCTAACTAACGACATCACACACATCCATGCCCGAGGCAGGATTCGGACCTGCGACCGTAGCGGCCGCGCGGTTCAGACTGAAGCGCCTAGAACCGCTCGGCCACACCGGCCGGCGGAAAGACCACCTAGCCGCCACATGCTCGCCACCACGATTCCGCACACAGATACGAAAGGTCAGAACTGTATTACTATTAATGTTGTGTTTGGTTCTGTGAAAATACAATCCTAAAGTTCAAAATGTGTTTGAACAATGTGTCCATCCTGAGCACTTATCCGCGTAGGATCCTCTCCTTTAAGTGACGAAATCCGAGAGTGTCCTTTGCATAAAAAAGTATTAACAGTTTTACAGTGCGTTTTACTGATGTGTGGCAAAGGTATGCCAGTACTCTTAATGTGCAGGGTAAAATTTACTAGTTTTTCATACGTAAAAAAGAGACTATTTATGTTGGAGTATTTGGAAACTTAACTAGAAAATGTGCTAGAATATTAGTTTAGGGAGGAGTATTACATGGGAAACAAAACTGTTCTAATGTTTACTGCTTTAAAGTTGTTTTCAAAAACTACTTACTTCACTAGTGGTATCATAAAAAACTTAGTTTTGAGTGTGTTTGAAGTGAAATTTTACTGGAGACTATCACTGATTAGTAGAGATTATTGTCAGGGTAATCAGTGTTAAATTAGTACAAAACTTAATGATCTTAAATGGGAGAGTAATCTAATTCTACCTTAATGCTACATAATTTTGAAGGTGTATATAGTTTTATTGTTACAATGAAAGCGATAGTTTGTGGGACCACATTTCTTTTCCATCATGACAAAAAGGATAAATCAGATTAGTAGGTTTCTAGCTAATGAATCTTGAAGCGATTACTGAGAAGTAATGGTGTAAGACTGTATACTGTGTCTCCTTATTGCTTTTGTATAGTAAATGTGTGTATTAATTGTACTTGACTATTATCATGTGCTGTCTGATCTTGTGTGGGCTGTGAAGAACAAGTTTAAATTATATTAGTTAAAGGCAAAAGTAATGATTAAAGTAAACAAGAAAAAGGGCTAATTTGTAAATCTTGTGATCATTTAACTACTAAAATAACAACTGCTGCTATTCACTGTGTAATCTGTCTATTTGGGCGTGTTCATTGCACTTCACAGAACAGTATTTAACGAAAGTTCGTTTTGAATTAGTAAACATAGGCTCTTCATGAATAATGTTTTTACGTTATTATGCCTAATTAGGCTGGCGACCGTATAACTACTTCATTTAACAGTAATCGGGCTTTTACTTCTTGCAAAATTATTTCTTTCTGCTGTCTACCTACAGCTATTATTACGAAATTAAGGTTCGATACCAATCTTTCCGTTAAATAAACTTGGTCAGTTTTCTAATCTCCCCTCAGAGGGTAATACTTACTGTGCGTTATAAACCATATTTGGTAATTAATAGCACAAGCGACGCCAGTAGTGTTATACACTGACCCCAAGCTACCGTCTTTTGCGACTTCAGTGGTGCCACACGAGAGTTCATTGGACGGCGGGTTAGAGGTCTGCTGCATTTTCTGACAAAAGATGATTCTGCCTCGTTGCCAATGATGGTATTCTGTTGTTAAGAAGAAGACCAGCTGAGGATGTGCAACCAACCTGTCTGCGTGCTAGGCACACTGGACCTACAGATGCAGTTATGGTCTGGACTGTAATTTCGTATAACAGCAGGAACGCTCTCGTGGTCATCCCACACACCACGCTGAAAATCTGTACGTCAGTGTGGTGATTCTATCTGTTGTGCTCCCATTCATGAACAGCTTTCCAGGAGGTGTTTTTCAATAAGATAACCGTATCCCAGAAACCGCTTTTGTAATCCGAAATGCTTAACAGGGTGTCGACGCGTTACTTTGGCCTACTCGATCACCAGATCTGTCTCCTGTCGAGCGCATGTGTTCCAGCGTCATCCACAACCAGCATTAACCGACCTGTATTGAGCAAAGAAGTAGAACACGCATGAATCTCCGTCCCACAAATTGACATCCGGCACATATACAACACAACGGATGCACGTTTGCATGCTTGCACTCAACAGTCTGGCGTTTGCGCCGGTTATTTTTATATCAGCATTTCAAATTTTGCAATGGCTTATCTCGCGCTTATGTGAACCTGTGATCTTACTAAGTTAATCACTTAAATATTGTACTTAGACAAACATATTCCCAAAACTTTATTACTCTACTTTAATGATTCTTTGGTTTCGCGATGTCTTTTCCATCAATGTACTCTGCTAACACATAAAGTGTGTCGAACTACGTGTCTAGAAACTGAGACACAGACTAGTGAGGGATAAATATATATGGAGTGAACGTTTATGCAGAGAGATAGCCGTAGCCTATGCGTTGCCGGTATGCAAGCACTAGATTGCTCCATCAGCTGCCATTTAAGAGAAAATGATTAGTTAACCCTCTCCTAACATTGAAAAATATATTGGGATACTGATTTTGATTTACTCAGGTGGCTTATAATTTGTAGAACCTTCATTAGCGCCCATTAGAAGACTAAACATATAATTAATCACCCAGTTTTAAAAATGAGAGAAATATTTAGACCAAATCTAGCTTTAAACTCGGTAAAATTCTTGAAAACGTGACTATTAAAAACATGAGTCACAACTGTTCAGAAGACATTCACTCACAAAACGGATCTCTTGTCAAAGTTTAAATATAAAGTAATATAGTAATTAATATAGTAACCTGTCAGTCTAGGCTTCCAAAATTGTTTTACTGATTAATAATTAGCTTAGTTTTGTCTAACTGAAACAGTCAGCAGAAGGTTATACCTACCACAGTATTTGCGGGTGTAAAAAAATAAGGTGCATGCAGCGCATTGCTGTAGTCATGTAGTTCATGGTGCCTGCATACGCTTCTGAAGAAGGAAACCGAAAAGGAAATAAAATTTCTTTTGCGCAAATGATTGGTGATTATTTCAAAAAATAGAAATACAGTTCCTGGAGATGCTTAAAATACTCAGAGTAACTTTGTGTTCGACTATGCGGACAGCCCTCGGCATCTCCTTGAAGTGCGCTCGGGTGCGGTGCAACAAATGTACGTCTATAGTGTGAAGTTTAGCTTTCTATCCTTTCGCCACCTATAAAGATTTCCTACGTGAGATAGCAGCAAAGAAAATCGAAGAGAAATTTCCAAACCGAGTTTAAGTCCTGTATAGGAACCAATATGCGTTCAGGAATCAACGATCGTGTGAAACCCAACTCACTGTATTCGTCCACCGGACCCAGAGCGCACCAAATGTAGCGGTCCAGGTACATGCTGCTTCTACTTAAAAAGACATTCGACACAGCTCCGTACAGCCGCCAAGTGATCAAAATACTAACGTACGGAATATCAGACCAGCTGTGAGATTGGACTAAAGTGTTTCTAGCAAACAGAACGCAGCATGTGGTTCTGAACTGAGAGAATTACGTGCGTGATGCCCGGGCGGTGTTACAGAAACTTTCTTTCCATAATACGTATAAATGATCTAGCCGGTGGCGTCGGAAGTTCCAGGAGGCTTTTCGCGGATGACGCTGTTGTATATGGTTCAAATGGCTCTGAGAACTATGGGACTTAACATCTATTGTCATCAGTCCCCTAGAACTTAGAACTACTTATACCTAACTAACCTAAGGACAGCACACAACACCCAGCCATCACGAGGTAGAGAAAATCCCTGACCCCGCCGGGAATCGAACCCGGTAACCCGGGCGTGGGAAGCGAGAACGCTACCGCACGACCACGAGATGCGGGCGCTGTTGTATATGGCGACCTAGAAAATTGTAGCAAAATGCAGAGAGACCTGCAGAGGATCGCCGGTAAACATAAACAAATGTATCTTATTGCGAATACGCAAAGTTCCTTTACTATATGATTACAAAGTTGCACAACAGTCACTGGAAATACTTCCACAAAATATCTAAGAGTATGCGTTCGGAGAAATTTGAAATGGAACGACCACATAAAATTAATCGCGAGTAAGGCAGATGCCAGACAGAGATTCATTGGAAGAATCCTCAGGCACCGTAGTTCTTCAACAAAGGAGACAGCTTACAAAACATTCCTTCGACCAGCGCTTGAATATTGCTCGTCAGTATGGGATCCGTACCGGATAGAACTGATAGAGAAAATACGGAAAATCCAAAGAAGAGTAGCGCGTTTCGTTACAAGTTCACTTAGTAAGCACGAAAGCGCCACAGAGACCATAAACCAGTTCCATCGGCAGACGCTGCTAAAGCGGCTCTCTGCACCATGGTGTCGCTTATCGCTAGAGTTCTGACATCGGACGTCCTTAAAAGAGTCAACGAATATATTGCTTTCTCCTAAGTATATCTCGCACAAGACCATGAAATTTAGAGAGATTCGATAAATACGTTTACACCAGCATATGTTCAGAGCATACAAAATTTACACTGGCAGAACCAAGCAAAATCATCCCGAAAAACAGAAATGTGATAACAACGATTATTACTTTAGAGTTAGTAAGTTCTTACTGAAAGTATTGGTTTCGAACGTAGTATTATACGGAATTGAAATGTGTTCGAGAAACAGTACAGGCACGAAGTATTTATAATGTGGTATCAAGAAGAACGTTGAAAATTATGTGAGTAGGTTGGGTACCTAATGAAAAGGAACCGCTCCTGCATGAAATCGAGGAAAAAAGATCTGTATGTGACAAGATGAACAAAAGAAAAAGTTGGTTGATAGCATATATCCAGAGACGTCAAGCATTAGTTTACTGATAAGGAGGAAGGGTGGGCGGTAAGAATTATAGAAGAAGACCAATGAGTGACTAGAGTAACAACCTGAAGTGTAAGCAGGAGGTTGTAGTAGCTACGCTGTGATAGAGACTTGTGTGGGGTAGAGCAGCAACAAGAACTGCAACAAAAAAATGGCTCTGAGCACCATGAGACTTAACATCTGAGGTCATCAGTCCCCAAGAACTTAGAACTACTTAATCCTAACTAACCTAAGGACATCACACACATCCATGCCCGAGGCAGGATTCGAACCTGCAACCGGAGGGGTCGCGCGGTTCCAGACTGAAGCGCCTTTAACCGCGTGGCCACTCTGGCCGGCAGAACTGCAATAATCCAGTCGGTTCACTGGTGACTACGACAACAGCTACCGAAAGCTTATTGCCTCGAAATGTGTGGATGGGTATAGAAATGTGTCAAGGAATGAAAGTTTTAAATACAATAGAATTAAATGAAATGCTGGACCATAAGTACTAGAAAGAGATCTTGATTACCTGACATTCAGAAAACAATAATGACCCATATGGATTACAAATCAGGTCAGTAGATGGCATGTAGGTAAGAAAAGGGACACAAGACGAAAAACGGTAGTTTTTTGTTTTTCTCTGAAGAATACGTGTGGAGTGCCCCAAAGTGCACGAAAAATTTTAACGGTATTTAGTGCAGAAAATATTTACTTGAAATTTAAAGGAAGCTTATACTATTTTAATGTAAGTTTCACAGAATTATTGTTTAACTCCAGTTTTCTCAGGTACTGCATTTTTGAGTTGTGTCAGTGTTCTTGCCGGGGTGCCATATGTTCCTTTGCATCTACATCTAAATGATTACTCTTCAATTCATACTTAAGTGATTGACAGAGGTTTCACTGAGTCATTGTCTGACTGTTGCTCTACCATTGCATTCTCGAATAGCACATGGCCAAAAAGAACAACTAAATCTTACTATGCGAACTCTGATTTTACTTATTTCATCATGACGATAATTTCTTCCTATGTAGCTGGGATTCAACAAAATATTTTGCCATTCCGAGGAGAAACATCTTGACTGAAATTTCTTGAAAAGGTCTAGCTGCAACGAAAATATCTTTGCTTTTATGATTGCTCAACAACTCTCGCATCATATTCGTGAATGCCTATCCACTGTGCCGGGATAATACAAAACGAGCCGCCCGTCTTCGAATTCCCGATGTCCTCGTTTAATTGTACGTGGTAAGCAGTACTCCAGAGGAGAATAGACAAGCGTAGTTTAGGTTGTCTCTTTGTTAGATGTGTTGCATCATGTAAGTGTTCTGCCAACAAAATGCATTCTTTGGTTCGCCTTACACACAACATTTTATGTGTGGTGTTTCCAGTTTATTTTCGTCGTAATTGTAACCTTTAGGTATTGAATCGACAACCTGTAAATCTGAGTGACTCACTGAAACTGAAACTTAACTTCTTTTTTTTTTAAGTAGGCAACTCATGTGGGGGATTTCCTAACTTTTTGTTTAAAGGTCGTTACTACTTTTACTACCATGCCTGGCTAAATCGTTTTGGAATTAATTTTGACCTTGTAATGGACTTGCTGTACGGTAAACAAAAACATCATCTGCGTAAATCTAAGAGGGTTGCTCAGACTTTTCACTAAATCGTTTATAACGAGTGAGGATAGCAGAGGAGCTATTGCGCTTGCTTTGGGAATTCCAGATATTTCAGTAGATGACTTCATGTCAGTTACTACGAACTGTGATATTTACGACAGGAAATCACGAATCCAGTCACACAGCTAAGATGACTCTCCGTAGGCCGAAAATCTTATTAGAAGCTGCTAATAAGGAACGGCGATAAAGATATTCTGGAAATCTCGAAACATGGAATCAGGTTGAGATCCCTGATCGACATCACTCGTTTCCTCGCGTGAATAAAGAACGACATTTTCTGAATCCGTGCTGGTTATGTGCGAATAATTTAGCTACATCGAAAGTACCTACTTGTACACTTCGCATGTTGGCAGCTGTTCTTTACTCCAATTCTGGAATATCTCCGTCATTTTCTTTGATAAAAGAATATCAAGAAACATTGTTTAGTAACTCCTCTTTAGTGCCGCTGTCGTTGCTAACATTATAATTAATATGACACTTGGAAGATGTTGATCGTGTCTGGCCGCTGGTATGCTTTACAAAAGAACAAGAATTCCTTTACTTTTTCTACCAGATTTCGAGACAGAGTTTCGTGGTTGTACCTATTAAAAGCACTCCACACAGAAGTCGGCACTAAGTGTCGAGCATCTGTAAACCGCCGACATTCTTGGGGATCATACCTCATTTTAAATATGAGCTGCTTTTTTTCATTGCTTTTGCAAGTATCTATACCTGTTTTACATACCATGGAGGATTTATTCGCTCCATTATAAGTTTAAGAGGTATAAAAATTTAATTCAACATCAATTTCTCTAAATTGATTAAATCGGTAGAGTGAACACTGAGTGTGGTATGCATCCACGGCTAGATGAGTCGCTTAGTCGGTAGCACTAATGTTGGCAAGGGTGTTGGTTTGGAATGACACGCTTAATCATCGCTTCTGTTTATAGGTGGGAAATTATTCATCTTGCGTACTTGGTTGCAGTTAATACAGAGCTTGTGCAAGAAGCCTGTTCCCGTATTTTTTATCCAATACCATTTCTAGGCTTCACTAAACTAGTCGATTGTCTTACAGCTGTTTGGTTCTAATAATACCTGATAGCCTGTATATCAGAGTCGGCTGCCCCATGTTATATTCAAAACCCCGTGAAACACAGGACTGTTAGGTTTTTTGAGTACTTCAGTCTCGAATATCTGCGGTTTGTCTCCTTTTTTAAGAAAGCGTATCACTTGGAGAAACTGGACGATAATAATAGATACAAAAACGTCAAGGGAAAGAATGCAGCAAAGGAAAATAAGAATAACATTTATGCACTTTAAGATACCTGGATTTCCCATCTACTTAGCCATATACTAATTTTTCGCCGCGCCTACTAACGCAGCCCTAGCTTGCATCACACCATCCACCGTTAAGGTGGTGCAGACTGTGATCCCCCTAGAAAAAATACTAGTAGAATACATTAAGCAGAAAATATTCATTTACATAGCATATTTTAAAAATAATGCCTCTATCTCTGTATCCACTGGCGAGAAAACGACTAAATTATATTGGTGGAATGGACTACAACATCGTGGCAGTGAGGGCTGGAAACCTCAAGAAGGTGTCCGTTCATAGTAGAAACGTAGTGGTAATGACCAGCCCTTCGTCTTCCTTAGAGAAGATGCATTGTTTGTAATTTATGGCACATCAGTCATTCTGACGTCTCTGTTATCTTTTAAAATTTCCTCGCAATCAAGGATATCTTCTTCGCTACTTCGTCACGTTAGGGTCGTGGTTAACTGCTCTTGCACGTAAAAGAAGGGAAGAGACCAATGCTGAGGCACCTGCTGGTTCTATTAGAGTCACCTGAAATTCAGACCTGGAGATAAGGACTAAAATTACGAGTGATTTCATCTCGATGAACGCATACGTTCGATGAGGAAATAGCTATCCGCGCAACGCATGGTCGCGACTCGCCGGTAATTACATGCTATTCCCAAGCCTCAAGGCTGTCTTACGTCGCTCTCGCAGCCCGTGAGGTCGCATCTGCCTCACGGAGGGCGAAATGGAACTTACGGCAGCGCCTGTAATTGCTTTCGCACTGGGCTCATAACACCAGTTCCAAGTCCTTTATCGTATTCGAAGGAGCACTTGAAAACGAAGTCTGCGGTTGAAATGCTATGAAGGAGTTTTATATGTTGTATTTTCTTCTATATAAAAAGTTTCCAGTAGTTTCTAAACGGAGCAACACACTGCTTTCTGCGGAAATATAGATTTACTTAAAATTGGCAGGAGATCTCTCGTAACTCCTCAAGTAATATGTGCTAGGTTTCACGATGAGAATTTTTTCCAGAGTTTCTGAAAATCTTAGGAGCAAACTCTCGCTTTTATAAATGCTACATTTGCTCATACTACTCTGTTTCTCAATCACTGAAAATATTGAGATGTCCACAAATCATTCTCGTTTTTAGTTAAAAATGTTACCAACAGCGGAACATCTTTTGTAGCTACCGTAGCGCTGGAAAATAGGTGGCTGGCAGATACTAAATAACTTATTACTGAGAGTAAAGGAGTTTTTCGTTCTTCTTAATATTTCATCGTCAAATGTTACGATATATAATAGCATCTGTGATACTCATATGTTTGTAAGCTCTTTGTATGTATCAAAACATGTGGTGCGTGGTAGAAATCATCTCAGTGAAAAATCTTAAGTGTTCAGTGAGAACAATTTACGGGTGCAACAACAAGAATGCAGTGGGAATGCATTTACATCAGCTGGACGAATTTTATGAAAACAAACACTCGAAACCGACGTTTCACGTAAGTCACATGCAACGAAAATCTGTAACGCAACCATCTGTGTGTGGCGTGTTTATAATTATGTATTATTTATATTTTAGGACAATTAATCTGTAAAAAAACACACCACATGTCATAAAGAAAACATGTAAACCGTCTGAGGATGAATCACAACGATTCGAAACCGGTAACGGTAGCCTTTGAATAAAGGAACTGAAAGTAAATTTGTGGCTGGTTGCTGTCCTGACACCATCGAGGATTGAAACTGTTTAATCCATGAAATATACCCTTTGTCGAATTGTTTTTTGTTAGAGATTCACTACAATAAATGCAACTTAGTTGGCAGAACCAGAAACGAGCCATATACAGATACAGACGAGGGATATGGTATGAAGTGCAAATTTTTGAATGATATGAAGTGTGGAAATACCATCCGAACCTTTCAGCATTTGCGGACTACACACAATAGACAAAGAAATGTAAACAGTCGTAACAAATAGCAGCAGAAGATCTCATCCTTCGAAAAACTACCATGTACTTAGAGCATTAACATACAATTAGCATCTGCTTGGTCTCCAGATAAACAATGCTTCAAGATACTCATATTAACTGAGTCTGGCTTCTTTTGTGCGTATGCGCTAACGCTCTCACACTTACTCATTCAGACACACACACACACACACACACACACACAAATAACGGTGTCACAGTTCACACCAAATAAAAGTTGTACTTTCGAAATATAACTAAAAACAGATACGTTAAATGGTCACAGTAATAAAACAATAACTACAATCTAATGAAATTTTTAACCAAGGAGTAGAACGCACTATATGGCCTTAATTGCTATAAATTTGAAAACATACTTCCAGAAAAATGTTATATGTCTGAATTTAGAAAACGTCTGCAAAGTACACAATAATACAGCAGGGAAGGCTGCGCATCCATACCACATGGAACGCAAATACTTCCTCTCCCAAAACCTGCTTCCCACAACTACTTGAGGGGAGTGAAAACTAATTCTGGATTTTCACTGCATCAAACTACTTCTACAATCAACCAGATACATTACTCCAGCTGTCTGCTACCGTTATCACAGCATCAAATTCTAACCTTCTCTCAAACACACTTCTTCTCTGTGTGCTGAATACGCGAGCAAATTACAGCGCGGCTGACGCACATACGTTACTTTTTCTGCAACACATCCTTCCCAAAAACCTGGTCAAATGTCGTCTTATTTACGCCATATTTCTCGTGTTATTCTGTGATTGAAATTTTTCATAATTCTCGAGCTATTATTTCTGTTAATACGAGAAAATCGAAGAAAAACTCATCAGTACGCACCATAACAGATACCGTCGTAAATACGCGAGTGGCTGGGTGATCAGCATCTAAAAAGTAAGAATGAAGTGAAATATAGTTAAATCCATTAACTGAAAACAAATGATACACTTGCATATGATGACATTATTGGTTCTTCAGCAGACGATTAGGGGAGCAAACGGTTTTTTCTTTCTAACAAATCAAGACAGTTGACTTCAGTGAAACGAGAACCGTCAATAAGTAACAGTTTATCAGTGGATGTGGAAACAAGAACTGAATACAGTAAGTTATACAAACTGTTCCAAAGTCTTTGAATCACAGATCTTGGGATGACAAATCACATCGTGATAAACAACTTTTGTTAGAGACAAAATGTTGCTGAGGCATCACAGCCATTCTAGACTTCCCTTTTATAATGAATGCTCCGGCCCTGAGGCGATGAAATTTCACCGAAATAATAGTGTCTGCTGACCAGATGTGCTGCTTCTGTATACTAGCTAACCCCGGTAAATTTATAGAGTGATTTTTAAAAAGAAAACTTTAAGAATGAATGCCTCTAAGCGGCGAAAGATATTTTAGAAACTCTTCCTTTGCCTTTTCAGATGGAGCAGATGACTGGTGCATAGGCAACACACATTGCGTTCAAATGCCACAGAATATCACCCCTGCCGCCTCTCAGTGATGTAACCAATTAAAATGCCTAGTGTCACTAGGAAGCGTCAGCAAACATTTTGTCACTAAAACATGTTGTATCCCATGACGTGATCTGACTCCCCTAAACGACTGATGCAAGGGCTTTGAAGCACCTTATATGTTCACATGTATACTTTGAAATAAGAGAAAATGGATAAAATAAGAATTGCTCAGACACACATGCACAGAAATTGAGAAAGTTTTGCTGACAGAAAAAATTGGCATTGGGTACGAGAAGACAAATTTCGTATTAGAGAATAGAACTTACAATTATTAAAGTACATATCACTTAGTAATCAGAGAAGGACGAGAAATAGATAGCAGGGGGTAGGTCGGGAGCCTGTACGATGAGCTCTCACGAAGGTGAACAGACTTTCGTATATCCATCAGCCATATTAAAAGGGAAGACTCTTGGTGCCGTCCGCCGTGGCCGAGCGGTTCTAGGCAGTTCATTCCGGAACCGTGCTGCTGCTACGGTCGCAGGTTCGAATCCTACCTCGGGCATGGATGTGTGCGATGTCCTTAGGTTTGTTAGGTTTAAGTAGTTCTAAGTCTAGGGGACTGATGACCTCAGATCTTAAGTCCCATAGTGCTCAGAGCCATTTGAACCATTTGAGTCTTGGTCGGTATGTGGGGATTGACTGTATCAGCTTCAGCAGTGTGTTTTTAAAATTCCTATATTCAGTGCTACCGGTTTCGGTGCTACACTGCACCACCAGGCTCCCAATTAGCAATAACTGGATTGCTGGGTCTGCTCTAATTATTGCCAACTGAGGGACTGATGACTGTGCGGTGCAGCACTGCGACAGGCGACACTGAAAAAAGGAATTTAGAAAAAGGAACTGGCAGAAGGTGGTACCATCAATCCTCACAAATGGGATAGAAAAGGAGAAGCAAATTTATGTGGGACAAAGAGGTGATACTTGATGAAACCATCAGGGGTGTACGATTTGTATTCTATTATTTAAATGTGTAGCAAATTAATTCTCCCTTGCCTTCTTTATCTAATGCTATGTTAAAATTTTCCTTCAAATATCCCTTGTTCATATTTTTTGTGGCTTGCAGTCAACATCTACATCTACATCCATACTCCGCAAGCCACCTGACGGTGTGTGGTGGAGGGTACCTTGAGTACCTCTATCGGTTCTCCCTTCTATTCCAGTCTCGTATTGTTCGTGGAAAGAAGGATTGTCGGTATGCCTCTGGGTGGGCTCTAATCTCTCTGATTTTATCCTCATGGTCTCTTCGCGAGATGTACGTAGGAGGGAGCAATATACTGCTTGACTCCTCGGTGAAGGTATGTTCTCGAAACTTCAACAAAAGCCCGTACCGAGCTACTGAGCGTCTCTCCTGCAAAGTCTTCCACTGGAGTTTATCTGTCATCTCCGTAACGCTTTCGCGCTTACTAAATGATCCTGTAACGAAGAGAGCAGCGAGCTTCGTTTTGGCAGATTCAGTTGTCTAAGAAATCTGTACAATATACTGTTTTTCTGCTTGGGGGCCGAAGCTACCAAGTCTGTGTTCTTCCCTTTGGCTTGAATATTAGGTTTGCTCATAGCAGCCATGAACAATGAACTAGGACCCCAGCTATTAGATCAGGTCACAGCATATGTGGATGACCTTTTGCTAGCGATGGACACTTGGGAAGAACACCTTGAATTAATACAGAATATGCTAGACAAGTTTCTAGCAAGGTGACTAACTGTAAATTAAAAAAAAAAATTCGAAGCTTACTTCAAATGGTTCAAATGGCTCTGAGCGCTATGGGACTTAACGTCTATGGTCATCAGTCCCCTAGAACTTAGAACTACTTAAACCTAACTAACCTAAGGACATCACACAACACCCAGTCATCACGAGGCAGACCCCGCCGGGAATCGAACCCGGGATCGAAGCTTACTCGATAGTAAATAAAATTCTTAGGTCACATAGTATCGCCTCAAGGGATAAGACCAGATCCAAGCAAAATGGAGGCAATCGTGAATTTTTCGTACCCATGGACGAAAAAAACAACTCACAAGTTTCATTGGGTAGGATCCTTTGCTCGAAGATTTTTGACGACTCACCAGCTGAACAGCGAAGCGTTACTGAACTTATTAAAGAAAAATGCACAATGGTGCAGGACATCGCAGTACAGGCAAGACTTTGACAATATCAAGAAGGCACTCATTAATGCATCGATTCTACATCATCCAGATATGTCAAAGGATGCCTTCGATCCAGCGGCTCGTCGCGGGAGCGGCTAAGCAACGTCGTCGGGGAATAGTTATATGAACTTTTGTTATTTTGAACTACATGAACTCCCAATTTTCATGTTAAACCTCCGTGAATGACTCTTTACCTCTGACACAACTTAACACAAACATAAATATTCGTGATCGAAATATTATCTGTTATAATCATGTCAAGCCAGAAACATATGAGTAGGTAACTGTATTTTCTCGAAGTCTCTTCGACGGTTTTGCTCTGGTTTTCCGGGT
The DNA here is from genome assembly GCF_023864275.1 of Schistocerca cancellata. NCBI lineage: Eukaryota > Metazoa > Arthropoda > Insecta > Orthoptera > Acrididae > Schistocerca > Schistocerca cancellata. The sequence goes on from NC_064628.1 coordinate 488,137,916, forward strand.
CCAATGAATCCAGATTTGGGGGGGGGGGGGAGGAGTGAATCTCAGATGTGTTTTCCAAGATTTTACAGTTATTGAAGTCATTTACACAATCACATCAACACTAATTGTGTCATGAGTTACTCAGTGTTATTTCTGAACATTTGCGTGATGAGAACAGTGTGTTATGAAGGAAAGTGAACGATAGGCAACGTGAATTGGGTACAATACATAAACTAATTTATTTTCCTCAGCCCAAGGGGCAATGTAAAATCCACGCCTAAATTATATTCAGAATAATGTTCACGACAGCATTGCGTGTGGGATGTGAATGAACATTCTCATGATATTAATAAAAAAGGACTTCATCGTCAATAAAATAATAAATAATTACTCTCAATGACATAATTTAATATTTTGTAAAAATTATGTCTCAGGCACGTGAAAAAAATGAAAATCTCCATCTTTTGTAATCTATGATTCTTCTAGAATAATCCTTCTTCTTGTTCGAACTGTTGTACTGATAGGATGTGACTGATGTCCCGTAACACAGAGGTCTGAAAAAAACTGTGTTATATTGCTAATTTAATATTTGAAAAATAGAGTTTCTTTGTTTGGAGTTTTGTTTCATTCTCGTCTAATATAAATGTTAATTTTTCTGTTCACCTGGAAAGGAGCGCAGCCATTATCGCTATTGATCTACGGTGCGGTTTGTTGGTAATTGCTGAATAATAAGCCATTAACATTGTGAAATATTTCCCAATGTTAATGCATATAGTAAAGGTACAAAAAGATTTAATATGTATTATTTGTTACTAGTAAAACAGGGGTTGTATCAGAATCGATAACTGATTGCCTTATGTTAGCCGCCATCTTAGTGAAATATTGCAACAGCAGTTTTAAGTTGATTTTCTATACAGACATAAATGTTGCTGGTTATAATTGCGATAATAATTGTGTACTGGTGGCCCAGAACTCACTCTGAGGTAATACATTCCAATCAGACTGTCAATAATCTCTGAATATATTGAATCTCTATGAATGCAAACAGCATGTTGCGTGATAAAAATTCTTATATGCTGATGTTTGAAGCCTGGGTATTTCGTAACAACTTTTATGAAATATTTTAACAGCAAAAAATACATTAGTGTTGTGTGCGTGTGATATTGTGTGACAAAACTGTTAATTTTGCTTAAAGTGTTGCCACCTCGGATAACACTAGCGTTTAATTCGATATCTGCAACTAGTAACGAGACTAATATGGAACAGTACTGTAAATTACTAGAAATCATTACTCTTGTTTAGTTCAGATTATTTATCATACATTTAGTTTGTTTGCTGGTTATATATGATTACTTTCGTCCATGAACTTAGTGCCATTTACACTGCTTGACAGGCAACATTGCTGTACGTTCCCTGGTGGAGATTTCTTCAAATGGTTCAAATGGCTCTGAGGACTATGGGACTTAACATCTGTGGTCATCAGTCCCCTAGAACTTAGAACTACTTAAATCTAACTAACCTCAGGACATCACACACATCCATGCCCGAGGCAGGATTCGAACCTGCGACCGTAGCGGTCACGCGGTTCCAGACTGAAGCGCAGTGTCGTACATATGTATAGTAGTGATATGTAAAGTAGTGATATGTAAAGTAGTGATATGTAAAGTAGTGATCAAATAAAACCTCATGTTAAATTAATAATAAGTAACTAGTTTTATTGTAATCTTGCTGATATTGTACAATACGCAATCAAACAACACAGCTCGCCATATTATGGAGACAACCTCATGAATCCATGGATCCTGCTTGCCAGCAGGAGACTGTTCAAGCTGTTGGAGGCTCTGTAACGGAGTGGAGCGTGTGCAGTTGAAGCTATATGGGATCTCTGATACGCCTCGATACGACAGGCGACACGTACGTAAGACTCGTGTCTGATCACCAGCATCCATCCATTCACGTCCATTGTGCATTCCGACGGACTTGGGCAATTCCATCAGGACAATGCGACACCCCACACGCCCAAAACTGATACAGGCTGGCCCCAGGAACACTCTTCTAAGTTTAAACACTTCCGATGGCCACCAAACTCCCCAGACATGAACTTTATTGGGCATATCTGGGATGCTTTGTAACGTGCTGTTCAGAAGAGATCTCCACCCCCTCATACTCTTACCTATTTTATGGACAGCCCTACAGGATTCATGGCATCAATTCCCTCGAGCACTACTTCAGTCATAAGTCGAGTCCATGCCACTACGAGCTGCTGCACTTCTGCGTGCTCGTCGGGGCCTACACAATATTAGGCAGGCGTACCAGTTTGTGTGCTCTTCAGTTTAGATGAACGAATTGGAAGATTGAAACGAGCGATAAAAGTGCAAAACGAGCAGATAGCAACTGTATTGTTCGGGGACAAGTTAGTCTTTCTAGACGAAAGTAAAGAACATTCAAAAGACCTGTTATATTGAGTGAATTGTATGCTAAACACGCAATATGTACTGATAGCAGAAAACGGAAACAGGCGAAATGCTGAAGATAAGGCGTAGTAAATTCGTCGAAATGTTACGATAAAACGACTCCACAAGTCGGTTAATAGCGCGAGAAGAATTTATCATTGGAATTCGCCGAGAAAGCCTGAATTCTCTTATAGAGAAGTGTGTAGTCCAGGAAGCGATTTATTTCTCCCTTCCCTGGAGTGACATTAAATGGCCGATGCAACAAAGCCCTCAGAGGTACAGGGTGACACTAGAGCTTGTTAACATTTGAAAATTTAATACTTTCTGGAACAATGTAGGTATAAAGGTAAAATGCTTGAAATAACATGGGGTTTACTGAAACAAAAAAATGCACAAAACACCAACAGGTGGTGTTTCATATGATATAAAAGCAATACTCAACTTCATAATTGATTTTAGCAAATACGATGTCCTTTACAATCAATACTGAATGTATCGGCTGTTATTTATTAACAATATCTGTAATCGAGGGTAACTGTTGTGAACAGCACTGTACAGCGTATCGGTAGGTACAGTGAGAAATGTTGCCGTCGGATGTATTCTTTCAGCATCCCTAATAAGGTCCGCCGATTATGATAGACACGCGGCTTCAGGTAACCCCAGAATCAATAATCACACGGACTGAAGCCTGCGGACCAGGGAAAAGCATGCCGAAAGTCGCTGGTCAGCACGTGATGCCCATCAAATGACGCGTCCAGGAGCTCTTTTACATGTGTAACAATATGAGATTGAGCGCCATCCTATATAACAGTCGTACCTTTTAGCAGGTGTTTATCAGCCGGGATAAGGACGATGCGATTCTGTAACGCGTCCGCATACGTCGCACGCGTCACCCTGAGGGTTCGAAAAGTAACAGACCTCTGTCCACAGCCATCTGTTGGCCGATTTTTTCGCTCGTTTTTGGTCCCAATGACACCCATGTCTTTTCAGGCATGTTTTACCTCTGCGCCCTGCACCCACATTATCTCCCCCCCCCCCCCCCCCCCGCCATGAACCATGGACCTTGCCGTTGGTGGGGAGGCTTGCGTGCCTCAACTATACAGATAGCCGTACCGTAGGTGCAACCACAACGGAGGGGTATCTGTTGAGAGGCCAGACAAACGTGTGGTTCCTGAAGAGGGCAGCAGCCTTTTCAGTAGTTGCAAGAGGACAACAGTCTGGATGATTGACTGATATGGCTTTGTAACAATAACCAAAACGACCTTGCTGTGCTGGTACTGCGAACGGCTGAAAGCAAGGGGAAACTACGGCCGTAATTTTTCCCGAGGGCATGCAGCTTTACTGTATGATTAAATGATGATGGCGTCTTCTTGGGTAAAATATTCCGGAGGTAAAATAGTCCCCCATTCGGATCTCCGGGCGGGGACTACTCAAGAGGATGTCGTTATCAGGAGAAAGAAAACTGGCGTTCTACGGATCGGAGCGTGGAATGTCAGATCCCTTAATCGGGCAGGTAGGTTAGAAAATTTAAAAAGGGAAATGGATAGGTTAAAGTTAGATATAGTGGTAATTAGTGAAGTTCGGTGGCAGGAGGAACAAGACTTCTGGTCAGGTGAATACAGGGTTATAAATACAAAATCAAATAGGGGTAATGCAGGAGTAGGTTTAATAATGAATAAAAAATAGGAGTGCGGGAAAGCTACTACAAACAGCATAGTGAACGTATTATAGTGGCCAAGATAGATACGAAGCCCACATCTACTACAGTAGTACAAGTTTATATGCCAACTAGCTCTGCAGATGACGAAGAAATTGAAGAAATGTATGATGAGATAAAAGAAATTATTCAGGTAGTGAAGGGAGACGAAAATTTAATAGTCACGGGTGACTGGAATGCGACAGAAGGAAAAGGGAGAGAAGGAAACATAGTAGGTGAATATGGATTGGGGCTAAGAAATTAAAGAGGAAGCCGTCTGTTAGAATTTTGCACAGAGCATAACTTAATCATAGCTAACACTTGGTTCAAGAATCATAAAAGGAGGTTGTACACATCGAAGGATCCTGGAGATACTAAAAGGTATCAGATAGATTATATAATGGTAAGACAGAGTTTTAGGAACCAGGTTTTAAATCGTAAGACATTTCCACGGGCAGATATGGACTCTGACCACAATCTATTGGTTATGAACTGTAGATTAAAACTGAAGAAATGGCAAAAAGGTGGGAATTTAAGGCGATGGGACGTGGATAAACTGACTAAACCAGAGGTTGTAAAGAGTTTCAGGGAGAGCATAAGGGAACAATTGACAGGAATGGGGGAAAGAAATACAGTAGAAGAAGAATGGGTAGCTCAGAGGGATGAAGTAGTGAAGGCAGCAGAGGATCAAGTAGGTAATAAGACGAGGGCTAGTAGAAATCCTTGGTTAACAGAAGAAAAATTGAATTTAATTGATGAAAGGAGAAAATATAAAAATGCAGTAAATGAAGCAGGCAAAAAGGAAGACAAACGTCTCAAAAATGAGATCGACAGGATGTGCAAAATGGTTAAGCAGGGATGGCTAGAGCACAAATGTAAGGATGTAGAGGCTTATCTCACTAGGGTAAGATAGATACAGCCTACAGAAAAATTAAAGAGACCTTTGGAGGAAAGAGAGCCACTTGCATGAATATCAAGAGCTCAGATGGAAACCCAGTTCTAAGCAAAGAAGGGAAAACATAAAGGTGGAAGGAGTATATAGAGGGTCTATACAAAGGCGATGTACTTGAGGACAATGTTATGGAAATGGAAGAGGATGTAGATGAAGATGAAATTGGAGGTATGATACTGCGTGAAGAGTTTGACAGAGCACTGAAAGACCTGAATCGAAACAAGGCCCCGGGAGTAGACAACATTCCATTAGAACTACTGACGGCCTTGGGAGAGGCAGTCCTGACAAAACTCTACCATATGGTGAGCAAGATGTATGAGACAGGCGAAATACACTCAGACTTCAAGAACAATATATAAACTGGTAGAAGCCGACCTCGGCGAAGATCAGTTTGGATTTCGTAGAAATGTTGGAACACGTGAGGCAATACTGACCTTACGACTTATCTTAGAAGAAAGATTAAGAAAAGGCAAACCTACGTTTCTAGCATTTGTAGACTTAGCAATCGAAAATAAATTCCTTAGGACCTCTGATGCCTACAATCTTCTAGGCCATAAACGCCGTAAATGCACAGCCAAGTAGCTTAACATAATGTTTATAACAGATTATCCACAAAAATGAAGAGAAGATTGCTTCATCACGTTAGAAAAATGGAGCGTTGAGAACTGTCAATATATTTTCTGACATACATACACAGAAGAAAGATGATGATGATGTTGTACAGCACATAGCTTTGGCTGTCTGATCGCTGGAATAAGAAGGATGAGAGCCACTGCACAACACACTAGCATCTCCAGCATAGATGCTTAGATTTGAATCGAAAACTTCACAATAGTTTTGAAAGATTTATCACATTCGTCGTCATTTGCAACAGAGAGCAGACCCCCACCTAAATTTGCTTCTACATTCTCGTCATAGTATAAAGTGTACTCATTTGAAAATATGGGTGTACAATGAGTCTGTCAAACAAGTGACGGATGGATACCTTGACGGGAGGGACCATAATGGGAGGGCTTTTATTTAAAAGGAAGATGGAGGTTAAGCGTGATCACGTCTGAGGAGTCTTACAAGTCACTTCTTGGAATGTTGTTACACGAAACCAGCACACTGCTTCCGGCTGGGAACATCGGTAAAAAAACAGAATGAAGAAAATGTTTTTCGTAATACCAAGGACGTAGGCGTCCTTGAGTCGTGGGCTTTGGTGAAACTGTCTAGCGGCTTCATGAATGTATTTCCTCAGACTTTTCTACAAAATGTGCTTGTACACGATCTATCGTTATTATACACTGCAGAGCCAGAGAAACAGGTACACCTTCCTAATATCGTGTAGGCCCCCGTGAACACGCAGATGTGCAGCAACACGACGTGGCACGGACTCGACTAATGTCTGAACTAGTACTGCGGGGAAATGAAACGATGAATCCTGCAGGGCTGTGCATAAATCCAAAAGAGTACGAGGGGGTTGAGATCTCTTCTGAACAGCGCGTAACAAGACATCCTAGATATGCTCAATTATGTTCATCTCAGGGAAGTTTGGTGGGCAGCAGGAGTGTTTAAACCCAGAAGAAGGTTCGCGAGCCGCTCTGTAACAATTCCGGACGTGTGGGGTATTGCATTGTCCTGGTGAAATTGCCCAAGTCCATCATAATGCGTAATGAACATTAATGGATGCAGGTGATCAGACAGGATGCTTACGTACGTGTCACCTGTCAGAGTCGTATCTAGACGTATCAGGGATACTGTATCACTCCAATTGCACACAATTACAGAGCCTCCACCAGCTTGAACAGTCTCCCTGCTGATATGTAGGGTACATGGGTTCATGAGCTTGTGTCCATACAATTTGAAACGAGACTCGTCCGACCAGGCAATATGTTTCCAGTCATCAACAGTCCAATGTCGGTGTAGACGGGGCCAGGCGAGGCGTAAAGCTTTGTGTCGCGCAGTCATCATGGGTACACGAGTGGGCATCCGGATCCGAAAGCCCATATTGATGATGTTTCGTTGAATGGTTCGCACGCTGTCACTTATTGGTGGCCCAGCATTGAAATCTGCAGCAGTTTGCGTAAAGGTTGCACTTCTGTCAGTTGAACGATTCCTTTCGGTCGTCGTTGGTCGCGTTCTTGCAGGATCCTTTTCCGGCAGCAGCGATGTCGGAGATTTGATGTTTTACCGGGGTCCTGATATTCACGGTGCACTCGTGAAATGGTCGAACCGAAAAATCTCCACTTTATCGCTACCTCGGAGACGATGTGTCCCATCGCTCGCTCGCCCACTATAACACCACGTTCAAACTCATTTAAACCTTGATAAACTGCCATTGTAGCTGCAGTAACCGATCTAACAACTGTGCCAGACACTTGTTGTCTTACGTAGGCGGTGCCGACCGCTTGAATAAGCATTTCTATGCCAGTTTCTTTGGCTCTTCAGTGATGATTCAGCATTGGATGCTCTTCCGAGGAGTCTACTAGCAGAGGTCAGCAAGGCCAAGGGAACTGATATCGGGACCCAGATATGTCTTATACACACCAGCAATTTTTTCATTCACTTCCTTGTCGACGGATATTAAAAATTTGTAGATTACTTCAACCTTTTCGCTGCACCGCAGCCCTGATGATAGGACTGCATCGGGCCAAAATTTTCGTCTCCAGAATTCGGATTTCGTAATTTACATTCAGTTGGCTATCACCTGGAGGTCGATTAAGACCACATATTAATACAATATACCTTGTCATATTCTTCATACATTCCGAAAGCGTAAAATTTATGTCTTGATTAATCAAACAGACTTTCGTGAAATTTTCAGCGGAACGTTTCCGCGACTTTCGAATATGAAACGGTGTCATAATACCAATTGTTGTAACTTATTTCGTACTGTTCAATGTTAGTCACAGGGATCATTTATAAAATGTACGTTACTTCGCCAAAATATTAAATCATGTTATTGTGACACACTTCTCATTTTAATAAGCGTTCCATTTCGTACCTTTAAATATCGTTAAAAGGAATGTCCATCGACTAACTGATTAAATACTTGGGAATTATTTATGTCGTACGTGATACGCAAAGATTCCAGTTGATATAGTGTCTTAGAAGAGCATTCAGGTAGCTTTGTTAGAGATCTCGGCATCTGCACATGTGACCTCTTTTAGGCCAAACAAAACAGGGAAAAAAGAGTCGTCATGCAGCTGCTGGTATGAGGGAAACCGGTTGTTTGGATGATTCAGGGGAGGGGACCAAACAGCGCGGTCATCTATCCCATCGGACTAGGGAAGGATGGATAAGTAAGTCGGCCGCGGCCTTTCAAAGGAACCATCCGGGCATTTGCCTGAAGTAATTTGGGGAAATCACGAAAAACCTAAATCAGGATGGCCGGACGCGTGTTTGAACCGTCGTACTCCCGAATGCGAGTCTGACGAAAACAGGATGCACATGTAACTGTGCGCATTGGGGTTGAAGTAACACGCCTTCGGAGAGATACAGTAACCATTGAAAATTTATAACTGATTATTTGTTGCACTGCTTAGCTGTGATACCGTTGAACAGCTACGCTGGGCATCTGCAACCCTCGCAGGAAAACACATGCTTGAGACAACGCTTCGCCTGTGACACAGTGACATCTGCAGACCACGTTGACGCCTTCAGCAGCAATATATATCACAGACAAAATATTTATTGCAATTTGAAAAATTGAAATTATTCTTAAAACTTTTTTTGTTTAAGTCTTCTGTCAAACGGTTTTTTAAATTTTTCGTGATGAATAAATCCACTCCAGCTGTACTTCAAAAACCTTTTATTTGGATAAAATCGTACGCACGACCCGGGTTTCAGGATGTAAATCTCATCTTCAGACTCTACAAAAAGAAGGAAAATTAAGAGGGATTCTTCTTTAAATTCTTCATAGGATAGGGGCTGTTTCCCTATTAGTTGGTTTTTATAACGTATGTTCATCTTTATAATATCAAGCTTTTCTTCGTTGTTTTCGCACAACGTAATCAAGTCTCATGGCCATTGGCTAGCACTGACGTTATGCCAGAGACAATGGGTGGGGTTTCCGCTATTTAACTACCGACAATCGAACCGTTTATAGCAGTGTACTCCACGCCTGCACAGATGGACCTGCTCCGCGCCAGCGGTTTCTACGGTCATCACGGGTACATCAGCTGCGCTTTTTTACTACTTTGTTTTATTCTGGTATTCGTTTCGACTGTAACTGACGCTTTATGTTTTATTCTTCTTCACAGAATATAAGATCTGAAGATGATCTCTTAGAATGCAAAAAATGGCTCTAAGCACTATGGGACTAAACATATGAGGTGATGAGCCGCCTAGACTTAGAACTACTTAAACCTAACTAACATAAGGACATCACACACATCCATGCCCGAGGCAGGATTCGAACCTGCGACCGTAGCAGCAACGAGGTACCGGACTGAAGCGCCTAGAACCGCTCGACCACAGCGGGCGGTGGACATCTAAAAATAAAAATTTAAAAACTTATATGCTTTCATGACGAAGTAAGTCAGAACTAATAGCTGCAGAGCTACACATTAGCTACTAAGCTGAGGAACAATATACTACGTGCAACACTTTAAAAGAAAAGTTGAAAATACTAAATAGATACATAGCTATAACGTTACACATTAGGTACTAAGTTTAGGAACACTGCAGCTCTGTATATATTTAGTATTTTTTTAAATTTACTAGTCATGCTGGCTTCTCCGTTACTGCAGATTTTATGCACTATGATTGTGTAGGTTATCAGATACGTGTTATTAAGTCATCTGCGTCCATAGGCTTGCATTCTTAATATGATCTACTGTGTGTATTGTCATAACTTCCACTATTATGTTTTATTTTTGGTGTGTCGGTTTGGTTCCTTTTATATTTTATGCTGTGTTTTTATTAACTTTTTATTTTGTGCTATGGTTTTATTAATTTAATTCTTTAAAATTTCATTTTACCTTTTTATTATTTTTATTTCTTCAGAACTGCATTGTACTGTACACTGCATGCCTTGTATTTATTGCTTACTCTGTACTAGGTCTATATTAGCTACTGCCATGCATAATTAAGGTGGTGTTGGAGCTGTTAGCAGCGGGTGGTGTTTGGGAGGAAACGTGGGGGTGCAGCCTTGTGTTGTTAGCTGTGATTTCGTCGGTGTTCCCTCCACCCTCGGAAGTAATGCTGGTGGCGGCTACACTCTGACGTACTCGCATAAGTGTACTCAGACGTCTCACTGCGGTTGGCGCGGCAGTCTTTTGGACGGACTTCCACGATATGCGACGGGCTAGGCACTTATATGGTAAGCAACTTTTGAGGGTCACAGATTGATCTTTTACGGCTTATATCCCTTCATCTTAATATCTTGAGCCGATGACCCATGTCTACTCGTTCGCAGTTGGTTCATGGGTCACATTACGCTTGCAATGTGTGCTTATTTGTTGGTACATTCATGTTTTGTCAGCTAGGTCTCGTTTACCTGGTACGGTATTGCTTGACTCAGAGAATTCTTTGATGCCTCACCCGCACGTGATCTCGCATGCTACTTGATTAATTTGCTGGATTTTTTACACGACTGTACGACTTTCTCGTACATAGTCAAGGTTTAACTTGATGTTCACATTCTTATGGGCCTCTTTTAATGTTGATTAATTTTGTGGAGATTTCCTCTTCATCTTCCTTGTTTTTCTGTAGCGCCTGAAGACGGGATTTAAATCTTGGAACTCAGGTCGTGTGCACGATTTTATCCAAATAAAGGATCTGTAAAGTACACAACTGGAGCGTATTTAATCATCATGAAAATTTTAGCAACTGTTATGGATGTTTCGCAAAGAGTATATTTTCTTTCACTGTTGATCTATATATTTTTAAGTCAATCTACACAAAGCAAACGTTACAGAAAGAGTGACTACAGATATAATGAAGAGCCCTTTTCCGAACTGTTTTTGAAATCTAAACTTTCCAGAAATGAACATAATTGAGCATATCTAGGGTATCTTGTTACGTGCTGTTCAGAAGAGATCTCAACCCCCTCGTACTCTTATGGATTTATGCACAGCCAACTTCAGAACGGTCATGAAAGTAATTTTAAAAGTTTTTAGTTTTCATATGTTTCTGAATATGTGCTATGTTTAATTTACGATATGACATTTAGAAATTTCAGAAATTAAATATTTTTACAATTTTTAATTTGTTACAAAAATTTGGAAACCACATTTAGATTTCAAAAACAGTTCGGAAAAATGCTCTTCATTATATCTGCAGTCACTCTTTCTGTAACGTTTGCTTATTTGAAGCGCACTGTGAACTTGTAACTTGATATACCTATCCCGTTCTCTAGTCCTATACGTCATCTTGCCCCTCTCCACTTTCCTCATACGACTTATGGTGATATATTTTGGTTCTGAGACAGCCGTACCTGGTGACGAATTCTCACATGTTACACAGTAAACAAAGTGGAAATGTAAATTTTTTGTGTGAAAAATTGTAATAATTATGTAATCATACACCGAGATATCTTTGTGCTTGCTGTATATTTGCCATTTTTTAAATTTAATTTTTATTTTTTGCGGTCAAAATACGACGTATAAGGGTCAACCGCAAATGTAACTGTGATAAATGACCTATTATAGTTCATCGTTCCAACAATATGAGACTCTCTACAGTACAACTATTGCTTTCAGACACACGAGTTTTTCTTCGTCGTGTAGCACCTTATCTTGACAATATACGGTATAAGGCGAAATAACCCAGGACCTCAAAAATGTCGTGATTGTAAACTACTGACACGAATTATTTATAGTACAACCTTTAGGAAAGTGACTTACGGAGAAATGTAGGAACACGCAATCCCGTATTGATTTTACAATTAATTCTAGAAGACGGACTGAACGGAGGCAATCCTACGTTTATAGTATTTGTAAATTCAGAGACAGTTTTTGGCAATGTTGATTGGAATACTTTCTTTGAAGTTCTGAAGTTAGCAGGGGTGGGATAGAAGAAGCGAAAAGTTATCTACATCATATACAGAAACCAGGCTGCTGTTATAAGAGTTGAAGGACATGAAAAGGAAGCAGCAGCTGAAAAGGGAATGAGACAGGGTTGTAGCCCATCCGCGGTGTTATTCAAGCTGTGCGCTGAGCAAGCAGTAAAGGAAACCAAGGTGACATTTTGGAAGGAGATTAAAATTTAGAGAGAAGAAATACAAATTTTGAGGTTTGCGAACTACATTATAATTCTGTCAGAGTCTGTGAAGCACTTGGAAGATCAGTTGAACGGACTGGATAGTGTCTCGAAAAGAGGATGAATAACAACAAAACAAGGGTAATGAACTGTATTCGAAATAAACCAGATGATTCTAACAGAGTTGGACTAGGAAATGAGACATCAAAAGCAGTCGATGAGTTTTACCATTGGGCAGCAAAACAACTGCTAATGATCGAAGTAGGAACGATTTAAAACGCAGACTGACAATAGCAACAAAGGTGTCCCTGAAACAAAAGAAAATTATTAATATCAAGTATAAATATAAGTGGTAGAAAGTACGATGGTTATTCGGAAAGTAAGGAACGATTGGTTGGAAACGGAAACCACACTGAAAATCAAAACTGTTTTATTTGCAACAGTTAGCTTCACCTTCCAGATACTTCTCTACATAGTCGGCGCTTCGACTTAGACATCTGTCGTAGTGCTGTACCAAATTTCCAATACCCTTGTCATAGAAGGCAACCTCCTGTGCTTTTCGACAATTTTCTACTCTGATCTGCAGTTCGTGGTCTGTGCCACAATGTCGTCTTCATAATCAGCAGTTCATCTGTGCAGAGATGAAGATCGAATGCAGCCAATTTCGGGCTGTATGCTGGATGATCAAACACTTCCCATCGAAAATGCTGCAGTAGCGTCCTCATTGTCCTTTCCGTGTGCGGCCGAGAATTGTCATGAAGAAGGAACTGCAAGACAGTTACGTGATATGTAGCTGTATGATATCAGGATAAACATCTCGGAAGGCACCTATAAATGGTGAGAGACACTGTTTTCCACGCATCTTTAGGCGCTCAGCGTGCGCTCAGAACAGAGAAGAGCGACGCAACGCTATCGACACTGGAGACACGCCCCAAGACATCTCTGCAAAGCTTCATCGGATTTTCGCTGCTGTTTCCATTTTGCGACCAGTCGTTCCCGACTTTCTGAATAGCCCGCATATTTCCTGAATATTTCTCTGGAATGTAGTGGTGTATCGGACGAAATAACACTCTTCGGAACAGTGTTTTTTTTTTCAGCTTTACGCCTGGAGGGGATCAATTTGTTACTACAACATATAAAATATCACGTCACGTTATTACAAACTGAACAAGATGAAATACGTAGCTTTTTAACAGTCCGTATCCACAGGAATATAATAAGCATCTAGACTGAGGAGCCAAAGAAACTGGTACACATGCTTAATATCGTGTAGGGCAAATGCGAGCACGCAGAAGTGCCGCAGCACGAGGAAGCTTGGACTCGACTAATGTCTGAAGTAGCGCTGGAGGGAATTTACACCATGAATCCTGCAGGACTGTCCACAAATCCGTAAGAGTACGAGAGGTGGAGATATTTTCTGAACAGCACGTTGTAAGTTATCCCAGATACGCTCAATATCGTTCATGTCTGGGGAGTTTGGTGGCCAGCGGAAGTGTTTAAACTCAGGAGAGTGTTACTGGAACCACGCTGTACCAATTCTAGATGAGTGAAGTGTTTCATTCTCCAACTGGAATTTCCCAAGCCCGTCGGAATGTACAATGGACATGAATGGATGCAGGTGATCAGAGATGATGCTTACGTACGTGCCACCTGTCAGAGTCTATCTGCACTCCGTCTTCAGGCCACGAGTGGCCTACCGGGACCATCCGACCGCCGTGTCATCCTCTGTCACCTGTCAGAGTCGTATTTAATTGTATGAGGGATCCCATATCACTCTAACCGCACACACCCCTCACCATTACAGAGCCTCCACCAGCTTGAACAGTCTCCTGCTGATATGTAGCTTCTACGGATTCATGACACTGTCTGCATACCCGTGCACGTCCATCCGCTCGATACAATTTGAAACGAGACTCGTCCGACGAGGTAACAACTTTCCAGTCATCAACAGTCGAAGGTCGGTGTTGACGGGCCCATGTGAGGAGTAAAGCTTTGTGTCGTGCAACCATCAAGGGCAAACAAGTGCCCATATCGATGATGTCTCGTTGGATGGTTCGTACGCTGACACTTGTTGATGGCCCAGTATTGAAATCTGCAGCAGTTTACGAAAGAGTTACATATCTGTCACGTTGAACGATTCTTTTCAGTCGTCGTCCCGTTCTTGCAGGATGTTTTGTAAGTAGGCTGTTTAGGTTCTTATATTGGTAACGCCGCCGCCACGTAGCGCTCTCTGTATGAAAATCACTGGCTGTGCTGTGTGCAGTCTGTGTCTAGTTTGCATTGTTGTCTGCCATTGTAGTGTTGGGCAGTGGCAGCTGGATGTGAACAGTGCGTAGCGTTGCGCAGTTGGAGGTGAGCCGCCAGCAGTGGTGGATGTGGGGAGAGAGATGGCGGAGTTTTGTAATTTGTCATGAACTGCTATATATATTATGACTATTAAGGTAAATACATTGTTTGTTCTCTATTAATATCTTTCATTTGCTAACTATCGCTACCAGTAGTTAGTGCCTTCTGTAGTTTGAATCTTTTATTTAGCTGGCAGTAGTGGCGCTCGCTGTATTGCAGTAGTTCGAGTAACGAAGATTTTTGTGAGGTAAGTGATTTGTGAAAGGTATAGGTTAATGTTAGTCAGTGCCATTATTTTGTAGGGATTATTGGAAGTCAGATTGCGTTGCGCTAAAAATATTGTGTGTCAGGTTGAGCACAGTCTGTCAGGTTAAGCACAGTCTGTCAGGTTAAGCACAGTCTTGTATAATTGTTCTAAGGGGACGTTACATATGTCGACCCTTAGCCTAGGATACATCACTGGAATCTTCTGATTTTTTCTTGTAGTTTGTGTATTTAGTGTAGCTTTTGTTTATTGCTAGCGCGTAATTGTAGAGAGAATCTCCTTTGTAGTTGCAGTCTTTCATTGTTGTACTGTAACACAGTTGTGGCATGCATGTAGATTTGCACCAAGTATTTCGCAGCTGCGCTTGCATTTAACTACATATTATTTTCAGTGCTATGTTAATGTGTTCTCTTATTTTTGCTATTCAAATTGTGCTTTTCTGTGTTATCGTGTGAAATATTGTGATAATAATGGCGTGTGAAAAACGTAACACTAGACTCCAAAGTAAACTGAGAAATAATAGTGACGACGAGAGTAGCTTATCAGCACCACTGGGTAGTGAATTAACAGACATTCGAAGTAGTAATTTGGTAATTGTGCATAGGGATATGGAGCGGGCGGCAAATAATGGTGTAGACAGTCAAACAGGTAGTGAACAGGGAAGCATTATCGATCGATCGGTCAGCAACAGCTCGCCTCAGGAATCCGAAATGACAGAACACAATATTGCAAATACTGTAGACTTACGTTTTGGGTCCTCACCGTTTTCTCAAATGAGTCAAGACACATTTTCTGCTTCTCAAAATGTGAATGTTGCCGGTGAAAACGCACTGCCAAAAAGCATAGATAAACAGATTCCAGACACTAATACATTATTATTGCAATTAATGCAAAAAATGGAACAAAATCAGAAACAAACACAGCAACAGTTAGACACAATGGAACAAAATCTTCAAAAGTTAGACACAATGGAACAAAATCAGAAACAAACACAGCAACAGTTACACACAATGGAACAAAATCAGAGACAAACACAGCAAAAGCTTCAAAAGTTAGACTCATTGGAGCAAACTCTCGAACAAACACGTGAAGATTTAACTGCTGAATTACATAACATTGAATCGAAATGTCAGAAAGTCTGTAATGACGTAAAAACACAAATTTGTGAGCATTTCCAACCTATTTTTGCGCGTCATGAAAACGCATTACAGAATCATGAAGCAGCCATAAAAGAACTGCAAACTATTGTTCATGAAAATCATGAGACCTTGCAAGCTAAAATTGACTCAGTTGCATCTACCGATTTGGTTACGCAACTATCAAAAACTCAAGAAAACTCAAAGGACACAGTAGATACTCTGAAAATGGGTTCAGAAAGACACATGGAGGAAATTAGTTCATTATCAGAGAAAGTAGTTGAAATTTCAGATCAGCTAAATAATTTATCTACGAAGGTAGATGATAATCTGAATGACACAAAACCGGTAGTCTTTAATAACACAGATGAGTGCGAACAAATTAGAAAACTGAAACAAAATCTGAATCAAATTGATACACAACACGAAAGAGAAATCCGGGAAGTACAAGATCAGCTGACACAGGTAATACAAGAATTACGTATTTCAGAGGACACTCGCGCTCCAATGCGGGAAGAGGGACATAGAAATACGGAAAAGCCACAAAATAATAACACAGGGCATTTCGGTAATTATGAAAGAAATTGGCAAGGTACACCGAATTTTGAGATGGAACCGCCGACACGACGTAACAATGACCGATATGCTACTCGCCGACACGATGATTTTGACTATAAGCTGTTCATTACTACACGTAAATTCAAAACATTTAAGAATTCTGCCAACGACATTCATCCACAAGCTTGGCTCCATCAATTCTCTCATTGTTTCCCTCCTAACTGGTTATTAGGGCACAGGTTAGAATTTATATGTGGCTACTTAGAGAATGAACCAGCTGTAAGAATGCGATCGGTCGTTCACGATTGCCACAGTGAAGGAGAAATTTACCATGCCTTCCTCTCAGCATATTGGTCTCAAGCCACACAAGACCGAGTAAAACATGGCATCATAATGATGAAACATTTCGAACAATCTGAATTTTCCAGTCCTGTGAAATATTTTGAAGACATGTTGCACAAGAATCAGTACCTGTCAAACCCATACAGCCCCTCAGAACTCATCTGCATTTGCTTAATCAAACTGCCTGAACATTTACGACATATTATTTTAACAGGACGTTGCAAAGACGACATTGAAGCTTTTCAGGGACTATTACAAGAATTAGAAATTGACACAGACAGTAGCGGGATGCGAAAACAGGGACACAATCACTACAGGTCACATCCGTCACAATTCCGTGACGACAGAAACAATAACTGGACACGACAAGCCTATTCTTACAACGTGAATCGTGACCAAAACAGACACCACCCGTATGACAACCACTGGCAGAGTAATAGTTACAGAGAAAGATCGCATTTCCGTAGTAATGAATATGACAGAGACAATCATAGAAACAGACAATTTGGCAACCAGAACAATTATTATCACGGGAGACAGAATAACTTCAGATGCAATGGTCCACCATGCAGTGATAATTCAGGGAGAAATTCTCCACCACTTAACCGACAAGAAAGAAACTACAGGAACTACCGACATGACGACAGACGATGTGATCGTAACGACAGACGTGAATTGCATCAGAACTGGCGGGATTTAAACAGAGCAGAGCCCTCTCGACAAGGCGAATTTGTAGAAGTTAGGTCTCCTAATTCCAGTAACGACGAGCGCCAACAAAGAAACAGACAATGACTCACACCGCAGGCAGCCACTTGCGCCGGCTGGCTCAGAGAAAAATAACATATACGCTAACCTTGAGAAAAATTCCAGTATTCTTTACCGACGTATACCACATGATAATTGCGTTAAAGTTGAAACTCTGTGTACTAGGAAGAGTAAAGGGTTGCACCACATTTCACATGTGAAACCATTTATTGAAAGATAATCTGCTTTTTAACTTTGTCTTTGCCATAAAACGTTTCACTTCACGTTACTAGTAAGCTTTAGAAACTGTTACCATGCAACAATGTTTAAAGTTAAATATCCAGTCAAGAACCAAGAGAACTTATTCAATCAGAAATTACGAATGCATTGTTATTGCGAACAGACGACACAGTGTTATCGTGTGTGTACATTCTTGCTTGTTAGTTGCACGATTACCTAACGACTATAAGGCTCACATACTTAGAACATATACTGCTAATGAGATTCTGATGCAACATTTTGGTTTACTTGAAAATACATTGTGGATTTAAGGTACTTTCTGTGAAATGCCAGATGACACAGTGGTTGGTTTCTTTGACAGCTACACGATTATATTACGACACTACTAATGTGTGACACAATTTACATTGTTGCTTTTGCGGTGTATCTGTTTTCTATCTGCACGGTTTTTCTGAATTTTTCTGGAAAGCAAAACATGTTTTAGTAGTAACTTTTGTGGTATAGCTACAAGGAGACAGCCTTTTCTGTAGCACAACAATACGTTACAGCACAGTACTTTCTTCATCACGGCAATAAGCGTAATAAGTAAGATATCTATACGCAAAGCATTTCACTTTTGTTTATCATGAGGTAAGTACATTGACTTCTGCAGAACTTAGCTTTTGGAGGACGATAACTACGACACTTCCACAGAGATTATCTTACAATAAGACGCACAGTTTAGCGCTACAGTACACGTATTTGAGTGATTAATTTTATACTTAAAACATTTATTTTTAAAGATATTTGAAGTACAATGACATAAAGGTTTTCCGTTATACATTTCATTCCATTGCTGTAATCTGTAACACCTGAGGGTATAATTACATTAATCTTCAGGGGGGTACACGCCTACTTTGGCAAGCACAAGGAGCCCTAGCTAATATGGTATTTGCTTATACAACTTAACACATTGGTACCATATTTCTCTAACACATAAATTACACAGCTATCTGATCATTTAACAGAGAAACAAACATCTTTTTTACTACGTCAGTGACACATGTTTACGCAATTACAGAGTTGGATTTCTTTACACTTACGAAATTGTATTTTGTCTGTACTTTGTGAACTGTTCATATTTTTTTGGACCCATTGTGATATTATGAGAGCTTTGAATGATATATTTGGTATGGGATCACAATTTTTAAAGTACGTTTGAGGCAGATGACACTTTTGACATTAGCAGAGAATTTTTTTTAGGTTTTGACATTAATGCAGAAAGCTACGACGTTTTTGAGATTTGACTGAGGTGTTATGATGTTATTTTTACGACGACGATGTGTATTATGCTGTTGAAGTATGTTTATGATCAATAAGCTGAAGTTATATGAGGAATCTGATTATGCTATGTAGTTAGTATGATGAAATATTGAAGACATGTTGATGAATATGAATATGTATATGTGTAATAAGGTAAGGAATAATGAGTAGTGGTTAGGGACTATGGTTTGTGAATAAGGTTGTTGGAAACCAAGAATCGTACTTTAAGAGTTATGAAATGTATGTAAATGTGTGAATGTATCACAATGCCAACGAAAATTTTTTGGACACTGTTATATCAACAGCATTTTGTTTCTACAGATTTGTAACGCAAATTCTTGACCTGTGAAATATTTTTATATGAGACTGTCACTGTAGCGGAAACTGCTGTCGTAAATATTTCCGTAAGAAAGTTAAGTGACCACCTGCACGTAATGCGTTTTGGGCGCCCAGCTGAGAGGTAGTCGTCTGACAAAAGAAAGCCATTAGCTGAAAAAAAAGAGGCCATTATCCTCGCCATTGACATTCCTTTGTAGAAAGAACCACAAATACGACACGCTTACATCTGCACACCTGATTATGACAAGTATCTTTCTACGAGAGTTGAGAGCTACTGACTTACGAAATGCCACATAGCTATTGAATGATGTTTTTATGCTTGGGTTTGCGTAATTGCTTATTTCACTTGATATCTGTTTTCCAGCTGTGTTGCAGCATTGGTTTTATAAAATAAACTTATATGCATTTGCTAATGTGAACACTTTCTGTCAACAGATCTATTAAATAATTATTTTATGATCCACATTCTTCGAAAAAGGAGCTCTTGGAATGGAAAGAACAATAAGAAGGGACTTACAACAGTAACTGCATATATAATTTTCTTTTCGAGTACTGGGTAATTTTTTTGGTAGAGTAAGTTTTTGTGATGCATCACTCTAGTGTTAAGATGTGACATAAGTATTAAACATGGCCATTTTTACTGTAATATTTTTTCTGCTTGAGCTTTGTCATGTATAGATATAAGTTTTATATTTTTTATATTTGCTGCTGCTGTTTCCCAGGCATAATGTTACTGAATTTGACTTTGTATTACGCTGTTAAGCCAGTTTTACTACGGATTTATTTCTCTTGTTTGCTGCACAGTGCCTTATATTAGTTGTAATTTTGCAATTGCTTCGCCAATTTGAATTTTTTTGTCATTGCTGTTTGTGTTAATTGTTTTGTGCTGCTGCATTGCCTCGTCCCTTAGTTTAGCATCTGAGCTCAGTAGATTTAAGTTAGCTTAAAAGGGGGTAGACTATATAAGAAACTACCTATGATGAATTGGAAGAAATGCATTGAGAAGCAATAAGAAAATGGTGTGGCCAAAAAAAAAAGAATTTTGAAAGAGGATATGAACAAAAAAAGTAGGGTTTAGGGACAACAGGTTTAGGTATGATTTTCTTGGAAATAAATGTTGAGGTAAGATAATGGTAAATAAATAATGAGGTAAGAAATGTGTGAACAGAATACAGAAAGCATGCTTGGATAGGATGTTTTTTTGGCTGGAGCAAATGTTGAAATTAGAGGGGCGATATATGGAATGAAGTTTTGGGTTGGACTGCAGTACCAAATGTTACACTGAAAACGAACCCTGTCCTTTCCTTTTGTGTTATTCCACTATGTGTTTGTGTACCCTTGTGTATTTGTTTTCTTCCTGTCTCTGTGTAGTTTGATAGAATTCTTTCTTCTTCTAATATTAAGCTACATTCACTATGATGAGGAATACTGTTATCCTCAAATATAATTGGCATGTTATTTACCTTGTAAATATGCTTAGACATCATTAATTCTGTTTTGTTTTAATGCTCATGTGTGAAGTTGATGTTTCAAAATTTATTCTGATCTTTTATGTATGTACTCATCTCATAATTTCTGCAACACTGATGTACATGTTATTTCGATTCTTTTGTAAAGCTGTACTACAAATGTTATCTGTATTGTTATGTTCTTTAATGATGTATTTTGTACCTTTGTAATTGTATTCTTATGTTATAAAATTGTAATTGACACCAGTTCATCACATTAAGTAACTTGTAGGCATTCATTTCACTGCACACATTTCTGTTGGTCACAGTAATGCACAAAATGTGAGAAGTAGGGACTGTTAGTGTTTGCACGTGTGTTAATAATTCAGCAAGGGACTGGATAACAGCATTGCTGGTTCTAAGGACAATTCCAAAAACTTAGTGAGTGCACAAGTGGTGGTTATGGACTTGCTCTATTATCAGCAAGACTCTTCAATGGTGATTGTGCACCTGCACACTCACAACGGATGGCTGCTAGCCATCTCTACAAGGGCTACAGTGGGTCTACACCTTTGATGACTCACCAATACCATTATTTCTACAAGGTCTGCAATGGGTCTACACCTCTGGTGGCCCACCAATACCGTAATCTCTACCAGGACTACAGTGGGTCTGCTCTGTGATGACCTACCTACCAATAATCTTCAGAACTTCGAATGACTCTGCTGTGGGTTTGCTCCATTGTGGCCCATTACCTGTCAGCATGTCAAGAGTCAGCACCGTCTTTCCGTTGGAAGGACACCACTACTTCTTCAAGACTGCATGGAAATCCACTACTTCTGTGTGCAATTTCTTTTAGTAATAAGACTTTGTAAAAAAAACTGTAATTACTACTATGATGAATGATCAGGACTGTCTTTATGGACTGTGTGAAAATTTTAGCTTTTGACCAACATTGTATAAATAAGTGTGTGCATTTGATATCTTTGTTATTGTAATTATGAAAAATTTTTTCAAATCATTATTGGCCACTGCCCAAAAATATTTTGTAAAATTTTTTGTGGGGAGCATGGGGGCTATGTAAGTAGGCTGTTTAGGTTCTTATATTGGTAACGCCGCCGCCACGTAGCGCTCTCTGTATGAAAATCACTGGCTGTGCTGTGTGCAGTCTGTGGCTAGTTTGCATTGTTGTCTGCCATTGTAGTGTTGGGCAGTGGCAGCTGGATGTGAACAGCGCGTAGCGTTGCGCAGTTGGAGGTGAGCCGCCAGCAGTGGTGGATGTGGGGAGAGAGATGGCGGAGTTTTGTAATTTGTCATGAACTGCTATATATATTATGACTATTAAGGTAAATACATTGTTTGTTCTCTATTAATATCTTTCATTTGCTAACTATCCCTATCAGTAGTTAGTGCCTTCTGTAGTTTGAATCTTTTATTTAGCTGGCAGTAGTGGCGCTCGCTGTATTGCAGTAGTTCGAGTAACGAAGATTTTTGTGAGGTAAGTGATTTGTGAAAGGTATAGGTTAATGTTAGTCAGGGCCATTCTTTTGTAGGGATTATTGGAAGTCAGATTGCGTTGCGCTAAAAATATTGTGTGTCAGGTTAAGTACAGTCTGTCAGGTTAAGCACAGTCTGTCAGGTTAAGCACAGTCTTGTATAATTGTTCTAAGGGGACGTTACAGTTTTTCAGGCCGCAGAGATGTCGGAGATTTGATGTCTTACCGGATTCCTTATATTCACGCTACACTCTTAAAATGGTCGCTACCTTGGAGATGCCGTGTCTCATCGCTTGTTCGCCGACTATAAAAACATGTTCAAGCTCATTTAAATCTTGATAACCTGCCATTGAAGCAGCTGTAACCGATCTAACAACTGCGCTTGAGACTTGCTGCCTTATATAGGCGTTGCCGACGGCAACGCCGTATTCTGGCTGTTTACATATCTCTGTATTTGAAAACGCATGCCTATACCAGTTTCTTTGGAGCTTCAGTGTGTAACTGCCACAGGTCGTTAATGTGTCACTTGATGCAGATGAAGGTACAAGTCTCTACTAACGAAGTGTAGTGAAGATAAACTTTTATGCAGATTCTGTCTAATGCAATAGTCCCACTGATGACTCAGCAAAGATACGGTACAGTGTCTTCGACGCGGTTTGCTGATTGGGCTGAGCGACACTGCGCTCGGACCTAAGTAAGCAAGCTGATACGGTGACATACGGAAACTCTTTTGGGAGTTTGTACGCCACCGTCTCTCATTCGTCGTTACTTATGGCTGCGACTACGTTTATTTGTCTCTGTTGGTCCATTATGGCCAGGGGACATCGGCTGGTACGTAGTTTTCAATGCAATAAACTTTACCAACAGGCGTAGACTTTAAGATACTTTATTTTATTTTGAAACAAACCAGTTTCGGCAATTAATTTTGCCAACTTCAGGCCTTGATTCGAAAAAAGTGTATGGAACCTTAAGATGGCAAAATGAATTGCCGAAACTGGTTGGTTTCGAAATAAAGTAAAGTATCTTAAATTGTACTGCTGTTGGTAAAGTTTATTTAACTGAAAAGTAAGTTTACTTGTGGTTTCATCGCGAGTCAGCTACCTCGCCAAAGTATCTCGTTCTTGTGGTGAAACCACTTATGGCAATGAAACTTGGACGACATGCAGTTCGAGACATCATGGATTCTTGAATTTGTTAAAGAAAGGGCGTGTCCGTGGGCGGTAGGGGGAGGGGAGTGGAGAGGAGATTATGGGGGGGGGACACACTAAAGCTTGCATACAGAAAGCAGGTTCAATTGAATGCAGGTTGCAGTAGATTTTTAAAGATGAAGGGGCTTGCGTGTGGTAGAGTAACTTGAAGAGCTGGTTCAGACCAGTCTTCAGACTGAGGACCACAACAACACCCTTCCAGACATCGTGCAGTTGATCAATCTTGCATTAAACTAATTGTTCAACTGAATTTAGTCTACATGCCCAAGGGTTCTGGGTATGCCCGTCGTGCTGCGCCCCCTCGTGTCAGACGGTTCCGCGAAAGCCGGCCCCGCGCCCCCCGGGCAGGCACCGCCGTGACCCGCGCGCCACTCTTGCGTCAGGCGCTGCCCGGCGCTTTCAGATTTGTCCCCCGTAATTGCGATGATCAGCTGGGACCGGCCGCCCCCTTAACTGCTGCCAAGTACACGCTGCCCGCCACAGAATGCGCCTAATTACGTAATTCATAGGAGCCCGGCGCGGCGAATGAATTGCCCGTCAATACAGTCGCATTAAGGGGCGCCTTCGACCTCTCTCCACAATGTTTCTCCACCGTGGAAATTCTGAGCAACAATGAAAGGACAGCTTTTCCCCTGTAAAATACCGGAAAATGCTTTCTGATTGTACTCCGTCTAACAGATTTGAGTAAATAATACGTTCTTAGCGTTATCTGCTGCATCTACAAACACGCCGCACTCCCCACAAACGAGTACAGATAAAATGTGGCCACAGTAGAAGGAAAAGATGAAACACATTCAAACGTGGAACTGAAATGCCGTTGATGAAAATAAATTTTTTTACCTTAATATATGTTATACTAGAAGCTACCAATGAAACCTCCAGAATAATGGAGATGATGCGAATTTATAATGCAAACGTGCTTCATTAAAATGTATCACAACATTTCCATGCAGAATCGTAGTAAACTAAATTTAATTTTAACCATATTTCAAAACCTCAGACGTGACTATGTTCAATACACGGGAGGTATGAATGAAAAACGCCTTCAGTCACAACTGTTCGTGTTTTATTAAGTATACGATGCATTTCGGATCCTGTGGGTCCACTACCATATTTAACGTGTCTTAATACATGCATTATTCTGTCTCTTGAATGAAGTGAAATGCATATTCACGTCACGAAATGGTTTGATGTTAGGTTATGAATTTCGTAAGTCAAACTCGGAAAAATATTTGCGAAATAGTGGAAAAGATGAACAGTGTAAACTTATCACAGAATTTAAAAAAAAGTGTTTTTAACGTTTTAGTATCAGTAAATCTTCTTTCCTCCATCGTTTTCGTACACGTCACTTCATTAAAGAGACGCATTTGCTGGTACATGTTTGTAAACATTTCACACATGTTTTTGTACATAGTGTGGCCAAAGATGAATTTATTCGTAGTGCTAAAGATATAATTATTAAACAATTGAGGTGTGCAGGAAGTAACTATAGAACAGGTCTTTAAAAATAATGAAATAACTGCGGCTTGTGAAATCTGTTTGATCTGTTTGTTCAATTCAGTAATTTTTTTTGTTTTTTTTGTGGAGATATATCTCTAGTTGTTCTAACAGATTTAGTTGCTTACCATTGGCTTCTTTATGTAATACTACCAAATTGTGTTCAAGACAGTTGATAACATGTTTCGTTTCCAAAATATGTTGTACAATGACTGATTTTTCGAAATGGGAAAGCGTTTACGTGTTGTAGAAAACGGGTTTTGCAGTTTCTGCCTGTATGCATTAAGACAAATGGTGATGGTGATGGTGAACCCACAGGATTCGAAATGCATCGTGTACTTAATAAAACACGAAAAGTTGTGACTGAAGGCGTTTTTAATTCATATCTCCAGTGTAGTATACTCATTCGTTTTGTACGCCGTATGACCAACGGAAAGTCATTAACGGCTGGTGAAACTCATTATTGAGTGGCAAAAGTGAAACGTGATCGTAGCTCATCCGATTAATTCCGCCCCCCCCCCCTCCCCCCCCTTCCTTCCCAGGAGACCACATGCTCCTGTGATTTTCCAACGCTGGTGTGTGGATGACTGTCGATTGTATGTAATCAGCGCAATAACATAGGCCAACAGTCAGCTGTAATAGATTCAAATGGTTCAAATGGCTCTGAGCACTATGGGACTTAACATCTGTGTCATCAGTCCCCTAGAACTTAGAACTACTTAAACATAGCTAACCTAAGCACTTCACACACATCCATGCCCGAGCGAGGATTCGAACCTGCGACCGTAGCAGTCACGCGGTTCCGGGCTGTAGCACCTAGAAACGCACGGCCACACCGGCCGGCAGCTGTAACAGACTGGCAGAAAGGAACGACCGTGTTTGGACGCTCCAACGACTGTGAATTGGAGTTGTACAACTGCTATAGGCTGCCGTAGACAAAGTAAGCGCAGACTACGTTAGTTATTATCTTTGGCTAGTTACAGTCGCATCTGCGTTACCTTTACCTTAGGTATGTTGCACGCCTATAGGGTGTTATTTCATAACGATCGCTTTCATTACGTATGGGAAGTGTCTGAAACATCCCCTTCGAAAAATTATTAAATTACTGTGCTGATAAACCTCTTACGTTATTTGATTTCAAACAGCTGAGCAGAACTGAACGTACTCAGACATTTCTCTCTTTACTTATTCTGTTCAACACTAAACTGACACACAATATTTTTAACGCAACGCATTCTGTTTTTCAATAATCCCTACAAAAGAATGGCCCTGACTGACAATAACCTGTACCTTTCATGAATCACTTACCTCACAAAAATCTTCGTTACTCGAACTACTGCAATACCGCGAGCGCCAATACTGCCAGCTAAATAAAAGATTCTAACTACTGAAGGCACTAACTACTGATAGGCTTGGTTAGCAAATGAAAGATTTTGATAGAGAGTAAACAATGTATTTTCCTTAATAATGTTCAGAAGTCATCATATATATACCTGTCAATTCATGACATCCATCATTACAAATTTCCTTTTTCTGGAGGACACACGTCCAGATCGTCCGCTTATGGTAACTTCTCAAAACTATGGCATATCTCTCCACATCCACCACAGCTGACGGCTCACCTCCAACTGCCCAACGCTACGCGCTGCTCACATCCAACTGCCCAACACTACACAGGCGAATATTCCAACAATGAGTCCAACCAGCCACAGACTTCCCATAGCGCAGTCAGCAATTTTCATACAGAGCACTACGTGGCGTTACCAGCATAAAAACCTAAACAGTCGACTTACACTTTTAAATAACAGCCCTGCCATTAAGGTCCCTCCCGTCATGGTCTCCATCCGTCACTTGTTTGACAGACTCATTGTACACCCACATTTTTAAATGAGGACACTTTATACTATGACGGGAAGGTAGAAGCAAATTTAGGTGGAGATCTGGTCCCTGTTGCAAATGACGACGAATATGATATAGCTTTTAAAAATGTTGTCAAGTATCTCGATTCAAATATAAGCATCTAGGCTGGAGCTTCTAGTGTGTAGTGCAATGGCTTTTATCCCTTTTACTCCAGCGATCGGACAGCCAAAGCTATCTACTGGAGGCAGCAACTACGGATAGGCATAGTTAGCAAATGAAAGATTTTGATAGAGAACAAACAATGTATTTACCTCAATAGCGTTCAAAAGTTATATATATATATATATTGTGACATCCAATTAAACAAATTTCCTTTTTCTGACGGACACACATCATCCAGATCGTCCACTCAAAACTCTGGCGTTTCTCTCTCCAGATCCAACACTGTTGGCGGCTCACCTCCAACTGCGCAACGCTGCGCGCTGTTCACATCCAACTGCCCAACACTACAATAGCAAAAATTCCAGCAATGCAAACTAGCCACAGACTGCACACATCACAGTCAGTGGTTTTCATACAGAGCGCTACGTGGCGTTACCAACATAAAAACCTAAACAGCCTACCTACATGCCTTACTGGATTCCGCTGACAACTGGAAACGGTAAAGCGTCTAGAAACTGAATGAGGAAATATAAAGGGCCGCGCAACCTACGGAATATTTTTGTTCTTTACAGTTATCCTCTTTTCTATTACTTAAAAATAGACAGTATTTATAGCAGGATTGAACTTGTCAATAACAACAAGAAACTCTTGGCTTTGATCGTAATGAGGAACGTTCTAATGAGTACAAAATTACAATAATAATTATGTATGTTTTTAGGTTTGTGCGTGTAAACAGTACTTGAATCAAAAGTAATTGCTTTGGCTACATAAAAGCGCTGAAGTTACGTAAATAAATGAATTTTTATTACTCATAAAATGCCATTTATATTCTGTAAGGATACAAAATACACAGCGGACTAATACTGAGTAATGTGATATTCCAGTTATATGCAAAACAAACAATCCAAACGCACAAAAAAAGAGATGTGGTCGGCTGTCAGTTTCTCTCTTACATATTCCTTTTTACTTCTTCTCTACTGATGCTAGCAATACCACCAGTAATCGTAAAAGTTTCTAGTTTATGTAGGGTATCAAAACCACCGAACAATATTTTTGATGGAGCGCAGCTCTGCTGTGAATGAACTTGCCCAGTTTGTTGGTATATCAGCGTCCATTGTTCAAAATGTCTGCATCGAATGGTATGCCCCTTGCAACTATGTAACTAGGGTGGTAACAAGATTGCTACCGACAGGTATCGAAGACCACTGCTAATAATAATCGCTATGATACTCGGCAGGAATTATTACTGTCAGTGAATGCATATCCACCAGAACCAGTTTCTGAGTGAACACTGCGGTCGGAACTGCATGTAATGGATATTTGACTCGGGTACCAATCATAAGGCTATTGCTCACAGTAATACATTAAGCTGCGCATTTTCTATGGGCCACACAACATAGAAAAAGAGAATACCTGAGTGGAGTCTTATAGTCTGACGAGTCACGATTTTACCTCTTTCCAAGTGACGAAAAGACTCAAATGCACAGACAGCCCAGTGCAGCGTCTAATCCGCAGTGCGTGAAGGATGCAGTTCAGATCAAGGGTGGCTAGGTGATAGTTAGGAGGTGTTTTTCGTACCATGACTCCACATTCAGTCAGGTTGACGCGAACGTGAACCAAGAAATTTATTTGATCATTCTCAGTGACCAGGTGTTGCTCTGATGAGTACACTGTTCACATTCTCGCCTCCCAGGTTGACGACACACGTATTTTAGGGGCGGTACGCATACATTCCTTGTTTGACGATCACTCATGCGCTCTCTACTAAACTGCTTAATCACTCGATCTTAATTCCTAGAAAATTCAAGGGATAATTTGGAACAGCTGATGAAACGTAGTAACCAACGTACCCGCAGTTAGGAAGTTCTATCAGATTTAATCCACAACGAGAGGCCTGATATGGTATAACAGCATAAACTTGAGGACTCTTCCTCTATAAAGGTTAGAGGTGGTGTTAGAAGGTATTAGCGAGATGCCTCGGTGGGGTGGTGGTGTGGCTGATTTTTTGTCCAGTCGCAACAAAACAGCCATGGGTACAACCTAGGGAAAGTAGATAATACATTTCTGGACGATATTAGATTAAAGATGTGTGGTTCAACGAGTGTCATAAGCACACTGGATAAAACAATACTGTGCCTCATACATGGGGAGTTAACTATGCGAAAACTTAGTGCAATAGAAATATCAAATATTTTGAATGGAGAGAAAGGCAATTACAAAAATGTTTGCACTGTTTAGAAAGAAATCAAGTAAGCCTATTCACGATGTCCAGCATCTCGCTGTGTAAGGGGCGATCAAAAAGTGTCCTTTTAAGGGCGTTGCTGCCGCGTATACGCAACCCACCGCGACTCCCATGAGGGTATGTAAGCACCGACTCGCAGGTAAGGAATTAGTGTTGCGTTCGAACTGGGACGTTTTTTGATTGCCCCACTGCAGTTACATGAGATTTTCTATGTTGCTCTTGCGCTGACTGTATATCTGACTACATATCTCCGACAAAAAACGAATATCTACTTTGAATCTTCCCTATCTCCTTAGAGAATCCTTCCAAATGGAGATCCCACACGGAGCATCAGTGTTCGTGACGGCGGAACAAGGGTTTTGTTTCAACTTGGAAGCACTGCGCTATTGTTTGCAGGTACGTTCTGCAGTGTAGAATATCATCTAGATAGTCATAATCAGAAAGTCAGTGTGTATCCTGAAACATCTGACAATGGAATTAAAGTTTACACTAGACGATTCTATACGTATGATTGTACGACGGAGATGCACGCTTCCTGACGTTTCCACCAGTGCGACACAGGAAGTACTGCAGTGTTTTACCATAAACTATTGTATTGGATTAACGTGTTTATTAAGGAGACTTTTTCATGGTACGCAGCTGAATTCTAGCAGCATCATTGAAGTCATGTTTTGTATGATTACAAACCGACTGATCTGCATTTGATTCCTGAAGTATCTTTACGTATAAGCAAAAGGCAGCTGCGTATATTATATTTTCGAATTTACGCTTCCAGTGTGACTTGACACCTTCCTAAATACAGCCAAACAGTAACTTTTCAAGCTATATAAAGAATTGTAAAGTAGGTGCTGAAGGTCTTACTGAAATCGAAATATAATTTGTTGGGGTGCTTGTCAATTCCTTTACCTGTTTTTTCTTCTTCAGAGATGCAGGAAAACAGTCAGTGCGGTTCTGGAAGTTACCGATACGGACGTGGAAAAATGCTGACCCTGTGCCGTGTCTAGCTACGCCAGGTTTCTCGATTGATGGTCCAAGACGCCTACAGCCTGATCGAGGTGGTCTCACACATTCTCGATTGGGTTTAAATCTGGGGAGTTAGGTGGCCAGGAGAGTACGGTAAACTCAACCTGGAGCTCTTCGAACCATGCACGAACACAGCGAGACTTGCACTGAGACATTCTGCCTTCCAGAATGACGAAATCACCCACGAAATCCAACGAAAACATTCCCCAGACCATAACACTCCCTCCTCTGGTCGAGACCCTTCCGACAGTTGTTGCAGGATGTTCGCTTTAAAAAGTGATTCATCTGAAAAGGCCACTTGTCGTCACTCAGTGGACGTCCAGTTGCACTATTGGCGTGCAGATTGCAGGTTTTGTCGCCCGTGACCAACAGTCAACGTGAACCAGGTGCCTGTTACGGAGGCCAATAAGCAGCAACGTTTATTGAGGAGATACTGGGCGGTCATTCGATGAACAGGTTCACATCTGTTCGCCCGTATCTACGTCCACAGCCGTCGTTCATCCGTGTCATCTATGGCCTGTGGTGCAGTACATTCACCACGGCGCCGGTCTTGGATAGCGCCATTTGGCCCTGCACGGTGTACCTTAAACACAGCGGAACGCGAGCCGTTAACAGATACAGTCCTTTCGGAAATGCTTCCACCCAGTGTCCAGAACACCATTGACAATGCCATTTTGAACGTCAGATAAATCGCTCCATTTCCACATTACTACTGCACTGTCCCCCCCCCCCTCCTCTCTCCCCCATCCTCTCCCCCACCCCCTGAGAAACTTTAAGTACCCTGCACTGATAGTGATGTCAGATACCGTCTCTTAGTTTTTATTGCACGTTGACGTCGAATATAGGCGGTGGTCACGTTAAAGTGGCTGGACAGTGTGACAGTGTGAAACCGCAAAGGGCATTAGGCTCGCTTTTCCACATATCAATGCTGGATTAGTTTGCGTCACCTCTTATTTATAAACTTCGTCCACTTCGCAGCTTTAGAAACAATAAAACTTTGTGATAAAATTCTTTAAAATAGGTCTTCAGACACATTTCTTCCTGTGTCAGACAAAGACAAATCGATGTAATAAAATGAGGCATGTTCCGCCTCACGAGATTCATTGACTCAGTTTTCAGAGCATGTAGTTAGTCTCTGCAATAATGTTGTACGGGAACTGTTATTATCTACCACAGTTACAAGCGCATTCGCGTCTTCACTCCGCTATGACTGATTTGACAAACACATTTCTGTACCGCCGTCTATCTAGTTTTCGTCCTCTTGCAAACAAATCTCTTCTAATACAATATAAAGAAAGGTAGCGAAGGGGGCAAGGTGCGGTGACTACTGTGTAAGGTCTGGAACAGGGATAAAACGAGTTCTTTGTCGTCTGCAAAACTTTTCTGAGGCAAGTCGCAAACAGTGTTAAACAACTTCCGTTCAATTCAAAACGATCTTTTACGCAAACTTAAAATTGAATCAATAATTTATTTCATGTACCCCAACGTATAACTTATTTAAAATGCAGTCTAAAAATTTGTCACCTGCTATTAACTTGAGACGTTCAGTGAAGAGTAATGACCTTGAATTGCAGAACATCTTACTACCGCAGAACTGACACGTGAAAACAAAACACGTGAAAACAAATCTGCAATGACGGAAAAAACCGCAACACCAAAAATTACTTAATGTAGAGCAATGAAGTTTCCGGAATACATTGCAACATCACAGGCTAATTTTGTGCGAGATAAGCCATTGCAAATATGAAATTCTTGTATATTAGTAACCAGGGCAGCCCCCAGTCTGTTGTGTGCAAGCATGCAAACGTATATGCGTTATGTTGTACAGGTGCCGTATTTCAGTTTGTGGGATGGAGTTTCATGCCTGTTGCACTCGACCGGTTAATACAGCTATGCTGGAATTGTCGTCCGATGATCTTCCGTATGTGCTCGATGGGAGACAGATCTGGTGACCGAGTAGGCCAAGGCAATATGCCGGCACTCTGCATAGCACCTTTGGTTACAACAATGGTATGTGGGCTATCGTTATCCTGTTGGAAAGCACCCCCTGGAATGTTGTTCATGAATAGCACGACGACAGCTCGAATCACCGGATTTCCAGTCAGGCTGTGTTGGAAAACCACGAGAGTGCTACTGCTATCACACGAAATAGCACTCTAGACCATAATTCCAGGTGTAGGTCTAGTTTGTCTAGGTCGCAGACAAGTTGGCCTCCTTCTTACCAACACATGACCATCATTGGCAACGTGGCAGATCCAGCTTCCATGAGGAAACCCAACAGACCTCCACCGTGTCCCAGTGAGATCTCACCTGATACCACTTGTTACGATGCTCGCTTATTTCCAAGTCCGTATCGATCTTAGTGCTGAGTTTTCACTCAGACGGCGCTTTGGCGTTAGGCGGTTCTTGCCATGTGTGATCGCTGGCCGGAGCTTAGCTGGAGGCGTGTGAGGAGGTAAGAGGTGGCTGCCTTGGCGTGAAGACAGTACGGCTCGGCTGGGGTTGTTTGCGTCTGGACGCCGATTGGAGCCCGATGGGAAGACCGGACAGTGATTTTACGGTTAATGGTGTGGACAGCGGCGTGGTGCGCCGTTTAACTTGATTCGCAAGGGGAGGAAAATTTCGCCTGTTGTAGTTTGTCGAGCCTGAGTTTGAAATACCTTCTATGTGCGGCGGGATGTTATTTCGTTCTCCTGTCTCTCCGTCGCTGGGATTGTTATCCTCGTTTACCGTCCCATGGATGTATATCGATGGGGTACGCTGCTCTCCGTACTCTACTAGACGCTGGTGATGGAAGTGCGTCGTACAGCGGCACGTTAGTCTGGGTGCATTATGTTTGATCTTCAAATGCATAGTCTTCGAATGGCACTCCTTAGAGTTTGCCTTGCGCTGTTAGATTGGAGTTTATTTTGTCTTGTGGGGCTTCCGCTTTCCGTTAACGAAGGTTAAGCTTGATTCGGCACTCCGTACGACGCTTGGCATATCAGCAGGCGGGTAGGAGCCACTTTCGCGACCAAACGGAAGCCTTTGGACTGAGAGGTCTTGTGTATTGCATATTGTTCATAAATTGTTGTTTTGGTATTAAGTTGGCTGAGGTTGCTTATGGATCTCCCGGCATTTGGTCTGTTGTCCGGCCCGGGCTAGGTCTCATTAATTTAAAAGTCGGTCCTTGTTTTGGCTTAGTACGATTTTGGTTTACTGCCTGGTGGTGTCCGCAGCTCGTGGTCGTGCGGTAGCGTTCTCGCTTCCCGCGCCCGGGTTCGATTCCCGGCGGGGTCAGGGATTTTCTCTGCCTCGTGATGACTAGGTGTTGTGTGATGTCCTTAGGTTAGTTAGGTTTAAGTAGTTCTAAGTTTTAGGGGACTGATGACCATAGATGTTAAGTCCCATAGTGCTCAGAGGTTCTGGCAGTACGCCGGGTCGCTGTGTTTGTGTTGCATTTTGTATGGGGCTGTGTGCTCGGAGCCGTGGAGTACCATTCGTGTGAACTGCTTCACTGGGGAGTACTGATCGGGCCATTCTTGGTCCTCTGCTGTAAGAAATGATTTTATTATTATTTTAAACTAACATTATCACTTAAATGATTTAATTCTTGTTGCGTTAGTTGCAACTTGGGTACTGAGGAATTTAGCAGTGTAATTACGGAAGATTAAATAGTGGCACATGCCCCTTTACCTGTGTCGTAATCTGTTAGTTACCGAAAGACCTTAAGCTCATAGTCATATGATGTGATTTTCTTAAATTATTGTATTTGTATGTCATGTTATTGGTTTTTTTTAATTTGCTGATCACTGGTGTACTGTTCCAAGTATTAAAATGTTTGAGGTAGCTATTACTTGGGTGGAACGCGCGGAACCGCAACGGAGAGAGTAGTTGCGTGCCTTAC
Source organism: Schistocerca cancellata (assembly GCF_023864275.1). Taxonomy (NCBI): domain Eukaryota; kingdom Metazoa; phylum Arthropoda; class Insecta; order Orthoptera; family Acrididae; genus Schistocerca; species Schistocerca cancellata. Next base: position 488,172,275 of record NC_064628.1, read on the forward strand.
GTGTCCGTTGTTGGCGCGGCCTGCTGTCCGTTGTTTGTTTTGGTGCACCTGAGTTAAGTATTGTATTGCATGCTCCCTTGCGGCCCCGTCGTGTTCTTCTCTTAAACATTTCCTTCAAGGCATTTTAGTTAATTTTATGCTAGTATTATTTTAATTTCTTACATTGGTAAAATTGTGCGGCCTTCATTATGCATTCTGTTTGTCATAGCGGAGTTGATGTGCCATTGTAATTTCCTAATCTCCATTGTGTGTGCCCTTCGTGATACATAATGTTTGTCATAATAGATTTGAGTATGGCAATTATAATGTCTCATATATCATGATGTGCGTGTGTAATGGGGTAATAAATGGATGATTGTTATTTTTGTTTTTGGCGCTCTTCATGCCTCCTTTCTTGTCACTATTGGTACGCTATCCTTGTACTTGTAACCCACATCACCACTGAAGACGCTAATGGTGATGGTTTGGTGTCGGTGGTATGCACGCGACGGAGCGTCTGTCTCGGAGCTGAAGTTGAAGTAACCGTTTTGTAACTGTTCGTTGTGTCACTGTGGAACCAACTGTTGCTCAAATTACTGCAGCAGCTGCAGTTACAATGCGCCATAACCATAGCCGACACTATGGTACAACTAGAATCCTCTTACAACTTTCGTAACGTTCTAGTCGCTAGCTGTGCGGTTAGCGTGCGGGACTGATACGTGAAGGGACTCGGGTTCGATCCCCAGCCAGGACAAGGTGTTGTGTTGTCGTTACTGTCGTATCGTCACAATTGACCTTCCACCATTGAGACAGCTGAATGGGCGCATTCCAAAAGGCAATGAATTGAAAAAAAATCCATAACAGAGATGCCATTTTGGCGCAGAGACGTCTGACAATTTCCAGAAGTAATCGCACGATATATCATGGAACAACCTATGTAATCCCGCGAAGGTTTTAAATATCGCCAAATTGTTGCTGTTTGCGTATGGAATGGATATTTGTTCCAATATATCTTACACAAAATGAGCTTAGAGATGTTGTGTAAATTCCGGACTTACAGCAGCTGCAAACCAACTGCTTTACTCTCAGTTTTTTTCTGTACTCGAGAATTTTTATACAGCGCATGCAAGATGATAAGATTCCATGGCACCATCATCAAAACTGCGTTAGTGAAAGCCACAGTGTTAAACGACTTCCGTTCATTTCGAAACGATCTTTTACGTAAACTTAAAATTGAATCAATAATGTATGTCATGTACCCCAACGTATAATTTATTTAAAATAAAGGCTTAAAATTTATTGAATCCACTTCTTAACCGTGCGTTGGGGTCATCTGATGTTAACTAAGACGTTCAAAGAAGAGTAATGATCTTGAATCGCAGAACATGTTGCTATCGCAGAACTTACACGTGAAAATAAATCTGCAAATGACGGAAAAAAATCGCAACACCAAAAAATACTTGATGTAGTGTAATGAAGTTTCAGGAATACATTGCAACATCACAGGCTAATGTTGCGTGAGATAAGCCTTTGCTAATATGAAATCCTGGTACATTAGTAACCAGTGCAGCCACCAGACTGTCGTATGCAAGCCATGCAAACGTACATGCGTTATGTTGTACAGGTGCTGGATTTCAGTTTGTGGTATGGAGTTTAATGCCTGTTGCACTTGGCCGGTTAACACAGGTATGCTGGAGTTGTCGTCCGATGATCTCCCACATGTGCTCGATTGGAGACAGATGTGGTGAGCGAGTAGGCGAAGGTAACATCCGGCATTCTGCAGAGCAGAGCAGGTAACGGATGGCTTCTTCCTTCCCTCTTGTTACTACAAGCAACTGAAACCATAGCTTAAACTACGCGCTTTGTAATTCTCATTTTATTCTTGTAATTTTCGGCTACGATTAACATTGATGAAAATGAATATTGCTTCATTTACAGCTAGAAGAGCCTCTGAAGGGTTACTCAAGTCTGGCATTTTTGATGTAATAGGTAAGTAGTATGTGGTTGAATTTCTAGATACCACACAGACCATTACACAACATCAGGATTCAAGAAATAGGCTATGGCATTCACTCTTCGGTGCTGTCGCAACAGTTCAGTGAAGCAACTTATAATACTCACTGTCATTCTTTCAGCGCGCTAATGCACTATTTCAGTCTGGTCATAGAGTATTTTCTGCTTTAGTTACAATCAAAGTTTGCTGAAGCTCTCAAGTCAATAGTTAAGTCTCTTGCCTCCATCTATGAAATTCTATTCCATTTCAGCACATGAGATTTTTTTTGGATTGTTTATAAAATCTGTATTGTTATTTATACGTACTTGTATATATAATTTCCTTATTCTCTATAATCTTAACTTTTTGTTCGTTTCATTTGGCATATGTTCTCGGATTAATACTTTTTAAATTTCATTTGATCCGTTAGAAATGGTTGGTGAAATCTCATGACTGTAAAAATAAAGGGTCTGTTTATTAAATAACTTTTGTGCTGCCACTCACGATTTTCTTTCCGTCTATGGTTTGCACAACGCCTTTCGGGAGACGATTCCTATTTTCAATTGCGTTTTACATGTACGTCCTCTTTATTCGTGACGCTTTTGATTTGAGGTACTTCATTGCTCTGTTATGTTTAGGTTTTCTTGTGGTACACTTGTGCAGAAACGTCAAAAATAAATGACGCAGCACACGAAAAACGAACTCGAAAAGGGATTTTTTTCTGGAAACGCGTAGTGCAAAGTACAAATATATAGAAAATCGCGACTGGTAGCAGAAAGGTTATTTTACAAACAAACGCAATGTTTTCTATGTCGCTGCAATTGCATTTGCACATAATGAGTTTATTACCGGCTACCTTAGAGGTTCTTTTTACACCCTGCTGTTTTGGAGTCATTCTGAACTGTCTTAATAATAATCTATTCTTCTAGCATTTTTCTTTTTCTTTTCCAAATACATTTATTGTCAGGTTTCTTTCGTAAGTAGATATACGTACGTTGCAAGACTTGTCTTTAAATTTGTTCTCAGCACTTCTCGTTGGAAGGGCCATATTTTATCCAGTTGTGGATATGAAATAACGGAGAGCTTCTGTAGTGACTATAATGAAAACAAAAGGAATAGATAAATCTCTATGTTTATTCGAAATGCTATATTAATGTCACTCGTTATTATTATGTAACGTTTTCTAGCAGTTACGTTTGCCTGACTGTTTCATAGGTACTTAAAAGAATCTTCAATCTAGCTATTAGCTTTTAATATCATCATAAAATAAAATAATTATATTTACGCGTCATACATTTTATCTGGACATTATTGTTATTGTATACCTGGATCTTTTCCGTAGATGGATTTATTTTCATTTGTTTGTTAAGAGCAAAACTACTGCACTGTGTTTTCTCTGCTTCATATTTCATTCTTCGTAGATCCAGTAATGTCCAGTTCAGTACTGTTTACTCGTCATAATGACCCTCACTTTTCTTTTATTGGAATTTTGTGCGCATATCATGATACCAGCATTATATTACATTAGTAGCACACCCTATGTTTAAAAAAAATGTAGAAGGAAATACAGAGTAATTGAAACAGAAGTTCTCCGTGGAATTACACTCATTTGTGAATGTGCGTTTTCATCTGTTACAGAGATTCACGGAGTTGTATTTTATGATGCCATGAGAGTGCTGATTATGGTGGAAAATTAATATATAACTTTGCAGCGAAACCATTGGAACGAGATGGCAATACCACTGATACAAGAAGGACATACGATTTAAATCACCTTCTGTACAAGTTAGGGAGCATCCAACGCCTAGCTGTGATAACGACGTAGGATGTTTTCGAAACAGAGTTACGTGTCATCTACCGTGTATTCTGACCTTAAACACTATCTTTTGGGGCGATCCTGTTGCACGCTGTAGCATTGGCGACCTCTCTACTATCGTGTTCCTTCCACTCTTCTTGCTTTGAGGTCAGGGTTGTGGTCAGATTCTCGTTGCTCACTGGTCCTTAGTGAGGAGGCCCAAGCACTCGTTTTAAGCAGTACGTTGATGCGCTGGAATCCATAGATAGTTCGCCCAAGTTTCTTACCCCCGCACCTTAGCCAGGGTATTCTTTGCATTCGTAAGCTAAACGTTGTTCTTCCTCCGAAATCTTGCAGTGTTGAGTGTCGACAGTACATTCAAATAGTCAAATATAATCAGGATCTCGAGCCGGCCGGAGTGGCCGAGTGGTTAAAGGCGCTACAGTCTGGAACCGCACGACCGCTACGGTCGCAGGTTCGAATCCTGCCTCGGGCATGGATGTGTGTGATGTCCTTAGGTTAGTTAGGTTTAAGTAGTTCTAAGTTCTAGGGGACTTATGACCACAGCAGTTGAGTCCCATAGTGCTCAGAGCCATTTCAGCCAATCAGGATCTCGTCCAGTCTAACAGGCCGGACCAACTGCTAAAAAAAAAAAAAAAAAAAAAAAAAAATCGTATCTCCAGAATGTAAAGGAAATACTGAGGAGAAAAGTTGAGGGTAGTTGAACAGCAGAGGTGTGGAACTTGCTGTATAAAAATTTTACAATTCCTTGTATTAAGAATAGGCGTAATAAAAACAGAAATGAAAAGAGGCCGTGGGTGGCACACGAAAGAGTTGTTCCTCGCTAGTCTGCGATTTAGTACCCGAAGAGTTATAAAAGAAAAACTATTTATTTCCCACATGCATATCGAAATATTACGTTAAATTTAGAGGAAGTCGGTAAAAAAGAGAAAATGTGAATACCTTTTATGAGAGCGAAGGATTCTGTTATAGAGGGAGATATTTACATTCAAGGAACTTCGATTCAACTGTTGCGGCCTGTTGTTGACTGTGCGAACTGGAAAATAGCAGCTCGCATCGATATCATACTTTCTCAGTTGCATAAATTTGTGGGGGTGCACAGAACAAGGTAATTCAACGTTGTAAGAAAACCTGTGAAACGTGAGTGCCCTTAGCCCTACAGAAGAAGTGTTGCGCTGAGCGTGTTGAAGAAAGTACGAGCACAGAATATGAGATTTGGGACACGGTCAGTCTCACAAACCCATGACTGTACTTTTACTTATAATTATGTACTAGAAGTTCACATAGAAGAACTGAAGAGTTGATAGAGACTGGCGAAATGTCTCCAGAAAATGTAAAGTTACCGGAGTGCCTGTTCCCATTTTAGTCACAGTAATTGAAATAGAATAAATAAAACAGTTACATTCAAACAAATAACTTAACCTGTCTCTGGCGCAAAGTGAAATAGAACGTTTATTACTTGAGGAGATAAAATTTTGAGCTTCACAAACAACCAGTAATTTATAGAGTACTGCTCGTTAAAAAGAAATAACAATAAAGAATAACGTCAAAGGCTTCTTTCCGTGAAGAGAAAGAAGAAACATTTGTAAACAGTTAAAAACTGAATGGCAGTAGAAGACATGTGGACAGTCACAGACTGAAGACGACGAAGCTGGAAGCAAGACTTAGTCGATTCCTACATTTCGTCTGCTACGTGATGAGTCCCTAATGGGGCAAATTAGACACAAAAGGGAGAGGCGTTCTAATGCGCAGAAAATGAAGTGTGAGGCGATACACTACCTGGGGGAATCACTGACGAGAGATACATATACCACGGAATGCCGGATTATTTGATTTGTCAATTGAGGAGCAGTAGAGGCTGTCCATTGTAGTGCACCTATCGGGAGGGAGTATATGGTTCAACATTATAAAGCGATCAGTTCGGTACTAGATTGACAGGCACGAAAAACGACAAAATATAGGTCAAATCATGGATTATTATTGAAAGAAAAATTGAGCTATGCAGATGCAACTAATTTCCGCAGAAACGGCTGGATGTTTCTTTGTGTGAAAACAGTAGCCTCCAGGACGTCATATGGCTACTAATATATTGCTTACCTAAAATTAGGAAGGAGAACTGGGCAGTTTAAATTGAGAAAACGCGTAGTTTTACCCTCTGTTCTACAGAACTGACAATGTTGCAAAAAACTGTTGCAAATCAAGTTTACTAAGGTTGGAAGAGGGAACCATAAGGATGCACGGCCGCCAGTTGAATGCTGAGCTTAAAATGGATTTCAGGCTTAGATGCAATATTTCTTCGTTACTGTTCAACCTTTATATCAAAGAAGGAATCATAAGTGGGACTGAAACTCAGAGAGAAAGGCTATCACGCTTTGATAATATTCCTTTTTCCTGTGAATGTGAGGAATACCTACAGGATCTACTTAATGGAATGAAGTCTACTGAATATATGATATGGAGCGAGAATAGAGCAAAAAAAGGAGCAGCAGAAATCACATTAGCAATAAACTTAACACCAAACTGGAATCAAGTAGTAAACAACAAATAGAAATTCTGTTGCCTTAGAATCAAAATATCGCATGAAGCACGAAGCAAGAAGAACGGAAGAAGTAGACTAGAACTGGAGAAAGAGCATTATTCACCAAAGGAAGTCCACTGATATTGAAAACAAACCTTAATTTGAGAAGGGAGAATAGGATGGTTCAAATGGCTCTGAGAACTATGGGACTTCACTTCTGAGGTCATTAGTCCCCTAGAACTTAGAATTACCTAAACATAACTAACCTAAAGACATCACACACACATCGAGGCAGGATTCGAACCTGCGACCGTAGCGGTCACGCGGTTCCAGACTGTAGCGCCTATAACCGCTCGGCCACCCCGGTCGGCGGAGAGTAGAATGTCTGTGCGAAAGAAAATAATGGACCATGGAGGAACCTGAAAAGAAGAGAATCGAAGAGTTTGAAAAGGAATGTTACAGAAGAATGCCGAAAATTAAATAGATGGGCCATTAAAGTAATAAGCAAGGTCTCAGATTCGGTGAGAACAGTAACTAGAAGCGAGAAGATCGCTGGAAGTTTTTAAGGTATCAGAGATCAAATTCTACGTACTAGAGGAAGCTGTAGAGAGCAAAAATTCAGTGGGGAGAAATGTATTTTTGAATACATACAACAAGTAACTGAAGACCTTCGATACCAATGCTACTCTCAGACTAGGTCAGCAGAGGAAATTGTGGTGCGTTGCATCAAAACAGTGGGAATAATGATGAGAAAAAAACCATACACGCAATGATACGAGCATGTCAGAATTACGCGTTGTTGTTGTCGATGCACTAGTGAGAGGAATATCTAAAAGTGGTCTCCTGATAGGTGAAAATATTTTGCTGCCACTGCGCGAATTTCCAGTTTTAGTGTACGCAAGACACTCTCGAGTATCAATGCCCTGGGCGTTAGCGAGGTGACAGCCACGTGTCGTGCCGCGGAGATTGTACAGGTTGCTACGCCACGTTCGACCTTAGGGACTGCTAGACGAGGAAGAGGACGCGGGGAGCGTCGCTGGCGTGGCCGCTAATGAACCGCGATTATCTGCCGGCTAAAGGCTTCTCGTTAATTATTTAAATAAGCCGTTACGGCGGCTTCCCGGGACAAGGGACAGCTTTGCAGCTGCGGTCGCGACACACGCGCTGCCAAATGTGCAAATCACTGCCCCGGCGATAGTTGCCCTGTGGTAGCTCAAGGAGACACTTGTGGATAGGAGCCTTTGAAAATTCCCCACAGAACTATACGAAACACACACACACAAACGCACACAAAAATCAGTTTACAGCAATGTACAGAACCATTAGCAGCTCAACCTTTAGGGAATGGAAAGAAAGTTAGAATTTAATTTCCCGTTCATGACGACATCATTAGGAATGATCCCAAACTGGGAAACTGGGCAAGAATAAGGAGATAGACCAACAATATATTTCCAATGGAACCACCCCAGCTTTCATTTGAAGTTGTTTAATTAAACCAAAGATAACGTAAATAAGGGTGACTGGACTGTGATTAAAACCTTGCTCCTGTTGGGTACCGATCCAAGGTGCAAATCACTTAGCGACCTCATTTTGATCCCTTTCGAGAGACAAAAAGTCAAATTCAGTCCCGTCATGACGCATTGGCCGTTTGGGTGTCAAGGATTATTGTTATGGGCAAAGAATTTCTTCCCACCAGTGTCAACAGTGCGTTGGCGTCGTGTGGATACCTGTGATGTGATGTGTTGTTGTGCAGTATGTACACTACTGGCCATTACAATTTCTACACCACGAAGATGACGTACTACAGACGCGAAATTTAATCGACAGGAAGAAGATGCTGGATATGCAAATGATTAGATTTTCAGAGCATTCACACAAGGATGGCGCCGGTGGTGACACCTACATGACATGAGGAAAGCTTCCAACCGATTTCTCATACTCAAACAGCAGTTAACCGGCGTTGCCTGGTGAAACGTTGTTGTGATGCCTCGTGTAAGGAGGAGAAATGCGTACCATAACGTTTCCGACTATGATAAAGTCGGATTGTAGCCTATCGTGATTGCGGTTTATCGTATCGCGACATTGCTGCTCGCGTTGGTCGAGATCCAGTGACCTTTAGCGGAATATGGAATCGGTGGGTTCAGGAGGGTAATGCGAAACGCCGTGCTGGATCCCAACGGCCTTGTATGACTAGCAGTCCTCTACGGGCCTTTCTGGATACAGAAAATGTTCAACTGGTGCCCTGGCCAGCACATTCTCCAAATCTCTCACCAATTGTAAACGTCCGGTCAATGGTGGCCGAGCAACTGGTTCGTCACAATACGCCGGTCACTACTCTTAATGAACTGTGGTATCGTGTTGAAGCTGCATGGGTAGCTGTACCTGTACACGCCATCCAAGCTCTGTTTGACCTAATGCCCAGGCGTATCAAGGCCGTTATTACGGCCAGAGGTGGTTGTTCTGGGTACTGATTTCTCAGGATCTATGCACCCAAATTGCGTGAAAATGTAATCACATGTCAGTTCTAGTATAATATATTTTTCCAATGAATACTCGTTTGTCTTCTGCATTTCTTCTTGGTGAAGCAATTTTAATGGCCAGTAGTGTAATTAAGATTGATATTGAAATGGAAGAAAGGGAGAGAACAGAACTATTATCGGGAATAGCGTACTCCTCCCCAAGAGTATCAAGCTATCCAACAAAATCTCCCCTCTGACCGACAAATTATCGTTGAGGGTGTGCTCTACATAGTACATGCACCGCAAGTCATTGCAGGGCTACTTCTTATTACTATTAGCAATTATCCGGTTTATTTCATTCAGGTTTGGAAGAGGCGAAACTAACTGTCCATGTGCCTCTGATCGCACTTTAAAATTTCTTCCCTTACATTTGTAATGACAAGAGGATAGGCAGTTGGGATCGATGCCGTAAACAGGTGTCTCTTTCAGGCAATACTCTGCTCTAGTGTGGCATCATGGTGTTCACCGGATATCTCTGTCAGCGTGCCGGTCAGTGCGCGGATGGTTGCCAAATAGAGGGACACATGACATATGTGACTACTGCAGCTGCGACAATATAACAGATCCATATACTACCCTGGCTGGATATGTGTCGAAGCAGTGAGTTACCTAATCATCAACAACCACTGTGTCGGTCTCCACAGTGAGCTAACCTCTACTCTACGATCATCCTGGCTGGATCGCCTCCCTGCCTCACGAGCCAAGGGTCGAACTGAAGTCCTGGCCACAGAGCCACTGGGGCGCTCGTCAGTTCCAGTCGCCGCCAGTCAGACTCAGATTCAGTGTTTGTACCGGTATGTCTCAGTCGCCTCACAACAAGCCGACCATTAACTAGCCCCAACACTGACCAAACCCGGCTATGCTACATTGGTCCGCAGATAAATCTCCAGCCGCCTTGAGTATGCAGACCACCAGCTGCAATCTCAGCTTCCAGTGCACCAGCACCGCCAAGTCATCTCACTGCTGCCCTGACCAAGAGCCGCTGAGCTGTATCGCCTCGCCGAGGTCTGTGAGATCGGCACCAGACCACAGCTGTGAAACAGAGACGCTTTGGATCAACGCCACAAGACGAGGTCGCTCATCTTTGGGTGCTGCAAGCTTGTTGGAACCACACAGACTTTACATGCACTCCGTTTGTCTTGCTGCAACTATTTTACTCCTCTGACAGTGTTCGGTAACAAACGAGCGTACAACGTACAGAAGGGATAGCCGGACGCCATTCCGAGAACTAGAAGAACGCTTGTTCCACCCTGTGTAGACATCATTGCCCACCATGCCGTTACAAATTTTCACAACTCAAGATGTTCGATATTGGCAGCAGAATGATTGTCCAGTCTCCCTCAAATACAGGTTCATTAAATGTAACGAGCAACGTTTTGTGGGAATTACGCCGGCTTTCTTCTAAGGAGCATCTTCTGTTAACTCTTTCATATTGACTATACAGATAAGATGCTAGTAACGCGTCTCTGAACAAGTTCGATTAATTTTTTTATATGTTGTCTTAGCTACACGATAAAGACTCCAAAAGTTGGAACAATAGTCTAGAACTCTTGGCACATGCGTTCAGTACGCTTTTCGCTTTACAGATCCACTGCAATTTTGCAGAACCATCTCACCAAATCGAAGACTTCCCTTCACCTTCTTAAATACTAATTTTACGTGTTCGTCCGATTTCACACTGCTTCTTAACAAACTCAGTGGAGAAAATATCAGTAACTCCGAACGACATCATATGGCCTCAGTTCGATGGAACTCTTGATGATCAGATCCCGTAGAGCTAACAAAGAGCAGTGATATCGATTGCTACGTTTCGTCCGCTGTTCCAAATGGTCTTTGAAATTTTCTACGGACTGAGATAGGGAGATTTTGTAGCCTATTCGAGCTACGAAAGGGTGCTTGAGGATTCTTCGAACCAGGAAGGTATGCGTGCACCCCTGTGAACACGGCTGTTGGGAGACGGTAGCGGCCACGGCGTGTTCACTATATAGACGTTGAAGCAAGGGCGACACTTGGTCATCAGAATACTTACGATACCGATAAATGGTCTCACGTTTCCTTCTGATCGTTCAGCCAGGATGGTTTTGTTTAGGCAACAGAATCGTTAGCGAACAATCGTATGAGGCTGTTGATTCTAATCTTTTATGCATATTGAGAATATTAGGTATCCTGTTATTGGGTTGGTGCATGAGTTCTCAGCGTTTTTCCATAAGTTTAATAAACACAATAGGTACACATAACACAAAGTTTAGTTCTCAATAATACATTCTACTCCATTACTTACAAAAGTCTGGCAACACTGGGTAACTTTCCGACTGCGCGACTATAGAAGTCACGTGGTTTTGGGCAAAGAACTCGTCGAGCCATGCTCGGTGCGCGTTTTCACCCGGAAAGGAAATTCCTTGAAGGTTGTTCGACAGAGAGTGGAAGATGTGAAAACCTGAGGGAGCAAGATCAAATTAATAAGGTAGGTGCGGAATGACTTCCCAATACAATATTTTTTGTGGGTCTAGCAGAATGTGGGAGGGAATTATCGTGGAGCAGCATCACTTCACGCAGTCTTCCTGGTCGCTGTTCTTCTTGGACTGTCTGTAAGACGTCTCAGTAGTTGACAATAAATGTTAGCAGTGATGGTCACACCTCGGAGAAGCAATTCGTAGTACGTCACATCGTCGTTGTTCCACCAGCTGCATAACATTACCCTTATGGATGTGCGCAGCCCTTTGTATGGGGAATTGCTGTTTTGTTTCGGATCAGTCATTCCTTTCTTTTCTTTATGTCAGCATAAAAACAGCATCTCTCGTCACCAATAACGATATAGGCAAGAAATGGCTGGCGTTATTCATGAGACAACTGATGAATAGCAAACAGGGATGCAACACTGATCTTTGTGAGTTTGGTTTAAAGCCCATAAACCCAATTTTTGAACCTTTCCCACTACAAACAAATGTGGCAAGATGATGGAGTGTGGATTAATGCCTTTAAACAATCTTCATCAAACTCCGAAGATCTCTCTGAACGTGGAGGGTCACTAACGTCAGAAGATCGTCCTTAAAACGAAAAAACGATTTTCTTGGGGTGCCTGTTCAGTGCCATTACCCTCATACACGGCGCAAATGTTTGTGGCTGCTGCCACCCCCCTACTGAGCGCAAACAGAAGAATATGTCGGATTCGATGTTCCGATTTCTCCACTTGGTAGTGCATTTTCTACCGTCCACAGCTCCACTCACTATCTCCAGATGACAAAATGACAATATGTAAACTCAGACAGGAACAGAGAACTACAAATAAAAAATGACAATCCATAAATAAACCCATAGCAGCTGGAATACCAACACGCAAAACAAAAACGCTACGAACTTATGTACCAACCTAATACATTACCTAGGAGAACACCTGCTGTTACTTTCGTGTTGTAAAACATTCTACATCCAGTACAATGTGTTGGTTTCTAATAGTCACAAATTCTTCTGCCAATCATATAACTGGCAATATACTAGATATCAGCATATCTAGTTAGTAGCCGACGATGAGTAACGGCGTTGAACGTCTTTTAGAAATATGGAGACGGAATATACCTGTCCACCCACATCTACTGTTTGGAAGGTATTGTATATGAAAAAAGCAAATCTGTCTTTGTCATGGATGTTTTTTTCTGAATCTATGCTGATTATATGATATAAACTTGCTTTTATTAAGGAAAGCCTCAAAGTTTGATCTCAGAAAATGTCCTATCATCCTGAAACGTAGGGCCGTCAGATATATTGGTCAGCAATTCTGGGCATCCATTTTTAACCGTTTTTTTTTTTACATGAGACTGAACTGTGCCCTTTTTACAGCCACGCGGGAATATTCGCTCCACACGAGTTTCTCTGTAAATGTGAGCCGGGACATTGGTCATTTCCGTACCGCATTCAGTGAAAAAAATAACTGGAATGTCATGAGAGTTGCCTGCTGTTTTGTTTTGCAATAGTGTCAGCTGTTTTTAAATAACGGTGGGGTTTATATCAATATCTCTCGCTTACCGGTCTGCAGGGCGGGGAAATGTCCATTTGATAATATCTCCGTGCGCAATATACATTTTCAAATGGTATATTTAATATTTATATTCTTTGTCTGCTGTTTCACTTTCAATATTAGAAAGATCGAGGAGAGACTGAATTAGTCTGAATCCATTCATTGAGTTTAAGTACAACCAAAATCTCCTAGGATTTTCGGATAGATCTGTTGCAAGCATCCGACCATGGAAATAGTTGCAGGTGTCATACACAACCCTTCTCGCGACTTCACGTGTTACTGTTTTCTCTTTCAGTTTCCCTGCATTCACTGTTGTAACGAGTATGTAGCAGTCTCGGTTTTCGTTACAGTCTCCGAATGGTACCATTAAACTAAAGTGGGTCTTGGTCTTTCTTTGTTATTTTAATTGGTGTGTACTTAACTATACAACAGTTTATAACGTCCTTTACTTTTAACGATAGTTATTCTGCGTTTGGCGAATGCTAACTAAAAGTTTTCAGTATGTGGGTTGTAAGAGACTGTCTGTCTGCTCCATCACAGCTTGATGACGAGCTGAGTACCCGGCATTGCCCAGACAAGTATTTATTCCAGTCGTTCCTTAGTCTGTCCCCTCCTTCTCCCTCGCTCTCTCCTCCTTCAAGCCGTCTATGTCCGCCTCCTCCACCCACTCTCTCTGTCCATCTCCTCCTACCCCCTATTCAACTCCTTCTTTTTCCATACTCTCTAAAGTTCCTCCCCCCGTTCTATCTGTTCATCTCCTACTCCCCCTTTTCCCGCCTATCTCTTCCTCCCCCTACCTCAGTACGTCTCCTCCTCTTTCCTTTCTCTGCCCATCTCCTCTCGCTTCTCTCTGTCCATTTCCCCCTCTCCATCCATCTCCTCCTCACCTCTGCGTGTATCCATCTCACTCTTCCCCCTTGCTGTCGGTCCATCTCCTCCCCCCTTTTCCCTCCACGTTATCAAGCTCATCCCTATGATTGGCTGTTTGTACTTAATACCACAGTATTTCACCACAGATCGTAAACTTCCTGGCAGATTAAAACTGTGTGCCAGACCGAGACTCGAACTCGGGACCTTTGCCTTTCGCGGGCAAGTGCTCTACCAACTGCCAGGAAGTTTCATATCAGCGCACACTCCGCTGCAGCGTGAAAATCTCATTCTGGAAACATCCCCCAGGCTGTGGCTAAGCCATGTCTCCACAATATCCTTTCTTTCAGGAGTGCTAGTCTGCAGGGTTCGCAGGAGAGCTTCTGTAAAGTTTGGAAGGTAGGAGACGAGATACTGGCAGAAGTAAAGCTGTGAGAACGGGGCGTGCGTCGTGCTTGGGTTGCTCAGTTGGTAGAGCACTAGCCCGCGAAAGGCAAAGGTCCCGAGATCGAGTCTCGGTCCGGCACACAGTTTTAATCTGCCAGGAAGTTTCACATCAGCGTACACTCCGCTGCAGAGTGAAAATCGCATTCTGGAAATATGCGTATCAATTTTGAAATTTGGTTGAAATCGTTCCAGCGGTTTCTTGAAAATGGCATAATAGATGTATCTGACGTATATTTAACATATTTCACACGTATTAGTACGCTTATTTCACCGGCACATCTAGCGAATTTCACCCCGTAGTTTCATTTCCAAGGTCCTCTGTGTTTGTGATCTCTTTTATCCTGAACTACATGCCACACAGTGATACAATTTTGTAGGTACATCCTTTGGTACATGTGATAACCATCTGCGAAATCTGTTGTGAGTAGGATTGATAGTAAAGAAGAAATAAATTAATCTATCACGCTTGATGTGACAGTTTTCACGCATCTCAAAGTTCAAATCATATTCCTGAACTATGTGTTCTAGAATTACATGTGTTTCTAGGTACATTCAGCGGGATATATGGATACTGTTTGTAAAAAGTTTTGGGAATAGAGTTAGTAGGAACAAAGTAATAAATTTAAGGTTCTTGCATAATACAGCAGTGTTTATGGCTTCATACCATCTGAACTGCGTCTGGTACGACAGTATAATTTTGCTGGTACAATCAGTGGCATATTCGAATACGTCTGCAAAATGAGTCTCTAATACAATTATCAGTAAAGAATTAATAGACTAAAACCCCTGTTTCATGCGGCAGTTCGTTTCAACCTACTTTTGGGGTTCTCAGCGAGAAAAAGTTTCCTAAATGTTTCAAATTACGTGTAAATTTTGCTGCAGGTCACTAAAAGCTGTCATTCTAAAATACTGGGTGACTGTAGTATGGGTATCCGCGGTCTTGCGCTACACAGCTTTTTCACACCCACCCCCACTCCTTTGATCGGCGGGCGTTCTGACCGCCATGGCTATTCTTTTCAGACAGTAGGTGATACGTGTATCTAGTTTTGGTAAAATTGGTCCAGTGGCTTAGGAGGAGCTATGAAAATTACATACATCCTTTATATGAATTATATCAATGCGTGGTGTCTGTTCTTTCGGAGATGTCCGAACACGCATTAATATAATTCATGTAAAGTGCATATGAGCATTCATATAATTTATTCTCCTGGATGGGCTGTTGATCTACACTCATGCTCATAAATTAAGGATAATTGCAGAATGTGGTGCCACACAACGCGGCACTACACAAAACTGGCGCTAATAGCATAGGCACATAGGGAACACACACGACACACATCTTTAAGTCCACGGTATTGTTGATGAGTTGAGAAAACCGTCCCGAAATTCATGTGCTACAAAACGCCACTGTTTCCTGCGCATGTACCCCGGCATCTATATGGGATATGATCACCATGCAGACGTACACAGGCCGCACAACGGGTTGGCATACTCTGGATCAGGTGGTCGAGCAGCTGTTGGGGTGTAGCCTCAAATTCTTGCACCAGTGCCTGTCGGAGCTCCTGAATTGTCGTGCTCGATGGGGTTTAGGTCTGGAGAATAGGCAGGCCACTCCATTCGCCTGATATCTTCTGTTCCAAGGTACTCCTCCAGGATGGCAGCTCGGTGAGGCCGTACTTTATCATCCATCAGGAGGAAGGTGAGACCTACTGCACGCCTGAAAATGGGGACATACTGGTGCAAAATGACGTCCCGATACAACTGGCCTGTGACTTCCTCTGTCAAAGACATGCAGGTGTGTACGTGCACCAATCATAGTCGCACCCCACATCATCAAACCACGACCTCCGTACAGGTCCCTTTCGAGGACATTAAGGGGTTGGTGTCTGGTTCCTGGTTCACGCCAGATGAAAACCCGGCGAGAATCACTGTTCAGACTATACCTGGACTCATCCGTGAACATAACCTGGGACCACTGTTCCAATGACCATGTACTGTGTTCTTGACACCAGGCTTTACGGGCTCTCCTGTGACCAGGGGTCAGTGGAATGCACCTTGAAGATCTCCAGGCGAATAAATCATGTCTGTTCAGTCGTCTGTAGACTATGTGTCTGGAGACAACTGTTCCAGTGGCTGCAGTAAGGTCCCGAGCAAGGCACCCTGCAGTACTCCGTGGCCGTCTGCGGGCACTGATGGTGAGATATCGGTCTTCTCGTGGTGTTGTACACTGTGGACGTCCCGTACTGTAGCGCATGGACACGTTTCCTGTCTGCTGGTATCGTTGCCATAATCTTGAGATCACACTTTGTGGCACACGGAGGGCCCATGCTATGACCTGCTGTGTTTGACCATCCTCCAGTCGCCCTAGCATCGTACCCCTCATAACGTCATCAATATTTGTTCTTTGAGCCATTTTCAACATACAGTCACCATTAGCAAGTCTGAAAACGTCTGCACACTTACTCGCTCCACAGTACTCTAACATGCACCAACACACCTCTGTGTAAGTGGACTGCTGCCAGCGCCACTGTGCGATGACCGCAGGTCAAATGCACCGCATGGTCATACCCCGAGGTGATTTAAACCCGCAAACCGCCCACCATAGCGTTGTTTCACCATGTATCAGCAATATCCTTAATTTATGAGCATGAGTGTACCTTCAGCGCGGATGCGGAAGAACGACCGACCTCCTGCGGGAATCTCAGAGTAGCGAAAACGGGGGAAATGGTCAGAGACGGCGGATATGTGGCGCTCGAGTGGTTAATGCACCTATTTAGTAAGCAGAAGCTTCTGTGTTGGAACGGGTCTAAATCACAATCCGGTACACATTTTTACTCGTGGTTGCTGATTTCGTGTAATATCCCGATGCAGCTATCAGCATTATCCTTAATTTATGAGCATGAGTGT
Organism: Schistocerca cancellata; assembly: GCF_023864275.1. Taxonomy (NCBI): domain Eukaryota; kingdom Metazoa; phylum Arthropoda; class Insecta; order Orthoptera; family Acrididae; genus Schistocerca; species Schistocerca cancellata. The sequence continues at coordinate 488,189,336 of NC_064628.1, forward strand.
ACCTTTAGCGCGGATGCGCAAGAACGACCGACCTCCTGCGGGAATCTCAGAGTAGCGAAAACGGGGGAAATGGTCAGAGACGGCGAATATGTGGCGCTCGAGTGGTTAATGCACCTGTTTAGTAAGCAGAAGCTTCTGTGTTGGAACGGGTCTAAATCACAATCCGGTACACATTTTTACTCGTGGTTGCTGATTTCGTGTAATATCCCGATGCAGCTATCAGTAATCCCTCTCCTTTCGTTTCTGCTTCCACCTTCAGTTTACAGATAACATACGTACTTGCCTACAGGGTCCAGTCACATTAATGTGACCACCTCTCAATTTCAACAACGTAAAGCATGTTGGGAGGTAAGGGGGGTGGGGTGGGAAGAGGGACACAGAATAAAGTGCAACCTTTATAAAATGCAGAAATATAGCGATTAGTCCAGAAGGTCATCTTTGGCTTTCGGCCCAAGAGTGGAAGTATTTCCGAAACGGCTAAGTCTGTAACCTGTTCGCACGTTGCCGTAGCCAAAATATTCCTTGCATGGCGAAATGGTGCTGTCCAAAGACGACGATGAGCCAACTGTGGAGACCGTGAGCCATAGATGATAGGGGTGGCTGACGGCTTTGGTGCTGTGTACAGGCGAACAACTGCGTAGCTGCTGAGCAACTAATCGCCCAGATGTATCAGGAGCTACCAGAAGTGTCTCCTCAGCGACATTTCAGTGAACATCGTTGCGTATGGGCTTCCACAGCAGGTGCCTGGATCACGCACACAGGCTGACTGTTATTCACCGGCGATGAAGGCCGGGATTTACACGCCAGTACTGCAACTGGATATCCACTGAGTGCTGGCAGATAGCCTTTACAAGTGAATCACGTTTTACTCTCGATCAAACAGATGGTCGTTGGTGTGTACGGCGTGGAACGTCTGAAAGCAAACCTCCTACAGCAATCATTGGAATAGTCCAGGTTGGAGGAGGGAGTGTTACGATCGGGGGAATGTTTACGTTGCTTTCCATAGGTGATATCCTCATTCTGGAAGGCACAATGGATCAACACAAGTATGGATCTAACCTTCGGAACCATGTGCATCTCTACATGCTGTTCGTTTTTCCTCTACCAGCTGGACAATGCAACCTATCACACAGCTCGCAATCAGCTGGACAATGCAACCTATCACACAGCTCGCAATGTATGTACTCGGTTCAGAGAGCACCATAATGAGTTTGCCATAGTCCCCTGTCCTCAAACTCCTAAGATTTAAACCAAAACGAGATTCTACTGGATCATCTGGTATGAGATAATCGCGCCATGGATCCACAACCGAGAAACCTAGCGCAGCTGGCCATATTCATTGAAGTCGGCGTGTCTCCACATCCCTATCGGTACCTTCCAGAACCTCGTTGACTCTCTTCTTGCATGTCACGCAGCAGTCCGTACATAACTGTGGTTGGACAGTGCGCATATGTACGTGCATTTTTATAGTATGTGTGGATTCATTGCTTTTGTGAATAATGTAGTTTTATAGCATCATCGTTGCTGTTCCCTTGCCCATTGTTGATACTCTCGAGAAGTAGGATATGCTGATAGCTGGAGAGTATAAAGTACGTCTACCGCGCGTAGGCTGTCTGACTAGTTTTCGAGGCTCTTGTTAGACAGTGAATACGACATAACTTCTGAAAGACAGTTTGTCCTTTGTGCCTATAACGTTTGTATAGTTTTCCCATTCGATACTGCATGCGTCGAGGTCACCTCCTAAAACTACAATATGCTCAGGGTATTGCCGTGCTGTCGAGTTTATGGTATTTTTGAATAATTCTTCGACCGATGTGTCTGAATATGGAGATCAGTGGAATCACCTGGTTATTAAAAATCACTGACTCTGGTTACTTTTGTCTAGGCTAGTTCACTGTCGCGTCACACTAGGCCTAAAGTTTCTCCCTGGAACTGTAAAAGTCTAAATTGTTTTTTCCGATATACGATTCCCTGCTATCTACTTCGCTTACAACTGACTCAAAGTCCCCAATATGATGCGGGAGTGACTGCATTCTTCAAGAAGGCATTGTCAGGTACCTTTACACCACGATGCACCGCGTAGAGGAACAGTATTGCAATCAATGTATGATGATTAGAAACGTTAGACCACAGCCTCTTTTTTCTATTTAATGGACTGATCTCTCAAAATCTAATCCTGCAGAATGAATGCACCTGAACGCCTTCCTAATCCATCCCGTGCGTTCGACTGAGTCGTTCAGACCGACCACAACAACATATAGTAGAAGAATAAGGAAGAAAGAAACCGGTGGACCGATCTGATGTTCTTGGAGGAGTAGGATGTTCCCGAGTCCTAAGATGATAAATTACTGAACAGTCCTAGCACATATGCCATTCATTGCCTAATGGTAGGTAGTACCGCAACAACTTATTATTAAAAGTGCCGTGTGAACGTCTTGTGCTATTTAGATCCGAACCCAAGATTGCACGACGAACTAAAAATAATGTACAATGGCAAATTTCTTTTCTGGAGATCAGATAATGCAGTTCTTGACAATTGTTGATATCGTCCTTCAACAGATTTGATCAGTTTAATCTGTAGCCGCAACGGGAAGAAAAAAACTAACTTAATTCTTAACACTGGAATAAATTATGTGATGTCTAAAGGTATTTATGTATAGCATCAAACAGACTAAAAGAAGAATTTATTCAGATGACAAACAGAGAACATATTTTGTAAGTTTCAATAGTCCAGGCGATGCGAGATAGCAGATGGCCCTTTCTTGCCTTGCGTGAAGTAGGCAATATTTCTAGTATTGCAGTCCCCCTCCCAGCGCTGAAACTATCAAGGACTCACACAACCTCCATCCAGTTATATGGACATCGTTTGCATCACGGTTTTTATTACACCTTTCAGGGCAAAGGGCAATAAGAGCGTACATAAACATATCTCCTACTACGAAGATGAATAATTCTTAATATCTTCATCTCTATGATTTAGACACAGTGCATATCACCTTAAGCCAACGGCCTTGCCGCAGTAGTAACACCGGTTTCTGTTATATCACTGAAGTTAAGCGCTGTCGGGCTGGACTAGCATTTGGATGGGTCACTACTTTTAATTGATTTCCTCGGAAAACTGTTCCAACAGTTTGAACTACAAAATTCTTCGTACCGGAGGAATCCATCGAACTCCCAGTAGAGAGACAATGTTCTGCTATTGCTTATGCATACTGTATGTGACAGAGACTTTCTATTGTCGTAGTCGTCTAACCAATATGCACCAAGCACTGATTGCAAACTTGCACAAATCTGAATTTTCCTAAGGGACTGGTAGCTGAATAAGTATCAAAAAAAAATTTTTTTTATTTTTTCTTAAAAATTCTCTGTAGTTTTCTGAACAAGAAAATGTTTATTTCGAGGAAATACTACCCAAGAATGCACCAAAATTGAAGGAATTTAATACTGTCTGCACTCATGACGTTACCCCCATGTCATGCAGACACCTCTGTCAAAAACGGTATTTTGTTCTCACTTCTTTGTTTTTTATGACATTTTACTCTTAATGTCTTAGTGATACCAGATTTTTAGGGAAGTAAGTACACTGAAGGATGCCAAAAGCCAACGAGAGTTTTAACAACTGTATATGGCCACCGATCCCAAACACTGTTCTCGTGGGACTAAATGCACTGAAAATAGTTGGTCTGCCTGCTCTGCTATGTTTCAGGGGCGGTGCACGGTCAGTTTTTAAGGTTATGGAGTTCATGGAAGTGCCTGACTGCCTAAATATGCAAAGAACTTTAATTGTCTTTCAACGTAGGAGACTCTTCGATGCAGAGAATAAGTTTCCAGAACGAAATTCTCACTTGCAGCCTAGTTTTCGCTGATATGAAACCTCCTGGCAGAACTAGCACTCCTGGAACAAAAGATATTTCGGAGACATGACTTAGCCAGAATTTGGGGCATATGACCAGAATGAAATTTTCACTCTGCAGCGGAGTGTTCGCTGATATGAAACTTTCTGGCAGATTAACTTTGTGCCGGACCGAGACTCGAATTCGGGACCTTTACCTGTGTTGGGCGATTAGCGCTCTGGATTATCCTTTGTTCCAGGAGTGATAGTTCTGCAAAGTTTGCAAGAGAGCTTCTGTGAAGTGTGAAAGGTGGTAGACGATGTACTGCCGGAAGTAAAGGTGTGAGGAGTGGTCCTGAATCGTACTTGGATAGCTAAGTCGGTAGAGCAGCGTCCGCGGCAGGCAAAGGTCCCGACTTCGAGTCTCGGTCCAGCACAAAGTTTTAATCTGCCAGGAAGTCTTAGAGAAATGAGTGTTGGAAGTTCCAAATAGGCAAGAATGAGAGTAAGAAGTCTGAAAAAGTTACAGGATAGTGAACAACACCAGAAACAAATGAATACGAACCTAGCATGCCTGTTATTCAGGGTAGGTTCAGAAACAAACTTCAACTTGAAATTCTCAGAGGTTCACTGTTTTGAAGTTCTGGCACACCTTGGTAAAAACTATTAAAGATAGAAGGCTGAAATTTCGTATACTGTCTTGAAACACACTTAAGTGAAATGTAGACTGTTCTCACGGCGTAAATTTGAACATTAAAGACTTCTTTTAAAGAGAAACTATGAGATAATTACTGAAATAATTTTTATTGATCAGTAAAAAGTTTTTTAACCATAATTTGTGACAGCTTCACCTTTTTAGAAATCTGCTTTAACATAATAGTTTAATAGTGTCAGTATCTTCCAGAAAAAAAGTCAACCTTCTACTTCGTTTTTATTTCGAGATATGTGCACCTGTAATGTACATATATAATTAACATCCTTTATTTCACTTGCAACACAAAATACGATTCAGAAAAAGTATGAGACCAAAAGATGCGGTTCATATATCAAATTTTTCCGAAAGATCTATTGTAACATGGTAAGCATTACATTGTCTTACTACTATTGTTCTTTCAGCTACATTATGTAGAAAACCGACAAATTTTTCAGTATTTCCCCTTGTGTTCAGAACCAGTCCCCTTAAGGGAACGTCGCGTGCACCTGAGATTCGAGAAAGATAGAAGAAAATAACCCCATGTTGTGCTTGCGTACGACAGAACAGCTGCCGTGTTGGAGACGTCGTGCCCTGTCTCTATATCTCTCAAAATCTCACTTCATAGACACGCAAAGAGCGTGTTTACTGTGGACGTTCTATTGAAAAATGAAGAGTGGTCTTCAGATCGAAGCCGACAGCCTTGCGACTGAAAGTCTGAGGAACTAGGTTCTGTCAAACAATCAACGCTGCATATTACTTCTGCCGGAGTAAAGATTTATGTACACCATCTCGTCTTTGTATTATGTATCGTCATAGCGTAAATTAATTTTTTCTACTGTTGGATGATGACGGTAACTATCATTAATACTCGAATATCTTGATCGCAACTAAGTGTACAAGAACAAGAATACAGATTTCGGTGTGGCATTATCAACTAGTGATAATAGCTACTAGAAAAAATGTCAGTTCTTATGAAAAACGGTAATACCACGAAGGAACTGGTAAACGCTGCTGTCATCCAGACGAATGCTTATGTACTGATAACTGTACTCCCTGCCTTGTCTCGTCATTTGTATTTAATAACGTTATCACAACATGTGAACTTAAAAGACACCGTAGTTACAGGAGATGGACAGAAATATGGAAACACAGTGAGAAACGCTTGAACATAAAATGCAGATGCTAGCCTAGTCTGTAGGTTGCACTGTTGTATTTGACCGCCGGCCGTAGTGGCCGAGAGGTTCTAGACGCTTCAGACTGGAACCACGCGACCGCTACGGTCGCAGGTGCAAATCCTGCCTCGGGCATGGATGTGTGTGATGTCCTTAGGTTAGTTAGGTTTAAGTAGTTCTAAGTCTAGGGGACTGATGACCTCAGACGTTAAGTCCCATAGTGCTCACAGCCGTTTGAACCATTTTTTATTTGACCACGAACGACAACTGTGCAGTGTCTGAAGTACATTGCAGGTACCAGTCGTGGTCAGAGCAGTGATCTGTGTAGTTGTTATTACATGACAGATTATTCCCAAAGTGTCTCATAACCTTTTTTTATAATATAATATGAAGAGTGAAGAAGAATTAAATGATCTGCTGAACGGAATGAACAGTCTAATGAGTACACAGTATGGTTTGACAGTAAATCGGAGAAAGACGAAGGTAATGAGAAGTAGTAGAAATGAGAATAGCGAGAAACTTAACATCAGGATTGATGGTCACGAAGTCAATGAAGTTAAGGAATTCTCTTACCTAGGCAGTAAAATAACCAGTGACGGACGGAGCAAGGAGGACATCAAAAGCAGACTCGCTATGGCAAAAAAGGAATTTCTGGCCAAGAGAAGTCTACTAATATCAAATACCGGCCTTAATTTGAGGAATAAATTTCTGAGGATATACGTCTGGAGTACAGCATTGTATGGTAGTGAAACGTGGACTGTGGGAAAACCGGAACAGAAGAGAATCGAAGCATTTGAGATGTGGTGCTATAGACGAATGTTGAAAATTAGGTGGACTGATAAGGTAAGGAATGAGGAGGTTCTACGCAGAATCGGAGAGGAAAGGAATATGTGGAAAACACTGATAAGGAGAAGGGACAGGATGATAGGACATCTGCTAAGACATGAGGGAATGACTTCCATGGTACTAGAGGGAGCTGTAGAGGGAAAAAACTGTAGAGGAAGACAGAGATTGGAATACGTCAAGCAAGTAATTGAGGACGTAGGTTGCAAGTGCTACTTTGAGATGAAGAGTTTAGCACAGGAAAGGAATTCGTGGCGGGCTGCATCAAACCAGTCAGTAGACTGATGACCAAAAAAAAAAAAAAAAATGAAGATCCCAATATTCAGCCAACTCAAATGACTAACGACGCAAGAAAAGCGCGAGTAGTATTCATTTATGCCAATTATTGAATTTATAATTATTTAGGTATCTCCTTTCTTGTTGGTACGGTGAAATGGCGATAATGATTGGTTAGTAGGACGCCTGAACTGCTCGGTCATCAGCGCCCGTAAAAAGGCCCAATTTTTACAAGTCCAGTTCTTATAGAATCAAATCTAGCCACCGTCACGAATGATTATGATGGTGATGATGAGGAGGAGGACAACACAAACACCCAGTTCCCGGGCAGAGACAATCCCCAAGTCGGCCGGGAACCGAACACGGGACCCCGTGATCCAGAGGTTTCAACGCTAGCGACTAGACCACGAGCTGCGGACTGGTACGGTGAAGGAGTCTCGGAATTACAGCAGCCTTGGACCTTTTAGCTGACTTGCGAAAGGGACGTTTCGCATAGGGGAAAAAGCGAATAACCGTCAAGTTGTTATCTACTGAAAGCTGTTCTCCATCCAGGTATGGAGCAGAGGAGGACAGTCCCATTCCAGCTCAGCAGGAGCATGAAGTGAAGACCGACAGTGTGCACAAAACTGCATTGCGCTGGAAGCGACAAGAATAACTTCTGCCTAAGGTAAAAACCTGGAAGACTGGTCAGAACACTAGTCTGCTACCAGTTTTGTTCACATTTTAGTGAAGGGTGCTCTACTTGGCTCACAGTACGAGTAGTTATTTCAGTAGTAGAAGCAAGTTCCTGTATGTGCTTGAAAGTTTGGCCACGATTAAAAGTCTGTCATGTAGTAAGACAGGTTTTCTGCCTTCTTCCCTACGTCACGGAAGATATATAGAAAACCAATACAAAAACTGCAAGGATAGAACATTGTTGTTTATTAACTCGTAAGGTCTACTGCAGTGGCCTGGCAAGATTGCTGATCAGCTAAATTCCATAGAAGAAAAAAGCAAGGAAACAGCTTGTTCTTTTAAAATTAATTGGCGTAACTGTTAATACATTTATCCCACTGTGAGACGTGGGTAAAAGTTTATGGTTGCCTACAAAACCAGGAATGTACCTCTTCGTCTGAAGAAAATCGGTAGAAAGTCAAAGCAGGAGCAGGCATTCGCATCAGGAATGATTCCCTCTTTAACTTGCAAACGGATGATTCGTGAGTGGAGAAACTGATTTCCGTAGCTCTTCACGTGTAATTGAGGTAGAAAAGGTTAATAGTTAAGTACTGAAGACAATTAGAAAAACGATAATTCCATCCTACAGTTCTCAACCCACATACAGATCTCATTAATTAATATACGATGTGCTTTAAAAATGTCCCATATTCTAGAAGCAAAAAGACCCTACAAAAATGAAAACGTTGGACATAAATTAGTCACTCCAGGACACATCCCGATAATACCGTATAACACCATATTTTGCCATAATAATAGCCTGATTTCAACGAGAACGAAGATTCGTAAGATTCTTCAGGTGTGCTAGTGTTGTGCACCAAGAAAGAGGTACACAACAAATAGCGCGAGAGGCCACTAACCCACAGGCACAACCACTTGCCTGGTGTCCCTAAAGTCTGTGCGGGAACCTCCATATGGGACTCACAAATACAGACCCCTTCCTACTTCTGCACCACTTCCTCCAGCACATTTTGTATGTCTGCCGTTAGAGTAGACAGCCAATGGGGAACAATATCATCTGTGTCCTACTTCGCCTCTGTCTTGTACTGGGGACACAGAAATTCTTCTGCTGACAGGCACAAAGCTAGGTGCACTGAGGACATTCAGTAATGACGCAGCGGTTAGAGAGTTCAGCGCAGGCACTACGGTACTCTGCTGACTGTCTACAGACTTAACAGCGCTGTTTATGGAGTAATTGAGCTATCGAATGTCTGCTCAATTAAAATCAGTTATAGTGACTATACATATTGAGATTAAAAATGTCATGGGATAGCGATATGCACAAATATAGATGGCAGTAGTATCGCTTCGACAAGGTATAAAAGGGCAATACATTGCAGGAGCTGTCATTAGTTGTCAAGTGGTTCCTGTGAAAGGGTTTCCAACGTTCACTTAACGGGCGCGAGCAGCAGCGTGTGCGTGGAGTTTTCAGTGTTAAGAGACAAACAGTACCACGTGAACAAACTGTAGAAATCAATGGGGAGATACAATGAGCATATCAGTTAGGACAGTCTGCGAAATTTGTCTTTAATGGGCTATGGCAGCAGACCATCGACGCTAGTGCCTTTGTTAACAGCACGACATCGCCTGCAGCGCCTCCCCAGAGCTCGTGACCATATCGGTTGGGCCCTAGACGACTGGAAAACAATGGCCTGGTCAGATGAATCGCATCTCCAGTTGGTAAGAGCTGATGGCAGAGTTAGAAGCCATGGACCCAAGGTGTCAACAGCGCACTGTGGAAGCTAATTGTAGATCCATAATAGTAAGGAACGGACTGGGTCCTCAGATACAAATGAACCGATCATTGGTGACGTTCCAAAGAACAGCTGGCTTTCTGAATGACATTGCGCTGTGTCACTGGGTCGCAATTGTTCGCGAGTGATTTGAAGAACATTCTGTACAGTTCGTACGAATGATTTGGCTATCCCTATCGACCGATATGAATCCCATCGAACATTTCTGGGACATATTCGAGAGGCCAGTTCGTGCAAAAAATCTTTCGCCGACAACACTTCCACGATGATGGACTGCTATAGAGGCAGCATGACTCAATATTTCTGTAGGGGACTTTCAAAGATTTATTGAGTCCATGTCATTTCGAGTTGCTGCACTACGCCGGAAAAAGAGGAGGTTCAACGCAGTATTAAGAGGTATCCCATGATTTTGTCACCTCGATGTATATACCGCCAAGAGGCAGCAGAATTATTTATATACCATAGTTTTATGTTTTAGGCCGTCAAATGCCACGCATCTCTCTCTCTCTCTTTTCGATTAGTCGATTCCGACCCTCCGTGACTCATGAACTAAGCCATTGCAATGACTTCCATCCTGAACTTTCTGCCGCAGACTTTCCAGGATGGAGTCCATTGCTTCTGCGATGCCATCGATCTATCTTAAACTTCACGGGCCTCTTCTTCTTGTGCTGTCGGTCTTACCCAGAGTATCACGTTTTCTAATTATTTGCCCACGTTTGATTAGTTTTTATTTCAGCAACAGACGTTCCAAGAAGCATCCTGGTTTTGTTTGCGGTAGTAGGAACCTATTTGTTCTGTGTGCGGTCTACTGAACTCTAAAGCGTTTCCTCCAGCACTGCAACTCAAAAGTTTGTATTCCAACCCCTTCAACCTTTCTTGAGGTCCAGGTGTCTCATCCGCGCAGCACAACTGGAAAGACCATAGCCTTTAGTATCCGGATCTTTGTTGCTATAAATTTATGTCTCTATTCTCTAAACATTGTCGAAGTTGGACACTGTCTTTCTGTTAAGCAACAAGCTCCTTTTGATTTTCTCATCGTAGTCACCATCAGAAGAAATCTCGGACCCGAGATAATTGAAAACAGAGCCCTCCATTGTTTCTCCTCCAACATGCCATGAACTGATAGTCTAGATGTAGTTGCCATAATTTTCGTTTTCTCGGCATTCAACATTATACCAGCTTTAAACTTTTTGCTTTCTCCCACAGTAAGATGATCTGGAATTCTTCTTCACTTTCCGACATCATTGTGTTATCGTGTGCATATCCAATGTTATTTATATTTATCCCAGCTATTTTGGTGCGGGTTCTTCCTCATCTAAACAGGCGTTCCTCATAATGTGCTCTGCTTACAGACCAAATAAATAAAGTGACAATATGCAGCGTTGCCACTGTGTTTTCAGAATTTTGACCCCTGTGGTTGCTCCATGCATGGTTCTCAATGTGGCTTCCTGTTCAGAGCATACATTTTGTATTAGTTAAATGAGATGATCTGCTACTCCCATTTTTAGAGTGCTTCCCGTAATTTATTGTGGTCGACCAAGTCAAAGGCATGTTATAGTTCCGCCCTATCTAACAAGTATTATTTGCCATTTTACTAATCAGCCACCCCTAAGAGTAGCAGGGAAACAGTTTTTGCGACCATGGATGTTTGGGCTGAATTAATAGTAGCATTCAGTTACTGCATTCAGAGCAGCTATACACAGCTCATGTCACTCGTTTTGATTAGATCCTGCAGCGTTACTGAACAGCGGTAATGATGATTGTGAAGTTCCACCAGCTATTTCAAATAGTCCCAGACATTTTAAGTGATTCCAGAAAATCTCATACAAATTCTATGCCTGGCACTTCGCCTCTCTGATATCCACTCGCAAATTTAACAACAGATGTTTCCGTAAACATCTTGACAGGCTGCATGTAACAAAGACCCTTTCTTCTCTCGTGGTGAAGAAGAGAACGGAGATCTCCATTTCTTTGGGTGCCCCAGACGACATAGAAGTATCCGTTGCCATCCTGTATGACAGCTTTATTAAAAATACAGGATCATAGACATTTTCTACATAAAGTACCAATTCACCGTTGCCGCAGGTGTCTTCACCCAAGATCAACACATCACTGACAATGTATTGCAGACAAGTGTTCTATAACATTTGATTTTACATTGATTATACGGTATTGGTTTATCTGTAACTCTTCCTATCTGTAACTGCATGTATATATTAAGGACGGTCCAATAAAAACGAGACATGTGGGAAAAAATAAGGAAATTTAGTATTACAAAAGCAGTCACCATAAGTGTTAATACATTTACCACTGTGAGACAAGACGGTCGATGTCTTCATGGAAAAATGCTTGCGGTTGCCTTCGAATCCATGATTGTATCCTGGTATGTACCTGTTCGTCCGGAGAAAATCAAGTCACGATGTCTTTTTTCAGGGCTCTAAAAACGTGGAAATCACATGGGGGGGAGAACGGGACTTTGTGGAGGATGTGTAAGGGATTCCCAGCCAACCCCTGCAGCGTACTCGAAACTGTGTTGGAAAACTATGGCCGAGCCCACATGTTAACAAATTGGTTTCAGTTCCGCTGCAGAAGTGTTTGGAAGCCCTTACACATTCTCCATATGGCCCTGATTCCTCACCATGTGATTTCTGTATTTTTGGTCCCATGAAGAAGGACATTGTGGCTGTCGATTTACTTCTGACGAAGATGTGCTACGTTATGTACATTTAAGACAACGGAAAAATATAACCAATAACGGAAAAATGTAATAGCGGAATAATTAGGTTCTCCGATAGGTAAGGAATGAAGAGGTTCTCCGCGGAGTTGACGAGGGAAGCAATGTACGGGAACACTGGCAAGAAGAAGGAACAGGATAATAGAGCATCTATTAAGGCATCAGGGAATAAGGCCAATGGTACTAGAGGAAGCTGTAGAGGGTAAAGAGGGTAGAAACTGAAGAGGAAGTCAGAGATTGTAACACATCTAGCAAATGAGGACGTCGAATGCAAGGTTTACTCTGAGATGAAAGTGTTGGCTCCGGAGAGGAATTCGTGGAGAGCCGCATCAAATCAGTCAAAAGACTGATGGGAAAAAACGTCATCAGTCGTAGGCTAGACGACCGATCTATCGATTTTGTGTGCTGCCTTCGATTTTTCAGGGCTCTCTGCATGGAAATTGGTACAGCAGTTGGTGATCTGGAGGCCACTAGATCTAGATTTCAGCAGTGAACCAGCGACTGATGAAGCTTACAGCCTACTTTTCTCCGGTATTTCCGACTATCAGTCGTATCGATCCATTATCAGCACTGGATCGAAATCATCTAAAATAAAGACAATATAGAAATATAGTGATGTACATCAGGAGATTCAGTGACCAGAACCCTTTCCCCTTCTCCTACCCTCCACACCTCTCCGTCCACCCCCCTTTCTCTTACCTTCTGAGAATCGAAGAAGTTTTCGGTTTTTCAGCTGAAAACGGAAATTATTTGACAAATACGTTCCTACAGTCTACGGTGGACTAACTTAGGGAACGGCATATTACAGACTGGCCGTAAAACTGTGGCCTTAAAACTGATCAAGGTTACATTGCAGTTTATGCCACCACGTGCAAATATGAGGGGTTTCAAATCTTCGTCCTGCCATCCTGATTTAAGTTTTTCATTATTTCCTTGAATTACTTGTGACGAATAGTTCGACAGTATTTTTTTTCAAGAAATTCGTGATTGGTTTTCTTCTCAGTCTGATCTACTATTAACCCTCAGCATCATTCTCACTGCAGTACATGTTGAGCAACTCATCGACTCTGTTTTTTTCCACACAGTGCCAATATGCTCCCATCAGGTCGTCACATTTTTGACTGAGACATATTTAAATTAAATTAAATACTACTCCCGTCACACGGTTCCGATCAAGGTAATTTTATGGAGGTATCCCTTGGTTGTACGATAACTGACGACGCTGTAAATATGCTCCGAAATACTCTCAATCTGTATCTCACAGCTCGCTGGGAGTCTGCTGAAAGCAATCAAAGGCCCGGGTAGCCTATTTGTTCACGGAAAAAAAATGAATGGGGAAAAAGGTCCTCATGTTTTCTGCTCGAATTCAGATGATTCCCTGTCACTAATGATTAAGTTCTACGTGGAACTGCAAGTGCTAATGTTCGGATTAGCGTACTACAATAGATATTCACTACTTTCACGCGAAATTTTAAGAATATGGGGCATTTTTTTCTCGAAAGGGACAATTTCACTCATAAGACTTGTATGCTGGCACCTGATAATTTCCAACAAATGCGTATTTATTGGAGGAGAGAAGGAGATTACTGAAACGGTGCGTCATCTTCGCCAATCTTCCTGTGAATGAAGATACTTCCCATTAAAGGTTGTTTAGAAGTGGCACAAATACCTGAAATTTGAAGAAATATGCGGAAGTTTCGGATGCGGTTTACACATGTGAGAGGAACGTTAAAATGGCTCGTGTCTGGAAAATGGTGGAGAAGCTGGGGCTCTATTTTTGTACCTTTTGGCACCTGTTCGCGTCCGTCGCTCACAAGCGGGCAGAATTGTGGGAATTCTGTTAGCACTGACAAGCTGTAGCTGGTAGTTGTAATCACGCGCATTGTGGTCTGCGTGCCACCTTGACGGATGTGTTAAGTACGGGCCCGCCGGCCGCCGGAGTGTTGTTGACAAGTGAAATCTCTGGCCGCTGGCGGACGTGTACAGCTGTGTACATAAACCCACCGGCCCTGACAGGCAAGCACCACAGCAGCACACCGCGGGGCCGCGCGTCAGCTGCCAGACAGCTGGGCAGACATTGTGAGGGGGGCGAGCGGGGTAGTGCTCCATTTCCAGCAACTTGTCACGGGGCAATGTGTAATGAGTATGTCACGTTCTGGCCACTGTCTGCTCCGACGCCCCGACAGGTTGTACACAGCTTTAAAGAATTCTTAGTTTGTTTATTTTTATGGGTTTCCGTTGTACACCTACGATACGGTTTACTATTAATTCGTTGGGCTTTCGGAAATACCAAAAATTAGGAACTGAGAGACAACAGATATGACAATAAAGATAATTATCATTTGTCAAAGGATCTTAGATCTAAATTAACTTCTTTAATAACAACCAATGATTGTGATATTTACAACATACAGTCATCATCAGATTTATGTAGGTTTACGTTACAATTTTCTTTTCCACAGTGTTTATCTCGTCTAGTAAGGGGTTCGCTCTTTCAGGATTTTAGTTTATCATGAAATTTGTCTGTCAGTTGCGAATTCTTTTGACATCAATTGTATCTATTATGGAAATATTACTTATTGGTGACACATGAAAATTTGGCCGTACGTGGACTGGAATCCAGACTTCCCAGTTAATATAAGCCATTCCCTTAACCATCTCTCTCTCTGTCCCTTTTCCATCCCCCTCTTATTTTTCGTTCATTGTTCTCGACCTTTCGTCTGGATGGACGTTCCACGACGCTCATTCAAGCTCGTCGTTGAATACTTCATTCAGTTTATTAAAGGCGGAGGGCAGCCACCCCCCTAACCGAACACGCTGGGCTGCCGTGCCAGTAACCTTGTCCGCTATCTGTGCTCGCTCCCTGGATATATTAAGACCTCCATATGCCACACTGTTCACGGCCCCCTTACTCGCAACAGAGTTAAGGAGACAAGCGTGATCAGCGTTAGTATTATCATCTTCGTTTTGCCCGGCTAGGCTTGTAATACTTATGCTGCAATGTCGTTTCAGCCATAGATGCATGCATGTCTGAAGAAACAGACATTTCAACATAAGTTTTATTTTGTTATGTGACTTTGTGGCCGGATATCCTTCCCGAGGACATCGAACGAGGTTGCGCAGTGGTTACAACACTTGACTCGCTTTCTGGAGGTCGACGGTTTAAATCCTTGTCCAGCCATCCAGATTTAGGTTTTCTGTGATTTCCCTAAATCGCTCCGGGTGAACGCCGGAATGGTGCCTTTCAAAGGACACGGCAAATTTTACTCCTAATCCCCGACGCGGTCCGAGCTAATGCTCCGTCTGTAATGACCTAGATGTCGACGGGAGGATAAAATCTAATCTTTCAAAAAAAAAAAATTGTTCAAATGGCTCTGAGCACTATGGGACTTAACATCTGAGGTCATCAGTCCCCTAGAACTTAGAACTACTTAGACCTAACTAACCTAAGGACACCACACACATCCACGCCCAAGGCAGGATTCGAACCTGCGACCGTAGCAGTCACGCAGTTCTGGACTGAAGCGCCTAGAACCGCTCGGCCACCGCGGCCGGCACCTAATCTTTCTTCCTGACGACACAGTCGTTAAGGTGATCTAAGGGAGTGAAGTCGCGTATGTCGTTTGCCTTGTGAATCCCGTAAACTTTGTCTTGAGTGTTACGGGATTTTAACTGTTGGTGTATCATATTCTCTGAAACGAAAATTGAGAATCAGCCCAGCATTTGCCTAGAGGAGTAGGGTAGATAGCCTTAAAATCACAATCACAACGAGACCATCAAGCGTGTTAATCACGGTTTTTGATGAGCATTTGGATATTGTACAGTTACATGTCCTGAGTAAGAGGGTAGCGGATTCTAATATGATAACCCCCAATTTGCCAGATAATTGATGTTCAAGTTCCATGCGTCCCTCCTATATCCACAACGTTAGTCTCTACTGAAAGAGCTATCGTAGCGCAGCGGCTAAGGATCACAGCTTCTTCGATGAAGGTAGGCACTCTCTGCTGCTTATTTTTACACAGAGGTTAAAAATTCAACGAAAAACATTCGAAATCCTCCAAATTGTTGAATACTAACCGAGACTGCTTTGAAAGAAGATTAAAAACAGCTTAGAGCCCCTGCTTTCAGGGATATGATCACATAAGCGTATTGATCGAAGAAAGAAAAATCTTTTTGAATTCAAATAAACTCTATTTTCTGATATCACTTCTGAAACATCTGAGTGACTACAAGACAGCAGCTTTCATTACTTGTGTGAGCTGCTATACAAAATTCTGTTTCTCTTGTTTCTGCAAGAAAAACCATCCTGAATTCTGCTGTAGCACAGTAAGAGATGTAGTCGACAGCGAGTAAGGCTAATCCGTAATCTACTCTGTAACAAACTCAACACACATATCAAGAAAGTTGGTGGTAATGAAGTATTAACGACATTAGTGTTCCGAAAATGACTACTTTTGAATAACAAATACTATTTAATGATACTCTGTACGATAAAACTGAAATGAAACAAAATTGCATGAAGAAAGTTTGAACCCGTGCAGCTGTGAACCTTAAACTCGACGCTACGCTCGTTCGTTTGGCTTTCGCCGAACATTATGCATATAGGAGGTACCCATAAAACTTCTAAGTCGATTTTCTCGGAAACTAAGAACCGACACATGAAGGCTGCTAGCCATTTACTCATGTACTCTGGAGAGTACCCTCTATGACAAATGCCGCTCGGGGTAGCCGCGCGGTGAGGGGCGTCTTGTCACGGTCCGCGCGTGTCCCCCCGTCGGAGGTTCGAGTCCTCCCTCGGGCATGTGTGTGTGTGTGTGTATGTGTGCGTGTGTGTGTGTGTGTGTGTGGTCCTTAGCATAAGTTAGTTTAAGATAGGTTAAGTAGTGTGTAAGTTTAGGGAGCGATGACCCCAGCGGTTTGGTCCCATAAGCCCTTACCAAAAATTTCCAATTTTTCCTCGGTAACAAACGAATTATTCATGGAAATACGCGATCATACTGGCCGGTGCACCAACCCACGGATAGGACGGTGAGTTCAACAGCTTCCTTGATGCGTTTCGAAAGGAGTAAGCTTAGGAATCAACTAACTCTTTAGTCTCCCATAGTTAAAAAAAATAGACACATCATGACATTCTAAATGCGCTTATCACGTTCACCTACATCAGAATGCAACTATAATGTCACAGCACTCACACATCGCCAGGTGAAGGTACTATATCGCTCCAAGGAAAGTAATTTGTAACAAAATGAAATACCTACAGCCGTCCTTATATTGTCATTTACGCATTGTTTAGCGTTTCAGTGTACCATCTTCAGGTCAGTATACAAAAAAAAAAAAAAAAAAAAAAGAATGAGAATCAAGGACAAGACTCTACAAGTGAATTTATAGTAATCATTTGGTAGAATGGACAGATACAGCCAATGTCACATACCTAAAGTATACCATAACCAATTTCCACTCATTACTTTGTGCAAGTATACTGTTCATTAATAACTTCTTTAAAGAAATATTCCATAATTTTTACTGGCCAGTCGGACGATACATTATGTGTACAACCCTGAATAACCTACTGAACGACAAAATAAATGTAGAAAATGATAAAATGTATGAAAGAGACTGCAACCTCAGGAACAGGTAAGCGAAGAAACATGATCAATTTGTTATGACAGAGTATAAAATGCAGAGGTGTAAACCGTTGAGAGGCACACTTACGTCAAGTACGTAAAACGTGTGTTCAAGACGTGTCAGTGGATCAAATCTAGGACGCCACCTATAACCATAACATATGTAGAACAGGTGAAAAAAAATCCTAAGAACTGTTCATAGGAACATGTGCGAATGCATCCATATATCGTGTACTACAATGAAACAATAACAAACGAGGATACTAACTAGGCTGCAAGGATGCACTGAATCATAAAGGATCACTCAACAGTATTTATTCATGAAGTACCAGAAAATCTTTCTGCCTTGCAATCCGCTCAAAAAAATACTCATATGTATTAAACACAAGTGAACTCAAAAATAAAATGAAATCTAAAACTACATATACTTGTGAATAAATGTACTGTACCAGTACAAACATTGGTCTTTCCACCATACTGAATCCACAAGCCAAAACACCTATCAGCCATGCAATAAAAATTCCAAAAGAAAAATACTGGCCATACATATCGCCTAAAAGACAAACCACATTATTAACTGGCCTGTGAGGAGGCCACACAATATGAAAGTAATTATATAAGTAAGTCTATTACATCTGTTACATGTAAGGCTATGAATACGTGACAGGAATCTATAAGTTGACAGTACATACACTATTACAAAGAAAATACTTACAATGCCACGAGTCGTGCCCAGCGGAACTTAAGTGACGATAATGCAAATCCATTTAAAATTGAGTATATACCACTACATGTGTCACTTATGACCAAAATCATTGCTTGTTAAAGAGAAGGAGATATTCAGGGATATCTAGTTATAATTCTAGGGCTAACACACACAGTTCTGCCACCAAGCACCTAACTAGAGGCCAATGACAGCAACATTCACATCAGCTAACTTCCTGTCTAGCAACAATTCAAAAAGTACTCATATCTATTAGACACAAGTGAACGCACATGAAAATAAAATAAAATTTAAAATTACATATACTTATGAATAAATATTCTGTAAACAGTACACACATTGGTCTTTCAACTACATCAATATTAAAAGCCGGTAAAACCATGCACTAAATTTCGAAAGAATCATTCTGGCCATACATGTCGTCCAACAGACGAAACACAATATTAATTGACCAGTGATGAGTCCACACAACATGCGAATAGTTACATCGTAAGTGAATCCAATTCTTCTGTTTAATGTAAGTCTACAAACATGTAACAGCATTCTATGAGTTGGCAATACATCCACTATTACAACAAAAACACTGGCAATGCCACACGTCATATCCAGCGGAACCTGAGTGACAGTAAAAGCAAACCAATGTAAACTCGAAGACATGTGCGTAACCACTAAATGTGTCACGTGTAACTGAAATAATTGCATATTAAAGAGAAGGAGATATTTACAGATACCTAGTTATAATTCTAGGGCTATCACATACCGAGCACCTAACCAGAGTCCAATGACAACAACGTACAACACCAATATTGATCATTACCTGAAAAATCCCCTAAAGCACGCTACAACTTATTTAGCATGTACCAAATCAAGAGTGATCAGATAACCCAAAGTAAGTCCAGTAACAAGTGTCATGAAACGACCAACTATCAATGAGAGTCGGTAAGAGGCATTACTTAGTCAGGGTCGGCGCTGTAACATTTATAAAATGGCGAAATCGTGACCTGTATAAGGTAGTGGGTGGGAAGAGTGGTGACGAAGGGAGAAAAGAACATTGAAAGACAACAGAGCGTAATGCCTTTGATATAGATGAGAATCTGAAAATTTTGCACTTTGTAGATAATGGAGGCACAATGGACATAACAGAAGATCTGGAAATTTATATCCATTCCCGTAAAGAACTTAATTGTTTGCTGAACGAACAAACTGAGTCGAAAAACAAACTATTCTTTGAATATTTTCGTAATTTCTTATGCACATAAACCATGGTTTGTACCCCGAATTAACTTGACATTCTAATCAGTACATACCGTTATTAATGTTGTACAGACAGACTGTAATCTCGATGTATTGACCCACATTGTTTTCATGTAAACCATTACGAATTTCCAGTACTAGTTTCTGTTATTTGCTTGACTACACCTTTTACTGTGTTTCATCCTCTTATCTAAATATTTCAGTTACGATATTCCTTGTGCACGGTTATGTTTGCGATTATTGATGTTGATGGCGAGATACTCTTACACTGTCAGTTTTTTGGTCGACCGACTTCTTTAAGTATTCGTTGACACGTATCTTTGTATGTTCTATTTTGATTGTTTCTCCAGAAAGTAGATAGCTGACATTTGGAACGACGACGTCACAGTTACACATACTTCTGACATTCACTTAATCTGGTTATTTGACTTGTACCTCCTGTTATTCGTTGCTTTTACCTCGCTCTGAAAGTAATCTCCGTGAACGAGTTGTTGGCCACTGATGCATCGTAGATATGGATCGTGATAACTCCTTCATTATAAGCTAACGTGAGTTAGTTTTCTCTGCGTTTTTATGTGCCTTTTCTATATGAGTGAGGAGGGCTCTTCTTAATTGACATACGTTTCTTGATAAACACTCATAATTGTTCGTGTCTCTGCTTGTCCTCATATTAGTGGTACATCATTTGTAGTTGTGGTTTGTTGGGTGTCTATTAGAATCTGTCTTGTGAATGTGCGATTACGATAATTTTATCTTTTCACCCCTTCTTCAGCATTCCTTCCACCTATTAATTTTTACAGGCCACGTTTCCAACCTTTTATAAGTGTTATAGCATTCTCTAGGTACATGCCTCTTACCCACACTCATTGATAGTTGGTCGTTTCTTGCTACAGTTGTTACTGGATTTAGTTCGGGTTATCTGATCACACTTTGTTTCGTTCATGATAAATACTTTGTAGCGTACTTTAGGGGATTTTTCAGATAATGACCAATATTGATGTTGTACGTCCTTGTCCTTAACTAGCAATTGTTTTAGCCATACGTGACACATTTAATGGTTATATACTCTATTGTAAATGGATTTGCGTTACCGTCACTTAAGTTCCGCTGTGCACGACTCGTGGTACTGCGACAATTTTTTTTGTAATAGTGTATGTGCTGTCAACTTATACAGGGTGAGTCACCTAACATTACCGCTGGATATATTTCGTAAACCACATCAAATACTGACGAACCGATTCCACAGACCGAACGTGAGGAGAGCGGATAGTGTAATTGTTTAATACAAACCTTACAAAAATGCACGGAAGTATGTTTTTTAACACAAACCTACGTTTTTTAAAATGGAACCACGTTAGTTTTGTTAGCACATCTGAACATATAAACAAATACGTAATCAGTGCCGTTTGTTGCATTGTAAAATGTTAATTACATCCGGAGATATTGTGACCTAAAGTTGACGCTTGAAACCTCCGACGTTCAGTTGCGTGTTGTAACAAACACGGGCCACTGTCGGCGAGCAGCATCTGCAAGGACATGTTTACGATGAAGACCGTGTTTCAGACCAACTGTAGTATGGTTCAAATGGCTCTGAGCACTATGGGACTTAACGTCTGTGGTCATCAGTCCCCTAGAACTTAGAACTACTTGAACCTAACTAACCTAAGGACACCACACACATCCATGCCCAAGGCAGGATTCGAACCTGCGACCGTAGCGGTCACGCGGTTCCAGACTGAAGCGCCTAGAACCGCACGGCCACACCGGCCGGCCCCCAACTGTAGTACACCGTGTTACCAGACGTCTGTGATAGTGTAGTGGTGTAGGAACTGTGACCAACAAAACCGAAAAGGCGGAGATGATACTCATCTATGGCGAGTGTCGACGAAATGCAGCTGAAGCCTGCAGGGTGTATGCAGAACGGTAGCCGGACAGAGAGCATCCAACGTGCCGCACATTGCAAAACATCTACCGCCAACTGTATGCAACAGGTATGGTCGTAGCACGAAACGGGTCCGTAACAGACCCGTCACAGGAGAAGCGGGTGCAGTTGGTGTGTTAGGTGCTGTTGCCATGAACCCACACATGAGTACACGGGACATTGCGAGAGCCGGTGGACTGAGTCAAAGTAGTTTCATGCGCATACTGCATTTTCACCGCTTTCACCCGTTTCATGTGTCGCTACATCAGCAATTACATGGTGATGGCTTTAATCATCGAGTGCAATTCTGTCAATGGGCATTAACAGAGAATGCGTTGCAGTTCTACCTGTTTACCGATGAAGCGGGTTTCACAAACCACGGGGCAGTGAATCTACGGAACATGCATTACTGGTCCGTGGACAATCCTCGCTGGCTCAAACAGGTAGAGCGACAGCGACCGTGGACTGTAAATGTATGGTGCGGAATCATTGGCGAGCGCCTCATTGGTTCTCACTTCATTGCAGGGGCCCAAACAGCTGCAACATACATCGCGTTTCTACAGAATGATCTGCCGACGTTTGCTCGAAAATGTCCCACTGGAATCGCGTCGACGTATGTGGTATCAGCATGATGGTGCATCTGCCCATTCCGCAATTAACACTAGGCTGACCCTTGACAGGATGTTCGACGGGCGTTTCATAGGACGTGGAGGACGCATAAATTGGCCAGCCCGTTCTCCTGATCTTACACCTCTGGACTTCTTTCTGTGGGGTACGTTAAAGGAGAATGTGTACCGTTAAGTGCCTACAACCCCAGAGGATATGAAACAACGTATTGTGGCAGCCTGCGGCAACATTACACGAGATGTACTGCGGCGTGTACAACATTCATTACGCCAGAGATTGCAATTGTGTGCAGCAAATTATGGCCACCACATTGAACATCTATTGGCCTGACAAGTCGGGACACACTCTATTCCACTCCGTAATTGAAAACGGAAACCACGTGTGTACGTGTTCCTCACCCCTCATGGTAATGTACATGTGAGTCAGTGAAAAAGACCAATAAAAAGATGTTAGCATGTGGACGTAATGCCCTGTTCCAATCTCTTCTGTACCTAAGGTCCATCACCGTTCCCTTTGGATCCCTACGTAATTCGGTGCTCTCCGATACACACGATCTAACAGCGGAGGAGTGGTACTCAAGCGTCAACTTCAGGTTACAATATCTCCGGGTGTAATTAACATTTTACAATGCAACAAACGGCACTGATTACGTATTTGTTTATATGTTCAGATGTGCTAACAAAACTAACGTGGTTCCATTTTAAAAAACGTAGGTTTGTGTTAAAAAACATACTTCCGTGCATTTTTTTATGGTTTGTATTAACCAGTTACACTAGCCCCTCTCCTCACGTTAGGTCTGTGGAATCGATTCGTCAGTATTTGATGTGGTTTACGAAATATATCCAGAGGTAATGTTAGGTGATTCACCCTGTATATTGCTGTGACGTGTTTATAGTCTCACATTTAACAAATATATTAGATTTACTCACGATCTAATTACTGTCATGTTGTGTGGCTTCTTCACAGGCTAGTTAATAATGTGGTTTGTCTTTTAGATGATATGTATGGCCGGTATGTTTCTTTTGGAATTTTTATTGCATGGATGATGGGTGAAACGGCTTTTGGTTTTAATGTGGTGGAAACACCAATGTGTATACTGGTACAGTACCTTTATTCACAAGTATACTTAAATTTAGATTTCATTTTATTTTTGTGTTCACTTGTGTTTAATACATATGAGCATTATTTTGAGTGGATTGGTAGTCATAGGTATAATTGTACATTCTCCTATTAATTTGCTATCTTTTCGGGAATTATCCTAAAGATGATGTGATAAAGTCTTTTCAACGTGCTCTGAACTTGTCGGATCGAAAAAAAAACACGATAGTGAAAACTGATATTCGTTAAACGTAATTATACTGTATCACACCACGATGTAACACACCCATTTCTCAACGAGTTTATAACCATTACATGATTTGTGTTTGATTGAAATTGTTACATTACTGACACTCATTCTGGATTCAGAAAGAGCCTCCAAAGTTTCTGACTCGAAGATAGGAACGTAGTTCGATGGATAAATGTTCTACAACAAGTTTGGCAGCTCATGAGTAACTAACTATGTGTAAACTTTTAACAATTGCATTTCAAGAAAAGAAATGATTGCTGTCAATCGTGAGCGATTCCCTACTGCGAGATCTCAAGATGTCTACACTATCTGATCAAAAATAACAGGACACACATACGTAATTTGGAATTGACCACTAAATGTCCCGAGACGCGGACCCGTTAGTATAAAAGCAGCGAGTATCGTGGTAGCGGTAGTAGTAGATCGTGTCGTTCAGTAGAGCTCAGTGCCTCAGAAAGGGGATGAACATTGGATGCCACCTGAGTAACCAATCCATTAGGGACACTCGAACTCTTCTAAAGACACCCATGTCGACTGTCCGTTAAGTAACTGTGAAGTGCAAACGTGACAGAACAACCAAAGCTAAACCAAGGTCAGGCAGACCTCGTGTACTGACGGACAGAGACCGTCATTCATTGTGGAAGGTGGGTATAAAAAATCGCGTGAAATCAGCCGAAGGAATTACTTGTGAACATTAAATTACTACCAGCATTCCAAACAGCACAATTATTCTGTGCGGGGATTAAAAACGATTGGAGTAAGACTATCGAGCAGCTCCTCATAAGCTAACATTTCTGCAGTCAGTACTTAACGATGCTTGAAATGATGCAAAGAGCGACTCCACTGGTCAGTGGATTAGTGGAAACGAGCGATTTGGTGGGTCACGCTGTACTCCTTTGGAATTCGATGGAAGAGTTTGGGTATGGCGAACGCCTGTAGAACGTTACCATAGGTTTGCAGGCAACAATATTCATGATATGGGCTGATCTGCCAAGAGTCCCGACCTGAACCTAATGGAATATCCTTGAGAGGAATTAGATCGTCAACTACGGACCAGACCGCGATATCCAACGTCACCACCTTTAGCTGGTTTTAGCTCCTGAGATACAATGGGCTGGCATTTCTGCAGACATTCAGACACCTCACTGAAAGTGTCACTTGCAGTGGTCAAAGTGTCTTATAGCCAAAGGATGGGCACACTACATTTACATGTCCACTAATAGATATTCAGATACTTTTGATCAGATAGTGTGCTTCAGTACACTTAAGAGAGTTGGCGATATTACTTGTCGCGGAACGTTTGCAACGTAAAATACAATGAGTCCCAAAAACAAGGGGTCACGTCTTTCATTAGTAATCAGAACTTCCTTGGTCCTGGGTTCGAGCCTAGTCAGTGATCAAATATTGAATAAAATTCGTCATTCATGGCGACTGAAGACTTCCAGCATAAAAAGTCACCCTCATTCAGCCAATGGCCTTGTCAAAGACGGCGGAGGAGCCGACAGACGTTGAGGGCACTCTCTTGCCCTTGGGATGGGAAACTTCCCCTGAAGGCTAAAGGATCGGCAATGATCAAAGGCTTGGGGGTCCAGAAGACAATCGAAAAAGCAGCATTGAAGACACATAATGTGTATCCACAGGAAATACGGCATGTAACTGAAAAGTGTCATGATAATCTCTCCAGTGGTAAAAGATTACAGAGTAGTCCATCACTCGAATCTCTGGGAGGGGACTGCCATGATGGAGGTGACTGTGAAAAAAAAAAAAAACCAACGAAAGGATAACGTCTACGAGTCGGGCCGCGGAATGTCAGAAGCTTGAACGTGGTAGGGAAGCTAGAAAATCTGAAACGGGAAATGCTAATGTACAATCTAGATACAATGGGAATCAGCTAACTGAAATGGAAAGATGACAATGAATTCTGGTCAGAAGAGTCTAGGATAAAGTCAGCTGTTGCACAAAAACATATAACAAAAAAAAAAAAGGTTCAAATGGCTCTGAGCACTATGGGACTTAACATCTGAGGTCATCAGTCCCCTAGAACTTAGAACTACTTAAACCTAACCAACCTAAGGACGTCACACACATCCATGCCCGAGGCAGGATTCGAACCTGCGACCGTAGCAGTCGCGCGGTTCCGGACTAAAGCGCCTAGAACCGCTCGGCCACCACGGCCGGCAACATATAACAGGAGTGGGATTAGTTATGAGTAACGAGATAGGGCAGGGATTGAATTACTGTGAACAATTCAGTGATACCATTGTTCTTATCAGAATCTATAGAAAAGCAATACCAACAACGATAGTTCAGGTATACAGGGTGTTACAAAAAGGTACGGCCAAACTCTCAGGAAACATACCTCACACACAAATAAAGAAAAGATGTTATGTGGACATGTGTTCGGAAACGCTTAATTTCAGGAAAATACACGAATACAGAAATACAGGCCACTTAGGAAAGGAATAAATAGGAAGTGGCGGAAAGTTAAGGCGAAGTTGCACCATGAAAAACGTGAAGAAATCGAAAAGAAAAAGATTGTCGCAAGGACTGACTCATCATATACGAAAGTCAAAACAACCTTCGGTGAGCCGGCCGATGTGGCCGAGCGGTTCTAGGCGCTACAGTCTGGAACCGCGCGACCGCTACGGTCGCAGGTTCGAATCCTGCATCGGGCATGGATGTGTGTGATGTCCTTAAGTTAGTTAGGTTTCAATAGTTCTAAGTTCTAGGGGACTGATGGCCTCAAATGTTAAGTCCCATAGTGCTCAGAGCCAAACCTTCGAGTTCCATTGTTAAATGCAGCTAAGAGAGCTAGTAGGTGGAAAGCGTACATTAAATATCACTATGAGGGAGAAGATTTATCTGATGATGCGATAGAAGAAGCAACAGAAGAAGAAACAGGAGTCGATATAGGAGAGTTCTGGGATCCAATATTAGAATCAGAATTTAAAAGTACTTTGGTAGAAGTCAGAAGGGATGAATAACATTCCATCATATTTTCTAAGATGGCTTGGGATGTGGCAACAAAACGACTTTTAAACTTGGTATGTGGAATATATGAGTCTGTGATATACCACCTAACTTTCGAAAAAAAACATCATTAACACAATTCTGAAGACTACAAGAGCTGGAAAGTGCGAGAATTATCTCACAATCAGCTTAACAGCTCATGAACCAAAGTTGTTGACAAGAATAACGTACAGAAGAATGGAAAAGAAAATTGAAGATGTATTAGATGGCGATTAGTTTGGCCTCAGGAACGTTAAATGCATCAGAGAGGCAGTCCTGAAGTTACGGCTGAAATGGAAGCAAGACCAAAGACAAGTCAAGACACGTTCATAGGATTTGTCTACCTGAGAATAGCATTCGGCAAAGTCAAATGGTACAAGATGCTAGAAATTCCACTAAAAGAAGGGGTAAGCTTTAGGGAGAGATGATTAATATACAACTTGCACAAGCACCAAGAGGGAATAATAAGAGTGGAAGACCAAGAACGAAGTGCTCGGGTTACAAACTGTGTAAGACAGGAATGTATTCTGCTGTTCAGCCTATACATCGAAGAAGCAATGGTGGAAATACAGACATCAAAAAAAGTTTTGCACCACCCCGTTTCCCAGAACTCCTGAAGGTAGACGTTGATTGTGGATATTGTATCACAGACACGTTCCCTCTGACTGTTCAGATATGTCACTATACCCGCCCAAAGACGTAAACAACCATGCATGAGCAGCGCCTATTAGACGGAGGGGGTCCGACAGCCGATCAGTTCCAGTCAATCCACCACGAAAGAGGTACACGACTCGTCTGTAGTTCAACCGTGCCTAGACGGTCAATATCGCGGTTCGATAGCGTCCGCATTGTGACTTTGTGCCAGGAAGGGCTCACAAAAGGGAAGTGTCCAGGCGTCTCGGAGTGAACCGAAACGATGTTGTTCGGACATGGAGGAGATACACAGACGGGATCTGTCGATGACCTTGCGTCGCTCAGGCCGCCCGAGGGATACCACCGCAGTGGATGACCACTAACTACGTATTATGGCTCGCAGGAACCCTGACAGCAACCCGGGTTCGATTCCCGGCGGGGTCAGGGATTTTCACCTGCCTCGAGATGACTGGGTGTTTGTGTTGTCCTCATCATTTCATCATCATCCAGGATAGTGGCGCAATTGGACTGAGCAAAGATTGGGTAATTGTACGGGCGCTGATAACCACGCTGTAGAGCGCCCCACAAACCAAACATCATCATCATCATCCCCTGACAGCAACGCCACCATGTTGAATAAAGCTTTTCGTGCAGCCATAGGACGTCGTGTTACGACTCAAACTGTGCGCAATAGGCTGCATGATGCTCAACTTCACTCCCGAGCCGGCCGCAGTGGCCGAGCGGTTCTAGGCGCTTCAGTCTGGAACCGCGCGCCTTCTACGGTCGCAGGTTCGAATCCTGCCTCGGGCATGGATGTGTGTGATGTCCTTAAGTTATTTAAGTTTCAATAGTTCTAAGCTCTAGGGGACTGGTGACCTCAGATGTTGAGTCCCATAGTGCTCAGAGCCATTTTTTTCACTCTCGACGTCCATGGTGAGATCCATCTTTGCAACCATGACACCGTTCAGCGCGGTACATATGGGTCCAACAACATGCTGAATGGACAGCTCAGGAGTGGCATCACGTTCTCTTCACCGATGATTGTCGCATATGCCTTCAACCAGACAATCGTCGGAGACATGGGTATTAATGATAGGATTCGCTGATAACATTGCTATCCTCAGTGAAAGTGAAGAAGAATTACAGGATATGCTGAATGGAATGAACAGTCTAAGTAGTGGAGAATATGGACTGAGAGTAAACTGAAGAAAGGCGAAAGTAATGAGAGATAGTAGAAATGAGAACAGCGAGAAACTTAACATCAGGACTGGTTACTACGAAGTAAAAGAAGTTAAGGAATTGTGCTACGTAGGCAAGAAAATAAACCATGATTGATGGAGCAAGGAGGACATCAAAAGCAGACTAGCACTGGCAAAAAGGGCGTTTCTAGCTAAGAGAAGACATTAGGCTCAAACATAGGCCTTAATGAGAGGATGAAATTTGTGAGAAAGTACGTTCGGAGCACAGCGTTGTATGGTAGTGAAGCACAGACTATGGGGTACGGAACGGAAAAGAATCGATGCTTTACGTAAAATTTGTGTACAATGCGTAAGATACAATACATTTTAATGGCGCAAAGGTTTAACGGTAAGTGTCATATTTTATCTTCTTATAAAAAGCCTAAGATTTCTCTAACGAATCTATGACTGCGTTTGTAATGTAGCGTCTCTGTTGTCGCGTAGCCCACAGTCGTGTACTTTTGGCAGCAAAACTGCCTTTTGCAACACCACTTTCAGCAAAGACGCAGTCGTAATCGACTTCGAAGCTATAACATAGCTATTAATGTTTTATTTACCACAACGGTTACTTAAATGAACTCTAGGTCATCTAAAACAAACGGGTAGTAACTATCAATGTCCACTTATTACGAAGCAATAACGTTATACAGTCAAACATCTTAATGCCGAACATAATGAAGACACTTTCCTTTGAGATAACTTCTCTTGCTACTGACTGACGCGTCATTCGCAGTCCCTGAGGCGGTAATATTCCACGTAGGGCAGGTAGTACCATATTCCGTCCATTTACACATTGCGTCAGAAAAAAATCCACTAAATTGTTTTCCTTTGTATGTTGCAATGCGTAATACTGTTTAAAGACTTCCATGTAATGAAGTACTTACTGACCGACAGGGTAATATTGCGAATACTTGCAAGTTACAGAAAATACTGACATACAGTGACCAGTCATATTAATGTGACCACCTGTCAAAAGTCTAGATAACATCATTTTGTAGAGGGGACCGCTGCGAGACGTGAAAGAATATAGTCAGTTAGGTACAGAAAGGTACCGGCTGGGGCTGTTGATAAAATATCGATATTTGGCTGCATTTTCCAAAATATATCGAATTGCACCTCCGATATTTTCTCCCCGATGTATCACAATATAGAGTGCCAATACTTTTTTTATATTATATTTCTCTTGGCAATTTTCGGTAAATATTTGAAACGGTTCTTTTGAAATTGTAGCGGAACGTAATTTTACTTTCTCTATATGAAGGAGTCTTACTAGCCTTAGCAGTTTTTGAGCTTTCATCAGGACCAGTTTTTCTTGTTGAGTGTGAGAAGGAAGTACAGGTGCACAAAGAAGAAATCTGAATGAATGGGTGGCGGAGGAGAAATACCACACCACTAATGTGCTGTTTATTCACATCGGCATTCTTCAAAAACAGTTGCTGAAAATGATGAACAAAAATCTAAAGGCAAGACTGGTCTTTGCGATGCGCGGAGACTATGAGAGCAAATGCTGACGTAATCGTCCGTCGGCCCTGTCAACAGAAACCGCAACGTTTAACTTCATCACTCAGTTTTGACACTACAGCTGCTAGGTCGCTGGTGTTTAATGAAATGAAAGAACAGGATAGTCGACATGAAGTTTCGGGACAAATCCGATATGTGACGAAACTGAACGATGGTCCCATCGGACATCTTTCATACTGCCCCTTACGTGCAGTTACCATTGTTAGCGGTGTGGTTATCGCGAAGCCTGAACGTGCACCGTTTTCCTTTCAATTCCTCTTCTAAGGAGGATAAGCAGGCTGCTAACTTGTTGATCTATAGAATATCTAACAATAAGTCAGTACTTAAAAATACAGCTCTTCCGGCCGTGCGGTTCTAGGCGCTTCAGTCTGGAACCGCGTGATCGCTACGGTTGCAGGTTCGAATCCTGCCTCGGGCATGGATGTGTGTGATGTCCTTAGGTTAGTTAGGTTTAAGCAGTTCTAAGCTCTAGGGGACTGATGACCACAGATGTTAAGTCCCATAGTTATCAGAGTCATTTGAACCATTTATACAGCACTAAAAGCAGCAATATATTTACAGTGTGAAGCAGATATTTTCGTACGCCTGTAATATCTCTTTATATTCGATGAATTAGTCTGATGCAATTCTACCCTTGAATGACGTTTAGTAATTTTCTATCTTCATACTCGCAGAATCCATGCGCAAAGTAGTTTCATACAATAGCTATGCCATGAGTGCATAATTATTCTTTGTAGTACTCTCTCTGGTGGTTGTTAAAAAACAGCTTCCGAGATTGTCTTCGTGCCGATTAGCCTGAACTTGGTTTGAAGAATTGTAATCTGAATATTGAGATTTATGACAAAAGATAACTGAGGCGAAATTGTACGATTAAAAGGGAAATATACATATATATTGCTCCTTCATACAAAAGGTGTGTATTTGAAGTTTGAGAATTAATGATATTCATCGATATATTGCGTAGTTGTTAATCAAAAGGGAACTTCCGAAAGACTGGATACGAATCTGCATTTAATAATCCAAGAGCTCCATTACTTATTCGGAAGGTTAAACTTCATCAAAGCCAAATATCCGCTTGATATGAGGTTTCCCGACTGATTATACAACGCTCCCAAAATGACGAGGCATTTTATTTGTATAGATTAGCAGACTGCCGCAAAGCACGAGCCTGCAGAGAAGAAGAATCATCGCCTGATTTCATTCTAACAAGTAAAATTTCTGAATCATTTTGAGTGACTGAGCTGTGACTGTGTTTCCTATTATGAATGATTGATTGCTCGAACGAATTGATAACTACATGATTACATAGATAGGAGGAAAAATTACACGCCGATATTTTTCCCGTCGATATATTTTTTCTATATACCGAGGGCCAATAATGATATTTTCTTCAATATTGATATGTCGGATTCGAATATTTTTAAAACTATCAGCAGTCCTAGTACCGATGAGGGTCTGAAGACAAGGCAACCAGGGGGGCACGGTGAACTCATTCTGGTGCACTTCGAACCACGCATGTACACTTCGAGAAATGTCACATGTTACATTGTCCTGCTGGTAGAGTCTGTCGTGGCAGGGAAATGCATACAGCATGTAGGGGTGGATATGGTCCCCAAGGATACATGCATACTTTTGTTGATTCATTGTGTCTTCCAGAATGACGAGTGCCACGAAGCCATTCTCCAAATCATACAGCTCCCTCTTCCGGCCTCACCCTTCCGACGATTGTTGCAGGGTTTGGCCGGCCGCGGTGGTCTCGCGGTTCTAGGCGCGCAGTCTGGAACCGTGCGACTGCTACGGTCGCAGGTTCGAATCCTGCCTCGGGCATGAATGTGTGTGATGTCCTTAGGTTAGTTAGGTTTAAGTAGTTGTAAATTTTAGGGGACTGATGACCACAGCTGTTAAGTCCCATAGTGCTCAGAGCCATTTGAACGATTTTGCAGGGTTTTCGCTTTCAGACGTTTCATGCAGATAGACCATAAAACGTGTTTTATACGAAAAGGCCACCTGTTGCCACTCACTGGACGTCCAGTTGCGGTACTGGCTTCAAAATTCCTGCTTTTGTCGCCGGTGAACGGCAGGTAGCATGGGTGCATGAATAAGGCGCAAGCTGTGGTCTCCCATACGCAGCAACGTTCGCTGAACGGTCGTCGTTCGCTGAACGGTCGTTGAGCAAACACTGTTCGTATGGCCTTGGTTCATGTGGACGGTCAGTTGATCAAAGGTTACACGTCCATTCGCCCGTACACATCTCTGCAGCCGTCGTTCGCCCCTGTGATATACGGCCTGTGGCGCAAAACAGTTGCTTCGGCGCCGATTTTGTCGTGCACGGTATACTTTACCCACGGCGGCACGCGAACAGTTTACAAACTTAGCCGTTCGGGAAATGCTTCCACCCTCTAACCGAAAAGCCAATGGTCATGCCCTTTCGTGTGTCAAATAAATCGCTCCGTTTCCGCATTACAACAGGGACTGCTCTGTTCTTCCGCCCTCTCCCCTTCTCCCTCCCCACCCGACACTCTTTATGTACCCTCCATTGCTAGTGCTGCCACATGCCGTCTGTGAATGGTTATTGCACATTGAAGAGTAGTCACTTTAATGTGACTGGACCGTGTATTTTAGTGATCAATATCTTGGGACCACTTTGTCAAGTTTATTTGTGCAGATAAGGATTTATTTTTCTACCCAACTTTAGATACTAATATAATTATGTTTGTTAATAATTAAAAATCGCTTGATTGCAGCATTTGCAATCAGTACCAAATGAAAGGATTTGGAGCAACAGCTACAGCCTTGTGATGGCATTATATTAAAGCTTTAATTAGATCTTCTCGGTATGTCGGCCAAGTGGCAGCACTCGTCTGATACCCCGAGAAGATCTCATTAGTGAAATCCGCCAAGAAAGCACCATTACCATACACACAGATGATGATGATCTTTGGTTTGTGGGGCGCTTAATCGCGAGATCATCAGAGCCCTTACGAAATCCCAATATTTACACAGTCCAATTTTTTATAGGGTCCAGTCTAGCCACTGTTACGAATGACGATGATGATGATGATGACGATGAAATGATGAGGACAACACAAACACCCAGTACCAGGGCCGGGAATCGAACCCGGGACCCCTTGATCCAGAGGCAGCAACGCTAGTCGTAACCTAACCTAACCTAACGACACCATGTACACTGATGAGCCAAAGCACTATGCCGTAATTCCTACACACTGCCAGGACGGGAATAGCCACCAATAAATATATGTTTCAGTCTATAGGCTCAGTTTACTTATTTTGTCTTGTGGTTACCAGTTTCCGTACACAGTACCTTCTTCAGGTCATCCCCCGGCGCGCAGTCGCCTCTCGCTTCCCAAATAAATGGCTCTGAGGACTATGGGACTTAACATCTAAAGTCATCAGTCCCCTAGAACTTAGAACTACTTAAACCTAACTAACCTAAGGACATCACACACATCCATGCCCGAGGCAGGATTCGAACCTGCGACCGTTGCGGTCGCGCGGTTCCAGACTGAAGCGCCTAGAACCGCTCGGCCCCACTGACCGGCCTCGCTTCCCAGATGGCTGTCACATATACCCGTAGCCACTACGCAAAATAAATGAATTGCTTATGTAGACTAAAAACCTATAATTTTTGTCAAACTACGGCCACTTAACGCGTTGGGCCAACATTGGAAAGTTCACAGCGCACTGTTTATTTGTAACTAGCGGAAACATGACGATATTAATTTAAAACCTTTCAGTTAATATCCAACACCTAATGTAAACATTCTAGCGTTTTTATAAGCTATCGGTACATGTAGAACACGTTAGGTTAGTGTGACATCAGATTTTCCGATTTAAAAGTGCAAAGGTGACCTGCCTTTTACTCTGAGTTTTATAAATTGTGTTTATAGTATTGGGGTATGTCTAACACGATAATGAAGCCTTTTACACAAGAAATAATAAACAATCCTGCCTTCAAAGCAGTCAGGATACGTTAACTCAGGGCTTCCTAATCTTTTCAGCTGGCGGACCCCTTCTTCAGTCGAAAATCCATGGCGGACCCCTAGTCAGTCAAGAGCACAGTAACTTTTAAATTTCAGAGCGAAACCCATGGGAACTGAAAGTTTCTTAAAAATGGTTCAAATGGCTCTGAGCACTATGGGACTTAACATCTGTGGTCATCAGTCCCCTAGAACTTAGAACTACTTAAACCCAACTAACCTAAGGACATCACACACATCCATGCCCTAGGCAGGATTCGAACCTGCGACCGTACCAGTCGCGTGATTCCGGACTGAGCGCCTAGAACCGCTAGACGAAAGCTTCTAAATGCAAGTGCCATGTTCCCAATGACACCCCTCCCCCAAGAATCAATAGTCTTTGGTTTAGAGATGAATGAAAACAAAATTACTTGGTAATTGACGTTTCACACGTTGGGGCTGCCTTCCTCCAAGAGCAATCAACGTCACGTCCAAACTGTTCGCTGTCGACAAGCTGCCACTTGTGGTCTGTTCACTTCCACTGTTTGGCTACTGTTGTGTAAAGAGCATGCATATTTCGTAACAGTCGTGTGTGTGTGTGTGTGTGTGTGTGTGTGTGTGTTTGTGGTTTTTCGTGAAATCCGAAGAAAACTGTTCAAATGTATGTAAAGTCTATGGGACTTAACTGCTGAGGTTATCAGTCCCTAGTCTTACACACTGCTAACATAAGTTTAACTTCCGCTATGGACAAAACACACACACACACACACACACACACACACACACACACACGCACACATGCCCGAGGGAGGACTCGAATCTCCGGCGGGATCCACGACGACGTGCCGCCTTAGACTGCACGGCCATTCCACGTGGCTGTGAAGAAAAGAGGCAGACCCATGATTCGGGATACAAACACATCACGAAAGAAAAGAGGCCAAGGAATTGTCTATATAGGACTATTGTGACATCGGTTGTGCAATGTGTGGGAATACATTCACCCAGTTTACATTCGTTTCCAAAACCAGATTTCGTAAGCCGATGTCCCCGTTCCACTTTTGGTTGACCAGGTAAACACTTCAAAATCGATTCTGGAAATCTGCTTTTATAAAGCTGTTTTTCAGTTCCACAATCGATTTTTGTGCCCATGTAAACAGCTCGCATATCCGGGAGCTAGCAGGCGGCGTTGCAACAGTTTAGCCACAGCTGACAACTTCAACTACTACTTGGACACTATATCGTGGCAATCAGCCTCGACTATAAACAAATTAGGAAAACAAAAAAACAGATTCTCTTATTTCTATATAAGAAAACAAAGCAATTAACAGAACGTAAGAATTTTTTTCTCAAAGGAAACAATTCTGGCAGAGGAGGTTTATCTTTCACAATGTGGCTCGTGAAAAGTCCTCATTTGTTTACGCTTGCAGCCACTTGCCACAATGTAGTGTCAGAGTAATAGCAAGTAATTGTAACTGAAGTATACGCAGTCCATATTTTTAACCGAGAGGACGGAATATATTATGTTGTTGTGGTCTTCAGTCCTGAGACTGGTTTGATGCAGCTCTCCATGCCAATCTATCCTGTGCAAGCTCCTTCATCTCCCAGTACCTACTGCAACCTACATCCTTCTGAATCTACTTAGTGTATCATCTCTTGGTCTCCCTCTACGATTTTTACCCTCCACGCTGCCCTCCAATGCTAAATTTGTGATCCCTTGATGCCTCAGGACATGTCCTACCAACCGATCACTTCTTCTAGTCAAGTTGTGCCACAAACTTCTCTTCTCCCCAATCCTATTCAATACCTCCTCATTAGTTACATGGTCTACCCACCTAATCTTCAACATTATTCTGTAGCACCACATTTCGAAAGCTTCTATTCTCTTCTTGTCCAAACTATTTATTGTCCATGTTTCACTTCCATACATGGCTACACTCCATACAAATACTTTCAGAAACGACTTTCTGACACTTAAATCTATACTCGATGTTAACAAATTTCTCTTCTTCAGAAACGCTTTCCTTGCCATTGCCAGTCTACATTTTATATCCTCTCTACTTCGACTATCATCAGTTATTTTGCTCCCCAAATAGCGAAACTCATTTACTACTTTAAGAGTCTCATTTCCTAATCTAATTCCCTAGGCATCACCAGACTTAATTCGACTACATTCCATTATCCTCGTTTTACTTTTGTTGATGTTCATTTTATATCCTCCTTTCAAGACACTGTCCATTCAGTTCAACTGCTCTTCCAAGTCCTTTGCTGTCTCTTACAGAATTACGATGTCATCGGCGAACCTCAAAGTTTTTATCTCTTCTCCTTGGATTTTAATACATACTCCAAATTTTTCTTTTGTTTCCTTTACTGCTTGCTCAATATACAGATTGAATAACATCGGGGAGAAGCTACAACCCTGTCTCACTCCCTTTCCAACCACTGCTTCCATTTCATGTCCCTCTACTCTTATAACTGCCATCTGGTTTCTGTACAAATTATAAATAGCCTTTCGCTCCCTGTATTTTACCCCTGTCACATTTAGAATTTGAAAGAGAGTATTTCAGTCAACACTGTCAAAAGCTTTCTCTAAGTCTACAAATGCTAGAAATGTAGGTTTGCCTTTCCCTAATCTTTCTTCTAAGATAAGTCGTAAGGTCAGTATTGCCTCACGTGTTCCAACATTTCTACGGAATCCCAACTGATCTTCCCCGAGGTCGGCTTCTACCAGTTTTTCCATTCGTCTGTAAATAATCCGCGTTAGTATTTTGCAGCTGTGGCTTATTAAACTGATAGTTCGGTAATTTTCACATCTGTCAACACCTGCTTTCTTTTGGATTGGAATTATTATCTTCTTCTTGAAGTCTGAGGGTATTTCGCCTGTCTTGTACATCTTTCTCAGCAGATGGTAGAGTTTTGTCAGGACTGGCTTTCCCAAGGCCGTCAGTAGTTCTAATGGAATGTTGTCTACTCCCGGGGCCTTGTTTCGACTCGGGTCTTTCAGTGCTCTGTCAAACTCTTCACGCAGTATCGTATCTCCCATTTCATCTTCATCTACATCCTCTTCCATTTCCATAATGTTGTCCTCAAGTACATCGCCCTTGTATAGACCCTCTATATACTCCTTCCACCTTTCTGCTTTTCCCTCTTTGCTTAGAACTGGTTTTCCATCTGAGCTCTTGATATTCATGCAAGTGGCTCTCTTTTCTCCAAAGGTGTCTTTAATTTTCCTGTAGGCTGTATCTATCTTACCCCTCGCGAGATAAGCCTCTATATCCTTACATTTGTCCTCTAGCCATCCCTGCTTAGCCATTTTGCACTTCCTGCCGATCTCATTTTTGGGACCTTTGTATTCCTTTTTGCCTGCTTAATTTACTGCATTTTTATATTTTCTCCTTTCATCAATTAATTTAAGTATTTCTTCTGTTACCCAAGGATTTCTACTAGCCCTCGTCTTTTTACCTACTAGATCCTCTGCTGCCTTCACTACTTCATCCCTCAGAGCTGCCCATTCGTCTTCTACTGTATTTCTTTCCCCAATTCCTGCCATTTGTTCCCTTACGCTCTCCCTGAAACTCTGTACAACCTCTGGTTTAGTCAGTTTATCCAGGTCCCATCTCCTTAAATTCCCACCTTTTTGCTGTTTCTTCAGTTTCAATCTACAGTTCATAACTAATATATTGTGGTCAGAGTCCACATCTGCCCCTGGAAATGTCCTACAATTTAAAACCTGGTTCCTAAATCTCTGTCTTACCATTATATAATCTATCTGATACTTTTTAGTATCTCCAGGATTCTTCCATGTATACAACCTTCTTTTAGGAATATATTATAAAGAAAAGAAATTAGCTTTAGAGATCATTTCAATTTTCGTAACAAAAATATCAATGCCAACAGAATTCAATTAATAATTATTTTGTAAATGATAGAAGACAGAAACAATATTCCTACAAAGTTATAGTTCACGTACGTTCACTGAGCATCTACGCAGAAAAATGCTTTCTTCTTTACTATAGATGAGTCCGTAGGAATAATAATGGAATCTTAATGTGATGGTTGAGTGTGCTTCTGCTGACACAATTTTGAAAAGTTGGCTTAAATTCTTGACAACTGGAGATGGATGTCTGGTTCCGCAGCTAGACAGCTTTGGTACTTAGTTTTTGGGGCAGCATAGATCGAGAATCCAGATTCACACATGTATATTGTGGCAAACGGAAGATGTACACGTTTTGCCTTTTCAACAAGGGGGTAGTATTTCTTGATATCCAAACGAATCCAAAAGTGTGAGTAACCATCAATGTCAAAACTTGATTTCAAGGTAGGGTCTGTGGCAATTTTTATAAACATCTCATATTCATTTGATGATATAATGTTTGGCTTTTTGGATTCAGTGAATGGGCTGACCAACCATTCTTACTTCTGCCGCTTCTCATCTTCAGCTGTTTTGAAATAATGCTCCAACAATGACATCAAGCTTCGTAGATGTTCTAGGATTTGATGAAACAAATTCTTCCCAAGCGCCAATGTTTTGTTTTTCAAAAACTCCTTGAGAAGAGGAAAACACTCGACCTCCCCCTTCTCGACACTCTCTGCCCAGAAATTGATTTTCCTCTTGAATGCTCAAACTTTGTCGATAGCAGTGACGTTTGTTTCACTTTGCCCTTGGAGTGAAATATTCATTTCGCTCATTTTGGAGAAAATATCTGACGAATAGGCAAGTATTCCTTGCCAGTTTTCGTCATTAATAAGGTCTGCTAATTTGGTGTTATGCTCCAAAAGGAAAGCTAAGACTTCCAATCTTAATTCGTACAACCGAGAGAGTGCATTCCCACGTGACAGCCACTTCACCTCTGTGTGAAGAAGCAGGGCACGATGAAGGCTTCCAATCACACAGTATTGTGAAAAGTCTTGACTTCAACGGCCTTTATATTATGTAGTTAATGATTTGAATGTATTCCTCTAAAACTTTCTTGAACGAAACAGGCATTTGTTTCGTAGCTAAAGCGTATCTGTGGAGAGCACAATGACTACTGTTGCAGTTCTTGGCGTTTTCTTTTATTTTCGTTATTGCTCCGACTGTAGGATCCGTCATAGCTTTTGCACCATCTATGCACACATCTATGCAATTAGACCATGAAACTTTGTTAGTCCTTAAAAAAACATCCAATAGACGGAATATTTCAGCACCTGTTGTGTTGGCAGGTAGTGGTCTGCACAATAAGAGGTCCTCCTCAAAATATCCAGAATATTCATAACGGAGAAAAGCCAATAAAATCGCTAATCCTGCTGCATCAGTGGAATCATCTATCTGCAGAGAAAATGAGTTGTGTTGAATGCGAGAAACAAGAGTGTCTTTCACATCATTTGACATTCAACAATGTGTCTCTTGACAGTATTGTTTGATAATAGCACCGAAGATAGCTTTACTGCCTTTTCGTCTAGCATGCAAGAAACAATATCATCAACACATGGCTTTATGAGATTTTCTGCAATGGTATGAGCTTTGCCTGTTTTTGCCACTCGACAACTAACCAAGAAAGAAGCTTTTAATGAATTGGTATTAATTGTTTTTGCATGAGTTTTCATGCAATGCTGAGAAGCAGCTAGTTCAGCACTCTTCCTTTTGAAAAAATCGATGTCTTTAGCCTGGAAATCCGGGTGAGTACCTTCAAAATGACGGCGCAATTTAATTGGAACCATTGAACTGTTCGGAAGGACTCGCGCACAAATTACACACTGAGCTTTACCCTCCTTTGTCTCCATAAGGCCCATATCTAAATAGCTTTCGTTGAACTTACGCTTCTTTGTTATTCCACTTCCTCAGGATATTGCAACCAATGGAGTACTTGCAGCGTTTTCACATAATGAATCCGGCTGTGGAGCTTCTTGTGGTTGTTCTTCCTTTGGTCGTCCTCCCTCCTCATTCATTTCAACTGGAAACTTCCCTTGTAGTGAAGGCGATGGAGAAACTGCACCCTTCTTCAATGCTCCTGACATCAGCCACCGATCCATGATAGAAGTAATAAACTGGTCAAAAATCGACTTATGAAATAGGAAGTGCACTGATAAAGTAAGTTTAACATTTAATGATGCCTGAGGCCGCATACGTGCCAGCGAGCGCTGTGATTGGTCGACAAAGCTCGCTCCGCGCATGCGTAAAAGGTTTCAGCGCATCTAGCGCCGTGAGCCGGCGCACAAACGACCCCCGTATTGTTGCGAAACAGTCGATCAGAGAAGCCGCATTCTTCGGCACTAAACTGTGTCTGCATTCTCACTTAGGAAACGCAAAGGATGCTTGGGAATACGACCTGAAGTAAAAGTACACATGTTTTTCACACGAAAAAAAATAGTGATGAATTTGATTTTAACATTTTTATTTAACAAGTTTACTCATTATTTTACACGATTTGGCGAAAGGTGGCCGCGGACCCCCTAGAAAGAGCCGGCGGACCCCTAAGGGGTCCGCGGACCACACGTTGTGAAGCCCTGCGTTAACTGAAAGTACTTGTGCCGTACAAGCTATGATATAATTTCTACCTTTTATTTATTCCCATTTCCTTTCTGGGTGTTTATCAGTAAAAATATTTGCACTAGAGTGCACCATGGTACGCAAAACACCCAACATGCGATCTATAGTTCGTACTCTAACTAAGCCATTTCATAATGAACGAAAGTTCGAAACAGGGACAACGAAATGCGTTGAACGAAAAGTCTAAATTAGAGGTTGGTAGGTGTTTTTATATCTTGTAATGCAACTAAGGAGCCTTCACGATTTCGATTGTTGACAAAACAGTTTTATGCAGAGAGAATCACGACTATTTAGCAACGAGGAATGAACATTCATTACGTAACAGTCAAGCCCATACTAGAACTATAGCGGAAGATGATACCACAACTGATCTCGGGGGAACAAATTTTAAAGGAGACGACTGTCAAAGTGACCTCGCAATCGTCGTCGGACAGCTTATGACAAATAACTCATAAATGCCTGCCATGGTCGTTCAAGGTGGAGCGAAGGCAGACAGGTCTTGGAACTCGAGTGATCGTTCGTCCAGGGAAAGCGTCTGCTATGCATTTAATGGTTACACAAATTCTCGGACCTAACGAAAAAATTCAAGGCCTACACCTCCCGTAAAGCCACGGCTATCCCACACAATAAGGATCAGGATTATTAACACGGTAAACGTACAAGTTCTGTATTTTATCCTCTTACACACTGAAAGTTGCCTGTTCATTCGGCAATTCCATTTATTATTTCCATAGTTAGCTTTCAGTAGCTTGCAACATTTATCTTTGTAGCAAAACGAGACGCGAACTCGGTTCGCTGGAGAGCTTGTGTGATGTTTGGGAAGTAGGAGACGAGACACTGACAGAATTGGAGCTGTGAGGACGGGCCGTGAGTCGTGCTTAGGTAGCTCAGACGGTAGAGCATTTGCCTGCGAAAGGCAGAGGTCCCGAGTACGTTTCTCGGTCCGGAACATCGTTTTAATTTGCCAGGAAGTTTCATATCAGCGTACACTCCGCTGCAGAGTGAAGATCTTATTCTGCATCTTTGTAGCACTTTGTGTGATTCTTCTATATCAGTACACAAGTTCGTGTGATCGACATAAGCTCTTCAGGCAATTACTTTGCACGCTTACTGATACGATTTTATGTCTTTGATGTCTTTGGGGGTCAGTTCCTCTCCCAAGGCATGAGAAACCTACGCGGATTAACGGCCACGAGTCCATTTTGTTTGAAATAGCATTCGCCATTCTATAACGTGATACCGTGTTTTAAGGAGTTTCATTCTCTGTTCTGACTTGGACGGATCACTGGAATTGTCTGGTAGCGATCTAAGCTGGTCTGGAGATCCTACAATCGTGGAAGAATTGGGCGAGATCATTTCAATTACTTTCCGTGGTGAAGTTGAGGCGAAGTAATTAAGGTATTCCGGCAATGTTTCTTTAAGATTGCTCCCTTATTAGTTATGCGCCAGTATCCTCATGATAAACTGCAAGCTCGAAGATTGCTCAAACTTGATTAAGTTTTATCTAATTATAGTAACACACATTATCTTTTTAATCTGTCGTACTGTAGATTCAGAGTTACCATCACCTCAGTTCTATGTTTACTTTTGTTTCATCACGTAAACAATACAGATTTGATCGTTTATCTTACTCCAGAAGTTTAGGATTAGCATCCAAACTTGAGGCCCAGTCTTTCTGGGAAATTTAATATAGTAATTTAGTAGTCCAAAAAGTTATTCTTGTTTAATTTAGACTAAAGCTAAGACTTGTTTACCATGAGTGATAAGTGTACAGTTCCAGGGTGTGGTGTGAGGGTTGTTGCAGTTTCTTTCATATGGGTTATTGTAGGGGCGTAGGAATTAGAGAAATAAACAAGGATCATTGGTTTTGTTGCCGCAGTGGATACACTGGTTCCCGTGAGATCAACGAAGTTAAGTGCTGTCGGGCGTGGTCGGCACTTGGATGGGTGCCCATCCAGGCTGCCATGCGCTGTTGCCATTTTTCGGGGTGCATTCAGCCTTGTGATGCCAATTGAGGAGCTACTCGAAAGAATAGTAGCGGCTTCAGTCAAGAATACCATCATAACGACTGGGAGAGCGGTGTGCCGACCCCACGCCCCTGCTATCCCCATCCTCCACTAAGGATGACACGGCGGTAGGATGGTCCCGGTAGGCCACTAGTGGCCTGACGACGGAGTGATTTAATTGGTTTTGTCGTATATGCTGTAGAGATGGTAAGTTAGTGGAACAGTAGGAGAAGATTGCTGCCCTTCTGGCAGAACTAGGTCTGGAAGGGTTAAGGGGAGAAAGGGGAAAAGAGGAGTGGGAAGTGACAATAGGTTATAGAAGAAACAGGGAGAGGACTTTATCAGATAGTTTCGCTGTTAATGTCGAAAAGAGGTCTGATCTGTTATCGCAGTTGGAAACATGGTAGAGGTGTTGGCCAACTGTTGCAGGACGAACTAGGGTCAGGTTTCCAGATCACAAGTTTTTTTTAACACCTAGTGCAAGTCTTGGACAGGTGATAGAAGATGTAGGTTCACTTAGAAAAGACTTCACAAAGGAAGACACCGTGGTAATAGTGGGTGGGACAGACAACAGTATCGAGAGGAACCCTTATTATTTAATTGGGGGTGACCTGGTAAAGATAGCTTCAGCAACGAGACATGCTGGTGTTGGGCTTTGGTCTGTTCCGATGCGCAGTGACCTTCGTCATTTAAACTCTTCTATTAAGAGAGTTAATTTAGAGGTGGAACGGCTACATGGATTAGGTATGGGATCTCATCTTGGTGTGGTTCCTGTTGACGCTGCCAGTAGGTGGGACTATACTAGGCATGGCCTTCACCTCAACAGGGAAAACCGTCTGGGCTAATATCAAATAACTTAAAGAGGGCACTGTGAAATGTGGTAAAGTAATAGTGGTTACAAGTAACGTAACAGCAGATTTTTTCTGGTGGAGAGTGCAGAAACAAAAGATATTCAGAGACAGGTTGGAAAATGACGATTCATGTACGCAACCAGAAAGCAAATTTTAACGTACACAATTCATAGGACTGAGGGATAAGCTTAATTAGTTGTTTATCCACAATGAAGAATTAGAACTGAGCAGACCAATTGCTATGATCTGCCTCTCTGAACATTATGTGACCACTGGTGTAGATATGTTCAATGTTACTGGATTTAGATTAGACTCTTACTTCTGTAGAGAAAATATGGAAAAAGGAGGAATTGCCAATTTGTGAGAAACTGTTTTAATTTCAAGAATCCTGAAGCTTGGGCAAGAGAAGTAGTTTTTGGTATTAAGTTCTTTATAACAGTAAGTATATATATAGAGAACCTTCAGGAAACTTTGACCATATTGTAAAAAATCTGGATGCTCTCTTGCCCCACCTCACAGAAAAAAAACAAAAAAATAGTAGTTTCTGGTGATTTCAACGTGGGTTTATTGAAAAGCTCTGCCAGGAAACAGTTATTGCCGTCATCAACACTGTCATTTAATTTAATCCCTACTGCAGACATTGCAGCTAGGGAACATAAATGCTCTGAGACTGCTATTGATGATAATGGACAAATCTAGGGAAAAATCTCGTATCACAAAACCGATAGTAAATGGGCTGTCAGATCATGACATGCAGCATCTTATGTTAAATGTTGAAGCTTGTCAGGATATAAAATCTATTAAACCTGAGTACAGAAGAGTAATTTTAAAAGATTGTTAAGAGACATGAACTGGATAGGTATTTACAATATGTCTGACTGAAATGGAAAGGACAAAGCAATCATTAGTGAAGTTACTTCCTAATTTGAAAATTGTTTTCTCCTAAAGATAAATCAAACAGAAGTCTAAAAATAGACCCTGGGTTACACAAGGACTAAAGGTAACATGAGGGACAAACAGGAAACTGTATCTATTATCTAGGAATAGCTCTGATGTTAGCACTGTAATGCATTACAAGGAATACTGCAAAATATTGAAGCAGGTAATCCAGAAATGTAAGCAGCTTTATCATATGATAAAGATATTTGCATCAGGTAACAAAATAAAAACTATATGGGACATATTGAAGACAGAGAAAGGTGGGGCCAAAGAGAAAGAGGAACAGATAG
The DNA here is from genome assembly GCF_023864275.1 of Schistocerca cancellata. NCBI lineage: Eukaryota > Metazoa > Arthropoda > Insecta > Orthoptera > Acrididae > Schistocerca > Schistocerca cancellata. Next base: position 488,233,843 of record NC_064628.1, read on the forward strand.
CTATAAAAATAAATGAGACAATGGTAAAAAGTGTGCATAGTGTTGCAAACCCCTTAAAGAAATACTTTACTCCTGTTATTGACAGCTTTGGATTATCAGGTTCAGTAAACAATGCAATGGAATATATGAATAACTTCAGTAAAACGAAAATGACATTCCCTTCTACCAAAGAAGTAATATCCATCATAAAACCCTTAAAATCAAAGTATTCTGGTGGTTATGATAACACATCAATCAATTTACTCAAGGAGTGTTCATGTAAGTTGAGTTGTATCTTAAGTTATTTGTGTAATAAATCTCTTATTAGGGAAACATTTCCAGACTGGCTACAATATACTGAAGATAAGCGTCTTTACAAGATGGGGGATAAAGAGATAGTCAAACTATCGACCAATTTCACTACTGCTAACGTTTTCAAAAATATTTGGAAAGGTTGTGTTCAAACGTTTTCTTTATCATCTAAATGCAAATAATATATTGTCCAAGTTAGTGTTTGGGTTTCTCAAAGGTTCCAATATAGAGAAAGCTATTTACACATAGACTGAGAATGTACTGAATCCATTTGATAACATATTTCAGGCTACTGGCGGTTTTGTGACCTGTCAAAAGCCTTTGACTACGTGAATCACAGCATTCTCTTAAGCAAATTAGAATATTATGGTGTCACTGACAGTGCTGCAAAAGAATTCAAGTCTTATTTAACTAATAGGAAATAACGGGAGTCCTTGAGAAATACCTTCAGAGTAAGCAATCTGTCTTCATGTAACTGGGAATTAACTACATGTGGTGTTTCTCAAGGTTCCATCTTGGGTTGGTTCCTTTTTCTTGTGTACATTAATGACCTCTCGTCTTTTACGTTGCCAGATACGAAGTTTGTTTCGTTTGGAAATGATATAAACATTGCAGTAAAGAGCAGACTTAGAAATTGCTGATAATCATATTTTCACTGACATCAATAAATGGTTTAAAGCCAAAACTTTGAAAAGACTGACTATATGCAGTCCAGAGCCTGTAAGAGATATCCTTCCAGCAAGTGTATAACAAATGCCGATAGAAGAGGCTGATTGTCTAAAATATCTGGGATTAAAACTCAATACTAAAGTCAGTTAGGAAAGACATACCACAGAATTTTTGAAGCATCCAAACATGTCTGTATCTGGAATGCAAATCATGTCACATGTAGGAGATGCAAATATAAAAAAAGGAAGTTGTATACTTTACTTACATTCATGCTGTTATGTCACACAAAATCATATTTTGGGGTAACTCATGAAACTGAGAAAAATTTTTGGAGTGCAAAAGCGTGTAATAAGAGTGTGGTGTAAATTCAAGAACCTCATATAGAAACCTGTTCAAGGAACTGGGTATTCTAACCATTACTTCTCAGTATATTTATTCCTTAATTAAACTTATTGCAAATAATATTTCTCTGTTTCCAACCAATAGCTCAAAACAGAGTATCAATACTAGGAATGAGAACAATCTACATAAAGGCCTAAAATCACTTACCTTGGTTCAAACAGGGGTCCAATATTCAGGAACACACATTTTCAATAATTTGCCAGCAGCCGATAAAAACTCGATTGAAACAAAATTTGAAAGACTTATTGGTACACTACTCCTTCTACTCTATAGATGAATATCTTAACAGGGACTGTTAGCCCAGCTTAAGTAAAAATTACGTTGGATTTTAGTTTTGACAGCACTTGTTCTGAATAGTCAAATTAGGTATTTTATGTATGACAAATTTATGAAAAGTGCATAACTATGTTTGATTCTGACAGCTTATCAATTCTGTAAATAAAAGGAATTCCAGTTTACTGTGATGTATTTACATGTTTTGAGAATCTCCTCACAAACGATTAGTGAAATAAGTATTATATTCAGATGTTATATGTTTTTTATGTTATACTTTCTGACATGTTTCACAGCCACGAGAATTATCTCATTTTTGAATCTGTGAAATGAAAACTGAATGCAATCTAATTATGAAAGAGTTATTAGCTTATTTAAAGTCATGTTCTGAGAGCCTATTATTTCTGTCATCCAAGGTGAAAATGAATTTTGTATCTGTTCCTCCGAGAAACCTTGTGGACTCGTAAGCCATTTCCTTCGTTTGCTAACAATATATACTTAAAAGGAACTTGTTTCCCAATTGTTTCCATCCAAATATTTCTTTATCACTTACGACTGAGTCTGTGGTACATTGGATGACTGCAATTTCCTGGTAGTTCGTGAATTCATCTCGCGGCCAATGAATCTTCTGATGTATCAGAGGACACGTCTTTAACTGCAGTCGCAAATGGTAGTTTCTTTTGGCGTGTTATTATGTTATAGGTGTAGAGGAGATAAATCGATAAATAATGTTTCGACGGCCGCTACTTGGTACATGTGATGTTGAGTGATCTTACACATCACTGTGATGTTAGTTGTAAACGATGCTCATAAATTATGTGGTGATTTTGATGGGTCAGTTACTATTTTAAGCTTAAAGTTAGTGGCTACAAAACTGGGGGAATGTCCTTATCAGCACGGCACTATAAGCAGATGGCAAACTTATTCAGTTCTTTATCATATTCTTTTCCCATTCCAGGAAGGGTAAAGGCACAACAGAGGCAGTCTGCACGTTGCGCTTGATAATGGAAGCAACACTGAAGAAAAATCAAGACCCATTCATAAGATTTGTCGAATAGGAAAAAGCTTCGGCAGTGTAAAGTGGTGGAAGGTGTTCGATATTCTAAGAAAAACAGAAGTAAGCTGTAAGGAAAGGTTGGTAATATACAGTATCTTCGAGAAACACGTGGGTACAATATGACTGGAAGACCAAAAACGAAGTGCTCAGAATAGAAAGGGTATGACAGGGATGCTGTGTTTAACACCACTATTCAGTCCGAACGTAAAAAAATCGGTGTCGGAAATAAAAGAAACGTTCGAGCTAGAGTAGGATTAAAATTTAGGATATGCTGAAGGACAGTAGCGGACAGGACCAAACAGAAATAACTATAATACAGTTAAGAACTGTCACCACCAGAGACCAGTAGTGCACAGAGACATTCAAGAAACGGGTCAATATAATGTTTTTGTTATTTTTTTTTATTTCTTAAGGGCTTCTTTGTTTATTTATGTTTGTACAGTTTTGTATATGCTTTTAGTAGTGTGAATGATGCATCAAGGTGGTCTAAAGTAAATATGTAGATCACTGTTCTACTGATGAACACTGTACGAATTAGTGTGAGATAGTTTTAAGCCAGTGTGAATGCAGATGATAGGGAATTTTGTGCCATACTATGTTAAGTAACTTTATGGCAATAGGAAAGCTAATTTGAGTGCAAATGAAAATAGTTAACAACGTAAAGTATAATTAAAATATCAGAATGTTAAATTATTAGTTCGAGAAAAAGTACAGTTCGAAAGTGTGTTATTTGTTGATTGGTTAGTCATGGAAAGCTCGGCCTAACGAGAGAGAATAATGTTTTTCTATTGGCCTTACAGAAAATTGACCAATCAGAACGAAGTATTCTCGCACGTCTTTTCTCTTTGGGATATGGAATGGTTACAACAGTCTATGGAAGTCGGAGCTCACCATTTCACTGGTACGGTTGTGTATAGTATGAGCACCGAAGGAAATTATAATTTGCCGGTTTGAGTTGTGCTACATGTTTCAAAAGGGTTTTAGAGTGAAGGCATATTTATTCCGATGTGTTTTATACAAAGTACGGACCTTTTAAGTAATTTGTCTGTGAGAAAAAGACAGTAATGCCACGTGGCATAATGAGCAGATCGGTGACTAAAAACCTGAGTGCATTGGACACCGGTAGACATAATACTCGTAGAATGGCGAGAATTTTCATTTAAGAACAATCCGTGCTAAGTAGCTGTTCAGATTCCTGGAAATACATTACCATAAATTGGCTGACGTGAATGAAAGGGTTTGTGCATGACTGTGTTAGGATCAGCAAGGGTTTGGCAGTGAAAGTGTACATCTCAAGGTTCAAAAATGGTTCAAATGGCTCTGAGCACTATGGGACTTAACATCTGAGATCCTCAGTCCCCTAGAACTTAGAACTACTTAAACCTAACTAACCCTAAGGACATAACATACATCCATGCCCGAGGCAGGATTCGAACTTGCGACCGTAGTGGTCGCGCGGTTCCAGCCTGAAGCCCCTAGAACAGCTCGGCCACGACGGCCAGCTCTCAAGGTTCAGAATATACCGAAGTTTTTCCAGTAGTTCCCCCTTTCACTCAAAATGAAGACCTTTTCCCTATTCTTAGAATAGCTACGTTGTATGCAGCCTGGTGCGAGTTGCAGTACGGTAGGTTTCTGCTCGTCGTTCCTATCGGCGATCTGCTGCAACGAGTTCAGAGGTAGGTGCAGGTAATGGACGAACGTAACCGGGCCACCACAACAAGAAAGCGAAGAAGAACGAAAGTAACGAGCAGTGGCAGAAATGAGAGTAGCAATAAATGTAACAGCAAGATACACTACCACGGAGTAAACTAATTCAAGGAACTCTTTTAACTTGGAAAAAAAATAACACATGACTGACGAAACAAGGTGGACACAAAAATATGATGAACATTAAGAGGACATTACTGACCAAAAGAGATTCTGCAGACCTTAACTGAAAAAGAAATTTCTGAGCACTTACGTTTGGAACACAGCTTTTATGGTAGTGAATTACTGATTGTGGGGAAACCAGAATAGAAGAGAATCTAAGCGGTACTACAGAAAAAATAGAAAATTAGGTCGACTGATGAGGTAAGGAATGAGAAGGTTCTCTGCAAAATCAGCAAAGAAAGAAACATAAGAAATATTTGGAAAATATTGACGGGAAGAAGATATAGGATGACTGGACACATGTTAAGGCATCAGAAAAGAACTTGCGCGATATTGAAGATAGCTGTAGAGATTAAAAACGTTAGAGGGAGACGGCATTTGGAATACATCCAGCAAATAATTGGGGACGTTGGTTACAAGTGCCACTCTGACAAATCGTAGCGGGCCGCATGAAACCAATCAGAAGAAAGATGACTAAAAAAAATCACTTTCTTTGATCAGTGTGCAGTCGTTAGCTACGCCAAGTCCTTCTTCGGTAGCACTAGATTATGTAAGTATTTGTGTGTCTGTCGTTATGGGTCAGATTGCGTTTTCAAACTGTTTTCTGTGGCGCGAGACACACGTTCGTTTCATAGCTAAAAAGTTCAGGGCTTAAGTGTCATTACGTTTGGCAGTAGTGCACTTCTTTTTATACGACACATTACTTAAAACACAGTCATCCCTCAACTTACGACCGTCAGTCACCAAGAAATTCTGTGCTGAGGATTGGGAAGTTTATGCCTCACAACACTGCAGAATCTGATTCTGCACGTTTCACTGTCACACACACTGCTATGTTGGGTTGTTAAATTTTCTGTCTTCCTCTCTCCTCGGGTGATGAAACTACTGCGCCGTTGGCCTCTGCAGAATGTCGACGTGGTCGTTCTCGAGGCTGAGACTTTTCCAGGCAAAATACAGAATTCTAGAATTAAGGCACCGCCAAGAAAACCACAGCTGAGAAAAATGTGTCACATTATGTAGATACTGACTAAGACCAAGTTTTATGATCGCAGCTTCATGTTTCGACGTGATAATTAGAACGTTTCGCCCTTGTACTGAAGTCGCGAGACAGTTCATGTTTCGATTTTGTTCGTAGGGCACTGTTAACCTCGACAACAGTTGTGACGTCACCACACAACCTGCGACTTCCATGTATATTGATAGCGCCCATTAGAGCACTGGTACTGTTAACCTTGCCCATAGTCGATTTCTCTTGGCCAGGAATGTCACCCACCCACCTCACGCAGTGACATCTTCCTCTTAAATCTGTGAATGAAGAACTATTGCGTGGGAGGCATCTCCAGAAAAACGATGATTTGCAATGTCTCCTGAACAGCCAATACACAGACATTTACAACCAAGACATTATGAAATAATCCATCGTTGGGAGAATTGTGTTAAATAGTGGGATGAGTACGTATAGACGATATAAGTAAACTGCCTTTGCAGAACAGGTACTTTACACCAAAACAACGAAGAAATATTCAGTAAACACTGGATCTTGTGATACTGTGACACACGTCTTTTCTACAGCAAGCTCTTTGCTTTCCATATCCTGGACGGAGGAGGTATGTACCAAAATAAGGAAAAATGTCGAGCAATATTTTTCTTGGAGGAGAGGGGGCCGACAGTCTTCTGTCTGGTTTCTGCGGCCCGCCACCAGTTCCTCTCCTGTGGCAACCACTTCATCTCAGATTATCAATTGCGGCCAACGTTCTCAATTATTTTCTGGATGTATTCCAATATCCGTCTCCCTTTACAGCTTTTACATTCTACATGGAAGTTTTTCACTAATATCCAAACGTCAGTGTTTTCCACATACTCCTTTTCTCTCCGATTCTGCTCAGAACCTCCTCATTCCTTACCTTATCAGTGCACCAAATTTTTAACATTCGTCTCTAACACCACATGTAAATTGCTTCGATTCTCTTCTGTTCCAGTTTTCCCACATTCCATGTTCCACTACAATACAATGCTATGCTCCAAACGTACATTCTCACTGATTTCTTCCTCAGATTAAGGTCTATGTTTGATACTAGTCGATTCCTCTCGGCCACGAATGTCCTTTTTGCCAGTGCTATTCTTCTTTCTGAGTCCTCCTTGCTCCGTGCGTCATTGGTTATTTTGCTGCCTAGATAGTAAAATTCCTTAACTTCGTCTACTTAGTGATTATCAATACTGATGTCACGTTTCTTGCAGTTCTCGTTTATGCTGTTTTTCATTACTTTCGTCTTTCTTCGATTTACTCTCAATCCATATTCTGTTCTCATTAGACTGTTAATTCGATTCAGCATATCATGTAATTCTTTTTCACTTTTACTCAGTATAGCATATCGTATCATTGGTATCTCTTCGCCTTGAATTCTAATGCCACTCGTGAACATTTCTTTTGTTTCCATCTTTCTATCATTGCTTTTTCGATGTAGAGACTGAACAGTAGGGGCGAAAGATTACCTCCCTGTCTTACACTCTTTTCAGTCCGAGCATTTCGTTCTTGATCTTCCATTCTTACTTCCTCTTGGCTCTTGAACATGTTGTAGGTTAACCCTCTCTCCATATAGTTACCCCTATTTTCTCCAGAATTTCGAACATCTTGCACTATTTGAAATTGTAGAACGCTTTTTCCACGTCTCAAATCCTACGGACATGTCTTTATTTTTCTTTAGTTTCGCTTCCATTATCAACCTCAACGTCAGAACCGCCTCCCTGGTGCCTTTACCTTTCGTAAAACCAAACTGATCGTCACCTAACACATCCTCAATTTTCTTTTCCTTTCTCCTGTATATTATTCTTGTCAGTAACTTGGATGCATGAGCTTTTAAGCTGATTGTGCGACAATTCTCTCACTTGTCCGCTCTTGTCGAGTGCGTACCGGCTTTAAAACAGACTTTTATATATGTGAGCACTTGCTGAGCGTCGCTATTGTCTAACACTTACCTCTTAATGAACAAATGCTATTAGATCTTAAGATATGAAGTGTAGAGCCCATATTTATCGACCATTTCTTTCTCGTTTTGGTCCATACTACCCTCCTCCCAAAGTATGGAAAGGAAAGAGCTTGCAGTAGAGGAGTTTCACAGTGTTGAAGATAAATAAGTTCGCTTAGGTCTTAAGCTAAGCAGCCGGCGGGGGTGGCCGAGCAGTTCTAGGCTCTACAGTCTGGAACCGCGCGACCGCTACGGTCGCTGGTTCGAATCCTCCCTCGGGCATGGATGTGTGTGATGTCCTTAGGTTAGTTAGGTTTCAGTAGTTCTAAGTTCTAGGGGACTGATGACATCAGGTGATAAGTCCGATAGTGCTCAGAGCCATTTTTAAGCTAAGCAGTTTAAAGCAGTTGTTTACTGGACATATTTTCTTGTATTCGTTTAAGGAAGCTGTCATCAGAGTCTGTAAAGGAATTGTAGCTACACACTTTAGAAGAATTAAGATCAAATTTGCTACGACCGTAGCTGCATTTTTTCTCCTAATAAAGTAATGTGTTTATATGAACATGTGGTGTCCATCCTGTTGGATGTGTCCGAAAGATCAGACTTCATGCATTCATATAATTGATTCGCCTCGATGGACAACGGATCTACTTTTGGTGCAGATGCTAGTTTCCGTTGAGCTTGCTGCGGGAATCTAAATTTAGCGAGCACGGAGGATTTGGGTTGGGACTGCAGATAGGTGGGAATGTGAGTCGGCTGGGGAGCATGTTGAGATACTCCGCGCATTTGCAAAAAACACTGTCTGGGTGGCGCAGTGGTTATCGCAACTACCTCGTAATCAGGACATCGTGAGTTCGAGTTCCAGTCCCGCAAATATTTTTACAGGTCGCCGTTGGTACCGCGTAACGTCCCTATGCAGCTGATATCATTAGTTCCCTCCTTTTCCTTCTCCACCCCTCCTCCTTAAATTTACAGGAAGTAAATTACAATTCGGATTTGATGTTGACAACATGCACAGTACTTTGCTCTTCCAATAAACGTTCGCAGTCTATGTATGTGTGTATGGAACCCGGGACCTAGAAAAGACGGAGAGGTATCGTCCCGCCGTAGCCGTCAGTGGTTCACAACCCCACCACAGGACACAGCCGTCCACCCACCCACCGCCGCTCCACTCTGAACTCAGGGTTATTGTGCGGTTCGGCCCCCAGTGGACCCCACGCCCCCCTCCCCCCTCCCCGGGAACGTCTCATACCAGACCAGTGCACCCCAAATATTTGCATGTTAGAGTAATTATAGTGTACGAGTACGTGGAGACAGTGTTTGCACAGCAATCGCCGACATAATGTAACTGAGGCAGAATAAGGGGAATCAGCCCGCATTCGCAGAGACAGATGGAAAACCGCCTAAAAACAATCCACAGGCTGGCGGCACACCGAACCTCGACACTAATCCGCCGGGCCTGGGGATCGGCACGCCTTCCAGCTCGGGAAGCAGCGCGTTAGACAGCGCAGCTAGCCGGGCCGGGCCACAGTCTGTGACTATGATATTCACACTGAGGCGGGTAAAACGTAGACCTTTGCGCGTAGGAACGTCGACAGCAGTATTAACACCGCCGACGAGCTCCATCCACCCGCCCACCTACTGCCACACACACACGCACACACACACACACACACACACACACACACACACACACACACACTGACAACAGAAGCGTCAGTCGACCATCTGCAACCTGCGCCAGAGAGCACGCCGCCGGGAATCCATCAGCGCCTACGCGCAGAGTGGTGGGGCTATAAAACGCCAGACGGAATCGCGCTGGCCATTGAAACGGTGCCGTCGTGGGCGCAGAGTCCCGGGGAACGCACACACTCCGTCCTGTCGGCCATCGCGTAAAGTGCGCGAAATACGCGGCGCGCAGGCGCGACAGCGCGACGCCATGTTCGCCCTCGTATCGCTGCGGCGCCCCAGAATGGGAAAGGCTCGCTAATTGAAACGGCCGCAGCGCCCCGGGCTAGCGCGCCTGATTTATCTGCCAGCAGCCGAGAGGGGGCAACTTCTCCCCTCTTGATCCCGATGCCCTTTCTTTCGGTGTTTCGCTTTTATTTTTTAATTAGACTACTCCGTCTATAGTATGTTGTGCACTGCCTCGCATGCAACTGAGAGATACGAGTAAGGGGGCCGTTAATTGAATATGTGAGCCGCAGTATTTCATCACCGTCGGGCTAACGACGAAAATAATATATGGAAGTACGTCGTGCGTTTCGCGGTGCAAGACGTGGTGGGAGTTTCTCTTAAGCATCGTAGAGTCCAGAGAACAATTTTGTTTCTGCTTCCGCCATTAAAAGTGGAGAAGAGTAATTGGTTCGAATAGTGCAGTGAAAGAAAATAAGTTGAAGCTGTAACACTGAGCGAGATAAAAGTAATGCTTCTTAGCACAAACTTGACAAGTTTGCCCACCTGTTCCTCCTGTCCGTCCCAGTTGAGTCACACGCAGTTAGCGCCGTCTGCTGCCTACAGGTGAAATTTGACAATTGACGCATCTGAGAGAGAAACAAAATGCGAACATCGGAAACACAAACTTCTGATTAGGCCTATCTCTTCTCCACTGTAGACAATTCTGGAAAGGTCGCATAAAAGGCAGATTTTTTCTTCATATTTTTTTATCTTAAAGACTGAAAACCCTTGAAGTCCAGACAGGCCATGAAATCTCCTTTATTTTGATTGATTACTAGATTCAGCCAAGAATTTAGCCACCTTCATATCTAAGACATCAAACGTATTTTTCCTCATGTTAGCAACAAACAAAAGCTTACAGAAATGCACATAATATTGTAGCAGGGTTCAAGAGTGTATACACGAATTAAGTTCAAATGGTTCAGATGGCTCTGAGCACTATGGGACTTAACATGTGAGGCCATCAGTCCCCTAGACTTAGAACTACTTAAACCTAACTAACCTAAGGACATCGCACATATCCATGCCCGTGACAGGATTCGAACCTGCGACCGTAGCAGCAGCGCGGTTCACGACTGAAGCGCTTAGAACCGCTTGGCCAACGAATTACGTACAGAATACACACCATAACATTCTTGAGTAGTGTTGATGCCATTACAGCTCCACACATCGTTAATATCTTTCTTAACATGACATCATCCATAAATGACATAATTAAACACAGCTTTTCGTCGTTCGTATCCATTGTAATTGACCGATGGTCATAAAACTCAAAATATACATGAATACAGAGCGGAGGCAATGAAAATAAAATAGTATTTGAATAAGGAACTGTCAACTAAAATGACTAAATGTGAAAGATATCGTCTTATCGAAGACGTTTGCGGTTACAACTTAGTAACTGACACAATCAGTATTTACATCATTTCGTAACAGAGATCATCATATATATAATGCTGTGACGTCGTACATGCGAATGATATGGCAGCTAGTGCCTATTACAACCTTCAAAATCGCAACACTGGGTATATACATAGTATACAAATGTGTGGTCGGTACTGTGACGAAACGGAGACTGACGGCCACTAGATTTTGTTGCTTGAGGCGAAAACCACTAGGTGCGTTTTAGCATGCTACATAACTTACTTAAAATCTTCATTCACTAATAACTATTTAAGGAACCAGATGTAAATGGTATTAAAATGAAATAGCTGGCATAAATACAGCTCGTCTTATAGTTAAACGAACAGGACTTTAACCATAATCACCAGCATGAACTGAATCTGTTGACGTTATACAAACAACGAGATGCAATTTTATGTAGTAATTTATTAAGTTGATACTTAAAATGGATTTCTGGCCTCAGCCAAATATTTTAATTTTTAATTCATGTTTGCTCAGCGAACGAAATTGTAAGGAACATCGCCAACATGCAACACTATGGGTCACAACTGACTAGGAACTAACGATAGACATTTTTTTCGTCATTGTGACGTTAACGGTAATAACAACAGATTGTATAATTATTAAACTGAAAAGTGTGCAAATTGTGATACAAAGCTCATGAAAGAACAACATTTTTAAAACATATTATGCCACATGTCCTAATAACAAACCATGGGTTAAGGAGCTTCTCCCATATGCAACTTTATCAACCGTAACGGAGGCCGAAATAACGTAACGCAATTTTTATACCTTTACGACGGTACTAGGTAACAACAACGTGTTCAATTAATTTAAAGGAAAAAGTACAAAATGTATGACAACACACGTATTACACTGCAGAGCGAAAGAAACTGGTACACGTGCCTAATATCGTGTAGGTTGTAAGCAGGCTGTTTATATTTTCTTATCGGCAACGTTACGTAGCGCTCTGTATGAAAATCACTGGCTGTGCTGTGTGCAGCCTGTGGCTAGTTTGCATTGTTGTCAGCCAGTTTTACTACGGATTTAGTTTTCTTGTTTGCTGCACAGTGCCTTATATTAGTTGTAATATTGCAATTGCTTTGCCAATTTGAATTTTTTTGTCATTGATGTTTGTGTTAATTGTTTTGTGCTGCTGCATTGCCTCGTCCCTTAGTTTAGCATCTGAGCTCAGTAGATTTAAGTTAGCTTAAGAAGGGGTAGACTATATAAGAGAATGAGTTGCGATGAATTTGAAGAAGTGCACTGAGAGGTTATGCGAGAAAAATACAGAAAGCATGCTTAGACAGAATTTTTTTGGTGGAAACAAAGGTTGAAATACGACGAAAGATGTACGGAATGAAGTTTTGGGTTGGACTGCAGTACCAAATGTTACACTAAAAACAAACCCTGTCCTTTCCTTTTGTGTTATCCCACTATGTGTTTGTGTACCCTTGTGTATTTGTTTTCTTCCTGTCTCTGTGTAGTTTCATAGAATTTTTTCTTCTTCTAATACTAAGCTACATTCACTATGATGAGGAATACTGTTATCCTCGAATATAATTGGCATTAATAATATGCTATTTACCTTGTAAAGATGTTTACACATTATTTATTCTGTTTTGTTTTAATGATCATGTGTAAAGTTGATGTTTCAAAAGTTATTCTGATCGTTTATGTATTTACTTATGTCATAATTCCTGTAACACTGATGTATATGTTTATTTCTATTCTTTTGTAAAGCCTGTACTACAAATGTTATCTGTATTGTTATGTTCTTTAATGATGTATTTTGTACCTTTGTAATTGTATTCTCATGTTATAAAATGGTAATTGACACCAGTTCATCATATTAGTAACTTGTAAGTTACATTTCACTGCACACGTTTCCGTTGGTCATAGTATATGGACAATATGTGAGAAGTAGGGACTGATAGTGTTTGCATGTGTGTTAATAATTCAGCAAGGGACTGGATTACAGCATTGCTGGTTCTAAGGACATTTCAAAAAAAATTTTGTGAGTGCACAAGTGGTGGTTTATGGACTTGCTATCTTCTCTGCAAGACTCTTCGATGTTGATTGTGCACCTGCACAGTCGCAGCAGATGGCTGCTGGCCATTTCTACAAGGACTACAGTGGGTCTGCATCTTTGATGGCCCACCAATACCATATTCTCTACCAGGACTACAGTGGGTCTGCTCTGTGACGACCTACCTAACAATCTTCTTCAAAACGTCGAATGACTCTGCTGTGGGTTTGCTCTGTTGTGGCCCATTACCTGTCAGCATGTCAAGAGTCAGCACTGTGTTTCAGTTGGAAGGACAACACTACTTCTTCAAGACTGCATGGAAATCCACTACTTCCGTGTGCATTGTCTTTTACTGCTCAGACTTAGGAAAAAAAAACACTGAAATTTTACTGTGATGAACAATCTGGACTGTCTTTATGGACTGTGAGAAAATTTTAGCTTTTGACCAACATTGTATAAATAAGTGTGTGCATTTGATATCTTTGTCATTGTAATTATGAAAAATTTTTTCAAATCATTGTTGGCCACTGCCCAAAACGATTTGTAAAAATTTTGTGTGGGGAGCATGGGGGCTATATAAGTAGGCTGTTTATATTTTCTTATTGGCAACGTTACGTAGCGCTCTGTATGAAAATCACTGGCTGTGCTGTGTGCAGCCTGTGGCTAGTTTGCATTGTTGTCTGCCATTGTAGTGTTGGGCAGCGGCAGCTGGATGTGAACAGCGCGTAGCGTTGCGCAGTTGGAGGTGAGCCGCCAGCAGTGGTGGATGTGGGGAGAGAGATGGCGGAGTTTTGTAATTTGTCATGAACTGCTATATATATATAATGACTATTAAGGTAAATACATTGTTTGTTCTCTATTAATATCTTTCATTTGCTAACTATCCCTATCAGTAGTTAGTGACTTCCGTAGTTTGAATCTCTTATTTAGCTGGCAGTAGTGGCGCTCGCTGTATTGCAGTAGTTCGAGTAATGAAGATTTTTGTGAGGTAAGTGATTTCTGAAAGGTATAGCTTAATGTTTGTCAGGGGCATTCTTTTGTAGGGATTTTTGAAAGTCAGATTGCGTTGCGCTAAATAATATTGGGTGTCAGGTTAAGCACAGTCTTGTATAAATGTTCAAAGGGGACGTTTCAAGGTCTCCCGCAAGCACGCAGAAGTGCCGCAACAAGACGTGGCATGGACTCGACTCATCTCTGAAGTCGTGCTGGAGGGAACTGCAGGGCTTTCCCTAAATCCGCAAGAGTCCAAGTGGGTGGAGGTTTCTTCTGAACAGCACACTGCAAGGTATCCCAGACCTGCTCAGTAATCATTTCTGGTGAGTTTAGTAGGCAGCGGAAGTGTTTAAACTCTGAAGAGTTTTCCTGGAGCCACTCTGTAGCTATTTTGGATGTGTGGGTTGTTGGATTGTCCTACTGGATCTGCCCAAGTCTGTCTGAATGCACAATGGACATAAATGGATGCAGGTGATCAGACAGGATGCTTATGTACTTTTCACCTGTCAGAGTCGTATCTAGGCGTATCGGAGGTCCCATATTACTCCAACAGCACACGCCCCACACCATTACAGAGTCCTCACCAGCTTGAGCAGTCACCTGCTGACACGCAAGTTCCCCGGATTAATGACGTTGTCTTCTCACCCGTACACATCAATCCGCTCGATACAATTCGAAATGAGACTGGTCCGACCAGGCAACATGTTTCGTTATCAACAGTTCAATGTCGATGTTGACGGTCCCAGGTAAGGCGTAAAGCTCTTTTCGTGCATTCACCAAGGGTACGCGAGTGAGCCTTGGGCTCCGAAAGCCCATATGATGTTCTGTTGAATGGTTCACGCGCTGACACTTGTTGATGGCCCAGATTGAAATTTGCAGCAATTTACGGAAGGGTTGCATTTCTGTCACATTTAACGATTCTCTTTCAGTAGTCTTTGGGCGGAGATTTGATATTTTAACGGAGTCCTGATATTCACAGTACACTCGTGAAATAGTCGTACGGGAAAATCCCCACTTCATTGGTACCTCGGAGATGCTGTGTAGTATTTCTCGTGTGCCGACTATAGCACTACGTTCAGACTCGTTTAAATCTTGATAACCTACCACTGTAGCAGCAGTAACACATCCAACAACTGCGTTTTATATAGGTGTTGCTATCTGTTTGCATATCTCTATATTTGAATGCGTGTGTCTGTACCAGTTTCTTTGACACTTCAGTGTATGGAAATATATTACAAATGAAAAAATAATTAAAACTGCATTTAGCCTGGTGGTTGGATGCTTACGAAGTGCCTGCATACAAGAGCAGTACTTAGCTTGTTGGAACTTGAAACGTCCCCTTAGAACAATTTATACAAGACTGTGCTTAACCTGACACACAATATTTTTAGCGCAACGCAATCTGACTATCAAAAATCCCTGCAAAAGAATGGCCCTGAGTAACATTAAACTATGGCCCTGAGTAACATTAAACTATACCTTTCAGAAATCACTTACCTCACAAAAATCTTCGTTGCTCGAACTACTGCAATACAGCGAGCGCCACTACTGCCAGCTAAATAAAAGATTCAAACTACTGAAGGCACTAACTACTGATAGGGATAGTTAGCAAATGAAAGATATTAATAGAGAACAAACAATGTATTTACCTTAATATTCATAATTGACATCCAGTATTACAAAACTCCGCCATCTCTCTCCCCACATCCACCACTGCTGGCGGCTCACCTCCAACTGCGCAACGCTACGCGCTGTTCACATCCAGCTATAGCAGTTCATGACAACAATGGTAGACAACAATGCAAACTAGCCACAGACTGCACACAGCACAGCCAGTGATTTTCATACAGAGAGCGCTACGTGGCGGCGGCGTTACCAACCTAAGAACCTAAACAGCCTACTTACATACAGCCTACTTACATAAATAAAACATAAACAGCCTACTTACAAACTTACTGTAACCTTATATATCAGATATACTATTGCTCGATATCCTCTTGCAGATATACAGGGTGAATATTAGTAAAAACGACAAACTGCAGGGACGGATTCCTGACTGGAAATGGAGGGGAAACAACCATACGAATATATATCCGGAAAAACACCGTTGCCACGGTAGATGGCGCTGACGAATGAAAATTTCTCTGACCTCGTGCCGTGTGCTCCTTGTGTGTTGCAGGCTATATGATTGACGCAACGTACTGTAAGCACCAGAGTGGTCCGGTATTCATGTCGGGGACAAGACGAGATGATGTATGTGTACGGCCAACCAGATGGAAACAGTCGACAGGCAGAAAGGCTATACAAAACAAGTACCATCACAGACATCAAAAACATCACACGACATTCCAAGCACATTTTCGGCGTAGTGTGATCATCGGTCCCTTCAGACAGGCGAACCTGCGAGGGGGCAACGGACTGTGCATACACCAGATCCAGACGACCGGATTCTAGTGGATACTGAGACGAACCCTATTGCAAGTTCCAAATCTGGTGTGTGCACAGTTCGTCGCTCCCCTGCATGTTCATCTGTCTGAAAGGACCCATAAACTCACAAACGCCCAAAAAGGGCTTTAAATGCTGTTTGGTGTGGTCAATGAGGGCACTTGTCCTGAAAAAACCGTGATGCCTCTCGACTGTTTCCATCATACAAAGAACACATGGTACGTGGCCGGAGGAACCGTCATTCGTCACTGCCGTCTACCATGGCAACGATGCATCTCCGGACACATATTCATAGGACCGTATTTCTTCCATTTCTAGTCAAGGATGAGTCCCTACGGCTTTGTCATCTTTCTGCAGCATAACTGCTCGGAGCCAGAACCGTACAGTGATTTGAGGAGCATTATAATGAATTCATGTTGAGGTCTCGGCGACAAAATTCACCTGATGTAAATTTAAGGATCCCATCTATGTTGCTATCTGGCGCCATCCTCGCGTACGGAAATCGCGGCCCGTTCTGCACGTGAATTACATGACCTATGCGTAGACATCTAACATCACATACCTCCACAAACCTACCGACAAACTGTCGAATCCATGACACGCAGAATAAGTGATGCATTTTGTTCCAGAGACGGACAAACAAGATATTAAGCAGGTTGTCATAATGTTTTGCCTCATCAGTGTTCATTTGTCTCTGCTGCCGCGCCACTGCAGAGACTTGAGTATGCACGTGGAGCTAATTTCCAACTTCTCTGTGCTACATGCGATTGAGATTTGGCTACCTATGTTGCTATTCAAGCAAACTGTATCTACTACATTAGTTTCTCTGTCTGCAATGTCTGCAGATTAGAAGTTGTGGTAGCAGTTGTCATCGCACAGTATGCATACCCTTTCAGAAACGTTATAACCACGAGTGTGTAGCACGATTTTTCTAAATAAGCTTTAGTAGCTGAAATACAGTGAGACCTGAATATTTCCGTTAAGTACCCGTCAGCAGATGTTAACTTGAAGATTTTTATTGCTGAAAAAGGGGCGCGGAAAACGTGGAAACTATTTTCATTGTTTCGATTTGCAGAAGAAACAGGAATGACCACGGCTACAGTGGCCTAAGATGATGAATGAAAATACATCCTTTCAGTTACTACTCGTAAGGAACCTTTCTGCTTCCGAGTTTAGCAGTCCGCTGTAGCACGACTTCAAACCGTTCGTTACATGCTACAGCGTAGTAATTCCACCAAGGGCGGAGAATAGCGTACAAGAGAGGTTCTTCTGCATCATTGAGGGGTATAACAAAGCTGAAGACCAATACACGACTCGTCCTAACCCATGTTGCGATAAAACGTTGAAACATATATGTCCTACTTTTGCAAGTGCTATTGACTCCTGCTTCATATATACGTCGTTAACACAGGGCATGCGTAAATTTGTCACGGGTATATGAGTCGCAAGCAGTTAAAAGATTAAACAAGACTATTGACAATTTCACTCCATATCTCTATCCATTTGTAACTATTGCTCAGCCTTTAATGACTTCGACTCGAGCTGTACGTTAAGTTTCACACTTCCTTCTTCCCTTTCGGCCAGCAGTAAACTTCGGAACTAGCAGTCAGTTCGTGGCATAGAGTTACTTTACAGCTCTCATGCTCTCTCTCTCTCTTGCGAGCGTGTATGCGCGCGTGTGCCCGCGCATCACAAACGCGCGCGCACACACACACACACACACACACACACACACACACACACACACACACAGGGACACACCTCCTTCTCCTTGTGTGTATTTTATGTTTGCTGTAGGAAAGAGGTGAGTTGCGTCATGCCCGCCTGCATGTCCTGAAACGCTTTTTTCACGGAACCGTATTTGCGAAGCGTACGACCTTGCGTCCTTCCTAGCACACGACTGTCTATTGGCCTACACATTAGGGATTTAGCGCGAACTGTAAAAGCCAAATAAGACTAAGAAAAAAGGGTGAATGTGGCGGTCAACACTGAACCGCCCGAAGGAATATTGTTTGCTGTGAAAATGTTTACTTAAAACTCCAGTTCGAACCTCACCGCTAGGTGCGACTAACTACAAAAGATCTGATGTTGAACACATTCAGTCGTAAAGGCTAATGTTCCGCCCTCAGCTGGGCGCACAGGACCGCAGCACCAACATGTCAACATGCGGCCAGCTTCCGTGTTAGCACCGATTACGAAATGAAACCAGGTGCGTAAAAGCGGATTGCGATTCTTTCCAATTAACAGGTTGGAGCAAGAAGACCTGTTCGCGCAGCATCTTAAACGTACGTGCAAGTATCTTAATGTGATACGTTCCTTAATGGTACACAGCGTAAAAGCCGCCGTTCCATCCATGCATTCTTGGGCAAGCGGCAGAACTGGAATTGTAAGATACTTGAGGTACGGTTTATTTACCATTTAAACATTTGTTCACACCGGATACGTAGAGACACTGTTGTTACTGTAGTAGTTTAACAAACTCCACTCTAAATAAATTTCTGTATTAAAGCGAGAGCTGCAAAGTTTATGCTTGCGTATAGAAAGAACAGTCGACGTAAGTGCTGCACTTTTACGAAATAGCAGTTACTGCTCGTTCAAACAACACTGTGGTAGGTATAAGGGCAAGAAGGAAATGGATATCTCAAAACTATCTAGTAACGTAGAGAAGGGAACAGAAAATGATGCCCACTGTGGGTTCCTTTGTTGTTGTTGAACTGCAGGTTGTTGATTGTGGAAATAACTGTGACGGACGCATTACGTAGCGTGACATCATAATTACCGTCCAAATAAATGTTCTAAGAATTTATGCTTCACGACTGTCCATCATAACAGTCCAAAAAAGACTAGAAAGAAATGTTGATGAGGTGCAGGAAGTGAAAGGCTGCTAGAGACGCAATCCTGATATTCCCTTTAGTGATGAAAGATTTAGTGATGAATGACAGACTGATGAAAAACCAGGATATCCTGCTAACATCTGTGGACCTAAAGAAGTACTTCGACAATGTAAGGTGCAATAAGCTGTTGATTATCCTTAGAAGATTTGGGCTAAACTGATATTCTCTGCAACACTTGAGAAATCAATATGGGTGCAATAAAACTGGAACGTCAACAAAGAGAAATTCGCATTAAGAGTGGTGTAAGGCAGTCTTGGAGTTTATAACCACAGTTTTTCAACCAACTGGTGCGGAAGTGAAAGGATTCTCCTGTCTAAGAACCAGCATTACACTGGATAACTGAAGCAAAGAAGATACTAGATGTAGACAGACAAATCAGAAACAAACATTTTTTCCAATAAAAGCACTAGACAGGTATCATACTTGTACGGAAATAAGGAAAAAGTTCCTGAAAATACACGTCTGAAGCAGGGGATTGCATGGGTACAAGATACAGTCATCGGCAGTTCACGTTCAACATACAGAACTCAGATGAAAAGTCAGTACTAAGCAAGAAAAAAGGGAAACCTGAAACATGGAAAGAGTACATTGAGGATCTACACGGAGGAACAAAGAGCTCAGTATTATAGAAAGAGAAGAGGTACTGGGTACATATATGTGGCAGATACGATATTGCGAGACGAATTTGACGGAATTCTGAAAGATGTGAACAGAAAGAACGCCCCAGGAGTAGACGACATTTCCTCAGAATTAAGAAATTCTTGGTGGAACCAGCAGTGACTAAATTATTCTACCTGAAGTGCAAGATACATGAGACAGGAGACTTCAGGGATAGTGTAATAATTCCAATTCCAAAGAAGACAGGCGCTGGTAGTGAAAATACAACCAAACTATCTGTTAAAAAGTCACGGTAGCAAAATTTTGCCACGAATTGTTTACAGGACAATGGAAAAACTGATAGAACATTCATTTGGGTTCCGATGAAATATAGGATAATGCGAGGCAATACTGGATCTACGACGTATGTCAGAAAGTTGGCATAAAAAAGGACATCCAACATTTAGAGCATTTTTTAGATTTAGAGAAATCTTTCGAAAATGTTGACTAGAATACAGTATTTGAAATTATCAAGGTTGCAAGGATAAATACAGGAAGCGATAGGTTATTTACAACTTGTACAAAACTCAGAGTATGGCTATAAGAATCGAATTACATGGAAAGGAAGCAGCGGATAAAAAGGGAATGGGAGACGGTTGTAATATATCCACGATGCTATTCAATCTGTATATTGTGCAGGCCGTAAAAGAAGCCATGGATAAATTGGGAAAGGGAATTAAAATTCAGGGAGCAGAAACAGAAACTTTTAGGTTTGTCACTGATTTTGTAATTCCATCAGGGACAGGAAAGGGCATGGAAGAGCAGTTTACGCGAATGGATAGTGTCTAGAAAACAGATTATAAGATAAACATCAGCAAAAGTAGTTAAATGTAGTAGAATTAAATCAGACGACTCGGAGCGAATTAGACCGGTGAAACGAGACACTACAAGCAGGAGATGCGTTTTGCTGCTTGGGCAGCAAAGTAACTTATTGTACTAGAGAGAATATAAAATCCAGACTGGCAACAGCGAGAAAAACATTTCTGAAAAAGAGTAATTTGTTAAGAAGTAATATAAATTTAAGTGCCAGGAAACCTTTCCTGGAAGTTTCTGAGAGTAGTCCTACAAGGAAGTGAATTGTGGACGACATGCAGTCCAGACAACACTAGTATAGAAGCTTTTGAAATGTGGTGCTATAGGTGAATGTTGATAATTAGATGGGCAGGTCGAATAGCTGATGAGGAGGTACTGAATCGAACTAGAGAAAAATGGAATTTATGGCACAATGTGACTAGAAGAAGGGATCGGTTGAAAGGACACATAGTGAAGCATCAAGAAATCGTCATTTGGGTGATGTAATGAAGTTAGGATGGGGGTGGAGTAAAATTTGTAGAGGGAGGCCTAGATAGGAATAGAGCAACCAAGTTCAAATCAGTGCACGTCGAATAGTGATGCATGGACAAAGAGCCTTGTATAGAAACCAGTCTTTGGACTGACGTCCACATCAGCAACGATGTATTGCGACTCGATTGGAGGAAAGACCCATTATTGTTTTTACGATTGTTGAACTGGAAATAGTCATATGCATTAGATGGTTGAGGGCATGTAGATGAAGCGATTTAAGGTGAAATGGTCACATAAAACTAGCTGTAGAAATGGCACATCTCACACTGAGATACGTTGGACAAATTCTTCCTCAGCCTGAGACACTTGTCGTGTTATGTTGGTAGAAGGAACAGAAAAAAAACCAATGAAGAGCACCGCATTTTGTTATGGTTTTCTCCAGGAAGCCCGAAAGTATCACAATGATGCTCTTGTATCTCCAGGGTCAGAGGTTGCAAGAGACTCGTTTGGTAACACTGAGTGTTTTACTATTGAAACTGTGAGAGTGTATATTCCTAGAAGAGTCAAAACACTGCTTTGACCTACATATGTTTTCTGGAAATGTGGTGGCAAAATTAGATGCCTTGTCGCACGGAATGGAATCAAGAATCGGACTTCCAGCGCAACATCGCGAATGGAACAAGAAAGGGGGAAAATGACTGACACGAAACGTACCCTCCACTACATATCCTAAGATGGCTTGCAGAGTATAGATATAGGTGTGGATGTAGATGGGAAGAAAACATTGATCATGAAACATTCGGCTAAGTAGTAACTGAAAGAAACTTAAACCTTGTGCAGTCCCCTCAGGGGAATACCAATTAGATGACGCATGAGTGGAAATTTGGATGGAGGAGGGAAGCGTGCAGTTGTGCAAAGCCACTGTTAGGGTGGCGCAGTAGTTACCGCATCTGCATAGTGAGCAGGAGACCTGGGTTAGAATCCTCGCCTTAGTACAAATTTTCATTGGTTGCTTCAATCTGCGTTTATACGTGTTGTAGATATCAAAATGTCTCTGGAATCACCCACACTAAAGCGCCAAAGGAACTGGTATAGGAATGCGCATTCCAACACAGAGATGTGTAAACAGGCACAATACGGCACTGCGGTCGGCAACACCTATATAAGACAACAAGTTTCTGACGGAGTTGTTAGATCGGTTACTGCTGCTACACTGACAGGTTATCAAGATTTAAGTGAGTTTGAACGTGATGTTACAGTCGGCACACGAGCGGTGGGACACAGCATCTGCTAAGCAGCGATGAAATGGGAATTTAACTGTACGACTATTTCTCTATTGTACCGAGAATATCAGGAATCCGATGAAACATCAAATCTACGACATCGCTGTGGCCGGAAAAAGATCCTGTAAGAACGGGACCAACGACGACTGAAGAGAATCATTCAGTGACAGAAGTGCAACCCCTCCGCAAACTGCTGCATATTTCAGTGTTGGGCCATCAACAAGTGTCAGCGTGCGAACTATTCAACGAAATATCATCGATATGGGCTTTTGGAACCGAAGGCGCACTCCTGTACCTTGATGACTGCACGACATAAAACTTTACTTCTCACATGGGCCCGTCAACAGCGACGTCGGACTGTTGATGACTGGAAACATGTTGCCTGGTCGGACGAGTCTCGTTTCAACTTGTATTGAGAGGATGGACGTGTATCGGTATGGAGACAACCTCATGAATCCGTGGACCCGAGATGTCAGCAGGGGACTGTTCAAGCTGTTGCAGCCTCTGTAATGGTGTGGGACGTGTGCAGTTGGAGTGATATGGGACCCCTCACACGTCTAGATACGACTCTGACAGGTGACACGTACGTAGGCATCCTGTCTGGTCACCATTCATGTCCACTGCAGTTCCAACGGACTTGGGCAATGCGACACCCCACACGTCCAGAATTGCTTCAGAGTGACTCCACGAATACACTTTTGAGTTTAAACGCTTCCGCTGGCCACCAAACGCCCTAGGCATGAACATTATTGAGCATATCTGGGACGCCTTGCAACGTTCTGCTCAGAAGAGGTCTCCACCCCTCGTACTCTTACGGATTTATGGACAGCCCTGCAGGATTCATGGCGTCAATTCCCTCCAGCACTGGTTCAGACATTAGTCTGCATGCCACGTCGTGTTGCGATACTTCTGCATGCTCGCGGGGGCCCTACACGGTATTAGGCAGGTGTACCAGTTTCTTTGGTTCTCTAGTGTAGTTCCATTTGATAAGAGATACTTGCTCTGGATTGGTAGTCGATCTTAGTTAGTTGTCACCAGGTGGCACGCGGAAGATGGGGGAGGCAGGGAAGCGCATGCGCGGGTAGTGGTCTATGGTGACAGTGCTGTTAGTTTGGCAACAAGTGGTAGTGGTCTTGTCTACAAGCAGTTTCTTCCTTCTCGGATAGGACTGTCGGCAGTGGTTCTGGGTATAGTCTAGTTCAGGAGAGGCCTAGTGCAGCGTGCTATTGGGCAGTCATCAGCAGGGCTCGGCCTCCCGTGAAAAGACGAGATTCTTCGAGAAGGTTCGCTAGCCAGGGGCATAGCGAATGGATTTACCTCTACAGCGATGTGGCTTTGGAGGAGCCGTTGCGAGGACAGCACGGCAGCTGGGCAGAATGTTCAAGGTGACACTCAGTGTCGCTGTGGTTCCTGCCATGGTATCTGACCAGCTGGCTTCGAGAGAATTGCGTCAGTGTTAGAATGATGAGCATCTGCAATGCCGTGTCCTTTCAAAAAGTTGTTCCGTTTGTTCCAGGCAGCCTACCTGTCTAAATCGTCCTGGTTTCTAATCTGTTGTATTGCGGTTAATTAAGAGCTTACTGCAGTGCAATATAAGCTGTATGTAGAATACAGTGCAGTATCAAACAATCCGTTTTCTGCAGCCGTACTCGTAAGAAAGTGCTGTGATTGTAAAAATTATTGTGTCATGCTAATCCGAGTGACAGATGAGTGCTGCTGCCATTAAGTTATAGTACGACAAATCAATACTTCCTTTTTTTTGGCCTCTAAATTACCGGGGCCCTTAGAAAATTATTTTAAGCAAAGTACATTATGTTTTGTGGCCCATTCACCTATGGCCGTTGTGTGATAATTGAAAGATTGTAATAATGTAATGATTGTCTTCAAGTTTTAGCTACTTGCAGTTGTTGAAGTGAGGACGGATTATTTTAATGGATGTTTGTGTTAATTGTGCTTGTTCTTACAAACAGGTGATGTTTCAAGTAGCCGATTATTATTTGTTAAAATTTTTCAAACTATAAGCTATTACGTGGAGGACGTGGCGTAAGCTGTGGTACACAGATGTGGCTCGTTGTGACCACATTGCCCCTGGGTTTTCACTTTGAACACGAGACCTTGCATGAGCGAGGGTTGGAAATTACTATTATAAATCTGTTGTTGTTTTTGTTTAAGAATATCTTTCCTATTGTTTTAAAGTTCATGGACCATCATTTGCTGTAGGAGTTGTTTGAGTACCTTAACTGTGAATTTAATAACTGCTTTTCGTTGGAGTCATTTTAATGAAATTCATTGTGCTCAGGATTATTATTTCTTACTATGCATGGTGGACAATATTACACTGGTTTTTTTTAATGTTTTAAATAAATTTATTTAAAGAACCATATTTCTTTTATTAAAGTCAAACACCTTACCACTCCAACACCTAGCTCCTTACACTTTCAACTAGAACATGTGACACGCCATGCCGGCCGTAGGGGCCGTGCGGTTCTAGGCGCTACAGTCTGGAACCGAGCGACCGCTACGGTCGCAGGTTCGAATCCTGCCTCGGGCATGGATGTGTGTGATGTCCTTAGGTTAGTTAGGTTTAATTAGTTCTAAGTTCTAGGCGACTGATGACCTCAGAAGTTAAGTCGCATAGTGCTCAGAGCCATTTGAACCACATGTGACATGGGTTATAAAAGGAATGTAGTTGTCCTGGGATGAAAAGATTACCTCAACATAGGAAAAGTTGCGAGATAGTAACAAACCAGTCAAAATATGACGGACTGAAACAAAAGTTGTTATACGTTCTTAGGCATGAGACGATAAAACCATCGTCCGGTTCTGAAGGCGCGTGTACTTGAACATTGCACGATTTGCTAAATAACAGTCATGCACTAATACAGTTGTGTATGTTTGCCGTGACAACCGAAATAGGTAATAGAGTGCAGTAATTGGAATTCAGTTGCTGATCACTATTTGTAAAGAAAATATTTTTTGCTTTACAGCGCCAGTCGACAATGCCAACAACTGTTGATAATTGGGGTTCAAAAATTGTGTGTGAAATCTTATGGGACTTAACTGCTAAGGTCATCAATCCCTAAGCTTACACACTACTTAACCTAAATTATCCTAAGGACAAACACACACACCAATGCCCGAGGGAGGACTCGAACCTCCGCCGGGACCAGCTGCACAGTTCATGACTGCAGCGCCTTAGATATTGGGATAAGTCAGTGGAATATTGCCTTCAGTGAACTCAACTGCGTTGTCAGTTTCTACTTACTAATTCATTGCCCACAATCGCAAACCAGAGGCAGCACAGTAAAAATTTCTCTGTCCCAAGGACGGGGCGAGATCCTTGACGCAACTGGACCGAACAGCCTCCTACGGCTTCTCCCATTTCGCACGTGTGGTCGAAAGGGAAAAAGTTAACAACCGACTACTCGTGCGTTAATTTGAACGGGCAACAACAGCGCGCTTTAGTACGTGCCGTACTATTTAAAAGGCGTACATTAAAAGCTGTTACAGCCATAGACCAACACAGTCGGCCGCACGGCACTTGCACCAGGTTAGCACCTTTAATTTCGCTTTATAAGAATTGTGTCTTTCAGGCTATTTGTTTTCTTATTCCTTTTTACGACGCGGCCAGCCTTCTTTCCTTTTGCACCTTGCGCGGAGAGCAAAAGCGGCAAAAAAGGAGGAGGAGGCAGGAAAAAAAGTGCTACACGGGAGCGGAGCGCATTCGACACGGAGATACATAAAAAGGCATTCCTGTAACTTTCTTTTGAGGCGTGCTAAGTCATAAAACGACAGGCGAGCTGCCGGCGAAGGCTACCGGCTGCGTGGCGGTCGCACAACACGTGCGGTGACACGGCGCGCCGTCCACGTCGGCTGCGACACGCCTCTTCAACCCGCGCCTTCTGCTGGCGCCGCATTGTTCGCCGCTAGCCGCTTTTGTTCCCTCATCCGTCTGTTTTCGACGGCAGGTTTCAGACGCATACACTCGGCCCTCTAAACCCGCGTTTTAGTGAGAGCGGAGAAACATTGACTGCAGATGTTGCTCTGAGATTGGACACTCAACGGCTTAAGTGCGACGCTGCACATAACTACGAGGGGCGTTCAGTAAGTAATGCAACACAATTCTACACAGATACGATTCAACACAGAGTACGCGAAAGAAATTGCCTCAGCCGTGTACCGCAAGTCTCTAGATCAGGGCTTCCCAACCTTTTCTGCTGGTGGACCCCTTATTCAGTCGAAAATCCATGGCGGACCCCTAGTCTGTTCCCAGTGACCTCCCCCCCCCCCCCCCCGAAATATCAGTAGTCTTTGGTTTAGAGATGAATGAAAACAACTTGAAGGTCAAAAATCGACTTATGAAATAGGAAGTGCACTGACAAAGCCAGTTTAACGTTTAATGATGCCTGGGGCCGCATACGTGCCAGCGAGAGCTGTGATTGGTCGACAAAGCCCGCTGCGCGCATGCGTAAAAGGTTTCAGCGCATCTACCGGCGCACAAACGACCCCCGTATTGCTGCGAAACGTCGATCAGAGAAGCCGCATTCTCCGGCACTAAACTGTGTATGCGTTCTCACTTAGAAACCGCAAAGGCTGCTTTGGAATACGACCTGACGTAAAAGTACACATGTTGTTTTCACACGACAAAAATAGAGATGAATTTGATCTTTCCATTTTTGTTCAATAATTTTACTCATTACTTTACTCGATTTGGTGAAGTGTGGCCGCGGACCCCCTAGAAAGAGCCGGCTGACCCCTAAGGGGTCCTCGGACCACACGTTGGGAAACCCTGCTCGAGAGAAACGGAAGGGCCGGCTGGTGTACCGTGCGGTTCTAGGCGCTTCAGTCTGGAACCGCGTGACCGCTACGGTCGCAGGTTCGAATCCTGCCTCGGGCATGGATGTGTGTGATGTCCTTAGCTTAGTTAGGTTTAAGTAGTTCTAAGTTCTAGGAGACTGATGGCCACAGATGTTAAGTCCCATTGTGCTCAGAGCCATTTAAACCAAGGAACAGAAGGTTCCAAATGATTGGAAAGGAGCACAGGTAGTTCCAGTTTTCAAGAAGGGTCGTCGAGCAGATGCGCAAAACTATAGACCTATATCTCTGCAATCGATCTGTTGTAGAATTTTACAACACGTTTTTTGCTCGCGTATCTTATCATTTCTGGAAACCCACAATCTACTCTGTAGGAATCAACATTGATTCCGGAAACAGCGATCGTGTGAGACCCAACTCGCTTTATTTGTTCATGAGACCCAGAAAATATTAGATACAGGCTCCCAAGTAGATGCCATTTTCCTTGACACCCGGAAGGCGTTCGATACAGTTCCGCACTGTCGCCTGATAAACAAAGTAAGAGCCTACGGAATATCAGACCAGCTGTGTGGCTGGATTGAAGAGTTTTTAGCAAACAGAACACAGCATGTTGTTCTCAATGGAGAGACGTCTACAGACGTTAAAATAACCTCTTGCGTTCCACAGGGGAGCGTCATGGGACCATTGCTTTTGGCTTGGTTCAGATGGTTCAAATGGCTCTGAGCACTATGGAACTTAACGTCTGAGGTTATCAGTCCCCTAGAACTTAGAAATACTTAAACCTAACAAACCTAAGAACATCACACACATCGAAGCCCGAGGGAGGATTCGAACCTGAGACCGTAGTAGTCGCGGGGTTCCGGACTGAAGAGCCCAGAACCGCACGGCCACTGCGGCCGGCTCCCATTGCTTTTCACAATATGTATAAATGAGCTAGTAGATAGTGTTGGAAGTTCGATGCGGCTTTTCGCGGATGATTCTGTAGTATACAGAGAAGTTGCAGCATTAGATAATTGCAGCGAAATGCAGGAAGATCTGCAGCGGATAGGCACTTGGTGCAGGGAGTGGCAACTGACCCTTAACATAGACAAATGTAATGTATTGCGAATACATAGAATGAAGGATCATTTATTGTATGATTATATGATACCGGAACAAACACTGGTAGCAGATACTTCTGTAAAATATCTGGGAGTATGAGTACGGAACGACTTGAAGTGGAATGATTATATAAAATTAATTGTTGGTAAGGCGGGTGCCATGTTGAGATTCATTGGGAGAGTCCTTAGATATTGTAGTCCATCAACAAAGGAGGTGGCTTACCGGCCGCGCACAGGAGTGTCTCTCGGAGTGTTGGAACGTGCGGACACTCTCATTCAAGGAGATCGACGGATTACTGCCAAACACCTCGCTACACAACTAAATGTCACTGTTAGCATATGTCACTCTCGTTCACCAGTAGGGGTAAGTAAAGGTGTGAGCCCGCTACGTTCGTCGCCGCCTAACAAGACCATTAAGAGCAGCGGAAGACCAGCTGTTTGGAATTGCTTGCAAGTTATGGGGCAGATCGTGACAATTTTTTGTCGTACATCGTTGCAGGAAATGAAACATGGGTTGACTTTGAAACGGAAACAAAACGGCAATCTACGGAGTGGCGCCACACTGGGTCTCCTCTGAAGAAAACGTTCAAAGCCGCACCCTCAGGCGGTAAAGTCATGGCGACGGTTGTCTGGGTCTCTGCAGGTCTCATTCTGACTTCCTCCTCGCTTTTGGTGCAGCGATCAACTCAGAAGTGTATTGTTCTATCCTCTGGAAACTGAAGGAACGACTTCAGTGTGTTCACCGCAAAAAAAGAAAAAAAAATGCAAACGAACTTCTTCTCCACGAAAAGGCCTCAAATAAGAACACCCACCAGAAAGGAGGTCAGAAAACCTCAACGGACCGTTCTTCATTCTCCACCCACCAGCCAGGATCTCGCACCTTTCGACTTCCATCTGTCTGGCCCCGTGATGGATGCACTCTGCGGTAAGCAGTACGTAGCTGATGAGGAGGTTATTGATGCGGCAAGACGTTGGTTCCAACATCGACCAGTAGAGTGGTACCATGTGGGCTACAGGCCCTCCCAGTAAGGTTGCGTAAGGCCGTCGCATTGAAAGCAGATTATGTTGAACAATAAGGTTTTGTTGCCAAGACTATGAGGAATAATTCAGTGTATTGGAACCCTGAAAAGAAAGCAACCTGCTTTCAGAAAAAAAGTGTTGCATTACTTACTAAATGCCTCTCATACCAAGCGGTACAGCCATCGGTTGTAGAATGACATAGTAAGTTGTGCCCCTTACGCATCACTCTGTTCTCTGGAACTTCCCCAACTGAGGGCGCCTTTTTTCAGGCAGTGGCAATTCATTTCGCTTTGCAACGTTACTCTGATATTTAATCGTGACTATGTCAAATAGGATAAAGTAGCATGGAGAGGTGCGTCAAACCAGTCTCCAGACTGAAGACCACAATAACAACATGTCAAACAGTAAGTAACTACCGCTGCATTCGAGCTCTGCGAGTTTGTTTGCCCTACTCATCTGCATTAACTTACGTTTTCCTACTTTTAGAGCTACCTGACATTCATCACACAAACTGGAAATCTTGTCTAAGTAATTTTTCATACTCCTACAGTCACTTAACGACTATAATTTTCCGTACAACAGCATCACCTTGCTGCACACGCTTTCCGTCTGGAAATTAATGTATATAGGGAATAAGAGCGTTCCTATGGGAGGAAAGGTGAAGCCTAGTTTCGCACTAGGGATACATTATAGGTCCGTGTGATTGGTGGAGATCCTCATATCTCAAGGAAGTTTATTATGTTCGAACTTAGAATATTACTAAAAATTCTCTAACAGCAAACGAATGTTAAGGATATTAGTCTGAACTTTTGTGAATCGATCCTTTTACCCTTCTTATATACAAGAGTCACCTGCGCTTTTTTCCAGTCTCAAGTGACTTGAGCTGTGCGAGAAATTCGCGATAAATGCAAGGTAAGTAAGGGACCAATGCATATGAGTACTCTCCGTAAAATGGAATCTGTATTCCATCCGGACTTATTTGTTTTGAACTTTCATTCGTTTCTCTACCCCAGGGACGCCTATCAGTATCTCCTCTACAAGAGAGTCTCTGCAATAGTAAACCACAGTAAATTACTACTACGCACCTTCGTGAATGGTTTATTAAATGCGGAATTCAGAACTTCAGCTCCCTTTTTGGGTGTCTTCTATTGCCACACCAGCCTAGTCAACGAGTGACTGGATGAATGCTTTCGACACGCTTATTGATTTTACGTGGTATCAGGTCCTTTGCTTAGGAAATACGGAGGAAGTTGTTTCTTTCGCGAATCAACCTTTTTACAGACGCACTTTTGCTGTGGTGATTTGCGTGTTCTTTTTTGAACCGAGAGTGCAACGGGGTCCGCTTCCTCAACATTTTCCGAACTTTTTTTTTATTAAACTAGGGTTGGCCTTTTCCGTCCTTCATCTGCTTATTCGGCACATACTTCGCCAGTGCGCTATTTACAGTCAGTTTAAACTCCCGTCATATTCCTCTATGTCCATCATGATGGAACTAAATGATGTCCATTCATTGTCCAAATGGGATGCTAACAACTGCTTTATCTGCACTTTCTTGCAAATAGACTCTCCTAACCTTCTTAGGGATGGCGCGACTGGAAAGGATAGGTGAATTCACACGCTGGCCGCTGGTGTCCTCAGAACCTCTTTTCACGTGTCAAACGGCGATTAGCACTCCATTGCTGCAACAACAGATTAGATACGTGAGCACACTTCAAGGGGAAATCACGGTTCAAAATAGCTTTTAGCTGCTCAGTGATTATCCTGAGGGGTCCTCAAGATTAGTTTACCAAACGAATGTACTGTATATAATGCAGAGTTACATGCAAACGCCGCGCGGGGTAGTCGTGCGGTCTGCGGCGTCTTGTCATGGTCCGCGCGGCTGCCCCCCGTCGGAGGTTCGAGTCCTCCCTCGGGCATGGGCGTGGGTGTTGTCCTTAGCGTAAGTTAGTTTAAGTTAGATTAAGTAGTGCCTAAGCTTAGGGACCGAAACCTCAGCAGTTTGGTCCCATAAGACCTAACCACAAAATTCCAATTATTTACATGCAATCTTGAGGGAAATGGAGAATATGGGACTAACGTGTAATGAGAAATTCCATATCTGATGGTCTTCCGAATCAGGTGGTTGGTGGCCCTATCGCCGTACGTATAATATCCTTGATGTTGACCAAGAGAATCATGCGTCTTTGGGAAACAGGTAAAATGAAACTATCATAGTCGTGACCTCACCAATGTTGCCAACTTTGAACTGCAAAGCAATAGCGGCAGCAGGGGAGAACTATAGCTGTCTACTGAGCTGTGACAACATTGAGGCGCTGCCATATCAACGTTTACGATATCGCTTTACATTATTGGTGAGGTAGGTCTGCGAAGCTGCCACACCAATCGCACTGCAGCTGTCAGGGATCAACTTACGCCGACTAAACTATAGGCAGTGGTGTACCACCTTTCGGTTACTGAGGCGTAATGGTAACCAAAACTGTTAGGAATCTTAACAGAAAATACGAGTAGTAACGTCTATCTCAAATAGGAGAGGACTTGTGAAAGAACATAAGTTGAGATTATTTTATAGAAGACTAAAGTGATATAATCCTTGAAGTCTCAGCTTCAAGAACAATGATGGAAAGGTTGTCACATCTGCTCCATATCCTTCAACATTTCAAGCAACTCATCATATTATAAAGTAAATTCGTTTGGTAAACGAATCTTGAGGATGAACAGAGCGCAGTCACTGAGCTGCCAAGAGAGCATATCTGCTTTGATCCAACTGTAACGATAGCTAAATTATAAGTTACGTCGAAGAAAACGATCTAGTTACACATAGTCAGCATGGATTTAGAAAATATCGTTCTTGGGAAACACAATTAACTGTTTATTCACACGATGTAATGAGTGCTGTCGACAAGGGTCCTCAGATTGATTACATATTCCTAGATTCCCGTTCCTCAAACACGGTTTCAAATCAAACAACGTTACGTGTGGAGTATCGTCTCAGTTGTGCGACTGGTTTTGTGATTTCCTGTCGGAAACGTTAGAGTTGGTAATAACTAACGGAAGGTTACCGAGTATCTGGCGGTCCTCAAGGAAGTGTTATTGGCCCTTTTTGTTCTAAACTGTGTAAACGATTTAGCTGACACTTAATGACTTTTTGCAAATGTTGCCGAAGTCATTTACTGTCTATTCACGTCATCAGCAGATGAAAGCCTATCTGAAAAATGATTTAGACAAAATACCTGCCTCGTGTGTAACGTGGCAATTGAGTGTAAGTAACGAAAAGTGTGAAGTCATCTGCGTGAGTACTAAAAGCAAAACTTTAAATTTCGGGTACACCATGACTCACAGATAAATAAAGCCTGCAAATTCAACTACGTAAATGCCTAGGGATTAGAATTACGGAAAAATTAAATTGAAACGAGCATATAGATAATGTTGTGGGGAAAGTGAAATCCATCCACAAAACAAGCAAGCACTTGTGAATCTGGGCTCTACATAGGAGTATCGTTAATACCCGCGACCTGTAAGATTTTCTGAAGAACATTGGCTAACACAGTGCAATTTATTGGCAGAACACACCAGACGCAACAGAAACACTAAAGAGACTGCCTACGCTAAGCTCGTCCTTTGTCCTCTGAAGTATTGCTGTACGATATGCTTTCCCTACCAAGTAGTACTGAGGGACGACATCGAAAAAGTTCAAAAAAGGGCAGATCTTTTTGTACTGTCGCAAAACGGGGGAGAGAGTATCACGGATTGGAGACGGTTGTTGGGGTTACACTCATTACAATACAGGCGATTTGGGGTGCGAAGAGATCCTTTCACGAAATTTCAATCATGATGATAAAATAAGAGACGTCGCAGCTCACACGGCAAAACTTAATCGTTGTTTTTTCTCCGTGCTCTGTTTGAGAGTGGAGAGGCAGAGAAATAGTGTGGTTTGCCACGCACGTAATTGCGTATTGCAGAGAACTCATGTAGATGCCAATGATGAGGTGGAATGCAGTCATTTGAACACCACTTAACCTGTGAAGCACTAACTGAGACGTTCAGCTGTAATCAGAAGTAAGCAAATCAATACTCCGAACCACTAGCTGGAAAGGGGTTACGAACTTTACAAATCAGAAGACCAGTGAAGTTCCTTGGAAGATTTAATAACTACAGAAATACTGAAGTACCGTACAATAATGAGAGACTGGTCACCGAATTAACATGCAGTAAGTAAAATTTGAGACCAAGAGCAGCTTCCAGATGGATGGATGTCGGTACTAACTTAGCCCATCCACAAAACAAGCAAGCACTTGTGAGCCTGTAAGATTTTCTGAAGAACATTGGCTAACACAGTGCAACTAAGTACACAAATTGGGGAGCACCAGAGAGACTGCAGAAAGGACAGATCACGCGTCAAACATATCTTGAATCTAAAACTGCTTGTGACGTCAAAAACAGTTGTGTGCTTATGGTTCAAATGGCTCTGAGAACTATGGAACTTAACTTCTGCCGTCCGGTGTGACCATGCGGTTCTAGGCGCTTCAGTCTGGAACCGCGTGACCGCTACGGTCGCAGGTTCGAATCCTGCCTCGGGCATGGATGTGTGTGATGTCCTTTGGTTAGTTAGGTTTAAGTAGTTCTAAGTTCTAGGGGACTGATGACCACAGATGTTAAGTCCCATAGTGCTCAGAGCCATTTGAACCATTTGAACTTAACTTCTGAGATCATCAGTCCCCTAGAACTTATAACTACTTAAACCTAACCAACATAAGGACATCACACACGTCCATGTCCGAGGCAGGATTCGAACCTGCGACCGTGGCGGTCGCGCGGTTCGACTATAGCGCCTAGAACAGCTCGGCCACCTCGGCCGGCGTTGTGTGCTTAGAGCGACACCGTACGTCACCCACCGTCCACCCTCTTGCGGTGACTGTTGAGCATATGGTATGCGACAGTGAGCGTGTTGTCTGATCCATGATGACAGTGATCAGTTGTGGGTGCCTAGGTAGACAGTTCGCATGTTACGAGTATAAGCTGCTTACATTATGGCGGGACGATCCATCGCCGGGGCCAGTCGCGCAATTTGCTGCTGTTGCTGTGACTCTCTGAAGCTATGCATTTCTGCTGTCTGGCGGCTGTGAGACGCACTTGCCGCGTTTGCACTAGACGATCGATCTACTGAAGTATCCTGCTTTTTCCGTTAAACTATTTCAGCAGGGTTTTTTTCAGTTATCCGCGCAACCAATTTCTGCTGGCATGGACCGATTATCCCACAAAAGACCGAATTAACCTGTCTAATAAATTTTCGTTGGGTACCCTCCCTGGTTCTCTGCTTGTGGCAGTTTTAATTTATGAGAATTGTTTGACAGGATCCTGATAAATCGATGTGTTAGTTGTTTTATCGATGGTATATTCTTAGTTCGCACCCATATGGCACCTTTCTAGAATATATGGAACCATGACAGTACAATTAATGCAACGGAAATAACTACTCCCTGTTTTTGAAATGATACCGGACATTGCATCATTTCGTGCTTCAGAAAGTACACATATGATTTCGTACATCGCCAATTAATATATTTACCTGCATTACTACATCTAGTACTAATACTCTGTACTAACAGGCCTCGGAAGGTCCAACGCTACCGACCGACTGCCGTGTCATCCTCACTCAGCTGATAGGCGTCGCTGGACACGGTTGTGGAGGGGCACGTGATCAGCACACCCCTCTCCCAGCCGTTCACGTGACCGGAGCCTCTACTTTTCATTCAAGTAACTCCTCAGTTGGCAACACAAGGGCTGAGTGCAACCAAGGTGGCAACATCTCTCTCAGGCCCGGACGGTCACCCCTCGAAGTAATAGCCAAGCCTAGGAACTTCGGTGATCTAACAGGAACCAGTGTTACCACTGCGGCAAGACTGCTTGTATTAAACGGCCTAAATAATTAACACGAACAGGGGTGCATTGAATCTCTACAATCTGTGGGATGGCACAGCGTGCTGTGGTGTGGCACAGTCAGAAAGCGCTCCCGAATTGCACTGACGTGTTTTTTGTCCGAGGTCGCTTGTTTTTAAAACTGCAAGGTATCCGTAGCAGATGTCGCAGTTATATTAGGGGCGCCCTCCTAGATAAAGACTGTGGAAACACGTCACTACTAAATGATTTATTCCTATAAATTATTAAAAATAAATGAAAAACAGTGGCAACATTAATATAACATTTAGGATGTAGGGCTAATAACTGCACAATCGAATTAATTGTGATCGCTAACTGCGCAGTTATCGTCATGATTTTGATTGAAAGCAGATTGTACTACAGAAGGGAGTACGTCCCACCCTGGATGTATTTTAAAGCAGGGTATTTATTTACGTTGAAGTACAAATATTTAAAGTGAAGCTTGAAATAATTGCGTTTTTGTCTCAAGATTACGGCTCGATCGCACCATAGCATTGCATGTGGAGGCTGAAGTGGCTGTAAAGTCAATTATTGGTGGAACCAACGACCTTCATCAGCAATTAAGTGCAGATCAGCTCGAATTTTTTCCAAGTCCCTAGTAAATCAGCTCAGTCTGGCAGAGCCGATGTTTGCTCTCAGCGTGGAAGTCTCAGAGCGGAGGCTCCCGACGATCGAGTGATTTCTGATTGAATATTAGTTAAAACAGAACCCCACATTGCCGTGTTTTGTGTCTCTTACTAAATGCAGATTTGCTGGGCTCCAAATCTTCCGAGCAACGACTGATAAAAGTGCTCCTAAGAAAACACGAATCCCATTCATCTAGCTGGTTAATCAGTAGCGTACGTCCTACCGTTTACCACTGAAAGAGTCGCTACACTCTCTCTCGGTTTTATTCTGTAACCAATGACATGGTCTTTGTCTTCACTACCACGTTTCTCTTTCTGACCTGAGTTCATCTGCGTTAATCAATGCTGGTGGTTCTTAGACTGCGTCAACATGTGTTGTTTGCAGAGTCAGTGCATTCAGCGGTGTCTCCCGTTTTCAAAGGCCCCAAGCCGTGGGTCCCCAATCCGTCTTTAAGATGTTTATCTCTGGCGTCCACTGCTTCTTCGAGTAACAAACTTTCTACATTTGGGCACAATAGTGCCTTGTGCTGAAAAGAGAACCATCTCTCTTCACTCCCAGGCTGTAAGCTGTTTTCGCCAGGAGTTTGCGCCACAGGTGATTCTATGTGTTCGTTCAGAATAGAGCTGGATGACGCGATGTGGCGCTACAAAAGCATAGCTGAAGGCTGGTGGGCTATTGACTCTCGCCTCTTCCTCGCCAGGCCTCCTCTGATTGTGTCTAGGGGCCGCAATTTGTTCTACTGTCTCATGGCGTCCACATGCTTCCACCGTTCAGAGTTCTTTCATTGTTCTCTCATGTCCACAAGGCATGCAATCTCGAATCAAGAGTAATAGAGGAGTACTGTTGCATTAGTCATTTACCAACAGTCACTAGTACCGCTGTACATCGTGTTCCTGTGTGTCAGTTCAATATTCCGGTCAAATGGATCTGTCAATATGAATTTGCATATTTCACATGACTGTTTCCGGGAAAACGATCGCGTAACATTTACTACATCACTTTTAAGCCCATTTTAAAATTAGGATAAGGCGCTACAAACAGCACTGAGCAGTCAACGGGCACCTTTAAGCAAATCATGGAAAATGGAAATTGAAATTTGTGGTTAAGTTCTGTGGGACCAAACTGCTTAGGTCATCGTCCGTAGGCTTACATACTGCTTAATCTAACTTAACCTAACTTACACTAAGGACAACACACACACACCCATGCCAGAGGGAGGAGTCGAAGAAAATCACATTTATTAATTAATGAACAGCATACGGATTTAAATCAGTAATTTTTCATTAACTACGATTTTAATTAGTATATAGTGATTTGAAAGGAATTTAGGATACTCGGTAACTTACAGTGATAACCCGAAACATTATGACGAGTCTTCACAGCGATAGTTCCTAGGTAGCAGCCATAGAAGAGGTGTAAGCCAGATTTTGCAGGAAAAATTAGGTGACAGGTATCAGATCACAAACTTTTTCAAGCCAAGTGCAAGTCTTAGCCAGGTGGTAGAGGATATAGGTTCTTTGTGCACGGGTTTCTCAAAGCAGGATCATGTGATGAAAGTGGGTGGAGTCGGAAACAGTATTGATAGGGATCAGGGCTACAGTATTGAGTGTGACCGGTGAAAATAGCCTCTGCAACGACCCATAACAATGTTGGGCTGGTGCCTGCTTTCGTACGGCATGTTCAGCCCTGTTGAACCTCTCTGTCAGGAGGGTAGATATGGAGTTGAATCAGTTGCTTAGGGCGGCCACTATGACAGACATTGGATTGGTTCCTGTCGAGGCTATTGATAGAGGGATTTCACATGGCATAGCCTACACCTCAATAGGAAAGCGAAGGGCAAACTGGCAGGGTTGTTAGCGAAATCCATAAAGGGGGACACTAGTACTCATGGATGTACCTCTTTTTTAGGCAAAAATCAGTGTCCAATTAGAAGTTCAGGCAGGCAGGTGCTAAAGAGGTCCAAAACTCACAAGATTCTCACGATAGTAAAATAAATTATGATGTTACTATATTTAACCAAAATTTTGGTGGATTAAAGAAAAAGTAGATTCTCACAAAAGTAAAGTAAAAAATAAAGTTACCATTTTTCACCAAAATATTCCGGGATTGAAGAATAAAGTAGATGAGCTAATGGTTTGTTTAGATGACATTGAATGTGATAATGTAATATATATACTGTACTATGCCTGTCTGAGCATCACATTGTGTCTGACATGGAAGTGGTAAATATCAGTGCTTATATACTAGGTACACATATGAGTAGAGAGAATAAGGTGAGAGGCGTTGCCATATATGTCAAATGAAAAAAGCTTAGACACAAAAAAGTTTTGCCTAGAACAACATATAGAAACATGTGCCTGTCAACTTAAACTGAAGGAGGGCTTTTTTATAATTGTTTCCCCTTCAGGAAACTTTCATTTATTCCTGGAAAACTTGGATGCCTTGTTGTGCTATCTGTCAGATAGGGGAAAGCAGATTATTATTTGTGGGGACTTCAATGTTGATTTACTGAAAGAGTGGAATAGGAAGAATGACCTGGAAGTCTTGCTCGGTTTTTTCAATTTGAAATCTGTCATTGATTTTCCTACTCGGGAAGTAAAGGACAGCAGCACATTGATAGATAACTGTTTTATAGACCAAGATAAGTTTAAAAACATAAATTCTGATCATGGTGCTCAGCTAGTTACAGTGTACGACATAGCTCCATTCAGTAATACAAAACTATCCTCCAAAGTTATGCGTTCAACTAATGACTCAACAATTAAAAATTTAAGGGAAAATTTTCAGCAGTTAGACTTGGATGAGGTGTCCAACGAACCCGATGCTAATTTAAAATGTAACTTATTTCATGATACACTTGTAAGATAATTTGAAAACTGATTCCCCAAGAAAGTAGTTAAATCTAATAATAAGAAACCATGCAAAAAACCTTGGCTTACTAAAGGAGTAAAAATACTTGTAACCACAAAACGGAACTGTATCTAACAACAAGAAAGAGTAATGACCCAGAAACAGCCAAATATTACACTACTGGCCATTAAAATTGCTACACCACGAAGGTGACGTGCTTCAGACGCGAAATATAACCGACAGGAAGAGGATGCGGTGATATGCAAACGATTAGCTTTTAAGAGAATTCACACAAGATTGACTTCGGTGGCGACACCTACAACGTCCTGACATGAGGAAAGTTTCTGACCGATTTCTCATACACAACCACCCGGCGTTGCCTGGTGAAACGTTTTTGTGATGCCTTGTGTAAGGAAAATAAATGCGTACCGTTACGTTTCCGACCTTGATAAAGAACGGATTGTAACCTATTGCGATTGTGGTTTATCGTATCGCGACATTGCTGCTCGCGTTGGTCGAGATCCAATGACTGTTAGCAGAATATGGAATCGGTGGGTTCAGGAGGGTAATACGGAACGCCGTGCTGGATCCCAACGGCCTCGTATCACTAGCAGTCGAGATGACAGGCTTCTTATCCGCATGGCTGTAACGGATCGTGCAGCCACGTCTCGATCTCTGAGTCAACAGATGGGGACGTTTGCAAGACAACAACCGTCTGCACGAAGAGTTCGACGACGTTTGCAGCAGCATGGACTATCAGCTCCGAGACCATGGCTGCGGTTACCCTGGACGCTGCATCACAGACAAGAGCGCCTGCGATGGTGTCCTCAACGACGAACCAGGGCGTACGAATAGCAAAACGTAATTTTTTCGGATGAATCCAGGTTCTGTTGACAGCATCATGAATCATGATGGTCGCATCCGTGTTTGGCGACATCGCGGTGAACGCACATTGGAAGCGTGTATTCGTCATCGCCATACTGACGTATCACCCGGCGTGATGGTATGGGGTGCCATTGGTTACACGTCTCGGTCACCTCTTGTTCGTATTGACGGCACTTTGAACACTGGACGTTACATTTCAGATGTGTTACGATCCGTGGCTCTACCCTCCATTCGATCCCTGGGAAACCCTACATTTCAGCAGGATAATGCACGACCGCATGTTGCAGGTCCTGTACGGGCCTTTCTGGATACAGAAAATGTTCGGCTGCTGCCCTGGCCAGCACATTCTCCAGATCTCTCACCAACTGATAACGTCTGGTCAATGGTGGCCGAGCAACTGGCTCGTCAATATATGGCAGTCACTACTCTTGATGAGCTGTGGTATCGTGTTGAAGCTGCATAGGCAGCTGTACCTGCACACGCCATCCAAGTTCTGTTTGACTCAATGCCCAGGCCTATCAAGGCCGTTATTATGGCCAGAGGTGATTGTTCTGGGTACTGGTTTCTCAGGATCTATGTACCCAAATTGCGTGAAAATGTAATTACATATCAGGTCTAGTATAATATATTTGTCCAATGAATACCCGTTTATCATCTGCATTTCTTCTTGGCGTAGCAATTTTAATGGCCAGTAGTGTATAAAAACTACTGTGCTAAGTTAAGAAAGGTTATTAAAAAGTCCAGAAGCATGTGCATCATGTCTGCGATTAATACTCCTGATGTCAAAATCAAAACAATTTGGAATATTATTACAAGGGAGACAGGGCAATCAAGAGTACAGGATGACAGCATTACCATCAAAGTGAATGGAAACTTGATAAACAACAAGCCGGAAGTCGATAACATTTTGAGTAATCATGATTTTAATTGTTGTAGAAAAAACAGGATCTAAACGTCCATTAGAAGAAGCAAGGTAGTTAATGGAAGAGGCCTTACCCACACAATTTGATACAATTGAAATTCCACCCACTTCTCCTTCTGAAATTAGGAAGATAATAAACGCTCTCCAGAATATAA
Organism: Schistocerca cancellata; assembly: GCF_023864275.1. NCBI lineage: Eukaryota > Metazoa > Arthropoda > Insecta > Orthoptera > Acrididae > Schistocerca > Schistocerca cancellata. Next base: position 488,274,626 of record NC_064628.1, read on the forward strand.
GCTCACATGAAATTGATGGCATTTCCAGCAGGATAATAAAAGCTTGCACCCAAGAGATAAGTGGGATTCTTAGCCACATATGTAATAGCTCTCTGAAGCAGGGCATTATCCCAGATGGACTGAAGTATGCCATTGTTAAACCGCTGCATAAAAAAAGGGATACGTCTGATGTCAACCACTACCGCCCAACTCTCTTCTGACCGCCTTATCCAAAATTCTTGAAGAAGTAATGTATTGTACAGTAGCTTCACACCATTATGAAAATAAAGTTTGAAGAAAATGTCAGTTTGGTGTCCATAATGGTTTTTCAACAGAAAATGCTATATATACTTTCACTAATGAAATATTAAATGCTGTCAGTAACCGGAAGTCATCCTTTGGGATTTTTTTTGTGACATCTCAAAGGCTTTTGATTGTGTAAATCATGGAATACTTCTAGACAAGCTCAAGTACTGTGGTATGAATGGGACAGCGCTCAAATGGTTTGAATCATACCTAACTGGAAGAGTGTAGAAAGTTGAAATAAGCAGTTCACATAATATGCAAAAAACTGGTGATTTCTCAAACTGGGGAACAATCAAGAATGGGGTGCCGCAAGGTTCGGTCTTGGATCCTCTGCTGTTCGTAATATTCTATATTTACGAAGATGCAAAGCTGGTACTTTTGCCGATGATACAAGTATAGCTATCACACCCAACAGACAAAAATTAACTGATGAAATTGTAAACGATTTTTTTCAGAAAATCTTTAAGTGATTCTCTGCAAATGGGCTCTCACTAAACTTTGACAAATCACAGTATATACAGTTCCACACAGTAAATGGAATGACACCATTAATAAATATAGACTTCGATAATAAATCGATAGCTAAGGTAGAATATTCTAAATTTCTAGGTGTTTGCGTTGATGAGGGGTTGAACTGGAAGAAACACACTGAAGATCTGCTGAAACATTTGAGTTCAGCTACTTATGCTAGTACAGTCATTGCAAAATTTTGGCGATATACATCTAAGTAAATTAGCTTACTACGCCTATTTTCATTCTCTGCTTTCGTATGGCATCATATTCTGGGGTAACTCATCACTGAGTAAAAGAGTGTTCATTGCACAAAAGCGTGTAATCAGAATAATTGCTGGAGCTCATCTAAGATCATCCTGCAGATACATATTTAAAGAGGTAGGGGCCTTTATTGTAGCCTCACAATATATGTATTCACTTATGACCTTTGTTATTATCAATCCGAACGAATTCAAAAGTAATAGCAGTGTACATGGATACAACACTAGGAGAAAGGATTATCTTCACTGCTCAAGGTTAAATCTAACTTTGGCTCAGAAAAGGGTAAATTATGCTGTCGCAAAAGTCTTTGGTCACTTACCTAAGCATCAAAAGTCTGACAGATAGCCACATAGCATTTAAAAGGAAATTAAAAGAATTTCTGAATGGAATCTCCTTCAACTCATTAGATAAATTTTTGGATATAGTAAGTGGGTAATTCCCCCACCCCACACAATAAAATAAAAAATATTAAGTGTCATATTATTATTTTGCGTAATGTAATATCTTGTATAGACACCTTTTATTAACCTGACACGTTCCACATCACTACGAAGTGTCGTATTCATGATCTGTGGAACAAGTACTAATCTAATCTAATCTAGTGAATGCCACCTGTTGTCGTTTTGTGCGTAACACAAGATAAGGAAAGTGTGTACTCGAAAGAGAGATGAATAGGAAAATATATAAACGAAGCAGAGACGAATGGGGAATCATTCTAACAACAAGACGCGCCACATATCAGCAAATTCACGATCATAAGTCGCTTTGAGAGGCCAGGGCATTATGGCGCGGGCACTCGGAAGCAGCATCTCGGAAACGGCGAAATTTCTCTGTTTGCTCCTGTGCAGTTGTCATGAGCATCTATGAATACAGAGCAGGGTCCGTGTCAGATCTAACGACAGAGACAACGCTGGTGCAGGTATGTGACAGAGCACAAAGTTCAGCGTGAATTTAAAGCAAAGGGTGAAAGCGCTGGTAGCGAAGTACAAACACGACTGTAACCAAGGTACAGATTTTAACAGCGTACGAGTGTCATTTAAAGAATGTATCGTTTATAAAATGTAAGTCCGAAAACCTAATGAGATCTACAAGATTGAAATAAATCACAAGAGATATGACAACAGTAAGGTTCCAACCAACCGGAGACATCTGAAGAGTCCTGATGAAGGCCCCATCAGGGGGATTGAAATGTCGACCATTGAAAAGAAGTTTGAACAGGAACACCAAATGGTGAAATAGCCCAGAGGATCTTCAATTACAGTCCCCGTCCTAACGCTTCATATAGCTCCTAGAGTCTGGGGAAGAGCAATTTTGGTGGCCCGCAAGCCTGATTCGCGTAATTAAGCTCTGAGCTGCCACGTCACGTGACGCGACAGCTGCACTCCAAGCGCATAAAATCAAAACTATAGTGTCTGCGACAATGTTCACGGTATAACGCACTGACACGCCGTGCTAACAAATGTACGTTTATTTACAGGTCGTGAACATCGTTTCTTTGCTTACGGTGTTCTACGGTAGCTGTCTTAAAAACTTCCCTTGATAAATTCTGCAACGCCTTTAGTAGAGAGCTAACGTTCACGACACGTAAATAAGTGGAAACATCTGAACGTGGGATACCAGACATCTTGAAACGCCATCGTAGAAAAATAAACGCCTATAAAAGCAACTGGTTACAGTTAATCCGTACTAATATCATAAATGCGAAAGTAGCTCTGTATCTTACACTGTCGCGTCCAAACCACTGAACCGGTTTAGTTAAAATTTGGTATAATGATAGCTTGAACGCTGACAAACAACATAGGCTACTTTGGAAAGTGTGCCGTACAACATATTTACTGAGCTGAAGACTATACCTCGATACATGGAACAATAATTACTGTTTGAAAAAACTACATACTCTTTGACTTTTGAACTTTAGCATATTTATGAAAATGCTTTTATTGATCTGTTCTACATGATTTTATTCAACGTAACGAGCACAATGCCTATACAATCCTTTTCCTGTTTAATCCATATTTCCGCCGGCCGCGGTGGCCGTGCAGTTCTGGCGCTGCAGTCCGGAACCGCGGGACTGCTACGGTCGCAGGTTCGAATCCAGCCTCGGGCATGGGTGTGTGTGATGTCCTTAGGTTAGTTAGGTTTAAGTAGTTCTAAGTTCTAGGGGACTTATGACCTAAGATGTTGAGTCCCATAGTGCTCAGAGCCATTTGAACCATTTTTTGAATCCATATTTCCATACCAATATCAATCACAAACCCGTCCATCTTAGCCTCTGAGCGTCATGAGTCTCCAGTAACTTTAAAGTCGCACTATCATTTGCGCTAACAGACTTTGTCATGTAGTTAGTGTTACAGGTCCCGATCACGAGTTCCTGGGTTCGATTACCGAATGAGTTGGTTTTTATTCGCTGGCGACCGGATGTGTGTGTTGACCTAATCATCATGTTATGATCATCGACGCGCAAGTCGCAAGACTGACGTCAAATAAGAAAACTAGCACCAAGCTTCCGAACACACTGACGAGGGCCTCCCGGCCAACAAAAGTGTGGGCACATTTCATTTCATTTTAGTCGTAAGTGTGTGCAGCCGAGGGTAATAACAGGAATATACTGCTTATGAAATCTTCGACACGTTTAATCCATAGGAAACCATATTTCCATGCCAATAAATGAGAAAGTAGCTCTGTCCGTTACGTTTCCACGACTAAACCACGGAACCGATATCCATGAAATTTGGTATGAGATAGCCTGAACGCTGAGGATTAGGATAGTTTACTTCACACTGTGTGTAGTATAAGATACTTATTGAGTTGAAGAATATTATTCAAATTAAGAAAAATATTTACTCTTTGAGAACGTAATTCACTCTTTCAGTTTTGAACTTCGTCGTAAAAGGTCTATTCAGAAAGTAAGATCCGATGGGGCGCGAAACTGAAACCACAGTGAAAATCCCATACAGCTGTGCAGAGATGTGTTGGACAATGTCTGTAGCATACTCATCGATCGCGTCATGTTCCTCTTTTCAGTTCAAATGGTTCAAATGTCTCTGAGCACTATGGGACTCAACTGCTGTGGTCGTAAGTCCCCTAGAACTGAGAACTACTTAAAGCTAACTAACCTAAGGACATCACACACATCCATGCCCGAGGCAGGATTCGAACCTGCGACCGTAGCGGTTCTCTTTTCAGTTTTGAGTCCACAGTGAGCATGTAAAGATTGCTAGAAAACAGTGCCTCCCGGCAGGTATGAGTGCCTCGTGAAAGACTTCGCCTGAAGTCACACAGCCCACATAACGTAACTGTCATGTGTTTCCTTCCTTATGACAATTCTCGGCCGCACTCTGCAGGGCCAATGAAGACGCTCCTGCAGTGTTTCCATCGGAACTTGGCTCCCTCTAAGATTCATCCCTGCTCACATGAACCATTGGCTATGAGTAAAACATTTTGGCACAGACAAGGGGCTGCAGACCAGCGTAGAGAATTGGTGGAAAGAACAGGCGGCTGTCTACTGTGACTCAGGTATTGAAAAGTTGGTACAACGCTACGACAAATGACTAAGTCGGAGTGGCGACTATACTGAGAAGTAGCTGGAGTCTGTAGCTAACTGTTACAAGCAAAACATTTTTGATTTTCACAATGGTTTCCGTTTCGTGATTGATCGGACCTTGCTTTCCGAAGAGACCTCGTCTTTGTAAAAATGCTTTTATTGGTTGATGTGTTCTACGTAATGTGATTCAACGTAATGAGTACAATGCTTGTTCAATTCTCAACGTGTGTAATCCATACTTCCACACTACTATCAATATTTTAAATGCAAAAATAACTGTCTCTCACGTTTTCACGAATACCACTGAAACGATTCCGATGAAATTAGTGTGGAGATAGCTTGAACCCTAAGAAAGTTCATAGGCAATTTAAGGAACTTGTATCCTTTTAAGTTTTATTAACATTTTTAGATATGGTATACATGAGTGGAATTCAGACGGCACTGGGACGATCGTCGGCAACGTGTCTGTGGATTATTCCGTGACAATGCAAATCCGATGTTATTGTGCATCCAGTTTGTGATATTGAGTTTGCTACACCATCTGGAATAACTAGAGACTTCTTGTAGAGATATAATAACAGAAGCAGGCGGTAAGTCCGACAACCATATTTAAAACTATTTGGCAGTTAATGATATTGAGTTGCTACACCATCTGGGATAATAGAGAGTTTTTGTAGAACTTCAGTTATAAAAGCGGACGGTAAGTCGGTCAACCATGTTTAAAACTATTACGGAATTTATGATATTGAGTTACTACACCATCTGGGATAACTAGAGAGTTTTTGTAGAGATACAATAATAGAAATAAACGGTAAGCCCGACAACCGTGTTTAAAATTATTACGCAGTTTATGATATTGAATTGCTACACCATCTGGGATAACTAGAGAGTTTTTGTAGAGATACAATAATAAAAGCGGACGGTTAGTCCGAGAACCATATTTAAAACTATTACACAGTTCGTGATATTGAGTTGCTACACCATCTGGGATAACTAGAGCGCTTTTGTAGAGATACAATAATAAAAGCGGACGGTAAGCCCGTCAACCAAATTTTGAACTGTTACAATAATCTTCGCAAGTATGATTTAGCGGATACAACGTTCTAGAGAGCTCGAGCTGTGAAAGTTATTCGATTCCAATTAACGTCGGAGCAATCTCATGTCCACCGGAACTTGGCTGCAGAACGCCAGGCGGCCATAAGAGGTACAGATATAGTAGGACAGTCAAAAGCACGTACCATACACTGGGCGTCACGCGTCTCTTATAGGTGCCGAGGCGCTTTAGGTCCCACACCGACAACGTCATTTAAAGGCTGTAAAACAAACAGAGGAACATATCTTTACACGTGGAACATGGGAAGCTTTTGGTGAGGCTGAATTTGATTGTGATCTGTTAAGTGACTATGTCAATCATAAATCAATCGTGTTATAGGGGTTCTAACATTTTGCGTGGTGTCTGGTGTTCTATATCGTGTCTCCCTACCACTTTCGCGCAACGACGCTCTGAGCGTGTTTTTTAGGAAATTGACTAGTTTGAACCTGGGACCTGTTGCTGGTAAGGGGACGTCAGACCACACATGACATGTAGAGTTCAGAAGAGTTCAGTGAGACTAGCGATAATATAACCAAATACTTAATGATTTCAGCGTCAGCTCCACTGCACTCCCTGTAAAAGAATCTTAAGACTAACTGAATTTAGTGGAAGGGGTTGAAGGCTTTCCTATTTTTTGTTAGCTGGTAAAATAACGTCGAAAAAGCAGTTAAGTTTACCACTGGAAATTTTATTCTACTCACAAAACATTGTTTATAAATTGCACTATTGATAAAAGTAAATGTTTTAATACAGGATGATAAAAACCAACTGCGTTCAACAAAAATGTGAACGAATATTCCCTGAGTGGGTTTCCAAGCTCTACAATGGATCGAAGGATGACCTATGCAATATCACATCTATAATCTAGGTTTAAATTAAGTTTCACAAGAGAGAAAACTATCAAAATGGTCTACAGTGACCCTCAATTATCTTTAATTACTTATCTAACTTGTCGTAAATTACAGTGGCTGATGTGGCTTCTCAATAATTATATAACAGAGAAATCATCGCGTTTCAGATTTTAACTTACGTAGCAAATGTGAATACCATGAGATTTAATTGACGATCGACACTAGTATTACGCAAAACGGGGATGTAACAGATGGGACTTCTGTAGTTCTGAGTGCAGCCTTATGCGCACAAAAATGCGGCTTCGCGTGCGTTCATTACCTTGTCGGCGTTTAGGCAGCGTCAGGGTGGCGCAGCTCCTCACATCTCGCCGTCTCGGAAGCAACTCTCTCTTAACTTCTCCTTACTACAGTTTACCGAAGTTGGTTTAAAAAAACTATCTGGCTGTGTTTTCATCTGACAAATCAGGGTCTCAATGTTAACCTTAAGCTCCGCCTACAAACATTCTGTCTATCCAATGAGAAACGTTATACTTTTCGTGGTGGGGCAATATTTTTAGAGTTTGCAACGTAACAGAGACGCGAAAAGTCTCACGCTAAAACTTGCAGCTGGTGTGGTCCTTTTAGTGTTATCGTAAGATCTATACTGTTCTTCTGGAGGGCTCTATCTTATAACATGGGCTGGGGGGTGGTCCTGACGTAACAGAGACGCGAAAAGTCTCACGCTAAAACTTGCGGCTGGGGTAGCCCTTTTTGTGTTATCGTAAGATCTATACTGTTCTTCTGGAGGGCTCTAGCTTTTAACATGGGCTGGGGGGTGGTCCTAGCGGTTAGCTGGCAACGTGGGTGTCCGTCCCTTATCGTAGGGCCTTCCAGCTTAACACGGTTCTGCTCTCGGCTTCTGTTCTCGTTTCTCCCGTCGGAGCTGCTTCTGTCTCACGGTGGGAAGGTATGACATGCATTTAGGCATTCTTGTGTTAGTCTGTGGTATTCCATTTGCTCACTCGTTACTCGTATTACGATTTATTCGGAGCTATGTGACATGCTACTGGATTTGCTTATCATGTCAGGGTTTTCATGGAAGGTGTGGGAATTGCCTGACACCTTACAGGGTGGATGCTTGGAAATGGAAGGAAGATACGGCTGGTATCTGTTGTTCTCGTGGAAAACTCTCACAGCCAGTACTGGCGAGTTGTTGTTGTTGTGGTCTTCAGTCCTGAGACTGGTTTGATGCAGCTCTCCATGCTACCCTATCCTGCGCAAGCTTCTTCATCTCCCAGTACTTACTGCAACCCACATCCTTCTGAATCTGCTTAGTGTATTTATCTCTTCGTCTCCCTCTACGATTTTTACCCTCCACGCTGCCCTCCAATGCTAAATTTGTGATCCCTTGATGCCTCAGAACATGTCCTACTAACCGGTCCATTCTTTTTGTCAAGTTGTGCCACATACTCTTCTTCTCCCCAATTCTATTCAATACTTCATCTTTAGTTATGTGATCTACCCATCTAATCTTCAGCATTCTTCTGTAGCAGCACATTTCGAAAGCTTCTATTCTCTTCTTGTCCAAACTATTTATCGCCCACGTTTCACTTCCATACATGGCTACACTCCATACAAATACTTTCAGAAACGACTTCCTGACACTTAAATCTATACTCGGTGTTAACAAATTTCTCTTCTTCAGAAACGCTTTCCTTGCCATTGCCAGTCTACATTTTATATCCTCTCTACTTCGACCATCATCAGTTATTTTACTCCCTAAATAGCAAAACTCCTTTACTACTTTAAGTGTCTCATTTCCTAATCTAATTCCCTCGGCATCAACCGACTTAATTCGACTACATTCCATTATCCTCGTTTTGCTTTTGTTGATGTTCATCTTATATCCTCCTTTCAAGACACAGTCCATTCCGTTCAACTGCTCTTCCAAGTCCTTTGCTTTCTCTGATAGAATTACAATGTCATCGGCGAACCTCAAACTTTTTATTTCTTCTCCATGGATTTTAATACCTACTCCGAATTTTTCTTTTGTTTCCTTTACTGCTTGCTCAATACACAGATTGAATAAGATTGGGGAGAGGCTACAACCCTGTCTCACTCCTTGCCCAACCACTGCTTCTCTTTATGTCCCTCCACTCTTATAACTGCCATCAGGTTTCTGTACAAACTGTAAATAGCCTTTCGCTCCCTGTATTTTACCCCTGCCACCTTTAGAATTTGAAAGAGAGCATTCCAGTCAACATTGTCAAAAGCTTTCTCTCAACACCTACTTTCTTTGGGATTGTAATTATTATATTCTTCTTGAAGTCGGAGGTTATTTCGCCTGTCTCATACATCTTGGTCACCAGATGGTAGAGTTTTGTCAGGACTGGCTCTCCCAAGGCCATCAGTAGTTCTAATGGAATGTTGTCTACTCCCGGGGCCTTGTTTCGACTCAGGTCTTTCAGTGCTCTGTCAGACTCTTCACGCAGTATCGTATCTCCCATTTCAACTTCATCTATATCCTCTTCCTCTACTGGTGAGAGGGACCCAAAAAGCTCTGCTTCTGTACAAATGTAATGAATCGAAGCATCTTTCAAATAAAAACAGAATATATAAAGCATGCTTTCAGACTTGACATACAGCAAAATAAGAGAATCACATTCATTATATAGCTACATACTGGCAGTGCATACATTTTTTGACACATACATGTCTATACCAATGTATACAAAGTCATTTACTTACCCAGCATCACCTCATCAGAAAAAAACTACTGATATGTGAGCGCAGCTGCGGGTATCAGCTAGTTCATTTTAAATTATCTTCAGTTTCAACAGTTGCAGTGTTCTAACACGTCACAACGAGCAATAATTATTTATTATTGTTAGTAAGAGAAAGGATAGAAAAACAAAATACGAAAGTGAGACAGGAAATTTCACTCGACAGGTGATTAGACGTAACTTTTCTGATTTTTGGCTGTAGGCAGCTTATTCGAGAGTTTGAAACTTGGTTTGTTAATAGCCACAACGCTATTGGCAAGAAATTTTCATATACACTGAAGAGCCAAAGAAACTGGTATACCAGCCTAAAAACGTACAGGGCCTCCGCGAGCACACAGAAATACCGGAACACGACGTGGAATGGACTCGACTAATGTCTGAAGTAGTACTGGAGGGAACTGACATCTTGAATCCTGCAGGGCTGTCCAGAAATCCGCAAGAGTATGACGGAGTAGAGATCTCTTCTGAACACGTTGCACGGCGGATATGCCCTGTAATGTTCCTTTAGTCACTATTAGGCACGTTTGGGGTTTCGCATTGTTCTGCTGGAACTGCCCAAGTCCGTCGGAAGGCACAATGGATATTAATGTATGCAGGTGACCAGACAGGATGCTTAAGTAGGGGTCACGTGTTAGAGACGTATCTAGACGTATCAGTGGTCCCATATCTCTCCCACTGCATACGCTCCACACCATTACAGAGCCTCCACCAGCCTTAACAGTCCCCTGCTGACATGCGGGGTCGATGGATTCATGGCATTGTCTCCATACGACTACACGTCCATCCGCTCGATACAATTTCAAACGAGTCTCGTCCAACCAAGCAACATGTTTCCAGTCATCAACAGGCCAGTGTCGGTATTGACGGGCCCAGGTCAGGCGTAAAGCTTTGTGTCGTGCAGTCATCAATGGTACTTGAGTGGGTCTTCGCCTCCGAAAGCCCATGTCGATGATGTTTCGTTGAATGGTCCGCACGCTGTCACTCTTTGGTGGCCCAGCCTTGAAATCTGCAAAAATTATACGGAACGGTTGCACTTGTGTCACGCTGAACCATTTTCTTCAGTCGTCGTTGGTCCCGTTCTTGCAGCATCTTTTTCAGGCCGCAGCGATGTCGGAGATTTGATATTGTAGTGGATTCCTGATATTTACGGTACAGTCGCGCAATGATCGAACGAGAAAATCCCCACTTTCTCGCTACCTCGGAGATGCTGTGTCCCATCGCTCATGCACCGACTTTAACACCACGTTGAAACTCACTTAAATCTTGATGATGATGATGATGAGGATGAGGATATTTGGTTTGTGGGGCGCTCAACGGCACGGTTATTTGTGCCCGTACAAATTCCCAATCTTTGCTGAGTCCAATCTCGCCAGTTTCATGAATGATGATGAAATGATGAGGACAACACAAACACCGAGTCATCTGGAGGCAATTGAAAATCCCTGACCCGCCGGGAATCGAAACCGGGACCCCGTGCTCGGGAACAGAGAACGCGACGGTGAGACCTCGAGCTGCGGACATAAATCTTGATGACCTCCCACTGAGGCAGCAATGACCGATCTAACAACTGCGCCAGACACTTGTTGTCTTACATACGTGTTGCCTACCACCTCGCTGTATTGTGCCTGTTTACATATCTCTGTATTTGAATATGCATGCCTGTACCAGTTTCTTTGGAGCTGCAGTGTATTTGTCCCAAAAAAATTATGAAGACTGGTCGCTTAGGCTTGGTTGTTCATGTACACTAAATGAGAACAGTGCGAGCTCTTCGCTCTCGCTTTTGGGAATTTATTCCCCGTGTCGGATTAAAAACAATAGTGCACTGGGTAGCCCAAGAGCCGCCGGCTCTTCACACCTATACAAATACCGTTTTGTTTTGTGCTGTCCTTCTTTGTCTTTAATGAAGTCGTCGTTGAACCTTTAGTCCAGATGAAATCGTCACTTTCCAATTTATCCGAATTTATGTTAACTGGACGAGATAAAGTAATTCCTCTAAAATTTCAATGACGCCGTAGACAGTTTTGGCCTACAGAACATTCCCAGCAGCTGTTTGTGTACTGTTCGGCGTACTACACGAAAAATGCAGTCTCGTGAGAACAGACGTTGCAAGTATAAAGGTGAACTGGCGGAACGGTGCCAGCAGGTCGTAAAGTGCCCTCTCCTCAAGCTGCAGGCGGCCGCATTTTCTCTGGCGTCATTTGTCCCGAAATTAGCTACGCGCACTACGGCCAGTGCACTAACAAACTCTTACGCCCCACTCGCGGGTTGGGAGGAAGGAAGGGCATGCGCGCAGGAAAAGAGATCGAGTGCTCGCATTCCCACGGCAGTGGGGCCGCGCGATGACACGGCACCGGGCAGCGGTCAACCAATTAGGCCCAGCTGTCTGCCAAGAAGAGGGATGAAGGCAGCGGGTGGGGAAGGGGGGGGGGAGGACGGGGAGACCCTGCTCCCCTGGCACCATAATGAGGCCGTGAACCTGGCGTGCGCGACCACGACCGGGTAGCACCTGTTTTGAGTTATATACTCGTTGGCCTCTTTCGCTTTTCACGCCTCGGGTGATGGTTCAAATGGCTCTGAGCACTATGGGACTTAACTTCTGAGGTCATCAGTCCCCCAGAACTTAGAACTACTTAAACCTAACTAACCTAAGGACATCACACACGTTCATGCCCGAAGCAGGATTGGAACCTGCGACCGTAGCGGTCGCGCGGTTCCAGACTGTAGCGCCTCGGGTGATTTCTTAGACAGGGCAAGACGTGTATATCGGTCATTAAAGGGATGGAAGGGAGTGCACTGTATCAAATTAGAGTACTATTTATTTTGCTTAATTATTTTGTTTAAAAATGTGTGATTATTGCTTTTGGCAATATCTAGCAAATTATTGTCAGTTCTAAATAGCTTCACATCATCTTTGGGTCGATACTTATGATAGTAAAATAATTGGTTTTTTGTCACATTCAGATATGCTGTGTTTCTTTCGTCCCACCATGTTATATTTGTCATAGACAAAGTCTCTCTCTATGTAAAATCATCTTCTGTCTTCGTTGCCATTTTTGTATAGTGGATATTTCGCGAAAACGTTCGGAGATATGTATTGTATCATATAATATTATTTAGTAGCGCAGTTTCCCCATAAAGCTAGCTTATCCATCCTGAAACTAAGATTTTGCAGCTGTAAATTATCAACTATGTTAAGAAAATGGTCAAATTCAACACTGCTTTTTAAATTCATATTGTTTAGTGTAAATAACCAGTTTTCGACACTAAAATCAAACCATTTGATTAGGCAGCCTGAAGCTCCGTCAACAAATAAAAAAATTGCCTCTTACATAAATTTTCGAATTTTATTGCACTCAATCCACTTCAAACAGAACAAGCTGAAACTCACAACACAAGGCTTTGCCACGCTGCAACACTGGCACCTCCGTTCGATCGCAGAGCTGGGCAGCAGTCATTTTGTAAGGACACGAAATGTTCCACTGGCGGCGATATGCAACGAGGAGTACTTTGGAGGCTGTCGGCTAACTTTCCGTGAAATAAATATTCAACAGAGACAAGTCTACTTACTACAGACAGTCTTGGAGGCTCATACGTAGGACTTAATATTTGCAAATAATACGAAATTAACGGGTTCTCATTCGTTCTCAAAGGAAACTTTGACAAGAAACTTCGACATTGACAATATTGACAGGCTTTTGGTTAGGTTCCGTTCAAAAAACGAGTTCATAGTTCAGTTATCCAGCCGATCTGTTATACGCAAGATTACGATCAACTTTTGTGATCTGCTAATGGTTCACTTAAAATTAATCCTACGGAGAATCAACCTGTATGAAAGAAAGTATTTTCACGTACTTTACGGCCCACCTGAGCCCGAAATCACATACAGTACATTATTGTAGTGTGCAGGCGGCAAATGCAGTCACAGACAAACACACGCCGTTTCACCGTAGTACGGAGAGTGGTCACGTTTCCTACGTTCCTGTGCACGCATTTAGAAACTTACTTTTCATTTTAATTTTTTAGGCATTGCTTACTAACGTATGCTAATTCCAATCAGTGACTATAACCAATAATTTCAGATAATATAGTTTACACATTTGATAGTGATCTATTATAAATTATCTATTAACAAAACAGTCAAGATCGCAATAATTATTTATTTTAAAATGATGACGGGATCCGGCTTTTATGCTGGCGATCTTCATATCTAATGTACTGGGAACATACAAAAGTGTCAAATTAAATAGGGAAGTCAGTAAATAACACAGTGAGCGAAAAAATAAAGCTCAACATGAGTTAAAATAACGTACATGGTCATTATAATTTCTATGATACATTGTTTTCTACTTACTAATTTTGTAATATTAACGCGATTACAATTTAAAATCTAAAGAAAAGGATTTTAAAATAGACTCTCGTGCTTCAGAAAGGCACAATTTTCATTGCTTTCAAATATACAATTATTCATTATGATGTTACATTTTTGGGCAGTGTTTTACTTGATATTTATTTTTAGTCTTATAATGTCGTCACTAGAATTAATGACCTTTTGGCTTCTTTTATGAACATTCAACAAACGGCCAACACTCTGTCGCCAATACAATCTGCGGTGTCTCACTAATTCATCCATGCCGGTGCATATCGATAACCACACGTCATCGTCATTGCAACATACGGCGTCCTCCTGGACTACTACCAGCCATCTTGATAACATCTCTACGGAAACAGCGTCCCTGAAATTAGCAACCAATGACACCAGCGATCGATTATTATACAGCCTAAAACATTGGGTCTTTTAATTTGAAATGTCTTTAGCTTCCACGATTATTATCAACGAACTGATGCAGTTATCTGTTAGCTACTTTTAGTATAATGTTATACAAATACTTTTATATTCTTGTCTTGGTAAGTATTTGCCCATTATCTGAGGCTAGCGTCATGCAGAACAAGCGCACGTCTCCCACTCTTTTTAATCCATGGTGAATTAGCCATTAGCAACAGTAAAAAACTGTCATTTGACGCAACTGTTCGGTGCACCACCTGCTGCAGTCATGCGGGTAAATGCTATATTATTTTAACTCTTGTTGATCTTCCTTTTTTTGCAAACTGTGTTATTTTCAGACTTCCCTTTTCAATTTCGTACTCCGTATACCTGTGCAGTTCATTAGATATGAAGATGGCCAGCATAACACCGAAAATGGTCATCAGTTTAAATAAATGTTTATTAAGATTTTGACTGCTTTATTACTTGATAATTCGAACGAAATTCTTGTCATACTATCGATTTCTACCCATAGCGACATAGCTCCAGATCCAAATAAAACAGTAGCCTCATATTATCTAAGTATGAATCAACAAAAGTATCACCACCGAGTTACCTTCCATTAGGAATATCGGTGCACTAAACGACTGTGATCTGACTTTGAAATGATAGAGCACAGCAATGACGCATCCTTTTCTTTCAGGTTTTATTATGAAAATCTTGATTTCGGCTCGCGACTAGCCATTATCAATGCACTATTTCGTGGTATCAAAGCAGGTCCAATGACGTCAGTCCCCTGTTGTTCGGACCTCCGTCACAGTTTCAAGCTGTTACAAACTTGGAATTGTAACAGAAGCCCGGACAACATGTGACTGACGTACTTGGACATGTAGTGGTACCATGAAATAGTGGATTGGTAATGGATAGGCAATAGCCGAAATCTAGACTACCGTAATAGGACCTGCAGGAAAAGGACGACTGACTGCTGTGCTCTGTCATCTGAAAGAAGTATCTCCGTCAAAAGACGTACACAAAGCCAGCCTCTTCGATGATGCCTAGCCAACTCTAGGTCTCATGACGATGCAACATTGGCTTAATCATACTAGAACAACATAAGACTTTTGTTTTATTGAGACATGAAGATGATCATTATGAACCGAAATCGATAGTCTGACGACAATTTATTCTTGGTAACTGACTGAAATTAAAGAAACAAATTCTGAACATCTTGGACTGTCTTTACTCGTGACTATGTCTCAGATTGTAATAATGGAGTTTTGATACTATGAAGTGTGGCCAACACTGCTGGCTTCTTTATGCGACGACCATACCAGCTCTGCAAACATAAGTCAAGACAGGGCTGGCATCGTCAGTTGTCGGACGGTAACAAGCAGCCTTTGGGAAGTCAAAGATGACCACCAGCCAGTCTTTAGACAACTTTGGTGTATGTCTGGAATGGCTAAACCATTATAAGAAAAAAGTAAATATCTTCCACGTAGAAATTACTTTTTGACTCTGGACGCAACGGAACACCACCTGATCAAAGATATCTGGATACCTACCAGTGGACATAAATGTGGAGTGTGACCACCCTTTGTCTTTATGACGGCCTTTAACTCTGTTGCGGATACTTCAGTGAGCTGACGAATGGCAGCATATTGTTCATCAAGAGCCAAAACTGGAGAATACTGTGATATTACTCACAGTCATTGTGCTGGTGGCCTGTCTGTAGAGCTTCTAAACTTACTAGTGATTCCTCTCGCTCATTTCAGCGCGCTACGATTCATGTCCTGACGGATATGAAGCTTACCTGGTCTCGATTTTGTTACTTAGTATTTCAACTTCAGTCACGTCAACAACAACCGACTTTGGCAGCATTAGAAGAACTGAGATGTCCCTGCAGGATCTGTTAGCCAGGTGACATCCGGTGACTAGTCCATGTTCGATGACACTGAGCTCTCCTGGCGGACCTATTCCGATGTTACTGCCTCACTATTGAAAACAAATACTCTACACTTCCTAATGTACTGCTGGATGCGCGTCTAGTGACATCTAGTGGTTCAAAAATGTTTCAAATTGCTCTGAGCACTACGGTACTTAACATCTGAGGTCATCAGTCCCCTAGAACTTAGAACTATTTAAACCTAACTAACCTAAGGACATCACACACATCCATGCCCGAGGCAGGATTCGAACCTGCGACCGTAGCGGTCGCGTGATCCCAGACTGTGGCGCCTAGAACCGCTCGGCCACTCCGGCCGGTATCTAGTGGTCAATACCGCATTACACAGGGGTGTCCGGATATTTTTGATCACATTGTTTATGTTCAAGTTGTTGTCATTTTTGTTACAATTACCTGTGGTATCATGGACGAGTCCACCCGTAATCATTTTGACTTTGTAAATGATGAAAGGGATTAACGTGCAGTCTTTTTATAAGTCAGGAGAGACCTCTGTCGGATGATTTTGTAACATTGTTCAATAAATAATATTGAGATGCTAAAATAGAATTTTATTTAATTTGTAAAATTAAGCCGTCAACATTGATTAAAAATAATTCTGAACTGAAACATTCACCATATGTTTGTAAATTCTGGCAAATGTTCTTCCGTCAGTCAGACAGTGCCGTTGGATTACGAGTATAACACTGAGAGTTGGTGTAAAGTGAGGGACAGTTCCGTTTCATCACACAACGAGAACAAACGTGTGCAGTTTTACTAGGCCAAATTTTACGATGCATGTTCTGGAAACGATGTCTGTGGCGATACAAAACTGTATCCAAGTCATTTAAATGTGCGACTGTTTGCTCAGAACTAAGGGACTGGAGACACCAACTGCAGCTTCCTCACAATTTCATCACTGGTAACACATACTATTATTCCTGCAACTTCACAGCGGGTCCAACAAGATTCTGAACCACTGTATTAGAATCAAAGTTTCTGCATAACACGTATCAAGCGAATTAACTAAAACCATTACCTCTGTCGTGTTTAATTAAGTAATCACTAAAATTTACAAATGTCTATCAGCGTTGTTCTTGCTTAGAAAGCACTTCTTATTTAAATATGGTTTCATCCTGCATTGCATTGACCAACTTTTTAAAATTATTTTGCGTAAAACCTTAGATCGCCATTTACACAATTGTTGCTGAACTCATACCATATGATTGCAGTGATTACTAAAACTACGTGTTACGATCTATGTTCGTATGCCCAAATACAATAAGAGTGTGATATGCTTGTGAGGGATTGCGTTTCCTTTCTTTCTAGTCTCTGCTTTCGAGGTGATGTTAGTCTGCTGCGCTGGGTGATCTCAGTGAACTATTGTTTGTGTTTTACTGTACGTCATTTATTAGCGAGCTGTTTTCTCCTTTAAAAAATCGTTTATATTTTTCAGGGGAATTCCTTAATGTATACACGCCACTTCTCCTTAACAGCCAGTCAATCTCAGCCATAAACAGTCCAATTGCCGTTAAAATTGAGTCACACGTCTACTTATAAGTGAGAACTTAAAAGTGTGTCTCTCTAGTGCAGAATGTATTTGGTAGACGTGTTCGTATCGGTAACTTCTCTTTGTATAGTAAACACAGTGGGTTTCGCGTTGCTATGGGGGTTGGAACTTAAATATTGGCAACTGTTTACTCACAACCGATACAAAAGAGTTACATGTTTGCCCTTTACTGTCCTTCGAAGTAGTCACCAGCATTGTGTAGAACTCGTTGCCAGCGATGTGGAAAGCGTAGTATACCGTTAGCAGAGCCTGTTCTGTTGATTGTGCGAATGGAGCGGTCTAAAGTCATCGTGATTCTCGTGTACGGCTGTGATGGTGTTATCCTAACGTATTACGTTCCTCCACGGCAGACCGTCAGTGCATAGTATTACTGTTCGTTTTTGGAGCATCACTTGCGACCAGCTTAGCGAAAGAAGCGGCGACACTTTCTGCTCAACCAACCCATCACTCTGCACGACAATGCGCGGGCGCATACAGCACAAGCGGTTGCTGCTCTCGTAGGTTCGAATCCTGCCTCGGGCATAGATGTGTGTGATGTCCTTAGGTTAGTTAGGTTTAAGTAGGTCTAAGTTCTAGGGGATTGATGACCTCAGAAGTTAAGTCCCATAGTGCTCAGAGGCATTTGAACCATTTGTTGCTGCTCTGTTCTGTCGATGGGACTGGGAAGTACTGTACCATCCACCATACTCCGCGAACTTAAGTCCTTGTGACTTTGATTTGATTCCGAAGATGAAGGAACCACTTCGTCGCATTCGCTTCAGAACTGTTCCAGAAATTCGACAGGCAGTAGACCGCTCCATTCGCACCATTAACAGAAAAGGCTCTACTAACGGTATACTACGCTTTCCACATCTCTGGCACCGTGTTCTACACAGCGCTGGTGACTGCTTTGAATGACAGTGACAGGTGCAAACATGTAATTCTTTTGTATCCGTCGTGAATAAATAGTTGCCACTATTTAAGTTGCAACCCTCGTATTAAGGATTAGCCATTGCGAGCTGAAGTCACATGTTTTATTAAAAGAAGATGACATTTTCCACTTTCGCTCTGATAATAGTTTAAGCCTTCTAGGTTCTTCTAGGGTGAGTTTGTGATTCTGCACAAAGTGGAATATATTAGTCTACCTCCGCGAATAAAAAAAATGAAATGATCGTGTGGTATTGATCGCCGTGAGGCTCCATCCGGGGAAATACGACCGGCGGGTGCAGGTCTTATATCAGATGACGCCACACTGGGCGACCTGCCCGCCAGTGATGATGAAATGATGAGGACAGCACAACACCCAGTCCACGAGCGGAAAAAACCGACCAGGAATCGAACGCGGACCCGGTGCATGGTAGGCAAACACGTTACCACTAAGCTAAGAAGGCGGGATATTCGCGAATAGAAACGCCTAATGATACGAAGGTAAACTTACTATAAATACGTCTACCCGCAGTAGAAAACTACGCCGTATTCACTGAAATGGCACCTTCTTTCAATATGGGTCTTCTGTTCGTGTTCGTTCACATATACTGTCCTGTTGATTTAACAGACTGACAGTTTGACATTTACAAAGGTATTACCTTGATCAAAGATTAAAGACAAACCCGGAACAAATGGAATAACAATTTCAAATTACATTACTGTTTATTTATGATTGTATTTGGGGAGAGTTAAAAAATAGTCAGAAATAAATAGTATGCTAAACTAAATACAAAATAAAAAATATTAAATATAAAAAAATATGAGGAGGTAAGATCACATGTTATTGTATAGATAATTTTCATTGGTCATTAGCAGAATGTAACTGAAGTTATCGAGAAATTTTTTGTTGTGTCGTCGTGTTTACCCATTTTGAAACGTATCTGGCTGACTTTTCGAAAGACTGAAAACTTCGATTTCTTCTAAGACATTCATTTGCTTACCTTTCTAAATGTAATGTAAAAATTGGAGCTTTTCGATGTTTTTGGATGTACGTTTGTTGTTTATGAGATGTACTGAAGGGCACTTGTATTATTATTGTTAGATTTTATGTGTCCATTAATACATATCCGACAAATTCTACCAGTTTACCTAATGTATACTGTGTCACAATCGTCACATCTAGTTTTGCATATCCCTGACTTATTAAGGGGGTTTGTTGTGTTGATGACATATCTTATAATATTACTAACTTGTCTGCGGCACGGAACCCTATTTTGATATTCGTATTTTTAGAAGTATTGATTATTTTTTGTTTAATTTATTAGAAGTGATTGCATAATGTAGCAGAACTAAAAATTTAATTTTATGTTTGGCTTTCTCTCTTTCTAGAGTAATATCATTTGCGTCTGATTATTGCTTAACTTTCAATGTCTGCCTGTACATTTATTTATGGTGATTATTCGTGGTTTAAAATTACTTACTTTGGTTAAATTTCGTAGTATTGCCAATTCTTTGTTGAGCTCATCTTCAACAAATTGAAAAATTATTTATCTTCGTATTACTGAGTGAAAATACGCGTTTTCATGGATTTTTGGGTGACATGATTAGTTATTGATTAAAGTCTTTAATGGCTGGTTTTCGAAAAACTCCAAATTTATTAACTGAATTTTATTTCTTTATTGTGATATCTTAAAAGGTGATAGATTATTTATTTCAATTTCACTGGTTAATTTGATTTTATCATGTATACTATGTAGCTGTGAATGCATGTTGGCTATGCCTTCTTCTTTACCATCTAATACGATTGTAGTGTCATCAGTGTAAAATTCGTAATAAATGGCTTTGTCGGTATATTCAATGAATAGGTCTGCCTAGATTCCTGTCACGCAGTTACCCAAGGCTAAACTGTCTAGTTGAGGGTGTATATCATCTTGTAAACAAAAATTGTTATGTTCTATATTTTGCATGCTAGCTGTACATAAACATCCAGAGCCGTTTAGTTAAACATTAACAAAGTGAATGATTCAGATTTCATCTCCGTTCTGTAACTTTGTATCACTCATCAGCAACAATATATCTCAGATATATGAGTACTGTTATGAACGATAAACATTGCAGATTACTCTTCAGAGTCAGAATAATTTTCTGCCACATGAGCCATTTGTATTTTTCACACTTGATTCATCATCGCACGCATGCTATTTACATGTAGACAAAGAATATTATGTTCTTAAAAGAAGAGAAAAAGAAAGAAAAAAACACCTATATCTTGTACATGTAAGCCAGACATACGCAAGCAGTTCGGCTCTCTTCGCTGTACTTGTGCAAAACCATCATAAAGACAAAGAGTGGTCTGTGTAACTACTTCCGGTACATAAAATGACTGTGCTGAGCTCCAGACTACGTCTCCCCTGCTTTGCTGTTTTAGAAGAGAGCACAGAAAGAAAATCATAAAAAATAGAGGAAAGCGAAGATAAAATATAACAGCAGGAAAGGTAATGATTAGTTTATGCTGGAGAATAAACCATTTTGTTTCCTAAATTGGATGTTGTGTTTATATTTCTGACAAAGCAATCAACGGTGTATTGTATCTTGGCCCAGACTGTATTAGCTTATGAGCATCTTAGAATTACTTAAAGACAGATATACGACAGTAGTACTGCTAACCTGTAACATCCGTAATTTACCAAGTTTCCGCCGACGTGTACCACCGGTGGCTCAACCTAGATCGTCCCAATGGGTCGCGTGTGCCATCGGTGGCTCACTCTCTCCTCTACCAACTATGTTTCCAGCAATACACTATCGTATGGTGTATTGCCTATCAGTAAGGTGCAACTAAAATCTGATTACAATATTGTACGATCCTTAAACGAGAGAGCTTTCTGAACAAACGAGATACTGCATAATTTGTGATGAATTTAGTGTGCATTTATTTCATGTTATCTCCCGTTGTTTTAAAACTAACTATCTATGGGATGGTGAGTATATGGGATATAAAACTATTGAGCAACTCAAACCTTGTGGCAATGAAATTTACATTAAAAAACGAGCATGGGGGCTCGCTTGCGTAAACTGAAGTAGTCATTAGGATCCCAGAAGCTTAGTGATGGTAGGAGCCTGTAAATGGCTGTAGCGAGTTGGTGTGTTACCTCTGATGGCACCGCTCGCTGTCTTTAGGCAACGTTTCTTGGCGGAATTCGCAAGTGTTTTCTTTCCCAACGTTGTAGGTCTTGATCTCTGAGACAAGTGAATGTTCATATCTGTAAATATAAACGGCACGCAGTGTTCGTTAACTTGTGAAGTTTGTTATGTGTTTGCTGTTTGGCTCAGCAATTTAGCGTATTTGACGAATTTTTCTAGTACCTGTTTTACGTATTTGGTTTGTGGATATAAATATGCCCCGTTTCAGCAATCGAGTGTATAAGAAAAGACGCAATGAGTGGAAGAAGAAATCCTTTGTTGTTTCGAAGGGAGATGCTCTTCCGTCTGCTTCACCAACCACTCCATATCTGTATGAGAAAACTTCTTCCAGCAAGAAACGTTTTGACAGCAAAGAAAAATTTGAAAACAATGAAAGTGACAGTAATGATGTGAATGAAATAAATAACATTTCCTTGCTAATATTTTAAAACATAATGTATTATGCCAAGTATGCGAAGAAAGAGGAATCGAATTGATTTCACACATGAGTTTGGCATGTAAAACGTTATTGAAGTGTGACAAATGTTGTGGAAAAGTTTGGTTTTATAGTTCTAATAGTATTCCTCGTAGTGTCAATAGTGGAAAGAAGGTGTATGATATAAATGTTAGGCTAGTGTACGGCTTGCGTTGTATAGGAAATGGCAGTGCTGCAGGAACAATTTTATGTGGAAATATGAACTTCCCAAAACCACCAATGAAGTTTGGCTTTTATAATGAATTGGTGGGATCTTCTGCTGAAATTGTTGCACAAGCAACAATGAAGAAAGCAGTTGAAGAAACTGTGACTGAAAATGGAAATTGTTGAGATTTAACTGTTGCTTTAGATGGATGATGGTAATGTAGAGGCCATAAATCTCTAAATGGAGACGTGACAGCTACCAGTGCAAAGTTACTGGTGTTGCTCTTCTCTCCAAACATTGTAGATGTAAGGGCAATGCGAAGGAGTAACGTAGTGAAGGTTGTGAAGCAAATTTTTATTGCACAAGTGGAGCGATGGAAGTAGAGGGAGTGAAAAGAATTTTTTTCCAGATCAGAGGAGTGGTAGAATGTACGATATAATAACTGTCTATGGGACGGTGAGTGTAAGGGATATAAGACTCTAGAGTAGCTCAAACATTATGGCAAAGAAATTCACATTAAAAAACAGGAATGCATTGGACATGTGCAGAAGCGCATGCTGGCTCGCTTGTGCAAACTGAAGCAGACATTAGGATCCCAGAAGCTTAGTGATGGTAAGACCCTTGGAGGAAGAGGGAGACTGACAGATGAAACAATTGACAGAATGCAGAGGTATTATGGTTGTGCTGTTAGGCAAAATACAGGAAGCACTGAGCATATGAGGAAAGTAGTAAGGACATTATTTTTTCACACTCCATCTACAAATGAGCACCCACAACATGCACTATGTCCCATAGGCGTCAGTACCAATTAGGAAAGGAATAAGACCATAAAACAGTTTGCCAAGTGCTGTAATTGATGTAATTAATCCCATACTCAGAGAACTGTCACAGCTAAATTTAATGGGAAAGTGAGCACATAGGAAAACACAAAATCCCTATGAAAGTGTGAACAATTTAATTTGGATTAGGATTCCAAAACCAGTGTTTGTACACATAAAAACATTGCACTTTAGAGTTTATGTTGCAGTTGCAGCATACGATGCTGGAAACATTATAAAACGTTTTGTGCTGAAAGGTTTAGATTTCCAACCAGGACACAATACCATTTCCACTATGTGCCTTATTGATGAAGAAAGACTAAGAGTTGCAGCAACAAGAGGCAAAATAATACAACATTCAGCAAAAGGGAAGAAGAGACCTGAAAAAGGAAACTAACACTATAAAAAGAAGAGAATGCTGATGATTCATCATATGGAACAGGAATGAATTACAAAACTTTGGAAGCCATTTTCCTCCCAGTTTCAAATTTTCATATTTAAGGACCATTTTCTAAAAAACTTACTAACAGTAGATGCATCATAATTATACACAATATCGTTAATTTCATTTTCTCCATTGTTATAACAAATTGTAAAAAAATATTGTATAATTAAGGAGTTATAGAAGAAAAAACGAAAGAAAAATTGGCAACATTAAAAAAAATTGTAAAACAAAAACTAATAAATATTTCTTATCATGGCATTATAACTTTTTAGAGAAAGAATGATTGAAAATGTTGTTCAGATTTTGGAGCCATATGTTTAATTGTTTAAGAAAAAATGTTCCTCGTATTTATTGATATTAACATGGAGGAGATAGAACGTACCGGCTCCCCTTAACAGGTTTCTACACACAAAAATCAGCACATAATTCTCTCTTTATGCCTAACGGAATGTAAATCTACAATCCCTCAAGCTTTTTGGACTGCCTCAACACGTCTGCAGTGGTTCGCTAGTCGAAACATTTCGGCTCAAGACTTTATCAGTCACGCCTGTGCTTTACGGGTGGTGCAGGTTTTTGATCTCTAATTATTTTGAAGATGTGGGCAAAATATATACTGTCGACAATTTTTTTGCTCGAATATCGTAATTGATATTTTTGTTGATACTGCTTCTGCTGTTGTCACAGAACCTTAGGGCAAGAATTCCGGAGCTTGGTCGTTGACGGTTGATTTCACAGTAGGAGTGCCTGGTAAAGTAGCGCAGTGGTAACGAAACTAGCCTCTTACTCTGGAGGACATCACTTCAAATCCCTGTAGGGTCATCGCGCTTTATGGTTTTTATGGTTCCTCTAAACAACTGATGGGAAACGCCAGGCTGATTTCTTTGTAAGTCAGACGGCAGATACTCTGATCAGTCCCTCCGCATTCTGCCCTGTCCTCCGTCGCTAACAACCGCCTCGTCGACGGAACTTCTCGTTAAGGTACATTAATTTTTATTTTCTCTGTAAGCAGAGATATTGTCCAAAGTAGGTTTACACAACCAATGATAATGATTTTGGCGATAATCTAACAATGTCAAAGTTATTTTTCATACTCAATCAAGATCTGTCACAATTCTGCAATAGTGAACTCTTACGTAGACGACAGGAATGACACTTCACGCAACAAGCAGTCTTCTGACAAATTTATGCAAGTGAATACTGGATCCAAATTTCAAGCGTCCATTTTGAATGAGGATATTTTTCTGAACGTTAAAGAAGGTGTACAATTCAGTCACATTAATGTGAATGCCTGTGTAAAGCCTGAATAAACAAAATTTGCAGCAAGGAGCTCTGCGACACTTCCTGGAAAAGAGTCAGTGAAGCTCTGGAAGATTGTGACAGGGATGTAGAGAGACGCTGACCGTGTGGACCAGCTGTGCCAGGTTTCTCGTTGAGGTTCCATGCCGCGAACTGGCCTGTGGGGGTGGTCCCACAGATTCTCGATTAGGTTTAAGCCAGGTGGGGTTTGGTGGCTATGGAAGAGCTATAAACTCATCATCGTGCTCTTCGAACCACGTACGTACACTGTGAGCTGTGTGACACGCTGCAGTGTGCTGCAGGTAGCGACCATCGTGGCGAAGAAAAACCAACTGCATTTAGGGATGGGCATAGATTCAGAGGATAGATGCACACTGGTGTCTATCTATTATGCCTTCAAAATGAGAAGATACCCCAGGGAATATGACGGAAACCTTCCGCCTAGACCATTCCTGATCTATATTAACGACATAGGAGACAATCTGAGCAGCCCTCTTAGATTGTTTGCAGATCATGCTGTCATTCAGCGTCTTGTAAGTCATCAGATGACCAAAACGAATAGCAAAATGATTTGGATAAGACATCTGTATGCTGCGAAAAGTGGCAGTTGACCCTCAATAAAGATAAGTGTGAAGTTTTTCACATGAATACTAAAATAAATCCGCTAAATTTCGATTACGTGATAAGTCACACAAATCTGAAGGCTGTAAATTCAACTAAATGCTTGGGGATTACAATTACAAATGACCTAAATTGGAAGGATGACATAGATAATGTTGATGGTACTGCAAACTAAAGACTGCAATTCATTGAGACAACACTTAGACGGTGCAACAGGTCTACTGAAGAGACTGCTTACACAATGCTTGTCGGCCCTATTCTGGAGTATTGCTGTGCGATGTGGGATCCACATTAGGTGAGACTGACGGATGACATCGAAAAAGTTGAACGAAGGGGTGTTCGTTTTGTATTATTGCGAAATAGGTGAGATAATGTCACAGACATGATACGTGAATTGAAGTGTCAAAATGATAACGAAGGCGGTTTTCGTTGCGACGGGATCTTCTCATGAAATTTCAATCACCAGCTTTCTCCTCCGATTTCGAAAACATTCTGTTGGCACACATCTACACAGGGAGAAATGATCATCACTATAAAATAAGAGAAATCTGGGCTCGCACAGAAGAATTTAAGTGCCGTTAGAGAGTGGAACGGTAGAGAAACCGCTTGAAGGCACTTCATTGTGAATAGCATAGTAATCACGTAGATGTACGTAGATGTAGATGTAGATAACGCTCCTTCCTCCGACCTGTATCCTTCCAACGACTGTTGTATCGTGTTTGCTTTCGGACTTTGCATGCCTCGCTCGCTGACGGCTATCTGACGAAGCATAAAATGTGATTCACCTGAAAACGTTACGTGTCGATACTCAGCGGACGTATAGTTGCGGTACAGGGGTACAGATTCCAGCCGTCGTTGCCGATGAGCACCAGTCATCATGCGTGCATGAACCAAGCGCCTGCAGCAGAGGCCCGTACGCAGCAAAGTTCGCTGAACGGTCTCTACATCTACATCTACATCCATACTCCGCAAGCCACCTGACGGTGTGTGGCGGAGGGTACCTTCAGTACCTCTATCGGTTCTCCCTTCTATTCCAGTCTCGTATTGTTCGTGGAAAGAAGGATTGTCGGTATGCCTCTGTGTGGGCTCTAATCTCTCTGATTTTATCCTCATGGTCTCTTCGCGAGATATACGTAGGAGGGAGCAATATACTGCTTGACTCTTCGGTGAAGGTATGTTCTCGAAACTTTGACAAAAGCCTGTACCGAGCTACTGAGCGTCTCTCCTGCAGAGTCTTCCACTGGAGTTTATCTATCATCTCCGTAACGCTTTCGCGATTACTAAATGATCCTGTAACGAAGCGCGCTGCTCTCCGTTGGATCTTCTCTATGTCTTGTATCAACCCTATCTGGTACGGATCCCACACTGCTGAGCAGTATTCAAGCAGTGGGCGAACAAGCGTACTGTAACCTACTTCCTTTGTTTTCGGATTGCATTTCCTTAGGATTCTTCCAATGAATCTCAGTCTGGCATCTGCTTTACCGACAATCAACATTATATGATCATTCCATTTTAAATCACTCCTAATGCGTACTCCCAGATAATTTATGGTATTAACTGCTTCCAGTTGCTGACCTGCTATTTTGTAGCTAAATGATAAAGGATCTATCTTTCTGTGTATTCGCAGCACATTACACTTGTCTACATTGAGATTCAGTTGCCATTCCCTGCACCATGCGTCAATTCGCTGCAGATCCTCCTGCATTTCAGTACAATTTTCCATTGTTACAACCTCTCCTCAGTGGGGAGACACTGCTGGCAGCCACTTGGTTGATCTGTGTGGTCAGTTTCTCTTCAGTTGCGCGTCTATTCGTCCGTACACGTCTCCCCAGCCACCATTCGCCCCTGTCATCTTTGGCCCTTTGTGATCAACAGATGCCTCGGCGTCGGCTTTCGATAGCATAATTTTGCAACCACAGCTGCAGGCGAACAGTTTACGAACTTAGCCAATTCCTAAATGCTTCTGCCCTTTGCTCGAAAGCCAACGACCATGTCCTTTTGGACGTCAGAGAAATCGGTCCTTTCCCACATTCCGGCAGCGACTGAACTGTTTGATGTGTCCCCCCGTCCCCCCCGGCATGCTCTATATACCCTCCACTGCTAGTGCTGCCACCTGTCATCTGTGAGTAGTTATTGCACTATGATGTCGAAAACAGGCTGTGGCCACATTAATGTGATTGGACCAAGCGCGTGAAAACGAACGGCTGTTGAAAGACATCTGAAGGACGCACTGCACTCCAATGAAAGTTATTCGAAGACTAACTAAGAAATTACGCTATAAACTCAGAGTTGAAATACACAGGTACTGTGTTAATAGTGGTACAAGCATTAATCTACTATGTTCTATAACCCTGTATTGAACAACTTGTAATGTGAGGAAGAAATTATACACCGAAATCCAGTTAATGCGTAGTCAAAAGATAATGTATGACGGAGAAGGAAGGATAATCTGAAACTATAACTAAAAATATACTGTGTTGCGTGACAGATGAATACCTGTCAACTTTTAGTTCTGGATTTACAATACATTTTGTTTCATTCTGTGGGATATGAATCGATTGTCTAAACAGTAACCGGAGTTACGGCGCTTTAAGTCTGTCTGATAGGAAATTAAACACTGAATCACGCCGGTCTGCAGACGGAGCGACGCCTGGCTGGCAGATGACGTGTTTTATAAGCGCTTCTTGTTGTATTACTCCGGGCCCGAGCCTCTGATCGCCGCTCGCCCTCACCGCAGCAACACCTGGCGACCACACCACCTGCCGTTAAACGGTCACGCTGACATCACGGACAGATCTGTGAATACACTGTCAGCGGTGCCGTCCTATTTGCTACGAACAAAAGAAATACGTTACGACACACAAATGTGATTTCGTCAGCCTACAAATCACGAAATTGTGCAGCTGTCGTCACAAACACGACGGTGGTTCCAGGACACGTAAGAGGTATGAACATTTACAAATGAGAACTACTACTAATATATAATAGTCTTACACAAGCGTGTCGAGAAATACCCGATCACGAACATCATAGAAAAAAATTCTCAGTATGTAGCTTATGTTCCATTTCTGAGCAATAAGGGGCGATCAAAAAGTTTTCGTTTGAGGGTGTTGCTGCAGTGTATACGAAACACACCGACATGTGGGCAAGGGATGGAATTTGTGACTTATTTTGCTAAAATGTGAACTATGGCGACGCTAACAGCAGATGCGTCGAAAAAGGACCAACGGGCTGTTACTGTATTCTTGGTTGCTGAAGTTTATTTGTTTCTTGCTCGAGTAAAGACCTGCTGCCTATTGTTATACAGCAGGTCGTACATTTAGTAAAGTTGCATGTTATATGATAGAAATTTAGTTTTATTATTAGTATATTTTTTGAGAATTTTACGAAAGGATAAAATTAAAAAATGACACAATATAAAAAACTAAAAGTGTATATCTACAGTTTTGAGATAACGATGATAAATAAGATACATAATAGGTTGTGGATGTATTTTAAGTTAAAATCCAAATTATATTTAATGGAAGAAATAAGAGATGGTAATTTAATTGATGTGACAGTTCTTCCCTTTACACCATCTATATGTACGGTTACGTCTGTTACATATGTTGTCTTGACTGTGGTAACATTTAATTAATAATGTATTAACTACGTTATAATGTGTTTCCGAATTTCAGACAACAGTGGAGATTGGGAGTTGATTTAATTTGTCATAGTCAGCTGCATCAGGTGCGAGGCCTCGGTAAACTTGGAGCCGGTCAGACCGGATGCAGCGAAAGAGGAAGAAATGCTACATCTTCAAGCAGTGTTACACGCTATGAAATGATATAACAATCAACTACAGCCGGCTGCTGTGGCCGAGCGCTTCTAGGCGCTTCAGTCCGGAACCACGCGACTGCTACGGTCGCAGGTTCGAATCGTGCCTCGGGCATGGATGTCCTTAGGTTGGTTAGGTTTAAGTAGTTCTAAGTCTAGTGGACTGATGACGTAAGATGTTAAGTCCCATATTGCTCAGAGCCATTTGAACCATTTTTGGAATCAACAACACATATCGTTAGATTTTCAGACTGATTCGATTTATTGTTAGAGAACCTTAACTTACTATTGCTATGTTTCTATGACTATCTCGTCTTCTTCACTTCCTGTGTGATGTAGCATCCGAACCAGTGTCATTTACTATGTGTCAAATGTGGAGCCTGTCTTAGTCTAGCGTATGGTCTCTTCTGTTTGTATTCTGCATGTAGCGCTCGCGACACTTAGTCTGCGATGTTGTTTATAGAGTTCCAATAGAATTTAAAATATTACTACATCATAGCAAAAACCAACCATCAGAACTGTTGGTAACCTATGGGTACATTGCTCCAAAATGTAAACTAAATAGTAAAAATATGCACATATTCCAGGCCACGGAAGATGCCTTGGAGAGAATAAAGGTGAAACGCGTATGGCAAGAAGACTGTGTTTCATTCAGTTGCAGTCAGACGATCCAAGAAATAAAAATTATCAATATACCAAAATCCAGCCAGTTTATCTGCGTATTAACTACCCTAAACTGGGTCTTCTACGTCCTAGGGTATCGCACATGAGCACTATGTATTCACGTGTGCCATTCTCACCAAAGGCACAAGTGTGATTCATTTTTAGGCCAAACCTGTGGAGATGCACAGGATATGGGCCATGGCGCGTGAGAAAGTGTGCCATACCGCGTGTTGGATTTATGTATTTCACGTTCATCTGCTCTCGGATATTTTGTATCCCGCCTGGAAGGCGGGGCGTGGGTCTGCTCCTGTAAACTGATTGGGTAGGCCGAATGTAGGAAGTGAGCAAGAGCAGGTGAGGTAAGATTCTCGGTACAGCTTTTTACGTGAAAGTACATTTAATTATTAGTCAATGATATTCGTAGCTTTACAACTGAAGAGCCCGTTCTTGTAAAACCGTATTCCCGTCGTAAGTAGTACATAGTCTCAATAGCAAGCTAACACCGATGTTTCCAGACTATCTGCTCTTGAAAATGGCAGAATCTGGAGCGAAGCTTGTAGAGCTGGACAGCGCCTGCTAGAGGACGCTGTCGTCGGTGTCGGTGTCGTAGTGCCAACCTACGCCGTGGCATCGTAGCTATCGATACCACAGGGTACTATGAAAGAAAGAGTAGACACGTTTTCCGTTATTAGTTGTGTTCCATTCTGTCTGCCAGAATAAATTCTCCACTTGAATAATTTCTGTTTGTCAGTTATATCCCGTCCAGTTATTTCTCTTATTTTGTCACGTCTTCCTCACTTTAGCCAGTAGGCCACTACTCTGAAGCGAATTGCAATGTCTACAGGAAAACACCTAGTAGCACACACAGAGCCTCAGTCGAGGCCGTGCCTAGCGCTCCCCAGTTTCTGAGTAGAACACTCCTCTGGCAGCGTCTCACAACACTTTTATGCGTATCTGAGCATACTCGATGTGTCCGATCACTAGCGCAAAACAAGTTATTGACTAAAAGGGAGCTGCGTAATAAGTCGTCATTGTAAGGTTAGTCTGTTTCGTATAGTGTTAAGTCGTGCAAGTTTCGTCGCCTTATTAATTGTTAGTCTGGCATGTTCGTTAAAATTTACATGCTAGTCAATAGTCAATGTAAATGCAGAAGTATCTTGTCAAAGCTTTCGTTTTTATAGATACGTTGTTTCACTTTGTAGTTGGATTTATTTTCAGTGTGACTCTTAGAAGTGGGCTAACTGTTCTGTTAGTTGCTGTTGCAAGCTTGTTGTTCGGACACCATTCACCGATGAACGAGAGGAGCCACGTGGCTTTACTTTCTAATTCGGAACTGGAGTTTGCAGATACCGTGACCATAAGGTCATCAGCGTACGCAACCCCCCATTTTTGTTCAAATCAAATGGTTCAAATGGCTCTGAGCACTATAGGACTTAACTGCTGTGGTCATCAGTCCCCTAGAACTTACAACTACTTAAACCTAACTAACCTAAGGACATCACACACATCCATGCCCGAGGCAGGATTCGAACCTGCGACTGTAGCGGTCGCGCGGTTCCGGACTGTAGCGTCTAGAACCGCTCGGCCACTCCGGCCGGCCCATTTTTGTCGTGTTGTTATCTTCTAGTGCGATGAGAAAACGTTCTATGACCATGTCCCAGAAAACCGGCCCCCATATGCATCCTTGCAGACAACCATTTTTAGCATCTGTGTAGCCTTTTGCCGACCAGTCGACGATTACACTGTTCTGTTTTTACAATAATCTCTAAAGCTGTGGTACAGAGTGGAATACTCATTTCTCCAGGTCTTGCAAACAGTGCCGGCCACCAAAGTGTTGTCGAAAGCACCATCTATGTCAATTAGGTTTGTTACTGTGTATTTGTCATATATTGCCTTGTCATTTGTATGCCCCTGTTTACTGCATCGTCGATGGATGTATGTGGTCTAAAACCAAACTGATGTCGGCTACGGCTGATGAGCTGCCAGTGCGACTGAAGACTGCAGCACAGCAATCTCTCCTGTATCTTTGCCATAATGTTAACGAGGCATATTGGTCTGTATGCCTTAGGGTCAGTCGGGTCCTTGTGCACTGCTTTTCTGATTATTATAATTGCATTTGCTGTCTTCCATACTCGGTTTTCGTTCTTCTAGTAGAGCATCTTTCAGTGAGTTTGTCAGGTATGATACGATAAGTGGAGCAGTTTTTTTGGTGGTTTCGGGCTGGATGAAATCCTACCCCAAAGCCTTTTCGTTCTTTATTTTGTATATTACCAATGCAACCGCTAAAGTAGTCTGCGAAGGGCGATGTGGGTTTGGTTATGCTGAATGGTCATGAGTGGTCATCGTCAGGAAGTAGTTTGTTGAGGAATTACTGTGTTGTGCCTTCTGTGGCAGTACCATCTGATTTCTTCAGTTTGATAATACTGTCGGGGTCTGCATTTTAAATGCCTCCCTCCTCCCCTCCCCTCCCCCCCCACCCATCCCAGATGTTATTCTTTAAGTTTGTCCTCCTAACATATGTGTCCCATTGGTCTTTCCTAGGCTTATGTAGTTCGTCTTTGTATCGTGTTTTAGCGTCGCGGTAAATCACTGAGTAAGCCGGCCAGGGTGGCCGAGCGGTTCTAGGCGCTACAGTCTGGAACCGCGTGACCGCTACGGTCGCAGGTTCGAATCCTGCCTCGGGAATGGATGTATGTGATGTCCTTAGGTTAGTTAGGTTTAAGTAGTTCTAAGTTCTAGGGGACTGATGACCTCAGAAGTTGAGTCCCATAGTGCTCAGAGCCTACCAAATCACTGGGTAATCTCCTGTCAAGCACCTGAAAGTTGTCTATCCGAATTAATGACGTGCCGTTTGCCAGAGAAATGTCTATGTTACTATAAAGAGACAGACAGAAGCGACTAACGTAGTGGTCTGAATGGTGGCCCGGTGCGGCGCGAGTCCGGACACAGGCGAGCAAATTTCGCCTGGAGATTGCACTTGAGAACTGTTAGATTTTGTACAGACGACACATGAGCGTCTGCTATTGGTGGGATATACCGACCACGAAGTAAGTCGCAACTGTCAGGAAGGTGAGAGATAAACTGAAAGGTTACTGCGTCTGTAATTACCCGGCGAGTGGTCGTTCCCAGGCGGTGTGTGGCGTGCAGGCCTCATATCGCGGAACAAAGACGCACCGCAAACTTTATCACGGAACTGGCAAGAATTAAGCCGCTAGTAATAAAGCTCCATAATAGGCAGTAGCACCTCATAAAAGAGTAATACTACGCGAGAAAGCACGTTTAAAAGCCCACGCCGTAGATGGAATAGCGCATTAGCTAGACACGATGGTGACGTGCGATTTGGGCGAGAGTCCTATTTGTCTGGGGTTTGCGTAAGCATGCGCTGCTGAACAAACGCTTTGTTTTATTAACAACAGTTTACAACGCCAAAGTGCATACGTAATTAAACAACGCAAATAGTTGCACTTGATGTTCAAATCATTTACAATCAAAACATAAAAAAAAAGTGAGCATACGATGGTGGTCTGAAAAGTTCTCCGAACGGAATAGAAAAAAGTACTTACATCACTGATTTTTTTTTAATTCTTCAATGCAGAGAAATGGGAATTTAAGGAGATGGGACCTGGATAAACTGAAAGAACCAGAGGTTGTAGAGAGTTTCAGGGAGAGCATAAGGGAACAATTGACAGGAATGGGGGAAAGAAATACAGTAGAAGAAGAATGGGTAGCTTTGAGGGATGAAGTAGTGAAGGCAGCAGAGGATCAAGTAGGTAAAGAGACGAGGGCTAGTAGAAATCCTTGGGTAACAGAAGAAATATTGAATTTAATTGATGAAAGGAGAAAATATGAAAATGCAGTAAATGAAGCAGGCAAAAAGGAATACAAACGTCTCAAAAATGAGATCGACAGGAAGTGCAAAATGGCTAAGCAGGGATGGCTAGAGGACAAATGTAAGGATGTAGAGGCTTATCTCACTAGGGGTAAGATAGATACTGCCTACAGGAAAATTAAAGAGACCTTTGGAGAAAAGAGAACCACTTGTATGAATATCAAGAGCTCAGATGGAAAGCCAGTTCTAAGCAAAGAAGGGAAAGCAGAAAAGTGGAAGGAGTATATAGTG
Source organism: Schistocerca cancellata (assembly GCF_023864275.1). Taxonomy (NCBI): domain Eukaryota; kingdom Metazoa; phylum Arthropoda; class Insecta; order Orthoptera; family Acrididae; genus Schistocerca; species Schistocerca cancellata. The sequence continues at coordinate 488,308,712 of NC_064628.1, forward strand.
GGTCTATACAAGGGCGATGTACTTGAGCACAATATTATGGAAATGGAAGAGGATGTAGATGAAGATGAAATGGGAGATACGATACTGCGTGAAGAGTTTGACAGAGCGCTGAAAGACCTGAGCCGAAACAAGGCCCCCGGAGTAGACAACATTCCATTGGAACTACTGACGGCCTTGGGAGAGCCAGTCCTGACAAAACTCTACCATCTGGTGAGCAAGATGTATGAAACAGGCGAAATACCCTCAGACTTCAAGAAGAATATAATAATTCCAATCCCAAAGAAAGCAGGTGTTGACAGATGTGAAAATTACCGAACAATCAGTTTAATAAGCCACAGCTGCAAAATCCTAACACGTATTCTTTACAGACGAATGGAAAAACTAGTAGAAGCCGACCTCGGGGAAGATCAGTTTGGATTCCGTAGAAATACTGGAACACGTGAGGCAATACTGACCTTACGACTTATCTTAGAAGAAAGATTAAGGAAAGGCAAACCAACGTTTCTAGCATTTGTAGACCTAGAGAAAGCTTTTGACAATGTTGACTGGAATACTCTCTTTCAAAAGCTAAAGGTGGCAGGGGTAAAATACAGGGAGCGAAAGGCTATTTATAATTTGTACAGAAAGCAGATGGCAGTTATAAGAGTGGAGGGACATGAAAGGGAAGCAGTTGTTGGGAAGGGAGTAAGACAGGGTTGTAGCCTCTCCCCGATGTTATTCAATCTGTATATTGAGCAAGCAGTAAAGGAAACAAAAGAAAAATTCGGAGTAGGTATTAAAATCCATGGAGAAGAAATAAAAACTTTGAGATTCGCCGATGACATCGTAATTCTGTCAGAGACAGCAAAGGACTTGGAAGAGCAGTTGAATGGAATGGACAGTGTCTTGAAAGGAGGATATAAGATGAACATCAACAAAAGCAAAACGAGGATAATGGAATGTAGTCGAATTAAGTCGGTTGATGCTGAGGGAATTAGATTAGGAAATGAGACACTTAAAGTAGTAAAGGAGTTTTGCTATTTGGGGAGCAAAATAACTGATGATGGTCGAAGTAGAGAGGATAAAAAATGTAGACTGGCAATGGCAAGGAAAGCGTTTCTGAAGAAGAGAAATTTGTTAACATCGAGTATAGATTTTAGTGTCAGGAAGTCATTTCTGAAAGTATTTGTATGGAGTGTAGCCATGTATGGAAGTGAAACATGGACGGTAAACAGTTTGGACAAGAAGAGAATAGAAGCTTTCGAAATGTGGTGCTACAGAAGAATGCTGAAGATTAGATGGGTAGATCACATAACTAATGAGGAAGTATTGAATAGGATTGGGGAGAAGAGAAGATTGTGGCACAACTTAACCAGAAGAAGGGATCGGCTGGTAGGACATGTTCTGAGGCATCAAGGGATCACCAGTTTAGTATTGGAGGGCAGCGTGGAGGGTAAAAATCGTAGGGGGAGACCAAGAGATGAATACACTAAGCAGATTCAGAAGGATGTAGGTTGCAGTAGGTACTGGGAGATGAAGAAGCTTGCACAGGATAGAGTAGCATGGAGAGCTGCATCAAACCAGTCTCAGGACTGAAGACCACAACAACAACAATGCAGACCGCTTGTAGATTAATGCACCTGGCCCAACGATGTTCCAGTGCCTTCATGCCATCTCTAAAAGGAGTTTCCTCCAGCCTTGCAAAATAGTTGTCAACTCCAGCTACCAAGTCTTCGTTTGAAGTGAATCTTCGTCCACCAAGAAAAGTACAACTGAGCCGCGGTGCGACCGATTTTGCTTCACTGTATGTAGATGAATATGAACGAGCAGAGTCTCCCAGTGTATTCTATAAATCATCATGAATGTCCTTTGCTTTCATATCTTTCTTTACGAAGTACTTAATCACTGCTCGCATCTCGATTTTTTCCATCTTCGGAAATCACTACGCGGGAGCAAGAACAGAGCCACGTTACCGCCACGGCTCTCTTGCAAGAGTGCTGACGTGGGACGTGTTTACAGGCACCAGTCCAATGAATATCACGTGAACAGCTCATTCGCTAGCACTGACCTCCCGTCGTGATTCCGAGAACTTTTCAAACCACCCTCGTGCAGCTGATCCGCGGCGCGGCCGACTTTGCTTCAGCGTGTGTAGTTACTTTTGTCCGGTATGTCGCACTAGTTTCGGAACTCAGATTGTTAGAGGAACTGTGGCACGGTTAATAAAAAGGCCGAGGCCGGTGACGTTAGGGGAGATAGTGAGACCAACACGATGGAGGGATGCACCGAGTGCAGAGGCATGGAGTGCGCGTGGGACCGCAGAGTTAGCGCTCTTCCCTTGTGAGAGAAGGTTTGGAGCCACAGAGCGGCTGATGGTATACCGCGGAACTGTGTGTTGTGTATTGTGTGAACATGGGGTTGTAAGTGTGTGTTGGGTTCTACAAAGAGGAACGAAGTACACCAGGGTGAAACTCCCTGACGGATTAAAAATTGCGTGCCGGACAGAGACTCGAACTAGGGAACTTCGCATTTCACGGATAAGTACTTTGTCTACTGAGGTAGCCAAGCACGATTCACGCTGCTCTATCATTTCGTCCAAGAGTGCCACTCCTGCAAGATTCGCAGGAGAGCTTCTGTAAAGCGTGGAATGCAGGAGACGAGGTAATGGCGGAAGTTCAGCTCTGAAGACAGGTTGTGAGTCGTGTTTGGGTAGCTCAGTTGATAGAGCACTCCCCTGCGAAAGGCAAAAGTCCCGAATTCGACTCTCGGTCCGTCATACACTTTTAATCTCCCGGGAAGTTCCATACCAACGTGCTCTCCGCTGCAGAGTGACAGTTTCATTCTGGATATCCAGAGGCATCCATCCTTTCAGATTAACTGGGTCACATTGGAAGAAGACGAGAATATTCTTAACACTAACAAATAGCCTAAGAGGATAAAAAAAGAAAAACGAGTTAGACCAATGAGAGAATAGCATAGTATGGCAGGAGTTTCAAAATGAAAATAATCTATTTATCACAACTTCACGTAAATGAAATTTATGACTTTTTTTTCTGTGACAGATCCTCAGTTGTTGGGCCCGCTCCGATGGTCTGGGCCGCATGCGGCCCGCGGGTTGGACACCCCTTAAGTTCACAGTGTCTCCGTGTCTGCACTCGGTGTATGTTATCTTGGCTTAGTTACAAGAGTGGATCGCGATTCTCGGCAAATGTAGTTGTTTATTCCTTATTGAAGGCATCGCTACAGGTGCTGCTTGTGGAACAAGTTTTTTGTCGACAGTGGGTGGAACTCAACCAGCTTTACATGGGCTCTAAGTGTGCTGATGAATGCGGAATATAACTGCTGCGCTAACGGTGAAGGACGCAGTGACAATTTCATTATTGGTAAGCACTTACCCTTTTCCAAATATACGCGTTGTAGTAAACCTGTGTGGCGATCACAATCCTGGTTACCAGTCGTCGCTTTTTCGAGTTAAGTTATTGTTTGGGTGTTTGAGTAGTAACGTATCAGAGAGACGATTCATTGATCCCAAAAAGGGCAGAGTGCCAAGTGATTCTGATGCTAATTAACAACATTTATTCAGTCCGGAACCGCGCGACTGCTACGGTCGCAGGTTCGAATCCTCCCTCGGTTCAAATGGTTCAAATGGCTCTGAGCACTATGGGACTCAACTGCTGAGGTCATTAGTCCCCTAGAACTTAGAACTAGTTAAACCTAACTAACCTAAGGACATCACAAACATCCATGCCCGAGGCCGGATTCGAACCTGCGACCGCAGCGGTCTTGCGGTTCAAGACTGCAGCGCCTTTAACCGCACGGCCACTTCGGCCGGCTCCTCCCTCGGGCATGGATGTGTGTGATGTCCTTAGGTTAGCTAGGTTTAAGTAGTTCTACGTTCTAGGGAACTGATGACCTGAGATGTTAAGTCCCATAGTGCTCAGACCCACTTGAACCATTTTTGAACAACATTTAAATTCGCTAGTTCTTGCTATTGTTTAGTTAGGTGACATCTGTTGGTTACTGCTGACGTGCTGCTTGTAACAGCTAAAGCAGTTCGCTGCAACTGTTGATTAAAGCACTGGTAACGCACAAGGTACTTCTGGTGATTAAATTAACCATTACACTTAATTCTCCGCTCCTTTACTTACTAATTAATAAATATTCTTGGTTTATGTAAAGTTTTTTTTTAATTACCGCTACCAGCTACAAACTTTCTCAAATTTTGTATTACTTATTTATTTAGCGACATGTTTCGAGGGAATACCTCATCTTCAGATAAATGGCATTACAAAAACAACTTTACAATAAGGTCATATTGATGTTACGTAGTCTTTTCGTAAATGCTTAGTAAGAGGCGATGTCACTTTAGAAGCTGGACTGATGTTTAGAAATCCAAGAGTGCCACGGAAATGGAAACAGCTCAGCGCATCACAGTGAGACTGCCACACCAGAGGAACAAAGTGAGTGATCGTTACAAAACATTTTCGTGCAAACATTAGGCCAGCTTCCAAAGGGACATCACCTTTTACTAAGTTTTCTCTTCTTCCCCAGGATGACCACAGCATTTACGAAAAGACTATGTAACATCAATATGACCCTATTGTAAAGTTGTTTTTGTAATGACATTTAGTCTGAAGACTAGGTATTCCCTCGAAACATGTCGCTAAATAAATAAGTACTACAATAGTTGATAAAGTTTAGGACTGGTAGCGCTAATTTAAAAAGAACTTTACATATTTCTTGAGATAGTCACGGTCGAAAAATTGTCAAAATGGCTTCATATGCTTGGTTACTGAAAATATTTCTTTGAAATTAAATAAAGTAAGACTCGGGTAATTAATCCAAGCTCTGGCGTTTTAAGCATTAAAATATCGTAAGTTCATTCTGGTTTCCTAGCTACTGTAAGTGCTTAACAGCTTTTATGCCGCTGGAGCTATTGCTATATTCTGAAATTTGTATCATGGAATTGATGTAAGGCTCACTAGGCAGACACTGAGTATCCATGTGTAGATGTTGTGAGCTCAGTGTAACGTTAATGCTGGCATGTAAACGCCCTCACTTTGGACACGAGGCGTCTTACTTCCACTTGCTGTCAAAGGGGATGGGCTAGTCTGGAGATTTTATTGCTTACCTTTTAAGCGATTTTGCTTTTAAATTTTGAAATGTCTTAGCGCTTTTTTAATTTAGTATAAAGTTTTACTTAAAGAAATTTAAAGTTACGAAAGCTTTTTATGTTTTCATTCATTGCAACGTTTTATTTGCATCTAAAAACCGTCATTGTTTTGTAATGAAATTTACAAGAGGTTTCTGGAAGTGGTATTACTGAGGTTCGTGGTCTTTGGTGTTTAGCACAATAAAGAATTTCTTTTAAAATAATAGTTAAATATTTATTGTTACAGCACCTCTGTTATTCTACAAGCATAGAACTGCTCGTTTCGTCCGAACTGATTAAAATTTATCCATTTAAAAGTTGTATAAATAGAAGGTACGGGACCAACAACAGTATTTAACTAAACTGCATGTGTACGTACACTATGGGATCAAAAGTATCCGGACACAACCAAAAACATACGTTTTTCATATTAGTTGCATTGTGCTGCCACCTACTGCCAGGTACTCCATATCAACGACCTCAGTAGTCATTAGACATCGTGAGAGAGCAGAATCGGGTGCTCCGAGGAATTCACGGACTTCGAACGTGATCAGTTGATTGGGTGTCACTTGTGTTACAGGTCTATACGCTTGATTTCCACACTCCTAAACATCCCTACGTCCACTGTTTCCGATGTGATAGTGAAATGGAAACGTGAAGGTACACCTACAGCACAAAAACGTACAGACCGACCTCGTCTGTTGACTAACAGAGACCGCCGACAGTTGAAAAGGGTCGTAATGTGTAATAGGCACACGTCTATACAGAACATCACACAGAAATTTCAAAGTGCAGCTACTATGACAGTTAGGCAGGAGGTGAGAAAACTTGTATTACATGGTGCAGCGACTGCTCATAAGACACACATCACGCCGGCAAATATCAAACGACGCCTCGCTTGGTGTAAGGAGGGTAAACATTGGACGATTGGACAGTGGAAAAACGTTGTGTGGAGTGACGAATCACGGTACACAATGTGGCGATCCGATGGCAAGGTGTGGGTATGACAAATGCCAGGTGAACGTCATCTGCCAACGTGTGCAGTGTCAACAGTAAAATTGGGAGGCGGTGGTGTTATGGTGTGGTCGTGTTTTTCGTGGAGGGGGCTTGCAACTCTTGTTGTTTTGCGTGGCACTATCACAGCACAGGCCTACACTGAAGTTTTAAGCACTTTCTTGCTTTCCACCGTTGAAGGAAAATTCGAGGATGGCGATTGCATCTTTCAACATGATCGAGCACCTGTTCATAATGCACGGCCTGTGATGGAGTGGTTACACGACAATAACACCCCTGTAATGGACTGGCCTGCACAGAGTCCTGACCTGAGTCCTATAGAACACCTTTGGGATGTTTTGGAACGCAGAATTCGTGTCACCGACCGACATAGATACCTCTCCTCAGTACAGCATTCCGTGAAGAATGGACTGCCATTCCCCAAGAAACCTTCCATCACCTGACTGAACGTATGCCTGCGAGAGTGGAAGCTGTCATCAAGGCTAAGGGTGGACCAACACCATACTGAATTCTAGCATGACCGATGGAGTGCGCCACGAACTTGTAAGTCATTTTCAGCCAGGTGTCCGGATACTTTTGATCACATAGTGTATCGTTTATAAGAAACATTGCGTTGGCCACAGAAACTAACTTAACAAGGAGTACAAAAATAATACCGCGTAACACAGATAATTTATCAGAAAACGAAATAACCATCTACAACTAACACCTTAGCACCCCATCAGACAGAAAACACAAGTGAACAACCCACTCTGACACAGAAAGGTAACATAGGGTCAAGTCGTATCACCGGAACAATTGTACTAAGGCATAGGTTGACGCTGGGGTTCGCCCGGAGGCCCGAACAGGGGACTAACCCGGAATCTTTTGCCCATTGAGAGATCATCATTACACTTTTTCAGTTACAGGCAGCGTGTTCTGGGGATACACATTGCGTGACTTTAATCAATGGTTTCCATTGCCTTCTGCATTCTCATACCATTGATAATTTCTGATTTTTCCGCGTTTTAGGGACAGTTCTCCACCGTAAGACCAAGAGAGTGCCTTGAATATCTGTTCGCTCCCACGAATACTTCGACGAGGCCATTGGCATAAAGAATTTAAAAAAAATCTCTCTAAAACCGCAGCAGAAGAGACTCGGAGCGTCTGAGATGAGTTGCTACAGAAGAACGTTTAAAATTAGGTGTCCTGATAACAGAAGGAACGAGGAGGCTCTCCGTAAAATCAGTGAAGAATAGAACTTATATAGAGCACTGACAATAAGGGACAGGATGATAGGACATAGGTTAAGACTTCAGGGAATAATCCCTATCATACAAGGGGCGATCAAAAACGTTTCGTTTGACGTTGTTACTGTAGAGTATATGCAACGTAGCACGACTCCAATGCGGGTACAGAAGCACCGACGTGTAGGGTGGGGATTAGTCTTCCAACAAACACATTAGAGTCATACTCAAAGCTTTGCTCTCAGTCCTTTTTAGAACTCTATAGAACCCCCCTCCCCCTCCTTTGCCCTATGTCGGCTGGTCGAGTACGGGTGTAGTTATAGAATAAGTATTTTCTTTTTATCCGATTCAACCTAGGATATCTGCTTTTCGATCCAACCTAACTGATGTAGCGTACCCAGGAAAAACAAAGAAACCGGATCTATAAATGGTTTTAATATTTACTCAGTTTGGCACTAGTTATATAAAGCATCTCCTCGCCATGCTATAATAGTTATTTTAGAGCAAGACATATAGGACCAAAAATGCACTTTCATAAAAGTTTTCCCAAGAGTTCGTCACCATCTTAGCAGTACTGTGTTTCATTTTCTAGCGCACTCATAAGCGCAATACTACGTTCAGTGTTGAGACATGTACTGTGTTGCTTTCTTGTGGGCACTTTTACTGCTACTTTGTTTCTCCAACTTTGGATAAATCTGGCCTGTTACAGGTGACGTTACAGTGATCGAAATAATTAGAGAAAAATAAGAGAGTTACATTTACGAAGTAAATTTATCTTCATAATTAAACTTTTCATCTATTTTTAATGTAGCCAAATTAAGCTCTACGTCTCATCTACATTTTCCTCGTTTGTAATTATCAGTACTCATAAAATGAGTCCATCTTTATCTGTCCACAAATCCCCGTTCTCCGAAACGTAGAGACATCTGTTATTGCACAGTGGACACACAGTCCATTATGTACATTGAATTTTTCCCTGACAATCTCTTCCAGAACGATCCCATGCAGAGATTGGAGATCCGACAGGAGAAGTCATTTATCTCTAAAATCATTTTGGAAAAGAAATGGCCATCTCGCACAGTATTAAGTATATACCAGCAATTTTATTTACTTCCAAGGATTTCCGTACTATTTCCTGTTTCACCTTTGCCTTTGGATACAGGTGCGCTAAACCCCTAAGTATTCCGCCGGTCCGTAGTTACCCCGCCTGCGACGAAACTGCGTGTCTTTAGTCGTTCCGGCATTTAACAGTTTTTCGAGGTCTTCTTGTTGTCTATACTTGTAACTAATACTACAATTTGAGAAGGTAAATCACTAATCATTTACGATGTAATAAACAAGTGATTAAACCTCTGCTAAAGTGCTTAATAAGTAAATGGTTTTCAGTTGTGATTCAAGGACTTGAACTTTCTCTTCAATCTCACGGAGTAAACTTGTACCTTCGTGCGACGTACATGTGTATAGCACTGCGATGCAAAAAAGAAGCCGTAATAAAGTTTGTATGCAAAGTAGCGACTCATCGTGCGAACCTCCTTACGTGCAGGCGCAGAGCATTGCAGGTAATAAAGTAATCATGCAGCTACGTGAAATCCTCTGCGGTATTCTATGCGTTGGTTCTCAAGTCCGTAACGGTCACTCCATACGACGAACTAACTCCAGCTGTTGTATCATCACGCTTTGGTACGCAACGCTATTGCCTTCATAGCCACTTTCAGAGAGCGTAATTACGTTCGATCCTCCCTTTCCTTTCCTTTCATTCTCTATTCTCTCCTTTCCCAGTGGCGGTATATAGAGGCTGCTGAACTACCTTCGTGTGAGAATATTTGAAGCCGCCTTGAGATGCACATTACTCAGCTCTTTAGTATGATCAACGGGTGTTAACGAAGGCAGTAACAAGGTGAGTGATCCGGCCTTCATAATATTTTACAGCCTCTCACCAACAGTCCTATGCCCATTGCGATGTCCGAATTCCGGACCATTGTCAGAACACTGGTAATGCACTCTCTCCATCTATAAGAATGTATCCTTGTGCCAACTGCAATAAACTTGAATAGGGCAACTGAAAAGAATAATATTCTTACATTCACGAAATACTAGCGGGAAATATAAGTGGCAGACTAGTTTTGTTTAACTATTGGCAGTTCTGCTGGTAATAACGCACAGGAAAAATAGCAATTCAGTAATGGTGTCGTCACTGGAGTGCTTAAATTCAGTGTCAAACGATTTTCTTTTCTGATGAGCAAGCATTTATCTGAGCCCTGTCGATGTTTTGTAATATGGTGCTGCGATGTACTGCAACAAGCGATACACCGTGTCGTGGTGACGAATACAATGCTAGAGATAAGTGGATGCCGCATTCTACCAACATTGAGAATGTCTCTAAAAGTCTGACATCTCATATAAGATGTAATGCTATATGAGAGGTTTTTGCATTACAGTAGTACATACTTTGGACTGTTTGTTAACAGTACTTCAGTGCGTAACGCATACGGTCCGACGAAAAGCTTGCGGACGCCTATCGCTGGACATGAATATGAGGATGCGTCCACATTTCGCCTATAAGAACGCTGCTGGAGACACTTCCAGTGAGGTGTCTGAATGTCTTTGGAGCAATAACAGCCAATTCTTCCTCAAGGGCCAAAACCTGCAGTGGCACTGCAGTCATGGACTGTGCGGCTGGTCCCGGCGGAGGTTCGAGCCCTCCCTCGGGCATGGGTGTGTGTGTTTGTCCTTAGGATAGTTTAGGTTAAGTAGTGTGTAAGCTTAGGGACTGGTGACCTTAACAGTTAAGTCCCATAAGATTTCACACACATTTGAACTTTTTTTGCAGTGGCACTGGGGTCTGGAGCGAAGTCGTCGTTCTAACTCATCTTAAAGGTGCTCCATTTGGTTCGTGTCGGGACTCTGGGCAGACCAGTCCGTTTTAGGAGTGTTGTTGTCCACAACCCATTGCGTCGTGCTTTATGATAAGATGCACTGACAAGATGATACAGTCATCGCTTCCGAACTGTTTCTGTACTGTACGCGGTAAGCTATGCTATAAAATGTTTTCATATCGTTCATCATTTCTTGTTTTCTTAAGAGCAATATGGGGACCACACCCTCGCCAAAATACGAATGAACATAACCATACTGTAACATCACCTCCTCCGTACTTGACTGTTACCAGTACAAACAGTTGCAGGTAACACTCTCTAGATATTCGCCAAACCCAAGCTCCTTCCATCGGACTGTCGCAGGCTATAGCGTGATTCTTCAAACGACTCTTTCCAGCCAGCCATTGTCCAGTGGCTTCGCTCTTTGTATCAACTCAAAAGTCGCTTAGCACGTCCCGTGATATTTAGTGGTCCTTTCCCCACTACGTAAGTGTGTCCGTATACTTTCGACCAGATAACGCATAAGATTATCATTAAACAAAGGAGAAATTGTGATGTACGAACAGAACAGATACACTAAGGTGACAAAAGTCGTGGCATAGCACATGGTGGCAGTATCGTGTACACAATGTGTAATAGGGCAGTGGATTGCCGGAGCCGTAATTTGTACTCCGTTGATTCATTTGAAAAGATTTCCGTCTTGATTACGACCTCACGACGGGAAATAAGAAAATCTGAAGATGGAATTGTAGTTGGAGTTACTAACATTGTACATTCCGTTTCGGTAATCGTTAGAGCATCCAGTATTCCGAGATCCAAAGTGTCAAGAGTGCGCCGAGAATACCAAATTGCAGGCACTATCTCTCACCACAGACAACACTGGTGGCCGAGGGTGTTCTCTTAACGACTGAGAGCAGCGGTGTGTACGTGAAGTTCTCAGTGCTAACAGACAAGCAGTACTGCGTGAAGTAACACGAGAAATCAGTGTGAGATGTACGATGATCGTACCCGTTAGGGCAGTGCAGAGAAATTTGGCGTTAATGGGCTATTGCAGCAGTCGATAGACGACAGTGCCTTTGTTGATACCACGATATCTCCTGCAGCACCTCTCCTGGGCTCGTGACCATATCAGTTAGAACCTAGACGACTGGAAAGCATTGGCCTGGTCAGATGAGTCCCGATTTCTGTTGGTAAGAGCTGATTGCGGGGGTCGAGTGTGCACAGACTCACGAAGCCATGGACCCAGGCTGTCAACAACGCAGTAGGCAAGCTGGTGGTGGCTCATGAGCCGTGGCGCCACTGAATTAGTAGACTGTTTTGTCTGGCGTTACTGAGTCAGGTATGGTATCGACTATCCGTCTTGCGGTCCCATTGCCAATATCTATGAGGAAAAGTTAGTGGGTTTTGTCCTTAGAAGGTCTTTCCTTCCGATATATATACGAGGTTCGCTGGCCCGAGAGAGAAGCACGAAGTTTGGGGATTGGCGGTAGCGTCGCGACAAGTGGTGGTCACGAGGTCCGAGCGGCCGAAGCCACGAGCTGAACAAGGAGGGCCAGCGCAGAGCGAAGATACCGGAGTACTACACCGGGGTCAGCGTCGACTACAAGCAGCAGGCAGACATCCCGTTGGTTGGTGGGCAACGTTCGTGTCGGACGACCGCTCGTGTCCTGGCTGCCCTCTTCTACCTGGCTTTCGGCACCACTCAGTAACCACTGTGACGCACCGTGGATCCATGGAACAGCTCGCTGGTAAAGGGTAGTAACTTTCTGTAATTCTCGTGGTGATTTGTTTCATTGTCTACCTGCCCTCGTTATTATTTTCTGGTTTGTACCCGACTCTCAGAGTTTTACTCGGTCGGCTCTTTGGTCGTAAATATAGGCAGTAGTATTGTACTAAGAAACTAGTTGTCATTTGAAAATTTGTCCCGCTATTATATTGCCTTTCCTTTCTGGTCTGTACCTGATAATTAATGTTCTAGTTAATCAGCTCTTGGTCGTAAAAACAGCCGTAACAATTGTACTAAGGCACAGGTTGCCGTTTAACAAAGTTGGCCGGCCGGAGTGGCCGTGCGGTTCTAGGCGCTACAGTCTGGAGGCGAGCGACCGCTCCGGTCGCGTTTTCGAATCCTGCCTCGGGCATGGATGTGTGTGATGTCCTTAGGTTAGTTAGGTTTAATCAGTTCTAAGGTCTAGGCGACTGATGACCTCAGAAGTTAAGTCGCATAGTGCTCAGAGCCATTTGAACCAAACAAAGTTGATTGTAATTGCAGTCATTAGTTATAAGCTGAACAACCTGTTGTACTAAGCTGTTCGTTTCTGTGTTTGAAAGACATGGTCGTTATTGGTGTATTTTAGCTGTATCTTGTGGTTCTGTCGAGTGAGTTCTCTTGTAATAGGTGTCAACAAGTAATGTTTTAAGACGTTCCTTCAGACCGGTCTTAATAAATAGGACAATCAGTTTAACTTTGAAAATATTAACAGCCAACTGTCACCAGGGCTTTAGTTAAAATAAAATTGTCAGAAGGGACGGATTTTGATCCAGTTTCACCTTGGTTGCCAATTGAAATTAAGAGGTTGGTTGCTTTGGAGTAAGCCTTATCATTGTCATATTGTTTGCTAATGTGTTTAACCTTTAAGCACAGGTGCGCATCTTAACCCGGAACCGTTCGACATACAGCTTTCAAATTAAAAGTTAAGTAAACTGTTTTGAGTAATTGAGTCACTCTTGTCATCAGTGGTGCTTATATAGTTTTCATGTGTCGCAGAAGGGCATTTTATAAGACAGACTGTGTCCAGCACGGTAGTAAACGCCGTTGTTTCACCCGATAACGAGCGGGCTGCAAGTCCGGCCGCCTTGTAATCATTGTCATATTGTTTGCTATTTTCCAATAGAGCACTTCAGATTTTTTTGCAAAGATTAAAAACTTATTAAACTTAAGGATTAAAGTCAAAAAATTTGGCAAATTTGTTAATTTTGTTAAAGAAAATTTTATGGTTAAATGCTTTGATTATCTGTAAAACACAGTTTATGTATTGTTAAACAAACAGATCGTGTGAAAAGAAAGTTATATTGGTGGTCCTCCGTTCCACGGTTTCCTTAATTAAAATAAGTCCCACGTATCAGCAATATACTGGTGTGGGCTGTTTGTATGGAATAGACTGGGTCCTTTGGTCCAACTGAACCGATCAATGACCGGATGCTGTTATGTTCGGCTACTTGGAGACCATTTCCAGCCATTCACGGACTTCATTTTCGCAAACAGCTGTGGAATTTTTAAGAACGCCAATGTGCCATGGTGGCCGGCTACAATTGTTCGCGACTGGCGTGTAGAACATTCTGGACAACTTGAGTGAATGATTTAGTCATCTAGATCGCCGGACATGAATTCCATCGATCATTTATGGGACGTAATCTATAGGTCATGTTGTGGCGTAGCAAGACAGCCACGCCACTCGGAAGTAGCCGAAATGCACGCGTACACACACGCCGGCTGGCGTGAGGTCTGAAACAGGATACTTAATGAATGCTATAAAGAAAAGTACGTAGCTTCAAGAATACTTAACTTAATCCATCATTTGTATACAGCATTCTTGATGATACAAGTGAGACTCTCTCTAGAAATGGTTAATGGCGCCTTGCTAGGTCGTAGCCATGGACTTAGCTGAAGGCTAGTCTAACTATCTCTCGGCAAATGAGAGAAAGGCTTCGTCAGTGTAGTCGCTAGCAAAGTCGTCGTACAACTGGGACGAGTCCTAGTACGTGTCTCAAGACCTGCCGTGTGGTGGCGCTCGGTCTGCAATTACTGACAGTGGCGACACGCGGGTCCGACATGTACTAATGGACCGCGGCCGATTTAAAGCTACCACCTAGCAAGTGTGGTGTCTGGCGGTGACACCACAGGTCATATAATGCACAAAATCCTGCGCTTGCAACATTTTCCCAGTTACGGACAGCTAAAGAGGCAGCATGACTTAATATTTCCGCTGAGGACTTCAAACGACTTGCTGACTCTATACCACGCCGTGTTTCTGCACTACGTCGGGCGAAAGGAGCTCAGACGCAATATCAGGAGGTAGCCCATGAATTTTGTAACCTCTTTGTGTGTATTATGTTAACAGCCGCTCACATCTAACTTTCGCTGGCGTCGAGCTGTCTTTGTCCTAGGTTGCACTGCGGATTCTGTTCGAAGGCATGTTGTGCTCTAGTCAGATATTTTTCAGTGTATCCAAATAAACGACAGGGTTTACCAAATTACTCGCGAAAACCCCAAACTGAAGGGTTTTCTTCACATGTAGCTCCATAATCTGTGAAAGCAAGTCACAGTTCCGCAGTGAAAAACTATTGTCATATCGGATATCGTACACTATGTTTCATGACATATTTGCTGAAAGGTGCATAAGAAGTGCACATCGAAAATCTGTCTCTGACTGGTGATCGTACCCGAAGTTATTGCTCATCTTGAGCATTCGGCTTACCTTCACTTCGTCAGAGAACCTAATTGTTAAGGCACCCATTCGAAAAAAAAAATCGGAATTCCATGCTCGAGTGCCGATCTAGCAAAAGTACGCAGCCTTCTTTACGTATTCTTTCCATAGGTGGTTCAGCATTCTAATCGGTTACCAGTAGCATTTAATGTAACTGCATCTTAATTAATTTCATTAGCATTAGTTTGGTTCATTATCTTCAGCAAGCTTCTTTGAGAAGTACAAGGAACACTTGCAATACTAGATGAAATCTTAGAGGAACAACTTAACGATGCAGTCCGTGAAATGCTTGCCACGTACGTCTAATGACAGTCTCAGATTGTCCTCCGCTCAGGTAGACGTCTAGGCAAATGTGTCATAAGAATGCATAACAGGTTTTAGTAATTTTTACCGCCTAACAGCTTGCATAAATTAAGGATTTTAACGAAATAGATCGGAACTCAGAAATACTCTTTTATAATGATGAGAAGCTAAATGAACCAGTTCAGTCTTATATCAAGATCTATTGCTTCCAAATATTGTTGTTATGCTGAAAATCATAAGAACCAAAATATTCGGTTTTGTACGAGACAGAAATAGATTATATCAATATGATGAAAAACTGGAAGACGTCATTGCTCAGAAGTATAATTAAATTAACAGAAAGCATAACAAAACTAATCAAACGTGTGTCATCCTTCACTGTAAGAATTCCAAATGAAGTAAAACGTGTCACGATGAACGCGAGAATCGTATCGAAGGATGTGAGCAACCCTTTGTTATAACTATAACTCTAACAACGGAATGAAAACGACTACATTATCATAATTAACAACTTTTACACTGTGACATCATAAAGTTGCATCAAGTGACACTGTCTGTAAATAGAAAATTTCGGAACTTGAAATTTCGTTTCAACAGCTTGCTGTCTTTAAAGTTCTTGTCAAAGAGAAAAATCTCCTGACTTTAGTTATTGATGTAGAAATCTACTTGCTGTTCCGGTATGTGGGCATCTGTTCGTCATCTGGCCCACGGAAGAGACAAACTCCAAGACTTCCAGTCGTGTGCAAATTCCCTATTTTGTAACATCAAACTGACTACGGAGATCGAGGCAGAGGGAAGACCACTATCGCTGGATGCTGTGTTGGAAAGGATAGCGGCTTGCGCACTGGGCCACGGAGTATCATAAGAAACAGCACACTGACCTCGTCGCAGACGGCTGCCATCATCCTACCCAGAGGAATGGAGTGCTGAAAACGCTAGTATGCAGGGCGTGCACCACCTCAGATGATAAAGAGTTTCTCACGGGAACTGGAATACCTCAGAACGGTGTTCCGGGAAAACGGTTTCTCGGAATGGCAGATTAGGCGCGCTCTGCTCTCCACTAATGCAGTACATCGTGTGAAGACGAACGAAGTTACGGAGAAAGCCTTTATTTATATGGCACACCGGCGTCCTAGGGGGAAACATCAGGAACATTCGCAAAAACCGTGAAGTGAAAATTGTCTTCTACCCGCCCAATAAAACACAAGCATCTTTGACGAGGGTCAAACATGTCCCCGGTTTACGGAAGGCCGGTGTGTATCAGATTCGATACCAATGTGGTAAGAAGGACAAGAAGTCCACGCCATCGAAGGTATCTCCTGACAACATCAGCAGCACATAGGGTTGATGCATGCACCAGTGAAAATTAGAGATGGGCAAAACTGTTCTTTTCAGAGATTGGATCAGAACTGTTCACTCCCTGAAATGGATTAGCTCTTTTTCATGACTCACCACTCATTTACAATAGAAAATAAATGGAAGGCACATTGCCCTTTAAACTTGGTTTATTCCAGTACTATACCTGTATTTTGATCTTATTTGATCCTATTTTGAAGTAACACAGATAATGAGTAAGAATTTTGTATTATTTACTGAAATTTCCACGATATGACAAAGTTTTTGATTATTGATTTATTTTGCACTATCGTGGTTTTTTGGGTGATCGGAAAATGTTGTAACTTGAGATTTACATTAACAATATTTTTGGCTATAATGTACTAAAATTTCATTAACCTCATACAAATACATCGCAAGCCATATATTTTTAAAGTGAACGTTTCCTTCCGAAGATGCCTAAAATCGCAAAATCCGTACCAGAATAAGAAAAAAAAATATAAATTTGACTGTAAAACGTAAGTGCTGCATATAGCCTTACGCAGAATAAAACAAGGAAAATATTGGTGTATCACATTTTGCGATACGTTTATCGGTTCGCTCGTAATTAAAGCGTAAATTCGAGTGTCCATAATAAAAATCCTATAGTAAGAGGAGTCATCAGGAGCCTAATCTAATCAGTTTAAACAAATAAAAATTAAATAAAAACAATTGATGTATACATAACATAATAATGTAATATACATAGCGGTATTACTACGAAGAACAATATCCAGTAGGGACGAACTCCGGTGCAGAGGCGCTGAGTCGAGCAGGTCGAGCCGCGAGCTGTATTACTGCGTGAGCTGAGACCGCAGAGACCAGAGTGACACCTGAGTCGCTTTGCTCAATGCTCTGGCTAGAGTCGAGACGGTGGGGTGAGCGTTGAGCGGGCGAGTTCCGAGGGTGGGGGAAGCGGTGAACTCACCCGCTCCGAGACAAATCGTCTGTTCCCTTGCGAGCAGGTTGTTGCAAGTAGTTCCTATGTTATCCGCTAGGTGGCTCTCTGTCCTGTTGCTCGCATCAACTGCCCAGACGGCAGGACGTGGGACTGAAACGATCGCCGACAGAGTGCGATGCGAAGTTAAGCTGCGCCAGATGGCAGAGGAAGCACAGGGAGGGCACGGCATATGTGAAACACAAATTCCAATGGGGCACTCACTGCACGATGCAGGCAGCCGAGGCAGAAGCAGGGCAGAGGCCGGCGCTGATATGCTCCGTCTCTCTCTCTCTCTCTCTCTGTCGTGGGAAACGTTTGGAGCTACCGTTCTTTTTTTCTGAATCACTGATTGTTCACTCCTTTGAAAGATTCAACTCTATGAATTAGTTCAAGAGCGGATCCCCCATCTCTAGTGACAATCTCGTTAATCTGGACCTCCTCTATAGTCTCAGCAACGCTTGGGAACTAGTGTTGTGTCTAATTAAGGAGAAGAAAGGAGACGCAGCAAAGTGGCGTGCAAGGCAGACCGAGTGTCTGCATCTACAGGGATGCAGCCCTGTGCCCTACCATGCGTCATCAGTCACAGTACCCCCAACGGGTACTGCGCACCCTTTGGAAGTGGATCAAGTACGCAGCGGAGGAGAGATTATATACACAGAGGTGACAAAAATCATGGGATTCACTCTAATACCGTGTCGGTCATCATTCTGCCCGGCGTACTGTAGCTGATCGACTTGTCATGGACTCAACAAATGGTTGGAAGCCCCTGCATAACTATTGAGCTGCAGGAGCTGACGTCCCGATTATGTTCCATAACTGTTCGATGGGATTCACATAGGGTGATCTGGGTGGCCAATTCATTCGATTGAACTATCCAGAATGTTCTTTAAACCAATAGCGAACAACTGTGGCCATGTACCAAGGCCGGTTTTCGAACATGAAGTCCGTGAATGGCTGCAAATGGTCTCCAAGTAACCGAACGTCATTGATCGCTTCAGTTGGATCAAAAAATCCAGTCCATTCGATGTAAACACAGCCCACACCGTCATGACCCCCCTCCCCCACAACAGGTTTTGCAGTGTCTTGTTGACAATTTGGATCCATGGCTTTGTGGGGTCTGTGCGACACTCGAACCCTCCATCAGCTCTGGCGCTGCCGCCGATGTCGTTCCGTTAGCAAAGGCACTCACTTCGGTCGTCTGCTGCCACAGGCTATTAACGCCCAATTTAACCACACTGTCCTAACGGATACGTTCGTCGGACGTCACATTGATTTCTGTGGTTATTTCACGCATTAATACAAGTCTGTTAGCAATGACAACTATACTCAAACGCCGCTGCTCTTGTTAAGTGCAGGCCACCGGCCACTGCGTTGTCCGTGGTGAGGGTTAATGCTTGAAATATGGTATCCTCGGCATACGATTTCCCAAATGAAATGTCTGATGCGTCTAGCTCCAATTATCATTCCACGTTCAAATTTTCTTAATTCCCGTCGTGCTGCCATAATTACGTAGGAAACATTTTTACATGAATCACCTAGGTGCAAATGACAACTTCGGCGATGCACTCGCCTTTCACGAGTATGCCTTGCGTAAGCGGTACTACTACTGCCTATATATATATATATATATATATATATATATATATATATATATATATATATATATAAAACCTTTGTCACCTCAGTGTACTTCGGCCAGAGGAAGTTACTTCGTCAGTGCACCTGACAATGACGTCGTGTCACATCGTCAAAATGTTGTATTCACCGAATGCTATGAAACGGCACTTCACTCTTGGATTGCTCTATCAAATATTACGCTAAGAGAAACTGCAGAATCATATCACACCTCAAGAAGATACGCTCTTAAAAATGGTTCAAATGACTCTGAACACTAAAAAATGGTTCAAATGGCTCTTAGCACTATGGGACTTAACATCTGAGGTCATCAGTCCCCTAGAACTTAGAACTACTTAAACCTAACTAACCTAAGGACATCACACACATCCATGCCCGAGGCAGGGTTCGTACCTGCGACCGTAGCGGTCGCGCGGTTCCAGACTGAAGCGCCTAGAACCGCTCGGCCACACCGGCCGGCATACGTTCTTAGAATGAAGTGTGATGTGTCAATCAATTTTGAGATATTGTGATAACTATGACAAATAGAATGCTTGCTACGAGTTAATGATGCAACTTTAATTGAATCGTCTTCACGCAGCATAGAAGGTGAACCTGAACTCCACCGACAACACTCTGGAAACTGTTAAGCGAGATTTTTGAATATTATGGTAGTAGAGACCTGTTGTTTCCGAAACTCGCTACAAAGTATTAGCAATTCGTACTAAATAGGCCATCTTTTCCTCTTGGCTTGGGCCGGCTGGTGTGCCGATCGGTTCTAGGTGCTACGATGTGGAACCGCGCGACCGCTACGGTCGCAGTTTCGAATGCTGCCTCGAGCATGGATGTTGTGATGTCCTTAGGTTAGTTAGGTTTAAGTAGTTCTAAGTTATAGGGGACTGATGACCTTAGAAGTTAAGTCCCATAGTGCTCAGAGCCATTTGAACCTCTTGGCGTGGACTTCAACAGATATTCTGTTCTTTGCACTGTAATTTTGCACCATTCCTCTGGTAGAGCGTTCTTTTTCTGTTGGATATCTGATGATTTCTCATATTTTATCTAGTACATTCTATAAATTCTGCACTGGATTAGTGTCTGGGGACTGCGGTGGTGTCGACATCCTGCGAGTATTGTTATACAACAACCACAGCCCTGCATCTAGAACTGTATGTTTCGGGTTTAAGTGAAAATATAATCCCGAGAAAGACACATATTTTTGACACTTTTGGGTAGATGTGTTTTTAGGATGTTTTTGTAAAAATAGTAGGTCTTAGTTCTATCACTAAAACACAAATGCACCATTGAGTTTGCACGCATGTGGCACCAGACAAGTACTGAAGCTCCTCCATGTTAAACAGCGATTGTTATATTTCTCTCTTCAAGTTCACAGTTCTTTTCTCTTCACATTGTTACTCATCCATTTGACTTAAACAGCTCAGAGAGACTCTCGTGAGTAAATACCGGGTGATCAAAAAGTCAGTATAAATTTGAAAACTGAATAAATCACGGAATAATGTAGATAGAGAGGTACAAATTGACACACATGCTTGGAATGACATGGGATTAGAACCAAAAAATACAAACATTCAAAAAATGTCCGACAGATGGCCCTTCATCTGATCAGAATAGCAATAATTAGCATAGCAAAGTAAGGCCAAGCAAAGATGATGTTCTTTACAGGAAATGCTCAATATGTCCATCATTATTCCTCAACAATAGCTGTAGTCGAGGAATAGTGTTGTGAACAGCACAGTAAAGCATGTCCGGAGTTATGGTGAGGCATTGGCGTCGGATGTTGTCTTTCAGCATCCCTAGAGATGTCGGTCGATCGCGATACACTTGCGACTTCAGGTAACCCCAAAGCCAATAATCGCACAAACTGAGGTCTGGGGACCTGGGAGGCCAAGCATGACGAAAGTGGCGGCTGAGCACACGATCATCACCAAACGACGCGCGAAAGAGATCTTTCAAGCGTCTAGCAATAAGGGGTGGAGCGCCATCCTGCGTAAACATCGTAAGTTACAGCAGGTGTTTATCAGCCAGGCTGGGGATGATGCGATTCTGTAACATATCGGTGTACCTCTCACCCGTCACGGTAGCAGTTTTTCTGTCCAGCGCCATCAGTTGGACATTTTGTGAACTTTGTTTATTTTTGTTCTAATAAAAGCCCATGTCATTCCAAGAATGTGTGTCAATTTTTACCTCTCCATCTACATTATTCCGTGGTTTATTAAGTTTTCAAATTTATACTGACTTTTTGATCACCCTGTACATGCTTTTTCCCAGAAATGAAACGCATCGTATTTATGTACTGTTGCAAACGCAAATCATTTTCTTCTGTCGATTTTACTTATGTTTTGTTTTGCTACATAAAGCACATTTCTGACATTCAGTGCTGGAATAAACTTTCCTGTATGCATTTAAAACGCAGTAGCAACTTTTGGAATGCTTAGTTTCGATTTTTTTCCACTTGTCGAAATACCTCGGACAGAACTGGAAGACGACAGCCTCGCGATTGGTTTTCGTATGTTTTGTTCTTATTAAACGTATGTTAAATAATCTTCACTGTACAATTAGGTCTGTAAGTAGTTTCCCCCATTTGTTAAAAAGATTTTGCTTTTCAAAACAATCTGATGCCGTTTCATCTTTCTTCTTATGTAGTTTCGCGATAGTTTCGACCCATATTGCTTACATGTCACTCATCGGCTTTGAAAGAAATCAGTGAACTAATTATTACTGTGAATGAAACGCAGTTGCGTAAGGTCAGTGCAACACTATATCTGGGATACTGTTTACTAAACTAATACTTGTTTGTTACCAATTGGGGCATGCTTTTAAATGACGTAGATTTTCTCGCAAATTAAGCAACAGGTGACCCCACTTATCGTTTTCTTTCTGAATGTATAAGAGGTTATTAAAAATTTCTTTTCGAAGGCTGTACCGTCCAGAACCGGTACGCCAATCAAGCAAACAAGCCGTGAACATTGAGTCAGTGCAATTTTTCTGGCTTAGTTAGCCATCATATTATGCTCCAAGAAGCTGTTCCCAGAGCAGTGAAGATGCAAGAAGTATATAGATGACGAAATGTGGTGTGAGGTACCTGTGACAGATATTAGATTCGGTGCCCTTCCCGTGAGAAAGACCGCCTGCATAATGCTACTGCTCTGTGATTGGCGCCGAAACGTTAAAGTATAGTTATTACTATTAGTTAAACTACTCATTGGAATGACTTAACTTTTTAATATAAATATCTCTCAAGAGCTGACTATCAATCAGTCATCTTAGAATTATTAAAAGCAACTGAAATCAAAAACAAAAGACTGACGAAATTGCGCACGAAGCACTTCGCAAGCGTTCGGGTCACGCCTTTTCTGGTATGGCGCGCGAAGTGTTTCGGGCTGTTCGCCACTCTGGATTAGGCACTCGAGAAGAACAGACATGTTGTCTGTCGTAGGATGTGTTTCCAATTTTTATCTAAGTTCCTGTTCGTCACTCTGAATTAGGCAGTCGAGATGTACAGTCATGTTGTCTGTGGCAGGATGTGTTTGCCAGTATTCAGTATTAAAAGATTCACTCCGGTAGTCATGAGGCACAGACACGTGCCACAAATAGTGTAAAAATACATTTTCGTAAATATTGTGTTTGATGATGTATTTTGCTGTATCAGAAGGTGTTGTATTAAGATCATGTTGTCTTCTCGTGTGGCAATATTAAAATTCGCGAGTGGCATCCCAAAGAAGTGATCCATTATTTCAGAACAGAATTTCGCCAAAAGTCAGTTTCAGCCTCAAGATACAGACCCTACGACCTGCGTGCTGTTTTCTGCGCTGGGGACATCAACTTGAAGACAGCAGGTTAGTGAACTATGACAGAACCTTCGTATCCACACAGTGCAGTGGAAACAACTAGGGCCTCACGTGTACTGCATGCACAGAACAAATGTGCTCAGTGACACGTCATCTGTAGTAATGCAGAGGAGGTAAAGGAGGATGATCGTTATTAACACCAACAATCAATTCATTCTTCCTTTCTTGCCGTATCTGTCGTCCCACCAACGCACCAGGTTGAAGATATCGGTGTCCTACGGCGTGAAGAATTCCGCAACTGTCTGCTGCACATCCTCGTCTGACAGGAACCATCGACCTTTCAAGGCCTTTTTCTAAGGCACCGAAGGAGTGATAATCGGATGGCAAGAGATTAGTACTATAGGACAGTGCTCGAGACGGACATGCCAGCCTCCCAGATCGACTGCAGTCGTGTGTCGAGTCGCGACCTGCACGGAACTTGGTGCGCCAATCCACAGTAGTTGTTTTCGACAGGCGTGCCACCCCATACACATTCTTCATTCTCCGATGGATGTCTAACAGCTGCCAAGAGAAGAATAACAGCACGTCGGTCCTGTTTGGACGCATTTGGTAATAATTTCGCCATAGTTAATGTTTCCGTACTTACCGGATGCACATCGGAAAGACAAGAATGCCGCAGTAATCCATTTTCTACAAGTTGGTGCTTATATACCCGAATCAGATTCGCTCTGTTTTTCGTATGCGCTGCAACAACGGCATCAAACGGAAAAAAATTTTGATCGCCCCCTATAAGTATTAACTGACGTACGGAAATAGTTATTGGTCGTTTCTTAAGTACGTTTTTACGACTGTGCTTCTTATATTCTTTGAGCAATGGTTGGACGAATATACCATTTGGAGTTACTATTACGTTCAATCACCTTCATACCTATCGATCATATGCTGTACCTTGGGGAAAGAGCCACCTTGTGACGACCAGGTCACTGTTACCAGGTGTCCACATGACCTTGCATCGCTGACGTAAATTATGATAGCGAACTGGTGTGAATGTGTCAATCAGTCATATGTAATCAACGCAGTAAGATGGGCTGACCTGAAGACATGACAAAGTGAAAAAAATGGCTCTCAGCACTATGGGACTTATGTTCTGAGGTCATCAGTCCCCTAGAACTTAGAACTACTTAAACCGAACTAACCTAAGGACATCACACACATTCATGCCCGAGGCAGGATTCGAACCTGCTGCCGTAGCAGCAGCATGGTTCCAGACTGAAGCGCCTAGAACCGGCCACAGCGGCCGGCCATAGCCAGCAACTTCCCTCTAAGTAGCGGTTATCAAACATAAAGTAACATAAAATAAAATATAACGCTCCCGTGATACTCTCCCATCGTACCACAAATAACAGTATGGTGACATGGAAGCGAATCACGGGAGCGTTCTATGCCATTTTATGTCATCGCATGTTATCCCATTGTCTTTTCTCAATCGGAACATTATTTGACTGCACCTGATGATACAGCTAGAACGCGATGGAACAAGTCTTGTCTTTAAGTAAAGACTGATAGCTGAAGTGGTCTGACGTTTTCTAAATGATGAATCCAGGCTGTGGCTGCCCTAAACCCAAAGTATGCTGCAATCACGAACTGCTGCGAAGGGAGCTGCCTTCAGTGGTCATTTGGAGTTGGGTGCCAGCCAGAAGTCCATTGCTCACAACGGCACATAAAGCTGCACGTCTTCAGTGGGAAGAACACAGAAACTGACCAGCAGCTAACTAAAGGTTGGTAGGGTGGTCCGATGAGTCGCGATTTTGCCTAGTTTCTATACCTTTGACAATTAAAGATATACTCTCTGCATTCCCTGATGAGTGTGGCGTTGCTGTTACTACACTGTTTGCCTTACTTTGCTACGTATGTTGAGAGACAGCGTTCTGGCGGTTTTTGAAGTACTTATAATTTTTTAGTTTTTGACAGCGATATCTCGATTTCGCCTATTTCCACCACTGGGGGCGCCGTATGTTTACTGCGCTAGAGGGCAGTTACGGCACCTTCTCGCGCACGCGGTTTGGGTCTTCTGCGGCCTATATAGGGGCCGCAGCTTGCGCTAGGAAGTCAGTTCCGGCGAGATCGTGCACCAGCACTCTCACCTGAAGATGGCGGCCAGTTGGACCGCGGAAATATTGTGTCATGAAGACGTTATGATCCGGCTGCATACCCGAGTAGAATATTATTACTTATAATCCGATTTTAAAAAAAAACTATTTGGTGGAAAAATTTGATATTTGCATCCCGATCGATAAAGGACTGAATTCTCACCTGAAGATGGCGGCCAGTTGGACCGCGGAAATATTGTGTCATGAAGACGTTATGATCCGGCTGCATACGCGAGAAGAATATTATTACTTATAATCCGATTTAAAAAAAAACTATTTGGTGGAAAAATTTGATATTTGCATCCAGATCGATAAAGGACTGAATTTCTTTTCTTTATTTGTGGTAGCTACTGTGCTGTGTCAACTTAAATAGAGTACTGCACGAAATTTTAAAGAATCTGCAGAGGTAAACGTTTTGTATGATTCATTTTACCTCTTACGTTACTGTGTATGAAATGTAGATAAGATACCGAAATTTTGTTGAAAACATAGAGCAGAGCAGATCTCATTTAGTTCTCAATTTATTTGTTTATTTATTTATTTTTCTTTTTTATGTCCAGCGAACAGTCGCACAGCGTGCCCAACTCCATCCCTGCGCATCGGGAATCATGTGGTCATAACAGTCATTTATTTCAAGAACGGTTCAAGATAAATTTTTTTGCAAAGAATAGCACAGAAAGATGCAGGTATACAGAGTGACAAATTGTCGAAACTTCTTTATTCACCGAGGTACGAAGTAGATTTTCCGCAGGAGTGACATGGGTAATTACGTCAATAGCTCTTAAGGGAAATCCACCGGCTGCGTTTTAACTCGTCCACAGCAGTCAAAGGGCTAACGATCCAGTGAGCCATCAGCACCGATGGGTAATATAGCGTTTAATCTGCAGCGTGATGTGGAGGTTGTAATTTAGGCGGAAGGCGGTTGCATGATGTTTTGGGGATGCTTTTCGGACAGTGAACTGGCTCCTGTTATTCAGGTTGCTGTGAACGTGAACTAGGTTATTTATTTCCACATTTTCGGCAACCAACTGTTGTACTTTCCCCTACATCATCATGATGAGTGTGCTGTTTAGATTCTGGTGTTCATACACTGAAGAGCCAAATAAACTGGTACACGTGTGTGATATCGAATAGGCCCCCCGCGAGCACGCATAAGTGCCGCAGCACGACGGGGCATGGACTCACTAATGTCTGAAGTATTGCTGGAGTGAACTGACACCATGAATTCTGCAGGGCTGCCCATAAATCCATAAGAATACAAGGGGCTAGAGATCTTTTCTGAACAGCGCCTTGCAAGACATCCCAGATATTCTCAAACATGTTCATGTCTGGGGAGTTTGGTGGTCAGCGGATGTGTTTAAACTCAGAAGAGTGTTCCTGTAGCCATTTGCATTGTCCTGCTGGAATTGCCCAAGCCCTTCGGAATGCACAATGGACATGAATGGATGCAGGTGATCAGACAGGATGCTCACGTACGTGTTGCCTGTCAGAGTCGTATCTAGACTTGTCCCATATCACTCCAACTGCACACGTCCCTCACCATTACAGAGCCTGCACCAGCTTGAAAGTCCCCTGCTGACATGCACGGGCCATGGATTCATGAGGTTGACTCCATACCTGAACACGTCTATCCGCTCGATACAATTTGAAACGACACTCGCCCGAACAGGCAACAAGTTTCCAGTCATCAACAGTCGAATGTCGGTGTTGACAGGGCAAGTCGAGGTGTAAGGCTTTGTGTCGTGTAGTCACCAAGGGCTCCGAAAGCCCATACCTATGATTTATCGTTGAATGGTTTGCACGCTGGCACTTGTTGATGGCCCAGCACTGAAATCTGCAGGAATTTACGGAAGGTTAGCACTTCTGTGCCATCGAACGATTCTCTTAGCCGTCGTTATCCCGTTCTTGCAGGATATTTTTCCGGCAGCAGCGATGTCGGAGATTTGATGTTTTACCGGATTCCTGATATTCACGGTACATTCGTGAAATGGTCGTACGGGAAAGTCCTCACTTCATCGTTACCTCGGAGATGCCGCGTCCCGTCGCTCGTGCGCCAACTTTAACGTGACGTTCAAGCTCGCTTACATCTTTATAACTTGCCATTGTAGTAGCATTTCCGTCTGCTGGTGAGGTGTGGGTGCGGGAGAGGGTGAATAACTTTTTATACGGTGTGCTTATGTAGGTATAACATGTGCTGACTGTGCAGGAGAGCGCTTTGTTCTTCTAGCCTGATGTCGATGCTGTTAAGATGGCAGCCGGTGCGGAGGCACAAAACAGAGTAGCGAACTGGAAAGAACAGTACCGGCCGGGAGTGGGAAGCACCACCAGAAAGTTTAGCAACAAAAGAATTCGAGGAGGTACCCTTTTCATGCCGACCCGGCTGAGAGAAGCCGCCCGGACGCGCCTCAAACAAAGTGGAGGCGTGATGGGGCGTATTGTGAGGGCCGGCTGACAAGGGGGTTGCGTCTAATTACCTCGAGTTAATGGCGCGGGCGCACTCGCGGCCGGCGGCTATTAGCTGCCCTCTGGCCCCGGCCGTGACTCGGCGCCTCCGCAAATTACGATATCAGTGCCGCGCCTGCCTGGCCCGACACCGATCCGTCCCATTGTGGGGCCGCCTCGCAGGTGACCAGCGTCGTGGTCGCTGTCCCTGTCACCTTGCCGAGCACCTGCTCGTATTGCCAACCTTTCTCGGAGGGCTTCGTACTGCTGTGCCCCCGCTGGAATGGTTATATCCACATCTTTGCAAGGACCAACTGAGAAGTCACGGGCTGACTGTGTAGTACTGTGTTTTTTGGATGAAAACCTTGCATACGAAGGTTATTCAGAAACTACAGTCCAGTTAAAATTACTTGTCAGTTGACACTTCACGCGTTGGAGTCGGTTTCCTCCAGTCAGAGCTCTCAGTGTCACGCCCAAACCGTTCGCCGTTGCCACACTGCCACAACAATTGGTCAGTTAACTTCCACTTGCTTCCCCGGCATTCTTGCTTGAAGTGTTTGGATCCCGAATCATGGACCTGGCACTTTTATTTCGTATTTTATCACACATTATAACCACACCAAAAACAAAACACACACACACACACACACACACACACACACACACAACGACGCCACGGAAATACACACGTTTCATAATCAACAACAACCAAACGTTACTGGATAGTTCTGCACAAGGCGCAATTCAACGCCACGTATACAGTTATCATAATCACAGAGATAGGCTTACATTGTACAAGCTTCGCACGACATTGCATGGTGCCGAATTTTTGAAGGCTGTAATTCATCGTTGCAACTACGTCACCGCAAATACAAACATAGCTATAGAACTCAATGATGAGGCATAGCGCATTGGTTATCGTATAGTTGTAACGTGTAGAAGAGCGTCGTTTCGAACGTCGGCCAATGTAATGAAGCTTTTTTCATTCGTAAATCTGATCAGAAGAGTTTGTTTATTATTTTTGTTCACGTAAATGGCTGAAACGTAATTTTTTATTTCTGGTACTTCGTCTCGTTGTTTTCATCATCGTACTAGCTTTTTAATTTACTCTTATTTTTCTTCCTGTCACTCTGTTTTCGTTTGGAATTTGCCTTTGTCGCCTATAATCTGTAACCATTGTTTGGTAACGCGGCAGACTGAGTAGCCAGTTTGACACTTTCATGTAACCAATGACAGCGAGAATTTACAGTTTACTTTCAGCACTGAAGTTGAGTACCTTCTGTCTTTGAGTATGTTCGCAGAGGTTACCTTTAATGACCGTAAACGAAGCGATCGTGGTTTTAGTTCTGCCGCAGATTGCTGACCTCCGTTTTCTCTGATACATTGCACATTTCGCCCTTGTGGTTAACTCTGGATATAAGTTCAGTGCTATAGAACGCGTTTGCCGCAGCTTAATCATTGGCCACTTAGAATCAGCTGTCGACAGAGCAACTCGCACGGCGGACACTTCCAGCATTGCTCCGCGTTACACATTAACAGCATTTGTGACCCGTAGTGTTTGTGTATCACCCACAAGCCAATGGTAGCCGGCAGCCGATGTGCCAACACTCTAGCGGCAAGTGACAGACGGCCTATTTGCCTCCTTTCTTGTGTTGCCTATAGTGACGACCCAATGGATCGCTAAGAACCACGCTGAATCAACGCTTCTTCGCAATCCTTTTAGCCATTTAGTCTTTCATGTGCAACGAATGAGTGCGGTTCGGATACTCTGTTCATATAAATGGAAGGTAAAATAATCTAGGTTTTAGATTCGCACCATTTCCTCCTTCGGTTTCATCTCACACAATCAACATTTTGACCCCACTGACGAGACCTTCTACAGGATTCTAAGGGTCCCCAGTTAGTTCAGTTAATGTCTTGCATAGGAGGGTAAAGAACATTGCCTAACGCAAGATGTATGAGAAACATGTCCCGTCGACGCTGCAGCGCGGGAACTTCCTCATTTGAAACGTGCGCCACACGGCGACCGTTACCCATTGTTGTGTGTGGTTGCGCACATTCGAAAGGGAAGGACCCATCAATTTTAAAGTTTATCAGTAATCAGGCAGTGGGCGAGAGAGGCGTGGCGACTTACATTTGCAATGACCGTTCGGTCATCACAATCCAACCTGCATTCAGGCAACAGTTTAATATTGCGCATGCGGCTCGTGTTCCTGATAATAAATCGACTGTTGTGTGATTGGACATTTATGGATACTGCAGTGTGCAGAAAAAGGAAGCAGGACCATCAAATTACCACCAGGACACCAGAAAATATGAGAAAGTAAGACTGGCGATATTAAATACCCTCAAGCGATCTAAACGCAAACATGCAGCTGCTCTTGCAGTGATCGAAAACCTGCCTCATGACGCCCTGGTGTTCTTCAGCGACGAGTCATATTTTCGCTTGTCTGGATAATTGAATAAACAAAAGCCGGCAGCTGTGAATGAGCGGTTCTAGGCGCTTCAGTCCGGAACCGCGCTGCTGCTACGGTCACTGGTTCGAATCCTGCCTCGGACAAGGACGTTTGTGATGTCCTTAGGTTAGTTAGGTTTAAGTAGTTCTAGGTCTATGGGACTGATGACCTCAGATGTTAAGTCCCATAGTGCTCAGAGTCATTTGAACCATTTGAATAAACTAAACATGCGATAATGGAGTGCCACGACGCCCCGAGAGCTTCATGAGCAGTCCCTGCATACAGGACTTGTGACTGTTTGGTAGAGCATTATGCACAACTGGCACTATTGGCCCTTGGTATTTCGATGAGAACGATAGGGCAGATACGGTCACTTCTGAGCATTATGTCCAGATAACTGAGGAGCTTTTTTTCCCGAACTTCAAGAGAAGAATATGCGGGTGTGTGGTTCCAACAAGACGGAGCCACCGTACGAAAGCCAATGGCTCTTGCGCGAACGCTTGCACGACTCTCTCATCTCTTTGAGCGCCAATCTTGAGTGGCCAGCACGCTCGCCTTGTTTAATCCCTGAGACATTTTCTAATGGCGCTATCTTAAATCCTTGTTGTATACCTATCGTCCACGGTCCCTGCGTGAGCTGCGGATCAATTTTCGTCCTGCTATTACCAGCACAGAGACATGCTGAACAGAGTGGACCCTAAAATTCAGACTTCGATACTACAAATGCATAGGGCAAATCGGAGACCAGCTTCAAGTTATTGCTTTCAAAACCTAATGAAATACAACTTATATTACCTCTATGTAAAGAAAGGAGAATTAAATTCATATCTCCAATACTTATTGTTGTAGAAGATTTTATAATAAGAAAATTTCAGGCCGCATCCTGTGCAATATCAAAAAACTCATTCAATGCAAATTTCTTTGGAACTATTGGAAAACCATAAAGTTGAAGTGGCAGTTTTCTGAACAAGAGACATAATTGGACAGCTGAAATGATGCTCAACTATTTCTTTTGTTTTCGGCGTCTATTTTCAATTTTATCCGGTTATACACATCGAAATCACCGGGCCGTGATACCGTAGCACGACGACAGATGGTACCACCTCTACTACACTCCTGGAAATGGAAAAAAGAACACATTGACACCGGTGTGTCAGACCCACCATACTTGCTCCGGACACTGCGAGAGGGCTGTACAAGCAATGATCAACCGCACGGCACAGCGGACACACCAGGAACCGCGGTGTTGGCCGTCGAATGGCGCTAGCTGCGCAGCATTTGTGCACCGCCGCCGTCAGTGTCAGCCAGTTTGCCGTGGCATACGGAGCTCCATCGCAGTCTTTAACACTGGTAGCATGCCGCGACAGCGTGGACGTGAACCGTATGTGCAGTTGACGGACTTTGAGCGAGGGCGTATAGTGGGCATGCGGGAGGCCGGGTGGACGTACCGCCGAATTGCTCAACACGTGGGGCGTGAGGTCTCCACAGTACATCGATGTTGTCGCCAGTGGTCGGCGGAAGGTGCACGTGCCCGTCGACCTGGGACCGGACCGCAGCGACGCACGGATGCACGCCAAGACCGTAGGATCCTACGCAGTGCCGTAGGGGACCGCACCGCCACTTCCCAGCAAATTAGGGACACTGTTGCTCCTGGGGTATCGGCGAGGACCATTCGCAACCGTCTCCATGAAGCTGGGCTACGGTCCCGCACACCGTTAGGCCGTCTTCCGCTCACGCCCCAACATCGTGCAGCCCGCCTCCAGTGGTGTCGCGACAGGCGTGAATGGAGGGACGAATGGAGACGTGTCGTCTTCAGCGATGAGAGTCGCTTCCGCCTTGGTGCCAATGATGGTCGTATGCGTGTTTGGCGCCGTGCAGGTGAGCGCCACAATCAGGACTGCATACGACCGAGGCACACAGGGCAACACCCGGCATCATGGTGTGGGGAGCGATCTCCTACACTGGCCGTACACCACTGGTGATCGTCGAGGGGACACTGAATAGTGCACGGTACATCCAAACCGTCATCGAACCCATCGTTCTACCATTCCTAGACCGGCAAGGGAACTTGCTGTTCCAACAGGACAATACACGTCCGCATGTATCCCGTGCCACCCAACGTGCTCTAGAATGTGTAAGTCAACTACCCTGGCCAGCAAGATCTCCGGATCTGTCCCCCATTGAGCATGTTTGGGACTGGATGAAGCGTCGTCTCACGCGGTCTGCACGTCCAGCACGAACGCTGGTCCAACTGAGGCGCCAGGTGGAAATGGCATGGCAAGCCGTTCCACAGGACTACATCCAGCATCTCTACGATCGTCTCCATGGGAGAATAGCAGCCTGCATTGCTGCGAAAGGTGGATATACACTGTACTAGTGCCGACATTGTGCATGCTCTGTTGCCTGTGTCTATGTGCCTGTGGTTCTGTCAGTGTGATCATGTGATGTATCTGACCCCAGGAATGTGTCAATAAAGTTTCCCCTTCCTGGGACAATGAATTCACGGTGTTCTTATTTCAATTTCCAGGAGTGTATATCAAATGGAAACGCTGTTTACTTTTACTCATCTAGGGGCGTGCTACTATAAGGAGTTGTGGAAATTTCATTGTAGACTGGCGCAGCAGACATATATCTGCAAATGAATATAAAAATACGTAATCTATTGCATTGGAGGTGACAAATGTAACTTTAGTATTGTACATGAATCATTTTTTTCTTTAACCATGCTGCAAAACCCCAAGCGTGCTCCGGAAAAGTCACTCTGACCCAAAAAATTTATGAACACATTCAAAACGCCAGTTGGATTAACTAATATGAAGAATTTATGGGCCAAGCGGTGGATCATAAAGTAGAAAGTTGCATAATTTTAAAATGAACTCATTAATTTATTGATTTGAAAACACAAACATAAAATGCATCTGACTAACTAAAAAAAGTTATTATTACAAAGCTACAGTGCATGGATTACGTCATGACTTTTGACCTTGCCATTGGACTGAAAAACACATGCATCTAGCAAGCAGATAATTGTACTAATCTGAGTAAACTGTGATCAAGGATTGTCCTAAGGTACTGACGCTGCTATTTTGCTTACGGTGAATTATCAGCATGTGACGTGACGTGCAGAGCGCTGCCGTCGCAGCTGCCTGTCAGTGGTACAGGACGAGGGACCTGGTTCCGTCAATACGAACTCTAAACTTAGGACGAATTCCTAGACCTACTATCGTCTCCGTTTCTTAACTAATTCCTCCACAGGCGTTTGCCTCCGACCCGAAGGAACTCCAAGTTTTCTAGCTAAATTGTATAGCCTGTCCTCTGCTTCCCACCAAGCAAGAACTGACCGACAATCGCTGTATAAGAGCACTCGGCCAGCCTGTGGTGTGGTTGCTTCTTCCGCAAAGTCCTGCCACGAAAACGCATCACATTATAACTTCAGTCATTTTTCGATCCACTCTCTCTACCAGAAAACCTCTGCTTATGATCCATTTTCCTAATGTCACAAGCATTTTTATCAACTGTGCATTTTCACGCCCAGCAGTTAGCCTCGTTTCCGAGGTATTCAGAAAGTAAAATATTTGCACTCGAGTCTTGGCTCTTATTTTGTGACTCGCCGTATTTCTTTAGCAAAGCGCTGGATTGTTATCTGGTCAAGGAAGTCTTCAGAACACGGCAGGGCGCCAGTCTCCCGTTGATAAAATTTCCTCCCCGCAGCACTGCTAAGCCGCTAAGCTCGAGACGAGTCCTAACTCAACAACAGCACTAGTCTTCCGAGGCTCGCCCAGCATTCCAACTTGTCTTACACATTATGGACCAGCCGGCCAGAGTGGCCGAGCGGTTAAAGGCGCCACAGTCTGGAACCGCACGACCGCTACGGTCGCAGGTTCGAATCCTGCCTCGGGCATGGATGTGTGTGATGTCCTTAGGTTAGTTAGGTTTAAGTAGATCTAAGTTCTAGGGGACTTATGGCCACAGCAGTTGAGTCCCATAGCGCTCAGAGCCACACATTATGGACCAGTGGTGTAAAACCAAGAAAGGTAGACGTGCTGAAATAATTGCTACAAAAAGTTTTATTGTTTTAATTGCTACGTTTGACTGTCCTAAGTTTTCCCCCCCCCCAGAGCAGTTATTCTTAAGTGGTGGGGAAGGAGAGTACGTTTTTACGCCAGAAGGTTTTTTTTACGGTGCTACGGTTATATCTCGTAAAAGACTCCCAATATCGAAAAAATGATCTTATTTGAAGTTAAATGGCATTAAATTCTGCGTTTAATGACATGAGAAACATATTTTTTGGACCACCCGTTGCCGGAATAGTGCTCATCAAAGCCGGACAACTTTTAAATTTTTATGAAAAAATCTTTCACGAGATATAACTGTGAAAACGGAAAAATACCCCTTTCGGAGGTACATTTTTACCCTCCACTACTTAGGCACCACTCGGAAATGAAGCCATTAAAACAATAAAACTTTTGAAGGAATTATTTCCGTTTAGGATTCTAAGCCTACCAGCCCTGTATGTTACCTGCCCTGTGCGAATACTAGAGTTCCCGATGGCTGCTCGGGTCTACTTTTTCGTAATATCGGACACTGTCTAGCTTATCCCAAATCCAGCGTGCATCCCACTGCCACGCGCTCTCAGAAAGCGAAGAAAAAGAAGACCCACACAATGTTAAATGCAGGTAAGACATATTGTCACCGTAGTCCAATTCGCTTCTCATTACTCTATTAGTAGAGAGTGCTTCCCATATTAAATGAAAAGGAATTTGCCAAACGGCTTGTCCCTTTACAATACCTTGTCCAGTAGCATTGTAAGAATGGTAGACGAGTCAATAAAACTGGTACTACATTTACGACAACATTCAAGAAGTGGTGGGTTTGAAAAGCCATCATACATCTACATCTACATCTGCATTTATACTCCGCAAGCCACCCAACGGTGTGTGGCAGAGGGCACTTTACGTGCCATTGTCATTACCTCCTTTTCCTGTTACAGTCGGGTATGGGTTTCGTGGGAAGAACGACTGCCGGAAAGCCTCCGTGCGCGCTCGAATATCTGTAATTTTACATTCGTTATCTCCTCGGGAGGTATAAGTAGGGGGAAGCAATATATTCGATACCTCATCGAGAAATGCACCCTCTCGAAACCTGGACAGCAAGCTACACCGCCATGCAGAGCGCCTCTCTTGCAGAGCCTGCCACTTGAGTTTGCTAAACATCTCCGTAACGCTATCACGCGTACCAGATAACCCTGTGACGAAAAGCGCCGCTCTTCTTTGGATCTTCTCCATCTCCTCTGTCAACCCGACCTGGTACGGATCCCACACTGATGAGCAATACTCAAGTATAGGTCGAACGAGTGTTTTGTAAGCCACCTCCTTTGTTGATGGACTACATTTTCTAAGGACTCTCCCAACGAATCTCAACCTGGCACCCGCCTTACCAACAATTAATTTTATATGAGCATTCCACTTCAAATCGTTCCGCACGCATACTCCCAGATATTTTACAGAAGTAACTGCTACCAGTGTTTGTTCCGCTATCATATGATCATACATTAAAGGATCCTTCTTTCTATGTATTCCCAATACATTAGATTTGTCTACGTTAAGGGTCAGTTGCCACTCCCTGCACCAAGTGCCTATCCGCTGCAGATCTTCCTGCATTTCGCTGCAATTTTCTAATGCCGCAACTTCTCTGTATACTACAGCATCATCCGCGAAAAGCTGCATGGAACTTCCGACACTATCTACTAGGTCAATGACAATGTCTATTTCTACTCCGTGGGAAAAGGTGAATTGATCGAAGGGGAGACTATGTGCAAAATTAAGAGCATAGCGGTCTGTGAGGCAGCGAAGTATCCTCGCCTTGCGCTCTTGTATTGGAACTGAAGTGAGAGAGGCGACCTCCACAAAGGTGCGCAGCGTGAGTAAGCAGGACAGCCTCGTGCCGACCGACAAATTGCAGGCCTCTCGGAGCGCCAGAGCGGAAACCGGCGTCGCGGCGGTGGCGGCGGCTGAGGGGCGGGGCGCGGCTGTCGGACGCCGGCCGTCGGTCGCCTAACAACGTGACGGCCATGGCGGTGATTTATACGAATATAATTGAAAGCGACCGGGGCGAGGTGAGGCGTGACGTCCGATAACGACGGCCCGCCAACAAATATTTTACCTGCCTTTGTGGCGGCGGCCGCGCTCAGCAAATGTGGCGGCGCGCGATGATGGGATTTTAACGTCGCCGATATTCCCCACCGTTCCTTTTGCGATGGTCTAGTTAACGGCAGCGGTTGCGAGGAAGGGAGTAGAAAAGAAAAAAAAGGGAGGAAGAGGGAGGGCGACAAAGGTAATCATTAGTTTTGTAAACGTACGTTTGATGGCGCTAAGTGCACGTCAGACGCTTCGCTCTCCCATCTGCGGGACTGCTCGGCGGCGAATGCTAATCCAGATCTCACGCGGGCTCTGTGCCCGGCGATTGCCGTTCGCTTCCGCCGACTGCGCCGCTCCTGGTGTCATGACGTTGCTGGAACTGGCGTCCCACATGGCCCTCGTTTCGAGTCGAAACCTACCAGTTACCAATTATTTTAGCTCGCCTTACCCTGTGCACGGACAATAAAAGGATGGAGAAAATAAACCTGCCGAAAATATCGGAACAGGCAGGATAGGAGACGTCGAACTGGGCAAAATTTTCCAACTAAACATTCGTCGGAAACGCATTGGTTTTGAGCATCTGGAACCGTTTGCAGTTAAACCACCTGGCTCCAAGTAGTAGCTGTTACGTCAGAGAGGGCAGTCACTAATTAAACTAGCTGAGGATAATACGTAGCCGGCCGGTGTGACCGAGTGGTTCTATGCGCTTCAGTCTGGAACCGCGCGACCGCTACGGTCGCAGGTTCGAATCCAGCCTCGGGAATGTATGTGTGTGATGTCCTTAGGTTAGTTAGGTTTAAGTAGTTCTGCGTTCTAGGGGACTGATGACCTCAGATATTAAGTCCCATAGTGCTCAGAGCCATTTGAACCATTTTGATAATACGTAGTTTCGTCCAGTCATGGGAAAATCCACTCGGTTAAAATCGACACCGGTATTTTAGTTCTGAATAACCGGTGTTTTTCGATATTTGTCTTGTCTCGGCTATAACAGGTACTTTTATTTATCACGATGAACCCGATATAAAGCCGATGTATCAGTCTGCCCCAGCAGTGGTGCTACAGTTTTTTTTTTAATAAAACTGTCGCTTCCTAAAGGCTGATATCGTCTTAGAATAATATCTTTCCTGATCAAAGGAGTCAACTTACAGATGAATACATCACAGAACGAGTATTTATGGACAGATCAGACAATAAATATTGACCAATGGATTACTTCATTACTGAAATTGTGACTGTTGTCATCTAATAGTTCATGATACATGTTAAACTTCGCCTACAGTTCTTAATATTTTATTTCAATTTTTTGACACAACGTTTTTGGTTTCGTCAGTAGAAAATCAGTTATATTAAAAAGGTAAAAATATACATTTGAGTAAAATGGATTTTACACTTGAAATAATTAACGAAAAAAACGCTACAAGATTTTACACAGAAGTTTACTATTTGTCCGCTATTGCTATGAAATTATAAAAGAGAAAGTTATAGCAACAGCAATAAATTAAAAACTAACAGCTCATTCTTAGCACTCAATAAAAATGGAAAGTCTCTGATCTTCTGCATGTTTCAATATCTTACGTTCTTATCTGCTTGTAGCCTTTGGCAATGACAACATAACACGAAAAGTTGAGTTCTCTACCCTCAGTTTTTACTCTTACGCGCTGACTATTCGTAATGCCAAACTAGTGGTATCTTCGTTCTGAATAAGATTTTCGAGCAGAGATTTAAAAAAATAGAATCAGTAGGAGAACACTAGCGTTTCTTTCTTTCTTTTTTATTTTTATTTGTTCTGAAGTATTCAACCCATTATTACTTTTTGAGAAAAGCAGCAAACCATTGGTGGAATTTTTATTCGTTTACCTATTCATTTATTTGAGTCTTTTATTTGATGTTTGGATTCTAGATATCTTGAAATTTATGATACAAACGTCTGAGAGAGCCTTGGAATTTCTCAGTCCTTAATAAACGAATACATTGTCCGTTGTTGGCTGTGTTGTGCTTTATAAAAATCGTGCTATTAGCTAACTTTGGGCGTGTGCCATTATCAAGCACTTCGTTATCACATTGTTTTGCAGACATTTTAATAACACACAATACAGCCTACAACGGACAATGTATTCTTTGGCTATGGATACCCGCCACCTCACCCCCCGGAAGCAAAATTTTCAATATTTGTTCGATATCTACTTTTACTGCTGGAAATAATAGAGCAACAACAAACCGAAAATCGGTTACTTCAGAAACCATTTATTTTGAGAGCTTTTAACAATCAGGTTAAACTGAAATTAAAGAAGAAGCCGGTATAATCGGAAACCAATTATTTTAGTGATAACCGCCATCCCTATTTTTAGCTGAGCGTCGGGAGCTAAACAGTTTCAAATTCCCATCCAATGCTGGTTACGTTACATGAAAATTTTCAGTGGCCGCTATAAGGTAAAACAACGAAAAGCTACGCCGATCTAGTCTCGGACCCTGTCAATCGAGACTGACCGAGCGCCGTGTCATCCTCAGGTGATAGGCCGGTGTTGAGTGGCATGGGGTCAGCACAACACTCTTCCGGCTGTTGTCGGCTTTGCATACCCTGGAGACTTCTCTTCCAAGAAACTTCTCAGTTTGAATGACGATACCGAGTGGTCCCCGTGGACGTCCTCCCACGAAGGGGGAGTACTTGGCAGTAGACCTAACAGGAACTGAAACTGCTTCGTCCCGAGTCTAAAAATGGTTCAAATGGCTCTGAGCACTATGGGACTCAACTTCTGAGGTCATTAGTCCCCTAGAACTTAGAACTAGTTAAACGTAAGGACATCACACACATCCATGCCCAAGGCAGGATTCGAACCTGCGACCGTAGCGGTCTCGCGGTTCCTGACTACAGCGCCTAGAACCGCACGGCCACTTCGGCCGGCCGTCCCGAGTCTAGTCAGCCATAGTGAGCATTCATCTGTGGAGGTGGACGGTTAAAAGGTAATGCTTGACTATAAAATCAGATGCTCCAAATTTCCGGTAATGCTATAGATTCGTAGGGATAATAAGCTTTACACCGAAAATGACAATGCAGTAGGCTCGTGGTCGACATGTGCTACTTAGGTACAATGTTGTTAAAGGTGAAGTTTAAAAACTCCAATGTTTTAAATTTTTACTGGTGTACAGAGAGCTTGAATGTTCTTTTGCTGTGAGAAGTACAGTAGACGTGGCTTAACTAAAATAATAGTAAAAAAACCTGAAATGATGGTATGGCATTGAAACCTATTTAAATATTACATACTGTACTTCAGATTTTTTACAGCAAATACGCGAAATTCCTGACACCAGGATCACTACAAAGCAGGCGTCGCCAGAGAAATATTTGGTGGGTCCTCTCGAAAATTTCTGACACATAGCAGCAACTCAGTCAGAAAAATCCTTCCTGCCATACACAACCAAACAATCTCGCTTACCACGCAAAGTTATGCACGCTCGTCGCTGATTGGCCATCGTTTTATTTCCACGGGTCCAAGGTGACGCGCTTCCGACCTATAGCTATTTGGGAAATTTTCTTCTTTTCAGCAACCCCTACCTGATCTGATATTACATCACGTTGCTCTCTCCCACCCTTTAGAGCCTGCTGAGGCTGTTTAGTTCGACTTTATCTTCAAGCACTGGGCATTGCTGAACAGCCAAGTTCAATGTCTTAGTCTTTAAGAAAATTTGAGGCATTTGTTAACACATGTAATACGTGCCCGTACTATATTGGACGTTTAATCGCCGACAAAATGGATATTGTTAATACAAACATTCAGATGATGCGATTAAAATTAATTATATACAGCTCAGGCGACGAATCGGCCATTCGGCTACATGTACAGATTCGCTGACACAAATCACATATTGTCTCTTTTATTAATAATTTCTCTGGTGTTTACTAGCGTCCTAAGATACTAGTGATTACATGTCAACACGCTTAAGATGTAAATTCCGTCATCAACTCAAAGTTTGCCATCAAGGGAATTGATGTCCTAAGATTATTTCGCCTCATGAGTGAAACTACTAATAAATGAAGTAGTTTGCCACCGGTATCATTTTACGTGTACATCAATTCCTCATTTAACATGTACATCAATTCCTGACGGTGGTAGTGTCACTTGCAGGCGATGGCTGAGTTTACGAGTACTAGATCTCCTCTAACGCTTCTAGCACATGCTAATTATCTTGAGTACTAAATAAAACACATCTTATTCTTCCCCTCAAAGCAATTTCTCTGGTACCGTGTTTGTTGTTTCTAAATTCACATGAAGTGGTACGTTGAACAGCGCAACACATAATTAATATGCGGCTAAACTCTAAAATGTTATATTCCCTCATGTCCTCACAGTGTGAGCAGATGTAATTCATGATTCCTGATGTAATTATTATATCCATACTAACACATTTACCCTTGCACGCTCTACCAATTTAAATTATGTTTTTCTGTTATGGGCTTAGTATATAATCTGATATGTGCTTTTAGTCCTCTGTCGATTCAGGATATTTTTTATTGCATCTCCGCTTTCACTTGCATCAGTGATTCGTTAATGCGAAAAATGACAGGATATCCGCGGTTCGGATCATAAGTTGAACCGTAGCCATCGCTGTAAGTAAGAAAAATTATTTCTTTTTTTCTAAGTCTGCAAAACGCTATACATGACAAAATTCAACTGCGAGGATACGCAGAGACTTTTAAGAAAATCATGCCCTGTCTCAAACTTACTGTTATCACAGATTCTGACTACTGTTTTATTGTAATTTTGTTTCATTTATTTATTTATTTGTTTGTAATTTTATTTCAGTGTGACCGCATAACTGATTCGCTAGTGTTTTGGTACTTTCTTGTAATAACTGCTGAAGGATAAATGCAAGTTCACTTTTCTGCGAAGAAGTTGTTGTACTATGAACTAATTGTTAGTCTGCGTTTTCATTTGCTGCTGCATTTTTCGAAAGATTTTGCGTCGTCTTTGTGGTGATATCGTAAGACTGCTCTCAAGTCTCGCGTCTCATTATCAAAGGAAATATTTAAGTTCGCAAAAACGTTGCACTCTGAATTTTGTGTTTAGTCCATATTCTTCGTAACCTGTCTTGGGGGAGGAAGCATCTACCTCAAGCATTTCTATGTATCGCAGTTTGAAGGCGATTGATATTGACTTGGCTGGGCAGCTTAATAAACAGCAATTGATTGGAGGTCCAAATGTTTTTCGCGGACTTCATCTGAACTTTACCTGTGATGCACAAACAGTGTTTGGAGGTAGTACCTGGCTGACACTTGCTGTTGTATGGGGCAATCAAGCAGAATATGGTGGCCTTGAAGCATTTCCAGATGCTAACATTTTGGCTTGGAAGACATGGAGTATTGCTGAGACTACAGGACTGTTGGCTAAACAGCCTTATGGTACTCTTGTTCCAAGCATGCCATTTGTTGTCAATTGAATTTTGCGTATTGCCTGTCTGAGAATGATTGCTCCGCGACTTACTATTTACTGTGTTGTGCCGCATGGCAATTATAACAGGAAAGAAAAATATTCAAAGTAAAAATAAGTTCAGAAATTATCTCATCGAGTAGTAAGAAAACGAAGGTTACTAGTAAATAGCACAGCAGCAAAACAAAACTATCAGCAAATAGCGATCGGGGGCAGTGCACATTATCTGACTACTTGGGAAAAAAAAATCTCAGAAAATACTCCAACGCTCGAATAGAAGAACTGTCGCTAAGTGAGAGATACCTGTTAAAATTTATTTTAGTATAAGTGGATCTCTAATATCGATTGTGTTTTTAATGTTCAATTGTGTGTTAGATGCTAAACTTCGACCTTGTTTTGAATGGTGCTCATACCAGATCTCATAGCTAATAGTCTGGGTAACGCTAACTGTTGGTGACAAAATACAGCTGCGAGAATACATAGAGATATCTCACCTCGAGACATCTAAGAAAATCATTCCCCGTGTGAAACTTATAGTTATCAAAAAACCTGACTATCAACTTTGATGAAAAAATGATTACTTTGAAACTAAAGTTGGTCCCTGTGAAATTTACTTAAAGGAATAATCTGTTTTCTACACTATTTCGCTTACCTTGTCGCACTGGATAACGCTGCGCAAACTGTTAATTGTTACATTTATTTCTCTCACAGTGATCGATAAATCCTAAGAAAAAACTGAAAAGTATAATGATTCCTTGTTTGGATGTCCGACGAATCAAGAATGCTGCATTATCATACAACTGCAGCAAATAATACAAACTTAGTCATTACCTGTGATCCATTCTGCGCAAAGAGTGTTATCGTATTCATGTAAAAATCAGGTCTTTTTCTCTCCACGGTAAATCTTCCGTTAATCCATAATATAATTCCAAAAAATCTTAATTTTAATGCTGATAACTGCTGCTAAACCAAAACTCGACTATTCACATCTAACAACGAAGTTCCAAATAGCGTTTCTTAAGCGATTAGTTTCAATTAAATTTGGTAATACGATAACGACTACAGGTTAGAGTGCTTTAAAGCGTACGGTTATATAGATTGTCAAACATAATTTGAGACTGGATTGAAGATTTTTTGGTAGGGGTACGCAGCACGTTATCTTCGATCGCAGGTCACCTACAGAAGTACAGGGTGTTTCAAAAATGACCGGTATATTTGAAACGGCAATAAAAACTAAACGAGCAGCGGTAGAAATACACCGTTTGTTGCAATATGCTTGGGACAACAGTACATTTTCAGGCAGACAAACTTTCGAAATTGCAGTAGTTACAATTTTCAACAACAGATGGTGCTGCGGTCTGGGAAACTCTATAGTACGATATTTTCCACATATCCACCATGCGTAGC
Organism: Schistocerca cancellata; assembly: GCF_023864275.1. NCBI lineage: Eukaryota > Metazoa > Arthropoda > Insecta > Orthoptera > Acrididae > Schistocerca > Schistocerca cancellata. Next base: position 488,351,495 of record NC_064628.1, read on the forward strand.
AATAATATGGCGTAGTCTCTGAATGAAATTACCCGAAACCTTTGACAACGTGTCTGGCGGAATGGCTTCACATGCAGATGAGATGTACTGCTTCAGCTGTTCAATTGTTTCTGGATTCTGGCGGTACACCTGGTCTTTCAAGTGTCCCCACAGAAAGAAGTCACAGGGGTTCATGTCTGGCGAATAGGGAGGCCAATCCACGCCGCCTCCTGTATGTTTCGGATAGCCCAAAGCAATCACACGATCATCGAAATATTCATTCAGGAAATTAAAGACGTCGGCCGTGCGATGTGGCCGGGCACCATCTTGCATAAACCACGAGGTGTTCGCAGTGTCGTCTAAGGCAGTTTGTACCGCCACAAATTCACGAAGAATGTCCAGATAGCGTGATGCAGTAATCGTTTCGGATCTGAAAAATGGGCCAATGATTCCTTTGGAAGAAATGGCGGCCCAGACCAGTACTTTTTGAGGATGCAGGGACGATGGGACTGCAACATGGGGCTTTTCGGTTCCCCATATGCACCAGTTCTGTTTATTGACGAAGCCGACCAGGTAAAAATAAGCTTCGTCAGTAAACCAAATGCTGCCCACATGCATATCGCCGTCATCAATCCTGTGCACAATATCGTTAGCGAATGTCTCTCGTGCAGCAATGGTAGCGGCGCTGAGGGGTTGCCGCGTTTGAATTTTGTATGGATAGAGGTGTAAACTCTGGCGCATGAGACGATACGTGGACGTTGGCGTCATTTGGACCGCAGCTGCAACACGGCGAACGGAAACCCGAGGCCGCTGTTGGATCACCTGCTGCACTAGCTGCGCGTTGTCCTCTGTGGTTGCCGTACGCGGTCACCCTACCTTTCCAGCACGTTCATCCGTCACATTCCCAGTCCGTTGAAATTTTTCAAACAGATCCTTTATTGTATCGCTTTTCGGTCCTTTAGTTACATTAAACCTCCGTTGAAAACTTCGTCTTGTTGCAACAACACTGTGTTCTAGGCGGTGGAATTCCAACACCAGAAAAATCCTCTGTTCTAAGGAATAAACCATGTTGTCTACAGCACACTTGCACGTTGTGAACAGCACACGCTTACAGCAGAAAGACGACGTACAGAATGGCGCACCCACAGACTGCGTTGTCTTCTATATCGTTCACATCACTTGCAGCGCCATCTGTTGTTGAAAATTGTAACTACTGTAATTTCGAAAGTTTGTCCACCTGAAAATATACTGTTGTCCCAAGCATATTGCAACAAACGGTGTATTTCTATCGCTGCTCGTTTAGTTTTTATTGCCGTTTAAAAAATAACGGTCATTTTTGAAACACCCTGTAGAAATAACTCCGGGTGTGGAACAGGGAACTGTTGTTCACATTGTATGTTATTGACTTGGCAGTCGATGTTACACATCTACATCTGCACCTACACCTATAATCCGCGAGCCAGCTCAACGTATGTGGCGGAAGGTATTTGGTGTACTGGTGTAACTTCCTGCAACTTTTCCTGTTCCAGTCGTAAATGGGTAGCGGGAAGAACGGTTGCGGGTGCGCCTCCGAGTGGCTCAAATGTCTGTGATCTTATCTTGATGGTCTTTTCGAGACATATATATATGAGGAAGCAACATAGTGGTTGATTCTTTCAGGAATGAACTTTAACAGTAAAGCACACCGTGATGTAGAACACCTTTCTTGCAGCGTCTGCCATTGAAATTGGCTGAGCATCTCAGTGACGCATTCGCGTTCACTAAACGAGCCCGTCAGGAAACGTGCTGCTCTTCTTTAGATCTTCTCTATTTCTTCTATCACTCCCACCTTCTGTATCTTCGATAGACGCTTTTATGGTGTCTCATTGTCTCTGTAGAGCTATACCATGGGAAACGAGGAGAGGATTTTGGTTGGTGGCCGGTATCCTCATTCTATAACACAAACTGCACGCAGTTAATAACTGGTTTTTTTTTTACTCATAAACAAAGAGCTACTTAAGTTTCCATGTGCTGTGGTACAAGCTCTCTTCTATATAGTCCACGTAGTCTCAATGCTGTTGAAGTACACTACTAGCCATTAAAATTGCTACACCAAGAAGAAATACAGATGATAAACGGGTATTCATTGGATTAATATATGATGAACATCAACAAAAGCAAAACGAGGATAATGGAATGTAGTCGCATTAAGTCGGGTGATGCTGAGGAAATTATATTAGGAAATGAGACAAAGTAGTAAAGGAGTTTTGCTATTTGGGGAGCAAAATAACTGATGATGGTCGAGGTAGAGATGATATAAAATGTAGACTGGCAGTGCAAGGAAAGCCTTTCTGAAGAAGAAAAATTTGTTAACATCGAGTATAGATTTAAATGTCAGGAAGTCGTTTCTGAAAGTATTTGTATGGAGTGTAGCCATGTATGGAAGTGAAACGTGGACGATAAATAGTTTGGACAAGAAGAGAATAGAAGCTTTCGAAATGTGGTGCTACAGAAGAATGCTGAAGATTAGATGGGTAGATCACATAACTAATGAGGAGGTATTGAATAGAATTGGGGAGAAGAGGAGCTTGTGGCACAACTTGACTAGAAGAAGGGATCGCTTGGTAGGACATGTTCTGAGACATCGAGGGATCACCAATTTAGTATTGGAGGGCAACGTGGAGGAGGGAGACCAAGAGATGAATACACTAAGCAGATTCAGAAGGATGTAGGCCGCAGTAGGTACTGGGAGATGAAGAAGCTTGCACAGGATGGAGTAGCATGGAGAGCTGCATCAAACCAGTCTCAGGACTGAAGACCATAACAACACAACAACAACAATATATTATACTGAAACTCACATGTGATTAATTTTCACGCAATTTGGGTGCATAGATCCTGAGAAATCAGTACCCAGAACAACCGCCTCTGTTCGTAATGACGGCCTTGATACGCCTGGGCATTGAGTTAATCAGAACTTGGATGGCGTGTACATGTACAGCTGCCCATGCAGCTTTAATACGATACCACAGTTCAACAAGAGTAGTGACTGGCGTATTGTGACGAGTCAGTTGCTCGGCCACCATTGACCAGACGTTATCAGTTGGTGAGAGATCTGGAGAATGTACTGGCCAAGGCAGCAGTCGGACATTTTCTGTATCTAGAAAGGCCCGTACAGGACCTGCAGCATGCGGTCGTGCATTATCCTGCTGCAATGTAGAGTTTCGCAGGGATCGAATGAAGAGTAGAGCCACGGGTCGTAACTCATCTGAAATGTAACGTCCACTGTTCAAAGTGCCGTCAATGCGAACAAGAGGTGACCGAGACGTGTAACCAATGACACCCCATACCATCACGCCGGGTGATACGCCAGTATGGAGGTGACGAATACACGCTTCCAATGTGCGTTCACCGCGATGTCGCCAAACACGGATGCGACCATCATGATGCTATAAAAAGAACCTGGATTCATCCGAAAAAGTGACGTTTTGCCATTCGTGCACCCAGGTTCGTTGCTGAGTACACCATCGCAGGTGCTCCTGTCTGTGATGCAGCGTCAAGGGTAACCGCAGCCATGGTCTGCGAGCTGATATTCCATGCTACTGCAAACGTCGTCGAACTGTTCGTGCAGATGGTTGTTGTCTTGCAAACGTCCCCATCTGTTGACTCAGGGATCGTGATGTGACTGCACGATCCTTTACAGTCATGCGGATAAGATGCCTGTCATCTCGACTGCTAGTGATACGAGGCCGTTGGGACCCAGAACGGCGTTCCGTATTACCCTCCTGAACCCACCAATTCCAGATTCTGCTAACAGTCATTGGATCTCGACCAACTCGAGCTGCAATGTCGCGGTACGATAAACCGTAATCGCGATAGGCTACAATCCGACCTTTATGAAAGTCGGAAACGTGATGGTACGCATTTCTCCTCCTTACACGAGGCATCACAGCAACGTTTCACCAGGCAACGCCGGTCAACTGCTGTTTGTGTGTGAGTAATCGGTCGGAAACTTTCCTCATGTCAACACGTTGTAGGTGTCACCACCGGCGGCAACCTTGTGTGAATGCTCTGAAAAGCTGATCATTTGCGTATCACAGCATCTTCTTCCTGTCGGTTAAATTTCGCGTCTGTAGCACGTCATCTTCGTGGTGTAGCAATTTTAATGGCCAGTAGTGTAGAAGTCCGCTATGTGCTGCTTGTCTCTGTGCTAGAGGCTAAGTCTGCGGCTGCGTCTTGGTGACACGCTAGAACTCACACGGCATACAGACTCGAACCCACTGACAAACTGGAACGAACTAACTGACTATCTAACTGGTCCTGCCGTCCGCGGCAGCGATCCTAAATACCGGCGCCAGTCGTGGTGACGGAGCGTTTCTAGGCGCTACAGTCTGGAACCGCGCGACTGCTACGGTCGCAGGTTCGAATCCTGCCTCGGGCGTTGATGTGTGTGATGTCCTTAGGTTAGTTAGATTGAAGTAGTTCTAAGTTCTAGGGGACTGATGACCTCAGATGTTGAGTCCCATAGTGCTCAGACCCATTTGAACCTAAATACTGGTGGCAGAGAGGCCTGGAACGGTCTCTCGTAGCCTCTAAGCCGCATGTTGTGCTGACCCCAGCGTACGCCAGCTCACCATCTAGTACGGATCCCAGTCTCAAGTCTTGGTCGAAAAGTGTTTTGTAAGCTTTCTCTTTTGCGTATGGACTACATTTCTTGAGGATTCCTCCAATGAATGGCAGTCTGGCATCTTCCTCATTTGTGATTTATTTTGTGCTGTCGCTCAACTTGAAATCGATCTATGTGCGTACTCTTCAATGTTTTACGGAGGTAACTGCTTCCAATTATCGTTCTGCAATCGCCTAGTCATACACTAACGCGTCTTTCTATCTATGCATGCGGAATACGATACATTTGTTTATGTTGCCACTCCCTGCAACAAGCGTCGGTTCTCTTTAGGTATTCCTTCATTTCGCTACAATTTTAGACGGTCGCCACCTCTCTCTATACACGGCATCATCCACGAAAACCCTCATGAAACGTCCTACTTTTTCCATTAGGTCATATATGTAGAGGGTGGTCAGAAGTAGTCTGAAAACTTGTAAGAAAATGTGAAATTTGTGGTAAGTTCCTATGGGAACAAACTGCTGTGGCCATCGGTCCCCAGAATTACACACTACTTAATCTAACTTAAGCTAACTTACGCTAAGGACAACACACAACACACCCATGCCCGAGGGAGGACTCGAATCTGCGACAGGGGCAGCCGCACGAACAGTGCCAAAGAGCCCTAGACCGCGCGGCTACCCCTCGCGGCAGCTTGTAAGAGTGTTGCGAGGTAGACTGTGCTGAGAAATAATTTTTAAGAAAAAGACTCTATATATTGCAACGTTTCCGAGTTAATTAGCCAATCAAGACTCTGTGCGTGCAAATTCAATTTGCCCACCCCATACAATATTAATGTTAGTTGTTCTCGTAGTGTAGATGGTAGCGAACGAGACTGCTCATCCTTTGGTTTCGATCAATATTATCATCCCATGTCCAACTATTGTATCCTGCTATTGTTCGGTTTCAGGAAAGCAAACGAAGTACAAATTTGGCGACACCGTCTATGACAGGTTGCTTGAATTTGCGAGCGTAGCCGCCTGATTGGCTAACTTAAACGCTAATTAACTCGGGAAAGGTGCAACTTCTGAATTTTTTTCTTAGTAACTGTTTCTCAGCACAACGTAACCTGCAACAACCTTACAAGCTTTAAGTATAGCTTCTGACCACACGACTGTTAGGAAAAGTAATGCTCTTGTAACACTCCGTTGGGATACGTCATAAGTTACTTTTACGTCTGAAGACTTTCGTGCGCTAAGAATGACAAGTTGTATTCTGGCACAGTCTTCGTCAAGTAAATGTCCTTTAAAATTACCCAACTACATTTCGCGTGAACTGGGACGTCTTTGTTTGAAGAATTTCCTTTTAAATCCTTCGTGTATATCTGTTACATGTTCGTTCGGGATAAGCCAGGCGATCATGATCCTAAGGGATCGTAGCATGATCTGTCATGATGCGTACATGTAAGTACTCTAAACAGTGGGAAATACTCTAGAAAGTCGCTATTTTCCTCACCGCTGCTTGCATTTTTCCAGAACACTTTCAACTAATTTACATCTCAAATGGCTCTGAGCGCTATGGGACTTAACATCTTAGGTCATCAGTCCCCTAGAACTTAGAACTTCTTAAACCTAACTAACCTAAGGACATCACATACACCCATGCCCGAGGCAGGATTCGAACCTGCGACCGGACCGTAGCAGTCCCGCGGTTCCGGACTGCAGCGCCTAGAACCGCAAGGCCACCGCGGCCGGCTTAATTTACATCTGCTGTTAGCCTCCTCTAACACTGATTTCACATGATCGTCACATTTAATATCGCTTCTTAGCATTATCTCTACTTACATGATCTGACATAGTTAAAATATCCACTACTACCTTTGAAACAAGATTCTATCAGGTTCTCTTTGTTATATGTGTGATATTATATTTATTTACATTACGATACATCAACCGGAAATTTTGTTCTAAGAATTGGCAGTCCCTTACAATCATCCAAAGGCTATAATTTCTTGTCCCCGACAGCATCATCAGTGAACAGTGTGCTCCCTGCCGCCGTTGGATAAGTAGCTGCAGCAGCAAGTCGTATACTCCTAGCTCACTCATTTGTTACATAGTTTAATTCTTAATTTCTTTGCGTGTTTTTGGTACTTGCATTGTTTAATTCATAAATTTCGGGCGTATTATAGTATTTGAGAGTTGTAGCATCGCGTTTTAGTACCTGAATAGTGTAAATTCGCGTAGTCGTCTGTCATCTGTTTTTGTTTTGAACGGCCAGTGTCGGTTGGTCACAGTCAGTGTGCTCCCTGCCGCCGTTGGATAAGCAGCTGCAGCAGCAAGTCGTATACTCCTAGCTCACTCATTTGTTACATAGTTTAATTCTTAATTTCTTTGCGTGTTTTTGGTACTTGCATTGTTTAATTCATAAATTTCGGGCGTATTATAGTATTTGAGAGTTGTAGCATCGCGTTTTAGTACCTGAATAGTGTAAATTCGCGTAGTCGTCTGTCATCTGTTTTTGTTTTGAACGGCCAGTGTCGGTTGGTCACAGTCAGTGTGCTCCCTGCCGCCGTTGGATAAGCAGCTGCAGCAGCAAGTCGTATACTCCTAGCTCACTCATTTGTTACATAGTTTAATTCTTAATTTCTTTGCGTGTTTTTGGTACTTGCATTGTTTAATTCATAAATTTCGGGCGTATTATAGTATTTGAGAGTTGTAGCATCGCGTTTTAGTACCTGAATAGTGTAAATTCGCGTAGTCGTCTGTCATCTGTTTTTGTTTTGAACGGCCAGTGTCGGTTGGTCACAGTCAGTGTGCTCCCTGCCGCCGTTGGATAAGCGGCTGCAGCAGCAAGTCGTATACTCCTAGCTCACTCATTTGTTACATAGTTTAATTCTTAATTTCTTTGCGTGTTTTTGGTACTTGCATTGTTTAATTCATAAATTTCGGGCGTATTATAGTATTTGAGAGTTGTAGCATCACGTTTTAGTACTCGAATAGTGTTAAATCGCGTAGTCTCCTTCCGCCGCCGAGCAGTGTGTCAGCAGTGCACAAGTGGCAGCATTACTGCATTTACTAGGCAATCTTGTATTTTAATAACCGCTTCAATTTTGTGTCGTTTTGTTTGCGCTCTCTGTAGATTAGTTCAGACGTTCTTTGCACAAGTTTTTAGCATGGATAGGGACTGCAACTGCTGTGTTCGGATGCAGGCTGAGTTGGCATCCCTTCGCTCCCAGCTTCAGGCAGTGTTGGCTTCGGTCACACAGCTTGAGGCTGTTGCCAATGGGCATCACTGTGGGGGTCCGGATGGGGGTTTGTCGGGGACGGCCAGCTCGTCCCACGCATCCCCCGATCGGACTACGACTGTGGTTGCCCGGGATACTGCCCGCATTGAGGCTGCTCCCTCACCTGTGGTAGAGTGGGAGGTCGTCTCAAGGTGTGGCAGGGGGCGAAAGACATTCCGGAGGGCTGAACGGAAGGCCTCTCCAGTTTGTCTGACGAACCGGTTTCGGGCTCTGTCTCAGGCTGATACTGATCTTCAGCCTGACATGGCTGCTTGTCCTGTTCCAGAGGTTGCCCCTCAGTCTGCAAGATCCGGGCAGTCGCAGAGGGTGGGCTTACTGGTAGTTGGGAGCTCCAACGTCAGGCGCGTAATGGGGCCCCTTAGGGATATGGCAGCAAGGGAGGGGAAGAAAACCAAAGTGCACTCCGTGTGCATACCGGGGGGAGTCATTCCAGATGTGGAAAGGGTCCTTCCGGATGCCATGAAGGGTACAGGGTGCACCCATCTGCAGGTGGTCGCTCATGTCGGCACCAATGATGTGTGTCGCTATGGATCGGAGGAAATCCTCTCTGGCTTCCGGCGGCTATCTGATTTGGTGAAGACTGCCAGTCTCGCTAGCGGGATGAAAGCAGAGCTCACCATCTGCAGCATCGTCGACAGGACTGACTGCGGACCTTTGGTACAGAGCCGAGTGGAGGGTCTGAATCAGAGGTTGAGACGGTTCTGCGACCATGTGGGCTGCAGATTCCTCGACTTGCGCCATAGGGTGGTGGGGTTTCGGGTTCCGCTGGATAGGTCAGGAGTCCACTACACGCAACAAGCGGCTACACGGGTAGCAGGGGTTGTGTGGCGTGGGCTGGGCGGTTTTTTAGGTTAGATGGCCTCGGGCAAGTGCAGAAAGGGCAACAGGCTCAACGGGTGCGGGGCAAAGTCAGGACATGCGGGGACCAAGCAGCAATCGGTATTGTAATTGTAAACTGTCGAAGCTGCGTTGGTAAAGTACCGGAACTTCAAGCGCTGATAGAAAGCACCGAAGCTGAAATCGTTATAGGTACAGAAAGCTGGCTGAAGCCAGAGATAAATTCTGCCGAAATTTTTACAAAGGCACAGACGGTGTTTAGAAAGGATAGATTGCATGCAACCGGTGGTGGAGTGTTCGTCGCTGTTAGTAGTAGTTTATCCTGTAGTGAAGTAGAAGTGGATAGTTCCTGTGAATTATTATGGGTGGAGGTTACACTCAACAACCGAGCTAGGTTAATAATTGGCTCCTTTTACCGACCCCCCGACTCAGCAGCATTAGTGGCAGAACAACTGAGAGAAAATTTGGAATACATTTCACATAAATTTTCTCAGCATGTTATGGTCTTAGGTGGAGATTTCAATTTACCAGATATAGACTGGGACACTCAGATGTTTAGGACGGGTGGTAGGGACAGAGCATCGAGTGACATTATACTGAGTGCACTATCCGAAAATTACCTCGAGCAATTAAACAGAGAACCGACTCGTGGAGATAACATCTTGGACCTACTGATAACAAACAGACCCGAACTTTTCGACTCTGTAAGTGCAGAACAGGGAATCAGTGATCATAAGGCCGTTGCAGCATCCCTGAATATGGAAGTTAATAGGAATATAAAAAAAGGGAGGAAGGTTTATCTGTTTAGCAAGAGTAATAGAAGGCAGATTTCAGACTACCTAACAGATCAAAACGAAAATTTCTGTTCCGACACTGACAATGTTGAGTGTTTATGGAAAAAGTTCAAGGCAATCGTAAAATGCGTTTTAGACAGGTACGTGCCGAGCAAAACTGTGAGGGACGGGAAAAACCCACCGTGGTACAACAACAAAGTTAGGAAACTACTGCGAAAGCAAAGAGAGCTTCACTCCAAGTTTAAACGCAGCCAAAACCTCTCAGACAAACAGAAGCTAAACGATGTCAAAGTTAGCGTAAGGAGGGCTATGCGTGAAGCGTTCAGTGAATTCGAAAGTAAAATACTAGGTACCGACTTGACAGAAAATCCTAGGAAGTTCTGGTCTTACGTTAAATCAGTAAGTGGCTCGAAACATCATGTCCAGACACTCCGGGATGATGATGGCATTGAAACAGAGGATGACAAGCGTAAAACTGAAATACTAAACACCTTTTTCCAAAGCTGTTTCACAGAGGAAGACCGCACTGCAGTTCCTTCTCTAAATCCTCGCACCAACGAAAAAATGGCTGACATTGAAATAAGTGTCCAAGGAATAGAAAAGCAACTGGAATCACTCAACAGAGGAAAGTCCACTGGACCTGACGGGATACCAATTCGATTCTACACAGAGTACGCGAAAGAACTTGCCCCCCTTCTAACAGCCGTGTACCGCAAGTCTCTAGAGGAACAGAAGGTTCCAAATGATTGGAAAAGAGCACAGGTAGTCCCAGTCTTCAAGAAGGGTCGTCGAGCAGATGCGCAAAACTATAGACCTATCTCTCTGACGTCGATCTGTTGTAGAATTTTAGAACATGTCTTTTGCTCGAGTATCATGTCGTTTTTGGAAACTCAGAATCTACTATGTAGGAATCAACATGGATTCCGGAAACAGCGATCGTGTGAAACCCAACTCGCTTTATTTGTTCATGAGACCCAGAAAATATTAGATACAGGCTCCCAGGTAGATGCCATTTTCCTTGACTTCCGGAAGGCGTTCGATACAGTTCCGCACTGTCGCCTGATAAACAAAGTAAGAGCCTACGGAATATCAGACCAGCTGTGTGGCTGGATTGAAGAGTTTTTAGCAAACAGAACACAGCATGTTGTTCTCAATGGAGAGACATCTACAGACGTTAAAGTAACCTCTGGCGTGCCACAGGGGAGTGTTATGGGACCATTGCTTTTCACAATATATATAAATGACCTAGTAGATAGTGTCGGAAGTTCCATGCGGCTTTTCGCGGATGATGCTGTAGTATACAGAGAAGTTGCAGCATTAGAAAATTGTAGCGAAATGCAGGAAGATCTGCAGCGGATAGGCACTTGGTGCAGGGAGTGGCAACTGACCCTTAACATAGACAAATGTTTATTGTGACAAATGTAATGTATTGCGAATACATAGAAAGAAGGATCCTTTATTGTATGATTATATGATAGCGGAACAAACACTGGTAGCAGTTACTTCTGTAAAATATCTGGGAGTATGCGTGCGGAACGATTTGAAGTGGAATGATCATATAAAATTAATTGTTGGTAAGGCGGGTACCAGGTTGAGATTCATTGGGAGAGTCCTTAGAAAATGTAGTCCATCAACAAAGGAGGTGGCTTACAAAACACTCGTTCGACCTATACTTGAGTATTGCTCATCAGTGTGGGATCCGTACCAGATCGGGTTGACGGAGGAGATAGAGAAGATCCAAAGAAGAGCGGCGCGTTTCGTCACAGGGTTATTTGGTAACCGTGATAGCGTTACGGAGATGTTTAACAAACTCAAGTGGCAGACCCTGCAAGAGAGGCGCTCTGCATCGCGGTGTAGCTTGCTCGCCAGGTTTCGAGAGGGTGCGTTTCTGGATGAGGTATCGAATATATTGCTTCCCCCTACTTATACCTCCCGAGGAGATCACGAATGTAAAATTAGAGAGATTAGAGCGCGCACAGAGGCTTTCAGACAGTCGTTCTTCCCGCGAACCATACGCGACTGGAACAGGAAAGGGAGATAATGACAGTGGCACGTAAAGTGCCCTCCGCCACACACCGTTGGGTGGCTTGCGGAGTATAAATGTAGATGTAGATGTAGATGTAGAACATTCTTTTAGCGTTGCTTATCCTGTCTGCTAAACCGTTTGTTTACACGGTCCATTCACATTAATGTACATGTGCCGCCGTGGTTAAAGTATACTGTGAATGACTAAATGGCGCTTTCCAAAACCGGCGGCGAGGCAACTTTGCTGCGCCAAGGACCACAGATAACAGGAGTGAAGGGAGGCTGCGGAGATGTGAATGGGTGGATAGACGTGCCACTATTGAGCAACTGACCACTCAGCTGTACCAGTGGGCTATCAACAACGATTCCTCAACGAGTGTCCACCGAAAGTTTCTGCATACTGACCTCCGCAGAATGCGCCTGGTTCTTGTACCTTTGCTGACTGCTTTCATCGGCAACGAAGGCCGGATTTTGCGCACCAACAGCGAGAGTGGACATCCACTGAGCGACGACAGGTGGCTTCTTCATATGAATTACGTTTTATGCTCCATCGACACGAAACAACAATCGTCAGAAAGGTCGCGGTCGGAGGAGGGAGAGCTATAATCTGGGAAATGTTATCGTCTTACTTCATGCGTGACAACAGTCATTGTGGGAGGCACAATGGATCAAAGGAAGTGTGCATCTATCCTTGCGGACCATGTATATATATATATGAAGTTTGTTTTTCCTCTGCACGATGGTAACCACCAGAAGGACAATGCAACGTGCCACATGTCTGACAGTGTACGTGCGTGGTTCGAAGAGCAGTGCAGTATTTCTTGGGCCAACATACTCCCCGGATTTAAGTCGAATCTAGAATCTGTTGGATCACATCAATCGGGCTGTTCGCCCAACGGATCCTGGACCGATGAACCTGGCGTAACTGACTGCAGCACTGGAGTTGGCCTGGCCCCACGTCGCTGTCGGCACCTTCCAGAACATTATTGATTAATTTCTCGCACGTTTCACGATGCAAAAGATGTTTAATGAGGCTTTTGACAAGTGGTTACATTAACGTGGCTGGACAGTGTATATTGGTATTTTCTCATCATCTTCCTCATTTTCTTGGTGCCTTTGTCCCACTTCAACGCGGAGTTGGCCTTGTTAATATGGATTTGACGATGTTAGTGTCAGGGAGAGGCCGGATGGCCTTCCTGCCGCCAGCCCGTACCGCCCGGAACGGAAATTGCGTACCCCAGCTGTCTGCATCTAGTGTAAGCCATGAAATAGTGCGAACGTTTCCAAATGTCTGCGAGACGTGTAACTGAGACGGGACGTGGGGACCAGCCCGGTATTCACCTAGTGCGATATGGAAAACCGCCTAAAAACCACATCCAGGATGGCCGCAAACCGGGCTTCGACGGACGGGTTCGATGCGGGACCGACACGCCTATCCGAGTCTCCGAAGCAGCGCCCTAGCGCTCTCGGATAACCTGGCGGGTATATGTTACAATTTTCTGTAATCGGTATTCGCAGTTTTACCATGTCAGCCAGTCATCACACTGAAGTCTTTAAGTAGTATTACGTTTGTTTTACAGTACAGGGTGGTACATTGATCGTGACCGGGCCAAATATCTCACGAAATAAGCGTCAAACGGAAAAACTACAAAGAACGAAACTTGTCTAGCTTGAAGGGGGAAACCAGATGGCGATATGGTTCACCCGCTAGATGGCGCTGCCATAGGTCAAATGGATATCAACTGCGTTTTTTTAAAATAGGAACCGCCATTTTTTATTACATATTCTTATAGTACGTAAAGAAATATGAATGTTTTAGTTGTACCACGTTTTCCGCTTTGTGATAGATGGCGCTGTAATAGTCAAAAACATATGGCTCATAATTTTAGACGAACAGTTGGTAACAGGTAAGTTTCTTAAATTAAAATCAGGACGTAGGTACGTTTGAACATTTTATTTCGGTTGTTCCAATGTGATAAATGTACCGTTGTGAACTTATCATTTCTGAGAACGCATGCTGTTACACCGTGATTGTCTGTAAATACCACATTAATGCAATAAATGCTCAAAATGATGTCCGTCAACCTCAATGTATTTGGCAATACGTGTAACGACATTCCTCTCATCAGCGAGTAGTTCGCCTTCCGTAATGTTCGCACATGCATTGACTATGCGCTGACGCCATGTTGTGAGGCGTTGTCGGTGGATCACGATAGCAAATATCCTTCAACTTTCCCCACAGAAAGAAATACTGGGACGTTAGATCCAGTAAACGTGCGGACCATGGTATGGTGCTTCGACGACCAATTCACCTGTCATGAAATATGCTATTCAATACCGCTTCAACCGTACGCGAGCTATGTGCCGGACATCCATCATGTTGGATGTACATCGCCATTCTGCCATGCAGTGAAACAGCTTGTGGTAAGGTCGGTAGAACATTACCTAGGAAATCAGCATACATTGCACCATTTAGGTTGCCATCAATAAAATGAAGCCAATTATCTTTCCTCCCATAATGCCGCACCATACATTAACCAGCCAAGGTCGCTGATACTCCACTTGTCGCAGCCATCGTGGATTTTCCGTTGCGCAACAGTGCATATTACGCCGGTTTACGTTACCACTGTTGGTGAATGACGCTTCGTCGCTAAACTGAAAAAAAAATCTGCCATCGTCCCGTAATTTCTCTTGTGCCTACTGTACGCGACCTTCAAAGTCGTCGCCATGCAATTCCTGGTGCATAGAAATATGGTACGGGTGCAATCGATGTTGATGTAGCATTCTCAACACCGACGTTTTTGAGATTCCCGATTCTCGCGCAATTTGTCTGCTACTGATGTGCGGATTAGCCGCGACAGCAGCTAAACACCTACTTGGGCATCATCATTTGTAGCAGGTCGTGGTCGACGTTTCATATGTGGCTGAACACTTCCTGTTTCCTTAAATAACGTAAGTATCCGGCGAACGGTCCGGACACGTGGATGATGTCGTCCAGGATACCGAGCAGCATACATAGCACACGCCCGTTGGGCATTTTGATCACAATAGCCATACATCAACACGATATCGACCTTTTCCGCAATTGGTAAACGTTCCATTTTAACACGGGTAATGCATCACGAAGCAAATACTGTTCGCACTGGCGGAATGTTACGTGATACCACGTACTTATACGTTTGTGACTATTACAGCGCCATCCGTCACAAAGGGAAAAAGTGGTCTAACTAAAACATTAATATTTCTTTACCTACTACACTAATATGTAATAAAAAATGGGGGTTCCTACTTTTAAAGACCCAGATGATATCCGTTTGACCAATGGCATCGCCATCTAGTGGGCCAACCATAGCGCCATCTGGTTTCCCTGTTCAAGCTAGACGACTTTCTTTCTTTGTCGTTTTTTCGTTTGATGCTTATTTCGTGAGATATTTGGCCCGGTCACTATGAATGGACCACCCTATATACGAAGGACAACAGTTGGGTTAACTATTTAGAAGTTCTTTCTTATCGCAGTGCGTAATGGGACGGAGTAATATACCAACTGCCCTACATGATACGTAACCACATGAGCTGCGGCGAGTGACGTATCATGACGTCATCTGAAGAGAAAGCGCGTTCATTATATTTGACAATAAAACGTTTAACTGTATAACATAACTGCTTTGCAATAAGCGGATACGGGTTCGTATTACTTGTTTGTTTTATATGACCTACAGTTTCTTTAACTAGTAACTGTCGTAAGTAAAACATTTTGCAGCTGTGTTACAGCTGTACTTTCGATTACGTCTGCGTCTATACTGAAAGCCATATTGCAAATGTCAGTTTTGCTGCCAGTAGTACACAACAAGGGGCAACGAGACGACAGAGAAGTTACACTTCAAACGCTTTCGAAAATTCGTTAGAAAATCGTTAACCTTTATATAAGAGCAATAATTTATAACACCTAGTATTAAGCCGTTACACAGGTGCAAATGTTTTACCTGAGAGATCTCTCGGGTTAAAAATGTACGAATCAACAGACATTCATTTGTTTTGAGTAGAACGATCTGCCGCGTTCTCTGCTGTGTGTGGAAGAAAGTTTGTGGTCGCCCATAAGTTTCTTCTCAGATAATAAACTAAAGAGGGATATACCAGATACCAAGGTTTAAGAATAAATAAGGACATGCATTTACTGGTATGGATCTTGTCTAAATAAATGAGTTATTTGTGGTACTACGATCATTTTGCTAGAAGAAGCAAGGTAATTGCAATATAGTGGAGTCTTCTTTTTGGGACACTATGTATTTGATGTTGCAAACGGTCCCTCACTAAATAATATCAACAACTCTCTTGTGTGTGCTAACATACACTACCTGATCAAACCTAACTAACATCTATTGGTGGATATTAATATGCAGTGAGTCCACTCTCCGCCTTTATGATGCCTTTAACTCTGCTGGGGACACTTTCAATGAGATATCTGTATTTCAATGGAGTAATGCCAGTCCATTGTACCCAAGAGCCCAGACAGGTGCAGGTAGTGAAGTTGGACATTAGGTCCTGGAGCGACGTCATCGTAGTTCTAAACCATCCCAAAAAAGGGTTCTATTATGCTCAGATTGTGACTCTGGATATGCCAGTTCATTTCAGGAGTTCCTTTGTCTACAAACCATGCCACAAAAATGCTGTTTCATGCGGGGTGCGCTGTCATGCTCTTACAAACACTTTCTCCGAAATGTTCCTAAAATGTACACAGTATGGGTTCATATCCTTCCTCATTTAGTGTTTCGCTAAGCGCAATTATGGGAACACAGCCTAACCACGCAAAACACATGCATACCATAACACGACCTCCTCCGTAATTGACTGTTACCATTACACGTAGTTGCAGGTAACATTCTTCAGGGACTTGCCAAATCCAAACAGCCCCATCGATTTGCTGTAGAGTTTCTCGTGATTCATCAAATCACTCGTTTCCAGTCATCCACTGTCCAGTAGCGTCGCTCTTTCGACCGCCTCAGATGTCTCTGGACATTGACTACAGAAATGTTGGCTCATGAGGAACTGTTCGACCATTGTACGCTAGTCTTTTTAACTCTCTACGCTCAGTGGACTGCTGGTAGTACTTTGGAACTCAGCCGGCCGCTGTGGTCGAGCAGTTCTAGGCGCTTCAGTCCGGAACCGCGCTGCTTCTACGGTCGCAGGTTCGAATCCTGCCTGGGACATGGACGTGTGCGATGTCCTTAGGTTAGTTAGGTTTACGTAGTACTAAGCCTAGGGGACTGATGACCTCAGATGTTAAGTCCCATAGTGCTTAGAGCCATTTGAACCATTTGGAACTCAAACACACGAGTAAATCATTTCACAGATTTCATGCGATATTTCACAACCGCCCTCGGCAATGATCGACGGTCCTTGTCCGTCAGTATATAAGGTCTGCCTGGTGTTCCATTAGTTACGATTGTTCCCTGGCGTTTCCCTTTCAGACTTACATCACGAATAGTCAACCTGGGCAGCTTTTGAAGGGTTGACATGTCCCTGTGGATTGGTTACTCAAGTGACATCCAAGAACAAGACCACGTTCGAAGTCACTGACATCTCCCGACCGACCCAGTCTACTGTTGCTGCTACCACAGTACTACCCACCTCCTTTTATACTAGCGGGTTCACCCCTGGTGGCATCCAGTGGGCAAAAAAGTATTACATAGGGGTGTCCGCTTACAATTGATCAGACAGTGTAGATACTTTGAAAACTTGAATAGGGAGTAGTTCGCGATTGACAGCAGTCATTGTTTTGATTACAATGCAAACAATTATTAAGAATCGATAAACAGTTCGTCGTTCTTGAGCTACCACACTTGTAGAACATTTATTCATCGAACTAAGTTCCCATTTTCAAAGACAGAGCTTCCAGCGTCTCGTTCTCAATCTGGAATGAATCTCCAAAGTGTAACTATTTCAAACACTGAACCCTTAACGTCTATGTACCCTTGCGAAATCAGTGTGTTACAGGGCACTGCCTGGGTGACAGTCATTCTGGAAGGCGGAATTGATCACCACAAGCATGTGTTTATCCTTAGGGACCATGTCGACTCCTACATGCAGTTTGTTTTTCCTTGGCACGATGGTATCTACCAGCAGGGCAATGCAACGTGTCACACAGCAGGCAGTGTATGTATATCTTTCGAACAGCACCTGGATGCGTTTATCGTCTTCCCTGGGTACCCAACTCTCCAGATTTAAAACCAGCCGAGAGTCCGAGGAACCACCTCGATCGGGCTGTCGCGCCATAGAACCTTGCGCAGCTAGCCATGGCAGTGGAATCGGCATGGCCCCACATCTCTGTCGTACCTTCCAGAACCTCATTGGCCGTTTTCTGAAGGCTCGCGCTGGAAACTTTGGTTTGGCGGGTGGTCACATACATTTACGTGGACAATGTGTTAGATGTCCCATTATGCTTACTTTCAGCACACTTTAGTTACTATCAGTAAGTGATACATTGTCCGTCCAGTATAACGTACTGCGTTTTATTACCAAAAAAATTACTCACGGCTACCATAAGGGAGTTGTTTGTGTTATTGCCCCAGATGATAATTAGACGAAATATTCTGTCAGGATTTGTAAGCGGTGGGTCCTTGAGGTACAGCTATAGGCGAACACCTAGAAGTAAGTTTAAACAGTTTTATTAACAAAGGCTGATTATCAAACACACACACTACGCGCATCCATCACCAATGTGTCTGACATCCTAATTATCGTCGTATCGAAAGGCTCCATGGTGAGCTAAGAAAAGAGACATAGTCACGCCTGAGGCCACGCTAGTTAATATGGCGCCAGTTGCTTACTCCCTGCATCGCACTGCGGCCGGACGCACGTGTACTGACCAAGCAAATTGTCAGCATTCCAGATAGGTCGGCTGGCGAGCGCGTGTTACGTACTGTACGGCTGCGTGTGTCCCGTAGAACCCTACACGATCAAGTATTTGCGAAGACACTCCTTATGACCGCATTCTGTTTACCACTCGACAGAATGGTAGAGAATCTAATGCGTTTGGGAAGGGAGAGAAGACAGAATCTACCTGTACACCTGCATCTATTTTTGCAAGATATGCGTCAAGGAAGCAAGTTGTGTTTCATACGATATTTTTTTCCTTGCTGAAGCTTCGAGGAAAACAAGTTTTCCATGCGATCGTTCAAATTTTCTCATTGATTTGAAGTACCATACTAATCTGATTTACGTCGATAGGGGTCCGCATCTCGTGGTCGTGCGGTAGCGTTCTCGCTTCCCACGCTCGGGTTCCCGGGTTCGATTCCCGGCGGGGTCAGGGATTTTCTCTGCCTCGTGATGGCTGGGTGTTGTGTGCTGTCCTTAGGTTAGTTAGGTTTAAGTAGTTCTAAGTTCTAGGGGACTGATGACCATAGATGTTAAGTCCCATAGTGCTCAGAGCCATTTGAACCACGTCGATAGGCCCTATAGATCAGGGTGGGTGCTTCCATGTCCGTTATCGCTTTGCTACCCGTGTCGCGTAGCTATGTGCAGACACAAGCTCGTCGTCAAGTTGGGTGCACCCTCAGCGGCGCATTGCAGTCCCCCGTATCCCTGTCACCTACTTGTTTACGTAAGGAGCGGGCCGCGAGCGGTCGGTTGCACAATGGCGGCGTCATTACCTCGCGCCAGCCGGTGGCCATTGTCAGTCCCGTCCCCGTGAAAGTGGCCGCCTGCCACCTCACATTGTTTGCCCGCATGAATATTCAGGCGGCGCGCCTCGGACCGGCCGCGACAGTAATCCGTCGTGCGGTCGCCTGCCCGGGAGCTGCCCTGGCTCGCCCAGCCACTGAACGAGGTCGCTGCACGCGGCGGGGTTCGCGCTTCCCATTCATTCTCTGGAATGTTCTCCCGTTGCGTTTTCGCCAACTGCACATCTGAGCAAACACAAGTTTTCTTTCCTTCTTTCATTAACTGCTATATCGTAATGGCAACGTACTGATCACAACAATGATATGCAGATTGATTAGTAACTGTTCGCTTTATAACTTGAAATGCTTTTTTGTCGCCGCTCTATAGACTGACGTGACAAAAGTAATGTAATAGCGATATGCACATATACATATGGCGGTAGTATCGCAACACAAGGTATAAAATGGCAGTGCATTGGCGGCGCTGTCATCTGTACTCAGACGGTACATGTAAAAAGGATTCCGGCGTGATTATGGCCGCAAGACGGGAATTAAAAGACATTCAACACGCGGAATGGTAGCTGGAGCTAGACGCATGGGACATTCCATTTCGGATATCGTTAGGTAATTCAAAAGTCTGAGATCTACAGTGTCAAGAATGTGCCGAGAACACTAAATGTCAGGAATTACCTCTCACCAAGGACGGCCTTCACTTAACGACCGACAGCAGCGGCATTTGCGTAGTGTTGTCAGTGCTAACAGACAAGCAACACTGCGTGAAATAACCGCAGAGATCAATGTTGGACGTACGACTAAAGCATCCTTTAGCACAGTGCGGCGAAATATGGCGTTACTGCAGCAGACGACTGATGCGGAAGCCTTTGCTAATAACACGACATCGCCTACAACACCTCTCCTGGGCTCGTGATCGTATTGTTTGGAACCCTAGAGTACTGCGAATCTCTGGCCTCGTCAGATGAGTCCCGATCTGAGTTGGTTAGAGCTGGTGGTACGGTTCGAGTGAAGCGCAGATCCCACTGAAGCCATGAGCGCAAGTTGTCAAACTTGTGGCGGCTCCATAATGGTGCAGGGTTTGTGTTCACATCGGATTGACTTGAAATGGTATGTTCCGCTACTTGGAGACGATTTGCGGCCATTCATGGCCATCCGAAACAACGATGGAATTTATGTGGGTGACAGAGCGCCATATCATCGGACCACAATTGTTCGTGATTGGTTTGAAGAACATTCTGGGCAGTTCGAATGAATGATGTGGTTATCTGCCTCGCCCGACATGATTCCCATCTAACATTTGTGGGACATAATCGAGAGGTCAGTTCGTGCGCAAACTCGTGAACCGGCAACACTTTCGCAATTATGAACTGCTGTAGAGGCAGCACGCCTCAATAGTTCTCCAGTGGACTTCTGACAACTTGTAGAGTCATGGAGTCGGTGCCACGTCGAGTTGCTGCACTACACCTGGAAAAAGGAGATCCGACGAGATATTATGAGGTATCCCTTGTATCACATGTACTGTATGTTCCAGGTCTGTATTAATGACGTACTCCGTGGGTTACTGAGTTGCCTGCTTTGCCAAAATATACGTTTCCTCTTACCTACTTGTGGGTTACAGGTGCACTTCCAGTACACAGCCGGTCTACGCTAAAAGGGCCTCAGATCAACTGAAGGGCGCCCATGCTCGGAGCCAGGGGAGCCCGCCGAACCCCTCCCCCTCTGAGTCAGACATCGGAAAACGCATAGCGTAGTCAGGTGTTTTTCTTACAAGATAATGATTTAAAATTCGAATTAGGTTTTTAACTGGGTCGTAGCTGGAAGCAATTTTACGGATACCTATAATTCGCAGTCTGTCTTCCAAAATATTAAAAATATTCGATATCTCTGGGTCTAGGCTTGCCCCTTCAAACCATTGCATGGGCGCCCTTGCTCCAGTTGAGAGACTTTCGGGTAAAATAAGAATAAGTGTAATTCTCGCACGAGGTGTCTTGGATTTTAAAAAGTATCCAGCATTACAGCCACTGTATGCTTAATGTTATTTCGTAATATTAGTTGATATTTAGGCATTAAACTAGTGCAGGTGACGAAACAGAGGCGATGGACTTAGGTACTCCAAAATTCTGAGACCCTTTCACAACGAGATTCACTTATGGAAAATCAGAGCGTATTCACCTCCGTATCATTTTGTTCTGTCGCTTTCAGATTTAGTTTTTCGGTAGCCAAATGATGTTAACCACTTCACCGCTGTTTTTTTAAGAATTTCAAATTTTTCTTACGAGAATTGAATAATGTTTGTCGTTGCACTGACCTGTTAAGAATTTCACATTAATCTTACGAGAATTGAACTATATTTGTTGTTGTCCTGTTTGTTCGCGTGGTGTCTCTCGACACAAATAAGCTTAACACGTTATTTATATATGCAAAAATGAGATGACGTCTAACGTACCATTGCGAACTGGAAGTGCGCTCTCTGTGACGACATGTGAGGAAACGTAGGTTCTGGCGTGACAAGCGTCCTGAACATAAATGAATACATGGCAGCAAGAAAAGTTGTTTGGTGATATTAAACAAACATTTATAAACTTATGCGGAGAATGGTCTCACCAACAGACTCATTTATTTATTTATTTGCTTAACCTGATTTGATAAGCGTCATCTGGCCCTCCCTTATCTAAGACCAGGATTTCACACATGCGGTATATATTGCCATACAGTTACCTAAGAGATATCAATTTTAATATGACAACTAGTATTAAAGTGGATTTAGTTTCTGAAGTGGCAGTGGGAGTATATTATACTGACTATGAACTAACAAAGTTAAAACTGGCATTACTTACATGGCTGCAGCTGGCGCCACTGATAACGATAATGATAAGAATAATAATAATAACAGCAATAATAATAATAATAATGACAAAAATGTGACATCAGTAACAATAATGATAGTGGCAGGTAAAAGGAGTTTATAGTTGTACATAATAGATGTTTTCTAATATAGCAAGTTCTGGGAAAAGAAGATTTCAGGAGACTGCATCGACTAAGAATTTTGGGAAACGAGGTAGGAAAGAGAGGTATATAAGAGCGACGAGTGCGTTCAGGGGCAATGGTAGCCCTTGTTGTTGCTTTAGTAGACTCGTCGTTACCTGTCTTCTGAAACAGAAGATGCCACTTAGTTCTCTAATTTAATGTGGGAGGACGTTCCAGAGTTGGATTACTGCGAGTGAGAAGGACTTCGAGAAAGTGTCTGAACGACGGAGTGGGACAGAAAGGATTTTCTCTGATGGGAACGGGTGTTTCTGCCGTGTTGTTCGAACAAGGGCGTTAAGGTCGAGCAGACATATGGAGGACTGTGTTCGTTGATAAGACAGTAGAGAAGACAGAGGGTATAGAAATCTGTGCCCTTGTTTGGACGCAGCTAGGATAGCTTTACACTTGATAGTGAAATGTGATCAAAGAGTCGAACTTAACTAACTAATTATAACGAACACAGTCTTTCATAACCAGTTCCAGGCTCCGTGAGCTTTCCTGAAAGAGGCCTTGCACGAAAATATCGCTGTTGACAGCAACTGGAAGTATAAGTGTTTGCACAAGTTCCACTTTCAAGTCAAGCGGGAAAAGAATTTTATACAATGTAAACATTAATAAAATCGGCAAACGGCAGGTACGGATTCCTGACGGGAAATGGAGGATAGAGGTCCTGTGAACATTAGCTCGAAATATCGTGAATCCCTACTATCGTCAACGCTAAATGGCACAAATACCAGCTTCTCTAGTTCTGAAAGAAGGTCAAGGAATGTTAATAATAGACGAAAATCTAAACTGGACTGAACACCAAAAATGTAATGTACACAAAAACAAGGGGGTAGAGATCAATGGTTCAAATGGCTCTGAGCACTATGGGACTGAACATCTGAGGTCGTCAGTCCCCTAGAACTTAGAACTACTTAAACCTAACCAACCTAAAGACATCACACACATCCATGCCCGAGGCGGGATTCGAACCTGCGTCCGTAGCGGTCGCGCGGTTCCAGACTGTAGCGCCTAGAACCGCTCGGCCACAACGGCCGGCTAGAGATTAATGAAACCGTCAAAGCTGCAGGGATGGATTCCTGAATGGAACTGGAGGAAGGAACATTTCAGGCTGTCTCCCTGCGCGTTCGTCAGTCTGAAAACGCCCATGTTCACACAAACGCCCAAAAAGGGTTTGACATATTGTGTGATGTGGTTGGTGTCTGAGAAGGTACTTGTTTTGGCAGAGCCGTGCTGCCTCTCGACTGTTTCCACCTGCTTGGCAATAAATGAAATCATACAGAGAAGGTTATATGCATGTACTTAACTTAACCAACGTTTCCTTAAATGATCATGTACTGAGGCTACTGCCAACACAACAGATCTTGAAGCATGAATGTCTCTGCTGTTTATATTTCGCTCGATCTTACGAATTTCACTCTATGCTGATGACATAGTGCGAGTAAATAAGCAAAATGTATAACAAATAACGTTTATTTTCAATCATTATACAATATGAAAAGAGAATCAGAGTTTACTTTCCATGAAGCTGTATTGGATACTCTGCTCTGTTGCGCCACCGTTACA
Organism: Schistocerca cancellata; assembly: GCF_023864275.1. NCBI lineage: Eukaryota > Metazoa > Arthropoda > Insecta > Orthoptera > Acrididae > Schistocerca > Schistocerca cancellata. Next base: position 488,375,285 of record NC_064628.1, read on the forward strand.
GCAAAAGACCGTGATATGAGAGAGAGGAAAAGGTGTTTCGAAACTCCCGCACATCGCAGTGGCACAACATTCGCTGGTCACCGCGGATCGCTAATAGCCTTGGAGAGAGCAGCTAACTATCATCCAGGTGCTTGTTTACAGGTCTCAGAGAAAGAAACGAAGCTATTCTTTTGTATGTGTGTGTAAAATGCGTGGGAACTGGCACGTAATAAGACTGTAACAAATAATTGCTTTCACCTTGTTGTAACTTCCTTGCACGTTGTCTGGTTCTTCAGTGGATACAGGGGCGAGGAACAGATGCTGTCCATGAACACAGAATTCAGATATTAATTTATTCTACATCTAATATCAAACAGTAAAAATAGTACATGAGTTAGTTGCTGTAGTTGCAGCGTCAGTTGCTAATAGTGTATGAATGATGAAACATATGCAGATAACGCATATTTACACACCAGCTATTCTTCAATACAGTAACTTTTTAGTAGATCGCGAGCCCTCGCCTCTATGAGAGTCTGTAAATGTTATTCAACTGGCAAACACACAACATGGGGATCAGTGCATGAAAGTTCGAACTTAAGCTAGAGATCCGGAGAGGAGATGCTTGCATCTCATTAGCAGCGGCTTAATCGTTCTTGGTAGCACCCACGTAAAGCGGTGGCCGCTGTAAGAAAGGCGACGGTGTAACTGGCGGGGCACTTATTTGAAAGTGCGGTCGACCGGATAGCGGCCGATACCGCACACCCATGACAGCTACACGCTCGCTTTTTGATTTTACTCTATCCGAACAGGCCTTGGAAGAGCCAACGATACCGACCGACCGCCGTGTCACCCTCAACGATAAGCATCACTGGATGCGTATATCGAGGGACATGTGGTCAACTCTCCCAGCCGTTATCAGTTTTCGTGACTGGAGCCACTACTTCTCGTTCAAGTAGCTCCTAAGTTGGCATCAGGAGGGCTGATTGCAGTTTGCCGACAGCGCTCGGCACACCTGGACGGTCGCCCATCCAAGTGCAAGCCAAGCCTGAGAACGTTGAACTTCGGTGATCTGACGGGGACCGGTGTTGCCATTGTGGTGAGGCTATTGGTACTTCTTGATATTACACCATTAAAAAATTCTTATTGGATCTGTAAACGTTGAGTATAGCTGTAATACGCTAAACGTATTTTAAAACATATTTTTAATAAAAATTTTTAGGAATATGAGTTATCTATGTGGCATTCAGTAAGTATACGTATTAAGTGACAGTAGGAGCTCGTCCCTGTTATGCGTAAAAGCACATGAGTGACATGTTCTTGCTCGTATGGTATCTCAGACACACACACAGTCGTATTACATAAGGTTACACAAGAATCTGAATTAGCTCCAAGTAAGATACAGGTGTTAAAATGAAATAATTGCTGCCGTTGGTACGCACCTCTATGTACCGACGCGAATGAAACATGTTGTTAATCTTTCCAGCCATTTTGCTCAGTTGGTACGCCTATTATGCTTTGTCAGATGGTAAGAAAAAATCCGCCTTTTGCAACGAAATGTTTTCGTGTGTGTACCAAACATGTTTCAACAAGTCTTGCAAAGCAGCTACAGTGATCTGTAATATATAGAAAAAATAAGTATACACATTTTGATAAGAGTCCTGTAGGGATTATTGGCAACCCATTTAGATTGTAGAATTATTTATAAATATATTTTTATGTGTTTTTTACATATACATTCATTTTTGTGACCTTATGGTGTACCGAGGTGTTCTGCATGTATTAGATACACATGATACAAGTTACTTCCAATTGATAGGTCACGTTTAAACATTTTACTGCAGACGAACTGTAATGTAGCACACTGTACATGGTTCATATGTAGCTAGGAGAGAAAATAAACCAAAATATATACGACACTTTTCTTTTCCAGTATGGGAAGTGGTTGGAAGGTCGCGCATGTACCACTGTGCTTGGTACTCTGGTATGTAGGAATTCAGGGAGAAAGCGAGCAGGCATAGCACTCAATTCGGTGAACGCAATGAGTCAGTTCCCAGCACGTCTTCAGTTGACGTACTAAGGGATCGCGCTGTTGAAACCATAATTCTACGGATCCGAGTTACTTACTGCTGGCCCCTATTTCGACTGGACATGAGACTAGATTCCTTCTATAGGTTCGTCCGGGGGCGTGAAGATGGCGCAGCGAAACGTCGAAATAGATCGCATAAGCAAATTACATTCAAAATATAGACGGCAGAAAGTGTTTCTAACTTAATATTGAACCGCTAAATTTCACCGACCATCTTGGACAAAGTTGGACTTACAAAGAATTCTGAGCAGAGTGCTATGTTCCTGATCTGCAAAAAGACTGACCGAGTGCGGAGACAATGGCTGGTGTTCAACGAGTAATGACGTCTTTGTTGATGGGGTGTTGAACCTTAATCTTACTTTCAGCTTCCGTTTTTTAGTCACCATGAACGGTCGCTGAGGGTTCTCTATGACCCCGAGACAAAGGAGGAAACCTGTGAATTCATCACGACTCAAAAATATAAAAGACAATCATCAATGGGAAAGGTAATGTTCATTTTTTTTTTTACTGCCATGGCATGGAGCTGTTAGACTGCACTCTTTAGGGGCAAACCGAAACGGGAGCTAGTTACAGAACTCTCCTGTCTAGATTAAAGGCAGCTATCAAGACGATGTGTTACAGGAAGCCGTCCGAGTGGGAAGTTTGTTTCACGAGAAGCCCCCATCTCACTCTGCACAGGACTCAGTAATACACGCTACTCCTTTAACCTACCGAATTTTGCTTCACCCCGTGTTCTCCTAACATAGCAACGTCACTTCTTCCTCTTGCGCCGGTTGAAGAAATCATTGTGTTGTAATAATTAACAGAATGACGACAATGTGATTTTTCGATGTGACGCCTTTTCTGTACAGCCAAAGTACAGACTTGCACAGCCTAGGTCTCTGTCAAGCCATTCATCCTTGGAAATAATGTATTACGTTGACGGGTGAGGATATGGAGAACTACATTAATGTGACCACGTGTCAAAAGCCTGAAAAACTACCTTGTGGAACGCAGCCCGCTGTGAGACATGCAGGAAGAGTGTCAATAAGGTTCTGGAAAGTACTGACAGGGGCTTGGAACCATCCGACTCCAGTGCATTGACGAGCTGTACTAGGTTTCTCGGTTGTGAATTCACAGTTCGATCAGCCCTGTCGAAGTGGTCCCACAGATTCTCCATAGGTTTTAAATCCAGGAAGTTTCAAGGGCTGGGGAGTAAAATAACTCGTCCTTGTGCTCTGCGACGTACGCAAGTATTCTGTATGCTGTGTGACACTCTCCATTGTCATGCTGGTAGACGCCATTGTCCCGAGACATGTAGGTGCTGATCCAGTGTACCATCCAGTATGACGAAATCACCCAGCGAATGCCCTCCTGCCTGGACGCTTCCGACGATTGTCGCATGGTGTTTTGCTTTCAGACATTCCACGCCACACACGCCTACGGCTATCTGTCCGACGGAGCATAGAACGTGATCGTCTAAAAGGGGCACTGTAACCACTCAGTGGACGTTCAGTTGTGGCACTAGTGTGCAAATTCCAGCCTTCTCCGACGATGAACATGAGAGAGCATGGGTGCGTGAACCACGCACCTGTTGCTGAGACCCAGCATCGCTGAATGAACGGTCGTTGAGGAGACGCTGTCTGTTGGTAGGCTCATGGTTCATCTGGTCGTCAATTTGCCCGTACACGTTTCTGTAGAGATCGTTCACCCCAGTCATCTACGGCATATGGTGCACCACACTTGCCTCTGCGCCAGTTTTGAATAGCGCCGGCCGGCCACGTGGCCGAGCGGTTCTAAGCGCTTCAGTGTGGAACCGCGCTGCTGCTACTGTAGCAGGTTCGAATCCTGCCTCGGACATGGATGTGTGTGATGTCCTTAGCTTAGTTAGGTTACATAGTTCTAAGTCTGATGACCTCAGATGTTAAGTCCCGTAGTGCTTAGAGCCATTTGAACCATTTTTTGAATAGCGCCATTTTACCATGCACGGTATGCACTGAGGTGACAGAAGTCATGGGACACCTTCTAAAATCTTGACACACCGCTTTTTGCCCGCTGTACTGCAGCTCCTCGATGAGACATGGACTCAAAACCTCGCTGGACGTCCCCTGTACAAATATTCAACCATGTTACCTTGTTGAGCGAAAGTGTTGCCTGTGCAGGGTCTTGTGCACGAGCTGACCTCCCGATTACGTCCCATAAATGTTCTACGGGATTCACGTCGAGCAATCTGGGAACCCCGATCTTTCGCTCAGATTGTCCAGAACTTTCTTCAAACCAATCGTGAGCAATTGTGAACCGATGACATGGCGCTCTTTGGGGACATGAAGCCCGTGAAAGGCTGCAAATGGTCTCCAAGTAGCCGAACGTAAACATTTCCAGTCAATGATCGGTTCTGTTGGACAAGATGATCCAGTCCATTCCATGTTAACACAGTCCACAACGTTATGGGGCCACCACACGCTTGCACAGTGCCTTATTGACAGCCGTCCGAAGTGGCCGTGCGGTTAAAGGCGCTGCAGTCTGGAACCGCAAGACCGCTACGGTCGCAGGTTCGAATCCTGCCTCGGGAATGGATGTTTGTGATGTCCTTAGATTAGTTAGGTTTACCTAGTTCTAAGTTCTAGGGGACTAATAACCTCAGCAGTTGAGTCCCATAGTGCTCAGAGCCATTTTGAACCTTATTGACAACTTCTGTCTATGGAATCGTGGGGTCTGCGCCACACTCTAACCCTAACAAATAAAATCCGGACTCGTCCGACGAGTCCACGGTTTTCCAGTCGACTCAGGTCCAACCGAAATGGTCACATGAGCAGGAGAGGCGCTAGAGGTGATGTCGTGCTGCTAGCAAACGCACTGGAGGCGGTCATCTGCTGCCATAGCCCAATAATGCCAACTTTTGCAGCACCGGCCTTTGTCGTACGTATTACATTGGTTTCTGTGGTTATTTCACTCAGTGCTCCTTGTATATTAGCACTGACAACTGTGCGCAAACGTCGCTGCTCTCAGTCGTTAAGTGAAGGACGTCGGCAGCTGCGTTGTCCGTGGTGAGATGTAATGCCTGATATTTGGTATTCTCGGCACACTAGCCGGCCGATGTGGCCGTGCGGTTCTAGGCGCTTCGGTCTGGAACCGCGCGACCGCTACGGTCGCAGGTTCGAATCCTGCCTCGGGTATGGATGTGTGTGATGTCCATAGATTAGTTAGGTTTAAGTAGTTCTAAGTTCTAGGGGACTGATGACCAAAGATGATAAGTCCCATAGTGCTCAGAGCCATTTGAACCAATCGGCACACTGTTGACACTTCGGGTCTTGAAATATTGAATTCTCTAACGATTTCCGAAATGTAATTTCTCATGTTTCTAGCTCCAACTACCGTTCCGCTTTCAAGATCTGTTGACTGCCATCGTGTGACCATCGGAAACGTTTTCACATGAATCACCAGAGTGAAAATGACAGCTCCGCCACTGCATTACACTTTTATAACTTGTGCACGTGATAGTACCGCCATCCGTATATGTGGATAATGCCAACCCATGACTTGTGTCACCTCTGTGCACTTCAACCGCGACGGCACGCGAGTAATTTACAAACTTAGCCACTGCGAAAATGCTTCCACCGGAGCTCCGAAAGCCAATGATCGAGCCCTTTTGGGCGTTTGATTAATTTCTCCCCCCCCCCACCCCCGCCCTACGCGCCTGCCCTTTCCTCCACACCCTTTATATACCCTCCTCTGCAAGTGCTGCCACCTGCAGTTTGTAAGTGGTTATTCCACATTGACGTCGAACATAGGCAGTGGTCACATGAATGTGAGTGGATCGTGTATGGACACAAGTTCTCTGTTCGATGAGTAGCGAGTGAATAATTGCGAGTCGTATCGTGTTTCCTACAGAGAATGGCGGAAAGGCCCGTATCGCTTTCTGCAGGCAAAGAATGCGCATGTTGACTCAGTTCCATATGGATAGAGGTCAGTGCGCAGAGAAAAAGGTCGAGCTGCGAGCGTGGCGTCGTGGCGAGATTTCTCCAGTAGGCGTCGCGGCAAGGCGACAGGGGCTTCAGCGCGCCTGCGCCGTTTTACGGCCGGGCGTGAACGTCCGCAGGTGAGATGTCCCGACACGGCCGCGGCCTCCTCGTGACATTTCGAGCGCGAGAAAGCGGGGCCCCCTGTGCCATTAACGCCCCTACCTGCCGCGGCCCGAAGCGCTATCCCTGTTTACTTTTTGTGGGCATATTCATCAGCGGGACCGGGGCCATGTAATTGCCGTGTGCGTGCAACTCGCCGCATGTGCGCATCTCTGTATGGCGCATTGTTCTGCCGGCTTAGCGGCCATCCCGCGAGATAACGCGCTGGCATCTATAATTTGGTGCCCCCCTCACCACCGTTAGGCCAACGTCTCCTTTGCTCCGCGACAGGCGGACCACCTCGCCTCCTCCCACGCAAATTTCCTCTCAACCCCCAAGCTGTACGTGACTGCTGTGCATGCTGCATATTACACATACGGTGCAGATCAAAAAGAGGCCTGTAACAGTCTTGTTATATCCGATTCTTATATTCTCCGGAAAATATTAATTCAAAGCTAACGAGTATATAGAAGAAAATGGATCCATTGTTGATTGATAAAGAAAGGGGGAAAAGCGGTGGAATTCCTTCTGTTAATCTGTGTGTTAAAATTAATTTCATGTTACTGTCTGGCCTATAACATCTGGGCCGTCACTCAGTATCATCTACTATGCGACCGAGCACCTGAAAAACTGATGTGAGTGTCTGATAGTAAAGCGTACAGCAATCAGTTGTAAATAATGTTTATTTCATATCTAGAATTCGGTCACTGTGTGAGTATATTCGGTGCAGTAAATGTAAGATAAACATTAAAAGCGCTCATATATGCACATAGTCCTAACTGGAGTACTCATGTCAAAGGCTGAGTATGCTTATACAAATGATTATAACATTGCAGCTTACATTTGCTGCACTGAAGATGGCCACATAGTGACCGAAATCTTGAAATGCAATAAATGTTATTTGCAACTGGTACCCTTCACTATTTAAAATAAATACAGTCGCTCGGCGCATCTGCTATCCCACGGAATCAAACCTGATGTGAATGTGGCGACACAAAGGAATTAATGACATTAATGCTAGTGGTCATTGATCTACGTCAGTGTGGCAGTTTAAAATATGTGCTAGACCAGGTTAGATCCCGGGTCTCCTCCTTCAGAGGCAGATGTACTGAACACTGCGCCATCCGGACACAGTGACCATCGCAACTGCACAGACTTCCATAGCACGGGTCTTGTGTGAAAATTCTCAGGTTATCGACGCTCTACTAATTTAGTGCCCCGTCCCAACATCCTCATTTCTCGCGGCTTGCCGCCGAATCACGCAAACATTTCGAATGTAGTATGCATCTCCATTGAGGTGACCAGTTGATCATCCTCACCTTAATTATCCTGAAGCTCCAAACTGGTATAGGGAGCTGTATTCAAATACAGGGATATATAAACAGGCAGAATACGGTGCTGCTGTCGGCAACGCCTACAAAAGACAACAAGTGTCTGGCGTAGTTGTAGGATCGGTTACTGCTGCTACAATGGGAGGTTACTAAGATTTAAGTGAGTTTGAGCCTGGTATTATAGTCAGCGAATGAGGGGTGGAACACATCTCCGAGGTAGCGATGAAGTGGGGATTTTCGCGTACTACCATTTCACATGTATACCGTGAATATCATGAATCCGGTAAAACATCAAATCTCCGACATCGCTGCGGCCGGAAGAAGGTCCTGCAAGAACGGGACAAAGGATGACTGAAGACAATCGTTCAACGTGACAGAAGTACGACCCTTCCGTAAATTACTGCAGAATTCAATGCTGGGCCATCAACAAGTGTCAGCTTGCAAACCATTCAACGAAACATCAATGATATGGGCTTTCGAAGCCCAAGGCTCACTCGCGTAACCTTGATGACTGCACGACACAAAGCTTTACGCCTTGCCTGGGCCCGTCAACATTGACATTGGCCTGTTGATGACTAGAAACATGATGACTCGTCTGATGAGTATCGTTTCAAGTTGTATAGAGCGGATAGACAAGTCCATCAGACATTTAAACCTTCCTCAAGCTGCCTAAGTCGAATGTTGTTGATATAAGCTTATACCTTGCATAGGCTTTGCCTTAGGAGAGGATGGAGTTCTTTAATTGGATAAATAAATTAATTTAGTTCTGTAATATCTGATTGAAGTAAAATGGCTGGCACTGAGCACTATTGGACTTAGCATCTTAGGTCATCAGTCCCCTAGAACTTAGAACTACTTAAACCGAACTAACCTAAGGACATCACACACATCCATGCCCGAGGCAGGATTCGAACCTGCGACCGTAGCAGTCCCACGGTTCCGGACTGCAGTGCCTAGAACCGCAAGACCACCGCGGCCGGCCCGATTGAAGTAAATTATCACTCATCAGATCAATGATTAAGGAATGCACCTCACTGCTAAATCAAACAATGATATCAATAATCTCAATTTATTACTCATGTTGTTGTTGTTGTGGTCTTCAGTCCTGAGACTGGTTTGATGCAGCTCTCCCTGCTATTCTATCCTGTGCAAGCTTCTTCATCTCCCAGTACTTACTGCAACATACATCCTTCTCAATATGATTATTGGATTCATTTCATGGTCTCCTTCTACGATTTTTACCCTCCACGCTGCCCTCCAATGCTAAATTTGTGATCCCTTGATGCCTCAGAACATGTCCTAACAACCGGTCCCTTCTTCTTGTCAAGTTGTGCCCACCAACTCCTCTTCTCCCCAATTCTATTCAATACCTCGTCATTAGTTATTTGATCTACCCATCTAATCTTCAGCATTCTTCTGTAGCACCACATTTCGAAAGCTTCTATTCTCTTCTTGTCCAAACTCTTTATCGTCCATGTTTCACTTCCATACATGGCTACACTCCATACAAATACTTACAGAAACGACTTCCTGACATGCCGGTCTCGCGGTTCTAGGCGCGCAGTCCGGAACCGCGTGACTGCTACGGTCGCAGGTTCGAATTCTGCCTCGGGCATGGATGTGTGTGATGCCCTTAGGTTAGTTAGGTTTACGTAGTTCTAAGTTCTAGGGGACTGATGACCACAGCTGTTAAGTCAAATAGTGCTCAGAGCCATTTGAACCATTTTTTGACTTCCTGACACTTAAATCACTACTCGATGTTAACAAATTTCTCTTCTTCAGAAACGCTTTCCTTGCCTTTGCCAGTCTACATTTTATATCTTCTCTACTTCGACCATCATCAATTATTTTGCTCCCCAAATAGCAAAACTCCTTTACTACTTTAAATGTATCATTTCCTAATCTACTTCCCTCAGCATAACCCGACTTAATTCGACTACATTCCATTATCCTCGTTTTGCTTTTGTTGGTGTTCATCATATATCCTCCTTTCAAGACACTGTCCATTCCGTTCAACTGTTCTTCCAAGTCCTTTGCTGTCTCTGACAGAATTACAATGTCATCGGCAAACCTCAGAGCTTTTATTTCTTCTCCATGGATTTTAATACCTACTCCGAATTTTTCTTTTGTTTCCTTTACTGCTTGCTCAATATACAGATTGAATAACATCGGGGAGAGGCTACAACCCTGTGTGACTCCCTTCCCAACCACTGCTTCCCTTTCATGCCCCTCGTCTCTTATAACTGCCATCTGGTTTTTGTACAAATTGTAAATAGCCTTTCGCTCCCTGTATTTTACCCCTGCCACCTTTAGAATTTGAAAGAGAGTATTCCAGTCAACATTGTCGAAAGCTCTCTCTAAGTATACAAATGCTAGAAACGTAGGTTTGCCTTTCCTTAATCTTTCTTCTAAGATAAGTCGTAAGGTCAGTATTGCCTCATGTGTTACAATATTTCTACGGAATCCACACTGATCTTCCCGGAGGTCGGCTTCTACTAGTTTTTCCATTCGTCTGTAAAGAATTCGTGTTAGTATTTTGTAGCTGTGATTTATTAAACTGATAGTTCGGTAATTTTCACATCTGTCAACACCTGCTTTCTTTGGGATTGGAATTATTATATTCTTCTTGAAGTCTGAGGGTATTTCGCCTGTCTCGTACATCTTGCTCACCAGATGGTAGAGTTTTGTCAGGACTGGCTCTCCCAAGGCCGTCAGTAGTTCTAATGGAATGTGTCTAATCTCGGGGCCTTGTTTCGACTCAGGTCTTTCAGTGCTCTGTCAAACTCTTCACGCAGTATCGTATCTCCCATTTCATCTTCATCTACATCCTCTTCCATTTCCATAATATTGTCCTCAAGTACATCGCCCTTGTATAGACCCTCTATATACTCCTTCCACTTTTCTGCTTTCCCTTCTTTGCTTAGAACTTATTACTTATAACCGATCAGATTTCACAATAAATTAATTTAAACAATAACTTAAATAAATGAACTAATGTCTCCACAAACTCAGATAAAGGATCTGCAATGGTTATTCAAAGTTAATGTGTACGTGGATAAAACATTTACATTTTGGCAGTATCTATGACTCCCATGTGTTAGTATTTCAGAAGGATGTGCATGTGCATCTGTTGTCAGATTTGAAACCGTGTTGAAATTCTACCTTCAAATAAGTCTTCGAAATGAAGAGTCGAATTACTGAACGTACTTGCGAAAACTTATCCTTGCTGTCTCTCATCCTGGATAGTAAGAATTTTCTAAGAAGCATGGCTGTGAAGAAGATGTAACCTGAAAGTGAAGTGACTATCTGCAAAGTGCCTCTCACGTGGAAAACTTTGAACTCTGGGATTTTAGGCACTGCGTAGTTTTAATTGACAGAATACTAATTCCTGTTAGTGCCGACCAGTAACAAGACACTGGCCTCCCTCAACTACTCAAACTTTAGGTAGTTAACCAGATAAAACCCTGTTGGTGTCGGAACTCCCACATGTCTATGATTTACTGATTCTCTCTGCCTACCTTAGTGCTATGGCAAATATGGTTGGATGTATGTAAGCACAGTCGCACCTATTATTCCCACTTCTAGATTATTTATACGAACCAAGTTTGGCATCACTACCGAGTGTCAGCGTCTCATGCACGACAAAGTAGGTCCAACTTTATCTTCTCATTCCCCTTTTTAAGATGTTATACTACTGGCCATTAAAATTGTTACACCAAGAAGTAATGCAGATGATAAACGTGTATTCATTGGACAAATATATTATACTAGAACTGACATGTGATTACATTTTCACGAAGTTTGGGTGCATAGATCCTGAGAAATCAATACCCAGAACAACCACCTCTGGCCGTAATAACGGCCTTGATACGCCTGGGCATTGAGTCAAACAGAACTTGGATGGCGTGTACAGGTACAGCTGCCCATGCAGCTTCAACACGATACCACAGTTCATCAAGAGTAGTGACTGGCGTATTGTGACGAGCCAATTGCTCCGCCACCGTTGACCAGACTTTTTCAATTGGTGAGAGATCTGGAGAATGTGCTGGCCAGGGCAGCAGTCGAACATTTTCTGTATCCAGAAAGACCCGTACAAGACCTGCAACATGCGGTCGTGCATTATCCTGCTGAAATGAAGTGTTTCGTAGGGATCGAATGAAGGGTAGAGCCACGGGTTGTAACACATCTAAAGTGTAACGTCCACTGTTCAAAGTGCCGTCAGTGCGAACAAGAGGTAACCGAGACGTGTAATCAATGGGACCCCATAACATCACACCGCGTGATACGCCAGTATGGCGATGACGAATACACGATTCCAATGTGCATTCACCGCAATGTCGCCAAACACGGATGCGACCATCATGATACTGTATACAGAATCTGGATTCATCCGAAAAAATGACGTTTTGCCATTCGTGCACCCAGGTTCGTCGCTGAGTACACCATTGCAGGCGCTCCTGTCTGTAATGCAGCGTCAAGTGTAACCGCAGCCATAGTTTCCGAGCTGATAGTCTATGCTGCTGCAAACGTCGTCGAACTGTTCGTGCAGATGGTTGTTGTCTTGCAAACGTCCCCATCTGTTGACTCAGGGATCGAGAGGCGGCTGCAAGATCCGTTACAGCCATGCGGATAAGATGCCTGTCATCTCGCCGTTGGGATCCAGCACGGCGTTCCATATTACGCTCATGAACCCATCGATTCCATATTCTGCTAACAGTCGTTGGATCTCAGCTTCGTGGTGTAGCAATTTTAATGGCCAGTAGTGTATATTGCGGAGACATAGCTTAGTGGCTTAGCCATAGCCTGGAGTCTATTTTCAGGATGAAATTCTGAAAATCTAGTAGTTAGGTATTGGCAATCACTAGTTTTAACTCATAGTTCATTATCCAATGGGGATTAATTTATTCCGCTTTAATTTGGCTCTCAGTTAGAAATCATACGTAAGTTACGGGACAGTTTGATTAAAACGGCCACACAACGATTTCATTGTGAAACCGGAAAAGCAAAGGAACAACCACAGCTAAACCAAGACCAGGCACAACTCATGTACTGACGGACTGGCAACACAGCGCATCGCGGAGGGTGGGTATAAGAAGTCGCATTAAATCAGCATAAGGAATCAGTCGTGAGTGCCTAAATGCTACGGGCAGTCCAACTAACACAATGACTCTGCGTAGGGAGTTAAAAAGATGGGGCACAGTGGTTGAGCATCTCTTCAAAGGCGGTAGTCAGTACTGAGTGATGCTGGCGCCGCCAGTGGACACTGGATGACTGGGAATGAGTGATTCGGAGTAATAAATCACACTATAGCCTTGCGGAAATCTTCTGCAAGCATTTGGGTTTGCCGAATGCTTAGAGAACGTTCCCTCACACCATGTCTGGTGCAAACAGCGAAGTAAGAGAGAGCTGGTGAGTGAGTGTGTGACTGAGCGTTTGACTTAACCCTTTGGACCTCAGAATGATCAGCGCATGTTGGACTGGTCGACTGTGAGACTGCTTCCCAATCCTTGTCAAGTATTGTATAATTGAAGTGGATGGGAGAAGACCGTAACGTACACATGATTTCTGGAGAGATAAATTCGTGGTAACGGCGCAGTGATTTTCCTGTGTTCGCCAGAAAAAATGTAAGAGGTACAGGTGCCACCTACATTTTCGATTCATACTTAATACGCTTGAGGATGCTAGCCTAAATATTGGATTCCGAAATGTGACTATCCCTCAGACAGTTTATAGCAGCCTGATCGCCAATACTCTCATAAAATTTAGTTAACAGATGCATGAAGCGAAGTGGTCCCTGTGACTTGCTACGAATTGTGACACATGATCTAAATTCCCCAACTGAAGTTTCCTGTTCCATCTCCTGATACCAAGTGTCCTCCTTCATATCTTGCACTAAATTCTCCTTTACCGAGCTTCGAACAGACGACTGCTCTCTGTCTGGAAAAAATATCGTTCTCCAATCTGAAAGTCCACGCAGTACTTTTTGCACCATTGAAACTAACTCTGCAAAGTGCTAGCCAGTAATATATTTGTTAGCAAGTCACTTACCTACCATCCATGTAATAGTTTAACACCACTAACCAATCGTTATGCAACCGGGCTTGCAGCTCTTAAGCAATTTGTAGTTCCTCTCTCTCTCTTGGACCACTTCGACATTTTAGCAAGTGCAAGCATCCCAACGTACGCACTTCTGGAAAACTGAAGTCTTGAGTTCCTGTACTCTGCTGTTTTTTAGGTTAGCCTGTGAGGAGGTCTCTTACAACTTTTTTTTGCCATAGATCACCCACCTTTTGCAAAGTGGCAACAAGGACTCTGCCCTCCACAAAGAGATAAGAATTTATGTTAACAAAACAGGCCACCCGTTTCTAACGGCATACAAAAACTTTTACCACTGGCAGATTCTGTTCCTTTGAAGTCTGGCTGAGACGCCCCTGATTGTAAAAATCGGGACTCTCCTCCGAATGCAGAAGTTCGTCACACAACGTTAACTATTGCTGTTTATGAAGCCCAGGACCCACCTCGCAAACAGCACGAAACACTCGGCCATAACAGCTGGAAGACGTTTGGCCACCGCCAGGCCTTAAAAAGTGAGTTCGGCGTCCAGTACGTGCTTCTGGTGGTCGCTGCAACTTGTTCTTCCCTATGAAATGGTGCTGCTCAGCCTGCCCCCTCCGGATTAGCTCATCATGCACTCAATCGAGCGACACAGAAAATAACATGAGAAACCTCCACCAGGAGAAAAATGAATCAATAAAAAGCTAGACGGTTTCATCTGGCAACCACTAACGTTATTCATTACAATCGCTAACTATTCTCTCAAGTAACGGGAATTCAGACAGTAATCATTACAAATGAATCTGACTGGCACATCAAACGCATAAGTCTGGAGACAGAAGTCCGCATATCAGGTGTTATATTATGGGAGTGTCTTCGATGTTAGTGTGTGATTTCGTTGTTGCATTTCTTTCTTCCTTTTTTTTTTTTTTTTTTTGAGACATCTGACTTCTGACAGGTTTGATGCCACCCGCCACGAATTCCTCCTGCGCTAACCTCTTCAGTTCAGAGAAGTACTTGCAACGTACGTCCTCTGCAGCTCCCTCTAGTACCATGGAAGTTATTCCCTGATGTCTTAACAGATGTCTTGTCATCCTGTCCCCTCTTCTTGTCAGTGTTTTCCACATATTCCTTACCTCTCCGATTCTGCGCAGAATCTCCTCATTTCTTACCTTATCAGTCCACCTAATTTTCAACATTCGCCTATAACACCACATCTCAAATGCTTCGATTCACTGATTCTCTTCTGTTTCGATTTTCCCACAGTCCATGTTTCACTACCATACAGTGCTTTACTCCAAACATACATTCCCAGCCGGCTGGAGTGGCCGAGCGGTTCTAGGCGCTACAGTCTGGAACCGCGCGACCGCTACGGTCACAGGTTCGAATCCTGCCTCGGTCATGGATGTGTGTTATGTCCTTAGGTTAGTTACGTTTAAGTAGTTCTAAGTTCTAGGGGACTGATGACCACAGCAGTTATGTCCCGTAGTGCTCAGAGCCATTTGGACCATACATTCCCAGAAATTTCTTCCTTAAATTAGGGCCAATGTTTGGTACTAGTGGACTTCTCTTGGACAGGAATGCCCTTTTTGTCAGTGCTATTCTTATTTTGACGTCCTCCTTGCTCTGTCCGCCATTGGTTATTTTGCTGCCAAGGTAGTAGACTTCCTTAAATTCATCTACTTCGTGACCATCAGTCCTGATGTAAAGTTTCTCGATGTTCTAATTTCTCCAACTTTTCATTACGATAATCTTTCTTCAATTTACTCTCAATTCAAGTTCTGTACTTATTAGACTGTTTATTCCATTCAGCATATCACGTAATTCTTCTTCGTTGTCAGTGAGGATTGCAATGTCAGCAGCAAATGGTATCATTGAGATCCTTTCACCTTAGATTTTAATTCCATTCCTGAACATTTCTTTGATTTCCAGCATTGCTTCTTCGATGTGTAGATTGAACTGTTCCCAGTGTTATACACTGTTATTTCGAGCACTTCGTTTTTGGTCTTCCACTCTTATTATTTCCTCTTGTCTGTTATACATGTTGTGTATTACCAATTCTTCCGTATAGATTACTCAAATTTTACTCAGAATTTTGAACGTCTTGCACTATCTGGCATTATCGAATGCTTTTTCCAGTTCAACTAATCCTATTAAGGTGTCTTCATTTTTCTTTAGTCTGCTTTCATTATCAAAAGCAGCGTCAGAACTGCCACCCTAGTGCCTTCACCTTTCCTAAAGCCAAATTGATCATCATTTAACACATCCTAATTTTTATCTTCCAGTAGAAGCATGAGCTATTACTCTGACTGTACGATAATTCTTGACCTTGTAGGTTCTTGCAGTCTTCTACCTGTGTGGATGATATTTTCCCACAAGTCAGTTGGTATATCGCTACTCTCATACATTCTATACACCAACGTGAATAATCGATTTGTTTCCACTTCCCCAAATTCCTTTAGGGATCATGATGTAATGTTACTTATCCCTTCTGCCTTACTTCATCTTAAGTCTTCCAAAGCTATTTTAAACTCTTATTCTAATGCTGCACGCTCTATTTGTTCTATATCGATCACTGCTTCTACTTCTATCACACCAGATAAATGTTCTACCCCATAGAGGCCTTCAATGTACACATACCAAAAAAAGTTTGGCACCACCTCGGTTCCGAGAGTTTCGTAACATGTACAGAGAATTAGAATAGAGTTCAACATAAACATCATTTCCCCCATTTTTATTGCTCATCAAAACCACATATTGCATGTTGTACCACCAAACAGCGTGGCCTTCAGAGGTGATGGTCCAGACTGCTGTACGCACCAATACCTCTAACACTGAGCAGCCCGCCATCTTGCATTGACGCATGCCTGTGTTCGTCGTGGCATACGATCCACATTTTCATCAGGGCACAGTTGGTCTAGGTTGTCGCACTCCTCAACGGCGGTTCGGCGTAGATCCCTCAGAGTGGTTGGAGGGTCACGTCGTCCATAAACAGCCCTTTTCAATCTATCCCAGGAAGGTTCGATAGGGTTCATGTCTGGAGAACATGCTGGCCACTCTAGTCGAGCGATGTCGTTAGCCCCTCTCCAGTATGTTTCAGGTATGGTTGCAATATCGTTCACGTATCGTACAGCCGTTACGGCGCCTTCCATGACCACCAGCGGCATACGCTGGCCCACACGTAAAGCCACCCCAGAACAGCAGGGAACCTCCACCTTGCTGCACTCGCTGGACAGTGTGTCTAAGGCGTTGCCTCGGCACACGTCTCCGACGATTCCGTGGTTGAAGGCATATGGGACACACATCGGTGAAGAGATGATACCAATCCTGAGCGGTCATTTCCGCATGTTATTGGGCCCATCTGTACCGCGCTGCATGGTGTCGTGGTTGCAAAGATGGACGTCGCCATGGACGTCTGGAGTGAAGTTGCGCATCATGCAGCCTATTGCGCACACGACGTTGCGCACACGACCCCTGTGGCTACACGAAAAGCGTTATTCAACGTGGTGGCGTTGCTGTCATGATTACTCCGAGCCATAGTCCATAGGTAGCGGTCATCCACTGCAGTAGTAGCCCTTGGGTGGCCTGAGCGAGACATGTCTTCGACAGTTGCTGTCTCTCTGAATCTCCTCAATGTCCAAACTGCATCGCTTCGGTTCACTCCGAGCCGTCTGGACACTTCCTGTGCTGAGAGCTGTTCCTGGCACAAAATAATAATGCGGACGCGATCGAACTGCGGTATTGACCGTGTAGGCATGGTTAAACTACAGACAACACTAACCGTGTACGTCCATCCTGGTGAAATGACTGGAACTGATCGGCTGTCGGTCCCCCTCCGTCTAATAGGCACTGTTCACGCATGGTTGTTTACGTCTTTGGGCTGGTTTAGCGACATCTTAGAACAATTAAGGGCACTGTGTCTGTGATACAACATCCACAATCAACGTCTATCTTCGGGAGTTCTGGGAACCGGGGTGATGCGTAACTTTTTTTTGATGTGTGTATTCATTCCACCTATCTGCTCTCTCTCTCTCTCTCTCTCTCTCTCTCTCTCCCTCTCTCTCTGCCTCTCTCTCTTTCTGTCTCTGTCATCTTCATTTAACAACAGAATTCCCATTGCACTCCTAATGTTACTACCGTTCCTTTAATTTCACCGAAGGTTGTTTTGACTTTTCCATGTGATGAGTCTGTCCTTGACGCTTAAGAAACGCTAAATGCGTAATGATATGAACTCACTTTACAGCTTTGTTTATTGCACACAGTAGTAGAGGAACAATTCGGAGACAATGATTGTGTGTATCTTTATAAAGGTAAACCCACTAATAAAACATTATCTGGAGGCGATGCTTTGTGGAAAGCAGCATTGCTTAAATGGATCGGCGTGCCCAGGATCCAGACCTGAAACCAATGGAACACCTTTGGAATGAATTATAATATCTACTTTGCTTCAGAACCCAATATCTAACATCGCTGGGTTCTTAGATTTCGGCTTTTGAGAAAGAACAGGTTTCCAATTCTCCAGAGATATTCATACACCTCACTGAAAATGTCTCCAGTAGAATTCACGCAGCCATGAAGGCGAAATGTTGACATACACACTGTTAATGTCCACTAACAGGAGGCCGCATACTTTTGATCAGATAGTGTACCATCTATATGTCACAATTCACCCAGTCTGAGAGGAATATCGGTTTTGTCTCAGCTAACCCTCATTACCCAAATAGTATCAGATGGTTTAAATGGCTCTAAGCACTATGGGACTCAACATCTGAGGTCATCAGTTCCCTAGACTTAGAACTACTTAAACCTAACTCACCTATGGACATCACAAACATCCACACCCGAGGCAGGATTCGAACCTGCAACCGTAGTGGCAGCGCGGTTTCGCACTGAAGCGTCTAGAACCGCTTGGCCACACCGGCCGGCCCAAATAATGTCCACCATGCATTTGGGGTAATGTCAGTTACCGTGATTGGGATAATGGCAGGCATCTTATGTTCAGTATGCTATTTAATCGAAGTGTCATGTAGTTTTCACTGTATTGCGATTTGCCATTATCAGCAGAAGATAAGCGTTTCGTACTGCAACACAAAGTTAATTTTCTTGCTTGGAGTCACTATAATATTGGACTGGCTTTGAAAGAGGGTAGTTGGAAGCATACTTATCACACCCATACGAATGTGTATTACTGCTGTACAATAATGTGTAGCATCATCATCATAAATGTGTGAAAAATGTAAAACATTGAAAGTCAGAACGTTGCACAACTGACACTTTGAACATACCTGTTCACAGCTAGAGTGTGTTTTATGTTGATTCACCCATGCCCCAGTTCTCCCTCCTGTAACATACTGCAAAGAGAGAGATAAAATTTTGTGCTGAAACAATATTTTAGTTACTTATTTATACATCTTTTCACACTGAAAAAAATGTTAATAGTTCTAAAAAAAGCGTCAAATTCACGTGGTATGTGTGTGTGTGTTTGTGTGTGTGTGCGTGAGCTACTGCGCGTGCGTTCGTGGACACGTGTGCAAATCAGAGGGAAATATCTTACGCTGTTTTATATAAATTCCTTTTTCCTTGGCGCCTTTCAAGTGAAATTTTCGTATTTTTGTCGTTAATGATGCATCTCTTTCGACTTGAAGTCATTTATATGCTGTCCAAGCAACTGAATTATGTGCAGTTTCACACAAGTATCTTTCACTTTCAAGTAAAGGTTTCGGAAATAACGCACATGTTTGAACTTCGTACCAAAAACTTGCAGCTAAATTCTGATTAGATTGCTTCATTTTAATAGTTTGCTGTGAGAGGCTGGAGGGGGCGGAAGGGGTGCAAGGCACAAATGGGCTACTTCTGTCATCTTGTATTTTAATTTTAATTTCGCACTAGAACAATCAAGTTATTACGTCCACCTAGGATTTTGATATGTTGAAGAGAGGGTGAGGGGAGGACTGTGCAGCTCGAGGACGTCATTTAGAGGGAGCTACGGGGTTTGCTGCCATCGTGGATTGGGACGTCAGAGGAACTTCGTCTCCACGCACCATAGTCCGAGGAACAGCCGTTGGGAGTTTTTGATCTAGAGTCCTCATTACATACCTACTCATGTTGCAGAGAAACTACACATTCTGAGAAGAAAGGGTGCTCATCAGGGATCGGTGCGTTCACAGCCGAGACACCACTCCCTGAATACAGGTACTATAAGAATCGTTTGGAGAACACACAGTCGGTTGTTATGCAGGGTTATTCGGAACTGTCTCCAGTGTTTCAAAAGAAGACTGTGCAGAAAACTCACAGGGTAGAGCATTTCTCCAAATTTCGATTAGTAACACCTGCTGTGGCGTTGTTGCAGAGAACACCATTAGGACCAAGGCACGTAGGAACATGTAAATATATCATACTCACCGTACTGTTCCATAAATTTATTTACCCCTGCATATAGGCATCCTAATGAAAAGAGTTTCTGCTGTTTGTCGTAGCAACAGCAGAGACGTCACTGAATGGCACACAAGTGCTTTTCTTCCCGTATGGAGATTTGCTGCGTTACAAACGTTGACCATTTTGAGCACTTGTATTTTAAGTTATAAACTCTGAGAGATGTTCCATCAAGCGATAAATGTATCTTCTGTATGTATCGTAGTTCTTATGCAATTTTCTTACAAATGGCCTTTTACTACTGAACGATGAAATGCATGATCTTTTGTCAGAGGAGGATTACAGTTCTGATAATGGCAAAGTGTGCCGCTTTCATCGTGTCGTACGGTATCGAAAGGAAACTCTCTGAACCCTACTCAACTTCAAGTATGAATGATGTAGTCCAGGGCCGGCGACGGCGTCCAAAACTTCACGTGGGTCTCATGCGGGCCAAGGCCTTTATTGGTTTCGCTCGTCCCTTCCCGGAAGTACTCGGTACAGCCCAACATTCCATTTGGTACTACGCCGCGGCTTTTTTCGGTCTGCACAATTTTATACAGTTGGGCATGATCGAGTTTCTGTGCTATTTACCTTTCGCTTATTGTTCATGGTATGGAGGATATTGACAGATGGAGCGGATGTTTGCACAAAAAGAGGCTGTGTAGCGAGCTATCGGCACAAGTCTTTAAAAATGAATGGAAATGACAAAAGCCGAAGAATTAGAATTTAGCGTGAGCGACGGGTACTGCAGATTTGCTATGACACGATATGAACGGAAGTGAAATAATTTAAAGATTTAGTTGACAATGAAAGAGCGAAACATTTACCAGCGATAGGCAGACGGGATTCATTGTTCTGTACATCAAGAAGCACTTTTCTATGGAATTTGCAGGCCGGCCGGTGTGGCCAAGTGGTTCTAGGCGCTTCAGTCCGGAACCGCGCGACTGCTTCGGTCGCAGGTTCGAATCCTGCCTCTGGCATGGATGTGTGTGATGTCCTTAGGTTAGTTAGGTTTAAGTAGTTCTAAGTTCTAGGGGACTGATGACCTCAGAAGTTAATAAAGTCCCATAGTGCTCAGAGCCATTTGAAATTTGCAGGCATGTAGCACTTGAGGAAGATAGTGGTATGAACAGCAAAACTTCTGAGGTCGCACGCATTATTCCACTATCAATTGCAACAGTTTGCGACGGAACTGAACGAAGAGTGCGAAGTCGTTATATGATACTATCAAGATCGTTGGTTAAGACAAGAGGCATGCCTGAAACGATTTTTCGACTTAAAACTCGTGTTGTTGAATTTATGAAGAAAAAATGAGTGCAGGAACGGAAATTAGACCGCCCAGATTGGATTGCAGACCTCCCATGTTCAGTGGCCTTGATTGTACACTGCCCACAGTAGGACAATGCAAGGTGAGGAAAAACTTCTTTCTGCTTTGACGGGGATGCATTTGAAAATAAAATTGCGTTGTATAGGGGACACATTCCGAGAAACACAGTCCAGTTCCCTTAGCTCATTGCCGTTGAAGAAAACGCGAGGCTAGAAGAATTCACTGTGGCATTGAAAGAATTAAAAGGATCATTTCCTAAACATTTTGAGGACACTTACAATATTAAATCTGTTTTCGTTCCTGTGCATGTGCAGACATAACTGATTGACCTGGAAGGTGATTCCCGTTTCAGTGACATGTACTTTTACAATAAAATTGTACGGAACATCTACATTGCTTTCCTCAGGTAGAATTTCCACGCCTTCATAACGAGGTTGGCGAGGTGTTGCAGTATTTCGATCGACATCTTTGTGTGTGCAATGCCAACAGTTTGTACAAGAAAAAAATTATATTATGTCTTCAGCGCACAAAAATTATTAAATAATACTGAGAATTTATTTTGTTCGTGCTCTACATTGTTGAGAAATGTGAAATATAAAACAAAGTCGTTTGCAGTGCGAGTACACTGCCATTTAAATGGGGTACTTTCACGGTTTCACCCACTTCCCTTTCCTCACACTCAGACAGCGCTATGTAATGGTCGTGGAAGTGTGCAGCGAGACTGTGCGTTTTGACACTCACGCTAGGGCACGGCACGTCGCCTTTGATGTAGTCCCTCCACCCAACGACGCAGTTACTATAGCGGTCAAACTACTGTGCATTAAATTAGAGCACTTCTCTGGAGGCATACAGATCTGACCCAGATTCTGAGAACAATTGAAAACCCAGTGGACAGCAACCCCTCTTCGTCCGCTGTCAATAAACGAGCTTTCCTTCGAGTTTATCTCGAAGGTGAACTCAAGGCGTCTGTTAATGGTATCGCCATAACGTCGGCTACTTACAAGGATGTAAGGAAAATTCCATGGTAACAGTACAGAGACAGTAAGGGATCATTCAGGAGCACGAAAAATATTTTCAAGCGATTTTATCTATTCAATTTGTATGTCTGCAAAGTCATAATTTAACATTCGTAGAAGGTAACCAAAGAATACGGGCACTAAATCATTAGGGGGAGACCTCAATGCCTCTGGAAGAGTCTTAGCTCCGAAGGTATTGCACGCATTACCAGAAGGAATCTATCTCCGCTGGATGTAAATCACGTAAAAAGGCATAACTTTCTAAAGCAGATGTTTTAAAATTAATTGCGTCTAATGGAAGACGCAGATAGAATGTTCATCGATCAGAAGGTCTGCGGAGAACTAAATACATACTCAAACCTGCTACCTTCCGTTACAGCTCATTATAAGGAGTCTAATCAAAATTGTTATAAACCCAGTGGCAAACGGATGCGAGAACAATATTTCGTGTTCTGTGCACGATGTAATCATTGAGGTCAGGCATACCAAACCGTGCAGGAGGTGCAGGAGCGTCTCACCCTTTATTTCCACTGTCTGAAGAATGTCTATAGTTTTAAAAATTGCATGAGCAGAGGCCGAGTTTTCTGCTCGTTCTCTAAAGGCGGCCATTACAAATCTATGTGTGACTGCAAGACATCTAGGTGTTGTAGAACGCATTCGGGTTTAGTTCAGAGGACACTGTAAATACCCCACTAGCATACACCTGCAGACAGGACGCTTTTATGTCGCAGGACCCATTGGCGAGGAAACTTACATATTGCATTCTGGACGCTGGCAGCCAATCCAACTTTGATTACTAGTCTCAGCGTACAAGAGACTGACAGTCGTTGCCCTGACAATAGACGAATTTGAGCCTACAGTGCCCACAGCCGAATCACCCAGACTTGTACGCCTGAACTTGAGAAATATATTGAATTACGAGCATATTAGAGTCAACGTCTTTGACGTTCACAGTTCTCACCAGCCACCCCTCTGTATCATGGGATGCCATAGTTATGGAACTCACCTCTGGCCAGTTCTGTTCACAAAACTACAGACCTTCCCTTTCACATACGTACAGAAGTATACCATACTGGGGAACTGTTCACTACGCATCGTCCATTCCAGTATTTCCGTCTGTAGTCTTATTTTCCTCGACGTTAAGCTGGGTACGTAGCAGAGATGACCAAAAATTTCAGCAACTACTGTGCTGTTAACCTTATTAAACGCATATCGTAAGAGCCAACTGATGATATCGGTTTCTGGAATTTGGAATCAATAGCTACTGTCTCTGAACAGAAATCTTCAATGAGCACGAGGAAGTCCAGTGCAAGATGTGCAATGGGGAGTGTGTCTCCCACGTAAGTCGACTTTCGTTCTTTCTAATAACTTTCGAAATGCCGAAAGACGTTTAGTGCCATTTGAAGTACTCGCCTAAGAACTTCTAGCCAAGACACAGCTACGTCACCCAGATGTGAGAATAATCTGACTAGACCACGCTGAGTTAGTCTTTTCTGATGCATATTCTGATACCTCTTATCTGCCACATCACTTAGTCAATAAAGAAAGACAGAAAACCAAAAAATGGGTAGTTGTTATTGATGAAGAAGTCGCACCATCGCTTAATGACATTTTAGCAATCGGCGCTAATCTATCAGAAGTAAAGACGTTACTGTTTCGCGTATGACGTTCCACCGTTACAGCCTATATCACTCAAGGCTTTATTCAGCTCGCTATTTACTTGAATGACGGCCGAGATTTACGAGATTCCTATGGAATAAGTTCCCCATAAATGGAACTTCGCAATTATTTTAGAACAAGAAGACGACTGTGTATCTCCTCAGACGCCTTTCTTTCAGTCTTACGTGCAGCTCCTTTCTGTTATTGGCCAGTATCAGGAAACTGGATACCACCCAGAAGTCGCAGTTCCCCAAAGCTGCAGTCATAATACGTAAGGATATTTACATGAAGATGTCGCGACTGGAATCGAAAAAAACGCAATAGGAGCACAACAAATGATGTTCTTTCCTTGCCTCCTGGCAGTCGTAAATATTAAACATGGTAGCAACCAAACTGGCTACGAGTTATTGCAACCTTCTGTGACTTTCTGGGTTTAGTGTCGCCAATATGTGTCACCTTAATTTTTTATCAGATGACACTTGGCTACTAGGTTCGTGTTGGGACGTAATCCTGGTTCACCATCTTCCCTCGAAATGATGTATGTGGTAATCACTGCACTTAATATGCACTGGTTTCATAAGTCTGGTAAATTTTCTTGAAGGAAAGAAACATTTTTGTTGGATGGTAAGCTTGGTTATTCCAGCGATCATATAAAGAATGTCAACAATGTGTAGTGTACAATTTACAGCTGTTAGCCGTCTGAATTGGTCAGTGTCTTGACTGCGATTGAAATTCATGAAAACCAAGTTTCGTGTTGTTATTAAGCATTTTAATTTGAGGGGTTGGACTGCCGCACGAATCAAAACATAATGGATGAAGTTCGCGCGGACTATATACAACCATTGAAGGTCGTTTACTTCATAGATTAATAAATCTGAATGTGGTCGGACAACGACCGAAGATGGAGAAAGATCTGACCATGTAAGTGAGATCACCGCATTGGAAGCCATTGACAAAAACAATGACATGGCAACGTAAGACCGCCGAATAAAAGTTCATGAGACTCCAGCGACTGTAAGCATCTCAAGTGAGCGAGTGCATAATATTCTGCAAAGAGAATGGGATATGAAGAATCTGTGGACGAGGTGGGCGACACGATTGCTCACAGGTGACCAAATTCGCATCCCGAACAACATTTCATTACAATGTCTAGCGATATTTAATCGCAAATCCGCAAGACTTTTTGCGCCGATTGTGACTGTTAATGAGACCTGGATCCATCAGTACAAATCAGGGTCAAAGCGACAGTGAAAACAATTAACAAAGGCTGGTGAAAGTGCACCGAAGAAGATAACAGCTAATTTGTCAGTTGGTGAGGTGAGGGCAACTGCTTTCTTTTGGGTGGTTCCCAAGGAATAAACCCCATAGATTACTTAGAAAAAGGCTGAACCGCAACTGAAACCTGTTATGCATCATTGTTGGATCGTTTGAAACTTCTGTTGGCTGAAAAAGGACCAAAGCTGGCACACAAGAAAGTGTAATTTCAACAAAATAATTCAGCATCTCATTCATCGGCAATAACATTGGGGAAAGTCCATGAATTGGGATTTGAATTGGCTCTTCATCCATCCTGTTCGCCAAACTTAGCGTCGAAATACTTCTTCCTGTTTCCTAAGTTGAATCTTTGGCTTGCTGGGACGAAATTTTCATGAAACTAGGAAATTTGCAAATCAACGAGTATATTGCACAGTTTGACAGAACTATTTTTCCGTTGGATGAAATAGCTGGAGGATCGCGGGACCAGATGTATATCCCTCACACGAGACTATGTCCGGAAATGTGTTATTTGCGAATAAACATTTTATCTTGTTTTTTGACAAGACTTATCAAACCCCCACGTATATCTAGGTGCACCCTAACCCCAGAAAACTGAGACTCGCGCGTTCTTTTTCTTCCGATGCTGCCAATTTGCATGTCACATGCGAGGAAAGCGTAATCGTCAAGAGAGCAACAATAGCATGTCTCGAACTGCCATCTACATAATTGGGAACGAGACCATTAACCTATTACTATGTATGCAGTCTTTTACTGGATTCTTCAATAGTGAAAAATGGGCATTAAAATTGCTCTCTAAATATCCCTAATTAAAGAGGCATTCCATTAAGAGTGAATAAAATACAAGGGAATTAATACTATTAAGCGACTGACTGTCCACAGGAATGATTCGTTACAGACACGCATACGTAACTCAACTGAGTTTCTTTTGGCATCTGAAATAGTATATTGATTGTGACCTAGTAATGTAACGTTGTCACGGAGCTTAATAGCAAGGCAAGGACACAACTGTTCCCTGGGAACCTCGAGACAAACTTGCTTTCCGTAATCTGATAATTCACTATGCTAAGAAATGCTCGATATTTGAATTAATTAGTCGGAACAGAAGTAGTTCCACCTGATCTATCGATCGATTTAGAACACCAAGATATTTCTGTAATTAGCAATGCAAGTCTTACGAGTATTAAGTGCTACTGCCTTGCAAAAGGAATTAAATAACTTAATCAGGTGAGGTGAGGAATGAAATAACAATAGAGACATGAAATATTCTTAGGGTTATTATTTGATCGCGAAAAGTACAAACAAATATATAAAAATGGTTCAAATGGCTCTGAGCACTATGGGACTTAACATCTGAGGTCATCAGTCCCCTAGAACTTAGAACTACTTAAACATAACTAACCTAAGGACATCACACACATCCATGCCCGAGACAGGATTCGAACCTGCGACCTTAGCGGTCACGCGGTTCCAGACTGAAGCGCCTAGAACCGCTCGGCCACATTGGCCGGCCCAAATATATAACTTAAAAACTGCAGCTTAAGCTGCACTAGATTTCCTACAAAAAGGTTCAATTAACTTTATATCTAGGATTAATAGTTTGGCTTTGCGGGGGATGGAAAAATCGTAGTTAAAATGGTGTAATGATATAAAACTACCGTTTAGTCTTAAATAAAGTGGATTACAACAAATATTAAATGTGCTTACCACATTGAAGTGCGGCAGAGACGAATTAAGTGATGAAGTGTATTCTGAGGGTGTAACCGACTGGAGGGTGGGGAGGTGGCAAGGTAAATGCGTGAAGTACCTGGGTCGCAATATTGTGGTCACGCACTTCCCTGCTTCATGGACTTGTAAGCTGAAAAGAATGCAGGTCAGTCCCCACACTGTCTACCCCACTACGTTACGGGAAGCGCCTACGAGATGTTTCACAAAGTTATCCCGAACCTCCGCATTGGCGACGCTGTGTGCAGACGCTCCCGGCGGATATGGGGTTCCCACTAACTGCTTTGGTACATGGAACACAGATATGAGTTGTTAATGATACTAACGCAAGAAAGGTATATGAAAAGAATATACGTAAATCCATGACCGCTGTTGTTTACTGCTAAAGAGGATATTGACTCATCCTGTACTGCTGTCGCAGTGTTCTTCCAGGAAAGGTAATTTCCCTCAGCACGAGTGCTGCCCGAGGTTCGTTTTGCTGATAGACTGTACCCCTCAGCGTTTCTTGAATTACATGATCTGCTGAATGGAATGAAGAATCTAATGAGTATACAATATGGATTGAGAGTAAATCGAAGAAAGACGAAAGTAAAGAGAAATGAGGACAGCGGAAAACTTTACATCAGAACTGATTGTCACGAAGTTGATGAAGTTAAGGAATACAGCTACCTAGGTAACAAAATAACCAAAGATGGATGCGGCGGGGAGGACACCAAAGGCAGACTAGCATTGCAAAAAAGGAGATCCCTGCCCAAGAGAAATCTACTAGCATAAAAAAAATGGTTCAAATGGCTCTGAGCACTATGGGACTTAACATCTGAGGTCATCAGTCCCCCAGAACTTAGAACTACTTAAACATAACTAACCTAAGGACATCACACACATCCATGCCTGAGGCAGGATTCGGACCTGCGACCGTAGCGGTCGCGCGGTTCCGGACTAAAGCACCAGAAGCACCTAGAACCGCTCAGCCACTCCGGCCGGATACTAGCATCAAACAAAGGTCTTCATTTGAGGAAGAAATTTCTGAGACTGTAAGTTTGGAGCACAGCATTGCATATTGGTGAAGCAGGGACTGTGGGACTGTGAAGAAACCGGAGAAAAAGAAAATAGAGGCGTTTGAGATCTGGAGGTATAGACGAATGCTCAAAATTAGGTGGACCGACAAGGTAAGGAATGAGATGGTTCTGCACAGAATCGGAGAGGAAAGGAATATGTGGAAATCACTGACAAGAAGGAGGGTCAGGAAGATAAGAAATCTTGTAAGACATCAGAGAATCACTTCCGTGGTGCAACAGGGAGCTGTAGAGGGGAGAAACTGTAGAGGAAGACACAGACTGGAATACATTCAGCAAATAATTGGCGATGTATGTTGTAAGAGGTCCATGACTAAGGCATTTGTTGCTAGCGCACTCGAGCGGATGTAATTTCGATGGATTGCTCTCGCGCTGCCTGCGATATGTAAGCTATAAGAGAATCTCAAACCAAAGAGCAGTGTTGGTTGCAGTACGAACTGTGTTGTAGGAGTAAGTAGTAGCGAGCTGTCGTGTGTAGAGTTGGCTGTACGATGTGAATGTTTTTAAAAAAAATCTCTTAATACTAATATTTCTTATAAAAATTAACTTTTGACAATCATTCATCTCAATTTAAAGAATTTACTAATTTCTCCAATCCATAGCCATCCCTATTATTATCAAGAAAAATCAGTTGTTTCTTTTTATACATGACAAATCTATCGGCTAGCATTGCACTGGGTTGTGTCAGAAAAATTTCTTATAGAAGCAGATATACACGCGTTATCCAGCATCTTTATTGAGGTAAGATTTTTCAATTTATTCAGTATGATCTTCCAGGGCCAAGACGCAGCACTGCTGACGTCCAAATTTACCAGTTTAGATTCACAGTCAGTTAAATATTGAAAGGTTATAAGTAAGCTGCAGTTTTATTGAGAGGTTAGTCACATTGTATTATTGGTAGGTTACGGAATTTATTATTTGTAGGTTATACTAAATGTGAATGATATATTATTTCTACTGTTGGGAGATTACGGAATTTTTCTGTTGGGAGGTTACAATGTTGCAAGTGCTACTCTGAGATGACGAGGCTGGTACAGGAGAGCAATTCGTGGTCGACCGTATCAAACCAGTCAGAAGACTGATGACTCAAAAAAGAAAAAAAACCATTACATTCCCTGCTCTTAACATAAAAATTTTACGAATACACGGTTATTTCCCTAGGTTTTCCTATGTTGGCTGGACTAAAATCAGATTAATGTTATACTGTTGAGCAGGTGACATCCTTGGAGACAAAACACCTGCTCTGTTCACCGCCATCGCACACCGTCATGGTATAAATGTTCTGAAAATGGTCACATTATCATCGAGACCGGTATCCATTGTAAATAAATATTTGATACCAGTCAGGACTGTTTTATATTCACTTTTATACTCATCTTCTACAAGCGAAGTCTGGACCAGTTTCTGTTGACCGCGCACGGAGCCGCCGGTGACCGGAAGGGGCCCGGATTCCCGCACTGGTCATGACTCAGCGCTGGCGTCGCCGCCGTCCCCGCCGCCATGACAGATTGCCCTGGCATTCGTCAGGGCTCCCAATTACCGCGCCGACTGCGACTGCGGCGGCAACACCGACGACCTGTTCGGTCGCCCGTAATTTTCCGCACTCCCACCACCTGCATTCGCCTCATTTGTCGAGTCGTTTTCCGAGTCACGGGAGGCGGCAAAGCGTCGAGAAAGAGACATTACAAGTAGATTGGATCATTTTTCATTTGCAGCAGGGGAAGGGTGGGAAGGGGTTGCAACGAAGCGGGAAAAAAAAAGAAATAACTTTGGAACAGTTCGGTGATGATTGTAAACAGAAGGGTAACTGCTCCCTTAGCCATCCCCGTTCCCGATTTAAAAAATTAGGTGGGGGGACGCTCTTGGCTCTACAGCCGTCTGCTGTGGCCGCTCCGAGGTGCTTTCACCTTTATAAAGAAGCACTCAAGGAACAGGACGCCTCCTTATTAGTGTCGGCTGATGTGAGAATAATAGCATGAAGATCGCCTTCAGGGAATAACCTACTGCGGCCGTAACAATTACTGTTCACCTCACTGGTGAATACTCCAACAGAGATTAATGTCTGGGCTACTAACGACATCTATTTGACAATCTATCAGAATGGCAGGAGCATAACATCATTTAGTAAGCAGAATTAAAATGGTTTAGTGTATACAAGATTAGTTCACTGACCCCTAAGCTTTGTTTTCGGGTCAACTGGTTTCTCAATGATTTCAGTTTATGGTTACCAGCCCTTGTTCAACGTTTCTGCTGTTATAAATTATTGTTCCCGTTCGAAGGCCATACAGTCCAGTATCGGTATACCTGTCTGGAAAAACTGCAGCGTCTACTGAAGCAATCCTTCCACCGACGTACGAGATTCAAGATACTCTTTTGATAAAACACCGTGTGGAACTCCATTGTAGATGACCATCAGCCATTTATTTTTATGCTCAATGCTACCGGTTCCGATCAGTAGACCATTATGAAGCCGAAGCAACGCGTAACCTGCTTGTCATTACAACATTCGAAGTAAACAACGTCAATGCAGTAGCGGCAAGTTGGTTACTCTTTGCTTTGCCTTCATAATGGTCTCCTTTTCGTAAACCCTCGTCGTCAGTTTTGTGAAGATCTCGTCGCTACAGCTGTGGAGGCCGAGATGCCATTCTTATTACGGTGGCCCGATTTTGTCAGTTAGTGAAACGGCTTCTGGAGCAGTTCACCGCTAAGACATCTACATCTACATCTACATCTACATGGATAATCTGCAAATCACATTCAGGTGCCTGGAAGAGGGTTCATAGAACCATCTTCAAAATTCTTTATTATTCCAATCTCGTACAGCACCCGGAAAGAATGAACACCTATATCTTTCCGTACGAGATCCGATTTCCCTTATTTTATCGTCTTGTTTGTTCCTCCCTATGTAGCTCAGTGTTAAAAACACACTTTCGCGTTCGGAGGAGAAAGTTGGTGATTGGAATTTCGTGAGAAGATTCCGTCGCAACGAAAAACGCCTTTCTTTTAATGATTTCCAGCCCAAATCCTGTATCATTTCTGTGACACTCTCTCCCATATTTCGCGATAATACAAAACGTACTGCCTTTCTTTGACCTTTTTCGATGTACTCGGTCCTATCTGGTAAGGATACCACACAGCGCAGCAGTATTCTGAAAGAGGACGGACAAGTGTAGTGTAGGCAGTCTCCTTAGTAGGTCTGTTACATTTTCTATGTGTCCTCCCAATAAAACGCAGTCATTGGTTAGCCTTCCCCACAACATTTTCTGTGTGTTCCTTCCAATTTAAGTTGTTCGTAATTGTAATACCTAGGTAATTAGTTGAATTTACGGTTTTTAGATTAGACTGATATACCGTGTAACCGACGTTTAACGAGTTCTTTTCAGCACTCATGTGGATGACCTCACACTTTTCGTTATTTAGGGTCAACTGCCACTTTTCGCACCATTCAGATATCTTTCCTAAATCGTTTTGTAGTTTGTTTTGATCTTCTGACGACTTTATTAGTCGATAAAGTCAGTCGATCGAAGACAGTTTCTCCTTGCCACTGTTACACAGCTATGCCCCAGGATCAGGAAACAGGGTAGGAGAACGAAAGTTCTACAGCGCTCCGTCAGTTTAGTAACAAAATCACACAAAAGCGTTAAAAAGATTTATTTATTTTTGTGACTTGTCGAATAATAAAGTCTGCAACACTGCATGTAATATAACACAAAAAAGGCCCTCAATGGCTAAGTGGAATTAACCGTACGTAAACTTCACAGTGCATAGCAAATGCAGTTTACATCTGTGTGATCAGTTATAGTTCACTAAACAACGTTCGCTTTCTAAGTCAGCCCTGGGCGATGATCTATAACCAAGTGGGCTAGTGTTGCTCTTCTACCTTCCGAGTAGGCTTCTGTACGTTGTCGTCCGATCATTGGCGGATTATACTCGGCCAGCAAGTGGCCGAGGCGAAGTCGGTATCTTCATCTTCAGCGCCGCTCACCCCGCGTTTCCCTCGCTGTGTCTTGTTCGGAAGACACAGCACTACTGATCGAAACCGGTAGCATTGATCACAAAAATAAACACCTGATGGTCATCTACAGTGAAGTTTCACAATTATTTGACCGCTGTAAAGCTGCACCTTACCTAAAACACCGTGTCCTGCTGTATAAAAAAAAAATCCGTAACTGCCTGGTGCACATCCTCGTCCGACAGAACTTGTCAACCCTTCATGGTCGTTTTTAAGACAGCGAGATCGTAGTAGTCACATGGGGAGACGTCGGCGTTTGTTGTTTGGCGGCCAAGGAAAGAGTAACAGCACGTTGATCCTCTTTGGACACATTTGGTACTAACATTGCTATAGTTCACATTCACGCATTTATCGTACGCACTTCGGAAGAAACGAACGTCTCACTAATCGATTGCCTACATGTCGGTGCTTACACATTCGCATCGTAGTCGCGCTAGGCTGCCTATACGCTACAGCAACGCCCTCAAACGGGAACTTTCAGATCGCCTGGTACAGAATATTGTCAACAGAACCTGCACGTATTCAGCAGAAATGAAAGAAAGTACCTATCATATCCTAGAAACGACAGCAGTATTCGCTTGATGAGATGTACTTCATCTTCCGCAACAGAAGGAGAAATTCATGTCAGAAGATTTAAACAGTTTGGTAAATTAATGCTTTTCGGAGGTTTAAATACTAATGTACGTCAATTTTTACTGATTTAATTAGCCAAAGCAAAATTTAGCCATCTGATAGATACTAGAACTTCAGTCAGCATCGTCCTTAAGGTAACGAAAAGTACCCATACGTACAGTTGTACTTCCAGGGCGCTATCTTATAACGGCACACTGTTTAGATGAAACATTTACGCCTGTCTTAAGTGGGCAAGATGTATCGTAAAGAAGGCGTAAGAGTAGTGTTGCTGTTGCAACCTCTGATTCATTTCTGCATCAGGAGAGTTAGCGAAATGAATGTACTTGCTGGCTCTTGTAAGCGACGACTCGATACCCAGTTTCTGCAATCATAAAGCAAAGCAGCGATAGTTATCATGGATGTGGCACCTTCTTATCCCATCAATACTCATGTCTCTCTGAAACTGGACCAGACATCTCCAAGAAAGGTCCAGTCCCAGCCGGCCACCGTTCTGCTAAGTCTTGCGATGAGTCTATTGAAAACGACACGGTAAATGTTTTCCTCCAAAAGGGGTCTGTCCCCCGTCCTTAATCACCTCTTTGCAGACCCTAATCTCACTTCTTTCCCCAAAGAAAACAATCTGCAATCTCTACTTCTGTGAGATCGTACAACAACTACTCTCCACCTTTCTTTTGGTTACTCAGGTAAATCTTTGTTCTCCATTGCCTTAACTGGTACTACTTATCGGATGGTCCTCTATCGTAATAGTTCCCAATATCCATCAGAAACCACTCAACAGACCTCAAGTTTTCCAAAGTCTATCCCTTCAACCCCAGTATTCACTATTTTTGTAAGTAATAAACTTTGTACTTCCCTATCTCGCTTTTTTTCGGTCGTGAAGTTTCTTGTCTCTTGCTTCATTGTTCGACCAACTGCAATAAAACTTTGGCTGGCAGAACCTTAAAATATTAACATTTTCTTTTTCGTTTTATTTCTTATTCTTGTAGATATTGTAAATTGCACCTATATGTCTACTTCCATGTAAAACGTATGCAAACTACCGAACAGTGTACGGAGATTACCTTGAATCTTCACGTATCGTTTCCCTGACTCTACTCGACTTACTCCCTGAATACTTCGATAGCCTCCCTAACGTCTCTAAACGTTTCCTTATTATCTTTATGGTACACTGTGTGCCGTGAATACTGGTTATAAATTAGTCCTTGTGTAAGCCAAACTTGTATGTATTTACTTCATTACTCTGCCACTCTGAAAACCATATGCTTGGTTACATTTTAAATCATAAAGACGTAATGCATATTAAAACATATGATTTGTTGTAAATTTTAATTGGTAACGTCGGAAAAAGAGACATGTTTATGGGGAAAATGAAGACTGTTCATATATATGTTTAGTGATCAACTTTTATTGTCCAGTATGTTAGGGCAAGCTGAGCGAAGAGTTTAACATGACGGTTAAGGCAAGTTTAGCCTTATTGAGGCTTTACTGGAGAGATACAAATTCAAAAGAAAGGTAGTGCGTAGATTCTCTTCCAGGACAACTATTCAGAAAGAAGTGGCCACCTTATGACGGGAGAAAATGCTACCTATCTCCTTTTATACGACATGACCGTCTTGGAACATGATCGCCTGTGCTAGGGGCTAGTTTAGGACTCGTATTTAAATGTAAGAAGACACAGTACAGAAAAAAAATGTAAAGTACATTAATATCAAGAGAGTTATGCAAGCTGCCATACAAGCACCAGAAGGAGACTTCTAAACTGACGGTCAGCTACAAGAGGAGCTACAGCAGAACACAGCTATTGATTGTCACTCCCTATGGCTGCACTTGTCACCGATGAGAAACTGCTTGTGTGTTATTATTTCCTACTTTTCACAGCAGCGTCGTGGAGGGGAACTTAGGACAAAGCAACCTGAACTGCGTGTGCAAGAGGGTAGTGTGACACAAAGACTTTCCAGAGACGTTTAAAACACATATCGAAATCATTGAAGCTCTCCAGCTCAATCCCTTTGCAAAGAAAAACACGTATTCGGTTTCTTACACAACAACGGGTTCAGTGGTAGCAGGCACGGGGCTATAAACTATTTTATTAACAGAAGGTGATTTTAATTCACTTAATTGTGCATTAAAAGTAATTTTCTCAAGCAATCCGTAACCTTGCCTGAGCAGAGAATTGGTTGTATGGTTGATTTGTGGGGATGGGATCGAACAGCGAGATCATCGGTCCAATTGGATTAGGGAAGGATGGGGAAGGGGGTCGGCCGTGTCCTTTCAAAGGAACCATCCCGGAATTTGTCAGAAGTGATTTAGGGAAATCACGGAACTAAATCAGGATGGCCAGTCAGATGGTTGGAACGGAGAAATTTCTGTGATCACCAATCACTTATTTAATAAATTCCTTAAAATGGTCAAAACCTGCCAAAGTTCCAGTGGCCGTTGGTTTCAAAAATCTAAGCCCAGACGTCGTTTGTACTGATGGGACACTGACCTCTCAGGTGCCCAGATGCCACCTCAGTAACGCCAACCAGTCCACGAACGGGCTGAATCAACACCTTTTAGACACGCTCAAGTGGTGTTGGCTGGACGACCCTCGACCGAAAGCCTAAGCGACCGTCGACATTCCCGCTCCAAGCTCATGTTGATAGAAAGGGCGTTTTGCTGTCGGAAGAAGCATACAATGCGCGTGGATCCGATGTTACAAGGCTGCAGAAAGACGCCCTCTCGGCCTCAATTCGTTGTAGTTCTTGGTAGGCTTTACTTCGTGACCAGCAGTTGCTCGACAGTAACTGCCTTTTTCCGATTCATGTGTTCGTTTGCACCGCCTTAGAACTAACAGTGCACAATTACGCTCAGTTTTTATCAAGTAGACCGCTTATAGCAAAACCGGAGATGTTGAAGATACAAATATTCGGTTTGCACCACGAGAGATCAATGTTAGATCCGTAATGTTCGTCGTGCTGCCCCTGTCGGTGTGTTTCTGCTCATTGATCTTTACCTGAATAAGTGATTTTCTCTTTATTAAGCTGCGAAACTCTCTCTAGGAACTGGAATGCTTATCATTATTTATGTTCATAATTTGTCTCTTCATGTACTTGTGACTTGGCCCACACCCAGACCGTCGATCGCTCGTGTAGTCCGAAATTGTGGACCGGCTAGTTGCCATTTGTTTGCCTCTCATTTCCATGTGTTTACGAGAATATTGTTGCTGCTTATGCCTTTCGCCTTCTTTAGCCAAGCCTTCTTTAGCTGTCTGTTCCTGGTTTATAGCCCCCTCCCTGTTCGCTTCCTTAATCAATTAATTTCAATCAGCAGTCAAAGTCACTGCACTACGTGAAGAAGAACGTAACACCATCATGGTCCAGAGACTAGCAGACCATCTCGTGAGGTCCTCTGAATCTTTTACGCTACCTACCCAGCTTAACTACGGATCTAACATATTTACTAGACTATTCGTCAGCCCCTCACCTGACTTTATATCGTACCTTAATTATTCATTCCAGCGTATTGGTACAGAGGATGAGGACAGGCAGTTTGCATTCTCTAACTATTTTTCTGAATGACCTTTTGACTAAAGCCTCTTGAAAACACCTTACTAAAATTAACATAAAACCATGGTGGTGTAATTACTACCTTTAATAAGCTGGATGTGGACAATTGACACCCCGCATCGAACTGTAATGGTATCCTCTGGGGCACCATGCATGACAGATTATATGAGTTTATAGTAAGGTTAAACCTAGTAGATGTAATTATGTTTAGTCATGCCAAATGAATGCGTGTTTATATAGAATACCAGTTCATTTCTATCGTCTTTGCACTATCTCTTTGGCCATACTAAACGTTTGACCACTGTAACGACCTTTTGACGATATTTAGTAAGTCATGAAAAATAAAATAAGTGTTGCTCGGCATTTAGTGCGATTGATCTTGGATCTTTTCCTGCTATTTACTGAGGAAGCACCCGTCTCACACATACACAAAATTTACCGGAGGTCAGTAAGCAGCCAGTAAAAAACGTCATACTTTACTAAATCACCACGTATCATCTGAATACATTCATACTGACTATTATTGGACAGATAAAAGACCAGTAATAAGCTCGAATTTCTTTTTTAACGTGTGACGAGTAAAGCTGCGATTTCAAGCCAGGAAATCAAGTCATCTTTAGCAAATTGCTTACAAGTACAGCGACAAAGAGTCTCCCTCCAGGGTTCTCCATTTGTACAGAAGTATTACAGTGTATTGTTCTGTCTTTGGACTTCGATCCGAAGACTAGTTCGGTGAAATAATCGACGCTAGTGCATCCTGTGCAAGCCTTTACATTTATACGTAAGTACACGAGACTACACCCATTTGAACTTGTTTGATGCGATGAAATCGTGCTCTCCCCCCACACGCTGCCCTCCGTTACCGAACTGACGATTCCTTGACACCTCAGAATGTAATCTCCCAACCGATTCCTTCTTTTAGTAAAATTGGTGATAAATTTCTTTTACCCGGGTTCAGCTCTATACCTTTTTATTAGTTATCCCACATATTCATCTGATCTTCAGCGTTCTTCTGTCAGGACTCTTTTTTACCTAATTTTAACTTCCATAGAAGACTACGCTCTAAATTTCGTCGGAGAAGACTTCCTAACACCTAAATTTAGGTTATACCAGCTGGCGGCTAGGGTATGCCATTATTCCAGTCTTCTGCTACTCCATCAATCCCTCCCCCTGTGTCCATTTCCTCCACCCACTATTCTCTGTCGATATCCTCCTGCCTTCTTCCTGTCCATTTCCTCCTTCCGTCTCTAAGTCTATCTTCTCTTTCCCCTCCAAGTGATGAAACTTCTCCCTTTGTTTCATCTCCTCACCCACCTCTAAGTCAAGTTCCTCCTCCGCCCTCTCTGCCGTCAATCCTCATCCACTTCTCTCCTTGCCTGTATCGTCCACCTTGCTCCCTCTGTACATCTCACCCTTTTCTCTTTTTTTTGCCCAGTTGCTCCTCCTCCTCACTCAATCCACCTTTTCCTCTGAGCTACGAGGGCTCACCTCCAACTTCCCCCTCTCTGTCAATCTCCTCCTCCCCACCTTCTCTCATCATCACCAAGTTATCAACCCTCAACTGAATAGCAGACTGGTCGTTCTTCTGATCAGATAGTAAGTAATATGTATACCAAGTTTGTTTGAAATCGTTCCAGGGATTTAGAACGAGCTTTTTACTGGCAGATTTGCCCGAGTACGCACATCTCACTTATATTTTACATTTATTTAACGTATTTCACATATAGGTCTAACCGTACATGTATTTCACATGAATCTGTAGCGAATTTCGCTCTCCAGTGCAGTTTTCACACAATTCAATCTTTATGATGCCACATCTCCCGGACAGTGTGTCGTACAGTGACATAATTTCACATATATTGTCAGTGGTGTAGCCGAATATTGTCTGCGAAATTTGTTGCGAATTGTTAGTAATAACGACGTAATAAATTTAAACGTCTTGCATGATGCGGCGATTTTCCACGCATCTCAGTGTTTGTGACGTCGTACCTCCTGACCTGTGTCTCCTACAACGATATAATTTTGTAGCTATTCTCAGTTATATGTGTAAATACTGTCTGCAAAATCAGCTTTGAATACAATTAGTAGCAAAGAATAATGAATTAAAATCTTACAGGTGATGAGGCAGTTTCACCGCATGAATAGTGAAAATGTAGTAAGCGATAAACATTTATCCTTTCATCGCACTGTGGGGATTGCCAGCGAGAAAAGATTTCATAAGAGTTAGAAATTATGAGTAAAGTATGTTGCAATCACTAAGTGCTCTCATTTGAACATGATGGATGAATAATGTCTGGATATTCGCGTGTCATGATCATCCTCACTTCTTTTTCATTCCCTTCCCCACCCGTTTGACAGGTACGTGATTCTTCCTTCGACAGTGATTCTTTCCAGACAGTATCTGATGTGTACCAAGTTTGGTTCAAATCGGTCGAATGGCTTGGGAAGAAATGTGGAACACACATAAATCCATTTTTATGTTATGTATGGATGTTAACAAACTACTCTCCGTCAGAAATTCTTTCTTGCTATTGTACTGACTCACTCACTTCTCAATTACTGCTTCACTTTCATGCACATGGACTCTTATAACTGCAGTCTGCTATTTCCAAAAAGTGTAAATAAGTTTCGCACTCTATATTTATACCTAATACCATCCAAATTCCCAAGAGAGTAGTTCAATCGCCGTTGTCGACAACTATATCTGAATCTACAAATGCAACAAACATATGTTTGCCTTTTTTCTGTATACTTTGATAGATAATCGTAGAGTCAGTGTTGCCACTCCTGTTCCTACATTTCCTTGGCATCCAAACTGACCTTCGCGGGGATCACTTTGTACTAACCTTTCCATTCTTTTGTATTTAATAGTGTCAGTATTTTGCAAATATGACGCGTCAAACCTATCGCTGAGCAATATTCACACCTGTCAGCATATCCCTTCTTTGGAATGCGAATTATGACATTCTTTCTGACGTCTCAGGCTATTTCACCCGTTTCATATATCCTGCACACCAGATGGAATACGAGTAGTCTCGTCAGGGCTGGCTTCCCCATGTATTTCAATAATTCTGAGGGGTTGTCATCTACTCCAGGGACCTTTTTTCGGCTTCAGTGTTTCAGTGCACTGCAAAAATCTTCTCGCAGTGTCATATGTCCAATCTCAGTTTCATCTACTTCGCTTTCCCTTTCTGTAAGGGGTGAATAAAAACTATTAATTTCAGGGTGTTTCTGCAGATTTTATGCGACGTAGCACTGCTTCGATCGTGTTACATAAGCACTGACATGTAGGAAAGGGATTTGTGTGGCATTCGTGTCTCCGATGGATGTCTACTGGTGTTTCTCCACCGGTAGCGAAGAAAAGAATAACGCTATATTGGTGCTGGTTGAGCGCATTTGGTAATAATGTCGCGTCAGTTCACGTTTCCGCATCATAAGGATCGATTACGTCGCTTTGAGTAATTGCACAGTGGAAGCAACAGGGGAGCCAAGGCTCAGAAGAAATTTCTGGATAGCAAACAAAGTACTGAATTTAACTGAAGAAAGGAGAAAACATTAAAACTTTGCACATGAAGCAGGTACAAGGGAATAAAGGCTTCTAAAAAATGAGGTTGACAAAGTGAGAAGGCAAAAACAGGAACGGCTGTGAGAGAAATCCAGAGTTTTAGAGGCAGGCGTAACTATGGGAAAATTCAGCGTATAAGGAAATTAAGGGAACCTTAGGCGTAAAGAGAAGCAGCTACGTGAATGTTAATAGCTCAGATTGCGACCTTGTCCTAAGCTGGCAAGGGAATGTTGAAAGACTGTAGGAATATATAAGGGGACTACACAAGAGAAATGAAATTGAAGATACCATTACGAGAGGGGAGATCAAAAAGTTATCATTCGAATGCCGTGCAGGCCCGAATGGGTATGCTAATCAGGCAACATCACCGCGACCATTGAGACAATCATCCCATTAACGCACGTGTTTGAATTTAACCGTTTGGTGAAACACTTTGTTTTGCTGTGTGAAGAAGTCCGTAACTGCGTGCTTCACATCCTCCTCCGACGTGAATCGTCAACCCTTCAAGGCCTTTTCTAAGGT
Source organism: Schistocerca cancellata (assembly GCF_023864275.1). Taxonomy (NCBI): domain Eukaryota; kingdom Metazoa; phylum Arthropoda; class Insecta; order Orthoptera; family Acrididae; genus Schistocerca; species Schistocerca cancellata. Next base: position 488,415,604 of record NC_064628.1, read on the forward strand.
ACCGGACGCGTGATAATCGATTGGGGAGAGAACTATAGGGCGGGCGCTCGAGTGTCTCCCACTTGAGTTGGAGTAACTTTCGGTGGCAAGAATCAGCAACATCCCTTGCCACAGTTTCATTCTACATTCTCCGTAGGATGTCCACCGATGTTTCTCCTTCGGTACCCAAGAAAAGAATAACAGCACGTTGGTGCTTTTCAGGCGCATTTGGTAATAATGTCACCTAAGTGCACATTTCCCTTTGAAACTATGGACCACTTGCTCTTTGAAGTTATCAAGAACTCATGAAAATGTTGTTCTCGGAATGGTAGCGCGCTAAGTGGCAGAGTGGCGAGGTTTAATAAAAACCGTAATACTTTAAACAAGCTTAATTTTCTAACACTCAGAGTGTGCAAACAGTTTCAATCTTTTATTTTACAACACACCACGTCCACAACGGACATTAGGAAATAATTATTTTGATTAAAATGAATTTGATTGAAAACAATTTCAACTAACAGCAGTTATTAAACTCACTGGAAAATAAAAATAAAAGTGGTCTTGTGGCACTGATGGCTATAAGGCCACATCAGGGAAGTGTGGCCGCTGAGTTCCAAGTCTTAGGTGACGTCACATTGGACGGCTGGATGAAATGGTAAGCAAGACAACAGAACATCCAGTCCAGGATCGAAGAAAATTTCCAACCAAGCCGGGGATCGAACCGAGGCCTGCTGCATGGTAATCAAACACGTTACAACTTTTTTTTTTTGTTCTATTTGGTCGTAGCGGACGTCACATGACATCCGTTGAAGTTCGCTGTCGATCCCTTCGGTCAGTTTTTTTATTACAGAAACCAGCTAGCTCTCTGACGGAACACGCTCAGCTACTTTGCCGGTGTATTCGGCTAAGCAGGCGACACTCACTATCAAAAAATCTAAGTTATGTAACACCCCACCCGTCACTTATCTGGTTTTGGTGCGTGTTCACCCCTGCTAATTGACTAACAGATCAACAGAGAGTGCAAAACTGCCGCAATATTGGATAACGCAAAGAAAGTAACAAGGCCCTGTGACTCCTGATTGAACTGCGGTGGCAGTGTTGACATTAATTGATTCAGAATTGATCAATTTTATTTAGAAAGGGGTGCACATTGATGTTATATTCTGCTATTGAACACCAGATTTAAATGTTGAACATAAAATTAATTAAGAAAGTGACTTGGGATATCAGTTACTTGATTGAAAACAGATGCAGTCAATTAGCACAAATTTATTTTAACTCCCGACCTTCAATCATCACATTACATGACTCTCCTAACAGGCAGTGGTAATAAATTGCGTTTACGTGGAGTAAAGCGCAATAAATCAATATTAATTCCAATCGACTGACCCAGGCGTAATGCGAAGTGGGAGAAGAATTCCACAATACACGGCCCATGAAACCCTCGTGGAAACTTTGCCTACGTGATCCAACAAATTAATCAGTGCGTAACTCAAGCCAGAGCGGGTGCAATATCACCGAATTCAGCGAGGCGGGACGTCGTCGTTGTGCAGACGTCGGCCGACCTCGTGGTGTTTCAAGGCTGCGCTCGTCTATTCACTCCTAACTATCTTGCTCAGTACATAGCTGAACCAAAACTTTCTATCTCCAAGGTCAATCGTTCCGTTTGCTAAGTCCTAAACTGCATGGATGCTCACTCTCTCTCAAGCAAGCTGAGTAAAGAACGCCACATCCGTACTCTAGGCAAGCTGTGAATGGAAGACCACTATGGAGACTTCTCCCAGTCTGCACTTCGCCTCAGTTTCCCCTCCAGCAAAATCACTTACGCCAATTGCAGCGCTAGTCGCGTTAATTATGCGTCGCTTCCTAGCGCCGACCAATGCCTGCTCTGGGAAGTGAACAAATTCCCACAAAATCTCCCTTCCTCTCAACTTCTGCTATTTAGCTCCTCCCAGACCACCCATCAAAGTTAGTGTCTGCACAAAACACCAATTTGTCCAGGATTCTGATTCCCAGGAGAGTACTTCAAATTCCTTGGTCCTACGTTCCCATTGGAGGCCGGCGTATTTCATTCTGTCGCTCTTCACCTGATTTACTTCAGGCTCTGCAGATTGTGAATTCAGCATGAAGTTGCTATATAGTCACGAACACGCATATTTTGGCCTCTGTTGACTGCTCCACCATAGCTTTGCACGGCTTTCTCACATGTTTCACTGAAAACGGGACGACGAACATTTATCAACAGACGTACAAGTTCTCCGTCTGCTTCCCGGTACACCAGCATGAGGTCAACCACCCACTCACTGTCACTCATCTTAAGGCAGCTGGAGGCCACACCCCATTACCGCTTTCTCGGAGCTTGAGCCACCCTAAGCTGCCTATTGTCGCTTCCCTTTGCCACTCCCCAGCTGGCTACAGTCAACTCTGAATACTTCCCTGGGATAAACTAGCCTCCAGTAAATTGACACGTTTCCACAAAGTTTTCATGTCGTGTGAATTACTTTAAAACCATTACCCGACATTGATTATTCCAATACGCCCATACTATACCCAATACATGATGCATTGTGCCTTGTCGGTCATTTTTTCAGCCCTACTGTTCGCTCAACGTGAGTTAGGTGATATTTAATGACTTCATGTAAGGGGCATAGTTCTTGCCATCTTACAGTTATTTAAAGAAATTCTGCAGCCAATTAAAACTCTTGAAACTCAATGATGATGCATCGATCTTCGATGCTTAAAAACGTTCTTTAATGAAAACAAAATAATGGGTCTATAATTGCTATTTCCAGAACCTGTGGATATGCAAGCTATAGTGTACAAAGTGAATAACCCAGTCGCAATGGGGTTACAACAAACCACCTTTGTTTACTGTAGCGTGCGCCACGGACTCCACATGCCCACTTATAGTTTCAAGGCTTGCATGACACAATAATGTAGCTACCTGTAAGACAGCAAAAGCATAATAAATACAGGTGATGCAGACTTACAATAAGATAACAGACGTAAGTACTGAAAACATGACAATTATTACGCAATGGCCACAGCTGAATGAGTCACAAACTTTAAAGTATTTTGCTTCAAATAGTTTTCCAGTGGCTCAGGAAATTTACAGACCCAACACAAAGAAGTGCTGATTAACCATAGCATAATGGTAACAGCACTCACCTGTCATTTGGGTCAGAATTACACAGCAACATTTGTTAAATAGCAACGGTTGTCCATGTGCAGTGTAGAGGACACACTTTCTTGAAGCTACACATTACTCTCAGTACAGCTTAGATTACAATGCGATCTCATTGAACTCTTAATAAGTAAAATACAATGCAATAGACTGGAAACCTCGATGATGTAGACTGGTAATTCCTCTATGTGAAACGGATAATACGCAAAAGAACTTGGTAAAGGTAGATGTTCATCACTATAACACAAAAGCAGTCCGCTTGAAGTAAACTTGTCGAATACCGGCGTAGGAACCCCAGCATGACCAAGTGTAGGTTTGAATATACTACTCAACTGCCATGTCGTTTTCGCAAAGGTTTCTCCCAGATACATCACTGTAGACGTCAGTCCGTCCGCTATGAACCTGACTAGCAATCCGTGCCAAAGAATTCACGCCCCTTGACAGGAAGCAGCCCTGTTGCTTACAGCTGGCTGTCAACTGCAGTCCACGGAGCACTGCCCTGTCATGCACTAGCCCAAACCCAGAAACACATCTGCATCTACATCTACATCTACATGATTACTCTGTAATTCACATTTGAGTGCTTGGCAGAGGGTTCATCGAAACACAATCATGCTATCAATAAGGCAGGCAACACTGCATGGCTTTCTCGAATCGCTAGACAACAAATCAGGCAAATCGTATGAAAGGGTTTTATTAGGAAAGAATCAATGATAATACATAACTTTGAGAAGTGGGCCGCGACCAGCTGGTGCGGCGCTGCCGTCGCGTTGTCGTCCTGGAGAGGGGTCAGTCAATGTGCAATTCGCTGACATCTTTTTCACAGCCCCCTCTCTTCTCTCTGATTTTGGCCTGGCGTGCCGGCGCTTGACTTCACACCATAACATTCCTTCGCTCCCGCCCCCCCCCCCCCCAAAGCGACGGACCCCAACATCGTATAGGGGGCTCGACAATGGCGGGGGAGTCCATGAGATCCTCTAGGTGTGGCATTGTATAAGAATCAATGACAGTTTTTGGGTTGACTGTAGACTGAAAGTCAACACAGAGGCGAATTCTAACTGAAGGTTGGGGAGGAAAACCAGTGGACTTGCCCATTCACTAGCTGATATCGGCGCAATAACTCCGCTATCTGGCAATGTTTTAAGCTCGGCAGCAACTTTGTCACATAATGCAATTTGAACAGTTCTGGCCCTGCAAAATTTCAGTTGAGCATTGTCTGTCATAGTAATATGTGCAACAAAATTGTGAGCCATACCTAAACCTTCAGAAACGAATTCAGGGAATTCTTTCAGCAAGCTAGCTACACTGTCTTTGGCACTGAATGCTGTCACTGACAAAAGATTGTCCTGAATTTTAAAGCCAAACAAATCAGATGATTGAAGGGGAAATATGTTCTCACAATCACGTGAATGGAGCACAGTGAAAGTTACAGTTCACGTATGTGAGTGATACAGGGCAGGCCACGTAAATTTTCCAAGAACGGGGATGTCTTGTCCATTATATGCCGTCAGGTGTGTGCTACTTTTAGACAGGTGTGAGGAGCCTAACAGTTCATATGTGTTACGATTCAGCAATGTAGAAGAGGCACTTGTGTCCAACTAAAATTTCACACGTTCTCCACTGAGATGCAAATGAACAAAAGGTTTTTTGGACTGATCTAGCACTGAAGAAAGTGTTCGCTTACTAGTTTTGCTAATGCCTTCAGCAGGCTTTGAATACACTGCATTCATTACATAGGCCTTGTGATTAGGTTTTTGTGAGTGTGCAGAATTCCTATGTTTGTTCCATTGCAAACATACGGGTTGTATGTGACCTTTCTTGACGCAAGTGTAACACTGTTTGTGCCGTGAATAGTATCGAGGGCATGATTTAATTCCGTTTGCCTGTTTGGCTGGTTCAGATGGCTCTGAGCACTATGGGACTTTAAATGTGAGGTCATCAGTCCCTTAGAACTTAGATCTACTTAAACCTAAGTAACCTAAGGACATCACACACATCCATGCCCGAGGCAGGATTCGAACCTGCGACCGTAGCAGTCGTGCGGTTCCAGACTGAAGCGCCTAGAACCGCTCCTCCACCGCGGCCGGCTTGCCTGTTTAGAGAGCTGGTTACGTAGCGTGGAGAACTGTTTACTCGATGTGGTGTGTGTGTGTGTGTGTGTGTGTGTAAGCAGCCAATGCCTACTGGGCTGATCACAAGCACGGGACAACTAGACCCGACAAATTGGTGCCTGCTCAAATTTATCTGTTGACACGGCACCTGAATCGTACTGATCTAGCATTTACACTACGTGCTGAAATGATGAATCTGACTGTTCCAGAATCTGTTCTCTAAATTTGACATCAGTTACATTTTACACGATCGCATCACGCAACGTAACATCTGAATAAAAAGCACCATAAGCACATTTGAATTTGCATTTCCTCATAATTCCCTGCAAATCTATTAAATGGTTCAAATGGCTCTGAGCACAATGGGACTTAACTACTGTGGTCATCAGTCCCGTAGAACTTAGAACTACTTAAACCTAACTAACCTAAGGACATCACATACAACCATGCCCAAGGCAGGATTCGAACCTGCGACCGTAGCGGTCACGCTGTTCCAGGCTGTAGCGCCTAGAACCGCACGGCCACTCCGACCGGCGCGCAAATCTATTACCCAGTATCAATAAGTTTGTTCTGACCGTTTCTTGCAGTTAGAGAATTGGGAGAGCTGCTACCACATTCACTTGTTAGTCATAATAGTTAGTTAGTGAATCTACAATCCGATCGTAGGAAAGTTCACTCGGAGTTGCGTTAGGGAATAATTTCTGAATGAGGCGAAACACTGCATTTCCTGCTGTTAACAGAAAGTAAAGTTTTTTCACAGTACCTGGCACGTTGTGAGCAATTACATGAGCTTCAGACAGTTACAACCGCTCGAGCTATTCCTCTTGTTGTGCATTAAACTGGCGGAAAAGTGGTATGACACTCAGAGCTACAGTAGGTGTCGTTAGTGCTCCGTTAGTAGCTTGAGTGGTCAGTAGCTGTACCGTATTTAGCAGCGATAAGTTTGTTGAGTTGAAACTGATACATCTGTGTTAGCTGCGTTGCATCTATCGCTTGAAGTTGAGGTGCCTGAGCAGGGTGTGGGAGAGATGGGTTGCTGATTCTGGAAGAGATAAATGCAATAAACAGACAAGGCAAGCACCAAAAAGTAAGTACAAAAGCAAAGAAAAATTCTGCAACGCCCACCTGAAAACACTGATCAGCAAAAAACACTATAAGAGAGACTGTTAAAGCATGTAAACGTACCCCTGCAACGAAAAGATCAAAGTACAATTAAGGCGCCAGCAAAACACAAAAGAAAATCCGTGGCCACAAGGCACTATGTTCTTAGTAAACAACAGGCATCAATGTTGAATCCTGCCTACTTGTCAAATGTGGGGTGTCTAGGAAACCTGTTTTCTCGGATCACTAGACAGTAATTCAAGCAAATAGAATTAAAGAGTTTCATTACGAAATGAATCAATGACAATACTTGATTTTGACAATAACACAGAAGTGTTGCAATCAAAGGGCTACATGCAAATAAGGAATCTTTTCAGTATGTACAGGTCCTAAGTCGCTGGTCTTGAAGTGCTTTATCTTGATGCAGCAGTAGAAGAGTGCTGCAACCATTCGGCGCGGCACTTATGTCCTCTTCGTATAGAAGGCGCTGCTGTCGCGTTGTCGTCCTGGAGAGGGGTCAGTCAACGTGAGATTGGCTGACTTCTTCTTCACAGCCCTCTATGCTCTCTCGTTCAGGACTGGCGTGCCGGCGCTTGACTTTACGCCATAACATTTTTCTTAAAAATTTGAGCGTGATTCTAAAATTCAGAGACTGACAACAGGGCAGATCGGAATGAGAACTTTTGTTGGTGACATGGAATTACAGTGATGGGCAGTACGACGCTTTAGGTGATTTTAATTTCTTTTCTTCATCGTAGTGGGGACAGACTCAGTGGTTTTTGAATGTTTTTGGTACACACATGAATATACAGTGCATGGGTTTCTGACGAGCAGGGAATACTACTGCGGAGTGCGACTGGCTGGGAGCAGACACCAGCGATGCAGTTGGTGGATTCTTAGAACTGAGGCCGGCCTGGCCGCCCCAAGGTGGTAAGCTTTTGATCATCTGTACAACAGCACAGCCTAGTGTCTAGTTGGTGAGCAGTGTGGTGCCGAGAGCAGGAGTCGGGGTGCCTTTCTGTGTTTCGAGAACCATGTTTGAAGATAAACATTTATACTTAAAGAGAGCGTGGGCTACAGGAAACAAAGTCTAGCCCCGTAGTGGATCTTTTTTAATTTCTCAGGTTCTCAGTTGCGATGCTGACAGCGTATGTGAAAAAACACCGATTGGCGTAATGCCGTGTGACGCCGGGAGCGCAGCAATGAAGTCAGCGTATTTGGTAGTAGGAGAGATTTTTCTTTTGTGATTTGGCGACTGAAGAGACGACCTAGTTTCGGGGGATTCTCTAGTTGCAGGGAAACCTCTAGACTGGATCGTAGTGCTTCTTAATTTTTAAACTGGTAGCTGGCAATGTTTGGCGGGAAGAAGTTAGCAAGGCTTGAGTTAGTGTGAGACACTGCGGGTTTGGTCGCGGAGGTCTTCGCATAGAATAGGGGTTTGGACATCGAGGTCTCTGCATCGTGTTGGGGTTAGGAGACGGAGGTGTGTGTATCGAATACGGTTTACGACACGGACGTGTCCGCATCAACTTGCACTTTGGTCAGGGGGTTGTCTGCATCAAATCCGGGTATGGTAGCAATTGAGGACGGTTCGATTTGGTGCTGCATCACGGTTGAGCCTGCAACATCTCCATAGACTTCAGTACGAGGCCATCACATCTGCAGCGTATATGTCGGCGCACCATAGTCATAATAACGATAAGCATAATTCACAGCACCAGCAGAGTAGCTCAATTCGATTTCATGACTGTGGAATCCAAGGCGATCTCCTGGCTCAGGTTCACGGCACTTGCATTGTATGTGGATAGTTACCAACTTCCATTCACTTCTTCGGTCAGGAATTTACAGTATTATATAGATTTCATTTATCATTGTAATTTACTAGAGCGTAACTTATCAAGTGAACAAGTAGTAAATTCATAGATGCGCGAGGAACACTGCTACCCACTTAATCTTCCACCTATATTTCGATAAGCAGAATTTCACAATTTTCATATCTGAATCTTATGTTGCTTTACATTCAAGGGCCAAAGAAACTGGTACAGGTGTGATTTTTCAAATACAGAGATATGTAAATATGCAGAATACGGCGCTGCGGTCGGCCGCGACCATATAAGACAACAAGCGTCTCGTGCCGTTGTAACATCGGTTGCTACTACTACAATGAGAGGTTATCAAGATTTAAGTTAGTTTCAACGAGGTACTATAGTCGGCGCACGAGCGATGGCACACAACATCTCTGAGGTAGCGATGAAGTGGGGATTTTCCGGAACGACTACTTCACAACTGTACCGTGAGTATCAGGAATTCGGTAAAGCTTCAAATCTCCGGCGTCGCTGCGGAAGGAAAAAAGTCCTCCAAGAATGGGACCAACGACGACTGAAGAGAATCGTTCAGCGTGAAAGAAGTGCAACCCTTCCAGCAAATTACTGCAGATATCAGTGCTGGGTCCTCAAGAAGTGTCAGCGTGCGAACCATTCGGCGAAACATCAGCAGTATGGACTTTAGAAGTCGAGGACCCGCTCGTCTACCCTCGATGACTGCACGACACAAAGCTTTACGGCTCTCCTGGGTCCTTCAACAACGACATTGGACTGTTGTTGACTGGAAACGTGTGGCCTAGTCGGATTGGTCTCGTTTCAAATTGTATAGAGCGGTTGGACGTGTAGGGATTTGGAGACAACGTCATGAATCGATGGACCCTGCATGTCAGCAGGTGACTGTTCAAGCTGGTGAAGGCTCTGTAATGGTGTGGGGCGTGTACAGTTGGAGTGATGGGGGACCTCTGATACGTATAGATACGACTCCGATAGGTGACACGTACTTAAGCATCCTGTTTGATCACCTGCATCCATTCATGTCCATTGCGTATTCCCACGGACTTGGGAAACTCCATCAGGACAGTGCGACACCCTACACGTCCAGAATTGGTACAGAGTGACTCCAGGAACACTCTTCTGAGTTTAAACCCCTCCACTGGCTACTAGACTTGCCAGACATGAACATTATTGAGCACAGCTGGGATGCCTTGCAACGTGCTGTTCAGATGAGATCTTCACCCTCTTGTACTCTTACGGATTTATGGACAGCCCTGCAGGATTCATTGTATCAATTCACTCCAGCACTACATCAGACATTAGTCGAGTCAATGGCAAGTCGTGTTGCGGCACTTCTGCGTACTCGCGACGGCCCTACACGATATTAAGGGTGTGTACCAGTTTCTTTGTCTCTTCAGCGTAGTAGATGTATTCACGAATAAATTTGAGTATTTAACTGATCAGTGTTTGTATTTGGTACCTTCACTTACATTAAGTTATAAGCAGTCAAACCGAGTTCAGGTATATACTTTCAATTACATTAAATCAGTCCAAAAATTTTTGTTCCATTCAGATAGCGTCAATCAGATTAAGTTTTCATGCAAACTCTCTACTTTGAGAACTATACATATTGTCGGGATTTCGCATTATCAACATTATTTTCCACTTAGTTAAATTTGAAATAGTAGCTCTTAAAGATGTGGCCTGTTACAATAAGTTTTGAGGGAAAGGGGATTTAACCACAAGGGGATTTCGCAAGATGAGCATTCTTTTAGAGAACACCGTTCTCACAATGCTTGCAGAGCAAAGCACTACCACTCGTTAACTCTCTAACAGCTCTGTCGCCGGAGAGCACCACCTGCTAATGCGCATCTCTATATCCACACATCTCCATCTCCCGTCTCCTCCTTGTGATAACCACCGAAGATGCTTCCTTTTAACGAACAGCAAAATCACTCACGCGCCACAAGCGTCGTCGATAAAGCGGGAGCCAAGGCTCTGTCTTAACTTCTGAGTACTCCTACTGCTTGAATTCTCTCATGCTGAAAAGTCAGAAGGAGCCATGTGTTTTACTTGGCAGAAACTTTCTACAGCTATTATCGCATAAACATTTCTTTATTTACAACAATCGGTTTCGACCGACTTCCTGTCATCTTCAGATCTTCAAAAATTTTTGTTATAAACTCGAAATGAACAGGATTTATAACAACAACTTTTGAAGACCTGAAGATCACAGAAAAGCCTGTCGAAGTTGGTTGTTGTAAATAAAGAAATATTTATGCGTGCTTGGCTTTAGGAAGCCGTTATTCCTACCGCTTTGCATTTCTGTAGCCTAATTAGTAGTCGTCTGGTTGACTGCTCACTTTTAGCGCGCCTTCTGCAGCGAAGGCGGGCGCGCCTGACATTCCCACGGCCAAGAAACGGCCGCGGCAGCTCATCAGTCCGGATGGCACCTCGGTGTGAGACCACATGACGAAGTGGCCGACGCGACAGGTACACCCCGCGCTGGATAAAGCCCGCTGCGTGGCCCGTAATTACTAATCCGCCCGCAGGAATGAAACGGCGCGCCGGCGGTCGGTAAGGGGGGTACGGGGGAAGGGGGCGCTTTTACAAATTGGTCGCCGTCCGTCGCGCGGCCAGGGGCCGCGCCTGCACCCGTTCTGCCTCGGCATCCATCAGCGGCGCTCCCGGAGAAGCGAAGGCGGCAGACAAGGGGCGGCCAACGAGCGGCGACGCAGATGCCGATCAATTAAGATACTACAGCCGCCCACTGCGCCGCTTTAGACGACTCCAGATGGATGGCGGCGCGTCCATCACCGCGCAGTCCGACTCTTGTTTCTCATTTGCGAATACCGTCCGCCGCGGGACGGAGGACGGAGGAGGCGGAGGAAGAGGAGAGGCAGCAGCCAGAAGCGGCAGCCGGCGCCGAGTATTGTACGGCGCTCCGCCCGCGTGCAATCACCGCTCTCTCTCCGGGGAGCGCTCATCAACGCTGATAAATGGCGTTGCGCCAGCCACTTGTCGCCGTACAAATATTTTTTTCTCTCTCCTCGGAAGAGAGGAGAGAAAGAGAGAGAGGGGGGGAGTGAGGAATTCACCTCGTTCGTCTCGTTCCTTTTTTAATTAGCCGCGCAGTTGTCTTGTTAGCACCGCTAGCAGCGCGGAGAGGTATCGCACGGTGGCCCGTGTTCATTAGCGAGGTATTTAGCGGCGGCGACACGAGTTCACCTCTTGTTGTTGGCGGCGGCGGCCGACGTCGCGTGATGGGAACTCGCCGGCAGCGGTGGGCGTTGCGCGCAGGCGCACTGCGGCCTGCCTGCCTGCCTACCTGCCGCCTCAGATGGCTATCGACGCCTGACCGGAGACGCGGAAACAGCGCGCGGACCCGCCTTTGCGCGCCGGCTGCTGGGCCTCATCTCTCCGCCATCGGCGACGCCTCCTTGTCGGCGGACGGCGTTCCGGAGCCTCAGACCCGGCGACAAGACGCGCCGCAGCGTTATCGACGTCGAAACTGTCCAATGGGCTCATTAAGTGCTTTTCCAATACGCAGTCTGCTTTATTCGCAATCGCAACTGCGATCACTGTTCACAATCTACCTATATTAGGCTTCGACAATTTTCACAAGCACAATTACTCATTCTTTTCCGCGTAAATTCCCGTTAATCTACGCAAGTGGCCTCGTTGGCTAATATGTAAGATTTTCCCTACTGATCCGTGGAAGCTGACTTTTTGAAAAGTTCTCAGTGTAACCCACGGTATTACTGAGGATATCTTACGCAGACCTTTCTTCTTCATTTATTGGTATTTCATTCCCTCGCCTCAAAGACATTGATTGTCACAGATGAAGCGTGCGATACCACATTTCAAATTTGAAATTTTAGTTTTTTATTTTTCAACTACGCGTTTCGTCTTATTTAGGTATCCTCCGGTTATCTTAATTTGGTATTTCTTAGAAGGATCCTTTAGTCAGTGAAGTCAAAGGGCCGGTTGCGTCACCGACTCGCTAGGCGCTCAGCGGGCAGTACGGCACTATATTTTCGAATTTTTTCAAACTGGTCTTCTATATAAGCGGGCAGTGCACGCCAGCGAAACCATTCCGCTATGAGCTCTATCTGCAACAGCACTGAAGCACTATGCCTCGTCGACGTTTGTAACGTCATCGCCGCCACCGCATGCCTGTCTACGAACATATTATTAGCCTCGAGAATAAACTTGGAGGCAATGGAACAGCTCAAGCTGTTATATTAAATGGACCTATATTCTTTCGTGGCTGCAGGGTTAATTTTACTCTCGACGTCGCTACTGTAAATCCTGGTAGTGGTTGGTTTACTTTAGCCATTGTTCGTTGTGAGAACGCCTCTCTTCCTGTACTTGAATCCTTCGCCGATCGAGATGTCATCGTCTGCAAGACGTGGCATTGTGGTATTGATCCGAAGACGCAAAGTAGACCTAGCTATGTTTATAGTAACATGCCATTTACATTGTATACAAGTTCCTGTAGAAAAGTTAGTAATGATAAAAAAATTCATGTATGGATGAGACCATTTGGTGTACTTGCTGAAAATGTAACTGTAACTGGAGATATTACTTTGTACTATAATTATAGGTAAAGGCTACACTGACTAAAGGATCCTTCTAAGAAATACCAGCTTAAGATAACCTGAAGATGCCTAAATAAGGCGAAACGCGTAGTTCAAAAATAAAAAACTAAAATTGCAATCAAGAGTGTTTTTAACCAATACTGTTAAGCACTGGTTTTCTGTATGCCACATATGGATTGGAAGAATTTCTATTTCAAATTTCCTTTTCAATACACTTCGTTACGTATTTCACGACACTTTCACACAAATTCGTTTATCTATACTGTATCGGATGCAACAGAACCAGTTCTTTTATGTTATTAACATACACAGTACATCGATGTGACCTGTGTTACCTAAACTTGGTAATTTCATTAATTACTTAATCAAAAACAACAGTAAATAATCTGAGATAATTTTCTAGAGATTAGTCAGTGCTTAGTACTGAACATTTCCGTCTATTATTTGCAGCAAGTCACCTATACATACACGACATTTCAGATACGTTACTGAAAATAAGCCCTTCAAAAATTTGTACCACACACTGAAGATTTTGGTTTCCATGTTGAAACTAAGCAATTCTTTTGTCATTGACTGAAAAAAATCGAAAAATCGCTATGTAAAAGAACCAAAAAAATTGGACAATGTTCGAAGTAAAAACTTGTATTCGTTTAAATAAAAACAATGCATTCTGGATAGATTTTAATTTCCTGTTCTACGAAATATGTAACTTCACTGTAAGTTACGCTTTGATAAATATAAGACGCATTTAAAACTTCGTAATTTTCGTGGATGTTCTCGAGCAAATAGTGGCCTTTGTAATGTCGCGCAAAGGCATTCTTTTTAGTCAAAGCAAGACAGTGCATTTCATGTTCCTGTTCTTTAGCGCAATGTGTTCAATAGTTGGTTTTAATTGATTTTGTTCTGAGAGTTGTAGCACCTGTCTCTTCCTTTTTTATTCGTTTAAGCGATATTTTTATAGGAAATACAAAGCATACTGTAAGATACAGCTTTTAATCTGCGTAAACAATGAAAACCTTTGACCATTAATAAAATGAATATGACAGATAGTCGTCCCCTAGACAGTGAAGCAGAAGATAAGGGTTTTTAAATATTTTTTGAAATGTTCCGTGTCAATGGTCATTCATCGTGCAACACTGGCAGGAACGCCTCTAGATATGCAGTAACCAGTAACTATTTTTAATAAAACAGTTAGAGAAGGGTTTCATTTCAGCTGGCAGCAGTACAGTGGAGCTCCTCATTAATAATAAAGCATAGAAGCGTAATTTTAAAAAATGTAAAAAGGTTCATCTTTATTAAAAGTACTCAAACATGCGGATATACTTCGAACAGAGTAACTTAAGCTTAGCTTTTACAAAAAGGGGCATTTGCTTTAGTGGAGGTACAGGAATGTGTTGTTGGAGGAATGTTTTGGAAAGTGTGAGGGATTATGAAGGAGAATCCAGAACAAAGCGTTAACGAAGGGCGGGAGGAAAGTGGGTGGACGGATGCAGAGAGCAGACCTGACATGCTATTAATGTAGGAACGATGTATGGATCCCTGGGCGGATTTCATGTCATGTAGGGGAAACGTATTATGTTCTTGGGAATGGATGTGGAGGTTACCCTATTGTTGCAGCTGCTGCAGAGTACTAGGCTTAATGATTAGGGAAGCGTAGGAACACTGAAGGTGTCCAACGTGGGAATGAGAGTGAAGAGAGGAAAGTTAATGTTCATAGAGGATGCTGATGGAAAGTTGTAGACGCACACGAAAGAGAACCAGAGTATATGACAATCGAGAATCTGGAGGGAGTTGCAAAATTTTGATGAAATGTAAATCCAGGCGACATCAGTTAAAGAGACGAATAGTACGTTTAAATTTTTATAGGTGTGAAGAATGCTGAGTAAAAGCAATCCCCACGTTTGACAAGTTAGTAGTTTTCTTTGTTTTAATCTATTGTGGGCTTTTTGTTGGATGTTTAGTAAGTGCGGTTATCACATTGGTTTACAGTTGCTTTAAGTCGGATATTTCACTGTATAAGTTAATGAGATGGGAAGGAAAAACCACACACAAAGTTAATGAGAGGGGAAAGAGGAGAGCTATTAATCCAACCAGAGGAGATAAGGAAAAGATGGAAAGAGTACTGTGGTAAATTACTGAATGTGAAGAACGGCAATGGAAAGGGAATAGAAGTACGGCAGGGGGGCAGGGGTTTGGAAGAAGAAGAGGATATAACATGTTAGAAGTGGAACTTGCTCTGAGGAAAATGAAAACAAGAAAGGCACCTGGGATAGACGAAAGAACTGTGGAGATGTTAACGACAGCTGGACCAGTTGGGCTACAGTGGCCATGTAGACTAATAAGATGCATTTGGACCCAAAAATGTGTACCTGAAGAATGGAGAAAGGGAATAATAATCCCAGTTTTCAAGAAGAGTGACAGGAAGGTATGTGACAACTGTCGAGTTATCACACTCACATTCCAAGTAGCAAAAATAATGGTGAGGATACTGGAAAGAAGAGTGAGAGAAAAAACGGAAGGGCAGTTAGAAGAGGAGCATTATGATTTTCTTCATGGTAGATCAACAGTGGACCCAATCTTTAGTATGAGACAGTTGATGGAAAGACATTAGTAATATGGGAAAGATCAGGTGATGACATTTCTCGATATAGTGAAAGCATATGACAGTGTTCCCAGGGAAAAGGTATGGGAAACCTTGAAGAGAAAGGGAGTTGGAAAGCAAACACATGACGTCATTCAGGCACCACAACTATTTATAATGGTGATGGATGAAATAGCCAAAGAGACGAAAGAAGCCCATAGAGGAAGGGGGATGAAGCAGTTACTATTTGCTGATGATATTGTGGTGTGGGGAACAAGCAGTAAGAAGGTACCAAAACAAACAGACATCCTAAATAATAAGGTCGAGAATATCGAATGAAATTTAGTGTGGAGAAAAGCAAGAGCATGGTGACAACCAGAGGGGATAGAGAGGGCAGGGGACAAATTCATATTAAGGGACGGGATATTGAAATAGTGGACAACTTTAAATATTTGGGAAGTGTATTAATGTGGAATGATCGTTTGGAGAAAGAAATTAGCAAAAGAATACAACAGAGTAGTACATTTTACCAGTGTGTGAGGGGCTTCGTGTGGGGAAGGGAAGTGCCAATGAGGTGCAAGCTGGTGCTGTACAAGACTTGCTTCACACCCATACTAATTCACGGCTCAAAGAGTTGGACTATGACTAGAAGAGAGGAGAGTAGGATACAATCCAGTGAAATGAAATTTCTGAGATGTATTCTAGGGAAGACGAGGGGAGACAGAGCGACAAATGAAGATGTTAGGAAAGAAATTGGCGCTGCAGTCATGGACTGTGAGGCTGGTCCCGGCGGAGGTTCGAGTCCTCCCTCGGGCATGGGTGTGTGTGTTTGTCCTTAGGGTAGTTCAGGTTAAGTAGTGTGTAAGCTTAAGGACTGAAGACCTTTGCAGTTAAGCCCCATAAGATTTCACACACATATGAACATTTGAAAGAAATTGGAGAGGAGATGTTGACTGAGAAAATTGAAAAGAATAGATTAAAATGGTTTGGGCATGTGAAGAGGATGGGAGAGGGAAGAATACCAAGAAGAATCATGGAGTTCAAGATTGAGGGCAAGAGCCCAAGAGGAAGACCGAAAACAAGATGGACTAATAAAATAAAGATGAGTTTAAGGAGGAGAAACCTGCTGTGAAACCAAATTGCGGGTGAAGAATAGTGGCGAGACAGAGTAAAGTGGCGAAGAACCATTGATACCCCAACCCGACCAGATGTTGGATACAGGGGAAACGAAGTTAATGAGATGGGACAGTTCTAAACACAGAAGCAGAAGTCGTGGGTGTGCATGCAGGGGGTGGCTCGCCCTCTAATACCTGCGTATTGGAAAGGTTGCTTGTGCGTAGCCACTGGTATTGCCAGAAGGTAAATTTGTTTTGATGAATAGATAGTTGGAATTCGGTATGGCGAGGGTGTCAAGAAGATGGTGTACTAGAGAAGGATGACAGGAAGAGGAGATTTACGCATATCGGCAGTGTAAGAAATATATAACAGTGGAGAGAGGACAATGTCTTCCGGCATATCTATGGTTGGATGGAAGAGGCAGGAATTTATGATTCGTAGGATTGATGATTGGACAGAAATGGTGCAGAACGAGAAAATAGTTTATTGGATAAGTGCAAGTTTTAAGTAGGGACGGGGAAAAACCGACCTGTTAAAACCGACATCGGTACTTTAGTTCCGAATAACCGGTACTTCTCGGTGTTTGTTTGGTCTCGGTTATAACAGGTCTTTTTTCATTTTTACTAATAACCGAGTAAAAAATACCGGCATCTCAATTTACTATAGAAGCAGTATTAAAATATTGGATATAATAGAAATGGGGAAAAGTGATCAGCACATAACTCCTACATTTCTTAAGTAGCAACAAATACATGACGTTAGAAACGATACAACATGGCAGACGCAGTAATGTATCTGTTACTGTGCGGCTTGGACTATTAGGCGTGTACGTTGTGTACGCAATATTTTTCGGTCTTTCTTCAAAGTCTACGTTTTTTACTGGAAGTGATAGCAATAAATCCAACGGCATGCCACAGTGGTACCACCGGTTGCCGTCAGATCACCGATGTTAAGCGCTGTCGGTCTGGGATAGCACTTGGATGGGTGACCACCCAGTCTGCCTAGAGTTGTTGCCAAGCAGGTGCACTCAGTCCCTGTGAGGCAAATTGAGGAGCTACTTAACTGAGATGTAGCGGCTCCCGTCTCGTAAACTGACATACGGTGGAAGAGCGGTGTGCTGACAACATGCCCCTCCAAATCCGCATCCAGGGACACCTGTGGGCAGAGGATGACACGGCGGCCGGTCGTTACCTTTCGTTGGGCCTTTCAAGGCTTGTACGGACGGAGTTAGGTTTTTAATAGCAATAACAATCCGAATATCGTTTGTTTCATAAACCGGTTATGTTTCAAATGGCTCTGAGCACTATGGGACTTAGCTTCTCAGGTCATCAGTCCCCTAGAATTTAGAACTACTTAAACCTAGCTAACCTAAGGACATCACACACATCCATGCCCGAGGCAGGATTCGAACCTGCGACCGTAGCGGTCGCGTGGTTCCAGATTGTAGCACCTAGAACCGCTCGGTCACACACCGGCCGGCTAAACCGGTTATTTTGAGTGGTATTAACAGTCAGGTGAAAGAGGAGACGAAAAGACTTGATGTAACCAAAAACCAGTGGCTTCAGTGATAACTGCTATTCTTTGTTTGTAGTTTCAAATGTAGATCAAGAAACACACAGGTAGCAGATTATAGTTGTCGAGTAAGTGGTGTAAGCTGTTTGTGAGAGTAGAGCTTAGGATGGTATCCACAGTGGTTGATTAAAAGCGGTAGGTGAGGCTTAGGTGGCTGCGTAGGGAGTGGCTGGATTCTGAGATCTTGCTGACCGCCGAAATAAGGCTAATGGATCAGTAGGTTTGATGAGTTGAAAGAAAAGTAGGTTACCAGACGTTTTCTACGATTGAGCATATCTGGAATGCCTTGCAACATGCTGTTCATAAGAGATCTCTATCTCAGCCGCTGTGGATCGATCGATCGAGGTCACCGAAATCACAGACAACAGCAATATATTGATTTAATATAAAAAAACGTACATGCACAAAACTGAGAATAAAATTAGACCAACGAATATGTCCATACATGATAACTGTGATGCGGATGGCATCAAAACCTCCGGCTCGTCGAAATAACCTACAACAACAATAAGGAATATGCAACATATTTTACGTATTTTATGAAATTTTTGTCTAACATTAGCATATACGTATATGCACAGTATTGTGACGAAGAAAGTACACTGAAGAGCCAAAGAAACTGGTACACCTGCCTAATTAATTGTAGGGCCTCTGCGAGCACGCGGAAGTGCCCCAACACGACGTGGCATGGACTCGACTAATGTCTGAAGAAGTGCTGGAGGGAACTAACGCCATGAATCCTGCAGGGCTATCCATAAATCCGTAAAAGGACGAGGTGGTGGAGATCTCTTCTGAACAGCACGTTGCAAGGCATCACATATATGCTCAATAATGTTCAAACTCAGAACAGTGTTCGTGGAGTCGCCGGCCGGTGTGGCCGTGCGGTTATAGGCACTTCAGTCTGGAACCGCGTGACCGCTACGGTCGCAGGTTCGAATCCTGCCTCGGGCATGGATGTGTGTGATGTCCTTCGGTTAGTTAGGTTTAATTAGTTCTAAGTTCTAGGCGACTGATGACCTCAGAAGTTGAGTCGCGTAGTGCTCAGAGCCATTTTTTTGTTCGTGGAGTCACTCTGTAGCAATTCAGGACGTGTGGGGTGTCGCGTTGTCCTGCTGGAATTGCCCAAGTCCGTCGGAATGCACAGTGGACAATAATGGATGCAGGTGATCAGACAGGATGCTTACGTACGTGTCATCTGTTACAGACGCATCTAGACGTAACAGTGGTCCCATATCACACCACTGCACACGCCCCACACCCTTATAGAGCCTCCACCAGAATGAACAGTCCCCTGCTGACATGCAGGGTCCATGGCTTCATGAGGTTGTCTCCGTACCCACGCCTCCATCCGCTCAATACAATTTGAAACGAGACGCCCAACGTCGGTGTTGATGGGCCCAGACGAGGCTAAAACTTTGTGTCGTGCAGTCATCAAGGATACACGAGTGGTCCTTCGGCTCCGAAAGCCCATATCGATGATCTTTTGTTGAATGGTTCGCAAGCTGACACTTGTTGATGGTCCAGCATTAAAATCTGCAGCAATTTTCGGAAGGGTTCCAATTCTGTGACGTTGAACGATTATCTTCAGTCGTCGCTGGTCCTGTTCTTGTAGGATCTTTTCCGGACACAACGAAGTTGGAGATTTGATGTTTTACTGGATTCCTGATATTCACGGTACACTCGTGAAATGGTCGTACGGGAAAATCCCCACTTCATCGCTACCTCGGGGATACCGTGTCCCATCGCTCATGCACCGACTATAACACCGCGTTCAAACTCACTTAAATATTGATAACGTGCCACTGCAGCAGTAGTAACCGATCTAACAACTGCACCAAACACTTGTCGTTTTATATAGGCGCTGCCGTCCACAGGTCCGCATTCTGTCTGTTTACATATCTCTGTATTTGAATACGCATGCCTACCAGTTTCTTTGGCGCTTCAGTGTAAAATAGTTGGTGATTTCGGAAGCCTTTGAGGAGCGAATACTGTTCATTAGGATCGAGAATCCAGTAAGTGTGTACCCTGACCCTGTAGGGTTTCTTAAAGCGTGCCTTCCTGTTCTAGAAACGGAGCTCCTCAAGGCTGTTAATGATTTGCGTTATCCCGCTATTAAATGCGCTCTGTGCTGTCTATCGAGCTGCCCCCCCCCCCCCCACTCCCGCATCTCTGCCTACACACACCCCTCAAACTTGTTTCTAGTATTGATGGGCCTTCGGGATTACGGTGCGATAATGCGGAGCACATCAATGACCGGGTGGAATTTATAGGGTTAGCTAAAGCACTCAGCCGAATACTACATCTTGACATCCATATGCATGTTTATGATCCAGTAAATGGAGGCTCAAGCTATACAGAACTTCGTACAGATACAGCAGCCAAGGGGGCATGCATTAACGTCCAAAATGAAGAAACAAATTGGATATTTGAGGTAAGATCCTGTGGGCATATGGAACCAAACAGCTGAGGTCATCAGACCCTAAGCTTACTCACTGCTTAATCTAACTGAAACTAACTTACGCTAAGGACAACACACACACCCATGCCCGAGGGAGGACTCGAACCTCCGACGGGGGGAGCCGCGTGAACCGGCGAACCCGGACAAAGCGCCCCAGACTGCGCGGCTACCCCGCGTGGCTTCAAAATAAAAAGCAGAGCTATTATTTTGCATGGTCAGTCCTGGCTTGCGAGAAAAATTACAATGTACATCCCGAACACACATCTCGGTATGGTAGATATCTTGACATTCGTGGATGATATAGCTTTGACGGTATCGAGATCCCCGCCAAACTCGAGGATATATCTAAATTTGAGGCACAGAATACCGAAATATCGTTTAATGTTTACGTGTAGGAGAAACGCAAGGCACATAAGCAGCACGAACATATAGTCGTCAGCAACTTCATTTCCTATAATTTACCGGTGAGCGTCAGATGCAGGTAAACATGCAGCAGTTCTCCGATCAGGAAAATATTGAGGAACGCAACTGTCATTAAGTTCGAATCAAAGACATGTCCCCACTTCAATTCTCTCAATTAAGTAAACATGAACATAGAAAGCATATTTGCCCAAGGTGCTTCAATCCCTTTTCGACCAGCGAGTTTTTAGCAGAACATTAAGCTAACTGCGCTTACGTGCACCCAGTGGGTGCTACGCCTCCTGAGGGAAACAAATTCATGAAGTTTAAGAATGCTCACCGTCAGGAGCGAAGCCCGTTGTTTGTATACACCGACTTTGAATGCCCCCTTGCTCATGTGACCCTCTGTGAACGTGAGCCCACTGTTTCACTGATACCTTTACAGAAAAGACGTACCATATGTTTCTCCGTTCCAAATTGTATCGTCCTGTGATTCGAGTCTTCACCGCTACATACCTTACGTCGGGGATAATCCCGCGGTTTAGCTTTTCACTGAGCTCGAAAAACTTTCATGTGAGGTTGATAGGCCTCACAGCGACAACGTTCTCGCGATCAGATCGAAGGAGAGTGATGGTTTGTACAATAACACGGCTGACTGCCGTGTTTGTGGGATGCCATTAGACAGAAAAGCGGAAATTCAGCGTAGGGACCACTATCAGCTTACGAAGAAGTTCCTCGGTGCCAACCATAAAACATACAACTTGAAGTATAATTTATCCCAAAAAACATCCGTATTCTTTCATAATTTACTCGCCTATAACGCTCACTTTCTTGCTAAGCACTTGTCTGATTTTGGCTGAGAGAAAAATCAGGTCAGTGTCCTACCTGAGATCGTTGACAAATATACAATACTAAAGAAACTAGTATAGGTATCAGTATTCAATTACAGAGATATGTAAACAGACAGAATACGGCGCAGTGGACGGGAACACCTGTATAAGACGACAAGTGTCTGGAGCAGTTGTTAGATGGGTTACTGCTGCCACAATGGCAGGTTGCCGAGATTTAAGCGAGTTTGAACGTGGTGTTATAGTCAGCGCTCGAGCGGCGGGACACAGCATCCCCGAGGTAGCGATGAAGTGGGACCATTTCACGAGTGTACCGTGAATATCAGGAAACCGGTAAAATGTCAAATCTCTGACACTGCTGCGGCCGGGAAAAGATCCTACTAGAACGGGACCAACGGCGGCTGAAGAGAACATGACAGAAGTGCAACTTTTCCGCAAATTGCTGTAGATTTCAGTGTGGTGCGAACCATTCAACAAAACATCTTTGATATGGACTTTCGGAGCCGAAGGCGAACTCGTGTACTCTTGACGACTGCAGGACACATAGCTTTAGCCTCGCCTGGGCCTGTCAACACCGATATTTGACTGTTGATGATTGGAAACCTGTTGCCTGGTCGGTAGAGTCACGTTTCAAGTTGTATCGAGCGGACGGACGTGCACAGGTACGGAGACAAATTCATGTATCCCTGGAGCCTACATGGCAGCAGGGGACTGTTCAAGCTGGTGGAGGCTCTGTAATGGTGTGAGGCGTGTGTAGTTCGAGTGATATGGGACCCCTGATACATCTAGAAACGACTCTAACAGATGACACACACGTCTTATCACCTGCATCCATTCATGTATGAAGATAGTATCTGTTCTTTCAGACATGAAATTACAATGAAACTCAGACATTTAGCTGCTTACAGGCCTTGATAAATATCAACGGAGACATTTGAAAATGTGTGCCCCGACCGTGATTCGTACTCGGGATCTCCTGCTTACATGACAGACGCTCTATCCTACTGAGCCACTGAGGACACAGAGGATGGGGCGACTGTAGGGATTTATCTCTGGCACTCTCTCCGTGAGACCCACACTTCCAACTTACTGTCCACACACTACATTTGTAATGCCCCTGCCCACTATACTCATTACTCACGGCAGACAGTCTACTGATTCCTGAAAGAGTTTGGGCAATGTGAGTGCATCCGCACTGAAGAAGATCATTGGCTGGTAAGCCTTATCTAAATGAAGATGGTATCTGTTCTTTCGGACATGTCCCTGTTGATATTTATAAACGCCTGTAAGCAGCTGAAGGTCAGGATTTCATTGTTATCTGATGCATCCATTCATGTCCGTTTGTATTCCGACAGACTTGGGCAATTCCAGCAGGTCAATGCGACACGCCACACGTCCAAAATTGCTATGAAGTGGCTCCACTCTTCTGAGTTTAAACATTTCCGTTTGAGTGTACCTGGGATGCCTTGCAACGTGCTGGTCAGAAGAGACTCCACTCCCTCGTGCTTCCACGGGTTTATCGACAGCTGTGCATGATTTATGGTGACAGTACCCTTCACCACTACGTCGGACATTAGTCAAGTCCATTCCACGTAAGTCCGCAGCTCGTGGTCTTGCGGTTGCGTACTCGGTTCCTGAGCACGGGGTTGCGGGTTCGATTCACGACGGGGTCAGGGAATTTCACCTGTCTCGAGATGACTGGGTGTTTGTGTTGTCCTCATCACTTCATTATCATTCATGAAGGTGGAGACATTGGACTGAGCAAAGGTTGGGAAATTGTACGGGTGCTGATAACCTCGCAGTTGAGAGCCCCACAAACCAAACATCATCATCATCATCCATGCCACGTAGTGTTTCGCACTTCTCTGTGCTCGCACGGGCCCTACTCGATGTTAGGCAGGTGTATTAGTTTCTTTGACTCTTCGTGTATAAACTGTCTACGCTCCTCATCATAGAGACCCTGAGCATCTACAAGGATGTTCACACTGTGGAATGCTCTGGGGATGCCGCAGTACCTGTTCATTTATACAGCTCGTTGCACAACACGAGTGAGAAGCCATTAGTTAAGAACAGGCAATTGTAGAACAACAGCATATGCTGCAGCGTGTTCTGGGAAACTTACTGAACATCGAAAAAGCATTCGTACATCTATATGTCAAGATTTAATTATCTCGTTCTGTTTTGAGCAGCTCCTAGAATTTCTGTGGGCTGAGTAGATATGCTTCCTCTTCATGGTATCAAGCACGGAACCCCACAGACGTGTCACATGCTAGACTGCATACATTTTCATCCAGCTTCAGGCATAAGTTATCGTACGGGTAGAATTCGGAGTACACGTAAGGCTCTGAAATTAGTTAACCTCCAATTATCAAATTTGGTGGAATCATTTGCTGTATTTCTTCTGTTATAGGTCTGAAACGTAAGTATGATTAACCTGAGCGTCTCCAGTTGAGCTTAGGTTTTAACTGACTACATTTGTCGGCTTGTAGTTGGTAGCACTGGGTTCTCTAAAACCTCCCATGAACGGAAAGATCACGGTAGAAATACATAGGCATTCAGAACTTTTAAGAGCTTCAAATGCTGATGATCCGATACAGTGGTGTATGACATTTTCCATATTATTTTATTGGTGGTTACCTTGTTCTCCTCTAGAGCTCTTTGAATGTGTGAATTGTTATCTGTTGCACCTCGCACCACAATAAATTCCTGTTTAGCATTCAGATCAGTTCCCCGCATGTTCTAAAAGTATCCTGTAAGCAGTTTTAAAGGTATGCATGCAGTAAATCTCTTGTTCTCTTCAACTGTTCTATCCACTGACTCGTCTACGCACCATCCAGCATTTTCTAAATCGTTCAAATCCCATGAAGAAACAGAGACATACGTTTTAAGAGTCGATTTAACGCCTATATTGCGCGCATGATCAGTCTCAACCCTGATATGTTCATACCGTATCTCAGGAAACAGGAAAACTAAAGCATTATGTGTCAGGTACCATCCCTATTCGTACATGATTGATAAAGATACATGAAACTCTTCCATGGGAGGATTAAGTGGCTTGCTCTTGGATGACAATCCTGATTTCATCGTTCTTGTAAATGTGCGAGAAGCATTCATGAAGTATAATACACTCATATTCCACCGGGCTAGTTATATCGAAAGGTGTTATTGCGATTCTTTAGACCTATTGATTTCAGAAACTTGGAGTTTGAACGTGTTACCATCTTGCTGTTCTGTTGCGAAGTGATATGCTTTGCTTTGTGCACTATGGTTTTGTACCTTACGTCCAGCCTGCCTTCGTTGACAATTCGGGGACGCTGTGATCCTTGGCTGAAGCTCGCTCCCAACGATTCCGGTCAGGGAAGTAAAAGGTCGTCGATTCCGCCCCCTACAGGACCCGGCTGGGTGAAGACCGCCGCCGGTTTTGGGTCTCTACATGTTCAAGATCACTGCTGGTTCCGCTTTAGATATAGCGATACAATGATATCCTCGCCGCAGAAATCATCAGGTTGATTTTCCTGGTCCACAATAAGCAGCTCTAGATAGTCCCATGCCTGAACTGTTATTAGGAGGTAAACATCGATATTATGGGTTGGCGTCTTATACCCTGTTCCCACTGGCGGGAAGAATCCGTAAACTGTATGAATGAATCTATTTTCGAGACAAAAGTTTGTTGAAATGGTATACTCGACACTGATTATACTGACGGGAAGTTTTTCCACTGATTCGTCGGATCTGTAGTATTTATTAGGACCCTTTTTCAAAACCTCTCCTTTTGTGAAACCCAGTAGCCGTCCTATTGAACTTTTCTGGTTAAAATTAATCTTGGCACTCGTTGTCTTTGTTCCAGATTAAGGTGTATTGATGCTTGCACGTAGCACAATCTCTTTTCTACACAGTTTTCAAACTTCGTTCAAATCGAGAATATCGTATGCACCAGATTCTACTTCCACGATCTATTTTCGACCATTAGTTTACAGATAAAGTTCTCTGTTAGCCTCTGTAATATTCGAAATGCTATTGTAAGTATCCAGTCCATTCAGCACAATTCCTTTCCGCTTTGCTTAAATGAATCGGTGGGAAATAATTTGCGCGTTACACTGACGGTCGATGAGTGTACGGCATTGCATCGGGACCTCAACTGACGGATGGATGCTTAATGCACCGCATTACATGTATGTTTCTTTGTAAACATTAGGATGAACGTCATATACAAGTGTCCGAATAAATAGGTATTAAAGTCTTGGTAGCGATAAAAATTGTAGCACACCCGTCTTCTGTCGGTAAAGTATCGCTGTAGCTCTTCTGGCGGATGCAAGTCTTCACATGTGTCGAAATAGTAGACGTTGATGTTATTCGTATTTTTCTTAACATACGCCACCCAGTGGGTTCCTGGGCCCCCATCAACACGTAAATTCATAATTCCACATTCTCCTGATTTCCACATAGCCTTCGGTAATGATCCTAAAAAGAAAAAAAGAACATGGAATCTTGGAACGCTGAAATTTTTCGTAACGAACTTTAGCAGATCTGTATCTGTGATAGGTCTATCCGGTAGAATAGCTAACGGCCTTTTGCTACTTATGAAGAGACCTAGTCTTTTCTTGTATGGTTTCAGGTATAGTCCTTTTCTGATTGCTGCTGCTTACATCATGCGGTTATGTCTTCTTGCTTCCTCCAGCTGCTCCTGAGAGTTTTGGGCGTTCTCGACTGTTCTGGTAATAGCCGCAGCATCACCAGCCAATGAATCCATCGCTGAGAGACCTGCAAGGGCAGGAATGGGGAAGGTGAAATTTCACCTGATGTCTTGGGTACTGGGAGAACCTTGGGTGCTTTAACGGGTCCTTTATGTTTCAGAGCACTTTTAGCAGTATACACCACTGACAGGATACAGGTTTTCCCACACCCCATCTGCTGCTTCATCGTTGTCTTGTTCTTCTTCAGTGCACGACGTGCAGCGCCCACAACTTGCTTGAAATAGCCACGCAAGCCCAATTTAATTTTACCTCACATGGTTTTATCAACTACAAATGCTGCAATGCGATGTCTTATACCAGTACCCCTTTCGCATGTACTGCCTTGGCTTCAATAGCTAAAATTCCATCTGCAGCGCGACGTCCTGGAAGATCTTCGTTTTGCTCCTGCACCGTCTTGTTTTCTTTCACGCCTCTTCCTCAGATTAATCCCTTTATTACCATGATCCAACCGTTTTTGAAGCTTTGTACCAGGTAAGCAGTAACTATACCCCAGAATTCGACGGGAAGTTTGTCGAGAATAGCACCGCGTCTATAATGTGTCTCCCATCACGCTTTTCTATGGTACGGTCGTGTGTGGTATTTGCTCCGAAGGAAGTTATAATTTGTCGGTTTTAGTTGTGCTACATGTTCCAAAAGTATTTTAAAGAGAAGGCATATTTATTCCGGTGTGTGTTTTAGAAAGTACCGATTTTATAGTAATTTTGTGCATGAGAAAAGCCAGTAATTCCGCGTGGCATGTTGAGCAGATCGGTGACTAAAAACTTGAGTGCATTAGACACCGATAAACTTAATAGTAGGTCGAGCATTTTCATTCAAGAACAATCTGAGCTTAGTAGGTGCTCAGAATTCGGGAACTACGTTACCATGAACTTACTAACGTGAATGAAAGGGTTAGTGCATGACTGTGTTAAGATTAGCACGGGCCTGGCAATTAACGTGTGCATCTCAAGGTTCAGAATATACCGAAGTTTTGCCAATCTTTCCACCTTTCATTTAAAATCAAGACCTTTTCCCGTTTCTTAGAATAGTTACGTTGTATGCAGCCTGGTGCGGTTTGCAGTACGGTAGGTTTCTGCTCGGCTTTCCTGCCGGCGATCTACGGCCTCGAGTTCACAGGTAGGTGCAGGTAAAAGGACGAAAGGAACCGCGCCGCCGCAGACGTATCGGTGCTTACATGTGTCTGGTAAATGTGTTTTAAATTAAAATCTTCTTATCTGAAAACTATGATGAGATTCGCATTATCCCTCACCAACTTTTCGGGATTCTGAAATAAGTGTGCCTCAAATAAAGTACTTCAATACCCATATGACGACCATAACAGAAACATCGTAGAAGTTTGATGTTGGCTTTCCATAGCAACATCATCAAATAAAAATACTGTGCTTAGCTTTACGTTTTCTGACTGCTTTGACTGAATGTCGCCGGCCGGTGTGGCCGAGCGGTTCTAGGCGCGTCAGTCTGGACCCGCGCGGCCGCTACGGTCGCAGGTTCGACTCCTGCCTCGGGCATGGATGTATGTGATGTCCTTAGGTTAGTTAGGTTTAAGAAGTTCTAAGTTCTAGGTGACTGATGACCTCAGATGTTAAGTCTCATAGTGCTCAGAGCCATTTCAACCATTTTTGACTGAATGACGTGTATGTTACACCATCTACAACCTGGAGTATCTTTTGCAGTAACTGGTGCTTGGGTTGAAATAGCATTTATGAAAGTGCACATACATGCTCAAAGTGGACCCCATCTGGGTGTGTTAGAAGTGACGTGAGAACATTTGTCTTGCCGCAGTTGATTTTGGACCTGAAATTATCTCCCGTATATTATCGGGCAAAAATATGTCATTCTTCTTCTTTTGGTCTTATTCCGCACCATCACAGGACCAGTCATATACAACAAAGTAATCATGCATCACCCACCCTGCCATGATGCCGACCACAAAACGTTTTGGTGTGCAATGGGCTTTTGTAGATAAATGAACACTTGGAATAATATGTGTAGCCATTATAGACAATCATCTTACCGACTGAGCTACTGCAGCTAAGTTGTAAAGAGGTTTGCATTAAGAAATAACACCCACAATTTTATATATATATATATATATATATATATATATATATATATATATATATATATATATATATATATACGAAATCTCACGAAATAAGCATCAAACGAAAAACTACAAAGAACGACACTTGTCTAGCTTGAAGGGGGAAACCAGATGGCGCTATGGTTGGCCCGCTAGATGACGCTGCCATAGGTCAAACGGATATCAACTGCGTTTTTTAAAGTAGGAACCCCCATTTTTATTACATATTCGTGTAGTACGTAAAGCAATATGAATGTTTTAGTTGGACCACTTTTTTCGCTCCTCGGCCCACTCTGACAAGACCGTTCGCAGAATAGATTAAAATACCCTCGACTTCGTTTTTGTTAAAAAAAATCTGAGATACAATAGGTACGCAGTTTAGCTACATTTATTTAGTCTGCAGATGTTACGTGCAGCACTGAGTTAATCGTCGCACTTTATTAGTTTTTCAATTTCACAACATGGTTCAAATCGTTTACAAACGGAGACGCCGCCCAATGTGTTGCTCATCATACGCATCGCTCTTACATCTAATTTTCATACCCAACTCCGTAGTATTCACCAGCATGTAATACGTTCGTTCAGGACCTCCCAATTTTGAAGGTGACTGTATGGATCTACGGCGCTACGCACGTTCAGAAGCTGTATGACTGCTGACTGCTTCACGTGATTTATATCTACTTGCTGCAGCATTATGACAACTCACCAGGAAGACCCAGCACTTCTGCCATCTCTAATAGCGATGTCTCCGTTCTTCTGTGGGTGCGGCTAGAATGCGCAGTTGCGCATCATGAAGATTGCAACACAGCTGAAACAGCAATTGCGATTGAAACTTGCTTCGTCGATCCACTGCTACTACCACGAATATTAATAAGAATAATATAACAATAATACTAGGCTTGATCTAACACAAGAAATACTAAATGGGATACATGAATGCAACTAACGAGTTAAGAAATATAAAACTGGATGAATTACCTTAGAAGGATTAAGGAAAATAGAGGACATGTAGATGATAATGCACTGAGAGAAGTATTATTTTCTCACAAGTTGTACATTTATATATTCACTAACTTACCAACCGCTGCTTGGCTCGTTTAGACTGTATGGTCTGCACAGCTTTTTGTTTTTCTTCAATTGAATTTTATGCCGTTTGTAAACTGTTAGATCTCCTGAACCTTCCCGCTAATTAAGTCTACTGGAGAACAGTCTTTTTCGTATGTTGTTCTGACCAAAAAGCGATTCTGATATCTGGAGTCGGAGGTGTTCGTTAATCCAGCCATTTTGAGTTGTTATGGCGATATATCCATACGAAGTGTCATCTCCTAACACATTGTAAGTAGGCTGTTTATGTTTTCTTTATTGCAGTAGTTCGAGTAAGGAAGATTTTTGGTGAGGTAAGTGATTTGTGAAACATATAGGTTAATGTTAGTCAGGGCCATTCTTTTGTAGGGATTTGTGAAAGTCAGATTGCGTTGCGCTAAAAATATTGTTTGTCAGTTTAAGCACAGTCGTGTATAAATTGTTCTAAGGGGACGTTACAGCATATTTCTCTATTACTAAGCAAGAAGCCAGATAACATTATTCACAGATTTAGCTTTAGAATATTTTAATGAAACGTAATATTTTCATAAAGTTTTTTTATCCCTAATTGAACCTCTTAAGTGTTATATTTCCAAAAACACTAAAACACGTAATTTCTTCCTTTCCAGCCAAGAAGCCAAGTAAAACTTTTCAGATATTTACTTTCAAAACCGTGTTCCTGATGAAATATTTTCGTAGGAATTTTCATCCCCTGTTCCAAGTCGTTAGGGGCTAAACTTCCAATAACAGTGATACACTCTCTGTAAATGTCTAACCGACAAGTCAAATACAGAATTTCGTAGTTCTAACTTCAAAATTGCGTTAATGACGGCATATTTTCGAAAAACCTTTCACCGCCTATTTCACCCACTTAGGGGTGGAAATTCGAAGAATCTGCTCCTGAGCAATGCCTAAAATATGTTATCAACAACCTCAACAAATATTAAGTTTCCATTCTTAACGGCTTGGGCTTGGCGGTCATGAGTCACTTCCAAATATTTCATGTGCAAACAATTTCAGACACTTAAAACCAATAGGCTAAAACACTACCAGGATTCAACAATTTTATGCCGCACTAATTCTTAAATGTTGCAAATAAGATACAAGATACAGCGACTTCTACTGCCGGTAAGACACGTAGGAAATATTGAAAATATATGACTATTTTCTCCGCTGATTGAACAAATAGTTTTCCAGTAAGGTAACAAAGTAAGTGGCAGAAAGTCTCCAACATCTTAAGCGGACGGTAGATGAATATCGGGAAATCCAGGTCCAGAGGGGGGTCAACAGTATAGTAAGATGGGTTCTGCATCTGTTTTGGTTTATTGGCAGGCATAATGAGCATACAGGACAATTGAGTCTTATATTTTAGTGGGATGATAGATGTTTGGAATGCAGGACAGGGTACTGAAGGAATTATGCAGTGATAAAATATGAAAAAGACACAGTATGATGTGGTAACCGAGTGAAATATCACATTCGTGTTAGCTCTAACATATTGCAAGTCACTAATGCACTAATATAATGACGGAAAAAAAATCACAGCACCAGGAAGGGTTTGTGCGACCTTAACGAAAGTTTATAGGGGTGTTTCTACATCTGAAAGCTGATGTTTATGCCAATTTTGTGCCAGAGGATTAAAAGTGGCGCTAGTAGAGCCACTAAGGGCATGAAAATTAGGTTTGCTTTAAATACACGCTGCAACCTTTGTGAACGTTTAGAACCTTAGTGGTTGGACATAGTGAGTCAAGAATGCCTTCAAGGCGACGAAAACGCCGTTATCAACACCTCACTGAGTTTGGAGATGTCGTGCAACAGGGCAACGAGAAGCGGTATGTTCCATCTGTGGTACTACAGAAAGACTCGGCAGGAATGTAGCCACTATACGTGACTGCTCACAGCGGTGGTCACGGAAATACACGGTCGTAAGAATACCGGGCTCCTGACGGCCACTTGGCACTATCGACAGGGAAGACCGTCGTCTCCACTGTATACTGGCGCATCGTACTGCAACTGCAGCAGCAATCTGAACAGCAATTGGCACAACAGTGACACGACGAACTGATACAACTCGGTTACTTCAAGGACAGTTCCGACTCAGACACCCTACAGCTTGCATTCCACTGATCCGAAACCACCGCCATTTGGGACTTCAGTGGTGTAACGCGATAGTCCATTGGAGGGCAGGGTGGAGGTCTCTTGTGATTTCTGATAAAAACTGGTTCTGCCTCGGTGCCAGTGATGACCGCGTGTTGGTTAGAAGGTTGTCAAATGGCTCTGAGCACTATGGGACTCAACATCTTAGGTCATAAGTCCCCTAGAACTTAGAACTACTTAAACCTAACTAACCTAAGGACATCACACAAACCCATGCCCGAGGCAGGATTCGAACCTGCGACCGTAGCAGTCCCGCGGTTCCGGACTGCAGCGCCAGAACCGCACGGCCACCGCGGCCGGCTAGAAGGTTGTCGATTGAAGGCCTACGAACAAACCTGTCTGCTTGCTAGACACACACTGGACCTACACCTGAAGTTATGTTCTGGGGTGCAATTTCGTATAACATCAGGAGCATTCTCGTAGTTACCCCAAGTTCCCTGAATGCAAATTTGTACATGTCTGATGGTTCGATCTCTTGTGTTTTCCAACAGGGTAATGCTTGCCTACATACCGCTGTTGTAGTCCAACGTGGTCTACAGAATGTCGAAACCTTGCCTTGGCCTGCTCGATTACCAGATCTGTCTCCAGTCGAGCACATTTGGGACATCATCGGATCATCGGACGATCGCTTCGGCGTCCTCAATAACTAGCACTAATCATCTCAGTATTGACTGACGAAATGCAACAGAAATGGAACTCCATTCCACAAACTGACAACCGGCACCTGCAGAACACAATACAAGCACGTTTGCATGCGTACAGTCAATATTCTGGCGACTACATCGGTTATTAATGTACCAGCATTTCACATTTGTAATCGCTTATGTTGTACTTACATTAACATGTGATCTTGCGATGTTAATTACTTAAATATGTTACCTACACGTATGTAGTCCCTAAATGTCATTACTCTATATTAGCACTTTGGCTGCCGGATCTGAAAAACCTAAGGTTATGTACCAGGTATAGGCCTTTTCCATGTGTGTGTAATTGTTAGAGACATGGCCTGTGAAGTTGATTTCTTCAATAGCGTACCTACTACGCTAAGTGTATGGGAGTTATGCACAACTTTTAATAACAGATCAAGACTCATTTCAGCATTCCAGTGCAGACGTTTATTTCTTTGAAGAATAAAGCAAAACTGATATAAATGTGGAATATTTATTACGTCATCACTGTCGCTTACAAATTCACAGCAGATGGAACTACATATATGAATTAATTAATAGGTTGTATGCTTTACTTTAAAAGTGTGAATAACGGAAAAACAGTCCAAGCGCATGAACTTTTCTTTCGGGCAACCCTTACCGTTTGTGATGACTTGCTTTGATTTCTTCATAGCTTCAGCGCGTCCAAATTTGTGAGAGTATTGTCGTTAACATATGTGCACCTGTTTCTCTTGCCACCAGTTTCTTGCAAGACATGGGTCCGTGAACTCGATGTCCTCGATCATCCTGGTACATATTTCGGGTTTTCAATGTTATCAGTTTAAGTGCAACTTTCTCTCCAAACTCCGTTACGTGTACATTTGCGTCAATTACTTGCTTGCAGATAGCTTGAGCATTGACAACTGTAATGTTTTTGAGAAGCTAGAACAGTAACACTCCACTCCTCTTCGATAAGGGCAGGCAAAAAATTCTATTTGATCTGACACGTCTAAGAAGGATTATGCCTCACGATAGTCCAAAATTGTGAATGGTTTTGTGGTTGCTCCTCTTCTTGAGGTAGTTTCTACCACTTCTGGAACGTCTTTAGTGATGAGAGACAAGATATGTCTCCTGTCCTTCCATTTTCCTCTAATAACTTTTGTTCGTTCAACTTATAGGCTAAGGCGACGCTTGTATAATAATTGTTGACGTACAGTGTACCTCCGGCATTCAACATTGGACCTATCAGTTCCGTCATTACACTCGAGGGCATGTGCTGTGCTGCGGGGGCAGTCTGCCGTCCAGCATGCACTTTCAAATTCCAGGTATAGCTTCCATGAACACACAGTTTGAGTAACTTGAGACCATATTTGCGACGTTTCTCCAGAATACACTGGCGAAAGCCCAGACTTCCTTTAAACGGCACCACAGTTTCATGACAGCACACTTTCTCACGAGGGCAATACAATTCTTAAAATTTATCGTTTAGTGGATCAACTAATAGTGAAATTTTGTACAGTCTGCTGTTGTTTGTACCAGACTTGTCCGAAAAATGTAGCATACTCAAAAGCGTCTCAGGCCTGTTGCAGGGTAAAACTTCACTTACTTCATTTTTGTATATCCTTTGACCAAAATCTGTGACTGCAGGTTTTAGATCCAAATCAATTCACAGAACGAATTGAAAAAAAAGCCGATTTTCTTTCTGATTTGTTTCTATCCATTTTTGTACTCTGCTGTATCCTGTACATTTTTCATTAACAGTACTGTCAGTTATTCGTTGCTCAGCATAATGATTCATCTCGGTGACAATCGTTTCCTGAACTTCATCATCAAAATGCAATCGGTAACAATCCAGTTCATCGCATCTTCCAGTCACAATCGTCTTCACGTTATCAGCAATTCCCTAATTACTGGTTGTGGTAAAATCATTAATATTTCTAGTAACATCGTGCTAAGTAACTCCGAAGACGTCTCTTTGAGGCACAGTTGCTGATTCCCCGACAGTTGTTCTTTTTCATTTTTTCGGTCCGCCAGCATCGGAATCGTTGGAATCACGACAGGAACTCTCAGGAGAGTGTCCAGGATCATCTGAATTCGCTTTTCTTGTCCAACCAACCAGCAATTGATTCCGTGACGGACGTTTTCACTACCTCACAAGAAAACAAGCTCAAATCTTCAAGGAAATATGACTTCAATCACAGTAACATCTAGCAAGGTTATCGTGCTAGTTATCACGAGTGTAACCTCAGGCTGTAAACCCAAAGCACAAGGGTCGACTTTGATAGCTTCAGTCAACGAAATTCAGAACTAAACGTTCACAGCCTCTTCAGAAGGCCAAGACAGCTACACACCCGTTTGAAACCCTTGTATCTGCTTATGCGATTTATACACACGGCCTGGAATGCGTGTATTAATTTGATGCAAATGGCCTGGTAGGAAAGTCACCTTGTGTATCAGTTTGTTACACGCTGCAGCCAAAATGGCAAGTATTTTTTGGTGTTACGATTTTTTTCCGTCAGTTCATAAGATTAAACGAGATTAAAGAACTTTCCAAGGAAACTTATATCCCATTTTAAAATGATGTTTAATTCAATAGACCGTATTACTTAGAGTTACTAATATTGTTTTGCTTATGTGTGTTAATTCTGTCCATTCTTGTGATGCATTTTTGGAACATGAATAGTCACATCGTTTATATCTGCTGGTAGGTAAGACGCTGAACTCTGATATCCGTTCCTTCCTTTTTGCAACGCAGGCACAAGTACGGTACATCGAGTGGAGGCAGTTGTGTGGATGGCCTCCAGGCTGGAAATAAATCATGGCGGTGGGACTAGTGTCACTGTTTCATCTGACAAAGAGCCAACCACAGGCTGGGGCTCTGTCACAAGCTGCGGCTCTGTCAGTCGTTTCACAGCCTTTAATTTGAAGCCCGACCATAAATCCTTCTGCAGAGAAACTATCTGAAAGGTCCGCCTCGATAGCTGCGGGACAGCAAGGCAGATTGCTAACGGAAGGGGTACGGCTCAGATATTTTCTCTACACGGGGAGAGG
Source organism: Schistocerca cancellata (assembly GCF_023864275.1). NCBI lineage: Eukaryota > Metazoa > Arthropoda > Insecta > Orthoptera > Acrididae > Schistocerca > Schistocerca cancellata. The sequence goes on from NC_064628.1 coordinate 488,451,146, forward strand.
GTGTTATGTTGTCCTTATGTTTGTAGTGTCATAACTACACGAAAGTCGCCTGCATGGCTTCACATGGCAATAAGTCTAAGTAACTTCGTACTAGGGTATTGTATGGCCCTAGGGAATCAGCTTTCCACTCTTGATATGGCTGTAAAGCACGTACTGAATGACAATAAATTAAAAAAAAATACCCAACAGCAGAATTCGTCACAATATTAAGGACAGAAATACTCCAAACGTTTAACTAACTCGCCATGTCTTACGAAGCGTCACCATTTCGTTATAACAAATAAACAAACACTGTCTGGATCATAATTTTTATTTACCGACTACCGGCTTCAATCTCCGTTGCAGATAATCTTAAGGTCTGAAGCCGCAAAGTGAAGTTTGTGAACAGCTGCCTAAGTTTTAAAGTTTTACACAGCTGCTGACATTACAATACGGCGCCAGATCTGAAAATGATCTGCAACGCCATTTGAAACCTGTAGTCGGTAAATAAGAAGTTGTGATCCAGACTGTATTTGAAACTTCCTGGCAGATTAAAACTGTGTGCCGGACCGAGAATCGAACTCGGAACCTTTGCCTTTCCCGGGCAAGTGCTCTAGCAAGCACGCCTCACGCCTCGTCCTCACAGCTTTACATCTGCCAGCATCTCGTCTCCTACTTTCCAAACTTTACATAAACTCTCCTGCAAACCTTGCAGAACTAGCACTTGCCCGCGAAAGGCAAAGGTGTGACTCCTTGAAAGCGTCCAGAACAAAATACTTCAGAAAAGCGCATATCAGTAGTTTTGAAGTACATATTAAATGTCCGGATCACAAGAGCTGTCCAGAACCGAATGCCTAGCTGGTCCATAGCAGGACTTTATAACAGAGCTTGAAAAGGCATCGTTAACCACCGACTGTTTATTATGAACCTATAGGTAGACACACAAAACTGCAACAAGTAAAATTCTTGAAAGAGTTATTTACTCCATGAAATTGTTTTCGAACCTTTCCAGGCTCACCTTCAGATGGTCTATTGGATCTAAGCAGTACTCATGGTGATCCAATAGAGCATGCTCCTTCTTGTTGTCACAGAGCCAGCACCTAGCCTTGAGCTTTGAAATAGCTATGTAGCTTCCTGTACACAATCTGAAGATGAGGCTGAAAAGGTTCGAAAACCGGTTCGTGGAGTAAATAACTATTTCAAAAAAGTGACTGGTTGCAGTTTTATGCATTTACATCGAATAAACAGTCAAGTGTTCCGTAATGAATAAACTTAATAAACCTACATGTCTACCCTTCTAGAATGTCTACCAGTTTCAGTCATGGACCATCATCACATGATACGTCTGTCGACATCAAAACTGGATGCATGTAATGTACCAGCAAGAAAACAATATAACACGACAAAAATGTAGGTATACAATACGTGCATGTACTTACCAGGTGAAAACAGACCAAGTGAAAGCATATTTCGTATTCCTTTTAGGTTTATACACCTACAAAGTTGACACAATGAAAGTCCACAATCAATTGTCAAACACAGACGATTTTGCCCAAGCTTCTAGGAAACATGCGATCGTCATATGAAGTTATTCAGACTAGACCAGTCAAACTAAACATACCAAAAAAAGTAGGTGCCAAAGTTTTAGTTATTTTACAATAATTTACTTGCGTTTAAACAACTGTATGGTTCTTTAATGAATCTCTGTACAACTCGTTGCTATTTATTGTGTAAGGTATGGCTTTTCATGGCTCAGCCTAATACTTTGTATTTATATTACGAATCTCATGCTTTAATTGGCACGCTGTGCGTCATGTAAGTATAGTTATATTTGTATAAAAATTATGAGGGTTTACTATTTTTTTGGTTCTTCATTTCCTTCTTATATTATAATTCCAACACTGATATCTTTCACTGTCTCTAGTTCTGTATTTGTTTTAGTAAAGATGATCAATAGAGATGTCCCACTTAGCTCTCTGCAGTTGATACAATGTTTCTCTGTTATAAAGTCACGTTGTTATCACCCGTGGGTGTATCGCAGATATTAGCCTCTGTGATGGTACCTTATAATGATTGTCTCTGCTTGTTGCATGTATGTATGTTCCTCGACCTTCTCCATCCCTTTGGTACTGATCAATGTGGTACTGTATTACCGCTGTAAGTGCAGTATTTGAGTACTGATAGTAGAACTCCTCAGAGTATATGTACGTGTAGTATACCCACATTTTTTACATGTTATATTATTTTCGTGTATATTACGTGTATACAGTGTCGATGTTGACAGACGTCTCGTTATGACGATCTATGAACTAAATCGATAGACATTTAGGTTTATTATAAATACTTGACGTTGTCGGCTAGAGAGCGATCACTTAATTCAGTGTAAAGAAAGCTTCCGATATGAAGTCTTTATAGCCTTGATCGCGTGTATGTACACTAGATTACTAGTTTCAGTAGGTCTTAGCTGCCAACTCGAAATCCAAAGGGCACAGGTTATACAATCATGCTGTGTGATAAACCACACTTTTGTTTTCTTAGCATCGCAAAGGACTCATAATAAAGATAAAGTAGTAGAACTCTCTGAGTCCGTTACGACGACACGAACACAAATATGCGGTGTATCACGCAGCGTTATTTCATAACCTGTACTCTGTCGATGTGAAGATGGCAGCTTAGTCCTGTCGAAACTAGTAATCCAGTTTACATACAAACGGTCTAGCCAATAAAAGACTTCATACATTTAGTTTTATAATAAACAGCTAATGATCAGAACTGCATATTTTCAAGTACTTAACGCTTGCTGGTTGTCAGCTAAACAAAACCTTATATAACAAAGCTCTCTCTGCAGTTTTCACCAGGGTCTCCCAGACGTCTGTCTAGTTTGATTCAACAGCTTGTTCGTGTAGTTTTGTTAATCAATTTGATTTACAAAGTACTTTTTTGTCAGACAAATTCCATCCTCAATTACAAAACTGCGTTACTGACATTTCTCTTAATGAGTCACCCAGCTGCATTCCATTTAACTTAACATGTTTTGATCTGTGGAGGCGGCGTTAGTCGCATAGTATCTATTTTGGTCACTAGATTTAAGTCTACAGCCATATTCTGTAACTGTATAGTACATGGTAGAGGATACTTACTATTGTAACTTGCATTATGGCTTCTTCCTGTCCTATTTGCATGTGGAGCGTGGGAACGATCATTGATTCACAACCTCTTTGGGAGATTAGTCCAATTTTTTCTCCACGGTCGTTACGGAAGTGGTATGTAGGATGACTGTATATTCTTAAATTCCTGGAATAAGGTTGGTTCTTGGAAATTTGAACGTAGGCTTTGATTGCATCATTAGGGTCCATCTTCGAACGTTTACCTTTTCAGCTTTTCAGCATATTCGTAACGTTTTACTAAGTGGTAGCCGGCCGCGGTGGTCGTGCGCTTCTAGGCGCTCCAGTGCGGAGCCGCGCTGCTGCTACGGTCGCAGGTTCGAATCCTGCCTCGGGCATGGATGTGTGTGATGTCCTTAGGTTAGTTCGGTTTAATTAGTTCTAAGTTCTAGGGGACTGATGACCACAGCAGTTGAGTCCCATAGTGCTCAGAGCCATTTGAACCATTTGAACTAAGTGGTAAACACGCCTATGACTCATCATAAGTACTTTATATAAGCACTGTTACACATCATCCATAAACGTTAGGACTTGCAACACACACGGTCAAGCCACATTAACTTGACCACCGTCTATGGTCGACGTCAACACTCACTGCACTAGCAGTGGACGTAATATAAAGCGTGCCCAGGGTAGGGGTGAGGGTGGAGGAGGAGAGGGGTGGATGCGGTAAAACACTGCAGTCGGTGTCGTAATGCCGAAAGGGGGCAATGTATCTAATGTCCAAACCAGCATTATCATTGGCTTTCGGGCCAAGTGTGAAAGTATTTCCGAAATGACTAAATTTGTAAACTGTTCGAGTGCCGCCTTGGTTAATGTATACTGTGGATGGTAAAAAAAAGCTATCCAAAACTGGCTCCGAGGCAGCTGTGGAGCACCACAGGCAACAGATGATAGGGGTGAACGACGGCTAAGGAGATGTGTGCAGGGCAAACTACGGTGCAAGTGTTGGACAGCTGGCTGCCCACATGAAAGAAGAGGCTACCTACGGTGTCTCTTCAACAGCCGTTCAGTGAACGTTGCTGCTTATGGGTTTCCGCAGTAGGGCCTGGTTTCTGTACGCATACTGACAGCTGTTCATTGGCGGTGAAGGATGGAATCTGGACATGAATACCGCAGCTGAACGTCCACTTAATTGTGACAGGTGGCCTTTTTAGATGAATCAGGTTTTATGCTCCATCGGACAGATGGCCGTTGACGTGTGCGGTGTGAAACACCTTGCAACAATCGTCGGACGGATCCTGTCTGGAGCATTATGGTCTTAAAGTCGCAATGAGCCAACAAACGTATCCGCCTACCCTTGGGGACCACCTGTACCCTACATCCAGTTTGTTTTTCTTCATCACAGTGGTATTTGTCTACAGGACAGCTCACAGTCTACGTGTGCAGTTTAAAGAGCACCAGAATGAGTTCACCCCATCCTCCTGGCCATCAAAGTCTCAGAATTTATATCCAATCGAGAATCTTTGGGACCACCTCGATCGGAATATTCGCGTCTTGGATCCCGAACCGAGAAACCTGGCGCAGCTGGCCACGTCACTGGAGGCGGTACCTTCCAAAACCTCACTGACGCTCTACCTACGTGTCTGGCAGCAGTCCGTTCTGGATAAGGTGGTTACTATGGTGTCTGACACGTGCTCATTGATGTGACTGGACTGTGTATAATATACACTTGTACTTACTATTCTACTTGTGAGTATGGCTTTCGGTTAGTTTCATACCGTCCTCTGGTCACAAACTCTATTAAACCGTGCATTCGAAAACTGCAACAATTATTCAGTCTCGGATGTTCTGGTGTAGCATGACGGGAGGTATAACAAACATATGCTCTGCCTTGCACAGTAATCATTACTGTACTGTCCTTTTATACAAGGCAAACAAAATGTCTTCGTATGAGGGCACTGCTGCAACGTACTTGCGAAGTAGCATGAATCCGATTTGGGTATATAAGCCCCGACATGTAGGCAAGGAATTAGTGTGACATTCTTATCTTTCAACTTTCAAGTGGTAATGCGGAAAAGTGAACTATACTGACTTCATTACCAGAAACTTCCAAACAGGACCAGCGATGTTTTATTCTGTTTTTGGCTGCCGAAGGACAAACACAGATAGACACCCACTGGAGAATGAAGAATGTGTAAGAATGTGTATGGGGGAGATAAGCCAGTTTAAAACGACCGTTGTGCAATGGTGCACCCTGATAAACCTGCTCTTGTCCTGATCTCTCTCCATGCTGTTATCACGCCTCAGTCCCTTAAAATAAGCCTTAATGGTTCGACGTTTGCAACAGGCAGTTAAGGACTTCTTCACGCAGCAAGACGCAGTGTTTTACAAAAAGGGTACCTTAAAACTTGTGCGTCGGTGGGATGCTTACCTCAATGCTCACGGCGATTTCTTCTGACTGGCATGCCGATTCTGGACTGCATGGCCTTCACACGTAAAATTTTTCACCGCCCCTTTTATATAAGTTCAACATCCCGCATTAGCCTTCGTCCCACATACCAAAGGATTTTAGTGTTCTTTACGCATACTCATTTGGAAACTGTTTGCATTCTCTCAGTGTAATGTCATTGAATCAAAACAGAGTGAACCAGCTGCTTTACCTATGTCTTAGCGTATCTGATAATTCCCTACAAAATGGTGCACTCAGTCTTTGCACGAGCTGATTGACTGCAATTCTGACTTCAAACAATTCGCGCAACAGTGAATGCGCCGGGCGATTGTCTGCCATTGAACACACTTTTCCGTAATCATCAACAAGAACAGATCTAACCAACAGTCTGGAACTCCAGTTTATATATTAAGCTCGACGAGAGTGGAAAGAAGGAAAACGTACTCGGCTTCACAAAATAAATTTACAAGGTATGTATAACTAATAGCACAAACTGATATTCCTGAAAGTATACGGTAAGACGAGCAATAACGTACGAAGAAACTTGGGTCGACAAAGGAGCCGCTAGTGAGATGAGTGCGAAATACAGTCCCAGACAGCACAAAAGTATCTGAAATGCAAATCCCTCCACCAAAACACCATCAAGTTGCGACTCCTGCACACAGTGATTATTTTACGTCTTGATGGTATCAGATTGCTTTGGGGATTAGTTAAGGACTTCCCTCTGGTGTCGTTGATGAAGAGTACTCCGCAAGAGGATATTAGAAAAGAAAAATCTCGAAAAGTTCTTCGACCTAGTTGATTCATATTGCTTCTTACAAATGATAAAAGCTTAGGATATATCATCTGGTTTATTAATAGTATGAATAATTAATTAATAGTTTTGTTAATTAACACTAGTAGTTGGTACGCAGCCAGTGTACAGTGGTAATATGCTGCCTATTATACTACTTTCTTCATGCGATTATCACGTCTTCGGTCCCTTAAAGAAGACTTTGACGGCTTGCTGTTAGACGACGATGTGCAGCAGGTAGTTACGGACATCTTCATCTAGTAGAACACGATGTTTTACCAAACGGTTATCCTCAGTCGCGGGTGTCGTTGGGACGGTACACTCAGTGCTGACGGTGATTTTGACTGGCGTACAGATACTAGAACGTACGGCCTTTGAATGGCAATTTTTTGTTCGCCCTTTATATCTGAATGTACGTATTTAATTTTTCTTTGGTTCTAGTTCTGAGAATCAACACATGCGGTCGAAACTAAATGGTGAAATGTGTGCAACTGAGACGGAAAATAAATGACATACAATTAAAAAAACTACCTGCACAGTTGGAGAATTCTTCTTCGGCGAATATGTCAGCTACAGTGTAATAAATTAATCTCTTCAGACATTAATGCGCAGGACATTACGTTTATTTATGTTAAGGACTAACTCTCGCCAACGGCCTTTCGCAGTGGTAACAGCGGTTCCCGTCAGTTCACCGAAGTTAAGTGCCATCGGGCTGGGCTAGCACTTGGATAGGTGACCATCCGGTCTGCAGAGCGCTGTTGGCAAGCGGGGTGCACTCAACCCTTGTGAGGCAAACTGAGGAGTTACTTGATTGAGAAGTAGCGGCTCCGGTCTCGTAAACTGACATACGGCCGGGAGAACGGTGTGCAGACTACATGCCGCTCCGTATCCGCATCCAGTGACACCTGTGGGCCGAGGATGACACGGCAGCCTGTCGGTGCCGTTGGGCCTCCATGGCCTGTTCTGGCGGAGTTTAGTAGTTAGGATGAACTCTCAGTCCCTGCAGTGATCTTCATTATCCTTCAGGCCTTCCTCTCATTGACTCTGGTTTGCTCTCTAAAAGTTGCTTAGCAGGGTAGCAACCAAGCTTTGTCGCCGGAGCTTTTTCGGTGCAGCCAGTGACATCGAGTATGTCTGAATCGTGAGCGAGCGACATGTTATACTAGTGACACTCTGAGGAAGTAACATTCCACAGATGTGTGCATTCGAACATACGGTCCAGTGGCGTTAACGTGCCCACTGCGTAAGTTCGGCGTCAACGCCAAGAACCACTCACAGGCGGCATGTGGCAGAACTAGCAGTGGATGGTATATAAAGCGCGTTGGTGAAACGCGGATAACAGTGCAGTCGTTGTTAAGGGTGAAACGGAGCCACTTGTCTGACGCCCAAATGGGCATGACCATTGGCTTTGGGGTCAACGTTGCAAGAATTTCCGGAACCGATAAGTTTGTAAATACTTCGTGTGCCACCATGGTTAAGCATACCGAGCATGGAAAAATGGCGCTATCTAAATCCGGCACCGAGGCAACTGTGGTTTACCAAGGACCACAGATGACAGGAGTGATCGACGGCTGCAGGGTTGTGTACAGGAGAATAGAGGTGCAACTGTTGAGAAACTGGTCGCCCAGATGAACCAAGTGGCTGCTAACAGTGTCTCCTCAACGACCGTTCAGTGAACGTTGCTGTGTATGGTAATCTGTAGTATGCTCCTGGCTCATGCAGCCATGCGACTGCTGTTCATTGGCGACGAAGGCTGGAATTTGCACGTCGGTACTGCAGTATACTGCAAGTAGACGTCAACTGAGTGGCGCCAGGTGGCGTTTTCAGATGAATCATGTTTTATGCTCCAGAGAGCAAATGGCGGCATGTGTGTATAGCGTGAAATGTCTGAAAGCGAACAAGGAGCTAACGTTATGGTCTGAGGAATGTTTCGTGGCATTACTTGGGTGAACTCGTCCTTCTGGAGGGTGCAATGTATCAACACAACATGTGTCTATCTTTGGTAGCCATGACCACCTCTACATGCTGTTTATTTTCCCTCAGCATGTTGGCATGTACCAGTAGGACAATGCAACGTGTCACACCGCTCGCAGTGTATGTGCGTGGTTTGAAAAACACCAGGAAGAATTTACCTTACTCCCCTGACCATCAAACACCCCAGATTTTAGTGAAATCCACCTCGATCGGACTGTTCGCGCCGTAGATCATCAACTGGGATACCTAGCGCAGCTGGCAACTGTACTGGAGTTGGCATCGCTCTATATCCCTTTAGGTACTTCCCAGAAACTTACTGAGTCTCTTCCAGCACGTCTTGCAGTGGTCCACACCGGGAAAGATGGTTATTTAAACTTCTGACAGATAATCACGTTAATGTAACTGCAAAGTGTAGAAGAATAATGGATTCAACAAGTTTCTCCGCTTAAGTCACTGAAGTGTCATCATTTGGTTACCAACAGTGCTCTCGCAATCGCATGACCCTCATTGCCAGTGTGAAGAGCATACGCCCAGGCGGACTGTCAGGCGCGGAGCCGTGAGCGCCGGGCCACCTGCAGCCCTCGGCTCACGCAGGCATGCCAGCGCCTCTGCCGCAGCCGCAACCGCCGCGGCCTGTCACTCGCGCCATGTTAATTACGCCATTGTCTCAGCGGCTGACGCACTAAACTAACAGGCGGCTGGCAGCGCTTCCTGATGCCACTCATCTGCGACTCGTGCCGCTAACGAGGTGCGCCGATCGGCGCTCTGAGACGTCTTACAGCCCAATGCCGCCTCTTCTGGCCAGTGACTCCCCATTCCCCCCACAAGAGGAGCTTTCTAACTGTGGTGGTACAGAAGAATACTGATTACCAGAATGGTAGATTGGGTAGGTAATCTACATCTGAGTCTAACTGGGAACAAAAGACACAATTTGACTAAAAGAAGGAATCGCTCATCGATAAGCAGCAAGGAAACGTCAGTTGGAGGTAAATTTGTGGGTAAAAACTGTCGAAAGAGACGAAGTCTTGCTTACAATAAGCAGATTCAAATGCGTCTACGGTACAATAATTACACAGAGATGAAGAAACTAGCATACAATAATCTTGGAGAGTTACATCAATCCAGCCATCAGAATGATCACACACTCAACTGTGCTGATATTAGTACAGTAGAACAAACAAAGGCTTGTTATATTGTATATCATACTACAGTACTGGGTCTTCTAGCTTGGGATCTCAAAGCAGTAAATTAGACTACCATGTCTTTAAGTCAGGCAGTGAGGTGTATTTGTGAAAATGTGGGATATCCTGCGAAACCCATGGATCTAGTTCAATACAATTTGGTAGCAGGCCTCTTGGGTATCAGCACTGTGGGGTTTATAACCTCATTTACTTAAGTTCCCTCCCAATGCCAGGAATGCTTGCTTCTATGTCCTCCATATGGGAATTTGCGTAGCAATCGAACGATGATACCAGCAAAAGTTGTTTTTCCAGCCCGTGGCATATAGGCTGCCCTACACAGCAGGCATGTTGTGTGGTAACAGTATCGGCCTGCCAAATGAAACTGCTTTGCTGAGCAACCTAATGTCAGGGGCAAAAAACTGTATTCTTGGCCCCAATACGTATGATGCCCTGCGTGAGAGATGTCTTATGGAAGGAGTATGGCCCTTCTTCATTGGGATATATTGCAAGCACTCCAAGTGCCGAAGAGCAAGGCTGAGGACAGATTGAGATGGATAGAGGAGAGGAATGGAGGAAGTGTGGGAAAGGAGGAATGGACAGAGAGAGGAGGAGGGGTAGGTGCATGAGGCAGGTGGAAGGTGTACAGGGCTGTAGGGCAGGTGTGAAAGGAAAAGGGGGAGGTGGATATGGAAAAAGAGCTTGAGGAGAATATGATCAGATTGAGTGGGAGGAATACATTGTAAGAAAGAGAAAGTAGAGGAAATAGACCAAGAGAGGTGAAGGAGGAGGTCAAAGACAGATAGGAAGAGGAGGAGGCAGAGCCTGGAGCATGTGGTGGACTGACACAGGAAAGAAGAGGTGGACACAAAGGTGGAGGAGGAAGTATGTTCAGTACATATATCGCACGTACAGTTGAAACCGCAGGGAAAGGCTAGTATCTTACAACAGCGAAAGAAATTATTCGTTCCCCTTTATAATTATTATGTTCCGGAAACGATATTTTTGGTTTTTCACTGATTATGAGCCATTTAGTAGCATGAAGGGTTCATCCTGAGACATACAGTCTTGTAATAAATGCAATAGTAGGAGAATCATGCAGACATATCATCGTTCAACTGCTACAGAAATTCCCATATGGAGGACTTAGAAACAAGCATCCCAGGCATTGGAAGGGAACTTAAATAAATGAAAACATTTAAGTCTCCAGGTCTAGATGGAATCCCAATTCGGTTTTGAACCCTTACTTAGTTTGGATTTATCGTTAACCTCTAGCCCAGCAGAAAACCTCAAGCGATTGGAAAAACGCTGCAAGTTAATCTCGAATATAAGAAGGGTAAAGCCGGACCCAAAAATTTTAGATCAATATCCTTAATGTCAGTTTCCTGCAGAATTCTGGAGCACATTGTACGTTCGAATATTATAAATTTTTCTGCGATCCATGGATGAGGGCAACAGGCAGATACCAAGGTCCTAGATTTCAAATACATCTCACACATCTTGACATAGAGCAACACTGCATGTAGTTAACGAAGATCCGAGCTTATGGAATAGGTCAGATGTGTGAGTGGCTCAAAGAATTTTTAGATAATACAACTGAGAATGTTATCCTGGATAGATAGTGTTTGTCGGAGACAAAAATGTGGTTCCCCAACAGTGTGTCTCTATATATCAAAATGGTCTGGTAGGTTGAGTGGGCAACGATCTGTGTCTGTTTGGTAGTGTACAGCAAAATGTAGTCGTCGGATGACTGTAGGAGGATACGGAACACCTAGGATAGAACTTCCGAATGGTGAGATGAATGATATCTAGCTCTAAAAGTGGAAAAATTAATATTATGCTGGTGAGTAAGAAAGACTGTCCTTAATGTTCGAATGTAGTACTGTCACTTAAATATCTAGTCGTAAGGTTGCAGTGCGTCATGGAATTCAGAAAAGCAAATGGTCAACTTCTGTTTATTGGGAGAATTCTAGGGAAATGTGGCTCATGTGTAAATGTGACCTCTTACTGAATACTTATATAACTCATTCTTGACTACTGCTCGAATGTTTGGGATCCCCAACATATCGAGTTAAAGAAATACAGTAAGCATTTCAGAGACTTGATGCTAGATTTTTCAAAAGTGGGATCGATCAGCATGTGAGTACTGCAGAGATACTCCCTGACAAAAATAAGATTCCTGGATGGTAGAACACTTTCCTTAAGCGAAACACTATTAAGAAAGTTCAGAGAACCGGGATTTGAGACAACCAATCTTACTGCCACCAAAATACGTCTCTCTTAGCGACCTCAAGGACAAGATAAGAGAAATCAGGGCTCGTACAGAAGCGTTTTAGTATAGACGAAGTCGCCCCACTTACACGTCTAACCGCAGTGTGACTAGCAGTGCACAGTGACTGAGCAGGGTGTTCGTAGATGTGGATTACATATGCTAATACAGAATCCATCGTCACCTGTACCATAAGTTGACCACATCAACTGAATCAAGCAACACACTAGCAATGCTGTTATCGAGCATTACGGGACTGTTTACCCTACTCCTCTTCATTAACTTATATTTTCCTACATTTAGAGCAAGCTGCCGTTCATCATACCGACTAGAAATTTTGTCTCCGACCATTGCTGTGGGATGAGTAATCCACGGAGTCCTTCACGTCTTCTTGGATGGTAATGTTTTGCCTGCTGCTCAGTACGGCGGTGTCTTGGTCAGACATGGTCGATTGGAGCCCTGACGACGAGTGCCTGCTCTCACGTTTCCCGGCGTCAGCTCACTGACACATGGCCAGTACCTCACAAGTCCGGATACCAGGTGGTTAAAATAGCATGCAAAACTGAGAAATACAGTGAAGCCCTGTCAACCTCCGCCTTGCACAGGTAACACTGTCACACATGAGTATTCGGCTTCTCCGTGTTCATCACATTGAGCACTCAACATCCAACTCTGATCACGCCCCTGCTCTATCCAGCCAGGTCTGGTAATTACACTGAACCCAGCAACACTAATGCACCCTGATGGGCACTTTACCTGTCACAGTGAACTGCGTCTCTAATCGTGAGCTCTGTACACTGTCGATATGTAATCGAAAGCTCAATGTAAGCTCTATGCCAGTCACCAAGCAACCTTCCGCTCGGCCCCTGCGGGAGGACAGTCACTGTCTGATACATGAGGTCAAAAAAATGTTCCAATATGTGTGAAATCTTATGGGACTTAACTGATAAGGTGATCAGTCCCTAAGCTTACACACTACTTAACCTAAATGATCCCAAGGATAAACACACACACCCATGCCCGAGGGAGGACAGTCCATGACTGCAGCGCCTCAGACCGCTCAGCTAATCCCGCGCGGCACACATGGACTCAGTCAGGCCATCTAGCAGCTGTGAGTGGCGGTTATACTGGTCTTGAGGGTACAAACACCTGCTAGAGGGTGGCCGCATTTTGGACGGGCGTTTTCATTGCCAAACTTCCTTTGATGAGAAACGTGGCTCTCAAATTCCAAGACTTCCTTGGTTCGCCCCAGCTGTTCATTCCATGTGGATACACAGGCAAAGTGGAGCAGAGGAAGCTAATGGACTTGTTTGGTGTGCAACTTACTCTCCGCTGTGGTGCGCTTGTATTTTATCGTTAGCTGACTCATCTGCGAAGGAGTGTTCATAGGTAGTTACGTTCGTCAATTTGACTTACGCTTCTGTGCGCTTTTGGCATTTATATGGATAATTTTTGAATATTGTGGGTTGTTCCTAGCAAGTATTTAGCTTGCAAACAAGCTCAGTTTTCAAATCTCAACTGAGCCCAATGGGGTTTTCTGCTTTTGATTGTACACTGAAGAGCCCAAGAAACTGGTACACCTGCCTAATATCATGTAGGGTCCCTGCGAGCACGCGAAAGTGCCGCGACACGACGCGACATGGACTCGAATAATGTTTGATGAACTTTTACTGGAAGGAACTGACGTCATTAATCCTGCAGGGCTGTCCATAAATCCATAAGAGTACGAGGGGGTTATGACGGTACTGGGCACTACACATTGAAGTTTGAATATTTTGACTCGAGCCCCCACGTGCTATGACACGAAAAAATATATATTTCTTACACTCAGCTTAATTGGGTGTCCCAGGGATGTGCCCAGTCTCAGTGTTTAGCTACGTTTTTCGTCATAGGGTGCCTGCCCACACCTGTCGTAAACTCAATTTTTAAGCTGAAATAAAATGTAACAAAACAACGCATGCTGGTACTGCGGTGTAATTTAAAATATTAAGTCACTCACGTTGATTTACAATTTGAACAAGTAGTTTATTTTTCTTCCATATATTCACAAAACACTCAAAATGAAGTCGGGGGGTTCGGGGGACTTTTACGCGTAAGGGTGGCCTTTAACAACTGATGCTGCAACACTTCACAAGAAAATTCATATTTCGCGATCACGGCACTCGACAGTTTGTTCACAATTCGCGAAATACACTCTTGTCTTCTGTCCTAAACCACTATATTGCGCTCCACTTGACCGCTTTAGAACGTCGCTACATACATACTTGTCTCCAAACGCGGTCACCAACCCACAACTATCTCCAAGCGCGGCACGTCCGGCTCTTAGCGTTACTCAGAACCAACTCCTCGTCATCAAAGATGGCCACCTTATGCACTCTCGACATGATTGCCTAACTCAAAACAATGTCTCACAAAAATAATTACGAATATTCTAAAACTAAACACAGAAACACATATGATAAATTGAAAAATATGGAAAATTTCCAGGTAATAACAATTTAAGGTCAAATTTTCTGTATCTGCCACCGTTTTTCACAATTAATGTTCTTGTGGAGCGATATTGCTTTTCCCACATTTTTGATACTTAACATATTTAAACAAATAAATATACATACTTAATTACTCATCTACCTCTTTAAACATTATAATGCTGCCGCTAGTTTCATCTCTTTAAGTTTATTTATTACCAAAAACACAGTTTCCTCTGTCGAATCCCATATTCCGACCTCTCATTCAAAAATGGTGCACACTATACTAAATCGGCTATGATTTTTCGATGCAGCTTTACTAGTCGCATCCTTAAACTCTTTGTTCATATTAATCGGCCAAAGCATTGCCGAAATATTAGCTTTTGAACTTTCATAAATTTATGATTTCTAAGACAACAATAACTTTTAAACTATTACATGTTTTTGTACCACGACTAATTAATTTAGCTTTACATATCTTTCTGTCCATGAGTACCAACTCGCACCTCCGTGTCACTCTTAGTTCTGTTTTTATCATTTCTTCTCTGGCTCATAAATTCCTCCAAGCGTGCCAACACGGCCATATGTGCCCCTGCAAAGCGTCCACTCCGGTTTTTCCAACGCCGCGTACACGCTAGCCAACCGCCACGGCCGCGTAGCAACCGCCAGCCACGTGCTCTGCGGTGGGAAATCGCCGCTCTAATCTCCTGCCACAGCTTCTACGCTCGCAGGGTGGAGATCTCTTCTGAACAGTAGGATGCTAGGGTGCCGCATTGTCCAGCTAGAATTGCCCAGGTCCGTCGAATGCACAGTAGACATGAATGGTTTCAGGTGATCAGACAGGATGCTTTCGTACGTGTCACCTGTCAGAGTCGTATCTAGACATATTAGAGTTCCCATATCACTCCAACAGCACACGCCCCACACCATTACAGAGCCTCCAACAGTTTGAACATTCCCTTGCTGACATACAGGATCCGTCGATCCATGAGGTTGTCTCCGTACCCGTACACATCAATCCGCTCGATACAATTTGAAACGAAACTCGTCCGACCAGGCAACACGTTTCCAGTCATCAACAGTCCAGTGTCGGTTGTCGGTGTTGACGGGCCCAGACGAGGATTAAAGCTTTGTGTCGTGCGGTTGTCGAGTGGGCTTTCAGTTTCGAAAGCCCATATCGATGATGTTCCGTTCAATGTTTTGCACGCTGACTCTTGTTGATGGCCCAGCATTGAAATCGGTAGCAATTTGCGGAGGGGCTGCACTTCTGTCACAACAAACGATTCTCTTCAGTCGTCGTTGGTTCCTTTCTTGCAGGATTTTTTCCCTTCCGCGGAGATGTCGGAGATTTGATGTTGCCGGAGTCCTGATATTCACGGCACAATAGTGAAGTAATCGTACGGGAAAATCCCCACTGCATCGCTAACTCAGAGATGTCGTGTCCCATCGCTCGTGAGCCGACTGTAACACCAAGTTCAAACTCACTTAAATATTGATAACTTGCCATTGTAGCAGCAGTAACGAATCTAACAACTGCAGCAGACGGTTGTTGCCGACGGCAGTGTGGTATTCTACCTGTTTATATAAATCTCTGTATTTCAATAAGCGTGCCTATACCAGTTTCTTTGGTGCTTCAATGTAATTGTACACTCTTTAATCAAATTGTCTTGGATGCAAGTTATATTTTGCTGAGAGTATAACTTGGTTGTGTATTAAATATTTCTCATCGTTGGGGTTCGAGACTCATTTGTAATTTAGAGTATTGTCCTCTAGACTTAGAACTACTGAAACCTAACTAACCTAATTACGTCAAACACATCCATGCTCGAAGCGGGATTCGAACCTGCGACCGTGGCAGCAGCGAGGCTCCGGGCTGAAGCGCCTAGAACCGCTCGGTCACAGAGGCCGGCAAATTCAGCTGTGTCCTCTTGTTTTCCAGTTATTAATAATTTTTTAATATTTGTTATCTTGATTATTTTCTGTCTTTTCCTCTTGACCGCAAGTTTAATTGTAAACTGAATAGTCTGCCGCCCGGAGTGGCCGAGCGGTTCTAGGCGCTTCAGTCTGGAACCGCGCGACCGCTACGGTAGCAGGTTCGGATCCTGCCTCGGGCATAGATGTGTGTGATGTCCTTAGGTTAGTTAGGTTTACGTAGTTTTAAGTTCTACTGAGCGGTCTAAGGCGCTGCAGTCATGGACTGTGCGGTTGGTCCCGGCGGAGTTTCGAGTCCTCCCTCGGGCATGGATGTGTGTGTTTGTCCTTAGGATAATTTAGGTTAAGTAGTATGTAAGCTTAGGGACTGTGACCTTAGCAGTTAAGTTCCATAAAATTTCACACACATTTGAACATTTTTTGATCTAAGTTCTAGGGGACTGATGACCTCAGATGTTAAGTCCCATAGTGCCCAGAGCCATTTAAACTGAATAGTCTCATCCCACCTACCGTTGTCATTTTGGTGTCATCAGTTTAATATTTCCTTGTACGTTCTTATCATTCCCAGTTTCTCATGTACTTGATTACTGGTAGTACCTGCAAATCCCTTACAACTCTTCTGAAAGCACACCGAGGTACAGTAAGCTCAAGCAAATTATTTACGCAGTATTGTCGTAAACCTCCCCGCTAGTTGGGTAGTGTCAGGCTCAGTGTGACGTTCCGAGCAGCATTACATCGGAGACAGAGCGACCTGAATTGCAAGTAGTGAGGAAGGCAACACAATGTCTGATACATGAAACGCTGCACTCATTGAGGCATTAGCAGTGAAGCATGAATCTATTTTAGACGGCACTGTTGGAGATACAAAACGTCAGTGGTATGGACAAGAATACTCAAGTTCCAAAATTTCTTAAAGAAAGATTGCTTTAGTTGCACAAGCAATATACGAAGCTTTCTAGTCTATACTTTCAATGACATTTTTGTAACATTATGTTTCACAAAATTTTCATTTGTGCACATTTACTAATGTTAATGAAATAAAAATAAATAAATAAACACATATATAAAAATGGTTTACACATAGAGCCTATCGCATTGGGAGAACATTTGGGAATAGTTGGGGGCAATGACCGAAGAGAGATGCTTTATTTTGTTGTGGTAGAGTAAAACATTTTTCTGGTAGAGGAAAACCCCCACCCCCCACCCTTCACCCCCCATGGACCATGGACCTTGCCGTTGGTGGGGAGACCTGCGTGTCCGCACCGTAGGTGCATCCACAACGGAGGGGTATCTGTTGAGAGGCCAGACAAACGTGTGGTTCCTGAAGAGGGGCAGCAGCCTTTTCAGTAGGTGCAGTCGCAACAGTCTGGATGATTGACTGATCTGGACTTGTAACATTAACCAAAACGGCCTTGCTGTGCTGGTACTGCGAACGGCTGAAAGAAAGGGGAAACCACAGCCGTAATTTTTCCCGAGGGCATGTAGCTCTACGGTATGACCAAATGATGATGGAGTCCTCTTGGGTAAAATAATCCAGAGGTAAAATATTTCCCCATTCGGATCTCCGGGCGGGGACTACTCAGGAGGACGTCATTATCAGGAGAAACAAAACTGACGTTCGACAGAGCGAAGAGTGGAATCTCAGACCCCTTAATCGGGCAGGTAGATTAAAAAATTTAAGAACGGAAATGGATAGGTTAAAATTAGGTACACTGGGAATTAGTGAAGTAAGGTGGCAAAAGGAACAATACTTCTGGTCAGGTGAATACAGGGTTATAAATCCTAAATAAAATAGGGGTAATGCAGGAGTAGCTTAAATACTGAATAAAAAAGTAGGAGAGCGGGTAAGCTAACACGAACAGCATAGTGAAGGCATTATTGTAGCCAAGATAAACACGAAGACCACGCCTACCACAGTAGAACAAGCTTACACGCCAACTAGCTCCACAGATGACGAAGAGATTCAAGAAATGTACGATGAGATAAAAGAAAGTATTCAGATAGTGAAGGGAGCCGGAACTTTAATAGTCAGGGGGGACTGGAATTCGGTAGTAGGAAAAGGGAGAGAAGGAAAAGAAGTAGGTGAATATGGAATGGGAGTAAGGAATGAAAGAGGAAACCGCCAGATAGAATTTTGCACAGAGAATAACTTTATCATAGCTAACAGTTGGTTTAAGAATCATGAAAGAAGGCTGTATACGTTGAAGAGGCCTGGAGACACTGGAAAGGTTCAGATGAATTATATAATGGTTAGACAGAGATTTACGAACCAGGTTTTAAATTGTAAGACATTTCCAGTGGCAGATGTGGACTCTGACCACAATCTATTGATTATGAACTGTGGGTTAAAACTGAAGAAACTGAAAAACGTTGGGAATTTAAGGAGATGGGACCTGGATAAGCTGAAAGAACCAGAGGTTGTAGAGAGTTTCAGAGAGAGCATTACGGAACGATTGAAAAAACTGGGGAAAGAAATACAGTAGAAGAAGAATGGGCAGCTTTCAGAGATGGAATATTGAAGCCCAGAGAATCAAGTAGGTAAAATGACGAGGGCTCGTATAAATCCTTGGGTAACAGAAAATATATTGAATTTAATTGACGAAAGGAGAAAATATAAAAATGCAGGAACTGAAGCAGGCAAAAATGAATACAAACGTGTCAAAAAAGAGATAGATAGCAAGTGCTAATGGCTAAGCAGGGTGGCTAGAGGACAAATGCAAGGATGTAGAGGCATATATCACTAGCGGTAAGATAGATAGATACTGACTACAGTAAAATTAAAGAGACCTTTGAGAAAAGGGAACCACTTGTACGAATATCAAGAGCTCAGAAGGAAAACCAGTTCTACACAAACAAGGCAGAAAGGTGGAAGGAATATATAGAGGATCTATACAAGGGCGATGAACTTGAGGGCAATATTATGGAAATGGAAGAGGAAGTAGATGAAGATGAAAGGGCACTGGAAGACCTAAGTAGAAAGTAGATCCCGGGAGTAGACAACATTCCATTAGAACTACTGATAGCCCTGACTCTACCATCTGGTGAGCAAGATGTGTGAGACAGGCGAAATAACCTCAGACTTCAAGAAGAATATAATAATTCCAATCCCAAAGAAAGCAAGCGTTGACAGGTGTGAAAATTACCGAACCATCAGTTTAATAAGTCACCGCTGAAAAATAGTAACATGAATTCTTTGCAGACGAATGGAAAAACTGATAGAAACCGACCTCGGGGAAGATCAGTTCGGATTCCGTAGAAATGTTGGAACATGTGAGGCAGTACTGACCGTGCGAATTATTTTAGGAAATAGGTTAAGGGAAGGTAAACCTAAATTTCTAGCATTTGTAGACTTACAGAAAGTTTTTGTCAATGTTGACTGGATTAGACTCTTTCAAATTCTGAAGGTGGCAGGGGTCAAATACAGGGAGCGAAAGGCTATTTACAATTTTTACAGAAATCAGATGGCAGTTATAAGAGTCGAGGGGCATGAATGGGAAGCGGTGGTTGGGAAGGGAGAGAGGCACGATTGTAGCCTATCCCCGATATTATGCAATCTGTATATTGAGCAAGCAGTAAAGAAAACAAAAAAAAAAATTGGAGTGGGAATTAAAGTCCATGGAGAAGAAATAAAAACTTCAAGGTTTTCCGATGACATTGTCATTCTGTCAGAGACAACAAAAGATCTGGGAGAGCAGCTGAACGGAACGGACAGTGTCTTGAAAGGAGGATATAAGATGAACATCAACGAAAGAAAAACGAGAGCATGGAGAGCTGCATCAAACCAGTCTGTGGACTGAAGACCACAACAACAACAGATCCTCTATATACTCCTTCCACTTCCCAGCTTTTCCCTCTTTGCTTAGAACAGCTTTTCCATCTGAGCTCTTAATATTCATATTGCTGCTTCTCTTTCCCCCAAATGCCTCTTTAACTTTCCTGTAGGCAGTATCTATCTTTCCCCTGGAGAAATATGCTTCTAAATCTTTGTATTTGTCCTCCATCTATTCCTCATTAGCCATTTTGCGCTTCCTGTCAGTCTGAACTTTCAAAAGGGTTACTGTAATGCATGTCTGAGCTTTTAAAAGTGTTACGTGAGTGCACATGACATGACAACAGAAAATTTATGCCAGGCTCGAAGTCTTAATGCTTTTATTTTCCGCTGTCCACAGAGAAAGAGAGTAATGTGAAAAACGTAAATAAAAGAGACTGATTTTAAGACTGATTATTTTAAATTTGGACTAATTTACCCACAATGGTGTTTTAAACTACAGACAATGTACAGTCGTGCTCAAAAATATCCGACCGACCTGAATTGCATTTCGCCTGATTCGCATGCAACCCACATAAAGCAGCTGTCTAGCAGGTCCTCTAATCGCTCCTTGGTATAGTCGTTTGACTATTGAAAATGGTTCCAACAAGTCACCACTAGAAAACACTGCTCTGTATCGCAATAACTCAAGATGTAAAGTAATACCACGATACTACAAATATCAGGGAACACCTTATCACAGATAAGACTGTCCTTAAGGCTTGTGAGCTCACATTTATTACAATAAATGACATACCTGAAACGTTACCACGCTCATTATTACGTCAGATAGGTAATGCACGTAGTAAGTTCGTCATATTCATGATTTCCGCTTCAAAGTAATATACCGAACTTATTATTTAACACAAAATGACATTAAAAATTTAAGTTATTCACGAGCAGCTAGTTGAGAATATGTATGAAATTCAAATGACACGAGGAACTGTCTCGTTCTGCATATGGATGCAAACCCAGGTCATGCAGACAAAGCAAGGATTTCGTGACTGACGGAAACTAACAGTCATTCCTGATTAGGCATACAGAGAGTGATACACCTCGATTTTAGACAGTGTAAGTTAGCAAATATCAACTTTAAATTACATAAGGCAACCATTTTCAACGGACGCGAATTCCTACCCAGCATCTATTGTCCCTGTTAAAGAACTACGAGAGATGTTAAATATTGCTTCTTCACAACTAACTTACTTGAAATGTCTTGAGGTAAAGCTTTGTGTTGGACAGGGATTCGAACCCAGAACCAAATCGTATTGATATACAAGCACAATCAACTGTGACATATCGGATTTTCACGGCAGTAGCTAGATGTTTTAACTGAAATGACTAGACGAAACATTATGTTTTTCCTTCCCAGGACTCCAACACGGCACCTATCGCTGCTATATTCTAGAGAAATCGAACGTTAAATATGGGTTTGTTGCACCAGCAGTGACATGTGAGCATGTCTGAACCGAATTTTTCTCCACCAGCAGCTCGGAATGACATCTTGGACTTCCAGTGATCTCGCAAATAGTTCTGTGTCTCACTGGGAGTCAAAAAGGTCACATATTTAAAGTGTTGACAATGACTGAAAATACATTAAAAATCAAAATTATTATCCATCAGCAGATAGGTGTTCTCATGCTGGAGCTTGATAATACATAATGAAATCTTTAGTGCTGGGCCAGGATTCGAACCCATTCACACGCAATATGTGGATATGTTGAGGAACCTGCAGTTTTGAACAAATAAATTGTAGCCGAGTTGTATTGTGACGAAGAGATCAATTTCCGCGTAAAGGTCGGTCTGAGTTGCAATCCCAGTTCAGAACCAATTTTATCGACATACAGAAGCTCAGATAAAAGATGAAATAAGTGTCCTGTGAGCCTACATAGCGTTTGTTTCGTCACTAGAAATAAATAACTAGTATAAAAAGGGTTACTGCTGTTAGAGTTTCTGCGTGTCGACACTCCAGACTTTATTGTGGTTCAACCTAACGTCTACTTGGTAGAGAAGGGATATCATTTTCAATGTGAATTTCAGACCACAATGCCATTATATCTTCTTCACTTGGTGTAGCCGAGAATGGAATCTGTCTCTCCCTATCTAAAATCATTGACAGAAGTTTAAACTTGAGCTACTCTATTGCCCTATCTGTTTGTTGAAAACGTCCTGCAGTACAAAAGAAAAGGTATAACTGTTTGTCTCTCATAAGTATAGATCCGGCCATATGCAATATCTCACAGCGCTGTGGAGTTGTTTTTGTGTTCTGGAGCTGTAGTAGCTATGTGTCAGCTAGTAGCGTAATGGTAAGTGTCGTGACCCGTAGATAAGATGTCGCCAGTTCGAGTACATTCATTGCTACATATTTTAAAAAGCAATTCTGTCTGCTGAAGTCATCAACGTAATGGTACTTGTAACATAACTACCTTCACTTCTCAACCCAAAATAGTCGCATGTGGAAAAAGGGCTAACTTCAGCGACATTTTGTTCTTTTCAGATTTAATAGACAACCAGGCAGCAGATGCATATCGAAACTTTTGTATTATGTGTAGGGAGAGCGCATCATGCCAAAATACGTCGGAAAAGTATTTTCCACATTAGCTATCGTCTGGTAGTGGCTTTTTATTCTTCTTCAAACCTTGTTTGACAACTTTAACTCAGAACAAGTTTTCTACATGCATGTTATCGACAAACTGCATGTGCATTGTCAGACTGTTACTGGTTATATCGGAGAATTCGCATATATCATTGATGATTATTTTCTCTCTAATGTTTACTATTGTTTTAACAACAATAAAAGAAACCTTACGAAAATTGTGAGCTGTATTATAAGAAATGAAATAAAACTACCCACGATAACCTTACGACGAATGTCTGTTTCAATAAAACTGAGTATCTGTACACAAGCTTGCCTCTATCATCACGAATTAGTAAAATACTACTCACTTAGATTTGGATTGGGTCTGTGTTTAATTGGTATGCTGTATCATACTCAAGAGGTATGCAAATGTGGCATTTCATAAATAAAGTTATGTATTCCTAGAAACCCAATAATTGCTTGTCAGCAGCGGAATGAGGCGTTACCTGTTCTGCAGCATTTTAAGTTTTTCACCATTGCACTATGAGCCGAAAGTATTTTCTTGTGATTTCCTTATCGATGTTTGACCTGGCTGCTTGTAGCACTTTCACCGAAGGGATAAAAACGCTACAGTCATTGAGACTGGAACTGCAAACCATAATAGACGCTTTTTCACCGGTCAGCACGTTACCACACACCTGGCGAAGATGTATGTGTCACACCTTCCTCTTAAAAGACCAATAGTGGCTAGAACTCGTAAACCGCTATTTAAAGGACGAGATTAGTTGCGATTTCCATGTGCAACGACTTTCCTGGGCTGAAAACCGTAAATTTACAATCTTTTGTTACACCTCAAGAGATAATAACTCGGATTATTCAATGGAAATGACAGGCAAAATCAAGTGAACTTTGAGGCTTAATTCCGTGCACACCAGGAAGTAACTCATCGATCACAGAGTAGCCAAACATACGTTACCTTGTTGCCAAATCTCAGTTACAGTACCAGCAGGAAGAAGACGAACCGATGTGATCCTACAGTGGGCTGGGAAGTGACCATAGCTGGCGTCTCCAAGACGCGGCTGTTACGACCTGGAATACGTAATGCGTCTGATTCGCATTTCTGTAACTAGGTTTAGGAACTGGAGCGTAGTTACTAGTAATACTCAGAACTGACTGCAAACTAAGCATCATAAATCAGTAACTCTCATAGTTGTTTTTATATTTCTTTCGTAAGTGTACTCAAAACTAAGAAACTCATTCGCACACGTTTCCGTGCCTCGCCGATAGTCGAGCACAACAAACAAATAAAAGTAAAAAATGAATGTGTGTGTGTGTGACAGAGAGAGAGAGAGAGAGAGAGAGAGAGAGAGAGAGATAAAAAGCAAAAAGAGAGAGAGAGAGAGAGAGAGAGCGAGAGTAAAAAATTGTTGTAAGGAAATTGAACCATGGTATGTAAAGAAATCTTTCATTAAAATTAAACGTTCCACATCATTATGTAATATCGTATTTATGATCTATGAAATGATCTAATGTAATCTAATCTACTCTAATGATATCATATTGATGACTAGCCATGAAGAGTCATGAATTCATGAATTACCTAAATTTTTGCCAATACCAGTAACCAAATCTAAATCTGAAAATAAAAGACGACAACTTTTGTAATAAACCGGGACTTCTATCAAGACCCTTTTGTCCCTGTTAACTAACCACGAAAGATGTCTGATATACCTCCATTCTGAAGTAACAAAGTGTGCATGCATTTAAAGATAAAGTGCGTGATGTGATGTTCTGTGGGGATCTGCAGACATTAGTACTGAAATAATCTTTTGTCACAAAGTAACAAGGTAAGTGTTTTATTCGTATATATTTTGTAGGAAACTGTAATTGTGATGGACGATTATACACCTGAATGTTTGACACAAGTGGTGGGAGAAAACGCTGCCTACTAACCAAACACTGCACCTCCTCTCCATACCATCCTATGACACGAGCACGGGATTCTCTTCGCATACCGCTACAGAGTTGTTCGTAGCACAGCTGAGAATTGGCAACATCGTCGCAAACGTTAGGCAACACTGTGACAGTGCAATCACTTCCACGTATGGTACTGAATTGACTCGCTAAAACGTCTGCGAATGAGTTTCTTAGTTTTGAGTACACTTACGAAAGAAATATAAAAACAACTATGAGAGTTACTGATTTATGATGCTTAGTTTGCAGTCAGTTCTGAGTATTATTAGTAACTACGCTCCAGTCCCTAAACCTAGTTACAGAAATGCGAATCAGACGCATTACGTATTCCAGGTCGTAACAGCCGCGTCTTGGAGACACCAGCTATGGTCACTTCCCAGCCCGCTGTAGGATCACATCGATTCGTCTTCTTCCTGCTGGTACTGTAACTGAGATTTGGCAACAAGGCAACGTATGTTTGGCAACTCTGTGATCGATGAGTTACTTCCTGGTGTGCACGGAATTAAGCCTCAAAGTTCACTAGATTTTACCTGTCATTTCCATTGAATAATCCGAGTTATTATCGCTTGAGGTAAAACAAGAGATTGTAAATTTACGGTTTTCAGCCCAGGAAAGTCGTTGCACATGGAAATCGCAACTAATCTCGTCCTTTAAATAGCGGTTTACGAGTTCTAGCCACTATTGGTCTTTTAAGAGGAAGGTGTGACACATACATCTTCGCCAGGTGTGTGGTAACGTGCTGACCGGTGAAAAAGCGTCTATTATGGTTTGCAGTTCCAGTCTCAATGACTGTAGCGTTTTTATCCCTTCAGTGAAAGTGCTACAAGCAGCCAGGTCAAACATCAATAAGGAAATCGCAAGAAAATGCTTTCGGCTCATAGTGCAATGGTGAAAAACTTAAAATGCTGCAGAACAGGTAACGCCTCATTCCGCTGCTGACAAGCAATTATTGGGTTTCTAGGAATACATAACTTTATTTATGAAATGCCACATTTGCATACCTCTTGAGTATGATATAGCATACCAATTAAACACAGACCCAATCCAAATCTAAGTGAGTAGTATTTTACTAATTCGTGACGATAGAGGCAAGCTTGTGTACAGATACTCAGTTTTATTGAAACAGACATTCGTCGTAAGGTTATCGTGGGTAGTTTTATTTCATTTCTTATAATACAGCTCACAATTTTCGTAAGGTTTCTTTTAGTGTTGTTAAAACAATAGTAAACATGAGAGAGAAAATAATCATCAATGATATATGCGAATTCTCCGATATAACCAGTAACAGTCTGACAATGCACATGCAGTTTGTCGATAACATGCATGTAGAAAACTTGTTCTGAGTTAAAGTATTTTGGCATGATGCGCTCTCCCCACACATAATACAAAAGTTTCG
The DNA here is from genome assembly GCF_023864275.1 of Schistocerca cancellata. Lineage (NCBI taxonomy): Eukaryota > Metazoa > Arthropoda > Insecta > Orthoptera > Acrididae > Schistocerca > Schistocerca cancellata. The sequence goes on from NC_064628.1 coordinate 488,477,051, forward strand.
ATATGCATCTGCTGCCTGGTTGTCTATTAAATCTGAAAAGAACAAAATGTCGCTGAAGTTAGCCCTTTTTCCACATGCGACTATTTTGGGTTGAGAAGTGAAGGTAGTTATGTTACAAGTACCATTACGTTGATGACTTCAGCAGACAGAATTGCTTTTTAAAATATGTAGCAATGAATGTACTCGAACTGGCGACATCTTATCTACGGGTCACGACACTTACCATTACGCTACTAGCTGACACATAGCTACTACAGCTCCAGAACTCAAAAACAATTCCTCCAGAACTTCTGCATTCCACAGCGCTGTGAGATATTGCATATGGCCGGATCTATACTTATGAGAGACAAACAGTTATACCTTTTCTTTTGTACTGCAGGACGTTTTCAACAAACAGATAGGGCAATAGAGTAGCTCAAGTTTAAAGGAACACTTTCTATTTAAATTTCTGCATCCTACACTGTTGGCAGTTCTGTGTAGGTGGCAGTTACGTGATTTTATTTCGGTGCTTATAAAATAGAGCGAATGTATGCACTGGGTAGCCGAGGCAGCTAGTTCATGCTGATTCGGTCAACCAAGAAAATGAATTTACTGAACATGCTGCAAATTGCTACAGGGAGCCTGTGTGTCAGAATTCTCAACCAGTGTCACGCAACGGCGTTACGATAGAAAAATGAGCGACAGGGAAGAGGGTTTGGTAGTCTGTTGCACTGGTGATAGGTTCATATATCTAAGGTCTGGGTTCGATTCCAACTTCTGTCAATGATTTTAGATAGGGTGAGACAGATTCCATTCTCAGCTACACCAAGTGAAGAAGATATAATGGCATTGTGGTCTGAAACTCACATTGAAAATGATATCCCTTCTCTACCAAGTAGGCGTTAGGCTGAACCACAATAAAGTCTGGAGTGTCGACACGCAGAAACTCTATCAGCAGTAACCCTTTTTATACTAGTTATTTATTTCTAGTGACAAAACAAACGCTATGTAGGCTCACAGGACACTTACTTCATCTTTTATCTGAGCTTCTGTATGTCGATAAAATTAGTTCTGAACTGGGATTGCAACTCAGACCGACCTTTACGCGGAAATTGATCCCTTCGTCACAATACAACTCGGCTACAATTTATTTGTTCAAAACAGCAGGTTCCTCAACATCTCCACATAATGCGTGTGAATGGGTTCGAATCCTCGCCCAGCACTAAAGATTTCATTATGTATTATCAAGCTCTAGCATGAGAACACCTATCTGCTGATGGATAATAATTTTGATTTTTAATGTATTTTCATTCGTTGTCACCACTTTAGATATGTGACGTTTTTGACTCCCAGTGAGACACAGAACTATTTGCGAGATCATTGGAAGTCCAAGATGTCATTCAGAGCTTCTGGTGGAGAAAAATTCGGTAGCTGACGTCTCTTTGTGTGGGGCTCTATTCCCAGTCAGCACTGAACTCTTTGTCGTATTATTCCTAGTTCAAACATGCTCACATGTCACTGCTGGTGCAACAAACCCATATTTAACGTTCGTTTTCTCTAGAATATAGCAGCGATAGGTGCCGGGTTGGAGTCCTGGGAAGGAAAAAGTTAATGTTTCGTCTAGTCATTTCAGTTAAAACATCTAGCTACTGCCGAGAAAATCCGATATGTCACAGTTGATTGTGCTTGTATATCAATCCGATTTGGTTCTGGGTTCGAATCCCTGTCCAACACAAAGCTTTACCTCAAGACATTTCAAGTAAGTTAGTTGTGAAGAAGCAATATTTAACATCTCTCGTAGTTCGTTAACAGGGACAATAGATGCTGGGTAGGAATTCGCGTCCGTTAAAAATGGTTGCCTTATGTAATTTAAAGTTGATATTTGCTAACTTACACTGTCTAAAATCGAGGTGTATCACTCTCTGTATGCCTAATCAGGAATGACTGTTAGTTTCCGTCAGTCAAGAAATCCTTGCTTTGTCTGCATGACCTAGGTTTGCATCCATATGCAGAACGAGACAGTTCCTCGTGTCATTTGAATTTCATACGTATTCTCAACTAGCTGCTCGTGAATAACTTAAATTTTTAATGTCATTTTGTGTTAAATAATAAGTTCGGTATATTACTTTGAAGCGGAAATCATGAATATGACGAACTTACTACGTGCATTACCTATCTGACGTAATAATGAGCGTGGTAACGTTTCAGGTATGTCATTTATTGTAATAAATGTGAGATTACAAGCCTTAAGGACAGTCTAATCTGTGATAAGGTGTTCCCTGATATTTGTAGTATCGTGGTATTACTTTACATCTTGAGTTGTTGCGAGACAGTGCAGTGTTTTCTAGTGGTAACTTGTTGGAACCATTTTCAATAGTCAAACGACTGTACCAAGGAGCGATTAGAGGACCTGCTAGACAGCTGCGATATGCGGGTTGCATGGGAATCAGGCGAAATGCAATTCAGGTCGTTCGGATACTTTTGAGCACGACTGTACATATTCCACTAACTACCTAATGGTGTGTGTGGAACCACAATGGTTGAATCCATTCTTGTTCCATTTACGAATGGTGCTTGGGGATAACGACTGTCAGTATTTCGCTTTATGTTCTCTACTTACACCGATTTTCTCGTCGTAGACATTACACGAGTTTGTGTTCGAGAAAGTAATACTGCGTTTAATTGGTATAGGTGCAGGTATTTCTATTGTTTACTGACATCATTGTACTGAACTATATTACATCAGCATTTGTGACTTTTGCAAACAGTTGTTGTTGTTGCGGTCTTCAGTCCTGAGACTAGTTTGATGCAGCTCTCCATGCTACATATCCTGTGCAAGCCTCTTCATCTCCCAGTACCTACTGCAGCCTACATCCTTATGAATCTGCTTAGTGTATTCATCTCTTGGTCTCCCTCTATGATTTTTACCCTCCACGCTGCCCTACAGTACTAAAATGGTGATCCCTTGATACCTCAGAACATGTCCTACCAACCGATCCCTTCTTCCAGTCAAGTTGTGCCACAAACTCCTCTTCTCCCCAATTATATTCAATACCTCCTCATTAGTTATGTGATGTACCCATCTAATCTTCAGCATTCTTCTGTAGCACCACATTTCGAAAGCTTCTATTCTTTTCTTGTGTAAACTATTTATCGTCCATGTTTCACTTCCATACATGGCTACACTCCATACAAATACTTTCAGAACGACTTCCTCACACTTAAATCTATACCCGATGTTAACAAATTTCTCTTCTTCAGAAACGCTTTCCTTGCCATTGCCAGTCTACATTTTATATCCTCTTATTTGCAGACTAATAATTATAATTATTAAGTCATATGTTTTATGTTGGGTAGTATCCCCAAGTACATGTGGCATGAGCAAGCCATTAACTCTTATTTTCCCCTGTGGAGCAGGTTTGATGGTGAAGTGTGGAGGCGTGGAGTTAGAATCGTTAGTCTATAGTGACAACTGTAGTCCACTTAGTGGAGCAGTTACAACCACGCATAAAACATCAGACGTAAACTTTGAGGCACGTTTACTGGGAAAAGGTTTGACACAGAGAAAAAGCAAGCAACACACTGATGTTTGTACATATTGAGCTACAAAATTTAGAAATATCTGCATTTGTATCCATTGCATCTGTATATCGCACAGCTCATTTTGCAATGTAGCCTCCCTGTATTGCAGCAGTTAACCTCTCCATGACACAAAACGGCTCTTTTAGCTTGCGTGTGAAAATGGGGATTACTGAGCATCTCTGTAATGCTCTCACGTTTACTAAACGATTCAATGACGAAACACGCCGCTCTGCTTTGGGTCATCTTTATCTAGTCTATTAAACCAATCTCATAAGAGAAGCAGACTGATGAGCAATGTTTAAGAACCGTTCATACGAGTGCTTTGTAAACCACTTTCTTTGTGGATGAATAACATTTTCCTCAAATTTCTTCCGATGAATCTCAGCTTATCATGTCCTTCTCTGACAACAAGCTTTACGATATATTCCACTTTATTTCGTTCTGGAGATTTACTCCTAGGTGCATCAGAGTTGTCACTGTTTCCAGCAGAATCGAATAGTAATCGCCATCTTACATATTTATACGCAATACATTACATTTATTTACGGCCATGGTTAACTGCCAGTTTATGCACCAATTTTTCCGCCTCCAGAAATTCGTGTGCCACATTCGCGCCACGAGAGGGCGGACGGAGCGGCTCATGTGGCACGAACGTCGCGTGGCCGAGCTGTGCCCAGGCGCGGGAAGGCGGTAGGCAGTGACCGAACTAGCAAGATCTCCCGGAATCCAGCAACGTCTCCCTGGTCGGTGCCTGCTCTTTTTGTTCATTTATTTGCATCATGCTCCATTAAAATAATTGTGTGTGTGCATATCTGTGTGTGGTATATGTTTGTGTTTGTGCCTGTGTATGTGTGTGTGTGTGTATGTGGAGTGCAGTATAATGTGTGTGTTGGATGATGATGAGAGAAGGGAGAGCGTGAAATTCAGAGCCAGCAGACAGTCAGTATATCACAAATAGCACCAAGTGGCAGCCAAGCTTAACGTCTCCATCAGATGCACCGATCACCATCAACAGTGTCACATGCCCGCACTTCTGCCGTGGAGAGGTTTGGTATTTAAACCAGTACACTGGCTCAGAGTCTGCTGATCAGGAACGTTATGAGTCCACCTCTCCTCCTCTTTCTGGCCAAATACTGACAGTGAAAATTTATACCAGGTCAGTGCCTGTGGGCGTCGTCAGCAGACATTGGGCGCCTTGAACGGCTGTGGTGGTGGCCGAGGTTGGCGGCTTGGTCTGTGCATGGGTAAGTGCAGCGAAGTTAGGGCTGTGCAGCATATGAGCCAGAAAGGACGGTACCGTAGACTCCTGATGGAGCGACACGTAGCAGTGAGTATGGGCAGAGTCGAGGGACGTTCCGGACGAGATGATGGTCAGCATGGACCGTGTGAAGACAGCCTGGTGGAGAGGCTCCTGTCTTTATGTGGCCAGACACACAGTTGTTGCAGAGGAGACGAAGGAATGGCTACTGCTGGTCATAAATTGCACCACTTGAGAGGCATAGAAACTGCTGGTGGTAGTCCAGAAGGTGTGAGATTAGCGATTTACACAATGTTTTGTGCAAAAGTGCTTTGTGTGTAGCCACTTGTAAAGCAGATTCCTGAACGGAAGTTTGTGAGTGCTAGGTAATGGCAATGATAGCTACGGGTCCCCACCAGAGGAAGTCTGGCTGCCGAGTTGCGAGTTTTTTAATTTGACGTCACATCAGTCGACTTGCTCTTCAATGGTGACGATGAGGACAATACAGCACCCAGTCCCCGAGAGGAGAAAATCTCCGACCCGGCCGGGAATTGAACAAAGGCCTGCTGCATAGATGTCAGGCACGCTGATCACACGGCTATGGTGGCGCACAGTGAGACAGACCAGGCATAGTTGTGTCAGTATCCACTATGGGCGCCAAAACGCAAATGAAACATAGCGTGATTGTTTTTTGCTACAAGTGTGAATCAATTTCTTGTTCAGTAGTTTTAAGAGACGCTTCTGTATTGAATTCTTGTGAATCAACCTCTGTTTCACTCCCATAGATTAATATTTTCTTTTGTGATGCCCTTGTGTGAGTGAATTGTCATACATGTAATTGACTGTTACGTACTCGATCCAGTCACATTCATGTAACCACCACCTGTGATCGATATCAACGTGCAATAACCACACTGAGACGGCAAATGCCAAGTAGCAGTGGAGGGTACATAAACTGTGTCAGGGGGAAACGGAAAATAGTGCAGTCGCCGAAACAAGACGATTTCTCGGGCCATTGGTGGAAGTATATCCGAAAGGGTAAATTTGTAAATTGTTCCCCTGCAGCCATGGTTAAAGTATGCCATGCATGGCAAAACGTCATACATCAGGGGCTATAGATGGCAGTGGTGAACGACAGCTTCGATGAGTAGGGGCGAATAGAAGCGCTACTGTTGAGCAACTGACAGCCCAGATGACCCATAAGGCTACCAACAGTGTCTGTTCGACCACCGTTCGGGCTGTTTTGCTGCATAAAGTCCTACGCAGCAGGCAGGCACGTGGTTCACGCACTTAAGATGACTTCTGTTCATCGGTGACAAGGCTGGAATTTCCACATCACTACCGCAACAGGATATCCACTAAGTGGCGGGAGGTGGCTTTTTCAGATGAGCCACGTTCTATGCTCCGTCGTACAAATGGCGATTGGCGTGTACGGTGTGAAACGTCTGAAGGCAAACACCTTGCAACAATCGCCGGAAGGGTCCAGGCTGGAGGCTGTTCCCTGAGCGATCCCGTCGTTCTGGGAACGCATGGGATCAATGCAAGTATGCATCAGTCCTTGTAGACCGTGTTCACCACTAAATGTAATTTGTTTTGCCTCTGGACGATGGCATCTACCAGCAGGACAACGCTACCTGTCACACAGCTTACAAGTACGTGCGTGGTTGGAAGAACGCGAGCACGGGTTAACCGTACACTGCTGGCCAATAGACCACCCGGATTTAAAACCAACCGAGAATATATGGGATAACCACGATCGGGCTGTTCGTGTCAAGGATCTTCAGAGGAGAAATGTAGTGCAATTGGCAACAGCATTGGGGTTGGCATGGCTCCATATTTCTCTCAGTACCTTCCAAAAGCCCACTGAGTCTCTTCTTGCGTGTCTCGCAGCAGTCCATTCTGCAATAAGTGGTTATTCAAACGTTTGACAGATGCCCCATAATGGACTGCTCAAGCTATATCTGCAAGAATGTCCTGAATCCAATCGATGATCTGGATCGGTGCTTGGCAAGCTCGTATTTCTTTCACTAAACAGGAGTACGGGATGGTGTCTAATGCCTTCCTGAATTCAAGTAACACTGCATCTATCTGAGCCCCGTTGTCTGCGGCGCTATGGGTCTCACGGAGTAACAGAGCTAGCTGAGTTTCGCAAGATCTCTCTTTGGGAAGTCATGTTGATTTTTGTGTAGGAGATTTTCTTTTTGGTAAAACGTCATAATTCTTGACCATAAAACCTGTTCCATAACTCCTCATCAGAATAAAAACGATGTAGGCCTTTAACTATATGCAGCCGGCCGGAGTGGCCGAGCGGTTAAAGGCGCTACAGTCTGGAACCGCACGACCGCTACGGTCGCAGGTTCGAATGCTGCCTCGGGCATGGATGTGTGTGATGTCCTTAGGTTAGTTAGGTTTAAGTAGTTCTAAGTTCTAGGGGCTTATGACCACAGCAGTTGAGTCCCACAGTGCTCAGAGCCATTTGAACCTTTAACTATATGCATCAGTCCTACGACACTTCTTGAAAGCGGCAATGATCTGCGCTTTTTTTCACTCACTAAGCATCCTTCATTGTTCCAGAGATCTACCGTGTTAACATCTTCCTCGGTGAAACAATTTCGGAAAGACGGAATTCAGTATTTCGGCCTTCTCTCTGTTACCTTCCATTTCGGTGCCAGGATGGTCCTGACCGAATGAATAGAGGAATACTAACGTACCACGTTCTAATCATTTCATCGTTACGTAAGTGCTGTACTTAACATCCACTATAATTGTCTGTGTCTCCTATGTTTACTCTCAGTGCTCTTTTCAGCGACAATTTAACTATCCCACAATCCTGTTAAAGATGCCTCACTAACACGTCCATTTACCTGTCAAAGATGTTGCATGTACTTATTTCCTTACTTAATCATGTTTCTCTCAATAACATGTCCGTTTATCTGTCAAAGATTTTGCATGTACTTCTTTTCTCACCTATTCGTGTTATAACATCGTCATTTCCTATGTTAATTATTCGCTGTATTTTTAATATTCTTCAGCATTCCACATTTTAAATGCTTCCAGTAGCTGCTCTAGTTTTCCGAAGCTCCTAGTTTCACTTATATAGCGGGTCGTTATAATTCAACTTTCCCAATGAACACATTATATCACGGAAACTAATTACCGTACGAGGACCACACTTAGCAGAATTAATGTCAAGGACATGGGGAAGAGGAATAATGCAGAATCAGTTCAATTGAAACACTTTTGATGTGCTGCTACGCTACATCATACCATTACATACCGATGCCATTACTGCTACAAAAGGGGGTTAAAATGGCGCCCAGAAGAGTCTGAAAGCACAGAATTGTATTCTGCACAGCAGAACGAAGCATGTCAGTAGGTATGCTGGCAACCTCTCTTAATATGCTGCACTTCAGATCAGCACATGTGTGAATGTTCCCCTGGTAAACCCTGCCCTTCAGGTAGCCCCACAACAAGAAATAACAGGGAGTGATATCAGGTGATCGTGCCGGCCAAGCATTTGGAAACGATCGGCTGATAGCTCGATCATTTCCAAATGTGTTTCGGAGAAGCAGCTGAACTTCGCGAGTGATGTGCGGTGGGGCCCCATCTTGCCTGAAAACTGTTGAGTTCTATGCGTCTCTCTCCTGTAGGGCGGGTATGACATGCTGGCGGAGCATATCGCAGTAACTCTGTACAGTCACATGGTACGTCCTTGGTCCTTAAGCGCCAATCAGTTCAAAAAATGAATGGGCCAATGATGAACGTAGCCGTGAAGCAACACTACACGGTGACAAGTTCACGGTACAGAGGAACTTCATGCACAGTGACAGGAGCTAAATATCCCCACACTCGGCAATTCTGTGTGTTCATCTTAACCGTCAGAGAAAAATGAGCTTCGTCTGTCCATAGATGGTCTAGGGCCAGCGCTCTTCAAACTTCTTGCGAGAAAGTGGAGAGCGAAGTCAACACGTCGTTGTACGTCCTGTGGTGCAAGCTGGATCTTGTACGGATACAATATGAGAATGGTTGGAGGCACCTTCCGTTTAGTGGAGCACGGGATGTTCAACTGTCGTGACATAGCACGCATTCTGCCTGACGATCGGGAACAGCGCCCAGTGTTGTCTTCCATAGGAACAGCGATTACATCAACCACTTGTGGTGCGACCAGTCGTCGGCCTCTTCCCGGAGCGACGCCCAGTTCTCTAGTTGATTCGAACTTCTTCAACATGCTCCGCACAGCAAGTGGAGAAAGAGGACTCTTCCGTAATCCTTTCAGCCGCGATATTCTCGAAGTGCAGCTGCAACATTACTGTGGTTTTCATAATAGAACTTCACCAATAATGCGCTGCTCCTTTTGTCCAACCTCATGTTGACACGTCAACACGTGCACTGCAACTGATCAGATGTGTGAGGCTATGAATCACGATAACTGATCACGGAACTAGGTGGCCATAGATGGAACTGGACGGTGGCGCTGTGACGCATGGAAATCGTGCCTCCTATACTCGGTAAATTAATGCTAGCAACTCTGGTACTCGTACGGTAATTAGTTTCTTGCTATAGCGTGTTGAATGTGGAGAGTTTAATTATAACTACCCGTTATAGTGTTGTATTCGAGACATACACTTTCAGGAACTTACTTCCGCATTTCAATTTTGTATCACAAAAATTATCAAAGAACTTAATTCTGTTTCAGTGTCAGTAAAATATTTGACTGCACCTTCATCCATCATAAAGCTGCAGTACAAGTTAATTATAATGTAAAGTAAACGCGAATCCCGCGAATGGTAACAACTGCTAACGGCAGAGCAAGGCAAAACCCAAGATAGTGTCCTAGAGATACACGTAAGAAGTGGCTTGATCAACAAGGCAAAACACTGTTCCACAACGAATTTTCACTCTGCACCAGAGTGTATGCTGATTTTAAATTTCATGGACTATTAAAGCTGTGTCGAGTCTGGCCTCGAATCCGGGATCTTTGTTTTTCGCAGCAAGTATTCTAGCAGCCGAGCTATCGTGGCACAACTCATTTTACTTCCACGAGGGTCCAAATCCGGCACACAGTTTTAATCTGCTAAGAAGTTTCGACACTGTTCCCTTTTAACGTGTTATTCCTACCGGAGCCAACTGTTAAAAAGATCTACAAGCGTGCTGATACACTGTAGTAACACGAAGACTTGGGAAATACAGACAGAACGTGTACAGATAAAATGTTAGTAATAATAATAATTAACTAGATAAATTAAATGAAGATGAACATCTAGCAATAAGTACCCCATGAGTGTAACATAATCAGAAAGAGGACTTGAAGACAGAAGTAAACATGGTTCTCCTCCTTCCGACTGAGCGAGTTGGCGCACTAGTAGTCCAGTGAGTTGTTTCGTGAGGACAATGGTTAATATCCTTATCCGATAACTTAAAGTTAGATATTCACTAGTTTTCTAAATCGCTGAATGTAAAAGCAGAAATACGAGTAGCACATCTGAAAATAACACGTCCGATTTCATGACCCATGCTCCCTCCGTTTGAGCCTGTGGACCATCAACAATGATTTATTCGCCGACGGGACGTTTAACCGTAAATTTTCTTTCTTTTTCTCCCACAGTAATTCCTGTAAACATTAAATCTGATTTTTACCTGAAAAGACGACCGGCTGACGACACAGCTTACAAGACGAAGTGCAATAAATTGAAGCTCTGTCAAACGCTACGCTACCTTCCTCAAAAGGCTACAACGTCTGCCAACCAAACGCGGCACCAGTTCCGCGAAAAGGGCGATATACGCAGGTTTCACACCTCCCCCTCCTGTCAGGAGCCTATTTCCAGAAGAAGTCACATTACGGCTGTCTATCACGCGGGAAGCAGCAATTGCTTTACACGCGTAGACCGGTTGGATAGATGTTGACAGTCTCTAGTGAAGTAAATTACGACCACAAAGAAACTGGAGAATCGCTGTATAGTGGCGACGTCTCTCTCACTGGACAAGACTGGTGGAGACTTATCACCAGTTGTGGCACAGCGTCAAACTTATTTCAAGCACCGAACAACAGCCAATCTGTAATGGCAGTGAACTAAATGTCCGATTACTAACGTCTCTAGGGTTTGACTAAATTATATGTTGGCGTGTATTTACAGTCCACTTTAAAAATTTAGCCGCTTATTGGCTTTGTAGTGAAGGTAAATGTAAGAATATGTTTCAAAATGAAAACTGTGCGCTCTGAGATCATGATCTCACATTAATCGATTACTATTAACAACGCCAAACGGAGTGTCTCGGCCAATAATGCAGTCCGCTCATTTCGTACATATTATCCAGATTGTCAGTGACTGACAAAAAAGTGAAGAACCCACAACACATGATTGAACGACAATGTAATTTCGTACACGTTCACACCAGCGGCGGTCGAATAAATGATTAGATCTGCAATTCTCTGTGACAGATACAAAGGCCGCCAGAAGGTATTAGTGTTTCCAGAATGAAATTTTCACTCTGCAGAGGGCTGTGCGCTGGTGTGAAACTTCCTGGCAGATCAAAACTATGTGCCGAATCGGGAGACACGAACCCGAGACATCTGCCTTTCCCGGGTCATTGCTTTACCAAATAAGCTAGCCGATCACGACTCACGATTGCTTCTTCCAACTTTATTTCCGTCAGTACCTCATCTCTTACCACCTTACCTCCCAAATCTCGATAAATTCTCCTGTAAAATATGCTGGACTAGCACTCCTGGAAGAAGACATGACTTAGCCACAGGCTGTGGGATTTTTTACAGAAGGAAATTTTTACTCCGTAACACTGATATGAAACTTCCTAGGAGATTGAAACTGTGTGCTCGGCTGGGATACATTTTAATTTGAAAGGAGTTGCATTAGTGTTGCTGATATTTAATGTTGTTACCGGGCCTGGTGGTGTGTATAAGAGCCGTGAACACAGTCACAAGTTGAACGATCGCTGCGAAGGACAAGGAGATATCGTGCACACGTGCGAGGCAGCGTTATCAGCAACTGCTAAGGTTTTAAAATTGCCTTTCTACGGGTCCCCATTTAGGTGGTTCCAGGTTGTGGAGTCTTCTGATGTGATAAATGCCCGATGTGGTGTTCTTGGGAAGGTGAGAGCAAAAATACTCGAAATCAAAGATCCGGGCCTGCCGCGTCAGACCACAGGGGAGGATCGCCGTACTGCGCACCTAGTACGTCAACCACTTCACATCTGTGCTTGCCATCCGAGAGCAAGTAACGGATTACATGCTACATTCTGTGTGATCCTGGACCATTGGTCGGGGACTAACAACAGACGGCTTAAGAAATTACCGTCCCATGCCTAGGCTGTCCATAACACCAGCACACAAACGGCTGGGTTTGGAGCGATGCCATGCCCGGAAAACATGAAGTTCTGATCAGTGGCGTCCCACTGTATTCAGTAATGAGCTGCGGTTCCGCGTTAATCCGGATGATCGTCGTCGGCGACCCTGGAAGAGGTGCTATTCCTCGAGTGTTTTGGAGAGGCATAGCTGTGAAACTTCCTGGCAGAATAAAACTGTGTGCCGGACCGAGAGTCATACTCTGCACCTTTGCCTTTCAATCGCAAGTACTCTACATTCTGAGCTACCCAAGCACGACCCATGACCTATCCTCACAGCTTCAATTCCGCCAGCACCTCGTCTACTGCCTTCCAAATTTGAGTCTTGCTTGGGTAGCTCAGACGGTAGAGCACTTACCCGCGAAAGGCATAGGTCACGAGTTCGAGTTTCGGTCCGGCACACAGTTTTAAGCTTCGAGAAAGTTTCATATCATCGCACACTCCGCTGCACAGTGAAAATATCATTCAGTCGTAGCGGTGTGACTTAAGGTGCAAGGGGCCAAATGGTATGACTTACGGTTACTGCTGATACTGCTGAGCTAATCTGACGGCAAAACGCTACGACACCGACATCCTATGCCCTCATGTGTTGCCTCTCAAAGTTGCCAGTTTTCAACAGAGCAGTGCTCGTCCACAACATGGTACGTACACTGTGTGATCGAAAGTATCCGGACACCTGGCTGAAAATGACTTAAAAGTTCGTCACGCCTTCCATCGGCAATGCTGGAATTCAGCACGGTGTTGGCCCACCCTCAGCCTGGGTGACAGCTTCCACTCTTGCAGGCATACTTTCAATAATTTGCTGGAAGGTTTCTTGGGGAATGATAACCCATTCTTCACGGAGTGCTGCACTGATAAGCGGTATCGATGTCCGTCGGTGAGGCCTGGCGTTCCAAAACATCCCAAAGGTGTTCTATGGGAGTCAGGTCAAGACTTTGTGCAGGGATGTTATTCTCGTGTAACCACGCCGTCACAGGCTGTGCATTATGAACAGGTGCTCGATCGTGTTGAAAGATGCAATCGCCGCCATCCCCGAATTGCTCTTCAAAAGTGGGAAACAACAAGGTGCGTAAAGCATCAGTGTAGGCCTGTTCCGTGATAGTGCCACGTAAAACAACAAGGGGAGCAAGCCCCCTCTGTGAAAAACACGACCACACCGTAACACCACCCCTGCGAATTTTACTGTTGCCACACGCTGGCAGATGATGTACACCGGATATCCCCACACTGTGCCATGCGATCGCCATTTTGTGTACTGTGATTCGTCACTCCACACTACGTTTCTCCGCTGTTCAATCATCCAATTTTTACGCTTCTTACACCAAGCGAGGCGTCGTTTGGCATTTATCGGCGCCATGTGTGGATTACGAGCAGCCGCTCGACCATGAAATCCAAATTTTCTCAAAAAAAAGTTACAATTTGTATGAGTTCTTAAGGGACCAAACTGCTGACGTCATCGATCCCTAGACTTACACACAACTTAAACTAACTTAAACTAACCTGTGCTAAGAACAACACACATACCCATGCCCGAGGGAGGACTCGATCCTCCGACGGGAGGGGCCGCGCAGTCAGTGACATGGCGCCTCTAACCGCGCGGCCACTCTGCGCGGCCAAATTTTCTCACCTCCCGCCTAACTGTCATACTACTTGCAGTGGATCTTGATGCAGTTTGGACTTCTAGTGTGGTGGTCTGCGTAGATGTCTGCCTATTACACGTTACGAACCTCGTCAACTGTCGGCGGCCTGTGTCTGTCAATAGACGAGGTCGGCCTATACGCTTTTGTGCTGCACGTGACACTTCACGTTTCAAATTCACTATCACATCGGAAGCAGTGGACGTAGGGATGTTTAACAGTGTGGAAATCTCGCGTACAGACGTATGACACAAGTGACACCAGTCATCTGACCAAGTTCGAGATCCGTGAGTTTCGCGGAGCGCCCCATTCTGCTCTCTCACGATGTCTAATGACTACTGAGGTCGCTGATATAGAGTATCTGGCAGCAGGTGGCATCACAATTCACCTAATATGAAAAACGTTTGTTTTTGGAGGTGTCCGGATACTTGTGATCACATAGTGTACATTTTCATCAACCCGTTGTTCCTCCATTGGTTGTGAAACGTCCCCTTAGAACAATTTATACACGACTGTGCTTAACCTGACACACAATATTATTTAGCGCAACGCAATCTGACTTTCAATAATCCCTACAAAAGAATGGCCCTGACTAACATTAACCTATACCTTTCACAAATCACTTACCTCACAAAAATATTCGTTACTGGAACTACTGCAATACAGCGATCGCCACTACTGCCAGCTAAATAAAAGATTCAAACTACTGAAGGCACTAACTACTGATAGGGATAGTTACCAAATGAAAGATTTTAACAGAGAACAAACAATGTATTTACCTTAATATCATCAAAAGTCATAATATATGTAATTTCAAAACTCCGCCATTTCCTTCCGCACATCCACCACTGCTGGCGGCTCACCTCTAACTGCGCAACGCTACGCGCTGTTCACATCCAGCTGCCGCTGCCCAACACTACAATGGCAGACAACAATGCAAACTAGCCACAGACTGCACACAGCACAGCCAGTGATTTTCATATAGAGCGCTACGTAACGTTGCCAATAAGAAAACATAAACAGCCTACTTACATAAAGAAAACATAAACAGCCTACTTACATAGCCCCCATGCTCCCCATAAAAAAATTTACAAATTGTTTTGGCCAGTGGCCAATACAGATTTGAAATTTTTTTTCATAATTACAGTAAGAAAGATAGCAAATGCACACACTTATTAATACAATGTTGGTCATAAGCTAAAATTTTCTCACAGTCCATAAAGATAGTCCTGATCATTCATCATAATAGTAATTACAGTTTTTGTTTTTCACAAAGTGTCATTAGTAAAAGAAATTGCACACGGAAGTAGTGGATTTCCATGCAGTCTTGAAGAAGTAGTGTTGTCCTTCCAACGGAAAGACAGTGCTGACTCTTGACATGCTGACAGGTAATGGGCCGCAACAGAGCAAACCCACAGCAGAGTGATTCGACGTTTTGAAGAATATTGGTAGGTAGGTCATCACAGAGCAGACCCACTGTAGTCCTGGTAGAGATTACAGTATTGGTGGGCCATCAGAGGTGCAGACCCACTGCAGTCCTTGTAGAAATTGTGGACAGGCCCACTGTAGTCCTGGTAGAGATTGTGGTATTGGTTGGTAATCAGAGATGCAGACCCACTGTAGTCCTTGTAGAAATAATGGTATTGGTGAGTCAGCAAAGGTGTAGACCCACTGTACTCCTTGTAGAAATAATGGTATTGGTGGGCCATCAAAGATGCAGACCCACTGTAGTCCTTGTAGAGACGGCCAGCAGCCATCTGTTGCAACTGTGCAGGTGCACAATCACCATTGAAGAGTCTTGCGGATAATAGAGCAAGTCCATAACCACCACTTGTGCGCTCACAAAGTTTTTGGAATTGTCCTTAGAACCAGCAATGCTGTTATCCAGTCCCTTGCTGAATTATTAACACACGTGCAAACACTAACAGTCACAACTTCTCACATTTTGTGCATTACTGTGACCAACAGAAATGTGTGCAGTGAAATGAATGCTTACAAGTTACTTAATTTGATTAACTGGTGTCAATCACAATATTATAACATGAGAATACAATTACAAAGGTACAAAATACATCATTAAAGAACACAACAATACAGATAACATTTGTGGTACAGGCTTTACAAAAGAATCAAACTAACATATACATCAGTGTTACAGGAATTATGACATAAGTAAATACATAAAAGATCAGAATAATTATTGAAACATCTCCAAAAGCTCCTTTTTCGAAGAATGTGGATCATAAAATAATTATTTAATAGATCTGTTGACAGAAAGTGTTCACATTAGCAAATGCATCTAAGTTTATTTTATAAAACTAATGCTGTAACACAGCTGGAAAACAGGTATCAAATGAAATAAGCAATTACGCAAACCAAAGCATAAAAACATCATTCAATAGCTATGTGGCATTTCGTAAGTCAGTAGCTCTCAACTCTCGTAGAAAGACACTTGTCATAAACAGGTGTATAGACATAAAAATATTTCTCGTCATTTCATTAGGCATTTCAGTAAATATCATAAATTAAGTGCTCCACAGTGTAATCATATGTTTTCAAGTTCGACCATGTCGTTTTTGCGATGCTTTCTACAAAGGAATGTCAATAGCGAGGATAATGGCCTCCTTTTTTTTTCACCTAATGGCTTTCTTTTGTCAGACGACTACCTCTCAGCTGGGCGCCCAAAACGCATTACGTGCAGGTGGTCACTCAGCTTTCTTACGGAAATATTTACGACAGCAGTTTCCGCTACAGTGACAGTCTCATATAAAAATATTTCACAGGTTAAGAATTTGCGTTACAAATCTTAATAGTCATAATATATATATCAGTTCATGACAAATTACAAAACTCTGCCATCTCTCTCCCCACATCCACCACTGCTGGCGGCTCACCTCCAACTGCGCAACGCTACGCATTGTTCACATCCAGCTGCCGCTGCCCAACACTACAATGGCAGACAACAATGCAAACTAGCCACAGACTGCACACAGCACAGCCAGTGATTTTCATATAGAGCGCTACGTAATGTTGCCAATAAGAAAACATAAACAGCCTACTTACATAAAGAAAACATAAACAGCCTACTTACAGTTGTTCTATTACTTATTCCGTTTGGCAATGCAGAAAGCAAGAACGATTCCTTCGCTAAATGCCCTTATCTCTGTAATGGTGTCTTTACGATCCTTATATAAGACGTACCCCCTGGAAGGAGTGAAATAGTGCTGCAATCTGCCACAAACAAAGGCCCTCTAAAGTTCGTTAATAGCTTTTCAAGAAAAGAAGTTTTTTTCCCTCCAAGGTCTCCCATTTCAGTTCACGGAGCATTTCCGCAACACGCGCATTGATTACAGCGACTAGTAAAACAAGCCAGCGTGAAGCCTCTCATTTGTTTCGATGTCTTCTTTTAATCTTTGCTGTTGCGGATTCCAAACATTAGAGCAATATTCAAGAATTATTGGCACAAGCGTTCTGTGTCGCGTGTTTTTGGTAAATACGGTCCACAGGGTGTCAATTATTGAACTACTTGAAATAAAATCGTCATAACTTTTGAACGATTTATGTTAGGGCGTTCAAACTGCACGGTTGGCGGCAGAGAATGATGGAAATTAGTATGGGCTGTATGGTTTGGTTTAGTGATTAATCCCACTTACATTTGGATGGGTTCGTCAGTAAGCGCAATGGGCGCATCTGGGGGACTGAGCAACCGCACTTCGCTACCGAGAAGTCTCTTCACCCTCAACGGGTGACTGTGTGGTTTGCAATGTGCAGTGTGCAGTCACGGAATAATCCGTCCGAAATTCCTTCATAGTACGGTGACTACCCAATGCTACGTGAAGGTTTTGAAAGATGATTTTATCCTCATTACCCAGTGATCCTGATTTCGACAAGAAGTGGTATGTGCAAAATGGATCTCGATCCCAAAGAAGCAGGAGAATGTTTGATGTCCTGGAGGAGCACTTTGGAGACCGCATTCTGGCTCTGGGGTACCGAGAGGCCACTGGCATGGGCGTCGTTTCGCCGCCATATTCTCCGGATCTGAACACATTTTTGTCGGGCTGTATTAAAGACACGGTATACAGAAATAACCCCAAAACTTTGCTGGGCTGAGAACAGCCATTCAGAAGGTCATCGACAGCATCGATTTCCGACACTTCAGCAGGTCATACAGAATTTTGCTATTCGTCTGCGTCACATCATCACCAGTGATGCTGGATCTAACATGTCATAAACTAAATACGAATATCTGTAGTGAAGTTTACATGTTGAATGAAGTGTGTGTACGCCGTAGCTTGTAACTAATGTAAGTTTTTTTCATATAGTTCAATAATTGTCACCCTACATTTTCCCATATCTCTCCGAACAAACTGACATTTGTCTTTTGATTGTGTCGGCGGTGGTTTTTCTTGAATAAAGACACACTAATACATAGTATCACGCGGAAATTCCAGTCTGCAGGGCCTCTCTAATGCAATGTCGTAGGTGTCAGTACTCATAATGTGGCCTAGAAAAAGATGTGCTCATATCGTGACTCTTCACAGAACGGCTTTCGACTGTCACGCTGTCGGCAGGTACAATGTGGGACATCGTCCCTCTAATGTGACCCTCTTCAAGTCGAATACAAAAAATGCGGCTGTAGGGTGCAATTTTTTATTAATTTTATAAGGAGGACACTGTGAAGAGGAGAATTTTGGCGATTATGAAATCTAGTTTACCCTACTCCGCTACTAAATAAGCGAGAAGTAGGTGTTTATAAATTAACTCCAGGCCGTTCGTTGCATGATGATCTGTTAGTTATCTTAGACATTGTTTTGAATAAACTGTTACAGATTCAGTTCTAATTATCCAGCGTTTAATCTCTTTTATGTATGGAATCAAGGCAGATGGAAATTACTTAAAAGAAGTCGGATTCTTGCGTGGGCTAATATTTTATTTTGACATAAACGTCTATCATATTATTTAGCAACTAGAAAAATTTGTCCTCCTTGAGCATTATCAAAATACATGATAAAAATTGTTATACTTCAAATGCATAATCTTTAATTCCATACTTTGACATCTGGGCACTTGATCCAATATTTCGCAGTGTACTGCGTCAAGAGTCTTTCTTATGTATGGCTCCAAAGCTGCATAATTTCTTTTTATTGTTATGTAACTTTATAATGCCAAAAGGACTTCAGCAAAAATGTGCATTAGCTAATGGTTTATCTCGAAAGAAAGTGAGGAAAATTACTATTGAAAAATATTCATCACTATTTTTCAAGAGCTAAATCCTTGATCTGTATGATTTTTGATGCTATCGTATCCACTGGAATGTGATATAGACTCTCTGGAATAATAGCTTAAATGTCACCTCATAGAATCGGGCGTGCTATCGGAGGTCCACGTTTTCCTAACACAATATTTCGACGTCGTAACTTGGCGTCTTCTTCAGGTGTTTCCTGAGACTCAGTCTACCAAATTGAGAACGTTTGGAGCATCATGCACAAGGATGTTCAACCATCTCTGGGCTCTGACGATCCGTTGCGCCAGTTGGACAGAATTAGGCTCGATTTCTTTCAAGAGGACATTCAACAACTCTATCAATCAATGCCAAATCGAATAAGTGCTTGGATAAGGGCCAGATTTGGTTCAAATGGCTCTGAGCACTATGGGACTTAACATCTCAGGTCATCAGTCCCCTAGAACTTAGAACTGCTTAATCCTAACTAACCTAAGGACATCAGACACATCCATGCCCGGGGCAGAATTCGAACCTGCGACCGCAACGGTCGCGCGGTTCCAGACTGAAGCGCCTAGAACCGCTCGGCCACCAGCGTCAGGCTAAGGGCCAGAGGCTGGATCAATTTCTGAAGCTCTATCTTCTGAATAAATCATCCAAATTTTCTGAAATCGTAATCATTTGTTTGTATGTACATGTTCAGCACACATACGATTTCCGTTCCATTTGGATGTCTCAGGAAGCACATTATGAAGAAGCCGAGTTACGACGTCGAAATATAATGGTGGGAGGACGTGGATTACCGGCAGTACGAGATGACAACGAATTACAGTTCCGCTACCTGCGTAGCATTTCGTCTGCCTTCAACAACAATAATAAAAGAAACGTTATGTCGATGCAGTTTGTAGGAAGGACAGCTTTTACTCCATGCCTACTCTACACAACAGTACTTAAAAGGACTAAACTACTGTACTGAATGTACCCGTACATTTGAAAACAGTATTGGAATTACTGTTCTGCTAACTTACATTCAGCATAGATGAGTAGCATTTCTACCTTCCCTTCTTTGATGTACATTCTACTCACGCAACTCTTCAACTGACGGTGGTTGACGGAACGACGGGTGTTCATTCTACTTATGTCTGCATTTATCCTCTGTCAACGTCAGCACATGGATGTGTTCCATTATCCCGAGTACCTGCACTAAGCGCTGGAGGCATCAACGTCAATGTTGTGTTATGTAATCAATAATGTGAATGGTACACTGTGATGCATTTTGAATGGGTCTTTAGCAGAAGAAAAGAAATAACCGAATAAAAAATACAAGGTGCCATTAAAAAAAGTCATACTGCTGTTCATATCTGTGTAAAAAACAAAGCAACAATGAAGGCAATCCTGCTGATCGATGTCTCCCTGAAGGCTGAAGAACATGTGCTTGAAATATTTTGTAATTTGCATCTGACAGTTATTTAGGGTGGTGAGGATAAATGCGACACCCTGTTTAATATATATATTATAATATATTCTATTATAGGTCTGCATTATAGTACATTGTTAATACACGTATAACATTATTCTTGTAACTGTTTTATTCTCAATTGGGAGCTTTTCTTCAGCAGAACATTTTGCCGAGATGAGTCGTGATACATGCGTTTCTTTAGTGATGTAACAGAAGGCTTGAGAATTACTGAGTTCACTACACTGCACATTTAGAATACATCTATAACACTTAGCTCCGACTCACATTACTCTCTAGCCTATTTCGTACGCACTGCACGCACACAATTAATCAGACGGACAGGAGATATTATTAGATTTCGAGCCCCGTAGCAAAAACTAGCTTCACTAGCGAATCAGAAGCACGGTATTTCAGTACCTCATTAAGTGGACGTCAGTCTCCTTTGAGAAGATGATTTCGATATACTGCGCACTGAAAAGATTGCGCCGGGCTTCGCCTCTTCGCCCCTGGTTGTTACACACGTCCGGACTCGGACGGAGGCGAACAAAGACGTATTGCGTTAACGGTTCTTGGCTCTTACAAGGCCGGGAGACAGATTAATGAAAGATTAGCGGCCGTAAGAGGGAGGCGAGGCAGATGGGATGAGACTGCAGGGGCCGCAGCCGTGACTCCTGCGGGCAGCCGACAGGAAATAGAGCTGACGCGCCATGATGGAGGAGCAGGCGACGGCGACAGGTAGCAAAACACGGCGTGCACCACATCCACACCGCGCCATCCATCACCGCCGGCCGCCCATTACCGCGCCAAGGACGCCTGTGACGTCAGCCCAGTGGCCTCCGACTCGCGGCAGCTCTGCGCCCGCGAACTGGATCAGACGGCGCGAGCGTTGTTTTCATTTTCACACCATTTGCGTCGTTTCTTAAAACGTGCGCTGGCAAACTCAATACCTTCACTCTACGACAAAAGAAACGACGCGCCCCAAAGGAATTAACCGGAAATTGTTAGATGTAATATTCATGTACAGACAAACAAATGATCACGATTAACGAAAAATAGGATGACATTTTTAAGAGAAAGAGCTTCACAAATTTAACAAATCAACTATGCGTTGGTCCACCTCTGGCTCTAGTGCAAGCAGTTATTCAGTTTGTCTATGATTGATAAAGTTTACCATTTTTGTTTGCTTCCTACATGCACTTAGCGTGAGGAATGTTCAGAGCTTCAGGTATACTGAGGTGCTGACTATCTGGAATGGTACAGCAGCCAACTGTGTACGTTTGTTATTATCACTCAAGCACACTCATTTGCTTTGTGACTTATCGGAAAATAATTTTTCGCTTCCTCTGGTTCAAATGGCTCTAAGCACTATGGAACTTAACATCTGAGGTCATCAGTCCTCTAGACTTAGAACTACTTAAACCTAATTAACCTAAGGACGTCACACACATCCATGCCCGAGGCGGGATTCGAACCTGCAACCGTAGCAGCCGCGTGGTTCCTGACTGAAGCGCCGCTTTCACTGTATGCAGTGTAGATCCTGGACACGGTGCCTCTTGACACACCAAACACTTCGCTTCTCTTGGTTCCCGAAGCACCCACCATATGAGTACTAATAATTCGGCAACGTTAGATTTCACTTAGACCTGACGTAATGCACTCAGAACTACACGGAACGCTGTTCTGTCCGTGAGTGCCACTTGCAACGTATTGAGCACATTGCACGAGTGCCGTTTTTGGTGAACTACGACAGCGCTACCTGCAGGCTTGACTAGCATCTTCTTTTATGTTAAAGCATGCATTTCACGAAGCGTTTACATGTTTTCGTCCCACCCCTGTAAATATGAACTTGTGCGAACAACTGGAACAAACTCAGGATGATGCAACGCTGAAAATAAATCCACTCCAAGCTTCTGTGATGGCGACAAACATGGAGATCATCGCAGTGGAACATCACTGCGACACAAAATTCTTGAGTTACGCCTTCCTTCCACGTTCTCGCGTGTTCTCTAGAAAAAAAGTTTACCAATTTATATCCTGACGAGTTGAAAATAACAAAACCGTTTTTTCTCAAAAACGAAGAGATTAATTTGTTTAATAAGAATAGCGTACTTCCATATGATTATGTAACCGACGAATCTGTTTTGTTGGATTAAATGTTGTCGTCAACCGGAGTGTTCATACGTTTGTTGACTGATGAAACAACTGTCAAAAAACAATAACACCAAATAGCATAAAAGGTGCAGCCGCAGGTGCAGTCACAGTCGAAGTCAGTACCAGGGAGCAGAAACCATCAGTATAAAGGAACAAGCATTATCTCGTACTTCTATCCTATTGTGAATGATGGCGTAAGTCACAAAAAATAATAATTAGTATTTTCTGTGTGTCAGAATATACCGAGGAACAAGTGCTGCTCTGCACTTTGTAGCGCTTGTGTTGATTGATTGGGTGAATACCTGTAGCTATGACCAGGGGCTGTGGCATCTTTCCTCTTAAGAGTTTGGATTAGTTGTACCAACTATAATTGTACCCTAGCAGATCACTCATCCGTGGATCATCTGTACCAGGCGCCGGACTTCGTTCCTTGCAGGTATTTCGACGCCTACTAAAGAACTGATTAAAGGGACAGAAGGTAAGCTACATACCAGTGGAAGTCAGTGTCAGATGGCAATGCATATATTCATAAATGGACACAGAAATGAGAAGTAGCCACGTCACAAATTTTCTGACGTATCAGTCACAATAAAGAAACCTCTAGTTGAGCAATTCACCTGCTTTAGGGCAATTCAAAAGAAAAAGTTCACATAAACAATAATTTCTTCAGTATAAACATCGGTCTCTAACGAGAGCGCAAAATGAATTAGTATGAATCATTATAATGAAGAAGCTAGCCATGGGTGAAGAAAGCGGTCACAGCTACAAGGGTCGGACAATAGGACTTACCACTCTACATGTCGATTTGCAGCGCCGGTATCTCGAGGTACAAATATGGCGACAGCACAATTGTAAACATCACGAGCAACTAGCGGATGGTTGACACAAGGCTGCTCCCAAGGTAATGGAAGACATTTGCCACAATAAGGTGGTAACTGCTCCACGATGAACCTCACAGTTCCAGCACCTGAGAGAGATGCTCTCCGGGCTATTTAAAGACTCGGCCGACGAACTACGGTGCACCTCCGCGATATACGAAAAGGCCATTGTAACCAATCTAGCAGAAGTTGGAGGGGTTGCGGTTTCCACTATTATGACCGACTGCAGCGGCCGAGTTCTTCTTTTCAAGTTGGGTGGCCCGAACTGCACGGATTCCCATAACGCGGGAGAATTTGTATGCCTCAGTCACCGCGAGGCTTCAACGACAGTTCGAAACAACGCCAAGGAAACCAAGTGAGATTTCGCCATCCAAGCGTTTTTTTTATATCAGATAAACGAGGAATGCCAAAATTATCCTGCCCAGTCCAATCGATGTTCCTCTATGTAGACAATACCTCGGTTATGACTGCGACCCTGGGAACATTAGTTGAATAATATTAATTGTTTGGTATCAAATTACTCGGAATTTTGTTAGGAGTTCTAATCTTTGATGAGAATTAAAAGATTAATTTCATTACTCTCTCTTCCTTTGTGGTGGCGGAATGGCCTGGACAGGCGCTGTGGTATCGCTACATGAGTTACGTGCATGACAAAGCCACAGCCTTACAACTTGTCTCCTAGTGTGAATAAGGTTCGTAATTGCGTGAGTCGGTCCGCAGCTCGTGCACGTGCGGTAGCGTTCTCGCTTCCCACGCCCGGGTTCCCGGGTTCGATTCCCGGCGGGGTCAGGGATCTTCTCTGGCTCGTGATGACTGGGTGTTGTGTGATGTCCTTAGGTTAGTTAGGTTTAAGTAGTTCTAAGTTCTAGGGGACTGATGACCTAAGATGTTAAGTCCCATAGTGCTCAGAGCCATATTTCTTTGCGTGAGTCGCAGCGAGTTATAATTAGTGTTTCCTGTTTGTCCGAATGTGGAGAGGTACGAGCACACTCTCGCACTTGCCTCGTAATGTGGTTGGAGTATCTGATTGTCTGCTGTCTGAGCGAGATACAAGCAGAGCACTCATTTCTGTTAGCGAAAGGTATAACTAAGGACTTGCTTGAAGACACTGTTATACAGAGTAGTATGATGTCACCGTTGACGGAGAAAGACATAAAGCCACTGTAAGACATCCCTCCTTACAAAATAGAAGTACTGGGAAATAAAATGTGCTTGAATTGTATCCGTAAGTGTCTACACCCTTATTCAGTTCCTACAAAGCCAGCAAATCTCTTGTCCGTTCAAAATGAAATGCTAAGTATCTTAGGATATTCCATTACGAGCACCTTAAGTAGATTTTGGCCCACATTGTCTTAACGTCCTGACTGTCGCAAACCATATCTTCCTCCAAAGCTGATGATAGTATCCGTGCCGGACGCAAGAATACCGCTGAAAACAGTAGATTCATGGTTGACTATAACGCAAATAACAACGAATCTTATATATTGCTATTTTAATAGTCTCTAAGGCTGGGCAATGATGATATACCTGCGACATTCTGATTTTACATATCTGTCTGCAGACAGTTTTGATCTAATTAACATACCAGATCATATAGATTTTGAGCAGAAAATATCCCTGAACTTCACTGCTATCTGCCATTGTGCCACAGAAAAAATAGCTCCACCACCATGCATCAGTAAGCCAAAGAATCTGATCTCCACATTATACAATAAAGACATTATGTGATTCACTACAGAAATTTAAATCAAGTCTGAACAGTAACCGTATTCAATCCAATAATCACTTGATATTACTATTCCGTCAAATTCTCTGGATAAAACCATGCATCGATATTAATTCTGATCAATATATGAGCGCAAATACGATTTAGATTGTTTTTTTCGAATTAATGGAGAGACGTCTACAGACGTTAAAGTGACCTCTGGCGTGCCACAGGGGAGTGTTGTGGGACCATTGCTTTTCACAATTTATATAAATGACCTAGTAGATAGTGTCGGAAGTTCCATGCAGCTTTTCGCGGATGATGCTGTAGTATACAGAGAAGTTGCAGCATTAGAAAATTGTAGCGAAATGCAGGAAGATCTGCAGCGGATAGGCACTTGGTGCAGCGAGTGGCAACTGACCCTTAACATAGACAAATATAATGTACTGCGAATACATAGAAAGAAGGATCCTTTATTGTATGATTATATGATAGCAGAACAAACACTGGTAGCAGTTACTTCTGTAAAATATGTGGGAGTATGTGTGCAGAACGATTTGAAGTGGAATGATCATATAAAATTAATTGTTGGTAAGGTGGCTACCAGGTTGAGATTCATTGGGAGAGTCCTTAGAAAATGTAGTCCATCAACAAAGGAGGTGGCTTCCAAAACACTGGTTCGACCTATACTTGAGTATTGCTCATCAGTATGGGATCCGTACCAGATCGGGTTGACGGAGGAGATAGAGAAGATCCAAAGAAGAGCGGCGCGTTTCGTCACAGGGTTATTTGGTAACCGTGATAGCGTTACGGAGATGTTTAGCAAACTCAAGTGGCAGACTCTGCAAGAGAGGCGCTCTGCATCGCGGTGTAGCTTGCTCGCCAGGTTTCGAAAGGGTGCGTTTCTGGATGAGGTATCGAATATATTGCTTCCCCCTACTTATACCACCCGAGGAGATCACGAATGTAAAATTAGAGAGATTAGAGCGCGCACGGAGGCTTTCAGACAGTCGTTCTTCCCGCGAACCATACGCGACTGGAACAGGAAAGGGAGGTAATGACAGTGACACGTAAAGTGCCCTCCGCCACACACCGTTGGGTGGCTTGCGGAGTATAAATGTAGATGTAGATGTAGAATGGGTTATTGTGTTTTCATTGAAACGGTGCAGAATGCGCGAAAAGTGAGTGACGTGCATCTATGTCGTATTTACCGAAAATGTGATTGCTATTCAATTGAGCTGACCTAACATTGTTTTTGACAAATTCATAGGGGTAGGAATGGATTGTTGTCCAATTTTTACATTATGGGTAAACGTTGAAGAAATTTGGATAAAAAAATGTTAAAATGTGTTCCACAGACTTAGACAGTCGAATATAACTTACGTTTTTTATGTCATCAGTCTCCTGACTGGTTTGATGCAGTCCATCACGAATTCCTCTCCTGCGCTAACATCTTCATCTCAGAGTAGCACTTGCAACCTGAATCCTCAGTTATTTGCTGTATGTATTCCAATCTCTGTCTTCCTCTACTGTTTTTACGTTCTACAGCTCTCCCTAGCGCCATGAAAGATATTCCATGATGTCCAACCGTCCTGTCCCTTATCTTTGTCCGTGGTTTCCATATCTTCCTTTCCTCGTCGATTCTGCGGAGAACCTCCACATGCCTTAACTTATCAGTCCAACTAATTTTCAGCATTCATCTTAGCACCATATCTCAAATGCTTCGACTGCCTTCTATTCCGATTTTCCCACAGTGGATGTTTCACTACCATACCAGACTTAGAGATACATTTTCAAAAAAATTCTTTCTCTTAATAAGACCTATGTTTGGTTCTAGTAGACTTCGCTCGGAGGAATGCCCCTGAAGTCAGTGCTAATCTGCTTCTTATGTCCTTCTTGCTGCGGCCGTCATGAGTTACTTTGCTGCCTTGGTAGCAGAATTCCTTAACTTCATCCTCTTAGTGATCGCCGGTCCTGATGTTAAAGTTCCACCCCGTTCTCACTTCTGCTAGTTCTCATTACTTTCGTCTTTCTTCGATTTGTTCTCAGTCCATATTCTTACTCATTATACTGTTCATTCCATTCATCAGATTCTGCAAACCTTTTTCACTTCCACTGGGGATAGAAACGTCATCAGGGAATCGTATCATTGACATCCTTTCACCTTGAATTTTAATCCCACTAGTTAAGCTTAGTCTTATTTCCGTCATCGCTTTTTCGATGAATACATTGAACAGTAGGGCCGAGAGACCACATCCCTGTCTTACTCTTTTTATTCTGAGCACTTCGTTCTTCGACTTACACTCCTATTGTCTCTTCTTGTAGATACTGTATACTGTATATTACCCATCTTTCCCTATAGCGTACCTATATTTTCCTCAGAACTTAGAACATATTACTCCACTTTACATTCTACTCTTTTTTCAGGTCGAAAAATCCTATGAGCGTGTCTAGATTTTTATTTAGTCTTGCTTCCATCATCAACCGCAACGGCAGAAGTGCCCCTCTGATGCTTACTTTTCCTAAAGCCTAACTGCTTGTCATCTAACACATCCTCAATTTCCTTTTCCATTCATCCGTGTGTTACTCCTTTCAGCAACTTGGATGCATGAACTGTTAAGCTAATTTTACAGTAATTCTCGCACTTGTTGGCTCTTCCAATCTTGGGAATTGTGTGGATGACGTTTTTCCGAAAGCCTCATGGCATACCACTAATTTCATACATTCTACACACAAACCTGGATAGTCGGTTTGTTGCCACTTTCTCCAATGATTTTACAACTTTCGATGGAATATTAGCTATCCATTCTGCCTTCTTCGTTCTTAAGTCTTCCAAAGGTGTTTTATATCCCGCTTATAATACTGGATCCATTACCTCTTCTCTATCGACTCCTGTTTCTTCTTCTATCACGCCATGAGACAAGTCTTCCCCCTTAGAGAGGCCTTCAATGTACTCTTTCCACCTACCCGTTCTCTCCTCTGCATTTAAGAATGAAATTCCCTTTGCACTCTTAGTGTTACCACTCCAGCTTTGACTTTTCTATATCCTTGTCCTTCCTACAATCATTCCTTTTCTCGATTTCTTCACATTTCTCATGGATCTGTTTCTTCTCAGTTTCCCTGACTTGCTATTTATTTCGTTCCTAAGTGACGTGCATTTTTGCATTCCTGAAGTTCCCTGAACATTTCTGTATTTCCTTCTTTCATCAACTGAACTATTTTTTCTGTTAGCTGTTGCTTCTTTACAGTTTCCTTCTTTGTACCTATATTTTCCTTTCCAGGTTCTGTGATTGTCGTTTTAGGAGTGTCCATTCATCGGCAACCGAACTTCCTACTGCGATATTCACTATCGCTGTCTGTATAGTCTCAGAGAACTTCAAGCTTATCTCTTCATTCTCTTCATTCCTCAGTGCTTCCGTATCCCACTTCTTTGCGCATTGATTCTTGCTGACTAGTCTCTTAAACTACAGCCTATTCTTCATCATTACGTAATTATGATCTGAGTCTCAATACCTGAAGAGTTCCTACATGACACTGATGTAATCTAACTGAAATTCTCCCATATCTCCAGGCCTTTTCCAAGTACACCTCCTCCTATTCTGATTCTTGAACAGAGATTTGCTGTTATTAGCTGAAATTATTGCATAACTCAGTTAGTCTTTCTCGTCTGTCACTCCTAGTACCAAGCCGATGTTCTCCCGTAACACTTTCTTCTACACCTTCTTCTACAACAGCATTCCAGTCCTCCTTTACTATTAGACATGCATCTCCCTTTCTGTACTGAATTAACCGCTCAATATCCTCATATACTTTCCCTATCTCTTCATCTTCGACTTGAGACATCGGCATGTATACCTGAACTATCGTTGTCGGCATTGGTTCGCCGTAGATTTTGATGAGAGCAAACCTATTACTGAACTGTTCGCAGTAACACACTCTCTGCCCTACGTTCCTCTTCAGAACGAATGCTACACTCATTATACCATTTTCTGCTACTGTTGATATTAGCTTACGCTCATCCGACCAAAAATCCTTGCCTTCTTTATACTGACACCGACTATATCTAGACTGGGCCTTAGCATTTCTGCATTTCTCTTTTCAGGATTTTTAGCTTCCCTACCACTGAGGCTTTAAGGGAGGGGAAGGGATGTGGTTTAGGAACAGAAGAGGGGAGAGCGAAGGGAGGGAAGAGGGAGGCTAGGGGGAATGGGAGGTGAGGGGAGAATAGAGAGGGAGAAGGAGAGGGAGATGTACTGAGGTAATTTGCTCTTCTACAAACCTGCACCCATTCTAGTGTGATATCTTGCTCGATGTGGAAGGCATGTTCCAAGACGAATGTCGTCCATGTGACAATGCCTGAATCGTACTATAGTAGTTTCAGGACCATGACAGTGGTCTGACTTCGATTTCATGCCCACTAAATTCTGCTGATCTGAATTCTATGGAACACCTTTGCGATGCCACTCGATGCCCACAAACCACCAGCCCATAACTTATTGGAACTGCATAACCTGTGCGTAGACATTTGGTGCGTATACCTCCGAAAACCTACCAAGGACTTGTCAAAGCCATGTCATGCATAATCGTTGCTGAACATTATTCCAAAGATCGGTCAACATGCAATTTAGCTGGGAATCATAATATTTTGACTCGCCAGTGCATTTGGGACACAGTTTGCACGTTTTTATAGTTATATACTGTTGAAATGTGGCCTAATGGCCGCACTTTACAACATGACATCAAGTTTCTCAAGACGAGCAGTGACGTAACATATCCTCTTTGTACCCTGTAGAGCAAGAGAGATTTGTTTCGTTTCCTCTAGACACCGAAAGGCTATCTAACGAATACCCCACATTATATTTCGAACTAAAAATTGGGTGCGCAGGTGCTAATAAGTGTAAAAAATACAAGCAAAAAGCTAAAATTGTACACACATGTGCAGAATGATTTAAAAACTCAAAATTTTGAAGAAAAAAAGGTTCAAATGGCTCTGAGCACTATGGGACTTAATATATGAGGTCATCAGTCGCCTAGAACTTAGAACTACTTAAACCTAACTAACCTAAGGACATCACACACATCCATGCCCGAGGCAGGATTCGAACCTGCGACCGTAGCGGTCGCGCGTTTCCAGACTGAAGCGCCTTTAACCACGTGGCCACACTGGCCGGCTTTTGAAGAAAACAACGGAAAAGCTGAGGCAACACATTTTTAACAGTTTTCTTATGATAATTCATAGCGACATATGTTATTTACCAAAATCCTCAGTTAGACTTTTATAATAGTGAAATTTCTAGAATAATATTTTAAGTAGCTCCACTCACACTAAATTTATATTAAGACTTGGGAAAAATCAACATTTGCAAAGCCGAAATGGCCTCTATGTTTGTGAATATAAAAAGAAACCATGTAATCTTCAAGAGAAATCCAAAACAGAGAATCATGTGACGTACGAAACTTCAGAACCTGTTTTTAAGAGGCTGCATGTCAGCGAAACTGCATGCAATTAAAAGGTCTGGAAATTTCCCTGTTTCAATGTAACATGTTGTGGCACGATGTTTGACGCACTTATAGTGTTAACCTAAGCCATCTTGAGATTGCGTAACTAACGGTCATCCAGTATTATACAGGTAGTGCTGTATTTTTTCTTTATTTCCACCTGAGGGTTCCAGGAAGTGGGGGTGCAAAGTAGAGAGGTTTCATAGTCGCTTCACCGCATTTTTTTGTCTGCCTGCTGTGCGTAACTGCCTCACTCCCGGATCCAACACGGAGACTGTTCTGCGGCTGAGACCTCCCACCGTGATATACTGTGACGACTGCGTCACGGTTCGCAGAACAGTGCGGTTCGCACCTACGAACCGGCTTCCGAAGATCTGCTGCCGGTGTGAGGTGTGCACTGTATGTGAGTCTTGAGAGTTCGCCGGCCGGGCTAGCCGAGCGGTTCTAGGCGCTACAGTCAGGAACCGCGCTACCGCTGCGGTCGCAGGTTCGAATCCTGCCTCGGGCATGGATGTGTGTGATGTCCTTAGGTTAGTTAGGTTTAAGTAGGTCTACGTTCTAGGGGACTGATGACCTCAGAAGTTTAGTCCCATAGTGCTCAGAGCCATTCTTGAGAGTTCTGTCCGTTTTTTACGAACTACGATTTTCGGACTTGCATCCGTCATCTAGTGTGGTTGCGACTGAACGACAGACGGAGGTGGCACATTGCTTAAGCCACTGACTTCGATTTCGCGAGGAACTAGTATCAAATTCCCATCAGATATTTTGAATTCAGTTGTTCCACGTCACTCGAACTCACTGGAAAAGAAGATTAGGGTGGTTCCTTGGTAAGTGTTAGGGGACGTTCGGGTAGTATCGGATATCTAATTTTTTTCCTGATAGTTGTATCAGAACATTCTTTACACTTACACGTATAAAGAAGAAGAAATTTTTATTTGAAGCTAATCGATTTCAAGTGTGTGAAAAACCTGCCGCCACTGGTAATCACAACAAGAAATCTGACTCGCAAATGAAACTAAGCATGTGCAAACAAAGAAATCGATACACGAATTATTGACACATTCACATAACTCACCAGTTTTGTATCCCTCTAACACTTATTAACGTATCTAAATGAACTAGTTGCTAGAAAATGTTATGAGTCCATTGTGGGGTTCATGGAAGTCGTTGATAAGTATTTCGCAGATCTTTCTGAGTAATACTTTCAGATAATAATCACTATCAAGGAATACTGTAGAAATGCAAACAGGAACAGGACGTACGGTCTCATGTTTGACTCATGAGAGAGTGTCATGACGATGCTGAGAAACCTCGAACGCATATTGCCTGAAAATCGGGTCCTAGTATGTAACAAGTTTCAAGAACCGTAGTGTATCCTTCCCGTAAAGGCACATTTACATCGGTGTGCATTGGGGATAGTTGCCTTGCGGCTGGCTATTCTCACTCGAAAGTGGGGGCTCGCAAATGGGTCCATGTCTCTTTCTCAGCTTGTGAGTACCTCGATTCTTCGCGTGCGACGGCGCACTACTCTGGCAGAACATATGCTACTCTACAATATTCCTCAAACGAACTTACGGAAACCATTGGATGAAAAATTTTTGTACTTATGTTACTTATAGCCTTGTATATCAGCTTCAAGATGAAATGTTCTAGTCAGTGGTCATAGTTATTGTAATAATTTGATATTACATACACGACCACACGAAATTTGAGTAGTTCACTATTAATAGTGGGTTATTCATAACATTGCTTACATTTCAGAAACGGTTCGATGTATCGAATCGCGTTTTTGGTGAATGGTAGCACACAAAGGAAGGTGAAACTTCCATACATATATATCGCATCAGAAGCAACTGCAAATTTTTTTCAGTGGATTACATTTTTCGTTCAGTTCGAATACCAACATCATATTATACAAAATATATCAAGTATATGCTAGTTAACAGATATATAAGCTTCTTTTTTACGAAAAATGCACATCTTCTTGTTTGTAATTGAATATCACACGCAAAATTTCAGTTCTAATTACAAATATAAATTTTTTAGTTATTGATATTATATAAAACATTGTTAATAAAGAATAAATTGAAAAATATCAAAGTTTTTAACAAGCTCTTATAAAGAAGTATCGACAGTAATTAAGAACTTGTATTTGGAAAATTCAAACCAGCGATTAATTGATTACCTATTTACATTCTCCTACACTACCGAGTCAGCCATGCTGTTGTTCGCATGTTTTACTCATTTGTCAGGAACTGAAGACAATCATTCCTCTTAATTCTGTCTTTATAATCAGCAGAAATTTTGAACCACAAACAGGGAAAGGGACGATAATCTCCCACAATTTCTGTTTCTTTCTCATTATCCCAATCACTCGTCATGCTAACGCAAACACGTCAGAGAGAGTCAAACAAACCTATAAACGGACAGCGCCGCGGACGTGCGAATGGGAATTACACATCTCTCCTCGACAAATGGGAAGACTCCAGCGCCTGCACACGTTGGTCCGTGAGCTCACGTCAGATGCATGCGTAAATTGGCACTAATGCATGCTCTCCCTTGCCTCTAAGTGCAACGCCCCCATGCGCCTAGTGCGTACGGAAAGTCGCACAGCTGTAAACGCTCCTTAACATCCTCATCCTGAGATAAAAAATTTCGCAATAAATATTTCATTTCAAGTTTTCTAGCAGACTAATAAACAAGCATTACTCATATGCAAATGAAATATTTTTTGATGATTATCTAGGGCATAAATGGAGGTCCACATATGTGGACCTCAGGTCCTATTTAACGTGATAACGTACTAGTCTTTGCTTTGCATTTACTTTGTTCCTTCTTCAAGAAGAACATTTTATTCAGCAATATATAGGATAGAGGCACGAAAACGTCCATACGGAAGACATGACCAACGCCTGTGGTTCTTCCACAATCCGTTGTACAGCGCTGCCGGTCAATTGTGTGGTAATGTATTATAGGACCAAACTGCAGAGGTCATCGGTCCGTAAGCCTACACATTACTTAATCTAACTTAAATTAACTTAGACTATGGACAACACACACACCAGGGAGGTCTCGAGCCTCCGACAAGGGGAGTCGCACGGACCGTGACAATGTGCCTAAGACCGCACGGCTACCTCCGGTCAAATGGTAGTAAGTAACGTGAATGATTGTTGCTGCTCCGCATTACTCTCTATTTCAACTGAAAGAAAGTAATTTGTGTGATTTTAATTTTCAGTATACCCTGAAATCACGTAATATGTGGAAACCTTTCGATTTAAACGTAACTTATGCTGTGAGAAGCGACGGAAACCTTAGTTTTACTGTTGTTTAGGTATAACTGCATACCGGTACGTAGGTTTTGTTTGAGTTTGAGGCCACCATGTTTGATGGCGCACTATGGCCATCTCGTCCGGCTGATCGGGACAGACGGCCATGCCATCATAGGGATAGAGGGCCATCGCATAAATAAGTTACATAATAAATTTTGATGGCATCGCTGTTTTCTTTACAGGTGCCTAATTACATTCGAAAGGCCTGCTCTGTAGGGGTTCACTGAAAGTAGTCTTCAACGACGGTTATCCTGTGAGAAAAGCTTCGATGGAGTTCAATATTTCCAGGAAAATTCTTGAGAGAAAATTAAAGATCGGCTGTGATTCCAAAATTCCTACGGGTCATAGTTCTTGTTTGGGTTCAGCTGATAAGTTACTACTTGTCCAAAAAGACCACGAGAATGCAGGCCCATATTTTTCCCTTAACGAGGAACTGGGGACAAAGTCTAGGTTTTGATTTTGCTGTGCATTTTGGCCTAAAGCATAAACTTAGTAACGAATAAGGAGAAGCAGATTACGATTTGTTACAACTGTTCGTAAGCTGACATCCACATCTAAGTGTGCGAAAATCTGAAGATGCATCGCCGCGCGGGGTAGCCGCGTGGTTTAGGGCGTCTTGCCAAGGTCCGTGCGATTCTCCAGACGGAGGTTCGAGTCCTCCCTCGGGGATGGGTGTGTATTTCGTCCTTAGCGTAAGTTAGTTTTAGTTAGATTAAGTAATGTATAAGCTTAGGGACCGATCACCTCCGCAATTTGGTCCCATAAGACCTTACCACAAATTTCCAAAGTTTTTGAAGATTCGTCTTTGGCCAAAGTCCAGGAAATGTATCGTGATGAAGTGAAGGGTCGGCCGTGAGGGGTACTGAGATAGTCCGCGCAATGATAACTACTCTGCGTCCCGGATGGCACAGTGGTTAACGCACCTCCCTACATACTAGGAGATCCCGGGTTCGAGTCTCGGTCCGGTACAAATTTTTACTCGTAGCCGCTGATTCCGCGTAATGTCCCGATGCAGCTGATATCAGTAATCCCTTTCCTATCTCCTCCCTCCATCCTAAATTTACATATAAAATAGAGTGATTTAATAACCAAAGCAGAATTCATAGTGGAAGTTCTTGGCAAGGGTAGTGTGGTAAATTGTTTACAATTCTGAGAACTGCAAGAATAGGAAAAGTTTCATCCGAATATTTAAGGAAGTATCCATTTATTTTCTCGAGAAAATGTGTATTTTCAAACACGTCAAACAATATTTACAAGCTGGCCGGGGTGGCCGACGGTCCTAGGTGCTTCAGTCTGGAACCGGGCGACCGCTACAGTCGCAGGTTCGAATCCTGCCTCGGGCGTGGATATGTGTGATGTCCTTAGATTAGTTAGGTTTAAGTAGTTCTAAGTTCTAGGGGACTGATGACCTCAGATGTTAAGTCCCACAGTGCTCAGAGCCATTTGAACCAATATTTACAATGAAGTAAATAGCGCCTTTTTGCTTTATCTTTCCTAATTTGGTTTTCTTGCTAAGTGCCAAATAACAATGAAAATTATATTTCTCGTTCAATAATTTTGGATTTGTCGCTGTTGAAATACTATTCAATGAAACACATTTATCATTTACTTTGTTATTTATCCACAGTGTGGATTTCTACTCTGTAAAACATAAACAGTTTTTCGTCTCTACTGCAGAGGAAGACTAGTAGAAAAAATACCAGAAACTTGTGTAACTTCGCAATAAACCACGAAAACAAAGCAAACAACGTAATAAAGTTTATAAAGCCATGAAGGCACAGAATCCATTGCTGTAATACTGGTAACCTCGAACAGAATAGGTTATAGCTTCCGGTGTTAGCAGACGCCGCCATAGTCCCTCGTCTCCGCGCATGAGCAGTTCAAGCATACTCGGAAATTTATAATTCCACACTCGGCACAATTTATAGATCACTGATGTCACGGACACACTCGCGTCGTGGTTGGCTGCCGATTTACACATGGGCACAAAAGGCGCACACACTTAGTATTGTCGATTTTGACCAGAAAGTCACTCCTGTAAAACTGGCGTAACACTCGTGACTTGGACGGACCGGGGCCTGGCTCTGCCGCCCTGACCTACGCCCCGCTGCTTCCTGGAGCGACCACTTTGCACGCGCGCCGCCAGCGCCATACAGCGCCGCTGTGTCCGCCTATTGTGCCACACCGGCGAGCTATCGGCCCAGATATCTGGCGCGGATTCAATTCGGCCCGCCATGGCCGGCCCGTCCGCCAACAATGTGGCGCGTGCGGCCAGGACCGTCTCATCTCGCCGCCGCGGGCATTCAGCGTCGCGCATCGCCTCGCGGCTTGTTTGAAACGTCAGGAGCAAGAGCGTGCAACCTCCTCTCGTACTGTGCCTACGTCTCCTGCGAGTCAATTGATACGGCCATGCACTAGCTTAGCTTGCTCTCCCGGTAAGCTGATGTGTAGTTTCCCGTCAGCGAATTTTAGAGGGGAGGGTGATAACTGTTTAATATTAAATTGACAACGACGTCATTGGAGACGGTTTCACATTCCAGTCACATTAATGTGACCACCGCCTACGTTCGACGACAACGTCCAATAACCACTCATAGATGGCACGTGGCGGTGTATACACTACTGGCCACTAAAATTGCTACACCAAGAAGAAATGCAGATGATAAACGTGTATTCATTCGAAAAATATATTATACTAGAACGGACATGTGATTACATTTTCAAGCAATTTGGGTGCATAGATCCTGAGAAATCAGTTCCCAGAACAAGCACCTCTGGCCGTAATAACGGCCTTGATATGCCTGGGCATTGAGTCAAACAGAGCTTGAATGGCGTGTACAGTGTAAGTAGGCTGAGTGACAATTTACAATGTTGCTTTTGCGGTGTTTCTGTTTTATATCTGCACAGTTTTTCTGAATTATTCTGGAAAGTAAAACATGTTTTAGTAGTAACTTTTGTGGTATAGCTACAATGAGTCAGTCTTTTCCGTAGCATAACAATACGTTGCAGCACAGTACTTTCTTCATAACGGCAATAAGCGTAATA
Source organism: Schistocerca cancellata (assembly GCF_023864275.1). NCBI lineage: Eukaryota > Metazoa > Arthropoda > Insecta > Orthoptera > Acrididae > Schistocerca > Schistocerca cancellata. The sequence goes on from NC_064628.1 coordinate 488,514,132, forward strand.
ACTAAGATATCTATACGCAAAGCATTTCACTTTTGTTTGTCATGAGGTAAGTACATTGACTTCTGCAGAACTTAGCTTACAGAGGATGATAACTACGACACTTCCACAGAGATTATCATACAACAAGACGCACAGGTTAGCGCTACAGTACACGTATTTGAGTGATTAATTTTGTACTTAAAACATTTATTTTTAAATATATTTGAAGTACAATGATACAAAGGTTTTCCGTGATACGTTTCATTCCATTGCTGCAATCTGTAACACCTGAGGGTATTATTACATTAATCCTCAGGGGGGTACACGCCTACTTTGTCTGCCATGTGTTTGGCAAGCACAAGGAGCCCTAGCTAATGTGGTATTTGCTTATACAACTTTACACATCGGTACCATATTTCTCTAACACATAAATTACACAGCTATTGGATCATTTAACTGAGATACAAACTTTTTTTTTTACTACATCAGTGACACATGTTTACGCAATTACACAGTTGGATAACTTCACTCTTATGAAATTGTATTTGGTCTGTACTTTGTGAACTGTTCATATTTTTTCGGAACCATTGTGATACTATGAGAGCTTTGAATGATGTATTTGGTATGGGATCATGATTTTTAAAGTACGTTTGAGGTAGATGACACTATTGAAATGAGCAGGGAATTTTCTTTAGGTTTTGAAATTATTGCAGAAAGCTACGACGTTTTTGAGATTTGGCTGAGTTTTTATGATGTTATTATTATGATGACAATGTGTATTATGCTGTTGACGTATGTTTATGATCAATATTCTGATGCTATATGAGGAATTTGATTATGCTATGTATTTACTGTGATGAAATATTGAAGAAGTGTCGACGAATATGTATATGTGTAGTAAGGTAAGGAATAATGAGTAGTGGTTAGGGACTCTGACTTGTGAAAAAGGATGTTGGAAACCAAGAATCGTACTTTAAGAATTATGAAATGTGTGTAAATGCGTGAATGTATCACAATGCCGACGAATATTTTTGGACACTGTTATATTTATAGGAATTTGTTTCTACAGACTTGCAACGCAAATTCTCGACCTGTGAAATTTTTATATGAGACGTGGTGTCGTAAATATTCCGGTAAGAAAGTTAAGTGATCACCTTCACGTAATGTGTTTTGGGCACCCAGATGCGCAACAGACGCCTGGAAACAAGCCATTAGTGTGTGCCTTTCAGAGGTACAGCTGGAGAAAAAAGGAGGCCATTATCCTCGCTATTGACATTTCTTTGTTCAAAGCATCGCAAATATGACACGCTCAAACTTGAAAACATGATTACACTGTAGAGTTCTTAATTTATGATATTTACTGAAATGAAATGATGAGAAACATTTCACATCTATTGTCTTGCTAGTTGAAAGATTGTTTACTGCATTATGAAATGCCATATTGCTAGTGAATGACGTTTCACGATTTGCTTTGCCTATTTTGTTTAATATCTAGTTTCTAGCTGCACTGCAGCATTGGTTGAAATAAAATTTTATAGATGTACTAATATAAATACTTTCTGTCTACAGATCCAGTAAATAATAATTTTGTGATAAACTTCCAAAAAAATGAGGGAGCACAAAAAGACATTTCCCTTCACAGGAAGTGCATACATAATTTTCTTTTCATGTACTTGGTAATTTATTTTGTAGAATAAGTTGTGGTGCACCATTTAATTACATAGACATTAAGATGTGAATATACATTTCCCTTATCTGCGTTATTGTCTTTAGTGTACTATTTTTTCTGCTTGTGGGTTTGTCATGTTTAGATATAAGTTATTACACTTACTGCTGCTTGATTTGCCAATTTCCATTTTTTTGTCATTGCTGTTTGTGTTAATTGTTTTATGCTGTTGCATTGCGTCATCCATTAGTTTAGCATCTGAGCTCAGTAGATTTAAGTTAGCTTAAGAGGGGGTACACTATATAAGAAACTAACTATGATGAATTGGAATAAATGCGTTGAGAAGCTATAAGAAAATGGTTTGGTCAAAAAAAGTCGTGTACAGAGGGGAAAAACTATTTTTTGAAAGAGGATGTGAACAGAATACAGAAAGCATGCTTGGATAGAATATTTTTTGGCTGGGGAAAATGTTGAAATAAGAGGGACGATCTATGGAATGAAGTTTTGGGTTGGACTGCAGTACCAAATGTTACACTGAAAACAAACCCTGTCCTTCCCTCCTGTGTTATTCTGCTATGTGTTTGTGTACTCTTGTGTATTTGTCTTTTTCCTGTCTTTATGTGTTTAGCTAATAAGATTTATGTTGTACAAGTTTTCAAATACTATGTTACTTTCTTTGTAAAGGTGTTTAGACATTATTTATTCTGTTCTGTTTTAATGCTCATGTGTGAAATTAATGTTTCGAAAACTATTCTCATTATTTTATATATTTACTTATGTCATAATTTCCTGTAACACTGATGTATCTGTTTATTTCAATTTGTAAAACCCGTATTACTACAAATGTTATCTGTATTGTTATGTTCTTTAATGATGTCTTTTTTACCTTTGTAATTGTATTCTAATGTTCTAAATTTATAATTGTATAGACACCAGTTCTTCAAATTAAGTTTCATTTCACTGCACACATTTCTGTTGGTCATAGTATATGCACAATATGTAAAAAAAAGAGGACTGTTAGTGTTTGGACGTGTGTTAATAATTCAGCAAGGGACTGATTAACAGCATTGCTGGTTCTAAGGACAATTCCAAAAACTTTGTGAGTGCACAAGTGGTGGTTTATGGACTTGCTATATTGTCTGCAAGACTTCTAAGGACAATTCCAAAAACTTTGTGAGTGCACAAGTGGTGGTTTATGGACTTGCTATATTCTCCGCAAGACTCTTCGATGGTGATTGTGCACCTGCACAGTCGCAACAGATGGCTGCTTGCCGTCTCTACAAGGACTACAGTGGGTCTGTACCTTTGATGATATACCAATATAATTATTTCTACTAGGACTACAGTGGGTCTACACCTTTGATGATATACCAATCTACTCTACCGGGACTACAGTGGGTCTGCTCTTTGATGACCTACCTACCAGTATTCTTCAACTTCGACTGACTCTGCTGTGGGTTTGCTCTGTTGTGGACCATTACCTGTCTGCATGTCAAGAGTCAGCACTGTCTTTCCGTTGGAAGGACAACACTACTTCTTCAAGACTGCATGGAAATCCACTACTTCCGTGTGCATTTTCTTTTACTGCTCAGACTTTGAGAAGAACACTGCAATTTTACTGTGATGAACGATCAGCACTGTCTTTATGGACTGTGAGAAAATTTTAGCTTTTGACCAACACTGTATCAATAAGTGTGTGCATTTGTTTATTTGTCATTGTAATTATGAAAATTTTTTTCAAGTCTGTATTGGCCACTGTCCAAAACGATTTGTAGAATTTTTTGTGGGGAGCATGGGGGCTATGTAAGTAGGCTGTTTCGGTTTTTGTATTGGTAACGCCACGTAGCGCTCTGTATGAAAATCACTGGCTGTGCTGTGTGCAGTCTGTGGCTGGTTTGCATTGTTGTTGGCAATTGTAGTGTTGGGCAATTGGCTGTTAACAGTGTGTAGCGTTGCGCAGTTGGAGGAGAGCCGCCAGCAGTGGTGGATGTGGGGAGAGCAATGGCGGAGTTTTGAAGTTTGTAAGACTGGATGTCATTAACTGCTATGTATATTATGATTTTACAACACTATTAAGCTAAATACATTGTTTGTTCTCTATCAAAATCTTTCATTTGATAACTATGCCTATCAGTAGTTAGTCCCTTCAGTAGTTTGAATCTTTTATTTAGCTGGCAGTAGTGGCGCTCGCTGTATTGCAGTAGTTCGAGTAACGAAGATTTTTGGTGAGGTAAGTGATTTGTGAAAGGCATAGGTTAATGTTAGTCAGGGCCATTCTTTTGTAGGGATTTTTGAAAGTCAGATTGCGTTGCGCTAAAAATATTGTGTGTCACTTTAGTGAATGTTTGAGTACGTTCAGTTTTGCTCAGCTGTTTGAAAAGCAAATAATGTAAGAGGTTTATCAGAACAGTAATTCATAAATTTTTCTAAGGGGACGTTTCAGCAGGTACAGTTGTCCATGCAGCTTCAACACAATACCACAGTTCAACAAGAGTAGTGACTGGCGTATTGTGACGAGCCTGTTGCTCGGCCACCATTGACCAGACGTTTTCAATTGGTGAGAAATCTAGAGAATGTGCTGGCCAGGGCAGCAGTCGAACATTTCCTGTATCCAGGAAGGCCCGTACAGGACCTCCAACATGCGGTCGTGCATTATCCTGCTGAAATGTAGGGTTTCGCAGAGATCGAATGAAGAGTGGAGCCACGGGTCGTAACACATCTGAAATGTAACGTCCACTGTTCAACGTGCCTTCAGTGCGAACAAGAGGTGACCGAGACGTGTAACCAAAAGGCACCCCATACCATCACGCCGGGTGATACGCCAGTATGGCGATGACGAATACACGCTTCCAATGTGCGTTCACCGCAATGTCGCCAAACACGGATGCAACCATCATGATGCTGTAAACAGAACCTGGATTCATCCGAAAAAAAAATGACGTTTTGCCATTCGTGCAGCCAGGTTCGTCGTTGAGTACACCATCGGAGGCGCTCCTGTCTGTGATGCAGCGTCAAGGGTAAGGGTAGCCATGGTCTCCGAGCTGATAGAACATGCTGCTGCAAACGTCGTCGAACTGTTCGTGCAGATGGATGTTGTCTTGCAAACGTCCCCATCTGTTTACTCAGGGATCGTGATGTGACTGCGCGATCCGTTACAGCCATGCGGATAAGATGCCTGTCATCTCGACTGCTAGTGATACGAGGCCATTGGGACCCAGAACGGCGTTCCGTATTACCCTCCTGAATCCGCCGATTCCATATTCTGCCAACAGTCATTGGATCTCGACCAACTCGAGCAGCAATGTCGCGATACAGTAAACCGCAATTTCGATAGGCTACCATCCGACCTTTATCAAAGTCGGAAACGTGATGGTACACATTTCTTCTCCTTACACGAGGCATCACAACAACGTTTCACCAGGCAAGGCCGGTCAACTGCTGTTTGTGTATGAGATATCTGTTGGAAAGTTTCGTCATGTCAGCACGTTGTAGGTGTCGCCACCGGCGCCAACCTTGTGTGAATGCTCTGAAAAGCTAATCATTTGCATATCACAGCATCTTCTTCCTGTCGGTTAAACTTGGCGTCTGTAGCACGTCATCTTCGTGATGTAGCAATTTTAATGGCCAGTAGGGTTTAGAGCGTGTTTTTGGTGGGGGGGGGGGGGAGGAGGAAGGACAAGGAAAAACGGTCCAGTCTCTGTCGTAATGCGAAAACGGAGCGATTTATCTGGCTTCCTAAAGAGTATGTCGTTGCCGTTTGGGCCAACGATGGATGGATTTCCGAAACGGCTTAGTTTGTAAACTGTTCGCGTCCCGCTTTGGTTAAAGTATACCATGCATGGCAAAATGGCGCTATCCGAAACCGGCAAGGAGTTGACTGTGGGGCTCCACAGGCCGTAGATGACAGCTGTGAACGGCGGCTGCAGAGACGCGTACCGGCGCGTAGATCTACAGCTGTTGACCAACTGACCACCCAGGTGAATCAAGGGGCTACCAACAGTGCCCTTAATGTTGCTGCGTATGGGCCTCTGCAGCAGGTATCTGGTTGATGCACCCGCGGTGGCTGCATTTCACTGCCAACGAATGCTGCAGATTGCACGACAGCAACGCAACTGGACGTCCACTGACTGGGGACGTTTCTTCGGACAGATGGCAAGCACCCTGCAACAATCGTCAGTAGGATTCAGGGGGCCGAGAAGTCGGCGTTGTGATCTGGGGAATATTTTCCTGGCATTCACTGGATCATCTCGCCATTCTCGAATGCCCAATGGATAAACACGAGTACGCATCTATCCTTGGCGCCTTGGTGCACCGAGTCCACCCCTAGGGTGAAATGCTCCAAATTTTAGGGTGTACATATTAAAGTAAACTTGAACTGGAAGAAGCGTATTACTGAGACCCTCAAACAATTAAGTTCAGCTACTTTTGCTCTTGTAAAGAAAAAAAAAACCTGATAGCCTCCTGACATACTTGGCATCTACTCACTAACGTCACACGGAATAATTTTCTGGGTTAAGTCATCGCTTAGAAACAAAGTATTAATTGCAAAAAAGTGAGTAGTAAGAATAACACCGACGGACGTTGGGTACATATATCTTCAAAGAGCTAGGCATTTTAACTGTGACGTATCACAATTTATATATTCGCTACTAAAACTACTCATAAATAGTCCATTACAAATGAGAAGAACAGTGGTCTGCATACCCGCAACACTAGAGAGAAAATTGACTTTTATTACTCAACGGCCGGCCGGAGTGGGCGAGCGGTTCTAGGCGCTACAGTCTGGTACCGCCCCACCGCTTCGGTCACAGGCTGGAATCCTGCTTCGGGAATGGATGTGTGTGATGTCCTTAGGTTAGTTAGGTTTAAGTAGTTCTTAGTTCTAGGGGACTGATGGCCTCAGAAGTTAAGTCCCATAGTGCTCAGAGCCATTTGAACCATTACTCAACGTTAAAGCTGTCAGTGGCTCAAAACAGAGCTCAGTATGCAGCAACAAAAATTTTTGATCATTTGCCCAATAACATAAATGTCTGACACGTAGCGGAATGAGTTTTAAATAGTATTTAAAATGTTTTATTCTGGACAACTCCTTCAATCCCACTCATGAATTTGTATTTAAACAGTGGTATTAAGTAAAAAAAGTGCAGTTGCCTGAATACGACTAAGAATAATAATGTGTTCATTAATGTTTACACTAATCCTGTATACGTATGCTGTAAAGTGACTCCTTCTACATCGTATCGATAAAAGAATCGTTGAAGTAATCTGTGAAATATGTAACTAATTAACTACAACTGCAACTGCAACTGCAAGATCCATGTACTAATTTAAATTTACGTGACAAACCCTAATTCTAGGGCCATATTTCAATTTTGACAAGTGGATCTATGCCGACGTTTGTAAAAACGGCGATGGTACATTAGTCCTTACTAATGTAAAATTGCCACCTTCTGAAGAAGACAAATTTATATTTGTCGAAACCTAGGTAAAGAATTCTTTATCCATTGCAACTGGTCGGCTGTTTATAGTTTTATTACGTGGAACCGTTGCTGTTGTGCAGCTATGTTTAAAATACAAGTAGTGTGTTATTCCTCGGCACCACAACATCTACCAATAGAAGAGTACAACCTGTCACACAGCCCGCAATGTACGTGCGTGGTTTTAAGAGCACCAGGATGAGTTTGCCGTACTTCCCTGAGCACTAAAATCTCCAGATTAAAACCCAATCGATAATCGGTGGGACCACATCGACCGGGCTGCTCGCGCCATGGATCCTCAACCGAGAAACGTAGCGCAGCTGGCCACAGCACAGGAGGCCACATGGCTCCACATCCCTGTCGGTACCTCCCAGAACCTCAATGACTCTCATCCTGCTCGTCTCCCAGAGGTCAGCACTGCAAGGGGTTCGGGCATGTGGGAGGTGCTCACATTAATGTGACTGCACAGTGCAGACCAAGAATGTAGAAGAAAATCAGCCGTGACCTTAACAAAGGAGACATCCAAGCATTCCCCAGCATCAGTTTCGGGATACAACGAGGGAAAAAAAGAGCGAGAATAACCAGTTGTTGGGACGATGAGTGATATAGTAGGTTGGTCAACGGAGGTTGTGGTGTGACGATGGTAATTATACTAGATCTTGCACTCACGGTAATTTCTTTACTGATTTTGGTGTAGGTTGGAGAGATAGAGTAGATTTTGTGAACTGCGTTGCGCCGGTTCTCGATTGTGTCCAGGAAGAATAGTGTTTGATTACGCGTAGGTGGTTTGAACCTGACATTTAACCGGGATTGCCTTCACGCAATGTGATTTTTCGATACAAATGCCTAAGGGACCTAACTGAATATTGAAAGAGAAATGGATGAAGGGAAGTGGGTTATGGCAATGGTTATCAAATCTGCGATTGAATATGTTAGCAGCCTCTCGAAAACAACCAAGATACCGCTGTAAAGGGTTGCCCTGTAACATAGTTTGCATACAACGGAAAAACACTGAGGTTACTCAAAGAAAAGAATAAAAAAATGGATATACATCAGTATATTCTGAAATAATCCATACCACTAAGCATGAACAAATAACAGTGGAATATAAAACTTACATTCTGCACTTCTTACGCACATTCCGTGATACGACAATGTCCCTTCTTGTATGTCCAATATTTTCTCAAATTAAATTATCCTTGCGTGCGCTTGAATATTTCATAGCGTCGCACTGTTTATCGAAGCGTTCGTTCGAAAATTTACATTACTAGCACACAAATATTATATAATACTTGTTGTGATGCTACTCTGCACTTCTTAACACGTCACCATCGAAGCTGTAAAACGTAACCTAGTCTCTAGAACTATCCATAACAAGAGACAAAATTTTTATGATTCATATGATTCGTATCTTATTAGGATCGACCGCTGCGGAAATTATTTCCATATCTGCGCTCTGCGGGTCATAGTGTTTATTTGAAGCAGTTAATGCTGAACTCGCGTCTTTGTGTAGACGCAAATTACGAAAATATTTCTTTTCCTAACATTTGTGCTGTGATGCGTAACATTTTACCAACTACAGCTCGTTGGCTGTTCTTCTCTTTTATGACAAATATTTTATATACAGAGCATCAGAAACCCAATAATATTACAAGGTGGAGAATTTTTCACTATTATTCATTGAAATTGCAACGTCTGGGACAATAAAAAAAAGAAAGAAAGGAAAGGAAACATCAGTCATTCTCAGAAACTGAAGGAATGAAATCACATGACGATATTTGTGGGTACCCCTACCGCCTGATAAAGTTCAAATTTCAAATTGCTCTGAGCACTATGGGACTTAACTTCTGAGGTCATCACTCCCCTAGAACTTAGAACTACTTAAACCTAACTAACCTAAGGACATCACACACATCCATGCCCGAGGCAGGATTCGAATCTGCGACAGTAGCGGTCGCGCAGTTCCAGACTGTAGCGCCTAGAACCGCTCGGCCACCCCGGCCGGCCCTGATAAAGTCATCAGATGATCAAACCAAATTGCAAAACGATTTAGACGCGAAATCTGTATGGTGCAAAAAGTGGTAATTGAGTCCAAATAATGAAAAGTGCGAAGATATCTACATGAGTACCAAAAAGAATCCGCTAAATTTCGGTTACGCAATAAATCACACAAATCTACAGGTTGTAAATTCAGCTAAACACTGAGGGATATAACATTGTGAGTAAAGCAAACCAAAGACTAATGTAGCACATCTACTAAAGAGACTGCCTATAGTACGCTTGTACGTCTTCTCTGGAGCACTGCTGTGTGGTGTGGGATCCTCATCAGATCGACGGAAGACAGCGAAAAAGTTCAAAGTAGGGCAACTCATTGTGTTCTACCGCAATATAGGGGAGAGAATCGCATAGATATGACACCTGAATTGGCGTGGCAATCAGTAAAACTAAGCCATTTGGCCTTGCGCAAGATCATCTAATGAAATTTAAGTCACCAACTTTCTCCTCAAAGTCTGAAAATGTTTTCTTGGCGCCACTCTACATAGGGAGGAATGATCACCATAATAAAATAAGAGAAATGAGAATTAGCACAGATAGATCTGAGTGTTTGTATTTCTTGCACGCTGTTCGAGAGTGGAACGGTAGAGCAACAGCTTGGAGGTGGTTCGATGGACGCTCAGCCAGTCACTTAATTGTGAATTGGTGAGTGATCATGTAAATGTTGATGTAGATGAGTTAGGAGTATTGTGATACAAAATTTAGTGTACAGAGCTGCCACCTCTAGCACCAACAGTGGATCTAACCCAAAAGGGCATCGAGTTGACCTAAGTGTGGATGATTAATATGGGTCGTCGCATTGTTCTTGCATATAATTACCTAGCTGAAAGACATCCGATTTCCTGACTCAAGTTTCATGACTTTGTTGCACGATCCTCCATGGTCGACCGAACAAAAATGTCTTTCCTCTCAGGCGCTAGCTCAAAATGGCTCAAGTGGTTCTGAGCACTATGCGACTTAACATCTGAGGTAATCAGTCCCGTAGACTTAGAATTACTTAAATCTAACTAACCTAAGGACAGCACACACATCCATGTCCGAGGCAGGATTCGAACCTGCGACCGTAGCAGCAGCGCGGTTCCGGACCGGAGCGCCTACAACCGCTCGGCCACAAGGGCCGGCAGGCGCTAGCTGCGTGGAGCCTTTGAGACCCAAGCATGGCGATGAGTACGATACTCCCGAACTTCTAAATCCTATGTTCACATGGCAGTAGTGGAATCGCGAGCAACGCAAGCAGCAAGTTCGCGGAACGATGAACCACGATCTTGATAGGCGGCGATCCTGCCACTGCCAAATTCCGTCAAGTGCAGCTGGACGGTGTGTTCGAGTATAATGACTTTTCTGGAGACTAGAAATCTACTCTGTAGGAATCAGCATGGGTTTCGAAAAAGACGGTCATGTGAAACCCAGCTCGCGCTATTCGTCCACGAGACTCAGAGGGCCATAGACACGGGTTCACAGGTAGATGCCGTGTTTCTTGACTTCCGCAAGGCGTTCGATACAGTTCCCCACAGTCGTTTATTGAACAAAGTAAGAGCATATGGACTATCAGACCAATTGTGCGATTGGATTGAGGAGTTCCTAGATAACAGGACGCAGTATGTTATTCTCAATGGAGAGAAGTCTTCCGAAGTAAGAGTAATTTCAGGTGTGCCGCAGGGGAGTGTCATAGGACCGTTGCTATTCACAATATACATAAATGACCTGGTGGATGACATCGGAAGTTCACTGAGGCTTTTTGCAGATGATGCTGTGGTGTATAGAGAGGTTGTAACAATGGAAAATTGTACTGAAATGCAGGAGGATCTGCAGCGAATTGACGCATGGTGCAGGGAATGGCAACTGAATCTCAATGTAGACAAGTGTAATGTGCTGCGAATACACAGAAAGATAGATCCTTTATCATATAGCTACAAAATAGCAGGTCAGCAACTGGAAGCAGTTAATACCATAAATTATCTGGGAGTACGCATTAGGAGTGATTGAAAATGGAATGATCATATAATGTTGATTGTCGGTAAAGCAGATGCCAGGCTGAGATTCATTGGAAGAATCCTAAGGAAATGCAATCCGAAAACAAAGGAAGTAGGTTACAGTACGCTTGTTCGCCCACTGCTTGAATACTGCTCAGCAGTGTGGGATCCGTACCAGATAGGATTGATACAAGACATAGAGAAGATCCAACGGAGAGCAGCGCGCTTCGTTACAGGATCATTTAGTAATCGCGAAAGCGTTACGGAGATGATAGATAAACTCCAGTGGAAGACTCTGCAGGAGAGACGCTCAGTAGCTCGGTACGGGCTTTTGTCAAAGTTTCGAGAACATACCTTCACCGAAGAGTCAAGCAGTATATTGCTCCCTCCTACGTATATTTCGCGAAGAGACCATGAGGATAAGATCAGAGAGATTAGAGCCCACACAGAGGCATACCGACAATCCTTCTTTCCACGAACAATACGAGACTGGAATAGAAGGGAGAACCGATAGAGGTACTGAAGGTACCCTCCGCCACACACCGTCAGGTGGCTTGCGGAGTATGGATGTAGATGTAGATGTAGATGTCCTTACATACGACACGTAGCTACCTCCTCACACTCATAGAGCAGTCAACTGCCTTTTTCGCAACCTGAAAGCCGTTGCGCAATTTCCCCTTATATACAGAATGTAGATGGTGTAACTCCTTCCTACTTTGTATGAAGTAACGCTGAATTAGTTTTTGTTCACATAAGCAAGTATAATTCACGCCAGTCTGACGATTGTTGATGCCGTCTTCATGGTGCTGGAATTTTAATATCGGTTAATGCAGAGTATCTTTGTAGGAATGAAGGCATAAGCCACGTAGGTAGTGACACCAACTTACAAGTTTCGTATGACAAATTATCTGCACCAGGGAACATTAACGTGAGCTTCTCGAGATGATGATGATGTTTTGTTTATGGAGCGCTCAACTGCGCGGTTATCAGGGTCCGTACTAATTCCCAACCTTTCCTCAGTCCAATCTCGCCACTTTCATGAATGATGGTGAAATAATGAGAACAACTCAAATATCTCAAGGCAGGTGAAAATTCCTGACCCCGCCGGGAATCGAACTCGGGACCCCGTGCTCGGGAAGCGAGAATGCGACCGCGAGACCACGAGCTACGAACGGGCTTCTCGAGAGCATTGGTCCCTTTCGAAGGGGTAACTGACGTTTACCGATAAAAATAAGAGCTTTTAACAAATAGTACTTCCCGCTGTGAGTGTCGAGCAGACAGTTCACAGCGCTGCTCTAAGTCATAGGAAATACTAACCATTCGGCGTATCATGAGACGAGAGTACAGTGAGAAATTCTAAACACCGTCGTTGCGGCAGGGGAGAATAGAATGGGCGAGATTAACAATGGTAACACATTTGATCACAGCTGGACAGAGGGAACCGAAAGCATGGCGCACACTATACCCGGTATCCTGTAGGCACTAGTCTTTTCTCGTGCCCCAGCGTCCAGTGGACACCTCCATCCGGGGAAAATTGTCCCAGTCAAAGTTAAATGCTACCAGCAGCAACGTGTCAGAGAGATCGACAAGGACAATCGTGAATTGTAACGGAAGAGAAACGTGCCGTTGGGCTGTCAATCACTTTCCAGTTCATTGTGGAATGGTAATCTTCGAGTAGCCACCCCATCCGAAACCATTTCCTCCCTATGACAGAAGCTGTCGCCTAACACATGTGCCTTTGTTCAGCCTATGTCACAAGACCGGAGATTAACCTATGAGCAGTAACACATTGGGTGCCTGAGTTATGGAAGAAAGTCGTTTGTACTGATGAATAACGTTGAACTGGATACAACTGTGGGTGGACACGAGTACGGCGGAAGCTATATACCGCTTGCTGACACGATACTGTTCAGGCAGGTCGTAGATCTTGAAAACATTGAACGAAAGAAGATTAGGGTTTAACGTCCCGTCTACGATGAGGTAACTGGAATTCTAGCTCTTAGAGGACAAATTTAGCGAAATAAATGTCACCTTCTTTACAAAGAAATAAATGAAGCATTCGCTTGTTCGATTTAGAGACATCGCAATAAAGCAACATTTGCACCGTTGGACTGGAATTTGAACTTCACTTCTCAAGGGTGCACGTTCATTGCCTTCAATATTACGCGACCTCGTTCGGCGGAGGCTGTAGAGTTATTTTTCAGTGGGAATTTTACGTAGAACGGAATGGGTTCCCTGTTACGTTTCCCATCATACTTTCACCAGTAAAAGGAACCGGAACTTGCTCTCTGATCACGTGTATCTACATCTACATCTGCATTACTACTTCGCAGGTCACACTTACTGGTTTTTCGGAGGCCTCGTAGAAACATTTTCACCTTATTTACTAACGGTTCGTTCTGTAACAGTATCCAGCAAAAATGAAACCTAAGTGATCTGGTGCTAGCTCTGATTTCTATTATTTTATCACGGTGGTCACTTCTCACTTTGTAGACGCGAACCAGTAGAATGTTTTGGCATTCATAGTAGGAAGCTGGTGTCTGAAATTTCGTGAAAAGATCTCACTGCAGTGAGGACCACCTTTATTTCAAAGACTGCTACCTTAACCATCTCACCGTGTCCGTAACACTCTGATTCCTATGACATGGTAGTATGAACCGAACTGCCATTTTTCAGTCCTATTCAGTAAGGATCCCACACCACGCAGCCTTCCTCCAGAAGAAGACGGATCAATGCAAGCTGTTTCTGTAGTATATATGCTGCGTCTTCTAAATTTTCTGACAGTAAAACACAGTCTTTGGTTCACCTTTACAGCAACATTTTCTTTCTGATGGTTCCAGTTTAAGTTGTTTGTGATTGGAGTTATTTTAATTTGTGTGGTAAATCATGTAACCGAAATTGAACGGAATTTTTTATAGAGATCATGTAAAGGACCTCACATGTTTAGCTGTTTAGCGTCAACTGCAAGTTTTCGCACCACGCATACACCTTATTTATTCGTAAATTATGTCGGAATTCGTTTTGATCTTATGAACACTTATGAACACTGGATGGCAAACGAGGAAATCATCTGTAAACAATCTAAGAGGGATGCTCAGGTTGGCTACTAAACCGTTTACATAGATTAAAAACAGCATAGGGACTAAAACACTTACTTCTGGATCTCCAGATGTAACCCCGTTTCACTAGACGACTTCCTGTCAATTACTGTCATTTCTGGCAGGAACTTACGAATCCAGTCGCCCAACTGGAACAATAATTCATACGGACGCACTTCGATTAGAAGCGTCTTATGGGAATGGTGTCAAAACAGCGAACTGCCTCATTTCTTATTTATTCCTATATGAATGCAACTAGAATAATAAATAAAAATACTTATTTCTGTTGTCCAATAACGTTGCTAAACGTTTCGTTTAGACGTACACTGATTTAGCAAATGTCATAGGATAGCCCATAATATCGCGTGGGGCGTCCTCTGGCTCTGCAGTGTGCAATGAGACGCAGTGAAACTGAGTCTATAGGTCCAAAGCACTCCTCTGGAAGCAGCTGACACCAAATCATTTGCAGAGTGGCAGCCAATTCTGGTCGGTTCGTGGGTGTAGGATCCATGGCACGGAGCCTGCTTTCGCTGACATCCCAGATTTGATAGATGAGGTTCAAATTTGGGCTCCGAGGTTGCCACCTCATTCTTTGGACCTCCACTGCATATTCCTGGAACGATTCCTGAGAAACTTGAGGGCAATGTGATGGCGTGTTATCATTTTGAAACACCACAGAATCGTCAGGATGTTGGAAGGCCGAAAAGGGTGAAGATCGCCCCCGAGCAGCTCAACAATTCGTGGACCACTCAAAGTCACTTCCAGAACAACTGGGCGGCCCATTCCATACCAACAAAATATACCCCAGGTCATAACAGAGACACCACCACCTTGGGGCACACCTTCTTGACAGGCGGGATCCACCGATCCGTGTGGTCTGCGCCATACACCGTACCTCCCATCGGCATGGTGCAGTTGAAATCGTGATTCGTCCGACCATACCATGTTACGGCACTGTTGAAGTGTCCATCCTTGGTGACTGGCGACAAATGCAAGCCGTTGTGCCCTATGACGTTGGTTTACCACTGGCACCTTTGCGCGAAGCCGGCTCCCATGAACTATGGAATAATATCCCAACGGTTTGTCCACTGCCTAGCACGTCGTGCATTGAATTGAGCCGTGATTTCTTGCACTGTTGCCCTTCTGTCACTACTGACGATCCGTCTCAGATGTCGCCCGTCATGGTAATCGAGAGTGGCGGACGGGCGGTAGTTCGTCTGTTGTGGACTGTGATACCACATTCAGCCATTCACGATGCACCCTGGACACGTTCGAACGTGTGAAGCTGAATTCCTGCACCGCTGCCGAAATCGAAATTCCGATCCCTCATGCATCAACCAATATCCCCCGTTCGAACGGCGTCAGCTCACGAAGACGTTGCATGTTACACAAATCACTTGCACAACCACTTCTCAGATGGTCTCCTATACAACTGCAAATGGCACAGGGTGCGGGTGGTGTGCATGAAACACACGTGCGCCATATGTGTCCCACAATCTCATGACATTTGCTAAGCCAGTGTGTTTCACAAATGATTTTTGCTGTATGTGAATGTAGGGCAGTGCTGACAAACTACGTAGACTAATTTCGTGAACTGCAAATGTCAAATACGTGGCAAATACTTTTATTGCCCACGGTAAAAGTCTGGTCATTGCCACATTGTATTCAACATAAGCTTGTTAATGGTTACGTATTTTTCTAAAATTTTATCTTAATGCACTTTTCTGCTCAGAATCTGTTCGCACTGTTAGACACAATATCCCATCAAAATCTTCTGGTTTACGACATTTCACTATTTCATCAAAGGCATCAAAATATTTTGGTACGGCTTACCGGTTATATTAATGATATGTGCCCAAAATTGCTTCAAGCACGAAACTCATTCATTTTTATATTAATAGCATACAAAGCAGACTATACAAAATATTTCACATTTACCTATTATATCTGTTATAGTAGGTCCAACATCCGCTATTATGCGACTTACTACCGACGTAGTGAAATAATTCTGACTTTCGAAGAAACAGAAGGCATTTTCAGTATAGCAGTCAGACGAGAACTTACAATTAATGTGAGAGGGGAGAAATGAACACGTCTATCTTAATTTTAAAGGAACTGGACATAGAGTAATTACGTCAGCGGTTTTCTGTTTCAGCCTTAGGAAAAATCAAATTGCTCCCGTTGTAATACAGAGGCTTATTTGAGTTAACCAACGAACTTTCTGTGACGTAAGTGTCCGACAGAGCTGAGAACACATTTTCCTCGAAACCATATTAGAGTCTAGAGGTAAATATAGGTTTGAGTGTCAGGTGCTACTAAGAAACGAGTTAAGAATTCCCCATCGCTCTTCTACATTGAGTAGCACTGAGAAAAGTGACTCGGTATCTCGTTCGTCCTTGCCTGTCACGGCGTATCATCTTTCCTTCGCGGAGGTTCACTCACAAGGCTCTTCTCTTTACTCAAGAGTCACTGCCACGCGCGATCCACGTAATACGATAACGACTGCTGTGTCACTCCTTAGCAACACAAAACGCCCACGTTCCGATAACCATCTCCGTGACCCACCAAGTCTCATGGACTTTACTTTCGGTGCATGGTATTTCCTTGAATGTCTCCGACAAAGGAAAGACTGGATCTAATTCAGTATTGTATCAACAGCTTAGTGACAGAGTATTATATTACGACCGCAGTTAGTAGGTAATACACAATAGAAGTATACTTGGAAAAGGCCAAGAGACACGGGAAGATTCCAGCTGGATTACATCACGGCAAGACAGGCAGTCTTAAATGAGACAGAGGTTTGTTAGGCGTAACCAGGGACAGATATAGATTCAAAACGCAATTTAGTAACGATGAAGATTAGAATGGAGTTTTAGAGAATCGTCAAGAATAATCAGTGTGGAAAGAAGTGGAATACTGATCTGCCACAGCAAATAGGTCAGTTGAGGAGAAATAAATATTTATAAGAATAGCAACAACAGAAATACAGATACTAGAAAAGTAACTGCGAAGAATCTATGGGTAAACGAAGAAATGCTTCAACTGATCGACGAATGGTAGAAATACAAACTTTTCAGACAGAGGCAAGAATACAGCAGTATAACTTACTTAGGAGCGAAATAAAAGGAAATTCTTGGAAGCTAAAGTGAAATGGCCGCTGAAAAAGTGCAAATAAATCGAGAAAGAGATCTTGGTTGGAACGACTGACTGAACTTACAGCAAAGTGAAACAGCCTTCTGTGAAATCAAGAGCGAAGACGTTAACATTAAAACTGGTAAAGAAATCACACTGTTATGGGCAGAGGGAAGAGCTTGTTAGAAGTAAAGAAGACACTGATGGCCTCTACGAGGGGGTGGATCTGCCTGTATACATCTGCTTCTATACTGTGATAGAAGTAGGAATGGGAGTTGATATAGATGACATAAATGAGCCAGAGTTGAGGTTTTACAGAGCTTTGGAAGACTTGCGATCAAGGAAGGTGAAAGGCAGAGATAAAGTATCTTGAGTTTTTTGGAAAATCTTTGGGGGAGGTGGAAACAAAACGACTATGCAGTTTGGGGTGTGAAATTTGCGAGACTGGAAACGTACCGTCAGACTTACGGAGTAATACCACACACACAGTCCCCAAGATAGCGGTGGGGGATATGTGCGAAACCTGTCGTACAATCAGCGTAATAGTTGAATAACCTAAAATGCTAATTAGATTAATATACAAAAGACTAGAAAAGGAAATTGAGATCGAGAGAACAATCTGTTTGGTTTCACGAAAGGGAAAGGCACCACACAAGCTATTCAGACGTTGTGTTTGATAGTGGCAACAAGTCTTAAGAAATAAAGACTTTCATAGGATTATTACGATATTACAATGCCTTTGTTATTCTGAATTACGACACAATGTTCCTTCGGACATGGATGCATGTCATTGAATCGTAATTCGAAATAACACAGACACTACAATATCGTACTTACTAGCCAGCACAGGACGAGCAACTTCCAAATAAAATGTCTCGCCTGTACGGGAAAGTGCAAAACGGATGTATGAGTACAAGTTGTAGACACATGGTTGGCAACATAAGAAAGTTTGTACCTGGCCATGAGTCATGATCGGGTAGCCTAATGGTAAGGCAACTGCTCGCGATAAACGGGAAATCCGGTTTCAAGTGCCGATCCGGCAAAAATTTCAACTGTTCGTCATTCCATTACGCATCTGATTTTGTCCATATTCGCAACTATGGATACATTTCATGTAGGTCATAGCGCTTGTCGGAAAAAAAGTGTGAAAATGTAATATGATGGAAGATAGGAAGATATTTGAAATCTTCTGAAGAAAGAGGTGTAAGCTATTACATAATACGTGAAACAACCAAAAAGGTATCTTGTAAATAGTAGACTAAAGACGAAATGCTCCGACTGGAAAGCCTCTCTCCCCAACTGCCGAGTCTCTACATCGAAGAATGAACCACAATTAATATAAAACAGAAGTTAAGAGAGGGGTAAAATTCAAGATGAAAGGATATCATTTGTAAAGAGTGTCAGGACTCTCCCTTACATAAAACAATATGTCCTACATAATGCTTTTCTTTGCATTGTGTAAGAACTCGGTTACCGATAGTAACAATCTGAGAACGAAACATGGGAGTGCGATTCAAAGCACTGTTGTGAGACGAGGTTTGTCCGTGAGAGTGGAAAACTACTATCAGTCGAAGGCCGGGAGACAGACAGAAGACGTGTCACGCTGCCCTCACGTCGGTGAATGCAGATCTTACCAGACTCAAGGCCTGATTTCATTTGTATAGCAAGGAGTGATTTAGATGGCTTCACTACGCTTGAGGATGGAATTCAATGTAAAATTCGCAAGCATAACGCAAAATCAATTGCAGTGTTAGGCTCGTGATTGTTAGTCTGAGTTTGCAATAATCCCATGTTTTACTTGCCAGTTGAAGAATCCTCCTTACGATACAAATAATAATATTATTCTCCACATCTAAATAATATGCTGTGGTTACTAAATGTTAATGTAACTTTGAACGTGAAATAATTTGTTAATCTGACACTCAGCCATTATTGACACATACGCCATTTGTCATTGTCATTATTAAAACTTTTTCATGATGATTCTAAAGTTTTACATCAAATCTTTTCTCAAAGGTTATTTAGCAATTAACAGGACCCAAGCGAATTCCTTTTTGTTAAATTCATTCTTAGCAACAATAAGCTTTAGGCGCTGCTGCTGCAAGCTGCTGCACATTGCTATAAATCACACGGAAAAAGACAATTACCTAAAGAGATGAGTGTAAAACTTATGGCCAAAACAGAGATACTGACATACCACAACAATTCATGTACTCTAGTCCAGTAAATTCCGTTGCACAGGTCAGATTCTGCATCACTTGTAAATTCTTGTTCAAAAACGCAGTCAGATAGCTTACCCAAATGTTAGTTTTAAGTTTATCGTGTAACGTTCTGTAGAGGGCTTAAGTGACAGTGAATCTGACAGTCATACAGCACGCACACAGTGCTATGCAGTTTAGATTCCGTTAACTGATATCTCAGGTTGCTTTTCGAGTCCACTTTCACAGACGAATATAGGCAATATTGGCTGTATCTACGCTATATGTCTGTTGCATATACGTTACACAATCATGAAATTCGCTGATGGCACTGCTATCCTCAATGAAGAATTACAAGACCTGTTGAACGGAAGAACAGTCTAAAGAGAAGAGAACACAGGTTAGGGTTAAAATAAATAACGACGAAGATTATGAGAAGTAATAGAGTGGAGAATACCGACAAACGAGGCATGGAAAGTGATGAGCACGAGATAGACAAATTGAAGGAATTTTCTACCTAGGAAGAAAAATAACACATGCTCGACAAAGCAAGGAGGACATAAAAACCAGACTAGTAAAGGCGAAGAGCGCATTCCTGCTCAAAATAAATATAGTGGTATCAAGCGTCGGTCTTAATCCGTGGAAGGAATTTCTGAGAAAATACATTTGGACCACAGCATTGTATGATAGTGATTTATGAGTGGTGAGAAAATCGAAGCGAAAGGGAAGTGAAGAGTTTGAGAAGTGGTGCTACAGAAAGGTGTAGAAAGTTTAAAAGGACTGATGAAGTAATAAATGACGAGGTTCTCTGCAGAATCGGAACTTATAGAAAATTGCTGACAGAAGAAGGGAGAGAACAACAGGACACGTATAAGACATCAAGGAATATCTTTCATGGTACTGGGGGGAGCTGTAGGG
Organism: Schistocerca cancellata; assembly: GCF_023864275.1. Taxonomy (NCBI): domain Eukaryota; kingdom Metazoa; phylum Arthropoda; class Insecta; order Orthoptera; family Acrididae; genus Schistocerca; species Schistocerca cancellata. The sequence goes on from NC_064628.1 coordinate 488,534,628, forward strand.
GATAAAAACTATAAGAGACGACAGAAATTGGAATATATTCAGCAGCAGGGCAATGAGTGAAAGTGCTATTTTTAGATGAAGAGGTAGCCACAAGAGAGAAAGCCACGGCAGACCATGTGAAATCACTCATAAAAGTGATGACCCCATAAAAAAATCAGAAGTAGTAAACACTTGAGCCGCGGTTTATTGCTAAATTTAAAATTAATCTGGGTCATAGATATAAGTTGGTGAGTTGGTGAGAAAGAGAATGGGGATAAATTTCTGCTACTGAGTTGAACTCTACTTTGTACCACCTACTACTATCTCTCTGACTCGCACAGTTGACTACTACGTCACATGTTGCCTCGATGATTGTTCCAGTCTTCACTGTATGAGTAGCTTCAGCAGGAGACCCTTATGAAGCAGTCGCAGCTGGGCGATTTGTACCAAGGTTTTCTTAAGAAAGTATTGTTCTGACATCAGTCCTCCTTCATCTTGGCTGGACGGAGCCAGCCTCCTATACTGATATGTGGAGTTTGTGATATTGACAAGTTAATGCTGAAAACCATTACGTGCCCAGATGGTTTCTTTGAAATATCAGTTTCGCAATGCTGTGCTTCACATGTTCATTTTCAGTATCTACATCCTAATTTAAATAGAAGTATTTAATAGCAGTAAAACAAATTTACAGAAGGAATCTTTACTTATCTGTCATTCTATTTCGACCGCTTCCTTAAGACCTACTACTAGTATTGCTTCCTTCTACAAGCTGTGTTTCCCACTGTTGATGGTAATCAAGTCGTCCACTTTATTCAACTCTTTAGTTTTGTCTTTACTTTGTTTAACGTTATGGTATAATCTAAGATATGTATTAACGCCAATCTTTTGAACTGTTTCTCTACGTCTTCCTTACATATGACCAGAAAGACTACATCAAAGGAATGTTGTGATTAGTTTTTGCTCCCCTTGCGCTTGTATTACACTTGTGAAATTTTCTTTAACTTCTTTGGTTGCTTATTCGACTTGAATGTTGAACAACAACGAAGGCAACCTGTGCCCGTTACTTAAACAATCGTTTTAATAAGAAAATGTCCTTCATCAACCTCCACTTTCATTACACCCTCTTTGTATCTGTAGGTAAGGTAGGTTACTCGTCAGGCTCTGTATTTTACCTCAAGTCTTCTGATAATTATGAATATCTTATTTCATCTTACACCTTCAAAATATTTGTTAAGGTCTACAGATGTTTGGACAATATCCTTATCTTCTTGAATTTTAGGCAACTGTCTATCTTTAAGAGGAAAGAATCAAGTTGGTTGGCAAGATACAAAGAATCCTGAAGCTGATGGTAGATAAGCTGGGGTAGGTGTCAGAATCATCTCATCGATTCCTCTCCCTTACTGAAAGTAAATTGATCTTTCTACAGAAAGTCTTTGATTCTTGTTTCTATTTTTCATTTCTATTCGACTTTACGTTATTTTAGTTGGAAATTTGGATGCCTTATTTGTCAGACTAATAATCTGATAATTTTCACATTGATACACACGTGTAATTTTTTGGACGTTCCTCAAAACCTGATGTTAAGTCAACTGTTTAACTCGTTTTTAACATCAAGTCAAACAACCCTCTACTTTTGCATCTACAATGGATTTCAGCAACATTATAGATATGCCATTAGTATCTGCAAAATTAATCGAGTGCAGACCACTGAATGCTCCATCAGACTCGGATATCATTATTGGATCACCTATTTCTTATCTGTCAACTTACCCCCTCTCTTTTATCCCACTTTGGTATAGTTTCTCACCATCGTAAAATTCTGCAGTCTGTCTACACTTTCTTCTGCGTGTGGTACACGCTTTCCATCGGTACCTCGTACAAATTTTCATTTGGCATTTCAAAAGTTATGTTTAATCTCTCTATCTGCTATATCGATTTTTCAATGCCCTTACATGTTTTTCTCATTCCTTCTGATTTTACCTCTTTCTATTTTCTCTTACACTCATTCCAAAGAGGCCACTTATTACCTCAAAGTTAAGATTCTTACATTTTCCCCTTCTGCCTCTGAGCTCGAGTAGTTTTTGATTAATGCACGGTTTTTTCGTTTTTGATTTTTTAAAACTTTAACGTCCTGTCCTTCCTTACCTCCTTCTATATTATTACACTCTGCTTCTACTGAACTCTTCTTGACGTTTATAGTTAGACGATTCACAGCTGCATACAAAAATTTTATTCTGTCTTAAAATTTAAGCGTTCCATTTCATCTTTGTTCTTTTCCCTTGTCATTCTGAATTTAAGCCCGCTACAAGCTTATGGTCAGAGTCTGTATTCGCATCTGGGTGCACTTTGCATTCCATAATCTGATTTCTAATTTTTTATTGTAACCATGTTATAATATAGAGATATCTCCCTGTGACTTAATATTTCGAAAGGATACTTAAGTAACTATTCATTTTTGTGGGAGACGTTCGATACAATCAGTTGGAAACTGCAACAGAACGCTACAAACTCCTCTCACTCCTTTCCCACAGCCAACATCATCCAGTAACCTAATTCCTCTTTCCCTCTCTTTTAATACTGTACCAGTCTACTGCTGTGACAATCAAAGTTTCCTCACCCTTTCACATATTTTTTCAGTTTCTCACAATCACTAATATGCAATAAATATTGTCTGTATTTCTTCATCATTAGCTTGTGATATTGTCACTGAATCTGTACCCTGGCGCTTGATGGTGGCTTAGTTCCAGTCCTCGGAAGATATATTTGGGTTGCTCATAATATCATATCGTGTTAGACATCTCTCTGTTCATAGCGATGCCAACCGATGTTAAATCAGTCGCTAATGTCTTCATTAGTGCCCTGCAATTTTTTGAACAGAAATCTTTTTTACTTATGGGACTTAACAGCTAAGGTCATCAGTCCCTAAGCTTACACACTACTTAACCTAAATTATCCTAAGGAGAAACACATACACCCATGGCCGGCCGAAGTGGCCGAGCGGTTAAAGGCGCTATAGTCTGGAACCGCACGACCGCTACGGTCGCAGGTTCGAATCCTGCCTCGGGCATGGATGTGTGTGATGTCCTTAGGTTAGTTAGGTTTAAGTAGTTCTAAGTTCTAGGGGTCTTATGACCACAGCAGTTGAGTCCCATAGTGCTCAGAGCCATTTGTGCCATTTTTGAACATACACCCATGCCCAATGGGGAACTCGAACCTCCGCCGGGACCAGCCGCACAGTCCACGACTGCAGCGCCCTAGACCGCTCGGCTAATCCCGCGCGGCTTTATTATCTTTCCATTCGACTTTAGTATTTAGTGTTATGCACTTGAATGGCAATACAAGATGGTCAATGGTTCTTGCTGTGCATCATATCTTGCGATAACATAAAAAAATTTTATCTTACTGCGCAATGAACACTCTGGGAGTCAGCAATGTTTCATAGCTGCACTCCTTCACACTAGGACGTCACACTCACAGTCAGTCAGGTGTAAGTAGTGGAAGCGAGACGTTCACCCTAGATGTGTGGCGTACTCATGTTGCTAGTAATCGTCCACAAAACCCATCGTGGTCGAGAATTGTAGAACTTGCGTCCATGTACACCATGGAAATTGTCACTTACATCGTTGCAGGATGTTAGCTCTGTAAACCCCACGTGTCACGAAATATGTAATTAAATCACGCAGAGAGACCATAAACAGAACACGGGCACCACCGCTTTCCGAAAAAAGTCACAATATAAGCGTGTGCAGAACATTACCTCACTGCCCCTAGTCTGCCTCTCAAGGTTGCAACACAATATATCCGTCGATCCATGCATTACTTTTACGTGAGAAGAATCCGTCTGGCAGATCGCCGAACGCGCGGAGTAGGCTCTCGAAGCGGGCGAGATATACACTGAAGGTAGACGTGTGACATGTGACAGGTGCCATTTGCCGCAATGTTCAGGGCACTTGCTTATCTGGCTGTATGCCAACAGACGACCCTTGTCTGTGCTGATGTGTAATGATTTCTTCTTCCAAGAACCTACTTCACAAATATGAAACAGCGTAATAGGTAACAGTGAACTTTTGCCTCACATCGTTATGACCGTCTTGTGTAACCTGTAATAAATCAGCCATGCGTAACGTCAAACAGTTTGGCTGAGTTAGTGGGTACGAAAACATGACAACCCACGTATGATAATGTTGTATCTATGTTGGTGCTGAAGACCAGCCATAAATTAACTACACTTCTATTGAATCTTAAGTCTGTAGTATACAACTACCTTCTTTTTTACTGTTGATAACCATGTAACTGAGATTTAGTTCTTTGTTGCGTAACTGTTACATTTTTGCAACAATCTGTTTAACATGAGTAAAAGAATCTGAAACATGCAAGGTCTGTCCTTGAATCTGTTATCTGCATCTGAAGTGATGGTTTCCAGAAAGTGCTAACTTTGTGCTCAGTTTTACATGAGTCATGGTGGCAAGCCCTGGCTGAGAACAGCAGTCATAGCATCGCACGACGCTGTGCATTTTGAAGTGATATTCGTGGGAAGATAATTGTCTTAAATAAAAACCCCACAGTTGTACTCGTTTTTGAATTGCAAATTATTATTAACTGTTGGTGTGCAGAGTCACTACTACCAGCTTTGTCAATCACATTAGACGGTTCAGTGAACAGTGAAATGAACGCAGTACTTTGCCTATTATTCACTCACGATACTCATGTTTCTTGCACCTTCTGGATGATGTTTACCAGTGCACGCATCTGTGAGCCCTACACGTAATTGCTGCAGTGTCTGCGGATGAATTTTCGTGCAAGATTACATTCCACGCTCCTTCTGTCAAGTAGGGATCGACAGAGATACCAATTTGGTTGGTATCGGCCCTCCTTACCAAGCTTCACCTAGGTACTGAGATTGAAGTTTCATTTTACAACTGCACTAAATAAATAGTTCGTCCTATAGAATAAATCCTTGTGAATGTTAGAATGTAAGGCTACATGAATGACAAAAGAATTGAAACGTCTAGATTTAGTGTTCAGTTCATCGTATATTTAGTGCAGAGGTCGTTTAATATGTGAAACCGATAAAAATTTTAGTTTCATTTTGATGTTAATATAATAATATTATAAAAAAACGCGTAATCACTTACAAACAAAGGTGGAAAAACGAAAAAAAATGAAATGCTCATATCGTGGACTTCACATGTGTGGATGTGGAACATTACACTGAATTCATAGCGTGTTGGCTTTCACGGGCGGCGTCTTCAGTAATTAAAACTTCCGGGCTAAGAGGCCGTGGTCCAATAGTAGAAATACTTCTGCCTGACGTTTCGTTGCCAGCTGCGGGCAACATCATCTGAGGTGAGTCTACGACTGGCTGCTAGGCCGTGGAGGTCCTGTTTATATAGAACGTGTAGAGGGCGCCACCACTCGTCACGTTTTGTCAAACACGTTCCTAAGGGACCAAACTGCTGAGGTCATCGGTCCCTAGTCGTACACACTACTTTCACTAACTTATGCTAAGAACAACACACACACACACCCATGCCCGAGGGAGGACTCGAACCTCCTGCGGGAGGGGCCGCGCAGTTCGCGACATGGCGCCTCAAACCGCGGGGCCACTCCCCGCGTCGAACGTCATCTGCCAGTGTGTGTAGTGCCAACAGTAAAATTCAGAGGCGGTGGTGTTATGGTGTGGTTAGTGTTTTTCATGGAGGGGCTTACATCCCTTGTTGTTTTGTGTGGCACTGTCACAGCACATGCCTAGTTTGAGGTTTTAAGCACCTTTTTGCTTACCACTGTTGAAGAGCAATTCGAGGGTGGTGACTGCATCTTCAACCGATATCGATACCTCTCCTCAGTGCAGCACTCCGTGATGAATGGGCTGCCATTCCCCAAGAAACCTTCTAACACCTGATCACCTGATTGAACGTATGCCTATGAGAGTGGATGCTGTCATCAAGGCTAAGGATGGGCCAACACCATATTGAATTCCAGTATTACCGATGGAGGGCACCATGAACTTGTAAATCATTTTCAGCCAGGTATTCTCATAATTTTGATCACACAGTGTAGCTATCCTCATAAACTCATGTTTTGCTCCTATAATTTCATTCCGTTTTTTTAATACAGAAGTTGATTTTTGAAAATTGTCATGCAAAAATTCCGAGTCCAGTCTCTGAGACTCATTTCATATATATATTTTTTTGCTTTCATTTCTTCAGTATAGTGCTCCATTGTTGAAAGATATCTGGTAGCTACACGGCATATTAGATGGTTGTTTTACAACATTTCGTAGAGAAAACTGACAGATGAAATTCTGGAAGAATCTGAAAGTCTCAGCGATTTCAGTAGTGAAGATTTTGACTACATACCAATGATGAAGATAAAGGTGGGGACTATGATGTAAGAGTTGTCAGCGAAGTAAGTCACATGCATGACGTAACGGATATTTCCAATTTAGGAGAAGAAGATGATACCAATACCACGGAAATTATTGAAGGGATATTTCCTGCTAAAAATGGATGTGTGTCTGAGGAAACAAAAATAATGAAACACGATATAACAAAATCTGAAGTTGATACAGTGAAGCTCCCTTCTTTGATAGCTATTGTTAAGGCCGGCAGACACATCTGAACTATACATTCCTTCACATGCTACAGAGTAGATTGTATGGTTTACTAACAACGAAGCTGAAGGGTTTTTATGGAAAAAATTGGGAAGTGTTGGAGAAAGTGAAATAGCGTAAAAATAAAGACTGATTTGTCTACTGGTAACAGTCGGTCATATAAAAATCAATTTGTTCAGTATAAAACTAATGTGAAACAAGACCTACGATACACCAGTATTTAGAGTCACAATGGGCGTCAGAGACGTGAAGAATTATTATCGTTTCTGTGGTTCGATGGTAAAGCTACAAGAGGAGTTCGAAAGGGAAAGATAAATTTGCTGCATTCAGAGACACTTGGGAGGACATAAGTCATTAAGTTGGGAAATATTGTCTACCAAAAGAAAAACTGACGATCGATGAATAGTTAGTTCCATTACGTGGACGACGTACATTCAGGCAAAACCTGATAAGTATTGAATAAAATTTTTCTAGATATGTGATCCTAAAATTTCTATCTGCTGAAAGGGCTAATAGTTATCGGAAAAGAAGAAAACGAAAAACGCAAAAATTTTGGTTTTATCGATCTTGCAACAGACTATTTCGATAGTCACCGTAATATCGCAATGGATAATTCCTTCACACCCATGGATCTACATCGTACTACAATATGGGTTGAATTCTGTAGGAACAGATGGCCAAATAAAGCATTTGCTCTTAGAGAATTTTTGGCAAAGGGAAGCCGGAAGGAACATACTACAGAATTTGATCATGATCATGATCCACTGTCATTCATTTCAAAAAGTGTTGCTCTACTTCCTGTAGCGCATCATACTGGAGATACTTCTAAGCTTACTTAATAAAATATTAATGAGGCGAAAGGCGAGACGGACTCACTATATCAGATGGTGCATACTTACTCCTGCAAATGATAAACGTAAAGATGGCGCCTGTCAATACTCGTGAACTCAGTTGATGTATGTGGAGTTGCACCATATGCGGTATTTTTGAATAAAAAAGCGGCATATCATGTCAAAAGGATTAGAACCAGAATTCAGCTCTTTCTTGCCGAACTCGCCTTAGATTTTGTTCAACCACATATAAAAAAAGGTCAAAACTAGGACTTCTGAAAGATGTTTTTCATTGTATGGAAAGGGTTGTGCATGAACCTCAAGACACCAGCTCAGTAGTAAAATAAAAAAACTCCAGCAAAGAAGGAGCGTTGTTACACCTGCGATCCTAAAAAATGAAGAATGCAAAAAATTGTAGAAACTGCAGACGAAACGAATGTGGTGAGCGTTTTCAGGAATAAAGTCTATTAAAATAACACAAAAATTTGTGACATATGGACAGGATCTTTTTCCCCAGGATTTATCATTCGTTGAATTCTAGACAAATAAATAAAAATGTTGTTATTTGATGACATTAAATAATTAGATTGACATTAATAAGACATTGCTGAAATAATACTTATTCATATTTACACTGTTGTCTTGCTGTCCGGTGTGGCTGAATGGTTCTAGGCGCTTCAATCTGGAACTGCACTACTGCTACGGTCTCAGGTTCGAATCCTGCCTCGGGCATGGATGTGTGTGGTGTCCTTAGGTTAATTAGGTTTAAGTAGTTCTAAGGTCTAGGGGACTGGTGACCTCAGATGTTAAGTCCCATAGTACTCAGAGCCATTTGGACTGTTGTCTTAGTGGAAAAATAACACTATTAAAAAAAGAATATGTTTCGCAGACTAACTTCAGGTGTCTATCGTAATAAAATAGTTTGGGTATTCAAGGGTTAACATTGAAGCTGCGAACTGCCGAGAGGGGATAATTTGTTGCGTCTTCTCAGTGCACTTTTCTATACAGTGTTGTCATCATATTTGTGTGAAATCAATACCGCTTCTTAAAAATATTTTCTCTCCGTGAACTACTTGTGTAATGTGACCAATAATTAGAAGAAATAAAATACATTATACTCAGACTTGATTTAATTTACAAGATCCTTTTAACTGTCCAGCAAGTTATCTATGGATAGGCGACTGACTAACTTTAAATACAGTCTCTAATACACCTAAACTTGCTGTTCTCATCGTGACGGTGTTATCGTTGTGCACAGTTGCCAAACTCAGCGACCATTCTCTTATTGTTCAGTGAAGGTAACGAGCTTCTACTCACTGGTGTTATTCGATTATAAGTCTGTTTATTGGCTAGTGAGAGCTTTGTCCATTTACCATTTATAAGCTTGCTATGTTGTTGCTTCGTGGTAATCTGGTAAACGACCTTAGAGTATGCGGACGTTGGCTCTGAGCACTATGGGACTTAACTGCTGAGGTCATCAGTCCCCTAGAACTTAGAACTACTTAAACCTAACTAACCTAAGGACATCACACACATTCATGCCCGAGGCAGGATTCTAACCTGCGACCGTAGCGGTCACGCGGTTCCAGACTGTAGCGCCTAGAACCGCTCGGCCAAACCGGCCGACTATGCGGACGTAATAAGCAACAACATTACATCAACATCATAATGTAACGCAGGTCTGGGGTTAAAAATCCAAACAAATAGCTTAAACTTTCACAGCTTTTCCAGTAAGAGCACTTCGTTCTTGGTTTTCCATTCATGTTTTCCCCTCTTACTTCTTGTAACCTTGCATGCTGTAGACTGAGATGACAAAATACGTATGATGGTGATATGCTCACATAGTCTATAGATGGCGAGAGTATCACGTACACAAGATATAAAATGACAGTGCATTGGCGGAGCTGTCCTTTGTACTTAGATGATTCATGTGAAAAGGTTTCGACGTTATTATGGCCGCACGTCGGTAGTTAACAGACCTTGAAAGCGGAACGTTCGTTGTCGCTAGACTAATGGAACATTGCATTTCGAAAATTGTTAAGAAATTCAAAATTCCACGCTCCACAATGTCAAGAGCGTGCCGAGAATACCGAATTTGAGGCACTCCCACCACGGATAATGCAGTGGCCTACGGCTTTCACTTAGCAACCGGGAGCAGCGCGTTTACGTGGAACTGTCTGTGGTAACAGACACGCAACGGTACGTGAAATAACAGCAGAAATCAGTGTGGGACGTACGACGAGTGTATCCGTTAGGACGGTGCGGCGAAATTTGGCGTTAATGGCCTACGGCAACAGACGACTGACGCGACGGCTTTTGCTAACAGCACGACATCACCTGCAGCGTCTCTTCTGGACTCGTGACCAGATCGGTTGGACCCTGGGCGGCTGGATAACCATGGCCTTGTCAGATGAGTCCCAGTTTCAGTTGGGAAGAGCTGATGGTAGGTTTCGAGCGTGGTGCACACCCCACGAAGTCACGTACGCAAGTTGTCAAGAAGGCACTGTGATACCATCATGGTGTGGGCTGTATTTGCATGGAATTAACAGCGATCATTGACTGTAAGTGGTTTTTTCGGATACTTGAGACCATTTTCAGTCGTAGATGCTTTCAAGTTCCCAAACAACGATGGAATTTTTACGGGTGACAATGCGCCATGTCACTGGACCACAAGTGTTCGCGACTGGTTTGAAGAACATTCTGGACGATTAGAACGAATGATCTGGCCACTCAGATAACCAAATATAAATCGCATCGAACATTTATGGGACATACTCATAATGGAGAGGACAGTTCGTGTACAAAATACTACATCGGTATCGCTTTCGCAGCAAGGCTGAATATGTCCTCAGAGGACTTCCAACGACTTCCTGATTGTATGCCATGGTGATTTGGACTACACCAAGCAAACGATGTCTGACACGACATAAGAAAGTATCCTTTGGCTTTTGACACATCAATGTGTATTAGCCGTCTTTCTCTATAATTTACACGTACTTTTGAGAGAACTTTGAATATACTCTACATATACTTGGAATTTTCTTAAGTCTCTCTTTCAGTATTGAAACGTCCCCTTAGAAAAATTTATGAATGATTGTGCTGATAAACCCCTTACCTTATTTGAATTTCAAACAGCAGAGCAAAACTGAACGTACTCAGGCATTTCTCTCTTTACTTATTCTGATCATCACGAACTTGACACACAATACTTTTAGCGCAACGCAATTTGACTTTCAATAATCCCTACAAAAGAATGGCCCAACAATAACCTATACGTTTCACAAATCACTTACCTCACAAAAATCTTCGTTACTCGAACTACTGCAATACAGCTAGTGCCAATACTGCCAGCTAAATAAAAGATTCGAACTACTGAAGGCACTAACTACTGATAGGCATAGTTGGCAAATGAAAGATTTTGGTAGAGAACAAGCAATGTATTTACTTTAATAGTGTTCAAAACTTATAATATATATATCAGTTCATAACATCCAGTCTTACAAATTTACTCTCTCTGATGGACACACGTCCAGATCATCCGCTCTCAAAACTCCGCCATCTCTCTCCCCACGTCTACCACTGCTGGCGGCTCACCTCCAACTGCGCAACGCTACGCGCTGTTCACATCCAACTGCCCAACACTACAATAGCGAATATTACAAAAATGCAAACCAGCCACAGACTGCACACAGCACAGTCAGTGATTTTCATACAGAGCGCTACGTGGCGTTACCAACATAAAAACCTAAACAGCCTACTTACAGTATTAAGTGCCACGTTGTAACTGCTTCATTGGTGCTCTTGTTTTTTTCTGAAGACAAAACTAACGTCTATCAGATGAACGAAGTAAGAGCTCGTAAATCCTAATTCACTCCTTCTTATTCGTAGCATACCAGTAGCACGGAATTCGGTGAGACTCCTCAGGAGTTGGCCCATCAGGGTAGTGCCCTGCTTGGCACATGCAGACAGCCGGCCCTGGAAAGCCAGAAAGTAATAAAAGACGCTTCGTTTAAGATGCTGAGCGTCGCGCCGCGTGGCGCCAGCCAGGCGGTACGGCGAATGCGTCTGTTGGCAATTTACAGCAGGTGTGGGATGGATGCGCTCGGCGTAAAATATGCCGCGGATGAGCCGGCTGCGCGGAGGGCGCGCCGCTCGGTAATTAGTCAGCACAATATGAGGCGCTGGGCGCCGTTCCCAGGCCGGGCCACACATCCTGGTCTCCCCTACCCTCCCTCGAGTGGACCCTGCCCTGCCCTCGCTGCCCAGCTCGGCGCGGCGCTGCGCTTCCACAACGCCCACGCCCTCGGCCGCCTTCTGGGAAGCTGTGCCGGCGGAGTGCGTAACACACCGCAGTGACGTGACGGAACCTGTCGGATACGGATGTTGCACGGCGTGGAGAAAGAGGGACGACACCTGTGGTGAACCGCGTTCGCAACTGTGCGCTGCCGGGCCCCTGGCGGTTAAGCGGCCGCTCGTTAGCAACCTGCTTGCCAATTTGAGTGTAGCTTTCCCCGGGGACAGCAGGGTGTGATGCAATTCACATCCTTAAGCGATGTGCAGCATAAATTCTCATTGATAATATGTGAAAGGTTACAAGGCCTGTGTAACGAATGCGTGTACCCAGTCTCCCCACCCTGATATGGCAAAAATAATTAATACTTGTTCCGCAGATCACATTCACAATGAAATTTATGATGTGGAACGTGTCAGCAGAACAGATCTATAACTTGCGCACACACACGCGCACACACACACACACACACACACACACACACACACACACACACACACACACATTACCTCGGTTCCGGGAGTTCCGGAATCTGTACAGAAAATTGGAATAGAGATCAACATAAAAATTATTTCAGCCCTTTTTATTGCTCATGAAAGCCACACATTGCATGTTTGTACCACCGTACAGCGAGACCTTCAGAGATGGTGGTCCAGATTGCTGTACACAGCGGTACCTCTAATACCCAGTAGCACGTCCTCTTGCATTGATGCATGCCTGTACTCGTCGTGGCATACTATCCACAAGACACTGTTGGTCCAGATTCTCCCACCTCAACGGCGATTCGGCGTAGATACCTCAGAGTGATTGGTGGTTCAAAATGATTCAAATGGCTCTGATAACTATGGGACTTAACTTCGGAGGTCATCAGTACCCTAGAACTTAGAACTACTTAAACCTAACTAGCCTAAGGACACAACGCACACCCGTGCCCGAGGCAGGATTCGAACCTGCGACCGTAGCGGTCGAGCGGTTCCAAACTTTAGCGCCTAGAACCGCTCGACCACCCCGGCTGGCGGTGATTGGTGTGTCACGTCGTCCATAAACAGCCCTTTTCGCTCTATCCCAGGCATGTTCGATAGGGTTCAGGTCTGGAGAACATGCTGGCCACTCTAGTCGAGTGATGTCGTTATCCTGAAGGAACTAATTCACAAGATGTACACGATGGGGGGCGCGAATTGCCGTCAATGAAGACGAATGCCTCGCCAATATGCTGCCGATAAGGTTGCACTATCTGTCGGAGGTTAGCATCCACGTATCGTACAGCCGTTACCGCGCCTTCCATGACCACCAGCGGCGTATTTCGGGCCCACATATTGCCAACCCAAAACAGGAAGCCACCTCCAACATGCTGCACACGCTGACAGTGTGTCTATAGTGTGTCTATGGCCTTCAGCCTGACCGGGTTACCTCCAAACACGTCTCCGACGATTGTCTGGTTGAAGACATATGCCACACTCATCGTTGAAGAGAACGTGATGTAATCATGAGAAGCCCATTCGGCATGTGATTGGGCCCATCTGTATCGCGCTGCATGGTGTCGGGGTTGCGGAGATGGATCTTGCTATGGACGTCGGGACTGAAGTTCCGCATCATGCAACCTATTGCGCACAGTTTGAGTCGTAACACGACGTCCTGTGGCTGCACAAAAAGTATTATTCAACATGGTGGCGTTGCTGTCAGGGTTCTTCCGAGGCATACTCCGTAGGTATCGGTCATCCACTGCAGTAATAGCCCTTGGGCGAACTCAGCTAGGCATGTCATCGACAGTTCCTGTCTCTCTGCATCTCCATGTCCGAATAAAATCGCTTTGGTTCACTCCGAGATGCCTGGACACTTCCCTTGTTGAGAGCGATTCCTGGCACAAAGTAACATTGCGGACCTGATCAAACTGCGCTATTCACCGTCTAGGCATGGTTGAACTACAGACACCATGAGCCGTGTACCTCATTCTTGGTGGAATGACTGGAACTGATGGGCTGTCGGATCCCCTCTGCCTAATAGGCGCTGCTCACCTATGGTTTTTTACATCTTTGAGCGGGTTTAGTGACATCTCTGAAGAGTTAAAGTGGCTGTCTGTGAGATACAAAATCTACAGTCAACACCTATCTTCAGGAGTTCTGGAAACCGGTGTGATACAAACTTTTTTTGATGTATGTATTCACTGAATCGCTAAAGAAACTGAGGCATGTGCATTCAAATACAGAGATAAGCAAACAGCCAGAATGCGCTGCTACGATCGGCGACGTCTATATGAGACAACAAGTATCTGCTCAGTTGTTAGATCGGTTACTACTGCTAGAATGGCACATTATCGATATTTAAGTGAGTTTGAACGTGGTGGTATAGTCGGCGCATAAGCGATGGGACACAGCATCTCCGAAACGGCGATGAAGTGCGGATTTTCCCGTACGACCGTTTCACGAGTGCATCGTGAGTATCAGGAATATGGTAAAACATCAAATCTCTGACGTCGCTGCGGCCGGGAAAAGATCCTGCAAGAACGGGCCCAACAGCGACTGAAGGGAATCGTTCAACGTGACGGAAGTGCAGTCCTTCCGCAAATTGCTGCAGATCTCAGTGCTGTGCCATCAACAAGTGTCAGCGTGCGAACCATTCAACGAAACGTAATTGATATGGACTTTTGGAGCCGAAGGCTCACTCGTGTATCCTTGATGACTGCACGACACGAAGCTTTACGCTTCGCCTGGGCCCGTCAACACCGACATTGGACTGTTGATGACTGGAAACGTGTTGCCCCATCGGACGAGTCGCATTTCAAACTGTATCGAGCGGTGGACATGTACGGGTATGGAGACAACTTCATGAGTCCAGGGACTCTGCATGTCAGCATGGGACTGTTCAAACTGATGGAGGGTCTGTAGTAGTGTGGGGCGTGTGCAGTTGACATGATATGGGACCCCTGATACGTCTAGATATGACTCTGACAGGTGACACGTACGTAAGCATCCTGTCTGATCACCTGAATCCATTAATGTCCATTGAGCATTCCAACGGACTTGGGCAATTCCAACAGGACAACGTGAGACCCCACACGTCCAGGATCACTCTTCTGAACTTAAACACTTCCGCCGGCCAACGAACTCCCCAAATATGAACATTATTGAGCATATCTGGGATGCCTTGCTAGGTGCTATTCATCAGAGATCTCTTATGGATGTATGGACAGCCCTGTACGATTCATGGTGTCAGTTCCCTCCAGAACTACTTCAGACGTTATTCGAGTCCATGCCACATCGTGTTGCGGCACTTCTGCATGCTCGCGAGGGCCCTACACGATATTAACCAGGTGGTTCAAATGGCTCTGAGCACTATGGGACTCAACTGCTGTGGTCATAAGTCCCCTAGAACTTAGACCTACTTAAACCTAACTAACCTAAGGACATCACACACATCCATACCCGAGGCAGGATTCGAACCTGCGACCGTAGCGGTCGTGCGGTTCCAGACTGCAGCGCCTTTAGCCGCTCGGCCACTACGGCCGGCCTTAACCAGGTGTACCAGTTTGTTTGGCTCTTCAGTGTAGTTCCATTTGATAAGAGAAACTTGCTCTTGATTGATAGTGGATCTTAGGTAGTTGTCACCAGGAGGCAGGCGGAAGATGGTAGTCAAATGAAGCACACGGAGAAAAACTAAGTAAACTGATTATTACTCCAAACTGATTATTATTCCAAAAGTAGTCGCATCAACTGTTAATACATTTATTTCAATGTGGGACAAGTCGGTGAACGCCTTTATGGACAAACGTTTGCATTTGCCTACAGAGCCGTGAATGTACCTGGGCGTGTATCTTTTATATATACACTCCTGGAAATGGAAAAAAGAACACATTGACACCGGTGTGTCAGACCCACCATACTTGCTCCGGACACTGCGAGAGGGCTGTACAAGCAATGATCACACGCACGGCACAGCGGACACACCAGGAACCGCGGTGTTGGCCGTCGAATGGCGCTAGCTGCGCAGCATTTGTGCACCGCCGCCGTCAATGTCAGCCAGTTTGCCGTGGCATACGGAGCTCCATCGCAGTCTTTAACACTGGTAGCATGCCGCGACAGCGTGGACGTGAACCGTATGTGCAGTTGACGGACTTTGAGCGAGGGCGTATAGTGGGCATACGGGAGGCCGGGTGGACGTACCGCCGAATTGCTCAACACGTGGGGCGTGAGGTCTCCACAGTACATCGATGTTGTCGCCAGTGGTCGGCGGAAGGTGCACGTGCCCGTCGACCTGGGACCGGACCGCAGCGACGCACGGATGCACGCCAAGACCGTAGGATCCTACGCAGTGCCGTAGGGGACCGCACCGCCACTTCCCAGCAAATTAGGGACACTGTTGCTCCTGGGGTATCGGCGAGGACCATTCGCAACCGTCTCCATGAAGCTGGGCTACGGTCCCGCACACCGTTAGGCCGTCTTCCGCTCACGCCCCAACATCGTGCAGCCCGCCTCCAGTGGTGTCGCGACAGGCGTGAATGGAGGGACGAATGGAGACGTGTCGTCTTCAGCGATGAGAGTCGCTTCTGCCTTGGTGCCAATGATGGTCGTATGCGTGTTTGGCGCCGTGCAGGTGAGCGCCACAATCAGGACTGCATACGACCGAGGCACACAGGGCCAACACCCGGCATCATGGTGTGGGGAGCGATCTCCTACACTGGCCGTACACCACTGGTGATCGTCGAGGGGACACTGAATAGTGCACGGTACATCCAAACCGTCATCGAACCCATCGTTCTACCATTCCTAGACCGGCAAGGGAACTTGCTGTTCCAACAGGACAATGCACGTCCGCATGTATCCCGTGCCACCCAACGTGCTCTAGAAGGTGTAAGTCAACTACCCTGGCCAGCAAGATCTCCGGATCTGTCCCCCATTGAGCATGTTTGGGACTGGATGAAGCGTCGTCTCACGCGGTCTGCACGTCCAGCACGAACGCTGGTCCAACTGAGGCGCCAGGTGGAAATGGCATGGCAAGCCGTTCCACAGGACTACATCCAGCATCTCTACGATCGTCTCCATGGGAGCATAGCAGCCTGCATTGCTGCGAAAGGTGGATATACACTGTACTAGTGCCGACATTGTGCATGCTCTGTTGCCTGTGTCTATGTGCCTGTGGTTCTGTCAGTGTGATCATGTGATGTATCTGACCCCAGGAATGTGTCAATAAAGTTTCCCCTTCTTGGGACAATGAATTCACGGTGTTCTTATTTCAATTTCCAGGAGTGTATATATATATATGGATGACCTCATGGTTGCTCCGACTACGCTGCAGAAGTTCCACTGCAGAGCCCTACCACGTCCTCCATAGAGTTCCAGTCCCACGCCATGCGATTTCCATATTTTTGGAACCCTGAAGAAAGACATTCGACGCAGTCGATTTGCTGCGGACGAAGAAGTGCATGCCTGGGTACGACAGTGGTTTTGTAGGCAACAGAAAACATTATTCCATGAAGAAACTGACTGCCCCTGTTCACAGTGGCATAAATGTATTGACAGTTATGGAGATTAGTTTTGAAATAATAAACTGCTTACTACCTTTTTAGGGTTCCATACCTCAATCGGTAAATAGGGAACCATTATAGGATGGGTCTGTGTGTCTGGCCAACTGTTAAGACCCCTTTGCCTCAGGAACAGGTAGACTTATCCGGTTGATATTTATGTCGCATACTTGCGCTATGGTCTCTTGACACGGTGTGAAAAATTTAAGCTTCTGAGTCAATGCCATTCGTGTCATATATTTCGACACTCGCAAATCACTCATCAAAACCTTACCCTTGGCCTAGAATCACGGAATTTGGCAAAATGCAAGACAGTACAATAAGAGAAAAAAATCCAATACTGGTTAATTTGAAATTATATCACGCGAAAGAATTTTTTTGTCATTTGATTCCAGACTGTCAATCTTTCATCTGTTGAGACCCCTTTATCAGGAATTACAATAGAAAATACGAAATTACACGAAAAATTTAAACTTAAAATCCAAAGTTCATGCATTTCTGAAAGTATTGGTATTCCCGGGACTGATACGTTGCATATATACTGTTGGTAATAGCCAAAATTATATATATTAGATTGATTGAAGCGTAATAAAGACAATTTTTTTCTTCTGTTGATCCAAATACCTCTCTTACTCTCAAAATGATGTCAGTTACTGATAACAAATTTGGTACGGTACACGAATAAGGGTACTGCGAGACTGTGGTTAAAATTTACAGCTGCGTAAAGGGATACCTGCAAGATTATGTGTGTCAGACCCACAAACCATTCGGATTAGTGTTATTCGTGTAGTCAGCAATTTGATCTACGTAAGGAATTAAGCCAGAAAATTGTCCCATAAGACATCAGCCAAAGGAAGTACATAAAAGGTGTAAATTTATTAACTTCTATGTCCCCAAACTGGGCAATTACTCTAATGGTAAAAATATCCGAATCTAAACGTTGTAGCTGGTGTACTATATGGTTTATCTAGTCTTTGTTTTCATCAGTACACGCAGCCAATAACTTAGAATTTTTTGCCGTGTTTATTGTTTCTTGTACGTATGTTACGTAAATACAAGTGGACATGTTTGACAGTACAGAACTGGATGATCTGTGTTCGTTCCAAGTTTAAAACTAGCCCATCTGTTCAAAACTAGTTAGTATCTTCCACAAAATATTATTTACGATATTCTCAGTTATTGCTTCATTGCTTATTGGTGCGCGCTACCCCAGCCAAAGAGCAAAGCAATCATTAGTTGACGCTAAGTACCAACGAATAAATATAAACTGAAAATGAAGAAGCATCTGTCGCGTAGAACTTCCTCCTGTGCTGCTACTACTCCTAAATTTATTTTTAACACATCAGTCCCCGAACGTAGCACGATTAATTTGTTCTTGATGATGATTAGCACAATTTGATGTAACTGTAGTTCTGCTATGCGAATTGTAAATCGGGTATGCGGCGAAACGTAGTTTGGAAGCTGAAATGTAGCTGAAGCGGATTTATTATAATATGGTGGAAAAGGGATACAGCTGCGGCCTTAGGAAAGCTGGAGAGGGAATGTAAAATATTGTACTCGAGTTGCAGAGACGCATCACGCATGGATTTGTCTTTTCGCCTTTATTACTGCAAAACATGGGTAATGAGGTTTCAAAATACACTATTTTCAACCTTTTCTGATCAATAGCAGAAGGCTCACAATGAAATAGAGGGGTTCGCTGAAAATTAAAGTCTCCGAATTTCTCATGTGAATACTGTTAAAGCGTTTTAAATAACACAAACGCTGCTTCATTGGTTCACGAGCGTCGTTTCGGATCATGTTGTGGAAGCTGCAAAATATTTCAAAGAGACAGCTGTTCGTCATCTTCAGGTGCTTACTGACTTGTTGCTGCGCCAATATACAGGGTGATCAAAATGTCAGTATAAATTTGAAAACTGAGTAAATCATGGAATAATGTAGATAGAGAGGTACAAATTGACACACATGCTTGGAATGGCATGGGGTTTTATTAGAACCAAAAAAATACAAAAGTTCAAAATATGTCCAACAGATGGCGCTTCATCTGATCAGAACAGCAATAATTAGCATAACAAAGTACGACAAATCAAAGATGATGTTCTTTACAGGAAATGCTCAATATGTCTACCATCATTCCTCAACAGTAGTTGCAGTCGAGGAATAATGTTATGAATAGCACTGTAAAGCATGTGCGGAGTTATGGTGAGGCATTGGCGTCGGATGTTGTCTTTCAGCATTCCTAGAGATGTCGGTTGATCACGATACACTTGCGACTTCAGGTAACCCCAAAAGCAATATCGCACGGACTGAGGTCTGGGGACCTGGGAGGCCAAGCATGACGAAAGTGGCGGCCGAGCACACGATCATCACCAAACGACGCGCGCAAGAGATCTTTCACGCGTCTAGCAATACTTTGTTTTTCTCGGTTCTAATAAAACCCCATGTCATTCCAAGCATGTGTGTCAATTTTTACCTCTCTATCTACATTATTCCGTGGTTTATTAAGTTTTCAAATTTATACTGACTTTTTGATCACCTGGCATACTCTGGCTCTCTAGAAAAGCGCAGGCGCCAAATGGTTGGACCTATATCGTCATAGTGGGCGAATCATAGAGCACAGTGACATCCAGTGCCCCTGGCGGAGAAAAGGGTCACGGTCTTCAAATGCATGACGCGGGAAAAGCGCGCCCGCCATGGACGGCCAATATAAGGGGACTGTCACAAAAGTCACACTCTGGTTGCGGACGAACCTTTGACAATGCCAGGCCTTCGTGGTGGCGAAACGTCGGAAGAATCGTGAAAAACGAACGTTGGCCGACGATCACGGGACAAAAGCCGACAGACAAAACTCCAACAAGTAGCGTCGATGCATAACTTTAGCTTTTTTAACATACCAAGATACTGCGTTCGGGATATCGATGAAACCTGATCGCCGCTGAACTATTCCGAGTCGAGCGTACTGTGCTTTCCAGTGTAGATCTGACGCCACAGGCTGCCCTGAGCCGGTTCTAATTTTCAATTTCAGCGCACCGGGGCCTGAGAGCGTCAGCTCCAGCGGCGGCCCTTGGGCTGGAGCGGTGCGGCGTGCCTGGGCGTGTGTCCGGCGTGGCGCGGGTCACGCGGGGGCGTGGGAAGGCCGGCGGGGGCGGCCGCCGCCCTCCATTCACGCAGCCGCCGTCAATGGCCGCGCAGCGCCGGGCCGGCGCGGCTGCATTCCGCGGCGCCGCGCTGCGCCGGGCCTGGGCGGCCACTGGCAGCGCAGCAGGCACCTGCAGCTGGACTGGCGCCAGCGACCACGGCCACAGCTGACTGCCGCCACTAGCGCGCTCCCACTTTACCTTTACGACCGGTGCCGTTCTGAGGTGTGCAGTCCGGAACGACCCAGAGAAACGAAGAGTTACGAGATCCGCTTGAGGCCACTGAGGTGAAAAAGACAGAATCCTCGGGAAAAAGTCAGCAATACAGACAACCACTTCCTCCCAGCCTTCAATAAATGAAATGATCGTGTGGCATTATTAATCGGAAGAGCCTGACTGCGATTGTTCGGCCACTTCGTGCAAGGGTGTTCTACACATCCAGTCATGCTAATGTGACTACCAGCTACAGGGGACAGGCAAAAACACCTGTAGACTACTTACTTGGGAATGGTTTATTAACAAAGGGTTGGACCCTCATTTGCCCGTATTACAGCTGCTATTCTTCTTCGAATACTGTAATATAATGGTTGTATAGTCTCCAGTGGAGGCCGGGCGGAGTGGCCGAGCGGTTAAAGGGGCTACAGTCTGGAACCGCACGACC
Source organism: Schistocerca cancellata (assembly GCF_023864275.1). Lineage (NCBI taxonomy): Eukaryota > Metazoa > Arthropoda > Insecta > Orthoptera > Acrididae > Schistocerca > Schistocerca cancellata. The sequence continues at coordinate 488,555,657 of NC_064628.1, forward strand.
GCTACGGTCGCAGGTTCGAATCCTGCCTCGGGCATGGATGTGTGTGGTGTCCTTAGCTTAGTTAGGTTTAAGTAGTTCTAAGTTCTAGGGGACTTATGACCACAGCAGTTGAGTCCCATAGTGCTCAGAGCCATTTGAACTATTTCTCCAGTGGAAACTTATGCCACTCTTCGATCAGAATCTCTTGTAACTCCTGTAGTAACGAGGGATGCGGAAATCTGCTCCGGAGCCTGCGCTCTAATACCACCCATAAGGGTTCGGTAATGTTCAAGTCCAGGGACCGTGTTGGCCAGGGAAGAAGCTTAAGTTCATTTGCATACTCCTTATACCACCATTGTATTTTCCAGGCTATGTGAATTGGTGCATTATCGTCCTGAAATATGGAATCATTGTTGAGGGACATTTGAATCATGGGGTGCACCTGACCACCTAAAATGTTCACATAAGCTTCGGTTGTAACATGGCCTTTGAGAGTAATGATGGGACCAACAGAATACCATGATATGGATGCCCACACTATCATACTTCCACCTGGATTTGGTGTTCTCCAGTCGTAAATCCGGCTCGATGTTGGAATTTACGAAAACGTTGACTCGTCGGCTCACTGATCAGCCGTCCACGATTTATGCTGCTGACAACATGTTTTACGCTCCTTTGCGTTGGTTGTTGTCATTAATGGTTTCCTTTCGTCAAAGCTGCTCGTCCATGAATATTCCCTTTATGGAATTCTCGGCAGACATTGTCGATAGATGCGGGGTCTCGAAATGGCTATTGCGCTCTGCAGTCCCTTTAGCCGCCGTAGCTGTGTGTTGTTTTGACACAATTCGTGTTAGCGTACGACGATCTGCGTCATTTACTTTTGATTTGCGCCCGCTATTACGTTTACACGATGATATCTTTCCACGTTTTGTGTAGGCTGTTAAGACTGTTGAAACAGTTGCTCTTGAAACATTCAATAAGTTATGTATGAAGTTAGTATCTGTTCCCGAAAGAACAGATAACACTGATGACCGTGCAGCTTCTCTGGAATGAAATGATAGCCGGCCGGAGTGGCCGAGCGGTTCTAGGCGCTACAGTCTGGAACAGCGCCACCGCTACGGTCGCAGGTTCGAATCCTGCCTCGGGCATGGATGTCTGTGATGTCCTTAGGTTAGTTAGGTTTAAGTAGTTCTAAGTTCTAGGGGGCTGATGACCTATGAATTTAAGTCCCATAATGCTCAGAGCCATTTGAACCATTTTTAAATGCAATGATAATTAAATCGACACCATAGCTGCTTTATATAAATTATTGGGGACATGTTGAAAATGTGTGCCCCGACCAGGACTCGAACCCGGGATCTCCTGCTTACGTGGCAGACGCTCTGAGCCACACATTTTCAACATGTCCCCAGTGATGTATATCAACGCCTGTTTTCAGTTAGGGTGTCGATTAAATTATCATTTCTTTCTAGAGAGTAGTAGTAGTAGAAGGGTTTTGTGGGCGCACGACAGCAAGGTCTTCAGCGCCCGTCATTCTAGAGAAGCTGCACGGTCATCAATGTTACCTGTTCTTTCGGGAACAGATACTACCTTCATACATAGTTAAAATATGTCTACCTGGCCATTGACGTTTTTGGGAGAACGCACACGCTATGCCCCAACTCGTACGGGACTTGGTAGATTTGTCTGCCACGAGTAATGAGTGTGATGGGAAAACTTCTATTAGGCGCACTACGAATGTAGTGGTGTGGACATGTTGGGAATGTGGGACCCACGGGGAGCGTGCAAGGGGTAAGTCCCTGCAGTCGCACTATCCTCTGTGCCCTTGGTGGCTCAAATTGATAGAGTGTTTGCCATGTAAGCAAGAGATCCAGGGTTAAAATCCCGGTCAGGGCACACATTTTCAGCATGTCCCCAATGACGTATATCAACGCTTATTTGCATTTAGGGTGTCGATTTAATCATCATTTTATTCAATAATAGTGCCCACACAGTCTGCCCTCTTAGGAACTTCGTTAGGTCTTTGATTCAATGTTGACCTCGTCCTCCTCTCAATGCAAATACGAAGTGTGCACTACTCGGAAGCAACCTACACTGATGCCTAGTTCGTACTGAACTCACACAGTCCATCGCGACACATGCCTTGCCAGCGTTCTTGACCGTCAAACACAATCATCGCAATCATCCACCGCGATAATATACGTTAGCGGAAAGTACGCTCAGATGAAAAAGTGTAATAAATAACGTAGTTCTGGTCTGTCGATAAGTACGTAAAAGCTTTGCTAATACCGTTAGAAAGAGCTATGGGGAGAGCAGTAGCTGTAGTACAAATCTGTTCAGCCCTTACATGGATTAAAGGTATTGTGTACACTTATTATGCAGAATCTAGCTACACAGACCCTAATTCTTTAATGTTAACTAGCCGGCCGCGGTGGTCTAGCGGTTCTGGCGCTGCAGTCCGGAACCGCGGGACTGCTACGGTCGCAGGTTCGAATCCTGCCTCGGGCATGGGTGTGTGTGATGTCCTTAGGTTAGTTAGGTTTAAGTAGTTCTAAGTTCTAGGGGACTTATGACCTAAGATGTTGAGTCCCATAGTGCTCAGAGCCATTTTTAATGTTAACTATTAGATTATGAAACAAATTTGATTTTTCCACACTAGTCTGTAAAATTATGTACAAGCATATCCAGTTCCGTGTTTGTTCGCCTGTATTTAGGTATTAGTTCGTGCACCGAAATCTCTACTTCATTTTCATTTCTTACATTTTCAATAGATTCACGTATTAATACCGAACGTGTTTTTTTTATCTGCTACACATTCAAGTTGTTAGATCGTAAAACGACAGTTTAATGTTAATTTTGAACGCATCTCTGTAAAAGTACGTGTTATATTTGAGGAACAATCGAGGAAGCTGTTGTAGAGGGATGTCAGTGTGCCAAACGCAGCGCAATCTTGCTCGGTATGGTTTTCAGGGTGCCATTTATTCTCTCTCTGTATTTATTTGTGTACTGTCCAGAATTTAGTTCGTGGCAATACGCTCAACAGCGGGTGTTATCGACACAGTTTTCAAGAAACTATGTGCAAATTCGGCGTTCATTGTAATGTATGATACATGAAAGAGATTTTCCGCTTAGTCCAACATAAGACTACTACAAACGCAGCTTTTAAAAATTATTGGTCATTTCTGCTGGACGTGAGGAACGTACGAACAATCCTTACCTGATGTGATCCAATACAGGAGATGTTAAGTTAAAAACCATGCAGCCAGTACAATACACTGTGCAACACAATTAGTCAATTTTTTAAACCACGTAATTGTTTTCCACTGTGACGTTGGAGTTTGAAATGTGGATCAGAGGTGCCTACAACCTTCCTCTGTAATGATCCAAACGCATGCGCCTGCGACGTCAGTCTCGGGCTGTGTGACGCATCAAACAGCAAGGTGTGTGTGTGTGTGTGTGTGAAATCTAAAGGTCATGCTAAGGTCATCAGTCCCTAAGCTTACACAGTACTTAATCTAAATTATCCTAAGGACAAACACACACACCCATGCCCGAGGGAGGACGTGAACCTCCGCTGGGACCAGTCACACAGTCCATGACTGCAGCGCCTGAGACCGCTCGGCTAATTCCGCGCGGCAAACAGCAAGGTGTCGACACGTGCCAAGGAAAGGGCAGAGCTCAGTCGATGTGAGCTTTATATGGACTAATGATGTCACACTGGCACCAAATTTCACCAGAATTGTGCCCAGTGATCCCACAGACGAGTCACACTATAGGAAATTCGTTACATCCCTTCTTGTGAACATTTCACCCCTTCTTTTGATGCCTCTGTGATGGAGATTAGAATCGTGACGTTCAGTGTTAAAATCACGCATCGTTCTTAGCGTTGGCCAACGACAATATTTCAACCTACACGGAACCAACATTAATTAACTTCAGGGAGTGGCATAAATGGTGTCAACGACACCACCCCTTCCCTCGGGACGTTGATTCCCACACATTTCGCGGTCGACAACGATAGTTCGCAATACGATGAGCAACAGAATGACGTTCTTGACAACGATCGACACTCTCACTCTGTGACGCCCCCCCCCCTCTTCCCTGACGGTTAAACCCATTTCTAAGGACATCATGAGGCTGCAGCCCCACTGAACTTGATCTGACCCATTTGGAGTGTGGCGCGACCACAATTTTTGTTCCAACCACTAGAACCGTTTAAAACCATTAGACGAAATTTGAACATGATCTGTAGCAGCAAACGCTGTTAATCCTTTTTCAGCCCTCCTCTTCTGCGCAGTGCCGTGGCGTCATAGCAGATGGGTGCAACATGGACACATGGATAAATAAAACTGTAAAAGGTCACTCTACATCTACTCAGTTGGTCAACACTGTCGCGCACAGCTGTTAAGCTCTTTCACAATGTACCTATTGAGAAACTTCGACACTAATTCAGCTGAGAGGCTCTCCACTGTCTCTCTAGCGTCTCAAGGCAGGCCACCCCTTCAGCGATCCCTAGATTCAGCACGTAGCCAACAAAGCACCACTCAATGGAGCAGCACTCAGCTGAATGGCTGTCGAAGCCTCTGTATAGGTAGATTTATAAAGTTCCCATCTCTCCCCCCTACCCCACTGGCCTCGCCACAGAATAACACAGTCGGTCTTAATCCCATTCACCCTGTGTCTTACTTCTTGGAACAGGAGTAGAAAAGCATTACATGTAAGTTGCAATGTCACTGTAGGGCTTCCCCCTTCTTCAAAAATTTTCCTTCCAGGTGTAACTGTTACCAGGAAGCGTTAAATTATCGTAATGTTTAATGATAATCCTAATCTCATTGCTACAGTTAAATGTCACAGAAGGAAAGGTTTTATGTGAGAAATACAGCACACGAATAATATCATAATCATAATTATTAACTGTAGCTGTTATATCAGCTGATGTCATTACGTGGTTTCAGTCCAATAGACTCAAGGAACTTGTAATACCCATTTAATACCCATTGAGCTTGTACAGTGAAATGGTAAGTGATGGCTATGTGATTTGTTTTTGTACATTCTGTTTCATGTGTAGACATACCACAGTCTCCTCACTGCAAAAATTGACTAGATCACCATTCTCATCCACGTTATAGTCTAATGTCTGAAGAGTCACTGGGAAGAATATAAGAATATGGGGTTGCTAAGCATCTCAGCTAATGCGTAACCTTGGCCCACTGTAGGAAAAATCCGTTTATTGTATGGATTAAGCTGTCATTGAGATACAAATCCGTTGCAATATTTCACTCAAAACGAATTGTATTTGCTCGTTGCATGTCCACAGTTTGAGGTAAATCAAAGAATTAATCAGAATAACTCTTTCCCTTAAACTTGACTCCTGGAGAAACTCTGTAGAAACCCTATTGAACTTTTCTGACTAAAGTCTACTGTCTATTCTGTTGCTTTTCTCTGTGTTTTAGATGTATTAATGTTTGCATATATCTCACAGAATTTTACCCACTGAAACGTCAAAGAAACTGGTGTAGGCACACCTATTCAAACACCGAGCGCCGAGCCGAGTGGCCGCGTGGTTCGAGACGCCAGGTCACGGATTGCACGTCCTCTCTCGCCGGAGGTAAGAGTCCTACCTCGGGCATGGGTGTATGTGTTGTTCTTAGCATAAATTAGATTAAGTTAGTTTAAGTAGTGTGTAAGTCTACGGACCGATGACCTCGGCAGTTTGCTACCTTAGGAAGCCACAAACATTTGAACATTTGAAACACCGAGATATGTATACAAGCAGAATAAGGCGCTGCAATCGGCACCCCCTATATAAGACAACAAATGTCTGGCACAGTTGTTAGATCAATTACTGCTGCTACAATGGTAGGTTAACAAGATTAAAGTGAGTTTGAGCGTGGTGTTACAGTCGGCGCACGAGCGATGGGACACAGCATTTCCAAGGGAGCAATGAAGTGAGGATTTGCCCGTACGACCATTTCACGAGTATACCGTGAATATCAGGAATCCAGTAAAACATCAGATCTCCGACATCGCTGCGACCGGAGAAAGATCCTGCGAGAACGGGACCAACAACGACCTAAGAGAATCATTTACCGTGACAGAAGTGAAACGGTTCCGCAAGTTGCTGCAGATTTCAATGCTGGGCCATCAACAAGTGTCAGAGTGCGAACCATTCAACGAAACATCATCAGTATGGGCTTTCTGAGCCGCCACTCGTGTGACTGCAGGTCACAAAGCTCTACGCATCGCCTGTTGATGACTGGAAACATGTTGCCTGCTCCGACGAGTCTCGTTTCAAATTGTACCGAGCGGGTGGACGTGTTCGGGTATGGAGTCAACCTCATTAATCCATGGACCCAGCATGTCATCAGGGAACCGTTAAAGGTGGTAGAAGGTCTTTGATGGTGTGGGGCGTGTGGGGTTGGAGTGCTATGTGACCCTTGATAAGTGCGCTTCTGAGAGGTGACGCGTACGTAAGCGTCCTGTCTGATCATTTGCATCCATTCATGTCCATTGTACATTCCGACCGACTTGGGCAATTCCAGAAGGACAATGCGACATCTCACACGTCCAGGAACTCTCTTGTGAATTTAAACACTTCCGCTGGCCACCAAACTTCCCAGAATTGAGCGTTGCAACGTGCTATTCACAAGAAATTTCCAGTTCCTCATACTCTTACGGATTTATGGACACCCCTGCAGGATTCATGGTGACATTTCGCTCCAGCACTACTTCAGACATTAGTCGATTCCATGCCACGTCGCGTTGCGGCACTTCTGCGCGCTCGCGGGGGACCTACACGATATTAGGCAGGTGTACAAGTTTCTTTGACTCTTCAAAGCATATTGGTTTAAAATTGTATCTAGCTCATTAAATATCGCATAAGCCAGGAGGAATTTCTCCGTCTTTATCACTCTATAAAAGTAGTTTATTGTTCACCTCACTGTTGTTAGGAATGTTGTTCCATGTTTAGAATCTGATCAGTGTAATACTCCATTACCCTCGCTTAAATTAATTGGTGAGAAATAGTTTGAGCTTATAACTAATAATTGTTTCTTTTGAGCTAGAGTGTGTGACATTACATTTAAATATCGACTGACATAGTGATGAACATGCTGCTTGGTTCTATGCATCAGGAGAGACATGAGACAGAAATGTCCAGTTGGTGATTTTAGAATATTTGTGCAATATTTCTGGTTGCCTTAAATGACCAAACGAAAATAAGTAATTGATGGTATTTATTTTTTTGATATGTATGACCCAGTTCATTGGATATCCTTCTGCAGCATCTTGGTTTACAGTCCCACATTCATTAGGTTTCCACATCATCTTGGTATTGTGTTCTTCATAAATACGCCACAAATTCTTAGAGATTTTTGAATTTTTTTATCCATTATAACAGACCAGTATTTTAAAGATGTTTTTTAGGGTATCATTACAACGAGATTTTTTTTTAGAACGGACCATGCTCTGTCCCGTGTATTTTAAAAATAATCCTTATCCAGTGGTAACAGCTTCTTCATTCTACAATGCTCTTCAGACTCCTGAAGTTGTTCGTCTGCATTTTGTGCAATCTGGAGTGTACAGTCTATGGCTCCTGCTCTGCCAGCCACAGGACTGATAGTTGATAGTACCACACATCCTGAATGTGATGATCCCACCTGCTGTCTTGTCTATTGATATTGCCCTAGGTGTTGAAACTGTTCTTATTCTTTCTCCTGCTCCCTTCAGCCTTATGACATCTTTAGCCACGGATAATGCTGACTAGATTAAAAATTTTGACCATTCTACAATGTCTTTCTTCTCCCTCATTTTGCAACAAGCATAACTTATCAGAAATGTATTCCACCACCCATTTTTAATTTGGCAAAAATCGGCTAACCACTGCAAATGCAGCAATGCAATGTCCTTCACTGATATCTCTTCCACATATCTGCTCAGTTTTGCCAGCTAAAATTTTATCTGTTGCATCACTGTCTGCCACACTTACTTGCAGCACAATCAATGTCATACTCCTTGCGGGCCTTGTCTGGGATATTAATCTCCTTATCATCACATCATCTGCAAGTAAGTGTGGCAGTCCTGGCATTGCTTCCACTTACTTATGCCAGGCTCCTCACATTTATCTTTCCTATCTGGCCACCCTCGGCCAGCTCTTGTTCTTTTCCGACCCTGACGCTATTGGCTTTCGAGGGCTAGGGGTCTTTCGTTTTCCAGCCTATACTTCTCATGCAGCGTCTGACCCGGAGCGGGCGGCTGCAAAAGGCGTCTGTATCCCATGTTAGGGGCGGCCTTCAGAACTGCGGAAGCCAACGGAATACCACCGCAGATTATCTTCCCTGCATAATGCAGTCTCCATTTTATGCACAAAAAATGACTTCCTCTCATGTTAAATCAGTGTCCGGAGGTAAAATAGTCCCCCATTCGGATCTCCGGGGGGGGGGGGGGGGGGGGGGCGGGGGACAACTTGAAAGGAGGCAAAAAATCAAAACGAGAATTGGTACCTGGAATGTCAGAACTCTCCTACAAGCAGGAAAACTAGAAAACCTTAAAAGAGAGATGGAAAAGAATCATATGGACCTCGTAGGTGTTGCTGAGGTAAGATGGAATGGACATGGAGAGTTACTGTCATATGAATATGTATTCTACTACTCAGGAGGAGAAGTAAAAGGAATTAATGAAGTAGGAATGATTATGACAAAGGAATTGGCTAAATGTGTGGAATATGTAGACTATGCAAATGACCGGGTTATTGGTGTAAGGCTGAAAGGAGCACAAAAGGATTTACTGATTGTCCAGGTGTATATGCCAACTTCAGAACATGATGACCAAATTGTAGAGGAAACGTACAATGTAATAGAGAGAATAATGGAAGAAAATAAAAAAATGCTGCAAAATAGTAATGGGTGTCTGGAACGCCATTGTGGGAGACGGGAAAGAGGAAAACATAGTAGGCAGTCATTGTCTTGGAAAGAGAAATGACAGAGGTGAATGGTTAATTGACTTCTGCAGGGAAAGGCAACTGATAGCGGCAAACACATGGTTCAAGAACCACAAGAGGAGGCTCTACGCTTGGAAATCACCAGGGGATAAATACAGAAACCAAATCGATTTTATACTGGTAGAAGAAAGATACAGGAATGGAATCAAGAAGGTGCACACATTACCAGGTGCAGATATTAATAGTGACCACAACTTACTTATGGCAGAAACAGAAATAAGAATGAAAAAACTGAAGAAGGTGACCATGGTGAAGAAGTGGGAGTTAGAGAAGATAAGATCCAACAAACAACAAATTACAGAAATGCTGTCTCGGGAGGTTCTAAGCACATTACAAGACAAAGAAGCACCTGATAATGCCAACGAGTACCGGAATACGCTGAAAGAAGGAATCATTACAGCAGGACGGCAAAATATAGGATATGTAAAAGGGAAAAGGTCAAAACAACCATGGGTCATACAAGAAATGTTTTCCAAGATGGAGGAGAGAAGAAAATTGAAAAACCATAAACTCTGGAACTTGAATCACACGACAGTGCAAATGATGACGAGAAAGGACCGACCATCATAATGGAAGAAGGAAAGTCTGCCATAGCTGCAATGAAAATTGGCAAAGCGGTAGGTACAGATACAGTACCGGGAGAAATACTAAAATGCTTGAACCACCATGGAATAAGAGAAATATTGAGGTTATGTAATAAAATATATGACAGTGGTGAATGGCCTGATGACTTTCTGACAACAGTAATGATTCCATTACCGAAAAAACAAGGAACCGAGAAATGCAGCGAGCACTGGTCAATCAGCCTCATTTCACATGCAGCCAAAATGATGTTAAGAATAATTAATAAAAGACTTGAAAAAGTAATGGAGGAGAATCTTGGCGAGGAGCAGTTTGGCTTTAGATGGAATGAGGGCACCAGAGATGCAATAGGGCTCCTACGAATCTTGGGAGAAAGGTTTATTGGAAAAGGAAGAGACCTATATATGTGCTTCATCGATCTAGAAAAGGCATTTGACAGTGTGGTTTGGGTTCAAAAGGGCTCTGAGCACTATGGGACTCAACTGCTTTGGTCATCAGTCCCCTAGAACTTAGAACTACTTAAACCTAACTAACCTAAGGACATAACAAACACCCATGCCCGAGGCAGGATTCGAACCTACGACCGCAGCAGCAGCGCGGCTCCGGACTGGAGCGCCTAGAACCGCACGGCCACCGCGGCCGGCTAGTGTGGTTTGGGACACGCTGGCAACTATAATGAGGGAAAAGAGAGTGGACTGGAAAACCAGGAGACTTATAAACTCATTATATCTTAAAAAGTTTCAGTTAAAGTGAGAGGAGAAAGTACAGACTGGATCAAACTTGGAAAAGGAGTAAGACAAGGATGGTGTTCATCACTTACTCTTTTCAACCTCTACTTGGAAAATATGATTGACCATTGCTCAATAGATGACAAAGGAGTAGAAATTGGAGGAAGAAGAGTAGGCTGTTTGACATTTGCTGATGACATGGTCCTTCTAGCCACAGGGGAAAAAGAATTACAGGATTTGGTGGACACCATTGCAACTAACGGAAAAAAATATGGAATGAAAATTAAGACAAATAAAACAAAAGTATTGGAACTAGGAGGAAATAAGGAAATAAAAATTGTGCTGAATGGAGAAATACTAGAACAGGTGCAAAATTTTAAGTATCTTGGAAGCAGGATATACACCGACTGGAAGGGCACCACAGAAATTAAAACAAGGATAGCAATGGCAAAAGAGGCGTTGTATAAGGAAAAGAGAATCTTCTGCAGCGATCTGAACAGAGAACTCAGAAAGAGACTCATAAAATGTTTTGTATGGAGTGTTCTTCTATATGGCGCTGAAACGTGGACTATGAGGAAAAAAGACAGAGAAAGGCTGGAGACTTTTGAGATCTGGACATGGCGGAAGATGGAAAGAATAAGTTGGATGGACAGAGGAAAAAATGAAGAGGTACTGAGAATAGTGGGAGAGAAAAGACAGTTACTAGATGTAATAAAGAGAAGAAAAAGAAATTGGATTGGGCATATATTAAGAAAGAATGACGAACTGATAAAAACAGTTTTAGAAGGTTATGTAGAACGGAAAAGGAAGCGAGGAAGGAAGAGATTCCAGATACTGGATGACATGATGGACGGTACAACATACAGCAGCCTTAATAAGGAAGCAATGGATCGCAGAAAATGGAGAGGCAAAGGACCTGCTAATATAGCAGATAACTGATGATGATCATCATCAACACTAGATAGATGCTTTAGATCCGGGTCTGCAGAAGTTATATCCAGGGATATACGATTTATCTGGTAAGCTATCCAGAATACCATTACCACAAATGCTGATGTTTCCCTATCGCTCATGACATGCTGCTGTTTAGTTTACGGTTTGTGTGCGATGTTGTGTACCATACAGTGAATGTTCACTCAACACTTGTGCAATGAATCCCAAACCGAGCTACACTATGTGATCAAAAGTATCCAGACACCTGGCTGAAAATGACTTACAAGTTAGTGGCACCCTCCATCGGTAATTCTGGAATTCAATATGGTGTTGGCCCACCCTTATCCTTTATGACAGCTCCCATTACGTTCAATCAGGCGCTGGAAGATTTCTATGGAAATGGCAGCCCATTCTCCACGGAGCGCTGCACTGAGGAGAGGTATCGATGTCGGTCGGTGAGGCCTGGCACGAAGCCGGCGTTCCAAAACATACCAAAGGCGTTCTGTAGGATTCAGGTCAGGACTCTGTGCAGGCCAGTCCATTACAGGGATGTTATTGTCATGTAACCACTCCGCCACAGGCCGTGAATTATGAACACGTGGTCGATCGTATTGAAAGATGCAATCGCCATTACCGAATTAGTCTTCAACAGTGGGAAGCAAGAAGGTGCCTAAAACATCAATGTAGGCCTGTGCTGTGATAGTGCCAACCAAAACAACAAGTGGTGCAAGCCCCCTCCATGAAAAACACGAGCACACTATAACACCACTGCCTCCGAATTTTACTGTTGGCACTACATACGCTGGCAGATGGTGTTCACTGGGTACTCGCCATACCGACGCCCAGTCATCCGATCGCCTCATTGTGTACCGTGATTCGCCACTCCACACAAGGTTTTTCCACTGTTCAATCGTCCAATGTTTACGCTCGTTACACAAAGCGAGACGTCGTTTGGCATTGACCGGCTTGATGTATGGCTTATGAGCAGCCGCTCGATCAAGAAATCCAAGTTTTCTCACCTCCCGCCTGTCATAGTACCTGCAATGGACTCTAATGCAGTTAGGAATTCTATTGTGAAGGTCTGGATAGATGTCTGCCTGTTACACGCTACGATCCTCAACTGTCGGCGGTCTTTGTCGGTCAACAGACGAGGTCGGCCTGTACGCTTTTGTGCTGTACGTGTCCCTTCACATTTCCACTTCACTATCACATCGGAAACAGAGGACCTAGGGATGTTTTGGAATGAACAGATCTCGCGTACAGACGTATCACACAAGTGACACCCAATCATCTGACCACGCTTGAAGTCCTTGAGTTCCACGAAGCACCTCATTCTGCTCTTTCGATGTCTAATAACTACTGTGGTCGCTGATATGGAGTACCTGGCAGTACGTGGAAACACAATGCACCTAATACTGAAAACGTATATTTTTGGAGGTGTCCCGATATTTTTGATCACATAGTGTAACTGACTATAATCACTCGAGATCTTACGACACACTATAAGAGAAACACATCCAATTCCAAACTTATCTGTAGTTGTTCTGTGTAAAAGGTCCCAGCAACATCTGCACCTTCGCTGTCCTTTTAGGATGTACATTCTTGGGTGTGTTTGTTGCTCTTTGGGAACGGTGAATACCTCAGGTGACCAGTTCGGTACATAAGACTTCTCGAAGATGTCTTGTATTTTCAAATAAACACTAAGTAACTTACTCTTGATTTCTGTACACGTGGATCCAGCATTGTACAAAGTACTTAAACGCACACTATAAATAAGTTTCATTTTTGTCGTGCTGTGTACGGTTTTGTTATACTGCTCAATTATTTATCGAAAAATATCCATCCATTTATATTATGAACGAAGATTAGAATTGATAGATATTAGTTTATCATTCTGTTCAAACGTGCCATAGTACTAATTTTTATGTAGGAGGGCGTTGAGAAATGTTGTTTTCCATATCGCTTCATTACTAATGAGAAAGAACTAATAAAAAATTCGCCTCTGTGGTCTGTTTGTAGGTTGTCTGGGCAACCGTTCACCCCTGTCAGAAGCAGTTGTTCAATGACAAGCGCAACCTCCTTTTCAGTATTTAAAATATGTGTCAGTGACCCCTAGAATATATTTGAAACCATTATTTAAACATTTGTACTTCAGCCCCTGAGAAAGAGTTCATGACATGCATTTAAAAATGTCCTTTGTATGCAGCCTACTGACGAAGTTATGTATTGGTACACCATCTTTTAAGAAGAAACGTCTGGAAGTTTTGTCCGTATCATTCATCATTTAACTTTCTTCTTTTGTCAACAACCAGAAGCCTGCACTGTATGAGAGTCCAGTCAGCATGTGGCTGAAGTTCATCCAGCAACTACATGCTCAAAGCAGAGTCCCTCAGGATGTGTTAGCAACGACAAAATAAGATGAGTCTTCCTGCAGTTGAATGGCCGAACAGTTATAGCACGTATATTATTGGGGAGTAACAACCATTTCTTCTTCTGCTTCCTGTTTCTATTACTACTCCAGGACCAATCACTTATTGCATGGCCTTTGTGATGAGGCTGTTTCGTCAACTCTGTTATGGTGATGACTATGCATTTACATTAGTATACAGGGGGATTTACAGAGAAATTAAAAATACTTACATACAGCTGCGCGGGATTAGCCGCGCGGTCTGAGGCGCTGCAGTTATGGACTGTGTGGTTGGTCCCGGCGGAGGTTCGAGTCCTCCCTCGGGCATGGGTGTGTGTGTTTGTCCTTAGGATAATTTAGATTAAGTACTGTGTAAGCTTAGGGACTGATGACCTTAGCAGTTAAGTCCCATAAGATTTCACACACGTTTTTGAACTTACATACAGCTCTAACACTTTTTTTTGTTTATTAGTGGAGGAGGAGTATTTTATTTCCCATCGACAAGGAGGTCGATAGACGCAGCCCAAGCTCAGTTTAGGGAAGGGTGGAGAGAGAAATCGGTCATGCCCTTTCAAAGTAACCATCCTGATGTTTCTGATGATGGCTGCTTAGCAGCTGAAAGTGGTCAATCTTGTTATTAATTTCAGAGGCAAAATAATTTCAATCAAATAAAATGTGACTTACAGGTAACTTTGTTCATTAAATGGCATCATTGTCATCAGGAGACTGAATCACCGATTGTGAAAACTCCCCTACTCATAGAAGTGGAGATATTCTAAACTGATGTGAAGGGCAGTAGGAGTACGCAAGGGCGGGGGGTGGAGGGGGGGGGTGGAGGAGGGAGGGATGGTTCTGCAATCAAGACAATATTTCAATATAGCATTTGTGAATGTTAGCTCGCATACTACAGAGACAATGACTAGTCTCATGATAACTACAGTTGTTTGATATGTTTCCTTACCCTCTTTGTCTGTCCGTGTGACTATAGTGTACAGCCGTTAGTTTTTTCGCTAGTAAAGTTTAATAACTTTTATTTTATTTTCTTCACAGTAGAAGCAATGGAGCTGAAATTGATAAGCACTGTATGAAAGTTTGCTGTGGAGCCTTTTCTCCTAGCCAGAGTGTCGCAGCGATGTGTTCTTCATAGGGGTCTTTAATTTTGTCATGGTAATAACAGAAAAAAAACATATGAAATGAGTACTTTGTTTTATTTTAAAAAGAAGAGAAATATCCTTGGGAAATCGGTGCACTACCTTGACGAGACATTGGAACGAAAGAAACCACCGGCTGGATCTTGCACGTAATGACTATGAGTAAGCAGATTGTTGGTGTGCAGCGTAAGAAATAATAACCTTCACGAAAGCAAAGAAGCATAATTTTCCAAGGCTGTACACCTCATCCTCTTTCTGCGGATAGGCGTTTATAAAGCGGTCCGCAGTCGCTCGGGAAGCAGTGCACCTAATTCTCTTGAATTTCGCCTTCATGTATTTTCCTTGCCCTCTTTTCCTCACATTCAGCAGAAACAGATCGAATTATTTATTAAGAAACTTCGTATGCCAGTATTTTGCTGAAGTATTTGTTTTTAGTGATATGTAAGAAATATATTCTTTTTTTCTCTGTCTATAATGAAATTGGTTTTTGAACACAAAAATGACCTACCCCTTGCCTTTAGTGACTATTTTGGATTAATCATTCGAATATGGTCTCTTCAGGCAGCGATTTCCTACTAGTGAGTTACAGTGTGAACATATTTGCGCCACTCTGCGATAGTTATGAGAAAACTATACCAGGTTCAGAAATTGCAGAAACCCTAGGTGACTGAAGTTCTGTCACATATGTATCGCTGTGTATATTTGGCAGTGTTCTAAGAGAGTTTCAGGAGTCTATGGTGCAAGGAATAGACCCAGATTCCAAACTACTGTAATTGCGTAATGCATATTACCATATAAATTTTCTTGCCCGTTATGGTGTCTATTATTTCCTACTTTTGCTCTTCATATAGGCAAGGTAAGTGTGCGCCTTACTGTCTTGACCTTAGAAAATGAAACAGTGGAGTAGAATCAAAGCGGCTGATACGTATCCGCTCGTGAGTAACTGAGTAAAAGAGTCGTGACTGAGTGCTACATGTTGGCATCAACACGATATCGATCATAATGGAGTTTCAAATTACGACAGGCAGCGAGAGCGACTGTAAGGCACTCTTCACAGATCAGCTATCAATTTATTCGAAAGCGAGCTGTCAGCTTGGATAGGAAAACTAGTTATCAGTCCAGGTATACTCGAATTATTGCTTCTTATATAAAATTGCTACAGAGAGAATCCTCAGATTATTACGGACCTTCATAACCCCTGCATCGCTCGTAAGACATCTAAGATAGCATTTCCTATTTAGGATGTTAGTAACTACACCTATCTGCTCCCCGATACCAAATGGAAACCTTGAGTGAAGGAAGTTTGTACACTTCCGCCTTAAGCGGTAAAGTCTATTTCTTGTGGTCTCGTGAAAGCTTTTATAGACCGCAGGCACAGCTTGATCCTCTACATTTCTGTTCTGTACCTGCTGACAGATGAAGCACTAGGCTTATCACTACATAAGTACTTACTAGAATACGTTCTTCGGGGAAGGAAATCTTCTGTAGTATATTGCCATAAACAGTTGCCGACGGATAGAGCACAGTACAGGACTCTTTTCAGTTGCTCACTGGGAAATCGGTAGTGGGTCGGTAGATGCGCTCAAATGAAGCAGGAATAATGTCACATTTCTGTAAGCACAAAAATTTTGGAAGTCAATAATCATGGGGACGTGATTAGAGCAACGACATAGCCTACGTTAAATGTTTTCGGATTTATGGAAACTAACTCTGTTTTTTTCTGAGTGTCACGTATTCAAAATAAGATATTTCGATGAAGAAGGACGAACATGAACAGACTACTAGTAAATAATTACTCAGTCGTGTGTATCAAGGGCGAGATTAATAAAAGCTGAACAACATGAGCTCAGTGAAACTGCGCCACTGCCCAAGATTGAACGTGGGCAAAACCATAGCTCAACTTTCATGCTCTGAAGCTATCAATGCCCTGCCCAGTTCTGCGTGTAAAATTTCGGATTCCGCCCATACGTCAGGAGAAAGAGCGTAATGACTTGTTAACGACGTTGTGAAACAGCTCTTGAGAATTTACAGAATAATTAAGACTTTTTCATTTTCGTTAAAGATCAAAGTTTTTCTTACGTAGAAATCGAAATAAATGAATCTTGAGTAGTCTCCAGTGGAAAGAGTCCTAGATAAATAGACGAAAGACCCATTCATAAAGAAAAGGTTATGAAGCAATGTGGATTAAGGGCTCAGGGAATTATTGAACTATATTCTTTCGTCAAAACCGGTAACGGTCAACTAACTACAGCCAGTGCGTGTTAGTATACAAAACTGTTGCAGATACTGGTAATCCCAAAGGTTAAATACTAGAACTATGTGTTACAGAGGTTGTATTTTCATCGAAATGGCTTCCCGGCAAGTACGAATAAACAGTGAATTTTTCTCGTGTAGGCGTAATATCTCGTTACAAGAGATTCGTTTCGTTATCATGAGCTCATCATCACAGGTTTTTCTCGGGATGTGGGATATGGTCGAGAGAGAAAGAGGCGGGGATTGAAAGGAAAATTGATGTTAATTTGACGGAAACAGTATCTATCGTAAAAAAAATTCTAGGAGTAACTCTACAGAGCGACGGCAAGTGGAATGACCACAAAAAACAGATAGTTGGAAAAGCGAATGCCAGACTGAGATTCCACGAAGGAACTGGCTTACAAGACGCTTGTTACAACGATTCTTGAGTATTGTTTGTCAATGTGGCATCCTTACGCGGTAGTACTGACAGCTGACAGAAGAGAGAGAGAGAGAGAGAGAGAGAGAGGGAGAAGATCCAATGAAGAGCTGCGCGTTTCGTCACGGGTTCGCTCAAGGTTTGCTACTATAATTTCCAGGAAGCACTTTCCGGCAACAGCTGAACAACATATTACTGCCTCCTGATACATTTCGCGAAAACATCACGACATGAAAATTCGACACACTGTCTTACCAACAAACATTCGTCTCAAACACCGTTCGCGAGTGGGACCACTTAGTGGCACCAGAAGTGCACTAAGCCACACACAATTAGTTGGCTTGCGATGTATGACAAGTACCCTACGCCACACACCGTTAGACGGTTAGCGATGTATGATGCACATGTAGATTCAGAAACAAAGTCTGCAGTAAACTTGACAAAATTTTCGAGGTAAATTTGGAAACAGGAAGCTGTATACTGAAGAAAGCGACATGTAGATACACTTGCGAACGACTGAAATAACTTGTTGCTTCTGTTGCTTAAAATTTGCAAGATATGATTTCTCGTAAGTCATCGGCACAACATGTCACCGAGTTTTGTGCAGTGAAGTGTCAGTTTCGTTAAAGTTTTGTATAGACAATTTTTTGCTTAACGTCATTAAGAAATACCGAGAACTCCATTGTTGTTCTAACAGAACCTCAGATTCACCATTGAGTTTGTTTCCTAAGTAAATTTATCAGTACAGAATATCCATATGAAAATCCACAACGACTGAAGAAAAATGTTCCCTTGTAGGGAAAGGCACTTTCCTCATTCCTTCTCCGACATGTACATCTGGCGCTCGCTCAGAAACAACCAACAGTAAAACTCACTGTTGAACCCAGGAGTGTAGAACGTTACTGGAAACGGTTTTGCAGCATAGCTGACATCAACAGAGTATACAAATACACTCCTGGAAATTGAAATAAGAACACCGTGAATTCATTGTCCCAGGAAGGGGAAACTTTATTGACACATTCCTGAGGTCAGATACATCACATGATCACACTGACAGAACCACAGGCACATAGACACAGGCAACAGAGCATGCACAATGTCGGCACTAGTACAGTGTATATCCACCTTTCGCAGCAATGCAGGCTGCTATTCTCCCATGGAGACGATCGTAGAGATGCTGGATGTAGTCCTGTGGAATGGCTTGCCATGCCATTTCCACCTGGCGCCTCAGTTAGACCAGCGTTCGTGCTGGACGTGCAGACCGCGTGAGACGACGCTTCATCCAGTCGCAAACATGCTCAATGGGGGACAGATCCGGAGATCTTGCTGGCCAGGGTAGTTGACTTACACCTTCTAGAGCACGTTGGGTGGCACGGGATACATGCGGACGTGCATTGTCCTGTTGGAACAGCAAGTTCCCTTGCCGGTCTAGGAATGGTAGAACGATGGGTTCGATGACGGGTTGGATGTCCCGTGCACTATTCAGTGTCCCCTCGACGATCACCAGTGGTGTACGGCCAGTGTAGGAGATCGCTCCCCACACCATGATGCCGGGTGTTGGCCTGTGTGCCTCGGTCGTATGCAGTCCCGATTGTGGCGCTCACCTGCACGGCGCCAAACACGCATACGACCATCATTGGCACCAAGGCAGAAGCGACTCTCATCGCTGAAGACGACACGTCTCCATTCGTCCCTCCATTCACGCCTGTCGCGACACCACTGGAGGCGGGCTGCACGATGTTGGGGCGTGAGCGGAAGACGGCCTAACGGTGTGCGGGACCGTAGACCAGCTTCATGGAGACGGTTGCGAATGGTCCTCGCCGATACCCCAGGACCAACAGTGTCCCTAATTTGCTGGGAAGTGGCGGTGCGGTCCCCTACGGCACTGCGTAGGATCCTACGGTCTTGGCGTGCATCCGTGCGTCGCTGCGGTCCGGTCCCAGGTCGACGGGCACGTGCACCTTCCGCCGACCACTGGCGACAACATCGATGTACTGTGGAGACCTCACGCCCCACGTGTTGAGCAATTCGGCGGTACGTCCACCCGGCCTCCCACATGCCCACTATACGCCCTCGCTCAAAGTCCGTCAACTGCACATACGGTTCACGTCCACGCTGTCGCGGCATGCTACCAGTGTTAAAGACTGCGATGGAGCTCCGTATGCCACGGCAAACTGGCTGACACTGACGGCGGCGGTGCACAAATGCTGCGCAGCTAGCGCCATTCGACGGCCAACACCGCGGTTCCTGGTGTGTCCGCTGTGCCGTGCGTGTGATCATTGCTTGTACAGCCCTCTCGTGGTGTCCGGAGCAAGTATGGTGGGTCTGACACACCGGTGTCAATGTGTTCTTTTTTCCATTTCCAGGAGTGTACAACGTAATGAGGGAAGCTGTTTTACGCAAAGCGGGACCTCGATTTAAATAGCACGAAACAGGATTCGTACGCTTCACTGTTGCAATAAATGATGTGCCAGCGGCAGAACTGAGGAGAGGAACAGCAAACGTCTATTTAGTGCAGTACTTTGCTAAGATGTCAACCTCACTACAATGCACAGATGATTTGGATGTAGCAATAGTAAACATAGGTTCTACGGACAAAAATGAATGTGCAGTAGTTTGCTAAGATATAAATACATCTACACTGCTCAGATGATTAGGATGAAGCAGTAGTACATATAGGTTCCATAAACAAATTAATGTTTAAATTAACAAGTATAGTGTATAATGTTATGCATTCACAGTTAATTTTTTATATTACTGTATCGTCAGACAGTTCTAAATTAAGAAAGTAAATATAAATTCATGTCGGTCTGCTACACAGTATAATTATTGCAACAATAAAACTGCGTCAGTACACCCCATTTTTTCAGCTTTTTATGGCTTCTGTTTGTTGACATATTTAGTTTATTTCATTTTGGAGAGTTGGCAACAATAAATTGCATTTGTCCGCGTATCGATCGAGAGCATCAACAGTGAACTCAGGGCCGGTTCGAGAACATTTTTCCACACAAGCGACTTGTCTTTTGCTGCCCCCCCCCCCCTCCCCCTTCTCCATAACCTTCTTTTTCCCTCGTACAGTAATACGCGATGTGTACAAATCTTGCACTTGAGTGCCCAAGGCGTCACTCTCGGCATAGCCCTCCACGCGGCGGTTTGTGTCACACGCGCATTAAACCTGCCCTGGATGACCTCATAATGTTAAACTGTGAGGTTTCTTCCGTTCAGTTTCAATTCTCCTTCTTGATTATTATAGATATTGTAGACTATAAATCAAAGTCCAAATAACTCCTCTGGTATGATTTTTAAATCGGAACTGTTATTCGTCTTATACCACTTACGTTTCCTCTGGATATTATTCTTCTCGGCAATACAGAAGCATTAAATGTCAAAGACTGGCAGTAAGAGAAATATTTGTACATTCAACACATTTAAAACAAATGAAATCAAAAGTAAAGTGCTTTGCAGATCGAGCATCTCCTCTAAACTCCCCCTCCGTATGTACAATCAGTTTCTGTTTTAGGCACATAAGTTTGTTTTACACATGTAAGTTCTTAAAAGTATAAAATTATAAATAAATGGTAAGACATACGAATTTAAAAATGGAATTCACTCAAGTTTTCAACGCATGATTTCTGTAAAGAGGCGCTGTACGCTTATATGAAGTACACTGAAACCATCTGTAACTGTAGCCGGCCGAGTAGCCGAGCGGCTCTAGGCGCTACAGTCTGGAACTGCGCGACCGCCACGGTCGCAGGTTCGAATCCTCCCTCGGGCATGGATGTGTGTGATGTCCTTAGGTTAGTTAGGTTTAAGTAGTTCTAAGTTCTAGGGGACTGATGACCTCAGCAGTTAAGTCCCATAGTGCTCAGAGCCATTTTTTTTTTTTTTTTTGTAACTGTAAACGGCGGCCTGAGTGGGAACTGAACTTCGACATGAATAGTCCAGTTGGGATGATGTGTATATGTAAGTGGTTTTAATGGTTTCAATATTTCAACTTACAGTTACTGGTATGTGTTCTATTGCTGACTAACATAAATCTTATACAGCTGCACATACAAGGTGATGAGAAACAGTCTGAAAAGCTGTTTACAGGGTAGACTGTGTTGAGAATTAATTTTAAGAAAATAATTCGATATGTTGTACCGTTTCCGACTTAATTACCGTTGAATTTAACCACCCCGCTCTTGCCCGCGTACATTCAAGCTGTCCATCAGAGACTATGTCGTCAGAAGTGTTCTTCGTTTGGGTTCCTAAAATCGAACAAAGGTGCGAAACAAAAATTGCACGTGGGACGGTAGTAAGCGTCTAAACAGAGCCGAACAGTCCGTGCGCTATCATCTACGCTATGAAAACATTTAACAATTATAGTATCTAATGGTTCAAATGGCTCTGAGCACTATGGGACTCAACATCTGTGGTCATCAGTCCCCTAGAACTTAGAACTACTTAAACCTAACTAACCTAAGGAAATCACACACATCCATGCCCGAGGCAGGATTCGAACCTGCGACCGCAGCAGTCGCGCGGTTCCGGACTGAGCGCCTAGAACCGCTAGACCACCGCGGCCGGCAATTATAGTATCTGGCGATGTGCTTGAATTTAACCGCTCAGTGGTCTGATTACTTAACTTAAATGCTAGTTAACTCGAAAACGGCGCAACGTATTGAATTTTTTTGCTAACAGTTATTTTCCAGCACTATCTACCGTCAAACATGCTTCCAAGCTTATGAGAATGTTTATGACCACCCCATGTAATAAGCCCTACATGTTACATTATTGCCGGCCGGAGTGGCCGAGCGGTTCTAGGCGCTACAGTCTGGAACCGCGCGACCGCTACGGTCGCAGGTTCGAATCCTGCCTCGGGCATGGATGTGTGTGACGTCCTTAGGTTAGTTAGGTTTAAGTAATTCTAAGTTCTACGGGACTGATGACCACAGCAGTTAAGTCCCATAGTGCTCAGAGCCATTTGAACCATTTGTTACATTATTGTAGTTACCTTACTGTGACTGGTTCTTTATGTCTTTTATCAGTGAAGACAGTCACGTTGTTGTTGTAGTCTTCAGTCCTGAGACTAGTTTGATGCAGCTCTCCATGCTACTCTATCCTGTGCTTCTTCATCTCCCAACACGTACTGCAGCCTACATCCTTCTGAATCTGTTTAGTGTATTCATCTCTTGGTCTCCCTCTACGATTTTTACCCTCCACGCTGCCCTCCAATACTAAATTGGTGTTCCCTAGATGCCTCAGAACATGTCCTACCAACCGATCCCTTCTTCTTGTCAAGTTGTGCCACAAACTCCTCTTCTCTCCATTCCTATTCAATACTTCCTCATTAGTTACGCGATCTACCCATCTAATCTTCAGCATTCTTCTGTAGCACCACATTTCAAAGGCTTCGATTCTCTTCTTGTCCAAACTATTATTCGTCCATGTTTCACTTCCATATATGGCTACACTCCATACAAATACTTTCAGAAACGACTTCCTGACATTTAAATCTATACTCGATGTTAACAAATTTCTCTTCTTCAGAAACGCTTTCCTTGCCATTGCCAGTCTACATTTTATATCCTCTCTACTTCGACCATCATCAGTTACTTTGCTCCCCAAATAGCAAAACTCCTTTACTACTTTAAGTGTCTTATTTCCTACTCTAATTCCCTCAGCATCGCCCGACTTAATTCGACTGCATTCCATTATTCTCGTTTTGCTTTTGTTGATGTTCATCTTATATCCTCCCTTCAAGACACTGTCCATTCCGTTCAACTGCTCTTCCAAGTCCTTTGCTGTCTCTGACAGAATTACTATGTCTTGCTGTCTCTGACAGAATTACAATGTCATCGGCGAACCTTAAAGTTTTTATATCTTCTCCATGGATTTTAGTACCTACCCCGAATTTTTCTTTTGTTTCCTTTACTGCCTGCTCAATATACAGATTGAATAACATCGGGGAGAGGCTACAACCCTGTCTCACTCCCTTCCCAACCACTGTTTCCCTTTCATGTCCCTCGCCTCTTAAACTGCCATCTGGTTTCTGTACAAATTGTAAATAGCCTTTCGCTCCCTGTTTTACCCCTCCCACCTTCAGAATTTGAAAGAGAGTATTCCAGTCAGCATTGTCAAAAGCTTTCTCTAAGTCTATAAATGCAAGAAACGTAGTTTTGCCTTTTCTTAATCTAGCTTCTAAAATAAGTCGCAGGGTCAGTATTGCCTCACGTGTTCCCATATTTCTACGGAATCCAAACTGATCTTCCTCAAGGTCGGCTTCTACTAGTTTTTCCATTCGTCTGTAAGGAATTCGCGTTAGTATTTTCAACCGTGACTAATTAAACTGATTGTTCGGTAATTTTCACATCTGTCAACACCTGCTTTCTTTGGGATTGGAATTATTATATTCTCCTTGAAATCTGAGGGAATATCGCCTGTCTCATACATTTTGCTCACCAGATGGTAGAGTTTTGTCAGGACTGGCTCTCCCAAGGCTGTCAGTAGTTGTAATGGAATATAGTCTACACCCGGGGCCTTGTTTCAACTTAGGTCTTTCAGTGCTCTATCAAATTCTTCAGTATCAGATCTCCCATTTCATCTTCATGTACATCCTCTTTCATTTCCATAATATTGTCCTCAAGAACATCGCCCTTGTATAGTCCCTCTATATACTCCTTCCACCTTTCTGCTTTCCCTTCTTTGCTTAGAACTGGATTTCCATCTGAGCCCTTGATATTCATACAAGTGGTTCTCTTTTCTCCAAAGGCCTCTTTAATTTTCCTATAGGCAGTATCTATCTTACCCCTAGTGAGGTAAGCCTCTACATCCTTACATTTGTCCTCTAGCCATGCCTGCTTAGCCATTTTGCACTTCCTGTCGATCTCATTTTTGAGAAATTTTTTCCTGTTTGCCTGCTTCATTTAATGCATTTTTATATTTCCTCCTTTCATCAATTAAATTCAATATTTCTTCTGTCACCCAAGGGTTTCTATTAGCTCTCGTCTTTTTACCTATTTGATCCTCTGCTGCTTTCACCACTTCATCTCTCAAAGCTATCCATTCTTCTTCTACTGTATTTCTTTCCCCCATTCTTGTCAATTGTTCCATTAGTCTCTTCCTGAAACTCTCTACAACCTCTGGTTCCTTCAGTTTATCCAGGTCCCATCACCTCAAATTCCCACCTTTTTTCAGTTTCTTCAGTTTTAATCTACAGTTCATAACCAATAGATTGTGGTCAGAGTCCACATCTGCCCCTGGAAATGTCTTACAATTTAAAACCTGGTTCCTAAATCTCTGTCTTACCATTATATAATCTTTATGATATCTTCTAGTATCTCCAGGGTTCTTCCATGTACACAACCTTCTTTCATGATTCTTGAACCAAGTGTTAGCTATGATTAAGTTATGCTCTGCGCAAAATCTGCCAGGCGGCTTCCTCTTTCATTTCTTAGCCCCAATCCATATTCACCTACTATGTTTCCTTCTCTTCCTTTTCCTACTCTCGAATTCCAATCACCCATGACTATTAAATTTTCGTCTCCTTTCACTACCTGAATACAGTGACCGAAATCTGGATTTGCACCCTAAACAGTGTATGCGACTAACTGCTGTGTCGTTTATTGACTTGGCATTCGAGCATCTTAATGGTTCGAGAAAACCAGGTAGTCGAATATTTCAGAGAAGAACTGGATGAACTGCAAAGTGCATCAGCATTAAGTCGAAAGTCCGAGAAATCGAACTCCACCTACACATTCGACATTCGGAAAGAAAAAGTACCTGCAGAAAGTGATGTGTCTTTGGAGCCATTCATCTTCATCATCACCCACTGCTTAAGGCGTACTGTCCACTGTATTAGGTGGCCATTTACTGCGACGTGAAAGAAATAAACAAGAAAAGTTGTGTGGCTGATGTTTCAGTAGCTACAGTGTGTGGGTATGACGAAATATGAAGAAGATATACGAATATCGTTCCACCATGTAGCAGTTCTGTGCTCACCAGAGCGATATATCTTTCTGATGTGGTCAGTTACCTGACACATAAGTATTCGCTAGTGAAACGACACTTTAAAAAGGAGTTGCAAATAATGTTTACAGTTACAAATCAATATCTTCACTAACAATATTTTCGGAAGTTTATGAGGAAGGAATGTGAAAGAAAGGAGTGGCACATGTAAGGACACAGCTTCAGGGAAGGAGCAGCCACAGAAAATGCCATTTACGAACCTTATATGCACTCCTGCTGTAGACTTGGTGTGAGATGATCCCGGTCACTTTCTGTACGGTGGGCACAGCTGCTTCGCGTGTCTGCAACACGATTCTGTAAACGTCTCTATGGCAACGCTTCTTCATAGCTCTATAGACTCTTATTGTTTTCGCCTATACAGCTGGGGCTTCGCAGCTGAAAGCTGTTAAAAGTGCCACCACGTATGAGAGACTTTCATAAGTTGACTCGGCTGTACGCGTATCTTAGTAGTAAAGAATAAATGTACTAAAATTTTATGAATGATGTGGAATATTTCATGCATCTCAGAGTTTAGGATGTCGTATCTGCTGAATTATGGGCCATACAATGATACATTTGTGCAGGTACATTCTGCGGCATGTGTGGATCCTGCCTCCGAAATTTATTGCGAATAGTGTTACTAGCACGGAAATACTAAACTTAAGCGTTATGCATGATGGTTCAGTTTTTCACTCATCTAATTATTTACTACGTTATACCTTCTGAACTGTGATATGTGGTTCTCATCCCAAAATCGATTTTAGACTGATGGCTAGAGACATGTGTACAAAGTTTTGTTGAAATCGGTTCTGTGTCCTACGAGATGTGGAACACACACTGATCAGGCAGAACGTTATGACCACCGACCTATTATTGATATAAATCCGTTTAAGAGGCAGTAGCGTCACCTGACGAGAAATCACTGCTAGTCAAACACACTCGTACCGCATGTAGTATCAGTGAGCGTACTGTACGTGTATAGTATGGGGAGGACGGCCGATCTATCAGTTTGACCGAGGCAGACTGTCATGGTCTGGAGGCTCGGCACGAGCATTTCGGGAACTGCACGACTTGTTGGGTATTCGAGGAGTGCTGCGGGGAGTGTCTTCAACACGTGGTGAAACCAAGGTGAAACCACGTCCAGATGTCGTGGGGTTAGGGAGCCACATCTCATTTTTATTTATTTTATTTAATCGTATGGCTAGGGCCCCCGTCAGGCAGACCTTTCGCTGGGTGGCGGTCTTTCAATGTGACGCCACATCGGCGACCTGCAGTGGTTGGTTGGTTTGTGGGATTAAACGGACCAGACTGCTGCGGTCGTCGGTCCCGACCTGCAGTGGATGAGGATGATAGGATGATGGTGAGGGCAGCACAAGACCCAGGCCCTGGGCGGAGAAAATACCCCGACCCAGCCGGGAATCGAACCCGGGCCCAGAGGATTGACAATCCGTCACGCTGACCGTTCAGCTATCGGGGACGGGTCACATCTCATTACAGGTGTCGGACATCGTAGGCTGGGCAGACTTGAAAAACAGGACAGGCGGCGAACTGTGACGGAACTAACATCGGACTTTAATGCTTGGCGGAGTACAAGCGTGTATGAACGCTTGATACACCGAAAACTCCTAACGATAGGCCTCCGCAGCTGACGACCCACACGTTGCTAGTGCAAACACCACGACATCGGGAACTACGACTGACATGGGCACGTGGCCATCAGAACTGGACGTTGGCGCAATGGGAGAGCATTGCGTGGTCTGATGAATCCCAATATCTCCGTCATCGTGCGAACGGGAGGCCGCGAATCCGTCGCCTTCCATGGGAACAGCTCTTTGACATCTGTGCTGAGGGACGGAGGCATGCTGACGGCGGGTCCATTGTGCTCTGGGGTACGTTCACATAGGCGTCCATGAGGTCAATGGAGCTCATAAAAGGCACCAAGGCGGCCAAGAAGTATCGTACACTAGTTGCAGACCGCGTACACCCCTTCATGACGACCGTGTTTCCCGACGGCAGCGGCATTTTTCAGCAAGATTGCACGCCATGTTACAAGGCCAGGAGTGCGATGGATCGGTAAGAGGAACACAGTGACAAATTCCAGTTGATGTGCTGGCCCTCAGTTCGCCAGATCTGAACCAGTATGGTACGTGATTAAACAGGGCGTCAGAGTTCATCGCCCCCCTCCACGAAATTTACGGGAATTAGTTGAGTTGTGCATGCTCCCTCCAGCGACCTACCAAAGCCTCACTGCTTCCATACCACGACAGGTCGCCGCTTTGTCTGTGCCAGAGGTGACGTACCGGCTATTAGGTAGGTGATCATAGAGTTCTAGTTGACCAGTGTGCACACACACATACATGCATACAAAGATATACATGCAAACATTTTTATAATATACATTGTTTCCAAAAATCTCATGTTTATTTGTACAAAACCCTAAATCAGCAAAAGTTCATCGATGATTGATTCGAAATTTTAAAACAATATTTCTCGTGACTACGTGTTTGTTTTTATATACCAATTTTTTAAATATATATATGATGTATAGTAAAGATATACGTAAAGGGGATCGTTATTACCAAAAATAGCGAAAAGCTCTTGGCCGATTTACTCCAGATTTTTACACAATATTCTAATGACGTTTCGGATGCACGTTGTGAAACCTTATTAGCAAACAGGGAAGCAGAATTTATTGCCGATTAGCTTCTGATTTGAGTATAACTACATAATCTGAATTTGAAATAACAATAAAAGAGGCTAAATATCAGCGAGAGTGGGTAAGAGGGGACAGACAGAAGGCTGGGAAGAAATGGACACAGAACGCAGATAGAAGGGGATGAACAGAGAGAGGAGGAAGGAGGAGGACACGGACAAAGAGAGGGGGGAGGAAGAGTTGGACAGAGCCAGGGCAAAGAAGGAGGAAGTATATATAATACGTATTAGAATTGTGTGCTTTCTCTTTTCTTTCTTTTGCTTTCAACCAGACTGAGTCACAGTAACGTTTGTCCGAGAACAGGTATTAAATAAATAAAGTGGTTCAGCTACCCTAGCAGGATAGATTTTACCTCTTGCTCAGTCGAAGAAAGATGTTTAATGAAGTTAAAATCTTCTGGTTTATTAGGCCGCGTTATATTTCCTCTAAAATGATCGACGTTTCGATCCTTCTGTTGTGGTCTTCCTCGGGATCTTCCGATGTCCAGTACTGCTAGAACACTGTCAGAGACGAGTATCGCATCCTCTTATAAAGGGGGAGTTATGCCGCGTTCGTGCTGGAGAAGTGGTAGTATTGGTTAAAATTCTTATGGCTACCATTGGTGGGTCATAGTCATAGGCTTATATTCCCACGCTGATGCAGAAGAAGGGGCGTTGTTGCCTAAACTCCTGTGGATGCTATTGGTGGCCCATCGTCATTGGATAGAAAGGCACTATTCCACACTTACGCTGGAGAAGGGTTTTTGGTTGAAATTCCTTGCCGTCATCATTAGCTAGATTCGAAACGGACAGAGCAATAGAGGGAGAATGTTTACCCAAAATATTATTGTCCGCCGAGGTGACTTTCAGCGCGTTGTTTATGTCGCTCGCACACCGCGGCTGCATGTACACTCCCTTGATGGCGGGGAGCCACGATGCCGGAAGCCTACAACCGTTCTCTCTATTGAAATTAGATGTATTCTTGATAATTTCAACCGCTTCTCTAACCGTTTCTCTATAAATGTTTGTTCCCTTAGTCAGCATAGGTAATATTAAAATCGATGTCAGAGCCACAGTTCTCATGATGTTTCGCTACTGCCGATTTTGCACTTTGTTTTAGTCGCGTGTCGTTCGTGTTCCTGAATGCATTCTTTAACAGTTCGTCTCGTTTCGCCTATATTCACTTTGCCGCAGCCCCATTTAATGGACGCCTGCATTGTGGAGGCAATCAGGTGCATCCGTTTCCCGTCGGAAAAAATATTTTGTTTTATTTTGACTAAAGAAACATGTCTGAATACCATTTTCCTTAAGAATTCTGCTTATACGGCCAGTGACCCCAGAAACTAATGGTAAGCTAACGGAGTGAGAAGGCGTTTCACCGTCATTCTTACTAGCGTTATTAATATTCCACCTAAAAGCCCTGTCGATTGAATATCATAGTCACTTCAACTTCAACTTCAATGTTCTGTTTAAAAAACTCAACTCCGATTCCAAGTTGTCGTAATCGCTGATACGGAAGGTACGTAAAGACAGAGTGCTGAGTGCTGCTTGCTTCTGGGATGTGTGGTGGTGCGAAGTGGCATCTAAATACCTGTTTGTGCCAATCGACTTTCTATACGCTCTGCGACCTAAGGTGTTATCAGATCTTCTGTATATCTACACATCTAGAAACGGGAGACCGACCTCACTCTCAACCTCCAAAGTAAATTTGGTTTTGGGGTGAATTCAATTTAAGAAATTGTGGAACGCATGAAGTTCTTCTTCGCTGTGTGGCCATATAACAAATGCATCGTCCACATAGGGGTGCCAGCAATAAGGCTTCAAAGGAACACTACTTAATGCCTGTTGCTCAAAATATTCCATGAAAACGTCAGTTGCAACTGGCGAAATGGGTGAGCCCATAGTAAGGACGTCAGCCTGTTCACAGAATTCACCATTATATTTAAAATAGCTCGAACGAAGACATAATTCAATTAAGTCACAAAAACCCGTAGCAACATTCTCCGTTATGATTTCCGTTGTATCTGATACTGGGACGTTATTAAATAACGATGTCACATTGAAGCTAACAAGAATGTCAAATGCAGATATCTTCAGTGTACGTATAATTTCTAAAAAATGTTTCGAATCTTTGACAAAAGCATTTGTTTCACGAACTAGGTGTCTCAGTTTACCAGATAAATTACGTGCTAAATAGTAGGTCGGCGAGTTAATAATACTGCTAATAGGCCTGAAAGGAACCGATTCTTTACGTGTTTTGGATGGTCCATACATTCTGGGTGAGACAGGCACTCTAGGTGTTAGATTCTTTGTAATAGAGTGTCCGGTCTGGAGTCTGATATCAGGTTTTTCACATTCAGAACTATTCTGTTCGTCAGATCGCTTTTTGACTTGCGATACACAGGATCAGCTAGGAGTTGTTCCATCTTCCTGTGATAATCCACAGCGTCCAAAACAACAGTAGCAGTCCGCAGCTTGTGGTCGTGCGGTAGCGTTCTCGCTTCCCTCACCCGGGTTCCCGGGTTCGCTTCCCGGCGGGGTCAGGGATTTTTTCTGCCTCGTGATGACTGGGTGTTGTGTGATGTCCTTAGGTTAGTTAGGTTTAAGTAGTTCTAAGTTCTAGGGGACTGATGACCATAGATGTTAAGTCCCATAGTGCTCAGAGCCAGCCAACAGTAGCATTCCCCGTATCCGATTTTGTTACAACGATGCTTTCCTTTGTTATGAGTTCAATAAGAGATTTCCTTTCCTGGCCGATATGTTGCATTTGGGTTTCGATTTCCGTAGAACTCTCGACACATCTTGTCTTACTTCTTCGGCCTGCACCCTCAGAAGACGAAACATGGGTGCTTCGACGGCACTTACGACTTCTTCAACTGGTATTATCTTCGGTGTAGTTGCGAAATTCAGACCTTTGTCCAGAAGTGAAACAGCTGCTTCATCGAGAGCCTCTGACGAGAGATTCACCACTACTCGTTTCGGATCCACAGTAGCGTCTTCCTTCTGAACTTTAACCGCTAGCTTCTTGAATTTCTCTTTTAGTTTCATAGCACTGAAATCCGAAAATTAGTTGAACGATCAAACATTACTCTGTCCACTTTATCCCAGTCCTTGGATGAGAGAGTTGCCACCAGTGAAAAATGCACATCACTTGTCCAGTATATATGCTTAAAAGTATCACGAAAAGCAGCCCAGTACGAAAAATGAGTCAAGAACCGGTTTTCAGTGAGATATCTGCAAACATTCTTCAGTCTCTGAGTATCACTCTCTCGGGTGCTGTCAGTTTGAAAACGGATTCACGACTTCGAGCACAGGGACACGTAAGGAGGCATTCTTCCCCCGTTCTGCCCGCGCCGTTGCGCTGTGACTCATTGCTTCGGACATTCGACTAGCATACTGCAGGAGCAGCGTTGAAATCTCCATCCGACCCAACTGCTCAGGATACTTGCTTTGTAAGAGAAACGATCGGCATTACTTATCCAGTATAGCTGCTTACGAAATCAGCGCGAACACCGATAACACATTATATAAAAAACTCTACAAAACACATTGTTATGATTTATAGAATTCAGAGGTATCAGAAAACTCTAACAACTCTACTTGGGAAATAGGAATCTGAGGAGTGTTTTCTGAGGTGTATTGTTACATTTCTATGTTCATGTTGACAAGAAAAGGGAGCGCTGGGAAACAGGGTCCCAACACATAGCAAACCTTGCTGCAGTAACAACGTGTGACCACCGATATTGAAGTGCCTTCCTGACAAATAAACTATCCCATGTGCCGCTGTGGAGGTATTGGGAAGTCGGCACAAGACAATGGAGCATATTCTGGTGATCATTATCTGTACTTTACCAATCAACCATCCAATTTCCAATGACAAAAATTTAATTTTAACTGAGACCATGATAGAATGTAGCATACCAAAGAAAATTGCGAGGCTCATAAAGGGTTCATATGGCGCTGAGCACTATGGGACTTAACATTTGAGGTCATTAGTCCCTTAGAACTTAGGACTACTTAACCGAACTAACCTAAGGACATCACACACATCCATGTCCGAAGCAGGATTCCAACCTGCGACCGTAGCGGTCGCGCGGTTCCGGACTGAAGCGCCTAGAACTGCTCGGCCACCACGGCCCGCTGCGAAGCTCTTAGAGGTATGCTTCAATCACATGAAAGCTAACGGTATGATAGTCAATAAAGCGACAGTAAGTGTTCTAGCGGAAACAGGATTAAGAAAAGCACATGGATTGTCACCTGTTGTTTTTATACTGGCACTCGTAAAGGCAATGCGGAGGTTCAACAAAGACAGATATCAGGGTGTTCAAATGGAGAATAAAAAGAATTACCTGTCTGACCTATGCAGATGACGGTGAAATGCTGAGTATATGACCACAAGAAGAATGGTCCATATCTGCCAAGATCTAACAATGAACTATACCAGGTATAAAAGCACGATAAAGAATACATGTATCTTGATCGATTTTTACTTATGTAACAAACTGAAGCAGAGATTAGGGTGAGATAATAGGCGGCAACCAGATGATGAGGCCCTCTAAACTACGTATTAAAATACAGAAACATATCTCAAAAACTAGAGCTAAGAGCATATACAAGATTAATAATGGCAGTAGCACATATGGTTGTTAATATTGGAGTGCTTGAAAATTGAAACCTTAGCTGACTGCTTAAATTTGAAAGAAAGTTCTTGAGAAAAGCATATGGACCAGTATGGGGCCCAACGTCTGGAGACTGGAGAAGGTGCCACAATACGGAACTAGAAGTGCTATACAAAGAGCGTAACATCGTTTCTATGATGAAAAATAAGACTACAGCGAGCTAGTCATGTACTGAGAATGGGAAAAACGGGGTGGCTTAAAATTACAGTGGACTGGATCCCAATAGACAGTACACCAGTGGTAAGACCTAGGAAGAGATGGATGGATGGGCGTAAGACAAGACTTGCTGCAGCTGAGAGTCTTTGAGAACTGGAAACAGGTAACAGAAGACAGAAGCAGACGGAGAGATTTAAGGCTCCATTGTCCTAACTCAACGTATAAAATGACAGATTTTTGCATTTTTTTTGGAAAAACTAATGAAGCAAACAACATAATCTTTTGCAAATTATTTATTGATTCTTGGTCAACATTTCTTCCGATTTTTTAAGAAATTCCGTCATCAACAAGCCCCCTACTATACATGAAACTGACGGAATGGATTGTAGGCTCATTAATATAGATATCTTTGCGATATTTGACTATATTACTCCTCGGGCATGGCCGCAAGGGTGAATAGCTAATTTTCTTAATTTTAATTTAGACATTAGTTACTGCAAAACACATGACCAAAAACGCACTTCGAAACTACACTCCTGGAAATGGAAAAAAGAACACATTGACACCGGTGTGTCAGACCCACCATACTTGCTCCGGACACTGCGAGAGGGCTGTACAAGCAATGATCACACGCACGGCACAGCGGACACACCAGGAACCGCGGTGTTGGCCGTCGAATGGCGCTAGCTGCGCAGCATTTGTGCACCGCCGCCGTCAGTGTCAGCCAGTTTGCCGTGGCATACGGAGCTCCATCGCAGTCTTTAACAGTGGTAGCATGCCGCGACAGCGTGGACGTGAACCGTATGTGCAGTTGACGGACTTTGAGCGAGGGCGTATAGTGCGCATGCGGGAGGCCGGGTGGACGTACCGCCGAATTGCTCAACACGTGGGGCGTGAGGTCTCCACAGTACATCGATGTTGTCGCCAGTGGTCGGCGGAAGGTGCACGTGCCCGTCGACCTGGGACCGGACCGCAGCGACGCACGGATGCACGCCAAGACCGTAGGATCCTACGCAGTGCCGTAGGGGACCGCACCGCCACTTCCCAGCAAATTAGGGACACTGTTGCTCCTGGGGTATCGGCGAGGACCATTCGCAACCGTCTCCATGAAGCTGGGATACGGTCCCGCACATCGTTAGGCCGTCTTCCGCTCACGCCCCAACATAGTGCAGCCCGCCTCCAGTGGTGTCGCGACAGGCGTGAATGGAGGGACGAATGGAGACGTGTCGTCTTCAGCGATGAGAGTCGCTTCTGCCTTGGTGCCAATGATGGTCGTATGCGTGTTTGGCGCCGTGCAGGTGAGCGCCACAATCAGGACTGCATACGACCGAGGCACACAGGGCCAACACCCGGCATCATGGCGTGGGGAGCGATCTCCTACACTGGCCGTATACCACTGGTGATCGTTGAGGGGGCACTGAATAGTGCACGGTACATCCAAACCGTCATCGAACCCATCGTTCTACCATTCCTAGACCGGCAAGGGAACTTGCTGTTCCAACAGGACAATGCACGTCCGCATGTCTCCCGTGCCACCCAACGTGCTCTAGAAGGTGTAAGTCAACTACCCTGGCCAGCAAGATCTCCGGATCTGTCCCCCATTGAGCATGTTTGGGACTGGATGAAGCGTCGTCTCACGCGGTCTGCACGTCCAGCACGAACGCTGGTCCAACTGAGGCGCCAGGTGGAAATGGCATGGCAAGCCGTTCCACAGGACTACATCCAGCATCTGTACGATCGTCTCCATGGGAGAATAGCAGCCTGCATTGATGCGAAAGGTGGATATACACTGTACTAGTGCCGACATTGTGCATGCTCTGTTGCCTGTGTCTATGTGCCTGTGGTTCTGTCAGTGTGATCATGTGATGTATCTGACCCCAGGAATGTGTCAATAAAGTTTCCCCTTCCTGGGACAATGAATTCACGGTGTTCTTATTTCAATTTCCAGGAGTGTATATGTTCTCTTCAAACGTCCATCATTTTATTATTTTTTCAAATTAAAAAAAACTGTGCTATTATTCCATGCGCAATATCCTACAGACTAAGACAATTGTTTGTTTTTTGATTTCAGATAAGATTTGCAGACTGCAGGACTTTCGTCATAGACGCACCTCATTTTGGACAGAGCAACTTTAACTCCTCAGGTGCGAAGCATAATGATAATGAAATCCTTTAAAAAATACTCAGAAAATGTTGTCCAAGCGTCAATGAACAATGTGCAAAAAGATTTACGTTGATTGCTTTATCAGTTTTCCAAAACCCATCACGAAAATCGCTTATTTTCTACGCTGACTGAGGAGAATGACCCCTTAACTGTGACGTCGCACTGTCCTCTGGCCCTAATCGCGTGAAGTAAGTAAAACAGAAAAATTTCTTGTAGTTTTCTTTTTTTTTTCAGTCATTAGTCGTCTGACTGGTTTGATGCAAACCACGACGAATTCTTCTCCTGTGCTACCCTTTTCATCTCAGAGCACCACTAGCAACCTACGAACTCAATTATTTGCTGTATGTAGTCCAATCTCTGTGCAGTTTTAACCCTCTACAGCTTCCTCTTGTGCTATGGAAGCTATTTCCTGATTTCTTAACAGATGTCCTACCATTCTGTCTCTTCTTCTCCTCAGTGTTTTCCATATATTCCTTTCCCCGTCGATTCTGCGGAAAACCTCCTCATTCCTTACCTTATCAGTCCACCTAATTTTCAACATTCTTCTGTAGCACCATATCTCAAAGGCTTCAATTCTCTATTGTTCTGCTTTTCACATAGTCCATGTTTCACCACCATACAATGCTATGTTCCAGACGAACATTCTCAGAAATTTCCTCCTCAAATTAAGGCCTATCTCTGATACTAGCAGTCTTCTCTAGGCTGGGTGTGCCCTTTTTGTCAGTGATAGTCTGCATTTGACGTCCTCCCTCTGTCAGGGGTTTATTGCTGCCTGGATAGCAGAATTCCTTGACTTCGTCTACTTCGTTGTCCCCAGTTCTGATGTTAAGTTTCTTGACGTTCTCATTTATTTAACTTCTCATTACTTTCGTCTTTCCTCGATTTCTTCTCAGTCCGTATTCTGTACCCATTAGACTGTTAGTTTCATTCAACAGATCCTGTGATTCTTGTTCACTTTCACTGAGTATAGCACTACCATCAGCGAATCTTATCATTTATATCCTTTCAACCTTGATCACGCACTTGAATCTTCCTTGTATTTCCGCCATTGCTTCTTCGATGTATAGGTTGAACAGTAGGGCTGGAAGACTACATTATGACTTACATTCTTTTTAATACCACCACTTCGTTCTTGGTCTCCCACGTTTAGTGTTCCGTCTTGGTTCTTGTACATATCGTGTATTTCCCGCCTTTCCCTGTAGCTTACCCTTACTTTTCTGAGAATTTCAAACATCTAGCACCGTTTTACAATGGCGGACGCTTTTTCCAGGTCAACAAATCCTATGAACGGCTCTCGATTTTTCTTCCGTCTTGCTTCGATTAGCGACGGCGTCAGAAATGCCTCTCTGCTTTCTTTGTCTTTTTAGAATCCAAATTAATCGTCATTGAATGATAAAGTTGTTGCATCTCTTCCTGAGTGACACCGTGGCAAACGCTGTGCAATGGTTGCGTCAGATCGCCAAAATCCGGAGATGATTGGAGTGACAGGGCGCATAATGCTCCTAAAGCTCCCAACAGGGAGAGGTGAAGCGTCATTGCTGGCCGAGATAGTGTTTGGCAAGCTCTAAGACAAGCAGTAGAAGCTCTTGCCGTGTGCGTGCGGCCATTATCTTGGAGAAATGTAAGCCCAAGATGGTTTTCTACGAGGGTGAGTCAAATGAAAACCTTAAATTTGTAATAACAACTCGAAATTTCGCGCCGTTATCCTGTAAGTGGGCAAGCGTGCTACAAACAGAGTGCAGAATGGTCTGTAGGTGGCAGCATAGTGCAGATGCACACATACCGTCGCATTTTCAGTATAAAGATGGCCGCCCCACTTGCGACTTGCACCATGGAAGAACAGCGCTCTGTTATTCGGTTTTTGCGACGTGAAGGTGTGAAACCTATTGAAATTCATCGACGAGTGAAGATTCAGTACGGTGATGCATTTTTGTCACAGCAGCAAGTCTACGAATGGAGTAGGAAGTTCGCAAATGGTGTGACTTCAGTGGAAGATGCTCCTCGTCCAGGTCAGGCACGACGAGTTGTGACTCCGCAGAACATTGCAGCAGTTGAAGCCATAGTGAGGTAAAACCGCCGAGTGACACTGAATGACATTGCAGCATGTTTACAGATTAGTCATGGGTCAGCACACCACATTGTGCATGATGTGCTCCAGTTTCACAAAGTGTCTGCAAAATGGGTGCCACGGCAGCTGACTCCTGAAGTGAGAGAACGACGTGTTGATGCTTGTGAAGAACTTCTTCGGCGCTTTGAACGAGAAGGTAATGGCTTCCTTGCAAGAATCGTTACTGGGGACGAAACTTGGGTTCCGTTCCACCAACCAGAAACGAAGAGAGCGAGCAAGGAATGGCGCCATTCCTCATCACCAAAACCATAGAAGTTTCGAACGGAACCATCAGCAGGGAAGGTTCAGCTGACTCTCTTTTGGGACGAAAAAGGCTTAATTTTGGAGCATTACATGCCTAGAGTGACCACTGTCACCAGTGCATCATACACAGATCTCCTAAAAAATCATCTGCGGCATGCAATCAAATCAAAGCGACGTCAATTGCTGTCAGCAGGTCTCCTTTTGCCACATGACAATGCAAGGCCCCACACTGCCCGTACAACAGTTGCAATAATCAGAGACCTGCATTTTGAGTGTCTTCCTCATCCACCATACTCACCAGACCTTGCCCCAAGTGATTTCCATATGTTTGGACCACTCAAAGACGCAATGGGAGGAAAGAAGTTCCGTTCTGATGATGAGGTACGCCACGCGGTGCATGAGTGGTTGCGCGGACTACCAAAGGAATATTTTTCTAAAGGAATTTATGCACTTTGTAAGCGCTGGAGGACTTGCATTGAGCGTGGGGGAGATTATGTTGAAAAGTGATACAGCTTTCTACCGCTTCTGCGCAATAAATAATATTTTTTAAAAAATATTTAAGGTTTTCATTTGACTCACCCTCGTATAAAGGGCAGTAAAATAGGGCTTAGAATATCATCGACGTACGGCTATGCAGTAAGCGTGCCGGGTATGACAACCAAAGGTGTCCTGCTATGAAAAGAAATGGTATCCGAGACCATCACAGCAGGTTATCGGGCGACATTCAGGTTGTGCCTGCAGAAGCCCTGGACAGCGGTGGGATGCCAGCCTGACTGGCTGTAGCTATGGGACTAGAAAAGCTACTCCCCTAGCGAGAGCCACATCCTTACTGAATGTTAAAATTAGACGTGGACATGAATAATTTATTATTTGACGTGCATTGGCTCCATACTTAGCTTGCATTTATCGCGAATCTCTTGCCCAACGTAAAGTCCCGAGCGATTGGGAAAAAAGCGCAGGTGACGCCTGTATATAAGAAGGGTAGGAGGACGTATCCTCAAAATTACAGACCAATATCCTTAACATCGGTTTGTTGCAGGATTCTCGAACATATCCTCAGTTAGAATATAATCAATTTCCTTGAGACAGAGAAGTTGCTGTCCATGCATCAGCACGGCTTTAGAAAGCGTCGCTCCTGTGAAACGCAATTCGCCCTTTTTTCACATGATATCTTGCGAACCATGGATGAAGGGTATCAGACGGATGCAATATTCCTTGACTTCCGGAAAGCGTTTGACTCGGTGCCCCACTGCAGACTCCTAACTGAGGTACGAGCATATGAGATTGGTTCCCAAGTAGGTGAGTGACTCGAAGATTTCTTAAGTAATAGAACCCAGTACGTTGTCCTCGATGCTTAGTGTTCATCGGAATCGGAGGTGAGGGTATGATCAGGAGTGCCCCAGGGAAGTGTGGTAGGTCCGCTGTTGTTTTCTATCTACATACATGACCTTTTGGATAGGGTGGATAGTAATGTGCGGCTGTTTGCTGATGATGCTACGGTGTACGGGAAGGTGTCGACGTTGAGTGACTATAGGAGGATACAAGATGACTTGGACAGGATTTGTGAGTGGTGTAAGGAATGGCATCTAACTCTAAATACAGATAAATGTAAATTAATGCATATGAATAGGAAAAAAAGTCCTGTAATATTTGAATACTCTATTAGTATTGTAGCGCTTGACACAGTCACATCGATTAAATATTTGGGCGTAACACTGCAGAGCGATATGAAGTGGGACAAGCATGTAATGGTAGTTGTGGGGAAGACGGGTAGTCGTCTTCTGTTCGTTGGTAGAATTTTAGGAAGATGTGGTTCATCTTATAAAACACTAATACGACCTATTCTTGAGTACTGCTCGAGCGTTTGGGATCCCTATCAGGTCGGATTGAGGGGGGACATAGAAGCAGTTCAGAGGCGGGCTGCTAGATTTGTTACTGGTAGGTTTGATCATTACGCGAGTGTTACGGAAATGCTTCAGAAACTCGGGTGGGAGTCTCTAAAGGAAAGGAGGCGTTCTTTTCGTGAATCGCTACTGAGGAAATTTAGAGAACCAGCATTTGATGCTGACTGCAGTACAATTTTACTGCCGCCAACTTACGTTTCGCGGAAAGACCACAAAGATAAGATAAGAGAGATTAGGGCTCGTACAGAGGCATATAGGCAGTCATTTTTCCCTCGTTCTGTTTAGGAGTGGAACAGGGAGAGAAGATGCTAGTTGTGGTACGAGGTACCCTTCGCCACGCACCGTATGGTGGATTGCGGAGTAAGTATGTAGATGTAGATGTACTGCCAACGAATGGGATATGTTTTGTAACAAGTGTTAGAGACTGGAACGCTGCTGGATTTTCTCTCTGAATCTGATGGCGCGTGCGGTACCGCTCTAAGGGGACATCATTGTGCAGACTGCGTGTCGACAGACAAGGCTTGCGACACGTGTGGCGAAAGCTCGACTCGCGTATGTGAAGATGAATGTACCACAGGGCGATTTACAAGAGGCGCCTTGGCGGCGATCGCTGCCAGCGCGCGCAATTACAGTGCCGAGTGAAAGTGCCTACCGACAAGTCAGGAGCCTGTCTGCTCCGAAGAATTGAATACGACACGGCTTGGAAATATGACGGCTGTCCTCGTAAACAACTATGAAAGCCAGCGGAGGAGTCACCGGGATTGTCGACGCTTCCAAGTCGGCCACCTGCGATTTACTCGAGGACACCTGCGAGTGACGTGTTTCCAGTCTGATCTGCTCTGAGCGGAAGGCGGAAACTAATGCAGTGGCATGGTATTAATGCTGTCCTGACGGTAATGCCGTATGAATCACTTCGTTCGTATTTGGCAAAAGAACGGCTTCAACTCTCGGTTCGACATACCTAATACAGATATCACATCGATGCGGTCGTCACTCAAGGCGAATGCACGTGCAGTCTCTGAAACTGAGCCATCGGCGATTACATCCGGTTCCCGTCCTCTCGCCACTGTACGCTTTTCTTTCTTTAAGATTTTGAGAAAGACGAGTAGTATACAATTTGTACAAGAACCAAGGGAGTGCAATTAGAATGGAAACCTAAAGAGAACTCTTTCTTCCCTTATTATTTAGTCCGAGCATCGATGAAGAAAACACAAAAATAAAAGAAATGTAAAGGATGGGATTAACATTCAGAATGGAAGGATATCTGAGATAAAATTTACCGATAACACTGCTGCCAGTAATAGCAAGGAAGAATTTCGAAGTCGGTGGAATGAAGTCAACAATCTAATGAGTAGAGAATACGGACTGAGCGCAGGCCCCCAAACTGATGTTTTGGTTTACAGAATTTTAACCCTTGTATCTGTGAGCATGTTCTCGATTATAGACTTTGTTATTGACAAATCTGACTCATCTAAAAGAAAATGCAACATTCATTCACTTAGAGTTCGCTCGAAAACGATATGCACGTAGAGAGCATTTTCTTCAGCCCTGAACAGAAAGCAAAAAGCGATAAACGTAATATCAAAATTGCGTTCACAAAGTAGAGAAAATGAAGCAACGCTGCTACCCTGGAAGCAAAATACATGCTAATATTATAAATGGGAAAGTAACTCAGCCCGTTACGTTTTCACGACTAAACCACTAAACAGATTTTGAAGCAATTTGGTAGGAGGTAGCTTGGACGAAGCGGAAGAATGAATGATACTTTGTAAAGTGCGCGGTATAACGTATTTGTTGATTTTGAGAATATAACGGGAAATGTGGAACATAATTACTCTGAAAATGCTATTGAGTCTTTCACCTTGAAAGGTGGCTACACTGAGCCACAGAGCCAAAAATCGCGCCAGAGAGAGTATTGTTCCGCCGCCTCCACTGGCAGTGCTCATTGAGAGGTAGTGGCAGGCAGTTCTTGCCGAGAGTTCTTGCCGAGTAGTTGTGGTGGACACAGCTTGTAGCTGAAGTGGGATGAGATGTGGTAGTGCAGAGTTCCAATGGAGATATTGTAATGATCTGAGTGCTTTTCGTCAATATAAATTAAGGTAACTAACTACTGTTCTTTATTTCCTTTATTATTTGTGTGTCCTGAATAATGTGCCATTACAGGTTCAGTCAACAAAGCATCTGGCTTGTGTTCTTGTATTAGAGTGTAATTCTGCTTTCCTTACGCAATTATAGTATTTCTAATTTCCTTTTATCACGTCAGTATAATTGGTATTTAAAAATTCTTGTTTTGTTGAAGAAGAACCGTGCCAGACGTGCGTTGAGTCACACTACCACATACAGAACAGCTACACTTGTGCTATGTTGGCTTCGTAGGTTTTATAGTTGCTGGGGACTTAATTAATTAATTGTGTTAACAGAAAATTTTCTTTAATTAATTGTGTTAACAGAAAATTTTCTTACATTCTTTGTTGTCATTCTATGCAGTCAGATAGCGTAATAATAATTGTCAGGGCCAGCCGTTTACGAGACTTGCGTAATCGGACCTACAGCTACTAAAATTAATTGCATTACATTTTATTAAGCCCCCATGCACGTGGCGACCGCTGCTTCGGATCGTCCCTTGGAAATCTTCTGATTGTAAAAATAGTAGACAGTAGTATTGTAGTAGTAATTTGTAGTTTAGTAATTGTAGTCTATTTTGCATGTGTAGATTTTGTAATTGTCATTCTTCTAATGGTATTTTTCAAAATTTATTTTTTTGTTGTTGTCTTGTATACGCGTTTGACAATTTAGTGCAATTTTTTCAATTGTTCGTCAATCGTGTTTGAAGGAAGCATTTCTTGCGATTGATATTGTTGGTGATAAAGTGTCATTGTGTATAAATTTCGTATAGTGACGAGTTTTGTATATTTAGTAAATGATTACGCGGTCGATGAAAAAGGCAAAAATGATGGATAGTGAGAATGACGAAATTGTTAACATGGCGAACTCGCCAACAGAGGAAAACAGTGTGATGAATAATGAAGTGGAAAACAATGTAATAAGTCGGGAAAATAGTCCGGAACCATTTCAAAATTTTTCTCAATCAGAAATTTCACAGAATACGAGATCAACGATAGAAGATTCTGAAATAGTATCGAACACAGATAGCTTTATGGCTATGCAGAAGGAAGTTAGTTTTGTGGGAAATGTTAGGGGCGAAAGGAATTTCGAACAACTTAACACGGAGCAGTTGATGAGTGCAATATTAAATTTGGGATCACAAATGGGAACAATGGCAACTCGGTTAGACTCACAAATGGGAACAATGGAGCAGTTACGATCTGAATTAAAAACAGATAGGGGAACAATGGAGCAGTTACGATCTGAATTAAAAACAGATAGGGAAACAATGAAAATACGGTTAGACTCTCTGGGATCACAGTTAGGATCTGAATTGAAAACGGTGGCAACACGGCTAGAAACAGAGATGGAAACAATGGAAACACGGTTAGATTCACGAATAGGGACATGTTTCAAAAATATGAAAGATGAATTAAAGAAAGAAATCAGAGAAGAAGTACAACCGATTTTGAATTCTCACAATAATAGATTAATTGCAGTAGAGATTAGACAAAGGGAACAGGATAGAGAACAGGAGGAAAGAGATCGCGTGATAGTACAGAAATTTTCAGAGTTAAATTTACAACGTGCAAAAGATAAGGAAGAAATATTTGAGAGAATCGAG
The DNA here is from genome assembly GCF_023864275.1 of Schistocerca cancellata. NCBI lineage: Eukaryota > Metazoa > Arthropoda > Insecta > Orthoptera > Acrididae > Schistocerca > Schistocerca cancellata. The sequence goes on from NC_064628.1 coordinate 488,598,790, forward strand.
GAATCCGTACCAAATGACAGATTAAATAACCTAACACAACAGTATGAACAGTTAACTACTAAATGCGTTAATACTGAAACGCGAGTCGCGACACTTAACGGAAGAAGTAAATAAACAGAAAGAACAAATTGGTGACTTATCGGAAAGAGTGGAGGAGATTTCAGATAAATTGACAAATCTTAGTTTAAATGGGGACAGAGATTCAGATGACACAGCTCCATTGCCATTTTCAGAAACCGAAGAGTACCAGAGCATAAATAAACATGTTGAAAATCAGGGAAAATTTAATGAACGCGTGAAAAGGGACTTTGAGGCATTAAAAAAGCAAGTCAAACAAATTGAAGGCGAAATCGTAGGAAAAGACGGCAAAAGAAATTTAGAATCACAGATACCAGAGGGGTTTGAAGAAAATAATTTGTTTCATTTACGGGATGCAACAAGAGAGCGCCAGGCGCGCGAACTTGACAATAATCGACATTGGGACTGGGACAGACGCGGTAGGTCTTTGTCGCCACGAGGCGAAAACTTTGACTATAAACACTTTTTGACTGTTCGGAAATTTAAGATCTTCCGCAATTCTAAGAATGACATACATCCATGTTCATGGTTAGATCAGTTTATGTACGCACTCCCACCAAATTGGCCACTAAGTCACAAACTGGAATTTATGTGTGGGTATTTAGAAAACGAACCGGCGACGCGGATGCGCGCACTCATTAGAGACTGTAATAATCTGAATGATTTTTATCATGCATTTTTATCGGCATATTGGTCCGAAAACACACAAGACAGAGTCAAACATAGTCTGATTATGCAGCGTAGTTTTAAACAGTCTGAGTTCCGCACGCCGGCAGAATACTTTGAAGACATGATTCGAAAGAATCAGTTCCTCTCCAACCCTTACAGCCCGACTGAATTAATTCGCATTTGTTTAACCAAGCTGCCACAATCCATAAGACAAATTGCTTTAGCCGGAAGATGTAAAGACGACATTGAGACTTTTAAGACTTTGCTACAAGAACTCGAGTACGACAATGACGACGGGACTACCTGTAATTTTTTCAGTAACAGTAATTATGATAGATTTTCAGAGAAAAGGGATAGTGATCGGAACGGACGTTATAGCGGTAATTTTGAGAATGACAGACGAAACAGACAGGACAATAGATACCAGCCATATGACAATAACAGACGTTCTAACAGAAATTACACAGACAGTTATAATAACGGTAATTCCTACCGGAATGATCAATCATACGGAAACAGTAATCGGTATCATCAAGACAGAAATTATTCATACAGTAATAGAAATTCTTACTACAGAAATAACCAGGGTAGTAGATACAACAATAATTTCAGAAGTGACAGTCGAAACTACACTAGAAGTAGCTATGCAGACAGACAGGAAAACAGAAATTTTAATAACAGACACAACCAAGAATTTGTATCTAACAGACAGGAGGGACCTAATTGGCATCTCCACGTGACAGAACTTCAGAGAGACAAGTGCAAATCGTAGAAATGGATCCGCGAAATGACGCGAATACTCAAAGACGTGACGCAAACAATCGACAATGACTTGCAGCTTCGGCTTCTGGCAGCAGTATAGACGGTTCAGAAAGTAAAGATACTACGACTTTACACTACGTACGCCTGGAAGACATGAGAGACATTTTGTTAGACGAAAAGGAAAATAATGTAGACGCATTTTTACATCCTGTTATTGAAGTATGTGTGGGTAAGAATAAGTTCGCTGCAGTTTTAGATTCTGGGAGCCCATTGAATGTCATTAGTGAATCAGTTTTTCGTATATGTGAAAGAACTATTGCCTGTCCTGTGTTACCTATTTCTAAAACTACAATTCGAGGAGCGATTTCTGGAAAAGGTGTAGAAGTTAAACAACAGACGAACCTAAATTTCAATTGTCAAGGATACGAATTTTCTGCTAATTTTATTATTGTTCCATTACTCAGTACACAAATTATATTAGGTATGGAGTTTCTTAACGCACATAAGGCAATTTTGAACTTTAAAGAAGGAAGTGTGAATTTGACTGTTGCCGGAATGCCGAAATGTTTGAAATTTTTCGAGTGTTTAACAAGATCTGAGTCAGATACAAAATGTTTAAGGTTTCTTACTTCTGATGTTTTCGTTGAGCATTATGACGACAGTGTGTTTATTCATGACAACGACCATAGATACAGAGACGCGATGGATGATATAATTAATAGCGAAGAACTAATTAATGAAAAGGTTAAGAAAGCTGAAGTACCAGATGACGTTGCAAGAGAAGAACTGCACCAAATTTTGACTTCACATGCTACAGTGTTTCACATGCTACAGTGTTTAGTCATCACACGGGAACTATACAAGGCTTACAATATTTATTTAAAGTTAAAGAACATACACCATTTCGCGGGAAAACGTACGCTATTCCTTTGGCTTACAGAGACAAGGTTAAGAATGAACTTCAGTACATGTTAGATCAGGGCATTATTGAGCCTGCAGTCAGTCCTTATACTAGCCCATTACACGTTGTTCTTAAAAAGGATGGGTCAATTCGTTTGGTTCTGGATTCCAGACAGATAAATAACATCATCATTCCTGAAACTGACCGTCCACAAAATTTAGATGAACTTCTTCAACATTTTCATGGAATTAAAGTTTTATCCACGATTGATATGCGCGCAAGTTTTTGGCAAATAGAACTCCACCCTGATTGTAGAAAATATACTGCCTTTTTAGCCTTTGGTAACTGTTACCAGTTTCGGAAATTACCGTTTGGACTTACTGTATCTTCGGCAGCATTCATTCGTAGCTTAAATGAAATTTTACCTGTCTATCTTCGTGACAATATAACTTCATATGTTGACGATATTCTTATTGCTAAACATTCTTGGAGTGAGCACAACAAAATTTTGGATTCATTATTACGTATTTTTGCAAGAGTTGGCATTACAGTGAACTTAGAAAAATCTGAATTTGGTCGTTCTCAGGTGAAATTTCTCGGTCACATTATTTCTACAGAAGGTATTCTTCCTGATCCAGAAAAATTAGACGCTATTCGTAATTATGCTGTTCCTACTACAAAACGTGATGTTCGTAGTTTCCTTGGTGTCTGTAATTTTCTTAGACGCTTTGTTAGATTGGACAATTTGGCCACACCTCGTTTATGTGAACTATCCGGAAAGAAATCTAATTGGTGTTGGGATGAGGAAGCTCAGTCAGAATTTGAACAACTTCGTGACGCTTTAGTTGCTGCCCCACTTCTTTCACACCCGGATTTATCTAAAGATTTTTGTTTGGCGACGGACTCATCATACAAAGGCCTAGGTGCACATTTATTTCAAGAGATAGAAGAAGACGGCGTTGTAGTCCAGAAAACTATTGCATTTGGAAGTCGTGTTCTTTCTAAATCAGAAAAGAATTATTCGATTACGGAACTTGAAGCTTTGGCTGTTGTTTGGGCTTTTACAAAATTTCGGACATTCTTGTTTGGCAGACACACTAAGGTTTACACCGATCATCGAGCTCTGGAATTTCTTATGTCGACAAAATTAACTCACGGCAGATTGTCACGATGGGCGTTGTACCTACAGGAATTTGATTTTAGTATTGTTTACATACAGGGTTCTTCAAATATTGTTGCTGATGCTTTATCACGTGCACCTATGGGTTTGAAACAAAGTGCTGAAGAGGACTGCAAGGAAAACAATTATTGTTTGATATAACTTTATTTCGTCTTCGCTCCAGGACATCGCTAAGGAGCAAAATAAGGATCCAATCTGGAAGGACATTAAGGATAAGTGGAGGAGAAAGGAAAGCGTAGCGATTAGACAGCATTATTTAGTTCGCAATGACATTCTTTTCAAACGAAAATCGGTCGACAACTCTGTTTGGTTAGTTTGTATTCCTGATGAGTGGGTTAATAAGCTGATTTGGTATACGCATTTCAGTTATGCACACTTTGGTCCCAGAAAATGCTTTCATAAATTACGAGAAAATTGCTACTTCAATAATATGGAAAAACGTATTCGATTTGTTCTTGCCAAATGCAAATTATGTCAAAAGGCTAAACCGCCAACAGTATCTCACAGAGCACCGTTGTTTCCTATCATTCCAGCAAAATTAAAGGACATGGCAGCAGTTGATTTGTTCGGTCCAGTGGTTCGATCTACTAATGGTTTTGCGTACATTTTCGTAGCAGTGGAGTTGACATCAAAATATGTGTGTTTTACACCGTTACGCAAAGCAACAGCTCGTTCAGTATCTAATGCTTTCATCAAACATTTTCTTAAAGAAGTGGGTCATGTTGATAAGGTTATATCAGATAATGGATCACAGTTTCGTTCTAAAATTTGGCTTCGTACTCTACGGCGTCGTAAAATTAAACCAATTTTCATTTCACTTTTTCACCCTCAATCTAACGCTTCAGAGAGATGGATGAAGGAAATCAATAAATTGTGTCGTCTTTATTGTCATTAGAATCACAGAACGTGGGATCAGTATCTTCATATTTTTCAAAACATTCTGAATGAACTCCCTAATGATTCAACTTCTTTACCGCCTATACTGATATTAAAAAACAAAGCACCGACAAATCGCATTTCTGAAATCGTTCCTTTTCCGCCTACACGGAAACTGCGGCATTCTGAAGTTGTGAACCTGGCTCTACAAAATATTGCATCTGCGGCTGCTAGAAGAGTGAAATCAGCAAAGCGTCCTGGTCGTTTAAAAATCTTGTCAGTTGGTCAGAAGGTGTTAATTAAGGCTCATCGTTTGTCTCACAAAGGAAAAGCCTTGTGTCAGAAATTTTTTCTGCTTTATAACGGTCCATATAGAATTCGCAAAATTATTCATGATAACACTGTGGAAGTAGAAACTCTTAAATCACGACGCTCTAAGGGAATACATCATATATCAAACGTCAAAATTTTTGTAGAATGACATACTTTTGAGAAACTAACAGTTGTATGTAAACACACGGAGAGTACAAGGATACCGCGCTGTGTTTTGGCGGCTGCACATCCTCAAAGCAACAGTCAAGTCTGCGCGCCGCTAAAGGCAGTCGTTGACCGCAAACAATCACTTCCTACGTCACGCGCCTACAGCTGATCGAGCGCTCAGTGCGAATGCACTGACAGCCGTAAATAAATACACAGTCTAATTTCTCCGACTAAATTCAGTATAAAGCTATAGTGACTTGTTGAATTCTGTTATTAACATTCAGTATTTTTCAGGATACGGTTCTATAAGATATTTAAGAACTTCAGGTAAATTCTGTGCGTGTCCGACGTTAAGACGACTTGCTATCGAGAAAATTTCAGAAAAAATGTCATTTCGAAGAAGAAAGTAATGAACTAAAAAGGTAATTATGAATTGAGTTTATTTTTCAGGTAACATATTTCCACATAGGTACGTACTTGAGACGTAATTTGCTGCTCGCGATTACGTGATTCATACTTTGTGCTAATTACATGTTCTATGAAATTACTTGTGAAGCGACGTGCTTGCGTACGTTAACTGATTTTGACAATTTTTATTAATGTACTGGATTGTAACTCGTGTATACTATGCATCGCTTGGCTGCACTGCTTTTTCACTGATGTCATATTTTTAATTATGTGCGTGCTGTGCCTATTTATTTAAATTATAATTGTCACCTGATTAATTGTGCTGATGTGGTTAGGTATGTAAGTTATACTTTGTGATTTATCTGCTTGCGCCTTCATGTTTACTTATTTGCTTGCGCCTTCATGTTTATTTATTAGCTTACATATGAACATTTATTTGCTTACGGTTATACGATGCTAATGACCTGTTTAGTACGTAAGATATATGTTTACTGCTATGCGTATGGATTGCACATTTACACATTTCTGCTTGTTGTCATAACTATACTTTAATTTTGTATATAGAAATGCTATTATACTGTGTATGAACATAGAGTTTAGGTTACACTATGGTACTAGTTACAGATTGTTCGCTTGGCAGAGCCTCGTTGTAAGATTTGTGCTGCATCCACTTGTTGACATTCTGTTCTCTACTGGTATATTTACTCGCTGTTGCTTGTTTTGCTTACGCTCAGTGCTTTATATTTTAAGATAAGAAAATGAACTGCTATAATTCGACGAACGACATTAGTACAAGAAACTTCATAGAAGTCACATGAGCTGGAGGTTTTATGAAAGCTGTATAAATGTATGCCAATAGGAAGGAAGCTAACGACATGACATACCAACACAGTTATTACACTGCATTTTTCGTGAGCAATTGAAATAGGAAGTGACACTTGACACAAGAAATACTCCACATGTTTGCTTCTGTTTGCCATAATTCTTGAAGTGGTGTACACACTGTGAAATATTAGGATCATTCACACTCCGTAATCGTACTTAATTACTGAGAGTTATTCGAACTAAGTCTGTTAGAGGTCATGTATGCATTCTTGGTTTATAATTCATAATGAGTAGAAGATTTTGGTCAGATGGATTACACAGAGGTTGTGTGTTGACAGTGTGTCTTCGGATTGTATGGGATGAGGAGGTTTGCATTAGGATTTTATCGACGAAACTGACTAGAGGAAAGAGTTATTATGGAAGTGAAATGAAACTGGCAATAAGGTTTATATGTAGCGACGTATTGAAGAGGTATTGAGATTATATGAAGTTGATTTGAGTCTTAGTGGATAAGAGGCAAGTAAGTGAGGTGCATATTTTTTTTGTTGTTGGTCTATATGGAACAAGGAGGATGAAGATAGCAGACTAGAACACTAAAATGGAAGGAAGATTGTCTACACACACTTTGTTAAATCACTAAGCAGTATGTATTTTTTTTTGGAGAGAGGAAGTTGCATATCTTGGCACACTGACAGTTGTTCAGTAACAGTACATTTTGATCTGGCTTGGCAAACATTGGTCTTGACATGATGACTATGACGCTGACTTAACTATTATTGACTGTTATACATTGCTGTCACTACTACTTGATACACATGATGAACATGAAATTTGACAGAAGTGGATTCAGCCAGTTAACACAATACAATTACACAGTAGTGTTTAATGTGGATGAAAGATGAGTGAGTGTGTTTTGTGTGTTTTCCTTTCCTAATCCTAGCCACCTATCTCCTAAATATTATTTTATTTGTTTGTAGTGGCTTGCACTGACACCCAAAAATATTAACTGATGTTTGTGTATTTGTAATAGTAATATAACAATTATCTGATATCATTTGTGTGTTGTTATGATTTGTATGTTTAGTGTAAAAGCATTGTAAAAGCATTTGTAAGTGTATTCAAACTATTGTTCATGCTTGAACTGTCTGAGTAGGGATGAAATTATGGACTGTTACTTGTACTGTTTCTACATGATTGGTGCCACTAGGACATGTTTAATTTGTGCTTAAGAACAGTGTAATCAGTGATAGTTGTTTAATGTCATTTGTTGGGGTCTGCATCTACTCCACAATGCTGGGTGCCACTGATGGAACTGCTTCTACTGACATAATGTCACTTGATGGTGTCTGCACCTACTCAACATTCCTGGGTGCCATTGATGGACTGCTTCTACTAAAATGATGTCACCTGTTCGATTCTGCACCTGTTCCACAATGCTGGGTGCCACTGATGGACTGCTTCTACTGGAATGGTGTCACCTGTTGGAGTCTGCTCCTACTCGACATTGCTGGGTGCCACTGATGAACTGCTTCTACTGAGATGATGTCACTTGTTGCTGTAAGCACCTGTTCAACATTGCTGGGTGCCACTGATGGAACTGCTTCTACTGAAATGGTGTCACTTGTTGCTGTAAGCACCTGTTCAACATTGCTGGGTGCCACTGATGGACTGCTTCTACGGAAATGAGGTCACCTGTTGGAGTCTGAACCTACTCCACAATGCTGGGTGCCACTGATGAACTGCTTCTACTGAGATGATGTCACTTGTTGCTGTTTGCACCTGTTCCACAATGTTGGGTGCCACTGATGGAACTGCTTCTACTGAAATTGTGTCACTTGTTGCTGTAAGCACCTGTTCAACATTGCTGGGTGCCACTGATGGACTGCTTCTACTGAAATGATGTCACCCGTTGGAGTCTGCACCTGTTCCACAATGCTGGGTGCCACTGATGAACTGCTGCTACTGAAATGATGTCACCTGTTGGAGTCTGAACCTACTCCACAATGCTGGGTGCCACTGATGAACTGCTTCTACTGAAATGATGTCACCCGTTGGAGTCTGCACCTGTTCCACAATGCTGGGTGCCACTGATGGACTGCTTCTACTGAGATGATGTCACTTGTTGCTGTCAGCACCTATTCAACAGTGCTGGGTGCTACTGCTGGAACTGTGAACTACTTGTTGTGAATATTTGTATTAACTGATTTTTTGTGTATTACTGTTTGTGAAAAGTTATAAGACTGCTCATATTCGTCATTGCTGACGTTATCGATTGAATTGTTTAACCACATGATATTTCTGTAAACTATTATGTAAAGTCACATGTATGAAAGAATTTGTATTGCTTAGTGTATTTTATATATTAGGCTATTGTAAGGTCAGTGCAAAGCCAAAATTTTATCTAGCTTACGTATTAATATTATCTTTTATTTTTGTCTGTATTTTTTTTTTTTTTGACGAATTTGGTGGTATTTTCACCACCAATGCTGGCAAAAATACCATCAAATTCTAGCCCGTGGAGGAAGGGCATATGAAAGGTGGCTACACTGAGCCACAGCGCCAAAAATCGCGCCAGAGAGAGTATTGTTCCGCCGCCTCCACTGGCAGTGCTCATTGAGAGGTAGTGGCAGGCAGTTCTTGCCGAGAGTTCTTGCCGAGTAGTTGTGGTGGACACAGCTTGTAGCTGAAGTGGGATGAGATGTGGTAGTGCAGAGTTCCAATGGAGATATTGTAATGATCTGAGTGCTTTTCGTCAATATAAATTAAGGTAACTAACTACTGTTCTTTATTTCCTTTATTATTTGTGTGTCCTGAATAATGTGCCATTACAGGTTCAGTCAACAAAGCATCTGGCTTGTGTTCTTGTATTAGAGTGTAATTCTGCTTTCCTTACGCAATTATAGTATTTCTAATTTCCTTTTATCACGTCAGTATAATTGGTATTTAAAAATTCTTGTTTTGTTGAAGAAGAACCGTGCCAGACGTGCGTTGAGTCACACTACCACATACAGAACAGCTACACTTGTGCTATGTTGGCTTCGTAGGTTTTATAGTTGCTGGGGACTTAATTAATTAATTGTGTTAACAGAAAATTTTCTTACATTCTTTGTTGTCATTCTATGCAGTCAGATAGCGTAATAATAATTGTCAGGGCCAGCCGTTTACGAGACTTGCGTAATCGGACCTACAGCTACTAAAATTAATTGCATTACATTTTATTAAGCCCCCATGCAACCTTTGAATTTTATCATATTTGTGAAAATGCTTTTGTTGTTTCATGCATTCTAATAAGACAATTCAAAGTTATGAATACAATGCTTATACAGTCCACCCCGTGCATAATCCATACTTCCATACTAATATGAGTCACAACCCTGACACGTTTTAGACGCTGACAGTCACATGTCCCCAATGTGTTTTGATTTTCATTAGCGGCTCGTGGTCCTGTGGTTAGCATCATCGTCTTTCGATCGGGTTCGATTCCAAATGGGGTGCATTTTTTTTTCACTCCAGATCGTACGTGTTGTTCTGATCATCATTTAATCATTATCGACACGCAAGTCGCTGGAGTGCCGTCAAATAAGAAGACTTGCACCAAGTAGCAAACATGCTGAATGGGGTCCCCCAGCCCATAAATCCAAACGCACATTTCATTTCATGTTATTGATATGCGAGCGCAGCAGCGGATAACACCTGAAACGTACTGCTTATACAGTCCTCAACGCGTTTAATCCATACTTGTAAACTAATATCGTAAACGAGAAAGTGGCCCTGTCTCTTACTTTTTTACTGCTAATCCACTGAACCGATATCCATGAAATTTGTACGACATAGTTTGAACCCTGAAAAGCTTAAGCTAGTTTACAAAGTGTGTAAGACAAGATATTTATTGATGTGAAGAATATTACATGAATTAAGAAAAATTTATTACTCTCTAAAAAAGCTATTCACTCTTTCACTTGTGAACTTTATCGTGCTTGTGAAACTGCTTATGTTTGTTGATGTATTTCAGTGACTCAAAGTTATCAATAGAATGATAATTCAGTTCTCAACCTGTTTAATCTATATTCACATTCTAATACCAATATTATTAAATGCGGAAGTTCCTCTATCTCTTACGCTTTCATGACTCTGCCGCTGAACTGATTCCGATTAAAATTTGTATCGAGATAGTCTGAACCATGAGGAAAGAAAGTTGTATATTTTTGGGAGTTATTAACGTTTTTAAATATGGTATACGTGAGTGGGGCGCAGACGACCCTAGCGCTAATTTCGGTGACCCTTACAGCTTACATATTATTCCATGACAGTGCAAACCCGACATTATTGTGCGCGCGGCTTATAATATCGAATTTCTGCACCACCTGGAATAATTGGAGAGTTTTTGTGCAGATGCAACGATAAAATCAGACGGTAAGTCCGACAACCACATTTAAAACTATTCCTACAAGGCTTGAAACCGTAAGTTTTATTTAGCGCATATTTTTAAGAGAGCTCGAGAAGGGAAAGTTACTCGAATCCACCAAACCTCGGAGCAGTCTTTCGTTTGCCGGAAATTGGATGCAGAACGTCAGGTGGCCTTAAGACAGCATAAAAGTCACAAGCCCGTCGTATTTTAGACGCTACGCATGAATGTCTCTTACAGCTACCGAGACACTTTCAGGCAAATGCCGAGATGGTTCCTTTCAAAGGGCACGGCCGACTTCCTTCCCAGTCGTTCCCTAATCCGATGAGACCGATGACCTCGCTGTCTGGTCTACTTCCCCAAAACCAACCAACCAACCGAGACACTTGAAGATACAACAGCGGCATCATTTAAAGGCTGTACGACAGACGGACGTCGTACCTTTACATGTGAAACGTGAGAACGTGTTGGCGAGGCTGCATTTGATTGCGGTCTATTGACTAACTATGTTAAGCATACATTAGTCATCTTAGGGGGATGAGTAAAAAATGTAGGCACTATAATGCACTGAAATGGAAGGAAGAAACGGTTGGTGTATGTTGCTCTGGTGGTAAAATCTCCTATCCAGTACTAGGTGAGTCTGAGGAACCCTTAAAAGCTTTACTTCTGTACGAATGTAATGAATGGAAGCATTTTCAAATATAATTAGAGAATGTAAGGGATGCTTTCCGGTGTGACCTACAGCAAAATGGTAGAAGCACTGTCGTTACGTACCTGCTTACCACCACTGGATACTTTTTCTATACCGACGTCTGTGCACCACCTTCGACACAGACATTTATAAATCACTCGCTTACTTGCTGATTACAACACAACTAATGATACGCGATCTCAGGAGTGTATAACAACTATTTATGGATAATGGAAACAAGAATGAAAATGAGAACCAGACTAGCACAGGCAAAGGAAATCTACTAATTTCAAACAGAATCCTTAATACGATGAGTAAATCACTGATAGTGTACATTTGTACACTATGGAATTCAATAATAAACCGTGGGAACCCAGACGAAGAAGAGAAAAGAATTTTTAAGATGAGGTACTAAAGAAGGGTGCTGAAAACTGAGTAGACTGGTGAGATAAGAAATAAAAATATTTTTTTTGGAATCGGGGAGCAGATTAATATGTGGCAAACGGGAAGACAGGAAATCTTTCAAGACATCATAAACTGGTTTCCACGGTACTAGTGGTACCTGTACAGCGTAAAACTGGAAGGAAGTTTAAAAACTGGAATATATTCAACAGGTAATTGAGAACGTTGCAGAAATGAGGTCATTTTGTCCGGTTCTCGACGTTTATATCCGTTAGGTGATAAGATTTAATTTCTTGATAACCTACTACTGTATTAAAATTAGCAGGCGATTTTGGTTTTTGCAGACGTCATTAAGTTTAAAATTGAGGAAATATAGGCAAAACACATCAATAGGTTTATAAAACAAGAAAACTGATATTAAATGTGAGGATAAAGTGTAGATAGCTCAACGTTACAGTAGTGTCACGAAGGAGCGCAGTCAGTACGCTACAAACAAGAACAAGGGCACGGAGTGTACATTTACATATCAACTTAAAGTTTACAATGACAGATGCTAGTGGTGTCAGTAAAATAACAGATACAGACTATTGGAAGTATACATATAATAACACAAAGAAAATAGGCAGTATGGTGTATATTGGAAGTTGAATGCTATAACCTTTACACATTTCTATAATATGGCATATTCTGTATTTTTACGAAGAGATACTGAATGTTGTTGTGTTGTTGTTGTGGTCTTCAGTCCTGAGACTGGTTTGATGCAGCTCTCCATGCTACTCTATCCTGTGCAATCTTCTTCATCATTCTGAATCTGCTTAGTGTATTCATCTCTTGGTCTCCCCCTACGATTTTTACCCTCCACGCTGCCCTCCAGTGCTGAATTTGCGATCCCTCGATGTCTCAGTACATGTCCTACCAACCGATCCCATCTTCTAGTCAAGTTGTGCCACAAGCTCCTCTTCTCCTCAATTCTATTCAATACCTCCTCATTAGTTATGTGATCTACCCATCTAATCTTCAGCATTTTTCTGTAGCACCACATTTCGAAAGCTTCTATTCTCTTCTTGTCTAAGCTATTTATCGTCCACGTTTCACTTCCATACATGGCTACACTCCATACAAATACTTTCAGAAACGACTTCCTGACATTTAAATCTATACTCGATGTAAACAAATTTTTCTTCTTCGGAAACGCTTTCCTTTCCATTGCCAGTCTACATTTTTATCCTCTCTACTTCGACCACCATCAGTTATTTTGCTAACCAAATAGCAAAACTCCTTTACTACTTTAAGTGTCTCATTTCCTAATCTAATTCCCTCAGCATCACCCGACTTAATTCGACTACATTCCATTATCTTCGTTTTGCTTTTGTTGATGTTCATCTTATACCCTCCTTTCAAGACACTGTCCATTCCGTTCAACTGCTCTTCCAAGTCCTTTGCTGTCTCTGAAATTATAGATCAGTCCGTTTCGCAAGCGAGAAAAGATTATAATTTATTATGTACGGTAAAAGTTAAAAGACCAAAAGCAATTTAAAACGACCATGAAGGCTTTACAATAGAAAGCCAGACCACCTCTGAGCTACTTTATCCCAGCATTTCCCTACTGTACGTAACGTTCTAGTACAAGCATTGCGTGGGTATGATCGGTGGATCACAAAGGCTGTATATGAAAAACAGGACGTTTCACTGCAGCTACCACACAGTTTTATACGTTGAAGTGCTTATGACCTCATAAAATGTGTCATTATCTATAAACTAATAAACGCTTTTGTAAACCCAGTGAACATTTGTACTGGAAGAATCTTCCAGAGCCGTAGAATAAGTTAAAGCAACATGAGGAGAAAAAAAGGGAGAGGCGATTTCATTTGTCTTCACACTTGGATTTTTACTTTACGTGACTGTAGCTTGGAGCCCTACAGGCAGTTCAGTTGAGTGTAATTTTACTAGCTTACTAATTATCTTCTTCACCACAATCAGTGGAGTTCATTATTTTATACTTTAAATGTGTTTCAGAGGAAAAATACGAGAGAAAAAAATGGTTCAAATGGCTCTGAGCACTATAGACTTAACTTCTGAGGTCATCAGTCCCCTAGAACATAGAACTACTTAAACCTAACTAACCTGAGGACATCACACACATCCATGCCCGAGGCAGGATTCGAACCTGCGACCGTAGCGGTCGCGCGGTTCCAGACTGTAGCGCCCAGAACCGCTCGGCCACTCCGGCCGGCAAAATATGAGAGAGTGGAGGCGAATTTTCGGGGGACGACCGAACGATGTCCGTCTTTTCTCATTACCTGCAAGCTTAGGGACTGATGACCTTAGCAGTTAAGTCCCATAAGATTTCACACGCATTTGCGCATTCTTTACCTGCTTTACAGCAAAAAGCCAGAACCCCCATGAGATAATATATGTCATCATTTCCCTTCCTGTACTTAACATTTTACTGTGACTACTGCGGTTGCCGCTTTCGAACCATGACGGCCACCAGCCTGCTCAGTGGCTTGTTGCTCTCCCGGTTACAAGAAAACGTTCTGACGATGGACCATAATACGGTAATGTTTCGGTTAAATCAAGGGAAGTTTGCTATCGTGGTGCTACCCAAAAGATTGTCCATCGTCAGTGTGGCGTGCCTCCATGTTGCAGCGGCTGAGTTCTGCAACATCATATATTTTGTTAAGCAGTAATTAATGTCGGTCCTTTGAGAAAACCCACCCTTTCAGTATCTCATTGCGAATCTGGAGGTAGCACCACGACGTGATACTATATACCTTATGAATGTTATAACGAATATAAGGACAATTTAAAATAAGTTTGGAAGCATGAGATATAAATGTCACTTGAATGAAAGTGTCAGGAAGTAAGTAGTGGTACAAAGATGTCGAATGAATTCTCTTGGTTTTGATGAAAGTCTATGTGTGTGTTAATGCAGCTAGCCGCTAACTTGGTGTAATGTTTTGTCTGCACAGAAGTGTATCTGTCGCCTTTATCGCTCTCTCACCCTCACACACAATTCTGTACAATAAAGTCAAGGGCTTAGGTTTTCTTATCAGGCTTATCCGTGCAAAGACAGACAAAACATTATACTAATGGGAGGATTCTGAGTAACTTCTAGAATTCCATTCGCTCTCTCTCTCTCTCTCTGTCCTTTATCTGTGTACAGTTCAAATATAAGTTACATGAAATCAGCCTAGTAGAATCTCTGGTGGAGCCCTTCTTCTTAATATTCAGCGGCTGGCTTGCTAGAAAAGATCTTTACATACGTTATTATTATTAAGCGCTGCATTCAGTTGGGAAAATCGATCGTTTGAACACTTCGTTCAGTTTACGACAGATCTAAAATTTCAGATGTGGACGAAGCCTTTTTGGACGATTTCAAAAAAACTCAGAGATTGCAGGCTCTCTTCGTCACAGCTGAAACTTCCCAATTAATTACAGGGCCCAGACAATCATCAACGATTCATACAGAGAACGCATTCGTCATTCACTCTAGAATAAAATGGTCACAAACCTTATTTCTGAGGAAAATTGTATATTGAATCCATTTCCGTACATGTTCCGTTTCCGTGGATTTTAAGTCTCATGCAATTTACTTTTACAAGTCCTTCTTTCTCTTTATCTACCACGCTAGCGGCACAAACTTTCCTGTCTCGCTTTAGCGCGAAGAAGAGTAAATAAATCTCCTTTAGCAATCCGAAAATCTTCCAACCGATACTTTCCGAAGCTGTTCCTTTCTCTCTCTCTCTCTCTATAATGACCATGGAGCATACATCTCTGTACCTCTGTTGTTCCAAAGAATAAACGTACTAGAAAAATACCTTGGCGTCGACGAGCTGTCGGCGCATATATTACTAGAAAATCTGCTCAGATACTTTTCAAACGTAAAAAAATGTGGATGATTTGATTGACCATTATTAATTATTGCGTGGTAGAGGGTAATTTTCCGTGGGGAGATTACAATGCCCCTCGCAGCGAGCGAAGTTTGTGAGGTCAATTTTTATTCACCGAACACACTTCGCGAGCTATCTATTAGCGTGGATAACCCGGAAGTGATGATTGTCAGTCCTCCGACTGAAAAAGAATATTATGTTTGAACTAGACGAAGAAAAGAAATGTTGAAGACAGAAGAAATGAAGAGACCGGTACCGCGGCTGTATTACTTTTACGTGCATCTAGGTGTTATGTTTGCTGTGCACAACCAAGGAAGATGATCTCTCATGAACTTATGTCAGGGTCTACCCATTCGGGAACTTTCTTAAGCAGGGAAACCTTGGAAAACCTCTTAAGCTTAGACCCCCAGCCTACGGTACATAGAAGATAGGAAAGCCTATAGAAGAACAAAAATAATTTTGAAATTTATCTCTAAAGGAAAGATAGGGCTTAATTTGTATCACGATTTGGAGAAGAGTAGTTTGTGCCTCTAGCACAAAAAAAAAGAAAAAAAAATAGTTTTACAATAAATAACGTGAATTTGCGATTTACAATCTTGCTCCTAGGACAATATCTTGCGGTGCTAAACTCCCCCGGGTCTTGCATGTCCCCGACGTCCACATTTGTAGTCGGTCTTCTATGCGGCCCCCTCTGTCGTTGATCTTCTACACGGCCCACAATGGGAAGAGTAGAAGGGACAGGGATACTCGAATTCACATGCAACATTCATTCCAAAAGAATTAGCAATGATCAAAAGGGAAACTCTTCCTGTAAGAGAACTGATTAGGTTGCACCGTCCAAGATTCTCCTTTTTGAAAGCAAAATCCGTGTGGCTTCATGGATCCTTTTTGTTACGACGTACTTCAAGGAATTCAACTCTTAATTAATGATGTTGCCAAAAGCATCAACCGATTTACTCTCGTTTGAATACTCCTTTTGACTTTGCCTCCCCACTTGTGCTTATAAGTCCAAAAGTTTTAACAGATTTTCTATGACTGATTTGTTCTTCGTAATTTAAAGGATTCATGTAACTGACTATAGATTTTGGATTCAAATCATCGAATAATGGAAAGTGTAGTTCATTTTATTCCAAGACATCATCCATATTTCCTTGATAAGTCATATAATTTAGCCATACTCAAAAAAAAACTTTTTATTCTAAATACATATATTTCTACGCTTGAGTGCTGAAATGTAGAAGTTATTAGCATTGAGGAATGCGGATTCACTTCTTTCATTTACTCTCTGATTCATACGGCGTTCATCCATGCTCATATATGGAAATGGATTTTTCACACAAAATTCCCAAACGAACACGAACCATTAAATTACTACTGAATCTATGAATACTACTTTCTTTAATCATTCATTAATAAATTAAAACTCTTAACTTCGAATTATACCACCTATTCCTTTTAACGTTCAACATGAATCAGTTTATCCTCGCGTTTGGTGCGAGTCTCTTACAAAGGATATCTGTATCGTCTATATCGATTTTAATTCTCGCGCCGACGTCAACTGTTTTGCGCGGGAAATAATCTTTGCGGCGTTAACCGTCACTCACGATTCACTACCACAACACATCCCTTCACATATTTACACATTTAAGCGTTCACATGAGATTATATATGAATCTTCACTCGAACCTCTTTAGATTATTCAGCGTCATTTGCGGGGAAACATTTTATTCTTCTTGAAGGTCAGTCAGATCCTTTATACATCTTGATAACATTAGCAATGCTAAAGTTCTATGTTCACCCAAACCACAGGTGAAGCCTATCTCCACTATCTTTTTTACAACACTCAATAGTACTAATTAGTCACTATTTCTATACTCTATGTCACTGACAAACTATTTCAATTGAAAGGCTTTTAACACTACACACACACAGTTTATTGTTATATTTTTTACGAGCGTTCATCTCTGTCACTCGGAACACCATTCCTCCCTATCTTCTAATCTTCATTATATCTTTTTAAGTCGTTATGAGGAAATAACCCTTTTATTTTGTTCGATCCCGGGTATGCTAACAGATAAGCTCCAGGATTCGGAATTTGTAGGATAATGTATGGTCCAGTATATAGTAACTCCCATTTCTTTATACTTTTCTTTATTACGGATGATTTGGTATGTCGTTTAAGTAGTACCTTCTCGCCGACATGGTATGTCTGTACCCTCTTGATTAATTTGTCATATCGTTGTTTTCTTTGATCAGCCTTTTTCGTCATATTTATGATAGCCTGTCTTATTTTTTCTTCCCAAGGCATCTCGGTTTCCTGAGTTTTGGGGATATGGTCAGTCCAGAAGTTTTCCTCTTTTGCTTCGAACATCAATTCACGAGGTGTATATCCAGTTGAGGAGTGGGGCATGTTATTGTATATTTGCTCAAACTCTTCTACATAATTTGCCCACGCAGTATGCTTATTATGGCAATACGTCCTCATAAACCGATTGAATTCTCTAAAAATCCTCTCCACTAAATTACCTTGTGGGTGGAAAAATGATGTTAGTACGTGTTTCACACCGACTTGAGACAAAGTCTGCTTCCACCGGAGTCCCGTGAATATTTTAGCATTGTCAGTTATGATCGCCTTTGGTGTACCAACATGTGGAAGATAATCTCTTATCAATCTTAATACAATTACTTTGGCTGTAGCCGTCTTTATCGGGTATAGCTTTACGTATTTCGTGCACACATCTAGAAATGCTAACACATATTTAACACCACCTCTTGAAGTAGGTAACGGTCCACACAGATCACACGAAATTAATCCTTTTGGTTCTTGTACTAATATAGAGCATAATGGGTGCTTAGTCCCTTTTGAATCCGGCTTTGTTTTTTGGCAGATTATGCACCTCTTTAAGACCTCATGCACTCTGCGCTTTATGTTGGGGAAATAACAGTACCCACTTATCTTGTCTGCACATTTTGTCGCACCGAAATGTCCCCAGGTCAAATGAGTGAACCAGACAAGTTTCTCTATTTGTGCCTCAGGTATACAAACACACCAACGAACTTTGTTTGGCCTTCCACAGCGGAAAAATAATACGCCATTTACCAGCTTGTAATAATTTGTAATCTGATCCGAAGGTTGCTGTTGTAACCTTTGAATGACACTTCCCCATTGAGCATCCTTTTTCTGTAACTGGGCCATATGCACACACAAATTGATATAGTACGTCTTATATGGATTTTCCTGCAGCAGCAATATAGGGAATTCTGAGGAATTATTTACTTCAATCTCTTTGGTTAAACCCTGCGGTGACCTTGATAGAGCGTCCGCAATAATGTTTTGCTGCCCTGAGACATGTACGATCTTAAACTGGTATTGTTGCAGAGCGAGAGTCCATCTAGCCAGTCTGGGGTGTAACAGTTTACACGTTTGTAAAAACGTTAATGATTGGTGATCGCAATATACGATAATCTTCGACCCATATAAATAATAATGAAATTTTTTAAATCCCCAGACGACCGCAAGAGCCTCTAGTTCTGTCGTCGTGTACGTTCGTTCACAGTTGGACAAAACACGACTAGCAAACGCAATAGGACAAAAGGTAAGCTGTCCATTTATCTTGCGTACTTGGAAAAGGCACGCTCCAAGACCCACATTTGACGAATCTGTTGACAAGTAGAATTCCTCTTGCATGTCCGGATGGTACAAAAGCGGTGCATTTACTAATTGCTTCTTTATCTCTTCAAATGCTTCTTGACACTCTAATGTCCAGAGCCAGGGCACATCCTCCTTCAGCAAACTATTCAGTGCTGCTGCATTCATGGCCTGATTCGTTATAAATCTTCTAAAAAATGATGCAAGACCCATAAACCCTTTTAATTGCCTCGTATTTCTTGGTGTTGGAAACTTACTAATCGCCATTAGCTTCTCCTTGGTCGGTAAAATTCCCTTTGCGTCAATTATATGCCCCAGGAACTTGATTCTATTTAGTGCAAAATGTGATTTCTGTAGGTTAGCAGTTATTCCCATGGTTTTGAAAACGTCCAACACCCGGCTCAGTAAAGTAATATGCTCTTCCCAGGTCTTCGATGCAATAAGCATATCATCAACAAATACTGTTATCCTGCTTCTTAGTTCTGGGCCTAATGCGTAATCTAGCGCTGCTATAAAAATTCCAGCACTAATGTTGAATCCGAAAGGAACTACAGTAAATTGGTAACTTCTTCCTGCATAAATGAAAGCTGTATATTTCCTTGATACCTCATCCAGCTTGACTTGCCAATAAGAACTCCGCAAATCGATGCTCGTCAAATATTGGACATCCTGGAACCGTTGTATCAGTTCGTCTATGTTTTCCGGATGTGTCCTCACCGGAATTATAATTTTATTTATTTCCCTGGCGTCGAGTACCAGTCTCACAGTTCCATTTGCTTTTGGCACAACCAACAATGGGGAGCAGTATGGGCTTGTAGAGGGTTCGATCAAACCCCATTTCAACATGCGATCTATTTCCTTTTGAACTTGAGCCTTTAAACTCCAGGGAACAGGATAGAAAGTTCTACAATACGTTTCGTGCGGCTTAACGTAGAGATGGCATATGTATCCTTTAATCACTCCTGGCCTTTCATCAAACACTTTTTCATACGCTGATAATAATTCTTTGAGCTGCTTCTTCTGATCTTCAGTGATGCATTCGGATTCATTTAACTTCTCATACACTAATTGACCGAAATCTCCTTTGACTTTGAACTCATTATTCACGTGCTGTTTAGAATTTTGTGCAGTCCTGATTACTTGCACACTGATCCCACTATTATATTTTCTGGTAAGGCTTTCTTTTTTCAACACGTCCAACTCAATTTCTTGTTTATTTACATTTAACCAAATTTTTCCTGTTTTAAAATCTATTCTGCATCCGTATTGACGTAGGCTGTCGACTCCGATAATGCAGTCTACCACCAAATTTTTCACAACAAGGAATGTGCTTAATATTGCTACCTTTCCTACTTCTACACTGAGTAGTGACTGCACTTTTACATTCGCCGATCGAGCCCCAACGGCGCCTATTATTTTGCAATTTTGAACTGGAAAAATTGGTACTCGTCTTATATTTCTGATCTTGTTGAATAGAGCCTCCGAAATAACATTTGTGGTTGCAGCTGTGTCTAAAACCGCCACTATAGGTACAGTTTCCAAAATGACTTGCACTTCGGCTACTGCCACCTGTTCCTTATTCTCATCTTGGGGTTCTAAGTCCTCGGTCAATTCATCTGCCAGTAATCGTCCATCATTATACGTTAGCATGGGTACACATATCCTGTTGCCCCTCAACCTATTGTTGACCGCTCCTCCGGGGCACGAGTGGGTCCTTACAAGTTTGTTGGATTTTGATTCACCTGGTGGTTGACCTCATCCGTCACTTCGGTAATTACCGGTTGATTCGCGGATGTCCGTCCCCACTGATGTTGGTTATTTGAGTTTATTCCCCCCGGTTGGTTCCACTTTCTATTACTGTTATTGTTCCAAGCTTGTGGTCTGAAATTCCTTTCGTTCCCCCATACGGGATTGTATCGTTTCCCATTCCTGTTGTTCCTTGGATAGCCCCTCGCAAGACTATTGCCGGTATTATTATTGAGATTTTGAGGGGTTTCTCCACTATTTATCGATCTCTGTGCGTTTCCTTGCCTACCATATGGCGGAGGTTCTATCTCCCTATATTGGAATATGTTGTTACGGGCTTTCTGGTTGTTTTCTTCTATAATGTCTATATGATCTAACGTCGTGAGGAACGACTCCAGGTCTTTATCGTTGCCGTAAATTAATTGATTCCGGATGGTAGTTGGTAATCTTGCCTTAAGTATGTTTATTATGTCTGGCAAAGGCATAGGTCTGTCCCAATATCTAGTTTTATTTATATATTTTTCAAAATACTTCCTAAGGCTTCCTTTCGAAAAGGAGAAAGGCTCTGGGTAGAGCACCTCCTGCCTTAGGCGTTCCTGTACTCCTTCTGACCAGAACTTTGCTAAAAACGCTTTCTCAAAATCGTCATAGGTCGAGCAAACAGAAGTCATGTCCGAGGCCCAGATTGCCCCCGAACCTTGTATATACCCAGTAACGAAACTGATCTTCTGCCACTCCGACCAATTTCTGGGTAGAACTCCTCTAAAACTTCGAATAAAAACAATCGGATGGACCCCCCTTTTGTCAGTGTTAAAAATCTGAAATTGCCGATGCTTTATCATTTTTTCTTCGGCATGGCAAAGGCTTTCGTAATCTCCGTCAGATAAAACTTCACGCGAACAACTAGCTCGTGGCAATTTAATATTTGAGTTACTCACACAAGTCGGTATTGTGTGCGAATGTGCAGTAACTGGCTCTATAGTCGCTGGCAACTTCTGCTGATGGCCTGTATTCATTTGTTCTGAGCCTTGTTGTGAAACGCGTATCGACTCTGCTATCGTTTGTTTCCAATGCTCGAGATCAGCACCTAACTGCTGTCGCACTTCCTCTAGTTCTTTCGCAAACAAATTCTCTTCCTGTTTGCCGCACAGACTCTGGAATGCTTCTTTAACATTTTGCTCAACGTTTTCACACATTAGCCTTTTGTTTTCTAATGTGATTTCGGATAATTTACCCGTTAATACATTAATCTGGTGGTCTATAACGTCTTGACGTTCTGTCAGATGTTCCACACTTTCCTTTAGGTTCGTCTGCGTACGTGCCAATTCAGGAAGTTGCGCAATTGCACATGACATGGCATCTTGCTTTTGTACTAATTGCGGAACCATTTCCACCTGTTCGCGTACGGTATCTATCTTAATAGCCACGTACTCCTTCATTTCTACACGTACGCGTTGAGTAGATTCCTCACATTGAGCTTTAACCAATTCGATTTGTGCAGTTAATTTTCGTTCCGTCTCTTCGGCCTGACCTTTAAGTTCCTTTGTCTTCGCCTCTATCCGTTGTTCTAATTCGGAAAAACTGTCATGTAACTGCTGCTTAATCTCAGCTTTCAGCTTTTCCTGCCCTTCCGTAACTGAGGCTAACTTCGTATTCAAATCATTTTGCCCTTCATTCACTGCGGCGAACTTCGCGTTAATGTCGGTTTTCAAATTTTCTTGCCCTTCAGTAACTGAGACTAATTTCGCGTTAATGTCGGTTTTCATATTTTCTTGCCCTTCAGTAACTGAGGCTAATTTTGTATTCAAATGGTTTTGCCCTTCAGTAACTGAGGCTAATTTCGCGTTAATGTCGGTTTTCATATTTTCCTGCCCTTCAGTAACTGAGGCTAATTTTGTATTCATATTATTCACGGTCTCCGTTAACATCTGCATCTGCCTCATGATAATGACCAATGGGTCTAATCCATGTTGCGTACTGGCTGTTACATCTCCAGCCGTGTCTACCGGGCGTTCTATCGCGCTATCTGTAGCGATCGGTTCTACAACACTTCTTACTACATCATTATCATCAGTGCTCACAGCTAAAGGCTGTTGCGTGTTGCTCTGCTCTGCTTGACTCATCTTAAACATTGCCCTAGTTAAAACCATAACCATATAAATGTTCTACAGTCAAGATGTATATATATCTCCCTTCACAAGAATACTTCTGTGGCTACTTTGTTATAGTACGTATACAGGTAAATGCAACTAGGGCAGGTCAGTCAAACTACTTCTATTATGAACACAATTAGTAAATGTTCAAATCTACGTCTACTTCCTCAATACTAGCAAGTTTAAGAAAAAGGTATAGATCTGGCCTTTTTTCTGCTTTTTTTTTTTTAATGGACTTGTAGAAGTCCCGTACCACCCTCTGACAGTGATAGTACTACATGAGTCAGGCAGAAATTTTGCCTAACATGGGCAGGTGAAGGTGTGACTTGTAGTCCCGTACCCTATTTTGTTTAAAAAAAAAGGACTTGTAGTCCGGGGTGATATGTTACAATACAGCATCACCGGTCTATTGCGGTCTAACTGCGTTGGTGAGGCAGTAAATTTCCACAGGGCAGTGACTGTGTGTGTCACTGCAATTCACTTTGGGAATGTGACGGTGGGACTTGTAGTCCCGTACCACCCTCTGACGGTGATGGTACTACATGAGTCGGGCAGGCGGTGGGACTTGTAGTCCCGTACCGTGAGTGTGTGTCCCGTACCCTTTTTTTTTTTTTTAAATGGACTTGTAGTCCGAGGTGATAGGTTACAATACAGCATCACCGGTCTGTTGCGGTCGAACTGTGTTGGTGGGCCAGTAAATTTCCACTGTGCAGTGACTTTGTCACTGCAATTCACTTTGGAGGTGTGGCGGTGGGACTTGTAGTCCCGTACCACCCTCTTACGGTGATAGTACTAATTTCCACTGTGCAGTGACTTTGTCACTGCAATTCACTTTGGAGGTGTGGCGGTGGGACTTGTAGTCCCGTACCACCCTCTTACGGTGATAGTACTACATGAGTCAGGCATAATTTATTGCCGAACATGGGCAGGTGCAAGTGTGGCGGCGGGACTAGTCCCGTACCGTAGGGTGATCGTGAGTGGCCGTCCAGCGTGCTGCTTTTATTTGTAGATCAAATAATACGACTGCGAGTATTTCTTCTCTTTTCCACGTTAAGTTGTCTCGTCGTAGTTCACATGAAACAAAGAACAAAATTATTTTAACAACGTCCAAAAACGTGTCCTGTCAGGGATTGGCCATTCTAATGAATTCTCTTACTACTTTGGTTTTGATGAAAGTCTATGTGTGTGTTAATGCAGCTAGCCGCTAACTTGGTGTAATGTTTTGTCTGTACAGAAGTGTATCTGTCGCCTCTATCGCTCTCTCACCCTCACACACAATTCTGTACAATAAAGTCAAGGGCTTAGGTTTTCTTATCAGGCTTATCCGTGCAAAGACAGACAAAACATTATACTAATGGGAGGATTCTGAGTAACTTCTAGAATTCCATTCGCTCTCTCTCTCTCTCTGTCCTTTATCTGTGTACAGTTCAAATATAAGTTACATGAAATCAGCCTAGTAGAATCTCTGGTGGAGCCCTTCTTCTTAATATTCAGCGGCTGGCTTACTAGAAAAGATCTTTACATACGTTATTATTATTAAGCGCTGCATTCAGTTGGCAAAATCGATCGTTTGAACACTCCGTTCAGTTTGCGACAGATCTAAAATTTCAGATGTGGACGAAGCCTTTTTGGACGATTTCAAAAAAACTCAGAGATTGCAGGCTCTCTTCGTCACCGCTGAAACTTCCCAATTAAGTACAGGGCCCAGACAATCATCAATGATTCAGACAGAGAACGCATTCGTCATTCACTCTAGAATAAAATGGTCACAAACCTTATTTCTGAGGAAAATTGTATATTGAATCCATTTCCGTACATGTTCCGTTTCCGTGGATTTTAAGTCTCATGCAATTTACTTTTACAAGTCCTTCTTTCTCTTTATCTACCACGCTAGCGGCACAAACTTTCCTGTCTCGCTTTTGCGCGAAGAAGAGTAAATAAATCTCCTTTAGCAATCCGAAAATCTTCCAACCGATACTTTCCGAAGCTGTTCCTTTCTCTTCCTCTCTCTATAATGACCATGGAGCATACATCTCTGTACCTCTGTTGTTCCAAAGAATAAACGTACTAGAAAAATACCTTGGCGTCGACGAGCTGTCGGCGCATATATTACTAGAAAATCTGCTCAGATACTTTCCAAACGTAAATAAGTGTGGATGATTTGATTGACCATTATTAATTATTGCGCGGTAGAGGGTAATTTTCCGTGGGGAGATTACAGATGGAATAAAAAACCGACGACTCGGCACACAGGAGTAATCGAAGCTGATCATGAGACATACAAGGTGTATTCAAAAAGAAACAGAACTTTTGAAATAGCGCGGCAACCAGCAGGGAGAACGTGCTGCGACCATTGTGCGTATCTACTGGCAGGTTTAGACAACAAACTGCCATTTGCGTCGTGTCGCTCGGACAACTTGCAAACGAACCACAGGCGCTGATTTAAGCACGATTAGAGCCTGCTCTTCGGATTGGTTCAGTGAGGGAGCTTGAAGAACAACGTGTGTGTGTGTGTGTGTGTGTGTGTGTGTTTGTGTGTGAAATTCTGGCACAAACTTGGCGAAACTTTCACAGAGACATCTGAAATGCTTAACCAAGCATACGGGGAGGACTGCATGAGTCGCACGCAGTGCTACGAGTGGTTGAAACGTTTTCAACATTGCAGAATGTCGGTCTGTGACGATTTCAAGTGTGTACGTTCTTCCACATCAACAGATGATGACCATGCGGATAGCGTTCGTGCTGTGATCCGCGGAAATCTCGTTTAACCTTTCGGGATGTTGCTAAGGAGGTGGGCATCAGCGTAGGGTAATGCCATCAAATTTGGAGTGAGAAACTTGAGATGCGTCCGCTCAGTGCAAAATAGGTACCGCGTTTCTTGACTGAAGATCAGCAACAGACCCTTGTTGAAATGACCGAGGATCTGCTTGACGCTGTTAATGACAGTGAAAACTTTCTTAAGAACATCATAACAGGCGATCAGACGTGGGTGTACGGCTATGATGCTGATACGAAGATGCAGTCGTCGCAGTGGGTGGGCAAAGGATCACCTCGTCCAAAAAAGCATGCAAGAGTGGGTCAAAGATCAAGGTGATGTTATTTGTGCCATGTGGTCAGATGGTAAACAAGGAAGTCTACCAGAGAATCCCACTGCGCATGAGTGATCCTGTGCCCAAGAAGAGCCCTGAATTGTGGGAAAACTAGAATAGGATGCTGCACCATCACAATGTGGCAGCTCACGTGTCACTCCTTGTCTGCGGCTATCTGGCATAACACCACATTCCTGTACAGCGCCATCCACCGTATTCTCTGGTCATAGCCCCAGCAGACTTTTTTCTGTTTCCCAAGCTGAAAAACACATTGAAAGTACGTCGTTTACAAACAAGACAGGAGAGACAATACGATGCGACGATAAATCTGCGCGCAATCCCGCAAAATGTGTTCCAGGAGCGTTCAAAAACTGAATGAAACGATGGGAACTGTGTCTTGCCAGTAGAGGAGACGAATTTGAAGAGGACAGTGCTTAAAATGTTGTACAATAAACAATAAAGCCGATACAGTAGACGTTCTGTTTCATTTTGAACACACGTCGTATGCAATCGGATCAACTTGGGCTGACCGTCGGCGACAGCAGTAGCAACACCGCCGCGGCACACTCTTTCCGTCGGCTTCTGTAGACAGAGGCTGACCGCGGACTTGCTATAGATGTGAAGTTTCCGTAACACAAGCAATTACGATGAACGATCATGCGCCTAAACAGCATCTAGAGATGCTCTGTAGTATAAAATTTCTAAAGACGTCTTAATAGTTTCTTTGGCGGGAGGACGCTTGGTGCGAGTGCCACTCTCAGAAGAAAAGGTTAGCACAGGAGAGGCAGCCGTGGAGGACCACATAAAACCAGCCAGGAGACTGGTGACCGTCCCCCTCCCCCTTGCCCTCCACCAGCCGAGAAAACGCCAAGTGATTCGTCTCCGGTTTCCAAACTGCCAATGCCAAAAGTAGAGTAATGCCTTTAAAATTAACAGCGTGTATATCACCATTAATCGCAACTCATTCCGGCAAATTCACCACAGCACTGGTTTCCTTTGTAGGGATGACTTACTACTGGCTGAAACCAGACGTAAACAGTAATGTAATCCTAAACTCAGATTGGAATGTATACCGCAGAGACAGGCTGGACAGTGAAGGGGGAGGCGTGTTTACAGCGATAAGAAGTGCCATAGTATCGAAGGAAATTGACGGAGATCCGAAATGTGTAATAATTAGGGTGAAGGTCACGGTTAAAGCAGGCTCA
Source organism: Schistocerca cancellata (assembly GCF_023864275.1). NCBI lineage: Eukaryota > Metazoa > Arthropoda > Insecta > Orthoptera > Acrididae > Schistocerca > Schistocerca cancellata. The sequence goes on from NC_064628.1 coordinate 488,626,202, forward strand.
GACATGGTAATTGGATGTATCTATAGGCCCCCTGGCTCAGCAGCTGTTGTGGCTGAGCACCTGAAGGATAATTTGGAAAATATTTCGAATAGATTTCCCCACCATGTTATAGTTCTGGGTGGAGATTTTAATTTGCCGGATATAGACTGGGAAACTCAAACGTTCATAACGGGTGGCAGGGAAAAAGAATCCAGTGAAACTTTTTTAAGTGCTTTATCTGAAAACTACCTTGAGCAGTTAAACAGAGAACCGACTCGTGGCGATAACATATTAGACCTTCTGGTGACAAACAGACCCGAACTATTCGAAACAGTTAACGCAGAACAGGGAATCAGCGATCATAAAGCGATTACTGAATCGATGATTTCAGCCGTAAATAGAAATATTAAAAAAAGTAGGAAGATTTTTCTGTTTAGCAAAAGTGACAAAAAGCATATTTCAGATTACCTGACGGCTTTACACAAAAGTTTTGTCTCAAGTACAGATAGTGTTGAGGATTAGTGGACAAAGTTCAAAACCATTGTACAACATGCGTTAGATGAGTATGTGCCAAGCAAGATCGTAAGAGATGGAAAAGAGCCACCGTGGTACAACAACGGAGTTAGAAAACTGCCGCGGAAGCAAAGGGAACTTCACAGCAAACATAAACATAGCCAAAGCCTTGCAGTCAAACAAAAATTACGCGAAGCGAAATGTAGTATGAGGAGGGCTATGCGAGAGGCGTTCAATGAATTCGACAGTAAAGTTCTATGTAGTGACTTGGCAGAAAATCCTAAGAAATTTTGGTCTTATGTCAAAGAGGTAGGTGGATCAAAACAAAATGTCCAGACACTCTGTGACCAAAATGGTACTGAAAAACAGGATGACAGACTAAAGGCCGAAATACTTATTGTCTTTCTCCAAATCTGTTTCACAGAGGAAGCCTTCTCTAGATTGTCGCACAGGTGACAAAATGGTAGATATCGAAATAGACGACAGAGGGAGAGAGAAACAATTAAAATCGCTCAAAAGAGGAAAGGCCGCTGGACCTGATGGGATACAAGTTCGATTTTACACAGAGTACGCGAAGGAACTTGCCCCCCTTCTTGCAGCGGTGTACCGTAGGTCTCTAGAAGAGCGTAGCGTTCCAAAGGATTGGAAAAGGGCACAGGTCATCACCGTTTTCAAGAAGGGACGCCGAACAGATGCGCAGAACTGTAGACCTATATCTCTAACGTCGATCAGTTGTAGAATTTTGGAACACGTATTATGTTCGAGTATAATGACTTTCCTGGAGACTAGAAATCTACTCTGTAGGAATCAGCATGGGTTTTGAAAAAGACGATCGTGTGAAACCCAGTTCGCACTATTCGTCCACGAGACTCAGAGGGCCATGGACACGGGTTAACAGGTAGATGCCATGTTTCTTGACTTCCGCAAGGCGTTCGATACAGTTCCCCACAGTCGTTTAATGAACAAAGTAAGAGCATATGGACTATCAGACCAATTGTGTGATTGGATTGAAGAGTTCCTAGATAACAGAGCGCAGCATGTCATTCTCAATGGAGAGAAGTCTTCCGAAGTAAGAGTGATTTCAGGTGTGCCGCAGGGGAGTGTCATAGGACCGTTGCTATTCACAATATACACTCCTGGAAATTGAAATAAGAACACCGTGAATTCATTGTCCCAGGAAGGGGAAACTTTATTGACACATTCCTGGGGTCAGATACATCACATGATCACACTGACAGAACCACAGCCACATAGACACAGGCAACAGAGCATGCACAATGTCGGCACTAGTACAGTGTATATCCACCTTTCGCAGCAATGCAGGCTGCTATTCTCCCATGGAGACGATCGTAGAGATGCTGGATGTAGTCCTGTGGAACGGCTTGCCATGCCATTTCCACCTGGCGCCTCAGTTGGACCAGCGTTCGTGCTGGACGTGCAGACCGCGTGAGACGACGCTTCATCCAGTCCCAAACATGCTCAATGGGGGACAGATCCGGAGATCTTGCTGGCCAGGGTAGTTGACTTACACCTTCTAGAGCACGTTGGGTGGCACGGGATACATGCGGACGTGCATTGTCCTGTTGGAACAGCAAGTTCCCTTGCCGGTCTAGGAATGGTAGAACGATGGGTTCGATGACGGTTTGGATGTACCGTGCACTATTCAGTGTCCCCTCGACGATCACCAGTGGTGTACGGCCAGTGTAGGAGATCGCTCCCCACACCATGATGCCGGGTGTTGGCCCTGTGTGCCTCGGTCGTATGCAGTCCTGATTGTGACGCTCACCTGCACGGCGCCAAACACGCATACGACCATCATTGGCACCAAGGCAGAAGCGACTCTCATCGCTGAAGACGACACGTCTCCATTCGTCCCTCCATTCACGCCTGTCGCGACACCACTGGAGGCGGGCTGCACGATGTTGGGGCGTGAGCGGAAGACGGCCTAACGGTGTGCGGGACCGTAGCCTAGCTTCATGGAGACGGTTGCGAATGGTCCTCGCCGATACCCCAGGAGCAACAGTGTCCCTAATTTGCTGGGAAGTGGCGGTGCGGTCCCCTACGGCACTGCGTAGGATCCTACGGTCTTGGCGTGCATCCGTGCGTCGCTGCGGTCCGGTCCCAGGTCGACGGGCACGTGCACCTTCCGCCGACCACTGGCGACAACATCGATGTACTGTGGAGACCTCACGCCCCACGTGTTGAGCAATTCGGCGGTACGTCCACCCGGCCTCCCGCATGCCCACTATACGCCCTCGCTCAAAGTCCGTCAACTGCACATACGGTTCACGTCCACGCTGTCGCGGCATGCTACCAGTGTTAAAGACTGCGATGGAGCTCCGTATGCCACGGAAAACTGGCTGACACTGACGGCGGCGGTGAACAAATGCTGCGCAGCTAGCGCCATTCGACGGCCAACACCGCGGTTCCTGGTGTGTCCGCTGTGCCGTGCGTGTGATCATTGCTTGTACAGCCCTCTCGCAGTGTCCGGAGCAAGTATGGTGGGTCTGACACACCGGTGTCAATGTGTTCTTTTTTCCATTTCCAGGAGTGTACATAAATGACCTGGTGGATGACATCGCAAGTTCACTGAGGCTTTTTGCAGATGATGCTGTGGTGTATCGATAGGTTGTAACAATGGAAAATTGTACTGAAATGCAGGAGGATCTGCAGCGAATTGATGCATGGTGCAGGGAATGGCAATTGAATCTCAATGTAGACAAGTGTAATGTGCTGGGAATACATAGAAAGAAAGATCCCTTATCATTTAGCTACAATATAGCAGGTCAGCAACTGGAAGCAGTTAATGCCATAAATTATCTGGGAGTACGCATTAGGAGTGATTGAAAATGGAATGATCATATAAAGTTGATCGTCGGTAAAGCAGATGCCAGACTAAGATTTATTGGACGAATCCTAAGAAAATGCAATCCGAAAACAAAGGAAGTAGGTTACAGTACACTTGTTCGCCCACTGCTTGAATACTGCTCAGCAGTGTGGGATCCGTACCAGATAGGGTTGATACAAGAGATAGAGAAGATCCAACGGAGAGCAGCGCGATTGTTTACAAGATCATTTAGTAATCGCGAAAGCGTTACGGAGATGACAGATAAACTCCAGTGAAAGACTCTGCAGGAGAGACGCTCAGTGGCTCGGTACGGGCTTTTGTTGAAGTTTCGAGAGCATACCTTCAATGAAGAGTCAAGCACTGTATTGCTCCCTCCTACGTATATCTCGCGAAGAGACCATGAGGATAAAATCAGAGAGATTAGAGCCCACACAGAGGCATACCGACAATCCTTCTTTCCACGAACAATACGAGACTGGTATAGGAAGGAAAACCGTTAGAGGTACTCAAGGTACCCTCCGCCACACACCGTCAGGTAGCTTGCGGAGTATGGATGTAGATGTACAGGGCTATTACAAATGATTGAAGCGATTTCATAAATTCACTGTAGCTCCATTCATTGACATATGGTCACGACACACTACAGATACGTAGAAAAACTCATAAAGTTTTGTTCGGCTGAAGCCGCACTTCAGGTTTCTGCTGTCAGAGCGCTCGAGAGCGCAGTGAGACAAAATGGCGACAGGAGCCGAGAAATCGTATGTCGTGCTTGAAATGCACTCACGTCAGTCAGTCATAACAGGGCAACGACACTTCAGGACGAAGTTCAACAAAGATCCACCAACTGCTAACTCCATTCGGCGAGGGTATGCGCAGTTTAAAGCTTCTGGATGCCTCTGTAAGAGGAAATCAACGGGTCGGCCTGCAGTGAGCGAAGAAACGGTTGAACGCGTGCGGGCAAGTTTCACGCGTAGCCCGCGGAAAATTGGCTCATGCCACAACTGGAGACCGACAGCGCCGACTTCATCTTTCAACAGGATGGTGCTCCACCGCACTTCCATCATGATGTTCGGCATTTCTTAAACAGGAGATTGGAAAACCGATGGATCGGTCGTGGTGGAGATCATGATCAGAAATTCATGTCATGGCCTCCACGCTCTCCCGACTTAACCCCATGCGATTTCTTTCTGTGGGGTTATGTGAAAGATTCAGTGTTTAAACCTCCTCTACCAAGAAACGTGCCAGAACTGCGAGCTCGCATCAACGATGCTTTCGAACTCATTGATGAGGACATGCTGTGCCGAGTGTGGGAGGAACTTGATTATCGGCTTGATGCCTGCAGAATCACTAAAGGGGCACATATCGAACATTTGTGAATACCTAAAAAAACTTTTTGAGTTTTTGTATGTGTGTGCAAAGCATTGTGAAAATATCTCAAATAATAAAGTTATTGTAGAGCTGTGAAATCGCTTCAATCATTTGTAATAACCCTGTAGATGTAGATGTAGTCCACTAAAGAGACAGCTTACACTACACTCGTTCATCCTCTGTTAGAATAGAGCTGCGCGGTGTGGGATCCTTACCGGGTGGGATTGACGGAGGACATCGAGGGGGTGCAAAAAAGGGCAGCTCGCTTTGTATTATCACGTAATAGGGGAGAGAGTGTGGCAGATATGATACGTGAGTTTGGATGGAAGTCATTAAAGCAAAGACGTTTTTCGTCGCGGCGAGATCTATTTACGAAATTTCAGTCACAAACTTTCTCTTCCGAATGCGAAAATATTTTGTTGAGCCCAACCTACATAGGTAGGAATGATCATCAAAATAAAATTAGAGAAATCAGAGCTCGAACAGAAAGGTCTGGGTGTTCGTTTTTCCCGCACGCTGTTCGGGAGTGGAATGGTAGGGAGATAGTATGATGAACCCTCTGCCAAGCACTTAAATGTGAATTGCAGAGTAATCATGTAGATGTAGATGTAGATGTATAGTGGCAAGCGCAAAACAAACCACTAATGGGAGAAATATTCATCATCAGAATTTGGTTGAGGAATGAAGGTGTGCTCCTTTGGGTAAATTCCTTTTGTCCATTCGTTGTGGATGAGTATCCTACTTTCAATCCGAAATGGTCCCGCAGCGCCTCACAGAGAGAGGGTCTGTAAGGCTGCCGGTTGTGAACCGTTCTTCTGATGACGCCGGTAACTTCCACGATTACCTCGGAGCTGTTCAAGAACAATGTACCGTTACTCGCTTGCGCCCTCCCCATTTTCCATTAGCAGTACACAATTACAGTGAATTCAGAGCGTACTCATCTGAGCGATATGCAGTATACAGATACATATCCGACACTGTACGCACGCATTTAGACTGAGAGGTTCAAAGTACGTGAAGAAACAAATCCTTTCCATTGACATGACTGAATACATGCTGAGAGTTTTCTTACCTATAAAGCCTATGTACAGAGAGTTGTTGTTGTTGTGGTCTTCAGTCCTGAGACTGGTTTGATGCAGCTCTCCATGCTACTCTATCCTGTGCAAGCTTCTTCATCTCCCAGTACCTACAGAGAGGGAGAGAGAGAGAGAGAGAAAGTGGCCAACTTCCCTACGGTGGTCACGTTTCGACCCAACTGAGGCGGAATGCATGAATGGACGACTGCAGAATCCGAACTTCACTACCGTGCCTTAATCAATGAGACATAAACACAAGATGAAATTGCAAAGATAGGCTAGTACAGACTTTGAACTATTGGATGCTTACTAAACTAATAGTACGAGTACCTCTCCGGAATGATATTTATAGTTGTTGTAAGATTAGTTTCCCATCTCAAGTGCAACAAGTTAAAAATGAAACAAACAGTACCCCAGATAATTGAAATTGTATGGAATCGTCCATAAGTTTCTGTATGCATACGAAAAAGTACTCATAAATTTTGGGAGAATCAGTCATGGATTCAGGCTGGATGCCTTGCATGGGAAACAATGGGAATGAAAAGGATTTATTGGCTCTCATACTGTTAAACAACACTGCAGTGACAAAATAAAAGAATGAATGTAACAAGAAAAGTAGCTCTACCCTACAACAACTATTCTCTTAATTTAGATAATTAATCTGCAGGTGTGGTATCTCATGAGAGCATAAAATATTATCAAGGCCATTTGTTCAGTACTTTAGCTTCATATGACCGCTTATTAACAATGGACAGTATTGCAACAATCTACTACAAACTCGGTAAAAGTGCTAACAATTTGTCCGCACGGTAATAACGAAATTGTAACAAAGCCAAGTGTTCTGGATCTTAAAAAAACTGGGACTGAAACATTACGTTACTGTCAAGGACTGGCAGGTACAGGTTTCATAAAGCCTGGTGGCCGTATGCACGAAAGAGGAATGTAGGGCATTAGAAAATCAGTATATTGCGGGATTTGTTGGAGCGAATGATGTTAACAGGGACAAACTAGAACTGTCACGTGACACTTTGAGAGTCACTGCGACTAAAAAAGCAAACAATTATTGCGGCAGACATCACTCACAAGAATCATCTAACAGATTCTTCTGGTGTAAAAGGAATTCAGGTGGCCGCAGGTATCTACAGGAAGATGTCCTTAGCAAGAAAACGAATTTTTCTTTCCTAAGACTTTTGTGTCTCCTCTATTTACGGCCAGCATTATTCTTAAATGTAACTTCTTCTTTTAACTTTGGATGCATGTCTGTATCAAAATTTAATTTGTATTTGGATGAAGAGTAAACAAAAATAAAGAGATGTTATTTTTATTAAAAAATTATGATCCAGTATTTACTGAACATGCTTTCATTTTAATAATAAATATGCAATTTACATAACAGTAAAAAAGTACTTTGCTGCTTAAGAGATTCGAACTAGAATCTTTAGGATCGCCAGACTGACGGCAGTTCATTTTGTTTACAAAGCAGTATTACTATAAAAATTTTAGTTCTATATAAAATATTACTCATAGTGCAACGAAACAGAAACAATTAAATGTGATAAGTACATTCGAAATGGTAATCCTTCCCTTCTAAGTACTTAGATATAAATCTTAATTGCATCACCGTACATGTTTCTCAACTGACCATTAACTTATTGTTCAGTCTGTGCTAAGGCAAATTCCATAATGTAACCATCAAAATAAGACCATAAGATTTGAACCATTTATTTATTTTCCACCGTGACTTGCTCGTACTTCCCGAAGAATTTACGGATACGAACTTTTGCCACGATTTGGAGACGGAGACGGAGACTAAATAAATAAATAAAAACCATATTACAGTAAAGTAACAGAAACTTCGGATATTATCTACAAGTAGTTTTCATCGAGACTAGTTGCACTTACATTTCATTTGAATTAATCATTATGATCAACACAGCGTGCCGCAGTAGCCGAAAACTATAATTAATGTTTTATTTTCCACAACGGCCAGGGTGGCCGAGCGGTTCTAGGCACTACAGTCTGCAACCGCGCGACCGCTACGGTCGCAGGTTCCAATGCTGCCTCGGGCATGGATGTGTGTGATGTCCTTAGGTTAGTTAGGTTTAAGTAGTTCTAAGTTCTAGGGGACTGATGACCTCAGAAGTTAAGTCCCATAGTGCTGAGAGCCATTTGAACCATTTTTTTTATTTTCCACTGTGACTTGCTCATACTTCCCGAAGAATTTACGGATACGAACTTTTGCCACGATTTGTCACTTTTTATTGAGATAAATAACCGTTGCGCATACCCCGAGTCCAAGATGGAAAACATTTTGGATAAAACCGTATTAGTTTTTGGTATAGCGCAGATTCTTTCCCAATACTTTCCTCACTCCTTATACTTCATTTTTTATCAAACAGCCTGTCAGTGTTCAGTGGGAACGGATTTTCAAAAATTTCGTTTACGACGCAACCAGACGACTACTCTATTTTTGATACCTTGTTATTAAGTAACAATATACCCTTATAACGTATAAAATAATTATTTACAGCCTGCTGTAGGTGTATTACATGATTCACTTTAAATGTTCCGATGACAATACGTGGATTTATTGTGTAGGAAAATAACTCGGTACTGTCAGGCCGCATTCCAGCTCTTTATGGCCACGTAGAATGCTCGTAAAATGTTCTGAATAACAGATACATGGCTCAGCTGCATAAGTCGCTCGTAGACGCTGTGGACTGAAATTACTTCTCTGTGCGTTAGGCAACTTTGTTGTGCAGCTGGGTCACATTTTCTCACGCCGGGAACTGTTGTGTTCATTATATCTTCGACACTGCCAAGTCAACTGGCATAATGACGTCAAAAGTTACACACTCTTCGTCATGCGAGACTATTCTAACCTTTGTTCGGAACCATTACGAAAATTGTCCATTCAGCTCTGCCGCTCTCTCACAGAATAATGAGCCTCACATCAAAGTGAAAATAGTTGTGAATAATTATATCATAAGCAATATTTAATATCTTTTCCCAGCCCATAAAAAACACGCCGCGCCACGCTATCCATTTTGAGAACGAACCACGCGGCGCGGAGGGGATAAATTGTAACAATTTACATGAGAATGGTGCGCGCCGCGCCGACGCAGTTCATTAACGCGCATGCGCACTGCTGTCCGCAGCGAAGGTGCGCGCGCAGCCAGCGGGTTCCGGGGTTCTCTGCCGTGAGCTCTGACCGCCATAATTCCCAATTACAGGCATGTCGGCGAGCGCGCGATATATGGACACCGCGTGACCCTATCTCGGCCTAAACAAACCTCATTAATGGCGCTTCGTTTCAATGGCTCTGTCTTACTTTCCCAGGGCACGTTTTCTCATTTGGCAACGCACATCTTCGCGCTCATTGCTGCTATGGTTCCATTGAAACCCGTACTTAAAGATATTTACTCGCACATAGCTCAATGACAACCAGTGTTATTAATATACAAGTTGCTGGAAATGGGCTCTGCTGAGTCATAGAAGTCAAATTACGGTGCTGGATCATATATCAAAGCAAGTGGACGATGCAAGCTGTAACGCGGGCACACTTCTTTCGTTTTTACTGTTGTGTCGGCGAGACGAGGAAGACGAAATAGGAAAAAAAAATTGCAGGTTCACATCCTGACTTGAATATATGTGTGAAGAGGACACATGAAGAGAAAGTTTAATAGTATTAAAACATTTGTAGTCTGTCCGGAAACGCTGCTTAGGGTAAGTTATTTAAAAAAGACCTATAGTGAACACAGTTTTAGAGAACGAGGAAGGGTTTCTCACATGAAGCTGAAATTGATGACAGAAATATAGAGAAAACGATCAAATTTGGAACTCATTTTTTTTGTAGTCTGAACATTGTTATCATGTTATTATTTTAAATACACCATAATGGCGAATTTGTTTCTATACCACCCTACACGTGACCATTTGTTCCTTTTCCACGAAAGTCAGAAAACGGAATTAATCACATGGTAAATGGTCAAGGCGATGACTGGTGTAGCTATCAATAGACATAGAGATTCGTAAAAGTGAAAGAATAGTTAAAATTCTGAAAATAAGTAAATTTACAACGAAAACAATCATTAAAATCCGTCATTCTGTTAGTAAGAACCAGAATTCGTGTGTGTGCCTTTTATTTTTGTATGACTGAGTTTCTCGACCTAGCTTTTCCTTTCTTCAGTAACTATCTAGTATTTCAGGGATATCACTGGAAAAAATAAATCCTACCAATGTAGACTTGAACCTCTGTCCCTCTCGAACACATGTCAAACGTCTGAAGAAAGAGAACGAAAACCAAAAAAACATCTTCGGCATCAAAAATCTTTAAAGAGTAGTCGCATTTTCACTTTAAACCTGAGATTTCGACAGAATATGGTTTATGTTTGTACAGTTCTCAACGTTTCTGGAAGGACAACTTGTTTCTTTTACATAAATTTGGAGTTTTGTTGAGTACGTCCAAGAATGATAATCCTTAAATAAAAACGAATATCAGTGATTAGTGGGTCGTCGATTTGAGGTTATTAGTGACGAGATGGTAACTCAGATGGAGACGGACGAGGCAAGGAAGCATAAAGTGACCTGCTTAACGACGCATCCCTATATCTGCCTGTATGATTTACTGTTGAATCAGTGTGGCTGGATGGTGATCTGGAAAACGATCATGCAGTCCAGCATCTGGACCTGTGCGCCACTTTGCTCGATTTTTATCACACCATTACTGGGCGCTGACAGGAAACTCTCAGTTTACTAATACACTTTAGAGAACAATAACACTTGACACTAATCACTCCACGAACTTAGAGGACCCACGCGCATCTTTGCTACGATACAGTAATAGTGACGATACGTGATATGATCTGTTTCCTGTTACTACAGTTTGCGATAGACTATATCTGACCGTTGTTTTGTGCTTCTAACTCTCAGTCGATGCCTATACGTCTATAGAGTTAAGTACATCTTACTTTACGGAGGTAATTTGGGATACACGCACAACATTCTGTATGTGTTACTGAGAAAATAATTTCTAAGGCCAAGACTGGTAATACCATCATTTATCAGACGTACGTATGGGTTGAACTTCTAGTTTTTGAAAAGAAAGTAATGGAAAATGGTTTTGTTCTTTCTATAAGCTGTTACAGTGTAGGTTTTGGAGAATACTTGAGAATACCAAAGGCTCCTCATGGTACTATGCATATTACCATACATATTACGCACCTCGAGACGCACTATAAATACGTCATCATCTGATAACAGAAACTATTAGTTCTCGGAGTAATATGTCTGCCTTGTGTGCACCTGAAATATCACTCTTAATGCAGGTCTGCGACTAAAACTTGTTTCAAATTTAAGTGATTTTTATAGTGTTTTCAACGCTGATTTCGGGAAAAATAGTGAAAAAATTCTATCACGTACAGTTATTTCACAAACTGCCTGTCTAGTTTTAGGTTTTTTCGATATTTCAGCACTCTGGTGAGGTTGAAGTTTGGTTTTTAGCATCTCCACATACTTTTATTTAGCCATTTTATACTAGATGTACGTAAAATAAAGAGTACTTGTGAGAAACCAGCAGTGTTTTCGTGTCAGTGCCTGTCTGTGGCGCTGCCCCTTCCCCCGCCTTCACCAAGGAGTGAGCTTCTGCTGTTGTCCTTCAGGTCACAGTACCTCTCCACTCTGTGCTGTTCACGTGTTGTTGTTAGTCGTGCTTTAAAGTAGTGACTGTTTTCTTGTGTTGTCAAGTTGTTTTATGGACAATGGACGATGGCCACCAAAGGATGTATAGACTCGCCAGATTGCTTCTGCTACGTTTGTGGCGACTATACCGTTAAAAAGCAACAAAGGAACATTTCCGATTTTGTTGAAGAAGTATATTTCGCCTATTTTGGTATAAAGTTAGGCGATCAAGATAAGCTTTGGGTCCCACACAAAATCTGTTCAGTGTGTGTTGAAGAACTGAGGCAATGGTTTCAACGTAAAAAGCAGTCCTTACGTTTTGGAATACCAGTGGTTTGGGGGAAGCCCAAAAATCATAGTGATGACTGCTATTTTTGTTCTTGCAACATACTAGGTTTAAATTTGAAAACCAAAAAGGATATTTCTTATCCTAACATTCAATCAGCCATTCACTCTGTTCCCCATGGCCCTGAAGTACCAATACCCTCTTCTCCAGATTCTTCGCATGATACAGATCATCACGAGCCATTGGCTCAGCAAGATGATAGTGAAGAAGACAGAGATTGCTACGTTCCTGGCACAACCGATCCCACTCCATTCTCAGAATCTGAACTGAACGATTTAGTTAGAGAACTAGGCCTTATTAACGAATCGGCACAGGTTTTAGGATCTAGATTGAAATATAAACATACGTTGGCTCCGGGTATATTCTTTTCTTGGTATCGATCGTGGGAAAAGGAGTTTGTATCTTTATTCTCACAAGAAGGTGGCCTGATTTTTTGCAGTGATGTTGCTGGACGTATGGCACGTCTCAAAATAGAATATGCTCCTGATGTGTGGAGACTTTTTATTAATTCTTCAAAAAGAAGTCTAAAGCAGTACTTCTACACAGAAAGCGAAAGCGTTGCTTAAGGACTTAAGAGCTTAAAGAGAAATGGAAGTATAATGAAAATGCAGTTTAGAACGTGATTTATAAATAAAAGAATAACGTTGGAAAAAATGTGATAAACTGCTAAAATTTTGTTATTATACCCAAAAATACTCCTTTTTTGTGAGAAAACCTGACGTGATAGAAAAAAATGGATTGTATTTTTGAAATCAGCGCTGAAAATTGCATAAAAATCAGTTATCAACTTTCAAACAACTTTAAAAAAATATTTTCTTACAGACCTGTGTTATTATTAGTATCTGCACAAAGTCGCTTGTGTTTATTAAGTCTGAAGCCGTCCTTGTCGAAACAGGTTGATGCGGTCGCTATTTACATCATTCCTAATGCTGTGTACTCCACCCGTTATTGCCGTGGCACAAGAGGTTGTACTTCTAATCACGCAACAAGTGCTGTAATCATGGCGAGTACGCAGTAGCTCTGACACACTGAATCTCTTGTAAAAGTATAGCTTAATCAATAAGTGCCAAATTACTTTACACACTATGAGTTCAAAAATGTCGAGCTTCCCAGAGTGTAAAGAGGAGAAACTATTCTCTCAATGAACAGCGCCTGGATTACGTAATTTTCCACAGTGCAGCGTTGATAAGGCAAGAAACGTGACACATAGCCTACATCAGAGCTGTGTACCTGTCATCTGTTTAAACGACTGCTCTTGCAATCCTTAATCTTTATAACCCCAAAAACAAATTACGTGATTTAAATATCACATCAAATGACTTATTTTCGTCGTGAACCAGTAATTTAATGAAACGTTAATGTCTAATACTATACAGCAGATATTGCAATAGCGTTTCACACAAATATCTCCATCTCCATCTCCATCTACGTATATACTTCCCAGGCCTCCGTACTGTGGGTGCGGACTGTTCTTGTACCACTACTATTTATTTCCTTTCCTTTTCCACTCGCAAATAGAGCGATGGAGAAATGACTATCTACACTCCTGGAAATTGAAATAAGAACACCGTGAATTCATTGTCCCAGGAAGGGGAAACTTTATTGACACATTCCTGGGGTCAGATACATCACATGATCACACTGACAGAACCACAGGCACATAGACACAGGCAACAGAGCATGCACAATGTCGGCACTAGTACAGTGTATATCCACCTTTCGCAGCAATGCAGGCTGCTATTCTCCCATGGAGACGATCGTAGAGATGCTGGATGTAGTCCTGTGGAACGGCTTGCCATGCCATTTCCACCTGGCGCCTCAGTTGGACCAGCGTTCGTGCTGGACGTGCAGACCGCGTGAGACGACGCTTCATCCAGTCCCAAACATGCTCAATGGGGGACAGATCCGGAGATCTTGCTGGCCAGGGTAGTTGACTTACACCTTCTAGAGCACGTTGGGTGGCACGGGATACATGCGGACGTGCATTGTCCTGTTGGAACAGCAAGTTCCCTTGCCAGTCTAGGAATGGTAGAACGATGGGTTCGATGACGGTTTGGATGTACCGTGCACTATTCAGTGTCCCCTCGACGATCACCAGTGGTGTACGGCCAGTGTAGGAGATCGCTCCCCACACCATGATGCCGGGTGTTGGCCCTGTGTGCCTCGGTCGTATGCAGTCCTGATTGTGGCGCTCACCTGCACGGCGCCAAACACGCATACGACCATCATTGGCACCAAGGCAGAAGCGACTCTCATCGCTGAAGACGACACGTCTCCATTCGTCCCTCCATTCACGCCTGTCGCGACACCACTGGAGGCGGGCTGCACGATGTTGGGGCGTGAGCGGAAGACGGCCTAACGGTGTGCGGGACCGTAGCCAGCTTCATGGAGACGGTTGCGAATGGTCCTCGCCGATACCCCAGGAGCAACAGTGTCCCTAATTTGCTGGGAAGTGGCGGTGCGGTCCCCTACGGCACTGCGTAGGATCCTACGGTCTTGGCGTGCATCCGTGCGTCGCTGCGGTCCGGTCCCAGGTCGACGGGCACGTGCACCTTCCGCCGACCACTGGCGACAACATCGATGTACTGTGGAGACCTCACGCCCCACGTGTTGAGCAATTCGGCGGTACGTCCACCCGGCCTCCCGCATGCCCACTATACGCCCTCGCTCAAAGTCCGTCAACTGCACATACGGTTCACGTCCACGCTGTCGCGGCATGCTACCAGTGTTAAAGACTGCGATGGAGCTCCGTATGCCACGGCAAACTGGCTGACACTGACGGCGGCGGTGCACAAATGCTGCGCAGCTAGCGCCATTCGACGGCCAACACCGCGGTTCCTGGTGTGTCCGCTGTGCCGTGCGTGTGATCATTGCTTGTACAGCCCTCTCGCAGTGTCCGGAGCTAGTATGGTGGGTCTGACACACCGGTGTCAATGTGTTCTTTTTTCCATTTCCAGGAGTGTATATGGCTTCGTAAGAGCCCTAAGTTCTCTTATGTTCGTGGTTCTTACAAGGAATGTAGGTTGGCGGTGGTAGAATCAACTTGCCCTTCAGCTTCAGATGCCGGTTCTCTAAATTTTCTTAGAAGTGTTCCTCAAAAAGAATGCCGCCTTCCTGCCAGAGTTCCCATTTCAACGCCTGAAACATCCCCGTAATACTCGCTCGTTTAAGTAGGCTGTTTAGGTTTTTATGCTGGTAACGCCACGTAGTGCTCTGTATGAAAATCGCTGACTGCGCTGTGTGCAGTCTGTGGCTGGTTGGACTTATTGTTGCAATATTCGCGTGTGTAGTGTTGGGCGGCGGTTGGATGTGAACAGCGCGTAGCGTTGTGCAGTTGGAGGTGAGCCGCCAGCAGTGGTGAATGTGGGGAGACAGTTGCCAGTTTTCAGCGGACGATCTGGACGTGTGTCCGTCAGGAAAAGGAAATTAGTTTAATTGTATGTCACAAAGTTGTATATATATATATATATATATATATATATATATATATATATATAATGATTTTTGAACGCTCTTAAGGTAAATACATTGTTTGTTCTCTATCAAAATCTTTCGTTTGCTATATGTGCCTATCAGTACTCAGTGCCTTCAGTAGTTAGAATACTTTATTTAGCTGGCAGTACTGGCGCTCGCAGTAGTAATAGTAACGAAGATTTTTGTGAGGTAAGTGATTCATGAAAGGTATGGGCTATTGTTAGTCAGGGCCATTCTTTTGTAGGAATTTTTGAAAGTCAGATTGCGTTGCGCCAAAAATATTGTGTGTCAGTTTAGTGATGATCAGAATAAGTAAAGAGAAAACTGTTTTCAGTACGTTGAGTTTTGCTCAGCTGTTTGAAAATCAAATAACGTAGAAGTTTACCAGCACAGTAATTTATAATGTTTCAAAGGGGACGTTTCACTTGAAGTTCGAACCTACCGGTAACAAATCTAGCAGTCCGCCTCGGAACTGCATTCTTTAATACGACGTCGTCCCGATCCTAAACAATCGAGCAGTACTCGAGAATGGGTGGCTCATTCTCCTTCCCTGTCACAATCCTCACAGGTTCGTTAAGTTTAATATCGCTTTGCAACGTCACGCCAAGATATTTAATCGTGACAGTGTCAGGTAGCACGCTACATAGGCTGTATTCGAATATTATGGGTTTGTTTTTCCTACTCATCTCCATTAGATTGCCGGCGGGAGTGGTCGTGCGGTTCTAGGCGCTACCGTCTGGAACCGAGCGACTGCTACGGTCGCAGGTTCGAATCCTGCCTCGGGCATGGACGTGTGTGGTGTCCTTAGGTTAGTTAGGTTTAATTAGTCCTAAGTTCTAGGCGACTGATGACCTCAGAAGTTAAGTCGCATAGTGCTCAGAGCCATTTTTTTTTTTGCAGTAGATTACAGTTTTCTACATTTAGAGCCATCTTCCGACCATCACACCAACTACAAATTTTTTGATTCCAGTCTCAACGACACCTTCCCGTGCAGCGCGGCATCATCAGCAAACAGCCACAGATTGCTGCTAACCCAGTCCGCCAGATCATTTGTGTATAAAGAACATAATAGCGGCCTTATCACACTTCCCTGGGGCGCTCGTGAACGATAAACACTTTGTACCTTTACAAATAAGTTCGCGGCCTTCCTCATATTTGTAGTTTGGGTTTGTCTGTCATACTCTGTCTGGATACCGGCATATCGATTGCTCTCTATTTGTAAGTGGTTATTCATCGCCATAATGCAAAGCGCTGGACGTAACGTGCATAATGGGTTAATTCGTCGCGCCTGATCACATTCGTACCCAGTCCACTGTGATTAACAGGATGGTTAATAAACACGACTATACCATAATTTCCGTTATATAGAAATGTATTTGAAATTTGAATTTACAGTTCAACTTTGATTCTTAGGCATGTGATGGAAAATGCTTATAGTTAGCCACGTGCACTCAGGTGCCGAAGAACGAGCTCTTTTAAATTACTTGTTCAGGACATTTCAGAACTATGTTTTAACGGTTTTTGTTCCAGGGAAATCCAATTACAACTGGAAAAATATTTTCAGTTTCGAATGTTTGGCAGGGACACTTCCAGGAAACAAAAGGTTCCAAGCAACGGGGGTGGAGCAGCAGAGTGAGCTAGGATTGGAATTAATTTAACATTTCGCTCTGTTTCTGAGACAATAAGCGAGGAAAACGTATTCGATCGGATGGCTACAAACAGTTCAGACCTTTTAGATTCGGTGAACGAAGAGAGAAGTTGTAGCGACCAAAAGAACATTGTTGAATCATTGACCTCTGCTTTCGAATGAAGAGAGGTAGAAAGATATTTATGCTTGGCAAACGTAGTAGAAAAACGAAGTGTCTGAGCAGCCAGAATTAAATATTCAACTCTGAGGAGCAGAAACTGGAGGATCTGTGACACAAATTCGTGTTGTGCTAGATAAAATATGTAAATGTCGTGCGACTAGGGCCTCCCGTCGGGTAGACCGTACGCCGTGTGCAAGTCTTTCGATTTGACGCCACTTCGGCGACTTGCGCGTCAATGTGAATGAAATGAAGATGATTAGGACAACACCCAGTCCCTGAGCGGCAAAAATCTCCGACCCAGCCGGGAACCGAACCCGTTTCCTTAGGATTGACTTTCTGTCGCGCTGACCACTTCTTTTATTTATTTATTTGCATTTTTTCGTAATAGTTCGTTGTATTTGGTCGTTGCGGACGTCACATGACATCCGGTCAAGTTCGTTTGTTGGTCCTTCCACTCAGTTTTTATTACAGAGGCCAATCGGCTCTCTGACCGAACACGCTGAGCTACCGTGCGGGCATCACTCAGCCACCGGGGGCGGGCATCGTGCTAGAAAATTTTGTGGCGTGGAATGCGGTGAGAGATGGGAAGACCTCCGGAGGATCACTCACTATTAATGTTAACGAAGTTACTACAAAAACAGAGAGCTGCTTAGCAGATTCGTACGGATCCTAATCTTTGTTGACAAACAAAATATCAACGAAGTCTAAACAAGCGTAAGGAATATTACTCGTCACTCATTATAGCACCGAAAAGGAATGTGATGAAGCCCGAAATATCTCATTCTCTTCACCGAAGGAGATTTCAAAGCAGTTTCTACATTCGACCGCCGTGAGGATGCTAAAGCGACAGTTACAGAAGAAATAAGCGGGTCGGAATTCGAAAACAGCTGATCTCTCGACGGAGTAATGACCACAGGAGCTAAGGCGTTGCCTATTAAATCATATGTTGCAAATTTGGAGTGACTGGACTCTCTTTTACCTATCTCTTTGCCGTAGAATTCTGGATCAATGGAGTGTGCTGTGCGAATGGAAAGAATATTACCAAAACGGTGCAGATCGTTCCACTCCATATGAACAGTTGCAGGAACGATATGTGAAACCGTCATGTTAATAAATGCCGCACAACATGCATTAAAAAAGTAAAAGTAATTTCGGGCTATTCGGCAAAGCCAAGGAGTAATGAAGTGGTCACGAATTACTTCCTTTCTCACAGAGGCCGAAGAAATGCCTGTTGACGTTTGTAGAGAACGACTCGTTAAAAAGTTTGTGCTTCAAAGATCCATAATAGTTAACCATCGCGCCATAGTTAAAGCTAAGCGACTGACAGAAAGGAGATATCCTGGAGAAGATAAACGAATGCCACTGTCAGTAAAATGTTACCGATGTCTCAGATTTACGTTTCTTTTGACTAGGAAGGACCGAATGTTACCAGTGTTTACTAACGAATAAGAAACACCAATTTCACAACGTGAAGATTTTTGTCTACAGTTTTTTGTCCGGGTCAAGTGTTTAGAACTGATAGCGGTGTAACAAATTACCTGGAAAGCAAATAGCCAGATTTTTTTCGTGTGCCTTCTGACGGATCTAAAACAAGTGAAGGAGTTGGCTGCGCATGTTATTGCTCCAGGTTGCGGATAGCTAAAAACTTTTATTACCACCGTTAATCAGTATTTAGACGGCAGAAGTAACAGCAATTAAAGAAGCAATTAAGTTTGGAACTGAAAAAGCTCTAAAAGTGCTTTGGCGCAATTAGAACATGAGGAAAGTGGAGAGCTGATAACAATTATGTTTATGATGTCATGCAATTAATATCAAAGGACAACAAAGAAAATAAATCTATTCATCTAATGTGCGTAAAGGGTCACTCAGGTAGCAATGCATAATGACGTAGTAAACAGTCCTGCTAAAGAAAGTGTCAAGGAAGGGGAATCCGCTATTTACAGTTTCCAAACTGCGACTTTCTACACATACAAAAAAGAAAAAAAGAGGCTTACGATAAATGGAAGACTAGTGACAAAAGCCGGTCGCGGTGGCCGAGCGGTTCTAGGCGCTTCAGTCTGGAATCGCGCGACCGCTACCGTCGCAGGTTCCAATCCTGCCTCGGGCATGGACGTGTGTGATGTCCTCAGGTTAGTTTGGTTTAAGTAGTTCTAAGTTCTATGGGACTGATGACCTCAGATGTTAAGTCACATAGTGCTGAGAGCCATTTGAACAAAATTCGAGCCGGCCGCGGAGGTCTAGCGGTTCTGGCGCTGCAGTCCGGAACCGCGGGACTGCTACGGTCGCAGGTTCGAATCCTGCCTCGGGCATGGACGTGTGTGATGTCCTTAGGTTAGTTAGGTTTAAGTAGTTCTAAGTTCTAGGGGCCTTATGACCTAAGATGTTGAGTCCCATAGTGCTCAGAGCCATTTGAACAAAATTCGAAGCTGGAACAGGGCTTTTCGTTCGCTTCTATTCAGCTTAGTATACCAACAAAACCATGGTACAGGCATAGAAATCTCCCAAGGCGGTATTTAATATCAATTATTAGTGTAATGTTGAGCCACTCATGTTTCCCTGCACATCTCTACGGGTTTGAAGGCCCAGCGAACATCCAGCAGACGACCGAGATCGTTAAGATGTGAAATTGGGATGTTCCAAATATATTCCACATCAAAATAAACTGTGGAAATATCTCCTAAAAATGAAGATTACCAGGTGAACAAATACTGAAACATTAACGAGTGAGAACGACCTCGAAATTAACAGTTTAATAGTACGTTACCTACAAGAAGCAGATGTAAATCAGTGACATACCTATATCAAAGACTGAATTTGTAATTTTATTATGTACAAAATAGCTTTGTTTTTTAAAATTTAACTGTAGTCGCTAACATAAGCAATTGTAATGGCTTCATTGTTTGCTGCAAATAGCCACGAAATTTAGTTACAAAAGCTGTATTTCTGCCTCACTGGTGTCAGTTATTCTTAGAATTGCGGGACATACGGGGTGTTTCAGATTATGTGCTTTTCTCCGCAATTTACAAAATAGTAAGTGAAATTTGGATAGATAACCGCAGAAAAGTTACTCTTTATGTGGAGTTATCAATTTTTATTTCGTTACTTTTCAGAGGAGTTATAATGTTTCAACTAAAACATTATTATTCTATTGATGTACTCAAGCCAACTGTGAATTCGAATTTCTATCAGTTGTCATTAGGCAGCTGTAAATGTTCGAAGTTTCGGTGATGGGTACAACTAGCTCTGACTATTCAGATGGATATTCTGGTGTCCGAATGGTTATTTAAGTGATGGGTTCTAACGAGTGCTCACTTCCCCTAATGTACATCTCACTGCACCTTCCGAGCTGAGGACGAAACGTAAATTTGCCGGTGTCATGGTGTGACTAGCTTCCTGGATGCCTTGTCGGAAGTCACGTGAGGTTATGGGTTGGGTGACAGAAACACAATTCTTTAAATGTAAAAAAAAGAGAAATTATCATATTAAACCGGACGACGGCATGGACCTTTCCTGAGGAGCACGGCGTTCTAATCATCTTTTCCAGGAAAACCAGCTTATAAGAAGCTTGTTGCTCCATGACGCCAGCAACTTTAGAACACGTCCACAGGTCGATTAAAGTGAATAATTTATATTGCGTTCTTAATGATGGCGTCTTTGCTTATAATTTCGTTGAGATTGTTTCGACTTACCTATATGCTGCATCAATCCTTTCAGTGTCCATTTCTTTTTCAATTTCTTCGGATTTTGCTTGCAGCAATTTCGTCTTCGCTTCCACTACTCATTTCATTCCTAAGTGACCTAAATTGCTTGCTGTATTCTTCTCTGACCCTGCAATTTTTGCAGTTCCTTCTTTCGTCGAGCTTTCGAACTATTTCCTACGTTAACACAGGTTTCTTCGCAGTTCTTTCATTCAATCTCTGGTTGTCTATTCAGCTTCTTTTAATATTGATTATCTCCGTATAAACAGACTTAAAGAACGTCAGGCGCATCTCATCATTCCCCATTGGGCGACGTGGCGCAGTGTTTAGCACACTGTATTCGGGAGGACGACGGCTCAAACCAGCGTCCAGCCATCCTGATTTACGTTTTCCGTTACTTGCCTAAAATCGCTACTGGAAAATGCCGGGATGGCTACTTTGAAAGGGCTCGGCCAACTCCCTTCCCCATCCTTTCCTAATCCGATGCGACCGATGACCTCGCTGGTTGGTCCTCTCCTCCAAATCAATCAACCGAACTAATCATTCCTCAATACCTCTATAGCCCAATTCATTCCCGCAATGATTCATCTGGGCAGTTCACTTATACTTCAGAGTACTGTTCATTACTAAATTGTGATTCGTGTCTGTATCTCCTCCTGGCACGTCTTACAGTTCAATACCAGATACCGAATTCTCTATATCACCATGATGTAAAATTGGAAATTTGTGGTAAGGACTATGGGACCAAACTGCTGAGGTTATTGGTCCGTAGGCTTGCGCACTACTTAATCTAAATTAAACTAACTTATGCTAAGGACAACACACACACCAATTCCCGAAGGAGGACTCGAACCTCCGACGGGGGGAGCAGCGCGAACCGTGACAAGACGCCTCTACCCCGCGCGGCTCACCATGGTGTAATCCAGGTGGAATCTTCCTCTGTCTCCGGGTCTCAAAAAAAGTATACCTCCTCTTATTATCTTTTTAATTGTGTGTTTGTTATTACCTGCCGAAATATATTGCAGAACTCGATTATTCTTTCTCCTCTCTCGTTCCTGCTACCAAGTCTCCGAATGCTACTCCGTTACATCATTTTCTGCTGCTTTTGCTGTTTACCTATCTTCGTCTGTACAGGTTTCCTTATATTCATCCCATTTTCTTTATTCTCCACCCCCCACCCCTCAATTTGTCTTGAATGATTAGCCTTTGCATTTCCCTTTTCCGATTTTCTAGCTTTCCTATCAGGGTCATACGTCTGACGTTCTACTCTCCGAACCTAAAGTGTTACCCTCTTATAGGTTATTCTTTATCTCGTGGTTATTTCGCTATTGACTGGCCAGGAGATTCGGGTGGGGGAATAATCCGTAAGCTTTTGACAATCTACAGACCATCACGACACTTTTTTAGTTACACACACATGCGGCCTGGCTGTAGACAAGGTGAACATTATTGCGGACCCCCTGGATACCTTCGTACTTCATGCATTTCGCAATGACAACATCATTTTGGAGAAATATAACAGTCCTTGGCACAAGGCAAGATTCATGCTTGAGTAGTTTGAGAAGCACTGATGGTTAATTCACGTTGATGTGTTCAAATTCTCCATCTCTGATCTTGACGCAACACATCTAGGACACTTTCGCCTGCCAGCTATGCGCTCACAATCCATAAGGCCGAAATTTAAGAGAACTGTGTGACCTCTGCAAATCCGGGATCACTTATTGGGATCGTTGGTATCTTAATGTGTACCCACTTCAGAGTGTTAGCTGTTTTTCTCTGTATCTAACAATCTTCCTGCAAACATGTCACGTAATTTTTTACCAGATTTTTTTTCTGTACGGTCGTAACTTCACCACGTTTTCCGTGCGTGCGTCAACACTTAAATATCTAACCTGCTGCTCAGGGAACAGTAAACATTAATGGCTTGCACTTGTCATATGTACTTCATGGTTCTAATCAACGTAAAACATTATACTCTTCATAGCTATAACTATTCGTCTGCATATGAAGTAAATACAGAAGCATTGTCGTTCAGTACACTGTCCTCAGTCACCAATATAGATATCCGTACTTCCTCGTATTCCCCTAATACGCTGTACATGTGGTGTCACATAGTTCTACCTCTAGGAAGGTAACAATCACTACTAGTGATTTACCACCAGAAGGAGGTTCTTATTCATTGGCCTGAAGGTAACCACAGTAGTGGTCGAAACCGGTCACCGTAATAAATAAATTGTGATCAAGGCTGCTTTTGATTGTAAATATCGCACAATCACCTAAACAGATCACGCATCAAGTTGCTCACAAGAACAATATACAGAAGAACTGAGAAGACAATTGAGGAGGTATTAGGTGACGATCTGTTTGGCACGCCAGCGTTGGAAGTAATGGGGAACGCCCATTCTTCCTGCAGAGCCGCTCGCAAATCTTAGAGAGTGGTTGATAGACGCTGACGTGATGCAACCCGTCTCCTTATTGCATCCCAGACATGCTCTATGACCCGGCCTGTGAGCGGTTCTAGACGCTTCAGTCTGGAACCGTGCGACCGCTACGGTAGCAGGTTCGAATCCTGCCTCGGGCATGGAGGTGTGTGATGTCCTTAGGTTAGTTAGGTTTAAGTAGTTATAAGTTCTAGGGGACTGATGACCTCAGATGTTAAGTCCCGTAGTGCTCACAGCCATTTGAACCATTTGAACCATGCTCTATGATATTCAAACCGGGAGAGCGTGCAGGCTACGCCATGTGTGCAATGTTTTCCGTTTCCAAGAAAACAGCAACCACCTGTGGTCTATGAGGTCGAGCGTTATCGTCCCCCCAATACGAAGTCTGGGTCCACAGTATCTCACAACAGCTGTACATGAGGTTTTAAGATCTCTTCACGATACCTGACAGCAGTTAAACCTTGCTGATTCACCCCTACAGTTCCATGAAGATGTGTTCGAGTCGTCAACATAATCCCTGCCTACGCCATTAGGGATGTTTGGATCCCGAAATCGTGTTCCACGTTCTCTCCAGATGCGAATCCGTCGACAATCACTCTCCAGACCAAATCATGTCACATATGTGAGCGTCCAGTGGATGCTGCGAGGTCAGACGCCAAATGCCATGCAGTACTCGGTCGGTACCATGGCGCTCTTACATCCAAATAAAGGTCCTCTGATGTCACATATGGTTGGCCCTGCCTTGGTCTTCGAGTGCAGTTCCGATCTTTATAAACTGTCGCCACATACGGGAAACAAGAGAACGATCCACGTTAAGCCGTCGGCCCAAATCAGTT
Source organism: Schistocerca cancellata (assembly GCF_023864275.1). Taxonomy (NCBI): domain Eukaryota; kingdom Metazoa; phylum Arthropoda; class Insecta; order Orthoptera; family Acrididae; genus Schistocerca; species Schistocerca cancellata. Next base: position 488,650,268 of record NC_064628.1, read on the forward strand.
TGCGACTGTCCTGCTTTCAGTCTACCTATGGCTCTCCCTGTTTGATAGGTGCCCTGACGTCATCGCTGGCGTGGTTGTCCGTGGACCAGAACGCCATATTTTGTGTGCAGTACACTATCGTACGGACATTCTATGATAGTTTGTATCATTATATCGTGAATTAGGCACAGGATGGGAAAATAGCCGTTTGTTGCTTTAATTCTGGACACCAGTGTACGTTAAGATGGAAACTGAAGAAATGGATTAAAATATGTGGCATGTCCAGTGCTCAGGTGCTATTCCAATATTGGAGAACGTCGGCAGTAGTGACGATCTAAGAAGAGGAAATTAAGCTGAAGATATGAATTGTAGTTTGTATTAGGATGGCATTGGACTAGGGTAGTCCATGCAGCTATGTTAGTTATAATGCTGTGGTGTTGTACTGGCTAACATACCTGCTTAAAAAGCAGAAAAGACGCGGATTCATGTTCCAGAAATTGTACGAATTTTAATTCATTTCTTCAGCTTCCATCACTATCGTGGATAAAGATGGGACTCAAATGCCTCGATGAAAATTTAATTAACCATCATTTCCTTTGGGCCTTTGTCCCGTTTCAACGCGGGGTCGGCCGTATTACTACGGATTTGAGTGTTGATTGCAGGAGGTGTCCGGATGCCCTACCTGTCGCCATCCCGAACCCTCTGGAACGGAATTAGTGTACCCCAGCTGTCTGCGTCTAGTGTAATCCTAGGAATAGTGCGAACGTTTTCAAGTGGCTGCGAGTCGTGTAACTGAGGTGGAACGTGGGGACCAGCCCGGTATTCACCTAGCGGAACGTGGGGACCAGCCCGGTATTCACCTAGCGGGATGTAGAAAACCGCCTAAAAACCACATGCAGGCTGGCCGGTATTCCGCCCTGCGGATTCGATCCGGGGCCGATGCACTTACCCGAGTCCAGGAAGCAGCGCATTAGCGCTCTCGGCTACCCTGGCCGGTTGGGGAAAATTGAATTACATCAAATTAAAGAAACTTCAGCAGATCATTGCGAAGTAAGCTCCGAAATTAGATGTTAACAGCCATCAGAATAAAGTTAGATGTTGTTGAAATTCATGGTGAAACCTTCAGCTGTCATTTATTTTTCAGAATTCGCTACTAAAACAAATAACAGCTGTAGGTTTCACAATGAATTCTAACAATTATTTGGCGGCGGAACACTCCCACCTGCAAACATACATAAAGTCAGATGTGTTTAAGAAGATAAGATACATAAAATAAAGTTATTGTTTTACAGCTCCGGCCTCGAGCAATCAGCAGACGGACATGAGAATGCTTGGCCTTTTATAACACCGGCACATCGTTCAGTCGGTTGGTCGGCTGGTCGCTAAGAGGGCGGTGCCAGACCTTTGGCTGACCAGGGCAGCGCAAACCTGCCTTAGGCTCCCACCCGTTAGCTGAGGATATGACACAGGCTCGCAGATGGACTGAACTGCAACACCCTAAAATTCTGAATCAATAAATTGCTACACACAAGAATGAACAATTAAAAATGGGGAACATGCCATATCCACTTGTGAGGGTGACATTCCTACAGTCGTCCGGACTGACACTGTCTGTACAGTGGCTTTGAACTGAAGCTACAAACTGGGAACTCAGCCACGAGTCAGGGAATTAATATTGTTCCTGGAACATCGATAATGACCACCAACCTCAAGGTAGTATATTAGGCTTGTAAGGGGACAGCGATTTGTCTAACAGTCACGACTATATGACATTTGGACTATCATATATGATACTGCTTTGGAACATCGGCTATCTTAAGTGGCGGCTTATTAAGCCTCAAGAAATTGTGAAATTGTTGTCCATAAGCTCCACTAGAACTTCAAAGCAGCATTGGACTTTGCCCTTTACATGTAAACATGCACTTATCAAACAAAATGCCTCACGAGATTCAGAAACTGGAATTGGCCATATTATGGAGAAGTCCTGGATGGAAATCAGCACCTGAAGGCAGCAGTGGTACTGGTGGACAGAACACTCGCGGCATCCACTCGCAGTCCCTTACTGCCTGTCCTTTTCCCAGTGCGGCGCTCCCTCTTTACCCTAAGGCTTCACTCGTTGTCAATGTACCATTCGCGCCCTCTCTCGGACTTTCCTCATACCACCAGCCAGCCAGTTCTACATTCAAGAATTACCAACGAGCCTCCTAGCGATATATCAAGTCGAGCGCTACAAGATTACTGGTGTGTATCAGAGTAATAACGTAACACACAAACTATTAAATATGGTATGTACAGGATAGTATAGTTTTTACCATATATTTGTATAGAATAATTGTTCCTCGATTCATAAACATGTTGTACTTTGGGATAATTTTGTACATTTATTAAACGGTTACTTTTCACGAGTAATTTTAGTAAATGCAGGACTTTACATATTATTATCATTAATAATGTTATCTTTATTCTTGTCCGTGTTTGTAATATCTTTTGCATGAGTTGTTCTCGGTCAGATATAAGAGGCTGCTTTAAGCCCCACCTCTCGTTAGGGTAAATAAGCAATAAGTAAATTAACAACGATGTAAAGTGTATGCCATTTCAGAATAGAATAAGAAACTATATTAAACTTTTGTTACATGGTTGACTATAGGCGACTGCCTGAAAAATGTTCCGTTATCCAACACTTCTCTGTACAGTATAATAGTCTCTCACGATAAGGAGATTATAGAAATTACTCTCGCTATTATGGAAGTAGGATTCTTACTTACCACATTAGTTGGCTTATAAAAACTATATGGCGCCATTTTTTGAACTGTATTATTTTTAGATCTGTTGAACATCTGAAGGCAAGTGAATATTCGGAATATTTGGTTATAGGGCAGTACCGGACATAAAATCTGCGACTTTTACAATGACAATCCAAAACATTATGACCACAGCCCACCACGACGTTGAATGGCAGCTGCTGCCGTTGCGGGCACGTGACGCGGTAACAAAAGTATGTAAGCGAAGCAGATACGAACGCGGGATCATTCTCCCGAAGATACAGGCTACAAATGGGGAATCCATTGAGATAAGCGACTTTGACAAAGGGCAGATTATTATTAAGCAGTGCCTGTGAACGAGTACCTCGAAAACGGCGAGGCTGGTCGAATGTTCAAGTGCTAATGTCGTGAGCATTTACAGAAAGAGATAGAAGGACCGTGAAACTGCCACTGGGCGCTAAATGGTTGGACGTCCGTGAATATTCACAGAAGGTTGCGTTCGGAGACTTGTCTGCTCTGTAAAGTAGTACTGATGATAATCTGTGGGATATCTGCCGAAACAGCACAATGCTGGTGGATGCACGTGTGTTTCGGTGCACACCCTTCATCGTACATAGTTGAACACGGAGCTCCGCAGCGGACAATCGCTACGTGTTCACATGTCGACCCAGCTACATCGTCAATTACGATTGCAGTGTGCACGGGGCCACTGGGATTTGTGGGCGATCAATGGAAACGTGTCAGCTCTTCGGGTGAATCACATTTTTGCTGCACTAGGTCGATGGTCTTCTCCACAAACGGCGTCTTCGAAGTGAACGGCGGCTCGATACGTGCGGAGCGCGACGGACGCAGTCTGGTGGTAGCAGCGTTATGCTGCGGGAGAAATCTTACTGTGCTTGCACGGGACCTGTGGCAGTACTCGAAGACACGCTGACAGCTGCGAACCACCTACATCCCTTCATACTCGATGTTTTCCCTGAAGGCGATGTCATCTTTCAGCAGTGCAATTGTGCGGTTCTCAGAGCCAGAACCGAGCTACAGTGGTTTGAGCAGCGTTATAGTGAACACATGTTTATGTCTCACCGACAAAATTCGCCTGACGTGAATCGTATGGAATCTATGTGGGAAACTATTGGGCGCCCTCATAGCATGCGCAAATCAGCGGCACGTTATTTACGCAAATTCCATGACACGTGCGTAGACATCTAATGCCTCAGACTCCGGCGAACCTACCAACAAACAGTCGGGTCCCTGATACGCAGAATAAGTGACGTATTTCGTTCCAAAGACGGAAAACGAGCTATGAAGCAGTTGGTAGTAATGTTTTGTCTCGTCAGTGTATATAAGGGACTAGCAACAAGTCTGCTTCTGAGGACGTTGCTGCTGTGTATATGCTAACCTGCGTGACTCCGGTGGTCCATTGATCGTGACCGGGCCAAATATCTCACGAAATAAGCGTCAAACGAAAAAACTACAAAGAACGAAATTCGTCTAGATTGAAGGAAGAAACCAGATGGCGCTATGGTTGGCCCGCTAGATGTCCCTGCCATAGGTCCAATGGATATCAACTGCGGTTTTTTAAATAGGAACACCCATTTTTTATTACATATTCGTGTAGTAAGTAAAGAAATATGAATGTTTTAGTTGGACCACTTTTTTCACTTTGTGATAGATGGCGCTGTAATAGTCGGAAACGTATAAGTACGTGGTATCGCCCGCATCTCTTAGTCGTGCGGTAGCGTTCTCGCTTCCCACGCCCGGGTTCCGGGGTTCGATTCCCGGCGGGGTCAGGGATTTTCTCTGCCTCGTGATGGCTGGGTGTTGTGAACTGTCCTTAGGTTAGTTAGGTTTAAGTAGTTCTAAGTTCTAGGGGACTGATGACCGTAGCAGTAAAGTCCCATAGTGCTCAGAGCCATTTGAACCATTACGTGGTATCACGCAACATTCCGCCAGTGCGGACGGTATTTGCTTCGTGATACATTACCCGAGTTAAAATGTATTGTTTACCAATTGCGGAAAAACTCGATATCGTGTTGATGTATGGATATTCTGATCAAAATGCCCAACGGGCGTGTGCTATGTATGCTGCTCCGTATCCTGGACGACATCATCCACATGTCCGGACCGTTCGCTGGATAGTTACGTTATTTAAGGAAACAGGAAGTGTTCAGCCACATGTGAAACGTCAACCACGACCTGCAACAAATGATGATGCCCAAGTAGGTGTTTTAGCTGTTGTCGCGGCTAATCCGCACATCAGTAACAGACAAATGGCGCGAGAATCGGGAATCTCAAAACGTCGGTACTGAGAATGCTACATCAACATCGATTGCACCCGTGCCATATTTCTTTGCACCAGGAATTGCATGGCGACGACTTTGAACGTCGTGTACCGTTCTGCCACTGGGTACAAAAGAAATTACGGGACGATGACAGATTCTCTGCACGCGTTCTATTTAGCGACGAAGCGTCATTCACCAACAGCGGTAACGTAAACCGGCATAATATGCACTATTGGGCAACGGAAAATCCACGATGGCTGCGACAAGTGGAACATCAGCGACCTTTACGTGTTAATGTATGGTGCGGCATCATGGGAGGAAGGATAATTGGCCCCCATTTTAACGATGGCAATCTAAATGGTGCAATGTATGCTGATTTCCTACGTAATGTGCTACCGATGTTACTACAAGATGTTTCACTGCATGACAGAATGGCGATGTACTTCCAACATGATGGATGTCTGGCACATAGCTCGCGTGCGGTTACAGCGGTACTAATAGCATATTTCATGACAGGTGGATTGGTCGTCGAGGCACCATACCATGGCCCGCACGTTCACCGGATCTGACGTCCCCGGATTTCTTTCTGTGGGTAAAGTTGAAGGATATTTGCTATCGTGATCCACCGACAACGCCTGAGAACATGCGTCAGCGCATTGTCAATGCATGTGCGAACATTACGGAAGGCGAATTACTCGCTGTTGAGAGGAATGTCGTTACACGTATTGCCAAATGCATTGAGTTTGACGGACATCATTTTGAGCATTTATTGCATTAATGTGGTATTTACAGGTAATCACTCTGTAGCAGCATGCGTTCTCAGAAATTATAAGCTCACAAAGGTACATGTATCACATTGCAGCAACAGAAATAAAATGTTCAAACGTACCTACGTTCTGTATTTTAATTTAAAAAACCTACCTGTTACCAACTGTTCGTCTAAAATTGTGAGCCATATGTTTGTCACTATTACAGCGCCATCTATCACAAAGCGAAAAATGTGGTCCAACTAAAACATTCATATTTCTTTGTGTACTACACGAATTTGCATTAAAAATTGGGGTTCCTATTTTAAAAAACGCAGTTGATATCCGTTTGACCTATGGCAACGCCATCTAGCGGGCCAACCATAGCGCCATCTGGTTTCCCCCTTCAAGCTAGACGAGTTTCGTTCTTTGTAGGTTTTTCGTTTGACGCTTATTTCGTGAGATATTTGGCCCGGTCACAATCAATGGGCCTCCCTGTATAAGCACGACACATACCGAGAGGTTAGTGTGGCCTCGAACGGAACCTTTTTGATCTCTCCTTGTGTATTTTAAATCTGGAAGTTTCTGGTTTGAGGAGAAATTTACTGATAGAAAATGCAGCCATCTGAAGTTTTCGTACCATTCAGTATTGTCAACAACACAATAAATTTTTTAGAAGACGATGCTTGTTCACGGTAACTGGACCTTTGATCATGAATCTTTAAGGATTCCTAAAAATTATAGAACTATCCTGGCTTAGAGTAGCTCTGAAAGAAATAAGAATCAGTGGTTGATAACACTACAGCAGAAATCACTAACATTTGAATTTAATTTACAGATTATTCAAAATAGCTTCATTCCTAAGTTACTTCACATTAGTAGCGGGAAAGCTGAACAGGAAAACAGATAAGCAAGAGTCAGGGATCGGTGCATCGAAAAGGTTCCTCTGCTCTCACAGCCGACGACTTTCGGACAAGCGTCCCACATGAGGTGACTTTTCACTCAGCGAAACAAGAAGAAAGTTAATTAAGTCGAAAGGCGCGTGGCGATGCTCCTGGCTGTAGCGGGCCAACGAGAACTGTCACGTTTGAGCCACAGTAAACATAAAAAGAAAATGTGGCTTGTGTCTATAACATTCTGTCTCTCAGTTGTGCAAACTTGTTCACAGTAAATTAGGGACACGCAGACGAGCTGCTTGCGCAACCTAGTAACGGTACGGCGCTGTCCTCATATCCACAAAGGCGACTTGTTCTGAGAACTACTTCTTCAGGGAACAGCGAAAGTGGAATGTGAGAAAGTCACGTTAAAGTTCTACAGGAGCCTGACATGCGTGATGTGGACAAGCAAAGTCCTTACGCATACATTTATGACGTAAGTTGAATATCTCTGTACTTTTTACATAGTTGTGAATTATGGTTGCTGCTGGAAGAATTAAAGGTGTTATAACGGCCGTGCTTCGAGGGAAAGTAGATGCAATTGAGTCAATGTACAGTCCCGTAATAATGACGTAATTCAAAAAAATTTTGGTGTCACACAAACGAATGTTTGTTGCTTAATGAATAGTGCTTCACAGAACGCCGGTTCTACAGTCAAACGAAACAGGGACATGACGTGCTGCAGCAAGCTCTGCAGTATACCTGACAGAAGCATCCATTAGGTTCTACTACCAATAATGATTGTAACATTTGGAGAATTCAGGACAAATTGTAATATCGTCTGCCTTTTATACTGCAAATCTAGATTTCATTTAACAGTGCAGCTACGATCAGTGCGTTGTAGGTAGTTAAGAAGACTCAAAGTAATCATAACAACACGTAATCCAGCACAGCTTAGAAACGTACAAGCATTGGCGCAACTGAGGCTTCCTCAACGTAATTATAACAAGACATATACCAGTATAACTTTGGCATTGGCAAGCATTAGTCCAACTGAGGCTGCCTCAACGTAGTTTCAAAAACACATACGTGAATATAAGTTAGTTGCGTACAAGCATTAGTCCAACTGAGGTTGCCTCAGCTGGACTAATACTTGTTCATGCCTAATTTATACTGGAATATGTGTCGTTACGATTACGCCCAGTCTACGTGACTACCTATAACGCACTCATAATAGCTGCACTATTAGCGAAATCTGGACCTATAATAAAAAAGAGATGACATTACGATTGATACTGACGTTCTTTCTGTCCTGGATTACATCACAGTCGTGGGACACAATCGTTCTTATGGAATCGAACATGGTTTGGAGAATTAATGATAGCGTTGATATTAGAAATGCATTCGTTCATGTAGCGTGCTTTCTGTTTTCTTCTAAGGTATATGTATACAGAGTGAGAGATGTAAAACTGAACCCCTTTTATTTAGAGAACGGTTCAGTAGAAGCGAAGCAAGGGTTTCGGCAAATTATGGTAGGCAGAGGAGCATGTAATTTTGTTGTGCAGAGAATATTATGCAACCCAGATTCAGAAGTAAGGTTTTTCTTTATTATTTTAAAGGCACAGGATTTGAAAGATCTTAAAACACAAATACGTTGCTGTAACGCTTGTTAATGTTGGGGTTAAAACTTTTGCCTGAGAGCTGTGCTAAAATTGTAGGCTGCCAGAATCGGCCATTTCGCTGTAAAAGCCGCCACCTGGCGCGTCCACGCCAGGCTCCACAGCTACATCGAGCCTGTTCACTGCAGACTTCTTTACACGGAAGACGCTCACTCAAAAATGAGTACACTTAAACATCTGAAATAGTTTTCCTAAGCCCCTGCTGATATGTTAAAAGTTAGCTTATACGGGATGCGGCAGAACCGACCAAGCAGTTTCTATCGATTACCGCTGGGGCTTTGATGGGGGTAGGCAGATGCAAGTGGTCTGCTTTTGTTCAATCGTTGACCCCATTTCAGTAGCCAACATCGACTGGACCGGAGCACATCGTGTTGCCGTTCCCGCTTATGATGAAAACAACAGATCTGTGGTCGCTACACATCGAGCTTTTCGGCGGCAGTTCAACATTCCACATAACCACCCCCTTCCTAATGCAGACACAATTCGGTCCAAAGTTCGGCAGTTGGTGGAAACTTGTAGTACACTAACAATAGATACACTTGGGCGACGCAGATCCATCAGGACGCCAGAAAATGTGCAGCGGGTGAGAACAGCAGTTCAACAATCACGGCCGCGCGGGGTAGCCGCGCGGTCTTGGGCACCTTGTCACGATCCGCGCGGCTCCCCCCGTCGGAGGTTCGAGTCCTCCCTCGGGCATGGGTGTGTGTGTTCTCTTTAGCGTAAGTTAGTTTAACTTAGATCAAGTAGGGCGTAGGCTTATTGGCCGATGACCGCAGTTTGGTTCCGTAAGACCTTACCACAAATTTCCAAAATTTTTCCAACAATCGCCGCAACGTTCTGCTCGACGACATGCTGTTGCGTTGAGGATTTCAGACCGTAGTTTGAGAAGGATTCTGCAATGCAATTTGAAGTTTCATCCTTTGAAAACAATGATTGCTGAAAAACTCCGTCCAGAAGACTACCCCAACCGTCAAAATCTGTGTTAGCAAATGCTTGCTCAGATCCCTCCAAATGCAGCTTTCTTCAGTAGTGACGAGGCTCATTTTCATTTTAGTGGGTGCGTGAATAAGCAAAACTTTCGCTGCTAGGCTGAAAATAAACCCTGAATTATTCATGAAAGCCATGGTAGGCCATTACTTTTTTGAGGATGGAGGAGTGACCGAACAGTGAAGTCCACACGTTATGTTTCGATGTTGCAAATTTTTCTGCAACCCAGAATGGACGAGACTGTTGAAGGACATGGACTGGGGGACTTGTGGTTCCAAGAAGATGGAGCTACTACTCACACAGCTCGAATCTCACTTGATGTTTTGAGAGGTTTCCGGGACGCCTCGTCTCTTTGAGGGGTGATGCCGGGTGGCCTGCGCGGTTACCAGATCTGATCATTTGTGACTGCTTTCTTTGGGGATGTCTGCAGGAAAAGGTTTTCAAAAGCCGCCCTCACACCATACCAGACTTAAAAGAGCAGATTATTGAAGAAATGAATGCCATACCACCCGATATATGTGCAATAGCTGCTCCAAATCTCAGGGATCGTGTACAACAATGTATTGATGCTAACGGCCGCCATCTCGAGGACGTTATTTTCAAAACTAAATGAGTGTAAAATGGTATATTGTACCAATTTAGAAAACAAAAACATTTTTTCTCTATACATCCAGATTTACTTTTTACTGCTCCTTAAAACAGCTTAGTCGGTTCTGCCGCACGCTGTAGTTCCGTTTAACACAATAGTAGCTGGCCGTGTATTAAATGGCGTGTAAAATACGATCAGGAGGAAGTACACTTCATCTTATTTTTCAGCACTGTTGGCATTCCTTATGGCGACAGAGCCTGACATGAGAGCTCTTCTTGTTGTTTACATCGCAATAAGCAATTCTGGTCCTCTTGAATTTCTTGGATACGTCTGCAAAATGTTTCGGTGTCAACATGACTGGACGTTATAACACAGCACTCGTTTTCGATGGGCTCTGAAATACTGTTACAAAGAATATCGTTCCTATAAAAAATAACATACTTGTTTCATGTCCCGGTTTTAAAACTTCAGACAAGAATTCGCTTACGAGAGCTGGACCACCTTTAGCACTCAGCGGAAATGCACTACTTGCGGTCGGCAGTATAACATTGGTTTATACTATGTATTTACGGGAACCAGAACTTCGCCGACAGACTTTAAGAGAAATATGGGTAGATCTGTAACTAAAGTGACAAGATCACATAAAAAGTCATATAGCAGGTGAATACTAGTTGTTTTTATCATAAAGTATGCATGACGCGTTTCGGAATTATTTCTAACTTCAGAGATCCATGTACAAAGGTGACACACAACTGGTAATGCTCCGGTCCTTGTGTCACCTTGGTATTTGTATTTCTGAAGGTGGAACTAATTCCGAAACACATCACGCACACTCTGCCATTCTTTACCTGCTGTATGAATTTTTATGCCACCTAGCCAGTTTAACTGCAGATCTGCACATATTTACAAGAATGGTCCCTAGCCTGCTACGTGATTTTATGTCACACAGTTATTTAAAACTTCCAGAATTAGTTCAAGGATATCTTCTGAGTATTTTTGTATCAGCAGCCCACGGTCTCACGCGATGTATTAGAGAGTTATTGCATTTCGTATGTTTTCTTGCTCCAAATTTCCTTTGTATCAGCATTTCACTTAAAATAGTGCGCAATGAAGCAAATGTCGACAGTATGGGTCATGTGTCTTGTTTCTATTCGTTCGTGGACCCTGTTGTGGACAACAGTAATTCCCATTTTACTCTTCGACTTCAAACTGGCCATCAGTAGTGATCGGTTCTGTCTTGGGTGTGTTATTTCGGCAGTGATGGTTGTTCGTTGATGGTGATACGCAACTGTACTGATAGGTTTACTGATGAAAAGTTGGCTGATATGTACCTCGTGTATGGATTCACTAAAACTAATGGGAAAGTAGCACGACGACACTATGCTGAGCTGTTCTCGCAGCGACGGCAGACACACCACAGCGCAGTAGTTAGTCTGAGGCTTATTCGCCGTTGTGAAGGTATTTTTGCAGAAACAACAATGACTGAGCTAACCGAATAAATCATAATTACATTAGTACTCTGTAACTAGCCATCTTCGACCGTGGGTCCCTTTACCAAAATACTACCTGAACAGCCTCTGAAAATTTTTCTGGTTCACCCTTTCATACATACTTATGGATTTTGGGATAGCCTCGTGATCTGGTAGATCTCATGATAAAGAGTAACCCGGAATGATGAGATGAAAATAAAATTTTGTTGATGACCAAATGTAGTGTATTCAGATTCATAAAAGAGTGAACAATGTTACTCATACGACAAAATTATGTACCCCTACGCAGACAACCAATTGCTTTATAAATATTTGAAAATGCAACCAGCAATATTGGGAACATAATTCACAGCAACGTGTTTCGGAGAAGCAGCTCCCATCATTTGGCTGTCTTGTTGTTGTTGCTGTTGTGGTCTTCAGTCCTGAGACCGGTTTGATGCAGCTCTCCACGCTACTCTATCCTGTGCAAGCTTCTTCATCTCCCAGTACCTACTGCAGCCTACATCCCCCTGGATCTGCTTAGTGTATACATCTCTTGGTCTCCCTCTACGATTTTTACCCTCCACGCTGCCCTCCAGTACTAAATTGGTGATCCCTTGATGCCTCAGAATATGTCCTACCAACCGATCCCTTCTTTTGGTCACGTTGTGCCATAAACTCCTCTTCTACCCAATTCTATTCAATGCCTCCTCATTAGTTATGTGATCTACCCATCTAATCTTCAGCATTCTTCTGTAGCACCGCATTTGGAAAGCTTCTGTTCTCTTCTTGTCCAAACTATTTATCGTCCATGTTTCATACAAATACTTTCAGAAACGACTTCCTAACATTTAAATCTATACTCGATGTTAACAAATTTCTCTTCTTCAGAAACGCTTTCCTTGCCATTGCCAGTCTACATTTTATATCCTCTCTACTTCGACCATCATCAGTTATTTTGCTCCCAAATAGCAAAATTCATTTACTACTTTAAGTGTCTCATTTCCTAATCTAATTCCTTCAGCATCACCCGACTTAATTCGACTACATTCCATTATCCTTGTTTTGCTTTTGTTGATGTTCATCTTATACCCTCCTTTCAAGACACTGTCCATTCCGTTCAACTGCTCTTCCTAGTCCTTTGCTGTCTCTGACAGAATTAACATGTCATCGGCGAACCTCAATGTTTTTATTTCTTCTCCATGGATTTTAATTCCTACTTCTAACTTTTCTTTTGTTTACCTTACTGCTTGCTCAATATACAGATTGAATAACATCGGGGAGAGGCTACAACCCTGTCTCACTCCCTTCCCAACCACTTCTTCCCTTTCATGTCCCTCGACTCTTATAACTGCCATCTGGTTTCCGTACAAATTGTAAATAGTCTTTCGCTCCGTGTATTTTACCCCTGCCACCTTCAGAATTTGAAAGAAAGTATTCCAGTCAACATTGTCAAAAGCTTTCTCTGAGTCTACAAATGCTAGAAACGTAGGTTTGCCTTTCCTTAATCTTTCTTCTAAGATAAGTCGTAGGGTCAGTATTGCCTCACGTGTTCCAATATTTCTACAGAATCCAAACTGCTCTTCCCCGAGGTCGGCTTCTACCAGTTTTTCCATTCTTCTGTAAGAATTCGCGTTAGTAGTTTGCAGCTGTGACTTATTAAACTGATAGTTCGGTAATTTTCACATCTGTCAACACCTGCTTTCTTTGGGATTGGAATTATTATATTCTTCTTGAAGTCTGACGGTATTTCGCCGGTCTCATACATCTTGCTCACCAGATGGTAGAGTTTTGTCAGGAGTGGCTCTCCCAAGGCTGTCATTAGTTCTAATGGAATATTTTCTACTCCCGGGGCATTGTTTCGACTCACGTCTTTGAGTGCTCTGTCAAACTCTTCACGCAGTATCGTATCTCCCATTTCATCTTCATTTACATCCTCTTCCATTTCTATAACATTCTCCTCAAGAATCGCCCTTGTATAGACCCTCTATATACTCCTTCCACCTTTCTGCTTTCCCTTCTTCGCTTAGATGTGGGTTTCCATCTGAGCCCTTGATATTCATGCAAGTGGTTATTTTTTCTCCAAAGGCCTCTCTAATTTTATCTGTAGGCAGTATCTAGACTATCCCTCGTGAGATAAGCCTCTACATCATTACATTTGTCCTCTAGCCATCCCTGCTTAGGCATTTTGCACTTCCTGTCGATTTCAATTTTGAGACGTTTGTATTCCTTTTTGCCTGCTTCACTTACTGCATTTTTATATTTTCTTCTTTCATCAATGAAATTCAGTATCTCTTCTGTTACTCAAGGATTTCTACTAGCCCTCGTGTTTTTACCTACTTGATCCTCTGCTGCCTTCACTATTTCATTCCTCAAAGCTACCCATTCTTCTTCTATTGTATTTCTTTACCCCATTGCTGTCAATTATTGTCTTATGCTCTCCCTGAAACTCTGTCTTCGTGAATCGTATAGATAATGCACCTCAAAGGCACACCCGGTTAAAATATAGAAAATTATTCGGATACGAAGCCCTCATATTACTTTAAAAATGGTAGTACCAGATTCCCTAATCCGTTTATCCGCATTTCCGCACATTCTCTAAGGCGCTGCTTCCGAATGGCAGTTAGCATCGGTCACATTAGCTGCCTCTCAGTGCTCCAGTAATTCGTAAACATATGTACGGCTCTGACTGACTGCAGTGAGCCACCGGCCGTTCCCAAACACTCCAAAGATGTTACGAAGGGCATAAAGAGGAACCAGTTTCTGACGTAGATTTCTTTTGAAATGCATTTTATGAAGGGTTAACTTAGACTGCCAGATGATTGGAGCTCGACTCCTCAAACACGATGCTGTGGATTATGTTCTTACTATTACTGGTTGTCTCATGAAATATTATAACGGTTACCTTAGCCGCTACCTCTGTTCCTTAAACGCACGATATTGGAGAGCAATCATTTTCCGAATATATCTTTTCCATATCTTGAAGCGTTCACGGAGGAACAAAACTGCGATTGAAATGTGTCTCACCTCATATGATCGATGGTAAAACATTTTTCAGTTTCATTTAAGGGGGGTAGGACGTGAAACGGCCTGACTTGGAGCAGGAGAGGCACCACAGGACATTTTAATTTACGCTGTCTATACTTTTACAAATAAATTAATAAAACTTTGTTAGCGTGACCAGGAAGGATTCAGGATTCGCACTCATAGCAGAGGAAGTTCAAAAACATAACAAAACAATTTTTTTTACATGTGAAATTTCATCATTTTTTCATTTGGTATTGGCTGCATTTGTTGCTATAGGTACACTTTTCTTCATAAGTAAGAGAGATTCTTCGATGAATTTTGCACAGCACACAAACCATACTTACAGGTGTATGAAACTCTAGAATTTCCCAAATATGTTAAAAACTGTGGTAAAAATTGAGATAATTAACTATAAAATTCGAGTTTTCTCTAAACACGAAGTTTAAAACGTAACAGCCCATTCATTTTTCCATAGATTAAATAAATTCTAGAGTTTCGTACACCTGTAAGTATGGTTTGTAAGCTGTGCAAAATTCATCGAAGAATCTGTCTTACTTATGAAGAAAAGTGTACCTATAGCAACAAATGCAGCCAACAGTAAGTGAAAAAAATCATGATATTTGACATTTAAAAAATATTATTTTTTCATGTTTTTGAACTTCCACGGCTATGAGTGTGAATCCTGAATCCTTTCTGGTCATGCTGACAAAGTTTTATGAATTTATTTGTAAAAGTATAGACAGTGCAAATTAGAATGTCCTGTGGTGCCTCTCCTTCTCGAAGTCGGCCCGTTTGACGTCCTACCCCATTAAAGAGATACGTATACGTCCACTGAGAAACGCATAGGGAAGGCTACAATAGCCAACTCTTAATTCCAGTTGTGAGAGAAGTTTCTGCACAAGACACAGAGAACGCAGCCCTTAAGCAAAAGGGATAAAAAATAATGGAAGGGACGAGTAGGAGGAGACAAAACGAAGAGGGGGGAAAGAACAGGTGGGACGGAAGGAGTCGCAAAAGATACTTCCTGGATTTAAAGAGTTGTATAGATGACGCATATTTACAGGAAAACACCGGGCCCATTAGTTCTAGTGACTGGCGTGATTTGGGCGGGCGTTCCTGATTGCTGTTATCGACCCGATCGTTATGCAGTGACGGAGGCGGCTATCGCATCGCGGAAGGCCGCTCACCCAAATGAGCCGAGATGGGCTGCGTCCGAGCGGGCGTGCTCCCATGTCCCGGCCGGCCAGGGGAGGGGCGCATCGGCGCCAGATATCTGCGCAGATATACGGCCGGCGCGCCGCGTTAGTGCGTGTGAGTGGTCGCAGGGTCAGAGGCGGCGGGTCGCGGCCAGGGGTCGCCGCCCGAGCCCCGGCCTGGCCCGGCGCGGACACTGTGCGCCGAGGCGTCTTGTCATCGGGCGCGCCCGCTACTCCACGCGGTCCAGCAGCCTTCCTTGATTTCTAATGCCTCTACGAGGACGCAGAGTGACCGAAAGAACGTTAGTATTTAAACGTCCGTCGGCAACTGGAACATTACTGAGCATTACGTAACAATACTTTTCATGTCATACGGGGTCAGTCAAATGAAGACCTTATATATTTTTTTAAAAATATTATTTATTGTGCAGAAGTAGTGAAAAGCTGTATCACTTTACACCATAATCTCCTCCACGATCATTACAACTCCTCCAGCGCTTACAAAGTGCATAAATGTATTTAGAAAAAAATTCTTTTGGCAGTCTGTGCAACCACTCATGCACCGCGTGGCGTCCCTCTTCATCAGAACGGAACTTCTTTCCTCCCATTGCGTCTTTGAGTGGTCCAAATACACTCCTGGAAATTGAAATAAGAACACCGTGAATTCATTGTCCCAGGAAGGGGAAACTTTATTGACACATTCCTGGGGTCAGATACATCACATGATCACACTGACAGAACCACAGGCACATAGACACAGGCAACAGAGCATGCACAATGTCGGCACTAGTACAGTGTATATCCACCTTTCGCAGCAATACAGGCTGCTATTCTCCCATGGAGACGATCGTACAGATGCTGGATGTAGTCCTGTGGAACGGCTTGCCATGCCATTTCCACCTGGCGCCTCAGATGGACCAGCGTTCGTGCTGGACGTGCAGACCGCGTGAGACGACGCTTCATCCAGTCCCAAACATGCTCAATGGGGGACAGATCCGGAGATCTTGCTGGCTAGGGTAGTTGACTTACACCTTCTAGAGCACTTTGGGTGGCACGGGATACATGCGGACGTGCATTGTCCTGTTGGAACAGCAAGTTCCCTTGCCGGTCTAGGAATGGTAGAACGATGGGTTCGATGACGGTTTGGATGTACCGTGCACTATTCAGTGTCCCCTCGACGATCACCAGTGGTGTACGGCCAGTGTAGGAGATCGCTCCCCACACCATGATGCCGGGTGTTGGCCCTGTGTGCCTCGGTCGTATGCAGTCCTGATTGTGGCGCTCACCTGCACGGCGCCAAACACGCACACGACCATCATTGGCACCAAGGCAGAAGCGACTCTCATCGCTGAAGACGACACGTCTCCATTCGTCCCTCCATTCACGCCTGTCGCGACACCACTGGAGGCGGGCTGCACGATGTTGGGGCGTGAGCGGAAGACGGCCTAACGGTGTGCGGGACCGTAGCCCAGCTTCATCGAGACGGTTGCGAATGGTCCTCGCCGATACCCCAGGAGCAACAGTGTCCCTAATTTGCTGGGAAGTGGCGGTGCGGTCCCCTACGGCACTGCGTAGGATCCTACGGTCTTGGCGTGCATCCGTGCGTCGCTGCGGTCCGGTCCCAGGTCGACGGGCACGTGCACCTTCCGCCGACCACTGGCGACAACATCGATGTACTGTGGAGACCTCACGCCCCACGTGTTGAGCAATTCGGCGGTACGTCCACCCGGCCTCCCGCATGCCCACTTTACGCCCTCGCTCAAAGTCCGTCAACTGCACATACGGTTCACATCCACGCTGTCGCGGCATGCTACCAGTGTTAAAGACTGCGATGGAGCTCCGTATGCCACGGCAAACTGGCTGACACTGACGGCGGCGGTGCACAAATGCTGCGCAGCTAGCGCCATTCGACGGCCAACACCGCGGTTCCTGGTGTGTCCGCTGTGCCGTGCGTGTGATCATTGCTTGTACAGCGCTCTCGCAGTGTCCGGAGCAAGTATGGTGGGTCTGACACACCGGTGTCAATGTGTTCTTTTTTCCATTTCCAGGAGTGTATATGGAAATCACTTGGGGCAAGATCTGGTGAGCGGGGTGGATGAGGAAGACACTCAAAATGGAAGTGAACCCAAGCTTCGTCCCCAGTAACCAGTGGTCAAAAAATGGTTCAAATGGCTCTGAGCACTATGCTACTTAACATCTGAGGTCGTCAGTCCCCTAGAAACTAAGGACATCACACACAGCCATGCCCGAGGCAGGATTCGATCCTGCGACCGTAGCGGTCGCGCGGTTCCAGACTGAAGCGCCTAGAACCGCTCGGACACACCGGCTGGCAACCAGTGGTCCCTCATGGCATGTAATGCTCCAAAATGACGCCTTTTTCGTCCCAGAAGAGAGTCAGCATGACCTTCCCTGCTGATAGTTCTGTTCGAAACTTCTTTGGTTTTGGTGATGAGGAATGGCGCCATTCCTTGCTCGCTCTCTTCGTTTCCGGTTGGTGGAACTGAACCCAGGTTTCGTCACCAGTAACGATTCTTGCGAGGAAGCCATCACCTTCTCGTTCAAAGCGCCGAAGAAGTTCTTCACAAGCATCAACACGTCGTTCTCTCATTTCAGGAGTCAGCTGCCGTGGCACCCATTTTGCAGACACTTTGTGAAACTGGAGCACATCATGCACAATGTGGTGTGCTGACCCATGACTAATCTGTAAACATGCTACAATGTCACTCAGTGTCACTCGGCGGTTTTCCCTCACTGTGGCTTCAACTGCTGTAATGTTCTGTGGAGTCACAACTCGTTGTGCCTGACCTGGACGAGGAGCATCTTCCACTGCAGTCAAACCATTTTGGAACTTCCTACTCCATATGTAGACTTGCTGCTGTGACAAACATGCATCACTCTACCGAACCTTCATTCGTCGATGAATTTTAGTAGGTTTCACACCTTCATTACGCAAAAACCGAATAACAGAACGCTATTCTTCCCTGGTGCAAGTCGCAAGTGGGGCGGCCACCTTTATACTGATACTGCAACGGTATGTGTGCGTCTGCACTATGCTGCCACTTGCAGGCCATTCTGCACGCTGTTTGTAGCATGCTTACCAACTTACAGGATAACAGCGCGAAATTTCGATTTTTTATTACAAATTTAAAGTTTTCATTTGACTCACCCTCGTATTTAACGAAAAATGTGCAGCTACATTGACGGGAATGGTGTTACAATATGAAGTTTCAGTCAGATATTCATTTAAATGTGAGGAGATGTTCACTGCACGAAAGGTATAAAATCAAGGCCAGCCACATCGTGCCAATCTGCTCGCGAGCACGACGTGCGGGCTACGTGCGGGCAGAGGATCGTCCCGTCTCGGCTTTGGTCAACAGTTCCCGAGAGTGCTCGGGAAGTGAGGCATTTCATTTAGCACAGCGGTGCTACATTTTTCGACGGCATTACCTTCTCTAGTCCGGCAGAATCGTGGCGTCAGAGCTGTCTGCCCTCCGCTACTTTTTAATGGTATGAAATAAATTCGCAGGTCAATCTTTAGGAGAAAAAGGAGTAGTCTACCGATTTATTATCGCAAATCTATAAGTATGAATCTGAGTGACAGAAGAGAAGGCTAATAATTCTCAATATCTTTTCTGCAATATGCAGTCACGTAATCAACAGGTACCGCAAATTGCTATGAAACGATGTTACAACACAATGCAAGAAAAATTTAAAGACATAATTGACGATGAAGGAACAAAAGATTAAAACGATCAGCAGACGGATTCGTTCTTCTTTACATTGAGAAGCAGTTTGTGCTAAATTAGCAAGCATGGAGCACCTGATGAAACGTGTTACGAATAGTATTGGGTATCTATAAATTATCCTTACATCTTAAGACTTTAATACCTTAAAGTTATACTAGATATTAAGAAATGGCTTTCAACATAAAGTTCTTTTTCTTCATTCAACCACAGGAAAGTGTGCACCTTCAGTGGCTCAGTGAATGTCTAGTCGGAAATCCATTTCTCTCCAAGCACGAATCTCTCCAAGGTGATATGTTCAAATGAATTGCAAAAGCATGCCTTCACGTCCTATAGGTGACTAACCTTGGCTCGGTACACCAGACCCTTTACAAAACCCTCACCAAAAACACTTGACTTTGCGACTACCTCTTTGAATTTCATATGTAACATGAGCACGCTGTCAACCCTATATAGAAACGTTACGACGGTTCACTTTGCCAGTTACATGAAACGTTTCATCGGAAAAACAATTTTTTTCCCAAAAAGTCATTATTTACGTCAATTTTGCCTAGGACCCTGCAAACTCTGCGCTGAGGTTAATGCCTGAAGCAGCTGCACGTTGTACGGATACAGCCGTAATCTCTATAGCAAGACATTGTGCTCTGTTAATGGTCTAATTTACAAATCTCTGGCCTCATACGCAACGATTTTATTGGACTCCTTGCAAATGTCTGCCGTCCTTGTCCACGCTGGCGTCTGAAACAGATGGAAGATCCGCCCTTTGCATGGGGAACGCTACCTGTTGCCATGAATGACATATGCCAAGCCCGACTAGTTGATCAGACTGGTGGTTTTCTTCCACTGTTGTCTTCGAAAGATTCGTTGCACTCGGATCTGGACGTGATCCTTATGACCCAAGCCAGTCATTGTACTTTGTGCTGCGTGACATGGAGGAAAAAAAAACCTTTATAAGTTACGTTGAAAACTATTTGTTAATATCTAGTGTAGTCTTAAATTTATTAAAACCTAAAGCTATACAGATAATTTATGGACACCAGGACATTTTATGGAGTCGCACGAATTATATGAGGGTCAATTGCAACAGTTTTCAATGGAACTTAGCGAAGAGTATGGGGACGTTATATATTACAGCAGAGTATCGTGGTAAGTCAGGGTCATGCCTGGAGCGATTTTCAATTTCAAACCGGCTATTGCCGAATTTATGAAGGAAGGAGGAGATCAGGAACGAAAATTAAAACATCCGGAAGCGAAAGCAGAGATCACGTTTTAAATGGACTTTCTTACACACTGTCCACAATAAGATATTGCCTAGTGGGAAACAACCTATTTCTGATTTGATGGGGACGTATGTAAAGAACAAAATGTGTTGTGGAAGGGACAGGGTTTTACAAGAAACACCGTCCATTTCTGTAAACTCACTAGCGTTACAAAAGAAGCCAAGTTTGAAGAATTCACTGTAGCTTTCAAAAATGTTCAAATGTGTGTGAAATCTTATGGGACTTAACTGCTAAGGTCATCAGTCCCTAAGCTTACACACTACTTAACCTAAATTATCCTAAGGACAAACACACACACCCATGCCCGAGGGAGGACTCGAACGCCGGGAGCAGCCGAACAGTCCATGACTGAAGCGCCCCAGACCGCTCGGCTAACCCCGCAAGGTGGTAGCCTTAAATACAAGATTACAGGGATAGTTTTGTAAAGTTGTTGAGGGCACTGCAAGTCTTACATATGTTATCGAACTGAGACCATTTGGCGTTTCAGTTGAAAGTGCCCCTGTGCATCTGCAGACTGAACTAATGATCTGCAGTGTAATTCGCGTTTAAAAGACAAATTCTTGTACGGTAAAACTGTCGAGAAGGCCTACCTTGTTTTCCTCAGGAAGATTTTGCACGTCTCCACAATGGGGGTTATAAAAAAAAAGTTATTTCGATCAACATATGTGCGTGAAAGTTTTTTATCGATTATGAAATTAACAAGAGACGATTACGTGGTAACCTGAGTGCGAAAACCTGTGAAATATTCTGTGCCTGCCAGTATGACGACAGTTTTACCAAATAAATTTTTTTTTATAAATATGAAATCTAGTAATAGTTAGCCCGTCTTCGTTGCCGTTTCAATGCGGGGCTTTCAATGTTCCCTCTCTTTCCCCCTCACCCTCCCCTTATGTTCAAGTAGAGTGGCGTGGTGGTGGGGGAAGTGTGCAGCTAGGCGACAGAACTATGGCACACGAGCAAGAGCTCTGCTCGCTACTCAATTCTTGGCGGTCCCTGTATTATATAATTAAATATATATTCCATTCAGAAGTAAGGTGCGACCCCTAGGACAGGAATACACTATTGTATTTGTTGTGGCATGGAAGCAAATAACTTCTGAATGTTCGTTTTTAGGATTTGTTGCCTTTCTTGAAACACATTCTCTATCAGTGCGTGAAGAGTGCCGACTGATGGCTGGTGTGAAAGTATAGGCTGACTTCTTCCCACTACATTCCAGATATGCTCTGTGAAAAATCAGGGGACGACATGATAGTCAATGATATGTACATTTCTCGAGGCGTTTGTAGTGTGAACTGCTTTGTGGGGTGTGACCGAACCGCTTTTGTGGAAATGGGCATGTGGGGCGGATAACGGAAAGAAATACAATCTCCCTCATCAACTTGCCGAAAATCAAAGTTCTAAACCACTCACCAGTTCCATATTAGCTCGGAACCGCCACATTCTGCTGCACGAAAACATTTACCCACACATTACAAGGCACAAACACTTCAATAGACCCTCGTAAATGTGGTTGGACTTACAAGTTTGACTAAATGTAGACCATACCAAATGTTGCACGAAAGTACTCGTATTTAATATAAATGCAGTAAGGATGTGCTATGCAGAAATCATGTACGAACTCATGTGTTTCTTAATGTTTCACAAATTCGAGTTTATTTCCTATAAGAACGTAGAAAAATCGAAATTCACAATTCACCATAAATTAATTTCAGAGCCTGACCAAATTTCTTAAGATCATGGAGATGATTGAATAAATCACGATTAATTGCGTGAGTTATGTTTAAAAAACCGTTGAAGTTCCACGGTATCACAAACTATAAATTCCACAATGGCTACACACTGAAACCTTCTAAGTGTGGCTTGTATCACACGTAATCTCAAAAATAACAAATCCATCAGATGTGGAAAATTTTCTATGTCCGAAAGGAGGAACTCTGAACAATTCACACGCGCAAACTAGCGGCTATTGCACATCTCATCAGAAAAAACTTTCTCGAAAACCAGACTGAGGCCTGACCGTCACCAAAGGTGTCCGAACATGGACTCCCCACCAAAATGCCGCTGTTCACCAGGAAACCTCGGTCAAGCATGACTGCTGTCAGTTAAACAACTGAATATGAATATTGCTTAAATTCTTAATTTTAACCATTTATACACATTTGATACATCAAATCACACTGAAATTTTCTGGAAATATTATGCTGTTATCAGTTTTCTTTTATCAGCCATAGTTTATTTCTAAATTTTTGTAGTTTCTATGGTTTTCCTCTGTTTTCGGATTTATGAGTGTAAATATTAACAAACAATTTAAAGTATACATTAAATAATTTCCTATACATCTAAAGTCCGGGCGGGGACTACTCAGGAGGACGTCGTTATCAGGAGAGAGAAAACTGGCGTTCTACGGATAGGAGCGTGGAATGTCAGATCCCTAAATCAGGCAGGTAGGTTAGAAAATTTAAAAAGGGAAATCGATAAGTTAAAGTTGGATATAGTGGGAATTAGTGAAGTGCGGTGGCAGGAGGAACAAGACTTTTGGTCAGGTGAATACAGGGTTATAAATACAAAATCAAGTAGGGTTAATGCAGAAGTAGGTTTAATAATGAATAAAACAATAGGAATGCGGGTCAGCTACTACAAACAGCATTGTTGTGGCCAACATAGACACGAAGCCCACGCCTACGACAGTTGTAAAAGTCTATATGCCAACTAGCTCTGCAGATGACGAAGAAATTGAAGAAATGTATGATGAGATAAAACAAATTATTCAGATGGTGAAGGGAGACGAAAATTTAATAGTTATGCGTGACTGGAATTCGGTAGTAGGAAAAGGGAGAGAAGGCAACATAGTAGGTGAATATGGATTGGGGGTAAGAAATGAACTAGGAAGCCGCCTGGTGGAATTTTGCACAGAGAATAACATAATCATAGCTAACACTTGGTTCAAGACTCATAAAAGAAGGTTGTATACATGGAAGAATGCCGGAGATACTAAAAGCTATCAGTTAGATTATATAATGGTAAGACAGAGATTTAGGAACCAGGTTTTAAATTGTAAGACATTTCCAGGGGCAGATGTGGACTCTGACCACAATCTATTGGTTATGAACTGTAGATTAAACCTGAAGAAACTGCAAAAACGTGGGAATTTAAGGAGATGGGACCTGGATAAACTGAAAGAACCAGAGGTTGTACAGAGTTTCAGGGAGAGCATAAGGGAACAATTGACAGCAATGGGGGAAAGAAATACAGTAGAAAAAGAATGGGTAGCTTTGAGGGGGGAAGTAGTGAAGGCAGCAGAGGATCAAGTAGGTAAAAAGACGAGGGCTAGTAGAAATCCTTGGGTAACAGAAGAAATATTGAATGTAACTGATGAAAGGAGAAATTATAAAAATGCAGTAAATGAAGCTGGCAAAAAGGAATACAAACGTCTCAAAAATGAGATCAACAGGAAGTGCAAAATGACTAAGCAGCGATGGCTAGAGGACAAATGTAAGGATGTAGAGGCTTATCTCACTAGAGGTAAGATAGATACTGCCTACAGGAAAATTATAGAGACCTTTGGAGAAAAGAGAACGACTTGCATGAATATCAGGAGCTCAGATGGACACCCAGTTCTAAGCAAAGAAGGGAAAGCTGAAAGGTGGAAGGACTATATAGAGGGTCTATACAAGGGCGATGTACTTGAGGATAATATTATGGAAATGGAAGAGGATGTAAATGAAGATGAAATGGGAGATATGATACTGTGTGAAGAGTTTGACAGAGCACTGAAAGACCTGAGTCTAAACAAGGCCCCGAGAGTAGACAACATTCCATTATAACTACTGACAGCCTTGGGAGAGCCAGTCCTGACAAAACTCTACCATCTGGTGAGCACGATGTATGAGACAGGCGAAATACCCTCAGACTTCAAGAAGAATATAATAATTACAATCCCAAAGGAAGCAGGTGTTGACAGATGTGAAAATTAGCGAACTATGTTTAATAAGTCACGGCTGCAAAATACTAACGCGAATTCTTTACAGACGAATGGAAAAACTGGTAGAAGCCGACCTTGGGGAAGATCAGTTTGGATTTCGTAGAAATATGGGAACATGTGAGGCAATACTGACCCTACGACTTATTTTAGAAGCTAGATTAAGAAAAGGCAAACCTACGTTTCTAGCATTTATAGACTTAGAGAAAGCTTTTGACAATGTTGACTGGAATACTCTCTTTTAAATTCTGAAGGTGGCAGGAGTAAAATACAGGGAGCGAAAGACTATTTACAATTTGTACAGAAACCAGATGGCAGTTATAAGAGTCGAGGGACATGAAAGGGAAGCAGTGGTTGGGAAGGGAGTGAGACAGGGTTGTAGGCTCTCCCCGATGTTATTCAATCTGTATATTGATCAAGCAGTAAAGGAAACAAAAGAAAAATTCGGACGAGGTATTAAAATCCATGGAGAAGAAATAAAAACTATAAGGTTCGCCGATGACATTGTAATTCTGTCAGAGACAGCAAAGGACTTGGAAGAGCAGTTGAATGGAATGGACAGTGTCTTAAAAGGAGGATATAAGATGAACGTGAACAAAAGTAAAATGAGGATAATGGAATGTTGTCGAATTAAGTCGGGTGATGGAGAGGGAATTAGATTAGGAAATGAGACACTTAAAGTGGTAAAGAACTCTTGCTATCTGGGGAGCAAAATAACTGATGATGGTCGAAGTAGAGAGGATATAAAATGTAGTTTGGCAATGACAAGGAAAGCGTTTCTGAAGAAGAGAAATTTGTTAACATCGTGTATAGATTTAAGTGTCAGGAAGTTGTTTCGGAAAGTATTTGTATGGAGTGTAGCCATGTATGGAAGTGAGACATGGACGATAAATAGTTTGGACAAGAAGAGAATCGAAGCTTTTGAAATGTGATGCTACAGAAGAATGCTGAAGATTAGATGGGTATATCACATAACTAATAAGGAGGTACTGAATAGGATTGGGGATAAGAGGAGTTTGTGGCACAACTTGACTAGAGGACGGGTTCGGTTGGTAGGAAATGTTCTGAGGCATCAAGGGATCACAGATTTAGTATTAGAGGGCAGTGTGGAGGGTAAAAATCGTAGAGGGAGACCAAGAGATGAATACACTAAGCAGATTCAGAAGGATGTAGGCTGCAGTACGTACTGGGAGATGAAGAAGCTTGCACAGGATAGAGTAGCGTGGACAGCTGCATCGAACCAGTCTCAGGACTGAAGACCACAACAACAACAACATCTAAAGTTTACGCTACTTTTAATGTTCCTCTATTTATTTAGTAACTAATGCTGTTTTTAATTGCGCGAAATCCACTTCTCAGCCTCTTGTTTAAATACGTGAATAATTTCGGTAAATCTACTAACACAGTCAGATACAGCTTTACCGAGGTGTATCCATTGACACATCGTTTGTTGCAGTCGTATAATGCATTCTCGAAATATTCACTTTTACAGTTCAGGAATTATTTATAGCGTAGAACCTACAATAACCTATATACTAATGCGGATATCGAAGGCATGTTTTCACACGAGTTATCGTCCATCTTTTTCGTTTCAAATAAGGCTCTACATCGACACATATGGTTATATATTTATTAATTTTCGGGTAAGCTTTAATTTTCCAATGGACGCCCAAAGCGGCCATGAGAAACGATGAGCTATTATTCTGTCCAACGTGCGGGTTTTCCCGGTCATAGAGTCACCTTAGCGGTCGGTGGAAGTCCAGAGACAGCCCCGTCTGTGGAGCACAGTGTGAAACTGGCCCTCCACGTCCTCCTGTCAAGCTGATTTCAGCTTTCAACACAAATATTACCCGATCTCAGCCGCCACCTGTGCGTCCGCCGTTTTGTGTTTGTGACTAGTACAGAGGTCTTCGATTATCTTTCTGCAGTAAGTCGCATTTGGTATGCTATTCAAGAAAAGTATCAAAACAGGTTTACCATTTTTCCTACATACTGACGAGCATTCAGGTTCCCTCCAGCAACCAGCCAATGAGACCTGTTGTCGTATCCAGTGGCTCCCCACACCACAATTCCTGGAGTTGGGAAGTCGCTCATATCTATTATCGCTGCTTCTTGTGCTATTTTACACTGTTCTCTTCCTGCACGTTTATGTCGATATGACCATCACAGACAGAAGTGAGACTAATCGCAAGAACATAAAGTCCCAGTTTCTGTTTCCTGTGGCAAGGTGTCAGTGGTAAAGCGACGGGTAGCATCTACAGATATCAACTCAGTAATGTGTTCTCTGCGGCTCATGGAAAGAGTCCGCCTATAAAATCTGTGCAGATTTGAGCTGTCGTCATCCATCTAATCGTCAGAGATAATCTCTGGTGTAATTCTTCAGGAAGTACCGGTGCCGTTCCCCTACGCCACACTCCTGCCCTGAGTCCATGTCCCCACCATCCGTCCCGCAGTGACTGAGCTACAGATAACTGACTGTGTGGCCTGCCGTTGTGAGGCTCCCATTACGCTTTTGACACTGATTCAATCTTTCTCCAAGTCTGAAAGATATACGCATGCACGTGCACATCTCCCTGACATCAGACGCACACAACAGTGATCATGTACTCACGCCATTGTCAATCTGTGTGAATAGGTGTTTTTTTCTTCGGAAAATATTAAAAATAACAACTGATATGGATGAAATTTTAATCAACACATCCCCAGACATGGAAATACTAGAGAATGTGTTTGGTTATAGTGTAAAACTTACCATTTCAGGCTTTTGATACGTAATTTAACAAATATTTTTCTTCGGTGTATGCATGAAGCATCAAGTGGACGGTCGCCACTTCTGTCCTGAACGTCTGCGATAAACTGCTGCTAACATCGCTTACCACTTTTTATGTCATCCGGCATTTTAAGCTTCCCTTCTCCTCTGTTTCTCTGCCCTGTAAGCTTTTCATCGTTGATCCTTAGTTGCAGACGATTTCTTTACACTGTATGCTCCCATCATAATGTTTTTTCAGTCATCATTTCAACTAGTTTTTTTTCCTCCATACTCAACTGTACTTTTTCTCAACGACCATGTTTAACACGTGTTTTAAGTACTTTTTTCTTTATTTTTAATGTACATTATTCGGTGCTGTAAACTGCTTCACTCAATACAAAACAGTTGAAGAATCTGTTCCATAGTACAATCGCAATTCATTTTCCTACTATTTTCGAAAACACTGTAGGGCAACCTGGCCTAAAATGAAGTACTAGGATAAAATGACACACCACTTGTTTCTCGAATACCATGATACTCAGCTTTAAATCTAGTGTAGTGCGCAATTCATAAGTTGATAGTAGTGGTACTGAGTTAATGGCGTGCGCCTCTTGTGTTTATTTTCCGCGCAAGAGCTCAAAGTCGTAATTAACAGGTGCTGATCTAGTATTGGTAAGTCACATAATGCTCTAAACACGTGCTTTATTATATTGTCATCAAAAATGTAAGTTAAAGCCGTGGAACCATATTCTTTTCTTTGTTTGTTGACTACAAAGTTTTGTTGATAGACATAAGCTGATCATGCGTCTGTTGTTCCGAGTACAAAATGTCTGTCCAGGGTAAAATGATACACCCGTTACTTGGGTATAATGAAACAGTGGGTCATTTTATCCATATATAGTGTGCCATTTTACCCTGGCAAATAAATCGTATATTTTGAACGTTTATTGTTGTGTTTACGTATTAACATTAATTATAATACTAAAAACAACAAAACAGTGTTAATAAGATAATGAAATTATACATCGTAAATGTTTTATATGCAGAAATATTTGTAGGCTTAGGCTATAACTGCTGGCTGATAGTAATTGATGCAATATAATAATATCAATTGCCTAACTTTAAGTATGCTGCCTATGTAGGATCATAAAACAATGCATGCGTAATACCGAGCTTCTTTTCAGCACAAATGGTTGGGACCTATAAGAGAGAGACAGATCGTCAGTCGTGGAGCGAAGACTCAATGAAAAAAGCTATTCAAGCTATGGAAAGAAAAGATATGGGATGGCCAAAAGCTTCAGAGACATTTGGTGATCCAAATGCTACGTTACGTCGAAGAGTTATGGGAAAAACAAAAGTATCACTGGAGCAGACAAAGGCTTGGGACGATTCATCCCTACATTTTCTAAGAGACCTGAAACATTGCTGGCCGATCACATAAAAGATTTAGAATACCTATATATGACGGTAGTATCTGTTCCCGAAAGAACAGTTATCGCGGATGACCATGCAGCTTTGCTAGAAATGAAATGATAATCAAATGGACACCCTAGCTGCAAACAGGCGTTGATGTACAACCTGAATGTTTGGTCTTACATGTAACGATATACGAAAATAAGGTTTTCAGTTAGCAGAGCAAAATAGTATACCTCACAGATTCAGCAAATAAGATGAAATGGCAGGCTGGGATTGGCTTAGGGGATTTCGAAAGAGAAATCCAGAGATTTCTCTCAGAAAACCAGAGCCCACTTCAGCAGCTACAGCCCATTCTTTTAACAAACCTGAAACAGAAAAGTTTTTTAACATTCTTGAACAAACATTACAGAAAAATAATATTGAGTCCGCTAGAGTATGGAATGTTGACGAATCAGCACTTTTAACAGTGCAGAAACCTCAAAAAGTGCAACTGGTAAAAAACAAGTTGGGACAATCACCAGTGCAGAGAGAGGACAGCATGTTACTGTTGTATGCTGCATGATTTCATCAGGAAACTTCATCCCACCAACTCTACTTTTTCGAAGGAAAAGATTGAAGCACGAGCTTTTAGATGGCTCACCTACAGGATCACTAGGGCTGCCTAGTGAGTCTGGCTGGATGACGGGAGATTCATTTCTCACTTGGCTTAAACATTTTCAAAAGTATGCAAATGAAAGCAAAGATAACAAGGTTTTATTACTATCAGATGGACATAGTACGCATAAAGGCTTAGAAAACGGCATAATTATGATTTCTTTTCCTCCTCATTGCACACACAAGCTGCAACCTCTAGACGTATGTTTCTATGGTCCCCTGAAGACTTACTATGATCAGTCCGCCACAATGTGGTTAAAAAATGATCCTGGAAGAGTCATAACTCAATTTCAGGTAGCTGAAATATTTTGTGAGGCATATGCTACTATTAGTAATGCCTTAAGTGGTTTCAGGAAAACCGGGGTTTGTTCGTTCAACCCACAAATAGTCCCGGAGCACGAATTTTGGCCTTCTTTAATAACAAACATTGATGAAGAGCGCGAAGAGACTGGCAATGGAGAAGTTATAGTGGAGAATATAGTTGAGCCTATAACACTCCCCGTCTGCTAACTACTGTACCATAACCTCAATGCCAGAAGCAGGTTGTAACATAAAACAATTTTGTAAAAGTAACTATGGCACAAAGCAACAGAGCAGTGTTACCCTCTGAGAGGAATTTTGTTAAGTTGACCGTATTGTTCCTAATGGAAGTGGCTTATCGGAAATGAAAGTCAGAATTACGTTAATATTGGAATAGTGACAAACAAAATTTTGCCTAGTTATACTGTTTATAGAATAAGGGAAACGGTCGCCAGCCTAATTAGGCAAGAGAAAGATTAACATTCTCGTTTATGAAAGTAGGTATAAGTAACTATAATGGACAACACGACAGACACAACCTAGACCAAGCCACACTCGAGTGCAATGAACTCTGACACACATATGTTTTAAGATTGAAGCTAACAGTTAGAGCAGTAGGAACTATTTTCAAAATGATAACAGATACAGAAAAACACTATCACTTTCAGGGTTTACACAAAATGAGTGGTCTTTATACTGTTAATATGCACACAAGAGAGACAAACACTTGGCATACATGAGAATGTAAAGTTTCACAACTGCAGCTTTCTCACTTTTACTACAACGAAACACAATGTTGACAAAGTTGCAAGAAACTGACTCACCTTTTAGAATTTACCACCGACAACAACGTGATCATTTACTTTATAAGACTCAGCCTAAAGTTTGAAGTTAGTAACAGCATTTTAAATAGCAGTTTCAATAGAAAGATTATTATTGGACAAATAACATTTGCTTTAACTCATTCTGTTACCACTTTAGCTTTAAGTATCTTTTTAATAAGTTCAAGAGGCATTATTTAACAAAGCTCTAGGCTTCAACGTACTTTCAGTAAGGACACTCGGTAATCACTTTTCTTCAAACGGAGAGGACCCTGAGAGGTGTTATGATGAGGAGTAAAATCAAGGTATTAGGTAAATAAATTCCGATATGAATTACCTTATATTTCAGCACATTAACAAATCCATTAGGCTGATCCTTCACTGTACATCAATATAGTATTACGTTACAGTGATTGCGCAATGTGGTGGCAACTGCATGTTGGTAGGTGGAATTGCAGGTAGAATTGCCGGACTTTATCGTATCTTCATGGCGATGATCCATACAAATTCCAGAATAGTTCCAGCTATTTATCCACCCATCCGAGGCTTTAGAAAGAAGCAGGAAAAGCCTCTCTCTGAATCTGCACGATATGCACCTTTACAGTGACAGTGCACAGACTCGTAGCTCCTTTCCGACTGGTGGCTCGTCTCCGACTGACTATCAGTTCCACCTTTTCCACCTATGCCAACCACAATTTGCGCACTCTGCACATTTCCGTTCCCGAGGGGAACCACTACACCTTTTACATACAGAATAACTAAGAGCCCTAAGTGAGGATCAGCAATTTACATAACAGCAAACAAATACATTAAATAGAACAGAACATTTTCACATATTAACACTTCAACAAAAAATTATTCACACAAAATTACAATTACCTACAATAAGTTCTGTTCCCTCCAAATGGGACAAAGAATATAAATTGCAGATACACTACTTTGCATAGAATCAAATCACGACATCAAAGGTTTGACAAAGAAAAGAATACACAATTTTATGTTATCGATTTAAACACATTTACAGAAGATCAACAATGTGACCTTAAATAAAGCAAAAGGAAAATAAATTCATACAGCATTAAGAGCTGTGGTGTTACAAGCCAACACATTCAGAAGAACAACGTATCCAGAATGACTCGACTTCAAAAGAAGACGTTACACTTCCATACGGTTCTAATGAAAATAGCAATAATAGTCCAGGTACCCCTCTACCAGTTCTAAGGGAAACATACTGTTCCTAGACCCAACATGTCCGAGTTTCACCACAGGATATATTACCAGTCCCATCAGCTTCTGGATCTTATGTTCGAAGCAAAAGAAAACGGGATGGTTCCCAAATTTTAACCAGTAATCCATATCTGTTAAATTTACAAGCAAAGGTTGCGGGAAAGCGAGAATTAGAAGAGAGAAAAGCGGGAAGAAATGCAAAAAGACAGCTGACATTCAGGGATGAAAGTGAAGACGAAGCAGATATTTTGGGTGGAGATACTGACGAGGACGATGCTCCTTGTATTTACTGCAATGACCTCTTTAGTCGTTCTAAGCCTAGGGGGACTTTGCTGCGGTGTGTAAAATATGCCTTGTGGGCAAATGCTGAATGTGCAGGTCTTCCTAGGACAGCTAAGAGATTTGTATGTGACATATGCAAAGACTGAATACTTTATAACATGATATTTTTACTAGGGTAAAAAGACCCACACGTGTTTCATTTTACCCCCAGTAACTAGGGTAAAATGAAACACTGAAGTAATTTAGCAATGCTAAATTTCTGCAAAATATATTTTCTTTTTTAAAATATCTTGTGTACTAACACATGTGTTTGTTATCTTCGTATCTGCAATTCTGTACAAACAAATATAAATAAATATCTAGTATAGTGTCAGTTTGCTTAGGGTGTGTTATTTTAGGCGAGGTTCCCCTATCCATGAAAAAACCTGTCTCATATTCACACAGCTTTCATTTTAACCAAATTTCCAAGTATTTAAAAGACTGCATGTGTTACAAGGTCTTTCCTTGCAATGAAATTTGAAAGGAAACGTAATGTTAGCCGATTATATTCACTTTTATATTTGTTATTCCATACCCTTATGCCAATTTTACCGACCCCTTAATCATTAAGTCACAGTTGTGATTGTGCTAACTTTGTATGATAAGTTGCTATTTGATTGTCTTTGTCCTCTCTCTTCCTACCGTTATGCCTCTTGCTTTCTCAATACTTTATCTGTTAATTTTTCAGCAAAGATATTGAAAAGTTTTCATGACAAGCAGCACCCTTGTCTAACGTCACTTTCAGTACTTGTCTTATCTGTTTCATCGCCAATTCTTACTACTAACTAAACTCCGTCGGAACAGACCTTGGAAGGCCCAACGGTGCCGCCCGATCACCTTGTTCTTGTCAGCCGACTGCAGACTCTGGACGCGGATATAGAGGGGTACGTGGACAACACAGCGCTCGCCAGAACGTTATCAGCTTTTGTGACCAGGGCCGCTACTACTCGATCGAGTAGCTCCTTATTTGGCCCTCACAAGGGCTGGGTGCACACCGCCTGGTAGACCCGGATGTAACTCTTACTACTACAGTTTCTTTATCAGTTTTCTGTTGTACTAAGCTACACCACCTTTTTGTAAGATCTCAGGTAAACTCTACGTAACGCGTTTTTGTCGATCGTCAAATCAGATATATGTTCCTAGTTAACTTCTAGCATTCATCGCTCTGTTGTCCTCAAAAATCCAATTGAAACTACTGTTCCTTACTCTTCCCTGGATCCAAATGGATCTTCCCCAAGTTTTCCTAAATTTTCCTTTCAAATGATTTAAGTAAAACTCTATATACGCCCTTGGTAAGGTGCCGAAGAAACACTTATGCTTTAATCTTTTCATTCTTAAGCTATGTGTTTTTAAGTAAATGAACAAGAAGGGTTGTAACTAGACACTGAAACCAAATGTCGTCTTCACATTGTAACCTCCTCCTTCCTAATCGGCCTATTGGACTGCGATACAACTGACCTTGATCAAATATACCTAATGAAATTTTACAGTGAGTATGGCCATCGTTACAGAAGGAGAATAACACCGATTAGTCGAGGAAAGTGTACTACAGACCCTTCTGAAGGAAGAATCTATTCTAAACTTAAGCTAAACACTGGAGACGATTTTGAAATGAGTGGAATATAGCGTAATCGCTCACGAACCGCACATGATGGAAAAGGGTACCACATAATATTTACTACAAAATTTACTTATCATACAAATAAAACACTGATTTTCTAAAATGGGCATAATTAAATGTCGCAAGCCCCCTAGGGCAATGAACCTCCAGAATCTTCAGAAAGGTAATGGCAAAGAAATTTAAGCAACTAATTGGAGGCATGGCAACAAAAGGCTGTCACGCTTTTGCACAGCACAATAGTTCACGAGAAAATATATAAATCAGAAACGACTGAGTTTACAATTACTTACTCTGAAATACTAAATTTTGAAAGTAAAACTAAATGAAGTTACTAGCTAAGTAAATGAATTGCTTAATTTAAACTTTTTTAAATAAAAAAAATTACTTCCAGTAACCTCTGTATAACGTAATGCAAAATTTAGAAAAAGGCAGGCAATACACTTTTGATTATTGAAAGACTGAAGTGAATATACTTTAACCAAGTAAGCAACTGATTTTACTTTTAAAATGACAACAATAAGATACATACAAAGCCAGAAGAAGTCAAACCCTAAGCTAAATATAGAATAAATGAAATTGCGCACTCTTAATTTGTGCTGTATCTTTAGTTATAAGTTTTTCTAATTAAATTTTACGTTACTTTAAGTGAATGGAGTTAGTATGCAAATTGCAAATAATTGCAATACAATAATGAACATTTACTGAGGGAGAAAATTTAGACTGAAACTGGTCATTAGCAAACAAAAAACTCTGAAAGTCAATAGTCAATCAATTTTTATATGTTTACGACACCCGGTGATAGCATGGAAAGGAAAGGGACTCTGCCTGGCAATAATGCCTGTGCACAATGACAACACAGGTGCTCTACAAGTTTTAACTATTACAAGTTATTATTCAAGTTAGTCATAATTCGTGAAAGAAATTCAACAAGGTAATGCCTTACTTAGTATTCAGCCAGTTACTTAGTATTCAGCCAAAAAAATTGAAGCCTTCTGTTTGCATTATTGATCATCTGTGATCAAATGGTTCAAATAGCTCTTAGGACTATGGGACCTAACATCTGTAGTCATCAGTCCCCTAGAACTTAGAACTACTTAAACCTAACTAACCTAAGGACATCACACACATCCATGCCCGAGGCAGAATTCAAACCTGCGATCATAGCGGTCACGCGGTTCCAGATTGAAGTGCCTAGAACTGCACGGCCACACCGACCGGCCATCTGTGATCAAATCACTACATATTTTTACTTTAAGGTATTTGTGAGATACGTAGGATTGCAATTGTGAATTAATTGTATGTGCAAAGGGTTGTATCAAGTACCTCCAGGATTTCAGAAGACGACTGTGTGGAAACTATATGACATACAAAAAAAGTGACACTTGTCGGTCGACAGAGCAGCTCTCGAAGCTTCGAATCCTAATACTCGCCGTCTTGTAGCTACACTACGGGACAGGTATGTCAGAACATGTAGAATAGGGCCAGCCATGGCGTGCAAAAATTCATGTGGTCCAGTTAGGCACGACACGTGCAGGCCAAGGCTCGTCCTGTGTCGACTTTGCTCGTTACTTCTCAGAAGTACTCGCTACAGTGCGTCTTTTCATTTAGGACTGAAGTGCGGCACTTTTCGGTATATTGATAATTTTTACTTATGGACCGTCTGACAGCAACTGAATAAAACACAATTTTAGTGCCATACGCGTTTCGCCTTTATTTTCTGCAAGGCATCAGCAGTGGCCTGGAATATGTACATATGTTTGCCATTTAATTTACGTTTTTGTCACTGTAGCTATAGGTTATAAACAGTTCTGATGGTTGGTATTTCCTATTAAGTAGCAACGTTTTGAACTTTACTTACAGGTTGCGTGGACAATTTCTTACATATTACGCTCCTGTTGCATTTTTCGTGTTGTTCTTCTTCTTACGAATACCAATTTGCGGTTTTCTCCCACATTCCACAGCACTATGAACTGAAACCTTGTTTCAACGTAATGTTTTGGTTTCTGTTGGCGTCTTTCAAATGTTTTTGCCAAAGATCGAATGTTATTGCCAAACTTTCGTGTGTAATTATTGAAGTATCTGTGATCTGTTCGTGTATGCATTTGTGTGTGTGTGTGTGTGTGTGTGTGTGTGTGTGTGTGTGTGTGTGTGCGTGTGTGTGTGTTTAAGTGTGATATAATGTGAGAACCAACTTCTTTCTGATTTGATGGGTATGCATTTAAGAAGAAAATTGCGTTATAGATGGAACACATCCTGACAAACATAGTCCAGTTCCCTAAACTCAATGCCGTTAAAGGAAGCACCATGTCTGAAGCATTTATTGAGGCCTTGAAAGAATTGTAA
Source organism: Schistocerca cancellata (assembly GCF_023864275.1). Taxonomy (NCBI): domain Eukaryota; kingdom Metazoa; phylum Arthropoda; class Insecta; order Orthoptera; family Acrididae; genus Schistocerca; species Schistocerca cancellata. The sequence continues at coordinate 488,686,313 of NC_064628.1, forward strand.
AGATTGTTTCCTAAAGGTTTTGGGGACACAGCAAATTTTACATCCGTTTTCGAGCTTTTCACGAGACCATTTGTCGTTTCAGCTGAAAGTGCACCTGTTCATGTGCAGATGTAACTGATAGAACTGTAAGGTAATCCTGTTTTAACGACAGATTCTTTTAGGTTAAAACTGTTCAGGACGTCTACATTGATTTCCTCAGATAGAGCTTCCACGTCTCTATTTTGAGGTTGCAAAAGTGCTACAATACTTCGATCGACTGTTTTGTGTGAGAGACCTTTTTCCGATTAAGAAACTGAACAAGACACAGTTACATGGCAACCTGAAGGAAACTGTCTGCGTCTGTCTTTATACCGAGACTCCGTACGAGACAAAAATTGTGTTTTCAGCGTGCCAAAAATAAATAATACTGAAAATTTACTTTTTTGTGTTCTCTATTGTTGACAGGTATTAAATACATAACGAGTCATATGCAACAGGACTGCACTGCCTTTTAATGTGGTGTGTTCGCAGTTTCCCCTCTTCTCAGACCTCGCGCCCAGACAGCAGGGCGTGGTACGGGAGAGTGCGCAGTGAGACTGAGTGCTACGACATTCGTGCCAGAGTACGGCCCGCGAGCTAAATGATTGGCCACCCTTGATGTAGACAAACCCTCCATTACATAACGTTGCTTTAATTGGTTCATGCCTGCACATAGGCAATACAACCAAGAGATTTTCAAACTGTGCTGCAGTTGTGCCTTCCCAGGCAGTTTGTGCCAGAGGCCTCAATAACTTAGCATGACTTGATGGTTACCATGTCGTAAACGATACCAATACTGAGCATGTGCTTTTGCAGTTAGAAATTGGAGAGATAATTCCACTAAATCCACTGATATGTGCGGTTTTCCTGTATATCTTGTACCATTTGTTGTGTATAACCTTACATTTCAATACCTTATGATGTGGCTGCCTATCTTTACACCAGCTCTGCGTTCTTCCCATATCGAAACAGATGTTCTCATACTATTTTATTGGATAATAGCTTTTCCTGAATAAGCGCATCATCTGCATAATTCTTAGCGCTGCAGCTAATAAACTTTGGTCACTTGAAGCAAATTAAAATTGTTTTCTGAATTTGACCTGCAGTGCGGACCCCTGCTTATTACGGGCATTATGCTGCGAAATTAGTGTGTGAACTAACTTCAGTGAGAAAATTAAAACCTTAGCTTGCATACCTGTTTGAAAAAATGCATCCAAGCATTTGCGTGCTGTGATTCACGAAAATGACGAGATTTCTAAATTAGACTGACATGACTCAAATTTAAAGTGTTCCTCCAAATGCGGGACCAGTCTTCTAGCCACTGCACACCCTCTCTCGATGGATAGTCCACTTAATCACTGTGTCACAGATGTTATTGGGGTGTTGCTTGTCTACTGTTTGGCACAGTACTCTATCCCTTATACAAGGAGATATTATGCAACAGTTTTCTATTTAGAATTCTCATTTGACTTCAACAGTGGCAGTATCATAGTGTATCAGACTGCAGTTTATCATTCGACGATATTGCTGCTCGCGTTGCTAGGGATCCAACGTCTGTCGATTGAATATCGAATCAGTGGGTTCGAGAGGGCCGTACTAAACACCATGTGAGATATTACGACTCCAGACGGCTAGCACCAATGAGACAGATGTGTTGTTCGCCTGGCTGCTCAGGGTCGTTCAGCCACACCAAGTACAGTGAGTAGGGAAATAGGCTTGTTTGCAGAAAGCTGAGTATGTACACAGACAGTGTGGCTACGTCTACACCACCACTGCTGGCCAGCACGGTGACCATTGAGCTCTGTGCACCACAGGTAGAGGGTCTTCAAGTTTACTTGGAATCAGGGTGTGATTATTTCTAATAAAATATTTTTTTAATTATTATTATCACGTGCGTTTGATCATTTGACTTCTACAGAGAGGATCAGTGCGTGATTATTTGTTAACAACAAATTAAATTTGATAATATTACAACCATGACAATTTAATTATTTGAGCTGTCAGTAGAAACCACTCTTAGGCAAATACGTAGGTAGTCTCACTTTCCATATTTCTCAACGTTTTCCTATTTTTTCTTGTTTCCCCATAATTTTCAAAATTTTATATTTTTTTTCACATTTTTTACTGTAATTCTTTTCTTAGTGATCAACTGCAGAGCTCATAGCGCCCCTTAAATGCACATGCACAGGCAACCTTTCCCCTTTCACACCACAGGGAGACACCAAAGCTGCAATTGCCACAGTGGCGCCACCGCGAGAAACGGAGGGCGACTGCTTCACACTACGTGCTGCGGAGCGCTCTTCAAAACAGCAAATTTTTATCACGGCCCAAGGAACAATGCAGTTCTACCACAAAGAGCCACCGACGCCAAGGAGGTTAAAGGACCTTGCCAGCAGCAAGAAAAGCCATCCTCGGATGTTTTCAGGGTGTGGTCTATTAGGAATTCACGCTTGAAGGCACCACCACAACATCTGCAAGGTAGTGCGAGACTCTAATATACTGATAGCACGCCTTTGAAGAGTTCGTCCACACATGGAGCAACCACTCCTTTCGCATGACACTCCCTGACCACACAGGAGCTCTGCGACATCTTCAACAATCCGACGTATTGAGTTCACTGTCATCGGCCATACATCCTGCATGTAGTCCCGACTTCACCCTCTCAGATCTGTTTCAAAAACTTAAAAAAACACCTTCGAGGACTCCACTTTTATAGTGATGAATCGCTGTACGTAGAAGTGAGATTCTACAGTGACGGTATCAACCAACTGGTCTCTTGTTGGGAGGAGTACATTCGTTGCCAGGGTGACTATGTTAAGAAATAAATACGTATACACGAAGAATAAAGATGTAGAATCTTGTTAAAATTTGTTTTATGTAAAAAAATTAAGAGTTTTCATATATAAAGCTCAGAGGCATTACTTTTCAGCACGCTCTCACGTTTGCATTACATATTTTAACAGAAATGATAAAAATATATTCGTAATCTGTGATAACGGTGCAGACTTAGTGAGCAAATGACATTTTTAATCGTTCAGTCTCGCATTTGTTCGGACACACGCAAACATAAGTCATTGTCTAGGTACCCATGTGTTTAGTAGGAAAGTCTAAATCCAGTTTTAGCGAGAAACACAGGACGCCCTCCATCAGTAAGCGTACGATGGTTTGCGGATTACGAGAGTTCTTAAAATTTTGGGAGATATTTTATGATCAAGTGACCAACTTGTAAGTATACAGCGCCGTAGATTTCTGACATGGATTTAAGAAATACGAAAAAATCTGCTACATATGCGTAGAATTAGTGAGCGTTTCAGTCTGATACTTGTTTGGACAAGCACTTATGTAAACCCTGGACTGGCTTCCCATCCACCAGTAAAATAGGAAGGAGCCAGAATGTAATTCATGCGACATTCTGCTGGATAATTTTTTAGGGAACATACATTTAGGGTAGCTTATATGATGATTATATTAGGTGTGCATGAGTTCGTAGCGTTTTCCGTAAGTTTTATCAAACACAACAGATACCCATGACAGAGACGTCAGTCATTAGTAATATATTCTCCTTCACTATATACAACAGTCTACCAACGGTGGGGTAATTTTTCAATTCGTGACTATGGAGATCACGTGGTTTTCAGACGAAGAACGCTTCGAGCCTCGTTCGGAGCGGTATTTCACCGTAAAGGAAGTTCCTTGAAGATAGTTCGATAGAGAGCGGAAAAGGTGAAAATCTGATGCGCAAGATCAGGTGAATAAGGAGGGCGCTGTCGACACAGTGTACTGAATGAAAGAGAAACAGTAAGGTGCAGCATTTCTTTTTAAAAGAATACTGACACCAAAAGGTTAGAAATGATGTGCTCATGATGAAGCTGTATTTGTGTGATGGAAGATGTTAATATTATGCTATACTTGGTACTTATGCTGAGCAGTAATGAGGAATAATATGTGTTGAATTATGATGTGTATCTACGTGAAGAGATATTTTTTTAAGAATAAGTATTTCAGGAAGCAAATGATTAGTAGAAGATGATCATTAGTGATGATCATTAGTGATGGTGTATGTGGATCTTTTCTTCGATTACTATATGAGGTAGCCAATGAGGGGTAAAGGAAGATTTTTGTCTTAGTAATGATGTTGTATGTGGTTTAATATAAACTTTACAGCTACACTGTGTAGCAGTGAAAACGAGAGCCAAAATACATTTAACATGAATATCTTCTTCCAGAACTGTGCTCTGTGTGTATGTCTTTATGAGGAATTCACTCAACATGATAACACAGCTACTTTATGGTTGACACATTATCTTTGAATTTTCAGGAACTCGCAGCTTCTAAATGTAAATAGAATTAACGTGTTACTCTTCTCTCACCAGGAATACGATGGTTTTGTAGTCATAATGATACCAATGATTTTAACGTATACTGAGGTAATGTTACACCCAAGATTTTTTTTCTCCATTAGTATAAGATGTTGAGTGATGCAGGACTGACATCAATAAGGTTTTCTACTCTAACAGTGTGTATCCAATAATTAGCTGTCCTCGTTGTCACCAGGCTTATTCCTGATGTTATTGTAGATGAGATATGCAGTAGTTACCATTCTGGCCAGGTAGATAGATGTAAATAAATTAAGAAACTGGATGCAAGTCTTTACGTTTATGTCATTTACTTTAAGGATAAATATGAATACTTAACATTATTATTGAGTCCAAAATGGTGATCAACTATATATTTGTTTAAGCAATGTGGTTAAAAGTAATTTTTAATATTGACAATTGATACCAAAATGGCGATCAGGTTTGTTTAAACAGTGTGGTTAAAATGATATCAGAATATATACAGCCTTTTGTATTATTCACATTACACCCGGGTTACAAGATAATCGTTTCTACTGTATATATTAGATAAGGATTTTGAATAAGGTCGTTGTTAAATCGTTTAGTTCCTCATTTTCCAGTATTTGTCATGAATGTGTTTGTATACCCGCACTGCACATCAGGAATTGTACACTGCAGAAGCATTTTTTTGAAAAGTGATAGTATACCATCTTGCACTGCATATCGCAAGTAAGATAAATGTGTTTGGTTTTAGACACTCAGTTCAGTATTCCTAATAGTAACAGGTTGCAGGGTAGATGGGCTGTTATGAGCACAGATAGGCCAACAAATTTAATTATCATTAAAATTCATTTTCACGGTAAAGTACAATGATTGTCGGAATGTATTTATGCAAATACCATATCAACAAAAGACTTCAGAAAAGTGCTACTTTATAAGACTGCAAGCAGTATATCATAAAGTGATATGCGTTACATTTTATGTTCATTTGCTATGTAATTAAAATAACAGTTCTGGTACAGTGATTGTTTGTGAGGCTAAAGATGAGGATTAGCGAGATGCAGGGCCAACATTTTTTATGTGAATAATCTGTTTTTTAAAGAGATAGTACATGTAAATTTCATTGAAAACGGATTTCTCTCTCGCAGGCGAATTATTTGATGTACTGGCTGGCCTGGATTTCGCATCGTGTAGCATGTGCTTCTCATACTTCAGTTCAAAATTTAATTTTAACAGTGCTGTTGCCATGCATTGAGATTTACGTATTTAAATGCCGACATAAGTTTATACATACTTATCAGATACCAACCAGACAGTTACGAACACAGTTTAGAAGTTTGAACATTATACTTTTGCATGCTATATACATCCATTTTTATGATACGTAGAAATACAGTCATCTAGTGTATATGCAGGAAATTTAGACTACTCCCTCTGTATAAATGACAAACCCCATATACTTTTTCAGCTTTTCTGTGTACCCTGTCAATCTTTAATGTAGATCTCTCAGCCAATTTGACAGCAGATGGGGCTGTGATTCTAATAGTTTTCATACAGACTTGCTGCTTTTGGGGAAGGTAATAGTGTTTATGCTACAAATTTCAACTACTTCCTTTGTGTAAATACAGGTATCCTGTATGACCATTAATATGCAGATTTTGACGTACTTTTCACATGTTCCGTTTTTAACCTTTTTTTCATATTTTTCCGCATTTTTATCATTTATCGTTGTTTCCGTGTACTTCCATGTTTCTCCGAATTTTCAACATTTTGTCCATTTCTTCTTGTTTTTCCATATTAAATATGTAATTGTACAAGTATATGTTTACTCATGTTGCTTACATTACCCAATCTGAGTTTTTATTTTTACGATCCCACGAGTGATACAGAGTCCCAAGCCAGCCAGGTTATGTACAAAATGTACTTCTTCCAAATGTCAGCCGACATAACACTAACTGCCAAAGTCAAATGCTGGAACAAACGCATATGCATAAAGGATAGCTGTGAAGGTAGAAGGTTGACTTTCTTCCATTATAAACACACACACACACACACACACACACACATACTAATACACATACCTAACCCAGATACGCTATTTTGTGTGTGAGTTTCCCTGGGGCTCTACTGCAACTGAATACTTTTAGAGATGCTGAAGGGGGATAGAGATATCCTACTAGAGACAGGGTCCCAGCGGGATGGAAGCAATCTGTCATCAGTCCAATGGCATGCACAGGGTCGCCGATTTATAAAAGATATTTGGGGTTGGGGGCATTCTGGGGGACTTGCCCCAGGAAATTTTCTAAATTTTAGATGAAAATAGTGAGTTTTAAAGTATTTTGACCATTTTAGAATCATATGATCAAAATTAGAACCCCGCAAACTGAACTCTTAATACCTCGACACTATGGAAAATTCGACAAGCCAGACACAATTTTTGGCTTTGATAAAAGAAACAAAACATAATGATGCACAGTATTTTCGTAAAAAGCTAATTTAATTTACAGTATAAATCATGCTTATAGGCTGTTAAAGAGCAGTGAATATATAGCTCTGAAAAGACTGAAATTATATTTAAATAAATTCTAAACAATCATCAAAAGAATAAAACATAAAATTTTGCTGTCACACAGTAATAGCAGTTTGATATAGCTAATTTAAGCTTAGTTTGAATAAGGATCAGGGTTCATTAAATAAAAACAATATCTCGAAGTTAATGCTTTAACAGAGTCAATAAAGTTAATACAGTATGCCTAATACTTTCAGTTAAAAACTGAACGGGTTTTAATTGGGTCTTACACCCTAAAAGTATTCAGATATTTGAAACTAACTAAACAGTACTATAGTAATATAGTACTACACTAGTACTAATATTTCAAAACTGAAAATTTATCATTATGTATGTATATAATTCTCTATTTTATAAAGATTTTTAATATTGTTCTAAATGCCATTATTAGGGCTACAGTGTCTTTAGAAAGGTGCAAATGTCGACCGTCTGACTGGATTACTGAATATATTGTCGTTGACGACTCGTCAGATATCCAATTCGTCCAAAACATCTCGGTGGGCGTGAAGAACAGCTTCTGTCCCATTGTTGATCAGAGATATGACTTCAGACGTCTAAGGGCGTTAAATGACCGTTCTGCTGTTGCTGTCGTGATTGGAACTACTTGGAGAAGCTTAATGTACTTCACTAATTCACATAACATTTCTTCAACTGCAGGCTCTTGTGTAATGTACTTTCTTACATCACGCATAATTTTGAAGAGCAGTTGTTTTTTATTAGAGATACCTGCTAACATATTCAAGTGTAAGCGCAGTTTCTCAATGTCTAGATCATTTCTAAAAAACTCAGTTGATTTTTCCAAATTTGTTTAACCTCTGTCTACTAAAAGCAAGCACTCGTGTTCAACTGCAATAACTTGTGTGAGTCCAGTTGAAGCAAACCGCTCTGTAATGCAAGATTGCACCGTTTCACAAACTTCAATGTAAATAGCTTTGTAGTATTCCTTTGGGGTTTTGAAAGTGTGTGGTGAGCTGGCTTCGTTATTTTCGTACTTCTTTGGTATACTTCGATTCCGAGGAAGCGAAGCATCATCAACTTGTGAAGGTTTTCTTTTGGACACAATTCCCAAAAGTGTTCAAACTATCACGCCTTCCATTCAATATACAAATCAAGCCCTCATATATTTTTTCCAGATCAGCAACAGTTATATGAGGGCACAGAATTTTTTCATTGACATCCTCTACTGGGTTCATTGCATGGCAATAAAGACGAAAAAGGAAATGTCTTGAATTGTAACACTGGCTCAAGGTAGCCTGCACATTTGTAACCTGCCTCTGTTTTGTCCTCTGCATAAAATGTTTCAAAAAACTCTAGAATTTCTTCAAAGTTTTTCAGTATTCTCAAGATACAAGAAGCTCACATAATCCATCGAGTCGGGGAAAGGGGACGTAGACCCGCTTGGATGTTGGCACTCTCACAGCGTTATGCTTTTGAAAAGTCCCATCCTTTTGTTGGATTCCATGATGGTGTTTATTAAGTCCTTGGCTAAAGCCATAATATCTCTCATAGACGTAAGATGGCGGTGACTGTCTACTACTGCCAAGTCTAAGCTGTGAGCAGTGCAGTGCACATAAAGTGGGTTTGGTTGTATGTCCAAAACTAACTTTTTCAGTCCTTTGAACTTACCTCTCATACTCGAGGCACCATCATAGCACTGTCCTCATTAAGTTATCCATTGACAAATGAAGACGAGCAAAATCGTCTTTTAAAATACTACACAGAGTTCGTGATTCGGTGTTGGGGGTCTCTTATAATCCAATAAAGTCTTTGTTGATGATTAAGGAATCATCGACAGTAATAGTTCGTGAATCGAAGAATCACAAGTTTCGTCAACCATAATAGAAAAATGTTCAGTCTTCTTGATTGAAGCCAATATCTTTCTCAACACAGACTTTCCTAGTAAATGAATGATCTCGTTTTGAATACCGTGGGACGTCCATCCACTTATACCCCGAACGCCCTAGCCAATCTCTAAACTCAGGTATGTCATTCTTGCAGAGTTCCAACAATTGAAAAAAATTGAGTTTACATCTTTGTGCACTCTAATTGCTAATCTTTGTCGGCATAGAAATTGCTCAGTAGTAAAAATTGTCTCAAGAGCTACACGGTCTTTCTTCATATCACTATCTAACTGTTCATTCCATTGGGAGGCCATACTTCGGTTAGTGACAGAATTTAGTTTCAGAACACCTTCTTTATGTGTAAACTATTTTTATGAAGACGGAATTTTTCCAAAGCCTTTTTCCAGTTAGAAAACCCTACGGCAGTAAATGCATCTTCTTTTTTTGGAGAAAATTGTAATAGATTTTTGGCATCTGCCTGTTTAGTGCTTTTGCAAAAAACTTTTTCGGTAGATGCTTCGTGTTCTAGCCATGTATATTTGATCAACCGGGGCTTCTGAAATGATCTTCCCTTTTCGGATTGTCCGGGTTTCAGCTGTGAACGTTTCTCGCCTGAAGACGATGAAGCAATTGATGACACAATAATTGTTGGAGGTTGACTTGCAGTATCATCAACTACCAAGAGCGTCTTCTTGGTAAAAAAATTATTCATTGCAAACTTAATTCACAATGCACTATGAGACTAAAGTAAATGAATGAAATATAGTCCTATAAAATACTCCATTAGACACTAAAATCGGAACACTGAACACATCTGCAGCATGCACTGAAGAAAACTATCCACACTGAATGACTGCGACAGCAGGGTGGGCTTTATATAGCCGCTTCAGCTCCAGTCCTTTTGATGTCGCCACGGCCGCAGCGCTGGCCCACCAGCACCACACTTTACCCGAAAGTTCGCGCACCGGGACAAATTCTAAGTGTACCCGTAGCACCATAACACTATCAAGATTCACACCACTCGTTTTCAGTTAACCTGCTTACTACCATAATTATTATTTGTTTTAACTCATTACTGAACGCATTTTAAAAGGTAACTATCGTCAAACAAGCATAATAAAAAATTCCAACATAATTTTGTGATTTTACTAAGCATAATAGAACTAATAATTATCTTAAATTATTGGGGGACTCCGCCCACCCAAACGGATTTTTGAGTGGGCTCGGGCCCCCTCAGGCCCCAAGGAGTCGTCGCCTGTGGACATGCAGCAACTACCTTACTATGAAACTTCCTGGCAGATAAAAACTGTGTGCCGGACCGAGACTCGAACTCGGGACCTTTGCCTTTCGCGGGCAAGTGCTCTAGCAACTGAGCTACCCAAGCACGACTCACGCCCCGTCCTCACAGCTTTACTTCCGCCAGTAGCTCAGTTGGTAGAGCACTTGCCCGCGAAAGGCAAAGGTCGCGAGTTCGAGTCTCGGTCCGGCACAGGAAGTTTTAATCTGCCAGGAAGTTTCATATCAGCGCACACTCCGCTGCAGAGTGAAAATCTCTTTCTGGCTGTCTTACTGTGTTCAGCTTATAAGACACTGAGCACGCAATTGCTGAAGCGGCTAACATCATACGTCGACAAGATACTTGAAGTCCATCAAACAAGGTTCACAAAGGGGAAATTAGCTGTAGACCAGCTGTATATAATAAGCCAAGAGACGTTCTCCACAGAATCAGCGGAGAAAAAAAACAAAAGGAAAACAGGGTCGAGAATAAGGGGCACGATGACTGGCTATGTGTTATGATATAAGAGACTTGAGGGAGCTGTGGAGGGTAAAAACTGTAGAGGAGGACAGAGGTTAGAATATATTCAACAAATAATCGGGGGCTTATGGTGAAAGGGCTACTCTCAGATACAAGAGGTTGGCACCACAATATAATAATAATACTAATAATAATAAATCCGGATAAGTGTGAGTAGCACTTGCGTACTGGGGTTCTCTAAAATGTTAATTATGCATATAGGTAGTTCATCCGTTCCGTTAACTGAGAATCACGATGGTATTTTGCCTGTTACCGAAATCGATACCGGTTAGATATACGCCTTCCCGTTGGAAAAAAGTGGTTTTAACAGGGCAAACAGGAAGTGGTATAACAAATAACAAAAAAAAAATACTAATTTCGTTTGATGTCATTGCAAATAAATAATTTTTGGATTTTTTTGTTTTGCTTGTACTCTAAAATCTTCCTTCTTGTCAAATATCATGAGTCTGGGTCAACGGCAAATCACCTACAGGTTTTCATGAGTGAGTTTCCGAGTATCAAAACTTCTGACATAAATGGCCGCATCTTTTAATTGCACTGACTTAGAAGCTTCAATTTTCTTCGGCCCGCATCTCGTGGTCGTGCGGTAGCGTTCTCGCTTCCCACGCCCGGGTTCCCGGGTTCGATTCCCGGCGGGGTCAGGGATTTTCTCTGCCTCGTTATGGCTGGGTGTTGTGTGCTGTCCTTAGGTTAGTTAGGTTTAAGTAGTTCTAAGTTCTAGGGGACTGATGACCATAGATGTTAAGTCCAATAGTGCTCAGAGCCATTTGAACCATTTTTTCAATTTTCTTCACCTCCAAGGGTCCGTAGATCTTAATATGTGACGTAAATTCCAATTAGATACATTCACCCTTTCCTGAGAAAAGGGATTTTTAAAAGTCAGACAGACACACAGACAGACAACAACGTAATACTGTAAGGATTCCGTTTTAACAGACGAGTATGGCACCCTAAAACGTCAGAGCTCAGTTCGATTCGATGACAGCCCGTTTGAGGCTTTTTTACTTTCAGACTTAGCAGTTCTGCATGATGAACTTCGCACAGCGTATTCGTACACGAATTACTTGTTTATTCTTGCAACAATGTTTTATATGCAAAATACGTAAGATTTTGCTATCGGTCATCTGACTTGGTGTTGCTATTTTATTGGCCAGTGGTAGCAGCATTTAAGTCGCGGAACAGTATAGAAAAAGCACTCCGTCTTCAGGCCACGAGTGGGCTACCAGGACCATCTGACCGCCGTGTCATCCTCAGTGGAGGATGCAGATAGGAGGGGCGTGGAGTCAGCACACCGCTCTCCCGGCCGTTATGATGGTATTCTTGACCGAAGCCGCTACTATTCGGTCGAGTAGCTCCTCAATTGGCATCACGAGGCTGAGTGCACCCCGAAAAATGGCAACAGCGCATGGCGGCCTGGATGGTGACCCATCCAAGTGTCGACCACGCCCCACAGCGCCCAACAGCGCTTAACTTCGGTGATCTCACGGGAACCGGTTTATCCTCTGTGGCAAGGCCGTTGCCCGAACAGTATAGAAACAAAAATTAATACTATTTACTAAGTGATCATCATATAACATGAACAATAATACTTCTGCCTAGTCACCATCCTGTTAAACTGTTATACGCAACAACTTTCCCAAGTTCTTAATGTATCACATACCATTTACTAAGTGATCATCATATAATATGAATAATAACACTCCGGCCAAGTCACCGCCCTCTCAACTGATATCCTAAGACGATTTCTCACGTTCAACTTTCCACGAAAGTTAGCCTTCATATAACATCTGTACAGAATATGCTGGCAGGTCGTTATAACATTTGTACAGAATATGCTGTCAGGTCGTTACTGCTTGCATGAAGTGAAACTTTGAAGGTAAGCTGCATCTGATTTCGCTACGTTCAGAGTAGCCATCCGCGTCATGGAAGAGGAATGGCAGGCCTTCTAGGATAGTGCCGGTACCACACGCGCTCACGGATGTGCGTTTCGCAGGCGGCCGGTGGCGCTCTCGTGAAGCCCCTGCGCCATCCGGCTGAGCAGACACGTCAGCGGCGGCGGCGGCCCAGCCGCAACCCGCGCCCCTGCGGCTGCTGGGTGCCGGGCGCTGGTGCAGGAAGTGAAGTGACCACACCTCTCGCGGGCTGCGGGCGTTCCCACGGTGCGCGTGACCCCGCGCTGCCCGGAACGCTGGCGCATGCTCCGTGACGTCATGGCGCGCGCTAGTCTACACCGCGCGTCATCGTGCCTCCAATCCGCGCGCCGGGCGGCGGCCGCATGGCCTTGCACCTTGCTACCGACCGATTTCGGACGTCAAGGCCGAAACGATTAATATCTGCTGTTGCTTCGTACGCCGTTCTTTGCAATATAGAACGTGTCGTAATCCTTAAGATGACGACGAATTCTCGTCTTCTTGCATGTGCTTGAGTAGTAGATCGTTAATGAATGAACGACCTCACTTCATTAAAAGCTGCGTAGAACCATTGGATTTCTCGGCAGCGGAGGGCCCGTAGAGACAAAGTCAAGTAAGTATAAGGCATATCTGAAAGCTTTTATCGCAGCCCGAAAACGTTGCATTCTTTCTCAGGTCGGCTGTCTTTTCACTTCTGTCCAGCCGTTATCCTGCTTTTGCCCATCAAATGGTTCAAATGGCTCTGAGCACTATGGGACTTAACATCTGAGGTCATCAGTCCGGTAGAACTAACTAACCTAAGGACATCACACACATCCATGCCCGAGGCAGGATTCAGACCTGCGACAGTAGCGGTCGCTCGGTTCCAGACTGCGGTGCCTAGAACCGATCGGTCACAACGGCGGCTTTTGCCCATCGTGGACCCCATTAAAGTTCTTGATCGCTGACAAGTACTTCCATCGGTTACAGATATACAGTGCTGATTAACTTCAGAGCTCTTGAAGTCTTTCCTTACTTTCTTGAACCATTTATCGGAAACTTTCATTCTGTACATTAATAATCCAACAAAGCAATCCGTCTTCTGGCCTCAAGGGGCCCATCGGGACCATCCGACCGCCATGTCATCCTCAGCTGAGGATGTGGATAGGAGGGGCGTGTGGTCAGCACACTTCTCTCCCAGTCGTTATTATGGTTTTCCTTGGCCGGAGCCACTACTATTCGGTCGAGTAGCTCCTCAATTGGCGTCACGAGGCTGACTGCACCCCGAAAAATGGCAACAGCGCATGGCGCCCTGGATGGACACCCATCCAAGTGCCGGCCACACCCGACAGCGCTTATCTTCGGTGATCTCACGGGAACCGGTGTATACACTGCGGCAAGACCGTTGCCAATAATCCAACAACTGTACGTTAATAATCTGCTTCGCTTGTCTGGTTGCATTCTTCCTAAGCACATGTCCGTAGAGTTTCTGTCATCGTTTCCTTATTGGCTCGAGGTCAGTACTGCTAGGACCCATCGTTATGCGAAGGATCTTGCGCTGAAACTTGTCGGCTTCTCTCTCTCTAGCCATTACTGTCATTCTGACTCATTCAGTTGCGTAGAGATATTCGGTTTCCGTCACTGTCATATATTGCGTGAGTTTAGCTTTTCTGGAGATCGAGTTTTCATGTATAGGATATGCGTCCCACGAAAAGCACCGACCATCGTCTCTCGCCTGCCGTCGTTCGCTTCTTTTCCCTAGTTTTGATCTGCGTGTGTCACTAAAGTATCAGAAACTGTCCATTATATTTATTTTACCGTAGTTACGTGACGAGGTGCTGTTCGGAAGTTGATCATGTACATTGTTTCCTCGAAATAAATCTGGAGACCAGCTCTTTCTGACTGTTCGATCAGAATGTTATCTGTTCCACAAGGACAGGATCTCCAGGTCATCGATAAAGGTAAGGCCGATGACTAGCACCGTTCTTTGATCCTCCAGTGTAAACCTTGTTCAGTAACCCTTTCCTCGTTAATTCCTTTTCCCATTCTCGGATGACTTTCTCTAACACGCAGCTGCAAAAGACAGTGGACAGTCAACCACCTTGTCGGAGTCCAGTTTTAATTAAAAACAGTAAGGCAGATTCTCCAATGAATTTTGCTTTGGATTGTGTATGCGTTAGTTTAACATTATCCATTTCGAAGTCGAAGCAGCGGTTCTCATGTTTTTACAGTAATAATTGGTAGCATTCAACCGTTATATTTGTCCTAGACACAACTCAGCAACACGTTTCAAGAGACAATGCTCGCTTAATCGGGGTATACCACTTACCTCATGAGGTTAGAACGTAGACTGTTATTTATCGATTTAACCCCATGAGCTAAGTTTTCCAACCTGACAATAAGACCATTGTCTTTCGAAACGCTTTGTTGATTTGTGTGTAGGACAAAAATTGCCATTGAATGTTACCGATTATTACTGTATCTGAGTCAAAATTTGATTGATGATCTGTATTTAGCGTCTTCTAATGAAGAGCGTCAATTTTTGATTATCCTGGGATGTCTTCTGAAAGAGCAGGCGTAACAAAACCGCCCCCCCCCCCTACTAAACAACTTATAGTAGTCCGATTAAAATTACATAGTATTTGACAGTTCATACATTTCACTAAGCAAACGCTCCAGGATACTTCAGCACAAGATGCAATTCAGCGTCATACGTAGACTTCTTATAATCACAGAGATCGGCTTAGATCAGATACGTTTCGCACGACGTTGCGTGAAGCCGAATCTTTGAATGCTGCAGTTCATCCTTCCGACTGGGTCATCACAGTCGTAAGCCCACAAAGATAACGCTGTGTTATGGCGTAGCGCCAGAGTTAGCGTATAAACATGACCTGTAGAATGTCACAGGTTCGAATCTCGTCAATTATAGTGAATTTTTTTTATTTCTAAATGTAATCAGAAAAGTATGATTATTACTTTTGTTACGTGAATTGGTTCCAATGTATTTTTTGTTTCAAATTCCTCGCCGCGTCATTTTAATCATCGTATTAACTTTTTTATTTGCTCCTACTTTTCTTCCTATCATTCTTTTTCCGTTTGCAGTGTGTCTGTGACGCCTATAAGCGCCAACGAGGACTGCTCATCGGTTGCTAACGCGACAGCTCATATAGTAAGTGAGAGGATAGTTTCAGGTAAACAATGACTGCGAGATATTGGTTTAGCGCTGAAACTGAATTTTTTGTTTCTTGACTTTGCTCGTAGTGTTTAGCTTTAATTTCCGTGAACAAAGCCATCATAGTTTACTCTGCTGCAGATTTTTGACTGACGCTTTCTGGGATACAGTGCACATCACGAGGTTGTAGTTAGGACATGAGTTTAAATTCAGGGTTACAAAAGGCTCCGTCTGCCGCACTTCAGTCGTTGGTCACTTAACATCAGTTATCGACAGAGCTTCTTCCATTTCCGCCATATCTCGCGTTCGCCACTTCCAAGATTTCTCCACGTTACAGTTTAGCACCCGCCGTGTTTGTGTGCCCCTATAACTGAGCGGCAGCCGGCAACCGATGTGGCAACGCTGTAGCGGGAAGACAGACGTCAGATATCAAGTCATTTTAATCAGACTATCGTAATTGTTAGCACGCGTTTACAGGAGCTGAACAAAATAAAGTGAAGAAGTGGACTACTGGCCTTATCTGTACACGAATTATGGCTTTTATCCGACATGGAATGGACAAATAGAAATCATGCAGAATTGTAAAAGTGGTTCAAATGGCTCTGAGCACTATGGGACTTGACTTCTGAGATCATCACTCCCCTAGAACTTAGAACTACTTAGACCTAACTAACCTAAGGACATCACACACATTCATGCCCGAGGCAGGATTCGAACCTGCGACCCTAGCGCTCGCGCGGTTCCAGACTGTAGAGCCTAGAAACGCTCGGCCACCTCGGCCGGCCATGCAGCATTGTAAAAGGGTATCTTGTTGACATGGTACCTCTGGAAGAGGATATCGTATGAGCAACTTGTCATCGAGATAATAAGTCCCAAATGTTCAATTATATTCAGATCGCACGTCTGAGGTCCTTACATGCTGTGCAATACAACAATTTCTGACAGCTCAGTGTGAATGAGAGCATTACCGTCTTTGTAGTTCACCACGGACTCCAGTCGGTAGCAGAAAGCTAAGACAGGCGTGCAGAGTACATAATCTATTTTCTCAGCCCGCTCCTCTAAGATTACACAACAGTGCCACACTGTGTCCCACGTTTCACTGAATCTGCACAATGCTATATAGTAGAATTTTCTCCAAACGTAAACTTCTCCACTACTTGAGAATGTGAATGACTATTGTTGTTCTGTACAATCTATACGCTCGTGAAACCAGTTTCATTATTTCAAGGCCGTTCATGATGTAAGCAATGAGACTATTTACTATGCCTTCTTTTATCCATTATATTATCCCATGAATCTCTTACTCATTCTACTCATGATGTTCCGTATAGATACAGATAGGCAAAGCACTGGTTAAAAAAAAGTATGGGGATGTAGGTCAGTAGACAGACTTCGTGTCTCATACTGTATCATATTTAAGAGGGCATCCATGTATCATACAGTAAACAAGAAGGTGAGTTAAAGAGTACGAGCTTCCATTTCTATTCCCTAAATTTTTTCAGCTTTATTTACAACAAATTGTGCTTTCTCGTATATGACTCACTTTGACCCTCTTCTGAAACGTTCCACACGCTTTTGCCTTCTCTGTACAGCGTGAGACGTCTAATCGTTTCACCTGAAATGAGGTTTCACCCGTAGGGGACATTTGTAATTTGTGTTCACCTAGGTGAACAGAGACCAAGGAAACGTGGAACAAACAGCACTGCGTTCTCGCAACTTCTTTAATAACCATGATATGGGCATCAACAGTGATTATTTTTCCCATTGTTCTAATGGAAGTAAGTTATTTTTTGCTGCAAGAATAGCGTTCATCGAAGATACAAATTCAATCGTGATATATTCTTTTCGAGAAACAGGAAATCAGGTATATACCCCGTCAAAGTGGGGCATATACGAGAAAGCACAATTTGTTGTAAATAAAGTTGATAAAATTTAGGGAGCAGAAAGACAGAAGTGTAAGCTCTTATTCTGTAACTCACTTTCTTATTTATTGTAAGATACACGGATGGCTTCTCCTTATATATGATAAGAGACACGAAGTCTCTCTGCTTGCCTGCAATCCTATTCTTTTTTTTTCGACCAACGCTTTGTCTATCTGTATTTATAACGTGATTTCTTTTAAGTTCCATATAACATTGAACAGAGGGATTTTCTGCGTCGTTGTTGCTGCCGTTGGATGGTCCTCCAGTAGTAAAATGACGTAATTAAGCTAATTTGTTTGTATTTATGTCTGCAGTCCTGGTAGAAAACGAAATCCCGGCACCACATTATCGTAGCACCAAAATTCCAAAACGAAATGGAACAACTCATCGAGTAAGCGGAGTTTTGTATGTACTGTGCGACAATTCGTTCCTTCCATTAGAAGAGGAGCAAAAATTCTACAAGCAACGCTGAATTTGTGGGAGTGCACGGCAAAAGCATGGCGTCATATGACACAACAGTTAGGTGACGCAGATGCTGAGTGATGAAGAAGAAAGGGACAAGCTATTTGTTTTTCATGCAATTATAATCAATTTCAACAAACATATTCCATTTACGGCATCAAAAGCTATACTATAAAATCGAGTGAACACTATTCTTGAAGATCACCGATACATATTGTAATACTTTTCTGTGCCCTGTGGTCTGTGTAATCATGGCTTAATTTAGGTACTGTTTCACCTGTGATATCGTTACATGATAGAATAGTATTTACTAGACTCACGAGGAATGATTTTGTTTAATACACAGTGTAATTATTGTGCTGTCTAGGAAGCCTGCCCTCTCGGATCGTTACCAGTCATATTAATGAGTTTTCTTACAAAAGGAAAAGATACAGTACTTAACTTTGGAATTACGCAGATGTGTGGCAAGCAAAGGGTGACATACAAATTAATGAATCTTCTTCACTGTAGACAATTCCAAGTCTGTGCTACATGGAGAGTACAAGCGACGTGAATCGAGATGACGCATCTATACAAGTGCCTAATCTTGACGCTGCTACTGAACTGGGGCTTCACCAGTCGGTCGCCATAGGGGCCGCTGTTGTCGCATTGTCGTCCTGGAGAGGCGTCGGTCAGCGTGTGATTGGCTGACGTCTTCTCACGGCCATCTCTTCTCTTTCGTTCCCGACTGGCGTGCCGGTGCTTGACTTTACGCCGTACCAATTAAGGTTTGGCATGTATTCAGCCTCTAGAAGGAAAGTCTCAGTTGGAAAATGATTTTTATTTATTTAATTTGTGACGCGTTTCACTCTAACTGGAGAATCAGACGTTGGGTCACTCTAAGACATCTAGCAAGTGTACAGGAAGTACTACAACCACCAAACACTGCACGTAATTCATTTTTCGTGATTTCAGGGCGCTCTGTACACTTGCCAGTGGTACTAGAGTGCTTTTACTTGATGTCTGATGACTCTCTTGTGAAGGTGAAATGCGTTACAAATTAAATAATTAAAAACTATTTTGCAAACAGGATTGGCTATTCTTTCTTGAACATCTCTAGAGGTTGCTGTGCTGTGAGCCGAAAGATGGAGTAGTGTGACGTATTCAATCTTGTCTACTATATGTGGTTTTGCACTTAAGAAATCTTGCCTGAGAAAGGCACCGTTACATAATATTACTGAGGTGACGTCGTGGAGTTATTCCGGATATTTTTAACTCCACAAAGTGTTGATGCTTGTAGAGAGGGGCATACACGTTTGCACTATGAATGGTCTTAACTAAGGTGGAAATTGGTTGCCAACATTATATGACGAATTTTGATGACGACTGGATCCACAGCCTCAGAGAAATTTTTTAATGCCCTCATATTATTTTAGGCTGTTAAATGTTATTTAATGCGATTGCAATTTCGACACTTTGTGTTTGTCAAGCACTGTGGGATAATGGAGCTCATTCACAACCGTAAAATAATGACTTGTTGGAACACAGATCATAGCATTATAAAATATAATACTTAAAACAATTCTCATTTATTCATCAGTCTCTGTTACACATTTTTAATTACATGACATGTTTAGATCACTGTGGATTAGCTTCACATCTAAAACCAAGTAAACGAAGTATTTACTGCCTAATACTTTACAACAGGTAGAAAAGAATGGTACGTAATTGTAAAATTTACCTGCGTAGTAATGTCAGCAACCGGTCTTGTCTGATCAGAACCTCATAAAAGAGTAATGTGTTTTAAAACTGAGAGAGCTATATCTTTCGGTTTTATACTTTTAATGTTTCACACTTAATATTTTTAAAGCAATAAATCACTTTTAGTTACTTTATTTCCAGTTTTATAATTATCATTTCATCCCTCCCACAGATTTAGACATCGACTGGCCTACGTTTTTAGTATCGCAACGGAAATATCTTTACATAATTAATTTTTTCCAATTTTAGAGGAAGACCATCTTCCCTTAAATCCATAACACCTGGTAATGGTACTTGAATTACGTAACCATTATAGCACCTCACCTCAACCTCTCGATATCAGCAATATTCTACTGAGTTTCTGTAAAATAGTTAACATATTTCTGTGACAACATTCAGATTTGATTTCATTAATGTAGAGGTACTTCGATAAATCCATATGTATATATTGGAATGATATTATTCTTATGTGTATTCTTTCTTTTGTCACTATGATCTTTGATGTACCTGTAACTCTGATTTTTGGGGCGCGTAAGCGTTTATTAGATAATCAAGTCTTGGTCGTCATGTTGAAAAGACGCAGATTGTAGTCAGTTTATGAAATCTGAACTTTAACAGTGAGGAAGATATTTTCAAGTATGTTTTATATTGTGAAGTGATGTTGCAACAAAAGTAATAAAAAAGAAGTGTAACTTAAATTCGGAGTGCTGATTACTTTTTTACATCACCATTGTCCTAACTTGCAAAAGTTTAATATTCAAGAATGGTTTGTGAAGAGCATATATAAAACTTTTGAATAGAGCAGAATAACACCTAGGCCTTTTTGCTTCCGAGCTTGGAATCATCACTACCTAGATTTTCGACGATTGAGCCATGAGTTCACAACGAGACCAGCGTGGGAAACACGAAAAGATGAGTGCCTAGTTTATCCATTATTTCAAGAAATGACCTTATTAACTGTGCTCTAATGACACCTGCCACATAATATAACTTTGTTGTTGCCCGAAAATGCAATATTTAGCAGCGTGAGCAACACTACAATCGTAATTAATTTTTGACCTTTGTTGTGCTAGGGTTGTTAGAACCTCTACCAATATACCCCTACACCCCTTCGCCAACTCCCATCCCTGCCTTCTTTCAACGTTCTCCATCCCCTTGCTCCATTGTATAATTGTACTACGTTATTCTGTTTAAAGTTTACACAACCGTTGTTCTACACTATTAATGTTTTAGCGAGGACTGTTACGTAGTTATCCTTTTCATAATAGGGTAATTTCATATAGGTAAATTCTGTATTTATGTACAAGCCTTTTCTTCAAATTGTAAAATATTAGGTGATACATATTGGGCCTTACTTTGTTTCAGGTCTGAAGATGATCGAGAGTAAGCGAAACACATCATGTAATTAAAATATCGAAACTAAGACTGAAGAATAAATGAGAATTGTTTCAAAGATCTATGCAGTCGCTGATTCTCTCGGAACGAATATGTTGGCTATAGTAACACGAAGTACCTGTAAGCACACGTGAAAGTGATCATGAAATCAGCGCTTTCGCTTGTGCTCACGTGGTGTATAGAACAGCGGACAGATTTATACAGCCGCACGTATTTGGTTTTACACTACTGGAAAATATCTTGCACCATGTCACAACTTTATGTTGTTGACTGGGTCCCAGTATCCCACAATGCCTGACAGTGACCATGTGTCGAAACTCTAGTGGCAATAAATAACACGTAAGAGCCTAAAGGAGTATGACTTTATTCGAGTATTATATGACAACGTTTAACACACAACTATAGTTTCATACATAATCTGACTTAAGCCCAAGAACTTTAATCTCATCTTACGAGCAGTACGTTTGACAACTTGTAGCATCCAATGTATGAATAATGCTGTTATGTTGTATATGCACTGCGTAGTGTAGTTTTCAGAACATTTTTCTCTACGAACAGCACATCTGAAGATGAGACTGAGGGTCCAGATATCGATTATGCAATTAATTAATTAAACACCATCCTTGCAGTTCGCAGCTAATTTGTTTACAATTTCAGATCACTGCACGGCTATGTCGTCCCATACTATACGATGGAAATTCAAAATACATTCGTTTAGCATTTTTGCATATGTTACACGACATTTTAGCAATGAAAAAAGTCGCGGCCCGCTGGGTTCCATGACTGTTCACACCCATTCACAGAGGTCGCTGAATCGAGGCAAAAGCAGACATTTGGCTGTGGCAGACGGCACCATATGATTTCATTACTCACCTAACCACTATGGGCGCGTTCTGAGTGTATTAGCATGACCCTGTGATATAGGAGCAAACCGAACAGAGAAAAAATATGGATTTATGAATTTACCTATCGTCAGGATAGGTAACGATGAGCCTTTTGTTTTGTAAACCGATAACGTAAGAGACTTGCGTTTGGCACTGCTAAATTTATCGCGAAAATGCCTTTACATCGTGTGATTTGCTTTGTAGTAGTTGCCGCCAGGGATAACACACCACGTGCAGCAGAAGATGGTTCAAATGGCTCTGAGCACTATGGGACTTAACTTCTAAGGTCATCAGTCCCCTAGAACTTAGAACTACTTAAACCTAACTAACCTAAGGACATCACACACATCCATGCCCGAGGCAGGATTCGAACCTGCGACCGTAGCGATCACGCGGTTCCAGACTGTAGCGCCTTTAACCGCTTGGCCACACCGGCCGGCTGCAGCAGAAGAAAGGAAGAAAAGTTTTAAGAAACAAGATATCCATAGAAGCAGCAAAGAGACTTTAGAAAATCTGTAACTAAGGAAGAGGAGTGCTGATAAATGTTTATTTACAGATAAAGTTATTTCTAGTAATCCAGATAAAGCCAGCTTACACAATTCCGCAAGGGCATAATACAATGGAAATGCTCATTTGAAAAATATATGCATGAAACTGTAAGAATGTAATAAAGATCTTCGACGTCTGCACGTTGAAGAAAGTAATAAACCGTATTTTCCTCATGAAATTAATCGACCACTGAGCAAAATATTGTCACCAATCTAATCAGCTGACTGTCGTCGAAAGAGCACGTATGCCCGTAATAGCTATTACGAGCCCAGTTAAGGGCACTGCTATATTTGTAATACGAAGGTAACTGGATTGGAGCAGTTTTGGCCTGAAGATGACGTAGGGTAACGTCGAAACCGGTTGCCCAGAAATAAACACATATAACGGCGACTGATATTGTTTTTAGTGAACATTGAACAGCCGTAGTCCCATAGCCCACCAGAAGATGGAGTTACATTCATAATCTAATCTCAAGTGCTTTTTGTTTGTTTCTATTTTTTGTTTGTTTGTTCGAGTCATCAGTTTTCTGACTGGTTTGATGCGGCACATCACGAATTCTTTTCCTGTACCAACCTTTTGATCTCGGAGTGATAATTGCAACCTACGTAACCAATTATTTGCTGGTTGTATTCCAGTCTCTGTCTTCCACTACAGGTTTTGCCTTCTACACTGTAGACGGTAAAAACTGTAGAGTCTACAGCTCCCTCTAGTACCACGGAAGTTATTCTCATCTTAACAGATGTTCTATCATCCTGCTTGTTACATAGATCAAAACGAGTTCTTTGGGGCGAATAGAACATTTGCAAGTCTTTTATTTTGAGCAAATTTTTCCAGAAAAGTTACAATTTCCGCATGGTATAACTCAGATATCTTTCACCTGCAAGGTAAATCTTGGGTTCGTGGATAAACCGAAGTTTCAGCTTCCATACAGGTACTCTGAAAGATGCTATAGTGAGATTACCTGTTTTGAATGCTTTCTACAAGTAAGGCACTTGTATAATTTCTTGAGTGGATTTGTTTTAAACTAGTGACGAATACAAAATGAGCGTTATGTGGATCTAATTTAGTCGTAAAAACTTTTCTTGGAGCCATCGTACAAAATTCGATGTTTTTTTCTGCCATATACTGTGACAGAAAACTGCAAAATGAGACAATACTTTTTTTGCACGTTTCGATTCGACAGCTGCTGGATTTCTTTTAAAAAATCATCAATGTCTGCTTAAAGTCTAGGCAAGTTGTGTAGCAGTAACATTTCATGAACTGCTTAATAAAAATTTAGATGTCATTATTTCATTAGAGACAAACAGATATACATCGCGTAAGTGCATGGCCGAAGTGTTATAGCACTGTTCCCGAGGCTAAAGCTGTTCTTTAGTGACGGAAAGAGTCAGCAAATAGCGGCACAGAACGATTACTGCCCAACCTTCTGTTTCTATGTACGTTGAGGGAGACCATCGCAAAATCGTAGTACTGAAACGTCCTGATTAGGTTACGGGAAGCCGTAAAGAGGAAACATACTAGGACGCACCCCTCATACCTCCATTTCGTTGACTTTCTTTAACAAGTAAAATGCTTCCCATTTCTTAATTTTCAAGTTCAGTAGGCAGCTTTTGATCTACTGTGACGACCCACCTCATTCTCCCATGGATCATATAGACCAAGTAAGTATCAACCCCCCCCCCCCCCCCGCCACGCATACAAACCGTATGGTGCTAACAAGGGAACAGTTATTTTATCCTTGTGCGAAGAAATTATTAACCGAGAAGCATTTCCTCAGACTGAGGAATAGGTACGTTTCGTTGAGGTACGTGTCGTAAACTACCGATATGCAGGCTTCTACAAGTGTCACATTGCGGGGTAACTGTTTAGAGAACGACTGGCTCCAAAAAAAAGTTTCACGGTCATAACTTGAGTCTTTCGATGTGATATTAAAACATTATGACCGCCCTTCACAAGGCCCCGCCTGCATATCTGCCAACGTATGCAGCCTTAGAGTAAAGGGAAGTAGGGGTTACAGTAATAAGATATATGAAATTTAAATAAATTATTCGAAATATTAACAAACATAAAGATAGTCTGTGAAGCAAAATCTTCTCTGAGTAATATTTAATACTGTGCATTGTAACCTTTTTGCATCCTGTTAAGCATTTAGTCCACAAGGTAAGTTGAAAGCTTCCTCTCACGGTCCTCGACAGTGGCGGTCCTTAGGCGATCCAGTGTCTGACGGGGAGGAGGGAGGGGTTAGAGGGGGAGAGGGTTTCTCGACGAGGCACAAAGTGTATCCGTTTTCCCAATCGTCCCCAACCGTGATCATGTTCGCAGATAGTGCAGGACATCCCATTCGAATGACAGCGAGAAAGGCTTTGACGAATATAATCGTTACGAAAGACGAACCTGTCTCTGGTAAGTTGACTATACACTATACATTGTGTTGTGCCGGACGAGGTAACACTTGTCGGCACAGTGGTGGGATCTTAGATTTACTTCTGGAGGAAGCCAAGTTGACACTATAATACATACAAAATGTTAAATCACTATAGGAGGAGGAGAAGGAAATTAGAATTTAACTTTCTTACTACAACAAGGTCATTTGAGACGGAGTACAAGCTTGGATTAGGAAAGGATGGGGAAGGAAATCAGCTGTGCTCTTTCACAGGAACCATCTGACATTTGCCTGAAGCGCTTTAGGAAAATCGCAGAAAATCTAAACCAGGATGGCCGGACCCCTGTTTGAACCGTCGTTCCCCCGAATGCAAGTCTAGTGTGTTAACCACAGAGTCATCTCGCTCGATGTTAAGTCACTCTATTATAACTCGAACATGATGAAATATGCAACTCTGAAACAATCCATGGCCACAGGAATGTCACGTTTATTTCTTACTGTCGTTGAACACTAACGTAACACAGTCCAACATAATAGTCTCTTTTCTCGAAGTTTAATTTCCTGACTTCACTACATTGGTCTAATACAACTCTCGTACTGTTAGCTCTGTAGTTAGACGATGCTGTCGCCTTCGGTGATGATAGCTAAAGGGCTTCAGCGGCAATCCGCTCTGACTTAAGTAAGCATACCCTGAGGGGGTATATAGAAACTCTTGAGGGCGTGTTACGCTAGCGTCTCCATTCGGCGTTGAGTCTGGTAGAGTATGTGGCCCCCTGTTGTTCGGGGTTCTCTCAAAGTTCGTTCAAGAGCACGAATGAAACCCCCAAGAAAAGGACGACTGATTGCTGTGCTCTATCATTTAAAGTCATATCACAGTCCTTGAGTGCATCCACATTCCTAATGGACATCAGCCAAATGTTCTTTCTTACCTGTTCCTAACTTTTATTTGTGCTGGACGACATCCGTGTAGCAAGTGGCTAATTAGACACTGACTGAAATACGCATCACGAAACGTCCTGTTGGGTCTTCTGCCTGCGCCAGCGGAAAATAAAACAGGAACGAGAATTTGGCCTCCATTGTCCTTCGTACAAACACAGAAGTGCTCCCTCTGTTTCTGACTTGTTAGTAAGCTCTTAGCGATTTGTGGAAGAAGTTAGCTCTGAACGGTCTGTGAACGGTTTGATTATAAGGCACGCACTTGTGTGAAGCCACCCACCACTTACTCTTTATGAATATCGTCGTAGCCGGCTTGCACCTTGCGTACACAGTTTAAAAAAGGAGGAGCATAATGAGAGAGAGCTGGAGGCGCCCAATTGCCGGCTGCGGGCCGTAAGCGGCCATTCCACCTCGCCGCGGCCCCGGCCACGGCCCAGGGGCCACCTACCGGCAATCTCGCGCATTACCATAAACCACGAAAGCGTCTCTCTGTAACGCCTCGCGACGCCGGAGATTACAAGACGGGGATTAGTCTCAGTCCAGGGCTGTCCAAGCTCTCGCGACGCGCTAAACCTTACGGACCACCGATTGCAGGCGCTCGAGGCCGAGCAGTCGGTACAGGGGGGGGGGGGGGGGGGGGGTGGATTCGTCAGTGGTCGCTGTTGGCTCAGACCTTGTACGAGAAATGACTTAATCATCACTGTAGCATATAGCACCGTTTCCTGCACACATACGCACAGCAGGTGCTTGAGCCAAAAAAGTGACTTAACGCGATAATATAAGGGCCGTTCAAAAAGAAACGAACCAGAGGCATAACTACACAAACCAGTACCTGTATGTTAGAAGTAGTGACCCTGGATTTCCAGTCACTTGTCTCACTGTGACACAAGGCGGTGAATGACTGTCTCATAAAATTCGCGGGGCTGCGATGTTAACCAGTTCCGCACTTAAATCTGGACGTCGTCGTCCGAGGTGAATCGTTTCCCCTGAGATGACGTTCTTCTTTGACCAAGATGGCCCCCTTCTGATTCACTTCCTGCAGCACGGGACAACAGTGAATGCCCAGCGTTACTAGCCAAGCAATCAATCAAAACGACCAGCCAGTCTCACCCGTGTGGTCATTCTCTCTGCGCCAATGCACAGCCTCATACGGCCAACACAGTCGCGGCACTCCTGCAAAAATCCAAACGGGAGGCTCTCGGCCACCCTCCATACACTCTGGACATCTCTACCTGTGATTACGCCATTTTTTTATCCTCTTAAAAGGCTTAGGGGCAAACGATTCATCTCGGACGACGACTTCCAGCTGTACATACGGAACAGTGTCTCAACAGCCAGGGTCAATACTTCTAACATACAGGTACTGGTTTCTGTAATTATGCCTCCGGATCGTTTCTTTTTGAAAGCCGCTTATACACTACTAGTCTCTAAAATTCCAACTTAATAATGGCGGAATGTAAGAAACGCAAATCATTAGCAATTAGGGGCAATCGCCCAATAACGCCATCTTCATTTTGTACGTAACGAAAGAGAAAACGGCGTTATGGCCCGTGTAAGAAGGAGAAACGTCCATCGGTACTGGAGAGCGAAAGGATACTTGCTAACTGATGGAGGTCGCTTCGTTATGGTTGTTAAATTTTTTTGGTAGATATTAAAGTAGGTGCTGTCTCTGAAATATGTTAATAAATCACTCTCCAAAATAATGAAGTGGGTGGCCTTATGACTACTAAACGAGAAAAAAGTTGCTGTTGCTTTGGTTTATTCTGATTGACGAACAACGATAATACTAATATATTTGTTTATTTATTCTTCATAATTACAGCCTATTACCTCAAAAGCTAAAATATGACATACAAATCACATTTCCTTGGATAGTGTTATTTTATATATACTTCTGCTACAAAGCTACAGTGAAAATCTTAACCAAGTACTACTAATCTACTACAAACACTACAGAATCTGTCCCCTGGTTGTTCATTCATTTTCGTGCATTTAAATTGTAAGCGGTTGTTTTCGCCACTGGATTCGCCCTGATACTACCCCGGTCAACAGCCATTGTCTGCTGGATTCCTTGGGCTTCGGGCATCACGTCAGAAGCGTTTCCACTGTGGCAAGTAATTCCATCCATCACTGTTATATCTTAAAGTCATCTCTTCCGTGATCACTTGCACCAGCGCAATGTAGATTCTTGGAACAGTATTTCATTTGGTGGTCGCCGAGCTCTGTTATCTTTTCTTCATCTACAGAGTATGTTATCTAGCCCAGATGGCAGCATGCTGACTTATGATTGAACGCCTCGTGAAGTCTTCCTTGGCCTTCCTCGATATTGCGGCTGGAGTATCGTCCAAGATGCCCCAGGTCGACTCGCCTCTTAGTGCTGCTTTGGGATCCAAAATCCTTAATATCTGGCATCCATTGGCCTCTGCACCTTCATAAAGCGTGCAGTCGCACAATGTGTGTTCAGGTCTGACCACAATGCCACAGCCGCAGTTATCATTCATCTGTTTTCTGATTTTCTATAGATAAACATAGCATAAGGGCAATGGCCAGGGAGGTAATGTATCAATCCACTCGACGGGTTAAGAAATTTCAGTTTTAATCTCTCCCTGATGTTAGGGACAAATTTGTATGTTGTTTTGCCTGTGACTGATGTGCCCCATTGATTTTTCCACAGTTGTAATATGTGATCCTTTATTGCCTTTTTCGAATTGGCCTCAGTTCCAAGCACCCTTCGTACCCCCGTTTCATTGACTTTCTTTAACAAGTAAAAGGCTTCTCATTTCCTAATTTCCCAGTTCAGTAGGCATATTCCAAGAATCACTAATGAAGCACCATTCGGAGTAGTGCAGAAGGCGCTCCTTAATATTAGTAATACTCCTTGTTGAACTATCCCCACTAATGAGGCTGGCATGACTAGCTACTACATATGAGCCCAAACGCTCGCATCGTATCTTACGAGTGATGGTAATATTGATTAGTCGTATACTATGTTTTTAGAGGAAGCCGAAACAGGTTGTTTGCAATGATTATAACTTTATTCACTTTTGTGCCTTTTCTTGCCTGCTTCCTCTATATGATGTGCAAAGTTCCGACGTTTTTCCAGAAATACTCCAAGATACCTCGTTACTGCGGTTCTCCTAACGGTTACATCGTTTAATTTCATCTTAGGTCTCCTTTCAGCAAGAGGTACGTTGTTTTGTGAGGTGCTAGTGACAATATAAAACTTCGACAACAGCCCGCAAGTTATTCGAGCGCCGCATTACATTGATCTTCCGCTTGTAATTCTTTTGGAGTCACCACTTACAGTGAACAGCACGTCAACTGCAGATGACATCAGTCCGCTTATGTTACCGCTGTCACGTAACTTGTGTAGTATACACTCCAGTGTTACATCCCAGAACTCGGCCGCCCTGTGTGGCCGAGCGCTTCTAGGCGCTTCAGTCTGGAACCGCGCGACCGCTACGGTCGCAGGTTCGAATCCTGCCTCGGGCATGGATGTGTGTAATATCCTTAGGTTAGTTAGGTTTAAGTAGTTCTAAGTTCTAGGGGACTGATGACCTCAGATGTTAAGTCCCATAGTGCTCAGAGCCATTTGAACCATCCCAAAACTCGAGGCTACGCACTGATCCCTGCGGACAGACTTTTGTTATTGTCTTCGTTAGTTTCTTTACTGGGCATGTCGCCCATGGTAATAGTCTCTCCGGCAGCTGTGCGGCTCTCCTGGACACTCGATATTACTATGGCGACCAAAGAAAGACAGACACCATAGACTATCGAAACTGCCAGCAATATCAATAATCACAGCTAGAGCGTACGTAGAATGAATATCTGTGTCTAGCGAAACCGCCTTATATGTTGAGTGCTCAGGTGACTTGCTCTTGTAAACCCGTACTGGTGAGGGCTCATCCCATGTGACAATCTGTGATCTTGCAATTTCTTTCGTTTTTTTCAAACATCGTGCGCTAACGTTCAAAAGACAAACTTGCCCTTTACTAATTATTCCAAATTCACCGTTATTCCACAGTGCGGGGACCCTTCCTTGCAAGAGACACTCACTGTACATTTCGCAAAAGTAACTAAGTTGTCACATAGGGCTTGTATTACTTCGGCAAGGATTCCGTCCAGTTCTGGAGATTTTTCCTTTTCCAGTCTTAAAATTATTTGCCCACTTTCTTCTTGTGCGAAGGGTACACAAGTTTATTGTTTCTATAGCCTTCCTATAATATTTCCCGTAATCAACAGTGATTATCTGTCTCGCCTTCTTCCCCATCGTCAGGAAGTACTGTTTCCATTATCAGGACAGCTGACTGTTCCTAGCTTTCCGTTGCGCGTCCCATAATTTCTTTTAAGCGTGGATAAGACTGTCAGTGATCTCAGGCTATTTTATATCGTACGCCCCGTCGAACGGTTTCTAAGTTAGCTTGTGTGAATTGCTTCTATCGTCCATTTTTGTTTCCCATAACTCTTCCTTGAAACGTTGTTTAACATACCTGTATCTATGTAACCTTCGGACTCTTCCTTCTTGAGTCATACTGCTCTGGCATAGCTTCCTGGCTCATCTAGTTTCACAGCTTAATTTCTGCAGCGTCTCGGCCCAGATGCAAGGTACTCCTTTAGAATGACCTCTGCTGACAGGTATCGATGCCCCTACTGCTCTACGTATAGCCACTATCAGATCTTGCGCTTTAACATATGGATTATCATCCAGCAATGGACTTCCTGGACACTGAAACATCAATAATTCTTCCTAGTTAGTCTCCTTGATCTTATATATGAGCCTTGTGGGCAAATTTACTGCGGCGTCTTGGATTTTCCTTCCAGCGATGGTATAGTGTATGATATTGTGGCCACTCGATGTCGTTTCCAGCGTTTCACATGGCGCGCCGCTACCGTATTTACTAAAGTGACGCCAATATTTTACGTTGCTCGGACCTTCCCTTCGTAGATTGGCGGATTGTGAGGTGCATCCAATACTTCGAAGATGGTTCCATAATGCTTCGTCTAGTTGTATTCCAGCGTCATGTAAGGCGGCTACGCCACAATACTGACCTCGCATTTGCATCAACAGAGTACACAAGAGGCTTAGTTCGTCCTGGGTGACTAATGTCCTTTAGTCTTAGCGTATACTCGTTTATCTTATCAGTAAACTGAAAATATCTGGAAACCAGGAT
Source organism: Schistocerca cancellata (assembly GCF_023864275.1). Lineage (NCBI taxonomy): Eukaryota > Metazoa > Arthropoda > Insecta > Orthoptera > Acrididae > Schistocerca > Schistocerca cancellata. Next base: position 488,717,397 of record NC_064628.1, read on the forward strand.
GCAACTCTCCCTTCTGGTTAACACTTCCACACAGATTATGTGTTCTGAACAGTACTGTGTCATTTTTATCACTGCTATGACGTGGATAAGTACGATTATTGCTGCCATAGGATGTTGGCCTTGTGTGAATATGAGGGCAGTTATTGGAATACTGGAGATCATTTGTGCCTTCGTATACGGTTCTTGGAGGTATAATACATCTAACTGCAACTCTTCCGCCACTCGTCTAGTCTCATGCAATATGGTGACACTTCTCATGGCATTAAGATGTCTTATTTTTTATCTCCATTAGGGATGATTGGTATATATTCGACAGTCTTCCATTACCTGCCTGTAATCGAATTTTATACGACGATGTGTCATCAGAAAGTGCTTGTATATCGTTTCTAACGAGAATGATTCATTTCTTCTGGTAGATACCTTCTTCAGTAGCTTCTTCACTTTTTCCACTGATGTTGGCAGATTGTTCACTTTGAGAATCATTCTATTTACAAAATCAAGTACAGGGAAAGTAATACACTCCCCTTTTGAATGCTTATACCTTACAGCCGTCGGTTCTTCCAGTCTAGTGAGTTGCTTAATTTACTCTATGCGTTCATAAATCTGTCGCAGATCTGTTTCGATCTCATATACTAATATACAGCACCTTGGCATATCCGAGAAAGGGGTTGGAGAGGAAAGATTACAGTATCTGAGCTGAAGTGAATTAATTGAAATCGTGAAGTGTCTATTGATTGTCTAGGTGTTAACCGAAAGGCAAATAGTACTAAAGAAGGAAATAGGTCCTCTTATGGTCGAAGGTGAAAGCGGATGCTCATTAAGTTGAAAGAGAAAGTTTTCAAAGTAAAGCCTGAAGTAGTAGAAAAGTTATAAAGTGATTTTAGTTTCCCTGCACACTGGCTCAATGTTGTGGCTCGATATCACCATAGCGTTGTAAGCGGAGGCTGAATTGGCTGCAGAGTCAGTCATTCGGGGCACAAACGACCCTCGCCAACAGCAAAGTGCTCATCAGAGTGAATTTTCTCTAACTCCTATATCAGTGGGAGGCCGGCAGTGGATCTTAGCGGATGAAGTTGTTGAGGAAGATCCCGATGAAGCAGTTAAAGGTGAAGTCTCTGATGAAGCGATTTTTACAGTACGTTATCTACAAGGAAAACACACATTGCCACAATTCAAGTATCTTACTGTGTTCACATTGGCTGGACTTAGGACCTTCCGAGCGATGATTGATTACATTGGTTCTTAGAACACACTAGTCCCCTACCCTGGGCTATCCTTGTCAGTTAAACATTAACGGATGTTCTGTCATTTTACTCAGAGAAAAGGCACCTCAATCACTCTCCATTTATGAACAATAAACCAGTCCTCTACGACACAGCCGAATGTCTCTGTACAACATCTTGTTTGGTTATGTTAGCTCATCCCTGTGATTCTTACATTGAGTAAATATCTTTGTTTTCTTTATTTTACTTATTTTTTTAAGTCAGCACGTCCAGCAGTCTTTCACACTTTCATAGACCCAAAACTCCGGGCCCCCATTCCATTTTCGAGATGTTTCTCTGTGGCTTTCGGTACTTTTATGGGGAAAAACTCAGCTTTCTACTATTATGTACAATAATGCCTTCTGCTGATATGTTTCTGCTCCTCCCTGTCTCAGGGGTTACAAATTGTTCTGTCATAGTAGATTCCATCTGTGTTCATCCACTATACTTGGACCCACCACTGCGGCAAATGCAAACAGCTGTCTGGCCAGAGCCTATTGACCTGCACCTCTCTTGGGTGTCTTTTCAGAAAATGCCATGGCGTGAGGTGGCCTACTCTTACTCCCCTTGCAACCTGTGTACTTCTGCACCGACCAGAATGTTTTCAGCGTCCACTCATTTACATAAGGCATGCATATCTGAATCAAGAGCAGTTGAAGAGTAAGGTTTAAATTTGTAAACTGCCAACAATTGCTAGTACTGTGGCTTATCATGTTCCTCGATGTTGATTAATTGTTGGAATCAAATGAGTCTTTCATTATGAATTTAAATATGCTACATGACTGTTTTCGTAAAAATGACCACTTAAAATGATTGAGACTGCACTTTATTGATCCATGATATGGTTCAAATGTTCAAATGTGTGTGAAATCTCATGGTACTTAACTGCTAAGGTCATCAGTCCCTAACCTTACCCACTACTTAACCTAAAGTATCCTAAGGACAAACACACACACCCATGCCCGAGGGAGGACTCGAACCTCCGCCGGGACCAGCCGCACAGTCCATGACTGCAGCGCCTGAGACCGCTATGCTAATCCCGCGCGGCCAGTCCGTGATATTGCTGCTTGCGTTAATAGGTATCATACTTTTATCATGTGAATATGGAATCTATGGGTTCATGAAGGATTTGTTGAAGACAGTGTTGGATTTCAATAGCCCTGTATGGCTAGCGCTCGAGAGGGTGGACATTATGTTTTCTCGGCAATCAAGGATTGCAACAGCCATGTCACGTACCTTGGGCCTGATTACACCAAGACTAGTATCCAACGGACAGTGTGGCGACGTGTGTAGCACTAATGACTGTTAGCATAGTGACCACTGTCGCGGCTTCCCTTGACATGACTGCAGAAAGAGGCGTGCTGACGGTGGTTTGCCCACTGACAACAGTAGAAACATGAATGGCACAACATCGTCTTTTCAGACGAGTTCAAGTTCTGTGTACAGCGTCATGAAGGATGAATCCGTATGTGGAGGACCTGAGAAAAGTGAACGTTGCCAAGTTACTTTCTTCATGATCACATCTCATGTGTTAGCACAAGGTGCCGTTAAGGACAAAACACGATCATCTCTGCTTGGCATAGTTCAGAAAGTTAAAAGATGCGTCAGAGTAATGTCGTGTTAAGAATGGTGGCTCCTCCAAAAATATATATGAAATTATACCTATTCCATAAAGCAGATAAAAATTGGCTTGGCGTCTTCTTCAGAGACGATCTCCACTCCTTCCGAATTAAGAATGTAAGAGAAAACCAGATGTGGCTTGAATTCAAAGTAATACTATTGAGATGTGTTGCGGCTTTCGTTGGTGCCGTTGGTAGGTTGGCGTCATGTAGTATGGATAGTGACGTCTCGTTTTCTCCTTCTGTTTATTGGCGCCACTACGTTTGCTAGCATTGTCTGTCTGCGAGTCGCAGCAGCAGCGGTTTTCAGTATCTAGTACGATGGTACTATCTTTGGAGGGACATAAATTGTTTTCCGGGTCGGAGTGTGTCAAGGAGTTCGGTTGGGACGGAGCAGCAGGGAGGTCCGGCAGCGCAAGGACATGCCGGGACCGCTGGTGGCATGCAGGCACTGCCGGATCGAGGGGCTGTAGTTGCGGGGGCCACAACATTGTCCATTGGACCCAGGACGTTTCAGTTGAGTGAACATTAACCCAGTAGTGAAACCTTCACTATTTTGAGATCACGCCGTTTGTTCGCGCGTTTCTGTTCGCAAGGTCGCTGAGACGAAAAGCAACGAGTGGAATGTTTGGAGTTGGCAAAATTAATTAGCCATCTTCCACTTCTTATTATTAATCATTGAATTCCTTGTATTAATATTGGTGAAGTCCAACCAGTGGTATTTTTCTGCCTAGTGGCTCCTAAAGCCCTAGCCGTCTAATCGTTTTTTATTACTATTGGGGCCTTCAGCCGACAAATAATTTGAATTTCTTGTCAATAAGGCCTTCAGCCGTGACTGCAACTTGCTTAAGAATTTTTTTAATGACACATTGTGTCGTAACAGTCAAATATTATAATTGTTCCTTATCTTCAACTTCATTTGCAATTGTTTCCAAATAAAGAGTAGTGATTAAAAAAAAAAAAGAACTGAGCAACCAGTGGTAACTGAATGCGGCTCCATCCACGCCAAATCATGCCTTTCCGTAAGTCCCAGATCTCACTTATCGACTGTAATTGAGAGATTTATGCCAAATAAATTAACCAACGACGGAGATGGTCTCCCTTGGCACAAAAAACACGTGAGGTCACTGTTTCAGAAACAACGAAAACGTATGCCAAACTTAAACGAAGGCAAAATCCCCAATATTGGCGACCTTTTACAGAAGCTCGAAATTTAGCGTGGACTTCAATGCGAGATGCTTATAATAGTTTTCAAAACGAAACTTAGTTTCGAAAGCTGGCGGAAAATCCAAAGAGATTCTGGTCGTATTTAAGGTACGCTAGCGGCAAGACACAATCAATGCCTGCTCTGCGCGATAGCAATGGAATTATTACCGATGACAGTGTTGCTAAAGCAGACTTACTAAACACAGCCTTCCGAAATTCCTTCACTAAAGAAGAAGAAGCAAATAGTCCAGAATTCAAGAACCACTGCCGACGTGAGTAACTGAAGTAGCCATTCTCAGAGTAGTAAAACAACTTAAAACATTTAATAAAAGCAACTCCTCCGGTCCAGAGTGTACACCAATTAGATTTCAATTAGATTTTTTTCAGAGAATGCCTATGCTATAGGTCCATACTGCACGATCATATATAATCGCTCACTCGACGAAAGATCTGTTACCAAAGAATGGGAAGTTGCACAAGCCACGACAATTTACAAGAAAGGCAATAGGAGTAATTCTCTAAATTACAGGTCCATATCATTAACGTCTGTATGCAGCAGGATTTTGGAACATACACTGTGTTCGAACGTTACGAATTACGTCGAAAAGAACGGTCTATTGACACATAGTCAATACTAATTTAGAAAACATCGTTCTTATTAAACACAACTAGCTCTTTACTCACATGAAGTGTTGAGTGCTATTGACAAGGGATTTCAAATTGATTCCGTATTTCAAGATTTCCAGAAGGCTTTCGACGCTGTGCCTCACAAGCGGTTTGTAATCAAATTGCTTGCTTATGGAATGTCGTTTCAGATATGCGAATGGAATAGTGATTCCTGTCAGAGAGCTAAAAGTTCGTAGTAATTGACGGAAAGTCATCGAGTAAAACCGAAAAGACGTCTGGCGTTGCCCAAGGTAGTGTTATAGGCCCTCTGCTGTTCTGCATCTGTATAAACCATTTAGGAGACAATCTCAACAGCTGTCTTAGGTTGTTTGTACAAGATGCCGTTGTTTATCGTCAGTGGAGTCATTAGAAGATCAAAATAAATTTCAAAACGATTGAGAAAATATATATGTATGGTGCGAAAATTGGCAATTGACCCTAAATAATGAAAATCGTGAGTGCATCCACTTGGGTGCTAAAAGGAATCCGTTAAACTTCGATTACACGATAAATCAATGAAATCTAAAGACTGTAAATTCAGCTAAATGTCTAGGAACTACAATTACGAACATTGGAAAGAAAACAAGGAAAATGTTGTGTGGAAGGTGAACTGAAGACTGCGATTTCTTGGCAGAACGCTCAAAAGATGAAACAGATCTGCGAAAGAGACTGCCTGCATTACGCTAGTCCACCATCTTTTGGAGTACTGCTGCCCGGTGCGGGATCATTAGCAGCCACGATGAACGGAGTACATCGAGAGAGTTCAAGGCAGTGCAGCACGTTTTGTATAATCGAAAAATAAAGGAGATATTTTCACGGACATGATACAGGATTTGGGATGGATGTCATTAAAACGAAGGCTTTTCTCGTTGCGGCGGGATCTTCTCACGAAATTTCAATCACTAGCTGTCTCCTCCGAATGCAAAAATATTTTGCTGAAGCCAGCCTACATACGGAAAAACGATCATAATAATAAAATAAGGGATATCAGAGTTTGCACGGAAAGATATAGGTTTTCATTTTTCTGCGCTCTGTTCGAGAACAGGTAATAGAGAATTGTCATGAAGTTGGTTCTATGAACCCTCTCCCAGGCACTCAAGTGTGATTTACAGATTATCCGTGTAGATGTAGGTGTAGGCTAGACCACATATTGACCCTGTTTTCCTGAGCTATATCGACACAAAGCGTGCTAAAAGGTTGCCCTTTCCAATACATTCTCCAGGTCTCTCACTCACTGAATGAATGTAGCCAAGGTCTGCCAAGAAAATGATACACCACGCACTCGCTATTCACTACGACTGATGAACGCATGTGTAGAGTTGAAGTAATATGGAATGACGTACCTGTATCTGTCATCTAAGCTGTCTGATTCGACGCTCAGGTGTTTTAGGGGCGTTGTACCAAATGGTGCACATTGTATTCCCCCCAAATCATTTACCAGTTAACTAATGTGTTCTTCCTGCCTTTGCGTACAGCACAACAAGTAAAATTTCTCTACTTGCTTTCTTTTATGATATAGCAGTTTTAACAGCCGACAGTGTATTGCTTATGAGTGACATGGTTTTTGTAGTGATTGTCTCAAATGTATAAATGGAGTTCACTGGTCGTGCCAGTATATTGGAGTCATTATTGTACTCTTCTGTCTAGTTGCAGGCACTTCAAGCCATTTAGCAAGACCCAGTATTTTATTGTAGTATTCTGCTCTCCTCAGTAAAGACAGTCATGTCGTCAGGTTAAATTTGTTATCCACGCTTTTAAAGGGCATAGCGTTATATCGGAATAGTTGATAGAGTGCTCGACAGATTTTGTGAGGCAATATTGAAAATTATTGTTGTAGGAATGAGAACATGTCACTTTGCTCATTGCACGTTAAGAGCTTGTTTCCGACACAATTTTAGATTGTCACATATAATCAGATATTAATGTTTACACAATGAATTTTTCACTCGGTAGCGGATTGTGGGCTGATATGAAACTTCCAGCCAGATAAAAGCTTTGAGGACGGGTCCAGAGTGGTGCGTGGTTGCTTAGTCAGTGGAGCACTTGCCAACGAAATGCGAGGGTCCGGAGTGAGAGCTTCCGTCTGGCACACAGTCTCGTCTAACTCTTCAAAACTAATGCAGCATATTGATCTATTAAGTGGAGAAGCTATGTGGCAGATCATGTGTGGATATCGAATGTATACTACTGGCCATTAAAATTGCTACACAAAGAAGATGACGTTCTACAGACGCGAAATTTAACCAACAGGAAGAAGATGCTGTGATATGCAAATGATTAGCTTTTCAGAGTATTCAGACAAGGTTGGTGCCGGTGGCGACACTTACAACGTGCTGACATGAGGAAAGTTTCCAACCGATTTCTCATATAAAAACAGCAGTTGACCGGCGTTCCCTGGTGAAACATTGTTGTAACGCCTCGTGCAAGGAGGAGACATGCGTAAGATCACTTTTCCGACTTTGATAAAGACGGATTGTAGGCTATCGCGATTGCGGTTTATCGTATCGCGTTGGTCGAGATCCAATGACTGTTAGCAGAATATGGAATCCGTAAGTTCAGGAGGGTAATAACGCTGTGCTGGATCCCAACGGCCTCGTATCACTAGCAGTCGAGATGACAGGCATTTTATCCGCATGGCTGTAACGGATCGTGCAGCCACATCTCGATCCCTGTGTCAACAGATGGGGACGTTTGCAAGAAAACAACCATCGGCACGAACAGTTCGAGGACGTTTGCAGCAGCATGGACTACCAGCTCGGAGACCATGGCTGCGGTTACCCTTGACGCTATATCACAGACAGGAGCGCCTGCGATGGTGTACTCAACGACGAACCTGGGTGCACGAAAGGCAAAACGTAATTTCTTCGGACGAATCCAGGTTCTGTTTGCAGCATCATGATGGCCACATCCGTGTTTGGCGACAACGCGGTTAACGCACATTGGAAGCGTGGTGGTATGGGGTGCCATTGGTTATATGTCTCGGTCACCTCTTGTTCGCACACCCATGCCCGAGGGAGGACTCGAACCTCCGCCGTGACCAGCCACACAGTCACTGACTGCAGTGCCTAAGACCGCTCGCCTAATCCCGCGCGGCGCTCTACCCTTCATTCGATCCCTGCGGAACCCTACATTTCAGCAGGATAAGGCACGACCGCATGTTGCAGGTACTGTACGGGCCTCTCCGGATACAGAAAATGTTCGACTGCTGCAATGGCCAGCACATTCTCTAGATCTCTCACCAACTGAAAACGTCTGGTCAATTGTGGCCGAGCAACTGGCTCGTCACAATACGCCAGTCACTACTCTTGATGACTCTGGTATCGTGTTGAAGCTGCATGGGCTGCTGTACCTGTACACGCCATCCAAACTCTGTTTGACTCAATGGCCAGGCGTATCAAGGCCGTTATTACGACCAGATGTGGTTGTTCTGGGTACTAATTTCTCAGGATCTATGCACCCAAATTGCGTGAAAATGTAATCACATGTCAGTTGTAGTATAATATATTTGTCCAATGAATACCCGTTTATCATCTGCGCCGGCCGCGGTGGTCTAATGGTTCTAGGCGCTCAGTCCGGAACCGCGCGACGGCTACGGTCGCAGGTTCGAATTCTGCCTCGGGCATGGATGTGTGTGATGTCCTTAGGTTAGTTCGGTTTAAGTAGTTCTAAGTTCTAGGGGACTGATGACCACAGATGTTAAGTCCCATTGTGCTCAGAGCCATTATCATCTGCATTTCTTCTCGGTGTAGCAATTTTGATGTCCACTAGTGTATATTTGTCGACTGCATACCCGTTTATCATCTGCATTTCTTCTTGGTGTAGCAATTTCAATGGCAAGTAGTGTAGGATATTCGGACCAAGAATTTGTTGCCGATTTAAATAGTTCATTGGTCGCTTTGGGGAGCTGTAGGTAGTGTAGAACTAGTACCGGGGCTCATATAACGCTCTACCTCTTACAGGTATCACGATAGCAAAGTGGCGTTTAAGTGGCAGTCAGCTGTACGTAATCACCATAGCAAGATGGGTCGACAGGGCGCCAGATAGGATTCATCGTGTTTATACGTGCCCCTGAGCTCTCTGTGAATTAATCTGGCCGATTTGTTGATGCATCAGCGCGGGCACTCCAATGTGTCTACAAGGAATGGCGTAACATTCGCAGCCACGTAACATAGCGCAGAAACATCAGGAACAGTGATGGCAAAAGAATCGTAACCTGCAGTATCTGAAAGTGATTCTCACGCCTTGTCAATGTCAACGTTTCAAATCGAATACTGTTAGCTGATATCAGCGAATAAGGGGCCATTTCATCACGTTTTCCCCCAATCATTGCGAAATGAGCTACATGTGACTGTCATTTGATGTCTGGTACCTCGAGGACAGTCATTCCCCACGGCGGAAAATAAATCTGCACTACGACAATGAGCCAAAAATACAGAAAGTGGACAGCAGTTGACTGGAAGCACATAGTATGGTCTTAACAGTCGCGATTTGGCTTCTTTTCAAACGATGCACGGCATCCATTGCACCGAAAACCTAATGAGACGTTTAACCTGTAGTGTGTGTACTCCAGTCTGGACGTGGTTACGTGATTGGTAGCTGTTGAAACATGATAGAGTACGAGAAAGGACCCATCGTGTTTGTACGTGCCCATGTTCACACAATGAATTAAATTTCCCGACTTTTTGTTGACTTGGGTCCACTCATTCAGGTTTCCGTGAACATGAACCAGGATTTCTTTATTTTCTATTTAATTTTCAGCATTCTTGGGGACTCAGCGTTGCCTGTAATTCCACATCTACATGATTAGCATACTGTGGAGATACCAGTTTTTCGAGAAGAAAACAGCGGTGTATCACAGGGTTACGCACGTTAAGTTGCTCGTTAAACGAATAGGCACCACATCGCACCTAAACTGGCAATCTAAATCACCCAAACTTAATCCAACAGAAAACGTCAGACAGCTACTCTGCATCACAATTTTCAGAACCACTTGAAAATGGCCTGATATAAAGGCAGAAACCGGTAATGGACTTAATGAAATTATTATTTGCAAGTGGAACAGCATTTTTTTTAACTCCAGTTTCTGTCTTTATTTACAGTTAGCACCATCTACAAATGCCTTTAGCACAATGGAAGCTTTTCCCAAGTATCTTAACGGATGCCCTAACATCTGTCCATTCTCCTTGTCAATGTTTTCCATACATTCCTTTCCTCTTCAGATTTTGCAGATAACCTAACCATTCCTTACCTTACCAGAACACCCAGTTGTCATCATTCATCTGTAGCACCACACGTCATATTCTTCGATTCTCTTCTGTTCCGGTTTTCCCACAGTGCATTTTTCAGTACCACACAATGCTGTGCTCCAAACGTACATTATCACAATGTTTCTTCCTCAAATTAAGAAATAAGTTTGATACTAGTGGCAACGGCTGCAGTGGATACACCGGTTCCCGTCAGATAATCGAAGTTAATCGCTGTCGGTCTGCGCCGGCACTTGGATGGGTGACCATCTGGGCCGCCATGCGCTGTTGCCATTTTTTGGGGTTCACTCAGCCTCGTGATGCCAATTGAGAAGCTACTCGACCGAATAGTAGCCGCTGCGGTCAAAGAAACCCATCGTAACGACCGGTAGAGTGGTGTGCTGACCACACGCCCCTCCTAACTTCATCCTCGGCTGAGGTTGACACGGCGGTCGCATGGTCCCGATGGCCCACGTGTCGCCTAAAGACGGAGTGGTTTCATTTTGATACTAGTAGACGTCTCTTCGGAATACAATTTTTTTACGTCGCTCTTGTTCTTCCCATCATGGGTTATTTTTCTGCCTAGGTAGCAGAATTAATTAACTTCGTCTACTTCGTGACCATCAAACCTGATGTTAAGTTCCTATCTGTTCTCATTTCTGCTACTTTTCATTGCTTTCGCCATTCTTCGATTTACTCGCAGTCCATTTTCTGTATTCATTATACTTAATTCCATTCAGCAGATTGTGTAATTCTTTTTCACTTTCTCTCAAGATAGCAAAGTCAACAGCAAATCGTATCATTGATATATTTTCACCCTGAATTGTAATTCCACTGCATAATCTTTCTTTTACTTCCATCATCGCTTCTTCGATGCACAGATTCAACACTAGGTGCGAAGACTACATACCTGTTTTACATCATTTTTATTCCGAGAACCTCGTTCTTCGTCCCCCACTCTTATTATCCCCTCTTCGCTATTGTATATATTGTATATTAACAGTCTCGCCCAATAGCTTACCCTTATTTTCTCAGAATTTCGATCTGGCACCATTTTATACTGTGGAACGCTTTTTTCAGGTCGCCAGATCCTATGAACGTGTCTTGCATATTACTCAGTCATGCTTCCATTATCAACTGCAACTTCAGAATTGCCTCTCTGGTGCCTTTACCTTTCCTAAAGCCAAACTGATCGTCATATAACGCATCCTCAATTTTCTTTTCCATTCTTCTGTATATTATTCTTGTCACCAACCTGGACGCATGAGCTGTTAAGCTGATAGTGCGATAATCTTCTCACTTGTCAGACTTTGCAGTCTTCGGAATTGTGTGAATGATACTTTTCTGTAAGTAGTAAGGTATGTCTCCAGGCTCATGCACTTCACACGACATGAATAATCGTATTTGCTATCACTACCCCCAACGATTTTAAAAATTGTGATGGAACGTTATCTATCCTTTCTGACTTATTTGATCTTAAGTCCTCCAAAGCTCTTTTAAATTCTGATTCTAATACTGGATCCCCTATCTCTTCGAAATCGATTCCTGGTTCGTCTTCTATCACATTTGACAAATCTTCCCTCTCACAGTGGCCTTAAAAATACTCTTTAGACCCATCAACTCACTCTCTCCTCGGCATTTAGCAGTGGAATTCCCGTTGCACTCTTAATGTTACCACCTTTTCTTTTAATTTCACTGATGGATATTTTAACTTTCCTATATGATGAGTCAGTCCTTCCGATAATCATTTCTTTTTCGATTTCTCCACAGTTTTCATACATTCATTTCGTCTTAGATTCTCTGCACAATCTATGTACTTCATACCCCAATGATTTGTATTTCTGTGTTGCTGAATTTCCCTGATCATTTTTGTACCTCCTTCCTTCATGGGTCGACTGAAATACTTCTGTTACTCACGGTTTCTTCGCAGTTACCTTCTTTGTACCTACGTTTTTCTTTCCAAACTCTGTGACTGCCATTTTTAGTGATGTCTATTCTCTTTAACTGTATAACCTACTGAGATATTCCTTATTGCTGTATGCATAGCCTTAGAGTATATCAAGCGTATCTCGTCATTCTTACAGCCATATCCCACTTCTTTGCGTATTGATTCTTCCTGACTGATCTCTTAAACTTCAGCCTATTCTGTCTATATTTGCTCCTTGGTACTCCTTAAAATCCAGTGTCTCATTTCGAAATATCTGTCTGACCACGATTTTATGTAACTGAAATCTTCCCGTATCAGCCGGCCTATTCGAAGTATACCTCCTCCTCTTGTGATTCTTGAAAAGAGTATTCGGTATTACTAGCTGGAATTTATTACAGAACTCAATTAGTTTCTCTCTTCTCTCATTCCTTGTTCCAAGTCCATATTCTCCTGTAGCCCTTTCTTTTGCTCCTTCTCCCACAACGGCATTCCAGTCCCTCACAACTATCAGATTTTCATGTCCCTTTACGTACTGTATTAGCTTTCAATAGCCTCATATAATTTCTCTGTATCTTTATCTTCAGCTTGCGATGTCGGCATGTGTACTTGAACTATCGTTGTCGGTGTTGGTTTGCTGTCGATTTTCATAAGAACAACCCAATCAATGAACTGTTCACAGTAACACACTCTTTGTCCTACCTTACTATTCATAACAAATCCTACTCCAGTTATAATATTTTTCTGCTGCTGTTGATATTACCCTGTACTCATCTGACCAGAAGTGCTTGTCTTCTTTCCATTGCACTTCACTGACTATACCTAGATAGTTACAGTGTCTAGACTGAGCCTTAGCACTTCCATTTTCAAGTTTTCTAGCTTCTCTACCAAGTTCAAGCTTCCGACATTCCATGCCCTTACTCGTAGAACGTTATCCTTTCGTCGGTTATTCAATATTTTTCTCATGGTCACCTCTCCTTTGGCAGTCTCCTCCCGGAGGTCCGAATGGGGGTCTGCCGGAATCTTTTGTCGATGGAGATATCATCATGACACTTTTTTAACTACTTTCTATACACTGGATCTTTTCGATTTCTTCACATAATTCCTCCATCTAGTTCACCTTGGTTGCCAACAGTCTTGCCGCAGTGGTAACACCGATTCCCGCCAGATCACTGAAATTAAGAGCTGTCGGTCTGGGCTAACACTTGGATGGGTGACCATCCGGTCAGCCGAGCGCTGTTGTCAAGCGGGGTGCAGACAGCCCTTGTGAGGCAAACTGTGGCTGCGGGCTAGTAACCTGACATACGGATGGGAGAGCGGTGTGCTGACCACATGCCCCTCCATAGGCGCATCCAGTGACGCCTGCGGTTTGAGGAAGACACGGCGGCCGGTCAGTGCCGTTGGGCCTTTATGGCCTGGTTGGGCGGAGTTTACTTTAGTTTATTAGTTCTTCTTGGTTGCCCAGCGTCTGACATTTGCTTCACTCCTAAGGGATCTATACTGCTGTATTCCTGCCCTTTCCAGAACTTTTTCGTACTTCCTGTTTTCGCTGATCAATTGAAATGTTTCTTCTGCTACCCTAGGTTTTTACAAGTTACCTTTCTTATATCTTTGTCTGACTGTCCAACAATTATTACTGTCCTTTTTAGAAATATCTACTCCTCTTCAAATCAAATATATTGCTGTATCCACGTTCTTAGGAAATTTCAAACAAGTCTCATCATTCCTCAACACATCCCACTGAATCTTTTGTATGATCCTCAAAGACTTCAGACTGCTTTTCAATTTTACAAAATTTTGATATGAGTTTCTATTTGCTCCTGGATATGCTTCACAATCCAGTACGCGTATCTGATTTTGGAGTATCTGTCTGCCTATGATGTAATCCAGTTGCAGTCTTCCCATGCCTCAGAATCTTTTCTAAGTACACCTCCTTGTCTTGTGACTCTTGAAAAGAGTATTCGCTATTACCATCTGAAATTTTTTGCAGAAATCAAATAGACTTTTTCCTCTCTCATTCCTGCTGCCTACATCATATATTACTATTCTTTTCTGCACAGGTGCATTCTCTCTTTACATACTAAATCACTCATTCAATATCGTTCTGTGGTTTCTCTATCTGTTCATCTTCCGCGGGTTCCAGAGGCCACGCCACGAACAATGTGATAGCATAGTTTGAAGTGCACTGTCTACAGCAGGAAGTCAGCGTTCTAGGAAGGTTAGACCCAAAGCAATGCAAAGACAGAGAAAGCGGTTAAGAAATTAATTTTCTTTTGTGCGACTAGCTGCTGATGATTGCGGTATATAGAACTACATTTGCTGAAGAAGATGAATAAAATACTACAAGACAGAGATCTCTGATGGATAATAAGACGGATTATTGTCTGGCGGTTTTGTGTTGAAGAACATGGGAGCCACCGCTGTCAGACTAGAGCCAAGTCAGTTGCCTTTTTGTTGATTCTGTTAAGAAGTTGTAGGGGCTGTTGTCATTTGAAAATATGGATGAAATCTAGAGTGGAAAAAGAGAAATAGCTGTGTGTGTGAGTAGGAGACCTGACTGGGCAAAACACGAGATGCGATAGATGGTGGAAGTTAGGAACAGCAATAAAAATTCATCAGGCTGGTTGATTATGATTAAACTGAGTATGGAAGGGAGATTGTTGTAATATTTGAACGCACCAGATTGGTTGGAACCTAGAAGAATAACTGTCATTAGTGTTAAAAAGTCATGCAAAAATAAAAATTCGACTTATTCCTCAAAGCCGACCATATGACTAAGAGTTTGCAACCATTACAGCTGCCACTCGCATGCATCGGTAATGCTAAGTAAGGTGATAGACTGCAGGGTTCTTAAAGACGTGATACGATGTTCACTGAGTTTTCAGAATGAAGTTAGCGCTTTTACGTTTCTAAGTAAAATACACGCATTAGTGATCTCAACATGTGCACAATCAAGATAGTGGGTGCATCATTTATTCTTTCTAAAGTTTTTTCTTTCGTCTCCGATTAACATTCGACAATCAATGTGCGATTTCCTCGGACTTAGCTGTTACTCCGATGTTGTGTTGAATTTAACATATTATTGCCAAGGTGCAGTTATTTTAATTGTGTCTTAAACGTGCATTAATGGTCAACCAATGTAACGATTTCATTTGTTTTCGTACTTGTGTTTAATTTGCAGACCAAATAAATTATAATAAATAGAACTCTATAGTGACAAGTTTAATGAAACTCTGATTTTATCATTGTGTGGTTTACCGCATCCACGTTTCTTGTATGATAGGGCCACTCGTGTTCGTAAAACATTATCTTATACGTTGAGCGAAACCTGTAATTATCATTATTATTATTATTATTATTATTATTTATTCATCAGTCTTTTGACTGGTTTGGTGTGATCCGCCACAAATTTCTCTACTGTGCCAGCCTTTCCTTCTCAGACTAGCACTTGCAAGCTACGTCTTCAATTACCTTTTTCTGGATGTATCCAATCTCTGTCTTTCTTTACAGCTTTTATCCACTAAAGCTTCCTGTAGTATAATAAAAATAATTCTCTGATCTCTTAACAGACATCCTATCATTCTACCCCTCCTTCTTGTCAGTTTTTTCCATTGATTCCTGATTCCTTTCTTCGCGTATGTTGTGGAGAACCTCTTCATTCCTAATATTATCAGTTCACATAAGTTTCAACTTAATTCTGTAGCACCAAATCTAAAATGCTTCCATTTACTTCGGTTCCGGTTTTTCCACAGCCCATGGCTTACTGTTACACAATGCTGTACTCAAAACATACATTCTCAGAAATATCTTCCTCGAAGGAACACCAACGTTTGACAATAATAGACCTCTCTTAGCCACAAATGTCTATTTTTCCAGTGCTAGCCTGCTTTTTATGTCCTTCTTGCTCAGCCCGTCATTTGTTACTTTCCTGCCTAGCTAGCAGAAATCCTTAACTTCATCTGTTTCGTGATCACGTATTATGATGTTTAATTTATCGATGTTCTCATGTCTGTTACTTCTTATTACTCACGTCTCTCTTCGGTTTCCTTTCAGCCCGTATTTTGTACTCATTGAACTGCTCATTCTGTTCAAAAAAGCTTTTCATTCTTCTTCGCTACCCTTGAGGATGGCATGTCATCAGTGAATCTGAACACGGATGTCTTTCCACCTGGAATTTTATCCCACTCTTAAATCTTTCTTTTATTTTCGTCATTGCTTTTTCTGCATGTAGAATGAACAACAAGTCCGAAAGACTATATCCTTGTCGTGCGCACTTTTGTAAACGTGCACTTCGTTCTTAGTCTTCCACTCTTATTGTTCCGTCTTGGTTCTTATACATATTGTATATTGTCCGCTTTTTCCTATAGCTGACCCCTGTTTCCTTAGAATTTAGAAAATCTTGCAGCATCGGAAACTGTCGAATGCTTTCTCTAGATCTGTGGAAAGTTTTGATTTTTCTTCAGTTTTGGTTCCTTTATCAACCGCGACGTCAGAGCTGCCTCTTTGATTCCCTTACCTTTCCTAAAGCCAAAGTGATCGTCATCTAACAGATCCTTAATTTTTATTCGAAGGCTTTGGCTGCAGAAAGTTCTTTATTAAAAGCACGACCGCTTTCTCGTCAGTTTAAGGACATCCTTGGATGATCTAAACGGGTATTAGGAAGTAAATGTTTTACAATTGTCTTTGCATTGGCTTAGTAACTATTGTTATATGGGTAGACTAGTCCTGTACATTAGGTACTTCCATAAACTGTGCCTAAGATATTATATTACTCTGTCCTGAAGGATTTATGTAAGTACCTAATGTACTATTCTGCTCCATGTAACTATAGTAACTAAGCCAGTGTAAAACAAAAAAATAGGTTGGCTAAAATGGTTCAAATGGCTCTGAGCACTATGGGACTTAACTGCTGTGGTTATCAGTCCCCTAGAACTTAGAACTACTTAAACCTAACTAACCTAAGGACATCACACACATCCATGCCCGAGGCAGAATTCGAACCTGCGACCGTAGCGGTCGCGCGGTTCCAGACTGTAGCGCCTAGAACCGTGGAAATATGTTTCGTTTTATAGCAAATCAAAATTTGTAAAGGTTTATTTATTTTGTAACTAATTTAAGTTACAGATGATAGTTATCAGCTATGACTACAAAACTGACTTCTTGTGATTTGTGTATCACGTTTTACAGGGATCGATATTCCTAAACGTGAGGAGCACAGCATATTAATTACGTGAGAAGAACAACATTTCATAAAGGAAAATAAATACGTTATGTCACGGATTTCCAAACTGTCTGCTACGGCTCCCAGTGGCGTCGCAGCCTTACAGTAGGGGAGTCGTGTTGTCATCTTAAAAATAATAATTTGGTTTATTTGAATTCTGAATAAAGGGACACGGCGAGCGCAGTTACTGATATCTAGCAAGGTCGGTACTTTTGCTATATAAGCGAGGTAAATGACACTCAAAACGTAGGCCAACTACATAACTCAGTTTACTCAGTTCGGTAACAATCAGTTTTAAGGACAAAAATCAAACAATGGAAAATCCAGAATGGAATGTAACAGTATTATGAAAAGGATAGCTGCGACTCACTATATAGCGGAGATGCTGAGCCGCAGAGAGACACAACAAAAAGACTGTCGTGAAGCTCGCTTTCGGGCGACAGGGCCTTTGTCAAAAATAGACAACACACACACACACAGGCTATATATAACTCACATACACATGACCACAATCTCTGACACCTGGAGCCACACTCAAGTTTTGAGGACAACAATATCGAATTGCCTTTAGTGATTTGTGTTTCTGTGTCAATATCGAGAAATTTTTCAATATAAATACAATAAAGTAATATTTCAAGTGCGCCATGTAGTTCTAAAGCCATGAGTAGATGAAATAAAATATGACGACAGTTACTGGAATTTAGAAACATGCTCGCCACTCCAGTCGTACGATGTCTTTATCCTGAAGGAAGTCATTCACAAGATGTGGACGATGGGGGCACGAATCGTCGTCCATGATGACGAATGCCTCGTCAGTATGCTGCCGATATGGTTGCACTATCGGTCGGGGGATGGCGTTCACGTTTCGTTCAGCCGTTACGGCGCCTTCCATAATCACCAGCGGCGTACGTCGGCCCCACGTAATGCCACCCCAAAACAGTAGGGAACCTCCAACTTGCTGTGCTCGCTGGACAGTGTGCCTAAGGCGTTCAGCGTGACCGGGCTGCCTCCAAACACGTCTCCGACGGTTGTCTGGTTGAAGGCATAGGAGACACTCATCGGTGAGGAGAACGTGATGCCAATCCTGAGCGGTCCCATCTGTACCGCGCTGCATGGTGTCGTGGTTGTAAAGATGGAGCTAGCCATGGGCGTCGGGAGTGAAGTTGGGCGTCATACAGCCTATAGCACACAGTTTGAGTAGTACCACGACATCCCGTGGCTCCACGATAAGTTTTCTTCAACATGGTGGCGCTGCTGTCGAGGTTACTCCGAGCCATAATCTTTAGGTAGCGGTGATCCACTGCAGTAGCAGCCCTTGGGCGGCCTGAGCGAGGCACGTCGTCGACAGTTCCTGTGTCTCTGTATCTCCTCCATGTCCGAACAACAGCGCTTTGGTTCACTCCGAAACGCATGGACGCTTACCTTGTTGAGAGGCCTTCCTGGCACAAAGTAAAAATGCGGACGCAATCGAACCACGGTATTGACCGACCCCCTCCGTCTAACAGGCGCTGCTCATGCATGGTTGTTTACATGTTTTGAGGGTTTAGTGACATCTCTGAACAGTCAAAGGGACTGTGTCTGTGATATAATACCCACAGTCAACGTTTGTCATCAGGAGTTCTGGGAACCCATGTGATGCTACATCTTTTTTGATGTGTGTAGATTGAGCAGTAAGGGCGGAAGACTACGTTCATATCTTAGAATCTCTTTAATCCACACACTTCGTTCTTGTGTGCTAGTCTTATTGTTGCCTCTTGGTTCTTGAAAGTCTTGTTTATTACCATCTTTCTCTATAACGTAACCCCATTCCTCTTAGATTTTCGGACATCTTGCACAGTTGTCGAACGCTTCTTTCATGTCGATAAATCCTATGAACATGTCTTGATTTTTCTTATTTTCATTCAGTATTGCTTATTATTAACCGCAACGTCAGAACTGCCTCTCTGGTAGCTTTTCCATTCCTAAAGCCAAAATGCTTGTCAACAAGGGGATTCTCTGTTTTCTTTACAACTCTCCTGAAAAAATATTATTCTTATGAGCTTCTTTGGTGCATGAGTTTGAAACGTCCCCTTTGAAAAATTATATACGACTGTGCTTAAACTGACACACAATATTTTTAGCGCAACGCAATCTGACTTTCAAAACTCCCTACAAAAGAATGGCCCTGACTAACATCAACCTATACCTTTCACAAATCACTTACCTCACAAAAATCTTCATTACACGAACTACTGCAATACAGCGAGCGCCACTACTGCCAGCTAAATAAAAGATTCAAACTACAGAAGGCACTAACTACTGATAGGGATAGTTAGCAAATGAAAGATTTTAATAGAGAACAAACAATGTATTTATCTTAATAGTCATATTATATATAGCAGTTCATGACATCCAGTCTTACAAATTTCAAAACTCCGCGATCTCTGTCCCCACATCCACCACTGCTGGCGGCTCACCTCCAACTGCGCAACGCTACGCGCTGTTAGCATCCAGCTGCCCAACGCTACAATGGCGAGTATTACAACTATGCCAGCCAGTGATTTTCATACAGAGCACTACGTAACGTTGCCAATAAGAAAACATAAACAGCCTACTTACATAGCCCCCATGCTCCCCACAAAAACTTTTACAATTTTTTTGGGCACTGGCCAATACATATTTGTTAAAAATTTTTTTCCCAATTACAATAACAAAGAAATCAAATGCATACACTTATTGATACAATGTTGGTCAAAAGCTAAAATTTTCTCACAGTCCATAAAGACAGTCCTGATCATCCATCACAGCAAAACAGCAGTGTTTTTCTCAATGTCTGAGCAGTAAAAGAAAATGCACACGGGAGTAGTGGATTTCCATGCAGTCTTGAAGAAGTAGTGTTGTCCTTCCAACGGAAAGACAGTGCTGACTCTTGACATGCAGACAGGTAAAGATGAGCATTAAAACAAAACAGAATAAATAATGTCTAAACATATTTACAAAGTGAATAACATATTATTAATGCAAATTATATTTGAGGATAACAGTATTCCTCATCACAGTTCATGTAGCTGAGTATTAGAAGAGAAAAAAAATTCTATGAAACAGTACACAGAGACAGGAAGAAAACAAATACACAAGGGTACACAAACACATAGTGGGATAACACAAAAGGAAAGGACAGGGTTCGTTTTCAGTGTAACATTTGGTACTGCAGTCCAACCCAAAACTTCATTCCATAGATCTTTCGTCTTATTTCAACATTTGTTTCCACCAAAAAAATCCTATCCAAGAATGCTTTCTGTATGTATATGTTCACACATTTCTTACCTTACTATTTATTTTCTATTATCTTACCTCATCATTTATTTCCAAGAAAATCCGACCTAAACCTGTTGCCCCTAAACCCTACTTTTTTGTTCATATCCTCTTTCAAAGTACTTTTTGGCCAAACCATTTTCTTATAGATTCTCAATGCATTTCTTCCAATTCATCACAACTCGTTGTCTTATATACCCTACCACATCTTAAGCTAACTTAAATCTACTGAGCTCAGATGCTAACCTAAGAGACGAGGCAATGCAGCAGCACAAAACAATTAACACAAACACCAATGATAAACAATTCAAATTGGCAAAGCAATTGCAATATTACAACTAATATAAGGCACTGTGCAGCAAACAAGAGAAATAAATCTGTAGTAAAACTGGCTTAACAGAGTAATACAAAGTCAAATTCAGTAACACTATGCGTGGCAAACAGGTCATCTGGTATCTCACAGAAAGTACTTTAACTCCAGAATGTATTTTCAACTAAACCAAAATGTTGCATTAAAATCTCATTAGCAGTACTGGTAAATGTTCTAAGTATGTGAGCCTTATAGTCATTACGTAATCGTGCAACTAACAAGCAAGAATGCACACACACAATAACACTGTGTCGTCTGTTCACAATAACAATGCATTCGTAATTTCTGTTTAAATAAGTTCTCTTGGTTCTTGACTGGATATTTAACTTCAAACATTGTTGCATGTTAACAGAGTCTAAGACTGACAAAGCATACTTGTAACGTGAAGTGAAAAGTTTTATGGGAAAGACAAAGTTAAAAAACAGATTATCTTTCAATAAACGGTTTTATATGTGAAATGTGGTGCAATCCTTTACTCTTCCTAGTACGCAGTCTTTCAACTTCAACGCAATTATCATGTGTATATGTCGGTAAGGAATGCTAAAATTTTTCTCAAGGCTAGCGTCTATGTTATTTTTCCCTGATCCAGCGGGCGCACGTGGCTGCCTGCGGTGCTAGTCATTGTCTGTCTCTTTGTTGGCGTGCATCGTTATTGGGATTAGGGGACCTAACTTCTACAAATTCACCTGTTTAAACCCCACCAGTTCTGATGAAATTCAGGTCTGTCATTATGATTATATCGTCTGTCGTCATGTCGGTAGTTCCTATAGTTTCTTTCTTGTCTGTTAAGTGGTGGAGAATTTCTCCCTGAATTATCACTGCACGGTGGACCGTTGCGTCTGAAGTTCTTCTATCTCCCGTGATAATAATAGTTCTGGTTGCCATATTGTCTGTTTCTACGATTGCCTCTGTCATATTCATTACTACAGAAATGTGATCTTTCTCTGTAATTATTACTACTCTGCCAACAGTTGTCATACGAGTGGTGTGTGTTTTGGTCACGACTTACGTTGTAAGAATAGCCTTGTTGTGTCCAGTTATTATTTCTGTCATCGCGGAATTGTGACGGATGTGACCTGTAATTGTTGTGCTCCTGTTTTCGCGTTTCGTGATTGTCACTGTCAATATCCAATTCTTGTAAGACTCCCTGAAAAGCTTCAATGTCGCCTTTGCAACGTCCTGCCAAAATAATATGTCGTAAATGTTCAGGTAATTTGATTAAGCAAATGCGGATGAGTTCTGAGGGGCTGTATGGGTTTGACAGGTACTGATTCCTGTGCAACATGTCTTCAAAATATTTCACAAGACTGGAAAATTCAGATTGTTCAAACTGTTTCATCATCATGATGCTATGTTTTACTCGGTATTGTGTAGCTTGAGACCAATATGCTGAGAGGAACGCATGATAAAATTCTCCTTCACTGTGGCAATCGTGAATGACCGATTGCATTCGCACAGCTTGTTCATTCTCTAAGTAGCCACACATAAATTCTAATCTATGCTCTAATGACCAGTTGGGAGGAAAACAATGAGAGAATTGATGGAGCCACACTTGTGGATGAATGTCGTTGCTAGAATTCTTAAATGTTTTGAATTTACGTGTAGTAATGAACAGCTTATAGACAAAATCATTATGTCGGCGAGTCATATGTCGGTCATTGTTACGTCGTTTCGGCGGTTCCATGTCAAAATTCGGTGTGCCTTGCCAATTTCTTTCATAATTTCCGAAGTGCCCTGTGTTATTATTTTGTGGCTCTACTGTATTTCTATGTCCCTCTTCCCGTACTGGAGTGCGAGTGTCTTCTGAAATATGTAATTCTTGTATTACTTGTGAAAAATGTTCTTGTACTTCCCAGATTTCTCTTTTGTACTGTGTATTGATTTGATTTTGATTTTGTCTGAATTTTCTAATTTGTTCATACTCTTCAGTGTCAGTGAAGGCTACAGGTCTTGTGTCATTCAGATCATCATCTACCTTTGTAGATAAGTTAGTGAACTGATCTGAAAGTTCGGCTACTTTATCCGTTATGGAATTATTTCCTCTGTGTGTTTTTCTGAACCAAGTTTCAGAGTGTCCATTTGTGTTGAAATCGTATCTACTGTGTCCTTTAAGTTTTCCTGAGTTTTTGCAAGTTGCGTAACCGAATCGGTAGATGCAACTGAGTCAATTTTAGCTTGCAAGGTCGCATGATTTTCATGAACAATAGTTTGCAGTTCTTTTATGGCTGCTTCGTGATTCTGTAATGCATTTTCATGCCGCGAAAAAATAGGTTGGAAATGGTCACAAATTTGTGTTTTTACATCATTACAGACTTTTTGACATTACGATTCGATTTTATGTAACTCAGTAGTTAAATCTTCACGTGTTTGTTCAAGTGTGGTGTCTAACTTTTGAAGATTTTGTTCCATTGCGTCTAACTGTTGCTGTGTTTGTCTTTGGTGTTGTTCCATTGCGTCTAACGTTTGAAGCTTTTGCTGTGTTTGTCTCTGGTGTTGTTCCATTGTGTCTAACTTTTGAAGCTTTTGGTGTGTTTGTCTCTGATTTTGTTCCATTTGTTGCATTAGCTGTAATAACAATGCATTAGTGTCTGGAATCTGTTCCTCAACGCTTTTCGGCAGTGCATTTGCACCGGCAACATTCACATTTTGACAAGCAGAAAATGTGTCTTGACTTATTTGAGAAAACGGTGAGGACGCAAAACCTGAATCTACAGTATTTGCAAAATTGTGTCCTGTCATTTCGGATTCCTGAGGCGAGCTGTTGCCGAGCGATCGATCGATAATGCTTCTCTGTTCACTAATTGTTTCACTGCATACACCACTGTTTGCCGCCCGCTCCATTTCCCTATGCACAATTACCAAATTACTATGTTGAAAATTAGTTAATTCATTACACAGTGGCGCTAACACACTAATTTCGTCTTCACTGTCATTTCTCAGTTTACTTTGGAGCCTAGTATTACGTTTTTCACACGCCATTATTGTCACAATATTTCACACGACAACACAGAAGAACACAATTTGAAGAGCAAAAATAAGGGAACACATTAACATAGCACTGAAAACAATATCTAGTTAATTGCAAGCACAGCTGCGAAATACTTGGTGCAAATCTACATGCATGCCACAACTGTTTTACTATACAAGAATGAAAAACTACAACTACAAAGGAAATTACGCGCTAGCAATAAACAATAGCTACACTAATTACACCAACTACAAGAAAAAATCAGAAGATTCCAGTGCGGTATCCTGGCAGGGTCGCCATATGAAACATCCCCTTTGAAAAATTAAATATGACTGTGCTTAAACTGACACACAATATTTTTAGCGCAACGCAATCTGACTTTCAAAAATCCCTACAAAAGAATGGCCCTGACTAACATCAACCTATACCTTTCACAGATCACTTACCTCACAAAAATCTTCATTACTCGAACTACTGCAATACAGTGAGCGCCACTACTGCCAGCTAAATAAAAGATTCAAACTACAGGAGGCACTAACTACTGATAGGGATAGTTAGCAAATGAAAGATTTTAATAGAGAACAAACGAACCTTAATAGTTATAATATATATAGCAGTTCATGACATCCAGTCTTACAAATTTCAAAACTCCGCCATCTCTGTCCCCACATCCACCACTGTTGGCGGCTCACCTCCTACTGCGCAACGCTACGCCCTGTTAGTATCCAGCTGCCCAACGCTACAATGGCGAGTATTACAACAATGCCAACCAGCCACAGACTGCACACAGCACAGCCAGTGATTTTCATGCAGAACACTACGTAACGTTGCCAATAAGAAAACATAAACAGCCTACTTACAGGTTGTTAAGATGACTATGCGATAATTCTGGCATTTTGTCGGCTCTTGCAATATTGGGAATTGTGTAGATGACGTTTTTCCGAAAGTCTGAAGGTATATGTCACTCTCATACATTCTACACGTCTACGTGAATAGTCATTTTGTTGCCCATTTCTCTAATGCTTGTATAAATTCTGATGGAAGGTTATCTGTCCGTTCTACCTTATTTTATCTTAAGTTTTCCAAAGCTCTTTTTAACTCTAATTCTAATACTTCTTTGTTGTTGTATCAGTCAGATGTCCTTCCACTCATAGAGGCCTTCAATGTATTTTCACTCCCTTGCTTTTAATTTCGACGAAGATAGTTTTCACTCTTCAATATGGTGAGTCACTGAGTCAGCATATGCACTATGTGATCAAAAGTATGCGGACACCTGACTGAAAATGAGTTACAAGTTCGTGGCGCCTTCCATCGGTAAGGCTGGAATTCAATATGGTGTTGGCCCACCCTTAGCCTTGATGACAGCTTCCAGTCTCGCAGGCACACTTTCAATCAGGTGCTGGAAGGTATCTTGGGGAATGGCAGCCCATTCATCACCGAGTGCTGCACTGAGAAGAGGTATCGATGTCGGTCTGTGAGGCCTTGCACGAAATCAGCGTTCTAAAACATCCCAAACGTGTTCTATAGAATTCATGTCAGGACTCTGTGCAAGCCACTCGATTACAAGGATGTTGTTGTCTTGTAACCACTCCGCTACAGGTCGTGCATTATGAACAGGTGTTCGATCGTGTTGAAAGATGCAGTTGCCATCCCTGAATTGCTCTTCAACAGTGGGAAGGAAGAAGGTGCTGTGACAGTGCCACGCAAAACAACAAGGAGTGTAAGCTCCCTCCGTGAAAAACACGATCACACCATAACACCACCGCCGCCGAATTTTACTATTGGCACTATACACGCTGGCAGATGACGTTCACCGGGCATTGGCCATACCCACATCCTGCCATCGGATCGCCACATTATGTACCGGTATTCGTCACTCCACACAACGTTTTGCACTGTTCAATCGTCCAATGTTTACGCTCCTTACACCAAGCGAAACCATGTTCGAAGTCCGTGAGTACTGCGGAGCGCCCCATTCTG
The DNA here is from genome assembly GCF_023864275.1 of Schistocerca cancellata. Classification (NCBI taxonomy): domain Eukaryota; kingdom Metazoa; phylum Arthropoda; class Insecta; order Orthoptera; family Acrididae; genus Schistocerca; species Schistocerca cancellata. The sequence continues at coordinate 488,743,150 of NC_064628.1, forward strand.
CTCTCTCAGGATGTCTAATAACTATTGAGGTCGGTGGTATGGAGCACCTGGCAGTAGGTGACCGCACAAAGCACCTAATATAAAAAGCGCATGTTTTTGGGGGTGTCTGGATACTTTTGATCACATAGTGTAGTTCACATTTTTCATGCATCCATTTCGCCGTAGCTTCTAGCACTTACTAATTATTTCATTCCTGAGTGACTTGTATTGCTATATTCGTGAATTTCCGTTAACATTTTTGTCCCTTCTTGTTTCGTCATTCAACTGAAGTATTTCTTTAATTGTCCGTGTTTTCTTCGCAGTTACATACATTTTTCTGTCTAATTTCTGTGATTGCCCTTTTTGGAGATCCCCTTTCCTCTTCACCTGAATTGCTTACTAAATTATTCATTATCACTTTATCTAGAACCTCAGAGAACTTCATGCGTACCTCGTCATTCCTTAATACATCTGTCTCTGTCTTCTCCGCGCACTGATTCTTCATGAGTAGTCTCTTAAACTTCCAATTACTTTCCATCATTACTAAATTGTGATCAAAGTCTATATCTGCTCCTGGGTATGCCTTACATTCCAGTATGTGATACCGCAACTCTGCGTAACCGCTATATAAAGTAGCTACAATCTTCTCGTATCTCCCACCCTTTTCCAAATGTATCTCCTCCTCTAATGATGCTTGAACAGGGCTACTGAAATGTATTGCAAAACTGTTATAGCCTTTTTCCTCTCTCATTCCTGCTATAAAGCCTACATTCTGCCTCAACCCTTCCTCCTACACCTCCTCCTATAACCGCGTTTCAACCCCACATTACTGTTAGATTTGCGTCTTCCTTAATGAACTGAATTATCAGTTCAATATCGTCATGTACTTTCTCTAAGTCTTCATCTTCTGACTGCGAAGTCGGCACGATACCTGAACTGTTATCGTTGACGTTGGTTTGCTGTCGATTCTCATGAAAACAACGCTTTTACTGAACTGTTCGCTGTAACTCACTCTCTGCTGTGCCTTCCTATTCGTAACAAATCCTACTCTAGTCATAGCATTTTCTGCTGCTGTTGATATTTCCCTGTACTCGTCTGACCAGAAATCCTTGTCTTCTTCCCATTTCACTTCGATGACCCCCACTGTACCTACTGTACGAGTGAGAGTCAAAGTATTATCAGTGGAAGATTGCTACCCCTTTTAAAAGCATCCGCAATCAATTCTGAACGGCAAATGAAAGAAAGAGCTTCAAGCAGTTGAATATTATAAAAGCATAACTAGTTGGAAAACACGACCCTTCTAAATTCATGACTCAGACATATAAAGGAGCAACAATTGATATGAATAGAATATGTTTTTCATTCATTTGTCTTCTGACTGGTTCGATGCGTCCTGTCACGGATTTTTCTCTTGTCCCAATCTCCTCATATCAGAGCAGCCATTACATCTTTTGTCCTCAGTTATTTGTTGAATATGTTCTAATATCTGTCCCTCACAACACATTTTACCCTCTGCGACTCCTTCTTGTTCCATGGAAGTTAATCTCAGACGTTTTAAGATACTACTTATGCTAGTTCTACAAGGTTCGCAGGTGAGCTTCTGTGAGGTTTGGAAAGTAGGAGGCGAGGTACTGGCGGAAGTAAAGCTGTGAGGGTGGCGTGTGAGTCGTGCTTGGGTAGCTCTCTTGGTAGAGTACTTACCTGTAAAAGGCAAATGTCACGAGTTCGAGTCTCGGTCCGGCACACATTTTTAAACTGCCAGGAAGTTTCATATCAGCGCACACTCCGCTGCAGAGTGAAAATGTCATTCCTGAATATTACTCATGTTATCATCTCGTCCCTCCTTCTATAAGTGTTTTTCATATTTTCTATTTTTTGTCGATTTTGCGGAGAACTCCCTCATGTCTTACCTGTGCAACGATTTTTCAACATCCTTCTATGGGACCACATTCAGTCTCTCTGATTGTCCTTCGCTCCGGTTTTCCCACAGTCAAGATTCGCTATCATACTATTCTGTGTTCCAGATGCACATTCTCAAAAATTTCTTCTTCAGATGGGGGCCGATGTTTGATAGTAGAAACTTTCTCTTGGCCAAGAATGTCCTGTTTGCTTGTGTCAGTCACCTTCTTTTGTCCACTTTGTTTCTTCATCATGTGTTACTTTGCTTCTGAGGTAGCAGAATTACTTACCTTTCTCAAGGTCGTGGAACCAATTTAAAGCTTAAGTTTGTCTGCTTCTCCTCATTACCTTTGTCTTTCTTCGATTTGTTCTCAAATGGTGCAAATGGCTCTGAGCACTATGCGACTTAACTTCTGAGGTCATCAGTCGCCTAGAACTTAGAACTAATTAAACCTAACTAACCTAAGGACATCACACACATCCATACCCGAGGCAGGATTCGAACCTGCGACCGTAGCGGTCGCACGGTTCCAGACTAGCGCCTAGAACCGCTCGGCCACCCCGGCCGGCATTTGTTCTCAGTCGGTATTGTGTATTCATTAGACTGTTCATTCCATTCAGTCTATATTCCGTACTTCACTAGACTGTTCATTCCATTCAACAGATCCTGTAATTCTTCTTCATATTCACTGAGGATAGAAAAGTCATTATCGAATCTTTTCACTGAGGTCCTTTCACCCCGAATCTTAATCCCACTCTTTAATCTTTATTTTATGCTCCTCATTACTTGTTCTGTGTACAGACTGACCAGAAAGGGCGAAGAATTACATCTCTGCTTTGCACTCTTTTTGATATGAGCATTTATTTCTGGGTCTTCCTTTCTTATTGTTCCCTCTTTGTTATTAATATATGTGTAATACATTACGCACGTTTCCTATAACTTGAACCTATTCGGCTCTCAGAATTTCGACCATTTTGCTCTGCTCTACATTGCTGAGCGCTTTTTCTAGGTCGATTAAAACTTATGAACGTGCCTCGATTTTCCTTAAATTTTGTTTTCAGTAAAAGGCGCACCATAAGAACGGCCTCTCTTCTGTCTTTACTTTTCCGAAAGTCAAACTGGTCTTTAGCTAACAGATCCTCAATTTTCTTTTTCTTTATTCTGTACATTATTCTTGTCCAGAATTTCGATGCATGAGCTGTTACGCTGATTGTGCGATAGTTCTCACATTTAACTGCCATTGCTTTCTCTTTTATTATGTGGATGATACTTTTCCGAAAGTGTGATAGACTCACCCATTCTACGCACCATCTTCAATAGCTACTTGGTTATCAGTTCCTACAATGATTTCAGAAATTCTGAAGGAATGTTACTTTCCGTTCAACCGCGTTTAATCGCAAGTTCACCAAAGCTCTTTTAAACTACAGAACTGAATCCCCTATATGTTCCGTATATACTCCCATATCTTCTTCAATCACGTCGTTAGACAAGTTCTCTACATCATGGCAATAATCATTTAACAGAATTGTTTAAAGTATTCCACTCACCGCCCTATCTTCCTATTCATAATGAATCCTACTCCCTTTATACCACGTTCTGCAGCTACTGATTTTAACCTATATCCTCTTTCCGCTTCAGTTGACTAAACTCTACTACTCCTAGACTGAGAATGTATAATTTCCTTTCCGGATTTTCCAGTTATTTTCAACGTTTAAAATTCTCATATTCCATTCTCGAACACGTAGAATGTTAGGTTTTCGTTAGTTAAGAAATCATTTTCTCATGGTAACCTCCTGTTTAGCAGTCCCTTTCCAGACATCCGAATGGGGGACCAAGATGGATCTTGTGCCAATGGAGAGATTACCATGAAATTTTTTTCAAATATTGGCCATATGTCCGGTGGATGGACAGTTTTTTGCCTCTCAGTCCTGATGCCGTTGATCACTGCTGATACTTCCACCAATTAGGGGTAGTTTCCCACACCGAGTGCAAGAGATTGCTTCTTAAATACAGCCGTTGGCAGAATGAGGATGAACTGGCAAAAATCGTCGAAATTCTCTATTCCCTGGGTAGATGAACAATCTGCGTAAATAATTAAGTTCCTTCGGAACCCTCGCACTTACCCGAATTCTTGTGATTATTGCCTGCCGCATATTCCTCTCCTCGGTGATTACGCGGAGAGTCCCCTTATCCCACTTAATTTCCAATATATTTTTGTGGTGTCACATATCAAACGCTTTGGCTCTTTTTCATTCCGATTTCTCTCAAGTCTATGAAACGCGTTATTCAGGCATAAATATTCTGGCGATAAAACAAAGAAATACGGCATAAAAACAAACGTTCACATAACATGTCTGTGGCGTCGCAGAGACCACAGAGATTAACACCTTGAAACTGCTGAGGACCTGTTAAACCTGCATATTAAAGTAGCTTGCAAGACGTGTTAAGGACTAACATGTAAAAATCAGTAAAAGACACTCGGTGATATTCCTCGCCGTTAGCACAAAAATTATATTTATTAGGTGGAAAGCTAATAGGTTGTATTATAGTAAGGCAGTATACTCTATTGTCATGTGTCTCGTGCAACTGAGGTTACGGATAACGTCCCTACCTGAAAGCAGTATCCTAGAAAAAATTCACATGGTACGTAGAAAGGTAATTTTTGCTCTAACACTGAAGTCTAACACTTACTACGTCGACGAATTTTCTTCAAGTTGTGTGTTACAGAATACTAAACAATTCCAGCGAACACATACTTCTTAACGGATAAGGGATTACCTAAATTGTAACGTTATACTCTATACATTGCGTTGCTACCACAGAGAAAAAAAATTGATAAATATGGATCAGATAATTATTGTAAATATTAATGCAAATTTTTGGATCATAGCATGGCGTGATGATGGTACTTGACACCGAAATCTATAGCCAATAGGCCAAATTAGAACCGAGACTACAGACTAAAGCAAAAAAAATTGTTTTTCTTGCTGTGTTGTTCCCAGTTCCATCGTCCATCGTACAGCGCGTCAGGAACGCGTCCCTGTTTCGCGTGTGAAAGTTTCTGTTTCAAAATGTTTGTTGCTAGTTCGCAAGCGGTTACCAGTTTATTGATCAACCACACATTTAATGTCAGTACCTTTCTGGTCTCCTAGATTCCTCTAAAATCCCTGTACAGCAAATACTCTACACATATCTCCATCAGCATCTATCTACGCCCTACGAAAATATAAAAAGCTCTTCCCTCTTGATCTGGAAAAGAAACTTGTACGAACACTTACACTTCTAACTGTTGATTACAGCGATGTTGTCCTGTAACGTATATCTCAGGGGAGCTAACGGGGCATGGAGCTAGTTATGAATGTCAATGTTCGTTATATCTGGAATGTTCGACTCTTTGCCATCATATGCGCAGCTGATCCGGCTGAGTGCAAACAACCCCAGAGATATCCCTACCCTCTTTCTTCTCTACTCTCTTATCAATGAAAAATACCCTCCTACCTCTCCTCGACATTAACGCTCTTGTTTCAACAACATGGCAGAAACACCCGTCCCCATCAGAGTAAAATCCTCTATGTCCTACTCCACCGTTCAGCCATTTTATGGAAGTGTTTCTCAGTAGCAGGGAACCGTTTCTGGAATACCCTCCTGCGTCGTATTAGAGAACTAAGTAACATCTCCAGCTTATACCTACTGAAGGAACAATAATGACTATCATTGACCTAGCCTGCCCGGTTGGCCGTGCGGTCTAACGCACGGCTTTCCGGGCGGGAAGGAGCGCCTGGTCCCCGGCAAGAATTCGCCCGCCAGTCTGTGGATGTTTTTTAGGCTGTTTTCCATCTACCTCGGCGAATGCGGGCTGGTTCCCCTTATTCCGCCTCAGTTACACTATGTCGGCGATTGCTGCGCAAACAAGTTCTCCACGTACGCGTACACCACCATTACTCTACCACGCAAATATAGGGGTTACACTCGTCTGGTGTGAGACGTTCCCTGGAGGGGTCCACCGGGGGCCGAACCGCACAATAAACCTGGGTTCGGTGTGGGACGGCGGAGGGGTGAAGTGGACTGCGGAAGTCGTCGTGGGGTTGTGGACCACTGCGGCTGCGGAGGGGACGCAGCCTCTCCGGTTAACATACAATACAATACAATCATTGACCTAGTACCAAGTCTTTACCGCTGTACATCCTTCTTTCGAACCAGATCTTCCTCATTTTCCAGTACTCTTAGCTGGTGCAGCCTCGTTAAATTTCCATCCCCAGAAACAGCTACATCCGAAAACATCCATGTTGCGCACCTGTAAATTCTTGTTATATCTGCCACAATCAGTATTGACATTATTGTCATTGTTATTACTATTATTATTTTTATTATTATTAGTGGCAGGAACAAAAGTAGCAAAAGTACTGCTAGTATTAATTTTGTTAGTTCGTAGTCAGTATTTTTTACTCACATTGTCTCAATAGGCGCTCAAATCATTTTAATACCATTTGTCGCATTTCGTCTTGCATATCTTGGATAATTATGTTGTAAAAAGTTGCTGCACGTGTGAAGTCTTGGTCCGATGTAAGAAAGTGGCTGACGGGCCTCATGAGGTAGGGTTATATAAGTAAATAAAATAAATATTTCCTTTCCCAAGGAATATCCACACTTTGGGTAACCATATAGTAATGTAACACCATTTATTATCAGCTTCTGCATGTGATAGCTTCGCTGAAGAATTTACCAACAGCGGTAGAAATGATTACTATACAGCTCGTGTAAAACGATGTTATATGACATTGTCAAATCGCAAGACAGGTGCCCTGTTATGTTAAAATATGTGGATAAAAATCCTAGGTCAAGATCACTAAAATTTCTTTACTAATTACTAGTTTCCGCTCATTGGCGAGCCATCTTCGGATAAATATTTATTACTTAATTCAGTGCGAGCGCTTCAGCTCAACAGAATGTGACGATGTGTAATTTCTGGCGGCGGAAACACACTGAACTGAGTAATATTTTTTATTGCTCTGAAGGTATCTCGTCAATGAGCTGAAACAAGAACTCAATAAAGAATTTTCAGAAATCTTGACCCAGGATTTCTATCCAGACATTTTAACATATAAACGTCTGCAGTCGGACTTACAATTGTGGTTTTAAACTTAATCCTCCACTCGACCAGAATATATCATCACAAAATTTTTCGTTGGCTTCTTTTGACAACATTTGTTACTTGTTTAAAAATCGAGTATAATTTACGAGTATCTGGTCCGAGGCAGCTTTCTCGTCTCTTACACTTACTTCACACTAGAGGTGCGTGAGAAAGACGCACCTTTCACGCATTCCCAACCGTCAACTAGAAACAACAACTCGGTAACCGCGCGACAGTAAAATGCACGGAGCCTTGTAAAAGACGGCGCCATCGGCGATAATTCAGCAGGGAAGCGCGGGCGTGTGGGAAACTTGTGCTCGCCAGCTCTGGCAGCCAATACGGAATTTGGGTTACAGGCGTCGAGAGTGGGAAGAGAAAGAGACACTTCGGAGAGAGTGTGAGTTAAGGCCGTTCTCTGGTGAACACAGCGAGGGGAAGAGAGCAGAGAGGAGAAGGATTCAGAGAGAATAGCCAGCAAGTCACCTCGCTGCATAAATATAGTGAAATGATATGCAAATGGGTCCTATGTTTGTCAATGAGCGCGAAAGGATGGGAAGGACTGAGGTTAAATTGCCGGCTCTGCGGGTGCGATAAATCTCTGCGATGGCCCCTGACCCCGAGAGAATTCAGCGCTGTGCGGTTGGCAGCCATACATCAGCGGACTAGCCGCGGCCCACCGGCGCGGCCGCCGGCAACTTCCTTCCGCTAACGCCCACCGGGGCGCCCCTTTGCGTCAGGAGCAGACGGCGCTTCCGCTTATCTGCAAACAAAGTGCGTCGTTTGCGGTGACGAGTGTACTCGCTGATTTTTAGCTATGCTGTTGTTAAGCACTGTGCTCCCAGAGTGACTCTGACTCAAAAAGGAAGCACACACCTAGAGCGTAATTTACTCCAATTATGTTTCGCATGATTGTAGCGCATACGTACATGCAACAAATGCTGCTGTAGTACTGTACACTGTGAAACCTTCCCGTCTCCTCTATATCTCTTTCTTTTTTTTTTTTTTTTTTTTTTTTTTTTTTTGTTACGCAACTTTCTCTTCTATAATATCCTATGAAAACTTTCCTTAGGATTTCTATCTCTTGCTTAATAATAACAAATTAAATCTTACTTTGAAATTTATTCTCTTTCTCAATCTTCGCATACAAATTTAATTGCTGCTTATTAAAAGTGATTTTCGGATTATTTCGACGAAACATAGAATGTGTCGTCGTCGTGGCCCTCAGTCGTTATTTGCAATGACCCAAAACTGTTCCTTACCTTTTTTACTGTTACTGGATCGCCATCTGACTGCTACATCGAACTGCGACATGAATATACTTACTCTGTTTCACTATACTCTATTAGCTGCTAGTGGGCTGTCATAATAAGTGGCTGTATTTATTACCAAAGCTGACGTTATTCTTTAATAGCAAAGCTGACGTTATTCTTTAATTAATTTGACTGAAGTTACGTAATTCGTAGTTTCACTTTTTCTTGACAACAATAAAATTTTTGCAAAGTTTTACGTTGATGGTTTTTGGGATGGATTATAATCAGTAATGCAACATCGCTGGCAAAAATTAATTATATTCCGAAAACGCTTCAAATATTTACTGTTGGTAATGAAATGATTTTACAAACTTTCAAATGGGACTTACTTTTTACAATAATCTTACAACTAGCATTGCGCAAACATACCTTCAGCAGTCTTGAGTTTCGCAAAGAAAATAATTCAATAATATTAGTTCCTCTTATGATAATAGTTAGTTTATGTCTCTGTACATCCGTTTATAATCTCTTGTAAATCATAGCTGGTGGCTGGCAGGCACACTACTCCTCTCAACCTCTCGCTTCAGACCTGCTACCAACTCGCTTCACATCTCGCTTACTGTTGACCTCCTACGAACGCTAAAGTGCGGTCTCTCCTGCCAATAATGCTTTCTGGTGCAGACAATCCCTGCTACCATTACAAAATGTATCAATGCGCGGTCTTTCCCACTCTTTTCTTAATATGTATCCATAAGCAGTCTCTCCGCCCTTTTAAAAATTATATCAATGTGCGGTCTCTCTTGCCAACAATACTTTGGTGCAGACATTCCCTGCTACCACAATTATTTCCAACATGACAAATATTAATTATTCCTACTTAATCCTATTAATAAAAGATAAACATCTTTCATAAATTGTGGTTTGACAATATTCAATAGAAATATACACGACTTACAACTGCTTAAACGTTTTCGAGAAATAGAGGCTAAATCTTTAAGGAGAGAGTGTATGTATTACGCTGCCAGTTTTAAATTATCAAATTTCGTGACCCATTATCCTGAAAAATTCTTGAGACATCAAGTTCCAATTTTCCAAATTATAAATTTGCTTTTCTAGAAATACTGAACCAGAATAATTGCAAAAATTGTACTGTTAGGTGTGTTATGATATAATTCTCAAGCTCTTAATTTTTATGGCAGAATTTTGTAAATAAATGTGCTTAAAAACTGGACACTATACGATATTAATTAGTGTAGTTCTATTTGTGTAGAATTTTATTCTTGGTATTCTGCGAAAATTTCATGTTTCTACCATGTGAGATAACGGCTCACTTATAGGAAAAAAGTAGTTCCAAGATATTGGGATTAAAAGTCTTTTAATTACAACCTTTTACAAAGATATACAGTTCTGACTCTTTCATTCACTATTTGTCCTGGCCCATTATCTGTGTCTTTTTTAGTGTCACGATCGCCCAGTGCTTGCCTTCTATATTTTGTCATTTGCCGGACAGCGAAGTCTGCTTGGCCTACAAGAAGCACATCGAGATCTCTCAGACCTCCAGCTGTGTTTTACGATAACCTCTCCCCCAGCCTCTCCATACCCTTCAGTCTTTTAAAATTCCCACCGTTAAAATTTATTGCAGCATCAGACACTGCTAATTTCAGATTCATTTCACCAGCAAACACATTTTTAGGTACAGGGCACCATACAACATTACCAAGGATTCGTTCACGTTCTGGGCCTTCCCTTGGAAAAATTTCTTTAGAAGCTCTGAATTTACCAAAACTTCGATTGTAAGCTCGATTGTCACTATTACAGCTGAACAAATTTAGGTTGCCTATACTTGCAGCAAGTACTAGAGGACGTGGTCACTTCAGACACATTATTTTGGTTATTTACATTTCCTTCACTGTTTACAGACATATTTTCTCCAACTTCAGACGCAAATTCGGATCTTACATATTTGTTACTTGCAAATTTGTGTTTCTCAAACCTAATTTTACGCTTAGTCATTTAATATATGTATAAAGAACAATATTTACAAGTGCACTTCAAAAATTGCTGGCTAGCAACTACTTTCATACCAAGTATCGCCAGAAACTAAGGAATGATTTTTTATTTCTAATGCCAGCTTTGAGAGGTAACAGTGGCATCAAACAAGGTATTCCACAGCCTTTCAGACTGAAAGGTTCGCACGGTATGACTGTTCAAGTCTGGCAACGTATACGAGGTGCCGAAGATTGTGTGTGGCATGTCAAATTTAAAAATATTATTAAAGATCTTAAGATTGTCGGTTTCCGGTGTATGATATACGAAAATGTTCAGCAGGGTCTGAACTACGTAACACAATAAAAAGCAGAAAATGGAAAACGTCGTTTCATTTGATCATACAATCTCCCCTTAAGATCTCGTTGAACACCGTACGAGACCGGCAGCTGTGGAACAGCGCATTAGAGCGACCGGCCTAAGCGGCTGATGGAAGTTCGCCCTTAATGGGTTCGAGTCTCCACATTTTACCCTAAGCACCTGCATTAGTAGAACGAATTAACTTTCTTCAGAAAGGAATAATAACAATAAGGATGATGACCTAGTGGCATATTCGGGATGATATACAATAGGTGTATAAAAAGTAATAATGATGAAATGATCATGTATTTTTCGATACATTCATGTTCGTGTTAATATGCTACCGCAGTCATTATATTGATAACTTTTCAACGTCAGTGGTAGGTCGACAGATTTTAGGGTGGTATCCATCACAAGCACATTAGGGTAGATGGGGTGAAGTCATGCATTTTCCAGTATTTCTGATATTGTTTTCAATGACGGTTAGATTTTCCAGTGATTTCAAAATGAAGTCAAAGGTCGCGTTGTTACTTCTCTGTCTGATTATTAATTATAGAGAAATCTAGCTAAAACAAAAGTTGCGGCGTCTTTGCCCCACTTGATTTAAACGTGGATAAAAATGGATGAGTGTAAAATAAAATCACTTGAAACAACCCTTTGAATAATTTTATGTTGTAGCCAAGTTACACAACACAATAACGAACTGAAATGTCTTGCAAGTTCGAACATCATGTTTAAATATATTTGTACAAATATAATAGGAGTACTTCCTTCTTCACAAACGTAGGGTTAGTAGGGTCACATTTAAGGGTTCAATTACTGAGGCTAAGCTACTTATTGACCGAGTAAATAGTGTTCTGTTTTGGATGCTCTGATTCCTCCTTAATGTCCACGCTCTTCTTATTATTCAGATACATCCTCGCCAAAAGTAAGTTCATGTCTGCAGGTATATCTGAGCTGCTGTCATGATGAGAGGATTTTGAACCTGACTGAAGAATAATCAACTGGCCGTTTTATCTGTTTTCTTATTTTTTTAGCATTGGTGTAATGAAATCTAGCTTACGCCGTTTTGTTTATATAGTACGCATTTTTCTTTCTTTGGCACGCCTTTTTGTTCAGTAGCAAAATTTTCTTCCACCATGCATTCTTCTTCCATTCGTTCTTAATTAGGTGTCGATATTAAAAGCACAGATTTCAGAGTTTAGCCAGACAGTTTCCCCTAAATTTAAGATACCTGAATTATGTCTTCAGGTGAGATAACTTCACGCAATGTGGTATGAATGTCACCTATACGAGGGTTATCATAGAATAATTGTCACATTGTTGGAGGTGCACCATATTATCACTATTATAATCGTTCTTGTGATTCCTTGCTACGGGAACGCAGCCAGATGACGTCATCAAGAAGCGCCTATATTTCGACAGGAACACACCCTACCGTTTTGAGGGCAAAACTGCAGCAAGTGCAAGGCAATTTAAAACCACACACAGTGTAAACACTAGCGCCATTACAAACTGAAGATGACCGATGTCAGAAATTACCAATAGTGCTCGAACAAAAACCGTCATCTCTGTTTAGGAGGTCACTTGCTAATTTAATTTCAACAACTTCCTTAAAAAGACTCCCGCAATAACTGGACGTGGATGCCGGAATCTCCGTGTTGTTATATTCCATATGATGACCGTCGTCAAGAAAATGTTCTGCAATGGCGGATTTGCTCGTCTGTTATAAGTGTAAGTGCCGCTTATGCTCAGTGCACCGGTCCTCCACGGTCCTGATAGTCTGACCAGTTTATGACACGCCACAATTGCAGGGAATACGGTAGACACGCGCATCACGCAAATCAAATTCATCCTTTAGGGAAGCTAAAAGACCCTGACCTTAGACAGTATCGAAAAACACACTTCACATCATATTTCCAGGCAGTACGACCCATCGTGTTCGAAATGTTCCCTGCGTAAGGCAAAAATGCCGTCGACTTTGGCGCCACCTCGGTATTATGATTACCAAAGTGCACCGTTGGTCGATAGTGCAACGCACGTCTAATCTGTATTTCACTATAACAGGTCTGACAAAAGATGACTTCCAAATGAGCTAACTCAGCTGACAAACTCTCAGGGCCCAAGGTGACACTGGCACTATGAACCAAGGTACAAAGTACCCTTTACGTTGAGCCGGACTTCGACAACTTTCAGCCTGCAAGTACAAATCAGTGAAAGTAGACTTCCTATAAACAGCATGACCAAACTTACGCTCACTTTTCTCCTGACGAGTAGATCAAGGAAGGGAAGACAGTCATCCTTTTCTACCTCCTCTGTGAGGGGAATAATCGAGTGATTTGGATTTAGGTGTTCTAAAAAGTGGTTCAAATTCTCCCTGTCGTGAGGTCAAACAACAAAAGTGTCGTCTACATATCTAAAAATACACGCAGGTTTCCAAACCGCCGACTGCAAGATACGTTCCCCGAAATTTTCCGTAAACAAATTAGCAAGTACAGATGACACCAGGCTTCCCATGGCAACTCCATCTGTTTGCTCGTAGTACTGGTCACTGAATAAAGAGTAAGTGGAAGTCAACACATGTCGAAATACGTTCCTTAAATCAGCACCAAACCTACACTCAGCCGCGGGGTAGCGATGCGGTCTGAGGCACCTCGCCACGCTTCACGCGGCTGCCCCCCCCCCCCCCCCCCCCGGTCGTAGGTTCGAGTCCTTCCTCGGGCACAGGCGTGTGTGTTGTCCATAGCGTAAGTTATATTAAGTAACGTGTAAGCCTAGGGACCGATGACCTCAGCAGTTTGGTCCCACAGGAACTTACCACCAGACACCATGTATACTCAATCAACCGTAATGAATCAGACAGAGGAACACGAGTAAAGAGAGAGACCACACCAAAACCCACTAGAATATCAGACTCACTCAGACGCATTCCCTGTAATTAACATAATAAATCCACAGAGTTCTTAATGTGGTGCTCACATACTATAGGGCTGAACAGGGCAGCATGGTGTTTTGATACAAGATTTGTCGGAGCATCAATGTTACTAACGATCGAACGAAGACGAACCGCCGGCCGCGGTGGTCTCGCGGTTCTAGGCGCGCACTCCGGAACCGCGCGACTGCTACGGTCGCAGGTTCGAATCCTGCCTCGGGCATGGATGTGTGTGATGTCCCTAGGTTAGTTAGGTTTAAGTAGTTCTAAGTTCTAGGGGACTGATGACCACAGCTGTTAAGTCCCATTGTGCTCAGAGCCTTTTGAACCATTTTTGAAGACGAACCCCTTCTTGTTGACATTAGGGAGGCCTTATAACCTTGGGGCACAGCACAATAAGAACTGAGACTCATGACGGTCTTCTGCGATAAGGGACTTTTGTTCAGAAGGCTGTTTGTCTTTCTCTCAACAGTTAATGTGGTGTCAACACCGACCCTGCGATACGTTGATTCGGACAGTAGACATAGCATCTTTCGAACATAATCCTAATCCCACTTGTCCAAAAGAACAGTAGCTTTGTCCTTGCCCTCAGGCAAAATAACAATAACTGTGAGTGACATAAAGCAGCCCTCTCAACCGCTGTGATATTACTCTTCGGTGGACTTTTGGGTGGACGTGCCCCAGGAAACATATGACATGCCTCCCTCCTATCATTCTCTGCAACATCCGAGGGTAGTTTAAAACAGCCTTTCCAATGAAACGAATAAAATAAAACACTGAAAAACTCTTGGGAGTCAGTGCAATATTTATACCTTTCCATGCACAGATAAAACTTCGTCTTCTGTGTGATATTTATCACAGAACGGGGAGAAACAGTCTTAGACTCCGAGCCACGGAAACTATGCCAAATCCCTGGCAGTTACAGAATAAAATTCCCAATCAGACTGCGACCATGATGCACCGTCCAGCCAATCCCAAGAAAAAGCCGAAATTTAGAGGCAGTCAGTTGTGGCATGTCGTGTATTTGTCAGACTATCAGGACTGTGGAGGACTGGTCCACTGGGCATAAGCTGCACACATGCTTACAACAACCGAGGAAATCCGCCATTGCATAACACTGAAACATAAAAACCTGTAGCTTTTCGATACCAGAGATATAGCTGATTGCATGACTTGGGTAAGAGGTTAGAGCAGTCGAGGTCAGTACACCCTCTGTGCAACCCAGTGACACGTCTTGCTCATTAATCGAACTCGAGGTTCACTGGTTCATTCAGCAGAATGTACATATTATCGCAAAAGTGGTATCAATAAACCATAAGACTTTAGCTTCATAAGTCAAACGAAACAACTGTTTCGCTCTCAAGTTCGCAAGCAGACGGATGCTGGACAGCTTGGAAACATGAAGGCAGGTATACTCGTTAATGTTCCGGCCGACCACGTCTACTCGTACTCACAACAAGGGAGAACCGCCGTATTGTACATCAAGCGCATAATCAGCCCTCCACATCAGCGCCTGTCATCCGCGAACGGATACTGGACTCCGTGCAACAATATGTGTAGTAAGTCTTAAGTCGAGCCATACTGCCAAGTTCTTTGTAAATTTGAGTCTATTTTGTAATCACTGCAGTAACATCACATACTTTCTCAACAGGTGAAGCTCCATCTCGATTTTTCGTGACCTTCTGGACCCTTCCCCTTGTAGCGGTCGTTCGGTGCTGTAGACGATGGAGTGAATACTAATGAAGGTAAATTTGAAGAGCAGTAGCAAAATAAATATTTGTGATGGCGATCACTCTGTGTCCCTGGAAGTAGTGAGGTTTGTCATCAACCTACTTGTCGGCTGCTGGCCCGTCCGTGGCTGGCACCGAAATAATTCTCTTCCAGCAGAGGTTCAGCTGATGGTAAGTTAACATAATATGTAGGACTACAGAGGTATGCTACAGATAAGAAAAAATGCATTTGTTCTGGGAATGCATAGTGTATTGTTCCTTCAATAACACATAATGAATTACACACGAGTATAAACGCAATTTATGAAAGTCAGGTCCTATTGCTTCTTGCTGCAGGACAAAAATATAAAATATAAACCATTCAATCGTATGAAACGCAACGCCTTAAAACTGCCAGGCTCTTGAACCTCGAGAGAGTGCGAGTAGAGAAAACACGGAGAACTTTGCTTAATAACATGAAAGGTAATGGAAGCCCGGGCAGGGCACTTCAAAAAGAATTCCGTTATCATATTATGCAGCGCCCAGTATATTGCTTACTGAAGAATTGGCAGCGTAACTATGAACACTACTAAAAGTGAACTCCGAGATTAATTTGACTGTCTGCAATCTCGAGAGCAGAACAGTCCATGGCAGCAAATGGTGGATAGAAGCATGCTCATCGGCTCTAAGATGGCGGCTGGTCTCAAACTCTCGACTGTCGTAATTCCTCACCTCCATTCAACTCGATGAGCTACTCACAACTTGATGGGTGATAAAGGCGTCTCTAACGAACCCTCGACACAGTAAGCTTCCGCCAACAAGAAGAGGGCCATATAGACAACCCAACCAGCGCTGCGGTTACCCTTAGCTCCTCTGGGCAGTGGTCAGAAGCCACAGCACAGGGGTTGGGACTGGTGAAGAGGCGGTAACTTCTGCGAAAACGACGGGCAATCTCGTGTCGTTCAGCGACGAGTACCCGTGGCCTGAATTTGGAACTAACAGCTGGCTAGCATGTGCCAGTATTGGCCATCTTGGGAAATTTTGAATTAATCAAATGAGAGCCCAAACGGTGACCTCAAATCGTTGGGGAATATTAATCTGATAGGAAATAGTTATCGATTAATTATGACGACTTTTGAAATAACAATCTAATCAAATCAAGATGCATGCCAAACAAAAGGTAATTTTCTGAATAACCCGAATCTGATGTTAAAAGTACTGATTTATATTAATTTAATTTACTTAGTGCAGTTTCCCTTTCTCACTGAGCTGAACTATGATGCAGTAGGGACTGTTCGTAGGCCTTGTGGGCAGTCCACGACATTTTTGTCATGCAACGTACATTAAAGCTAACACATTGTTTAATAATCATGAAAGCAGGTTGTGTACTTGGAACAGACCTGGAGACACCGGAAGGTTTCAGGTTGTTGTATAATGGTGAGACAGAGATTTCGGAAGCAAATTTTATGTTCTAAGACATTTCCAGGGGAAGATGTGGACTCTGAACACAGTTTATTGGTTTTGAACTGTAGATTAAAATAGAACGAATTGCGAAATGATAGGAAACTAAGGAGAGGGACCTGTAAAAGTTGAAAGAAACAGAGGTTTTTGAGGATTTCAGAGGTGCTTTAGGTAACAATTAACTAGAACAATAGAAAGTAATACAGTAGAAAACGAATAGGGGATATGAAATAGGGAAGGCAGCAGAGGATCACATAGGAAGAAAGACAAGATCTGACCGAGCGAGGTGGCGCAGTGGTTTTCACACTGAACTCGCATCAGGGAGATCAACGGTTCAAGCCCACGTCCCGCCACCCTTATTTAGGTTCTCCGTGATTTCCGTAAATCGCTCCAGGCAAATGCCGGGATGGTTCCTTTGAAAGGGCACGGCCGACTTCCTTCCCTAATCCTATTAGACTGATGACTTCGCTGTTTGGTCTCTTCCCTAAAACAATCCAATCCAATCCAAGACAAAGCCTGGTAGAAATCCTTGGATAACATAGCAGATGTTAAATTCAATTGATAGAAGAAGAAAGTATGAAAATGTAGCAAATGGAGCAGGTGAAAAAGAATACAAAAGTAAAAAAAAAGAGATAGACAAGAAGAGCACAATGGCTAACTAGGAATAGCTAGAGAACAAATGTACGGATTTAGAAGCATATTTTTTGTTAGAGGAAAGATAGATATATCCTACAGGAAAATGTAAAACGGCTTTGGAGAACAGAGAAGCATGTATATGTATCAAGAGCTCAGATGGAAAACCAGTCTTAAGCGAAGAAGGGAAAGCTGAAAGATCGGAGGACTGTATAGAGGGTCTATTCAAGGGAGAGGAACTTGAAGGCAATATTATAGAAATGGAAGAAGACGTAGATAAATAGAAAATTGGAGGTATGATACTATGAAAAAAATTTGACGTAGCTCTCAAAGACCTAAGACGAAACGAGGTCGCAGAAGAAACTGCTGATAGCCTAGGAAGAACCAGCCATGAAAAAACTCTTCCATTTGGTGCTACATATATCATACAGGCGAAATAACCTCATACTTCAAGGCAATTCAAAAGAAAGTAGCTGCTATCAGTTTAATAAATCGTGGTTGTGAAATACTGACACGAATTCTTTACAGAAGAATAAAAAGTTAGTAGTAGCCGACCTCGGCTAAGGTCAGTTTGGATTCCGGACAGATGCACGAACACGCGAGGTAATTCCGCCCCTACGACTTCTTTTAGAAGATAGATCAAGAAAAGGCAAACCTGGGTTTATACTGTAGCATTTGCAGACTTAGAAGTAGAATGTTGACTAGAATACTCTCTCTGAAATTCTGAACGTATAAGGAGTAAAATAAAGGGCGCAAAATACTATTTACAAATTGTACAGAAATCAGACGGCCGTTATAAGAGTCGAGGGACACGCGAGGGAAGCATAGATTGGAAAGGGAGAGAGGCAGGGTTGTACCGTATACCCGATGTTATTCAATATGTATATTGAACAAGCGGTAAAAGAAAACAGACAAAAGTTTGGAGTATGAATTAACGTTCAGGGAGAAGAATAAAAACTTTGAGGTTTGCCTATCACATCGTAATTCTGTCAGAGACGGCGAAGAAATTAAAAGAGCAGTTGAACGGAATGGCCAGTGCCTTGACAGGAGGATATAAGAACATAAACAAAACCAAAACAAGGAAAGATCACACTAAGGAAATTAGATAAGGAAACGAGATACTTAAAACACTATTCCATTTTGGTAGTGAAATAAACGATGATGGCCGAAGTAGAGAGGATATAAAATGTAGAATGACAATACTAAGTAACACGTTTCTCAATAAAAGATTTTTGTTAACATCGAATATAGACTTAAGTGTTAAGAAGTCGTTTCTGTAGGCATTTGTGTGGAGTGTAGCTGTGCATGGAAGTGAACATGAGGATAGAAGCTTCTGAAATGTGGTGCTACAGAAGAATGCTGAAGATTAGACAGGTAGAGCAGGTAACTGAAGAGGAGGTACTAAATGAAATTGGGGAGAAAAGAAATTCGACTAGAAGAAGGTATCGGTTGACAGTACACATTCTGAAGCATTAAGGGCTCACCAATTTAGTACTGAAGGCAAGGGGGGGGGGGGTAAAATAGTAGAGGAAGACCAAGAGATGAATACGGTACGTAGATTCAAAAGGATGTATTTTCCGGCAGTTATTCGGAGACGAAGAAACTTGTACAGGATAGAGCAGCGAAGTGTGCCATCAGCTATTTAAAAAAATGCAGAGAGAGTCACCGTAGGTAAGGATGAAAACGATATGTAGTATTTCCAGGAAAATCTTACTTAATTGAAAGCCACACATTGCTCTGCGGCGAATTCATTTACAGTTCCACATTCGAGTAAACTTCTAATAAATAGGCTCTGCCAAATCAACACATTTCATCATGACTGTGAACCAATTTGAGTGGAGAACAACCTGCATGTGGAATACCCTCTGAATGCACACTTAAAATTGAATCAGCTGCTGCAGTTTCCTGAAACAGAAATGAGTTCACTTTCTTGCCGCATCGTTTCAGATAGTTCAGAGAAACATCTTTATTTGGTTTCTCAGCCAGTTAACGAGGAACCCACTCTGGGAGTAATTTAATTTCTGGGATACAGTCTTAGGTTTGTGAGACTAACTGTACTTTATTGTAGCCAAAATAATGTTTTTCAATTGTGCTATGTCATATTTAAGGAATATGACCCTATACATTTACAGTAAAAACTTTCGTGATAATGCCACAAGTCCAGCCTGAAATGAGAATTTCTTGCAAATCGAGTGACAGTTCATCGTTCGTTTACTGCCTTGCACGAGATGGAAAACGTAAATACAGTATCCGTTGTACAATACAGATGTCCGACAAAATACATCCATCAAGTTCAGTAGTCATAAGACATGTCACTACTGGCTTGTTTCAGTAGTCTTCTGTTTGGATCACGTAGATTTCCCGTATTATCGACTCGTAAGTATCGACTCGTAAGTATCTCTCGCGGTGTACCGTTGTCCCAGAAAGGAAAGCTGTGCGATTGCCCTTTGAAGGAACTCGCGAGAGTCATGAAAGATTTTGATTAGATATAAAATAAGAATTGAACGAAACTGTGAGGGGAAGGGCAAAAACGGAGTGGAGGAGGCATGCAAAGCCACTGATACCATAAAATGCGTCCGATCTTCCTGGAATTCCGATTTAGCTCTGACTTGTAGATAGGCTGGTACCCTTTCAGTGTTTCAGATTGTATCTTGCAAGGCTTCACAGTTATCACGGCAACACATCACTCTGTGCAGCTTTTAGAGATACGAGTAAAGTTGTATGTAATGACCTCTGTGTCGCTGGAGCGAAATCAGCCGCCTCCTAAAGAAGAACTCATGTGCCTTCTCACTTGTCTGCAGAGCGCATTCTCCTGTTTTCACTTGGGGCTCACGCTTTCTAGCAGCGGCTCGCCCGTAAATCCCCATCATCTCGCAACGTCTGATTTTGCATCTCTGCTGCTTTATAAGGGATTGTACGCCCGTCTTCGCCTCTAGAGCCGTCGAGATGAGGCACTTACTGATAATCCCTAGCGCTTTCGTCTTCGCCGTTTCCCATGTGACGTATTTCTCGCAAGAGGCTATTAGCTGTAGTCAACAGGTGGAGACAATCTTCAGACATTCGCAAAGCCACCAACATGGGCCGCGTGCAATTCCAAGCGCACGTTTACACTCCAAGTTGCAGTGCCATCACAGATTTCTATAACTGTCGTGCGATGTCTCACGAATATCTGATTTTTCTTGTATTGTGTCGTTATTGTTGTGGCATCTAGGTCCTTGACGACCAACAAGACAATCAGTTTACACCTAACCAGTAGTCCGCGGAAAGTTTCTTGAAATGTAACCAGTTAACAAAGATTTTCCTCTTTTGCTTAAAAAAATCTTTTGTTCATAAATTTACATAGGCAATAAAAATATACAGATGTTTCATTTATCATTAAAGAGACGTTATTGCTGATTTGAGATCATTTAGTTCCTGTAGAGCACAGCACGTGGTCTTCCTAGATGTCGTATCCAACACTCATTTTTCCAGTGACCATTATCCAGATGAACTGCCAAAGTTCTTGTTTCTTCGATTTTACACAGACACTCCTATTTTCGTTTCCTGCGTCTACATCTGCGTCTACGTATACTCTCCGCAAGTGACCCTACGGTGTTCGGCCGAGGGTACCTCTGGCACTATCATTCCTACCTTTACTGTTAGAATCGCGAATGCCGCGTGGGAAGAACGGCTGCCCAAAAGCTTCCGAAAACGTTCCTATATCCCGAATTTCTCTTCGTCACTTTCGCGAGACGTATGTGGGAGAAAGTAATATGTTTCCCGATCTGCTGGAACATACGCTCTCAGAATTTCAACAGTAAACTACTTGGAGCTGCACGACGTCTCTCTCGAAGCGCCTGTCACTGGTGTTTGTAGAAAATCTCCGTAATACCTCTGCGCTTAATAAACACGGTAGTGAAAAAATGTGTCGCTATTTTTTGATATTTTTTTTCTCTTTTACTAATCCAACCTGGTAAGGGACGCAAACCACCGCAGAACCGGTTGTCCAAATGTTCGCATTTCGATTCTTCATCGGACGAATTATATTTCCTTGAGAGTCTTCCAATCAACCTCACCCTAGAATACGCTTTTCCTACAGTTTCTTTCATGTCGCCATCGTGAATTACATAGTTCCACACAGTTACTACTAGGTATTATTAATACCTTTTTAATAGGTCCATTTCTTATCCGTTAGTCCGGTACAGATTTTGCAGTTGATTAGAAACTGACTTCCTGATGAACGAGAGACTTTTATTTTCAACATAGTTCAGAACTGGTGACAATGCGATATTAACTCGCTTTCTTGTCTGGTGTGTGATGGAGGATACTTTGTGGACTACTGCTATTCCCTCTTTTCCTGTCCCATTAGCAAATGTTTCGTGGTGAGAACAGTTGCTGGTGAGTCCCTGTAACACGCACAAGACTCAAAAGCTGAACTTAATCTTTTAGATACAAAACTTTTTAATACAACACTTTTTAAAACGGACAAAAATATTGAAGAATTTCCCTAGTTTTGTAAACAGAACTGCCTTTTCCTGCTGCTAGTTACTTTATCCCCCCCATGAACCATGGACCTTGCCGTTGGTGGGGAGGCTTGCGTGCCTCAGCGATACAGATGGCCGTACCGTAGGTGCAACCACAACGGAGGGGTATCTGTTGAGAGGCCAGACAAACATGTGGTTCCTGAAGAGGGGCAGCAGCCTTTTCAGTAGTTGCAGGGGCAACAGTCTGGATGATTGACTGATCTGGCCTTGTAACATTAACCAAAACGGCCTTGCTGTGCTGGTACTGCGAACGGCTGAAAGCAAGGGGAAACTACGGCCGTAATTTTTCCCGAGGACATGCAGCTCTACTGTATGATTAAATGATGATGGCGTCCTCTTGGGTAAAATATTCCGGAGGTAAAATAGTCCCCCATTCGGATCTCCGGGCGGGGACTACTCAGGAGGACGTCGTTATCAGGAGAAAGAAAACTGGCGTTCTACGGATCGGAGCGTGGAATGTCAGATCCCTTAATCGGGCAGGTAGGTTAGAAAATTTAAAAAGGGAAATGGATAGGTTAAAGTTAGATATAGTGGGAATTAGTGAAGTTCGGTGGCAGGAGGAACAAGACTTTTGGTCAGGTGATTACAGGGTTATAAATACAAAATCAAATAGGGGTAATGGAGGAGTAGGTTTAATAATGAATAAAAAAATAGGAGTGCGGGTTAGCTACTACAAACAGCATAGTGAACGCATTATGGTGGCCAAGATAGACACAAAGCCCATGCCTACTACAGTAGTACAAGTTTATATGCCAACTACCTCTGCAGATGATGAAGAAATAGATGAAATGTATGACGAGATAAAAGAAATTATTCAGGTAGTGAAGGGAGACGAAAATTTAATAGTTATGGGTGACTGGAATTCATCAGTAGGAAAAGGGAGAGAAGGAAACATAGTAGGTGAATATGGATTGGGGGGAAGGAATGAAAGAGGAAGCCGCCTTGTAGAATTTTGCACAGAGCATAACTTAATCATAGCCAACACTTGGTTCAAGAATCATAAAAGAAGGTTGTATACCTGGAAGAATCCTGGAGATACTAAAAGGTATCAGATAGATTATATAATGGTAAGACAGAGATTTAGGAACCAGGTTTTAAATTGTAAGACATTTCCTGGGGCAGATGTGGATTCTGACCACAATCTATTGGTTATGAACTGCAGATTGAAACTGAAGAAACTGCAAAAAGGTGGGAATTTAAGGAGATGGGACCTGGATAAACTGAAAGAACCAGAGGTTGTAGAGAGTTTCAGGGAGAGCATAAGGGAACAATTGACAGGAATGGGGGAAAGAAATACAGTAGAAGAAGAATGGGTAGCTCTGAGGGATGAAGTAGTGAAGGCAGCAGAGGATCAAGTAGGTAAAAAGACGAGGGCTAATAGAAATCCTTGGGTAACAGAAGAAATATTGAATTTAATTGATGAAAGGAGAAAATATAAAAATACAGTAAATGAAGCAGGCAAAAAGGAATACAAACGTCTCAAAAATGATATCGACAGGAAGTGCAAAATGGCTAAGCAGGGATGGCTAGAGGACAAATGTAAGGATGTAGAGGCTTGTCTCACTAGGGGTAAGATAGATACTGCCTACAGGAAAATTAAAGAGACCTTTGGAGAGAGGAGAACCACTTGTATGAATATCAAGAGCTCAGATGGCAACCCAGTTCTAAGCAAAGAAGGGAAGGCAGAAAGGTGGAAGGAGTATATAGAGGGTTTATACAAGGGCGATGTACTTGAGGACAATATTATGGAAATGGAAGAGGATGTAGATGAAGACGAAATGGGAGATAAGATACTGCGTGAAGAGTTTGACAGAGCACTGAAAGACCTGAGTCGAAACAAGGCCCCGGGAGTAGACAACATTCCATTTGAGCTACTGATGGCCTCGGGAGAGCCAGTCATGAAAAAACTCTACCATCTGGTGAGCACGATGTATGAGACAGGCGAAATACCCTCAGACTTCAAGAAGAATATAATAATTCCAATCCCAAAGAAAGCAGGTGTTGACAGATGTGAAAATTACCGAACTATCAGTTTAATAAGTCACAGCTGCAAAATACTTACGCGAATTCTTTACAGACGAATGGAAAAACTGGTAGAAGCCGACCTCGGGGAAGATCAGTTTGGATTCCGTAGAAATGTTGGAACACGTGAGGCAATACTGACCTTACGACTTATCATAGAAGAAAGATTAAGGAAAGGCAAACCTACGTTTCTAGCATTTGTAGACTTAGAGAAAGCTTTTGACAATGTTGACTGGAATACCCTCTTTCAAATTCTGAAGGTGGCAGGGGTAAAATACAGGGAGCGAAAGGCTATTTACAGTTTGTACAGAAACCAGATGGCAGTTATAAGAGTTGAGGGGCATGAAAGGGAAGCAGTGGTTGGGAAAGGAGTAAGACAGGGTTGTAGCCTCTCCCCGATGTTATTCAATCTGTATATTGAGCAAGCAGTAAAGGAAACAAAAGAAAAATTCGGAGTAGGTATTAAAATTCATGGAGAAGAAGTAAAAACTTTGGGGTTCGCCGATGACATTGTAATTCTGTCAGAGACAGCAAAGGACTTGGAAGAGCAGTTGAACGGAATGGACAGTGTCTTGAAAGGAGGATATAAGATGAACATCAACAAAAGCAAAACGAGGATAATGGAATGTAGTCAAATTAAGTCGGGTGATGCTGAGGGAATTAGATTAGGAAATGAGACACTTAAAGTAGTAAATGAGTTTTGCTATTTAGGGAGTAAAATAACCGATGATGGTCGAAGTAGAGAGGATATAAAATGTAGACTGGCAATGGCAAGGAAAGCGTTTCTCAAGAAGAGGAATTTGTTAACATCGAGCATAGATTTAGGTGTCAGGAAGTCGTTTCTGAAAGTATTTGTATGGAGTGTAGCCATGTATGGAAGTGAAACATGGACGATAACTAGTTTGGACAAGAAGAGAATAGAAGCTTTCGAAATGTGGTGCTACAGAAGAATGCTGAAGATAAGGTGGGTAGATCACGTAACTAATGAGGAGGTATTGAATAGGATTGGGGAGAAGAGAAGTTTGTGGCACAACTTGACTAGAAGAAGGGATCGGTTGGTAGGACATGTTTTGAGGCATCAAGGGATCACAAATTTAGCATTGGAGGGCAGTGTGGAGGGTAAAAATCGTAGAGGGAGACCAAGAGATGAATACACTAAGCAGATTCAGAAGGATGTAGGTTGCAGTAGATACTGGGAGATGAAGAAGCTTGCACAGGATAGAGTAGCATGGAGAGCTGCATCAAACCAGTCTCAGGACTGAAGACCACAACAACAACAACAACAGTTACTTTATTTATCCCATAGCCGTTTCGCCTTCTTCTGTCCTAAGCCATCATCAGTGGGATCTATAATGATACAGTTTTGTTAGTTTCGGGTTATTCTCCTAGCCTAATAGAGATTTATGACCCTATACAAAGTCCCGAAAATTTGTGCTTGTAAATGTTTAACAGCGGTGAAAATACTTTTAGAATTTAGAACGAAACACGTAGGGCACATGCGGTACATACGAGGGTTGGAACTTAAATAGTGGTAACTATTTATTCACAACCGATACAAAAGAGTTCCATGTTTGCACCTGCTACTTTCCTTCAAAGTAGTCACCTGCGTTGTGTAGAACCCGTTGTCAGCGATGTGGAAGGCTTAGCATACCGTTAGCAGAGCCTGTTCTGTTGACGGTGCGAATGGAGAAGTCTACTGCCTGTCGAATCTCTTGAACAGTTCTGAAGCGTATGGCACGAAGTGGTTCCTTCGTCTTCGGAATCAAACCAAAGTCACAAGGACTTAACACCGGGGAGTATAGTGGATAGTACAGTACTTCCAGTCACATCGACTTAACAGAGCAGCCACAGCTTGCGCTGTAAGCGCCCGTGCATTGTCATGCAAAATGATGGATGGATTATGAGAAAGTGTCGCCGCTTCTTTGGCAAAGTTGCTCGCAGGTGATGCTCCAACAACGAACAGTAACTTCAGTCCTTGTGACTCTGATTTTATTCTGAAAATGAAGGAATCACTTCGTGGTATTCGCTTCAGAAATGTTCCAGAGATTCGACAGGCAGTAGACCGCTCCATTCACACCATCAACAGAACAGGCTCTGCTGGGCGGCCGAAGTGGCCGAGCGGTTCTAGGCGCTGCAGTCCGGAACCGCGAGACCGCTGCGGTCGCAGGTTCGAATCCTGCCTCGGGCATGGATGTGTGTGATGTCCTCAGGTTAGTTAGGTTTAACTAGTTCTAAATTCTAGGGAACTAATGACCTCAGAAGTTGAGTCCCATAGTGCTCAGAGCCATTTGAACTAATATGAAGGACAGTAGCAGGTGCAAACATGTAACTGTTTTGTATCAGTTATGAATAAATATTTGCCACTATTTAAGTGATTTAGACGAACCACAGGAAACCTAAGTTTGGATGAACCTTAGTACTCCCTCATATGCATGCAACGTCTCAGCCACAGCACCACGTCGCTTAGTTACTAATTTGAGACAGCTGACAAAATAAATCTGTAGCTTCTTCGTGTATCTGGAAAATGTAAATAAGTAGTGACGGACGGACAGAATCGGCCGTATATTGCGCAAATACTGCGTAAAGACGATTTTCAAACCGACAAGGAAGATCTAAGAGTGTCTTAGATCGGCGAAGGAGAAAAGAGACCCACTTGCAATGTCGGAAATATACCGTATACCTTGCACATGCGGAAAAGTTTATGTCGGAATGACTGGGACGATCCATTAACACCAGGATCAAAGAGCATAAGCGACATTGCAGGTTGGGGCAGGTGGAGAAATCGGCCGTGGCAGAGCACGCACTGAATGAGACCGACCACGTAATAAAATTCGCCGACAGGGAAGTTCTGGCTGTAGAGAAGCAATATCACACGCGCTTGTTCAGAGAAGCTGTAGAAATCCAAAAACACGAGAACAGTTTCAACAAGAAAGAGGAAAGCCTTAAGGTAAACGGATCCTGGCTTCCCGTACTGCAGCGAACGACCGTCGCAGGTAGCAAGAGGAGAACCACACCGGAAATGACCACGGAGAAGCCCTCGGACGTTGGCGGCCACGAGCTCGGCTCCAGTTCACCACCGGCAATGGAGGGTGAAGCTTTGACAATGGCAGCCACTCGTGCTGGCGAAACGTCAGAAAAATCATTAGATGAACGTCGGCCAAAGAACCCGAGACAGAAGCCAATAGGCAGTTTGTCAACAAGTGGCCACGAAAGCCTTAACAATTTTGTAAATAAGTAGTACTAGTTTTCTTGTCACAGTCCGCGTGGCTCCCCCGTTGGAGATTCGAGTCTTCCCTCGCGCATGGGTGTGTGTGCTGCCCTTAGCGTAAGTCAGTTTATATTAGATTAAGTAGTGCGTAAGCTTAGGGACCGATGACCTCAGCAGTTTCGTCCCATAACACCTTACCACAAATTTCCAAATTTAAAAAATTAAATAAATGTCGTGTAGCTAGCGCCTCCCATCGGGTAGACAGTTCGCCAGGTGCAAGACTTTCGATCTGACGCCACTTCGGCGACTTGCGCGTCGATGGTTATGAAATGATGATTAGGACATCACAACACCCAATCCGTGAGTGGAGAAAATCGCCGACTCGCCGAACCCAGGCCCTTAAGATAGACATTCTGTTGCACTGACCACTCAGCTACCGGAGGCGGACTATTTTCAAAATTAATCTGCTTTGCAGAAGAGCCCACACGCCAGGGGCAAGAAACGGTTATCAAGGTTCCGACATGTTGGCTGCCCAGCTCGACCGGTGTATTGTTTTGGAGTGGTAACAAATTGCAGTACTGAACTGTATTGCGGGGATACATGTGCTGATGAGTGTGATTGGGGTTAGGCTGAGATGGATAGACGATGCGATGTACAGAGCAATGGAGGGAAAGAAATGTTCAGAAAGAGGGAAAGCGGGTGAGATGCATGGGGCAAGTGGAAGGTTTAGAGCTGCAGTGGCCAGCTGGGGAAAAAAGAGAGGGAGGTGGAATTGAACAGAGCAGGAGGAGGGTATTGTCAGAGTAAGGGGTTAGAAGATATTGTCAGTGGGGGTGTAAGAAATTTACAAACAGGTGGGAGAGGAGATGAAAAAGGGAGAGTGGGGAGTAGGAGGTAGGTAGAGGTGGCAGACACAGGGAGGAAGAGTTGGATGTCAGAGATGGAGGACAAGGTGTGTTCAGGATATGTGTCGAATTCATACGCAGGCAAAGCAGTGGGGGAAAGGTTAGAAGTAATAATTACGATAGTATGTATTTAATGCTTCCAAAACGTTAATCGAAAAGTGGGCTGGAACAATACTAATCATAAACGTAGCTTTGTTAATTCCGGAGTGGGAAGCTAAAGACGAGCTTGGCGTGTTTGTTATAGGTGGGAGGAGGCGGGAGCGGGAGAAACTGTGCTAGAGCAGTACAAAGCACCTCTCACTCCGCTGATTTCAAAAGTTTAGAATCGGCACGCTCAGGCACTATACAATATTAGCATTATAAACACATAACGCACCGGCCTTATCCATTTGCAGACATCGTCTGTGGGTGATTCCATCTAGTAGCAAGTAGTTTGTGCTGAGTGTTAAAGCGACTATGTTGCTTGTAAACAAAGCGGAATTGTGGACTCATTCAGGGACCAATCTCGCTATGGCAGCTCGGACACCGAATGAGAACGACGGGCTGTCTCGTAAGGTGGCTGAGTTAGGACGTCGTCCCCGTCTGAGGCTGTGCTCCGGATGGAGTGGTCCCAAATATCAGCGACTGCCTGAGGCCCGTCCCACATCTGGGCGAGGACGCGTTGCTGCGCAACGACGGCCGTTCAATAAATCACGATCACAACGGCGGGCCGCGCTGGTGGCACTGACGAAACCGCGGCGCTCCGTCAGCGCCGTGCGACGCGGCCCGCGTCCTTCGCCCGTCGCCCGCCTTGCAACACGCCGTGCCACGGCGCGCCGCCGTATTTTGCCCAATAACGCGTGTGCGTCGGAAAATACTGCGGCTCATCGTGTCCGAATCTCTCCTTTCCACGCCGTTTGTGCTGTGTGCTGAACACTGGAGTGACTCTTTCGTGAGCTCGTAGAAGTCGAAAATCATTTGCTGTCGTATCCGGTACTCAGATGCAAGGCCGCTTCCCTATCGATATCAATGCTAACATAAAACTGGATCTTAAACAGCGTGAACCAGAAACTCCCCACTGTCAGTGGCGTAGCAAGGGGGATGCGCGGGGTGCGGGCCGCATCGAGTACCAGCTCCACGGGTGCGACAAAGCTTACTAGGTTATGGATAATTTCCAAGAATGATTGCCTATCGAAATCGCGGGGTCCAAACGATACATATCGAACGTGCGATTGTAAATCGATCATGCGACACTAGAGGCGGGCGTTATGAGTAAGTTTCCGGTGGTCGCTACAGCAACGACAAAAGAAGACCGTAACAACAATACTTGTAATTGCAAAGGAGACGACTTACCTTACTCGTTGTCGGTGTTCTCATCATGTGAAAGTCCATGACAGTGGTCTGGTTGGATAATTTAGAAGAGTCAAACCATGTATTCTTCCTGATACTCATTCGTTTTACTCACTGGTCGCAATGAAATTGTAAACGGTATTTCAGCATCGAAAATGTTCGTACGAAGCTTTACACACTTCGCACCAGCACAGTGTACATGGTTCCTTCTTTCCTCGTCCGTTGGTAGTCCACATTTGCGACAACAACTCGAACAGTTTTGAACGCTGGATAAACATGGAATTAGATTTTTTCATGTGAGAGAATCCTCCCAAGAAACGTCAAGAACACCAGACATCACACTCACTAACGACATAAATCGTCTGGGATTCCCTAGCAACTCACAAATAATTAGCAGAGGTATGTAATTTAGAGAAACTAAAGGAATGACGGAAAACAGATAAAAATATCAATCACAAATAATTGATCAGGACGCCCGCCACTAGAGTCGAATGATCGATTTACTATCGCACGTTCGATATGTATCGTTTCGACCCCGCGACTTCGATAGGCAATCATTCTTGGAAATTACCAGGTGCTGTAGCACGCGTACTAAAAATATTTTTCCTCGTCCTATCTGGACACTTATGGGAGGAGGAAACTAAGGTTCAAATGGCTCTGAGCACTATGGGACTCAACTGCTGTGGTCATAAGTCCCCTAGAACTTAAAACTACTTAAACCTAACTAACCTAAGGACAGCACACAACACCCAGCCATCACGAGGCAGAGAAAATCCCTGACCCCGCCGGGAATCGAACCCGGGAACCCGGGCGTGGGAAGCGAGAACGCTACCGCACGAGCACGAGATGCGGGCAGGAAACTAAGGACCTCATGGATTTGGCCTCACCCTGTTGCACGTATACACGCATTTAAACACGAAAATAGCGAGTAAACAAAATTTATTCTCAGCAGGATTTAAGAAAGTTATGTCAATTGTCTTAGTTAGACATCTCTTTCTCGTATAGGGAGCATTGTGAACATAGTTTTTCAGTGACAAAATTATTTTTATGATTTGATTGTGCTGCGAAGGTTTTCGATTTGTTATTAGTGGCAAGTAGAGATTTCAGATAGTTAAATAAAGAAAACCAATCGTTTGTTAGAGAACATACACTGATCGCAAAGAAACTGAGGTTGAGGATAGACGAGATTTTTGATTAGGATCTCAAATAACGAAAGTTTAATTACAACCACTCTACACATAATCGAAACGAGAACGAGTGAGAAATCGTTCTAGCGATGATACCGGCCTTAAGTGGGGTAATCCAATAACAGACTTTGCCGAAGGAAAAACCTTTATGGCACGGCGTCTGGAAACGATTCGCGTGCTGCTGTCCAAGCATCTATGGAAAATGGATGAATAACGGCAAAACTGCTAGTAAACGACGATGTGGAGAATGTCCACGCCTCAACACAGGACATGTAGACCAGAGGCTTGCCCCTGTTCTATGCAGGGTTGGCACATTTGACGACCGAGTACAACGATGATGCAGAAACACAATTTCAGATCACGCAGTTCAGCGCAAATTAGTGACCCACCGGCAGATTATTACGATTGCAGTTGTCACGGGGTCATGAAGACTGGCTCGAGGATGAACGGAAATCTGTCGGCCACTATGATTTGGGTGACCTGTGCGTAATGTAGGCAGCTGGTGTCGGAAAACTACCGAAAGCCTCCTAAATATCACTTAAGGAGGCAGAAACTGAACTGAAGGAGCAGACATCAGCCTCATATGAAGCACGTTTCCGAGGTATTTTTAATAAACAGTCAACAGTAACTCTTAACAGACATTTGGTAACTGCATTTCTCATCACAGTTATTTTTGAAGAGGTCTAACAAAAATCAAATGATTTCATTAATAAATAAACTGCTGCACATTACTTGCTTGAAAAATAGTCTTCGATGAGCAAGCTGAAAAATTTCCCGAACCTCTGTTGCTATAACAATGTATGATATTGTTTTTCACTTATTCATGAAATATGACGAGCTGATAAGTTCCCGTAGAACATTCTGAAAATTACGTTTATAAACAGTTAAAGTGACACCATGAGAAATATAAAGTACTTCTCACAGTAAGTACCTACTAACAATGTCAACAACGTCCTTCGCCAAAGCAATGTACAAACTTTTGTATTTTTTACCAGCATAAAACTTCGATTTATGTATTGGTACTAGCAGACCCTTAGCCTGCTGGTGGAGTGTCCCAAGTAGCAGGTATACTCTTTCTGATGAAAAGCATTCGGACACCTAATAAGGTGTGTCCACGATTCGCCTTTAAAAAAAAAAAAAAAGTTCAAATGGCTCCAAGCATTATAGGACTTAACTAACATCTGAGCTCATCAGTCCCCTAGAGTTAGAACTACGTAAACCTAACTAACCTAAGGACATCACACACAATCACGTCCGAGGCAGGATTCAAACCTGCGACCGTAGCAGCAGTTTGGCCACAGCGAGCGGCGCCGTTTTCACGACTTGAACAGTGCTACGGAACTTTCAGTAAGGTAACTGAATGTCTGTGCGTGTATGTCAGCCCATTCTTAAGATCCGGAATAAGAAAAGATAGTGATCTTGGACGGTGGCATCTAGAGAGAAGTCAACGCTGTAACTCTTCTCAAATGTTTTCCATTGGGGTCAGAGAAATGCAACGTATTGTGTCAACAGACGTTGCTTTATGCCAGAGACATTGTCAGGCTGATACAATCATCTTCTCCAAACTGTTTCCCTGCTGCAGTCAGTATATATTGCTGCAAAATGTGTTCAAATCTTTCCGCATTTAGCATTTTTGTATGCGCTATAAAAGGGATTTTTAAAGCTTTCATACAGTCCTACTACCATTCACCGAATACACACCCTTCCATCGGACGGCCACAAGACGTATAGCGCAATTCATCACTCCGAATCACTCTTTTCCGTCCACTGTATAATGGTGGCGCTCTGTACACCACCTTCATCGTCGCTTATCACCGGCTGCAGAAGTGTGTGGCTTATGAGAAGCTGTTCCGTTCTCTTAAACTCCCTACCCACAATCCTCATTCTTGATGGACTGCTGGCTGCACGTTGGAACTTATTCATGAAACCTTCCGCTAATTTCGTGCTGTTTCTTATTGTTGTTGTGGTCTTCAGTCCTGAGACTGGTTTGATGCAGCTCTCCATGCTACCCTATCCACTGCAAGCTTCTTCATCTCCCAGTAATTACTGCAGCCCACATCCTTCTGAATCTGCTTAGCGTATTCATCTCTTGGTCTCCCTTTTCGAGTTTTACCCTCCACGCTGCCCTCCAATGCTAAATTTGTGATCCCTTGATGCCTCAGAACATGTCCTACTAACCCGTCCCTTCTTTTTGTCAAGTTGTGCCACATACTCCTCTTCTCCCCAATTCTATTCAATACTTTATCATTAGTTATGTGGACTACCCATCTAATCTTCAGCTTTCTTCTGTAGCACCACATTTCGAAAGCTTCTATTCTCTTCTTGTCCAAACTATTTATTGTCCATGTTTCACTTCCATACATGGCTACACTCCATACAAATACTTTCAGAAATGACTTCCTAACACTTAAATCTATAATCGATGTTAACAAATTTCTCTTCTTCAGAAACGCTTTCCTTGCCATTGCCAGTCTACATTTTATATCCTCTCTACTTCGACCATCATCAGTTAATTTGCTCCCCAAATAGCAAAGCTCCTTTACTACTTTAAGTGTCTCATTTCCTAATCTAATTCCCTCAGCATCTCCCGACTTAATTCCACTACATTCCATTATCCTCGTTTTGCTTTTGTTGATGTTCACCATATATCCCCCTTTGAAGACACTGTCCATTCCGTTCAACTGCTCTTCCAAGTCCTTTGCTGTCCCTGACAGAATTACAATGTCATCGGCGAACCTCAAAGCTGTTATTTCTTATCCATGGATTTTAATACCTCCTCCGAATTTTTCTTTTGTTTCCTTTACTGCTTGCTCAATATACAGATTGAATAACATCGGGGAGAGGCTACAACCCCGTCTGACTCCCTTACCAACCACTGCTTCCCTTTCATGCCCCCCGACTCTTATAACTGCCATCTGGTTTCTGTACAAATTGTAAATAGCCTTTCGCTCCCTGTATTTTACCCCTTCCACCTTTAGAATTTGAAAGAGAGTATTCCAGTCAACATTGTCAAAATCTTTCTCTAGGTCTACAAATGCTAGAAACATAGGTTTGCCTTTCCTTAACCTTTCTTCTAATATAAGTCGTAAGGTCAGTATTGCCTCACGTGTTCCAATATTTCTACGGAATCGAAACTGGTCTTCCCCGAGGTCGGCTTCTACTAGTTTTTCCATTCGTCTGTAAAGAATTCGCGTTAGTATTTTGCAGCTGTGACTTATTAAACTGATAGTTCGGTAATTTTCACATCTGTCAACACTTGCATTCTTTGGGATTGGAATTATTATATTCTTCTTGAAGTCTGAGTGTATTTCGCCTGTCCCATACATCTTGCTCACCAGATGGTAGAGTTTTGTCAGGACTGGCTCTCCCCAGGCAATCAGTGGTCCTAATGGAATGTTGTCTACTCCCGGGGCCTTGTTTCGACTCAGGTCTTTCAGTGCTCTGTCAAACTCTTCACGCAGTATCGTATCTCCCATTTCATCTTCATTTACATCCTCTTCCATTTCCATAATATTATCCTCAAGTACATCGCCCTTGTATAGACCCTCTATATACCCCTTCCACCTTTCCGCTTTCCCTTATTTGCTTACAACTGGGTTTCCATCTGAGCTCTTGATATTCATACAAGTGGTTCTCTTTTCTCCAAAGGACTCTTTAAATTTCCTGTAGGCAGTATTTATCTTACGCCTAGTGAGATAAGCCTCTACATCCCTTACATTTGTCCTCTAGCCATCCATGCTTAGCCATTTTGCACTTCCTGTCGATCTCATTTTTGAGACGTCTGTGTTCCTTTTTGCCTGCTTCATTTACTGCATTTTTATATTTTCTCCTTTCGTCAATTAAGTTCAATATTTCTTCTGTTACCCAAGGAGTTCTACTAGCCCTCGTCTTTTTACCTACTTGATCCTCTGCTGCCTTCACTACTTCATCCCTCAGAGATACCCATTCTTCTTCTACTGTATTTCTTTCCCCCATTCCTGTCAATTGTTCCCTTATGCTCTCCCTGAAACTCTGTACAACCTCTGGTTCTTTCAGTTTATCCAGGTCCCATCTCCTTAAATTCCCACCTTTTTGCAGTTTCTTCAGTTTTAATCTACAGGTCATAACCAACAGATTGTGGTCAGAGTCCACATCTGCCCCTGGAAATGTCTTACAATTTAAAACCTGGTTCCTAAATCTCTTTCTTACCATTATATAATCTATCTGATACCTTCTAGTATCTCCAGGATTCTTCCATGTATACAACCTTCTTTCATGATTCTTGAACCAAGTGTTAGCTATGATTAAGTTATGCTCTGTGCAAAACTCTACCAGGCGGCTTCCTCTTTCATTTCTTAGCCCCAATCCATATTCACCTACTATGTTTCCTTCTCTCTCTTTTCCTACTCTTGAATTCTAGTCACCCATGACTATTAAATTTTCGTCTCCCTTCACTATCTGAATAATTTCTTTTATCTCATCATACATTTCTTCAATTTCTTCATTATCTGCAGAGCTAGTTGGCATATAAACTTGTACTACTGTAGTAGGCGTGGGCTTCGTGTCTATCTTGGCCACAATAATGCGTTCACTAATCTGTTTGTAGTAGCTTACCATCACTCCTATTTTTTTATTCATTATGAAACCTACTCCTACATTACCCCTATTTGATTTTGTGTTTATAACCCTGTATTCACCTGACCAAAAGTTTTGTTCCTCCTGCCACCGAACTTCGCTAATTCCCACTATTCTTGAGTAGTCCCCGTCCGGAGATCCGAATGGGGGACTATTTTACCTCCGGAATATTTTACCCAAGAGGACGCCATCATCATTTATCCATACAGTAAAGCTGCATGCCCTCGGAAAAATTACGGCCGTAGTTTCCCCTTGCTTTCAGCCGTTCGCAGTACCAGCACAGCAAGGCCGTTTTGGTTAATGTTGCAAGTCCAGGTCAGTCAATCATTCAGACTGTTGCCCCTGCAAGTACTGAAAAGGCTGCTGCGCCTCTTCAGGAACCACGCGTTTGTCTGGCCTCTCAACAGATACCCCTCCGTTGTGGTTGCACCTACGGTACGGCCATCTGTATCGCTGAGGCACGCAAGCCTCCCCACCAACGCCAAGGTCCATGGTTCATGTTTCTTATTACCACACGCCGAAATGCACGACGGTCCCAGAACGTTGGTACATGGGGCCTTCCTGGCCTTGGTTTAGCTGCGGTTGATCCTTCGCGTTTTCACTTCTCAGTCACGTCATCAACAGCCGACTTGGGCAGCTGTAGAGGAGTTGAAATGTCTCTGGTGGATTTGTTATTCAGGTGACATCCGATGACTAGTCCACATTATAAATCACTGAGCTGTCCTGAGCAACCCAGTCTGCTGTTACTGCATCCTTACTGACTTTAGAATATTTCCCGCCTCATGTTATACTGTAAGACCCGCCTCCGCTGTCATACAGTGGTCAATTTCGCTTTACAAATGTGTGTTCGGATACTTTTGATTAGATATTGTATAGGTATGCAGCATTGGTTTACCATTCTTCACTGTTTTCCCTCAGAATTCAGCAACAATTTTTTTTTCACAGCCTAAGTGCATCAATTGTGATATATGTAGTAGGTCATAATATTTAAATACTGCAGAAAAATTCGAATAACTTGTACCTTCTACCTCGAAACCGCACAGGTAATCTTCATTAAAATGAGCCATCAGTGATATGCAATATTCTACAAAATACACAATCGTCCCAATGTCTGATCATTCAACAGTCTATGTCTCTCAAAATAGTAGTTTTTGCCTAATGGTCGATGAAGAAACAAACAGCAATCTAAAGGCAGGAGACCTTTCTACTTGCCTGTGTTCCGCGTCTGGAGATGTATGTGCCTGGTGGAATATACTGCAGAAATTTCGTACTTAAGCCCCAGACTTCATCAATAGTGCCATCTCAGCCCTTTTCGTACGTGGTACCTCATGAGCTCTCATGAAGTGTTATTTCAGACAATATTCTTCGCCTATAAAAGACATATTTCAAGAATAGGACGCCATAGCTCTTGATATCCGATAGCTTATTCAGAAGCACGTTTGAAAAACACTGTAAGTCAAAGAAAGCGAAAAACGTAAGAGGTAGTAGTGTTAATAGCCGTCACCATTATGCTTCTCAAGATATAAGACTACCTCATCATACGTACACATAAAGTCGTATTTCTATTATACAAATAACATACGTAGAATCCGGTGACTATGCCACTCTTTTAAAATTATTCTTCGTACAGCACATGTGGGTCTCAAAGAGGAGTTTTAAAGTTGTAAAGTTCTTTCTAGGTTTTAAAAATACGTTAAATAACAGTTACGTGTATTGCAGCTTTTTTGGTAGGTATAACATTAGGTGGTGTTGCAGATATATTGCCTAATAGGTTCCTACGGGCTGCAGTACGGACTGAAAGAGGAGATTTTGAAGTTTCGATATTTTTTGTACTTTTAAAAATTCTCTATCCAGCACATATGTATAGAACAGATTTTTACACAGTTACAATATTTACCCGTGCACCATATGTATTGTGTAATAGTTTCACAGGGGCTGCAGCACGAGAAATAAAATGAGATGTAGAATAATTGTTCATGTAATTTCTGTGTCTTTGTCCCATACCACTATCAAGATCAGTGTACGAATGTACAGCAGCCAAATCCGTCTATAGCGATAAATGCGTATAAAATGTATTGCATCTATAAAAGTACGTTACGTCTGCTTTATGTGTGTTGAAACTCGTGTTTATGCAAATCGGAGAGCAAGTGCAACAAAGTTCAACCGTCTTCACGTGCTTCCTGGAGCCATCGCGCTGTCTGGAAAAAAGTACACGTGGAGATAAAATGTGCACGAGCCATTAATTAGCCTTACGGGTGATTTTTTAAAGCTCTTGCTTGGACTCCGTGATGTTAGGTAGCAAGGCTTACGTTTTGCCCTCCAGTTCGAGATCATCTGTTTACGTGTTGTTTGTGGAAAACGGTGTGTCTAACCGGAGAAAGCACCCATTTCTTTCTTTTTTCTTGTTTTTCTTTTTTTCTGCTAAGTGCTGCGTTCTCACGGCAAACGCTGGTTGCTGAGTGCCCCATAGATCACGGAGCGATATTCGCAGACGTAATGCTCAGCTGCCAACGAGCCTCGTAGTAGCGTTATCAAAAGTATCTCCGTTTCATTAAGGTAAGCATCCGATGATAACAGGAATGGAAAGTTCAATCAGTTTTCCATTAAGTTACACAAAGTACAGAGTAAACAAAAAGTAGCTTACATTTAGCGACATTGCGTCAGGAAAAACTTAGTCTAAAGTAATCGCTGTATCTGTTCGCGTCTTCGTTCTAGTTGTAGTGACAACTTGAGTCTAACAGTAAAGTCGCGAAACATGCCAGTAATGGCTATTAGTGTCTACGATGACACTAATGCTTTCTTCCTTTAGAATTTAATGCTTATATTCCCCACTGAAATCGGCAAATACAGAAAACTATTGCAATACGAGAGGAACGAAAGCGAATAAGCTTCAGACTTTTAGAAAGATTTACACCACAACTAGCTATAAGAAAACCCAAATCAAAACACCACAATGAAAGTCTATTTCTTTATTATTGCACTATCTTTCCAACAGATTGTTTCGGGTAATTAGCTGCATTCACAAAAGCTGATGAGATTTATTTTTCTATAAATAGAGTGCAGAAGATAGTACCATATCAGCGGCTCTTGAATTTCTACTTTTCTTTTTCCGCACAAAACATCAAAACGTATGAGATATCGCTCCATTTAATACTATTATGCGTTAGTGAGGACCGTTATGCTTTAAATCTCTGTCATTGACGATTACTGAAAAGTAATCGAACGAGAATTGTCTTTGCAACAATTATGAATAATACATATGTATGTGAATGGCGTCTGCCTTTAGCAAAACACAGTTTTGTTTTTCATCCCAGACATGTTTCACTGTAGTTGCAGCATCATCAGTGGGCTTTATTTTACGGATGTTAAACATAAAGAATGTTCTTCACTGTTTGCATACATTTACATATTATATTTAAAATCGTAGTTACAGGTTTTTGAAGAAACACATAACATTATGAATTCATACCTTTCTACCACATGGTGTGCTTTTCTGGTGTCTTATGTTTCTACAGTGACTGTTTTCTTTCACAGTTTGTCACCTGCAACCATATACAGCTTAATGTAGACAAACTGTTTAAACAAAAATTACCATTTGGAAGCTGTTATGACTATGCCTGAAATTAATTAATTCTATGTGCAAGGTTGTTTGTTTGTTTGTTTGTGTGTGTGTGTCGTTACATTATGTTTCACTTACACTTTCCTTTTTCCTCGTTTTCTTCACTGTGAAGTTCTATATATTGAGCTGTCACTATCAATGTTTCACTATTTACCTACTGTAAAAACAAGATGGCGACAGTGGAACAATTGAAGGTGTAAAAACAAGATGGCTGACTGTGGAACAATTGAAGGTGTTTCTCGCAGTTTTTCTCAATCTTTCAGAGGTGTCTGAACGTTTTGTGTGTGTGTGTGTGTGTGTGTGTGTGTGTGTGTGTGTATGTGTGTGTGTGTATGGGTGGGGACGGGGGAGGTGGGGTTGGGGGGCTCTGAAGGCTGGTGTTATCCCTTTGGGGGCAGTGAACAGAGTTCCACTACAGAGAGCTGTGGAGGCGCCATTTTATCTTCATTTGGTAACTATCGCAGAAAGACAAAATAACACTCACGTTCAATGGTTTCAATGTTCAAGTATCCAGAGTGTATGTAAATGATAGAATAGATTAAGTTTGAAGGAGAATACATTATTGAATTGTAACTGAACAAGATTAAATTTTTCTTGTCTACTATATCAGTCACCAGGTTATGATTAACAGACGCTGACGTATTTATGTACAACCAAATCTAATCACAACTGATGTAGGAATTTTAATTTCTTCATGTTTCAGTACCTTTACTTATACCTTAGGGCATTAGTAAGAAATCTATGAGAATTACTAAACAAAAACAAAAAAGTAGTTTATCAAAACTGAACATATTCGTTCATAACAGAGTCATCTGGGATCAATATTTATTTTTCTTTCGATCACCGTTTTTTCTTTCAAAATTACTGGGTTCGCGTAACACCGCACTCCTTCAGATCATACGCTGTACTCAAAGCGTAACCTGTCATAATGGAAGTATCGGTTCGTTGTCAGACAGTCACGTTCTTAGTTTTGCGAGCAGTGTACAAAAGATGTGACTTTGTTTCCACAGTACCACTATTCAGACTCTTAGAGGCAGTAGTATCCATCTGGAAGAAGTAGATAGTGCACATAAGGCACCCTGTCTTTCCAGCCACCAGTTAGCCAGTTCTCATGTGCCTGTCTGGCGTGTTTTGTGGCGACGTTTGCGTTTCAAACCCTACAGAGTTCAGCAGCTACAGTCCCTTCACATTGATTACAAACAACATTGTGTAGAGTTCTGTGAATTCATTCTGAACGTTGGGATGGAAGATTAGCTTTTGCTTTTAGTATTAAGTGGTTAGGCTGACTTCCATCAAAATTACGTCATAAGTATATGGGATCCACCCATGAACCATGGGCCTTGCTTTGGTGGGGTCGCTTGCGTACCTAAACGATACAGATAGCCGTGCCGTAGGAGAAACCACACCTGAGAGGTATTTTTTCAGAGGGCAGACAAACGTGTGGTTCCTAAAGAGAGACAGCAGTCTTGATGATTGACTGATCTGGCCCTGTAACAGCAGCCAATATGGCGTTGCTGGGCTGGTACTACGAACGGTTGAAAGCATGGGTAAACTACAGCTGTAATTTTTCCCATTGGTATGCAGCTATTCTGTGCGGTTAAAAAGAAAGATGCCATTCTCTTGGGTAAAATATTCCAGAGGCAAAATAGCCCCATCATTCGGGTTTTGAGGTGGGGGGTACTCAGCAGAAAGGTGTCATCAGGAGAAACAAAACTAACATTTTACGAGTCAGAGCGTGGAATGTTAGATCCTTTATCGGGCAGGTCGGCTAGAAAATTTAAAATGGGAAATGGAGAGGTGGAAGTTGGGTATAGTCTGGATTAGTGAAATTCGGGGTAAAAGGAGAAGGACTTCTGTTCAGATGAGTATACAGTAATAAAAACAAAATCAAATATGGGTCATGCAAAAGTAGATCTAATGATAAATAAGGAAATAAGAATACGGGTTACCTACTATGAGCAGCGTAGTGAAAACATTATCACAGGAGAAATAGACACGAATCCAATACCCACCACAGTAGCACAAGTTTATATGCTAACTACCTCCGCAGATGATGTAAATATTGAAGTAATGTATAATGTGATAGTTAAGGGAGAAGAAAATTTAATTGTGATGGGTTACTGGAATTAGATAACAGGAAAAGAAAGAGGAGGATAAATAGTAGGGGGATATGCACTGAGGGGAAGGAGTGAGAGAAAAACCTCCCGCAAGAATTTTGCACACAGCATAATGTAATCATCACTAGTGCTTAGTTTGAGAATTGTAAAAAAAAAAGGTTGTACGTGTGAAAGAGGCCTACAGACATCAGATGTTTTCAGAACGATTGAATATTGGTAAAACATAGGTTCCAGAACCACATTTTGAACTGTAAGACAATTCCAGGGACAGATGTGGACTCTGACAACAATTTATTGGTTAAGAACTGTAGATAAAAACTGAAGAAATTGTGAAAATTAGGAAATGAAGGAGGTGGGACATGAATAAGTTGAAAGAACCAGAGGTTGTTGAGAGTTTTAAGGAGCATTGGGCAACGATCGACAACAACAGAGAAAAGGAATGTAGCAGATTGCGAATGGGTGGCTTTGAGAGATGAAATAGTGAAGGCAGCAGAGGACCAAGCAGATAAAAAAGTCAAGACCTGGTAGAAATTCTTGGATACCGCAGGAGATATTGAATTTCATTGACATAAAAGTATAAAAACGCAGCAGGGAATACAACCTCTAAAAATGAGATTAACAGGAAGCTCAAAATGGCTAGAGGACATATGTAAGGCTACAGAGGCAGAGGAATATATCACTAGCTGTATCACTAACGGAAAGACAGATAACAACTACAGGAAAATTAAATAGTCCTTTGGAGGAATAAAATGCAGCTGTATGAATAGCATGAGTTCATTACTAAGCAAACAAGGAAAAGCTGCAAGGTATTTGCAAAGGAGTTCATAAAGTGTCTGTCCAAAGGACGTGTATTTCAGTGCAATATTATAGAAACCGTGGAGGACGTAGATGAATTTGAGATGGAAGAAATGACACTGCAAGAAGAATTTGACAGTGCACTGAAAAACCGAAGTCCGAATAAGGCCCGTGGAGCAGACGGAACTGCGACAGAACAATTGATACGCTTCAGAGAGCCAGTCACAACAAAACTGTTCCGTTTGGTGTGCAAAATGTATAACACACATGAAATACCTTCAGACTTCAAGAAGAATGTAATAATTCCAATTCCAAACAAAGCAGGTGCTGACAGGTGTGAATATTACCAAACTATGAGCTTAATTACTCATGGTTGCAGAATACTAACACTAATTACATATAGAATAATAAAAAATGTGATTAAAACCGACCTCGGGACGATCGTTTTGGATTCCGGAGAACGCTGGAATATGCGACGCAACACTGACCCTTCGACTTTTCTTAGAAGAAACGTTAGAAAAGATAAAGATACGTTTATAGTGTTTGTAGTCTTAAAAAAGCCTTTGACAACGATAAAAGGAATTTTCTTTTTGTGTCTTATGATGCTGCATTGTTGCTGTATACTTTCACTAATTTAGCATGGAATGTTACAGTGCTTTTCAGCAATTTGTTTTGGCTTCTCTAGTGGAGCGTTATGATGTGGTCTCCCAGAGATTTTTATATTTATGAGGACAGCAGACAGGTGCCTGAAACAAAAGAAAAATTCCAGAATGAATTTTCACTCTGTAGCAGAGTGTGCACAGATACGAAACTTCCTAGTAGAATAAAAACCTGTGCCACATCGGGACTCGTGTCCGAGACCTGTGTCTATCGTGAGCAAGAGCTCTACCAACTGAGCTAACAGAGCTCAACTCAGGAATGCACCTCACACCTTCATTTCCGCCAGTACGTGTCCTACCTTGCAAATGTCACGGAAGTTCTTCTGCATAATTTGCGAGACTAGCAGAATATTGCTTAGCAACAGCCAGTCTGCTTGCCAGTTTTTTTTTATACAAGCATGCTTCTATAAATGAGTGACCCTATCGCTCACTGACTAATTACATTTTAAAACTTGAGCAAATAATGATTTTAATATCATTGTTTTCCAGTTTGAACTGTATGTGGTCTAACTGGTTTGTTGTTATACAGTAAAGCCGATCGACTGCTTATTACAAAGCAACTTTTGAATACAGGAGCTTGGTAGTAAATTTCATCCTCTATTTCCAAAGCACTTAACAACGCCTACCTTCAACAACGTTTTGGTACCGTGATTACATCTGCTACGCCAACAGTCGTTCTTTGCAGGCACAGGACTTAAGACTTACCTAGTTAAATCCACCAAAATAAATATTATAACTAGGTTCTCATGGTCGTCCAGCTCTGAAGGAGCTAACTTCATTTACTGTATCTGACATATACTGTGAATTAATATTTAATTCTGATAATGTCATTTGTACTCAAAACTTAAAAATTGAAACAAGCCGTATTGTTTCTGGTACCACGTTTAGCAGCCATCTGTGAAACTTTTAGATGAGTAATTACTTAGCAAACTTACAAATGATACAAAGGCGATTTTTAAGAACATAGTTTGGGGACAAGCCATTATTTACCAATTATGACACAGGCATAATGGTTGTGATTAGTCTCTATGTTAAATTAAAGTCAATTCAATGTAATTAATAGACTGTAATATGTAATCGATTTCCAGTTTAACATTTACACTGTTTTATAATTTCAGAGACTACTTATTAGCATGTAGATAAACGCCACACCAGTGTCACAATGGTTCGATGTGCAGTTCACAACAAAATTAATTTTATATCTGCAGCGATTGACAATAAATCCACATACTTCTAAGACTCGCTGTTTTCTGCATTCTCCACTGTTGATCAAGTCACCAAAAAGTGCACCAAGCCAATTGTCCAAACAAAATCCTAAATTTTTGTGGGAAAATATTTTATTTTGTTCAATAATGAAGCCCTTGGACTTCTCCAGTCATTTACAATTATAGAAATAACTGTTACATCTTTTTATATCACTGTTAAACGTTCTTACCTTTTCAAACTAATAAACATAAAATAATTCATTTAATAAGTTATAAGGATATCTCCATTTCCAAAATACACATATTGATATTACTTGATAGACAGTTTCTTCTAAAATAACTGGGAAAACTTTATTATTTAATCTGTTTAGTATAGTTCTTCTGTTATACACTTCCTTACTAATATTACTCACCAGCTGGAAATGCAACATAAATTAGACAAATGGGTTGTCATGAATTCATTATAAGAGACAGAAATACTTGCTAATGTGATTACACAGCCCAATAATTCTTAAAAGAGCAGACAAACTTAATGAAGAAAAATTATTTAAGTTTATAAGGTTTTGCTTTGACTACATGGTTACTGATCAATAAAAAGTTCATGTCTTTTGGGTATCTTTTATATCAGTGATTGGTCTGTTATATTACTTGTCTTATTTGGTTTTAGTTCTCCTATGCATATGCATAGAGCTCTCATTTTTCATTATATTGTCAGAGCTCTCATTTTTAATTATATTCCAACCTTACTAACGACTCTTCCACATTTATACTAATCGTTGAACTTCACTGGTATCCAGCCACTCTTATCCAAAGAATTGTTCGATAGGAACATACAAGGTCCACAATGTATTTTCAGTATTGGTTTTTTGGAAATTAAATTTTTTATGCAGATATATCTTTTCTACGCTATCTTGAGGATTATGTGATCTAGATCACGTATCAGCATTTAGACTAAGATTCTCCTGCAATATTTTACATATACATCTTTCTTTTTGTGTAGTACTTTTACTACTAGGTGCCATTCAATACACCCTCATATTGAAGAGGTACACTTGTGATCAGCTTAAGCATATTAATCTGTTAAAAAAGTGAAAAGTTTGTTATCACTGTATTTAAGGAGTAGACATGGATTATGTACTGTTAAATTCTCCTCTTACTGGACTATTTGCTTGGAATGTATAAGAATAATCTTTATTTTTTGTTGAGTGTAATATATTTTGTTCTTGTCCCTGTCTTGTTAACTGATCAAGTG
The DNA here is from genome assembly GCF_023864275.1 of Schistocerca cancellata. NCBI lineage: Eukaryota > Metazoa > Arthropoda > Insecta > Orthoptera > Acrididae > Schistocerca > Schistocerca cancellata. The sequence goes on from NC_064628.1 coordinate 488,787,926, forward strand.
AAGTATACGTTATTTACTGAATAGTTCTAAGTTTCTTTGGTTACTTTTTGTGTGCCTCCCATTACTCATGGATTATAAGACTATGGATTGTATTTACAATTTCAACTTGAGAAGACGTGACCTGGTTAGTGACACACATACTGTACTATAGTTTCTTCTCTACATTGGATTGGAATACATTTTGATTGAATCTTGTTTTGTCAATGTGTTACATATATCTCATTATGTTTTTGTATCCTGGTGATTACATCTGTACATGTCACTGACTTGGAACACTATTATTACGCAAGGGGTGATATAAAACGCTTCATATATTCTTAAAACATTGCCATGTATACAATGCTTCTGTTAATACTCTGTTTCTGACAACAGTCAGTTATAATAGTGGAAGAAAGGGAAAAGTCTCTGTTAGATTCCTTTCATACTATTTTGCTCGATTTATTGTTGTTTACGTCATACATTTTCACCTCTAAATTTACTGTGACATTTCTAAATTTACCTGGGATGAGACTGAGCAGTTGAATATGTTATATTGACATATAAACAAGAACAATTTGTCATACAACACTTTTAAACACATGTAATTCTTATCATAAAGGGTTCCCTAAGAAACCCACATCCGCCTCCTCTATGTAGTGTATATGATGTCTTAAGATATTGCCATCTCCTTCCCTTCTGGTGTGAAAGGATGAATGAGTGTGAGTATTTGTAGTTGAATGGTCGGTGAAGGCAGAGAAGTTCTGTCTGCTAGAGAACAGCAGTACCAACGTCTGAGTAGGTAGACACGATTCCTAAGGCAAAGAGCTTTGTCCCCATGGTGTGGTTCTGTCCATCCCTTGTCAAGTTGGTAAAGGAAGCTACCACTTTCGTCACTTCTTATTATATCTGTAGAATACGATCGGACGGCGCCCACGCTAGCTAGTCTGCAAGCAGTTTCTCAGGTGGTAACATCGTCGGGTAAGCTCGGGTTTGGTGAGTCCGAAGGACAATGACATTCATAAGTTTGCAGCCGAACTGAAATATTAATTACTTTTATTACAGAATTCTATCGAAAATATTCTTTATATTATTTTAAATCGGGATACAGTGCGATTTTAGTGTTGGTTTTGCAGTTTATTGCGGTAGTTTCCAATCCAATAAAGGAAAGTGGAAGCACGTAAGTCATGAGGCGTAATTTTGATTAAAATCGTGGCTCTTTAGCGAGAATGTGCGTGTAAGTGTTTTCTCTCACTGAAATTCTTCAAATTAATAATTTCTCGTGGTGTTCAACCCACATGGTGTGTGCTTTGTAGTAACAGTATCTCGTGCTCGTAAAAAATGTTTAACGAGCCATCGGGTCAATATTGTGCCGTTATTAACCCAGTTTGGAAGTTTCTTTTGTAACTAATGTGTTTGGATTTGATTTCTTCATTAAAATCTTTGGGGCATTACATATTTTCTATAAATGTACTTGCGCACATCGAACATGTAGTGTAGTAACAAAACTGGCCGTGAGCTATTTTTTTTTCATAAATTCGCGTATTCAAACGCAATTCATCGCTGTAGCGAGCAGTTTTCCTATTTCAAAATTTCTAGAAAGATTTTTATAGAGCATTTTGATAAGACTGTGCATATATCGAACCACATGAACTTTGGTTAAACTTCCAATACCAGTCTGTGGTTATCCATTGGGAACACGACTACGCTACAAGCAGAATTTCTTTGCCTAAATAGAACGGATTGGTTATGGTTCTTTTTCTTTTTGCGTACCCTTGAACTACCTATGTGCTTGTTTGAATACGGTATCCCATCCTGTTTCCTATTCTTTCTGTTTCCTATTCTTTGAAAATCATGTTTTATGCTAATTTAACTTCATCTGAGAAACACTTTTCTTAATTAATGTAAAATAGTAAATAATTCACCTGCTTTGAGACAGACTTAGCATGTGTTATCCGTTTTATTGAATACTGATGAATTTTAAAATAAATATGAAAGTTTAAACTTACTTTACTTTTCTTGAATCCAATTTTTCATCCGTTTACTTAAAATAATAACAAAATTAAAAAAGTGAGCTGATAGTGTGGCTGATTATTGCATAGATTGAAAAATTTATAACAGTAATAAAAATTCATATATCAAACTACCCTCTGTTCGGAAGGTGTTTTAAAAACACTAGGCTCATTATACAAAAATACTTTGACATGGACATTTTTTGACTGTTTTTGTTGTGGCTAAAATCACATTTGGTTCATTTCTATTCTATTCTGATATCATTGTTTTATTACATAACACTAGTTTTTTTAATGTGTTAAATGGCACGTTTCTATCGTTCCTATGTAAAATTTGCTCATGTATCTCTCACATCTGTTTCGCTCACACCAGGAATCGTAGCATTCAGTTGTTTCTGTGCATTGAATGGGACACAGTGTTTCACTTAGAACAGTTTGTTATACCATATCTACATTGTACATCTGACTGTACTCTAGTAGTTCCTCGTATGTGGAATTACATATGACATGTGAAGTCTTTGTTATTTCTTTCTTAAGTAACACAAAACGATTATTGGTTGTATGTGGTCTTCCTATTTGTTTATTTTACATTTTGTTTTCTTCGCTTTTCGTTGACACAGTTACCTGGATGATGGGCGAAGACTGAAACCAGTTGTTTTAAAGGAAGAGTGCAATACAGCACTGTGTTATTCATTTCTCAAAATAGAACTTTATGAGTACTTCTCGTACGATAAGTTTTCTGTGGAATAGCACTTGAAAGGTGGCTGATTTTCGTTCGTGAAGTAATATTGTAGGGCAGAACTGAATATTTTTCTGTCGTTTCGTCTAGTTTAAAATGTTAAACATCTAAGAAATCATTTACAACGTCGACCCCTCACTTCCCGCCGTCGCTCCTTCTGCCGCACGGAAGCAGCCCCGCCCAACAGAATGGTGGCGTCGCGTGTTGAGTGCCTCGTCCGCTGCGTCTGACTTTACACTTAGTAGCTCGTATATCACACGGTGCCTATACTTTATGGCGTGTCGGGGAGACGCAGTTACAGACCGCGTAAATGATTCTCTACGCGCGGCAGAACACCCCGAGTGGCAGAAAACGCGCGCTTTTATGCTCCTACATCGATACCGGCCGGCATTACAGCTGATGAGAAGAGCAAAATTATTACCGGCTTTGATCAGCGGCGTGATTAATTACCGAACAGTAAGCGCATAATAAGCCGCGCCGTGGTATTTCCTCATTTATTCCAAGACGGCGCGCATACATCACCCGGTTTTCCCGGCTGGCATTTTACAGCAATAAACATGGCGTAAATCACACGCGAGAGCGCTGGCTTGCCCAGAGCCCGCCGCTCTGAGTCCGTGCATCATGTCGGGCGCCATCTTTCCAGCCTCCCCGTAACGCATTCGGCGGCGTGATCGAAATTGATGGTCCGTTTGCGACTACTGTCTTAATCGAGTAGCATGTAGTGCTATTAATTTTCACTTGTGTATAGTACCTGAGCGTATAAAATCGCAGTTCTTCGAAAGAAAAATTGGGCTGCAATAATTTCTAAGCTGTTTGTCATTCTCTGTGTGGTTTGAGTTGTTTCTTCACACGTTTTCATGTTAGAGGCCTTTTGCGTTAGATGTTGTCTACGGTACAAGGAATGCTGAAACTCACGTTCCCCGTTAATACAAACTACCTAGCAAATCACTGGAAGCTAGCTACTTCTTTTACGATGTAATAACAAACTTCTTGAGTTTCACATTGAAACAGGCGTGCAGTTGTTTTCTCCATTAGACGACTGTGACTTTTCGATAGGTTAGCTTACCTGAGCGACTGCCATACTGGAGCTAAATCTTACGAGCTGTGTGGTACTATTTTGATGTTAAATTATCAGGATAGTATAATGCAGCTGCCCATTGCAATCGCTTACCAGCATAACTGCTGCATTCTAAATAATCAACGCCTCTCTTATAGACTCACATCGAGCCCTGCCACTGCATTTATTACCGTCCCATGGAGCTAATGTTTTCTGCAACGTCTCTCGTAGGCAGTGCTCAATCATTCTATCTCTTCAATTCAATGCGTTGTCTAACTGGTCCTTTTTTTTTCTCGTCTTCTGCTTGCACTCAGCTTCATCGGTCGATCTGCGGGCTTTCAGATTATAAATGACTGATGTGGTGGTCATCAACTACGTACCCTCTCACTCAGTGTTGAAATATTAAAAGTTTTGGCTGGTTTCGTTTTCTAGGGGCTGGGATACGTAGTTGCCGGATTACAAGCCAAATACTGCTGAGTCTACAGTATATAATATGAATATACACATGAATCGAATGGTCGAAGGTTCCTATCACGTGGCAATTGCGAATGTAACGTAGAAATTTACAAATGAAAGATTGCAATTAAACAAAATCTGCAGGTACTATCTTAACGACTTTTAATGACGAGTACGATAGTAGAAGTACTTTTGGGAATGTGGTATATTTCTGCAGAACACTTATTGGTGTCGATGGTCCAGCAGTTAAATAAAATAAAAGTCGAATAACAGTTCAACGATAGATTCCTACTGCACCTAATTAGTTATGAACAACAACATAGCTCGCGAGATATCCACTTCTAAACACACACTACCTCTTCACTGTAGAAGCCATGGAAATCTCACAAGTGCAGAAGTCGGGACTCCAAAGTATTTGTTTGTGCTGCGACCACGCGCAAACCACTCCACACTCTCCAAGTCTCTGCCACGACCATCCGTTTGTCGCGCCGTACTGTCCCGGACTCTCCGTGTGCTGTATGACCGTCCCTCATGCTGCACTGTTCAGAACTCCCCGTCCTGTCCCGTACTGTTCTCCCACTTCCATCCAGTCTCACCATTCACGAGCACTGTGATTGGGTAGAACACTCCATTCATGTCTCCAAGCCAACGTACTCTCACAATGATAATGAAACACATTCAAAATACTGGATTCATATTTAAATAACTAGAAATTAATCAAATATTCCTACAATGGACCATAAACAAGCTCTAATATACATTATTAAATACATAAACAAATTAAATAAACATGTATCAAAAGAATAGCAACAAAGATAGGCAGTAGTCTCATGTCTCTGTGCTTTCTAAAAAATGGCTCTGAGCACTATGGGACTTAACATCTATGGTCATCAGTCCCATAGAACTTAGAACTACCTAAACCTAACTAACCTAAGGACAGCACACAACACCCAGCCATCACGAGGTAGAGAAAATCCCTGACCCCGCCGGGAATCGAACCCGGAACCCGGGCGTGGGAAGCGAGAATCTCTGTGCTTTCTAAAACACAGTAAATATTTAACCAATTCCTTCATCAATAGTATATATTGGATATAAACAAAGACATAAATGAATAAATATACTTATAAGCATGCTGCTACCGTTTTTTCATGTAACTGTGGAGTACTTATGGCCTGACGTGATCGATAGTAATCGGCCACTTTGACCTCCAATAACTCATGTACTATCAAAGCTACATGCCTGTAATTTATACCAATTTAGGTTTACACTAATAGCTTTTTAAAGATACATCGGTCGACAAAATCGGATGAACCGTTCAGATATTCGAAATTAGTTGCTGGGTGTTACTTGTATAATTTATCGTCAGATACTAAACTTTAAACTAGTAAAGATATTGAAAATATGAATACACCAACAGAATCATCGTGAAAATAATGGTAATGTGTATGTTTCTTTTTGAGGTATAATGATTCATCTGGCTACTATTAACTTCTATACGAACAGTGAAATGTCTGCCATGATGGTTTCATAATGTCCGCCATCTTTGGCACTCTCGGCATACAAGTCTCTTTCATCAACACAGCGTCACCATGGAATTCCCAGACACGCGGTTCCTGGGCCCTGGTTAACGTTCGGCACCACGCAGTTGCTGCCACGCCGCGGACTGACGAGAGGTCCCCGCGCAGCCACACCAACTCCGAACTTAGAATAATTCCAGGGAGCCATAATTCGCCCGTTACCCCACAGATCTCACAATCAACAGCCACCTGTGACATCGCACTACAGTGGCATCTAATCGTAGCATTCCCGTCTAACGTGTTGTCAGGGTGGTCAGAAACAGCCTGAAAATCTTATAAGGCAGTTACACGGTAGTTTGTTTTGAGAAATAGTTGTTTATAATAAATTCAATACATTAAGCAGTTTCTGAGTTAATTACCATCGAAGATAGTCAATCAGGCTTTTGTGTGTGAAACTTCAAGTGGTCCCCCAGAGACTGTGTCGCCAAACGTGTTCTTCTTTTGATTTCCTAAAACCGAACATAAGAGCGATACAAAAATTAGACATGGGACGGTAGTAACGATCGAACCAGAGCCAAAGGCTCAGCAGTCTCGTGCGCTATTTTCTACCCCATGTGAGCAACTGACATTAATTGTAATTGGTGGGCCACTTGATTTTGCATGCATAAAGGCCATTTTGGCTAACTTCAGTACTAATTAACATGGAAACAGAGTGTCATGACGAATTTCTTTTTATTTTCAATTATTTCTCAACACAAGTTGACCAGAAACACTTTTACATGCTTTTCACACTGTTTCTGACCACTCTCTGTACCCAGAAATAGCTTTGACAAAGAAGTCTGAACCCCCGGTTTATTTATTTTTCTGTTGTAGTGGCGTTTTAGTTCTGCGAAAAATTGTTCAGCTTTGTGCCATCCTTTTTCATCTTCAGGGGCGTATTGAAAAGTAATGCCTTCAAAATTTTTATTCTGCTCTCAATATCGATTGAGATACTACAAGCGATTCATATTACTCGTCGGCTTTCAAGCTTTGCTGACGCTAATGGAAACCCTGTGTCGTTAGAGGGCTCTCAATTGTAGCGTGTAACGTGGCAGTGTGTAAATTGACTACGAGAGACCACTAGAGACCGTCAGAAAACCGAAAGCACGAATTAGAAGAGTTCGTCTGCACATGGAGCGCGCTCTTCTGAAGCATGACAAAGCCAGCCCGCACACGATCGTAGCATCAATGGCTGTGACAATCCGATGCCCTGGGTTCACTGTCATCAATCATCCACCATACAGTCTCGACTTGGCACCATCCGAGTTTCATCTGTCTTCGAAACTTCAAGAACAGCTTCGAGGACTTCACTTTGATAGTGATGGAGAGGTGGAACCAGAGGCGAGGTTGTGACTCCGTCAACGAAGTAAAACATTCTGCAGTAACAGTATCAACAAACTGATCTCTCATTGGGAAAGGAATTAGTTGCGAGATTGTCTACGGTGAGTAATAAACATGTAGACATGCAGAAACAATGTGTAGAGTGTTATGAAAGTTTGTTTTATTTAAATAATTTTCGCATGAAAATTTCGGAGGTATTACTTGTCAGCACGTTCTCATATCTGAAAATTTAAAACAAGACATAAGAATAACGCTACATACAAATTATTGAAAAAAGAAATAAGAAATTATCGAAAAAATTAGAACAGAAGAAGAATTTTGGCTACAGAATGATAGTAGTGAGGTCAGCTAGATAATAATGAGGAAGAAAATCAAAGGATGCTAATCATCTGAAGCTTAGAAGAGAAGTAATACATTAATGAACAAATAGAAGAATCATGTGCAAATAAAGCACATGAACTACATCTGAAGTGGCTGAAGGTTTCATAGAGTCAGATGAGCTATCATTTCCGAATACGGCTAGTCAAAAAATTAATATTACACTTTCCATAGAGTCCTATTCTATGTCCAACTGACAGGGGGTTGAAAGCCGTGAAAACATTTTACAATGGCTTAACGGAAGCAACACTAAATTTTACTACAACACCCATAAGAACCAAAGCCGTGTTGCCCCAACGTTGTGAAAACAGTTTTGTTTGTATGAAATGGAATGGAGAGTGGTCAAAAGCGAATGGATGGTATCTCGAAATTGGGCTTTTCCTACTAAAGTTAGGGTAATGAGGGCCTCTTGCACTTTTGATATCAAATTGATATGAAAATAAATTAATTGATCAGTTATTTACCCCCTCCTCTGAAGACGTCATGAGCTTTCCATGTTACTCCTTCCCACCCCCATTAATGTACTGCACCACTTTCTCTTCTATGGCACCGCATTTGATACAAAAAATAGCTCAATTGCGCCACAGATTGATCGACTACTTAGTTAGTGTTCCGTTCCATGTCAACCCTTAATCTACTATACGCTCCCCCTCACCCCTCTGGGAAATCGTCGATTCTACATCCTTCCCTTCCACAAACTCTGCATCACTTTCATATAAAAATGTGCTATCAAATTGCTTGACTAATTAATTGAATGAATATCCTTTTGTATGTGTGGAGCAGTTTCTTTCTTGCATTCTGTTGGTGGAGTTAGGTCAAATCCGTATCACATCACTTTGATCCCACAACTCCCGGTTCGGTCTTCCAACCACATCTGGGTAAAAAAGAAAATATTGATTACTGCACATAATGTCTCATCTACTATTTTTCTTAATGTTTAAACACACAGGAAGACTGTGGGTCTGAGACAGATGGCTTAAAATGTATCTGGCGAAATAAAAAACTCCCTAACAGCGTTACCCATCGCACCAGCGTCCGCCCGCTACCAACCACCACCCTCTCCGCCATTCACAGGTTCACAGCTCGTGCCGATAACCGCCACTTCCCCCACCGACGCAACCACGCGCACCTGCGCCACGCCAGCAAGTGCTATTCAAGTGACACTCAGAACTCCATCTCTCCTATCATTTTATTACTTTCATCTATGACCCATAATTAATCATATTAACTATTGTCGGGCCTAATTGAAGCAGAAACGCGAGATGTCCGATCTGACGGGTAGGGTAGATCAGCCACTGTAGAGCTATGAATTGTTTTAATTGTGTACTTCTTTTTCATTGCTCTTTACCGACCCCCATTCAATTTTGTGTATTTTCATTGTGCATTTTAGTGTAATTAATATCTCTGGCCTAAAGTGTATTTAATTTGTTTGTAATTTATCGACCCCTAGACATGGTCATCAACCATCTTACCACTAAAGAACCTTGTAATAGTTAGGCGTCTCGCTTCACAGTTGTGAAAACCCAGTATCAATATTTTACCATCCTGTACGAAATTTTGTTAACGTCGCTATGGCATGCAGTCTTAGTTAGAGCAAAAATAAACGTTAATAACTAAAATCTAAGATTTCATTTTTTGTTAACGTATAGTTTCACGTGAACCCATACACTAATTTCTGTTAGTGATAACGTTTCCTTTATAGTGAGTGTAGTGGAACCGACATTGATATCATTGTCTGATTACATCACTGTGCGTACTGCTGTACCCTTCTCAACTCTGCATGTGTCAGATGGTGTCTTCCTACCTTGCAGGCCATAGTTTCAATACCACATTCCTAAAACACTCACAGAGCGTCCTTGTGCAACTATGGTACGAAGATAGATGAGGACCAGCCACACACGCGTTATAAAGATGTATAGAGACCACCCTCATTCGTCCTCATTCTGCCGTCATCAGTGACTGTTTGAGGTCGTTATTCAGTTTGATTCTTATTTGCGCACGTGTTATCAGCTCGGCTGCTGAAAACACTCAATAGCAACAGGCAGCGGCAGTGCCAGTGGCAGCAGAAATCAGCTGAGACCATAAGAGGAGGAAGATGGAGAATTACCCAGTAAGTACAGATTCAAATCGAAAAACTGCAGCTTTTTTCACTAAGAATTTCGTAGTAGTGGTATTGAATAAATGCCACATTATGTCTTCAGCGTATATCCCTCACACTGTGGATGAGCTGGAGGGTGAGAGGTTGCAGAGGCAGCAACTGCAACAACAGCAGCAGCAGCATTGTAAGTAGTATATATTTTATTCTTTATAGTATGGTGTGTATATGTAATAAGTTGTGTTTGATGTAGTCATTAAAAAAATTTCATCGCACACGTAACACATGTTGCATAATCTTTGTTCTTGTTGTAGCTGATTCCCTGAAAGAAGGAGAATTAGGTGACAAGGATAAGCAGAAGCCTTCACAGATGTCATGTGAGTGCATATTCTAAACAAAAAAAGAAAAAAACTTTTTAGTTCTGTACGTGTGTAATTTTTCGAATTAAATCAGTATTTTGTTGCTGTACGTGATTTCGGAGACCTCGATCGATGGATCCATGTTGGTTTCGGTGACTAGATGCCTGACTGCATTGAGAAGATGGAGAGGGAGCTGCGTCACCATGAGGATACGCAAGATGATCTTAGGAAGATACTACAGAGCAAGAGTGCTACAGGTAATTTCCACAAGTACACACTCTGCTTACAAATTATCTATATTTCTCTCCTTGCAACAGCAGGTGACGTCTGGAAGGATGTATATATTTTTCATTATTCCTTCTCTATAGCACCACCATCTATGCAGTACCAGCATGTAGTGGCGTGGGAACTGAGGCTAGTGAAGAAACCGCTTACAAGACGTGGTCCTGCGTGGCCATGTCAGACGGACTTTGTCACTATGCTGGAAACCACTGCAACTCAAGCAGCCACAGCCACCCCCGCCCCCACCCCTTCTCCAGGCCCTCTCTGGCGTCCTTTGTGAACTCCCCCTCAGGCAACTGGCTCAGGGTTGTGACAACAAGCAACTCTGCAGCCAATACCTCAGCCAGGCTGCTCACACTGAGGTAACCCACAACCTTCTCCTGCCCCACGTTCTTACCTGAACCCCAAGGTATGTGCTGCTCCTCACTGCAACAGCCTTCGCCAACGGGGTGGGCACAGTCATCGCTTGTTATAGTATTAGCAACAGTGATGGTCCTGTGGCTAGTGGTAGTTCCCTCTCCCGTCCTTTTAGTGAAGGACATCATTTCCATAACGCTATACAACAGTTAGAATACTCGCTGATTGCAGGCGCCTTTGATGAGCGACTCTCGTTCACTAGCATCGAGAATACAATGCGAGCGTACTGCCACCGTGTAGAGTTTCTGAAAGCGTGCCTTTCTCTTCTGGAAGCCGAGACTCTCAAGGCTACTAGTGATCCCCGGTATCCCACCATTAAATGCAGCGCTGTGCTGTGTATCAAATTGTTGCACCTTGTAATGGTACTTGAATTACGCAACCATTACGGCACCTCACCTGAACCTCTCGATACCAGTAATATTCTACTGTGTTTCTGCAAAGTAGTTAACGTATTTCTGAGACAACATTCAGATTTGATTTCATTTGTGATACATCGATATGTCTATATTGCAATGATATAATTCTTATGTGTATTCTTTCTTTTGTCACTATGATCTTTGACGTACTTGTAACTCTGATTTTTGGGCGTGTAAACGATAGTTAGTTAGTTGTTGAGCCTTGAGTTGTTAGAGTCTTGGACGTCGTCTTGGAAAGACGCATAACGTAGTCAGCTTATAAAATGTGAACTTTAACAGTGACTGTGAGGAAGATGTTTTCAACAAAAGTGTAATCTTCAAGGATGGTTTGTGAAGCGCATCTACAAAACTTTTGAATAGAGCAGAATAAAACCTAGGCCTCTTTGCATCCGAGCTTGGAATCATAACCACCTAGAATTTCAACGATTGAGCCATGATTTTACGACGAGATCAGCGTGGGAAACACAAAAAGTTGAGTGCCTAGTTTTTTGATTATTACATGAAATGACTTTATTAACTGTGCTCTAATGACACCTGCCACATAATATGACTGTTGTTGCCCAAAAATGCAGTATTTAGCAGCGTGAGAAACACCACAATCGTTATTAAATTCTGACCTTTGTTGTGGTAGGGTTGTTAAAACCTCCTCCCGTCCTCCCCCCCTGTCCCAACAGGCCTATGTCATTTGAAGAGACAAACCTTCACTAACTTCGGAGGGAAAATGGCGTGATAACGCGGAGCACATCAATCACCGAGTGGTTTCCTACCTAAAGTGCTATACTTGACCGGTTTTCCAAGATGGAAGTTGGAGGGTCACCTAAAGCTCTCAGTTGAATACTACTCCTCGATATCCATACGCGTCTCTATGGTTCAGTAAATGGAGGGTCGAGATACATAGAGACATAGCTGATAAGAAAGCATTATTAATGTCAAAAATAGAAACGACCAGGCGTGTTTTGCTTGGTCCATCATGGCTTGAGAAAGAAATATTAAACAGAAACCAGAGCGCACATCTCGACACGGCTTACATATTGACGTTCATAGCTATTATAACCTTGACGGTATCGAGTTCCCTGTGAAGATCCAGAACATACCTAAATTTGAGATGCAGAATACCGGAATATCGGTTCGTGTCTGTTGCCTGGAGAAAGGCTAGTTAGATAAGCAGAACGAGCATACTGTCGTCGGACTCCCCCGTTTCTGAAAATTTGCCGCTTAGAGTAAGCTACATGTAAACATGCTGCTATTATCTAATGATAAAAGTAAGGAGAAATGCTATTATCATTATGTTTTTATCAAAGACATGTCCCAACTCTTACTCTCTCAACTGAGTAACGACAAGTTGCTTAAGGTTTCTCAATACCTTTTCGACATGCGAGTATTTAGCAAGCATCTAGAAGTTTGCGCTTCCAACGATCTCGTACGTGTTATTATGCCTACTGAGGACAAGAAATTCATAAAGTTGAAGATCGCTCACCATCAGGACCGATATCCATTTGTGGTGTACGCCGATTTCGAATATTTCCTCGCTCCTGTAACCTCCTGTGTAGGCGAACCTACAGACTCACACACTACCTTCTCAGAAAAGCATGTACCATATGCGGTAGAGTGCCAAGTTGCGTCATCCTATGATTCGAGTTTTAGCCGATACAAATCTAAGTCGGAGATAATCATGTGGTTTGGATTTTAAATGAGCTTGAAAAACCTTCATGGGAGGATGATAAGCTTTAATGCGAAGGCGTTCCCATGACCAAATCGAAGGCGAATGAAGATTTGTACAATAACACGGTTGACTGTCATATTTGTGGCCTGCTTTTACATAGAAAAGTAGAAACTCATCCTGGGGATCATTGTCATCATAGAGGAAGTTCTATGACGCAACACACAAAACATGCAACTTGAGGTACCATAAGGTAAGCTGGTATGACACTCACTTTCTTGTTGAGCGCTTGGCTAATTTCTGCTGGGAGACAAATTAGATCTGTGTTCTACCTGAGAGCGTTGAGAAATATATTTTATTTTCCAAATGAATGACGCCAAGAATTACGCTCCGCTTCCTTGATACCTGCTATTTTATGCAACTCTACTTATAGAATATATATATATATATATATATATATATATATATATATATATATATATATATATATATATATATATCACTTGAGCTGCATTTCGATGGGTGCCCGAAGCCGAATGCAAGGGACTGGATGGAAAAATCGAAGGTATGATGGTTGATTCTGTTGTGAGGTATGTGGTGGAGGGCAGAACTCACATACCCTAGTAGTTTGCATGAAGCACAAGCTGATTTACCACTGTCTGCAGAGCAACTAGTTGCCAGGAGGCTCCACCCCAAAACTGATGACAATGCTGGGGAACAAGCGGAGAGACATTATTGACTATCGTAATCTCCATCAGTGTCGGACTGGGGATGGAGCTGATTAGAATCACTCAGGCTATCTGCTTCAAGCAATTCCCCTGGTGAAGGAGTATATTGATTTGAATACGACAGTGAGGGCTTCCGTAATATGCGACTTCGAGATCGATTTTTTCAAAGTTAATGAACAATTCTGTTTTCGATAAAACAATGAAAATTTTCACTAGAACAGAATGGGATGAGTTTTGGGGAGTAAGGAAATGCATCGCCAGAGCAAATTTTAAGCCAGTCACAATGTTCAATGAGAACTTTGTTGCTGTGGAGATGGCGAATATGCATACTAGACCTATACAAACTCCACATGTACAGCTTTCATTATGAGTTTGCGAACCCTCATTTTACTAATCCTAAATTACTTTATACAGCTTCAGATAGCTTCATCTATTGGGCGAAGAACTGAAATCCATATGAAGTAATGAGGTACCACAGCAATGAATCCGACACATCCTCATATTGGGCCGATAATCCATATGGTATTTTCCATAGAACAAGAAGGTGATCGGCCTTACGAAAGACGGTCGTACGGTTCCAGATGGAAGCGCCTAGAACCGTTCGGCTACCAACGGCCGGACACATTGTAAGTAACTTTGCGTATGTGTGTGTGTATGCGTGTCTTGTAAACACTTATTTATCCACACTGCGCATGTACTGCATATAATCATGTATATATATTTTCTCACCATGCTTGCTAACTAAAAATGTATGTAAATATGGATGGGCTCATGGTATGTGCTGATGAAAAAATAATATATACAACTGAAATAAATATATGTACTCTGAATGTCAGAGGAAAAAAGAAACAAATTTAAATCTTGTCTCTTGCACTTCATGTGTGTGTGCATATATATATATATATATATATATATATATATATATATATATATATATATATATATATATATATCTGTGTGTGTGTGTGTGTGTGTGTGTGTGTGCATATGTATTTGTGATAACTTGTTCATCCTCGTAACTGCTACTATTAGGACTATCATGGTGTAAGAAGAAAAGCACCTACACATTAGTTTTTAGTGCAGATTTATACATATATGAAAATTGCAAATATTCCTACCAGTGAATTTTTTATCATTATCTGAAAAAAGTATCTCAGTATTGAATATTACTAGCAAACTGTACCTCAACTACCAAATTGTATCTCAAGAAACAAACTGTATCTGTAAGAAATGAATAACTGAAAAACTGTGTTACCACACATCTTTGATATATTCATATTGATGAAATATTCATTTTGCAGCGGAGTGTATGCTGATATGAAACTTCCTGGTAGATTAAAGCTGTGTGCAGGACCGAGACTCAAACTCGGGGCCTTTGTCTTGCGTTTCTGTTGCTGTTATTTACAAAAAAAAAAGAAAAAAAACACTACCCCAACTGTATATACAAAGCATATGCAGGACACAAATGACGTTAGTTTTGAACATGAAGGCGCAGTTTAACATGGAAAATAACAAAATGCATGGGATTATGCCTATCGCGCAGCCTGAATTGGCTTATTGGGGTAGGAGGCATGTGACTATGTCCACTTCCAAAAACATGTAACAAACGTGTCTAAAATTATATCACCAGTACTTAAAGAAAACCAGAGACATAATATCTGAGCATAACTGTAATTTATTGTAGTGGGAACAGGGCGAAGAGAAATAATATGCAGTTTAACTTGGAAAGTAATATCACATTTTCATAAGCAAACACGACATTATTTTCACACATATTATTCTTCGTCTTGAGTTGACAGAGAGCAGGATACCCACAGAACTCCAGGTCTTGAATAGCAACAAACCTGAGTATTCGATGCAGCAATGTGATCTTTTCGTCACCTTCGATGTAGCTAATGGTATGGGGTGTGGCTGAACGATCGAATCTATGTCACCGTATCATTATAGAATGTTAAGTATCATCCCAGTGATTCCATAGTAGAAATGTGTTGACCACTTCGTACTCCTCTACGCTTTAGCACACTTCACGTTCTTGGAGGACCTCAGTGATGCAGTGTTTGCCGAGAATGTCTCTATTATTCCAGCATCTTCCGTACGCTATGAATGCAACGTCTTTAAGAATGAAGTGATACACTCATCATCACAGAAACGCTCAGCGTCTGCAGTGACATTCCCACACTGAGATACCATTATGAAATGCTCTGGGTATGGTGCAGCACTTGTTCATTTATACAGCTCGTAGCATAACACCGGCTAGGGGGTAATAGTTAATCGCATAGTCGTGTAGAATTACAGCGTATGCTGCAAAGTGTTCTGGAAAATTTGCCGAAGATTCAAGTAGAGTTTATAGACCTACAGGTCCAGATGTAACTATCTCCTTTTGTTTTGTGCAGTCTATGACGCTGACTGGTGTCAGATCCTTGAATTTCCGTGGACTGAGTAGACGTCCCTCTCTTCATAATATGAAGCACAGAATCCCACTTACATGTTATAGGATAGCCTTTAGAGAGTTTCATCCCACTGCAGGTACACATTACCATATAGGTACTATATGAACTATGAGTTCAGATGGACTCAAGCACTAGTTAATCTGCAACTATCAAATTTAGTGGAATCATTTCCTATACCCCCTTTCTGTTGGTCTGATATGTAAATATGATGAAGCTGTTTCCAGTTGAACAGAGGTTTTAATAGACCATGTTTGTCTCCTTGAAGTCGGTAGCACTGGATACTCGAAAACCTCTCACGAATGGAAAGCTAACGACAGAAACACACCAGCATTGAGAACTTTTAAATCTTTAAAGTTTTAGAACTTCAGACGCTGATACAGTGATACAGTGATGGGTGGAATTGTCCATATCGTGTTATTGTTGGTGAACTCGTTCTCCTCTTGCACTCCTTGAATGTTTGATTTCTTATCCGTTGTACTCTGTACCAGATTAAGTACTTGTTTAGCATTCAGAACAATTCCCACAGTCAATTTTATAGGTACATACACAGAACATCTCTTGTACTCATCTACTATTCTATCGATTGGCTCGTCTACAAACCATCCAGCATTTTCCAAATAGTTCAAATCTGAGGAAGAAGCAGAGAAATACGTTTTACCAGTTGTTATGACTAAATTGCGTGTACAGTCAATCTAGACCCCACTAAGTTCATGTCATACCTCATGAAACAGGAACGCTGAAGCATTACAAGTATGACGACGCTACTGCGACAGTACAGTCCGTTTCCATAAAAGATCCATGAGGATGTATTAAACTCTGGCATGGAAAGGTTAAAAGTCTTGGTGCTGTGTAAGAATCCAGATTTCATTGTTCTTATTAAATGTTGTTAACACTGTATCTGAACCTTAACGGACGGGTGCATGCTTCATGCACCTCCTTATATTTATGCTTCTTTGTAAATTTTAGGAGGAATATGATGCACAGATGTCCACATAAGTAGGTATTAAAGTCTTGGTATCGACAACTGCAGAACATATTCTTCTGTCAGTGAAGTACCGGTATAACTATTCTGGCGGCTACAAGTCTCCAGATGACTCAAAATCGTAGATGTTATCTATATTTTTCTTACCGTACAACACCCATTGTAATCCTGGCCACCCAGCAACATCTAAATTCACAAGTTCACATTCTGTGGATTTCCACATGGTCTTCGGTAATGTATCCCGCATAAACACACTACGGAATCTTGGAATGCCGAATTTTTTTCCTTACAAACTCGAGCAGTCTCTCCAGTAGACCAACTGCCATGCTTTTTTTTTTTTTAAAAAAAAGGCTATGGAGCTACCTAGTCCTTTCTTGTATGGTCGCAGGTATACTCGTTTCCCGATGGCTACTGCTCTCGTCATGCCGTTTTGTCTCCTTTATTCCTCTAGCTGCTTCTGGGAGTTCTGCACGTTCTTCACTACTATGGCAATAGCCGCAGCACCACCAGCGAGTGGACCTATCGCAAAGAGACCTGCAAGGGGAAGAATGAGAAACGAAATAATTCAGCCTTATGTCTTACGTATCGGCAGAACCATGGGTGCTTTGACTGGTTCTTTATACTTCCAGGCACATTTAGCTGCATTCATCGCTGTCAGCGTACAGTTTATCAAACACTACCTCTTCGTCTTCTTCGTCATTGTCTTCTTCTTTTTCAGTGCATGATGTGCAGCGTCCATAACTCGCTGGAAGTTCACACTCAAGGCCATCTTAATTCCACCACGCTTTGTTTTATCAGCTACAAAAGCTGCAGTGCACTGCCATACACAAATGTCCTTTCTCGCACGTATTGCCTTGGCTTTATCAACTGAAATTCGCCTACAGGGTGATGTCGTGTGAGATTTTTATGTTTTGCGTATGCAATGTCGTGTTCCAAACATGCCTCTTCAAGCAGGTTAATCCCCTTATCACCGCAAGTCATATGTTTTTGAAGAATTGTACCAGGTCCGCCGGAATGTGCAATTCGCCAGCAAGTTTGTCGAGAATACCACCACCTCCTATAATGTGTCTTCTATCATGCATGTGCTCTGTGCACCCCATTATATAGCAAATCGTCAGCGTCAATTCAGCTGCTTTGTGTTGCAGGAAAACAAAGCCATTGAACGAGAGCTCTATTCCCTCGACTTCTGGTGATATACTCTATGAGAAATACATGTGGTTCTGAGCTCTTCTGTATTTCCTTGGTGTAGAAGCATCCTGAAATTTCCGTGCCACTGAAATCCCTTAAGATGTAAGTTCTTGGATTTGCTCTCTGCGGTTTGGAAACTGTAAATATCTCATTCGACCAGGTTTGGAGGTATGACTTCTCAAATGCTGTCTTGGGTTTTGAGATATGTACCAAGTAACTTGCATTAAATTTCTGTTAATGTGCATCAAGCATTTTAATACGATAACACACCCCACCCGTTAGTCCATTATCGTGAACATCGAGTGGTCTCTTTTTTATTGTGTTATTTTTGGTTCGATTATACTCTGAAATTAATTCTTGGAAAATATCTGACCACTTCCATGAGCCGCAAAGATTAAAATGCACCCACATTTGACATTCTATTATTCTGTTGAGACGTTTCATGATACTTTCCTTCAGGTCGGTGAATGTTGAGTACACTGCATCAAGGTCTTGAAATGGGTATTGTAAAACTTTCCGCCATGACCAGTTTCGAGCTCGTCAGGGCATCGTTTCATCTCTGTCTGCAACAAATGCTCAAGCGTCTCCATGACATGCCAAGGGATATTTACAGTATCTGTCAATAACCATTAAAATATATTTGAATTCATTATTCTCATGTGAATATTCCCTCGTATCTATAAGACCAGCCAGCCATAAGTCATCCGAACCTTTAATCACAAAATGTCTATGAGGGAATTTTTTTGTGTGCTGGTTTGGGCAGTTCTCAAACTATCATCTCCACATTTATTCGAAAAAAACCCTCTCTCTAAACTGTGAGGTTATTGACACAATTTCATTTGAATAAGTGGTATTGCCCACAGCATCGGATGCCATGGGCAGTCGTAGCAACACCGACTCAAAGGAAGGCCGCGGCGCTTGTTGGTGACGTCACGTCAGCTAGGCACGACGAACGCTAGGTCTGTTGCAGGCAGAAACGCCTGGGCGTGCGTATCACTATAAATCTCTTATTTTTGGACAAACTGTTTGGTATTGTTTTCGATTCTGCAGTTTTATTTAGATGAAAGATTTTCTTACTGTCGTAAAGCTACAAATGAAGATCATAGTTCTGTAGTAAAGAATCCTGTCGAAACAAACGTAGATCAATATGAGAAGACGCTTTGCCCCATTGCAAGCTTCGGAAATTCTACATTCAAGTAACTATATTTACTTGATCCATTTTGCTATCGAAACTTACCCCAACCCCCTTACAATGAACTCGTTTCTTTTATTTATTTATTTTCGTTTGACATCGTCACTGGAAATGTGAACTAATTTACATGTGTAAATGTCCAACTGTTGCCAGTCATTAGATTACAGTCGTTTTCAACGAAAGGAATTCTAAAGAGGAAACAAAATAGCTTCATACATCGAAAATACTGCTGAGCTTAAACTTTTTTTAAACATGCACATTAGAAACCTCTTGCAACTGAAAGGAGAAACTTGATAAGATAAAAAAAATTATTTGATAAAACTAGTATCTCTCTTTTGCCTCTTCTTCTGTCCCCCACCCCCTCCCCCAACGTGTACAATCGCAAGATATTTCATTAACATTCAGTGCTCCTCACCCCATAGTCAACCAAGATACCTAAAGAAGAGCACCAATATGTTCACAGTTTCTTGTAAAAGCAACCCAGTACAAACGTAACTTCCTCAGATTTACAAATAAGGTAAAGAAGCACGAATTCTGTTGCTGCTGGACCATGAAGTTGTTTTTGTATGTCAATCCTTGAAACAGGTGGAAATTTAAGTTCAGAAGTACACTATGTGTTAATAAGTGTAATGAATTGCACAATTAATTGATTGCAGAAATCTCTCAGAACAATGTGTGTTGGTCAACTACCGCCAATAGTTTCACATTTTCCTGTGTCAGGGAGGGAGACACGACCATTATGAGTATGCCTGCAACAGACCTGGCGTTCGCCGTGCCTAGCTGACGTGACGTCACCAACAAGCGCCGAGGCCTTCCTTTGAGTCGGTGTTGGTCGTAGTCGATCTATTATCTCATTGGGATCATCATAGTATATTCACTGGGGGGGGGGGTCGATTACTAGCTCCTAGTGTCAATACTATCATCAGTGCTATACTGAACGTCTAATGAGAATAATGATGAAACCTGCAATAGCATCATCGTCGTCGTTGTGTAATTTTGGTGAGAGTTCATCGAGAGAATCCATAACATCTGTACACATTTCTACAGTGTCTGTCTCGATCCAAATGTGCTAACCTCAGCAACCATAAGTTCTCTCAAAGAACCATGTGGTTCACAGACTGCACCTTATATACATTTTGCTCAACCTTTACAGTTAAGTAATGTAATTTCTTTTCAGTTCCATCAACCTTTACAGCAGAGTTGTCTACTTCCTTTCTCAGAATAATCTGTTGATCACCAACATAATGGCGGTAGCAGAGCAATAATGGTCTTGGAACTAACTCTCATATGAGAGCTGGGGAACTCTACCTTCGAGCGAAAAGCATTGTCAGGCACAGCACATCTAGTATACTGGACTATACAAAGAAATAGAAAATGGAACTAGTTACCGTTCTAGATTGTCTGAGGACTGTATACATTGACATATACGTGTTCATATGGTGGCAAATGTATACTCCTACAAGAATTGATGTACAGAGTGAACCTCCATCACATCAAAAAAAGTCTCACAGATTTTGGTGCAATGGGTCATAGGTCTTGAGTGATTTGTTACAGAATTGTTGCAGTTCGTTACACTTTTTACCCTGCTCTATCCATGTATATCTACTACACTGACAAATTCTACGCAACAGTGCAGTTATCAATGCTATAGGGAATGCGCCTTGTTTGGAAAGAAACATGATCTATTGTTTCAAAGTATTCATTCTTGATAACGATAATTCCGAATTCACGCTTTGGCCACAATCTTGTATTTTGAGCTACACAGTGTTTATTAGGTATAGCAGGACACATGATAATAGGTCTGGGGTTACTAATAAACAACAAGTTCGTTTGCTATCCTCCGCAGCAAGTACAGAAATACATGTTTTGTAAACAATACACTTTCAAACACTTCCTGTCGCGTTTTTACGTAAATAAGTAGTTACTTACAGTTTGCAAGGATCTGCATCTCCTCTCATCTGGACTGGAGGTCGCACTACCATTTCATTTCTGAAACATACTCACAATTTTGTATTCTGAACTTTTTTGCACTGTTCACCATGTTTGTCTTTTTTGTGGTGTACTATCACTCTTTTGCTACTAGTTGTAGCTATTTGATTGAACACTATGCTTTTAACAATGTAAATATTGCAACTTCATTATTTGTTTATACCTCTTTGGTTTGTTTACCTGCATGTTGCCAACCCAATGAAGTATATATTAAAACTAAATTCTATTCATGAAGTTTATATCTGCATGTGTGTGTGTATGTGTGAGTGTGTGTGTTTGTGGGTGGGTGGGTGGTGGGGGGGTTGTGCTTTGAGGGCCTTTTTTATTTTTTTGTAGTGTGTGTGTGTGGGGGGGGGGGGGAAGGTGTTGGTGTTTAGAGTTGGAGAGTGTTGAATACGAATGTAACAGCTGTTAGAGAGTGACTGAAAGCTTTCGTGAACAGCTGATTTGACTTTTGGTTTCAATGTTCTGTGGAGGGATTTATCGACAAGTGAGTGAAAGGGTATTTGGTGGTATTATTATTGTTATTATATTAATCATCTTTGGGAGCATTATTCCATTATGTTTTCTATTGGTGTAAACAATGAATTGTTTGGCATGTGTACTTGATAATTCAACAGGGCGTTCCTTTCTGGTTTGGTTTTATGTATGTGGTAATATTGTTGCAGGATGAAGAGTTTTTTTTTGTTGATTCTAATTATATTCATGTCTTCTCCTCTAAAGGTTGGTTTGTGGTTATGTTCTCCAAGGTCCTCAGAAAACGTGGAGTGGTTTGTCCCATACTTCCAGGCTCTGATGTGTTCTTTGTATCTGATAAATAAGGTTCTTCCTGTCTGTCCTATGTATCTGCCTTCACAACTGCTATACCGTAGTTAATATATACCTGCTTTCTGGTATATATCTGTGTTTTTGTCGGTTTTGGGGTGTATTTTTGCATAAGATTTTTGTGTATGCTATGTTTATTCCCTGTCTCTTGAAAATGTTGGTGATTTTATTCATCAGTTTGAGTTTGTTTGTCATTGTGTACCGTAATGCGTTCTCTTTCATCTTTTCTGATTATTCTGTGTGGCCATTATGGTACTGCGTGTTTGTGTTTGTTACTGTTGTGTTGTTCTCTGTGGTTTGCTGCTTTCTGCCTTTATTTTAATTTTAATTTTGCTGTTTAAACTGGTGACTATGTTACTATTGTAAGCATTGTTTCATGCTATCTGCATTATTATGTCCAGTTCTTTCTGGTATTTGTCTTTGGTGAGTGGATCTGTATAGTGTCTATGGAGCATGTGTCGAATTGGTGCTTGCTTTTGTGAGTGTGAGTGGTTCAAGCATTGGGGAATGATTATGTCCATTGCTGTGGGCTTATGGTAAATTTCAAACTTATGTTTATTCTTTTGTTTTTTGACTGCTATATCTAGAAAGTGAATTTGGTTATTCGGTTGTCTTTCAATTGCGAATTTAGAATTTTATGAATCTTGTTGACATCAGTACGCATTTTTAAAATTTTTGTTTGTGGTTCATCTATCAAGCAAAGGAATTCATCAATATACCTGAATATGTTATATTCTTTTGCTACTATTTCTGTAAAAATTATCTGTTCAGTGTGGTTTACAAAAATATTTGCTAAGCCTGTGGACCCCATTGGCAACCCATCTTCTATTAAATAAAATTCATCATTGAACTGGAAGGAATTGTGTTGTGTTATGAGATTTATTAATGTGCTTCTTTCCTTAAATTGTCATCAGGGATTTGACTATAAGTTTTGAGGTTCTTATCTACGATTTGTATTGTTTCTGGTACTGATGTGTTGGAATACATGTTTTCTGTATCAAGCCAGCCGCTGTGACCGAACGGTTTTAGGTGCTTCAGTTTGGCACCATGCAGCTGCTACGGTTACAGGTTCGAATCTTGCCTCAGGCATGGATGTATGTGATGTCCTTAGGTTAGATAGGTTTACGTGGTTCTAAGTCAAGGGGACTGATTACCTCAGATGTTAAGTCCCATAGTGCTTGAGTCATTTGAACCTTTTCTTTATCAAATGAGAGGGTTCTTTCTATATTTTTTGATTTTTATATCTTTTATTTGTTACATTAGCTGTGTAGTGTTTTCAATTTTTATGTATTCTTCTACGCTGAAATTTTCAGATAGTAATTTTAACATGGATTCTCCAAGCTTGTAAGTGGGGGATTTTCTAAGATCTAGTATTGGCCTCACAGGAAGTTTTGGTTTGTGGATCATTGGTTGGCTTGAGAGGACAGGTGCAGTGTCAACTTTCTTATCTTGTTATCCCGTATGATGTCTATATTTTTCAGAGTGATTTCTGCTTTTGTGTGGAATCTGTTTGTTGTGTATGAATTTAATTTTGTAATGTTATAATATGAGATGAATTCTCGTGTTCTCAATGCATTGTTCTTTGTCTATCAGTACTACTCTGTTTCCCTTGTCTGCTTTGGAAACGATAACCTTTTCATTTTGAAGTTTACTCCTAAATTTTCTGAATTTTGCAGATTCTGTGTTTTTGTTGTTTTTATGTTGTTGTGTTTTTATACTGGTTGTTATATTATGGATTCATTTTTATCCGTTCTCTAGTTATTCCAATGCTGAAACTGCTGTTTTCATTACTATTTTCCCTTGTCAAAACACTTTCTGGTTTTATAATTAGTTTTCTGTATGATCTTCGTCTAGTTCTGAATTTACTTTGTATTTTAATTCTTTCTTCAACCACTGCCTTTCTTTACTGTTTAATTGTGTCCATAAGGTTCACTCATCTTGGGTAGAATTTGTGTGTGTGTTTTCCTTGGTTGTGTGTAAAGTTATTGTGTTGGTTGATATTTCATCTAGAACTGTTTCCATTCTTTGTACAGAAGTTTTTGAGTGCCTTTCGACTTTGCTGACCAGAGGGGACAAAAGTGTCATATTATTAATGTGTTTGTAAGTTGTACATATGTCTTATATAACTCATAATTTAGCTCTTGTTTAGTAGAGTGTAGGGATTTGATTTCAAGTTTTAACCAAATTTGCTGAGCAGCATGCATCTGTCTGGGCGCTGAGTGAACTGTTTTTAATTTTTACATCGATATATTTAGGTATAAGACCATTAACTTTGCATACAAACACATTTCACAAAATAACATTACAAAATTAAAATCAGACCCAACAAACAGAATCCAAACAAAAGCAAAAAACACCCTGAAAAATATAGAGATCATACTGGATAACACAAAGAAAATAAAGCTGACAGAGGTTAATCATTCTGTATCTGTCCTCTGAAGCCAACCAAAGATCCACAAATTGATACTTCCTGTGCGGCCAATACTGGTTATCAGAAAATCTCCCACTTACAAGCTCGCAGGATATATCTTACAATTACTAACTAAAAATCTCAAAGTACAAGAACACAACCATCGAAAACACTACATAGCTAATACAACAAATAAAAGATATAAAATTCCCAGATACAGGAACACTCCTCTCATTTGATACAGAAAACATGTATTCCAACACACAGTACCAGAAACAATAGAAATCATAGATAAGAACCTTAAAAGTTGTTGTCAGCTCCCTGATGAACAGATTAAGGAAATAAATAAGCATGTTAATAAATCTCATAACACAACAAAATTACTTCCAATTCAATAATGAATTTTATTTAACATCAGATGGATTACCACTGAGGGCCCCAGTTTCAGGAACCTTACCAAATATTTTTGTAAACCACTTTTAACAGATCATTTTCACAAAAAAGTAGCAAAATAATGCAACATATTCCGGTATATGGATGACATCCTTTGCTTGGTAGAAGAACTCCAAACAAAAACTGAAAAACTACGTACTGATATCAATAAGGTACATAAGAATATAAAATTCACAACTGAAGTGGAATAGAAACTCAAATTCACTTTCTGGATATAAAAAAATAAATCAAAACAATAAGCATATGTTCGAAATTTACTATAAACCTGCAGCAATGAACAGTATCATTCCTAGAGCCTCGAACCACTCGCACTCTCAGAAACAAGCAGCACTTTGATACATACTCATCATCATCATCATCATTTAAGACTGATTATGCCTTTTAGCTTTCAGTCTGGAGTATAGGCCCCCTTATAAAATTCCTCCATGATCCCCTGTTCAGTGCTAACATTGGTGCCTCTTCTGATGTTAAACCTATTACTTCAAAATCATTCTTAACCGAGTCCAGGCACCTTCTCCTTGGTCTGCCCCGACTCCTCCTACCCTCTACCGCTGAACCCATTAGTCTCTTGGGTAACCTTGCTTCTCCCATGCGTGTAACATGGCCCCACCATCTAAGTCTGTTCGCCCTGACTGCTACATCTATAGAGTTCATTCCCAGTTTTTCTTTGATTTCCTCATTGTGGACACCCTCCTGCCATTGTTCCCATCTACTAGTACCTGCAATCATCCTAGCTACTTTCATATCCGTGACCTCAACCTTGTTGATAAGGTAACCTGAATCCACCCAGCTTTCGTCAGTGTCCGCCGCTCGTGGTCTCGCGGTAGAGTTCTCGCTTCCCGAGCACGGGGTCCCGGGTTCGATTCCCGGCGGGGTCAGGGATTTTCACCTGCCTCGAGATGACTGGGTGTTTGTGTTGTCCTCATCATTTCAACATCATCCAGGAAAGTGGCGAAATTGGACTGAGCAAAGGTTGGGAAATTGTACGGGCGCTGATAACCGCGCAGTTGAGCGCCCCACAAACCAAACATCATCATCATCATCATCCCAGCTTTCGCTCCCATACAACAAAGTTGGTCGAAAGATTGAACGGTGCACAGATAACTTAGTGTTGGTACTGACTTCCTTCTTGCAGAAGAGAGTAGATCGTAGCTGAGCGCTCACTGCATTAGCTTTGCTACACCTCGCTTCCAGTTCTTTCACTATGTTGCCATCCTGTGAGAATGTGCATCCTAAGTACTTGAAACCATCTACCCGTTCTAACTTTGTTCCTCCTATTTGGCACTCAATCCATTTATACTTCTTTCCCACTGACATTACTTTCGTTTTGAAGATGGTAATCTTCATACCATAGTCCTTACATCTCTGATCTAGCTCTGAAATATTACTTTGCAAACTTTCAATCGAATCTGCCATCACAACTAAATCATCCGCACATGCATGACTGCTTATTTTGTATTCACATATCTTAATCTCACCCAGCCAGTCTGTTGTTTTCAACATATGATCCATAAATAATATGAACAACAGTGGAGACAGGTTGCAGCCTTGTCTTACCCCTGAAACTACTCTGAACCATGAACTCAATTTACTGTCAACTCTAACTGCTGCCTGACTATCCATGTAAAGACCTTTAATTGCTTGCAAAAGTTTGCCTCCTATTCCATAATCTCGTAGAACAAACAATAACTTCCTCCTAGGAACCCGGTCATATGAATTTTCTAGATCTATAAAGCATAGATACAATTCCCTGTTCCACTCATAACACTTTTCCATTATTTGCCGTAAGCTAAAGATCTGGTCCTGACAACCTCTAAGAGGCCTAAACCCACACTGATTTTCATCCAATTGGTCCTCAACTAATACTCGCACTTTCCTTTCAACAATACCTGAGAAGATTTTAGCCACAACGCTGATTAAAGAGATACCTCTGTAGTTGTTACAGTCTTTTCTGTTTCCATGTTTAAAGATTGGTGTGATTCCTGCTTTTGTCCAGTCTGATGGAACCTGTCCCGACTCCCAGGCCAATTCAATTGTCCTGTGTAGCGATTTAAGACCTGACATTCCACTGTATTTTATGAGTTCCGACTTAATTTCATCCACCCCAACTGCTTTATTGCACTGCAATCTATTGACCATTTTCTCCACTTCCTCAAATGTGATCCTACTTACATCATCGTTCCTACCCCGTTCTACATTGAAATCTGAAACATTACTGATCGTATTTTCACCTACATTGAGCAACTCTTCAAAATATTCCCTCCATCTGCCCAAGGCATCCACAGGATTCACCAGCAGTTTCCCTGACCTGTCCAAAATACTTGTCATTTCCTTCTTACCTCCCTTTCGAAGACTGATAATTACACTCCAGAATGGTTTTCCAGTAGCTTGACCCATAGTCTCCAACCTGTTTCCAAAGTCTTCCCAAGATTTCTTCTTGGATGCTGCAGTTATCTGTTTGGCTTTGTTTCTTTCTTCAGCATAACTTTCTCAGTCTACCTGAGTTCTAGCATGTAGACATTTTTCATACGCCTTCTTTTTCCTTTTACAGGCTGCCTTGACTGTGTCATTCCACCAAGCTGTTTGCTTCATCCTACTTTTACACACTACTGTTCCAAGGCATTCTTTAGCCATTTCTAGTACGGTGTCCCTGTACCTTGTCCATTCCTTTTCCAATGGCTGTAATTGACTACATTCAACTAACTGGTACCTTTCTGAGATCGCTGTTATGTACTTGTGCCTGATTTCCTTATCCTAAAGTTTCTCCACTCTTATCCTCCTACATATGGACCTGACCTCCTGCACTTTCGGCCTCACAATCCCAATTTCACTGCAGATTAAATAATGATCAGTGTCATCAAAGAATCCCCTGAATACACGTGTGTCCCTCACAGCCTTCCTGAATTCCTGATCTGTTATTACATAGTAAATGGCAGATCTGGTTCCCCCGCCTTCCCACGTATACCGGTGAATGTTCTTATGTTTAAAAAAGGAGTTTGTGATTACTAAGCCCATACTGGCACAGAAATCCAGGAGTTGTTTCCCGTTCCTGTTGGCCTCCATATCCTCTCCAAATTTACCCATAACCTTTTCATACCCTTGTGTTCGATTTCCAATCCTGGCGTTAAAATCACCCATGAGCAGAACACTGTCCTTGTCCTTTACTCTAACAACTACTTCACTGAGTGCCTCATAAAAACTATCCATCTTATCTTGATCTGTCTTGATCTGTCAAATCTATCCACATCAGTCGTTAGTTTACATACCTTATTGCAACTACGCTGGGTTCCATTTCTTTCCTGATGTAAAGACCTACACCCCATTGTGCTATTCCAGCTTTGACTCCTGACTGGTAGACCTTGTATTCTCCCACTTCCTCTTCTTTCTCACCCCTTACCCGAATGTCACTAACAGCTAAAACGTCCAGCCCCATCTTACTTGCAGCCTCTGCCAGCTCTTCCTCCTTCCAGAGTAACCCCCATTGATATTAATAGCTCCCCATCTCATTACCATTTGTTTGCCAAGTCGTATCTTAGGAGTCCCTGGTTTGTCAGTTAGAGGTGGGACTCCGTCACCTCCAAAGGTCCGAGGCATTTTGCTCTGATTGTTGCCAGCATCATATTTAAAGTACCAGGGAAGCAGGTTGCTAGCCTTACTTGCCCCGAGTCCCATTGGGTTTTATCCCTAACGGCTGAGGGACTAACCAGTGGATTTGGTAGTCTTTGCCGTATGAGCACAAAGGTGACCACGACTCAGAATATGTCCGAGATGCCCAGCCTTATTCCAAAGTAACTGGTATCCCGACTGTCGGGACCACTTACTTGGCCACTCATACGTTGCCCGTGGTTCAGGAACTGGGACATGACTACAGGAACCCACACCATGAACCACATGCTTACCAAAGAAAAATACCAAAAATAACTGTATATAATAATGCAGATGGCACGAAACAATGGTTACAATAGTAACATAGTCACTGATCTAAACAACAAAATTAAAAGTAAGGGAAAAGCAGAAAGTACCATTCCACAGAGAACAACACAACAGAAACCAACACAAACACTCAGTACCGTTACAACTACACAGAATTATCAGAAAAAGACGAAAGATAATTGAGTATGGTACTCAATGATATACAAAATCATACTCATTAATATAATCACCTACATTTTCAAGAGACAGCGAATAAACATACCATACACAACAGACAGTTTTATACAAAAATACACCCCAAAACTGACATAAAGAAAGATATATATCAGAAAGCAGATATACATTAACTACAGTGTAACACTTGTGAAGGCAGATACAAAGGACAGAGAGGTAGAGCATTTGGTGATACAAACAACATATGAGTGCCTGGAAGTATGGGGCAAACCACTCCATATTTGCTGAACACGGAGGAGAAGTTAACCACAAACGAACCACTAGAGGACAAGACATGAAAATAATTAGAATGAACAATAAAAGATAACCTCCTAACCCTGCAATAATATTACCACATACAGAACCAAAGCAGAAAAGAGAACCCTTTTAAATGATCAAGTACACACGCCAAACAATCAATTGTTTATATCAACAAAAAAATAATGGAATAAAGTTACCAAGATGATTAGTACAATAATAATAATTATTATAATACCGCTAAATTCCTTTTCACTCACTTGTCCAAGAGCCGGCCGAAGTGGCCGAGCAATTCTAGGCGCTACAGTATGGAACCGCGCGACTGATATGGTCGCAGGTTCGAATCCTGCCTCGGGCATAGATGTGTGTGATGTCCTTAGTTAGGTTTAAGTAGTTCTAAGTTAAAGGGGACTGATGACCTCAGAAGTTAAGTCCCATAGTGCTCAGAGCCACTTGAACCATTTTTGAATCACTTGTCCATGAATCCCTCCACAGAACATTGAAAACAAAAGCCAAACCAGCTGTTCACCAAAGGTTTCAGCCACTATCTAACCGCTATTTCATTCATTTTCTACACTCTACAACTCTAACAATCAAATTCTGTCATCCCCCTCCCACACACACTAGAAAAAAATAAATAAAAATGGCTCTCTAAGCACCCACCCACCCACTCATACAGACGCACACACACACACACACACACACACACACACACACACTGTTAAAAAAACCATACACACACTCTTCAGCTCTCTCTCTCTCTCTCTCTCTCTCTCTCGTGCACACACACACACACACACACACACACACACACACGCACACACAGATGTAAAGATCATGAATTGAAGTTAGTTTTAACATATATTTCGTTAGGTTGGCAGCATGTACGTAAACAAACGAAAGAGGAGGAAACAAACAGTGAAGTTAAAATACTTACGTTGTTAAAAGCATAGTGTTCGAACAAATAGCTATAACTAGTGGCAAAAGAATAATAATACAACACAAAAAAGACAGACATGGTGAACAGTTCGAAAAAGTTCGGAATACAAAATTGTGATTATGATCTGTAAATAAAGTGGTAGCTCGACCTCCAGACCATATGAGAGGAGACGCAGATCCCAGAAAACTGTAAGTAATTACTTATTTACATAAAAAAAATGTGACATGAACTCTTTGGTAATCTAAAAAGGATAAAACTGTATCGTTATAGGTCCTACTGAAGATGCCTTAGAGTAATAAAAAGGCGAAACGCGTCTGGGAAAAATAAATTAAGTGGGAGAATTCAAGGGCGGTCCTATTTCCAAAACAGATGCTGCTAATGAACTGATGTGCGCTTCGCGTATGTGTTCACTGAATGCAATGGGAGCAATAGTATACCGGTATGCTGTGCTGTTCCTGCAGAGACGGCAATCATGTCACAGTACTTTTGTGTCTGAGGATTTTTAGTGTTATGCTTTCTGGTGACTGTGTATAACAGACATTTTCTGTTATGATAGTATTTGCATAGAAACCGTTTTGGCGACCAAACGGAATAAATCGTAGCTACGGTGTTTGTAGCGATGTACGAGGCACCACGGGTCTCATGTACCAAAATACTCAAAAAAACTCTGAACCATATTTGCAGCTTTGTCTGTGGAATTCGGATTAAACCTGTATATGTGATATGATTCTACTTACTGGTGTGGGCTCTGTATACGACTCTGTCAACAGGTGTTATTCTTTGTGAAGGCGGTTGGCTTAGCAGACCCTCTACACGCCAGGACACAGGAGGCATCTGTCCCTGAAAGCAGTCATAGCAGAACAGAATATCTACGCCACACACGTGAATCGATGCGAACCTGGCCATCTTAAAACGAACTCTCCCGAGGGCAGAAGTGCGTCGTAGCCAAACTTGAAAATTCTGTGAAATTGATGGCTCTTCCGGTATGTAGATTCTTCATGAAATTTCGGGAGAACACTGAGTATTCATCCGAAGATGGCCGGAACACTTTCCACCGAAATATCGTGGGAGCAAGTTACAGACATCATGCAGTTCATCCTTAATTTCATGGAACAATGGGAATTCCAGTTACAACGTCTGCCTG
This sequence comes from Schistocerca cancellata, assembly GCF_023864275.1. Classification (NCBI taxonomy): domain Eukaryota; kingdom Metazoa; phylum Arthropoda; class Insecta; order Orthoptera; family Acrididae; genus Schistocerca; species Schistocerca cancellata. The sequence goes on from NC_064628.1 coordinate 488,819,375, forward strand.
TGGTAATTTGTTTGGCCATTATATAAAATGGTGCTAAGAAAATTTACGACAGGCAATGAGTTTTTAACGAATGTCACACTCTTCTGACTGGAGAATGTACAACGGTGAAACATATCAGACTACGGCACGGAAAGAAGGGGAAAGAGACATCACTTCGCGAGGGAAATCGGATTAGTAGAAACAAAAACTTTCATTCGTAATTGTTGAACGATGTCGAATCTATGTGGATCATCTTAGGACCACACTCTGTAGTTTAGAGTGCAATGGCAGAGCAACAACTGGTATAATAAACATTAAGATACGTTCTATCGTAGTGGCTATATATGATGTAGGATATCGGGCATGGAGAGGTGCATCTGATATTCAGCTCTGTGACATCGTATAATTTTATTTTTAGTTAATGTTTATTGTATTCTATATTTCCAACTATTCTTTTGAATGGCCAACTACAAAGTATGGACCGAAGAGGGTTCACATCACGTCAAAACCGGTCGCACTCCTATAGAAAAGTGTTTCTTTGCAATCAAGACTTTTCTATATATATAATGTTTTATTACCGTTCACTGTGGTCACTGCTGTGTACAATATGTTTACAAAGATTACGGCCTGGGAGAACAGCACCCGGAAGCCACAGCCACCTGGATCCTACTCTGTTGCTGGCAGTGTCTTACGTTTTTCCATCTCGTTGATCGGAGCTGTGACGACGGACTCATATAAGGGTTTTTCCCGGTCACTCCAGCTGTGTCGGTCGCACCATACCACTCCACTGCCTGCGTCTGCACGCTCGCCATCATCCGGCTCAGGAGATCCTATAAAATTTGTGTCTAGTGTTTGCAAGAGCGTTACCCATAAGGGTGCGATGAAAATTCCACTCCTGAATGAAAAGGCGACTGTGAAAAGGTGTAAGGTGTGCATTGAAGGCCTCCATAAGGGGGAGGAATTGTCTCATGAAGCGATATAAGAAGCAACAGGTGTCGACAGGGAAGAGATCAGGGACCCAGTACTAGAATCAGCACCGAAAAGAGCTTTGGAATATTTGAGATCAAGTAAGGCATCCCATTGGAATTTCTGAAATCATTGGAGGATGTGGAAAAAAACTGTTCACGTTGGTGTGTGGAGCGTATGAGTTTGGCGATATTCCACCTGACTTCCTGAAAAACCTCATCCACACAATTCCGAAAATAGCAAGAGCCGACAAGTGCTAGAGCTATCGCAAAATCAGCTTATGCATCCAACTTGCTGACAAGAATAATATAGAGAAGAATGCAAAAGATAATTGAACATGTGTCTGAAGACGATAATTGTGGCTTTAGGAAAGAACCAGAGAGGCACTTCTGACATTGCGGTTTTCAGATCATGCAGGAAATATTAGGTGGCAGCACCAGGTCACAAGTAGTTTCAAGTCCAGTGCATGTCTTAGCCAAGTGATAAAGATTGTAGGATCATTGTGCCAGGGTTTTACAAAGCAGGATCATGGTGTGATAGTGGGTGGAGTGGAAAACAGTATTGGTAAGGATCAGGGCTACAATATTGAGTGTGACCAGGTAAAAACAGCATCTGCAACGAACCATACAAATGTTAGCTTGGTTCCTGCTTTCATGCGGTATGATCTGCCCCAGGTTGAACAGCTCTCCCAGGACGGTGAATATGAGCTAGATCAGCTGCTTTGGGTGGCTACTTTTTCAGGCATAAGTTTGATTCCTGTTGATGGTATTACTATATCAGACTGCACAAGATATGGTCTGCAGCTCAATAGGATAGGAAAGGGTAGATTGGCTGGGGTGACAGCAAAATCTTTAAGGGGGGGGGGGCTCTGAAGCTCTCTTTTTAGGCTAAGCTCAGAGTCAAATGATCCAACATTGATTGAAATTAAGCTTAATCAGAAGCTCAGACAGGCAGGTACTAGACATGTTAAAACATCATAAGATTTTCATAACAGTACAGTGAAAAATAATGTTTTTATGTCACAAGATTCTTATAAAGGCACAGTGAACCATAATGTTAGTATTTTGCTTCATAATATCAATGGATTTAAAAAAAGTAGAAGAGCTTCTTTTGTGTTTAGAAAGTTTAGAAACTGGGGATGGAATAGAATGCCTGTCTGAACTTCATATAGTCACAGGTATGGAAATGGTAAATGTAGGTACATATAAGATTTCAGCACATGTATGCAGAGACACCACAGAGAGAGGAGGAGTTGCCATATATGTTAAAATCTTTCATAGTCTGAAAAATTTGGAAACTGAAAACTCTTTGTAGAGCAACACATAGAAGCATGTGCTTCTGAGCTTAAACTAACTAATGGTATCTTTATAATCATAGCCACTCGTAGGTCCCCCATTGGGGGACAAACAGAGGGAAGAAATTTATTGTTTGTGAGGATTTCAATGTAGGTTTTCTGAAAGAGTCAGATAGAAAGCTAGACCTTGAAATATTACATGGTTCTTTCAGTTTGACATCAGTTACTGATTTTCGTACTCAGTTGGTACAGGAAAGCAGCCCACTGATAGCTAATGTTTTTATAGACCAAGACAAATTTAATCAAATAAAAACTTTTCCTGTCAAGAATGGTCTGTCTGATAATGGCGCACAACCAGTTGCATTATATGACATACCTGCATACAGTATTGCAAAACAGTTCTCCAAAATAGTTCATTCAATTAACGATTTCACAATTGAAAATTTTAGGGAAACCAACAGTTAGATTGGGATGAGGTGTACAGGGAATCTGATGCTAATTTAATATTTACCCTGTTTCATTTTACCTTTGTAAGTATATTTGAAAACAGTGTGCCTAAGAAAATAGTGAAATATATATGTAAGAAATCACCTAAAAATCCATGGCTTACTAAACTGATGAAAGTATCTTGTAAGCAGAAAAGTAAAATGTATCTTATACCTAGGAGGGGTAAAGAACCAGAAACAGTAACACATTATAAAAACTATTGCACTCTATTAACAAAAGTGATTAAAAAGTCCAGAAATATGTGCATTGTGTCTGAGATTAGCCCATCTGACAATGAACTTAAAACAATTTTGATATATTGTTAAAAGGGAAACATTGCAACTGAGAGAAAAGGAAGACTATCTTTCTATCAAAGTCAATGAAACGTTTATTAACAAGAAGTTAAAATTAGAAAACATTTGTAATAATCATTTTTAAGTGTTGTAGAGAAAGTAGGATCCAACTATGCATCAGAAAACACAAAGCAGTATATGGAAGAGGCCATACCACTAAAATTAGGAAATAACAAATACACATAAAAGTAAAAGCTCACATGCAATTGATGGCATTTCCAACAGACTACTAAAAGCTTGTTCCCAAACAGATAAGTAGGATTCTCAGCCACATACACAGTAGCTCACTAAAACAGGGCATTTTTCCAGACAGACTGAAGTACGCTATTGTTAAACCATTGCATAAAAATGGGATAGGTCTGATGCTAACAACTGTGGCACAATCTCACTTCTGAGAGATTCATCCAAATTTTTTGAAAAAACAATGTATTCAAGAGTGGCATCACATATATGTGAAAATGAAGTACTAACAAAACGTCAGTTTAGTTTTCAGAAAGGCTTTTCAACAGTAAATGCTGTTTATGCATTCACTGATCAAATATTAAATGCATTTCATAACCGAACATCGCCCACTGGGATATTTAGTGATCATTTGATTGTGTGAATCATGAAATTCTTCTAGATAAGCTTAAGAATTGTGGTATGAGTGAGACAATGCACATATCGTTTAATTCATACTTAACAGTGCAGATAATCTGTAAAAACCAGCAGGGTCCTCTTACTGGGGAGGTATCAAGAATGGTCTCCCACAGGGTTAAGTCTTGGGTCCCTTATTGTCCTTAATATATATTAACGACTTTCCACACAATATTCATGAAGATGCAAAGCTAGTTCTTTTTGCTGATGATACAAGTATAGTAACCACACCCAAGAAGCAAGAATCAGCTGAGGAAATTGCAAATAATGGCTTTCAGAAAATTATTAAGTGATTCTCTGCAAATGAACTCATACTAAATTTTGAGATAATACACAGTATATAATTTTGTACAGTAAATGGCAGAATACCATTGATAAACATAGACTATGAACAGAAGTCTGTTGTTAAGGCAGAATATCCAAAATTTCTGGGTGTATGCATTGATGAGAAATTGAATTGGAAAAAACAGTTAGGTTCAGCTACTTATGCTATTAGGGTTATTGAAAATTTTGGTGATAAGCATATCAATAAGTTAGGGCACTATGCCTATTTTCATTGTAATTTTTTTTGTTTATTTATAGACACAATCACATGTTTATGACACAGTCGTAACCGGTTTCGGCCATACTGTGACCATCGTCAGATGCTAAAGGCGGCATACACTGAACACAGGTTCAGTGCCGCCTTTAGCATCTGAAGATGGTCATTGTATGGCCGAAAACAGTTATGACTGTGTCATAAACATGTGATCGTGTCTATAAATAAATAAAAAATTACAAAAGAATCAGTCATGCACTCCATAGACGAAATGTCGTTTTTTCCAAAATTTCATTCACTGCTTTGATATGGCAACATATTTTGGGGGAATTCATCATTAAGAGAAAAAGTATCCATGGCACAAAAGCTTACAATCAGAAAAATAGCTGGAGCCCATCCAAGGCTCCTTTGCAGACATTTATTTAAGGAACTCAGGATATTCACAGTATCTTCTCAATACATATATTCAGTTATAAAATTTGTTACTAATAACCCATCCCGTTTCAAAAATTACAGTGAAGTGCATAGCTACAACACTAGAAGAAAGGCTGATATTCACTATTCTTGGTTAAATCTAACTTTGGCAGAGAAAGGGGTGAATTATGCTGCCACAAAAATCTTTGATCATTTGCTAAGTAGGCATAAAGCCAACCAACATTTAAAAACGAATTAAAATAATTTATAAATGACAACTTCTACTCGATAGATGAAATGGTAACTGTAAAAGAAACATCAACTATTTTCTGTAAAGTAAACTTAAAGTGACACATTCCACATCAGTATGGAATGTTATATTCATGATCTATGGAACAAGTGTTAATGAATGAATGAATGTTGAATGGAAGTAAGGCTAAAGAAAAATCAAGACACGTTCATAGTATTTGTCGACCTGGAAAAAGAGTTGGACAATGTCAAATGGGACAAGATGTTCTAAATTCTGAGAAAAATAGGTGTAAGCTATAGGGAAAGACTGGTAATATAAAATATGTAGGAGAGCCAAGAGTGAACAGTAATAGTGGAAGACCTAGAAAGAAGTGTTCAGATCAAAATGAGTGTGAGACAGGAATTTAGTCTTTCTCCCATACCATTCAATGCATACATCAAAGAAGGTAAGGCGGAAATAAAAGAAAGGTTTAGGAGTGAGATTAAAATTCAAGATGAAAAGATAACAATGATAAGATTGACTGGTGACATTACTGTTCCAAGGGAAAGTGAAAAAGAATTATACGACCTATTGCATGGAAATGGACTAATGAGTGTAGAATATGGACTGAGACTAAATCAAGGAAAGAGGGAAGTAATGAGAAGTAGCAGAAAGGGGAATACCGAGGCTTAATATCAGAATTAGTGAGCATGTAGTAGATGAAGTGAAGGAATTCTGCTACCTGGACAGCAAAATAGCCCATGTGGGATGGATCAAGGAGGACATAAGAAGCAGACTATCACTGCGAAAAGAGCATTTCTGGACAAGAGAAGTCTACTAGTATCACACACAGGCCTTAATTAGAGGAGGAAATTTCTGAGGATGTACGTTTGGAGCACAACACTATATGGTAGTGAAACGTGGACTGTGGGGAAACTGGATCAGAATAGTATTGAACCATTTGAGATGTGGTGCTACAGAAGAATGTTGAAAATCAGGTGTATGGACAAGGCAAGGAATGACGAGGTTCTGTGGAGAATCGGCAAGGAAAGAAATGTATGGAAAACACTGGCAAGAAGAAGGGACAGGGTGATAGGACACCTGTTAAGACATGAGGGAATAACTTCAGTGACACTAGAGGGAAGAGATTCGAATACATCCAGGAAATAAAAGAGGACGTAAGTTGCAAGTACTACTGTGAGACGAAAAGGTTGGCACAGGAGCGAAATTCGTGACGTGCAGCTTGAAACCAGTCGGAAGACTGATGACTCAAAGAAAAGAGTTTATGTTTTTACCGTTAAGCAGACTAAGTACCATGGGGGTTCTTAATCTTCGAGCAGCTGGTCAGTGTTTGTTTATCGAATTCATCTATTCACAGCAAATATTGTCCCATGCTATTTAACCTTATTTTCTGTTATCCAAATATACAGGGTGATCCACTGTTCGTGACCGGGCCAAATATCTCACGAAATAAGCGTCAAACGAAAAACTACAAAGAACGAAACTTGTCTAGCTTGAAAGGGGAAACCAGATGGCGCTATGGTTGGCTCGCTATATGGCGCTGCAATAGGTCAAACGGATATCAACTGCGTTTTTTTTTTTTTTTTAAATAGGAGCCCCCATTCTTTATTACATATTCGTGTAGTACGTAAAGATATACGAATGTTTTAGTTGGACCACTTTTTTCGCCTTGTGATAGACGGCGCCGTAATAGTCACAAACATATGGGTCACAATTTTAGTCGAGCAGTTGGTAACAGGTAGGTTTTTTAAATTTAAATACAGAACGTAGGTACGTTTGAACATTTTATTTCGGTTGTTCCGATGTGATACCTGTATCTTTGTGAACTTATCATTTCTGAGAACGCATGTTGTTACAACGTGATTACCTGTAAATACCACATTAATCCAATAGATGCTCAAAATGATGTCTGTCAACCTCAATGCATTTCACAATACGTGTAACGACATTCCTCTCAACAGCGAGTAGCTCGCCTTCCGTAATGTTCGCACATACATTGACAATGCGCTGACACATGTTGTAAGGCGTTGTCGGTGGATCACGATAGCAAATATCCTTCAACTTTCCCCACAGAAGGAAATCCGGGGACGTCAGGTCCGGTGAACGCGCGGGCCATGGTATGGTGCTTTGCCGACTAATCCACCTGTCATGAAATATGCTATTCAATACCGCTTCAACCGCACGCAAGCTATGTGCCGGACATTTATCATGTTGAAGTACATCGCCATTCTGTCATGCACTGAAACATCTTGTAGTAACATCGGCACAACATTACGTAGGAAATTAGTATACATTGCACCATTTAGATTGCCATCGATAAAATGGGGGCCAAATATCCTTGCTCCCATAATGCCGCACCATTCGTTAACCCGTCAAGGTGGCAGATGTTCCACTTGCCGCAGCCATCGTGGATTTGCCGTTGCACAATAGTGCATATTATACTGGTTTATGTTACCGCTGTTACCGCTGTTGGTGAATGACGCTTCGTCGCTAAATAGAACGCGTGCTAAAAATCTGTCATCGTCCCGTAATTTCTCTTGTGCCCAGTGGCAGAATTGTACACGATGTTCAGAGTTGTCGCCATGCAGTTTCTGTTGCATAGAAATATGGTACGGGTGCAATCGATGTTGGTGTAGCATTCTCAACACCGACGTTTTTCAGATTCCCGATTCTCGCGCAATTTGTCTGCTACTGACGTGCGGATTAGGCGCGACAGCAGCTGAAACACCTACTTGGGCATCATCATTTGTTGCAGGTCGTGGTTGACGTTTCTCATGTGGCTGATCACTTTTTGTTCCCTTAAATAACGTAACTATACAGCGAACAGTTCGGACACTTGGATGATGTCGTCCAGTATACCGAGCAGCATACATAGCACAAGCCCGTTGGGCATTTTGATCACAATAGCCATACAACACGATATCGACCTTTTCCGCAATTGATAAACGGTCCATTTTAACACGGGAAATGTAACACGAAGCAAATAGCGTCCGCACTGGCGGAATGTTCCGTGATACCACGTACTTATACGTTTGTGACTATTACAGCGCCATCTGTCACAATACGAAAAACGTGGTTCAACTAAAACATTCATATTTCTTTACGTACTACACGACATGTAATAAAAATGGCGGTTCCTGTTTAAAAAAAACGCAGTTGATATCCGCCTTTGACCTATGGCAGCGCCATCTAGCGGGCCAACCATAGCGCCACCTGGTTTCCCCCTTCAAGCTGGACGAGTTTCGTTCCTTGTAGTTTTTTCCTTTGATGCTTATTTCGTGAGATATTTGGCCCGGTCACTATCACTGGAGCATCCTTTATACACTCCTGGAAATTGAAATAAGAACACCGTGAATTCATTGTCCCAGGAAGGGGAAACTTTATTGACACATTCCTGGGGTCAGATACATCACATGATCACACTGACAGAACCACAGGCACATAGACACAGGCAACAGAGCATGCACAATGTCGGCACTAGTACAGTGTATATCCACCTTTCGCAGCAATACAGGCTGCTATTCTCCCATGGAGACGATCGTAGAGATGCTGGATGTAGTCCTGTGGAACGGCTTGCCATGCCATTTCCACCTGGCGCCTCAGTTGGACCAGCGTTCGTACTGGGCGTGCAGACCGCGTGAGACGACGCTTCATCCAGTCCCAAACATGCTCAATGGGGGACAGATCCGGAGATCTTGCTGACCAGGGTAGTTGACTTACACCTTCTAGAGCACGTTGGGTGGCACGGGATACATGCGGACGTGCATTGTCCTGTTGGAACAGTAAGTTCCCTTGCCGGTCTAGGAATGGTAGAACGATGGGTTCGATGACGGTTTGGATGTACCGTGCACTATTCAGTGTCCCCTCGACGATCACCAGTGCTGTACGGCCAGTGTACGAGATCGCTCCCCACACCATGATGCCGGGTGTTGGCCCTGTGTGCCTCGGTCGTATGCAGTGCTGATTGTGGCGCTCACCTGCACGGCGCCAAACACGCATACGACCATCATTGGCACCAAGGCAGAAGCGACTCTCATCGCTAAAGACGACACGTCTCCATTCGTCCCTCCATTCACGCCTGTCGCGACACCACTGGAGGCGGGCTGCACGATGTTGGGGCGTGAGCGGAAGACGGCCTAACGGTGTGCGGGACCGTAGCCCAGCTTCATGGAGACGGTTGCGAATGGTCCTCACCGATACCCCAGGAGCAACAGTGTCCCTAATTTGCTGGGAAGTGGCAGTGCGGTCCCCTACGGCACTGCGTAGGATCCTACGGTCTTGGCGTGCATCCGTGCGTCGCTGCGGTCCGGTCCCAGGTCGACGGGCACGTGCACCTTCCGCCGACCACTGGCGACAACATCGATGTACTGTGGAGACCTCACGCCCCACGTGTTGAGCAATTCGGCGGTACGTCCACCTGGCCTCCCGCATGCCCACTATACGCCCTCGCTCAAAGTCCGTCAACTGCACATACGGTTCACGTCCACGCTGTCGCGGCATGCTACCAGTGTTAAAGACTGCGATGGAGCTCCGTATGCCACGGCAAACTGGCTGACACTGACGGCGGCGGTGCACAAATGCTGCGCAGCTAGCGCCATTCGACGGCCAACACCGCGGTTCCTGGTGTGTCCGCTGTGCCGTGCGTGTGATCATTGCTTGTACCGCCCTCTCGCAGTGTCCGGAGCAAGTATGGTGGGTCTGACACACCGGTGTCAATGTGTTCTGTTTTCCATTTCCAGGAGTGTATTTCACAACAGGGAAGTTTCATTACTTGAGACTTCCATTATCCGATTCAGAAACGTAATACTTTCTCAGTTTTAAATCACTTCTAATAACTGGCCCAGGGCACCAGATCAATTAACCCAACGACATGTTGAGAATAAGCTAACAACACACCAATGAACTATTCCAAAAATCAAAGTTTCAGGGTAAATGAAATCATGATTTCAGATAGTACGTTTCGGTATCGAAAGTGTCGGCACAGACATCACATTTCTTACGCTGCAAGTGAAGAATGTTTGAATGTCCATTGATGGTGAAAGACAGATTGGGGGGGGGGCGGAGAGGGGGGGGGGGAATTGGTGGAGAGAAAGCTTGTCGCGCTGGTTGTCTATCCATAGCGTTACGCAGTCGTCTGACCTAATACTGCTGTGGAATCGAAGCTCTGGAAAGACCATCCTCGAGGCCAGCGCGACACGTCGTAAAGCTGGAGACAGTGCGACGCACACGACGGACGGCTGGCGCAGGGCGTCGGCTCGCCACTTTATGGCCCGGCTCGGCGCGGCGCGGCGCGTCCCGCTGACGCACCGGCCGGCGGGGATCCCGGATGCGGCTGCAGGTCCGCGCGACCTGGCGCCGCGAATCAAAGTCCGAGAGCGGCGCGCCGCTGACGTCACTACGCACCACCGGCGGCGCACGCGCGTCGCACCGGCACCAGCTCCCAGGCCGCGGGGCGCCGACATTCCTGGCGACGCGGATCCGGGTGCTCTGCGCCGTTTCATCTTCCGACCATTACTCTTCTGCCTCGTCAGCTATTCGTACGCCACAGCCAATTTCGCAATCGAGACACAAGTTGATGTAAAATGCCTTTTCTGACTACCATTGTTTCTCAGCTGACATGATCATGCAGTGACGTGTGCATCACAATATATCGTGAGTAAATTATGCTTCCGCAGCATAATGCAATGAAATGTTCTCAGTCTAACAGTGAAAGACTTCCTCTTAGGCTTTACTCAGCTATTCTTCGAAGCTGACCCCGTTTAGGTCAATTTTTTCAATTCCGCTGAGTGCAGTGCATCAAGTTTGTTTGTGGGAAAGCTGTAGAATATTGATTTACGACTTTTCATAACTTTTCAGTATTCACTTCAGTGTACGATAATGATGTAAGCTGAAGCAATAAATTAATATTTGTGCCAGCGCCTGGATTCGAATCCATTGTTGGTGCCAATTCTAGTTCACTGCTTCAGCATACATCATTATCGTATATAAGGGAAAGACTCATATCTATCAAGAACATCACCTGTATATAATTAATATATACCTACATCTGATGTACAGGCAATATTAACACGATTTCACTCATTTGTAAGACGTTATTCAAATATTATAGGGCATTACTGTTGCGCGTTTGTAAGGGGAAAAGCAATGGGCTGAGGTGTGAATTGGAATTTGTATCGGGGGGAAAGCAATGGGCTGAGGTGTGAATTGGAATTTGTATCGGGGAGGGAGACATCCTTGGGTATTGCGTGCAGCTGTAGCAGCTGTAGTGGCAGTGTGGTGTAGTGGATAGTGCATCTGCCTAATAAGCAGGAGAGCTGGGTTTGAATCCTACTGTTGGTACAAATTTCAATTTATTACTTCAGGCTTCATCATTATAGTAGATACGGGTGAGGCACAAAATATGTCTCAGGAATACCAACTGCATATGATTAGCTTCAAGAATATTACATATCTCTGGCACGAGAGTGAAACTGTTAAGAGTGAACATGATTCGCGCAAAATGGTAAATAATCCGTTACTGATCGCCGAAATTTAAATCAAAATTTTGTTTTTACAGATGGAAAAGCAAACTTTGAAGAGCTGGTGTTCTGAGACAGTTATATCGCAAGCAGCTACAGGAAATAAGCAAAGATGAATGGAATCAGTTACTATGTCATTACAGAGCAAAGGCATTGTCGGCTTGATTAAATATCCATTAGGATTATGAAGGTGTATAATATATTAGCTACGCAGTTAGTAGCCCTTGCAGTTTGTCTTTCAGGAGCAATCAGTTTCTTGACAAACTGAAACACTCCTTAGAAAAACCATGTATTAAAAAGGTTGACAATTACTGACAAATTCCATGCCTACCAGTATTTCAGACGCTTTTGAGAAAGCAATGTGTAAGACATTGGTGACACATATCACTTCACATAAATTGCTGTTAGACTAACAGCTTATCTCCAGAAAAGGAACCGAGCGAGGTGGCGCTGTGGCTAGCACACTGGACTCGCCTTCGGGAGGACGACGATTCAGTCCCGCGTCCGGCCATCATGATTTAGGTTTTCCGTGATTTCCCTAAATCGCTCCAGGCAAATGCCGCGATGGTTCCTTTGAAAGGGCACGGCCGGCTTCCTTCCCCGTCCTTCCCTAATCCGATGAGACCGATGACCTCGCTGTCTGGTCTCCTCCCCCAAACAGTCCACTCCAATCCAGAAAAGGAGTATGAGTAGAAAATATATTTTATTCTTTTGTGTGTGAATCAGTAACTAGACTAAGCAACAGTTTGAGGACAATAGGCATTCATTTCTTGTTAACAAAAGCATTTGGCTGTGTGGAGCGTGCAGTACTTTTGTACAATTTGCAACATTGTGGGATGACTGAAAGAGGTCAGGTATGATTCACATCAAATCCACAAAGTGGTTATCATAAATTTTTCCTCCTATGCCAACAAACATGGAAAAGGCATAAACCTGTGTATGGTCACATAAAGAGAAGGGGGTGGGGGGGTGGGGGTGGGGGGTGGGCGGAACAGGTTTTTCGTTCTGGGTGCGTCGCTTTCTTTGATGTATGTATCAATGATCTGACACTAAACATAAGACAGAATGCAGAAGTTTCCCTGCTTGAAGGATAACAAGTGTTACTGCGAAAGAAATGGAATACAATATGAATGATTTACCTAGCAGGGCAGTCGGTAACGTCCACACACGGCATTCAGAACACAGGTAAGCGCTTAACTGAGACAAAATGCAACACAGTTTCTCACACGGAACTCTTGTTGCAAAGTGGCAAAACAGCCACTGTAGTGTACAATTATGCATTCTTGGGACCGAGTGCAGAAGTAACATGTTCATGATCCTATGCAGAAACTGGTTGCTGATACGTTCATTATAAGAAAAGAATCCATTGCCTCTGACACTGAAACACAAAGATTTGTTTACTTTGCTGACTTTCTCTCCAAAATCTCACTGCTACTAAACACTGAAGAAACTCTGTGCACTCGCCAGGAATATTACTAGCCCAGGAAAGGGCGGTCAGAGATGCCTGCAGCATCAATACGTAACTTCCTATAGGCTGTTGTTCAAGTACCTCGGAATCCTAGCTCCGCCATCCCTGTGCGTATGTTCCACCACTGGATCCGCTGGATTCAGTATTAACAATATTGACTCTTCAGTAAAACTACAATGTTCATTCAATAAATTTGAGACGGAAAAACATTTTCCGATCGGATAACAGTTCTTGAACATTATAAAGTAAAATGTGCACCACTCACCAGCTTTCACTTAAATTTTAAGTTGAAAAGTTTCCTTGTAGTACATTGCTATTCTGTGCTGGAGTTCCGTGTTGAATACTTTTCTCTATAAACTGTTATTTACTTGTATACCCTTTCACTATGAATTTTCGTGTGTTATTAATTTTTCAGTTTCTTTTGTTTTAAATTTTGTTATCAGCATTCTATGGATTATGTACTTACTCGTTCAATGACCAATTAATGTTGGCTCACGTCTTACAGAACCTAAGAATTAAGTATTCGGAAGGAATCTGTAGCTACGAATTTCTTTAAACGGGTACTAAGCGGGGTGAAAATTTTGTAAATGGGGTACGCGTTCCACAAATCTGTACCTCGAATGCCTCTGTTACACCACCGCCAAAGCGGTCAAGAGAATCTACATTGTACTGAGAAATGATGCTTACTTATTCTTTAACAGTGTATCCCTCTTCTCGCAGTTTAATCCAGTTAGTCGGAGTACTGACACAGTAACAGCACCTTATTGTTTAGGTCAGTCAGTCAGTGAACAGTAAGAACCTGTTTCGAATCCTTTTGGAAACAGTGAGTATCTTACACGGGATATGTTATTAGTTCACGCATTTGAAAGCAACTGTTTCTACCTATTAGCTGGCCGGAGTGGCCGTGCGGTTCTAGGCGCTACAGTCTGGAGCCGGGCGACCGCTACGGTCGCAGGTTCGAATCCTGCCTCGGGCATGGATGTGTGTGATGTCCTTAGGTTAGTTAGGTTTAATTAGTTCTAAGTTCTAGGCGACTCATGCCCTCAGAAGTCAAGTCGCATAGTGCTCAGAGCCATTTGAACCATTTCTACCTATTAGTCTGGTTTCTGTTTTGTTTGTAGCGTTCAGTAGTGGACCAACGTCCGAATCACAATAAGAGTCCCTGCAGAAAACTAACTAATTGTAAGATATTATTTTCCTAATTTTTATGCTTAGCGTTTACCCGTCATGCGAAAGCTATTTCATACACTTGTATCTCTTTATTGTCATATAGTATTCTTTTCCGATGTTTTCCTCCATTTTGTAGACTGGGGACATGCTTAATATTCCGCGATTCGGTACATCACTTTCAAGAGATATATGGCTGCATATAAACTGATTTACATATTTCTGAGCCAAAAGAGTGCGTTGCATATAATTCGTCAGCGACGTTGAATGAATTTCACGTAAAGTTGACAGTTTACTTACGTTATTGGGGGACATAGACAAACACAGGGAAAGTAAAATATCGTTGATGCGAGATAAATCTCCTTGCAAGCGAGAGAATTTATGATGAGTGATTACTTCACACTTAAGAAATTACGAAAGAGAATGTATTTTCAGTAGGATGAGTGTTTTAGTTTTATGTCTGTTGAGCAGTTAACTGCAACTGACTTTGATGTAATTAAATCCAGCGGATTTTACGTGAACACATGCGCTTACGAGCAAAAAAATTATAATCAACTGCTTAATAGTTTGTTGGTCCACATCCGTAAAGTAACACAGCAACTGTTCTGCGTGTCACGGATTCGACAAGTAGTTGGTAGGTGTCCAGAGTTAAGTAACCGAGGGGGGTGGCGCAGTGGTTAGACACTGGACTCGCATTCGGGAGGACGACGGTTCAATCCCGCGTCCGGCCATCCTGATTTAGGTTTTCCGTGATTTCCCTAAATCACACCAGGCAAATGCCGGGATGGTTCCTCTGAAAGGGCACGGCCGACTTCCTTCCCATTCCTTCCCTAATCCGATGAGACCGATGACCACGCTGTCTGGTCTCCTTCCCCAAACCAACCAACCAGAGTTAAGTCGTACCAGATGTCTACTGAACTACTGTAAATTCCTGGTAGGGGGTTTGTGAACGCTGGCACCCGATGCCGTCCCGAATGTGTCATCGCGGAAGACATCAAGTGTCCCCGACAGAGTTCATGTCGTCAGCAAATCTCAAGGTAAAGTCAGTTACTACCGCATGCGGACACAGGAGGCCAAGGTGAATGCCCTTCCCCCCCCCCCCCCCCCCCACAATATGATAAAACTATACTACCCGCACACGCCAGCATCCGTGGCTTGTATCTTTCAAGCGTCTATTTCTCGTGGATGACGGCTGTGGTTCTATGCAACCCGCCACCCTTTACAAACGACAAGCTAGAATTTCGTATTCTCTCACCCAGTAAGCGAAAAATATTGCTCCTACAGAAAAAAATGAGCAAGACCTTCTTGTAGGAAATTTTATGTAGTTAAATTCTGTACTGGGATACGTTTCGGTTGGAGGCCACGGTTTTCGAATTATTGAGAAAAAACGTAAAAAAAAGTGACCTTCAAATGCACGACCACCCCACACTAGTCCCCCACCAGTCAGGATTTCTAGAACGGTGTTCGTGGCCCTCCTTCCTACCATTGTACAAACAAATCTGACTACACGAACTATTCCCGATCCTCGAACGTTTTGTCCTGTATTGACTGAACTTCTAAGTCAGCGGCATAGTCGGCTACTTCGTTAACATTATTAATTTAAACGTGCCTGTAAGGATAGGGAACGGAAAAGACTTTTTAAAATGTAACCCTAAACCTAATTACGTTGACAATATTCGATCCATACTGAAACCTTACAAGCTCTGTAGTTTCGTAGTTAGATGGACTGACGAATACAACGATCCAACTGTTTATTTTATGCTGTTAAAATATACAAAATTGTTACGTAAAATTTAGACAAGCGTCGCTTTTACAATTTGTAAGTGCTCGACAAGGCTGCTAGCGTCATAAGGCCAGTCAATGAAGACCAAAAAAGGTCGAAATTGGGAAATAATTCGTGCAGGCGCAAATATTTGTACAGTGGTAGGACGGAGTGGCATGGAAAACGTACTAGAAATCCTGACTGGTGGGAGATAAGTGTGGGAGGAGGTGTTTAGGGTCACTTTTGAACGTTTTTCTGAATAACTTGAAAATTACAGCCTGTACAGAAAAACGTGTCCCAGCATAAAATTTAACTACTTTCAAATTTCTTACGAGAGGTTCCAGTTAACTTTTTCTGTAGGACTGATAGTTGATGCCTAGCGAGCGAGAGAATGTGGAACTCTAGCGCTTGGTTATTGGAGGCCAGCCGGCTGTTGTGGTTCTAGGCGCTTCATTCTGGAACCATGCGACCGATACGGTCGCAGGTTCGAATCCTGCCTCGGGCCTGTATGTGTGTGATGTCCTTAGGTTAGTTCGGTGTAAGTAGTTCTAAGTTCTAGGGGACTGATGACCTCAGATGTTAAGTTCCATAGTGCTCAGAGCCATTTGATCCATTTTAATGGAGGCCAGATGTAACACTGCGGACTGCATAAAACGACAGTGGAAGGGACAAATGAATCACGCTCTATATGGACGTGGTCATCGATCTGGTGTAACAAGAAAAATGATGCATCTGAACAGGCGACACGTTTCCATCGATCCTCGTCTTCTGCGCAGCCCTATATTCTACATGCTGCCAGTACTGCTCTCCAAAACACTTGTACCTACGCCGGCACAGTACTCTGCCCCATAATCTGCCACAGATCACCGCCTGTCTTGCTCCACGGAGCGGACAACTGTCCGACCTCCCCGTTGTTTGATAAGTCGTGGACGTTCAACACCTTGTGTCCTAATCGTGGTTTCACCTTCATTTAAACACATTCCAAATGGTTCAAACGGCTCTAGGCACTATGGGACTTAACATCTGAGGCCATCGGTCCAACTTAGAACTACTGAAACCTAACTAACCTGAGGACATCACCCACAGCCATGCCCGAGGCGGGATTCGAACCTCGACCGTACAAACAGCGCGGTTCCGAACTGAAGAGCCCAGAACCGCTCGGTCACAGCGGCCAATCAACGCATTCCGTAGATGCTCGCGACTGCAGTTCACGAACAGTTCACTGACTTCGCCTTTTCCGAGACGTTCAAACCCAGACGCCAGACCATATCAATGTGGCCTTTGACAAAGTCGAGTCGCTTTATGCAGTAGATTTGTGGCCCTTGTCATCGCTAGAATAATTTCTCATTCATCTCTGCTCTGCTAATATTCTTTCAGTAGCGCGTCACATGCCCCGAACAGCATAAGGAAGCATTCAGTCTCGCTATGGGCAGCGACCATAATGCTTTGATTCATCAGTGTAAGTTTTGCGATGCGAAAAAAGAGACAAAAATAGGCACGATTAAAAATCCCCTTGACCACGGAGATGAGTGTGCAATTCAGACTTAACAAAAAAATGGTTCAAATGGCTCTGAGGACTATGGGACTCAACTGCTGTGGTCATGAGTCCCCTAGAACTTAGAACTACTTAAACCTAACTAACCTAAGGACATCACATACACCCATGCCCGAGGCAGGATTCGAACCTGCGACCGTAGCAACAGCGCGGCTCCGGACTGGAGCGCCTAGAACCGCACGGCCACCGCGGCCGGCTCAGACTTAACAACAATGAAGTGTAGGATTTCTCTGACTCGTAGACTGAGTAAAATGTTATTGTCCATTTCGCCAATACGTTTCACAAGGCAATTAATGTCGACACTTAACCAATTTTGTCAGCACGGTATCTCTCAATGGGAGCCCGCAGCTCGTGGTCTTGCGCTAGAGTTTTCGCCTCCCGCGCACGGGGTCACGGGTTCGATTCCAGGCGCGGTCAGGGATTTTCTCTGCCTCGTGATGACTGGGTGTTGTGTGTTCTTCATAATCAATTCATAATCATTGACTCGCAAGTCGCCGAAGTGGCGTCAACTAAAAAGGACTTGCAATACGGCGGCCGAACTTCCCCGCATGGGGCCTCCCGGCCAACAATGCCATACGATCATTTCATTTCATTTCTCAATGGGAGTAGTTCCCAACGTTTCTGAGGCCATTTCCACTGACAATGATTGCAATTTGATATTAGTTAATTCCCTCCGTCCACAGTACCACCACCAGAATCAACTCACCATCACTATCCTTACTGCAAAACTAAACTTTAGAATTAAAAAGAATTTTCTTTGAAAATCATCAAAGATAATATTTAGGTTTTAATGTTTCTGTGTGCTCTATAAAACAGTGAACTGATTACTCAACGACACAATTGGTAACTGCTTATTTCTAAGAACCTTTTTTACGATGACGAAGTAATTCGCTCCTTATCATGTAAGAGAGCCACCAACTATGCACAGTGAAGGTGCACACATGTTGCAATTTATCGTCTATTGCAGGAGCTACCTACACCTCGGAAATATTACACGAAATATGTAAGCGCATGGAACGTATAATTCTGAGTTTCACTTAATAGGTGGTCTCAGACTACAAATTATGTGTATATGAAGATGGTATCTGTTCTTTCGGACATGTCCGAAAGATCAGATACCATCTTCATATATATAGTTAAGGTTCACCCTCAATTTGATCATCTTCTTCTGTGTGGATGCACAAACAGTGCTCGACCTCTTACGGGAATCGACAAAAAGCCGCAAGTAATGAGTATAATGGGCACTATGAACATAGTGCGGGACATGAAGTTGGGAATGTTTGGGAATGTGGGTCTCACGGGAGGCGTGCCAGATTTATGTCCCTGCAGCCGCTCTATCCTCTGTGTCCTCGGTGGCTCACTTGGAGCCGGCACGGTAGCTCAGCATGTTCGGCCAGTGAGCTGGTTGGCCTCTGTGGTAAAAAACTGAGTGGAAGGATCAACTAAACGAACTTCGACTGATGTCATGTGACGTCCACAACGATTAAAAAGAGAGAGAGAGAGAGAGAGAGAGAGAGAGAGAGAGAGAGAAAGATGGATAGAGCGTCTGCCTTGTAAGGAGGTGATCACGGGTTCGAGTCCCGATCGGGACACACATTTTCAACTGTCTCCGTTCACTTACATCAACGCCTGTATGGAGCTACGAGTATTCATTTCATTGTAATCCAAATTATGTGTGCAGTGAATGGACTACATGTGTAAAATGATGATCCTACATTCGTTTCACAAGCGGTAGGTATCACGACATTGTTTCACGCGTTAGAAGTGGAAATGTCACGTGGCTAGGGCCTCCTGTCGGGTAGACCGGTCGCCTGTGCAGGTCTTTTGAGTTGACGTCACTTGGGTGACTTGCGCGTCGATGGGGACGCGATGATTATGAGGAAGACAACACAACACCCAGTCACTGAGCGGAGAAAATCTCCGACCCAGCCGGGAATCGAATCCATGCCCCTTGGCATGACAGTCCGTCGCACGGATCACTCAGCTTTTACGCGTTAATGCTAGTATTAAAAGAGTCATCATTGGCAAGTTGTGATAGGGGAACTCGGGGCAGAACGGGATAGCGGGGCACAATGGGATATTGCTCTTTTCTAGAGTGGACTGTGTTGCAACCTGTTGTATGGGCATGTAACTATTTCTCTGATTGGAAGGGAAGTGAGGGCAGCCATTCTGATTTAGTTTGAAGTGCGAGATCTAAAAGTGAATTGTTGTCCGTCACGTTACCGCTTGCGTTGTTCTACGTTTGGTGAATTTTAACGCCAGGTAAGCTGTTAATTGTTAATTTTATACCCTAAAATGACACATTTCCTTAAAGTGCATGGCATTTGTTATACTTTAGTTATTTAATGCTTTTAAATACTCCATAAAAGTTGTTAACTTCAAAAGTGCGCTTGGGGCGGAACGGGACGTGGTAGAATGGGATAGTGTCCCGTTCTGCCCCGTCATATTTTGATGCAAGTAGAAAGCAAACCCAGCCTGGATGTTCATGGATGCCAGACTCTCCCAACCAGCTATGTTCGCCGAACAACTCAGCTTTCCAGATATCGCCCGAGGCTGTCATTCCAATTCCACTAATCTGTCAAAATACTCGGCGGACTACTAGACGAAAAAGGAAAAACCGTCGTATTAACAGATTCTCCTTGTAAGAAGGAACTGCAGAATGCTGTCCCACGTAAAGTAGGCCTACAGAAAGGAGGAGGGTGCACAAATATAAACAATGTCAGTACAGAGACGTCAGGTGCAATGCAACTTAAGGCAAAAATATCAAACTGTACACTCAGAAAAACCAAAACAGAGGACATCAAAGACCTTAAGAAAAATAAAAGGAAGAAAATGATGGAGAAGAGAGAATCAGAGAGAGAGAGAATGCTGAGTGTCTCTACTGTGGGGACTTGTACTCCGTTTCTAATTAGGGCTGGGTCGCATGGCAGAGTGGGCACACAATTCATGTGCTGGCATTGACAGTGAAGATGAAGAGGAAATACTGATTTGTGACTATTGTCGAAAGGGCTAGTAGTTAGTGGTTTGGTGGTTATTAAGCATCGTACATTTTTCAGAATGACATTAAAATACTTTCTTATTTTGAAGAATGACTTTTTAGTTGTTTAAATTACACATTCCTTAGTCTGAATTGCCTGTTATACAACATTTTGTCATAGTTTAATACGATATTCATAAGTCAAATTCAACGTTTATGCAATAATTTAACAAAAAATACCGTTATCACATTCTGCCCCGTGGGTGGGGCGTATCGGGAAATATGCAAGACTTTCTTTGAAAAATTGTGAAGAATGCAAAATGTATTGTTTTAAGTGATAAGATACATTAGGTTACACTACAAGGTTTTTTTTTTTATCACTTTAAGAAGTTAGTCGCTTGTGAGCTCTGCAACATCCATGTAATAATTTACATTTACATGACAAACCCTATTTTCAGGGCTATATTTTAATTTGGACAAATGGATCTATGCAGATATTTGTAAAAACGACGATGATACATCAGTCCATACTAATGTAAAATTGCCACCTTCTGAAGAAGACAAATTTAAATTTGTTGAAACCTAGGTAAAGATTTCTTTATCCATTGCAACTGGTCGGCTGTTTATAATTTTATTACTTTAAGAAGTGTTTCCTTGTGTTCTCTTATTTTATGTTGTTGTTGTGGTTTTCAGTCCTGAGACTGGTTTGATGCAGCTCTCCATGCTACTCTATCATGTGCAAGCTTATTCATCTCCCAGTACCTACTGCAACCTACATCCTTTTGAATCTGCTTAGTGTATTCATCTCTTGGTCTCCCTCTACGATTTTTACCTTCCACACTGCCCTCCAATACTAAATTGGTGATCCCTTGATGCCTCAGAAAATGTCCTACCAACCGATCCCTTCTTCTTGTCAGGTTGTGCCACAAACTTCTCTTCTCCGCAATCCTATTCAATACCTCCTACCGAGCAAGGTGGCGCAGTGATTAGCACACTCGACTCGCATTCGGGAGGACGACGGTTCAATCCCGTCTCCGGCCATTCTGATTTAGGTTTTCCGTGATTTCCCGAAATCGTTTCAGGCAAACGCCGGGATGGTTCCTTTGAAAGGGCACGGCCGATTTCCTTCTCAATCCTTCCTTAACCCGAGCTTGCGCTCCGTCTCTAATGACCTCGTTGTCGACCGGACGTTAAACACTAACCACCACCAATACCTCCTCATTAGTTATGTGATCTACCCATCTAATCTTCAGAATTCTTCTGTAGCACCACATTTCAAAAGCTTCTATTCTCTTCTTGTCCAAACTATGTATCGTCCATGTTTCACTTCCATAAATGGCCACACTCCATACAAATACTTTCAGAAATAACTTCGTGACACTTAAATCTATATTCGATGTTAACAAATCTCTCTTCTTCAGAAACGCTTTTCTTGCCATTGCCAGTCTACATTTTATATCCTCTCTACTTCGACCATCATCAGTTATTTTGCTCCCCAAATAGCAAAACTCCTTTACTACTTTAAGTGACCCATTTCCTAATCTAATTCCCGCAGCATCACCTGAGTTAATTCGACTACATTCCATTATCCTCGTTTTGCTTCTGTTGATGTTCATCTTATATCCTCTTTTCAAAACACTATCCATTCCGTTCAACTGCTCTTCCAAGTCCTTTGCTGTCTCTGACAGAATTAAAATGTCATCAGCAAACCTCAAAGTTTTTATTTTTTCTCCATGGATTTTAATACCTACTCCGAATTTTTCTTTTGTTTCCTTCACTGCTTGCTCAATATAAAGATTGAATAACATGGGGGATAGGCTACAACCCTGTCTCACTCCCTTCCCAACCGCTGCTTCCCTTTCATGTCCCTCAATTCTTCTAACTGCCGTTTGGTTTCTACACAAATTGTAAATAGCCTTTCGCCCCCTATATTTTACCCGTGCCACCTTCAGAATTTGAAAGAGCGTATTCCAGTCAACATTGTCAAACGCTTTCTCTAAGTCTACAAATGCTAGAAATGTTTTTATTTTATTTTATAGAAATTGTAAAAAATTAAGTATCCAGTTCCGCCCCGAATTCCCCTATAAGAGTATTAGGAAATAGTGATAATAGTAACGATCCGTTAAAAATGATTTACTTTCGTAACAGAGACACAGTTCAGACTGAAAAATTAAATTTTACCCCTCAGGCGGCAGTTACCTCCAGAGTTGGAGGAACTGGTCTAGGGTCTCTATGGTGACCGTGATGTAACTGATACAGCCAGCAATCAAAGCAGTTTTTTTTCAGCTCACTCGTCCGGGGCTCGGGCGAGCGCATTCCGGACGATGCTCCAGGTCAGCAGAGGTCATAACGCGGCCGGCGCATTTTTCCGAGCCGGCGCGACAATTTGTACGAATAAAATACGAAGGGTCGTCCGTAACGGCTGAGCGGAATTGGTTAATTTGCGCGCGCGCCATAAATTTCCGCGGCGGCTGGGGACAGTTCGTTACCCGCGCTGTCGTAAATATCTGGCCAGCCATTAGCCGCCGCGGTACGCCACGGCACCGCAGCGCAGCGCAGCGCAGCGCCACGGGACGGGACCGCGCCACGCCACGCCACGCCACCCCGGAGCACCGGCCGCTCCGCAATTACCTGCGCCAGGCTGGCCGGCTCGTTACCCGCAGCCAGGGACGAGGACACGGCAATGCGATTCTGAGCCGTAGGCCACGCCTTAGGTTTGTTTTGTAGGTCAACAACATGCTCCATTCACGATTGATCCTCGTCAGCATCGTCAAATGTATTGTACCCCGTTACTCACTGCCGAAAGCTTAGGAAGAGAACAGGGCCAGTGCCGTAACATCGTTTCCAAGAAACTTCATTCAGTGGAAGAGGGGTCCGAATAAGCGAACATTTGTCTTGGCTTATCCATAGACACTCAACTGTTTCTGAAAAGACCATGAGCAAAGTTTCGTGATCTCACTATATACCTTCCAGCTCACGCTCTCCTAATACGAAACCGTGACAGTGATTAGCGTCGCGGCTTCTTAATTTCGAGACCCGTGTTCGAAACCCGATTATTAAATTTATTTTTATTTTTCATGTATATACTCACATCTGTAGATTACTATACTAATGTCTTCCAGTGTGCATTTATACACAGGAGAGCCAAAAAAACTTGTACACCTGCCTGATATCGTGTAAGGCCCCCGTCATCACGCAGAAGTGCCGCAACAAGACGTAGCAGGGACTCATCTAATGTCTGAAGTAGTGCTGGAGGGAATTGACACCATTAATCCTGCAGGGCTGTCTATAAATCCCTAAAAGTACAAGGGGGTGGAGTTCTCCACTGAACAGCACGTTCCAAAGCGTGACACATATGCTCAATAATGTTCATGTCTGTGCAGTTTCGTGGCCAGAGGACGTGTTTAAACTCAGAAGAGTGTTGCTGGAGCCACTCTGTAACAATTCTGGACGTATGGGGTATCGCATTATCCTGCTGTAATTGCCCATTTCCTTAGGAATGCACAATGGACTTGAATGGATGCAGGAGATCAGAAAGGATAGTTACGTACGTGTCACCTGTCACAGTCGTATCTACACCTATCAGGGCTCCCGATCACTCCAACTGGAAACGCCCCACACCACTACAGAGCCTATCTTGAGCAGTACCCCGTGGAAATGCATGATCAATGGATTTATGAGGTTGTCTCCATATCCGACGCCGACCGGGGTGGCCGAACGGTTCTGGGCGCTACGGTCTGGAACCACGCGACCGCTACGGTCGCAGGTTCAAATCCTGCCTCGGGCATGGATGTGTGTGATGTTCTTAGGTTAGTTGGGTTTAAGTAGAATAAGTTCTAGGGGACTGATGACCTCAGAACTTAAGTCCCATAGTACTCAGAGCCATTTGAACCATATCCGTACGCATCCATCTGCTCGAAACAATTTGAAACGAGACTCGACTGACCAGGCGACATGTTTGCGGTCATCAACAGTCTAATGTCAGTGCTGACGCGCCCAGGCGAGGCTTAAAGCTTTGTGTCGTGCAGTCATCAAGGGTACACGAGTGGGCCTTCGGCTCCCAAAGCCGATATAGGTGATATTTCTTTGATTGGTACGCACGCTGACACTTGTTGATGGCCCTGTATTAAATCTGCAGTAATTTGCGGTAGGGTTGAGCTTATGTAATGTTGAACGATTCTCTTCAGACATCGTTGGTCCCGTGCTTGCAGGATCTTTTTCCGGTCACAGCGACGTCGGAGATTTGGTGCTTTACCGGATTCCTGATATTTACGGTACATTCGGATGGTACATTCTCCCATGGTACATGGGACATTCGCATACGGTACATTCAGATCCCTTAATCGAGCAGATAGGTTAGAAAATTTAAAAAGGGAAATGGATAGGTTAAAGTTAGATATAGTGGGATTTGTGAAGTTCGGTGGCAGGAGGAACAAGACTTCTGGTCAGGTGAATATAGGGTTATAAATACAAAATCAAATAGGAGTAATGCAGGAGTAGGTTTAATAATGAATAAAAAAATAGGAGTACGGGTAAGCTACTACAAACAGCATAGTGAACGCATTATTGTGGCCAAGATAGACACGAAGCCCACGCCTACTACAGTAGTACAAGTTTATATGCCAACTAGCTCTTCAGATGACGAAGAAATTGAAGAAATGTATGATGAGATAAAAGAAATTATTCAGGTAGTGAAGGGAGACGAAAATTTAATAGTCATGGGTGACTGGAATTCAGGAGTAGGAAAAGGGAGAGAAGGAAACATAGTAGGTGAATACGGATTGGGGCTTAGAAATCAAAGAAGAAGCCGCCTGGTAGAATTTTGCGCAGAGTATAACTTAATCATAGTTAACAATTGGTTTAAGAATCATGAAGGAAGGTTGTATACATGGAAGAACACTGGAGATACTAAAAGGTATCAGATAGATTATATAATGGTAAGACAGAGATTTAGGAACCATGTTTTAAATTGTAAGACATTTCCTGGGGCAGATGTGGATTCTGACCACAATCTATTGGTTATGAACTGTAGATTAAAACTGAAGAAACTGCAAAAAGGTGGGAATTTAAGGAGATGGGACTTGGATAAACTGAAAGAACCAGAGGTTGTACAGAGTTTCAGGGAGAGCATAAGGGAACAATTGACAGGAATGGGGGAAAGAAATACAGTAGAAGAAGAATGGGTAGCTCTGAGGGATGAAATACTGAAGGCAGCAGAGGATCAAATAGGTAAAAAGACGAGGGCTGGTAGAAATCCTTGGGTAACAGAAGAAATATAGAATTTAATTGATGAAAGGAGAAAATATAAAAATGCAGTAAATGAAGCAGGAAAAAGGAATACAAACGTCTCAAAAATGTTACCGACAGGAAGTGCAAAATGGCTACACAAGGATGGCTAGAGGACAAATGTAAGGATGTGGAAGCTTATCTCACTAGCGGTAAGACAGATACTGCCTACAGAAAAATTAAAGAGACCTTTGGAGAAAGGAGAACCACTTGCATGAATATCAAGAGCTTTGATGGAAACCCAGTTCTAAGCAAATAAGGGAAAGCAGAAAGGTGGAAGTAGTATATAGAGGGACTATACAAGGGCGATGTTCATGAGGACAATATTATAGAAATGGAAGTGAATGTAGATGAAGATGAAATAGGAGGTATGATACTGCGTGAAGAGTTTGACAGAGCACTGAAAGAACTGAAGACCTCCCGAGTAGACAACATTCCATTAGAACTACTGACAGCCTTGGGAGAGCCAGTCCAGACAAAACTCTACCATCTGGCGAGCAAGATGTATGAGTCAGGCGATATTCCCTCGGACGTCAAGAAGAATATAATAATTCCAATCCCAAAGAAAGCAGGTGTTGACAGATGTGAAAATTACCGAACTATCAGTTTGATAAGTCACAGCTGCAAAATACTAACGCGAAATCTTTACAGACGAATGGAAAAACCGATAGAAGCTTACGTCGGGAAGATCAGTTTGGATTCCGTAGAAATGTTGGAACACGTGAGGCAATACTGACCCTACGACTTATCTTAGAAGAAAGATTAAGGAAAGGCAAACCTACGTTTCTAGCATTTGTAGACTGAGAGAAAGCTTTGGACAATGTTGATTGGAATACTCTCTTTCAAATTCTGAAGGTGGCTTGGGTAAAATACAGGGAGCGAAAGACTATTTACAATTTTTACAGAAAACAGATGGCAGTTATAAGAGTCGAGTGGTACGAGAGGTAAGCAGTGGTTGGGAAGGGAGTGAGACGGAGTTGCAGCCTATCCCCGATGTTATTCAGTCTGTATATTGAACAAGCAATAAAGGAAACAAAAGAAAATTTCGAAGTAGGTATTAAAATCTGTGGAGAAGAAATAAAAACTCTGAGGTTCTCCGATGACATTGGAATTGTGCCAGAGACAGCAAAGGACTTGGAGGAGCAGCTGAACGGAATGGAGAGTGTCTTGAAAGGAGGGTATAACATCAACATTAACGAAACAAAAAGAGGATAATGAAATGTAGTCGAATTAAGTCGGGTGATGCTGAGGGTATTAGATTAGGAAATGAGACACTTAAAGTAGTAAAGGAGTTTTGCTACTTGGGGAGTAAAATAACTGATGATGGTCAAAGTAGAGAGGATATAAAATGTAGACTGACAATGGCAAGGAAAGCGTTTCTGAAGAAGAAAAATTTGTTAACATCGTATATAGATTTATATGTCAGGAAGTCGTTTCTGAAAGTATTTGTATGGAGTGTAGCCATGTATGGAAGTGAAACGTGGACGATAAATAGTTTGGACAAGAAGAGAATAGAAGCTTTCGAAATGTGGTGCTACAGAAGAATGTTGAAGATTAGGTGGTTAGATCACGTAACTAATGCGGAAGTATTGAATAGAATTGGGGAGAAGAGGAGCTTGTGGCACAACTTGACTAGAAGAAGGGATTGGCTGGTAGGACATGTTCTGAGACATCGAGGGATCACGAATTTAGTATTGGAGGGCAGCGTGGAGGGTAAAAATCGTAGAGGGAGACCACGAGATGAATACACTAAGGAGATTCAGAAGGATGTAGGCTGCAGTAGGTACTGGGAGACGAAGAAGCTTGCACAGTATACAGTAGCATAGAGAGCTGCATCAAACCCATCTCAGGACTGAAGACCACAACAACGACAACAACAATTGTATGCCCCATGAATGAGTTTAAAAAATTTAGAAAAGGATGAGAAAATTATTTTTAATTATTTTCTGTGAAATTTCTGTAGTGGGTCTGGATTCATAATCAGTTGCAACCGACAGTGTAATCCGTGCTCGGGTGGGTGTGAAGTTATTGCCAAACCTTCACCAATTTCTACAATGTTTCTATCCCGAGTGAGATTCATAGCAAGAAATGTCACAGCAGGATGCTCGTTTTGTTTGGAATATCTGTGTTTTCAATGTTTTTACGATCGGTAACATCCAAGGGGACGCAGGGAGTCTTCCTGAACAATAAAAATATGAATGAATTATGAGAATTAATATGAGAATTGATGTGAGAAGGAACTATCAATATGAGGATTTAAGAAGATCGTAACACACCGATATACCATACACACAAATATTACAAAATAAATCAGTGAGATTTATCGTGAAATCCAGTTGTAATTTCGCAGTTAATATGACACCCTTGTATTCGTCCGCCGCTCGTGGTCTCGCGGTAGCGTTCTCGCTTCCCGAGCACGGGGTCCCGGGTTCGATTCCCGGCGGGGTCAGGGATTTTCACCTGCCTCGAGATGACTGGGTGTTTGTGTTGTCCTCATCATTTCATCATCATCCAGAAAAGTGGCGAAATTGGACTGAGCAAAGATTGGGTGATTGTACGGGCGCTGATAACCACGCAGTTGAGCGCCCCACAAACCAAACATCATCATCACACCCTTGTATTCCATAACGTTATAAGAAACATTCGCGTTGTAAACTTCAGTGGACTTGTGTAGATAAATGAAAACATTGTAAATACCGTAAAATAAAGTACAGGAATATAAATAGAAAAACAAGCGGGTTTCGAACACGAGCCGCAAAATTTAGAATCCGTGACACTAACAACTAAGCCGCCATTTCTTCTGAAGATATCGTCCGGTAAAAAGCACATGAAGTCAGCAAAAATTCCTCAAAATTTTTAAATGTCGTTTTTTTTCAGAAACAGTCGAGTATCTATGAATAAAACGAGTCACATCTTCACTCATTTTGACTCCCCTTCCACTGTGCGAAGTTCCTGGAATATCGGGTGACGGCAGTTGCCATATTCTCCTTGTTAGTGATTATTTATGCTTTTACTACCTTAACGTCTTCTGCTTCGCTGGCGTTTGCATACTAAGTACAACAAAAAGAATTTTATTAACATATGCGACGTCTATTGGGAAATTAATGTATTAAATAATCTTTTCTTCTTCTCTGCTGTTCTGACAAAGCCGATATGTTTTGGTCTTTACCTAATGTAGGCCTGTTTCTGAATAATAAGCCATCAAAACACATTCATAGCATTTATCCACCTGGAAAAGAGTTCTACAATGTCAGAAGGGGCAAGCTGTTCAAAATCCTGAGGAAAATAGGATAGGGGTAAGCTATAGGGAGAGACGGGTAATATACAACATGTACAAGAGCCAAGAGGGAATAACAAGTTTGGTACGTCAAGAACAAAGCGCTCGGATTAAAAAAAGGGTAAGACAGGGACGTAGTCTTTCCGCCCTACTCTTCAATCTATATATCGAAGAAGCAGTGATGGAAATAAAAGAGAGGTTCAACAGTGGAATTAATATTCAAGGTAGCAATGATAAGATTCGCTGATGACATTGCTACCCTCAGTGAAAGTGAAGAAGAATTGGAGCATCTGTCGAATGGCATCAACAGTCAAATCAATACAGAGCACGGAATGCGAGTAAATCGAAGAAAGACGAAAGTAATAAGAAGTAACAGAAATGAAAAAAGTGAGAAGTTTAACCTCAAGATTGATGGTCATGAAGTAGATGAAATTAAGGAATTAGATTGACTGATAAGGTAAGGAATGAGGAGGTTCTGCGCCTCGAGTCGGAGAGGAAATAGATGTATGAGAAACACTATCGAGAAGAAGGGACAGGATGATAGGGCATCTGTCAAGACATCAGGGAATAATTTCCACGGTGTTAGAATAGCTACAGACGGTATAAACTGTAGAGGAAAACAGAGATTGGAATATACCCGGCAAATTATTGAGGACGTATATTACAAGTGCTACTCTGAAACAAAGAGGCTGGCACAGGAAAGAAATTCGTGGCAGGCCGCATCAAACCAGTCAGAATACTCATGACTCAAAGAGAAGGTTCTTGTTAATCCCTCCCTTTGAGTTCGTGTACTCACCCTGTAACACGTATGACTTTATTTCTAAACGAGGAGTCAAACAACAGTTCTCATAGATTTAGAGTTAAAAATCTTTTAATACAACGAAATATTTTAACAAAAATTTTCATCTCCTACTTCACCCTCTTAGGGGTGCAATTTACAAAACCACTGAAACACGCACTTTTTTAATTTCTAACTGAGAAACCAAATACAAATTTTCATAGATTTAGCTTTAAAAAGGCTCTCACATTGAGTCATTTTCGCAACATTTTTCAAAGGCTATTTCGCCCCTTATGGGTTGTATGTCCAAAGACACTGAATACATGGAGTTTAAGACACGTCAGTCTACCCCCGTGATATTTCCTCACGATCTTGTGGAATGTGAGTTTTGACATCTAACAAAAACGTAAGACAGCACCACGGAAGCAATCAGTTTCGATAACAAGTAATCTGGCGAGGAGTTAAAAAACATATAGTGCCTGAAAAAAAAGAAAAAGAATGAAGCACCCAGAAGACACAGACAGGTGTAAACGTTATTTCTTATACACGAGGGTTGAAACTTTAATAGCGGCAACTATTTATTTACAGCTCGTACGAAATAGATAATTGTCTCAAAGTTTTACTGACCTTCAAAGTAGTCACCAGCATTGTGTATAGCCCGTTGCAAGCGATGTGGAAGTCGTAGGATACTCTTGGCAGTGCCAGTTGCGTTGACAGTTTCAGCGGGGTAGTAGTTTTGAAGCGAATGCCGTGAAGTGTTTCCTTCAGCTTAGAAATCGAATTGAACTCACGAGGGCTTAAGTCAGGGGAGTGCAGTAGGTGGTATAGTACTTAGCAGCCCTATCAGTCAAACAAATCATTAACAGCTTGCACTGTACATGCATGAGCATTGTCCTGCAAAATGATGGTCAGGTCCAGCAGAAAGTATCATCACTTTTGTCTCTAAGCTGGTCGTAGGTTGTGTTCCAAAAATTAAGAGCATAGAGACAGAAGTGATGACACTTCCTGCAGGACCTGGCCATCATTCTGCAGGACAATGCTCAAGCACCTACAGTGCAAACTGTTACTGGTTTGTTTGACTGATGGGGCTGCTAAGTGCTGCACCACCTACTGCACTCTCCTGACTTAATCCTTCGTAAACTGAACTCAGTTTCTAAGCTGAAGGAAACACTTCACGACATTCTCTTCAGAACTGCTACTAATTCGTCGGGCAATAGACCACGCCGCTCGAACAGTCAACACATCTGGCACTGCTAAGAGTATCCTACGACTTCCACATCGCTGGCAACGGCTATACACAATGCTGGCGACTACTTTGAAGGTCAGTGAAACTTTGAAACACATATTTATTTTGTATGAGCTGTAAATAAATAGTTGCCACTATTAAAGTTCCAACCCTCGTATATACACTAGCGGAGGCTATATAAATGATTAGAGTTACAATTCTCCGTGACTAGTAGAACAGCCAACAGAGTAAATCAGTGTTTCTAGTGTTAAGCTTTGCTACTAGACCTGGTTGGGTACATAAGGTTCATCAACAGTGTTATATCAATGTTATCTCTGAAGGACATAGAGATATCATGTACCCGTTTGAACAGCTTTGTCAGCACGTGATAGAGCTTGAAACGAATCTAATTAGGGGTCTCCATTTGGCCGATTGATCAAACTGTGCAGTGTCCAGATGTCGGTGACATTTGGATGTGACAGTGACCCGATGTTGGAGGCCATCGGAATGTGAAGGCAGGAAGGCATACTCGTCGCCAAGTTCTGTCGACCACGTCTTATCACACCGAGGGAGGATCACCGTATTCTGCACCCCGCACGTTCAAATATGGCTCTGAGCACTATGGGACTTAACATCTGTGGTCATCAGTCCCCTAGAACTTAGAACTACTTAAACCGAACTAACCTAAGGTCATCACACACATCCATGCCCGAGGCAGGATTCGAACCTGCGACCGTAGCGGTCACGCGGTTCCAGATTGAAGCGTCTACAAACCGCACGGCCACACCGGCCGGCTGCTCGTTGAAACCTCTTGCATTTGAATCTGAACGAATAATGGACTGCCTGCAATAATATATGTAATACTCCACCGTGGTCGGAGACTTGAAGCAGCTAGACGAGGGAATTACCGTTTCCTGCATAGGCTGATGTTAACACAAGCGGCTGTGTTTGGAGTGAAGCCATGACTGGGAAGTGTGGACTGCTGATAATAGGCTTCCCATTGTGTTCAGCGATAAATTTCTACTCTGCACTATCCCCAATGACTGTCGTCAGTTAGTTTGGCGGTAACTTGGCGGGAAGACCAGTTTGTGCAATATTCTGTAGAGGTGCAACGGTGTTGCTCCTGGATTCGTCCTGTGGGGAGCCATCAGGTATGACTCCAGGCCACGGCTGGTAGTTAGGTAACTCCGATGACACAACGAGTGACAGAAATCCTGCATCCTTATGTGTTACCTCTCATACGACAGTATCGTGGTGCCATTTTCCAAGAGGACAATGCTCGTCCAAATAAGGTACTTGTCGTTGTTAACTGTTTGCTTAGAGCTGAGATTCTAGCGTGGCGAGCAAGATCCCCACATCTCTCCCAACATAAATGTGTAGGACCAGCGCGGACCTCAGCTCCGTCCCAGTTGCCAGTATCCGGGATGTCAAGGACCTGTTACAACAGTTGTGAGCTACCTTGTCTTAGGAAGGATAAAACGAATCACTGCTTATATTCAGACAAGAGGAGGTGCAACGTCATACTGACAAGTGGGGTTGTTTGCCAAGTTATTCGTCAATTTTACTCGATTTAGTAACGTAACGGGATGTTGCTGTTAGCACTCTGGACTCGCTTTCTAGGGCACGACGGTTCATATAGGCGTCCGGCTATCCAAAAATATATCTTCCGCGATTCCTCTAATTCGCCCTTGGCAAATGCCAGGATGGTTCTTTTGACTGGGCGAAGCTTGTTTTCTGCCTCCAGTAACCTGATTAACTACGGAATGTTAAACCCGAATCTTCATTTTCTTCCTTTCGATTTTGTTATCGCTATAACATCACATGCACTCTCAATCTGTGAAGTTTCATTTCATTTTCTCCTCTTCTTCTGGATGTTTCACTCTTTTGTCTGAAAGCGTATAGAAAGGTAAGATTAACAGATGAAGTGGAAGGAATAAAACAGAAATATCTATGGCCGAGCGAAAAATGGATGATTTACAATGCAACAAACATATATTCCTGTATAAGGAAAACAGCTGGATTACGCCGAGAGGGAAGTTGCACCGGTAATAACAGATCAAGCTTTAATGTCCTCTAAAATGAAGATAGTTTTTGGACAAGACGCAGGTTACAGGTTAGTTTTTTCCAGAAGCGCATGGATGAAATGAAGAAGGGGATGGAGAAATATGTTCTATTACGGCAAGGCACAGCCGAGATTCTGCACGTATCCGATCTGGTACTGCAATTATGCTACGGCATATTTTCTGGTGTGAGGCTGGGGTTACTGGAGACACCAGTAACTAAGAAACGAATGAGGAAAATATAGGTTGTGGTAACCAAGTCGTGTATGCGGTCACAAATGACCTAACTCGGTACAGGAACGACGGACGTGACCAAACAATCGAATGTTATACACATACGAGGTGTGGTAATTAAATATCGAGACGACACACGTCCTATCATATAGCCACATGGGGCAAGGCTAGTATTGGAATGCAGTTGACCTTGAACCCCCAAGAGCAGCCACTGTTCGTTTCGTCATTCTGTGTGCCATAGTCTGTTTTTTAACCTTAGATGTAGAGGATGTTGTTTAGTAATAGTGCGCGAGCAGGCTGAACTTACAATCGAGCAGCGCATTAACCTCAAATTCTTTATGAAATAAAAGAAACTCGCCAACGGAATGTTTTCAAATGTTAAAGAATGTGTTAGGTGCTAATGTCATGTGCGTCAGTTGGGTTCGTGGAAGAGCGACGCATGGATTCTGCATGATGACTATTACTCCAGCTCACAATGCCGTATCTGCGAAATAGTTTTTAGCGGACAAGCATATTCCCGTGCCGAACAGTCTCCTTATTCACCAGATCCGCCTTCCTGTGAGTTTTATCTGTTCCCAAAAGTGAAAAGTGCATTGAGGGGAATGCATTTTTCATCTTTTGAAGCGGCAAAAGTAAAAGCGGCAGAGTTGTTGAAGAGGGTGACAAAGGATGAACTGCAGCATTACTTTGAAGAATGGAAGACACATATAGAGCCGTGTATGGGGAGGGGATATGTTGCATTTTTTTTTTGCAAATAAACTACATTTCTTACACCATTATCATTATGTACCTGACACACCGCATACCTTACGCAACAATTCAGAGCTGGCCAGAGTTGTAATGTGACAAACTACATCACAAGAGTAAACAATTGGCTGGTGCTGAGGTTGGGCAAATTTTTGTTACGTTACAGATTGAAACTTTTTTATATACTTTCTGTTGGTAATAGGCTGGAAAGACATGCATGATGAATCAGTTTATTGGTTCAAATTTGAACGTTCATCCTAGATTATTCTGGATTTTGTGTTTTTTGATAGAATAGTTGGATATCATTAAGAAGTATAGGTGGCAATGTATCACAAAACTATCTGCTGACCTACTTTTCGTGTGATATGAGGATTTAGTTAGGACACCGATTCGTGTCTATTGTGATACTGAATCCGTCATTTGCAACTGATACGGCAGCAGAAATATCGTTCGGGGTTGTGCTTCTCACAAACGAACAACATTTTAATTTGATTTGTGAATGAGGAACTGATGCTTCATTATCTTTACACATATATGGAATGTAGGTAGAGCTGCCCCTAAGTACTTTGCGTAAATACATTAACGTCCTCATCCTTTGGATATCGTTTTTTGCATGCCATGTACACGTTATTGCAATTTATATTGCCAGCAGTGTGTTTACGCGCCACCTTAATGACTCTCCGCTTCATTCACACATCCCTCTCTGTCTCTCTCTTTCTTCCTTCATGAGGCTTGCTTCATCAGTCCACTGTGTGCTGATACGTAACTGAAACAAAGTGGAGAAAAAAGCACAAGGAATGTTTCAATGTAGAAATACGTCGTCTACCAACCTTCATATATACTATAGACAATGAAGTCTTTTTTGAAAATTTACTGTTTAAAAAACAAGCTTATAATTGTTATTTTATACCTTATGTATGGTCAGATTGAGATTGCTATCTTAAAGACTGTTTTCATTCGACGTAGAGATCAAAGATACAGGCTAAGATGGCTGAAATAGGGTCGATGACGTGGCTTGCTGTGTGGCCACAACGCACCACATATTCGTAGACACGGTAATTAAAAATTGGAAACACTTAGCCATGAAATTTTATAATAAGTTGTCCCCTTTTCCGGTCTCTCGTTGTCTGCCTCTCTCTGTCTCTCGCTCTCTCTCTCTGACTTTCGCCGACGGAGTAGGAAATTCGAGAGGCGTACTAATCTGCGACTGATCTACCTGGCTAAAAAGAGAAGTGGGCGCCGGTTCTATGCCCTGGCGCGTCTCTGAGCGGCGGGGGAGGAGCCACGTTATTACCGGCACAGGTTCTGCGCATGCGCCGAGCGCAGATTACGTATTCACGCAGTGTGCCGCCGGGGTCACGTGATAAGGGTGCCGCTTTATCGCCTTAATTAACAGTAACAAGTATGGCGCCGGGCCGAGCAATATTGCTGCGTGGCCACCGACGGCAGGGGGGGAGCGTATTCTGGAGAATGCGGAGCCATCTTCCTTTAGCGCGGCGGCTCGCCCCGGCAGCGCGAAAATAAAACGACAGGGCGAACGTTATTTGTATGGACCGAGCAGGCGATTTATCAGGGTATTATTTCTCGTTGCGCTAATCGCCGCCAGGAAACAGAGAGGCGTGGGAACTACGTTCGATTTGAATACGTAATTGCCGCGGTAATGTTCGCTATTAAGATCGTATCGCAAATCCAGAGCTGAACTCTGCGACGTGATAATGATTACTCTACGCAAATTGAATGTTCAAAAGTTTACAAATTTATTGAGCATCTCGAAACATTTGACTGTGGTGCATTATCATCAGACGTACACAATAGCGATTCTGAAGATTCTTACCAATAAACTCTACAGAAGTATGTACGCTAATTTCAGTATTTGGTTACTGATTTGATAGTGCAGTATTTAAAACAATTAAAATTGCTACACCACGAAGATGACGTGCTACAGACGCGAAATTTAACCGACAGGAAGAAGATGCTGTGATATGCAAATGATTAGCTTTTCAGAGCATTCATACAAGGTTGGCGCCGGTGGCGACACCTACAAAGTGCTGACATGAGGAAAGTTTCCAGCCGATTTCTCATACACAAACAGCAGTTGACCGGCGTTGCCTGGTGAAACGTTGTTGTGATGCCTCGTGTAAGGAGGAGCAATGCGTACCATGACGTTTCCGGCTTTGATAAAGGTCGGATTGTAGCCTATCGCGATTGCGGTTTATTGTATTGCGACACTGCTGCTCACGTTGGTCGAAATCCAATAATTGTTAGCAGAATATGGAATCGGTGGGTTCAGGAGGGTAATACGGAACGCCGTGCTGGATCCCAACGGCCTCGTATCACTAGTAGTCGAGATGACAGACATCTTATCAACATGGCTGTAACGGATAGTGCAGCCACTTCGCGATCCCTGAGTCAATAGATGGGGACGTTTGCAAGACAACAACCATCTGCACGAACAGTTCGACGACGTTTGCTGCAGCATGGACTATCAGCTCGGAGACCATGGTTACCCTTGACGCTGCTTCACAGACAGGAGCGCTTGCGATGGTGTACTCAACGACGAACCTGAGTGTAAAACGTAATTTTTTCGGATGAATCCACGTTCTGTTTACAGCATCGAGATGGTAGCATCCGTGTTTGGTGACATCGCGCTGAACGCGCATTGGAAGCATGTATTCGTCATCGCCGTACAGGCGTTATCACCCGGTGCGATGGTATGGAGTGCCACTGGTTGCACGTCTCGGTGCCCTCGTGTTCGCATTGACGGCACTTTGAACAGTGGACGTTACATTTCAGATGTTACGACCCGTGGCTCTACCCTTCATTCGATTCCTGCGAAACCCTGCATTTCAACAGGATTATGCACGACCGCATGTTGCAGGTCCTGTACAGGCCTTTCTGGATACAGAAAATGTTCGACTGCTGCCTTGGCCAGCATATTTTCCACATCTCTCGCCAACTGAAAACATCTCGCCAATGGTGGCCGAGCAACAGGCTCGTCACAATACGCCAGTCACTACTCTTCATGAACTGTGGTATCGTGTTGAAACTGCATGGGCAGCTGTACCTGTACACGCCATCCAAGCTCTATTTGACTCAATGCCCAGGCGTATCAAGGCCGTTATTACGACCAGAGGTGGTTGTTCTGGGTACTGATTTCTCGGGATCTATGCACCCAAATTGCGTGAAAATGTAATCACATGTCAGTTCTAGTATAATATATTTGTCCGATGAATACCACTTGATCGTCTGCATTTCTTCTTGGTGTAGCAATTCTAATGGCCAGTAGTGTAACTGCTATACACTTAAAATGGGCTCCAGTTTTTTTTCCTCTATTGACAGATCAGTGCAGTAACGAGTCTTTGTTACAAGATGCACGATTGTAGAAGTTTTCTGTCAGAAATTAGCTGTTTAAATTTCCGATTATGTTGCAAATTCCATAGCTATTATTCACAGTATTCTTTACATCTAAGGCAAACTGACAGTATTGCTTACAAGATCAGCTGTTTTAAAGAAGAATTAAGTGTTACTTAAAATAGGCGAGTATGAAACAGTTATGGACTCTAAGCACATACCAGCCAGCAATCAGTTCGAAGAGTTCATAGAAAAGCGGCTCCCGAGACATATCGTCAGACGATATTTCTACAGGTTTTCTCCCCGTCATTGTCATTGTCATTGTCAAGACAGCGCGTACCACTTCTGTTCGGCAATTTAAACTCGCGGTTGGCGGAGATTGTTGGTGAGGTCAACGTATGTGAGCGTGCAGGAAGACAAAGTACACATGGTGGACATCAGCGCCACGAACAATCCAGAGGTCATTAATCACACAGATGGAGAAGTTACGTTAAATCGATCTCTTTGTTGTTTCACGCAGGAGAGAGTGAAAAATCAAGCCGAATTTGAGCCAAAACTTCCGTCTCTAATGAACAGATTACACAATAATATAATCTCGATAGAATGGCTTAGGAAAGAGTCCAAATAGTTAGAAGTGATCCCCAAACCCCCCTACCGTTGATCTACTTTATGGGGTGGTCTTTGCCGACGCAGTGTATCCCAGTTGCAGACTTGTTAAACTCTTGTAGATACCAAAACTCACATTCAATACTGATGTCTAACCTACAAGTGTCATTCTCTAACTGCACGTTTGTCGATCGACGCCTGTATTATGCAGACCCGTAACGCACTTCATGGATCGGAAACGAGCCTAGATTTTAGAGGAAGATGAGTAAGAAAACACACTTCGAAGCCAGTTTTATATCTGAGAATAATTCTGCGTAGGATAGAAGAAAATTGACCTTGCAGCCTCATCGTCAGCCTCCACTCCCTCCAAATCCTCCCCTACCTACAACTAGTGGCCAGCATGTGTCTGGTCCATTTTTTCTCTCATTCTGCCGTAGTTTATCCTAAGAAATGCAAACTGGAACGGCTGTGTTTCAGCGTCTAAGAGGAGATATGTAAGATGAGCACCTTAAAGTTGAAGTGGCTGATGCTGATTATCGGTGCGAAAATTTGATCTATGGTACGGCTCTTTATTTCCCACTGCTAACCGAGACTTTAGTTGCTACTGATAACAAAACGAGCCTAATCTGATCAACTGGTCAGTCGTAACCGTTGTTGCTATGATTACAGGGAGAGGAGGAAAGCTATTTTCAGGTAGCACAGTGGGCAAAGTTTCGCTTGGGGTACTTCGCCCCGCTGGCGGATAAACAGTCCATAGCAGGTGCAAGGCTCGTACGGGATCCTGACTTCTTAAGGCATAACATGTAAGCCCTATACTTTCTAATTCATCTAATAAAAAAAAATAAAAAGTTAGCCAGGTGCGATTAGGACTCACGCACTGATAGTTCCGTACAAACTTAATAATGTGTACAGACGCCTTATCCATTCCGGGAGTGAGAATCTCGATCATATTTGCCTGTTAACGACACTGATGCTGGCGAGGTATCGATGATCCCTGGGATTCCAAATGTGACCAAGTCATGCGGGAGCGAGGCAACCATTATTACAACAATAATTGGTTCTCTTTTCTCGACGACTGAGTCGCAATGATAAAAGGCAAACGCCAGGCAACGAATGATATTTCGAAATTTATCCGTTATCAAATACCCAGAGCGATTAATACACGTACATATGTAATTTTCAGTTGTATCTGAAACAAACATTCGCAGACATTTCTTCGCCTAACGTTAAGGGGCCATTGACCTTAACCATGTGACATACATTTCAAATTGATACATCTATTCGTTCCTGAGAAAATCGGTCTTAACAGACGGAAGAACAGACAGCCAGATGAGAAATAACAAAAAAAAAAAATAAATTCGTTTGACATAATGAAAAATTTACAGTTTTCGGATTTTTTACTTCATTTGTGCTGAGAAACCTTCCTTTTTGCCAAATTTCCTGATGCTAGGGCAACGGGACGTACCCTAAATGTTTTTATGAGTGAGTTTTCGAGTGTAAAATATGTAACACAAACAGCCGTATCTTTTGACTGAATTGGCTTATAAGCCTCAATATTTTACACCGTCAGGGGACCTGAGGCCTGAGTATGCGAGACAAATTTCAGCTTGATATGGTTGCCCGTGTATGAGCAAAAGAATTTTTGAAAGCCGGATAGACAGACGAACGGACAAAAATGTAATCCTGCAAGAGTTCCGCTTTTACCAATTGACGTACCGAACACTGGAAAGGAAAAAGAACAGACAAATGCAACGGATATTTTAAGATGCGACACGACCATGCAGTGACCAAGCTATTTACTTCGATGCAGGATTTATTTTCTTTGGTAGCCTGCTGATTTCTTATCAGTACTCCCTGCAGCAAAAGGGAAGTGCAATAATCTTAAATGATAATTACCCTGTATTCAGTAGACTGGTTATTTATTACACAACTTGATACCAGACAGTATATGTGCAGACCATAGACATCTCATACTACATTAGTCCCTTACGTACACACAATGGAGGGGTGAATTTAGTTAATTTAGCAAATGAATTCAGAGCGAGGAACCCCTTCATATGTTTGGGATAATGATCTACTTTAAAATGAATCTAATGATATATGCTCACATTTAGAATTCAGAGAGAAATGTGGAAGAAGGAAAGAAGTCCCTAAGTACAATAAATTTTACATAGCCGTGCATTATTCATTTGAGACAGTGGCTATTGGTGCTCGATAGACTCGAAATCCTGAGTTCTCTCCAGCTAAGGAGAAACGACCGACGAACAAATGGTGTTCAACACCACAGACGAAACAGTTATAAGACTCGCTCAACACTGAATTCCGAACAAACGGAATTAACACCTCGAGAATGTAGTAGTGTCTGAGGATCGCGGGGGAATACTAGTGCAACTTTAATAGCCTATTTCGTAGCACAGCTACGCGACTTAGCAGAAGCCGCTGCAACAAGTTGACTTCATGATTTTAACTTACACGTGAAGTGAGTAAACTACACAGACAGAAACAAGAGCAAGTAATCACATCCTTCTCCTGATGGAGAAACCAGCAGGTGACTTAATTTATAAAACCTCAGACTGACCCAATATATCCACTTCCTATCAGAATCCTATTAGAAAAAATCTGTTCAAAGGCTACTTGTGTCCGAGTATCTATAACGAAAACTCACAACCTTCACTGGACACCGTGCAGGGTACGTTCTTTGTGGAGTGTTGGCAACCGACCAATCCCTTGCCCCTGTTAAAATCGTGGGCAACTAAGCGAAGTAGAGGGTCTTGGAAAGTTTGGTGGCCTTTGCCTCTAGGCTCTTTCTGAAGTGAGAAAGTTTCCAAAAAGTTCTAGGAAGTTCTGCACGGAATTCTACAGGGCCCTTCAAAGTAGTCGATTTTAAAAACGGCGGGAAGATTCGCTTCTGCCGTTGAGACTTGCTTCCGCCAAACAGACATACAGAAGTCCAAATATGTGAAGAAGCAGTTCTGTGTGGATTTCGTCTAGATCTTTTCTTGTCTCCTGACATCCAGCGTAGTCTCATCTACCGTCGATTGGTGTAACTATTTATCATCTCATCTCTAGCATCTCCGCTTCACTTCGATTACACCCACTGTTACTTCTTCCATCCAAATCTGTCTTTTTTTTTCTATCAATACCCACCTTGTCTTTTTCCACTTCTCGATTCGGCGGTAAGCCATCAATTTTTCAGTTGTTTTCACATCGATTTATCACTGCCATAATATTCATTGATTGGAAGTTTTGTCTTTCAAACGAATTGGAAGCTTGTTTCAGAAAATCCTGTTTGCTTTAGCAAACGCACAGAAATAATATTTTTAGGTTTGCACTTATTTTCGTCAATCCAGTCGTCTTCTGCCATAAATATAGAAACCCAGCAGTTGTTTCTGTGACATCGTTGTTAGTTTATGCTTTTGCTTTTCGATGGGTCAGTTGCGTTTCAGTTCAGACTCACTGTATTTAATTTCCTTAGCTGCTTTCAAATGTGTATTTCATTTGTTAAGTTCTTTCATTTGTTTCTGAAGTTTATTTGCATTTGACGCAAACATTACACTGTGATTGACAAATGCTCCTTTATTACGTAGTCCAACTTTTTTCCATTTTAACGATCAGAAACCACTTCTACCACCGTTCAGTATTTCTTGATGATATGGAATCACATAGCTTCATTCATCTTTCCATTCTGAATTTCCGACAAACCTGATAAATTTCATTGTGAACTCCAGTATTGTCAAATACAGGGTGTACCCAAATTAATAACAACTCATCCGGCTGAAAATACACAATAACAGAAGCAAACACGTTCGAGCCAACATGAGCCTGCAAAAGAAGAGTTTGTGAAGAAACGGCAAATGTGTGTAAACGAGCTTCAACCAACTCAGTATGAAATGTCCTCATTAGTGGAAATGCATTTGACATGTAAACTTTTCGATGACATCTCTATCTCACTGGGGTCAAATTTCACTCTTGGCCTACCTCGAAAGTAAATACAATACTTCTTCAGAATCTTAATACAATTTGCTGAACGCCTTCTAAAGGAGTGTTCCACGTGTCGTACTCACATCTGGATGCAATACTGCACTAGCCTATGCCGTAAATTACAAATTCTTTAAATTCTTGTAAATCTCGACAAGACTGCACATCTTGCTGCTCCCGTTCTTCATCTGCATCAGTGGGACTGTATACACATCACCTTTGAGATTATCCCCAACAGAAAAATCCGGACTAGGTGGTCCTGGACGCAAAGGTACAGATCTTGTTCGAACCATCCATCTTGGACGATACTGACTTGTTGGATATCGTGTCACATCTGCAGTGATATGTGTCCCCGTACCCCTTCATGAAGTGCCACATTCTCCCAATCATCAGTTAAAATTTCAGCCGAGTTGGATAGGTTGTTGTTGTTGTCTTCAGTCCTGAGACTGGTTTGGTGCAGCTCTCCATGCTACTCTATCCTGTGCAAGCTTCTTCATCTCCCAGTACTTACTGCAACCTACATCCTTCTGAATCTCCTTAGTGTATTCATCTCTTGGTCTCCCTCTACGATTTTTACCCTCCACGCTGCCCTCCAATGCTAAATTTGTGATCCCTTGACGCCTCAGAACATGTCCTAGCAACCGGTCCCTTCTTCATGTGAAGTTGTGCCACAAACTCCTCTTCTCCCCAATTCTATTCAATACCTCCGCATTAGTTATGTGATCCAACCATCTAATCTTCAGCATTCTTCTGTAGCACCACATTTCAAACCTTCTATTCTCTTCTTGTCCAAACAATTTATCGTCCATGTTTCACTTCCACACATGGCTACATTCCATACAAATACTTTCAGAAACGACTTACTGACACCTAATTCTATACTCGATGTTAACAAATTTCTCTTCTTCAGAAACGCTTTCCTTGCCATTTCCAGTCTACATTTTATATCCTCTCTACTTCGACCATCATCAGTTATTTTGCTCCCCAAATAGCAAAAAACCTTTACTGCTTTAAGTGTCTCATTTCCTAATCTAATTCCCTCAGCATCACCTGACTTAATTCGACTACATTCCATTATCCTCGTTTTGCTTTTGTTGATGTTCATCTTATATCCTCTTTCAAAACACTATCCATTCCGTTCAACTGCTCCTCCAAGTCCTTTGCTGTCTCTGACAGAATTACACTGTGATCGGCGAACCTCAAACTTTTTATTTCTTCTCCATGGATTTTAATACCTATTCCGAATTTTTCTTTTGTTTCCTTTACTGCTTGCTTAATATACAGATTGAATAACATCGGCGATAGGCTACAATCGTGTCTCACTCCCTTCCCAACCGCTGCTACCGTTTCATGCCCCTCGACTCTTATAACTGCCATCTGTTTTCTGTGAAAATTGTAAATAGCCTTTCGCTCCCTGTACTTTACCCATCCCACCTTTAGAATTTGAAACCTATTGGATTCTCTGCTGTCTTCAGTATTTCATCCCTCAGAGCTACCCATTCTTCTTCTACTGTATTTCTTTCCTCCATTCCTGTCAATTGTTCCTTTATGCTCTCTCTGAAACTCTGTAAAACCTCTGGTTTAGTCAGTTTATCCAGTTCCCATCTCCTTAAATTCCCACCTCTTTGCAGTTCCTTCAGTT
This sequence comes from Schistocerca cancellata, assembly GCF_023864275.1. Lineage (NCBI taxonomy): Eukaryota > Metazoa > Arthropoda > Insecta > Orthoptera > Acrididae > Schistocerca > Schistocerca cancellata. The sequence continues at coordinate 488,862,922 of NC_064628.1, forward strand.
TTAATCTACAGTTCATAACCAATAGATTGTGGTCCGAGTCCACATCTGCCCCTGGAAATGTCTTACAATTTAAAACCTGATTCCTAAATCTCTGTCTTACCATTATATAATGTATCTGATACCTTCTAGTATATCCAGGCTTTTTCCATGTATACAACCTTCTTTTATGATTCTTGAACCAAGTGTTAACTATGATTAAGTTATGCTCTGTGCAAAATTCTACCAGACGGTTTCCTCTTTCATTTCTTTCCCCCACTATATTTCCTTCTCTCCCTTTTCCTATACTCGAATTCCAGTCACCCATTACTATTAAATTTTCGTCTCCCTTCACTACCTGAATAATTTCTTTTATCTCATCATACATTTCATCAATTTCTTCATCATCTGCAGAGCTAGTTGGCATATAAACTTGTACTACTGTAGTAGGCATGGGCTTCGTGTCTATCTTGGCCACAATAATGCGTTCACTATGCTGTTTGTAGTAGCTTACCAGCACTCCTATTTTTTTATTCATTATTAAACCTACTCCTGCATTACCCCTATTTGATTTTGTATTTATAACCCTGTATTCACCTGACCAAAAGTCTTGTTCCTCCTGCCACCGAACTTCACTAATTCCCACTATATCTAACTTCAACCTAGATAGGGATTTACCAACCTGGATAGGAATTTACCGAAATATTTACATTTCAAATATATTTGTGATAACTAGATAAGTATTTGATAATGATATAAATGATCGCTGATAACTACATAGACGCAGTTAGCTTGTAAACGTTGTTGCTTCAAGGGCTCTTAGCATAGGTTCGTTGAAAAACAGCTGAAGGTTTACTAAAAATTTCTCATGACTTGCAAAATGTTTATTTCTCTGTATTTACAGTGCGCAAGAAAATTGTAGGAACACTTTTCCGAAATCTCAAAGATGCCTACAACGTTTCTCTGTATTGATGCATAAAGGTGGTTTTCTGAGATTAGATTAGATTACATTAGTACTTGTTCCATAGATCATGAATACGACATTTCGTAATGATGTGGAACGTGTCAGACATCGCTCTTGGGCTCGGCAAAGCTTCAAACAGCTAAGTGTCGAAACACGCAAAGAAAGGCCACAGCTCATTGACATAAAAGTTTTGTGGGTATGGTACCGCATCACATTGTATAAAGCTAATGCTGGAGAAAATCCAACGTTTCTGCCACGGCTGTAGCGGCCTTCTTCTGGGTCAGAAGAAGGCCGCTACAACCGTGGCCGCAACATTGATATTTCTCCATCATTAGCTCTGACTCTGGCCGCGGAAGCCTACGCAATTATTCACAGCTCAGATGTTAAGGTGAGCTGTAAGGTGTGTTTGAGGATGCCACATTAGCACCACATTTGATCCCAATTCTGTCCTACGTCGCTGTGTACGTGCAACACGATGGGAATGACGTCACACCTCCTATTACCCAAATTTCAGTCCCTGATATGACGTCTCTTCGATGGAGGTCAGAAACGCCGTCCCCAGTGTTGAAATCACTTGGTTATCTTACGGGTGGCCGAGGAAACCAATTCAGACACACTGCGCTAAGAATCGACACGTAATCGTATCCGGGGTGGCATAAAGTGTGTCAATGAAACGACCCCTTTGCATGAGGTGTTTATTTCCACACATTGTGCGTTCGAAAACGACAATTCGCAGTGCGATGAGCAACTGCACGACTTCCTTGAGAGCGATAGACACTACTGCCAATCCATGAACGTTTGAACGTTACTCTAAGGACACTGTGGGGCTGCAACCTCACTGAACGTCATCTGACACGTTTGGAGTGTAGCATGAACGCAATTTTTGCTTCGCCGTACAGCGTGAAATCACTAGGGACTGTTAAAAACAATTCGATGAAATCGGGATGTGAAGCAGCCAGGGGTTCACATTCTTATCATTGCACCATTTTCGCGCTTAGTCGAGAGCGTTTAAAACTTACCTCTCAGAAACTTGAACACACATTAAGCCTAGTGGCTGATCTAGCGCCTGAGGGTTAGGCAACCCCTTCTACCCTCTTTACGCGCTGTTTGTCTTCTTTCAAGCGCTAGAGTAGTAGCAAGTCAGAAAGTGCGTCGACGTTTTTGACATATGCATATGCAACATGCTAAACTAAAGTGCGTGGCACCAGTGGTGTTACCGAAATGGAGGGTCTGAGCTGGACCCTTTGTCGTTTTATTCACACACGTCTTAATGTGGTACTTCCCTTGCCGCACCCCACCCTGCACCCTCCCCTGTGAGCAAGCCATGGCAGGGGCAAAAGAGGAGGGATGAACGTATTTCTTCTTCGGATCACGTTCAGATTTCGTCGAATAGGTTTCAATGGTAGTGGTTCTACCCCGTACCCCGTATACTAGAGCAAAACCTACAGTTACACTAAACTCCAAAGCGGTCGGATCACGTTCAATGGGGTAGGAGCCTCACGATATCCTTGGAGTTCAAGGTACCACGGTGTGGCAGCAGTGTCGAACGTTGTCAAAAAAACGTCGTCCTGTTGATCATCGCACTACTAAGCGTCGTGTTCGGCGGTGACTCGAAGCTCCAATCGAAGAGTCGATTTATTGAAGCGATTTTCGTGTCGATTCTGAGCTGTAGCGGTGGTGTGTCTGAAATGTATTTCCTCAAAATGGTTCAAATGGCTCTGAGCACTATGGGACTCAACATATTAGGTCGTAAGTCCCCCAGAACTTAGAACTACTTAAACCTAACTAACCTAAGGACATCACACACACCCATGCCCGAGGCAGGATTCGAACCTGCGACCGTAGCAGTCCCGCGGTTCCGGACTGCAGCGCCAGAACCGCTAGACCACCGCGGCCGGCTGTATTTCCTCGGCGGCCCATACGAAAACTGAGTAATTTCAACGACGGTAGCAGCGGTTCAGACTTCCTTCACAGAGGCATCAAAAAATTGGTAAGAGGAGGTGTCACAACCTTCCCATTGTGTGATACATGCAAGGTTCATTGTGGTCAAATCCGGTGCCAGTGTGACGTCATTAACGCAGCTTACAGTTCACATGAACTTCTGATCTGCCGCCTTTTCTTTTTGGAATGTCGACACTTTGCTGTTTCAAGCATCAGCGAGCCTGAGGGTGACGTCGCACGGCCCCACACCGTTGCACCGTTACAGAGGAAGACAAACTTCAAGCTTATGTGCTGGAATGGGAGGCAGTTACAGGGTTTCGAAAAAGAGATCCTTTAATTTTAGTATGCAATGTGTTACGGCACAGATTCAAGCGTTGCATGCCATTCGGGAACGATGGAACAGAGAAGGCTGTGTTAAGGAGTCAGCCAGTCGTCCGCTGACCGGACGTCCCGCCAGAACGACAACGCGTCAGCAGCGGCCCCTGTGTGAAGAGGACATAAGCGCCGCGACCGACTGGTGACAACCCATTTCAATAGCAGCTTCAAGAGTAGTGACTTCGACAGCAGGGTCAACGTTAATCGCTTCACTTGGACTCTCTGTATATCACATACTTGTCTATACTGAAGACGACTGATTATTTCGTATTTCGCCCTTTGCTTGCGACACATCTGTGTGATTGTCAAAGTATCGCAATTTTCTTATTCTAATAAAACTCATTAATGCGACTTGTTTGATTGTTCATCTAGCGAACCGAGTATGTAGGCTTCCTAGACACTACACACTGTACTTCGAAATCTTGCTTTCCCTGCGCCGAATTAATTGGAGGTAAATGTAGTGAATATCTAGTTAATTCTGTGGAGGAGTGTGGCAGAACCACATTTTTTAAAGGATTGTCTGCCTCCTTTGTAGTGATGTAAAATAAATATCATTGTTCCAGTTTTTGTTAAACACTAAGTAATGAAATTTACAGGCTCGTTTTGTGCAATTTAATGACAGCTTTAATCATCTGAACTAAGATATGATTATCTACAGGCACCTTCCTTTCTTCATACATAAAAAACGTTTCTTTTTTTTGACATATATGATGGTCTGTCCACAATGTAATTGCTTTCATTAATGTCCATGTTCCCGACTTACATGTACACAAATATTTAGAGAAATCCTGGAACGCTTGCACAATTTTCTCTGCTGTCCCAGTTGCCACATTAGATGAACTGTGGTGCATATTCAGTATGGCCATGAGTTTAATGTTATTCTTATTGTTATTTATTTTCGTTTTTTTCTCTTAGCAAATGACGATTGTACCTCCTGGGTTAATATAGAACACATTTAAGAAGAGTTTTGTTTGATTCACCGTATTGTGTCATGTTTCTAAAATCATCTGCTAGAAACTGCCACCTCTTGTTCGATAGTAGCTTCATTTAATATGAAATGATTTCTTTTTCTTCTATATCATGCAACATCTATCACTATTTGCCTAAATACCTTTTCTAGATAACTTCCCCTTACATTTTGTCTCTGTAACCTTCACTTTTTCTGGATGCAGCGTTTCCTTTCTAATTTAATCTGTTGCACCTCTCCTAAATAAAGTTAATTAATTTACACTACCAACTTCTTCCCTGGTGTGTGTTTTCTTTCTAGTGTTATATCTATGTTATCTGTATCCTAAGAATATGGAGTCACTTAAGATCTATTTCTTTATTGGTGCATAAAATATAGTTCAAATATTTTTTCCATTTGGTCCATTCGACATCCGTTTTTATATGTATTAGGATTAATAATTTATTGTACTTGACAAATTTTACTAACGTATGACCCCTGTAACTTAATGTAATCATATTGCAAGTTTCCTCTGAAAGCCGTTCATTAATTTCGGTTAAATTTCCGCGATAAAATGTTCCTCTCTTGCCTTGTAGTAAGTGTTTCTGCCTCAGTACTTCAACATAGAGATCGTCTACCTTCTTATCGGCAAGAGAGCATCATAGAGAATTAACTTGCATTTTTCTCATTGAATATTTTCTGTTTGTTTTGGAAAAAGTTCTGACATTTTCTCTGAAACTTCTTCAGTAACTGCAATGTTGTTAATTTCCTTATCTACATCAAAGTCTGCACTTCGGTTTAATCATTCCCGTGTTCTTGTGCAGTTAAACGTATTACTGCTTTTAATTATATTTAGTTCTCCTTTCTTCCACCTGTCCGATGGACGAATTGAATCCATTTTGACCTTCTTTAAGTTCTCTTCCAAGGCCTTTAACGCATCTCTGGATCGTAAATTAAGCCTGTTCGTTGTCCCCAAATACAAAGAAGAAGATGCAGTTCCACTTTCTAAAAATGGTTCAAATGGCTCTGAGCACTATGAGACTTAACTTCTGAGGTCATCAGTGCCCTAGTGGTACCGTAGTGGTCACGCGGTTCCAGACTGTAGCTCCTAGAAACGCTCGGCCATCTCGGCCGGCTCCACTTTTTAAAGTCGATGTTGTTCTCTAGTTATCCTAACTAATGTAATAAGGCAAGAGTGATTCGGAAGACCATTCAGGCCATTGCTCCGCATGTTAGCCGCGTCAGGGGCTTGCGTTTCACAACGAGTACTTCGTCAGTGCTACACATCGTACGCTACACTACCAGGATCGAACAGTTTGCCAGTACATGTGAACAGTGGTAGCCCCATAACGTTGGATCAACTCTGCTGTTTCGCATAATGATCACGTACTACCAGAGCCCTCAAGTCCCCAGTTTAGCGTCGTAGCAATGGTGCCTGCATTACTCACAATATGTTTAATAGACAGGGCAACAGATTTTGATCTTTACGTTGAACTCAGTCACGTAACTTCACCCAAAAACCAAGCTACAAACTTTCGTCATGTTTTGCGAACTGAAAAAGCAAATTCCTCTTCCAGTCCATCATAATGTAGTGGCAAGTCCTTCGAAGATAAAAAGCTATTTTAGTAATGATAGGATATCCATCGCATTGCTAGATACGTAGTTGGAACCTTTGACACGAACAACATTGAGTGTCTGTCGCCCATGAAGTGTGTGTTTTCTCCAGATCGTTTGAAACGAAATCACAGAAACGCGTGCCACCGGTGCACGCTGGAGAAATTAAACCATCTCGTACTGTTAAGACTAATTTAAAGCTGAGGCTACGAAATTTTAAGACAGCCGGAAATCTGCCAGCGGAATGATCATACAATTTCTCTTAAGATGTGACTGGGTAGTGAATCAGCTCTTCTCGAAAAATCATGGCACAATCCAAGAACCTACGAGAATCACAGTCAAATCAGCGATGCATATCGCCTATGGTAACCGTTAACATGCAACGATAGTGTGCATTTTGTAACACCTAAGCTTACGGAACTGGATTACTAAGGAATGTTGGAAGACTTCCCATCTTGGCCTACTAATGTTCCTCGTACAAATAGGCTATTCAAAGATAACACAGTGTTTTTACGTATAGTTGTAGCTATAAAAACTTGAAACTTTATACACATTAAAAAGACTTTATTACGTATATTTCAGAAAGCCATCGTGAGAGGAAATACGTACCTGACACAAGCAAGGATTCATTTTGGTTTTTCTCTGCAGCCTTTCTAGGTACAAGCATAAGATAGGAACTGTGTTTATGATGCCTTAGAAACTGTTACCTGCTAAACTCAGTGAATGAGCTAGGCTACTCGTATGTGACTTAATAACGGTTGATATGCTATGTTAGTACAGGTACTCCTTCCACGTTTAGTCAGACACCATCTGCAGTTTAAGTGTTGTCCTTTTATTCTTTATCACGTTGTAAAATGTGAAAACGTGAGGTAGTCTTACTGTCTCTCACTTAAAATGAGCTGTGAAAATTACCGTCACGACGCCAGGTGTTGTATGGCTCATCATTAGGAACTTACGGCGAACGTTAAATCAAATAAGTGAACCTCAAATGTCTGGATTTCATTACTGCATTATCGCGTTGACAGTCAACTGGAAACGATAAAAGAGTCAGCTTCTCTAACTTCCTGACAGTATAGATGTAAAACCATAGTGCACTTCGTGGTATACGAGTAATGCAGCCACCATGCCACCTAGGGCTCCGAGCTGCTGTGTTGTAAAGAAACATCAAAGGCTCTAGACAGATCGCTGTTTCTCTAGGCGTTTACCAGACACTGTTATTAAAAACCTGGAATGTTATTTCAATATCATCGTAATCCTCGTTTTATTCTTTCATTTCAGCAGCACTCGAATAATGTAAATTCAACGGGTAGTGTGTACATTTTCATCCACTACAGGCAGTAGAAGAGTAGTACCAGAAGTAAATGTTTCTTCAGCATCAGGATATTGATTGAAATAATTTCACTCAGTTTAGCTCCGTCAGGATTCCCTCAGATTTCTCAATTTTCAATGTCCCTAAATTACAGGCTAGACAATTTAAGTGCAAGGACTCGACCCCAGGATTTCATCGCATCTTCTACATTAAGGAATAATTTGTATATTTTTAAAAATGTTAGGTTACACCGTGGTCGGAACTGTTTTCAATTTGAGGTTAGTACATTATTACTACCCCATCTTAAGTGCCTAGGGTAAAGGGGTGTGACGGCAATTCATGAAGGTAAAATAACGGTCACCCAACGCCGGTGCGTACAAAGTTAAGTCTCACTTCCTCCTCCCTATACTTTTGTTTGTGACAGGTGCAGCTCTGTTTGTAGCATAACAGTAGAATTACCAGTGACATATTATGTAAAGCGCAAAAATTCAATCTTTCTGGTTTCTTACGTCGAGGAATCAGCATGTTGAATGTATTGTATACAAGATAGTTTATTGATATACAGTTGACTACATTAATTATTATAACTCATCATAAGGTATATAGACGTTCGTGTTTATACATAACTGAAAGTGGACCATGTCTGACAACACTTTGTTAAATAAAATATAACGTAGCGCAGTTCAAGGTGAACCAAGAAAAATTTTCATATTTTCATGTTACTATTTAAGAAGCAAATGGTGCTCTCCTCAGGTACCAGAGAAGCAAACAAACGGTGAAAAAGACTGCAGACGATGCATACGACTGTGAAAGTTCTCTAAAAGTTTCCGAGCTTACGTTTTGACGCCACTAAGTTTCATGCTTACAAACAACTAGAGATGAACTACTGAGGCTCGTTCTTATAAACAACTAGAGACGCACTGTGCTCGATACTGATGTGGTAAACAAAGTATAATAACTACCGCAGCTTACGATGTACCAACAAGATTTGTACTAAAATACGAGGGCCCTTCGGAAAGTAAGGAACGATAGGTCGCGAAATGGAAACCACAGTAAAAATCAAAACTGTTTTTAGTGCAACAGTTAGCTACACCTTTTAGCTACTTCTCTACGTAGTCGCCGTTCTGACTCAGATATTCGTCGTAGCTTTGTACCAACTTTCCAATACCCTCATCATAGAAGGCAGCCGCCAGTGCTTTCCGCCAATTCTCTACGCTGGCCTACAGCTCGTTGTCTGTGCCAAAATGTTTTCATAGCCAGCGGTTCATGTGAGCAGAGATGAAACTCAAAGGGAGATAATTACGGGCTGTATTGCTGTATTGTGGGTAATCAAAGATTTCCAATTGAAAACGATGCAGGAGCATCTTCTTTGCCCCTGCAGAATGCGGCTGAGAATTGTCTTGAAGAAGAAGCCGCACGACAGTTATGTAATGTTGGCTGCAAAGCTTCAGGCAAAATTTATCACTAGGCTCTCGTACTTGGCGGGAGACACTATTGTTCTAGGTATTTTATGTGCTCCCTGTATGCTCGGAACTAAAAAGAACGACGCAACGCGATCGACGAGCATACTAGAGAAACTTCCCAACACACATGTGCAAAACTTGATCGGATTTTCACTGTGATTTCGATGTCGTCACCGATCGTTCCTTACTTTCCGAACAACCATCGTATTCCGAATGAGCGGAAGAAACTATAGTGCCCATATGATCAAAATGAGTTTCCATCTTTTTTCTACACAAATATATCATTAAAGTACGTCTACATAATGGATCTTAGTTGACATGATGAAGTACGTGAATACTTATTTTCACAGGTTAGCTTCTATAACTTTGATTGCAATGCTGATTTTTTACTTACAGTTTTTCTTCTTTTTTTTTTTGGGAGTGGGTACAACAGCATATATGTCGTTATGTCTTTAATTGTAACATGGACCGTTATCTTCTATTAGAGCCACATCGCAAGACCACACGTTATGTGGGCATTTCGGTAACATGAGACTGTACGGCTGCATCGCACGAGGAAAAATCTGTTGGCATACATTACTGAAATGTTGTAATCTGTTGCGGCATGTTGTACTGCAGGGATCCTGGGCCAATGAGGAAAGTATAAAGAGTAGTCAGATGAAAACGAGACAGATGGAAAAGAATAAGTTACTCATTACTTCGGAAGCAATCGCTATAACTGTCAATACATTTATCCCAGTGTGGTTGGCTACGGAACAACGAATGTACCCAGGCGGGTACCTCATCGTCTGGAGCCCTCAGCACTCCAAAAGTATGCAGATGACATGGGAAGAGATCGGGACTGTATGGAGGGTGTATACTGACTTCCCTGAGAAACTTACACAGCGTGGTCGAAACAACGTGGGCAACACGTGGACTCCGTACAAGTTCTCTTGGCATTCACCGAACGCAAACCCTCCCTTCGGGTTTCCGCAGCGTACAGCATGGTTCACCACTCTAAAACACTGTCCTGTGGCGTCGCCCTTTACACCACGTCAAGCGTCGATTAGCTCTAATTACAGACTGGTGAGGCTTATGAGGAACTAGTCGACCGTTCTAACCATTCCTAACTCCACACGCACAGTTATTCTGTTAGCTGGGCTGCTAGTAACACTACGTAACTCATGAGTGATTGCTTTCGCTGACGTCAAGAGATTTTTTACAACCGCCTGCCACAAAGCTCGATTGTCCCTGTCCGTCTGTGCGTGAGGTCTGCATAATCTTGGTTTAGAAGTGGTTCTACCTTCGCGTTGCCACTTCACAGTGACGTCATCAACAGTCAACTTGGCAGTTTTAAAACGGTGGAAGTGTACCTGATGTGTTTGCCGCTCAGGTGAAATCTACAGACTACTGCCAACATTCGAAGTGACTGAGCTCTGCTGGTCGACTTGGTCTCCTCTTAGTGCATTCCAGGTGACAAAACACTCACGGGACCATTCCAGAGACAGCTGTCTGTGGTGCGATATTAAAGGCAATTTCGTAGTCGGGGACGGTAATTGTGGATTTCCAGCATTCTGGATAAACTGCATTACAGCATCTCGTGTTAACAAATTCATGTAGAAACAGCTACTTCGGAAAATGCTGTTTTGTCCATCTGGGTGATTTAGAAACGGCCTCAGATAACCCAAAACTAGTCATCAATTAAATAAAGTGTGCATCTTGCAACTTCGCTTGTTTCTATATCGAACTGGGGCTATTAATTCCCTCGTCCATCCGCTTCAAGTCTTCTCCCACGGTGTGAGATGACACAGAATGTTGCAACGCATCTATTACTTTTTTTTCGGGTGACAGGCGCAGATGTGAAGGGGATACGGTATATTTCTACATCTGCATCTACGTCTACATATATACTCTGCTAGCCACCAAGCGGTGTGTGGCGGAGGGCACAATTCACGCCAAAGTCATACTCCCCCCATACTCAACCCTCCCCCCTCTCTCTCTCTTCCACTGGCGGATCGCGGGAGGGAAAAACAACTGTCTGAACGCCTCAGTACGAGCCCTAATTTCCATTGTCTTTGAGTGGTGATCATTGCCCGATTTGAAAGTTTGTGGTAATAATATATGCTCTACATCCTCGGCGAAGATCGAATTTCGAAATATAGTGAGCAACTCCTTCCGTTTATCGCGTCGTCTGTCTGCAAGTGTGTCCCACTTCAAACTTTCTGTGAGATTTGTAACGCTCTCGCGACGGCTAAATGTACCAGTCACGAATCTTGCCGCTCTTCTTTGGACCTTCTCAATCTCTTGAATCAGACCCAACTGGTAAGGGTCCCATACAGACGAGCAATACTCTAAGACTGGACGAACTAAAGTATTGTTAGCTATTTCCTTTGTTGAAGGACTGCATCGCTTCAGGATTCTCCCAGTAAACCGCAATCTAGAGTATGAGCAAAAGAATTTTTGAAAGCCGGATAGACAGACGAACGGACAAAAATGTAATCCTGCAAGAGTTCCGCTTTTACCAATTGACGTACCGAACACTGGAAAGGAAAAAGAACAGACAAATGCAACGGATATTTTAAGATGCGACACGACCATGCAGTGACCAAGCTATTTACTTCGATGCAGGATTTATTTTCTTTGGTAGCCTGCTGATTTCTTATCAGTACTCCCTGCAGCAAAAGGGAAGTGCAATAATCTTAAATGATAATTACCCTGTATTCAGTAGACTGGTTATTTATTACACAACTTGATACCAGACAGTATATGTGCAGACCATAGACATCTCATACTACATTAGTCCCTTACGTACACACAATGGAGGGGTGAATTTAGTTAATTTAGCAAATGAATTCAGAGCGAGGAACCCCTTCATACGTTTGGGATAATGATCTACTTTAAAATGAATCTAATGATATATGCTCACATTTAGAATTCAGAGAGAAATGTGGAAGAAGGAAAGAAGTCCCTAAGTACAATAAATTTTACATAGCCGTGCATTATTCATTTGAGACAGTGGCTATTGGTGCTCGATAGACTCGAAATCCTGAGTTCTCTCCAGCTAAGGAGAAACGACCGACGAACAAATGGTGTTCAACACCACAGACGAAACAGTTATAAGACTCGCTCAACACTGAATTCCGAACAAACGGAATTAACACCTCGAGAATGTAGTAGTGTCTGAGGATCGCGGGGGAATACTAGTGCAACTTTAATAGCCTATTTCGTAGCACAGCTACGCGACTTAGCAGAAGCCGCTGCAACAAGTTGACTTCATGATTTTAACTTACACGTGAAGTGAGTAAACTACACAGACAGAAACAAGAGCAAGTAATCACATCCTTCTCCTGATGGAGAAACCAGCAGGTGACTTAATTTATAAAACCTCAGACTGACCCAATATATCCACTTCCTATCAGAATCCTATTAGAAAAAATCTGTTCAAAGGCTACTTGTGTCCGAGTATCTATAACGAAAACTCACAACCTTCACTGGACACCGTGCAGGGTACGTTCTTTGTGGAGTGTTGGCAACCGACCAATCCCTTGCCCCTGTTAAAATCGTGGGCAACTAAGCGAAGTAGAGGGTCTTGGAAAGTTTAGTGGCCTTTGCCTCTAGGCTCTTTCTGAAGTGAGAAAGTTTCCAAAAAGTTCTAGGAAGTTCTGCACGGAATTCTACAGGGCCCTTCAAAGTAGTCGATTTTAAAAACGGCGGGAAGATTCGCTTCTGCCGTTGAGACTTGCTTCCGCCAAACAGACATACAGAAGTCCAAATATGTGAAGAAGCAGTTCTGTGTGGATTTCGTCTAGATCTTTTCTTGTCTCCTGACATCCAGCGTAGTCTCATCTACCGTCGATTGGTGTAACTATTTATCATCTCATCTCTAGCATCTCCGCTTCACTTCGATTACACCCACTGTTACTTCTTCCATCCAAATCTGTCTTTTTTTTTCTATCAATACCCACCTTGTCTTTTTCCACTTCTCGATTCGGCGGTAAGCCATCAATTTTTCAGTTGTTTTCACATCGATTTATCACTGCCATAATATTCATTGATTGGAAGTTTTGTCTTTCAAACGAATTGGAAGCTTGTTTCAGAAAATCCTGTTTGCTTTAGCAAACGCACAGAAATAATATTTTTAGGTTTGCACTTATTTTCGTCAATCCAGTCGTCTTCTGCCATAAATATAGAAACCCAGCAGTTGTTTCTGTGACATCGTTGTTAGTTTATGCTTTTGCTTTTCGATGGGTCAGTTGCGTTTCAGTTCAGACTCACTGTATTTAATTTCCTTAGCTGCTTTCAAATGTGTATTTCATTTGTTAAGTTCTTTCATTTGTTTCTGAAGTTTATTTGCATTTGACGCAAACATTACACTGTGATTGACAAATGCTCCTTTATTACGTAGTCCAACTTTTTTCCATTTTAACGATCAGAAACCACTTCTACCACCGTTCAGTATTTCTTGATGATATGGAATCACATAGCTTCATTCATCTTTCCATTCTGAATTTCCGACAAACCTGATAAATTTCATTGTGAACTCCAGTATTGTCAAATACAGGGTGTACCCAAATTAATAACAACTCATCCGGCTGAAAATACACAATAACAGAAGCAAACACGTTCGAGCCAACATGAGCCTGCAAAAGAAGAGTTTGTGAAGAAACGGCAAATGTGTGTAAACGAGCTTCAACCAACTCAGTATGAAATGTCCTCATTAGTGGAAATGCATTTGACATGTAAACTTTTCGATGACATCTCTATCTCACTGGGGTCAAATTTCACTCTTGGCCTACCTCGAAAGTAAATACAATACTTCTTCAGAATCTTAATACAATTTGCTGAACGCCTTCTAAAGGAGTGTTCCACGTGTCGTACTCACATCTGGATGCAATACTGCACTAGCCTATGCCGTAAATTACAAATTCTTTAAATTCTTGTAAATCTCGACAAGACTGCACATCTTGCTGCTCCCGTTCTTCATCTGCATCAGTGGGACTGTATACACATCACCTTTGAGATTATCCCCAACAGAAAAATCCGGACTAGGTGGTCCTGGACGCAAAGGTACAGATCTTGTTCGAACCATCCATCTTGGACGATACTGACTTGTTGGATATCGTGTCACATCTGCAGTGATATGTGTCCCCGTACCCCTTCATGAAGTGCCACATTCTCCCAATCATCAGTTAAAATTTCAGCCGAGTTGGATAGGTTGTTGTTGTTGTCTTCAGTCCTGAGACTGGTTTGGTGCAGCTCTCCATGCTACTCTATCCTGTGCAAGCTTCTTCATCTCCCAGTACTTACTGCAACCTACATCCTTCTGAATCTCCTTAGTGTATTCATCTCTTGGTCTCCCTCTACGATTTTTACCCTCCACGCTGCCCTCCAATGCTAAATTTGTGATCCCTTGACGCCTCAGAACATGTCCTAGCAACCGGTCCCTTCTTCATGTGAAGTTGTGCCACAAACTCCTCTTCTCCCCAATTCTATTCAATACCTCCGCATTAGTTATGTGATCCAACCATCTAATCTTCAGCATTCTTCTGTAGCACCACATTTCAAACCTTCTATTCTCTTCTTGTCCAAACAATTTATCGTCCATGTTTCACTTCCACACATGGCTACATTCCATACAAATACTTTCAGAAACGACTTACTGACACCTAATTCTATACTCGATGTTAACAAATTTCTCTTCTTCAGAAACGCTTTCCTTGCCATTTCCAGTCTACATTTTATATCCTCTCTACTTCGACCATCATCAGTTATTTTGCTCCCCAAATAGCAAAAAACCTTTACTGCTTTAAGTGTCTCATTTCCTAATCTAATTCCCTCAGCATCACCTGACTTAATTCGACTACATTCCATTATCCTCGTTTTGCTTTTGTTGATGTTCATCTTATATCCTCTTTCAAAACACTATCCATTCCGTTCAACTGCTCCTCCAAGTCCTTTGCTGTCTCTGACAGAATTACACTGTGATCGGCGAACCTCAAACTTTTTATTTCTTCTCCATGGATTTTAATACCTATTCCGAATTTTTCTTTTGTTTCCTTTACTGCTTGCTTAATATACAGATTGAATAACATCGGCGATAGGCTACAATCGTGTCTCACTCCCTTCCCAACCGCTGCTACCGTTTCATGCCCCTCGACTCTTATAACTGCCATCTGTTTTCTGTGAAAATTGTAAATAGCCTTTCGCTCCCTGTACTTTACCCATCCCACCTTTAGAATTTGAAACCTATTGGATTCTCTGCTGTCTTCAGTATTTCATCCCTCAGAGCTACCCATTCTTCTTCTACTGTATTTCTTTCCTCCATTCCTGTCAATTGTTCCTTTATGCTCTCTCTGAAACTCTGTAAAACCTCTGGTTTAGTCAGTTTATCCAGTTCCCATCTCCTTAAATTCCCACCTCTTTGCAGTTCCTTCAGTTTTAATCTACAGTTCATAACCAATAGATTGTGGTCCGAGTCCACATCTGCCCCTGGAAATGTCTTACAATTTAAAACCTGATTCCTAAATCTCTGTCTTACCATTATATAATGTATCTGATACCTTCTAGTATATCCAGGCTTTTTCCATGTATACAACCTTCTTTTATGATTCTTGAACCAAGTGTTAACTATGATTAAGTTATGCTCTGTGCAAAATTCTACCAGACGGTTTCCTCTTTCATTTCTTTCCCCCACTATATTTCCTTCTCTCCCTTTTCCTATACTCGAATTCCAGTCACCCATTACTATTAAATTTTCGTCTCCCTTCACTACCTGAATAATTTCTTTTATCTCATCATACATTTCATCAATTTCTTCATCATCTGCAGAGCTAGTTGGCATATAAACTTGTACTACTGTAGTAGGCATGGGCTTCGTGTCTATCTTGGCCACAATAATGCGTTCACTATGCTGTTTGTAGTAGCTTACCAGCACTCCTATTTTTTTATTCATTATTAAACCTACTCCTGCATTACCCCTATTTGATTTTGTATTTATAACCCTGTATTCACCTGACCAAAAGTCTTGTTCCTCCTGCCACCGAACTTCACTAATTCCCACTATATCTAACTTCAACCTAGATAGGGATTTACCAACCTGGATAGGAATTTACCGAAATATTTACATTTCAAATATATTTGTGATAACTAGATAAGTATTTGATAATGATATAAATGATCGCTGATAACTACATAGACGCAGTTAGCTTGTAAACGTTGTTGCTTCAAGGGCTCTTAGCATAGGTTCGTTGAAAAACAGCTGAAGGTTTACTAAAAATTTCTCATGACTTGCAAAATGTTTATTTCTCTGTATTTACAGTGCGCAAGAAAATTGTAGGAACACTTTTCCGAAATCTCAAAGATGCCTACAACGTTTCTCTGTATTGATGCATAAAGGTGGTTTTCTGAGATTAGATTAGATTACATTAGTACTTGTTCCATAGATCATGAATACGACATTTCGTAATGATGTGGAACGTGTCAGACATCGCTCTTGGGCTCGGCAAAGCTTCAAACAGCTAAGTGTCGAAACACGCAAAGAAAGGCCACAGCTCATTGACATAAAAGTTTTGTGGGTATGGTACCGCATCACATTGTATAAAGCTAATGCTGGAGAAAATCCAACGTTTCTGCCACGGCTGTAGCGGCCTTCTTCTGGGTCAGAAGAAGGCCGCTACAACCGTGGCCGCAACATTGATATTTCTCCATCATTAGCTCTGACTCTGGCCGCGGAAGCCTACGCAATTATTCACAGCTCAGATGTTAAGGTGAGCTGTAAGGTGTGTTTGAGGATGCCACATTAGCACCACATTTGATCCCAATTCTGTCCTACGTCGCTGTGTACGTGCAACACGATGGGAATGACGTCACACCTCCTATTACCCAAATTTCAGTCCCTGATATGACGTCTCTTCGATGGAGGTCAGAAACGCCGTCCCCAGTGTTGAAATCACTTGGTTATCTTACGGGTGGCCGAGGAAACCAATTCAGACACACTGCGCTAAGAATCGACACGTAATCGTATCCGGGGTGGCATAAAGTGTGTCAATGAAACGACCCCTTTGCATGAGGTGTTTATTTCCACACATTGTGCGTTCGAAAACGACAATTCGCAGTGCGATGAGCAACTGCACGACTTCCTTGAGAGCGATAGACACTACTGCCAATCCATGAACGTTTGAACGTTACTCTAAGGACACTGTGGGGCTGCAACCTCACTGAACGTCATCTGACACGTTTGGAGTGTAGCATGAACGCAATTTTTGCTTCGCCGTACAGCGTGAAATCACTAGGGACTGTTAAAAACAATTCGATGAAATCGGGATGTGAAGCAGCCAGGGGTTCACATTCTTATCATTGCACCATTTTCGCGCTTAGTCGAGAGCGTTTAAAACTTACCTCTCAGAAACTTGAACACACATTAAGCCTAGTGGCTGATCTAGCGCCTGAGGGTTAGGCAACCCCTTCTACCCTCTTTACGCGCTGTTTGTCTTCTTTCAAGCGCTAGAGTAGTAGCAAGTCAGAAAGTGCGTCGACGTTTTTGACATATGCATATGCAACATGCTAAACTAAAGTGCGTGGCACCAGTGGTGTTACCGAAATGGAGGGTCTGAGCTGGACCCTTTGTCGTTTTATTCACACACGTCTTAATGTGGTACTTCCCTTGCCGCACCCCACCCTGCACCCTCCCCTGTGAGCAAGCCATGGCAGGGGCAAAAGAGGAGGGATGAACGTATTTCTTCTTCGGATCACGTTCAGATTTCGTCGAATAGGTTTCAATGGTAGTGGTTCTACCCCGTACCCCGTATACTAGAGCAAAACCTACAGTTACACTAAACTCCAAAGCGGTCGGATCACGTTCAATGGGGTAGGAGCCTCACGATATCCTTGGAGTTCAAGGTACCACGGTGTGGCAGCAGTGTCGAACGTTGTCAAAAAAACGTCGTCCTGTTGATCATCGCACTACTAAGCGTCGTGTTCGGCGGTGACTCGAAGCTCCAATCGAAGAGTCGATTTACTGAAGCGATTTTCGTGTCGATTCTGAGCTGTAGCGGTGGTGTGTCTGAAATGTATTTCCTCAAAATGGTTCAAATGGCTCTGAGCACTATGGGACTCAACATATTAGGTCGTAAGTCCCCCAGAACTTAGAACTACTTAAACCTAACTAACCTAAGGACATCACACACACCCATGCCCGAGGCAGGATTCGAACCTGCGACCGTAGCAGTCCCGCGGTTCCGGACTGCAGCGCCAGAACCGCTAGACCACCGCGGCCGGCTGTATTTCCTCGGCGGCCCATACGAAAACTGAGTAATTTCAACGACGGTAGCAGCGGTTCAGACTTCCTTCACAGAGGCATCAAAAAATTGGTAAGAGGAGGTGTCACAACCTTCCCATTGTGTGATACATGCAAGGTTCATTGTGGTCAAATCCGGTGCCAGTGTGACGTCATTAACGCAGCTTACAGTTCACATGAACTTCTGATCTGCCGCCTTTTCTTTTTGGAATGTCGACACTTTGCTGTTTCAAGCATCAGCGAGCCTGAGGGTGACGTCGCACGGCCCCACACCGTTGCACCGTTACAGAGGAAGACAAACTTCAAGCTTATGTGCTGGAATGGGAGGCAGTTACAGGGTTTCGAAAAAGAGATCCTTTAATTTTAGTATGCAATGTGTTACGGCACAGATTCAAGCGTTGCATGCCATTCGGGAACGATGGAACAGAGAAGGCTGTGTTAAGGAGTCAGCCAGTCGTCCGCTGACCGGACGTCCCGCCAGAACGACAACGCGTCAGCAGCCCTGTGTGAAGAGGACATAAGCGCCGCGACCGACTGGTGACAACCCATTTCAATAGCAGCTTCAAGAGTAGTGACTTCGACAGCAGGGTCAACGTTAATCGCTTCACTTGGACTCTCTGTATATCACATACTTGTCTATACTGAAGACGACTGATTATTTCGTATTTCGCCCTTTGCTTGCGACACATCTGTGTGATTGTCAAAGTATCGCAATTTTCTTATTCTAATAAAACTCATTAATGCGACTTGTTTGATTGTTCATCTAGCGAACCGAGTATGTAGGCTTCCTAGACACTACACACTGTACTTCGAAATCTTGCTTTCCCTGCGCCGAATTAATTGGAGGTAAATGTAGTGAATATCTAGTTAATTCTGTGGAGGAGTGTGGCAGAACCACATTTTTTAAAGGATTGTCTGCCTCCTTTGTAGTGATGTAAAATAAATATCATTGTTCCAGTTTTTGTTAAACACTAAGTAATGAAATTTACAGGCTCGTTTTGTGCAATTTAATGACAGCTTTAATCATCTGAACTAAGATATGATTATCTACAGGCACCTTCCTTTCTTCATACATAAAAAACGTTTCTTTTTTTTGACATATATGATGGTCTGTCCACAATGTAATTGCTTTCATTAATGTCCATGTTCCCGACTTACATGTACACAAATATTTAGAGAAATCCTGGAACGCTTGCACAATTTTCTCTGCTGTCCCAGTTGCCACATTAGATGAACTGTGGTGCATATTCAGTATGGCCATGAGTTTAATGTTATTCTTAGTGTTATTTATTTTCGTTTTTTTCTCTTAGCAAATGTCGATTGTACCTCCTGGGTTAATATAGAACACATTTAAGAAGAGTTTTGTTTGATTCACCGTATTGTGTCATGTTTCTAAAATCATCTGCTAGAAACTGCCACCTCTTGTTCGATAGTAGCTTCATTTAATATGAAATGATTTCTTTTTCTTCTATATCATGCAACATCTATCACTATTTGCCTAAATACCTTTTCTAGATAACTTCCCCTTACATTTTGTCTCTGTAACCTTCACTTTTTCTGGATGCAGCGTTTCCTTTCTAATTTAATCTGTTGCACCTCTCCTAAATAAAGTTAATTAATTTACACTACCAACTTCTTCCCTGGTGTGTGTTTTCTTTCTAGTGTTATATCTATGTTATCTGTATCCTAAGAATATGGAGTCACTTAAGATCTATTTCTTTATTGGTGCATAAAATATAGTTCAAATATTTTTTCCATTTGGTCCATTCGACATCCGTTTTTATATGTATTAGGATTAATAATTTATTGTACTTGACAAATTTTACTAACGTATGACCCCTGTAACTTAATGTAATCATATTGCAAGTTTCCTCTGAAAGCCGTTCATTAATTTCGGTTAAATTTCCGCGATAAAATGTTCCTCTCTTGCCTTGTAGTAAGTGTTTCTGCCTCAGTACTTCAACATAGAGATCGTCTACCTTCTTATCGGCAAGAGAGCATCATAGAGAATTAACTTGCATTTTTCTCATTGAATATTTTCTGTTTGTTTTGGAAAAAGTTCTGACATTTTCTCTGAAACTTCTTCAGTAACTGCAATGTTGTTAATTTCCTTATCTACATCAAAGTCTGCACTTCGGTTTAATCATTCCCGTGTTCTTGTGCAGTTAAACGTATTACTGCTTTTAATTATATTTAGTTCTCCTTTCTTCCACCTGTCCGATGGACGAATTGAATCCATTTTGACCTTCTTTAAGTTCTCTTCCAAGGCCTTTAACGCATCTCTGGATCGTAAATTAAGCCTGTTCGTTGTCCCCAAATACAAAGAAGAAGATGCAGTTCCACTTTCTAAAAATGGTTCAAATGGCTCTGAGCACTATGAGACTTAACTTCTGAGGTCATCAGTGCCCTAGTGGTACCGTAGTGGTCACGCGGTTCCAGACTGTAGCTCCTAGAAACGCTCGGCCATCTCGGCCGGCTCCACTTTTTAAAGTCGATGTTGTTCTCTAGTTATCCTAACTAATGTAATAAGGCAAGAGTGATTCGGAAGACCATTCAGGCCATTGCTCCGCATGTTAGCCGCGTCAGGGGCTTGCGTTTCACAACGAGTACTTCGTCAGTGCTACACATCGTACGCTACACTACCAGGATCGAACAGTTTGCCAGTACATGTGAACAGTGGTAGCCCCATAACGTTGGATCAACTCTGCTGTTTCGCATAATGATCACGTACTACCAGAGCCCTCAAGTCCCCAGTTTAGCGTCGTAGCAATGGTGCCTGCATTACTCACAATATGTTTAATAGACAGGGCAACAGATTTTGATCTTTACGTTGAACTCAGTCACGTAACTTCACCCAAAAACCAAGCTACAAACTTTCGTCATGTTTTGCGAACTGAAAAAGCAAATTCCTCTTCCAGTCCATCATAATGTAGTGGCAAGTCCTTCGAAGATAAAAAGCTATTTTAGTAATGATAGGATATCCATCGCATTGCTAGATACGTAGTTGGAACCTTTGACACGAACAACATTGAGTGTCTGTCGCCCATGAAGTGTGTGTTTTCTCCAGATCGTTTGAAACGAAATCACAGAAACGCGTGCCACCGGTGCACGCTGGAGAAATTAAACCATCTCGTACTGTTAAGACTAATTTAAAGCTGAGGCTACGAAATTTTAAGACAGCCGGAAATCTGCCAGCGGAATGATCATACAATTTCTCTTAAGATGTGACTGGGTAGTGAATCAGCTCTTCTCGAAAAATCATGGCACAATCCAAGAACCTACGAGAATCACAGTCAAATCAGCGATGCATATCGCCTATGGTAACCGTTAACATGCAACGATAGTGTGCATTTTGTAACACCTAAGCTTACGGAACTGGATTACTAAGGAATGTTGGAAGACTTCCCATCTTGGCCTACTAATGTTCCTCGTACAAATAGGCTATTCAAAGATAACACAGTGTTTTTACGTATAGTTGTAGCTATAAAAACTTGAAACTTTATACACATTAAAAAGACTTTATTACGTATATTTCAGAAAGCCATCGTGAGAGGAAATACGTACCTGACACAAGCAAGGATTCATTTTGGTTTTTCTCTGCAGCCTTTCTAGGTACAAGCATAAGATAGGAACTGTGTTTATGATGCCTTAGAAACTGTTACCTGCTAAACTCAGTGAATGAGCTAGGCTACTCGTATGTGACTTAATAACGGTTGATATGCTATGTTAGTACAGGTACTCCTTCCACGTTTAGTCAGACACCATCTGCAGTTTAAGTGTTGTCCTTTTATTCTTTATCACGTTGTAAAATGTGAAAACGTGAGGTAGTCTTACTGTCTCTCACTTAAAATGAGCTGTGAAAATTACCGTCACGACGCCAGGTGTTGTATGGCTCATCATTAGGAACTTACGGCGAACGTTAAATCAAATAAGTGAACCTCAAATGTCTGGATTTCATTACTGCATTATCGCGTTGACAGTCAACTGGAAACGATAAAAGAGTCAGCTTCTCTAACTTCCTGACAGTATAGATGTAAAACCATAGTGCACTTCGTGGTATACGAGTAATGCAGCCACCATGCCACCTAGGGCTCCGAGCTGCTGTGTTGTAAAGAAACATCAAAGGCTCTAGACAGATCGCTGTTTCTCTAGGCGTTTACCAGACACTGTTATTAAAAACCTGGAATGTTATTTCAGTATCATCGTAATCCTCGTTTTATTCTTTCATTTCAGCAGCACTCGAATAATGTAAATTCAACGGGTAGTGTGTACATTTTCATCCACTACAGGCAGTAGAAGAGTAGTACCAGAAGTAAATGTTTCTTCAGCATCAGGATATTGATTGAAATAATTTCACTCAGTTTAGCTCCGTCAGGATTCCCTCAGATTTCTCAATTTTCAATGTCCCTAAATTACAGGCTAGACAATTTAAGTGCAAGGACTCGACCCCAGGATTTCATCGCATCTTCTACATTAAGGAATAATTTGTATATTTTTAAAAATGTTAGGTTACACCGTGGTCGGAACTGTTTTCAATTTGAGGTTAGTACATTATTACTACCCCATCTTAAGTGCCTAGGGTAAAGGGGTGTGACGGCAATTCATGAAGGTAAAATAACGGTCACCCAACGCCGGTGCGTACAAAGTTAAGTCTCACTTCCTCCTCCCTATACTTTTGTTTGTGACAGGTGCAGCTCTGTTTGTAGCATAACAGTAGAATTACCAGTGACATATTATGTAAAGCGCAAAAATTCAATCTTTCTGGTTTCTTACGTCGAGGAATCAGCATGTTGAATGTATTGTATACAAGATAGTTTATTGATATACAGTTGACTACATTAATTATTATAACTCATCATAAGGTATATAGACGTTCGTGTTTATACATAACTGAAAGTGGACCATGTCTGACAACACTTTGTTAAATAAAATATAACGTAGCGCAGTTCAAGGTGAACCAAGAAAAATTTTCATATTTTCATGTTACTATTTAAGAAGCAAATGGTGCTCTCCTCAGGTACCAGAGAAGCAAACAAACGGTGAAAAAGACTGCAGACGATGCATACGACTGTGAAAGTTCTCTAAAAGTTTCCGAGCTTACGTTTTGACGCCACTAAGTTTCATGCTTACAAACAACTAGAGATGAACTACTGAGGCTCGTTCTTATAAACAACTAGAGACGCACTGTGCTCGATACTGATGTGGTAAACAAAGTATAATAACTACCGCAGCTTACGATGTACCAACAAGATTTGTACTAAAATACGAGGGCCCTTCGGAAAGTAAGGAACGATAGGTCGCGAAATGGAAACCACAGTAAAAATCAAAACTGTTTTTAGTGCAACAGTTAGCTACACCTTTTAGCTACTTCTCTACGTAGTCGCCGTTCTGACTCAGATATTCGTCGTAGCTTTGTACCAACTTTCCAATACCCTCATCATAGAAGGCAGCCGCCAGTGCTTTCCGCCAATTCTCTACGCTGGCCTACAGCTCGTTGTCTGTGCCAAAATGTTTTCATAGCCAGCGGTTCATGTGAGCAGAGATGAAACTCAAAGGGAGATAATTACGGGCTGTATTGCTGTATTGTGGGTAATCAAAGATTTCCAATTGAAAACGATGCAGGAGCATCTTCTTTGCCCCTGCAGAATGCGGCTGAGAATTGTCTTGAAGAAGAAGCCGCACGACAGTTATGTAATGTTGGCTGCAAAGCTTCAGGCAAAATTTATCACTAGGCTCTCGTACTTGGCGGGAGACACTATTGTTCTAGGTATTTTATGTGCTCCCTGTATGCTCGGAACTAAAAAGAACGACGCAACGCGATCGACGAGCATACTAGAGAAACTTCCCAACACACCTGTGCAAAACTTGATCGGATTTTCACTGTGATTTCGATGTCGTCACCGATCGTTCCTTACTTTCCGAACAACCATCGTATTCCGAATGAGCGGAAGAAACTATAGTGCCCATATGATCAAAATGAGTTTCCATCTTTTTTCTACACAAATATATCATTAAAGTACGTCTACATAATGGATCTTAGTTGACATGATGAAGTACGTGAATACTTATTTTCACAGGTTAGCTTCTATAACTTTGATTGCAATGCTGATTTTTTACTTACAGTTTTTCTTCTTTTTTTTTTGGGAGTGGGTACAACAGCATATATGTCGTTATGTCTTTAATTGTAACATGGACCGTTATCTTCTATTAGAGCCACATCGCAAGACCACACGTTATGTGGGCATTTCGGTAACATGAGACTGTACGGCTGCATCGCACGAGGAAAAATCTGTTGGCATACATTACTGAAATGTTGTAATCTGTTGCGGCATGTTGTACTGCAGGGATCCTGGGCCAATGAGGAAAGTATAAAGAGTAGTCAGATGAAAACGAGACAGATGGAAAAGAATAAGTTACTCATTACTTCGGAAGCAATCGCTATAACTGTCAATACATTTATCCCAGTGTGGTTGGCTACGGAACAACGAATGTACCCAGGCGGGTACCTCATCGTCTGGAGCCCTCAGCACTCCAAAAGTATGCAGATGACATGGGAAGAGATCGGGACTGTATGGAGGGTGTATACTGACTTCCCTGAGAAACTTACACAGCGTGGTCGAAACAACGTGGGCAACACGTGGACTCCGTACAAGTTCTCTTGGCATTCACCGAACGCAAACCCTCCCTTCGGGTTTCCGCAGCGTACAGCATGGTTCACCACTCTAAAACACTGTCCTGTGGCGTCGCCCTTTACACCACGTCAAGCGTCGATTAGCTCTAATTACAGACTGGTGAGGCTTATGAGGAACTAGTCGACCGTTCTAACCATTCCTAACTCCACACGCACAGTTATTCTGTTAGCTGGGCTGCTAGTAACACTACGTAACTCATGAGTGATTGCTTTCGCTGACGTCAAGAGATTTTTTACAACCGCCTGCCACAAAGCTCGATTGTCCCTGTCCGTCTGTGCGTGAGGTCTGCATAATCTTGGTTTAGAAGTGGTTCTACCTTCGCGTTGCCACTTCACAGTGACGTCATCAACAGTCAACTTGGCAGTTTTAAAACGGTGGAAGTGTACCTGATGTGTTTGCCGCTCAGGTGAAATCTACAGACTACTGCCAACATTCGAAGTGACTGAGCTCTGCTGGTCGACTTGGTCTCCTGTTAGTGCATTCCAGGTGACAAAACACTCACGGGACCATTCCAGAGACAGCTGTCTGTGGTGCGATATTAAAGGCAATTTCGTAGTCGGGGACGGTAATTGTGGATTTCCAGCATTCTGGATAAACTGCATTACAGCATCTCGTGTTAACAAATTCATGTAGAAACAGCTACTTCGGAAAATGCTGTTTTGTCCATCTGGGTGATTTAGAAACGGCCTCAGATAACCCAAAACTAGTCATCAATTAAATAAAGTGTGCATCTTGCAACTTCGCTTGTTTCTATATCGAACTGGGGCTATTAATTCCCTCGTCCATCCGCTTCAAGTCTTCTCCCACGGTGTGAGATGACACAGAATGTTGCAACGCATCTATTACTTTTTTTTCGGGTGACAGGCGCAGATGTGAAGGGGATACGGTATATTTCTACATCTGCATCTACGTCTACATATATACTCTGCTAGCCACCAAGCGGTGTGTGGCGGAGGGCACAATTCACGCCAAAGTCATACTCCCCCCATACTCAACCCCCCCCCCCCCCTCTCTCTCTCTTCCACTGGCGGATCGCGGGAGGGAAAAACAACTGTCTGAACGCCTCAGTACGAGCCCTAATTTCCATTGTCTTTGAGTGGTGATCATTGCCCGATTTGAAAGTTTGTGGTAATAATATATGCTCTACATCCTCGGCGAAGATCGAATTTCGAAATATAGTGAGCAACTCCTTCCGTTTATCGCGTCGTCTGTCTGCAAGTGTGTCCCACTTCAAACTTTCTGTGAGATTTGTAACGCTCTCGCGACGGCTAAATGTACCAGTCACGAATCTTGCCGCTCTTCTTTGGACCTTCTCAATCTCTTGAATCAGACCCAACTGGTAAGGGTCCCATACAGACGAGCAATACTCTAAGACTGGACGAACTAAAGTATTGTTAGCTATTTCCTTTGTTGAAGGACTGCATCGCTTCAGGATTCTCCCAGTAAACCGCAATCTAGAGTTCACGTTGCCCGTTACTTGAGTAATCTGATCATTCCATTTGAGATCATTTCGTATAGTCACACCCAGATACTTGACGGATGTTACCGCTTCCAAAGACTGGGCATTTATTTTGTACTCGTACATTGATGGGGATTTTCGCCTTGTTTTACGCAGTAGGTTACACTTACTAATATTGAGAGATAACTGCCAGTCATTAAACCACGCATTTATTTTCTGAAAATCCTCATTGATTTGTTCACAACTTTCGTGTGATACTACTTTCCTGTAGACTACAGCATCATCGGCAAACAGTCTACTGTCGCTGTCAGTACCATCAACCAGATCGTTTATGTAGTCGTATATCGCAAAAAACAGCGGATATATTACGCTGCCCCGAGGCACACCTGAAGTTACGCTTGTGTCTGTTGAAGTCACCCCATTCAGGACGACATACTGCTCTCTGTCTGTTAGAAAACTTTCTATCCAACCGCATATGTCATCGGATAGACCGCAAGCGCGCACTTTTTGGAGCAAGTGACAGTGCGGAACTGAGTCGGACGCCTTTCGAAAGTCGAGAAATATGGAATCAACCCGGGAGCCGGTATCTAGAGCCTGTTCTATATCATGCACAAAGAGGGCCAACGGTGTCTCGCATAACCTCTGTTTCCTAAAACCGTGCTGGTTTCCGAAGATGAGCTTGTCAGAGTCTGAACACAAAATATGTTCCATGATTCTACAACAAATCGATGTCAGTGAAATTGGCCCGTAATTATGTGCATTCGATTTTCTCCCCTTTTTAGAGATTGCTATGACCTTGGCCTCCTTGAAGTCCTGTGGAACTTTCCGCTGTTCCAACGATCTGTGATAGGATAAGAATGATGCTATACTTGTAGCATAGTCGACATATAATCTTACGGGGGTACCGTCTGGGCCAGATGCCTTCCTGGCGTCTAGAAATCTTAACTGTTTTACAATGCCAGATACACTAAAAAATATGTCAGCCATCCTTGCGTTTGTTCGATAAATTTAAGGGGGAATGGTGCTGCAGTCCTCTACCATAAATGAGTTTTTGAAAGCTAGGTTTAGAATTTCGGCCTTCTGTTTAACATCATCCGTTACATTACCCGTACTGTCAGAAAGAGAAGCTATTGAATTATTTGCACAGTGCGGCGGTCCATCCTGGTGGTAGATTGAAAACTTCATCATGAGTGTGCTTGCCTCACGTTCTCATGCAGTCCAACTTCGAGTCACTGTCACCTCCGAATGCTCCAAAGATCTTTATAAGGCACGAGTGGACCAGCCAACCAAATGGAGAACCAAAGTAAAGCCCTTTACAGTCTCTGTCAAACTCTGCTCGTCTCAAACGAGTAATCGGCATATCTGTTTAGTTCACAGCGACCACTCAACGCCTGGAGTTGTTCACTCCCCATATCCAGGTATCATATGTACATGGAGGGAGTTACATTGTCACCCGATGCTTTCTTTCGAGTGCTTCAGTTTTCTTATCGGGTGGTGTATATTGAGTTATATTTTACTGAATGAGCATGGAATTAAAATTCAAGATGAAAGGGTACCAAAGATAGGATTCGCTGATGACATTGCTATCCTGAGTGAAAGTAAAGAAGAATTACATGATCTGCTGAATTGCATGGACCGTCTAATGAGTACAGAATATGGACTGAGAGTAAATCGAAGAAAGACGAAAGAAAGTAGAAGTAGCAGAAATGAGAGTAGCGAGAAACGTAACATCAGGATTGATGGTCACGAAGCAGATGAAGTTAAGAAATTATGTTACCTAGGCAGCAAAACAACCGATGACGGACTGAAAAAAAAGGACATCAAAAGCAGACTAGCACTGGAAAAAGGGCATTCCTGGCCAACTAGTATCAAACTTAGACCTTAATTTGAGGAAGAAATTTCTGACAATATGTTTGGAGCACATTGCTGTACGGTAGTGGAAATGAACTATGGGAAATCCGTAACAGAGAGAACCGGAGCATTTGAGATATAGTGCTGCAGACGAATGCTGAAAACTATGAGGACTGATAAGGTGCTGAATGAGGAAGTCTACGCAAAATCGGAGAGGAAAGGAATATGTTGAAAACACCGACAAGGAGAAGAGACTGGATGATAGGACAACCGTTAAGTTCTCAGGGAATCGTTTTTATGATACTACAGGGAGTTGTAGAGATTGGAATACGTCTAGCAGATAATTGCGGACGTAGGTTGCAAGTGCTATTCTGAGATGAACAGGTTGGCACAGGAGAGAAGTTCGTGGCAGCAGGTTCTGCTACCGTAACAGCATCGCGGTTCCGGACTGAAGCGCCTAGAACCGCTCGGGCGTAGGGAGGTGTTACACTGAATGAATGAACGGAGCTTACTTATCGTCGTTCGTTTTCGGCGGGTTGCTGTTAATGCCGAGATATGCGGAGATCAGGTGCTGCAACGACACATTCAACTTTTCAAAAATGCGGTTAGGTTAGATTTCCTCTTCGTGGAGGATAACAGGAATCGACAACGAACTGCTCTGTTGAATTAGTTTCTGCCAGGCCAAGATATTTACTGCACGAGCTGACCAGCGTTATCGGCAGAAGTGAAGTTTATTCACCACGGCTGGAATTCATGGAGGAGACAAAATAAAGTTCACCACCGGCCGTCAAAGAGTGCTGCGACCCTTTACTCAGCTTTGCATCGGGAAAATCCATAACTGTCAATAAAGATCTTAAGCAGCCCACGAGAAAGCAACCATTCTTAAAACACCATGTGCTGCTATAGAAAGATGAATGCAAAAGTAAAATATTGTGTTTGGTAGGAATCTTCATGCAAATGAGGAAGCAGTAAGTAAAAACCAGATATATAAATACAGTAGTATGAATCTCTGAAGATTCCACTCCTGAACCTTTCTTTTATTTTCATCATTGCTTCTTCGATGTACAGTTGAACAGTAGGGTGGGAAATAATACATTCTTGTGTTACACCCTTTTTAATCCAAGCATTTCGTTCTTGATCTTCCACGCTTATTATTCCCTCTTTGTTCTCGTACATGTTGTGTATTACCAGTCCCTCCCTAGAGCTTACCCTTATTTTCCTCAGAATTTCGATATCTTTCCCCATTTTACATTGTCGAACGCTGTTTGTAGGATGATAAATCCTATGAACGTATCTTGATTTGTCTTTAGTCTTCATTCTATTATCAACTGCAACGTCAGAATTGCCTCTCTGGTGCCTTTACCTTCTCTGAAGCCAAACTGATCGTCTTATAACACATCTTCAACTTTCTTTTCCATGCTTCTGTTACTATTTTTGTCAACAACTAGGATGCATGAGCTGTTCAGCTGATTATGCGATAGTTCTCGCACTTGTCAGCTCTTGCAGTCTTCGGAGCTGTGTGGATGATAATTTTCCGAAAGTCAGACGGTATATTGCCCGACTCTTACATTCCACACAACTTTAATAGTCGTTTTATTGCCACTTCCCCTAATGATTTTAGAAATTCTGATGGAATTTTATCCATCCCTTCTGGCTTATTTAATCTTAAATCCTCCAAAGCTCTCTTAAATTCTGATTTTAATAATGGATCTCATATCTCTTCTACTAGCACGTCAGACATACACTCCTGGAAATGGAAAAAAGAACACATTGACACCGGTGTGTCAGACCCACCATACTTGCTCCGGACACTGCGAGAGGGCTGTACAAGCAATGATCACACGCACGGCACAGCGGACACACCAGGAACCGCGGTGTTGGCCGTCGAATGGCGCTAGCTGCGCAGCATTTGTGCACCGCCGCCGTCAGTGTCAGCCAGTTTGCCGTGGCATACGGAGCTCCATCGCAGTCTTTAACACTGGTAGCATGCCGCGACAGCGTGGACGTGAACCGTATGTGCAGTTGACGGACTTTGAGCGAGGGCGTATAGTGGGCATGCGGGAGGCCGGGTGGACGTACCGCCGAATTGCTCAACACGTGGGGCGTGAGGTCTCCACAGTACATCGATGTTGTCGCCAGTGGTCGGCGGAAGGTGCACGTGCCCGTCGACCTGGGACCGGACCGCAGCGACGCACGGATGCACGCCAAGACCGTAGGATCCTACGCAGTGCCGTAGGGGACCGCACCGCCACTTCCCAGCAAATTAGGGACACTGTTGCTCCTGGGGTATCGGCGAGGACCATTCGCAACCGTCTCCATGAAGCTGGGCTACGGTCCCGCACACCGTTAGGCCGTCTTCCGCTCACGCCCCAACATCGTGCAGCCCGCCTCCAGTGGTGTCGCGACAGGCGTGAATGGAGGGACGAATGGAGACGTGTCGTCTTCAGCGATGAGAGTCGCTTCTGCCTTGGTGCCAATGATGGTCGTATGCGTGTTTGGCGCCGTGCAGGTGAGCGCCACAATCAGGACTGCATACGACCGAGGCACACAGGGCCAACACCCGGCATCATGGTGTGGGGAGCGATCTCCTACACTGACCGTACACCACTGGTGATCGTCGAGGGGACACTGAATAGTGCACGGTACATCCAAACCGTCATCGAACCCATCGTTCTACCATTCCTAGACCGGCAAGGGAACTTGCTGTTCCAACAGGACAATGCACGTCCGCATGTATCCCGTGCCACCCAACGTGCTCTAGAAGGTGTAAGTCAACTACCCTGGCCAGCAAGATCTCCGGATCTGTCCCCCATTGAGCATGTTTGGGACTGGATGAAGCGTCGTCTCACGCGGTCTGCACGTCCAGCACGAACGCTGGTCCAACTGAGGCGCCAGGTGGAAATGGCATGGCAAGCCGTTCCACAGGACTACATCCAGCATCTCTACGATCGTCTCCATGGGAGAATAGCAGCCTGCATTGCTGCGAAAGGTGGATATACACTGTTCTAGTGCCGACATTGTGCATGCTCTGTTGCCTGTGTCTATGTGCCTGTGGTTCTGTCAGTGTGATCATGTGATGTATCTGACCCCAGGAATGTGTCAATAAAGTTTCCCCTTCCTGGGACAATGAATTCACGGTGTTCTTATTTCAATTTCCAGGAGTGTACCTTCCCCCTCGTAGAGGCTACGAAACACTTGCAGAAGAGACGAAGTCCGTTACCTCGGACAGAAGATCCTCAAGTGAGTGATCTGCTACAGAATCTTGTCAATCTGAGCTCCTTTGCTGATCTGCTATACTTTCTTCCACCAAAACCAAGACGCTAGAAGACTAATAAAAATATTCCATTTATTCATGATATTCGTGGCGATTTCTCCCCTCCTCGCCTTTGCGTAGGAGTACGGCAGCAAGCTCTGCTACGCAGTTTCACATCTGGGCCATCTTCACCGAAATCGCTTTCGCCTGCGCCGGCCGCTGGGAGGAAACGAGGCGCTTTTGTGCGCCGCCGCCACGGCTGCGCTCTCCGCGCCCTGATATGTGCCAGACCCACTTTATTCCTGCAGCGGAGCAGGCAGGAGAAGCCTTCTCATTGCCGGGGAAACCTGAACCTTTTAAAATTAACGGCGAGGCCGGAGCAGCAGCGCCCACAAACGAGAGTCGTCCCAGCCCCGCCGCCGCCACTGATACGTATACCGTCTGTGTGGAACGGCCGTCCCGCCTTTAACGGCCGCCTCCATCACGCCGAGGAAAACATAGTTTTATGCTAATTCCGGCTGCGAGCCGCCGCTCTCGTACAGCACTCACAAACCAGAGGCGTCGACCCGTTCGCATAAATCGACCCCCGTAAGTAGCCGACCCACATAGTGGGGGCAGCGACCCTCTTAGGATGCCAGCGTCTCTGTTGTAACATCCCGACTGCTCTCATCTCCCAGGTACTGGCCACAAGCCGAGAAACTCTGAGCAGGTAAGAGCACCTGCACTGTTACTCGAATTCGCATGAAATTGCTGCTCGTCAGAATTTTGCACAGTCTTATCTCGTATATAGTTGACTTGTGACTTCTTTGAAGCCATGGAATCTTCAGAGATTCATGCTACTATATTTGTATATGTGGTTTTCACTTGCTGCTGCCTCATTAGGATGCAGATTCCTACCAAACACAGTATTTGACTTTTGAATTCATCCTTCTATAGCAGCACATGGTGTTCTAAGAATGGTGCGCTTTCTGGGGGTGGTTTCAGATCTTTATTGATAATTTTAGATTTTGCCGAAGATGAGTAAAGGTCCCGATACAAAGCTCAGGAAAGATTCGCAGTAGACTTTGATGGCCGGTGGTGAACTGTATTTTGTCTCCCCTATGAATTCCAGCCGTGGTGTATAAATTTCACTTCTGCCGATAACGCTGGTCAGCTCGTGCAGTAAATATTTTGGCCTGGCAGAAACTAATTCAACAGAGCAGTTCGTTGTCGATTCCTGTTATCCTCCACGAAGAGGAAATCTAACCTAACCGCATTTTTAAAAAGTTGAACGTGTCGTTGCAGCACCTCATCTCCGCATATCTCGCCGAAAACGAACGAACATAAGTAAGCTCCGTGCATCCATTCCGTGTAACAGCTTCCTACGCCCGAGCGGTTCCAGGCGCGTCAGTCCGGAACCGCGCTGCTGCTACGGTAGCAGGTTCGAATCTTCCCTCGAGCATGGATGTGCGTGATGTCCTTCGGTTCGTTAGGTTTAGGCAGTCCTAAGTCTAATGGACTGATGACCTCAGGTGTTAAGTCCCATAGTGCTTAGAGCCACTTGAACCATTTGAACACCCCTACACAAATTAGTTAGTTAATTAGTTACATGTTCCATAGATCGTTTCAACGATTCTTTTACCAAAATGATGAGGAGCGAGACAGTTAACATTAGTGAACACATTATTATTTTATTGCTACTGATGCAACTGCTTTGAAAAACAAGGTTTTTTAGTAAGTTTTTATGTAGAAATTCGTCGCTGGACTAGAACGAGTTGTCCAGCAGAAATGACTTCCAGTTAAATATAAAACTTGCTTCGTATTTGTCAGACATTTTATGTTGCTGGGAAAATTGAGCACATTCACACCCTAGCTGGCGCATGTTTTACCCTGAGTTAGCTCTGGACGACTGTGTGAGTCAGCTACGAGGGGCATTCAGTCATTCAATATGGTGTATTGGAATCCTGAATGAAATAACATTACATTTTTTTGTGCGCCCTAAAACCACAAAAAAACAATGCAATGCTACGTTTTCTTGGTAAAAAATGTTGGTTTCATTCAGGATTCCTATACACCATATTATTCCCCATATTTTTTGCTGCACAACCCTCTGTGCAATGCGTCGTCGCTACGCAACCTTACTGGGAGGGCCTGTGTGCCTGCATGGTACGACTCGGCTGGTCTACGTCGCAGCCAACGTGTGTCTGCAACAATAACCTGCTCGTCATCCATGTACTTCTTCCCGCGGAGTACACTGTAGGGCAGATGAAGAAGAACAGTCAAGTGCAGTTCTGTGAGCCCCTCTCGACTGCACAGGGTTGTGTGACGCCTTGCGTTATCTTGGAGAAGGAGTCCGTATGCAGTTTTGTGCCAACAAACAGGCTGAAGTCATTTCCCCAGTTTCTCGAGCGCAGCGCGGTACACTTTAGAGTTGATAACTGTACCATGAGGGAGGCCATCGAACAGAATAATCGCTTCAGAGTACCAGAACCCGGTAGCCTTGACTTTACCGGTTGGGATGCGGCTTGTTCTTCGGGGAAGAGGTGATGTGGTGCCACAAAATGGATTGCCTTTTTGTTTCCGCTTCGAAGTGATGAACCCATTCCACATCGACTGTGACGAAGTTCGACGAAAAATTGTCGCTATCAGCTTCGTAACGCGCAAACAACTCCGCACAGGTCTCCTTCGTTTCTATTTATCATCTTGTTTGGAATCCAGCGGGCACACACCCTTAATTACCTCAACTGGTGGACGAGTGTGTCAGCACTGTCATCAGAGAAGTCCAGTTCTGTGGTGAGGTGTTTGGTTGCGATCCGTCGATCATCTCGAATGAGAGTGTCCGCGCGTTTCAGCACTGCAGGAGTCGCAGCTGTATGCGGTCGGCCTGCACGTGGGAGATAGGAGAGTTTTGCGCTATTTGTTTCATTCAGGACAGACGTCTCGCCCAACGAGTCACGGTGCTTTTTTTCACCGCCATGTCTCCGTAGACCTGCAAGCACTTATGAATGTCTGCGAAGCTCTGGTCTCCCGCCAAAAGGAACTCAGTGACAGCTCTCTGCCTGGAACGCACATTCGTTGCCGACGCCATTTTCCGGCCGGAGTGGCCGTGCGGTTCTATGCGCTACAGTCTGGAGCCGAGCGACCGCTACGATCACAGGTTCGAATCCTGCCTCGGGCATGGATGTATGTGATGGCCTTAGGTTAGTTAGGTTTAAGTAGTTGTAAGTTCTAGGGGACTGATGACCTCAGATGTTAAGTCCCGTAGTGCTCAGAGCCATCTGAACCATTTTTTTCTTTTTTTTTTTTTTGACCGATAAAAATATGTGCTGAATTACTTATTGAAAGCTCTTCGTACATAAAGTTCAGTAGAATTCAAGTAGTGTTCAGGGCAATAATATGCATGCGCTCTAACGGTGTAATAATTGAACCCATTGGCACCTCTACAATCTGGTCAGAAATATTTTCTCCAGCTGTCCGACCACATATAATACTACACGTCAGAAATCCTCTGTTCTCTGCAGAGCTTCATAATTGTTCTACTAGCCATACAAGACAGAAGATTGTGTCACTGTTACTTTTTTGTAAAAATTTTCAGCTTACTTTATAATGTTATTTTACTTTATTTTAATTTTTGAAACCGAGTAAGTAAATGGAGCAGTTAAGAGACTAGATTTTCCCAATACTAAACAGGTTTCTTTGGTGTAATAAGAAAGAAGCGAGTCTGTTTCTCCTGGTTTGTATGGGTAAGCACTGAATCATGTCACGTCTCCTTCACGCACCGTCATTCCCGGACTATACACATTCCACAATGGTGGCTCTCCTGTACTGTTTTGTCGTATTCGTCGCTCTAAAATTAGTAACTCCTACAGGATTCAGTTTATAATTATGCTAAAATTGTCCAAACATAGTTGGTATTTCATTACGTGATTATCCAGTTCATCTGCATAAAATACTCTATAATATTCACTATACACACAAGAGGCACAAGGAACGAGAGTCTTAAGCCAGACGGCTTCTGTCACGAAATGTCACAATGAATTATGCAGGAAAATTCCATGTGATTTTATGTATTTAACATTTCTATAAAAATTTCATGGTGACAATGTGCGAACTGAACTCTGGCATGGCAACACAGAAGCATACGGCATGCGAGGTACACAAGTACAATACAGCAGAGTACGTTTAGTGTCAGACTCCAAAACTTGCTACTCCGAAATGATTTCGGGAGGTAGGAAGACATGCAATGGCTGTACGCCTATGGTCAAGCATGTGCTAAAATCATCTGTGAAACAGGTGTGTCTTTGGATTCGCTGCAACATTACCAATATTTCGTATACTGTGTAGAACTAATCTTACTTTCAGAATGAGATTTTCACTCGGCACCGGAGTGTGCGCTGATATGAAACTTCCTGGAAAATTATAACTGTGTGCCGGACCGAGACTAGAACTCGGGACCTTTGCCTTTTGCGGGCAAGTGCTGTACCATCGTTCCTTTCTTTTCTTTTCTTTTTTTTCTTTTTTTCCTTTTTTTCCGCGGATCGAAGGATCAGGAAGAGGATGTAGCGGATTTCTCTATGTTGTTTTCTTTATTTATTTCTTTAAGTTTTATAACATACTTAACGTTCTATTTTTATTTTGTATTGTATTTTGTTTCACTACAAAAAGACCCTACAACTGTCGCAGCCGAGCGTCCGAGTCGTCTTCTCGTCTGTTTGGGAGGGGTTCCCCCCTATTCTGTCCGTAGAGGATTCTTATTCATTTTCTGCTCTCATTCCCGGAGCGCCCCCGTGAGCAAGAGGATTCGCAAATAATGAACCTAAATAATTTGCGAAACGGTTTCCGTACTTCGGGTGGCGGCTGAAAACTTTGTGTCGTCATCAGTAGGGACCAAAAGTCGAGTGTACTTTTGTGAGCATCGCAAAGTATGTAGTAAATGGCCATGCCTTTTAGTCAGTTAACGGCGTTCGACCTGGTTGATGGAAAGTATACGCCTTCGGGGTGCAATACATCATCAGGGGAGATAGACTAAGCAATCGCCGCAAGAGTAATGCCAGCATGCGCTTCGTCAGTAGCCAGCACTCGCTGGTCGCGGCACAAGTCAGGCGGTGTGCATCCGAGTCAACGACTGAGCATATCGGACACAAGGGGTCGTCCGTCAGATGAGTGGAATGTAGCCTCTGACGAGTAGCGAACTTCCCATTCACAACCACGTACCACAATGAACGCACCATCGTAGGTAGAAAAGACGTGTGTATTGCTCTCCACACCGTGTTCCAGGCAACTTCAGGATGTCTGTGTGCGACCGTATTGATAGGCTGCTGCTGTTGATAGAGGCGATAATAGTCTTTCGCACTGGGCATCCATGTCGTCTGAAGGTCTGAGCGTAAGTAGCTGAAGTCAATCAAGAATTCTCTTATATGGGCGAGTGCCGGTTAAATGTGTCCTACAGAAACCGGGGGATGCAGTGGGATGGTGCCACTTCCGTT
Organism: Schistocerca cancellata; assembly: GCF_023864275.1. Lineage (NCBI taxonomy): Eukaryota > Metazoa > Arthropoda > Insecta > Orthoptera > Acrididae > Schistocerca > Schistocerca cancellata. The sequence continues at coordinate 488,899,504 of NC_064628.1, forward strand.
ATCAGGTTGCCCGTAAGAGTGGCGTGGGCAGAGGTCCACGTGCAACGCATAGTGTTGAGATAAAGCGATCGCGTACGGTTATAGACATGAATTAATTCGATACCGCCCGCCCGCTGCCGCAGTGTCAGGGAGGCGTATCGCACTTTAAAAACAAGACCGGCGCTTACTAAATGTCCATATGCTACTTGATACCTGTCGGCCATCGTAGCCGTCAGAGGAAGGACATGCGCAAATTAGTTCAGTTTGTAGACAAAATAGGTGTTGACATAAAGTGTTCTGAGGAGCATATCAATGCGACGCAATTTGTTGTTCTGCAGCAGAGCACGTGTCAGGTGTAGGAGTCGGCGGGACGTAGCTGCCGCCGTGCGGCGAACTTTGCTATAGAACTGCACTCCTAAACATTTGAGTACGGGCACCTTGTCAAAGGGCACCGCCGTTGCTTGGGGAAGCCCCCCTCCGACATCCATGTATTTTGTCTTCTTTACATTGATGACGCTCTCAGCGACCACCCCGTACTGGCGTAGCCACTGAAGCGCCATATGCATTTCAACCTCTGATCTGGCCAGGAACACCACGTCATTGGCGAATGCACCACAACGAAAGTTCACTTCACGCATGGAAATGCCTGTCAATCGCTGCCGTAGACCATGTAAAGCTGGTTCAAGCGCTGCCGCAAGTAATATAGTTAGCAAAGTGCACCCTTGTCGCACTGACCGTCCAACAATAATGTGACCAGACTGGTAACCGTTGACCATCATGCGGGAGTGCACTCCGTGGACCAGTCGAAGGACCACCTGTGCAGGCTCTGGATAGAGGCCAATGCGCTCCAAAACTGCACGTAGGAAGCCGTGGTCGAACCGGTTCAGTGCTTGGTCAAAATCGACGGTGACAAGGGCGCCTAGTATTCTGCAGGCCGCCGTCAAAGCAATTACGTCGCGGTATGCTCCTAACGCTGTATGAATCCTGCTGACTCCACCTAAACATGCCTGATCGGTGTGGTTGGCTTTCCCGATAGCGGTGTGGAGACGCGCGCGGAGGATGCGGGCGAAGATCTTGAAGTCGTTGTTGAGGACTGTGAGTGGGCAAAAATCCTGCCACCTTCAACCACCATTCTGTTTCGGTACTGGGATCAAGATGCCATCTGTGAATTCTGTGGGGACAGTGAAATCAGGGCGGATCATTTCTTGAAACATATGGAGCCACTTGTCATCCATAAGGTCACAAAAAGTGCGGCAGAATTCCAGGGGTAAACCGTGCGGCACAGGCGATTTGTTCGGTGCTCCACGTGCCAAGGCCGATCTCAGCTCGTCGGATGTAATGAGCAACAACAGAGTATCATCGGATGCCATTTCCCTAGGGGAGGGAAAATCGTGCAACAGCTCGTCAAAATCACGTACGTTTCGCGTATCTTCTATGTACAAGGTCCCATAGTGTCGGGCGAACGTGTGCGCGATTTCCGTCTGCGTCACTGCGCGGCCCCCCTCCTCCGTGTTTACCGCCGTAATAAGCTGACGCTTGCGATGGCGCCTCTCGCGCACAGTGTGATAGACTGATGCCGTTTCGTTGGGGATGCAGTCTTGCATTTGCCCACGGATGCGGACAACCTCTACCTGCTCTGCCCTGATGTGAAGTAGACGAACTTTGATGCGTTGTACGGACATCTGACGTTCGGAAGACGGCGCTTATGTCGCCAGCTCACGTAACGCTGTATAGTAAAATTCCGATGTTGTCCTTTGCCAGTTCGGTCTGTCATGCCCGTAGGCCATCAGGGTCTATCGGTCGGAGTGCAGGTCTGAGACATCCCAGCCACTACAGCAACTTGGAAGCATACATGGGCAGGCACCTGAAACAACGACGCCACATGCCAGTAACTACTTGCCGACACGCTTCCTCGCGAAAGAGGGAGGCGTTCAGCGTCCACGGGCCTCTGCTGCGTCTTGTGAGTTTTCGGGGTAAGGTGATAGTGCAGATATACGCGAGATGATCCGTGAAGCCTGTCGGCCAGAGTTCTCCATCATGGGTTGCTGTGCGGAGGGCACACGAGACGTATATCCGGTCCTGACGACTGGCAGAGTGGCTGCTAAAGTGCGTGTATCCCCGCTGGTTCCCATGATGATGTAGGAGCCATGTGTCGTAGAGCGCGGGGTCACGTACCAGTACATATGGAGCCGAGCATGGGACGTAATGTGGTATCTGGTCCTCGGGCCGCAGAACACTGCTAAAATTGCCGCCCACTATATATTGGTCCATATTTCCTTGCAATGGAGCTACCTCCTCCGAATAGAAAACATGCCCGTCACCACGGTGCGAATTACCGGAGGGAGTGTAGACATTAACGGCCGGCCGGAGTGGCCGTGCGGTTCCAGGCGCTACAGTCTGGAACCGAGCGACCGCTACGGTCGCAGGTTCGAATCCAGCCTCGGGCATGGATGTGTGTGATGTCCTTAGGTTAGGTTTAAGGAGTTCTACGAGGTGCATTCAAGTTCTAAGGCCTCCGATTTTTTTTCTCCGGACTGGAAAGAGATAGAAACATGCGCATTGTTTTAAAATGAGTCCGCGTTCATTGTCAATACGTCCCAGAGATGGCAGCACTGTAGGGCAGATGGAATTTTACCGCCAGCGGCGAGAATGAGAACTGTTTTAAATACTTAAAATGGCGACGTTTTCCTTACTTGAACAGCGTGCAATCATTCGTTTTCTGAAAAAATGGTTCAAATGGCTCTGAGCACTATGGGACTCAACATCTGAGGTCATAAGTCCCCTAGAACTTAGAACTACTTAAACCTAACTAACCTAAGGACATCACACACACCAATGGCCGAGGCAGGATTCGAACCTGCGACCGTAGCAGTCCCGCGGTTCCGAACTGCAGCGCCAGAACCGCTAGACCACCGCGGCCGGCTCGTTTTCTGAATTTACGTGGTGTGAAACTAATTGAAATTCATCGATAGTTGAAGGAGACATGTGGTGATGGAGTTATGGATGTGTCGAAAGTGCGTTCGTGGGTGCGACAGTTTAATGAAGGCAGAACATCGTGTGACAACAAACCGAAACAACCTCGGGCTCGCACAAGCCGGTCTGACGACATGATCGAGAAAGTGGAGAGAATTGTTTAGGGGGATCGCCGAATGGCTGTTGAACAGATCGCCTCCAGAGTTGGCATTTCTGTGGGTTCTGTGCACACAATCCTGCATGACGACCTGAAAATGCGAAAAGTGTCATCCAGGTGGGTGCCACGAATGCTGACGGACGACCACATGGCTGCCCGTGTGGCATGTTGCCAAGCAATGTTGACGCGCAACGACAGCATGAATGGGACTTTCTTTTCGTCGGTTGTGACAATGGATGAGACGTGGATGCCATTTTTCAATCCAGAAACAAAGCGCCAGTCAGCTCAATGGAAGCACACAGATTCACCGCCACCAAAAAATTCGGATAACCGCCAGTGTTGAAAAAATGATGGTGTCCATGTTCTGGGACAGCGAGGGCGTAATCCTTACCCATTGCGTTCCAAAGGGCACTACGGTAACAGATGCATCCTACGAAAATTCCTTCCTGCACTGCAACAAAAACGTCCGGGAAGGGCTGTGCGTGTGCTGTTTCACCAAGACAACGCACCCGCACATGGAGCTAACGTTACGCAACAGTTTCTTCGTGATAACAACTTTGAAGTGATTCCTCATGCTTCCTACTCACCTGACCTGGCTCCTAGTGACTTTTGGTTTTTTCCAACAATGAAAGACACTCTCCGTGGCCGCACATTCACCAGCCGTGCTGCTATTGCCTCAGAGATTTTCCAGTGGTCAAAACAGACTCCTAAAGAAGCCTTCGCCGCTGCCATGGAATCATAGCGTCAGCGTTGTGAAAAATGTGTACGTCTGCAGGGCGATTACGTCGAGAAGTAACGCCAGTTTCATCGATTTCGGGTGAGTGGTTAATTAGAAAAAGAATCGGAGGCCTTAGAACTTGAGTGCACCTCGTAAGTTCTAGTCGACTGATGACCTCAGAAGTTAAGTCGCATAGTGCTCAGAGCCATCTGAACCATTTTTTTGTAGACGTTAACGAGGCGGACTGCGCCAAGTGTGAGAGCGATGCCTCGCCCGTTCGGCAAGTATGTCACGTCCGTCGTGTCTGTGCCATCTCGGAGAAGGATGACCGTTCCTCTTGCGCCATCACCAGAGGGTAGGCTGTAGGTGGTGTAGCCATATAGGTCTAAACGCAGCTCGGGACGGACCTCTTGGAGAAGGGCAATGTCCAAGTCTGCCGCTCTGATCATGTTGTGTAACATGTGGGTCTTGACAGTGGAGTGGACACCATTGACATTGACTGTTCCCACACGGTATGACTGAGACATATCAAGTGGTAGAGGCAGTTTGCTGGTTCAAGCGCAAAGTGATCTCGCACACCACACAGACATCCAGCCGCATGCCGTGCATTACTGTGCCGTATGATCCTCTGACTGGCAGAGCCCTCCGGGGTCAAAGTCTGCCAAGGGCTCTGGTGGAGGTATCGATGTGTGCTGTGCATCATCGGCCTCCATATCATCTGCTCAATCACCAAGAGAGGATTGGGAGGTCAGTGGTGGCTGGTCGCTTTCATAGGAGCCCACAGTTTGTGAGTCGACGCGATGCGCCTCGTTTTCGGGGCCGCCGGATGTAGGAGAGTGTTCCACCAGCTTCACATCCCTGTCCCATTCTTCAACTGACAATCGCCTCTTCTTGTTTTGCTTGGGTGATTTTTGCTTGCGGGTCCGAGATTCGACATCCACTGGAGGGCGGGGCTCGACACCATCTCGGTCATCGGGAATCCCTGTGCCCGATCCCGACAGTGCTGGGTGCGCATGACGCCGCGGTGGGCAGAGGCTGTAGGAACCTCTGCACCGCTTGGCTGCGGTGGCGTCGTCGTCGTCGTCGTTGGCGGCACTGACACTCGGACGGAGCTCACAGCGGCTTGAGATGGTAGCAGGTTTTGATCGTCCATCAAATCATGTTGTGCAGCCTCCACATACGTTAGCGGGAGAGAGGTCATCATGGATCGTTGGGGAAATTCATTCCGGGGCACCTGAACGAAGCGGCGCTGCAGACACTCAGTTCTAACGTGGCCCTCCTGGTCACAGCCCGAGCAGGTCCTCGATTGGCCGTCGTATATAATAATTGCGCGGCAGCCGCCAACAATTACATATGATGGAACGTGCTTCTTAAGTTTTATGCGTGCTTGTCGTACCCTGTTAAGGACAGGGTACGTTTCAAATGTATTCCATTTCTCCTCTGTGTGGGTGAGAGCTGTGCTATATGGCCGCAGCGCATCAACAATAAGGTTGGCGGGAACTTCGAACGGTAGTTCAAAGATGCGCACGGTATCCACCCCCAGAACAGCATGGTCAACTCCTATCACGCTCATATTACCGTCTGCGTGACAGAAGCGAAAGCCGTTAGCAGATCGTTGGAGGAGTGTGTCGCAGGCCGCTTCGTCAATCAATTTAAGGTACACTCTGCTGGATACAATAGACAAATGAATGTCTATCAGTTCTTGCGGTTCTATGTTCATGATGTCTCGAAGAAACCGTTCAATTTCATGGGCCTTCGGTCTTGTGTACGATGCGTTGAACGTTGATTTGATTGTATCTTGTCGATATGAGAACGCCATTGCGAGTCGGTACCGGTACTATAAGGCAATACAACGACGCAACCGGGCGCTAATTGGTAAACAAACAACACCTGCGGAGCGCTGCCTGGCGCGCCGAGCACGTCAACACGGTATCACGGCTGAAAGCCGACTGCTCGTCTGATCTACGCAGGCACGACTCACGACCCGTCCTCATAGCTTCAATTGTGCCAGTACCTCGTCTCCCACCTTCCAGACTTCAGAGAAGCTCTTCTGCAGCGTTGCAGAAGTATCACTCCTGGAAGAAAGGATATTGCGAAGACATGGCTTTGCCACAGCCTGGGGGATGTTTCCAGTGCTAGTTCTGCAAGGTCGCAGAAGAGCTTCTGTGAAGTTTGGAAGGTAGGAGACGAGGTACTGGCAGAACTGAAGCTGTGAGGACGGGTCGTAATCCTACTTTGCAAGTGACCTCAAGATGTGGAAGAGAAGGTGTGTTTTGTGGGTGCGGAGCGGTTGCTGGAGTTTTCAGTGTTTCATTCACTAAATTCTGATCTTCCGATCAGAACAACGCTCCAAACTAATTCCTAATCTGTTTATTAAGTCCATCGATTGCCCTAGAAGCCCTTCTGTACTAATATTTTCCCGTCTAAGCTTTAAGCCTAAAAAAAAGGATTCATATTTGTTCTTCAACAATTAAGATACATGAATGATACACTAACAAAAAAGTGTGGAAACAAATGTTCCAGATGACACAGAAGATATAAAGTACATGATACGAACACAGCAGAAGAAATCCTATTTTATATGTACAAATTATTATTTCCTCAGAACAGAACGTAAATTAACACCAAAACTAGCAAATGAAATAAATGATTAAATTACTTCCACAAAACTTAAATGATGACTTCCTCTTCATTAGTTACTGCAAACTTTAATGATTCACAAAAGAAAGATAACTTGTCACTTTATACGTAGCTTCAAAAACAAAACTTTATTCACAGTCTAATGTTCTCAGCAATTATAAGTTCCTGTGCGTATGGTGTATGATCAAAAGTAAAAAAAAAATTAACATGCTTTCTTCTTTAAGTACAAAGAGCAATCTCAGCTGTAAACCACTTCACTGTTTCACTAAAATGTGTTCAATATGTATGAAAGGTAATCTGTAACCGCAAGAAAGAGAAATCCTTTAAATAACAGATAAAATTGTAATTGGCAAAACTGGTCTGAAAATGTTAAGCGAAAGAATTTGTGACTAATAATTGAGCAGAAGGAACGAAAATTTTATGTAAAGGCAGTTACATTTGCCGCTTTTAGGCCACTGTTGTAAGGAGTTGGTGTAAGTATCGCCGTGGAGCCCTTCTTTTTCATACTGCTTTCACCTTTTTTGAAGAGGTGGGGCCCCTCCACGCCCGCACCAACGTGGTGACGAAACCAAAAGTTCTACTGTCACCTCCGTAAACATGTTAGTTATCTAGTAAGTGGATCACAGGATGCTGGGCTGTGATGTTATCCGTGCGTCTGGGTAAGACTACGCATTAACACGGTCCATCAGGTGATAGATAGTGGACGAAATGCGAGTGAAGGTAGCGATTTGAAGAGCAGAGGGAAAAAAGTGCCATGGCTCGTGCCGTGGGAAAAAAACCTCTGCGACAGTGGGATGGGTAGTAAGAGCAGTAGTGGCTTACTAGCTGCGACAGTTCATGCAAGGTTGGATTTGATAGTATAGGTATCATGCATCATTACCGTGACAAGCGATGGCGATGTATCCCAGTTGCTGAAGCTGCTACATTCCTGGAACAATCAAGATCGTTATATAGTAGTGGGAGATCGGCCATAGATCATCTCACTGTATGGGGGATGTGTGGAGCTTGCCTGCATGCAGTGTACGGTACGGCTTCCCTGTGTGGTGCCAGTTATTCGGCAGTGTATTTCAGCTGGATATCCAGTAATGGCATCTGATTAGCAGGGGCTCGCCTGTACCGTTATGTTTGCGTATGCTTGGCCATAGATGATATGTCCTTACAAGTATGTCTTTTGGTCTTTTATGTTTCCATCTATGGTTGTGGTCGTAGTTCCCCAGATTCAGAATAAACGGGTTCTGCGAATGTCTGGAGTTTCTGTATAGTCTTGTGGTGAGTTTGTGGATTACCTCCGTGAGAGTCTCAAGTCGGTATTCCCGGTGAAGGTCCGCGATGCGTGTGTATCGTGGACCATTGCTTATGATTTTGAGTACTTTGATTTGGATGAGTTGCCGGCCGCGGTGGTTTAGCGGTTCTAGGCGCTCAGTCCGGCACCGCGCGACTGCTACGGTCGCAGGTTCGAATCCTGCCTCGGGCATGGATGTGTGTGATGTCCTTAGGTTAGTAAGGTTTAAGTAGTTCTAAGTTCTAGGGGACTGATGACCACAGATGTTAAGTCCCATAGTGCTCAGAGCCATTTTGTATGAGCTGCAGACGGCGCAGGCGTTTGGGGCGCAGCGTATCCCCAGACAGGAGCTGCGTACGTCATCATGGGTCGGATAAGTGTCATGTACATGGACCTCGACACCCTTCTGTTCAGTGTGCTACGCCTGTTGAGCATAGGATAGAGCTGTTTGAGCCTCGCGCTAGCTCGGTTGGTCATGTGTTGTATGCGGTCCCCCCAGAGTAATTTCCGGTCCAGCCAGACACCGAGGTATTTGACTTTCTCGCGGAAACGTATTGGGCGCGCATGTAGAGTTATTGGTCTGCAGTAGCGGTGTTTGCGCAGTTGCTTCGGTCTTCTAGTGAACAGAACGGCTTCGCACTTGTCGACGTTTACTCTAACACGCCATTTCTCCAACCAAGGCTCAGTCACGCTGAGTGCAGTCTGTAGGCGTGACATAATGTTCGATGGTTTCCAGTCTTCCACAAGGATGGCTGTGTCATCCGCGTAGATTGCCATCGTTGTGTTGTGTGTGGTTGAGAGATCGTTTATGTAGAGGTTAAACAGTAGGGGCCCTAGGATGCTTCCCTGGGGTACTCCCGCGTGTATACCGTGTCGTGTTGATTGTTTTCCCTGCACGTCAGTGTTGAAACTCCTGTCTGTGAGGTATGAGTGTATTAGATGCAGCAGCCCGTAGGGGAATCCCGCGACGCTGAGTTTGCGGATGAGGCCGTTGTGCCATAGACGATAGAAAGCCTTTTCGATTTCCAGGAACACCGTCCCTGTAGCTTTGTTTACGTTGAAGCCATATGTTATATGTTCAACGACCCGTAGGAGTTGTTGTGTTGTGGAGTGGTGATTCCTGAAGCCGAATTGCTCCGGTCTCAGGATGTCATTTGTTATGCAGTGCCTAGTGATGCGTTTGAGAATCACCTTCTCAATAATCTTACTGAGCGAGCTCAGAAGGCTGATGGGTCGGTAATTTTGTGGGAGGCTGTGGTCTTTCCCCGGCTTTCTGAACATCAGGACCTTGGCCGTCTTCCAAAAGGCGGGGAAGTGTTGGTGTTTTAGTATGGCATTCGTTATGTGTGTTAGGTACTCAGTTGCTTTATCCGTGAACTCCTGGAGTACACGGTTTTGAATGCCATCATGACCAGGGGCTTTCGTAGCAGCGGAATGCATTATAGCCCAGGAGACTTCGGCTGTGCTAGCATGTCGAATGTCGTCGCGCGATGGTTGGGTTAGAATGCGTGTAACCTCTTGGTCAGTGGCAAGTGTGAACACTGTATCTGATGGTACCAGGTTCGGTGTGAATGACGCTGCGAGTGTGTGGGCCATTAGTTCTGCTTTCTCTTCCGCTGAGTATGCAGTCCGTCAGGCCCTTGAAGCGTTGGGGTGTATATTTTCTCCCTGGTGAAGTGTCGGGCTAGTTGCCACACGCCAGGTCGTGCGGTGTCCAGCCCTTCGAGTTTTTGGTTCCACTGTTGTGTTCTATGTGTTTGTATTTTATCGTGTATGATGCCCTGTAGCCTGTAAATGTGCCGTTTGAAGTACGGACGCCTGGTGCGCTGCCATTGTCTCCTGAGGCGATTCCTCATTGAGATTAGGCCCAGGATTTCCTGGGACAGGGCCGCACTGCGTTGTTGTGAGTTGCGATCAGGAATGGTGCCTGCCATTGCGTCCTGGACGGCGTTAGTGAGGGTTTCTACTGTCTCGTCAATTTGTGCTGTTTCATTAATTTCTTGTATAGGTGGGATGTGGCTATCGAGCGTTTGCTTGAACAATATCCAATTCGCACGCCCGTAGTCCAACATCTTGCGTTGTTCCATGTGCTGCAGTGTTTCCTCAATGTATAGTATTACAGGTTTGTGGTTTGAGGGCAGATCGTTTTCAACGGCAACGTTGAGTGCCGATGTAATGCCCCTGATGAGGGCCATGTCTATCACGTCTGGCCTGTGTCCCCTCTGATAGGGAATGTGCGTCGGTTCAGTAGCCAGTCGTCACCGTAGAGGTGACCACTTTCCCCTCATTGGTGCCATTACAAAAAATCTATATACCCTTTATTACCGTGACTGAAATTTCAACAGCTGAAGTAGGGTTGTGGAGTCGAGATACGACACTTTCAAGTCAATGTCATTAACGTGAGAGAAGTCACATCTTCTCTCTGCAATAACTGCACAAACTCGCCACTTCAGTTACATCAGGATAAGTAAAATCTACAAAAATTATTATAACTCTGAGGAGAGCCACAGCAAACAGATTAGACCTCCTAGGGGGACTGGCCTCTCCAGCGAGAATAAGTTAAAGCATTTCCCGCGCCATATCAGCTGCTCATAGCCCCCAGGACCCCAATAGCCACCATGTGCGTCAAGGCCACTTTTCCCGGCTCTCCCCTACACTCCATCGGCGGGTGCATAAATTCTGTATGAGAGGTACAACAGCTACTAGAGTACATTAGTGATGATTGTGTTTAGAGTTGTTACCCGCTAGGCCTGGTAGGGTATATAATGTACGTGAACAACTTCCGATGTTCAGTGACTGCAGTCAAGGATACAGAGATTCCGTGTACTCGCGTGAGACAGCGTCATCTGCATCTTATAGAGACTGAAAGGGGCCTCGTCATATGTGTCCTCTTGGGCGGCTAGTCGGCTCGTGCAGCACCTAAATCTATGGGGCACTCGGATATGACAGCGATGGACAGCATGAGCATGAGAGACCAGGCACACACGTCGTGTCGTCAAGGAGACAGTTGACCACCAGGAAGATTGCCGTATTGAGAACCAAGCACATCGCAACCCCTTCACATCTGCCCGTGCCACCCGATGAAAGGTAATGGACTCCCTGCAGCATCCCGTGTCATCCCGCAACAACGTGGGGCAGTAGAAAATGTCCCCGACAATGGAAATGACATTAGTATCACAACACAAATCACTGTGTTTGATGTGGTCCCTTCACTGGGAAGCACGGACTGCCGATGAATAGCACCCCATTGTGTTTAGCCATCATTAATTTTCTGCACTACTACGGATGACGATTGTCGACGAGTACGGTGGCGACTTGGAAAGTGGTCCAATGTTTCCAAAGTGGTGTTAGTGCCTGCGTCATGGTGTGGGGACCCACCCGGTATGACTTCTGGTCACGGCTGGTAGTGACTGAGGGAACAAATTGGAAATTTGTGGTGAGGACTACGGGACCAAACTGCTGAGGTCATCGGTCCCTAGGCTTACGCACTACTTCATCTAACATACACTAACTTACGCTAAGGACAACACCCACACCCATGCCCGTGGGAGGGAGGAATCTAACCTCCGACGTGGGGAGCCGCGCGAACCGTGACAAGACACCCAGACCGCACGGCTATCCCGCGCGGCACTGAGGGAACACTGCCAGCATAATGCTACATCACGGACGTCCTGCGTCCTCATACGTTACCTCTCATGTGACAGTAGCGAATTATTGCTCAGTGTTCGCCCGCACGTGGCAGGTGTCTCTCTGAACTTCAAATGGTTCAAATGGCTCTGAACACTATGGAACTTAACATCTATGATCATCAGTCCCCTAGAACTTAGAACTACTTAAACCTAACTAACCTAAGGACATCACACAACACCCAGTCATCACGAGGCAGAGAAAATCCCTGACCCCGCCGGGAATCGAACCCGGGAACCCGGGCGCGGGAAGCGAGAACGCTACCGCACGACCACGAGCTGCGGACTCTCTCTGAAGTGTGTGTGTGATGTTGAGCTATTCTTGTGGCCAGGAACATCCTCAGACTTATTTCCTAATGTGTGGCAGCAGCTCAAACGTCACCTTCTTCCCAGTGCCACTATCCAGGATACCAAAGATCAGTTCCAACAGCTGTGGCTCGTCTCATGAGAGGATACAATAACTTTATAACATCCTTCCCAACCCAAACAGTGCGTGCATTCTGACAAGACAGGCTGCTACGTTATGCTGACAGGTGGCCCATTCTGCCAAGTTCTTTGTAAATTCGTCTAGATTTTGCAGTGATAGGCTCTAACAACATATATTTTCCAAGTGTGTGCCATTCTACAGAGCGAGAATTAAGTCTTGTCCTGATTAAAAAAAAATATTTCTACGGAACTATGCTAGATACATGTGTGTTCGTAGGTTTCCCGGCGAATATGCTGCTTGAAGGTCTCTCAAGTATGTATCTGGATGGATTGATCGTTGTAGAACGTACCATCATCATCACATTACTCCTACGCTCACTGTAGGAATAATCTGATGATGATGTCACGTTACGCCATCGAAAATTCGTTCTACAACGATCAATCAATCCAGCTGCATGCCCAAGAGACTTTCAAGCATATTAGACACAGCTATGCTACATATTCCATGCAGTGGCTTAACTCATGACATTTTTATGGTTACACAGCTACATGTGCTCCGATAACATCTGATTCCTCTTTTTCTCACTCTCTTGGTACAGGTAGCGTAATTTAGGAGTCCTGCATGTCACAATAGCGTCTTTGAAGGAGAAAGTGCAAGATTTTAAAGTCAGTTCGTAAGTGGCAGTTTCCCCTGGAAGAACCTATTTACTTTTAGGGTCAGGTATCAGGTAAATTTTTAAATTACCTAATCCTAAACCGAAGAAATGAACTTTACTAATCCAATATTACTCAATCCTTCTCCAGTTAATCAATAAAGGAAACACGCTAAACCCACCCAGAAGCAGTTGTCTTATTATTTTCGTGGACAAAATTTCAGCTATGTCTCTTTTTGTTCCTGCTACCCACTGTTTTCATTGTTGTCTCATTTTTGGCGTGGTTCCTGACTTACAGTCACAAATCAGAACACAAAATGTATTGGCTTGTTTATAAAACAGGTCGAGACGTTGCTGAAATATTCATTTTGGGAGTTACTTTTAACGTGCATTAACAAGGTCACCACTTCTCTTGCAAAAAGCTTTCGCGAAGTTTTGTTATTAGTATGAGATGTACAATACTGTATTTATGATTTACGAATTATGTCAGTAGTCCGCCTCCGTAGCTGACGCCCGCACAGTAGCTTAGCATGATCGGTTGAAGTGCTGGCCGTCCTCTGTAATAATAATGAAAAAAAAAATCGAAGTGAAGTATTCAACGTTGAACTCGGAGGGATGTCATGTGACTTCGCCATGATCAAATGCCGAGAACAATGACAAAAAAAGTGGTCGGCGCAGAAGGCTGCCCTGAGGAGGGCCCGTGTTGGATTCTTAGCGCTGGGCCGGGCGCAGTGGCCGTGCGGTTCTAGGCGAAACAGTCTGGAACCGAGCGACCGCTAGGTCGCAGGTTCGAATCCTGTCTCGGGCATGGACGTGTGTGATGTCCTTAGGTTAGTGAGGTTTAATTAGTTCTAAGTTCTAGGCGAATGATGACCTCAGAAGTTAAGTCGCATAGTGCTCAGAGCCATTTTTTTTAACCTCTTGGCGCTGGCAAGGATTTTTGCTGGCTGGGATGATTGGAACAGGGTGCACTCACCTCCGCGATGCCAGTTGAGGAGCTGCTTGATCGAGTGATTGCTGCTTCATGGACCTTCACTGCCTGGCACGGAGTTCATTAAATACGTCAGTTACATTGTACGGCGTGAATAACCGATTATCAAATTTCCCAGTGCACAATTTTACAACATTTTGGTTTGTTTCTGCAATTTTTGGTTGTCAATAATATGAAACATTTTCCACACTGCCATGTTTAAATTCAGCCATCTACCTCTTAAATGGTAAAATTTTGAGGAACGCCTCTTGGTGAATGTCCGTCAACCTGAATTTCCCTTAAAAATATACAGATCCGAACTGAGTTGCGGTATGACTCAACATTTATTAGCTGAAAACTTAAGCTCACTAAATCAACGCCCTTCCTGCACTACACCGAGAAATTTTCACCTTGTCCTCGTTTTAGCTACGAAGAACGACACTTGCGGGAGACAATTTCGCCTTTTAGTGAGACGTCTTACGCAGAAACTCCTCCAAAACGGTGGAAATGGGCCAGAGAAATTCTTAATAGGAGATTGTCGTGTTGTACGTAGTTGCCTTTTATTAAGCCGTCCCAAAGGGAACAAGCAAAGGGGCGCGGCAATAAAAGCAAATTTGCGCGGAAAGTGCGCCGGGTAATGATAGAAGGATAGCGCGTTTGCAGCGCTGGCGCGCCTCGTGGGAGGCAGTAAAGCGTACTCCCGATATTACGCACTCCGCCGCCTTACGACGCACAATTATACGCGCGCAGCCATCTCGCCGCCGGCTTTATAGTCCATCACGGCTGTAATTAGTAGACGCGCTATCCCGGGGCCACACCTGCGGGCTGCTACGCCGCCGCCGTCTCGCCTCGCCCGGATGTCGCTAGGCGTCGCGACGCATCGCAGTCCGGCGTCGCCCGCGGTCGTGCAGCGACGGCTACTGTTGCGCGCGCGCACCCAGCTCCCGCGTATACGATTGGTCGCATCGGTCGGTCGCGCCGTGACCAATTTGTAACATCGTAAATATAAGAATTTACGCACTGGTTCAGCGGCGAGAGCCTCCGAAGGCTATTCCAGTCCAGTCTCCGGCCGTAATTGTTCGCATAAAATCTGTAACGCCTCTAATGGCAGCTCTTGGCAAATGCTGTTTTCATAATTTAGTTCCGTCTGAAGACTGGGGTTCTACATTTACGATGGCTATAATCGTACTCAAGCTGTCAGCCGTGAGTGGCAGACGGACAGAAAGCTTACTTTTAGAGTAGTCGAAATATTTTCTTATCGACTAATTATACCGATGTTAGCTACTAGATGACATTACGTTGAAAGCAGCGACGCGGAAGAGTTCGAATAAAATTGGCCAAGTGCGGGTAGGAGTCGCCGTCTGAGGGTTCTGTACAAACCTTACTTATTTTTAAGGGCTTCACCACTCTTCAGCGGTTGGGCAGCTTTCATGATCATGGCAGTCTTCCTCTTTCAGATCTCTCTTCCTCACAATTATATTTACTCCCGCTCACCCACCAATTTCGGCCGTCCGCGCTTCCTCCTTCCTGGCGGAGACCATTTCAGGATTCCTGTTGGAAGCCGTCCTTGCTCTGTTCGCCGTACCATTGAAGGCCTCTGTTCTCACTTCTTTGAGCAACGGCCTTGCCGCAGGGGATACACCGGTTCCCGTCAGATCACCGAAGTTAAGTGCTGTCGGGTGTGGCCGGCACTTGGATGGCGGACAATCCGGGCCGCCATGTGCTGTTGCTATTTTTCGAGGTGCACTCAGGCTCGTGATGCCACTTGAGGAGCTACTCGACCGAACAGTAGTGGCTCCGGTCAAAGAAAACCACCATAACGACTGGGAGAGTCGCATCCTCAGCTGAGGATGACACGGCAGTCGGATGGTCCCGGTAGGCTACTTGTGGCCTGAAGACGGAGTGCTATTATCACTTCTTTGAACTACTGGTGGTTCTGTATCTTTTATCTCCCAAATTTCCTCATTTCTTCTCGGCTCTGTCCTGGATATCCTGGCTGCTCTCCTCCTTCCATTCATCTCTACTGCCTATACTCTGCTTCTCTGTCGCTCCCCAGGATCAATCCTTCTGCATCACGTGTTACTATACTTTCAATTACTGTTTGCAGAATTCTCTTCTTTGATTCTTTTGGTACTGTCCGTCTGCACAGAGCATTTAGCATTTTAATTGCTCCTCTTGCCTGCTCGATGGTGCGTTCCACATCCGCTTCACGGCTTCCCCAGGAATGGATAGTCGATCTTAAGTATTTAAAATGCTTTACAGCTCTAATAGTTGCTAGCGGCAGTACTATATCCCTTCCATCTCTTCTCACTACTAAATATTATGTTTTGTTCATATTTATTCTAAGCCTGCCTCGTTCGAAAGTTTCCATTAAGTTCTGTATCATAAGTATGACATCATCACAACTTTGTCCTATTAGAACTTTGACACCGGCAATCGATAATGAATAGATAGTACCATGCTGGAAAGGAATTCCTATACTTCCGCATGACTGCATATATCTGCGTATATATTTTAAACAGGGTCGGAGATGTGCTGCAGCCCTGTCTAAGGCCTTTCGATGTCTGGAATGTCTCGCCCAACTTCCTCCACACTTTAAATAATGCGTACGACTGGTGGTATATTCTTCGAATAAAGGACATTTGTTGTTCTTCTATATACTCCAACGCTTCCCATGGTGCATTGATAGGTAGAGAATCATACACTCTTTCTAAATTCACAAATATTAGGCGTACTTACTAACCCTCAGAAAACGCCTTCTCATTTACTTTTCTAAGGCTAAAAATGTGATTGATCTGAGACCACCCAACTCTGCAAAATCTTCCTGCTCCTCTCTCATTCTTCCCTCAGTCTCATTCCCCAGTTATTTTTCAGTACAGTGCTAGAAATTCTGCTGATAGATGCCATAATACTAATTCCTCTATAATTATTTGTGTGTTTCATATTTCCTCTTTTCGTACATAGCAGGTAAGTATGATTCACGCCACTCTCTCGATATTTCCGCTCCTTCCACTATTTTACTGAACAATCCATGTATAAGTCTCACATTTAGGGGGGCCAAATTTGTACAGTTCCGTCACAACTCTTTCCGTTCCACTTGCCTTTCCATTTCTCGCCTCTTTCAACATCTATTTTTCTTCTTCCTCCAGTACGGACTCTGCATTACCTATTATACTGCTTTTGTTGTGAATTTCTATCACGTGGTCTCTTCTTTTTTCTACAATCATTTCTTCAAATTGCTTTTTCCACTGTCCAACAGATATAAATTGTATTGTGGATTCAGGATCATTAGATATTTACGACTTCCTTCTCATCCTCCATGCCTCTTCCGATCTCCCGTATCCAATGTATTGCTGTATTTCCCGACACACTCTTTGCGATTACTCTTCCTTAAACTTCTCAGAGGTTAACCATATGTGACGTAGTTTCTATTTTTCCTTAACCACCTCCAACAACTCCTTGGCACCCATTCAATTTTTACTCTTCTATCCCTTTCCCTTCTAAAGCCTTCTCTACTGCTTCCTCAGCTGACTTTTTCAGAAAACCGTATGGCTCGTTAGCAGTCCAGTCCTCCTCCACTGGATCTACACTTAGATTTCATCTCTGCTAATACAAACTTCTCAAATTTTCTTCTTGTAGCAGATGCATCATGTATTTTCGATCCTCTGTAGCTCTGCTTCTAGCATTCGCCTCTTCCTCCCTCTGTTTTGTTTGGTCTTAATTGGAAAAGCAATTTTTGAAGGAACTGTAAAATGAACGGAGCCACACGTTGTTCCTCTCTTTACCTTCAAATCTTGCTACTTAATTACCCGCTAGTTTTAGGTTGCTTCAGGGTTTAGCCTGGGTGTACTTATGTATTTCCTTGTGCTGGAATTGGCCATTCATAACTGTACACTTCTGAACCTTTCAGAAGTTAAACTCCAATCTTTATCGCTTTCTACATTCCCTACCCACGGTCCTACGTCATCATTTCATCGTTTTCCAAAATGTGCATTAAAGTTTCTCATTATTAACAATTCATTTCCATCTGGACATTCGTCAAATACTTCTTGTAATCGCTGAAGAAATCACTTTTATTCTCGTCAGGCGCATCTTCGTTAGGGTTATAATTCTATTTAATTACAGTTTTGTGACACGAATTTCTATTGTTATGCTGATTATCCATTCATTTAATTTCTTACAACTAATTATTCCTTGTTTACACTTTCTTTTTATGATAACTGCTACTCGTGATTTTGTTCGAAGCGTCTTCCACTCCACTCCAAAACAATATATAGTCTCCAGGTACTTCTTGTCCAGATCCTTGCTTTTTCGTTTCTGTCATTACCAGGATATCCACTATCAGTACTTTCACTTCTTTAATTATATTCTTAAATTTCCAGGTAACCCCTGTACTTATGTCCCACGAACCAGAGTTCTTGTTCTTAAACAGAGTCGATGGCTTTTGATCCGCATAAACGTAATTATGTAGATAAACAATTGACTCATTCTGGGAATCAAGAATTTCGACGTTTTTGATACTGGCAAGATATTGGTGCCGTGATAGTTGAGAAGGCTTTAATTTTAGGTTTGAAGTCGGATAATAAATAACAAAACATACTTTTTCGTGTGATATAATTACAAATTAAGGTTTTTGGATTTTCCTTTACTTTTACTGTGAAAGCTTGCTGTCTCCCAAATTTTATGATTCTAGGTCAAGGTAGGCTTTGATGAGTGAGTTTGCGGGTATTAAAATGTGTGAGATAAATGGCCATTTCTTTTGCATGAATTGACTTAGAGGCTTCATTTGCTTTACAAATCCAAGGGGCTGTTGACTGCTGTTCGGTGTCACTGTATTTGATCTCGGTTGCTCATCTGTAGGTCTGTATACTTTTTCTTTTCTCTCACGGAAAATTGCTTAACCAAATCTTGATTTTACGAACTCACACTCTTTGGAGAATGCTCCTTTGGCAGTTTCAGTAGTGATGCACGCTTCTTCAACTCCTCTGTTGTCTTGGAGGTAGCTGGTTTAAAAAATCTCTCCAAAATTTACAGTAAAACGGCAGTCATACAAATGGAAAATAATGTAAGTGTACGATGGCTGGTGGGTAAGTATGAAGTTACTGGAACTTTTCATATAGAGATCACTGCACAATAGATCCAGATCACGTTCACGTGCAGCTTATCGCCTTCTTTCGGAATTTGAAAGAGGTCGAATCATTGACGTGAACGCTATGCGAGCATCACACCGCCAAGAACCCGTTCTTTTTTTCTCTGTGTCGTCAGTCCTTTGACTGGTTTGATACGGCCTGCCAAGCATTTCTCTCTTGTGCCAACTTCTTCCTCTCTGAGTGGCACATGCAATCTACGTCCTCAATTATTTGCAGGATGCATCCCAGTCTCTGTCTTCCTCTACATGTTTTACCCTCAAAAATACAGCTCCCTCAAGTAGAGTGGGAATTATTCCTTGATGTCTTAACTGCTGTCCCACGATCCTATACCTTCTTCCTGTCAGTATATTCCATACATGTCGGATTATACCATTTTCTTTTTACTCGTACTGTCCCACGATCCTATACCTTCTTCCTGTCAGTATATTCCATACATTCTTTTCCTCACCGAATTTGCGGGTAACCTCCTCATTCATTTTTTTTTTTTTTTCTGTCATCAGTCTACTGACTGGTTTGGTGCGGCCCGCCACGAATTCCTTTCCTGTGCTAACCTCTTCATCACAGAGCAGCACTTGCAACCTACGTCCTCAATTATTTGCTTGACGTATTCCAATCTCTGTCTTCCTCTACAGTTTTTGCCCTCTACAGCTCCGTCTAGTACCATGGAAGTCATTCCCTCATGTCTTAGCAGATGTCCTATCATCCTGTCCCTTCTCCTTATCAGTGTTTTCCACATATTCCTTTCCTCTCCGATTCTGCGTAGAACCTCCTCATTCCTTGCCTTATCAGTCCACCTAATTTTCAACATTCGTCTATAGCACCGCATCTCAAATGCTTCGATTCTCTTCTGTTCCGGTTTTCCCACAGTCCGTGTTTCACTCTCATACAATGCTGTACTCCAGACGTACATCCTCAGAAATTTCTTCCTCAAATTAAGGCCGGTATTTGATATTAGTAGACTTCTCTTGGCCAGAAATGCCATTTTTACCATAGCGAGTCTGCTTTTGATGTCCTCATTGCTCCGTCCGTCATTGGTTATTTTACTGCCTAGGTAGCAGAATTCCTTAACTTCATTGACTTCGTGACCATCAATCCTGATGTTAAGTTTCACGCTGTTCTCATTTCAACTACTTCTCATTACCTTCGTCTTTCTCCGATTTACTCTCAAACCATACTGTGTACTCATTAGACTGTTCATTCCGTTCAGCAGATCATTTAATTCTTCTTCACTTTCACTCAGGATAGCAATGACATCAGCTAATCGTATCATTGATCTCCTTTCACCGTGTATTTTAATTCCACTCCTGAACCTTTCTTTTATTTCCATCATTGCTTCCTCGATGTACAGATTGAAGAGTAAGGGCGGAAGGCTACAGCCTTGTCTTACACCTTTCTTAATACGAGCACTTCGTTCTTGATCGTCCACTCTTATTATTCCCTCTTGGTTGTTGTACATATTGTATATGACCCGTCTCTCCCTATAGCTTACCCCTACTTTTTTCAGAATCTCGAACAGCTTGCACCATTTCCTATTGTCGAACGCTTTTTCCAGGTCGACAAATCCTATGAAAGTGTCTTGATTTTTCTTTAGCCTTGCTTCCATTATTAGCCGTAACGTCAGAATTGCCTCTCTCGTCCCTTTACTTTTCCTAAAGCCAAACTGATCGTCACCTAGTGCATTCTCAATTTTCTTTTCCATTCTTCTGTATATTATTCTTGTAAGCAGCTTCGATGCATGAGCTGTTAAGCTGATTGTGCAATAATTCTCGCACATGTCAGCTCTTGCCGTCTTCGGAATTGTGTGGATGCTTTTCCGAAAGTCAGATGGTATATCGCCAGACTCATATATTCTACACACCAACGTGAATAGTCATTTTGTTGCCACTTCCTCCTATGATTTTAGAAATTCTTATGGAATGTTATATATCCCTTCTGCCTTATTTGACCGTAAGTCCTCCAAAGCTTTTTTAAATTCCGATTCTAATACTGGATCCCCTGTCTCTTCTAAATCGACTCCTGTTTCTTCTTCTATCACATCAGACAAATCTTCACCCTCATAGAGGCTTTCAATGTATTCTTTCCACCTATCTGCTCTCTCCTCCGCATTTAACAGTGGAATTCCCGTTGCACTCTTAATGTTACCACCGTTGCTTTTAATGTCACCAAAGGTTGTTTTGACTTTCCTGTATGCTGAGTCTGTCCTTCCGACAATCATATCTTTTTCGATGTCTTCACATTTTTCCTGCAGCCATTTCGTCTTAGCTTCCCTGCACTTCCTATTTATTTCATTCCTCAGCGACTTTTATTTCTGTATTCCTGATTTTCCCGGAACATGTTTGTACTTCCTCCTTTCATCAATCAACTGAAGTATTTCTTCTTTTACCCATGGTTTCTTCGCAGCTACCTTCTTTGTACCTATGCTTTCCTTCCCAACTTCTGTGATGGCCCTTTATAGAGATGTCCATTCCTCTTCAACTGTACTGCCTACAGCGCTATTCCTTATTGCTGTATCTATAGCTTTAGAGAACTTCAAACGTATCTCGTCATTCCTTAGTACTTCCGTATCCCACTTCTTTGCGTATTGATTCTTCCTGACTAATGTCTTGAACTTCAGCCTACTCTTCATCACTACTATATTGTGATCTGAGTCTATATCTGTTCCTGGGTACTCCTTACAATCCAGTATCTGATTTCGGAATCTCTGTCTGACCTTGACGTAACCTAATTGAAATCTTCCCGTATCTCCCGGCCTTTTCCAAGTATACCTCCTCCTCTTGTGATTCTTGAACAGGGTATTCGCTATTACTAGCTGAAACTTGTTACAGAACTCAATTAGTCTTTCTCTCCTCTTTCATTCCTTGTCCCAAGCCCATATTCTCCTGTATCCTTTTCTTCTACTCCTTCCCCTACAACTGCATCCCAGTCGCCCATGACTATTAGATTTTCGTCCCCCTTTACATACTGCATTACCCTTTCAATATCCTCATACACTTTCTCTATCTGTTCATCTTCAGCTTGCGACGTCGGCATGTATACCTGAACTATCGTTCATTCATTACCTCATCAGTTTACCAAATTTTCAACATTCTTCTATAACACTACGTGTCAAATGCTTCGATTTTCTTCCCTTCCGGTTTTCCCACAGTCCATGTTACACTACCATACAGTGCTGTGCTCCAAATGTATATTCTAAGAAATTTATTCCTCAAATTGAGGCCTATTTTTAATACTAGTAGACTTCTCTTATCCAGGATGACTTTTTTGCCAGTGCTTTTTACGTCCTCATTGCTCCGTCCGTCATGGGTTCATTACCTGCCTACGTAGCAGATTTCCTTAGCATCATCTGCATCCAATCTTGATGTTAGGTTTCGCTCTTCTCATTTCAGTTGCTTTCTTCAATTTGATCATTCCGTATTTTGTACTGATTCGACTTTCATTTCATTCAACAGATCCAATAGTTCGTCTTCACTTTCAGCGAGGAAAGCAATGTCGTCAGCGAATCTTATCATTGATAACTTTTCATCTTGAATTTTAATTCCACTCTTGAACTTTTATTGAGTCATTGCTTCTTCGATGCACGGATTTCAAAGTAGTGGTGGAAGACTACACCCCTGTCTTGCGCCCTTTTTAATCCGAGCACTTCGGTCTTGGTCTTGTACATATTGCATATTGCGCGACTTACCCTAAGGCAGGGCTTCCCAACGTGTGATCCGCAGACCTCTTAGGGATCCGCCGGCTCTTTCTAGGGGGTCCGCGGCCACCTTTCACCAAATCGAGTAAAATAATGAGTAAAATTATTGAATAAAAATGTGAAAATCAAATTCATCACTATTTTTTTCATGTGAAAAACACGAGTACTTTTACTTCAGGTCGTATTCCCAAGCAGCCTTTGCGGTTCCTAAGCGAGAACGCATACACAGTTTAGTGCCGGAGAATGCGGCTTCTCTGATCGACTGTTTCGCCGCAATACGGGGGTCGTTTGTGCGCCGGTTCACGGCGCTAGATGCGCTGAAACCTTTTACGCATGCGCGGAGCGAACTTTGTCCACCAATCACAGCTGTCACTGGCATGTATGCGGCCCCAGGCATAATTAAATGTTAAACTTGCTTTGTCAGTGCACTACCTATTTCATAAGTCGATTTTTGACCAGTTTATTACTTCTAACATGGATCGGTGGCTGAAGTCAGGATCATTGAAGAAGGGTGCAGTTTCTCCATCGCCTTCACAACCAGGGAAGTTTCCAGTTGAAATGAATGAGGAGGGAGGACGACCAAAGGAAGAACCATCACAAGAAGCTCCACAGACGGATTTATTATGTGAAAACGCTGCCAGTACTCCATTGGTTGCAATATCCTGTGGAAGTGGAATAACCGAGAAGCGTAAGTACAACAAAAGCTATTTAGAAATGGGCTTTATGGAGACAAAGGTAACGTCGCGTGAAGGTTAATACCTTTGTCCCAGATGCGCAATGACAAATAGTACATACGTAAAATAAGATGGCTTGATCGGAAGCTTAAGACCAAAACGGTTCGACACTCTATTTAGGTTTCAAATGTGCACCAGACGTAGGGACGACATTCTCTGGAAATATTTATATCGATATATTAGCGGACAAAGAAAGAAAATAGTAAGGAGCGCAAACATAATGTAACGTAAAAATTAAGGGATAAGGAAGTTCGTAACTGATAAAAAGAGGGCACCTGAAATACACTATCGCTCATAGCAAGCTCCGAATGAAGAAAGGACAGACATAGTATATCATAACACTGATCAGCCATAGCCGGTCGGTGAGGCCGAGCGGTTCTAGGCGCTTAAATGTGGAACCGCGCGATCACTACGGTCGCAGGTTCGAATCCTGCCTCGGGCATGGATGTGTGTGGTGTCCTTAGGTTAGTTAGGCTTAAGTAGTTCTAAGTTCTAGGGGACTGATGACCTCAGATGTTAAGTCCTATAGTGCTGAGAGCCATTTGTACCATTTTGATCAGGCATAATACTGTGACAGCCGACCTACTATCGATATAAAGCCGTTCAGGCGATAGCTGCGTCACCTGGTGAGGAATGACTGCTAGTCTGACACACGCACGGTGCATGTAGTATCAGTGAGTGTGTTATCCGGGTGTAGAATGGGGCAGTCGCGCGATCTGTCTGAATTTGACCGAGGGCAGATTGTGATGGCCCGGAGGCTCGGCACGAGCACTTAGGAAACTGCACGACTTGTCGGGAGGGCGAGGAGTGCTGTGGTGTCTCCAACACGGAGCGAAACCCAGGTGAAGTCACGCCCAGACGTCGTGGCGCTGGGCGACCACCTGGCTGAGAAGACTGGTAAAACAGGGCAGGCGGCGAACTAACATCAGTATTTAATGCTGGATAGAGTACAAGTAACACATACACACACACACCTAACGATGGGCCCCGCAGCTGGCGACCCATGCATGTGCCAAAGTTAACGCACGACGTCGGCAACTGCGACTGAAATGAGAAAGTGACCATCGGCTCTGGATGTTGATGCAGTGGAAGGGCGTGGCATGGCCTGATTAACCCCGATAGCTTCTTCACCATGTCGACGGGAGGGCGCCAAGGGTGGACGTACCCGCTTTTGGTAGGTGGTCATAATCTTCCGGCTGATCAGCATATACAGGGTGTTTAAAAAATGACCGGTATATTTGAAACGGCAATAAAAACTAAACGAGCAGCGATAGAAATACACCGTTTGTCGCAGTTTGCTTGGGACAACAGTACATTTTCAGGCGGACAAACTTTCGAAATGACAGTAGTTACAATTTTCAACAACAGATGGCGCTGCAAGCGATGTGAACGATATAGAAGACAACGCAGTCTGTGGGTGCGCCATTCTGTACGTCGTCTTTCTGCTGTAAGCGTGTGCTGTTCACAACGTGCACGTGTGCTGTAGACAACATGGTTTATTCCTTAGAACAGAGGATTTTTCTGGTGTTGGAATTCCACCGCCTAGAACACAGTGTTGTTGCAACAAGACGAAGTTTTCAACGGAGGTTTAATGTAACCAAAGGACCGAAAAGCGATACAATAAAGGATCTGTTTGAAAAATTTCAACGGACTGGGAACGTGACGGATGAACGTGCTGGAAAGGTAGGGCGACCGCGTACGGCAACCACAGAGGGCAAAGCGCAGCTAGTGCAGCAGGTGATCCAACAGCGGCCTCGGGTTTCCGTTCGCCGTGTTGCAGCTGCGGTCCAAATGACGCCAACGTCCACGTATCGTCTCATGCGCCAGAGTTTACACCTCTGTCCATACAAAATTCAAACGCGGCAACCCCTCAGCGCCGCTACCATTGCTGCACGAGAGACATTCGCTAACGATATAGTGCACAGGATTGATGACGGCGATATGCATGTGGGCAGCATTTGGTTTACTGACGAAGCTTATTTTTACCTGGACGGCTTCGTCAATAAACAGAACTGGCGCATATGGGGAACCGAAAAGCCCCATGTTGCAGTCCCATCGTCCCTGCATCCTCAAAAAGTACTGGTCTGGGCCGCCATTTCTTCCAAAGGAATCATTGGCCCATTTTTCAGATCCGAAACGATTACTGCATAACGCTATCTGGACATTCTTCGTGAATTTGTGGCGGTACAAACTGCCTTAGACGACACTGCGAACACCTCGTGGTTTATGCAAGATGGTGCCCGGCCACATCGCACGGCCAACGTCTTTAATTTCCTGAATGAATATTTCGATGATCGTGTGATTGCTTTGGGCTATCCGAAACATACAGGAGGCGGCGTGGATTGGTCTCCCTATTCGCCAGGCATGAACCCCTGTGACTTCTTTCTGTGGGGACACTTGAAAGACCAGGTGTACCACCAGAATCCAGAAACAATTGAACAGCTGAAGCAGTACATCTCATCTGCATGTGAAGCCATTCCGCCAGACACGTTGTCAAGGGTTTCGGGTAATTTCATTCAGAGACTACGCCATATTATTGCTACGCATGGTGGATATGTGGAAAATATCGTACTATAGAGTTTCCCAGACCGCAGCGCCATCTGTTGTTGAAAATTGTAACTACTGTAATTTCGAAAGTTTGTCTGCCTGAAAATGTACTGTTGTCTCAAGCATATTGCAACAAACGGTGTATTTCTATCGCTGCTCGTTTAGTTTTTATTGCCGTTTCAAATATATCGGTCATTTTTGAAACACCCTGTATGTACCGGTATATTAACGCATTTACGTTAAACATTCAGCTGCAGTATAATAAGAACTTTCCACATCCTTCAGTGTATATAAACTTCACTTCTTAAGATTGGGCAGTACACATGCTTAAATTTTAGTATGCTGCAAAAATATATGTAATTTGCTGGTTGTGGCCTGGAATCGCAAACAAAAAGACTCTCATGGATGCAGTTATTTCTTTTATGCTAGCGGGTATTGGTAAATATTTTCAATATTTGATATATATTTTCAAATATCCCCCATGCACCATGACGCTTGCCAAGGAAAGGAGGCGTGCGTGCTGCAGCTACAACGAAGGGGCATCTGTGGAGCGGCCAGACAAACTTGTGGTTCCAGAGGAGTGGCAATGGCCTTTAGGCAGTATGGTCTTGCCTTGTTGGTACCGCGAGCGGCTGAAATCAGGGGAAAACTAAAGCCTTTATTGTTCCTTAGGGCATGTAGCTCTGCAAACTGGCTTCATAATGATGGCATCCTCTTCGGTAAGATATGTTCAAATGTTCAAATGTGTGGACATCTTATGGGACGTAACTCCTAAGGTCATCAGTCCCTAAGCTTACGCACTACTTAACCTAAATTATCCTAAGGACAAAAACATACACCCATGCCCGAGGGAGGACTCGAACCTCTGCCGGGACCAGCCGCACAGTCCATGACTGCAGCGCCTTATACCGCTTGACTAATCCCGCGCGGCTCGGTAAGATATATAGGAGGTAAATTAATCCCTCTTTAGGATATTAGTGGCGGAACTACTAAGGAGGATGGTATCATCAAGAAAAACAAGCTTGGAATTTTATGGACTGGAGCGTGGCATGTTATATCCCGTAACTGTTCAGACGTACAAATGTCAGCACACGTCGTAAGTAACAGACCTAGGTTGATTATTTGCTGATTCCGAAGTAGAAGAATCAGGTTCAGTTGTAGAACGTTTAACGGTGTCTTTTTTATAGCAGCTTCACGTGCTGCAACTATCGAAAAAAATTTAAGATAAAAAATGGAAGGCAGCTCCAGTATGAGGCCAGATAAAATTTATATTTTTGAAATTTATTGATAATTTCGGAATATTCTGACATTAGCTGCGTTAGTTATGAAGATCTTACATGTTAGTGACACAAGAAAATTGGTACCGGACCAGCAGCCGAACCCAGATTTCCTGCTTGTTCCGAGCGGTTCCTAACGACCTTTTTTTGGGTGATCTCATTTTTGTTCGTTATTGTTCGTTGTGTATGTTCGGGGTGGGCGTCCCAGGACACCCGTTCCAGTTCAACTAACCCTCTGACCGAACGCGCTGAGCTACCGTGCCGGTGAACATCGGCTAACCGAGCACACTTTGAGGACTGACCCAAACTTCTATACTTCATATTGTAACGACCCGTGTCTTGCAACTTTACTTCGATTCCCGCCACAGGGTTTCAAGGAGGCAAACGTATTAAACGTTATAAAGATTTCACGATAGAGAATAAATTTCATAAAGTTAGTACGGTGACAAGATCGTCATCATTGTCAGTAACTTCAGACATTGTTAAAAGTACGTATTACAAGCGTAAATCGGCAAAATAACGGTCATAATAAAAACGTCGAATACGTTTGTCTCTTGGGAACCCTGTGACGGGAATCCAAGTAAAATTGCGTGCGATGACGTCGCAGACAGTATGAATAAGGGAATTTAGGTCGGTCCTCGATGCGTGCTCGAATACCTGAAGTAGTTACGGCGAGCGCTCGTGACGAAGGCGAAGTATGGGTTCGAGTTCTCGTCCGGCACAGATTTTCATGCACCGCCAACAGGTAATACCTTCACACCTACCGCAGCTAATGTCACAAAGATTCCGAAATTTCGAATAAACTTCATAAATGTAGTGCAGATGTAACATCGTGACCAATGTCCACTTCTTCGGACAGCATTAATAACAAAAACCTAAATTTTTTCTTAGATTGATAGTATTGTTAACACTGGAATTAATATTTTAACAAAAACTCATTGAAACAAACATTCCCCTTCATATAATTTTCTGTAAGTGGTAATTTTTTTTCTCTTTCTTGGGGGAATTTGCGAGCTTCATCACACGTGGTGTTTCCAAGCCTTTGCATCAAACGTCAAGTGGTGACAGAAATATGTCTTGGGTAACAATTTTTGTTAGAGATAAAATGTTCGCTGACACTTCGCGATACATTTTGGTATTTCCCAGGCCATGGTACGACGGAATTTTACAAAACTAGCAGGATCTGCTAACCTGGTATGCTACATAATACCTTTCCCATTAATGTTATAGAGGGATTTTTAACAACAAAACGACAAGAATGTGTGGCTCTAAGTGGGGAGAGCTATTTTAGAAGCGAATCAGGAACATTAATTTAGCTCCTTGATACGGAGCACGACTAGATTACAGGCAACACACAAAAAATATGTATGCTAGGTAGTGCCTACACGCTGTCGCTTTTCAGGGGCATCACCAATAGAAAAAGAAACTTAACGTCGTTTGGTGGCGTCAAAGAATCATAATTGTTACCCATGACGTGATCTGTTAGTAGTACACTTTTGATGCAGGGACTTTGAAATCCTGCTGTGGAGTGTGGACACGTGTGCTCTGATGACTGTGGCTGCAGTAATACCTTGTGCAATCTTTCTTCCGTTGTTGAGTTTGCCCTCTGCAAGATTGCGTCTGGTCTGTGATAAACGAAGCCTTATAAGCAATCGTTTTGGCAGCATAAATGGTTCAAATGGCTCTGAGCACTGCCCGAGGCAAATGGCTCTGAGCACTGCCCGAGGCAGGATTCGAATCTGCGACCGTAGCGGTCTCGCTGTTCTTTGGTAGCATACCGACTACGTAAATTAGTTTGTGGAAACAACGCTTAGTTTTTATTTTGTTTATTTTAATTTCGAAGGGGCCTTAATTTTTACAGTTTTTTTTAAATTACTTCCTCGAACATTATTAGAAAAAGACACACAAGTTTCGCCGAACCCTTAAGTGATCTCCACGGAACCCCAGGGTTCAGCGGAACACGGTTTAAGAAACGCTGTTCTGTAGAATACAGGTTTCAGTGATATATAGAGACAGGCGCCGAAACAACTATAATCATTACATACCTCCTTAATTAATATTGCATTTTTAGTATATCAGTTTCGCAGTTAGAAAAGATTTACAGAGATTATATGTGCTCATGTTGGAAATCGCTAACCCGTTCGCGAGTCAGTGGAACGTGGAGTCATCAATCCAGTTCAGTAGCAACCGGTAATATGTAGTCAAATCCCTGTTTTAGTAACAGCATGGCAGAACAACAGAAAACACAACCTCAGTCTCGGAGGCTACAAAAAATGTCCAGCAACCTAGAAGGATAGATGAAGCGAATGAGTACATAAATGATCCAATGATTATTCCCATGTGCTTCATGGTGGTCTGTGTGATGGTATCAGAATCCTCAGACGAAGATTTTCTTAATATCGTAACCTCATGTGGGAATAGGTGAATACTTCAGAACCTTCTGGAATATGACTATCACACGTATGTATGATCAGCTGCACTCGTGTGTTCTCTGGTAGATCACCCGCACTTGTCTTCTCCGGCAGAACATTTAGATCCACTAGTCCTCTCAGAGCTTATCTTACCCGTTTATTTTCCGGTAAATCAATTACACCTGTGTGTACTTGATGCTTTCCGAGGCCATCTGAT
This sequence comes from Schistocerca cancellata, assembly GCF_023864275.1. Taxonomy (NCBI): domain Eukaryota; kingdom Metazoa; phylum Arthropoda; class Insecta; order Orthoptera; family Acrididae; genus Schistocerca; species Schistocerca cancellata. The sequence continues at coordinate 488,929,015 of NC_064628.1, forward strand.
CTCATTCCAACTGTGGATGCACGGAATACCCCGGAGATGATCCTGAGTTCCATAGATGATGCTTTAATCGTTCACAATGCAATTTGAAATAACGTGATGTTCCGTCTGTGCCACAGTGGGTCACCAGCGATATAGAGTGGAAATGGACGCGTGGGAATGGACGCTGTGTTGTGCTGCCACGGAGGAGTCTTTGTGTGTCTAAGTAGAAAATTACTTGTAGAGAAATACAGAAAAATATAATTTTGCTATCTGCTTAGAAGCATAGCAGAGCTATACTACTGGAACATCTTTTTTCAAATGGGTCACACTATCTCAGTTATCTTCAGTTGATAATAGCCTCTCGTGATGCAGTTAAAACTTGATTAAGATGTTTCTTGACTAGATTTAGCTTTTTTGAATTCTGTCAAGTAGGTACTTACCATATTTGGCCTTATGTAACTTGAGAGGGGATTTCCTGCAAGTACATTTACTTTAGTGTTCTCTTTCGGCTACAGATTATTTTATAATTTGTTAGAGATAGAATGGGGATTAATGCTGCAATATCACTATTTTTTCCTCTAACCATGCAATTTCCGTCGTTGTTAATTCAACCCGTCTTCGTGTCCTCGTATGTAATGCTTTTTTTTTTTATCGTTTATAGTCAAATGCGTTCCATAGAGCAACGGAATACTCATTCCAGCTGTTGATAATACCACTGAAAACGACCGTTATTCCCATAGTTCTTTGTCGTTGCTACGTAAGTGAGGGAAAGTGCTGAGCATGAATAGTAGTGTGCAACGCCAAATGCAGACTGTGTTATGTTCTAGGGGAAATGAGTACTTGTTCCGACTACAAGTTATCAATCGGTATTTGTTACACGTCGATGGTAGAGACTAGATCCTTTACAGCTCAGAACACCATTATTTACGAGCAATGAAGACCCTTGAGGAGAAAGTGTAATAAACGAGCAACGCTGTTGCGATGGAAGTCGTTAACACAAATCACCCTAGTTAGAAAGCAGGTCATTCAGTGAACGCATTTCTCATTGCCATAACTGTGAATTTACGATGTTGCTGTATTACAATTCTGTTACAATCTGTACCACAATTAATTAATTATTGCCAATATAACTCTTACACTTACTTCTAAAGACAGTAATTATACTCAAATAAAATAACAGTTACATAATCTGCGTATGGGCACCTTGACCCACAGCACAGTGCATGTTTCACTTGTTCATCGTATCATTAACATATCTAACAAGCGCAGCTCTAAACAATGAAGACGAAAAGTAATTATCCGTCGGGCCCTCCTCAATCACGGCCAAGGTCGTTCTGCATTGTTTGGAAGGCCTTCTAGTGCCGTATATCGATAAAAAAATAATCTATTTCAGTTATTCTTAGTTTATGATCTGTATAGCAGACAACGAATCAGAAAGCTACAAGAACAAATTTTCACCTATGGTAACCCTTGATAACGAACAAAATCAGCTTCTCCAAAATTACTTCAGACTTTTGGATGTGCGCTTAGACAATTTTCCCTTGAAATGTTTCTGGCTCTTCAGGATACTCTGGAAACACTAGAGTCTGCATTATCCTGTGGGAATGGAGTCTCGAGATTTTCACCTTTCAAATCTGTTTCTTTTGAAAATCTTACTAGTGAGGTATTTACCACGAAAAACTCATTTTTAGGTCGATATGTCCGCTGATTACTACATACGCCAACGCAAAAGTGGATGACGCACTGCCGGCTATATACCGCATAGTTTTGAGTCGGTTGAACACTTCTATCCGTAACCTAGTCATGTCGGTATCATACGTTAATATCTCTCTCCTGAAATGTTTGGCACAACTGCCTCTGTGTTGCTCTTGATCTTTAGAACCGTGGAACATTACGAATTGTTTAAGTACTGTCAACGTAATACTAGATTCAACCGGATAATTCCATTACACAGGGCCCGGAATTTATTATTCCGTGCAGATGCAGTGTAGACTAGACTACTGGAGTAGCATGTTTCGCCTTCTCCAAAGTTCCGGATTCTGTACCAATCAAGTTTAAGAACATCTGAGTATCGCACGGTATTCGTGCTAAATGCAGTAAGCAATAAATTTTATTGGGGATCAATCAAAACAATTATCTGTAAAACGGTATAGATTTGACAGTATGAAAGTTGTGCTCGTAGGTCCGAGTTCAAGTACCAGCTCGAAGTACCGATTGAGATTAACATGCTTGAATCTGTCCTCCTAATTCCGGGGATGCAGTGTGTTAGGACCAATGGCCTTGCCGCAGTGTTAGCACCGGTTGCCGTCAGATCGCCGCATTAACCACTGTCGGGCTTGGCTAGCACTTGGATGGGTGACCGTCTGGACAGCCGAGTGCTTTTGGCAAGAGGGGTGCATTCAGCCCTTGTGGGGTCAATTGAGGAGCTACTTGACTGAAAAGTAGCGGCTTCAGACACTAAAACTTACAACAGCCGGGAGAGCGGTGTGCTGACCACATCCATATCTGCATCCAGTGACGCCTATCGGCAAAGGATGACACTACGGTGATCGGTTCCGTTGGGCCTCCGAGGCCTGTTCGGACGGAGTTTAGCTTTCTTAGGATGTATGATACTGCCGAAGAACTGAAGTTTGCAGTTTCTCTGAAGTTTTGATGAATATAGGTCTTTTGAGGAATGTATTTGGTTGAATATTCATGTCACGTTAAAACTTTGCTCGTAATTGATTTTCAAGCGTGATTATTACGAGGAAGAATGATTTTCTCACCTTATCGTGAGAAATTTATTACCTCAGTATATCAGGACCCACATGCCATTTTCCCTGAACTACACTACTGGCCATTAAAATTGCTACACCACGAAGATGACGTGCTACAGACGCGAAATGTAACCGACAGGAAGAAGATGCTGTGAGATTCAAATGATTAGCTTTTCAGAGCATTCACACAAGGTTGGCGCCGGTGGCGACACCTACAACGTGCTGACATCAGGAAAGTTTCCAACCGATTTCTCATACACAAACAGCTGTTGAACGGCGTTGCCTGGTGAAACGTTGTTGTGATGCCTCGTGTAAGGAGGAGAAATGCGTACCATCACGTTTCCGACTTTGATAGAGGTCGGATTGTAGCCTATCGCGATTGCGGTTTATCATATAGCGACACTACTGCTCGCGTTGTTCGAGATCAAATAACAGTTAGCAGAATATGCAATCGGTAGGTTCAGGAGGGTAATACGGAACGCCGTACTGGATCCCAACGGCCTCGTATCACTAGCAGTCGAGATGACAGGCATCTTATCCGCATGGCTGTAACGGATCGAGCAGCCACGTCTCGATCCCTGAGTCAACAGATGGGGACGTTTGCAAGACAACAACCATCTGCGCGAACAGTTCGACGAAGTTTGCAGCAGCATGGACTATCAGCTCGGAGACCATGGCTGCGGTTACCATTGACGCTGCATCACAGACAGGAGCGCCTGCGATGGTGTACTCAACGACGAACCTGGGTGCACGAATGGCAAAACGTTATTTTTTCGGATGAATCCAGGTTCTGTTTACAGCATCATGATGGTCGCATCCGTGTTTGGCGACATCACGGTGAACGCACATTGGAAGCGAGTATTCGTCATCGACATACTGGCGTATCACCCGGCGTGATGGTATGGGGTGCCATTGGTTACACATCTCGGTCACCTCTTGTTCGCATTGACGGCACTTTGAATAGTGGACATTACATTTCAGATGTGTTACGACCCGTGGCTCTACCCTTCATTCGATCCCTGCGAAACCCTACATTTCAGCAGGATAATGCACGACCGCATATTGCAGGTCTTGTACGGGCATTTCTGGATACAGAAACTCTTCGACTGCTGCCCTGGCCATCACATTCTCCAGATCTCTCACCAACTGAAAACGTCTGGTCAATGGTGGCCGAGCAACTATCTCGTCACAATACGCCAGTCACTACTCTTGGCCGCGCGGGATTAGCCGAGCGTTCTCAGGCGCTGTAGTCATCGACTGTGCGGCTGGTCGCGGCGGAGGTTCGAGTCCTCCTTCGGGTATGGGTGTGAGTGTTTGTCCTTACGATAATGTACGTTAACTAGTGTGTAAGCTTAGGGACTGATGACCTTAGCAGTTAAGTCCCATTAGGTTTCACACAAACACACTACTCTTGATGAACTGTGGTATCGTGTTGAAGTGGCATGGGCAGCTGTACCTGTACACGCCATCCAAGCTCTGTTTGACGCAATGCCCAGGCGTGTCAAGGCCGTTATTATGGCCAGATGTGGTTTTTCTGGGTACTGATTTCTCAGGATCTATGCACCCAAATTGCGTGAAAATGTAATCACATGTCAGTTCTAGTATAACTTATTTGTCTCATGAATACCCGTTTATCATCTGCATTTCTTCTTGGTGTAGCAATTGTAATGGCCAGTAGTGTAGTAATTGATACCAGCCGAAAGAAAATCTAAATAAATCTGTTCCTCAGCGATATATTCCGTTTTTTCCCAAGCAGATGTGGAATATGATCGCAGGTGAGAGTGTCGGTCTACAGATACTTTAGGGATCTTAGAACAGTGTGTAAGGTATTCAGCGGGTGTCCAATGACCACACGAAGGGGAACTTTTTTCCATTTTAGACCTTCTTTCCTCAGTCTTTCGTTCACTACGACTTCTTACATATTTTATGATGTCTTTTTTGGTTTAGATTAATGTAAGTTCTTCCTCCTGTACCATTAGTTGTAATTCAGTTTGCCGGATGCGGTGGTCTCGCGGTTCTAGGCGCGCAGTCCGGAACCGCGCGACTGCTACGGTCGCAGGTCGAATCCTGCCTCGGGCATGGATGTGTGTGATGTCCTGAGGTTAGTTAGGTTTAAGTAGTTCTAAGTTCTAGGGGACTGATGACCACAGCTGTTAAGTCCTATAGTGCTCAGAGCCATTTGAACCATTTTTTGTAATTCAGTTTGGCACAAGGTGTGAACCTTATTTCATTATTCAGATGATGGCGAACGACACCTACAAAGTTTTTCGCGATGGTCACTGGCTAGTCCATGGCGTAAAATGACTTTTTGCTGTCATTCATAATCAGGTACTTTACTCCCAAAGCTTCTCGCGAGTTTTTGGTTGTGTATTGTTGTTTACAGATTGCAATCTGATACGTAGTAGGGCCTGTAGATTCTGTGAATAAGCTTGCACAAAATAGCTACATGGATTTGTGTACCCTTTGGATATCTTTTCATTCACAGCTATATCAGGTCTAACCACACACTTTCGTTCATTACAGACCACTTTATTCAGTTGCCTCTGGCACTGGGTATTATACAACCCACAACACATTCGAATTCCATACACTAGATTTTCACATTCTCTCGCAAGCTATACACAAACTCTTAGTCCTACAGAAAAAACGAACAAGACATTTTTGTACGAATTTTAATGTAGTTAAATTTTGTATTGGGAAGGGTTTTCACTAGATGCCCTAGTTCTCTATTTATTCATGAAAAACGTACAGTAGTGACCTCCAATTTCTTGAATAACTCGAAGAACAGGCCCACAGAGAAAACGTATCCCAGTACAAAATGTAGCAACATTACATTTCCAACGAAAAGGTCCTGTCCTCTTTTTCTGTAGGACTAATAGTTTGTGTGTAGCTAGTGACAAACTGCAAAAATCATCTGAGTGGCATTTGAAGGTGTTTTGGGCTGCATAAAACCAAGTGGTAGTGGCAGCTGAACTACCTCTATATAAATACTTCAACATTTTGGGGGTTGTAGATAAACTAAGGGGGATGTTATTGTAGTAGTCAGATGCATGGATATTTTTTCAGTTGCTCGTTTATGTAGTTTTGACCTTACAAAGCTAGCATAAACACGTTAATTGCATGGATCATCCTTGAAAAAATGGGCTATTTACTCTAAAACCATATTTCGAGGGTTTACTATTTTAAATTATTAAATTAACTACTTTCCTCGACGTCCACTTAGCCCACCATAAGGCCAGATCAATATTGTTAGACAATGCTAGAAACTATTAGCTCTCAGGTTTGCTGTTATTCAGCTACATTTGCCCTCATGCACACCACTTGTTATGGTTTGTAGTCCTCATCCTCACTGATGATGTAGATGTCCTTTTCTAATTACTTTAATTTTTGTTTGGAAAATTGTGATGCATACTTTACAATGAATCTATTTGTAGTTTGCAGCATTGGTTCTTCCTGCAAGTTCTCTCAGAGTAAACGATAATGAATAATGAGCGTATGGCATTGGTGGCCGGGAGACCCCTCGCGTGGCGGTTCGGCCGCCACTCCACAAGTTCTTTAACGCCACTAAGGCGACTTGCAAGTGAATGAGGATGAAAGACACACAACACCCAGTCATCTCGAGGCAGAGAAAATTCCTGACCCCGCCAAGAATCGAACCGGGTACACCGTGCGCGGGAAGCGAGAACGCTACCGCAAGACCACGAGCCGCGGATAGAGTAAATGATGATTCAACAATAGAAATGTAAGAATAGAAAATATTATATGTGAGATCCGGAAGTACTGAACAATTATTTTCTGGTGCTTTAGCTTTCTGAAGTCGACCCAGAACACATATCAAATGCTGCGATTTGGAGTTGTCTAGGTATGTGACGTCATCATATAGTCATAATGAAAAATTGTGTTTACTATGTAATAAGTCCTTACAATATACATTCTCAGACATTTTCAGTTAAACAAAGGTAGCAATCCATGTTAGTCAGTGGTCAAACAGGATGTAAGGAATAGCCTATGGTTGCTATGAAACAAGTAAATTTACTGTATGGGCAAAGTATGTTCATATAAAACACCAAGGAATTTAGTATATATTACAGAGAGTGAGCTAAATTATACTACAGAAATTAAAATGCATTCAAAGGAATCCATGTGAGAAAGAAGACAGAAAAAATTACCTTTTGAACACTGAATGGAAGGCAGCATTTCATTTACATAACAATATGTAAATTAAAGAACGTACTAGCTAAGACGAACTTTTAAAAGAACGGTCTACCCGACGGAGGCCCTATTCACACGACATTTACATTTTTAATTATTCCTATTTGATTTGTTCTTTTATTTCAAGTTTTACATCATTACGGAACAGTTTTGGAAAAACAGTTGCGTAACATTTTACGCCAGGAGCTCCGTATTACTAATTAGTGAAGAATGGTACCACGTGTGCTAATCACTGTGTCGATTTCCCCTACTGAGAACCGGTCTCAGGAACTGCAGAGTGGCCAACTCTGGTAAACTGGACATGTTGGGGGATGTCACAGCTAAGTTAGAGATCCAGTGATTCACTTGTGCTTTTAAGGTAAAGGTAGCTCTTCTCTTAGCTGTTTCTGCGATTCTCAGTTGTACCTTTATATCCAACGTGTGGGCCTCGTTCTTAATAAATGGAGGGAACGGCAATTTTCTTTCTGTGTTTGTACGGAATGAACTTACAAATTTTGTGAGCAGTCTCATAAGGCACTTGTGCAGGGTGATAGAGTCACGGAAGCAAACAAATAAAGCTGGATAATTCACCCATATATTTCCTGAGCAGGTTCCGAGGTTGGTCATTGTACGTCAGCTACGTCCGGATATCCTTAGCAGTGTACTGGAGGTTGCTAAATTCGGTGGGTGCAACACTAAGCTCAACAACAATAACCCAGTCAGGCATCCGTTTTGAGGGTGAAACAATGCCGGTTGTTCATTGATGTAGTGTTTCAGGAAAGGATTATTAGACCTACCTGCTCTCCATATTTTTCACCCATATATTTTGTTCCAAAAGGGGACGGAGGAATTTGTCCTGATGTAGATTATTGTGCACTGAACAAAAATGTGATTTTGCAGTTCATTTCGTTGCTTCATTTAGATTCTTACCTTTCTTGGTTTCGTAAGACTTAGTTCTTCGCCATTCTGGATCTCAACAGGCCCATTATCAGTTTCCAGTGTCTAAAGTTTCCAAGCCAATTAAAGCAATTGCAACCAACTGGACTCTGTATAAAATTAACGAAGTTCCACGTGGGTTCTCAACTGAAGTGGCAGTCTTGTCCCATCTGCTACGTAATATTTTTTTAGGTATTAAATTTAAGTTATCACTACTTTGATGATTTAGTTATCATGAGTGAAAATGAACGGAGGTAGCGCTCACACTTAAGACATTTAAGGAAAAATTTCTTCAGTTGCAAATGTCCTTTTTGGGGACATATACCGTCTTCCCAGAGTAGCACTGAGGCAAGTTCTATCTACCCACCTCGTAAGAATCCCAAGTCGTAGGAACGTTCATCGGAATGATACCTTTTTCCGAAAGTTCATACTTACCTGTGCCAAAATTTCAAGTCCCCTGATTGAATTAAGAATGTAAGGAACGAAATTTGATTGGGGTCCTTCCCGACAACCCGCCTTTGAGGGTTTAAGGACTGCGTTAGTAACATCATGGCTATTGGCCACTCCTAATTTTTCGATGGAATTATATAAATGGTTCAAATGGCTCTGAGCACTATGGGACTTAACTGCTGTGGTCATCAGTCCCCTAGAACTTAGAACTACTTAAACCTAACTAACCTAAGGACATCACACACATCCATGCCCGAGGCAGGATTCGAACCTGCGACCGTAGCAGTCGCGCGGTTCCGGACTGAGCGCCTAGAACCGCTAGACCACCGCGGCCGGCGATGGAATTATAGCTCAAGTTTAATTATCTATGTTGGGTGTAGCAACGTCTCTTTTAGAGGAACACCCATCAGGGAGACGCTCAACAGGTTAAGCGTCTCACGCTCTGTGAAAGTTAGAAGCTAAATACTCAGTTCACGAATTGGAAGCTTCAGCAGTGCTTTCCGTCATTGAAAAAATCCGTTTACATTTGGTGCATTATCTATTTACTACTCAAACATTCAAACAGGACCTTAATTTTGTGTTAGTAATACCAAGGATGGCTGAATGCATTGCATTGCAGTGCTTACTTCACTTGCGTGGGGCAGATGACATTATTGCCGACGGTCTTAGCCACACGTTTGGAGAACATGATAATGAACATCCGAGTGGGCATACAGAAAAAAGTATGTTGTCAGGGACACACAGAACATGTTAGAACGGTACACACCCACCTTTCTCTGTTGTTTAGAGGCATCTCAGAATACAAGTATTCTAATGTCTGGTTAAAGAGAACATAAAGACGGAGAATGAGTGAAGCCGTATTACTGAAATGGTAATGTTCTTCATTGTCCAGAAAGAGGGACCAACCAAAGTAAGAATTCGTACCCCTAATATTAAAATATTGCCACAAGTCTCTGTTAGGTGGTCTTTCGGGGATACTTAAAACTTGAATGAAGATTCGGGAGAATTTTACCCGCAGTGAGATGGATAAGACGATCAAGGAATGGGTCGAGTCCTGCAAGGTCTGTGAGAGTAGTAAACCGACAATGAATACCCGGCAGGATTATTAGATTGTGGAGTTGTGACGTCAGCTATGAAGAGACTGTAAATACTTGTGTGTGCCCTTGCTGTGGTGGCGAGCACCTTTACATACTTTTATTGGTTGTTGCAGACGTGAAATTTTACCGCACAGGGAACCATTCAGTGTCTGCGGTCCTTTATCGGCACTTTTGGACACTGTCAGTATATAGTCTCTTATAACGCCTCAGCATTTATGTCGAGATTTTTCTGTTATTTCTGTCTTGAAGGCCTAATTGTTCATGCTACTATGGTACACTGTTATTTCATCCCTTCCTACAGGAGTGGTTTAAGCGCAACTTGCGTTTTCTCCCCCATAGCCGCCGAGATCATTCCATGTGGTACCAGTCCGTTCACTGATTAACATTTAACTTGTTACCACAATAGAATCCCACAAGCAAACTCCTGCCAACCTTATGCTTGCACATAAGTACAATTCATCATTAGAAAAATTTATGCTCGACCAATCAAGTTTGCCCGGAAAAAGAGTCGATGCAGTGTAAATTCGCAACGTTTTGAGGCAAGCAAGGGCTAATTTGAAATTAGCCGGTCGCTGAGGTTGAGCGGATCTAGCCGCTTCAGTCCGGTCGCAGGTTCGAATCCTGCCTCGGGCATGGATGTGTGCGATGTCCTTAGGTTAGTTAGGTTTAAGTAGTTCTAAGTCTAGGGGACTGATGACCTCATATGTTACGTCCCAAAGCGCTTAGACCCATTTGAACATTTTATTTAAAATTAACTCATAACAGAGAAACCCGGCGATATAACCTAGGTAGGTGGCCAACGATCTTCAAACCGGGTGTTAAATCAGGGTGCGTATCTTCCAGGCGGTGAGTAGCGGGAGGATTATCATTATGAGGAAGTTTCTGCACACGTATATTGGGACAGTCTAAATTCTTAGGTTCATAAGTCAGTCAACTTTCTAGTTAAGGTTCAAATGGCTGTGAGCACTATGGGACTCAACATCTTAGGTCATAGGTCCCCCAGAACTTAGAAATACTTAAACCTAACTAACCTAAGGACATCACACACACCCATGCCCGAGGCAGGATTAGAACCTGCGACCGTAGCAGTCCCGCGGTTCCGGACTGCAGCGCCAGAACCGCACGGCCACCGCGGCCGGCTTCTAGTTAAGAACCCATTAACTAAGAGAACATGCATGTCCACTAATCTCAAACCAACCACTGAAATATTTTTCAGCCTTAGGGGTGACAGACAGAATAAGGCACGATTTCCAATTATTTTAAACGTAGACGAACAAAAAACAATTTTTTTATCCTTTGTTATTAAAACTGGAGACACCAGTTGAAATAAGGCAGGAACACAATACACAAATAAGTAAAAGTTTGAAACTCCGTAATTTTCTCCCATTATTACGCAGAAGTTTGAAATTGTCCTCGGAGATTCCCATAACCTTCTTCTGTAATAGTGCCAGAGAGTGGCGACGTGCGTCACCCTTGGATTCGGCGACGCTTCACATTGCAGAGTGTCGACACATGCGAAGAAAAGGCCGGAGCTTAGAAATTAAGCGATGGGCAGTACTTCGTTGCATCTTCACTCCACTTCATTTGAAATAAATGTGAAGTTTTTGAGATTGGTTTTGAGATCCAGCTTTTCTAACGGCTTGGCACATATTAAACGATACATAATGTCTTCATTAAGCTCAGGAATCAGTTATATGTGCAGTGAAGTAAGAATTATCTGACTCGTAGCAAATGTTTTTAATTCATACTTTCCTTTCCTTCAAAACATTAAACATACATTCCATACGTACATTAATACTTGTTCCATAGATGATGAATACGACATTTTGTAATGATGTGGAACGTGTTACTGTAATTAATAAATAACAAGGTTTTTCTCTCCTGAAATGTTTATAATGTCTTTCGATTTCATTTCCATGAGGAACCCATTGTCTATGGAACAGCGTTGGTGACACTGAGCAGTGCAGTTGTCTATAGTGTGACTTTTGATAATAAATTCTAACATGAATTTTCTTAATTGCAGAAGAATTGTAGGTAAGTTTGAACATTAGTCTTTAAGCAATAAGTCATTATTTTGTTTAGATATTAGTATTTTACTGACTGTTTTGTTTCCTTTTTAAATTTTTTATTTTATGGACAGTAAACGTGACCCTTAATATAAAAATGTGCTGTGTGTACGAGGAAAACAGTATTCACGGAGAAAAATAGCTGAAAGGCTACGAATTTCACAAAAATCAGTGAGTCTCGTGAGCCAGACATTAAATAATGCGTGAAACTATCGTTCTTCTCAACACAGAAGAATTTGAAAGAGTTAATTGAGCTCATGAATTGAACTCCAACTCATTGAAATGGCCGATGCTAAAAGGGTTCAAGATTTAAATTATCTCCTGGACCAGTATGGACTATATGCATTTTCAGGTTCCTCCATTGTTCTTAGAAAACTCATTACTGAAGGCCTTCGGGCACTCCGGCCAGGAAGGAAATGTAATTAATGTAATTAAACACATGCTGAACTGACTCGACTGGGAAAATGATGTTGCAAGTCGGTCTGGCCATGACAGCAGAAAGGGAGAGGTACGCTTTCTTAAGATTCTGTTCTGCAGTACATACCACCCAAAAAGGAATGAATTCCAGCAATGCCTCAAATAACGATTTAAAACTTGAATTCTTAGTATCCTCTTCACAAAATTAATTTTTTCTATTGCAGATTTGCTTCTCAGCTGAGGTCATGTTTTCCGTATGTGAAGTAATACGTGTGAAGAGCTGTGGGTAAAGAGTTTACTAGGCCACTTGTGGCTCAAGCTTTCATGAGCTGACTTCTGTTTTTGTGTGTGCCATAGTCCATGGCTCAACAGCAATATAAAACAGTTGTAGAAAAAAATTTCGTTATGTTGATGATGTAGTTTTCTGGTGACTTTGCTTTCAAGCGCAATAGGGCACCATGTCATTAATCCAAATCAATGACACACTTCTTGCCTGAAACGGGGATTAAAACGTTATCACGTCTTTCTAACAGCCCGGACAGCACCCAACAGGGAATTTGCGGATACTTGTGAGTTTGACATAGAAGGCAAGCACCACAGGCGCTACTCATCAAGAAGATTACAGAAGTAAGTTCACCGTACGAAAAAATTAGGCAGCCCAATGCGCAAGCACAGATGAGTCATTAAGCCTTTACAGGTGGCTCAGTGAACGAGTCACGTCCTCAAAAGCGTGCGCACTGCCTTTACGCGAGCATAAGGCAGTAGCGATCAAAGGGACCTTTATGTACCATATTAACATTGAGCGTAAACGTGGTTAAATGTAAGGACGTGTCAGACTGGCAAAGAGGAGCAACAATGTAGGGCAGTAACCACAGCCGTACGGTACGTGAAGCTTCTGGAACTGTTGTTTCGCGGCGGACTGTTCAGTGGGTTTATAAGCAGTGGCGTAACACACGTGTCTACGACACACGACGTCGTACTTGTGTCCGAAAGAAAATTCTCTCTGAGAGTCACTGGACACACATTTCAAGGCTTGTGAATAAAAATCAACTCCAAACCCAACAGGATATGCTGCAGGCAGTAAATCAAGGTCCATCCCAATCTGTTGGAGAGAGAACACTAGGACAGCAGCTGTACGCAATGCGTATTTGCAGTTGGTCACCCTGCAAGAGACCATTCCTCAAACACGTACGTAAAGACGACAACAGCAAAGTTCATCGGGCAGGAAGAACATTTGACCGGTTTTCTGAACACTCCCTTACCTATTACATCTCGACTCTGCTTGCAAAGTCATCAGGTCTGAACCCCATAGAAAATCTGCGGGACACTTCGAGCAGCAGGTATAACGTCCTCATCAGAATAACACAATTTGGTGGAATTGTGCGATCAGATCTTTAGCGAGTGACTTAACCTGAGTGCGACGTCCCTACACAACCTTCTGGAATCACTTCCTGACAGAATAAAGGCGAATATCAAGTCCGCGGATGGAATTACAAGTTACACCATCTGATCAAAATTTCCAGACACCTCCCCAACTCCCCCCCCCCCCCCCAACCCACCTAAAACATACGTTTTTTATATTACGTGCATTGTGCTGCCACCTACTGCCAGGTACTCCAAATCAGCGACCTCAGTAGACATCATGAGAGAGCAAAATGGGGCGCAATGCGGAATTTACGGACTTCAAACGTGGTCAGGTGATCGGGTGTCACTTACGTCATACGTCTGTACGCGACATTTCCACACTTTTAAACATTCCCGAGTCCAGTCTTTCCGATATGATAGCGAAGCGGAAACGTGAACGGACACGTACGGCACAAAAGCTTACGGGCCGACCTCGTCTGTTGACTGACAGGGACCCTCGACAGTTGAAGAGATATCCAGACTATCACACAGGAATTCCAAACTGCATCAGGATCCACTGGAAGTACTATGACAGTTAAGCGGGAGGTGAGAAAACCTTGCCACGTGGATTGGCCGCACGGTTTGAGGCATCATGTCACGGATTGCTCGGCACCTCCCGCCGGAGGTTCGAGTCCTCCCTCGGGCATAGGTGTGTGTATGTTGTTCTTAGCATAAGTTAGTTTAAGTAGTGTGTAGGTCTATGGTCCGATGACTTCAACAGTTTGGTCTCTTAGGATTTCACACACATCTGAACATTTGAGAAAACTTGGATTTCATGGTCGAGAGGCTGCTCACAGGCCACACATCACGTCGGTAAATGCCAAACGACGCCTCGCTTGGTGCAAGGAGCGTAAACATTGGACGATTGAACAGTGCAAAAACGTTGTGTGCAGTGATGTATCACGGTACACAAAGTTGCAATCCGATGGCAGGGTGTGGGTATGGCGAATGCCCGGTGAACGTCATCTGCTAGCGTGTGTAGTGCCAACAGAAAAATTCGGAGACGGTTATGTTATGGTGTGGTCGTGTTTTTTGTGGAGGTCGCTTGCACCCCTTGTTATTTCGAGTAGCACTATCATAGCACAGGCCTACATTGATGTTTCAAGCACCTTCTGCTTCCCACTGTTGAAGAGCAATTCGGGGATGGCGATTGCTCTTTTAACACGATCGAGCATCTGTTCGTTACGCACGGTGAGTGACGGAATGGTTACACGACAATGACATCCCTGTAATGGACTGGCTTGCACAGAGACCTGACCTGAATACTAAGACCACCTTTGGGATGTTTTGAAACGCCGACTTCGTGCTAGGCTTCACCGACCGACATTGATACCTCTTCACTCCGTGAAGAATGGGCTGCCATTCCCCAAGAAACCTTCCAGCACCTAACTGAGCGTATGCCTACGAGAGTGCATGCTGTTTTCATGGCTAACGGTGGGCCAACACCATACTAAATTCCAGCATTACCGATGGAGGGCGCCACGAACTTGTAATTCATTTTCAGCCAAGTGCCCTGATACTTTTGATCACATAGTGTAGTAAGCGACGCTTGTAATGATTTCTCTAGGGGTGACTAATTTTTTGTCTGCTGAAAATTGAGGATCTTTGCTCAGGTATTATGGCATGACAAGGAGGTTTGAATTGTTAATATAGGCGAAGGCATACGCAGAAAAAATTGATGTGACATGTAGCTGATAAATAATTGAATATTTAAGGGCAAAAAGGTTTGCAAGAACTCTTCTAGAGCCTTAAAGTTTTCCTGTTACTGCAATGAGTACTTAGCAGTATAGTTTACTAGGGGGACATTCATTCTGATTTGTTTAATACTTGTATTCAGCTTCCATGAAAATGGCTTCGGCTCTACAATAGCCTGGAAGGCATGTGTCGGAGCGGCAGGCATCAACAGAGCTAAAGAGGAGCCTGAGTAACGACGTGAGGTTCCAGGAAGCCAGAGCGTCAGCGAGCCCGAAATTTTCCATCTTGGGGCAAACGGAGACAGCGTCCGCCCGCGAAACGAACGTCGCTTCTCATTACCAGTAACGAGCAGAGTCGAACCGCCTGCCACTCTTAACTGGCATTTAATTTCCGCCGTATTAGCGGCTCTCCTAACGAATGTCGTCG
The DNA here is from genome assembly GCF_023864275.1 of Schistocerca cancellata. NCBI lineage: Eukaryota > Metazoa > Arthropoda > Insecta > Orthoptera > Acrididae > Schistocerca > Schistocerca cancellata. The sequence continues at coordinate 488,944,432 of NC_064628.1, forward strand.
CGTGCTAAAGAGACAATAATGAGATGCAAACTGGCTGCCTTGTGCTGGCAGGCCGGCCGCCCCACAAAGGAGCCGTCTGTTTGATTATGCACGGCTACCTATACTCGACAAGTGGCTGCCGCACGCCGTGGTTGCCGGCGCCAGCGGGTGCCGCAGCTTGTAATGGATATGACACAACAACCGACGGCGATGATTTGGAGCTAGATTTACACTCATGTGACGAAAGTCATGCATTATCCCCTAATATTGAGCAAACCTCCTTTTTCCGGCGTAGTGAAGCAAGTCGACGTGGCCTGGACACAACAAGTCTATGGAGGTCCATAATTGGGAGTTTCCGATGCAGGGTTTTGTCCGCGAATTGACCGATAAATGTACAATGGGATTCATGAAGGGCGATCTAGGTGGCCAAGTAATTCGCTCGAACTGTACAGAATGTTCTTCAGATCAATTGCGAACATATTGGCCCGATGACATCGGGCATTGCCATCCATAAAAATTTCATCGTTGTTTGGGAACATGAAGTCCATGAATGTCGGCAAATGGTCCAGAAGTAGGCGAAAATAACCATTACCAGTCAATTATCGGTTCAACTGGACCCATCCAGTCCATATTAATTGAAGACGTAAAGTCTATAAATACACTCCTGGAAATGGAAAAAAGAACACATTGACACCGGTGTGTCAGACCCACCATACTTGCTCCGGACACTGCGAGAGGGCTGTACAAGCAATGATCACACGCACGGCACAGCGGACACACCAGGAACCGCGGTGTTGGCCGTCGAATGGCGCTAGCTGCGCAGCATTTGTGCACCGCCGCCGTCAGTGTCAGCCAGTTTGCCGTGGCATACGGAGCTCCATGGCAGTCTTTAACACTGGTAGCATGCCGCGACAGCGTGGACGTGAACCGTATGTGCAGTTGACGGACTTTGAGCGAGGGCGTATAGTGGGCATGCGGGAGGCCGGGTGGACGTATCGCCGAATTGCTCAACACGTGGGGCGTGAGGTCTCCACAGTACATCGATGTTGTCGCCAGTGGTCGGCGGAAGGTGCACGTGCCCGTCGACCTGGGACCGGACCGCAGCGACGCACGGATGCACGCCAAGACCGTAGGATCGTACGCAGTGCCGTAGGGGACCGCATCGCCACTTCCCAGCAAATTAGGGACACTGTTGCTCCTGGGGTATCGGCGAGGACCATTCGCAACCGTCTCCATGAAGCTGGGCTACGGTCCCGCACACCGTTAGGCCGTCTTCCGCTCACGCCCCAACATCGTGCAGGCCGCCTCCAGTGGTGGCGTGAATGGAGGGACGAATGGAGACGTGTCGCCTTCAGCGATGAGAGTCGCTTCTGCCTTGGTGCCAATGATGGTCGTATGCGTGTTTGGCGCCGTGCAGGTGAGCGCCACAATCAGGACTGCATACGACCGAGGCACACAGGGCCAACACCCGGCATCATGGTGTGGGGAGCGATCTCCTACACTGGCCGTACACCACTGGTGATCGTCGAGGGGACACTGAATAGTGCACGGTACATCCAAACCGTCATCGAACCCATCGTTCTACCATTCCTAGACCGGCAAGGGAACTTGCTGTTCCAACAGGACAATGCACGTCCGCATGTATCCCGTGCCACCCAACGTGCTCTAGAAGGTGTAAGTCAACTACCCTGGCCAGCAAGATCTCCGGATCTGTCCCCCATTGAGCATGTTTGGGACTGGATGAAGCGTCGTCTCACGCGGTCTGCACGTCCAGCACGAACGCTGGTCAAACTGAGGCGCCAGGTGGAAATGGCATGGCAAGCCGTTCCACAGGACTACATCCAGCATCTCTACGATCGTCTCCATGGGAGAATAGCAACCTGCATTTCTGCGAAAGGTGGATATACACTGTACTAGTGCCGACATTGTGCATGCTCTGTTGCCTGTGTCTATGTGCCTGTGGTTCTGTCAGTGTAATCATGTGATGTATCTGACCCCAGGAATGTGTCAATAAAGTTTCCCCTTCCTGGGACAATGAATTCACGGTGTTCTTATTTCAATTTCCAGGAGTGTAAGTCCGCAATCATTTTTCGGCAGTTTATTTTCATGAGTCCGTCTTGTCAAACAGATTTCTTACACATTATGACCGGTACATGTACTCACATGTTTAGCTTAACAATTATTTACATCAGAATATTTTAATCATGTGAGGATGGCAGTATGCCGAAACCGAAAATAATGTGTAAGACATTTCTGTGATCAAGACGAACTTGTGAAAATAAAGTGCCCTCCATTCCATGTAAACACAGCCCACCACTAGCTTGCACAATGGTTTGTTGACAGCTTGAGTCCATGGATTCGTGCGGTGTGCGCCTCACTCAAACCCTACCATCAGCTCCTACCAACTGAAATCGGGATTCCTCTGACGAGGTCACGGTTCTTCAGTCGTCCAGGGTGCAACCGATATGGTCACGAGCCCAGGAGCGCAAGACACTCGCTTCGTGTGTCTGCTTACAAAGCCCATTAACGCCAAATTTCGCTGAACTATCCTAATGAATACGTTCCTTGTACACCCCACACTCATTTCTTCAGATACTTCACGCATTGTTTGTTGGCACAGATAACTCTACGCAAACGCTCTCGATCGTTAAGTGAAGGCTGTCGGCCACTGCGTTGTTCGTGGTGATAGGTAATGCCTGTAATTTGGTATTTGGCACACTCTTGACACCGTGCATCTCGGAATATTGAATTCGCTAACGATTTACAAAATGGAATGTCCTATACGTCTAGGTCCAACTACCATTCCGCGTTCAAAGTCTGTTAATTCTCGTCGTGCGGCCATGATAATGTCTGAAAGCTTTCCACATGGCTCACTTGGGCACGATTAAGAGCTCCGTCAATGCACTGCCCTTTTACACCAGGCGTACGTGATACTACTGCCAGCTGTATGTGCGCTTATTGGTATCTCATGACTTTCATCACCTCGGTGTATACACTGGTGAGCAAGAAGGACGATAGTGGCATTCCCATGATGTGTCACTGCCAAGTAGCATAGCTCGATGAAACATAGGAAGGAACGCTACAATATAGTACAAAAGATATCTAAAGAAATATGCAGTGATGCGAATAGAAATGTCACTTTTATTCAGAGGACGGTAACTGCACTGCAGTAGCCGACATTTATGTTGGTCTGCTGGACATTACACAAGGCGGAACATGGTTGTGACTAGGGTCCGTGATCACGATGGACGGCGGTGCATGTTCCGCAACGTGCTCCCTCGCTGGCCACAAGCCTGGTGAGGCTTTCTTGTAGTTGGGAGTTCCATTCCACCACCACTTCGGTGGGCAATGGCTGGATGGTCTTTGTTATACGTGGAGGTGCTGCAGTAAGTCTCTCTCCAACGTATCCCATATGTGTGCTCCTGCTCACGTTGGTGCTGTTTGTAGGTTTACGTCCTCCATTTGAGGCTAGACCATATGGTTTAGTTGGAATGGTGGCGGTTGTTTGTCTTCTTCTCGTGTTGACTGGCGCCACTTGGTTTCGCAAGCGCGGCCTGTCCGCTACTGGTAGCAGTGGCGGTTATCGATATGCAGTAACTGTGGCCCTATCTTTGGGGCGACGCCGTTGTTCTTCCGGGTCGTGCCAGTGGGCAGTTCGCTTGGGGACTCAGAAGGAGCCAGGTCCGTACAGTGCCCGAACACACCGGGTCCACTGGCGGCACGCATGGACTGCCGGATCGAAGGCTTGTGGTCACGAAGGTGCACGTCCTCGTCGTAAACCGGATCCTGCAAGATTTAAGTTGAGTTCATTTGGAATCAAGTAGAGGAACCTCCATCATTGTGAGACCTTGCGATTCTCCAGTGACTTGGGTTCGTGTTGCTGCCCATAGTGTTGCCTAGGCGAAGAGCAGCGAGTGGAGTGCTTGGAAAAGCGGATCTGATTAGCTTTCCTGGACTTCTAATTACTATTTATTGCGTTCAGTTTGTTAAGTTCATCCAGCGGTATTTTTCCTCCCTCGTGGCCGCTAACGCCCCAGTTACCTGCCCTGGGGGTTAGTGTATGTAATAGCAGTGTACGTTTCCTCGCCTTGCCGCTGGTGTCCGGTGAGGCGTGTAGTTTTGACAGCTTTCTTGATTGTAGGTTGGTTGGCGATTCTTCTACTCTAGTGGTAGTGATTCCTTTCTCGTTCCAGACGCTCTAAGCACAGTATTCTGCGGACGGAGTCCAGACTGCCGGTTCCGGCTTTGGCGTATTTTTACATTTTCCATTTGGTTTATTGCACGTCAGGTAGCCACAGCAAGATAATCATTAGTCATTCGTTAGACTGCCACTAGTCTAAGTTACCATCTTGTGAAGTGAATGCAACTCTTGGCTGCCTACCTCATCGGTCGCGAAAGTATTTTCTGCCAGACCTACCCAGAGGTCGATTCCTGGTGCACCGCCTGTGACTGGCCCTTGTGTATTATAACTGTATTTGCTGTTTTATTGTATGTTTCTAAAATTTATTATATAACTGCCATTCTTGGCGTTGCAGCAGGTTTAAATGATTGTGCTACCAGGTTTACCATCATTTTATCTCACCTGTTTGGTGGTCAGTTGCTTGTCCTTTTAGATTAACCTTTGCTGTTGTATTTGCTGTTTTATTGTACGTTTTTTATAATTTTTATATAACTGCCATTCTTGACGTTAAAGTGGGATTAAATGGTTGTGCTACCAAGTTACCTTCATTTTGTCTCAACCGTTTGGTGATCAGTTGCCTGTCTTTTAAAATTAACCTTTGCTATTGCATTGCTGTTTTATAGTATGTTTGTTACATTTTTTTTTATAATTGCCGTTCTTGGCGTTAAAGGCCTTCAGCTGTGACTGGTTACTTGCCTTAAAATACTAATTGGGATCACACTGGCCTGTTTTTAAAACATTATTTGCTGTGTCTCGATTTTATGCTCATTTGGTAAGTTGAACGCACTGAAAGCACTATTAATTACACAGTGTTTATTCTTTCATTAATAACGTGTGTTATCTTTATTTATTGCTGAGTCTGGAATTATCGTTTAAAAAATAAATGCGTGTAATTGCAAAAGGGAACCAATTGTAACTGATTACGGCCCCGTCCACAATCATAACCGAATCCTGCCTTCCTTGACTACCAGGTTACGTCGGGGGGAACGTGCAGATTAGTCCATTCGCCGAATATTCTCTCCTTCTAAGAGCTGCTCCACCTGCTCATTTTGATGCAGTCGTGCACTTTCGTCCATGAGAATGAAGTTATGGCCGCATGTACTCCTGAGTATACGCACCTGGGGAAGGATTCCAGTGACGCAATAACGCTGACTGGCAGGAGTATCGTGTTCATAGATTTGAAGGTCAGTACGAACTTGTGACAGTCTTCTTCCCCACGCCATAAAACTGGACCACAAAAACGATCATGTTGCATTACGTACGCTCATATGGCAATATGTGGCAACACGTAATGCACTTTCACGAGGGGAAAGAAATGTGACCATAAATCTTCAGTGACAACGTGAACTGCCTTAGGGAAGCAGAGTAACAGTCTCATAAATCTCGTATTCTGCATTTAAAGCACAGGTCACTCAAATAATGTTAAAATTTTGGATTTAGTATTAGACGATCTGTTTGACAGGAAAGAGAAAGGAGGATAAAGTGCAAATAATGTTAAATTCTACACACCACATTACACACCTGAATACATTATATAGCAGCTCGTCAACCGTTAACTGAACAGGCCCTGGAAGGTGCTCGAAGTGTAAAAATATCATTCGTGTTTTAGTTTATTATAATTTCTGCTTTCGTCATTTTTCTTTCTTTTTAAAGAGATTATGTGTGTCGGTAACAAATGCGGGAATGGCATGATTTTGGTTTATTGAGGCGGGAACAGACAATAAAAATTTTTAGAAAAATATGGGAGTTGTGCTTAATCAAAGAAACTGTCACGTAGAACCTAAAATTTTATTCTATCGTAACAACTTTATCTGCGAGAAATGTTTCCAAGATCCCTCTTTCAGATATGCAATTACTCTCAAGTTTCCTGGAGAGAGTAGAGAGAGAATGAGAATTGTTTTGGCCGGTTTACAATAATTAACTCTTATCCAGTTGCAATAAAATTTCTAGAATTTCTTCCTGAAAGTGTCGTAAACGTTGTGTTGAGTGATCAAACGTCTATATAAGGTATTCTTCTTGTTGATTGCTTTACAAACTTGTACGGACGCATCTAAAAACGTCTTCTGAACCAGCTGAGAGACATAACACGTGAGAAGAGGACTGGCATGGCCGGAAAAAAATCATATTTAAGAGGAATAAATCAGAATTTCAGATATGAATTTGTGGAACAACAAACACGTTTGTTATGTTGCATTAAGTAGAATTACGTTCATCAAAATCTTTGTACCACCCAATCTGTTCTGTTTCTCTCTTGCATATATAAGCGTTCTGTTTGATGTGAAACCCAGCGGTGCATATTACTTCTTTCATCGGCACCACACCGAATATTCTGATGCCAAAACTCGGAAAGGGTGGCCACAGCCAGCACGTGGAAGAATTTCTGAGAACAATACTTCTACGTTTTGTAATAATGACGAGGAGTTACACAACCGTATTAAGTTGTGATTATCAACATTCTCCGCTGTAAAGGCCACGCTCGCGGAACGGGATTATTTCACGCCTCTCATACGCTTTGCCTTGATTTGCTTTTAGGGTAAAATTACAGACCCTTTTATCACTGGTATTAATACAGCTGTGGGTTACTGCAGTTGAAATCAACTCGAGACCCAAAATCTCCCAGACTGATGACAAATGCTCACGCGAGGCTCTTCCTAGTAGGAGGGAGATTTACTACTTTACCGGGAGGTCTCGAACCCTGAAATTCAAGCTCCATCAGAAACTAACAAAAGACGTCTGAAATATTTGAAACAAAGATACTTATGCCACTCAGGAGCTTCCATCAAGTTCAGAACACGGGTAGATCAGAATAGGTGACATTGTACCTCTGCCGCGATATACAGGGTGAGTCACCTAACATTACCACTGGATATATTTCGTAAACCACATCAAATACTGACGAATCAATTCCACAGACCGAACGTGAGGAGATGGGGTAGTGTAATTGGTTAATACAAACCATAAAAAAATGCACGGAAGTATGTTTTTTATCACAAACCTACGTTTTTTTTAAATGGAACCCCGTTAGTTTTGTCAGGACATCTGAACATATAAACAAATACGTAATCAGTGCAGTTTGTTGCATTGTAAAATGTTAATTACATCCGGAGATATTGTAACCTAAAGTTGACGCTTGAGTACCACTCCTCCGCTGTTCGATTGTGTGTATCGCAGAGCACCGAATTACGTAGGGATCCAAAGGGAACGGTGATGGACCTTAGGTACAGAAGAGACTGGAACAGCACATTACGTCCACATGCTAACACCTTTTTATTGGTCTTTCTCACTGACGCACATGTACATTACCATGAGGGGTGAGGTACACGTACACACGTGGTTTCCGTTTTCAATTACGGAGTGGAATAGAGTGTGTCCCGACATCTCAGGCCAATAGATGTTCAATGTGGTCATCATCATTTGCTGCACAAAATTGCAATCTCTGGCGTAATGAATGTCGTAGACGCCGCAGTACATCTGGTGTAATGTCGCCGCAGGCTGCCACAATACGTTGTTTCATATCCTCTGGGGTTGTAGGCACATCACGGTACACATTCTCCTTTAACGTACCCCACAGAAAGAAGTCCAGAGGTGTAAGATCAGGAGAACGGGCTGGCCAATTTATGCGTCCTCCACGTCCTATGAAACGCCCGTCGAACATCCTGTCAAGGATCAGCCTAGTGTTAATTGCGGAATGTGCAGGTGCACCATCATGCTGATACCACATACGTCGACGCGTTTCCAGTGGGACATTTTCGAGCAACGTTGGTAGATCATTCTGTAGAAACGCTATGTATGTTGCAGCTGTTTGGGCCCCTGCAATGAAGTGAGGACCAATGATTCCGCACCATACATTTACAGTCCACGGTCGCTGTCGCTCTACCTGTCTGAGCCAGCGAGGATTGTCCACGGACAAGTAATGCATGTTCCGTAGATTCACTACCCCGTGGTTTGTGAAACCCGCTTCATCGGTAAACAGGTAGAACTGCAACGCATTCTCTGTTAATGCCCATTGACAGAATTGCACTCGATGATTAAAGTCATCACCATGTAATTGCTGATGTAGCGACACATGAAACGGGTGAAAGCGGTGACGATGCAGTATGCGAATGACACTACTTTGACTCAGTCCACCGACTCTCGCAATGTCCCGTGTACTCATGTCTGGGTTCATGGCAACAGTATCTAACACACCAACTGCACCCGCTTCTCCTGTGACGGGCTTGTTACAACCCGTTTGCGTGCTACGACCATACCTGTTGCATACAGTTGGCGGTAGATGTTTTGCTATGTGCGGCACGGTGGATGCTTTCTGTCCGGGTACCGTTCTGCATATACCCTGCAGGCTTCAGCTGCATTTCGTCGACACTCGCCATAGATGAGTGTCTTCTCCGCCTTTTCAGAGTTCGAATACACCATGGTCACAGTTCCTACAACACTACAATTTATGCGTCCTCCACGTCCTATGAAACGCCCGTCGAACATCCTGTCAAGGGTCAGCCTAGTTACGTCTGGTAACACGGTGTACTACAGTTGGTCTGCGTGCGGAGACGAGTGCAGAATAACAATAACAGCAAGCGCTACATGCAGACACTGCGACAGCTAGACCAAACCACAACAGTGCACTACAGCCGCACTCGTAAACACGGTCGTTGTCGTAAACATGTCCCTGCAGATGCTGCTCTCCGACCGTGGCCCGTTTTTGTTAGAACACGCAACTGAACGTCTGAGGTTTCAAGCGTCAACTTTAGGTTACAATATCTCCGGATGTAATTAACATTTTACAATGCAACAAACGGCACTGGTTACGTATTTGTTTATATGTTCAAATGTGCTTACAAAACTAACGTGGTTCCATTTATAAAAAAACGTAGGTTTGTGTTAAAAAACATACTTCCGTGCATTTTTGTATAGTTTCTATTAAACAGTTACACTAGCCCCTCTCCTCACGTTCGGTCTGTGGAAGTGGTTCGTCAGTAATTGATGTGATTTACGAAATATATCCAGCGGTAACGTTAGGTGACTCACCCTGTATATGGTAAAGGGTGTGGGTAAAGGAGTCACCAATTGCTTGAGTTTATCGGACTGTTACCCTCACCACTCCGTTGCATAGAGAGATGACCGAGTCATTACAAGATTTTCCACGGTGGGAAAGAGGTCGTGGTGATTTAAAATATCTTCTTTTCCACTTTGATATACATATAAGATTTTGTTGATATAAAAGCGAAAGGATCTTTCGCTTTTACTTGGAGCTACACCGAAAATGATTCACAAAAATTCACACAAAATTTTGGCTATAAGGGGTTCTGGATGTAATTAATAGGTAGAACTTTTTCTGAACATTTAGAATTACCCTTTACAACGGAGTTTAGTCGATTGAAATTTGGAGGCAGCGCATTGTCTTCAAAAGGGGCAATGTCTGGAAACCAAGGGGAACTAAACACCCGAACTTACCGCCTTGCCATTGCAGGACGAGCGTTCAACAATAACTTGGAGTAAGTGTTTCCAAGAACGGACTGTACGACCCGTCCGCGACTGGAACCATTTAGGCGAGGGATACAATGCCGTATAGGAGCGAAGCGCTTATATCGAGCTGGCCGCGTCCTGCTCAAAATTTCGCTCACGTCCGCCTGGTCGTCGTCTCGATACGAATCTCTTCTCGTATTATTCAATCAAACCATTGAGCCGGCTCCGCAGATAGCGCGGAGATGCGCCTGCAATTATTCATGGTGCGTGTAATGGCCGCGTGGCCGCGCGCTCAACGTAGGAGCGTACCGGTCACGGCAGTGGGGGTGACCGCACTGCGCATGCGCCGCTGCCAGCCCCAGTCCTGAGGTAATTGGCGGCGCCGGCGACGGCGCCGTAGCCGGCTGTGGCGTCGCGACGCGGAATGCGGACCGCTGGCCGCTACAAAACATGCCGCGGCAAGAGCAATGCCGGTTACCGTGCGGGCAGCTCAGGCTCGGAACGCTCCTACACTACAGCTGAATGGGCCAGGCCAAGTGTCTACATTTTTGTGATATTTGTTTATTAGTCATTAGGCCGTGGTACAAGCCGTATTCCTCTGTCTAATGTTTCGTCAATCAGTCCTGGGGACATCAATACAGGTTATAACAACTCAGAAAGCAGTTACAATGCCAAACTGCTTTTATATATGTAGTATTGCTATGGTGACACTGATACAGTTTGTTTCTATTTGTGACGTCCGTGAAGCAAACTGACCTCTCAGAATGACCTTATAAGCTATGTCCCTTTATGTATGATGTCACTATAATGACCTCACAATCCACGCCCTTTCTTCGATGAAGTCATCTCAACGGTCGTGCACACACACACACACACACACACACACACACACACACACACACACACACATATATATATATATATATGTGTGTGTGTGTGTGTGTGTGTTTGTGTGAGTACTTAGTTAAATATCCTGTCAACCGCCATTTTTTTATTTTTTAAATTTACTGGCCATTGCCATCTTTAATATTTATTCCTCATCGCTGGCCTGAGTGGCCGAGCGGTTCTAGGCGCTACAGTCTGGAACCGCGAGACCGCTACGGTCGCAGGTTCGAATCCTGCCTCGGGCATGGATGTGTGTGTTGTCCTTAGGTTAGTTAGGTTTAAGTTAGTTCTAAGTTCTAGGGGACTGATGACCTCAGAAGTTAAGTGCCATAGTGCTCAGAGCCATTTGAACCATTTGAACTGTTCATCACTATAATTAATTTAGTGAATTTACTGACCACTGCCATCTTTAATTTTTATAAATTTATCATCCACCTCCATCTATAATATTGAAATTGACTGCTCACCACCATTTTAATTATTTAAATTTACCAACGAATGTCATCATCACTTATTTCCATATACTGCCCTACACCAGCTTCAATTATTTTAAACTTCCCACCAAGTTTCATATATCCTGCCATTCACCATCATGATAATGTCACCAGGAACAAGGAAGCGTAGGTTCCGACGTCATCACTGAGATGTCATACATAAGTGGACGCACTGCCAGCTTTATTTAAATTTCCCACCAAGTTTCAAATATCCTGATATTCACCATCATGATTATGTTACCAGGAACAAGGGAGCGTGGGTTCCTGCGTCGTCATTGTGACGTCATACATAAACAGACGTGGTTAATGATGTGACAGAGAGGTCAATGACCGGGGTCGGGTGATGACACAAATGTAAATCAAATGGATAAGAGTCATCATGGCCACACTACTCTCGTGCGGGCAGTTTAGCTTGCTGAGCTTGAAGGAGATTACAACTGATTTTTGAGTTGTTATAGCGTCTGATGATGTCCCCCGCACCGGAAGACGAAACGTTGGCCAGAGATAAGTGTCTTTGACCACAAGCTAATGGCAATAAAATAAAAACCAACAAAGCTGCAACTACCACTCGTCACTGCATTGTTGAAGGGTCTAAAATCATTAGAAGCTGTCTATTGCAGCCTAAAGCTAAATCTAAACAACTGACCGCTGTCCGACAGTATTTGTGCCACCGTGTTGCACAGGGTGCATAACAATTAATAGTCAAAACTGCCACAGATGAAAGTTTACAATAACAGATACAAAAACGATCCAACGAAAAAAGGATCTAAACTACCATTTAGTGGATGTGTGCTTACCCGCCACCAGTGACTCCGGAACGAATGAATAGGTAGAACAAATGTATTCAGAACATAAACTTTTCGATAATGTTCCCATTTAATTAGACTCAAAATTTCATACATGGTCCATAGTTGGGGAATTTCGTGATTCACGCTGGGGCCCTGGAACGGTTTGCTGGTGGTGTAAGACGCCAACAACGCGCCAATATATTCCAAAATGGATACATCAAGCGACAACTGTTTTCTCATATCACAGAGATCACCAGTTCTCTATGAGATTATCTCAAGAGACAAGTGTACAACAGTGCCATTGATATGGTTGAAGAGCTGAAGGTGTAAATTGCACAGCCTCGTCAACCTATACGAAGCGTTTAACGGTTTTTTTTTTTGTCGTTAGTCTTCTGTCTGGTTCGATGCGACCCACCACGAATTCCTTTCCCGTGCCAACCTCTTTATCTATGAGTAGCACTGGCTGCCTATGTCTTCAGTTATTTGCTGGATCTATTCCAGTCTCTGTCTTCCTTTATAGTTTTTGCCCTCTACAGATCCCTCTAGTACCATGGAAGTCATTCCCCGATGTCTTAACAGATGTCCTATCATCCGGCCTCTTCTCCTTGTCAGTGTTTTCCTAATATTTCTTTCCTCTCCGATTCTGCGCAGAACCTCCTCCCTCCTTACCTTATTTTCAACATTCGCCTGTGGCACCACATCTCAAATGCTTCGATTGTCATCTGTTCCGCTTCCCCCACAGTCCATGTTTCACTACTAATTCTCCACTACCATACAATGCAGTGTTCAAGATTTCCATTCTCGATGTCCTCGTTGTTCCGTCAACCAGTGGTTATTTTGCTGCCTAGGCAGCAGAATTCCTTAACTTTACTCATTTCGTGACCGTAACGTAAAGTTTCTCGCAGTTCTCATTTCTGCTGCTTCTCGTTACTTTCATCTTTCTTCGATTTACTCTCAATCCATATTCTGTACTCATTAGACAGTTCATCCCATTCAGCATATCATGTAATTCTTCTTCACTTTCACTCAGGACAGCAATGTCATCAGCGAATCGTATCATTAATGTCGTTTCATCTTGAATTTTAATTCCACTCCTGAAACTTTCTTTTATTTCTATCATTGCTTTTTCGATGTACAGATTGAACAGCAGTGGGAAAACACTACATTCCTGTTTCACATCCTTTTGAATCCGAGTGATTCGTTCTTGGTCGTCCACTCTTGTTATTCCTTCTTGGATTTTGTACATATTGCATATTACCCGCCTCTCCCTATAGATTACGCCTACTTTCGAACATCTTGAACTATTTTACCTTCTCGAACGATTTTTCCAGGCTCATAAATCCTATGCACGTGTCTTTATTTTTCATTAATCTTGCTTCCATTATCAACCGAAACATCAGAATTGCCTCTCTGGTGCCTTTATCTTTCCTAAAGCCTAACTGATGCTCATCTGGCACATCCTCAATTTTCTTTTCCATTCTTCTGTATAGTATTCTTCTCAGCAACATGGATGCATGAGAAGTTTAGCTGATTGTGGGATAGTTCTCGCACTTGTCAGCCCTTGCAGTCTTGGGAGCTGCGTGGATGATATTTTTCCGAAAATCTCTTGATATGTCGCCAGACCCGTACAGTCTACAGAAGAGCGTGAATAGTCGTTTTCTTGGTCATTTCCCCTCCAATGAGTTTTCAAATTCTGATGGGATGTTACCCGTTCCTTCTGCCTTACTTGATCGTAAGTCCCCTAAAGCTCTCATGAAGGCTAATTGTAGTACTGGATCCCGTATGTCTTCTCTACCGACCCCTTTTTTCTTCTTCTATCACATCAGACACATCTTCTCCCTCATAGACGCCTTCAATGAACTCTTTCCACCTATCCGTTCTCTCGTGTACGGTTAACAGTGGAGTTCGCGTTTCACTCTTAATATTACCACCCTTGCTTTTAATGTCAGTGAAGGTTCTTTTTTCAATTTCTTCATATTCTTCGTGCAACCATGTCATCTTAGCTTCCCTGCGCTGCCTATTTATTTCATTCCACAGCGAGTTGTATTCATGTATTCCTGAATTTCCATGAATATTTTCGTACTTCCTTCTTTCATCGATCAAATGGTTCAAACGGCTCTAAGCACTATGGGACTTAACATCCGAGGTTATCAGTCCGCTAATGTTAGAACTACTTTAACCTAACTAACCTAAGGACATCACACACATCCGTACCCGAGGCACGATTCTTAGGCGACCCATGGTCTCTTTGCAGTTACCTTCTTCGTAGCTATGTTTTTCTTTCCAACTTCTGTGATTGCCCTTTTTAGAGATGTCCATTCCTATTCAGCTCTACTGCCTACTGAGCTATTCCTTATTGCCGTATAGCCTTGGAGAACTTGAAGCGTAGGTCGTCAACCCTTAGCACCTCTGTATCCCACTTCTTTGCATATTGATTCTTCTTGACTAATGCCTTGAGCTACAGCCTACTCTTCATCACAGCTACTTTGTGATCTGAGTCTATATTCAGCATCTGGGTACGCCTTACAATCCAGTATGTGATTTCACTTTTTCAGTGGCAGGCCACATGTCCTGTCGATACATGTTGTCTGTCTTTAATGCAGTGGTTTCCATTGCCTTCTGCTGCTTCAGAGCTGATTCTTCCGCCGTTAAGGGCAGTTTCCCACCCCAAGGACAAGAGAGTGCCTGAACCTCGGTCCGCTCCTCCACCCTCTTTGACAAGGCCGTTTGTAGAATGAGGGTAAGTGGATATCCGTGTGCTGTATTCCATCCTTTAATAGGTACCAGTGTAAAGTTAATTGTGTGGTGCCTAGGAAACCTGTGTACTCGGTTCGCTAGACAAACATTCAAGCAAGTGGTATAAAAGAGTTTTATTACAAAAAGAAATTTACAATACTTAACTTCTGCAATTACACAGCGAAGGTCGACATACAAAATAATGAATCTTCTGCAGTCAAACAATCTCAAGTCTGTGCAACATAGAGAGTACAAGTGAAGTGACTAGCTAGTGCTGACTCTGCTCCCATAAGTCGCTAAGCTTGAAGCTGCTATTGAACTGGACCGTCAGCAGTCGATAGCGGCAATTCTGTCCTCCTCACACAGGGGCCGCAGCTGTCGCGTTTTCGTCCTGTGGAGAGGCCCGGTCAGCGTGTGATTGGCTGAAGTCTTCTCACAGCCATCTCTTCCCTTTCGTTCCCGACTGCCGTGCCGGCGCTTGGCTTTACGCCAACTTGCTGAAGTAGTGTTGTGTCTCTCGTTGAGTTTGGACAGGGCTGAAATTTGAGTTCAGTTATATGCGGTTTTAATCGAAAAGCTTATATTTCGAATACATAGGTACGAACAGGGGCAATATTTCGTATTGAAATCAGTGGCGGTTCTTAACCACCCATTAGCAGTTATTAGATCGTTTTTGGATTCATGTTTGCTGGAACGTTATCGCTTTTATCATCGTACTTTCCGTTGAACCAGATAAAGGAACCCTTTATCATATGATTTTAGAACTCAGCTTTCTAGATTAATTATATACTTCCCATATCGCAGCATGAGCTAAGTTTTTGCCTTCAGAATGATCAAACTCAATTCATCAACATTGGCAGAGTGAAAACATTAGTGTAACCACATGATGGAGCGATCGATTGTTGGCACCGAACGTTAGAAAATATTACAGTCAGCCAACTTGTAGCACACAACTATGAAATTACGATTAAGTGACAGAATTCACGAAATTTCTAAATAAATGACGATCTACAACTAATGTGAAAATATTACGATGTTTTTCATGAACATTTGCAATGTATTTCTTCACATATTGATACAATCTAAAACAAACCATTCCTGTTTCTTGAAAACAAGCTTCAAAATTTTTGGGAGTCGCAGATTAGACAAAAGCACTAAGGAAAATTTGAACTGTGGAATTGTGACCGCCAAATTACCTGGAATCCACAGAACTTGCGATCGAAGGGCTGATGTTCGAATTTCAGGACGGAAAAATAGTGCAAAAGCAGTATCATTGAAAAAGGATGAAAAGTGTTTTGTTATGTTGTAGCGATTTGATCTTATTATCACAATTTTCAGCCGTTGCCATATTGGAAAACGCTTACGTGAAAAGAAAATGCCTGGTACTTATGAATGTGCTTCAATTAATTTGGCATTGTTGTAATGAAGAAAATATATTTTCTTGCAGTTTCTACCATATTTCAAGATTTTTATTATTTTAAAGGACAAATATTTTCATTTGCAGATGTTCTTGTCACGTCATTGCGTGTTCAGATTTCAAACTAAAAAAAAAATTTTTGTAGCATATGAGTTCAGATTTAGATGTTAATTCTTTTTTCTTTTTGTTGAAGCATTCATCATCCAAACCATGGAAGAGTTGGAGGCAGCGAGGCAGCGGTCCAACAGCGGCAGCAGCAATATCGTCATAAGTAGGATATACGTAATGTGTGTTGCTATTACTTAGTGATCACTCAGTGCGTGTTTGCTGTTGTACATGATTTTGTGCATCAAAATCGATAAATGTTAACTTTTCGACAAGAATGTCATACGTATCCATTAATTTGTTTTTCACCGTAGTGTCCTGTATTGAATGTCTTTATAAAAAGAGTTTGAGCATTTACATAATATGTTGTCGTTGCAGTTGATTTTAGGACGAAAATCGATAAATGCTACTTCTTTTTTTTCGTATATCTCCATTAACTGTTTTTCATCTTGGTCCTGTGTATACGTAATTTCTTTCTAAACATTTCGATATGTATGTAATATGTTGTTGTTGTAGATGAGTTTGAGGACCTAAATCGATAAAACGTTACTTCTTTTCTTTTTACTAAGAATGTCGTTTTGTTTCTGTACATGTGCAGTGAATAATTGACGACCTGGGAGCAATAGTAGTAGCAGCAGCAGCATTGTAAGTAGTACATATATCTTTCATCTTGTTTGTAATACTGTGTATATATAATATGTCACTGTTTGACAAACATTTCATCGTATACGTGAAATATGTTGCGTATTCCTTGTTGCGGATTTTCTGGTAGAAGAAGGAGAACAGGGAGAGTTATGTCAGGGATAAGCTAGAGCCATCGCAGATCTCCTGTAGATGTATATTTTTTTCTCGTAGATTTTTTTCTACGTGCATTTTTCTATTGTTAGAGCATTGGGTTACAGGTGATTTAGGGGAGCTGGAGAGATAGGACTTCACTAATTCAAGTGAGGACGAAATGTCACTGTGGATGGAGGAGACAGAGGAAGACCTTCATTATCATGAGGAGACGTAGGAGATGCCAAGGATACAGAGCGAAACAGGTAATACACAGTCACTCTGTTTACAAATGATCTGTGTTGTTTCTTTCCCTGCAGCAGCTGGCGATGTTTGGAATGTTGTACTTAATTGTGCCCGTTGTTCTTTCTCTCTTCTACCCGAGGCTGTGTCTGCGGGGTAATTCATGCTATACAGTATGACTCCGGTGCCGGAGGCACCGAAGCCTTCTTCGCCAAAGCGGGCCCAATGAGGCATGCCTCACCAGCAAGTCGCCGCTAGTCGCCGCGTGGGAAGCTGCCGCCGGTCCCGCCAACACCACCCCCGCCTCGTTGCTGCTACAGCACCAGCCTGCCTCAGGCGAGCGGGTCAGGGCTGCTGCAACCAGGCTGCTCGCACTGGCCGCATACTGCAGCGTCTCCCCCTCCTGCTACTCTTCCTCCAACCACCACCTCATCCACGCCGATCTTGGAAGGTATGACACATACCCTCAACACCTCACTGCAAGCAACTTAGTCATCTAGTTGTAGTTACAGTATTAGTAATAGAGATGATGCTGTGGCTATCGGCAGTTCCCCTTCCTGTCCTTTTAGTGAAGGACTTTAGATCAGTGACAGTATATCGTAGTTAGAACACTAGGTGATTGCAGACGACTTTGAGGATCGAATCTCGTTTACAAACATTGAGAACCAGGCAGGAGGATAGCTCTGGAAATGGAGCTCCTCAAGGTAGTCAATAATCCGGTAATCCATGGTATCCCGCCAATAAATGCTGTGCAGTGCTCTGCATCCAACTGTCGCGCCCCTCCCCCTCCACTCTCCTGCCCTCCTCCGAAGTTGCTTCTGTATTGAAGAGATAAGTCTTCATTTGAAAATCGCGTGATAATCAGAGCTCATAAGTCACTGAGAGTTTCGTGAATGTACCTTGAGTGCTATAATGGACTGGTTGTCCTAGATGGAAGTTCAGAGTCAGCTAAAGCACTTAGATGAATACTACACCGCAACGTCCATACACATGTCTATGATCCGATAAATGGACGTTCTAGCCTTATAGATCTTCCTAAGGATATAGCTGATAAGAGGGCATGCAGTAATGTTCAAAATGAAAGGGATCAGTTTTGTTTTGCATGGTCAATCCTGGCTTTTGAAAGAAATTAAAGGTACATCAAGAGCACACATTTCAGTACTGTAGATACCTTGACATTCATAAGTGTCATAGCTTTGATGGTACCAAGTTTCTCATCAACATCGAGAACATATCTAAATTTGAGGCTCAGAACAGCGGAATATCAGTTTATGTATGTGGCCTGGAGAAGAATAGCAAGCCAGATGAGCGGGACAAGTGTATAACCATCAGCTCCTCCATTTCTGGTGAGTATAAGATGCATGTAAACATGCACTTCTTCTCTGAAGCTGATAATTATCATTATATTTGGATCGAAGCAGGTTCCAATTTCTGCTGTCTCAGTTGAGTAACCACAAGTGTGAAAAGCAAATTTGCTTAAGGTGCCTCAGTGCCTTTCCCTCACACACGTTAGTAGCAGTACATTTAGCAGGTTGCACTTCCAAGGACGCGGAATATGTTATTGTGCTTGCTGAGGTAAACAGATACATAAAGCTCAAAAATGTTCACCATAAGAAGCGATGACGGTTTGTAGTGTACACCGACTGCGAGTGCCTCCTCATTCCTGTGACCCGCTCTCAAGGTGATCCTACAGCCTCGCATATCACACATACAGAAAAATATATATCATATGTGGCAGTGTACCAAATTGTTTCTTCCTGTGATTCAAGTCTTAACCGCTACAGATCTTAGGTCAGAGATGACGCTGTGGTTTTGCTGCTCACTGAGCTTGAGAAACTTTAACTGGAGATTGACAAGCCTTACAGCGGCAATGTACTTATGACAAAATCGAAGGAGAATCAAGATTTGTACAATAACGTGGTTGACTGTCTATTTGTGGGCTGAAGTTAGAAAAGCGGAAACTCCTTGTAGGGACGACTATCATCTTACGGGGAAGTTCCGTTGCGCAGATCACAACACATGCAATTCGAAGTACCAGCTATCAAGGCAGACACATTTCTTCCATAATTTGTAAGCGGGTATGATGCTCACTTTCTTGTTGAGCACTTGGCTGATTTCGACTGGGAGAAAAATCAGGTCAGTGACTACCTGACAACTTTGAGAAATATATTTCATTTTTAAAACGAATGAAGCCCAGAATTACACTCCGCTTCCTTGACGCTCTACGTTTTATGTAGGCACCACTCCAGAAACTTGTCAAAAACTCTCAGAAGGATATGCATATCACTCAAGCTGCATTTCCTGACTAGCAAAATTTTCAACTTGTGACTAGAAAGGAGGTTTTCCCATTTGATTATGTAGATAGTACGGCAGAACTCAACGAAATCAAGCTACTTGACATAACTGCATTCTCCAGCAACCTTACAGGCGCTGCCACAATGGGTGTAGAGATAAGCATGCCGTGAATGTCTGACGGGAATTCAACACCACTTTACGAAAGTATGAACGGCTTTCCATTGGCGCAGATGTGCACTTGGTTGTGAACGTTTTCCAGAAATTCTGGAGTCTATGGATGATCACATATTCTCTAGATGCCGCCTTTTATTTCATGGCACCTCCGATTTCTTGGAATGCCGTGCTCAATAAAACGAAGTGCAGCATAGAATTATTGATACTGGCATGCTTCTTTTCTTTGGGCGTGGGACCCATGGAGGGCTTTGCCAAAGTGTCCATAGACACGCCAAGGCAAATAACCCTTGGATGGGTGACAGATTTAACTCATTCCCTGATTGGAGTTACTTCATGTATTTGGATGTAAATAACTTATACAGCCACACCACGCACCAATCATTACCGATTGGTGAGTTTCTGTGAGTGCTCAAAGACAAATGGGGGCTGATTCTGATAGGGGCATGTGGTAGAGCCAGAACTCATATACCCTACTAGTTTACATGATGCGCACACCTATTTTCCGGTGTGTCCAGAGCAACTTATTCTGTGAGGAGGCTCCACTCCAAAACTGATGACAATACTGGGGAACTTCTTAGATACATTACTCATTGTTGTAATCTTCAATAGCGCCTCAACTTGGGGAAGGAGCCGTGTAGAATCATCCGAGCTGTCTCCTTCAGGCTGTCCCCCTGGTTGAAGGAGTATATTGATTTGAATAAGAGACAGAGACTTCCACAGCATGCGACTTAGAGAAAGATTTTTATAAATTAATGAATAATTCAACAATTGGCAAAAAAATGGAGAATATGAGGGAGGGAAGGAAGTGAAATTTTGATTAGAACCGAATGGGACAGGCATTATGGTGTAAGAAAATACATTGACAGACCAAATATTAAGTGGGTCACAATATTCAATAAGATCTTTGTTCTTGTGTAGTAGGCGAAGACTGCAGTAGAGTTTACGAAGCCTGTTTATGTGGGGATGTGCATACTACACCTATCAAAACTCCACATGCACCGCTTTCATCAAAAGTTTGTGAAAACTCGTTTCCTAGATCCTAAATTTATTTATATGGATACAGATAGCTTCATATATTGGGTGAAGAACTGGGATCTATGTGAAGTAATGAGGTACTACATAATGAATTCGACACATTCTCATACAGGGCTAGACTTCGTTTGTGTTGTCTTTTTTGTAAAGTTGCTTTAAAGAGTTAAATAGTGTGCCCTTGCAGAGTGTAGTGCATTCATTTATGACCTGTTTTCCTTCTGCTATTGCTGTCTGTATGTGGAAGTCTTCCTCAATGACCAGTTTTCTGTATAGGCTGTCGCTGGGTTTTAGTATTCTTAAGTCTCTTTCTATTATAGTTGGGTAGTGATTGTGGGCCATCTTATGGCCAGAAAATGTGCTATCGGAGCTGTTGCTTTTTAAAACTCTGAGATGTTCTGAATATTTGGTTTTGAAGTTTATGCATGTTTGTCCTATGTGCACTGACTGACAAGTATTGCATGTGAGTTCATATATTCCTGACCTGTTACATTTATCTGTGGGTGTTTCTTGTGTTCTGGTATTTTTCTGTGTTATGTTCTCTGTCCTGTATCCTATTGAGAGTCCCTGATTCTTTAATATGTAGCCTAATCTGTGGTCAATCTTGTTATTATAGGTGAGTATGCGCCTTTTCGTTTTGTATGTGTGTTGTTGCTCTGATGTGTTCTGTGTGTGGCCATTGTTTGCGTTTTGTGTTGTTCTGTGTTGGGTGAAGACTTGTGTGTGTGTGTGTGTGTGTGTGTGTGGTATGTTTAGTTTTGTAGTGTTTACATACTTTTTGATTTAACTTGTCTACCATATGGTTATCATAACTATTTTCTATTGCTATTTGTTTTACTGTGTTTAGTTCTTGTGTGTACATCTGTTTGTTCATGGGTTTTATGTTTAATCTCTAGAGCACGAATCTGGAGCTTGCTTGCTTATGTGTCAACGGGTGGTTGGATAGGTTTTGAATGGTAGTGCTTGTGGCTGTCGGTTTCCTGAATATTGTGAAGTTTAGTGTGTTGTTTGTTTTATGAATGGTGAGATCTAGAAAATGTAGTGGGCTGTTAGTTTCTCTTCCTAATGTGAAGTTAAGTTTGGGTGCAAGTTGTTTATTTCATTGTGTAGCTGTTCCATGTGTGTATGTGGTTCATCAATCTGGCATATTATGTCATCGACATAACAGTACCAGTATATAACGTTGTAGTTTTTTGGTTTTATTGTTTGCCTGAAGATCAAGTTCTCCAGGTTGTTCATAAATATATTACCTTGTAGGCCACTAATTGTTGATCCCATTGACAGGTCTTCATGTTGAGAGTAAAATTCTGTGTTGAACACTAAATAATTTTGTGATGTTATTGTCTTGAGTATGGCTGTTATTTCATTGATGTTTGTGTTCAGTGTGTTTCCTTGTTGTTTTAATCTTTGTGTGATGATGTTGATTGTTTCATTTATTGGAATACATGTGTACATTGATGCGACATCAAATTATATGAGGGATGCTGTGTCAGATATGTGTACATTCTTGAATGTGTTAATTAATTCCTTTGAGTTTTCCAGGTTCCTGTTGTTATCAAAATTGTACAAGTGTACGTAGCACATTTGCCGACCGCCTTATAGCCCACAATCACCACTCAACTATAATATAAACAAACTTAAGAATACTAAAATCCAGCCATAGCGTATACAGCAAACTGACCATTGAGGAAGACTTCCACAAACAGACAGCAATAGCAGAAGGAAAACAGGTCATAAAAGAATGCACTACACTCTGCAAGGGCACACTATTTAGCAGTTTAAAGGAACTTTACAAAAAAGACAACATAAACAAAGTCTATGCACACACACACACACACACACACACACACACACACACACACACACACACACACACGAAAAATAGATACACTAGACTCACCATTTAACACACAAAAGGAACACAATGTAAGGCAATGAAAGGCACCCACATGCCTTGCTCATACTGTGGCATCAAGGAGTCAGGCCTGCAAGATGAGTGGTCTGCCAAGCGAGTGGATTCATTCTTATCTGTCGAGTAACATGAACTCTAGTACTCACAATAAAGTTACAAATTATCCTCCTGTATGAATAATGCGCAACGGAAACGCACATCTGACTATCAGTAATTTACAGAACTCTGACTGTTCACTACGCACTGGCAATACCACATTTTCTTTTTTTATTTAACAGCTTTCATCAACACGTGGCCATCGCACTGAATATGAGTGGCGCACACATTATAAATTCTGGATTTCATGACAACATACAATTCGAAGGAAAAGACCACCAATCTTTTTCTTTTCACTATCTTATTTATTCCGATAAATTCTATAACCTAACACACAAATTCTATGACCTACAACAATAACACATGAGAAATTCCGCCCAGTGGGCATGGCTTTACATTGGTGATTCTCTACCTTATGGTCTCGTAATTATTTAACGCTACAGTGCACTTTCTGGGTAGGATGGTGGATCTTTTTTTTGGTATATATCTCACACTTCGACTCTCACAACCATTATCGCGAAACTTTCCTCCAGATCGAGCGGTACAAAAGGAACACGCATAACCCACTACCTCTGCAACTACCTAGCTACTCTCCCATGCAAACCACACATACCCAAATTACATGACATACACCACACTACAACATGGAATACAACACAATAAATAGTCACAACACTATCACTTTCAGCTTTCCCACTTCAATTAGTATTTATCCCAGTTTCACATGACACTGCCCCACTTCATAATTCTTCTTTCCTACTATGAACTCTGGAGATATATGCACGTCTTCCTGTGCTATGCAAGCCAAGTGGCGTTGCTGGATAGACGGCTGACTCACCTTGATTCTCTCTCAGAGTATTATAGTTTGAATCAAGCGTCACACGGAAACATAACATGCAAAGTAATATTAAGAGCATATTCCTCACACACACGAGTCCTCAACTGATACCATGGACGAGTACTTCTCTTTATCCTTTGTCTCATACACAGATTGAGACTCACACAGTACTCACCACGTGGAAGTACTCGTCTCTAATTTCAAGTTCTGCACACGCCATTTCTTAAATATTTCAACTTATAGTACACACGCTAGTAATTCAGCTTAACTTAAGCACACGGAAGTATTTCAACTTATTGCTACACGTGGTTTCATTGTGACCGTTGGTCACTTCCGAAGATTACTACGATCCCATTAATATTACCTGCCTGACATTTAATTCTCCCCACAAAAGTTCCTGAAATAGAGAAATTATTATTTCAAACTACTCTTAAATATTCCACATGCATACCATGTCTCCACTCTTTTGTCTTTACGGAGCACACCTAAGACAGGTCTTAACAACACACGATCCAGCGGCAGAGTGCTGAAACATCGCCGTTCTTCAGGTTCTCTGGCACCTCTGCAGAAGTGGGGGAGCACCTTGCCACCGTATTGGTCAGCCACATTTCAGGCGCTCAAAGCTCAGGTAAATTTCATCTCTTTGGTCCAACCAAAGTTGGCCAAAGGATCGTCTCAAAGATGATCATATATTCACATTCACTATCTGTGGTTAGCAGACGACCATACATTCATTCATTTCACAGATCTCACCAAACTGGATGTAGGGATTTATTTTGTGGGAGTGCACATGTGAGCAATTAAATAAATAAATTGTCATTCTTTCCCACACTGGTATCCGGCTTCGCTGCATTAATTGAAATTGAGTTATTTTACAAAAAAAAAAAAGTGTTGTTCTGACAAAAATAATGAAGTATGTTGTACCTATTTTCAATGTCGGGCGGTACTGTACCCTTTCAATGCAACTTAAAAGTAATGTCACGTTTTCCTAAGCAGACATAGGAACACTATTTTCACATATCCTTTTCTTGAATCGATGGAGAGCAGGGCATCTGTAGAATTCCGTGTCTTGAAAAGCAACAAACTTGAAGCAGAATCCATGAGATCTTCTCCTTCCCCTCACATACATTGTGGTATCCGAGTGATCGAATAATCGAAGCGCCGCCACCATATCTTTACAGGGTAGAAAGGCTCATCCCAGTGAATTCCGAGGTAAAAATGTGTTAAGACTTTGCACTCTTCCGTGTTTCAGCCCCTTTCACATTTCTGAAATACTTCAGAGATGCAGTGTTTGCTGCGAATTTCTATTGTTCTGGCACCTTCTGTGTATGCTACAAATGCAACATCTTTAACTATAAACTGTCTACGCTAATCATCGTAGAAAGGCTGAGCATCTGCAAAGATGTTCACACCTTAAGACACCATTGTGGACTGCTCTGTGCATGGCGCAGCAACTGTTCATTTATACAGCTCGTTGCACGACGCTGGTGAGCGGGCAGTAGTTGATCACACTCCAGTGTTTTCCGGGAAATTTGCGAAAGATTCAAATTCAGTTGGTATATCTATAGTTCCAGATTTAATTACCTCCCTCTCTTTCGAACAGTCTACTATGATGACTGGCGCCAGCTGCTTGAATTTCTATGGATGGAACAGACATCCCTAAGATAGTGTCATATGCTAGACTGTATACATTTTAATTCCACTATGTCAATTGGCATTAGTTAACTTGCAGTTATCAAATTAGTTGGAATCATTTGCTATAATGATAGACTTGGGCGTCTCCAGATGAGAAGAGGTTTTAATAGGCTTCATTTTTTTTATTGCAGTCGGTTGCACTGGTTACTCGGAAACCTCCCATGAACGGAAAGAAAGCAGTAGAAACTGAGCATAAACGGCACACACGATTACAGCAGCCAAATAGATCTGCTATTGCCGAACATTGCTTGGATACTGGTCACCCCATGTTATATAATAACACCGAGATATTGGCATGCACGTCCAGCTATTGGGACAGTGTGATTAGGGAGGCAGTTGAGTTTAAATTAGCGAGCAACCTCGTTAACAGGGATGGAGGTTTCTGTTTAAACTCTGTTTGGAATCCGGCTCTCTCCATTGTCAAAAAACAGAGGAACAGAGTCAATGCTGCCTCACCTGCGAATTCATAGTCTCACTATCGATAGCTCTGACTTTGACCATCTTTGGTGGCACTAGTGTTCAGTGTGTGTGTGTGTGTGTTATCTTTCCTGCTTCGGTCCGAGAACCGAGGTATTAAATTTGCATGTACGCCGCCTGTCCGTTGCAGTTTGCCTTGAAAATGGCGGGGTGTTCTCCCGCCGAAATATCGGCAGTCGCTGAAAGTGTTACCTGGCTGAATTCCCGGAAGTTATTTGAAAGTTGTATACGCCAGGAGAAACTCAGGTCTCACTCAGAATAGTTCTCTGCATATCCTTAAAGTATTCAATAAGCAATTTTAAAGGCATATAAGCTGTATGTCCCTTGTGCTCTTCTACTATTCTCTGCCCTGGCTCGTCAAAGAACAATCCAGCATTTTCTAAATCGGTCAGATCCGAGGGAGAAGTGGGGACAAACGTTTTAAAAATTGATGTTATGACTACATTGCCTGTATGGTCAGTCTCGACCCAGTTAAATTCGTACCGTATCTGACGAAACAGGAACGCTAAAGCATTACGGGTAAAGTTCGATGTATCATCAAGAGATATGAAATTCTTGCATGGGAGGATTAAAGAGTAATGATGTTGGATCAAATCCTAATTTCATCGTTATAGTTAAATGTGGTTGTTGCATAAGGTTTATCCGAGAGCCGCCCTGGGTAGCCAAGCGGTCTAGGGCACCTTGTCACGTTCGCGCGGCTCCTCCCCGTCGGAGTTTCGAGTCCTCCATCGAGCATGTGTGTGTGTGTCTGTGTTGTCCATAGCGTAAGTTTGTTTAAGCTAGATTAAGTAGTGTGTAAGCTTAGGGACCGATGATCTCAGCAGTTGATCCCGTAAGTCCTTACCACAAATTTCCAATTTTTTATCCGAGAAGTATTCCTGGCATACAATACTCTCGTCGTATTCCGGGATAGTTCTATCGAACGACGTCGCTGTGCGGCTTCAGACCCTCTGATTTAAGAAACTCGAAGTTTGCACGTATTGTCAACTTTCTTTTCTGTTGTGATGTGCCGCACTACACGTTGTGTACTTTGCCTTTATACCTTACGCCCATCCTGTCTTTGTTGACAATACTGGGCTGGTGCGATCCCCTGAATAGCTGAAGCTCTCCGCCACCGCTTCTGGGTCTCTGCACGTTCAAGGTCACTGCTGGTTCCGCTTTAGATGTAGCCGTACAATGATTTCCGCACCGCGCAAAACCGACAAGTTGATTATTGTGGTCCACAATACGCAGTTCCAGATAGTCCAAAGCCTGAACTGTTACTGAGAGGTAAATAGGATTAGCAGGGATCTCTACGATCTTGTACCTTGCTCCCACTGATGGGAAGAATCCGCAATATTACACGCAACACCGAATGTCTGACAGGAAGTCTATCCTCTGACTGGTCGGATCTGTATAATTTATTATGATTTTTCTTCAAAAACCTAAAGTCAATCGTTGTCTTTATTTCAGTTTTAGGTGTATTGATGTTTGCACGTAGCGCAATGCCTTTTCCAGACCGTTTCAAAACTTCTTTTAAATCGCCAATAACGTGTGCACTAGTTTCTATTTCCACAATTTCCAGATGAAGTTTGCTGTCAGCCTCTTGTGATATTCGGAATGCTGTTGTAAGTTTTGATTCCACTCTCCTGTGCTTAAATCAATCGGTGGGAAGTAATTCGCTCGTAATACTGACGGTCATTCTTTCAAAGTCAGAGTATACGACATTGCATCTGAGCCTCGACTGACGGGTGGATGCTTAATGCATCTCCTTATATATATGCTTCTTCGTACATGTTAGAAGGAACATGATCCACAGTTGCCCGCATAAGTAAGTAGTAAAGGCTTCATATCGATGAAAATTGAAGAACACACGTCTTCTGTCTGTAAGGTATCGTTGTATCTCTACTGGCAGTTACAAGTCTCCAATATTCGAAATAGTACGCGTTTTTTGTATTTTTATTAACACACACCATTATGGGGTTTCCTTGACCCCCAGAAAGATCTAAATTCACAATGCCACCTTCTCCAGATTCCACATAGTCTTCAGTAATGTATCCAACATAAACACACCACGTAATTTTGGAATGCTGGTTTTTTCCTGACAAACTTGAAGCATATCGGTATTTGTAAACAGTCTGGGAGGTAGAATAGTTTAAGGGCTTTCTTTATTTATAAAGATCCATAGTCCTGTCTTATATAGCTTCAGATAAAGTCCTTCTCCGCTGGCTGCTGCTTCCACCATGCGGTAACGTCTTCTTGCTTCGCATAGCTGCTACTTAGAGTTTCATGCATTCTTGACATTTCTGACAATAGTTGCAGCACAAATAGCCAGTGAACCCACCACTGAGAGACCTGCGAGGGTAGCAAGGAGGAAGGCATTAATTCCATGTGATGTCTTGGGTATTGCCAGAACCCTGGATGCTATAACCGCTCATTTATGTTTCTGAGCACTTTTAACTGCATACATCTCTGTCAGGATACACTTTCTTAACATACCCCTTCTTCTTCGTCGTCGTTGTCTTCTTCTTTAGTGGACGATTTGCAGCACTCATAAATTGCTTGAAATTCATCACCCGTAACCATAACTTAATTTTGCCAATATGGTTTTGTCAACTACAAACGCAGCAATGCGCAGTCCTACACCAATATCCTTTCCTCTGCTTATCGCCTGAGCCTTTTCAGCTAAAATTCGATCTGCGGCGTGATGTCCTGCGAGATCGTGATGCTGTGCATATTCTATGTCATGTTGCAAGCATGCCTCGTCAAGTTGACGTTGTTGACACTTTGCACCAGGTCCAAGTAGTTGTATCCCAAAATGTGCAATTTCACTGGCAGTTTGTCTAGAATACCACAACCTCCTCTAATGCGCCACCTATCACACATGTTATGCTACTGTATTCTGTGGTTGCCTTTATGTAGCAAGTCATCAGTGTCAGTCCAGCTCTTTTGTGTTATGGGAAAACCAAGCCATTCTACTAGTGCTCTATTCCTTCGACTTCTTATGACATACTCTATCAGAATCACGTGTGGTTCTCAGCTCTCCAGCATTTGCTAGGAGTGAAAACATCCCAAAATTTCAGGGAATTGCTAATATTTAAAATGTAAGTGCTAGGATTTGTTCTGAGAACTGTGGAAACTGAATAACTCCCTCTACCTGGAAGGTATGACTTCTCAAATGCTGTTTTATGTTTTGAGACATGTACCAAATCACCTATATTAAATTTCTGTTTTCTTGGATCCAGCATTTTAATATTATGTACAACGTGTTTATGGGTCCATTACCACTAACATCGATTGGCCTCATTTTTATTGTGCTATGTTTGGTTCAATTATACTGTGCAATTACTTCTGGGAGGATATACATCCATTTGTATGAGCTACGAAGTTTAAAACACATCCACATTTGGCCTTTTATTGTTCTGTTCAGACGTTCCACGATACCCGCCCCCAGGTGAGTGAATGTTGAGTAGTGATGTATTACATACCGCTGCATCACAGTCTTGAAACACCTATTCTAAAACTCTCCACCATAATTGGTTTGGAGGTTGTGCGGGGACCAATTCATCTCTGTCTGCAACAAATGCTCAAACACATCAGCAGCATTTCTCCCCGTTTTTGTTTTAACAGGTAATGCCCAGGTAAATTTGAAGTTTGTATCAATAACCATTAAAATATATGTCAGTCCATTATTCTCAAGTGAATATTCTCTCATATATACAAGATCAGCCTACCAAAAATCATTCAAACATTCAATCGTAACAGGCTTACCAGGGTATGTTTTGCGTGGTGGTTTGTGCAGGTCTCGAGCTATTGTCTCCACAGTTATTCAATAATACCTCTCTCTCTCTCTCTAAGCTCTGAAATTATCGAGACAGCCTCATTCAATTGAGCTGTATTACCCACGGAAGCAGCCGTCATGAGTAGCCGTTCAAATGGCTCTGAACACTATGGGACTTAACATCTGTGGTCATCAGTCCCCTAGAACTTAGAACTACTTAAACCTAACTAACCTAAGGACATCACACACATCCATGCCCGAGGCAGGATTCGAACCTGCGACCGTAGCAGTCGCGCGGTTCCGGACTGAGCGCCTAGAGCCGCTAGACCACCGCTGAGCAGCCGTGTTGGATCTATTATATCGCTGCGGTTGTCGTAGCATAAATACTGAGAGGCTTGATTGCTGATTCTTTTATGCTGAATATCAGTATACTGACCTTCTAGTAGTAATGTCTTTACTGAGTCTCTGTATATGACACTGCATTGGTTTCCTGCTTTCCTGTGTACACTGGTCGATTGTAGCATTTCACCATACATTTCCAGATTTTTGGGTGAAAACTTTACTGTTTCTGAGGGTTGTAGGAAAATGATAATCAGTAGGTCTGGTGTTTCCTAACCCCTAACTGCATTGTTTTTTCATCTGGGGTTATAGGCTGTGTACGCAACCTGTATGGTTTTTCACAACTGACACCGAATGTTTTGCCTATCTTAGCATTACTGTGATGAGTAATGAAAGCTTCAATAGCATCACCGTTGTCGCTGTCTAATTTCGCAGAGAGTTCATCGAGAGATTCAGTAACTGGTTTGAGCGTTTCTCACAGTATCTGCTCTCGATCCAAACGTCCTAACCTTCTGTCTCGAAAAGCCTTCCGTGCAGTGATGACCTTATACTTATTGACATCTTGCTATATATTAAGCGGGGTCTTCACAGGCTGCACCTTACATGCATTTCGCACAATCTTTACGGTTAAGTCATGCACTTTGTTTTCAGTACCATCAAGTTTTACACCTAAGTATCTCCTTTGTTTCTCAGAACGATGCGTGTTTACGTCTCTGGTTCCTTAATCGTAGCATCTAATTCATTGATCAATCTCAGAAGAGTCTGGGCATATGCTTCTAGTTCCTTAACTTTACGTTTCCATCTATCTATAGCCCCATTCTCTGTCTATGCAGGCCTATCCTCTCAGACTGAGTGCCTGAGATAATTGTGAACTTGTCCATGGTGTGATGAATACTGACATTGGCTCTTCAATAACAAGAATCCCGTACTCTTTGTGATTCCAGCAATCTGATCATCTCCTCACCAAACCTCTGAATGACATGTCAGTTCCAAAATGTGGCTGGTAAATGTGTTTTTGATTCGAACTGTCTTCTCTGAAAGCTATAAAAGAGGCGCATTATTGCTCACCAACTGTTGCGTATTCTGGAATATGTCTGACTCAAATAAAATACGTCGGTACACATATGCCGACCAAAACAGGAATATAGTAGAATTTGATCTTTGCAGGAGTACTCCATTCTTCTTCTTCTTCTGCTTCTTCCGGTCGTCTTCTGCATCGTCACAGGACCAGTCACTTATAACAATTACATTAGATAATTACAAGGTAGTTAAATAAAAAATACACCAAAGATTTGCGATTCTATTTTATTTGCATTCAGAAATAATACATAGGATACAATGCATCAACAACAAAATCAACTGAATCATCTTTTACAGTGTTTCCCCAATATCTGCAGTAAATTCTGCATGTATTTCACTCAAACTAATGGATGATCCTGTAGCTCCATCTTTCGAGACTGTATTGATGCTCGGTTCTAAATCATCTACATGCAGACTATGCATGTATTGATAGTTCATGATGTCTTTATACACTGTTTGAACACATGGCAGCCCACAGTTCAATTTTTCCAGCGCAGGGGATAGCAACATCCACAGACCAAATAAACTCATTGTGGTGGAGTGTTGCAGACAGATGGCTTGATCTCCAGATCTCACATCGTACAATGATGTTATAGAAAGCATCAGACTAGCACAGTGAATGGAGAATACTAGGAGGTCATCTGTTGGTTGATGTAGTGTTCCGCAGTTTAACACTTCTCAATGCATTTTCAATCTCTGACACAACAGGCCAGTCCCTGTCCACTGATGCTCCTGTACCACTATTTAAACGCTCTTGACCATTAGTGGTTAACTTATAAGCTGAAGCAAAAAGCAGTAGAGCACTGGGAGGAATTCGCAGTTTCTCATCCACCACGTCAACACTCTGTCCTTCCGATAACACAGAATGTTTTGGGATGGTGCATGTGTCGGAGCTACTGAGCTGCACTGTGTGATGTAGGACCCCAGCACATACTTTCTTAGACTCTGGGACTTGTGTAAATCAATGAGTGGGATAGACAACAGCAGCTCGTTGTCCTGCTCCAACATGATGGTTTGGTGTGCTACAGAATCCCATGGTGCTGCTGGTCCTGACAAGCCAGTCTTCACTGCAAGTCCCAGCAAACCGATGGTAGCTGCTGCTGATACAGATAGGAGGCTACTGAACGAATATGAAGAGACAATATACATCCACAGACGATGACATGGAGTTGAACAAAGAAAGGGAACTTGACAAAGAACAGAAGTGGGAGGGAACACTATGTGCAGTAATAGTAGCAATGACATGTAATGAGTACTTACTTTTACACTTCTTCTGTGATGAAGAGACAAATGAGGATCTCGACTGCTGCAGGTGACGCTTCATGATTCTTCTTCTTCTTCCAGAGACTGGCTGCAACTGGGACTGGTGAGCTACTGTGCCCACCTCGTTCCTCTACATCACGATCATGAGACCAGAAATTAGTTAGTCAATCAATTTATTGAATTCAGCAGTCTTTCTGGAACGATTCTCAGTATGGAAATTTCCCTAGAAGGAGTTCTAGCATGCCCCAGTATTCTGCGGGGGGGGGGGGGGGGGGGCTAGGATTTCCACCAGGTAAACGCTGATTTCTATGCAGTTTGAACCGACCATGACTGACAGTGCCCGTGGGCCTGTATGTGGCACCTGACAGGACAAGATCACTTGGGAGAGTGAAGGAGAGAGAGAAAGAGAGGGAGAGAGTGAGAGAGAGAAAGAGAGAGAGAGAGAGAGAGTACATGTTTTGACAGGAATTTCTTGGGTATGAAATCTCAATGGCAAGCAGCCACCACATGCTTCTGTTCAGGAATTAGCATGATATCTGGTGTGTGTGCCACGTGACATGGCTGGCTATGTGATGACAGTAGTCATGAGGTCCTGAGCAGGCATAGAGTGGTCTCTCTGATATCTGGACATGGTTCTGCCTGGCAGATGGTGCATGCTTCACGATCGAAAGATTTTTTAATAGTATAATTACGTGTGTTGAGTATTTCATGACGATATTCTTTGTATGATCAGATTAAAATATGCGATTTAATTACTTCTTTTCGGTGTACTTTACAAGGCGTGCATCAGCCCATACACTAGAAAATGAGGAGGAAGAGACATCCAACACCTGAAAATTGAATTTTTTTTATCAATAATCAATATACCCTCTACTACGTAATTGAATTTCCATCTGTAAGATCCTTCCTCTCCAGCAGAGGGCTACCAATTTCTAGATGGGAGGGGAAGGAGAAGTTGGGGAGAGGTAAATTAAGTAATCAATTTAATTAACTGGTCAATCAAGTTGGTAGATTGGGAATAACTCAGGGCTGGAAGTATACTTGTATTGGCGAGGAGGAGGGGGAGGGTTGGAGGTTTCAGAGGGGTTGGGAGGAGGAAGAGAAGGAGGGGTGGATGGAGGTTTCTTGGGAGGACAGGTTATCCCCAGGGGGTTATAATCTGCTTAACAGAACAACAGGTTAAGGACCAGTCAATCAAAAGAGACTATATAGTTACCCCTGACGCAGGAAACCCACACTAACAAATTGTCCTGATATTCTGATTGCCCTACTGCTGGCACTCGCATTGGTGGTATGTTGCCAAAGCCCATTAACGCAAAATCTCGCTCTCTGTCCAAACGAATGCATTTGTCATACGACCCATATTGATTTCTGCGATTTTTTCACGCTGTGTTTATTGTCTGTTAACAGTGACAACTCTATACAAACGCCAGCGTCCTCGCTCGTTAAGTGAAGGCTGTCGGTCACTGCGTTGTCCGTCGTGAGAGGTAATGCCTCCAATTTGGCATTCTTGGCACATTCTGACACCGTGGATCTCGGAATATTGAATTCCCTAACGATTTCCGAAATGGAGTGTCCCATGCGTCCACCTGCAATTACTATTCCGCGTTCAAAGTCTGTTAATTCCCGCCGTCCCGCCATAATCACGTTGTAAACGTTTTCTCATGAATCACCTGAGTACAAAAGACTGCTCTACGTTTTATACCTTATGTATGCGATTCTACCGCCATCTGTAAATGTGCATGTTGCTATACCACGACTTGTCACCTCAGTGTAGAACTCACAGTAGTCGAGTCGTTAAGATAGAGGTATCGTATCAATGATGACCGCATTTCAAATCGTCATCCAGTTATGCATTCAAAAATTTTTTGTGGTTTCGGAAATCATATTTACGGCAGATTCCGGCTTAGTTAATTAGAAAATGACTCAGCCACTTCCCCCTCTGTTCTTTCCCAGTACGAACTTGTCGTCTTTCTCTATAGATTGGATATTAAAAACTAATCTTCTTCAGCTTAGTGAATCTTATCTACAGTTTCATTTTTGCAAACTTTTATTCAAACTTGAGATATATTATTACGATTCGTTATATACTCTACCGAGCAACGTAAAAGTAATAAATATTATTCGAATCCGAATCTCGCAGCACAGATTTGTGTATTTTCCCTCGTCATAAAATTCTTTTTATTTTTTATGTAGTAAATGTTGGTTATGGTGTAACATTAGGGTACTATCAGCTGTAACAAAAAATTATTTCAAATTATTTGCATCATTTCATAATAGTGTTGCCAGTTATATTGACTTTTATCGGGCCTGCCGTCTGTTTCAAGTATTTTCTATTGAAGTATTTGTTATGCGCAACATTACTTTCATTTACTGAGAGCGAGAACTGTGCTTGTGCATTCATAGTGAGACATTAGCGTTTGTGAGGGACAGCTTCCATGAACTAATTTCACCGAGACTGATTCGAGAACGTTGTTCAACTTAATTTTTTGACATTTTCATCCAAAAACATTCGAAAGCAGCTGAGCTATCTCAATAGAAGTATGAGGTAAAAATATCTTGATCAAAATACTAAAAAACACTCGAGATAATTTACCTCAGAAAAATCGATTCCAGATTAGTGATCCACTAAAAAAGTGCTATCACTTAATCAAGCGCATTCTGTCTCACTTCATTTTTGTCATTTTCATTGTGATTTTAATTTTCAGAGGTTATTAATCCTTTAGCCCTCTCCTCCTTTCTGTCTCTCTGTCCATCTTCTTTTGCCCTATCTCGCAATCCAGCTTCTCCAAACCCCCTATCTTTACCCATCCCCTCTCCCTTTGTCCACCTCTCCTCCTTCCTCTCTCTATCCACCCCTCCCCCTCTCCCTGCCCATCAATACCACCCCTTTCTCACTCTGTCCACCACTGCACCTCATTGTCCACCATATTCATTTCCCAACTATCTGCCCATCTTGTCCTGACCCTCTCTCTGTCCATCTCCCCCTTTTCCTGTCTCAGTCCATTTCCACTTCCCGTTCTGGCTGTTCATCTCCTCCCCCCCTCTCTCCCCCTTTCTTACTCCGCCTGTTTCTGTGCATCTATCCGCCCCTGCCCCCCTCCATCTCGGTCCATCTCTTCCTCCTATGTGTGCCTATATCCTGCATCCCACTCGCTATCTGTCAAACTCTTCATCCTCCCTCCTGTCTCAATCTTTTCACACTTACAAAAGCAGGAGGCTTGTGATTCTTAACACTACAGCATTTCTTCCCAGACTGTAACTAGTAGAACTGTGTGTATCAAATTTGATTGAAGTCGTTCCAGGGGATAAGGATGCGCTTTTTACCCATGGCATTGCTCGCATACCCATATGTAGAATATATTTCACGTATATGTAACATATTTCACGCGTGTTTGTACACATATTTCACCTATATCGCGAATTTCGCTCTGCAGTTTCATTTTCACGCAGATTAATATTTATGACGTCATGTTTCCCCAACTATCTGCTGTACAATGATACAGTTTTGAAGGAACATTCCGTGACATACGTGGCTACTGTATGAGAAATTTATTGTTAACAGAGTTAGCAGGAAATAAATAATAAATTAACAGACCATAAATGGAGCGGCAGTTTTTCACGCTTCTTAGTATTTGACGTCATATCTCCTGAGCTACGTTTTGTACAATGATATGATTTTATAGTTATACTGAGAGGCGAGTGTGGATATTGCCTGCGAAATATGTTGCGAATATGGTTAGTAGTAAAGAAGTAATAAATTTAAACTTCTTGCAGGACGCGATAGTTTTTCACGCATTCGGTGTTTATGAAGACGTATCTCCTGAACTGAGCATCATACAATGATGTAATTTGTCTGGTACATTTAGTGTTATACGTGATTTCCGCCTGCACAATTCGTTACAAATACCGTTAGTAATAAAGAAGTAATAAATTAAAACGTCATACTTCATGCAGGAGTTTTACTGCATGAACTGCGGACATGTAGTAGGCGACATACTTTTCCCCTTTCATCATTTTGTGGAGGACGTCAGCGAAAAAAATTTTCGTAAAGGTTTGAAACAATGTGTAAAGCTTTTTGCAAGGCTCTAAGTGCTCTCATTCTCAAATACTGGATAACTAAAGTGTTAGTATTCTTGTGTGTTGGGCTACACTGCTTTTTCACCCCCAACGCCACCCCTTTGATAGACGGGTTGTTCTTACTTACAGTGGTTCTTTACAGACAGTAAATGATATGCATACCGAGTTTGTCCTTGTTCGGTAGAGTGGTTTCGGAGGGGTGTGAAACATAGATACATTCATACATATGTACATCCATTTTTATAATTTGTGTAGATTCGAGAGACTTTAAACTATAACACAAGGCTTGAGTGACACCATAATAACGTCACAAGCTACAATTATAAAAATATTGGGCTATGTCGAGGACGGGTAGTTAACTGCAGCTACTAGCAAGTGACTGGAACGACAGGTGGTAATTTCGTTTGTCAGCTTCAGATGGTCCTGCATTTTCGTTTATGAATAATGCAACGGTGCCAACATTAATGGTGACCATATTGACCATCATCATACGCATCTTCTTATTCGTACTTAACGTTAATAATAATAAAAAAACATTCTGAAAAATTCTGGATTTGATTCAAAACTTCAGATAATTTCGGACATCATATGAAGTCTTGGAGAAAACTAAAACATGAAGCGTATCTAACAGATGTTCTATTTGACGAAGTATGAGGGGCCAGCCGGTGTGGCCGAGCGGTTCTAGGCGCTTCAGTCTGGAACCGCGCGGCCTCTACGGTCGCAGGTTCGAATCCTGCCTCGAGCATGGATGTGTGTGATGTCCTTAGGTTAGTTAGGTTTAAGTAGTTCTAAGTTCTAGGGGACTGATGACCTCATATGTTAAGTCCCATAGTGTTCAGAGCCATTTGAACTAAGAGGGGCAGTCAATTAAAAACCAACACCCGCCACTCCGGGACCATGGAATATGAAAATCACTACGTTGAAGGATCCAGGCTGTAAGAAGGATGTTGCATTGTTTACCAATCAAACCGCTGAAGCATTCTTCCGCTTGGCCATGTCGAGGTTGGTTTTATCATGCAACTGGATGATTCCGTTCGACAGCTTTCCGACAACTTGAAGGCAAAAGACAAAGCTAACAATGTAAACATACCACATCTCCCCCGCCAAAGAAATCCAAATCCCTTCACACAAGTTCCAGTAAGGACATCATGAAGACCTTCTTCTTCTTCGACTGCTGGGGTCCTTGGACGTGGAACCACAATCAACGCGCTGCGCTATGAAGACACGGTGCAGAAATAGCGACTCGCCATAAAGTCAAAACGCCCAGGAATGTTGTCAGACGGAATCAGCCTGTTGCACGGTAACGCCGGCTCCTGCACTGCCAGTTGGACGAAGACTACGCTTCAGCGATCTGGTTGGCAAACACTGTAACATCAAATGGGCTCTGAGCACCATGGGACTTAACATCCATGGTCATCAGTCCCCTAGAACTCAGAACTACTTAAACCTAACTAACCTAAGGACATCACACAACACCCAGTCATCACGAGGCAGAGAAAATCCCTGACCCCGCCGGGAATCGAACCCGGGAACCCGGGACTGTAACATCCTCTGCACAGCCCGGCTCGTTCACCGTTCGATTTACACGACTTTGGTGACTGAAAGAAAGACTTGCGTGGACGTCGCATTCGGCCGAGCGAGGAAATGCAAGGATGGGTGCGGTTGTGGATCCGTCAGCGGCCGACGGCAATCTGTGAAACATGAATATACCCTGTCTTCTCCCAGTGGGATAACTATCGTAACAGATGTGTTGATTACTTTTGCATGGAACCATTCAATGGTCCCATTGTAGCGGGTGTTCAGTTCCATGTGACTGCCCCTGATGGAGGCTCGAATACATGCCAGAGAGTAAACACCGGTAGTTCTCAGTCCACAGGGTCATTCTTTTTAACGTTTAAAAACCTCCGAAGCGACGAAGATGACGCTGACACAAGTAATTTGATTCAAGACACATGGTGTCGCAAATGCCGGGAAATAACCCAAAAGTAGATATATATTGAACAAGTGACGTGCTGGCCGATGTGGCCGAGCGGTTCTAGCCTCTTCAGTCCGGAACCGCGCTGCTGCTACGGTCGAAGGTATGAATCCTACCTCGGGCATGGATGTGTGTGATGTCCTTAGGTTAGTTAGGTTTAAGTAGTTCTAAGTCTAGGGGACTGAAGACATCAGACGTCAAGTCCCATAGTGCTTAGAGCCATTTGAACCATTTATTTCACAAGTGACGTCACCAGATGACATGCCGTGCTTAAGCTTACCGGTATCCGATCTGATATTCCCAACTAAAGTCTAGCATTTACGTCGGTGCGGCCCTGAGCCCACGTGCACGACTTCAGCACTTGGAGCTCAAGGTTCGAGTCCTCCATCTAGCA
Source organism: Schistocerca cancellata (assembly GCF_023864275.1). Taxonomy (NCBI): domain Eukaryota; kingdom Metazoa; phylum Arthropoda; class Insecta; order Orthoptera; family Acrididae; genus Schistocerca; species Schistocerca cancellata. The sequence goes on from NC_064628.1 coordinate 488,982,900, forward strand.
AGCAGTATTTCTTTTTCACTGCGTCAGACAATTATGTAATTAGAATGAGATTTTCACTCCTGCAGCGGAGTGTGCGCTGATATGAAACTTCCTGGCAGATTAAAACTGTGTGCCCGACCGAGACTCGAACTTCTTTCAGGAGTGCTAGTTCTACGAGGTTCGCAGGAGAGCTTCTGTAAAGTTTGGAAGGTAGGAGACGAGATACTGGCAGAAGTGGAGCTGTGAGGACCGGGCGTGAGTCGTGCTTCTTTAGCTCAGATGGTAGACCACTTGCCCGCGAAAGGCAAAGGTCCAGAGTTCGAGTCTCGGTCGGGCACACAGTTTTAATTTGCCTGGAAGATTCATATCAGCGCAGACTCCGCTGTAGAGTGAAAATCTCATTCTGGGAATCACTTAAATCTTGATAACCTGCCATTGTAGCAGCAGTAACCTGTCAAACAACTGCCTCAGACACTTGTTGTTTTATAGGCGTTGCCGACCGCAGAGCCTTAATCTGCCTGTTTACATATTTCTGTATGCGTATACCGGTTTCTTTGGCTTTTCAGTGTATGACGCTTCCTGAGTTTTTAAGTGTTAATAAAAATCACTCTGAGTAGTGATTAAGATGAATGTCAGGGTTGCTGACAACATGTATTAACCAATTACCATACGCTTTCCATTCTGATCGAATCCAGGATTTCGGTTGTGTCACCTCGACGCCGACGGGACGTTAAATGCTAATCTACCAGTCGTTCCCTTTTTCCTTCAAAACTGAAGAAATGGAATTCATTGGAGCGTTATTTTCTCAGGTCGTACTGGCGACTTCTTCGGCTGCATCAATTGACTACAAGACAGCAGAAATTGACTCTCAGTCAGTCTGTGAGGCCACTGGTCGCAGACGTGCAGCCCCGGCGCAGACATCTCAAGCACACGAGCGGGATGTGGCGCAGCGCAGCGCCGCGGACAGACGCACGACGCGGCCGCTCCTTCATCACGGCCGGCCCGGCAGCGCGCACATTCAAATGGCCTCCCATTTGTCTCGAGATGAGTCTGCGCCGACCAATAGCGTCTCTATCGCCGGCGCGGTACTGCTCCCGGAAAAAGAAAAAGCAACCAGCGGCGCGCACGATTGCTACTAATTCATTGCGCGGCCCGTCGCATGACATGTTGGCCGGCGAGCTCCGTGTTCCGCCGGCCACTGCATATGTATGTACGCGGGTCGCGGTATGGCTGCCGGGCGTCCCATAAAGAGGCGGGGACGGCCGCGGGCAGTGCCGCCTCCCTGTCCACGGCGGCCTCCGCCGTTCCCGTGTACCGGGACCTGTAAACGACGATAAATTTGGACGTATCTGTCAGGGAACTCAATATCCAGCGCAACGAGGCACTTACATGTGCGTTTATGCTGCGCAGAATTCTGTACGCCTGCAGAAGACACCGGTACTGGGAAGGAGACACATCTCTGTACAATGTTCACAGGGTGCTTAATTAGCTGCGGAAACTACAGTGTGGTCACCGTTGGGCGACAACCGGTACCGGTACCGGGGAGGTCGTTCTCCATCGTCGCATACGTTGCTGCAGCTCGTTCCGCGGAATTTGGCAGGTGGCGTATCGGTTTTACCCAAATTAAATATGACAAGGGGTGAGGTTACTAGCTTAATTTTAGGTAGTCAATTAAACTGAAGTGAGCACCATTTTTATTTTGAAGTAAAAAGAATTTACAACACTTACACCGCAATTTTCCTATCACAAATTAAAGGTACCGTAAATACTTTTGGTTGCTATCTGCAGCCGGCCGGTGTGGCCGAGCGGTTCTAGGCGCGTCAGTCTGGAACCGCGCGACCGCTACGGTCGCTGGTTCGAATCCTGCCTCGGGCATGGATGTGTGTGATGTCCTTAGGTTAGTTAGGTTTAAGTAGTTCTAAGTTCTAGGGGACTGATGACCTCAGATGTTAAGTCCGATAGTGCTCAGAGCCATTTTTCTATCTGCAACCATCTTCAGATCATTCCAAATGTTAAAAAACGATAAATATGCGCTGTAAAGCATCATTAGCTGCAGTAACAGTACGTAGTTTGAAGACATCACTGTTATCAAGCTAGCTTACAGACAGTAATCTAGCAGTATGACGGTAGTATAGGAATATGTCCATCTGCATGAGTAAAAGTTGTGGTCTCGGCATGATGAGCTTTTCTACTTTCACTTAAAAAAAATCTAACTAACCCTTAAGACCTCAGTCTTGTCTCTGACAATGTCAGGCGTCACTAATTTATTCGATATGTCATACTTCGTGTCTCTACATCAGTTATTTTTCAGACAGAAGTCTTCAACAGTCGATATGTTACGCCACTGAGGTTCTCAGTACAAGCAGTGCGATCTTTGGTTGTCAGCTAGTATTCTCGTTGCCAGTAGCATTCAGTGAGCTGTAAGAGAGGGAGTCTGGTGTTGGTCAGCTACTGTGCAGTTTGGAAATAACTAGCAGAACACAGAGATGGAAATGCAGAGAATGTAACTTTCCGAAAATATGATTTTGTAGGGACTGATTTGAAGATATTCGGGTAATGTTGTCGCTGCAGTGCTTGTTTGCGAGTAATTTATGATGAGTTTGAGCGTTAATTGGTCTGTGTTAGTTACATTGTACAAACGTCATTAAACAAGTTATCTGCTCACGTATCTTACACATAGAGAGATAGACTCGCCACTGCTTTACCAATTCGTTAACTAATTTCATGGCAGAATCACATTTTTTATAAGAAGTGATTTTTGTAAAGACGATTATAATTGCTAAGGATTGAGGTTCACAACATAATTCTGAATGCTAGTCTCTTTTGAAACATTTAGCAAGTCGGGTTTCTGCTCCGTCTCCTCAACAAATTTTTATTTCGTTACTGTGTGTCACCGCATTGCACTGAGTGGTACACAGGTATTCTAAGTAAAGCATGATGTGCTTGGCATAGCTTCTTTTCCTTGAACTGTAGTGCAGGTTCCTTTTCTGTAGCTGGTAACTGCTGCGGTTCATTTTTATTTTCACCACTTACGGGAAGTACAGAGTTTCCATTGCCACAAGGTAGGTCACAAAACATGTAGGACCAGTATAATGTCACAGACAGGACATAATATCACTTATAGTTAAGCTTTACTTTTCAAAATTGTTAACGGGATCAGTTTAGATAAGTTTAATCCACATCTCATTTACTTTATCAGACATTATGGTGCAGTGTTATATTCGTGTGAGCATCATTTAATGTTTGTTAATTTTTCTCTCGACATTCGTTTCGTAATTTCGTATAGAATATTTATTCTGTTAGTTTCGTGTGTTGGACCGGCAAGTAAGGCACAGTGATGACATCCATTGTAGCACTGTCCACTGCATCGCACGATACTGAATTTCACAGTACAATTTCTTTAATATGAATTTTTAGATGTTATAACTATTTTTAGTAAAAGTTAACTGCCACGCAGTAATACAACTTCAGACATTTGGCGACTCATTTATCAGACGGAGTTCGTGTAATCACAGCACTTGCGTCGTTCAGGTTGACATCACGACACAGGTACACACAAAAATTTAAAAAAAGGAAAGCGGTTAATTTACAACAACATACAAGAACAGAATAACGTAAAACAAACACTGACAAGGGTACCACTTTGTAAATCTACAATGGTGCCTTTACAACTCAAAATCTGATTGAATACGATACACAGGTCATCGGGCTTCTATGATCTATAGAAACGTCTTTGATGTTGTGTAGTACAGAGTGAGCAAAACAAATAAAAAAAGCCCGAAAAAGAAAAGAAAAGTGTAGCATCCAGAAGACGTGGTCGGATATCAATCTACCGTCGTACTCGTACACACCATCGGCGGGTATGCAAATGATTTAGAGACACAATTCCCTGTAACACGTAGAGCGGCCATCAGAGTAGACTGGCATTGCTCGTGTTTAGTGTTATTAGCACTTGCGGTAGTGTAAGTGAGTGGCGTGAACAGTACCAGATGTTAAGTGATCACTGTGAAGGGCGAGATGCTGCGTACCTGTGTGAGAAAGCGTTATCAGCATCTGACAGAGTCTGAAAGTGGGGTCATTGTGCGTCTCCATTTGGCTGACTGGCCGAACCGTGCAGGAACCAGATGTGTAGTGCATTCCGATGTGACAGAGGCCTGATGTTGGACTGCATGGGAAAGCGAGGACACATGTGCTTGTCGCCTAGGTTTGGGTCAACCACGTCTGACAACCACGAGGGAGTATCGCAGTATTGTGCAGCAAAAACGTCGTAATAGTTTTACATCTGCTCCTGCCATCCGAGAACAAGGGACCCCATGCAACCTTCTGTATCATCGCGAACCACTGATTGGGGGAAGAGCAGCATCAGACTAGTCAATCAATGCCCAGTATTTTGGAGAGACGCAGCGATGTTACTTCTGTTGTCAAGGTGCGGGGAGCCATCGCGTATGATTTCGGATCACGGCTTATAGTGATTGAGGGAACAACGATACCATCTCAGTGCGTTTCGGACATCCTGCGTCCTCATGCGTTACCGCTCGTGCAACAATATCATCAGGTCAGTGCACGTTCACACATGACAGGCGTCTGTATGAACTGTTTGTATAGTGTTGAGATACTTCCGTATCTAGCAAGATCCCCATATCTTTTCCCAATGTAACATGTGTGGTATCATTTCCGACGTGAGCTATGTAAATTGGAAGTTAGTGGTAAGGCCTAATGGGACCAAACTGCTGAGGTCATCGGTCCCTAAGCTTACACTCTATTTAACCTAACTCTGTTTAATCTAACAACCTATTTAAACTAACTTACACTACCTTACACACACACCCATGCCCGAGGGAGGACTCGAACCTCCGTCGGGGGGAGCCTTGCGGACCGTGACAAAACGCCCTACCCCGTGCGGCGTGAGCTCTGTCCCAACGCCAGTATCCACTGCATTAAAGCCCAATTATAACATCTGGAGGCCATCTAGCCTCAGAAGAGACTTCCCAACCAAATCAGTGCATTTATCCGGGAGAATACAAGAGAAATCAATGTGAGACGTACGTTGAACGTATGCGTTAGGACAGTGCGGCGAAGTTTGGCGTTAATGAGCTACGGCAGCACATGACAGACGCGAGTGGTTTCGCTAATAGCACATCACCTGTAGCACCACTTTTGGGCTGGTGACCACATCAGTCGGACCTTAGTCGACTGGAGAATATAGCCTGGTGAAAAGAGTCATGATTTCAGTTGGTAAGAGCTGATAGGAGGGTTTGAATGTGGCGCAGACCCTCGAAGCCATGGAAACAAATTATCAACAAGGCAATGTCCGTCACTGTACGTGACTGTGTTATGGTATGGGCTGTGTTTACATTGAGTGGACTGTGTCCTCTGATCAAAATGAACCGATAATTGACTTCAGATCGTTATATTCGGCTGCTTGAGAACATCTGCAGCCATTCAAGAAATTTATGTGCCCAGAAAATTACAGAATTTTTATAGATGACAATGCACCGTGTCACGGATCCACAACTGTTCGCAGTTGGTTTGAAGAATATTCTGGACAATTCGAGCGAATGATTTTCCCACCTAGATCGCCCGACATGAATCCCATCGTATACTTATGGTAATCGAGAAGACAGTTCGCGTACAAAATCCTACGCCAGCAACACTTCGCAGTTTGCAGGAGACTTTCAGCGATGTGAGTCCACGCCACGTCGAGCTGCAGCACTAAGTTGACAAAGGCAGGTCCGGTCCGATATGAGGAGGTATCTCATGACTTTCGTCACCTCATTGTAAGTAAACACAACCTGTGCTCCTGTATCTTCATACTTCCGTACCTCACTATCGTTAAATCGTACGCTAAATGAATGAATAACTGGTGCTTCTGGGTTAGTCTCCGTGTAGACTGTTCCACAGCTAGAAGCACGTATCTACAATTCATCAGTGTCGTATTCGCTTGTCGAGGAAATAGCTTATCGAAACTAAAAAAAGTGATATTTGAACATGGATCCCCTGAGCACTCACATTTTACTCTGTTGCTGACTTGTCGGTCGTGCTGTTTCCGAAAACCGATTACTTTTAAATCTGAGCACCAACTAAAATTTCTACCGTGCAAGCTTTGGAAATTAACGTAGGAAACGAAAGTATCTTGTAGAGAGTGTGAATTCTGGTCCACCATAGCTTCTGGAAGAGGGAGATTATTTATGTCGTGCTGAAATGCCTTCCGTCTAGATCTAAACACAGCAGGTCACTTTACAGTGAGTGGCGGAGGGCACCTATAGATATGCTCTCATTTCCCCATTCGCTGCTCCATTATCAACTGGTTTATGGGGAAAACGACTACAAAAAACTTTTTCCAACACATAGCGCTGATGGTACAGTAATCAGTTATGCACGATGAAGGAACAGATCTTCTTGGTTGAAGGCTTGCATTTAGTATTCATTTACCAATGGCGCATTTTGCCTGATTAAGGATACAGGGTACTATTCCGGCTTAATATTAAGTAAAAATCAACACCTATTTCTGTTTTGGCACTGTTCCCAATGTATGTGTTTTATAGATTTTTTTGTTGATACTCCCCCTGTCGGAGGTTCTTGTCCTCCCTCAGGCTTGGGTGTGTGTGTTATCCTTAGCGTTAAAGTTAGTTTAAGATAGGTTAAGTAGTGCAGATCTTCTTGGTTGAAGGCTTGCATTTAGTATTCACTTACCAATGGCGCATTTTGCCTGATTAAGGATACAGGGTACTATTCCGGCTCAATATTAAGTAAAAATCAACATCTATTTCTGTTTTGGCACTGTTCCCAATGTATGTGTTTTATAGATTTTTTTTGTTGATACTCCCCCTGTCGGAGGTTCTTGTCCTCCCTCAGGCTTGGGTGTGTGTGTTATCCTTAGCGTTAAAGTTAGTTTAAGATAGATTAAGTTGTGCATAAGCTTAAGAGACCGATGACCTTAGCAGTTTAGTCCCATAACAACTTACCACAAATTTACAATTTTGTTCATATCAGGAAATGCAGCACACTATCTAAACAAATAAGAAGTATTTTGAATATTTTTTAACCTGCTTGTGGTTATTAAGGGAATTACAAAGAAATTGATGCAATTTTTTCCCAAATGCTTCCTCAAATTGCGGTATTATTTAGTCCCATATATATTTGAAGGAGACCAAACTTTTTCCAGATGTGCATGAGATCGTAGCTGAGTTACTAGACCTATTTAATTCTACCTATTATGTATATTACAAGGAAAAAATATCACACCGTACATTTTAATTTTTATAATTTTTTCCTAATATAAATTTTATTTTTTCCAAAAATTTGGTGATTCTGCAATAAAGCTTAGGTCTTCTACATAAACACGGAGTATTGCAAGTTACAGAAAAAATTAGAGGAATACTTTATAAACCTTAGGAAATATTTGTATCTGAATTCTGAAAAATACAACTTGTGGGAAACTGAGAAGGAAGATATGAGTCCAATTAAACTGCACTTCAGAACATTCCTGAAGCATAGTCTTTATCCTGCAGCATTTCTTCATCTTCCTCTTGGCATTCCTTTTAGCACTTCTTGCTTCTTTCGTAACTTGAAGAGAAAATCTTTAAGGATCATGCACCCGTTGTCTGTAACATGCAAGCAATTGATCTTCTATATTATAGCCACAGTTTATGCCCAAATTTCTCAGGACTTCCAACCTTTCTGTCACTCCATCATTAAAATATATCACTTCATCTAGTACACCAACTTTTAAAGTATTTATTCCTACAAAAATATTCTTGGGTAATCTTTCCTGTATGCAGTGCTTCAAACATTCATTTGTATTCTGAGTGCCCCCATGAGGACATTTACTAAGCAAAACAGGGTCACTCAGGTCTCTAAAAATTGATTTTATTTCATTCATAATAGGCTCCGGAAGAGAATGCCTATGAAGGTGTATTTGACCACTTTCTTTTGCTCTTTGGTAACCACACCAAGAATCTGCTCCTTTAGGGCAAAGTCTGAGAACGGGGTGGTCATCTGTAGACAACTTATGAAAGTAGGTGGCCCAAACAGTTTTTCTCATTGCTGTAACATCATTCAAAGGTGCAATTCGTCTAATGATCAGTCTGTAATAACTCTGAAGAAGATCTGTTTCAGTTTCTGTCAATCTGCCTCGGCCAGACAGAGGATTTCCATCAGATAGCAACTTTCCTTTCATTTCTCTTCGTAGAGCCCTCAATCTAGCACCCATCCTCTTTTGCATATGTCCACAACACTTCAGTTTTGTTTCCAAGGTATCACCATAAACATTTAACTCATTAATTTTATTGAAATTGTAAGACTTCGTGGTCTCCTGCCCTTCATTGCTTACATATTCCGCCCTCACAATCATATTCCGCACATCAAGATGCTTCATTCGAACCCAAACTCGATAAGATAAACTCAATGTTGTATGAATTCATATAAACGATATGCAAATAACTAATAAATCGCAAATGCGCACTGAGATTGAAATGCTTTAGGATGGCGAACACACACATTCAAGACACGACGGTCACAGAGGCTTTTAGTTCAGGAGACGCAAACTGCACGCTGGAGGGCTGGTCCCTTCAGAGGACGACTCAGCCTATCTATGTCAGCCGGTGACCGCCCATAGAGCAGACAGCGTTTGCCTAAGTGAAAGGAAGAACGATCCCATGTTTGGCTTAAAAGCAAATTCCGCTACATTTTGTGGGAGTGCCCAGCCTACGCATTCTTTACAACATAGCACGCAGTTTCAGAGATTTTCACAGGGAGACAGCGAACGCCATACGCTGATGCTACAGATTTCCGGATTGGTCCCCTTAAATGGAACGTCACTCTCCCGTTTTAGAAGAGCACTGCTGATTGGCGGTTAATATTTCTGACGCCTTGAGCTGAAGGAGTAATGGAAGACACCGAAAGATATACCCCTTAATGTCTGGCGTGGAGAGGGGCCGTTCCATTGTTGCTCTTGGAGCGAGAACACGTAACGAGAGCGAATGCTTTCGTACGTGTACTCAAAGAGCGAGGAACAAGTCTCTCCTCATTACTTCACTGGGAGAGCACCTCTGTCAAGAGTGAATTGGAGTGCGACTCTATACTGAGTCCTTGCGATTAAGCATTGTTCACTGTGTTGGCCGCCACACGTATTGTGCTGTGTGAACGGACAGAGTTATAGTTACACGCCTGCGAGCGAATTTTTGAGTGGCATCACGGTGGACTGGTTATCTGACCGCCAATAGTTAGACTAGGGGCTAATAGGAGGAGTCCTTGACTTCATCAAGGTGTAGGAAGAGTTTGATTGGCGAAGGTCAATCTGGATAGAACGAGAGTTATTTTATTTGTCAGCAGCGAACGGTGCAGACAGCAGTCACCGCAGCTTACAGTATTGTGCGCTACAGCTCTTGCGAGCCCCATATTTCCTCGACAACAGTTCACTTCACTGCATTTCACATGCGACAGCCTCGACCATACCCAGAAACATTCTAACGGATAATTATTCAAGTTGAGTAGGCGTGGCTCTCAGCCATTCTGCCAAGTCAATAACAACCTTAAACTTTGTATAGAAATTTCATAAGCGAATCCTATCAATAAGAGGTAACTTCACATTCTGAAAAGAACCCGGAAATAACTTGTTCAGTTCATAACTAAAAGTGCCATTGTGATTTCTCAGAATTTTTGCAAAATAAATAATAATTTTCGTTAGTGTCATGTTTTTCTCACACTAACTAGCACTATTCCAGTACCCAAGTATCCCACTAGCTACGTAAGAAATTTTGTGAATTTTTGTGTCATTTCCTTACAGCGGACGACTCCAGAAGATATTTATTGCTGAAAGTTTTTCAAGTATTTCTCTTTAGAACGTTAGGAGCGTCTGTCTGACTTTTGTAGTAGTGTGGGGGTGGAAATTGAATCTTGCAGGAGCCACAGAGTAAAAGGTACATCTCAGATTAATCCGTTGCGCAGAATGACTGAATAGCACCCACTTGCTCACAGAATCTTTAAGCGTCCCCATCGCCTAGCTACTTCGTATATCTGACGTTATAAACGGGCCCGACCTCTGAAATATTTTTAGAGCTCCATCACACTCCATAGCTCCACGGAAACAATCATAATTCTTAGAACACTGACGTTCAGTGTGTATTTCAGTGCTACCATGTCAGGTGTGGCAGTACTTAGATAAGCACTCAACTTCACAACTTCTCCATACTCTAGAGAAATAGCACAACACCATTCAAGGAATGAGGTCCTTGACGTTGCCATGTTCCATCAAGTGCCACAGTAATGCTCCTGGTGTCACTAATATTTACAGTTTCTTCTAATGCACGTTCCATAGAAGCTTTAGATTTAACTGTCAAGGTACATAAAAGTACTTTTATGTACTTGCTGAACCTACTGGGAGAAGGAGGAAGATCCACCAAACCATAAAACGTTTGAGCAGCCTTTTTCCGTTTCCTATTGCACGAATTGCATACACTAACTTCAGATTCACATCATATGAATTATGCACAATGTTCGAAGTCATTTTCGAGGTAGATTTATTGCAGGATCTACACAGAACCACTAATTTTGACGCTAAACCCTCCCTACCACTTTGTTGTTCAGTTATTTCCAGACAGTCTACACTATCACATTGTTTAAATTTCGCCACTTCCTTTATCAAAGAAGGTAAGATGCCCACATCAACAACAGCAAATCCACTACAAACAGCGTATCGTTAACACAATAATTTGAATCACTAGGAGGCGTGCCATGTGGGAGTTTCTTCCTTGAGGAGCTGATACATGGGTTGCTTTGTTTGTGAACTGGTTACCACAAAATTTCCTTTTATTGAATTTCCTGATGCATGCCATAGTTCGTGTTTATTGGATATGTACTTCCACAAATATATGTAGCACTTGGGCAACAAACATTGTAACCTCCCCACAAAAATTTACAAAGAAATATTATATAGAAATGGGAGCCAAATGAAACCTTCCCACAAGAATGTTGACCGGACGATAATTTGAATGTTAACAAGAATACAACCTAACGTAATCTCCCAGCAGATAAATTTACTGACAATGACAATTAAACAGAAATTCGCAATCTGACTCTGCTGTATGCTCCCGCAAAAATAATGAAAAACAATTCAGTGCTAATGAAAATCAGTGACAATGAAAATTCAATTAAACCGAAATATCGGTCTTTGGCCCTGTGCAAAAATCAGAATTAAATTCTTACCTCATTGTAACTGCTAGTCAAATTTCTGCTCTTATTCTTGCGCACAGCTTGGAGGAACTGCATTGCAAATAGTAATATTCCTTTTTTTTTGTAATTTAACTGAAATTTGTTTAAGGGAAGTGGAACGAAATTTAGTTCAATGAAATTGCTTTTGAAATCATAATTATTATTGGGGCACTTGTTGGAAATTAATTACAATAAATGAACTTTAAATTATCTGATGATTACCTTAATTAACAATATACCTCATTCAGCATCTTGACCAGTGTTGCCGACAGACTACATCACACAACCGCACTGGGCTGCTACTACTGACCGACTGCTCTGCATGACGGCTACTACAGAACTGCTCTCAACGACTACTAACAGAGTACTGCTCGCAACACTCGCGCGGTCAAGCGCAGACTAACCACGAAAATAGGCTCTCTGGTCAAAGATTTTAACGTGCCTCACCATCGCTGCTATGTTACATACGTGTTTCATAACCCTCCACTGGGGGGGCAAAAATTTGGCAGCGATGGTGAGTCATTTGAACTTGCCATCGCAAGAAATTTTTTACAATTTACAGAATATTCAAATTTAGTACATAAATTAAATGTTGTGCACATGCACCGAGTACAAAATATATCAGACAAAGTGAGTACAAAACATAGTAGCAAATCAGAAAACTGTATATACAAATTATTTGACAGATAGCAAAGTGCACACGCACTGAAAAAATTCTTTAGCATTTTCAGAACAGATAAACAGAATGGCAGAAAATCGTGTTGATAAGTGACATGAGTGTACTCGCACTGGAGTTGAGAACATATTAGCAATTTACGAAATGTATATACAATTAGTAAGAAATGACATAAATGCATACGTACTGAAGTATTGAATATACAGAATGAGTACAAATCATATTGAAAAATGAGAAAAGTGCACAGGCACTGAAGTTCAGTAGGAAACATATTAACACACAACATAAGTGCACATGCACTGTAGTTCAGAACATATCATTAAAATAAAATAATAAATAAAAAAATGTATATACAATATAAAAGACAAGAGTGCACATACTGTACTTGAGAACAAATCGAAAAAATGTCTTAAGCATCTTTGCAATAAATAAACATAATGGCAAAAATCATATCAACAAGTGACATAAGTGTACTCGCACTGGAATTCAGCGAATCAAAAAAAATGTATAACCCATGAACATAAATAATGTTAGCAAAAAAATGATTTTCACTATGTGACAAGAATTAGGATAGGAAAGGGAAGGATTGCATCATGGTTGTAGCACTTTAGATTGCACACAGCTGTTCTGAAAGTCCATATCTTTCCACAGAAGTACAACACCAAGTGACACAATTTGAAGTTCTTTTCTCATCAGAATTTACCAGTGTAGCCAAGACACTGAACTGTCGTACTAATGGTCCATGTTCTCATTTTGGCAGTACACTAGGTACACCAAACAGTGGGACCATAATAACGTCTTCATCGCCCACGGTGGTGGACAGCATGTCGTGTCAACACCACGCTCTTACAAGGCACACCAACGTAGAATTAGAGCAAAACCAAAGATAGTGCTCCATGATCACTAGGATAGACAGGACAAATGGACATTGCAGTAATTCAGGGTAGTTAGCTCATGAGGTGAAGGACATTAAGTCACCTAATATTGACAATTACAGTCTTCATTAGTAGTTTGGGGCATTCATAGCCCAGTGATTGAACATTTCTGTACCAAGTATGTAGTATTACAGAAAAATGTTCATTAATCGTTTTACATAGAATCAGTAACCTTCTTTTCCTAGTTACAAAGCATTATTAAATAATCGCATTCCTTTTCAGTTTCAAAGTATGGCATAGTTAATTAATTATGTGTCATTCCAATATAGTAATAATCATTAGCCTTCTCCTAATTACAAAGCATTATGAAACAATCGCATTCTTTTCCAGTTACAAAGTATGGCATCGTTAATTAATTATTTGTTATTCCAATATAGTAATAATCATTAGCCTTTTCCTAATTACAAAACATTATGAAACAATCATATTCTTTTCCAGTTACAAAGTATCAACATTGAAAACAAGAGCTAATTAATGGCATAATTAATAACCTAATTCATTGATTGTCATTAATTATTGGCACTCAGTGGCCATCAAGTATTGAATAGAATAATACATTGTTCATCATTCAGTATTATTCAGATCATTAAGAAGTAATAACAATCCATTGAGTCACATTCAGATCATTATGAAGTCATTATTAAAAATCAGCTAATTACAGTCATAGCATTAATAATCATGGGCATTATAAGTAGTCTCATTACAATAAACAGTGGCAGTTATTAACCAGTTACAAAGCATTATTTTATATATATATATATTTTGTATCATTACGAAGTCATTACTGAAGTGACATACTATTCAGAGTTGATCAGTATTATTCAGAACTTTCTCAAACTGGTATCACTATTTGGGACTGGTAACACATTTTTTTTGTTAGCAATGCATTGCGTTTGGTAATTATAAGAGAAAGCCAGAAGAGAAAAAGAGAGAAAAAAATAATTGGTAGTGGGTTGTTCCTGTAAATGAAAAATGTGTAACGTCATTCGTCATAAGTCAGCTGTAGCAAGATTGTGAAACAAGGCAGTAATGTGATCACATGTATAAATGATAGACACAAATGGGTAAAAAAAATAAATGCAAGTACTAGAACAGGTATAATAAGCAATAGGTTTAGTATGTATCATGAAAAACTTCTCCTGGAAAAAATACAAAATGGATTATTGACCTGAAAGAAGAAACGCACACTATGCTGAAAAGTAGTGAACTTCGAATTAACAAGTAGTGAAATGTGTATAAAATGTGTTCCATAGCTGTCCTTTCCAAAACTTTCCGTCATCCTACTATGCAATATAACACCTGCTGTCAAAACAAACTGCATTATTCATAACTCCATCATTATCATCACCTGTAAAGAAAAACTTCATTATCCATAGTAGCACACTCTTCATCATTATTCATCATCACTCATTATCATCTGCAAAAATCACTTCATTACTCATTACACAACTATTCCTTATCTCTAGCATATTTCATCACTAAAACTAAGATGTGTAGTTCTGTCCGACAGCCTGCATCAATCACCTTGTATTCTGAAAGAAAAAATTAGTTAAGACTGCTATTCTACGATGAGTATAGTATATTCTTGTTAATGCTTGTCAATCCTGATCCATACCTCATTGTAACTGCTAGTCAAATTTCTGCTCTTATTCTTGCGCACAGCTTGGAGGAACTGCATTGCAAATAGTAATATTCCTTTTTTTTTGTAATTTAACTGAAATTTGTTTAAGGGAAGTGGAACGAAATTTAGTTCAATGAAATTGCTTTTGAAATCATAATTATTATTGGGGCACTTGTTGGAAATTAATTACAATAAATGAACTTTAAATTATCTGATGATTACCTTAATTAACAATATACCTCATTCAGCATCTTGACCAGTGTTGCCGACAGACTACATCACACAACCGCACTGGGCCGCTACTACTGACCGACTGCTCTGCATGACGGCTACTACAGAACTGCTCTCAACGACTACTAACAGAGTACTGCTCGCAACACTCGCGCGGTCAAGCGCAGACTAACCACGAAAATAGGCTCTCTGGTCAAAGATTTTAACGTGCCTCACCATCGCTGCTATGTTACATACGTGTTTCAACATTCAGTAAGAAGTGAACAAACTGCTTCAGTTTGCAATACTAACAAAGATAATCATCCAGACACTAGAAACCTGTACTGTTACCAACACATGCAATGTATCATACGTATAATCGCTGGAAACAAGAAGTTCATAGTTCTTTTCGAAATAATACTGGTTTCTGTAACAGAAATAAAGGAGGTGTGGTGGCATACATGACTGTAACTCTAAAATTTTGTGTATATAGGTTATTTTTCATTTAAAACCCTATAACGTATATATAAATGTAATCAGGGAAGACTATAGAATTTAAAAAAGTCACCGAAAATTTCGATTTTTCCACCATTTATAACTACCCTGTGTCCCGAAGGAATCTTCAGACTGGAATGAGATTTTCACTCTGCAGCTGAGTGTGCGCTGATATGAAACTTCCTGGAAGATTAAAACTGTGTGCCCAACCGAGACTCGAACTCGGGACCTTTACCTTTCGCGGGCAAGTTCTCTACCATCTTTTTTTTTTTTTTGAATAATTATTTTATTGAAAAGATTTTTTCTTTTTTTTTTAAAGAAAACAAAGACTCCAATTATACTGGTTTCTCCTTCCAGTAAACAAAAATTAATCTCCTTCGTCTTGTTGGCGAAGAATCAATCTTTTGGAACAAAAAAAGTTTCTCAAAGCCAAAATCAAATTTCTTTTTCCTTTAAGAACAAATTATGAGGAATAAATAGGGAAAAGTTTTTTTTATTTATTTATTTTTTAAGTCGTCGTGTGACTTGTAGTTAAAGACCAGTTCTTACATGAGCTCCTGAAGTGTGTCCGCCTACAGCAAGCCAGCTCGTCCAAACGTGTCTTCTCATGGCGTAGGCGTGGGTTCTGGGTAGCAGATCTATTCAGTTCGGTTTATACAGTTTTCAGCTTCTCAGGGTTTGGACGTTCCAGCTACTAGGTGGGTCATCGAAACTGCTCCGTAAGAAATTGGAAAAATATTGTTTATAGCGTGGGTTGCGTATCAGGACACAGTGTCGTTCGTTGAGATAAGTACAATACCCTAGCGTAGACTTGTCGCCAGAAGTAAAAAGATAGCGGATCGTGTGGCCACAGATCCAATTCATAGAGTGAGTTTTGGCGAAGGCGTAGAAAGTCTTATCGGGGTACAAAAGCATGTGGACGTCGATCTGAGCCGGTGTCTGGCGAGTAAGAAACGCCAAAATTCGCCGCGCAAGTGTCCAGACGTCGAGCGCTGTGCCACAGTGGAACCGGTGGACATCCGTGTAATCCACTCCACAGTGGGTGCAGAGGGATGAATCGGCGAGATGGACTCGGTGCAGACGATCTCGGTTAACTTGTTTGCCATTCACGGTGATGTACCACGCTGATTGAACGTCTGATTCGAGAAAACGCGCTTGGATCGCCTTCCATATGTGTCGCCACACGTACTGTGGATACTTACGTTCGATGGGGTTGGACGGGCGGCACTGTTGTAACAATTCGGAGACGATTTTCGTGAGGTACAAACATGTAAGTGGTAAGGAGCGGTAGATATAACTGAACTCCACGAAATATCGTTCGATGTAATAAAAGGGGGTTGAAATGGTCGATACCAGTACTGGGGCGGACAAGGAGGCCGGTGCAAAGTTGTGAAGCAGAAGGCTAGTAAGGCTTTGCGGGCAACGATGCCAAAGTTTTAGTTGGGAGCTGACGTATAGTGCCTTGACACGAGTCGGCAGGTGGATGAGTCCCACCCCGCCACGATCTCGTGGCAGTGCAAGGGGTTCATACTGCACCATGAATAACATCCCCGAGCTGACGAAGGAGCCGAAAGCCATCAACAGTCGTCGCGCCAGGAGATTTGGGACTGGTAGTACTTGAGCCACGTGTGGTATACGGGAAGCATGATACATGTTCACGTATTGCGCGCGTTGGATAACGTCGAGAGCTCTTATTGTCTGTAGCAAGCGTCTACCATTGATAGTCGCTGAGCGGCGCAGGTCTGCTGTGAAATCAAGTCCAAGACACCGTATGGTGGCGGCGACACTAAGGGGGGCAGCGCATCTCTCCGGCAAGCCCTCACCAATGAGCAGGACCTTGGATTTTGACACGTTGAGGCAGCTCCCCGACGCTTCGCCGTAAGTCGCCACCCATGTCAGTGCTGCTCGTACTTCATCTTCACTGCGCAGATATAGTACTATGTCGTCTGCGTAGGCTGCACAACAAAAACGGTGGCCTTGCACAGCCATGCCTTCCAAACGTTGGCGCATGCCCTGGAGCAGGGGTTCCAAGGCGAAAGCATAAAAAATTGTGGAAAGAGGGCATCCTTGTCGTACAGATCGTGCGATGACCAGGGACGGTGAAAGGCGACCATTGTACATGATTTTAGAGGTTTCACTACTCAACAGGCGCATAACCACTGTGACAATACCGCCAGGAAAACCCATATGCTGAAGAACTGTCCGTAAATAGAAGTGGTCTACACGGTCGAAAGCCTGGCTAAAGTCCAGTGAAGCCAAGGCGCCAGGGAGACGCTGATAATGCGCTAATGTCTCTGTAACGGCAAAGGGCGGTACGGATGTTGTTGTCGCCTCCTAGGGAAGTCTGGTCGCAGGATGTGACGTAACGTGCGACCTTCTTGAGTCGCGATGCCAGTAGCCGTGTGAATATTTTCATGTCGCTGTTGAGCAAAGTAATTGGTCGATAGTCCTGGACCCTCGATAACCCGCGCGGTTTATGTACGGGTATAATAATGCCTTCTAGAAAGGCGCTCGGGACCACTGTCATCGGTGACATCAGCTCTTGTGCGATTGCCGTCCACGTGGAAGCCAACAAATAGTGAAAACTTTTATAAAATGGATGGGTATACCGTCAGGTCCTGGAGATCTGTTATCGGAACCCGCCTTGATAGCGTCTACCACTTCACCTGTGGTTACGTCGTCTTGGAGGTCATGCACTGCATCTCCGGAAGAGTGTTCGTAGTAAGCTGAGCGACTTCTGTGATCAGTGCTGCAGAATGCGGTACGGCTGCGTATAGCCCGGCAAAATGAGCATGGAGAGTACGACCGATGCTTTGTTGGGTGTCGTGCCGGCGCCCTTCCACATCAGTGAGGACTTGGATCAGAGCTCGTCGTCGTCGTTGTCTTTCCTGAAGGAGGTGGTACATCGACGGACGTTCTTGAGGGATTCGATTAGAAGCTCGAGAACGGACTACAGTGCCTTCCAAGTTACGCCGCATGATCAAGGAGATCTGCGCCTTCGTGTGATGGACCATCGACTGCCGGGCTGGTGAGAAAGGCATCGTCGTACAGTCACATAGAATGGTGTAGTAGAAGTGCAGGGTATGAGTTTGCCACGCCTTTAATTCCTTCCCATAACTCATTAGAGTCTTCCTGAGGGTCGGCGTTGCACAGGAGAGCCACCATGATAAGGTGGAGTTATAGGCTTCTCGACGATGGTGGCTGCGTGCCCATGCTTCTACGACCATACGGTGACAGTCTGAGGAGGTCAGGTGAGCGACATTGAGTTTCCACAGACCACGACTATGCCACACTTGCTGTCGGGCGAGAGTGACGTCACAGAGGTACGCATCATGGTCTGAAAAGGCCAAGGACCAGACTTCCGCATGACGTGTGCCATCAGCAAGGGAGCGGGTAACGTAGATGCGATCTATGCGGCTTGACGAGTGAGAGATGTAGAATGTATAGCCCGGTTGAATTCTGTGGAGCTTCTTCCATGTGTCAACAAGTCGTAGACGGTCGATGACCACTGAGAGAGATGCACAAGGGGAATGTCGCGGGAGTTGGTCCGCGGTCTCTTGTGTCGAGTTAAAATTCCCACCGAGTACAAATCGTCCTGCGGACCGGTGAAGAGGGGTGTGACGCTTTCGGCAAAAAAAGTTTGTCGGTCATGACGGCGGCCAGTGCCGGACGGAGCGTAGATATTAATAATACGCACGCCGAACAGTGTGAGGGCCATACCTCGCGCAGTGGGGAGGTAGATGACGTCCTCTGCAGGGAGTCCGTCGCGTAGCAGGATGGCGACGCCGCTACCGGTATCGGATGCGTGGGAAACATGGGCGTTGTATCTGGTGGGAACCAGGAAGTCAGCCACAAACACCTCTTGTAAGAGTGCCATGTCCACATCCGCAGAGTAAATAATGTCTCTGAACATGGCCAGTTTATGGGGGGCACGAATGGTGGCAAGATTCATCGTGGCGATACGATATTGCTGTGTACGGCCATCCTCAGTATTTGCAGAACGTGCGCTAGAAGTAGCCGGCAGGTGGAGACCCGCCGGTGGTCCCGCAGTGGTGATAATTACTGGCGGGGCGCCAGCCCCAGTGTCGCCGAGGTGGACTCATGTGCAGACACGCTGGCAGTCTGTTCCACTTCTTCTTCAACGTCATCGGCCCAGGAAGCTGACGACGTGGACATGTGACGGTCACGTACTTCCGGAACGGGTGTTGTGGATTCCGCAACATGAGTGGCAGGGGGACCGCCGTCATCATTCGTTGACAACGGCGAGGACACGTCCCTGGCTGGGAGAGTAGGCGTCACAGGAGAGGCGCCAGTTGCTGCCACATCGCGCGACTGGACACAATGTGGGAGATCACCGTCAGACATCAGGTAGACATCTCGCGGGGCCGTCTGAGAAAGGGCGTCATCGGAAGGCGTTCGTCGTCGTTTCCTGTGTTCGCGAAGCGACCGCTGTTTTCGAATGTGGCCTTCTGAATCAGAATGTGGTCGCCCGTAGTCTGACGCCGAATCCGTCTGGACAAAGGCAGACGTCGGCACGACACCGAGGTCGACGTCCATGGTTCCTACAGGAACATCGGTTTCGGTCTGCAACCCGGTCGGTCCTGAAGCGAGCACTGGAGGCGACGCCATGCTTGTGTCCTCGGCGCGTTGTGCTGCGGCGGGTGGCGTTGACGATGCTGCTGGCGCAATCGAGATTGGTACGACGGGGTCCTGTGCAACCTTGGCGTAGGTGATGGGTAAGGACGTGACCGTCGAAGCCTGGGTCTCTTCACGTAACGGCGTCTGTATTAAACGGCGGTGTAAGCATTCGGAACGTACATGTCCCTCCTGGCCACATCCTGCGCACATTCGTGGCTGTCCATCGTACATGACGATGGCCCTCACACCGCCAATCAGCAGGTACGATGGGACATGTTTCGTCAGCTCAATTTTTATTTGCCGGACGCCATTTAATACGGGGTAGGTCGTAAATGTTTGCCACTTCTCCGCGACGTGACCCAAGACGGTGCCATATGGCTGGAAAGCGGCAATGACCACATCCTGAGGCACCTCGAACGGGAGCTCAAACACCCGCAATGTCCGGAGACCGAATCCAGCATGGGCGACTGTCACAGCACCCATATGGCCATCAGAGTGTTTAAATTTCAGTCCGGTGGCATGACGGTGAATTATGTCATTGCAAATTTCCTCCGTCGACATCTTGATGTAGACAACACTTCCAGTGATGGAAAAGTGTATGCCGATTACGCCTTGGGGGTTCAAACGTAGATCCTCACGTATGAACTGTTCGACTTCGAAAGCTCTGGGTCGTGGATGTTCGGCCTGAAACGTTATTTTGATCGTTGCACGGCGGTACGAGTGCGCCATGGTGTACGTTAGTACTGGATTCGATAGACACAGACACCGCGACGCGGAAGTAAACACCGCCGAGAGAGGAGCGTCGGACGGCGCGCGGAGCAGCTCCGCACGCTAACACGGCTGCGAGCCGACTGAGCATCTGAGCTACCTAAGCACGACTCACGCTCGGTCCTCACAGCTCCACTTCTGCCAGTATCTCGTCTCCTACCTTCCAAACTTTACAGGAGCTCTTCACGATCCTTGCAGAACTAGCACTCCTGAACGAAAGGATACTGCGGAGACATGGCTTGACCACAGCCTGTGGGACGTTTCCAGAATGAGATTTTCACTCTTCAGCGGAGTGTGCGCTTATATGAAACTCCCTGGCAGATTAAAACTGTGTGCCCGACCGAGACTCGAACTCGGGACCTTTGCCTTTCGCGGGCAAGTGTTCTACCATCTGTGCTACCGAAGCACGACTCACGCCCGGTCTTCACAGCTCCACTTCTGCCAGTATCTCGTCTGCTACCTTCCAAACTTTACAGAAGCTCTTCTGCGATCCTTGCAGAACTAGTACTCCTGAAAGAAAGGATACTGCACAGACATGGCTTAGCCCCAGCCTGGGGGATGTTTCCAGAATGAGATTTTCACTCTGCAGCGGAGTCTCGGTCGGGCACACAGTTTTAATATGCCAGGAAGTTTCATATCAGAGCACACTCCGCTGCAGAGTGAAAATCGGATTCTGGAAACATCCCCCAGGCTGTGGCTAAGCCGTGTCTCCGCAGTATCCTTTCTTTCTGGAGTGCTAGTTCTGCAAGGATCGCAGAAGAGCTTCTGTAAAGTTTTGAAGGTAGCAGACGAGATACTGGCAGAAGTGGAGCTGTGAGGACCGAGCGTGTGTCGTGCTTCGGTAGCTCAGATGGTAGACCACTTGCCCGCGAAAGGCAAAGGTCCCGAGTTCGAGTCTCGGTCGGGCACACAGTTTTAATCTGCCAGGAAGTTTATCTTCAGACTGGCTGATATTAGATGGGGTAAAACACTTGGGATACCGAGCATGCAGAACGTCCAAGCAAATAACCGCCGTCGTCAAGTATTCGGAAACATTGCGCAGTATCCTTGTTGAGGCATGCAGCGTAAGCCAATGAATACAAGGGGACAGATCGATGTAGATCTAATCCTGTTTTGTATTCACTGGACCACGTTGCATGCCTGAACGAGGACACCCGCCGAATGGTTACGAATATTTGACAGGGGGAGTTATATGTTGGGACGTTGTGTATGCTATGTATCACATGCGCCTAATGCCCTCTAGTATAAGCCAGTCTGAAGGTGTCTGAATCAGACAAAACGCGTCGTTGGTAAAGAAATAATAATTAAAACTTTGCAACCAAGACTGTTTGATTGTTCGACGACTATAAACTTTCACATGAGGCCAAATTTCTGTAGCTTTCTGGTCTTGTTCGTTTCACGAAACATACGAAGGATGAAGTATTTTGAAACTTCCTGGCAGATTAAAACTGTGTGCCAGACCGAGACTTGGACTCGGGACTTTTGCTTTTCGGAGGCAAGTGCTCTACCAACTGAGCTACCCAAGCACGACTCTCGCCCCATCCTCACAGCTTTAATTCCGCCAGTACCTCGTCTCCTACCTTCCAAACTTGCCTGCGAAAGGCAAAGGTCCCGAGTTCGAGTTTCGGTCCGGCACAGAGTTTTAAACTGCCAGGATGTTTCATATCAGCGCACACACCACTGTAGAGTGAAAATTTCATTCTAGATGAAGTAGTTTGTTTCCCGACTATCCTTCGAATCCACGCTCTCTAAAATTCAACAGTAATCCTCTCCATGACACACGCTGCCTCGCTTGCAATGACTACCACAGTGGTTCGTTGAGCATCTCCATTTGATGCTCTCCTTTGTATTTTCTCTACCTCCTCATTTCATCCTATTCATCACTGTTTAATTCATTCATTTAGATGATTGCTGAAGTAATTTTCCAGCTCTTAATCGGATTACATTTACACAGTCATGTAAAACATGAGAAACTAGAACCAACAGGCTACGGAATGCCTTGTTAATAACACATCATCACAAAAAAATCATTCACAATAATCAAGAAATGCAGAGAAAATTCTGAATCGCTCAAAACTCCCAGAAAAGAGAACAGCATTGTAATGTAGGTCGGATGAAAGGAAGACGTCGAACCAACTTAGAGGCGTGCTATTGGGTTTGTTACTAGTAGATCCGATCACTTCGCGAGTGTTACGGCAGTGGCACTTGAAAAATGTGAAGATCTGAAGGGAAGAAAACTTTCATTTCGCGAAATACTATTGGGAAAGTTTAGAGAATCGGGCTTTGCGACAGAATGCAGAACGATTCTGGTGTCACCAACGAATATCCCGCGGAAGACTCGCGAAGGCAAGAAAAATCAGGGCTCGTACGGAAGTATAAAGACGGGCGTTTATCACTACGTCCACTTACGAGTGGAACAGGAAAGAGAATATAGTGGGTTGTGAAGTATGTATGCAGATGTAGATGCGACAGTCGATACGTATTGCAGAAGAATACCCGAAGGTAATTAGAGAAGCATGACTTTATAGAAGGAAAGCACATTGCCAAAGCTATCTGCTAGCTTACAGTAGGACATACTGCGAACCGACAACCTATGCAAGATGATTTAGACGGTGAAAAATCACCTATAGTATCAAGACTATCAGTTTCCAAACATGAATATTCATGGTAATGCTATTTACACACTTACTCGAGGAAGAACCAAGGAAATAGAATTACGTAGTGATGATACTGAAAATAAAAATGTTTATTTCACTCTAGGTCGTTATGCAAAATCTGACGCGAGAATAAAGAGAAACTGATAGACACACTAATACTTCAAAAGGATTTGCGCTTGTCCATTTTTTAAATACGCCTCTGAGCATGAGTTAAAGACAGCTGTTGTGGCATAGAGAGGGAGAACGCTCCTGAGCTGCTGTAAGATATTACACAAGACGTCGATGTAAAGGTGGACGGTGGATGGCCCGGACGCAAGATATCAAACCAGCTGGTCATACCCAGTCCAATTCAATAGGCATCATTTTATTTACTGCTCTCTTCACACCTAGTGTCTCTACTTATAATAAACATTGTTTTCCACGTTTTTAGAAATTATTACTAGTTGTAATCGATTACAAGGTTGTGTCTCAGCAAATTAGTGATAACTGTACTGGACTGTCCACTCACATTAAGGTGAATACCTGTCAAAAGACTGAACAAACACATTTTGAAGAATGGGTTTCTGTAAGACATACAGGAGGCACCAGAAGGTACCGACAGGGATGTGGAGCCATGCCGAACCCAGTGTCGTCGCCATCTGTGCTAGATTTCTCTACTGGGGACCCATGGTGTGAACATTCGGTTCGAATTGGTCCTAAAGATTCTCGATTGGGTTTGAATCCGGGGAGTTTGGTGGGCAGAGAGGCATGGTAAACTCATACAGGTACTATTCGAACCAATCAAGTACACTGTGAGCGTTGTAACAAGTTGCATTGTCCTAGTGGTAGATCCCATCGTGTGGTGGAAAAACAAACAGCATATAGGGGTTGACACTGTCCCCAACATTCAGGGCACGCCACGAAATTATTCCCCAGACTGTAACAGTTGCAGGACGTTTGCTTTCGGATGTTTCGAGCTGTACGCGCCGAAGGCCGTCTGTCGGATGGAGCCACTCAGTGACGCGGAACTGCGGTACTGGTGGGCATATACCTGCCTTTGTCGCTGATGAACAGCAGTCGGCATGGGTGCGTGAACCAGGTGCCTGCTGCGGTGTACCATGCGTTCACTAAAGGGTCGTCGAGGTGACGCTGTTGGTAGCTTCTTGATTCATCTGGGGGGGTCTACTGAGAAACAATTGCGCGTCTATTCGCCAGTACACTGCTCTGCAGCCGTTGTTCACCCCCGTCATCTACGACACATGGTGCACCACACTAACCTCGACGCCGGCGGGCTGCGACCCAACGGTTCTGGGCTCTGAGCACTATGGGACTTAACATCTATGGTCATCAGTCCCCTAGAACTTAGAACTACTTAAACCTAACTAACCTAAGGACATCACACACATCCATGCCCGAGGCAGGATTCGAACCTGCGACCGGAGCAGTCGCGCGGCTCCGGACTGAGCGCCTAGAACCGCTAGACCACCGCGGCCGGCAACGGTTCTGGGCGCTTCAGTAAGGAACCGCGCTGCTGCTACCGTCGCAGGTTCGAATCCTGCCTCAGGCATGGATGCATGTGATGTCCTTAGGTTAGTTAGGTATAAGTAGTTCTAAGTTCTAGGGGACTGATGACCCCAGATGTTAAGTCCCGAAGTGCTTAGAGCCATTTGAACCATTTGAAGTAACGTCGGTTTGGGATTGAGCCATTTCGGCATGGACCACGGCGGCAAGCGAACAGGTTACAAACTGAACCATTTCGGAAGTGCTTTCACCTTTGGCTCAAAAGCCAGTGATCATGCCCTTCCGGACACCAGATAAATCACTCTTCTCCCATGTCACGACAGAGAACTGCACTGTTTTCCGCATTCACCCGACATGCCATATATACCCTCTATTGCTAGTGCTACCACCTGCAGTCTGTGAGTGGTTATTGCACGTTGACATCGAACATGAGCGGTGGTCAAGTTAATGTGACTGGATCATGTAATAGTAATAATGACTAAGTAATAATAAAAAATATGTTCGCCTGTAGGTAGCAATATTAATTGGGGGGGGGGGGGGGGATATATGCATTTGTAAGCAGCGCCTTGACTGGTTTTTCCGTAGCCAAAGGCTGGATGTCCGTGAATGTACGGGAAAGAGTTGGTGGACTCTTCGAACCGATTAACTGTTGTCTCAGTCGTTTCTACATGTATGTATTCACTTTCCCGTTCAGTGAGTGGACCTTGCGCGTTACCCTTCGTTCTAAGATTTGGTGGATTTTCGTCAAATTCTCATTGTGTAAGTAGTAAGAGGCTGCACAATACCTTACTTTAATGCCTCCTGGGTAGATTCCGAGGATCACCAGTAAAGCTTCAGTTGGCGTGATGTCAAAGGCTCAAAGGTAACACTGTTTGGACCATATATAAATGACTGAGAATGTATGCAAAATATAATTTACTAATAACATTTATTTTCCCAAAACAAAGTCAAACATAAATTGTGCTAAACAAGTTACAGATAAACAACTAACAGTTGGTTTAAATCCACAGTGCACAACGATCCTGGGTGGCAGAAGTGAGTCAAGTACTCTGGCCCTAAAAGTGTAGACAACGCACTCCGAATTGATCTGACGTAGAGCAGATTTTGATTGATAATCTACAGAAGTTTCTCAACATAGGTGCAGCTGAGAGCAAGTGGCAGTTGAGATCTGTATGATCTGACAAGGTCGGAGTGGCAGTACGTTCGCTTCGTGCAGCGATGTAACTTGCAGCTGGCGATATGTGTGCGGCGGAGGTGAGACGTGAGACACTTGCGAATCGACCCCGGCCACGAAATAAATGCAAAAATCCCACGGTCTAGCGATCAGGCAGACGGATCGCAATTTACTCTTTGACACAGCCCTGAAATCACGGTAGATTACAGTGTGTGACACAACCGTTCGGTGGTCGTGCCAAGGATCAATTTGGCACACTTATATGACAGAGCGTGCAACGATACCTAACGTCAAGACTGGTAAACCAAAACTGAATAAGTGTGGCCTCAGCAAACGAGTAGTTAGGTTAGTTTAGGTTAGTCGACAACGAGGTCATTAGAGACGGAGCGCTAGCTCGGGTTAGGGAAGGATGGGGAAGGAAATCGGCCGTGCCCTTTGAAAGGAACCATCCCGGCATTGGCGTGAAAGGATTTAGGAAAATCACGGAAAACCTAAATCAGGATGACTGGAGACGGGATTGAACCGTCGTCCTCACGAATGCAAGTCCAGTGTGCTAACCACTGGCCACCTCGCTCGGTAAACGAGTAGTCTGAGACGTTTGATGTCACACTGTTGGTACAGTAAGAACATCATCACAGGCTCCCCTGTCTAAACTAGTCGCAAGTGAAGTCAGTCTCAGGACAGGTCCCAAGCATAAGTCACACATGCCAGAGCACCTACCTGAAGTCTCTTCATACCGACCAAAGTCCAGCCGCTCAGAGCGTCGCACCTCCTCAGAAAAAAGTCCGTTTTCCCCAGAGTGCACCAACGACACCGGCTTCATACCGTATTGAGCCAACCACAGCGCTCTAGACTCGCTAAATCTCCCCTCCCACACGACAGCACAAACTCCTGTCGAACCAGAGAAAGAGTTAAGAAATCTGCATCTCTGGAAAAAGAAGATACCGCCAATTACAGGCTTTTCTCAGTTTTCGTCAAGGGGGAAGATGTTTTTCTCCAAAGTCGCGTCGCTTCCTGCAGCAACAAGCAAGCAGATACAATCTTAAAGATCATTATCTAAATCCCCTATGCCTTGGAGCTTGTTAGTCGTAGCTATGAGGTGTAATAAAGACTCTATCTCTAAACGTTTCTCAGACGCCAGAGTTTCCTATACTACCGAGGTGGCCGATGCAAGTGGGTCACAGGCCTACTGCAGTATCGGCAAACATGAAAACTTGTGAATTTTTATTACACGTGGCTCTGCACACAATGCCCTGTTTACGACTCCACTGTGTAGATGCGTCCCTTCAGTCCATCGCACCCACCTAGCCTTTCGCTGGCGCCAATACAGGTATAGCAGCACTGTTCTGCTGGAGACTCATCTGAACAAGGGCCTGCCCTGTCTGCCCTGTACAGCTGTGGGCCTGTCAGGCAAGGTTTACTGAGGGATGGGCTCGCCGCCAATTGCTTCCAACTCCCAACATGCCATTTCTATGAGCTAAGAACCATAAAAGTACCCCATGCATTTAGCGCCCTACCAGGCTCCATCACCATCTGCTCAGGCCACTAACTGTCTAGAGTCTAGGTCAAGGTGCGTCAGGTTGTAATAATATCTTTAATAATATTGCGTATACGAAAAATAGGTGAGAGAGTAACTTGTGCTCTCTTAATGCCACTAAGAGTCTTGGAACACACCTAACTGTACATGAGGCAGTTTTTGTCCGGTCTGCCAGATTGGATGTCTATGCACCCAGACAACGGGTGTGAAGTCATTGATAGACGTGTAGAAATGGCATCATGATTCGTCCTCACAGAATGCGGTAGTAGATTGCAACTGGATATGGAGGCACCGACAACTTCCTCCATAATGTTTGTTGCTTTGTTTGTGGCTGGATGTCTTGTGAGAAGTTATACTTTTCGTTCATTGGGTAAGTTGTCTGGTGGTGGAGATGATTTCTACACAGTATATATTGACTATTTAGATGTAAATGCTTGGTTTTCTATGGAGCTATGGTCAACTTTTTGTTTATGCATGATCGCAGCATTCGAGAGAGTATTCCATTTTCCATTTCCTCCAGCTCAGCTCAAGAGTTCTTCAGCACCAACTATATGACATCGTTGGCATATGCCACCGTCACAGCGACGTAACTATCTTCTTTCAGTTGAATAAAAGAGAGTATTAAGTGGCAAGCCCAAAACACTGGTCCAGAAATTGACGTCTGTGGGCAATCTTCAGTACAGTTCATTACTTTTGTGACCGGCTGAGCAGACCAGAGCTCTACCCTACGGTAATCAATTAAGTTGCATTATAGACACTGGGATGTCTTAAGTTCTCCCAGCCAGAGAAATAATGTAGTCATCATAAAGTATCAAATGGCTGCACGGTGTCAATTAATATCGCAGTTACCTACTTTTTGTTACATGCCTCAACTGTTCGGACCGTAATATTAAAAGGAAGTCCAATAAATTTCCGTTTCCTAAGGTCAAATTAAATTTATGATTAAACCTGTGGAGCTCCCTATGTCAGTATTAGGCTTCGTCTTCAGCAGAGAGTGTAGTATCTACATTTGGGTGAATTCACCATCAGCGAGAGCGCACCGCGAGTTTCTGCTACTAATAAGGTGAGTACACCGCTCGCTTATTACATATTTTTACGAGCTTCAAACATGAGCGACTTATTCTGAGTTATCTGTGTAGTTACTAGTTTATTTTTGTAATTTACTGCGTGTTCGGGTGCTTACTAGGCACAACCTTTTATTTCAATAACAGTGTAGTGTACAGTACCATCGTTGCTATCGACCCTCATATCGTACAGGCTTTTGTTTGTTTGGTTAGAACAGCTCAGTGTTGGTTAGACCAGCAGTGAGAGAGCACTTCGATTTCCCCTTGCTAATAAGGCGAGTACATCGTTCGTTTGTTATATATTTTTACGAGCTTCAAACAGGAGCTACTGCAGTAATGGATAGGGACTGTGATTGTTGTGTACAGATGCGAGCTGAGTTGGCGACCCTTCGCTCACAGCTGCAAGCTGCGTTGGCGTCCGTAACACAGCTTGAGGCTGTTGCCAAGGGGCGTCACTGTGGGGGATCGGACGCGGGGATCTGGGGGACATCGAACACGTCCCACGTGTCCTCCGATCGGGCCACTGCTGTGACCGCCCCGGGTACTGCCTGCACTGAGGTTGACCCCTCACCCGTGGTCGAGTGGGAGATCATTCTGAGTCTGGCAGGCAGCGAAAAACTTTCCGAGGGGCCGATCGTAGGGCCTCCCCGGTTCGTTTGACGAACAGGTTTCGGTCTTTATCTGCGATTGACGATGTCTCTGAGCCGGATGCAGTTGTCTACCCTGTTCCAGAGGACGCTTCGCGGCCCGCAAGGCCTGGGCATTCACAGAGGGTGGGTTTGCTGGCAGTTGGGAGCTCCAACGTCAGCCGCGCAATGAGGCCCCTTACGAACCTGGCTCCGAAGGAGGGGAAGGAAGCCAGTGTGCAATCCGTGTGCATTCTGGGGGGAGTCATTCCGGATGTGGAAAGGGTGTTTCCAGATGCCATGAAGAGTACAGGGTGCAGACAACTGCAGGTGGTGGCTCATGTCGTACCAATGACGTGTGTCGCTTTGATTCTGTCTGGTTTCGGGCGGCTAGCGTAAATGGTGAAGACTGCCAGTCTTGTTTCCGAGATTAAGGCAGAGCTCACCATCTGCAGCATCGTCGATAGAACCGACAGTGGTCCTTTGGTGCAGAGCCGAGTGGAGGGTCTGAATCAGAGGCTGAATACCGTAACACCTACAACCACCAAAAAGAAACGCAAACTATGTCTATTTAAAAAAGCTGATAAAAATGTTCCTAACGCCATTTTAAGAGAGTCTTCACTCCTTCCGATTTGATAGAAAAGTTGTAAAATGTTTTCAAAGAGATAATATCGACAGTATTTCAGAGACATACGGCACATAAATTAATAAGTGATGGCACTGATCCCGCGTGGTATACCAGACGGGTCAGACAGTTGTTGCAGAAGCAACGAAAAAAGTATGCCAAATTTAAAAGAACGCAAAATCCCTAGGCTGGAACTGTTTTACAGAAGTTCGAAATATAGCGCGTACTGAAATGCGACATGCTTTTAATAATTTCCACAACGAAGTTCTGTCGCGAAATCTGGCAGAAAACCCAAAGAGATTCTGGTCATCCATAAAGCACACCAGTGCAAAACGTAATAAATATCTTGGTTACGCGATAACAACGGTGAAGTCACTGATGATAGTGCCGCTAAAGCAGAATTATTAAACACGGTTATCCGAAACTCCTTCACCAAAGAAGACGAAGTAGATATTCCTGGATTCCAATGAAGAACAACTGCCAAGATGAGAAACATAGAAGTAGATATCCTCGGAGTAAGGAAGCAGCTTAAGTCACTTAATAAAGGCAAGGCCTCCGGTCCAGATTGTATACCAGTCAGGTTCCTCTCAGAGTAAAATAGCTCCATATTTAGCAGTTATACACAACCACTCGCCCACAGAAAGATCCGTACCTAAAGACTGGAAAATTGCTCAAGTCACACCAATACCCAAAAAGGGAAGTAGGAGTAATCCGCTGAATTACAGGCCTATATCACTAACGTCGATTTGTAGTGGGGTTTTGGAACGTGTATTGTATTCGAACATTGTGAAGGACCTCGAAGAAAACGATTTATTGACACGTAGTCAGCACGGATACAGAAAATATCGTTCTTGTGAAACACAAATAGCTCTTTATACTCATGAAGTAATAAGTGCTATCGACAGGAGATGTCAAATTGATTCCATATTTCTAGATTTCCAGAAGGCTTTCGACACCGTTCGTCAGAAGCGTCTTCCAACCAAACTGCGTGCCTACGGAGTATCGCCTCAGTTGTGCGAGTGGATTCGTGATTTCCTGTCAGAAAGGTCACAGTTCGTAGTAATAGACGGAAAGTCATCGAGTAAAACAGAAGTAATATCTGGCGTTCTCCAGGGAAGTGTTACAGGCCCACTATTGTTCCTGATCTATATTAACGACATAGGAGACAATCTGAGTAGCCGTCTTAGATTGTTTGCAGATGATGCTTTCATTTACAGTCTTGTAAAGTCATCAGATGATCATAACGGCTTGCAAAATGATTTAGATAAGATATCTGTATGGTGCGGAAAGTGGCAATTGATCCTGAATAAGGAAAAGTGTGAAGTTATTTACATGAGTACTAAAAGAAATCAGCTAAATTTCGATTACGCGACAAGTCACACAAATCTGAAGACTGTAAATTCAGCTAAATACTTAGGGATTACAATTATAAATAACCTAAATTGGAACGATCACATAGATAATATTGTGGGTAGAGCAAACCAAAGACTGCGATCCATTGGCAGAACACTTAGAAGGTGCAACAGGTCTATTAAAGATACTGCTTACACCACGCTTGTCCTCCATATTCTGGAGCACTGCTGTGCAGTGTGGGATCCGCATCAGATGGGACTCACGGATGACATCGAAAAAGTACAAAGAAGGGCAGCTAGTTTTGTACTATCGCGAAATAGGGGAGATAGTGTCAGAGACATGATATGTGAATTGGAGTGGCAATCATTAAAACAAAGGCGTTTTTCGTTGCGACAGGATCTTCTCATGAAATTTCAATCACCAGTTTTCTTCCCCGATTGCGAAAACATTCTGTTGGCACCCACCTACATAGGGAGAAATTATCATCACGATAAAATAAGAGATATCAGGGCCCGCACAGAAAAATTTAAGTGCTCGTTTTTCCCTCGTGCCGCTCGAGAGTGGAACAGTAGAGAGACAGCTTGAAGGTAGTTCTTTGAACCCTCTGCCAGGCACTTTATTGTGAATAGCAGAGTAATGACATAGATGTAGATGCAGATGTAGTGCAATTATTTAAGTAGTCTGTGTAATTGGTTAGTACCAAGATAGTAGTCTGAGAGAATTTTGCCAAGCTCTTACTCTCCTGACTGTCTCCATCCACGGGTCTTAGATTCAACTTCAATTGTTGGTAGAAAGACTAGAGTTTTCATTTGTTCTCCCAGTATTTTGTTCGATTTGCCCTACAAGTCGATCTCTATTCCCGTTGGTAGCGGGACTTAAATTTTTTTGTACTGTGGCAGTCGTACTACTTCGATGGTTGACAGTCCCCTCTATCTCGCCTTAAGTCCAGTCTGATGTCCGTTAGATCAGATCTATTCTGTTATTATGGATACTCCATCTCCGATGTCGTTTGCACCGTGCTTTTAATGTTCGCAACCACTTCATGTAATAACAGAAGCTAACAGTCGCAACGGTCCACTGTTGCTGATCTGCTCACCTCACCAAAAAGTTACGTAAACTAACGTAGGAGCAGTATAGTTGGCACTGGACCCTCGACGTATGGAAAAACAGCTATTGGACTGCATGTCACTGATTATGTTGGTAAAAGTCAATGACACAATACGAATATCAAGAGGACTATACGTCGTGAGGTATCCGTGATCATCTGTCATAGTCTCTCATCTACAAACGATACAGGAACCCTTGATTCAGTCATATTCATCCGTTTGTTCGTCTGTATGACACTGCAGTCGAACTGTTCTCTCAGGAGGACTATAGACGTCTAAACGAATTATGGCAAAACGGTTTCAGGGTCATTCAGCAAATCAGGGGTGCTGCCTAAGGAGATGTGCGCACTAGAAACACATTTCCATGAGTTCTGAGTGACAGTTAAGTGTTCCTGTATGAGGATTGCTTCGCAGTGCTTTCGTTTTCTTCTGCCGTAACTATTAGGTGTATTTTGTATTTTTGTTATTTTTCAGTTGTAAAATTGTGGTAATTTGCCGAACGCGGTGGAGTGGGAGAGACACAAAGAATGAGAGAAAGAGAGAGAAATAGCGGAGGAAGTAGAAGGCTAACCATGTTATTAACACCCCACAAAGACAAAATTAATATGGGACTATCTCAGTAAACCTCGCTGCATTACACAGTTCAATCCCTCATTTGCAGCTAATTTTTTATTGCCAGATATGTTTCACCTAATGTAGACGTCGTTTTTAGTTGCTAATGAACAAAACAAGAGATAACTGTGTAGCTATAGATATTTTGTTGCGAGGTATGCAGTGTTCTGTGGCAATACATTCAGGTTACATTACTTTGTTGTACTGCAAAGCATATCTCAAATTAAAATAGTTGTAGCTAAATAGTCATCTCTTATTTTGTTTACCTTTCAATTAAGTAGCCTTATATATATATATATATATATATATATATATATATATATATATATATATATATATATATATATATATATATATATATATAATACCGCTATCTATATGTGAAACACCATTGAAGCAGCAGCGGTGGAGGAATAATACTAACTATACAACTTGAACTTTTTATTCAGCGTACAAAGCCTCTGACAAATGTGTGCACTGAGGTGTAACCTGCAATTAAAGAAAAGTGGTATTAATGATATTAATTTATTCTGTGTGCCTATAATTCACAGAGTATTATGTATGTGAACTGCAATCATTGGATCGAAAAGACTTAAATGCATACATTTTGTATAGCTGTAACATATTTGTTTCTTTCTTCAGAAACTAGATAAGCACTGACGGGAGAGAACTGAATACCTCTAATAGTACAGTAGTTAGGACATAAATTTTAATGCAGAGATCTTGTGCAGTACATAAGGTTTCCAACATGTCGTCGATGCAAAAGGACGCAATTACGTTACATGCAGTGTTTAAGACTTTAGCATTATGCCAGAAATATCCGAGCAAGGACAAAGTTGGTAAGTGTACAGTAAAGATGGAAGGAAGCATTCAGAACAATTACCGTAACTTCTTTTTCTCTTATTGCCTGACTGAGTAATAGAACTTCCTCCATGTTTGATTCGTTAACCGCCGTCGGCAAATTATTTCAACTTTTGTCTTAAATTTCAATTTATTTGTGGTAGCCCTTATCTTAGAACCAGTTTTCAAAAATCATCGAACCAGATCTGTGAAGGATTGAATCTCGACTGATCCCCGAGATCTGCAGTGGTGGAGAAGGTTACACCTGCTGTCTGAAGATGCGCAATGGTTCCCAAGTTTCCGATGCTCTGTAGAGTCCCTGAATGGAGTTCCCGGATACAGACTTTAAGTCTCAAGTTTCTCTGGTCTGAGCATCTTCTGCTACGCCTTATCATTTTCCGGCATCAGTATGCAACTTCTTGTACAGCAGAGTTTTCTCCTAATAGAAATCGTGACTCTCAAGCCAGTTATGCGTTATGAAAGTTGGTTGATGCATCACTTTTAAGATGGTTCTTATGAGACTTCATTCACAACTTACTTTCATTTTCATTCAATTTGATACCAGACTCGAGAAAGTTGTCTTTATTTCTTATTTAATTTAAAAATTTACGTGTTTTTACGTGAGCGGCTACGTTATTGGGGTTTCACATTTAACGTCAGTAATTAGAAATGCCTAGCAGCGGACGCGATAAGTATCTTCGATATTAAACTGCGGTCGCCTGCGTTTTGCAGACTGAGGCTGCAGTGAAAGAAAGCTGTTTACATCAAGTATGCTGAAGCCATGGGCGGTGTGACTCCCCTAATAACAGGTTACGGAACGCCTTGCCCGCAAAATCAATGATCACACGGCCGTCGTCTTTCATCTCACATGCCTCTGTAACAGTCTGTTTGTCATTCATTCGCGACATTGACAAGATAATTTTCTACTTCTCTTGTTAAAGTGTTAAATATTGCCGCTTCATAATAATAGGTTCTTCATTCGAAGTTTCTTTTCCGTCGGTAGAGATGACGTCAGGAAATGTTAACAGCATCACAATTCGGAATTTCAAAATCCAAAGTTAATTAAGTTCATCAATAGCTAACTACATTCTTTTAATAAATTTGACATCACTTAGGAGCCACAGCGATAAAAAATTACAGTTTTGACATAAAACTGACCAGATGACAATAAATAATTTATATTCCGGTAACCAGTTTTGGTCATGACCACCTTTGAAATGTATAACACACAGAGTGGAATGTAAACGTAAAGATGGATGTACGCATATATGTATGTTTCACAGCTTCTCCTAAGCGACGGTACCGACTTGAACCAAACTTGGTACACGTTACTTACTCTCTCGAAAGAATCGCAGTAATGATAAGAGCCACCAACCAATCACAGGGGTGTGGGCGAAAAAACAGTGTAACTCACTGCGTAGAAATATCCATGCATTATTCATCATATATTTGAGAATGAGGACACTTAGTGACAGCCGGCCGGGGTGGTCGAGCGGTTCTAGACGCTGCAGTCTGGAGCCGCGCGACCGCTACGGTCGCAGGTTCGAATCCTGCCTCGGACATGGATGTGTGTGATGTCCTTCGGTTCGTTAGGTTTGAGTAGTTATAAGTTCTAGGGGACTGATGACCTCAGAAGTTAAGTCCCATAGTGCTCAGAGCCATTTTTTGAACTTAGTGACATGCAAGATACATTACACGAATTTCAGACTTATAAGAAACTTTTTCTCACTGACAACCCCCACAAAACAATGAAAGTAAGAAAGTTTATCTCTTACAACATTTTCGCTGTTTATGTAGTAAAACGGTTCTGTGGAGGGGTATGGATGATATTTTAGGTTACAGGACATCGGTAAACCACAGAAAGGACATCAGTATAAAATGGTGCAGAACAAACACGGGAATGAAGACCTGGAAACAATCGGTATTGTAGTTGTAAATTGTTGTACCTGTGTTGGAAACCAACCAGAGTTCCAAGCGATAGTAGGAAGCACTAAAGCTCAATTCGTTATAGGTTCGAAAAGCTGGTTAAAGCCGGAAATAAGTTCAGCCGAAATTTTTTCATGGAACCTAACCATGTTCACATAGGATAAATTAAACAGTTGGTGGTGGGCTGTATTTTGCTGTTGGAAGTATCTTACCTTGCCGTGAAATCAAAGCAGTTTCTGGGAGTTACTATGGGTATACGCTTTACTTGACAAGCGGAATAAATTAATAATTGGTTCCTCTTACCGTTCCCTCCGATTCAGATGATACAGTTGCTGAGCAGTTCAAAGAAACCTTGAGTCTCATTTCAAACAGTCGCCTCACTCCTAAAGATATAGGTGCTGGTGACTTGAATCTCGTTGGCAAAAATACATGTTTCAGCTCGGAGGTAGGCAAAAAACGTCATCCGAAATCGTTTTGAAATCGTTTTCAGAAAATTATTTTGAACAATTAGTTCGAAGTGTAAATGGTTGCGAAAACATACTTGACCTCTTAGCACAGAGCATCGCATCATGACGGATACAGGGATTGGTGGCCATAAGGTTGTTGTAGCGAGACTGTATCCGTAACATCCAACCGCACCAAAAATAAACGCAAAATACATCAGTTTAAAAAAGCAGATACACATCCGCTTGTGGCCTTCCTTTGAAACAGTGTCCAGTCCTTCCTATCTCAATATGTAAGCGTAGACCAGATGTGCTTTAAATTTAAAAAAATGGTAACGACGGCTATTGAGACACACATATCAGGTAAAGAAGAGGTGTTACTGATCCCCCGTCGTACATAAACAGATCAGAACATTGTTGCAAGAGCAACTAAAAAAGCCGAATTTAAAAGAACGCAGATCCCTCAAAATTGGCGAAGTTGTACAGAAGCTCGAAATGCAGGGCGAACTTCAGTGCGAGATGCTTCGAATACTTTCTGGAACAAAACTCTGTCTCAGAATATAACGGAAAATCCAAAGAAACTCTGGTCGTATATAAAGTACACCAGCGGAAAGACACAGTTAATACCTTCTCTGCGCGATAACAATTGTGGTGCTATTGATGACAATGTCAGTAAAGCAGAGTTACTAAATACGGTTTTCCAAAATTCCGTCACCAAAGAAGAGGAAATAAATATTCCAAGACTCGAACCAAAAATAACTGCCTACAATTTATTAACTTAGAAGCAGAAGCATCCGGTCCTGACTGTGTATCACTCAGGTTTCTCTCAGTGTATACTGATACAGTAACTTCATATTTGGCAATCATATACAACAGAGCGCTCGTTGAAATATCTGTACCGAAGACTGGAAAGTTGCACTAGTCACACCAATACACAAGAAAGGAAATAGAAATAATCCTCTGAAAGACAGACCCATATCACAAACATCGACTTGCAGCAGGATTTTGGAAAATATACTGTGTTTGAACATTATGAGATATCTCGAAGAAAACGATGTATTGACAGACAAAATGGATTCAGAAACTAATGTTCTAGTGAAATGAAACTAGCTCTTTATTCTCAGGAAGTAATGAGCGCTGTTGATAGGGAATGTCAAACTGATTCCATATTTTTAGATTTCTAGAAGGTTTTTGGCGCCGTTCTTCTAATCAGATTGCATACTTACGGACTATCGTTCCAGTTTTGCTACTGGCTTCCTGATATCCTGTCAGAAAGGACACAGCTGATATTAGCTGACGGAAAGTTGTCGAGGAAAACAGACGTAACATCTGGCGTTCTCCAAGGAAGTATTATAGGGCATCTTCTGTTCCTGATCTACGTAAACTATTTAGGAAAAAATCTGAGTAGAACTCTTAGATTATTTACCAATGATACTGTCATTTACAGTCTTATAAAGTCATCAGATGATCGAAACAAATTGCAAAACGATTTAGACATGATATCAGAATTGAATGAAAATTGACGATCGACTCTAAATAATGGAAAGTGTGAAATCACCCACGAGTAGAAAAACGAACCCTCTAAATTTCGGTACGATAAATCACACAAATCTAAAGGCTGTAAATTGAACTAAATACTTACGGATTAAAATTACGAGTGACTTAATTTCGAACGGCCGCATAGATAACATTGTGGGTAAAGCAAACAGAAGATTACGATTTATTGGCAAAACACTTACAAGATGCAATAGATTTGCTAGACTAGGTGCTCTACGCTTGTCCGTCTTCTTTTGAGGTACTGCTGCACGGTGTGGGAGCCTTACCAGATAGGATTAATGAAGTTACCGAGAAATTTCAGAGAAGTGCAGCACGTTTTGTACACTCCTGGAAACGGGAAAAAGAACACATTGACACCGGTGTGTCAGACCCACCATACTTGCTCCGGACACTGCGAGAGGGCTGTACAAGCAATGATCACACGTACGGCACAGCGGACACACCAGGAACCGCGGTGTTGGCCGTCGAATGGCGCTAGCTGCGCAGCATTTGTGCACCGCCGCCGTCAGTGTCAGCCAGTTTGCCGTGGCATACGGAGCTCCATCGCAGTCTTTAGCACTGGTAGCATGCCGCGACAGCGTGGACGTGAACCGTATATGCAGTTGACGGACTTTGAGCGAGGGCTTATAGTGGGCATGCGGGAGGCCGGGTGGACGTACCGCCGAATTGCTCAACACGTGGGGCGTGAGGTCTCCACAGTACATCGATGTTGTCGCCAGTGGTCGGCGGAAGGTGCACGTGCCCGTCGACCTGGGACCGGACCGCAGCGACGCACGGATGCACGCCAAGACCGTAGGATCCTACGCAGTGCCGTAGGGGACCGCACCGCCACTTCCCAGCAGATTAGGGACACTGTTGCTCCTGGGGTATCGGCGAGGACCATTGACAACCGTCTCCATGAAGCTGGGCTACGGTCCCGCACACCGTTAGGCCG
This sequence comes from Schistocerca cancellata, assembly GCF_023864275.1. Lineage (NCBI taxonomy): Eukaryota > Metazoa > Arthropoda > Insecta > Orthoptera > Acrididae > Schistocerca > Schistocerca cancellata. The sequence continues at coordinate 489,021,387 of NC_064628.1, forward strand.
TCTTCCGCTCACGCCCCAACATCGTGCAGCCCGCCTCCAGTGGTGTCGCGACAGGCGTGAATGGAGGGACGAATGGAGACGTGTCGTCTTCAGCGATGAGAGTCGCTTCTGCCTTGGTGCCAATGATGGTCGTATGCGTGTTTGGCGCCGTGCAGGTGAGCGCCACAATCAGGACTGCATACGACCGAGGCACACAGGGCCAACACCCGGCATCATGGTGTGGGGAGCGATCTCCTACACTGGCCGTACAAAACTGGTGATCGTCGAGGGGACACTGAATAGTGCACGGTACATCCAAACCGTCATCGAACCCATCGTTCTACCGTTCCTAGACCGGCAAGGGAACTTGCTGTTCCAACAGGACAATGCACGTCCGCATGTATCCCGCGCCACCCAACGTGCTCTAGAAGGTGTAAGTCAACTACCCTGGCCAGCAAGATCTCCGGATCTGTCCCCCATTGAGCATGTTTGGGACTGGATGAAGCGTCGTCTCACGCGGTCTGCACGTCCAGCACGAACGCTGGTCCAACTGAGGCGCCAGGTGGAAATGGCATGGCAAGCCGTTCCACAGGACTACATCCAGCATCTCTACGATCGTCTCCATGGGAGAATAGCAGCCTGCATTGCTGCGAAAGGTGGATATACACTGTACTAGTGCCGACATTGTGCATGCTCTGTTGCCTGTGTCTATGTGCCTGTGGTTCTGTCAGTGTGATCATGTGATGTATCTGACCCCAGGAATGTGTCAATAAAGTTTCCCCTTCCTGGGACAATGAACTCACGGTGTTCTTATTTCAATTTCCAGGAGTGTATTAACGAGAAATAGGGGAGAGAATGAACGGACAGGATGTGGGGTGGACGTCATTAAAACAAAGTTGTGGCGGGGTCTTCTCACGAAATTTCAATCACCAGCTTTCTCCTCCGAATGCGAAAATATTTTCTTGACGCCGAGTCATATACGAGAAACGATCATCATAATAAAATAAAGGAAATCAGTGCTCGCACGGAAAGATTACATTGTTCGTATTTTCCGCGCGCTGTTCGATAGTGGATCAACAGAGAATTGTTTTGAACGCTTTTGATGAACCCCGTGCCAAGCTCTTAAGTGTGATTTGCAGAGTAACAAAGTAGATTTAGATGTAAATGTGGATGTACTACATTACAATAACGTAATAATGGCTTTAACAAAATATTGCCCTCTGTCACGCTGTTAAACTAACAATTATGTTGTGGTTATGTTTTCGTGGTAAGTGGCACGAAAGGCCCCATTCTGCAAATCAGCGAGTATCTTACGTAGGGCCTAAACGGCCGTTACAGGGCACGCAAATATCATGCAGTCGTCATGGTAGTAGCATGCCTCGCTGGTGGGGCACTGTAGCGACTTGCAATGTCCAGTACTTGGCACGGGGGAACACGGTGCCACATCAGTAACTAAACACAACCCCTTTAGTTGCTTTAATGGACAACCTTTTTATTGGTAGTACCTAAAATCTAAAAACGTACTGTGATAAAATAATAATGGCTACAACGAATCATACAAATATAGCGGTTTGATAACAATTCCAGTGTTAAATTATTTCCTATTACCTATTCACTAATAATCTGGTAAAATAGTATTGCGTTAGAGAACCACACTATTATGTGTGCTTAGCTGACAATGTAGTTAAAACGATGTTGCTCTAAGCATGTCATGTTACTTACATTAAGGAAAAATTACAGAATGTAAAGACAGGAAAGCAGTACGTAAAAACTACAACAATTCAGCAAATGTCATAGACATGTCCTTCCGTGAAGTCATTGTACTGACTTACGAAATTTTGAGGCCAACTCTTGTGGTAGCTATAAAGTTTTGTATCTTCTAATACATCTAATGACAAAGTGTTCAGAGATGTCGGCAGACGTACGAACGGCAGATAACTGACAAGCACTGATACTATGAAAAAATGCATTGATAATGGCTAGGCACTTTCCGAAATCTAGATTTCCTAAATAAAACCTGCAAAAAGGACGACTGATTGCTGTGCTCCGTCATTCGTAAATTTCGGCATTTTTGCCCTACATACTGTTCATCTCAGTCGTTACGTTTGATACTGTAGATACTTGACTGGTAAAAGTTATTCCGGTGGTTACCTAAAGTGGGTTTCAGTTTCATCTACAAAACTATCCTGGGTACATAACTTATATTAATATTTTTTACTTCGAAATAATCGACGTATCCTATCCGAAACACGTTCCTTTACACTTTCGGACAAGTAGTTTAGCTCTACGTTACTATCGGCTAAAGTAACTGAGTTACATGTATTCCAGTAACTTATTTAATCTTACTGAATTTGTGAAGTTTTTTTTCATTGGCTCAAGTATTAGTCCGCGAATCTTTGTCTATGTACTAAGACGTAGATTAAATTAATCTACACCACTGCTAACTGCTTTCGAGTTGTTACCAATGAAACAATCAGTTTGTAATGGTACTTTGACTACCTCGCCTCCGCCAATACAAAGATATAATTTACGATCGCGCACGCAGAAGAGCGCTGCGCCAGCGACCGATTTTTATTAATAATTTTGTTCGTCTTTTTACTTTTACGTAGGTTTTTGTTTTTAACAACTAATTGATTACTCTCTCTCTCTCTTGTCTTCATACAAAAGACGTGTATTTTTCGGCGCTGTGTTGAATGTGCTTTTCGGTGGAAATTAAAATTATATGACAAAGCGAGGTTGTTTCAATAGTGATTCGAGGTGGTTATCGCCAAATTTGTAAATTGATCATGACAGTGACAACTTGAAGAAGTTTTCAACAGACGGAGAAAAGTGAAAGACGGGTCGTCCTACAAGGGAATTAGGAGGACAGCCATGAAGACTATAATGTAATTAGTACTGCGTTTCTAACAAGATTATAAGGGAAAATTCCACTAGTTTCTGAAGCTATTTCGGTACAGTCGCTTTTTGTAGTGTTGCCGACCCGGTCTGCCATGCACGGTCAAATTACAGCACTATCTCAATCAATAATACGAAGTCAGCCTTATACGTAACTGAAACCACCAAAATTCAAATCAGATTTTCAATTTTATATTTTTGATGGTATTTTCCCGAGACAAAAGGCAACACTACAATTGGCGTCCCGGTGACAGGACTTACAATCTCCGGATTTGATACAAGTGCAATTATTATAAATTTTGGACATTTTATCTAATTTTAACCACTTAATAGCATCAGAAAATGAATTTGGACTAAGTCTCATTCATTTCAATTCTAATGTTACGTACATGAAATTTACAACAATATTTTTTTCCCTGTTATTAATTCGTGTTAATTTTCATTTTCATGCTGAGGAAATTAATTTGGTAAAAAAAAGGGAAAAGGATAACGGTCCATAAAATAATTTGCACGGACGCGAAAGAAAAATTATGGATTGAAAACTGTATATCTGACGCTACGTTTGCAACATAAGACTGAAGAACAAAAAAAAAAAAAAAAAAAAAAAATTGTGAGTACAGAAATTTACATTTTTTCCAGTTTCAAGCAGCCATTCCGATCCATTTATTTCGAAATTATTTCTTCAAATTGTAGTTAAAATTGATATACTATTATTGCAAATGAGAAGTGAAGAGCATATTCACAGTCATTTATTTGTGAGAGGGAAATTTCAGTACCACTTTAATAATTCAATTTCTAATTAAAAATCACATAGAAATATCCATTTCCATAAGAGAAGTTTCAGATTTCAACATATCATGTTTACATTTATTTTTTTTTTTGCCATTGGAAAATTTTATTTGTAATTAATTACGAAAACCGCAAGATGGACGTTAGACGCGTAGAAATTGTTTCCGCGGACGAGCTTAGTGAAAGTGACACATTGCAAAATATGTCCGACAGTCAAATGAATATTGAACTTAATTGTGAGGATGTTCAAGACATAATTTTACCGGATCGATTAAGACAACAACCCCTATATTTAAACAGATATACAGGCGAATGGAGAGTGAGTACTACGCGACAAAACGCGACATTGACAACGTCAACTTCAGAACCAGACATCAATCAGACACGAAAAAATGACGAAACTAAGACACAGGAATCTACATCTACATCTACATCTACATTTATACTCCGCAAGTCACCCAACGGTGTGTGGCGGAGGGCACTTTACGTGCCACTGTCATTATCTCCCTTTCCTGTTCCAGTCGCGTATGGTTCGCGGGAAGAACGACTGTCTGAAAGCCTCTGTGCGCGCTCTAATCTCTCTAATTTTACATTCGTGATCTCCTCGGGAGGTATAAGTAGGGGGAAGCAATATATTCGATACCTCATCCAGAAACGCACCCTCTCGAAACCTGGCGAGCAAGCTACACCGCGATGCAGAGCGCCTCTCTTGCAGAGTCTGCCACTTGAGTTTGTTAAACATCTCCGTAACGCTATCACGGTTACCAAATAACCCTGTGACGAAACGCGCCGCTCTTCTTTGGATCTTCTCTATCTCCTCCGTCAACCCGATCTGGTACGGATCCCACACTGATGAGCAATACTCAAGTATAGGTCGAACGAGTGTTTTGTAAGCCACCTCCTTTGTTGATGGACTACATTTTCTAAGGACTCTCCCAATGAATCTCAACCTGGTACCCGCCTTACCAACAATTAATTTTATATGATCATTCCACTTCAAATCGTTCCGCACGCATACTCCCAGATATTTTATAGAAGTAACTGCTACCAGTGTTTGTTCCGCTATCATATAATCATACAATAAAGGATCCTTCTTTCTATGTATTCGCAATACATTACATTTGTCTATGTTAAGGGTCAGTTGCCACTCCCTGCACCAAGTGCCTATCCGCTGCAGATCTTCCTGCATTTCGCTACAATTTTCTAATGCTGCAACTTCTCTGTATACTACAGCATCATCCGCGAAAAGCCGCATGGAACTTCCGACACTATCTACTAGGTCATTTATATATATTGTGAAAAGCAATGGTCCCATAACACTCCCCTGTGGCACGCCAGAGGTTACTTTAACGTCTGTAGATGTCTCTCCATTGAGAACAACATGCTGTGTTCTGTTTGCTAAAAACTCTTCAATCCAGCCACACAGCTGGTCTGATATTCCGTAGGCTCTTACTTTGTTTATCAGACGACAGTGCGGAACTGTATCGAACGCCTTCCGGAAGTCAAGGAAAATGGCATCTACCTGGGAGCCTGTATCTAATATTTTCTGGGTCTCATGAACAAATAAAGCGAGTTGGGTTTCACACGATCGCTGTTTCCGGAATCCATGTTGATTCCTACATAGTAGATTCTGAGTTTCCAAAAGCGACATGATACTCGAGCAAAAGACATGTTCTAAAATTCTACAACAGATCGACGTCAGAGAGATAGGTCTATAGTTTTGCGCATCTGCTCGACGACCCTTCTTGAAGACTGGGACTACCTGTGCTCTTTTCCAATCATTTGGAACCTTCTGTTCCTCTAGAGACTTGCGGTACACGGCTGTTAGAAGGGGGGCAAGTTCTTTCGCGTACTCTGTGTAGAATCGAATTGGTATCCCGTCAGGTCCAGTGGACTTTCCTCTGTTGAGTGATTCCAGTTGCTTTTCTATTCCTTGGACACTTATTTCAATGTCAGCCATTTTTTCGTTGGTGCGAGGATTTAGAGAAGGAACTGCAGTGCGGTCTTCCTCTGTGAAACAGCTTTGGAAAAAGGTGTTTAGTATTTCAGCTTTACGCTTGTCATCCTCTGTTTCAATGCCATCATCATCCCAGAGTGTCTGGACATGATGTTTCGAGCCACTTACTGATTTAACGTAAGACCAGAACTTCCTAGGATTTTCTGTCAAGTCGGTACCTAGTATTTTACTTTCGAATTCACTGAACGCTTCACGCATAGCCCTCCTTACGCTAACTTTGACATCGTTTAGCTTCTGTTTGTCTGAGAGGTTTTGGCTGCGTTTAAACTTGGAGTGAAGCTCTCTTTGCTTTCGCAGTAGTTTCCTAACTTTGTTGTTGTACCACGGTGGGTTTTTCCCGTCCCTCACAGTTTTGCTCGGCACGTACCTGTCTAAATCGCATTTAACGGTTGCCTTGAACTTTTTCCATAAACACTCAACATTGTCAGTGTCGGAACAGAAATTTTCGTTTTGATCTGTTAGGTAGTCTGAAATCTGCCTTCTATTACTCTTGCTAAACAGATAAACCTTCCTCCCTTCCATATTCAGGGATGCTGTAACGGCCTTATGATCACTGATTCCCTGTTCTGCACTTACAGAGTCGAAAAGTTCGGGTCTGTTTGTTATCAGTAGGTCCAAGATGTTATCTCCACGAGTCGGTTCTCTGTTTAATTGCTCGAGGTAATTTTCGGATAGTGCACTCAGTATAATGTCACTCGATGCTCTGTCCCTACCACCCGTCCTAAACATCTGAGTGTCCCAGTCTATATCTGGTAAATTGAAATCTCCACCTAAGACCATAACATGCTGAGAAAATTTATGTGAAATGTATTCCAAATTTTCTCTCAGTTGTTCTGCCACTAATGCTGCTGAGTCGGGGGGTCGGTAAAAGGAGCCAATTATTAACCTTGCTCGGTTGTTGAGTGTAACCTCCACCCATAATAATTCACAGGAACTATCCACTTCTACTTCACTACAGGATAAACTACTACTAACAGCGACGAACACTCCGCCACCGGTTGCATGCAATCTATCCTTTCTAAACACCGTCTGTGCCTTTGTAAAAATTTCGGCAGAATTTATCTCTGGCTTCAGCCAGCATTCTGTACCTATAACGATTTCAGCTTCGGTGCTTTCTATCAGCGCTTGAAGTTCCGGTACTTTACCAACGCAGCTTCGACAGTTTACAATTACAATACCGATTGCTGCTCAACCAGATTCTGAAGTTACTTGAAGACCAAAACAGAAAATTTGACAAAAGATTTGACGCTTTAGACGAGAAAAATGACAATTTAAAACGTGACATTGGGAAATTTGACACTAAATTCGATGAACTGACACGGAACATAAAACAAAATTTTGAAAAACAATCGAGACAAATTGCCGACTTGACAGAAACCACCAGTAGTCTTGGAAGGAAATTTACTGACTTATCAGACAAGGTTACGAGACAAGAAAAGGTATTTGTGGAATTCAGTGACGAGACAAAAACTGACTTACAACGATGTAATGGGAAATTGTTAACAGTAGTTTTTGAACAACAGAAAACCAGTTCCCAAGTTGACGAATTACGACAGTCACACAATTACGTAAAAACAAACCAAGAACACTTAGAACTGACGATTACAGACCTTTCAGACAGATTGAATGATGTAACATTGGAGCAGAAATCCTTACAGGAAAAGTTGGAAAAACTTGAAGACAGAGCAGATGTAGCATCTTTAAAGAATGTCACAACTCTAGCAGAGAAACTTGTACATGAATGCAAATTATGTGATGATTATTTAGATGAGAAGTTTGAGACAATGACACAGATCATTTTAGATAAGACAAAGGAACATGTAAAGGGAGAAACAGATAATATTCAGAAATAGGTACGTAAACTTAAAGAAAATGTAATACCAAGTTTGTCAGTGATACAAAAACCCATAACAGGCAACCAAAACACAAATGAGAAGCCGAATAATGCTAGGCCCAGCACACAGCCGGAAACAGAATTACCAATGCGAGATACAAATCCCAATGAACCATTTTCAATGCTACCACAAGATCAAAATTACTATCAGACATCACCACATACTATGCACAGTTTGACACAAAATGCAGGACCCATAATACCATCGGGAGTAGCTGATGAAACATTAGTACGACATGGATACTTTCAGACATTTTCATGTGATGAGAAAGACAAAGTGCATCAGATTGTTTTCATCCACTCTTTTGACGGTATTTTCCCGAGAAATTGGTTAGAAGCCGATAAAATTCGATATGTTACAGATTTGTTACGTGGAAGAGCAGCTAAGTGGGGAGCAGCAATGAAAAGAGGATGTTTAACATTTGAACAGTTTGAACAAGCATTTCTTGAGGAATTCTGGTCGATCACAGAACAGCAAAGTTTAAAACGAGAGGTATACAATCCAGAAATTTACAACCCGAAGAAACAGACTTTACGCCAATACTTTGAACGCTACCTAGACAAAACATTATATTTGACAAAATCAGCAGATTTACCAGACGTAATTAGAACACTTAAAAGCCACTTACCATTTCCTTACCGTGATAAATTAATAGGATGTCCGAGGACAACATAAAGAATTTTTTTCAGTTATGTTGATGAGATAAATGTTGTTTACGGAGATGAGATCAGGAATTTCAATCAATTGTATCCGATCCATCCAAGCAATTCGCGTACGCACAACAGAAATGACAGAGGCTATTGGAATCCGCCTCCGACACCACAACAAAACACTCAAAGAAACAATTCGCACTAAACTGGGACAAATCCATTCAATATTAGGAGAAACAACTCGCAGCATTGGCAAGGAAACAGTAATTATTACTATAATGGTTATCCGAACAGTAATTACAATCAGAACAACAAAATAACAACAGAAGAAGGAACCGAAATCATAGAGGAGAGGACAACAGGTACCAACCAGGATATTTTCTGACAAACAACATCCAACAACATCCAAACATGTATTGCAGGAATAACAGTAATGACAATACCAGTTACAGTCATGGGCGAAATAATGTATGGGGAAATCACAATGGACCACCGCCACGACACATGCAATACAGCAACCTTCAATTCCTACCTAACGGAACTCCCAATGCGACGCGAGGTAATGTCAACAACCAAACAGCTGATACTTGGGTGACACGCGACAGAAATGTAAATATTATTGAGTTGGGCAATGAACCCAACCCGCAGCAACAACCGAATTTGCCGGAAAACGAACGACGACCGAGCTAAGCGCTCGAGTTACGGTCGATAGGGAGCAGAGCGGAACGGAACCGACGATTTGTTTTCTCCGATATGATGACAGTAAGAAAATAGAAAAAGAATTATATCAGGATGTAGATTTTAATGGTACCAGTACAACAAAGAAGATTATTCAGGCTATAACACGAGTTATGATAGGTAGTTATGAAGTGGAAGTAATGTTAGGTACAGGAGCAGCAGCAAGTGTCATTTCAATGTCCTTATATAATGAACTCAAACAAATAATGAACATACAAACATTGCCAGTACAGAATTGTCACATTATAAGTGCCACCGGTAACAAATCAAAGAATGTGAAATTTCAAGCGCTAATTAACTTCACATTCTCAAATATACCACTCAATTACAGTTTTCTGGTAGTAGACAAATTAGTTATGCATTGCATATTAGGAACTGACTTTTTGAATGAATATCAAGCAATCATAGATTTAGGAAAAGGGAAATGTTATTTAACCGTAAACCAACAACAAATGACAATAGAGTTAACATAGGGTAAAAACTTAAACAGTAACCAAGGTAAGTTTGAAACAGTTACATTTTGTGTATCCACCAGCAACAAACATATATGATTTAACTTTTAATGAAGCTGTAGCTCAAGGAATTAAACCTAATGATTTATATGAAAAATGCACAGAATCTGAATATCTGACAAAGGAACAACAACTTGAATTACTTGAAGTTTCGCAGCAATTTCCTGAGGTATTTGTAGAGAAACCTGGAATTATTAGAGGCTATACTTATGAGATGGATGTTAAACCACACAAAACATACTGTAGAACATATTATAATATTCCTTGGTCAAAGAAACCCGCAGTTTTGAAAGAGATTGAAAGAATGCAAGCTTGGGGTATCATTGAAAGGTCACATTCACCATATTGCAGTCCGATCCTAGCAGTTAATAAAGAGGATGGTAGAGTAAGGTTAGTGCTGGACGCACGAGAAATTAACAAAGTTATAACCCCAATCAACACACGACCTATAAATTTGGAAGAACATCTTTTAAAATTTCATAATGTACAGTATTTGACCAATATCGACCTCCACTCATCGTTTTGGCAGGTGAATCTCCATAAAAACAGCCGTAAATACACTGCATTTCTATGTTAGGGACGTAGTTATCGATTTTGTGTTCTACCCTTTGGCCTACGAGTGAGTGCTGGAGTATTTATTGAAGCCTTAGGTGCTGTTCTTGGACCACAATTGTTATCGCAAATCACAGTCTATGTTGACGACATTGTCATTGCCGCCACTAGTTGGGAAGAACATGTTAATCTTTTGAAGCAACTACTGACTAAATTTTCTGATGCAGGTGTCACTATCAATTTATCAAATTCCTTGGTCACATCATATCAACTGAAGGCAATTTATCCAGACTCAAGATAAATTGATACAATTAAGAATTTTCCATCCCCACAGAATCGTAAACAAATCATAGCCTTTCTTGGTCTATCTTCATTCTTCAGGAAATTTGTACCCTACCACCTTCTTAACAGTCCACATCTTCTATCTTTACTCAAAAGAAATAATATTTGGAAATGGACAGAGTTCTGTCAGACAGATTTTGAAGCGATTAAAAATGCTTTAGTAAATGTACCGTTGTTATGTCATCCTGACATGACGTCAGACTTTTGCCTAGTAACAGATGCAAGCTCCTATGGACTCGGAGCATTTTTATTCCAAATTCATGTCGAAAATGAACAAACAGTCATCAAACCTATCAGTTTTGCTAGCCGCACGCTCACTGAATGCGAAAAGTCATATTCAGTGACCGAGCGCGAAACACTTGCCGTAGTATGGGAATTTCGCAAGTTTCGCTACTTTGTATGGGGAAAACGTACTAAGCTTTATACTGATCAGCAAGCTCTTTCTTTCCTGCTGTCATGCAAGTTATTACATTCACGTCTTGCACGCTGGTGTGCATCACTACAAGAATATGATATTGATATTATATACATAAAAGGAGAATCCAACATTATAGCCGATGCTCTATCTCGTTTGCCACAAGGCCTACAAGAATATTCAGATGTGACAGAACAAACGTCAAATTTCAAAAGTTTACTCATGTATGATGGTACATTTGCACCTTACTACAAAAACATGTGCAGGAAGTTAGACATATTGCAGGACAATGATCCCACGTGGATCCAGATAAAGAATAAATTACGTGCAGGAACAGACCCAAATCTTGAAAAATATTACACATTACACAAAGAAGTACTATTTCACCGACGAAACCCTGAATCACAGCATTGGTGTGTTTGCTTACCTGAAGCTCATGTTGATGATTTTATTTTAATTACACACAGAGCTTGGGGACACTATGGTGTAACCAAATGTACAGATAAGATTATGCAATATTGCTATTTTGCAAATTTAAGGCGAAGAGTATTGAGGAATATTAGGAAATGCATCACATGTCAGAAAGCCAAATATTCTAATCGCACAGGCATGAATGAATTGCACCAAATCATACCTAAGACGCCATTACAGCTAATTTCTTTAGATATTGCAGGACCCTATCCACAAGCACGTGGAGGAATGAAATACGTCCTTGCTGTGTTAGATGTTTTCACAAAGTATTTAAAATTATATGCTTTACGTTCAGTTTCTACCACTGCTATTACCAGACGTCTGTTAACAGATTATTTTGTAAGAATAGGAAAACCTGAAGTTATGATCACGGATAATGCAGCATATTTTACCAGCTTAAAATGGAAGACTTTTATTGAAGAACAGAATGTTAAACATATTTTAATTTCAAGATTTCACGCGCCAGGAAACCCGGTTAGAAAGAAAATTTCGAGAATTTGGACAGTTTATGAGAACACACACACCAGAGAAGCGCACAAAATGGGTAGAATACTTAGCACAATTTGAACAAATAGTGAAAAATTTAACTCACGTTTCTACTGGGTACACACCAACCGAATTAATTATAGATAAAACAAAAAGAAATGAATAGGCAGACCCTCTACCTAAATTTACAGTAACAGCAAATCATGTTAGTTTAGAACAAAAGGTAAGACAAGCTTACACAACATTATGTGACAAAGCTAAGGAAAGAAAGCAGAAATATGACAGAGGTGTCAGGAAAGCACAAACATTTCAAGTTGATGAGTTAGTTTTACTAAGAACACATCCTAAACCCACAAAACTGAAACATTTAAACAGGAAATGGCAGATCTTATACTCTGGACCATACTGAATTGCAAATATTCCACAACCTGGCTGTTATTCATTAGAATATCCATTAAAACATAAACCCAGAGGTCTACATCCACACAGACATTTGAAAAAATACATACAGAAGATTGTTAGCTAATGAGAAGAAGATAATTAATATGATATACAGTTATGATGAGCCTACATTTAAGTTATACAGATACTTACAATCTAATGAATGCAGGTAAGTCTAGAATGCAATGTGAACCATCCAATAGCTAATTAGATATTTTGTTATAAGAGGAGTTGCTATTGAGGCATATACACATTATAGGAGGCAGAGAACTAAACAGAATTATTTTCTTTAGGAGGCATGTGATAATAATAATGTTGACATGAGTGATGTGAGTGACTCAATGAGATGAGTGAATGTAATTTTAGTTTAATAAGAGGATAAATAATAATATGGAGAGAGGTAAATGGAATATAAGATTAGAAAAAGGTATTACTATTATTATAGTTGAAGTAAAAAAGTAAGTGATGATGAATAAGAGGAAAAAATATATACAAAATGCTGAGGAATAAGTATGTTATTTTGTGAAGAATGAATAATGGATAGGTGAGAATGTTATGAGTAATTGAGAATATGTTGAGAGGAGAGAACATAGATTTGAACGCTATATCACATGTACTCATGGAATACAGAATGAATGTAGTGGAAAGACTATTATTTATTGAAAGATTGGTATGCCTGAGATAATAACTTATGTGATGTCTTATATATTCTTATAACTAAAGGTGAAAGTATAGATTTATGTGGAAAGAATTACTTACAGCAGCCACTGTTGAAAATATACCAGAAGATTTAAATCTATAACACTTTAACACTAATCTAATGGGAACTTGTAATGAAATTTGTGGAGTTATGTAAGCTTGACACTTCAGATTGGAAGAATTATATAAGAGAACATATTTAGCAGTCATATGATGGCATAATTAAAGCTCATCTACTGTACTGAACTAATGCACCATTAAATAGAATGGAGAATAGGGAGAAAACAAAACGTTAGTCCTCTGTTGCAGCTCACACTCTCATTCCTCCCTTTAAAAAAATTATACATGTTGATGAAATATTCGACATTATATAATTTGTGATTATCTGACAGTATGGAGAGACATACACACATATTTATTTATGAATAGAATTTTACAGGTACCGCAAGGTAAATACAGAATGGATATACAGCATGGAACGCAGCAGCAATTATCTGACAAGAACTAAGAAGATTGATTTATTTATTAAGTAAAACATTTATTTATATTGCTTGATACTCATGAAAGGATGGAGATGAACTACACAAACTTTATAGGAACATGATTGACTTGAACTATATATATATATATATATATATATATATATATATATATATATATATATATATATATATATATATATATATATATATACACTTACCACACTGATGTACATACTTGTAGGATCCTAAGATATTTAGAGGGGCACCGCTCTTAGAAATGGTAATAGAGGGGTACCACTCTTAGAAACAGCAATAGTGGGGACACCACACTCAGAAATGGTATTAGGTATAGGAACTTTTACATTATATTAACATGTATTTTGTTTATCATATTTTATTTTGTGTAGTGCACTGTAGGAGATGACTTTACTAGTAATTATGAAGTAGTTAGATACCATCCCATGAACCTATCCTCCTACAGAGGGCTGTCTTGAAGCTTGAAATATGTGTAAATTTTATTCCAGGAGGCAAGATGAATTTTAAGTTGAATATTCTAGCGAGTTGCCACAATTATCTTCAAATGTTGCAAGTGTAACGAAAGGGAAAGGAACTAAAAAAAGGAAAGAAAGGAAAAAGAATGAGCTAACAAATAAAATAAATAAAATGTATATTTCAATCTGAATGTAATGTAATTCACATGTCAGCACAATGATATTGAATGTAACGTAAAAATTTAGTATATTTTTCATTTAATTCTGTATATGTAGTATATGAGAACAATGTAACTATCTCATGTAATAATTAATTGTAAATATTTGTATATTTATATACTTACTATATCAAGAAATGTATTTTAAGGAGATGTTAATGAACTGCAAAGGACTTGTACATGTAGCACATGATTCATATAAATGGAACTGAAAATGCAAAGAAGAAACCAACGTGATGGAACACTGGTCAAGAAATATTTACGTAGTGTCAATATGCCTTGAAGTGTATGGTGTAGTAGAAGCCGGCAGGTCTTCTGGTTGGTGTAAAAGACAAGCTCATCACCTGTCGTAGGCAGTGAGGTGTTTCCTGTGCCCTCATTGACCATTTATACCCCGGTAGACGCCACCAAAATTCGACTGCTGGAGATCACAATTTCGTGTTGACTCATTGAACAAACTTTGGATTTTCTTCAAGTCACACGCAAGAGATCCAGGCAGTACACACACACACTCAGAATCCAATACTACGTTTAAAGACATTGGAGCAATATAATAGAAATATTTATTGTTCGAATTAATTCCATTGTAAACACGAATCATGTGAACTGAATTCAAACGCTGTGCTAAGCAACGATAATACGCTGCAATTCAACGACATTAATGTTACGACCCCTAACGAAGATACACACCAAAAAGACTGTACACAAAGACTGATATGCAAAGAGCATTGTGCTCAGAAATATTTTTTGTAATATGTAAATTTCTTATTTTCTCATATATATGTATCTATGTAAATTTTCTATACTGCCACGCTCGCTTGCGGAGCGTGTCAGTAGAGGAGGCATTGTAATGGTACTTTGACTAACGCGCCTCCGCCAATACAAAGATATAATTTACGATCGCGCACGCAGAAGAGCGCTGCGCCAGCGACCGATTTTTATTAATAATTTTGTTCGTCTTTTTACTTTTGCGTAGGTTTTTGTTTTTAACAACTAATTGATTACTCTCTCTCTCTCTTGTCTTCATACAAAAGACGTGTAATTTTCGGCGCTGTGTTGAATGTGCTTTTCGGTGGAAATTAAAATTATATTACAAAGCGAGGTTGTTTCAATAGTGATTCGAGGTGGTTATCGCCAAATTTGTAAATTGATCATGACAGTGACAACTTGACGAAGTTTTCAACAGACGGAGAGAAGTGAAAGACGGGTCGCCCTACAAGGGAATTAGGAGGACAGCCATGAAGTCTATATTGTAATTAATACTGCGTTTCTAACAAGATTATAAGGTAAATTTCCACTAGTTTCTGAAGCTATTTCCGTACAGTCGCTTTTTGTAGTGTTGCCGACCCGGTCTGCCATGCACAGTCAAATTACAGCACTATCTCAATCAATAATACGAAGTCCGCCTTATCCGTAACTGAAACCACCAAAATTCAAAACCCAATCAGATTTTCTATATTCTATTTTTCACGGCAGAACCCCGAGGAAAGGAAACACTACAAGTTTATTACCTTTAGCGTTTTTCTAAGTGAAACTTTCTATTACAGGATCCTGAAAAGGACAGATAAATGAAATTCATTTCACCAACTGCTTCATAAATGATCACTGCATACTGCAGTAATGTTGTGACGAAATCCGAGGAATTGTACAGGGTGTCTTGAGGAACAAATCGAGGATAGGAACTCGCGTTCGGAATCGTCTTCCAGCGACGCTGCGGAGTGTACGAGTTACAGCCGCCGCACCTGCCTTTCTGCAGTAAACGTGACTTTGTACGCTGACAGACCGAAGTCGGAACGCCTCGCTACGCTGTTTGTTAATCAGTGATCATGACTGATTGTGACGATAAACGGAGGGGGAAAAAGGAGTTAGGTGCCGCACAGACAAGCCTTGTCTCCTATGAATGAGGCGCCCTGTTGCCTCGGTGGTTGACGGTTTCAGACACTGGTTTGCATCAGCAGTTTATTTTTCCCCTGGAACCCTCTAAAATTTCTAATGTTTCTCGGTATACAGGATAAAATTAAAGTCTCTTCTCTCTTCACGTTATTACTAAATACTTTAGTGTACGTTAGTTGTTTCTAACAGAATAGTTTCGAAAGAGTGATTAATTAACGACATGTCGACTGTTGATTCATCGCAGACATTCGCCAATGACTACTAGCGGCCACAAAGGCCAGCCAATGGCCATTACACCACCCTGAATTCAAAATTTTCTTTCGTTTCACTGTTACGTCTGGGATCGAATGCTGAATGTAATTACAACATACAATAGACGGTAATAAATAAAACTAATATTATAATTAATCATAAATATAATAATTACCCAGCGGTACTAGTAACAGTTACCACTAAATAATAAAAATAATTTATTTTTTCCATACAGCGATGGTGTTCGCATGTAAGTGCAAAGTCAACCATAGGAACCATGTGACATGCAGAGAGCAGTACACGCAGTGACTGAATGCATGGCTTTCATAACTGCTGCAATGGTCTGTCGAGTTGTGGGGAACACTACGAAGAGGGGAGGAAGGAAAATCACGAGTTGTTGACACCAAAAAGATATTTGGAGAGTTTAAATAATTTTTAACTGGAAACGAGAAGAGGAAATTTACAACTATCACTTCTTGCTGCAGAAATGATTTTTCAACTTGACAGTTAAGGTTCTGTGTGCTTTCCGAGAGCGATCTCATGCGTAGTCTTAATAAGAAGACAAGAATGGCTAGAAATGGTTTGACTGCGTGTTTCTGAAAATGTTTCCGACTCTGTGATTGGGTCACGCGCGTAGAATATGCAGAGTGGCCTTCGAATAGTGCGGGGATACAGGGAGGAAGAAAATGACTATTTGTGTGAAAACTGCAATAATTTTTTGAATCACGTTCCTTCTTCGTAGTAGTCATGAGTTTTATTGCAATATAATAATGTTACATAATTAATAGCCGGCCGGAGTGGCGGAGCGGTTCTAGGCGCTTCAGTCAGGAACCGCGCGACCGCTACGGTCGCAGGTTCGAATCCTGCCTCGGGCATGGATGTGTGTGATATCCTTAGGTTAGCTAGGTTTGTCTAGTTCTACGTTCTAGGGGACTGATGACCTCAGCAGTTAAGTCCCATAGTGCTCAGAGCCATTTGAACCATTTTTTGAACGCAATTAATATTTACTATTAGCATGTAATTTCTACTAGTTTCTGTCATTGCCCTTTCTCAGTGTTAAAAATAGACTCCTAACTTGATCTAGCATTTTTTATTTACTTGGTCATTAGGCGAAACCCCTTCAGGTACAATGGCTGTTCCTGAGTATTGATTATTTATGTGCTTTCCTTAGGTGCAACGAGAATTTTTAAAAAGGAAAAGAAATGGGACAGGTCGGAAGGCAGGCCAGCTGTACATTCTGTGATTTGGGAGTTTGTAGAGTGACTGACTTTTAACTAAAATAGTTCCAAACCTTCTGTTTCAACCTCCGAATGGTCGCTAAGCTAAAATCACTCTGAAAATTTGGGGAAGCTTTTAGTATCCGTCTCCAGTATACCTTTCTCTGGCGTCACGTCGCGCTTTACGGTTCAGAGGGCATAGTGTGCACGTGAAGATTCCTACAAAATTGTGTCTTTCTCCATGTGTGAAGTGCTTGCTGAGACATTTTGCCCGATTTCATGCAGCCCACATAACGTAACTGTCATGCGTTTCCTTCTTCACGACAGTTTTCGGGCGCACACTGCAGATGCAACAAGGATCGTCCCGCAGCATTTTTGCTGGAAAGTATTCGATCACCCATCATACAGCCCGGACTTAGCTCCCTCTGGTTCACATCTTTTCGGCAATATGGACCGTTGGCAATGAGGACAACATTTTAGCATAGAGCTGCAGACCTGCCTAACGAATTGGAAGAAATCACAGGCGGCTGCGTTTTATAAGGAGGGCATTGCTTACATAGTCGCACGCTACGACAAATGTCTAAACCGGAGCGGCGACTATGTAAGCAAGTAGCTAGAACGTGTATCTAAATGTCACAAATAAAACATTTTTTGTTTTTCTTTTCAAACCGATCGGATGTTGAAAACAAAGTAGTTCTCATAGTTCGGTCGCTCTCAGCCCCATAAGTTAGTCACACTTATAGTGGTGACGTAACTGCTTTCGTGAAAATGGCCTTAGCAGCATATGGAATCTATTGTTCGCTTTATTACATGTGGCAATGCACGTGCAAAATATATATGGTGTTACAAAAAGGTACGGCCAAACTTACAGGAAACATTCCTCACACACTAATAAAGAAAACATGTTATGTGGACATGTGTCCGGAAACGCTTAATTTCCATGTTAGAGCTCATTTTAGTTTGTTCTTCCACCTACGCTCAATGGAGCACGTTATCATGATTTCATACGGGATACTCTACCTGTGCTGCTAGAACATGTGTCTTTACAAGTACGACACAACACGTGGTTCATGCACGATGGAGCTCCTGCACATTTCAGTCGAAGTGTTCGTACGCTTCTCAACAACAGATTCGGCGACCGATGGATTGGTAGAGGCGGACCAATTCCATGGCCTCCACGCTCTCCTGACCTCAACCCTCTTGACTTTCATTTATGGGGGCATTTGAAAGCTCTTGTCTACGCAACCCCGGTACCAACTGTAGAGCCTCTTCGTGCTCGTATTGTGGACGGCCGTGATACAATACGCCATTCTCCAGGGCTGCATCAGCACATCAGGGATTACATGCGACGGAGGGTGGATGCATGTATCCTCGCTAAAGGTGGACTTTTTGAACATTTCCTGTAACAAACTGTTTGAAGTCACGCTGGTACGTTCTGTTGCTGTGTGTTTCCATTCCATGATTAATGTGATTTGAAGAGAAGTAATAAAATGAGCTCTAACATGGAAAGTAAGCGCTTCCGGACACATGTCCACATAACATATTTTCTTTCTTTGTGTGTGAGGAATGTTTCCTGAAAGTTTGGCCGTACCTTTTTGTAACACCCTGTATATATATAAGCGGCGGCAGATCACATACATAAAAACTGTTGTGATTGGCTAGCTTTCGGAACCAGTGGCCCTTTCCTTAGCCAGCAGGGCTGAAGGGGAAGGGAGGGTGAAAGTTTCGTACTTCCTTCTTTCGTCGATCAAATGGTTCAAATGGCTCTGAGCACTATGGGACTTAACAGTTGACTCAGAACTAATTAAACGTAACTGACCTAAGGACATCACACACATCCATGCCCGAGGACTGAACTGCTCGGCCGGCGAGGGTGAAGGAAAAGGGCTGGAGAGGTCTAGGAAAAGGGGCAGATTTTGGGAAAGTCACCCAATCATTGTTTCCCTCTCATCTCGTACGGTAAGTCTCTCCTGACCCGCGGTTCTGGCTGACTTTCCCAAAATCTGCCCCTTTTCCTAGACCTCTCCAGCCTTTTTCTTTGACGCTTCTTCCTTCCCCTTCAACACTTCTGCCTGAAGAAGGAACCACTGACTCTGAAAGCTTGCCAATAACAACAGTGTTTTATGTGCGTGTTCTGCCGCCGCTTGGTGAGTAGATTTTATATCTATTCAATTAAATAATATATTATAATATATATTTTAAACTACAATATTAGCTCGTTGTATGAGACGCTCCAGCTTTTCATAGATCCTTCCTGTCCTGGTACCATCATTATTTCAGGTCCATCCATAAATCTGCCACAGAATTCTTCGTTCAAATATTCTCAGTTATCGTCCATAAGTGCTGGGCCAGTGCCCGAGCTTCACAGCCATTTGTAACCATCGGCCTAATCATTACCTTGTATATACTGAATACCTCGCCGGGAATCGAAGTGAAGTGCATTCCTCACCCTTACTTTAGTCCCGATTTAGCAACGTATGACTTTTTTCTATCCCCTAAGCTGAAGGACAACCTTCGTGGCAGGAATTTTCTATCAACGGAAGGAGTAGTGGAGCCCCGCGGTGGCAATTCTGAAGGACTTTTCACAAAAAACACTACTGGCGATTAAAATTGCTACATCACAAAGATGACGTGCTACAACGCGAAATTTAACCGACAGCAAGAAGATGCTGTGATATGCAAATAATTAGCTTTTCAGAGCACTCACACAATGTTGGCGCCGGTGGCGACACCTACAACGTGCAGACCTGAGGAAAGTTTCCAACCGATTTCTCATACACAAAAAGCAGTTGACCGGCGTTGCCTGGTGAAACGTTGATATGATGCCTCGTGTAAGGAGGAGAAATGCGTACCATCAAGTTTCCGACTTTGATAAGGGTCGGATTGTAGCCTACCGCGATTGCGGTTTATCGTATCGCGACACTGCTGCTCGCAGTGGTCGAGATCCGATGATTGTTAGGAGAATATGGAATCGGTGGGTTCAGGAGGGTAATACGGAACGCCGTACTGGATCCCAGCGGCGTTGTATCACTAGCAGTCGAGATGAAAGGCATCTTATCCGCATGGCTGTAACGGATCGTGCAGCCACGTCTCGATCCCTGAGTCAACAGATGGATACGTTTGCAAAACAACAATCATCTGCACGAACAGTTCGACGACGTTTGCAGCAGCATGGACTATCAGCTCGGAGACCATGGTTACCTTTGACGCTGCATCACAAACAGGAGCGCTTGCGATGGTGTACTCAATGACGAACCTGAGTGTAAAACGTCATTTTTTCGGATGAATCCACGTTCTGTTTACAGCATCGAGATGGTCGCATCCGTGTTTGTTGACATCGCGCTGAACGCACGTTGGAAGCATGTATTCGTCATCGCCGTACTGGCGTATCACCCGGCGCGATGGTATGGAGTGCCACTGGTTGCACGTCTCGGTCACCTCTTCTTCGCATTGACGACACTCTGAACAGTGGACGTTACATTTCAGATGTGTTATGACCCGTGGCTCTACCCTTCATTCATCCTTGCGAAACCCTACATTTCAGCAGGATAATGCACGACCGCATGTTGCAGGTCCTGTACGGGCCTTTCTGGATACAGGAAATGTTCGACTGCTGCCCTGGCCAGCACATTCTCCAAATCTCTCACCAATTGAAAACGTCTGGTCAATGGTGGCCGAGCAACTGGCTCGTCACAATACGCCAGTCACTGCTCTTGATGAACTGTGGTATCGTGTTGAAACTGCATCGACAGCTGTACCTGTTTATGCCATCATAGCTCTGTTTACTCAATGCCCAGGCGTATCAAGGCCATCGTTACGGCCAGAGGTGGTTGTTCTGGGTACTGATTTTTCAGGATCTATGCACCCAAATTGGATGAAAATGTAATCACATGTCAGTTCTAGTATAATATACTTGTCCATTCAATACCAGTTTATCATCTGCATTTCTTCTTGGTGCAGCAATTTTAATGGCCAGTAGTGTAGTTTCCAGTACCTGTTTGCAGACTAGGGGAAACGCTGGGACATGTGCATTACATCCAAAGAAGACTATTTGAGAAGGACTATGAAAACTATTTAAAAATTACGATCATTTGACAAGCGTTCTTTGAGAGTCTTGAACGTCAGTAGGCGGTTCCCGTACTCAAGCGTAGGTCTCGAGGAGAGGCACGGGATGCTGAGGCACGGGATGCTGCGTCGTGACATAACCGCTAATTAACAGTTGCCGCAGTGACGCGTGACATACGCGAGGACAGGTCTGCGCCGGTATCTGATCTCGCAGGCCACATCGATACGCGGGGAGCCGTGTTCCGGCAGCAGGCGAGAGCGCCGTTTAGCAGCCGCCCGGCCGGCACTGCGGGTGCAATTAATGCCAGGCGCCAAAACGTTGTATTAGAAAGGCAGGAGGCTCGCAGGGGACGCGGCGGCCTTGCCGGCCGATAGCCATCTGCGCGCGCACTTTCGTCAGCGACCTGAGGCCGGGCGCCGGCCGATTCTCACAGCGGTGAGCGGCCGAGTGCGCAGGCGCAGGGGAGCGCGCTTGCTCTTTGACCCGGTTGCGAAGATGCGACGCGGCCGGCTGCTGCCGCCGCCGCCGCCACCGCTGGCCTTAGCTCGCCCGTACGCCGCGCCCGCTCTCCCGGTCATGCCGGCCTGTTCTTCTTCAGGTCAGGGGTCAAGTCCAGCTCCCACTTTCTCCAGGCAGCGGGAGGCTGCGTGCGCGATTGCTGGATGCGAGCCGTCATGATTATGTAATTTATCTGATGCCACCTCCTTCGCGCGCCGCGCGTGTGTGTGTCTGTATATCTGTCTACGATTGTATTTGTGTGTGTGTGTCTTGTCTTACGTGTCAGCACTAGTGTGCTCGCGTCCGTCAGTAGGCAGGTAATCGCCTCGCCATCTTCTTGGAAGCGGTATCCGTCGAGGCCATCACCTTCCAGGCCTCACTTCCGCGTTGAGACGACCTCTGAGGGATGGATACTGTTACATATCTCATTAACTCATAAATACGAAAATTGTGAGTTATTATATCCACGATGGCGTGATACCTCTACAGTTGTTTAGGGGAAAACACTGCTACGCGCTGTGCGCTATACAGTTTTAACCTACCCTGCAAGAACATACCCAGAATCTGAGCTAGGGAGCAAGGACTCCACAGGTGATCAAACTCAGAAGGCAAGGGAATTGCTAGAAGACTGTGCCAACACGGCATTCCAGCGACGTATTGGCAACTGAGGTTACAACACTTAAGAGCAATTAAACATTTCGCTGCCAGTGACGTATATATCCGTCCACAGTCCTCGTTCCTCCAGTGCTAACACAGAGGGTAACTCCGTGATGATGTTACAAAGTTTCAGGGATGACGGAGGAGGGTAAATGTATCAATTTGAGATAACACCGAATTGGAAGTTATAAGCGAAAATCCTTCTGATACCTCTGACAGAGGACCTCTTCTACCGCAAACTCTTTGCTTTCCATATTTCGTGAAGGAAGAAGAAAATTTACACAAAAAATGTACTCTAAAGTGCATACTTAAGAGTTACTATGAAAACTTTTGAAACTTTTTATTTAAACGTGTGTGTCTGTACTTAAATTGCTGAATGTCTGAGAAGATGAAATTTCTACGTTATTTGAATCTGAAACTGCTGAGTGAAACTCAATGTACTGAGCCTAATATCTCTGTACTTTTTCTTATCATGTCAACACTGACCCACAATATTCTAGCGCAACGCAATCTGACTGCTCAAACAAATTACAACCTGACTTCAAATAATTAATTCAAAAGAATGGCCATGACTAAAAAGAAATCTTAACAATAACCTATACATTTCATTAAGCACTTACCTCACAAAAATCTTCATTACGCGAAGTACTGCAATACAATGAGCATCAGTACTATCAGCTAAATAAAAAATTCTAACTAGTGTTGTTAGCCGAGGAAAGACTTTGTTGCAAACCAAATAATGTATTTTTTACATTAATAATGTGACATCCAGTTCAAACACGAATATAAATCGTCATTGACATCCACTACGAATATATATAATCACGAATAATTTTCAATCTCCAAGTCGGATACTTCCAGATCGTTAGCCTACTCGAACACTTCAGACCTCTCCCTCCATCACTGATAACTTCTCACATTTGACATCCATCACTGCTGGCTGTTCACCTCCAACTGCCCAACAGTACTTCCATCACTGCTGGCTACTAACTTCCAACTTCCCAACACTACTGGCGATTAGCTTCCAACAACGAGTGCGACCAGCCACAGAGCCTCTTATAAAGAAACACAGTCAGAGATCCAATGCAAAGCGCTATACAGCGCTGCCAACACAGAAGCAGCCCACTTACACTTTACAATCTCCTTCTTTAATTTGTTGGCTTTCGGAACGTGCTCATACAGCCATCTCCAGTGTGGAAAGTAAATTATGACGATACAAATGTAAGTGCAACGCAACACCTAATTCCCCAAGCGGAGAAAATCTCCAACCCTGCCACGAATCGAAACCCAGACCCCTTCGGTTAGCAATCCGCCGCGCTAACCGCGTAGCTTCCGCGACGGACTGCTTGTTAATAATTGCTACTGCTAAACACTTCTCTTCTATTGAACAAGTGCTCACATCTGTTAAGGTATGCATTTTAGAGCTCAAGTGTACTAGACGAATTTTTCTTGTTACGGTTCATACTACCTCCTCCCAAAACATGGAAATCAAAGAGCTTACAATAGAGGAAGTCCTCTATCAGAGTCATCAGAGTATTTACGAGTACTGCTCTCATGAACGGGGAGTGTAGCCAAAACGTGACGCCAAACTGCAAAGAGGTGAGATGTAATTCAAGTCTACAGACAGAATGATGGCTTTGAAGTTGCATAACAGAGAAGACACACGTATGCTTATGACATGCCATACCGCTGCAATGAAATCAGCTGTGAGGATGAACCGAGAAGCTTATACTGAAAAATGTACACCCAAATATGTGTTGGTTTACAATGAGTCGGCGGATGCAGTGGACAAATGCGAAACGCTACTTAGCTCAACGGAATGCATTCACGAAACACTGAAATGGTACGAAAGACTTTTTCTCTCTCCTTCGAAAGGTGTGTGCTAAATTCCCACGTCAAATATAAAATTTGTTATAGAAAGGCTACTCCAGACACCGAATTTCATCTCAGCCGTGAGATTTTAGAGGCATACCATCAAGAAAGGAAGGCGTCAGGAAGTCGTAGATCAGACTAGGAAAATCCACTACGACTTCAAGAAAGGCACTTTCCAGGCACAGTTGAACCATCAACAAAACAACAGGGATCATTAAGGAGACGTTTTGTATGCAGCAAGAACAAAAATCCAAAGGAGAAGCGTACTGTTGTAAAAAATTTGATGTGGGATGTATGTAGTTTCGAAATTATCACACAAAAAAGTTTCCGAAATGTCCTTCATTGTTATGTTCTCTACACCACTGGCCACTAAAATTGCTACACCACAAAGATTACGTGCTACAGACGTGAAATTTAACCGACGGAAGAAGATGCTGTGATATGCAAATGATTAACTTTTCAGAGCATTCACACAAGGTTGGCGCCGGTGTCGACACCTACAACGTGCTGACATGAGGGAAGTTTCCAACCGATTTCTCATACACAAACAGCAGTTGACCGACGTTGCCTGGTGAAACGTTGTTGTGATGGCTCGTGTAAGGGGGAGAAATGCGTACCATCACGTTTCCGACTTTTATAAAGGTCGGATTGTATCCTATCGCGATTGCGGTTTATCGTATCGCGACATTCTGCTCGCGTTTGTCGAGACCCAAAGACTGTTAGCAGAATATGGAATCGGTGGGTTCAGGAGAGTAATACGGAACGCCGTGCTGGATCCCAACGGCCTCGTATCACTAGTAGTCGAGATGACAGGCATCTTATTCGCATGGATGCAACGGGTCGTGCAGCCACGTCTCGATCCCTGAGTCAACAGATGTTGACTTTTGCAAGACAACAACCATCTGCACGAACAGTTCGACGAAGTTTGCAGCAGCTCGGTGACCATGGCTGCGGTTACCCTTGACGCTGCATCACAGACAGGAGCACCTGCGATGGTGTACTCAACGACGAACCTGGGTCCACGAATGGCAAAACGTCATTTTTTCAGATGAATCCAGGTTCAGTTTACAGCATCATGATGATCGCATCCGTGTTTGGTGACATCGCGGTGAACGCACATTGGAAGCGTGTATTCGTCATCGCCATACTGGCGTATCACCCGGCGTGATGGTATGGGGTGCCATTGGTTACACGTCTCGGTCACCTCTTGTTCGCATTGACGGCACTTTGAACAGTGGACGTTGCATTTCAGATGTTTTACAACCCGTGGTGACCGAGCGGTTCTAGGCGCTTCAGTCCGGAACCGCGCGACTGCTACGGTCGCAGGTCCGAATCCTGCCTCGAGCATGGATGTGTGTGATGTCCTTAGGTTAGTTAGGTTTAAGTAGTTCTAAGTTCTGGGGGACTAATGACCTCAGATGTTAAGTCCCATAGTGCTCAGAGCCATTTGAACCACTTTAGTATGCACGCACTCCCGGTAAGTGGATTAAGGCCATCGCATTGAACGAACATTATTTTGAAAAATAACGTTTTATCGCCAAAAGACTGGGAAATAATATGGTGTATTTGAATCGCGAATAAAAACCAACTCACTTTCAGAAAAGAAAATATGTTGCAATACTTACTGAACATCCCTAGTATATCTACATAATCCCTTTGCGATACACAGTACTTAGCAGAGTTCACAGAACAACCTAAGAGAACTGCTCAGATTGTTTTAGTGATTGCCATCCGAGCTCGCGTATCACATCAAATGGTTCAAATGGCTCTGAGCACTATGGGACTTAACATCTATGGTCATCAGTCCCCTAGAACTTAGAACTACTTAAACCTAACTAACCTAAGGACATCACACAACACCCAGTCGTCACGAGGCAGAGAAAATCCCTGACCCCGCCGGGAATCGAACCCGGGAACCCGGGAGTGGGAAGCAAGAACGCTACCGCACGACCACGAGCTGCGGACGGTATCACATCCATCACGTTCACTTTCTTATTTCGCGATAATGCAAAATGATCTGCCCTTCAGTGAATTTGTTCGAGGTCTTCCGTCGATACTATCAAATAAGAATCCCATAATGTGTAGCATTACTATGGCAGACTATGGATAAGTGTGAGTCTCTTCAGTATATTTGTCGCGTCTTTCAATAGTTCTGCCGATAAAACGCAGTATTGGTCCACCTGCCCCATCATATATCCCATGTGATAGTTCCAGTTTAACTTGCTCGTAATCGCAATCCCTAGGTATGCAGCTGAATCGTCAACATTTAAGTTCATATTATTTATCTTGTAAGCAAATTTTAACGGATTCCTCTTAGTACTTATGTAGACTATATGACACTTTCTAAAGGGTCAGCTGCCACATTTTTCAAAATACCGGTATCTTGTCTGAATCATTTTGTAATTCGTATTGAGTTTCTATTGGGTACACAGATACAGAAGGGGTCGTACCTTGCACTGACGATTTTTGCTAGCGTGAACTCAAAGGCCTCTCTTGGGATTAAAGCCTGTTGACTGCCGTAGCGGATGTGAAAGTGGTGTGACGGAAAGAAACTGCCGAGTTCATCATACAAAACCATCTACATTCCGCTTAAATGTAGATTATTAGTACCGACCAATCCAACATTTAAATTACAAAACACTTCCATTGCCAGAAAAACTATCTGTTCATACTAAGGGATACAAATTGACATGAAACTCAGTTGTGGTGGTCATCTATCATCAGTAACAGATAGGGATTCTAAGATAATGCACTAGATTACAAATGAAGGAACTAACAGTTTCAGGCTAGCACTATCCGCCATGAAAACAAATCGTAACGCCGTATTCACAACGACTGTTAGTTTTGGAGCATTTTGCTTCTCGCAACATACCCAATAATCACTGCCAGGTACAATGCTGCTGCATTCTGGCTCTCGAAAGAAAACATGGAAAATGCTCAGAAGATAATCGGTGTTACGATGACTAACAAAGTCCAGGTATTAGGTTAGTGGTTTTTCCTTTGCCTGCTGCAATTACGGTTGCTATAGGGTTATTTTTTGATTATCATTTTTATTTGTAATTCACTTGCGCTGTATGAATTTAGATATTGGTGTTTTGTCATTTGGGGAAAGTGTAATATTTCTTTTATTTTTTTTTTAGTCGTCGATCTTCTGACTGGTTTGCTGCGGCCTGC
Source organism: Schistocerca cancellata (assembly GCF_023864275.1). NCBI lineage: Eukaryota > Metazoa > Arthropoda > Insecta > Orthoptera > Acrididae > Schistocerca > Schistocerca cancellata. The sequence continues at coordinate 489,049,088 of NC_064628.1, forward strand.
CACGAATTTCATTCTTGAGCCAACCTTATCATATCAGAGCATCGCATGCAACCTACGTCCTCAGTTATTTGCCGGATGTATCCCAATCTCTGTCTTCACCTGCAAATGGTTCAAATGGCTCTGAGCACTATGGGACTTAACTTCTGAGGTCATCAGTTCCCTAGAACTTAGAGCTACTTAAACCTAACTACCCTACGGACATCACACACATCCAACACATCCATGCCCGAAGCAGGATTCGAACCTGCGACCGTAGTGGTCGCGCGGTTCCACACTGTAGTGCCTAGAATCGCTCGGCCACCTCGGCCGGCTTCTTCACCTACAGTTTATCCCTCTACAGTTCCCTCTAGAACCATGAAAGCTATTCCCCTACGTCTTAACAGATGCCGTATGATCCTGATCCTTTTCCTTGTCAAGATTTTAAACATGGCCGAAACAGCAACTGTTGAAATTCTTCACGGTAAATGATAACAGCCAAACAGTTGCAAGATAAAGATTTTTTAAAATTCTTGACCACGGTTTCGGTATATCTAAATATATCTTCATCAGAAGTAAAATACACTAAAATCACATCCTGCACTGGAGACACATAAAACAATTGTGCCAAACTACTGACGACGCCTTTGGCACAGTTGTTTTATGTATCTCCACTGCAGGATGTGATTTTAGTGTATTTTACTTCTGATGAAGATATATTTAGATATACCGAAACCGTGGTCAAGAATTTTAATAAATCTTTATCCTGCAACTGTTTTGCTGTTATCATTTAGCGTGAACCTTTTCCTTGTCATAGTTTTCCACATATTCCTTTTTTCGTCGACCTTGTGGAGAACCTCATTATTAGCTACCTTATCAGTTCACGTTATTTTCAACATTCTTAAGTGGCACTACGTCCCAACTGCTTCTGTTCTAGTCTGTTCCGCTTTTCCCTCAGTCCATGTCTCACTGTCACACAATTCTATGTCTAAACTCACACTTTCCGAAATTTCTGTCTCAAATGAAGACCTATATTCGATACTAGTATACTTCTCATGGACAAGAATGCCCTTTTTGCCAGTCTGCTTTTTATGTCTTTCTTCCCCCGTCCGTCATAGGTTATTTTGCTGCCTAGGTGGCAGAATTCTTTAACTGAATCACCAATCCTCGTGTCAAGTTTCTCGCTGTTCTCGTTTCTGCTGCTTCTCGTTGTTCTTCCAAAGTTCTTCTAAATTTCCGTTCTAATGCTGGATCCACAATCTCTTCTGTATTGACTCCTGTCACGTCATCGGAATTCCTCCCTCCATAGAGACCCTCAATGTAGTCTTTCCACCTACACGCTCTCTCCTCCGCATTTAACAGTATAATTCCCATATCACTCTTTATGTTACCACCCTTGCTTTTAATTTCGGTTTTCTCAATAACGTTTGTGATTGCCGTGTTATAGATATCCACTCCTCTTCTAATGAAATGCCTAGTGAGGTGTTCATTATCACAATATCTGTAGCCTCAGTGAACTTCAAGCGTCTCTCTCCATTCCTTAGTACCTCCGGATCCAACTTATTTGCGCATTGATAATCCTGACTAGTCTCTTCATCATGATCAAATTATGGCCTGGGTACGCCTAATAATATCTGATTTCGGACACTCTGCCTGACCTTGATGTAATCTGACATCTTTCTTTATCTCCCGCATATTCCACTAATATCCACTCCTCTTGTGTTTCTTGAAGGGACTATTCGCAATTACCATGTGAAATTTATAGCAGAATTCAGTCTTCTTCCTCTCTCATTTCTGCTACCATGCCCTTATTCTCCTGCAACTCATTCTTTTACAGCTTCTCCTACAACCGAATTCTAATCCACAATGATTATTATATTTTCGTCTTCCTTTACATTCTGAATCACGCTATCAGTACCCTCATATATTTTCACTGTCTCTTCATCTTCAACCCGCGACGTCGGAATGTATACCTGAAATATTGTTGTCGGTGTTGGTTTGCTGTCGATTCTGATGAAAACAACCCCATCACTGAACCGTTCACAGCAGCCCACTCTCTGTTCTACCTTCCCATTCATAACGAATCTTACGCCTGTTATCGCATTTTCTGCTGTTGTTGATTGTACCCTATTCTCGCCTGACGAGAAACCCTTGTCTTCTTTCCATTTCACTTCACTGATGCCCACAATATCTAGATTGAGCTTCAGCATTTCCTTTATCAGATTGTATTGCGTCCCTACTACGATCAAACTTGTGACATTCTATGAACAGACTCGTAGAACATTATCCTTTCGTTGCTTATTCAATCTTCTTTCCATTATCACCTCCCCCTTGGCAGTCCCGTCCCGGTGATGCGAATGGATGACTAGTCTGGAATTAGTTACCAGTGGAGAGATCATCATGACACTTTTTCAATTTCAGGCCATCTGTCTTATGGATACATGTTACGTTTCTTTAACGCAGTGGTTTCCATTGCGTTCTACATTCTCATACCGTTGATCATTGCTGATTCTTCCACGCTTTCATAGGCAGTTTCGCACCCCAAGAACAGGGAAGTGCCCTGAAACTTTGTCCGCACCTCCGCCCTCTTTGAGAAGGCCGTTGGCAGTATGTGGGTGACTTCTTACGCTGCAAGTCTTAGGTCGTTATTAGCGATGATTTTTGTTCAAAAAATGCTTTAATCTATGATAATCACCGTCAACGTACTCGAGAACTGGCAAAAATGATTAAATGTGATCATTCCACAATCGTGCGACACTTGCGTGTGGAGGGGAGAGCTCTAAAATTGGGTATTTGGGTACCGCATGCTGTAAGGCAAAATCACAAAAATCAGCTAGTGACGACATGTGCATCTCTACTCGCTCGTCATGAATTGGCTCGTGAACAACATTGATCATTCCTATCCAGAGTCGTCAGTGGTGACGAGAAATGGTGTTTTTATTCTAACACGACGAAAAGAAAGGAGTGGTTAAGCCCAAACAAAGTATCAACTCCTTGTGCAATAGACCTGAGCGCATCGACAAAATATAATGTTACGCTTCTAGTGGAACAGAGACAATGTTGTGCAGTATGAATTGCTTCCCCGAAGTGTAACCACCACTGCTGACATTTATTGTCAACTGAGACGTCTTGCAGACGCAGTTCGAGAACAACAAGCAGGAAGACGGCGGGAAGTGACAGTATTCCACGATAACACTCGCCCGCATTCTATTAGACCAACAAAAAACACTATACAGGGGTTGGGAAGTCATTCCGCACCCACCTTATTCGCCTGATCTTGCGCCATCAGATTTTCACCTTCTCCACTCTTTATCGAACAACCTTCAAGGAGCTTTCTTTCCGGATGGAAATGAGCTCCGAGCATGGCTCGACGAGTTCTTCGCCTCAAAACCACGAGAGTTCTACAGTCGCGGAAACGAAAAGTTAGCCCTACTTTGCCAGACAGTTGTAAATAGTAAAGTGGAATATATATTTGGTGACTTAAGTCTTTGCTAAGTGTATTTACTGTGTTTATCAAACGTATGGAAAACCGCTACGTACAAAGCTAGTAAAAATTTGGGGGAAAGTGGGAGGGAAAGGTACCTGGCAGAATCAGAAGGACAAAAGGGCTGAAGTCTTAGCACTCCCTACTGCCGAACATCAGGGAGTTGAAAATGCAGCATGTCAATCCCGCTCGTGACACGATACATCTTTTAACAGGTTAGGCCCCTTATCCTACTCGTATTGAATCTCTCATGCTCATGCAAAGAAGCGTCTGTGATGGCAGAGACGAAGGAGCATCTGAACACTTTGTCCTTCACTGCGTGTTCTTTCATGCCTCTAGACTGAACATTCCACGTTCTTTGATGTCAACAACTATATTTAATCGATCTAAGTAGAAGCAGTTCCTTGTTTGTGCTACCATTAGTTCTACAGCTAATTTTGCAACTTTTTACGATTTTAAACAATAAGCTATACGCTGTTATTAAACGAATAAGTCTATGAAGTACTCTGTGGTCGATAAAATCCAATTAAAATGCATGGCAATAAAATAATAAAATAAACTTGGGTTACAACTCCATTTCGGAAATCGTTAGGGAATTCAATATTCCGAGATCCACTGCATCAAGAGTGTGCCAAGAATACCAAATTTCAGGCGTTACCTCTCACCATGATCGGTTGAACTCTAGACGATTGGGAAACCGTGGCCTAGTCAGCTGAGTCCCGATTTCAGTTGGTAAGAACTGATTTTAGGATTCGTGTGTGGCACAGGCCCTACGAAGCCACGGACCGTTGTTGTCAACAAGGCACTGTTCAAGCCAGTGGCGGCTCCTTAACAGTGTGGGCTGTGTTTACATGGAATGGACTGGATACTCCGGTCCAGCTCAAACGACCATTGACTGGAAATGAATATGTTCGGCTACCGTACTTCGAGACCGATTTCATAGAATTCATGTTCCCAAACAACGGTGAAATTCTTACAGATGACATTGCGCCATGTCAACGGGCCACAACAGTTCGCATTCGGCTTGGAAAACATTGTGGACATTTCGAGCGAATGAATTGGCCACCCAGATATCTCAACATGAATCCCATCGGACATTTGTGGGACGTAATCGAGAGATCAGTTCGCGCACAAAATCCTGCAGCGACAACTCTTAATTATATGAAAATATGAAGACTGGTGATCTTGCAGCTGTCGAAGAATGAAATGACAGTGAAATCCAAACCATTATCTGCTTACAGGCGTTGATAAGTATCAACATGAACAGTTGAAAATGTGTGCCCTGACCGTGACCCCAACCTGGGATTTCTTGCTTACACGGCAGACGCTCTGTCCGACTGAGCCATCGAGGACACAGAGGGCCGTCCGACTGCTGCCACTTATCTCTGGCACGCTCCCCGTAAGACCCACATTTCCAACTTCCTGTCCATACACTACATTTGTAGTGTCCCTGCTCACTATCCTCTTCACTCAAGCAGTCAATCTACCGATTCCCGTAAGAGTTCGAGAAATGTGAGTGCATCCGCACTGAAAACGATCATTTGCCGGTATTCCTTTCCTATAGGAAGATGGCATCTGTTCTTTCGGACATGTCCCCGTTGATATTTATCAAAGCCTGTATGCAGCTAATGGTTTGGATTTCATTGTAATTTCACTCCCAATTACGGACGGTTATAGAGGCATCATGGCTCAATATTTCTGCAGAGCACTTGCAATGGCTTGTTGAGTCCATGCCAAGTCGAGATGCTGCGGTACGCTGGGGGAAAGGAGGACCGAGACGATATTAGGATGTGTCCCGTGACTTTTGTCACCTCAGTGTACACCAGTACACCGCAAATCACCTCTCAGTGTGCGGTGGGAGAAACCTAGAGTACCACCACCAGTCTTCCCTGTTCTGGTTGTGTTCGTTAATGGACGATCGGTAGCTCTCCATTCGAACTTGCACTTAGAATCTCTTGGTATCGTGTCCATCTCACGAAGTGCTTGTGGGAAGAAACAGTATCTTGCCTGATTCTTTCTAGATATTATGCTCTCGGAACTTTTCAGGTACTTTCCTCCATAAGGTCTTTCTGCACCTGTTTCCAGTGGAGTTACATGAGCATCTCTGTGATGGTTTCGCACTTATTGAGCAAATCGGCGACAAAACAAGCTACCCCTCTATAGTTCTTCTCTACCTCCTCCACAAAATCTGCTTGGCAAAGGTTCCAGATTGATGAGCAATATTCAAGAACCCCAAAGCGTCCAGGAATGTAGAACTGGGTTGTTAGCGAATGTAGGTAGCTGGGTTTGCATTTATTTTTCGATCAATTATTTAATTCTTCCAATCCCAAATTTCATTAAAAACAAAATCATCATATCTGACACCAAGCTGAAAACCCGAAGTCCTTGGAATGAGGTAGGCACGAGATGTGAGAACCCACCTATCTCCACCACCGCGGCGGCGATAGCAACGACGGCGCGCATCCCTCAACTGCCGAGAGCAAAGGAAGACAGGAAAACAGAAGTATTTTTACTCTGAAACGGAGGTCTGAGTAAACAGATCTCATTTCAAACAACAACACCACTGGCTGAGTACAATTGAAAATCACACCAAAACGTTCAGATGACCAAAGTCCTAAGAATTAATCACAATGGCATTCAGTAAACGTCAAACATAGTAGCAACGTGCATAAATGGTTCAAAAACTAGCATTCACACTCAAGAAAATACGAAATTGTGATATTTACTCGTTCCTAGTTAGTAATAAAAGTAACTATATATTAGGAGACAGAGTATCGAGCGCTCTGTAAACTACACCCACAGCTACTTAGGCTACAGCCCTCAATTATTAACTTTACTGAGCTTAATGTCAATTAAAACTATGCCAGTAGGCACTTACAGTAAAATGTGACTGAAGTAATCGACAGCAGTCGTAACTTAAACTAGGATATCAGTTCAGAGCGGGGACTTAGCCAGTTTGTAAATAAACAGGCACTAGCAACATCGAACAGACACCAGCCTCATTAAATAACTAAATAGCCATTGGCCTGGTCAACAATAACAGTAAATCGCAGCATACGGCAGTAACTTTAGCAGTAGCCAGCGCTCCAGGCTAAATTGTCACTAAAGAACTAGAACAGTTCTCGCTGTAGAGTTTTGCAGGTAAGGGCTCAAGAGAACCACTGAGAAAAGTGGCCTACCACGAGAAAGAACACACGTCGGTTGTTCCTAACGCAACACAATAATGATATGCACACGTCCGTAAAATAAACAAAACGGATAAGTATATCAAACGCTCACATAACATAACTAACAAGGACCTCGTTCCTTAGAACGCTCAAGCCACACGCTAACCAGGACTCGTTGTCGGCTGTTCCGACACTGACAATGTTGAGTGTTTATGGAAAAAGTTCAAGGCAATCGTAAAATGCGTTTTAGACAGGTACGTGCCGAGTAAAACTGTGAGGGACGGGAAAAACCCACCATGGTACAACAACAAAGTTAAGAAACTACTGCGAAAGCAAAGAGAGCTTCACTCCAAGTTTGAACGCAGCCAAAACCTCTCAGACAAACAGAAGCTAAACGATGTCAAAGTCAGCGTAAGGAGGGCTATGCGTGAAGAGTTCAGTGAATTCGAAAGTAAAATTCTATGTACCGACTTGACAGAACATCCTAGAAAGTTCTGGTCTTACGTTAAATCAGTAAGTGGCTCGAAACAGCATATCCAGACACTCCGGGATGATGAAGGCATTGAAACAGAGGATGACACGCGTAAAGCTGAAATACTAAACACCTTTTTCCAAAGCTGTTTCACAGAGGAGGACCGCACTGCAGTTCCTTCTCTAAATCCTCGCACAAACGAAAAAATGGCTGACATCGAAATAAGTGTCCAAGGAATAGAAAAGCAACTGGAATCACTCAAAAGAGGAAAGTCCACTGGACCTGACGGGATACAATTCGATTCTACACAGAGTACGCGAAAGAACTTGCCCCGCTTCTAACAGCCGTGTACCGCAAGTCTCTAGAGGAACGGAAGGTTTCAAATGATTGGAAAAGAGTACAGGTAGTCCCAGTCTTCAAGAAGGGTCGTCGAGCAGATGCGCAAAACTATAGACCTATATCTCTGACGTCGAACTGTTGTAGAATTTTAGAACATGTTTTTTGCTCGAGTATCATGTCGTTTTTGGAAACCCAGAATCTACAATGTAGGAATCAACATGGATTCCGGAAACAGCGATCGTGTGAGACCCAACTCGCTTTATTTGTTCATGAGACCCAGAAAATATTAGATACAGGCTCCCAGCTAGATCCCATTTTTTCTTGACTTCCGGAAGGCGTTCGATACAGTTCCGCACTGTCGCCTGATAAACAAAGTAAGAGCCTACGGAATATCAGACCAGCTGTGTGGCTGGATTGAAGAGTTTTTAGCAAACAGAACACAGCATGTTGTTATTAATGGAGAGACGTCTACAGACGTTAAAGTAACCTCTGGCGTGCCACAGGGGAGTGTTATGGGACCATTGCTTTTCACAATATATATAAATGACTTAGTAGATAGTATCGGAAGTTCCATGCGGCTTTTCGCGGATGATGCTGTAATATACAGAGAAGTTGTAGCATTAGAAAATTGTGGCGAAGTGCAGAAAGATCTGCAGCGGATAGGCACTTGGCGCAGGGAGTGGCAACTGACCCTTAACATAGACAAATGTAATGTATTGCGAATACATAGAAAGAAGGATACTTTATTGTATGATTATATGATAGCGGAACAAACACTGGTAGCAGTTACTTCTGTAAAATATCTGGGAGTATGCGTGCGGAACGATTTGAAGTGGAATGATCATATAAAATTAATTGTTGGTATGGCGGGTACCAGATTGAGATTCATTGGGAGAGTCCTTAGAAAATGTAGTCCATAAACAAAGGAGGTGGCTTACAAAACACTCGTTCGACCTATACTAGAGTATTGCTCATCAATGTGGGATCCGTACCAGATCGGGTTGACGGAGGAGATAGAGAAGATCCAAAGAAGAGCGTCGCGTTTCGTCACAGGGTTATTTGGTAACCGTGATAGCGTTACGGAGATGTTTAACAAACTCAAGTGGCAGACTCTGAAAGAGAGGCGCTCTGCATCGCGGTATAGCTTGCTGTCCAGGTTTCGAGAGGGTGCGTTTCTAGATGAGGTATCGAATATATTGCTTCCCCCTACTTATACCTCCCGGGGAGATCACGAATGTAAAATTAGAGAGATTCGAGCAAGCACGGAGGCTTTCAGATAGTCGTTCTTCCCGCGAACCATACGCGACTGGAACAGGAAAGGGAGGTAATGACAGTGGCACGTAAAGTGCTCTCCGCGATACACCGTTGGGTGGCTTGCGGAGTATAAATGTAGATGTAGATGTAGAATATAAATGCGCGAACGTTTTTCAACACACAAGTAGTATCAAAATCACGACGAGACTGCTCAAAGCAAACACAGAGCAACACAAGTCGACGATGCAACTAAACACGCTCCCATTCGACTAAAAACCGAACAAACCCAACCAGTTAAATTTAATAATTGTGGGACACGGCCTTCGTGAACCGCATACCGTCGAACACGTCTAGAAGTAATCATCTAATGCTCAGAAGTGGTTCCAATCTTAACTCAGATCCTCAAGAATCAACGCTGAACAGACGAGAGATCTTCTCGATCTTCCCTTTGTATGACAAGCAAGACTTAGTTCGTCGACAGTACACTCAGTACTTTTGTCAAACCACTGAGAGACAGACGAGATTTCTACCAGAATCCATAAGATTCTAAAAACAATGGCAAACACATGACACCTGACAAACTATAACCCATTAACCATTAACGTAGTTGGATTACCGAAACACACTCGACACATGCGTCCTAATCACCGATACATACATAACAGCCTAACTACTCACAATGGAGCTAGATCTGATTCACGAACTTGTGATACGTGATAGACCAGGAACACACACGCCAACCAAACTCACTGCAATCTCTTTCTTACGACAGATTGTGACTGCCAAACACTGGAAACAAACTCTAATCTGATGCTGACAGACGTGACAGAGGCTATAGAGCACGTTCACATTTCAAAATAAGTTATAAATCATTGTAACACCGGAGAAAAATAAATTAAAAACACTTCCACTACCAGGGGCATGCTGTACAGGATCTAAAACTACCGATTTAGTTGGAAATGAACAAATTCACTATGCGAATACAGTAACCACTATTAGATAAATCGTATATGGGATTTAAATCGGACTGTACAAGTCTGATCTCACTGTTCAGCTCCAAGTACTAAGTATCGGGAACAAACTTTCAAGGGCTAAACCTCCAAACATTTCGCAAGTATGGGCAATGTAAATATTTCAACAAGAATGGCACACCAAGCTGAAAACCTCGTAAGGCCATGAGAACAATTTCGCTACACCCGTTGCCAAACCATGCCCGCAACAACACGTTTACCGGTGCTAAACATGAGACTGACACACAATTAAAAACTATTCCTACATGCGGTTCGAACACAAGCCAAATACAAGATATATTCCTAATAACTAACCATGTGTCGTTTGCTAACCAGTCCTAGAGGAGCCAACGTATTTCAAAACATATAATTTATGAAAGATCAAGAACACGCACACACACACAGACACACAGACACACACACACACACACACACACACACACACACACACAAAACATTCGCCTCAATCCTCGGGAACATCAGCTTAACGGTAACTACGGATGGCAGAAATACCGATGCATCCAACATTTGACGAATGTGTAACCATGATCAACAGAACAAAAACTTCAAGCTACATGGAAGAACAGTGCACGGTACACAACTCCACTGTACTGCCCATGACGGCACCACAGATCGTATGTTGCAACAACCTGTTACAACAACCTCCAAAGGCCTGACTTCACGCCTCGGTGATACAAAGAGGAAAAACCGAGCGAGGTGGCGCAGTGGTTAGCACACTGGACTCGCATTCGGGAGGACGACGGTTCAATCCCGTCTCCAACCATCCTGATTTAGGTTTTCCGTGATTTCCCTAAATCGTTTCAGGCAAATGCCGGGATGGTTCCTTTGAAAGGGCACGGCCGATTTCCTTCCCAATCCTTCCCTAACCGGAGCTTGGGCTCCGTCTCTAATGACCTCGTTGTCGGCGGGACGTTAAACACTAACCACCACCACCACCACCACAAAGAGGAAAATATGTTACCACAACCCCAAGAGACGGCCCACACTGCTAGCTAGTTCCATACTACTATACTTTACTCGAGAGGGGACCGGACTCTGGCGACTGCACGTGTTAGGTCGCGAAAACAGCCGCCAGTGTGCGTCACTTTGACAGCAGCGCCGTACACGGTAGGCTGGCTCAAAATGGCTCTGAGCACTATGGGACTTAACATCTGAGGTCATCAGTCCCCTACAACTTAGAACTACTGAAACCTAACTAACCTAAGGACATCACACACACCCATGCCCGAGGCAGGATTCGAACCTGCGACCGTAGCGGTCACGCGGTTCCGGACTAAAGCGCTTAGAACCGCACGCGTACACGGTAGGTGGCGGTGTTTCAAGAAAACCGGATGGCTGTACCATGCGGCACGAATCCGTCTAGCGACAGTTACATATGCTGGATCTATCGTGTACTTCCTTAAGATTCTTCAAATAAGATTCATTCAGTTTTCTGTCACTGTTAGATACAGTGTTAGGTGGCCTTTCTACCGAGATCGCTCCAGACCCGCATTCACACACATTTTATTGTTTCCATTAACTCCAATAAGTGATCGTATACAAGAACAGTAATGAGTCTTCCGTATTCTTAGGCGCCATGTTGGATATTTATTTAATTGGAGCGTGTATTGGCAGTCTGAACACCAATCGTCCCAGTTTCTATCACCTGCAGGTCATCTCCATTTCGCTTCCGTTTCCAAGTGTCCCAAGTTTCCCATCCAACAACAACATTGGCAGGTTCTAATACCATTAATGTTTTCCACCGGGTAGCGTACATCGATCAGCCAGAACATTATGACCACAGAAGTACTATCGACATAAACCCGTCCAGGCGTAGCAGCGTCATGTGTTTTTTCCATCGCTTCTATGCAGTCACTGTGGTTATCCAATATGTAATCGTCTTGTTTAGTGTGTTTTCCCTTGACTAAGCTATTTTTCTTACATTTGTCTGTTCCAAAAGCCATATTTATATCACTGCTGAATACTTCTGTTATCTTTAGTAATTGGCTGAGTTGTTGATTTGTTGCTGCCAGTAGTTTTACATCATCCATGAGTAGCAAACGTGTGATTTTGTGTTGGTATGTTCCAGAGATGAATACACTAAACAGATTCAGAAGGATGTAGGTTGCAGTAGGTACTGGGAGATGAAGAAGCTTGCACAGGATAGAGTAACATGGAGAGCTGCATCAAACCAGTCTCAGGACTGAAGACCACAACAACAACAGCAACATGTTCCAGTAATATTATATCCTTAATTTGTATTATTTAGCATGTTGGATAGTCGGTTCAGAGCAAGGCAGAACCAGAAAGGACTTAATGAGTCTCCATGGTATTTTTCACGCTTAATCAGTATTGGCTGTGATGTGATATTACTTGAATTTATTTGGATATTAAATGTGGTTTTCCAGTTTTTCATTACTATGTTTAGGAACGGTATCAATTTAGGATCTACTTTGTACACTCCTGGAAATGGAAAAAAGAACACATTGACACCGGTGTGTCAGACCCACCATACTTGCTCCGGACACTGCGAGAGGGCTGTACAAGCAATGATCACACGCACGGCACAGCGGAAACACCAGGAACCACGGTGTTGGCCGTCGAATGGCGCTAGCTGCGCAGCATTTGTGCACCGCCGCCGTCAGTGTCAGCCAGTTTGCCGTGGCATACGGAGCTCCATCGCAGTCTTTAACACTGGTAGCATGCCGCGACAGCGTGGACGTGAACCGTATGTGCAGTTGACGGACTTTGAGCGAGGGCGTATAGTGGGCATGCGGGACGCCGGGTGGACGTACCGCCGAATTGCTCAACACGTGGGGCGTGAGGTCTCCACAGTACATCGATGTTGTCGCCAGTGGTCGGCGGAAGGTGCATGTGCCCGTCGACCTGGGACTGGACCGCAGCGACGCACGGATGCACGCCAAGACCGTAGGATCCTACGCAGTGCCGTAGGGGACCGCACCGCCACTTCCCAGCAAATTAGGGACACTGTTGCTCCTGGGGTATCGGCGAGGACCATTCGCAACCGTCTCCATGAAGCTGGGCTACGGTCCCGCACACCGTTAGGCCGTCTTCCGCTCACGCCCCAACATCGTGCAGCCCGCCTCCATTGGTGTCGCGACAGGCGTGAATGGAGGGACGAATGGAGACGTGTCGTCTTCAGCGATGAGAGTCGCTTCTGCCTTGGTGCCAATGATGGCCGTATGCGTGTTTGGCGCCGTGCAGGTGAGTGCCACAATCAGGACTGCATACGACCGAGGCACACAGGGCCAACACCCGGCATCATGGTGTGGGGAGCGATCTCCTACACTGGCCGTACACCACTGGTGATCATCGAGGGGACACTGAATAGTGCACGGTACATCCAAACCGTCATCGAACCCATCGTTCTACCATTCCTAGACCGGCAAGGGAACTTGCTGTTCCAACAAGACAATGCACGTCCGCATGTATCCCGTGTCACCAAACGTGCTCTAGAAGGTGTAAGTCAACTACCCTGGCCAGCAAGATCTCCGGATCTGTCCCCCATTGAGCATGTTTGGGACTGGATGAAGCGTCGTCTCACGCGGTCTGCACGTCCAGCACGAACGCTGGTCCAACTCAGGCGCCAGGTGGAAATGGCATGGCAAGCCGTTCCACAGGACTACATCCAGCATCTCTACGATCGTCTCCATAGGAGAATAGCAGCCTGCATTGCTGCGAAAGGTGGATATACACTGTACTAGTGCCGACATTGTGCATGCTCTGTTGCCTGTGTCTATGTGCCTGTGGTTCTGTCAGTGTGATCATGTGATGTATCTGACCCCAGGAATGTGTCAATATAGTTTCCCCTTCCTGGGACAATGAATTCACGGTGTTCTTATTTCAATTTCCAGGAGTGTATATTTCCAATATCTGTAGTAACCATGAGTGAGGTACACTATCAAAAGCTTTTTGGTAATCAATGTATGCGTAGTGTAGCGACCTTTGTTTCGTTTAAGCTAGATATGTCACCTCCACATCTATTATCAGTTGGTCGTTACATCCTCGTGCTCCTTTGCAACAGCCTTTTTGTTCTTAATTTATAATTTTGTTCTGTGTTGTATGTGTCATTAATTTCTGTGTAATGACTGAAGTTAATATTTTGTATATTGTTGGTAGGCATGTTATGGGGCGATATTTTGCTGGGTTTGCTGTGTCTGCTTGATCTTTAGGTTTCAGATAAGTTATTCCTTGTGTAAGTGTATCAGGGACTGTGTATGGGTCTGCAATGTAACTGTTAAATAATTTAGTTAGATGTGAATGTGTTAAGGTGAACTTCTTTAGCCAGAAATTTGCTATTTTATCTTTTCCAGGGGCTTTCCAATTGTGCGTAGAATTAATTGGTCGGGTGACTTCATGTCGCAAAATTATCACTTCAGGCATTTGTGGTATCATCTTGTATGTGTCTGTTTCTGCTTGTATCCACCGTGCATGTCTGTAATGTTGTACCGGGTTTGACCATATGTTGCTCCAGAAGTGTTCCATATCTGTTATGCTTGGTGAATTGTCTATTTTAATGTGTTCATTATTATTATTATTATTATTATTATTATTATTATTATTATTACTGGTTTAAGGAATTAGTTCTTTAGCATTCAGTCCCTCCAAGGAAAGAGTTTAGGTCGTTGAAATGTATAAATAACCAAACAGATCTCACTAGACGACGTTTATGTTCAGGGGTTGCGCATGGTAGACTAGAGATCTGCTGCTACATGCTGACTGTAAGATGTACTCGATGTCCCTGTAGGTCGCTGAACTACTTGCTGAATCTGTAGGAATCTTAGTCTATGTTAACTACGGTCCAATTCTCCTTTCTGTGGAAGCCTGTCCGTCGAAGTGGATTTGTTTGAAAGCCTTTAAATTAATGACCATATAGAGTTTGCAGGTTCGAGGTTACACAGTCCAAAGATATGTCTCGTAGGCATGCAAAATTATTTGAAAACGTGAAACCATAAGATGGAGAATAATTTATGCAATACACACCTTGTGTATGCTGCCGAGAAATTGGTTTATTGTCTTATTATTCTCGCACAAAATCAGAAAATGGCTTTCAAGTAAAGATGGCGGTCTCGCAACAATACCTTCTCCCTTACGCCGTAATACATTCGTCCATACTCATTAAGATCAGAAGCTAGACAATATCTTTTCACAACAGATAACATCGAAATAAAGTTCTCTTAGTTCAAGGAATAGAGAGAGCGTCAGCGATAATGCTGCTTTCTCGCAGTCAGTTGCGCGCGTATACGCTTGAAATAATATCTTGCTCTGTTCTCACGCAACGATCAGCTACGGTATGGGTCTACAAGTCCCACCGCCACACCTGCACCTGCCCATGTTAGGCAATAAATTCTGCCTGACTCATGTAGTACTATCACCGTAAGAGGGTGGTACGGGACTACAAGTCCCACCGCCACACCTCCAAAGTGAATTGCAGTGACAAAGTCACTGCACAGTGGAAATTTACTGGCTCACCAACACAGTTGGACCGCAACAGACCGGTGATGCTGTATTGTAACCTATCACCTCGGACTACAAGTCCATTTAAAAATAAAAATAAAAAAAAATCTCACGCAAGCAAGAAAATCATTCAAAATTGCTACGGAAATCAAAATCCAGTAAAACGTGGTGTCGTGGCGAGGGCAATCTGTGAAGTTGTTGGCAGAATCCAAATTGTGTAAGCGAGATAATCTCGAAAACATGGATGAGGAGAAAGTTCTCTTTCTAGATTTGTTAGTCGGAAAATTGATGTATCACTAAGTCATTCTATTTACCGTAAGATCCTCACATGGGCGTTTAGCTGCGACCACCGTTCACAAACTATGGACGTCCTTCGGTAGCTAATGCAGCAGGGACATGCTGCGTCTGATAGAGACAGCCTTGCAAGGAAGCTAGAAATCTTCAGTTTACGTTTAAAGATAAAGCATTTTCTTCACATCAAATACTGACAACTTTAAATACAAGTAAACGTGACTACTCACAAAATACGGAAGAGAAAGAGCGTTCCTCAAACTTAGGAGGAACTCTTCATCTTAATTTGGCAGAATTCTAAGGAAATACCATGCTGAAGTAACCTCCCGGCTACATACAAAAACCTGTATTTTGGCTCGGCAGAAGATGATTTGCGATTAAGGAAGGTGAGAGTCTACCTAATAATGTGTCAATGTGACAAAGCCTGCATTAGTCTGACCACACGTACAGTACATGAAAGTGGTGTGGAACATGATCGCCACACCACTCTTTCGTAGTCCAGTAAGTCAGACACAGATGAACTCTATGGTCTACTGAAACAAAAATCTTGGTCACGATGATCTCCTTTTTTCTGTTATCATTATTCCAGTTCCCCACGTGGGTTGGACAGACAGCGGATGAAAACCATTCTTCAGTCAGAGGTTCATATATATAAAAGATGGTTAAAATATACAAAAGCGGAATGAGATTTTCACTCTGCAGCGGAGTGTGCGCTGATATGAAACTTCCTGGCAGATTAAAACTGTGTGCCCGACCGAGACTCGAAATCGGGACCTTTGCCTTTCGCGGGCAAGTGCTCTACCATCTGAGCTACCGAAGCACGACTCACGCCCGGTACTCACAGCTTTACTTCTGCCAGTATCTCGTCTCCTACCTTCCAAACTTTACAGAAGCTCTCCTGCGAACCTTGCAGAACTAGCACTCCTGAAAGAAAGGATATAGCGGAGACATGGCTTAGCCACAGCCTGGGGGGTGTTTCCAGAATGAGATTTTCACCCTGCAGCGGAGTGTGCGCTGATATGAAACTTCCTGGCAGATTAAAACTGTGTGCCCGACCGAGACTCGAACTCGGGACCTTTGCCTTTCGCGGGCAAGTGCTCTACCATCTGAGCTACCGAAGCACGACTCACGCCCGGTACTCACAGCTTTACTTCTGCCAGTATCTCGTCTCCTACCTTCCAAACTTTACAGAAGCTCTCCTGCGAACCTTTTTATACAAAAGCGGTTCATTACTGTTAAAGATGGGCGATATTGATGATTTTTGTATAAAAGCAGATGACAGTAAATGAAGTGTTTTAAAATCACATAGCAGAAAATATTTATAATTTTTAATGAATTCATTGCGTTTTTATATTGCAGTTAAAATACAGTCACTGATGGTAATGTGGATGATGACTCAGTGTAATGGTGATGCTGGTGATACACGAAAATAAAAGTCGTCAGGATGAAGGTGAAATTATAAGTGTGACTATAGAGCTCCATAGAATCGCAGGTTGCAACTGAAGGTTGGCAAGGAGGACGAAGGGAGAAGAATAAATGGAAGGATCGTTTGAGGTGGAGTGTTGTGACTAAGGTTAGAGATAGGGGTATATCTAGGGACGGACTTACTCTGTGGAGAGTGGCAGTTGTTTGAAATTCTGATGGGTAAGGATAGATAAGGCATGAAGGTGCTTGGAAGGTGGAACATGGATGTTGTGGCGCAGCAGGCTACCTGGATTGGTTATTAGTGGGTGGGAAGCTGGGACCGGGTTTTGCGATTAACAGTTCGGATTCGAAGGCGCTCCAGTAACAGAGGAAGGTATGGGATGCGAATGACTTAGTAGACGACGCGAGATGGGGAAGGTAGGCTGAGTTCATGTCCTCCCAGAATTTCAAGGGACTTGTAGAATTGGGGAGAGGTGGAAATGCAGACAACGTTGGCGTAGATGCCTATAGGGCGAAAGCAGAATTTATACAGGGTGGTCTATTGATAGTGACCCGGCCAAATATCTCACGAAATAAGCATCGAACGAGAAAACTACAAAGAACGAAACTGTAAGTAGGCTGTTTATGTTTTCTTATTGGCAACGTTACATAGCGCTCTGTATGAAAATCACTGGCTGTGCTGTGTGAAAATCACTGGCTGTGCTGTGTGCAGTCTGTGGTCAGTTTGCATTGTTGTCTGCCATTGTAGTGTTAGGCAGCGGCAGCTGGATGTGAACAGCGCGTAGCGTTGCGCAGTTGGAGGTGAGCCGCCAGCAGTGGTGGATGTGAGGAGAGAGATGGCGGAGTTTTGAAATTACATATATTATGACTTGTGATGATATTAAGGTAAATACATTGTTTGTTCTCCATTAAAATCTTTCATTTGCTAATTATCCCTACCAGTAGTTAGTGCTTTCCGTAGTTTGAATCTTTTATTTAGCTGGCAATAGTGGCGCTCGCTGTATTGCAGTAGTTCGAGTAATGAAGATTTTTGTGAGGTAAGTTATTTGTGAAAGGTATAGTTTAATGTTAGTCAGGGCCATTCTTTTGTAGGGATTTTTGAAAGTCAGACTGCGTTGCGCTAAAAATATTGTGTGTCAGTTTAAGCACAGTCTTGTATAAATTGTTCTAAGGGGACGTTTCAAAACTCGTCTAGCTTGAAAGGGGAAACCAGATGGCGCCATGGTTGGCCCGTTAGATGGCGCTGCCATAGCTCAAACGGATAACAACTGCGTTCTTTTAAATAGGAACCTCCATTTTTATTACATATTCTTGTAGTACGTAAACAAATATGAATGTTTTAGTTGTACCACTTTTTTCGCTTTGTGATGGATGGCGCTGTAATAGTCTCAAACGTATAAGTACGTGGTATCACGTAACATTCCGCCGCTGCGGACGGTATTTGCTTCGTCATACATTACCCGTGTTAAAACGGACCGTTTGCCAATTGTGGAAAAGGTCGATATCGTGTTGATGCATTGATATTGTGTTCAAAATGCCCAACGGGCGTGTGCTATGTATGCTGCTTGTGGTATCCTGGACGACATCATCCATGTGTCAGGACCGTTCGCCGGATAATTAAGTTATTTAAGGAAACAGGAAGTGTTCAAGAAATGGCTCTGAGCACTATGGGACTTAACATCTATGGTCATCAGTCCCCTAGAACTTAGAACTACTTAAACCTAACTAACCTAAGGACTTCACACAACACCCAGTCGTCACGAGGCAGAGAAAATCCCTGACCACGCCGGGAATCGAACCCGGGAACCCGGGCGCGGGAAGCGAGAACGCTACCGCACGACCACGAGCTTTAGACAGGTAGTGTTCAGCCACATGTGAAACGTCAACCACGACCTGCAACAAATGATGCCCAAGTAGGTGTTTTAGCTGCTGTCGCGGCTAATCCGCACATCAGTAGCAGACAAATTGCGCGAGAATCGGGAATCTCAAAATCATCGGTGTTGAGAATGCTACAGCAACATCGACTGCACCCGTACCATATTTCTATGCACCAGGAATTGCATGGGGACGACTTTGAACGTCGTGTACAGTTTTGCCACTGGGCACAAGAGAAATTACTGGACGATGAGAGATTTTTGCACGCGTTCTATTTAGCGACGAAATGTCATTCACCAACAGCGGTAACGTAAACCGGCAAAATATGCACTATTGGGCAACGGAAAATCCACGATGGTTGCGACAAGTACAACATCAGCGACCTTGGCGGGTTAATGTATGCTGCGGCATTATGGGAGGAAGGATAATTGGCCCCCATTTTATCGATGGATATCTAAATGTTACAATGTAAGCTGATTTCCTACATAATGTTCTACCGATGTTACTACAAGATGTTTCACTGCATGACAGAATGGCGATGTACTTCCAACATGAAGTACGTCCGGCATATAGATCGCGTGCTGTTGAAGCGGTACTGAATAGCTTCTTTCATGAAAGGTGGATTGGTCGTCGAAGCACCATACCATGGTCCGCACGTTCACCGGATCTGACGTCCACAGATTTCTTTCTGTTGGGAACGTTGAAGGATATTTGCTATTGTGATCCACCGACAACGCCTGACAACATGCGTCAGCGCACTGTCAGTGCATGTGCGAACATTACGGAAGGAGAACTACTCGCTGTTGAGCGGAATGTCGTTACACGTATTGCCAAATACATTGACGTTGACGGACAGCATTTTGAGCATTTATTGCATTAATGTGGTATTTACAGGTAATCACGCTGTAACAGCATGCGTTCTCAGAAATGATAAGCTCACAATGGTTCATGTATTGTAACAACCGAAATAAAATGTTCAAATGTACCTACATTCTGAATTTTAATTTAAAACACCTACCTGTTACCAACTGTTCGTCTAAAATTGTGAGCCATATATTTGTGACTATTACAGCGCCATCTATCACAAAGTGAAAAAAGTGGTCCAACTAAACCATTCATATTTCTTTACGTACTACACGAATATGTAATAAAAATGGGGGTTCCTATTTTTTAAAATAACGCAGTTGATATCCCTTTGACCTATGGCAGCGCCATCTAGCGGGTCAACCATAGCGTCATCTGGTTACCCGCTTCAAGCTAGACAAGTTTCGTTCATTGTAGTTTTTTCGTTTTACGCTTATTTCGTGAGATGTTTGGCCCGGTCACGATCAAAGGACCACTCTGTAGGTGAAGATAACAATAGTTCTTCGGTAGTTTCAAACGGTTTCAGGCTTCGTGTTGTATGGTAAGGAGACGGAAATTCTGCGACTGTTTTCTGTCGGCTGTTAGTCCTACATCCTATGCTGAGTCAGAGTCGTGGTTTGGTTGTAAATGAAGAGATGGATATATGGTCGATGGGGACGAACAAAGATGGTAGCTTGTCTCTTTTGTGAGTTTACTTGAAGTTTCCATGTATTAGACCACCCGACCAGAAGATTCAAGTGGTGATGAAGAGAGGCACGGCAGAGTTGGTGTGGTGAGGGCTAGGTAGTTGCTGTGGCCAGAATATTGGAGGACATAGGTTGGGAGTGGTTGTCTGGAATGTCTACAGTACATAAAGGAGGGAATAAAGGACAGAGCCTGTTGCATAACTGCAGTGGAGTGGAATACGTGGGAACAGTTTTGATTGATTGTGGCATATGTCGACGGGGGTGAAGGAAGGATGACGAGCTCCTTCTAGGGTTAATTTATTAATGAATCTGTAGATATGCGTTTGGTGGAAGTTCTTATTGCCGGCCGCTGTGACCGAGCGGTTCTAGGCTCCTCAGTCCGGACCCGCGCTGCTGCTACGGTCGTAGGTTCCAATCCTGCCACGGGCGTGGATGTGTGTGATGTCCTTAGTTTCGTTAGGTTTAAGTAATTCTAAGTCTAGAGGATGATGAATTCAAATGTTAAATCCCATAGTACTTTGAGCCATTTGAATTTTGAAGTTCTTATTAATCTTGGCGGCGGCTAACGACTTGATAAGGCTTCAGAGTTTATTTTCTGTGACATCTTCAGAAACACAAAATTTTAGCCCAAAGACACTTTTAGCCACACTTAATTTTATCATTTTGACAACTGAATTTTCTTTCTACACGTCTGCAGTTCGACGGAAGATCTGCTTGCAATATCACTCTTACGCATGCGTCTGCGCACCTCGGATAGAGCGATATTCGATAGAGGGATGTGGATGCACAACCACGTCATTTTCGGTATAAAATTAATGAATGAGATGCATCAGCAACTTCCAATGCAAAAGCTCACCTTAAGATGGCTGAATAGTTGTCACCAGAAATCTCTTGTCAAGGTGTCAGTGTCATACGGCAGCAAGCCCTTAACCTAAAAAATCTTAATCTACAGCATTCAAAATGAACACGATACAGCGAAACAAGCAAATAAAAGTACAACTGATGTAACTTCTATGTGTTGGTCATGTGTATCAATTTTAGATATCTACTCGCTTTGTCAAGACCACCGATTTCCTGTGTTTTCTTAGTTACAGTGAATAACATATTTACCGGTTCGGTAGGAAACAAATTAACTGTGGTAGGCTGTGGAAACGGACGCTTCTGGGGAGTCTGGCACTTCCAGCTGAAACTGCCGGACTCGCATAATTCATACAAAGCATGCTTCGACTGTTGATTCGTAGCGAGGACCACCAGTACAGCGAGTTCCTCGTTCCGCCTGTTTATGCGCCAAGGGGCATAGTGTCACAGTTTGTGTGCGGTACGGCACTTTCGCTCGTATTACCAGTTTAATTCCGTGATTTGTTGTGCAGCTATGCCACCTTGACGCAACATAATGGATTGCACAAACCGTTTATCACGTTTCATAAAGTTCCACTTTATCACACTTGTCATTTTAAATAAATACGCCTCGTTACTCCCTGTATACGAAGCAAGTCTACTGTGATAAAAGATCGCTCTGTTACTGTACTTCGGGAATATTTATGCTCTTATGAGTTATATACTGACCACATAATTTTTCCTTGGTAAACTCGATATTTGCGTCTATGTCTCAACGGTTTCCGTGAACAATGACTAAAAATTAAAAAAAAAACTGTTGGCACGGTAGTTTCGAGCATGTAAACATACTTCGCAGTTTCAATAGTTTTACTGCTGTCAAACGTCTTAAAACTAAATCACCCACGGTGAATTTAATAACTCGAGCGTACCTGGACAATTTCGTTTTCAAATATGATTTAGCGAAGTCCAGTTACACAAATGATGTAATGCTTAATACAATACGTAACAGAGTTATAAATGTGTGTAACACAGTTGTTTAAGCCTATCTCATAGCAAGTACTCCAAAATTTTATTATCCATTTTGCGTCATTGTTGATTGCTGGACATTGTCTGTTCCTTACAATCTGAAAAACGACGTTTCAGCCTGTATCACGGACAGTGTCAGGGAACAAAGTAGTCCTAGGATAACAGATGTTAGGGAAAATTTGGCTAATTTTTTATATTATACTCACCGATTTAAGGCAATCGTAAAATGCGTTTTAGAGAGGTACGTGCCGAGTAAAACTGTGAGGGACGGGAAAAACCCACCGTGGTTCAACAACAAAGGTAGGAAACTACTGCGAAAGCAAAGAGAGCTTCACTGCAAATTTAAACGCAACCAAAACCGCTCAGACAAACAGAAGCTAAACGATGTCAAAGTTAGCGTAAGGAGGGCTATGCGTGAAGCGTTCAGTGAATTCGAAAGTAAAATTCTGTGTACCGACTTGACAGAAAATCCTAGGAAGTTCTGGTCTTACGTTAAATCAGTAAGTGAATCGAAACGACATATCCAGACACCCTGGGATGATAATGCCATTGAAACAGAGGATGACAAGCGTAAAGCTTAAATGCTAAACACCTTTTTCCAAAGCTGTTTCACAGAGGAAGACCGCACTGCAGTTCCTTCTCTAAATCCTCGCACGAACGAAAATGTGTCTGATATCGAAATAAGTGTCAAAGGTATAGAAAAGCAACTGAAATCACTCAACAGAGGAAAGTCAACTGGACCTGACGGGATACCAATTCGATTCTACACAGAGTACACGAAAGAACTTGCCCCCTTTCTAACAGCCGTGTACCGCAAGTCTCTAGAGGAACGGAAGGTTCCAAATGATTGGAAAAGAGCACAGGTAGTTCCAGTTTTCAGAAGGGTCGTCGAGCAGATGCGCAAAACTATAGGCCTATATCTCTGACATCGATCTGTTGTAGAATTTTAGAACACATTTTTTGCTCGCGTACTATGTCATTTCTGGAAACCCAGAATATACTCTGTAGGAATCAACATGGATTCCGGAAACAGCGATCGTTTGAGACCCAACTCGCTTTATTTGTTCATGAGATCCAGAAAATATTAGATACAGGATCCCAGGTAGATGCCATTTTTCTTGACTTCCGGAAGGCGTTCGATACAGTTCCGCACTGTCACCTGATAAACAAAGTAAGAGCCTGCGGAATATCAGACCATCTGTGTGGCTGGATTGAAGAGTTTTTAGCAAACAGAACACAGCATGTTGTTCTAAATGGAGAGACGTCTACAGACGTTAAAGTAACCTTTGGCGTGCCACAGGGGAGTGTTATGGACCATTGCTTTTCACAATACATATAAATGACCTAGTAGGTAGTGTCGGAAGTTCCATGCGGCTTTTCGCGGATGATGCTGTAGTATACAGAGAAGTTACAGCATTTGAAATTGCAGCGAAATGCAGGAAGATCTGCAGCGGATAGGCACTTGGTACAGGGAGTGACAACTGACCCTTAACATAGATAAATGTAATGTATTGCGAATACATAGAAGGAAGGATCCTTTATTGTATGATTATATGATAGCGAAACAAACACTGGTAGCAGTTACTTCTGTAAAATATCTGGGAGTATGCGTGCGGAACGATTTGAAGTGGAATGATCATATAAAATTAATTGTTGATAAGGCGGATGCCAGGTTGAGATTCATTGGGAGAGTCCTTAGAAAATGTAGTCCATCAACAAAGGAGGTGACTTCCAAAACACTGGTTCGACCTGTACATGAGTATTGCTCATCAATGTGGGATCCGTACCAGGTCGGGTTGACAGAGGAGATAAAGAAGATCCAAAGAAGAGCGGCGCGTTTCGTCACAGGGTTATTTGGTAAGCGTGACAGCGTTACGGAGATGTTTAGCAAACTCAGGTGGCACACTCTGCAAGAGTGGCGATCTGCATTGCGGTGTAGCTTCCTGTCCAGGTTTCGAGAGGGTACGTTTCTGCATGAGGTATCGAATATATTGCTTCTCCCTACTTATACCTCTCGAGGAGATCACGAATGTAAAATCAGAGAGATTCGAGCAAGCACGGAGACTTTCCGGCAGTCGTTCTTCTCACGAACCATACGCGACTGGATCAGGAAAGGGAGGTAATGACAGTGGCGCGTAAAGTGCCCTCCGCTACACACCCTTGGGTGGCTTGAGGAGTATAAATGTAGATGTAGATGATCCCAAACCCTATGACCATCTATTTAATAGCGTGGTGTTCCACTTTTCAAATACAGTACAACAAGATTGTGCTTGGCATTGATGCTACAAGTCCTTGACAGGATTCCAGAAGTATGTAGCATCAGACGTCCACGCACAGGTCAAGAATTTCCCTTAAATTACGAGAGGGTGGTTCACGGGCATGCACCTGGAGGCCGATATGTGTTCCAGCGGGTACAGATCAGTTACATCTGCTGACCAAGACATCAATGTGGGTTTACTATAATGTCCAACAAACCACTTAGCTAGATTCTAACCTAGCAACATGGACAATTATCCTGCTGGAAGATGTCATATCCGTAGGAGGAGACTTCAAGCATGAAGCGATGCAGGTGGTCGGCAATAATCATTTCGCCTTTAATATTCACTATAGCTTTGTTCCCTCAAAGTTGCACCGCCCCCGTACCCGTCCACCCCTACCCCCTAGAAAGGTTTGGTACACTTACAAGATGTAGAATATAGGCCTTCCAGTGTATGTTTTCCATCGTGATGGGTACACTCCACTGGTAGCTGCACTCTAAATTCAATAATTCAGCCGACCGCGGTGGCCACGCGGTTTAGGCGCTGCATTCCGGAACCGCGCGACTGCTACGGTCGCAGGTTCGAATCCTGCCTCGGGCATGTATGTGTGTGATGTCCTTAGGTTAGTTAGGTTTAAGTAGTTCTAAGTTCTAGGAGACTGATGACCTCAGATGTTAAGTCCCATAGTGCTCAGAGCCATTTGAACCATTTTCAATAATTCATTTCGTAACGATCATAGGAGGGTCACCTACATCGCAAGGTGTAGAATAGCTCAGGGCGTATCCGCTCTACTTGACTTACCGACGGAGTCGTCTATTGTTTCGAAGGTTGGGCAAGGTTATTAGAGGCTGCTGAATGACTGGAGAGCAATTAAGATCTCAACCAGTGTGCTTAATTGAATTTCTTTGACATCCTGTTGTGGATATGCGAGAAACTGTATGTCTCCTTCGAAGTATTGTCTAACAGATTAAAGGTGGGTGATAGGATGTGCCGGTGACGGTGCTGGTGATCAAGTAGAAATGCAGACGCTTGTCGTTTTTCTTCTAGACGGCTGTGGTACATAGGTTCAAATACAGACCTGACGAGAGACCACTAATGCTTGCACGCTGACTGCTACATACATTAAAATACACGATAGACTCATAGTGACAACTAACATCACGAGAAACAGTGAGCTCGAATCTGCGCTACGGGCTACCATGTTTCCACCAAAAAAAAGGTATCACTGTGCAGCTAAAGACTCAAAAAAAGTAATGAACAATGTGTTAAGCGAGAACAGATGCCGCCGACTTGGACACTGCGATGGTCAGTTCCAGGTATGGCGTTGACCAGGAAAGTTGCAGATTCTTGGGGGTATCGGACAGCGGCGTTGTGGGGCATCACAAACTTATGAAAAGGCGGTGTTCTGCACAACGATAATTCTGGAAAAGAACGTTTCAGGTGACTGTAATACGGGCAATTTTTGACGTACTAATAACGGATTATAACTGGAATTTAGCGTTAAATACATTTTACAATTATGCTGAGCATCTCCAAAATTCGAGTTCCTGCATTCGTCGATTGGTATGAGCGTAGTCAAAGAAAATAAAACGAGCCCATTCTTGTATTAAAGTGCCAGTATATTTAATTACAGATTACAGTGAGCTACAAAGTCACATTTTCATTGTAGAAACTGTAAAATATGAGTGTGTTTAAGCTGTACAGTAAAATATGGAACTTTATGTCCTAGAAAGCAAATTGGAAACGCTACTGATCACATATATTTAGCAGAATAGTCTCGGACACAGCCGGCCGGGGTAGCCGAGCGGTTCTAGGCGGTACAGTCTGGAACCGCGCGACTGCTATGGTCGCAGGTTTGAATCCCGCCTCGGGCATGGATGTGTGTGATGTCCTTAGGTTAGTTAGGTTTACGTAGTTCTAAGTTCTATGGGACTGGTGACCTTAGAAGTTAAGTCACATAGTACTCAGAGCCATTTCAACCATTTTCTCGGACACAAACACGTACAGAATGTAAGTGCAACTGGATCAGTTTTGCATAGCTACTCTTTAAACATTATATAACAACCATTCATCAATATGTTGTCCAAAAATTGAAGAATGAATTTG
Organism: Schistocerca cancellata; assembly: GCF_023864275.1. Lineage (NCBI taxonomy): Eukaryota > Metazoa > Arthropoda > Insecta > Orthoptera > Acrididae > Schistocerca > Schistocerca cancellata. Next base: position 489,075,636 of record NC_064628.1, read on the forward strand.
ATTTGAGCTACAGTTCCAAACATTGTAGGTATTTTTGAAGTAATTATCAAATCAAAACTTTCTTTAACCATTAAGAAATGCGTGTGAATTCTTGAGGAGCAGTGGCCGAGCGGTTCTAGGCGCTTGAGTCTGGAACCGCGCACCGCTACGGTCGCAGGTTCGAATCCTGCCTCGGGCATGGATGTGTGTGATGTCCTTATGTTAGTTAGGTTGAAGTAGTTCTAAGTTCTAGGGGACTGATGACCCCAGACGTTAAGTCCCATAGTGCTCAGAGCCAATTCTCGAGGGAACAAACTGCTGAGGTCATCGGTCTCTAGACTTACACACTACTTTAACTAAATGAAACTAACTTCCGCTAAGGACAACACACACACACCCATGCCCGAGGGAGGACTCGAACCTCCGGCGGCATGGACCTCGCGATTCGTGACATGGCGCCTCTAACCGCGAGGCCACTCCGCGCGGCGAACCATTAAGATCGAAACATGAGTTCGAACTCCTGTAATTAGAAAGCCCCTACGTACGAATTATTCCACAATACGCTATATCCCTCTAATATACCAGATCACCTTGCAGTACGTTCAGAAAACAGCGTTACTTCATATCGGCAACCGAGAAACCATGTTTCTCCGTCTGAAATCTAATTTCATGTTAGGAAATGATATTTACTGATGGTCGCTTGCAACCGGAGAATGTAGTTAATATAGTTAACTGCTTGTAATAGTTTTGAACATTTACGTACACGTATGTGGTAAGCCAGTGCTTTAAGTGAACGTAATGTATATCATCCTCAAATAATTAAGTTGAATTACTAAGCCGAGGTGAATTCTCAAGAGGTAAGTACAAGATAAGTTTCTCGGGATGGTTAACGAAAAGACATGTTCGCAATACACGAGTTCCAGCAAGACAATAACTCATTTTCAGTTTAGGAGAGAATGAAAAGTTTTGAAACTGTACCACGACGGATAGAAAAATCGCTGCTTCCATTTAACAAAAGGTGGGCAAACCGTGCGGTTCCAATCTGTGAAGAAGGATGATAGTTCTTAAGTCCAATCGTTGTAGAAATTAGGAACCATCTCAGACCAACACCAGATAAAGCCTACCATGCATCCAAATCAAACAGAACAGTGCTCGATGAAAAACAATGCCAAAATGGTGAATGTACATTCAAACTAGAGCGCCGAGTGGTTTCAAAAGCGGATGGGGTCTCCAGGGCTACAGGCCAAAACAAATCTTCAAAGATGCGAAATACCTGATTGGACACACAAAGAGATTCCTCAATGAGCTTATTTCGATGCTGGTACAGCAGAAACACGCAAATCGTTGCTAACATGATGCTGCGACTTAAAAAGAGCAAAAATATAGTAAGCAAAAACTGTAATTTCAAATGAAGATGTAATTTTTAAAACCTACCTTGAATTTTAATAAGGCAATTACTCCTATATTCTTTTAACCACAAAACACGATAAGGGTGAGAATACTTTGAGGTCTGCAGACCCTGTAATTCTCCTTCACTTTTACTGTCATCAGCGAATCTCATCATTGATATCCTTTACACATTGACTTTTAATTCTACTCTTGAATCGTTTTTCTATTTCTGTCATTGCGTCTTCGATGTATAGATTGAACAATAGGCGTGAAAGACTACATCCCTGACTTACATCCTTTTCAATCCGAGCACTTCCTTCTTGGTCTTCCATCCTTATTGTTCTCTTTTGGTGCTTGTACGTATTGCATATTATCCGTCTTTCCCTATTGCTTACCCATATTTTTCTTAGAATTTAGAACATCTTGCACCATTTGTCATTGTCGAGCGCTTTTTCCAGGTCGATAAATGCTATGAACATGGCTTGATTTTCCGTAGTCTTGCTTGCATTATCAATAGCAACGTCTGAATTATCTCTAATGCTTTTATCTTTCCTAACGCCAAAGTGATCGTCATCTACCACATCTTCAATTTTCTTTTCCAGACTCTTGTATGTTATGCTTCTCAGTAACTTGGATTCAAGAGCTATTAAGCTGCCTGAAGGATAATTCTTGGACTTGCCAGCTCTTGTAATCTTCGGAACTCTGTGGATAATGTTTCTAAGAAAGTCCGGTGGTATGACATATCATACATTCTACTCACCAACGTGAACAGCCGTTTTGTTGCTACTTCTGCCAATTATTTTCGAAATTCTTCTGGAATGTTATCTGTCCCTTCTGCCTTATTCCGTCTTACGTCTTCCAAAGCTCTTGTAAACTTGACCCCCTATCTCTTCCCTATCGACTCCTTTTTCTTATTCTGTCATGTCATCAGACGTCTCCCTCATAGAGCCCTACAGTGTACTCTTTCCAGCTATTAGCTCTCTCTTAAGCATTTTACAGTGGAAATTCCATTGTATTCTTAATGTTATGACTCTTGCTTTTAGTTTCACAGAAGGTTGTACTGAGTTTTCCGTATATTGAGCCACTTTAACCTTTAGGGTAAAATAATATTTAAAGTAGAGAACTCTGAACTGTTTTGTAAGCTAATTCTATGTTGGATGATTTTTCCTGTGAATCACAGCAGTACATCTATATGTAACTTCATGCTATGGTTTCATTTAAGGTCCCTTTGGACGATTAGTCCTAATTATTTTACTGCCCCAGTGTTTCACTGCCAAAAGTGTAGCCATCCAGTATGCGATCTATTTGCCTATTTGCACTCCATAGGCTACCTTTCTTTAACGAATAATGCTTCATATACGACTGTAAGTCTTGAACTCCAAAATTTAGTAAACTCCATTCGGAGCATCAGAAAATAATATGCGTTGCATTTAAAGAAAACACGAACAACAAAGGAAGGCAAGCTTTTGCTTGTTGTGAAACACAATCATTTTAGAAGTACTTGTCTCTGTCCATTTCTAAATCATGACGACATACCGCTTGCAACAGTCTTTTATGACCATTACCCCCTTATCCCAAAGAACTCGGTTTCCGTTCATATATAATTTTGACATGAAAGAGATAGTGTCAGAAAGTTACCGTACGGAGTAGATTCCGATTTATAACGTTTCATTCTGTGCATCGTTACTAACAGACATAAGAAGATGTAGGCGGACATTGTATTACAGATTCCGTCGGCATTGAAGAGAGCCTAGAAATCAGCCATTGCCTTCTTTCTAAACTCCTTGTGGATGTAGTTGCGCAGTGTCTTCTAGCAATTCATAGCTGCTGTGTCTGGACTGTGATAGTAACATGCGGGCGGCTACACTTTGTGCCGGCCCGGTGTATTATCCTACGTTTAATTTTTCACATGAGTCTAGAATAAACGAAAAACAGAAGTATCAGCATATAACGTAATCATTTCGACCTAAACTATAGGACACAATGGAACAAATCGTCATTGTATAAATCAGGATACATTAGTGGGACTTGTCTTCTCAATATAGGGATCTCGATCAAGGTGAGTTACTAATTCTCTAGGATTTTAAATAGTCTTTGAAAGAATACTACAGAGAGAATGGTAAAAGATAGATGAAAATGTAGAGGAAGACTGTTTTTCAGTAATCCTCAGTCCCACTCTCTTTTGTGGTACTCTCTTCATCACAGCATACCTAGCGCTACTCGCTAATGAATTTTGCATTTTATTATCTTCCCTTGCCTCTAATGCCTCCGCTTTCCTAATACTATTATGGCCAAGTTAACTATTTTTGAATGCTCACATATGCCACACTAACCAGTAACAACTTCTGGGAAGGATTTTCCATGGATTTATTTCCCGGTGTACTCCTCTGTATCATCATATTTCAAGTATGTACAGTTTCCTTTTCTACTGCTTATCACACTACATATTTCATTTCCAAACACACTTTAAGCTTCTGAAATATTTCTCACATTTAAGAGTCAATATTTGATACAAGTAAATTTTTGTTTTTCTGGTACTCTCTAGTGTCTACCCTCCTCGACCTACTAGTGTGATCGTACGTTCTCCATTGTAAAACACAGAGAGATGGCGCGCTGGTTAAGACAAAGGACATGCACACGGGACGACCGTTTTCCATTAACCAATGTGGCCACGGATATTCAACTTCTCCAAGGTTCCCGTAAATCGGTTGAGGCAAGATGGTTCGTTAGAAAATCGAATCCCTTCGTCATCCTTCCCCAGTCACAGCTTGAGGTGCCACTCTTGTGCATCACCTCGTCCTCGACAGAACTTTACACTCAAGTTTTGCTCTTCCTGTGTAGCAGAATTCGCTTCCTTTACCTGGGTGATTCTTTTTATGCTCTAAGGTTTCTCACGTCACCATTCTCGTTTTTATTGCACCTCATCCCATTCGAATTACTTCTTTTCATATATTTTGTTCCACCTCTAAACATCTGTGTTCCCCAATGCTTCTTCGACCACTAGGCCTACTATACATACAGAAAAGACAAGCTTCAGTCATTTCTTACTCCATTTTTAACGCGCGTTTGTCCTTCTTGATTTTCTAGTTTTATAACTCCCACCTTATAAGGTATTTCTCGTCATGATGCATCAGTTTCCATATCTATCTCAACATTTTGTGTAGGAAGAGAATGGCAAGATTTTTCATAACTCAAAAGTCCTGTAACTTCACATTCTCGTATTAGTAAAATCAAAATTGGAACACATTTCCCGCGTCAGGCTATCAGTGGTAAGAACATCAGGCCAAAGGGAGACTGAAAATCATTACAGTTGTGAACTTTCTCTTTATTTTAACAGAACACACTCGGTCAGATTTATTAAACACCTATCGGAATAATTCCTCCAGTGGTATTGACTACTAAGAAACAGAATAATCTGCAATGATAATACTGTACCAGACTGATTAATAGCAAACAGGCCAGGCACTTAAATGTGATTTGCAGAGTATCCATGTAGGTGTAGATTAAATAAATAATAAAAGCTGTAGTTGTACTATGAAAAAAGCTAAAACTTCTTTCTCAAAAGAAACTTTAAGATTTATAATTCAAAATAGAATCATACTGCGTAAACTAGCATCATATACGTCCGGGACGTGGAGGTGCGCAATGTACGCAAGAGAAATAAACCGACAGATTGATGTTAAATATTGCGTCCTGTGTAGTACAAATAGTGAGAACCTTCACGAGATTAACAGATCTACGTCTCCTAGTGTTTCAGCAGTTCAGAAAACAACAGTGAATACAAGTAGAAAGATTAATAAGCATTTTGTTGGCCAAGTCACAATTGCATAAAAACATTTAAGTAAATACATTTAGTAATTATTCAACTGAGCAATTAGCCGGTTAACACTTCAACAATTTACGTCAGATAGAAATAAAAAAAATTAAATAAAACGATAGTTGCAGTAGGAGCACAGTGATTAAAATTACATCGACGTGCTATACAGCCCTGTCTTGGAAACGTGTAGTGGGCTGGGAAAGATCAAGTGGTGCAGGACCACCTGCTACTGACTGACCGTTCGTCGAGCGCGGTCTTGGCTCCGCTTACGGACGCTGCTCCTGCGCTATCAACCAGGTAGATTTCACCCTAGTCCCTCCATAGAAATCACTAATGGTAGCCTGATTAACAGAAGAATACAGAGTATAGTACGGGAATTGGTCCAGGCCTCTACTGTAGACCGAACGCTGCCGCACGACTATCAAAAGTATGGCAACAAGAAAAACAACTAAATAACTTTTCAGTGAGTTAACGGAGTCAAACCGATTAAACTTGTAAGACTTTCAAAATCTAAATATAGTTCCCACTAGAGTTACCGAGCAGTAAGTTTGACTGCCAACGCCAAATCTTCCCAAAATCGTACCACGTGGGGGAGAGCTTAACAAGTAACCGGCGCGCGGAGCGGAACAGTAAACCCGAGTCTAACGCGTTCGGTTGGCTGACGATTCCCTGACTAACAGCATATAGTACATAACATTTTGAATAACATTACAGTCACATATAAGATGGCAGTAAGAATCGCAATATAATGTCCTCACTGAGAGACAATAATTAAGATTAAGAGGCCTCAACCTTACAAACAACAACAACAACCAAAAAACACACTTGGTTGTATAAAAACCCAGTAAGACAACAAATGAAATTACGAGGTCCAGTTATCTTACATGCAGGACGTTTCACATGAAAAGGACCCACTTACGTATAAATGCGTGTCGCCACAGATCAAACGCTTTACAGTAGGCAACTGGGAAGTTTAACCCGAACTTGGCAAATAACACTCATAATCTTCTTTACTTAAACAGCGTTAAAATGAGCCTACACATCACAGTTTAGTTAAACAATAACAAAATAATCTTTGCATTACATCACTCTGTTGCTGTATACGAGTGTTACCCCACTGTAATGACCCACTCGTAGCTTTAAACAGCGCAATTGCATCAAACTACTGCCAATCGCTTGATTACTAATTACATCGTCAACAATTGCCTCATTGTGGGACCGTGCTGCTAACTTGGAATCTGTGTCATTTTCATGCATGGATCGCAAATTTTTTCTCACCTATCTTGCTGTGTATTTTATATTACTGCTGCTGACTTGGGAATATGGCAGCACAAGTTATTACGGTGTTATCTGAAGCAATAATGAAGGAATAGGAACGAATTTGCAATTTTGAAACAACAATGGAGCGGTACAAGAGAATGTTATTTCTGATGTCGCTCTTCATACATAAGTGTGCCCACTCAAGGGTTAATAATAAATCTTCAAATAACTAAGCGTCACTTACCTAACATCGCTCATGCGGGAAAAGACGGTGTTCAAGTTAATATTAGGAAATACTATAAAATAATAATCTAAGGATATTCGTTAAATGCCGGCCGTTGGTGGCCGAGCGGTTCTAGGCGCTTCAGTCTGGAACCACGCGACCGCTACGATCGCAGATTCGAATCCTGCCTCGGGCATGGATGTGTGTGATGTCCTTAGGTTAGTTAGGTTTAAGTAGTTGTAAGTTCTAGGGGACTGATGACCTGAGATGTTAAGTCCCATAGTGCTCCGAGCCATTTGAACCATACCCGTTAAATAATCTAAGGATACTGGTTAAATGACAACTGTATTTACGCTATACCCTTCGTGACAGTAGTTACTGTTGTGTAGATTATTATATCAACAAACTGGCGCAAAAATGGAATATGGGAATGAGCGTATGGCATCGTTGGCAGGGAGGACTTATTCGGGGAAGTTCGGCCGCCGAGTGCAAGTCTTACTTCAATCGACACCACATTGGGCGACTTGCGCGCAGGTGATGAGGATGAAATGATGATGAGGACCGCACAGCATCTAGTCCCCGAGCGAACAAAATCTCCAACCCGGCCGGGAATCGAACCCGGGCTTGCTTGCACCGGAGGCGGACGTCCCAAGACACCCGTTTCAGTTCGTCGTTGATGGATTAACTCATTTTTTTATTATTTTTTATTTCAGAGGGCAGCTAACCCTCTGACCGAACACACTGTGTCACCGTGCCGGCGAGCTAAGCAGGCAGACACTGGCGCAACTTATGTGTTTTTGTTAAAAAATGGTTCAAATGGCTCTGAGCACTATGGGACTTAACATCTGTGGTCATCAGTCCCCTAGAACTTAGACCTACTTAAACCTAACTAACCTAAGGACATTACACACATCCATGCCCGAGGCAGGATTCGAACCTGCGACCGGAGCGGTCACGCGATCCAGACTGAAGCGCCTAGACCGCACGGCCACACCGGCCGGCATGTGTTTTTGTGAGAATGGTGTAAAATATCTGCAATACCGTACAGGAGCCGGGGCGCAGCTGAGTGCTCGCCGTTGCCTGCAGCGGGGTTATGGCCCCGCCACCGCGAAACACCGCCAGTCTGCCACTGGACTCTGGCCGCACATTCTTTTTGTCGCAGCCCGTGCGCCACTGCAGCGACGCCCGTAGAAAGTCGTTCCGCGTTGTCTGGTGAAGCCTGAAAGGGTTAATTTTCAGGTGCGTTAAAGAAAGCGCGGGCCACGGCCACCGCCGGGTTGTGAATAGGGTGTAATCAGGTGGGCACCCGGTGGCGGCGGCGGCGGCGGCGGCGGCGGCTGCGCCGGGGCTGCCCGCTTTCACGGTGACTCCGCGAGCGGCCGTGGAATGGCTGCCCTGGTCCACAATGCAGGCCAGCGATCGGCGAGAAGGCGAGGCGTTTGTTTGGACCGTACAGCCGGGCTGGCGCGCCGTTGTGCACAGACACGGTAATGTTGCCACTCACACCTAGGCGCCTGGAGAGCATCGACACCTAGGGTTTGCAAACGGGAGACTACGGCTGCATTCGTCGGGTATGGGTGTGGGATATAGTAGCTTCACTATCTGAAATTTAACGGATGAGTGATATTTTTGTGTGCTCACTCCGGGCCTACAACGAATAAATAGCACGCTACACAGCGTGTCTCAAATCTATTGAGTCAATTTGAAGCAACTGATGGCGAGTGCACAACTGATTATACTGAGGTAGGGAACCCGTGGTCAGAAACGCATATTTACTGCATTATGGGAAATCACAATGTATACCACACAACAAGAACGCAGCTCATAGTGGCAGTTCAAACCGGCGATCATGGTCTCAATGCATGTTCTTCAACGGCCCATGCAGTTGCGCTGCACTCTCACGAAGATCCCGGGTATCTGTTGCACATTGGAATGAGCATACACACCTGATCATCATAAAGACACACAATTTACCTCCTAGCTCTTGTGTCATTTGAGGACCGTTTGAATCGCACACTGATATCCTTGATATCAGTAGTTCATTGCATCAGCTTGTAATGATTCCTTAGTAAGATGTGTTGCTGTGTGCAATGCATAATGCAGCGTAGTCAAAAATGCAACGTTACTCGTCGAGAGTTGGCGGACATGCATTTGATGTACTGTGCAGCTCGAATGTACAGAGAACGCTTTCCCAACAGGCTTCGTAATTGGAGGAAGTTTCTCGTCGTGGGTACCAACTTACGAGAGACGTGGTCGTTCAAGTCACAGAGAGCCGGCCAAGGTTTCCGCCAAAGATAGGTCGGAACCCTTTGAGGAAATGGTCTTGGATCGTGCGGCCGATCACCCAGCAATAAGCACCCGCCAACTTGGCCGTCAAACGAACTCTTCGAAGGATACCATGTGGAGAGTACTGATGGAACACGTATTATATCTATATCATAATGAACGTGTACAACTACTGGGGCCAACGGATGCTGCTCCCCGTGTTCGTTTCTGTCAGTGGTTTATCTACTGCAGCACCGTAGTGCCAACTTCGTACAGTTTTTATCACCCGTGATGGCGCTTTTATCAGACACAGCAGCTACGTCTGTAGTGAGGAGAATCCTCACGCCACCTACATTGGTGGCCACCAGCAACGATTCCCTGGCAACGTATGGGCGGGAATTGTCCAATATCAGCTGCTAGGATCTTATTTCCGGCCTTCCCGTTTGACTGGACCACGTTACATGATGTCCCTGCGAGATGTCCCACCTCAGTTTGTGGAGGCTGCACCCCTTGTTTTCTGAGGAAGGACGTGGTTTTAACGCGACAGTGTACCAGCCCACTTCTATGTTAATGTCCGCCAGCATATGAACAACACGTATCCTCGTCATTGGATTGGAAGGGAGGGTACTGTCCCATGTCCAAAGCGATCACCATATCTCACACCTCAACACTTTTTCCTCTGGGTTTACGTCAACACGTTGGCGTATGAAACACCCATAGAAACGGATGAAAACCTGCTTCCGTAGCAGAACATAACCGAAGATCACGTCTGCAATTTCCCGTAATTTACCCGGTGCCAAGTAGCAGTGGGAGTTACCAAAAGGATTACATCTATAATAAACAGTGTGTGAGGGAACTGGGCCTTGGCGCTCGATTCACTGGTTATTCAGTTGGTGTTTTCTCAAAATGATAGGCGACTGCCAGAAAGGTTCCTGAAAGATGGTCACCACCTACTTCTTTCCTCATACATGTGCGTCGTTCGTATTTCATCTCTGTTGAGATCAATGTTAATGGAGCGTTAAACTCTGTTCTTTTATTGAGTTCTAAATTCTTTTCTCATTCTATAATACGGGGACTAGTATAAAGAATGGCACTTCATATGTCGGTACAACCATGAAATATAAGGACAGAATGTGTGCACGGTCAACGTAATACACTGTGGATAGAATGTAATTGGTCTTTAGAGATTTATTTAAAGTCTAATTAAAATTTTTCATTGCATCCGTATATCAGTTTCTGGTATTTAATTAAGCACGAAGGACGAAGACAAACTATATAACTCTCCTATATAACTGTCGCAAACGAAATACAACAATTCCGGAGTATATAAGATCGAATGTGCTGAATGTGACAGTTATTATATAGGACAGACAGGGCGGAATTTTAAAATTCGATACAGGGAAGATTGCAGTCATAACAATCGGACAGCATTTGGAGCACATGTAAAAGATAGTAAACATGAAGTGAGTAATATAAATGAACAAATGGAGGAGCTACATAAAGCTCCAAAAAGACTTTATCTCAACCTGCTCGAAGAGATTGAAATATACGCTCATCAAAGAAAAACCCCAGGCCTACTACTTAATGAGCAAAGTGATTTTATGCACAGGAGTTATTATGAGATTTTTAAAGACCTGTTTTAGGCTTACTCTTGAATGCAACAGCACGCCCCAGTGAGAACCAGCTGCAGCGGAACGGCCCTCAGCGTACTGGCGGCGAGGTGAATTGGGCGCGGCGGAAGAGGACTTGGCGTGGCGTTGTATACGTTCTGACGTAGGGAAATCCACTTCACCACCAATCAAAACATAGAAGAGGAAACGCACATTTTCGAAAGAATATCTACATTTTTAATTATATATTTAAGTTTCTTTATAAAGAAATTTTAAAATAGTGCAAATTATTTCGGTTCATGGTCCACTCAAAAAAAGATTATTCATATGTTATTGCTTTAAAAATTGTTTTATTGAAAAGTACATTCGCCACCAATATGTACGGTGAAATAATAAGACATTCACAATTCTTATAGGTAGAGGGCACTTTTTACTGTTACCAATCAGGTTTCTCTAAAACTGCGATAAAAGGTTTTAACAGATTAAAATTTACTTTAGTTATGACAGCGAACCGATTGTTCTGTACTGACAAGTTACTCTGTAACTGAAATATATGGTATGCTGGCATTTAATAAGTTCCAAAATTTCTTTTTGTAAACTAAGATATTTCTATAACTAACTGTATCTCTCTTGTTAATTATATTTTTAACTTTGTCTAACAGATCTGAAGATTGACAGCTAGCCTGAAACTGGTCATTGAAAATAAAAAAATAGCAATCAAAGACTGAAATTCCATATTTTTAGACAATATCTTTACAACATTATCTTGAGGGAGGTTAGCTTGTCGCACAATACACCGGCACATAAAGCTTAAACATTGTCATTAGTTCGTAGGTTTGAGTCTCGGTCCGACAAACAGTTTTAATGCGCCGCAAAAGTTGCTAGTTAGCGTACATTCTGCTGCCAAGTGCAAATTAATTCTGGAAAGAACCCTACCGGCTGACGCTAAGCCGTTTACCAGCAAAATCCTTTCTTCCAGGAGTGATAACTCTGTAAGGCCTGCAGGAGAATTTCTGCCCCCTTTCGAAGGAGGGAGAAGAGATACCGGCGCAAGTACAGTTGTGAAGTCGTGAGATGTGGTCTTCTAGCCCAATCCGAACGGAAAAACTCCCAAATTGGAATTCAGATACGGCACACAGCGTTAATATGCAAAACTTTCATTATTATTGTACTCATCTGGAAATTTTACAGATACTCTAGACAAAGACTCCCTCCGGACTTCTTCACGAATCATGTTCTTCAGTCATACACATCCATGTTGCTGCTCCTGATTTTTTAATAACGTACACCCACCGACCATTAAGTTATTCTCTCGGTGCTTACTTACGTTTCTAATTTAAAAAAACTATTTTTTCGTGCCTGCGAAGGATACAAATATGTCAGATGCCCAACGCTGACAAACGATGGTTTGTGACTCATTGTTTTTTTTTCTTTAAGTGCATTTGTTGGTGTTGTTCTTACAAGCTGTAGCGCTGTAATACCTACACTAATAAATGCAACTGAATGAAAGAAAACATAATCTGCGTTAGAGCTTCTTTAGACTCTGTACCACTCATTCGACATCCTACACGTCTCAGCCACCCCCATTTATCTGCTGAGCATCTCTGAGGTAGCCAGAGGCGGTGAGAGTCTACCTCGGAACATGATAAGCCGGCTCTTCCACGCGAAGGGTCAAGCGAAAATCTCGACCGTCGATCGGGTCATGCCTCTCTAATTTCATTTTAGTAATTGCAACGTCGGCCTCGACTGGCTCATCTAAGGACAGGTTAACAATTTAATACGAATAACCAGGTCCTATTTAATCTGTTGACGAGTGGCCTTTCACTCGCGGCATTCTAGTGTTATGGTAAGGAAAGCTAAGACCACAGGTAGTACACAAATATTTACGCAAAGCTTGTTACTCTTGTAGAAAAGTAATATTGTATTGTAAAAGGAGAGGAATATCAGAAGGGAGAGATTTCTATAGGTGGCAACAAGTTTCCTTCGCCGAAGAGAATAAAGTAGGTATGATTCCAACATAGACTTCAACAGGCAAATATTTTCCAGTTGTAAGTCAATGGATTTGACTTTTATTGTTGTGAACTCTTACATGGTAACAGTAAGTGTTCTGGGACACTATCAACGAAAGACTAGCTAACAAAATGAAAATTGAGTAAAGCCTACATAATTACCTGGAATACCACGTACATCAAGAATTCGCTGTTCATCAAAGCCAGACTTTGTCACTACCACACAATAGTTCTTACAGAAGCACTCTGCTCTACGGAGTCTCTATCAACTACCAACGCCAAAGACATAGAGAAAATTGAAAGGCAGATACTGAGAAAAATGTTTCGACCCAAAATTGAAGCCGGTATCTGCGTGTTTAAAGCTCTTACGAATTGTATTCACCGACTGAGCTGTTCGCTTCACTTGTACGGAAAAGAGGTATGAAGCTCTATGGTCATATAACACGAATTGACGACTATCGACTCATCAACAGAATTTTAGATGCAGGCATTTGGCCTTAGCTTCCCTGCATTTCTGTTAATTTCATTCCTAAGCGGCTTGTATTTCTGTATTCCTTAATTTCCCTGAGTGGTTTTGTACTCCCATCTTTCGTGAGTCAGCTGAGTTGTTGTCTCGCAGTTATCTTCCTTGTACCTATGTCTCCATTTCCAACCGCTCTAACTGCTCCTTTTAGGGATGTCCATTCGTTTTCAATTGAATTGCCTACTGAACGGTTCATTATCACAGCATCTATAGTATCAAAGAATTTAAAGCATATCTCTTCATTCCTTAATACTTCCGCATCCCACTTCTCTGCCCACTGATTTTTCCTGCCTCGCCTCCTGTACTACAGGCTACTCTTGGTCATCACTGAGCCTACATCTCCTCCTGTGTATGTCTTACCATCTAATATCTGATTTCAGTATGTCTGCCTGACCATGACCTAATCTAACAGGAATGTTATCTTATCTCGTCGTCTTAGCCAAGTATACCTCCTCCTCTTGTGAATCTCGAACACAATATTTGCCATTACTAGCTGAAATTTCAAAATGATGGAACAGCGATCATTTGTCCTTTCCTTTCAGGCTTTATTGAAGCAAATATGGATTTCAGCTAACAACTAGCAATTATCACTGCAGTATTTCACAGTTTTATTACATGCCCTAGTACTCTACCATCATCATACAGTAGTTTTGAATGAACAGGGTATTGACGTACTGGGGCATGTACCTAAACTGTGAAATACTGCACTGATAATGGCTAATTACCATGCGATATCTAGATTTGCTTTAATAAAGCCTGATAGGAAAGGATGACTGATACTGTTCTCCATCATTTCGGAAGTCATATCGCAGTCGTTGAGTGCATTCCAGGTTCCTAATCGAAGGTAATGTGATGTAGCTGAAATTTGTTCCAGAACTCATTTAGTCCTCTTTCACTCAAACTGCCAAACCCATATTCTCCAGTAACCACTTCTTCCACTTCTTCTTCTTCTACAACCACATTCCCCCATGTCTATTAGATTTTCTTCTCCCATTATGCAGTGTATTATCCGTTCAAAATTTTCAAATACTTCCTCTACCTCTTCATCTTCTGCTTGGGATGAAGGCATATATACCTGATCAATCGTTGTCGGTGTTGGTTTCCTGTCGATTATGTTGAGAACAACATTATCACTGAACTGTTCACAGTCACTCACTCCCTGCCCTTGCTTCCAATACATAACGAATCCTACTCTGTTTGTCATCTATCGAATTGGCCTCTCTTCGACGGTCTTTGTCTGGGTGACGACGGAGGTACGCCGGTGGCGCCATCGGTGGGGACAAAAAACGCGAAGCAGGAAGGTTTTGGGCAGTGAGAGTGTGGTTTGCGGAGCAAGTTGGCCCGGGGCGCGAGAGGTACACGAGAGTACGAATCGGTTGCTGGAAAGGCAACGAGACTGTTTTGGATTGTTGGTTACCGCCTGCCCTGCGATGCGGTTTCCGGGAGTGGACATGACATTTTGGAAAACACTCTAGCGACTTGGTGGTTATTTGGCCAGTTCCACGCTAGTAAATGCGGTCCCGTCTCTTGCAGGCTTAAGGAGTGGAAGGACGGCGGCCATCCTATCCAAGTTACTTACCTTCATTGTATGTCCTTACCGCTCGCTCTTCCTCTGCCCCAGCCCTCCACCCACTGCTGAGTTCTATGCAACCAACACTTACAATTAATAGCAGCTGTTTAAAAATCATTTGCTTAAAATCCGATGAGTGAATTTTTGGTTAAATGTAGATACTTTTTCCGTGACTGTTAATTATTTATATAATTCTGTACTTTGTGTGTCTAATCCGCCAGGGTAGCCGAGAGCGCTAATGCGCTGCTTCCTGGACTCGGATAGGCGCGCCGGCCCCAGATCGAATCCGCCCGGCGGATTACCGACGAGGGCCGGTATGCCACCTACCCTGGATGTGGTTTTTAGGCGGTTTTCTACATCCTGTTAAGTGAATACCGGGCTGGTCCCCATGTTCCACCTCAGTTACACGACTTGCAGCCATTTGAAAACGTTCGCACAATTACATGGATTACACTAGACGCAGAGAGCTGGGGTACAGTAATTCCGTCCCGTGGGGATCGTGGTGGCGGCAGGAAGGGCATCTGGCCACCTTCTACAACTAATACTGCCAAATCAATAGTAACACGGCCGACTCCGCGCGAAGGAAAGAAATTTTGTGTGTGTTCTGAATGACATTGGATTCACTATCAATGACAGCTATTTATATGCCATTTGCTTAAAAGCTGATCAGTAATTTTGGCTAACTTAGCTGCTTATTCGGAGACTGTTAACTGTATTTAAAATTCTGTATTTTACTGTCTACTGAATGACAGTAGGTCCGTAACAAGTAGAACCCGTTTAGAGGTCATCGCGAAGGATCGTAACACTGTCCTTCCTTACAATCGTCGTACGAACGTCGACAAGGCAGATAGTAAAGTAACGGGTCGCGGAATTGAAAAGCAGGTACAATTACTTACTAATTGAAAGGTGACTGGACCAGATGAGATACCTATAAGATTCTATAGAGATTATGTGAAAGAACTTGCTCCCCGTCTAGCAGTAATTTATCTTAGATCGCCTGAGAAAAGAAAGATACCTAACGACTGGGAAAAAGCGCAGGTCGTTCCCGTTTATAAGAAAGGCCGTAAGACATATCCACATAATTATAGACCTATATTGTTGACGTCAAGCTTTTGTAGAATTATGGAACAGTTTTTATGCTCAATTATTATGACGTTCTTAGAAAATAAACATCTTCTCTGTAAAAATAAACATGGATTCCGCAAACAGAGATCCTGCGAAAGTCAGCTCACTCTGTTCCTCCATGAGATCCTTAGCGCAGTGGACAACGGCGCTCAGGTTGATGCTGTGTGCCCTGATTTCAGTTAGGCATTTGACACCGCCCGGCATTGCCGTTTAATGAAAGAAATACGAGCTTACGTAGTGTCGTAGCAAACTTGTAATTGAATTCAAGACTTTCTTGCAGATAGAAAATACTTCGCTCTTAATGGAAACAAAATCAACAGAGGTAAAGGTAATATCCTGAGTACCTTAGGGAAGTGGGGTAGGACCGTTGCTGTTTACAATATACAGGGTGGTCCATTGATAGTGACCGGGCCAAATATCCCACGAAATAAGTATCAAAAGAAAAAACTACAAAGAACGAAACTTGCCTAGCTTCAAGGGAGAAAGCAGATGGAGCTATGGTTGGCCCGCTAGATGGCGCTGCCATAGGTCAAACGGATATCAACTGCGTTATTTTTAAATGGGAACCTCCATTTTCTATTACATATTCGTGTACTACGTAAAGAAACATGAATGTTTTAGTTGGACCACTTTTTTCGCTTTGTGATAAATGGCGCTGTAATAGTCACAAACGTATAAGTACGTGGTATCATGTAACTTTCCGCCAGTGTGGACGGTATTTGCTTCGTGATACATTACCCGTGTTAAAATGGACTCTTTACCAATTGCGGAAAAGGTCGGTATCGTGTTGATGTATGGCTACTGTGATCAAAATGCCCAACGGGCGTTTGCTATGTATGCTGCTCGGTATCCTGGACGACATCATCCATGTGTCCGGACCGTTCGCCGGATAGTTACGTTATTTAAGGAAACAGGAAGTGTTCAGCCACATGTGATGCGTGAACCACGACTTGTAACAAATAATGATGCCCAAGTAGGTGGTTTAGCTGCTGTCGCGGCTAATCCGCACATCAGTAGCAGACAAACTGCGCGAGAATCGGTAATCTCAAAATCGTCGGTGTTGAGAATGATACATCAACATCCATTGCACCCGTACCATATTTCTATGCACCAGGAATTGCATGGCGACGACTCTGAAGGTCTTGTACAGTTCTGCCACTGAGCACAAGAGAAATTACGGGACGATGACTGATTTTTTGCAAGCGTTCTATTTAACGACAAAGCGTCATTCACCAACAGCGGTAACGTAAACCGGCATAATATGCACTATTGGGCAACGGTAAATCCACGATGGCTGCGACAAGTGGAACATCAGCGACTATGGTGGATTAATGTATGGTGCGGCATTATAGGAGGAAGGATAATTGGTTTCCATTTTATCGATGGCAATATAAATGGTGCAATGTATGCTGATTTCCTACGCAATATTCTATCGATGTTACTACAAGATGTTTCACTGCATGACAGAATGGCGATGTCCTTCCAACATGATTTGGTTTGTTGTTTGGGGGAAGAGAACAAACTGCGAGGTCATCGGACTCATCGGATTAGGTAAGGATGGGGGAAGGAAGTCGGCCGTGCCCTTTCCAAAGGAACCATCCCGGCATTTGCCTGGAGCGATTTAGGGAAATCACGGAAAACCTAAATCAGGATGGCCGGACGCGGGATTGAACCGTCGTCCTCCCGAATGCGAGTCCAGTGAGATAACCACTGCGACACCTCGCTCGGTTTCCAACATGATGGATTGTCGGCACATAGCTCGCGTGCGGTTCAAGCGGTGTTGAATAGCATATTTCATGACAGGTGAATTGGTCGTCGAAGAACCATAGCATGACCCGCACGTTAACCGGATCTGACGTCTCCGGATTTTTTTCTGTGAGGAAGTTGAAAGATATTTGCTATCGTGATCCGCCGACAACGCCTGACAACATTCGCCAGCGCATTGTCAATGCATGTGCGAACATTAAGGAAGGCGAACTACTCGCTGTTGATAGTAATGTCGTTACACGTATTCCCAAATCCATTGAGGTCGACGGAGTCATTTTGAGCATTTATAGTATTAATGTGGTCTTTACTGGTAATCACGCTGTGACAGCATGCGTTCTCAGAATTGATAAGTTCACAAAGGTACATGTATCACATTGGAACAACCGAAATAAAATGTTAAAACGTACCTACGTTCTGTATTTTAATTAAAAAAGCGTACATGTTATCAACTGTTCGTCTAAAATTGTGAGCTATATGTTTGTGACTATTACAGTGCCATCTACCACAAAGTGAGAAAAATGGTCTAACTAAAACATTCACATTTCCTTACGTACTACACGAATATGTATTAAAAAATGGGGGTCGCTATTTTTAAAAAAAGTTGTTATCCGTTTGACCTATGGCAACGCCATCTAGCGGGTCTACCATAGCGCCATCTGGTTTCCCCCTTCAAGCTAGACAAGTTTCTTTCTTTGTAGTTTTTTCGTTTGACACTTATTTCGTGAGGCATTTGGCCAGTCACGATCAGTGGACCACCCTGTATACATAAATGATATAGTAGAAAGCGTCGGATGTTCTTTAAGCCTATTCGCAGATGACACAGTGTTCTAGAGTAAAATAGCAACACCAGACGATATTAAGAATTTGCAGAACGAGCTGCAGAGGACTGATGAATGGTGCAGGCTCTGGCAGTTGACCCTCGACGTAAATAAATGCAACATACTGGGCATACATAGGAAAATAAATCCATAACTGTACAGTTATTGATGACAAACAGCTGGAGACAACGTCTGCCGTAAAATATCTACGCGTAACTATCCACAGTGACCTTAAGTGGAATGACCACATAGAACAGATTGTGGGAAAAGCAGACAGCAGACTCAGATTCATCGGAACAATCTTAAGTAAATGTTACTCATTCACAAAGGAAATGGCTTCCAAGGCGCTTGTTCATCCGATTCTTGAGTATTGTTTATCTATCTGGGATCCCTACCGGGTAGGACTGATACAGGAGACAGAGAAGATCCAATGAAGAGCGGCGCGCTTCGTCACAGGATCGTTAGCTGGCGAGAGAGCTTTACGAAGATGCTAAACAAACTCCACTGGCAGACGTTAGAAGATAGGCGTTGTGCATCATGGAGAGATTTAATACTGAAATTTTGGAACAGTGCTTCTCAGGATGAGTCGGACCACACTTCCCCCCCAAATACATCTGGCGTATTGACCAAGAGGAGACAATTCGGGAAATCAGAGCCAGCAGATAAGCTTACCGACAATCATTCTTCCCACTCACTAGTCACGAGTGGAACCGGGTGGAGGGATCAGATAGTGGTACCTAAAGTACCCTCCTCCACGCACAATTAGGTGGCTTGCGCCGTGTGGTGTGGATGTAGATGTCATTTTCTTAACATCTGAACGTGGAATTTTGGTTAACTGTAGGCAACTATTCAGTAACTGTCAACTGTTTTTGAAATTTTGTACCATTTCTGTCTAGTGAGTGACAATGGGTTCATAATTAATGACAGCTGTTAAAGGCTCATTTATTTAAAAGAAACTGCTCAGTGAATTTTGCTAATTGTAGATAATTGTTTTTAAAATTCTTCATTCTTGGCGTATAGTTAACGGCTGGTAGCTCGTAATTAGTGGCAGCTAAACAAAGTCATTTTTCTAAAGTCTGCTCAGTCAGTTTTACTGTTGATCGTTTTTAAAACTCGTTTGACTTTAATAAAGGCAGTTTATGTATTAAATATGATGAACGCTGAAGCAGTTATGTGGAGATCCCACTCCTTGTACGTATAAGGGTGACCCGATCCTAAACCTTCCCACCCAAATTATTAGTTATCACTGCAGTTATATTATATTCTACTGCTGGTGATATTGCCCTGTTCTCGTCTGACTAGAATTCTATGTACGAATATTTTCCATTTCACTTCACTGAGCCCCATTATGTCCAGATTAAGCCTCATCATTTCCCTTCTTAGATTTTGTAGCTTCCCTACCACGTTCAGACTTCTAACGTTCCGCGCCCCGACTCATAGAACGTTATTCTTTCGTTGGTGATTCAAATTTTTCTGTTGGTCACCTCTCCCTTGGCAGTTCAAATGGTTCAAATGGCTCTGAGCACTATGGGACTCAACTGCTGTGGTCATCAGTCCCCTAGAACTTAGAACTACTTAAACCTAACTAACCTAAGGACATCACATACACCCATGCCCGAGGCAGGATTCGAACCTGCGACCGTAGCAACAGCACGGCTCCGGACTGGAGCGCCTAGAACCGCACGGCCACCGCGGCCGGCCTTGGCAGTTCCCTCCAGAAGATCCGAATGCAGGACTAGTCCGAAATCTTTTATCAATGGAGAGAGTATCATGATACTTTTACAGTTACAGTGCACATGTCCTGTGGATACATATTGCGTGTCGCTATGGAGAGGTTTCCATTGCCTTCTATGTTGTCACGCAGTACCGATCACTGCTAATTCTTCCGTCTTTAGAGGCAGTTTCCCATTCCAGGGTCAAGAAAGTTCCCTGAATCTCTGCCCGCTCCTCTGCAAAAAGGCTCACGTAGTCCACAGTTGTGATGGCTCCTTCAATTATTGCCACAGTTTCGGTGTCCAATGCAATCACAATTTGGCGACACCGCTGGGTCGACATGGGAACACGAAGAGGTCGTCAGCTATAGAGCTACATGTTCAACAAGCCGGCCGCGATGGCCGAGCAGTTCTAGGCGCTCAGTCCGGAACCGCGCGACTGCTACGGTCGCAGGTTCGAATCCTGCCTCGGGCATGGATTGGTGTGATGTACATAGGTTAGTTAGGTTTAAGTAGTTCTAAGTTCTAGGGGAGTAATGACCACTGATGTTAAGTCCCATAGTGCTCAGAGCTATTTGGACCATTTTTTTGTTCAACATCATGCGCTGAACGCTGCCTACCGACACAACTGTACCTGCATCAACAATGTACTCTGCAGTCAAATACGCAACTGATCGTCCCCTGTCCTGCTTTACAAAGCGGACAAACTTCCTTCTCTGATGGTTTCACCGTTCTTCAACCATTTTCCATAGATACCATTTTCCATAGATACCATTTTCCATAGATACTCTTGAAATTTGCTGTTTCGGAAAAGCTCGTTCCCAGCCGCCGTTGCATTATTTTCCCCTTATGTCACTGTTACGATAACAGCGGCAATGCGAAGTCGAGTGACATAATCAACTTTGGCTAGTGGAAATTTATTGAACGGTGGCTGGCAACGAGTTTTTCGCGAACAACCATGTTGTCGGCTGTTCGTGTGTCACGGTCAAGAATGTCTATTTAAAATGGTTGAAAGACAGCTGCAACTGGCTCGTTGTTGCGCGGGTGAAAACCTTAAATCGGGCTGCTTAGTAGCCACCTTGATCGTTGCACATGCTTGCAGCGCTGTTTCCACGCTGGAGGCGTATTGCATTTGATCGACGGCACGCTGCTCTCTGACCTACCGTCGGGGTCGTATGCTTCGACAGTACATATATATATATATATATATATATATATATATATATATATATATATATATATATATATTCACGCCTTGTCATGTTAATGGGTGTATTGTATTCTACTCATTATTATTTTTTAATGTAGGTTGTCATAAGTAAAGTGGAACATAGTTTGTTTTAAAGCTAATTCTTTTGTTTGTTGGTTAACATGTAACCCGGGACTAACAACGGCGCGATGAATATGAGAAAACGCTCTAACTGGCCGTTAAGCCCATTATTAAGAGCCTTAAACTGAACGCAATCGATCCCCAATTTGTAACGTTATTTTGTAACCATGCTAAATCGACTGAGGAATTTGTAAACCTATAATTGCATGTTGCGCTGTGTTTCAGAAGCCTAGTTTCTCAAAAGGACGTATTCTTCGACCTTGAAATATCACACTTTTTCAGTACAGAAAAATGTCTTCTTTTTCTATTCGACAGCAGTAGTTAGGTTCGCAGACAATCTACTTTATATCATTGCCATTTTCTTCAAAATCTACAAATATTACGCTCCCTCGGAAATCAATGTCACCTCAAGAAACTGAGACAGGCCCTGCTTTTCTCTCAGTTAATGTGTAAACTATAACGGACGATAAAAAAGTTCCCATTTGAGGGCGATGCTTCGGCGTAGCGGGACTCCGATGCGTGTGTAAGACTGCCGATAGACAGGCAAGGGATTTGTGCGACAGCCGTGTCTCTCCGAAGTGCATGCAGTAAATGCGAAAATGGCAACTATGACGACCTTATTACCAAATGCAGCCAAAAAGGGCCAACGTGGTGTTATTCTTTTCTAGGCTGCAAAAGGACAAACCCCAGTATACATCCATCGGAGAGTTAAGAATATGTTTGGGACAGCATGGTCTGTCGAACAACACCGCTGTGAAATGGTGCACCAACGGGTGGATCTCGTTTCATGATAACGCACGTCGACATATCGAAAATGTCGTAACGCAGAACTCAAGTGGAAGACACTGGAGAACCCGCGATTATCACGCGTTCGTGATAAAAAAAAATTGCCTTAAAACACTTACGGTGGTTTTGCCTTATTCTTATACCAATTCTGTAGTGAACGACCTTTGAGCGGAAACTTTTTCATCGCTTCTTACACAGTCGTGATTAATGTGTGCAGTATAACGACAAAGTATCCAGGTAAAAACCGGAAATCTTTTGTACAGAAGGAACAATGCGGCCACGGTTATGCTGTTCTAGGAATAAGCGCTGGTATCTGCACGCCAGTCTGTAAGGGAGATCATTAACTGGAACTTTATAAGGTCTGCACGAGGAAGCTACATCTGACCGAGTGTGCTCTCTATTTCGTCGATGTTTTGTAAACGTTTGCGTTTACGTTCACTGAAAGGCATTGCAAAAACCACAGGCGCCTCGAGGAAACGACATAGTTACCCCTTTATAGCCTGACAGCCAAGCAATTCCAACTCATTTGGTGATTGCCAAAGGAACATCACTTCCCGTTGCGGTGGCTGGGCATGTTATACGTAGGTTGGAACTTAAATAGTGGCAACACTGGTGTGGAGACGCTATGCAATGGAATCTACTATTGTCGCTGATAGCGCACGTTGTTGACACACCTACCTTACCTCCGAGCAAATGGACTCGCCCGTCCCGCGTCACCGGCCTCCGCACGATCGAGGGAAACACAGTCACTTGCGAGCGAGCGGTCTAACGTAACGGTGTCACTATGTTTTCGAAAAATGAACAACGGAGTTGGATCAAGATTGAATGTGGCAGAGGTCGTACAGCACGACAGAGTCATCAAGTTCTTCAGGAGGCGTGCGGGAATCGGCATTGCCGTACAGAACATTGGCAAGTCGGGTAAAAGCCTTCAACGAAGGTCGGCAAACTGTGTCAGACATGCATCGGGAAGGTCGTCCAAGTGCCTCTGCAAAAGACGTGCTTGCTGTTGCCGCGTTAGTGAACAGTGATCGACGCCCTATGATTCGTGAGCACGTCCACGAAACCAGGTTAGAGCATACGACTGTGCTTCCCTTCCTGAAGGAACGCCTGAGTATGCTAAAAACTACATCGCGATGGGTTACGCAGGACTTGACGGAAATACAGAAGTGGATGCGTACGACGCTTTTCAGGCGCACTTGGAGTGCTATGAGCGCGAACGAGTGGCTTTCTTACGCGTATCGTAACACTGGATGAGACATGGGCCACATCGCACCAGCCAAAACTGAAACGCCAGCCCAACGAATAGCGTCATTATGGGTCGCCACGAAATTCGAAAGTACGTCAGAGCCCCAGTATGGTGGGAGATACGGTGATTCTTGTGTACGACTGTGATGGGGTTATCCTAACGCATCGCATTACGTTCCTCCACGGCAGACCTAAGTGCACAGTATTACTGTTCGTTTTTGGAGCATCACCTGCAACCAGCTTTGCGAATGAAGCGGTGACACTTTCTGCGCAACCCACCCATCATTTTGCACGACAATGCACGGGTGCATACAGCGCAAGCTGTGGCTGCTCTGTTCGGTCGATGGGACTGGGAAGTACTGTACCATCCACCATACTCCCCGACTTAAGTCCTTGTGACTTTTATTCGAGTCCGAAGATGACGGAACTACTTCGTGTAATTCGCTTCGAAACTGTTCCAGAGATTCGACAGGCAGTAGAGCGCTCCACTCGCACCATCAACAGAACAGGCTCTGCTAACGGTAGACTACACCTTCCACATCGCTAGTAGCGGGTTCTACACAACACTGGTGACTGAAGGACAGTAACAGGTGCAAACATGTAACTCTTTTCTATCAGTTGTAAATAAATAGTTGCCACTATTAAGTTCCAACCCTCGTGTCTGAGGTGTACAACTGTTTGTACAAATGCTTGGGAATTCTGTAACGAACAAAAGTCTGTATCCCTATTTACATGAGGAGACGTGTCCTATGTAACCCCCTTCTCCTATTCATTCTTTCTTAACGACGGCTTTGGGGGCAGCCGACTTTAACGTCCACATTCACGGACAGATCGCCATTAATAACGTCTCACCCCACAAGATACTATGAAGAGGTTTGGCATTTAAGCAATAAGCTTGATATGAGCTCTGATGATGAGTAACTTTAAGTCACTAAACCCAGAATTCTCCCAGGCGAAGTTCTGTTGTGTAGAATTCTTCACCCATGAAGTCGAACCGGTTATCTCTGAGTCGCCATGTTGGCTACCTCGACTAACGTGGTGAATACATTACTTATGATAGAAATTGTTTACAATTTTATTGATAACTTCCAAAAATAAAAGTGCGCTGAAGCAAATAATAACAATGAATGAGTTTTCTCCTCGGGCAACAACTGAATTACTTCTTACATGAGAATTCACGGGACGCTGGCGGAGACACGGTAGATAGCATGTTGCAGATACTTGCTGTTCCCTCCAGAGGGACGCCGCCTTATAGTAGGCACCTTCAGTGCCGGGCGGGAGGGTTTGCGTGCTACAATGAAGTCGGGAGCTATGCCGGCGGTAGCATAGTTACTGGCAGGGTCACCCAAGCCGGACTGGTCTCGACAGAGGAGGGAGACAAAGTGTGTCCCACAACACAGGGCAAGGAGAGCTCTAGAGGAGTAAACCTCATACAAATCCTGGGCCTCCAGGTTGGGGGTTGGGCATGGGGCTAATAACCCCATACTGTAAATAAAAAATAATATTACGAAAATTCAACAGAAGCCTCGAAAACTGAATGGAAAGCATGTGTCACGACTCCGGCAAAGGAAACGGATAAAGGATCTAACAGTAGCATCATGGAATGTGAGGACAATGCTTCAGCCTGGAAAAATGAAAAAATAGCCAATGAAATTTTAAAATTTAAATATGATATCGTAGGACTACAGGACATAATATGGCAAGGGAATGGGCAAATATATAAACCTGAGTACTCATTGGTATATAGTATAACTAGGTAAGTCAGGAAAAGCCTTCTCGAATTTGAACCCATAAATGAAAGGATGTGTAGACTCAGACTAAGAGGGAAATTTAGGAATATATCAATAGTTAATGCACATGCTCCAACAGAGGAAAAGGAGGATATAATTAAAGAACAGTTCTACGAAGACTTGGAAAAATTATGCTGCGCAGTACCTAAATATGACCTGATGATAGTAACAGGAGATTTTAATGCAAAAATAGGGAGGAATGAACATCCATAATGAGTTTCTGGAAATTATTCAAAACATGAAGAAAACAACGAGAACGGAGACCTTCTATACCAATTCGCAGCAAGGAATATTTGATTAATAAAAGTACCTGCTTTCCTCACAAAAGGATCCACCTGGGAACTTGGAAGTCTGCAGCTAATGGAGTAGTCTATCAGATTGACCATATTTTAGCGATTGCACGCCACTCCACGTCACTTACGGAAGTACGGAGCTGAAGAGGATCAAACTATAATTCAGATCACTTTGCGATAAAATCAGTCTTGAGAGAGAAACTGTCACTTAACAAATGGCAACAGAATGGGAATGACGATGAAATGGAATACAGACAAACTGAACATCCCTGATCAAGTAAACAAATACCAAGTACCTCTAAGCAGAGGTGAGCAATGAAGAGACCGCAGTAGGAGTAGATGAAAGATGGAACAGGATTGAAAAAGCCGTTAAGGATGCTGCAGGCGAAATCATAGGTATAAGAAGGAATAGAAGAACCCAGGAATGGTTTGATGAAGATTGCAGGTCAGCAATTGAGGAAAAGAACAGGGCAAGAATAAAAGTGCTACAGGGAGAAACCAGAAATAATGTGGAACAATATAGAGAATTAAGGGGAAGAGCTAACAGTCTGTACAAGGGAAAGAAAAGAGAGTGGAATAAGAAGAAATTTCAAGAACTAGAAGAATTAAAGGAACAGAGTGAAATAAGAAAGTTCTATCATGCCATAGGCAAAATGAAGAATAGATTCCAACCAAAAACAATGGCCGGTTCCAGAGAAGATGGTAAAATGATAAGGGAGGAAGAACAGATAGTGGGAAGATGGGCAGAGTGTTTCAAAGATACACTAAGCAACAGCCTAGAAGATGAAGAGACAGCCGCACAGGAGGAAAGAGTGGAGCTGGAAGTAGACAATGAAACCAATGAGGCAAGAAAGCCAACACTACAAGAGGTCTTCCAGACTGTGCATAAGTTATAAAACAATCGAGCCCCTGGGGAAGACAGCATAATTGTTGAATTAATAAAAACTGTTGGTGAGGCTGTAATAAAGAAACTGCACACATTAATATCAGATATATGGGAAACAGAAACTATGGAAGATAATTGGAAAATTGGAATAATAATCCCCATTTATAAGAAAGGGGACAGAACAGCATGTGAAATCTATAGAGGTATAACACTCCTAAGCGCAGCTTACAAGATCTTCTCATGTATATTAAACGAAAGGATACAGAAGTGTGCAGAAGGAATACTAGGAGAATATCAGTGTGGCTTTCGACCAGACAGAGGAACAACCGATCAAATATTTGTGGTAAGACAAATGATGGAAAAGTTCTATGAATATGATATAGTTCTGCATTTCCTATTCATCGACTTCAAACAAGCCTTTGCCAGTATAAATCGGCAAGAACTATACAGAGTACTGAAAGAAGTTGGAATATGTGCTAAACTAATAAGACTAATCACAATGACAATGACAGAGACAACAGCAAAAGTAAAGGTCCTTAGCAGAACAAGTGAAAGCTTTGACTTTAATAAAGGTATGAAGCAAGGTCATAGTCTCTCCACTGTCCTATTCAATATATCCCTGTATAGTGTAGTAAATAAAGTCAACAAAAGAGGCAGCATGTTTATGAAAACTAGCCAGATATGTGCATATGCTGATGAGATTGCTATGGTAGGAAGAAATACCAATACACTCCTAGAAACATACTGGGCAATGGAAACAGAAACCTTAAAAATTGGCCTCATAGTAAATGAAAATAAAACAAAATATATGGTAATGTCACAATCTGAGGCCCCGAGGAACCCCTAAACATCAATGGGAAATGCTTCAAAGGAGTGTCCTCTTTTAACTACATGGGTGCCCTAATAACAAATGATATCAGTATTGGAAAGGCTACAACGGAAAGAACAAAAGCAGGAAACAGAGCTTACTTTGCAAATATGCAACTTTTCAAAAATAGCCTCGTTACAAGAAAAAATAAACTGCTAATATATAATTCCCTAGTCCACCCAGTTATCACATACGGGTCAGAGGTATGGATGTTGACAGAACACGATAAAAATGCACTAAGAACCATTGAGCGGAAAATACTACGCAAAAACTATGGGCCAATAAGGGAGGAAGGGGGCTGGAGAATACGCTACAAGACCGAATTACAAGAGTTAATACAAGGCAAGGACATAGCGAAATTTGTGAAATCACAGCGAATACGATGGCTAGGACACTTGCAGAGAATGGCAGAGGATAGAATTCCAAAGAAAATTATGAAAGGTGTGATCCATTCAGTTAGGCGAAAAGGGAGACCTAGAAGAAGATGGATCGACGAGGTAATAATGGATATCACCAGTATGGGAGTCCGGGGGTGGAAAAGAGCAGCAAATAATCGAGAAGTGTGGAGGAAGATCGTTGAAGAAGCCAAGGCTCACCAAGGGCTGTAGCGCTACTGAAGAAGAAGAAGATGCTGTTTCATACTCTGCCGCCTTATTAGCTGCTTAAACGACTCACGTGCGTACCGTCTGAAGTTGCAGCCTCCACGACATTCTACTACGCAGCTGCTCGTCAACTTCATCTGTTAATGCGGATGTACAGAGTTATTGTGACGAGCCAAGTTACATGGTAGTTAGATATAAAAGGAGGGGAGAGGAGGGCAATTTCACATCTGTCGCCTTCTGTCGGAAAAAGGAACAACGGATCTCGCACTGCGCAGCTGAGAATCCCGACTAAAAGAGGAAGACCGTACACTCATCGTATTCGTTGTCGTTGGCCATCTTGGCCGTTGCGCTCGTAGTCCCCATTGCTGTTTTCCCAATGTTCAGTGACAGATGGTAAATTCGACTGTCAAAGCGACGTGAAGTAAGCCGTCACAATGTCAGAGTATCTCGTCTCGAAACCGTTAACAGGTATTACGCTTGGAGACAAATGCCAAAAATTCCGCGAAAGCTTATTTACGTAGTTTTTTGAATCAGTGTTACATCAAGAATGCTTCAGCCTCTACGTATCGATTCATTCCACTAGGCGACGTGTAGGCAAATTTACCCTAATTACTGCACACGATTTGAACTGGAAGAACCTCTAACATGTGGTATCACATTAAATACCATCTTCCATGTATTTCGCAGGGTTTGCAGAGTACGTACGTATATGTAGTTGAGTGTAAAAATTGTATTACAGTCACTGTCCACACAGAAAAAGTCCCGTATAAAAATGTACGTTGTAAGATCCTTCACAATGAGTCAGAAGGTTTCGTGTATGGTTCTCAGCGGCAAGTGAAATCTGGAAATCACTATTGAGCTAAATTTTTGTAGAATGCAGATCTCTGCTCGTTCCTTATAACAAGGTTGTCGTTCACATAGATGACATGCGTTTTGACGTTTTGATGCACGATTCATACTAAAAGAAGAACATCGTTTTATTTGTAACTAGTCAACATACGAACTAGCGATCCCAATAAGAGGGTGCATTAAGCGGCCTGGCGTATCTTGAGCCAAATTAAAACAAGACAGATAGAAAAAAGAAGTAAACTGTTTATTATTTTAAAACTAATAGTCGTAATTGTTAATAAGTTTCTCCCACTGGGAGACAAGACAGTCAATTCATTCATGGAAGTATGCATGTGGTTTGCATTCGGAACCAATACCGACCCAAGCGTGCACCTTTTAGTCCGAAGTTTACTCTCAAACCATATTTCGTGTTGAGAACTTTTCATTCTATTCTGCTTCTCTCTTTCACAAAGGGTAGCAATGTCATCAGAGAATCTTATCGTTCATTCTCTTTGCTCCTGAATTTTAATTCCATTCTTAAACCCATATTT
The DNA here is from genome assembly GCF_023864275.1 of Schistocerca cancellata. Lineage (NCBI taxonomy): Eukaryota > Metazoa > Arthropoda > Insecta > Orthoptera > Acrididae > Schistocerca > Schistocerca cancellata. The sequence continues at coordinate 489,104,882 of NC_064628.1, forward strand.
TATTTCTGTCATTGTTTCTTCGATGTACAGATTGAACAGCAAGGGACAGAAAACCGCATCCCTGTCTCACATCCTTCATAGTCCGAGCCCTTCGTTCTTGGTCATCGATTATTATTGTCCCTTCACAATTCTTATACATATTTAAAGGACTATATATGAGCCACTTCATAATCTTTCACTAAAACTGAACTTCATTCTCCAAGTTTTTCGATGTATTTAGTAAACCATGCCGGGAGAAAGAGTTAGCAGCTGAGTATGTTTATATCAGCCACAATTTGATATATTTTCTGAAACTTTGTGTGTTTAAACAATGTCTGTTTTACATCTGCTTTACGAAAGTATGAATATATGTAGATCAACTAAGCATCTGTGTTAATTCTACTTACACCATCCTTGGTTATGTTGTCTTAATATTCTGTACCAATGTTTCCTTCTCATTTCTATCTTCTCTGAACGACATAATGAGTGAGTGTGTCGGTGTATCGTGTTTTCATAGTGTTTGGCTGTGGGTGAACTTCCTGTCTGCTACTGCGGCAGTTCAGCCAACTCTTGTATCGCCTTAGACTGAGGTAAAGAATTTGGTTCATTCTGGTTGAAACGCTGTTGTACTTAAGGAGGTAGGGTACGGAAAGGATTTTATGTGACCACTCCCGCTACCAGTGTTGACCCCCTTTTTGGTAAGGTGCTCTTCACTGGCTCTTCACTTTCACTCAGAATAGCTATGTCATCGGCGAATGTTATCATTGATATCCTTTCACCTTGAATTTTAATTCCACTCATGAACCTTTGTTTTATTTCCATCATTGTTTCTTTGATGTACAGATTGAATAATAGGAGCGAAAGACTACTTCCCTGTTTTACAACCTTTTTAATCCGAGCACTTCGTACTTGGTCGTCCACTCTTATTATTCCTTCTTGGCTCTTGTACAAATTATAGTACCGGGTGATCAAAAAGTCAGAGTCTCTCCTGCTTCATTTACATTCCGAGTTAGATTTTATTTGCCGACTTCCCCCTGCAGTGCTTGCTGGTTACATGTGTGGCTAGGAGATAGCGTGTAACAATGTAGGTAACCTACCCCTCTGTACTTAATCTGACATTACAGTCTTGTAGTAGTTTTGTTTCATTAAATTAATCTGGTTAAAACCAGGGAAACTTTTTTCGCTGGGGCGGAAACAGTAGGAAATTTTGCATCTTCTGAAAGAGCAATCGGTCACTTAGAGTGCAGGGTCTCACTCTAGTGGGCCGCAGATACGGTCGGACGAGCCTTTGCAGGGTTTACTCGCCTGGCTCAGGTTCTGCCGATCAGATGATGATGATGATATTTTGTGCGGGGGACGCTCTTACATAATCCCAACCTTTTTACAGTCCTGTCACGGCACTTTTCCCGAATGACGATGAAATGACAACACAAACACTCACTCCCTGGGCAGAGAAACCCCGACCCGGCCGGGGATCGAACCCGGGACCCTGTGATCTTATGAAACGTCCCCTTAAAACAATTTATACACGACTGTGCCTAAACTGACACACAATATTTTTAGCGCAACGCTATCTGACTATCAAAGATCCCTGCAAAAGAATGGCCCTGAGTAACATTAAACTATACCTTTCACAAATAACTTACCTCACAAAAATCTTCATTACTCGAACGAATGCAATACAGCGAGCGCCACTATTGCCAGCTAAATAAAAGATTCAAACTACGGAAGGCACTAACTACTGATAGAGATAGTTAGCAAATGAAAGATATTAATAGAGAACAAACAATGTATTTACCTTAATATCATCACAAGTCATAATATATGTAATTTCAAAACTCCGCCATCTCTCTCCTCACATCCACCACTGCTGGCGGCTCACCTCCAACTGCGCAACGCTACGCGCTGTTCACATCCAGCTGCCGCTGCCTAACACTACAGTGGCAGACAACAATGCAAACTAGCCACAGACTGCACACAGCACAGCCAGTGATTTTCATATAGAGCGATACGTAACGTTGCCAATAAGAAAACATAAACAGCCTACTTACAATCTAAAGGCAGCAATGCTACCCACTGGATCATGAGATACGGACGATGAACGGAGGAACGGAAGATTGGTGTCCTCTGTAGCAGAACGTGAAACCACTTCTGGAATGGGTGAGATCTCATCTTTGTTAGTAAACTTCTTCTGGAGTCCTTAGCTGTTAACTTCCTGTTATGCTGCTGTGTGTGGTCTCCGGACACATTTCCTGAAGGAAAATACATAGCCACTTGTCTGCTGCAAATTTCTAAAATTTGCCCATCCCATGGGACCGGTGTGCGAAGTCTAAAAATTTTCCAGAATTTTTCATAAGTCTGGACAGGGGAACGAGCGACACTCGTCTATCTTTTCTACACACACGTATCTGAGTGGCGCATTCAATTTAAGTTTATGGAGGGAGCTAGAGAACGGATTTCTAGATCCCTGACTGAGAGAGCACTGTGGCCCTGGACTGGCTAGAAAAGATTTTGTGCGGTGCATTTCTGAGGCCTGAAGAAAGGCTACCAAAATTCTTAGTCTCATTTGTATTCGGATTCGAATGGGTATTGTGATTCGAACTTTTCCCTGGTGATACTGCCGGCCGCGGTTGTCTAGCGGTTCTGCGCTGCAGTTCGGAACCGCGGGACTCCTACGGTCGCAGGTTCGAATCCTGCCTCGGGCATGGGTGTTTGTGATGTCTTTAGGTTAGTTAGATTTAAGTAGTTCTAAGTTCTAGGGGACTTATGACCTAAGATGTTGAGTCCCATAGTGCTCAGAGCCATTTGAACCATTTGAACCTGGTGATACTACTCTGGACTCCGCTCTCGTACGTGTTTTTCTTACCTTTCTGTCTCCTGCCAAGTCTTTGAAGTTTCGCTCTGAACATACGCGCATCCGCAACGAGTATGACAAGATCCGCGATTCACAGCCACATCACATCGGCTCAGCCCCGCGACTGTTAGCAGCGGTCGGCAGTTCGGCGCAACGCGACTTGTCCGCTGGCTCCTTGACGCCAGTCACGCATTGGCAATGGGAAACCGAGATATAGAGGGGGAAGAGGAGTTTATTCCCGGTTTCTGTTTCTAAGTCTTGTTCCACGCACTTCACGCGCAGTACGTAATATTTTCTCCAAACTAATTCTTGCTTGTTTTTTTTTTTTTTTCTTTCGTGGCCACTAATGTTTTGTTTCGTTATCGAGTTAACTCAGTGGAGCTCACCCACATAATGATGTTTCTGATTCTTCGTTTATCCACTGATCTGTTGTGTGCTCTGTTCGAGCCTGCACCTTTGGTTTGAGCAACGTTTAAGTTTTACGATCATGCCTGAAAGCGTAATTCCTGTCTTATAGGCGTGTAAGCATCATTTCAGCCGTAACTGTCCAGCATTATGCTGCTGGCCGTTCGTATTTTTATCACTGTTCTATTTTAATTATACAAATTCACTCTTAAATTGTTTTATGACGACGTCATAATTTCTGAGTAATTTCTACGCACTGTTTGAATAAATATCCTCTTACCAGATCATACTCTATCATTCAGAAATAATGAAAACAAATTATTCAATTGACGCAGCCAGTTCCTCCAACCTTAAGCAATAGGCGAAGAAGCGAGACCCTTGACGAGTTCAGGAAGTTATGTTTCTCGACGTGCGCGGAAGCTGATCTTTCAAGCAGCCTATTAGCTTCATGGGGATGATTATTATTTTAAATGATCAGCCTATTAGCTTCATGCGGATGATTATTATTTTAAATGATCTGGGAGCATCTGATGAACAAGGGGTCGTGTTCAGAGCACACACAGCTCGTGGCAAGTTGTATGTCAATAGTCTACAATTTTCAGTTATTTAGAACGTTGCACTGTCACAAACACATGATCATATACAGTGCTATTTTCACTTCAAAACTTCGTCTCGTCCTCCACCCCCACCCTCTCCCTCTAAAGAATACACACTGAAAGTGTGGGGCGCGTCTCATGAGATGCATGTGACGTGTGGAATCCGGATGTGACTCCTAATGTGGCATACAGTTTTAAATTTTCTCATATAATCACCGTAGTGTACAATCCTCATGGAGCAAGAGAGTTGTCTGCCGATTTTACTTATCACAGCTCTTCTGGACAGCGCGGTGCATAGCAAACGAAAAATCTCGACGAGGGCTGACAACAGAGACTGAATTTCAGACTTCAGTTTGCGTTACTGCCCTAAAGCAATGAAAGAAATATCTGTCAGTGTGTTTGTGACATTTCGCCGAGGACAAGGCAGGTGGCGTGTGTTCGTCACAGATGGAGACGAGGTTTTGCCACGCGGAGTGGCCGTGCGGTTTGAGGTGCCATGTCACGGATTGCGCGGCCTCTCCCGCCGGAGGTTCGAGTCCTCCCTCGGGCATGGGTGTGTGCGTTGTTCTTAGTTTAAGCTAGCTTAAGTAGTGTGTAAGTCTAGGGACCGATGACCTCAGCAATTTGGACCCTTAAGAATTCACACACATTTGAACCTTTGAAACGAGGTTTGCCACTAAATGGTCGAGTCGGGAAGCAGTAACCCGGCGGACGTCAGCAGCGACTTGCGGCAACAAAGCCGGTGACAACCGGACGGCGCAGGTGGTGGAACAGTCGGTGGCAGACCTATCTGTGGCTGCGGTGTCTGGCCGCGTATCGACGGCGCCAGGGCGGCCTTTATGGCATTCCTCCGGAGGTGGCGCTCGCGGTTCAAGGCGCCCGTAAATTAATGAGAGACACAGTAAAAGCGGCGACAGGTGCTGTGTAGGGTGGGGCAGGTCGGGGAGAGGTTAGGCGCTTTGCACAGCTACCTGCCCGCACGCAAAGAGGGGCAGCGGGCAAGGCGCTATCTAATGCCAGATAGCGGAATCATTATACGGTTTAACACAACGCTCGTTCTTGTAAAACGTCTGGATGGCGATCTCTACGGAAATCTACATTCCAACACGTGCTGGTACTCGACAAGCAACTGAATCTCCAAACTAAGCCCGCGACATTTTGTTTAGAAATAAAACTTCGTGCCCAGCCAAATGTTAATCTTGCGTTTAGTTTTTTATGTTGGAGCCACGCTACAAGTACGGTCTAAGTCGTTCGTCATAGTCACGCAGCGCCGATATTTTCCTGCGGATACGTCCAGTCGCGAATGGCACTCAGAAATAAAGTGCAGAATTACGGACAATATTACACACATAAAAAAAGTTTTGCGTCACCACGGTTACGAGAGTTCCAGAACCTGTACAGAAAATTGGAGCAGAGATCAACATAAACATCGTTTCCGCCCTTTTTATTGCGCATGAAAACCTCACCATACAGCGAGGTGGCGGTCCAGATTGCTGCACACACCCGTACCTCTAATTCCCAGTAGCACGTCCTCTTGCATTGATGCATGCCTGTATTCGTCGTGGCATACTATACACAAGTTCATCAAATTGCTGTTGGTCGAGATTGTCCCACTACTCATGTCGTCCATAAATAGCCCTTTTCAGCCTATCCCAGGTATGTTCGATAGGTTTCGTATCTGGAGAAAATGTTGGCCACTCTAGTCGAGCGATGTCGTTATCTTGAATGGAGTCATTCACAAGATGTACTCGATGAGAGCGCGAATTGTCGTCGATGAAGACGAATGCCTCGCCAATACGCTGCCGATTTGGTTGCATTATCGGTCGGAGGATGCTATTCACGTATCGTACAGTCGTTACGGCGTCTTCCATGACCACCAGCGACGTACGTCGGCCCCACATAATGCCACCCCAAAACAGCAGGGAACCTCCAACTCGCTGCACTCGCCTGACTGGGTTGCCTCCAAACACGTCTCCGACGAATGTCTAGTTGAAGACATAAGCAACACTTATCGTTGAAGAGAACGGGATGCCTATTCTGAGCGGTCCATTCGGCATGTTGTTGGGCCCATCTGCATCGCGCTGCATGTTGTCATGGTTGCTAAGATCGATATCGCTATGGATGACGGGAGTGAATTTGCGCATCATGCAGCCTATGGCGCATAGTTTGAGTCGTAACACGACGTCCTGTGGCTGCACGAAAAGCTTTATTCAACATGGTGGTATTGCTGTTAGGGGTACTCCGAGCCATAATTCGTAGGTAGCAGTCATCTACTGCAGTAGTAGCCCTTGGGTGGCCTGAGCGAGGCATGTCATCGACAGTTCCTGTCTCCCTGTATCTCTTCCATGGCCGAACAACATCGCTTTGGTTCACTCCGAGACGCCTGGAAACTTTCCTTGTTGAGAGCTCTAGCTGGCACAAAGTAACAATGCGGACGCGATCGAACCGCGGTATTGACCGTCTAGACAACACAAGCCATGTACATCGTTCCTGGTGGAATGACCGGAACTGATCGACTGTTGGACCCCCTCCTTCCAATAGGCACTGCTCATGCATGGTTGTTTTCATCTTTGGGCGAGTTTAATGACATCACTGAACAGTCAAAGGGACTGTCCCCGCGATACAGTATCCACAGTCAACGTCTATCTTCAGGATTTCTGGGAACCGGGGTGATGCAAAACTTCTTTTGAGGTGTATAGAAAAGATTAATCACAAAAAATATGACATTGAAACAAAGTAGTTAAAACTGGTGGAAATGTGACATTGTAAGAACTTATAAAATCAGTTACATAAGCTATATGGAAGAAGACAAATCCCAAAAAATGATATAATGTTTTATTTACTCTTCAAGAAGCAAAATAAATACGTTATGAAAAGATAGAGGACTAAGACCGTCTTGTCTGTAATGTACTTTACATTTGAGAAAATAGTAAGCAATGGAAATAAAAGCACCAACAAATAGAGAAAGTATTCGATGGAGAGAAAACCCCCGTTGGCGTCTTGCGGGAACGTAGTTTACATGAAGTTATGGAATTTATTACATTTTGTAGGAATGCTCTGATATCAAATGTCACTCCCCCCATCCCAAGTCACGTATGCCGGCAATCCCAATGAGTCATTGCGGTATCGTCATCAGACATGTTAAGAGACCATTTTTCTTCTTGTATGGATTCGTTAATATTTTACGTTATTTGTGTGGGTATTCAGATTACTGTAATAAACTCCTGCTACGATCGTAATTTTTCAGACCTGTCACGTAGGTTTCCATGTGCTACAAAATCTCACGAATGCTCAATAACTGTGTAGATGCTTTTCAAGACATAAAGCAATAGATTGCCTGACAAGTATTTCGCACGGGGAACGAAACAGATTATTTGGTGCGTATTTCGTCTCCATGTGTACGTACTATACCCACAGTATCCCTCCGTTGCATAATATAAAATTAGGGCTGAATAAAGAATGTAGTTACTAGGAACAGACGGCACTCGACGCACGAGAGACGATTGTGATGTGCAAGATAGACTACTACCCATCACCACCTACCCCTACGCCCCCCCCCCCCCCCACCCCCCGGCTTTTCGAGGTTGGGATGAATGGAAAGTCTATGGTTACATGGTAAAAAGTGCATCTACTACGGGAATGGCAAATTAAAATTAAAGGATTAAGATTGCTGGACGATACAATCGAAGAATGGAGAAGGCTTTTACTTGCGGCTGCCTATCCAGATTACTTGAAACCAAATCAATTAGACGGCTTTTCATAGTACTACATATTAGCGAATTTTGTTTAAATTTAAAAGAAAGTTTCAGCAACAGTGATATCAGAAAATCGTTGCTTGCGTAGAATATCGTTAGGAGCCTGAAAATTTGTTGTACTAACTTACACATTTCGTTCTTTTGTATTTTTAAGATCTGAAAAAAAAAACAGTTCGATAACGTTAAGTGTAAGTTGCAGGAGATGTACTGATGTTATTTCTGGAGATGAAAATCTAAATTTCCTTAAACTTTTGTTAGTTTATTCTAATTACAGTTTGAACAATAATTCAGATTGTGGACACACAGTGAACAAATTTCTGGCTTGCCGAAGCTACGATCGGTGTTTACAGCAATATACGGTGAGTAAGGTTTCAAAACATTTGGATGACTATCACATTGGGTTAACATTGGATAAATTCAGCACTCTGGCCAGGTCCACGAAAAATACAGGAGGTGGCGCGTACGTCACAGTACTCTGCAGGTGCTACGAGTGCCAGCAGCCGTGTCCAGAGGGGAAAGTGAAACTTTTTCAGACGAGTTTAGTTATTCTTATGGGCGTATTTAAATACATGCAAATTCTCCACAGCACACGAGAAAATTAAGACCTTTAGCGGGTGCATTTTCAAATACATGTTGATTTCTGGTGGGCCCTGGACAGAACCGAGCGTTCGCAAAGTGTGGCGGAGCGAACAAGGCGACTAGTGTGACGTCACAAGCTCGTTGCATGGCCCGTATATCTCGTTGTCCCTGCTTTCTGCGTGGTGTAACATAAAGTGGAGTGTTTCCGACGTCGGCGCTAGCTTAGCTGCTACGACCATAATACTGGGCCAGGTGTATGTGTGTCGAAGCACCCTTCGGGATGCAGCTGCTGAGGCCCACCTACCGTACATAAGCATGTGACACTCAGCCATTAGCCCGGGATGCTGCTGATGAGACTGCCTGCATTCAGGACAGGTAACTTGCAACGGATTTTAATGGTGAGGATTGAAAATGAAGGGAAAAGTACATGTTAAGTGTAAAGGAATGCAAGTCTGCAAAAAAGATTTTATTACTTTATTACATTTTTTAAAATCCACAACATGAAATTTTTCCTTGTCATTTCATCTAAAAATAATGAGAAATTTGATTTAAATAGATAATAAAAAGAAAGACCAGACACAAATAGAGAAAAGTGGTAAGACAATAGTTTCGCATTCGGGAGGGCGGCGGTTCACATCGCCGCCCAGTCCTCCAGATTATTTCCGTGCTTTCCTTACACTAAGGAAAATGCTGCGAAGAATCCTTTGAATTCTTTCACCATCCTCCTTTTTTCGGCTTTAAGCCCCGTCTCTAACCATCACACCTTTGCATTGGGACATTGCACTGTAATCTTCCTTCCTACATTCCATCCTTACCGGAGCACAGAAATACATCCAACTACGGAATTAAAGTTGGGAAGTGGTTACAAACAGTCTGAAAAGCTTATAAGGATGTTTCAAAGTCAGTTGTGCTAATAAATAGTTATTAAGAAAAATATTCTATGCGTTGCGCCGTTTCCGAGTTAAGTAACACCGAAGTTAGCCTATCAGGCCACAATGCGCGGAATTTCAAGTGGTTCGTCAGATACGGTGTCGCCGAACTTGTTGCTTGTTTGGTCTCCTAAAACTGAACAAGAGAGCGATGCAAAAATTAAAAATATCACAATAGTAAGGATCGAACCCGAGCCAAAGACTGAACAGTTTCTTGTGCTGTCATCTAGGGCATGAGAACAACTTACACTAACTGTATCTGGCGGACCGCTTGAATTTGCACTCGCATCAACTTGACTGGGTGACTTCAAGGTTATTTAACTCGGAAAGCGCGCAATGTGTCGAATTTTTTCTTAATAATTAATTCTCAGCACAACCTACCGTGATCATCCTCATAAGCTTTCCAGGTCGCTTCTGGCCATCCTATAGACAGATAAATACAAACAGGTAAATGACATCTGACTGACGAGAATAGCCAGCAACCTATTTACGCAGCGTTGTCTGTTGTGTGGTAGCTATTACACTTCGTTATGTTTGTGGGCCGCACACCCTTATATACTTTTCCTGCAATTTTTTGTAGTCTTCAGGTTTCATACGTGATGATGTCATCGATAATATCTATAACAGACACTCTTACAACTTTAAATAGCAGTTGACTGCCTTTCATTCAGGAGTATCAATTATGATCGTCAACACAAAACGTGTTTGGGTCACTTAAGACCAATATTCATTTTCCATTCACAAAAGTCAAATTTATGGATGTTGAACTTACAGTGATACAGTTACTGGATGTAAATGGAGCCAAAAATAAACACAAAATATAACTATTACGGTTAATGCTTGCGTGGCCTGTGTCCGAGCTGCTGCTAGCAAATCCACTTAGGCTTCTATGTTCGTAACTAGCGCGTAAATGAGAAGTCGCAAATGCCTGAGCTTCGCTACAGTTCAATAATTATTCCACAAAATAGAGTTAACTGTCTTACAAAACCATCGTATAATCAACACGAAATACGCTCGTCTTTAAATCTCTCCAGGGTCTATCACCAAAACTATCAAGTATAATTCTGACAACTGCTTAGAGCCTACCACTTGACTCATAGCAAAATTTTAGTACAAAAAAAAATTCAATCTTTTCTAGTTAAGTTTGATGTTCAGAGACTATTAAAGTATGAAACTGGAGCGGCCAATTCTTCACACAAAAATAATCACTTGAATTTCATGCCGTTCGAAATAGCGTCTACGCTGATGAGCGACTAACAGCTTCACAAGTACAGTGTGCCGTCGAATAGCCTTAAATATTGTCACTCCCAACCAAGCTCCATAGTAAATTTGGAAATTTAAGATAATACACGACCATTCCAATTTACAATATTGTCAGCACGTAGCTAACCTCGGCGATAATTTTCCGACCTTACAAGTCGTTCTGTATCAGCTGGTTCATTGTTTACCAACATATTGTACTCAACTGACCATAGTGTGAGGGGAGGACACACCCATAAGAAACGTAAATAAACATGGCATCTTGTACTAAGTATATCACTGCGGTCCTTTCAATGGTGCTCTCAGAATTTACATATACTGCACCATATCTAAATCGTGTGATTCTTCAACAATGACCAATTGAGTAATTACGTAATTAACCACTACGTTTATCTTAAACTTACACTGGGACAAACGTACGGTCAAGTCTGGACATTGATGTATGTGTCGTGCGTTTGTGTTAACACACACACACACACACACACACACACACACACACACACACACACAGACACACTCTTCATAAGTACCTCCGGGGTTTCATAAGATCTCTTTTCGAAAACTACAGACAGTCAGTGATGAGAGCATTTTTCCTTGTTTTGAACTCACATTACGAGTGCTCAAAGTGGGCACTATCTGGGGCGGCAAACATCAATTTTTGGGTAATTCAGTACAGTCGCTAACGCGAATATTGTTCGGAGAAGGGCGACAGCAACCTGATTTGGAAATCTGTTCATTCTACTTTTGCATCTACATCATGCTGTGTAGCGAAGGGTACTTCTGCTACCCTGTTCAACTCATGAATGGCACATGGGTAGAATGATAGTAAGACTCTGTATTAACTCTAATTGCGTCGTAGTCATTTCGTGAGATATATGTGAGAGGAAGTATTATTTTGTCCGTTCTCTCCCGGAAAGCGCTCATCCGAAATTTCAATAGTAAACCTCCCCGTGAAGCAAAACGCGTCTCTTCTAGCGTCTAGCAAAAAATGGTTCAAATGGCTCTATGCACTATGGGAGTTAACATCTGAGGATATCAGTCCCCTACATTTAGAACTACTTAAGCGAAACTAACCTAAGGACATCAGACACACCCATGCCCGAGGCAGGATTCGAACCAGCAACCATAGCAGCCGCGTGGTTTCTGACTGGAGGGCCTAGAACCGGTCGACCACAGCGGCCGATTGGAGCGTCTAGCACTGGAATCTGTCGAGCATGTGTGGAACGCTCTCGTGCAGACTACACGATCCCGTGACGAACCGCGCCTCTCTCCGTTGTCTCTTCTCTATCTCCCGTGTCGGTCTGCTCTGATTCATGAAGAATATTGAAGAATCTTTCCTGGATAAGTTACATTTCCTCACGATTACTCATATAAACGTGTCTGGCATCTGCTTTTCCCACCGTATGTTTTATGTGGTCGTTCTACTTCAGTTATTTTACGGTAGACACTATTCCCAGCAGTTTGTCATCAATAGTGGAGATGCACAGAAGTGAATTTCTTTTTCTGTGTATGGGCAATGTTACATTTATTTACGTTCAGTGTCAGCTGCCACAGCCTGGACCATTCATGAACGCTTTGCGGATCATCCTGCAAATCGATGATGATGGTGTTTAGTTTCTGGGGTCACCAGCGTCCGTACAAAGTCCCAGTTTTTACACAGTCCAATTTTGTCCACAGTCCTATATAGCCACTGTCACGAATGATGATGATGATGGACTAACGAAGACAACACAAACACCCAGTGCCCATGCAGAGAAAATTCCCAACCCGGCCGGGAATTGAACCCAGGAACCCATGAGCTAGAGGCAGCAACGTTAGCCTGTAGACACGAGCTGCGGATATCCTGCAAATCGATTCTATCTTCTGGAAAAGTTGCTTTCTTATAGACAACCTAGTCATCTGTAAACAGTGCTAAAGAGCTTCCTACGCTTTATAGTAGCTTTCTACTACATCGTTTATACACGCTGTAAACAATAACGGTCCTTGGGGTTCTACGGCAATTAACTTTACAGCTGACGATTTTGTTCTGTTAAGAGCGACGTGTTGAGCTCGTACGTGTTTTCACGGCAGTGTGGGGCTGTGTGAAATACCTTCCTGAAGTCAAGGAACACGGCCTCAACATGAGCGCCGTTGTCTACTGCGCTATGGACTTCTTGGAGGAACAGGGCCAGCGTAGTTTCGGAAGATCTTCCTTCACGGAATACATGCTGATTTTCGAAGAGGGGTTTTTTGTTCTCCAAATACTTCATAATTCTTGAGCATTTAAGATGTTCCATAATTATACAGCAAATTGAAGTTAACGATATAGCTATATGACAGTATGTATCTGTCCTACGACCCGTATAGAAAACGGAAAAAACTGCGCTTTTTTCCATTCACTAGGTATCTTTCGTTGCACCAGCGAGCTACGATAAACTGCTGCTAAAATGGGAGCAAGTTCTTTCATATAATCTTTTTTTACAGTTATCTCACTGGTCCAGATACCTTTCCACTACTGAGCTATTGTAGTTGCTTTTCTTTTCCGCGATTGCTTATCTCAATATTTCTCATTTTGATTTTCGTATGATGACTGAAATGGGGGACCGTGTTACGACCTTACGCGGTGAAACAATTTCGAAAGACCGGGTACAGTACTTCGGACTTCTCCATGTTATCTTCCGTTACAGTGCCAGTATAGTCATTGACTGAATGATAGAGAATTTCGAACGTTTACTGATTTTACCTAAGACCAAAATCTCTTTTGGATTTTAGTCACTCATTGCTCTTCTTAGCATCATTTTAGGTTCGTTCAATGTTTCTTCGTCAGCTAGATTCTGACTTCCTTGATTCTGAGATAAAGCTTTGTTTGTTTACGTAGCAGTTGTCTAACACGGCTATTGAACCTTGGTGGATCTATCCCATCCCTTAACGCCTATGGAACATACTTGAGTAACTATGCTTTTGAACTTATTCCCATTTGTGCTCCACATCTTAGCCGTCAGCGCTTAACGTCGGCTTACCTACATACACGAGAGACTGTACGGTTCGGAATATTTGCGTACGTACTTTGATACGCTTGCCCTCTCGTACAGCTACGCTAGGGCGCATATTAACAATCGAAACGGACAGATGCTGTATCCACTGATGTGTCATTTTTCTCTGAGCATTGCGGTTTTCGTGCACTCGTCCTCCGATGCTCCAGAGGTAATTACGAATAACCCTGTGTATACAGGGTGACCCAAAATTTGTGGACGCCACATTGCGATTCATTGCATATTAACAGTACAAATCTGTCTATAACAAAATTTTGTCACGTGCATATTTTGTTTAGAAACAGGATGTCGCAAATGACAATTTGGCAGTGCCATTATTACAGGCACAAGTGGCTTTGTTCAGTACTCTCAACTGTAGTGCTGGGTTACTGCAGTATTAGTTAGAAAATGTGAGTTCAAGGATTCGGTTCCGGAAGTAGGTGTTACTTTTCTTAATTTTCTGATTTTAATCTACCCATATATAGACAATTTGTTAAATGATTCATACAATGCAACTACACTTTTTTAAAGTTTAATATAAGAATAAATTTTCAGATGAGTCAAAAATATTCACGAACAGAAATAATAGAAACGGCTGTACTCTGGTTTTTCTGTCAGTATTAAATAATTCCACGTGTTTTGTATCAGACATGATGCAATTGCTGTCTAGCTTTTAAGAAGCCAGATACCACGTCACTCTAAAATTACAAAAAACAAGGATAATTTTTCAGATGTTCTATAATATTCCTGTTCTGCTAATGAAACTATGGGATTTTGCCCATTCGCTGCTTATAGGGTGCCTAAAGGATGTTGCGTTCTCGGAATGCTATACAACACTTCAAACAAATAACATTAGCAGTTTTATTTCTAGACATCAAATTAACAGTAATTAACTTTGATTACAGCAAATGTCGCTAGCGAGAGGCATATGAAAACAGTAAAGTTTATGATGATAAAATCTTCTCGGGTTGACAGCCTAGTTGCCAGCCTAGTTCCTGGACAACAACACATTGACTAGGCTGTCAATCCGAGAAGATTTTATCATCGAGATTCACCGAGAAAGCCTGCATTCTCATACAAGTGAAGTTCTTGCTATACACAAAGTCCAAGTAAGCACTTGCTACTGATCACGACAATCCGATAGCGTAGCACTAATGTCCGTTGCAGACTGTGCTGTTCTGAGAGGCCGAGGGTAGCTGGAGCGGCGCTTATAGTCGCTTCTTCCTCGTGTCGCTCTTGGCGCCGCGCACCACTGGCCGAGGTTTCCTCCACCGCCTTCGCTGGTCTTGCGCAGTGCATCTTCATTCCGGCGCTTATGGTTACGCAAGAACAAAAAGAAATATAAACATGTAAAGACTAAGCACCTCTGTTGGGTACTCGACTGCTTGCTAGCATATAAGGGAGGTGATTGGAATCCACGAAAACACTGACGTACCTTTACTTAAGACGGTTCCATTCGAAAAGACCTCAGTCCTTCGGATGTCTGTCTAGCAACCGGATCGCATTAGGTTACATTACACTGTGTACATCTAGCAGTGTGTTTGTCTAGATGACCATCTTCATACCACATTATCACCTAAAAGACAGAAGCAGGAGTTTGGAAATGAGAAACGTGCTGTAATTTGAGCTTTGCGCCAGGAAGAATATACTAGTCAGAGAGTAGCAAGAAAAGATAGCGTTGCCCAATCTACAGCGGAGTACAGACATCAGGGGATCAAGCAGACTGGTACAAAAGTGAGTATTTCGAGGTCTCGAAGAACAGATTAAACACCAGAGAGACTTGTATTGCACGGGAATTAGCGAGTAAGCAAACAGTATGTGAGCTGCTCATATATCTGTGTCAACAGTGCAATGCCATCTCCTTGAACAGGGTGCAACAGTAGTCAAAGATGTTATTACGGGGAATTTAGGTCTGAGGTATTTAGTAGCCATCATGGGATGACTGTTCGTCGGCTTCATTGAGGAAGTATCAAGAAGCAGTGTGTGACGCCAGGGTGGAGCTTGGTGAAGTATCAATCATGATATGGCGATGTTTTGCGGGTGATAAAATCGGTGATCTACTGAGAATTTTTGTAGCATTAAGGAAGGAAAATTATCTTAGGCAACCGATCAACAAGGATGTTGCAACAACAGGAGACTTAGGGGCAGTGGGTTTTTTCTGCAGCAGGAGAATGCCTATAAAATACGCAGAGGGTATGTCAATAGAAAAGAGAGACCTGTGAGAAAGTGAAGAACAAGATTTGGCCACGTCAGTTACCTGTTGTAAATCACATTTAACTCTTACATGGTGAACTTGACAGGAAGGCCAGAAAACTAGGTCGTCTAATGTTGCAAAGGTCTATGGAATAGTTTACAAACATGCTGGACTCCAATAGCTGCAAAAACACAACGATCGAGCGAGGTGCCGCAGTAGTTAACACACTGAACTCACATTCGTGAGGACTATGGTTCAAACCCGGGTTCAGCCATCCAGACTTACGTTTTCCGTGATACCCTTAAATCGGCAGTTGTGATTAAGGATCGAAAGAGAAGTTATTTGTTAATTATGCGACGTGTTTGTAAATTGAAATGCAGTATACAGATTTTCTCAAGGATGATCTAAAACTTGTGACCACTAGTAGAAAGAAAATTACGACTACACCGAGAATCGAAGTCTCGAACTCCAGTGTTCCAACGCAAAATTCTACCCTCTGCACTAACTGTTTTTTTTCTTTTTCTTTTTTCCTAATTGGGCAGCATAGGTGCGCTGCATTAAATGAAGCTACTTGTCTTACATGGAATTACAATGTTGCCAAATTTCCTTTCTTCGACATCCACATTCTACCGAAAACATGCACTAGATGAAATTTTGTTGCAGACTTTATTATAGTGTTAATATGCAAGCAATCGCTCTGTGGCGTAAAGAATCGGCAATTTCAGTTCACCCTTTGTATACGACTATTACATATCCATCAATCACACAACTGCTCATCAACATAATGTACGAAAAAACAGTACAAAATTTTATTCTCAGACATAATGGTTCAGTATATGTCGCTAAAAAAACATCCTTTTACCCGCATTTGACGGTGCTAGGCTAAACTTCGTCAGTTTACTACAAGCCATAGTTATCATGGAGGAAGGAAGGACGAGTGTGATTTAATGTCCTATCAGCAACGTAAATCATTAAGGACGGAGTACAATATAAGTTTTTCAAGAAAAATTTAAGAAAATGGTCTTTTTCCGTATAACTGTCGACACACAATTTGAAAAGGCACTTGGTTAAGGAACGTAAAACACGAGACTAAGTGTTCTATAAAATGTGGGTGCACGAGTATTATATAGTTCTCGGATCTTTTGATATCGTGTTACTAATAAAGAATAAATAAAAAAGTTCCTGCTGTCGTCAGTGAATTTTCTTTTTGTGCATGGATAACCTACCCACATGTACGTTCATTTAATCAAGCAATTCTCATTTGACCTAAATGTGGCGTATGGAACACAGGTAAACTGCCCTGAGACAGGGACTCAAAATTAGGAACATTGCAACCGAAGTTTATATAATACATTACCAAGAGACAGCGTCAGTGTCGCATTATCTTTGTAACAGAATTATTTATCGTCACATTCACAGGCAAGTATAATGAAGTATTTTTCTATGCGGTAAGGCTTCCTGGCAAGATTTTTTTATTTATTTTTTCATTCATCTAGAATGTTTTGAGACAAGATAATTGCCATCGTCGATAAATTATTTTTCAGTAATAATACGTGTAAACAGAAGGAGAGTGCAGGATGTACATCGCAGCTGTCCCCACTTTCTCTCCACGTCGAAGGACTTGGGGTCCCCATATGACCTCTCTGTGGTTTCACGTTTCTGTATGAAGTCACCAGTTGCCTTGAAGCCGTTCAGTAAAGTCGTCAGCGCGTCAAGATGACAATCGAGTGAAGTGCATCCTCGCTATCGAGACCTTTGCACAGAGCTGCCAGCCCAGGCATACAGAGCCATTGTCCATTGTGACCTTTATGCTTGTGTGGTTTCCGCCTACAGTCGCTTTCCTACGACTTCCACACGAGATATCCGTAACATCCTACGTCACCCCGCCCATATAGCATTTACAAACAATAGATGAGAAACCTTCACGTTTCATACACTATTTCGATGTCTCCAGTTACAATGTCATTTACTAAATCATGTGACATACAGCTTTAGAGATTTCGTAAGTTTTAGTCAAGGTGAAATATTTAGTCAGTGTTAAAATTTAAAATAAAATATTCTTAACAACAAAACCGCCTCTCGACCCTGTTCATTAACGTGTTCGCAGGATTCAGAGATCTCAACAGAAACAGACATTAATTTGAGAAAATTCCGTCTATATACTGCTACCATGCATATCTACGTCCACATGACTACTCTGCTATTCACACTTAAGTGTCTGCCAGAGCGTTCATCTAACATCTTTCGCGCAAATTTTCTACCGTTCCACTCTCGAGAACCGCTCGTGAAGAACGGACGGTTAAGTCTTTCCGTGCGATTTTTGATTTCACTTTTTCTGTTATAATGCTAATTTCTTCCTGTGTAGATGGGTGTCAACAAAATATTTTCCCGTTTGCAGAAGAGTTTTGGAAATTGAAATTTCCTGATAAGATGTCATCGCAGCAAAAACAACTTTGTTTTAATGATTGCCACATCATCTCCCATATCATATCATCGAAACTCTCTTTGAATTTCACAATAATACAATATGAGGATATACGCTTGGAGCACAGAATTAAATGGCAGTGTAACAGGGACTAAGGGAAAACCGGAACACGAGAGAAGCGAAGCATTTGAAATGCGGGCTACAAACGGAAGTTAAAAACTTTGATGGTAAGGGAAGAGGAGGTTCTCCGCAGAATCGGCGAATAAAGGAATACATGAGAAACACCGACAAGAAGAGGAGACAGGATTTTAGGACTCGGTTAAGACTTCAGGCAGAATGTTAAGTCATTTGTTACGACATCAGGAAATAACTTCCATGGTACTGGAGGGCGCTGTAGAGAATAATACCTATAGGTCAAGACAGACATTGGAATGCATCCAACAGATAAGTGAGAACGTGAGCTGTAAGTGCTGAGGTGAAAAAGTTGACACAGTGAAGGAATTCGTGGCGGAGCATATCAAACCAACGTTCTTTGAAGTATTTCGATGTCCTTCGTCTGTTCTCTCTGATAAAGATCCTGTATCGCACAGAAATACTCTAGCAGAGGACTGACAAGCGTACCGTAGGAAGTATCTTTAGTAAACGCATTTTCAGAATGTTCTACCAATAAAACGTAATTTTGGTTTGCTTTTCCCACCACATTATCTTTGTAACGTTCCAGTTTAAGTAGTTCGTAATTGTTATTCCTAGATACCTAGTACAACTGACAAGCTTTAGATTTTAGTGATGACTGTACTTCTTGGAATATTTCTCTCGAAAACTGCTGCAAACAAAAATTGAACTGCACAGGCGGTGCCTTAAAGTTGTTGACCTACAATTAGAGTGCCTTATGGTAGTACGCAACGTAATAATTGCCCATTTACTGACAAAAGACGTTCACTCAGCATGAATGAAAAGTTTGGGCGACACCGAAATGTAAAAAGACGGAGTTGTGATTTAGAAATGAATAATAGTGTCATTAAATGGACAAGATAAAACACCAGATAAAGAAATATTCTGTTATACGAGATAAGAAACATGTGAAACGCCCTTATCATATGAAGAGTGAGTTTGATGCCACACATTATGTGGTATGACCGAATATCTAATCCGTTTGGGACGGGAGCAGCAGAATTTGAGATACTATAGATGAAGCACCAGAATTCGCAGGCGTTGCATTGTAATTCAAAGACATATCATGTAAATTGTCATTTATACTGTTAATACTAATGAACCACGTAGTTCGAAACTTATTGTAATAATAGACAGGAAACCAATAGATAGCAAATCAAAATATATTAACTCAATAGTATAATTTAAATCTGCCAATGTAAGACTTTTAACATTAACCTTCAAATCAGTAAACAAACGGTATACCATTGTAAATACACATGCACCAGCAAATGAGAAAAACAGAACACAAAGGGAACAAACAGACTTTTTTGGCTGGAACTGTCACACACCTTAGACCAGATTTCATAAAAAAAAAACTATAAAATTGGTGGGAGACTTTAATGCTCAAATCTGCAAGTAAAGTCATCACCAATCCATAGGAGGCAAATTCCCTTCGCGTAAAAGAACCAATGCAAATGGAGAAAGACTTATTAGTTTATGCATAGAACATGACATAGTTTTAAAATCTACAGTTTTCAAAAAACTCTCAAGGAAACAAACTACAGAGTCCAGTCTGTGGGGAGAAGCAACTTGACTATGTTGCTATAAGCAGGCAGTCTACATCAGAGATACTCAAAGTAAAAGTTGCTAAGAGTGAAGGTTTAGATTCAGCTCTATTGTTAAATTCAAAATTTGGCCAATATATAAAAGAAAGCGCCAATATCAACCTAAAAAGTTTGACACTCAGAAATTGACTAAGGAAGATAATTTCAAGATTCTTTTGGAAAAGAGAACACCTAAAACAAGGGAACAACTTCAAAAATACATATTACAGACAGCAGAAGAAACCGTTCTCCTTACCAAGAAAAAAAAATGGAAACATGCCTGGTGGAATGATGAGTGTGACGAAATAATCTTTACAAGACAACGAGCTTGTAACATATGGAACGCAAATAAAAATGATAAAAATAAGTCTCCCTAAAAGAAACCTGGAAATAAGTATCAAAAGGCCTTAAAAAGATCGAATTACAATACATGAAAGACCAACTAGCATCAATAGACTTCAAAGAGAACGATCCTATGGACTTTTACAAAACTTTCAAAAGTAGCTTAAGGAAATACACTCGACCTAGCCTATTTTTCATGGACTCAAAAACGAAGAAAACTGCACATAATAGCACAGAGAACTGTAGAATACTTACCGAGTACTTTGAAGAACTACATAACTGTGATACACCGAAAGAAAAATTTAATTTCAATATTGTAAACCCAACACGAACAGACTCAAAGCAGCCAACCACAGAAGAAATAAAAGCACTCATAAATGATCTTAAAAATAATAAAACAAAAGCACCTGCAGAGGATAATATAGTTGCTGAACCATGGATGTACTCTAGTGACAACATGATACAATGCCTATCAGAGATACTCAAAGAAATCTGGACAATACTAAGCTTACCACGAGGATGGACATCTGCACTAATACATCCACTACATAAAAAAGGGAAAAAATGGACCCTAGAAATTGTAGGGGAATCTCCCTCTTACCAGTGACCTGTAAGATCTTCTCGAGGACGATTTTAAAAGAGCAGAAGAAATACTTGACAAACAACTAGGAGTGTATCAGGAAGGATTTACAAAGGGAAGGTCATGTGCAGAACGATTATTAAACTTAAAGAACGTAACAGAAATTAGGAAAATTAGGAACTTAAAATATGTAATTACTTTTCTGGACTTTAAAAAAGCCTGTGATTCAATTGACAGAAATACACTGCTTGATGTCTCTAAAGAATTGGCACTCGATACTAAAACAACTGAAATAATTAAAGCAACTTCGACAAATACAAAATCGAAAGTAAAATTTAGGGGAGAACTCTCCAAATCGTTGGAAATAAAGTCACGTGTTTGACAGGGAGATGGTTTGTCACCTCTGCTTTTCAATTGTGTGTTGGAGAAGGTAGTTCGAGAATGGAGGACTGCCATCAATACTAAAGGGATCCAACTAGGAAGGAATCCAAACAAGATCACTGTCGACTGTTTAGGTTTCGCAGATAACATGGCATTGATTACAGATTCGCTAGATAGTGCCCAAGAACAAATAAGAGAACTGAAAAAAAACAAGCAGCCAAAGTAGGACTACAAATATCCTTTAAAAAAGCAAAGTTCATGACAAACATCTGTGATGCTCCTCGAAATATTGCAATTGACAACAATACAATACACAAAACAGATTTCTTTATATATCTAGGACATAAATTACATACAATGCAAAAGGAAAGACAGCTACAGAAACTAGTGTACACATAATGGAAAGTGTGTTTCATGTGACAAAAAATCCTTGTCCTGGAACACGAAATCAAGACACTACCAAACTGTGGCCAGACCTGCAGCTCTGTATACGGCAGAACCACTTAATCTAACAAGAAATGGAGATCTTGAGAAACTAGAGAAGGTCGAAAGAAGAATTTAAAGGAAAATACTGGGAGATAAAAGAAACGATAAAGCTGAATACCGGTTAAGACCAAACAGAGAGCTATACTTGAAAACTGAAAAACTAACTGATGTAATGAGGAAGAGAAGACTACAGTTTTTTCGCATATATTCAGAATAGATAGCAACAGACTAACCAAACGGATATTGACATTACTCAATAGCTGCAAATCCAAGCCTTCATGGTTCATAGAGACTGAAAAGGACATGGAAAACGCTGGAATTACAATAGACACTGTAGGAAACAGATCATATTTCAGAATGGCAGTTCAAAAGGCAGAATTTCAGGAGAGAAGGAAAACAACTACATGAAAGTGGACTCAAGAAGGAAGGGTTGAAGGAAATTTGGAAACTAAGGAAATCTAATACAATGAAGGGTAGCCAAAGTTGATTAATCGTATCCTCGAAATGGCTTATTCGAAAGAAGAAGAAGATAATTTTTACAACTGAGTGTTTTAAACGAATTTCCAAACCTACAGAAAGAAATTGTTGACTTTCAGTCTTACAGTATGATTATCTGATTACCATTAAAATTCAGGTCGTTACTGATTAGCACCTGTTATCATGAAGGTTACTGTAATACTAGAAATAAACGTAAATAGGAAATGCTCTTTAAATTACGTATTTTCTGCAGGTAACTCCCTGTGCTGTTAACAAGGACGTCATTTTTAACTTCCGCGAACAGATATTTAATAGGAGTGACAATAGTCAATGATGATTACCAGTCATGTAATAGACGATGAATATTTCCTCTTATTTATGAGTAATGTGCTACATTGTAATAGTTGAATGTCAAGTACTAGTACCCGCTCCAACCACTGATCCTTTCAAGTCTGTCTACGTTTCGCTACAATTCTCTGTCGTTGCCGCTTTAATAAAAACATCTTCATAGAGCTTCGATGTCATCCGCATAATACAGAGTATAGAACCAATACACTTGAAGTCGACATTGTCGACCGGGCAAAGAAATTTCGCAGTAGCAAATTGCTTTAAACATTTTCACGGAAATAAATATATTCTTCCCATATCCCGAGTATAAATTCTAATGTAGCCAAAATGTTTCCTTTTCCAGTTTGTGCTGAGATTGTTCATGACAATTTCCATCGCTCAGTATGGTCAAAGTAGTTTAACAGAATATCACCAATGCTTATACACTGCGAAAGTTTATGTTTACAAGAAGATCTTGAAAATGTTACTATGAGAAGTGTACACAATCTAATTTGCTCAGTGCTGAGTATTTTTCTGCATGAAGTTTCCTACTTTATATACAGTTCATGACAAACATCTGTGATGCTCCTCGAAATATTGCAATTGACAACAATACAATACACAAAACAGATTTCTTTATATATCTAGGACATAGATTACGTACTGTACCAACGAGAAGCACTAATTTATGACTGAGAAATTGTTGAAAATGTGGTTGATCTGAGGATTCCAGAAGCACAAAATTCCACCTGTCACTTTCCTTTCCACTTTTTTGAAGAAAACATTTTGACTGTAGTTGGTTTAAAACATAATTTTTTGATACGACGTGTTACAAGAATGAGTCACGTAACACGTAATAAAAAATAATAGAAAGGTCTACCGTGACTCCACTACTAACTTTTCATCGCTGGAATCTAACATGAACTTTTTAAAAAAAGCTACCAGTCTTTCAAAAACAAACATGATTATTCAAATGATTCCTGGAGCAGAAAACTATGATACCGCGAACAACGCCTTACTTGTACAGTAAATTCTATTCTGAGGAAACTTCTTGAAAAGTACTAGCAAGCTACTACGTATCTACAACGATACTCTTCTTATATGACACTGATATTTATATCTGCATTGTGTGGAAGTTGAAAGCACAATGATCATCATTTTCGGTGGTTTAAAGTGCCTTAATGTCCGAGGACAGTTGCGTAATTACTGGATTAAAATCCACGATATATGTACAACATGCTTCAAAGCAGGACGAATCGAAGACTAATGAAACGTACGTTCAGATTTAATTGAGACTAAGAGTTCAATGATAATGAGGTCAATGTCGATGAAATACAATCTTGGTTTCAGAGATAAGTTTTATGTCCGGTAAATGTGTAGATTTCTATGGCACTAACGTAGAATAAAAAGATCGCAGCAGAGCGATGCGCTCATTGACCAATTTTCTTTAAAGAAATGTTCGAAAGTTTACGATCGCGATATAAATATTGCTGCCACGTAATAGTTTGTTCTGCCCATATTACGTCACATCCTATTTCATTCAGTTCTTTCTTTCAACAGAAGTATATATTGTCTGTATTTGACATAAACTTTCGCTATTTTTGTTCATATTTGTTAATTCGTATAATCTCGACAATAAAGTAAAAATTCAAAGTTCTAAACAGATCCAGAGTATCAGTAAATATTATACCGGTTTATTTCTTATTATAGCTCAAAATCATTTTCTTAAGTGATCACTGTTTCCGTTCTTTAAAGTACTCTAACTTGTAGTCCTTATTGTGTAACAGAACCGCAAATTAAAAGAATTTCCATATTCAGTTTATTGTTACTAGACCTCTTTTCCGCAGTCACAGTTCTATAAATAATACACGTCGCATACCGTCTTTTACTATTGTAAAAGAGTCTTATTGAAACTAGGCGTTTTTCTCCTTATTTCAAAGCACCAGGAGAAAACCGCCTGGAATTGCTTGACTGGGAATTGTATACATGTGCCTTTTTGTTTTTAGGCCGCTTTCCACAGTCGAAGCTGTAGAAATGATATTTCTTAAAAAGAAAGAGACGGCATGTTTAAGATGCCCAGTCAAGCATGCTTTAAAATGAAGCGAAATTCGTATGGTCGAAATAGCACTTCTCTTAAAGTCGCTAAAGCTAGTGTGTAGCACATATTACTTGTAAAGTTAATGTCATAGCATTCTGGAAAACCTTGAACCAGTAACAATATATTCCCATTTTCAATGCGGTTGTTCGGTCGTTGGATTCTAATATAAATGCTGTTCTCAAATGTGGGGTGTTTTTAATCAGCTGGAAATCTGACTACTGTCGAGTGATTGGAAGGTTCTCTGAGTGTGTGTGTATGTCACACTACCGAGAAACACGCACCAGAGGTTTTTTGAATGCGTGGTGTCTGTTCCTTCGAAAGAACAGACACTACGCAGATCCCGCAGCTGTGAGACAATATATGTAAATTGAAGGGGAATCACTGCCGACAGCTGCAGCGGGACAGTAAGCAAACTCGGCGGCGACGACCAAAAATGTGTTCCGGACAGGGCTTCGAACCCGGGATCTCCTGCTTACTAGGCAGGTGCCGTAACCACTGTGCGATCCGGGACACAGCGTTGTCACAACAGCACGGGATACCTCGATACGCCCCACGGTTTCGAACGGGAGTATAACGGACAGGGACTGCGGATAAGTGGCGCTCGGTGAGAGTGTGGATCAGCCCTGAAGCATACCGAGATAGTCGCAGTGGTTACCGCTGTGGTAAGTAAGCAAGAGATCACGGTACACATTTTCGCTAGTCGCCGCCGATTCCGCTTAATGTCGCATTGGAGCTGAAAGCAGTGATGCCCTTTCAATTTATAAATAACGCACCAGAGATTCCGAAGCCACCTTAAGTGCTATTCAGTCGTGCTGATAGTGTCTCTTCTTCAACAAATACGGTATCGGTCACCATTCATCAACTGACTATGAGTGGCGTGCCAGTGCTGGGTCTAGGGGTTCTGGTCATGACAGTCAGGGAACACGTAAAGCTAACCTGATCAACAAGTTCAGGTGCTGTGCCATATTGAAACCTTCGGGAAACCTCCTGTGTCTCCTGTACTGCAAGTAACAGCACCCTTTACCGAAGTTCCAGCAGGAATAAGAAGCATCACCTAGCGCACTCAGTGTGTATCCTTGGAGAATCATTCAATACATTTATGAGTGTGTTATGGGCGATTTTGGGGGAGGGGAGAGAGGAATCTTCAGGAGCTGTAGCTTGCGACACACTTTGGAACTAACGAAGTCTGTCGTCTGAACTCCAAGAACATATTTGGATCATTTCAGTGACAGAAACGGAAAGTTGAGAAACTCAGAATTTTAATGAACATCCAAATCTGTCGCATGGTCTTGAGAACCTGTCGAGTCCTCGTGGTTCTGGTTTAAGACTTGCATCAGAGACTTCGAGTATCATGTGACAAGCTAGGCTGCGAGTTCCAAGACTCGTACCAAAGGACTGAGGACTGTCGGGTCCCCCTAAATGGCTGAGTGGTGAACTAAATACCACACGCTGCTACCCATGTAGCTGAGCATGTGGAGCTCATAAGGTGCCTTTGTTTTTTGATTTGCTGACGCCCAATCCAGTAAGTATAATTATAACTACAAGAGACACAGAAATATTAGTGTAAGATGAAAAGAGATGCAAGCCACAGGTGATACTTGATACTTGTATACTGAAGCGCCAAAGAAACTGGCAGAGGCATGTCTATTCAAATACAGAGGTATGTAAACAAGCAGAATACGGCCATGCTTTCGGCAACGCCCATATAAGACAACAAGTGCCTGGCGTTGGTGTTAGGGCGGTTACTGATGCTACAGTGGCAAGTTATCAGGATTTTAGTGAGTTTGAACGTGCTGGTATAGTAGGCGCACGAGCGATGGGACACAGCGTCTCCGAGGTAGCGATGATGTGGGGATTTTCCCGTAGAACCGTTTCACGAGAGTACCGTGAATATCAGGAATCCGATAAAATATCAAATCTCCGACATCGCTGCGGCTGGAAAATTATCCTGCAAGAATGGGACCAACGACGGCTGAAGAGAATCGTTCAACGAGTCACATGTGCAACCCTTCCGCAAATTGCTGCTGGGCCATCAACAAGTGTGAGCGTGCGAACTATTCAACGAAACATCATCGATATGGGCTTTCGGAGCCGTGGGACCACTCGTATACCCTTGATGACTGCACGACACGAGGCTTTACGCCTCACTTGAGCCCGTCAACACTTACATTGGACTGTTGCTGACTGGAAAAAATGTTACCTGGTCGGGCGAGTCTCGTTTAAAATTGTATCGAGTGGATGGACGTGTAAGTGTATGGAGGAAACCTCATTAATACATGGACCCTGCATGTCAGCAGGGTATTATTCAAACTTGTGGAGGCTCTGTAATGGTGTGGGACGTGTGCTGTTAGAGTGATATAGGACCCTGATACTTCTAGATACGACTCTGACACGTGACACGTACGTAAGCATCCTGTCGGATCACCTGCATCCACTCATGTCCATCGTGCATTCAGATGAACTTGGGTAATTCCAGCAGGAAAATGCTCCGCTCCACACGTCCAGAATTGTTACAGAGCGGCTCCAGGAATAATATTGTGAGTTTAAAAACTTCCACTGGCCACCAAACTCCGCAGATGATAATATTATTGAGCATACCTGGGATGTCTTGCAACGTCCTGTTCAGAAGAGATCTCCACCTCTTCGTACTCTTACGAATGAAAGACCTAGCGAATAGATCAGTGACTGTGGTGTTGTTAGGTCTGTTTGCAAAAATGTATGCATATCTCACATTAGAAGGTACCAGCCATAGGCAGGCTAAGGGTATGTGTCATGTTACATTGTGAGTCTTCTCTATGCAAGACTATTTAGAGTTCCTCTACAGTGGTGGTCGCGATGCTCTGCTGCCGCCGCAGCAGAAGGTGCAGTATACTAGTACTCAATCGAGAGGACGTGAGGTGTACACTGTGCTGCAATCTAAAGTCAGCCTGTCACATCATTTTTGATGATGGAAGGGAAACTATCCCATACTCAAACTATTTGCTAGTTGAGAGAGAGGTGATTGGTGACTGAGTGAAAGGGAGAGAATGGGACTTGATGTAAATGCTGGAGAATAGTATGACTCTTTTATCTTACTGCAAGGAACTGTGTGTGTGGTGCAAATATTTATTTATTTATTAATTTATGCACATCATATGTGTGAGTAATGTGTATCATTGTATAATTATATACATTGTAAAAAAGTCTGTACACCATGTTCATCATCAAAAATTGTAGACAAAAAGGAAATAGTATATATATATATATATATATATATATATATATATATATATATATATATATATACACCTTACACATAATTAAGTAGAATAATTTTTAAGTTTCATTTGCCTCTAATCATCCAGATCTGAATAGTTTTTAGGTGCAGATAGATATATGTAGTTCACAGTCCATAGAATTTGTTATATAACAACTCTGTAACTACTACTAATGTTATTGTGGAATTTAGTTGTTGTGGAAGAACAAAAGTAGCCGTACTTTAATTTCAGGGTGTACCTATGTATCTGAAAATAGTAGATATTTCTTCTAGAGAATTTTCTTGTTATTGTGTCAAAATAGTATCTCTGCATTGAATATTAGCAACCATATTTTATACCTCAAACACCAAATTGCACCTGTAGGATCAAACTGAGTCTGTGAGAATTGATGAAACGAAAAAATTCGTTAACATATGTATTTGTTGTGGTTATTTACAAAAATAAACCTGTCTGAGTTGTATATATGAAGGATTTGAAAGACATAAATAAGGTTAGTTTTGAACATGAAGCTGAATTTAACATGGAAGATAACAAAATACATGGAACAGTTGCATGGAATTACACTTATCATGTAGCACAAATTGATTTATGGGAGCAGGAGGCACTTAACAGTGCTTCTGATGACACATGAGTATAGAAAACACATCTCAAATTATATTGTTAGTATTTGAGGAAAACTACAGATGTAGTATCTGGGCAAAGCTGGTGGAAGCAGTGTGAAAAGAAATCATACTCAGCTTGTGGGGTAAAAATTCATTTATTTTTCATCCAGCTTAAAAGTAAGTTTGTATTTTCACAACCAGATACAACACTTTTTCACACATCTTCTTCCTGAGACGATGGAGAGCAGGATATACCGAGAAATCCAAGTTTTGAACAGCAGCAAACTTAAATTTCGATACATACACGTTATCTTCTCCTTGTCTTTGATGTAGAGAATGTTATCCATGTGGTCGAATAATAGAAGCGGATTCACTATATCTTTATAGGGTATAACAGAATAGTCTCTGTGAATTCAGTTGTAGAAACGCGATAACCAGTTTGCACTACTCCATGTTTCAGATTATTTTGCATCCTTGAAAGATCTCAGCAATGCAGTGTATGCTTAGAATGTCTCTAGTATACTGGCACCTTCTATGTAGGCTATGAATGCAACATTTTTCAAAATAAACTGTCTTACTCATCATCACAGAAACTCTGAGCGTCAGCAATGATGTTCACACCTTAAGATGCTCAGCATCTGTTTATTTATACAGTTCACTGCTCAACAGAGGTCATCATTCAAAAGTTAATCACACAGTCATGTAGAACTAGAGTGTATAATGTAGATTGTTCTAGAAAATTTTCTGAGGATTCAAATTCAATTTTTACATCTATATGTCCAGATTTAACTATTTCATTTTATTTTGAGCAATCAACTGCGATGATTGGCAGCAGCTCCTTGAATTTCATGAGCTGAGTAGACGTTCTTAATTTTCATAGTATGGAGCATGGGACCTTGCATATATGTCATATGCTAGACTGCATATATTATCATTCCAATTCAGGAATAATTTCGTCATATTGGTATAACTTGGAGTTCAGATAGACTCTGGCATTAATAAACCAGCAATTTTCAAAATTGTGGAGTCCTTTGCTATACTCCTTCTTCTTCTATTGGCAGATTTAGGAGTTCAGATATAGTCTAGCATTCGTTAACGTGCAGTTTTCAAATTTCGTGAAGTCGTTTGCTGTATTCCATCTTCTATTGGTCTGAAAAGCATGTATGATGAACCTGGGTGTCTCCTGTTGAGCAGAGCTTTTAATAGCCCATCTTTCAATCTGTACCAAAATAACTTCCTGTCTAGCGTTCAGAACAATTCGCTGGATGTCTGCAAAGTATCCCATAAGCAGTTTTAGGGGTGTACATGCAGTAAATGTCATACTCCTCCACTGTTCTACACACTGGCCCGTCTATGAACTATACAGAATTTTCTAAATCCTTCAAATCCGAGGAAGAAGCAGAGACACACATGTTAAGAGTTAATTCTTTGTCACAATGTGTGTGTGGTCAGTGACAACCCCGTTAGTTCATATTATATCTCATGAAACAGGAATGCTAGACATTAAGTACAAGATTCGGTGCCACTGTAGCAATACCAACCGTTTTCGTAAACGATCCCTCAGGATATGTGAAACTCTTGAATGGGATGGCTTATGCCTCCTGGCGTTGGATGACAATCATAATTTCATCGTTCTTGTTGAATGTGGTTGATGCATAAGGTTTATGCTAGAAGTATTTCTGGCATATAATACAGTCATCATATTCCATTGGTCTTGTTAAATCGACCAATGTCATTGCAAGGTTGCAGACTTACTGATTTAAGGAACTCGTAATTCGCACACTATCATCTTGCTGTTCTGCTGTGAAGTGTGTGCTCTATGTTGTGCACCTAGGTTTTATACACTATGCTCATCCTGTCTTCACTGACAATACGAGAATACTGGGCGCTGCTATAAGTCCCGACCTGTTGGAGGTCGCTACCGCCTCCGGTCCTGGCCAGTTGAAGGTCGCCGCCCCTTCCGGTCCTGACAGGTTCCTGCATGTTTGCTGTCACTGGTGGTACTACTTTTGATGGAGCCATACCATGATTTCCTCACCACGAACGTCAATGAGTTGGTTATCCTGATCCTCAATACGTAGTTCCAGATAGTCTAATGTCTGTTACTAGGAGATAAATAGCATTGGTAAGCAGTCAACATTCTTATACCCTTTTGCAACTGTAAATTGTGTGAATCAGTCTATTGTTGAGATAGGACTTCGTTGCCGTGTTACATTGGGCACGGACTGTGCTGAAAGGAAGTATATCCACTGATTGGTCGGGTCTCTGAAATTTATTAGGGTCCTACATCTATACCCTCATAACTCTTCCACTGAACCATTACAGTTAAAACCAATCGTTGAATTCAGTGATTATTTCAAATTGAAATGTGCTGATGTTTGCATGTAGCACAACCCCTTTTTCAGGAAGTTTTAAAAAGTCTTTTAAATCGTCAACATCGTAACCACTGGGTTCTGTTTCCACAATTTCTTTTGCATCAGTAATTTTCAGATGTTCATTGCTAGCCTCTGTGATATTCGAAATGCTGTTTTATGTCTCCAGGCCAATCAGCACAATACTCCTCTCCCCATTGCTGAAAGCAGTCGGCGGGAAGTAATTCTTGCGTAATACTGAGGATCTTTCTTTTAATGTCAGTGCATCTGAACGTCAGCTGATGAATGGATGTTTAATGCATCTCATTATACGTCCTTCAACATAAACATTAGAAGGAACGTGATGCACAGATGCTCGAACAAGTCACTATTAATGACTTGTAGGGCATACGTCCTTTGACGTTGAAATATTGTTTTAACTCTTCTGGTGAGCGCAGGTATCCAAATGAGTCGAAATAATAGATATTATTTGTATTTTTCTTGACATACGCCACCCAGTGAGTTCCTGGTCTTCCAGGAACATCTAAATTCACAACTGCACGTTCTCTGGACTACCACATAGTCTTCAGTAATGCATCCCACATAAACACACCATAGAATCTTAGAATGCCGATTTTTCCTAACAAACTCCAGGAGCCCTATATTTGTAAACGGTCTAGCTGGTAGGATTGCTAATGGGTTTCTTTTTATTTATGAAGAATCCAGTCCTTTTCTGTATGGTTTCAGGTACAATCCATTCCTGATGGCTGCTGCTCCCAACATGTGGTTATGACTTTTTGCTTTCTTGTTGAGAGACATGTGAGTACAGGAATGAGGAAGGAGATAATTCCGCCTGATGTCTTGGGTACTGGCAGAATATGGGGTGCTTAGACCGGTCTTTATACTCCAGGGCATACATAATTGTCGGGATAAAGTTTTTTAAACACCCTTCCCTGGCTTCTTCTTCATCACTGCTTCTTCTTCTTCAGTACACGATGTGCATCGTTCATAACTTCCTGGAAATTTACACACAAGTCCAACTTAATATTACCATGGATGGTTTTATCACCTATATATGCCGCAATGCAGTGTGCAACACCACTATCCAATCTTGTAAGTATTGCCTTAGCTTTACCAACGAAAATTCGATCTGCAGCTTTACATCCTGAGAGGTCTTTATGTATTTCAAATGAAGTGTCATGTTCCATAGATGCCTCATGAAGCAGGCTCATTCCCTTATGACAACGTGTCAAACGTATTTAAAGCCTCGTACCAGGCCTGCAGTAATTACACCCAGGAATGTGCACTTGGACTGGAAGTTTGTCCAGAATACCAACACCTCGTTTAATAAGTGTCCTACCATATACTTTACGCTACTGCGCTGATTGTGCTCTGTGCACCCCGTCATATAGCAAATCGTCATCGTCAATCCAGCAGTTTTCTGTTGCAGGAAACCAAGCCATTTAACTAGTGCTCTTTTCCCTCGACGTCTTATGACATGCTCCATGAGAAAACACATGTGATTATGAGCTCTCCTGCTTTTCCTCTGTGCAAAATCATTTCGAAATTTCAGTGCCATTCCCTTCATTTAAGATGTAAGCTCTTGAGTTTGTTCTCTTCATTTAGGGAACTACAAATATCTCACTGGACCAGTTTGGGAGGTATGACTTCTCAAATGCTGTCTTTTGTTTCGACATACTTACAAAGCCACCCACATTACATTTCTGTTTACGTCTATCCAGCTTGTTAATGCGATATTATACAGTACTGGTATCCATGAGTCCAGTATTCCAAACGTTCCCAGGTATCATTTTTATTGTGCTATGTTTGATTCATCTGTACTGTGGAATTATTTCTGGGAAGATGTCTGTACGTTTGTAGGAGCCAGAAAGATTAAAATGAATCCACATTGGACCTTTTACTGTTCTGTTCAGACGTTCCATGATAATCACTTTCAGGTGGGTGAATGTTATATAGTGATATATACGAGACTGCTTCATCGTGGTCTTGAACCACGTATTGTGAAACTCTCCACCGTGATCGATTTCGAGATTGTCAGGGCATCGATTCGTCCTTGTCTGCAACAATCGCTCAAACACTTCCGCAACATATCTTCATGTTTTGTTTTAAGATGTAAGGCCCAGGCATATTTTGAGTACGTATCACTAACCATTACAATATATTTGAATCGATTATTTAGATGTGAATATTCCTGCATATCTACAAGATCAGCCTTTAATCACAACATGCCTAAGAACGCAGCTTTTGCGTGTAGATTTGTCCAGTTTCTCGAACTGCTGTCTCCATAGTTGTTCGATTATACATCTCTCTCTAATTTCAGAGATTACTGAAACAAACTTATTCGAATGAGCAGTATTACCCGCGGCAGCTGATAGCACGTGCAGTCGCAGTCGATTGATCCTCATAGTATATATATATATATATATATATATATATATATATATATATATATATATATATAGGGTGTTACAAAAAGGTACGGCCAAACTTTCAGGAAACATTATTCACACATAAAGAAAGAAAAAAAGTTATGTGGACATGTGTCCGGAAACGCTTACTTTCCAGGTTAGAGCTCATTTTATTACTTCTCTTCAAATCACATTAATCATGGAATGGAAACACACAGCAACAGAGCGTACCAGCGTGACTTCAAAGACTTTGTTACAGGAAATGTTCAAAATGTCCTCCGTTAGCGAGGATACATGCATCCACCTTCCGTCGCATGGAATCCCTGATGCGCTGGTGCAGCCCTGGAGAATGGCGAATTGTATCACAGCAGTCCAAAATACGAGCACGAAGAGTCTCTACATTTGGTACCGGGGTTGCGTAGACAAGACCTTTCAAATGCCCCCATAAATGAAAGTCAAGAGGGTTGAGGTCAGGAGAGCATGGAAGCCATGGAATTTGTCCGCCTCTACCAATCCATCGGTCAGCGAATCTGTTGTTGAGAAGCGTACGAACACTTCGACTGAAATGTGCAGGAGTTCCATCGTGCATGAACCACATGTTGTGTCGTACTTGTAAAGGCACAGGTTCTAGCACCACAGGTAGAGTATCCCATATGAAATCATGATAACGTGCTCCACTGAGCGTAGGTGGAAGAACATGGGGCCAAATCAAGACATCACCAACAATGCCTGCCCAAACGTTCAAAGAAAATCTGTGTTGATGACGTGATTGCACAAATGCGTGCGGATTCTCGTCAGCCTACACATGTTGATTGTGAAAATTTACAATTTGATCACGTTGGAATGAAGCCTCATCTGTAAAGAGAACATTTGCACTGAAATGAGGATTGACACATTGTTGGATGAACCATTCGCAGAAGTGTACCCGTGAAGGCCAATCAGCTGCTGATAGTGCCTGCACACGCTGTACATGATACAGAAACAACTGGTTCTTCCGTAGCACTCTCCATACAGTGACGTGGTCAACGTTACCTTGTACAACAGCAACTTCTCTGACGCTGACATTAGGGTTATCGTCAACTGCATGAAGAATTGCCTCGTCCATTGCTGGTGTCCTCGTCGTTCTAGGTCTTCTCCAGCCGCGAGTCATGGGCTGGAATGTTCCGTGCACCCTAAGACGCCGATCAATTGCTTCGAACGTCTTCCTGTCGGGACACCTTCGTTCTGGAAATCTGTCTCGATACAAACGTACCGCGCCACGGCTATTGCCTCTTGCTAATCCATACATCAAATGGGCATATGCCAACTCCGCATTTGTAAACATTGCACTGACTGCAAAACCACATTCGTGATGAACACTGTTGATGCTACGTACTGATGTGCTTGATGCTAGTACTGTAGAGCAATGAGTCGCATGTCAACACAAGCACCGAAGTCAACATTACCTTCCTGCAATTGGGCCAACTGGCGGTGAATCGAGGAGTACATACTGACGAAACTAAAATGAGCTCTAACATGGAAATTAAGCGTTTCCGGACACATGTCCACATAACATCTTTTCTTTATTTGTGTGTGACGAATATTTCCTGAAAGTTTGGCCGTACCTTTCTGTAACACCCTATATATATATATATATATATATATATATATATATATATATATATATATATATATATATATATTATTAGTCGTAAAGCTCCCAACATGGAAGACGCTAAGTAAAGATGGTTCACTTCTGGGGCTTCTTATTCTTCTTGTTTGCCCACCAGGTCTTCATTCTTTGCGAGAATTCAGCTTTTCTTTCTTCGCTCCATTTTGTTCCAGTTCTCGGTGCTTTTTCCTCTGGTTTGACCTCCCATTTGTCAACTTTAAGTTTGAAATTGTTTCTTTTGTTCATGTCTTCAGTAGTAATGTTGGCTAATTCCAGATCTTTCTTTACATTTTTGATCCATTCTCCTCCATTAACAAGGGATGCTACGTATCTTACTATTCTTTTTGTAAGTCTGTGATCGGGAAGTCTCATTATGTGGCCATAGAATTTTAGACGCCTCTTCCTCATGTCTATCTCTATGTTAGAATATTCTTCAATTTTAGAATTTTTCTGTAATCTATACCCCTCTTTGGTCCATCTTGGTCCCAGAGTTTTCCTAATGATTTTCCTTTCCTCTTTCTTCAGGTCTTCCATATCTGTTTTTCTTTTAGGTGTCAAGGTTTCGCTCCTGGAAATTGAAATAAGAACACCGTGAATTCATTGTCGCAGGAAGGGGAAACTTTATTGACACATTCCTGGGGTCAGATACATCACATGATCACACTGACAGAACCACAGGCACATAGACACAGGCAACAGAGCATGCACAATGTCGGCACTAGTACAGTGTATATCCACCTTTCGCAGCAATGCAGGCTGCTATTCTCCCATGGAGACGATCGTAGAGATGCTGGATGTAGTCCTGTGGAACGGCTTGCCATGCCATTTCCACCTGGCGCCTCAGTTGGACCAGCGTTCGTGCTGGACGTGCAGACCGCGTGAGACGACGCTTCATCCAGTCCCAAACATGCTCAATGGGGGACAGATCCGGAGATCTTGCTGGCCAGGGTAGTTGACTTACACCTTCTAGAGCACGTTGGGTGGCACGGGATACATGCGGACGTGCATTGTCCTGTTGGAAGAGCAAGTTCCCTTGCCGGTCTAGGGATGGTAGAACGATGGGTTCGATGACGGTTTGGATGTACCGTGCACTATTCAGTGTCCCCTCGACGATCACCAGTGGTGTACGGCCAGTGTAGGAGATCGCTCCCCACACCATGATGCCGGGTGTTGGCCCTGTGTGCCTCGGTCGTATGCAGTCCTGATTGTGGCGCTCACCTGCACGGCGCCAAACACGCATACGACCATCATTGGCACCAAGGCAGAAGCGACTCTCATCGCTGAAGACGACACGTCTCCATTCGTCCCTCCATTCACGCCTGTCGCGACACCACTGGAGGCGGGCTGCACGATGTTGGGGCGTGAGCGGAAGACGGCCTAACGGTGTGCGGGACCGTAGCCCAGCTTCATGGAGACGGTTGCGAATGGTCCTCGCCGATACCCCAGGAGCAACAGTGTCCCTAATTTGCTGGGAAGTGGCGGTGCGGTCCCCTACGGCACTGCGTAGGATCCTACGGTCTTGGCGTGCATCCGTGCGTCGCTGCGGTCCGGTCCCAGGTCGACGGGCACGTGCACCTTCCGCCGACCACTGGCGACAACATCGATGTACTGTGGAGACCTCACGCCTCACGTGTTGAGCAATTCGGCGGTACGTCCACCCGGCCTCCCGCATGCCCACTATACGCCCTCGCTCAAAGTCCGTCAACTGCACATACGGTTCACGTCCACGCTGTCGCGGCATGCTACCAGTGTTAAAGACTGCGATGGAGCTCCGTATGCCACGGCAAACTGGCTGACACTGACGGCGGCGGTGCACAAATGCTGC
Organism: Schistocerca cancellata; assembly: GCF_023864275.1. Taxonomy (NCBI): domain Eukaryota; kingdom Metazoa; phylum Arthropoda; class Insecta; order Orthoptera; family Acrididae; genus Schistocerca; species Schistocerca cancellata. Next base: position 489,141,432 of record NC_064628.1, read on the forward strand.
GCAGCTAGCGCCATTCGACGGCCAACACCGCGGTTCCTGGTGTGTCCGCTGTGCCGTGCGTGTGATCATTGCTTGTACAGCCCTCTCGCAGTGTCCGGAGCAAGTATGGTGGGTCTGACACACCGGTGTCAATGTGTTCTTTTTTCCATTTCCAGGAGTGTATATATACTGCCGGCATCGACTGTTGATTCTATTGTGATGGATGTCAATACCATCAACAATGCTACATTGAGCATCTTATTTAGGTTTCATAACGATTTTGTATTTCGCACTACACTGGTTTCCTGCGTTGCTATGGACTCTGTTCATTTGCAGTATTTCACCATACATCTCCCGCTCTTTGGGTGCATAGCTTACAGTTTTTGTGGGTTTTAGGAAAATGTGGTTTATTTGACCAGTTGTTCTTTGAAATTCTCTGTCACGTATCTGTATTGGTTTTTTTTAAAACTTACAGACTACATAGCCAACATATTCAGTTCTTCCCCACTGTCAGAGAATGTTTTGTCTATTCTATTATCGCTGTAACGGTTAATGAAATCAGCAACGCTGTCATCATTGTGTAATTTTGCTGAGAGTTCATCGAGAGATTCAGTAACTGTTTGAAGGTTTTCTTGAACATCTGCTCTTGATCCAAATGTCCTAAACTTAGCAGTTGTGACTTCTCTTGAACAGCCTTCCGTGGCATGAACGCCTCATGCATAGTTGACGTCTTGTTCTTTACTAAGCAGACGCCTTTTAGGGTGCACCTTATATACATTCTGTCAACCTTCGAGTTAAGTCATGTACGTTCTTCTCAATTCCACCAACCTTTACAGCTAAGTAAACTACTTTATTCCTTAGAATGATCTAGATATGTGTCTCTAGTTCGTTAACCCTAGCCACTACGTCGTAGATCTGTCTCAAAAGGGTCTGGGCATACATCTCTAGGTCCTTAACTTTATGTGCGAGAAGTTGAAATTTTCCAACTATGTACAGAAACATTCTCTCTCTGTGCACAGCTGTCCTCTCCAGCTGAGTGCCTGACATACATGTGAACTTGTGAGGTGAGAGGTAATGCCCAAAATGTGGTATTCTCTGCATACTTTCGACACTGTAGGTCTCGGAATACTGAATCCCTGACGATATCTGAAATGGAATGTCCTACGCATCTAGCTCCAACAACTATTCTGTGGTCAGAGTCTGGTAATACCCATAGTGCGGCCATAAAATAGTCGGAAACCTTGTCGCATGAAGTACCTGAGTACAAACGATAGCTTCGCCAAACCGCTACCCTTTTATACCTTGTGTACGCAATCCTGGCACCATCTCTATACTCGCTTGTCGCTATACCATGGTTTTCGTCACGTTAATGTTCAGACTGTGGATGAGGTATGCACCAGAGAATGATCGCTTTAAAGAAAATATTTTCCATTGTTAAAGTTGGAAGTTTTTTTCCCAAGGTAAATCCATGATGATCTGAAGAATGTAAACGCCAAACAAGTCGTTTCATAAACAGTAGATGTACTGAGCATTTCACAAATTGATATGATTTGGGAAGCAGATGATGGAAGGAATAAGGAAAAGACTATAAAACGATGGGCTAAATGGGAGGCTCAGGTGCTTTATATATTAGTAATTAGTCGCTAAATAGTAGTCGGCTAGCGACAAGACTGCGATACAATGTGTACAGCCGATCAGTAGCTGTGACGTGTACGGTGAGTGTGTAGGGTACTGTGGCCCCTACAAGGTGCGCCACAGCTTTCCCCCGCACTCGGCCGAGGTGCGCAATGGCGGGCGAGCTCATATGCGGGCCAGAGCAATGCTCGTTTCAGCAACGGCGCTGCAGCGACACGATGACCGCTTTATGGCCGCCATAAAATAATGAAGACTTTTACTCCCTTCGTAAATAATAACGAACAAAAAATCGGGCTGCGCTCTGCTCCGTCTGCTTTCGAACAGTTTAATTACGATGGGCGCAGATTTACAGCGGCGGGGCGCGCCGTGGCAGAGCGCTCCGTGCCGTGATGTGCAGTGCCGTGGCGCGGCGCGGCGCTGCCCGCGCTTTTGCAGCGCGTAGGCCGCCGCGCGTTGCAAGCCGGGACAGCGAGCCGCGGGCACCGGCCGGGCTACTACTGACAGCACTGGGTAACAACCGCGGGGGCGACGTAACTTCCTCGACTTCGAATTAGGGCAAGCGTGGATCCACGCACCGGTTCTGGGGAGGGGGCTGAAGGAGTGTTCGCAGTTTGCGACTGTCTCTCCTCTACGTTAAAATACACTACTGGCCATTAAAATGGCTACACCAAGAAGAAATACAGATGATAAACGGGTATTCATTGGACAAATATATTATACTAGAACTGAAATGTGATTACATTTTCACGCAATTTTGGTGCATAGATCCTGAGAAATCAGTACCTAGAACAACCACCTCTGGCCATAATAACGGCCTTGATACGCCTGGGCATTGAGTCAAACAGAGCTTGGATGGCGTGTACAGGTACAGCTGCCCATGCAGCTTCAACACGATACCACAGTTCATCAAGAGTAGTGACGCGTATTGTGACGAGCCAGTTGCTCGGCCACCATTGACCAGATGTTTTCAATTGGTGAGAGATCTGGAGAATTTGTTGACCAGGGCAGCAGTCATTTTCTGTATCCAGAGAGGCCCGTATAGGACCTGCAACATGCGGTCGTGCATTATCCTGCTGAAACGTAGGGATTCGCAGGGGCTGAATGAAGGGTAGAGTCACGGGTCGTAACACTTCTGAAATGAAACGTCCACTGTTCAAAGTGCCCTCAATGCGAACAAGAGGTGACCGAGATGTGTAACTAATGGCACCCCATTCCATCACGCCGGATGATACGCCAGTATGGCGAAGACGAATACACGCTTCCAATGTACGTTCACCGCAATATCGCCAAACACGGATGCGACCATCATGATGCTGTAAACAGAACCTGGATTCATCCGAAAAAATGACGTTTTGCCATTCGTGCACCCTGGTTCGTCGTTGAGTACACCATCGCAGGCGCTCCTATCTGTGATGCAGCGTAAAGCTGATAGTCCATGCTGCTACAAACGTCGTCGAACTGTTCGTCCAGATGGCTGTTGTCTTGCAAACGTCACCATCTGTTGACTCAGGGACCGAGACGTGGCTGCACGATCCGTTGCAGCCATGCGTTTAAGATGCCCGTCATCTCGACTGCTAGTGATACGAGGCCGCTGGGATCCAGCACGGCGTTCCGTATTACCCTCCTGAACCCACGGATTCCATATTCTGCTAACAGTCGTTGGATCTCGTCCAACGCGTGCAGCAATGTCGCGATGCGATAAACCGCAATCGCGATAAGCTACAATCCGACCTTTATCAAAGTCGGATACGTGATGGAACGTATTTCTCCTCCTTACACGAGTCATCATAACAATGTTTTACCAGGCAACGCCGGTCAAGTGCTGTTTGTGTATGAGAAATCGGTTGGAAACTTTCCTCATGTCAACACGTTGTAGGTGTCGCCACCGGCGCCAACCTTGAGTGAGTGCTCTGAAAAGCAAATCATTTGCATATCACAGCATCTTCTTCCTGTCGGTTAAATTTCGCGTCTGTAGCTCGTCATCTTCGTGGTGTAGCAATTTCAATGGCCAGTAGTGTATAACCTGCCGTCACAAGAAATGCCACAAATCCCTGCGATTTCACTAATAACTCAGTATATATTGAGTTTGTTCATAAGTTCGTAGTGTCTTTCCATAAGTTTGATAAACACAGCAGATACACCTAACAGAGGCTTTAATCATCAATAATATATGTTTCTTCACTACTTACGATAATCTACCAAAGACGGGTAGCTTTTCGATTCTGGAACTGTAGAAACCGCGTGGTTTTAAGACGAGGATCTCGTCCAACCATGTTCGTAGCGCACTTTTACCCGTGAAGGAGATTTCTTGAAGGTTATTCGACAGAGAGCGGATAAGGTGAAAATCTGAGAACGCAAGACCAGAGGAAAAAGGTGGGTGCAGAATGACTTCCGAACCCAATTCCTGTATAGTGTTCTTTGTCAGTCTAGCGGAATGCAGGCGGGCGTTATCGTGGAGCAGGATAGTTCACGACGGCCGTTGTGACCGAGATGTTCTAGGCGCTTCGGTCCCGAACCACGCGGCTGCTACGGTCGCAGGTTCGAATCCTGCCTGGGGCATGAATGTGTGTGATGTCTTTAGGTTAGTTAGGTTTACGTAGTTCTAAGTCTAGGGGACTGATGACCTCAGATTTTAAGTCCCATAGTGCTTAGAGCCATTTGAACGAAGCATACTCCACGAAGTCTTCCTGATTGTTGCTCTTAGATTGCGTCTGCAAGATGTCTCAGTTGTTGACAGTAAACATCAATACTGGTGGTTACACCTCGGGAAAACACTTCGTAATACACCATACCGTCACTGTTGCGCCAGATACATATCATGACCTTTTGTGGATGCGTACGTATTTGTGAGGGGAATTGCTGCTGTATTTGCACCCAACTATTCCTTTCTTTTCCTTATTTTGAAATAAAGTCGCCATTTCTTGTCAGCAATAACCATACTGGATAGGAAAGGTCGGTGTTGTTCGCGAGCCAATTGATGACGAGCGAGCAGAGATGCACAAATGGCCACCCGCAGATTTTTTTTTAAGTGAGTTTAAACTATCTTCAACAAACCCCATATTCTTCCTGAACATGTCAAAACTATCGCCTTTTGAAAGAGAAAACCATTTTCTTGCTTGCTCTGCACAGTGGCATTGTCCCCATACGCGGCGCGTATGTTTCTGGCTCCCTTGGCTGCCGTCTTCCCTCTATTCAACTAAGACGGAGGAATGTGTCGGAGATGTTCCGATTACTTCACTTGACACTCCATTTTATAGCGTCCGCAGCTCCATTGACTATCTCAAAATGAGAAAGTGACAATCTGTAAACTCAAATAGCAACAGCGAACTACAGATAAAAAATCACAGTCGATAAATAAACCCACAGCAACAGCGAACTACGGATAAAACGACAGTAGATACTTAAACCCAAAGCAGCTGGAATACCAACGTGCAAAACACAAACGCTATAACTCCGTAGCAAATGAAATACCAAAGTGCAAAACAAACAGGCTACGTACTTACGCACGAACATAGTAAATTAAATACAGGGTGTCCATATGCGAATATTCCATTTTCAGTAGTTTTATTTTCTTTTATTTACACATCAAGTTCTGTAGGACCAAATTGAGGAGCAAATCTCCAAACTCATGGAACGCGTCAGTACATGAAATTGCAACACATAAATAATAACAGATAAAATAAAATGTTTATGAACAGAAAAAAGACAAGCCATAAGTTTAAGTAAACACAATCAACAATGTTGCATAGGAATCAACTTAACTTTTCAAGGAACTGCTCAACAGAATAGAAGGAGTGACCCATAAGAAAACTCCTCAGTTTCGATTTGAGAGCGTTTGAATTACTCCCAAGATTTTTGAATTTTTCAGGTAGCTTATTGAAAATTGATGCAATAGCATACTGCAGACATTTCTGCACTAGAGTTAAGGAAGTGCGATCGAGATGCAGGTTGGATATCTGTCTAGTATTAATTGAGTGAAACCTAAAATCTTGGGAATAAGCTGATGTTGTTAACAAGAGACGACAGTAAAGAATATATAAAATTGTGAGACCAATGTCAGAATGCCCAGACTAATGAACAGGGGTCGACAAGAGGTTCGCGAACTTACACCACTTTTGCCCATACTGTCCGTTTCTGAGCCAAAAATATCCTTCAAGAATGGTAAGAGTTACCCAAAAATAAAATACCATGCGACATAAGCGAATGAAAATAATCAAAGTAGACTAATTTTAAGTAGACTAATTTTCGCGTCGAACGATAAATTACTTCAGACACTCTTTGTTTTGATTTAGGCAACTTACAAAAACTCATACATGAGTAGAAGGTAAGATAACCTAGTTTTCTTACAAATGTTCAATATGTCACCTTTACTTCTACGACTCTAAAAAAAAACTACTCCCGCACAGGCCACGAAGGCCCAAAGGTACCTACTGGCCGCCGTGTCATCCTCAGCCCACAAGCGTCACTGGATGCGGATATGGAGGGGCACGTGGTCTGCACACCGCTCTCCCGGCCGTATGTCAGTTTCGGAGACCGGAGCCGCTACTTCTCAGTCAAGTAGCTCCTCAGTTTGCCTCACAAGGGCTGAGTGCAACCCGCTCGCCAACAGCGCTCGGCAGACCGGATGGTCACCCATCCAAGTTCTAGGCCAGCCCGACAGCGCTTAACTTCGGTGATCTGACGGGAACCGGTGTTACCACTGCGGCAAGGCCGTTGGTTTACTTCTACGACACATATCCTAAATCAAATCCAGTTCCTTCCACACACGATTTAACAAGTGCGATGTAATGGAAGAAATAGGATTTTCTGTACTGTGTCTCAAATCTGGCCAATAATTAGGTGGTGGCGCAACATCGTTACGATCTTTTATACAGCCCTAAAGGAAAAATGGCATGGCGTAAGGTCTGGTGAATGTGGAGGACAGTGGAGGAGAGCTCTGTCCAGCATTATGACTAAACCCATGGTCACAGACTCTGACTTTCAACCAGTGTCGCATAAAGAAATGCCGAAGGAGTGCGGCTCCATGTTGTTGCCACACAAAATTTTCTTGTTAACCTTCCAGTTGGAGAAAGAGCCATTCTTGCAACATATTCAGATAAGACACCCCGGTTACGGTGGCTTCAGCAAAAATTTTGATCCGTACAGCTGATGTCAGGATACAACGCAGGAAACGTTGAATCTTTGGAAACTTCTTTTACAAAGTACAGGTTCATGAGACTGTTCTGTGCTCCAGAGATGAACATTACGGGTACTGAACATCACTGAACATCCCTCGACCAAGAAAGTATCTTCAAGCTGAAACACTTTACTTGCAAAGCTACAGCGTACAAAATTGTCACCTGTCTTTAAAGATCCTACCAACTGCAGCCAGTATGGGCGCATGTTTAAATCTTTAATTAAAACCCAGCATATGGACGTCTTCGCAACTGAAGTGCAAGTCTCGGTTTCCAGGCAGACTTCTTAGCACTACAAGAATAATGTGCTCTGACACGGTCAGCATCCTCTTCAAACACTTTTGGTCATCCCATACTTTGCTTTTTACACACACATATCTGTCGGTATAGAATTGAGTCTACCACCGGCGGATATTTTCTGACACATGGAGTATCACAATCACACTTCAAACGAAACGCGAGTTGCATTCAAATTACAGATTAGCTCTTAACAACTTCCTGATTGTCAAACGCCTTACACTCAGGAAGCGCCATATTGTGTATGTGGCGTATGTGACTCTACAGGCTGAAAAACAACAAAGCAGTACTTGCGGATAACCTTATTTAACGATGTTTAAGTTACATGCCAATTCTGACACTGAAACATCACCCTACAACGCCTTCAGTCGATACTGCTAAAATTTATAACTAGGACATTCTTTTATAGGCAGCCTATATTTTAACATAATAATAATAATACCAGTATATTTGGAGTGAGACCTGTAGATAGTTTCTCCCCACTGCTCTTTAATTTTGTTCCAGAGAAAGTCGTAACGGAAGGGAGAATGTTATTAGGAGAACCCCAAATCAACGAGAGAGTTACGTTAGGTTACAAAAGAGACAACCTACAGAGACATTGCCTCACGTTTGCAGACGACCTAGCTATTTTTTACATTCAATGGAAACAGCATTAGACAGTCTGCATTGCTGAAAGAACAAGGTGAAAAAACAGACTTACAAATCTTCTTTGAGGAAACAAAATTTATGACGAATATCAAGGTTCCCAAGGTAATGAAAACTAAAAATGCAAAACTAACAAATGCAAGTACGTAGGAGAATTAATTCAAAATAACATTTTGGAAAAAGAGGCCATTAAAGTGAGAGGTAGAAAGATGCAACCAACATGCTGTTTCACTAAGAATATTTACACTAAGAAATTAATACCCCGCAATACTAGACTTACACACTTCTCTACTGTATTTGTGCCTGGAACACTTTATGCGGCTGAATGTTTAGCTCTAAAACAAAGAGGCAATGAAGGAACTACTGGAAATGACACAAAGAAAAATACTAACAAACATTTTGCGGCCAGTTGCAGAGCAAACGCAATACAGGACACATTACGTAATGAAATGAAACAGATGCAGCCGTCGTTCTGACGTCCCGCAGACATCAATCACAAGGAAGGACGTACAGAAACTCAACACAGAATACGTCTGAATAGCGGCCAAAGAATGAATACCAAAGGACTTATAAAAAGACTGATTAATTCGTTGAATTAAAATGGACTAATATTGCCAATTGCGTCAGTGGACCTGATCTCTGATGGCAAATGTCATGTATCTTAAAAGTGTTTGAAATTTTAAGCGCAGTACTGATCCATGGCAATTGCTGCATTGTAGCTACGTACATTCTTGAAACAATTCTTTGCTTTTTCTTTAGTTCGATAATTTGATACACAGTGCTGAAAAACAATTTTGTGGTTAATGGCAACAAATTAACGTTACCCTTATGACAACACAATGTAAATGCCGTTGTATCACGTGAAGTCACCTCAGACGTGAAATGATTTGCGTTACAAAATGTGTACTGTAAATTCATCAAACCTCAAATACAGTCTCAAAATTATTTGTAATTATTTCAGTGCACATTTAAATTTATCTTTGAGAACGACAATAGAATTATCGTTATCAACATCTGCATTATTCCTGTTACTTTCTCTACGCAAAAATGTGTCTCTCTAGCTGTTTGTCTTTCAGTCAGACCCGTTAATGTCCTTCTTCGAGGCGTAGCCTCAGACAAACGTAGTTTCCTTACAATACGAGTGATTGTAGCAATTCGAAATGAAGGCACAGAATATAGAAACACCGTAAATTTTATGGTTACGGAAGCAAACGAATACAGTGTTAGTTCCATTTACTCTTAGACTGAAGCAGGTGAAAAAAAGACACTAACGAATACCATTTGTTGTCCCCGATGGCTTCGTTGCTAGTTTCGTTTCCCACTGTTGACAACATCAACGACGTAGCAGTTGCGGCACTGTAACTGTCCGGTATGCATGTGTTACTGCGACTGCAGTATCTGCTACATTTGAACATGAACAGCATTATAATGCTGCTTCAACGAAACGTTGTTACTTTCACATGTCATTTCTGCAATAATACCTGTTTGTTACCCGTAGTAGAAGTTGGTAGCAACATCAGAGACAAAGGAAAACTTTTTGCAGGTGAGTGCCTACTTCTTTTTACCTCGCCTAATACCTATGTATACACATGATTTTTTTTCTTTTTTTTATATCTACGGCAAAGTTCCTTTGGAAAAATACAAGTTTCATTGGCCTCCATGAATAATTAATTTTTAAAATCGGTACTTTAATTTCCGATGCTCACATATTAATATTATGCACTATCATTATGAATGCCCACATTGCTAATACTTTCACTACTCAAAAATAGTGTCAGTCTAGCTCTGCGTCTTTCACTCTGTCTCGTTAGCATTCCCCCTCTAGGCATACCCTTAAACAAATATAGTTTCCGTATAATAAGGAAATAACTGTAGTCGGAAGTCGTAGTTATTGAAAATGAAGAAATTAGGTATCACGAACTTACTTCAAATTTTCTCGTAGTGGCAGAAAAGTAAGTGAAATGACTACGCCAATACACAACGTTATTTACAGACTTCGCTACTATGATATGTTGATTTTCAATGTCGACAACATCACAGACCTAGTGGTTGCTGCACACAGCTGCCCAGTATGTTTGTTTTACTGAAAATGAACTAGGTAAACATGAAAGTCCCAAGAAAGTGATTTCACGAAATGTTGTTACTTTCGTGTGTCATTTCTACCATAGCACTTGATTCGGGCGCAGGGCAGAGGCTGGTACCTCTTCAGTTGTCGATGTTCAGGTATTGAAGATTTTAATCCGTGATAGAGAATGAAACGTCAGTGTTGTGAAAGCGAAAGCTTCTATTTTCTTTAACTACCCCTAACGGCTGATACTAGAAGGAGATTTAGGAACCAAATTTTAAATTGTAAGACATTTCCAGGGGCAGATGTGGACTCTGACCACAATCTATTGGTTATGAACTGTAGATTAAAACTGAAGAAACTGCAAAAAGGTGGGAATTTAAGGAAATGGGACCTGGATAAACTGAAAGAACCAGAAGTTGTACAGAGTTTCAGAGAGAGCATAAGGGAACAATTGACAGGAATGGGGGAAAGAAATACAGTAGAAGAAGAATGGGTAGCTCTGAGGGATGAAATAGTGAAGGCAGCAGAGGATCAAGTAGGTAAAAAGACGAGGGCTAGTAGAAATCCTTGGGTAACAGAAGAAATATTGAATTTAATTGATGAAAGGAGAAAATATAAAAACGCAGTAAATGAAGCGGGCAAAAAGGAATACAAACGTCTCAAAAATGAGATCGACAGGAAAAGCCAAATGGCTAAGCAGGGATGGCTAGAGGACAAATGTAAGGATGTAGAGGCTTGTCTCACTAGGGGTAAGATAGATACCGCCTACAGGAACATTAAATGGACCTTTGAAGAAAAGAGAGCAACTTGTATGAATATCAAGAGCTCAGATGGAAACCCAGTTCTAAGCAAAGAATGGAAGGCCGAGAGGTGGAAGGAGTATATAGAGGGTCTATACAAGAGCGATGTACTTGAGGACAATATTATGGAAATGGAAGAGGATGTAGATGAAGATGAAATGGGAGATACGATACTGCGTGAAGAGTTTGACAGAGCACTGAAAGACCTGAGTCGAAACAAGGCCCCGGGAGTAGACAACATTCCATTAGAACTACTGACGGCCTTGGGAGAGCCAGTCCTGACAAAACTCTACCATCTGGTGAGCTAGATGTATGAGACAGGCGAAATACCCCCAGACTTCAAGAAGAATATAATAATTTCAATCCCAAAGAAAGCAGGTGTTGACAGATGTGAAAATTACCGAACTATCACTATACTAACACGAATTCTTTACAGACGAATGGAAAAACTGGTAGAAGCTGACCTCGGGGAAGATCAGTTTGGATTCAGTAGAAATGTTGGAACACGTGAGGCAATACTGACCTTACGACTTATCTTAAAAGAAAGATTAAGGAAAGACAAACCTACGTTTCTAGCATTTGTAGACTTAGAGAAAGCTTTTGACAATGTTGACTGGAATACTCTATTTCAAATTCTAAAGGTGGCAGGGGTAAAATACAGAGAGCGAAAGACTATTTACAATTTGTACAGGAACCAGATGGCAGTTATAAGAGTCGAGGGGCATGAAAGGGAAGCAGCGGTTGGGAAGGGAGTGCGACAGGGTTGTGGCCTGTCCCCGATGTTATTCAATCTGTATATTGAGCGAGCAGTAAAGGAAACAAAAGGAAAATTCGGAGTAGGTATTAAAGTCCACGGAGAAGAAATAAAAAATTTGAGGTTCGCCGATGACATTGTAATTCTGTCAGAGACAGCAAAGGACTTGGAAGAGCAGTTGAACGGAATGGACAGTGTCTTGAAAGAAGGATATAAGATGAACATCAACAAAAGCAAAACGAGGATAATGGAATGTAGTTGAATTAAGTCGGGTGATGCTGAGGGAATTAGATTAGGAAATGAGACACTTAAAGTAGTTAAGAAGTTTTGCTATTTGGGGAGCAAAATAACTGATGATGGTCGAAGTAGAGAGGATATAAAATTTAGACTGGCAATGGCAAGGAAAGTGTTTCTGAAGAAGAGAAATTTGTTAACATCGAGTATAGATTTAAGTGTCAGGAAGTCATTTCTGAAAGTATTTGTATGGAGTGTAGCCATGTATGGAAGTGTAACATGGACGATGAATAGTTTGGACAAGAAGAGAATAGAAGCTTTCGAAATGTGGTGCTACAGAAGAATGCTGAAGATTAGATGGGTAGATCACATAACTAATGAGGAGGTATTGAATAGGATTGGGGAGAAGAGGAGTTTGTGGCACAACTTGACAAGAAGAAGGGACCGGTTGGTAGGACATGTTCTGAGGCATCAAGGGATCACAAATTTAGCAATAGAGGGCAGCGTGGAGGGTAAAATTCGTAGAGGGAGACCAAGAGATGAATACACTAAGCAGATTCAGAAGGATGTAGGTTGCAGTAAATACGGGAAGATGAAGAAGCTTGCACAGGATAGAGTAGCATGGAGAGCTGCATCAAACCAGTCTCAGGACTGAAGACAACAACAACAACAACAACAACAACGGCTGCTTACAAACTTTTCTTTTTCTTTGTGCACGTCTATGGCAAAATGCTTTTCGAGTTATGTAAGGATCATTCGCTTCGTTGCAAAATTAATATTAAAAATATGTATTTCAATTTTCGTGTTCACGTATTAATGTTATGATGACACATGGAGCAAAGTAACTGAGTGACATAGCTGAAGTCCAAATTACTCTGTACGATATTAAGGAATGACTGCCGGTCCGAAAAAAAATTGAAATATTCTGAAGGTTCTCATGAACGAAACGCAAGAAGAAGACTGTAGCCATTGCAGCAGAAGAAAGAAGACAGAAACATCGAGACATGATGAGTAAAGTGTGGAAGAAAGGAAAGTAGACACTGTTCAAGTAAACGTAGCCCCTAGTGGCTCTATGTAAAAGCAAGAGAACAATATTTTTACATCAATGCTTAGTACATGGCTTCAGCGTAACATCCAATAAATTGCACATTAGAGAAATGTAGCATCTGAGAAGCATTCGTCTGAAAATTTGAGATGTGGACGACTGACCCAACTGATTTAAGAACTATAGGAGCATCAAGGAGAGATTTGCTATTGAAATTTTGGGACAGCTCTTTTCAGGAGGAGTCGGACAACATACTACTTCCCCCACACATACATCTCGCGTTTTGACCACGAGGTGAGAATTCGAAAAATTAGAGCCAGTGTAGAGGCTTACCGACAGCCATTCTTCCCACGCACTATTCCCGAGTGGAACAGAGTGGGAGGGATCCGATAGTGGCAGCAAAAGTATCCTCCGCTACACACCACTAGTGGCTTGGGGAGTATGAGGTAGATGTAGAAACAAGCAAACCTTTGACAACCTTATAATCTACACGATTTAAAATCAAAATTTGCACTCAGCAATAACAGCATATCAATAAGCACTACGACTGGGAACACGCGTCTGCAGAATATGGGAATGTAATCATGTAAAAGAGGCTAATGCTGTTTCTTGCAGCCGTTTTCGCTTACGTTCGAAAACTCAGTGTTCCTGTTCTTCACTTAGTCAGGGTGTTTCCCTTTGTGCTTTCTTTTACTTAGCTTCACGGTTGTACCCATATGCATAAGAATCGTGTCAGACTTACTGTTGGCATTCGGACCAGCCGGTTAATGTGCGCTTTGACCTGGCGGGAATAATACCGATCAGGCTGCTAGGCATCCCTTCTCGCAATCAGCTAAGAAGTCACCCGTGTTAAACGTGGCTGCCGATTCCTAGAATTCTTTGTCATATTCGAGACACTTGGTTTTCGTGCAACTTTATTTCCGGTAGTTACCTGTGCCGTTTCGAAATAGACGAATGTACAAATTTAAAGGAAGCTACTAAAATATTTCTCGGTATGGGTCATAGCTCCCAGAACATTCCCCCCCCCCCCCCAACTTGTATTCTCACCTTTTCTTTGATTTTCATTCACTGTTGTATAACTTGATCTCATCTATGAGGCCACACCAGTAAAATGTGTAGTGCCGCAAGTCAGCGTGAAATTAGGCTAAAAACATCAATGCCAAACCGTGTAAAACATAGATGTACACGATACTTCCAAATGTGTACAAAAAACAAACAAAAATGCTGTTACTGAATACTGTAAACTGTTTATATGATGTAACTTGCACTGTTAGTTTTTCGTGTTTTATGAAGGGTAGGCTGGGGATAAATCAGTTGGCCTAAACGTACTTGGAAAGTCACAAAAGTCGATCGATGTACGTGACCAGTGGTCGAAATTCCAACTCGCAGATTCTCTCCGACACTGACCACTTCTGCCTTAATGTATGCTTCTATATTCGCAAGTCACTCTTAGTTCCTCTAATATACTTCTACAATAATACTAATGAGCGTATGGCACTGGTGGCCGGGAGACCCCTCCCGGGGCGGTTCGGCCGCCGCTCCACAATTTCTTTAACGCCACTAAGGCGACTTGCGAATGAATGAGGATGAAATTATGATCAAAAATACACAACACCCAGTCATCTGGAGGCAGAGAAAATCCCTGACCCCGCCGCGAATCGAACCTAATACCCCGTGCGCGGGAAGTGAGAACGCTACCACAAGACCACGAGCCGCGTACATACAGTTCTATGATCAGCCAGCTGTGCCTGTCTCCCTGGATTCGAATATCTTGTTTTGTGTTTATATTGAAGGTTGGTTCACCTACACTTAGCGCGAGTGTAAAGATGTAGAATGTTAATACGGTTTGTTTCGTTTAAAAAGCCTTAAGAGTTTTCACATGAGAAATTCAGAGGAACTACTGTCCAGCACGTCCTCATACTATGGTACAGAGCCACCATTGACCAAGAGAAAATGAAAAACTTTTGAGGATCCGTGAAGCCAATGGAAAGCTCATAAAAGCTTTATATTTGTGGCCGCAGTGTCCATAGTTGCTTAAAATTTATGAAAGGACTGGAAATTAAAGATTTGGAAATATAAGGTTTGGAAATTAGTTCTTCCAGCTACTACGTGTTAATTTCACCATTACTGTTTCGTTTCATTCATTTAAAACGACGTCGTTGTGTATAATATATTTATAATTTAGTCTTGTTTCTCGATCTAAAAATTGTTCGTTTGGACAGATGACTCTAAGAGAAAAGAATGTTAAAGAACAGTGGTAAATAATACTCTTGGGTGAAGGAAGTGTATGACTTCCTTAGTCACTACCCTTAATGAATAAGTATGTATCTCCTACCTATCACGTGATTATATGGGAGACTATGACAAACGTTAGGTAGCGTCTAATTAACTGCTTGCTACCATTGGTTCCTCTGACAAACCCCCAGACAATCGTCTCGCCCCACTGCGTTCAATCGCTATCACAATCTAGATCGTCGATCTAATATCCGTGGCGTTTGTCACTGTTGCATGTCAGAAGTGGCTCAAGGAAACGATCAGGCGGCTGTCACAACAACCTCATTTGTTTCTATGTTTGGAGCAGTTACAAACCAACGAATTCTTTTGGTAAGAAAAGCAGGATCAGCAGTGTTTCTCTGGTGCGTATCCTCTGTATGATGTGTAAATATAGTTAAAGTATGGAGCTGACTCCTTTTTTGGCGAAGAGTCATCAGTCATAGTCTTCTGACTGGTTTGATGCGGCCCACTACGAATTCCTCTCGTGTACCACCCTCTTCATATCAAAGTAACACTTGCATCTAACTCTCCAATTATTTGATGTCCATATTCTAATCTCTCTACAGTCCCTTCTAGTACCATGTAATGTTTTCCGTGATGTACAACGTATTAACACATGTCCTATAATAATGCCTCTTCTTCTTGTCGGTGTTTGACATATGATACTTTCTTCGCCAATTCTGCGGGAACGTCCCTGTTGAGTACCTTATCAGTCCATATAATTTTCAACAATCCCTTGTGGCACCACATATGAGACACTTCCACTACTTTCTTCTCCGGTTTTCCCACTGCCCACGATTTATTACAACGCTGCGTTCCACGGCTCTTGAGTTCTGACTGTGGTACTTGTTTCCCTGTTTCTCCCATAACTACGGCAACTTCTTCTCTGATGTTAACACACACTTCCTTCTCCTCTAAAAGCTCTTCAATGTACTCTTTTTACCCATCCGTTGTCTCTCTGCGTGTAACAGCGTGATTTTTATTGCACTCTTAATGTTGCTCATGGCACCGAAGGTTGCTTTCAGTTTCCTGTATGTTGAATCATTCCTTCTGACGATCATTTCTTCTCAGAATTCTTCACACTTTGCCTGCAGCCGTTTCCCCTTGGCTTCCCTGCACTTTCTGTTTACTTCATTCCTAAGTGATTCATATTCCTGTGTTTCCCTGAACATATTTTTACTTCCATCTTAAGTCGATCAGTTGAGGCATTTGTCCTGTTACCCAGAAATCCTCCGCAGATACCTTCATTGACCTAAGTTTGTGTGTCCAACATCTGTGATCGGCCTTCTTAGAGACGTCCCCTCCTCTGCAACACAAGTCTCTACTACGGTATTCCTTCTCGAAGTGTCCACGCCTTTGCTGAACTTCAAACACATCTTACCGTTTCTCATTACTTCGGTATTTCATTTCCTCCCACACTAGTTCTTCTGGGTGATTCCCTTCAATTTAATTACTCTTAATTAACTCTTCATGATAACTAAATTGCGATCTAAGGCTATGTCTGCTCCTTAGTAAGTCTTACAAGCCGATATCTGTATTCGGAATCTCTGTCCGATTATGATGTAATCAAGCTAGAGCCTTCCCTTGTCTCCGGACCTTTTTTCAAGTATACCTCTTTCTCTTGTCCTGAACGGAGTAAGTGGTATTACTAGCTGAAATTTATTGCAGAACTCAGTCTTTCTACCGCCTCATTCCTACTACTAACCACACATTTTTCCGTAACTCTTACTTCTACTCCTTCCCCTGCAACCACATTTCAAACCCCAATGATTATTAGATTATCAACTCCCTTTAAATACTGCATTACGCATTCACTGTCCACATAAACTTTCTATGTCTTGATCACCTGCTTGCGACATTAGCACGTATGCATTAACAATTGTTGTCGGCGTTTGTTTGCTGTCGAATCTGATGAGAAAAAACTTATCACTGACCTGTTCGCAGTAACTCTCTCTCTCTCTGCCACACCTCCCTATTCACCACGAATCCTACTCCCATTATATCTACCGCTATTAATATTCCCCTATATTTTTCTAACGAGAAATCCTTACCTCCTTTGCATTTCATTTCACTGACCCATACTTCATTTAGACTGAGCCTTTGCATTTCACTTTTCAGATTTTCTGGCTTTCCTGTTACGTTCAAACTTCTGACATTCCATACTCCGAATCGTTAAATGTTATGCCGTCGTTGGCTATTCCGTCTTCTTCTCACGGTCGCCTCCCCTTTCAGAGTCCACTCCTGGAAATCCGAGTGGGGGAATAGTCCGGAATCGTTTGCCGATGGAGAGATGACCGTGCACTTTCTCAGTTACAGGCAGCGTCTCTGTGCATACAACTTACGTTTCTTTGACGCAGTGATTTCCATTGCCTTCTGCGTCATGAAGAAGTTGATCATTGCTGATTCCTCTGTGTTTTCGTGGCATTTTCCCACCCCAATAACAACAGTGTGCCCTGAACCGCTGTGCGCTATTTCACCCTCTTTGATCAGGCCGTCGGCAGGACTAGGATGACTTGTGACGCTGGAAGTCTTGGGCGTAATTACTGATTACCTTTTATTCAAAGTATAAGCAGAGGTTGAGTTCGAAACTGAGACCCAGGACTTTTTGATAGCTCGTCAAAGACGCTAGCTCTAAACCGTTACTGACCCGTGAAATACTGTTTGCAATCACGAGACCAATCTCGACTAGGACTGTGGGATCTCACTATCTCTGTTAAGGCGTGCTAAAACGTAATGACTCCGAATTTTTTCGTGAAGACTCAAAGCAGTTTAAATAAAAAAAACGCTATTAATATTCTACATCTTTATTCTTCAAGTCTGCATATTTGCAATCCTCTGTCCCAAGAGTGTTCATAACTCTAGCGTGTAACATGGCTTAGTGTAACGAAATTGTGTTGGTGCGTGTGAGACAGAATGCTGTATAGTTTCAAATTCGAAGAGTTGTGGAACACATATAGCATCCTCTCCTTCAGCATGACAATCACGGACCACACACGAGCGCTGCGTCGTCTGCAATAATCCGACCCCTTGGATCCACTGTCATCCATAATCCTCCATGCAGTCCCTACTTGGCCACATCCGATTTTAAGCTGTTTCGCAAACCTGAAGAATGTCTTGGAGGACTTCCCCTTGATAGTGATAGAACGGTGCAAGCAGAGGTGAGGCTGTCTCTCCGTCAACAAAGTCAAACATCCTACAGTTACGGCTTGAACATACTGGCCTATCGCTGGGAGAAATGTGTTCGTTTGAAATGAATATGCAGAAACGAAGAGAAAAGAAATAAACTCTTATAGATATGGAAATCAATTAGAAATTCATATGAGTAATACTCGCCAAAGACATTGAGGTCCTATTCACAGTACAAAATATGTCAGGTAACTAGGCATTGCTTTGTTCCAGCAAAACGTAGGGGCAGTAATTGCGGAAAATTTCTTCAAGTAGACGTAACGTGTTGCTGTTAACGTCTTACAGAAATCTTTTGTTTTCGTCGTGCAATTAACGCAGCTATTGGTCGGGTTACAGAATTTCCTCACGATGGCCATGTGCTGTTCTGCCACGAACATTTACAGTAGCTTGTAACCACCGACAAGGCCTGGGAATCAATGACGTTGCGACTGTAGCCTATGACTTGTAGCTCATATGGTTCAAGATGTCCAAATAGTGTGATGTTAAAAACGATATGCAAGTGGAATTCTTTTGATATTTAAGTGGTTAACTCATCACCTGATATAGACTACACTCCACTCGCAACGAAATTGCAAATATTACTGAGACGTTGTGGGTGTAGTGCACTGATTTCATGTATCTTTGAAACACATACTTATTCAAATGAAGATACTAGTATCCTAAGCATTTTGCACATTCGTCGAACAGAGAACAAAAAATTTGAACCATCTAATGCTGCAAATTCACTCAAAAAAATTATTGCATTAATTGCATAGAATAAGTATGTAATATACACAAGAGGTGAGAAATGAAATGAAACTGAGATCTCCGCCATGTAACTGCCAACATTTATACGAGAATACTGAACGTATAGCTGGTAGAAGTAAATGGGGATGAAAATCTAATAATCATGGGTGACTGCAGTGGGGAAAAGAACTGAGTTACATGGAAATATGGGCTAAGTAGTAGGAATGAGAGAGGAGAAATACTGTTCGACTTCTGAAAAATGTTTCACCTGACAGTATCTAATACA
Source organism: Schistocerca cancellata (assembly GCF_023864275.1). NCBI lineage: Eukaryota > Metazoa > Arthropoda > Insecta > Orthoptera > Acrididae > Schistocerca > Schistocerca cancellata. Next base: position 489,160,535 of record NC_064628.1, read on the forward strand.
ACGTTCAAAAATCAAAAAGGTAGAGGTGTACTTGGGAAAGGCATGGGAACACGAGAGTGTTACAGGTGGGTTACGCTGTCGTCATACAGAGATTCCGAAATAAGATATTAGACTGTAAGGCGAAACCAGGTGCAGGTGAAACTCAGACCACAATTTAGTAATTAGGAAGGGTATACTGTAATTTAAGAAAGTCGTCCCAAAGAACCAGTGTGGAAGGAAGTGGACTACTGAAGTACCTAGGAATGACGAGACGCATTTGAAGTTCGCTGAGGATTTGCGTATTGCGATAAGGAACAGAAGAGTGGTTGGTTGGTTGGTTGTCTCGGGGAAGGAGACCAGACAGCGAGGTCATCGGTCTCATCGGGTTAGGGAAGGACAGGGAAGGAAGTCGGCCGTGCCCTTTGAAAGGAACCATCCCGGCATTTGCCTGGAGCGATTTAGGGAAGTCACAGAAAACCTAAATCAGGATGGCCGGACGCGGGATTGAACCGTCGTCCTCACGAATGCGAGTCCAGTGTCTAACCACTGCGCCACCTCGCTCGGTACAGAAGAGTGGGCAGTTCAGTTGAAGAGGAGTGGACATCTCTAAAAAGAGTAATCACAGATTGTGGACAGTCAAACTTAGGTTTAAATGTAACAGAACTACTACGGAGACTGCCTACACTACGCTTGTCCGTCCTCTTTTAGAGTACTGTTGAGCGATGTGGGATCCTTACCAGATAGGAGTGACTGAGTACATCGGAAAAGTTCAAAGAAAGGTAGCACGTTTGGTATTATCGCGAAATATGGGAGAGAGTGTCACAGAAATGATACAGGATTTGGGATGTATATCATTAAAAGAATTGCGTTTTTCGTTGCGACGGAATCTTCTCACGAAAATCCAATCACCAACTTTCTCCTCCGAATGCGAAAATATTTTGTTGACACCGACTTCCATAGGGAGGAACGATCACAAAGATAAAATAAGGGAAATCAGAGCTCTTACGGAAAGATATAGGTGTTCATTCTTCCCACGCGCTATACGAGATTGGAATAATAGAGAATTGTGAAGGTGGTTCGATGAACCCTCTGCCAGGCACTTAAATGTGATGTGCAGAGTATCCATGTAGATGTCGATGTAGATGGAAGATAACAGCGAAGCATCCTTTGGTAACAGTAGAACTACTACAACTGATCGAAGACAAAAGAACAGAAATTTTCAGGGAAATACAGGAATATAACAATATAAATCCCTTAGGTATGAAATAAATAGCAAGTCCACAGCAGTGTGGGCGAAATGGCTGCAGGGAATGTGTGAACCTAGGATAGGTAAGTGAGAGAACAAATGCAGAAACTAAATAACTATTGCACCAAGCTGCTTATTAAAGTAGAGAGTTTGGCTTTAGGGAAAACAAGGGCACCTGAGAGGCAGTTCGACGTTGCACTTGATAATGGAAGCAACACTTAAGTAAAGTAAAGACACGTACATAACATCTGTAGACATGCACCAAGCATTCGAGAATATAAAATGGTGTAAGGCCTTCGAAATTCAGAGAAAAATTTGTATAAGCTATAGGGAAAGTCGGGTAATTTGTTGTTGAAAAGGAAACTGACGACTTGAGTTTTATACTTTGTAAATACATCTAGATTTATTTTCTATGTACAGTTATATATTTTACATAAAAAGGACAGGAAAAGCGGACTACCACTGGCATAGCAGGCTGTTCTGGCCAACTGAGTCTCCTAGTTTCATATATTGGTTTTTGACGTTGTGTGTTTGAAGCACAGCATCGTACGAAACTGAATCACAGATTGTGGTAAAACCGGAGGAGAAGAGAATCGAAGCGTACGAAATATGGTGCAACAGGAGCACTTTGAAAATTAAATGGGCTGATAAAACAACAGAGGAGGAGATTCTCCGAAGAATAGGCGGAGGTGAAACGTGTGCAAGAGATTGACGGCAGTAAGGGAAAAGAGGAAAGGAAGCGTGTTAAGACTTCAGGTGATAAGTTGCATTATACAAGAACAGTGCTTCCCTACCTGGATTAATTGCCCCCTCAGGAGTAAAATGAAAATTTCTGATGTTTAGAAACCAAATTGGTTCGATGGTGATTTACTGACACTCTAGATTAATTTGTTAGACGTAATTTCTGTTAACAAAATTTCGCTAGACTCTAATACATAACACTTCATCGTCATCATCACCATCGTCATCGTAAGCCATTTAATATCCGCTGGTGGATAAAAGCCTCCTCTAGATATTTCCTTGCCTTACGATGTTCAGCAATACGAACCAGTTTTCCTCCTGCATATCTTCTCATGTCATCTACCTGTCTTCCATGAGTATGTGTTCTCAGCCTTTCTTATTTCTTGTAATTGAAAAAAAAGCTTTCTCTGGCATTCTACTATCCTCCTTCCTGGTAACTGTCCATCTCACCTCTAAGTTTTTCATCACTTTTACAGTTACATCTCCAATACTAGACTATTTGAAAATCCAATTATTTGCTTCCTTGTCCCTCCTAGAAATTTGCATCATGCATTTCTTCTTTACCCTATGAGCCATCCTCAAATTTCATTGTGTTAGAAGGTCACGGCTCACTGTCCTGAGTCAAAACTATCAATACGAATTGTTTGTTAACGTTCATTTTCATGCACATTAAAAGCTTCATTTCGAAAATTCCTTTAGTTTATGATCACCTTTACTCTTCTACACTCCTGGAAATTGAAATAAGAACACCGTGAATTCATTGTCCCAGGAAGGGGAAACTTTATTGACACATTCCTGGGGTCAGATACATCACATGATCACACTGACATAACCACAGGCACATAGACACAGGCAACAGAGCATGCACAATGTCGGCACTAGTACAGTGTATATCCACCTTTCGCAGCAATGCAGGCTGCTATTCTCCCATGGAGACGATCGTAGAGATGCTGGATGTAGTCCTGTGGAACGGCTTGCCATGCCATTTCCACCTGGCGCCTCAGTTGGACCAGCGTTCGTGCTGGACGTGCAGACCGCGTGAGACGACGCTTCATCCAGTCCCAAACATGCTCAATGGGGGACAGATCCGGAGATCTTGCTGGCCAGGGTAGTTGACTTACACCTTCTAGAGCACGTTGGGTGGCACGGGATACATGCGGACGTGCATTGTCCTGTTGGAACAGCAAGTTCCCTTGCCGGTCTAGGAATGGTAGAACGATGGGTTCGATGACGGTTTGGATGTACCGTGCACTATTCAGTGTCCCCTCGACGATCACCAGTGGTGTACGGCCAGTGTAGGAGATCGCTCCCCACACCATGATGCCGGGTGTTGACCCTGTGTGCCTCGGTCGTATGCAGTCCTGATTGTGGCGCTCACCTGCACGGCTCCAAACACGCATACGACCATCATTGGCACCAAGGCAGAAGCGACTCTCATCGCTGAAGACGACACGTCTCCATTCGTCCCTCCATTCACGCCTGTCGCGACACCACTGGAGGCGGGCTGCACGATGTTGGGGCGTGAGCGGAAGACGGCCTAACGGTGTGCGGGACCGTAGCCCAGCTTCATGGAGACGGTTGCGAATGGTCCTCGCCGATACCCCAGGAGTAACAGTGTCCCTAATTTGCTGGCAAGTGGCGGTGCGGTCCCCTACGGCACTGCGTAGGATCCTACGGTCTTGGCGTGCATCCGTGCGTCGCTGCGGTCCGGTGCCAGGTCGACGGGCACGTGCACCTTCCGCCGACCACTGGCGACAACATCGATGTACTGTGGAGACCTCACGCCTCACGTGTGGAGCAATTCGGCGGTACGTCCACCCGGCCTCCCGCATGCCCACTATACGCCCTCGCTCAAAGTCCGTCAACTGCACATACGGTTCACGTCCACGCTGTCGCGGCATGCTACCAGTGTTAAAGACTGCGATGGAGCTCCGTATGCCACGGCAAACTGGCTGACACTGACGGCGGCGGTGCACAAATGCTGCGCAGCTAGCGCCATTCGACGGCCAACACCGCGGTTCCTGGTGTGTCCACTGTGCCGTGCGTGTGATCATTGCTTGTACAGCCCTCTCGCAGTGTCCGGAGCAAGTATGTTGGGTCTGACACACCGGTGTCAATGTGTTCTTTTTTCCATTTCCAGGAGTGTATTTATGGCTTTTGATCTTGATCCAATGGTACAAATCAGCTACCATTAGCAATAAATATCAATAGAAACTATGTTTTCAGGCGTCGGAGATTGGCCTAAGCTCTAAGACCAATTTAAGTGGACGAAGGAATATTTTCAGGTCGTGATATTTGAGCAAAAGTACAGTTTCCAAGATCTTTCAAGGAGAACATGCTAGAAACGGATGTTGAGGTAATAGTACTGGCTTAGTTTTAGTGAAAAGCCTGTTGTTAGTACCTGTAATTATTTAAAGATCTCTTACGAATACCAGTTCCATACGCCACGGATTACAGGTGGGGAAGAAATGTTTTGACTAAGGTAGCAATGAAAACTAAAGTGATGAACTTCGTACAGCACTTTCGATGTGGAATGGCAGACATCAGGCCAAATATGAGAAAATGATTATAAAACAAGCGGAACCAAGCACGCCATTCATCAATTATGTTTTGGTTTAGTGAAAAACGATGTATACAAGTGAGTTTCAGTTGTTTGTACGTTACCTTAGTGTTGTGAGCAATTTGTCAACTTTGTCACTGTAAAAATAGTAGTCATTTTTTTACAGCCTTATGTCAAATTATGTCCCAGACATTATTTAGGATATCTCATGACATCTGATACCGTTCAAGGGTAATGGTCTCAGGTAGGTTGAAAACCATTGTACTAGATGAAGGTATGGGAGGTATAAAGTGCAGGAGAAGACAGAGACTAAAGTATATCCGACAAATAACCGACGATGTTGAGTGCGTATGCTACTCTAAGGCGGAGAGGATAAAACAGGAAATGATTTCTGAAGACTGATGAGTCCTCCACTGTATCAATGAGCTGAGCCAATTGATTTTGTCTCTTGTAGTCGTGTGTTATGTCACTGTGGAACAAGCATTTCAACGTGTTATAGGACTGCAGATAGGCACACTGAAAATTCTAGTTTAATGTAAAAAAAGCTTCCAAATAAGAAGTTTTGTAGCCCAGACAGCAGTTGGTACATATCCTGATTACTAGTTTCAATTAAGTTATTATGATATTTTTAGATCATCCGGAACGTGGGTTATGGTGCTACTAGGTGTACCACATTGGCATCTTGCCATTGCAAACATGGAGGTAAACCCACAAAAACTCAGTATGGAGCCAGTTATCAACATACACACATGTGACAGCAGGGGATGCACTAGCTGATTTATCCGACACCTGTGTGCCTTGCTCATCGAGTTATGGTTTTTATTTTAGTGTACAAGGTGATTATAATTAAACTTTCAAAACGCTGTAGAAATAACACTATTGGTGAGAAAGAGGTCAAATTGCAACGGAATATTATCGGAGAAGAGGGAAAACATATAGAAGAAGAAAAAAAAAGTGTAAAAATTAATCAATAGATGGCGCTGTATGTATCAGAATAGGTAAATGAAAACACCTGTCAAGCGCACGACCAATTGAAGTTGGCATAAATAAGGCGGGTACACGGCTTTTTCTCGTTTCGCGTCTGAGACGTAAGCCATGACTGTCTCAATGCAGGATCGCGCTCTGCTTGTAAAGCTGTATTTCAAGAACGATGACTGTGCACACGTCGCTCTGCAGAAGTTCCGGACACTGAAGGGCTTGAAAAAAGGCGTTGGTCCGATAGCTGCCGTGGGTCTGGAAAAAAATGATTCGTAAATTAGAAATGAAGGGTTCTTTTGGTGTGCAACCTGGTAGAGGGAGGAAACGAATTGATTCGACGTCAGTGGAAGCAGTGGCCACAGGAATGCAGAAGGAGACGAGTGGTGGTGTGCAAACGTGTACTGCACGGGGAATTACCCGAAAATTGGACATACCCGTGAACACGGTGCATACGATCCTACGAAACATCCTCCTTTTTCTATCTATCTAAAGTTACCCGTGTGCACCAACTGTTTCCTATTAACCTGCCAGCAAGAGAGACTTTTGCTTTAAAATTTCTTGCTCTCATGAAAGTGGACAATGATTGGGCATGGAAGATTTTGTGGACAGACGAAGCTTACATGCATTTGACAGGAAATGTCAATACACAGAATTGTCGAATATGGGCAACGTAAAATCCACACTCAAATCAACCAGTACCACTTCATGCTGAAAAGGTCACTGTGTGGTGCGGATTTACGGCATCATTTATCATAGGGCCGCATTTTTTCGAAGAGGCAGGTGCTTCCGTTCCTGTTACCTGTCCCGTCACTGGTAAGTGCAATGAATTTCTTTTGCGCAACCACGTCATTCCAGCTCTCTAACAGCGTGGATGTGTGGATAGAATCATTTTTATGCAAGATGGAGCACCTCCGCACATTGAAAATCAAGCTGAGCAGCTGCTGAAGCGCCATTTCGCAAACGCTAGAATTATCAGCCGCCGTTTCCCTACAGCCTGGATTTCCCGATCATCTGATATTAATAGGTGTGACTTTCGGCTCTGAGGCTATGAGAAAGATGTTGTGTTCCACATGCAAATTTAGCTGCATTGAAGGCATGCATTGCGCAACACATTGTGAACGTGACCCCGGAAACACTTGGATCAGTCATGGGACATGCTGTTTCTCGATTTTAAATTGTTGTAGAAAACTGTGGGCGGCATATTGAACCTGTTTTGCGCCAGTCACAAGGAAATTAATAATCCGATTTGATTCTGACTGATGCTTTTTATGCGGTTTTTGGCCTCATGACAATCGAAAACCGATGTGATTGGTGCTTTTTATACGTTTTTTTTTTACCTCAGGACCACTAATATCTATGTGAGTGATGCGTTTTATGTGGCTTTTGGCCTCAGGACAATTAAAAACTGGTTTGTCCCATCCGATGCGATATGACCTTGCAAGTTGGAGGGGCTTACGTAACTAACACAATCACACCTCTACACCCATTCTCCTAAAAAACAAATTCTAGTATTTTCAGCCACCGGCCGAAGTGGCCGAGCGGTTCTAGGCGCTACAGTCTGGAACTGCGCGACCGCTACGGTCGCAGGTTCGAATCTTGCCTCGGGTATGGATGTGTGTGATGTCCTTAGGTTAGTTAGGTTGAAGTAGTTCTAAGTTCTAGGGGACTGATGACCTCAGAAGTTAAGTTACATAGTGCTCAGAGCTATTTGAACCATTTTTTATATTCAGCCAAAACAATCAAAGTAAAACCGCATGCACCATATTCAATATTAAACCTGAAACTAATTTAGACTCACCCTCAGCAAAATCAAAAGGATTTCGATTAGTTTCAGCCAAACAAGTAGCAGTAGTACAGTAGTACAGCTTGCATGACATCAAAAGTACACCTTAGGCATTGTTGTATGATTCATTTGTCATTTGTAGTCGAGTAGTACTAAAGTATGATGCTTACAGCGCCGTCTATTGCTACATTTCGTAAGTATTTATGTTTATTCTGCCATACGTTTTCCCAATTCTCCGATAATTTTCCGTTGCAATTTGACGTCATTCTCACAGTGGTGTTATTTCTACAGCGGTTTAAAAGATTGACTATTGTTACCCTGTACAGTGTACCACGGGAGTGTCTTCTCTGTTAATTTCCCCTCCATGTTTTCAACGTGCCACACGTATACGATTATCTGGAGATGGTAATATAATGGTGTGGGTTCCTGTAGTTCCTGTGGGTTCCTGTAGTCATGTCCTAGTTCATGAACCACGGGCAACGTATGAGTGGCCAAGTAAGTGGTCCCGACAGTCGGGATACCAGTTACTTTGGAATAAGGCTGGGCATCTCGGACATATTCTGAGTCGTGGTCACCTTTGTGCTCATACGGCAAAGACTACCAAATCCACCGGTTAGTCCCTCAGCCGTTAGGGGTAAAACCCAATGCGACTCGGGGCAAGTAAGGCTAGCAACCTGCTTCCCTGGTACTTTAAATATGATGCTGTCAACAATCAGAGCAAAATGCCTCGGACCTTTGGAGGTGACGGAGTCCCACCTCTAACTGACAAACCAGGGACTCCTAAGATACGACTTGGCAAACAAATGGTAATGAGATGGGGAGCTATTAATATCAATGGGGGCTACTCTGGGAAGAAGGTAGAGCTGGCAGAGGCTGCAAGTAAGATGGGGCTGGACGTTTTAGCTGTTAGTGACATTCGGGTAAGGGGTGAGAAAGAAGAGGAAGTGGGAGAATACAAGGTCTACCTGTCAGGAGTCAAAGCAGGAATAGCACAATGGGGCGTAGGGCTTTACATCAGGAAAGAAATGGAACCCAGTGTAGTTGCAATAAGGTATGTAAACGAACGACTGATGTGGATAGATTTGACACTGTCTAGCAAGAAAATTAGGATTGTGTCAGTATATTCGCATTGTGAAGGGACAGATCAAGATAAGATGGATAGTTTTTATGAGGCACTCAGTGATGTAGTTGTTAGAGTAAAGGACAAGGACAGTGTTCTGCTCATGGGTGATTTTAACGCCAGGATTGGAAATCGAACAGAAGGGTATGAAAAGGTTATGGGTAAATTTGGAGAGGATATGGAGGCCAACAGGAACGGGAAACAACTCTTGGATTTCTGTGCCAGTATGGGCTTAGTAATCACAAACTCCTTTTTTAAACATAAGAACATTCACCGGTAAACTTGGGAAGGCAAGGGAACCAGATCTGTCATTGACTATATAATAACAGATCAGGAATTCAGGAAGGCTGTGAGGGACACACGTGTATTCAGGGGGTTCTTTGATGACACTTATCATTATTTAATATGCAGTGAAATTGGGATTGTGAGGCCGAAAGTGCAGGAGGTCAGGTCCATATGTAGGAGGATAAGAGTGGAGAAACTTCAGGATAAGGAAATCAGGCACAAGTACATAACAGCCATCTCAGAAAGGTACGAGTTAGTTGAATGTAGTCAATTACAGTCATTGGAAAAGGAATGGACAAGGTACAGGGACACAGTACTACAAGTGGCTAAAGAATGTCTTGGAACAGTAGTGTGTAAAAGTAGGATGAAGCAAACAGCTTGGTGGAATGATACAGTCAAGTCAGCCTGTAAAAGGAAAAAGAAGGCGTATCAAAAATGGCTACATACCAGAACCCAGGTAGACAGAGAAAGTTATGTTGAAGAAAGAAACAAAGCCAAACAGATAATTGCAGCATCCAAGAAGAAATCGTGGGAAGACTTTGGAAACAGGTTGGAGACTTTGGGTCAAGCTGCTGGAAAACCATTCTGGAGTGTAATTAGCAGTCTTCGAAAGGGAGGTAAGAAGGAAATGACAAGTATTTTGGACAGGTCAGGAAAACTGCTGGTGAATCCTGTGGATGTCTTGGGCAGATGGAGGGAATATTTTAAAGAGTTGCTCAATGTAGGTGTAAATGCGGTCAGTAATGTTTCAGATTTCGAGGTAGAATGGGATAGGAATGATGATGGAAATAGGATCACATTTGAGGAAGTGGAAAAAATGGTCAATAGATTGCAGTGCAATAAAGCGGCTGGGGTGGATGAAATTAAGTCGGAACTCATCAAATACAGTGGAATGTCAGGTCTTAAATGGCTACACAGGATAATTGAAATGGCCTGGGAGTCGGGACAGGTTCCATCAGACTGGACAAAAGCAGTAATCACACCAATCTTTAAACATGGAAACAGAAAAGATTGTAACAACTACAGAGGTATCTCTTTAATCAGCGTTGTGGGTAAAATCTTCGCAGGTATTGTTGAAAGGAAAGTGCGAGTAATAGTTGAGGACCAATTGGATGAAAATCAGTGTGGGTTTAGGCCTCTTAGAGGTTGTCATGACCAGATCTTTAGCTTACGGCAAATAATGGAGAAGTGTTATGAGTGGAACAGGGAATTGTATCTATGCTTTATAGATCTAGAAAAGGCATATGACCGGGTTCCTAGGAGGAAGTTATTGTCTGTTCTGCAAGATTATGGATTAGGAGGCAAACTTTTGCAAGCAATTAAAGGTCTTTACATGGATAGTCAGGCAGCAGTTAGAGATGACGGTAAATTGAGTTCATGGTTCAGAGTAGTTTCAGGGGTAAGACAAGGCTGCAACCTGTCTCCACTGTTGTTCATATTATTTATGGATCATATGTTGAAAACAATAGACTGGCTGGGTGAGATTAAGATATGTGAACACAAAATAAGCAGTCTTTCATGTGCGGATGACTTAGTTGTGATGGCAGATTCGATTGAAAGTTTGCAAAGTAATATTTCAGAGCTAGATCAGAAATGGTATGAAGATTAGCATCGCCAAAACGAAAGTAATGTCAGTAGGAAAGAAATATAAACGGATTGAGTGCCAAATAGGAGGAACAAAGTTAGAACAGGTGGACGGTTTCAAGTACTTAGGATGCATATTCTCACAGGATGGCAACATAGTGAAAAAACTGGAAGCGGGGTGTAATGCAGTGAGCGCTCAGCTACGATTTACTCTCTTCTGCAAGAAGGAAGTCAGTACCAAGACTAAGTTATCTGTGCACCGTTCAATCTTTCGACCAACTTTGTTGTATGGGAGCGAAAGCTGGGTGGATTCAGGTTACCTTATCAACAAGGTTGAGGTTACGGATATGAAAGTAGCTAGGATGATTGCAGGTACTAGTAGATGGGAACAATGGCAGGAGGGTGTCCACAATGAGGAAATCAAAGAAAAACTGGGAATGAACTCTATAGTTGTAGCAGTCAGGGCGAACAGGCTTAGATGGTGGGGTCATGTTACACGCATGGGAGAAGCAAGGTTACCCAAGAGACTCATGGATTCAGCAGTAGAGGGTAGGAGGAGTCGGGGCAGACCGAGGAGAAGGTACCTGGATTCGGTTAAGAATGATTTTGAAGTAATGGGTTTAACATCAGAAGAGGCACCAATGTTAACACTGAATAGGGGATCATGGAGGAACTGTATAAGGGGGGCTATGCTCCAGACTGAACGCTGAAAGGCATAATCAGTCTTAAATGATGATGATGATGATGGTAATATAACTTCGCTGTAACTAGTAATCCAGGATAAACATCAACTGCGACCTGGGCAATAAAATTCGATTTTGGAAGCTTTTTTTGACATTCATATAGAGATCGCTCTCCTTCTGACAATGTCATGTAATGACTAACCTATAAAAGCTTGCGTAACTTAATTTTTTTGATGCGATACTTGAGGCTGTATGACCATGCCTCGTGTAGTCGTAGTACATCTACATCTACATCTACATCTACATACATACTCCGCAATCCACCATATGGCGCATGGCGGAAGGTACCTCGTACCACAACTAGCATCTTCTCTCCCTGTTCCACTCCCAAACAGAACCAGGGAGGCCTATGTGCCTCTGTACGAGCCCTAACCTCTGTTATCTTATCTTTGTGGTCTTTCAGCGAAATGTAAGTTGGCGGCAGTAAAATTGTACTGCAGTCAGCCTCAAATGCTGGTTCTCTAAATTTCCTCAGTAGCGATTCACGAAAAGAACGCCTCCTTTCCTCCATAGACGGTGGTCTAGCGGTTCTGGCGCTGCAGTCCGGAACCGCGGGACTGCTACGGTCGCAGGTTCGAATCCTGCCTCGGGCAAGGGTGTGTGTGATGTCCTTAGGTTGGTTAGGTTTAAGTAGTTCTAAGTTCTAGGGGACTTATGACCTAAGATGTTGAGTCCCATAGTGCTCAGAGCCATTTGAACCACCCGAGTTCCTGAAGCATTTCCGTAACACTCGCGCGATGTTCAAACCTAGCAGTAACAAATCTAGCAAAAATGATTCAAATGGCTCTGAACACTATGGGACTCAACTTCTGAGGTCATCACTCCCCTAAAACGTAGAACTACTTAAACCTAACTAACCTAAGGACATAACACACATCCATGCCCGAAGCAGGATCGAAGCTGCGACCATAGCGGTCTCGCGGTTCCCGACTGTAGCGCCTAGAACCGAACGGCCACTCCGGCCGGCAACAAATCTAGCAGCCCGCCTCTGAATTGCTTCTATGTCCTCCTTCAATCCGACCTGATAGGGATCCCAAACGCTCGAGCAGTTTTCAAGACTAGCTCGTATTAGTGTTTTATTAGCGGTCTCTTTTACAGATGAACCACATCTTCCCAAAATTCTACCAATGAACCGAAGACGACTATCCGCCTTCCCCACAACTGCCATTACTTGCTTGTCCCACTTCATATCGCTCTGCAATGTTACGCTTGACTGTGTCAAGCGCTACACTACTAATGGAATATTCAGACATTACAGGATTCTTTTTCCTATTCATCTGCATTAATTTACACTTATCTATATTTAGAGTTAGCTGCCATTCTTTACACCAATCAGAAATCCTGTCCAAGTCATCTTGTATCCTCCTACAGTCACTCTACGACGACACCTTCCCGTACACCACAGGATCATCATCAAACAGTCGCATATTACTATCCATCCTATCCAAAAGATGATTTATGTAGGTAGAAAACAACAGCGGACCTACCACACTTCCCTGGGGCACTCCAGGTGATACCCTCACCTCCGATGAACACTCACTATCGAGGACAACGTACTGGGTTCTATTGCTTAAGAAGTCTTCGAGCCACTCACATACTTGGGAACCAATCCCATATGCTCGTACCTTAGTTAGGAGTCTGCAATGGGGCACCGAGTCAAACGCTTTCCGGAAGTCAAGGAATATGGCATCCGTCTGATACTCTTCATCCATGGTTCGCAAGACATCATGTGAAAAAAGGGCGAGTTGCGTTTCGCAGGAGCGATGCTTTCTAAAGCCGTGCTGATGTATGGACAGCAACTTCTCCGTCTCAAGGAAATTCCTTATATTCGAACTGAGAATATGTTTATTACTAGGTCTTTTTGTCCGCCTCAGTAGCGTTACCGCCAACCACGTAGGGGTCCCGGGTTAGATTCCCGGCAGGTGACTGGGTGTTGTGTGTCCTTCGTCATCATTGACTCGTAAGTCGCCGAAGTGGCGTCAACTAAAAAGAACTTGCCATACAGCGGCCGAACTCCCCAGAATGGGGCCTCCCGACCCACAATGCCATACGATCGTTTCCATTTTTCAGTAAGTCCTTTCGAACAGTAGAGCAGCTAGACCGCCGCGTGTCCCTCGCACACGCGGAAGCACAACAGAGTGCGGTAGCCACAGCACGGCACAGAGCGTCGGCGTCGGCGGCAGCGTCGGCGATGGGCGTGTCCGCGCGCGGCTGCGTGACGTGTGCCGAGCGCGGCGCTCCGCCGTGGGAACCGCGTGGGCCCGCGAGGACCCATTGTCCCACTTCCACGTGGCGGCGCAAGGTGGCCGCGCCGGCGGCTGCGGCTGCCACGCCCGCGGCGCACTCATCCATCACCGCTGACACCTCCGGCCCTCGGTCCCACCGTCCCAGCACGGAGGAGACTCTTCTGGGGGCCGTTCCCTCCTTCCCAATCACGTTGCAAGGTGGAAATCTCTATCTCGAGACTAAATTATACGAGTGAAGGTTATTAAGTAAGGCATTTTCTTAGAGAGAAAAATTTTGGTATGAACACTGCAACTAATATAATCATAAATGACATATCAGTGAGTATTAGCACACAGCATCCGAAACTCGAGGATCCCTGATGGCCTCGGATCTAATCCGCCCGCCGATCTGACGACTAGAGGCGGTGTGCTGGCCAGCTTGGTTTAGGATTTTAGGCGATATCCCACATCCCATTACAATGAGGTGACAAAAGTCATGGATACCTATAGGCACATGTACAGATGGGGTACACAAGAGAGTACAGTGCATCGGCGTAGCTGTCGTTTGTACTCAGTTCATTCATCCGAAAATGTTTCAGAAGTGATTATGGCCTCACGATGAGGACTAAAAGACTTTGAACGCGGAATGGTAGTTGGAGTTAGACGCATGGGACATTCCATTTCGGGAATCGTTAGGGAATACAGCATTCCCTGATCAAGAGCGTAAAGACTGTGCCGAGAACATCACATTTTGCCATTACCTCCCACCACGGACAATTCAGTGGTCGACGGTCTTCACTTAACGACCGATTCCAGTTGTGTTTGCGTGAAGTGGTCAGTGCTAACAGACAACAACACTTCCTTTGGCTGGTTCCGTTTTCCCGAAATGTCGCAGGTTAATTTAAGGGGTGGCCGGATGCCCTTCCTGCAGCCACCCCGTACTCCCGGGATGGAATTAGTGTGGCGAGTGTAATCCATGGAATAGTGCGAATGTGCTCAGATGTCTGTGAGCCGTGTAACTGAGGCGGGACGTGAGGACCAGCCCGGTATTCACCTAATGGGATGTGGAAAACCGCCTAAAAACCACATCCAGGCTGGCCGGCACACCGGCCTCCGTCGTTAAGCCGTTGGGCGGATTCGATCCGGGGCCGGCGCGCCTATCCGAGTCCAAGAAGCAGCGCATTGGCGCTCTCGGCTAACCTGGCGGGTAACAGACAAGCAACATTGCTTGAAATAATAGCGGAAATCAATGTGGGAATACGACGAATGTATCCGTTAGATCAGTGAGGCGAAATATTGAGTTTGTGGGCTATGGCAGCAGACGATCGTCGCGAGTGCCTTTCCTAACAGCTCGGAATCGTCTGCAGCGTATCTCCTGGTCTTGTGACCATAGCGTGTGGATGAGTGCCGGTATCTATTGGTGAGAGCTGATGGTAGGATTAGTGCGTTCCGTAGACCCCACGAAGCCATGTACCCAAGTTGTCAACAAGGCTCTGTCCAAGCCGGCGATTGCCTCCATTGCGGTGTGGACTGTGTTTACGTGGAACGGACTGGGTCCTCAGGTCCAACTGAACGCATCATTGACTGGAAATGGTTATACGTCTGTTTGTGTGGCTATCTTCCGCAGCAGTTGTTAACATCTATCTATTACTATTTGTTATCTGTCTTGAGTTCACTGCAATCTAATTTAAAAAATTATACCAGACGAGTTTCGCTTTTATTTACAAAGCATCTTCTGTGATATTGGTGTTTCTTTACATAATTTGCTCTTCCCTTCTTGCTAGCAGATGTCGGTGTCGGCAGGCATCATTTCATATCTGCACCTGGCAGTTTCTGGTATTATGCGTTATTTCCTGCGCTACACTATTCACAATTGACTTTCTTAACTGTTTTTCATTCATCACTGCCACACTGTCAGGGAAGGAGCAGATTACGTAAAGAAACACCAATACCGCAGAATATACTTTCTAAATAAGAGCTAAAAGGGTCTGGTGTAATTATTTTTAATTAGATTGCAGTCAGCTCAAGACATATAACCTATAATAACAAATAGAAGTGGTTATGTTTGTCTAACTGAAGACTTTAAGTTGCAAAACAACGATTGAATTTTTTTGGATGACAATGGGTTGTGTCAGCAGCCGCAATTGTTTATGATTAATTTGAACAACATTCTGGACAATAGCTAATTAGCGTTTAGTGGTTGTGGGATCGAAACCGAACAGCACTTAGCGGGTAGTTAGGAGTGTGTTATGGGAAGTGTTTGCATCTGGTGGGATTCGAAAGTTAGTTCAGGAGACTGTTTGTTTTCGAGTGCCAGTCAGAGATTTTATAATGTAGGATGGATGGTATCTTTGTGGATTAGGAATTAGAAATTAGGGAACCTTTAAAGACAGGCAGAGCATCCTATTATTATTCTTAGTATTTTATAGTACTCTTTTTGAGGTATGATTGGTAACGTCATGGTGTTAGCCTGGATGATTAATAGGGAAGCGTGGGGCCGGGCGAAGATTTACAAGGACGGTGCAGTCAGCAAAGAGAAATACATAAATGGCTGCTGCGTATTAGCCATATAATGGAGATAAAAAACTGGGGACATAACCGACCCTTGAGTCCGCCCCAGTAGCTGAGTGGTCAGCGTGACGGATTGCCGTCCTCCGGGCCCGGGTTCGATTCCCGGCTGGGTCGGAGATTTTCTCCGCTCAGGGACTGGGTGTTGTGTTGTGTTCATCATCATTTCATCCCCATCCGGCGTGCAGGTCGCCCAATGTGGCGCCGAATGTAATAAGACCTGCGCCAAGGCGGCCGGACCTGCCCCGCGAGGGGCCTCCCGGCCATTGACGCCAAACGCTCATTTCATTTCATTTCACCGACCCTTGAGACAGTCTTATGGATGGATTGCGGAGGTGGTACTGCGTTGTCTGATTATGCCAGGAATGTCAGAAAGTTATTTTTAATACATATGTAATGGGTAGGAAGTGCACAGATTGATGGTTTAACAAGGAAATTCGAATACCATAGTCGACCAATGTCTAAGGTGACCAAGATACCGGAACCGAGTTTCTTACTTTACAAAGAATAGCGACGGATTATGTTGGTGACGAATCATCTGCGGAGTACTTGGTATGAAAGCAACAGTACATGTTAGGTAGGGGAAGCTGCTGTATGAATGCACTGCATTAAGGAGAATTCAAACACTTTACTGAATGGTCCACAGAATGATGTTTCACTGAAATTTTGTTGGTTGTAAGGAAATATTCCACGGCTCGTGATTGAAACCTCTCTGTACGATGCCTTTTTAGAACGAGGCTGATGTGTGGAAGGGTTTTCTGTTAGGTGGTGGTAAGTAAAGGAGTCATAGACAGGCACTGTCGTGTGTTTTCCGAGTAGTGTTATTTTAATGAATTATTATAACTAGGTTGTGAAATTCGGCTTGTGGCAATGTGTGTAAGTAATGAATGTACTGAATGAGATATGGATAGCGGATTGGTGCGTTGTTGGGCATAATGGATCGTAGAGTGGCCGAAATTTAGATCATGAGAAAAAAGTGGAGCTATATCTCATGTACGGCGCTGGTTGTACTGAGTTTATCTGGTAATGATTTCACAAAAACTATAGCCTCTGTATCCCTTAAATTTGTCAATCTAAATTTTTCTTCCAAGTGCTTCTCTATTACAGGAACACGAAGCACGAGATAAGAGATTCGTATCTTCGAAGGAGATCTTACTTCCTTTCGTAAGTGTGGTTGTCTATGACTTTTCTTAAATTTCTGAACATGGTATGACGTTTCCGGTCA
This sequence comes from Schistocerca cancellata, assembly GCF_023864275.1. Taxonomy (NCBI): domain Eukaryota; kingdom Metazoa; phylum Arthropoda; class Insecta; order Orthoptera; family Acrididae; genus Schistocerca; species Schistocerca cancellata. The sequence goes on from NC_064628.1 coordinate 489,177,572, forward strand.
GTACTAGGACACTTTTCAGATTGTTTGCCCCGTCAAATTTTCATCATATTCACGTGGAACACGGTAAGCATCAGATACAGTGAAGCCAGGGAGGTCTTTTACTGAACGAAACGTTTCTTCAGGTTTAAGCTGTCGACGGAAGACTGGTGCGACTCAGTATTTACCAAGTAAGCGTCTTGTTTGGTTAAACGTTGCATTGCGTTTTGCCGTTACCTGAATAGGTTTGGGCCTCAGTTCAACTGTGAACTTGGATCTAATTTGGTGCAGTTTCTACCCTTCTTTTTTGTACACGTGTTTCAGGTAGTATAATTTGGACTACTGACCATCACGACCTGCTGAACTCTGTATACGAAAGCGCTCTGGACGTAATTTTTGCGTGAAAGATGTTGAAAACTCGGTTTATTTAAATAAAAATGAATATTCTCCATGTACAGAATGGCCCGGCTGCCATCTTTGGTTCACAGTTACAACCGATACCGTCGACTCGTTCTTCTTTTCTGTATCCACTGTACATCATATATTCGGGTGTACAAATTTCATACGATCAAAGAATTGATCAATGCAACCGCTGCTCGCTTTCACATCAAAAACGTGGGGAAATAGTAACAGCAAACGAATGTTATTAAAACTTACGTTGACGCTCTGATTTCAATTTCGATTGTAAATTTCAGTTCAGAAGACGGATCCATTACGACGATCTGACACACACACACACACACACACACACACACACACGCACACGCACACGCACACACAAACTTACTTACGAGACAAAATATTGTGACAGTTACTTAATAGTATGTTGGTCTTCGAAAGATGTAACGACTATGCCTGGGCTGCTGATAGAATTCTTTACTTAACAACCACGTTCATTAAATATCACGTTCATCAAATATCATATTAGGCGAATATGAAATCACTGAAGTCAGGTAATGAAACCATAAATTTTTCAGTGTTGTCACACAGTAATATTAGACACATCGCTAATATGAAAATATATTGAGGTATAATTCATTTCACCGGTTACAGACATTTCTAACAATCCTTTATCTCAGCAGCTACATCGTAATAATGATTTTCATCTAATAAATGATCACGCACCTGTTGTAGACCTTCGTACATTATCAAAACTTTACGGCTGGAAGACATCCAGCTACCTCAGGTAGGAGTGGCTCAACCTACAATTGGTGCTCTGCCGCTGGAGAGTAACACTGAAGTTCCTCAGTTAATATCTCGGACTCATCGGTATTAGGTGCTGCAGCCGCTTCTTTTCCTTCGGTTCTTTGTTTTTTTTTCTTTCGCTAAGAACAGCGGAACATTAACGTGCAGTGAACTTATCGCAAACTGCATTGGAGTTTCCAGGTGCGTAATTAGGTTTAAGCTATAAAACTCAGCTTGAGGTAGTAATTTTAGTTAATTGTGACTAATCGAATCTATAAATTACACAGTTTTTTAAATAATGACAGAGACTAAGGACGTTTCTCGGCTATTATGGATGGTAGAAATCCCTTTTTGTCGCCATAACATAACTTAGGAACAAAAACAGACACAAAAATAAGTCTGCAGCCACTCCACACCTGAGCAACGCTCTCAACACCCGTATGACTCGATTCCTTTGGCTACAGCCGACCCACTGCTAGGTGCACTGGAATGAATTAGGTAAAATTAAACGGAGATTTCAGTTTCAATTTCTTTAATCATAGCTTCCAGTACTTGGATTCCTTACTATTCCATACACTCCAATTCTCCCCCCCCCCTCCCCCCCACTCTCATACAGTACTGATACTGACAAAGTTTTTACACATGTATCGAGCATGCAAAGACATAATTTAGTTATAACAGCTAATGACCTCGCATATCACGAAGGTCAACTGCTGTCAGTTATTCGGAGCCTACAAGTGTAATTTAAGGGGAAAGGAATTGAGGAGTAAAAGACGTATTTGCAAAACTGCGCAACATCCATGATGTAACTTAAAATATTATGTGTTCTATATCGTAGCAGTTAGCTACTGTGCGAGTTATTTCCCTACGATATTACCCAGTACAAAGAGATTATATGTACCTAACCCCTGAATTACAAATTGAATCAGAATATTATGACAATTTGAAAGAAGAATCTGAAGAATCTGATTAACATCAAGGACACAGCTCATGACAAGTTTAAACAAACTTCTAAGCGAAGCTATGACCACGTCGAAATGTATGTAACACCTCCATCAACAAGGGAAAAGTTATTTGGGGCACAATGAAAAATGAGACAAGAATAACCAGTTAAGAAAAATAATATATATTTAAAGCTACATAATATACTGATTAAAGAAACCCCATAATTACTGACAGTTGGAATAAGATTACTCTACCAGTAGTGGATAATTTAGGTTTTAGCACTTTCTTTATCCCTAGCCTACATTACTGGAATCAAAGTGTAATAAAACCTTCTCCAAAAGAAATTTTCATGGTAATCAGTTCTCTTAAAATAAATGTTGAAGTGACTGTCGTGAAGTTGGTAGTAAAATAAGCAAATGTTGTTCAGATGAATTTTTGTAGTATGCTTGCTTGGTGATAAACAAATGTCATCACAATGGTACTTTCTAGGACACTTCAATAAACTGGTGTGAACTGACGTTACAAGAAACGTAACAAAACGCTAAAGAGAATCACATTACTACCACGATTTTCAACAAATTAATAAGATCACGTGCAACAGATTTTATACACGCTTAGTACAAGAAACGTATTCAGTAGCAAAAGATATGGATTTAAGGTAGAACCGTAAATGGAACAGTATTTTTTCAGCTTGACAGATGATATGCTAAAATCAATATATCACAGTTTACCATTATTACATTCTGAGTGATGATTAGTGGCTTTCGAGGAGTTAACCATGATATCTGAGTGTATTTACCGGTAGGCGCTTAAAATTTGAAGCATAGACATGATGTACCACGAGATCCTACTTTTGGTCCTCTGTTGTTTCTAATATACATAAATAAACTTAGGGTTTGAGAGGATGCTAATTTTATACTTTTTACAGTTGGTGCAAGTATTGTCCTGGTAACCAGTCTCCTTACCGACAACAAATGAAATGTTTGAAAATATCAAGACATGTTTTGTGGCAAATAGATTATTATTGCATTTTAAAGGAATTCAGATATACTTCGGTACATCTCATAGAATTCTGCCAACTGTAAATAGAAAATCCAAAACAATGAACTACCCGAAATACAAAGTGTTAAATTTTTACCATTATTGTTAGGTCTCAACCTTTACTAGAAAACACACTGCTTAGAATTACTGAAATGCTTTAGGTTAGCAACGTTTGTAGTATGAATGATAATCGTCATAGGTACTTTAGAAATTAAGTAACTACTTCCATGATTCTCGAGTGTGCTGTCATATCCGATAGTAGAAAGTCCACGATATTTCGGCGGACAACCATTCTGCTATCACCAGTTGGTACTTATTTATAACATCAGCACCACCTGAAGATGGCGGAAGGGTTATCCGCCCATATATCGCGGAATTTATCCTATCGTATCCGGCGATACACCGGAAAACCATGGAAGCTGCATTAGCAGGGAAAGCCTCAGATCACGAACTATGTAACTAGTTTTTTTCCAGTTACTGATGAACTATCGAATAACTTCTGGCGGAAACTCAACAAATAGGGATATTATTTTCAAAGTGCGGAACTACGCTTAAGAAATAAACTTAATATTAATTCCACAACATCCTGCAGAGACCTCTTCAAAAAGCTTGGTATTTTGGCAGGGTGTGATTTTTTTATTACCGAGACTGTTCTTTTGTTAAGAAGTAGTGAACAGCACGAATACAGACAACACTAGAACGAAAAAAAACCTCTAGAAAGGTTGTAAAGGGGTTAAAATTATTACAGAATGGAGTCAGATAAACAGGTAGACATTACTCAACAAGTTTATATAGCAAATTGTCACTCAGACAGTGCGGGCAATATCTTAAACTGAACTAAAGGACAGTCTACACTGTTGGGGAAATCCTTGTGGTCCACTAAAACGCAGCGACATAAATATTTAAAAATTAATGTTTTAAGGTGTTCTAAAAGTAGCATATCACCGTAATACAATAGCACAGCTACGTTATTTCATTACACTACGTATGACTGACTTTTTCCTCGTCGCAGATGACCCATCAGTGGATTCAAGGGGCAGCTGTGCTAGGACAGTTAGATCGCAACACGTCAGTATGCCCCCTAAAAACGCGCAATAGAAATGTTATGGGAACGAAATCCGTACATTTTCAAAAAAGAAACCTTATTCTCATTAAAGTGTGCTGGGTAATTTTATAGAGGCGGTGTATGAAGAAGTCAGAGCAGTATTTTATTTCCTTCGATCGGTTACACGGAGTCCTGTCGATGATATTAAAATGACAGAAATTAAAAGACGCCGCGGCCGCTACGGTCGCAGGTTCGAATCCTGCCTCGGGCATGGATGGGTGTGATGTCCTTAGGTTAGTTAAGTTTAAGTAGTTCTAAGTTCTAGGGGACTGATGACCTTAGAAGTTAAGTCCCATAGTGCTCAGAGCCATTTGAACCATTAAAAGACGCATGGAAGCACACAGGCATTCATTTCCTTCTCACTCTCTAAGCATCAAGGAAATAGGACAGGTGATGAGTATTATCTGCATGAATCACCGTTTGCCACGGACTGTACAGAGCCTACCTAAGTATAAGGTGCGATGAAAAAGTTTCCGTATGTCACCGTTGCTGCAGCGGGCATAGAACGTGGCGCGACTCCGATGTGGGTACACAAGGCAAGGGATTACATTTGCAACTACATATATACTCCTCAAATCGCTATGAGGTGCATTGCAGAAAATATGTCGCGTGTGTAGTGTGCGTACTGTAAGACCTTCGGTACACACACCATCAGATTATTTGACTTGTGGCTCTAACGAAGTAGGCGAGTGTCAGCAATATGTATCGTGGTCTTATCGTGGCGTGTTTATCTTCTGTCGTTAGGTCAGACGATAGAAATGCCACTTGCACGCTTAGAGTAGCAGATTGACGGTGACCAACTTTAAACAGAACTTGATTAATTCTCACACACATTTATTAAAATAATAACAAGCCTAAAAACTACTTAACTTGGTTCTGGATGCTATTAAAATGAACAATCTGAAGTTCCTTTGGTCTTGGTAAGTTAGTCTGATTCTCACATATCTCTGATACTTGACAAAGTGTCTAACATTTCTCTTCATGGCTATGTACAGGAATATGATAATCTTATTAGGCACAGACTGAAACTTGACTACAGACAAATGCAGACTAATGCAGACTGACTAATCAGAGGTCTGTAGACTCGTTATAATACCTCGCGCGTTCAGGTATCACTGCGCGAGTGTGATCCGCGAGGAGAAAAGGTTCTACGTTAACAGCAATCTCATTGGCTGTGTTACATATTAATACGCGGATCGGCGGAAGCAGAATTTGGTCCGTCTTTAAGGCAGCGCCATCTCGTAGTGCGGAGACGGACGAGCGCTGCGCCTGCGCTGTTGTGCAAAGCGGGGCGCGCTCTAGTGGGAAAGTTGTGTACGCGCTGACTACGCGGAACTATGTACACAAAACCGTACCTTCAGTAATTATTCAAAATGGTTCAAATGTCTCTGAGCACTACGGGACTTAACATCAGAGGTCATCAGTCCCTAGAACTTAGAACTACTTAAACCTAACTAACCTAAGGACATCACACACATCCACGCCCGAGGCAGGATTCGAACCTGTAACCCTAGCGGTCGCGCGGTTCCAGACTGTAGCGCCTAGAACCGCTCGGCCACACCGGCCGGCGTAGTAATTATTCTAATCTTATCCACGCGATCCCTATGTGAGCAATATTTAGAGTGTTGTAGTACGTTCCTAGAGTCATCATTTCACCCTCTTTCTTGTTAATACACTTTCTCGGGATAGTTTACGTCTTTCTTCAAGACCGTTTCAGTTCAATTCCTTCAGTATCTCTGTAACACTCTCCCACGGATCAAACAAACCTGTAACCATCCATGCTGCCCTTCTCTATGTTTGCTCAATAATACTGTTAGTCGTATTTACTTCGGGTCCTACACACTTGAGCAATGTTGATTTGTAAGCAATCTCCATTGCAGTTCCCCAGTATTCTACCGATAAAACCGATGTCTACCACCCGCTTTACACATATCTGAGCCTATGTGATCATTCCATTTCATATACCTACAGAGTGTTACACCCAGGTATTTGTATGAGTTAGCCGGTGCCTAGAGTGAATCATTCAGATTATAGTCATAAATACTATGGTTTTTCGTTTTGTGAAGTGCACAATTTATGTGACAAATGGCTCTGAGCACTATGCGACTTAACTTCTGAGGTCATCAGTCGCCTAGAACTTAGAACTAATTAAACCTAACTATCCTAAGGACATCACACACATCCATGCCCGAGGCAGGATTCGAGCCTGGGACCGTAGCGGTCGCTCGGCTACAGACTGTAGCGCCTAGAACCGCACGGCCACTCCGGCAATTTGTGTGACAATCGTGACTTACTGACATGCATGCGGCAAATACGGATATGGTAACGTTATTACCAAATGCGTAAAAACAGGACCAGCGTGCCGTTATTCTAACGGAGGATACTGCTAGGCATCTCTCGGAACCGAGGGAGTTGGCACAGTGGTTAGCACAATGGACATGCATTCGGGAGGACGACGGTTCAAACCCACGTCCGGCCATCCTGATTTAGGCTTTCCGTGATTTCCCTAAATAGCTTCAGGCAAATTTCGGGGTGGTCCCTTTGAAAGGGCACGGTTGATTTCCTTTACCATCCTTCCATAATCCAAAGGAATCGATGACCTCGCTGTTTCATCCCCTCCTCCAAATCAACCAACCACCCACCAATATGAGAATGAGGAGTGTGTATGGGGCAGGACGTCTATCGCAAACCGCCATTGTGGAATTTTTTTTTTTTTTGGTTGTGGTTTTAGGGCGCAAAACTGCTATGGTCATAAGCGCCCAATCCCCATTGTGGAATTAGGGCCACGTTCCGTGCTGGTCGCGCTTCATCACAATACGCTAGTCCATCTGGAAGGCCATCCTTATCCATTATAGACTACAACAAGTACCAGCCCTACAGTCCAAACATTTCCCCTTTCGATTATCAGGCATTCCGTCTCTTCACAAATACCTTTAAGGGTCGATGATCCCTGTCAGCCGAGGATGTCCACAGGTAGTTAAAAACTTCTTCAAGCTGAAATACACGATGTTTTATCAAACAGGTATCTTGAACCTGGTGCGTCGGTGAAACGATTGCCTCAATGCTCACAGTGATTTTGCCTGTTTGGCATGCCAATTCTGGACTGTACAGACTTCAAACTGAAAGTTTTTGATTGCCTCTTATCCATCTACACATATCCGAGCATTAAAATTGTAAAAATATGGTTCAAATGGCTCTGAGCACTATGGGACTCAACATCTTAGGTCATAAGTCCCCTAGAACTTAGAACTACTTAAACCTAACTAACCTAAGGGCATCACACACACCCATGCCCGAGGCAGGATTCGAAGCTGCGACCGTAGCAGTCCCGCGGTTCCGGACTGCTGCGCCAGAACCGCTAGACCACCGCGGCCGGCATTAAAATTGTAATTCTGTAAAGGTGGCGTGCAATGAGCTTCTAATTGGCCATACACTACGTGCTTAGATAAGTAAATCATTAGCAGTTCAGCGTAATCGCACGGTGTATCTAGGGCAAAGCCACCTGCATTTTGTGCATCTGAGCATATTAAGCAGTGCGTTCCTTAGTCACAAATCACATATCAATGCAGATGATGGCGTTATGCCTCATGTTACCAGGAGAACGGGTGCCAGCGTGTGTGGGAATTCGATAATGGTAGAATCAAGACATACTGAGGCTACAGTTTATCGTCCCACAATACTTTCATTGGCCAGGATGTCATGACAGTCCCTAAAATATGGAATCAATGAGTTCAGGACGACCATTCCAAACGTTTTTGAAAGATCTCAATAGTTCCACACAAGTAGTACCCCAAAGGACCGGAAAACAGTTCGTCTGCCACGAAGGAACCTGCATCCACGATAGACACGTGGGCTGAGAACACTCGGTTTACAGCAAGACAAGAAGCCACATGGGCAGGGTGATCAAGCGCGGCCAACATTGTTGTCGCTTCCCTCGAAGCGGAAGCAAAGAAGGGCGCGAGCTAATGTTTCCTGTAATGTCCTGACCTAGATTAATGCGGAGGGTGGTCACATGATGCCCTGGCTAGCTCGTTGTCCAGGCCGGAAGCCACTGAACTAGTAATGAATTCCCAACAGACTGGCACGTTACCAATCAACAATCTCTATGACTGATGTCCTCCACTATAGAGGGTAAACATATATCGATATCTATCATACATGTTCAATTCGACCTGTTACCCATATGGGGTAGAAACTTTATTAAGCTCAGGGGTGGCAGCCCTGTACGATAAATTCCGAAAGCTGTGCACCACATACCACCTATAAATGTAGTCATGTGTACTACTTACCATAATGCTGTACATACGTGCCGTAAGAAAATGCACACAAATCACATTAATGCGACCACCTCCTAAGCTCGACGTCAACGTGCTATAACCATTCAGAGATGGCAGATTACAGCATTAGCAGAGGAAGGTATATAAAACGTGTCAGGGGAAGGTTGCTGCAGTGGGCATGATAATTGTCTTGTAGGCGAGGGGTGGCATTAGTTCCAACAGAGCGAAAGTGCAGGTGCACGTCTCCATAATAAAATCACGATTCTCACCGAATTTAGAAAGTGCCTCGACTAAGGAATGTGCTATGAAGCCAATATTTGCAACCTCCCTCATGCCGCTGCTAGATATTTCTCACGATAACAGACAGTATTATTAATGTATTCTATCTCCATGCCATGTCATCCATGGCATCCATTGTGTTGTATCCATTGAGTTATAGGCGATGGAGGATGGAGGTTGATTGAGAATGATGACATACAACAGATGGTATACTATGTGATGAGTAACTTTGAAACAAATGCAACCTACATTGAGTTCGTAAGAAATATACAAAATCCTACAACCAATATATTGGCTTTTCAGATCTTTTAATGATTGCAGCCACTAGTGAATCATATTCATGGCACTCTCATATCTAAAACCGAGTCACCTTTTTCGAACCTATCTGCTAAGGACCCCATACTTTAAAACTCCAATGTGGTTTTATATATTTCCTCTGAATCATGTTACTGTTCCTCAGTCTTTACCCCGCCCTCACTCCAGCTTTGTCCATGTGATCGTCACAATTTAAGTCGGAACTGAGCAGAGGTCAGAGAGCGCAATATCTACCACCTTCTACAACCTGTGGAGAAACAGGTACGAGCAGTTACGGTACCTGGAAGAAGGAGGAGGGTTTTGCTAATGCATTGCGTTGATTCTCCAAACTACATATCGGTACTGCAGTCTGAAGCAGATCAGCATCCCTCAGAGTGCATTCATGTCTGTCACCCAAACATTCTATAAGCATTATTTTTTACCATCCAACAGAGAAAAACCACAAACTATAAAAAATACGCTAATGTCATCTGATAGAGAACACAGTAACGTTTTACTGTATCTCTCTCTACTGATACATTGGGAAACAAATACTGTTTGCATATTGACAATGACCATATGTAGTGAACCTATTAAATATATATGTATTGGACCATTAGAGCCGGTGGCCAGTAATCGAAGCTCCTTGCACAGAGCAGTGTAAAGTTTCATCACCTATACTGCAGGAGTACCATCTCCCACAGACTATCTGTAGCAAGAGAGGGTCCCTGCCCTGTTGTTTGATACATTGTTTTTTCTGCTGTAACACATTCAACATTGTGTGAGTACAGATTTGTAACTGCCATATTCCTTGTTTTTCCACCATGACTAGAGGTCTGTGTCAGGTGCTAGGCTGACATGAACATATTTAGATCGATTGGCTCTCACAGAAAACTGGATGTCTCATGGTTAAATTATGCTAACACGTCGACAACATGCAGGGTGATTGAAATGAAAGAGGCACTGTTTCTTACTGAAAATGAAATGCAGAAGATATCACAACATATGGAAACTGTGAGAGTTTTGCAACATCGTGGAGTGAGTGATGACCTCTACATGTAGCCTCATCTATCACAGTGATGGGGTAGCAAATGTTTCAGTGTACATTTCGATTGATTCCTCATATTGCAGTCATGTACGCAATCACTGTTTTTGGGCTGACCATCCCCAGATGTTGTTGCCCCCACTAATACTCTCTCTCCACCTCAAACAAGTGATGTCATTCAGTCGTTATGTGGTAATCAACAGCATACTAGCACACAGATGGAATGGAAAAGACACCATCGACATGGGACAATGTAGTGTAATAAACATCACAGTTGATAATGTGATCAATTTTACAGTTTTACCAGTTTTTCCATAATTTAAATGGCAGCCCATTCCCAGTTTCTGTATCATCGCTAAACAACCCCTCCACTACGTTGCAAGTGCTATATGATAGGTTGCAAATGTAGTTAGATGGCTGTGTAGTATGTCAATTCATTGTTAATTCTCGAAAATATATACTCCAGACAGCATTCAATACCACTGAAGTTAGGTTCTCTATGTATTCCTAGCACTTCGCCCATAGTGCATAATTTGTGAATGCTATTGCCCATATTTCCCCATGTCCCCATGTGCATGGGAGTTACAGAGCATTCTTACATTCATAGGATGAGGTTAAAGATTCAATGATCTCCACTTGTTGTCTTTGACCAACACTCCCTGCAACAAACCAATTTAATTTGCAGCTGATCAGAAGCAGGCGGCTACTATATGCACTCATTCCATGACTTGTGAAGGAACAGAGGGAGCTGAGTCCATAACTCCTGTTCAGCGAAGACTGTTGCACACCATTCATATTCACAACACCCATCCAGGTGCACAGTTTCTTTCCAGATGTGCACATGGCAAGGAGGATAGCACCCCTTATTGGTGTATAGTAGATATTAGAGTGTTGTGGTAACACAATAGACAGTTAAAAAGAAACATATTGTTTTATGCATGATGGAGCTCCAGGTGGACAGAGTTTAAAGCATTTTATGTAAATTAACTGTGATATCAATTGCCAGCCACAGCAGCCGAGCGGTTCTAGGCACTACAATCTGGAACCACGAGACCACTACGGTCACAGGTTCGAATCCTGCCTCAGGCATGGATGTGTGTGATGTCCTTAGGTTAGTTAGGTTTAAGTAGTTCTAAATTCTAGGGGACTGATGACCTCAGAAGTTAAGTCTCATAGTGCTCAGAGGCATTTGAACCAATTTTTAATTCTAAAGTGTTGCCCTGGTTTATGGGGCCTGTACCAAGAAGATACTGTATTGGTAGGAGAGAAATGATTGTAGAACATAAACACATGTACTTAAACATGCTATAATGTTAATGCCAGATGGTTTCCAATACATTAGTCGTGTGGAGTGCAACGAACTTAATACTGGAATGCAGGACATATACATCCAACATGTGACTTACATCCTACTTTCAAGTTTCATATCCCACTCACTATGGTGACAAACGTTAAGATAATAAAACTACTTCCTTCTACACCAAAGAAGAAAACATAAAGTCTTCGTGAGACATGCACAATATAGCTTTTTGTAGGTGTTGAGTGCCGACCATTCACATCTGATCATGGTTCAGAAATTATACTATGCTCACATCAGCCCTATAAATGCCTCTTATGAGGAAACAGACAAACGCATAGCAGTGGTATTTGACAAGTTAAACTACATACCTTGCTTCCACTAACTCCATAAACAGGGCATCTGTCAAGCAAATATATAAACACAGGGATTGGAGTACCTCACAGACACCTTCCACTATGTTAGAATCACCATATTTATGAATCTGAAGACCGGAATTTTGCCCAAGATGTGGAAGGGAAATGGAGTAAGTCACATAACATTCGATTGTGATGTGTGCTGTGAGCATTGAGATGGAGAAAAATGGGTGGAAGATGTGTTTGCTGCTACCTTAGTTGTCTCTGTAACTTGCATGGATGATCTGTAATCTGTTATATCACTGACATCAGTATTTGTTAAAAAAAAAAAAAAAAGAGTGGAACTACCAGTTTCCTCTATTCTCGAGTTTTTTTCTAAAGATCTTCGCAGGCAAGATAAGTTTCTAGTCACTTAATGGTGTACAGCACGTTCTACATAATGACCTCACTATGGTTTCAGCTTTATGTTCGTAATTATACTGTGCAAGCGATCGGTAGCATGCTGCTATGAGCTTGATGTCGAGAAGTATCGCGTAAGTGGTTTGATATTCTGGCAAACCATGTGAAAATACTTTTGTTCTTCTAATCCCAGAGTCTGGAGACGATTGCAGCTCACTGCAGGAAACACGGCAGCAAGCACTCTAGATCATAAACAGTAACATTAACAGACTACTTTGAGCTGGGGGGGGGGGGGGGGCAAGGGGAGGGGAAAGGTGAAACAGTCCAGCCTCTGTACCTCAGTTTGTTGGAGAGTGGTCACTGTCTGCAGATGGTGCTCTAATTGCACACCTACCAACATGTGTGGGGGCAGTTGCCTCATGACTGTTGGCTGTGGCGGATGGCCAACTGACCTCATGGGAAATATCTAGTGCTGCAACTATAAGCAGTGCATGTGTTTATGTTTTTTCGAGACATGTCTGTCTTTGAAATATATGTATGAGTGTCTGGTGGACTGGCCCATCACATGGCATATACAAGCAGCCATGGCTGTGGTACAAGGAGTGTGCACAAGAAAGTTTTTCATATATGATTAGTGGTATCTGCGAGAGAGTAATTACACTATTGGAAGAAAAACTACCTTAATTGTTTAATGTCATCTAAATTATTTAAACACTAGCATCAGTTTCGAATTGTATTGCGGTTTCAGAAGCCAATAAACCTTGCTATTAAACAAATTGTTGAAACAATACCTTGAACATGCTGTATTAGCCTGCTGTCATGAGGTCTTCCCAGGCCAGCAGCTCACACTGATTGAGCATATTTCCCACCATTTTTTCCCCGGGCCACCATCATGGATGGCGTCATGAGATGGGAGAGGGAGAGGTCGGGAGGGCCAACAGGGCCATCTGGTGGTAGTGTTGTGAACTAGATCAGATGGTCTCTGATCCTTGAGGTGAACACACTGGATGGAGCTACTGCCTAGTGCTCAATCAATGTCAACACACATTGCTTAAATAAACAATATACTATACCACTTACAAAATAAAATCTTATGTCCATCCTATCGGGGAGCCCAGAAATTTCCAGATGGGAGGGGGGAGGGGAGACAGGAGTGGAGTTGGGGATAGTGGAGGTAGCCTAGTTGACCAATTTTTCCACCAAAATTTGATTTCCCTCCATGACAACAGTGCAACATTGCCACATCTATGGCTACCTTTCTTAATAAATTTGGCAACAATGCAGAGTGGGATGATAGCGCCTTTGCCCTACTACTTCTGTATTGCATCGGTCACTTCCATAACCTCACTGACTCACTTCTGACACATTAGAGAGATTAGAGCGCGCACAGAGGCTTTCAGGCAGTCGTTCTTCCCGCGAACCATACGCGACTGGAACAGGAAAGGGAGGTAATGACAGTGGCACATAAAGTGCCCTCCGCCACACACCGTTGGGTGGCTTGCGGAGTATAAATGTAGATGTAGATGTAGATCTTGCAGAGGTCTGCACTGCAAAGGTGTTTATTCATAGCGTTGATTGGTGGTCATGTTTAGGTCACTGGACAGTGTCTTTCGATAGAGAGAGAGATCCGTTCAGATGCAGCAGTTTTAATGGCCAACGGTGTATATCTAAATGTAGCAGAGGTACAAGGAGATGACTAGCTTTAACGTCTCCGCACTGAGTCGTTCTAGCCACCAATTCTTCAAGTGGCAGCTCACTCGAGGACATGTCCGCATCGTGGTGTGTGTGTGTGTGTGTGTGTGTGTGTGTGTGTGTGTGCGTGTGTCGTGTCAACTTCAGAAAGGTCCTTTAAAGCAGCGGTGAGCAACGCTACCCACAGAGGGAATGGCTGTGAAGTTGAAAAATGCGCGGTGCGCTCGCTGTCCCGCTCCAGCGGGGTAATGGAGCCTGTTTGCCTTTGTTTGCTACGACTCAGCGGTGACGGTGTCAACAAGGTCGCCAAACAGCGGCCTCCGCACCGCTTGACGTTCCAGTGGAGGGCCACCAGCACTCCCCGACGAGTGGCGGGCGGGTGGCCGGCGATCCGCGCGCCTCGGTGAAAGCCTTGCCGACGGCCCCTTGCTGTCACACGGCCTCACTACAGCCGACCATTTCCTCACAGAGGAGCGCAGTGTGAACTCCGCAGAACGTGACCAACCAATGCCCACAGGGCGCAACTGTTTGGAATGCAAGGCATGGAACACGGCGAAGTTACTCAGCTGATGCCTGGAAGCACACCACTTGGTTTCAAATGAAATACCCAAGCCCTTATACAGACCACGTAATGGTAACTTTCACACTTCCCCTTTATCTTTATTTCACAGATTTTAACGATGTACATAAGTAAGTAAATACTGTCTTTTTTTAAGTATGGGTTAAAGCAGATAATTTTGAAACAAATTCAGAGGGTTTGCCGTTTTTGGCTTTGAGCACACCGGACAAAAAATTTGTAATCCCCAGGAAACATTGTAAACACATACCATGTAACTCCAACTCTAGTTTGGTAATGGATTCAGTGTGGCGAGGAAGAAAGTGCACAAGTTTGCTGAGGTAAGTAGTATTAAGGAGCAAGCACTCAAGGATAATTAGATGATACAGAGATACGAAACTGCTGTCATATTCACTCTCCATTCCAAATAATCTGACTAGGATAGCAACTGGAAATCGGATTTTTGTATCCCTTTTTTATATATATTTAAAGTACATGAAGTTAACAACTCAGACGTCAGTCGACCAAGTACCGTAATCAGTGGATCGCTGGCTCGAATCTAGCTATCATATTTCGGACACATACATTACTTAAATAAAAAATACCTCAAATATATTGTAAATAACTTATTTGTCCTTATATAGCATTACCAGTTTTTATGAAAAATACACATCTTCCTGTTTCTAATTGAAAATCACACGCAGAATCCAAATTTTAATTGCAAATATAAATTCTTAATTATCGACGTTTTATAAAAGAGTGTTAATAAGTTTGTAGTGCTTTTGTTAATTTAAACAATCTTTATTACCAATCTTCTGTAAAATATGTGACATTAAGAATTTAATTTTGAAATGCATGCGATATGTAATTAGAAACAGGTGAATGCAATTTTATAAAAAGTGAAGATCATATATGTGTTAAGTACCCTATAATTGATGAATTTTATAATTAAATCGTGTGGGTATTTGAAATGAACGAAGTAAATGAAGCGAAAGAAAAGACACAGCACGATTCGAATCGGTTATCCACTGATTACACAATTACCATTTGCCAACACTACTTACTGAGCAAGCAGTTCGTCGTGAAGTTATATTGCGATTTCTGAATTAAACTTCTCAGAAAGGTTTAAAGTCTATTTTCGTGAAAATTTTTGAGAGTTTCTTGTAATTGCTTCGGGTGATTGATATTGCAATTTTGAACGTCACGTACCACAAACACACAAAACCACGTAAGTCTGATTGCCGATTCGTCGCCTTGTCAAGGATTTTCTGTCGAAATGAAATTGATCGCTTGAACGGGCAATTCGAAATGGTCACCTACAATGTTGAAGCAGAGACTCTGCTCCTTTGTCACGGTAACCTGAAGAGAGCTCCCAAATTATATTACAAAGAAGCTCTAAATAAACATGAAATTGAATCCCCCTTGCACCACTATAAATTATCGAATCATAGATCAGGAAATCTTTTATTTATGATTTCGTTACGGAGAAACCAGCTCTGCCAGTACCCGAATTGCACATCACTCTGTCCTGCTGGTTTGGGTATGGATTGAAAAGGTATGTTAGGAGCAACATTTCAATGAGACTTTGGGCATTTCGCATGGGAAGCAGCCCATCTTGGAACAGCTCCAGGCATTACCTTCACCAGATACAGGCAGTCTAATAGGGGGTAGTCTCCTTCAGAGTTAGGCAGCATTTAACGCTATATGGCGACAACTCTTCTCCTGGTCGTAAGGTTGTTTCAGTTGTAACGTAATTTCAATCATAATCTTCCGCAGCAACAGCTCAGACAACATGCAAAGTGACTGTCCTATCTCTGGCACTTGTAGCAATATCACTGTCCCTTATAGCATATTATTTCTCGTTACGCTCTTTCTCTCTAGCAGTCTCTCTCTCTCTCTCTCTCTATCACACATACACACAAACACACACACACACACACACACAAACATTCTCTCTCTGTTCTCTCTCTACCTTTCTCTCTCTCTCTCTCTCTCCCCTTCTCTTTCTCATGCTCTCTCTCTCTCTCTCTCTCTCTCTCTCTCTCTCTCTCCCTGCACGAAACGCCTTTCAACTGACGAATACTTCAATGAATTTAAATATGAAGTTTTCCATCTGAGGCCGTGTGTTTATTTTCTGTTTTCATTGAGTTGTTTCTTTAAGAGTATCGCCAAAATCCAAATGAACTGACTTGCCTCTATATATCGATAGGAATCCGTATTGATCTAAAAAAATTTAAATTAGAGATCTTATTTTCTGCTGTCTACTATGTTTTTGCAACGTACTGTATGTTCATGTACTGATGAGCATGTTACAGCTATGTTGCTTGAGGCTTTCCCGACGGACATGTTGTTACAGCTATGCACCACGAGCAATATGTAATCAGAATTCACTGTATAACCACTTATGGTATTGTACGTTCTAACTGGCCATATGGCGCACAGTTTAGCAGTCTAGTGGACAAAGGGATAATACTGAACAATCGGTAACCCATGATCGTTACAGAGTGGCGGAATACAATAGAATATCTGATTATTTTGATGAGTGAATGATTGTGCGAGCGGGGACTTGGATTTAGTGAACATGCGCATTTGCTGTCTTGATTAACATGTATCGAGGTCTACAACAACAAAGGAGCAGCCAACAAACTGTGATGCTCATCAGAATGTGGACAGTCTTGTTGCGCACCCTGTTCTATGAATTCTACCTACCAAAAAAGCAAGTATTACGAAGTAGTTGGCGTAATATACAACCTATTAAGTTTACGCCTATTCCCCATCTGTGATTAGACCAGCAAGCAGATTTTATTCATCTCGCACCTCATAGAATGATCCGTCGGTCGAACAAGCTTGGAAAGTGGAAATATCGGAAAATGTATTACCTTGACTGAATGTTTTCTTTTCCTTTCACAGACATTAGTTCATGGCTTGAAAGTCTACGGATGTTTCATGGTCCGTGGTATATATAGTACAAGTTGGTGTTACTGATTTCGGATTAAGGACCTACTTAATTTTGCAGTTTTAGTAGCATTGTTGGCTGAACACATGTTTCTAGGCACAGCACATCCAATACGATAAACTAATCCGCTGATGTTATCACTCACATCAGTCAGATGAGTTTATGTCTTGGAAGAACTGCCTACTTCTTGTCCTTCCTGCGTGGCTTTTCTCAATGGTAGTACACCTTCAGAGTTAGCAATGTAAAGCGTTTCAGATCTGTAAATCACTTTAATTCTTCCAGAAGCTGTGAATACATGGGAAGTACCACGTAATAACCTGCAGACAAAGGTAAGCCTAACAAGACTGAGGAGCATTAATAACATCGCAGGAATCACACTACCTGGTATTTCGCCCTTACACCCATTAACTTCGTGGGCTTGTATTTCACATTACATGGAACTCACAACAAGGTGGTAGGAAGTATTTAGCTAATTTCAAATGGGAAACGATATTCTGATAGTACCCGAAAATAGCGTAGCTAGTTTGTAATTATATATAAAATAAACTAAACTCTGTCCGAAGAGGTCGTAGAGGCGCAACGGTACTGGCCGACCGCCGTGTCATCTTAAGCTGAGAGACGTCACTCCATGCGGATATGGAGAGGCATGTGGTCAGCACATCGCTCTCCCGGCTGTTGTCATTTTTGGTGATAGGATCCGCTACTTGTCACTAAAGTATCTCCTCAGTTGGCCTCATAAGGCCTGACTGCACTTCGCTTGCCAACAGAGCTTGGCAGACCGAACAGTCTTCCATCCAAGTGCTAGCCAAGCCCAACAGTGCTCAACATCTAACGAGAACAGGTATTACCACTGCAGCAAAGCCATTGGCACTCTAATTACATATGTCCTCACAGAATTTTTCTTTCCACTGGCCACTATGCTTTACATCTGCGTTCATAAAAATATCCACTTCACAAGAAAGGGGAAAAAGCCTACTTCCATTATTTTCTTACCATTACACCGTGAACAATGAGCGTGAGATTAACATTTGTCGTTTACACCTCAAGTAGTAACCACATATATACATGCTAGACATTTGCCGGCCGCGGTGGTCTCGCGGTTCTAGGCGCTCAGTCCGGAACCGCGCGACTGCTACGGTCGCAGGTTCGAATCCTGCCTCGGGCATGGATGTGTGTGATGTCCTTAGGTTAGTTAGGTTTAATTAGTTCTAAGTTCTAGGGGACTGATGACCACAGATGTAACGTCCCATAGTGCTCAGAGCCATTTGAACCATTTTTGAAGCTAGACATTTATGTTTTTCTAGGGCAATACTGAGATGGCAGGTAATTAAAAAAAGCACTGGTAGAGACAAAGATTTCATTTGATACGGAAACCATAGCATTTGAGGTACACATCGCAGGACGTCTGAAATCTATGAAAATTCTACGTCTGATGTTCTACAAGCAACTGTGCAATGCATGGTGGACCTTACGACCTACCAACTTTATCGACTTTCTGTCCTATCCCACTCCCCTATTGAGCTGCAAAAATGACGCATCTGTACGTGCGCTAATCACTCTAATCACATTCGAATGATCTTCGAGATATGCGCTGGTGGCACCAAAACTATTTATTTATACGTCTCTTCTAACACAGGTTCTCTCAGTTCCAGTTCCGGGAGAATTTCTTTAGACTTTCGTATCGGTTATGCCTTTTGCAAACACACTGCTTTCTCTTTTTACTCAAACTTGTTTCAGCACCTCTGTGCTTTCATGAGTGGGTTATTTATTTATTTAAAACTACAAAAAGTGAAAATATTTTAGGTTATAATTGATTTAACAATGTGAGGCTTAAAGAAAGTTTTTGTTCGTTTTGATTCTTACCATGATTTTACATTACGTGGTTTTGCAGGACCAACTGATACCTTGTCATCTGCAAACCAAACGATGTAAATTTCATCAGCTAGTTAAGACATTCCTTGGTTTTTAAGAAAAGTGATTTTTGACGTGTCAAAATTGTTTGCGTATATATTTGTTACTAATCACGTTTGTTGTGACCAAGCCTTCTCCTTTTAGATTCCGCGGACACTGCACACACATGTTAAAGTAATTTATTTCTTTATAAACGCCTTTTTACTTCGCAAGATGCGGTGAGCACTAGGTTGTACACTCCTGGAAATGGAAAAAAGAACACATTGACACCGGTGTGTCAGACCCACCATACTTGCTCCGGACACTGCGAGAGGGCTGTACAAGCAATGATCACACGCACGGCACAGCGGACACACAAGGAACCGCGGTGTTAGCCGTCGAATGGCGCTAGCTGCGCAGCATTTGTGCACCGCCGCCGTCAGTGTCAGCCAGTTTGCCGTGGCATACGGAGCTCCATCGCAGTCTTTAACACTGGTAGCATGCCGCGACAGCGTGGACGTGAACCGTATGTGCAGTTGACGGACTTTGAGCGAGGGCGTATAGTGGGCATGCGGGAGGCCGGGTGGACGTACCGCCGAATTGCTCAACACGTGGAGCGTGAGGTCTCCACAGTACATCGATGTTGTCGCCAGTGGTCGGCGGAAGGTGCACGTGCCCGTCGACCTGGGACCGGACCGCAGCGACGCACGAATGCACGCCAAGACCGTAGGATCCTACGCAGTGCCGTAGGGGACCGCACCGCCACTTGCCAGCAAATTAGGGACACTGTTGCTCCTGGGGTATCGGCGAGGACCATTCGCAACCGTTTCCAAGAAGCTGGGCTACGGTCCCGCACACCGTTAGGCCGTCTTCCGCTCACGCCCCAACATCGTGCAGCCCGCCTCCAGTTGTGTCGCGACAGGTGTGAATGGAGGGACGAATGGAGACGTGTCGTCTTCAGCGATGAGAGTCGCTTCTGCCTTGGTGCCAATGATGGTCGTATGCGTGTTTGGCGCCGTGCAGGTGAGCGCCACAATCAGGACTGCATACGATCGAGGCACACAGGGCCAACACCCGGCATCATGGTGTGGGGAGCGATCTCCTACACTGGCCGTACACCACTGGTGATCGTCGAGGGGACACTGAATAGTGCACGGTACATCCAAACCGTCATCGAACCCATCGTTCTACCATTCCTAGACCGGCAAGGGAACATGCTGTTCCAACAGGACAATGCACGTCCGCATGTATCCCGTGCCACCCAACGTGCTCTAGAAGGTGTAAGTCAACTACCCTGGCCAGCAAGATCTCCGGATCTGTCCCCCATTGAGCATGTTTGGGACTGGATGAAGCGTCGTCTCACGCGGTTCGCACGTCCAGCACGAACGCTGGTCCAACTGAGGCGCCAGGTGGAAATGGCATGGCAAGCCGTTCCACAGGACTACATCCAGCATCTCTACGATCGTCTCCATGGGAGAATAGCAGCCTGCATTGCTGCGAAAGGTGGATATACACTGTACTAGTGCCGACATTGTGCATGCTCTGTTGCCTGTGTCTATGTGCCTGTGGTTCTGTCAGTGTGATGATGTGATGTATCTGACCCCAGGAATGTGTCAATAAAGTTTCCCCTTCCTGGGACAATGAATTCACGGTGTTCTTATTTCAGTTTCCAGGAGTGTATTTCCTACCATCGTCGGCGTTCATTCGTTCCCGAGAGAGCTTGGCGACGAATTTTAATTACATGAACATGTGTGTCCAGTATCCGCGAAATGCAAAAGAAGAAGGATCAGTTACGACAGAAGGTGAGTAGTAACAAATATACAGCCGAACGGTGTGGTCGAGCGGTTCTAGGCGCTTCAGTCTGGAACCGAGCGACCGCTACGGTCGCAGGTTCGAATCCTGCCTCGGGCATGGATGTGTGTGATGTTCTTAGGTTAGTTAGGTTTAACTACGAGTAGTTCTACGTTCTAGGGGACTGATGACCTCAGATGTTAAGTCACATTGTGCTCAGAACCATTTGAACCCTTTTAACAAATATACATGCATAACATTTTGGTACTCCAAAAATCACGTTTTTCTTATATCAAGGGATGTATTAACTCGCCGATGGAATCTATGTTTACATCGTTTGGTTTGCAGATGACAAGGTGTCTGTGTGGGACGCGATACAATTGGTCCTGCAAAATCACATAATGTAAGATCACGGTAAGAAGAAAAACAAATAAAACCTTTCTTTAGGCCTCACATTGTTAAGTCAATTATAACCTATAATTGTTTCACTTTTTACAGTTTTCAATAGACAAATAAACCCACTCATGACGGCACAGGCGTGTTGAAACATGTTTGGGTTAAAAGAGAAAGCTGCGCGTTTATAAAAAAGCGGAAGCCATATCCAGTAATATAACTGTAAATGTGGAAAGAAAGGATGAGAGCTGCAGATCCAAAAGATGAATATGTCTTGTTTACGACTTGTTATACACGTGCACTGTACTTTACCAGAAACTTTCCAACAAATCTAACTCTTCAATCCGACTTCATTAATAATAATTTTACGTGGTGATTCCATTTCAAACACACCCGCCCGGATAGCTGCGGGTATTAGCATGCCGCTTCCGGGATTCGAACAGAAGCGCTGGCGGATTAACGACGAGGACCGGTCTGCCGGCCACCCTCGATGTGGTTTTTAGGCGGTTTTACTCGTCTGACTAGGTGAATATTTGGCTGGTACTCAAATATCGGGCTGGTACACACTTTCCGCCTCAGTAACAGGATTCTGGAACATTTAGAAAGCATTTGTACAGTTTTACAAGTAACATCACACGCAGATGACTGGGGTGCACAAATTCTGTCCCTGGGTGTAAACGAAGTGGCGACAGGAACGGCATCCGGCCACTTTGTAAAATTAACAGTGCCGCGTCTAATAGAAATCACGCCGACCCGGTATAGATACGAAATTAAGGTAAAAGAAAAAGAAGACATTCAAATTCTTGTCGCTTCTCAGCGTTACCCCTACAAACAATGTGATGTGCTCAAGATGTTCACCACTAGTCTTGCAAATGAGTATTGATGGGTTCTTCCTCTTTGTTTCAGGCATTATCTAACATTTATCCACATTTGAAGAGAGTTTACATCATAGCACTGAGGAGAAATTTTGTCCAAGTCTACGGGTATTTCCTTACTATATTCAAACGGTAGATTACGTTCGCAGCTGCATCTCAAGCCAAAGTTCGCCCGCAACGTATCTACTAACTGAGCCATTGAGAGACGGTTGACTCCGCATGTCAACATTTTTGATCTACGAGTAGCTCAAACAGTATTAATCGGTCAGAAAGTTTCCTTTTAATATCTAAGGCCCTGTAACTGAAAGATGACGAAGATAAAAATGTAAAAAGCTTCACTTTCAAGTGAAGAGAAAAAAGAATATACCAAGATCTAAGGTTATTTTCCAGATATTTAAAAGATGAAGAAGACGTCAGTTAACGTAAGTATCTTGCTACTGACAGTACAACATGAAGCTCACGTTTTCTTTCATAATAATACTCAGGTTATCGAACTAAGGACGAGAAAAGAATGGGAAATAGCCAAATAGCCGCTAGTATCAGCGACTGAATTTTCTCATCCTGAGGAAGTAGAAGGAACAATGTGTTTTTATTCGTAGGTCTTGTGGTACAGATTTTAAGAGCCATCTAAAGGCTCTAAGAAGTAGCATATGTGTTATCTTTGCAATACTGCCTTTTAATTGTGTCTTATACGCTGTTTAAGGTGGATCTGGAATGATTATAGCAGCTCCAGTCAACGTTAACAGATATACTAGTGTGCATTTTATTATATATTGACCGCGGGACTGCTACGGTCGCAGGTTCGAATCCTGCCTCGGGCATGGGTGTGTGTGATGTCCTTAGGTTAGTTAGGTTTAAGTAGTTCTAAGTTCTAGGGGACTTATGACCTAAGATGTTGAGTCCCATAGTGCTCAGAGCCATTTTTTTATTATATATTGTGTTTTATGACGTAACAATCATCTGTGAGCGCTACGTATATGGACATGACCATGTATCCAAGGTGATTCTTAATTTTAAATGTTTTATTTATGACAAACCTTTATATTACATGATAGAATTTTATCCACATGACAATTTGGCGTGAGATCCAACTCAAACGAAGACATTTTATAACATAAATTTATGAAGGTATGTAAATCTACGGGTCCATTTCCGTTTCTTGTGATTCCTCAGTAAGACTTTCATTTCAAATATTACGTCATTACATGATGGGTATTGCATGTATATGCACTATGTCACAGACCTGAAGATGACAGCAAAGTCTGTCGAAATCGGTTATTTGAAAATAAAGAGATATTTATGGGATCTTGCCTTTATAATCACTTTTACCTTTCTCAATCTTTCCCACTTATTGGCAGTAAATCAGACATTCCGTTCGTTCAGAGTTGTTGTTGTTGTTGTGGTCTTCAGTCCCGAGACTGGTTTGATGCAGCTCTCCATGCTACTCTACCCTGTGCAAGCTTCTTCATCTTCCAGTACCTACTGCAACCTACATACTTATGAATCGGCTTAGTGTATTCATCTCTGGATCTCCCTCTACGATTTTTACCCTCCACGCTGCCCTCCAATACTAAATTGGTGATCCCTTGATGCCTCAACACATGTCCTACCAACCGATCCATTTTTGTAGTCAAGTGGAGCCACAAACTCCTTTTTTCCCCAATCCTATTCAATAATTCTTCATTAGTTATGTGATCTACCCGTCTAATCTTCAACATTCTTCTGTAGCACCATGTTTCAAAAGCTTCTATTCTCTTCTTGTCCAAACTATTTATCGTCCATGTTTCACTTCCATCCATGGCTACACTCCATACAAATACTTTCAGAAATGACTTCCTGACACTTAAATCTATACTCGACGTTAACAAATTTCTCTTCTTCAGAAACGCTTTCCTTGCCATTGACAGTCTACATTTGAAATCCTCTCTACTTCGACCATCATCAGTTATTTTGCTCCCCAAATAGCAAAACTCCTTTACTACTTCAAGTGTCTCATTTCCTAATCTAATTCCCTCAGCATCACCCGACTTAATTCGACTACATTCCATTATCCTCGTTTCGTTCAGAGTATAAGCACATAATACCATCATGTTACACACCTGGTATTACAAGAAAATTTAATTGAAAGATTTAAAGTAGGTTTTTTCTTAAAACACAGCATTATCAGAAGTGTTCAGGTAAATCATATTGCTGTCGTTTGTCTATTGGAATCAAGCAGCTATTTCCAAAATGGCAATTTCCTACTGTTGTTCGAGGGAAAGAAAAATATTAACCAATAACTGAGGAAAGTAAAATGTCAGTTCCATAATTTGGTGCACACCAGTTTTCATCCTCTGGAACTACGGAAGCGAGCATCTTTAATATTCCTGCCTTCTTTACTATAAGCCGTGCTACAATAAAACTGCAGCTGAGTAGATTACAATATTTGTAAGAATTATAGTCTGATTGTTACTCGTGCCAACACAACCGTGGCGAGCCATCCAGACGCCTCTCACAGTTCGACGTGGCAGGTATTTAGTGAAGTGAGTGTCGGGGTTCCGCAATGTTACGAGCAGGCCATCCCGCAAGGGAGATAGCTGCGATCGCCATAAACAGGCTGTCGCCTCCAATGCAGTTTCACTGCGCGAGCAGACAGGGTCCTTTGACCCTAGGCACGACCACCCCGGTCGCTTACGTGTGGCTCGAGGAAGATGAAACATTATTCAGTGAGACGTGCAGCACAAGGAATTTTAATAACATCTTCCGAAGGTCGAACAGTTTAAGGTGACTAATATGGCCCCAAATAATGCTTTACGGACGATTCAAGGCCCCACCGGAGGGCGTAAAAGAAAGGACATTTCGCCAGCGAAAGACCAGAGTGAAAAGTATGTCACTGTGGGAGACACAATTCTGAAATGTAATGCGATGTTCCTTAGGAAAGGATCCGTCGCAGAACAGCACGGACACTGATTGCAGTAATTGAGGATTTGGCGTCAAATCGAGTTTGGCAGACTGCCGGTTGGCGTGTTAGAGCAGCTGCCATAGCCTAGAGAGAACATCAGGCTGCGGCTAAATTGTTCTTTGTGTTTATGGTTATGTACGAGTAGTTTGATGTTGTTATACTAGTGGGATGAAGCACGCTGATTTGAGAGCACTACCCACCACGGAATGAAGTAATGCAGTGTCTTCAACTAGAAACCACGTAGTTCATGTCCATTTCCGTCGCTCTCATCCTGGGGTTGTTTCGTGATTTTGTAATAAAATATAACGTGTAATTCCCAGCGAAAAATCTTACAAACTGTGGTTAACTCGTACCGCTACTTCACTTTAAATTCGAACATCGTTGCCTAGGCTTTATAACGACTGTTACTGATCTCGAATGAAACAAGTTTATTATTAAAAGTCACTTTTTGCTGGTATTTATTCTACCTCGAATTTCGAATGGTTCTATCTCTGTCATCACGTGGATTTATGTGGATTAATACAGCACGTATGTCTTATGTTATCTTGGGAGTATTCTGTGGCACTGTCTCCTGGAGAGTAACAAAACACTGTTTCAGTATATGGCTCATAGTTTTGGGAATGTCTTTGCCTGAAAGGATGAACGAAAACGTAACTGTCCAGATAAATGAGGAAAATACCTCCAGTGGAAGCACGATTCTTACCCTTTCGTGCAACCTCACGTACACAATCAAACTTTGTAAAAATAAGGGGACACATATGGCGTCCATAACCTAATAAGTGCAAAGAACATACAACAAAACAAACAAAACGCTGTTTGGGAGCAGTTCTCGAAGCGTTGTGGAAATCTTTGGCTGAGCAGATGAATTGCAAAATGAATAAATGTCTTATCTGGTCACAGCTTCTTTTCTGTCAAGCTTACACAAGTTAATACTTTTCACACAATAAATAATCAGGGTGAAATGTTAGAATCATTAAGTGTAATAGTTATGTTACCAAAAGTGACAAAAATTTACTTATTATTACCTCAAAAAAACTTTGAGCCGTGTATTGAAAAAGTGTTTTGTTTTTCTTCTCTAGACAATGCCACAGGTCACTCCAAACTCAATAAATACTTACCATATAAGTCCACAGAAATCCGCCTGGCGATGGAGGTTCAAACCTTTCAAACGCACTGCAGAAATAAATAAACAATGAGTAGTGACAATAAACTTGTTGTTTCATTAACTATTTGACTACTAGTATCATGAGCTCCTCAGTTACAAGATGACAGCAAATTATATGTTGATGTCACTAAAAACAATTATGAAGTACTTCCACAAGAGTAACAAGATGGTGCCTGTACACAGCCATCTTTCCCTGCCGTGGTGCCAAAAGTGTTGTTACAAAAAACGTGCATGGAGGACCCATTGTCATATAAGCTCTCTGCACTCATTGCTTGCTGACAAACACGAATGCCTCGAGACACCTTGTGTACAGCCCCTTTATGACTTTGTTAAGAAGCTGGACATCTCAGCGTATTAGAAATATGTTTTAGATTTATTCCAATGTCGAGGAAATACTTAAGTTAATATTTTATGAGCTATAATCGTTTTTAAAATCAGAGTTTCTAAAATTTATTTTTTAGATGAATGTAACTGTTTAAAGCCAAGATGGCAAGAGATAAGACTGATGTTTAAAATTTATTCAAAGGGTGGTGTCATCCGCAATACTGAAAATTATCATACAGTGAGCGACTGAAGTTATGTGATGTCATCTTATTGGTAGCGTTCTCGCTTCCCGCGCCCGGGTTCCCGGGTTCGATTCCCGGCGGGGTCAGGGATTTTCTCTGCCTCGTGATGACTGGGTGTTGTGTGATGTCCTTAAGTTAGTTAGGTTTAAGCAGTTCTAAGTTCTAGGGGACTGATGACCATAGATGTTAAGTCCCATAGTGCTCAGAGCCATTTTGTCATCTTATTCTAGATACTGGTAAAGAAGCAGAAGTTAGGTTTCATTAAAATACCTGCTGTGAAATAACATTTTGTCACTAAATATAGTTTACAACATTTTATTTATTAGTTCATGCAATATTCTTCAGCATTCAGAAATTAATTTGTTTCTATTCATAGTCAGGAAAACACTTTCTAAAGGCTAAGTAATACTTTAGTCCTTGTTAAGGTTTCGCTACGCTGCGACTAATAATTTTGTTGTACCTAAGGTATTTTACATCTGGCTAAGGTCTCTTACCTTTGCGAGATTCCCGAAATAGAAACATTATTGAAGAGAAATTCATTCACCATTCACACCTGAAAACCGTGGAATGGCCAAATTCCAAAGTAGATACGTGAACGGCTTTCAGCGAAAGACGGTGGCTCTCATTGACCTGTTAGCTGCGATTTAATGAGGAATCACCATCTGATTTCCTTGATTAAAACGTCCCAACCTTACAAGAGATTGTGCTTCAGGCTCTGGAGTAGAAACAGTAGGTGGAGGAAGCAGAAGAATGGCATGCCACAAGGTAGTGTGGTGGTGTGAGCGCTATACAACGTGTGCAGTCAGTGCTAAATCACATCAGGCATTTCATGTACGTTGACGACACAGCAGTGGCGGCTCAGTGCTTGACCTTCTCAAAGACAGAAAAGAAACTGACACGCACGCTATGCGTACTCAGCATGTATTACGAAGTTAACCACCTGCAGCTGAACCCTGACAAGATAAAGGCTTTCGCTTTCCATCGCAACAACAGAGATACGGCACGAGCATACTTCACGCGACGCGGCAAGGAGAATGACGACAGTACTATACACAGCTCTAGTATCAAGCCGCGAGTCGTGTATGGCACTCAGACATTTAAGCAGTACGGTATCAACACAAGGACTAAAGTACACGTCAGGAACAGCTACGTTAGATTCTACAAGAAATGGATGTGGTGAATCGATCCGCAGTTGCTGCAAATGTCTGGTATGCAATTCGGTGTATGGGGAATATTGAAGTTAATGAGCCAGTGCTGATTGCGTTAGGGTATCTGAAGTCAAATGCTGTTACCTGTTTTCTGCTGTTTTACTTTAGTCTGTTATCGAAATACCAGGACAGACAAAGTTTTGCACTTACAGTTGTACATACAGTTGTATACATTGTGACTGAGCCTCTCCTACCGATGTCATTCAACGCAACCTGCAATATTATATCTGGTCTTCAAGAATCATTTTCGTATCCTCTCGCTCGCTACGCGTAAGCTATTAGTCCGACAGATGGAGGTCACAGTTTCCGAGTTATTCAAGAGAAACCTACAAAAGTCACCTTCAAACGAACATCCATCCTCACACTCATCCCTCCCCAATCAGGATTTCTAGCACGTTGTTCGTGGCACGGCGTCCTACCACTGTACAAAAATTTCGAGCTACACGAACTATTCCCGATATTCGACCTATTTTGGTCTCTGTTAATGGGAATATCACACCATAGTCGGCTACTTAACATTATTAATTTAAACATGCCCCTGAGACTAATGGAAGCAAAACGATTTTTGTGTAAGTTACACTAAAACTAGTTATATTGAGAATTCGATCCATACTTAACTTCCACAACCACATTTCTTTGCTAGTCAGAAGACCACCGGAATACAACGAAGCAACTATTTATGCTGTTGAAATTCAGAAAACAGTTAAGTTCAATTCACACGAACGTTAGTTTTGCAATTTGCAAGTGCTCGACTAAGCCAGTGGTGTAACAAGACCAGGAAATAATAATTCGTGCAGTCGCAAATCTGTGTGCAGTGGTACGAGGGAGTGCCATGAACAACATCCTTGAAACTCTGGCCGGGGGGGGGGGGGGATGATGTGGAAATGGGGCTTAGTTTCAGGGTCGATTTAATACCTTTTCTTGAATAACTGGAGAATGACTGCTTCTAGCGAAAACTTGTACCAGTACAAAATTTAACTACCCTAAATTGCATGCAAAAAGGTCTTGTTGATTATTTCTGTAGGATTAATAGTTTTCGTTGAGCGAGCCAGAGAAAATGAAAATCTCGCGAGTCTTTTTCGTATCTCATGTATAACAATTGTGGGTTGCATAAAAAGACATCGGTAAGGATACTGAATCACCCTGTATGACATACCAAGAGAAAAATTCAGATATATTTGTGTATCTCAGCATACTGTGTAAGGAAGGTAAAAATACGGAGGGAAAAAAGGAGAGAACTGTCGGGACCGCGGGGTGGTGGTAACTGGAAGCAAGCGGCGGACCGTTAGTAATACATTCCTGATTGCATTAGAATTTCAATCATCCTAAGTACAGAGTTGTGGTCGCCACTTGAGGTGGGCCGCGGGTGGCGGGACGCGTTGCACGTGAGACGACGCAGCTAGACGTAGAAGCTTTGCAGGCTGCTGTCGGCAGAACAGCATGTGCGGGGGCGCGCATAGACAGCGTCACCATTTGATGTCAACAGGGAGGCCGTAGCTGGCAGGGACGGCGCGCCTCGGCTGATTAGTGGTAGCCCCGTCCAGGCCGCCTGCCCCCCCCCCCCCCCCCGTGACGAGGAAGGAATGCAGCACGGGAAATTTCGGTGCACAAATAATAGTCCTCTCCTTCGAAGACAGAAAGTGACAAGGTGGTACGTAAGGGCTGGACTGCAGCGACAGAATATCCAGGGGGATACCAGTCTGGATACTAGCACATGTCCCATCAGTATGGTGATCGCTTGTAGCCTGCAGAAGATAGTCACCCAGTAGGTGAGTCGGCGACGTGAAGACAAGAGGTAGTCTCGATACGATCTTCTGTTTGGGCGGATGCCTGCTGCTTTTGGAGCCATAGTAGGTGACAGGTTGCATCAACATGTACTGCGGATTGCGGATGTCTTCATCTCTAAGTTAGACGCTGGCGCTGGAGGCGTACCTCTGCATGACTACAAACGTGAATACTGTCTGTAAACATTTGAGAAGACGAAGAGAGACCGATTCAAGTACTACCTATGCGAACCACGTTGCCTAGCGTTTTGCTCTTGCCAGCGCCTCAGCCCGGAAACCAAAACGAGTTCGTGCGCTAGCTCGCCACCACCAAGCAATTGTGAGCCGCGCGGGGTAGCCGCTCGGTCTTGGCCGCCTTGCTAGGTTTGTGCGGCTCGCCCCGTCGGAGGTTCGAGTCCTGCCTCGAGATGGGTGTGTGTGTTGTCCTTAGCGAAAGTTAATTTAAGTTAGACTAAATAGTGCGTAAGCCTACGGACCGATAACCTCAGCAGTTTGGTTCCATAGGAACCACGAAGCAGTTGTGCGACGAAACTGAAATTACAACATTAGCCGCAGGCAGAAACTGATATAAATTCAATGGGTACAAGTGTTCATTTTTGGAACACAACCTACAACCAGCTTAGAGACAGAAATTATGACACTTTCTGTAGGACCTGACCATCATTTTGCAGGAAAATACTCAAGCAAGTACAGCGCAAGCTGTTACTGATATGTTTGACTGATGGTGTTGCTAAGTGCTATACTACCTACTGTATTCGCCAGACTTAAGCCCTCGTGAGTTCAACGTTATTTCTAGGCTGAAGGAAATACTTCACAGCATTCGCTTCAGAACTGCTACAAATGCGTCGGGCAATAGACCGCGCCGCTCGAACAGACAATACAACTCACACTGCTAAGAGTATCCTACGACCTCCACATCGCTGGCAACGAGTTATACGCAATGGTGGTGACTACTTTAAAGGTCAGTAAAACTTTGAAACATGTATCCATTTTGTACGAGCTGTAAATACATAGTTGCCACTATTAAAGTTCAACTCTCGTATAAAGTCAGCACCACGGGTTAACTTTCGTTGTGGCGTCCCATGCCAGGATAACTTTCATGTTTTACTTGTCAGTTTTAGGAAAATCATTCAGAAAAATGTTTGACTGGTCTCTCTTTTCTTCATAAGTTGTGTTTCTCTTTTGTTTGGATCGTTTCGCCTGGCGTGCTGAGTAATAATTCAGGATTCATAGGAGGTGCGCTCCCATAGCAGTGAAAAAAGTGTAGAGATTGGTAGATGTCAAATAAACAAGTGATAAGGAAATCCTTCCTGATCGTCTTCGAGGACCGTATCCTTGCTGCTTCTAGACGGATTTCCTAGATGAATGTTCTGCTTTCAGAGTCGCATCAGGTATGATTTCATCTCTCGACCAGGTTGGACAGCATTTCCTAAGTGTACCTTGTGCTGCTTGTGCTACAAGTCGTCTTTGCTTATTGCTGTGTAGACTGGCAAATCGTAAAAGACGTCCCCGTCCTGGTCCACAACACCTTGCGTATTGTTCTATTTCTCACAGGTGTCTGTGTTGTGTAGCTAGTGACCATTCGTTGAGTTTTTAGGGGGCTAACGAAACGTATCAGATACCAAATAACTAACGTAAAAGGCAAAAAAAATGAGTATCAGCGTAATAACTGCATGGAAACATGCTTACAATCAGGATGAATCTTTGCATGAAAAATCCATTCTTCTCTCCTTCCTATTTATGGTTAGAATATTCCAACCGTTGTTAAGAGAGGCTTGGTGACTATATCGAAAAATTGTGTGATATATCTATCTGATTTTGACATGTATTGCGATATTCAATAAAAGCTACTTGACTTGACATAATAATGTGTAACTTACGTTATGAAGTCTCTGGTATGCGTTAATTGTACTCTAGATCGCTCTTAAGATTGTAAATGTGAATTTTTGCAGTGCTCAATTGTCATGAGCGTTTTTCAATAATATCGCTTCCCTTCGAGTGTCTGTGCGCAGTCCGTTACATTTATTAACGTTCTGCTTCAGTTTCATTCCAGTCTCTCTTACCAGTCACCCATCTCAGAGTAGCACTTGCAACCTACGTCCTCAATTATTCGCTGGATGCGTTCCAATCTCTGTTTTCCTTTACAATTTGTACCCCGTACAGTTTCCTCTAGCATCCTGGAAGGTATTCCCTGATGTCTTGGTTCAAATGGCTCTGAGCACTATGCGACTTAACTTCTGAGGTCATCAGTCGCCTAGAACATAGAACTAATTAAACCTAACTAACCTAAGGACATCACACACATCCATGCCAGAGGCAGGATTCGAACCTGCGACCGTAGCGGTCGCTCGGTTCCAGACTGTAGCGCCTAGAACCGCACGGCCAGCCTCTCCCCGATGTTATTCAATCTGTATATTGAGCAAGCAGTGAAGGAAACAAAAGAAAAATTCGGAGTAGGTATTAAACTCCATGGAGTATAAATAAAAACTTTGAGGTTCTCCGATGACATTGTAATTCTGTCAGAGACAGCAAACGACTTGGAAGAGCAGTTGAACGGAATGGACAGTGTCATGAAAGGAGGGTATAAGATGAACATCAAGAAAAGCAAAACGAGGATAATGGAATGTAGTCGAATTAAGTCTGGTGATGCTGAGGGAGTTAGAGTAGGAAATGAGACACTTAAAGTAGTAAAGGAGTTTTGCTATTTAGGGAGCAAAATAACTCATGATGGTCGAAGTAGAGAGGATATCAAATGCAGACTGGCAATGGCAAGGAAAGCGTTTCTGAAGAAGAGAAATTTGTTAACATCGAGTATAGATTTAAGTGTCAGGAAGCCGTTTCTCAAAGTGTTTGTATGGAGCGTAGCCATGTACGGAAGTGAAGCATGGACGATAACTAGTTTGGGCAAGAAGAGAATAGAAGCTTTCGAATTGTGGCGCTACAGAAGAATGCTGAAGATTAGATGGGTAGATCATATAACTAATGAAGTGGTATTGAATAGGACTGAGAAGAAGAGAAGTTTGTGGCACAACTTGACTAGAAGAAGGGATCGGTTGGTAGGACATGTTCTGAGGAATCAAGGGATCACCAATTTAGTATTGGAGGGCAGGGTGGAGGGTAAAAATCGTAGAGGGAGACCAAGAGATGAATACACTAAGCAGATTCAGAAGGATGTAGGTTGCAGTAGGTACTGGGAGATGAAGAAGCTTGCACAGGGTAGAGTAGCATGGAGAGCTGCATCAAACCAGTCTCGGGACTGAAGACCACAACAACAACAACAACATTCGATAATAGCTGACTCATCTTGGGCAGGAATGCCGCTTTTGCCAGTACTAGTCCGCTTTTATATCCTCCTCGCTCCCACCTTCATGTGTTAAAACAGTATATAACACTAACAGCTTCATGGAGCTACAGACGGCAAGCAATAGGTCATTTTTATATGCAATGTAAACTGCGTCAAGTAATGATCCCTTGGTGAAGAAAGACATCCGGTGAGAACGTCACAGCTGTGACGCATTCCTACTTCTAATATTCCGGCGTCCAGCCGACAATTCCCTGCTGGAGGCGTTCACACCTCTCCACCGGCCGCGCTCGACGCCGGCGGGCGCGAGATTCCAGTCACGAGCCACGGCCGGCGCACGCTCCCCTTAATCTGGACATCACGCCCCGCCGCTCCTGTTATTGGTCGTGTTACATAATTAAGTTTATGTAAATGTTTACATTGAATATTGAGCGCGCTTTTTTGCTCCGGAGCGGGGCGCCGCGTGATGTGTTTATTTGTTGGGGCTGCAGACAGGCCGATGCTATCTGGCGCTGCCTCTGCGCTCCCGTCACTCAGCCGGGCCTGGGAGCGCGCCGCAGCCGCAGCCTCCGTTGGCGGGCTACACACACACTCACCGCCGCGTGATAAGAGCGACACACTCACTGGGAGGGCCAAGAGCGTCGAGAAAAGACTGGACAACGACTGGTTTCTCTGCCTTACGCACCTATACGAGAAACCAGTGTTGTCCCTCGGACCCATACCACTGACCTCAATTAGCGCGAAGTAATGGCCGCTATCGACAGGGGATCTCAAGTTGATTCCGTGTTTCTAGATTTCCGGAAAGCTTTTGACACCGTTCCTCACAAGCGACTTCTAATAAAGCTGCGGGCCTATGGGGTATCGGCTCAGTTGTGCGACTGGATTTGTGATTTCCTGTCAGTAAGGTCACAGTTAACAGTAATAGACGGCAAATCATCGAGTAAAACTGAAGTGATATCAGGTGTGCCCCAGGGAAGCGTCCTGGGACCTCTACCGTTCCTGATCTATATAAATGACTTGGGTGACAATATGAGCAGTTCTCTTAGGTTGTTCGCAGATGATGCTGTAATTTACCGTCTAGTAAGGTCATCCAAAGACCAATATCAGTAGCAAAGCGATTTAGGAAAGATTGCTGTATGGTGTGGCAGGTGACAGTTGACGCTAAATAACGAAAAGTGTAAGGTGATCCACATGAGTTCCAAAAGAAACCCGTTGGAATTCGATTACTCGATAAATAGTACAATACTCAAGGCTGTCAATTCAACTAAGTACCTGGGTGTAAAAATTACGAACAACTTCAGTTGGAAAGACCACATAGATAACATTGAGGGGAAGGCGAGCCAAAGGTTGCGTTTCATTGGCAGGACACTTAGAAGATGCAACAACTCCACTAAAGCGACAGCTTACACTACACTCGTTCGTCCTCTGTTGGAATATTGCTGCGCTGTGTGGGATCATTACCAGGTGGGATTGACGGAGGACATGGAAAGGGTGCAAAAAAGGGCAGCTCGTTTTGTAT
This sequence comes from Schistocerca cancellata, assembly GCF_023864275.1. Lineage (NCBI taxonomy): Eukaryota > Metazoa > Arthropoda > Insecta > Orthoptera > Acrididae > Schistocerca > Schistocerca cancellata. Next base: position 489,212,408 of record NC_064628.1, read on the forward strand.
TATCACGCAATAGGGGAGAGAGTGTGGCAGATATGATACGCGAGTTGGGATGGAAGTCATTAAAGCAAAGACGTTTTTCGTCGCGGCGAGATCTATTTACGAAATTTCTCTTCCGAATGCGAAAATATTTTGTTGAGCCCAACCTACATAGGTAGAATGATTATCAAAATAAAATAATAAAAATCAGAGCTCGAACAGAAAGGTTTAGGTGATCGTTTTTCCCACGCGCTGTTCGGGAGTGGAATGGTAGGGAGATAGTATGATTGTGGTTCGATGAACCCTCTGCCAAGCACTTAAATGTGAATGGCAGAGTAATCATGTAGATGTAGATGTAGATGCAATAGGAATTTGGAGCATTATGAATCACCTTGAAGAAAATGACTTATTGACACATAACCAAAACGGATTAAAAAATATCGTTCTTGTGCAACACACTTTATTCCCATGAAGTAATGAGTGTGTTGACAAGGGCTCTCAGATCGATTCCATATTCCTAAATTTCCAGAAGGCTTTTGATACCGTTCCGCACAAGCGACTACTAATCAAATTGCGTGCATATGGAGTATCGTCTCACTTGTGTGACTGGATTCGTGATTTACTCTCAGAGAGGTCACAGTTCGTGGTGATAGACGGTAAATCATCGAGTAGAACAAAAGTGATATCTGGTGTTTCGCAAGGTAGTGTCATAGACCCTCTGCTGTCCCTGATTTATATAAATGATCTAGGTGACAATCTGAACAGCCCCCTCAGATTCTTTGCAGATGACGCTGTAATTTACCATCTAGTAAAATCATCAAACGATCAGTTCCAATTACAAAATGATCTAGTGAGAATTTCTGTATGGTGCGAAAAGTGGCAATTACCACTAAAGAAAGAAAAGTGCGAGGCGATCCACATGGGTACTAAAAGAAATCCGACAAACTTTGGGTATACGATAAATCGCACAAATCTAAGGGCTGTCAATTCGACTAAATACCTAGGAACTACAATTACGAGCAACTTAAATTGGAAAGACCACATAGATAATATTGAGGGGAAGGCAAAGCAAAGACTGCGCTTTGTTGGTAGAACACTTACAAGATGCGACAAACCCACTAATGCTGGAATGTTGGAGGACATCGATACACTGCAAAGAAGGGCAGCTCGTTTCATGTTATCGCGCAATAGGGGTGAGAGGCTCACTGATATGATAAGCGATTTGGGGTGGCAGTCAGTGAAACAAAGGCGGTTTTCTTTGCAGCGAAATCTATGTACTAAATTTCGACCACCAACTTTCTCTTCCGAATGCGTAAATATTTTGTTGACACCCATCTACATCGGGAGAAATGATCATCATAACAAAATAAGAGAAATGAGAGCTCGAAGGGAAAGATTTAGGTGTTCCTTTTTCCCACGCGCCATTCGAGAGTGGAATGGTAGAGAAGTAGTATGAAAATGGTTCGATGAACCCTCTGCCAGGCAGAGTAACCATGTAGATGTAGATGTAGATGTAGAGCCGCTATAGAAAACGTGAGCCTCTTCCGCTGACTATCTTTCGTTTGTGCCTACAGTTCACATGACATCGACGAGCATTTTGGAAAGTATTTTATTAACTGTCGATTACTCTATAAGCGACTGAACGAAGTAGTATGTTATCTCACTCACTGCGTTCTTCTACGGTTTATTTCAAATGTAATTAGCCATCTTGTTTAATTTTCTCTGAGGTGACAAAATTCATGGGGTTGAGACAAGTACATATACAGCTGCCTGGATCGTCGCGTACTCAAAGTATAAAAGGGAGTGCATTGGCGATGCTGTCATTTGTACTTATGTGATTCGTGTGAAAAGGTTTTCGACGTACGACGGCACGAAAGGAATTAACAGACTTTGAACGCAGAATGGTAGTTGGAGCTAGACGCATGAGACATTTCATTTCGGAAATAGTTGGCGAATTCAGTATTCCGAGATCCACAGTGTCTAGAGCGTGTCGAGTAGGCCAGATCTCAGGCAACACATCTCACCACGGGCTAAGCAGTGGCCAGCGGCCTTTACTCAGCGACCGAGAGCAGCGGTGTTTGAGCAGCGGTGTTCTGTGTAGAGTTGTCAGTGCTGACAGACAAGCAATGCAAAGTGAAATAACCTCAAAAATCAATGTGGGACGTACGATGAACGTATCCGTTAGGACAGTGGGGAGAAATCTGCCGTTAATGGGCTACGAGAGCAGACGACAGACACCAATATCTTTGCTAACAGCACGACATCGCCAGCATCGCCTCTCCTGGGCAGTTGATCATATCTGTTGGAACGTAGACGACTTTAAAACCGTGGCCTGGTCAGAAGGGTGGTGATTTAAGTTGGAAGAGGTGGTGGTAGGAGCAGAGCGTCGCGCAGACTCCACGAAGCCATGGACCCAGTTTGTCAACAAGGCACAGTGCAAACTGGTGGTGCCTCCATTAAGATGTGAACTCTGTTTACATGGAATTGACTGGATCCTGTCGTCCAACTAAGTCGATCATTGAGTGGAAATGGTTGTGTTCAGCTCCTTGCAGACCATTTGCAGCCATTCATGGAGTTCCAAAACATGTCACCGGGCCCCAGATGTTCGCAACTGGTTTGAAGAATATTTTGGCCAATCCGAGAGAATGGTTTGACCGCACATGCCGCCCCACACGAAACCCATCTAACATTTATGGGACATAATCGTGTATCGGCAACATTTTCCGAACTATGGACGGCTATAGAGGCAGAATGTCTCAATGTTTTTGCAGAAGACTTACAACGACTTGTTTAGTCCATGCCACGTTAAGTTGCTGCGCGTTGCTGCATTACGCAGGGCAAAAGAAGGCCCGAAACTATAGTAACAGATATACTATGGCTTTTGTCATCAATTTATATGTACAATGTTATTCAAAATAATTTACACACTTTCAAGTAATTGTAAAAAATGTCTGCACTTTTTTTCTCTTTTTTTCTCGGTGATCTGTAGCATCTGGCGTTCTAGACAAACAGAGAAGGCAGTCTGGGTGATTAAGTGGTCCAATAGTAAGTCCGCCAATACACGTTAATGCAAAACTGTTTCCGCATCTCTTTCTCGCCATGTGTAATGGCTTGGAGCAGCTGAATCCGATGCGGCTTCACTTACAGTTATCTTCTTAGCATTTTCCAGATAGTTGACTTTGGAATTCCTAGATCGTGACTCGTACGAGCGATTGACTTTAGTGAAATTCTGAAGAATGTTTTCTTGATTTGTTCTAAGAGTTACTTAGATATCGATTACTTCTGTCTTTACAAAGAGTTCCTGTTCTCTTAAACGTCTACTCCCATTCACAAATGGTTGTCGGGTAAGTTGGGGCCTTGTTAAATTAAGTCCAGAATTTTCGACACACTGAAGTGGCCGAGTCACTCTTGCAGAAGTCCATCATGCAAAATGCCTCCACCATTGGTCTAGCAGCCATGTAGATGGAAATCACTGTAGCAAAAAGAACTTCTTGAGCTGCTGTTTCCATGCACCTAACCATCTACTACCTTATCTCAATACAAACGTTTTTACAGTCACTTGAATGTGTCTAGATCATTTTGACTATCTCTTTAGAAGTGGCTAAGGGAGAAAGAAAGCTGTGGACGAATGGGAAACATTGTTGGTAATGTGTAGGTGTTTTCGTTAAATTTTTCAGATGATCAGGCCTTTCCAGCAGAACATGAATACCATCTTAGTACATAATACTATATTAGGAGTATGATAAATGAGGACTGTAGATGAGTTTAACATTACCGAATATCTGGTAGTGAATTGTGAAACCAGATTTGAAGTACACATGAATCACGCACCGTTTATGAGACAGGTAGATAAATGTGAGTATTTACGGTCATATACTGTCAAAAGTGTACTGGATAATACGGAAGTAAAATGCAGAGTGCAATACAACAGAAAGGTGATAGGGTGTATGGATTCTTTTGTTGGGATAAGCACATATCTAACAACAATAGGAAAAGAGCGGGTAGGCTAATGGTTTAATCTGTACTATGCTATGGAGCGGAACTATGGATTTTAAATGCTGACCTCAAAAGAAGGCTGACAGCCGTGTAAATGGATTATTTGTGAAGGAGAGCTAGGACATATATAATCGAGTACAGACTAATGATGAAGTATGAGCTAGAATGAAGGCAAATGAAACGGTGACAGATGTGAAAGAAAATTATAAAAGTGGTATAGGCATTTGTTGCCAAAGATAATTTTTGAATGGAAACTACCTGGCAGAGCTAAATGTTACAGACCATGATGTTTTTGGAACGACCACATCAACAAAACTATGGAGCGTAGTGGTTTCCGCAAGGAAGGCGCTTTGAGAAGAGACGATTGACAGAAGACAACACGGATACAGAAAAATGTTGCTATTAATTCACCATTGTTTTATTTAATCATGTACTAAAATAATAATAATATTAATAATAATAGTAATAATAATGGAAGCCTATAATGTAGAATCCTAAATCCACAAATCCCATAGATATAGTGATCTTCTGGTCGTTTGTTGTCTAGGGTTACAAGTGCACGACTTATGTTAAATGAGATGGATTTTAAGTATGTAAATAATGAACAAAAACTTTTTTAAATATTTGTTTATTAGATTTACAAATTAAAAATGCCATTACTAGCGAGATGCATTCATAAGTCTCTCTGCGTGTGGGTTACCACTTCCTCACTATGCAAAAGATTTTGGAAGTCCACTTCCACTTGTAGTCGGCTGTGTGCGATTGTGGAGCTCTTTCCCTTCGATGTGGCATTGTGTGCTAGAGGTTAGTGCATAAGAATTAAGTATACAGTCACGTTAGATAATCATAGTTCTATCTTACGAATTGTCATTTAAATATACCTAGGTATAGAAACGACGGAGCTGATATCAGTTGGTACACAAAACGGGTAAGGACACGGTTGCAGGAACAACGACAAAGGCATGCCGAATTTAAATGAATGCAAAACTTCCAAGATTGGCGATCTTTTATAGAAGCGAAATTTAGCGCGGACATCAATACAAGATGCTTATAATAGCTTCCACATGGAAACTTTTTCTCGAAACCTCGCATAAGTCCAGAGAGATTCTGGTCGTGTGTAGAGTATGATAGCTGCTGACGCAGTTAATGCCCTCTCTGTGCGATAGCAATAGAAATACTATCGACGACAGCGCTGCGAAAGCTCAGTTACTGACCACATCCTTTCGAAACTCCTTCACCAAAGAAAGCGAAGTAAATACTCCCGAATTCGAATCAACAAGAACTGCCAACATGAGTAACTTAGAAACAAATATCCACGGAGTAGTGAAGCAACTTAAATCACTTAATAAAAGCAAGTCTTCTGGTTCTGATTGTATACTAGTTAGGTTCCTTTCAAAGTATTTTTATGTAATAGCTCCATACTTAACAACCATATACAACCAATTGCTCTACGAAAGATTCGTACCCAAAGACTCGAAAGTTGCACAGGGTACACCAATATTCAAGAAAAGCAATAGGAGCAATATACTAAATTACAGGCCCATATCATTGACGTCAATAAGCAGCAGAATTCTGAAACATGTATTGTGTTCGAACATTACGAATAATCTCGAAGACAACGATCTACTGACACACAGCCTACGGCTCCCTCCCCGACGGAGGTTCGAGTCCTCCCTCGGGCTTGGATGTGTGTGTTGTGCGTAGCGTGTTTAAGTAGTGTGTAAGCTTTGTGAGCGACGACCTAAACAGTTTGGTCCCATAAGATCCTCCCACAAATTTACAACTTTACACACAGCCAACATGAGTTTAGACAACATCGTTCTTGTAAACACAACTAGCTCTTTACACACACCAAGTGTAGAGTGCTAATGACCAGGGATTTCAAATTAGTTCCGTATTTCTAGATTTGCAAAAGGCTTTATACGCTGCACCACACAAGCGGCTTGTAGTGAAATCGCTCACTTGTATTCTCAATTATGTGAGTGGATTCGTGATTTCCTGTCAGATAGGCCACAGTTCGTAGTAGCTGACGGAAAGTCACCGAGTACTAAAGACGTGATTTCTGGCGTTCCCCATGGTCGTTCCTCATCTATAAAAACGATTTGGGAGACAATCTGAGCAGCCGTCTTAGTTTGTTTGCAGGTGATGCTGTCGTTAATTGTCTAGTGAACTGATCAGAAGATCAAAACAAATTGGAAAATGGTTTAAAAGGGTATCTGAACGGTGCGTAACTTGGCTATTCACCCTAAATGATGAAAAGTAAGAGGTCTTCCACATGAATTCTAAAAGGAATTCATTAAACTTCGTTTAGATGATAAGTTAGTCAAATGTAAAAGCCTTAAATTTAACTGAGTACCTAGGATTTACAATTACGAACAATTGAAATTGGAAAGAACTCATAGAAAATGTTGTAGGTAAAGTAAACCAAAGACCGCGTTTTTTTGGCAGAACACTTAGAAAATGTAACATATCTACTAAAGAGACTGCCTATACTATGCTTGTCGTTCCTTTTCTGGAGTAATGCTACCCGGTCTGGGACTCTTACCAGATAGGACTAAAGGAGTGCATTGAGAAAGATCAAGGAAGAGCAGCTGGTTTTGTATTATCGTGAAATAGAGTAGAGTGTCACTGACTTGATGCAGGATTTGGGGTGGACACCATTAAAACAAAGGCGCTTTTCGTTGCGGTGAAATCTTCTCACGAAATTTCTATCACCAAATTTCTCCTCCGAACCCGAAAATATTTTGTTAACGCCGAGCAACATAGGGAGAAATGATCATCATAATAAAATAAGAGAAATCAGAGTTCGCACGGGAAGATATAGGAGTTCGTTTTTCCTGTGCGCTGTTCGAGACTGGAATAATAGAGAACTGTTGTGAAGGTAGTTCGATGAAGCTTCTGCCAGGCACTTAAATATGATTTGCTGAGTATCCATGTAGATGCAGATATAGATGAACTATCGTCCAATTTAAGACGGTGTAGCTCTGACCAAGTTCGTAGATCTTTCTGTCAACTTATGCGCACAATTAACTCTTTCTTATATGATTTTTTTCCATACAAGAAGTAATGTTGCTTCAACGACACGAATTCACTGTGCCCAATTACAGCTCGTCTCTCTCTCTCTCTCTCTCTCTCTCTCTCTCTCTCTCTCTCTCTCTCTCTCTCACACACACACACACACACACACACACGAACATACACGTGATTGATTCCTCATTCTCAGTTTACAAAAACGGAAATAAGCCTGAGCTTCGGGCTCAAAATCTGACAGCTACCATACGTTCTTTTCTATCTAGAAATGTATCAGTCTCGTGTACGAACCCTACAGAGGACGGAAACTGATTCCTCGTAATACTATTCAGCTACCTTAAAAAAGTTATCATTAATGTCAACATAATGCGGTGAAATTTATTCGCAGTTGCTGTATCTTTCTGACATTAGTTGTAAAGCTCTGCAGACCGCTGCTCGTCAGCTACATTTTGCTGTTTATGATGCATGCAATGCAGTGTAGTAGACTACAGAAATGCTTATCCTCGGATAAGACTCAAGCTACTAGCAATTATCAGTACGTTTCGGCTGAACGAACATATTATTTCAGCTTTTGCAGCATCATGAAAGACACAGATTCACACGACTGTCTTGTGATGTGTGTGTGTGTGTGTGTGTGTGTGTGTGTGTGTGTGTGTGTGTGTGTGAAGCTATCTAAAAGGTACACAAACGCCTGACAGGCCCCTAATTTTGGTGTATTGCTCTCCTTCGCCTGACGATAGGTGAAATTGTCCAGTCTTATGAACGTCTTCCAGTGAGAATTAGTCTGAGATGAATGAACCCAGGGAAGTTTATAATACTTGAGAAATACGGAAATGTTGGAGATGTAGAGAAGAAAGTTAGAAGCAACTCAGAGCAAGCGGGTTTGCTATTGGATTACAGACACGTGCCATGCCCATCACTTCCTCTCCGCGTTCCAGACTGCGGGAGGGACACGAGAATGAAGGCGCTTAAGCGATATTGCGAATGGCCCGCGAGAATGCGGCATATTTGCTTAGCACTTGTAGTTCAGTCGCTGAATGCGAGCGCAAACACTGGCAGAGAGCGGCTAATGGGAACGATAAAGAAGGCCATGCCACGGCCACTACGCGGCTCTTCGCACTGTTTTTGGAGAACACAGTCAACACCAGTCCGCGCGTGTCTTCGCAACCAGTGAGCCCGTAGGATTCGGACATCTGGGGCTGTTTCTGCCTTACTGGGATAATCTGTCATTTCTGACACCGTCAGTTAAGCCAGAACATACCTTCAGCTCCCCTACAGCGGTATGTACGCTGATTCTAAAGTATCTACGCTATTAAAAATGTGTGCCGGACAGGGACTCAAACCCAGAATCTTTCCTTTTCTGCCGGCCAGTGTGGCCGAGGGATTCTAGGCGCTTCAGTCTGGAACCGCGTGACTGCTACGGTCGCAGGTTCGAATCCTGCCTCGGGCTTGGATGTGTGTGATGTCCTTAGGTTAGTTAGGTGTAAGTAGTTCTAAGTTCTAGAGGACTGATGACATCAGATGTTGAGTCCCATAGTGCTCAGAGCCATTTGAACCGATTTTCCTTTTCTGGGCAATACCCTTATCAAATTTTCTCTTTTCTTCAATTTCTTATTTTTCTTCGCTGTGAGTTATCCAGACATTGGTCGCTACTATCTGTGTGATAAAGTTACTTCTACCAGAACGTCTTTCCCTCTTTCCTAACTTTGCAGAAGTTCTCCTCCATGCATTGTGAGACTAGGGCTCGTGGAAGAAACATTGTGGAGATATGGCTCAGCCACAACGTAGGGCATTGTTAGGAGTGTAGAAGAGAACTTCCGGTGGAAGGAAAACTGTGTGGGCGAAGCGTGATTCATGTCTGGATAGCTCTGTGGGTAAGAACATGGCCAGCGATTCCAAGTTCAGTTCATAGTTTCAATCTCCCAGGAAGTTACGTCTATTCTACTACATTAAGACAAATCGGTGTTTAACGTCGTTACCAAAAATTTCGAAAAGTACTTGCCCGATTTTCTTCACGTTTTTATTTAATACTCTAATGAACCTTCAGACAGGCATACAGCATATAATTTTTAAACATAGGGATGGATAAGAGGAGAGACAGAGGGGGTCCCAGCAACAGTGAATGTGTACTACATATATATAAAGGAAAATGTACTTATAAAAAAATATCTAAAAGCTCTTGACCGACTGAGTTCAAATTCTTATACGATATTTAATGAAGGTTCGGGTGAACGTATGCTACATGTTTCTTTCTGTACATAACATATAATTGTGTATGTAATATATCAAGGAGAAACTTGGCTTCCAAAAGTTCTTGACCAATTTACTTCAGTTTTTTGTACATATAATGTATAAAAATATAATACGTAAAGGAGAAACGTTGTTACCAAAAATCACGAAAGGTGCTGGCTCGATTTACTTCAAATTTTTACACGATACTCTAAAGAACGTTTGGACAGGCATAAGAAATATTTTTTTAATATATTTAATTTACAAATATATATGTAATATATAAAAGGGAACGCTGTTATCAAAAACCTCGAAACTTTCTTGACAAATTTACTTCAAATTTGTACATGATACTCCAACGTATATTCGAATGTACCTAGGCTTTATATTTTTCAAACGACAATGTACAGCCTTTCTACAACCGACTGTGAGATGGAAATTGCTATCTTTCCTGTTAAAATGTGATGTTTCGATTTCTTTCTCACAGGCGGTTTCAATTACAATTGGAGGGCTTGTAAAACATTACACAAATTGTTTCTCCCATATAGAATCTTTTTACTTACGCATATTTTCAAATAAAAATTGTATTCACAGCAATGTACTGTTTCGTTTTCTTCCTCACCAACGGTTTAACAGAAAACAAAAAAGTTCTATTTACGTCTTATCAGCATATGATTAGAATACTACTACGGAATCTGAACCGTCTGAAACTTTGTAATCCTACCCATACACACTAAACCTGTATGTAATACAATTACTGAAGCTGCTGTCCTCACAGATACAGCCACTATAGAGGTGCCGAATTAAGGTTTCCTTTGCAAAACAATAAATAAGGCTCACTGTCAGAGGGAAGGATAAGAGGAGAGACAGAGGGGGCCCGGGCAGCAGAACATATAGAGATGGAGAGGACGGGGTGCACAGAGAGAAGGGGGAGGAGTAGGAGATGGACAAACAAAGGGGGAGGAGACGATGGGCAGAGAAGAAAGGGAAGGAGACTAACATGTATATCCAATTCCCATACATATCTGACAACTGTGAAGCAGTGCCAGTTTCTCTATTCTTAAAAGAAAAACGAACATTTTCGCTTGTCTTTCAGACAAAGAGCTCGATTACTCGTACGATCTAAAGGCTATTTTTGCACTCAAACAGCAATTGTAAACTACACTAACAGAGGGAGGGTCCGGAAATATTCGCTGTTTGAGACTGTAGGATGCACATCATTGTCATGGAGAATGTGTTGACTTCTTCATTGAGACACGGTCTCCTGATACTTGCAGAAAACATGTATCGAGGGAAGAAAAAGTATTATCGTGCGCTTTCGTGACAATTCTCTGATATGAACGAGCATTAGAACTTAAAAGTTTCCAGTACATTGACAAGGACGTCCATATAACGCCTTCGCTTGTTGTGTTGTAAGTCTTGGCTTGATTACTATCGCTCGAAGATCGATCTCCGATTGTAGGTTTGAGATCTACGCAGTAAACGCTTGATTCTAAGCAATTAGAGTAATGAACGTACTTTATCATACTTCTACTTCTGCGAAGATTTTCTTTCTTTCGCTTGTTCATGTTGATGCGAACTAAAGCATTTGCTACACACAATACGTAGACTAAAATTATCAGAAATAGATAAGCGAGTACCCTGTAACCATTCGAATGATACATATACACCATTCTCGAACTTTTCAATCACAGTAAAACATTAATTTTTTATTATTTTATTTAACTCTGTATTCAGTCCTTATAACATTGATCTATACTGTAATGGACTTAGAATGATACATTACCATTATATACTAAATTTAGCGTCATGGACGAGTATGCTGCGACATCCCCATTAACTAAATTTTAGAATACCGTTAGTATTTCGCAACACAGGTGGAAATTTTTTCTTCCAGCGATTCTGTTCAGGATATATTGTATATATTGGCAACACTGCCGGTTTTCAGCATCTGTCAATGATCACCTTTGCTCCTGTTTATTGTTGGTGCATTACTGAGCGTTTTGTTTGCGTTCTACTGAAAGCTTTTTGCGTAAGGGCTACATTTATGTGAGTCTGGGTGTTTATTATTGTGCAGTAAATACTAATAATGCCACACATCTAGAAATCCGATAGAAGAAACTCCAGGGGTAACTAGTTTACAAACAAAGAAGTCCATGCTATTGAGAGGAACTATGTACCACTTGTTCAGCATTGATTCAAATTTTTGTATTAATAATGACGCTGTGTGTAGCCATTATAATAGTTTTCGTTCATTTACATTCAGGCACCATCCAACTGTTCAAATGTCACTACTTCCTTTATCATAGAAGATAATTCTACAATCAGTAACTAATTACGAAATTATACGACAATGTGCCCAAATACGTAATGAGGGAATAAATATAGAATTCAGTTGCTAGATACATATAATTTTTAATCAATCGTACATTCACTTACGTAAAATGAATTTATCTCCATAGTAACCTCTGGCAACAAAAATAACGTTTTATATTTGATGAAACAAGAGGATAGAAATGTAATTAATACACGTTTATGAATGAATCAGTAAGTACTGAGACGAATATAAAGAAGAAGCTTGAAGGTGAAGGAATGCAGCACGATTAATGCTATACTTCACTAACTTTCTGAGACTCATTTTAATATAATTCAAATCGTAATTCACAAATCCCTTTCAGAATTTCGGTTCACATGTCTTCTTAAGCTTATAGAGAAAGTTTAGAACCGGTGCATGTCACCGAACACTCACCGAGTATTGGGAGGATTCATGATTGCAATTACGAAGACGGAGGCAGGAAAACAAGCAAGTTGATCAAGGAAGAACCTGTAGTGAAGAAGTAATTATGAGTTTAATGAAAGCAAAAGCTAGATGGGCGAGGTAATTAGCCATACCAATGGATATTTAGTAGATAAAGAAAATTCTTTGCGAGACTGCAAAAGCTCAGAAATAACCACCTCAAGATGGGTAAAACACCTATGAAAACAGTTTGGATGGGCATATCTGGAGGCCGTTTAGCATGAAAATGTCTGCAGTTGGCCGTGGTAGTGCAGTGTATGTCACTATTATGATTGTGCGATCCCTGTACTCATGTCGCACAATCTGTTCAGAGTATGCTTTCTCCATTTTCAAGTGTTATAATGATGAGCTGGTCGCGCTCTGTCTACAGGAATCGTCTTGCACTCGCGAAGAGTATGGGCTACTTCTAATTGCTGTTTCAGTGGTATCGCTAAAACACTTGAAATCACTGAAAGCAGCACGCTTCGTTCAAAGAGTCACCACAGGCGCCATATACCTTTCCTTTAGCGGCCTAGCTGCTGTGCGGTCTCCTAAGACGTCTTTGTCAACGTTACGTTCAACTCCAGTCTTCATTCGTGCCTTTATTTTGATAAAGTACGACATTTTTTTATTTCATTATATTTCATGATAAATGTATCTGTGAACATAAGCCAGAATGATAAATGAAAGTAATGCCAAGTAATTTTCTAATGTTAAATGTTTTATATCTTTCACCACCATCCTTGTCGTGCCATGTAGATATTCCTCATTAATCTTGAATGGGAAAAAAGCAAGTAGAGAGTCGATTCTGGTCAATGAAATACAGGAAGTCTTACTAATAATTATCTTACACTGTTTGTAGGCACTATACAGAAGGCATGCAGGGTTCAACTCCAAGACTATGTTCGCAGCTTCATTTACAACTACACGACTACTCTGCAATTCACAGTTAACTGCCTGGCAGAGAGTTCATCGAACGACCTTCAAGTTATTTCTCTACTGTATCACTCTCCAATAGCGTGAAAGAAAAACAAACGCTTACATCTTTTGGTACGAGCTCTGATTTTTATTATTTTATTATTATGATTATTTCTACAAATGTAGGAGGGCGCTAACAGAATAGCTTCACACGCTGAGGAGAAAGTTGGTGATTGAAAATTCATGAGAAAGTCCTGCCGCAGCGAAAAACGCCTTTGTTTTAATGAATGCCATCTCAATTCGTGTATCATATTAGTGGCACTCTCTCCCCTATTTCGCGACAATACAAAACGAGCTACGCTTCTTTGAAATGTTTGATGTGCTCCATCAATCCCATCTGCTGCGTATCCCACACCGCACGGCAGTACTCCAGAAGAGGATGGACAAGCGTAGTGTAAGCATTCTCTTTAGTAAACCTGTTACAATTTCTACGTGTTTTGCCAACATATCGCAGTCGCTGGTTCGCTGCCCCCACAACACTATCTATGTGATGGTTCGAGTTTGAGTTATTCGTAATTGTAATCTCTAAGTATTTATTTGAGTTTACAGCTTCTAGATTTGTGTAACTGAAATTTAAAATTTATTTTATTAGTGCTCATGTGCATGACTCCACACTTTTCATTATTTAGAGTCAACTGCCACTTCTTGCACCATACAGATATCTGATCTAAATCATTTTAGAGTTCGTTTTGATCACCTGATGATGTCGCTTGTGAGGAACTGTGTCAATAAAATTCTGGAAATCTAAATATATGGAATCAATTTTATCAACTTTATGCCCCTTGTCAATAACGGTCATTACTTCATAGAATAAAGAGCTAGTTGTGTTCCACAACTACGATATTTTCTGAATCACTGTTGGCTGTTTATTAATAAATATTTTTCTTCGAGGCGATTCATAATCTTCGAGTACAGTATACGTTCCAAAATCTTACTGCAAATCGAGGCTGTTGACATGGATCTGTAATTCACCGGATTACTCCTATTTCCACTCTTTGGTACGGTTGTGGCTCGTGCAACTTTCCAGTCTCCGCGTACGGATCATTCTTCAAGCGAGCGGTTGTATGTGACTGCTAAGTGTGTGATGTCCTTAGGTTAGTTAGGTTTAAGTAGTTCTAAGTTCTAGGTGACTGATGACCATAGATGTTAAGTCCCGTAGAGCTCAGAGCCATTTGGACTATTTTTGCTAAGTGTGGAGCTGCTGTATCAGCACAGTCTGAAAGGAACCTGACTAGTACACTATGTCGACTGGAAGCTTTGCCTTTCGTAAGTGTTTTAAGCTGCTTCACATCACTAAGGATATCTGCTTATAAGTTACTCATATTGCCAGCTGCTCTTGCTTTGAATTGTTGAATATGTTCTTCATCTTCTTTTGTGAAGGAATTTCAGAGAAACGTGTTTAGTAACGCTGCTTTTGTGGCGCTGCCATCTATAACATCAACATTGTTATCGTTCAGGGAAAGTATTGATTGCATCTTGCCAGTGATGCACGTTACATATGACCGGAATCTGAGTTTACTGCCAGATTTAGAGACAGATTTTCGTTGTGGAAACTATTAAAAGCACCTCGTATTGAAGTCCACGCTTTATTTCGAACTTGCTATCTTGGGGATTTTGCGTTAAATTTGTCATGCTTTTCTCGTTGTTTATGGTCTGACCTGTTCTATGTAACAAACGGGATCAATATCAACTCTCATCAATTTATTTGGTACATATCTCTCAACTGCCGACGATACTATTTCTTTGAATCTAAACCACATCTGGTCTACGCTTCTGCAGTCAGATTGCACGGAGTGGAGACTGCCTGTAAAGAAAGTGTCAAGCGAATTTTTATCTGCTTTTCCAAATACATGCATTTTGCTTTTATTTTTATTGGGTTTGGATGTTACGGTATTCAGTCTCACTACAACAACCTTGTGGTCACTAATCCCTGTATCTGTTATGATGCTCCTTATTTGGTCGGAACTATTTGTCGATAAGAGGTAAAGTACGTTTTCGCAACCATTTACACTTCGAGTGGGCTCCTGAACAAGTTGTTCAAAATAATTTTCTGAGAAGGCATTCAGTGCGATTTAGGACGACGTTTTACGTCTGCCACCGACTTTAAACATGTATTTTCGCCAACGTGTCGAGGGTAGGTTGAAGTTACCACGAACGATAATGGTATGAGAGAAAGACCTATTTCAAATGGCACTGAATTTGTCTTTGAAGTGTCCAGCAACTGAAGCATCTGAATTGGTGGGGAGGGGGACTACACAGATTGAATTAATTTAAATTTCATTACAAGGTAAACTATCTCTGACAGCAATAATCCTTCCGCCATGAACTGTATTTAATCTATTCTTTCTGGACATGGTTAGGTCCTCTGCGAAAATTTCGGCTGAACTTATTTCCAACTTTAGCCAGCTTTCCATACCGATAGCGGTTTGGGATTCAGTGTTTTCTTTTTCTGTTAGATCTTGGAGCTCTGGTTCTTTTCCAACAACTACGGCACTTAAAAGCTACAATATTTATTGTTCCTATGTCTACCCCTTCTTGTGTTCTACCTGCACCTTTTGAAAGTGAAGCCCTTTCTGTACATTCCCGAGACCGTCTAGCGTAAAAAGCAGCCCACACTCCTCCACACAGCCTCCGCTATCCGTGTAGCCGCTTTCTGCATTTAGCGGAACCTGGAAACCTCCTACCATATGGCGAAAGTCGAAGAATCAGAAACCTACACGGTCGCAGAGTCGTCTGAGCTTCTGATTTAGATCCTACACTCGACTCTGCACCAAAGGACCAAACTCGGTTATGTCGACGATACTACAGATGGTGAGTTGCACCTTCATCTCGCAAGCGAGACTGGTACTCTTTATAAAATCTGCTGGTTGCCCGAAACCAGAGAGAATCTCTTTCGATCTAAAGCGACAGACGCCGTTTGTTCCAAGATGAGCCACGACCTTCAGTTGACTTCACCTTGTTTCTTCGTGGCGCACGAAAGAATCTGTTACATGTGTGGAATGACTTCTTCTACGTCACGCGGGATTAGCCGAGCGG
This sequence comes from Schistocerca cancellata, assembly GCF_023864275.1. Lineage (NCBI taxonomy): Eukaryota > Metazoa > Arthropoda > Insecta > Orthoptera > Acrididae > Schistocerca > Schistocerca cancellata. The sequence continues at coordinate 489,228,429 of NC_064628.1, forward strand.
TCTGGGGCGCTGCAGTCATAGACTGTGCGGCTGGTCCCGGCGAAGGTTCGAGTCCTCCCTCGGGCATGGGTGTGTGTGTTTGTCCTTGAGAATGTCTACCGACTATAGTCAAGCAAGACCCTTCAGACTGCAATATCCTGGAAGCCAAGCATAGCGTCAGATGGAACTGTCTTCCCACAGAGAGAATCTTTCGAGTTTTACTGCAAAAATTTTATTTCGACAGTGACTGTCGTTCTTGTAGTTTTCAGTCCGATGACTGGTATGATGCAAGTCTCAACGCAAGTGTATCTTATGTAGCCATCTTCACCTCCGAATAACTCCGGCAACCTATACCTTTTTGTGTATATCTGTTGGCATCCCTCTATGCTTTTTACATACATAGGCTGATATTCCATTAACCAATTGGCATCTTGATGCCTCAGGATGTGTCCTATCAACTGATCCCTTCTTTTAGTCAGATTGTGCATTTATATCTTTTCTCCCCTGTTCGATGTTCTGTCTCCCCTATAGTTACGCATTCTACCCGTCTAATCTCAGCATTCTAGTGTAGCATCACATTTCTAAAGCTTCTATTCTCTTTTCGTCTCAACTGCTTTTCGTCCATGTTTCAATTCTACATGGACACACACTCTAGACTAATACCTTCATAAGAGCCTTACCGACGCTTAAATTTACATTTGTCAACGGCTTTGCCACAGTGGTAACACCAGTTCTTGTTAGATCACCGAAATCAAGCGCTGTCGAGCTTGACTAGCACTTGGATGGATGACCATTAGGGTCTACCGAGTGCTGTTGGCAAGTGGGTGCACTCATCCATTGCGAGGCCAACTGAGGAGTAACGGCTCCAGCCGCGAAAACTCAGAACAACGTGGAGAGCGGTGTGGTGACCACTGCCGCATCCAGCAACGCCTGGCGTCAGAAGATGACACGGCGGTCGGTCGGTGCCGTTGGGCCTTCTGAGACCTGTCCGGACGGAGGGACTCAAATTTATATTAGATGCTAAGAGACTCCTCTTTCTCAGAAATACTTTCCTTGCTGTAGGCAGTCTGCATATGATTTCATCTCTATCTTGACCATTACTTTTCTTTGCGCCTACAGGAAAACTACTACTTTCGGTGTCTCATTTCTTAAACAAATTCCCTCAAAATCACCTGATTTAATTTTACTAAATTCGATTACTTTGTTTCTCTTTTGTTATCGTTCATCTCATAACCTGTTTTGAATACTGTTATAGAAGAGGAATTGTGATGGCGTCCTGAATTCGAGATTAGAAAAAAGATGAGAAGGAAAAATGATACGAAAACTTGTCCTGGGGAAGCTATCTTGTACAATTTTGCACAAAACGTAACTAAATCTTTTCTAATAGTATTTAATTCAAGAGTCATAAGAGACTTTGAGAAAGAGGACGGTATTACGTAAATAACATAATGATAAGAAAGAGATCTCCAAACTAAATTTTAAACTACGAAATATATTTGTGGGGAGAGGTGCAGCTTCGCCAAATAAATGTTAGTCATGAACTGATGGTAAGTCAGAAATCACGGAAAAGTGAGTAATTAAGGAGATAACATCTGGATATATTGAAAGAACACGAGGTTGTTGAGAGTTCCAAAGTAGCATAAGGCAGTTCGGTGACTGAAATATCGGAAAAAAGTATAATAGGAGACGAACAGATATCCTTGAGATATGATATAGTGAAGGCAACAGACGCTCAAAGAGGCAATAAGACAAGGCCCAGTAAGAAGACGATAGGCAATATTGATCCTAAGACTTACTTTAAGACCGAGCGAGTTGGCGCAGCGGTTAGCACACTGGACTCGCATTCGGGAGGAAGACGGTTCAATCCCGGCTCCAGCCATCCTGATTTAGGTTTTCCGTGATTTCCCTAAATCGTTTCAGGCAAATGCCGGAATGGTTCCTTTGAAAGGGCACGGCCGATTTCGTTCCCAATCCTTCCCTAACCCGAGCTTGCGCTCCGTCTCTAATGACCTCGTTGTCGACGGGACGTTAAACACTAATAACCACCACTTACTTTAAGAGATAAGTTGCAGAAAGGCAACACTATGTTTACAACGTTTTCTGATCTAGAAAATTTTTTGATAATGTAGGCTAGGGGAAACACTTCAAAATTTGTACGGTAGTAGGTATAAATTACACGTACTTGTACGGAACCAAGACAGGTGTTACCGGAGTCGAAGATATGAAACGGAAGCAGCAGTTGAGAATGGGTAAGACCTGGTTGTAGCGTATCTCCGAAACTAGCTGTAAAGGAAAAAAGCAAGTATTTTTTGACACGGAATTTAAGATCAGGGAGGAGAAATAAGGACTTTGAGATTTACCAATAACGTTGTAATTGTGACAGGGACAACAAAGTACTTGGAAGGAGAGTTGAATTAAATAGATAGTTCCTGATTTGATGCGTTGGAGGGATAGATTCACTCTAACCGGGACAGAACCGATATCCATACACTTCCACTCTGTAGTCATCAAGAAGGACTACGCCATTCTAAAGTACGTGGTAGCAGTTCATTAGGGATAACATCATCTATTCTCACAGTTGCTTCTTACCTGCTTTTGCATGTTGTGTAATAGCTTAGTGGCCGTGTTAGACCAATAACGGACTACCAAAGGGATTTTACTACACTAATTGAAACATTACAAATGCGGTAGTCTGTCTTCCATGTTTCGGCTTTATGTAGTTTTATATACGAGTTGTAATGCTCACATTGTCGCTACAGTAGTTCCGACAATTTCACGAACGTGCTTGATGTGTTGAGAAATGTCGCCATATCTCTTTGTGTATCATCCCCAGATCCGCGTGCTGGTGTCCATGCACTGTGTCTGCTGATGAAAAATTTTGAGTTTATGTGTCTGTTTTGTTCTTGTACTTACTGCAGAGCACTATACTAGACGGACATTGGAGTTGTAATTAGCGTTGGACCGTTACAGTGACTTTATTTAATGAATACCTTTTTCTATGCTGATAAAGTGTAATGTAAATAATTAATGGAAATACTTAGCGTGCTAGGGAGCGGACCTTCGACTTAACGTCCATCAAACAAAGTGGCGTGGTAGCTACGGTAATAAACTTGAATACCGGAACAGCGAGGTTCAAATACCCAGCTTTCTGCAGTTTCTGTAAATCATTGCAGGTGAAAGCGATGTTACTCGTACAGGTCGATCGTTTTCGTGTCCAACTTCCTTTTAAGGCGGCCGGTCGAAGAACATGTCGCAACGTACCCAATTACAGTCACGCGCGACATTTGATTTCATCAGCACGGCAGCGTATAATTAGCGAAATACTGGAAGAAAATCACTTCTATTGTTCCGTACTGCGTGAAGGAAACTTTGTAAAGTATTCACTTGTAATTGTTAGAGAGAGCGCTAAACGTGAGTTGCTAGTTGATCGTTAACACACGAAGTCTCACAACGGTGTTAAACTGGAGGTATCGCGTAGTGTACTCAAACGTTACGATTGCCCTTTAATTGACCTGCACGTAGCAAAAACAGGGCGGAAAGTCAATGCGCTAACAATTACTTGTCTGGCAACCTCTTTCCACCCACTCTTTTCCAACCAAGACTCTGAAGAGAAATGTCGTGTGTATCATTCAATATTACAGACTCGGAAGCATTTCTCGTTTCGTATTTTTCCTATGACACGTATGTAATATATATGATGTCTCTATGTGAAATTTATCATAACAATTTGCATTGCCAATTAATTTTAAATATTTGGTTTCGCCATTTTGTAGAATTAGTTGCCCATTTTTACATAAGGGCTCACGTTGCATTTAAACTCTAAGATATTGAAATTGTGTCAAAAATCTGTTAAGTGCACAGTTTCCTTTTCAGAGCAGTTACCAGCCTGTTCAAGAGATACATATTCAAGAGATTAATACCTAGTAGCTTACTTCTACTCACATTCCAGTCAAATATAAAATACCTACTGCAACGTTAAAGGAATTTTCGATTCTAATTCTAATAAAAGCACTTACGAATGTCAACAGAAAGGAAAATATGTGGAGCGTCTATTTCGCAATCTACTGTCCGAAGTAACATGTAATTCTTCAGTTCTGATTGGTGTCTGTAGTCTACATCTATATCCACATGATTACACGGCAAATCACAATTAATTACCTGGCAGAGGATTCATTGAACCACCCTTAAACTATTTCTCTACTGTTCCACTCTAGAACATCGCTTATGCAAATACTACTGAAAACCTATTCAAGATGAAAACCGTTCTCTCCTGCTTGTTTCTCCTTGGAAAAAAAACAGAACTCCAGTAAGCTGTTGTAGAGAAACCGATGTACTGATTGTTGTGTCTGTATAGCCTTTCCAATTAAATTGCGTGTAAGAGGGTATAGGTGCAGCATGTGTAAAGAAAATATTTACAGGCATTCGTGGCACAAGCCGCTCACAAAACAGTTAAATGCACTCTTGTGGCGTTTGAAGAGAGTATTTCTGAAAGGACTTACTTCCACCTCAGAGTAGTATTCAGTGTGTAGTACCGAAGTATTGGCTAGATTGTTTTGTCGTACTACTTGCGTCGTTTATCCTGTTTAAGCGGTATCGAAAACTCGGTATCATTTCCAGAGCAACTTACCTGCTTCTGATGTTCAACGTCTAACCACCATATCTCCGAGCATCCATAAAGAAATTCATTTCTGACTCACGTGTTCGGTATGTTGTCTAGCTATGACATGACTGCGTAGTCGGTATCGACGTGTTGAGTTTTCGTAAGCTTTTCTTGGTCAATGTGTAATATGTCCACGTTTTAAGGAGAGATACAGAAAACATACCAGATAGGGGATACGGTAATTCATTAGAATAACAGAAGAAAGAAGTGTGGCTTTGTGCTAATGACGGTCATCAGCGTGTGCTGGTGTGTAATAATTATGGCAGCCACCAGGCTGCGAAATTGCAGCGGGGAGGTTACTAACGTTTTCTGTATTGTCTTACGATCACACTCATCCACATCAAGAAATTAGTTTTACTGTTTGTGCCACTGTGTTACACAAAACTGCAAGAACTAGAGAAGATCATAGTCAGCGGCTATAGTTCTTAGTGTGATATTTTAAGCCAACACGCGGTGAGCATAATGTATAAGTATGGTATGGTGCCATTTAGTAACATGCATAGGTAAATTAGGTATAACTGATGAACGTTATTCGAAGCCAGTTTAGGCCTTTTTATTCTGTTCCTATGAACCTATGAAATAATGTTTAATTTACTCTTTGTATGAAGAATATTGCGTCTTTCCGATAATTTTATTTGAATATAAATACTTTGCCCTCAAATCCTACAATGTAAGCAGTGCTTGAGATTACGTAAATGGAGTGTCTGAATTTTTACAACAAATGGATAAAGATTTTGCATGCTTTTAATGGGTAAATAAAAATAAATTTTCTGGTTTGACTCTAGATTGACCCAACTGCAAAATACAAAGTGTGCACTACGTCCCCCTTATTATATACACATCCGCAGCATAAAAAAAAAATGGTTCAAATGGCTCTGAGCACTATGGGACTTAACATCTATGGTCATCAGTCCCCTAGAACTTAGAACTAACTAACCTAAGGACATCACACAACAGCCAGTCATCACGAGGCAGAGAAAATCCCTGTAAAAGTAAGTTTCAGCAAGAGCATTAAGCAGATTTTTTATTTATATTGGCTGAGAATGCACATTCCTTGGAGTTACGTCAGTTTAGAAATGCGCTCTTTATTTCATGCACTGTTTTTGACGATAAACAATCCCTAATCCCAATACAGAGAGATACGATTTGTCATAGGCACCTCTGTAAACATGCTAATGAGCTGCTGCTGCTGCAGCGTCGTTTTCTCACTTATCATTAAAGTCATCGGTTGAATTCACGGGGTAGTAACCATCCTGTTATTAAGCTTGAAAAAGAATCACTTTTATTTGTATATGCTGTTGGCTGTTGCGATGAACACATATACACTGAGCCATCGCAGATGCGAATGAAATTTTCACGTAACACTGCAGTTTTATATGACGCTAAACATTAAGAAATTGTATAAATTTCGATGCCGTCTCATGTCAGAGACGTGTAATTTAATATTAATCAACCAAAGAAAGCATATGTAAGTGCTTCACGGGGAGGGAGAGATGACAAGGGTACATATGCCTCTCCCCTAGGAAAAAATTATCTATACAAATCGTATTCGAACACTGCCAAATCCAGACACACCTATCAAACCAATATTAGTGTGAAGGAAAGTACAACGTGTAATGAATACTGACAAGGGAAACTCCCCATTGCAGCCCTTCATATTTAATGGTAGAGAGCCCGTGAAAAACTGAACACAGATCAAACATGAAAACAAGAAGAAGGGGTACTGGACTGTAAAAAAAAGCAGTAAAGTAGAAACAATGAACGGTCCAAGAAGAAGAAGTGCAATACAGAGCTGATAGGCAGACAAGTTGTGTCTTAGGTCAGTGGTTTGCCGGCACGGTAGCTCAGTGTGCTCTGTCAGAGAGCTGGCTAATTTCTGTAATGAACAACTGAATGAAGGGATGAACAAAGAACTTCAGCGGGTGCCATGTGACGTCCGCTGTGACCAAATACAACGAACGATAACAAAAAAAAACCGAAAAAAGTGGTATTGGTCTGCGATGCCGTGTTCAAGCCTCGCTCGTACCAGTTTATTTTTATCGCTGTTCGCTTTATTCAGATTTGTTCTGTGCAGTGGTGTAACGTCCATTTGCAGCAGCGAGGTTTAAGGGAGGGACATATAACGACAGTTGTTTCTGCACAACTGCTGAATTAGCAGCCGAAAGGAAATGGTTTCGAATGGGAACCGCAAACATGACAAGGCGACGAGTCAAGCGAATCATCCATCGGAAAACACGTCTTGTGTGTCAAACACGGCATTAGTAACAGTACCTGTGTCATATGATAGAAATGTGTTGTCAACGCTCCTAGTTTGTACGACTGGTAAGTCAGTGAGGTATGCCTCCCTCACCGACATAGGCGTCCGAATGTGAATCTGACCCCTCCCATGGAAATGATGAAAACACAATAGTTTCTCACATAAGCTGCAACAAACTAACGCAATAGTTTCACAATCACACAGTTTCTCTATGCTCTGTCAAAACATATGTTTTTAATGTTTATGAAGTTGTGTTCCGATTTGGAAGCTTTCACTCTTGAATGCCTTTGTTGTAACATAGTTCACATCCGTTTATTTGTTGTTTTCATTTCTGTGAGACGTCTGTGTACTATTATATGGACACTATATCGTGGCAGATTTAGGCGGGGAGTGTTTTGAACTACGGCTGCGTAAGATACCGGTAGAGGGCGGGCCTGAGCTACCACTGCCCACCGCAACAAACTTCCTTAATTACAATACTGGATGACAATTGCTTTTAGCCTAATAGATTTTTTCCTGTCGTAAAGCGACTACATTAATTTTATTTCACGTTTATTAAAATTCATAAGATAAAACCATTCTGTTATTCTTTACTATGCAAGAAATACAGTTACACAAAAATCAGATCTACATACAAAATGATAACTTCATGCTGTTGACTTATAGAATCGACATTAAGAAATGCCCTAAAGTTCTGTTGCCCTGTTGGTCTGTCAGACAGTAGCCAAAACAAAAACTTTTGAAAGTGTTCATGCTGTTGTCGTCCTCTATCCGTAGACTGGGTTGATGCAGGCCTCCATGCTACTCTATGTTGAGCAAGCCTCTCCATCTCCAAATAAATACGGCAACCTACATCCTTCTGAATCTGCTTTCTGTTTTCATTTCCTAGTCTTCCTCTACGATTTTCACCCGCCATACTTCACTCAAATATTACATTGATGATCACTTGATTTCCAAGAATATGTGCTACCAGTCGATCCCTTCTTTTCGTCAAGCCGTGTGACAAATTTCTTTCCTCCCCATTTCTATTCAGTATCTCATCATTAGTCACGCGACCTACTCGTCTAATCTTCAGCATTCTTCTATAGCACACATTTAAAATGCTTATTCTCTGCTTCCCCAAACTGTTTATCGTCCATATTTGACCTCCATAGATGGCTACACTCTATACAGATACCTTCACAAAAGACTTCCTAATACTTAAATATACAGTTTCATCAACTATTATAAGAGTCTCGTTTCCTAACCTAATTCCTTCAGCATCACCTGTTTCATTCGACTGCATTGTATTATCCTTGTTTTGCTTTCAAGAGGCTGTCCTTCTCTTCAACTGCCCTTCCTATTCCTTTGCTGTCTCTGACAGATTTGTAATGCCAATGTATAGTTCGAATAATATCGGTGATACGATAAAACCCTGTCTCACTGCCTGCTCAACCACTAAATCCCTTTCACAACCCTCGACTCTCTTAACTACCGCCTGGTTTCTGTACAAGCTGTAAACAGAATTTCACTATCTGTATTTTACATCTATTACCTTCAGAATTTCACGAAATTATTCCAGGTAACATTGCCAAAAGCTTTCTCTATGTCTCCAAATGCTATAAACGTAGGTTTACCTTTCCTTACCCTACCTTCTACGATAAACCGTAGGGTCAGTATAGCTTCGCATGTTCGTACATTTTTCCAAAATCTTCACTGAGGTTGGCTCCTACCAGTTTTTAATGCATTTTTAAGGATTTCATATCAGTATTTTGCTACCTTGGCTTATTAAATCGATAGTTTGGAAGTGTTCACATTTATCAGCAGCTGGATTTCCTTAGAATTGGAATTATTCCATTCTTCTTCACGTCTGATGTTATTTCGTCTGTCTTATGCATGTTGCACACCAGATGCAACAATTATGTCAAGGCTATCAGTAGTGATGGAATGTCGTCTGTTCCAGGGGGATTGTTGCGACTTGTTTTTCATTGCTATTTCAAATTATTTTCGAAGTATCATATATCCCATTTCATCTTCCTCTACGTCCTCCATCATTCCTATAATATTGTCTTCAAGTTCATCTCTCTTGTATAGACCCTCTATATACTAATTCCACCTTTCAGCTTTCCTTTCTTTGCCAGTTTTCTTTGCCTGGTTTTCAGTCTAAGCACTTGATATTCATACAGCTTCTTCTCTTCGTCCAAAGGACTTTCCTCTAGGCGGTATCTTATATTTCTTGTAGTGATACGTGCTTCTAAATCTCAATCCTTACATTTGTCCTCTAGCCATTCCTGCTGAATCATTTTACATTTCCTGTCAGTCTCATTTTTTACAATTTTGTGTTACCCCTCGTCTGCTTCATTTGCTTTATTTTTATACATTCTCCTTTCATCATTAAAATTCAATTTCTCATGTAATATCTAGGATTGCTACCAGACCTTGTATTTTACCTATTTGTTCGTCTGCTGCCTTAAGTACTTCATCTCTCAAAGCGACAAATTCGTCTTCTGCTGTATTTATTTCCAAGTACAATTTCGGAAACCAAGTAATTATTATGAACAAGTTTTCCACACCTGATAGTTGTGTTTTCTCCTTCACTCATGGCCGCCTCTAATTATACTTAAAACTTCCTATTATATTTTCACTGTGCTCCGTGTTGGCAAGGCAACAGTTACGTCCGTGATGTGATGTTGATGTCAGTTCCACTCCAATGGTCACAGGGTGCACTTCTCTCTCAACGGCTCTCGGTTATGAATTTTCGTACGAAAGAAAAACAAACGAAACAAATTTCTGTTCGTTTCTCAATTTTTTCCTGTTTTGAACAAATTCCAGCTTCTTCCGTATTATTTAATGGAGAACATTTTAATACCCACAGTTGGAACTTACATCGATTCGTAGTACAGGCAAAGGAAAATTAAAGTTCCTTGAGCTAAAAGAAAACCCTGTTTGATGTCTAGACAGAGTGTTCCTTGACAAGAGTTCTGATAGTTGTACAATTTTACGTTTCTGATCATTTACAGCGGATTTTCAACTTTTGCATCAGTTTGTATCCTTATATTGATCAGACTTAAGTCTGAGTTCGCTTTTAATATTGTCTGCCAGGTCAGCAATATACCACATGATCAGGAATGTTCCCACACATGTCATAGAACTGACATCTGTATCTATCGATGGCCCTCCATCCTCGTTTTCAAGAAAACCTAAGTACAATCACAAATTTACTTTGACACTCGATATGACCGTATTTTTGTTAGTGAGCGGTAGTATGGTACTGACTCACACACTTTTGAGAATCCTAGAAATGGTGGATCTAGCTGATTAATTCGTAAATAGTTTCCGGAAAGTCCTATGAGAAAAGAACGATTTCGTTTTTTCGTATGACCAGTGTTCTTGAAATCCTTAATAGATGACACTGAAATGGTGATTCTGTTTGAAATATACATATATGAGCTAAAAATTATGTCCTAACATTCAACAATAGGTGGATGCAAGCAACAGGTGAATGGTAGATTTCTGGATGTCTTTCGCCACTCTTCTTGTAGACGATATGACTTCCACTTTCTTTCAAGTGACGTAAATATATAAGTTACAAATGGACAGAATCAATTTTATTACATTGTCATTGATTTATCTAACAATCATAATACTGCAATAATTATATATCCTTCCGACATACAAGACATGTGGCCATATTCCTGATACGAAGGTAACTAGACCAACTTCAAGACAATCAGCTAAATAAAAAGTTATTTTTAGTAAAATAAACAAGCCCTTCAATGACAGAAGTACATTTAGCGGACACATGTTTGTGTAGACTTTTCTTATACAGTAACAACTTACGACGCAGCTATTGAACTTCACAAGTGCAGGCGGTGGCAAGTGACGGAAAACAAGCACGGATTATGAAAAGATGGTAATCAAATCGACCTTGCCAACTCAAAGTAACCACCCTATCATTTGCCTGAAGCGGTTGAGGAAAATCTCGGAAAACCTAAGTTTGGATGTCCTGACGGGGATTTAAACCGTCTTTCTGTCGAATGTGAGTCTAGTGCCACAGGAATCAGAGCTCCACTCAACACCATTGCAGCCCCATTGTCGTCAAGGTGACGCGATTTACTTAGTATTACAATACGGCGAAATGACAAATATGTACCCAGAAGTGGTTGTGGAACATGAACGCAACAATAAGACTCAGGTGTTTCCGTCCAAATACTGGCAGCGAAAATTTCTTCCACCATCAGGATTCGAATCGGCTTACAGCTCCACTGCACGACGTGAGTTATCGACCATTTTCTTATTTGGGTCTCCTGCTTACTTTTTCTTAGTTGTGTGAAAAGAAGACGACGTTCTTTCTAAAATAAAATATTTATGGTAAACGTAAATAAGTGGACATTTTCAACATCAGTTTTTTACACAAATGAAGCGACAATAATAAACATAAACTCTTGGTCCAGTACAAAAGTAACGGATCACGTCCCTCTTCATGGGTACGTTCCTCACCGATCCCCTTGTACACTATTGGCCATTAAAACTGCTACTCCAAGAAAAAAATGCAGATGATAAACGGGTATTCATTGAACAAATATATTATACTAGAACTGACATGTGACTACATTTTCACGCAATTTGGGTGCATGGATCCCGAGAAATCAGTACCCAGAACAACCACCTCTGGCCGTAATAACGGCCTTGATACGCCTGGGCATTGAGTCAAACATAGCTTGGATGGCGTGTACACGTACAGCTGCCCATGCAGTTTCAACACGATACCACAGTTCATCAAGAGTAGTGACTGGCGTATTGTGACGAGCCAGTTGCTCGGCCACCATTGACCAGACGTTTTCAATTGGTGAGAGATCTGGAGAATGTACTGGCCAGGGCAGCAGTCAAACATTTTCTGTATCCATAGAGGCCCGTACAGGACCTGCAACATGCGGTAGTGCATTATCCTGCTGAAACTTAGGGTTTCGCAGGGATCGAATGGAGGGTAGAGCCACGGGTCGTAACACATGTGAAATGTAACGTCCAATGTTGAAAGTGTCGTCAGTGCGAACAAGAGGTGATCGAGACGTGTAACCAATGGCACCCCATACCATCACGGCGGGCGATACGCCGGTATGGCGGTGACAACATCGCAGGCGATCCTGTCTGTGATGCAGCGTCAAGGGTAACCGCAGCCATGGTCTCCGAGCTGATAGTCCATGCTGCTGCTAACGTTATCGCACTATTCGTGCAGATGGTTGTTGTCTTGCAAACGTCCCCATCTGTTGACTCAAGGATCGAGACGTGGCTGCACGATCCGTTACTGCCATGCAAATAAGATGCCTGTCATCTCGACTGCTAGTGATACGAGGCCGTTGGGATCCAGCACGGAGTTCCGTATTACCCTCCTGAAACCACCGATTTCATATTCTGCTAACAGTCATTGGATCTCGACCAACGCGAGCAGCAATGTCGCGATACGATAAACCGCAATCGCGATAGGCTAGAATCCGATCCCTATCGAAGTCGGAAACGTGATGGTATGCATTTCTCCTCCTTACACGAGGCATCACAATAACGTTTCACCAGGCAACGCCGCTCAACTGCGGTTTGTGTATGAGAAATCAGTTGGGAACTTTCCTCATGTGAGCACGTTGTAGAAGTTGCCACCGGCGCCAACTTTGTGTGGATGCTCTGAAAAGTTAATCATTTGCATATCACGGCATCTTCTTCCTGTCGGTGAAATTTCGCGTCTGTAGCACGTCATCTTCGTGGTGGAGCAATTTTAATGGCCATTAGTGTATTTCCAGTTGGTGTCAGGTACGTCTTCACGTATGTTGAATCCGCTCCACTGTTCTAGTCTTTTCTTGTTCTAAGTAATTATATGCGATAGATACATTCTCCTACCCGGTAGAAGCCAACTGGGTGGGGGATCCAGTAAGACACTCCCTAAAAAATTAGTCTAATATGTTCATTATCTCGAATGTTGCGTAATCAGTGAGTGACGTTCTTGTAGTAAAGACCAAAATTCCAGTACATTCTTATTGCCCCCTCGGAAATATGAAGTACAGTCAGACCCCGAATCCGAGTCACTACGTTGGTTTTCGTTCGGGAAAAATATGTCATATCTGGGAGAAGTAGTATCCGTGGTTCTATTGCTTGCGGCACCACCCGAAGGAGAAAGGGGATAAATTTTTGGACCAAACACCATACTGCCGCCGAAGGCTAATATTCGTCTATGTCTATAGCATTGCACCCTGGACACAGTGGAGAAAATGGTACGGCTGTTGGCACTTCCGCCACGGTGACTGTTATCATTATCCGTGGTCAACACGTGTGATGCTGGCTTCTGGTGGCCGAGCGGTTCTAGGCTCTTCAGTCTTCTAAGTTCTAGGGGACTGATGACAGAAGTTGAGTCCCATAGTGCTCCGAGCCATTTGAACCAACACGTGGGATGGTCGACTTGCCAGTGCGACTCTGCCTCCTTCTGTCTTTCCGTCGGACTCAGACTGCGCTGTCCGGGCTGGTGGCGTAGTGGCGTATGCAGCCTCAGAACAAGCCCGCTGCCCCGACCAGAGGTGAGGTAACGAGTTCGCGAGAGTCGGGTCAAAGCAACTACGAGGGAGAAACCAATTTACCGCCGGCGGCGCCCCGCCGCTACAAGCCGTCGAAACAATTTACCCCTCCATTTGCGTCACATAATAGCCCAAAGGGGTGATAACCTGGGGGGGAGGGAGGGCGCGTTTCAGAACTAAATCAGCCCGCGCGCCCGTAATGAGGGAAAGTTGGGCGCCGCCGTTCGCGCCGGCGCTGGCCGCTCTCTTACTCGATGGGGTTTGTTTACGCCGAGTTATGAGTCACGCCTCGTCCATATATCGTCGGTTCGTCGACATGGCTTGTAATTGGAAATTATGGCGGCCATCCTTCTTGGTGGCGGCGGTGGAGGAGGAGACGCGCCGGGTGCCGGCGAAACCCCCGCTGCGACCGCCGCCGCCCTAATGGCCGCTGCCCGTGCGCTATGCGGGCCGGCGGCCCACCTGGGGACGCGTCCTCCGTCCTCCGCCGGTCCCCAGCAGCTACCGCGCACTGGTCCAGTCTCCAGCCCGCTCGAATTTCTGGTGGGGAGTCAAGGACTGTTCCCTCCGAAACAACTGCGCAACCAGCCGCATACAGAAGGCAAAAGAACTTCCCTCGTAATACAGGGTGTTGCACGCTGTATTCGACGTCGCGCGGGAACCACTTCTCCCTGTAACCAGGTCCCTATTATCTCTTGACGATCTGGCTCGTTTCTCGGACGTAGTAGCAACTGGTGTATCGGTTTTAGGATTAATAGGGAATTTAGTCGCCTAACCTCACGGGGAGTAGAAGAGAAAATTTTGGTGTCTAGCGTGGCATACAGTGAATATTACTGGTTTCGGGGAGTAGTGGTTTTCGAAGGGAAATGTTGACAGCCCCCTGTCACAGTGTAAAGGACACCTCAAGTTAGTAGAGATAATCTCACCAACTGCCTTCGACTCAGTTCTTTTAGGTAGAAACCTGTTTGTACTCGTAGTCATGTGACTGATTTTTAATAATTTTAATTATTACCTCATGAAATTTGTTTCTATGATTCATGAAGGATGCCAGCGACAGATTTGCTAGTTGAGTGAAGACTCTCAGTAGCGTAAAATTTACAATCTAATGGTACGATATGGTATAAAGGAAAAGGGCTCAAAAATGATGTAGGAATCGCGAAATCTTGCAGGCAATGTGAGACTACCAATGTTTGTGAACGTGAACAGGTGAGGCCACCACATCTACACATGAAACATGACACAAGAGCCACATTTCCCTTTGTTTAGTAGTCCATACACATACACACTCATATATAACATCTACAGTGTGTAATGCGTATAAGTGCAGATATTTTTATGTGTGATACCTTAATATGTCCGAAGGCCAGGGTCGCCGAGCGGTTCTAGGCGCTACAGTCTGGAACCGCGCGACCGCTACGGAGGCAGGTTCGAATCCTGCCTCGGGCATGGATGCGTGTAATGTCCTTAGGTTAGTTAGGTTTAAGTATTACTGAGTTCTAGTGGACTGATGATCTTAGAAGTTGAGTCCCATAGTGCTCAGAGCCATTTGAACCACTTGAACATTAATATGTCCACACATCAGTGTGTTGGTTGTTTTGTCTCTGCTTCGAACAGTCTTCCTACAAACACGTCACAAGCTTTGCGACCTGATGTTTTCTGCACGATCTTAATAACACCACTAATGGGACTACGCCTGTCAGTACAGATAACAATTTTACATCTACGCATACACACTTCAAAACCTAAACTGCTGCTCAGAGGAAAATAAGCATTAAGGCATGCTCTTGCCACACGTTCTTGGAGGTACTACACAAACTAAAAACAAACAATTTGTAGTACCTACTATTATTAATCGGTAAATGACGTAAATACTGATGTAATATATTTTAGTACACTGCACTTAGTCACCAACAAAAATCTCTTCACTTATACCCATTACACACTGTATACGAGTAACACTACACAAAATTTTAGTTTTTTGCTAGGACAACGTCCTCAACCAAACACGACGTCCCAGAAGTAAATCAATAAGGCTCCAATACCCCAGTACTGCTAAAGATTTTTGGGAGGTATCCCTTGATTGCAAGACAATGCTGTAACTGGTAATCGTCTTATATTTATTCCACATTAGGATCTCCCATCTGCCTCACTATGAGATTGTGTGATAACTGGATGAATTGAACCATGTGTCATTAATTCTCGAGATTTCGAACAGCCTGTACCAGTCCTTGAAGTGGAGAATGAAGAGATTTATACGTACAAACAAATATTCGTTTATTTACACAAGCCTTCATACTTTTACTGTGAAGTACCATTCGAGAGTTAAATTAAAAATAATTCCCATACCCCCGTTCTGATCTTTTATCGAGGGCAAATGCTGGAACTGGAAATCTCCTTCAGTTACTTTCAACTGAGGTTCCCCACTCACCAATAGCAGCCCGCATGGTGTTTGGCTGAAAACCTCCGGGCTCTTCTGTGGTTCATTGCTTCAACAACCTACTCTACCTTGCAAGATACCTCGTGTGGGAGGGAGAAAGAGGTGTGAATTTTATTTAGATTCTATAAATGAAATGCAAGGAGTGCTGTTCAACATATAGGTGGTTTATTCAGTGAAACGGCATTAAACTGCATATGCAATAATTATTGAAATTTTATCAAATTCATTAAACATTCACTCACAAATTATTCAAATAATGATAAACAAAAGTAAAAAATTTGGGTAGCCAGATACTGTAGAAAGTATATATATATATATATATATATATATATATATATATATATATATTATTAGTCGTAAAGCTCCCAACATGGAAGACGCTAAGTAAAGATGGTTCACTTCTGGGGCTTCTTATTCTTCTTGTTTGCCCACCAGGTCTTCATTCTTTGCGAGAATTCAGCTTTTCTTTCTTCGCTCCATTTTGTTCCAGTTTTCGGCGCTTTTGTCTCTGGTTTGACCTCCCATTTGTCAACTTTAAGTTTGAAATTGTTTCTTTTGTTCATGTCTTCAGTAGTAATGTTGGCTAATTCCAGATCTTTCTTTACATTTTTGATCCATTCTCCTCCATTAACAAGGGATGCTACGTATCTTACTATTCTTTTTGTAAGTCTGTGATCGGGAAGTCTCATTATGTGGCCATAGAATTTTAGACGCCTCTTCCTCATGTCTATCTCTATGTTAGAATATTCTTCAATTTTAGAATTTTTCTGGAATCTATACCCCTCTTTGGTCCATCTTGGTCCCAGAATTTTCCTAATGATTTTCCTTTCCTCTTTCTTCAGGTTTTCCATATCTGTTTTTCTTTTAAGTGTCAAGGTTTCGCTGGCATATAGCATTATTGATTTAATTACCGACTTATAATGTTTAATTTTTGTATTTATAGATAGACATTTTTTATTGTAAATGTTTTGGACCAGCCCTAGACCCCTACGAGCTTTTAATATTCTTTCTTGTTGTGAGTATTTTTCAGAAATTATCTCTCCTAAATATTTAAAGTATGGTACCCTCTTAATTTCTCCATATTTGGTTTGTAACTTAGAAATTTCTAGATTTGTTGTTGTAAACACCGTTTTCTCAAAAGATATTTGTAGGCCAACTTTTCCTGCACACTCTTTTAAGGTTTCTATCTGTTTGACTGCCATTTCACTAGAATCTGCCATTATTGCAAGATCGTCTGCGTAGGCTAAGTAGGGGATTTGTAGGTCATCTTTTTTGGTTCCCAGTGATATTGGTTTCCAGTACTTTTCTTTTTTGAGTTCTTTTTCCCATTCTGCCATGACTCTATCCAGAACTAAGTTAAATAACAGAGGTGATAATCCATCACCTTGTCTAACCCCAGTTTTTATCTCAAATGATTTTGAAAGTTTTCCCATGAATTTCACTTTGCATTTTGTATTTGTTAATGTCTGCTCTATGATGTTCCGTGTCTTCTTATCCAGTCCTTGTTCTTCAAGAATTTTAAATAGTGTGGGTCTGTGAATTGAATCATATGCCTTTTTAAAGTCGACAAAGACATATACTGTAGGCTTCCTTCGCATTTGTCTCATCCTTGTAATCAATTTCAAGTTTAAAATTTGTTCTGGACATGATCTGTTTGGTCTGAAACCAGCTTGGAAATCTGAGATTTTGGGTTCTAGCAGTTTTTGTGTTCTTTCAAGAAGACAAGCTGATAATATCTTGTATGTGACGGCAAGTAAGGAGATTCCTCTATAGTTGTTCACATCCGATTTATCCCCTTTTTTATGTAACGGATGTATTAGGGCACATTTCCAATCTTCTGGTATTTCTTCAGTAACCCATATGTTTTGAATAATTTTAACTAGCTCATTTCTTGAGTTAGACCCTAGACTTTTGAGAAATTCGGCTACAATTCCATCTTCTCCTGATGCTTTGTTATTTTTGAGTTTGTTTATGTGTTTGATAATTTCTTCTTCAGTTGGCGGTACAGAGTCTTGCTGTTGCGGGGCTTTAGTGCTGGATATTGGAAGAGCTTCTGTTGCTTCTGGACAGTTTAGTAGCGTTTCAAAATATTCGGCTAATTCTTCACAGTTTTCTTCGTCGCTTAGTGCCAGATTCCCATCTGATTTCCGAAAACAGACATTTTGAGGGATATACCCTTTAATTTGGTTTGCAAAAGTTTTGTAGAATCCATGCGTATTATAATTTTTAAAATCTGCTTCTATTGATTCCAGTTGCTGAGTTACATACTTTCTCTTCTCTTGTCTAATAAGTTTATTTGAAAGTTTCCGTGTTTCTAAAAAGTTTTGAAGAGTTTTCTCATTTTTATTTGAACTGTACTTCGCAAAGGCTTCTGTACGAACTTGAATTGCCTTTCCGCATTCCATATTCCACCATGGATGTTTGTGCTTCTTCTTCAATGGTATTTGCTCCTTCGCTATTTTTGTGATTTTTTCCTTGAATGTTTCCCAGTTGTTTGCGGGAGAGTTTTCCCATTTTTTAATTGTTTCTGATTCTGTTAGTTTTTGTAGGTCAAATTTTGGGATTGCTGGTGGAATTCTTGGTGTTTTCCTTCTTGGGGTGAATTGGAACCGAACTCTTGTGAGATAATGATCTGAGTCAATATTTGCACCTCTCCTAACCTGGATATCTCTGATCTCTTTTTGGAAGTTATATGAAATGGCCACATGGTCAATTTGAAATTCTCCCAATTGGCTTATAGGGGATCTCCAGGTCTTCTGTTTTCTTGGTTTCTTATTGAACGACGTTGAGCTGATTTTCATGTTGAATTGTTGACAAAGTTGGATTAGTCGCATGCTATTTTTGTTGGTCAATTTGTGTGCTGGGTATAGCCCAACCGTCTTCCTGTATTTCTTTTCTCTGCCAATCTGTGCATTGAAATCTCCAAGAAGTATTTTGACATCATTCCTCGGTATCTTTGACATTTCAAGTTCTAATCGTTCCCAAAATTTATCCACATTGTCTAGGTCCTTTCTATAGTCAACGTTGCAGGGTGCGTGAACATTAATTAGGGTGTAATATTTATTCTTGTGTTTCAACCTAAGAAACATTAGTCTATTGCTAATAGTTTTTACAGATTTTACAAATTTAACTGAGGATTTTTCGACCATAAAGGCCATACCAAGCATGTTTGCCCCTTTACCAATTTTTCTGTCCGTTCCACTTTTGAAAATTCTGAAGCCATTGTAGTCAGTGATTTGATTATCAGGAAATCTGGTCTCTTGTACTGCTAGGATTTGGATTTTCAGCTTCTTTAATTCTTCTGTTAATGTGTATAATTTTCCGGTTTGTATTAGTGTCCGTATGTTTACTGTTCCAATGTAATCTTCATTTTTGGGAAGTTTTCCAGAGTGCTCCGATCCACTCACAAGTCGTGTAGGTCCGGTCTCCCCAGAATCCGATAGACCGGTTGCCACCTTTCTGCTAGGTGGGTGGATTTCACCACCTGGGGTACTTCGTCCGCCGCTCGCCGCTCGTGGTCTCGCGGTAGCGTTCTCGCTTCCCGAGCACGGGGTCCCGGGTTCGATTCCCGGCGGGGTCAGGGATTTTCACCTGCCTCGAGATGACTGGGTGTTTGTGTTGTCCTCATCATTTCATCATCATCCAGGAAAGTGGCGAAATTGGACTGAGCAAAGGTTGGGAAATTGTACGGGCGCTGATAACCACGCAGTTGAGCGCCCCACAAACCAAACATCATCATCATCATCACCTGGGGTACTTTTGTTATTACATACATGAACCATGATTTTACTTGTAATTGTATTTTGGTCTGACATGTGCCAGTTGGTAGGATCAAGGTTGTGGAGCCTTGAAACACAAATCAGCCGCCACTAACATGTGGAACAGACGCTGTCGGTAAACCGCCACTGACATGTGGAACCGTCGTGCCCTAGTTTGCTAGTTTTGGTCCACCCCGGGTATTTTATTTCCCCGGTACCCACCATACCTGGTGAGCATTCCCCTATCCGCCACCTGGGGAGGCGCCTGGTAGGAGACTAGCAACTTCCCCAGGTATATATATATATATATATATATAATTGAATTGGCACCAACAGCTCACAACAAGTGAATTATTTAAGTTGCCTGTCCTGGTATTTGCCTTTTAATATGAGCATTGTATGACTTCATTCTAATTTAACATATAATTAATTTACACGAGACAGGTTGACCCGGTATAATAAATGAAGAAGGAATAAAAAAAACAGCTGTACATATGACTCTCTTAGTGGGCAAACGGTAAATACTGTGCCTTGCGTCTTTATGAGGAAATAACACATTGCAAAGAAATTGAAGAAAGCGAAAGAAGAATGCGCAGTTAGGGAAGCAGGCGTTTTCTATATTACCATTTCATAGCGTGGTCGGCGTGGCGGTGGCGTCGGCTGATTGCGTGCGGCTGCATCAAGACTCTGCCGGCGACGTAGCTGATAGCGTCTAACATGCCCTACGCTGAAAATAGTGACCGAAACCTGCTACTGGAGGTTATCATTACTGGATGACAGTATGCGTCCATCTGCAAGTGCAGACCCACGTGAAACTGCATTAAACAAAGCTAAAAACTGTTGTTACAGTACTACCGTCATCGGACATGAAGTAAATCAAAATGTGATCCTGAGTTAAGCTCTTGACAACGCGCACTGTGAGTGAAGCTCGCCTACTTGGATCTAACAAACTTTGGTCTCTACGCTGTTTGCGACGAATTCCAAGTGCATTGTCTCAAGGCAAGCGATAAGAGAATCCTTGCGACTTATAGGAAGCAGTCAAGAGTGATCTCCTGCCTCCTCACAAGCAATTTTCGGAATTCCTAATACTAGTGCGCTCCTCGCACCTGGAGAGAGAGAGAGAGAGAGAGAGAGAGAGAGAGTGAGTCGCTCCCCTCCAGCGTTTTGTCTCCGCCCTTCCGCAAATTACGTAGCTCGTACTATTTTTCAAAGCTAACATTAGATTCCTGCCAATGAAGAGGTCCCTTTCAAAATTTCCTCCCTCCTTTTCGTCGCATTCCGCGAGGAAAAGAGAGCGATACTCTGTGTGAGACAGAGTATACAAATAAACCAAGACTTCTCTCTTTGAGGAATTTCGGTACGTTCCCAGGTGTTCTGCTCACGGGAAACAGTCAAAATATCCCTGGCCACTTGAGATTCTTGGACACTCAAGTCGTGCTGTTGCTATTCAACTTGCCACTCTGTCCGCGTTACCTACAATCGTAACAGAACTGTTTTTCGCTCTAAGTTTGTAGTTCCCGCTGCCTCGGGCATACGTGCGAATGTCCACGGCTTCCCTTGGCAGCGTGTTGATGTATGCAGCGTCTTCGGCTGTCGCTAATCCTCTGGGGGCCTGCCCTCTGTGAAGCGTGCCGACATGGGCGCGCGGCCGCCGCTCGCCCGTGGGCGCACTACCTGTGTCCACCTGGTCGCCGGGCTTCCCAGCTAGGAACGCATCAGAAGAATTCCTTTCATACACAAAGTGTACCAAGTTTGCAAAGAGAAGAATCATAGCCCTTTACCGATGCTTAATGACACAATAATTCACCTCCATCACACTTCATATATTGCAATAAACTAATGACTGATTTTAAAAGCAATTATCTCCTTTAATTATAAACATGAAAAGCTTTGACGCTTTTCAGCCTTTTGGAGTAGGGAATGAAAAGTAATAGAAATAAAGAAAGGCAACCCCCCCCCCCACACACACACCACAACACCAACAGCAAACGTATTTAAATATTCATCACACATACACATACACCTCAGAGTAATTTTAGTTTTTGACTTGGGAAATGAAGAACATTGTCCAGAAACAAATAGAAGTAGCTCTAGTTCCGAACAAAGATTTTGGCAGGTTTCCCATAGTTACCAGGTATATGAAGTTCTTCCTAGGCTGATGAAGCAAAGCTCATAACGTGACATGACACGCTCGACCTAGTGTTGCGGGGAACCTCCATGAACCTAGTGATTATAACACTGCTGTGCAACAGAACAAACTACTAATTCCCTATATGATTAACAATGATTAAAATTAAAAATGGGTGTAATAACTAAGATATGGTAGTGAATTGACACAGTAAAATAATGAAAATCGTTACTCTACTAAATGAAAATCAAGGATCCAACAATATTAATTTCTTAATGAAACCATAAGAAAGGTAGAGTGAACTTCCTAACATAACAAATTACACAGCACCAATAATGAATAAAAGTTCAACATTTATCTAAAATCTGTAGAGGAAAAGCCCCGGTGATTATGGTTAAGGAAATAAGTACAACTATCTTTCTCATGACTCCATTATACGTATCCTCACAACTTTAATGAGTAATTAGTCGACTCAAATAATAGAAGAAGAAATATCCAAACGATCATTAACACCGCACCTAAGCTCTGTAGTCCACGCAAAATCAGGTTACTGTTACCATAACTCACACATAACCTAACATTCTAACTATCTAGTCCCTTATTATTAACGCAGAACTTCCCACTGCACTCTGTTATCAACTCAACTGGCTAATGATTATGCCTGCACAGCATGTGAAGCTGCTACAAGATACACCCTCACCTCGTTCCTGAGTAGCTATGCAGGCAGGTTGCTACCACAATTTGCCGCTGCAAGTCATCAACGCTAAAAGTCGAAGTCCGCTCCTCTTCCTGATGCAGAATTGATGTGTCCACAGAACCGGAAATCACAATGCCGAAGACCTCTCTGCTGAATCTGGAATCAGAATTGAACTCTCTCTGCCTTGGAATCCGAATGAACTTGCTTCACTCTGCTCGGCTCACCACATGAGCGCAGAGGAGTGTGCTCCTTCCCCTCCCACGACCAATTGTAATGCAGAAACGAGACACAGCTCCTAATTAAACAAATTAACAATAATATTTAACTCCCACTATCGTAGTAAGCACAGAGCAGACAATCGGATGCACTCCTGTCTCGCATATGCGCACAACTCCCCAGTCCAGTGTCTGACGCAGATCTCGTGTGCCACCTTGCCCCCCTCCCCATCAAGAATGCAAGACAGAAGCCGCCCATGTAACTTTAAGTGCCCTTTGTTTTCACGAGACTCTAGAGATGATGTTATCTGTCCTGAAATATCCTGCCATCCCATTCCTAGGCATTAAGATTTTTGTGGAGCTAAATCTTCTGACGTTCCTTCTGCCGACTGAGCGCCAGTGAAGAAGTCTCCGTTTTAACCCGAAATTGTCCACTCCCTGTTTCCGAAGAAAAGGCGACTCTGAAGAACAGGGACTGAGCAACGATACCCCGTTACCAGCATAGAATACAGAACTGGCGAACGCCAGGCTGTGCTTATTATGGCACATGCGTCGATGTTATACCAGACGCTAAAAGAATGTAAGTAGATTAAATCAACTGAAGAACACAATAAAAACGAAATCAGTAATCACTTCTCCGTTTCTAAATAAACATGATATCAAAATAAGAGCAAACTTACGTAAATTCGGTTTTACTTTATCGAAATATTGAATGTAAAATGAGAGTGGAAGATCAGACAAGGTTGACGCCTCTCAATAGGAGCTGGTAAGTCTTTCCACTTTATTCCTAATTGGGAGCCCTTTCTGATCCATTACCAACTCGTTTGGTAATTGTCTGAAAGGAACTACAACTCTGTAATGGGCCGGATCTGAACTAACCGTCTCTACTCCCTGGAATGGAGAGTGAAACATGTAATGAAGAAAGAAGAAAAATGGCACGTGTGCAATGCACACCGTATTCAAGTCTGCGACTAGACTCCTTGTGAACACTGTGTCAGTCCTCGGTTGTGATCAGAGTTTGAGGCAGGTTGTCGTTGGTTGTAAGTAAAATATTAATTGGCGTTCAGCTCATCTAGTATTTACCTCGAAAGTCTATAACCATTATTCGAACAATTAACTCTACAAGAGATTGAGAAATACATTGCGTTCTATTTATTTGATGACCGCACCCGTGGGTTTGTGTTTTTCGGCCTAAGGACTCGCACAGGTCGGTCGAGTGGGTCCCATGGCTACCTGTTAGCGCCGCACCACGTGCGTTTTAGGCCAGTGTCATTCTAGCAGTGAAACAAACATAACGAGTCTTAACAGTGGAGTCTGGGAACTTAACAATGGTAAGACCGAATTATTCCATTCTACAACGAGCGGTTGGTATGTGCGTACAAAGTCCTTTTATAATGTACAGAGAATGAACAGCAGTTTCCAGGTGAACGAATTCAAAGGCGTGATGGAAATCACAAATTACTGAATACGTTTCGTGAAACGGGAAGTGTTAATGAAAATATGTGAAATGACAATGTAAAGTATTCGCAGAAACTTATCTTGTGGTGGCCGTAAGTTTCTATGGGACCAAATTTCTTAGGTCATAGGTCCATGGGCTTACACACTAATTAACCTAACTTAAACTAACTTGCGCTAAGGACAACACAAACACCCATGCCAGAGGGAGGACACAAACCTCCGACGGGGAGAGCCGCGAGAACCGTGACAAGGCACCGTAGACCACGCGGGTACCCCACGCGTCGCTTATCTTGATTGCACTGCGTACTACCTGTCTCTTAGACGTCTTTCACAGCAAAAACAAATTTCTTGTACCTCTGTGTAAAGAGCTCCAAGTTACTTGAGCTATGGCCTTATTAAATAATAGTAGTGCAGGAATTTGAGTCTGGTTATCCTGCGCACATAGTTGATTTTTACGAACGGGTTTTGAAAGAAGGACGTGACAGTGAAAAGCATCCTTACCTGATTCTGTTTTTAGACGAGGCCTGGTTGTATTTACAGAGGTATGTTGACATTGGAGTGTCGACAGACCTATTATGCTTCATGAGGAACACCTTCACGGTCAGAAAATACGAGTGTCGTGCAGTTATTGGCGACAGAATAATAGATCCAAATTTTTTAATGACACGGTTAACAATGAAAGATATCTGGAAAACATTTTACAAAAATGGTTAAAAAGGCTCTGAGCACTATGGGACTTAACATCTGAGGTCATCAGTCCCCTAGAACGTAGAACTACTTAAACCTAACTAACCTAAGAACATCACACACATCCATGCCCGAGGCAGGATTCGAACCTGCGACCGTAGCGGTCGCGCAGTTCCAGACTCTAGTGCCTAGAACCGCTGGGCCACCCTGGCCGTCTGAAAACATTTTACAACCGTTTTGTAATTAACATGGTGAAAGAGAACAAAGCTTCTTCACGTTTTTTCTGCAGAATTCGCCAAGGCTCATACGGCCAATGTTTCTTTGCACGCAACTGACGATATGTTCCATGACAGAATTATTAGCATCAATATCTGGGCCTGCAGGCTTTCGTGGTCGTTGTCACTAAAGTTAAAATCTTCTAAGTTGTTAGACTGCGTCATATTTCCTTCTAAAATAATCGACGTTACGACCCCCTCTGGGATCTTCTTCAAGATGTTTTGGTGTCCACTGTTCTAGCATTAGGTTAGCTGGGTGAAGACCGCTGAACGACTGGGTGACCGGCCCACCACCTGAGTAGGAGTGGGTACTTGGCCGAGAGGTGGAAGCTCGGGCTAGTAGGCGGCGAAGGGCGAAAATGTGCATTCGCCTGTCCGGAGTGCGGTTTGTACTTGCCGAGGAACGCTGAGTGAAATCGTCGGTGACGGGCCCGTCGAGGGGGACTAGTTGGTTCGCGATGGCGTGCTGAACCCAGCAGCTCAGCAGTGTCCTTGGCGCAGGGGCGAGGTCGGTGGGCGAGCTGCACAAGTCCCCCTCCCCCCTCTCTCCTCTCCCTTGCCAGAGGAGCCGGTCTGGGTCAACAAGAGACGGGCTCCCAATCTGTTTCATTTGTCTTTTACTCATGACGGCTGACGATGAGATAAGTGATTCGAGAGCGCCTGCAAGGGCTTCGATGCTTTCTGTTCCCTTCCCACAAGGGGGCCTGGGACAGACAGAAGAAAGTGTAATGGAAAGACATGTCAAGATTACACAACACCTGGAATCCAATGTGAAGAACGAAAAAATAAACAAGTCTGTGATCCTGGCTATAAAGTATGAACTCGCTTCTTGCACTGTTGCTCATCCAAAACTCGGCGGGCTAGTGGAAGAACTTGAAAAGGAGAATGAAGCGGTGCGCAAGCAGTCAGTAAAACCATGGGCAGGTGTGGCCGCTCAAGCGGCAACCAAACCGCTGACAACCCTTGCCCGGTCAGGACACCAAAACGCAGCAAAAGAAAGATTAGGCAACTAAGAACTTAGTTATAGTTGATGTAGCAACAGACGAGGCAGGAATAAAATACTAAGCAACGAGAATCTTTCTAAGGCAGTAAAGTGTAAACCGCCGAAACAGAGAAATCCTCTCGTGCTAATATATGATGGTCCAGTCACTTTAGATCAAAACAAGATTGGTGAAACATTTATGCGGCAAAATTTCGAAGACATGAGTACAGAAGATTTCCAAAATACGTTCAAATTAAGATTTAAAACTGAGCCTCAGGGCGAGACGTGGTACACCAGGTTGCTGAGGTTTCTGGGAACATGTGGAGAAAGCTAACATATATGGGTGTACCTTACATTGGGTTCCATGCCATTGTGCGTGACTATTTGGTGGTACCTCGCTGCCATAATTGCGGAGACTTAGATCATATCCAAGAGTATCGTGATCGGAAGCCGGCTTGCTCCAGGTGCAGAGCAGAAGATCAGATCAAAAAAAGATCAAAAATGGAATTTGCATTTCCTGTAGCAAGAAGGGTAAGAAGTCCTGTAACACCACCGCTAGGAACTGCCTCACGTAAAGGATGCAAGAACGAAGACTAATATCTAGGGTCGATTATGGCTGAGGCCATAACAGGGCATAGGATACCTAAGAGAAAGCCATCTTGCCGAAGGAGACTGGATGTGAAAAGGGCTGAAATGCTCAAGCAATTTTTCAGAATGGTCGAAGAATGGAAATGGTGGACGCATGCATCCAGACTGAACCATACGAACAAGAGGCAGCTCCCGCTCCCTGTTGCTGGGATTACGGTTTACCAGAAGATCGGACACGGCCATAAGGGCGTGCTTTAGTGGTTGGCCGACCGGTGGTTGTGCATAGGAATGTTGTACCAGAACAAAAGGTACAGGTCAACGCCGTGCGTAGCACGAGTGGTGAGATGACAACGCCCGGTAGATCATATATTAGAAGAGTAGAAATCGATCCTGTTAGAATTTACTCTAATCTGGAATACTCCATGCAGCTATACCGTCTGGAGGAACCGTCTCTGGGGCATGGTGCGTATCGGTCACAAATGTGGGCGTGCAGTCACTTTCTCGGCCGTGGAGGCTGTAGATAGAATACAGCTGAAGACAATGAATCTTCTCACTGACTTCGGTGCCCTGCGTGACTTGGTGAAGAAGGTATTTGAAAGACGAAATGAGCCGCGGTGGCCGAGCGGTTCTGGGTGCTTCAGTCCGGAACCGCGCTGCTGCTACGGTCGCAAGTTCGAATCCAGCCTCGGGCATGGATGTGTGTGATGTCCTTAGGTTAGTTAGGTTTGAGTAGTTCTAAGTTCAAGGCGACTGATGACCTCAGATGTTAAGTCCCATAGTGCTCAGAGCCAAAGACGAAATGAACCATTCGATCTTGACGAAATGTACAATCAGTCAGTCGTGACCCATGGGAGAATTGCTTTCGATTGGAGAAAAAAGCATCCCAGAATCACATGTACACACGTACTTTCCATGACAACAGAAATAAAGCTGGAACAATTGAACACACACAACAGCACGT
This sequence comes from Schistocerca cancellata, assembly GCF_023864275.1. NCBI lineage: Eukaryota > Metazoa > Arthropoda > Insecta > Orthoptera > Acrididae > Schistocerca > Schistocerca cancellata. The sequence goes on from NC_064628.1 coordinate 489,256,047, forward strand.
TGGCCATACAGGAGTTTCGGAGGTTGGTGGAGGCGATGAGCCTTGATGTGCTCTATCTATAGGAACCATACGCTCTTGCAGGTAAAATTGCATTTGCCACTGTCAACTGGCAAGTAATAATCTTCGGTGATAAGCCGAAAGCTGCCATTCTGGTAATGAGTAAGGCTCAGAGAATGCGACAATTTTATCACACCTATCGGTTGGCCACTCGAACGTCGTGGAGCTCCAATCGCCTGTAGGAATAACATATTTCATTACAAGTACTTTCGGTACAGAAGAGAGATAGATGTGTATATAGACCAACTCGTAAATATTGAGGGGACGCAAGACTGTAGTGATGATGGATATAAACTCCAAATCCCCCCCCCCTTGGCACAGCAGCACTGAGGGTGAGAGAGGTGGTAAGATGGAAGAAACGATCAGGGCCTTGCAGTTCCTAATTCCCAATAGGCCGGGAAACCTACAGTGGCGGAGGGGGTAAGGGCACCAATATTGACATGAAGCTGATGTCAGCGATAACAGTGGGAAACGTCAAAAATTCGACTGTGAGCGACAGGTTCACCATAAGCGAGCCGTTGCGGCCTCTCCATCGCCAGGGCAGATGCGTCAGTCTGTCGGGAGGGCGGGGTGGTACTACCACAGAAGCGTCGTCTTAGAAGAAAAACAGCGATGGCTACAGATATATCGGGAAGCTAAGGAGTAATTACAAAAAGAGCTGAGGGCAGTAAAGCTCCAAAGTTGGGAAAAATATGTAGTGAGCCAACTGGCTATCGATCCCTCGGGAATCCCATACAAACCTGTAAGGAAAAAATTACGGTCCCCCAATGTCAGGAACAGGAACTGGATGATGGGATCCTTGCAGCAAACTACTGAGGTCCTCCTCTGGTCCCTGTTGCCTGATGACATTGAGGAAGAGGACACAGAGGGTCAACGTCTAATTAGGTAGGAAGATCAAGGTCAATATGAGAACAACGCCATGGTATTCCCACACTCAGTGGAAGAAGTGGCTGTCCATATTAAATTCCCAAAGAGGGGCAAGGCTCCCAAACCAGATAACATTGTAATGGATATGGTGCAGTCCCTCTCTTCTCAACTACTAAAACCTCTGACAAGCATAAACAGGGTGGTCCATTGATAGTGACCGGGCCAAATATCTCACAAAATAAGCATCAAACGAAAAAACTACAAAGAACGAAACTCGTCCAGCTTGAAGGGGAAACCAGATGGCGCTATGGTTGGCCCGCTAGATGGTGCTGCCATAGGTCAAACGGATATCAACTGCGTTTTTTTAAATAGGAATCCCCATTTTTATTACATACTCGTGTAGTACGTAAAGAAATATGAATGATTTAGTTGGACCACTTTTTCCGCTTTGTGATGGATGGCGCTGTAATAGTCACAGACGTATAAGTACGTGGTATCACGTAACATTCCGTCAGTGCGGACGGTATTTGCTTCGCGATACATTACCCGTGTTAAAATGGACCACTTACCAATTGCGGAAAAAGTCGATATCATGTTGATGTATGGCTATTGAGATCAAAATGCCCAACTGGCGTGTGCTATGTATGCTGCTCGGTATCTACATCTACATCTACATCTACATTTATACTCCGCAAGCCACCCAACGGTGTGTGGCGGAGGGCACTTTACGTGCCACTGTCATTACCTCCCTTTTCTGTTCCAGTCGCGTATGGTTCGCGGGAAGAACGACTGTCTGAAAGCCTCCGTGCTTGCTCGAATCTCTCTAATTTTACATTCGTGATCTCATCGGGAGGTATAAGTAGGGGGAAGCAATATATTCGATACCTCATCCAGAAACGCACCCTCTCGAAACCTGGCGAGCAAGCTACACCGCGATGCAGAGCGCCTTTCTTGCAGAGTCTGCCACTTGAGTTTGCCAAACATCTCCGTAACGCTATCACGGTTACCAAATAACCCTGTGACGATACGCGCCGCTCTTCTTTGGATCTTCTCTATCTCCTACGTCAACCCGATCTGGTACGGATCCCACACTGATGAGCAATACTCAAGTATAGGTTGTACAAGTGTTTTGTAAGCCACCTCCTTTGTTGATGGACTACATTTTCTAAGGACTCTCCCAATGAATCTCAACCTGGTACCCGCCTTACCAACAATTAATTTTATATGATCATTCCACTTCGAATCGTTCCGCACGCATACTCCCAGATATTTTACAGAAGTAACTGCTACCAGTGTTTGTTCCGCTATCATGTAATCATACAATAAAGGATCCTTCTTTCTATGTATTCGCTATACATTACATTTGTCTATGTTAAGGGTCAGTTGCCACTCCCTGCACCAAGTGCCTATCCGCTTCAGATCTTCCTGCATTTCGCTACAATTTTCTAATGCTGCAACTTCTCTGTATACTACAGCATCATCCGCGAAAAGCCGCATGGAACTTCCGACACTATCTACTAGGTCATTTATATATATATTGTGAAATGTAATGGTACCATAACACTCCCCTGTGGCACGCCAGAGGTTACTTTAACGTCTGTAGACGTCTCTCCACTGATAACAACATGCTGTGTTCTGTTTGCTAAAAATTCTTCAATCCAGCCACACAGCTGGTCTGATATTCCGTAGGCTCTTACTTTGTTTATCAGGCGACAGTGCGGAACTGTATCGAACGCCTTCCGGGAGTTAAGGAAAATAGCATCTACCTGGGAGTCTGTATCTAATATTTTCTGGGTCTCATGAAGAAATAAAGCGAGTTGGGTCTCAAACGATCGCTGTTTCCGGGATCCATGTTGATTCCTACAGAGTAGATTCTGGGTTTCCAAAAACGACATGATACTCGAGCAGAAAACATGATCCAAAATTCTACAACAGATCGATGTCAGAGATATAGGTCTAAAGTTCTGCGCATCTGCTCGACGACCGTTCTTGAAGACCGGGAATACCTGTGCTCTTTTCCAATCATTTGGAACCTTCCGCTCCTCTAGAGACTTGCGGCACACGGTTGTTAGAAGGGGGGCAAGTTCTTTCGCGTACTCTGGGTAGAATCGAATTGGTATCCCGTCAGCTCCAGTGGACTTCCCTCTGTTGAGTGATTCCCGTTGCTTTTCTATTCCTTGGACACTTATTTCGATGTCAGCCATTTTTTCGTTTGTGCGAGGATTTAGAGAAGGAACTGCAGTGCGGTCTTCCTCTGTGAAACAGCTTGAAAAAAGGTGTTTAGTATTTCAGCTTTACGTGTGTCATCCTCTGTTTCAATGCCATCATCATCCCGGAGTGTCTGGATATGCTGTTTCGAGCCACTTACTGATTTAACGTAAGACCAGAACTTCCTAGGATTTTCTGTCAAGTCGGTACATAGAACTTTCCTTTCGAATTCACTGAACGCTTCACGCATAGCCCTCCTTACGCTAACTTTGACATCGTTTAGATTCTGTTTGTCTGAGAGGTTTTGGCTGCGTTTAAACTTGCAGTGAAGCTCTCTTTGCTTTCGCAGTAGTTTCCTAACTTTGTTGTTGAACCACGGTGGGTTTTTCCCGTCCCTCACAGTTTTACTCGCCACGTACCTGTCTAAAACGCATTTTACGATTGCCTTGAACTTTTTCCATAAACACTCACCATTGTCAGTGTCGGAACAGAAATTTTCGTTTTGATCTGTTAGGTAGTCTGAAATCTGCCTTCTATTACTCTTGCTAAACAGATAAACCTTCCTCTCTTTTTTTATATTCCTATTAACTTCAATATTCAGACATGCTGCAACGGCCTTATGATCACTGATTCCCTGTTCTGCACTTACAGAGTCGAAAAGTTCGGGTCTGTTTGTTATCAGTAGGTCCAAGATGTTATCTGTACGAGTCGGTTCTCTGTTTAATTGCTCTAGGTAATTTTCGGATAGTGCACTCTGTATAATGTCACTCGATGCTCTGTCCCTATCACCCGTCCAAAACATCTGAGTGTCCCAGTCTATATCTGGTAAATTGAAATCTCCACCTAAGACTATAACATGCTGAGAAGATTTATGTGAAATGTATTCCAAATTTTCTCTCAGTTGCTCTTCCACTAATGCTGCTGGGTCGGGAGGTCGGTAAAAGGAGCCAATTATTAACCTAGCTCGGTTGTTGAGTGTATCTTCCACCCATGATAATTCACAGGAACTATCCACTTCTACTTCACTACAGGATAAACTACTACTAACAGCGACAAACACGCTACCACCAGTTGCATGCAATCTATCCTTTCTAAGCACCGCCTGTGCCTTTGTAAAAATTTCGGCAGAATTTATCTCTGGCTTCAGCCAGCTTTCTGTACCTATAACGATTTCAGCTTCGGTGCTTTATATCAGCGCTTGAAGTTCTGGTACTTTACCAATGCAGCTTTGACAGTCTACAATTACAATACCGATTGCTGCTTGGTCCCCGCGTTTCCTGATTTTGCTCCGCACCCTTGAGGCTGTTGCCCTTTCTGTACTTGCCCGAGGCCATCTATCCTAAAAAAAAAAAAAAAAACCGCCCAGTCCACGCCACACAACCCCTGCTACCCGTGTAGCCGCTTGCTGCGTGTAGTGGACTCCTGACCTATCCAGCGGAACCCGAAACCCCACCACCCTAGGGCACAAGTCGAGGAATCTGAAGCCCACACGGTCGCAGAACCGTCTCAGTCTCTGATTCAGACCCCCCACTTGGCTCTGTACCAAAGGTCCGGAGTCAGTCCTGTCGACGATGCTGCAGATGGTGAGCTCTGCTTTCATCCCGCTAGCGAGACTGGCAGTCTTCACCAAATCCGATAGCCGCCGGAAGCCAGAGAGGATTTCCTCCGATCCATAGCGACACACATCATTGGTGTCGACATGAGCGACCACCTGCAGATGGGTGCACCCTGTACCCTTCATGGCATCCGGAAGGACCCTTCCCACATCTGGAATTACTCCCCCCGGTATGCACACGGAGTGCACATTGGTTTTCTTCCCCTCTCTTGCTGCCATATCCCTAAGGGGTCCCATTACGCGCCTGACGTTGGAGCTGCCAACTACCAGTAAGCCCACCCTCTGCGACGGCCCGGATCTTGCAGACTGAGGGGCAACCTCTGGAACAGGACAAGCAGCCATGTCCGGCGGAAGATCAGCATCAGACTGAGACAGAGCCTGAAACCGGTTCGTCAGACATACTGGAGAGGCCTTCCGTTCAGCCCTCCGGAATGTCTTTCACCCCCTGCCACACCTCGAGACGACCTCCCACTCTACCACAGGTGAGGGATCAGCCTCAATGTAGCTCGGGCAGCCACAGTCGTAGCCCGATCGGGGGATGCGTGGGACGAGCTGGCCGTCCCCGACAAACCCCCATCCGGACCCCCACAGTGATGCCCATTGGCAACAGCCTCAAGCTGTGTGACCGAAGCCAACGCTGCCTGAAGCTGGGAGCGAAGGGATGCCAACTCAGCCTGCATCCGAACACAGCAGTCCCTATCCATGCTAAAAACTGTTGTGCAAAGAACGTCTGAGCTAATGTACAGAGAGCATAAACAATCCTGGACGACATCATCCAAGTGTCCGGACCGTTCGGCGGATAGTTACGTTATTTAAGGAAACAGGAAGTGTTCAGCCACATGTGAAACGTCAACCACGACCTCCAACAAATGATGATGCCCAAGTAGGTGTTTTAGCTGCTGTCGCGGCTAATGCACACATCAGTAGCAGACAAATTGCGCGAGAATCGGGAATCTCAAAAACGTCGGTGTTGAGAATGCTACATCCACAGCGATTGCAACCGTACCATATTTCTATGCACCACGAATTGCATGGCGACGACTTTGAACGTCGTGTACAGTTCTGCCACTGGGCACAAGAGGAATTACAGGACGATGCTAAATTTTTTCCACGCGTTCTATTTAGTGACGAAGCGTCTTTCACCAACAGCGGTTACGTAACCGGCATAATATGCACTATTGGACAACGGAAAATCCACGATGGCTGCGACAAGTGGAACATCAGCAACCCTGGTGCACCATTATGGGAGGAAGGATAATTGGCCCCCATTTTATCGATGGCAATCTAAATGGCGCAATCTATGCTGATTTCCTACGTAATGTTTTACCGATGTTGCTACAGTGTGTTTCACTGCATGACAGAATGGCGATGTACTTTCAACATGATGTATAACCGGCACTTAGCTCGCGTGCGGTTGAAGCGGTATTGAATAGCATATTTCATGAGAGGTGGACTGGTCGTCGAAGCACCATACCATGGACCGCACGTTCACCGGATCTGACGTCCTGGTCTTTCTTTCTGTGGGGAAAGTTGAAGGATATTTGCTATCGTTATCCACCGACAACGCCTGAGAACATGCGTCAGCGCATTATCAATGCATGTGCGAACATTACGGAAGGTGAACTACTCGTTGTTGAGAGGAATGTCGTTACACGTATTGCCAAATGCATTGAGGTTGACGGACATCATTTTGAGCATTTATTGCATTAATGTGGTATTTACAGGTAATCGCGCTGTAACAGCATGCGTTCTCAGAAATGATAAGTTCACAAAGGTATATGTATCACATTGGAACAACCGAATGAAATGTTGAAACGTACCTACGTTCTGTATTTTAATTTAAAAAACCTACCTGTTACCAACTGTTCGTCTAAAATTGTGAGCCATATGTTTGTGACTGTTACAGCGCCATCTATCACAAAGCGAAAAAAGTGGTCCAACTAAAACATTCATATTTCTTTACGTACTACACGAATATGTAATTAAAAATGGGAGTTCCTATTTAAAAAAACGCAGTTGATATCCGTTTGACCTATGGCAGCGCCATCTAGCGTGCCAACCATAGCGCCATCTGGTTTCTTCCTTCAATGTAGAAGAGTTTCGTTCTTTGTAGTTTTTTAGTTTCATGCTTATTTTGTGAGATATTTGGCCCGGTCACTATCAATGGACCATCCTGTATATTCTGCCACTTGCATAGTACACATGCGCAGCCTTCATTTCCCTGTTTTATTTGCGAAAGACATATGCAAAGAATTTTCATATCAAAAAATTTCTGTATTGACTCTAATTACTGTGGTTTCATTGTTCTGCTCATTATGTGAGACATATGTGGAAGGACGCACTTTGGACAGATTGTGGGGTAAAGGCATCCATTTTGTTAACACACATCAACAGTGCAGTTTAGCGATGTCCTGTGTGTGACCTGTAGTGTGACTTTGGTGATTGTTAAACAAGGGACCAGTGTAATTATTTATACATCTTCAGACTAATTGACTAATAAACAGTGATAAGAAATTGGGTAGTAAATTATAACACAATAATTGTCTAATTTCGAATAGGATGGGAGGAAGGCAGATATTTTTGGGTGATAAATCATAAATGGTGTGTAACATAAAATATAGAAGGGCATAACAGGTCATCAGTTCCAGTGACTGAGTAATAAATTGCAGATTGGTTGCGGCTGAGGGTGATGTACAGTAACTGGAGGTAAATCTGGCAATCATGGATTCTATTACAGATTCTCAGACCAACAGTAAAACTCATTTTTTCTTTTCTGTGTGTTTTAACTCACCCAATTGGCCAAGAGAACTGGGGGAGGGGGGGGGGGGGGTTAGAGAGGATTCGTGGGTGTAGTGGGAAAGGGGTAGGAGATGACTTCACTTCAGCTTGGAGGAGACCTGACAACAATGTTGTGCCCATCTCTGTAATGTCTTATCACTAGTTCTAGTCATAATGATTGCAACATCTTGCAGACTGTATGACTGCCACTGTGGAACAGTTTTCCAAAGTGTATTGTTTTGGTTCCCTACCAACGTTGCCCCTGAGTCCAAAGAAATACACTACTTCGATGCAATTGATGCCGTGCATAATTTGTGACTTGTCAGACTGTACCAAATGCCTACAGTCAGCTATTGTAATATAACTGTGTTATTTGTCCTATTCAAGACTTGGAGCTTTATGTACCCCTGTATTCACTGCCCTTTTGAGAGGTACCCTTCTTCCAGATGTCCATTGTGTACAGTATCTTCTCAATGTTCACTTGGAACCTCTTTAATGTGGATCTGTGTTTTTTGGAAGGAGTATTTCCTTTGGGTTTTATACCGACTGTCACTTACCTCGACTGCGATTTCAGTCGATTTGGGACCTTTTAGGACTGCTGAGAGTGGTACACTGTTCTCTTGTAGACAGTACATATTGATACACCAACAGACGAGAGAACATGATTCCGGAAGTGGTCGTGGGCGTGTCCAACCAAGCCTGCTTCTCTCTGTCACTGTTACGTCACCACGTCGATCTGTGTTACTACGCTGATTCCATACAACTGAATGTCAGATGCAAAACAGTTCACGCTCATTATATATCTTAGCAGTAGGTGACGATTCAGCAGTTCTACTCTTACAAATCTCCAAAACGATATGTATGATCTTTTAAGGGAGGGACTAATATTTTGTATGCAGAGCTTATTGTTTTACAACATATTTCCTTTTCTGTTTTTAAGCCTCTTTCCCACAGTTGTTGTAATACAAGTAACATTACTTTTATTCTTACCAAAGTCTTCTGTTGTTAGTCTTATTCAATATATTGGCACAGCATTATACCACGGATCCTAGTCTTCCATGATATTATTGCCTGCTGTATTACGCAAATTCTAAAGGTGGCAGGGGTAAATAACAGGGAGCGAAAGGCTATTTACAATTTGTACAGAAAGCAGGTGGCAGTTATAAGAATCGAAGGACATGAAAGGGAAGTAGTGGTTGGGAAGGGAGTGAGACTGGGTTGTAGCCTCTCCCCGATGTTATTCAATCTGTATATTTAGCAAGCAGTAAAGGAAACAAAAGAAAAATTCGGAGTAGGTATTAAAATCCATGGAGAAGAAATTAAAACTTTGAGGTTCGCCGATGACATTGCAATTCTGTCAGAGAAAGCAAAGGACTTGGAAGAGCAGTTGAATGGAATGGACAGTGTCTTGAAAGGAGGATATAAGATGAACATCAGCAAAAGCAAAACGAGGATAATGGAATGTAGTCGAATTAAGTCTGGTGATGCTGAGGGAATTAGAGTAGGAAATGAGATACTTAAAGTAATAAAGGAGTTTTGCTATTTGGGGAGCCAAATAACTGATGATGCTCGAAGTAGAGAGGATATAAAATGTAGACTGGCAATGGCAAAAAAGCCTTTCTGAAGAAGAGAAATTTGTTAACATCGAGTATAGATTTAAGTGTCAGGAAGTCGTTTCTGAAAGTACACTCCTGGAAATTGAAATAAGAACACCGTGAAATCATTGTCCCAGGAAGGGGAAACTTTATTGACACATTCCTGGGGTCAGATACGTCACATGATCACACTGACAGACCCACAGGCACATAGACACAGGCAACAGAGCATGCACTATGTCGGCACTAGTACAGTGTATATCCACCTTTCGCAGCAATGCAGGCTGCTATTCTCCCATGGAGACGATCGTAGAGATGCTGGATGTAGTCCTGTGGAACGGCTTGCCATGCCATTTCCACCTGGCGCCTCCGTTGGACCAGCGTTCGTGCTGGACGTGCAGACGACGCTTCATCCAGTCCCAAACATGCTCAATGGGGGACAGATTCGGAGATCTTGCTGGCCAGGGTAGTTGACTTACACCTTCTAGAGCACGTTGGGTGGCACGGGATACATGCGGACGTGCATTGTCCTGTTGGAACAGCAAGTTCCCTTGCCGGTCTAGGAATGGTAGAACGATGGGTTCGATGACGGTTTGGATGTACCGTGCACTATTCAGTGTCCCCTCGACGATCACCAGTGGTGTACGGCAAGTGTAGGAGATCGCTCCCCACACCATGATGCCGGGTGTTGGCCCTGTGTGCCTCGGTCGTATGCAGTCCTGATTGTGGCGCTCACCTGCACGGCGCCAAACACGCATACGACCATCATTGGCACCAAGGCAGAAGCGACTCTCATCGCTGAAGACGACACGTCTCCATTCGTCCCTCCATTCACGCCTGTCGCGACACCACTGGAGGCGGGCTGCACGATGTTGGGGCGTGAGCAGAAGACAGCCTAACGGTGTGCGGGACCGTAGCCCAGCTTCATGGAGACGGTTGCGAATGGTCCTCGCCGATACCCCAGGAGCAACAGTGTCCCTAATTTGCTGGGAAGTGGCGGTGCGGTCCCGTACGGCACTGCGTAGGATCCTACGGTCTTGGCGTGCATCCGTGCGTCGCTGCGGTCGACGGGAACGTGCACCTTCCGCCGACCACTGGCGACAACATCGATGTACTGTGGAGACCTCACGCCCCACGTGTTGAGCAATTCGGCGGTACGTCCACCCGGCCTCCCGCATGCCCACTATACGCCCTCGCTCAAAGTCCGTCAACTGCACATACGGTTCACGTCCACGCTGTCGCGGCATGCTACCAGTGTTAAAGACTGCGATGGAGCTCCGTATGCCACGGCAAACTGGCTGACACTGACGGCGGCGGTGCACAAATGCTGCGCAGCTAGCGCCATTCGACGGCCAATACCGCGGCTCCTGGTGTGTCCGCTGTGCCGTGCGTGTGATCATTGCTTGTACAGCCCTCTCGCAGTGTCCGGAGCAAGTATGGTGGGTCTGACACACCGGTGTCAATGTGTTCTTCTTTCCATTTCCAGGAGTGTATTTGTATGGAGTGTAGCCATGTATGGAAGTGAAACATGGACGATAAATAATTTACACAAGAAGAGAATAGAAGCTTTCCAAATGTGGTGCTACAGAAGAATGCTGAAGATTAGATGGGTGGATCACATAACTAATGGGGAGGTATTGAATAGAATTGGGGAGAAGAGGAGTTTGTGGCACAACTTGACAAGAAGAAGGGACCGGTTGGTAGGACATGTTCTGAGGCATCAAGGGATCACAAATTTAGCATTGGAGGGCTGCGTGGAGGGTAAAAATCATAGCGGGAGACCAAGAGATGAATACACTAAGCAGATTCAGAAGGACGTAGGTTGCATTAAGTACTGGGAGATGAAGAAGGTTGCATAGGATAGAGTAGCATGGAGAGCTGCATCAAACCAGTCTCAGGACTGAAGACCCCAACAACAACAACATTACGCAGATATTTTAAAATGATTCCTATCTGATTTATGAATTCTCGAATTTATTGTAGATGTTCATTGATCCGTTTCGTTCATCAACGACAGCACGAATACGGACCAGTTCGCGAATGATGCATAATTCACCATCACATATAACATTATTTCAGAAATGGTAATATTATCAATTTTCATATCGTATCATCCTCAGTTATGATGTTTATTCGAGGTTGTTAGTAAATCTTACTTTGTCTTTACTTTCTTCACTTCTTCTACGATTGTGGTACGAGTACAGCGACCATGTATTTGATATCTTTATTTACATCTTCATACTTTTTGTTCGAAATGGTGTACTTTCCTTCACATTCGGGTAGAAACGGTGTACTTCCTTCCATATTCAGGTCCACCATGAAATTTTATATAACTTCCTGCTCTCCTCCTGCACTTACATGTTAAACAACAGTGTCCACTACTTGTGAATAATTATGAAAAATCCGCCTCGATTGCCCAAACTACCTGGTGTTTACCTAGGTTTCAGCGTGGGTAACCACGCCTTCTTCAGAACAAATATGAACAGCTTGCCTAAATAGGCATAGTCAAAGGTTAAAATCAACAACTACAGCGGCAAGGCACCATAAAAAGTTTTACGAATGCACGGTACATGTGTACCAAGTCAATAATATTACTTATCTCAACCCTGTGTGTGCTGCCTCGCCCCAGCCAACGTACGATGGTCACAGGCTCTCCACCGAACTGAGGCACCGCAGGCTGCTCACATGCGCGGCTATCGAAATCACTGCGCATGCGCGCGGCCAGGAAACGCTCTTCATATGCTTGGGAGCGGGATTACAAAGTTAACCCGGATCGGGACCTAACTGATTGCAAAAGTTGTCACACAAATAGCAAATTGAGCAAATGATAAAAGCGATGATACGGGAATTAAGACTTTTTTAATAGCAACGCACGTCAAACTTTGTGCACGGATATTAGCCACAAGCTAATATTGAGGCCTAGAATTAGATAGAAATTACAACTAAACTAAAAAGATAGCTATGCTAAGGACGTTATTATTAACGGATAAAACCGTACTAATAATATCTGCAGCAGAAACAACCATAGTCGCTACATCGCCATAATACTAAGCGGCCGACTAGGCCGTAATCAGAAGACGTTAATGATTTATAACATACCTTGGCTCCATGATCTTATAATTACATAGAAGCCAAAGAAGATACACAAAATACCTCATAAAAGAGCGCAGCAATAAGAAAATTTAGATGGTGTTCTTCTTGGCTAACCAAACCCTCAACACAGTAGAAGGGAAAACGTACCAACATGGTTTTGGGGGGGTGGGGGTGGGGGGAGGGGCGTCGTTACCACCCGTGAACGGCCAACATCGTGCGCGTGCATCAACCAACTTCTACGTCATGTAACGTAATGTGAAGAATTGAGTAAGGGACCGAAACCTTCAAAGAAATTTCTGTTTTTTAATTGGAGCTCATCGTTAAGGACATCGTCTTTGGCATACGGCAGTGTTGAAAAATCTGCATTTCCTCTAAGATGTCCAATTTTGAAACCTTAATTTCAGCATGAAGCAACTCGATATTAGATGGAGGACTCGGCGCATGAGCCATTTGTATAAGGTGGTCTGCATAAGTGGAAGCCCTCGTGCCATCACCGCTTCTAGTGGGGATGTGCTCTTTACATCTAGTCATGAGAGCTCGGCCTGTATGACCTGTCAACCAGTGATTTCGATAGCCGCGCATGTGAGCAGCCTGCGGTGCCTCAGTTCGGTGGAGAGCCTGTGACCATCGTACGTTGGCTGGGGCGAGGCAGCCCACACAGGGTTGAGATAAGTAATATTATTGACATGGTACACATGTACCTTGTATTTGTAACAAATTTTATGGGGTCTTGCCGCTGTAGGTGTTGGTTTTAGCCTTTCACTATACCTATTTAGGCAATCTGTTTTATATTTGTTCTGAAGAAGGCGTGGTTACCCACGCTGAAACCTAGGTAAACACCAGGTAGTTTGTGCATTCTAGACGGATTTTTCATAATTATTTCGATACTTACGATTGCTAACGAGCTGCAGTGCTGAAAGTTCCACAACTTCTACCTGCCTTACGCCCCTTGATTTCCTCATGAAAGTTTGAAATACACTCCTGGAAATGGAAAAAAGAACACATTGACACCGGTGTGTCAGACCCACCATACTTGCTCCGGACACTGCGAGAGGGCTGTACAAGCAATGATCACACGCACGGCACAGCGGACACACCAGGAACCGCGGTGTTGGCCGTCGAATGGCGCTAGCTGCGCAGCATTTGTGCACCGCCGCCGTCAGTGTCAGCCAGTTTGCCGTGGCATACGGAGCTCCATCGCAGTCTTTAACACTGGTAGCATGCCGCGACAGCGTGGACGTGAACCGTATGTGCAGTTGACGGACTTTGAGCGAGGGCGTATAGTCGGCATGCGGGAGGCCGGGTGGACGTACCGCCGAATTGCTCAACACGTGGGGCGTGAGGTCTCCACAGTACATCGATGTTGTCGCCAGTGGTCGGCGGAAGGTGCACGTGCCCGTCGACCTGGGACCGGACCACAGCGACGCACGGATGCACGCCAAGACCGTAGGATCCTACGCAGTGTCGTAGGGGACCGCACCGCCACTTCCCAGCAAATTAGGGACACTGTTGCTCCTGGGGTATCGGCGAGGACCATTCGCAACCGTCTCCATGAAGCTGGGCTACGGTCCCGCACACCGTTAGGCCGTCTTCCGCTCACGCCCCAACATCGTGCAGCCCGCCTCCAGTGGTGTCGCGACAGGCGTGAATGGAGGGACGAATGGAGACGTGTCGTCTTCAGCGATGAGAGTCGCTTCTGCCTTGGTGCCAATGATGGTCGTATGCGTGTTTGGCGCCGTGCAGGTGAGCGCCACAATCAGGACTGCATACGACCGAGGCACACAGGGCCAACACCCGGCATCATGGTGTGGGGAGCGATCTCCTACACTTGCCGTACACCACTGGTGATCGTCGAGGGAACACTGAATAGTGCACGGTACATCCAAACCGTCATCGAACCCATCGTTCTACCATTCCTAGACCGGCAAGGGAACTTACTGTTCCAACAGGACAATGCACGTCCGCATGTATCCCGTGCCACCCAACGTGCTCTAGAAGGTGTAAGTCAACTACCCTGGCCAGCAAGATCTCCGGATCTGTCCCCCATTGAGGTTGTTTGGGACTGGATGAAGCGTCGTCTCACGCGGTCTGCACGTCCAGCACGAACGCTGGTCCAACTGAGGCGCCAGGTGGAAATGGGATGGCAAGCCGTTCCACAGGACTACATCCAGCATCTCTACGATCGTCTCCATGGGAGAATAGCAGCCTGCATTGCTGCGAAAGGTGGATATACACTGTACTAGTGCCGACATTGTGCATGCTCTGTTGCCTGTGTCTATGTGCCTGTGGTTCTGTCAGTGTGATCATGTGATGTATCTGACCCCAGGAATGTGTCAATAAAGTTTCCCCTTCCTGGGACAATGAATTCACGGTGTTCTTATTTCAATTTCCAGGAGTGTAGTTTCTTATTAGATATCGCAGATTATTCGGTGGTTTCGAACTCAGTATATACCTCACGCTAACGAAGGCTTCACCTATGACAGGTAAAGATCGTTTTCAGTTATCACCTCAAAAAAATAATTTTTATTTGTCTGCAGGTGCAGGTATGAAGTCCTGATACAGAAAGGAAACTCTGGGCCACTCTACCGTAACAAGCCATTAGAGGATCCATAACCAAGAGGCAGAGCTCCATTATAAAGTTGGGTACCTTGCGGTAATTCCTGTTTTGCATTTGCCGGGGAACGACACTGCGACAATGCGTGCTGTGTTTGCGAAAGCCTATAGCAACCATGCAGTATTATCTAACACCATGGTTACATGGCGCAGTAGCTTCCAGTTGGGTAAAACAAGTCTACATGACGAAGAACAAACTGATGGACCATATGTCTGTGAGGAACCAGGAATTGTAACAGACGTTGATGTCTTGGTGCTCAGCACCAGTTTTCTGGCATATCACACTCGGGACGCTAAAGGAAAATTTAAAATATGTCACGGATCAGATTTCAACATATAGCACGACATTTTGAGCATAACAAATATCACCACCCACTGAGTTCTGCAACTCCTCATACTCATTCAAGAAGCCCGCTGAACCTAGGCAGGGGCAGAAACGTTGTAGTTCTGCTTCGTTATCCGCCTAAGCATGCTGGACGATTTCTGGGAGTATCATTGTGACCACGAGACAAAGGATGTCAGTAATGCAAACACATTGATTCAACATCCTCGAAGTTGGAGTTGACCGAGCCATCATAAGTAGGCATGGTGCTGAGTTTCTTCTTAGGACTGGCACAATTTGCTACTCGTAATGGGAGCAGAATACAAAAATATCCTGCAGTGTTTACAGAGGGCTGTTACGATAATGTGTTGTGGGAAGCTATCCAGGGGAGTAGTTTTGCTATACCAGGTAATTCTGCTCAGGACACGCTAATTTATGCTGTTTCTTTGCGCTGTCATATTTAGTCACACACCCGTATTCTCCGGACATGGAACCCAGCAATGGCTTCCTATTTCCGTGGATGAAGAAACCGTCACGGGGCAGGCACTTTTTAATGACAACTTGATGATATTCAGAGGTATTTTTCATGACAAACTGCAATTCGGATAACCACAAGCGTTTTTAACTCAATCAGTTTGTCAATAGGAATAAGGAGGTGGTGGCGGGAGGGTGTGGGTGGAGGGGGATGTGTCCTTCACCTTGACGTTGGAGGAGATCTGACGAAAATGCTGAGTGGCCCATCTTCGGTACTATCCCAATACTAGTGCTCATCGTAAAAGTTTGATCTTGAAGTTGTATGCTCTACAGTTGACCTTACCTTGCTGTGCAGTCTGCTTATCTACAGTGCCCTTGGAGTCAAACAACTAAGGCGTCCGCCAGGTCATTCATCTTTGGGCAAAAAATTTGTTGCATTGAAGACTGAATAAGTAGAGAAGGCCTAAGACCGTTATCCTCTGAAAGGCACTTAAATGTGATTTACAGAGTATCCATGTAGATGTAGGTGTAGATGTTACCGCGTCTCCTGGTAGCTGCCTGATGTTTTCTATGTGGTAATTAAAATTTCAACTCTATCAATCTTACGTTCGCACGTTGCTTAGGGCTATGCATATCCTTTACGAGTCGGTTTGCGAATCTGTAATTTGTTTGTTGCGCATAGAACTTGGTATTCTCGATAGAGCAAAGCAACATTTGACTATAAAAAAATTTATGTTGATTAGTTATAGACGCCGACTCTGGGAGTTCTGCTAAGGGCTCCATAATAAATGTCGATGTGCTAATTGGTACGGAACTATGCTCATTTATAAGCTACCACAGGAATAATTTGTTCCCTGACTTAACGATTCTTTCTAAGATATCGAAGGTATAGACAAAGGCAATAAATTTACAGGATAGAGAACAATTTTAAAAACGCATTTACCGAAGAATTACCTATGGTGTGTAGAGCGCTTGTCATGAAAGTGCATTATTTCCAGTGGCTTTTTGGTGGATTTTCCTTTTAATAAGAAGTACTTGACGTGGTATAGCAACTGATAGTTTGTGCAACGGATGGAAGGAAAAATATCTAAAGACGCTATAAATTATTAATACAGCCTCGTCATGTAATTACATTGATCAAGTTTTCGGATACTGCCTGAGATTGTCAGTATCACATATTGTAGTTCCATGCTGCGTTACCTCTTGTTTAAAGTCTCGCAAATGTTGTTTATGCTGTCTAGTTGTGTTTATGACGTGTGCTTTGAAAATAACATTACAGGGCAATTTTGTTTCATTTATTTTCAATTCAGCAACATCTTACTTTTCTTTATACAAGAAAATATGCTCCACAATAGGCTGTAACGTAAACATCCTTTGTTCAAATCGTACCGTTATCTAATTTCGATCGTATATCATTTTCAAGAACACGTTTCATATTAAATATTACATACTGCTATTATCACATTCTTTCATTTGACACATATAAAACCAGACGTCATATTCTACAGTTACATTAAGAATACGCCGGTCGTTTTTATTTAGAATGTATTTATGGAATATGACGTCTATTTTCGTACGTGTAAAATATAAGAATTGCAGTATATAATACGTAATATCAAAAATGTACTTGGAAATGACTTATGGTTGAAATTAGCTAATCACATGATTTAAATACAGGATGCTCACGTTACAGCCTATTACGGACTATATTTACCGGTATAAGGTATTTAGAGGCTGTGGATGGTCGCAGAAACGAAAAGAAAATCCACCTTTCCCTGACGCCTTTTACAATTTCTATGGCTTGTGGATGCGTAGATGAGTGATTTAAAATGTAGCGGTGGTGGTCTCAGAAGTTTCATTTCTTATGAGTATAGTAGTATGAACTTCACTGGGTCCTTTTCATAGATAATAAGTAACAAAGTATTCTGTAGATTCAGAGCTTTCCTGCTTTTTGATTCATCCAGTTGGCTATGTCCACGCAATAGAGTTCTTCCTTACTAATGATCATCCATTGGGTGGTTATTTTAAGACAGTCTTGTTGTAGCTATGGACTCGTAACTCCACTGTCCGGAACACACTCCACTCAGATTGCTTTGTGCAGTTTAAAATATGGATTTATATGTGGGAACCAACACCCTTATGTTGGACTAGCAGTCATTAACCTTTTTAGTGAAATTCACGTTTTTATTCCAGTCAAATTTGTGAATAGAGCACAGACTGGTGACTATTCATTGTTAGTTGTCCAGATCATGCCAAGTCTTCTCGAAATGGCCGGTTTGATTACGTTCATAAATTCCCTCATGCCAAATAATTAGCGCGCGACGAAAAAAATCTCGTATTTTCCAAGAAGAATTTTTTCTTTGTGTGGTACGGAGCACCATGTGTAACCTAATCCGTATTTTCCTCTTACAGAACACTCATACCAAATTGGGCTAAATTTACTGGATAAGGTGAACCCCTTTTCTTAATGTAACATATACATGAACTGGTCTTTATCTAAAACCTTGTTTTTTTATGTGTTGGCTTTATGCGTTGGCTCTAACCTCAAAATTCGTCTGATGAAATACGAGTAACTTTCTTGAACAACAGCCGGCCGGTGTTGCCGTGCGGTTCTAGGCGCTTCATTCTGGAACCGCGTGACCGCTACGGTCGCAGGTTCGAATCCTGCCTCGGGCATGGATGTGTGTGATGTCCTTAAGTTAGTTAGATTTAAGTAGTTCTGAGTTCTAGGGGACTGCTGACCTCAGAAGTTAAGTCCCATAGTGCTCAGAGCCATTTGAACCATTTTTTTCTTGAACAACGCGAAACCTTGTATTCAAAGTATTGTTCCCATATATTGAAATTTATCACAATTAATGCCTTTTTTGTGGATTTAATAGACTTCGGTTTCCATCCTTTGTAGTCCCACTGTGATCTAACAGCTTTATTATATTTTATTATATTGGTACAGTGTGTAGTAATTCCCAGAGTTACCTGTTGTGTGAGTGACCATTCGAGGCGTGGTACAGAATTATTCAATCCTCAGCGATTCCTAGTATTTTTATCCTTATCCTAACATGAGGCGCCTAAACCAATGATTATGATACAGAAGTACTTTAATATTTTTCCACGTGTATATGTAATAGACCGTGTAGAATCACTGTTTATCCCATAATGTATCCACTGTGTTGTGTGTAGAATGTCATTTCGATAGTACATGATCTACCATTGGGTGTACTCTCTTTCATTCTCCGCTTTCCCTTATAAGTATTGGATATTCTGTGATGAGAACCACCACGTTCCGGAAAGAGTTTCTTGTCCTATAGGAGTAAGAAAGGGTTAGTACGCCCCTTCCCAGTAAATGATGACAGCCAAAAACAACGCCTTTGGCACAATTGTTTTATTAATCTCCATTGCAGGATGTAATTTTAGATTTCTTACTTCTGATGAAGGTATATTTATATATACCGAAATCTTGGTCAAGAATTTTAAGAAATCTTTATCCTGCAACTGTTTTGGCTGTCATCATTTACCGTGAAGAATTTCAACAGTCGCTGTTTCAGCCATGTTTAAAATCTTGTTAGTTGGCTCCGTTATGTGTCATAAACCCTCAAAGAAACGATATTTACTGTGTCGGTGTGCCGAACTATGGCGTTTGCCATTAGGCATCTTAAATGTTAGACCATCAGTTTCCGAGGGTATAATAACTAATTTCTCCACGACTTCCTGCGACTTTGCACACACAAAGAGAAACAATAAGACAACAGGAGATGAGTAAATTTCTCTCCGTCTACCGAAAAATCTGAATACTCAGAAAGTTCACGTTATACAGCGAAAGAGATAATGTAATGAACGAGTGGGTAAGAGGAAGAATAGGGTGCAACTCCCATACCGCCGACTCACTGTCAAAGTATGACCACTGAATATAGTAGGGATCTCTTTTAAGGCTGGTTATCACAGGCATAGTTTATCAGTAAGAGGAGATACATAAGTGTCTGCAAAGACTGACGGAGCCCCTTGTTACAGAATTTGCAACGAAGAATGTTTTTTACAACATGATACTGTGCCTATCCTCCCGCTCTCTCCCACTCCCTCCCTCCCCCCCCTCTCACCCTCTCTCTCTCCTTTTCTCTCTCTCTCTCTCTGTCTCCCTCTCTTTCACACACACAAGAACACACACACACACACACACACACACACACACAGATACATACACACACACACACACACACACACACACACACCACACCACACCACAAACCAATTAGTCGCACACAGGTGCCGCTGATAAAGCTAATATGGATGTGCGCTATTTAAAGCAATCTGTAAACTGAAGTTAGCTACCGGTTGTGCGATTTATGATATTGTTATGTCTACGGCTGTGGTGAGCTACTGCAGTGATCAACTTATCTGTCTCAACATACACTAAATTCTGCTAGATGTATCACAAAATTTATTTACACACAATGAAAGTTATCCAGAAATAAATTATTGAAAGTGACTTTTGTAACGAATTTGCAAGGAATGCAGCAGGGTTAAGCGCGTTATTTATATTAGTTGTACAGCGTCATACAGTGTTAATTTACCTCTCTGGGACCATACGGTCGTATGCAATTTAACCCTTCCCTCGCGCGACCATGTTACTGTTAGGTGCCACAAACGGAATCCTGCACCTTCGGTAAGCGCCGGCCATACTTGGTATTTACAGCGGTGATCGCGATGGAAGATTACGCTCCTGGCTGAAGAATGTTTCTGCACTTCTTAGGCAATGTATTACATTTTACGACTGTGAAGGTTTATACCCAACGTAAAACATGACTGACATTAAACACACAAAGTTGAAACCTGCACTTGTACTTTTACGCACAAATTTAGCCCGTAAGTTCTTACTAAAATACAATCGTTCAACTTTGATTGCCAAGCACGAACGTTTGTCTGCTTGACCAAGAAGCGAAGACATTATAATGCAGTTGGCCATCTGAGCTCCGCGCTGGGTGACATTTACATGAGGATTGTATTACCTGGCGCACAGAGGCGCGTAGTGCTGGGTGTGGGACCGACGCAGTCGTAAGACAGCAGCGGGAGACAATTTAGCACACTCCTGAGTCCCTGGCAGTGCCCGACTACAAACGGTCCAAAGCGAGATGCGGCACTATGAACTTTTAACATCGTGCAGTAGTGCGTTAACCTTAGAATGCACGTTTTGTGAACGTTTTTGTAGCTTTTAACTATTCACTGTTGTCGGTTGTGATTCTGAAGGCAGGAAAAAATTTATGCTAAAGTGACTACAAACTTTAATGGAACAGAAACTGTGACCACCAACGAATCAGGGGAATGAAGACTCGTATGTACCATGGAAGACGCATGAGAGAATGAGAAGTGGAGGGACTTTGTAACCTGTTGTGGATTGGCAAGACAGCCAATCCACTATGATAGGAAGCCGAAAGGCACGCGTTTAAGCTCACGCAGGCTGGCGTGAGGTCTGGAACAGTTAAGGAAGTTAGACTTTAGCAAAAAAGGTCGTAGCTATTGGAATACTTAACTTTAATCCATAATTGGTGAACATCGCTCTTGACGGTACATGTTTTACAGCATCAATAGTAACTGGTAATGGCGCCTTGCCAGGTCGTAGCAAATGACGTAGCTGAAGGCTATGCTAACTATCGTCTCGGCAAATGAGAGCGTAATTTGTCAGTGAACCATCGCTAGCAAAGTCGGCGATACAACTGCGGCGAGTGCTAGGAAGTCTCTCTAGACCTGCCGTGTGGCGGCGCTCGGTCTGCAATCACTGATAGTGGCGACACGCGGGTCCGACGTATACTAACGGACCGCGGCCGATTTAAAGGCTACCACCTAGCAAGTGTGGTGTCTGGCGGTGACACCACATAACCTTTATTAGTAAGAAAAATACAGGTTACACATAAAATAGTCTACAATATTTGAGAAGTGCACTACGTAAAAACAAGACCAGTTTATTCTCAAAACGCTTAGTTTTCAATGTATGAGAGCCTGGATCGTGTGTTCAGTTAATTTTTCGATAGTTCGCGGGTAGTTGTAGCATGTGAGTTGTTGATTTCTTAGACAATGTTTCACTAGCAGTCCGTCGAACAGTTTACTTCACGAACGACGTCGGTCTAGCAACAGTTAGCGTTCCATAGGGCTCCTTCATATGCGTTGCTTTGGTCACTAGAGAGAGTGGAAACAATTTCTTGAATAACGTTCTTTCCTTTGGGTTATATCAGGTCGATGGCTTATGCAAAAGCCTACCAATGAAAATGAATGATGAGAGTGCATGTTAGAGAATACTGCTACGCGCTTTCTGACAGTTCTTCAAACGATGGCCACCAGCTACGGATACTGCTATTCAAGCATGAAGTTTGGAACTTCGAATACTTCGTATAAGGAATTATGAAACATTCCTAGAACCGTTACTTCGCTACAGTGCAATGCATGACAAATCGAATTAGTAAGAATAACCCCTTTTCCACTATATGAAAGACTCTCTCTTGCATTTTCGTTGTTGCGATGTTTCAGAGGAAGAATCGCTAATTCCCCCACTGTTTTGATCACTATCGTGTTTCTGGCATCAAGTGATGGACTCAGGTCCCACTGACATTAACAAATTGTCCCACAAAATCAGTTGGATTCTTTTAAAAGGATAAAAAATAGTTGAGAAATCCTATTCCTCATTCGATTGTAATTGGTATTCAAGAAATGGGGCACCCGACTGGCACAAAGCATTTCCAGAAACACTTGGTCATGTAAAATCTGCTTTTCTTTCATCTTCTTCTTAGAAGTCTCCTTCGGCAAGTATTCATAGCTCTTTAACCACCAATAATTCAACGCAATGTTATGCAGTTCTTGAAAATCGTGAAAAACGTGGAGAACAACGGTCAATGAAAGAATAGAAAAAGTAAAATGTCTCAGGTACCTAGAATGCGAAACAATTGACCACTACAGCCAAGGCAGTGAATAAAAATTAAACACGTTCGACGTGGAACAAGAAGGTATTGCGAGCACCAGCTGGACTAGAGACGAGACGCTAGGGGAGGAACTGAAAATGTGTGGCACCTGTGAAGGGTCAGATCACAATCGCCTGAATCTGAATGTTTGGAAATAAAGGACAATTAACGATTACCCGTAAGAGGTAAAAATTATACGTGACGACATTGATATGGAGCAGATGAACTTTTCAATTCAAGGGTACCAAAGATAGTATCATTTAGTACACGACGGGAAGAAGAAGAAGAAAGAGAGGAGATTACTGGTTACTTTTGTAGTATTTATAAATCGAGACCCACCCTCATTACAGTTTCAAAAGGTTTGGAATACTGCAGGACCACAACATTTCTGATCGGGCTGTCAAGCATCCAGCCATTGAGACTTCTCCTTCGATTCTGTCAACGTTGAGATTTTAAAATATCTCTGTCGCTCAGCATGCTGAAATAAATTGCGTGATAGGTTAAAAGTGGGTCATGGACCACGCTTCTAACCAGTATTATCGCTTTTCACGAAAAATGTTTGTAGCAGCTTAAATACCGAGGTATTAGCGATACAGCTCACCTATGTTTCAAACAACATTGACGGTTTAATATGCCAGGAAGTTATTATGTTAAAAATGAATATTTTATCATTTCTTTATTTTTTCATCTAAGTTGCACTGACAATTTAGGTCAATCGTGCCAGTGCACGTGAGACTGAAAAAAATAAAACCGAATACGATGCGGATCCTTATACGAACTGCCGAGCGTGGTGGCGCAGTGGTTAGCACACTGGACTCGCATTCGGGAGTACGACGGTTCAATCCCGCGTTCAGCCATCCTGATTTAGGTTTTCCGTGATTTCTCTAAATCGCTCCAGGCAAATGCCAGGATGGTTCCTTGAAAGGCCACGACCGACTTCCTTCCCAACTGCCATGAGACCGATGACCTCGCTGTTTGGTCTCCTTCCCCAAACAACCCAAACCCGAACCCTTATACAAACGAAATGTTGGAACTCCAAAAGAATAAATATGTTTGCCACAATGTGAAAGCTGTAGAAGCTCAGCTCACTGCAGTGAAGCGCTATCAAAATATTACTTTGTGTTAAAAAGTGTCATTACTACTTACAATATGAAACGTCCTCTTAGAAAAATTATCCATAATTGTGCTTAAACTGACACACAATATTTTTAGCGCAACGCAATCTGACTTTCAATAATCCCTACAAGAGAATGGCCCTGACTAACACTAACCTATACGTTTCACAAATAAGTTACCTCACAAAAATCTTCATTGCTCGAACTACTGCAATACAGCGAGCGCCACTACTGCCAGCTAAATAAAAGATTCTTACTACTGAAGGCACTAACTACGGATAGGTACAGTTAGCAAATGAAAGATTTTGATAGAGAACAAGAAATTTATTTACCTTAATAGTGTTCAAAAGTCATTATATACATATCAGTCCATGATATACAATATTACAAATTTACTCTTTCTGATGGACACACGTCCAGATCGTCCGCTCTCAAAATTCCGCCATCTCTCTCCCTACATCCACCACTGCTGGCGGCTCACCTCCAACTGCCCAACGCTACGCGCTGTTAACAGCCAACTGCCCAACACTACAATACCTAGCAACAATGCAAACCAGTCACAGACTGCACACAGCACAGCCAGTGGTTTTCATACAGAGCGCTACGTGGCGTTACCAATAAAAAATCCTAAACAGCCTACTTACAAATAGAATATCGTTGACAAGATGGATATCCGCAACTTAAGCCTATTCTTCTAATGGTGGACAACCGCTAGGAAACACCATATTTTTTAAGAAATTTTGACATTCTTTTGGAGTTATTACTCACATATTCTGGTTCACTTCCTCTCTACTCTACTACGCTTCACTGCTGGAAGTGAGTGAGAATTGCTAATGCAGTTACGAGTAGGGTACAGTTGTGTTGGTGACAAATGGAAAAGATTGATATTTAGTACGCCGTATATGACAACAAAAATAGATAAATTATCTCGGTGACGTATCTCTTGACACCATGTGTATATTCAGTGACACCACATCGTTCTTTAGTTTCAATAAGAAGACGAATGTGGTGTAAGTTCCGCAAGATAGGCATCGCTTTTGGATTGCTTCAGCTGTTGTGGGCATATTACTTTGTTGTTAGTCAAGAGTCACCCAACCCGCTCGCTTAGCTTAAAGCAAAGCGCGCTAGCTTACGAGACAGGGAGGTAGGACAGACCCGGCCCGAACCCACGCACCGTGCTAACGACTGCTGGTCTGGTACACCAGCCATCCTGCTGCGGTTTAGGCATTTTTTCACAATTGCTCAGGCAAATTCTGAGGTGTTTCACAACCACCTCGGAAAATACGACGTGAGAACAATAAAATACGATAACACACAGGAAACAGCTTACACGATTCACAGACACATCTAACGCACTACTTGTCCCGCTAGGTAAACTAATGACTCACTATAGGAAGGGCATCCGGTCACCAAGTTAACACAAAAATACATCTACCGACAGATGAAAAAAGCAGAAGACTTGTGACTGCGTTGGGATAAACTGCAATGTAGAGAGCCTGTGAAACATCTACTGCTTAAATGAATTTTTATCTGTAGCAATTTTGGAGTTTTAGGTACTGCTTTGTCCCTAGGCGCCCGCGTGGGTGCACTTGCAAGAGAGTGTGAGTCTTTGTACATACGAGAGAGAGAGAGAGAGAGAGAGAGAGAGAGGATATATTAAAATTATTAAGATGTTAATTTAAATTGTTTTAAAATTAAATTCAGGGGTTGATACCAAAGACTGAGAAACACCAGTTGAGCCATTGTAGCGTTTCTACTATCCTGGAGACTCTTGCGTTCTTGGAGAACACGTGTCCAATCAGTCGACTGTCCTGAGGAAACTTGAGTGCTTCGACCTACAAGTGGCGTAGGGGAAGTTATAAGTGAGTTTGTTGATTAATTTGTAAATTATTAACGATAACAACTCACTGCTGAGAGACCATTCTTGTATGAAACATTAACCGTAGGTAGGTCATTACGTGACGTGTCATTATAACAATAATCATAATAAATTTTTCAAACAACCATGTGTTTTTACATATCTTCGACACGCGTGCATTAAGTCTTGTGAGAGGCACATATCGAACGCTAACGAAAGTCATAATGACCTCACGTAGGCATAAAGTTTTCTTGAAATGAGTGTTACCTAAAATTAACCGAGGTCGAAGAGTAATCCCGCTGCCACTGGGTAAATAAACTGTCATTACCTCGTAGTGGCTTTAAATCACAAATAAACGAGAACTGCTCAACTTGAACTTCCACGAATTTTACACGATAATAAATGTATTCTACCAATCAAAAGCCGCCATTTCTTACTGTAACACAACAACACATATTGTACAGGTAATATACCTATGGCACCAATCGTGTCAACTATCATGCAATCACGTAAATTATTTGAAATGCATTATCAGTTACATCTGGGTAGGGGATAAGTACTTTTCAGTACAGCAGATTATACTGAACAGAAAAGAAACTAACAATACGCTTTACTTTTTTTTTTTAATCTGCACCAAGCGTCGACGGGGAATGTTTGAAACTCGCCGCATTATCACCTGGGCGTTGGCTCTCCGGAGTTGGTGGCCCGTTGCCAGGTGCAAGACACAGTGATAACATAGTAGTGCTCTCTGCAGCATATTTCCCATACCATTAAACATAGAGTTTCCTCGTTTTGGATCATAACTGCTCCCTCAGCTGTCTATTTATCAAACAATGGTCAGGTCGCGAGTTGGATTACGAAATAGACTAAAGTCATGGTATAGATTTCATTAGTCACAGAAAAGAAATGAAACAAGATGGAAATGAAGAAGAAATTCTCGAACTGTGGCTAACTCTTCATTGCAGTTGGATATGTCTTCCCTTTGCCAGACTCGCATGTAAACGAAATTCTAATTCTTCCCCCCCACACACACCTGTAGGGACATCTAGTGTAACAGAGTGAATGTCGTCTGTGGTTGTCTGTTTCAGGTGATTAACGTCATTGATACGTTAACTGTACAGCTGTTGATTTATATAAAGCCGTGCGGGGTAGCCGAGCGATCTAGGGCGCCTTGTCACGGTTCGCGCTGCTCTCCCCGTCGGAGGTTCGAGTATCCCTCGTGCATGTGTACGTGCGTGCGTGCGTGTGTGTGTGTGTGTGTGTGTGTGTGTAAGTGTGTGTGTGTGTGTGTGTGTGTGTGTGTGTGTGTGTGCGTGTGTTGGCCGCGCGGAGTGGCCGCGTGGTTTAAATCGCCCTGTCACGGATTGCGCGGTCCCTCCCGCCGGACGTTCGAGTCCTTCCTCGGGCATGGGTGTGTTTGTCGTTCTTAGCATAAGTTAGTTTCAAATGGTTCAAATGGCTCTGAGCACTATGGGACTTAACATCTGAGGTCATCAGTCCCCTAGAACTTAGAACTACTTAAAACTAAGGCCATAACACACATCCATGCGCGAGGCAGGATTCGAACCTGCGACCGTAGCGGTCGCACGGTTCCAGACTTAAGGGCCTAGGACCGCTCGGCCACAGCGGCCGGCTAAGTTAGTTCAAGTAGTGTGCAAGTCTAGGGACCGATGACATCAGCAGTTTGATCATTTGGGAATCCACACACATCTGAAAATCTGTGTGTGTCGTGCTTCGCGTTAGCTAGTTTAAGTAAGATTAAGTAGTGTATAAGCTTAGGGACCGATGACCTCAGCAGTTTGGTCCCACAAGCCCTTACCACAAATTTCCAATTTCCAAAAGTAAAAGTCTATTGACGTTAGGTCCTGAGACGGTGGTGGCCATGATTTAAAACCACTCCTTTCTATTCCGCTGTGGGGAAATTTTGTAATCAAAATTTCTTGAACATTGTTAACGTAGCGAGGAAGAGCTCCTTGTTAAGAGATGACACCTTCGGGAAATAGTGGCACTACATACAATTGATGCACGTCGAGATAGCTTTTCGGTGTCTCAATCTGCTTTGAAAGAAAAATGGGAATATAACTTTATCACGAATCAGGGCACACCACAAGTTCACCTTAAAGGTGTCCCGTTCATAGTCAACGTAGGCCAAAGATTTTCAGAAACCTATATTCTGACGTTACAGCAACGAACATGACCACTGGCAATGAATGTGAGGCCATCACTAAACGACCTTCATATAATCCGTACATCATAGTCGAAATGGCCTGGGAGTCGGGACAGGTTCCATCAGACTGGACAAAAGCTGTAATCACACCAATCTTTAAACATGGAAACAGAAAAGATTGTAACAACTACAGTGGTATCTCTTTAATCAGCGTTGTGGGTAAAATCTTCTCAGGTATTGTTGAAAGGAAAGTGCGAGTATTAGTAGAGAACCTATTGGATGAAAATCAGTGTGGGTTTAGGCCTCTTAGAGGTTGTCAGGACCAGATCTTTAGCTTACGGCAAATAATGGAAAAGTGTTATGAGTGGAACAGGCAATTGTATCTATGCTTTATAGATCTAGGAAAGGCATACGACCGGGTTCCTAGGAGGAAGTTATTGTCTGTTCTACAAGATTATGGAATAGGAGGCAAACTTTTGCAAGCAATTAAAGGTCTTTACATGGATAGTCAGGCAGCAGTTAGAGTTGACGGTAAATTGAGTTCATGGTTCAGAGTAGTTTCAGGGGTAAGACAAGGCTGCAACCTGTCTCCACTGTTGTTCATATTATTTATGGATCATATGTTGAAAACAATAGACTGGCTGGGTGAGATTAAGATATGTGAACAATAAATAAGCAGTCTTGCATATGCGGATGACTTAGTTGTGATGGCAGATTCGATTGAAAGTTTGCGAAGTAATAAAGTTGTAGAATTTTGGAACACGTATTGTGTTCGAGTATAATGACTTTTCTGGAGACTAGAAATCTACTCTGTAGGAATCAGCATGGGTTTCGAAAAAGACGGTCATGTGAAACCCAGCTCGCGCTATTCGTCCACGAGACTCAGAGGGCCATAGACACGGGTTCCCAGGTAGATGCCGTGTTTCTTGACTTCCGCAAGGCGTTCGATACAGTTCCCCACAGTCGTTTAATGAACAAAGTAAGAGCATATGGACTATCAGACCAATTGTGGATTGAGGAGTTCCTAGATAAAAGGACGCAGCATGTCATTCTCAATGGAGAGAAGTCTTCCGAAGTAAGAGTGATTTCAGGTGTGCCACAGGGGAGCGTCATAGGACCGTTGCTATTCACAATATACATAAATGACCTGGTGGATGACATCGGAAGTTCACTGAGGCTTTTTGCAGATGATGCTGTGGTGTATCGAGAGGTTGTAACAATGGAAAATTGTACTGAAATGCAGGAGGATCTGCAGCGAATTGACGCATGGCGCAGGGAATGGCAATTGAATCTCAATGTAGACAAGTGTAATGTGCTGCGAATACACAGAAAGATAGATCCTTTATCATTTAGCTACAAAATAGCAGGTCAGCAAATGGAAGCAGTTAATACCATAAATTATCTGGGAGTACGCATTAGGAGTGATTTAAAATGGAATGATCATATAATGTTGATCGTCGGTAAAGCAGATGCCAGACTGAGATTCATTGGAAGAATCCTAAGGAAGTGCAATCCGAAAACAAAGGAAGTAGATTACAGTACGCTTGTTCGCTCACTGCTTGAATACTGCTCAGCAGTGTGGGATCCGTACCAGATAGTGTTGATAGAAGATATAGGGAAGATCCAACGGAGAGCAGCGCGCTTCGTTACAGGATCATTTAGTAATCGCGAAAGCGTTACGGAGATGATAGATAAACTCCAGTGGAAGACTCTGCAGGAGAGACGCTCAGTAACTCGGTACGGGCTTTTGTCAAAGTTTCGAGAACATACCTTCACCGAAGAGTCAACCAGTATATTCCTTCCTCCTGCGTATATCTCGCGAAGAGGCCATGAGGATAAATCATAGAGATTAGAGCCCACACAGAGGCATACCGACAATCCTTCCTTCCACGAACAATATGAGACTGGAATAGAAGGGAGAACCGATAGAGTTACTCAAGGTACCCTCCGCCACACACCGTCAGGTGGCTTGCGGAGTATGGATGTAGATGTAGATGTAGATGTAGATTTCAGAGCTAGATCAGAAATGTAAGGACTATGGTATGAAGATTAGCATCTCCAAAACGAAAGTTAATGTTAGTGGGAAAGAAATATAAACGGATTGAGTGCCAAGTAGGAGGAACAAAGTTAGAACAGGTGGACGGTTTCAAGTACTTAGGATGCATATTCTCACAGGATGGCAACATAGTGAAAGAACTGGAAGCGAGATGTCGCAAAGCTAATGCAGTGAGCGCTCAGCTACGATCTACTCTCTTCTGCAAGAAGGAAGTCAGTACCAAGACTAAGTTATCTGTGTACCGTTCAATCTTTCGACCAACTTTGTTGTATGGGAGCGAAAGCTGGGTGGATTCAGGTTACCCTATCAACAAGGTTGAGGTTACGGATATGAAAGTAGCTAGGATGATTGCAGGTACTAGTAGATGGGAACAATGGCAGGTGGGTGTCCACAATGAGGAAATCAAAGAAAAACTGGGAATGAACTCTATAGATGTAGCAGTCAGGGCGAACAGGCTTAGATGGTGGGGTCATGTTACACGCATGGGAGAAGCAAGTTTACCCAAGAGACTCATGGATTCAGCAGTAGAGGGTAGGAGGAGTCGGGGCAGACCGAGGAGAAGGTACCTGGATTCGGTTAAGAATGACTTTGAAGTAGTAGGTTTAACTTCAGAAGAGGCACCAATGTTAGCACTGAAATGGGGATCATGGAGGAATTTTGTAAGGGGGGGCTATGCTCCTGACTGAACGCTGAGTGGCATAATCAGTCTTAAATGATGATGATGATGATGATCATAGTCTCATTAAGCATAACTGTAACAAGCTCGAACTATTTCGGTCTATCAGACGTGAACGGTGACTACCGGGAATATCAGGAAGGACTGTTTACAAACCTTCATCCACTTTTTTATTATAGTTTTATGGACCATTACATTTAACAATTTACTCAGTGATTAAATATCTTTGGCAGAATGGTCACCAAACAATTTTACAATGTTAATAAATATGAACAGAAGTTTTGCGTGCAGTAGGTTCAGAAACAATACGTTGACATGGAAGGCACTCAAATTCCGATGAAAACAAACCCTATTACTTAACTATAATTAAAATATTAAATTAATCCTCGTCAATAGCCTGGAACAGAATTTTGTCACAAGAAACAAACCTTAAGGAGTCATCCCCATTATAGAACAAGGCAAGATTTAAACTTACGGTGGGACAACCAGCAAGGCGGAACTGTTTTCAGTATATGAACACTCAGCAGTGCATGAATGTTATATTGCCATCAATGAGCAGCATAATAAGATCGCCAATAAGTTCCCACAAAGGAAAATTTACGGGAAGAGTAAGGTAAGTAATGACCCGAATAAAGGTATACAAATTAATGGCTAAGTCATTAATTGATTGTCAATACATTAGGAATAGTGGACTTTTGGGGTGCTCCGACTATAATAGGTAATGTCACAATATCTGAAAAAGATACGGTAAGTAACTTCTGTCCTGAACTGCCGGACGGTATGGCGTGGCTCGGTCCCAAGTTCTGCGACCGAACACAGGACCACGGGACCTCTAGCGCGGCTACAGGTCCTCCGCGTCACAGTCAGATTCCGTTTTGGCGGCCACGAAAAACCAAAATGGAAAGGAAATGCGTAGACAAAGTTGTTCACGCGATGCATAACCACCAGTCCGGGCTAGGACTCATGTAATCGTGAGGCGGCTATCTGCTACTCGGTACACAAAATATCCAGCAACATACTATACCCAATCATTAGAAAAAAATAAACACTTTAAGAAATACATTCATAAAAAATAACATATAAATGGCAACGTATGATCTGCACACATTTAATAGCGTGACAAATCAATTGACGTCACTGCGCGGGATCAGGTTAACGAACCAGTCACTTCCTTTAAAAGTCGCAACACATAAATAACCGTTCGTTGAAAACGTAGCGATCATGTTAGAGACAAGCTCACTGTGGTTGTAAGTACGAAGGCGAGAACTTATGTCACTAGAAACAGAAGCAATCACCATCACTTAAATGTGTGACGTGGGCTCCACTAGTGGCAAGCTTACTGATTTAACCGACAGGAAGAACATGCTGTGATATGCAAATGATTAGATTTTCAGAGCATTCACACAAGGTTGGCCCGGTGGCGACACCTACAACGTGCTGACATGAGGAAAGTTTCCAAACGATTTCTCATACACAAACAGCAGTTGACCGGCGTTGCCTGGTGAAACGTTGTTGTGATGCCTCGTGTATGGAGGATAATAGCGTACCATTACGTTTCCGATTTTGATAATTTTAGCCTATTCTGATTGCGGTTTATCGTATCGTGACATTGCTGCTCGCGTTGGTCGAGATCCAATGACTGTTAGCAGAATACAGAATCGGTGGGTTCAGAAGGGTAATACGGAACACCGTGCTGGATTCCAACGGCCTCGGATCACTAGCAGTCGTTATGACAGGCATCTTATCTGCATGACTGTAACGGATCGTGCAGCCACGTCTCGATCCCTGAATCAACAGATGGGGACGTTTGCAAGACAACAACCATCTGCACGAACAGTTCGACGACGTTTGCAGCAGCATGGATTATCAACTCGGAGACCATGGCTGCGGTTACCCTTGACGCTGCATCACAGACAGGAGTGCCTGCAATGGTGAACTCAACGACGAACCTAGGTGCACGAATGGCAGAACGTCATTTTTTCGGATGAATCCAGGTTCTGTTTACCGCATCATGATGGTCGCATCGCGGCGAACGCACATTGGAAGCGTGTATTCGTCACCGCCATACTGGCGTATCACCCGGCGTGATGGTATGGGGTGCCAGTCACGTCAAGTTCACCTCTTGTTGTCATTGACGGCACTGTGAACAGTGGACGTTACATTTCAGATGTGTTACGACCCGTGGCTCTACCCTTCATTCGATCCCTGCGAAAACCTACATTTCAACAGGATAATGCACGACCGCATGTTGCAGGTCCTGTACGGGCCTTTCTTGATACGGAAAATGTTCGACTGCTGCCCTGGCCAGCACATTCTCCAGATATCTCACCAACTGAAAACGTCTGGTCAATGGTGGCCGAGCAACTGGCTCGTCACAATACGCCAGTCACTACTCTTGATGAACTGTGGTATCGTGATGAAGCTGCATGGACGGCTGTACCTGCACACGCCATCCAAGCTCTGTTTGACTCAATGCCCAGGCGTATCAAGGCCGTTATTACGGCGAGAGGTGGTTGTTCTGGGTACTGATTTCTCAGGATCTATGCACCCAAATTGCGTGAAAATGTAATCAAATGTCAGTTCTAGTATAATATATTTGTCCAACGAATAGCCGTTTATCATCTGCACTTCTTCTTGGTGTAGCAATTTTAATGGCCAGTAGTGCAGAACGAGGTCTGTTCAACAAACTATCGTTATGTTTTAAGTGCCCAATGATTAATTTGTTGCGTCATCGCCTGCGCTCGCACACCAGTGAACAATGTGGAGCAAGTTTCAATCTTTCGTTTCCTTTCTGTTAGTCACATCAAGCGTTCATAAATGCAACATGACGGCCCACTATATATTACCGTTGTCGCGTTAATCTGTCCCTTACACCATCCAGTACATGTCTTAGCACGGAGTATAGTCGAACGTCCTCTGTATACGAAGAATGCAATGTATACACGCCTTACTAGAAGTACACTGTAGCGATCGTACTTAATGATGTATACGATACCAATTATGTTCCAACACACAAACAAACAGTTGTACGAAAGCTACCTGTACCCAGGCAGCTGTGTATAACGTTGTTAACTGCGCCGGGACGGATGCACAGAGCGTACTACTGGCTTGTGGCGGGAGACACAGAGATTAAGCGCGGACACTTGAATAGCGGCAGCAATAAAGGCGGCCATCCGGAGATGTCTGGAGGGCGGCCGAGACAGATTTGTTTACAAGCACAGGCCGCTCCACTCGGTCGTTATGTATGACCCGCGTAGCTTAAACGCACGATTTATGCGCTAGTTCCCAGCGGAGTAACGTCTTAAGGCTGGAACAGTAACTTACGCTTCACTTTCTTTGCGCCTGCTTCGTGGGACACAAGGCACATCCCGTGCGCTATTTTATGCCTCAGCCTTTCTTCCACAGGCCTTTTGTTCGAGAGAAACTAATGTTTCACGTCCAATGCACTGCGTGCCACGCATGTGGCGTATGATTTAATCCAGACTATTGTCGAGAATAGCCTGCGCGTCCCGGGAGAGGATTACAACCTCTGCAGGTTTTGGTAGTTGTAGGTCACATCCAGAGTCGTTTCACAATAATGAACTCGGACATGTGTACGTATGTTCTCATTGAGAATCGGGCACTGAGCTTTGGTGATTTTGATCGAAGGCAGTAATTTCAGAATAACCATTTATCCTGAATATGTTTCTGTATGCTCCTGAAGCTATTCATATTAATGTAACTGGCAAGGTGTGCAGCAGTTGAAAAGCTGTCATTAGAGTAAAACACTACCCACTGTTTATGAGAGCGTAGTGCACTTGGAAAACAAAGAATGATCGTAGGGCCGAAGTAGCCAAAATTTCTATTGTGCTTGAGGTCTAGAGCACTGACATTATCATTCTTAAAATTTTTTCCATGGTAAAGAGTATTCTATGCAGCTGGATGATGTCGACTTGTTTCCACGACATTTGGGCTTGCAACTCTTCAGCCATCTTCAGATGAGTGTGTTGCACTGGAGATTGCTAGTTCACAAACAACAGCGAATAAAACGAGTTGCCGGCCGCGGTGGTCTAGCGGTTCTAGGCGCGCAGTCCGGAACCGCTCGACTGCTACGGTCGCAGGTTCGAATCCTGCCTCCGGCATGGATGTGTGTGATGTCCTTAGGTCAGTTTGGTTTAAGTAGTTCTAAGTTCTAGGGGACTGATGACCACAGTAGTTAAGTCCCATAGTGCTCAGAGCCATTTGAACCATTTGAATAAAACGAGTTAAATGATCCACTGCCTAATGGTGGAAGTGATGAGTTGTAGACATCAACCACATCTCAGTCAAAACAGAAGAAACGGATGAAGACCGAGCCCCGGACGGCCACACGACATAACCGAGAGGCTTATGGATCTGGCACATCGTACTGCATCTGTAGCTGGAGTCTGAGGAGCAGTTGGCACCACAGTGACACAATGAACTGTTACAAATCGGTTACTTCTAGAATAGCTGCTAGCCAGATGCGCAGTAGCGTGCATTCCACTGGCACAAAACCACCGACATTTGCGACTTCTGTGGTGTCAAGCGAGAGCCCATTGAGCACGGAATGGTCTCTTGTATTTTCTGATGAAAGCTGGTTCGTTGATTAGAAGGAGGCAACTCGAGGGCCTGCAAACGACTTTTCTGGGTGCTAGACGCACTGATCCTACACCTGGAGTTACGGTATGGGGTGCAATTTCGTATGACAGCAGGAACACTCTCGTGGTTACCCCGCGCACCCTGACACCAAGTTTGTACTTCAATCTGGTGATTCGATCTGTTGTGCTGCCATTCATGAACAGCATTCCACAAGGATAACGCTTACTCACATACTGCTGTTGCAATCCAGTGAGCCCTACAGAGTGTCAACATGTTGTCCGGACGTGCTCGATTACCAGATCTGTCTCCAGTCAAGAACATATGAGACATTATCGGACGAGAACTCTAGCGTTATCAAGAAACAGTATTACCCGTCCTTGTAATTATCGATCAAGTGCAATAAGAATGTCCCAAAAATTGACATCCGACACCTGTACAACACAACGCATGCACATTTGCATGTGTACACTGAATATCAAGGGGGTTACACCGGTTTCAAATGTACCAGCATTTAACATTTGCAATGGCATATCCCACACTTACATTAATCTGTGATGATGGAGTGTTAATCACTCAAATACGTCACATAGAGCAATGTATTCCCAAAATTGCATTACTATACGTTATTTACATATTGGTGTTGCGATTTTTTTTTTCGTCAGTGCACTTTTTCCCAAGCAATTACGTTAATCTCACGAACTACAGCTCGATATTGTGCACATAGCGCTTAAAGATGATGATGCATTCGGGAACATTTATTTTCACTAAGGTTAGTATTTCTAGTTTCGAGTCTACTTTCACTAAAACTGTTGATTCAACATTTCTCGACGTGTATAAGGAGTAATTGCAAATATTTTCTGTTAATCTTGAAAGATACTCAATCCTCTACAACAATGGTTATTATGCATTGTGCCCAAAACTGCTCTAAAAGTGTTATTAAGACTAAACCACTGATATATTTTTATCTTTTGCTGTTTCTTTTTGCAGATTTTCACAGTCTCGTCACTCGGTAGGTGTCCCGAATTTTCCAACGTAATGTGCATGAATCATGCAGGAACTTTAACGTTCTGTGAAACTAATGGCATATTTTTACTTACAATGGACTGGGAGCTAGTTACTAAGGAGAAACTTTAAAAGCTGATGTTTCTTAGCGGATTTTTTCAGGATGGCGGATAAGGTACAATGGAGAGAACTCCTGAAAATTGAATTTTTCGCAAGTAAGGTAATATATAAAACATGCCTGAAAATAAAAATTACTCCTCTCTTTCCAGTTCAAAATGGTTTCTCCACTGAGTTATTGTTGTTCAAGTCCAGTCACGACATCGAACGATGCACTCTCAGATAACTAGTATTGAGAGGTTCTCCATAAGAATAAACACATTGTGACGGGGATGCAGTCGCAGCAGGAACAGCTTTTCGTAGCGTTAACATTCCATGGTTTCTGCGCCTCCAGTAGTTACGTACACAAGCTGCATATTAGGGTGTCATCAGTGGACAACTTCCGTCCCTTTTCATTGTTGGTAATATTTTCAAAAGTGTTTGAAAGGGTTATGTACAAAAGGCTTTATAAACATTTTATACAGAAAAATTTTCTCATTCTCAATTAGTTTGGATTTCGGAAAGGGTTGTCAACTGATCAAGCTATATTCACTTTTACAGATGACATATTAGAATCAATAAACCAAAAATTATTACCACTTGGAATATTCTGTGATCTGGCTAAAGCTTTTGATTGTGTTAAGCATGATAT
The DNA here is from genome assembly GCF_023864275.1 of Schistocerca cancellata. Taxonomy (NCBI): domain Eukaryota; kingdom Metazoa; phylum Arthropoda; class Insecta; order Orthoptera; family Acrididae; genus Schistocerca; species Schistocerca cancellata. The sequence goes on from NC_064628.1 coordinate 489,292,831, forward strand.
CCTTACACATAAGTTAAAATATTATGACATAACAGGAGTAGCAGTCTCATGATTCTCACTCTATATTTTTAATAGAAAACAGTGTGTCTCTGTATCAGGATTAGCACATAACAATAGTTACTCAAACTATGAAACCACCTGACAAGGTGTGCCCCAGGGATCTACACTCCTGGAAATGGAAAAAGGAACACATTGACACCGGTGTGTCAGACCCACCATACTTGCTCCGGACACTGCGAGAGGGCTGTACAAGCAATGATCACACGCACGGCACAGCGGACACACCAGGTACCGCGGTGTTGGCCGTCGAATGGCGCTAGCTGCGCAGCATTTGTGCACCGCCGCCATCAGTGTCAGCCAGTTTGCCGTGGCATACGGAGCTCCATCGCAGTCTTTAACACTGGTAGCATGCCGCGACAGCGTGGACGTGAACCGTATGTGCAGTTGACGGACTTTGAGCGAGGGCGTATAGTGGGCATGCGGGAGGCCGGGTGGACGTACCGCCGAATTACTCAACACGTGGGGCATGAGGTCTCCACAGTACATCGATGTTGTCGCCAGTGGTCGGCGGAAGGTGCACGTGCCCGTCACCTGGGACCGGATCGCAGCGACGCACGGATGCACGCCAAGACCGTAGGATCCTACGCAGTGCCGTAGGGGACCGCACCGCCACTTCCCAGCAAATTAGGGACACTGTTGCTCCTGGGGTATCGGCGAGGACCATTCGCAACCGTCTCCATGAAGCTGGGCTACGGTACCGCACACCGTTAGGCCGTCTTCCGCTCACGCCCCAACATCGTGCAGCCCGCCTCCAGTGGTGTCGCGACAGGCGTGAATGGAGGGACGAATGGAGACGTATCGTCTTCAGCGATGAGAGTCGCTTCTGCCTTGGTGCCAATGATGGTCGTATGCGTGTTTGGCGCCGTGCAGGTGAGCGCCACAATCAGGACTGCATACGACCGAGGCACACAGGGCCAACACCCGGCATCATGGTGTGGGGAGCGATCTCCTACACTGGCCGTACACCACAGGTGATCGTCGAGGGGACACTGAATAGTGCACAGTACATCCAAACCGTCATCGAACCCATCGTTCTACCATTCCTAGACCGGCAAGGGAACTTGCTGTTCCAACAGGACAATGCACGTCCGCATGTATCCCGTGCTACCCAACGTGCTCTAGAAGGTGTAAGTCAACTACCCTGGCCAGCATGATCTCCGGATCTGTCCCCCATTGAGCATGTTTGGGACTGGATGAAGCGTCGTCTCACGCGGTCTGCACGTCCAGCACGAACGCTGGTCCAACTGAGGCGCCAGGTGGAAATGGCATGGCAAGCTGTTCCACAGGACTACATCCAGCATCTCTACGATCGTCTCCATGGGAGAATAGCAGCCTGCATTGCTGCGAAAGGTGGATATACACTGTACTAGTGCCGACATTGTGCATGCTCTGTTGCCTGTGTCTATGTGCCTGTGGTTCTGTCAGTGTGATCATGTGATGTATCTGACCCCAGGAATGTGTCAATAAAGTTTCCCCTTCCTGGGACAATGAATTCACGGTGTTCTTATTTCATTTTCCTGGAGTGTATTTAGGTCCCTTGTTGTCTTGTTATACACTACTGGCCATTAAAATTGCTACACCACGAAAATGACGTGCTACAGACGCGACATTTAACTGACAGGAAGAAGATGCTGCGACATGTAAGTGATTAGCTTTTCAGAGCATTCACACAAGGTTGGCGTCGGTGGCGACATCTACAACGTGCTGACATGAGGAAAGTTCCCAATCGATTTCTAATACACAAACAGCTGTTGACAGGCGTTGCCTGGTGTAACGTTGTTGTGATGCCTCGTGTAAGGAGGAGAAATGCGTACCATCACGTTTCCGACTTTGATAAAGGACGGATTGTAGCCTATCGCGATTGCGGTTTATCGTATCGCGACATTGATGCTCGCGTTGGTCGATCCAATGACTGTTAGCAAAATATGTAATCGGTGGGTTCAGGAGAGTAATACGGAACGCCGTGCTGGATCCCAACGGCCTCGTATCACTAGCAGTCGTTATGACAGGCATCTCATCCGCATGGCTGTAACGGATCGTGCAGCCACGTCTCGATCCCTGAGTCAACAGATGGGTACGTTTACAAGACAACAACCATCTTCACGAACAGTTCGACGACGTTTGCAGGAGCATGGACTATCAGCTAGGAGACCATGGCTGCGGTTACCCTCGACGCCGCATCACAGACAGGAGCACGTGCAATGGTGTACTGAACGACGAACCAGGGTGCACGGTTGGCAAAACGTCATTTTTTCGGATGAATCCAGGTTCTGTTTGCAGCATCATGATGGTCTCATTCGTGTTTGGTGACATCGTGGTGAATGCACATTGGAAGCGTGTATTCGTCATCGCCATACTGGCGTATCACCCGGCGTGATGGTATGGGGTGCCATTGGTTACACGTCTCGGTCACCTCTTGTTCGCTTTGACGGCACTTTGAACAGTGGACGTTACATTTCACATGTGTTACGACCTGTGGCTCTACCCTCCATTCGATCCCTGCAAAACCCTACATTTCAGCAGGATAATGCACGACCGCATGTTGCAGGTCCTGTACTTGCAGGTACTGGCCTTTCAGGATACAGAAGATGTTCGACTGCTGCCCTGGTCAACACATCCTCCAGATCTCTCACCAACTGAAAACGTCTAGTCAATGCAGGACGAGCAACTCGTTCGTCACAATACGCCAGTCACTACCCTTGATGAACTGTAGTATCGTGTTGAAGCTGCATGGGCAGTTGTACCTGTACACGCCATCGAAGCTCTGTTTGACTCAGTGCCTAGGCGTATCAAGGCTGTTATTACCGCCAGAAGTGGTTGTTCTGGGTACTGATATCTCAGGATCTATGCACCAAAATTGCGTGAAAATATGATCACATGTCAGTTGTAGTATAATATATTTGTCCAATGAATACCCGTTTATCATCTGCATTTCTTCTTGGTGTAGCAATTTTAATGGCGAGTATTGTACTAAGGAGAAACTTAAAAAAGTGCCATTTATTAGCGAATTTTTTTCAGGATGGCGGGTAACGTACAAGGGGGAGAACGCCTGAAAATTGGATCTTTCGCTAGTTTGGTGATATGTACAACATGCCTGAAAATCAAAATTACTCGACCCTTTGCAGTTCAGAATGGTATCTTCACCGTGCTATTATGGTTCAAGTCCAGTCACGACATAGGACGATACACTCTCAGGTAACTAGTCTTGAGAGGTTCTCCACAAGAATAAATACATTGTGACGAGGACGCTGTCGCAGCAGGGATACTTTTTGGTAGCGTTAACATTCCATGCTCTCTCCGCCTCCAGTAGTTACATACACAATCTGCATATTGGTGTATCATCAGTGGAAAACTTCCGTCCCATTTCATTATTGGCAATATTTTCAAAAGTGTTTGAAAGGGTTATGTACAATAGACTTTATAAACACTTAGTACAGAAAAATATTCTCATTCGCAATCAGTTTGGATTTTGGAAAGGGTTGTCAACTGATCAAGCTATATTCACTTTTACAGATGGTATATTAGATTCAATAGATCAAAAGTTATTACCACTTGGAATATTCTGTGATCTAGCTAAAGCTTTTGTTTGTGTTAAGCATGATATCCTTATATGAAAGTTAAAATATTATGGCATAACATGAGTAGCAGGCTCCCGGTTCTCATATTATCTTTTTAATAGAAAACAGTGTGTGTCTGTTTCAGGCTTACCACATGACAACAGTCATTGAAAGTATGAAACCAACAGACAAGGGGTGCCCTAGGGCTGTATTATAGCTCCCTTGTTGATACTGTTATATATAATAACCTTCCATATGCAGTGTCACAAAATGCAAATTTTGTCTTATTTGCAGATGATACAAGTATTGGTATAAGAAACAGTACCCATGATCTCACTGAGCAAGCAGCTAATGAAATATTTGTATCAATGGGTGGTTCACAGCAAGTGGATTGTCACTGAATTTTGCCAAAATCCAGTACATACAGCTTAGTACCTCACAAAGAATACCTGACCCTGTAAGTATAATATATTCAAACAATGAAATTAAAGCTGTAGGCGTTGTCAAATTTTTAGGGCTGAAAAATGACCACTGCCTAAACTGAAAAACTCACACTCTACCCTTAATGAAACGCCTTAGTTCAGCTACATTTGCAGTATGTATGATAGCAGAAATAGGTGATTTAAAAGTGAAGAAGTTAGTTTACTCGGCCTACATCCATTCAGTAATGAGTTATGGAATCATCTTCCAGAAAACTCCTCTCACAAGAGAACATTTACAAAAGTCAGAAACGAGTCATTAGAATTATATCTGGTGTCATTCCTGGATCACAAAGAGCAGTTGACAGGCGTTGCCTGGTGTAACGTTGTTGTGATGCCTCGTGTAAGGAGGAGAAATGCGTACCATCACGTTTCCGACTTTGATAAAGGGCGGATTCTAGCCTATCGCGATTGCGGTTTATCGTATCGCGACATTGCTGCTCGCGTTGGTCGATCCAATGACTGTTAGTAAAATATGTAATCGGTGGGTTCAGGAGAGTAATACGGAACGCCGTGCTGGATCCCAACGGCCTCGTATCACTAGCAGTCGTTATGGCAGGCATCTCATCCGCATGGCTGTAACGGATCGTGCAGGCACGTCTTGATCCCTGAGTCAACAGATGGGGACGTTTGCAAGACAACAACCATCTGCACGAACAGTTCGACGACGTTTGCAGCAGCATGGACTATCAGCTAGGAGACCATGGCTGCGGTTACCCTCGACGCCGCATCACAGACAGGAGCACGTGCAATGGTGTACTGAACGACGAACCAGGGTGCACGGTTGGCAAAACGCCATTTTTTCGGATGAATCCAGGTTCTGTTTGCAGCATCATGATGGTCTCATCCGTGTTTGGTGACATCGTGGTGAATGCACATTGGAAGCGTGTATTCGTCATCGCCATACTGGCGTATCACCCGGCGTGATGGTATGGGGTGCCATTGGTTACGCGTCTCGGTCACCTCTTGTTCGCATTGACGGCACTGTGAACAGTGGACGTTACATTTCACATGTGTTACGACCCGTGGCTCTACCCTCCATTCGATCCCTGCGAAACCCTACATTTCAGCAGGATAATGCACGACCGCATGTTGCAGGTCCTGTACGGGCCTTTCTCGATACAGAAAATACTGCCCTGGCCAGCACAATCTCCAGATCTCTCACCAATTGAAAACGTCTGGTCAATGGTGGCCGAGCAATTGGCTCGTCACAATACGCCAGTCACTACTCTTGATAAACTGTGGTATCGTGTTGAAGTTGCATGGACACCTTTACCTGTACACGCCATCCAAGCTCTGTTTGACACAATGCCGAGGCGTATCAGGGCCGTTATTATGGCCAGCGGTTGTTGTTCTGGGTACTGATTTATCAGGATCTATGCACCCAAATCGCGTGAAAATGTAATCAAAAGTCAGTTCTAGTATAATATATTTGTCCAATGAATATCCGTTTATCATTTGCATTTCTTCTTGGGGTAGGAATTTTAATGTCCAGTGGTGTACTTTGATTCCACAAACCCATTCGAGCTGCGCCATTGCTTACATACATCTACCGGTGAGATGGGACTGAGCAGTGTCCGATTGAAGAATGGTTTGTGAAATGTGTTAGTCAGAGCTTAGTCAGATAGAGGCGTGTGCTGAGAGCCCGTGCGGCCGGCCGCCAGCTGATCGAGGCGGCAGTGGGAACAATGAGCGGTCCAGGCGAGTGGGCGACGCGCAGCACTGAGTCACCTCGCGCTGCCGAGCTGTGCCGTGCGTGATGTGTCACCGCTGCCCACCTGACGCCCAGCGGACATACGCTCTGCCTTTCTTCTCCCCTCTCATCCTCACCTTCGCACAACTAACGGCGCCCCTTGGTGTCTGCTGCTCACAAGAACCATACTGCCAAATGGGCAATGTTATAACAAACTTTTAATTCACACTGGTTACTCTGTTATTAAGCTTCTACAAACAAAATATTCCGGACTTCTTGAACAGTATACTATCAAAAATTGTTAGCCGCTTGCCGGCCGGCGTGGCCGAGCGGTTAAAGGCGCTACAGTCTGGAACCGCACGACCGCTACGGTCGCAGGTTCGAATCCCGCCTCGGGCATGGATGTGTGTGATGTCCTTAGGTTAGTTAGGTTTAAGTAGTTCTAAGTTCTAGGGGACTTATGACCACAGCAGTTGAGTCCCATAGTGCTCAGAGCCATTTGAACCATTTTGTTAGCCGCTTGTTTAAGTCCAGCGTCCCGTAGTGTAGGGGTAGCGTCTTTATTTCCGAAACTTTCGTGGTCTCGGATTCTAACCTCGCCACAGCTTCATTTTTGAATAGAAATCATCAGCATTGGCGGCCAAAGACTTCCGGCATAAGAAGTCGCTCTCATTCGGCCAACAGTCTTGTCAAAGCGGGCGGAGGAGCAGACAAAGGTTGAGGTCACACATTTGCCTTTGAGGTGGTAAACTGCCCCCTTAAGGCGGAAGAATCAGAAATGATCAGTGGCATGAGGATGCAGCAAGCAATGGAAAACACTGCATTAAAGACACGTAGTGTCTGTCCACAAGCCATGTGGCCTGTAATGGAAGAAGTGTCATGATGGCTCTCCTCATTATCAGAAGATTCCTCACTATTCACCCTTTCGGATCCCCGGCAGGGGACTGCCAAGAAGGAGGTGAGAATGAGGAAAAGATGGATTAACCAACGAAAGGGAAATGCTAAGGCTCAATCTAGATATGGGGACGCCAGTCAAGTGACGTGGAACTATGACAAGAATTTCTGGTCAGATAAGTATAGAATAACATCAAAAGCTGCCGAAAATGGTATAACTGGAGTAGGAATATGAATAAGTGGGGAGGGCAGAGAGTGAGTTACTGTGAACAGTTCAGTGACAGTGTTATTATCATCAGAATCTACAGCAAACCAACACCGACAACGACCGTTCAGGTATACATTCTGGCGTCGCTAGCCGAAAATGAAGAGACAGAGAAAGTGTATCAGGATATTAAACGGATAATTCAGTACATAAAGACAGACGAAAATTTAACAGCCATGGCAGACTGGAATACGGTTGTAGATAAAGGAGTAGGAGAAAGAGTTACGAGAGAATATGGGCTTGATAGTATGAATGTCAGAATGTTTGAGTTCTGCAATAAATAATTATACTCTCTTCAAGAATCACAAGAGGAGGAGGTATACGTGGAAATGGCCGGGAGACATGGCGCGATTTCAGTTAGATTACACCATGGTCAGACAGAGATTCAGAAATCAGATACTCGATTGTAAGCCGTACCCAGATGCAAGTCTCAATTTAGTAATGATGAAGAGTAGGTTGATGTTTAAGAGACTAGTCAGGATTAATCAGTGCACAAAGAAGTTGGATACAGAGGTATTAAGGAATGAAGAGATACGGTCAAAGTTCTCTGAAGTGATAGTTACTGCGATAAGAAATATTTCAGTAGGCAGTTGAAGAGGAATGGACATGTCTAAAAAGGGGAACTCACATAAGTTGGGAAAAAAGCTACGAAAAAAGTAACTACGTAGAAACCTTGGGTGACAGAAGAAATACTTAAAAAAAACTTTCGTGAAGTTTCCGAATACAGAATGATAAGTCACTTAGGAATGAAATAAATAGGGAGTTCAGGGACGCTAAGCTGAAATGGGTGCATGAAAATGTGACTAAATCGATAAAGAAATCGTTCTTCTCAGGACTGTCTCAGCGTACATAAAAGACAAAATAACCTTCGGTGAAATTAAAAGCAAGGGTGACAACATTAAGCGTGCAGTAGGACTTCCACTGTTAAATGCAGAGGAGAGAGCAGGGGCTCGAAAGAGTACACTAAAGGCAGCTACGGGCGGCAGACTTACTTGATGTGACTGAAGAAGAAACAGGAGTCGATACAGAAATGATAGGCTGTCCCGTATTAAAAAATCAGAATTTAAAAGGGCTTTCGAAGACTTAATGAGGCAGAAGGGATAGTTAACATCCCAGTCGAATTTCTAAAATCATTAAGGAAGTGGCAGCAAAACGGCTATTCACTTTAGTGTGTAGAGTGCATGAATCTGGCGATATACCGTCTGACTTTCGAAAAGTAATTATCCACAAAATTACGAGGACTGTAAGAGCCGTCAAGTGCGGGAATTACTGCACAGTTGGTCTGATAACTCATGCGTCTAAGTTTCTGACAAGAATAAAATATAGAGGAATGGAATGAAAGTAGTGGATCAGTGATATAAAGATAAGTTTGGCTTTAGGAAAGGTAAAGGCACCAGAAAGCCAGTTCTGACTTTGAGACTGATAATGGAAGCAAGACAAAAGAAAATCAAGACGGGGTTCTAGGGATTTGTTGACCTGGAAAAAAGGTCGAAAGTGCGAGGTGTTTCAAATTCTGAGAAAATTAGTGTTAAACTATAGGGGAAGACGAGTAATATACAACAGGTACAAGAACCAAAAGGGAATAATATGAGTGAAAGATAAAGAACGAAGTTCTCGAATTAAATTGAGGGTAACACAGTGATGCAGTCTTTCGCCACTTGTGTCCAATCCATACATAGAAGAAGCAAAGATAAAAAAATAGAAAGATTGAAGAGTGGGATTAAAATTTATAGTGAAAGGGTATCAATGATACTATTCACTGGTGACATTGCTATCCACAGAGAGAGTGAAGAAGAATTACAGGCTGTGGTGAATGGAATGAACAGGCTAACGAGTAAATTTTTAATCCCCGAGTAAATCCCCTCTTCATTATTTGCTGTGTCTTGGTATCATGGTGCCAGCGGTAGACTGGTCAGATTCAAATGAGTTCTAATTACTGCTGCAAGCAAATGGTCTCTGGTGCCGCAGCAGCTGCAGCATGTGCCCAGATAGCGGCCCTGAATGACGATGTTGGAGAGCAGCCTCTGCTCAGGCACTGCGTTGACCGTGATCCGAACGTCCAGAACACGGTATACGCGTATGGGAATATTCCACAGACTACTGCTGAAAGCAGCGACACACCGCCAATGTTTTGTTCCCGACATTTGCAGCTATCCATCGGTACGTCCACCCAGTTTCCCGCAGGCCAAGAAGGCAACTCCATTCAACTCGTTGAAGCTGTTCAGCAGGAGTAGGTACTCGTGGATAGGGCATAGTTGAACCCTAGAATGAATGTTGCGAACACTGTTCATCTCTAAAGTCAGCACAGTTAATGCCTGTAGAGTGAAAGCGGAGGGGTCACAGACAAGCCGTCTTAGAGACGTCCAGAGGATCACTAACACAAAACCACGCACATGTTACACCCTGGTGCCACTGAACAGACTTCTTAAGGGTGCTGCATTTTTTTCCGGCAATATAGTTACGAAACTTATTAGTAGACAATGGAGGTTGTTAAATTCTGTTATCTCTTGCGATGGTACTATCAGTTCGAACGCCATTAGGGTAGACACCATTCATGATTGTTAAGTGTCTTTATTCAATGACGACACGTCTACAAAAATGTGTGATTCAAGTACTGCAGTCTAGTGGGAAAGATGCGTCCGCAGAGAGATTTTACGATCGGTTCCCATTAACTGGAACACTACTACACAAATGCTGAATAGATGACTTAGTGAAGCGTCATCAGCTGGTCAGTGAATAACTTCAGTATTATGCTTTGCGGGATAACCCATCCTCATTATAATATACACTCCTGGAAATTGAAATAAGAACACCGTGAATTCATTGTCCCAGGAAGGGGAAAATTTATTGACACATTCCTGGGGTCAGATACATCACATGATCACACTGACAGAACCACAGGCACATAGACACAGGCAACAGAGCATGCACAATGTCGGCACTAGTACAGTGTATATCCACCTTTCGCAGCAATGCAGGCTGCTATTCTCCCATGGAGACGATCGTAGAGATGCTGGATGTAGTCCTGTGGAACGGCTTGCCATGCCATTTCCCCCTGGCGCCTCAGTTGGACCAGCGTTCGTGCTGGACGTGCAGACCGCGTGAGACGACGCTTCATCCAGTCCCAAACATGCTCAATGGGGGACAGATCCGGAGATCTTGCTGGCCAGGGTAGTTGACTTACACCTTCTAGAGCACGTTGGGTGGCACGGGATACATGCGGACGTGCATTGTCCTGTTGGAACAGCAAGTTCCCTTGCCGGTCTAGGAATGGTAGAACGATGGGTTCGATGACGGTTTGGATGTACCGTGCACTATTCAGTGTCCCCTCGACGATCACCAGTGGTGTACGGCCAGTGTAGGAGATCGCTCCCCACACCATTATGCCGGGTGTTGGCCCTGTGTGCCTCAGTCGTATGCGGTCCTGATTGTGGCGCTCACCTGCACGGCGCCAAACACGCATACGACCATCATTGGCACCAAGGCAGAAGCGACTCTCATCGCTGAAGACGACACGTCTCCATTCGTCCCTCCATTCACGCCTGTCGCGACACCACTGGAGGCGGGCTGCACGATGTTGGGGCGTGAGCGGAAGACGGCCTAACGGTGTGCGGGACCGTAGCCCAGCTTCATGGAGACGGTTGCGAATGGTCCTCGCCGATACCCCAGGAGCAACAGTGTCCCTAATTTGCTGGGAAGTGGCGGTGCGGTCCCCTACGGCACTGCGTAGGATCCTACGTTCTTGGCGTGCATCCGTTCGTCGCTGCGGTCCGGTCCCAGGTCGACGGGCACGTGCACCTTCCGCCGACCACTGGCGACAACATCGATGTACTGTGGAGACCTCACGCCCCACGTGTTGAGCAATGCGGCGGTACGTCCACTCGGCCTCCCGCATGCCCACTATACGCCCTCGCTCAAAGTCCGTCAACTGCACATACGGTTCACGTCCACGCTGTCGCGGCATGCTACCAGTGTTAAAGACTGCGATGGAGCTCCGTATGCCACGGCAAACTGGCTGACACTGACGGCGGCGGTGCACAAATGCTGCGCAGCTAGCGCCATTCGACGGCCAACACCGCGGTTCCTGGTGTGTCCGCTGTGCCGTGCGTGTGATCATTGCTTGTACAGCCCTCTCACAGTGTCCGGAGCAAGTATGGTGGGTCTGACACACCGGTGTCAATGTGTTCTTTTTTCCATTTCCAGGAGTGTATATCGAGTTGTACAGATGAGGAATCACTTGTATATGTACCACATAACTTCATTTCGTATGTAAAACCACATATATCTGACACCTAGTGATAGATTACCACGAATGGATCACAGGAAAGTCATTGTTGCACAGCTGATGAAGATTCATTAAGTGACCCATTCAGCGCCTGTGCAGTACTGTTCCAGTCATACAGTATGGTTGCAGGCTTTCTGCACGTCATTTTGTCGCATCTCTAGTTGGTTTCCATTAAACATTTTGGGAGTTTCAAAGCATACAGAGACGGTTCATTTATATCACCTGTTTCGTTTCGTTTTGTGGACTTACATCTAGCATCCTGTATAAAACTCTTATGAGGGTTTGTCTTCAAACGTTAATTATCTTCTTGTAAAAATTAAGGTACGGATTGCTTTATTAATATTTTCTAGTGACATGCCTGCAGTCCTGGAATGCAATGACCTCCCCGCGCCATAGTAGCTTAGCGCGTCGCAAGAGACGACAAAACAAAAAGATGCATTGGAATGACCCACTGAAGCGCCAATGAAGCTGGTATAGGCATGGGTATTGAAATACAGAGATATGTAAACAGGCAGAATACGGTTATGCGGTCAGCAGTGCATATACAAGACAATAAGTGTCTGGTGCAGTTGCTAGATTGGTTACTGCTGCTTTTAATGACAGGTTATCAGGATTTAAGTGAGTTTGAACAAGGTGTTATAGTCGGGGCACGATCGCTGGGACACACCATCTCCGAGGTAGCGATGAAGTGGGGATTGTCCTGTACGACCATTTCACTAGTGTACCGTGAATATCAGAAATCCGGTAAAACATCAAATCTCCGACATAGCTGCGCCCGGTGAATGTCGTGGTATGGTACCAGCGGATAAGGATGGGAAGAGAAAACCGTCTACTACTGAAATTTCCCGGTAACTGCAGACTTTCAGATCGAGGCGTAATGTGAAGATGTTTAAGGGCGTGGTTTTGGAGCTCTGATTTGTTCTGTTTATGTCACTTTTTTCGATGCTGCTCATTTGAGGTTTGAAATATTGCCTCAGTTCACTTATTGCTCCTACTTGGTACCCACTGACTTCTTTCACAGGGCGTTACAGGAATTTGCAGAATTTCGACGAGGCAGTTTTCGGTGAACTGAACGTCTGAAGTAACGAATTTTACAACAAAGGTCTCGGGGAATGTATCCATCACTGGGATGAATGTGTCACACTGAAGAAAGAATACGTACAGAAAGACCAACACTTTCACTTAGTTTCATGATCAAAGATTGACTAATTTAGAGTTGGTAATTAAAACCTGTCTTACTATCAAGCAGAAGTATAGCTACTCAAATGTGGGGAATTCTTGGTAGACAATTAAATCTGGGAGATGACATTCACTCTGTCTCCAGTATGACATACAGAAGTAAAAACTTGAACAGACAAACTCGTTAATCTTTATTTTATTTGTGATGTGCGATTTCAGCAAATCTAAGTTGCCGTCATGGGATCTGTAAAGCATGTTTATCGAAAAACAAGTGTAAAGAGGTTAAATATTATAGGGTGGAGTACATATTTATACAATACGGGTATATACAACCTTGTACATGCAATATCTAGTGTCAAGTCGTGACACGTGTTTCCAGTGAAATAAAGGAAGTAATACACCGAAATATCAATAATACAACACGATTTACATAAAATATCATGCATGTTGACCGATTGGACAAGTTCATATTTACCCAATTAGTGACAGACGGCTGAGAATCACAAGTCAAAAGCACAGTTTTACGAGCTACCAGAAGATGGCACTGGAGCATTAAACGAATAGACAGACAGTCGCAACATACTGATCGTAAGGAAGAATAGTAAACAAAATAATGCGATTTATACAATTTCGTAAGTAATTATATAAACCACGTAATCCAAAGCATATTCGAATAACTAAATTATTATTGTTGTTACAGGATTAATATAAAATAGAGGTCAATTAGTAACAACATTTTGTTGTATTCCTGTTATCTTCTGCGAAGGCTTTCAATTCAGTGCCTTCTCCTTGCGTATCCTGCGATGCTCCATTCCGTTGATGTGATCATCCCAAGTTTATGTCTGCCAGGTGGTTTCCATTCGTAAACATTTTTGGCCATCGATGATCTGGCATTTTCAACAAACGTCAGTACCACTTTAGAGATTATCTTTAAATTCTGTCTATCAATGTTTCATCTGCCTTCATGCGAACTCCCACTTCGTTATTTGTTTTCTTTTCCATTCTTGATATTCTAACTAATCCATTTCCACAGCTGTTATTCTTCTTTTCAGGTCAGCATTTAAAATCCATAGTTCCGACCCATAGTATAGAACAAATTCAACAATTAGCCTACCCATTCTTTTATTATTAGTATTATTGTTATTAAACATGTTCTTTCAAACCAAAGAGAGTTTATACACCCTATTTCTCTTCTGCTTTGTTGTATTCTGAATTTTATTCCTGTAGTACCTAGCCTACTTTTGCCAATATATCGCCTAGATGTTTAAGTGTTTCTGTCTGCTTCATAACTGCCCCCTCATTGATGTGAAACCGAGCGAGGTGTCGCAGTGGTTAGCACACTGGACTCGCATTCGGGAGGACGACGGTTCAACCTCGCGTCCGACCATCCTGATTTAGGTTTTCCGTGATTTACCTAAACCGCTTCAGGCAAACGCCGGGATGGTTTCTTTGCCTGAGCGCGGCCGATTTCCCTCCCCATTCTTCCCTAATCAGATGAGACCGATGACCTCGCTGTTTGGACTCTTCCCCCAAATCAACCCAACCCAACCCATTGATGTCAACTTCAAATTTAGTGTCACTAATCATTAGCAGATATCCGCTTTTTGTCAGACTCATTCGCAATTCCCATTTATCGTATTCCTGATACAAACGACATATCATGAATTCAAGATCTAACTGATATTGCGCTAGAACAGCTTGATCATCAGCAAACCTTAACGAAATTGCTGTACATCGTTAATAATAATACCCATTCCTCCAAAGCTGTTCTTCCACCTTCGAAGAGCCACTTCTACGTATAAACCTTCTACATGTAAAGTGAGCAATAAGGGTGATACCCTGCAGCCTTGTCTCAGCCCTTTTGTGACATTAATAGATTCCTTTAAGATAAACCTTATATCTGTACATTTCAATAATAATCTGTGCAAAATGGTCATCTATCCCTAAATCCTTCAAAGTTTCCCAGAGGTTTGTTCTAGGAACCGTGTCATAGGCTTGAAGTCTACAAAGGCGATGTGTAACTCCTTCCCTATCGCTATGAATTTTTCTATTAGCTGTTGCAAAATAAAGAGGTTATCTGTACTGGATCTGTTCTGCCTGAATCCGCTATGGTGTTTTCAGTACAGTGTCCAACATTCTGTCTTGCTTTACAGAAAAATTTTACGTAAATCCTTTTGTGTTACTGTCATGCTTCGTGTTCTTGGACGCACTGCTCACTGTTGCTGTTTCCTCCACCTGCTACTGAGGGACATCAGATTGGTGGCCTTTGCATGAGACAGGAACATGCCTACACCATCCCACGTTCCCTGCTCGATATACTCCTGCAGAGCAGTCCATGTGTTTAGTGTGGTGAGAAGTGGAGTGCTAGCGTGTGACGCTTCCCACATTGTGGCTCTGCTTGGGCGAGGCCACAGTACTGATCAGAACACGCCTCCTTAGTGAAAGCATCATCTCTCCCGAAGCTTGTGATTCCCTTTTATTAATTTTAACGTCTTATATGTCGTATGTTGTTCAGTAGAGAAGGGGACATTCACATACAAATCTTAATTTGTCAATTTACTTATTGATTCTAATGAAAATGACGTTCCTTTCGTTGTTTATATAACGATTTAACTGAATTTTGTATAGATAGATGTTTCAATGCACACATTCCTCACTTCCCCCACAAATTGCTGTGTATAATGTTATACAATGTAATTTGGATTTCCAAATGTCATGCGAATTGTATGTCATGTTTAAATGGCCGTATTTATGTGTACAAGTTAGATATGTCTGTTACTACAAATTTATGGTAATTGGTTGCATGTGGTATGAGAGGACCATCAGTCATTTGTCAACGAAATGACATTCGATACTGCACATATGATGGAAATTCTGTAATTATGCTCGTATTTTCAGTCTATATGCTTTACAGAAGAGATGATGGCAAGTTAGATTTGCCGAAACCGGTCAACAGACATACAAGTGTAATTAGCTGTCTTGACTGTTGAAATTTTTACTTTTGTATTTAATACTACTATAGAAGGCCCCCACGCTTGAGTGATGTGAACTGTGTACGGATTGTTAGCCCGTGACATGTGGTACAAAGCTGAAGCAGACCTGAATGCTTGTTGGAGAGAATGTAGCGCTCGTAATAGGGCGGCGGAAAACGACGTAGGAGTATTACAAAGACCGGGTAGAGGCTTCTCGCATAGACAGGCGAGGTGTCCCGTACATAGGCTCCCACGCGAGTGCGCAGCCTTTAGTTAGCGACTTGGAATTTTGATTGAGATAATCGCTAAGACAAAGCGAGCACGAGAACGCTTGCGTTCCGGCGTCCAGCTGGAGCGATTTACAGCCCCCGGCCCGGAGCCTTATCCTATTCTGTTGCATAACTCACGGCCCGAGGTGAGTCTGCGTTCCTAGGCGAGCTATAAACCGCGAACCCCCTCTCGTGTGCGTGCGTCGCGGCGCGTACGTTAGCCAGCAGAACGGACCGTGACGCGGCCTAGCGTGGGAGAGCGGCAGCAAACTGGACAACGTATCACCGCCGCGATGCGCTCCAACAATGCGGCAGTAAAGGTGCGCGCATAGACGACCGCCGCGGCGGTTGCATCGTCTCTGTACGTACGGGCGGCCTGTACCCTAGCACCCCCGCCTAGCTTCGATGTAACGTTGGCTGCAACAGTCAAACAAAACTGTTACTTTAGAGCTGCGGCATTGGACTCAGTCTGTTCACGGCTGCATCCCCATTTCTACTCCAAGAGGTAAGTCACGTTAGGTTGTAGTCATTAGGTTCAGATTATGACACCAGATACAAAGTGAAGGGAATTTTTTTTCCTTAAGTTGCACGTACATGTACAGTTCTTTTACACATTATAATCTCCGCGCCACAGGAGAGTAGGACACTGACAGAATAGCCAAAACTAATTGGCCCCAGGCATTAATTAACTGTGATGCGATAAACTGTTTTCGTCAGCCGCGGAAGCGTTTTGGCTTTTAACGTTGCTTCAGTCATCTCCCCTCAATCTTTTAGGTGTAACAAAATTTTAGTACTAATCTTCTACACTTAAGTATCTACATTTGAGCACAAAGACAACTTCGTGTTGGTAATCTGCCAGGTTGCGGCATCTTGTACATTTGTACACTGAAGGGCCAAAAAAACTGGTATTAGGATGCGTATTCAAGTACAGTGACGTGAATATCAGGAATCCGTTAAAACGTCAAGTCTCCGACATCGCTGCGGCGGGAAAAAGATCCCACAAGAACGGTGCCAACGACGACTGAAGGGAATCGTTCTACGTGACAGAAAAGCAAAGCTTTCGCAAATTACTGCAGATTTCAATGCTGGGCCATCAAAAAGTGCCAGCCTTTCGAACCACTCAACGAAACATCATTGATATGGGCTTTCGGAGCTGAAGGCCCACTCGTGTACCCTTGATGACTACACGACACAAAGTTTTACACCTCGTCTGGGTCCGTCATCACCGACACTGGACTGTTGATGACAGGAAACATGTTGCCTGGTCGGACGAGTTTCGTTTCAAATTGCATCGAGTGGGCACTCGTGTATTGGTATGGAGAAAACCGCTTGAATCCATGGAATCTGCATGTCATCAGGGGACTGCTCAAGCTGGTAGAGGCTCTGTAATGGTGTGGAGCGGCAATTCCAGCAGGACATTGTGACACCAGATCTGCTACAGAATGGCTCCAGGAATACTCTTCTGAGTTTAACCACTTCCGCTTGCTACCACACTCCCCAGATATGAACATAGTTGAGCATATCTGGGATTCCTTCTAACGTGCTCTTCTCAAGAGATCTCCACTCTCTCGTATTCTCACCGATCTATCTACATCTACATCTACATCCATACTTCGCAAGCCACCTGACGGTGTGTGGCGGAGGGTACCTTGAGTACCTCTATCGGTTCTCCCTTCTATTCCAGTCTCGTATTGTTCGTGGAAAGAAGGATTGTCAGTATGCCTCTGTGTGGGCTCTAATCTCTCTGATTTTATCCTCATGGTCTCTTCGCGAGAGATACTTAGGAGGGAGCAATATACTGCTTGACTCTTCGGTGAAGGTATGTTCTCGAAACTTTGACAAAAGCCCGTACCGAGCTACTGAGCGTCTCTCCTGCAGAGTCTTCCACTGGAGTTTATCTATCATCTCCGTAACGCTTTCGCGATTACTAAATGATCCTGTAACGAAGCGCGCTGCTCTCCGTTGGATCTTCTCTATATCTTCTATCAACCCTATCTGGTACGGATCCCACACTACTGAGCAGTATTCAAGCAGTGGGCGAACAAGCGTACTGTAACCTACTTCCTTCGTTTTCGGATTGCATTTCCTTAGGATTCTTCCAATGAATCTCAGTCTGGCATCCGCTTTACCGGCGATCAACATTATATGATCATTCCATTTTAAATCACTCCTAATGCGTACGCCCAGATAATTTACGGTATTAACTGCTTCCAGTTGCTGACCTGCTATTTTGTAGCTAAATGATAAAGGATCTACCTTTCTGTGTATTCGCAGCACATTACACATGTCTACATTGAGATTCAATTGCCATTCCCTGCACCATGCGTCAATTCGGTGCATATCCTCCTGCATTTCAGTACAATTTTCCATTGTTACAACCTCTCGATACACCACAGCATCATCTGCAAAAAGCCTCAGTGAACTTCCGATGTCATCCACCAGGTCATTTATGTATATTGTGAATAGCAACGGTCCTATGACACTCCCCTGCGGCACACCTGAAATCACTCTTACTTCGGAAGCCTTCTCTCCATTGAGAATGACATGCTGCGTCCTGTTATCTAGGAACTCCTCAATCCAATCACACAATTGGTCTGATAGTCCATATGCTCTTTCTTTGTTCATTAAACGACTGTGGGGAACTGTATCGAACGCCTTGCGGAAGTCAAGAAACACGGCATCTACCTGTGAACCCGTGACTATGGCCCTCTGAGTCTCGTGGACGAATAGCGCGAGCTGGGTTTCACATGACCGTCTTTTTCGAAACCCATGCTGATTCCTACAGAGTAGATTTCTAGTCTCCAGAAAAGTCATTATACTCGAACACAATACGTGTTCCAAAATTCTACAACTGATCGACGTTAGAGATATAGGTCTATAGTTCTGCACATCTGTTCGACGTCCCTTCTTGAAAACGGGGATGACCTGTGCCCTTTTCCATTCCTTTGGAACGCTACGCTCTTCTAGAGACAGCTTCTATGGACAGCCCTGCAAGATTCCTGGTGTCACTTCCCTCCAACAGCACTTCAGACATTATTCGAGTCCATGCCACGTCGTGTTGCGGCACTTCTGCGTGCTCGTGGGGGCAGGTGTACCAGTTTCTTTAGTGTACGTTCTGGTAGTTCATTTACATTTGACGTTGTCTTCAAATAAACAATTTTGACCATGATGTCATTTAACCACGCGATTTAATTCCCGATTTCGATACACTTCCACAGTTGATAAAGGTGTTCACATAAATTAGTGATTACCTTAGTTTGCAGAGCGATCATTAGTACACTTTTTTTTAGCTTGCCTGACGACTAAGCAAAGCGTCTGCTTCGACAAAGTCAAAGATCTTACAAAACATCCAGGTGCTGGATGGAGCTATTGTTCTGGTTGTCGTCTACACGTTTTAAAGACAGGCTAATAATATTATAAAAAGTAGTGAAACGTAATACGTATAGGTTGCGAATAAGGGCCACAGTGTTTTTTAGCATTTAATTTTTAGAATATGATTTTCTACGTAGTGATGACAATGGTGTACTTCATTTGACTAGGGCGTCTTTCCCACTCAGATCGTCAAACAAGTATCCTGCAGTTTTGCGTTTATCTTCTAATAAGTTGTTATTGTTGTTGTGGTCTTCAGTCCTGAGACTGGTTTGATGCAGCTGTCCATGCTAATCTATCCTGTGCAAGCTCCTTCATCTCCCAGTACCTACTGCAACCTACATCCTTGTGAATCTGCTTAGTGTATTCATCTCTTGGTATCCCTCTACGATTTTTACCCTCCACGCTGCCCTCCAATGCTTAATTTGTGTTCCCTTGATGCCTCAGGACATGTCCTACCAACCGATCCCTTCTTCTAGTCAAGTTGTGCCACAAACTTCTCTTCTCCCCAATCTTATTCAATACCACCTCATTAGTTACTTGATCTACCCACCTAATCTTCACCATTCTTCTGTAGCACCACATTTCGAAAGCTTCTATTCTCTTCTTGTCCAAGCTATTTATTGTCCGTGTTTCACTTCCATACATGGCTACACTCCATACAAATACTTTCTGAAACGACTTCCTGAAACTTAAATCTATACTCGATGTTAACAAATTTATATTCTTCAGAAACGCTTTCCTTGCCATTGCCAGTCTACATTTTATATCCTCTCTACTTCGACCGTCATCAGTTATTTTGCTCCCCAAATAGCAAAACTCCTTTACTACTTTAAGTGTCTCATTTCCTAATCTAAATCCCTCAGCATCACCCGACTTAATTCGACTACATTCCATTATCCTCGTTTTGCTTTTGTTGATGTTCATCTTATATCCTCCTTTCAAGACACTGTCCACTCCGTTCAAGTGCTCTTCCAAGTCCTTTGCTGTCTCTGACAGGATTACAATGTCATCTGCGAACCTAGAGTTTTTATTTCTTCTCCCTGGAATTTAATACCTACTCCAAATTTTCCTTTTGTTTCCTTTACTGCTTGCTAAATATACAGATTGAATAACATCGGGGAGAGGCTGCAACGATGTCTCACTCGCTTCCCAACCACTGCTTCCCTTTCATGCCACTCGACTCTTGTAACTGCCATATGGTTTCTGTACAAATTGTAAATAGCCTTTCGCTCCCTGTATTTTACCCCTGCCAACTTCAGAATTTGAAACAGAGTATTCCAGTCAACACTGTCAATAGCTTTCTCTAAGTCTACAAATGCTATAAACGTAGGTTTGCCTTTCCTTAATCTTTCTTGTAAGATAAGTCGTAAGGTCAGTATTGCCTCACGTGTTCCAACATTTATACGGAATCCAAACTGATCTTCCAGGAGGTCGCCTTCTACCAGTTTTTCCATTCGTCTGTAAATAATTCGCGTTAGTATTTTGGAGCTGTGACTTATTAAACTGTTAGTTCAGTAATTTCCACATCTGTCAATCCTGCTTTCTTTGGGATTGGAGTTATTATATTCTTCTTGAAGTCTGAGGGTATTTCGCCTGTTTCATACATCTTGCTCACCAGATGGTAGAGTTTTGTCAGGACTGGCTCTCCCAAGGCCGTCAGTAGTTCTAATGGAATGTTGTCCAATCCCGGGGCCTTGTTTCGACTCAGGTCTTTCAGTGCTCTGTCAAACTCTTCACGCAATATCGTATCTCCCATTTCATCTACATCTACATCCTCTTCCATTTCCATAATATTGTCCTCAAGTACATCGCCCTTTTATAGACCCTCTATATACTCCTTCCACCTTTCTGCTTTCCCCTCTTTCCTTAGAACTGGGTTTCCATCTGAGCTCTTGATATTCATACTAGTGTCTCTCTTTTCTCCAAAGGTCTCCTTAATTTTCCTGTAGGCTGTATCTATCTTACCCCTAGTGAGATAAGCCTCTAAATCCTTACATTTGTCCTTTAGCCATGCCTGCTTAGCCATTTGGCACTTCCTGCCAATTTCATTTTTGAGACGCTTGTATTCCTTTTTCCCTGCTTCATTTACTGCATTTTTATATTGTCTACTTTCATGAATTAAATTCAGTACCTCTTCTGTTACCCAAGGATTTCTACTAGCCCTCGTCTTTTTACCTACTTGATCCTCTGCTGCCTTCACTACTTCATCCCTCAGAGCTACCCATTCGTCTTCTACTGTATTTCTTTCCCCCATTCCTGTCAACTGTTCCCTTATCCTGTCCCTGAAACTCTGTACAACCTCTGGTTTTGTCAGTTTATCCAGGTCCCATCTCCTTAAATTCCCACCTTTTAGCAATTTCTACAGTTTTAATCTACAGTTCATAACCAATAGATTGTGGTCAGAGGCCACATCTGCCCCTGGAAAAGTCGTACAATTTAAAACCTGGTTCCTAAATCTCTGTCTTACCATTATATAATCGATCTGATACCTTTTAGTATCTCCAGTATTCTTCAATGTATACAGCCTTTTATTATGATTCTTGAACCAAGTGTTAGCTATGATTAAGTTATGCTCTGTACAAAATTCTACCATACATCTTCCTCTTTCATTTTTTACCCCAATCCATATTCACCTACTATGTACCCTTCTCTCCCTTTTCCTACTGTCGAATTCCAGTCACCCATGACTATTAAATTTTCGTCTCCCTTCACTACCTGTATAATTTCTTTTATCTCATCATACATTTCTTCAATTTCTTCGTCATCTGCAGAGCTAGTTGGCATATAAACTTGTGCTAGTGTAGTAGGCATGGGCTTCGTGTCTATCTTGGCCACTATAATACGTGCACTCTGGCGACGATATTTGGAACTTCTGACGCGGGAATATAAATTTTTTGAGATGCTCTACAATTCGGTGCATTTTTGATTGTCGGATATTCTGTGGTTTTTCTCTCCTGGGTCCTTGAAATCAGAGAGGTTTGAGGGGGACACCCTGTATAATAAACAAAGTTTTGATGTGAACATTTTCATGAATTAAACATGTTTCTGAATCCAAAAATACGACAGTTTCGTTTTTAAAAATTGGATTTTTTGCTTGGGATAGAATTCATGAAAATTGGAAAGCTTCAGAGATTTTCTGTCACCTAAGCTTCCAGATGTGCTATAAAATTCCGACACAAAATTTACCTTACAATTCAGCCTAATTATAGAGAATGTAACTTTCATGTTTGTTTTGTTATTTAAAGTGAAATGTCTACTTCCGTATTGTTAACATTTAGAGACTTGGTTACAAGTAATATGTCTTCTGCTCATCGCATAATTTCTATTTTATAGGTAATTCTGTATTTGCCAATTTTCTTATAAGTCTGCACTGATAACAATTTTTGATAATCGGTAAAATGTTATTGAACTGATGTTATATACGGCTCATGCATACTACAATAGAATGTTTCAATGAAGCGGTCGATACCATTTCCAAAATGTTACAAGCTATGCTAGGAAAATCTTGGTGACTTCTTAGTCATCTAGATTGGTGTGACACACCTGCAACATTTTCATAGATATGTACAGACAACAAATAAATCACTTATCTGTAATTTTTCTAGGTGATCATTAAAACTTTATAAAAGATCTTTTTCTACTATTAGAATATGTAATATCTGAGGAAAGATTTGCACTGTGTTTGTAACCAAATCTATTAAACAAGTTCAGAAGTTGGTTGTTAAAGAACGGGGCCTCCAATTCCGTACCAAACGCCTAAATCTTCTCAACGAGAACGGAAGGCAATCGCTGCGTAAATGCTTTTTATGATGTCATGCACTACATGTCGTGAAAAGTGATAGTTTCGCACATAACTAACTTTAGCAACGTACACTTTGTGAAAACATTTCGCTGTGTGATCCCGCTCCTTTCAGTTAACACGTCATGCAAAAGTGGCTGATGATGTGTCGTATCCCGGTAATTATGAAACGTGGTTGCTACGAAATATTCTGCCAGTTATTGATTCTTACTCGCGGCGCTGCCAGATTCCGACAGCATCTGCCTAATATGTACTGCACCACAAAGAGCAACCAAATAGTAGCTACACTGCTGCTAGCAGTTCTGAATATATACTATGTGATCGAAACTATCCGGACACCCCCAAAAACATACGTTTGTCGTATTAGGTGCATTGTGCTGCCACCTACTGCCAGGTACTCCATATCAGCGGCATCAGACATTGCGAGAGAGCAGAATGGTGCCTTCCGCGGAACTCACGAACTTCGAACTGACTGGGTGTCACTTGTGTCATACGTCTGCACGCGAGATTTCCACACTCCTAAACATCCCTAGGTCCACTGTTTCCGATGTGATAGTGAAGTCAGAATTTCTAAAATCATTGGGAGAAGTGGCAACAAAACGACTATTCACGTTGGTGTGTAGAATATATGAGTCTGGCGAAATACCATCTGACTTTTGGAAAAGCATCATCCACACAATTCCGAAGACGGCAAGAGCTGACAAGTGCGAGAATTATCGCACAATCAGCTTAACATCTCATGCATCGAAGCTGATTACAAGAATAATATACAGAAGAATGGAAAAGAAAATTGAAATTCGCTAGGTGACGATCAGTTTGGCTTTAGGAAAAGTAAAAGGACGAGAGAGGCAATTCTGACGTTACGGCTAGTAATGGAAGCAAGGCTAAAGAAAAATCAAGACACTTTCATAGGATTTGTCGACCTGGAAAAAGCGTTCGACAATATAAAACGATGCAAACTGTTCGAGATTCTGAAAAAAGTAGGGGTAAGCTATAGGGAGAGACGGGTCATATACAATATGTACAACAACCAAGAGGGAATAATAAGAGTGGACGATCAAGAACGAAGTGCTCGTATTAAGAAGGGTGTAAGACAAGGCTGTAGCCTTTCGCCCCTACTCTTCAATCTGTACATCGAGGAAACAATGATGGAAATAAAAGAAAGGTTCAGGAGTGGAATTAAAATACAAGGTGAAAGGATATCAATGATACGATTCGCTGATGACATTGCTATCCTGAGCGAAAGTGAAGAAGAATTAAATGATCTGCTGAACGGAATGAACAGTCTAATGAGTACACAGTATGGTTTGAGAGTAAATCGGAGAAAGACGAAGGTAATGAGAAGTAGTAGAAATGAGAACAGCGAGAAACTTAACATCAGGATTGAGGGTCACGAAGTCAATGAAGTTAAGGAACTCTACTACCTAGGCATTAAAATAACCAATGACAGACGGAGCAAGGAGGACATCAAAAGAAGACTCGCTATGGCAAAAAAGGCATTTCTGGCCAAGAGAAGTCTACTAATATCAAATACCGGCCTTAATTTGAGGAAGAAATTTCTGAGGATGTACGTCTGGAGTACAGCATTGTATGGTAGTGAAACATGGACTGTGGGAAAACCGGAACAGAAGAGAATCGAAGCATTTGAGATGTGGTGCTATAGACGAATTTTGAGAATTTGGTGGACTGATAAGGTAAGGAATGAGGAGGTTCTACGCAGAATCGGAGAGGAAAGGAATATGTGGAAAACACTTATGAGGAGAAGGAACAGGATGATAGGACATCTGATAAGACATGAGGGAATGACTTCCATGGTACTAGAGGGAGCTGTAGAGGGCAAAAACTGTAGAGGAAGACAGAGATTGGAATACGTCAAGCAAATAATTGAGGACGTAGGTTGCAAGTGCTACTCTGAGATGAAGAGGTTAGCACAGGAAAGGAATTCGTGGCGGGCCGCATCAAACCAGTCAGTAGACTGATGACAAAAAAAAAAAAAAAGAAGTGAAGTGGGAACGTGAAGGGCCACGTGCAGCACAAAAGCATACAAACCGACCTTGTCTGTTGACTGACAGAGACCGCCGACAGTTGATGAAGGTCGTAACGTATAATAGGCAGACATCTATCCACACTATCACACAGGAATTCGAAACTGCGTCAGGATCCACTTCAAGTGTTATGACAGTTAGGCGGGAGGTGAGGAAACTTGGATTTCATGGTCAAGCGGCTACTCATAAGCCGCACATCACGCCGGTAAATGCCAAACGACGCCACGCCTGGAGTAATGAGCGTAAACATTAGACGATTGTATAGTGGAAAAACGTTATGTGGAGTGATGAATCACGGCACACAATGTGGCGATCCGATGGCAGGGTGTAGATGTGCGAATGACCGGTTTGTAGTGACAACAGTAAAAATTCGGAGTCGGTGGTGTTAAGGTGTGGTCGTGTTTTTTATGTACGGGGCTTCCACCCCCTGTTGTTTTGCGTTGCATTATCACAGCACAGGCCTACACTGAAGTTTTAAGCACCTTCTTGGTTTCCACTGTTGAAGAACAATCCGGGAAGGCAATTGCATCTTTCAACACTATCGAGCACCTGTTCATGAAGCACGGCTTGTGGCTGAGTAGTTACACGACAATAATATCCCTGTAATGGACTTGCCTATAGGACACCTTTGGGGTGTTTTGGAACGCCGACTTCGTGCTAGGTCTCACCGACCGACATCGATACCTCTCTTCAGTGCAGCACTCCATGAAGAATGGGCTGCCATTCCCCAAGAAACCTTCCTGCAAGAGTGGAGGCCGTCATCATGGCTAAGGGTAGGCCAACGCCATACTGAATTCCAGCATTACCGACGGAGGGCGCCACTCACTTGTAAATCATTTTCAGCCAGGTGTCCGGATACTTTCGAGCACATTGTATACGTATAAGAAATTGTCTATCCATATCACAATTGCACCTGCATTAGATACTTATTCCGTTTCACGAAAGAGTATTTGCCAAAGCAACGCTTCAGAATCTCTAATTGACCTTGACCTTATCCAGCTAAAAAAGAAGAATCAATAACTTTACGATGATTAGAAATCAAGAGAAAGCGTACTTCCTGTATGATAGTACTGCATTTACATTTTCAGTTTGTTTATTATTTTAATTTTTATCATTTGGTGAAGGTGGTATACTGCCAGTTACTTAGCAACGCACAGATATCGTTTAATATAAGGGGAGTTCGCGAATTCATGATAATGCACAGGTTAACACTGTAGAGAGCAGGCTATTGGAGGGAAAGGCAGCATTTATCGCCAAAATAGATCTACTGCGCGGTGCAGTCACGTTCATATAACCACCTGTCAAAAGTCTGAATAACCGCCATTTGAAACGCGGACGTACAGATAGATAGCCAACGGAGTTCTGAAAAGTACCGGCAGCTACATGGGGCTATGCCGCCTCCAGTGCCGTGGCCAGCTGCGTTAGGTTACTCGGATGAGATGGTCCCATTGAATCTGCATTGAGTTTACAAATGATTCAAATGGCTCTGAGCACTATGGGACTTCACTTCTAAGGTCATCAGTCCTCTAGAACTTAAAACTACTTAAACCTAACTAACCTAAGGACATCACACACATCCATGTCCGAGGCAGGATTCGAACCTGCGACCGTAGGGGACGCGCGGTTCCGGTCTGTAGCGCCTATAACCGCTCGGCCACCCCGGCCGGCTGAGTTTACACCTCATCCTTTTAGAACCACGCACGTACAGTCGTGCTCAAAAGTATCCGAACGACCTGAATTGCATTTCTCCTGATTAGCATGCAACCCGCATAACACAGCTGTCTATCAGGTCCTCTAATCGTTCCTTGGTACAGTCATTTCACTATTGAAAATGATTCCAACAAGTCACCACTCGAAAACTCCGCTCTGTATCGCAATAACTCAAGATGTCAAGTAATACCACGATACTACATGTACCAGGGAACACGTTATCACAGATAAGACTGTCCTTTAGGCTTGTAAGCTCACATTCATTGCAATAAATGATATACCTGAAATGTTACCACTCTCATTATTACGTCAGACAGGTAATGCACGTAGTAAGTTCGTCGTATTCATGATTTCCTCTTCAAAGTAACATATCATACTTGTTATTTAACACAAAATGACATTACAAATTCACGCTTTTCACAAGCAGCTAGTTGAGAATATGTATGAACTTCAAATGACACGACGAACCGCCTCGTTCTGCATGTGGATTCAAACCCATGTCATGCAGACTAAGATTTCGAGGCTGACGGAAACTAACAGTCATTCCTAACTAGGCATACAGAGAGTGATATACCTCGATTTTAGACAGTATCAGTTAGCAAATATCAAATTTAAATTACATAACGTGAACATTTTTAACGGACGCGAACTCCTACCCAGCATCTGTTGTCCCTGTTAAAGAACTACGAGAGATGTTAAATATTGCTTCTTCACAAGTAACTTACTTGAAATGCCGTGAGATAAAGCTTTGTGTTAGACATAAATTCGAACCCAGAACCTAATCGAATTGTTATCGAATCACGATCAACTGTGACATATCGGAATTACTCAACAGTAACTAGATGTTTTAACTGAAATGACGAGACGAAACATTAATTTTTTCCTTCCCAGGTCTCCAACCCGGCACCTACCGCTGTTATATTCTAGAGAAAACGAATTTTAAATATGGGTTTGTTATACCACCAGCGACATGTGAGCATTTTTGAACTAGAAATGATATGACGAAGAGTTCAGTGCTGACTGGGAATCTAACTCCACAACTACTGTTGTTGACTACACACAAAGAGACATCAGCTACCGAATTGTTCTCCACCAGCAGCTCGGAATAACATCCTTGAACTTACAGTGATCTCTCAAATAGTTCTGTCTCTCACTGGAAGTCAAAAACGTCAGATATCGTTTGTGTTGACAACGAATGAAAATCCATTAAAAATCAAAATTATTATCCAACAGCAAATAGGTGTTCTCATGCTAGAGGTTGATAATACATAATGAAAATTTTAGTGCCAGGCCTGGATTTGAACCCATTCACGCGCAATATGTGGAGATGTTGAGGAATCTGCAGTTCTGAACAAACAACAAATTGTAATCGAGCTGTATTGTCACGAAGGGATCAAATTCCGCGTTAAGGGCGGTCTGAGTTGCATTCCTAGTTCAGAACCAATTTTATCGACATACAGAAGCTCAAATAAATGATGGAATAAGTGTCGTGTGACCCTACATATCGTTTGTTTCGTCACTAGAATAAAATAACTAGTATAAGAAAGGTTACTGGTGATAGAGTTCACACATTTCGCCACTCCTGACTTTATTGTGGTTCAACCTTACATCTACTTAGTAGACGAGGAATGTCATGTTTAATGTGAATTCAGACCACAATGCCTTATACCTTGTTAGACACTGGACTCGCATTCGGGAGGATGACGGTTCAATCCCGCGTCCAGTCATCCTGATTTAGGTTTTCCGTGATTTCCCTAAATCACTCCTGGCAAATCCCGGGGTGGTTCCTCTGAAAGAGCACGGCCAACTTCCTTCCCCATCCTTTCCTAATTCGATGAGACCGATGACCACGCTGTCTGGTCTCCTTCCCCAAACAACCAAACGAACCTAATACCTTCTTCACTTGGAATAACCAGAAGAGAATAAAATCTGTCTCTCCCTATTAAAAACCATCGGTAGAAGTTGGAATCGAACCCAGACCAGCGTCTTAGGAACCTATCATCAATCCAACAGACCACCAAAGCCTTTTCTTTGATACACATTTTTCTATCATAACGCTGTTGCGGCACACTCGATGAGAATTCTGACACAAAGGTTCCCTGTAGTGGATTGCAGCATGTTCAATACATTCATTTTCTTGGTTGACCGAATCGCCATGAACTAGCTGCCTCGGCTACCCAGTGCATACATTCGACTCTATTTTGTAATCACCGAAATAAAATCACGTAACTGATACATACGCAG
Organism: Schistocerca cancellata; assembly: GCF_023864275.1. NCBI lineage: Eukaryota > Metazoa > Arthropoda > Insecta > Orthoptera > Acrididae > Schistocerca > Schistocerca cancellata. The sequence continues at coordinate 489,321,654 of NC_064628.1, forward strand.
AACTCCCAACAGTCTAGGATGCAGAAATTTAAATAGGAACTGTTACTTTTACATTTGAGCTACACTATTGCGCTATCTGTTTGTTGAAAACGTTGTGCAGTGCAAAAGAAAAGCTGTAACTGCCTGTGTCTCAGAAGTCTAGGTCCGGACATATGCTTTATCTCATAGTACTGTGGATGCGAAAGTTCTGGAGGAACTGTTCTTCACTTCAGGAAGTGCTATAGGTACATGACAGCCAGTAGCGTAACGGTAGGCGTCGCGCCCTGTAGATAAGACGTGACGAGTTCTATTACATTAGCTGCTACATATTTTAAAACGCAATTCTGCTGTCTGCTGTAGTTGCCAATTTAATGGAACTTTGAACATAATTCCCTTCACTTCTGAACCCAAAGTTGTCCAAAGTGGAAAAAGGGCTAACGTTGCAGGACATTTTTTCTTGACAGATTTAATAGACGGCCAGGCAGCAGATTCAACTCGAAGCTTTTGTATTATGTATGGAGAGACCGCATCGTGCCATAATAGTCTGGAAAGTGTTTTCTTCATTAGCTGTCGTCTGGTAGTGGCATTTTATTCTTCTTCAAATCTTGTTTGACAGCTTTAACTCAGATCAAGTTTTCTACATGTATGTAATCAATAAACTGCATGTGCATTGTCAGACTGTTATATGTAACATCAGAGAATTCGCGTATATCGTTGATGCTTAATTTCTCTCTCATGTTTAGTATTGTTTTAACAACACAAAAAGAAACCTTTCGAATATTGTGCACTGTGTTATAAGAAATGAAATAAAACTACCCACGATAACATTACGATGAAAGTCTGATTTAATAAAACTGAATATCTTTACACAAGCGTGTCTCTATCGGCATGAATTAGTAAAATACTACTCATAGAGATTTCGCTTGGGTCTGTGTTTAATTGGTATGCTTTGTCATACCCAACAGGTATGCAAATGTGGCATTTCATAAATAAAGTTATGTATTCCTAGAACCCCAAAATTTACTTGTCTGCAGCGGAAAGAGGCGTTACCTGTTGTGCAGCGATTTCCTGATCGATGTTTGATCTGACTGCTTGTAGCTCTTTCACAGGAGGGATAAAAACGTTTCAGTCTGCGAGACTGGAACGGCGAACCATAACAGACGCTTTTTCACAGGTCAGCACATCCCCACAGAGCTAACAAAGAGGTAAAGTTGCGCCTTCCTCTTACGAGACCAATACTGTCTAGAGCTCGTAAACCGATACTAAAGGACGAGATTAGTTGCGATTTCCACGTGCAACGACTTTCCTTGGCTGAAAATGGTAAATTTATAATCTTTTGTTACACCTCAAGCGATAATAACTCATATTATTCAATGGAAATGACTGGAAAAATCAAGTGAACTTTGAGGCTTAGTTCCGTGCTTACCAGGAAGTAACTCGTCGATCACAGAGTTGCCAAACATACCTTGCCTTTTTGCCAAATCTCAGTTACAGTACCAGCGGGAAGAAGACGAACCGATGTGTTCCTACAGAGGGCTGGGAAGTGACCGTAGCTGGCATCTCAAAGACGCGGCTGCTACAGCCTGGAATACGTAATGTGTCGGATTCCCATTTCTCTAACTAGGTTTAGAGACTGGAGTGTAGTTACTAATAATATTCAGAACTGGCTGAAAACTAAGAATCATAAATCAGTAACTCTCATAGTTGTTTTTATATTTCTTTCGTAACTGTACTCAAAACTGAGAAACTCATTCACTGACGTCTTCGTGCCACGCCGATAGTCGAACACAGCAAACAAATAAAAAAAATGTGTGTGTGTTTGTGAGTGAGAGAGAGAGAAAGAGAGAGAGAGAGAGAGAGAGAGAGAGAGAGAGAAATAAAAAGGGATGAGAGAGAGGGTAATAAATTGTTGTAAAGAAACTGAATACTGGTATGTAAAGAGATCTTTCATTAAAATGACACGTTCAACATCATTACGAAATGACATATTCATGTTCTATGGCACAAGTACTAATCTAATCTAATCTAATCATATCATATTGCTGACTAGCAGCGAAGAGTCATGAATTACCGAAATTTTCGCCAATATCAGTAACCAAATCTAAACTTGAAAATAAAAGACGACAGTTTTTGTACTAAACCGGGACTCCTCCACGAATATAGCTTAAGTATCAATTGCTTACTCACCAACAGTAAGATCTGTGCGTGTTTGACCAGAAATTGCGGTCTTGGAAAAAGGAACGAAATGATTGAACTATACTGGTCCGAGAGATTCAGATCCTCGAAAGCGGAGATACAAATTCTAATCACAGTCCAGCACCAAATTTTTCAACGTCTCAAGTTCAATCAAATACAAGTAAACTAAGAGCCCGGTCACTTTAAATGACTTTCCATTAAAAAACAAAATAATTTTTTTCAAATGTAAGTAAGTTTACTGGCGACAGTATTTCTGTTTATCATGACCTCCGCCTATGTCATTTCCCAAAGTAAACCTGCTCCGTGCAGTTGGGACTGAAGGAACGTGATGTTTAATGCGGATTCTGGATTATAACGTCTTTCTCTTGAGGTTACGAGAGGTAAAGTAAATCTGTTTGTGCATCTAAATGCCTGAACCCACGCATTGCGCTTCTGATAGTTGGTTCCACCAGACCATCGTGACCACATTTCCCAGCCCCAGGAGTGTGCTGTTACGGATGATGTGCTTTCCTTACAAAATTAGTCATGATGGAAAAATGCGAGTCTACTATTATGCTATTCTCTCGTCAGCGGGATGTAAAGACTCTTCTAGGCATCATAGCCTCGATGTGAAGCCATTTTGAAATTTTCACTAATTCAGGAAATTTCTTAATTCGAGAAAATCATCTGTGAAGTTTGAGGTTACCGGGTAATTCGATTATTACCGTCATTATTACTATCATTTTCTTCATACCGCTGCTGGAACACATGTGCTTGAAGTTCATTTAAGGTCTTTTGGTCATTATAGAAGTAGTTCCCAAGAACATGGCTCTTTTCCTGTCTACGGAATCCTTTTCATGTTAATATCAAACGTCAGCAGTTACTCGTAGATTAAATTAAAACTAAAGTAATTGATGAAGGCGTTACTTGATTACAAAAACACGCTGGCTTTCTTCATTTATTTGCCCTTAGAAATGGCTGTCGAACACTGCCAAACCAAAAGCCAAGGGATCTTTCTGTCTACTATGTCACTGTCAGTTCTTCCACATGATTTGGTCAACTTGACCTGTTTCAAGTTGTATACGACAGAGAATGTTTTAGAAAATCAATTGTTTTCCTTTGCAATAAACAGAAAGATTTTCGTTCCAAGCCATCCAAGTTCAAAATTTTCGCGGCGGCTTTGGCACTGTGCTGCCTCGCCTTCTGCCGACAACGTCTGTTCCTCTCCTCACTCTCGACAGTGTAAAAGCTTTAATGTTGTTGAGTGGTGACCCATAAAATATGTCTACGATTTGTGTTTCACACTCGATAGCAATGGAGGCACAAAACTGTTTTTATTTTATGAGTATTATATTACACTAGTATTCAATACATCAATGTGGGACGGAATTAATTTCATTGTTTCTGATTCAGTGCACTATAAATAAAGCGTCACATGCTGTTCTTTTTCCTTTCACAGGAAAGTATTCAAATAATTTATTTCTGTCATGCATTCATATGTGTTAGTCAACGCACAGAGAGTAAACGCAATGTAATGTGTTTGGTTTCTTTCTTTGATTCCCTATGGTAAATGGATGCAAAATATTGTGTCAATACCTTGCAGAACCTCCTGTATAGCTACTAAGGCAAATTGCTTGTTTTGAGGTCCATACATTAAATAATGCAGAAGTGAACACTGTTCAAAAGTGATATTTAAAATATTCAATTGGATTTAAGGCGAAAAAATTGCCCACATTTGAAGCTTCGCAGAGAAAAAGTAAGTTGCTAGAGCTGCTGTTAGCAAATGTCTGCAGAGAGTTCCTAATTGCTACTGTAGAAATTTAGCATAGAGGCCCTGTAGTAACCAAGAGGTTCCTTTCCTTCATACTTATCACCCTGGCATGTGAGTCTTAAGTGAAGAACAGTATTGAATTTCGTATCGTTGACGGTCGATTCGAATTTCGTCAGAGACGCTTGTATTATGAAGCAGCTTGGCAGTCAGAAAGCCGAGATCTATGACCATTAACACAACTTACTATGTCGAGCTACCAAGAGGATTTGATGTGTAAAGGTTTTCGTCTGATTTAGTTACAGAATTTTTCTGGAAATTCGGAGTTCCATAAAACAAATCAGAAGAAAAAAGCTAGCCCACGCTGCCCCTACCACAATTAGAACTAACGACTCCTCGAACCATTGCGCCACGAGACATGGACGCTACCGCAGGGCTACGGACACAGTGCTGCTAGCACGCCACTCTCATCATTGTGTTGGTCGCTCAGCCTCATAACACATTGTGAAAGATAATAAAAGTTGTCACTTATGTGAAGAATAGCATTTCTTTAGCCAATAAATTGAATTTTCTGTCTCATTTTCTTAGATTACATGAGGATTATATAGCACGAGTGATTCAAATGGAAAGGGAATATCAAGTAAATTTAGCGAGTCAATTCAGCACCATACGCGAAAATGTTTGCACTGTCACAGTGTTGCCAAACGTTTGTGACGATGTTCCCAATTCTCAGCTGTGCTAGGTATAGCTCTGTAGCGTTATGAGAGGAGAATCCTGTGCTCGTGACATAGAAGGATACAGAGAGGAGGTGCGGGTTTGGTTAATATGCAGCATTTTCTCCTACCAGTTGCGTGAAACATTCAGGTGTGTAATCTTCGATCATGATTACAGTTTCCCACAAAATGTATACGAATGAAACACTTACCTTGTTACTTTGTCACAAAAGATTATTTCAGTACAGTAAAAAATCTTTGCTCTGAGCACTATGGGACTTAACTTCTGAGTTCATCAGTCCCCTAGAACCACTTAAACCTAACTAACCTAAGGACGTCACACACATCCATGCCCGAGGCAAGATTCGAACCTGCTACCGTAGCGGTCGCGTGGCTCCAGACTGTAGCGTCTAGAACCGCTCGGCCACAGAGGCCGGCACAAAAAGTAAGATAACAGACACTTTGCACCTCAAAATCGATTGCATCTATGGGCAGTCTTGTGATCATACAAGTAGAATTTCATGAATTACACGAGAATGTAGAAAAATGTTGGTGTGAATGGAAGCAGTAAGAAACACAGTTATGTAATTACTTTGTACCACGTAATAATCAATTCATTTGAAAATTCAGAAGAGAAGAAACCCAAAATTATTCCCACTCAAACAGAAACTAATGTGCAGATTCGGGCACTGTGCAGATCTGCGCTTCATCATCTTCAGATCTATACAAATAATGTATACTAACCAGCATTTAGTCTTATAGTGATGAACTGGATCCACACCCATGAGTCTAATTGTTTCTCTGTATCCTTCCATCTACTATCTTTGTGTGTTATTGTTCGGTGTTCAAAAAGCAAAATATTATGCCTGCTCCCACGAGGTATTAAAACGAGGTCGCAAGAAAGCTGACGAATTATAATCAAAATAAAGTGACACGCCAATCTGTCTGTCATCATGGTGTTAACTCGACAGAAATAGTTGGGTGTTATTGCCTGCATCACCGGCATCCCGTTGTCGTCTTCTCTTATTGAGATTTTCATATTGCCCTGAACACAGGACGCCGAGATAAATGTGTATATTCTCCGTGACGAAACATCCCAAATTCCATTCATCCTGATCCGTTCGTTACGTGCACCGGCAGCAATGAAGGATAGGAAAGCTGTTGTGAGGTGACGAATAACAATAGAAATGGTAGTAATAACAAGTCAGTAGTCAAGGATGTTTACTGCATTACAGACAATTAACAAAATAACCAAGAAAGGCTGAGTGTTTAATTGGCAGAGGTGTCCTTACCACTTTGTTACTGAATTCTGTTCTGGTTGTTTGCAGAGAGAAAAGAAAGAACCCTGTAGCCATACATATAGCTAGTACAACGAGATATTAGCTATCAACTATCCTTGCTTTACATCACGAGACGAACATGGCGTCACCAACCTGATATTTGAAATACATTTCTGTTTTCTCTCGCTGACTCTCTCTTCCGTTTTATTTTTATTTTTTGAGGAAAGCATCGAGAAGCGCGAATAATAAGCAAGTAGGCATATAACTTGTTTACAGTTATTTTCATTGGGATACATAATGCAAAAATACACCTTTTAAGTCTGTTATTGCGTAATTCCAGTTATTGACAGTCTATTCGTGAGCTTGCTCACGTTCAGTGGGGTGAAACCTATCACAGAAGCAAGCAAAGCACAAATATTTCTTGCACCATGCGCAATACATAAACGAAATGTCGTTGCACTGACGTGTTGTCCGATATATTGCACGGAAAACATATCTGATTCATGTTGATAAATACAGCTCTATCAGATATCAGTTTGGATGCGTACCAAGTGTATAAAAGCATATCTTGAAATAAGCAGTAAGTCACATAGAGGTATTTGACTGAAACATGACCAAGATTGTAACTGGGGTCGACAGCATCGTCGTCTACCACCTTGACAGCTGGAACGGTGACAGTGCTCGGCCGCCTACTTACGTTTACTGGTATCAAAGCTACAGCATGAAAGCACAAAAATGTTAATAACCCGAAGATCATTAACTTTGGAACCCTTAGAACGTAAAGCAGTCATCAGTCGGAAGAGAGGTTTGAACACCACAGTGCTTTAATAGGCACGGTCTTGTTGGAGGTGGTATGCCGTTGCTTTCCTCCAACCTTTGAGTTGACTTACAAGCCAGTTAATGGGGGAACCTACAATGTAACGTGGCTTTCGGACCGCAGTGCAACTCGGCATTTTTCACATCAACAAACACTGCCCGAGGGGAAATAAATATAAAATAGCACATAAAAATCGTAAGACTGAGGAGGGATTGAACCTAAGACCTTCATATACATAGTCTTGCTCTTTACCACTTTGCCAGAATGCATCTACAACTGTGGTTTATGCTTGGCATTAAAATTAAGGATCTCTCATTCGTGCCTGCGTTGGCAGTTGCGTGTCCCTTGTGAGACCTTACATTTGGGATTACCGTCGTATACGTGTGTGTAAACGCCTTCCGATGCCCACTCAAGGAAGACAATATTATAAATACGCCTCAGTTTGTGTATGAACTCTCAGACTTACGTTGATAATTGTTCTGAATATTTAGCAGTGCTGTACTCACAGGTGTTAAACTCGTTTTCAGCCAATGATTCCCACAGCTACAGGAACACTGCTTGTGATACCTCTTAGACAAAATACTTAGGCGGTGCTATCAGACGAAAAGATCAAACTGACAGAAACTGTGGGAAGTTTGCTTTACAACCTTCGTACCTGGATAAAGAGCTTTTCCTATTTGAGATATCTGTGAACGTTGCTGTATAAGACAATTTAAGAAGATACTATTCAGCTATCCCAATGTTTAAAGAAATCGTGTCAACGGCACTAAATCCCTGTTTTTGAATCGTTTACCGGCCGTACTCTGCCGCATTTTGCTGGTTGGAAGGCAAAACGCTTACTGACAAATTTCACAGAAGGAAAAGGGGGACGAAATGTCTCCCACTGGAAGGTCTTGATGTTTTATTAAAGTGATTATAAAATCAGGTAAATCGAACAGTGAGGTTGTCAGTATAAGCACATTACTGTTGTCAGTACGATGTTGCACCGCCCAGGGCCTGTAATGATAAAGGGTCCGTTTAGGTCAGGCATATTGCATACAGAATGGAAGAGAGAGCACCACTAAATTCTACAATCCGTATGCATTGCATACACACAGAAATAGCTGTTATAGTGTACTTATGGCGCCCAATGAGTGAATTGCATATTTTTCGGTGAGAAAGTGCACTGGCAAACAGTCTTCACTACATTAGGTTACTTAAACTGGTGTGAGTCTGAACTAGAATTGGTGGTCAGCGACTAAGTGTAAGGATAATGAGTCGGATGCGGGTTTTGCAACTGTGAAATACATTCCTACATTATAGAAGCGAATATTAAATTTGAATTAATATTGCGAAAATTTTGAACTTGGATGGCTTGGAACGAAAATCTTTCTGTTTATTGCAAAGGAAAACAATTGATTATATGAAACATTCTCTGTTGTACACTACTTGAAACAGGTTACGTCTATCAAATCATATGGAAGAACTGACGGTGACGTAGTAGGCAGTAAGATCTCTTGGCTTTTGGTTTGGCAGTATTTGACAGCCATTTCTAGGGGCAAGTAAATGAAGAAAGCCAGCGTGTTTTTGTAATCAAGAAAAGTCTTCATCAATTACTTTAGTTTTAATGTGATCTACGAGTAACTGCTGATGTTTGATATTAGACAGGTAATGAACCTGTTCTTGGGCAACTACTTCTATAATGACCAAAAGGCCTTAAATGAACTTGAAGCACATGTGTTCCAGCAACGGTATGAAGAAAATGATAGTAATAATGACGGTAATAATCGAATTACCCGGTAACTTCACACTTCACAGATGATTTTCTCGACTAAGAAATTTCCTGAATTAGTGAAAATTTCAAAATGGCTTCACATCGAGGCTATGATGCCTAGAAGAGTCTTTACATCCCGCTGACGTGAGAATAGCATAATCTCCGCATCAGAAGCTTGCTTCTACTTAACCATTTAATAGACAAGCATTTTTCCAATGTGACTAATTTTGTAAGCTAAGCACATCATCCGTTACAGCACACTCCTGGGGTTGAGAAATGTGGCCACAATGGTCTGGTGGAACGAACTACCAGAAGTGCAATGCGTGGGTTCCAGCAATAACTTTTAAGAGGTAGCGATATATTTACTGTATTTACTTTACCACTGGTAACCTCAAGAGAAAGACGTTATAATCCAGAATCCGCATTAAACATCACGATAGTTCATTCCCAACTGGGCAGTGCCGGTTTACGTTGGGAAATGACATAGGTGGCGGTTGTAACACCATAGCTCTAATACTCTACTGATTCATTTTGCTTTTGCTTTATTTAATGTTACATTGTTGATCTTCTGTAAATGTGTTAGAATCGATAACATAAAATTGTGTACTCCTTTCTTTGTTAAAACTTTGATGTCCTGGTTTGATTCTACGCAATGTAGTATATCTGTCATTTAAATTCTTTGTCCCCTTTGGAGGGAACAAAACTTACTGTATATAATTGTAATTTTGTGTGAACAATTTTGTAGAAATGTCAAAATGTGCAAATGTTCTGTTTTATTTAATGTGTTTGTTTGCTGTTATGTAAACTGCTGACCTTCACTTAGGGTTCTTAGTTAGTTTGTATGTAAATGGTGTAGTGGTTCCCCTCGGGAACGGAACTGTGTAGCGCGCGCAAATTGTGGTTCGCCTACGTAGAAAATGTGGAAGTGATAGTCAGTCGGGGACAAGCTACGAGTCGGGGACAAGCTACGAAACTGTGCACTGCCATGTAAGAGATGCATATTATGCTGGTTCCGAGAGAGGCTTTTTCTGCTACTTTCCAATGCCTCGGATGGATGGATACATAGCTGGAACTATTCTGGAATTTGTATCTATCATCGCCACCAGGAAATGACAGAGTCCAGCAATTCTACCTGCAATGCCACCTATTAGCATGCAGTTGCCACTACATTGCGCAATCATTGCATCGGAATACTACAATGATGTACAGTGAAGGATCAGCTTAATGGATGTGTTAGTGTGCTCAAATATAAGGTAATTTATATCTGAATTTAAGTACCTACCTTGATTTTTCCTTATCATAACACCTCTCAGGTTCCTCTCCGTTTGAACTAAAGTGATTACCGAGTGTCGCTACTGAAAGAACATTAAAAACCAGTGTTTTTTTTCTAATTAATGCCTCTTGAACATAGTAAAGAGAAAGTTAAAGTTAATGTGGCAAGAGAGTGAGTTAAAGTTAATGATGCTTGCTGAAAATAATTTTCCTAGTAAAGCTGCTTATTAATGTGTTGTTGCCAACTTCAAATTAAAAGTTCTTAAGACTGACGCTTATAAAGTTTTGCTTAGTAAATGATCACATTACTGCCTGTTGTAAATCGCAGAAGGTGAGTCAGTGTCTTACATATACACTCCTGGAAATGGAAAAAAGAACACATTGACACCGGTGTGTCAGACCCACCATACTTGCTCCGGACACTGCGAGAGGGCTGTACAAGCAATGATCACACGCACGGCACAGCGGACACACCAGGAGCCGCGGTGTTGGCCGTCGAATGGCGCTAGCTGCGCAGCATTTGTGCACCGCCGCCGTCAGTGTCAGCCAGTTTGCCGTGGCATACGGAGCTCCATCGCAGTCTTTAACACTGGTAGCATGCCGCGACAGCGTGGACGTGAACCGTATGTGCAGTTGACGGACTTTGAGCGAGGGCGTATAGTGGGCATGCGGGAGGCCGGGTAGACGTACCGCCGAATTGCTCAACACCTGGGGCGTGAGGTCTCCACAGTACATCGATGTTGTCGCCAGTGGTCGGCGGAAGGTGCACGTGCCCGTCGACCTGGGACCGGACCGCAGCGACGCACGGATGCACGCCAAGACCGTAGGATCCTACGCAGTGCCGTAGGGGACCACACCGCCACTTCCCAGCAAATTAGGGACACTGTTGCTCCTGGGGTATCGGCGAGGACCATTCGCAACCGTCTCCATGAAGCTGTGCTACGGTCCCGCACACCGTTAGGCCGTCTTCCGCTCACGCCCCAACATCGTGCAGCCCGCCTCCAGTGGTGTCGCGACAGGCGTGAATGGAGGGACGAATGGAGACGTGTCGTCTTCAGCGATGAGAGTCGCTTCTGCCTTGGTGCCAATGATGGTCGTATGCGTGTTTGGCGCCGTGCAGGTGAGCGCTACAATCAGGACTGCATACGACCGAGGCACACAGGGCCAACACCCGGCATCATGGTGTCGGGAGCGATCTCCTACACTGGCCGTACACCACTGGTGATCGTCGAGGGGACACTGAATAGTGCACGGTACATCCAAACCGTCATCAAACCCATCGTTCTACCATTCCTAGACCGGCAAGGGAACTTGCTGTTCCAACAGGACAATGCACGTCCGCATGTATCCCGTGCCACCCAACGTGCTCTAGAAGGTGTAAGTCAACTACCCTGGCCAGCAAGATCTCCGGATCTGTCCCCCATTGAGCATGTTTGGGACTGGATGAAGCGTCGTCTCACGCGGTCTGCACGTCCAGCACGAATGCTGGTCCAACTGAGGCGCCAGGTGGAAATGGCATGGCAAGCCGTTCCACAGGACTACATCCAGCATCTCTACGATCGTCTCCATGGGAGAATAGCAGCCTGCATTGCTGCGAAAGGTGGATATACACTGTACTAGTGCCGACATTGTGCATGCTCTGTTGCCTGTGTCTATGTGCCTGTGGTTCTGTCAGTGTGATCATGTGATGTATCTGACCCCAGGAATGTGTCAATAAAGTTTCCCCTTCCTGGGTCAATGAATTCACGGTGTTCTTATTTCAATTTCCAGGAGTGTATATTAATTCTGTGTCTCACTGTAGTAAAAGTGGAAAGCTGCAATTGTGAAACGTTATATACTCATGTTTGCTAAGTGTTTGTCTCTCTTGTGTATTAGAAGTGCATATTAATAGTATAAAAGGATCCACAGTTTGTCTATTGTGTTAATGCTCGGTAACAAGTAACGGAAAGACCACTAATTATAAAAAACCAAAATTTCTTTAAGCCCTGAAAGTAATAGTGTGTTTCGGTATCTGTTATAATTTTGCAAATAGTTTGTGCTACTCTAACTGTTAGTTTCAATCTTACCGTAAACATATGTATGTGTCAGAGTTCATTGCACTCGCGTGTGACAAAGTATAGGTTGTGTTTATTCGTTAAAATTACTAATAACTATTTTCTTGAACGAGAATGTTAATCATTCTCTTGCCTAGTTAGGTTGGCGACCGTTTTCTTTATACGTTAAGCAGTACAGATAGGCAAAATTTTGTTTGTTACTGTTCAAATATTTACGTAATTCTGACTTTCATTTCCGATAAGCCATTTCCGTTAGGTACAACACGGTCAACCTAGCAAAATTCCTCTCAGAGGGTAACACTGTTCTGTTGCTTTATACCATTATTACTCTAACAAAATAATTCTGTTTGCAAACTGCCTCCAGTTTCGAGGTTATGGTATAGCAGTAGCAGTTAGGAGTGTTATAAGGTCATGGTAAACAGAATACTGTCGCCAGTAAACTTACTTACATTAGAAAAAAAATTTTTTTTTAATGAACGGATAGCCATTTAAAGGGACAGGGCTCTTAGTTTGCGCGTACTTGATTGAACTAGAGACGTTGAAAAATTAGGTGCTGGACTGTGATTCGAATTCGTATCTCCCCTTTCGAGGATCTGAATCTCTCGGAACAATATAGCTGAATCACTTCGTTCCTCTTTCCCAGACTGCAATCTTCTCTAGGCCTTGTCCAAAGTTGGGTCCGATTGCATATCCAGTACAAAAGTATTCATAATTTCATTTCAAGCCCTATCACGTGTACACCGACGTGCTAATGAAAATTAAGGTGCATTTTTAATGTCTGTTCATGTGTTGCTAACGATTTTCCGGTCAAACACGCACACATCTTACTGTTGGTGAGTAAGCAATTGATACTTAAGCTATATTCGTGGACGATAAAGAAGAACGATAGGAGTGTGGTTCAATTGTCACTCAGGCACAGAAATATGTACTCCTATTTTAGATTCAAACACCTAGCAGCTGGTAAGAACAACCGATAAGTAACATTTGATTTTACTTAGTTAACAATCCTATTGCGTGTTGGGTTCGTATCTCCGTCACAGAACTTGGCATCATGCGCTTCATCTTTAAATGCATACATACTTTGTTGCTTCAGAATGGAGGTATATCAGACATCTTTCGTGGTTAGTTAACAGGTATGAAAGGGTCTTGATAGGAGTCCCGGTTTAGTACAAAAACTGTCGTCTTTCATTTTCAAATTTAGATTTGATTACTGATATTGGCGAAAATTTCGGTAATTCATGACTCTTCGCTGCTAGTCAGCAATATGATATGATTAGATTAGATTAGATTAGTACTTGTGCCATAGATCATGAATACGGCATTTAGTAATGATGTTGAACGTGTCATTTTAATGAAAGATCTCTTTACATACCAGTATTCAGTTTCTTTACAACAATTTATTGTCCTCTCTCTCATCCCTTTTTATTTCTCTCTCTCTCTCTCTCTCTCTCTCTCTCTCTTTCTCTCTCTCTCACTCACAAACAAACACACATTTTTTTTAATTTGTTTGCTGTGTTCGACTATCGGCGTGGCACGAAGACGTCAGTGAATGAGTTTCTTAGTTTTGAGTACAGTTACGAAAGAAATATAAAAACAACTATGAGAGTTACTGATTTATGATTCTTAGTTTTCAGTCAGTTCTGAATATTATTAGTAACTACACTCCAGTCTCTAAACCTAGTTAGAGAAATGGGAATCCGACGCATTACGTATTCCAGGCCGTAGCAGCCGCGTCTTTGAGATGCCAGATACGGTCACTTCCCAGCCCTCTGTAAGAACACATCGGTTCGTCTTCTTCCTGCTGGTACTGTAACTGAGATTTGGCAACAAGGCAAAGTATGTTTGGCAACTCTGTGATCGACGAGTTACTTCCTGGTGTGCACGGAATTAAGCCTCAAAGTACACTTGATTTTTCCTGTCATTTCCATTGAATAATCTGAGTTATTATCGCTTGAGGTGTAACAAAAGATTGTAAATTTACCATTTTCAGCCCAGGAAAGTCGTTGCACGTGGAAATCACAACTAATCTCGTCCTTTAGTATCGGTTTACGAGCTCTAGACAGTATTGGCCTCGTAAGAGGAAGGCGCAACTTTACCTCTTTGCTAGCTCTGTGGGGATGTGCTGACCTGTGAAAAGCGTCTGTTATGGTTCGCCGTTCCAGTCTCGCAGACTGAAACGTTTTTATCCCTTCTGTGAAAGAGCTACAAGCAGTCAGATCAAACCTCGATCAGGAAATCGCAAGGAAATGCTTTCAGCTCACAGAGCAATGGTGAAAAACTTACAATGCTGCACAACAGGTAACGCCTCTTTCCGCTGCTGACAAGCAAATTTTGGGGTTCTAGGAACACATAACTTTATTTACGAAATGTCACATTTGCATACCTGTTGAGTATGACAAAGCATACCACTTAAACACAGACCCAAGCGAAATCTATGTGAGTAGTATTTTACTAATTCATGCCGATAGAGACACGCTTGTGTAAAGATAATCAGTTTTATTAAATCAGACTTTCATCATAATGTTATCGTGGGTAGTTTTATTTCATTTCTTATAAAACAGTGCACAATATTCGTAAGGTTTCTTTTAGTGTTGTTAAAACAATACTAAACATGAGAGAGAAATTAATCATCAACGATATAAGCGAATTCTCTGATGTTACATATAACAGTCTGACAATGCACATGCAGTTTATTGATTACATGCATGTAGAAAACTTGATCTGAGTTAAAGCTGTCCAACAAGATTTGAAGAAGAATAAAATGCAGCTACCAGCCGACAGCTAACGTAGAAAATACTTTCCTGTCTATTAAGGCACGATGCGGTCTCCCCATGCATGATACAAAAGATGCATCTGCTGCCTGGCCGTCTATTAAACCTGTAAAGATAAAAATGTCCTAGAAAGTTAGCGATTTTTCCACATTGGACTATTTTGGGTTGAGAAGTGAAGGGAATTATGTTCAAAGATCCATTAAATTGACAACTACAGCAGACAGTAGAACTGCGTCTTAAAAAATATAGCAGCGAATGTAATAGAACTCGCCACCTATTACCTGCGGTGCGGGACGGCTACCGTTACGCTACTAGCTGTCATGCAACTACATGACTTCCAGAAGTCAAGAACAGTTCATCCAGAACTTTCGCATCCACAGTGCTATGAGATAAAGCATATGTCCGGACCTAGACTTCTGAGACACAGACAGTTACAGCTTTTCTTTTGCACTGCACGACGTTTTCAACAAACAGATAGCGCAATAGAGTAACTCAAATGTTACAGGACAGTTCGTATTTCAGTTTCTGCATCCTACACTGTCGGCAGTTCTGTGTAGATGGCAGTTACGTGATTTTATTTTGGTGATTACAAAATAGAGTCGAATTTATGCACTGGGTAGCCGAGGCAGCTAGTTCATGGCGATTCGGTCAACCAAGTAAATGAATGTATTGAACATGCTGCAAACCACTACAGGGAACCTGTGTGTCAGAATTTTCATCGAGTGTGCCGCAACAGCGTTATGATAGAAAAATGTGTATCAAAGAAAAGGCTTTGGTGGTCTGTTGGATTGATGATAGGTTCCTAAGACGCTGGTCTGGGTTCGATTCCAACTTCTACCGATGATTTTTGATAGGGAGAGACAGATTCTATTATCTTCTGTTTATTCCATGTGAAGAAGGTATAAGGCATTGTGGTCCGAAGTTCACATTAAACATGATATTCCTTGTCTACCAGTAAACTTTCACCAGTAACTTTTCTTATACTAGTTATTTATTTCTAGTGATGAAACAAACGATATGTAGGGTCACACGACAATTATTCCATCTTTTATTTGAGCTTCTGTATGTCGATAAAATTGGTTCTGAACTGGGAATGCAACTCAGACCGCCCTTAACGCGGAATTTGATCCCTTCTTGACAATACAGCTCGATTACAATTTGTTGTTTGTTCAGAACTGCAGATTCCTCAACATCTCCACATATTGCGCGTGAATGGGTTCAAATCCAGGCCTGGCACTAAAGTTTTCATTATGTATCATCAACCTCTAGCATGAGAACACCTATTTGCTGTTGGATAATAATTTTGATTTTTAATGGATTTTCATTCGTTGTCAACACTAACGATATCTGACGTTTTTGAATCCCAGTGAGACACAGAACTATTTGAGAGATCACTGTAAGTTCAAGGATGTTATTCCGAGCTGCTGGTGGAGAAAAATTCGGTAGCTGATGTCTCTTTGTGTATAGTCAACAACAGTATGTGTGGAGTTAGATTCCCAGTCAGCACTGAACTCTTCGTCATATCATTTCTAGTTAAAAAATGCTCACATGTCGCTGGTGGTATAACAAACCCATATTTAACATTCGTTTTCTCTAGAATATAACAGCGATAGGTGCTGGGTTGGATACCTGGGAAGGAAAAAATTAATGTTTCGTCTCGTCATTTCAGTCAAAACATCTAGCTACTGCCGAGAAAATCCGATATGTCACAGGTGATCGTGCTTCGATAACAATTCGACTAGGTTCTGGGTTCGAATCCCTGCCTAACACAAAGCTTTATCTCACGGCATTTCAAGGAAGTAACTTTGGAAGAAGCAATATTTAACATCTCTCGTAGTTCGTTAACAGGGACAATAGATGCTGGGTAGGAATTCGCGCCCGTTAAAAATGTTCACGTTATGTAATTTAAATTTGATATTTGCTAACTGATACTGTCTAAAATCGAGGTATATCACTCGCTGTATGCCTAGTTAGGAATGACTTTTAGTTTCCGTCAGCCTCGAAATCTTAGTCTGCATGACATGGGTTTGAATCCATATGCAGAACGAGGCGGTTCGTCGTGTCATTTGAAGTTCATACACATTCTCAACTAGCAGCTTGTGAAAAGCGTAAATTTTTAATGTCATTTTGTGTTAAATAACAAGTATGGTATGTTACTTTGAAAAGGAAATCATGAATACGACGAACTTTTGCGTGCATTAGCAGTCTGACGTAATAATGAGTGGTAACATTTCAGGTATATCATTTATTGCAATGAATGTGAGCTTACAAGCCTAAAGGACAGTCTTATCTGTGATAAGGTGTTCCCTGATACGTGTAGTATCGTGGTATTACTTGACATCTTGAG
This sequence comes from Schistocerca cancellata, assembly GCF_023864275.1. Lineage (NCBI taxonomy): Eukaryota > Metazoa > Arthropoda > Insecta > Orthoptera > Acrididae > Schistocerca > Schistocerca cancellata. The sequence goes on from NC_064628.1 coordinate 489,338,583, forward strand.
TTATTGCGATACAGAGCGGAGTTTTCTAGTGGTGACTTGTTGGAACCATTTTCAATAGTCAAACGACTGTACTGAGGTGCGATTAGAGGACCTGCTAGACAGCTGTGTTCTGCGGGTTGCATGCGAGTCAGGTGGATTACAATTCAGGTCGTTCGGATACTTTTGAGCACGTCTGTACATTGCGAACTGTGTGACATGTTACACTGTCGTGCTGGTAGATGTCATCGTGCAGAGGTAAAAACAAATCATTCAGATGATTGCTGCAGGAACGTACGCACCAACGATCATCTGTCCGACGGGCCCTAAAATGTGATTCATCTGAAAAGGCCACCTATCACCACTCAATGGACATCTAGCTGTGGCACTGGCGGGAAAATTCCATTCTTCATCGGTCGCTGACGAACAGCCTTCAGCATGTGTGTATGAACAACGTGCCTGCTCCCGAGGTCCAGACGCAGGAACGTTCACGGAACGGTCCTTGAGGAAACACTGTTAGTAGTCCCTTGGTTCATGTGGGTGACTAGATGCTCAGCAGTTGCGTGCCTATTCGTCCACACACATCCTCACAGCCGTCGTTCAACCCTGTCATCTGTGGTTCGCGGTGCACCTCAGTTGCCTCGCAGCTGTTCTCGATAGCGTCATTTTGCCATGTGCGGTAGACTTTAGACTTGAACCATGGCTGCAAACAAACAGTTACAGATTTGATCGTTTGTGAAATGTTTACTTCCTTGATCCGAAAGCCAATGATCTTCACTTTTGTAAGTCAGATAAATCTCTCTATTACGGCATTACGACGACTGCACTGGTACATATCACGCCTTAGATACCCTCGACTGCTAGTATGGCTGTCTCCCGTCTGTGAGTGGTTGTTGCACGTTGAAGTCGATCATAGGTGGTGGCCACATCAATGTGGATGGACAGCGTGTAGTATCAAGAGGCCTTGAGACAGAAATGTCTCAGCAAGTGTTTTGTAGTGCAGCCCTGTACCAAAGTAAAATATGGGCTGTGTGAAAATATGAAAACAAGAGAATCGAAGCGATTCAGATGTGGTGTTACACAAGGATACTGACTGACAAGATAAAAATAGACAAAAATTCTCCACAGGAGCGAATAATAAAATAATGTGTTGAAACAATCTAGCGAGAAGACATCATCAGGGAGTAGCTTCTTGCTATTACAGATAGTAAAGAAACAGAGGAAAGAATACAGTTTAACGTCCCATGGACATCGAGGTTATAAGAGACAGTGCACAAACTCTGACAGTTTCTAGGTATTTACCTGTGGTGATTTAGAGAGATCACGGGAAACCTAAATAGAGACATAGATTTCAACAGACCTCCAGGTTTCGAGGTCACTGTGCTAATCACTACACCACCTGGCTCTGTACTAGAGGTACTAGAGCACCAAAACGGAGGAGAAGACAGAGATTAGAATTCATATGGAAAATAATTGAGAACAGGCCCACGAGGGGAAAATAGTGCTGCGCCTGATAAGATCGGATAAGGTGAACTATCTTACCCTCCTATAGCTTACAAGAAAAGAGAGGAGGAAAAACTAGCACTTAAGTCTTTCCATGAGAATTCTGATTTTTCTTAATTTATTACGACGAACATTTCTCCCTGCGTAGGTGCGCCTCAAAAAATTACACTCCTGGAAATGGAAAAAAGAACACATTGACACCGGTGTGTCAGACCCACCATACTTGCTCCGGACACTGCGAGAGGGCTGTACAAGCAATGATCACACGCACGGCACAGCGGACACACCAGGAACCGCGGTGTTGGCCGTCGAATGGCGCTAGCTGCGCAGCATTTGTGCACCGCCGCCGTCAGTGTCAGCCAGTTTGCCGTGGCATACGGAGCTCCATCGCAGTCTTTAACACTGGTAGCATGCCGCGACAGCGTGGACTGAACCGTATGTGCAGTTGACGGACTTTGAGCGAGGGCGTATAGTGGGCATGCGGGAGGCCGGGTGGACGTACCACCGAATTGCTCAACACGTGGGGCGTGAGGTCTCCACAGTACATCGATGTTGTCGCCAGTGGTCGGCGGAAGGTGCATGTGCCCGTCGACCTGGGACCGGACCGCAGCGACGCACGGATGCACGCCAAGACCGTAGGATCCTACGCAGTGCCGTAGGGGACCGCACCGCCACTTCCCAGCAAATTGCTCCTGGGGTATCGGCGAGGACCATTCGCAACCGTCTCCATGAAGCTGTGCTACGGTCCCGCACACCGTTAGGCCGTCTTCCGCTCACGCCCCAATATCGTGCAGCCCGCCTCCAGTGGTGTCGCGACAGGCGTGAATGGAGGGACGAATGGAGACGTGTCGTCTTCAGCGATGAGAGTCGCTTCTGCCTTGGTGCCAATGATGGTCGTATGCGTGTTTGGCGCCGTGCAGGTGAGCGCCACAATCAGGACTGCATACGACCGAGGCACACAGGGCCAGCACCCGGCATCATGGTGTGGGGAGCGATCTCCTACACTGGCCGTACACCACTAGTGATCGTCGAGGGGACACTGAATAGTGCACGGTACATCCAAACCGTCATCGAACCCATCGTTCTACCATTCCTAGACCGGCAAGGGAACTTGCTGTTCCAACAGGACAATGCACGTCCGCATGTATCCCGTGCCACCCAACGTGCTCTAGAAGGTGTAAGTCAACTACCCTGGCCAGCAAGATCTCCGGATCTGTCCCCCATTGAGCATGTTTGGGACTGGATGAAGCGTCGTCTCACGCGGTCTGCACGTCCAGCACGAACGCTGGTCCAACTGAGGCGCCAGGTGGAAATGGCATGGCAAGCCGTTCCACAGGACTACATCCAGCATCTCTACGATCGTCTCCATGGGAGAATAGCAGCCTGCATTGCTGCGAAAGGTGGATATACACTGTACTAGTGCCGACATTGTGCATGCTCTGTTGCCTGTGTGTATGTGCCTGTGGTTCTGTCAGTGTGATCATGTGATGTATCTGACCCCAGGAATGTGTCAATAAAGTTTCCCCTTCCTGGGACAATGAATTCACGGTGTTCTTATTTCAATTTCCAGGAGTGTATTTTCGCCTTCCGGAGAGAATGTTCGATAAAGAAGTTTTGTGGGAAGCTCATACTGCAACAAGGGAATCCTTTGTTCTGATGACGGCCTCCTCAATTCCGTATAATATCCGTGTCACTGTCTCCCATTTTTTGCGATAATACAATATGAGATGCCCTTCTTCGAACTTTCTCGATATCCTCCGCCAATCCTATCTGTAAGAGATCCCATACCGAACAGCTTTATTGTAGCAGATGTCGGACAAGAGCAGTGTAGCAGGTCTTCTTACTGGATTGTTGCATCTTCTAAGATTTCTGTCAGGAAGATGCAGTTCTTGGATCGCCTTCCCCAGGACACTGTACGATCTTTCCACTTTCAGTAGCTAGTAATTGTTGTCCTCAGTTATTTGTTTGAACTGACAGCCTTTAGATTTGTGTGATTTATCGCGTAACTTTAATTTAACGAATTCCTTTTAGTGTTCATGAGGATTGCTTAACACTTTTCACTATCTATGGTCAGTTCCTACATTTTGCACCATACATTTATTTTATATCCATTATCTTGAAATTCGTTTTGATCTTCTGATATCTTTACAAAACGATAAATGGCAGCATCATCTGCATATAATCTAAGAGGGCTGCTCAAATTGTCACCTAAATCATTTATTGTATATAGATTAGGAACAGCAGAGAGCGTGAAATGATTCGTAGGGCAGCACCAGATATCACTTCTGTTTTTCTCGATGACTCTGTGTCACTTACTACGAAGTGTGACCTTTCTGGCAGAAAATCACCAATCCCGTCACACCGCGGAGATGATACTCCACGGGCAAGCAATTTCATCAGAAGATGCTTTCCGGAACTGTGTGAAATGCCTTCTGAAAATCTAGAAATATGGAATAAATTTCAGATCCCCTGTCGTTAGCACTCGTTACTTCGGGTGTGTAATAAGCCAATTGTGTTGCACAATAACGATATTTTCCGAATCAGTATTGACTACGTATAAATAAATCGTTTTACTGGAGGTAATTTATAATTTTCGAACAGTAAATGTTCGACGATCCTACTACAAATCGAATTATGTGATACTCGTCTGCAATTCGGTGGATTACCCCTATTTCCTTTATTGTGTATTGGTGCGGCCTGTGCAACTTTGCGGTCGTGATACGGATTTATCATTGAGAGAGTCTCTGTATATGATTGACAAATATGTAGCTATTATTTCAGCATATTTTGAAAGGAACCTAACTGGTAAGCAGTCTGGATCGGAAGACGCCCTTATTAAGTGATTTGAGTTGCTTTGTCACACGGACGATATCTACTGTTAAGATTCACTTGTTTGATACAGTTTTGGACTCGAAATGTGTAAGATTTTTACTTCATCTTCTTCGGTGAAGGAATTTTAGAAAACCCCATTTAGTACCTCCGATCCGCTGGCACTATCGTAGCTAACATTACCACCGCTATTGCGGAGTGAAGCAATAATTTGTGCCTTGGCGCCTGTGTTCTTTAAATACGACCAGAATCTTTTTCGATTTCTGCAAGATATCGATGCAGAGTTTCGTTGTGGAAACTATTCAAACCATTTCGCATTGAAACTGCGCTAGCGTCTGCAAAACTTCGCCAATCTTCATGATCTTCTGTTCTTTAATATGTGGCATCACAGAACCACGTTTACAATGATTCTCTATCATTCCAATTTCGTACAGTGCGCGGAGAAAACGAACAGCTATATCTTTCGGTGCGAGCTCTGATTTTCCTTATTTATTATGGGTTTCGTTTCACCCCATGTAGGTCGGCGTAAACAAAATAGTTTCGCATCCGGAGGAGAAAGTTTGTGATTAAAATTTCGTGAGAAGATTCCGCCGCAACGAGAAACGCTTTTGTTTTAATGGTGTCCATCTCAAACCCTGTGTCATTTCAGTGACACTCTGTCCCCTATTTCGTGATAACACAAAACGTTCTGCCCTTCTTTGAACTTTCTCGATGATATTTGTCAATCCTATATGGCAAAGGATCTCACTATGCGCAGCAGTATTCTAAAAGAGGACGGCCAAGCATAGTGTAGGCAGTCTCTTTAGTAGATCTGTTACATTATCTAAGTGTTCTGCCAATGAAACGCAGTCTTTGGTTATCCTTTCCCGCAACAGTTTCTATGTGTTCCTTCCAATTTCAGTTTCTCGTAATTGGAATTTCTAGATATTTAGTTGAATTTATGGCCTTTACATTTGACTTATTTACCGTGCAACTAAAGTTTAACGGATTCCTTTTAGCACTCATGTAGATGATCTCACAGTTTTCGTTATTTAGGGTCAATTTCCATTTTTCACACCATGCAGATATCTTTTCTACACCTTTTTGCAAATTTTATGATCTTCTGATGAGTTTATTAGTCAATAAACGACAGCATCATTTACAGACATCCTTCAATGGGTATTCAGATTGTCTCCTAAGTCGTTTATATAGATGACGAAAAGCAAAGAACCTGTAACACTGTCTTAGGGAACGCCATAAATCACTTCTGTTTTACTCCATGACTTTCTTACGAACTGTGACCTCTCTGACAGGAAATCACGAATACATACACATAACTGAGACGCTATTACATAAGCACGGAATTTCACTACAAGCCGTTTGTGTGGTACAGTGTCAAAAGCCTTCTGGAAATTTAGAAATATGGAATCAATTTGAAATCCCTCGTCAATAGAATTCAACACTTCATGTGGGTAAAGAACCAGTTAAGTTTCACAAGAACGATGTTTTCTAAATCTGTGTTGACTGTGTGTCAATAGACTGTTTTCTTCGAGGTAATTCATAATGTTCGAACACAATATATGTCCAGAATCCCGCTTATTATCTACTTTAGTGATATGGGCTTGTAATTTAGTGGATTATTCCTACTACCTATCCTTAATATTGGTAATAATGGTGTGACCTGTGTAGCTTTCCAGTCCTTGGATACAGATCTTTCGGCGAGCGAAAGGTTGAATATGATAGTTAAGAATGGAGCTGTTGTATCAGCATACTCTGTAAACAACCTAACTAGTATATAATCTACATCTACATGATTACTCTGCAATTCACATTTAAGTGCTTGGCAGACCGTTCATCGAACCACAATCATACTATCTCTCTACGATTCCTCTCCGGAAAACCGCGCGGGAAAAACGAACACCTAAATCTTTCTGTTCGAGCTCTGATTTCTCTTATTTTATTTTAATGATCATTTCTACCTATGTAGGTTGGGCTCAACAAAATATTTTCGCATTCGGAAGAGAAAGTTGGTGACTGAAATTTCGTAAATAGATCTCGCCGCGACGAAAAACTCTTTGCCTTAATGACTTCCATCCCAACTCACGTATCATATCTGCCACACTCTCTCCCCTATTACGTGATAATACAAAACGAGCTGCCCTTTTTTGCACCCTTCCGATGTCCACCGTCATTCCCACCTGGTAAGGACCCTACGCCGCGCAGCAATATTCTAACAGAGGACGAACGAGTGTAGTATAAGCTGTCTCTTTAGTGGACTCGTTGCATCTTCTAAGTTTCCTGCCAATCAAACGCAACCTTTGGCTCGCCTCCCCCACTATATTATCTATGTGGTCTTTCCAACTGAAGTTGTTCGTAATTTTTACACCCAGGTACTTAGTTGAATTGACAGCCTTGATAATTGTACTATTTATAGAGTAATCGAATTCCAACGGATTTCTTTTGTAACTCATGTGGATCACCTCACGCTTTTCGTTATTTAGCATAAACTGCCACCTGCCACACCATACAGCAATCTTTTCTAAATCGCTTTGCAACTGATACTCGTCTTCGGATGACCTTACTAGACGGTAAATTACAGCATCATCTGCGAACAACCTAAGAGAACTGCTCAGGTTCTCACCCAGGTCATTTATATAGATCAGGAACAACAGAGATCCCAGGGCGCTTCCCTGGGGAACACCTGATATCACTTCTGTTTTACTCGATGATTTGCCGTCTATTACTACGAACTGCGACATTCCTGACAGGAAATCACGAATCCAGTCGCACAACTGAGACGATACCCCATAGGCCCGCAGCTTGCTTAGAAGTCGCTTGTGAGGATCGGTGTCAAAAGCTTTCCGGAAATCCAGGAATACGGAATCAACTTGAGATCCCCTGTTGATAGCGTCCATTACTTCGTGCGAATATAGAGCTAGCTGCGTTGCACAAGAACGATGTTTTCTGAAACCATGCTGATTACGTATCAATAGATCGTTCCCTTCGAGGTGATTCATAATTTTTGAATACAGTATATGCTTCAAAACCCTACTGCAAACCGACGTCAATGATATAGGTGTGTAGTGCGATGGATTACTCCTACTACCCTTCTTAAACACTGGTGCGACCTGCGCAATTTTCCAATCTGTAGGTACAGTTCTATCGGTGAGCGAGCGGTTGTATATGATTGATAAGTAGGGAGCTATTGTATCAGCGTAATCTGAAAGGAACCTAATCGGTATACAATCTGGACCTGAAGACTTGCCCGTATCAAGCGATTTGAGTTGCTTCGCAACCCCTAAGGTATCTACTCCTAAGAAACTCATGCTAGCAGCTGTTCGTGTTTCAAATTCTGGAATATTCCATTCGTCTTCCCCGGGGAAGGAATTTCGGAAAACTGCGTTCAATAACTCCGCTTTAGCGGCACAGTCGTCGGTAACAGTACCATCGGCACTGCGCAGCGAAGGTATTGACTGCGTCTTGCCGCTTGTGTACTTTACATACGACCAGAATTTCTTCGGATTTTCTACCAAATTTCGATACAATGTTTCGTTGTGGAACCTATTAAAGGCATCTCGCATTGAAGTCCGAGCCAAATTTTGCACGTTTGTAAATTTTGGCCAATCTTCGGGATTTCGCGTTCTTTTGAACTTCGCATGCTTTTTCCGTTGCCTCTGCAACAGCACTCTGTTTTGTGTACCATGGGGGATCAGTTCCATCTCTTACCAATTTATGAGGTATGAATCTCTCAATTGCTGTTGCTACTATATTTTTGAATTTGAGCCACACCTCGTCTAATTTGCATAGTCAGTTCGGAAGGAATGGAGATTGTCTCTTAGGAAGGCTTCTAGTGACACTTTATCCGCTTTTTTAAATAAAATTATTTTGCGTTTGTTTCTGGTGGATTTGGAAGAAACGGTATTGAGCCTAGCTACAACGACCTTGTGATCACTAATCCCTGTATCAGTCATGATGCTCTCTATTAGCTCTGGATTGTTTGTGGCTAAGAGGTCAAGTGTGTTTTCGCAACCATTTACAATTCGCGTGGGTTCGTGGACTAACTGCTTGAAATAATTTTCGGAGAAAGCATTTAGGACAATCTCGGAAGATGTTTTCTGCCTACCACCGGTTTTGAACAAGTATTTTTGCCAACATATCGAGGGAAGGTTGAAGTCCCCACCAACTATAACCGTATGAATGGGATATTTATTTGTTACGAGACTCAAATTTTCTCTGAACTGTTCAGCAACTATATCATCGGAGTCTGTGGGTCGGTAGAAGGAGCCAGTTATTAACTTAGTTTGGCTATTAAGTATAACCTCCACCCATACCAATTCGCACTGAGTATCTACTTCGACTTCACTACAAGATAAACCACTACCGACAGACACAAACACTCCACCACCAATTCTGCCTAATCTATCTTTCCTGAACACCGTCTGAGACTTCGTAAAAATGTGTGCAGAACTTATGTCAGGCTTTAGCCAGCTTTCTGTACCTATAAAGATTTCAGCTTCTGTGCTTTCTATTAGCGCTTGAAGCTCAGGGGCTTTCCCAGCACAACTACAATATTTTACAATTCCAACTGTTCCTTGATCCAAGCATGTCCTGTATTTGCCATGCACGCTTTGAGATTGCTGCCCACCCCGTACTTTCCCAAGGCCTTCTAACCTAAAAAACCGCCCAGTCCACGCCACACAGCCTCCGCTATCCGTGTAGCCGCCAGCTGAGTGTAGTGAACTCCTGACCTACTCAGCGGAACCCGAAACCCCACTCCTGACCTATTCAGCGGAACCCGAAACCCCACCACCCTATGGCGCAAGTCAAGGAATCTGCAGCCAACACGGTCGCAAAACCGTCTGAGCCTCTGATTCAGACCCTCCACTCGGCTCTTACCCAAAGGTCCGCAGTCGGTTCTGTCAACGATGCTGCAGATAGTGAGCTCTGCCTTCATCTCGTAAGCAAGACCGGTAGCCTTCGCCAATTTCCTCAGACCCAAAGTGACACACGTCGTTAGTGCCGACATGTGCCGCCACCTGCAGTTGGCTGCACCCTGTGCTCTTCATGGCATCCGGAAGGACCCTTTCCACATCAGGAATGACTCCACCCGGAATGCACACGGAGTGCACACTGGATTTCTTCACCTCCTTGCCGCCATATCCTTAAGGGGCCCCATTACGCGCCTAATATTGGAGCTCCCAACTACCAATAAGCCCACCCTCTGCAATTGCCCAGGCCTTGAAGGCTGAGAACCATCCTCTGAAACAGGGCATGCAGCTGCATCTGGCTCAGCCAGAGACATACCTGAAACCTGTTTGTCAGACGCACCGGGGAGGCTTTCTGATCAGCCTCCGGGGACGTCTTTCGCTGCCTGCCACGTCTTGGAACGACCTCCCAATCAACCACAGGCGATGGCTCAGCCCCACTGCCGGGCAGCAACCGGGGCAAGCAGAGCGGCAGACCGATCTGGGGAGAGATGGGACGAGGTTGACATCCCCATGATACCCAAGTCCGGCTACCCACAGTGGTGCCCATTGGCAACAGCCTTAAGCTGCGCGACCGAAGTTAGCGCCCCCTGCAGCTGTGAGCGAAGGGATGCCAACTCAGCTCTCATCCGAACACAGCAATCACAGTCCCTGTCCATTCTAATCGATGTTGAACAACAGTTACTGAAACAAAAGTCCATGACTAGATAACGCAAGGGAAACATGCAAAGAATGTATGAACTAACCTGTACAAATGCCTAACGAATGCGCTACAATCCGCCTGAATTTACGATTACAGTAACTAAAACTCGAAATTATACTTCCTATACGAAACTCACACGCAATGTAAGTAAGAATCTAAGAAGTAAACACAGAAAAGGAGCTACATACGTATCCACCTGCGCTGTCGATGTGCACCAACTGGGAGCTCAGGACAGGAAGACTTGCGTTTGTTAACAGATTTATCTTGATACTCATGATGGTACCTTTTCTTGATTCGAATTCTGGAATATTTACTTCATCTTCTTTGGTGAAGGAATTTCGGAAGGCTGTATTTAGTAACTCTGCTTTGGCAGCACTGTCATCGATAGTATGTTCATTGTTAACGTGCAGAGAAGACATTGACTGTGTCTTACTATTGCTGATTCCTGTATCGGTCATTCAGTCATGGCACTTGTAACCTCCCCCTCACTTATCGACCTTAATGATTAATAGTGAGCTTTCTTTCTGAAGCACATCGAAATTCAGTAAAATACGGTTAGTTTTGGACTACCTCAACAATCATTTCAAAAGCTACTTGAATCTACGCAATTTATAAATAAGAGATTTAACTTTGAACTTGAATTAAATGATTCTGAACAATTAACAGTAGTAAAATTTAGTACATACCAAACTGAGCTGCAGTCACAGGTATGCTAAAATACGGTAACAAAACTCGCACTCTTAATTCGTGCTTGTGTAATCTAAATATTGTAGCCAGCTATGAAAACTTTAACTGAACTTTGAAATTAAAGCAGTGAAATGCTATATTATTATTTTAATGCTGGCGTTTGAATTTCAACGACACTCTGGTTCATTCCGGAAAAGGAAGGGACCCTGCTTGGTAATGCAATTGGGACAATGAGCAACAAATGTTCATGTTAAGTTGCTGTAATTATAGTTACGAAAATGGTACAGTTTGAAAAGCTGAGGTCTGCCATACAGTTCTAAAACTTTACGTGCTCCCAGTCTTCCTTGTTGGTTGATTGAAGGTTTGAAGCCGTCGATCGAGGAGGTGGCGACAGTCACTCATTGTCGGCCGTCGCTGTTGCAGAAGCTGGATGTTGGCGCGCCTTCCTCTCGACACGGTCACCAGGCGAAACGTGCTCTTGACGTGCGCCAGCTAATGCTTCTCGTCCGCGACACCGTGTCAGAAACTATCATCGCAAGTCGAGCGCAATTACATGCTGCCAAACCCTGAAAGCGCGGCAACCCGCGGGAGCGTCACACAACACACCTGCTCCAGTTCGCTACTCCAGCCAGACTCTCTCTCTCCAGCCCGCGCTCCACGCGGCAGAGTTAACACTACCAAAGATCCTACACACTTTGATTCTTCACACGACCTATCGACGTAATCGTTCGATAGCAGTCTTCCCTAGGCAAGACCCAGCGTAAAAATACAAGTAATATTTACGAAACAAATCAATTATACATCGACATAAATGTATAAATATATATATACAAACAGGAAAACAATTACCATATACAAAGAGACAGAAATGTCATAACTTTAGGTAACAAAGCAAGGAAAAAAATAATAGTACAATAGATGGAAATAGGAGGATATGCATTTCCGGCGTTACACACTCCCTATTTGCTCGGGATTATTTGTTTCTAAGACGTCGAGTACGTTTTTGCAACCATTCCTGAACTAACTGCCTTAAATAACTTCCAGATTAAATATTTAGTATAGTTTACGACAATGTTTCGCACCGACCACCAGTTCTGAACATGTATATTCTCTATATTCCCCAACATATCAAGGGACTATTGAAGTACCCAACAGTAAACCTATGTGTGAACTACCCACATCAGATGTTTCTCAAGTTTTCTTTGAACCTCTGCTGCAATGGGCAATCTAACAATTATTTGACAAAAACGCTATTGAAGATTTTCGCTTTGCCATGATAAGCAACCTATAATCGTTTAGAAATTGCTCAAGTGATTTCCTATATGTGGCGCAGGGTAAGAGTGGAGTTTGAGTGAGGTTTGTCCAAGTGCGGAATTTTAATCAGTCATTGTTTTGTTAAGGAACCATTTATGATACTGAAGTGCATATGAATACATCCAATACTTGTGACCAATCTATGGCAATACTTAATTTCAGATAAAACGGAAAACCAAGGACCAAAACAAGGATTCACCCTACAGAAACAGAATAATCTCATGTCCATAGTGGAATGTAATAATATACAGAAAAAAATCGTAAGATACATGTATACTTCATATAGTTAAGACAGTGATGCTACTATCCACAAATGAATTTACAAGAGGCCACCATAATGAAGATAGCAACAAATAGATTGTTTCACTAGAATGATATACAGTGCACTGCTATGAATAGCTCCCTAACACAGCAGACAGAATACAGACGGAACTATACAGTATGGCCAGTTATGTGAGCTACTATAGAATGTGCGAGGAACTCTTGAGTATCATCTCTGTGTGGTTTATAATCTACTAGCTCCAGTAGGAGTGGTGATATGGGCATAGCCAGCCGGTGTGGCCGTGTGGTTCTAGGCGCTTCAGTCTGGAACCGCGTGACCACTACGGTCGCAGGTTCGAATCCTACCTCAGGCATGGAAGTGTGTGATGTCCTTAGGTTAGTTAGGTTTAAGTGGTTCTAAGTTCTAGGGGACTGATGACCACAGATGTTAAGTCCCACAGTACTCAGAACCATTTTTTGATATGGGCATAAAACTGTTTTTCCCAGCCCCTGGTGTACAGGCTGCCCTGCAAAACATGTATGTTCTGTGTGAAAAGTATTGGCCTACCAAAACAACCTGCTCAGCAGAACAGTCTACAAGTCAGGGGCAAGAAATGGTTCTCCAGTCCACAGGACATAGTCTGCCTTGCATGATGAGTGGGTATGTTGGAGTACTATCACCTGCTTTATCACCCTGCTTTACATTGCAGCCAGTACATCAGATGCAAATAAATGATTTTGAGCCTCTGATGTGCAGCCTGTCCTCACGTTTTACAGCATTCTTGTGGGAGAGGCATTGGCCTGTTTTTTGGAAGGCATTTCAGGGGCTAAGCATGTCAATGAGTATTGTTGGGGACAGGCTGAGATGGATAGTGGTGGGCAGAGACACACAGAAGAGAGGAGGAAATAAACTGGGAGTGAGGGAAGGGTGAGATGTATGAGGCAAGTGGAAGGTGTGAAGGGTTAATGGACAGGTGAAAAAGAAGTGGGGGAGGTGGAGATGGAAAGAGAGAGGGGTGGAGGATATGGTGAGAGGTTGGAGCGAGGCATATATGGTCAGAGAAAGAGGATGGAAGAAACAGACAAAGAGAGAGGGAGGAATATATGAAGAGAGGGAGACGGGAGAAGGCGATAGAACTCAGAGTTTGAGGTTGACAGACAGAGAGACGAAGAGGTGAATAGAGAGAGGTGGATGAGGAAGTGTATTCAATACATGTGTGTAATGCATATGTGGGGGAAGCTGCGGAAGAAAAGCTAGTAAATAAATAAATAAAACTCCAGCTGGAATTCTTGTGTACTCCACGTTTTTTTGCTATCCATCTCAGTAGCAGTACATAAGTAAATCTTGCAGTTGATCTGACTCGACTTATACTTTTTTTTCTTTTTTGGAAAGAAGGAGCGTATGTAGCTAAATAAATTTTAGAATTTTAGGAACTGAGAAGACACCAAACAGGCAATTTTAAGTTCATTAAGGAGATTGAGACGTCATCAGGCTTGAGGAACCCAATGTGAAACAGAAGAACACAATAATTATTCCAAATATTCATCAAATAAGATGGGATTTGAGGACGTAAGCTACTTTTCATCTTTTCAGGCCAAGTAACTAGAATTCAGAATGGCGCAAATACATGACACTTCTTTTAAATATAGGTACCGAGTCCCTGTAAACAACGGTCGAAATGTTCTAAATCGTTCAACTCCTCGACTGTACATGTCCGCTTCTTGGTCACTCAGCCATCAGAAAACCGCTGCGGGACTGTCCTCATGGTAGGAAAAACTTTTTGTCCCCATGTGTTCTTTCGGCTTCCCGAACTGGTGTAAATCGCATAGCGCAAGATCTGGAGCATGTGGCAGAGCAATATCACCATTTTCTGTGCGGACTTGGTCAAACTGTTGGCACCATTTCATTATTCCTGGACGCAAAATTAAATTTGGTTCATATATCGTAAGAACTTCAGTGAGACTTTTGCTTACAAGAATCGTACTGTCCCTTATACTTTAACTCTGCAGCACGATTCCAGCTGCCGTGTCATTACACACCCACACCGTAAAGCACCTGTTATACATACCTCTTCAGATCTGTACCTCCAAAACATCTGCTACATGTACTCTTTTCTGACATGTGCTACTCTTATTATGTAATGGCCTTTGCGGGGGACGACATGTGTAACGCACTTTTTGAAGCTCCTGCGTATCACTGAAAACAAAACTAAGGCTACAAGGAAATGCCAGCTTTCTCGGCAAGTTTCGTAATGAAATTCTCTCAGGTTATTAGCCAAACCGTGACTTCGTGTTGTCGAAACGTTTCGACGAGTCATCTTCTGGCGACGCTTCGAACTAATTTCTGGTACATTTCTTTGTAGCCACTGGACTCCACATCCTCCTGTCAAAGGACCAAAGAGTGGCCCAGTCGCAGACATTCAGAACAGATGTGCTGATGGTAAAGGATGCGGAGTGTGTGGCGGGATGGAAGCCGCGTGAGTGTTGAGTCTTTGTGCTGCCTGTATATTCTTCCCGCTACCACCACCCGTTTCTCATCCGAATGTTCGTGATATTTTTACTAATGCCATATTCCATGCGCAGCTTAGTTGGAAATCGCTTTCCGAACTAACGAAACCGTCGTGTGGTCTTACTTCCACTGTCTCTTCCATGACCGAAACCTAGAATTTGCTGGCGCGCCACAGCACTTTTGTCTATTCAGAAGCGATCATAGCCTTCGTTAAAGCAGCCTTATGCCTCTACGGATAGGTGCTTCTGACCGAGATGAGCTTCTCTCTCGCTTCCTGAATAGCGGTGCAAGATGCATCGCTGCGTCCTGCCGATGTACTGCATGCCACACTTGAAACTGATGCTGTAGACGCCATGTAGTCGTCGTACCCATAGCAGGTCTTTGGGTGACCCAAGCCTATTCTGTATTTTAACCGTTGGGCAGCAAATTTTTTTACTTTGTAGTTCTTCATAACCTTTGCAGTCTTGGCTGTGGGCGGCCCTGCATACGGAAGGAACGCTAGGGGCTGGGTTACCTCATGGAATGTTTCAAGTCTTCTTTTTGTTAGGCTGGAGAGCGCACGTTATTTATGTCTCCGAGTAGCAATTCTTGTGAAAAGTTTCGTACAGTGGCTGTAATAGGTTTGGAATATCATCCCTGTCGCATATAGTTCTCTCTCTGTGTACCGATGTGGTGAAGACAGATTTGTACTGTGCTGGGCGGTGGCCGCTATTGGCGTTTTGTTACAGGTCCGTGTGTGTGGAATCTTCTTGTAGATGGAATGTCCCAGCATGCTGTCAGTGTCAGAATAAATAGGAGTAATGAGCATTGGGTTTATTCCATCTGCATGGTGAACGTCATGCTGCCATGTATGTTGTTAAGGTGGCACAGGAATTTTTGTAGGTTTTCTTCACCATGCGGCCAAACCACGAACTTGTCGTCCAGATATTTGAAGAACGTCTTTGGTTTAAGGTGCGCGGTTCCGAGAGCCATTTCCTTCAAATAACTTGTTTATGCAATTGCTTGTAAGCCGATAGATTTCTTTCCCTCTAAGCTCCTGTTCTGACATTATAGTACTTTCACTTTCTTCCTACGTACATGCAGTGTATTACCTATCAACCCCATAAGGCCACACCAACGGTACTTTTGATACAGGCTTAAAAATGTCAACATTCTTTTGATAATATTTGTAGAGGCATGTATTAACAGAAAATCTTAAGACGTCTCATAGTTCTGCAAAAAGTTATTATTGCAATAGTACTATAAGTCAATGAAGAAACTTCTTCCATTGCCTTATGTCTCACCTCCTCCATTCCCCACTCCTACTGCAAGTGCACTTCTTAATGAAACTTAAGTGGTTTTTTCCTTCTGCTGCAGGTCTCCTGGGTCAACTTAAGCTTATAGCCTGTTTTCTACGTGATCTTTCTCGGAGCATGATTATATAATCACTATTTTATGAAATATGCTGTATTATAATGACACATAAAACCTTTAATACCAATCTCTTGCCACAGAGTGTGAAACATTGTATTTTCTGAAATGTTTTCATAACTGACGTAGTAACATCAAATTCGAGAAGTAGCTTTCTACGACTCTACAAATCATCAATACCAAAGAGAGGGAATCTCCTTTGTATATCGAGGAAAGCTCAGATCTGTTCGTAATGTGTGGATTTTGCAGTTTTACCTACCTTAATTTTATTTCAGAATTTACCATTTGTAACGCTGGTCGTTATGGCCTTACAAAATAGCATCAGGTCCCCTATTGTACTACTACAACGAACTGAGACTTTCTTCATTCTTGGTAGTGCATTTAACGTTGGTTGGTTGCTTTATAGATTAAAAGGACTAAACTGGAAGGTTCTCAGTCCCTTTTCCCTTAGTCACACATGTCTAGGGTTAAAAGCATACCCCAAAAGAATCCTATTGCCTGAAATTACTGCCGGACAAGTATAACACAGGCAACAGAACTGCAGCTTCCTCTGCCTGTCCACTCGTACGGTGCTCTCAGTACTCACGGATTAACGAATTAGATGCGCCTACACTGGCGTGATCATTGCTGCGGGAGCGCCCAACAAACATTTCCGCATTCTTCGATGACTCAAGCTGCTCTGCTGTCTCTGCTCACAGCTTGACAGAGGACAGAGACTCTCCATACACAAAGACAAACAATGGCACAGCTACTACCAATTAGTCGTTGTGGTCGACGTTTAGAGAAAGTTCCCCTGGCTATTAACTATTAATTTAAAATATTTACTTTGTAATTACAGTTAATTATGTATATTAAGAAATAAATACACTATTTCATCCATTACACATTAAATATAGCTCCTCTGATAAAGCTTATACATTCAGAATTAGAAGTAAAGTACAAATTAGCAACGGATATTAAACAGCGAAAGATTTTGGATGGTGCAAAAGGTATTTTATCTGCATTTTCCATGTTACAACCTACAGAGGTCTGATACCTGTAAAGTCATCTGATCTTAGTCCAAACGTGGGTGGGGAAAGGCTCATATTCCAGTGGTGGAGATTTACCATTCCCACCACTCCTCCTACCTTTAAAATGGTTCAGATGGCTCTGAACACTATGGGACTTAACATCTGAGGTCATCCGTCCCCTAGAACGTAGAACTACTTAAACCTACTAACCTAATGACATCACACACATCCATGCCCGAGGCAGGATTCGAACCTGCGACCGTAGCGGTCGTATGGTTCCAGACTGAAGCGCCTAGAGCCGCTCGGCCACAGCGACCGGCTCTCCTACCGTCTTTTGATTAGTTGATGGATCCGGGCTCACACCTGTTTGAAGACAATGAAGTGCTCCACTGATAGATGTCGCTTATGACTTTGTACGGCCTGCCTACCATCTGTAATGACCACAGCGATTTCCAGCGATCAACGAGGCTCTGTCTTTCGCTGGGGGCAGCCCGAGGAACTAGGGATTGGGATTCAACTGCAGAAGCAATGGTCGTAGTAATATTCTGGATCAGCACATCGATGTTGCCACGAAATGGAGATTCAACAGTGATAGCAGAGGTTAAAGTGTCCCAGTCAGCCATGGTAAGAGCCCATCTCGGCAAGTGTCCAGATGAGTGACGCCAGGAGAGGGAGAGCAAGTGCCATAAGTTGACACTGCCACACAATTCGGCGTATGTGCCATGTGCCACACTGAAGTGAATGGGGATCCTGTGTTTAGGAGGGAAAGGTCGAATTGAGTTAGTAAATTCTCAAGGTCTTTACCATGGCCAGTAATTTTGATTCCACCCCACAAAGGGTTACAGACGCAAAAATCGCCCAAAAGTAAGAAATATGGGGGTAGTTGGGAAATTAGTGCAGCCAGCACATTTTGTGATAGATCATTTTGTAATACCCTCTAATAGCCAGGAAGGGCGGGGGTCAGCAATGCTGGATACCTGGGTTCCTTAAGGAGAAGACACGAAAGAGGTAATGCACAAGAGTTATGGTAACTCAGCCACGTGGTGGAAAAACACGGCTCAATTTCACTGGAGGATGATGCTTCCTGTAGTCTGAGAAGACATGAAGGGACAAAGGAGGTAGTTTACGCCTCAGGGTCACCTGCTGCCTCTGGTTGACTGCTTATATCTATTACCATTGCTTCTGAGACGTCAGCGAGATCTAGGTCATCGGGAGACGCTAGAATCTTCACCTTGTACTCAGACGTGGAACTTGTAGAAAGTGGTGGTGTGGTGGCCACAGAAGTCTCCTTTTTCTTAACAGGTTTCTCCTTCGACTGTTTGCCATTTCACTGCTCTTTAGAGGCTTGATAGGAGGGCAGGTACAGATGAAGAACGTGAAGCCCTTCGACCTGCAACTTGCGGCTCCTTCAGCCACTGGCTGGTGTCCACTTTTGCACAGATGGAGACCTTGGAAGTTAGAGTTCCAAGGGACCGCTTCCATGTGAGAGGAGCTAGAGGTGGCTGTTGTTCCTCCAGCTAGGGAGTGGGAACCGATGTCCCTGCCATTCGGGGAGGAGGGTTCATTGTTCCCAAAGTGGGTGCTTTTGGAGCAAAAGGAGAAGAAGTGTTCCCAACCACTAAGGGAGCAGATGTAATCGGGCAGCCATGGTAGCTGTACGAGTCATAAACGAGGGGACTACAATCGTCAGCAGGGGCACATAGTTGCAGCTCCATCATAGGACAATGTCAATCGAATGCGATTCACCTGCTCATATTTCTTTTATGCCTCTTGGTAAGTCAGTTTCTCCAAGGTGTTTTATTCCATAATTTTCCTCTCCGTGCAGTCCACCGAGCAGAAGGAGTGGTGCTCTACACAGGCGACACAGGTGAGAGGAGGGGCACATGGAGTATTTGGATGAATGTTTCACGTAACATTGGTGCAGCATCTCCTTGAACTTTCCAGGTATAAACTCCCTCAAAGGTCAAGATGCAGGCACCAGTAGCAACCCTATTATCTTTTCCTATCCTATTGACTAGCTGGAAGAAGTGAACACCTCATCGGCCTTAATTGGCGTGTAGCTTGTCGTCCGACTGCAATTGTGGGTCTCGATGAAAACTTTTCTCCTTGACCATCATTTATGGGAAGTGACTGAATTGGGGGCAGAAGATGACAGCGGGAATTTGATGTAGATTATGAACCCCTTAAGGTGTCCTCACCCAGATATCTGGATTACAGGTGGAGTTACAGAGCAGTGATAACAATAAGTACAGAAGGTCTCAGTGCATCCCATAGGGCGTCCTTCTTCAAATGTCCCACACTTCTGAAAAGTTTTGTAAAGGTGGAGGTCAAACCCTAAAAGTGGACAATAATACATAAGGCCGAAAATTAAGATACTCCTTTTAGTCGCCTCTTACGACAGGCAGAAATACTTCGGGCCTATTCTAATCCCCAGACCCGTAGGGCGGTATAGTGCATTTAACTGCGCTTTTATCATTCTTTTGTTGATCTACTTAAAAGAGCGTGAACGAAGTCTTATCTAGTTTTAGCAACTAATTCAAGATGCAACACCGAATGCATTTTAGTAGAGTTAAATCGCCATCGTGAAGAATGTCCACTCCAATAATGTCTATGTTTTTCATTTACTTGTCACAAAGGGTTGGATGATACGATTTTCAACTTAAAAGTTTCAGAAATATCAGAATTAGCCTCTCTGTTTTCTGCAATATGTGCTTCATGTCATATTCTTCCTCCTACCGGTGCTAGATCTGTCGGCTGCTGTGTCTGTGCATTCAGTAATGCGCGAGGTTTCTGGGAAATCACAAGTACATTCACGATATCGGCTTATTGACAGCTCAGTTGTGAGTGTGGTTTTCCGTTATGGATTCATCGCCCTGAACGCAGTCTTATCAGGCAATTATATTGCAGAGTGGACACCACTAGCAGTGGCAGATATACTCTACGTCTCACATATAGTAAAACGGAAAATGTTTTCTTGTTCGTTTTCCTATGAAATGGGTTGGAGTTGAAGCATTGACAACAAAATAAGCAATGGTATCACCTTGCTGTTTTTTATTTAGCGCTCTTGCGAAAACGGCAGCGGAATTGTCCTTTGAAGATAAATTTTTCTCTCTTTGCAATTACGGTGTTACTTCTTATTCTCCTGTGCTTTTCTTGCCCTCCATCGAATGAAGAAACTGATCTGGAATTTCGTTTCTCCCTCTTCTTCGTAATCAGTATATGGACACAATAACGTTGTTGTTGGATTGTAAGGATTATGAGTATTTTCTTAATGAGACGTTACTCTCAGTGTTCCAGAAAGTTAAATTACGTGATTCTCAGACGATGTATGATAGTACTGGAATAGCAAGCCGGAATTTTTAAGTTTCGTTTACAAAGACTGCTGGACAGGACAATGAGTTTAAGAATGTGCCCTGCAGGAATTACGAGGCAACATGAGATCGCCTTCATGCCTTGTACAAAGGGATTGTTGCGCAGAGACATGATACGTTAAATGCGATAACATGGAAGTTGCACGTGATAGAACCGTGTGTGGAATGCAAGTGGAATGAAGTGGAGCGCTGTTCACATAGCTAGATAAAAGGTATGCGGTATTCAAACGTTTCACTCCAGAAAGGACAAGTTCAGACGCATTCGCCGCCTCCATGTTTTTCCGCGGACATGACCTTGTAAGTAATAAATTCATGTCGACCTGATCCTTCATGATGTAGCTGTATTCTGGCCGAATTATCCTGTCTATATTTGGTTTATGCCCTTATTTTATACTCATTACTACCACTTTAGTTCTCTCTTACTGTAGCTGAAGTACAGTTAACACTGAGTAAGCGCAAATTGGGTAAAATATCTGTATTAGACGACATACGAGTAGAGCATATTAAGAACTTTGGCTCTATTGCAATGCGTTGGCTACTGAATTTAATGTACAACTGTGTCCAGGAAAGCAAGATCCCAGAAGTCGGTCGGAGGGCTACAGTCACGACTATCCCTAAACCTGGCAGAGAGCGCCTGGATCCCAAAAGCAACAAACGTATTTCCTTGCTCTGTCACCTCTAAAACTGTTGGAGGGGCTGGTCTTTCAGAGACTGTTAGGAAAAGTGGAGCCTTCGCTTATAGCACAGCAAGCTGCATTCAGATAAGGAAAAAGCTGTACAGCACAGATATTGAGACAGCGCATCGACGATGGCTTCGAGAAACGTCTCGTCACACGCATTGTATTCATTGACCTCTCTGCGGCTTGCGAATAAGTTAATCAGCAGCATCTTCAAACAAAAGAGTATGACAACACTAAAGACTTCAACCTCGTGTACAACCTCAGTAACTTTCTCCAGAAGCGGAGATTCTTCGTGGAATTTCATAGACAATGATGCAAATGGAGAACACAGAAGAATGGTATACACCGAGGTAATGTGCTCGCACGCAATATGCTCGCATCTTTGCTATTTAACATCTGCGCTAACGACTAGCCACCCCCCCCCCCCCTCCCCACCTGCTCTCGGCTGTGGCATGTCATATTTGTGCCAACTTTTTAGTGCAATGTTTAAGTGAGTGTTCAGTGTTGTGCGTGTTTCCAAAGTGTTGCGAACAGAAATCATGTTGTCGCTGGGTGTGAATTTTATATCTCTTGCGAACAGAAACCAGACTGTCGCCATCTTTTTAAATTGTCTGTTTATTATTTTTCTGCTTCCTGTGTATTTTATAGCATCATCAACCCTTTGTTTTATGTTTTAAGTTCCACCATTTTCCGCCATTTTACCTTTAAGTCACCGATTTTATGGCCAACTTTTATTATTTATTATCTTCATCTTTTTGAAACAAATTCTGTAGGCTGAAGAGCAGCGTAATAAGCTGCTGCCAGCCCGCCCCCTTCAGGGGGAATCTAAACTCAATAAAGAAAAAAGAAAAAAAAAAGACTAGCCATTGCTTGAAGGAACTCAGACTCTTGTCTACACTGATGACTGTGCAATCATTGCTCAGGCCGAGTGTTTTGAAATCCCTGTCTGAGGCTTTGGAAGAATGTACCACCTATTGCAATGAAAACGACCTGAAGCCGAAATCTGCCAAAACTCAGACCTGTGTATTTCACCTTAGGAACAAAAAAGCAGCTTAAACCCTTCAAATCATATGGAAAGGAACTGTTCCTGAACACTGAATCCCTAGGTATCTGGACCAAACACTCACATATAAGAAACAGTGCCAAAAAAAGAAACAGAAAGTGGGGCCTTCCTGCTGAGTTATGTTTCTGCAAGTGTGGTGCTGTGCAAATTAACAACCATCTACTATACTGTTCTTTACCTCCAGCCACATGAACCATGTGAGATCAGATGAGGGCGATACCGAATGCTCTCGGAGTGGTCAATTTCTGGTCAATCAAAGTGCAAACATACGTAAACACTCGATTTCCCTTGTTTAATTAAATACTTAGCATTTCTGAAACGATAATAAATAAATTTCCACATACGTGACAAGCAGTCGAAATTGGCTAATCGAACGATTAAATAAGAATCACGTTACAACCTACTACGGACCATGTTTACGTTTATTAAGCACCTGGAGGCTGTGGATTCCCACAAATACAAAATTTTAAATAAATTTTCGTTATGCGACGTGTCTTGCCCAAGATAAGAAAGATGTAGAGATTATTCCGTGAACAGTGGATGGCGATGAAAAACAGTCCAACTAATTCGAAATAAGTTGTATTTAATAAAATAGTGACAAGAGAGAGGAATGTATCACCTTTTAATAGTAACCCGTATGGAAAATTTAATCGATCTTAAAAATCATATCGTTGTACACTTATGGTCATCTTCTTCTAATTAAGAGCCATTTTAAATAATAATTTAAATCAATTATTAGTTTTTCAACCATAAAAAACGCTGTGTCTTCGCATAATAACGATGTCCTTTCCCATATCTACTACAGAGGAAATTTCAAAAAATTAGCTAGTATTGCAGTACAGCTAACAGTGCGTGACCACAAGGACTACATGGCGAAGTTTCCTTCATTTTACCTCTATTCCTGAATAATGATGCATCACTTTATATACCGATGACTTGGGTGTTTCATGATCGATCTTCAGAATCGATGACGGATTTTCGAGGACAGGACCAATTTATTAAGGAACAAGTTGCCGTGGAGGCAAATACCCGTATTGCCACCCATATTTAGCTTCTCCGTGACGTTGTTAAAAACCTGAAGGCAAATATCGGATGGCTTTTTTGAAAACGATCTCTTCCCGCACCCTTCACCAATCCGAGCTCGTAAGAAGAAATGAGCGTCGACGTGGAACAGATAGGGGATCGAATATTATAATTTAACATAGCTTTAGAAGATGTCTTGAAACGTCCCCTTTGAAAAATTATATACGACTGTGCTTAAACTGACACACAATATTTTTTATCGCAACGCAATCTGACTTTCAGAAATCCCTACAAAGGAATGGCCCTGACTAACATTAACCTGTACCTTTCACAAATCACTTACCTCACCAAAAATCTTCGTTACTCGAACTACTGCAATACAGCGAGCGCCACTACTGCCAGCTAAATAAAAGATTCAAACTACTGAAGGCACTAACTACTGATAGGCATAGTTAGCAAATGAAAGATTTTAATAGAGAACAAACAATGTATTTACCTTAATAATCATAATATATATGCCATCCAGTCTTACAAATTTCAAATCTCCGCCATTTCTCTCCCCACATCCACCACTGCTGGCGGCTCACCTCCAACTGCGCAACGCTACGCGCTGTTCACGTCCAGCTGCCCAACACTACAATGGCAGACATCAATGAAAACTAGCCACAGTCTACACACAGCACAGCCAGTGATTTTCATACAGAGAGCGCTACGTGGCAGTGGCGTTACCAATATAAGAACCTAAACAGCCTACATATAAGAAGCTAAACAGCCTACTTACATAGCCCCCATGCTCCCCACAAAAAAATTTTACAAATTATTTTGGGCACTGGGCAATACATATTTGTTAAAATTTTTCATAATCGTAATTACAGTAACAAAGAAATCAAATGCACACACTTAGTGATACAATGTTGGTCAAAAGCTAAAATTTTCTCACAGTCCATAAAGACAGTCCAGATTGTTCATCACTGTCATTTCTCAGTTTACTTTGGAGCCTAGTGTTACGTTTTTCACACGCCATTTTTGTCACAAAATTTCACACGAAAACACAGAAAAACACAATTTGAAGAGCAAAATAGGGGAACACATTAACATAGCACTGAAAATAATATCTAGTTAATTGCAAGCGCAGCTGCGAAATACTTGGTGCAAATCTACATGCATGCCACAACTGTTTTACTGTACAACAATGAAAGGCTGCAACTATAAAGGAGATTCTCTCTACAATTACGCGCTAGCAATAAACAAAATCTACACTAATTACACAAACTACAAGAAATAATCAGAAGATTCCAGTGAGGTATCCTAGGCTAAGGGTCGACATATGAAACGTCCCCTTTGAAAAATTATATACGACTGTGCTTAAACTGACACACAATATTTTTTAGCGCAACGCAATCTGACTTTCAGAAATCCCTACAAAGGAATCGCCCTGACTAACATTAACCTGTACCTTTCACAAATCACTTACCTCATCAAAAATCTTCGTTACTCGAACTACTGCAATACAGCGAGCGCCACTACTGCCAGCTAAATAAAAGATTCAAACTACTGAAGGCACTAACTACTGATAGGCATAGTTAGCAAATGAAAGATTTTCATAGAGAACAAACAATGTATTTACCTTAATAATCATAATATATATAGCAGTTCATGCCATCCAGTATTACAAATTTCAAAACTCCGCCATCTCTCTCGCGCCGGCCAGAGTGGCCGTGCGGTTCTAGGCGCTACAGTCTGGAACCAAGCGACCGCTACGGTCGCAGGTTCGAATCCTGCCTTGGGCATGGATGTGTGTGATGTCCTAAGGTTAGTTAGGTTTAATTAGTTCTAAGTTCTAGGCGACTGATGACCTCAGCAGTTAAGTTGCATAGTGCTCAGAGCCGCCATCTCTCTCCCCACATCCACCACTGCTGGCGGCTCACCTCCAACTGCGCAACGCTACGCGCTGTTCACGTCCAGCTGCCCAACACTACAATGGCAGACAACAATGCAAACTAGCCACGGACTGCACACAGCACAGCCAGTGATTTTCATACAGAGAGCGCTACGTGGCGGCGGCGTTACCAATATAAGAACCTAAACAGCCTATATATAAGAAGCTAAACAGCCTACTTACAGTCTATTTAAGCTGGTTTATAGAAGAGATGAATCTGAAGATATACCATAAACCTTTCCGAAAAATATTGTCTGCACAATTCCGATAATAGTAAGAGAAGATACGTGTATGAATTATCAATCTAACAGCTCAATAACTCAGCCACCTAACTTGCTGACAACAGAAATACAGGAAGTACAGAACTTTGTAATGCGGGTAGCCACAGCCGTTAAACGTCATAATGAGTGGAAGTAAGATGAACCACAAGATAGTTGTAACTGGTGATTTCTTTATTGTCACATCAGGTTTCGCTGAGTTAAAACAGCAGTTCCTCAAGTTAAATACATAAGAATTCTCGAAAAAATTTAAAATTAAAGAAAAGTTAAAAGATTTTTTTAGTATTCTGATTATATGTATTACATGGGATCCTTTCTTCCTTATGTGGTTCACCTGCGGATGCTGTTCTAATGCAGCGAAACCGGTGGTGACAATAAAGAAATCACCAGTTATAGATGACTTGCGGTTCATTTTCCTTCCGTTTATTATACGTAGAAAGTAGCATACAAATCACTCACTCGAGGAATACGTGAACATTGTTCATCAGAATAGGATACGTTCCAGACAGGACTTACAGAGGAAATATCAAAGATCCAAAGAAGAGGAGCACGTTTCGATACAGGTTCATTTAGTAAGGGCGACAGCGTCTTTGAGATGCTTAGAACCTCCAGTGGCAGACTTTGCAACAGAAGCATCCTGCATCATGGCGTGGTTTACCGTCAAACTTCAGTTAGCGTACGTTCCTAGAAGAGTTAGTAGATATATTACTTCCTTCTACGTATACGTCGCGAAAAGGTCGTTAGTATATAATTACAGAGATTGGAGCCTACACGGAGGCTAAACAGAAGTCGCTTTCCTGCAAAGAACACGCGAGTAAAACAGGAAAAGATTGAAGCACTCCTGCCAGAAAAAGAACTCCCCACCACACATCATAAGATGGCGTTCAGAATGTAGATGTAGGCGTCGAATATACACAATAACACAAAAGAAAATTAAGGGACTGTTAGGGGCGATCAGTTTGTAGGGGAAGACAGAGATTAGAATATATACACTACTGGCCATTAAAATTGCTACACCAAGAAGATATGCAGATGATAAACGGGTATACATTGGACAAATATATTATACTAGAACTGACATGTGATTATATTTTCACGCAATTTTGGTGCATAGATCCTGATAAATCAGTACCCAGAACAACCACCTCAGGCCGTAATAACGGCCTTGATACGCCTAGGCATTGAGTCAAACAGAGCTTGGATGGCGTGTACAGGTACAACTGCCCATGCAGCTTCAACACGATACTACAGTTCATCAAGAGTAGTGACTGGCGTATTGTGAAGAGCCAGTTGCTCGGCCACCATTGACCAGACGTTTTCAATTGGTGAGAGATCTGGAGAATGTGCTGGCCGGGACAACAGTGGAACATTTTCTGTTTCCAGAAAAGCCCATACAGGACCTGCAACATCGGGTCGTGCATTATCCTGCTTAAATGTAGGTTTTCGCAGGGATCGA
Organism: Schistocerca cancellata; assembly: GCF_023864275.1. Lineage (NCBI taxonomy): Eukaryota > Metazoa > Arthropoda > Insecta > Orthoptera > Acrididae > Schistocerca > Schistocerca cancellata. Next base: position 489,365,559 of record NC_064628.1, read on the forward strand.
ATGAAGGGTAGAGCCACGGGTCGTAACACATCTGAACTGTAACGACCACTGTTCAAAGTTCCGTCAATGCGAACAAGAGGTGACCGAGATGTGTAACCAATGGCACCCCATAACATCACGCCGGGTGATACGCCAGTATGGCGGTGACGAATACACGCTTCCAATGTGCGTTCACCGCGTTGTCGCCAAACACGGATGCGACCATCATGATGCTGTAAACAGAACCTGGATTCATCCGAAAAAATGACGTTTTTCAATTCTTGCACCCAAGTTCGTCGTTCAGTACACCGTAGCAGGCACTCCTGTCTGTGATGCAGCGTTAGGGGTAACCGCCGCCATGGTCTCCGAGCTGATAGTCCATGCTGCTGCAAACGTCGTCGAACTGTTCGTGCAGATGGTTGTTGTCTTGCGAACGTCCCCATCTGTTGACTCAGCGATCGAGAGGTGTCTGCACGTTACGTTACAGCCGTGCGGATAAGATGCCTGTCATGTCGACTGTTAGCGATACGAGGCCGTTGGGATCCAGCACGGCGTTCCGTATTACCCTCCTGAACCCACCGATTTCATATTCTAACAGTCATTGGATCTCGACCAACGCGAGCAGCAATGTCGCGATACGGTAAACCGCAATCGCGATAGGCAACAATCCGACCTTTATGAAAGTCAGAAACATGATGGTACGCATTTCTCCTCCTTACACGAGGCATCAGAACAACGCTTCACCAGGCAACGCCGGACAACTGCTGTTTGTGTATGAGAAATCGGTTGGAAACTTTCCTCATGTCAGCACGTTGTAGGTGTCGCCACCGGCGCCAACCTTGTGTGAATGTTCTGAATAGCTAATCATTTGCATATCACAGCATCTTCTTCCTGTCGGTTAAATTTCGCGTCTGTAGCACGTCATCTTTGTGGTGTAGCAATTTTAGTGGCCAGTAGTGTACAAACGAGCAAGTGACAACCTGCACTGCAAGCGCTGCTCTTAAGTTAAAAATTTGGCGCAGGAGAGGAATTCCTGGTAGATCACATCAAACCTCTCGAAAGACGGATGACCCCGCCCTCCCTCCCTTCCCCGCGCCGCCACTTTCCTCCCCGCCATTATTTCCCTGCCCCTTCGCCTTCCGAAAAAATAGAAAGAAATTGTGATAATATCTTGTTATAACAGCTGTAGAAAGTGTCACGCGTTCGTGTATTTGCAGCTTAGAGATTTCTGATTAGCATCTGCGTTAGAGCGCCCTTGCTTTGTTCCATTGTGTCGTAGAAGTCGTTGATTAATGAACTTATATTGTTCATACGCCAAGAAGGTCATTACTATCTTAATTATGCTGCTAAGAATTCTAGAAATTATTGTCTGCTCTTTTGCAATTAATGCACAGTTTTTCCACACGTTAATCGCATCAGTCCATACTGCGAAGCACCAGAAAATGCGCCAGTTGTTGAACAGTAGGTGAACAACCACCAGCCCGTCTTCTCTTGATGACATCAAACCGGTGAATTTCTTACAAAACTGAATATTGAACCAACTACCACTGAGTCCAGCACCGTCGCTGTAGAGGCGCTTGCACTAAGAGCTTCAGACGATGAAGAAGTTCAGGGCAGGATTTTCCCGTGTTCCACCGCCAGACAGCGTGAGCAGCCGACGTTGGCCTGGTTAGTGTGGTAGTGTAGTGCTGGCGGTGGGGCAGGGTGCGGCAGAGGAGTGGGCCCCCGAGTTGTGAAAACACTTGCTCGCCTCAACGACATGAAAGCTATTCGTTCATTCGCATGACGGCACTGTTTTTCTTGCCTCTCCACCGGAGACCCGGCGGTGTTTGCTGAGTGTACCATGCGTCAGTTCAGTTTGACAACACGTGTTACTTTTAATGACCTCTGGAGCTTCTGAAGAGCTGATGCGGCCTGCGCTGTGCCGTGTCCAAAGGAAATACCAATCAACGACGAGCTGGTGTACAAATAAACGCCGAAAGGAAGGACTGCGGGACCTCTAATGTAATACGGCGAGTAAGCAAATCAAAGATAATTATATGACTTTCTGCCAACACTGACACCAGGGAAGTAATTTCTTCATTCACTAATGCGATCCGCTATTATTCACGCCAAGAAAGTTTCACAATCTCTATGCGACGTAACAACAGAAGCGTGTAGAAAACAAAAGCTTGTAGTGAAAGACGTTCCGTTAAAGTTAATGTTGTTGTAACTCATCTCTTTGTGAGTACAAGAGATAAGGAAAGATTTCACCATAATGTGCAGTATCCATTGACAGAATAAACGAAGTTAATGTTATGCTGCAAAATACTAACGCGAATTCTTTACAGACGAATGGAAAAACTGGTAGAAGCCGACCTCGGGGAAGATCAGTTTGGATTCCGTAGAAATATAGGAACACGTGAGGCAATACTGACCTTACGACGTATCTTAGAAGAAAGATTAAGGAAAGGCAAACCTACGTTACTAGCATTTTTAGACTTATAGAAAGCTTTTGACAATGTTGACTGGAATACTCTCTTTCAAATTCTGAAGGTGGCAGGAATAAAATACAGGGAGCGAAAGGCTATTTACAATTTGTACAGAAAGCAGATGGCAGTTATAAGAGTCGAGGGGCATGAAAGGGAAGCAGTGGTTGGGAAGGGAGTGAAACAGGGTTGTAGCCTATCCCCAATGCTATTCAATCTGTATATTGAGCAAGCAGTAAAGGAAACAAAAGAAAAGTTCGGAGTAGGTATTAAAATCCATGGAGAAGAATTAAAACCTTTGAGGTTCGCCGATGACATTGTAATTCTGTCAGAGACAGCAAAGGACTTGGAAGAGCACTTGAACGGAATGGACAGTGTCTTGAAACAAGGGTATAAGATGAACATCAACAAAAGCAAAACGAGGATAATGGAATGTAGTCGAATTAAGTCGGTTGATGTTGAGGGAATTAGATTAGGAAATGAGACACTTAAAGTAGTAAAGGAGCTTTGCTATTTGGGGAGCCAAATAACTGATGATGCTCGAAGTAGAGAGGATATAAAATGTAAACTGGCAATGGCAAGGAAAGCGTTTCTGAAGAAGAGAAATTTGTTAACATCGAGTATTGATTTAAGTGTCAAGAAGTCGTTTGTGGAAGTATTTGTATGGAGTATAGCTTTCGAAATGTGGTGCTACAGAAAAATGCTGAAGATTAGATGGGTAGATCACATAACTAATGAGGATGTATTGAATAGAATTGGGGAGAAAAGGAGTTTGTGGCACAACTTGACTAGAAGAAGCGATCGGTTGGTAGGACATGTTCTGAGGCATCAAGGGATCACCAATTTAGTACTGGATGGCAGCGTGGTCGGTAAAAATCGTAGAGGGAGACCAAGAGATGAATACACTAAGCAGATTCAGAAGGATGTGGACTGCATTAGGTAATGGTAGATGAAGAAGCTTGCACAGGATAGAGTAGCATGGAGAGGTGCATCAAACCAGTCTCAGGGCTGAAGACCACAACAACAACAACAACAACGTTATGCGTGAAACAAATAACTGATCTCCATATTATCTCATATATCTATTGCGCAACACAATTAAAGGATCACTTTCTTTCCTTTGCAAAGCATAGGTTTGAAATTTAACTCAAAGCTTCCTACAATGGTAATAGTGCAAAACGATACCGCACTGCGACGTCAGCCTCAAATTCCGCGACGCTTCAAACAACAAGGGTTCGACACTTTCGAAGAAACGGCCAGAGCTCAGGAGCTTACGTAAAGTGGAAATTTGGCACCAAAATTCACCACAGCTCTGCCCAACGACACGGTGGGTGTGGCACACAGTGGAAAGGTCATTACTCCTACTCGTACCCACATTTCACACCTTTTTTTGACGCCCTAGCGTTAGAGGTCACAACTATGACACTTGCTGATTAAATCACGCCGTTTTCTTATGTGTGTTCGTCGGAAACATTTCAGACGTACTACCTTTTCAGACACACCACCGCTCAGAGTCGACACCGAAGGGCCTTTCGGGTGGTATATAGGGCGTCAGTGATACCACCCCTTCCATTGGTGAGTTGATTCCCAGACATTTCGCGTTCGAAAACGACAGTTCACAGCATGATAGGCAACAGGACAACGTTCTTGACTAAGTTTTACACTCTTGACAGCCGAGACGATTCTACCCTGCTCTAAGGATATCGTAAGCCAGCAGTCCCACTGAATCGCATTGTACCACTTTCCAGTGCAGTGTGACCGCAGTTTTTACTGTGGTTCACAGGATGGAAGCGCTAGGGGCCCTTGAAAATCGTTCGACGAAATTTGAACACGATACGAAGTAGCAAAGGATGCTTATGCTTTTACAGCCATATTGTTTTGCGCCCTCCTGTGGCATGAGAAAGGAGTAGTGCGATGTTGACATATCCGTGAATAAAACAGCAAAAGGATTCTCTTAAAGCACCCAGTTCGGCAACACACTGACACCTGCCCATCTTTGCGGAAAACCTTAAAAATATGTCTACACAGATGGAACCTGTGACGAGACTCCTAGGCGCCTACAGGCTGGCTACACTGCTGCTCTTTGACCAGCTACTAGGGCATCTGCAATCAGAGGAGTTTCGAAGGGGTTGCCTGTTTGCAATAATGTAGGGCTTCGTCATATATTGTGTGCGTTCAGGTACATTTTTGAAATGCTCAGTAAATGCGAACGGTGGGGGGGGGGGGTAAGGGGGAGGACCCTCTGTCGTTTTCTTGATGCATATGTCAATATCGAACTCCTCTGTGATCCCGTCGCAAGAAGGCACGAAATATAACGGCTGAAAAAGCATAAGCACGCTCTTTACCGCTCGAAACGGCGTTGAACGGTGCGTAAAGGTACACCATACCAAAATTGCGATCGCACTGCACTTCAATGGGGTGCCATCATGTACAGTGGAGTTGCTGGCTCATGATGTCCAAGAACGGTTGAAGCGCTCAGTGAAGAGAGAGAGAGTGGGAGGGGGGGTGAGGAGAACGGGGTTGTCAGCCTTGTTGCTCATCACACTGAGAATTGTTTTCGACGGTGAAAAGGGTGGGGTTCTTCGCCCCATGGAAAGGAGTGGTTTTATTGACGCCCTTTATGCAACATCTTAATGCCGTTTCGTGTAGACTATGAGTGGCGGTGTATGAAGTGTTTTCCTTGACCAAAAGTAAAACCGTGTGATTTCATTGTTTGCCGCCGCAGTTCTAACCACTATCGCAAAGGCTTCAAAAGAGGGGGTGAAATGGATGGACGAGGTGGGTTGATGAACTTCCCATCCTGTGACATGTCCACAATGACGTCGGGCACAATTATGGTGAAATTTGGTGTCAGTGTGACGTGATTAACCCACCTTACACCTTACGTGAACTTCTGAGTGAAAGGACAGGAAGTGTGGGAAGAGAGTAGATTACTAGGTTCATAATTTTTTGCATATTTTTTTAATTATACTTTTTCTCTAATTCCATCCACTACTCCCCGTATGCAAAGCAAGTTAGGAATGTCCGACAACTTTGCAGTGAGCCGGGTACCAGACTGAGAACCTGACCCTGCAGGACCAGCGCGTCGTCAGTGGCAACAACAGTGCTTATCCGTTGACTCCTGGTAGTGTAATCCCAAAGGCAAACGGAAGCTCTCTTGCTGTGAAAGAGAGATCTGAGTAAGCAACTTGATCTCACTTCAACCTGCGCCACCACTGGCTGACGACGTTTAAAGTCACACCAAAACATTCGTCTGAGCAATGCTCTAAAACCTTAATCAGAATGCGTTAAATAAAACTTCTGGCATTAAAAATTATTTAACGTGAAAGCAATAAACACAACGACAGATGAAGATACAAGTAACATGAAAATCACGACGGGAGACAGATGCCAGTGACACGAGATGGCGACGCAATCGATGACGCCCACTTCAGTCCAACAAGCATGCAATAAAGGGCATGAGAAATTAATAAAACGCAGGAACTGTGGGCGGTTTTCGCAAACCACAGATCGTTGAGTACCACCACAGTGCGGTTGTGTAATGCATAGTGATGCCGTCTGCTTTAATTTTTTGCTCAGAATTAGACACAATAAACAAGCGAGACTTTCTAGGGCAGGCGTTCCTCTCAGATGACGTGCAAAATTTATTTCACGTCAATAAACTAACCACTCGTGCGATACCACTGAGATGCTAAATCAGATTTAAAACAGCTGCCACAGAGATATCATAACAGCTAATAAGACACCAGAGTAACTATAAGTCACTAATGTTTCATGTAGTTCGACCACCAAAAACATACGAATGTGCGCCTAATCACCTATCACACGTCATATCAGAACCACTCACGATGGTAGACCAGAAACATATACGCCAACAACACTCATTTCAAACCCACTTTGACAAGAGCTTGTCGGTGTTTGCCTCACGAAACAAAACCTAAACTGCTACTTATGGAACCTAATCGAAACTAGCCTGTACCCTTACATTTCATACGCACATATTACCTCCACTTTTAGGTGCATACCGCGTAGCGTCTTACTCTGTGCAGGTTTTTTGTACAGTACTAAACTCACTACAAAAATTGTGCTGTCACTAATACGGTAACTGAGTACAGAATGTCAATGAGGCTGCGCAACTGAGATCTCAATGTACAGGTGACAATACCAAGAATCGGCAATAAACTTTCGAGAACTAAGCTTCCAAACGTTTCGCACGCTTGGCAAACGTTAACATCGCGCTAGGCGCGGCACGGACATGGTGTATAAATCCGGCGGCAACACACGCTCTTACAGGTACGAAACTTCAGACGGACAGATGTTAATGACTATTTCTGCCCGCGGTTCGCACACTACTCAAATGCAACACGTATTCCTATCACCAATCACGTGTCGTTTGTTAAACCACTCTCAATGGAACCACACAGTTCAGAATTCGTGATTCATAATTGATTAGGAACAGAGAGACATACTACACTCGTCGCGAAACCACGAAGAAACCGTCTTGCCGTTGCCTTCAAGAAAGAACTGTTACTACAGCTGGTAGAAAATAAGAGCTCTACCATTGCATGCCATATTCGACACATGAGTAACCACGCTTGAACAAACGGACAAAGTACTCTAAATACATTACTTCATGTTTCGGCGATCCAACGAGGAAAACCTGTCACCGTAAGCTCTGGAAGCGACCAGTACTGCTAGTCCGCACTTCCGCAGATTATCAGATAGAACACCCGTTTCCCGGGCCGCTGCAAGTGCCAGAACGCAAAAAACAACGGGCAGGGAGACTCTCTTCGACAGACAGCGCCGCGGACGGTAGGTGGCGGGCTTTTTTAAAATCCATGACCGCTTGGAAGACTGAACTCTGACCTTTTCTTCGCGTGTGTGGACACCTTGCTGATCCTAGCGTCGCCGAGCACCAGGGTGACGTCGCAGGGCGCCATGCTTTCTCTCCATCACAGAGTAAGATCATAGGTAGGTATCTTTGAAACAAATTTCAAACACAGGCCTCGTAGTCGGAGATAATTGCGCCCTTTCGTAAAAAAATGAACCTGTACCTGCGTGGCACAGTTTGTTTGTGGGATGTGTATTTCTTGAGAGAGAATGCTTTATTAACTTCGTGAGGTGGTTATTACTCTGAATGCGGCTATGTCATTTTTGCGACTTACTCCGAAATTTGCAAGAAATTCCTTTGTAGATGTTCCCCGTATTTTTAAACATCCGCAGAATACCAATGAATCTTATTCTTTGTCTGCGACTCTTAATATCCAAAATACAGAGAGAGAAACTCACGTACAACTGATGTTTATTTTTAATGTTTTTTTGCAGGAAACGTAATGCACCGGAAGAGAGTTTGCAGTGACGATGCAGTCCTTTACAATCTCAGTAAGCTCACTAAGTTACGCAACATTACATTCAATTTTCTTCTTAGCTTCTCATATTGAAAGCAGCCTTTCCATAAAGTGTTACACACACCGGCATCTCACGCAAAATTATACTAATATTCTGCAATGTGATGGCCTCTAGCCGTTTGAGCTCCAACTGTAGCAGTCATAACCAAACTGAATACGTAAATTTTATGTGAACAGTTTATATATATTTAAATTTGATAATTAATAGTTTAATATTGCGAGGAATAAAATAAATTTAAAAAAATTATTAGTAGGAATCGAACCTGGGTCCTCAAATTTCCAGTGTCTGCTTAACACGAATCACCCACACTGCCGTCACAATTCTTTACTAATGTCCCCGTACTCGACGCCTTCACAACATGCTACATGCAATGTCAAAGAAAAGTACTGACGTTGTGAGGAGAGCAACGTTGCACTGGAAGTGCAAGAAGTGATGATGTCACAACAGAGCATGTACGCTAAAAAACACAACTGTTTCACTTCCCCTAGTTCATCATACCAATGCCGAGCGTCACTTTATCTCTCGACATTGGTTTCTAGTTCTTACAGAGAGAGCGCTACAAAACAGGTCTTCGTCTATTTTATTTGCGTACCTTCACACATTCGAAGCGAAATGATGTGATTTTGATGCGATTTCCAACTCGCATTCCAAGAGATATGGCTTAACTTTAATACGATTTCTACCTCGCATTCGAAGAAAAATGGCATAATTTTCCTGCGATATTTACAGTGTGCTGTAGCACGTAACCACGTGATAACCGGCCGCCACTCACTACGCGAATCCGAATTTTCATTGAAGCTTATTTATACTTACAGAAATACTTTTGGAAACGAGGACTTGTTTCAAAACATCGCTAAAATGGTCGGTTTTTTTTCTAGTGATCAACATTATTTTGTGAGACGTAATATCACTGAGTTCAAAATAAAGTCAATTAATACGTATGCAAGAAACATACTTAAAGGACGTATCACTAAAAACGTTATGACAATTATAAAGTATAGGTTCTTTGAGTTAAAGAAATCCTTATGAATGCCACTCAGATTATTATTCTACAATGAACAGGACAACGTTATAAGATACTGCATCGGTGACACGTAATTATGGATCACTAGGTCCTCATGATAATCTTAAGTTTAATTTTCCAGTCTATGCACTACGTTCAGAGAAAAGTAAATTGCCCAGAAGACAGGATCAGATATCAGTGTAGCTTCTTATGCATATACTCTGTTAGCAAATATTCAATGATTGGACAGGTACAACGGCTACCACAACACATTAGTGTTGCTCGTGCTTAGCCTTGTTACCGGCATGGTGAGGTAGATGTAGGCCGTGATCAGTGTCAGATGTTGAGTAATCATTGTAAAGGAAATAGTGATGCCAGGTAATCTTGAGAGATAGTTTTGTCAGCGCTTCAAGCGCCAGAGTTCGAAGGGATTCTGAGAATAATTAAGTGTACAAGAATCGTATACAAGTATTACGTTCACAGACAACAGTTTTTATTTTTTCCGTCATAACCATCGGGTTAATTGTGAATGAATTTCTGTAGGGAGGTTATAAATGGGAACCAATTTTGTTCTGAGGTTACACTAAAATTAGAATCGTAATCATTATTAATATTTAGACAATTTTTGCGTGGGGAGCTTACACTAAAATTAGAATCATTAACCCAATAATATTCTTTTTACTATTTTGTGTGGGGAGGTTACACTTAACGTGAATATTATTTATGTTAACATTTTCTGTTGAGAGGTTGCGGTGAACAAATTTACGTGGGGAGGTTACAATCTACAATCATTTTTACTTTACGAAGTCCGATTATAAGTTACCATATTCTTTTTTGAAAGCAAACAGCTTTAAATTTCACGGTCAGTTTGCAGGTTATCGGGAGAACTGCCTTCCTAACTAAGTGTGTGTCTTAGCAATATTAAAGGTGACACTGAAATTGTCTAATAATTTACATAAAAGCATTAACAATAGAATCAAGTAAACCATATTTCATGAAAAGTGGCCCCACCTTTTTTTAACGTTGCCGTCATTGCTAACTTTTCTAAATCAGCGTTTACAGAAAGTCAGTATTTTCTTTCCTCAGTTACTGTACGTAACTTCAGTTCATTGGAAGAGAGGCAGTCACATTAAATTGGGGACCGTGACAACACAGCCAAAAAAATAAGGAATATAATTTTGTGTTGTATATTTACTTCGTAAAATTTAAAGTTTTGCAGTTGTATTATGTATTCTCTGTTATATGTATGTAAAAATATTTGAGACAAAAACATCCGGTAAAGCATAAAAAGTGAGACTGCATACGCTTGTACAATGGTTTATATAATCACTTAGGTCGATGATCTTTATTTATTTAGAGATTACATTCATAGTTACAGCTATGATGTCAATGATACAATTCATCCATACCTAAAGTTTTATACTTTTCGTTTGCACATTTTACAGTATCTGCTTCCATATATTTATATCAACCAAATTCAGGGGAAAACCTCGTGAAGTTCGACTGTGAAGCCATACGTGGGCACTGCAGTGAACGACTGCAAAGCTTTGCTCAGGAGTTCGGTGGCTTTCTGGGGTTGCTCTGAGAGCCTGCTCGGCGAATTCTGAAGTTGCGACTTCTCGGAGTTAATCCCTGACGCGCGGCTGCAGCGATGTCTTCGCCGCAATGTTCCCACCTGAATCTAGCAAGTATCTGTCCAGCATGGATTTCAGCAAGAATCTGGCTCTCTCTTCCCAAGAAGCGTGAGAAATTTAGCATCTTCTCAACTGTATTTTCTGTTCAGCGAATCCTGTGTATTACCTTCCCTTGGATCTCTGTCTATGCTTTGTCAGTTTATAGCAAGAGACCGTTCAAACTCATTAACGATCTTAGAAATGCTTATTATTTAATTATACAATGTATGTGTTTACAATTCAAGTTATACAGTGTTCCTATATCCATGTCACTGACGATGCACAGCTGCTCTTTAAGTTTCGATAAAGAAAATGTTATAAACTTTTGATGTATATTAGTGCATCGGATCAGGAACATGTTTGTAGCGTTCACTCCTTTTCATGCATCGAGTCACTTTCTCTTTCAGTTCCCCAAATCTGAGAAGTTTTTCATGCCCAGGCGAAACATTGTCAAACTAAAATGGGTAGCAAACGATTTTATATTTCACGTAACAGCAGCTGCTGAAATGCATGATGTTAGGAAGAACTCCTCCTACAGCTGATAAAATTGTTGTTTATTAAAACGCGTCCGGTTTCGTGGCCTCAAGCTCCATTATCAGGTGAAGAACGTTAAGAGATCATAGGCATACCCATCGCTCCAAGTCAAAATTTACTATTCAGAGATTGTGAGTAGGAGTGATGAATATGTCTATGATCTTTTAACGTTGTTCACATGACGATGCGGCTAGAAGCAGAAAAACCAGTCACGTTATAATAAACAACGGTTTCACCAGCTTTAATTGGATTTCTTCCTAACTTCATAAAATACGAAAGTCGGTTATAACAAACCATGGCGCCTATAGCGTTAGACATTGGACCGATATCGCAGGAAAGCAAAGAACAACACATTTCTTAATGATCTCAGACAGGTGATACATTTTCGCCAGTACGAGGAAGAGCTATTGTGAGAGAGACAGGTGTTTCTGCAGAATCTGTGTTAATGGGTGGAAAAAAATTTTCAATTGCAAGTACTTATCTCTACGGAAGTGTCTCACCTACATAGTTGTTGGAAATCTGCACTTAAAGACGCGGATCATTCTGCTTAAAGACAGTCTACCGAATTCTTGGCCAGTTCAGTGCAAATTCGAGTTCACAAGCGGCCACATGAGTGGTGAAGTGAATGCGCGAGTTCTGTTAGCAATTTGTGACAGTAGAATGTTCTCCGACATTGAAGAAGAGATCATGAAGCTGTACCGGTCGAAGGGGGATCTAATCACAGTGGAAAAAGGTATACCAAAGCCCTACCACTGTCGTTGAATGCATTCAGGACGAATTTGGAATACTTTGATAAAAAAAAATTAAGAAGACATTATCACCTAGAGCACCCTATAGCAGTGGCGAACGATACAACTTTTGATCAATAACGTGCCGACATAGCACAAAAACATTCGGCATGTGTTGAAAAAATTGACGTAGAAGGGTTTAGGTTAATGTTAACTGACCTGGCCGAAAATTCAAGGGAGAAAGGAGCAAATATTAGACGCTGATAAGGAATTCGTATGAAAAATCAAAAAAGGGTGGACGTACAAACCGAAATATTGTGGCGAGAAGCAATGTTTACAGGATTCAAAACCACAGAAACAATTGGCCTTATTAAAGGCAACGCAATAAAAGATTCCACCCGCCAGATTCTGGAAAACGCAGGTGCGGAGAGTGGGGGTGCAATCAGCTGGAAACTTTTGGAAGTTGAAATTCAACCCTAGACATGTAAACGAAAGCCAGGTACATAACCGAAATTATCTTGAATTCTACAGAGGTGAGTGAATGTCGAAATGGTGGTGTGCTTCGTCATGATGATAAAACTAATCAGCACATATTCAAATTTATTTGTTATGACATGTATATTATGACAGTGTAGGGTACTGGAAACTGGCACATCTGCCCTATTAACTGTGTCAGTTATAAGGTGTACTCGATATTGAGTAAATATTATTACTAACTTCTTGCTTTTAAGAAATCCGTATTATAATGTGCTAACGCAGGAATTTTATGTTTTGTGCCAATGAAGAAACATTTCAAGTCCTGAACTGGATGTTGTTGACAGGCACTAGTGCAGTGCGATTATGTATTTAAAGATATTCTTATATTTGGAAATGGGGGGGGGGGCTGTGTAAGCTAACACACCTGACAATTCTACAAAGTATGACAGAAGTCCAAGGAAATCCAGTTCTTTTTTCGTAAGGACGAATGTTGTAGTTGTATTAGAACTATTTGTTTTACTAAACGTGGCTTAGTAATACTGCATTTCTAAAATTCAGTGCTTGTTTTCTTAGATATTCTAAAGAATTGCTACAGTGATAGTCAACAAGAGATTTTAGGGAATCTTGCTTATGTATGTTTTCTTTTCTTTTAAAGCCCCCCGCAGTGCAACAGGAAAGGTATCACCAACGTGAAGTCGTTTCCTTAATTTTTGAAACTGTAGAAACAATGTCTCCTTTAATTCGTGTCAAGTCCTGTATCACGTGATGTATTCAGAATTTTGTGGAGGTGATGCTTTTCTCTGTTTGTATGCAGTTTTGAACCGTGAAGTTTAATTCATTGATGTATGAGGTGAAGTTTAGGGTATATGACGCGAGGAAAATTTGCAAATTTTTCTTAGATGAAGTGAGTGGTCACAGAGACTATTATTTTAACGAAAATGGCTTCCCACAACTAATGAGAAAATGCGGTATAGTAGTGGACAGAAATTTCGAGATAGCGAGAATTTCTTTAGATGCCAGTTTGCATTAGAAGCAGTGGGCAATCTCGATTTTATTTTTTATGGTATATTGTGATAGTTGTACTAGAAACCACTTTGCTATGGGAGCGGTGGGCGATCTTGATTTTATTCGCGTTATGAACTATGTGTTCCTCTGAACTAATTTCAACTGTCGCTATAGCCACCAGGAACATTTTGTAGTTGCCATTCCCGCCACCCAACAAAAATTTTCTGTGCAGAGCACACGTTTCACCAACGTGATTACAAGCAAAAACAAAGGAGAAACCACAAAAGGTAAAAATGTCTTTTATTTTTTTTGGGGGGGGGGGGGGGGTGATTGAATTTTAACCAATTTAAAAGTTCAATGTAGTTATTTTTGCACAACATGCAACTTCATTATTTCTATTAAATAGTATAACTGTAGAGTTAAACATTGAAATTCTCAATTATAATTCCAAGGTTACACAAATTTCCTTTTTTTGAGAATTGTGCTGGTGTATATTCAAAATTTTGATAGGATTACTAAATGGTAGGATACAACGGTATTTAAGTACAAATATTCTTCTAAGAAACTCTTTCCATTTTGCAGCGAAGACAAAAAGGCTCGCAGTGGGAAGCATATGGAAAAGAGACTGTCACAGCAAGTTGGGTTACTAGACAACACCGAACATGTAGATAATTATTACCACATCAGCCACGTTGTTAACGTGACTACCGACAAAAGCTGCAGCTATCTGTCTGACACTACTTGCGAGAGAATCAGCGCACTATATAAAGAAGTATGACATTGCAAAATGGTTGGCATTATTGTATCAGAATAATTTTTGACAGTTACAACAAAAAGGAGTTTATTTTAAATAACATTTTTGTTTGATGTTCTTCAGAAAAACAAATCAATAGAGTAATTATGGTCACTTTATTGTCCTCTTCTTCCGTGTATGTTGTGGGTCAATTGAAAAGTGTCTCATAAGACTCGCTGTATCCTCCAGGATTACGATGCGCAAGATTAGAAGAATTAAATATTTTGCCTACCACCTGACACATATTCGTAATACACCACTGTGTCGTAACATAGTGGTTCCGAAACGCTGATCTAGTGAGTAGCGTACTAGATTCGGGCCATGGATGTCTCGGGTTGAATCCTGGATTTGGGCGGGGGGATCTTTTGTAGTCCATCCAGGATTCTCCCGGGTCTACACGGCCCGCTGTAAGTACCGAGGACCTTTCTTGCGGTATAAGAAGGTCGGATTATGCGTTCACCACCCTCCCCCTCTTAGTACCACACGACGAGACGCTGTAATCTGTCTACATGCTGGTCACGCACTGTGTATCAAACTTTATCTTTTTAAACAACTCAAGGATAACTTCTGAACAGATTTTATCATGGAATTCTGATGAAAACAATACCTTGCAATACTGAAGAGTACAAGGCGGTTGATACCTGTTCTATCACGTGCACATTGATTCGTTATCTCATTCTATACAAAATCCGTGCCATGACCTTTCAGTTACGTAAAGGCTTTAATTTTTGTCTTAAACTACAATTTTCATGTAAAGTTTTTGTCTTTTGTACAGCACATACCATTCACACGCCATAGTCAATGCACACATTGATCTCTCTCAAATAATAATATTAATTCCTAGCAGTAAATGTTCAATGCACACATTGATCTCTCTCAAATAACAATATTAATTCCTAGCAGTAAATGTTTTTATACCGTTTCCCACGGCACTTCTTAATTCCGTGTCCATTAGCCACTCAGCCTCGCGTACTTAATGGAGACTGTACCTCCTATCGAACATTTCCCAAGTTTTATCTTCTCTTCGTAGATTTACACCAGCCAATACCTATGTGCAGTCTTCGACATCTTAGTCCTCTTCCGTCCCTACCTTTTATACATCCTCAGTCCTTGTACGCTTTAAATAAGGGATGGTTCAAGGTAAAGTAAAAACGATCTTTATCTCCCTATTGAATCTCTCAGATTCGAACTCTGTTCATACTATACAGTTAAAGTACTTCTTTTAATCCTCTTTCCCAGAATACCACTACACAACACTTTCTTTAATCGAATTTTGTAACCGCCCACACAAGTATACTTCCATTTTGAATGTCAACTCTCAACTGTTCTCCTCACCTTTGCTTGAAAGCATAGATTACATTTATTCTTAACTGTACGTTTATTATCCAATTTACAATAATTTTTAAGTAATTCGAATTTCACATGTATAAAAATACAAGGTGTTAGGAAATTCCTATTACAAACATCTAGGACGTGTAATATTTTGATAATATTCTGAATTGGAAACCATGTCCATTTGAAAACATGCTGGTAATGCGACCACTTTTGCAAGTGATTGATTAGACGTGACCGGAACATCACTTGTTTGACATTTCCACTCATTAGTAGTCAAAGAAATTGCTAGTGTCCCGGTTGACGGGTTCTCTTCAACGTGATGCACAACGGCCTCATCCAATCCGGTTGTCCGGTGCGCCGAAGTCTCGCCTCCTGACGGTGAAGGTACCCTTTGTCGAAACCGTTGCGCAATTGTGGCGAAAAGGATATGTGAAGGAGTAGTACGTTGTAGGGAACGATACTGATAAAGGTGACGAGCAGTTCTTCCATTACCGTGAGCTTCGCTATTGGGAAGGATCATGTCGGTGTATTCTGCACAAGTGTAAAATTGGAAATTTGTGGTAAGGACTATGGGACGAAGCTACTGAGGTCATCGATCCCTAGGCTTACACACTAATTAAACTAACTTACACTAAAGACAATACACACACCCATGCCCAAGTGAGGACTCGAACCTCCGACGTGCACAAGTATACTCTACCTTCTTGCTCTAACACTCTCAGACACGTGAATCATGCTCGGAGCAGGTCAGAGAAGGAGGATAGACATTAAATGGGATCAGCTGATCCGACGTAACCAACCATGACTGTCCTGTTGCATAGCTACCTATCAAATATGATTTGTAACAGCGAGAGCACAGAACCGGTACGTTTCCTGTTCAAAATATTTTGTACTCACTCCCCTCTAGAAGCGTGTGTGTGTGTGTGATTTCCTAAGGAACCAAACTGCTGAGGTCATCGGTCCCTAGACTTATACACTACTTAAACTAAATAATGCTAACAACCACACACACACACACACACACACAAATTCCTGAGGGAGGGCTCGAACCTCCGGCGGGAGCAGCCGCGCAATCCGTGACATGGCGCCTCAAACCGCGCGGCCACAGCGTCACAGAGTCCTCTAGAAGTCCTAGAAGTTGGTAACGGGAATTTCCGAACACACTGTATATCTGTGGAAATTCATATCTGTGTGAAAAGAAATATACCGACAAGCAAAGAAGGATATACACTATAAACAAAACAGTTTAAGACAGAGAACAACATTTAATCAATAGAAAATGACTATGTAATAAAAATATCCGTTTCGTTCGGCATGTTATTTCCTTGTAAGGAGCGTACCGGACACCTGTGGCAGACAGCAATGGCGGCTACTGGGCCAGAGACGGCCTAGCGGCGGGCAGGCCGCGTGTGTCATCCCATTGTGTGCTAATAAAGGGCGGCCGGCACCGCCCTGCCGCCATTTAACACCTCCGCCCGCCTCGGCTTCATAATTAATGTTTCCATCGAGCGGTGGCGACTACCGCGGCAGCTCTTGCCATTCTCAGCTACTCCTCTGCCGTCTGCCATTTCTCGTCGCTGCATTAAAAATACAGTTACTTACACGGAGGCACCAAGGAAGCTCGTATAGGCATGCGTAATCAATCTCACAGGTACAGTGAATCACTTTAATATTCGGACACTATGATATTTTAATCTTGTAGCAGCATAACTTCATTCGTAACCAAACAAATAAAACATATAATGGTTGAAATGGCTCTGAGCACAATGGGACTTAACTTCTGAGGTCATCAGTCCCCTAGAACTTAGAACTATTTAAACCTAACCAACATAACGACATCACACACATCCATGCCCGAGGCAGGATTCGAACCTGCGACCGTAGCGGTTGCGCGGTTCCAGGCTGTAGCGCCTAGAACCGCTCAACCACTCCGTCCGGCAAAGCATATAATAAAATATTATATTCCGTGATGTGTCTTGTAGATAATAGCATAAACTTTAAAGTTAACGGACATAAGTTATTTTACAATACTATTTAAATACAACTCGGTCCTATATTCACGTAACTTTAATATTCGGACACTTTGAAGAACTAATCATTTCAAGACGAGATTTTGTGGAACATCAAATGTTTCATTATCTTGTCGGGTAGCCATTCTGTTTTATCACTTCATTCAAACGCTGCGGCATAATGCAAATGGTCTTTTCTAATTGTCCACATGTAGACTGTCCCATTCTTTTTGTAATTGACGCTTCAGAGTTTCCTTGTTCGATACTTGTGTTTTTGTAATCAGTTGTCCCCACACTTTTGGGTAATTGTACAACAAATATTCCTACACAATGCGAGCCTTATGTTTCGGGTCATTGTCCTGGTAAAACTTGAACGTATTTGATATCCCCATGTTTTTAGCACTTTTCCGTAAATTGTTCTTTAATATGTTCAGATAGACATATTTGTCCACAATACTGTCGATGAACACCAATTCGCTCGATCCAACTATCGATATGCAGCCTCAGACAAGATCGCTGCAACCTCCATGCTTTACAAGCTTTACAATAGGTTTAATATTTGTGACTGTAAATTCTTCGTCCTTCCTTCGCCGCACCATGCTTCATCTATCCGACTCAAAAACTTTAAATTTACTTTCGCCGGGAAAAATGACGTCGTTCCACCATATTGCATCCTTCGTAATAAACTCCATGGCAAAGTACAATCTCTTTTTTCGATTCTGTTCATTCACATACGGTTTCTTCCTGGCCACTCTTCCATTGTAGCCAGTTTCATTCGATGCTATGCGAATCATTTGAGGATGTACCTTTTTGCCAGTCTCATTTAGCAACTCACGTGCTAATGTGGGTGCAATGAGTGTAGGATCCTTGTTTATTTTCCGTATTACCTGCCCCATTAGCTGCCTCTTGTCACTTGCATCCAGCTTCGGTGGCTGGCCCCTTTGCGGTATAGAGTCGATACGGTCCTCATTTTTTAATCGTCTGACGATATCTGCCACAGTACTCTTACTTATGTTGAGCGTGGCAGCACTTTGTCTACACGATTTAAATTTGGCGTTGTGAAAAATCACAAGCTATCGTATCTCAAAAGTAGTAGTAGCTTTGCGTGGCGTCGAACCTTCTGGACAATCGACCGCGCTTGTAGACACACACTTGCCTTCTGACTAGAAGCATGTGCCCCAGTGTGGACGGTGAAATCAAGTGTGGCACCGCCATCTGTCCGGATCTTAAAGTAACGTGACCGTTGAAGAGTGCTTTATTTCAATTGTATTATTTAACAAGTGGTATACGTTGTGTAAACATCATTCATAGTACTATTTACTAGACATCTACCTTCATATAATACGTGGATATATTATATTTTTCCTTAATTCAGAATAGAGCTATGATGCGGCAAAATAAAAATCTCTCAGTGTCCGAATATTGAGGTTATTCACTGTATGTAAACAGGCTGAATACGGCGCTGCGCTCGGCAACGCCTGTACAGCATGTCACAAAACGGTGCGGCCAAACTTTCAGGAAACATTCCTCGCACACAAAGAAAGAAAATATGTTATGTGGACATGTGTCCGGAAACGCTTACTTTCCATGTTAGAGCTCATTTTATTACTTCTCTTTCAAATCACATTAATCATGGAATGGAAACACACAACAACAGAACGTACCAGAGTGACTTCAAACACTTTGTTACAGGAAATGTTCAAAATGTCCTTCGTTAGCGAGGATACATGCATCCACCCTCCGTCGCATGGAATCCCTGATGCGGTGATGCAGCCCTAGAGAATGGCGTATTGTATCACAGCCGTCCACAATACGAGCACGAAGAGTCTCTACGCTTGGCACCGGGGTTGCGTAGACAAGAACTTTCAAATGCCTCCATAGATGAAAGTCAAGAGGGTTGAGGTCAGGAGAGCGTGGAGGCCTTGGAATTGGTCCGCCTCTACCAATCCATCGGTCACCGAATCTGTTGTTGCGAAGCGTACGAACACTTCGACTGAAATGTGCAGGAGCTCGTACATGAACCACATGTTGTGTCGTACTTGTAAAGGCACATGTTCTAGCAGCACAGGTATAGTATCCCGTATGAAATCATGATAACGTGCTCCATTGAGCGTAGGTGGAAGAACATGGGGCCCAATCAAGACATCACCAACAATCCCTGCCCAAACTTTCGCAGAAATTCTGTGTTGATGACGTGATTGCACAATTGCGTGCGGATTCTCGTCAGCCCACACATGTTGATTGTGAAAATTTACAACTTGATCACGCTGGAATGAAGCCTCATCCGTAAAGAGAAAATTTGCACTGAAATGAGGATTGACACATTGTTGGATGAACCATTCGCAGAAGTGTACCAGTGGAGGCCAATCAGCTGATGATAGTGCCTGCACACGCTGTCCATGGTACGGAAACAACTGGTTCTCCCGTAGCACTCTCCATACGGTGACGTGGTACAGCAGCAACTTCTCTGACGCTTACATTAGGGTTATCGTGAACTGCACGAAGAATTGCCTCGTCCATTGCAGGTGTCCTCGTCGTTCTAGGTCTTCCCCAGTCGCGAGTCATGGGCTGGAATGTTCCGTGCTCCCTAAGACGCCGATCAATTGCTTCGAACGTCTTCCTGTCGGGACACCTTCGTTCTGGAAATCTGTCTCGATACAAACGTACCGCGCCACGGCTATTGCCCCGTGCTAATCCATACATCAAATGGGCATCTGCCAACTCCGCATTTGTAAACATTGCACTGACTGCAAAACCACGTTCGTGATGAACACAATCCTGTTGATGCTACTTGCTGATGTGCTTGATGCTAGTACTATAGAGCAATGAGTCGCATGTCAACACAAGCACCGAAGTCAACATTGCCTTCCTTCAATTGGGCCAACTGGCGGTGAATCGCAGAAGTACAGTACATACTGATGAAACTAAAATGAGCTCTAACATGGAAATTAAGCGTTTCCGGACACATGTCCACATAACATCTTTTCTTTATTTGTGTGTGAGGAATGTTTGCTGAAAGTTTGGCCGTACCTTTTTGTAACACTCTGTATAAAACAAAAGTGTCGGACGCAGTTGTTGGATCGGTTACTGCTGCTAGAGTGGCAGGTTATCAACATTTAAGTGAGTTTGAACGTGATGTTATAGTCAGCGCATGAGCGATGGGACACAGCATCTCCGATGTAGCAATGAAGTGGTGACTTTTCCGTACGTGCATTTCACGAGTGTATCTTGAATATCAGGAATCCGGTAAAACATCAAATTTCCTACATCGCTGTGCCCGCAAAGAAGATCCTGTAAGAACGTGAGCAACGTCGACTGAAGATAATAATTCAACCTGATGGAAGTACACCATTTCGCAAACTGCTGTAGATTTCAATGCTGGGCCATCAACAAGTGTCAGCGTGCGCACCATTCAACGAAACATCATCGATATGTGCTTTCGGAGACAAAGGCCCACTCATATACCCTTGATGAATGCACAACACAAGGCTTTACGCCTCGCCTGGGCCGTCAACACCGACGCTGGACTGTTGTTGACTGGAAACATGTTGTGTGGTTGGACGAGTCTCGTTTCAAATTGTATCGAGTGGACGGACGTTTATTGGTATGGAGACGGCCTCATGAATCCAAGGACCCTGCATGTCAGCAGCGGATTGTTCAAGCTCGTGAAGGCTCTGCAATGGTGCGGGATGTGTGCATCTTGAGTGATACGGGACCACTGATACGTCTAGATACGACTCTCACCCGTGTCACGTACGTAAGCATCCTCTCTGACCACCTGCATCCGTTCAGGTCCATTGTGCATTCCGACAGACTTGGGCAATTCCAGCAGGACAATGCGACTCTCCGAACGTCCAGAATTGCTACAGACTGGCTCCAGGGACACTCTTCTGAGTTTAACCACTTCCAGTGGCCTACAGACTCTCCAGACAATAACATTATTGAGCATCTATTTGGTGCCTTGCAACGTGCTGTTCAGAAGAGATCTCCACCCCTTCGTACTCTTACCGATTTATGGACAGACCTGCAGTATTTATGGTGTCATTTCCCTCCAACGCTACTTCAGACTTAGTCCGGTCCGTGCCACGTCCTCTTACCGCACTTCTGCGTGCTCGCGGCGGCCCTACACATTAGGCAGGTGTTCCAGTTTCTCTGGCTCTTCAGTGTAAATTCAGCTACGGGATTCTCTTTGTAAGGATTCGGTTGTGTGTATGGTAGCACCATTTTGGCAAATACTTCGTTTTTCCTTTGGTAGTTTTTTATTTATTTAGAGATGATGAACTGTGTTCAGTTTTACTCCATTTTCAAGTGAACCCCAGTAAAGAAGTATACAGACGGTTGTATAGCGGGTATTATTGTCGCCTTTGACAGTCAAAATTACTTTATTCACAAACTCTACAATTCTTTCAGTCTTATGGGCAATTGTAGCATTTGCAAATTCGGTAAATTTAACAGTCAGTGGCAATAATAACGTTCTTTAAAAGTTTTATTTGGCTATGAACCACACGGAAGATAAGTTAACCCTGCAACTGACGTTGTATGTATTCTTCACATAGATCCACATGAAGATCATTCGCAGGCGAAACTGATTGGTCATACATAAATGATCGAACGCTCACGAATAAACACGAGCGATGTGGTAGACACTACGTGTTTTAAAAAAGTGACTGTGGAACATAAAATATAAGAAGCTATTGAAAATAATGTGGTTTGCAAGGTACAATAAGTAACTGATCCACTTCATGATTAATTCACAGGAGACAGAGAGACATGGCAGGCATCATATTCCTCTGGCGTTCCACATGGCTCCATGTTGGACGACTCGTCTGCAGCTTCATGTAAGGTGTATGATAATTAATAGCGTAAACTGACACAGGTAGGAAGTATACAGTAATATCAGCAAAATCGTTCCAGTACACACGTTTCAACAAACGAGCCATTTGCGACGTTATTGCGAACGTGTACTTTCAACCCGCCACTGACTTCATTATCAAAGACAATCCTAGTTAGTACAAATGATGTGAAATGTAAACACCTCGATTAAGTCCACATCTAACTGGACTCAAATTTCACTTGTGGCGTACCAAAACAAAATATATAACAGTGCTTTAGCATGTTAAATATTACAATTTACTATAGATTCATACAGGTTAAACGAAATTTCCGTCGTGTTGCCACCGTATTTGGATGCAATACTGTACTAAGATCTCCAGTGAGTTAGGAATTACTTCAAACAAGTAGTTCGCTGGGGCAACGAATGGTACTTTCCCGTTTTCAAGAAGGGTCGTAGGGCAGATGTAGATAGTTATTACTCTGTTGCAGAATTTTGGAATATGTTTTACGCTCAAAAATTGTGACGCGTTTGTGTCATGCATTTTGCAAACAGAGATCTCCGAGAACTCAGCTCGTATTATTCCTCCATGAGATTCTCAGCTCTGTGGATAACGGCGCTCAGCTAGGAGGTCATTTGACACCGCCTCGAACTGCCGTTTAGTGAAAACAATACCAGCTTATCGCTTATCGGACCAGTGTTTCAACTGGATTCAAGATTTTCTTGCAGACAGAACTCAACACGACGTTCATAACGGAACAGAATCGACAGGTGTAAATGTAATTTTCGGAGTACTCCAAGGAAACGTGTTAGGAGCGTTTCTGTTTAAAATGTGTATACATAATCTCGTAGAAAGCTTCAGAAACTCTTTAAGATTGTTTGCAGATGATGCAGTTGTCTATAAGCACCGCCAGAAGACAGTATCTATTTGCAGACTGACATTCACAGAGGTGATGAATGGTGCAGGCTCTGTCTGTTGGTCTGTAGTTGACCTTGAACCTAAAAAAACGTAACTTATGGCACATAGATAGGCAAAGAAATCCACTGCTGTACAAGGGCACCAATGACGATAAATTTCTGGAAGCAGTATCTACAGTAAAATGTCAAAGAGTAATTATCCAGAGCGACCTTAATTGGAATGACTACGTAAAACAAAGAGTAGGAAAAACCAATTCCAGTCTGTGATTCGTAGGAAGAATCTTAAGGAAACGTAACTCATTTTGGAAAAAAAATTGACTTGCAAGGCGCTTGTTTGTTTTGTGAGTATTGTTAATCAGTATGGCACCCTTACCAGGTAGGAGAAGTAGAAGAGATAGAAAAGAACCAACAAAGTGTGGCGCGTTTCGTCACGGAATCGCTTAGTCCGCATGAGAGCGTTACATGGAACCTTAACAAGAGAGGCACTGTGTATCATGGAGAGGGTTAGTATTGAAAATTCAAGAAAGCACATTCCGAGAAGAGTCTGACAACATCTTACTTCCTCCCACATACATCTCAAAAAATTAACACGACTAGAAAGTTCGAGAAATTGGACCTAATGCAGAGGCTTACGGCCAATCATTCTTCCCAGGTGCAATTTTCGAGTGGAGCAGGGAAGGCGAGATTAGTTAGTGGTACCAGGAGTACGCTCTGTCACACACCGTCAGGCGGCTTGCGGAGTTTGATGTAGGTGGAGTTGTAGAAATACTCACATATCGGAAATTTGACAAGACTGCACAACTGATTGCTTCATTTCTTTAACGGTGTCGACTGGGCGCTAGACACCTGAGTTTCTGAGACGTGGCACAGACCAAAGAGCAGGTCATGTTAGGCCAATGAAAGTGAGATCGTGCTGGTGCGCTATTTGTCGTCTTACATCACTGGTAACATATGACGGTGTTGAGCAAGCATTCAAAATAATTTTGCACTCGCTAGTACAGAATTTTATAACGAAACCGGCAGTAGCTCATAACATTTCGCAGTTGTCTCGCAGATAGCCCTTTTGCGGAGCAGTTTTTTCTGTAATGATTTTGCTTCTGGTATCGTGCAATTGTACTTCCACCCCTACCAGATTTCGCTGTTAATTACGATAAAATTGCAAATGATCTTCCACCCTACATTCATAAAGCAAAATTAGATCTCCTCGTTGACGGTTTAAGCATTAAATGAAGCCCAGGTTAGATACACCCTACAAAAGAAACGATAAAGAAAATACTTATCGATTGACAGGAAAAGAGTTTTAAGTTTCATTCTAACAACAAAGTTCGTACCTGATACAGTAGTGGGAGAACCAGAAGGAAGGAAGAAACCGTACTGCATTGGGTGCAAGACTAGTAGAGGGTCGGTCAGAGGTTCAGATTAAAAAGGTTTTTCTCCTTTATGAGCAATGCACCTTTTTTTTCTAACGACTATACTAGCCAGCAATCGACTTTTTGTAATTTTTATTATTCACGGTATGTAACATTCAGAACTCAAATGTCAGTCACACAAAGAACTCGCTGGACCTCTAAAAACTACTCGAGAAAATAGACTTCGAGTGTTTCACAGGAACTTAAGTTGACTAAAAACAAAGGCAACAATAACCTGGTAGCGTTGGAAATTGGTAATCGGGTTATCTATGGGTCGGTGACTCGAATCTAGCTATGGTATTTTTTTGTTTAATTTTTTCGTTCGTTTCGGATGCCTACATATTGCAATGGAAAACCAATCAAATATACGCCAATTAGAAACTACAGAATCATAATTTTTATGTGAATGTACATCTTGTTCTGATTTCATAACCCACTCCAAATTTCAGGTTTCATTGTAAATATAAATTACTACATATGGATACTGGTACTTTGCATAGATTGTAAATAAATTTGTATTTTTTTTAAAATTTAAGCTCTCTTTATTACCACTCTTTTATAAAATTTCGGTAATTAAGTGTTTACATTTGCATTGTATGTAATAAGTAATTAGAAACAAGAAGTCTGCATTTATCATAATAAATGGTGAATACATACGTGTTAATAAGCATATATTTGATAAGTTAGATATTTAAATGATGTAGGTATTTGAATTCAACGAAATAAAATGAATCTAAGGAAGGACGACGCTGAGACTCGAACTAGTGATCTAATTATCACCCAATCACACTACTTCGACGCTGCCGAGTGAACCATCTGTCTTCTGAGTGGTTTGATGCAGCCCGCCACTAACACCTATGACAAACTCTTCATCTCAGAGTAGAACTTGTAGCCAATGCCCTCAATTATTTGCTGAGTGTGTCTCAGTTTCTGTTCTCCTCTTCAGTTTTCACCGTCGGAAGTTTCCCCTAGTACCATGGAAGTTATTCCTTGATGTCTTAAAAGACGTCCTGTCATCCATAACTTCTTCTTGTCGGTACTTTCCGTATATTCCGTTTCTTGCGATTCTGTAGAGAGCCTCCTCATTCCTTACCTTGTCAGTCCACCCAATTTTAAGCATTCGTCTGCAGCACCACGTTTGAAATGCTTCGATCTTCTTCTGATACGGATTTTCAAAAGTCCATATTTCAGTACCATGTAATGCTGCCCTTAAAATGTACATTCTCACAAATTTCTTCCTCAAATTAAGGACTGTTTTTCATATTAGCAGAATTATCTTGGCCAGGAATACCCGTTTTGCTAATTTGATTGTTATGTTCTTCTTGTTCCGTCCATCATGGGTTAATTTGCTGCATAGGTAACATAATTCCGTAACTTTGTCCATTTCGTGATCTCCACTTTTGTTATTAAGTTATC
This sequence comes from Schistocerca cancellata, assembly GCF_023864275.1. NCBI lineage: Eukaryota > Metazoa > Arthropoda > Insecta > Orthoptera > Acrididae > Schistocerca > Schistocerca cancellata. The sequence goes on from NC_064628.1 coordinate 489,391,546, forward strand.
CTTGTTCTCATTTCAGCTACCTCTCATTACTTTCGTCTTTCTTCGATTTACCCTCAATCCGTATTATGCACGCATTAAACTCTTCATTCCATTCAATACATCCTGTAATTTTTCTTCACTTTCACGGAGGATAGCAGTGTCGTCAGCGAATCTTGTCATTCATATCCTTTCACCTTGAACTATAGTCCCACTCCTGAACCTTGCTTTAATTTCCGTCATTGCTTCTTCGATGTACAGACTGAATAGCATAGCGAAGGATTACATCCCTCTGTTACACAATTTTTAAACCGAGCACATCGTTCTTGTGACAAAACATAAAAACACCTACAGACGTCCTTATGATTTTTATTTTATTTGTCGCTACCAGTTTTGACCCTCCATTGCGTCATCTTCAGACTGTTTTGATGCGGTACAGGTTGATATGGTTACTATGCATAACTGGTAGCGACAAAATAAAAGAAAATAATAAGGGCAGCTGTAGGTGTTTTTATTTTTTGTCACGGTAATAAACGCCCGTCGTCGCAGACACCTCCTGCTAAAAGGATGGACATGCAAAAACATCGTTCTAGGTCTTTCAGTTTTATTGTTCTGTCTTGCTTCGTGTTTACATTGTATTTTACCCGTCTTTCCCTATAGCTCATAGTTGTCTTATACTTGTCAACCGGAATGTGTTTTACTTTTCCTAAAGTCAATCTGATTGTCGTGTAATAGATTCTCAATGTTTTTTTTCCGTTTTGTTGCTTACTATTCTTGTCAGTAACTATGATGCATGAACTGTTCAGCTGATTGTACGATTATTTTCACACTCGTAGACTCTTGTTATGTTCGGGATTGTTTTGATGATATTTCTCCGAAAGTATGATAGTATATCGCCTATCTCATACATCCTACATACCAGTGTGAATAGTCATTGTTGACACTTCCTCTAACTCTTTTAAATTCTGATTCTAGTGTTGTATCCCCTTTCACTTCCCTGCAGACTCCTGCTTCTTACCCTGTGACGTCATCAGGCAAGACGTCCCGCTAATAGACGCCTCTGACGTACTCCTTCCACCCAGCCACTCTCTCCTCTGCATTTAACAATGGAATTCCCATTGTACTCTTAGTGTTTTCGCCGTTCTTTTCATTTCACCGAAGATTGTTTTGAGTTTTCTATACTCTGAGTCAGTCTGTCCGACAATCAATTTTCCTGCAACCTTTTCGCCTTAGCCTCACTGCAGTTCCTGGTTATTTCATTCCTAAGTGACCCATATTTCCGATTTTCCCTGAAAATTTTTGTACTTTCTTCTTTCATTGATCAACTGCAGTATTTCTTCTATTATCCATGGTTTCTTTACAGTCACCCTCCTTATACCAATGTTTTTCTTTCCAAGTTCTGTAATTGCCCTTTTAGAGATGTCCATTCCTCTTCAACTGATATGCCTACCGAGGTATTCCTGATCGTAATATCTATAGCCTCAGAGAACTTAAGGCGGATCTCTTTGTGCCTTAGTACTTCCGTATCCCACTTCTTTGTATAATGATTCTTCCTCACTCGGCTCTCAAATGTCATCCCACTCTTCATCATTACTAAATTGGGATCTGAGTCTATATCTGTTCCTGGGTACGTCTTAAAATCCAATGTCTGATTTCGGAATCTTTGCCTGACATGAAGTAATGTCACTGGAATCTTGCTGAATCTTCCGACCTTTTCCTATTATGCCTCTTCCTCTTCTGGTTCTTGCTCAGATTATTCACTACTGCTAGTTTAAATTTATTGCAGAACTCAGTTAGTCTTTCTCGTCTTTCGTTCCTATTACCCTTTCTTATAACCCTCCTCCAACAACCAAATTCAAGTCCCCCAAGACTATTAGATTTTTCATCTCCCTTTCGTTCTGAAACACCCGTTCAGTATGATATACTTTCTCTATCTCTCCATCATCTGTTTGCGACATCGGCATATACACCTGTAATATTGTGCTCGGTATTGGTTCACAGTCGATTCTGATGAGAACAGCCCTATCACTGAACTGCTCACAGTAACTCAATCTCTACCCCATCTCCTACTTGTAATGACTCCTATTTCTGTTAGACCATTTTCTGCTGCTGTTGATATTACCATATACTCCTGACCAGAAATCCTTGTCTTCTTTCCATTTCACTTCACTGACCTCCACCGTATCTACATGAAGCCTTCGCATTTCCTTTTCAGATTTTATAGTTTCCCTACTACGTTCAAACATCCGAAATTCCACGTCCCGATTAGCAGAACTTTACACTCTCGTTGAACAATCAGTCTTTTTCTTGTGGCCACCTCCTCTTTGGGAGTCCCTTCCCGAAGATCCGCAGGAGGGATTTTTCCGGAATCTTTTGCCAAAGGAGAGATCATCATGACATTTTTTACAGTTACTGGTCACGTGTCCTGTGGATGCACGTTATGTAGTGGTTTCCATTGGCTTCTGCACCCTCATGCCGCTGATCATTGATGATTTATTCACCTTATAGGGCAGTTTCCGACCACAGGGACAAGAGAGTGCCCTGAAACTCTGTCCGCTCCTCGTCCTTTGTCAAGGCCGTTGACAGAAAGAGGATGACTTCACATGCGGACATATTCGAAGGTCATGCTGGTTAACTTCATTCAAATCCGAAGTCGTGGCGGGGTTCGAACAAGTCGGAAAGGCTACCACTAAACGACGGTTGGATTTCCCTTATGTTACTCGGAATATTTCACTTTGGAAGCTGATATTTGAGTTTTGAATTTAACACACCATAAACACAGAAAATACAAAATACTGATCGACGGATTCTCTCTCTGTAAGTGTCTACGTGAATCTGTTAAATGATTGTGAGGAGTATGTGTGGAATTTTACTGGCGTGTTTGTGCTATTGATGGCAGCGAGAGTGAAGGGAGAATGGAGGAAAATCTGTTGCAAGCACATATCCTTTTCCTGCAGAATGTCATCAAGAGACTTTTCCATCCTCATGCGATGGATGAACCATCGGTGTGGAAACGTCAGTCGCTTAATCCTGGATATTGGCGTAAGGGGTTTCGATCTAAAGCCTTACGTCTTTACGTCCTCTCCTCTTGCCGGGCAGATACTGCTGGTGAAAATTTCTTCCACCAAAATGGCTTGGAACAGTACCCCGAGTGAAGCGTAAATACACAAAAATAATTTGGCAGCCCATATAAAGGTGACGTGTTGCCGTACAGGGAAGTGAAATCATAACCAGATCTGGATGTAAAAAGACAACAAAAATGCAAGAAAAGTGACAGCGCAAAATGCGAAAAATTTTTATGGAATACAAATATGAGTCAGTAAATTACAAACTCTATCATAAATGGGACACTCTTACTCAACAGGTACAAGAGGTGCATAGTTTGTTCTTAAATTGTAATCAGCATTATTGTTCGTTGCCGTATTCCCTTCATCAGGGATTTTGGCTGAGTTTTGCTTGAGTCTGTGATTTGCACTATCGTAAAGCATGTCTTTCACGTCTCCCGAAATAGTCCACAGGGCTTCTTTCTCTAAACACTTCTGTTCTCGTTTTCACATGGCTGTTGTCGCAGTTCTCGGCGGGGTCAGGGATTTTCTCTGCCTCGTGATGACTGGGTGTTGTGTGATGTCCTAAGGTTAGTTAGATTTCAGTAGTTCTAAGTTCTAGGGGACTGATGACCATAGATGTTAAGTCCCATAGTGCTCAGAGCCAGCCATTTGTCGCAGTTCTGTTCCGCATAATTATTATGGAGCCTTTCTTACAACTGAATAATCAGCAAACTGCCTGATATCTATTACAGGTAGACGCTACAGCCATTTTCCAAGTATACTAATTAGTAATGATGGGGTACGGTGGTAAGGGAAGTCCTCTCTAGTGTCTTTCGCATGAAGTAACCGATGATATTGCAAGAGAGAGATATGGAGTGGTACGCTGAGGTACTTCTACGAATGTAGGGCATTGTTGGGCCTATCAGTCACTTACAGCGTTCAAAAGCACAGTCGGAGCTGACACTGTGCTACGTGATAGTAAGATAGATACTTTGACGTAAGTTTTTTTTATATGTATAAAGTGATCATATTAAAGAGATCATTGACAATGAAAATAAGTATATCTAAAGCTACTGTATACCAATTTGATTTTGTACCATTGCTATATCGAGTGGTTTCGTAATCAGTTTGTATTTATGGTATAAATCTTAGCCACAGTTTCCTTTGTTATTTAGGACGGTAATTTATTTTAGGTATTATGTGTTCACGGAATTTGGGAGATGTGCTTTTATGTCTATGCGCTTTGCTTTCTAATGAAGAGACGTGTGAAACCCAACTATAAAATAATTGACTCTTTACAGAGTGCGGCGCTTAAATCCGGACAAATTTCAATTTCAATTTCCCGTCTCATCGTACTTTAACCGGAGGTCGCGATTGGTGTGCTTGATAGGGAGAGGCATCTAGTAAGCAGTGAGAACATCAAAATGGCAGAGATGTTACGGACAGATGTACAGTAAAACCGAGGAGCCGCCATTGTCGAAAGTCTTTGCGTTGGACGTTCGCCGACTGAAATAGTTCGACTTTTCAGGTATCCGAAATCAGCCGCTTACGACACTGAAGACAAGTACAATGCTTCTCAGAGGTCTTGGGAAGGTTCCACTAAACAGGCGAGGAAACCTCATTCGAGGAAACGCGTGTCACGAACTGCGCTAGTCATAAAAAAGGCTCGGATAATGATTTCGGAGGACTCGCGCAAATCGCTGAGGAAACTGGCATCGTTATTGATGGTCAGGTAGCGAACAATGCTTCGGAAGGCAGAGGAGGACCTCATACGGGCTATTTAGTCCAAAGCTCTCACGTAACGTTGACATGTTTTGGTCAAAGAAGTTCTGGTCCCCGAATAGCTCGGATTTGAACCCCTTCGGCTACTACGTGCGGAGCGTAGTCGAAAGATTTGCCAATAAGACGAGGTACCATACTGTCGCATGTCTATGCACCGCTATCGAAGCAGCACTCGCAAATATGGACAATATGGACAACACTATTTTAAAGAGTGCGTGCGATCGCTTCAGTATACGATTGGAGGCGGTCACTGCGGAAGAAGGGGGCTACGTCGAATAATATTACTCTTGAAAGACAGCACTAGTTATATGTAACAGGAATTCATTTCAGCTGTATTTAGCTTTAATAAATTTGCTTTGAAAAAATAGTTTCATTTGTCCGGATTTTTGCCAATTGCTTCTTACATTCGTTGCTTACTGTGATACCAGAGGTGAAGCCTGTGAAAAAGTTTTGAATTAAATTTTATTTTATGTTGTTGACACCCAAAGGGACAATAAAGGAACAACTCAGCAGGAAAGAAACTCGGATAATCGGGCTCTTTGCAATACTCTGCCAAAGAAACTGTAAATGAAGCATGGAAGTACGTCAATGAAATATAACTGATAGCAGCTATTCATTGAGAACAACTAAAAATATTCATTTTTAATTAGATAACACAAATTTAGAGAATAACTCTTCCACGTAACTGTCCACTTGAGCCGGCCGCTGTGGCCGAGCGGAAAACAATTAACCCTTTTGTGCCCAATGGGACACAAACGTTTGTGTCCATGAATTCACAGACACACGAATGTGTCACATCTGTGTGGCGATGCGATGTAGCGTTGATTTATGAACTGTTTTGGAGCCAACAGGCCCATCGTGTGACATCTGATGCACGAGATATAGGTTTATTGTTTCAGCTGTGCATTGTGTGCCGTGTATTGGCGGTTTCTGTAATCTTTTGTTGTCTGCAATCAATAAGCTCGGTAAAGGAATTCATTGTCTCTTTTACATTGTTTTCTAGAAATACACAAATTTTTGCATATTTATTGGTAAAACACCTTGATATTTGCTTAGTGGTTTTGCCACATGATCAGTGTGTATCAAAGTTCCAATTGTGCCTTTTTTCATATTTGTGTCTCAATTTTTACATTTACACATTTTATCCGGTGCTGTAATCTCATTACATTTGATTCGATTTAAAACGGCAAACTACACAAAATCGTGGTTGGTTTTTTGTGATTAACGTTTGCCTTTCGCTTTTCTTTATGCTTCTCGCTGTTAACGGCTCCCTTACAAAAGCAAGGCGAAAATAAACTGTGATAATGGAGAAAGATGTGACCACATTTTTCTACATTATTAAGGTTAGTTGAAGATGAAGCTTTTCACTTCTGTAAAAAGTAGGAAATACGATGCCACCATTTGAGTCACCTACTGTGAATAGCACATCATTCTCTCCATGGGTCGAACCGGTCTGCTGCTCCCATTAACGGTGTACTCTCCTATGGATGCAGGGCAGGGCAAGATAAGTTGCACCATTTTGTTCTTGTGACAGATCTTGAATCTTCTGAGTCGTGAGTAACTGACAAAACTGTAACTGGCTTATTATCTTGAATTTGTCTGATATAGCAATGGAACATATTCGTACTTCCTTCTTCTTACAGATCCTAATCCCTAGAAAACAAATTATTTAAATGGGATGTACATATTTCTCTTTACTCTAGAAGGAATAAAGTCAGAGAATCACTTATCTCCCGTCGAGTCAAGCAGAACATTTACGTGCTGCTTAAAATAATTATAAATCTATAAACATCACTCGAAACTTAGAAACACAGCCTCACTTAGTATTAATTGTAAAAAAAGAAAACCAATGTTTACTCGGCAATGTAGGGGTCTAAAGTGCAGGAGAAGTCAAGTCTGCTACAAAAGGTGCTGATGCTGGAGAAAAGGTTTTAAAGTTGAAGACAGTGAAGAAAGTAGCAAGAAGTTCAACTAATCACAGTTTGGAGTATTCACAGTTTGTTTCCACGATAAATTATCCACACACATTGAGACAGGGGTACAAAAAATTAATGGTATAACGCCAAAAAGCGTGCGACAGAGGAAGCGTAAGATAAGTTTAAATACTCACTTAATAAATGCTTACAGCAATTTAAGAAAAACGCTGTGTAACTAAATGACAGTCGGACGGAAATCCAGTCATGCTGTATCCGAATCCTATTCCAGAGCCTCTAACATTATCTTCTATTTTCTGTCAGCAGGAGGTACAGAACATTGTGGAAGATGCATTACTACCCGTTCCCTACGTCCTTCCAATCTCGTGTCGTATGACCGCACGCATAGCTTCCCGCGCTGCATTTCCGCGCTCCTCCGTGCGAAACTCCTGCCTCAGCGGCGGACAGCGCAGCTGTGAGCCTAACAGAAGACAATGGCCGCGCGACCCGCTGCTAGCAGTCGTAAACGCCAGCCGACGCGTGATATATCGATTGCTAATGAAGCAGCCGCAGGAATCCGCTGCACCTGTAGTGTGCGGGCACTCCGCTAAGGTGACGACCGGCGCTGGGAAGTTCCTGCAAATGTGCTGTGCCCATCTGGGAGTGGCTACGCCTACATTCCAGGCACGACAACACACGTGCACGCCTCTCGCTTGCTCCCCATCAGTATTGTAATAACATGTTGTAACAGTCGCTAATGTCATACTTAGAACTTATTTGTGAGTACTTTGATGATAGCTCCCCTCCCCCATAACAATGCAGCTGTTGCGTCGCGGAATAGTATCGTAGGCTAACACTAAGATTTGGTTAAAGTTCTTCACTGGTGACACCAGAAGTAAAACACCGTGAGTCAAAGACCGGCGAATTGCCAGATAGGAGGAAATGCTAACAAGAGAAAGTCATCATCGCACCCCTTCAAATATAGTGGTAAGATGGCTCAGCTGGCCGGTGTGGCCGAGCGGTTGTAGTCGCTTCAGTCTGGAACCGCACGTCCGCCACGGTCGCAGGTTCGAATCCTGCCTCGGGCATGGATGTGTGTGATGTCCTTATGTTAGTTAGGATTAAGTAGTTCTAAGTTATAGGGGACTGATAGATGTTGAGTCCCATAGTACTCAGAGCCATTTGAACCATTTGAAGAAGGCCCAGTGGATACCCCGTCAAAAACTGAACACGGATCAAGCATGAAAACAGGAAGAAGGTGTACTGAACTGTGAAAAAAATGCAAAACAGAAACAGTGAACGGTCCAAGCCAATTAATAGCAGTACTGGAGGAAGATGAACAGCATCGACGTCCTGGGTACGTGGTCACGGTGTTGGACAGAAAAGCGGAAGAGCCGTGTTGGAAACTACCTTTTCTGTTCACAGCTTTATGACCTGTCAGCCCAGTCGCTGAAATGTTTGTTCTCCTTCTGTAGTCTTGGCAGTTGTCATAGTATACACTGATTATAGACTAGAATATGAGCCATGTGGTAAGAATACGTTACCGCCGCAAGTAAACGAATAATGAGAGCAGGATAGGTATTCTGCAGTCAGTATATTTGGGAGTCGGACTGCGCGGCTGGTCCCGGCGGAGGTTCGAATCCTCTCTCGGACATGGGTGTGTGTGTTTGTCCTTAGGATAATTTAGGTTAAGTAGTGTGTAAGTTTAGGGACTGATGACCTTAGCAGTTAAGTCCTATATTATTTCTCACACATTTGACCATTTTTTTCGGAACTCGGCCGCCACCGTAAACAAATGAGAAATCGGATCGCCCGAGGGAAGTAGAACGATGCGGGGTAATAAGCCCCGCTTCCATATCGACGGGCTGCCATCCTATGCCAGCGTTCTGTGCATCCACGAAAGGAGAACTGGCATAACGGTCATAGGGACCGCAGCTTTTTTTTTTTTTTTTTTTTTTTTTTTGCGAGAGTCGCATCTGAATCCCTTATGAATCAGGATTAGCATCTTCACTCATTTCAAAATAAGAAAAAAAAGCAGTATGCAAAATAAGGAAAAATAGATTAAGAAACCATTTGGTAGTGGGTACAGCGCAGTTGTTTGCTGTGCTTGGCAGTGGTAGCTCAGGCCCGGCCTCTACCGGTGTCTTAAACAACCGTAGCTCAAAACACTCCCCGCCTAAAACTGCCCCAATATAGAGTCCGTATAATACCAAATAATCCTCTCACAGAATTGAAAACAACAAATAAAAGAGTGTGAACCATGTTACAATAAAGTAACTTCAGAGACATTAAAAAACAAATGTTTTGACACAGCACAGAGAAGCCGTGTGATTATGGAACTGTTGCGTTCATTTGTTGCAACTTATGTGACAAACTATTATGTTTTTATCCTTTCCTTGGGAGTAATCACATTCAGATTTCTTTTTGTCATCGGTCTTCTGATTGGTTTCATGCGGTGCGCAACGAATTCCTCTCCTGTGCTAACTTCTTTATCTCAGAGTAGCACCCGCAACCACGTCCTCAGTTATTTGCTGGATGTATTCCAATCTCTGTCTTCCTCTACAGTTTTTGCCCTCTACAGCTCCCTCTAGCACCACGGAAGAAGTAATTCCCTCACATTCATACGATCATCTAAATCTGACAAGGAGGCATATGTCACTCACTTATCAGGAGTACAAATTAGATGCGCCGGTAAGAGATTCCTATCATATGACACACGTACTGTTATCAATGCCTTGTCGCAACACACCAGACGTTTTTTCGGGTGGATCATTCGGTTGACTTGTCGCCTTGTGATGAAACGTTTACGTTTTCCACTCGAAAGCCACTTCCTTTCGTCTGCTAACACAATAGTTGTGTGGAACCATCTGTCATTATAGCTCAATTCCTTACATGTCGCTATTGCAAACGAATATTACACCATGACACAGACACAAATTTGAATACAGCCGCCGGCCGGGATGGCCGAGTGGTTCTAGGCGCTATAGTCTGGAACGGAGCGACCGCTACGGTCGCAGGTTCGAATCCTGCCTCGGTCATGGATGTGTGTGATGTCCTTGGGTTAGTTAGGTTTAAGTAGTTCTAAGTCTAGGGGACTGATGACGTCAGCCATTTGAATTTGAAAATTTGTACCGAGGCTGGGATTCAAGATAGGGGTTTCCTGCTCGCTAGGCGGATGCGATAATCACTACGCTGACCCGACACAGTCGTTTTGCTCAACTGCACGGACTACCCTAGCATGTCTAGCTCCTCAGTCAACATTCCCATTCACGCCTAGCTCAATGGTATTCATCCTAATATGAGCAGCTCTGGCGATGCTCTCCAGCTGTACTGAAGTAGCGCACCTCCGTATCGCCTGAAACCCATGCAAAACTGATTTAATCAAATCGAACTATTTGGTTCCAGGGACCTTTTACAGACTCAAAACACCCACCCACCCCCACACACACACAGATTTATATATATATATATATATATATATATATATATATATATATATATACTCCTGGAAATGGAAAAAAGAACACATTGACACCGGTGTGTCAGACCCACCATACTTGCTCCGGACACTGCGAGAGGGCTGTACAAGCAATGATCACACGCACGGCACAGCGGACACACCAGGAACCGCGGTGTTGGCCGTCGAATGGCGCTAGCTGCGCAGCATTTGTGCACCGCCGCCGTCAGTGTCAGCCAGTTTGCCGTGGCATACGGAGCTCCATCGCAGTCTTTAACACTGGTAGCATGCCGCGACAGCGTGGACGTGAACCGTATGTGCAGTTGACGGACTTTGAGCGAGGGCGTATAGTGGGCATGCGGGAGGCCGGGTGGACGTACCGCCGAATTGCTCAACACGTGGGGCGTGAGGTCTCCACAGTACATCGATGTTGTCGCCAGTGGTCGGCGGAAGGTGCACGTGCCCGTCGACCTGGGACCGGACCGCAGCGACGCACGGATGCACGCCAAGACCGTAGGATCCTACGCAGTGCCGTAGGGGACCGCATCGCCACTTCCCAGCAAATTAGGGACACTGTTGCTCCTGGGGTATCGGCGAGGACCATTCGCAACCGTCTCCATGAAGCTGGGCTACGGTCCCGCACACCGTTAGGCCGTCTTCCGCTCACGCCCCAACATCGTGCAGCCCGCCTCCAGTGGTGTCGCGACAGGCGTGAATGGAGGGACGAATGGAGACGTGTCGTCTTCAGCCATGAGAGTTGCTTCTGCCTTGGTGCCAATGATGGTCGTATGCGTGTTTGGCGCCGTGCAGGTGAGCGCCACAATCAGGACTGCATACGACCGAGGCACACAGGGCCAACACCCGGCATCATGGTGTGGGGAGCGATCTCCTACACTGGCCGTACACCACTGGTGATCGTCGAGGGGACACTGAATAGTGCACGGTACATCCAAACCGTCATCGAACCCATCGTTCTACCATTCCTAGACCGGCAAGGGAACTTGCTGTTCCAACAGGACAGTGCACGTCCGCATGTATCCCGTGCCACCCAACGTGCTCTAGAAGGTGTAAGTCAACTACCCTGGCCAGCAAGATCTCCGGATCTGTCCCCCATTGAGCATGTTTGGGACTGGATGAAGCGTCGTCTCACGCGGTCTGCACGTACAGCACGAACGCTGGTCCAACTGAGGCGCCTGGTGGAAATGGCATGGCAAGTTGTTCCACAGGACTACATCCAGCATCTCTACGATCGTCTCCATGGGAGAATAGCAGCCTGCATTGCTGCGAAAGGTGGATATACACTGTACTAGTGCCGACATTGTGCATGCTCTGTTGCCTGTGTCTATGTGCCTGTGGTTCTGTCAGTGTGATCATGTGATGTATCTGACCCCAGGAATGTGTCAATAAAGTTTCCCCTTCCTGGGACAATGAATTCACGGTGTTCTTATTTCAATTTCCAGGAGTATATATATATATATATATATATATATATATATATATATATATATATATATATATACAGGGTGTTTCAAAAATGACCGGTATATTTGAAACGGCAATAAAAACTAAACGAGCAGCGATAGAAATACACCGTTTGTTGCAATATGCTTGGGACAACAGTACATTTTCAGGCGGACAAACTTTCGAAATTACAGTAGTTACAATTTTCAACAACAGATGGCGCTGCAAGTGATGTGAAATATATAGAAGACAACGCAGTCTGTGAGTGCGCCATTCTGTACGTCGTCTTTCTGCTGTAAGCGTGTGCTGTTCACAACGTGCAAGTGTGCTGTAGACAACATGGTTTATTCCTTAGAACAGAGGATTTTTCTGGTGTTGGAATTCCACCGCCTAGAACACAGTGTTGTTGCAACAAGACGAAGTTTTCAATGGAGGTTTAATGTAACCAAAGGACCGAAAAGCGATACAATAAAGGATCTGTTTGAAAAATTTCAACGGACTGGGAACGTGACGGATGAACGTGCTGGAAAGGTAGGGCGACCGCGTACGGCAACCGCAGAGGGCAACGCGCAGCTAGTGCAGCAGGTGATCCAACAGCGGCCTCGGGTTTCCGTTCGCCGTGTTGCAGCTGCGGTCCAAATGACGCCAACGTCCACGTATCGTCTCATGCGCCAGAGTTTACACCTCTATCCATACAAAATTCAAATGCGGCAACCCCTCAGCGCCGCTACCATTGCTGCAAGAGAGACATTCGCTAACGATATAGTGCACAGGATTGATGACGGCGATATGCATGTGGGCAGCATTTGGTTTACTGACGAAGCTTACTTTTACCTGGACGGCTTCGTCAATAAACAGAACTGGCGCATATGGGGAACCGAAAAGCCCCATGTTGCAGTCCCATCGTCCCTGCATCCTCAAAAAGTACTGGTCTGGGCCCAGGAATCATTGGCCCATTATTCAGATCCGAAACGATTACTGCATCACGCTATCTGGACATTCTTCGTGAATTTGTGGCGGTACAAACTGCCTTAGACGACACTGCGAACACCTCGTGGTTTATGCAAGATGGTGCCCGGCCACATCGCACGGCCGACGTCTTTAATTTCCTGAATGAATATTTCGATGATCGTGTGATCGCTTTGGGCTATCCGAAACATACAGGAGGCGACGTGGATTGGCCTCCCTATTCGCCAGACATGAACCCCTGTGACTTCTTTCTGTGGGGACACTTGAAAGACCAGGTGTACCGCCAGAATCCAGAAACAATTGAACAGCTGAAGCAGTACATCTCATCTGCATGTGAAGCCATTCCGCCAGACACGTTGTCAAAGGGTTCGGGTAATTTCATTCAGAGACTACGCCATATTATTGCTATGCATGGTGGATATGAGGAAAATATCGTACTATAGAGTTTCCCAGACCGCAGCGCCATCTGTTGTTCAAAATTGTAACTACTGTAATTTCGAAAGTTTGTCTGCCTGAAAATGTACTCTTGTCCCAAGCATATTGCAATAAACGGTGTATTTCTATCGCTGCTCGTTTAGTTTTTATTGCCGTTTCAAATATACCGGTCATTATTGAAACACCCTATATATATATATATATATATGCGCCAAAGGAACTGGTATAGACATGAGTGTTCATATACAAAGATATGTAAAAAGGCGGAATAAGCGCTGTGTCAGCAATGCCAGTGTCAGACAACAAGTGTCTGGCTAAGCTGTTAGATCGGTTACTGCTGTTACAATGGTATTATAGTTGACGCTTGAGCGATGGGACACAGCACTCCGAGGTATCGACGAAGTGGGGATTTTCCCATACGAACATTTCACTAGTGTAACGTGAATATCAGGAATACGGCAAAACCTCAAATCTCGGACATCGCAGCGGCCGTAAAGAGATCCTGCAAGAACGGGACCAACGACGACTGAAGAGAATCGTTCAACGTGGCAGAAGTTGCAACCTTCCGCAAATTTCTGCAGATTTCAATGCTGGGCCATCAACAAGTGTCAGCGTGCGTAGCATTCAATGAAACGTCATCCATATGGGCTTTCGGAGTCGAAGGCTCATCGTCTCTCCTTGATGACTGCTCAACACAAAGCTTTACGCTTTGCCTGGACCCGTCAACACCGACATTGGACTGTTGATGATTGAAAACATGTTGCCTGGCCGGAGGGGTCCCGTTGGAAAAAATAAATAAATAAATATCTCTGAGCACTATGGGACTTAACCTCTGAGGTCATAAGTCCCCTAGAACTTAGAACTACTTAAACCTAACTAACCCAAGGACATTACACACATCCATGCCCGAGACAGGATTCAGACCTGCGACCGTAGTGGTCGCGCGGTTCCAGACTGTAGCGCCTAGAACCGCTCGGCCACCCCGGCCGGCTGTCCCGTTGCAAATTGTATCGAGCGGATGGACGTGTACGGGTGTGGAGACTACCTCATGAATCCATGGACCCTGCGCTGGCCATGGTGGTTCTAGGCGCTACATTCTGGAACCGCGCGACCGCTACGGTCGCAGGTTCGAATCCTGCCTCGCCATGGATGTGTGTGATGTCCTTAGTTTGGTTAGGTTTAACTAGTTCTGAGTTCTAGGGGACTGATGACCTTAGAAGTTAAGTTCCGTAGCGCTCAGTGCCAATTTTTGAACTATGGACCCTGCACGTCAGCACAGGACTGGTCAAGCTGGTGAGGCTGTGCAGTGGTGTGGGGCGTGTGCAGTTCGAGTGATATGGTAGCCCTGATATGTCTATATATGACTCTGACAGGTGACATGAACGTAAGCATCCTGTCTAGTCGCCTGTATCCATTCATGTCCTTTGTGAATTCCGACGGACTTTGGCAATTCCAGCAGGTCAAGGGGACACCCCACATACCCAAAATTGGCAAAGAGTGGCTTCAGGAACACTCTTCTGAAATGAAACACTTCTGATGGCCACCAAAGTACCCAGACATGAACCTTATTGAGCATATCTGAGATGCCTTGCAACGTGCTGTTTAGAAGAGATTTCCACCCCCTCATACTCCTACGGATTATGGACAGTCCTGTAGGATCTATGGTGTCACTTCCCTCCAGCACTACTTCAGACGTCGAGTCCATGCCACGTCGTATTGCGGCACTTCCTCATGCTCTTGGGGGCCCTACCCGATATCAAGCAGGTGTACCATTTTTGTGTGGCTCTTGAGTTTATATGTGGACTTCAAAGACGAATGGAAATTTGTATCTGGGCTGGGAATAGAACATGGATCTCCTGCTCAGTACAGTTGGAGAACCCTCTGTGATGTTATTCGAGTTTAGGTAGGGTGACAATGTCCATTCATGTGAATGTGGATTGAGGAGATAGGCTTGATATGGTAGTTCGTGAAGTTGCGGAAAAGGCACTGTGCCAGGGTGGCTTAGTGGTTAGCAGATCTGTCTAATGTGCGGGAGACCTGTGTGAGAATTCCGGCCTTCGCACAAATTTTCATTCTTTACTTCAGTCTGTGTATATACAGTATAACGCAACAGTAGCTATTCAACCACTGATTTAGCAGAAAAGTGCGTCTGAAAGACAAAGTTACGAAAATCTGAAGCTACTAGGATAACGGTACCCACCAGAAATAGTACATATGAGAACTAGTACACTTGATATTACTGCTGCCTCACTGCAGCAGAATGCACCGAAAGTGCCAGAATATATACCACCTCTCTGCTGCAGATGTCTTGTGGTATAGGGAAGGCTATACCAATCGACTCCTTGCACCTCTATTCCTCTCCATTAATCTGTGGAGTCGCAAGGTCCGCTGGAGAGACACTGCCACTGAAAGCTACAGCAACAGTTCCAGAGTCGTCACTGATACGATGCATAGGCAGCCATCAGTCCGATGGTCTATGGGAGGATTGACCAGCAGTGTCAGGAAAATGTACATCACTCACCGTTGGGCGTCGGACCCACTGCTGCTGCACGCCATCCTCCTGCAGCCAACATTGACGATGCAGGCTCTGTCTCCTATCTGGAAGCCACAGTCATCCTCTATATGATGGGCTGGGCAACAAGGCAGGTGACGCAGTGGTTATCATAATGGACTCGCATTCGGAAGGACCGACGGTTCAGATCCCCGTCCGGCCATCCAGATGTAGGTTTTCCATGATTTTCGTAAATCGCCTAATGCAAATGCTGGGATGGTTCGTTTGAAAAGGGCACAGGCAGTTTCCTTCCCCTCGTTTCAATCATTCCGAGCTTGAGCTCCGTATCTGATGACATAGCTGACGGCGGGTCGTTGAACACTTCCTTCCGTCCTTCTTCTTGTTCTGGAGGGCAAGTCTCCTGCCGCACGTCCTCAATGAGAGCACTTCGTAGATTGGCCTGCAGAGGCCACTGTCCGCAGCGAGGGCTGTGCCTGCTGCCCCTCGGAGCCATCGACCAAGCCGTCACATAACGGCCGCTACATGAGCCTTCCGCGACACAGCAAAACTGTTGCCGACGTGTGCTTGCTTCTGCTGACTGGGTCCACACTCCAATGGCCCAACAAAATTGCCAGTGCAGCGCTTGGGGAAGACATCTCCGTATTTCTGATTAACAAATGTTTTGTTGTGAGTAAAGTTTTCTTGACGCACCCGAGCTTGAAGAAATTCTTCTAATCGCACCCTGCTAGGACCCCTGTATTTGAGGTCAAAAGTGGATGGCACTTCTGTACAAGTAACAGAATCCTGACAGTCATAGAGCTTTGGGTCTGGACCCCTAAATCTGGCGTAAGAAGTGGCTGACACTAGTATACAAGTAACAGAAATTGATACTACAAGTATCCTGGTATGCTACACAATCTCACAAAATAAATTATTAGTCTCCCCCTTACAAGAGCACAGCGGTCGCTTTGGGGTGCTGTACATGGGGTAGAACTTGTGCCATTGGGTCATGTAAACCTCCATCGCTGGCGTGTCACAGCAATGAAGAAATGCGTAAGAGGCAGTTCGTATTATGGAATGAGCACGGAACGATTGCTCTATAAAGGACAGAGTATCACTTTCGCAGCCTCAGAACAGTATTCGTAAAAATGTACGAGTACTAACCGATAGGAATGGTAGACGAGCGCTATAGCTTGTCAATGACAATTGGTTGGTCAACAGGAATTGCTGCTGTCAGTGAATGGTGGTCTACATCAACGAGTTTTCGAGACAACATTGCAAAATGAATTTTGCATGCTTTGGGCATTTGGACTCAGATAACCCCCAAGGAATAGGATGATAGGAATAACTGGAATGGTACTTACAGGTCTGTGGAGGGTAAAAACAGTAGAAGAAGACAGAGACTGGAATATATCCAACAAATATTTCCAGACGTTCACACTGGATGTAATTGCTATTCAGAGGATAAAACAAAACGCGTCCTTAATGGGCATGGGCCAAACAACACACAAAATGGACAGAAGCTGATTGGAAGAGTGTGGTGTGTCCCGACGATTTACATTTGCAGTTTTTAAATGATGCAAGGCGTCGAGGGCACCGATCGTTCAATGAGGCGCTCACGTCGCCCTATGAGAAGCGTGTAGTTCAGACAAATGTGGTTCTGAGAAGTTTTGGGATGTTCTATTCAGTTATTACGCGCTCATTCTCGGGACAATAGAGCGCTCCTTGTGTGATGCATCTAAATTCAAAATCGCGCTGCAGAATTGGTTCTATTACCGTTTCATAGTGTTCGGCATCGTGGCATGCGATGTCACTGTCTGATCCTTACTCATCGTTACAGTGTTGAATAACATTAGTGAGGTCCCTTTAGCCAGCCGCGGTGGTCATGCGGTTCTAGGCGCTCAGTCCGGAACCGCGCGACTACTATGGTCACAGGTTCGAATCCTGCCTCGGGTATGGATGTGTATGATGTCCTTAGGTTGGTTAGGTTTAAGTAGTTCTAAGTTCTAGGGGACTGATGACCACAGATGTTAAGTCCCATAGTGCTCAGAGCCATTTCAACCATTATATGTTTTGTTTGTTTCTATCCTCCCATCTCCTCGTCTGGTGTAGCCGTTCGTCTTGGACTACGAAAATTAAGTTTATTTATACCACATAATAGCCCATTTATTGCGCCAATGCATTGCTGCTGATCTCGATGACGGAGGCCTCTCCTTGCCTGCGCTGCGAATTACCGTTGTGTTGGCAAGTTATGCCAAGCGAGGGTAGCCCATTTGACAATAATTTCACATGCTTGATATCTTATCCCAAACGTCAAAGTGCCGCGCTCACTGGCCACCGTTGGCTAATGCAATGTTCCACCCCACCTTCTCACGGATTTACCCTTTATCCGGATAGCGTTAGGCAGAGTATTGTCAATGACATGCTTGACACTTGCAGTATGCCCTAGATAGCTATCACTTGCACGCGATGACAATTGAACTTACGTATCGCAGGGCGAGGAGTTATGGTGGCGTTTGTAACAGGTGAGAAATGCGACAAATTATTTGAAAGAGTTGATTAAAAGGTAGAATGTACCTCAATAAGGTGATTAACAGGTGACAAATTATTTCTATACACATATATAGAAGAAATGAATTATTTTCAGTGTTGACAAATTCCCCACGGAAAAGGCCGATTCAGACTATAATAAATTTGCCTATTATGATTCTGGAAGGGGTATGGCCACTTTTTTTCTCGAAATACATTTTTTTTAAATATGCAGGTACATTGGCAGTTCGGTATTGGTAATTCGATGTTAGTGACTGTAATTCACGAATAAAATTTACATTACATTTTTACAACTAATGAGATTCTACACATCATAATGGAAAAAGATAACAAAGTATTTTCGCAACAATGTTTCTCAGGAAAATGCATTTTGTTAGTTTCAGTTCAATGTGCTGTTTAGAATGGATATAAAGCCGAAATCGCGACTGTGTGAAATAAATGAACAGTAATCTACAGTCAATTAACGGAAATTTCTTTGAAAAAGTTCTACATGACTGTGGTCTCACACTAAGAAAAAATACTTACCATCTTGTCACGTTATTCCAGTTTACAAAGTTCTTTGACTTCTTGGCTGATAGCAGCTAGTTCGAGATGAAGTAGACTACCCGATGTAAAGAGTTGTTTATGATGAACTTTAGAAATACTATCAATTTTTCTCAAAGCAGAAACCTGCAAAATACGAACCAAATACATTCGAAGTATCTTTTTTATTACTGTATGCAACTTGTGAATCAAAGGTTTTTGGCTTTGGAAACATTGTGTGAACTTGCTAAACAGTCCTGTTGATAATATCATGATGTTCTGCTTTTATTGAAGGTTTTTTTTAAAGCATTCACTTTGTTACTGTAGGATTTGGATTGGACAGTAGCAGAAATAGTTTTAGAGATGTATGGTTAAGGAAGTGATGTTGAATATCATCCCCTTATTCCAAAATGGCGCTAACTGAAGGTAGTATAGTATGCTACCTTGTGGTGGTATGCCTCAGAAGCTTACTGAGTGACATTTTAGACTCAATTCCCTTAAATTCTTTCCAGTAGGAAGACCAGTCATCAAAATAATGGTAAATATTGATCAGGACTTAGGATGCTTCTTCACCTGAGCACTCCAAAACCTTTGCATAGGCATTATGTTTTGCATTAATGTTGGAAGTTACAATATTCATACGCTATCTACCTTACGTCCCCTGGACATCACTATCTAAAAGCCTTAACACTTTACTATTAGGGTTAGATTCTTCTGCTCCTACCAAGAGGCAATTATTTACGGACGGGTTGGTTTCTGGAAGGGCTTCACATAATTTCTGCTTTGCCGATAAAGAAAATTCTTAGATGATACATTGTCACGCAACATTTACTCTCTGACCAAAATGTAATGATTGTTTTTAATTATTTTTCACCTTTGACGCTGATAGTTTCGTCAAAACTCAATATGTAACACTATGAACGTGCCTTTCTCAGATATGAATCCAGAAATACGGTGTCAGTGCATCAGTTATTAGATATCTCATTTTCTTAGATGAAAGTGACAAATTTTCAGGAACACTATCAGGGAGCATCATCTTAAAAACATTAGAAATATCATTTGACGACTCCATAGAGCAATTAGAAATCACGTATTTCATTGTAGAAATCAGTTCAGCGGTGGTGGAACTATTATTAGTACAACATCAATATGTTGGCACACGTACGTACTTTGAAGGTTCTGTCTTATGCAGAAGTTCTCAATGTAGTTGATATGGTCCACATTAAATTTCAATGTTACGCTTACGTTTTGTTGACAGTGGTTACAAACAGCCTGAATAGCTCTGGTCTTAAAATTAATAGACAAAGGATACACACTGCAGATCATTTTCTCTGACGCCTTCTTCGCCTCTCCCCCGCCCCCCCCTCCCCCCCTTTGCAGAGACCTTGCTTTTCAAACTATGAGACTTGTTCAACCCAGTCCTTACGGAATTTGTATCTTCCCATCTCGAAAAATTATTTTGTCAATTAAACAGTAGTTTTGTTAGTTGCATAAAATATAAAAGAACTCTCAAAAACCAAAATGGAGGGATGTAACTCACACTTCAGAAACCCCTCAGGTTAGTTTTATCTACTTTCGTTGTTAGAGCATTTTAAAAAGTCAAATGCACACACAAGAAGACAGAAGCTTTTTTAAAACAAGTAAATAACTTATGTTTTTCCTATAAGAGCAAAAAAGGTTGAAAATGTAACAAAAACTTAAAAAAGATGACAAATTAAAGAAAAAGTGGCGAAAGGTTATAAATATGACTGACTCCCTACCCTGATGTTATCCACTGCATTAAACAATGTACGTGATAACGTCTTCAGTGACAAGCACACGTTAAAAGTGTAAATGAGCTATATTATGCGGCATTTGCTTTTTGTTAATGCTAGTTAACAGTGAATGACCCCAAAAATTTTTTTTGAAGCTATGGTTATTTTCCTGCAGATGGTATCATATGTGATACCTTTGGACTCAAACAGAACAACTATACACACAAGTGTGCAGTTTCATTTTCTTTATTACAAAAAATCGCAAAAATTACACATATTGTTCATATTTGCTGTAGATTTCAAGATATCTCAAACTACAAACATGGTGCCAAACCTTACAACAATTATAAGTAAAAATTCAAGACTTTAAACAAAAAATTTTCTATGTAAACTGTCTAGATGAAAAAACAATTATTTTAATAGCGCACTTATTCTTACTAATTTTTATTGTTCCAGACCTCATTCCTTCCTCGAATTTGAGCAGGAGGCACTGTTCCTTCTTTTGACACACTGCATCAAAGCGTTATTTTCATCATCAGGTGCATCAGTCTCTATGTCAGACGCGTCTGGATTCATTCGCTAACCAACCGAGTGATCTCATGTCTGGGACTCACACTTCAACTGACATAAACAAAGTCGACATTGAGTCCCGAGGTATCACTTGTGATACCCAAAATGTTAATTCATAGTTCGCTACTAACTGAGGCAGTCTGTTTTGTTTGTATACGATATTAAAGCATATGAAGAGACACTTAATTAGAAAAAATTATGTGTTTATTTCTTCGAGACATGCTGTGCAGCTGCAGAATCCAAACTTTCCAATCAGGGCTGCCACATCACGATGCTCGGTAGAAGGACGAACAAGTGAGCTGACGCTACCGAAATTTTTGTTGCACGTGATAGCACAGGGCCAGAGAAAGTACAGCTGCGAAAGCGAGGAAGAAAGAAAGAAAAACTTGGGGGGTATTATGTACAATACCTCGGAACTAAAGATAATACTCTACCTGTAACTTTATTCTTACTTACACTTTCGCACATTACATGTAGTTGTACCACGGTAGTCTACAAGTACTGTTTGTTTGTATACTGGAGGTCGATTCAGTGGTATAAAACATAAATGGAGCTATACTACTAATTGATTGTGCTCTTTTTTCTTTTTGATGATTAAATAAAAGTTTTACAGCCATCCTTCAATACCCACAACCACATGTTAATCGTGAGTAAGGTAGTTTAGTAATGTATGTAACAACATTCATTGTTAATGTTACCATGTTTCCTCAGTGGATTCATCCGATCTGTGAATCTGTGACATCGTTTTCTACCACTTTTTCATGGTTTTGCTATGTATACGTACTGCAACTGGAAAGCATTTGTGGACATGCGACTCCTTCATAAAATCAGACTTTAGAGCTATACACTCACCTGCGGTTTATGGATTCGGTGCAGAGCTGAGATGTACCTCCAATCGTTGTGTCAATTTTGGGGCGTATATCAATAAACCAGTTACATTTTTGTTCCAGTACGATGTGTCCTCACCTGCACACTCATGGAAATTCAATGGTTTTTATAAAATACATGGATTCTGAATGGACCTGGCAGGATAGCCGATTGCCTTAGACCGCCAATTTCGGGTTTCGGGCCGGAGCACCGGCCCCGCATATAGTCCGGTAGATGAAATAACAACGAGAATAAGCAGGCCGGCCAGCCTGAATGTGGTTCTTGGACGGTTTATCACATCAGAGTAAGTGAATATCGTGCTACTAGCCAGGTCCTGCCTCATTAATAAGATTCGCTAACACTTGGATAAACGTTCACACACTTTCAAATGGCATACTACTAAGTGCAGACTGTTGCGGCACACAGATTCCGACCCAGGGCAGATAGGGGTGGCGACGGAAAGAGCATCTGGCCACACTGTACTGTTAACGACACCAAAAGCAAATTAATGGGCTGACGGCATGAAGATACGGTGTGAGGCAATGATGAAGAAGAATAAATCTACATTGAGGAACTAATATTTTATACTGTGGCACTTGGAACTTGCGAAAGGTCACTTGACAATCACCAATTCAATACACAAGCAACATCTTGCGCTACCTAATAGGTTCCAAAACGCCGCGCATTAGAACGGGACTTTTCCAGGGCTCATCCTCGGATTCATTTGGTAAGAGAACGGTAGAATCAAGAATTTTTGATAGCTTTGGATTAGGGACCGTTTGTATACCCAGCAGAAGGGTCGTCTTACTGTAGCTAATGTACAGTACAGGGTCAAAATTTGAATACTACACGCTTCCTTCAGCTTAGAGACAAACGGAGGAAACTGTTTATTTTTTTGTTTTATGTGGACCACAGTGTGGTTCATGGTGTGGGTTCCTGTACTCATGTCCTAGTTCATGAACCACGGGCAACGTATGAGTGGCCAAGTAAGTGGTCCCGACAGTCGGGATACCAGTTACTTTGGAATAAGGCTGGGCATCTCGGACATATTCTGAGTCGTGTTCACCTTTGTGCTCATACGGCAAAGACTACCAAATCCACCGGTTAGTCCCTCAGCCGTTAGGGGTAAAACCCAATGGGACTCGGGGCAAGTACGGCTAGCAACCTGCTTCCCTGGTACTTTAAATATGATGCTGGCAACAATCAGAGCAAAATGCCCCGGACCTTTGGAGATGACGGAGTCCCACCTCTAACTGACAAACCGGGGACTCCTAAGATACGACTTGGCAAACAAAGGGTAATGAGATGGGGAGCTATTAATATCAATGGGGGCTACTCGGGGAAGAAGGTAGAGCTGGCAGAGGCTGCAAGTAAGATTGGGCTGGACGTTTTAGCTATTAGTGACATTCGGGTAAGGGGTGAGAAAGAAGAGGAAGTGGGAGAATACAAGGTCTACCTGTCAGGAGTCAAAGCAGGAATAGCACAATGGGGTGTAGGGCTTTACATCAGGAAAGAAATGGAACCCAGCGTAGTTGCAATAAGGTATGTAAACGAACGACTGTTGTGGTTAGATTTGACAGTGTCTAGCAAGAAAATTAGGATTGTGTCAGTATACTCGCATTGTGAAGGGACAGATCAAGATAAGATGGATAGTTTTTATGAGGCACTCGGTGATGTAGTTGTTAGAGTAAAGGACAAGGACAGTGTTCTGCTCATGGGTGATTTTAACGCCAGGATTGGAAATCGAACAGAAGGGTATGAAAAGGTTATGGGTAAATTTGGAGAGGATATGGAGGCCAACGGGAACGGGAAACAACTCTTGGATTTCTGTGCCAGTATGGGCTTAGTAATCACAAACTCCTTTTTTAAACATAAGAACATTCACCGGTATACTTGGGAAGGCAGGGGAACCAGATCTGTCATTGACTATATAATAACAGATCAGGAATTCAGGATAGCTGTGAGGGACACACGTGTATTCAGGGGATTCTTTGATGACACTGATAACTATTTAATTTGCAGTGAAATTGGGATTGTGAGGCCGAAAGTGCAGGAGGTCAGGTCCATATGTAGGAGGATAAAAGTGGAGAAACTTCAGGATAAGGAAATCAGGAACAAGTACATAACAGCGATCTCAGAAAGGTACCAGTTAGTTGAATGTAGTCAATTACAGTCATTGGAAAAGGAATGGACAAGGTACAGGGACACAGTACTAGAACTGGCTAAAGAATGTCTTGGAACAGTAGTGTGTAGAAGTAGGATGAAGCAAACAGCTTGGTGGAATGATACAGCCAAGGCAGCCTGTAAAAGGAAAAAGAAGGCGTATCAAAAATGGCTACATACCAGAACCCAGGTAGACAGAGAAAGTTATATTGAAGAAAGAAACAAAGCCAAACATATAATTTCAGCATCCAAGAAGAAATCGTGGGAAGACTTTGGAAACAGGTTGGAGACTATGGGTCAAGCTGCTGGAAAACCATTCTGGAGTGTAATTAGCAGTCTTAGAAAGGGAGGTAAGAAGGAAATGACAAGTATTTTGGACAGGTCAGGAAAACTGCTGGTGAATCCTGTGGATGCCTTGGGCAGATGGAGGGAATATTTTGAAGAGTTGCTCAATGTAGGTGAAAATGCGATCAGTAATGTTTCAGATTTCGAGGTAGAATGGGATAGGAATGATGATGGAAATAGGATCACATTTGAGGAAGTGGTAAAAATGGTCAATAGATTGCAGTGCAATAAAGCGGCTGGGGTGGATGAAATTAAGTCCGAACTCATCAAATACAGTGGAATGTCAGGTCTTAAATGGCTACACAGGATAATTGAAATGGCCTGGGAGTCGGGACAGGTTCCATCAAACTGGACAAAAGCAGTAATCACACCCATCTTTAAACATGGAAACAGAAAATATTGTAACAACTACAGAGGTATCTCTTTAACCAGCGTTGTGGGTAAAATCTTCTCAGGTATTGTTGAAAGGAAAGTGCGAGTATTAGTTGGGGACCAATTAGATGAAAATCAGTGTGGGTTTAGGCCTCTTAGAGGTTGTCAGGACCAGATCTTTAGCTTACGGCAAATAATGGAGAAGTGTTATGAGTGGAACAGGGAATTGTATCTATGCTTTATAGATCTAGAAAAGGCATATGACCGGGTTCCTAGGAGGAAGTTATTGTCTGTTCTACAAGATTATGGAATAGGAGGCAAACTTTTGCAAGCAATTAAAGGTCTTTACATGGATAGTCAGGCAGCAGTTAGAGTTGACGGTAAATTGAGTTCATGGTTCAGAGTAGTTTCAGGGGTAAGACAAGGCTGCAACCTGTCTCCACTGTTGTTCATATTATTTATGGATCATATGTTGAAAACAATAGACTGGCTGGGTGAGATTAAGATATGTGAACACAAAATAAGCAGTCTTGCATATGCGGATGACTTAGTTGTGATGGCAGATTCGATTGAAAGTTTGCAAAGTAATATTTCAGAGCTAGATCAGAAATGTAAGGACTATGGTATGAAGATTAGCATCTCCAAAACGAAAGTAATGTCAGTGGGAAAGAAATATAAACGGATTGAGTGCCAAATAGGAGGAACAAAGTTAGAACAGGTGGACGGTTTCAAGTACTTAGGATGCATATTCTCACAGGATGGCAACATAGTGAAAGAACTGGAAGCGAGGTGTAGCAAAGCTAATGCAGTGAGCGCTCAGCTACGATCTACTCTCATCTGCAAGAAGGAAGTCAGTACCAAGACTAAGTTATCTGTGCACCGTTCAATCTTTCGACCAATTTTGTTGTATGGGAGCGAAAGCTGGGTGGATTCA
Source organism: Schistocerca cancellata (assembly GCF_023864275.1). NCBI lineage: Eukaryota > Metazoa > Arthropoda > Insecta > Orthoptera > Acrididae > Schistocerca > Schistocerca cancellata. The sequence goes on from NC_064628.1 coordinate 489,417,154, forward strand.
GGTTATCTTATCAACAAGGTTGAGGTTACGGATATGAAAGTAGCTAGGATGATTACAGGTGCTAGTAGATGGGCACAATGGCAGGAGGGTGTCCACAATGAGGAAATCAAAGAAAAACTGGGAATGAACTCTATAGATGTAGCATTCAGATAAGTAAACTGTCAGCACTTTACTGACTCAAAGTTTTTCCATGAGAGTAACATGCCCTGCTGCAACGGCGAAGAGAGAGGAACCAGCAGAAAAATGCTGCTGGTGAAGCACAAAAAAGGGGGCGTATTCACGTGTTTAAAAAGAATTCGATTGGAAAGTGTGAAACCTGCTGTCTCATTCTAACTACCTCAGCATCTTTAAAAATTTTCCCAAAAGTTTTCACCTGCGAATATTTTCGCACTTTTTTATGTTGAGAGAGAAGATGACAGTAACAGTGGGAAAGAGAGGGGAAAATAATAAATCGTGTAAAATGGTAGACTGGTTGTCGTATAAAAAGAGCGAACGAGACACTGATAGTGTGAGACAAAGGGAGGGACACAGCGCCAGTGGAACATAACTGACAGCGACAGAACACTGCTAGGAAAAGTGTGAAGGAGCAAATGTCAGAGGAAGAGAAATAGACCGAGAAAATATGAGTGGGTGTGAGACCGTGATAATAAGAGACAGAATCTATGACGATGATAACGAGAAAGAGGGAGATAGTGACAATGAGAAGAGAGAGTACCAGCGGGAAGAAATGAATGAGATGATAGCTGCAAGAGAGAGGAATGTGGAGGAGACAGTATTAATAGTACAGAACGGAAGATAATGTGGCTGACATAGAGGCACAGAGATATAATGACAGTGAGTTAGGCAGAAACAATAAGTGAGAAAGGGCAAGTGGCAGTGGATGGGTGCGCGCGACATAGAGTGATAGACTGTTGGGTGTGAGGGAGTTATTGGAAGAGAATGAGGCTGTGAGAGAGAGGATAGTGACAGAGAGGCGATAAGAGATCATGACAATGAGTTAGGGATAATCAGTAAGTGAGAAAGAGGGAGCAGGAGAGGGTAGGTGCGTTCGAGTTACTGTTAAGAGAGCCTGTAAGTGTGAGAAGTGATCTGCATATTAAGAAGATTGCGAATATGCTCGCAATGCTAAATCTTTGGGAAATTTTCTAAAGATGTTGAGGAAGGTAGAATGAAACAGCCAGTATCCCATTTTCCAGTCAGAGTCTTTGAAGCAGGTGCATTTTTCTGCTGGTCTAATGACAACCTGAGCCGTTGCGCGGCTGGCCCCAGTATTCTCGCACTTCAAATGGCATCGCTGCCATCGATTATAGAGTCACCATCTTTGCCTTCCGCGATTCAGGCCGGTGGTCGGGTGGTTAACGGGAGAGAAAAGAGACGGCGGAGTGGAGATTCGCAGGGTCGGAGGTGGCTTGTTGACGTTTACCATGAGGCCTGTGGTACGCCGCCTGTATGCTATGGGCAGAGTCAGCTAGAGATCCCGGCACTGACTTGATGGGACCTCGGGTTTGGTATCGCGGTGGTTCACTGTTGTGTTTTGGGGCTTTTCTGCTGCGAGAGCATGTATAGGTTCTTGTTACTGGCCATTGAAATTGAGATGTGTCTATGGCGTGACGGAGGAAATGTGTGATGCTCGCTGCTGTTGGATGTGAAAACGCTTCGTCTGCCTTGTGTATGTGCAGGGAATTATGTGAAGTAAATAGCTGATACCACGGCGACGTCTTGCTCTCATGCGTTGTTGAATATATTTCGGAATTACTGAATTGCGAAGATATCCCACGTGTAAAGCAAATGAAGCCCTTTGCGCCGTACTAAGGTACTGTTTTATTCTGCTTGAATCTGTGTCAGTTATATGTGCATTTATATGCCCTTCTTTAGTTGCACAAGTTATAGAAATGTGTAAACAGAGAGCTATGTGGAAAGGGATGTAAAGTCGAAACCCTTCCAGTAAGTGAATACACTCGAACTCTCTTATTACTAAAGGTGCCTTTAGATACCAGCACCTACCTTGGGTAATAAGTGTTATTCGGAGGTTGTCATGGTACTGTAGGTAATTATTATACGCAAATTAGGTTATTCTGATTATACTACATTGGAGATGTAAGGTCGGTTGTGTGCCGCTGTAAATTACTATTGTCTCCTCTGTGTGGCAGCATAGCCTTGTCAGTAGCTTCAATCATTATTCCTGTCATATTTCGAGTTTTATATTCGCAGGTTTGCTTAAGCTTACACTGTTGAGTTGTAAGACCTACAAGCAGGCAAGTCAGACTGAGTATTCTAATGAGCTCAAGACGACAGTCTATTACGTGGTACCTTAGTTTGTTATAGGTTAGAAGTATTTTACGTTTTATTAATATTCTCCTGTTTGCTTTGTCTCAAGAGGAACTAGTTCTGTGAAGTAGTCGTTTATGTTTTATTAGTGTGTTACGCGTTGTGCCTTTTCATGTTAACTGTTTTAAGAAGCTACAAACGACTCTGTGTATGTTGCAGGTAGCTGAAAGTGACGTGTTCACGGGGGTCGCGTCCTGACGGGGTTGATAGTGGACCTTTCTACTACGGCGCATCCGGCTATCATCCTTCAGTACATTTGTCTCGCTAGTATCGTTACTACATTTGTCGAGTGGAATTAGGGCTTACTGTAATCAAATGGTTCAAATGGCTCTGAGCACTATGGGACTCAACTTCTGAGGTCATTAGTCCCCTAGAACTTAGAACTAGTTGAACCTAACTAACCTAAGGACATCACACACTTCCATGCCCGAGGCAGGATTCGAACCTGTGACCGTAGCGGTCTCGCGGTTCCACTGCAGCGCCTAGAACCGCACGGCCACTTCGGCCGGCTTACTATAATCACCTTACATGTTGAAATTAAGTATCTCCCTTGCCAGGGAGTGAACCTTCGTGAATATAGTCGTATTCTCATCTGTAAAGATTGATAGTGTTATTCATTTGTTCTCGTCACATGTATGATTATTTATCTTGTTATATTTAATGTCAGTAAAATGTGTTAGCGAGATCCGGATTCGGACGTTGTATTCTCCTCTTGTGGAAACAAATTTAAGGGATTTTATTCCTTTTTTAAGTACCCTTCAAATGCGTACATTTTGCCTCCATGTTTGGTGTTTTTATGGCTTCCACGTTAATTAAAATTACAATAAAGGTAAATTTGGCAACGGAGGGTTTCGTGTATTTATTAGTTGCTAAGTGGATCCTAAGTTAAGTGCAGGAACCCTACCACAACCAGCTTTTATTTTACGATCCCTACCACGATTCTGTGAAAAAAAAAAAAAAAACATTAAGGAGTAACAGTAAGCAGGATTCAACCTACGTGCCTGTTGTACGTTACAAACCTCCACTCGCTGAACTACGCCGCCACACAGTGCACCGCAGCCTGCGGCTGCCCTCGTAATGTCAGACTGCAGGAGGTTCCCGCAGCCTGCCAGTGGGGCGGCCGGGCGCCCCAATGTACGGCCGGCCGTGTGACCTCCCAGGCAGCGGCGTTAGCGTCGCGGGCAAAGTACGAGTGGCCGCGCGGCGCGGTGTAGGGTTACAAGGCGAGGCGCCGCCGTCTGGTAGCCTAAGTAACGCGCCGAGGCCGCTATTGCTCGTGTTCCCCAGGCAATTAGCGGCCCCGACACTCGACGCCGGGGCGAATGCCCGGCCGGGCGGGCGTCGCTTCTCAGCCTGCCCGCCCCTCCCCCCGGTGTGGTGCGCCGCTCTCGCGTATGCCGCCCTTGTCACCGTGCCAGTTGTAGAGCGCCTCTCCAGGTGTCGTGAGGCCCTTTCCTGGAAATCCGTGGCGTTTATGACGCTGCACTGCTGGCTACGGACGACAACAACTCGAGATAACAACAAGGCCGTCATCGTCATCCATCTAGGTTACTTCTTCGTTACTGCTTCCAGAAAAAATGTATTTCCTTCGTAGCATTATTGTAAACATTGCGTTTATTCCCAGAACAGGAAAAAAATTCGGTTGAAACCCTTACTGCTCCTCTCTCTCTCTCTCTCTCTCCCTCTCTCTCTCTCTCTTTCACACACGCATACACACACACACACACACACACACACACACACACGCACACATAGACACGCACACGAACACCTTCTTTTTGGGGCATTCCTGTTTCTAGTGTCCCTTACTCCAAAACTCTCTGATATAAACATTATCCTCCATTTTAATGCAGTTGGTGGTTTCCTGTAATCCACATCCCTATGACCTCTAGTCTGCCTCGTCCTTGTCTTTTACAAGTCCCGTATTCCGAAGTTCTCTAGCCTCCTATGATGTCCTCAGACTGCCTTTTCCTTGGGGTCTGCCCGGGATACATTGTCATCTCCATTCCTTCTGCGTTTCTGTGTTCGGCTCATACTACAACCATGATACTCTGTGCCGCATTCGCACTGCATCCATCTGCATAATTTAATTTTGATCTCTTGTTTTCTTTTACCTTCCCTTACACCAGAGATACTGAAATGAGTAAAATGAGAACACTGAGCAAAACTATTTGTCAGCGTCAGGACATACTGCACTGATATAGTGTAACACCAAGTCTTGCCCTGATAATGACCACATTTCGATGAGGAAGTTGTAAGCTTATTGTCATATCGCTGGCTTAGTTGTGGAGTATCTTTGCGGGCAGCCACGTCTGCGAGTCGAGCACGGGACACGGAACTGTTATGTTGTGTAGTGTGTAGCTCTGCATGTGAGAGGCATTGTTAGCATGGCAGTTGAAGTATTGCTACAAGTGATATTACAGTAAAGTGATAAAATATGCAGGTGATTCAGAGGAAAGTGCGTCAAGAACTAATTTAAAAATGAGCAGTGCTGCTGATAACTTATTTGTGTATCCTGTCGTTGGGTGTCGTACCGTACAGTATCAAGCCTCCACACAGTGTTCGATCTCTCAGAATGAACTAATGTGAATCAGCAAAAATTAGTTATCATAAAAGAGTGCAAACAAGTGCCAGTGTCTTCTAGCGAGCGTGGGAACGTGCGTTCCGTCATCGCGTTTCCGCATCATCAACAATCAGCCGCGCCGTGACGGTTACGCGCTCGCTCGTACAACTGAGAACTGTGAACCGTAAATTTAACTTTGTCAACAGTGTTGAAATTTATTATTAGTGTCAAGGAGGACTGGTACCAAATATTGTGTATGCGTGACGAGCGTAAGAACTTTCATGCGATCATTCGGCTTCCGCATCATCAACAATCACCCGCGTCGTGTCGGTTACGCGTATGCTCGTTGGTTGGTTGGTTTGGGGAAGGAGACCAGACAGCGTGGTCATCGGTCTCATCGGATTAGGGAAGGATTGGGAAGGAAGTCGGCCGTGCCCTTTCAGAGGAACCATCCCGGCATTTTCCTGGAGTGATTTAGGGAAATCACAGAAAACCTAAATCAGGATGGCCGGACGCGGGAGTGAACCGTCGTCCTCCCGCGTATGTGTTGTGTCTTAACGTCGAGTGGCTCCCCTAAACCCGCTTCAGGCAAGCCAGCAGCAGTGTGAAGCAGAACAATACGACCGCCGCGGGAGTATTAGGTACGTGGTGTGGATAGGGCACACGGTCGAATCGACAACCAGTTTAAAGGTACCCCACCCTATCGGTACTCCTGGGCGGGTAACAAAGTGTGTTGGAAAGTTTCTTCACGTATGCTACAACCAGCTAACGCCACTGATTGATTAGATCCTGTGGGGATGTAAAATTACAGAGCTGTCGATCGCAACGTTTCACTCGCTGTTGCGTGCAGACCAGAAGAATTTACTACTGGAATAAGCTGGTGATTTAGCGCGTTGTTGTGGTTCAAGAGGGAGGCCGAGCGTTCTTCATATCGGGAACGTGTGTTGCAGCTTGTGACAGTCACATTTCACTTCGAGATAAAAAAGTAAAATCTTCAGCTGCTTTTTCTTAACTTTGCTGAAGGGAAATACATTGCTAGTGGCCTCTGGAATAAGATTCTTAATTTCTCTTCTCTGAGACAGACATGAGCGGATGTGGTGCGAGAAACCTGACTGATGTGCTTTGAACACGGGAGAGCTTAGAACCCCCAATGGGCTGCAGGTTGGCAGAACTGCTCGGACGTAAACTGTCCAGGCTCCGTTGTCTGCGAGATGGCACGAGCCTTAGATAGTAAGAGCACGGTAATCGCAGGTCCCCCAAGTATTGTTGGAGTGACGAATCTCCTTGTCTTGTAAGCTAATCGAAACTTTTAAAAGCGCCATTTTGTTGTCACCAGTGTGGGAAAACTTCTGATATTTCATTCTACAGGGCAACGGCCTTGCCGCAGTGGATACGCCGGTTCCCGTGAGATCACCGAAGTTAAGCGCTGTCGGGCGTGGTCGGCCCTTGGATGGGTGACCATCCAGGCCGCCATGAGCTGTTGCCATTTTTCGGGGTGAACTCAGCCTCGTGATGCCAATTGAGGAGCTACTCGACCGAATAGTAGCGACTTCGATCAAGAATACCATCATAATGACCAGGAGAGTGGTGTGCTGACCCCACACCCCTCCTATCCGCATCCTCCATTGAGGATGATACGGCAGTCGGATGGTCCCGGTAGGCCACTCGTAGCCTGAAGACGGAGTGCTTGTGCTTGATTTCATTCTAGATGTTGCCGACCAGTCAGATGGGTCGCCACCGGCATAGGCGTTGTGCCGTGAATGTTTGAACCAACGAGTGGCAACATGTCAAATATAGTGTACAAACATCTGGTCAAATGGTTCAAATGGCTCTGAGCACTATGGGACTCAACATCTGTGGTCATAAGTCCCCTAGAACTTAGAACTACTTAAACCTAACTAACCTAAGGACATCACACACATCCATGCCCGAGGCAGGATTCGAACCTGCGACCGTAGCGGTCACGCGGTTCCAGACTGAAGCGGCTTTAACCGCACGGCCACACCGGCCGGCTAAACATCTGGCCAGTTAATGCTCGTACAGTAAGCGATGGTCAGTTTTACCCAGCTTCCCCTGGCTTTTGATCTATTCAGACAAATTCTCGTTCAACACCATGGCGAAAGTTGTGAATCATCTCCTCCAAGACAATGGTTTTTGGTAGGAGAGAGGAACGTACAGAAAACAGGAGATGGTGTGGAGATACGCGACCTTGAGATATTGAGAGAGAGTGAAGCGTCCGGACGAACCCTGGCACAGTTTTGCAGACTACTTTGAGTAAGTATGCTTTTCAGCGTTAGCACTCATCTCACAATTTACAAGGTCTATTGTGTTGCTTCTGCAGTGATTTTGCTTATTTGAATCTTCCATTCATTTCTAACTTGCATTTCCGAGCTGCACAGATTTGGAAAGCCAGTCGCGTTTCTGTAGGTCTTCCATTTACTTTTAGGTACGTACCACTTATAAATGGATCGTGACATTAAACATTTATTGTGCAGCTGTGCATATCAGTGTGCATTCCGTTATGGGATTGAATTTGTTGCTCTCATTTTGAACTCATATAATTTTCTTTGTGCTTTAAGTAAGCAACCATTTGAGGTGTACATTCAGGTGACAGAAGATATGGGATAGTAATATGTCCACATACAGATGGCGGTAGCATCGCATACACGAGGTATAAAAGGGTAGTGCATTGATGGGGCTGTCATTTCTACTCCGGTGATTCGTTTGTAAGGTCGTCGGCGTTATTACAGCCGCACGACGGGAATTAACGGATTTTGAACGCGGAACGGTAGTTGTAGCTAGACGTATGGGTCATTCCACTTCGGAAATAGAGAATTCAGTACTTCGAGATCCACGTGTCAAGAGTGTGCCGAGAATAACAAACTTCAGGTATTAACGACTCCAAGTACAAGGTGGGTTATCAGCAATGTAAGGAAAAGATAGATTGGAACTTACCGTAGAGATGAAATGTTAAGCTTCAGACAGGAACAACTAAAATAAACTTACATATTAGCTTTCGGCCGCAGCGTTCGTCAGAAAAGCACACTCATAAATTAGCACATGAGCACTATCTCCGACTTTTCTGACGTAGGCTGTTACCGTTGCATCTGGTGCACTTGCAACACAAACATCTTGTGGCTACTGTACGGCAGTTTTTTTTAACAATAGCGCTGTTCGCAAGATGACAATTGCATGTGCTGGCGCTAATTTTGTGTTTAACTTTTGACGATGCCACTATGGCTGCAGTACATTAGGACATGTTTTTATAGAACAGATCTGAAGATGGTCATGGAAACCGGTAGTCTGATGACAAAAAATTTGTAATCACAGATATAAAGTAAAGCAAATTTATGGTATTGTGTAAGTTTCTTTTAGTTGTGCCTCTCTGCAGCTTAACGTATCATCTACGGAAAGTAGCAATCTATCTTTTCTTCACGTTGTTGAAGTTTCAGGCATTTTCCCTCACCACCGACAACGCAGTGGCCAACGGCCTTCACTTAACAACTGAGGAGCGGCGTTTGCGCAGAGTTGTCAGGGCTGGAAGACAAGAAACACTACGTGAAATAATTGCAGGTGGATGTATCCGTTAGGACAGGGCAGCGAAATTTGGCGTTATGGGCTGTGGCAGCAGACAACAGACGCAAGTACCTTTGCTAACAGCAATACATCGCCTGTCGCACCTCTCCTGGGCTCGTAACCATATCGGTTGGGCCTCGAATAGTGACCTGGTCGGATAAGTCCTGGATTAAGTTGGTAAGAGTTGATCGAGTGAGGAGCAGACCCCACGAAGCCATGGACGTAAGTTGTCAACAGGCACTGTACAAGTTGGTAGTGGCTGCATAATGGTGTGGGCTTTGTTTACATGAAATGGGCTGGGTCCTCCGGTCCAACTGAAACGATCATTGTTAATGGTTATGTTCGGTTACTTGGAGACCATTTGCAACCATTCATAGACTTCATGTTCCCAAACAACGATGGAATTATTATGAACGAGAATACGCCGTGTCACTGATTTCAAGAACATTTTGGACAATTTCAGCGAATGATTTGGCAACCCAGATCACCCGACGTGAATCCCATCGAGAATTCATGGGACACAATAGATGGGTCAGTTCGTGTAGAAAATCTTTCACAGGCAATATTTTCCAAATTATGGACGGCTATAGGGATCGACTGATAAGGTAAGTAATGAGGAAGTTCTCCGCAGAATCCGCGAGGAAACGAATATACGGAAAACACTGACACGGAGAAGAGGCAAAATGGTAGGACATCTGTTTAGACGTCAGAGAATAATTTCTATGGTACTAGAGGGAGCTGTAGTGGGTACACACTGTACTGCAAGACAGAGATTGGAATATGTCGAGCAAATAATTGAGGATGTAGGTTTCAAGTGCTGCTCTGAGATGAAAAGGTTGATACAGGTGATTGTCCGAGATGAACGCACTAAAGAATCCATTTAGCTAAAACCTGGTTTCTCGTAGAGGAAACCCGCTGGTTGAATTCCCACTGGATCAATGAGCAGGTGCCATCGTAGTCTTTCACGCGAACATCTCATCCATCCATTCGTCACTGATAAACTATTGGATTTTATATTTTTAAAGTTTCTCAAGCTCAGCCTTTGTATGTGTTGTTGAGAGGTGTCATCCTTGTATGGGCGTTTTCCTTTCTGTTTTGACTCAATATTTCCCTAAATTAAAATCGAATTCACATCACCTTGTTCTTATTTCATAACAGTTTAGTTTAAAGACAGATAATAAGTGATTTCTACGGTTCATGTGTAGTTGATTTTTGGTGATTTCATCTCCATTTGTTCTTCTTGCATTTAGTATACCGTTAGTGAATGTGGCAGAGTAGGCAGTTGGTTAGTAATCGCCGAACATTGTATTGTCCTATGCTGTTGAGAGTAATTTACGACGGGATCCCTCTTTGGGAACATGCCGGGGTGAGCACGTTGGACAGAGCGGCAGGTGACAACTGGCTGGGTCTCTTACTGGGGCGCTATGACCCTAACCTGTGTCTGAAAATGGCACGCTGTGTAGCACTGCCCATGTTCTGCTGGTTGGAGAGGGAATGCCTTTTCTTTAGAAGCGGATAGTGAACGATGCAGTGGGCTCTGTAGGCAACAACACTGAGCTTTCAGAAGTGCTGAGCTGACCGAAGGCACACCTGATAACATTGTTCACTGTGGAACCTGATACTTTGTGAATGAAGGCTACCTCAGGAGAGATAACATCATCCAGAGTCTCGGGAAACATAGAAAACTTAAAGTCACCTGAATGGTTTCTGACGTACACTATGTGATCAAAACTATCCGGACACGTGATTGAAAATGACTTACAAGTTCGTGGCGCCCTCCATCGGTAATGCTGGAATTCAGTATGGTGTTGGCCCACCCTTAGCCTTGATGACAGCTTTCACTTTCGCAGGCAAACGTTCAGTCAGGTGCTGGAAGATTTCTTGCGGAATGGTAGCCCATTCTTCGCGTAGTGCTGCACTGAGGACAGGTATCGATGTCGGCAGGTGAGGCCTGGCACGAAGTCGGCGTTCCAAAACATCCCAGAGGTGTTCTATAGCATTCAGGTCAGGACTCTGTGCAGGTCAGTCCATTACAAGGATATTATTGTCGTATAACAACTCCTCCACAGGCCGTGCACTATGAAGAGGTGCAATCGCCATCCCCGAATTGTTCTTCGACCGTGGGAACCAGGAAGGTGCATAAAACATCAATGTAGGCCTGTGCTGTGGTAGTGCCAAGCAAAACAACAAGGGATGCAAGCCCTCTCAATGAAAAACACGACCACACCTTAACACCACATCCTCCGAATTTTGCTGTTGGCACTACACACGCTGGCAGATGAAGTTCACTGGGAATTCGCCATACCCACACCCTGCCATCGGATCGCCACATTGGTACACATTGGTGATTCGTCACTCCACAAAACGTTTTTCCACTGTTCAGTCGTCCAATGTTTACCCTCCTTACACCAAGCGAGGCGTCGTTCGGCATTTACCGGCGTATTGTGTGGCTTATGAGCAGCCTCTCGACCATGAAATCGAAGTTTTCTCATCTCCCGTCTAACTCTCATAGTACTTACAGTGGATCCTGTTGCAGTTTGGAATTCCTGTGTGAGGGTCGGGATAGATGTCTGCCTATTACACATAACGACCCTCTTCAACTGTCGGAGGTCTCTGTCTGCCAACAGACGAGGTCGGTCAGTACGCTTTCGTGCTGTACATGTCCTTACACGTTTCCACTTTATTATCTCATCGGGAACAGTGGACCTAAGGATGTTTAGGAGTGTGGAAATCTCGAGTACAGACGTATGACGCTAGTGATACCCAATCACCTGACCACGTTGAAGTCCGTGAGTTCCGCGGAGAGTCCCATTTTTCTCTCACAATCTCTAATGACTACTGAAGTCGCTGATATGGAGTACCTGGCAGTAGGTGGCAGCAGAATGCTCCTAATATGAATAACGTATGGCTTTACGGGTGTCGGGATATTTTTTATCACAAAGCGTACATTCTTGTGGGGGAGGAGCTCAACAGCTTTATGAGAGCTGGAGGATTGAGATCTGAGCACATATGCTTCAGATGGGGAAGTGGTTCTTTCATGCTGGTGGGAGTTTAACATTACTGTTCTTTTGATTGGGAGCTGCATCTACAATTTATCTTTTGTTGGTCATAAGGCATAAAAGGTGAAAGAGGCGAGCCACTGAGAGTGGCTTAATATGAGACAACAGTGTGGTTTGCAGATAGCAGTTGCTCATATTCGATATTGCTTTATCAGCCCAAGGAAGTACTCACAATGTTATTGCTTATTAATGCAAGGATGTTAGCCAAATATCATGAAACAATACACAGCAAACTTATAATCCTGGGCGAAATCGAGACAGATCTGTCTAGTCAATCAACAGATTTATAATCATAAAGAGGAGCGAGTGAAATGCTCGTTACCTTTCCTGATTATAAGCGTTTGATCGTTGAGTTTGGTCACTGTACACAGCGATAATGCTGGTACAGTAAGAAAACAGACTTATACGTACAAACCTGTTATATTCTATATCAGTAGATCATCTAACAATGGAAAAGTAGTATCAAAATGCAAACGATCGTGAAATCTAAGACAAGAACAAGATTAACCGATACTTATTAGCTCTAATGATTGACATAAATCACAGTAAAATTATCAGACAACATAGTTCTCTAAAACTCATATGAAATTACAAAATGACGGAATAGTGTGGGGAGCTAGCAATTAGTGTGGTTGACAATATCCAGAAAGCTTAACTACTTTTGCTTATGTGAGCAGCTCACAGAACCGTAGCTAAGGATACAATATACGATAGCAAAATTAAGGCAAAGTAAGCAAGAAACCAGATGCTTAGAATGTGCATCACGCTACCACAACTGTGGCACATTTCCTCCGACAACAGCTGACGTGCACCGATTGGCACCCGATGCCCAGCACTGGGATAACAGCCACAAAATATAGACCTCCTTGTAGCAGTGTCTCTTCGACTGGCCAGCTTCATTGTGGCAAGCTCGGTGGTGAGGTATTGTTTCCAGAATGAATCTTCCAGCCTGCAGCGAAGTGTGCACTGTTATGAAATCTCCAGGCTGTGGCAAAGCCATGTCTCCGCGACATCCTTTCTTCCAATAGTGTTAGTCCTGCAAGTTGCGCAGGAGAACTTCTTTGAAATTTGGAAGGTAAGAGATAAGGAACAAAGTAGGAAGTAAAACTGTGAGGACGATTCGTTAGTCGTGCATGTGCAGCTCCATCGTAGAGCACGTGTATGCGAAACGCAAACAATTTTAATCTGCCAGGATGTTTCGCGTGAGAGACTCTTAGCTATAGAGTGAAAGATTAATTCTGGAAACAGTCAAGCTGTGTCTCTGCAATATGCTCTCTTCAAATAGTGCTAGTCCTGCAAGTTACGCAGGAGAACTTCGTGAACTCTGGAAAGTAGGAGATGAAGAACTGTCGGAAGTAAAGCTAAGGCAGTCCGTCCGTCTAGCCGCGCAGTGTAATGCCCCGCTTCCCGAGCGGGACGGCATGCTAGTCCCCGGCAAGAATCCGCTTGGCGGATTTGTACCGAGGTCCGGTGTGCTGGCCAGCGTGTGCATGGTTTTTAGGCGGTTTTCCATCTCCGTCGGCGAATGCGAGCTGGTTCCCCTTATTCCATTTGAGTTACAGTATGTCGGCGATTGCTGCGCAAACACTGTCTCCACGTACGCATACACCATAATTACTCTACCAAGCAAACATAGGGGTTACACTCATGTGGGTATGAGACGTTCCCGGAAGAGGGGAGGGAGGGAGGGGGAGGGGTGTCCACTGGAGACCGAACGGCACAATAACCCACGGTTCGGTGTGGGGCGGCGGTGGGGTGGGTGGACTGCTGTGGCCTGTTGTGGGGTTGTGAACCACTGAGGGCTACAGCGGGACGGAGCCTCTCTGTCGTTTCTATGTCACCGGTTGAACACACACACACACACACACACACACACACACACACACACAGCTAAAGCTGTCAGGACGAAGCGCGAGCCATCAGCGAGTAGCTCATGCGATAGAGCACTTTCTTGCGACAGACGAATGTCCTGGGTTCGCACCCCGGTCCGACACACAGTTTTAGTGTGTGAAACCTTGCCTCGGTCTGACGCCATCGCAATTGGCTGCTGAGAGGAAGGACTGGACGCCAAGGTGTAAAGAGAATTTTTCTCAAACTTTGTTCTGAGTACCTTCTTATAACATCAGTATGAAACGAACAGTGGATGATTAAATGCAACAATTACATAAGTCGGTCACAGCAACCACTGAAGGGCATTCATGAAATTACAACGAGCGAAACATTTCTTTCTTTAGAAGTTAATTTAAAAATATACCAAAGCAGCAATGAAAGCCATTCAAGGAAAATTTAAAACTAGTCAGTCAGAGGAAACACTGAAAGATAAAGGAAAAGTGCCACTCTGGGTAGCTATACAAAATTCTTTGTTTCGCAAAGAAATTTAGTAAGACATGATTAGAGCCAATTAAAGAAAAATTTGAAATTAGTAAACCACATAGCCACACACCACTGTTCTGATGTGTCAGACAGCTACACAAATTAAACAATTGAACAGCTGTACAAATAAATAACAGCTACTGAATATTTAATTAATAACTAAAACCAATAATTATAAATCAAATGCAGAATAATATATTAGATGAATTTAACGGTTCGGATTAATCAGGTAATCCGGTGACGATAAATAAAAGGATAGAGTACAGAGATAATATACTCTCAGACAGTCAGTTTCTTGATTAAGGCTTCTCTCAAAGATTTAGTTAATGAATCTGTTACTCAATTCTGGGTTAATACGTTGCGGGTTACAAACACTTTACGGAAAATAGATGCACTTATAATGACATTACAATTGGTGGCAGGTTCAGTGAAGTAGATGTAACAATTTCATTAGTCCTCGGGTTACAGCTTAATCCATTCGGGCTCATCATCCTCACAGGCATCGATCAAATAAGCCCGCTGTGGAAGAAACTGGGATCTCGGATGAGAACCCGTTTGACACTGGCGTAACGCAAGGACGTAGGAAGTACAATAAAATTTTACAGTCGGAATTCTACAATTCTATAAATAACAAAGTATCGCATAGCGAAGAGTGAGAATACACAAAAGTATGAGTGAGCTTTGAGATAGAAGCGGCAGCCCGTACTCGAGGCCAAGCTGCTTGAAGCGGTTACTTAGAACTGTAAATTCTATTGCAAGTACGTGATTAGAGTACGTACCAAATACCGCTCCAGACAAGAGGGTTATAGAGTTAGCCAGTACAAGGTAAGTATCTACAGGAAATGACAGCTCAAACCGTTGGCCGTTAGAAGTTGCTAATAGCAAACCAAAACAAATTTCAAATCTGCTTAATGCATTCCGACCTGTCTTGGAATGGTTTATCCCACTTCACACAGCCCCAAGAAACGGCTCGCAGCAAATAAAATATTATCTTTACTCCAAATCATTTGAGAATTTACCACCTCATTTTAATGTGACACATTCACATTTCTCAAAATTAATTCGACTAACTTCCATTAACTTAACGTCACACTCGCTTTAGATAAAGAGAAGCTACCTCGCACCTTACACTGATCGAACAACAGGTGAGTAGTACAAAGAAACAAGAGTTACACTCTCAGTTTTGCTCACCGAACGAATTTACTCACAGCTTCCTTTTTCACACAGAGCAGTTTAGACCAGCCAAGGCGCACTTAATTCCCCAATCCGTACCGTTCGCCAGCGGTAGTAATTGCTACTATTTTGCAGCACACGAGATGGAAAACTGACTATTTGAGGTAGAATGATCCACCCAAATAATAATTTTATTTCATTTTTCCCGTCAGTATATTTTAAGAAATCTACATTAAGGTCTCGACAAACATCCTGCCTGGTATGTACCTCAATAACGCATCTAGATTTCTTATAAATAGATGAAAGCCACCTAGAGTGGATCTGTAGAGTGCTACAACAGTCAGATAAGTATTCTGTAGTAATAACTCACAAACACATGCTTCTAGGTCCTAATCAACACGAAACTTATTTGTTACAATATTTTTCTCTTTGTGTCCAACTTTTAAATATGTTGCAACTCCTCGTTTTTCCATGTGAACTCACTCGAAAACGTTGCAAGTCTATCATCCTTGATATTTAACTTCTCCTTGCCTATCGTTACATGGTGTTCAGAGAAGCACAGAACATCTATCCCTTCAGATTTCCACACCTACCAGGCTTATGACAATCTCATATACCACTTTCTTAACACTCTAAAAGTCTTATGAATCAAATAAATTTTATTTTTCTCGAAACTGTTGCACATATTCTGGTCTTGTACTGCTCCAATTTCTTTCAATACTCTTTGTCTGTAACCTGACTCTAACCTTAAAAATGTGCTCCTTTGATTCCAGTTATCTCAAGGATTTTATCTTATGCGGCCCCCTTCACACTGCCTGCATGGTGCTCAAGTAATCTTTTCTTCCCCATCCTATTTAGGGGCAGGCCATGATTAGTGTATCCCGATTTCCCAATCTCAACAATAGGCATGGCACAGATATGAGCTTTATTTCAGTCGAAAGCGAGTCGCCCAGCGTTTTGTTCACACGGCTCACAGCCGCGTTAACCCAGGGCTGGTCACATAGCTACAAATCTTCGACAAACCCCACACGAGTGTCTCCTGCTGTAGCTCCTATTTTCTCCAGGCCACGTTTAATGCTGTAACCTATTTGTTAGCCAGGCCGTTTCCTGCTCCTCCTACAATAAGTACCTTATCCTTGCCGTCAAAAGCTGTACACGAGGTGCGTATATTCTCTGTCATCCGGCTAAGCTTGGTGCTAGGTTTCATGATGCTTGTGATCTTGTATTTACACCCAGCTTTTAATGCAACAGTTGATCTACACCTCTCCCATGATTGCTCCACAGTAGCAAGACTCTTTTCTTGCAACGTAACCTTTCTACCGTGACTTAAAGTCGCTCCTACCAGTCTGCTGGTCTTTCCTTATTTCAGGTAACAAATTTCTATACATCAGTGGCTTGCAGGTAGCGTATTTTTGTCATTATGGGTATTTCGAGAGCTGTAAACATGGACAATACTTACTTACCTCCCCCCCCTCCCCCCCACCCTTTTCACGTAAGTCTGTTTGGTGAGATCTGTGCACGGCAGTGCATCCTGCACTTATATACTGTCCTGTTCCACTTTCAGTCCAATGCCTACGAGGAACAAATGGCATGTACATTCTAGACCCAAATGGAGAAGACATTGCAAACCACACCTACATGACTGTGTGTCACGTCCTTTCTTAGAAGCTTTCCAATCTTCGGGAAAAGCGTTGCCTAGCTGCATTATTGTCGTTAGTCAATGGATCCAGCTTCTTCCTTTGACTCCAAGGCCGCACTAAATGTGGAGCTTATTACAGCACTACGCTCCGCGACCAGCAGACTTCTCCATCCTTCAGAAGGTATCTGATGTGTCAGCTGACAACAGGATCGTCGTCTGTAACAGGTAGCCTTCGATGGCTCCCGACTCTACACACAAGCAGCAGCCCCAACTAAGAAAACAAAGGATATGCTCACCTGTGTGCAATGTCTGATCCATGTTATCCTCGCAGATGTTCATAGACCTTTAGAGTCGCTGCAGCAGCCACCCCAGTATTACGTTGATTCTCCCAGGCAGTCATATCACAAAACCAATATTAAATGGGCTATCTGATCATGACATGCAGCATCTTGTGTTAAATGTTGAAACGTGTCAGGACAAAAAATCTATTAAATCTGAATACAGGAGGGTAATAAATAAATCAAAGACAGAGAAATTCAGGAAATTGCTCAAAGACATGAACTGTAGAGATGTTTACAATATTTCTGGCTCAAATGGAAAATGCAAAGCGTTCATGAATAAATTTACCTCCAATTTTGAAAACTGTTTTCCCCTGAAGATAACTGGCTCTGAGCACTATGGGACTCAACTGCTGTGGTCATAAGTCCCCTAGAACTCAGAACTACTTAAACCTAACTAACCTAAGGACAGCACTCAACACCCAGCCATCACGAGGCAGAGAAAATCCCTGACCCCGCCGGGAATCGAACCCGGGAACCCGGGCGTGGGAAGCGAGAACGCTACCGCACGACCACGAGATGCGGGCTGAAGATAACTCAAATCACACAGAAGTCAAGAAATAAACCGTGGATTACACAAGGAATAAAGATATCATGTGGGACAAAAAGGAGACTGTATCTACTATCTAGGAACAGCTCTGATGTCAGAACTGTAATGTATTACAAAGACCGAGCGAGGTGGGGCAGTGGTTAGCACACTGGACTCGCATTCGGGAGGACGACGGTTCAATCCCGTCTCCGGCCATCCTGATTTAGGTTTTCCCTGATTTCCCTAAAATCGTTTCAGGCAAATGCCGGGATGGTTCCTTTGAAAGGGCACGGCCGATTTCCTTCCCCATCCTTCCCTCACCCGAGCTTGCGCTCCGTCTCTAATGACCTCGTTGTCGACGGGACGTTACACACTAATATCCTCCTCCTGTATTACAAAGAATACAGGAAAATATTGAAGCAAGTAATCCAGAAATCGAAGCAGCTTTATTATGAGAAAAAGATGATTACACCAGTCAGCAAAATAAGAACTGTATATGGGATATAGTGAAGACAGAGACAGGTGGGGCCAAAAAGGAAGAGGAACAGATAGCTCTAAAAACAAATGAGACTTTGGTAACAAGCACACGTAGTGTTGCAAACCTCTTAAACAAGTACGTAATCTCTGTTACTGACAGCATGGGGTTATCAGGTTCGGTGAACAGTGCAATGGAGTATCTGAGACCAGTCTTTAAAAATAACTTCAGTAAAATGGAAGTGACAGTCACGTCTCCCAAAGAAGTAGCATCCGTCACAAAATCCTTAAAATCTAAGTATTCCAGTGCGTATGATAACATATCAATGAAGTTAATCAAAGACTTCTCATGTGAGTTTAGTTCTATCTTAAGTTATTTGTGTAATCAATCTCATTTCAGAGGAACATTTCCAGACTGCCAAAAAAATATACTGAAGTTAAGCCTCTAACAAGAATGGGGATAAAGAGATACCATCAAACTATCGACCAGTTTCACTTTTGAGCGGCTTTCTCAAAAATATTTGAAATGTTGCGTTCAAGCATCTCCTTAAGCATCTGACTGCAAATAATATTTGTCCAAGTTACAGTTTGGATTTCTTAAGAGTTCTGATATAGAGAAAGCTATTTAAAATTACAGTGAGAAAGTACTTAATTCATTAGATAATAAATTAGAGGCTTCTGGCATTTTCTGTGAGCTGTCAAAAGCCTTTGACTATGTGAACCACAACATTCTCTTAAGTGTATTAGAATATTATGGCGTCACCGGCAATGCTGTGAAATGGTTTGAGTCTTATCTATCTAACAAGAAACAAAGGGTGTCGTTGCGAAACACCTGTGCAACGAGCAGTCAGTCGTCATCTGACTAGGAATTAATTATGTGTGGTGTTCCTTAAGGTTCCATCTTGGGTCCATTGTTCTTTCTTGTGTACATTAATGACCTCTCATCTGTTACATTACCAGATGCTAAGTTAGGTTTGTTTGCAGATGATATTAACCTTGCAATAAGTAATTTGTCAAGTACAGATTTAGAAATTGTTGGTAATCAGATTTTCACTGGCATTAATAAGTGGCTTAAAGCTAATTCACTGTCATTGAACTTTGAGAAAATCCACTCTATGCAGTTCAGAACCTGTAAGAGATTTCCTTCCAGCATGTGTATAGCATATGAAGACATGCAAACCGAAGAGGCTGACAGTGTTAAATTTCTGGGATTAAAACTCGATAATAAATTCAGTTGGGAAGCGTATACCACAAAATTGCTTAAGCGCCTACAAAAGTCTGTACCTGCTGAGAGAATGATGTCAGATGTAGGAGATATAAATATAAAAAGACTTACATACTATGCTTACTTTCATTATATTATGTCAAATGGGATCATAGTCTGGGCAACACATCAAACAGAGCAAAAGTTTTTAGGTTGCAAAAGAGTGTGATAAGAATAATTTGTGGTATAAATTCAAGAACATCATGTAGAAACCTGTTCAAGGAACTTTGTATTCTAACCACTGCTTCTTAGTATATTTATTCCTTAATGAAATTGGTTGCAAGTAACACATCTCTATTTCCTACCAATAGCTCAATAATAGTATCAATACTAGGAATAACAACAATCTACATAAAGACCTAAAATCGCTTACCTTGGTCCAAAGAGGGGTCCAAGATTCAGGAACGCACATTTTCAATAAATTGCCAGTAACCGTTAAAACTTGGTTTCAAATAAAGCACGGATTAAACAAAATCTGAAATACTTTTTGATAGGCAGATCCTTCAACTCCATAGATGAATATCTTAACAGAGACTGTTAAGCCAGCTTAAGTAAAAATATGTGTTAGATTTCAGTTGATCACAACAGTAAAGTTTAGGAATTTCTTATATGATAAATTTATTAATACTGCATAACACTGTTTCATTCTGACAGTGTGTTAATTCTGTAAAAGCCAACTTAAGTAAAAATATCTGTTAGATTTCAGTTGATCACAACAGTCAAGTTTAGGAATTTCTTATATGATAAATTTATTAATACTGCATAACACTGTTTCATTCTGACAGTGTGTTAATTCTGTACATATTAGCTGTTCTAGTTTATCGCATTGTATTCACCTATTTCGACAATCTCTTGACAAATGGTCAGGGTAGTAAGTATCTATTACAAGCATATTCTACTGGCACACCTGCTACAAAGTCTTCCGCTGTAGCCACGCGGACCAGGGGCCTTGTCACGGTCCGGGCGGCTTTCCCCCATCGGAGGTTCGAGTCCTCCCTCAGGCATGGGTGTTTGTTGTCCTTAGCGTAATTTAGTTTAAGTTAGATTAAGTAGTGAGAAAGCTTTGGGACTTATGACCTCAGCAGTTTGGTCCCGTAAGACCTTACCACAAATTTTCAACTTCCGTTGTAGCCTTATATTATAGTGCATGTTTGAGCTGACCAGACTTACTATCTTGATATCAGTAACCTCGTAGCGACTGGCTTTGTAATGCACTGATCACAATGGCATTTTAATTACTTCAGTAGTGACGGTCAGTGAAAATATTAAATAATAAACTATTCACGAGAAGCAGGACATACAGATTCGAGTCCCAATGGGGAACTAACTATCATTTTTATAAAATATATTCATTACACATCAAGTTAACCATTTGACAATGATTTTTGTTCGTATGACATTACTTTAATGACAATGCATCTCTCTGATTTCATCCCCACTGACGCCTTTCATATAACTGCGGTTAATTTAATTCAATTGATGTACACTCTTATACAGCTGATTCTGTGGTTCCATTACTCTGAAATTAAACTGTACTTCACTACAAATGTTATGCAGAGTATTTTCGCAATGGTACTTCATTACGCCACGGAGATGAAATCCAAATAGGGGCAACTATATAATAATTGCGTTTATTCTGAAACCTTGCACAAAATGCTTCATTTACAACAGTTGCTCATACCAGCAACCTGCAGCTTCTACGCAGGCAAGAAATCGTTACAAAATATTATGTCGTGTTCGTCCAGAAAAGTATAGTGTCGTTAAAAAGAACTGAAGATAGCGAGAATTCTTGTCTGACGATCCTCTGCTGTCTCAAGAGCTTTTTCGTACGGAAGACTTTCCACAAATCCCCAGAAAAAGAAATTAAGCGGAATCAAAACGGGTAATAAAGCAGGACCCCATTTTCATATCCTGTTATAACCTATTATCAGGTAATGTCTGACGCAAGTATATAAGAGATAAATGTACAAAGTGAGTTGGTAATCAATCATATTGGAACCACATACGTGCACGAAGACCAAATTGCCGTTGCTCTTTACTAGAAAGGCTATTTTTTGTTGAGTTGGCCTACCAACAGTTCGCATAGAGAACCCAAACTCCAGATACGCTACCACAGGGATACTATCTATTTTCGCATAAAGGACCCATGGTCTTTAGTGGCTCGTTATAGAATAATTTAAATTGGGTTGATTTCTCACCTCCAGTTATCCTCGCATCTGTAATGAACTAAAAAATCTGCTCAAAAAGTGCAAATATCAACGATATGCGCTAGGTATATTTTGTGGAAATAAACATGGTCCGATCGCTCACGTTGCCTGCTGTTGCCAGAAGTAATGCCTTCTTTCTATTCGCCCTCAAGTTTGCATTCCGTACTACTCGGTTTCGCATGTGGGTACGTTTACTGATGAAACGTCGGCCGGTATGCACGTAATGTACGTGTTCACTGACTGCTATGGAAGATAGGCAGGCCGGCCGGAGTGGCCGAGTGGTTAAAGGCGCTATAGTCTGGAACCGCACGACCGCTACGGTCGCAGGTTCGATTCCTGCCTCGGGCATGGATGTGTATGATGTCCATAGGTTAGTTAGGTTTAAGTAGTTATAAGTTCTAGGGGACTTATGACCACAGCAGTTGAGTCCCATAGTGCTCAGAGCCATTTTTGAAGATAGGCAAAACGACATTATGCTCAGCTGTTTCCTCAGCAGTGGCAATGATATCACAGTTTCGACTAAGGACTATTATATTACACATTATTTTGAGTCGTAAGTTTTCACGACTGCGTATTTACTGGAATTTTTAATATTGTGAAGGTATTTTCAAAGGAACAAAGTTAACCTGGACAACAAACCAAATATCTACTATGAAGCGTGACCCTGGAGAGTAAGTGTCTCCTATACCAAATCCTCAGAAGGGATCCGTGAACATCCTTCGAAATGTTGTCGATGGAGTTAACTTTCACGTCCTATATTATCTTACACTTTGTAGTATTAATAGTATTTATCGTACAGTGGCTCCTCGCCCTGCAGTTATATTCCAGCCGTTATTCGCACTCTTGTTTCAGCGTTGGAATGTACGACTAGTAACGTCGTTATCAATCAATGCTTTTATATTCATATAGTATCAAAGGAAAAAGGAAGCCCTGCGATAATGTCCTGAAGACCGAGCGATAGTCGATCGAACGCCGTATCGTCTTCAGTGAGTGGTCATCGGATGCGGTATGGAGCGGAAGGTGTTAGCACACCTCATCCCCAGCTGTTGTCGACGTCTCGGTCTTGGGCCCGTCAACTCTTATACGGGTTGCTCCTCCGCTGGCATAACGAGGCTGAGTGCACGCCAGTCCTGTCCACCCTCGAGGGAAGATAACGATGCCTTTTAACTTGACTCAAGTTAAAACAAACACCCAGTACATAAGCGGTTTATCAGATAGGATGAGCAACCTCGGATGACAGTTTGTTAACGGTTTTGTTCTCTACAAGGAAATTTGGTCTTACGGCAGTTGTATAGAAAAGTAAAACGTCTATCACAAAATCTACGCTTGATGTTCTGAATACAAGCTGTGACAGCGACCAGTTCCAGCATTAGGAATGCCTGTCATGTAGGCGAGAAAACAGGCATCGAATGATTCCAGAGACGCGCTGCAACGATCGAAACATGCCAGTATAGCTGATATGGAAGCGTACCGGAGATGATCAGTGAACATACGAGTACACAGAAATATTTTGAAGAAAGGAGTTATACTTCTCACGGAGTGCTATGAGATAAATTTAAAGAACCAGTGTTCCAGAAGGATTGACAATTAGTCGCTCCAATCTCGTATAGTAATTATGATATTAAGAGTGGTTAGAGAGTGTACATAGATATTTTTCCTTCTCTTGGCACACAGAGGACGTGAGACATAATATTTTCAATACTGATATGAGATGACCTGCGTCATTCGCTGTGGGGCACGTATGTGAATGTTGACTGTTAGATTTTGTGGTGTCTAACGCGAACTATAACTTCAAGAATTAATAATTGCTTTTGCAAGATACTCGTAAAGTGCAGTATTACTTGCAAGCACCGAGCATTCTATTTAACTTCAGCCATATATAATGCGAGTTAGCAAGAACGGGATTACCATGTAATGGGATTGTGAGCTTGGGTACATGGCTGCTGGCTCAGGGTGTACAGCTAAGTAGTTGCAAATTAAAATTTTATGGCTGTGTCTGCCGCTTCGCTCGACTAATTATTGTCAGGAAAGAAAGCACCAGTGACCCAACTGAGATTAGTTACGACTAAATAGCGGTAAACGTTAAGACTCCGTTTACGCTCAACAACTGCTAGCTACCTGCAAAGCCGTTCTTCGGCCATTAATCAAGAAGAGAAACAAATACACGGACATTTAAATGAAGTGCTTTTGTACATTATTCTTAAAACAAGTACTGGCCGCCGACAAGTTACAAAGCTTCCGCGTAAGGTACTAGGCTCCTGAAGAGTTATCTTTCTGTCGTTGGGCCGAACTAACGAATAGTAACAGATCTATCCTTCTGTTGTTGCTATTTGCCAATGGAGTCTGGAAGCCAAATGATTAATGTGTTATAGTTTTCAGCAGAATTACACAAGTATAGAATAATGCTGAATATGAGACGAACACCCAACTTTGAACAGCTTTCATGACTATTTTTCTATTCTTAATGAAAACTGCGTGTTACAATCTGTCTATATTTTAGATCTTAATATTCACCAAAATATTTGTTAGTGTTTATTCGTACTTATATATGTTATTAATTACGTAAATTACATTACAAAAATAACGAATGTAATGAAGAAAAGCCGGCCGGAGTGACCGAGCGGTTAAAGGCGCTACAGTCTGGAACCGCACGACCGCTACGGTCGCCGGTTCGAATCCTGCCTCGGGCATGGATGTGTGTGATGTCCTTAGGTTAGTTAGGTTTAAGTAGTTCTAAGTTCTAGGGGACTTATGACCACAGCAGTTGAGTCCCATAGTGCTCAGAGCCATTTGAACCATTTTTTTGAATGAAGAAAGCAATTTTTTTTACTTCCAAACAAAAGTACTGTGTGTGGTATCAGAATTTTCTTCACTGTTACGGTGATAATAGACATCACAGAGATCATCTTATGAACCATCCACAGCTTTGACGTGCAGCACTGTAGACCCTTTTACGGTGGGTTCGCCTGAAATCCTACAAGTTGTAGACAAAAATATGCAAACTTCAAAATCACGACACATCGCCGTCCCTAATATGGTGTAGAGGGAAAAAAAAGCTTCCAGCCGTCTCGGAATGGATAAACACAGGACCTCTACCGTTTTCAAGGCAATAGTTTACCATTCTCTAGCAAAATCGTGCCAGTTTCGTGTAACAACGACGGATGTGGATAATTAGACGACAAATACTAATAATCAGATCTGGTGACTATGGTGGTCTGAGGGGAAGCGACAGTTCACCCTCGTGCTGACAAAACCTGTCCTGGACGAGGCGAGCTGTGCGAACAGCGAACCTGTCGACTTGGAACATGGAATCACCATTAGGGAACAAACATTGTACTGTGGAGGGACCTGTTGAGTAGACATGGTCACTTAGTCATTGGCAGTAGTGCGACATTGCAGCGTACCCAGGCGTCCATCGAATACCACGATACGGCTGCGTAAGTCATCAGAAAACCCTTTCCATGCCGCACACTTCGCAGCAAGCAGACTGCACCGTAGGTTTGGAACGGTGTGCCCCAGAAGTAAACTCGACCGCAAATTAAAACAGTGTGAAACAAGAGTTATTCGAACAAATGTCTCTTCCATTGCTCCAAAGCACATGTTATAAGGCTTCGATACCTTCGTTTTCCTGTTACGGGGATGTGCGTTACTGTTATATGGCACTGGAATTTCAGCTCGTCCTGCAATTCTTGGTTTCTGGAATTCCTTTCGTGTTGTTTTGACGTTCAGTTTAACAGTGATTTTAGCAGCTGTCGTCCTCCGATTTTTCGTCGCAATTCCGTTTACTGACAGTTTGTCACGATCACTCAACACACACTTTCGTCCGCATTCTGACTTAGTGGATGCGGCGTTTGTCACGATCACTCAACACACACTTTCGTCCGCATTCTGACTTAGTGGATGCTGTCCTTCCCCTTTCCTTGTACGCGGTATAAATCTTCTATGCGGACGCCTATTGAAGCAACAAACACTTCCACTTCCTTGATTCCTTGATTATATAAGGGGCGTTCAAAAAGAAACTAGCCAGAGTCATAATTACAGAAACCAGTACCTGTATGTTAGAAGTATTGACTTTGGCCATTGTGACGCTGGTCCCACTGTAACACAAGGTGGTGAATGGCTGTCTCGTAAAATTCCCGGGGCTGCGATGTTAATCAGTTCCGCACGTACAGCTGGACGTCGTCGTCCGAGGTGAATCGTTTGCCCCTCGAAGCCTTTTTAAGGGGACCAAAAATCGCCCCCCTTCTCATTCACTCCCTGCAGCACGGCACAACAGCGTTACCCGCAAACCTTGACCACCGTTCGACAAGCGATCAAATCAAAACGACCTGGCAATCACACCCGTGGGGTCATTCTGCTCCACGACAATGCAAAGCCTCATGCGGCCAACACAGCCGCGGCACTCCAGCAGAAATTCAAATGGGCGGTTCTCGGCCACCCTCCGTACCGTCCGGACCTCTCTCCCTGTGATTACGACATTCTTGGTCCCCTTAAAAAAGCTCTGAGGGGCAAATGATTCACCTCGGACGGCGACGTCCAGCTGTACGTGCGGAACTGGTTAACATCGCAGCCCAGGGAATTTTATGAGATGGCCATTCACCGCCTTGTGTTACAGTGAGACAAATGTATCAACAGCCAGGTTCAATACCTCTAACATACAGGTTCTGGATTCTGTAATTATGCCTCTAGCTCGTTTCTTTTTGAACTCCCCTTATAGAAGCATGCACCATAGGAGCACGAACAATTTGTCCACGTTGTAATTCACATATCTGTGACGTAAGGCATACACAGCTACCCAGAACAGTGTTCTGACCACGAATGATACTTCCAACGTATTGAGGAAATTGCGAAAGTGCCGCTCGTGATCAAATAAAACACCACAACTTGCAGGCTTGGCTAACAGCTGCATTTACGTTCAGGCATATATTTCTCGCGGTATATCCATGATTTTGTTCCACCTCTACTCTTCCAGCAGGGAGGATCCATTGACGTAGCAATGATGTTGGGGTCATCTTTAACTTATCCTCTGCACACAGGGCATGGTCATGAAGAAGTCAGTCTACTGGCACTGTTCATCATGACCTTTACAGGTCTTTTCCGATCAGCGTTCTCAGGTTGCAGTTGTCGTTGGTGTGGTTTTAAGTCCTGAGTCTGGTTTGAGGCAACTTTCCTCGCTAGCCTATACTGTGCAAGCGTCTTCATAGCTGCATAGCGTCTGCAATCTACCTCCATGTTACCTGCTTACTGCGTCCTAGCGCTGCTCTCCATGGAGACTTCCCTTCCATTCATACAGTCAAGCCATTCCATTAGGATCTGCTCTCCCCGGCTAGTTTCAATACATCACCTTTTCTCATCTGAACCATCCATTCACTCTTCTGCCTTCTGTAGCACCACATGTCATTCTTTAACTGTGCTCGTATCGCTTCCATACAATCGCGTACTCCGGAAAGCATCTGCAGCAACGACATTGTAACACTGAAATTTTATTTTAGATGTTAAGATATTTCTGTTTTTCAGAAAAGCTACTTTGGACCTTGCCAGTGTCCGTCTTCCACCTTCTTTTTTTCAGTCATCGTCAGTTATTTTGATGCCTAAGTAGCAACTATCATTACTAAATTAGTGTTGCATTACTCAGTGTTGAAATTCTCTCAGTACAGGCAGATTTAGTTCAACCGCACTCCACCATCCTTTATTAGTTCTGTTTTTCGTCATCTGATACCCTCTTTTCAAGACTGTCCTTTCGTCTCATTTGGTCTTCCAACTCGACTTCTACCACACTTTCCGTTCATCTTTAAATAAAACGTGTCAATATCTTGCAAATGTGACTTACTAAACTGATGATTTGGGATAATTAAACTCTTCTTGAAGCATGTAATCAGACATGGAGCGGTATATGGAGACTGTCAGCTGGAATTGTGCAGAATGCTCCATGGAGCTGTTGGTTCTGCAAAAAGCACAAGAGAATCGCTGAACAGAGGGCAAAGGTTTGTGCCCTTCAGGCTGCATTTGATTATGCGAAATTTGCTGTAGAATGAATCACAAAATTCTCTTTCATAAACTGAGGTTTAATGGAACTGATGGTATATCCGACCAACTGATGATGCAACGTGTAACCAAAAGATTGCATAAACTGCTAATTCAACCGGTGAAATCATAAGACATTCTTCTGACTTGGAAGGAATCACGTATGTGGTTCCACAATGCTCAAATTTAGGTCTACTATAATGCCTCATATTTGTAAACGGTCTTCCGTCTAATATAGAACAAGTAGAATAACTGGTTTTTTAGGATGGCACTTTTATTGCAATTATTCCAAGCATACGCACACCAGCAGAATAACCAGTAAACAATGTTCTTAAAAGTTTAATTGGTTTTCGGCAAACGCTGTAACTCTGAAATTCAAAAAGACACTGAGAGGTGGCACGCAACTCTCTCACTTTAACTACACTGTCAGTCAGATTAATATTAATATTTTAGGCCATGTTCTCCTCGCTTTTGACGCTATGCGTTCTATATCAGTGATTTGTAGTATGATATAGTCATTTATTTCAGGGTATGTATTGTTTGTGTATTTTTGTTTCTCGTTGTGTCATCTCTGAGACTTCTGCGTCACGTCTTGTCTGATGCTGAGTTGTTGCTAACAGCATTGTGAGAGCTTTTTTGGTGCAAATTTGGTTATAGGGGTGTGTACGACATTTTAGAGAAGGTTTTGTGTAATAGACTCAGGCATAATTGTGTGCATTATTTGAAGAAAATATCGGAGTAGAGTTGTGGCGCATGATGCATTAGAGTCGGGAGCTTGCGGAGGTAGCAGTTAATTTGAATGCTTATGAAAAGCATAGCTCATTTGTGTAGAGAGAAAGGTTATGCACTATTGTCGTTCAAAATGTAAAACGAGCCAATCATTGATGAAGAGGAAGATAGGACGCCGCAAGAAGTCCATTTAAATCACTCTGCAAATGGGGCACAAATGTCAAATGCAGAATACTCCGATGATGAGGGTTCAGTTCACTTAGCGAATGAAAGCGTTATGTCTAATAAAAGAGGTACCCACTCTTACTTAAAGCTTTGTCAGATAGTGGAATTTCAATGCATTTTTTTTAAAACACATTCCCAACAGAGGGACGCGGGCAACCAGTTGTATCTCCTCACACAGTATTTTACGTCCCTCGGTAAGATAGTGCTCCGCCAGGGCAGATTTGTCAGACTGAAACAAATATGTGTCACGCTGGTGTTCAACACATCAATCCTGAATGGTACGACCTGTATGACTAATATCAGCTTTTCCACAATGACAGGGAATATTGTGCGCTTCCTCAGTCCCAAGTCTTCCTATACTAAGCCAAGTAGCTCTTTAATCTTGGCTGGCCGACGAAGAACACTTTTGACCTCACATTTATTTTAAAAATTCTTTCTATTTTCGAAGATATGCTCACAGAAAAAGAAAGAAAACCTCCGATTTACACGTGTTATTAACGGTTCCCGCTAAGGTCCAAATTGGAAAGCACGACGAATCGATTTATCTATATGTTCATTCCGCTTGAATACAACTTTAAGTTGATACAGCTCTTTTGTTTAGTCTTCTGCGTTTGAAATGGCATAAGCTCTTCTTGCCAAAGCTTGCTAACCTTCCGTGCACTGGAACGATGGATAAGACCCGATGCATACAGGTAACGGTCCGCGTGCCTGGGCTTTGAATGAGCACTGTTTTCCAGTGTCCCATCACCCTTTCCGTAAGCCAAGACATCTAGAAAGAGGACCGTTCCATCCCTTTCAATCTTCATCATGAAATTGATGCTGGGATGAAGACAGTTAGAATGATCTACGAAACGGTTAAGAATATCTCTCTTACTTGACCTTACAATGAACGTGTCGTCGACGTTAAGTCAAAAAAACAAGTAGGTTTTAAAAACACCATCCTCAGTGCGTGTCTTCAGAATCTTCCATAAATAAATTGGCGACTATTGAGGACAATGGGCTCCCCATAATCACTGCGTCAGTTTGCTCAAAAAATTTGTCATTAAAGAAAAGGCATATCGACGTCAGCACATGGTGACGAACCTTAGTGGTTTCCTTGTCCAGTTTCTCACCAATTAAGTGGAACGTTTCTCCAAGAGCAACCCAGGTGAAAAGCAACACTACACCAAAACTGAGAAGCAAATCCGAGAGATCAAGACACAAAGACTTCAATCGCTCTATAAAAACCATGGAATGTGAAATACGATGTTTGCATTTTCCGACATGAGGCCCGAGAACCGAGGCTACATACTTGGGCAAGTTGTACGTAGGAGCGCCAGAATTATTCACTACCAAAACTCCTTGCTTATGTAACTTCCGTAGACCGTACAACCTCGGCAGAACGGCAGCGCCAGAACTAAGTTTCTTTAATTGCATTGTCAGATAATGAACACTTCTTCAGAAGCGAGAGCGTTTTCTCATTTTCTACGTTCAGTTGGGTCACTCTTCAATCTTTGGTATGCTGAGTCTTCAAGTAAAACATCCATTTTTCCCAGATAATCGTTCCATGAAAGAAGAACCGTAGAGCTGCCTTTGTCCTCTGGTAGAATTATTATACCCTGGTCGTCTCCAATGGGCCCGACTTCTGCCCTTTCGAGAGAGGAGGTGTAATTCAATATGTGCGAGACCTCTTGTTTAATTTCTTCAGCTCGGTTGTCATGAAAGTAGGACAACTCTTGCTCAAACGCGCAAATGAATTCAGTGATGGAGCAAAATGTAGGTATCAAAAAGCCACGATCTTTGATTCTCTGAATCAGCCACCAGACTGGTTTCTGATAGACATTCATGGATTTCGCCAGCTTCCACCACTGAGAGCCTTATGTTCACTTGCGGTAGTGGGCAATTATGGCGATTTCTTGCGCACGCACTATTGGTCTTCCGTGGCGTATAAAGGAGACACCGCTCGCAGTCTACATCCGGTTCCGACGGGTTCATGCAACAGCTTGCTCACCTGCAGATGGCGGCCAGGTAGACTGCGGAAACATTATGTCGAGATGACTTCATTACCCAGCTGCAGAGCTGAGAAGAATATTATGAGTTATTACTCCGTGATAGCCTACGTATTCAACATCTCAATTCTTGCGCACCATGTGGATTAATTTCTACATGGATGGCTCTCCCAACGATGTCAATAATTCTGAGGGATTTTGGTTTACTCCAGGGATGTTTTTCGACCCACGTCTTTCAGTAGTCTATCAAATTCATGTCGTAGTTTCACATCTCCCACCTCATTGTCACTTAATTGTTCTTCTCCTTCTACACTGATCGACCAGAACATTATGACCACCTACCTAATAGCCGGTGCGTTTGGTATGGATAACATCGGCGACGCGTCATGGTATGGAAGCAATAACGCCCTTTTGAAAGATTTCGGAGCAGTTCCTCATTCGGGTCTGCGTAAGGGGACTGCCAACGAGGAGGTGACCATGAGAAAAAATTGAATAACCGACGAAAGAATAACGTTCTACAAATTGGGGCGTGGAATGTCAGAAGTCCGAACTTGGTAGGGGAGGTGGAAAATCTGAAAAGGGAATTGCGAAGTCTCGTTCTAGATATAGTAGGGGTCAGTGAATTGAAATGGAAAGAAGACAGGAATTTATGGTCAGATGACTATAGCGTAATGTCAACAGCAGCAGAAAATGATATAACGGGAGTAGGGTCGTTATGAATAGGAAGGTAGGGTAGAGAGTGTGTTACTGTGAACAATTCACTGATAGGGTTATTCTTATCAGAATCGACAGCAAACCAACGCCGACAACGATAGTTCAGGTATAAATGCAGACATCGCAAGCTGACGTTGGAGAGATAGAGAAAGTATCTGACAATACGTAACGGGAGATCAAAATCTAATAGTCATGGGTGATTGGAACGCAATTGTACGGGAACGAGTAGAAGAAAAGGCTACTGGAGAATGTGGGCTTCGGACAAGGAATTCTGTAATAAATTTCAGCTCGTAATAGCGAATACTCTGTTTAAGAAGTACAAGAGGAGGACGTATACTTGGAAAAGGGCGGATGATAAGGAAAGATTTCAGTTAAATTACATCATGGTCAGACAGAGATTCCGAAATCAGATACTGGATTGTAAGGCGTACCCAGAAGCAGATATAGAGACTCAAAATGGCTCTGAGCACTATGCGACTTAACTTCTGAGATCATCAGTCGCCTAGAACTTAGAACTAATTAAACCGAACTAACCTAAGGACATCACACACATCCATGCCCGAGGCAGGATTCGAACCTGCGACCGTAGCGGTCGCTCGGTTCCAGACTGTAGCGCCCAGAACCGCATGGCCACTCCGGCCGGCTATAGAGACTCGAATCACAATTTAGCAGTGATGAATAGTAGGCTGAAGTTTAAGAGATTAGTCAGGAAGAATCTGTACGCAAAGAAGTGAAATACAGAAATACCAAGGAATGGCGAGAGACGCTTGAAACTCTCTAAGGCAATAGGTAAAGCAACAAGGAATAGCTTAGCACGGAGTACAGTTGAAGAGGAATGGACATCTCTAAAAACGGTAATTACGGAAGTTGTAAAGAAGAATGTAGGTACAAAGAAGGTAACTGCGACGAAACCATGGATAACAGAAGAAATACTTCAGTTGACAAATGAAAGAAGGAAGTATGAAGATGTTCAGGGAAATTGAGATATACAGATATACAAGTCACTGATGAATCTAATAAACAGGAAGCACAGGGAAACTAAAATGAAATCGATGCATGAAAATGGCGAAGAAATCGAAAAAGAAATGATTGTCGGAAGAACTGACTCTGTATATAGGAAAGTCAAAACAACCTTCCGTAAAATTAAACGTTAAGAGTGCAACGGGAGTTCCAGAGAAATGCAGAGGAGAGAGCGGATACGTGGAAAGAGTACATTTAAGGCCTCTATGAGGGGAGGAAGATTTGTATGGTGTGATAAAAGAAAGAACAGAAGTCGATTTAGAGGAGAGAGGGGATCCAGTATTAGAATTAGAACTTAAAAGAGCTTCAGAGGAGTTAAGATCAAATAAGGCAGAAGGGATCTACATCTACATCTACATCATCATACTCCGCAAGCCATCCAATGGTGTGTGGCTGAGGGTACTTTCGATATCACAATCTGATCCCTTCAACCCTGTTCCACTCGCGAATAGTGCGTGGGAAGAATGATTGTCGGTAAACCTCTGTATTGGCTCTAATTTCTCAAATTTTCCTCTCATGATCAATATGCGAGATGTATGTGGGGGGAAGTAATACTGCTGTCCCACTCCTCCCGAAAAGTGCTGTTCCGAACTTTCAATAGTATATCTCTCCGTGATGCACAACACCCCTCTTGTAACATGTGCCAGTGGAGTTTGTTTAGCATCTCCGTAACACTCTCTCGCCAGCTAAATGATACCGTGGCGAAACGCGCCACTCTTCGTTGGATCTTCTCTATCGCCTCTATCAGTCCTGCCTGATAGGGATCCCAGATGGATGAACGATACTCAAGAATCGGGCGAATAAACGCCTTGTAAGCCACTTCTTTCGTGGATGAGTTACGTTTTCTTAAGAATTTTCCGATGAATCTGAGTCTCGAGTCTTTCCTCACTACCTGTTTTATATGGTCATTCCACTTAAGGTCACTCTGGATAGCTACGCCTAGATATTTTACGGCAGACGCCGTCTCCAGCTGTTTGTCATCAAGAGTGTAGCTGTACAGCAGTTGATTTCTTTTCCCGTGTATGCGCAATATGTTACATTTATTTACGTTCAGGGTCAACTGACAGAGCCTACACCATTCATCAGTTCTCTGCAGGTCGTTTTGCAAATTTTTACTATCTTCTGGCGCTACTTTGATATAGATAACTGCATCACCTGCGAATAGCCTTAAAGAGCATCCGACGCTTTCTACTAGAATACTTACATATATTGTGAACAGCAACTGTCCTATCACACTTCCCTGTGCTAGTCCGGATATTGTCTTTAACCTGTCAATTTAGTTCCGTTAAGGGCGACATGTTGAGTTCTATCTGCAAGAAAGTCTTGAATCCAATCGTAGGTCTGCTCTGATACTCTGTAAGCTCGTATTTTTTCATTAAACGACAGTGCGGGACGGTATCAAATACCTTACTGAAATCAAGAAACACGGCATCAACCTGAGCGCCGTTGTCCTCTGTGGTGTGGATCTCAAGGCGGAACAGAGCGAGCTGAGTTTCGCAGGATCTCTGTTTGCTGAACCCATGTTGATGTTTATAGAGGATATGTTCATTTTCCAATAACGTTATAATTCTTGAGCATAAAACATGTTACATAATTCTACAACAGATTTACGTCAACGAGATAGGTCTGTAATTGTGTGGATCTGTCTTGCGGCCTTTCTTGAAAAAGGGAATGACCTGCGCTTTTTTCCAGTCGTTAGGTACCCTTCGTTGCTCAAGCGATCTACGATAAACTACTTCTATAAGGGCAGCAAGCTCTTTCGCATAATATTTATAGGATCTTATAGTTATCTCATCTGGTCCTGAAGCCTTTCCGCTACTAATCAATTGTAGCTGCTTTTCACTTCCGCGTTCCGTTATGTCAATATCTGCCATTTCGATGTTCGTACGACTAGTGAAATGAGGGAAGTGTTACGATATTCCGCGGTGAAACAACTCCGGAAGACCGAATTCATTATTTCGGCCTTCTCTCTGTTATCGTCCATTTCGGTGCCGGTGTGGTCGCTGAGAGAATGTACAGATGATTTTGACCTACCCATTTCTGGTTTACTCGAAAACAGAATGAAACAGGACAGGATATCGCTAGTTGTGGTATCAACTACACTCCGCCACACGCCTTCTAGCAGCTTGGGGAGTGTATAAGTAGCAATGGATTTAACCTACGTTCTAGGATTCACCACCTTACTGTGAGTATGTTCACTTCATAGAATCTGTAACGTTACCGATCACCGGATCAGTGGCGTCAGCTTAAGTTTCTTCGGGATAGTTATATCACCTACACAGAACGTGGATAAAACTTAGGTCTGAATAGTTGGGTGGGGATTTAAACACCTGAGTGAATTTCTTATTCCCTCATACGAACTCTAGATGAAGCCTAAGTTATAGTTCAACGTGGAGACTACCCAGTGTAGTGTAGGAAACTGTTAAGATGCGATCTCTCATAAGTCCATTAAACATTAAGAATCCCAAACATAATATTGTCCTTTTGATAAAGTCAAGATTACTGCTATTTGCCTCATACCAAGGAATCAAAAAGAACGAATCTGACAATACTTAACACTGTATAGATGAAATAATCGATCTTCATAAGATCGTGAAACTAGATACTGTGTCTCACAAAGGATAATACGTCTTTTCATGATCGTACGGCATTACAGAAACGATAACTGGCTACTCAGACGCCTTCCGTGCTTATTTTAATCCGCCCTCATTACTCGACTCATATGCAGTTATTTTGAGTGACACTCGGAATAACGACAGCCGTCTGTGTTAAAGACTAGGTTGGCACCCACCTAGTCTGTACGGTCTGCAAAGACTTTTTCCTTTTCCTTTAACCAAATGTTTACGTTGTTTACAAACTGCAACACTTTATAAAACTTTCACCCTGATTAACGCCACCATTTTCCGAATGTACTTTTGACCAAAAAGCGATTCTGTTAATCGTGTGTTCTGCGTTCTGCGTTCTTGTGGTGTCATTTCCGTTGGAACATTCATACCCTAACACATAGTTATTTACATCTAACCGAGAAGTGCAATGCCAGTTTTCGTAAATTTACCATCAAAATTTTTAATGAACTTTGATACATAGTGAAAAGCCTATTTCTTTAATTTATAACTGAGAAACCAAATACAAATGTTAATAGATTTACCTTTTAAAATGTTTTTTTCTAACAAAATAATTTCATAGCACTCCTAATCCTCTATTCCACCTACTTAGGGGTGAATTTACAAAACCACAGACAAACTTGTTTCTTTCATTTCTGACCGAGAAGCCAAGTACCAATTTCCATGGATTTAGCTTTAAAAATGATTTCACAGTGAAATATTTTAATAAAACATTTCATTCCATTACGGGCCGAATATCCAAATACAGTGAGGTGAAAATATTTCTAACAAAGAAGCCGGATTAAAATTTTCATAATGTAGTTTGAAGAATGCTTCTATAATGAAATGTTTCCACAAAGATTTTCACCCCCTATTTCACCCCCACGGGGGAATTTCCAAAAACAGTGACACATCATTTTTATTTCTAATCGAGAAAAGAAATAAATATTTTCATAGCTTTAGCCTTGAAAATGCGTTCATAAAGAAATATTCCATGAAACATTTATATCCTATTCTACCCCCTTAGGGGCTAAATTTCCAAAAACACTAAAACACGTTTGTTTTTTTTAAATTTGTGACCGAGAAGTCAGATACCAGTTTTCAGAGATGTAGCTGTAAAAATACTTTAGTAGCTCTTTAATCATGAGTTATTTGAAAAAGATTTTCACGCACTATTTCTCGCCCACGGGTGATAAAGTTCCAAAGATGCTGAAACATATTTCTTTATTTCTGACCGAGTAGCTAAATACCAGTTTTCGTAGGTAGAGAAATATTTAAAAAACCATTTCATCCTCTATTTGACCTCCTTAGGGTGGAATTTCGAAAATCCCTTCTTAAAAGATGCCTGCAGCATAAAATAAACACTCTCTGCAGATTTCAAATTTCTATCCTTAGCAGTTTGGGCAGGTTGATGATGAGCCAGCCAGTCAGTCAGTCAGTCAGTCAGTTGCTTTTTTTGTAGCGACGAGGGGCGTGGATGCGATTTTTTTTATTTTGAAGTGCTATGAAAACATCAGCTCTATGCTCCAATAAAACGCGCCTCAATGTTTCAAAATGAAGTCAATTTCTGGCTTTGTCAATTAAAGTTAATATGAAACACAAGGCATACAGACATTTAAAATGCTTCATAGGGGATACACTTTTTGGCCCAGTGATGGACGGAA
This sequence comes from Schistocerca cancellata, assembly GCF_023864275.1. Classification (NCBI taxonomy): domain Eukaryota; kingdom Metazoa; phylum Arthropoda; class Insecta; order Orthoptera; family Acrididae; genus Schistocerca; species Schistocerca cancellata. Next base: position 489,453,644 of record NC_064628.1, read on the forward strand.
TTATCAAGGACAAATCATGTAATCGACACCGACAGATTTGACGCAATATCAGTGTGCTAAACAGTTCACCTACAACTTCTAAACATAATTATTTCAAAAAATTATTAATGTGGACAACAGCGTAAAGACACGTTAGCTGCTAAATCTCGGACGCTACCAGGACTCGTGGGGGCTGATGAGGTGCCATTCACTGACACATTTACAAAAACCACCAAAATAGGTCAACTCCCGGTCTACTATACCTGTAAAATTGTGTCACTGCTTAGAAAAGGCGTCGACTCTACTTTAAAATTCATTTCCCATTAATCTCAAATACGTAAGCAGACTAGATAAAGGTCGAGCGAAACGATGACTACAAATCATTGGACGCACATAGTCCACTTGCATGAGCTCTCCTCGTCTCCAAAAATTAAGAGCAGGTGTTCCATACTCTAGTATTACTAGTAACACTAGTACTATTATAGAACACATGCGTTCTAAATAACGCCCACTTGAATCCTCGCATAGCAACTCAGTAAAAAATCAATGTTAAACACGTGGAGCGGCTTTAGACAGCATTAAATAAAGTAAGATAACACAAACTGTGACTTTAGAGCGGGTAGCATTAATCAACAGTCGTGAGCGCACCAAATTTGACTATTTATTCCCCTGAATACCATAGTGTTCTCAGAACGAACATAACGTTCATATCTTGCAAAATCTTGTACTTTCAAAGAATAAATTAAAAACGGTAAACAATAGCAGAAGAAATTCCTAAAGGCAAACGGTAAAAAAAATTGATTTTAAACTCCTACATCGCGCAATTTACCCTGCATTTGAGCGATCTCACCAATACAGCGACACATATACACTCTCCACGACCGACTTAGCTGCTCATCACCTCACGAACTTCACCTTCCCCGTCGCAGGAATTCGTTTCCAAACACTCCCCTGCTCAAAATCCAACGGCCCTGTCGAGCATTTACAATAGCTGGAGTCGTTTCGACCACATGTAACCTAGAGAATTTTCTTGGCCAGCCGCAGCAATTGGTGAAGCCACCAAGACTGGTCTTTCCAGCACCAGAAACAAAGAGAGACCTCAATTCCCATGGTTACTATGTTCAATGTAAGACCGTAGTAACCATTCTCAGTATCTTTCTCTTGGGATTAGTTGCCGCTTTACTTATTTGCCGGCCGGAGTGGCCGAGCGGTTCTAGACGCTGCAGTCTGGAATCGCGCGACCGCTACGGTCGCAGGTTCGAATCCTGCCTCGGGCATGGATGCTTGTGATGTCCTTAGGTTAGTTAGGTTTAAGTAGTTCTAAGTTCTAGGGGACTGATGACCTCAGCAGTTAAGTCCCATAGTGCTCAGAGCCAGCCAACTTATTTTATTGAACTTCTTATTCTTTGCCTTGTATATTACCTGGCCTACAGTATGGTGGAAACTCGCCATTTAAGCCAATATTTATGATTACATCATAGTAACTTCTGCAAAAGCGCTCTCTCAGTTTGTTACAATGTGTTTTCAAACTAACATCTCAAAAAGCCTTTCAGTGACTGTAGCTTTCCCCTGCGCTCATTCTATTAATTCTATCAACGTTTAGACAACCAATCCCCCTGGCAGTAGTATAGTAATCTGGATGCCTATGCGGTCAAAATACCGAAGAACAGCTGGTGACTGTCTCTGTTGTAGGGGACTGATGACCTCAGCTGTTAAGTCCCATAGTGCTCAGAGCCATTTGAACAATTTTTTTTAATTTTATTTGGTTTCAGGAAGCTACCATTTACCAAAGTTATACTTAAATGAATGTGGTATTTGCTTGCAATTCAGTGCTGTTCTCAGTGATAAACAATTATAATTGTGTTCCGCGACATTATTAAATATATATTACCACCCACGCGGACGTGGATCGCACCCAAGTTAAGTATTCCTTATTACACAGTTAGTAAACTAAACTAGTATTACCTGTGGTTTTTAGCTCAAAATCTGCTTCTGAAGTAAAACTACTGAACTGTCCTCTAGGAGTGTACAACACATATAAATATTACTCTGTCTGGAAAGCAAACATATGAGATCATTTTTCAGTCTTTAATATCAGTCTCAGATTGCCTCGATCATAGTAACAGTCCGCTACATCCAAGTTGTCAATAGCTCTCCAGAGGCCAATCGTACATCTTTGGCACATGTCTGGTTACGGCGAACTTGGAAAACTAAAGCATGTAGGCTCTGAACGATTTCCTACTCGTATTTGATGCTCTTTCATTGCTTTTCGTCAATAATACATACAAAAGCTGTACATGGTGTTTAAAATAAGTATCACACGATTCTACAGAGGTAATACTGGTCGAAACTATAGCTACAATTCCTACAGTTGTCTCTCTGGAAACCGATATCTTTTCAGATATCAGCCGTATTACTTGCGAGACTAATATGTAGTATTCAGAGGTGCAGGCCATCTTAAAATATTACCGATTTCGGAGCTATAAATTGCCAGCGCTATTGAAGAACGTTATCCTTGCAGAAAGACAGAGCACTGCCCAATTTTCAACAAATCATACGATAGTGCCTCACCGCAGAATTCCATGGACGACGGATAAGTCGAGAAGATCCGGATGGCTTCCCCGTTCACCAAACGTGAACCCATTAGATTGCTGGCTGTGGGGACATTTAAAAGCGTTGATGCATGATAACCAATTGACAACAAGCAGAAGTTACAGGAGCGTGTGAGCAATGCATGTGATACAGCCTGAATGGAGCGAGGTGTACTGGAACAGTGCGCCAATCACTGCGAAGAGCGGCTGAAGCATGTGCCAGGATATATGGTCACCATATGCCGCTCTGTCTATAGCACGGCCAGCCACGGCGTGCCAGACGGCTCGTGAGCCACGTGTGCGAGCCGCTTGTGGAGAAAGGCTCTCCCCGTCCCCGCTTTGATGGGGCCTCGGTCCTTCTCGGAAGTACTCGGCGTAGCGCCACATTTAAGTTAGTATTGCGGTGAGCCATTTTTCGGAGGACACAAGTCTCTTCAGTTCGACAGAATCGCGGTGCCAGCGCTGTTTACCATTCGCTATTTGTTCATGGTACGAAGGACGTTCACAGGTCCAGTGACTGTCTGCGCAAAAAGAGACAGCATACGAATCTGTTGTCAGAACATTTAAAATTGAATGAGAGTGACAGAAGAGAGGGACAAGAATTCTCAGTATCTACACTCCTGGAAATTGAAATAAGAACACCGTGAATTCATTGTCCCAGGAAGGGGAAACTTTATTGACACGTTCCTGGGGTCAGATACATCACATGATCACACTGACAGAACCACAGGCACATAGACACAGGCAACAGAGCATGCACAATGTCGGCACTAGTACAGTGTATATCCACCTTTCGCAGTAATGCAGGCTGCTATTCTCCCATGGAGACGATCGTAGAGATGCTGGATGTAGTCCTGTGGAACGGCTTGCCATGCCATTTCCACCTGGCGCCTCAGTTGGACCAGCGTTCGTGCTGGACGTGCAGACCACGTGAGACGACGCTTCATCCAGTCCCAAACATGCTCAATGGGGGACAGATCCGGAGATCTTGCTGGCCAGGGTAGTTGACGTACACCTTCTAGAGCACGTTGGGTGGCACGGGATACATACGGACGTGCATTGTCCTGTTGGAACAGCAAGTTCCCTTGCCGGTCTAGGAATAGTAGAACGATGGGTTCGATGACGGTTTGGATGTACCGTGCACTATTCAGTGTCCCCTCGACGATCACCAGTGGTGTACGGCCAGTGTAGGAGATCGCTCCCCACACCATGATGCCGGGTGTTGGCCCTGTGTGCCTCGGTCGTATGCAGTCCTGATTGTGGCGCTCACCTGCACGGCGCCAAACACGCATACGACCATCATTGGCACCAAGGCAGAAGCGACTCTCATCGCTGAAGACGACACGTCTCCATTCGTCCCTCCATTCACGCCTGTCGCGACACCACTGGAGGCGGGCTGCACGATGTTGGGTCGTGAGCGGAAGACGGCCTAACGGTGTGCGGGACCGTAGCCCAGCTTCATGGAGACGGTTGCGAATGGTCCTCGCCGATACCCCAGGAGCAACAGTGTCCCTAATTTGCTGGGAAGTGGCGGTGCGGTCCCCTACGGCACTGCGTAGGATCCTACGGTCTTGGCGTGCATCCGTGCGTCGCTGCGGTCCGGTCCCAGGTCGACGGGCACGTGCACCTTCCGCCGACCACTGGCGACAACATCGATGTACTGTGGAGACCTCACGCCCCACGTGTTGAGCAATTCGGCGGTACGTCCACCCGGCCTCCCGCATGCCCACTATACGCCCTCGCTCAAAGTCCGTCAACTGCACATACGGTTCACGTCCACGCTGTCGCGGCATGCTACTAGTGTTAAAGACTGCGATGGAGCTCCGTATGCCACGGCAAACTGGCTGACACTGACGGCGGCGGTGCACAAATGCTGTGCAGCTAGCGGCATTCGACGGCCAACACCGCGGTTCCTGGTGTGTCCGCTGTGCCGTGCGTGTGATCATTGCTTGTACAGCCCTCTCGCAGTGTCCGGAGCAAGTATGGTGGGTCTGACACACCGGTGTCAATGTGTTCTTTTTTCCATTTCCAGTAGTGTATTATGCTGTCGCACAATGAACGGATTCTGTAAATTTGCTACGGAACGACTTTGCAATACCATTCACACAGAATTGGAGTTTTAGTTGATAAAGAAAGAGCAAAAAGCTACAAAGATCGCTAGATGAGATTTATTGTTCTGTCCATCAACAACAAGCACTTGGTGCCAAATTTGCAGGCATGGAGCACGTGAAAATATTGGTGACCCGAATAGTGAAATTTCTCAAGTTGCATCGATTATTCCACTGTCGATTCCAAAATGTTACGATGGAACAGGACGAATGGTATGGAGACTAGAATGAGATTTTCACCCTGAAGCGGAGTGTGCGCTGATATGAAACTTCCTGGCAGATTGAAACTGTGTGCCGGACCGAGACTCGAACTCGGGACCTTTGCCTTTGGCGGGCAAGTGCTCTCCCAACTGAGCTAGCCTAGCAAGACTCATGCCCCGCCCTCACAGCTCATATCAGCGCACACTCCGCTGCAAGGTGAAAATCTCATTCTGGAAACGTCCTCCAGGCTGTGGCTAAGCCATGTCTCCACAATATCCTTCCTTTCAGGAGTGCTACTTCTGCAAGATTCGCAGGAGAGCTTCTGTAAAGTTTGGAAGGTAGGAGACGAGGTACTGCCGGAGGTACAGCTGTGAGGGCCGGCCGTGAGGCGTGCTTGGGTAGCTCAGTTGGTAGAGCACTTGCCCGCGAATGGCAAAGATCCCGAGTCCGAGTCTCGGTCCGGCACACAGTTTTAATCTGCCAGGAATTTTCAATATGGAGACTCCCTATAATATAATGCTGCAAAGTATGTTGATTAAATCAAGCGGCATACCTAGAACGATTTCTTTTATTTAAAATCCGACATTTTTTTTTAATTTATGAAGGTACAAGGAGTGTAGGAACGCCCACAATCGAAAGCCGACCTCTTATGTCAAGTGGAATTGACAGCCTACTGTCCACAGTAAGACGCTGCATAGTGAGAAACAACTTATTTCTGATTTGTAGGCGATATATTTAGATAGAAAATCGAGTTGTGTAACTGACTGATCTACAGTGTAAGATCCGTTTTAAACACAAATCCTTTTACCTTAACATTTCCCAGGACGCCTAAATTTTTTTTCTCAGGTAGAATTTCCACAATTCCCTAATGAAGTTACTAAAATACTACAATATTTTGGACAGTACATGTGTGCGTGAAATACATTTCATCGATTGTGAAACTAAATAAGTCACAATTATTTGACAAACTGAAGGCGAAAGCTTCTGGAATCGTTCACGTCTGTCCGTATCCCGACAGTTTGTACCCCATAAAAATTATATTATGCTTTCAGTGCGATAAAAATAGTTAGGTCCTAAAATTGCGTTCCCAGTTTAAATTACATAAAAGTCACCAACTGATACGTCCGATTGTGAACCCTATGAACCGTGCATATCATGAATTAGCAAGGTTTCTTCTCGCTAAAATAAAACAATCGTTTGTTTCTCGAAATAATTATTCTGTCGTCAATAGTCAAAATCTACTCAGTAAAGCCAAAGATGAGCGATGTGATCAAGATACTAAACAGTTTTCTTTATAGAATACGAACCTTTATACTAACGTACCTTTTCAAACGACCACGTACTTTTGAAAAAAAATATTTTTGACGAGCAAATCATGGACCTAATTAGTTTGCTAAAACAGTAGTAAAATGCAATTATTTTGTTTTCAGTGGAAAACTATACCATCAGTCTGGCTGCCTGGCAAGCATCTTAGCCGATATTTTCATCAATTCGCTAGAAGAAAAATTCTTCAATAATTTTTCTGCTGCTGATCTATTTTGTCATATGCTTGGCACGTGGACAACATTTAGATCATATGCACTGGTTTCCAGGGAGTAATTCATCATTTGATTGAAATTTTCAATAGTCTTCATGAAAAAATCATCTTCATTTGTGAATTAGAAAATAACGATCGTCGCCTTATTTACTTGGACTTTAGTATTGCTATTGACAACGACAGACTTTCTTTCAATATTTTTCGAAAAGCAAGCAAATTAAATTGTGCCCGATAGTTCAGTGAATCGTCATTCCCATAAAAAAGCATTTTTCCGTTCAGCCATTCATCGTACAGTGTCTGTACCTTTGTCATCTAACAAGCTCAAGAAAGAGTTGAATATGTTAAATACTACTGCGGTTAATAACGGCTATGATCCTTCTATAGTTGACAAAAGGTCTTCAAAGTTAAAACTAGCGCTAAAGTGATCACTGTATGCAGCAGTGCTGTTTCTGACAGTGCCGCGCAGGGTAGTCGCGCGGTCTACGCGGCTTGTCATAGTCCGCGCGGCCTCACCCCGTCTGAGGTTCGAGTCCTCCCTCGGGCATGAGTGTCTGTGTCGTCCTTAGCGTAAGTTAGTTTAAGTTAGACTAAAATAGTGCGTAAGCTTATGGGTCGATGACCTCAGCAGTGTGTTCCCATAAGACCTTACTACAAATTTCCAAATTTCGTTTCTCACAATAACGAGGACAAAAATGTTTCCCCGATTCCATATCTAGGCCCTGTTTCTTGTAAAATTTGTCGTCTTCTTATTAAAAACTACGGATGCAAAGTTACCTTCTCCACTAACAATAATTTGCATAAAAATGTTATTCACAATCTCAGTTCCAGAGTTGGTCCAATACACAATGCAGGAGTGTATAAAATCACTCATGATACATGTCCCTTTTATTATAAAGGATAAACTGGATGATATTTTAGTGTCAGATACAAAGAACATTTATTGGGAAAAAGAGGCACTTATGTACATAATTCCACTTTTGGTATCATCTGTTAATTTCCGGTCACAAACTGAAAAGCGTTGAAAAAATTTCCATTCTACATGGAGAAAAGAAATGTCATAGACTGGACGTACACGAAGAGCTGGAGATTTTCAAGCATATTTCTAAGAACGATGGCCTCATCCTCAATGAACAGCTACAATTACGTAACAATTTTTTTTTTCAGTGGATTTAATATAGTACTTGAAGAATTTTGATTCCTCTATTTTTATTATATATTTCTGCTCCTAATTCCGAAACATAATTTTCTGCGAATCGCACAGTTGTGTAATACTATAGTTACCTTCATGTAGATATTTTTTGGAACGTACAGCTGTTTGCATAGATTTTCTATGTTATTCTGTCCTTTATGTAATAGTGACCTGTAAAGCCTACTAGATGGATCCCATACTTCATCTGCTTGACTACTGTGTAATTTCAAAAAGACATTATGCTCTTCCTTTGTAAATTGGTTTCATAATTAACTGTCGTTTTTTCAGTTATTTCTGTTATAATCTTTCAAATTGGAACGTGGGACTGTCTGTGCCCGATAGGCGGTGTTACTTGTTCTCGTGACAGCAATATAAGCCACTGGGCCATCAGTCAGATGTTATCCCTAGCTACGCATACGTGAAAAGACTGAAACGTATTTTATTTTATTTTTTACTTGAAAATAGCTGCTCTGAATTCTGACCATTACTTTCTAGTAATGTAGTTTGAAGTAAGTAACCTTTGTACATCAAGAAAATTGTCATCTCAGTTAACGTGGTTTTTGCCATACTTAATTTTCTTTGTATTATTTTATAGTATCTGTCAAAATTTCAGACTGATGAGGACACGCTTAGTAGGTGTCGTAACCTAGGTCAAATGTACCAATTGTATCAAACCGGCTGACTGTATAATTCCTATGTTTGAAAATGGTATACGGTTGCTGAGAAAAAGTCATCTTTAAAACTGTAATAATGAGTATGTGTTTTACTTTGTCATCTACGTTGTCATCTTGGAAAATCGGGTTTTCTGCTGGTAATACACGTCGTACTTGCACGATACGAAAATACGACCCCTATTACCAGCAGCAATGTGAAATACAAGACTAAGCCGTACGCAGTGCGACCACTGTCACCAGTGCCACTCAGACAGTGTGCCGTGGCAGTGGGGGTAGTGTGCAGCTCGGCTGAGTGCTGTTGCACGGCCCACGAGCTGAATTTTTTCTCGCCCGTGGTCTATGCTTTCTACTTGTATGTAACAAACAGACTGGAATAAGAGGACAGATTGGGCCATATCTCAACAGGTATTGGTTTATGGACGTATCATTATACGTACGTTTCTTTTAGTTTAGACCTGTACTACCGCTTGTGAAGTGATACTTTTTTAACGTACCTTGTGTTAATGAACAGCAAGTGGTGTCTTACGTGAGGCTCCCTCTCAGCCCACTCCACATTATAAGTCCAATGTCGCAACCTGAGGAGAGCGCCGCGGCCGACCAGCGTCGCAGACTGGCAGAGCGCGACGTGCGCTTGCAGAGCGGCCGTGCCGGCCGGCGCGCCCGCAGCCCCTTTATCATCCGCGCGGCCGCGACAATTCATTACCCGCGTGGCCGGAGAGCGCGCCATTAGCCGTGATTTAGGGGGCCCGCCGCTACTTAGCGCGTCCGTGCCCGCGGCCCGGCGCCCGGCCCTGCAGTGTCTCGGGCGCCACTTGCCGTCATTGTCGCCCGGCAACGGCCGCCGCTTAAACCGAGCCGTAAATCTGCAGCCGACGCCGACCGCAGCGTCTAATCCGCTTTCACGCCGCAGTGGTGCTTTCTGGAACGTTATTCTCCCCTGTACGGTGTTTAATTTTCCTTCGGTAAACAAGACATCACACAGGAACGTAAATACTACCACGTATCTATTCGTCATCTCTGTAAGTACGTAATAGTAGCTCGCTGCTCGAAGATAAGGCACTGGGCGTGTCTACAGAGCGCCTTACTGTCAGCAGATTCCAAAGTGCACCGTTGATACTAAGCAGCGGGTATCTGCTGACTTTAATCAAAATGTCTGCTGTGATAATGACGGTGATGGATCCAGTATGGCGCCATCGGCATTTGGGACGAGTTAGCTAGCGTTGATGTGGTACTACACGACTTTCTTGACGTAACTTCCTTCCATTTCATGTTGACGAGCCATTTAGCCATGTGAAACACCAAATAAGTTCTGCGATATTTAGAGACGTGTGTCGCAAATAGAGCCAATAGCAAGCAAGAACGTTCCCTGCGTCACAAACAGAAAGTTTGTGGCCTGCAGAGAGCGAGATGCCATATTGTCTTTATAGTGTTCAGTAAAAGCTCATATTCGATGAGTTTTATATTATACCTTACACGCCAATAATATATGATGTTTATTAAGCACCACTTCATTAAAGATCTAATTAGATTTCTCAAGTATCAGCAGCCATAATATGAATATGAAACAAGCTTTAGTAAAAATGCAATCCGGAGTAATAGCCCCTCATTCGGATCTCCGAGAGGGGACTACCAGAGATCTCGTTTCAAAAGTTCATAGGAAGAAAGGAAATAAAAAGAGCTATAGTAGAATTGGAACGTGGAACGTCCGCACCTTACTGCAGATGGGGAAGCTCGAAAACCTTAAGCAAGAAATGAAGAAAATGAAGTTGGATATACTAGGAGTGTCTGAAATGAGATGGCCTAACTGCGGAGATTTCTGGAGTGATGAGTACAGGATAATTCACACAGGAACGATAGAAGATAGACCTGGAGCAGGTGGGGTTGGAGTAGTTATGAGTCGGAAATTGGGGCAGAGAGTGAAGGGATATATACAATATGGAGGAAGGATAATACTTGTCAGTCTGGATACCAAACCTACAGAGACGGTTGTGATACAGGTCTATATGCCTACCACAAACCAGGAGGATGAGGAAGTTGAAGCTGTATATGAAGAGTTAAATGGAACCATGAGAGGAATCAAAGGAGAAGCAAATTTAATAATTATGGGAGACTGGAACGCAATAGTAGGAGATAAAGAAGTACAGCCAGCTGTTGGACGCTACGGCCTTGGTAAAAGGAATGATAGAGGAGACCGACTTATAGAATTTTGTAACAGGAATCAACTGATAATATCGAACACGTGGTTTCAACATCACCCCCGTAGAAGATACACCTGGAAGTCACCAGGGGACAGAGAACGATACCAAATTGATTACATTCCAGTCAAAAATAGATTTAGAAATCAACTAAAAGACTCTAGAGCATACGCAAGCCCAGATATTGTGAGTGATCACAAAATGGTTGTTGCGGAATGCCGACTCAAGTTCAAATGCATAAGGAAGAAAATAGGAAATGGAAAACTAGATATAGGGAAGCTTGGAAACCGTGAGACGCAGAAGGAGTTCCAAGAAAGGGCTAAGGATCTAATTCAACAGCATCCTATAGAGAATGTAGATCAACATTGGGAAAATATGAGAGATGGCCTAATAAAAGCAGCTGAAGAGATAATTGGAAAACAAAATCCTGAAAAGAGGAAGGAGTGGATAACTGATGAAATAATACTTATGTTTGAGGAAAGAAGGAAGCTCAAAAATAATGAAACGGAAGAAGGGAAAACGGCATACCGAGTGCTTAGGAACAAAATCAACAGGAAGTTGAAGCAAGTAAAAGAAAGATTCCTTGAAGACAGATGCAAAGAAGTTGAAGACCTTCTGAAGAAAGGGAACCTTGAATTAGCATACAAAACAGTGAAACGCTTCTTCTCAGGAGGATAAAGGATTAGATGTAATGCCCTAATAAGATAGGATAATAAGATGGTGTATAATCATGAAGATATAGCACTTACGTGGAAGGAATACCTAGAGAAATTATATGGAGGCAACGTACAAGATGACATGATTGAAAGTGAGGACGAAGTAGATAAAGATGAACTAGGAGACAGCATACTAAGGTCTGAATTTGATCAGGCACTACAGGCACTTAAGCACGGAAAAGCACCAGGAATTGACTCATTGCCTGCAGAAATCATCAAAGCAACTGGAACAGAAATAAAAGATAAATTGTATAAATTAATCTGCCAAATATATGATACTGGAGAGCTGCCTGAGGACTTCAAAAAGTGTATTATTGTTCCATTACCAAAGAAAATGCCAGCAAAATCGTGTGCACAATACAGAACCCTCAGCCTAACATCACATGCATCAAACATTTTGACGACCATCCTCCTCAGAAGAATTGAAGGGAACGTGGAATGCATGCTCACAGAAGAGGGAGAGGTACGCGAGAAGCCATTATGGCCCTAAGGCTCATAATAGAAAAAAGAATGGAAAAAGGAAAGGACACCTACATAGCATTTATTGACCTCGAAAAAGCCTTTGATAAGGTTGAATGAAAAAAGCTATTCCAGGTATTGAGGGAAACTGGAGCTAAGTATAAGGACAGGAAAACGATATGGAACATATACAAAGAAGAGGTGGCAATAGTGAGATGTGGGGAACATCAACAACAAGCAAAAATTAAACAGGGTGTGAGACAGGGATGTGCACTCTCCCCTCTCCTCTTTAATATGTACATACAGAAAGCAATGGACGAGGTCAGAGAAAAGTTGGGACAAGCTAATGGAATCAGGATCCAGGGAAAAATAGTTGATATGCTGCGTTTTGCGGATGACATTGCTGTCCTAGCGGAAAATGAGGAAGAATTACAAGTAGTGTTGGAGGAAATGGAAAACACTCTTGCTACACGGTACAACATGAAAATTAATAAGTCAAAAACAAAAATCTTAGTTGCAAGCAAACAAAATAATCAAGCAATTACGAATATAAGGCTGAATGGAGAGAAGCTGAAAGAAATACAAGACTTTGTCTACTTGGGAAGCAGAATAACATCAGATGGTCGTAGTAGGAAAGATGTAATAAGTAGAATAAATCAGGCAAAGATTGCATTCTATAAAAGAAAAGGACTCCTCACATCAAATATGATAAGTCTGTCGTTAAGGAAGCGGTTAATAAAACCTTTGTTGGGAGTGTGCTTCTCTACGGCAGCGAAACCTGGACACTTGGAGAGGACGAAAGAAGAAGGATTGAAGGATTCGAAATGTGGTGTCTGCGAAGGATGTTAAAAATTCCATGGACGGCCAGGATGACAAATGAAGAAGTCCTGCAGAGAGCGGAGGAAGTTCCAGTTCTTTGGAAGACGGTCAAGAAGAGGAGAGATACACTCCTGGAAATTGAAATAAGAACACCGTGAATTCATTGTCCCAGGAAGGGGAAACTTTATTGACACATTCCTGGGGTCAGATACATCACGTGATCACACTGACAGAACCACAGGCACATAAACACAGGCAACAGAGCATGCACAATGTCGGCACTAGTACAGTGTATATCCACCTTTCGCAGCAATGCAGGCTGCTATTCTCCCATGGAGACGATCGTAGAGATGCTGGATGTAGTCCTGTGGAACGGCTTGCCATGCCATTTCCACCTGGCGCCTCAGTTGGACCAGCGTTCGTGCTGGACGTGCAGACCGCGTGAGACGACGCTTCATCCAGTCCCAAACATGCTCAATGGGGGACAGATCCGGAGATCTTGCTGGCCAGGGTAGTTGACTTACACCTTCTAGAGCACGTTGGGTGGCACGGGATACATGCGGACGTGCATTGTCCTGTTGGAACAGCAAGTTCCCTTGCCGGTCTAGGAATGGTATAACGATGGGTTCTATGACGGTTTGGATGTACCGTGCACTATTCAGTGTCCCCTCGACGATCACCAGTGGTGTACGGCCAGTGTAGGAGATCGCTCCCCACACCATGATGCCAGGTGTTGGCTCTGTGTGCCTCGGTCGTATGCAGTCCTGATTGTGGCGCTCACCTGCACGGCGCCAAACACGCATACGACCATCATTGGCACCACGGCAGAAGCGACTCTCATCGCTGAAGACGACACGTCTCCATTCGTCCCTCCATTCACGCCTGTCGCGACACCACTGGAGGCGGGCTGCACGATGTTGGGGCGTGAGCGGAAGACGGCCTAACGGTGTGCGGGACCGTAGCCCAGCTTCATGGAGACGGTTGCGAATGGTCCTCGCCGATACCCCAGGAGCAACAGTGTCCCTAATTTGCTGGGAAGTGGCGGTGCGGTCCCCTACGGCACTGCGTGGGATCCTACGGTCTTGGCGTGCATCCGTGCATCGCTGCGGTCCGGTCCCAGGTCGACGGGCACGTGCACCTTCCGCCGACCACTGGCGACAACATCGATGTACTGTGGAGACCTCACGCCCCACGTGTTGAGCAATTCGGCGGTACGTCCACCCGGCCTCCCGCATGCCCACTATACGCCCTCACTCAAAGTCCGTCAACTGCACATACGGTTCACGTCCACGCTGTCGCGGCATGCTACCAGTGTTAAAGACTGCGATGGAGCTCCGTATGCCACGGCAAACTGGCTGACACTGACGGCGGCGGTGCACAAATGCTGCGCAGCTAGCGCCATTCGACTGCCAACACCGCAGTTCCTGGTGTGTCCGCTGTGCCGTGCGTGTGATCATTGCTTGTACAGCCCTCTCGCAGTGTCCGGAGCAAGTATGGTGGGTCTGACACACCGGTGTCAATGTGTTCTTTTTTCCATTTCCAGGAGTGTAAATGGATGGGACACATTCTGAGACATGAAAGTCTTCTCCACACTATAACGGAAGGCCTTGTGGAGGGCAAAAGGGCAAGAGGCAGACCTAGAAGAAAGTACATAAGCCAGATAATGCAGGACCTAGGATGCGGAAGTTTCACGGAATTGAAGAGGCTGGCCGACAATCGCACTGAATGGAGAGCTGCTGCAAATCAATCTTAGGATTGGCAACTTAAGAAGAAGATTAAGCACCAGCACATTGAATGTCCCGAGATTGAATCGTTAATGGTACGATTTGTTGCAATAAAACGACGAGAAACGTCATATTGGTGCTTTATCAATTTTCGTATTAGTTATTATCGCGTTACAACTCGTTATTAGTACGATCTGTTGAAATAAAATGACGGGAAACGCCATACTGGTGCTACAAGACTTTTCCTCAGTAAAATTCTTCTGGGTTTGAGGCCGCATTGTCAACTATAAAATTCCGACGTTTCGGCGACTGTTACAAGACGTCTGCTATGGAAGGCGTCTTGCAACAGTCACCGAAACGTCGAAATTTTATAATTGACAATGCGGCCTCAAACCCAGAAGAGTTTTATTGACTGTGAAAACGGCCGCGGAGGCCTAGGTTTACATGACTTTTGGTGTTTAGTTATTATCGCGTTAGGACTCGCGTGTTATGTGAGTAACCCGTTTTAAGGCATCTGCACAATGGAGATTCATGAAAAACCTGTCGTTCTTGTCAGGATCTTTTCATAATTAAATGAAAATTAATAACATTTCGGCTAGTGAAGCCTATAAAAGATTATAAGATAAAATACGAAGTCGCTTATCACGAAGCTACAGCCAAGCGTAGTCGGCTCGCAGCCGTGCTTGCGTGCGGAGCTGCTCCGCGCGCCGTGTGACGCTCCGCTCTCGGCGGTGTTTACTTCCGCGTCGCGGTGTTTGTGTCTATCGAGTCCAGTACTAACGTACACCATGGCGCACTCGTACCGAAGTGCAACGATCAAAGTAACGTTTCAGGCCGAACATCCACGACCCAGAGCTTTCGAAGTCGAACAGTTCATACGTGAGGATCTACGTTTGAACCCCTAGGACGTAATCGGCATACATTTTTCCATCACTGGAAGTGTTGTCTACATCAAGATGTCGACGGAGGAAATTTGCAATGACATAATTCACCGTCATGCCACCGGACTGAAATTTAAACACTCTGATGGACATATGGGTGCTGTGACAGTCGCCCATGCTGGTTTCGGTCTCCGGACATTGCGGGTGTTTGAACTCCCGTTCGAGGTGCCTCAGGATGTGGTCATAGCCGCTTTCCAACCATATGGCACCGTCTTGGGTCACGTCGCGGAGAAGTGGCAAACATTTACGACCTACCCCGTATTAAATGGCGTCAGGCAAATAAAAATTGAGCTGACGAAACATGTCCCATCGTACCTGCTGATTGGCGGTGTGAGGGCCATCGTCATGTACGATGGACAGCCACGAACGTGCGCAGGATGTGGCCAGGAGGGTCATGTACGTTCCGAATGCTTACACCGCCGTTTAATACAGACGCCGTTACGTGAAGAGACCCAGGCTTCGACGGTCACGTCCTTACCCATCACCTACGCCAAGGTTGCACAGGAACCCGTCGTACCAATCTCGATTGCGCCAGCAGCATCGTCAACGCCACCCGCCGCAGCACAACGCGCCGAGGACACAAGCACGGTGTCACCTCCAGTGCTCGCTTCAGGACCGTCCGGTTTGCAGACCGAAACCGATGTTCCTGTTGGAACCATGGACGTCGACCTCGGTGTCGTGCCGACGTCTGCCTTTGTCCAGACGGGTTCGGCGTCAGACGACGGGCGACCACATTCTGATTCAGAAGGCCACATCAGAAAACAGCGGTCGCCTCGCAAACACAGGAAAAGACGACGAACGACTTCCGATGACGCCCTTTCTCAGACGGCCCCACGAGATGTCGACCTGATGTCTGACGGTGATCTCCCACATTGCGTCCAGTCACGCGATGTGGCAGCAACAGGAGCCCCTCCTGTGCCGCCTACTCTCCCAGCCAGAGACGTGTCCTCGCCGTTGTCAACGAATGATGACGGCGGTCCCCCTGCCACTCATGTTGCGGAATCCACAACACCCGTTCCGGAAGTACGTGACCGTCACATGTCCACGTCGTCAGCTTCCTGGGCCGATGACGTTGAAGAAGAAGCAGAACAGACTGCCAGCGTGTCTGCACAGGAGTCCACCTCGGCGACACTGGGGCTGGCGCCCCGCCAGTAATTATCACCACTGCGAGACCACCGGTGGGTCTCCACCTGCCGGCTACTTCTACCGCACGTTCTGCCAATACTGAGGATGGCCGCACACAGCACTATCGTATCGCCACGATGAATCTTGCCACCATTCGTGCCCCCCATAAACTGGCCATGTTCAGAGACACTATTTACTCTGCGGATGTGGATATAGCACTCTTACAAGAGGTGTTTGTGGCTGACTTCCTAGTTCCCACCGGATACAACGCCCATGTTTCCCCCGCTTCCGATACCGGTAGCGGCGTCGCCATCCTGCTACGCGACGGACTCCCTGCAGAGGACGTCATCTACCTCCCCACTGCGCGAGGTATGGCCCTCACACTGTTCGGCGTGCGTATTATTAATATCTACGCTCCGTCCGGCACTGGCCGCCGTCATGACCGACAAACTTTTTTTGCCGAAAGCGTCACACCCCTCTTCACCGGTCCGCAGGACGATTTGGTACTCGGTGGGGATTTTAACTCGACACAAGAGCCCGCGGACCAACTCCCGCGACATTCCCCTTGTGCATCTCTCTCAGTGGTCATCGACCGTCTCCGACTTGTTGACACATGGAAGAAGCTCCACGGAATTCAACCGGGCTATACATTCTACACCTCTCACTCGTCCAGCCGCATAGATCGCATCTACGTTACCCGCTCCCTTGCTGATGGCACACGTCATGCGGAAGTCTGGCCCTTGGCCTTTTCAGACCATGATGCATACCTCTGTGACGTCACTCTCGCCCGACAGCAAGTGTGGCATAGTCGTGGTCTGTGGAAACTCAATGTCGCTCACCTGACCTCCTCAAACTGTCGCCGTATGGTCGAAGAAGCGTGGGCACGCTGCCACCATCGTCGAGAAGCCTATGACTCCACCTTATCATGGTGGCTCTCCTGTGCAAAGCCGACCCTCAGGAAGACTCTGATGAGTTTTGGGAAGGAATTAAAGGCGTGGCAAACTAATACCCTGCACTTCTACTACACCATTCTACGTGACTGTGCGACGATGCCTTTCTCGCCAGCCCGGCAGTCGATGGTCCATCGCACAAAGGCGCAGATCTTCTTGATCATGCGGCGTAACTTGGAAGGCACTGTAGTCCGTTCTAGAGCTTCTAATCGAATCCCTCAAGAACGTCCGTCGATGTACCACCTCCTTCAGGAAAGACAACGACGACGACGAGCTCTGATCCAAGTCCTCACTGATGTGGAAGGGCGCCGGCACGACACCCAACAAAGCATCGGTCGTGCTCTCCATGCTCATTTTGCCGGGCTATACGCAGCCGTACCGCATTCTGCAGCACTGATCACAAAAGTCGCTCAGCTCACTACGAACACTCTTCCGGAGGATGCAGTGCATGACCTCCAAGACGACGTAACCACAGATGAAGTGGTAGATGCTATCAAGGCGGGTTCCGATAACAGGTCTCCTGGACCTGACGGTATACCCATCGAATTTATAAAAGTTTTTAGTATTTGTTGGCTTCCACATGGACGGCAATCGCACAAGAGCTGATGTCACCGAGGACAGTGGTCCCGAGCGCCTTTCTAGAAGGAATTATTATCCCCGTACATAAACCGCGCGGGTTATCGAGGGTCCAGGACTATCGACCAATTACTTTGCTCAACAGCGACATGAAAATATTCACACGGCTACTGGCATCGCGACTCAAGAAGGTCGCACGTTACGTCACATCCTGCGACCAGACTTACCTAGGAGGCGACAACAACATCCGTACAGCCCTTTGCCGTTACCGAGACATGATAGCATTAGCGCATCATCAGCGTCTTCCTGGCGCCTTGGCTTCACTGGACTTTAGCCAGGCTTTCGACCGTGTTGACCACTTCTATTTACGGACAGTTCTTCAGCATATGGGTTTTCCTGGCGGTTTTGTAACAGTGGTTATGCGCCTGTTGAGTAGTGCAACCTCTAAAATCATGTACAATGGTCGTCTTACACCGTCCCTGGTCATCGCACGATCTGTACGGCAAGGATGCCCTCTTTCCACGATTTTGTATGCTTTCGCCTTGGAACCCCTGCTCCAGGGCATGCGCCAACGTTTGGAAGGCATGGCTGTGCAAGGCCACCGTTTTTGTTGTACAGCCTACGCAGACGACATAGTACTATATCTGCGCAGTGAAGATGAAGTACGAGCAGCACTGACATGGGTGGCGACTTACGGCGAAGCGTCGGGGAGCTGCCTCAACGTGTCAAAATCCAAGGTCCTGCTCATTGGTGAGGGCTTCCCGGAGAGATGCGCTGCCCCCCTTAGTGTCGCCGCCACCATACGGTGTCTTGAACTTGATTTCACAGCAGACCTGCGCCGCTCAACGGCTATCAATGGTAGACGCTTGCTACAGACAATCAGGGCAAATCTCGCCGATCACCGGCTACGAGCTCTCGACGTTATCCAACGCGTGCAATACGTGAACATGTATCATGCTTCCCGTATACCACACGTGGCTCAAGTACTACCAGTACCAAATCTCCTGGCGCGACGACTGTTTATGGCTTTCGGCTCCTTCGTCAGCTCGGGGATGTTATTCAAGGTGCAGTATGAATCCCTTGCACTGCCACGAGATCGTGGCGGGTTGGGACTCATCCACGTGCCGACTCGTGTCAAGGCACTATACGTCAGCTCCCAACTCAAACTTTGGCATCGTTGCCCGCAGAGCCTTACTAGCCTCCTGCTTCACAACTTTGCACCAGCCTCCTTGTCCGCCCCAGTACTGATATCGACCATTCCAACCCCCTTTTATTACATCCAACGATTTTTCCTGGAGTTCAGTTATATCTACCGGTCCTTACCACTTACACGTTTGTACCTCACGAAAACAGTCTCCGAATTGTCACAACAGTGCCGCCCGTCCAACCCCATCGAACGTAAGTATCCACAGTGCGTGTGGCGACACATATGGAAGGCGATCCATGCGCGTTTTCTCGAATCAGACGTTCAATCAGCGTGGTACATCACCGTGAATGGCAAACAAGTTAACCGAGATCGTCTGCACCGCATCCATCTCTCCAATTCATCCCTCTGCACCCACTGTGGCGTGGATGACACGGATGTCCACCGGTTCCACTGTGGCACAGCACTAGACGTCTGGACACTTGCGCGGCGAATTTTGGCGTTTCTTACTCGCCAGACACCGGCTCAGATCGACGTCCACATGCTTTTGTACCCCGATAAGACTTTCTACCCCTCCGCCAAAACTAACTCTGTGAATTGGATCTGTGGCCACACGATCCGCTATCTTTTTACTTCAGGCGACAAGTCTACGCTAGGATATTGGACTTATCTCAACGAACGACACTGCGTCCTGATACGCTATAAACAATATTTTTCTAATTTCTTACGGAGCACTTTCGATGACCCACCTAGTAGCTGGAACGTCCAAGCCCTGAGAAGCTGAAAACTGTATAAAACGAACCGAACTGAATAGATCTGCCACCCAGAACTCACAACTACGCCATGAGAAGACACGTTTGGACGAGCTGGCATGCTGTAGGCGGACACTTCAGGAGCTCCTGTAAGAACTGGACTTTAACTACAAGTCGCATGACGACTTAAAAAGCTTTTCCTTATTTCTTCCTCATAGTTTGTTCTTAAAGGAAAAAGAACTTTGATTTTAACTTTGAGAAACTTTTTTTTTTGTTCCAAAGGATTGCTTCTTCGCCAACAAGACGAAGGAGACTCATTTATGTTTACTGGAAGGAGAAACCAGTATAATCGGAGTCCTTGTTTTCTTTCGAAAAAAAAAACTTTTCCTTATTTATTCCTCACAATTTGTTCTTAAAGGAAAAAGAAATATTGAGTTTGGCTTAAAAAAAAAAAAAAGTGGTCAGAGGGTCTGAACGTTCCGGCGCCTCGGCTGGGGCTATTCGCCCCAGCTGGGCCGGGGTTCTATCCCCGGCCGGCGCTGGAATTTTCAGATTTCTCTACCCTGGCCTCCACCTCCGCCCGGGCATGTGGAGCATGCCGGGAACCCCCGTGGGGTCCGTGCTTCGGATCCCACGTGGAGCCCACTCACAGACTACGAACAACACCAGATTATGCTGCCACTGACACTAACCGTTATTATTACTTCCAGATTTTTCTTATTCCTTTCTGTGTAGGCATATATATTTCATTGTTGTAATATAGTGCAGTGAGATACTTGTAATATAGTGCAGAAAAAAAAGATTCTATACATTTTTCTTTTCACGATATTTTTTCCTAAAACGAAATGCACGCTATTACAACAATCGAAAGAACTATTAGAAAATGAAACTAGGTTTTCTTGTGGTTTTTAGTGTACTGAATGGCATTACCATAAAAAAACCGATATAACACATTTTTCTTACAGTTCATATGACGGTTTCCTAAAAAAAAAAAAGCGTAGTGGGTAGAGGCACAACGTTACAGAACAGAGATTAAATCAGTAAGAGTCTTGTTGAATCTAATTTTTTTCAGCCTCGCGTTATCTAAATGGTTGTAGAAATTAGTTGAAATAATTTCCATTACACTTGATGTTACACACTGAAGAGCCAAAGAAACTGGTGCACCTGCCTAATATTGTAAAGGGCCGTCGCGAGCACGCAGAAGTGCCGCAGCACCACATGGAATAGACTCGACCAATGTCTGAAGTAGTGCTGGAGGGAACTGACACTATGAATTCTGCAGGGCTGTCCACAAGTCCGTAAGAGTACAAAAGGGTGGAGATATCTTCTGAACAGCATGTTGCCAGGCACCCCAGATATGCTCAATAATGTTCGTGTCTGGGGAGTTTTGTGGCCGGCGGAAGTGTTTAAACTCAGAAGAGTGTTCCTAGAGCCACTCTGTATCAATTCTGGACGTGTGGGGTGTCGCATTGTCCTGCTGGAATCGCCCAAGTCCGTCGGAATGCACAATGGACATGAACTGATGCAAGTGATCATCGTCGTATTCTGTTTACATATCTCTGTATTTGAATACGCATGCCTATACCAGTTTCTTTGGCACTTCAGTGGATAAATAAAAGCACGTTCTCTATCAGGAGTGAGTTTGTTGGATTTGGTGAACTTCTATAAGTTGATATCCTTACTGACTGGACAAGTAACTTTCCTTTTTGTCTTATTACGTGTTCAGCTATATTGATGTTTTTTATTTATGTACACCACAGACAGAATAACATGCGTAGCATATGGACAAGGGAGGAAATGTGCGTTTTAGTAGTGTTAACGTAGGAATCTTATGGACACCGATTTTCTGGAAAAAAAGTGTAGTTTGGAGGCCAAATAAAGGCTAAGACCGCTGCTGGAGAGCACTGAGAGTGCAAAATCACATTAACCAGATCATCCCGCGTGCCGACGGTCCTGTGTCTCGTGACGCTGGATATCCCGTCGGAGTGCATGTCAACGTTAGCTGCCTCGTCCCGCGTGCCTCTCGTTCTTTACCCAAATATATTCAATCTCGTTCCCTATCTACACATCCACTTCGCAAACCTGCAAAGGGTACGTCAGGCAACATGGCATAATCTGCTCGTCACCAGGTTCCAGTTGTAACGGGTACACTGGAAGAACGAATAGTGCTGCGCGGCCGATATCTCGTACGACGAACAGGTATACACACTTTATTCACCTGTAATCATTGTGAGACGTAACGCGCGATTTACCTGCCACGTTTGTGGTGACTGGGTGGTCTATGCTCTTCGTCGACAGGTCGCATTTTAGGTGGTTGTCACCAGGGGGCAGACGCAAGATGCGTGGCTACAGAGGACCGCTTGCGCGGGTAGACCTCTCTGGCGACAGTGCTCTTAGAACAGGTAACAAGTGGCAGTATTTTGCTTTGCAAACGGTTTGAGTGTCGTGTCTGCTACAAGAACGCTCAACTGGGTTTCTGGATTTGGCCTCATGCAGAAGGCCACTGGAACACGGGGCGCAAGTGATAGCCGGCAATAAGTCCCCCGTCCAATGGCGTGAATTCTTCGGGATGTTTCGCTGACCAGGAGTATAGCGCACGGATTTACCTCTACAGCGGTGTGTGCTTTGGGAGGAGCCGCTGCGAGAACGGCATGGCAGCTGGGCCGTATTTTTAAATTTACACTCGGTCATGAATAAATTCCTACTGTGGTACTGGACCAGCTCACTTCGACCAGACTGCATTTGTGTTAGTATAGACAGCATCTGCCTTTACTACGTTCTTTCAAGAGGTTACCGGATTCGTTCTACGGAACCTACCAGCCTTTATCATTCTGGTTCTCAATTCTTTTGGTTGGTTTGGGGGAAGAGACCAAACTGCGAGGTCATCAGTCTCATCGGATTAGGGAAGGACGGGGAAGGAAGTCGACCGTGCCCTTTCAGAGGAACCATCCCGGCATTTGCCTGGAGCGATTTAGGGAAATCACGGAAAACCTAAATCAGGATGGCCGGACACGGGATTGAACCGTCGTCCTCCCGAATGCGAGTCCAGTGTGCTAACCACTGCGCCATCTCGCTCGGTAGTTCCCAATTCTGTCGTATTATGGTTTATTAAGAGGTCACTGAGAGTGCATTGCAACCTAAGCTGAATCTAGAATAAAATGTAACATCGGGAATACGGGTTCCACTGCAATGCACGTAAGGTAATGTTGCCGTCTATAAAAAGTTACAGTGTAATTGTGAGCCGAGAGACGGGCAAGTGCTGCTGCCATTAACTTATAGTGCCGTTAATCGGTACTTCTTTATTTCTGGCCTGTAAGGTTCCCGACCTCCTTCAGCTTGGCAGTTGTGTAATATTTTAAAGGTTGTCTTCAAGTTTTAGGTACTTTCGGCTATTGAGACTAGATGTGTGGTGACTGTACTTATGGTTTTATCTATTTGATGTGTTACAGGTAGTTTATTTATTGTATTGTAAAAGTATTGAAACTATAATCACTTATGTGGAAATGGTAGCGTATGCTCCAGTAAACATTGGCTGTTCGTTGCGACCACTTTACATCTGTGGCATTCACTTTGTACAGCAGAGTTTGCATGGCTGTAGGTTTTGGAAATTACAGTTGTGAACCTGGTATTTTGTTTTCTTTAAAGAACGTGTTTTACACACTGAAAGTTATTGTTTTAAAGTTTATGCATCGTTATTGAGTTTTGCGAGCTTAATTGACTGAAAACTTTATCTGAATACTTTAAGGTTTCTACAGGGCTATTACAAATGATTGAAGCGATTTTATAAATTCACTGTAGCTCCATTCATTGACATATGGTCACGACACACTACAGATACGTAGAAAAACTCATAAAGTTTTGTTCGGCTGAAGCCGCACTTCAGGTTTCTGCCGTCAGAGCGCTCGAGAGTGCAGTGAGACAAAATGGCGACAGGAGCCGAAAAAGCGTATGTCGTGCTTGAAATAAACTCACATCAGTCAGTCATAACAGTTTGCAAAAACAGACATAATGTCTTATGGGATAACAGCAATCAGTGATTTTATAATGTTACTTAAAATCCGTCTTGATTGCAAATTTTTTATTATTCATATGACCGGTTTCGGTTCATTCAGAACCATCTTCAGAGCTGATATTTCAGTTACAGGAGTAACCCGTCCAAATCCAGCAACTTTCACATGTGACGTAGCATGTGAAAGTTGCTGGATTTGGACGGGTTACTCCTGTAACTGAAATATCAGATCTGAAGATGGTTCTGAATGAACCGAAACCGGTCATATGAATAATAAAAAATTTGCAATCACGACGGATTTTAAGTAACATTAAGTCATAACAGTGCAACGACACTTCAGGACGAAGTTCAACAAAGATCCACCAACTGCTAACTCCATTCGGCGATGGTATACGCAGTTTAAAGCTTCTGGATGCCTCTGTAAGGGGAAATCAACGGGTCGGCTTGCAGTGAGCGAAGAAACGGTTGAACGCGTGCGGGCAAGTTTCACGCGTAGCCCGCGGAAAATTGGCTCATGCCACAACTGGAGACCGACAGCGCCGACTTCATCTTTCAACAGGATGGTGCTCCACCGCACTTCCATCATGATGTTCGGCATTTCTTAAACAGGAGATTGGAAAACCTATGGATCGGTCGTGGTGGAGATCATGATCAGCAATTCATGTCATGGCCTCCACGCTCTCCCGACTTAACATTATGCGATTTCTTTCTGGGGGTTATGTGAAAGATTCAGTGTTTAAACCTCCTGTACCAAGAAACGTGCCAGAACTGCGAGCTCGCATCAACGATGCTTTCGAACTCATTGATGGGGACATCCTGCGCCGAGTGTGGGAGGAACTTGATTATCGGCTTGATGTCTGCCGAATCACTAAAGGGGCACATATCGAACTTTTGTGAATGCCTAAAAAAACTTTTTGAGTTTTGTATGTGTGTGCAAAGCGTTGTGAAAATATCTCAAATAATAAAGTTATTGTAGGGCTGTGAAATCGCTTCAATCATTGGTAATAACCCTGTAATTGTTAGTTTAACAGTCGCTTTTGGTTGGAGTTATTTCTAATGCAATTCATTGTGTTCAAAATTATTATCTCCTGTTGTCCATTTCCGACGTGTTTCATTGTAATAGAAAATGTTAAAGCAGTCTCTATATTCTGAGTTTAATATTTAAATATATGTATTTAAAGTATTATAGTTTTTATTAAAGCCCCAAACCTTACCACTCCTCCACCTAGCTCCCTGCCATTTCCCATGGCGTCTACTGAATGGGGCAATGGACAACACCGGATTCGCATTCCTTCCATCACAGAAAGCCAATCTAATGAAGTTTCCTACTGCTTCCACAATAGGTGAGCAATACTATCAACAGATTTTTTTCTTTTTAATTATGACATAATGTCACTACCAGTAGAGCATTCGCGAAGGAAAGTAAGTTTATTCTCGGCAACAGAGTATACCAGTAGGCACAGAGGACGACTGCTTCAACCATGACCGAAACATCAGATCTATTCACTGATAGTTCCTTTACAACACCACCTGGCACCATTCCCAGAGAAAGTTTATGTTAAATTTAATCTCTGTGAGTAAAGGACGTGATATATTACAAAACAGACTGTTGATGAGATACCCCCTTTTAATGCCAATTTGAATGTTTCTCACACGCTGTATTGCAGAGGCGGACCTGTACGCTATGAGGTCTACAGTGTGTAGACTACACCATGACTCAATATACAGGAATGTTCCCTTCCCATACTGATCTCGCTTAAGTCTGCAGTATGGAGGGAAAGTGGTAGCCTGTTCATTCTCAGGAACATCATGAAAATATACTAATCTGGTTGTGATGGGTTGCTGATGTGGGTCAAATTTTAGTGGGCAGATGAATGTGAAATAAAGACGTTGTGGGAATAAGAGAGGGAAAATGTGTTACAGACAACCATTTTTGTGTAACACATAGGTTTGAGTTATATGTGTGGCAGCTCTAAGACATTGTTAACAATGCGTTGAAAGGAACATTGAGACATTTTGTTGGGTTAGGTATCACCATAAAGTGTAAAGCAATATATGTTGAGTATGTGGATATGGAAAGATCAGTACGATGGCTGGCATGGTACAGAAGAGTGTTTACGAAAAGTAGAAATCATTTATACAAAATTTAGCCACTTAATCATTTAACGACGAAACAAAAGTGATGTTTTTAAAACTTAGTTGTTACTTATTGATCAGAGTACGGAAACACGAACATGACTGGCAGAACATGAAAAATTTTAGCACGACAAAAAATTATATCCTGTGCCGAATCAGAGCTTGGTGTCAAGGGACGTTTACTATTGTGATTCACTCCTGGGTTCACAAGTTTCCTAAATTATTGCCGCTTAACGCTTGCGAGGTAACGGGCTACTTGTGGCGCCTTCAAAATATTCTGAGTTCGGGGTTGCCGTGGCCGAACGGGCCGCTCTGCAAGCTGGGGCTCGTCAGCAACCGCAAGGAGCTGACCGTTAGCCGGAGCAGAAGGTTAGCCCCAGCGCGTGGTCCAGGCCAACCGCGAGGCTGGAAATTCCATGTTACCACTGTGATGACTGTGCTTTGTGTTGATGAAGGAGAATTGTATGCCGGGAGTGCCAAAGATGGTGGACTCTGAGAAACCATAATGGCAGACATTTCACAGTTTATCTAGAAATTAATAATAACCAGAAGAATCATAATACCTTAAAAAGAAACATGTAGAGTACCATTATTTGCACAACAATTCTGATTGTATAATCAGATTTTCATTATCTTTATTAGTTTAAAGTTTAGTATCGGACTGTAAATTATACAAGTAACACCCAGCAACGAATTTCCAAAATGTATATGGTTTATCCGATTTTGTCGATCGACGTGTCTTTAGAAAGCTATTGGTGTAAACCTAAATTGGTATGAATTACAGACATGTAACTTGAATAGTACGTGAGTTATTGGAGATCAAATTTGCCGATTAGTATTGTTCGCGTCAGACCATAAGTACTCCACAGTTACACGAAAGACCGGTAGCAGCATGCTTGTAAATATAGTTATTCGTCTCTGTATTTCTTTATATGCGATATATACTATTTATGAAGAAATTGGTCAAGTATTTACTATGTCTTAGACAGCGTAGAGACATTAGGCTAATTGCCTACTTTTGCTTCTACTCCTTTCATATATGTTTATTTAATTTGTTTATGCATTTAATAATTTGTGTTACATTGTGTTTATGGTCCAACCATAGGAATATATATTTAATTTCAAGTTACTTAAATGTAAATCCAGTATTTTGTACGTGTGTCATTATGTTTGTCAGTGTGCACTGGCTTGGATGGTTCAAATGGCTCTGAGCACTATGTGACTTAACATCTGTGGTCATCAGTCCCCTAGAACTTAGAACTACTTAAACCTAACTAACCTAAGGACATCACACACATCCATGCCCGAGGCAGGATTCGAACCTGCGACCGTAGCGCTCGCGCAGTTCCACTCTGAAGCGCCTAGAACCGCTCGGCCAGTCTGGCCGGCCCGGAACAGCACTAAGGAACCAGAAGATTTATAGACTCTAAAAGAAATGCAAAACTACGCAATTAAAAAAGAGTTCATTCAGAAATAATAGGAAAACGATAATGTTCCTTCTGCCTCATGCTGCGTTCGTTCCATCAGCGTGATCGTAATTTCTGGTGATAAACTAACACAAAATAAATATCATTCAAGTAAATGAGGAGATGGAACTCATCAATGTTAATTTTCTAAAATAAGCACACTTATCTTTAACACACGTTTTTAATGCTACGTACCTTTCTACATTAAATTACAATAGATGACCATTGTGGTTAAATACTTTACACATAACAGTCAAAATATCCTCTTGATGCTGTCTGTTCGTAGTCAGTTACAAGAAACTACATGTTTTCTGATGTAAACATAACAATTAGGATATTTACTGAACATTTTCACATAAAATATAAAATACCAATGCCGAACGCAGCAAGTCCGCGTCCGCCTTTCATGGAATACAATGACTCATTTGTCTTGAAACAACAGAATTCTTCTTTATATCATTAATCGATACACCTACATGGAGATTTACAGGCACCGCGCAAGAACGGGAAAGATAAAGAATAATAGATTCTATCGCTGCTATGCGATGGTTCATTTCTTTTACTTTACAATTGTTCGATAACTTTAGGCCATCAGGCGTTTACTATTGAGCGTATATTCATGTTTGTGAGGCGAAAATTACTAATATTACACCCATTAAGGTTTTCGTTATTTTTGTAAACAAGAAAAGTCAATGTGCTCATGTCTGGTGAATATGGAGGTTGGAGCATTACTGCAGTATTGTTCTACTCTCGAACACCGCGGGAAAGACGAACACTCAGATCTTCCCTTGCGAGCTCTGGTTTCTCTTATTGTATTGTGATAATCGTTTCTCCCTATGTAGGTGGGAACCAACAAAATATTTTCTTAATCAAGGGAGAAAGTTGGTGATTTAAATTTCGTGAAAAGATCCAGCCTCAACGGAAAACGCCTTTGTATTAACAGTTCCCACCCCAACTCGTGGGTCATATTCGTGACACTTATTCCCGTATTTTGTGGGTAATTCAAAACGAACTGAGTTTGTTTTAACTTTTTCGGTGTCCAATGTCAGTAGCATCTGACGCGGATTTTACACCGTAAGTGTAGGTAGCCTTTTTGGTAGAATTGTCACATCTTCTAGGTGTTGTGTCAATAAATCGCAGTCTTTGGCTAGCTTTCCCCGCATCATCATCTATGTGATAGTTCCAATATAAGTTATTCTAATTCTAGATGATTGAGTTGAATTCAATTTGTGTGATTTACCGCGTAACTGAAACTTAGGGAGTCCTTTTATTACACATTTGGATGATTTCACACTTTTCATTATTTAGTGTCAGTTGCCATATTTCGCAGCATACGGATATCTTACGTAAATCCTTTTGAAATTGGTCTTGATCCTCTGATGATTTTACGAGACAGTAAATGACAGTATCATCTGCAAAAAATCTAAGAGGGCTGCTCAGATTGTCCCCTAAATTGCTTATATTACTAATATTATACCCATTAAGGTTTTAGTTATTTTTGTAAACAAGAAAAGTCAATGTGCTCCGCTATCTGGTGGAGAAATGTAGGGTCCCCCTGAATAGGTCAGGCGTGTACTACACGCCGGAGGCGGCTACAAGGGTAGCAGAGTACGTGTGGAGTGCACATGGGGGTTTTTTAGGCTAGAGAATTCCCTCCCTAGGCCCTCCTGAGACGCGGCAAGGTAGGAGTAGGCAAAATGCAACAGGGAATAACAGTATTAATGTGCTAATAGTAAACTGCAAGAGCGTCTATAGAAAGGTCCCAGAACAGTTCTCATTAATAAACGGTCACAACGCCCATATAGTACTAGGGACAGGAAGTTGGCTGAAACCAGACGTAAACAGTAATGAAATCCTAAACTCAGATTGGAATGTATACCGCATAGACAGGCTGGACAGTGAAGGGGGAGACGTGTTTATAGCGATAAAAAGTGCAATATTATCGAAGGAAATTGACGGACACCCGAAATGTGAAATAATTTGGGTGAAGACCAATTGTGTGATTGGATTGAAGAGTTCCTAGATAACAGAACGCAGCATGTCATTCTCAATGGAGAGAAGTCTTCCGAAGTAAGAGTGATTTCAGGTGTGCCGCAGGGGAGTGTCATGGGACCGTTGCTATTCACAATATACATAAATGACCTTGTGGATGACTTCGGAAGTTCACTGAGGCTTTTTGCAGATGATGCTGTGGTGTATCGAGAGGTTGTAACAATGGAAAATTGTACTGAAATGCAGGAGGATCTGCAGCGAATTGACGCATGGTGCAGGGATTGGCAATTCAATCTCAATGTAGACAAGTGTAATGTGCTGCGAATACATAGAAAGATAGATCCCTTATCATTTAGCTACAAAATAGCAGGTCAGCAACTGGAAGCAACTGGAAGCATTATCTGGGAGTACGCATTAGGAGAGATTTAAAATGGAATGATCATATAAAGTTGATCATCGGTAAAGCAGATGCCAGACTGAGATTCATTGGAAGAATCCTAAGGAAATGCAATCCGAAAACAAAGGAAGTAGGTTACAGTACGCTTGTTCGCCCACTGCTTGAATACTGATCAACAGTGTGGGATCCGTACCAGATAGGGTTGATAGAAGAGATAGAGAAGATCCAACGGAGAGCAGTGCGCTTCGTTACAGGATCATTTAGTAATCGCGAAAGCGTTACGGAGATGATAGATAAACTCCAGTGGAAGACTCTGCAGGAGAGACGCTCAGTAGCTCGGTACGGGCTTTTGTTAAAGTTTCGAGAACATACCTTCACCGAAGAGTCAAGCAGTATATTGCTCCCTCCTACGTATATCTCGCGAAGAGACCATGAGGATAAAATCAGAGAGATTAGAGCCCACACAGAAGCATACCGACAATCCTTCTTTCCACGATCAATACGAGACTGGAATAGAAGGGAGAACCGATAGAGGTACTCAGGGTACCTTCCGCCACACACCGTCAGGTGGCTTGCGGAGTATGGATGTAGATGTAGATATTGTTTACAAACAGCGTAGAGCCTATGAAACATTTCTTGGGGAACGCCAGATATCACTTGTATTTTACTCGATGACTTACCGTCAATTACTGAGAACAGTGACTTTCGCGACAAGAACTCACGAAACCAGTCGCACAACTGAGACGATACTCTGTAAGCACACAATCTGATCAGAAGTAGCTTGAGAGGAACGGTCTCAAAGACCTTCTGGAAGTCTTGAAATATGGAATCAATCTAAGATACCATGTCGCTGGCATTCATTGCTTCATGCTAATAAAGAACTAGTTGTATTTCAGAAGCTAGGTATTTTCTAAATCTCTTAACAAATCGTTTTCTTCTAGGTAATTCTTAGTATTCGAATACAGTATATATTCCAGAGCCCTACGGCAAATAGACGTTACTGATATGGACCTGACATTCAGCTGCTCACTGCTATTACCTTTCTTTAATACTGGTACGACATGTGCAAGTTTCCAGTCTTAACTTAACGATCTTTCGTCGAGCGAACGGTTGTTCATGATCGCTAAGTATGGAGCTATTGTATTAGCATAATCCGAAAGGAACCACATGGCATGCAATCTTCACTTACCTTTATTACATGATTTATACTGCTTCGCTACCTCTAAGCTATCTACTTCTAAGTTACTCAGTTGGCAGCTGTTCTCGACTCGAATTTTGGAAAATTTACTTTGTTCTCTTGGTGAACGAAGTTCGGAAAACAGTGTGTATTAACCCGGCTTTAGTTGAGTGGTATCGTCCAAAAATCACCGTGTCACAGCAAATTTGGCAATGCATATCAATACCACAGACGTTAGCGAGACGAGCCTGGCTTCAAGAAGCTCTGCCCAGTTTGTGATCTCCTCCGAAGGTGTCAACATCATAGTGGTTGACCAATGAGACTGTAAAGTTCTGATGAAGTTGTTCTTTCGTAAAGGCAGAACACAGAACCTAGAGAGAATAGTTTCTTTATTAGTGAATCAAGTGATGCTTTCATAGACAATGGCAGTTGTAAATTATCTCGTGCTTCTGTGACAATGAAGTCTTTTATTCATTTGTGTAATTAAGTAAACAAATATATGTGTTTCAGTTTGATGAACCTTCTCCCAGAGAAATAAAAGAATCGACAGTTATGGCCGGACAAAATTAGTTTTGCCTGCTCACGACAAGTGGCACTTTCATCGGTAATGTTAGCATTACTGTTGCACAGTGAAGGTATGGATTATGTCTTGTTGCTTGTGCACTTTACATATAACGAAAATCTGTTTCGATTTTCTCCCAGTTTCATTGTTGAAACTACTGAAAGCACCTCACATTGAAGTCCGGTTGAATTTCGAGCCTAAGAAAACATCGCCAGTCTTGGATACTTTGTATTCTTTCAAATATGGTATGCTTTTTGACATGTCATCTTCAACGCTTCACGACGTATTTGAAAACGCTTGTGCTACTCATGTAACCTTGCTCGACTCATGACTCTTCAAAAGCTACATCTAACTTTTCTAAAACGTTGTTGTATTTTTTTGCGTTCGTATAGCAAAATTTAATAGAAATTCTCCAATCCAGCTTTGTGTAAAATAAAATAATCGCCGACAGTACCAAAACACATAGTACCTTCATTCAGCTGAAATCAGACTAAATACCTTAATCGGCTAGTAATTTGCAAATATTTTTCGTAACTACGAAATGATAGCATGAAAATGATTAATAGAAGACGCGAAATTGCAAAATTCCTGTTACATTTATAACACTCCTGTTATGCTAAAAAGAAGACCCGCTGTCTTCGGACGTCAACTAAAAAAGGTAGAGTTAACAGAGGACAAATACACTTATAGCTAATACAATCATTTTAGTTTCTTTTGGTGCCATTGTGTACAGATGCCAGACTAAGATTCATAGGCACAATTTTAAGAAAATAAAACTTATATTAATTGAAATTTCCATCGGTTCTTTGTAGAACAACATTATAATAAATGAAAAGCTTTAGTTTGTTTTCATTCTGCAGCACTAACTACTAACCAGAGTCCCATGTCTTCCATTTAGCAAACAAAGGCCAAAAACTTAATCTGCTGGAAGCCATGGAAATTAAAAAACATCTGTTTCACAGTCCAGATATAACCTTAAATTACCAGACACAACTTAATACGTCCCCTCTTCTGAAATTCACATAATCTTCTCAGTTTTTCGTTGCTTCCTACTCTGTCTGTTCCTTCATACTCCCTTCTTTTCCTATATTGACTGAATTCTTTTGTTTTATTGAAATTGGCTATGTAATTCATGTAGTCTTTTGTCACAATTGTTAAGTCATTCTATTAATAGGTACTTGTATTATTTTCCATGTTTAATACTTCATGAAGTTGTCACGTAAGTACTGTTTTTATTTTACTTAGTTCATTTATTTAATTCAAACTGCTGTATGGGCATTGCTTTTCAGTTTGGTGTAAATATTTTGCTCCCTTTATATTTGTATACTGTTCAACTTTTCACTTTTTTAAATGCATTACCACCAGAACTGTATGTTCCGTTACATTCTTACATTTTCGAGCATTTTCTCATTTCTGTTCATCTTCTTGATATTGCTCAAATTCTTCATATATTCTGTAGTTGCAATTAATAATACTTTCTTATATTTGATTTTTGTATCACTCTACATGTTTTACACCTCTCGAAGTGGCCATGTGAAGTACTAATTTTAGCTTATTTTATTAGTTTTGTTTAACTGTTATGTAGGCATGATTTTCCTATTTTCTTGTTGAGGATTTTTCCTGCTTACTCCATTTACATTTACGTATTGTTCGACTTTGTACTTTTTACATTGCATTACGGCCACACTGTCACAGATGTCATATACTGTGCGTTTGTGTTTCAATCTAAATTTATAACTTCTTTTCGAATGTCGTTCACAGAAATTTTAACTTGTTTGACGACAATAGTCAGTAACTGTCTGTTGATGGCCTTGTGAAACGAAAACCGATTAACACAATAAATTAATACTGTAGATCTACGAAGCAAGTGACTTTTAAGCTGCTTGTCCGACCGATTGTTTTGTTCATCAGTATGGGATCGTTACCAGGTTGGACTGATAGAAGAGACAGAGAAATCCAAGAAGACCGGGGCGTTTCGTGACTAGGTCGTTTAACCAGGGCAAGAGTGTTACTGATATGCTCAACAAACTCCATTGGCAGTCTTTTCAGGAGAGGCGTTGACTATCACGGAGAGGTTTACTACTAGAACTTCGAGAGGGCACTTTCCAGGAAGCTTCTGACAACGTATTACTTCCTCCCCCATACAACTCGCATAATGACCACGACGAGAAAATTAGAGAAATGAGAGCCAATACAGAGGTTTACAGACAATCATTCTTTCCAGGGGCCATTCACGATTGGTACAGGATAGGATAGATCAGTTAGTGGTACCAGAAGTACTCTCCGCCACACATGTCTCTCGGGGTAAGATGTAGATAGTGTATTGGTAATACAGCTTTTATGTTCACGTGTGTAAAAGAAAGACCTCATATAATGGCGTGAGTGAGTGTCATAGCAATTGTAACCTTCGTTCGATAGAACTGTCTGTCACAGCACAGGACAATCGGCTTCTGAAGACTGCATCAGCGAACTCCAGTGCGCTCGAAGCGTAATGCTCGGCCTTCTGTGCTCCACCCGCCCCTCGCCGCCTCCCCCCTCCCCTCTTTCGGCCGAGCACCGCCGCGGTCTCAGCGCGGGCTACCGAGGCCGCCCCGAGCGCGTTCGGCTGGGCCGCGCTGTCGAAGAGTAATTGACTGTCATCGTGCGGGACGTCTTGATGGATGGCAGGAATTAACACAGCGGTGTGTTTGCTGCGGGAGCCGGCCGGGGGTGTAATGGGCGACGCTGCGGCGGCGCTTGCGGCCCGTATTGATTCGGCCGGCCCGAGCCGGGGTCACGGCGAGCCACGGGACGCGGCACAGTACCCGCCGAGCGCTCCTGATTGAGCGATTCGTCATGCGGCCGGCCGACCGCCTGCCTGTCTCGCCCGTCCGTCACAGCGACCTGCGCAGGCCCGGCTGCGCGCGAGCCGTAATCAGTCCGTCGCCACGCACAGTAAAAAAAGCCACCCAGCCAACGCACCACACCTTGACAGTCGGCGCCCTGGCGGAGGCGCTACACCCGTAGAACGATATAGGGTGTTCGACAATTCAACTCATACCCTTCGCGCGGTTGTTGTCCGCAGCTCGTGGTCTCGCGGTAGCGCTCTTGCTTCCCGAGCGCGGGGTTCCGGGTTCGATTCTGGGCGGCGTCAGGGATTTTCACCTGCCTCGAGATGACTGGGTGTTTGTGCTCTCCTCATCATTTCATCATCATTCCTGCATAGTGGCGAGATTGAACTGTGCAAATATTGGGACTTTGTACAGGCGCTAATAACGGCGCAGTTGAGCGCCCCACAAACCAATCATCATCATCGAGGTTGTAGAGAGGACCTAGTATATCAAGTTTCGCATAGGAACCCATGTCTGGAGACGTCATGCAACGACGCTACAGACCGTAAAAAATTTTAGGTTCCGGCGCCCGTAAAATGTATGTAAAGTGTGTACATAAAGTTCGGGAACACTTTGAATTATTTATTGCACAAGAACCATACATTGTACAGATATCATTCATATGTCGTTTTGAAGAGAAATCCTGAAAGATTTTTTCATGTATACCGCCACAACGCACTTTGGCAATTTGTGTATAGTCAGCGCTAGTCGCAAACAAGGCGAATTCAGGTGCGGAGCGAGCTTTCCGCGTGTTGGAGTTCGACTAAAACAAGTGTGCTACACCGGTTCAGCGGATGTTTAGAACCAAGTTCGGTAAGAAGCCACCAACAAGGAAGGCCATTTACCTCTGGCACAACAAATTCGTTGCAACGGGTTGCTTGTGCCTGGCAAAGAGAAGCAGACGTCCCAGTGTGAGTGAAGTAACGTGGAGCCGGCCGGGGTGCCCAAGCGGTTAAAGGCGCTACAGTCTGGAACCGCGCGACCGCTACGGTCGCAGGTTCGAATCCTGCCTCGGGCATGGATGTGTGTGATGTCCTTAGGTTAGTTAGGTTTAAGTAGTTCTAAGTTCTAGGGGACTGATGACCACAGATGTTAAGTCCCATAGTGCGCAGAGCCATTTGAACCATTTGAAGTAACGTGTAGCGAGTACGAGAGACATTCATAAGGAGTCCAAAGAAACCAGTGCGTCGTGCATCCTGTGAACTCTAAATGACTCCAGTGACAGTGTGGAAAGTCCTGCGACAGAAGCTGTCTGTGAAACCATTCTAATTGGAGCTAGTGCAGAAGCTCTATGACGACGACAAAGACAAGCGTGTTGAGGTTTTTTCGTAATTGCAACAATTCAATGAGGATGGGGATGGCATAGTTGTAGTAATTTTTAGCGACGAAGCCAGTTTTCACACTAATGGGAAAGTGAACAGGCATAATTGTCGAATCTCTGGTACAAAGCACCCACACGAATGCACTGAATTTGAGCGTGATTCCCCAAAGGTATATGTTTATTGTGCCTTATTACGTGGAAAACGGCACGGGTCATTCCTCTTCGCCGAGAGCACTGTCACTGGATATTCCTACTTGGACATGTTGCAGTAATGGCTGATGCCTCAAATGCAATCGGACTCTCAGTTCATCTTTCAGCAGGAAGGGGCTCCACCCCATTTTGATCGTGAAGTTCGTGGGTACCTGAAACGAAGTTGCCGCATCTATAGACCGACCGTGCTACAGAAGGGGACAACTGTTTCACGAAATGGCCTCCCCGATCGCCAGATCGCATTCCGTGTGCCTTTTTTCTGTGGAGACACATTAGAGATCTGGTGTATGTACCGCCTCTACTACGTGATGTAGCAGAGCTCCGGGAGAGAATACGGGAAGCGACTGCCACAGTCGACGATGCCATGCTGGGACGGTTATAACAAGAATTCGATTACCGCATTGACGTTTGCCGGGTCACTCATGGTTCGCATATCGAATGTTCGAAAAAAAAAAAAAAACTTTCAGAATTTCTCTTCAAAATGCAATATGTATTACATCTGTACAATGTTTAGTTCTTGTGCAATAAATAATTGAAACTGTTCCCGGACTTTATGTACACTCTGTATATTAAAGGGGGATTCCGTGATGATGTTACAGACTTTCTATGATGACGGAGAAGGATAAATGTATCATTATTAGGTAAGTGTCTCTGTACCGGAAGCGAACGAGTCGAAAGCTATAAGCGAAAATTGTTCTGATATCTCTGAAAGTGGAATATATTCACCGGTAATGTTGTTGC
Organism: Schistocerca cancellata; assembly: GCF_023864275.1. Lineage (NCBI taxonomy): Eukaryota > Metazoa > Arthropoda > Insecta > Orthoptera > Acrididae > Schistocerca > Schistocerca cancellata. The sequence goes on from NC_064628.1 coordinate 489,490,205, forward strand.
TGATATTATAGTGTATGCAACTTTAAAAATCGGAAGTATGGACCAAAAAAAAAGAAAAAATACTACTGAACATGGGCTCTAAAAATGTGTACGTGAGGAGGTATGAGTACTTGTCCAGTAAAACAGAAGTGTTTCACACAAGCGAAGATGAAAAACTGCTCATAGCTCCTCAGGTAGGCCTATACATTTCAGAGCCCATGATTACTAGTAATTTATTTCATGTTTTGATTCATACCACCATCTCTGAAAGTTTCTTACGCAACAGTCTTAGCAACAACAATACCAGTACATGTACCCCAGTCAGAGGTATCAGAACTGTGTTCGCCACTATATTTCGACCCGTCTGTTTTCGCCATGGGGACCCTTACCTCATACTGACGCACTTATTTTTCTCCATCATCCTACAAGGTTTATAACATCATTATATATCCAAGGTGTTGTCGTGAGAGCTTGCAAAAATTGAACAGGACATAGGGGATGCTCCACTAAACAAATTGAGATAGTGAACGTGCGGTCGGAGGAGCCAGCCTAATGGGATAATAGAAATAAAATCACATTACTCTGTACTTTTTATTTACATTTGTTACATTTAACTGCAAATACCATCAATGACACAGTGAGTGTACAATTTGTACTGTAACTCACAAAATGTGCTGAAACTGACGGACACCAACGTCAATGCAAGAATAACATCGGCGAACAAGATACTGAAGCACATTGACAAATGTCCCTGGTGTGTTCCAATCACATCATAGGCAGCTAAAATTCTGGCATTCATCGATTGAGAGAAATAAACACTCTTCGTGACGGATGATGCCTGTTAGGAAATCGTTCCCTGTACAGCCTTGCAGCAGCGAGAGCATTGCAACGCACTGACCCATACACAAGTTGAATGTTAGTGAGTTTTGCGAAACTGTACGAATACTACTCCATCGTATTGCACTGTACCTGCACGTCTCTGACTAGCACCGAGTAATGAATGGGCCTTTTGTTGATTTGTAGTACTTGGGACACTGTAAATACGGTGCAACAGAGCCACCTCATGGACAAGTGAAGTAAACAAAATCTGCATCATGACCTTAGTAATCAGGCTCGTCCTACTTCTTTCCTTGCAAGAAATAAAGAATCTACATGTAAGTAAACAGCACAGTATGCGTAAACTTGTACGCATGTCAGTTGCAAATAAGCTGGAAAACAGTGATGATAGTCAAAGCGGTAGACAAGTTCACAACCATATTTCCATAAAGTGGCTTACCCGAATACAGGTTTCCTACTTGGAATTCTTCAGTGGAACAGTCCTACGTCCTGTTAAATATTTGCACGCTCTTACGGAAGCACCCTGTATACACGCACACCGGCGCCGGCGCCTGTAGCTTTGACGCTCTGTAGCGTCGCTGGATGCTGTTTCCGCACATGGGTTCCTGTAAAACGTGGTCTATAAGCCCCTCTATAACCTATCGGTGTGTAACATGAAGTGTGAATCTCCATGTATATTTATGGTGTGAGTATAGCCTTCTGCATATGTTATCAACGTCAAAGCGGGCTAGTCACGCTGCTTGTCTACAATTTGCGGTAATAGCCTAACTTGAACGTTAAAGGAATTCGCTTGTATTATACATATTTCTTCACGTTTGAGCTTTAGTAACATCTATGGCGCAGCATTGTATGTGCTACAGATGTAAAGAGAGGTATGTGAAAGGAGGATCAGTTACATGCTGAAAAATATTAAGAGTCTTGTAAGAGATAATTTCTGCGCTTTTATGGCATGTATTTGCGAGACAAATTTGCGTATAAATTTGCTAGTATGTCTGAATAAACTGCCTGTCATAGAAAACGGATTTCATAACATGAATAAGTTCAATACAAATGGTACAAAATGTATTGTTCACTAGAAATTCTTATCCTGTCACCGAGAAAACGTAAAGAAAGTGGAATCTCAGCTGTGATTGGTGAAAATGCAGAATGCTATTGCTCTTCATGTCTTTAAGCGAACTTAAGTTACTGGTATCTAAAAGTTGTCTGTAAGACAAATGTACAAAGCTTTTTGGTACTTCTGAAGGTGATCTGTCTGTAGCAGCGAAGTAATAACACTCAAAGTACGCTAAGCCCTATTCGGGCTAAAATTCGCCGTCATAAAACCACGTGATTTCAGCTGCACCCGATGATACGGACAGAGTTCTCGTTCCGCTCATCCGAATACTCACTCCATAGATATTTATACTCTGTGGCTAAGCCTACAGGTCTACCTAGAGAGTTCTCTATGCTGTCTCTGGCTCTCGAACCAACTGTGTATTGACGTACTGTCCTCTGCTGAGAATAATGTCTGCAAAAGGAATGCGCCAGCACACCGCGTGTGCGTCGTCGTGAGCTGTAGACTAGAATTACGAGCGCAATTTAGAAGAAAAAGTAACGGATGCAATTACGACTATATTGCGACCGTGACTTTCTTAGTGAGGTCCAAAATGGCTCTGAGCACTATGGGACTTAACTTCTGAGGTTATCAGTCCCCTAAAACTTAGAACTACTTAAACCTAACTAAGCTAAGGACATCACACACATCCATGCCCGAGGCAGGATTCGAACCTGCGATCGTAGCGGTCGCGCGGTTCCAGACTGTAGCGCCTATAACCATTCGGCCACTCCGGCCGGCTCTTGGTGAGGTTACAACGATATAAATATATACAGAATTCAGCTGCAGGTCGTAAAAATATTTCAATACAGATGATCAACATCCTTATCGATCGATTACTGCCGATAATAATGTATATTTTTAACTATTGTCTGATCTCCAGCATCTTTTCAATAGCCTGGAAAAGGGGACTCTTAAAACTTCTAACCAAAGAGGAATCTGCCAATGAACCTTCTGACTAGAGATTCATTTGCATTTTTCCAGCAGTAACTAAGGCTTCAGAATAAACAAATCACGATCAGCTTACCAGTCACTTAACATCAAATAACAATCGGGATTAATACCAGTCTGGTTTCTGGAAAAATCGCAGCACAGTGACTGCTCTTATGACAGTGACTGGTGAACTGAAACAAGCTATGGAGAAACAAGAAGCGACTATTATGTGCTTTTGGGACTTCAACAAATCTTTCGACACTATCGACTTCGTTATTCTACGTGCTAAACTCAAAAGTCATAACTGCTCTTCAAATGCCGTTCAGTAGTTTCACTCATACCTTATAAACGGCCAACAATGTGTAATGAGCGGAACAAAGAAGTCACAATGGAAGAATGTAATATCAGGTGTCCCACAAGGATCAGTATTGGGCTCGTTACTATTATCATTATATGTTAATGAAGTATGGACTCTCATCTCCCATTACAAATATCATTTATACTTTGATGACCTTCGGTTATTGCTAAGTCCAAGCCCAACAAATCTGGTCACAGCCTTCTAGAACGTTAATGCTGATTTACTTGCTTCGTCAAAATTGGCGCAAAACATTTTTGAAACTTAGCGCTTCTAAAACGCAAGAGATATATCACTCCTCGGTTCAGAGGATCTCTTTCACCCTTAATCCTAAACAGCATAAAAATCACCTTTTATTCATCTGAAAGTAATCTGGGGATAATTTTGGGCCATCGCCTACACTGGACCGAGCATACCACTGCAGTTTGTAAGACTGTGTCAGCTTCACTTCATTCATTACAGAACTGTAAAAAAGTATCCTCTCTTGACGTAAAAAGAAATTTGTGGAGTCAGTAAATACTCTATATTCTTGATTATGGAGATCCTATTTTCCAAGGACTTTCGCATGAGAGCTCACATGGTGTGGAACTGGTGATGAATGCTTGCATACGATACATGTGTGATGTACGATATTACGACCATATCACTTCCACCTACTAACAATTACCATGGCTACGTCCTGATAGACATAGATATGACCGTATCCTGTGTTTTCTGAATTGTCTTCTAAATCACTACACTCCTTCCTATTTATCTTCCGCCCTTACACTCCTCTCTGAACAACACAGCTGAAATATTCCTCCTCAAGAAATTAAAACCCTCTCTGTACCACTACACAGTGTTGCCATGTTCTCTAATTCATTCTCTGTATCAGGAAATGGCCTTCGGAACTATCTTCCTCAAAATATTACAGAAATTAAAATCCTTTCAAACGCCAAAAGATAGCTAATGGCCTACCCTCTGTTGGAACAGGTATCCCTTGTTGCAGTTCGCGCTCATCGGCCCTCCCTTCGCAAGCACTTTTCCTTCTCCTTGTCTACAGTATTCTCTATCGAACTTCTCTTTTCTCCTAGCAACCATTCTAACTTTCATTTTAGTTCTCTCTCATTATCCCTTCCACTTCTTCTAATACCAAAAAAGGCTTCAAAAGTGCTGAACTAATTAGTATGATTCTTAACGCCTCCCTTGTTTTATTACTGTTGTTATAAGTGTTACTATTATTATTATGGGAAGTTATCACTTTTTGTTAATAATGCAAATTATTGTTATTGAGTCTCTTACGCAGTAACAAAATAATATCGTTCTTAATTCCAGCATTTGTATTTTCATCGTTATTAGTGTTACATTTATTATTGTCAATTATTACTTTTATTAATAATGCAAATTATTATAATAGTGATTGTTACGAAATTTCTTTGTATGTGTTGTTCCTTGTCAAATGTAAGAGAGGGCGTACTATTATTATTATTGTAAATTATCAGTTTTTGTTAATAATGCGAATTATTATTATTGAGTCTCTTATGTAATAACAAAATAATATCGCTCTTAATTCCTGAATTATGTTATACTCGTTATTAGAGTTACATTTATTATTGCCAGTTACTATTTCTATTAATAATATAAATTATTTTTATAGTGATTGTTATGAAATTTCTATGTATGTATTATTCCTGGTCAGATGTAAGAGAGGGCGTTAAGACCCTAATCTGGTCAGGCTAAATCAGTAATGAATTAAATAAATAAATTAAGTAAGGCGAAACATTATGAATGCGGTCCACCGATCAATTTAATGCCACGTGGTGGCTATGCGGACACGTGATGCTGTACAGAAAGTGTGCACGCAGAGCAATGACACGTGGGGAGTCATTTTAGCGACAGTACCGGCCACTACTGGAATAATCGACAATCATAAACGTTAGACTTTTGTGACCCGGGGCCTGGGAAGGCACATCTCGGAAAGATGGTCAGCTGTTCACGTGATGCTGCCCTGATCATCTAATGAAAGTGGTTGAAGGACAGTGAAACCAGCAGTTCACGCAAAGGTACTGGACGTAGAGATAGGAGGCTTTCCTGCTCTGTACACCAGAGAAGAAGGTGATCTGTAGCGGATCGGACGACAAAGTACAACAATGGTACAAGTATTTCGGAGCACGCTGTTTAGCGCACAGTGCTAGACGAGAGGCGTCACAACAGACGACGTATACTTGTCCCGATGTTGAAAGAGCGACATCGTCAACTGTGATTTCAGAAGAGACGGAATCATCGACACTGCATTGAGTGTCAATAGCCGGGCGAACGGCCACGGGACACACGTACAGTGACATGAGCACAGGTTGGTTGGGCAGTATTACGCTGTGGGGAACATTCATCCGGACATCCATAGGACCTGTAGCACTTGTCGAAGACACTATGACATTTGTGGGCTGCGTGAACATTATCCGAACCACTTTAGCCCTTCATACTTGATGCCTCCCCCACAGCGACGAGATCTTCCAGCAGGTTACATGTCTGTGTCACAAGGACAGAATCGGGCTACAGCGTTTTGAGATAGAAATGTTGGTTATCACTGAAACAACCGGTTTTTTGCTACATGGGCTTTTCCTCAAGCCACTTTAACCCGTCTGTTGAAACCGCTCAGAATAACAGATTTCTGAAATAACAGATTTTCTATTGTTTATTCCTATTATGTTCCATAATAAACGAAGGAATCAAACAAAAATTGAAAACTTTTAACTCATTCAGTGTCAAAATACATAGAATCAAAATATTAAATTAAGCAGATACGTAAAAGAAAACTTAGTCTGTCCACTGTTCGCTGCTTTGTTTGTAAGGCGTACCTAGAAGCAGATATAAATTCAGATCACTATCTGTTAGTAATGAACAGAGGACTGAAGTTCAGGAGAACTGTACGGAAGAATCAGTGAAGAAGGAAGTGAAATACTAAAAGAGTGAGCAATGATGAGATGCATTTGAAGTTCGCTAAGGATGTGGACATTGTGATAAGGAATAATACACCAGACAGTTCGGTTTACGAGAAATAACAGATGTTGGAAGGCCAAACATATGCATTAGGTAGGTAACTGTAAAGAAACCTGGGGTAATAGTTGAAATACTTCAGTTGATAGTCGAAGGAGGAGGAGAAGATCAGTGCTTAATGTCCCGTCGACAGCGAGGTCATTAGGGACGGAGCTCAAGCTCTGATCAAAGATTGTTGGGGAAGGAAATATGTCGTGCCCTCAAGGAACCATCCCGGCTCTTGCCTGAAGCGATTTAGGGAAATCGCGGAAAACATAAATTGGGATAGATGAACAGGAGTTTGAACAGTCGTCCTCGATCGTCAAAAAAAGGAAGTACAAAATCGTTCAGGGAGAGACAGGAATGCAGCAATATAAATCACTCAGGAATGAAATAAATAGGAAGTGCGTGGAAGAGAAGGTGAAATGTCTGAGGAAAAATGTGAAGAAATCGAATAAGAAATTATCAAATGTTCAAATGTGTGTGAAATCTTATGGGACTTAACTGCTAAGGTCATCAGTCCCTAAGCTTACACACTACTTAACCTAAATTATCCTAAGGACAGACACACACACCCATGCCCGCGGGAGGACTCGAACCTCCGCCGGGACCAGCCGCACAGTCCATGACTGCAGCGCCAGACCGCTCGGCTAATCCCGCGCGGCCAAGAAATTAGCGTCGGAAGGACTGACATAGCAGATAGAAATGTCGAAAATCCTTCGGTGTAATTAACAGCGAGGGCGACGACATTAAAAGTGCAATGGAAATTCCACTGCTAAACGCAAAGCAGAGGATGAATAGGCGGAAAGAGAGCACTGAAGGCCTCTATGAGGCGGTGACATTCTCTGATGAGACAGAAGAAGAAATTGGAGTCCATGTGGAAGAGATACGGGGTTCAGTATGAGAAGTTGAATTTAAAAGAGCTTTGAAAGACTTGAGATCAAATAAGACAGACGCGGATATTCCATTTGAATTTCTAAAATATTTGGGGAAAGTGGCAAACAACAACTACTCAAGATGGTGTGTAGAATTTATGAGACTGGCGACACATCCTCCGACTTTCGGAAAAAATCATCCATGTAATTACGCAAATAGCAAGAGCAGATGAGTGTGAGAAATATCGCACAATCAGCTTAACAGATCATGCATCCAAGATGCTGATAGGAACGATATGCAGAAATAGGGAACAGAAAACTGGAGGACCGCAATGACTCTCGGATTGGTTTTAAGGAAGATAAAGGCATCACAAAAATTGTCCCTAAATTGTGCTTGAGGATGGAAGCGAGGCTGAAGGGAAATCGAGATATACTCATATATTTGTCCACCTGGGACAAGGGTTCGACTCTATAAAATGGTGCAAGGTATTCGAAAGGCTAAGGAATCTAAGACTGAGCTATAGGGAATGACGAGTAATATACAACAGGAACAAGAACCAAGAAGGAACAGTAAGATTGTAAGAGCAAGAACGAAGCGCTCGTGTTAAAAACTGTGCAGAGATGCAGTCTTCCGCCCCTACTGTTCAAACAACACAACGAAGAAGCAACGACGGATGTAAAAGAAAGATTAAATAGTGGTATTAAAATTCAAAGTGACAGGATGTCAGTTATAAGACTTGTTGATGACATTGCTATCTTCAGTGAAGGCGAAGAAGAATCAAAAGATATGTTGAATTGCAAGAATGGTCTAATGAGTTCAGAAATGAGAACAGCAAGGAAAGTAACATCAGAATATACGATAACGAAGGAGACGAAGTTAAGTGATTGTGCTACCTGAGAAGCAAAAATAACCCATGCCGGATGAAGCAAGGATGAAATAAGAAAAAGACGAGTACTGGCAAAAAGTGCATTCGCGGCTGAAAGAAGTCTACTAGTTCCAAAGATGGTGAATGTAATTATGGAGCATAGCACTGTATGGTAGAGAATCATGGACTGTACAAAGACCAGAACAGAAAAAAATTGAAGCGTTCGAATGTGATCCTCCAGAAGAGTGTTGAAAATTAGGTGGACTGGTAAGGTAAAGAATGAGGCGGTTCTCCGCAGAATGAGAGAAAATAGGAGCACGTGAAAAACAATGTCAGAAAAGTAGGACAGGATGATACGACATGTATTAAGACTTTAGGGAATACCTTTCATTGTACAAGAGGGAGCTGCACAGGATAAAAACTTTAGAGGAAAACAGGATTTGGAATATATCAAACCAACTGAGGATGTAAGGTGGGACTGCTATTCTGAGATCACGAGCAAAGAATCAAATCACAATTTAAATTTAGTCCTTAAAGGCACTGTAGAGGCTAAGAGGCTAATCAAGAAGCACCACTTTGTTTCGAAATAGTTGAGAACATCTACAGTTTTGTTGGTCATTGTATTCCGTGAGTACCTCCAAAGCAAAGCTAAAGGGCCCATATCCATAAGGTTGGACTGACGGATGACAAGCCGTTTATACATTTAAAGGTTCATTGACTTTATTAAGTCTGACAAACGTAATTCTTAACAATAAGAAATGTGAGGAACAAAGTATAGCAATAGGTCTTCAAAACACGATCTTACACTTTTTAGATATAACGTAAAGCACTCGAAAGAATTAATACACCACCTTATACCTTCCACCCTGAGAAAGTGGACGTTGTAATTACGTATGACTTGTTAGGAAAGGCGTTATCACAAACATATATGGAAGATCAGGGTTCAACGGCCAGTCTATATCAAGGTCATTAAAGGCGCAGCGACAACTCACGTAGGAAAAGGATGGGTAGGAAATTCGCTTATACTTTTCAAAGGAGTAATCGCAACACATGCCACAAGTGGTTTTGTGAGGAATCATGGAAAAGATCAATCTTGATGGGCAGACGAGGATGTGGATCGCCTTCCTCCTGAAAGTGAGTCCAGTGTCTGGCCATTGCAACGTATCGCTCTAATGTTCGCAGTATACGAGACAATTTCTGATGTTGTGAACACTGTAGCATTTTAATAGCATCTATAGTGAGCGTGAACCTGCTGAAATAATAATTTTTTTCGTCTTGAACTTCTTTTCTTATTCAAGTTCCTCAACTGAATTTGTCCTTTCGAATAGTGTTTAATATATGGTTCAGCAACACTTATACGCAGAGAAGCAGTTTATAATGATTTGCATACAGATGAAGAGGTAGGTGTTCATGTTATGTAGACACACGAAAGAGAACGAAATATGGATTTTTATGAAATGAAGAACCATTTTCCACGAAAAAGAACATGGAAAGTCAATTTCAGGTAAGACAACAGTTTAGGTCACGAAGCAAATATTTTAATTAGTAGCTTGCCGTATTATTTGGATATTCAAACTTACGTACTTATTTGAAATTATCTGTTCCTTCTAATTTAGTACTGCAGTAGTGTATTTCACTATTGGTTACATTGAATCAGTTTTTTCTGGTACACGTAGTGTCTTCAACTATTAATCAAAACATCCTGTGACCCTGAATCTAACCTCGCCACTGCTTCTGTTTTGAATAAAAATCATAAAAAATGGTGGCCAAAGACTTTCGGCATTAGAAGTCACCACCATTCTGCCAACGGTCTTGTTAAAGAGGGCAGAGGAGGGGACAGATGTTCAGGACACCCTTTTGCCCTTTTTGGTGAGAAATGCTCCTAAATGGCAGAAGAATCACCTATGATTAACGGCATGAGGATGCATAAGGTATGAAAACCACTGCGTTAAAGATGCATAATGTGTGTCCTTAGGACATGTAGTTTTTAATTTAAAAAATGTCATGATGTAATCTCCATTGCAAAAGATTCTGGAACAGTCCCCCATTGGGGTCTCCATGAGGGGGCTGCTGTGGTCGAGGTGACCGTGAGAAAAAACTGAATAACCAACAAAAGGGTACCGGAGGTGGAATATCAGAAATCTGAACGTGGTAAGGAAGCTAGAAAATCTGAAAACAGAAATGCTGCTACTCAGTCTACATGTATTGGGGCCCAATGAAATGAAATGGGAAGAAGAAAAGGATTTATGGTCAAACGAAACCGGCAGTATCAACAGCACAGGACGCCAAAAATTAAAAAAAAAGAAAACTCCATATGTCTTCCAGAGGACAAAAGATACAGCAGTGATAAACTCCAAAATACTTAGGCCTGAAGTTGGACAGAACTCTGTCATTTAAACAGCACTGTTTGGACACTAAGCAAAAGGTCAGTGCAAGAAATAATATCATTCGTAAACTGAAGTGTACAAACTGGAGTGCTGGCCCACAAGTGCTTCGAACTACAGCAACTGCATTCAGTTTTTCGGCAGCTGAACACGCCGTGCCTTTGCAGAAGAATTCGGCCCATTAAAGTACAGTATTGTGGCCGTCAATGAGTCATCCCGCATCATGTCAGAATGTTTGAGGCCCACGCCGACGGAGAACATTTACCCTCTCATAGGGATAGCATCCCACAGTACACGACGGGAAGTAGCTGTTGAGGAAGAGAGGATGAAACAGAGGGCAGGTAATAGTCACCCTCTACACGGGCACCAACAACCCAAGCGGCTTCATTCAAGAAAGAGTCACATTTGGACGTCAGAGGTAATTAAAGTCACCATCGAAGAGAAGATTCTTAAGATATGGAAAGAGACAACACCAAATCCTATCCTGGAGCTGAAGGAAGCAATTGCGGGTGGAAGTAATAAATCCTTTACAGCCTGGAGAGCTCTCAAGGGGCAGACGTGTAGGGTCTGAAACTGAACTAATCTTGTCCAATAGGGTTACTTCTATGGGGAACCAATAAGCGACTGTGGGAATGTCTTAATGGACAAACACCAACTGTTTTTCCCAATCCTCAGAACAAGCTGTAGCCCGCTAGATTTACAGATAGCTAATGATAGGGCCTACTGTGTTTCTCATTATTGCGTGAAACATAAACAAACTCTAAATTTCATCCCAGCTGACTTATACTAGAACTTAATGTGTGGTATTCTGGACACGGAAAACAAATAAATAACAGCAGTAGAAAATGGTATAACAGGAGTAGGATTCGTTATGAGTAGGAAGGTAGGGCACAAAGTGAGTTACTGTGAAAAGTTCAGTGATAGGGCTGTTCTCATCAGAATGGACAGCAAACCACCACCGACAACAATAGTTCAGGTATACAGGCTGACGTTGCAAGCCGAAGATAATGAGGTAGAAGAAAGAATACTAAACAGATAAGTTAGTACGTAAAGGGAAATGAAAATATAATAGCCATGATGGTTTGGAATGTGCTTGTAGGGGAAGGAGTAGAAGAAAGGGTTACTGGACAGTATGAGCTTCGTAGTAGGAATGGGAGAGGGGAATGAATAATTCAGTTCTGCAACGAATTTAAAATGGTAAAAGCGAACACTCTATTCAAGAATCAAAAGAGGAGGAGGTATACATGGGAAAGGCAGGGAGATACAGGAAGATTCCAGTTAGATTACATGATGGTCGGGCAGAGATCCAGAAATAGGATACTGAATTGTGATCCGTACTCAGACGCAGATAGGGACTCATATTAGAATTTAGTAATGACGAAGACAAGGTTGAAGTTTAAGACAATTGTTAGGAAGAATGATTACGCCAAGACGTGGTATACGGGAGTACTAACGAATGAAATTCTCTGAGGCTGCTAATACTGAGACAATGAATAGCTCAGTAAACGCTCAATTAACAGGGAATGGATGTCTTTATAAAGGGCGATCAAAGAGGCTGGGAAGGAAAACGTAGATATAAAGAAGATAACCGCGAATAACGCTCAATTAACAGGGAATGGATGTCTTTATAAAGGGCGATCAAAGAGGCTGGGAAGGAAAACGTAGATATAAAGAAGATAACCGCGAATAAACAGTGGATAAGAGGGAAAAAAATACTTCAGGTAATCGACGAAAGAAAAAAGCACAGAAATGAACAGGGAAATACAAGAATACAGAAATACAAATCATTTATTAATGAAATATATAGGCAATTCAACGAAGCTAGGGAGAAATGGTTACAGGAAAAATGCTAAGGAATCGAAAAAGAAATGACTGTCGGAAGGACTGACTCGGTATGCAGAAAAGTCAAAACAGTCTTTGGTGAAATTAAAAGCAAGACAGGTAACATTAAGAGTACAACAGGAATTCAATTTTTCAATGCAGAGGAGAGGCTGGATAGGTAGAAAAATGGCATTGTAGTTCTCTATGAGTGGGAGGAGATGTTTGATGTGATAGAAGATGAAACAAGTGTCGAGAGGGAAAAGAGAGTCAGAATTTTAAAAAAAGTTTTCAACGACTTAAGGTCAAGGAAAACGAAAGGAATAGATAACATTCCATTAGAATTTCTAAAATCACAAGGGGAAGTGGCAATAAAACGACTATTAACGTAGGTGTGTAGAATGCATGAAACTGGACGTACACCATCTGACTTCTGTAGAAACATCATCCATCCATTTATAAGAAATCAAGAACCGACAAGAGCGATTAGTATCACACAATTACCTTAACAGCTCATACATCCGAGTTACTAATAAGGATAACATATAGAAGAATGGAAAAGAAAATTGAGGATCAGTAGCATTAAGATAAGGCTGGCTTTAGAAAAAGTAAAGGCACTGAAAGGCAGTTCTGACGTTGCTGTGGATAATGGAAGCAAGAGTAAAGAAAATCAAGACACTTTCATAGCATTTGTCGACCTAGAAAAAGCTTTCGACAATATTAAATGGTGCAAGATGTTTGATATTCTGAGAAAAATATGGCTAAGCTATAGGGAAAGATGTGTAACACACTATATGTACCAAGAGGGAACAATAAGACTGAAAGACCAAGACCGAAGTGCTCCGATCAAAAAGGGTGTAAGGTAGGGATGTAGCCTTTTGCATCATCTGTTCAGTCTATACATCGAAGGACCAATGACGGCAATAAAAGAAAGATTCAACAGTATGATTAAAATTCAAGGAGAAATGATGACAATGATAAGATTTGCTGATGACTTTGCTATCCCCAGTGAAAATGAAAAAGAATTACGAGATGTGTTGAATGTAATGAACAGTCTAATGAGTACAGAATGTGGACTGAGAGTACATCGAAGAAAGGCGTAAGTAATGAGAAGTAGCAGAAGTGAAAACAGCGAGAAACTTAGCATCCGAAGTAGACGAAGTTAAGGAATTCTGCTACCTTGGCAGCAAAGTAACTCATGATGGACGGAGCAAGGAGAACATAAAAAGCAGACTAGGGCAGGCAAAGAACGCATTTCTGGGCAGGAGAAGTCTGTCTGTTTCAAACATAGGCCTTAGTTTGTGGAAGAAATGTTTGAAAATGTACGTTTGGAGCAGAGCATTGTATGGTAGTGAAACATAGACTGTGGGAAATCGGAACAGAAGAGAATCGAAGCATTTGCGAGGTGGTGCTACAGAAGAATGTTGGCAATTAGCTAGACAGATAAGGTAAAAAATGAGGTTCTGTGCAGTATCGGCGAAGAAAGGAATACACGGAAAACAATGGCAACAAGAAGGAACAGGATGATATGACTTGCTACTAGAGGGAGCTAACTAACTAAATTCGTCCTAAGAGGCCTCGGAAGGCACAACGGTACCTACCGACCGCCAAGTCATCCTCATACCATAGTAATCACGGGATTCGGGCACGTAGGGACATCTGGTCAGCACACTGCTCTCACATCCGGGTGGAGCCGCTACTTCTCAGTCAAGAACGTCCTCAATTGGCTTCCCAATGGCATAATGCACCCCACTTGCTAACAGGCCTCCGTGTATTTGGCGAACACCCATGCAAGTACGAGCCAAGACCGACTGCGCTTAGCTCCGGTGGCCTGACGGGAGCCTGTGTTACCACTGCGCAAGGTCATTGGCACTGGAGGAAGCTGTAGACGGTAAAAACTGTAGAGGATGACAGAGACTGGAATATATTCAACAAATAATTGAGGAGTAAGTTGCAAGTGCTACTATGAAATGAGAAGTTTGCAGTAGGAGAGGAATTCGTGGCGGACAGCATCAAACTAGTCATAAGGCTGATGATTCAAAAAGAGAACAATTAATTAATTCTTGATGATTTTGTTCTGAGTGTATAAATTTTGACAAGGAACGCTTTGATATAGTCCTTCATTAAAATGTATCTTGCGTGCGTAGTGTGCAGAAATTGTTACATGCATTGTGCAGGAACGAATAGCTGTTTCATTTGTGGATGGATCTGGGAAAATTTGCTAAGATTACATTTATCTTCACATAAAGTATTTAAAATAAAATAAACATTTTAGGTCTTCATTACGTATTTCGCCCTCTGATACAAGTGCGAGAAGGGCGGCCAGAGTAATGATTTAATGTGAGGGGGAAAGATAGTGCTTGTTGTTTGTGTGAGACAACGTTTGGTCAACATTTTGTTGAGTTGGGAATGGGAGGGAGTCGGGGTTGACACGTAGGAGGGGAAGGGGCCTCACTTTATATAAGGGTCCCGAGCCTCCACGACTGTACTTACCCCGGTCTTGTTCGGTGTGTAATAATAATACCTCATAGGAAACTATACTGCTGTGCTATTTCACTTAAAATTGGCACAAACTTGATTATTCTTCAAGTTGTCATATCTCCTACCTATTCTACAACTTCGAAGTTATTTAATCGACACCAGTCTCCTTGTTTAAATTCGAATCAGTCAGTGGGAAGCATGGTATTTCAAAGTCTTTGCGACAAACGTCTTCGGGTGGTGGAACACGTTACAGGAACAAAACTTTTATTAGAAACCAAATGTTCGTTGACACTTCACGGCTCAAGCTGGCGTCATCCACTGTTCAGTATGGCAACAGTATGGCTATTCAGTATGTAAACGGTATGGCACCATACAATCCAGAGGCAAGCTTACACAAAGTAGTGAGGCTCTTTTTTCGAGAACAGGATATAGTGTTCTAAGAATAAGCTAAGAGGGGTGGTTTGGATGAGGAATTCTCCTATGTCGACAGAGATTCTAATGTCAGATTCAGATTATTCCATAGTAAATTTGTGTCAGTGTTTCAAAGTTGCTGTATTAAAAAGCTATCTATGAGATTCATTAAAACAAGTAAGCTATGGACAACTAAGGGAATTAAAATCTCATGTAAGAAGAACAGTGAAATTTATGTAAAGGGCGAGTAAGTCAAGAAGATCTGACATTACTTGCATACTACAAGAAATAATGTACAATTTAACGAAAGTCATTAAAATTTCCAAAGGACAGTTATCTAATAATAATAATAATAACAAAACTGTTGTCAAGCTCTAACATTCTGAGTGGTGTCTGTTTGTTCTATATCGTGTCTCCCTACCACTTTCGCGCAACGACGCTCTGAGCGTGTTTTTTAGGGAATTGACTAGTTTGAACCTGGGACCAGTTGCTGGTAAGGAGACGCCAGACCACACATGACATGTAGAGTTCAGAAGAGTTCAGTGAGACTAGCGATGATATAAACAAATACTTAATGATTTCAGCGTCAGCTCCACTGCACTCCCTGTAAAATAATCTTAATACTAACTAAATTTAGTGGAAGGGGTTCAAGGCTTTCCTATTTTTAGTTAGCTGGTAAAATAACGTCGAGAAAGCAATTAAGTTTACCATTGGTAATTTTATTCTACTCACAAAATATTGTTTATAAATTGCACTATTGATAAAAGGAAATGTTTTAATACAGGATGGTAAAAACCAACTGCGTTCAACAACAATGTGAACGAATATTCCCTGAATGGGTTTCCAAGTTCTACAATGAATCGAAGGATGACCTGTGCCATATCACATCTATAATCTAGGTTTAAATTAAGTTTCACAAAAGAGAAAACTATCAAAATGGTCTACAGTGACCCTCAATTATCTTTAATTACTTATCTAACTTGTTGTAAATTACAGTGGCTGATGTGGCTTCTCAACACCTATATAACAGAAAAGTCATCGCGATTCAGATTTTTACTTCAAGTGGCAAATGTGAACACCATGAGCTTTAATTGACGATCGACACTAGTACTACGCAAAAATGGGGTGTAACAGATGAGACTTCTGCAGTTCTGAGTGAAGCTTTATGCGCTGTTATGTGGCATCGCGTGCGTTCATTACCTTGTCGGTGTTCGTCAGTGGGCGGCGGGTAGCACAGCTCCGCTCACCTCGCCGTCTCGGAAGCAACCCTCTCCTAACTTCTCCTTACTACAATTTACCGAAGCTGGTTTAAAAAAAAACTATCTGGCTGTGTTTTCATCTGACCAATCAGGGTCTCAATGTTAACCTTAAGCTCCGCCTACAAAAATTCTGTCTATCCAATGAGAAACGTTATACTTTTCGTGGTGGGGCAATGTTTTTAAAGTTTGCAACGTAACAGAGACGCAAAAAAGTCTCACGCTAAGACTTGCAGCTGGTGTGGTCCTTTTAGTGTTATCGTAAGATCTATACTGTTCTTCTGGAGGGCTCTATCTTTTAACATGGGCTGGGCGGTGGTCCTAGCGGTTACCTGGCGACGTGGGTGTCCGTCCTTATCGTAGGGCCTTCCGCTTAACACGGTTCTGCCCTCGGCATCTGTTCTCGCTTCTCCCCTTGGAACTGCGTCTGTCTCATGGTGGGAAGGTATGACATGCATTTAGGCATTCTTGTGTTAGTCTGTGGTATTCCATTTGCTCACTCGTTACTCGTATTACTTTGCTTAATTTAATGTCACGATTTATTCGGAGTTATGTGACATACTACTGGATTTGCTTATCATGTCAGGGTTTTCAAAGAAGGTGTTGGATTTGCCTGACACCTTACAAAGTGTAGGAATAAAATGATAATTTGTTCATTAATGTCAACACTAATCATGTATACATGTCCTATAAAGTGACTTTCCAAAACATTTCGAGAAAGTCCCTATTTACCGATTACATTTCTGAAGGGATTACTTGATTGACCTTGTGCTGCCTAGACTATTGAATTATTTATTGATGTATATAAGTGTTTAAATAGTAATAAGAAGAGCAAGACAAAACACAATGTAGCATTAGTATGGATCCTACTTGGACAGTACCCTGAAACACATAACCTAAATACTGTGGTGGTAAATGCTGTAGAAGCGTTGACTTATGGAGTAAATGTGAAGATTCAATATTTCTGATTATCATGTTAAAATAGATCATACCATTTCATGGGGATTGGCTTATTTGTGTTCAGAGGTGAAAACGAAGACGCTAATATATTGCTATAAATTGTTCCATCACAGTGCGAACTGTTTCTCATAGTATCTCCAGTACCAAGTAATTATCTTCATAAGTTACATCTGTCTATACTGTCAAGTACCTCTAGGAGGGATAACATTAAAATTTAGCACGAGAATGAAGCGCCTTGATTGCGAATCCTTTGTAAACCTTAATGTGTCATGTTACTATAAGGTAGCCTTAAGAAGATGACTTAGTATTAATACTGTTCAAAGCCAGATAAATATTAGGTTTAGAAATGCAAGCTGACTTTTAGTAAAGATTTCCTAGCTCCTCGTGAGTTGTAAGTATGTGTTCCGCTCAACATTAAGCAAAAGTCTGGTGCTTTCTATTTATTTTTACAAGTGTTGCATACTAACATTCTGTCAGGCTCGCTGATGTCCACAAAACTGAAATGCTAGCGCGCGGCCTACGACGATATCTGCGTTTACCTTAGGATCGATTCAGCAAGATACTATCAGTTCATTGTGTAGTGAATGTGAGGTTCACAAGCTTCACAAACTGTCACATTAAAGAATTTACGGTTTTCTAACGGCCTTGGGTCTTTCACATGTGGGCATCTCCTACCGTAACATTCTACCACTCCTACAACTCAGCAAATCAAGGACTGTAAAACCAATTTTTTGAGAAACACAAAAAGAAAACAACACGAACCTTCTTATTATAATAATAAGAACATAATTCCAAGGTAACACTATGCTGTATACAGAAATAGTCGAAAAGCAAGTACTCGTCTTGATGATAAAGCTTATAAGACATGTGCAACCGGCGAAACTCGAATGGTAGAAAATGAAACTCCTAAGGTGCAGCACGTCGTACTGTGTCAATAATTGTAAACTACGTACTACGACAGCTTGCCTTTCCACAGGACTGTAATTTTTGTATTGTTACTCTTTGAAGTATAGTATATTATTTCATTCTGGCAACGTAAAATCACTTCCATTACGTTTGTAGTGAACGTCCGAAGGCCCTTTCCCCTTCTTTTCAGATTTTCTATCAACTACCCATAGGTGGAATGGGGCAAATGTTTGTCTAAATGGTCTCGAGCTCAGTCAAAATTCCAGCGGTTCTCATTATGGCATGACACCTACTGTCATATTACCAAAATGTCAAACAAATAGGTAACGATTCCTTGTTCAACCAAATGTTAAGGTAAGCAGGTCACACCTTCTGCATTAATTGTCAGACACTATGTACAAAACCTTCAACCGCTTCTTGATGACGAAAACAGGACTTTTCGTATATCAGTATAGAGGAATTGATAGGCAGACAACTATCAGTGTACCGAGTCTGTAAGATGAACAGTTCTGTTGGCTTCAGTATAAAGGTGGGTCAGTCATTATTTTTTGGCTTGTATCATGTACGGTTGTCGGACGATCCCCAAGGAACGAAATTTATTGGCTCTAAAATATGGGAATATAATATACGTCTTTCAAGGCGACAACGCACAAACACACAGCGCATACCTCGTGATCCCCTGACGTGAACCCGTTTGGGCATGCTAGGGACCAGCTGAAAATTACGTCTTCGTGAGACTTCTCCTCACACACAAGCTGACCTCAGGAAAACCGCCTTTGAAGAGGGGTTTAAGCAGTACTGTCTCGAGCGTCTTGTGGACAGTACACCAAGGGGGAACCAAGCACGTTGAAATACACTGGGTGGAGCAGCTCGGTATTTACAGTTGTGTAGCAGCAAATTCCAACGTATGAGCATCAGAGAAAACAGGCATAGAACGAATCTCAAAGCAAACCAACAACTTCCTGAATTAGTTCATCATATTACAAGTTACAATAGAGCAACACCACTTTCATCTAAAGGATCAATTCTTTTTAGAATATGATAGATTATCAATGTGCTCCCAGTTTATGGAGCCTTAGTCGGTATTTCTAACACTTTTTTACTAGATCACTTTCTTGTCTGTTTGTTCGATACAAATTTTGGAATGGATGTTAAACTATCATCTCTGTGAACTACAGACTCGAAACTTCCAATATAGCTCACAACTATATAGCAATATTAATACGGTTTTCGTTCATAGTGTGTGGGAGGGGTACTTTATTATGTCTGTTCGGTGCAAAATTTGCATTTGATTGAAACTTCCCGATCAGTGAGTGACTTGAAACGTAGCTCACAACTGGATTATAATACAATATTTACTCGATTTCATCTATAGTGTATGGTCGAAGGTATTATGTTTTCCTGCCTGCCTGTTTGACGCAAGTTTTGCAGTTGATATCAGACTAACATCGCAATGAGCTAGAGACTTGAAACTTGCTGCATTGCAGAGAAATGGACGACACTGCAGTATTAACTCGCTTTTCTCTCTCGTGTTTAACGGAGGACATTCTGTTTTTCGGCTGTCTGCTCGGTACAAATTTTGCAATTCAAACTAACTTCACCCTGAGCTAATGAACTGAATTTAAAACATTTTACTTAAATAATTATTATAAATCATTTTGCAGATCTCATACCTGCAGTACAATACACCACGCTGGGAAAATAATAATTGAATTAATAGCTTAGGTATAACGAGTAAAAGTTCATAACAAGCAAATATTAGGAATTTACTGTAAACACAAGAACAGAAGCTGGAAACACTGTTTTCCTTAGTATTCTGGAAGGTGCCAGAGAAAGATACATTTTGTCACCAATTCTTTTCGTAATAATGGTAGATTTCCTAATGAGAAAAACTATGAACACTTCAAATGTTCAAATAGGCTTGAATGAGCAGTTAGGCTTACGGATCTGGATTTTTCTGACACTCTTCTGGCAGGATCAACGAAAATTTACGACTGATGACCATCAAACTGGAAGGAACTGCCATTTCTTCTAGGGCTAAAATAGATAGGTATTGCAGAAAAGTGATGTGCATGTAAAGGGGAAATCTACGTTAGTTCAACAGAAAGCACTACAAGATATAGAGCGACTTTCGTATCGTAATAATGGTCATGTGAGTGCACATATCACCAGCCAGCAGAAATGGGCAAACTTCTGTAATCTTCCCAATCATAGAATTCAAATGGCGATTAGACTCAATAAGCATGTCAACAAAAGCCACGGCTGTACTGGCCTCATCGTTCTACCGACGCCCATATATGCATGTGAGACCTGAGGAAAGTCAGCAGAATACCACGTTCATGGCCAGCTCTATGGTGGACGGAGGGTAGGAGGGAGGGGGGGACAACAGTGCCACGGCCCAAGGCATCAGACGATTGCAGGGGGGAGGGGAGGGGAGAGATTCAAAAAGGTTGAATTAAACAAACAAACACCGTCCGAATAGGTCTTGAAGACCCAACGCTACCAACAAGCCTCCACGTCATCCAGAGCCACTAGGCGTCATGTGTGCTGATACGGAGGAGCATGTGGTCAGCACACTGCTCTGCCAGCCATTGTCAGATTTTGTGACTGATGCCGCTACTTCTCAATGAAATAGCTCCTCAACTAGACTCACAAAGGCTGAATGCATCCTGCTTGCTAACGGCACTAGGCAGACCCATAAAAGTGCTAGCCAGACCCAACAGCACTTAACTTCGACGACCTGATTGGGATCAGTGTTACCATTGCGGCAAGGTCATTGGCATGAATTAAACAGCACTACGGAAGTTTCGCAGAAATGTAAAATTGTAAGAATAATTTGTTAATACAAATTATTCATAAAATACATTGTCTTACGGGAAACTATCCGCAATACCATGAAACAAATGAGAAATGAAGCACTTAAGTTGGTCTCTTTGGGTACGATTTCCAAAACGGCAAAACTTGATGGTCTCAGTGTTGCCAACTCAGTTTCTACCATACACCTACACAACACTTGAAATATACCTATAATAGTTTTAACCCCCATGCAGAAACGAAAATTTTATAATAAATAAATAAAGATAAATGTCAGCATATGATGGAATAATAGCTTCTGCACAACAAACTCAAATATCTACAGCAATGTCACTGAGATAAACACTCTGTAATCAATAAGTAAAGAATAAGTAAAACATACATTGCCCGGTCATAGTCTTTTTAATTCAGTCATAGTGATTAAGTGGCGCTTACGTGTGAAAATGTGAATGGCATCTTTCCACTCAATCTCATGTGGATTTGCCATTAATGCCATTTACATTGCTTTTATTCTCGCCAGTCTTGTCTAAAATAATTCCTTCTGCTTTGCCTATAACTTCTTTTAAATATTCTCTCATTGCCTTTTCTTTACTGGTGCTGAAGATAATACAGAAAAATCCCGTCAAAAATTCTTTGGAGCTGAAGTATTTAAAATGCACTGCACGAACTGTTTATTCTGTTTCGTCATATTTCAAATTGTTTGCGTTCCAGGAGATGGAAACAAAATTTATCAGTGGATCTCCAAAGCATGAGCGTGAACTGGATGGAGCTGAAAACCTTTTATCTGATAAAGTTCGCTGGTGGAAATTTGTTGCCCTATATGCTATCTAGCATTACCGGAACTAAGTGTAACTAAACCCACAACAATTGGCGCAATATTAACCGAACCTCAACCCACTGAAACTCAGCAAACTAGCAGCATTCTTACACATGACAGCATACAAAGAATAAACACAGATATACTCCACTAACAACTTGACCTCATGATGCAGATATCCACAAACAACCTATAGAGTAGCAACACTGGTAAACAACTACTAAACATGTAATAACGGTAAACACAAAAGTACAATCAGTGCCACCCAAGACATGCAACCATACTTAACACTAAAGAAACAACGTAAGTTAAACAGGAAAGAAATAAAATAGATGATGGTGCCAAATGACATACAAACATAAACTAAACTTCAAAACACCAACATTTCTAAAAGATACAGGCTTATACCAAAGAGCAGGTACATACCAGTTACATTGCAACACTTTTGGTGGGCGGGTTTAATGTGGTGCAAACTGGCAGAACATTCGACATTCGCAACAAAAGTAATGTGGCAACCCTTAACTATGAGTCAAATAACTGCTTCATCAGTCTACCGACGCCCATATATGCATGTGAGACCTGAGGAAAGTCAGCAGTATCAGCACATGCATGGCCAGCTCTAGTGTGGAGGGAGAGGGGGGGGGCAACAGTGCCACGGCCCAGGGCACCAGACCATTGCAGGGGGGGGGGGGGGGAGGGAGAGATTCAAAAAGGTTGAATTAAACATACAAACACCGTCCGAATAGGTCTTGAAGACCCAACGCTACCAACTAGCCTCCATGTCATCCTAAGTATCTCAGAGAATGTAATCATAATCCAAACTCCCTTTCTAATGACCAAGTGAAGATGACAAAGAACTAAGTGTTTATAGTAATACGAAAAATAGTAGAACAATACGCCAACATGTTATCAGGAGAATATTGACACACAGCCCCCTCTCCCCTTCTTTTCTTGGTCCACATCAAAGAACCTCTAACCTAAAATAACGTCCGTGAAAATCTAGCTCAGCTCCCTCTAATCCACTTCTCGACATCATCATACCCACATTCAGAATTGCACCCTTCCTTCTATCCTATAGACTTCATGATCCAGATATCCACGAACAAAGTACAGAATATCCACAAACAATGTACCGAATAGTAACACAGGCAGAGAGGAACAAAAAAAAAAAAAAAGGAACAGACGACAGGTGGGTAACACTTCATCCAACAAACAAGACAACAGACTCCGAGCAAACAGTTATGCAAGCATAAATCGTAATTCTGTTGTTATAAATCTGAAGTAGTCGCCAGACCACCACTGACTTATCTCGTACGGAACACTGAAAATAAAGGATGAAAATCAAGAAAACCGACAATCCGGAAGCCAACACCTGTGTGGACGTTTCCTGAGCACAGTACAAATGCGTATTCATTCATTCATGCATTGTTTTAATCTGCGACAATGCGAAAAAAATTGTCAAGACAGACGTAAGAGTAACAGAAACGTATATTACGTTGTAAAAAATTATGGAGTCAACTACGTCTAATTTTTAACGGCATTTGTAAAAACAAAACTGCATGTTTTTTCGAGAAACATCCACTAAACCAGCCTTAATATCAAAGGAGAAGTTCGTCTGGAAAGTAAAAAGGAAAAGTAGTTTAACTGACAAATCTAAATACATATACTAATTCGTCCAACACCGGCAGCTCCGTCTGCTAATGTGCAGCAGTTGTGGGAGGCGGTATCGAGTATTGTATGCGTGAAGCGGCGTGGACTGTGATCAGCAGTGGCTCTGTGGTGCCCTGCGCATAGTTTCTGTAATAGCAGCTGTTCATCAAAGGCGCCGTTAGCGCGACTCCTCAATCACCGTGTGCCGGCGGCTAATCGGTGATCTCTTCGTTAGGCACTGAGTTAACAGCGCCTAATGTATGACCCTATGCTACCGAAATGTTGGCCGTTACATGTCGGCACATACGTACAAGCACGAATGATGCACAGCCCAGAATATTTATGCGGCACTGAATGCTACTTGAGTTATTGGTCTCTGTAATTGTTCCTTACGTCGTTCTTGCAATAAACGCATTTACGGGTGGAACAATGGTACTTTTAAAGCCGAAGAGGTGATGTGGTAAAGAGGAATTATTACAACATTAATTTACTGATGATTCCAGTGGCTCCGCAGCTCATGGTCGTGCGGTAGAGTTCTTGCTTCCCGCGCCCTGGTACCCGGGTTCGATTCCCGGCGGCGTCAGGGATTTTCTCTGCCTCGTGATGACTGGGTGTTGTGTGATGTCCTTAGGTCAGTTAGGATTAAGTAGTTCTAAGTTCTAGGGGACTGATGACCATAGCTGTTAAGTACCATAGTGCTCAGAGCTATTTGAACCGTTTTTGATTCCAGTGGCCCGGGAAATCAACTGCTCTAACGGATGTACTATTTCTTTTTTGGTATAGTATTTTTGTGCTAAAATACTGATTCTTCTTCTCTGAATCATAGCACGATGTTCCCTACCACCAGCAAACGCACACGGTCTTGTCTTTCCGCAGATGTTTATTGTTTGAGATGATCTGAAAGCGACTCAGGGATGTAAACTGCATGGAACATTGCAACACTGATAAGAAGGAAGTGCCACTTTTAGAAGAGAGTTTAAAAATGTGGCTGAAGTGATGTGATAGAATGTAAAAAGCACAAAATTTCCCAACTTTGTCTATAGTACGTGAGCCATGGTGAGCTGGCACCAGTCTTATTTTGTTCATGTATTGTGGAGGTAAGCTATATTTGTTTTTCGCATATCTTATCTTGCGGCTTCGCAGGCGAAGCGAGTTGGTTGTTAACCTTCGAAAAAAATGTTCAAATGTGTGTGATATCTTATGGGACTTAACTTCTAAGGTCATCAGTCATTAAGCTTACACACTACTTAACCTAAATTATCCTAAGGACAAACACACACACTGATGCCCGAGGGAGGACTCGAACCTCCGCCGGGACCAGCCGCACAGTCCAGGACTGCAGCGCCTGAGACCGCTCGGCTAATCCCGCGCGGCTTAGCCTTCGACGTGCGGGTTTTCACATAAAGAAACTGTATGAAATGGTGTGGCCCTCAACTGCGTACCCTAAGACTCAGAGTTAAAACATTAAAAGGGTTGGCTGGTTTCGTTGTCTAGGGGCTGGGATAAGTGGTTGCCGCATTACAAGCCAAACACTACTGAGCAAACCGTATACAATATGAATAGACACATGAATCGAATGGTCGAAGCTCCTATAAAAAAAAAATGGTTCAAATGGCTCTGAGCACTATGGGACTTAACATCTGAGGTCATCAGTCCCCTAGAACTTAGAATTACTTAAACCTAACTAACCTAAGGACATCACACATATCCATGCCCGAGGCAGGATTCGAACCTGCGACCGTAGCGGTCGCGCGATGAAGCTCCTATCACTCGGCAATTGCGAATTTTGAAAGTGATATATAGATTTATAAATGAAAGACTGCAATTAAATAAAATCTACAGGTACTATCTTAACAACTTTAAATGGCGAATACCATAGTAGAAGTACTTTTGAGAATGTGGTATATTTCTGAAAACACTTAGTGGTGGCGATGGTCCAGCAATTAAATAAAACGTAAGTTGAATAACAGGGAAACAATAGATTCCTGCTTCACGTAATTAGTTATGAACAACAACACAGCTATCGAGACATTCACTTCTAAATGTACACTACGTCTTCACTGTAGAAGCCACGGAAATCTCGCAAGCGCACAAGTCGGCACTACGAAATGTTTCTATCTCGCGCGACTACGCATAAATTGCTCCAAGTCTTTCCCGCGACTCTCTCGCGACCGTGCGTCTGTCGCCCGTATCTTCCTTGTCGAGTGCCGTCCTGCCCAGAACTACCCCTGCGTCCTTTCTCGATACGATGCTCCTCCCCCACCCCCATACAGTCTCACCATTAACGAGCGCTGTGATTGGCTAGAGCTCTCCCGCCAAGTCTTACAGCCAATGCACACTCACATACATAAAACACATACGAAATACTGGATTTACATTTAAATACTTGAAATTAAATAAATATTCCTACGGCTGGACCACAAACTCGCTCTAACACACATTATTAAATACATAAACAATTCAATAAACACATATCAAAAGAAAAGACACAAAAGGTAGGCCAGCAGCCTAATGTCGCTGTGCTTTCTAAAACACAGTAAATATTAAAAACAATTTCTTCATGAATAGTAAATATCAGATGTATGCAAAGATATAGATGAATAAATATATTTATAAGCATGCTGATACCGTTTTTTCGTATAACTGAAGTACTTATAGCCTAACGTGATCGATAGTAATGGGCCACTTTGACCTCCAATAACTCATGTACTATTTACGTTACATGCCTGTAATTATTACCAATTTAGGTTTACAGTAATAGCTTTCTAAAGGCTCGGCGATCGACAAAATCGGATGAAGCGTTTATATTTTGGAAATTCGTTGCTGGGTGTTACTTGTATAATATACTGTCAGATACTAAACTTTAAACTAGTAAAGATATTGAAAATCTGTTTACACCATCAGAATCGTCGTGCAAATAATAGTAATGCACATGTTTCTTTTTGAGGTATCGTGATTGGTCTGGATACTATTAATTTCTATACGAACTGTGAAATGTCTGCCATTAAAGTTTCAAAAAGTCCGCCATCTTTGGCACTCTCGGCATAGACGTCTCCTTCATCGACACAACGCGCCGTCCTCATCACAGCGGAATTCCCAGCCACGCGGCTGGACCATGCGCTTGGGCTACCCCTCACGTCCAGCTAACGTTTGCCACCACGTGTTCGCTGCCGGGCCCCGGCATTGAGGAGCGTCCTGTGCGGCCGCCCCAATTCCGAACACATAATATATCCAGGGCGCCTTAACTCGACGGTTACCGCGACGGGTAACCCTCAAGATTTCGTGAGATTCGCTGGGAGACGAGTGACAACGGCTGCCGAACGTGCGTGATGACCGTTACACGTTGTGGTGTGAAATTGGTTGGGCGTTTTGCCGACATGGGCAGCTTGGAGATAAGTCGTGTAGCTGTGGAACTCTCTCCCTCGTATTGTGTACCTGGATTGGAGTAAGTCGTCGTAATTGTTTGTTCACCGACCCACTCAGAGATTTTAAACATTATTTTTATGGTGAGACATTCATAGTCGAGCCTTAAGACGGTGTGGAAGAGTTCAGTTGGCCTAGTTAAATGGAGGCTGTTATTTGAAATTTTTCTCAGAAGTTTTATTAGTGCTTTGTCTCTCTAGGAATCAAATAATTGTATGTTGCTGTTTTTAAAGCCTGAACTCTATTAATACAGTTGTCCATGTGTGAGTCAAAGGTTCTGCCCAGTGTTCCTAAGTTTCAGAGTTATTGGAATGTCTTTGTAAATCGGGCAGAAACTTTTAATTGTGCCAGTGCCTTGGCGGGGAGTGAAATGTCATCTGAGGTCTAGTCCTGGCAGTGTTTAAGAACGTGGTCACTACCGGAGCTGTTCACATTAGAGATGGGCAAAACTGTTCTTTTCAGAGATCGGATCAGAACTGTTCACTCCCTGAAATGAATTAGCTCTTTTTCATGACTCACCACTCATTTACAATAGAAAATAAATGGAAGGCTAATTGCCCTTTAAACTTGGTTTATTCCAGTACTATACCTGTATTTTGATCTTATTTGATCCTATTTTGAAGTAACACAGATAATGAGTAAGAATTTTGTATTGTTTATTGAAATTTCCACGATATGACAAAGTTTTTGATTATTGATTTATTTTGCACTATCGTGGTTTTTTGGGTGATCAGAAAATGTTGTAACTTGAGATTTACATTAACAATATATTTGGCTATAATGTATTAAAATTTCATTAACCTCATACAAATACATCGCAAGCCATATACACTCCTGGAAATTGAAATAAGAACACCGTGAATTCATTGTCCCAGGAAGGGGAAACTTTATTGACACATTCCTGGGGTCAGATACATCACATGATCACACTGACAGAACCACAGGCACATAGACACAGGAAACAGAGCATGCACAATGTCGGCACTAGTACAGTGTATATCCACCTTTCGCAGCAATGCAGGCTGCTGTTCTCCCATGGAGACGATCGTAGAGATGCTGGATGTAGTCCTGTGGAACGGCTTGCCATGCCATTTCCACCTGGCGCCTCAGTTGGACCAGCGTTCGTGCTGGACGTGCAGACCGCGTGAGACGACGCTTCATCCAGTCCCAAACATGCTCAATGAGGGACAGATCCGGAGATCTTGCTGGCCAGGGTAGTTGACTTACACCTTCTAGAGCACGTTGGGTGGCACGGGATACATGCGGACGTGCATTGTCCTGTTGGAACAGCAAGTTCCCTTGTCGGTCTAGGAATGGTAGAATGATGGGTTCGATGACGGTTTGGATGTACCGTGCACTATTCAGTGTCCCCTCGACGATCACCAGTGGTGTACGGCCAGTGTAGGAGATCGCTCCCCACACCATGATGCCGGGTGTTGGCCCTGTGTGCCTCGGTCGTATGCAGTCCTGATTGTGGCGCTCACCTGCACGGCGCCAAACACGCATACGACCATCATTGGCACCAAGGCAGAAGCGACTCTCATCGCTGAAGATGACACGTCTCCAGTCGTCCCTCCATTCACGCCTGTCGCGACACCACTGGAGGCGGGCTGCACGATGTTGGGGCGTGAGCGGAAGACGGCCTAACGGTGTGCGGGACCGTAGCCCAGCTTCATGGAGACGGTTGCGAATGGTCCTCCCCGATACCCCAGGAGCAACAGTGTCCCTAATTTGCTGGGAAGTGGCGGTGCGGTCCCCTACGGCACTGCGTAGGATCCTACGGTCTTGGCATGCATCCGTGCATTGCTGCGGTCCGGTCCCAGGTCGACGGGCATGTGCACCTTCTGCCGATCACTGGCGACAACATCGATGTACTGTGGAGACCTCACGCCCCACATGTTGAGCCATTCGGCGGTACGTCCACCCGGCCTCCCGCATGCCCACTATACGCCCTCGCTCAAAGTCCGTCAACTGCACATACGGTTCACGTCCACGCTGTTGCGGCATGCTACCAGTGTTAAAGACTGCGATGGAGCTCCGTATGCCATGGCAAACTGGCTGACACTGACGGCGGCGGTGCACAAATGCTGCGCAGCTAGCGCCATTCGACAGCCAACACCGCGGTTCCTGGCGTGTCCGCTGTGCCGTGCGTGTGATCATTGCTTGTACAGCCCTCTCACAGTGTCCGGAGCAAGTATGGTGGGTCTGACACACCGGTGTCAATGTGTTCTTTTTTCCATTTCCAGGAGTGTATTTTTAAAGTGAACATTTCCTTCCGAAGACGCCTAAAATCGCAAAATCCGTACCAGAATAAGAAAAAAAATATATAAATTTGACTGTAAAACGAAAGTGCTGCATATAGCCTTACACAGAATAAAACAAGGAAAATATTGGTGTATCACATTTTGCGATACGTTTATCGGTTCGGTCTTAATTAAAGCTTAAATTCGAGTGTCCATAATAAAAATCCTATAGTAAGAGGAGTCGTCAGGAACCTAATCTGATCAGTTTAAACAAATAAAAATTAAATAAAAACAAATGATGTATACATAACATAATAATGTAATATACATAGCGGTATTACTACGAAGAACAATATCCAGTAGAGACAAACTCCGATGCAGAAGCACTGAGTCGAGCAGGTCGAGCCACGAGCTG
This sequence comes from Schistocerca cancellata, assembly GCF_023864275.1. Taxonomy (NCBI): domain Eukaryota; kingdom Metazoa; phylum Arthropoda; class Insecta; order Orthoptera; family Acrididae; genus Schistocerca; species Schistocerca cancellata. The sequence continues at coordinate 489,519,736 of NC_064628.1, forward strand.
TATTACTGCATGAGCTAAGACCGCAGAGACCAGAGTGACACCTGAGTTGCTTTGCTCAACGCTCTGGATAGAGTCGAGAATGGTGGGGTGAGCGTTGAGCGGGCGAGTTCCGAGGGTGGGGGGAGTGGTGAACTCACCCGCTCCGAGACAAATCGTCCATTCCCTTGCGAGCAGGTTGTTGCAAGTAGTTCCTATGTTATCCGCTAGGTGGCTCTCTGTCCTGTTGCTCGCATCAACTGCCCAGAGGGCAGGACGTGCGACTGAAACGATCGCCGACAGAGTGTGATGTGAAGTTAAGCTGCGCCAGACACTGCACGCGGCAGACGACGCAAAGAGACGGCACGGCATATGTGAAACACAAAATCCAATGGGGCACTGCACAATGCAGGCAGCCAAGGTAGAAGCAGGGCAGAGGCCGGCGCTGGCAGTGTTGTGTGGCGTGAACTGTGCTGTGACCAGCAGAGGCGCTGCTGATATGCTCCGTCTCTCTCTCTCTCTCTCTCTCTCTCTCTCTCTCTGCCGTGGGAAACGTTTGGAGCTACCGTTCTTTTTTTTCTGAATCACTGATTGTTCATTCCTTTGAAAGATTCAACTCTATGAATCAGTTCCAGAGCGGATCCCCCATCTCTAGTTCACATATCCCCTTCTAAAGTTTAGTATTTATCTTACTTCCGTCAAGGCGGGTTAAGCTGGTAGATATATGTATATTATATGTAACCTGTTTGTATATGAACTTGTTTTCTTAAATATTAGAGACTGGGAACTGGCTAAACCTTAAACTGCATAGCATCTGCTGAGAAGCGATTCTATCATGTTATGTAATGGCACTAGTGTTGAAGTTTATTAAGTCACTCTTTACCTGTAATTATTTCATTATATCCATTTGAGGGAAGTCCTATATGGGAGTTGGAAGTTCTCAAGTTTGTGAGTAGCCCTGTTTTCTTAATTTGGAATTGTTTGTTTGAGTACTGAGTACGCTAGATTTCTAATTGTATTTGCGAAGTTTTGTCTAGTGGCTCGCTCACAATTTGTAATTGTCAATTTTCTTTTTAGAGGGGTATTGTCAAGAAACTGTGTTAATTATAAATTCTGACTACCAACCATCATTTCATCCCGCTTCCTCTTTCATGGTATTTAAGATACGGTGTGTAAGTGTGGTACGATTAAGGAATCACATATCAGTACTAATCCATACTGATCTCACAAATGAACACAGCAGCTCTCACTACTTCTTTTAAATATTTTCTGTTTAAATTTTTGAATCAGGCTAATAGTTATAAGTGCTTACGAAATTGATGTAGTGAATGTGACACTTGGAACAAATCTCGCCATTTGTTTTTGGTAAAACAACTAATAAGTTCGTTATTGAAAAATGAACGTGATTCATATGCCTAAGGCAGCGTGATCCACATTCAAGCGTAGAAGTTGTGAATAAAGAAAATTTAAAATTTTTGTCGTACTCCAGAGTCTTCTAGATAACAGCGAACAAAGTAAAATGAAGCACTTCACGTGGAAAGCTGTTAACGCTGCTATTAATCGATGAGTAAGCGTATATTTATGACGTATTTGTGGGAAAAGTTGGTTCTATAAGACATACTTACATTATCAAATCTCTTAGAGGTGTTATATAACAAAACCCAAACTGATGTTACAGTAGTTTAATGTTTTTATTGTGATGGGTCCAGTTCGGCTAGACTGCCGTTTCAGACCATCCGCGAAAGTTAAACAATTTTTTTTATACTCACACCATATACCATAGCTGGTCGCTGTCACTTCGTATTGCATTACAAGGTGGTGTAGATTTAGGACTCTTATACTACACACTGTTTTGTAGTTTGCTGTTATTGTTAATCGTCGTTTCTTGTAATTTTTGTTATTTGAAATTTTATCGTCAGATTTCACAGACTGATAGTTGTGACAGTGGGCAAAAGATGCTACATGGTTACAGCTGCCATGATGTCTTTATGCTATCATTTTGTTCTTTATGTGTGATCTTTCTAATCGACGTGTCTGTGGGAAGTTGTCTGTATCTGTCCGTTACCTTTGGTTATAAATTTAATAAAATTTTGTGTGTAATGTTCGTGATTAGATCCATCCTAATGACATTTTAAAAGAATGAATCGAATATTTATATTTTACATCCATTCGTTCATTTAAAATGTCACCATTTGGGCTGAAAATCATTAAAAGAAAGGTGTTTTTCGTTTCGACGGAATCTTCTCACGAAATTCCAATCACCAACTTTCTCCTCCCAATGCGAAAATATTTTGTTGACACCGACCTACATATCACCACTATAAAATCAGGGAAATCAGAGCTCGTACGGAAAGATATAGGTGTTCGCTCTTTCCGCACACTCTACGTAATGGGATAATAGAGAATTGTGAAGGTGGTTTGATGAACCTGCCAGGCACTTGAATTTGATTTACAGAGTATCCATGTAGATATCGATGTAGATGTAGAAAGTTAGGTGCACTCTCTTGTTTGGCCTGAAAAACTAATATTGACCTCAGAGGAATTATCCATCATCATGAGCGTGGTCATGTAGACATCAAAAGAAACTATTCTTCTAAAGAAATCTAGCACGTTGCTAGGGCATTCGATCTTTTTAACACTATTTTGAAGATTACACAATATTTGCAAAGACTCCAGGGGAAACCAACCTCCAGTCAAATCTCCGATTGTACCCGGGAAGGTTTATAAGTGGACGAATCAGTAACTCAACTTGTCAAATCATGCAGTGTTAAAAGCTTGAAAATATACGGGGTGATGTAAAAAGTTTCCGTTCGAAGGCCGTGCAGTTGATCCCACCGACGCACCACGTTGAAGATAACCGTTTGGCAAAACACCGCGTCTTGCTGCACGAAGAAGTCTGTAAGTGATGCACATCACGGTCCGACAGGAATCGTCGACCCTTCAAGGCCTTTTGTAATGGATCGAAGGCGTGATAATCACGAGGGAAGAGATTATGAATATAGGGCGGGTTTCGAGTGTCTCCCAGTTGAGTTGGCGTAACGTCTGGATCACAGAATTCGTGATATGGCAACATGCGATGTCATGAAGCTGGAACTGCATTTATCGCGCGCCATTTCACAACGTTGCTTTTCGACAGGCATGCTGCCCTATACACATTCTTCACTAGCCGATGGAGGTCTACCGGTGTGTGTCCTTCGGCAGCCAACTAAAGAATAACAGCTCGTTGGTCCTGTTTGGAGTTTACGTTTCCGCATTTACCCTACGCACGTCTGAAAGATAGGAATGCCACACGAAGTCCTTGCCTACCAGTCAGTGCTTATGTACCCACACTTAGCTTATACGATGAAGAAACTAGGTAAAACGGAAACTTTTTGATCATCAAAAGGAAAACTGGCACTTGAACAAGAGGATGGATAGCTTATGATAAGTCAGTATAGCTTATAGAGTTGAACCAGAAAAGAACTGAAGGTTTTTGGTCAAACGAGTAAAGGGTGCTAACCGACTGACCAGCTAAGTTTACACGAAATTTCAGTGAATTACAAACATCAGGTGTGTATGGAAGGTTGAGGAGAGTTGAAAATGTGTGTCGAATCGGAATTCGAACCTCGGATCTCCTGCTTACTACGCAGGTGCTCTAACCACCGGGGACAGAAGAATTAGCGCGACTGCGCGGATTTATCCCAAGCACGCCCCTCCCCAGCAGACCCACATTTTCAACTTAATAAACACACTCCGAAAGTAGTGCTCCCTGTCCATTAATCTCAATACTCGTGGCAAGACCTATTCCCTCATGAGTTCGAGCGTGTATGTGCACCCGTACAGAAATGATCCTTGGGTTGTGATCACCGTGTGTATGATGTGTGTTCTTTGGGACATGTCCGAAAGAACAGACACGATACACATATTTACAGAAAACATAGTGACTGGGAAACCAAGGCATAAAGTTAGCTACAACGAAAACGAAAGGCAAACGGATTTAACGCAATTTGCACTCGAGGAATTTGCGTTCCCTAAACAACGAACTGCTGCTGAAAATGAAGAAATACAAGGTAAAACTTAGGAATTATTAATATGTAAAAGACGGTACGGACGTTTGAAGAAGAAAGTAGATTAGGGAGAAAAAGGTAAAGAACCGAGTCGAGATTTCAGCCAAAGCGTGAGTTAACTATAATACAAGAGAAACGGAGACGAAGATAAGAAGAAAGAAAAATCTGTTTCAAAGTGAATATTCTTTACCCCACTTACAGCTTTTTCCTTTTGGCATGCCCGTACTGCTGAAGTTTTGGTCATATTTCCTCCCTTGTTGTTTAGTTAATTTGATCATGATTATTCCTTCCACTCATTTTATTCTCTGACGGTCAAAGGAATGAAGTGTACTTGTTTTAATGTTTTCAATTATCTTCCATCTCGTATACTGAAGTAACTGATTTTGGCCTAGCACTAAATTTACTGAGTTAAACAACATGGAGCCACGAATTATGTGTTTGATTAATTCACTTAAGGGATAATAATTTTTGAACACCTAATGAAGACGATGTGTAGTTATTAAGGGACTGAAGTTTTTATACGAGTGAACAGGTTAACTTTCGTACTTTGACAGCTAAAGTTCTCTATGTTCGTCTGATAACACAAGAAATTCATTACGTTCATTACATCTTAGCCTTCATTCGCATTGCGGGAGTAAGAATGAGGCGAAACCTAAGATTTTCTTCGAATATCTAGAGTAATTAATTGTATAAAAATGCCTTCGGCCATCATTCATAACAAACGCATTGAAAATAGTCAATAAATGTGTGAATACTCATTTCCAGTGTTGGTATTTTCCTGTCTTCCGATTCAAGTAACAACATACCATGAAGATAGTTGAATATTTTTCTATAAATTAACTCCTTACTCAATTTTTTTTTCAGAATAAAATTGAAACAATCTCGACTAATTAATTGGTTTAATTTACATGTTGTATTTCTAGAAACTCGAGTTTTAGAATTCTGTAGCATCAGAATTTCTGTTTGGAGAGTCGATCGCTAAAATCTGATAGATAAAAATATTGGTTTGCAAGGAAAAAAGAAGAAAATCTGAGCGTCACTGCCTTGAAGTAAAATCAGAATCACAACTTAACTGTTCGACAACATGACGAACGACACGTTTCGAGAGACTTCACTCAGGAATGTTTGTAAAATGCGCTAATAAAAGAAACAAATGAATTCATAATAAAATTACCCCGCAGCTCGTGGTCGTGCGGTAGCGTTCTCGCTTCCCGCGCCCGGGTTCCCGGGTTCGATTCCCGGCGGGGTCAGGGATTTCCTCTGCGTCGTGATGGCTGGGTGTTGTGTGATGTCCTTAGGTTAGTTAGGTTTAAGTAGTTCTAAGTTCTAGGGGACTGATGACCATAGATGTTAAGTCCCATAGTGCTCAGAGCCATTTGAACCATTTTTGAACCATAATAAAATTATTTAAAGATATTCATTCCAATAATACTTTTGTTATTTGAAATTCCTGTACATAAACTAATTTAGCGGTATTTCAGTTACCGTTCATCAGCACAAAGTAAAGTTATGATGAACTGATGCCAGTGAAGTTGAATTCAAATCCTATTTTTTTGCGTCTTCTCACAAATTATTCGTTTATTTGTAGTAGTACGTTAAGGGCAGGTTTCATAGAAGTAGTAACTGGGCATTTATTAGCATAATGGCTTTATCAAATAGTATGACGTTCCAGCAATACCTGCTCGGGTGCAAAAGTATACTTCCCGAATTCCAGAACATAAAACAGTATCGCACCACATTCAGTGAAGTTGCGAGTTCTTTCAAACTTATGTCCCGAAATATAGCGCGAAATTGTAGCAATCTCGTGCCTTTTTCACACACATGACACAAGCTAATTCTTGAGTATTCTGTCTACCTAAAACAAAGGCTTAGCCTTGACAACTGCTATAACAGACTGGAGTTTTACTCTCAGCTCTTTGTTCAGTTCATGAAGTCTCTCAGCCCTTAGTTCCACACTCCTATTGTTCTCACAAACAATGCGTCTCAACAAAATGCATAATACGCAGCTTACCGCGCAATTATGTTTCAAAGCTGCAGTTGTCCTCAGTCGGCCTGTGTCATCTACTACCGCCGTGTCACCAACTTTCTCCTTTAGCCGGTATTGATTTATTTTCGTTACTAGCATCGACGAAGTCTGTTAAAGCCACTCCTTTTGCTTACAGACCTGAGCTTTACGTCAGACCCACCGTTTTGTCCACTTAATTTATGCGTAATAAGCTCGTAAGCATAAGAGACATCCGTCTTGAACGTTATTGATGTGTGACTTCCGTTAATTCCGTATCATACTTGCATTTCCCGTTACTTCCGTAATCTAACTCTCCTACTCTGCCCTATGAATTTGGGCTGGATGGGAGGAAGAAAGGAAAATTAAGGCTGAAGTTTCTGTCGACGACGAGATCATTATGGACGCAGCTGAAGTTCATAAGGGTGGGGAAAAAATCAGTTCAACTCTTTCAACGTATTCATTCCGACATTTGCCTTAATCATTTTAGAGACATCAAGGAAAATTCATATCTGGGTGGCCAGGTGGGGATTTAAACAGAGACTATTCTCAACAATTGTCGCCCTTTGTCTCTCTGCCTTCCGTGTAAACATAATCAAACTTAGACACAAAAGTAATCTCAAGAGCTCCTGCAAAATAGTATCAGGTTTTTAACGGAAAATGCATAACACAATTTCGCCTACATGCCATTAACGTGACAGGTTCGCCGTACTGTCCCCAGGGACAAACGCTTGACACGGATGAACGTCGACTGGAGAGTGAATCTTCTGCAGAGATGTGGCAGCTGATTCGGAAAATAGGCCTATCGACCTCTTAATTGTTTCATGAATGAGATAATAGTGTTCTTTGTTTTCAGACGCTCGTGCAAGATCCTTCTACCTTTACCAAGCAAAATTCGCGATACCATCAACACTAAGCTAATTTTTTGGTATTCCAAACGGAATAATCTTCGACAAGACGCGTACGGAACACGTTTGATGGACTTGGAATTCTGAGTGCATCTACCCACATGCTGGCGGGTTTGGTCTTGTTTGTTTCGCTGTAGGACGTTCTTAATTGCATTTCTGTTTTGTTGTTGCCGGCGCTAATTGTACGTCGATGTGAGTATGTTATACAGCCACTTTTCTCACACTGGGAAGCTTTCGCTAGAAAAAACCAAAAGATAAAAATAAAAGAAGCATGCATTTCTGAAGAATATTGCAATTTGAAAATACAGGCTCTGTATAAACGCAGACATTCTAACCATCAACAACTTGAAACTTCCTGGCAGATTAAAACTGTGTGCCCGACCGAGACTCGAACTCTGGACCTTTGCCTTTCGCGGGCAAGTGCTCTACCAACTGACCTACCAAAGCACGACTCAGGCCCGGTACTCACAGCTTCACTTCTGCCAGTACCTCGTCTCCCACCTTCCAAACTTTACAGAAGCTCTCCTGCCTACCTTGCAGAACTAGCACTCCTGAAAGAAAGGATATTGCGGAGACATGGCTTAGCCACAGCCTGGGGGATGTTTCCAGAATGAGATTTTCACTCTGCAGCGGAGTGTGCGCTGATATGAAACTTCCTGGCAGATTAAAACTGTAGCTCAGTTGGTAGAGCACTTGCCCGCGAAAGGCAAAGGTCCCGAGTTCGAGTCTCGGTCGGGCACACAGTTTCAATCTGCCATGAAGTTTCATATCAGCGCACACTCCGCTGCAGAGTGAAAATCTCATTCTGGCATCAACAACTTATTTACGTACGCTTCCAGTAGCAGAAGTCAAGAAGTCAGGTAGCGCACCTGGTGACCTCGCTCTCTCTCAGAATTTCATATCAGTGCCCTAACCACTGAATCCTTCGTCTATACTCGTTTTTGTTAATTGCTCGTGGTCTCCTGGTTCGTTCTAAACTGTGAGATCGCGTAAGCATATCCCGGCCATGTCTGAAATTTTCTTCGTTAAGGACTGGGTGTTTGTGTTGTCCTAATCATTTCATTTCATCCTCGTCACAACGACGCACAAGTCGCCAAAGTGCCGTGACCTGCAAAGACTAGCACCAGGCACTCAAACGACCTCGCATGATGCCTCCCCGCCAAAAATGCCATTCGTTCATTTCGCTTCATTTTTCAGTGAGTCTCTTATGTTCCATTTCATCTACTTCTTTTTCTCTTCTTTTTCATCCAATGTTGCCCTTCCTCTCCCTCCAAACTTCGAGAAAAATGTCCGTTCTGTTCTGTCCTATTTTCACTTTGCTTGCGCCTACGACTATATCAATGAAAACATTTTAGTATTTTATTGCAGTTTAGTAGTTTCAACGGTAGTATGAACATATCATACAGTCACGTAACCTCTATCCAAACATTTTAGTATTTTATTGCAGTTTAGTAGTTTCAACGGTAGTATGAACATATCATACAGTCACGTAACCTCTATCCAAACATACACAATAACTCTTGCATGACGATTTTAATACATTTCTGCATATATTTGTAATGGTCGCTCTCCTACATTCTAAAAACTTACGTGGCAAATACGTATTGCCCAAAATTGTGTCCACTGTAGTATTCACTAAGTGAACGATAGGCAGAAAAATGTTACGAACAGCATAACACTTACTCAATAGGTCTACGGGGAAAGATGGGCTATTCCGCAGGCTCCAGTTTTAATAGGCTTCCCGTGGCAACGAAAAATGCACACGATAAACGAGTTTCTCTCTTATGCCTACTTCTTTATTTTGTAACAGCACTGGTACCGTACGTCCTCAACTATTTGTTAGTTAGTTAGACAGTTTCTAACATACTCCATAGACCATTTCAAGGATTCTTTGTCAAAATGATGAGGAAAGAGACCGCTTACAGAATATGTAAACATGATCTATGTTAACATTAATGAAACCGGCCGAAGTGGCCGAGCGGTTAAAGGCGCTACGGTCTGGAACCGCGCGACCACTACGGTCGCAGGTTCGAATCCTGCCTCGGGCATGGATGTGTGTGATGTCCTTAGGTTAGTTAGGTTTAAGTAGTTCTAAGTTCTAGGGGACTTATGACCACAGAAGTTGAGTCCCGTAGTGCTCAGAGCCATTTGAGCCATTTTGAACGTTAATGAACACACTATTTTTATCTCTACTCGTGCCACTGCACTTAAAATGATTTTTTTCACTTCCATATTTATTTCTTATTTTATTTTATTTTTAACAGGTTACCAATTTTGAAGCAGAAATTCATCGAAGGAGAAGAAGAAGTTGCCCGGGAGATATGATTTTAGGAAAGATAAAAAAACTGATTTCCCATCTGTTACGCATTTAATGTTTTTGGGCAAATGATAAAATATTTTGTTGCTGCGTATCAAACTTCTTCCTGAACCATGACAGCTTTAATGATGGCTAATAACGGTCACATTTTTCCTTCTAAGCTTGTAGATCTGGACCTAGCTGTTCTTCTCAAATTTTGATGGATCTTAGGACGAATTCCATTAGCGAATATATGTATTTCGATGGAGCAGTTAAAACACCTGCCGGCACAGTGGCCGAGCGGTTCTAGGCGCTTCAGTCTGGAACCGCGTAACCACTACGGTCGCTGGTTCGAATCCTGCCTCGGGCATGGATGTGTGTTATGTTCTTAGGTTAGTTAGGTTAAAGTAGTTCTAAGTTCTAGGGGACTGATGACCTCAGATGTTAAGTCCCATAGTGCTCGGAGCCATTTGAACCATTTCAAACGCCTAGCTCCAAAAATGGTTCAAATGGCTCTGAGCACTATGGGACTTAACATCTCAGGTCATCAGTCTCCTAGATCTTAGAACGACTTAAACCTAACTAACCTATGGACATCACACACATCCATCCCCGAGGCAGGATTCGAACCTGCGACCGTAGCCGTCACGCTGTTCCAGAGTGAAGCGCCTAGAACCGCTCGGCCACTCCGGCCGGCACGCCTAGCTCCTTGAAGAGGTACGTACATGACTTTCGTGGGCGAAACAACATGTTATTCCTACTGCTCGTTTTCGTGCAACCAAAAGTATATTCCATAAGACATTATTGAGTGAAAATACGCAAAATTTCTCGTGAGGTTAATTCGTTTGCTTCCAAGAGTAGCAATTACACGAAGAGCTAAAGTAGCTGAAATAATTGTTTGAGAGGCTCAGTAATATGCCTCGTCCAGTTCATTTTTCCATCAATACTTACACCAAAAATTTTGGACGATTCTACTCTGTTTACTGAATCCTGCTCATGGCCTACATCAGTTGTTGATATCACTCTGTTTGTTGTACAGAACTTAAAATAACACTACTTTTCCTCAAAGTTTAGGGAGAATCCATTTTCTCAGCACTACTGTGTAATTCATTGGAAAACATCATTTAAATCACTTCCTCGGAGTATAGGTAGAATCTTTTTTTCTGAGTTCTACTGTATAATTCATTGGAAAACATCGTTTAAATCTCTTCTCTTGTTTTCTCTCCATTGGGATTTATTACAAAATTGGTATCGTGTGCAAGAAGTACCTACTCTGCTCGTTGAATATTAAGCGGAAGGTCATTCACATGTACAGTGTCTGGAGTAGGAATGGACCCAAAACTGAACCTTGTGGGATTCTATTTGTGATTTCACCCCAGTCACTAAAATATCATACCCTTCCCACACTTGTTTTACTTATTCAGCATAAAGTTTTCTTAAGCATGATTTAGACCAATTGTATGCTGTGTGTAGAGCCAACAAATCCATAAAACTTGAGTAACATGATTAACACATTCAAACTCCTTGGAATAATCGCAAAAAATTTTCAAGTTGTGGCATTTTATTGTTTAACACTTATACTGTTTGACGAATTAATGCATAAACAGCATTTTCAGACTAACAATCTCTCTGGAATCCGAACTGTGGTAAGCTGAGTAAGCTGTTTCTACTTAAGTGTGAGACTGCTCTTCAGTACAATATTTTTTCTTTGCAAAAATATGTTAGTAAGGAAATTGGACAATAACTGTTCAGGTCTTTCTTATGAAGAGGTTTAACAATTGCATATTTTAAACTGTCTGCAAAAATTCACTGTTCCAGTGATGCATAATATATGCCACTAAGAACACAAACTACGCAGAATTCTGTTTGAATTTCCATCAACAATACATGTTCTTTTGTATTTTACAACTTTTATGGTTCTATTTATTTCAGGGGAGGATATTGGTGCCAATTCCTGGTGCTTACAGTTTTGTCAAACTCTATTTTTTAATACTTTCTCTCCCATATGCTACTGAACTATTTAATCCTATTTATGATGATAATTTAGAAAATGATTGATAAAAGTACTCACAACCTCTGAATTATCATCGCAAGATTGTGATTTAGTTTAACTGTTATGCCATCTTGTACACAGAGTGTCTGCCTTGTCTTCCACTTGCCAATATCCCATACAGTTTTAATCTTATAACACGCATTACTAATTTCTTTCAAGACGATCATATTTCACGACATTTTACTACTTTCCTTAAAATATTACACATTTTTTGTGCCATGCAAGTAATGTCTGATCGTGACTTACTCTGACCTATATATAAATTGCCGTCCGTATCTTGCATGAGATTTTAATTCTATGGAATAAAATGAGTATGACATAAGCATCTGTTTTTACATATATCCCATCCCATACCACCTTTTGTTTATTTCCACCAATTTCACATCGATCGGGATTAGATAGTTTATTAACAGTTGGGTAAAAATTAGTTGCTTCAGCCTGGTTGTCTTTAAAAGCGTTATCAGTCAGCGTCCTACTATCTTGCTGCACAGGAGTTGGAAAATTGACTGCTGAAATTACATTGAAACACCCGAACTATGATTCTAGTTCATTTTTTCTCTGCGTATGTTTAGGATGTATTCTAATCTCTGTTTTGGCCTCCAATTTTTACCCTCTACAACTGCCTCTAGTGCCATGGAAGTTATTCCCTGATGTCTCAAAGGATGTTCTGTGTCTCCTGTCCCTTCTCCCTGTGTTTTCAATATATTTCTTTCTTCGCCGGATCTGTGGAAAACATCCCATTCCTTAGTTTATCAGTTCGCCTAATTTTCAACATCTTTAAGCAGCACCCCCTCTCAAATATCTAGATTCTATCCGCCTCCAGGTTTCCTACAGTCCTTGATTCACTGTCGTACAATTTTGTGCTCAAAATGTTCAGGTGACGCGTTAACTACGCGTAGAAATTTTATGAAAGAGTATTTGTTAGATAACAGTTAATACATACGCTTTGCAACGCTGATTATAAAGAGTTTCTTACTAGACAATCCCGTCAATATACCAATGGTTTGTTCGTTTACGAGCAATATCGCCTCTCCAACGGTTCGCGAGAGTTTCTTTCCCTTCTTACTGCTGACCGCTGCAATCGATGTGTGATACTTAATCCTGCGGTTTATTTGTTGATAACTAAGAAAGAGTGAATTTGGCATCGGCATTAATGCACTAGCTGTGTAGATCACTGAGGTATCTACGAAATATAGCGTCCACATTTAAAGAGTGGAACACCACAGAAAGTGATACAATGTCTCACTTCAAGAGACTTTGTGGAAAGGTCTCAGATTTAACTTCGGGCAACGATACATACTCTTGCGATTAGGTGCTGTGTGCATCCAAATCTCCTACTTGTAACGTATGGACAAGTGGGAGAAATTTTAGACTGTCGTCTGAATTAGAACCGCGCGCAGTTTCGTGCGTTAACAACTCTGAAGCCGGCCGGTGTGGCCGTGCGGTTCTAGGCGCTTCAGTCTGGTACCGCGTGACCGCTACGGTCGCAGGTTCGAATCCTGCCTCGGCCATGGATGTGTGTGATGTCCTTAGGTTAGTTAGGTTTAAATAGTTCTAAATTCTAGGGGACTGATGACCATAGATGTTAAGTCCCATAGTGCTCAGAGCCATTTGAACCATTTGAACAACTCTGACTGCTTTGGGGAAAAATCTCGTCCGCAGGCGCTCAGTTTCCTGCGTGACATGCGCTACGTAAACTGACACACCGAAGAACCAAGTCAGGGCTGCAGCAGGAATTTTGACATGTTCGCTGAATAAACAATGATCATCATACTTCACAATTTCGTCCCGATGTAGCCTTACAAAGTAAGTCGCGCTGACTTAGAGATTGAATCAGCCTCGCAGTTAAATCAAGAAGGAACGCGTAAAACACCTTGCTCATTCGTTATCCTGACGGCCAGCAGAACATAGTCACTTTAACGGTTGTTTCACTGCAATCAAGTCAGTGTAAGAAGATCCCTAACTTTTACAGTCTGCTGGAACCAACAGATTCGTGCACCTACTTTCACTAATCACGTGACGCGATTTTGTAAACGTCTCTAATGCAATGCATCTGTGTTTGTCGCAGCTCCATGACTGTTACTTTCGGTTGGAGCCGTTTGCGTTTCGCAACTGGAGGCTCTGCCTGCTGTCAGGGAACTTCTTACGCCAATCCGACTATTGCTTCATTTCTAGAGAAAGACTTTCGCGCGATGACTAATACTATCGACTTTTTTTACCGAAAAATTGGCGATAGATCTACATGGCCTCAGTTTCAAGCTCTGCTATCACTTTGCGCAGAAGATTGCGGCCTCTTTGGGCGCAGATCGATGTGGGACCCATTGTAGTCATCGATTCCACTTATCAAAATAACTGCCATCTTTCAATCTGACCTAGACCTTGGGCTACGCTACACAACAATGTGTCCCACAACCTTCGGCGGCTGGGTAGCCGCGCGGTCTAGGGCGTCTTGTCACGATCCGCGCGGCTCCCCACGTCGGAGGTTCGAGTCTTCCCCCGGCCATGGGTGTGTGTGTTGCCTTTAGCGTAAGTTAAAGTTAGATTCAGTAGTGCATAAGTTTAGGGACCAATTACCTCAGCAGTATGGTCCACATGACGTTACTACAAATTTCCAGATTTTTTTCCCATCTTCGTTCAGAATATAGGACAGACACATGAAGAATATTCTGTGTCATGTTGTCTTTCTTTTCCCAGACGTATGGCGCCACAGCATCAATGCGTTACCGGTGAAAGAGGAGGTTGAGTATCGTCACGTTCATTTGACCCGCTGATGTCCGGTATCGGTAAGTTCAATTGCCCCGACGGCACGTTTTGTGTAAGAATCCCCGACTGTGTACGAATAGGACAAATGTTGAGAATCTTTGCGCCGATGGAGTCACTACTTCGAAAGCTCGGCCAGTGCTTCCGTCATGAGAGCAGTGTCAACAAGAGGTCAGTGTTTATGGACTTGTCTAAATGCCTTACTGGCTCGGTTTGACGTCGTCCGTCGAAACCGTTCCTTTGTGTGGCGGCCGCCACGTGTTTGCGATCGCGAATGGTGCTCGAGCAGGCGCGGTGCTCGGCGGCGTGGCCAGAGGCGGAGCGCGCTGGGCCACGCGCCGGCGCAAACACTTGCTGCCGCCCACCGCGCCGCCGGCCGAGCCCAGACGCCGACCTCCTGTTTGCTCTCTGCTCGACCTCGACTCTCCACTCGAACGATCTGTGGCTCTGAGCACTCCTTTAGACAGTTTCTAAGGTACGGGACTCGCTCTAACTGAACAGCTGCTCAGATGTGAAGGAAGCCCGCTGGAGTCGGGAACACTGCGAAACATTACCAATCTTGAATAAGGCAAAGATCTTCAGTTACTTGTATCTGCCAGCTGATTTATTACCATACAATACCTCTTAATGAAAAGCATGCATTAATACCTGATCGGACTTTCGGTTTCAACAAATCTTAAAACATCTTGGCAGAGTAAAACTGTGTGCTCGACTGGCACTCGAACATGCCGGCTAGGGCTTTACCGTCTAAGCTACCATGCACGACTCACGACCCACTCTCGCAGCTTCACTTCCGCCAATATTTCATCCACCTTCGGAATTCACAGTTCTGCTGAATATCTTGGTAGTGACAATGCTGGAAGAAATTGGGGAGAAGTGCTGAAGAAATGTAGAGTGAATATTCGTACCACTAATTTTGTCACCCATCTAGCCTTCATCATAATCCAACATCAGAGTCACTTAAGTCAACAGTTTCAGCCATTCCTACTAGACGGAAGGAATTATTACTTTCCTGTGACGTCTCTGCCTATTCTTTACTGCTAAATGCTCGAATGCTGAGGGATTTGAAGCAGTGGTTTGGGAACGGAATCCGAAGTTAATAGGAGTATGTTTCAAATTTTGGATCAGGCAACTCGATTTATGTTTACTGCGATTTATGGAACAGATTAATTAGAGCCCAGTGAATTAAAAAGCTGAATAATTTCTAAAGGAAGACGAATGCATTCTTCCCCCAGCCATGACAATTCAAAGCACTGTCTCTGTCTCTGAGATCTCGTCAACAATGGAACGTTAAACCCCAATCTTCCTCCATTTTCGTTTTTGCTTTTCTCTTTAATTTATTTCCTGTTTTAGAAAATTATTCATAATGTCTAAAACATAAGGAGAGACACCCTTTTCTTTTAAGGTACTAAGATCAATGTAGGCACACAGCAAATTTCAGACACCTGAATAAAGAGTATGCTATGTGCACCCGCAGCTATGACATATTGATGCAGGCTTACATCACTGGTTTGAAAAACAAAGAAGTACACTATTCCAACTCTACTGTCCCCCTAAATCCTCAGATGTTAATCTCTTAGGAAAATTATGAAATGTATTCGCAAACTGCAAATACGATATTCCATCGGCAAGGGTTTTACTATAGAGACAGGAAAATTGTGATGACCCGGAACTGGAACCCGAATTTCCTTCTCCTTGCGAGCCTTAAAAACTTTGTAAGAAATTATCTGTTAGTAACCTTTTACTCCTTCAACTCCAAATTTGACATTTCATTTTAATTCTTTTGTTTCTGTAGTAGAGAAGAGATTGTTAATATTTTAGTTAATATAAATCACATCAACAAAAAATAAAATTTAAGCAGACATATTTCGCGTTTCCCTCTTCCAACAGATGGGTGAACGCTAAACATCCAAGAACAAATTAGAAAATGGAAAATGCTACAGTTATACTGCTTAGATAACGACCACATGGTCGAAGGAAAGTAGAACAATGATGTAAAAAAAAATCTTATGCATCATCCCACACATATTTCTCATGCACGGACAGTGGTCATTGGTTCGTGTCAGGGTCCACTACAGGGAACGCCTCTTGCATAGTACACTCCAGCTGTGAGGGGATTTCACAAAGACACTACAAAAAAATCGCAAAGTGTTGGTAATAGCAAGGAGTGAGTTCAAGTGTGCTATGATTGTCTTGGAGATATTGCAAGCATTCAACAACCAACTTCTCATCATTTCGGAATAAGTAGTAAATCGACAAATCTTGAAAACACACGAGAGCATGATTCTTCGCACTCGAGTAGTATGTATCCAGGCATAGGAGATACCGAGGGTCAATCATGTAACGCAGGAAGTGAACGTAGCTGGAGAGGATCTTCTGCACCAACATCAATTCTTCAAACGCTGATCCATTTATGTAACGAATGGTGTTCGTCAGTGCCTGGATGGTGGCAGTAAAGCAGAGGGAAGAATCCATTAGTTCGAAGGTGTGCAACATGTGTTTCGTTGCGTATTTCCAGTTGACAAACATGGTATTACATTGCTCGTACTCATAAAGGAAGGAAGGGCTATTGGAGTGCTCTCCACATCAAAGCAAGAGTTTATCACTTTCAGGAATATTGTAAGTGATGGATCTCAGTCGTGAACGATGAATGTTCGTCGCCTTCGGAGTTCGAGGGTTGTGGAGATCAGGATCCATTTAACTATATGCATGTATGAATGCCAAGATGTGGGAGAGAAGAGAGCGACGCGAGCAATCCTGACAGGTGGCAGGATGTATACCGTCATCAGTTCCTCTAACGGGCGGCCTGTAAGTGAAGTATGTTGACAGGTCCACAGTTTCGCCATTCTACACAAAGATAAGTCTGTAGCTCTCATTCGTACATCTACAAGTCTAAGTTCACCTTCATGTGGAGCGAGGGTATGGGTGTCGTAGCGGATTTTAAACAGGAATAGAACACAAAGATAATATCTAAACGTCGCCTGCAGTCTGCATGCCATCACTGTCGGTACTGGGAGAACCTATACCATGAGTATCAATTGGGTCACCCCCTGAAAGATAAGTTACTCAACACATTGTAGTTGTTCCGTGCACCAAAGTAAGTTCTGGCGAACTTCTGTGCGTATCACCTGCAGTAGTCATTTACAGTTTGTGGTAGCTGTACGAAGCACATCCTGTGTGAATGTTATGTCCAAATATCTGATCACATCCAGCTGTGGGAGAAGTACACACAACCCACCTGGAGGCCATTTCAAATACGCTTCACCACTGACTTGATTACATTCATGAGGCTTCTTGCCGCCAATCCCTATCACTCGATTCACTCAAGCAGGGAGTACACCTCATCACCTGATTGGGCTATCAGTTAGTCATCAGCACATGCTCAGCAGTGTAAGATGTGCTCCCTCAACATAAAACTTGATAGACTGCTTCTCAGCCCACCTGTGAGCGGTACCAGTGCGATGCCGTAAAAAATCATACAGAACAGTCTTGTCGAACCGAATGCCAAGGGATCTGCCGCATGTCCATTTACCAGTACAAGGATGATGCTGCCTGGAAGAGGAGCAGAAATACGTCGAGGAGGTCTGGCGGGAAGCCGATGCGCTCCACCCTGAGTCGTTTGCTCCATTGAAGGGCTTATTGGCAGGACCTCATTTACTTCCACCACCAGAATCGGGGCGAAGGCCTTATAGTACGATTTTAACAATGCAATCTGGCGGTAGTACTCAATCATCTGAGTACTTGAAGACTTTTGTGTGCCGGCCACTGCCGCCGAGCGGTTCTAGGCGCTTCAATTGGGAACTGCGCTGCTGCTGCGGTCGCAGGTTCGAATCGTGCCTTGGGCATGGATCTGCGTGATGTCCTTAGGTTAGTTAGGTTTAAGTAGTTTTAAGTCTAGGGGACTGATGACCTGAGATGTTAAGTCCGATAGTGCTTAGAGCCATTTGAACCATATGAACTTTTGTGTGAGGACAAGTGATCCACTGACGAAGGCAGGGGGCCGAGCGTGCGACATTGTCTCACGGTAAATGTTGATGCAACGTGGCAGTATCATGATATGGAAAGGTCGACACAGATCCAGCAGCAGTCCATCTGTACCCACGCGACTTGGTAAGAGCACCCTTGTCTATCGCGTCCTCACGGTCGTCACGCGTAATCGCACCTAAAAGCGACGATGCTGCTGTGTCATCGAGAGAGCGCGACAAGTGCTACAATATGGTTTTATCTTTCCCCTCCTCTATATGTTCCTTCTGGTACAATCGTCGACAATGGTCTGCAAAGGCTTCCATAGTGGCTGCCCAGATCGCTAATGTTCGACAATATGGCAAAGCGAGGACCGTGATTGTCTGTAGTGGGCGTTGACGGTTATCAAGACAATATTTTGAGTATAATTCGGCGGCTTTTCATCTGTAGGTCTGGTGACAGCGGTTAAGATGCGAGTTCGTGAAGAATCTCATAACAAAAGTTCAAAGTCTGATGCTGCCAAAAAGCGATGTCCTTTCCACATTGTACTAGCACCAGCTGGAACGCTGGTTTTGCTTATTACATTAACCATGCCAATGTGGAAGGGAATCATGTAAGACGTCTATCACAGTCTGCCCACCCAGCGACCGTAATCTGACGGCATTGGTTCAAATGGCTCTGAGTACTATAGGACTTAATTGCTGAGGTCATCAGGCCCCTAGAACTTAGAACTACTTAAACCTAACTAACCTAAGGACGTCACACACATCCATGCCCGAGGCAGGATTCGAACCTGCGACCGTAGCGGGCGCGCGGTTTCAGACTGTAGCGCCTGGAACCGCTCGGCCATCATGGCCGGCTTTACGGCATTCTGAGAACTGGAGGTGTACCGCGTTCATCTTCGAGATCCTACGATTTCGGCACACCCATTCTTACCTGAGAGTGACCATGCATATGAACGTAGAGTGGTGAGAGAAGGCAAGTGGACATCGTTCGTTGTACAACACTCCCAGTGCAAGATCATGTGAGACATGGATGCGATCAAGACGAGTGGGCAATTGACTGGTAATACATGAGCGTCCAGGGTGGTCAGCTAGCACTTTCTTCCAAATATCAGTAAGAAGCAGGTTTCACACCAACATCCTGACGATTGGAAAAATGTGGGACCTGTGCCTTGGGATGAAGCAAACAGTTAAAATCACAGCAAAAGATACATTGATCGTAAAGGCCAAGAAAGAAGGGACCGTTTACTCCGAGTAGAACTGCGGTCTCTTGCAGCGTTTCTCGGTTTCTGATGGAGCATAAACATTAGTAACATGTAATCTAATAACTATGATAGTGATCACCTGGCTGAGGGGAGGTAAATCACATCTCTGATTTCAATGCAATCACTCGCTAGTATTGGCGTAACTGTATCAGTCTGATCACTTATTATCATAAAAGTCAAATAATCACGTAAGTTAGAGACCAAGCTCACTTCTTGTAAGAATGCAAATTCAGTATCCGACACACTTCAAAAATGGCTCTGAACACTATGAGACCTAACATCGGAGGTCATCAGTCCCCTAGAACTTAGCACTACTTAAACCTATCTAACCTAAGGACATCACACACATCCATGTCCAAGGCAGGATTCGCACCTACGACAATAGCGGTCGCGCGGTTCCAGACTGAAGCGCCTAGAGCCGCTCGGCGACTCTGGTCGGCTATCCGACGCACTAAAGCATCTAAGAAGTTCAATTCGGACTTGTTGCACACCAATCATGACACGATACGTTCGGAACAGCATCTATCTTCCCACGACATAACTACACACCATGCTGTAGCGGCCATCTCGACGCCTTGTGTTGGGAGTTCAAATGGAAGTTCGAATATTCTGCTTGTGCAAACTCACAAACAAGAATGTTTGACATCCACGCTACCCACATTGTCGCAGGATAGCAGAAGCGGAGTACCTGCTCACTAGTTGCATTGTTGATGAGTTTTACATCGACTACATTGCCCATGATGGAAAAGTGTACACTGACTGTCAGTCAAAGGGATTTTGACCTCTGCTCATAAAAACTGCTCTACCTTGTTTGCCTTTGGGTCCTGAAAATTCGTTTTGGAATGTAAATTTGTTCGTAGATTTTCTGTGCTGGTTCGCCATGCTAAACTACATGCTGTAGCAAGCGTGCTCGAAGCGGCCAGTTACTGAGTAAACAACAGGAGCGCCCAGTCCGCGGCGAAGACACAAACAATACGGACACATCGCAGCACTGCCGAAGGCAATCTATGCAAACTTGGGCTATCCATGGACTACCCCTGAATTGATCCACACTTTCATATTTTATAATACCTACAGCACACAATGCTAGAACCCAGTTTGTGTGAGACTCACATAGGAAGAATCAAAACCGATCTCGTCAGTTTGCCTTGCATTGGTATTATTTATTTATTTACTCTTCCGGCATTTACAAAGGTTCAAAAAAATGGTTCAAATGGCTCTGAGCACCATGGGACTCAACATCTTAGGTCATAAGTCCCCCAGTCCCGTGGTTCCGGACTGCAGCGCCAGAACCGCAATTACAAAGGTATTCATCATATAATGTACTAACTAAAATATTCTGATACCTCTATAGTGAGTTACAACATTATTTACTTATGTCCTTACAATACTATACGGTATTAAAAACATTCTTGAGAAACTCTATTGCTGAGTTGGAAAGTTTGTGTATGTTCAGTAGTGCTAGTTGAATGTTACAAATACTAGGCAGTGTAAGTAACAGAAAGTTGGTAGAAGCTGGAATAAATAGCAACGAAATCGTAAGTTTTGATTGGAATATTTATCGCAATGTTGGGTTAGTCGCACATGGTAGCAACGTGTTTACTGCGGTAAATAATTCTGTAATATCCAGCGAGGTTATCACGGGTTCGAAAGAAGATTTAAATTGGTCAAGTTAAGCACCAAAATTCGGTCAAAAATGGTAATCGGATGCTTTTGTAGACCGCCAGCGTCATCAGCTGCAGTGGCAGAGCGTTTCAGAGGGAATGTGTAGGATATTGTTAATAACTCCGTGATAGAGGGTGAATTCAGCATCCCAGGTACATATTGCGAGAGGGACTCTGTCAAAACAGGTGCCAGTAACAGGGGATCGTGTGGCATTATTCTCATCAAGTTGGACAACCAACTCGAAAAGCAAATGTCTTAGACCTCCTAGCTACGCGTAGACCTGAAGTTACCGAATCAGTTAACACAGAAGAAAAGGTTGGGGTAGCAGTTATGACCATGGATATTACAAGGAATGTTAAGAAAGGTAAGTAAGTATTTTGCTTAGCGTAAATGATAGGATACAAATTGCAGAGTATCTGTGTAATTAACAACAAATATTCAGCACTGTGAATGTGGAGCACAAAACGGAAAAATTCAAAAGCATCGCTCCTTGCGTCTTCGACAAGTAAGTTCCGAACAATGTCTTAAGGCAGGGCAGGGCAAATAGCAGAAGCAGGCCACGTGCGACCCGCTACGAGTTTTTGTGTGGCCCGCCAGTACAGTTAGAAAAATCAGCTTGGAAGCATTATTTCCTACTCATGCGCGACCTAGGATTTCCACTAGGACTGCCATATCAATATGCATGGACAGTGTGCAGCGTAGATACACTGCGTGCAGTGGCTTAAGGGAACGGCCATAAAGGCATGTTCCATTTACTTAATGACATGCAGTTGGATCACACTGGGAGTCATATTTCATGCTATGACGTTAGTTGACTTTTACAAATATTTGTCTGCTGAAAAATTTCTATGTATGAAGAAGTATGCTGCAAAAACGCTCTCTCCATTTGGGCCTATATATATTTGTGAACAAAGTTTTTCTTATTTGAAGACCAGAAAGAGTAAATTCAGGCCACTTGATGCTCCTTGACAGACATTAACTTCAGGCTATGATAAGAATCTCAACAAGCAATCTCAGTGTTGACTTCGAAAGATAGTTGTAGAAAAGGATTATAGGATACGTTTGTCTCATTAAACTGGTTGCAAAATTAAATGTGCTTGCGGCTGTACATAATATGAAATTACCACAATAAATAGATTTTTAAGAAATTACCACTATTTTACTTTATTTATATTTATCCACTTTTATGGTAAAATTTATACCTTTTCTGAAATGCAGAGTTATCTAATGAATGCATCATTTGAAAAGGTGCAGCCCTCCGCCAACCTATGCTTCCACAATGTAGACCTCGAGCCAAAACGAGGGATGGGAAAGACTCACCGTGGTTTAATAGCCGTTTTACAAAACCGCTACGTAAACAAAGAGTGGTTCATCAGAGATTCAAGAGAAGTGAAAACCTAGCAGCCAAACAAAAGTTACACGAAGCGAAAATGAGTGTTAGGAGACCAATGACAGAAGCTTTCAATGACTTTGAAAGTAAAATTGTGTCACTAAAAATCCTAAGAGACTTCGGTCTTATGCAGAATCAGTAAGCGGGTAGAAATCATCTGTTCAGTCACTCAGTGACCATAACAGGCACCAAAACGGAAGATAACAGAGAGAAGGCCGAAATATCGAATTCGGTCCTCCGAAATTGTTCAAGTGGTTCAAATGGTTCTGAGCACTATGGGACTTAACATCTGAGGTCATCAGTCCCCAAGAACTTAGAACTACTTAAACCTAAGGACATCAAACACATCCATTCCCGAGGCAGAATTCGAACCTGCGACCGTGGCGGTCGCGCGGTTCCAATCTAAAGCGCCTAGAACCGCACGGCCACAACGGCCGGCCTTTCGAAATTGTTTCACTGCGGAAGATTGTGATACGGTCGCTCCTTTCAGTCATAGTGCGAACGTCGAATGGTACATTGTCATATAGTCCATCGCGGTATAAAAAGGCAATTACAATAAATGGAAAGACATCAGGTCCAGATGAGATAACAGTAATATTTACAAGTAACATGCGAAAAACTTGCTCCCCTTCTGGCAACAGTTCATCGTTGTTCGCTGGAACAACGAACAGTACCTAGCGACTGGAAAAAAGTGCAAGTCATTCCCGTTTTCATGAAGAGCCGTAGAACTAACATAACTGAAGGGTTTTATCGTTGACGTCAATCTGTTGTAGTATTATGGATCATGTTTTATGCTAAAAAAATGAAGATGTTTTCAGATAACGAATATACCCTCTATAATTTTAACGTGGATACTGCAAACAGAGCCATTTGACAATGGGAGCTGGCAGCAGCACAATACGCCGCTCTGCAGAAAAGTTAAAAAAAAAAACAGGATTAGGAGATATGAAAAACGAAACAAAAGCTGGTGATAAAATGGTGTATATTAAAAGCTGAAACATAGAGAAAAAGATACGAAGAAAAAAGAAATGGTCGGCGATGCTGACTAAAACACATAGTAAATAGACAGGCACAATTTAAAAAACAGGGCAACAGTCTGGTTTCTGTTCGCACCAGATAAAAAAACACACCTAGCGACAGTATGGTGGCTGTTCGCAACAATGACAGGGGACACACTACACTGAACACTCAAAACAGCACTATACAGGCGGCACCGTGGCTCTTGGTGTGCGGGGGAGAACCCGGGACAAGGGGGGGCAGGAGGTAAGGAGAGGGAAGGCAAAAAGGGAGGAGCCGATGGAAGAAGGGGACATAGAAGAGGGGGGGGTGAGCGGACGTGAGAAGGAATGGGAATGGCAGTGGAGAGGAAAGCAAAAAGGACTTGGGGGAGAAAAGGGAGGCAGAGAGAGGGAAGGCAGGGGGAAAACAGGATGGAAAGGGGTAGAGGGAGCTGGGGAAAAGGACAGAGGAAGGGAGGGGGAGGTCAGGATCAGAGTTGATATGAGGGATAAATGGAGGGAGAGAAGACATCATCTGGGAGTGGGAGTTAACGGAAACCACCTTGAGAAAGGAGATGAAGGGTGTAAATGTGGAGGGTAGTGGGGACACAACGGTGAAGGTGCGGTAGAGAGAGGGGGCCGGAGATGAGAGGACCAACCGGGGGATGAGGGGAATCAAGGCAGTGGGAGGTGTAGAGGACGTGGATATGTTTGAGGAAAATGAACAGATGGGGGAAAGAATTCAGGTCATAGAGTATCTGCATGGGGAATTGGAGGCATATATGGAAAGTGAGGCGGAGTGCACGTCGCTCGAGGATCTGATGGTACTTATAGAATGGGGGTGGGGGGACCTGTTGATGCAATGGATCGCCAATATACACGCTGACTCGAAAGAAAAACACAGGCGCCAAGGCTTGAGGCTATAACATCATCGTAGACGAATCATAGAGCACGGCGACATCCAGTGCCCCCTGCCGTACAAACGGGCCACGGGCTTCTCATTCGCTACGCGGGAGAAGCGCGGCCGCAAATAGCGGCCCAGCGCGGGTGTTGTCGCCCAGTCAAAGTGTGCGGACTTTGATTCTCTGTCTGTGTTCGCTCAGGTTCGACCGTCTGCGGCCGACAATGCCTTCGTACCGCCAGTGCTGGTTCCCATGTCCTGCTGAGATCAAATCCCATGTCTGTATTCATCAGGTTGTTACTTACACGAATTTTGACTGCTTCTTTAATGATGGAGTCCCAGTACGTGGTAGCGGACGAAAGGATCTTTTTCTCTCCGTTTTTCATGCTGTGTCCCGTGTCCAGACTGTGTATAGCCACAGTAAACTTCTCTGGCTGACCCAGTCTGGTGTGACGTCTATGTTCAGCACATCTATCTTTAACAGTGTGACACGTCTGGCCAATGTATGATTTCCCACACTGGCACGGGATTTAACATATCCATGGTCTCCCTAGACCTAGGTCGTCTTTAACAAAACGCAGCATAGTTTGCACTCGCGCTGGAGGATTGTAGACACATTTTATTTGATGTTTTTTGAAGATCCTGCCAATCTTAAAGGACACGCTGCATGCATACAGTGGAAAAACCATCCTCGTTGAGTTCTCTGTTTCTTCTGGCTGTTCTGGAGCTTTCGTGGTTGCAGGTTGAAATGCAGTACTGATCTGTTTATCAGAGTACGCGTTTTGTACAAACACAGAGCGAAGATGGGTAAGCTCTGCTGATAAGCTCCCTTCACCAGAGATAATTTTGGCCCTGTGAACGAGAGTCCGCAACACGCCATGGCGTTGAGATGGGTGATGGCAGATCGTAGCTCGTAGATAGACGTCAATGTGAGTCGAAACACACTGTGACCCAAGAAACCAAGTTCTTTTCTGTGGACCAAGACATCAAGAAACGGGAATGTCTCCATTTTTCTCCACTTGTATGGTGAAGCAAACGCTGAGATGGAGAGAGTTAAGTTGTTCCACAAATGTAGGAAGCGTTGCTGCTCTGTGTGGACAAAGTACAAAACGTTCCTCCACGTATCTCCCAAACATGTAGGTTTCAACACCGCTGAGTGAAGTGCTTTTACCTCGAAGTCTTCCATAAAAAGATTAGCTACTGTGAGAGACAAAGGGCTCCCCACAGCAACACCGTCAGTCTGCTGAAAATATTATTCGCTAAATAAAATGTACGTAGAGGTAAGGACATGTTTGAACAGATGTACGATATCCTTCTTCAGATTACTTCATATAAGTTGTAATGAGTCCACCAAAGGTATTCGTGTGAACGAAGAGACCAAATCTAAACTCACCAACATGTCAGCTAGTTCGAGACGCAAAGTCTTCAGTTGTTATATAAAATATTCCGAATATCGAATGTGACGTTCACATTTTCCTACCAGTTGGCTTAGAAGAGAAGCCAGATGTTTTGTCCGGTAATATGTTGAGGCTCCTATTGAGAGGCACCCACATGCCTTGCTCATACTGTGGCATCAAGCAGTCAGGCCTGCAAGATGAGTGGTCTGCCAAGCGAGTGGATTCTTTCTTAATTTAACGAGTAACATGAACTCTAGTACTCACACTTAAGTTACAAGTTATCCTCCTATATGATTACTACGCAACGGAAACGCATATCTGACTATCAGTGATTTACAGAACTCTGACTGTACACTACGCACTGGCAGTACCACATTTTCTTTTTGTCTTTTATTTGACGGCTTTTATTAACACGTGGCCATCCCACTGAATATGAATGGCGCACACATTATAAATTCGGGACATTATGACAACATACAATTTGAAGGAATAGTCTACCAATCTCTTTCTTTTCACTATCTGATTTATTCCGATAAATTCTCTAACCTAAACACACAAATTCTATAACCTACAACAACAACATATGTGAAATTCCGCCCAGTGGGCATGGCTTTACATTAGTGAATCTCTATATTATGGTCTCGTAATTTATTTAACGCTACAGTGCACTTTCTGGATAGGTTGGTGGATCTTTTATTATACCTCACACTTCGACTCTCACAATCATCATCACGAAACTTTCCTCCAGACCGAGCGGTACAGAAGGAACAAGCATAACCGACTAATCTTTCGAAACTACTTCGCTACACACCCATGGAAACCACACATACCCAAATTACATGACATACACCACACAACAATATGAAATACTACACAGAGAATGGTTACAACATTATCATTTTCAGCTTTCCCACTTCAATTAATATTGATCCCAGTTTCACACGACACTGCCCCACTTTGTAATTCTACTTTCCTACTGTGAACTCTGGAGATAAATGCACGTCTTCCTGTGCAATGCAAGCCATGTGGCGTTGCTGGATAGACGGCCGACTCACCTTGCTCTCTCTCAGAGTTTGAATCTAGCGTCACACACAAAGTAATATTAATGTATTCATCACACACGCGAGTCCTCAACTGATACCATGGACGAGTACTTCTCTTTATCCTTTGTCTCATACACAGATTGAGACTCACACAGTACTCATCACGTGGAAGTACTCGTCTCTAATTTCAAGTCCTGCACACGCCTATTCTTAAATATTTCAACTTATGGTACACACGCTATTTCTTAAATATTTCAACTTATTGTACACACGCTAGTAATTCAGCTTAGCTTAAGCACACGGAAGTATTTCAACTTATTGCTACACGTGGTTTCTTTGTGACCGTTGGTCACTTCCGAAGATTACTACAATCCCATTAATATTACCTGCCTGACATTTAATTCTCCCCACAAAAGTTCCTGAAATAGAGACATTATTATTTCAAACTACTCTTAAATATTCCACATGCATACCATGTCTCCACTCTTTCCTCATTTCGGAGCACAACTAAAACAGGTCATCACAGCACAAGATCCAGCGGCAGAGTGCTGAAACATGGCCGTATTCAGGTTCTCTCGCACCTCTGTCGAAGTGGGAGAAGCACCTTGCTACCTAATTGGTCAGCCACATTTCAGGCGCTCAAAGCTCTGGCAAATTTCATGTCTTTGGTCCCACCAAAGGTGGCCAAAGGATCGACTCAAAGATGATCATATATTCACATTCACTATCTGTGGTTAGCAGACGACCATACATTCATTCATTTCAAAAGATCTCACCAAACTGGATGTAGGGATTTATTTTGTGGGAGTGCACATATGATAAATTAAATAAATAAATTGTCATTCATTTCTACACTGGTATCCGGCTTCGCTGTATTACTTGAAATTGAGTTATTTTACAAAAAAAAAAATGTGTTGTTCTGACAAAAATACTGGAGTATGTTGTACCTATTTTCAATGTCGGGCGGTACTGTACACTTTCACTATGTTGCTCGCGATGAGGCGAAGAGGAACCCCTTCCTTACGGATTTTAGGCAGCCCTTAAAGTGGAACTGGCGCTTGTACTCTTAGCCTCCTTTTAAGATGTTCAGGAAACTGGCTGGATTTGACAAGCGCGGATGTCTTCCATTGTACTGCGTCAGTTGCATCCTTCTAGAGACGAAAATACGCTGAGTCCTGCAGTAAATCCGTCATCTAGCCGAAAAAAGACGTGGCAGGCAAAAGAACAGTAGCGTTTCTCTTGTCAGCAGATAAAATCGTAATTTCAGTGTCTTCTCTTAAGGAACGTAGAACTTCCCTTTGTTCAGTGTTGATGTTCTGCTTCGGTGCGGGCGTCCTGGTTATGGCCCCGCAAGCCTTTCGCCTTATTTCTTCAGCAGTCTCACGCGGAAGTTTTAAGACGCCTTGCTCAACAGCACTTATAAAATCCTTAATAGAAAAGATCTTTGGAATGGCCCAAAAATTTAGTCCCTTTTCCAACACCGACATCGCAGTGTCACTCTGTTGTTTATCTGTGAAATTAAACACAGAACGTCTAAATGGTTCACGTTCTTACGATGGCTTACGTGTAACACGATGGAACTTGGAAGTTTCACCCGCCACGGCCATCAGCCGCGTCCAGTCCGAAAGCGACCACATAACACCGTCCACCCACTTCCAGGAATCCGCTGACAGACGCGAGGTGATATTCAGATGTAGTGAAAGCAAGCTCCGGGAGACTCTGTCTAATTGTCGCCTGGTATAACGGATTCTTTCCCTCACCAATGCCATGCTGGCTCGTTGTTTTATCCTCCTGGCGGCTGCAGAGTCTATGTAATCAGTGAACTTGGCAAATGGCGGTGTAGTTTCCTGATCCCGACATGTCGGTAAAACGCTAGAAAACTCAACAGTTTGTGTCTCGAACTCACGTACTCTGATGACCATCTCCTTCCCATAGGGGTATCAGATGTTCTGTTAAAGACTTTCCCGACGTAGTAACTGCTTCATTGCTTCATGGGCGTCGCGTCGGACAATGTTGTGGAACCTGCACAATATTTCGACGAGACGACTGCACGTCATCTTCCGGTGCTTACTGACGTGTTGCTGCAATGGATCGCCAATATATACGCTGACTCGCAAAAAGAGCATGAACTACAGAGACACAAAGATCCTTTCGTCCGCTTCCACCTACAAGGACTCCATCGCTAAAGAATCAGTCGAAATTCGTGTAAGTAACGACATGATGAATGCAGACACGGGATTTCAACTCAGCAAGGCATGGGAACCAGCACTGGCGGTACTAAGGCATCGTCAGGCGCAGACGAATGAATCTGAGCCAACACAGACAGAGAATCAAAGTCCGCACACGTGGACTGGGCGACAACACGCAGACGCGCTTTTCCCGCGTCGCGAATGAGAAGCCCGTGGCCCATTTGTACGGCAGGGGACACTGGATGTCGCCGTGCTCTATGATTTGTATAAAATGACGTTATAGCTTCAACCCTTGGCGCCTGCGCTTTTCTTGCGAGTCAGCATATATATAATTGCGAGCCATTGCAGCACCACATCCAACTTGATCCCACTCATTCCCTGCTGGCTCCTCTCCTCTCCAACCCCCGCCCTCTGCTGCGCCTTCACCATTGTGTCCCCCCTACCCTCCACCTCTACACCCTTCATCTTCTATTTCACAGTGGCTTCTATCGACTCCAACTCCCACATGATGCCCTCTCTCCCTCCATTTATCCCTCCTATCAAGCGTCCAGCTATCCTGATTTAGGTTTTCTGTGATTTCCCTAAATCGCTCCAGGCAAATGCCGGGATGATTCCTTTCAAAGGGCACGGCCGACTTACTTGCCCATCCTTCCCTAATCCGATGAGACCGATGACCTCGCTGTCTGGTCTCCTTCCCAAAAACAACCAATCAACCTCTTATCAACTCTGATCTTCTCCTCCCCCTCCCTTCCCATGTGCTTTTCTCAGGCTTCCTCTCACTCCCTTCCATCCTGCTTTTTCCCCACCTACACTCTCTCTGACTCCCTTCCCCGGGTGATGCCCTCTCTCCCTCCATTTGTCATTGCTATCACCTCTGATTCTCATCTCCCCCTCCCTTCTCTGTCCTTTTCCTGGGCTCCCTCTCCCCCCCTCATTCCATCCTGTTTTCTCCCCGCCTACCCTCTCTCTGACTCACTTCTCTCCCCTGAGTCCCTTTGCTCTCCACTGCACTGCCTTTCCCACTCCTCCTCGCATCTGCCCAGCCCCCCCTTTTTCTATGTCCCCTCTCTCCATTGGCTACCTCCTTTTTTCTTTTCGTCTCCTCCCCCACTTTTCCCCCTAATTGGTCTGGGTCCTCCCTCCCCCTCCCCTATCTGCTGCCATGTCACCTCTTTAGTGCTGTATTAAGCGAGTGTTCAGTGTTGTACATCACCTGTCAGTGTTGTGAACAGTCTCCACACTACTGCTAGTGGTTTTCTTATCTCATGCGAACAGAAACCAGATTGGCGCCGTGTTTTTTAATTGTGCCTGTCTATTTACTATGTGTTTTAATCAGCATCACCGATCTTTTGTTTTTATATTTTCTTCTCATCTTTTTCTACACGTTTCAATTTTTAACAGTCACCGTTTTATCGTCTGCTTTTACTCTTCTCATACCTCCTTAATCTGTTTATTAACTTTTGTTTTTTAACTTTTCTATAGGCTGCAGAGTGGCGTATGGTGCTGCTGCCAGGCTGTTCGCCCTCTGAGGAGGTGGGGGGGGGGGGGGAATCAAAATCCAGTAAAGAAAAAAAAAGAAAGAAAACACAATGTCATTAAGCACCTGAGGATAACGAATAGTTGTCTCGTCGAAATATTGTGCAGCATTCAAACCATTATCCAATGCGATGTGTGTGTACCAATCAACAGTTACAATGTCAGGAAAGTCTTAAGCAGCACAGTAACTTGTGTCTCACACAGGTACACGTGGGACATGAGGACTATATGCATCCATATTGTCAAATGCCACCACCCTATGTCTCTACCAGCAACATACCATTCAACTAGTAACCATTGGAATGCGATAATCCTGTCATCTAGGGGCTCCTCTTGAACCCTTGCATTAAGTCTGGCAATTTAGTCAGCTGTCTTTCACTCTCTTTAATATCGTAAAATTAAATGTTACAAATGGAAACAGTTACAGTGTGACATACAACACAAATTTGTAAGATAAAACAGTCGTTTACTCGACAAAAAACCTGTTGTAAAAGTTTTGCTATTTGAATATGTGCAAAATGCTCAATTTCTTGAAATCTCTACGCCAACAAATGTTAAATCACGATTTTAAACACTCATGTAACACCCTCCAAACGTACTGCAGTTATATGCAACGAATCCGCTTTTCATTCAGTATTTGCATGTCCGTCATACAATCCCTGTCATCCCTGGAGGCATCTGTGCAATTATTCTTCACTCCTCGGAATGGCTACCCATTTCAAAAACCAACAACATTCCGCAGATTTAACTATGACAAGCCTTAGAGTCTATAGCACCCCAGTGGTCACCAGTTACTATAGCAAGGCTGTCAGGACTCTGGATCACTTAGTATACAAGTCAGAAAGTTGTAATCAGTTTACATCAGGTGACCAAGTTAACTGACACCCTTATGACATGACAAGCAAGATCCTCCTCATCACTTACATCATCACTCTTATAAGTGACATCAACATGCTTATCAATGATATCATCAAGCTGTGACCTTTCCCATCCCCCTACTTTAACCCTACCTCATTGCCCCTCCTCCAGCACTGTGTAGCATTAAAATGAGACAGTTAATGTACTTTCAATATAAAATAAATTCGAAGAAATTCTGTAAGGGCGTAACTAGTCCAGTTGTAACTTTGTAACTCACAACGCCCTCCCAGCCCCCCCCCCCCCCCAAAGAAAAATCCCTATCCCTCTATCTCTCTCTCTCTCTCTCTCTCTCTCTCTCTCTCTCTCTATATATATATATATATATATATATATATATATATATATATATATATATATATATATACCTCTGTCTATCTCCACCCAATCTCCACATAGTATTACAATAAGGCAGTCACTTGCACAAAAATGTTACCATGTTCGGAGAAATGCAGAAAAAAGTTACGTGACCTTCACATAAACAGGCGCCATAGTGGAAGATGTTAATTATTACTGTGAAATTAAAACATATCTGTGTGCATACATACATAAAAAAAGTTTTGCATCACCTAGGTTCCGAGAGTTCCAGAACCTGTACAGAATAGATATCAACGTAAACTTCATTTCCGCACTTTTTATTGCTCATGAAAACCACACATTGCATGTTGTACCATCTTACAGCGAGACCTACAAAGGTGCTGGTCCAGATTGCTGTACACACCGGTACCTCTAATACTCAGTAGCTCGTCCTCTTCCATTGATGCTTGCCTGTATTCGTCGTCGCATACCGTCCATAAGTTCATCAAGGCACTGTTGCTCCAGATAGCTTCACTCCTCGGCGTCGATCCCTCAGAGTGGTTTCAGGGTGACGTCGCCCATAAACAGCCTTTTTCAGTCTATCCCAGGCATGTTCGACAGGGTTCATGTCGGCAGAATATGCTGGCCACCCTAGTCGATGGATGTCGTTATCCTGAAGGAAGTCATTCATAAGATGTGCACGATAGGGGAACAAATTGTCGTCCAACAGGACGAATGCCTCGTCAAATATGGTTGCACTATCGGTCGGAGAATAGCATGCACGTATCGCACAACCGTTACGGCGCTTTCCATGACCACTAGCAGCGTATGTCGGCCACACATAATGCCACCCCAAAACAGCAGGAAACCTACACCTTGCTGCAGTCGCTGGGCAGTGTGTCTAAGGCGTTCAACTTGACCAGGTTGCCTCCAAACATGTCTCCAATGATTGTCTGGTTGAAGGCATATGGGAAACACATTGGTGAAGAGATGATGCCAATCCTGAGCGGTCCATTCGGCATGTTGTTGGGCCCATCTGCATCGCGCTGCACGTCGCCATGGACGTCGGGAGTGCACCTGCGCATCATTCAACCTATTGTGCGCAGTTTGAGTCGTAACACGACGTCCTGTAGCTGCACGAAAAGCATTATTAATCATGGTGGCGTTGGTGTCAGGGTTCCTCCGACCCGTAATCCGTAGATAGCGGTCATCCACTGCAGTAGTAACCCCTGGGCGGCCTGGGCGATCCATGTCATCGACAGTTCACGTCTGTCTGTATCATCTCCATGTCTGAACAACACCGCTTTGGTTCACTTCGAGATGCCTGGACACTTCCCTCGTCGAGCGCCCTTCTTGGCACGAAGTAACAATGTGGACATGATAGAACCGCGGTGTTGACCGTCTAGGCACGTTTTAACTACAGACAACAAGAGCTGTGTGCCTCCTTCCTGGTGGAATGACTGGAGCTAATCGGCTGTCGGGCACCCTCAGTCTAATAGGCACTGCCTATGCATGGTTGTTTACATCTTTGGTCGGGTTTACTGACATCTCGGAACAGTCAAATCGACTGTGTCTGTGATACAATATCCACAGTCAACGCCTGTCTTCAGGGGTTCTGGGAACCGGTGTGATGCACAAAATTTTTTTATGTATGTATATAATACATTTCTACGTGTTTAATGAATATAACTGATGTGTTAGGATAAAAGTACACAGGCTGTTGCAGCGGAAGGATCAAGCTCAGGTCAAGGGCACAGCAATTTTTCTTTCTTTACCTGTACACAATACACTGGTAGCTTGCATAAAACAACTAAGCTAATGCTTATTTACTGACAAGCTCATGAATATCATCCAACGTTTAAACGGAAGCTTAATTAAAGCAGAATTTAACTTGACAAATTAAACTAAACATGGTTGCATACTCAGAAATCTGAATAGCCAACCAGACTCAAGTACAAAGTTTGGACAGAGGGTCAGTTAAAGCAAAATTTATGTTGAAGCAATTAGCAAGCAGGATGTTCCATAGAATGTAAGAGGCTTGAGGGGGCTAAGAAAGAGGGCACAACCAAGTCAAATGAGATAACCAAATGCCGACATGGTATAGATACACAGTACACTAAATGGTTCAAATGGCTCTGAGCACTACGGGACTTAACTTCTGAGGTCATCAGTCCCTAGAACTTAGAACTACTTAAACCTAACTAAACTAAGGACATCACACACATCCATGCCCGAGGCAGGATTCGAACCTGCGACCGTAGCGGTCGCGCGGTTCCAGACTGTAGCGCCTAGAACCGCGAGGCCACTCCGGCCGGCCACACAGTACACTGTCAGTGAGCTCTAACAGTAACAACTAGTGGTGAATACCAAAGAACGACTTCCCAACAGTATTATTCAAATAAGTCACCCCACCAAGAAACGTTACGGCTAGCAGAACAGTTTGTATGGAATCAAAGCTGCAAACAACTCCGAGAGACGACACACATTGCCCCATTGAAACATAGTTCTGGCATTCAATGTGCAGCTCCTGCCACCAATAAGAGAAACGAAATATACCACCACTAAAAAATGGAATTGATCATCAAAATTTCCTTACATGTTACAGCAAAACTATAACAAATTGCACCTTAACTATGACAAAATGATTTCTACGTTATACAACTATGTTATCATCAACTTTCCCACCCCATACTGTACTACTTTATCCCAAACTGTAACAAATTATAGCTAATTAGCGTGAAACTTTATCAGCTTGCCCCAGAACCGCATAAACTGTATGAACCTATAAGATTCTACAAAGATTATGGGCAAGAAATTACTTCCCTTCTAGCAGTAATTTATCGTAGATCACTCGAGCAACGAAGGTTATCTAGCACCTGCAAGAAAATTCAACCCATCCCCGTTTTTAAGAAGAGCTGTAGGACAGATAGACATAATTGTAGACCTACGTCGTTGACGTCAGTCTGTTGTAGATTTATGGAACATGTTTTATGCTCAAGAATTATGACGTCTTAGACAGTGAGAATCTCTTCGATTAAAATCAACATGGATTCCGCAAAGAGAGGTCGTGGAAAATTCAGCTCACCCTGTTCCTCCGTGAGATCCACAGCGCCGTAGACAACGTCGCTCAGGTTGATGCCGTGTTCCTTGACTTCAGGAAGGCCTTTGACATCGTCCCACACTAGTGAAAACAAAGCGAGCTTATCGAGTAACAGAGCAGATTTGCTACTGGATTCAGGACTTCCTTGCAAACAGAACTCAACGGGTCGCTCTTAAAGGAACAAAATCGACAGATGTAAATGTAACTTCAGCAGTGCCCCAAGGAAGTGTGATAGGACCATTGCTATTTACAGTATGCAGAAATGATCTAGCAGGAAGCGTTAGAAGCTTTTTAAGGCTGTTCGCAGATGATGCAGTGTCTGTAACAGGTTAGCAACGCTAGAGGATAGTAACGATCTGCAGAATAACCTCCAGAGAATTTATGAATTGTGCAGGCTCTGGCAGTTGACAGTGAACGTAAATAAATGAAACATGTTGCACATAAATAGGAAAAAAATTCACTACTGTATAGCTACACTATTGAAGACAAACTGTTGGAAACATTATTTACATTAAAATATCGAGGAGTAACTAGGCAGAGCGACCTTAAGTGGATGACCACATTAAACAAATAGTGAGAAAAGCAGATGCCAGACAGATTCACAGAAGAGCCTCAACGGAATCTAACTCATCCATGAAGGAAGAGGCTTATAAGGCGATTTTTCGACCGATTCTTAAGTATTGTTCACTATATGGAATCTCTACGAGGTAGGACCGATAGAAGAGGTTGAGAAGTTTCAATGAAGAGCGGCACGTTTCGTCGCGTTGATCATTTAGTTGGCGCGAGAGCGTTACAGAGATGCTGAACCAAGTCCATAGGCAAACGTCAGAAGAGAGGCGTCGTCCAGCAGAAATTAGAGCCAATGCAGTGACTTACTGACAATCATTCTTCCCATGTGCTACTCGCAAGTGTAACAGAGTTGGAAGACTCAGTTACTGGTACGAAAAGTACTCT
The DNA here is from genome assembly GCF_023864275.1 of Schistocerca cancellata. Classification (NCBI taxonomy): domain Eukaryota; kingdom Metazoa; phylum Arthropoda; class Insecta; order Orthoptera; family Acrididae; genus Schistocerca; species Schistocerca cancellata. The sequence continues at coordinate 489,555,392 of NC_064628.1, forward strand.
CCACCACACACTTTTAGGTGGTTTGCTGAGTATGGTATAGATGTGGATATAGATTAACTTCACCAGAAATCGTATCAGCTTACCCCAAAGCTAGAAAAAAATTTACCAAAATTGTAACAACTTCCCTAAAATTCTAACAAATAGCTGCAAATCAGCAAAGAAATTACCTTGTACATCAACAAATTGACCATGTTACAGGAAAACAGTGACTCACTGCCCTAAAACGTATCACCTTGTCACAGACTGTATCAGCTGGTCCATGGGTGTAGGGGTGTGGGGTGGGGGGAGGTGAGGCAGATGCAAGTGGAGGGAATTTCAGGAAGTGAGAGAGGGAAGGGAATTCCAGGACTACTGATGCAGACATCAGCAACTTTTTGTTCCAGGACCCACAGTAACCCTCTACTATTAGCTTAAGCTCTTCTGTTGATAACTCTCATTACGTCTTGTATCACAGTGCAACTCTACTGTTCCTTAAACTTCTGCCACTTTCAATTATAATTTTCACAATTTTCTTTTCCTTTTATCTCTTGTCATAATAGTTTTCACATTCTTTACATACACTACAATACCTGGAGAAATGACATTAATGACTGATAATTATGTTTTAACTCCAGAATGTTTGAACTAAATTATAATCAATCATTTGCATGTTTACTCAAAAAGTTATTAGATCAATCAAAACATGAGTAATTTATAAAAAATTGTAAATGGCTGGAGATAAAAACAATGTCAATATTACTATTTCTATTGAAATTAACGATGCAATTATACCGCTGGATGAGGGCTAAGCCTGCCAGCCAGTGTGGCCGAGTGCTTCTAGGCACTTCAGTCTGGCACCGCGCGACCGCTACAGTCGCAGGTTTGAATCCTGCCTTGGGCGTGGGTGTGTGTGCTGTCTTTAGGTTAGTTAGGTTTAAGTAGTCCTAAGTTCTAGGGGACTGATGACCTCCAGATGTAAAGTCCCATAGTGCTCAGAGCCATTTGAACCAAGGCTAAGACTATTCACTTGCAGTATCTGATGGTTTCTTTCTTGAAAATCAGGATGGTGTTAGAGACTATTTTCTTATAGGTAGGCGTGGAGGAACAGATTATTTTTATTTCGCTCAAACATAAGAAATTGAAAAATGGAAAAAGCAACCATGAACAGAATATAAAAGATAAAAAAATAAGATTAGCCTGTTATTAACGTAATCAAGCAGGTAAAACAAGTATTTAAAGGATTAGGTGACAATGTTCTGTGGTTTTGAGGAAAACAGAGAGGCTAAAAAACATGTGTTTCCTTACCATTGTACCATAGAGATTTATTATGATATGAAAGTCTAAAGTATGATTGGTCTGATGATCAACCTGCTAATTATGACTATATATTAAGTGAATGAGAAACAGAAGATGCAGTGAATAAATGTGAAGAAGAGACTAAAAGTAGAAGAATGTTAAAACATGAAGCTCAGGGTGCTGTTAAAACTAAATGTTAGTGAATGACTATTGAACTATATTAACTATAGCAAAGAGAAACTTTTGCATTAAGACCTGCTAGGACATTTATATTTGTTGGCCATTTACTTGTTGAATTCAATAGATACAAACTGACAATTATTGGTAAAAATATGAAGGCACAGATGAATTAATGAATATCTTAATTAAAGATCAGATCACTATAGCAAATATGAATGAAATATTTGATGTTCTGGATTTATGAAATTATATCAATAAACTATACAATTCAGGAGCATTATATTCAAACAATAATCCAAATAAAATTAAATCAAGTACCGACAGAAAAAGAGGTTAGCTAAAGGAAACTGTTTATGTCTATTCCCCAAGATTAAGTAATATACATACATATTCCTCAGAGTCTTTGGATGAAAAAGTAGGTGAGGGTTTAATAAGGAAATATACAGAAAAACCAATTGATTATGTTTGGATAAAGGAAAATAGAGAATTAATCGATAGATGTAATAGGTGCAGAATAATTGGCTGGAAATAAAAATTATCATAACAAAAACTTGGCATAATATATATCTCGACAAATAAATTTGGCGGTTTTGTTAACAATATTCCAAAATGAATTCTATATTTGATTACGTTTTTGAATAACTTACCGCATACATTTTGGGAAGGTGATACATTTTATAAAGGTCTAGTAAATACTTAGAATAACTAGCTTGCATTCATAATGCATCTTCCTGGTTGTAAATTTTGTGGCCCAGGAATCAAACTAGATGAACGATAAGCTAGAGAAGATCAAGGAATAAATCCAATAAATGAAGCCTGCAAAACACATGATATTGTCCATAGAGATAACCTTGATTTATAAAAAAAAGACATGATCACATAGAGAAATTAAATTAGCGGCAAAAGAGGGAATGCATGTTTCAGATGCTTCATTTGGAGAAAAATTAGCTGCAACAGCAGTCAGAGGAATAATGTATGGAACAGAAAATTAGGCATTGGGCTCCTAATTGGAGAAAATATTTCGGGTTTATAAGAATTTCAATAGCACTATTTCTGTATTATTTAAGAAATACTCATTATTATAAAAGTTTTATTCCACGTAAATGAATAACTTCAGGTAAACAATTCAGATTAATCACAAAAATGAAAAGTTACGTAAGACTGGTGATCCCTTAACTGATGCTTAAGAAAGAAATGAGATGAAATATAAGTAGTAGTTTAACCATAACATTGGCTAACATTATTGAAAAAAAGAAAAAAGTTCTAGATTAACACAACATGAAGGTGGATTTCTTCCACTATTACTGGCTCCATAAACACATTTACCTGCTATTGTTTCAATTGCTGGAGATGCTGCTATAAGAAATGCAGTATTAGACAAAAAGAAAGGCAATAAAGAATTAGAAGAACAAGAAAGATATAAACAAGCAATCGAAAAAAGACACATGTTCCAGGCTTTAAAAAAGCAAACAAAAAAATGCAAAAAGCAATTAATAGTTATCCTAACACAATAAGTAATTTTGATACAACAAATCAGGTAAACAATCAAAAATCACACACTTTTTTGGAATATATGTATGACTGATGAATTACCTATTAAACCATGAAATAATTAATGTAGAATACTAACAGTAGACACATCTGGTCATGCTGCACTCACTGGATATGCTATTATAATGGTTATGATAAAATTTTGGTTTTAGGTCATTTGGCAGATATTGTAAGTAGGCTGTTTATATTTTCTTATTGGCAACGTTACGTAGCGCTCTGTATGAAAATCACTGGCTGTGCTGTGTGCAGCCTGTGACTAGTTTGCATTGTTGTCTGCCATTGTAGTGTTAGGCAGCGGCAAGCTGGATGTGAACAGCGCGTAGCATTGCGCAGTTGGAGGTGAGCCGCCAGCAGTGGTGGATGTGGGGAGAGAGATGGCGGAGTTTTGTAATTTGTCATGAACTGCTATATATATTATGACTATTAAGGTAAATACATTGTTTGTTCTCTATTAATATCTTTCATTTGCTAACTATCCCTATCAGTAGTTAGTGACTTCCGTAGTTTGAATCTTTTATTTAGCTGGCAGTAGTGGCGCTCGCTGTATTGCAGTAGTTCCGGTAACGAAGATTTTTGTGAGGTAAGTGATTTGTGAAAGGTATAGGTTAAAGTTAGTCAGGGCCATTGTTTTGTAGGGATTATTGAAAGTCAGATTGCGTTGCGCTAAAAATATTGTGTGTCACTTTAGTGAATGTTTGAGTACGTTCAGTTTTGCTCAGCTGTTTGAAAAGCAAATAGTGTAAGAGGTTTACCAGCACAGTCATGTATAATTGTTCTAAGGGGACGTTTCAATATATTCCTGAAAAGCTGGTTAAATATCTCAGTTCAAATGAGCAGTACTGTAATGGACAATGAACTGAGAATATTATGAAGTAATATGTGGTGATTTGTGGATCCATATTTTTAAGCTGTTTTCATATACTTATAGTTTTATAAATATTTTGAATTTAATAAATGGATATTTTTAGAAATGACCTGCTGCCTAAGGTAGTATGGAGAAATAAACTTAAATGATTTAGAGACAAGAATTGATCCAAAATTAGGAAATTTTATCAAACAGTTTCATAAAGAATTATGTGCCCTTTTTTTAAGTAACTAAAGGATATATTGATTTTAAAGAAGAAAATTAATATATTTAAAAGATCGAATAAGCAGTCATGGATACCAAGCCATATTAAGAAAAAGAATGTCTCACAAAACCTGAATACACACATATTCTAACACAATTCAGTAACCATCCTAAAAATTATTTTACAAAAAACAAGGTTGAATATGCTTTTACCCATTAATTGTCAAAGGAAAGTATAAGACCATTCTTAACTCAATTAAGTGATCTTCAGAAATGAAAGTGTGACAAACATAAACCAAAACTTCATTTTATTACTGGTGATGAAATATAGAAATACACATTTGAGTAAAATGTAAAAATCAAGACAATTATTTTATTTGGAGACAATATTGATGGTGATATGTCACCTACTGATTTTGAAATGGAGCTAAGGACATAGAATGGCGATTAAATTCAAGCTTTATATCCCATTTAGTAAATTAACCTCTTATTTGAAATGAAAATGAAGGATAACATATTTATGTCTCTAGATCAATCTGTTAAAAGTGTACCTGTTTCTGGCTAATTACTGATTGATTGGTGAACTGATTTTAAAATCAAATGATAATGATACAATGGAACAATAATTAGTAAATTTTAGTCTGTATTAATAGATAATAATATTTGATGCTTGAACTGCAGAAAATTTACTGAATCACATAATCTCACAGAGCAACAACAAAACAGGGAAGACAAAGGTTTGAACCACTTTGGAAGGTAAGTAGAAACAAAAAGAGCAAATTTTAAAAAAATGTTATGTTCTAGACGAATTTTCGCAAGGAAATCAGTAATTTATTACATAAAATAATGTGAGACAATTGTAAAAGAAGTTATGGAATTTCAATAAGTATAAATGATTTATGGCAATTTAATCTAGTGGAAATGGATTCTGGTAACTTGAATATCAAAAACTAATGTAGCAAATAAATATTAGTTGACTGGCAGATTAAAACTTTAAAACTGTGTGCCGCACTGAGACTCGAACTTGGGACCTTTGCTTTCACGGGCAAAAGCTCTACCAACTGAGCTACCCAAGCATGACTCACTCCCTGTCCTCACAGCTTTACTTCTACCAGTGTCTCGTCTCCTACATTCCAAACTTTACAGAAGCTCGCAGGAGAGCTTTTGTAAAGTTAGGAATGTAGGAGACAAGATACTATCAGTAGTAAAGCTGTGAGGATGGGGCATGTGTCGTGCTCGCAGTAGAGCTTTTGTAAAGTTTGGAATGTAGGAGATGAGACACTGGCAGAAGTAAAGCTGTGAGGACGGGGCGTGAGTCGTGCTTGGGTAGCTCAGTTGGTAGAGCACTTGCCTGTGAAAGGCAAAGGTCCCGTGTTCGAGTCTCGGTCGGGCACACAGTTTTAATCTGCCAGGAAGTTTCATATCAGCGCACACTCCGCTGCAGAGTGAAAATCTCATTCTGGAAACATCCCCCAGGCCGTGGCTAAGCCGTGTCTCTGCAATATCCTTTCTTTCAGGAGTGCTAGTTCTGCAAGGTTCGCAGGAGAGCTTCTGTAAAGTTTGGAAGGTAGGAGACGAGATACTGGCAGAAGTAAAGCTGTGAGGACGGGGCGTGAGTCGTGCTTGGGTAGCTCAGTTGGTAGAGCACTTGCCTGTGAAAGGCAAAGGTCCCGTGTTCGAGTCTCGGTCGGGCACACAGTTTTAATCTGCCAGGAAGTTTCATATCAGCGCACACTCCGCTGCAGACTGAAAATCTCATTCTGTATCACAGTTTCTTGTTCAGCAGTAACTGTATCAAATAATATAGGTGGATTAGTTAAAATACTGTTATACATTGTGCTTGTATATGAATTTATTTTAATAACATAGTTCTTTGCATCTTCATAGAATAGCTTGATATAATGTGATAGATCATAAAAGTGCATTTGATACATTTCTTTCTCTTTGTTTTCTTTTGATACACATAAACATTTTTCAAAAATGCTTTCAACAAGCTTTAACAATCCTTCTCGAATTAGTATGTAAATTAATTCGTCATCGTGTAATCTGCTACCATTATATGTAAAAAATCTGTCTTGTAGTAATTTAGGTTGTACACCACCTGCTTTAAAATAGTTTTGCTTGGCATAGTGCTTTGATGTGACAATGTAAATGTACTGTTCTTCCTTCGTTTCTGTCATATCATGTACAACATCTTTTAAATATAAACATTATTTGTGCTTTTCTTGTAGTTGCTGTAGTAGTTGATTTTGTTCTTCTTCTATTTTTAATTTGTTTTCCAATCCTATTGCTTATTGTTCAGTAACTTTTTGAGATTTAATGTCTTTATATTCTGCTGTATATTTTAGGAAATCATTTAATATTTTGTCTACAACCAAATAATATATTCTTACTTGCTTCCATTATTTGGTATTGAATGGCATTACTGATACCTTACAACGATTATCTGTTATGAAAATTCAGTTCTCTTGAGCAAGGTTATTTGATATAATTTTTTAGTTTCGTTTTGATTGTATTCATATTCTAATGCTAGTGGGTTATAAAATTTTATATCTGTCAATGGAATATTATTATGTCTTAGAGACAGAACATAATTTGCTTTACAGATTTTAGGAAAATGCAGGGTATAATTTTTTAGACCTTAGAATATCGTAAAGAGAAGCTAAAATAATGGCAGTAAATAAAAAAAATCTCTTCAAGAAATGGAATCCAAATATACTGGAACCAAGAACCAAAATTTAGTTGATAATTACTACGATTAATAAATTCGATACACTGATCATAGGCCCTTATGAATGGAAAGCAACATTAGATGTTCTTAGATTTACCTCATTTATACAGAAATAAAATATAATAATAATACATATTTTGAATGTATTCATATTATAAAGCTAATGAAACATATTTTATTTCAGTATATTCTAGACTGTCATTATTTAAAGAATCTAGTGAACATCCTTTCATTTGTTTAGTTCTCCAATTTCTTGATTCCTTGAACCTGCTGTCAGGGACCTCTTAATATCAGCATGAAATATTTGGTGCGCGGAGTTTCTCATTTTCTTATAAGAAATCAGACTTTATAAATGAAGAGTGTTCAGGCCATAAAAGCAATATTAAAAGATCTGGTATATAGAGGATGTTCTAAAATGAATAGACTGCAATATATTGATGTTAACTGCAATGGCTACACCAAGAATACCGATTTGATGAATTCTATGTCCAAAAGTATTCTCCATACGGCGAGAGAAGAGCTCTGACAGTTGACACGGCCTTGGCGCAAGTCCTTATTGCATCCACTACCGACAATCAGATCGTGAGCTTTTGATTACGTTACCGTGGCAACGCCTCAGTGTTGCCATAGTTGTAGGGCGACTGCTGCTTTCAGTCAGTTGTGCCACGTGCTACGTTCAGGTTTGTGTGTATACACGTGCTTTCTACTACTTCTGTGAGTTTCTTGCCATGTGTATAAGTGGAAAGGTGTGTATAAGTAGAAAATGGCTGCCTGTAGTGCACAGAAGAGGGTTTTTGGGAAATGAGCTACGCTGAAATCCCAAGCACGCGAAAGGCGTGTTTACTTTGAAAGGGAAGGGGACACTGATGGGCCTTTGATATCAGTGAGTAAAGTGGTTCACACAGTGTCAGAAGGATTGAACATCTCTACAGCGGCAGTGAAGAGAATCACAAATGATAAGGAGGTTACCAATTCAGCTGTGAGCCCTGTTATTTTAACGCCTCGAAAGTCAAGGAAGAGATCGTCTCGTGTGAATGAAACAGACAATTCTGACGAAAGTGCTACCAGGCAACACATATACTCGTACTACTGCAGGAAGGAGTATCCGACACTTAAAAATTTGATGGCGTCACTGTCGGACAGTCTTTTGTTCACAGTCCGAACGACGAGTCTCTCCATTGGTTTGAAAAAAATTGGCTTCCGTTGGAAGAAGTTCTCAGAACGAAAGGTATTAATGGAATGCGGAGACACTGTAGCATGGATATGTCGTTTCCTGCGCGAGCTGCTAGCAGTGAATCCGGAAAATGTTATAAGGATTGTCGAAACATGGGTCAACGTGCGTCATGCATGTTCCGTCGCGTGGAAAGACGACACGCACCACGGAACTATGAGTGTGTCAACTGGTAAGGTAGGGCGACTGACTATAGTTCATGCTGGCTCTATGAACAGTTCTGTGCCTGGTGTTAGTATGATGTTTCAGTCGAGCAAAACTGCCGACTGCCACGAGGAGATGAATGCAGATATATTCAGACACTGGTTCGTTACTCATTTGCCACCAAACGTCAGTTCTGGTAGTGCTTTTGTAGTGGACAATGCGCCTAACCATTCTGTACAATTACATAAGGCACAAACGGCTGCTGCAAGGAGAGAGGAAATAGTTAGTTAGTTGTGTGATAATAAAATACGCTTTGAACAGAATTTACGGAAAGTGGAACTTCTGGAATCAGTGAAACGATACAAGCCACAGAAGACGCATTATGTAACTGATACATTACCGAAGAACCACTTACACCGTACCACTGCCATTACAATGCAATTGAACTCGTGTGGGCTCAAATAAAAGCAGACGTTGCGGAGAGGAACAAAACCTTTACGTTGTAGGACAGAGACCGGCTGGTAAATGAGGCTGCCAACCGAATAGCGCCAGAAAATTGGAACCGCTTGTGGGAGGAGATTACAAGGTCAAACATAGAAGAACTTGTAAGAGAAGAATCCGTTCATAATATTGTAATTTCTTTATGAGACGACGAGGACAGCAGCAGTGAAGATACTGAAGATTATGTCGTCGTGTCGAGAGATGACCAATCAAATGACGATGATCTTGGGGTTTACGTTCTCCCGTACGTAAAATAGAGGCAATTTCCTTTTTCGATGTAGTACATGTAGAATTTGTGCCATTTGCTTTACCTTCATAATGTTGAAAATCTGATTGTGTGAATTTTTTTTTTTTTGCTGGAACCATATTCATGGTAATTTTTTATTGATGTTACCGCTATTAGACGGTAATAATTTCTTATTGTTATACGATCCAGAGTTCGGCCATAGGCCATTTTCAAGTATAATTTATATGTCAAAAGATATGAGACTGGTAAGAAGTACAGCAAAATCTGAACCGTATAACAATAAAATAAAAATTGTTGCAGTCAAATGGCTGCAACATCATTAAAGAAAATATTTATGTGTGTGTCTGTGTAAGGTGACAAACACTGGTAGCACATGTGAAAAAATATTCCATCAATGAACACATCGGTCAGCAGAATACTGCCCCTACAGGAGTAATGCAATGAATGGCGCGGGATTCTTCGGTTCTGAAGGAATCGAGTGTTTCTGCTTGCCGAAGGGTGGGGCGGGAATGTCTGTCACCCCACTCCCCCCTCCGCTTGCTCGCTGCCCCTCCGTGTCGAATACTGGCAACTGCGCTGCCAACTGCCAGAGCTCTTTTCTCGACGTACAGAGTATAGGAATTATATTATAGTACAAACTAAGAAAACATCAACTTACTGGTCTTATTCACAATAAATCTAAAAAAATGAGACAATTATAGAACTAAAAGCCATAGAGGAAAACTTATCTTTTGTGTGAAGGTTTAGATTTTTGGAAAATATATGAATTGCATTAAACAAATGAAGCTATTGAGATATCATTACTGGTCATATTAAAAAGAGAAATCCATTTAATGAATTTGAATGGAGCAATTTATTTATTATTTTTATTATTTGAATGCAGTTATAAGTCATGTAGTCAAAAGTTATCTGAAGATTTCATTAGAGACTCTCAGGATAAAGTAAATTGGCACTATATATCAACAAAATGTAACTTAGCTGAAAACTTCGAAAGATAATACCAAGATAAATTAATTGGGGATGATGCACTAAACTGCTGTAGCTTATATTAAAACTACATTAGATAATATTCAAGATATAGTAAACTGGCAATGATATCAGATTAAAAAATTTGTCTGAAGATTTTATAAGAGACTTTCAAGGTAAAATAAACTAGAATTATACACACATAGCCGCGCGGGATTAGCCGAGCGGTCTTAGGCGCTGCAATCCTGGACTGTGTGGCTGGTCCCGGCGGAGGTTTGAGTCCTCCCTCGGGCATGGGTGTGTGTGTTTGTCCTTAGGATAGTTTAGGTTAAGTAGTGTGTAAGCTTAGGGACTGAAGACCTTAGCAGTTAAGTCCCATAAGATTTCACACACATTTGAACATTTTAAACACACATAAATAAACTTTTTGCATCACCCCGGTTCCCAAAACCCCTGAAGATAAACGTTGGCTGTGGGTATTGTATCAGAGGCAGCGCTCCTTTGACTGTTAAGGGAAGTCACCAAACCCACCCAAAGATGCTAACAAACATGCATGAGCAGCGCCTATTAGACGGAGGACGTCCGACAGCCGATCAGTTCCAGTCATTCCACCAGGAAGGAGGTAGTCGGCTCGTGTTGCCTGTAGTTCAAATATGCATAGACGGCCAATACCACGGTTCGATAGCGTCCGCATCGTAACTTTGTGTGAGGAAGTTCTCTCAACAAGGGAAGTGTCCAGCCGCCTCTGAGTGAACCAAAGCGATTTTGTTCAGACATGTAGGAGATACAGAGAGACAGAACTGCCGATGACATGCCTCTGTCAGGCCTCCCAACGGCTACTACTGCTGTGGATGACCGCTACCGACAGATTATGGATCAGAGGATCCCTGATAGTAAAGCCACCATGTTGAATAATGCTTTTCGTGCAGGAAAAGGACGTCGTGTTACGACTCAAACTCCGCACAATAGACTGCATGATAAGCGACTTCACTCCCGACGTCCATGGCGAGGTTCATCTTTGCAACCACAACACCATGCAGCGCGGTACAGATGGGACCAGCAACATGCCGAATGAACCGCTCAGGATTGGCATCACGTTCTCTTCACCGATGAGTTTCGCATGTGAATTCAACCAGACAGTCGTCGGAGACGTGGTTGGAGACATTCCAGTCAGGCTGAACACCTTGGACACTCTCCAGCGAGTGCAGCAAGGTGGAGGTTCCCTGCTGTTTCGTGGTGGCGTTATGTGGGGCCGACGTACGTTGCTGGTGGTCATGGAAGGCGCCGTAACGGCTGTACAACACGTGAATGCCATCCTCCGACCGATAGTGCAACCATATCGGCAGCGTATTAACGAGGCATTCGTCTTCATGGACGAGAATTCGAGCCCCCATCATGCATATCTTGTGAATGACTTCCTTCAGGATAACGACATGGTTCGACAAGAGTGACCAGCGGGTTCTCCAGACATGAACCCTATCGAACATTCCTGTGATAGATTGAAAGGAACTGTTTATGGACGACGTGACCCACGAACAACTCTGAGGGATCCACGCCGAATCGCTGTTGAGGAGTGGGACAATCTGGACCAACAGTGCCGTGATGAACTTGTGGACAGTGTGTTTCGACGAATATAGGCATGCATCAATGCAAGAAGACGTGCTACTGGACATCAGAGGTACCGGTGTGTAGAGCAGTCTGGACTACCACCTCTCAAGGTCTCGCTGTTTGGTGGTGCAACATGCAATGTGTAGTTTTCATGAGCAATAAAAAGGGCGGAAATGGTGTTTATGTTGATCTCTATTCCAATTTTCTGTACAGGTTCCGGAACTCTCCGAACCGAGGTAATGCAATCTTTTTTTTATGTGTGTAAAAGTAGTGGTAGTTGTTTAACACATACACACTAAGCATCCCACGTCCATCTGAATGTTTTAGAGCATACTGCAAAAATGTAAAGTGCATTTGTCAAAAGGTTTTCGACATTTTTGGTAATGACCTAATAAAGTTTCTACATGAAACACTCTTGTTTTCAGCAAAAATCTCAATAAAGCTTGACTAATTTACTTCACATATATACATGTAGCCTAGGTCTGTCCCAATAGTTATTAAAGTTTAAAATATACGTGTCAAGAATTTTTCAGAATTGTAGCTAAAAATGGCCAATAAAATGGCTAATAGTTCAAATGGCTCTGAGCACTATGCGACTTAACTTCTGAAGTCATCAGTCGCCTAGAACGTAGAACTAATTTAACCTAACTAACCTAACGACAACACACACATCCATGCCCGAGGCATGATTCGAACCTGCGACCGTAGCGATCGCACGGTTCCAGACTGTAGCACCTAGAACCGCACGGCCACTCCAGCCGGCGGCAAATAACGACGTGGCTTTATGTACGTAGTAGTCTAGATAGGAATGGTCATCTGAAGAAAGAAAACCACATACGTCCTTGGATCCAAACAACTGTTCCGTGAATATCATTACTGACTTGAAATGATGCCGCCGAATTTCCAGTCGACTCATGGCGACTAAATTCATTGTGCTAGATTGTGAGGGGGCCTCGAGTGAATCACTAGGTATTTGTACAAGTGTACCGTTCGTTACCTTACGTTTCACATATTCTCACAAATGCAGAGTATGAAGTTATAATCAATGATCCTACCTTCTGTGATGACAGTGCTCTCTGGTACAGTTGCAGAGAGTCTATCACTGGCGTTTTCCAACGCGTCGGCCTTCGGTTCGTCTTATTTTTGCAGATATTTGAACAAATGAAACGAAAACGGTATGTTAGGCAAAGCGTATGTCTCAAGTGAAAGGTTATGTTAATATAAGGAAGAGCAACACATTGCAGGCCCTGTAAATAGGAGTCGACATACTTTTTTTTGTTCGTTTGTGAAAACTTCAAAGAATATACTTTTTGTTTTGCTTAAGACTTTCCGTGACTTGTCTGCTTCATTGCAGTGTTCTTTACAAGTTCTTAGAAACTCAGGCTGGACGCTGTGCCCGAGCGGTTGTAGGCTCTTCAGTCCGGAACCGTGCTGCTGCTATGGTGGCAAGTTCGAATCCTGCCTCGGGCATGGATGTGTGTGATGTCCTTATGTTAGTTAGGTTTAAGTAGTTCTAAGTCTAGGGGACTGATGACCTCAGATGTTAAGTCCCATAGTGCTTAGAGCCATTTGAGCCATCTGAATTAGAAACTCTGTTATCGTGCTACAAGGTGATTTGTGAAAAAATATCTCTGAAAACCATTCACAGCGGGTAAAAAATCGTCGAAATCGCCGCCAATGTGGCAGCATGTGATTTTAAAGACACTCTAACAGGCAGCGGATGGCAGAAGCTGCCAAGGAGGCGCGCAGAACGAGGACGGCGACGAAGAAGATGTAGGAGGACCTCCTTTTGGATCGGAAAAGATTGACGTGTGTTCCAGGGATCTCTGATTATAGGTCTGTTCAACTTAAATTTAAATAGTATAACCCAGAACTTTACACTCGTTTTAGTCGAAATCGAATCTTTTCAAACTGGCCAGAAACATAACTTTAGAAAGGAATTTGATGGCGGCATTTTAAATCGAATTCTCTGTCAGCAAGATACCTTGAAAAATCTGTTTTCGATGCACGCTTTTGTCTCTATTTATGGGTGAAAAAAATGTCTCAGTTTTGAGAGAACTTAGTATTTTCCATTTATCCTTATATGCTGGCAGATAGTATGTTGAAAATGACGTATGCATAATTATTTTTTTATGGTTCCAATAGGAGGGCTTCGCCGGCCGGAGTGGCCGTGCGGTTCTAGGCGCTGCGGTCTGGAAGCGCGTGACCGCTACGGTCGCAGGTTCGAATCCTGCCTCGGGCATGGATGTGTGTGATGTCCTTAGCTTAGTTAGGTTTAATTAGTTCTAAGTTCTAGGCGACTGATGACCTCAGAAGTTAATTCGCATAGTGCTCACAGCCATTTGAACCATCTTTTTAGGAGGGCTTCGGAAATTCCGGGGATGACCAATGTTCCTGTTGCAAAGTGTCTTTCCTCCTGGTGCAGTGGTTACAGGGAGCGTCCAATGTGGACACAAAAATGATTTCATCCGCTCTTACCTACTGAAACTTGGACTCATCTGACCAGGCCACTGTTTTCATTCGTCTAGGGTAAAACCGATATGGTCAATAGCCCAGGAGAGGTCCTTCAGGCGTCACCATGCTGTTGGTAAAGCCAATCGCTTGGTCGTTTACTGCCATTGCCCATTAACGTCAACTGTCTCTGCACTGTGCTAAGGGGTAGGTTCGTTGTACGTCCCTTACTGAAGTCTGAGGTTATTTCATTCAGTGTTGCTTGTCTGTTAGCAGCGACAACTCTAAGCAAATGTTGCTGTTCTCGATCGTTAAGTGAAGGCCGTTGGCTACAGCGTTGTCCACAGTGACAGGTAAAGCATAAAATTTGTTATGCTCGAGCCACTCTTGACACTGTGGATCTCGAATAATTAATTCCCTACTTCCATGCGTTTAGCTCCAACTACCATTCCGCATTCAAAGTCTGTTAATTCCTATCGTGCGGCAATAATCACGACGGAATCCATTTAACATGATTGACCGAGTACAAATGACAGTTCCGCAAATGCATTGCCCTTTTATAACTTGTGAACGTGATACTGCCACCATCTAGATATGTGCAGATCGCTGGCCCATTACTTTTGTCACCTCAGTGTATAATCGACGGAACTTACCCGAACGATTAGAGGACTCGCTACTGACCATACGAACCATGTACACTTCTGGCAACGATAGAGCACCTTCATACACAATCACACATGTGTAGGACCCGCGGAAAGGTGTTGCAGACAAGCTGAAACTCCTACCAGACTCTTGAAAGTAAGACGCTCGGTATCCCGCGAAAAACTACTTGAGTTTCATGAACCAGCATTAAGATACAAATCTAGGGATATATTTACAGCCCCCTACGAATCGCTCCCGAAGGTAACAAGTAGACAAGATTAGACTATACCAATTACAGCATGTATAGAGACATTGCTGCGCTTCACTTACGATCGATAGTATGTGTTACAACAGGAAGTATCCTTCGCGATGAACTTCTGAACGGTTTACAGAGAACACTGTGGAAGCAAAGGTGAAATACACAAGTAGCCAAAAGTTTTCGATCACCCATGATAAAAACTATATACTTTATTTCAATGTACAAACACATCGTAAAAAACTAACTGGACCAACAAAATAAATATTATCTCTGTATATCGTTAAGAATGTTTAGATTGTAGACTCTACAAAGTACCCAACATGGCTTCAGAACAGCTGCACAAACTATTGGCATTACGGAGATAAAATTTTATGGTGTTTTCGCAGATATTGCAGTCCAACAGGTATGTAAATTTTTCCATAAATCTTCACCATTAGATGGCCTCACGGTTCTGACCTCCCTGTTAAATTCATTCCATAATATTTCAAATGGATTTAAGTCAGACAACTGACTCGGCCAAATCACTTTCTTCAGTTTCTCTTTTCTATTGATTCGTGCTCTTCACAATTTACAAACATGAAACTGCCTGGCAGATTAAAACTGTGTGCCCGACCGAGACTCGAACTCGGGACCTTTGCCTTTCGCGGGCAAGTGCTCTACCACATCTTTTTTTTTGTACAATAACAAACATAAACTGCTTCTAGCATTTTTTTTTAATATTTAAGACGATGACTATAAAAGAAAATGTTTCTGGGAAACGTAAATAAGTGGATTGTTTTTAACATAATAGTGAAAAAAATAAATAAAATATCCTGCTTCTGGCAGTACAAACAATAACGGTCTACGTTCCTCTTTTAGGCGCGTACCTCGCTAATCCCGTCACACCTCGCGTTGGTGTCGGGTACGTCTTCACGTGTGGTTGTGGATCCTCTCCACTGTCCTGGTCCTTTCTTGTTCTGATACTTATAGACAATAATTACATTCTCCTACCCGGGACACCCCAACTGGGTGGGGGATCAAGCAAGGCACTCCCTAAAAAATTTGCGTAATATGTTCGATATCTCGGATGTCTCATAAGCTGTGAGTGATGTTCCTGTAGTAAGGCCCAAAAGTCAAGCACATTCTTACTGCCGTCTCGGAAAAGATAACGCACAGTCAAACCTCGAATCCAAGTCACTGCGTTTGTCTTCGTTCGGGGATAATATGTCCTATCTGGGAGAAGTATTGTGCGTGGTTCTATTGTTTGCGGCCCCACCCGAAGGAGGAAGGCGATCATTTTTTTGACTAAACACCAGACGTCCGCCGAAGGACCGCATATCAGGCGATGCTCCTCAGTGTCTATAACATTGCACTGCGGACACAGTGGCTCGTCCGCCATATGAATTGTATGCAACCTGGAACGAGTCACGTATTTCCCATTTACCACCTGATACCACAATGCGCGCGTTCCCGTATCGAGGTGTGGGTGGTGCACTGTACGCCATACCACTGACCACGTAACTGTTGGTTGGCGGCGCTCTACGGGATTATTCGGCCGTCGTGGAGTGAAGATGTGATATATATCACGTGCCGTTGCCGTCCTGGTAGTCGGTAGTTCCTTATGTACATAACTGTGTTCCACAAAGAAGGTTCGCATATGGGCAAGCGATGGTGAGATGTGAGCCACCGTTACCGGAGCCGAAAGAGAAGGTGGAGCGAGTTCGTCTATCAAGCTGCCCGTCAGACTTGACTGGTGTCGTGTCCACATCTTTATCATTGTGGTTACATAAATAGCCACTGCTCGGTCGCGTACGTGGACTAGTCCAAGACCTCCACGACTACGAGGAAGGCTGAGGGTTTCGTACCCTACCTTAAAAAGCAGACCTGTGCTCACAAAATATCCGAGTGCCGCCAGGATTCGGCGGGCCAGCACCACCGGCATAGGAAGAACTTGTGCCAGGTGGGGGATGCGAGAGGCTAGATAAGTGTTGGCAAAGGTGACCCGTTGTATCATATCCAGTGCCCTTAACCTGTGACTTCGGACACTCGCTCGAATTGTTTGCAGAAGATTTCTGTAACTCAGTGCCACCGTGCGTCGAACGTCGGTAGTGAAGATAATTCCTAGGCATTTCATCTTGTTGATCGGCTGTAATGGTGCTACACTTCCTGTTGGGAGTCCTCTCCCGATGTTCATCGCTCCCGACTTTGCCATGTTCAGGCGACTTCCCGTAGCCATACAATACAAATTAATCCAATGCAAGGCCGCTCCTGCCTCGTCGCCTGACCTTGCTAAAAACACTAGGTCATCTGCGTATGTTCGGCATACAAACTTGGTGTGCCTTATCGTCATTCCTTGGAGTCGATTCCGGAGCCCGCAAAGCAGCGGCTCGACAGCGATGGCATACAATATCGTTGACAGCGGGCACCCTTGTCTGACCGATCGTGAGATGGTGATGGGCCCCACCAAGCGTCCATTGATGAGCACTTTGGATGCGGCTCCGTGGAGTAGTCGCATGACGACGGTGACAAAACTTTCCGGAAACTTCATTTTCATCATCACGTCCGTGAGATAAGCATGACTCAGCCTGTCAAATGCGCGATCGGAGTCTATCGATACCAATACACCCCGGAGACGACATGTTGATGCCAGTGCGATAACATCGCGGTAGTCGCTGAGTGCCGTTTGTATATTGCTAGCTCCTCCTAGCTGGGTTTGGTCGAGTGAAATCACTTGTCGTATTACGCGTTTAAAGCGTGCTGCAAGTATCCTGGCGTAGATCTTGTAGTCGCAATTAAGAAGGGTCAGTGGCCGGTAGGCCTGTATCCCTGTGCCGCCAGATGGTTTGTGGATGGGGATGATCATGCCTTCCACGAAGGAGGGTGGAAGAGGCACGTTGGGAGACATCAATTCGCCGTACATGGCAGTCCATCGTGGAATCATGAGATCTTTAAATGTACGATAGAACTCCAACGGAAACCCGTCGGGCCCCGGCGATTTGTGCGACGCTCCCTTATCAATCGCTTCCATTACGTCGTCAACTGTGATTTCACCTGTTAACTCCAAGTTGGCCGACTCGTCGAGACACGCGGAGAGCGTTCGTCGGACCTCATGAAAGGCTGCCTGATCGTGTTCCGCTTCTTCATAGAGATGACCGTAGTGTTCCACGAAAGCGTTGGCAATGTCTTTTTGCGTTGTCATGCGGCGACCATCTGGCAGTACGACCGTCTGTATTAAGGTTCTGCGGCTACGTTGTTTTTCTCTAATAACGTGATACATCGACGGGGATTCTCCACGGACTCGTTCAAAGGCCCTTGCACGGATTGCGACACCCTCCAGTCGGCGGCGCGTTATGGAAATTATTTGGGCCTGTGCTCGTTTTATACCGGCACGACGCTCCTGTGAAGGTGGTTGTACAGATAGTTCGCGGAGCATCGTGAAATAAAATTCCGTCGTGTACCGCCTCCACATCATCTGCTCTCTTCCGTATGCAATTAACGCTCGGCGCAATGCAGGCTTAACGCATTCCAGCCACCACTGCAACGTCGTCGGATATGTCGGGAGGCGTCGTTCACACACATGCCAAGTGTCTTCGACTAAGCGTCTGCACTCAGGTTCCCTAAGGTGTGCTGTATTCAGTTTCCAAACACTGCGACTCCTCCACACCTGTTGACGACTCAGGGAGACCGTGCATATATATGCTATGTGATCTGAAAAGGCGACAGGCCACAATTCCGCATCGAGGATCGCAGGTTCGAGACGACGTGTTACGTAAATGCGATCGAGACGACTTGCAGAGTGACTCGTGACGTAGGTGTATCCACGTCTGTCGCCATGTATCTGCTCCCATGTATCAATGAGATTCATGTCCAGTATGAGTTGCCGCAGCTCCGGGCATGACGTATAACGGGGGTGTTGATCTTTTGGTGCGAGCACGCAGTTGAAGTCGCCTCCAAATAATACATGTTCATACCGACCTAAGAATAGTGTTGCAATCTCCTCTGCGTAAAATCGGGATCGGTCGCGCCGTCTGTCTGACCCCGACGGTGCGTAAATGTTAACGACCCGTACTCCCAACACTGTGACCGCTAGTCCTCGCGCTGACGGCAGGTACACCACGTCCTCGGCTACTATACCGCTACGTAGAAGTATCGCTGTTCCGCTGCCGCCGTCGGTAGTAGGTGTAATGTACGTATCGTACTCATAGAGGTCGGGGAAGCTCTCAACACATACTTCCTGCAGCAGAACGATGTCGACGTCTGACGCATGCAACATGTCTCGTAATAATTGCAATTTGACAGGCGTTCAGATCGTATTAATATTAATAGAGGCTGTTCGATATGCCTGCCGCTGTTCCGCAGTGCGTAAAGCGCACATGCACGCTTATGTTAATTTGTGTGCTGCTGCCCGGTGACATGCTGTCTGTGCGTCAGTCTGCATCTTCTGCGCGGTTAACATCCGGTGGACGCAGCACTCGCCATTGCGGGTGCGTCGTCGGTGTGGGGGTCAGTATTGGATTCGTCGGCCCAGTTCCTGTGCTGGAGGTCCAGCTCCCGTCGTGTCTCTCCGGCCGGGCTGACCGAAGGCGGTGGCGTTGCTGCGGTGGGTGGAGGGACTCCGTCCGTCGGCTTTCCGTCCGGTGTGTCTGTATTCAACCCCTGCGTAGCATGATTCGCGTCGTACTGCTGTGTGGGAGGTAGATCCTCCCGTTGCGCATCCGGATGCACTGTATCGACGTTACACCCAAGTCCGTCTGACGTGGACTGCAGTAAGCAGGTATCCGACGGCGCGAGCCGTCGTTTCTTGTGGTGCTTCGGTGATCGTTGTTTGCGCGTGTGCGCCTCCGTATCCGAGTGCGGAAGTGACTCCCGGTGCTCAGGGACGAAAGTAGCTGTCGGCACAACAGCAGGATCAATTTCCATTTCTCCTACCGATCCTTTCCGCTCGGTTAAGTGCGTCGTCGGCACCGGAGCGGCAGAGGTGTGCGTCGTTTCGTCACCGGAGGCGGTCTCTGCCGCAGTCGGTTGCCGTAAACTGTCAGGATTCTGTAGCTGGTCATTCTTCGGGATGGGATCCGTGCGAAATGCGTCCGCATACGTTAGTGGCAGCGGCGTCAACGTGGACGGAGGTACGGGTTCGCCGTTTGGAACTTGTACTATCCTCCGCTGCATACATTCGGAACGGACGTGGCCCTCTTTCCCACAGCCTGAGCATGTTTTGGGTTGTCCATCGTAGATGACTATAGCTCTGCATCCGCCGATGAACAAGTACGAGGGTACATGTCGTGGTAGTTCTATTCTGATTTGACGCACCCCATTGAGAACGGAGTAAGTCGTGAAGTTGGACCATTTTTCCTCAACGTGGCTAAGCACTCTTCCATATGGGCGTAAGGCGTCAACGACCAGACGGAACCTCGAAGGGAAGTTCGAAAATACGTATGTTCCGTAAGCCCAGTCCTGCATGATCAATAGTTACTTCTCCAACATGTCCATCAGAGTGACAAAATTTGAGTCCATGTTTAGTATCTCGGATGATTCTGTCACATACTGCGTCGTTAATCAGCTTGACGTAAACCACACTGCTCACTATGGAGAGGTGGATTCCGATAAGTTCGTTGTAGTCAAGTTTAACTTCGTCTCGTAGGAACCTTTCTATTTCGTAGGCTTTCGGTCTCGCATATTCATTCGAAAAACTAATCTTGAGAGTCGACTTTCGGTATGCATGTGCCATTCTATATGGAGTCGTCTAAACGCACTAGTACGCCGACGAGGTAAACAACCGCGCGAGCGCGAACTTCTCCGGCAGGGACGTAAACAGACGTCCGTGCCGTAGCACCGCCGAAGGCAGACTGACCATCTGAGCTACCGAAGCACGACTCACGCCCGGTCCTCACAGATTTACTTCTGCCAGTATCTCGTCTCCTACCTTCCAAACATTACAGAAGCTCTCCTGCAGAGTCAAAATCTCATTCTGGAAACATCCCCCAGGCTGTGGCTAAGCCATGTCTCCGCAGTATCCTTTCTTTCAGGAGTGCTAGTTCTGCAAGTTTCGCAGGAGAGCTTCTGTAAAATACTTTTTTGATGGTGATCGTCAACTCTGGCACCGCCCTCTCCCCTCCCCCTTAATAGTTCGCGTTATTGACTGTTCTTTCGTTTTACTAAGAGTATGATAAATGATTTTTTCAGATTCTAGTCCCTACGTACACATAAGTGCTTTTTTCAAAAGTATGTTGTTAACGTAAGTTAATAAAAATAAAAAATTTTACAAGTTAGTTAGTATTGCTAGGGTTAATGTTCCATCAGTTCTCACTGATCACCAACGTTATCATCCGCAAAACATCTCTACAGAATTACCGACCCTCCGCCATACTTCACCGTTCGAGTCACACACTGATTCGTCATACGTTCTTCACAAAGTCAACTAACAAACATTCGACGACGACTTCCAAACATTTCACACTTAGATTCGCTTGCGAATGACCCCTTTAACATTTGCTGCCGCTCCAATTTTTATGTGCCTCTGCCCAGTGCAGTCTTTCTACCTTTTTTGGTGATAAGGCTTCCTTGATCACTAAGCTGCTCTTTAAACCATGATCACGACAAGGCTTTACGCCGTTGTGACAGAAGCTGGAACTGCTCGTATACTATTTACTTACTCTCGAATTTTAGGTCCCGTACGAGTCCTCAGACCGATGCTATGTACACATATGAACCGATCTTCGGTATTTGGTGTTACTCGGAGGCTTCTACACCGCGAAACTCTCGAATTGGTACCAGTTTGCTTGAACCACTGCGGTGTATAAACCACTGTAGATTGTGTTGGCCAAGTTTCGTTTCTATTGTCCTCCTAGAATAGCCTTTCTGATGCAAAACATCAATTGCAGCACGTTATTCAATCGCATTCTCCTGCTTTCATCTCATTAGGACAGAATATGTTATAAAGCTTATCAGGTGTAAAGACACATTACTAGGTGCACACAGTGTACTGTAACTAAGGGAAACTGATAGCTACACAACAGATGAAGGACTGAGGCCTATTCGAATGGAATCATCTTAGGTAGACGCACGTGAGTCTTGTTGTGTATACTCGTCAGTGTCCTTCTATGCGAACAACCTGTCAAATACAGAACAGAGGCACTTAGTCTTTACATGTGTATAATTATTTCATTATCAGGCTACGTATTTGGTAGATTATTCAAAAGTAAAATTACTGGTTTACTGTTTTAACTACAATGACGAAAAAACATTGCAACACCAAAAAGTTATTAATGTAAAGTTATACAATTTTGGAAATACATTTGTCTAGGTTACAAACGTAAACGGTTAACATTCCAAGATCTCAGCTTAATTTAACTGCATGGAAAGCCAGTGCTATTGCGAAATGTTCAGACATTTATAACGGTGTAACCGCCAAAATGTTGAATGCAAGGGTTCAAACATGCATGCATTGTGTGTATAGTACAGGTGCCGGATGTCGTTTTGTGGGATGGAGTTCATGCCTGCTGCACTTGGTCGGTCAACACAGGCACGGTTAATGGTGTCTGTGGATGAAGCTGGAGTTGTCGTCCGATGATGTCCCACATGTGCTCGATTGGAGACAGATCTGGTGATCGAGCAGATCAAGGCGACATGTCGATTCTTTGTAGAGCGTACTGGGTTACAACAGCAGTATGTAGGCGAGGTTTATCCTGTTGGAAACCATACCTCATATCGGTTCACCAGATTAACGTACATACACTCCTGGAAATGGAAAAAAGAACACATTGACACCGGTGTGTCAGACCCACCATACTTGCTCCGGACACTGCGAGAGGGCTGTACAAGCAATGATCACACGCACGGCACAGCGGACACACCAGGAACCGCGGTGTTGGCCGTCGAAAGGCGCTAGCTGCGCAGCATTTGTGCACCGCCGCCGTCAGTGTCAGCCAGTTTGCCGTGGCATACGGAGCTCCATCGCAGTCTTTAACACTGGTAGCATGCCGCGACAGCGTGGACGTGAACCGTATGTGCAGTTGACGGACTTTGAGCGAGGGCGTATAGTGGGCATGCGGGAGGCCGGGTGGACGTACCGCCGAATTGCTCAACACGTGGGGCGTGAGGTCTCCACAGTACATCGATGTTGTCGCCAGTGGTCGACGGAAGGTGCACGTGCCCGTCGACCTGGGACCGGACCGCAGCGACGCACGGATGCACGCCAAGACCGTAGGATCCTACGCAGTGCCGTAGGGGACCGCACCGCCACTTCCCAGCAAATTAGGGACACTGTTGCTCCTGGGGTATCGGCGAGGACCATTCGCAACCGTCTCCATGAAGCTGGGCTACGGTCCCGCACACCGTTAGGCCGTCTTCCGCTCACGCCCCAACATCGTGCAGCCCGCCTCCAGTGGTGTCGCGACAGGCGTGAATGGAGGGACGAATGGAGACGTGTCGTCTTCAGCGATGAGAGTCGCTTCTGCCTTGGTGCCAATGATGGTCGTATGCGTGTTTGGCGCCGTGCAGGTGAGCGCCACAATCAGGACTGCATACGACCGAGGCACACAGGGCCAACATCCGGCATCATGGTGTGGGGAGCGATCTCCTACACTGGCCGTACACCACTGGTGATCGTCGAGGGGACACTGAATAGTGCACGGTACATCCAAACCGTCATCGAACCCATCGTTCTACCATTCCTAGACCGGCAAGGGAACTTGCTGTTCCAACAGGACAATGCACGTCCGCATGTATCCCATGCCACCCAACGTGCTCTAGAAGGTGTAAGTCAACTACCCTGGCCAGCAAGATCTCCGGATCTGTCCCCCATTGAGCATGTTTGGGACTGGATGAAGCGTCGTCTCACGCGGTCTGCACGTCCAGCACGAACGTTGGTCCAACTGAGGCGCCAGGTGGAAATGGCATGGCAAGCCGTTCCACAGGACTACATCCAGCATCTCTACGATCGTCTCCATGGGAGAATAGCAGCCTGCATTGCTGCGAAAGGTGGATATACACTGTACTAGTGCCGACATTGTGCATGCTCTGTTGCCTGTGTCTATGTGCCTGTGGTTCTGTCAGTGTGATCATGTGATGTATCTGACCCCAGGAATGTGTCAATAAAGTTTCCCCTTCCTGGGACAATGAATTCACGGTTTTCTTATTTCAATTTCCAGGAGTGTATTTGCAGTCAGGGTGCGTGGGATAACCACGAGAGTGTTCCTGCTGTCATACGAAGTCGCTCTATAGACTAGTCCAGGGACTACGTCCAGTGTGTCTAGCACACAGACAGGTTGGTTGAAGGCCGTCAACCGGCCTCCATCTAACCAAAA
Source organism: Schistocerca cancellata (assembly GCF_023864275.1). Classification (NCBI taxonomy): domain Eukaryota; kingdom Metazoa; phylum Arthropoda; class Insecta; order Orthoptera; family Acrididae; genus Schistocerca; species Schistocerca cancellata. The sequence continues at coordinate 489,579,531 of NC_064628.1, forward strand.
CATGGCTGTCACTGGCACCGACCAAAACGAGCTTTCATCAGAAAACACAACAGAGCTGCACCTTTTCGTCCAGTGACGTCTCACTTGACAGCACTCAAGTCGCAAATACCGGTGTTTTGGGGCCAGTGGAATGCACACTAGAAGGTGTGTGGTTCGGAGATGCCCTTGAAGCAACAGATTTCTAACAGTTCGTGTATTACTGTGGTGCCAACTGCAGCGTTAACTGCTGTTACAGGTACAGTATGATGCATCAGAGCCATCACGCCGAACACGATTGGCCTCCCTCTCGGTAGTGCCACGTGGCCGTCCTGAGTCCTGTCTTCTTGTGGCCGTACATTCTCGTAACCACCGCTGCCAGCAGTCATGTATAGTGGGTACATTCCTGCAAAGTCTTTTCGCGGTATCGCAGAAGGAACGCCCAGCTTCTCGTAGTCCCATTACACGATCTCGTTCAAACTCAGTGAGGTGTTGGTAATGGCGTATTCGTCGATTTCAAGGCATTCCTGACTAACATAAACTCCCCATGTCCAATCTCAAAATTAACTAAGGCTCACGAAGGCTGCAGTATGTATTTAAAGCAAGCCTGATTAGCAGCCTCTTAGTGGCGCTTCTATCGCTACTCTTTTCGACTGGCGTGAAATTTGAATGGAAATCATCTTTCAGATGTAGAAACATACCTACCAACTTTCGTTTATATCACACAACTCCTTCTAGGTGCTGAGATTTTTTCCTTTAGTGTAAAAATCGACAGTTGTTATAGGTGACGGAAAACTTTTGACCAGTGGAAAATTTTGCTCATTAGTCTCAAGTTAAGACACGAAAATCCGTTCCACAAGAACGGGCTAATGCGTTACTGAGAATATATTTTTGGTTCAGGAGCTAAACACGGTTTTTCTCAGTCAGAAGGCGACTATTTGATGTGCTTGCATGAAAGGCACATTGATTCTGTACAACTTTTTCTGCTCTGTGTAGCGGAAGTTCTCGAGAGCGGAACCGAGTTTCGCCGAACTTCTGGCTGTCCGTCACATCGGGCAGAGCCGCCGTCCACCTGGGATGCTGCGGAAGACACGGCGGCCGGTGTAGGATTCCACGCCGCGTCCCCACTGGCAACCTTATTTGTTGCGGCGAGTGGTTTCACTTTACCCGGCCCGTAAGAAATGTGTCGCAGGACACGGGACGTGTGATCCGATATCAAGAACTTTCTCACCCGCCGCGATTTATACATCAGCGCCGCCCGCACCGCTGCTAACACATAAAGCTAGCTTCTGATACTTATGGCTGTGTCCTGCGGACGACGTTTCGGTATATGTTACACTTGTTTTGTCCCGTTCTTCTTTCCCCAGTTCTTTTTCTCGCGTTTCTCTTCTTAGGGCTCTTGCAGCTTGATGTCCGTATTTTACAGCATCCGTTAAATATATATTATTTCATCTAAGGGCATTCTTCCCATGTCTTCTAAATGGAATACGGCATTAAAATGCAAATATCAGTAGCACGTCATTAACAAATATATGTGTTAGTAAAGTGAACCAAACTTCTCACAATACAATCTGAGAGATATGTGCTCGATGGAAATGATGCTTCATCGCGTGAAAATTTTTAACTTATAATTTCTAGCTGTGACTGACAAATATTGGCGAGAAAACATCAATGAAGTACGCCACTCAAACGACCCTCACATAATATATAAGCGCATTTATCTTGAAGAACAGCTACCAAGTTCTTTCAGATGTAAACCTGTTTTTATTATTTCTTGTTCTATAAATTAATGTGGCTGATGGTCAGGTGGACATCATTTCGTGATCTTGTGTGTCATTCATTTTTGTGAACCTGTCTAGCATAGATGACTATGATAAGTATATGTGGAGTGTGAACTTAGGTTGCCATGTTGACGATGCTCAGAGAAAATGACTCGGTCACATTGTCTGTTCCTTCGAATAACATTCCATATCCCGTCAAGATTATGGTTCAAATGGCTCTAAGCACTATGGGACTTGACATCTGTGGTCATCAGTCCCCTAGACTTAAAACTACTTCAACCTAACTAACCTAAGGACATCACACACATCCATCCCCGAAGCAGGATTAGAAGCTGCGACCGCAGCAGCAGCGCGGTTCTGGACTGAAGCGCCTAGAACCGCTCGGCCACAGCGGCCGGCCGTCAAGATTATCACTCAGTGAGGCACTGAGGCAGGGTTTAGAATTTAACCGAAGACATTGGTGCGAAATATGAGGATTAGTGGTTTTAAACCCCGATCCCTCCTACTAATGACAGGAAAATACTGCTGATGAAATAATCATCCATCAGGAAGCTGCGAAACAGTCAGCTCAGAATCGTGCGCAACCACATAAACAGAATTATGTCAGTAACCCAACGGAAACCTTACGTCATCCTTATCACCATTTGCTGTAAAATAGTCCCATGACGACTACCGGGTAATCAGTATCAGTAACTGTAATTTGAAAGTTTTTGTAAATTTTGTCCCATGGTGATGAGATTATTAGTCAGTCACTTGATCTCCATTGATAAGTTGTAATTTTGTCCAAAATATCAAACACACGATCTCTTATTAGACTTAGGGACGAATCCTAAAGAAAGTATGTCACAACACGTGTTTTACCACATAATACGTTTAATAAATCATGGTTACAAACAACTAACAACATAAGAAACAATAATAAATCTACGATTTATAGTAGACGATAGGGTAACAAAGGACAAACCTTCATGTAGCACATTTGTTGATTTTGGAAAAGAAAGCATTTGGAAAACACTCTTGGAAATGCTGAAGTTATCAGGGATGAAACACAGGGAACGTAAGGCTACCTAGAACTTGAACGCTGCTCCAAAAGTTAATGTGCATGAAAAAGAGCCAGTTACAGAGAAAGACCTCAAGGCAGAGTTGTATATTACCCCACATATCGTTCAACCTGCATGTAGAGCAAACAGTAAAGATCACAGAAATAGAACAATTTTTTTGGCAGATTAGCTGAGCACAATGAAATTCTGACGGAGATGCAGATGACTTGGAAAATCAGCTGAACGGAATATATACTGCCTTTTTGAGCAGCAGAAAACGGACGTCGGCAAAAGGAAAGAGGTTATAAAATGCTGACTGACAGGATGAAAAGGTTTTATGAAAACTAGTTATTTATTAACATCAAACGTTAACTAAATCTTCCTTCGTTGCTTGGCAGAATACTACAATAATATTAAAAAAAGGAAACATTAGAAAATTGTTTTCTATTTAATATGATTAACATCTAACACAAATTTAAGTGACAGGAAATCTTTTTCCTGCAGCGTCGCCTCACATGGAAGCCGAACATTGACTATGAACAAAACGGAATAGAAGCAAATAGAAACATATGAAATGTGGTGCTACACAAGAACGCTGAAGATGAAATGGATAGATGGGGCAACTAATGAAGAGATACTGATAACGAATAGAGGAAAAGAAGACATTTATTTCATAACTGACCAGAGTGAGGGATTGGTGAGCAGGACACTTTTTGTGGTATCACTGGAGGGAGACCAAGGATGGAATACGGAAGCAGTTTCAACTGAGAGCAGGCTGCAATAGTTATGCAGATACGAAGAGACTCGCTCAGGATATAGTAGAGTGGAGAGCTACATCAAATCATTGTTCAGGGTGAAAACCACAAAAACAACAAGAAGCTACTGTTGCCTATAGGTTGCTAAATAAGGAAAATTTACCCTTGGAGCAGCTTGTCACCTTATACGCCTAAAACAATGCATTTCCTGCTTTCATTTCTGGTGCTTAATAATTCCTCTTAATTCAAAAACTGTTATGGATCGCTGCTCAATATCACATATTGTCTGTTCGTAGATAGAATTTACTTTAAACTTCCGTATTCTTTTGAGAATTCTGGTCCAAATAATAAAATTTAATTTTTCTTTGTAACTGCCTAAGTTTCAGTTGGCTAAAAGAGTTCCTAAGAAATATAAAGCGGACATGCACATAACTAATGAGGAAGTATTGCATAGGATTGGGGAGAAGAGAAGTTTGTGGCACAACTTGACCAGAAGAAGGGATCGGTTGGTAGGACATGTTCTGAGGCATCAAGGGATCACCAATTTAGTATTGGAGGGCAGCGTGGAGGGTAAAAATCGTAGGGGGAGACCAAGAGATGAATACACTAAGCAGACTGAGAAGGATGTAGGTTGCAGTAGGTACTGGGAGATGAAGAAGCTTGCACAGGATAGAGTAGCATGGAGAGCTGCATCAAACCAGTCTCAGGACTGAAGACCACAACAACAACATGAATAATTGAGGGAGAAAACGTTGATTTCCAGTGTAGATGTACTTTAAATTTCGTAAAGCCCATTTCATTCCTTTATTCCCTTTGTTTAGTAAACGAAAAAAATGTTCCGTAGCAGTCTGAAATTTAGGCGGTCATTATTTAAACTGTGCTGTTAGCTAATTTAGACGACTTGTCATTTTCAACCGCATGTGTGCTATTACGTATTAGGTGTCTTGTCAGTTTCTTTTCACTACACGTAAAAACTAGGCAACTTTAAACATCGTATTACGAACTTTGCTCTCTCGTACATAGAACAAAGTTTGTAATATCCTGTTTACACTTGTACTCATAAAAAAGTTCGCAATGTGGTGCTTACAGTTACCATGTCAATGTGGATCCATTCACAACGTAAGGACGGAAAATAATGTCTAGTTTTTAAGTATAATGAAAAATAATTCGACAATTACGACATGTTGTAACAGTACACATGTGAATCAGAATGACAAGTCGTCGAAATTAGCAAATAGCAGAACGAAATTAGCTAATAGCACAATTTAAATAAAGATTAGTCTACAGTACATCCTACTATGCATCATGTTCTCTTTTGTTAAGCATCTGGAGGCTGTGGATCCCCACAAAAATATAAGCTGCTACTTTTTCTGTGTATTGTTCCGCTTTTTCAGGATATAATTTGCATTTGGCGCTAACGAGGCTGATACTTGCTAACAGACCTACGAAGCCGATACTCTACACAGAGTCGTAAATAAACGTGGAACACGCGCTAATCAGTTAAATTACGCGACAGGTGGCTACAAGCGAGCAGAAGTCACCCTCGGGCGGATTATTTGAGTAATTTTTTTTTAGCACTAGCAAATAATGAAATTGCCTCGTAAAGCAATTTCCGTCTCGCATCCTTGTGACTAATGATGATTATTAAATGGTGGCCTGTATTGCGCAAGCTGTAATCAAAGTTTCGTTCGGGACACTCAAGCGGGGACCTCCTGCTGTTAAAGCCAGTTTGTTTCATCTCTTAAAATATAATAAAACCATATTTAGTATGCGTCTCTCGCTGTTCTGAAGTAATTCTTACCGAGGTCGCCAACAGCACCGAAGTAATACGATATAATTTACGCTCGAGCATAAATAAAATTTCTAATTAAAGGCATCATTTAAGGAGGTTCTTCCATGAATTTGCTAGGCGCGGCGCAGCGCCGCAGCCATGCATCAAACCGCGCGACAAGCGACAACCGCCGGTGGACGCGGCGGTCTCTTCAAGGGGCGACGGGAAGGGTACGTGTGGAAACGGCGCCAGGTGAGGCCGTGGCGCCACTTGTCATATAAACTATTGTAAATAAGTTATCACGCCTCCTGCACGTACTTCAAATTGTAATTACGATTAGCGCTCTACGCGTACATACATGCTCCGCAAGCCACGTTACAATGAATGGCAGCACTGTGGACTACACTCCTGGAAATTGAAATAAGAACACCGTGAATTCATTGTCCCAGGAAGGGGAAACTTTACTGACACATTCCTGGGGTCAGATTCATCACATGATCACACTGACAGAACCACAGGCACATAGACACAGGCAACAGAGCATGCACAATGTCGGCACTAGTACAGTGTATATCCACCTTTCGCAGCAATGCAGGCTGCTATTCTCCCATGGAGACGATCATAGAGATGCTGGATGTAGTCCTGTGGAACGGCTTGCCATGCCATTTCCACCTGGCGCCTCAGTTGGACCAGCGTTCGTGCTGGACGTGCAGACCGCGTGAGACGACGCTTCATCCAGTCCCAAACATGCTCAATGGGGGACAGATCCGGAGATCTTGCTGGCCAGGGTAGTTGACTTACACCTTCTAGAGCACGTTGGGTAGCACGGGATACATGCGGACGTGCATTGTCCTGTTGGAACAGCAAGTTCCCTTGCCGGTCTAGGAATGGTAGAACGATGGGTTCGATGACAGTTTGGATGTACCGTGCACTATTCAGTGTCCCCTTGACGATCACCAGTGGTGTACGGCCAGTGTAGGAGATCGCTCCCCACACCATGATGCCGGGTGTTGGCCCTGTGTGCCTCGGTCGTATGCAGTCCTGATTGTGGCGCTCACCTGCACGGCGCCAAACACGCATACGACCATCATTGGCACCAAGGCAGAAGCAACTCTCATCGCTGAAGACGACACGTCTCCATTCGTCCCTCCATTCACGCCTGTCGCGACACCACTGGAGGCGGGCTGCACGATGTTGGGGCGTGAGCGGAAGACGGCCTAACGGTGTGCGGGACCGTAGCCCTGCTTCATGGAGACGGTTGCGAATGGTCCTCGCCGATACCCCAGGAGCAACAGTGTCCCTAATTTTCTGGGAAGTGGCGGTGCGGTCCCCTACCGCACTGCGTAGGATCCTACGGCTTGGCGTGCATCCGTGCGTCGCTGCGGTCCGGTCCCAGGTCGACGGGCACGTGCACCTTCCGCCGACCACTGGCGACAACATCGATGTACTGTGGAGACCTCACGCTCACGTGTTGAGCAATTCGGCGGTACGTCCACCCGGCCTCCCGCATGCCCACTATACGCCCTCGCTCAAAGTCCGTCAACTGCACATACGGTTCACGTCCACGCTGTCGCGGCATGCTACCAGTGTTAAAGACTGCGATGGAGCTCCGTATGCCACGGCAAACTGGCTGACACTGACGGCGGCGGTGCACAAATGCTGCGCAGCTAGCGCCATTCGACGGCCAACACCGCGGTTCCTGGTGTGTCCGCTGTGCCGTGCGTGTGATCATTGCTTGTACAGCCCTTTCGCAGTGTCCGGAGCAAGTATGGTGGGTCTGACACACCGGTGTCAATGTGTTCTTTTTTCCATTTCCAGGAGTGTATCTTTCCCATTCCACTTGCGTCCTGAGCGCCTTTGTACTCTCCCTGAACAGTCATATTACTCTCGTGATCTCTAATACTGATTTTTCGTGATTACCCCATTTCGGACAGCTCCCTAGTATTATTGCTAAATAGGTGCCCTACAAAACTTAACGACAAGGTCGATATACGAAGGCTGGAACTTAAATACTGGCAACTATTTATTAACAACTGATACAAAAGAGTTACATGTTAGCACCTGTTACTGTCGTTCAAACTAGTCACCAGCGTTGTGTAGAACCCGTTGTCAGCGATGTGGAAGGCGTAGTATACCGTAAGCAGAGCCTGCTCTGCTGATGGTGCGAATGGAGCGGTCTAAAGTAATGGTAATTCTCGTGAACGACTGTGGTGGTGTTACCCTAACGCATTACGTTCCTCCATGGCAGACCGTCAATGCACAGTATTACTGTTCGTTTTTGGAGCATCGCCTGCGACCAGCTTTGCGAAAGAAGCCGCGACACTTTCTGCGCAAACCATCCATCATTTTGCATGACAATGTGCGGGCGAATACAGTGCAAGCTGTGGCTGCTATGTTCGGTCGATGCGACTGGTAAGTAGCCAGCCGTTGTGGCCGAGAGGTTCTAGGCGCTTCCGTCGGGAACTCTGCTGCTGCTATGGTCGCAGGTTCGAATCCTGCCTTGGGCATAGATGTATGTGATGTCCTTAGGTTAGTTAGGTTGAGGTATTTCTAAGTCTAGGGGACTGATGACCTCAGATGTTAAATCCCATAGTGCTCAGAGCCATTTGAACCATTTCAACTGGGAAGTACTCTACCATTCACCATACTCCCCGGACTTAAGTCCTTGTGACTTGGATTTGATTCCGAAGATGAAGGAACAACTTCGTGGTATTTGCTTCAGAACTGTTCCAGAGATTCGACAGGCAGTAGACCGCTCCATTTGCAGCATCAACAGAACAGGCTCTGCTAATGGTATACTACGCCTTCTGGCCACGGGTACTACACAACGCTGGTGACTACTTTGAAGGTCAGTAACAGGTACAATCATGTAACTTTGTATCGGTTGTGAATAAACAGTTGCCACTATTTAAGTTCCAACCCTCGTAGTAACATAACATGTTAAATAATCGTTGTAAATGAGTGAGACTGCAGTAGCATGTTGCAGAGGTCTCCCGGTGGTGTACATGGCGTGAGGTCAGAGCGACTCTAACCCCAGATATGGCAGGCCCAATAACACGAAGCAATCGCATGAACGGACAAGACAGTATGGCACAGCCAGCGAACGGAAGTAACCTTACAGTGTCTTGGTGTTATTCATTGAAATATGGACCACATACAACATCTGGATGATTTCACATGGGGGAAGAAACATGGGAAACTGTGGAGGACTAACTGTGACGAATGTAGGCAAGAGTGTAGTATTGCTCCCAGCGTTGTTTCAAGTGCATAGGAGCGTTCCCAACCACAAGTACTGCTGCCTTAAGGAGGGGAGGTTGTCTGTCAACGCCAGCTACATTGTGCAGAAAGCAAGAAGGGGCCACGTCAAATAGCAGGCGCAGTTGCAGCCGCATGTAACAGGACCGCAAGGTACGTAAGCTCACACTGCACAGTGACACGGCGACGCAAGGCGGTGGTCTTTTTGCCCGTCGACTAATACACCGAGTTACATTGACAGACGGCACCGTTTGAGATTGTGCCAAGAGCATAGAGATGCGTGCTTTTCTCGGATGCGAGCGATTCAGTTTGAATGATTCTGGATGGTCACTCATAATCCGGGAGATGGGAGCACGTAATGCACCCAGGTACATGATCGAACAAGAGCGTTTTGTTGGTCCATGTGGTGTGTGGAGGTATAATGTTGCATGGGCATACTGACTGCGAAATTCTTGTACACGGTCTAGTTGCTGTGACACTGTAGCATACTTACTCGTGTGCTTCTCTCTGGGTTGCTTTCGGCTCAGACTGTCTTTATGGATTACAAAGCTGACCACATCGAACTGCACGAGTCGAGGAGACCTCGGAACTAGACGATGTTTAGAGGATGGACTGGCCTGCCCGTTCTTTCGAATTAAAGCCTATCGAGCACATGTGCGATGCGTTGGGGATACTGTGATGTAACAAAACAAAAGTGATGTTTCCCGGCGGGGTCAGGGATTTTCACCTGCCTCGAGATGACTGGGTGTTTGTGTTGTCCTCATCATTTCATCATCATCCAGGAAAGTGGCGAAATTGGACTGAGCAAAGATTGGATAATTGTACGGGCGCTGATAACCACGCAGTTGAGCGCCCCACAAAACCAAACATCACAAAAGTGATGTTGTAATTCAATGGAAAAGTTGGAATTTGAGATTTCGCTTACTGTATTGTCAATTTCAATTGGCGTAAGAATCATGGATTGACTATTGTCATAAGACATTGCATTACAAAATGTGAATAGTCTTCACTTGCAGTTTCGCGAGGGGTTGAAGCAGTCACAGCTAGGGTGCTATTGATTAAGAAATTGCATTATCGTCTTTCTAATTACTTCATGATCGTAGATACGATCATACCCGGTTGTGAAGTTATTGCCCGCATCTCGTGGTCGTGCGGTAGCGTTCTCGCTTCCCACGCCCGGGTTCCCGGGTTCGATTCCCGGCGGGGTCAGGAATTTTCTCTGCCTCGTGATGGCTGGGTGTTGTGTGCTGTCCTTAGGTTAGTTAGGTTTAAGTAGTTCTAAGTTCTAGGGGACTTATGACCACAGCAGTTGAGTCCCATAGTGCTCAGAGCCATTTGAACCATTTTTGTGAAGTTATTATCATGACAAAACTGTTTCCTAAGGGACCAGAAAGTTCTTAAGGGCGCATTAACAACTGTAACATCACACAAAAGGGGAATTCAGTATTAAAGTTCATGCAAGAAGACGATAAAAGAGCTTCTTTTTTTAATGTAACACGCGCATAGGACTGCTGATCTTGCTGTCTGTAATCTTAGCAAAATTCATAATTAAAATGAAAATAATACTGAGGAGATGATAGGAATGAGCACTGCTAAATGATTCAATATTTCCAGAAAAAACATTTATTATAACTAAAACATATATCGTACCTTATGCTTAGTACAAAAAATGACGGTAGATTTTTATGTCCGTTTCATGTCCATTGAGCGCTCTGTTATACAGCCATTGTCCTCTTGAGTCGCTCGTGTGTCGTCACTATAAGTTACAACATTTCTTCTTTTTACACTTCACTCAAACTTGGACGTAACACGTTTTCATACATTTAGTAAAAATTAGATCAGACTGCCACAAATCTGTGTCCGTCTTACTTAAGAAGAATAGTACAAGTGTTTAGCACTCAAAGCTTCATTTGTTCTCCAGCGAACAAAATAGTGAAGGATCGCATATTGATCCATATTCTTCTGTTTATATTGCCGCCCAAAGACGACGAATTACATTATTTAGGAAATTCCACCGTCGCTATACGACGCCTTATTATTCATTAATCATTCTTTATAAACAAGTATTTGCCTTCTGGCTGGAAGTATTTACTATTTGCTGTTTTAATGAAGCCAAAAATTGCGAATATCATAATACGTACTGCAGCACGTCCATCGTCTGTCAACTGCTCTGCTGGATGAATGGAATGCCCTACCGCAAGAACTTCTTACCAACATAGCGACCAGCATAGGAGCACGTTTCAGGGCATGGTGACCGTTCATGGTGACCACTCACCCTATTAAGAACCATCTCCCACCTTTTGTAATGTCCGGGGGACCATAATAACCTGCGGTAACTTCACTTTATCGTCTGTGAATTAAAGTGTCGTTTCTGTTCGCCTCATTGCATAAATCTTGCATTTACCTTTTGTTCTATACTGTAGCAGTTCGTTCTTAGTACGGTTCAAGCTTTATCGAGCTATGTTACTTCGCAGTGTTACATCACGCGAGAGTAAATTTCTTCCTTCAGTTTTTCGTATCGGTGAACTTGCACGATGTGACATGATCATGATATTCATCGATATTCTTGCAACAGAATGCTATCGTGTTTTTTTCCCTGTTGTGGGTTTTATCTTGCATGCTTTGGCATTTAAAAAGAGCTTACACTCATTACACCAAATGAAATTTTATAGGAGGCTTTCTGTAATTTCTTACTGTCGTCGAAAACCGTTATTTTCCTGTGGACGAAAGCATCGTCTGCGATACTTCATGCACTGTCATAAATCCAAAGTTTGGTCTGTATATACGATATGTAACGACTGTAAGGGAACGAGATGCCTTTCATTCAAATATTGTTACTTGACAGCAATTATACGTTAGGAACTTAGCAGAAACGACTATCAAGAATATATATATATATATATATATATATATATATATATATATATATATATACACTCCTGGAAATTGAAATAAGAAAACCGTGAATTCATTGTCCCAGGAAGGGGAAACTTTATTGACACATTCCTGGGGTCAGATACATCACATGATCACACTGACAGAACCACAGGCACATAGACACAGGCAACAGAGCATGCACAATGTCGGCACTAGTACAGTGTATATCCACCTTTCGCAGCAATGCAGGCTGCTAGTCTCCCATGGAGACGATCGTAGAGATGCTGGATGTAGTCCTGTGGAACGGCTTGCCATGCCATTTCCACCTGGCGCCTCAGTTGGACCAGCGTTCGTGCTGGACGTGCAGACCGCGTGAGACGACGCTTCATCCAGTCCCAAACATGCTCAATGGGGGACAGATCCGGAGATCTTGCTGGCCAGGGTAGTTGACTTACACCTTCTAGAGCACGTTGGGTGGCACAGATACATGCGGACGTGCATTGTCCTGTTGGAACAGCAAGTTCCCTTGCCGGTCTAGGAATGGTAGAACGATGGGTTCGATGACGGTTTGGATGTACCGTGCACTATTCAGTGTCCCCTCGACGATCACCAGTGGTGTACGGCCAGTGTAGGAGATCGCTCCCCTCACCATGATGCCGGGTGTTGGCCCTGTGTGCCTCGGTCGTATGCAGTCCTGATTGTGGCGCTCACCTGCACGGCGCCAAACACGCATACGACCATCATTGGCACCAAGGCAGAAGCGACTCTCATCGCTGAAGACGACACGTCTCCATTCGTCCCTCCATTCACGCCTGTCGCGACACCACTGGAGGCGGGCTGCACGATGTTGGGGCGTGAGCGGAAGACGGCCTAACGGTGTGCGGGACCGTAGCCCAGCTTCATGGAGACGGTTGCGAATGGTCCTCGCCGATACCCCAGGAGCAACAGTGTCCCTAATTTGCTGGGAAGTGGCGGTGCGGTCCCCTACGGCACTGCGTAGGATCCTACGGTCTTGGCGTGCATCCGTGCGTCGCTGCGGTCCGGTCCCAGGTCGACGGGCACGTGCACCTTCCGCCGACCACTGGCGACAACATCGATGTACTGTGGAGACCTCACGCCCCACGTGTTGAGCAATTCGGCGGTACGTCCACCCGGCCTCCCGCATGCCCACTATACGCCCTCGCTCAAAGTCCGTCAACTGCACATACGGTTCACGTCCACGCTGTTGCGGCATGCTACCAGTGTTAAAGACTGTGATGGAGCTCCGTATGCCACGGCAAACTGGCTGACACTGACGGCGGCGGTGCACAAATGCTGCGCAGCTAGCGCCATTCGACGGCCAACACCGCGGTTCCTGGTGTGTCCGCTGTGCCGTGCGTGTGATCATTGCTTGTACAGCCCTCTCGCAGTGTCCGGAGCAAGTATGGTGGGTCTGACACACCGGTGTCAATGTGTTCTTTTTTCCATTTCCAGGAGTGTATATATATATATATATATATATATATATATATATATATATATATATGCAGGGTGGTCCATTGATAGTGACCGGGCCAAACATCTCACGAAATAAGTATCAAAACGAAAAAACTACAAAGAACGAAACTCATCTAGCTTGAAGGGGGAAACCAGGTGGCACTATGGCGCTAGATGGCGCTGCCATAGGTCAAACGGATATCAACTGCGTTTTGTTTAAATAGGAACCTCCATTTTTTATTACATATTCGTGTAGTACGTAAAGAAATATGAGTGTTTTAGTTGGCCCACTTTTTTCGCTTTGTGATAGATGGCTCTGTAATAGTCACTAACGTATAAGTACGTGGTATGTGGTATCACGTAACATTCCGTCAGTGCGGACGGTATTTGCTTCGTGATACATTACCCGTGTTCAAATGGACCGTTTACCAATTGCGGAAAAGGTCAATATCATGTTGATGTATGACATTGTGATCAGAATGCCCAACGGGCGTGTGCTATGTACACTGCTCGGTAACCTGGACGACAACATCCGCGTGTCCGGACCGTTCGCCGGATAATTGCGTTATTTAAGGAAACATGAAGTGTTCAGCCACACGTGAAACATCAACCACGACCAGCAACAAATGATGACGCCCAAGTAGGTGTTTTAGCTGCTGTCGCGGCTAATCTGCACATCAGTAGCAGACAAACTGCGCGAGAATCGGGAATCTCAAAAATGTCGGTGTTGACAATGCTACATCAACATCGAATGCACCCGTACCATATTTCTATGCATCAGGAATTGCATGGCGATGACTTTGAACGCCGTGTACAGTTCTGCCACTGGGCACACGAGAAATTACTGGACGATGACATATTTTTTGCACGCGTTCTATTTACCGACGAAGCGTCATTCACCAACAGCATTAACGTATAACGGCATAATATGCACTATTGGGCAACGGAAAATCCAATATGGCTGCGACAAGTGGGACATCAGCGACTTTGGTGGTTTAATGTATGGTGCGGCACTATGGGAGGAAGGATAATTGGCCCACATTTTATCGATGGCAATCTAAATATTGCAATGCATGCTGATTTCCTTCGTAATGTTCTACCTATGTTACTACAAGATGTTTCACTTCATGACAGAATTGCGATGTACTTCCAACATGACGGATGTCCGGCACATAGCTCGCGGCCCGCATCTCGTGGTCGTGCGGTAGCGTTCTCGCTTCCCACGCCCGGGTTCCCGGGTTCGATTCCCGGCGGGGTCAGGGATTTTCTCTGCCTCGTGATGGCTGGATGTTGTGTGCTGTCCTTAGGTTAGTTAGGTTTAAGTAGTTCTAAGTTCTAGGGGACTGGTGACCATAGATGTTAAGTCCCATAGTGCTCAGAGCCATTTGAACATAGCTCGCGTGCGGTTGAAGCGGTATTGAATAACATAGTTCATGACAGCTGGATTGGTCGTTGAACCACCATACCATGGCCCGTACGTTCACCGGATCTGTCGTCCCCGGATTTCTTTCTGTGGGGAAAGTTGAAGGATATTTGCTATCGTAATCCACCGACAACACCTGACAACATGCGTCAGCGCATTCTCAATGCATGTGCGAACATTACGGAAGGCGAACTACTCGCTATTGAGAGGAATGTCGTTACACGTATAGCCAAATGCATTGAGGTCGCCGGACGTCGTTTTGAGCATTTATTGCTTTAATGTGGTATTTACAGGTAGCAGACGCTGTAACAGCATGCGTTATCAGAAATAATAAGTTCACAAAGGTACATGTATCACATTCGAACAACCGAAATAAAATGTTCAAACGTACCTACGTTCTGTATTTTAATTTAAAAAACCTGCCTGTTACCAACTGTTCGTCTAAAATTGTGAGCCGTATGTTTGTGACTATTACAGCGCCATCTATCACAAGGCGAAAAAAATGGTTCAACTAAAATATTCATATTTCTTTACGTACTACACGAATATGTAATAAAAATGAGGGTTCCTATTTAAAAAAACGCTGCTGATATCCGTTTGACCTATGGTTCCGCCATCTAGCGGGCCAACCATAGCGCCATCTGGTTTTTCCCTTCAAGCTAGACAAGTTTCGTTCTTTGTAGTTTTTTCGTTTAATGCTTATTTCGTGAGATATTTGGCCCGGTCACGATCAATGGACCACCCTGTGTATTCTGTGACATAAACAACACATGGTAGTGATTTTCTCGGTGTTATCAGTAGCATCCGTAGATTTTGTTCTTAAATTACGTTAACATGTTACTGGTTACAAGAGGCATTTAAATAGTTATTCTTTTCAAGTTAAAATTCAGTGATTACAGTTACGAGGAAACAACCCCATTGCAGCGTTTTCGGTTATAAGCTGAAAGTATATACGTTATATAACATTTGGATAACTTTTTGATAGGTAATTACCTTCATTTTACATCGTTTATGAGTTGTAAGTGAACCTATCAAGGACTATTCGAGATGAATAGTAACAACTTTTCTATTTAATACGTTACATACATATTTATTTAGAATATATATTAAAAATATGTAGTGTACGTCCATCTATCGTGTAAAAATTTTAAGTAAATTGTTGAAGGCCTCTTCAAGCTCTTCCCTTTTATATATACCATTTATAAATATATATCGTGTTTAAGTATACATAGGCCATATGTGGCTGGTCATTACAGCATCATGTTCCACAGTTCGAAACAGAAATGTAAGTTACCGTCCAACGCCGATAGATGTCGTGCGGGATCCAGCGGACCCAGTGGAGCACATCTTCTGAGCCATGCCTGCAGTAGCTCTAGACTACAAGCCCTCTGCTGCCGCAGTATAGGATGACCAGCGGCAACGACTCAGGTCCACATGAATTTGGAGTCTCTTCCTTGTAACATTGCCATAACTGGACTCTCTTTATTGCACCATAATTTGTAATGTGTCTTCGTACAATTGGAGAAGTACATGTTAAGTAAATATTCTGTATGTTGCACTATCTTGTTTCTGCTCCTGTTAAGTTTTCCTACGACCACAGCTGCGGCACCACTCTGTAGCCCATCTCTTCTTACTATTGTGTACGAAGTCGTACACAACAGTAACAACGTTTCCTCTTTATGTATTAAATATATAGTTATCCATTACATAAATGTTCAAAATATAGCCTCCGTCTCAGTGTTCATTATAATATCATGTAAAAATATGAAGAAAATTGGTCAAGAACTTTTCGAGATTTTTGGTAGCAATGTTTTCCCTTTAGACGAGGAGCGTTCAACAAGTAATGCAACATACACACATCAGAAAAAGTATTATATCACCTCGTTTCCCAGAGTTCCGGAACCTGTACAGAAAATTGGAATAGAGATCAACATAAACATCATTTACGTCCTTTTTATTTGTCATGAAAACCACACATTGCAAGTTGTACCACCATACAGTGAGACCTTCAGAGCTGGTGGTCAAGATTGCTGTACACACCGGTACCTCTATTGCTCATGAAAACCACACATTGCATGTTGTAGCACCATACAGCGAGATCTTCAGAGGTGGTGGAGCGAACTGTTGTACACACCACTACCTCTAATATCCAGTACCACGTCATCTTGCCTTGATGCCTGCCTGTATTCGCCGTGACTTACTACCACAATTTCATCAAGGCACTGTTGGTCCAGATTGCTTCACTCCTCAACGGCCATTCGGCGTAGATCCCTCAGAGTGGTTACTGGTTCACGTCCATAAACAGCCCTTTTCAATCTATCCCAGGAATGTTCGATACGGTTCATGTCTGGAGAATATTCTGGCCACCCTAGTCGAGTGATGTCGTTATCCTGAAGGAAGTCATTCCCAAGATGTGCACGATGGGGGAGCGATTTGCCTCCATGAAGACGAATGCCTCGCCAAATATGGTTACACAGTCGGTCGGAGGATGGCTTTCACGTATCGTACAGTCGTTACAGCGCCTTCCATGTCCATATTGGCCACACATAATGACACACCAAAACTGCAGGCAACCTCCACCTTGCTGTACTCGCTGGACAGTGTGTCTAGGGGGTTCAACCTGACCGAGTTGCCTCCAAATACGGCTCCGATGATTGTCTGGTTGTAGGCATATGCAACACTCATCGGTGAAGAGAACGTGATGACAATCCTAAGCGTTCCATTTGGCATGTTGTTGGGCCCATCTGCATCGCGCTGCATGGTGTCGTGCCTGCAAAGATGGACCTCGCCATGGACGCCGGGAGTGAAGCTGCGCATCATGCAGCCTATTGCGCACAGTTTGAGTCGTAACACGACGTCATGTGGCTGCACGAAAAGCTTTATTGAACATGGTGGCGTTGCTGTCAGGGTTCCTACGAGCCATAATCTGTAGGTAGCGGTCATCCACAGCAGAAGTAGCCGTTGGGCGGCCTGAGCGATGCATTTCATCGACAGTTCCTGTCTTTCTGTATCTCCTCCATGTACGAACAACGTCGCTTTGTTTCACTCCGAGACCTCTGGAAACATCCCTTGTTGAGAGCCCTTCCTGGCGTAAAGGAACAATACGGACGCGATCTAACCGCGGTATTGACCTTCTAGGTATGGTTGAACTACAGACAACACAAGCCGTGTACCTCCTTCCCGGTGGACTGACTGGAACTGATCGGGTGTCGGACCCTCTCCGTCTAACAGGCGTTGTTCATGCATGGTCGTTTATATCCTTGGCCGGGTTTAATGACGTCTCTGAACAGTCAAATGGAGTGTGTCTGTTATAAAATATCCACAGCCAACGTCTAGCTTTAGGAGTTTTGGAACTGGGGTGATGCAAAACTGTTTTGATGTGTGTATTTTTCTTTTCTTGGCCAATTTCGGTTGAAAGCATAGGAAATTTATTGTGCGATATAGTGGAATATTCCTGCTTCAGCCTTAGTTGTTTCATAAATTTCCGATAGTTGGCAACACTGTGCATAAACTTTCAAATGGCAACTGTAGCGCAGGTGTGTTCCTAGCAGAGAGCGGTCATTGAGTTTCTTTAAGGGGAGTTGGAACGCCTTATCCCGACAATGTTACATTTAGTGTCTTGCCTTCCCAGTATTTTAGGAACCACTGTAGCCACTGACATGAAACTTTTACAGGACATTAAACTGCATGTTGTGAGTCTACTGAACTACAATAACTGCATTTTAGCCCGTGTTTTCGGACATACAATTTTTTACTTACGTGGTTAAAATATTGTGAACTTTTTTATACGTTATCCTAAGTAATTTTAATCATTCATTACATTATATTCTTCTTTTAGTTCAGTACTCTCAGGATATGTATGTTATTGCTCGCTCAAAATTTGAATAGTCTACTCGAAGTGGTTTCTGAGATTTAGGCAAAAATGCAACAGAAAATGTAAATTTTCAGGATTGGCTTGTAAAGTTTCAAAAGACTGTACCTCACATAATATATGCTTATTTTTTTTATTTTTAGTCACTCGGAAGCACCCTACTGTATATCATCCTCTTGATCTTTTTCCAAGTTTTTTTCTTCTTTCTGGACTCCTTAGTGGCCAACTGTGCTTCATACTCTGCTTTATCAATGCGAACCTTGTCCATCCGTTCAAATTCTCTGATGCAGTTTGCGCCAAAATTAATTCCCATATGCTGTAACACTTTCACTCTACCAATTTTGCCATCATTAAAATCAATAACAGCATCCCTGAACCCCACTTTAGTGTCTTCATTCCGATAAAAAACATTTTTCAGTAAGTATATCCATTTAAGACTATTGAACGACTCTTGGGATTTTGAGTATGGCCATGCAGACACTTCTTCAATAATTCAGGACTTGCCAGGTCTCTGTAAACAGGTTTTATGATATCCATGACTGCTGCTGGGATGGAATGTTTATGGCTGTATGAACTGTTTGAGTACTTGGCATTGCGGTAATGGCATCAGGTCCAAGAGGGCAAAGGTGGTGTACTGGTTTTTCATCAGTTGACAGTCTGTGGACGAAGGTAGCCCATACTGCCTGCTTCAGTTTCAATAAATCCTCAGAATTATTTCTAATGGCCATCCCATAATACTGCTGTAGTTCATAAATCATTTTGTCTGTCAACCTGTCTCTTATGATTTTACCATCTGAAACTTTCTGATCTATCAAACTTTGCTTCAACTTCCTCAACCTGGTGCCCATTCTCTTCTGGACATGACCAGCACATTCTGGTTTTGTGATAATCTTCTCACCATAAGGCTGAGCGGCTACTACACTGTTATATGCTTTTGAGTTCCCATCACCTAAGAACTTAGTGTGCCACACTCCCCTTTCGTTCACAGATCAACTAAAAATTTCAATAGCTATGTAGGTCTCCACACCACCACTTGTTCCTTCATAGTTTCTGTCACAGATATGTCCTTCTTCATTCCCTGATTTACATTTAAAACAATGTTTGGTTAAAATCTGGAAATCTATTACCTTCCCAGTATCCACACTGGTCACCATAGCAAAAAAGTTATTAGAACTGTAGCTGAGCTTCCGCCAAGTGCCATCAAAAGCTACACTGGTGTGTTAGTCACACCATCATTTAATTCAACAGCTTCGTTTGCAGCACCCTTCATTGACTCACATGCAACATATTCCAGAGCAGCTGCAATAGCTCCTGCATACTTGTCGATTTTACAAGGTGGGCGTGGAATATGCATCACGGCATAAATTTTTCCTGGTGCAATGTGTCCTTTGCCAATAGCTCTCAATCCATAAAAACCACCTAACATTTACTACAAAATAATTATCTTTATACTTATCAGAATTTTGAAATCAATGAGTATATTTACAAGTGGCACAATTATAGATAACTTTTCTGGCTAGTCCATTTGGTACCTCACTGTCTTCATGTAAACTAACTGGCCCTCCACATATTTTACAACACACACATTTACCTAAAACCCTTGTTAGGATGTGTAAACCTATCAGTATATAACCTAATCTACTATTTACATCACTTTCGTTTTGACAAAACCGTGTATCAGAACGCTTTATTTTAATCTTTGAAGCACTAACGGGTGTTCCTCTAGATACTGACAGGTTTGCCTGTATTTCATTGTCTGTAACTTCGCATGCCACATGCTGAACACAGTGGTCCCCTTTATTCTAAAATCTATTACCATGAAACTCGAGTTTCTCAAAAACACTTCCTTTTGGCACCATAATGTACTTTTTGAGAGATTTACCAATCTATTCGTCTCTTTTTCTCGGGAAAACGTTAGCATTTCGACGTACAACGCGTGTTTATACTATGTAAAGATACGATGCTGTTTTTGACAGTGCTACCAATAGAAACACGTAATTTAACCTTTATAACAGAGCAGTCCACAGCCTTCTATATAAAAAATTACCGATTTTATTAGATCTTGAGTAATGTACATAAAAATTTTAACATTTTCAACCAATGTATATTATATTTTAAAAAAATAAAATACTTACAATGTGAGTTTATAAGTGATATATATATATATATATATATATATATATATATATATATATATATATATATATATATATATATATATATATATACATATATATATAATTTCATTCGGAAAATGCAACATTTATAATGAGATAAAAGTCCTAAAACGTGAAAAAAATTCCGTTCTAACTCCACTTAAGCGGTAAATCAGAGCATCGCAGACAGGCATAGGCACTTGCAGAATGTCTACGGAAACTTGTCAGTGAACAAAAAAAGCACAGTGCGTTGGGTGAGGCGTCTGTCAACATTGCAACAAAGTCACGCACACCTGTCTGATCTCCCGTGTGCCGACTGGCCACACCCAGCTGTGCCTCCTGCGATGTTCGAACGTGCGGATACCATCATCCGACGTGATCGACGGATCACAATCAAACACCTCGTCCCAAAACGGGACGTCTCTGTTGGTAGTGCTGGCACACTGGTCTACCATTTGAGGTGCTTAAAGGTGCGTACCTGCTGGGTTCGTCACCACCAATACGGAACGCCGTGCTGGATCCCAACGGCCTCGTATCACTAGCAGTCGAGATGACAGGCAACTTAGCCGCAAGGCTGTAACGGATCGTGCAGCCACGTCTTGACCCCTGAGTCAACGTTAACAAGACAACAACCATCTGCACGAACAGTTCGACGACGTTTGCAGCAGCATGGACTATCAGCTCGGAGACCATGGCTGCGGTTACCCTTGACGCTGCATCACAGACGGGAGCGCCTGCGATGGTGTACTCAACGACGAACCTGGGTGCACGAATGACAAAACCCCTTTTTGCGGACGATTCCAGGTTCTGTTTACAGCATCATGATGGTCGCATCCGTGTTTGGCGACATCGCGGTGAACGCACATTGGAAGCGTGTATTCGTCATCGCCATACCGGCGTATCACCCGGCCTGATGGTATGGGGTGCCATTGGTTACACGTCTCGGTCACCTCTTGCTCGCATTGACGGCACTTTGAACAGTGGACGTTACATTTCAGATGTGTTACGACCCGTGGCTCTACCCTTCATTCGATCCCTGCGAAACCCTACATTCCAGCAGGATAGTGCACGACCGCATGTTGCAGGTCCTGTACGGACCTTTCTGGATACAGAAAACGTTCAACTGCTGCCCTGGCCAGCACATTCTCCAGATCTCTCATTAATTGAAAAAGTCTGGTCAATGGTGGCCGAGCAACTGGCTCGTCAGAATACGCTGGTCACTACTCTTGATGAACTGTGGTATCCTGTTGAAGCTGCATGGGCAGCTGTACCTGTACACGCCATCCAAGCTCTGTTTGACTCAAGGCCGTTATTACGATCAGAGGTGGTGGTTCTGGGTACTGATTTTTCAGGATCTATGCACCTAAATTGCGTGAAAATGCAATCAAAAAAATGGCTCTGAGCACTATGGGACTCAACTTCTCAGGTCATAGGCCCCTACAACTTACAACTACTTAAACCTAACTAACGTAAGGACATCACACACATCCATGCCCGAGGCAGGATTCGAACCTGCGACCGTAGCGGTCTCGCGGTTCCAGACTGCAGCGCCTAGAACCGCACGGCCACTTCGGCCGGCGAAAGTATAATCACATGTCAGTTGTAGTATAATATATTTGTCCAATGAATACCCGTTTATCATCTGCATTTCTTCTTGGTGCAGCAATATTAATGGCCAGTAGTGTAGAAACTCCTGCGCCACTACCTGCACCCTCTTCCCAAAATCAGTTTGTTATTTAGAATCTTAAGTATGGCAGCAGCACAAACTGCGTAAATGTAATATATGGAGTAAAAACAGCCACCAGTTGCGGAAGGTAGTACTTAAATGTTTTTGATCTAGGTTTCAACGAATAGAAATTGGCCTTCTTCAGAAGTCTTATTACGTTTTACGTGATGATCATGATATGGCACCAATAGGTTTAGTCATCATTTGTGAATTTTAATTGGTTTCAACCCATGAAATGGGCTTTCTTCAGAAGTCTTATTACGTTTTGTATGCTGCTCATGATGTGCCACCTAGAGGCCTATTGGCGGCACGTCATGATCAGCATGTAAAACGTAATAAGACTTTTGAAGAAGGCCCATTTCTATGTATTGAAACCTACGTCAAGAGCTTTTGACTACTAACTTCCGCAACTGGTGGCTGTTTTAATTCCATATATTACTTTGCTATTTATTAATTTCATTGTCAATGGCTGATGATTCGAAACACTACAAGAAATAGCAGCAATTGGTCTTAATTATCTTAAAACTCTCTCACTCGCTCGCTTGATGTGATTCACTGCTGTGGGTGACATCTGGCATCTGTAGTGAGGTGACACTGCAGCATGGAGGCAGCAGTGACAGTAGAGATGTTGTGGGTCAGAGACTGCTGTTGATGGCATGCTGTTGCTCGGAGGCAGTGGTGTGGTGGAGACACTGCGGGTCAGAGGCAGCAGCGTCACGCAATAGCAGATGCGTTGGGATGTGGAGCCAGTGACACTGAAAAGCTACACCACAGTGATGGTGACCAAATGCTATGGCATGACTAGAGCTAGTACGGATGTGTCTCGCCGCAGAGGCCACAGCAAGGGAAGGCTGCAGCATAAAGAGGGTCATCACGTGATGTTGTAGCACGATGACGGCGAACAGGAGATACTGCGGCACAACGACAGTGGCGAGGGCGTGTCGCAGCAGAGAAGCTGCAACACAGAGGCAGTGGCACACGAAGGCTGCAGCATGAAAGTGGCAATTAGCTTCTGATGCTGTGGCATAAGGGCTGGTGACTAAAATATGTGTGAAACCTTATGGGACTTTACTGCTAAGGTCATCAGTCCCTACGCTTGCACACTACTTAAGCTAAATTATCCTAAGGACAAACACACACACACATGCCCGAGGGAGGACTCGAACCTCGGCCGGGACCAGCCGCACAGTCCATGACTACAGCACCTCGGACCGCTCAGCTAATCCCACGCCGGACTGATGACTAAAAGATGCTCTGGAACGATGCAGTTGGACGGATGTGTCGCAGTGCAGAGGCCGTGGCACAGGATGGGGGTGGCGTGAAGATAGCCATCAGGTGGTGCTGTGGCACCACAGCGGCGACCTGGAGGTGCTGTGGCATGATAGCAGCGATGTGACTGGGTCGCAGCACAGAGATGGCAGCACACAAATCCTGTGGCATGTACATTTACATCTGCATCTGCATGGATACTCTCCAAATCACGTTTAAGTGGCTGGCAGAGAGTTCATCGAACCACCTTCACAATTCTCTTTTACTCCAAAATCGTATAGTGTGCGGAAAGAACGAACACTTATGTTTTTTCATGCGAGTTCGGATTCCCGTTGTTTTATCATGGTGATCGTTCCCCCTACGTAGGTCGGCGTCAACAAAATATTTTCGTATTCAGAGGAGAAAGTTGGTGATTGACATTTACTGAGAAGATTCCGTCGCAACGAAAAACGCCTTTGTTTTAATGATGTCCACGCCAAATCATGTTAATTTCACTGACAGTCTCTCCGCTATTTCACGATAATACAAAATGTGCTGGCGAGCTGCAGCGAGGATGCAAACGCACCACTGCCTGCCAGTGCCACAGTGGTAGGCAGTGGAGCGTTTGCATCCTCGCTACAACTCGCCAGCAACGTGACACTGAACTCTGCCTTCATTTTTCATGATTAACGTACATATGTAGAATGTGATGCTTTTGATTATGCAGTACGAGCTAACTTATGCAGAACATCATTTCCCCGTTATATTAGGATCCAGTAACTAAGGGTTATCAAAAAATTGGAAAAGGATGAATGGGTTGCCGAGAATCTGCATTATAACTTTAACTTTAATACACTCAAAGACTAGCCTTGATAAAACTGTCGTCATCTGGTCAGCCTATAACTCGATCTGTAGAGCTGAAAAATGGAATAGAATACATAATGACAGTTTCTAGGGATAGATATCGAATGCTTGATTGGTGATTCATTCATACTAACTACTTATAGCGAGCTTTTGTTACAGTGTGCCATGAACTATGAACTGCTATATGCCGTAATACGTGTACCTATATAAAGAAACATAAAGCATTAAGCATTTATGGTAAGTTACCTATATTAGACAAGTTGAAGGTTTGTATCAAATCATGCTAAATACATTTACCAATATAACTGACATAGTTTATGACGTTTATAAACTTTACAATTTATAGATTCACTAAAAAAATTAAAGTACATTTTTAAGCAGCTGTGTGTATACAGCGTACATGCTGTTTGGCGCCACACGTCAAACTGCTATGTAACTCTATCTGAATGTTGACGCCGCGATCACGGCATATGGCAAAGAGCATGGTAAAAGATATAGTACTATATTACTATGCGAGGTCACAGAAATTCAAATAAAATGGTTGAACATAAACTTTTTTATCACTTCTCAACCAAAAGTGAAAAGATGAAGGATTTAAGTGTAGATAACAGTAAAATACACAAATGTAGTATCTTACGGATGTAATATCAATAGTTGCTACTGGAATCAGCCAGCCGGCTGGTGTGGCCGAGCAGTTCTAGGAGCTACAGCCTGGAACCGCGCGACCGCTACGGTCGCAGGTTGGATTCCTGCCTCGGGCATGGATGTGTGTGATGTCCTTAGGTTAGTTAGGATTAAGTAGTTCTAAGTTCTAGGGGACTGATGACCTCAGAAGTTAGGTCCCATAGTGCTCAGAGCCATTTGAACCATTTTTTGGAATCAGCCACTACTCGGCCGTGGTGTACTCCCTTTCGCCCACGAAGGCGTCTTCGCATAGGCTACAGTCCCCTGACACATGGCTTCTTGTTACGGTAAGACGATCCTCCAATGTGTGAAACTTGTGGCACACAGGTCACAGTGCACCTCATTTCGCTAGACTGTGTTTTATTTTCGAAGCAGAGGGCAGCAGCAGATCTGGCGGCAGATCTGCCCTCTATTTTAAGTGTCATTGAAACGAATAGCGTTAGAAATTTAAGATTTTGTGACGTGTCCAACTTGTTTCCAATCATTTCAGGGAGATGTTCTTAAAGTGTTGATATGGTTATTGCCTCGATAAATATTTTGTAAATGCTCAGCCAGTCACAATTCCCTGTGGTATCCTCTTAGCTCTTGCGTGGTTTCCTTTCTGTTTTAATGTCATGCATAGCACCTCTGAACCTTTTCTGTTACATTAAGGGCTGTGAGATTAAGTGTTTACGAGGATCAACGCGAGTGGGGTGAGAGTTCGTGAATGAGTTTCATTTTATTGATTATCTCTTCACCGTGTGACAACAATTTTAGGCATTTTATCCAAGGTTGTTTCTTTTAATATGTGTAAGGATGCTGATAACCTCGACGAAATGCAGGAAGATCTGCAGCGGATAGGCACTTGGAGCAGGCAGTGGCAACTGACCCTTAACATAGACAAATGTAATGTATTGCGAATACATACATAGAAAGAAGGATCCTTTATTGTATGATTATACACTCCTGGAAATTGAAATAAGAACACCGTGAATTCATTGTCCCAGGAAGGGGAAACTTTATTGACACATTCCTGGGGTCAGATACATCACATGATCACACTGACAGAACCACAGGCACATAGACACAGGCAACAGAGCATGCACAATGTCGCCACTAGTACAGTGTATATCCACCTTTCGCAGCAATGCAGGCTGCTATTCTCCCATGGAGACGATCATAGAGATGCTGGATGTAGTCCTGTGGAACGGCTTGCCATGCCATTTCCACCTGGCGCCTCAGTTGGACCAGCGTTCGTGCTGGACGTGCAGACCGCGTGAGACGACGCTTCATCCAGTCCCAAACATGCTCAATGGGGGACAGATCCGGAGATCTTGCTGGCCAGGGTAGTTGACTTACACCTTCTAGAGCACGTTGGGTGGCACGGGATACATGCGGACGTGCATTGTCCTGTTGGAACAGCAAGTTCCCTTGCCGGTCTAGGAATGGTAGAACGATGGGTTCGATGACGGTTTGGATGTACCGTGCACTATTCAGTGTCCCCTCGACGATCACCAGTGGTGTACGGCCAGTGTAGGAGATCGCTCCCCACACCATGATGCCGGGTGTTGGCCCTGTGTGCCTCGGTCGTATGCAGTCCTGATTGTGGCGCTCACCTGCACGGCGCCAAACACGCATACGACCATCATTGGCACCAAGGCAGAAGCGACTCTCATCGCTGAAGACGACACGTCTCCATTCGTCCCTCCATTCACGTCTGTCGCGACACCACTGGAGGCGGGCTGCACGATGTTGGGGCGTGAGCGGAAGACGGCCTAACGGTGTGCGGGACCGTAGCCCAGCTTCATGGAGACGGTTGCGAATGGTCCTCGCCGATACCCCAGGAGCAACAGTGTCCCTAATTTGCTGGGAAGTGGCGGTGCGGTCCCCTACGGCACTGCGTAGGATCCTACGGTCTTGGCGTGCATCCGTGCGTCGCTGCGGTCCGGTCCCAGGTCGACGGGCACGTGCACCTTCCGCCGACCACTGACGACAACATCGATGTACTGTGGAGACCTCACGCCCCACGTGTTGAGCAATTCGGCGGTACGTCCACCCGGCCTCCCGCATGCCCACTATACGCCCTCGCTCAAAGTCCGTCAACTGCACATACGGTTCACGTCCACGCTGTCGCGGCATGCTACCAGTGTTAAAGACTGCGATGGAGCTCCGTATGCCACGGCAAACTGGCTGACACTGACGGCGGCGTTGCACAAATGCTGCGCAGCTAGCGCCATTCGACGGCCAACACCGCGGTTCCTGGTGTGTCCGCTGTGCCGTGCGTGTGATCATTGCTTGTACAGCCCTCTCGCAGTGTCCGGAGCAAGTATGGTGGGTCTGACACACCGGTGTCAATGTGTTCTTTTTTCCATTTCCAGGAGTGTATGATAGCGGAACAAACACTGGTAGCAGTTACTTCTGTAAGATATCTGGGAGTATGCGTACGGAACGATTTGAAGTGGAATGATCATATAAAATTAGTTGTTGGTAAGGCGGGTGCCAGGTTGAGATTCATTGGTAGAGTTCTTAGAAAATGTAGTCCATCAACAAAGGAGGTAGCTTACAAAACACTCGTTCGACCTATACTTGAGTATTGCTCATCAGTGTGTGATCCGTACCAGGTCGGGTTGACAGAGGAGATATAGAAGATCCAAAGAAGAGCGGCGCTTTTCGTCACAGGGTTATTTGGTAAGCGTGATAGCGTTACGGAGATGTTTGGCAAACTCAAGTGGCAGACTCTGCAAGAGAGGCGCTCTGCATCGCGGTGTAGCTTGCTGTCCAGGTTTCGAGAGGGTGCATTCCTGGATAAAGTATCGAATATATTGCTTCCCTCTACTTATACCTCCCGAGGAGATCACGAATGTAAAATTAGAGAGATTCGAGAGCACACGGAGGCTTTCTGGCAGTCGTTCTTCCCGCGAACCATACGCGACAGGAACAGGAAAGGGAGGTAGTGATAGTGGTACGTAAAGTGCCCCCCGCCACACACCGTTGGGTGGCTTGCGGGGTATAAATATTGATGTAGATGTAGGTGTAGATGTAGACGTTGAGCGCCTGTAAGTTCCAAACACACATACAAACTTACACACACTTACACGCAATGTTTATCTCAAATGCGTGGACTGTTTCGTCACAGCCGGCCGAGGTGGCCGAGCTGTTGTAGGCGCTACAGTCTGGAACCGCGGGACCGCTACTGTCGCAGATTCGGATCATGCCTCGGGCGTGGATGTGTGTGATGTCCTTAGGTTAGTTAGGTTAAAGTAGTTCTAAGTTCTAGGGGACTGATGACCTCAGATGTTAAGTCCCATAGTGCTCAGAGCCATTTTTTTCCCGGCACCCTGCTTGGCAGAGCCACAGTCCCACCTAGCGCCTCCTATTCTCATTCCCTTTCCGTGTCCTTCACGCTCACTTACTTTAGATTCGCGCCAGAGATCGAACGATATTGTGCATTCGCACCAAAGGTTGTAGATTTCTTGCACATGTAGGCCAATCAATTATATGAATGCGTGGTGTCTGTTGTTTCAAACATGTCCGAGGCATGGGAGGTGTCCGCTGATAAGTGACGCTAGGTGGGAATGAGGGTCGGCCAAGGAGCGTGACGAGGTAGTGCATACATTTGCGATAAGCGCTGTGTCCGGATGGCGCAGTGTTTAACGCAGATGCCTAGTAAGCAAAAGATCCCTGGTTCGATTCCCGATCCGTCACACATTTACACTTATCGTTACGGATTCCGCATATAGTCATGATGCAGCCAATATCACAATTTCCTTCCCTTTCTCCCCCCCCCCCCCCGCCCCCACTCTTCCATCTTCAATTTACATAACTCCATGGCAACACAGATACACACAAGTGTAAAGATAAGAAAAATTTCAATTGTTTTGCCTTCCGTGAGCTAATTTATATTTAAAATAACTTTATTTCGTTTGCATTCAGTGTCTTATTTATAATGTTGCAAGACATTAATTTTTATCTCAGACCCGTACGTGACTGCACCAGAGGGAAGAAAGGAAATCACGCTACGTCTGCTTGTATAAGTTGACATTTTCGCTGTCTTTGTTACTGCTCGCGTAACAACTATTGTACTGATAAATGGATGAGATAAAATATGTTGCTACGAAAAGAGCCCTGAAATACTTTTTAGGGATGCTGTACTGTGACTTTCTTTGGATCATTAATTTTCAACAGAACAAAATATATTATTTTCTTATTATTCTCGATCTGGCTTTCTATAAAAGGAACATTGATTCGTTACTGTAACGAGCTATAAAGTTCAACGTATCTTTCTTACTGTACAGTTATTGAAAAGGTTACTGAAAATTATTTCGTTATCAATACTGATGTTACAGTACGCAATGTTTGTTCAACATCAAAATTTTGCAGTGGATTTTTGTTAAGATTAAAACACCAATAAGCACCACGAATAACATGAGAACATGAGACTATTATCAGAGAAAAAATATTTTTACTATAATGTTTGCCAGACCAGAACTACGCGCAGCAAGATTTCTTTTATGTCATGAAGGTAAATTATCCTTTCTGCACTGTTAATAATTTAACATCATCCGCAGCCCGAGTCCACCCGTAAACCACATCCTAATATTTGCTGTTTTGCCCTGCAACCCGAAAGCCGAAAGACATAATTTTAGTTCACTATTACCTGTCTGCTTCTTTGCGATATGCTTGGTTCCATTTAATGCACCTTGAATGCGCCGTGGCAGCAGCAGTGGCAGCGGCAGCTGTTCGAATCCTGCCTCGGGCATGGATGTGCGTGATGTCCTTAGGTTAGTCAGGTTTAAGTAGTTCTAAGTTCTAGGGGACTGATGACCACAGCAGTTGAGTCCCATAGTGCTCAGAGCCATTTGAATTAAATCAATGCTTAGTGGCGTCCTTCTCTCAATCTTGAGAAAAGAATGCTACACAAGCATACAATATAGCGTCACAGGCTCTTCCTACTCACGTAACTCCAAAAACACGACAGAGAAATTAATGCTCGGTCACTACTATTTACATTCGGTTTAATACACTTACATCTTTGTTTGATATTTAATAAGTATCGTCTGTGGCGGTTCCAGTACTCGCGGACACAGATATTATCTTTAAAAAATCGATACAAGAATAAAACGTGACATATAATGGTTTCTTTTTATTACAGAAGTTAACACAATCATTGTCCACGCAGATATAAAGATACAATCATCCAGTACAGTTATTATTTCCTTTTTTTTTTTTTGCTACATATATGTGTTTTGACAGGAGACGTTGCAATGTACCACGCCAGGACAAACAGTTCCCGTGCAACGAGTCAGTCGAGCGCTACGAGATTCTCGTCAACTCGTTGCTCGTTCCACGAGGCAGGGGATGCGGGATACGAAGCGGTCGCTGATCCCTGTGTCGGACCCGGAGAAACAGGGGACACTGCACCGACTCTCGCAGCCTACGGGACGCGAAACTGCGGGGAGCTGGCCAGGCTCGGCGACAGGGCGCCTGTACCCGTCTCGGCGGTCGCCATTGTTTCCGGCCAGGGGGTCACGAAGGGCGGACACTCGATACGGCGGCGCATCCTGCACGGGAACCTCACAGCCCCACCTGTCGCGGTGTACGGTACGGAGACAATCCCTCGCAGAAGAAAGAGGTGGCTGGCCGGCGCTCGGATGTGCAGCCGGCTGCGGGCTGCGACACGGAAAGCGGACTCGCGCCTCCTCTGGCTGCAGACAGCGGCGGCACCGAGCGAAACAGAGGGCCACCCACTGACGACACCCCAGCCTCGGCACCCAGCAGCGTGCCTCGCAGCCGAAGTGGCCGCGATCCTTTACAACACTCTCCGTCAATTCATCGTGGAGAGATAGCAATATAGATTCGTCTGTACCTACGTACACGCGCTGTAAAGCACCGCTATCTGCACGGAAGAGAGTACTTTGCATTCTACCACATGTAGTGTCTTCTCATTTGAACGTCTATGGTGTGCGTGAAGAATGGCTACTTCACTGCCCCTCTGCACATTGTAATTAGGCTCATCTTTTTCGTCACTTTCTCTACGGAAGCAACACGGAGGAGTCACATACATATTTATACACTACTGGCCATTAAAATTGCTACACCAAGAAGAAATGCAGATGATAAACGGGTAGTCATTGGACAAATATATTATAATAGAACTGACATATGATTACGTTTTAAGGCAATTTGGGTGCGTAGATCCTGAGAAATCAGCACCCAGAACAACCACCTCTGGCCATAATAACGGCCTTGATACGCCTGGGCATTGAGTCAAACAGCGCTTGGATGGCGTGTAAAGGTACAGCTGCCCACGCAGCTTCAACACGATACCGCAGTTCATCAAGAGTAGTGACTGGCGTATTGTGACGATCCAGTTGCTCCGACACCATTAACCAGACGTTTTCCATTGATGAGAGATCTGGAGAATGTGCTGGCCAGGACAGCAGTCGAACATTTTCTGTATCCAGAAAGGCCCGCACAGGACTTGCAATATGCGGTCGTGCATTATCCTGCTGAAATGTAGGGTTTCGCAGGGATCGAATGAAGGGTGGAGCCACGGGTCGTAACACATCTGGAATGTAACGTCCACTGCTCAAAGTGCCGTCAGTACGAACAAGAGGTGACCGAGACGTGAACCCACCGAGTCCGTATTCTGCTAACAGTCATTGGATCTCGACCAACGCGAGCAGCAATGTCGCGATACAATAAACCGCAATGGCGATAGGCTGCAATTCAACCTTTATCAACGTCGGAAACGTGATGGTACTCATTTCTCCTCCTTACACGAGGCATCACAACAACGTTTCACCAGGCAACGCCGGTCAACTGCTGTTTGCGTATGAGAAATCGGTTGCAAACTTTCCTCATGTCAGCACGTTGTAGGTGTCGCCACCGGCGCCAACCTTGTGCGAATACTCTGAAAAGCTAACCATTTGCATATCACAGCATCTCCTTCCTGTCGATTAAATTTCACGTCTGTAGCACATCTTAGTGGTGTAGCAATTTCAATGGCCAGTAGTGTAGATTATCTGGTTCTTCATAACTTGTAAGTAGACTTTCGCGGGATAGTTGGCGTCTGTCTTTAAAAGTCTCCCAATCAAGGTTTTTGAGGATTTCTGTGACACTCGCCCATGGGTCAAACAAGATGTTAACATTCGTACTGCTCTTCCTTGAATAAGTTATATTACATATCACCTTTTACTTCCTTTCAGTCCGCTACCCACAATTTTCAGATATATTTTAAGAATGTTCAACTACTACTGTAATTTCCCACTGCACTGCCACTGAACCGTAGTCTGCCACGTGCCTTACCTACGACTTGGCCTATGAGGACGTTCTATTTCGTACCCATACAAATTTTTAGGTTATGGTACTCTTCGTTGGTTAGTTACATTCTTCATAGATCATATGAACTATTCTTCTCTCCAAATAATGTGGAACGAGCCAGTTTACAGGCTACGTATAAATTATAGACGCGAGTAGTTTCTGTTTTGCCCTACGTGCTGCTTCCTTAGGGAAAGTCACGAAAAATAGTAGCCTAAATAGAGTGCGCACAGAGGTAAGTCCGCGAGAAAAGACACCTGTCATATCTATAATTCTATGCGCACGACGGCTCTTTGATGAAAAACGTTGAGTGTGGATGCACAACCAACGTCTGAACTCCTAGAAGCAGAAATTTGCTGGAAGGGGCATAATGGGCATTGTTCGTTACAGTGTGGCCAGCTGGGAATTTGGGTCTGAAGGAAGCAGGTTGGAATGGCTGAGGTGCTCTCACGGTAGCTCAGCGTGTTCGGTAAGAGGGCTGGTTGCCTTCTGGTGAACGGAGTAAAGAAATCAGTGATTAACTTGAACGGATGTCATGTGACGTCTGCCCAGACCAAACGCAACGAACAATACCGAAAAAAAGAAGAAGACGGCTAAGACAAATGATCTAGAGATGTGGAGAATCCGGATTCGACTCCCCGTCTGCTGTACATTTTCAACTTCCGCCGTTGTATTGCTGTAATTCCCTGTCCTGCTCTAAGTCATTATTTCCTTCTTATCTCTTTCCCATTCTGTTTCCTTTATGTTCCTTTCACGCCAATTATACATGTCTGTGTACAAATGATAAGTGCTATCGTTAGTGAACAGTTTATCAGTTTAGTACTTCCCAGGCAAGCAAACTTAAAAACAAATTTTTCTTCTGGCTACCAGTGTTCAAGCAGAAATTCGTGAATGAAATAGAAAGAGCTGTCCAGGAGAAATGAGTTTAAGTTAACTTTAAAACTTGCTTTGCACCTTGTCAGACATTTTATGTCATTACGCAAATGATAAAAGATTTTTGTAGTTGCATATCGAGCTGCTTTCTGAGCCACTGAGAACTTTAAGAATGGGTAACGAAGGTCATATTATGGACTGGCTGATTTCAATACCGATTCATTGGTATTACAGCCGTAAGATGCCACATTTGTGAGGATAGGTCGTACTGCGTGGGAAATTGGGTCCGCCGGAGAGCGCGCCGAAATAGTGCGTGCATTTGCAATAACGACGGTGTCCGGATGGCGCATGGTTAACGCTACTGCCTAGAAAGCGGGAGACCGGGCACGAGTCAACGTGTGTCGCACATTTTCACCCGTATCCGCTGATTCCGCAAAAAGTCCCGATGCAGCTGATACCATCATTTCCTTGCATTTCTATCCCCACCCCCCCCCCCCCCCCCGGCCACAACCCAACCTTCACCTTATATAATATGTATCGTAGCTACTGATTCCGCATGTCTTTTCTTTCGGACATTTTCAGAGAACAGACGTCAAGCATTCATAAAATTTCTGTGGAGTGCCGAGAGCAGCTTTTGACAATCGACTGAAACGTGTTCTAGCAACAGTCGAATCAAACAAACGCAGGCATGGTGTCTGTAATTAGCGCCAACAGACAGCAGCAACTGAAACAGTGAAAGTCGTAAGTGGTTATTGCAAACTAATCACGCGCCTTATTTCTACTAACAGAACATATATTATAAAGTGATATTCTTTGTAAAGCGAACTAATATTGTACACTGAAGCGCCAAAGAAACTGTTACAGGCATACGCATTCAAATACACAGTTATGTAAAAAAGCAGAATACGGCGCTGAGGTCGGCAACGCCTATACAAGTCAATCGTCTGGGGCAGTTGTTAGATCGGTTACTGCTGCTACAATGTCAGTTTATCAAAATTTAAGTAAATTTGAATGTGGTGTTATAACCGGAGTTCGAGCGATGGACACAGCACCTCCGAGGTAGCGATGAAGTGGGGACTTTCCTGTACGACGATGTCACCAGTGTGCCGTGAATATCAGGAATCCGGAAAACCGAGCGGTTCTAGGCGCTACAGTCTGGAACCGCGCGACCGCTACGGTCGCAGGTTCGAATCCTGCCTCGGGCCTGGATGTGTGTGATGTATTTAGGTTAGTTATGTTTAAGTAGTTCTAAGTTCTAGGGGACTGATGACCTCAGAAGTTAAGTCCCATAGTGCTCAGAGCCATTTGAACCAATCCGGTAAAACATCAGATCTCCGACATCGCTGAGGTTGGAAAAAGATCCTGCAAGAACGGGACTAACGAAGACTGAAGAGAATCGTTCATAGTGACAGAAGGGCAAGCCTTCCGCAAATTGCTGCAGATTTCAGTGCTGGGCGACCAACAAGTATCGCAGTGCGAACCATTCAACGAAACATCAGCCACTCGGGCTCTCGGAGCCGAAAGTCCACTCTTGTACCCTTGATGACTGCACGACACAAAGCTTTACTCCTCACCTTACTCGTCAACACCGTTATTGGACTGTTGATGACTGGAAACATGTTGCTTGATCCGACGAGTCTCGTTTGAAATTGTATCGAGCGGATGGACGTGTACAGGTATGGAGACAACCTCATGAATCCATGGACTTTGCATGTCGGCAGTGACTGTTCAAGCTGGTGGAGCCTTTGTAATGGTATGGGACGTTTGCGGTTGGAGTGATATACGACCCCCGATACGTCTAGATACGACTCTGACACGTGAAACGTACGTAAGCATCCTGTCTGATCACCTGCATCCATTCATGTTCATCGTGCTTTCCGACGGACTAGAGCGATTCCAGCAGGACAATGTGACACTCCACACGTCCTGAATTGCTACAGAGTGGCTCCAAGAACACTTTTCTGAGTTTAAACACTTTCGATGGTCACCAAACTCCCCAGACATGAACATTATTGAGCATATCTGGAATGCCTAGCAACGTCCTGTTCAGATGAGACCTCCACCCCCTCTCGTACTCTTACAGATTTACGGACAGCTCTGCAGGATTCATGGCGTCAGTGCCTTCCAGTGCTATTTCAGACATTAGTTCCGCGTGCTCGCGGGGAGCCCTACACGATATTAGGCATGTCTACCAGTTTCTTTGGCTCTTCAGTGTAATTATTATAATGTCTTTACTCTCATTTTTGCCTTCATTTCCCGGTGGATACTTAGAGGATGGATAATGCGGACAGGAAAAATGAAGTAATGTTCAAGTATTCAATATGTTTTCCGCTTCAGTGCGACTGAATTTCAGGCTAAGACAAATTATATATACACTCCTGGAAATGGAAAAAAGAACACATTGACACCGGTGTGTCAGACCCACCATACTTGCTCCGGACACTGCGAGAGGGCTGTACAAGCAATGATCACACGCACGGCACAGCGGACACACCAGGAACCGCGGTGTTGGCCGTCGAATGGCGCTAGCTGCACAGCATTTGTGCACCGCCGCCATCAGTGTCAGCCAGTTTGCCGTGGCATACGGAGCTCCATCGCTGTCTTTAACACTGGTAGCATGCCGCGACAGCGTGGACGTGAACCGTATGTGCAGTTGACGGACTTTGAGCGAGGGCGTATAGTGGGCATGCGGGAGGCCGAGTGGACGTACCGCCGAATTGCTCAACACGTGGGGCGTGAGGTCTCCACAGCACATCGATGTTGTCGCCAGTGGTCGGCGGAAGCCGCACGTGCCCGTCGACCTGGGACCGGACCGCAGCGACGCACGGATGCACGCCAAGACCGTAGGATCCTACGCAGTGCCGTAGGGGACCGCACCGCCACTTCCCAGCAAATTAGGGACACTATTGCTCCTGGGGTATCGGCGAGGACCATTCGCAACCGTCTCCATGAAGCTGGGCTACGGTCCCGCACACCGTTAGGCCGTCTTCCGCTCACGCCCCAACATCGTGCAGCCCGCCTCCAGTGGTGTCGCGACAGGCGTGAATGGAGGGACGAATGGAGACGTGTCGTCTTCAGCATTGAGAGTCGCTTCTGCCTTGGTGCCAATGATGGTCGTATGCGTGTTTGGCGCCGTGCAGGTGAGCGCCACAATCAGGACTGCATACGACCGAGGCACACAGGGCCAACACCCGGCATCATGGTCTGGGGAGCGATCTCCTACACTGGCCGTACACCACTGGTGATCGTCGAGGGGACACTGAATAGTGCACGGTACATCCAAACCGTCATCGAACCCATCGTTCTACCATTCCTAGACCGGCAAGGGAACTTGCTGTTCCAAAAGGACAATGCACGTCCGCATGTATCCCGTGCCACCCAACGTGCTCTAGAAGGTGTAAGTCAACTACCCTGGCCAGCAAGATCTCCGGATCTGTCCCCCATTGAGCATGTTTGGGACTGGATGAAGCGTCGTCTCACGCGGTCTGCACGTCCAGCACGAACGCTGGTCCAGCTGAGGCGTCAGGTGGACATGGCATGGCAAGCCGTTCCACAGGACTACATCCAGCATCTCTACGATCGTCTCCATGGGAGAATAGCAGCCTGCATTGCTGCTAAAAGTGGATATACACTGTACTAGTGCCGACATTGTGCATGCTCTGTTGCCTGTGTCTATGTGCCTGTGGTTCTGTCAGTGTGATCATGTGATGTATCTGACCCCAGGAATGTGTCAATAAAGTTTCCCCTTCCTGGGACAATGAATTCACGGTGTTCTTATTTCAATTTCCCGGAGTGTAGTCCTCATTTTTTTGAAGTGAATGTAATGTAATGATATACCTTTCGTATGCAGAGCAATAAAGTGCCATTTTATGCATTTTTTACGTCATGAAGCAGTGATGCTTCCTCAGTTACAGAGGTAGGGGAAGTGCAGTACAGCTCTGTAAGTAGTAGTTATTAAAAAACATTGTCAATTAAAAGGTAACGTGTTCATACAATTGAAATGACCAAAGAATCTGCTATGTTATATTGCTTAATTTAAAAATAACCTGTAGGCGTGTATGTCAGGGAAATAATAAAGAAAGAACAATGAAGGTAGCACAACTGTGGTGAAACATGTCTGGGTGATAAAACAAAAATCAATTTGTTCTTGCAAATAGGCAGATCCGTCCTTAACTAATTATTAACACTTCGGATAATTTGACTTTTTTTTTCGAGATCAATTTGAGGCAGTCGCACCCGCGAGAAACTTTTCGCTTGTTCGATCACATTGCGCTTTCGTGGTACAACGTACAAAGTAAAGCAACGGTAAATAGTAACAATCTTATTAAAGTGATCTATAACATTAATATTAATACTTTTATGTCTGATGGCTGTATAGCACTAAAAAATAATATGCAGAACACATATTACAGCATTGAGAACTTGGTGTCAAAATCAATAGTTGTTATTTGAATGTCAGTTGGGAGAAGTTTCTTCCAACTTGATTAATAGCGCAGCCGTAAATACACAAATCCCCTGCGTTAATGAGGAGTGGTCTGGCTTGGTTCACATGTCTAGCAACACCTATCGCCAAATACTATTAACACTGTTTCCCTAGCATGGTAACTTCAAGACCAGTTACGACTTCGTCACGTTGCGGATGAGTAACGATACCATAACATTCAGAAAGGTACTATAGAATAGTAGGGAATGCTACGAAACCAATCGTATGACTGGTTAGCGTAAACTAATGGCCAACCGACAAGACTAAATCGAAGTAATGTGGCAAGAAACACCGCATTAGAGAATGTCATGGGACGAAACTGTGATGTTTTAAAGATGGATAGGAGGTGTTACAGTTCCATCACTAGAGGCGAAACATCAGTTCTGACTGGACGACGGCACAGTAGAAAACCAGTCGTTTCCTTTTCAAAGGAGCAGCCTTGGGATTCACTTTAAGTGATTTTTTCAAAAATCAGGCAAAATTTAACTCGGGATGACTGAACTGGTTTTTGAATCCAATTTCTTCGGAATGTGAGTCTAGAGTCATTGCACAAACATACTCGGCTGCCTTGGTGAAGAAAGCCTCCTTGCATTAATATACTCTGTATGGAACAACGCCTGACTAACTACGCCTGGAATAGCAGGCCTTTCTTTGTGGCAGTACACTCAATTATATGTGCACGTTGAAACCTGTTAGACAGTCAATAATTCATGTTGCTGTAGTAGTGCTGATACTGGTGGTAACCTTTGGTTCAGCTTGTTTACAGTAATGCTGACAATGACTTACTGACGCATTTTAATCAATAGCAACGCACAAAATCTTCAATGTATGTGTATAATGGTCGTTCCACCTTACAGCACTCTGCATACGGCCCAACAGATGTTGGACGATTGTGTCATTGCAGCAACTTACCGCTTGTAGTTAATTTATGTAGAGTTGTTTCGTCTGGTTACGCTAATTACAATATAAAATCGTAAGTAGAAATCTATGCCACATTCAAAAACTTATGATCATAAAATACAAATGTGTGTGTAGTATAAGCGGCTTTCAAATGAAACCCGGTCACTAGTGTAAAGTAACGGTAACGATTTTATTAACTAAAAAATGTACTTATACACAGAACACACACTCAAAAATAGTCGCCAGAATTGTTGGCACATTTATCTCATTGCGATACTAGCCGGTCTATTCCATCCTTGAAGAAGGTAGTAGGCTGCTGTCAGATCCAGACCTGGACCAGTCATACATTTCGTCGTCCGTTGCGAATTGATGTCCGCGAATAGCTTGTTTTAGAGGTCCAGACCCATGAAAGTCACACGGTGAAAGGTCGGGACTGTACGGTGGATGTTCCAGCGTTTCCCACCGAAACTGCTGCAATGTTGTCTTCACCGTATTGGCCGTGTGTGGGCATTATAGTATGGGCGGTGCCCACGCTAATAACCAATAACCGATTGGTCTCGTCCACGTTGATTCTGCGGTTGTCCAAGACTAAAGCATTACTTCAACAACCATTCCCGGTGTGATAACACGATGAGCCTGTCCAGGACAAGCATCGTCTTCCAGTGACTCGCAGCCCTCAAGGAATCGTTTGGGCCATTTGAACGACTCAGACTGTACTCACCGTACACAGCCTTCATCCGTCGATACATTTCACTGCCTCCACCTCCCTCCGCTGCCAAAAATCTAATAATTCCTCGTTCTTCCTGCTTACTCGCCTGCATGTTCAGTAGCAGACGATAACTTGTGTCACCACCTTCGCTTCGGCGTGAAACCACACCGGCGCTATGCGACATCAAACATCCGCAAGGCTCAGTCTCTCTACCAATAGATGGCGCCACCATACCCGCAGTTACGTGGTGCCACCTTAGATCTAAGACAAAGGTAGACGCACTGACCAGGTTTCATTAGAATGAACCTCAAATGACGTGTCATTTCGTGCGACACACAATATACAGGTTGTTCAGTAACAGTCTGTAAAGCTAATAAGGGTTTTGTAGGACAGGTTGGGCTCAGAAATAAATCAGAAACAGTCAGAAAAGCTATTAAGAGTTTTGTTAAGAAAACGATTCGATACGTTGCGTCGTTTCCGAGTTAATTAGCGTTGAAGTTAGCCAATTAGGCCATTGCGCTCGCAAATTCAACAGGCCCTTCAGAGATGGCATCGCCAAAAGTGTCCTTCGTTTGGTTTTCTAAAACCGAACAAGAGAGACGGGATGGTATTAAGGATTGACAGATACCGAAATCGGAGACGGGATGGTATTAAGGATTGACAGATACCGAAATTGGAGACGGGATGGTATTAAGGATTGACAGATACCGAAATTGGAGACGGGATGGTATTAAGGATTGACAGATACCAGAGTTGGAGACGGGACGGTATTAAGGATTGAAACGTACCCAAAGGCTGAGCAGTCTCGTGCGCTATCATCTACATTGTGAGAACAACTGAGATAATTATACGCAGCAGGGCGCTTAGATTTGCGCTCGCAACGGCCTGATTGGCTAACTTCAATGGTAATTAACTCAGAAACGGCGTAACATATCGAATTTTTTCTTAACAAAACTCTTAATAGCTTTTCTGACTGTTTCTGATCACTCTATGTAAGTATGGAAGCCCCCTCAAAAGCTGACAACGAATCGTGTCTCACGCCACAGGAATACCAGCCATATTGACTCAGTTACAACATGTCCGAGCTTATAACACGCTGCCAACAGTACGGTCCTCGCGCTCTCTGTACTGCTCACAGGCAGTCCTCGATATGGTGAATATGAAGGCTTTCTTTGTACAACATTTTCAGGGGTCCAGATAAATAATTACAGAGAACAATTCTTTCTGATGCGTTTACAAAACGGGCCTCATAAGAGAAAAGCATAAAGAGAAGATGCGGAGCTTTTGGGTACTTATGCGTGGAAAAACATGAAGAACTGCTATTGGTGGCGTGTGAGATCGATTTGCATGAAAGTTGTCACAGCGAAAGAACACAGTTCAAGATCGAAAAACAGTTGCGCACTAATAGCCACGACAAACAGTTCCCTAATAATTCGAGAGGAATCCTTTTTACTTTCCTCTCTTTCCTGGTAGATGCTGTTTGTATGTACTAAGTATATTACGGTACCATCCAGGAGTCTGACCAGCAGCTAGTAGGATTTCTATATAGCTGCAAACATAGGAAGAAGCGAGAGACAGGAGTGACAGTTTTTTTTATAACCGAAGGCTCATGATTTTTGTATTATAGAAAGGAGATAGTAGGGTTACTGTATAGTTACAATAGTAGGAAGGAGCGAGAGACAGCGACTGACAGTTTTTTATACTAGCATATTCTTACTTTATGTCTCATAAAAAGTAATGTATGTTAGATACCTTAGCGTATAAAAATTCAGCCTGCGTATATTTGTGCTCGCAATACTCGAAAAGTAACCGGTCGATTGGCATGAAAATTTTACACAACACTGCATTCGAATAGGGAAAAGATTTTACTGAAATTTTTACACGTTACTAAAACAAACGTTTGGATATATATTCAAACAACAATGTCCAGGCTTCCTGTTAAAACTAACTACTAGAAAGGAAATGGTATCATTGCCCTGCCGTAAAATGTGCGGTTATGTTTCCTATGTGGCCTTCAGTTTTGTCTCCGATAGCGACGAAATTAAACCTTAGACAAATTTTTCCTCCTATACTTAAATTTCTTGCGTAAATATTAAAAGGTCTCTGTTGGATTTCTTTCATTTTAATTTCTTAAATCAGTTGTCATTTACGGCATACATTCCACTTCTAAATTTACTGTGGTGTTTCTCACTCTATCTGGGAGG
Source organism: Schistocerca cancellata (assembly GCF_023864275.1). Taxonomy (NCBI): domain Eukaryota; kingdom Metazoa; phylum Arthropoda; class Insecta; order Orthoptera; family Acrididae; genus Schistocerca; species Schistocerca cancellata. The sequence continues at coordinate 489,620,902 of NC_064628.1, forward strand.
AGACTAAGCAGTGTAACGTGTTACTTTTACACATGATCAAGAACGATCTGTCACACTACTAATTTTAAAAATATGGTTTACATGTAATTCATGTCACACATTCTCATACGAAACTTACATCTGCTTTCGCTTATATACTGTATATGATAAGATACTGTCATCCCCCTTCCCTTCTGTGTGAAAAGATGAATGAGCAAATGTATTTCTAGTTGCATGTTCGATGGTAGAAGACAAGCAGGTCTGCTAGAGAACAGTAGGGCCAACGTTGCAACAGGTAGCTACGCTTTCTAAAAGCAAAGAGGTTTCTATAATTAGTGTGGTTCTGTCTGTCCCTTGTCGTGTTGGTATAGGAAGCTACCTCTCTGGTCACTTCCAACTGTGTCTGTGAAGCACCCTCGGTAGGGGTCCACGCCAGTCTGTCCGTGGCGAGCGTCTGAAGTGGTAAGATCTCCGGCTAAGCGCGTCTCTGCAAAGTCCGTAGGACAATGGATTTCTTAAGTTTAAACTAACTGAAAATTTTATCACCTTTATTTCAAGTTTAGATCTAAAATATCTTATGTTATCTTAAATTTCAACGCAGTGTAATTCGAGTGTGAAGTTCAGAATACCTTCCAGTAATAGCTTTATCACTACTTTGTGAGTAAAGTGGAACCACGTGTTGATGATCCGTAACTGTAACTAAGATCATCAGTCTTAAATGCGAATGTGCTTGAGATTATAACGTCTCGTCTTGACAATATTTTTCATTATAGCAACTTTTCTTTATGTTCAACCCACGTGTGGTGTACTTTGTGAGACTGGTACCACGTGTTTATACAGTTGTTTGACCCATCAGGTTAATAGTAAGACGATAGTAAACAGTTCGAGATTTTTCTTTTGTAAATTGCGTTTCGATGTTATTTTAATTATCAAAATTATTGTGGAGTTACACTCTTTGTGTAAACCAAGTTGACCACGTGAAGCATGTGGTGTAAGTATCATAGTAGCCCTCAGCTATTCTTTTCGGGAAGATTTCACAGAGAGTTAGTATGAATTTAGTATACCAGTGTGTGGTAATTTCATGATGGACAGGATTCCGCTACGAACGTAGCTTCTTTGGGTGAAAATTGAATCGGTTGGTTGTGGTTATTTTCATCTTGCATATGTTTCAACGTTCTTCGTGTGTTATTTTATGAATGCAGTGTTGTACACAGTCTCCCAATCTTGGCTCCATATTTGATGTGTTCTGTAAGATTACAAACTCACATTTCCACAGTCCTAAATAAGACACCAGTTTAGTTATGAATCAAGTTTAATATGCTGATATTTTAACGTAACAATGATCAATGATCAATGTTAAAATGTATGTTAAAATAAATACTGATTTATTTCTTTTTACTTAAATTCTTTATATATATATATATACATCACTGGTTGTCGTAAGATGACTATTATAAGATTATAATTAATGTTAGTCTGGTTGGGAATTTGGTAAGCTAGTCTGGATACCTGGTGAAAAAGTTGATCAGTAATGCAAGGTTAACTTCCCCAGATAGCTCACAGCTTTTAACCCGCTTTTATTGTCTTGAGTATCAGCACCGCTTTCAGAACAAATTAATGCCTCAACATTACTCATGGCGACCCTGTTCTGTGATGCCGCTAGACTCTGGAATCTCTGAAACGTTGGATGTCGAGCGCTGTATAATCTTAATTTTTTTCCCTGCAGCGCTAAAACAACGTCTGCGTTGTTTCTGAGCAGACTTTCAAAAGATTCACGGCGTTATTGAGTGGCGTTGTGTTGTTTGTCTTGTTGTTTTGTTTTCTGTATTTGTATGTTTTTATGTGTGTTTTTTTTTCTCGCTTGTAAATTGCACTGACTTCGATCAAAGATATAAAATTGTTTTGCGTGTGAAAAAGTGCATACTAGGTTAGGTACCTTTCGTGTGACTGTCGTAATTTTTGGGGGATACATTTATTCTGATTAGTGTGTTACGTACCGGGTATAAATTGAACTAATGCAGACACATAACCAAGCTAAAAGTAGGCGGTCTAACAACTTAAGCAACATGGACCAAGAGGATAATTTGATTTCGAATGTTAATTCGCTGGACGGTTCCGAAAATGCAGTGGGGAATACTTCAGGCGAAATGCAAAACAGGACGAACGGTCTCACAGCAGAGCCAGAAATTAATTTGCCTCCAACTAACCAAATTGATTTGGCAGAACTCATAAAAAGGCTTATTGCAACAAAATAAAGAAAACGCAGAGGAATCTGAAAAATCGATCCGAGAGCTAGGCGAACAAATGACGCAAAAATAAAAATCTATCCGAGAGCTAGGCGAACAAAGGACGCAGAAATCTGAAAAATCGATCCAAGAGCTAGGCGACGCAGAAATCTGAAAAATCGATCCACGAGCTAGGCGAACAAATAGACGAAAAACTAATCCAGCAGACAAATAAAGTCGACAAGTCGATGCAAAGAGTGCCTGATGATATCTCACAAAGAATAAACAATCTGGCAAGGAAATAAAAAGTGATATTATGAAAGAATTAGGCCGTACATTTGAACAAATCGATGATCGTCTGCAAGCCTTAGAACAGGGCAAGCGGAATTTCCAAGCACTGAGAGAAGAATGTCAAAGGTAAAACGAGCAGATACTCCTCAGGGTCCAGGAGGCTGAAACGCATTTCCCTGCGTCTGTTAGCAACACAGTAGCGGACAACAGTCAAAAGATTCACGCTCTCGAACAGCAAATAGAACAACTGAAGCAGACTGGGGCGGAGGACAACAGACAAATACATGATAAGATTGCGGCATTAGCGGACATCGTAGGCACAATGAAGGTGACGGAGAGCGATAACAATACTACACTGGTAGCGGTCACAGAGACCAAAGAAGTGCGTTCGCTTCTTAGATTTCAGAAGGGACAGTTCGATGTGAGCAGGTGGCACAAAACTGTAACAGGCGAATTAGAAGAAAACGTGGTGCATCTGGAGAGCCGCATGGGGAGTGATTCCGAACACGCCAATAGCACTAAAAAGAGCCGTACGAACAGTGCAGAGAGGGACTCCGGCCACGAGGGAGATTTTGACGACAGGGAAGAATGTATTTTGAGGGGCAGACATGAGAAAAATAGAAACATTCAAGGGCCTCGCCGGGAGGAAATGCGGGGATTTGATTTCAAACATTTCCTTACGGTGAGGAAGTTTGAGATATTTCGAAATTCGCAAAAATTAATACACCCATGAGCATGGGTCGAACAACTTGAATTCTGTCTTCCCGCCGACTGGGAAAGTTCACATAAGATAGAATATATGTGTGGCTGTTTGGAAGGCGAGCTGGCGATTCGCATGAGGTCGGCAGCGCGACACTCCAACTCCACTCGAGAGTTTTGACAAGCCTTTCTGTCAGCCTATTGGTCGGAAGCGGCACAAGATAGGGTCAAGCATGGCATAATTATGCTGCCAAATTTGAACCAGTCTGGTTTCGGCAGTGCAGCACGCCTATTCGACCACATGCTGCAGGCGAATCAATTTTTATACGACCCATACGGACCTGCAGAACTAATTAGGATATGCATCACCAAATTGCCGATGCACTTGCGCCATGTCATTCTTGCGGGACGATGCAAAGAGGATGTGTAAACCTTTAAGGCACTTCTCCAAGAGTTGGAATATAATACAGAAGAATGCCCGCTTAATCAGGCACAAATTTATTATGGGTCACAGCAGCGTGGCCGCAGACGTGGCCGTAGTACTAACCAACGTCGTGATTTGTCGTCGCTACGCAAACGGAACAATAATCGGGATCGGCCGTATAGAAACTGGGGTAACAGTCGCGAACACAGGTGGGACAACGAAAATGATCCAGGACGTCGCCAAGACCGTGAACGCCATAGTTACGGTAACCAGAATCTATACTACGTGAACACAGTGGGAATAGGATTGCAGGCGGAGCACCACATGATGTTGAAATTCGGCCGGTTAACCATAGACATAATCCAGAAAATGGAAATGAACAAAACCGGCAATGACAAATGATCAGCGCAGAAGGCACCCAATCTGAACAAATGAGCGATAATGATAAAGATGTTTCTATGTGATTGATTGAAGTGAATTTTGTGTTTTTTTTCTTTCCTTGTGCAATTAGGATTTAGGTTGGTTCAAATGTGAAGATAAAAGTTTTCTTTGTGAACGAGTGAAATGCTGTTTATGGCTTTTTTGTGTAAATTGAAGAGAGTCGCTCCTGAGAGAAGCAAGATCTGTGTTGAATTAATGCAAAACTTAGGGGAATATCAGATCTGTGGCTATTATGGGTCTGGCAAACCCAGGTCCCCAGCTGTTAGTAGCCTTGTTTCCGATTTTCTGCTTTCAGTGCTACTATCTATCTATATCTGTCAGTATAAATGAGGATCTCTTACTGTAGTATGCGTGCTGTATGAATATTTTAACATAGGAGAATTCTGAGAAAGGAATGAGTAAATTTAGAATTTTGAAAACAGGATGCAATAATAGGATTGTTTAACCAATGGCTTCCCAATATGCGATGATATGTTAATATTGATGATATACACTCCTGGAAATGGAAAAAAGAACACATTGACACCGGTGTGTCAGACCCACCATACTTGCTCCGGACACTGCGAGAGGGCTGTACAAGCAATGATCACACGCACGGCACAGCGGACACACCAGGAACCGCGGTGTTGGCCGTCGAATGGCGCTAGCTGCGCAGCATTTGTGCACCGCCGCCGTCAGTGTCAGCCAGTTTGCCGTGGCATATGGAGCTCCATCGCAGTCTTCAACACTGGTAGCATGCCGCGACAGCGTGGACGTGAACCGTATGTGCAGTTGACGGACTTTGAGCGAGGGCGTATAGTGGGCATGCGGGAGGCCGGGTGGACGTACCGCCGAATTGCTCAACACGTGGGGCGTGAGGTCTCCACAGTACATCGATGTTGTCGCCAGTGGTCGGCGGAAGGTGCATGTGCCCGTCGACCTGGGACCGGACCGCAGCTACGCACGGATGCACGCCAAGACCGTAGGATCCTACGCAGTGCCGTAGGGGACCGCACCGCCACTTCCCAGCAAGTTAGGGACACTGTTGCTCCTGGGGTATCGGAGAGGACCATTCGCAACCGTCTCCATGAAGCTGGGCTACGGTCCCGCACACCGTTAGGCCGTCTTCCGCTCACGCCCCAACATCGTGCAGCCCGCCTCCAGTGGTGTCGCGACAGGCGTGAATGGAGGGACGAATGGAGACGTGTCGTCTTCAGCGATGAGAGTCGCTTCTGCCTTGGTGCCAATGACGGTCGTATGCGTGTTTGGCGCCGTGCAGGTGAGCGCCACAATCAGGACTGCATACGACTGAGGCACACAGGGCCAACACCCGGCATCATGGTGTGGGGAGCGATCTCCTACACTGGCCGTACACCACTGGTGATCGTCGAGGGGACGCTGAATAGTGCACGGTACATCCAAACCGTCATCGAACCCATCGTTCTACCACTCCTAGACCGGCAAGGGAACTTGCTGTTGCAACAGGACAATGCACGTCCGCATGTATCCCGTGCCACCCAACGTGCTCTAGAAGGTGTAAGTCAACTACCGTGGCCAGCAAGATCTCCGGATCTGTCCCCCATTGAGCATGTTTGGGACTGGATGAAGCGTCGTCTCACGCGGTCTGCATGTCCAGCACGAACGCTGGTCCAACTGAGGCGCCAGGTGGAAATGGCATGGCAAGCCATTCCACAGGACTACATCCAGCATCTCTGTGATCGTCTCCATGGGAGAATAGCAGCCTGCATTGCTGCGAAAGGTGGATATACACTGTACTAGTGCCGACATTGTGCATGCTCTGTTGCCTGTGTCTATGTGCCTGTGGTTCTGTCAGTGTGATCATGTGATGTATCTGACCCCAGGAATGTGTCAATAAAGTTTCCCCTTCCTGGGACAATGGATTCACGGCGTTCTTATTTCAATTTCCAGGAGTGTATGTCTTTTATAGCTGAGTATGTAAAGTGCTGTCTGTGGATTTCGTAAGTAAATTGATTCTCTTCAAGGTGAAAGAAGAATTGTGGTTTGTGTAATTTACGTGGCCCTGAAATATTATTGTGGTAGTCAAATGACGAGCAGTTTTCCAGCAAATTGAGAATGGAACAGAAATAAGGATCCTTTTTGTAGCCTTGATTGATGTTGAGCCAGAGCCTAAAAATTATTCTGCGTTAATACTTGTCCTAGAAAAGTGACGTTTATGTGTTTTGCTGATGCTGTGAGCATTACAGCTTACTGTTTTCACTGGTGCGGGATGCACTGCAGCCTATATGAGTTGAACTGAAGAAATTTCCCTCTTGAAGGAAGAGGAAGATTAAATAATTTTGATTATGGGACCGAAGGAAAGCTTGGTTTAATGTAATAAGGATGAAGCAAAACATTTGTCATTTGAACTACAGGAGGATTCGGATCTTTTGTGTCAGTTGTAAGTTCAATAGGATGTTAAGATGAAAATGTTTTACAGAATAGAGGAGACCACAATTCTGCCATTCATGAGAAATGAATCCAAAATAACCACCATAGGCGAAATAACTGATTTGGAACCGAAAGATAACGTAAAGAAGGAACGAAATGGGAGCAAAATGGGTAAGACAATGTAGTATAACCTGTACGATGAAAATATTTTTACCCTTCTCAGAGTCATCTGTGTGATTAATTCTTGTGATAACGTGATTTTTTAATGTTTTATGTATAAACATATGAGTATGATTAATGTATAATTGCGAGTCTCTTATCAGGTGTGTCAACTGGTATAAGTGTTTTGGCGTGTAAATAACCATTGTTCTTTTTACTATGTATGTTTAAGGAAAGTTTCTCCATATTTATCATGTGACAAGACATATGCCGCGAGCGTCAAGAAGGGGACAAATTAGGACAATGTTGCAGTGGTATAAACACTGTGTTGAAGTAGCATTGAAGTAGCTTGTTGGATTAACTAGTAGTGGACTGAAGTAAAGTTTTGAGTAATTCATGTTTATGGGTAGTTAGTTTGTAGAATAAACAACAGGTGTGCGTTTGTGTGTGTAAATAACATGTAAATCCTATGCTGCCCTGATCCATACTTGCACAAGTCATAATCCTATTCATTTTAGTGAATTAATAAGTAGTGTTTGATTTATTAAAACGGAAGTGAGTTGTTTAAATTTGAAGCATACCACATTAGTGATGTGGAATTAGATATTATATTGTCAGTTCATTTAACTTTTACTTTTATACTGTCCAGTCTACCGTATCTTCATTCACCGTCGTCGTTGTCGTTGTTACCGTGAGACACCGTTATACCAAGGGAAAGGCGCGTCGACCTTAGAGCATGAGATATGATGACCGTAAGCCATTGACAACACACAACGGTCACGGTAGCACCTGATTCCAGAATAGCTGCAGTAGTTAAGATCTACGAACTATCCCTTGTTGACCAGGTCCCCAAAACTTAACTCGTAACGAGATCCCTTCAAAGCAAATTGTCATAACGGTCGTCTGTAAAGGCTTCGTACAACGAGAAGAAATGTTACGGTTGGTGGAATAATAACAGATACGACCAAACTGTCTTGTCTCTTCTGCTTTATTTAATATAACTTCGTTCACAGTTTCATTTCGCATTCACCACTCATTCACCGAAACCCTTTGATGAACAGTTTTGGTTGCTTAACACCAACAGTCAATGATAATAATACAGCTTTTCTCCTTTTTATAAATTGAAGCCCGCTCTCCGTGATATAATAAGAAAAAAAACCGGTCTCAATACCGCGTCCCTCGTGAGATGCGAATAGACTTATCCCGGAATTGACCGCCCTGTAGGTGTACTCAATTTAATGACCACACTTCGCTGTCCGCTATTTCGCGTAACTGAATGTCAATTTGTTACTCAGATTATACACTGTAGCTATTTAAAATTCGCCCCTGTATTTTTCACAACGCACAATTAGCACTTCGTTACTTATTTGTTTTTTTTTTCTAAGAGTAAACGGAAAAAAAAGACGCCGTATCATGGGCTTAGTCGACATAAAGCAAAACACCTTAATATGCCCAATTTCACCTCTTCTTATAGGATCGGCTACCTTACTCATTAATTTACTACATATTGTTTCCAATAACACTAAACAGGTATCGCCGTTATATTTTAATTGTATTCAAAAGCATGTTACTACTATTATGACCAACCAAATCGTCACAAATCGCGCGGCGTGCGTTTTTAATGATAACTTTACGCTATTCAATTAAATCGCGCGGCGTGCGTTTTTAATGATAACTTTACGCTATTCAATTTCCGTTACAGCTATCTTGACTCGTAATGTTACACCAGTCATTTCAGTTTTATTTTTTTTTTATATTGTCAACTCACTTAACTTTTATTTTTATATTGTCAATTCATGTAACTTTTTTATTTGCAGAAAAAAATTAAGTCTCACTTTTGTTATTAAAAATTGTGAAAGACAATAATAAGCTGTATTATGTATGACATTTTGTAATCACATAACTATGATGAACAATTTCTGTGAATGCAGTTGAAAACGTGAAAGCAAACTGGCTAAACTCTTACGAGACAGCGGGAGCTGCAAGGAGGAGGACTAGTTGTAAACAAGCGGGTTTCCCAGCAGGACAAACTGTTAGCCGGGGCACTTCTGGAGCGCGCTCAACAACAAAAGAAGGGTGTGGGGCAAACACTTTCCCTTGCACCCGGAGCTAATGGTTGGCCTCACCAGTGCGAACCTTCGTGGAGGCGATGACCTGAGATGGCCGAGCGGTCCACCGTGCGGAAATCCATCTGCGGGCAACGCACCACACGCACGAGACCGTGATGAGACGGCTGCAGTGAAACGACAGAAGACAGGGGATAAATGGGTGTGGAGCCTTTTGACAGGTACTATCCAGAGAAACTTGCAGACTTCAACGACGCCTTCATCATTTCCTGGCGGAAGCCCATTGTCAAGTGACAGTAAATCATGGTTCGGTGTTCTCTGGTTGCTAAGGGTGGCACAAAGAAGAGCCACTAAGTGTCATCCTTGCCCAGGAATATCAAACCGGCGATCCAAATGAGGATAACTCAAGAAATTAACAACACAAAGGGCGTGGAGCCTTTTGACACGTACTGTCCAGAGAAACTGGCAGACTTCAACTACGCCTATCAACATTTCCCGGCGGATGCCCACTGTCAAGCGACATTATATCATGGTTCGATGTTCTCTGGTTGCTAAGGGTGGCACAAAGAAGAGCCACTAAGTGTCATCCTTGCCCAGTAATATCAACCTGCTGAGTCAAATGAGAATACCGCACGAATTTGACAATGCAAACATGGAACCAAATTGAGATGTACGTGGCATGGGCCACTAAGAGAAACTTCATGAGAGGGCAGAGATGGCGGGATTGCACGCAACATATGGACAAAAATCCCTACTGACAGCTGCGGTGATGCCCCCCCCCCCACCCCAACTCCTTATATTGTGCCTCGGAGCAGTGGAACTACTGAGTGTGCCAGTGAACAGTGAATATATGGTTCTTAGTCCAATGCATATACATGTGTTTCTTTCAGAGAAACTTTGACGCGTGTATTTTACAGGGGTTCCATTTATTGATGTTTTTTTATTAGACTGACTCGTATATTTTGCAGGTTTTCTATTTATTGTTTTTTTTAGACATTGACTCTTGTATTTTGCAGGTGTTTTATTTGTTGGTGTTTTTTTTATTTAGATGTTGACTACTATACTTTCAGAGCTGTTAGATTTTTCAATGTTTGCTTTTGTGTGACGTATTAGATTTTTGATATTTTGTTTCGTAAATTCATACCTGTGGCATTGCTTCGTCTATCACTCACATAGCTATTCATTCTCATTGGACTGTGATAGATTACCTTTGCATGGGGCATATATATGTTGAGGAACCCCATAAGGGTAACAATCACATTATTCATTGTAGTTTCAGTATAACAACACAGTTATCATTGTTCCCTAACTAACTGAAATATAGTAGAGTGATTAAATTCGTGCCACAAAGCTATTTTAATTCTACAAATTATTAGTTTTATATGATATACAATCCTTTTCTGATAACCGCTTTGCAAAACATATTTTTCCTCTTATCATTCTTTTTGCTTTCGCAGATTGTGCATTGTAATGTTCTGCTTTATAATACTGATGTTATTTTCATGTTTTTTTGAAAATTTCTGTGGCAACTTTGCTATTTTCATAAATTTTACTGGTTAATAAACAGTCATAAATTTTCCTGTGATCAGTTGGCTCTTGCAGTGAGCAAATACTGGTGAACTCCATAAGGGTAACAGCCAGAAATTGTTTTCATATTAATGACACTGGGACCATTGTTTTTGCTTTCTGACCAAATTATGTCTACACTATAGGTGTCACAGATTGTCTTTTTTTCTCTTTGAAATTGGTAGATTCTAAAGATATATTGAAATTATTGTGTTTTACGAAGTAGCTGGTGATCTGTTGCCCTTTCTTTATATTTTTGATTTAAGTTGGGTGTGAGAAGCCTGCTTGGAAATGTCCTAGCATGGTCAGAAAGTACCCTGTACAGTCTTTTCCCGGAGCATTGGGGTTATGAAAAGTCTCTGTTTGATTACTTTCATGTTACTTTCTTAAATCTGTTGTCATTTACGGCATACATTCCACTTCTAAATTTACTGTGGTGTTTCTGACTCTATCTGGGAGGAGACTAAGCAGTGTAACGTGTTACTCTTACACATGATCAAGAACGATCTCCCACACTACTAATTTTAAAAATATGGTTTACATGTAATTCATGTCACACACTCTCATACGAAACCTACATCTGCTTTCTTTTATATACGGTATATGATAAGATACTGTCATCCCCCTTCCCTTCTGTGTGAAAGGATGAATGAGCAAATGTATTTCTAGTTGCATGCTCGATGGTAGAAGACAAGCAGGTCTGCTAGAGGCCAACGTTGGAACAGGTAGGTACGCTTTCTAAAAGCAAAGAGGTTTCTATAATTAGTGTGGTCCTATCTGTCCCTTGTCGTGTTGGTATAGGAAGCTACCTCTCTGGTCACTTCCAATTGTGTCTGTGAAGCACCCTCGGTAGGGGTCCACGCCAGTCTGTCCGCAGCGAGCGTCTGAAGTGGTAAGATCTCCGGCTAAGCGCGTCTCTGCAAAGTCCGTAGGACAATGGATTTCTTAAGTTTAAACTAACTGAAAATTTAATCACCTTTATTTGAAGTTTAGACCTAAAATACCTTAATTGGCTCTGAGCACTATGGGACAAAAACTTCTATGGTCATCAGTCCCCGAGAACTTAGAACTACTTAAACCTAACTAACCTAAGGAAGCACACAACACCCAGCCATCACGAGGCAGAGAAAATCCCTGACCCCGCCGGGAATCAAACCCGGGAACCCGGGCGTGGGAAGCGAGAACGCTACCGCACGACCACGAGATGTGGGCTAAAATATCTTATGTTATCTTAAATTTCAACGGAGTGTAATTCGAGTGTGAAGTTCAGAATATCTTCCAGTAATTGCTTTATCACTACTTTGTGAGTAAAGTGGAACCACATGTTGATGATCCGTAACTCAAGATCATCAATCTTAAATGCAAATGTGCTTGAGATTATAACATCTCGTCTTGACAATATTTTTCTATATAGAACTTTTCTTTATGTTCAACCCACGTGGGGTGTACTTTGTGAGACTAGTACCACGTGCTTATACAAGTGTTTGACCCATCAGGTTAATAGTAAGACGATAGTAACCAGTTCGAGATTTTTCTTTTGTAAATTGCGTTTCGATGTTATTTTAATTATCAAAATTATTGTGGAGTTACACTCTTTGTGTAAACCAAGTTGACCACGTGGAGCACGTGATGTCTCCCAATCTTGGCTCCATATTTGATGTTTTCCGTAAGATTACAACCTCACATTTCCACAATCCTAAGTAAGACACCAGTTTAGTTATGAATCAAGTTTAATATGCTGGTATTTTAACGGAACAACGATCAATGTTAAAATAAAGGTTCAAATAAAAACTGATATTTTCCATATATACACTCCTGGAAATTGAAATAAGAACACCGTGAATTCATTGTCCCAGGAAGGGGAAACTTTATTGACACATTCCTGGGGTCAGATACATCACATGATCACACTGACAGAACCACAGGCACATAGACACAGGCAACAGAGCATGCACAATGTCGGCACTAGTACAGTGTATATCCACCTTTCGCAGCAATGCAGGCTGCTATTCTCCCATGGAGACGATCACAGAGATGCTGGATGTAGTCCTGTGGAATGGCTTGCCATGCCATTTCCACCTGGCGCCTCAGTTGGACCAGCGTTCGTGCTGGACGTGCAGACCGCGTGAGACGACGCTTCATCCAGTCCCAAACATGCTCAATGGGGGACAGATCCGGAGATCTTGCTGGCCAGGGTAGTTGACTTACACCTTCTAGAGCACGTTGGGTGGCACGGGATACATGCGGACGTGCATTGTCCTGTTGCAACAGCAAGTTCCCTTGCCGGTCTAGGAATGGTAGAACGATGGGTTCGATGACGGTTTGGATGTACCGTGCACTATTCAGTGTCCCCTCGACGATCACCAGTGGTGTACGGCCAGTGTAGGAGATCGCTCCCCACACCATGATGCCGGGTGTTGGCCCTGTGTGCCTCGGTCGTATGCAGTCCTGATTGTGGCGCTCACCTGGACGGCGCCAAACACGCATACGACCATCATTGGCACCAAGGCAGAAGCGACTCTCATCGCTGAAGACGACACGTCTCCATTCGTCCCTCCATTCACGCCTGTCGCGACACCACTGGAGGCGGGCTGCACGATGTTGGGGCGTGAGCGGAAGACAGCCTAACGGTGTGCGGGACCGTAGCCCAGCTTCATGGAGACGGTTGCGAATGGTCCTCGCCGATACCCCAGGAGCAAGAGAGTCCCTAATTTGCTGGGAAGTGGCGGAGCGGTCCCCTACGGCACTGCGTAGGATCCTACGGTCTTGGCGTGCATCCGTGCGTCGCTGTGGTCCGGTCCCAGGTCGACGGGCACGTGCACCTTCCGCCGACCACTGGCGACAACATCGATGTACTGTGGAGACCTCACGCCCCACGTGTTGAGCAATTCGGCGGTACGTCCACCCGGTCTCCCGCATGCCCACTATACGCCCTCGCTCAATGTCCGTCAACTGCACATACGGTTCACGTCCACGCTGTCGCGGCATGCTACCAGTGTTAAAGACTGCGATGGAGCTCCGTATGCCACGGCAAACTGGCTGACACTGACGGCGGCGGTGCACAAATGCTGCGCAGCTAGCGCCATTCGACGGCCAACACCGCGGTTCCTGGTGTGTCCGCTGTGCCGTGCGTGTGATCATTGCTTGTACAGCCCTCTCGCAGTGTCCGGAGCAAGTATGGTGGGTCGGACACACCGGTGTCAATGTGTTCTTTTTTCCATTTCCAGGAGTATATATATATATATATATATATATATATATATATATATATATATATTTATAATCTTATAATAATCATATTACGACAACCGGTGATATATATATATATATATATATATATATATATATATATATATATATATATATATATCACCGGTTGTCGTAAGATGACTATTATAAGATTATAATTAATGTTAGTCTGGTTGGGAATTTGGTAAGCTGGACTGGATACCTGTGAAACAGTTGATCAGTAATTCAAGGTTAACTTCCCCAGATAGCTCACAGCTTTTAACACGCTTTTATTGGTTCAAATGGCTCTGAGCACTATGGGACTCAACTGCTGTGGTCATAAGTCCCCTAGAACTTAGAACTACTTAAACCTAACTAACCTAAGGACATCACACACATCCATGCCCGAGGCAGGATTCGAACCTGTGACTGTAGCGGTCGTGCGGTTCCAGACTGTAGCGCCTTTAACCGCTCGGCCACTACGGCCGGCACACGCTTTTATTGTCTTGAGTATCAGCACCGCTTTCAGAGCAACCTAATGCATCAACACTACAATATATTTAAACAGTAATTGTATGCACAGTAACGTGCGGTTTTGTTTTCTTCTTCACAGACAGTTTTCATAGAAATCAGAAAGTAGTGTTTCTTTCTGGCTCACCGACTTGTTATTGGAATATTACAGTAGAATCTGGATTTGCAATTACAGGGTCAGAGAGGTGGTTGGTTGGAAGAAGAGGTGGGGCGAGGGGTGGAATGGGCAGCAACTCCGGGGGTGAATGGGGGGGGGGGAGGAGATTAAGACGTATGTCCAGTTCAACTGGTGCCCGGGTACAGTATATATTTGACAAGGATATTCGATGAATAGTCATGAAGTTCTAACCATTATCTCTAAAAATCAAGCTGTGACCGTAAACGAGCTGATAATCTTTCTTTACATATTCAGTCATCCAGGCGACAATTTTTTCCAACTGTGGCTATTTATGCGGAATCATCAGTGATTTGTAGATGCCTACGGTTTGTCTCTTCAGGATACATTGCACTCTGAAATTCACATCGTCACTCTGGAAATGCTGCCTCGAACGGTTTTCTTGACATGGGGATACAGTAAGAAGTTACTGGATGTCACCTCAAGAGAATACGGGAGAATCGAAGTCAGAAAGCCCAAAGGAGCAGCAGGAGCAGAATGAGCTGGGGCGATGACATGGAGCAAGGAACCACCTTGGGCAGCTGCCACCGATAATTCATCTTGAGAGATATCTGTACCCTCGTGAAGACACTTCTGAGGTATGCTTCTGTGAGGGTTTGTCACATAACAAGCAAAATATGTCGAAGCCGCACTACAGCAGTCTGTAATGATCCTTCAAAAAGAAAATAAATGCAATGATGAATTAGTTTTTGAAGGTAATTTGCTCTTGATGTGGGACACATGACACTGACAACAGCAGGGTATAATAACAATGACACAGAGACGTACAGTTTTATATTAACGATAAAATTGTAGCTTCTACTGTGTCGAATAACGTAACGTTACCTCCGATTTTCAAATTCTTGTAAAAGTCAAGGGCAGAAGTAGTCGTTGGTAAGGGGGTAAGTCTGTTGACGCAGGACTGTGATAATATTGAACTGTAAAGTCACAACCGCAGATTTGACCTTTGAACATGTGAATGTATATTCGACCACGGGCTGATGGCGCAATTGCCGCGTCAACAAACCGATCAGTTCTAACGGCTTAATTAGCTATAAACATGTAGATGTTTCACAGTTAGTAAGACAGAAACATAATGAATACAGAAGCGAGTGAAATAAGGCGCCATTATAGTTAATAAGTATATTACAGACTTAAATATATAACCTCTTTTTCTGCAGGTCGGTTGAGAGAGCGAGCAGGGAGCAAAAAAGACCAGAGTAGAAGCAAGTCATACTTCAGTTTTTTTAACGATTCATTCACGTGTTTTACATAGATTTTATCATATACGCTAATGATGTACTATCTGGAGTATATTTATGCGCCTGACTTTAAGTAATGAATGGTTATAAGTCCCAAGAAACACTCAGCCTCCACCAACTCGATACTGCTTAGGTCTCCGCCCTTTCGGTGGTATTGAATTCACGTGTTGCCGCCGATAGCTTTACTCCTTCGGCTCGGGTCCAGAGGGATAAATCCAGCAGTCGCGCAAAGTGGTTAAAGAAGCCATGTGGACTTCAAATTTTTCGCAGCTTCGTCGATTCGGTAGACTTTGTGACTGGGTATGGGCAGTCATGAAATCCATCTGGCAGTGCAATTTGTGAGGTGCAGCTGTGGTGTAAGGTGCTGAAAATTCCAGCGCTGCTGACTTTTACTTTCTCTACTGTCATGTAGATAGTGATGCACCAGGGCCTCCATCTCTTGCGTGGATTTGAACGTATCCCAGAAATGGAGGCATATACCTGCAAACAAACAAAAAATTAATTACGTACCCTTAAATTTTCGGGTTAACAATTAAAACTTTATTGACTACCAGTCGTTTGTTTTTTAATATAAAGTGATCTAACGATGGAATTTATAATGAAATCGATTGCGGCAGTATAAAAAAGTAGAATAATTGTGACTGATAAAGTTATTAAATATTAGTTGACAATTATTGACGCTGAACCTGTCCGTGCCTACGTAGCTGCCTGCAGAAAAGTTGCAATCATTGTGTGGCTGTGGTTCGTACAGAGAAACGACTGTTCTTACGAAGCGCCAATTGATACTTTGCTATTTCAGGAACTGGCTGTGAAGTTCTTTGGCGTTTTAGTTTGCCACCGTCGGTATGTAAGAGAAGATGACAATGGACGGTATTTACCTCCCATTAATCACAGGAACGAGGCACAGCACTTACAAATGCAGTTGTCAGGTGTTCGCGAGTTTTTCGTAGTGTGATTATGTTGCAGGACATCATGAGCTCCTCAGGGGGAATAAAAGTTACTTTTTAGTTCAGTCGTCCGTCACAAGCGCCTCCGCGGAAAGCCTCGTCATTCTGGCAGCGGTTATTTGCTCACAGCTTTTCAGGCACAACTGAGCGTGGAGACGGAGTTTGTTTTAAGTCGAGAAGCGCAGACCGTGACATCCCAGTCACTAATGGACTTCGGCGCGGCTCCTCTGATCTTAGCTAAGTGTCTCTCGAAGCCAACAATTCCACCGCCAAGGTCGGTTCACTGCCCACTGCAGATGTCCGAGAATGTCGTGATGTGTAGCACATACCTGTATTCAATTCCTGACGGGCCACAGTCATCACCGTGTCACGTAATGTCTTCGCTTACAGCACGAGCTTAAGAGTCTGGACAAGTTATTTCCAGAAGTTATCTCTGAGAGGATTTGTTATTTTACCAATCTTTTTCCAGCCATCGCTTTCCATCTGCAGTATTATTCTACCTGCCGTTAGTATTTTACCCCTTCCAGTACATAAGAATACGTTGAATACGGATAAACTTCAGATCCCATTGCAAGCTTGGTAATGTGACGGTTGAACAAGAACAGAGCGTCTCACCTCTTGTTTCGTTTGCCCTGGTGCCGAATGGTAAAGCGCTTGCTTGGAAACCGAGAGGTCCCTGAATCGAATTCCACCCGGACCACGAAAATTTTCAGTACGCCTTTAACCTAAATTTTTCCTCTCAACGGTGTGAGGAGTCGCCACGAATTGCTCCTGATTCGAATTCTTTGGTAACTTGTAGAACCTCTTTCTCCGGTCCGGTAATTGGGATAGGTTACACACTTGAAGTGGGGTCTAGTCCAGACACTTGGGCTTCGGTCACTTGGTAAAAGTAAATACAAGCAAAGGCCACAATTAACATTGCATACTACTCAGACTTAAACAGACCTCAAACGTTAAGGTCTCAAAACCAACACTTCAGACCTTTTAAGTCTCTATAATGAAAAAGAAACTGTGGAACTTATAGCTGACATTTAGGGCACGTCCATTCATTAACTGAGAGGTTTCCCTTAAAATCTGGACCTCTCTCCCTCCTTAGTAAGATTTGATGGGATGTGATGGGAACGACCCCCCCCCCCCCCCCCAAGTAAGGTCAACCCCGTATTAGGTTAAAAATACGCAAAAATGTCTACTTATTTATTTTAAATAGTGATTGAAACACTTCAAGAAATTAGTGTTTTATTTGTAAAGTGTATTAGGCAGTGCTTCTAACACATGATTATAAATGCTATTTTAAATCTACAAGTATTTCGTATTTCGACGGACAGACAGACAGACACAGATGGATAAAAATGCTCCACGAAAATATTATTAACCGTTTCGACGGATACATAATAAAATTATCTTCTAGTGCTAATCTAAGCACATTAAATGTCATTAAACCTTCACTTAGTTTGCAGGTGAAAGATGACATTGTTCGTACCTTCCTTTGAATTGTACGATTACCCAGCTTTTCAAGCCCTTCATTTACATGATCACTAAAAAATTCTAGTGGGTGGATTTCGGCTTAGCTTCCTGCCACAAACAATTAACTTCTTGCTCCTACATGTGTTTCGATTTGTCGGCATACCGCTTAACAGAGAAACTGTAATGCTTTTGATACAAATTCATGTTGAATACAGTAACATCGGCTGTATACGCGTTGTAAAATGTCACGACTGACTCACTGACGACCGGCGCCAGAAAACTACCCAAATGAAATCTGACCGTTGTGCAGCAATTATTTCAAATCTGGGGATCCCGAGCATGTAGAACGTTCAGCTCAGTTCAAAGAGGTCATAAAGGCTACTGAGCATTTTAATATTATCTACGCTCAAGATTAATTATGCGAAATAAAATGTTGTCCATCTTTATAACGAATATTCTCTGAATTAAAAAGTTGGCGTGAATTTATATTGCCCCTCCCCCTTTAAATGAGATTTGGTGAGATTTTATCGGACACTACCCCCCCCCCCTCCCCTCAATATTATGCTCACGTAATTAACAGACGTGGCCTTAGTGAATCTAGAGCCTATTCCTTAATTTGAGTTAACATTAGATGAACATTGTTTCATAGAACACCAGTACTGGCCACGCCTGCAGAAACACCCCACAGTGCACTAAATATGGTTCAAAAGAGATCAGTACATAATAAATCAGCAGCATTGACCCTCTGACGTTCTCACCTTCTTCTAACGGCAAGAACGAAATTTTCCACCCACTGACTTTCCTTGTCGCCAAGTATCTTTGGACAACACAAACCTATGCGCCCGAATGGGGTGCACCACTTCATTTTATTAGCTTCCGTCCATTTTAAGGAATATAATTACAATATAAATCAGAATTAATATAACTAAATGGATTGGTAGCGTTCTATAATGATGTTTCTGTTTAAAAAGAGAAGTAGCTAAATCACATAATAAAAGTCTAAGGAATTCTTGACAACGAATATTATTGAGATCTTAATATAAATGATGTACTATGGATTCAACCAAAGAAAATGTGTACGATTAATTATTTGTCAGCCCAAGTCTCTGAGTGAAGTGTGATGGTATAAGCAGGTGTATAAACAATAGAATGTTGTTTCCATTATACAGTTATATGGTATTTAGAAAGTACAATTGAAACACAGCGTTTTACTGACTGTGGGGAAACCATATTAAAAGAAAAATGAAGCTTTACGTATGTGGTAGGATGCACAAGATAAGCAGAATAATGAGACAGCAAAGGAGGTGGGTGTCCACAGAACCGAGGAATAAAAGAATACGTGGAATATATTAATGAGAAGAAGGGATGTTTGAGAAGACGACAGGAAATAATGTTCACTGAACGAAAGATTTCCGTAGACGACAGGAAGTGTAAGGGAAGATGCAGATTGGAATTACGTAACCCATTAATTAGTTTGCATTTATGCGAATTTCTCGCTCAGCGTAAAGTCCCAAGCGACTGGAAGAAAAGCACGGCAGACTCCTAGGTATAAGAAGTGTAAAAAAATGGATCCGCATAATTAACATTTGATTGCTGCAAATTTCTTGAAAATATTCAACGTTTTAATGCAATAAATTTTCTTGAGACAGAATACTTCTGTCCACAAATCAGCACGGATTTAGGAAGCATCGGAGGTGCGCAACTCATCTTGTCCCTCTCTCTCATGATATCCTGAGAACAATAGATGAAGGCAAATTCCATATTCCTAGATTTCTGGAAAGCGTTTTGACTGTTAAAGAAGGTCAGAGCATACGGAAAAAATTTGCAGGTACGAGGACGGCGTGAAGATTTTTGAAGTAATAGAATCCAGTACATAGTTGTCCACGTGGAGTGTTTACCAGAGAGATGTTATAGTCAGGAGTGCCACAAGCAAATATGATGTGACCATTTGCGTTTTCCATTAACGCATACAATCTGACGAATAGGGTGCGCAGCTACCTGCGACTCTTTGATGATGCTGTAATAAACGGGAAATATGGTCAAAATGATTCAAACGGCTCTAAGCACTATGGGACTTAACATCTGAGGTCATCAGTCCCTTAGACTTAGAACTACTTAAACCTAACTAATCTAAGGACATTACACACATCATGCCCGAGGTAGGATTCAAATCTGCGACCGTAGCAGCGGCGGGGTTTCGGACTGAAGCGCCTAGAACCGCTCGGCCACAGCGGCCGGCAAACTGTGGTCGTTAAGTTACTACAGTAGGGTACAAAATGAGTTTAATAGAATCTACATTTGGTGTGACGAGTGGCAGCTTGTCCTAAATGTAGAGAAATGTAAGTTACAGTAGATGAGTAGGAAAAACAATCCCGTAATGTTCGTTTGTAGTATTTGTGATGTGCTGCCTGACGTCTTCTCGTCTGTAAGACATCATGGTTTAACGTTGTAATGCGATATGAAGTGTGGAACGTCCACGTACGTACGGCAGTGGGAAGGCGAATGGTCGACTTCTGTTTATTGGGAGAACTCTATGAAAGTCTAGCTAATCTGTAAAAGAGACCTCCTTTGGAACAAACGTGCGACCTATTCTTGGACAGTACTCGAATGTTTGGGATTCGCACCAGGTCAGCTTAGAAGTAGACATTGTGACAATCCAGTGGTATGCTGCTAGATTTGTTACCGGAAACTTCGATCACCTCACGAGTGTTATGAAGATGATTCGAGAACTCAAATCAGAATCCATGGAGAGAATATGAAGTTCTCTTCGTGAAACACTGTTGAGAAAATATAGAGAACCGTTATTTGTAGCTGACTGCAGAACGATTCTGCTGCCGCCATCGCACGTTTCGCTTAAGAACCGGCAACAAAACACAAGAGGAGTTAGGTCTTATACGGAGGCATATAGACAGTCGTTTTTCCTTCGCTTCATTTACGAGTGAAACAGGAAAGGTACCTTCCGCGATGCACCGTACAACGGCATGCGGAGTATGCATTTAGATGCAGATGTAGACGTATGCACTACTCTGAGCTGATGAACAGGACAGGAAAACTAGGAGGGCCGCATTATACCAGTCAGAAGACTCAAGACCTGGGAAAAACAAACATTCTACGCAAGAGAAAAAGAACTATGCACTTTACGTGAAGTGTTAATTATGAGCAAGCTTTGTGCCAATGGGTGCC
The DNA here is from genome assembly GCF_023864275.1 of Schistocerca cancellata. Taxonomy (NCBI): domain Eukaryota; kingdom Metazoa; phylum Arthropoda; class Insecta; order Orthoptera; family Acrididae; genus Schistocerca; species Schistocerca cancellata. Next base: position 489,641,909 of record NC_064628.1, read on the forward strand.
ATATTTGTTAACTACTGACAAAACGAATGTCGAAAATGATTTCCTCAGCGGTATTAAGACTATCTTAATATAAATTCATCTTTCATCGCATTAGTTTTTTGAACGAGAATTGTGACCACCGTATTATACCAGGGACGTTACATAAGAGAAGAAACACTGGGTGAAAGCCGACGATCTTTCATAACAAATGTCGATTTCAGACGATGGTCATGTTATGACCAGCGATTTCAGGACTGTGAAAGTGATTCTTCTTAATAACTAACTTGAAAAAGGCAAAACTGTCACGTATACTACGTAAATGTTTGATCCAAATGGATGAAAAAGGCGTTAAAAGAGCCTGTAATCCCACAGAAAGAAATAACCTTTCATCAGGAGAATGTTATTTCGCCAAACTTGCTATGGATTACGAGAAAACTCAGGCATTTTATGCACCCTACCATCACATTTGCCTTATCTGACGCACAGTTATTTCCACATCAAAAGAAACACCAAAAGAAATATATAACACGAAAAAGATCTTAGACCTATCAAGAGATTTTATCAGCAATAGTAAATCGAGAAAACTGGATAAAATTTATTGATTTGAAAGAGAATACTTGGAAACGCAACATCCGCAATGGAAAGCTCTACAACATGAACACCCTGACCGAACGGTGTCACACTAATATTCTAGTATTCCTATGCCTAGTGGATACGTCGACTAAAATTCATCCGTAAACAAGCTTATTTTAAGAATACAGAAAATAGCTATTCCTGCATGTGAAGAATGGTGTGACTACGTGAGGCGTATTGGTGTGTCTAATGTTATAAAAACCTTTGGATATCGCAACTCCCCTGCTGAAGCTTGTCGCCACTTTAAGGACTTTGAGAAAGATGGAATCATTGGTACGAGGAGCATGGTAAAATCAGCCCGACAGATAGACAGACTTGTTGTAGGATAATGACTCCAGAACGAATGGTGACGAGACACCCCTCAGTACAATAATGAAGCAAAGACTGATACCCCATGAGGTGGTCATAGGGGTGTTCGAGTGGCTCTGCGGAAGGGGCAGCTCACGTCAGCGTCAATCTCGGATGAGGTTAAAGGTACAGCGTCACAAAAATTGCTAAGGAACTGATCACTGGAAGCTGATTGAGATCTCGAGTTGCTGTACGTCGTTCACCGCTAACACCATACCACAGACAACGGAGCTATGCATGGTGCACAACCAGAATGAACCGGAACATCGAGTGGCATTCTCGGCAGAGATGAATCTTGCTCCCATTGTTGCAGGCAACGTCAACGTCAACGTTCCTTTAGACGACATGGTGACAGATCACAGCAAGCAGCAATTCTCGAGATTCATTGCTCTCCAATTACTGAATTCGTCATGTGCAGAGTTGTAGGCTATGATAGCAGTATTGATTTGGCAGTTGTTGAGGAGAGGCTGCATGCTCGGTATCGTGTTATAAGAATGGTAAATTCTGTAGTACCCTTAATGACCATTGTAACAGGATAAAGTAACATTTCAAGCAGCAGTTCACACCACGAAAAACCTTCAGAAGTGTTTTAAAACTCGAGTGGCTTGACCGGTCTCCTGAGCTGCTGTGTGTAGAGCATATCTAGGCTATGATGTGAAGACTTTCCTACTAGCCTCCAGCAAAAATCGTCATTAACAGACACAGCAAGTGTTCCAGGTAAGGCAAGAAATACTAGAAGATGATGTTGTGGAACCTGTTTGTTTTCATATCACAACGTATACAAGAATGTAATCAAGCCTATGGAGATCCAAGTGGCACGAAGCTTTAATCATTATCACCGTATATTTGATGAACATCTCAACAAAGCAAGTAAATATAGACTGGGGTCTCATGGTCTAAACTACCCATTTCCGCCAAAATAATTTCCTTGCACAACAATGGACCTTGCCGAGGTGGAGTAACTCGCTTGCCTCAATGACACAGGCATCCGTACACTACGTGTAACCACAACGGAAAGTTATCTGTTTAAAGGCCAACAGCTGTTTCAGTAGTTGTGGGGTCAACAGTCGGGATGATTCCTGATCTGGCACTGTAACGCGTAGCCAACCCAACACCATCTTGATAAATTCGTATTGCAAGTGGCAGAAAGCAATGAGAAAGTACAGCCGTTGCTGCTTCAGAGGGCATGCACCTGTACTGAATGGTTTAATTGTGATGTCATTCTCTTGTGTAAGACGATCCAGAGGGAAATCAGTCCCCCAATAAGATCTCCAGCCGGGCTCTGCTCAGGACAATGTAGTAGTCATGAAATAGAAAACTGGCATTCTACGCGTCAGACCGTAAAATGTTAGATATCTTAGTAGGGTGGGTAGTTTAGAGAATTTAAAAATATACATTGTTACGTTGAAATTAGGAATAGCGTAAATTAGTCAAGTGCGGGGACAGGAAGAACAGGATTGCTGGTCAGGTGAGTGCAGGGTATTCAACACAAAGTCACTTGGGAGTAAGGAAGGTGTAAGGTTAATACTGAATATGAAAATAAATATGAGAGAAGGCTGCTAGGAATAGCATAACGAACACATTATCGTAAGCCAGAAAGACACTACACCATTACCTTCTACTAAAACAAATTTATATTCCAACTAGCTCCTCAGACGAAGAGGAGCTTCAAAGAATATGTGATGAGGTAAAGGAAATTATTCAGATAGTTAACGGAGACGGTACTTTAACTGTGGAAGATATTTGAAATCTTTTCCGGCTTCTTCTGGAGGTTGGCAGTGGCAGGAGCAACTCTAGGAATGCCTTTCTGCTCGTCTGACACCTCTGTGTAGAATTTGAGAGTTTGTCGTTGGTCGCACAGTCTTCACCAAAGTGAAGCTCCATAAGCTTTTTGACGTCTCCGAGATCGCTTTTGAAAGTTCTACATCACCTGTGATTAGTGTTGGGCCAGGGTGCTCTTCCCATCCCCAGCTTCAAAGTTGGTGAAGTGCTCTTCATGATTTTCGTGAAAACAATCTTTTTGGCTTTTTGAATCCAGAAATGTCAGTTATCAGTAACTGCCACTAATCCTCCCATGTACGCCATAACAATAAGTGTCAACACAGTTTTCATTGCTTTAATAATACTTTTCGTGTTCTTACCGTTCTGTTTTGGAAACACATCTGTGTTGCTGGACTGTGTTGAGGTAGTTGTCATTTAAAAGCAATTTTCACCTAATTTCATTTTCTACAATTTTTTGTCGCCGTTTTAACTAAGATACAACTTCCCGCCAATTTCATTATTTTCTAAAATTTTGTCGATGTTTTACTAAGATGCAATTTGGATCTTATTTTATTTTTACAATATTATGTGTTGTCAAAAATGTTATGATGTATTCTTTAAAAAACCTGATATTGAACATTCATATTTGTTCTCTTTTTGACGTTAAGTAAGTTTTTCCTAGTAAAATAATGTCATCTTCGTGTTTTTACATTCCAGTTTTGTAGAATTTTCTGATTTCTCTTCGAAATAACGCACTGCTCAGCGGTGTGGGATCCGTACCGGATAGAGTTGGTAGAGGTGATAGAGAAGGTCCAACGGAGAGCACCACGCTTCGTTACAGGATCATTTAGTAATCGCGAAAGAGTTACGGAGATGATAGATAAACTCCAGTGGAAGACTCTGCAAGAGAGACGCTCAGTAGCTCGGTGAGGGCTTTTGTTGAAGTTTCGAGAACATACCTTCACCGAGGAGTCAAGCAGTATATTGCTCCCTCCTACGTATATCTCGCGAAGAGACCATGAGAATAAAATCAGAGAGATTCGAGCCCACACAGAGGCATACCGACAATCTTTCTTTCCACGTACAATACGAGACTGGAACAGAAGGGAGAACCGATAGAGGTACTCAGAGTACTTTTTCTGTTTAGATTTGCAATAATTAAATTCCGTCCTTATATAATTCCTATCATATGAACGGATAGTGGATTTTGCAACGGAATGTTATTTTTTTTTTTTTTTTTTAATTGGATAGATACGTTTGCAAAACCCGCTAACTGCATAAATCGGGAGCAAAACCCGCCAAGTCAATATTTCACTCAAGAATTGAAAGTATAAAACACAATCGCAGATTTCCGCCATTAATACCGTGCAAATAATCATTTTTTGCTCATTTTTCGAAAAGAAATGAATTCTTTACCTTTAATAGTTAGGATGGGACGAGTTTTTCGCGATTATGTCATTTTCACTTGGAATGCAGTTAGCGGCTTTTGCATCTGGGCTACTCAATTATTTAGCGAAATTCCAAAAACTGGAGATATTACGTACTAACTTCCAGCATGCTGAAGTTATTGTAGAGCAGCAACTCGTGTTAATCAGTACAATGGAGAAACAGTCAAAGTTGCAAATTTCACTTTTACTTACTTGATGACCAAGGCCGGGAGGTACGCATAGGCAAAGCGTGAAAACTTACGTTCTGTCACCTTAGTCTAACGAATAAAAATAGAATAGGTGATAGGCAATGTTGTGTCGTTAGATGATGGTGGTAGTGACGGTGGCGGGAATGGGGGACATCGCGAAGGTCGGCGTTAGTCAAACGGAGGGGGTGTCATTTTTAGATCTCATTCTGGGCGGCAATACACCCTTGCAATGGCCATTTCTCTAAAGGAACACTTAGATTTAGGTAATCGTCACAATGAAGGTAACATACAGACATAGGCACATTTAGCCAAACGTACAATGGAAACCAATAACCCAAGTGGAGAGGCAGGCACAGGCAAGCTTTGAAAGCCTATCTTAGTGTAGAACCTTAAGTGAAGATAATGCACACTTACGTAGGGCTTGCTGTAGGTTATCGGTCATCCGAGGCTGCTGGATCTGAGACTCTTCTCGGTCTGGAACTCTGCTTCTTGCTGGAACTCTTCTTGCTGGACTGTGTTTTCCCTGACGTTTGAGGACCTGTTCATTCAGCTTTTGAGTCTGTTTGCTGACGGTCGGTGCGTGACTGCGTCACTTTTTACCTCCAGTTCGCCATCAGTAAGCGTGAAATCAGCGGTTTCTCAATGAGAATGACCACTTACCGGACGAGGTGCACTGTACGCCTCAACCGAAGCTACAAAGGTTACAGCTAATGTTCATATCATCATCATCAGTGTTCTGCCAAAGGCAGGTTTTCACATGGTAGTTCTCCAGGCTGTCCAGTCTTCTGCCATCCTCTTCTGATCTGCATAATTTGCTCTTCCCTTTATGCCATCTATCATCTTGTATCTCCTTCTTCCTCTCAGTCTTCTCCCACAAACCAATCCTTTCAAAGCATCTGCTAGCAAGCACTCCCTTCTCAATGAATGTCCCAACCTGTTCTTTTTCCTTTTTCTTACAAGCTTCAGCAGACATCTTCTCTCACCAACCCTTTGCAATACTCTTTCATTACTCACTCTTTCCATCCAGCTTATTCTCTCCATTCTCCTCCACATACACATCTCAAATACTTCCTACCTTTTTTCATCTTCTCGTCTCAGCGTCCATGTTTCTGCCCCATATAGTGCCACGCTCCAGACAAAACATTTTCCAAGCCTTTTTCTTAGTCCTTTATCTAATTTGCCACATAAGAGTATCCTCTTTCTGCTGAATGCCTCCTTCGCTATGGCAGTTCGAGTTTTCACCTCCTGGTGACATCTCAAGTCTTCAGTTATTGTGGTTCCAAGATACTTAAATGCACTTACTTGGCTAATGGTAGAGCTTCCTATTTTAATATTGGACAGTGTGCGTCTTGTACTGATGACCATACTCCTTGTTTTTGCTGTGTTTATTTGCATCCCATATTCCACACTAGCTTCATTCAGATCTTTCAGGATGTTATTCACTGTCCGCTCACTTTCTGCCACTAATACCATCTTATCAACAAATCTTATAAATTCTATTCGCTTTCCACCAATACATATTCCTCTTTTCCCATCTAAGCTTTTCGCAACAATCTCTTCAAGGTATACGTTAAACAACAGCGGGGAAAGGCAACAACCTTGTCTAACACCTCATCCAATTCTGCTTCCTTCTGACATTTCGTTTCCAATCCTTATCCTTACTTTCTGGTGTAAATATACCGAGTGATCAAAAAGTCAGTATAAATTTGAAAACTTAATAAACCACGGAATAATGTAGATAGAGAGGTAAAGACTGACACACATGCTTGTAATGACATGGGGTTTTATTAGAACAAAAAAAAAAGTTCACAGAATGTCCGACAGATGGCACTGGACAGCAAAACGTCAGTGACTGCGCATGACAATCGTGTATAAAAGGAGCTGTAATGAGAGAGAGAATCAGATGTGCCAGCAGTCGCAGCATGTTGACGTTTCCTGAAAAGGCGCTTTTAGTGAAGCTGTATAATCAGAATGGGGAATGTGCTAGTTCAGCGTTACGATCCTATCGCCATAGGAAGGGGATTCGAACGGTAAAGGTCCGTTGACAAGTGCAGCCACGGGTTGTTTAGTCGAGAGACCTCGTAATAGCCGAGCGAGCGCAAGGCGTAATTCAGCTGAGACAGTTCAGGAAGAAATGGAGACCTTAGCGGGTTCGTCTACGCACGGGGAAGTCAGCGCTCGTGCAGTCGCACGTCACACCGGCATTCCATACGCTACTGTTTGGCTGGCACTTAGGCGTACCCTCCGATACTATCCGTACAAAATCCGTCGGTATGATGAACTGTTACCCGGCGATTTAGTGAAGCGGAAGGCATTTGCGGTGTGGGAGTTTCAAAAGATGGCTGAAGATGATGATTGGTTGAGTAACGTGTTGTGGAAGCTCATTTCACGCTCCGAGAGTCTGTCAGCACCCACAACTGCAGAATCTGGACTACTTAAAATCCTAGAACTGTCGTGGAAACTCCATTGCACGACGAGAAAGTCACAGTATGGATTGGATTTACCACATCTCCCGTTATCGGGCCTTTCTTCTTCGAGGAAGTTCGTGATTCTGGTTTTGTTCCTGAAAAGAACATCATCTTTGCTTTGTCTTACTTTGTTATGCTAATTATTGCTATTCTGATCAGATGAAGCGCCATCTGTCGGACATTTTTTGAACTTTTGTATTTTTTCGGTTCTAATTAAACCCCATGTCATTCCAAGCATGTGTGTCAATTTGTACCTTTCTATCCACATTATTCCGTGATTTATTCAGTTTTCAAATTTGTACTGACTTTTTGATCACCCTGTAAATTCTGTATCAGTCGCCTCTCTTTCCAATCTACTCCTCTCCTCTTCAAAACATCTACCAGCTTGTTCCACTCTTTCTAAAGCCTTTTCTAAATCTATAAAAACAGCAAAGATTTCTCTACCTTTTTCCACATATCTTTCCTCTATAGTTCTTCACAGGCCAATAACATCTCTTGCCGGCCGGAGTGGCAAAGCGGTTCTAGGCGCTACAGTCTGGAACCGCGCGACCGGCCCGGCGCAGGTTCGAATCCTGTCTCGGGCATGATGTGTGTGATGTCCTTGGGTTAGTTAGGTTGAAGTAGTTCTAAGTTCCAGGGAACTGATGACCTCAGACGTTAAGCCCCATAGTGCTCAGAGCCATTTGAATAGCATCTCTTCTTCCTTTTGCTCTTCTAAATCCGAACTGGTCCTCTGCAATCCCTCTATCCAGCTTGCCATGTAGCCTTCTATTCAACACTCTCAGCAAGACTTTAGCTGCATGAAAATTAGACTGATGGTCCGGTGCTCTTCACATTTTTTAGCGTTCATAAAGACACGAGTTTTCCTTCTTTGTCTGCCTACGTTTCACTATTCGGTCATTACAAGCTGCATCAAACCTGTCTTTATGCTTGATACGAGAACAGAGCGAGAGGATTTATTACGTAGCAAAAGAATAGAGACCAATAACTTTTCACCGTTCTGTCGTAAAGTGACAAGTTGCGTCACAGTGATCGGAGAAGAAACTCGACCGAGGGTAGTGGGCAGGTGGTCGGACACGGCATTAGCGGACAGGAGGGTGGGGGGACACGGCCGCGGTGTCCGCTGGGAGGCGGCTGCGGAGCGGCGCGAGATTAATCGCGCGGCGAGACTGTGGCGTGGCGTGGCGGGCGGCAGGCGTGATGTCACCGGCCGCCGCCGCCGCCGCCGCCGCCGTTCCCACGCCCCCCGGCGGCGCGCGTGGGCGGCCAGGACCGCGCAGTGACACGCCGACACAGGCCAGCTTTCAGCGTCGCGTGCGCTAACGGCGGAGCGCTCAGCGCTTTAATAGCGAATTTTACTGCGCGGGTGCGCCGTCGAGAATGTAGGGTATTTCCGCTGGGCCCAGATCCGTTACGGCTCATCTACATCTACATATACACAGATACTTCGGAACCCACCTCGTACCACTATTGGTCATTTCCTTCCCTCTTCCACTCGCAAACAGACCGAGGGAAAAACAACTGTCTATGTGCCTCCGTTCAGAAAACAAATGTTCAAATGTGTGTGAAATCTTATGGGACTTGACAGCTAAGGTCATCAGTCCCTAAGCTTACACACTAATTAACCTAAATTATCCTGAGGACAAATACACACGCTCATGCCCGCAGGAGGACTCGAACCTCCACCGGGACTATGTGCCTCCGTATGAGCCCTAATGCCTCGTATCTTATCTTCGTCGTATTTACGCGCAATATTCGTTGGAGACAGAAGAATAGTTCCGGAGACAGCTTCAAATGCCGGTTCTCTAAACTATCTCCATAGTTTTCCTCAAAAGGAATATCCCCTTCCCTTCATGGAATGGCATTTGAGTTCCCGGCGCATCTCCGTAACACTTGCGTGTTGTTCGAACCTACCAGTAACAAATCTAACCGTCCGCATCTGAACTGCTTCGATGTCTGTCTTTAATCCGCTCTGGCACGGATCCCGAACACTCGAGCTGTGCTCATGAATAGATCGCTCTAGCGTCGTACATGCGGTCTCCTTTACAGGTAAACCACACTGTCCTAGAATTCTCCCAATAAACCGAGTCGACCATTCGCCTTTCCTACCACAGTCCTCACGTACTCGTTTCATTTCATATCGCTCTGCCACACTAGGCCCAGATATGTAAACGGCGCGACTGTATCAAGAGAGACGCTACTATTGCTGGGTTCAAATGGAAAAATGGCTCTGAGCACTATGGGAATTAACACCTGACGTCATCAGCCCCCTAGAACTTAGAACTACTTAAATATAACTAACCTAAGGACACCACATGCATCCATGCCCGATGCAGGATTCGAACCTGCGACCGTAGCGGTCGCGCGGTTCCAGACTGAAGCACCTAGAACCGCTCGGTCACACCGGCCGGCTACTATTGCTGTGTCCGAACATTACGGGTTTGTTTTTCCTACTCATCCGCATCTCCTTACATTTTCTCACATTTAGAGCTATCTGCCATTCATCACACCAACTGCAAATTTTGTCTAATTCGTCTTGTATCCTGCTACAGCCAGTCATCTTCGACACCTTACCTCACACTACAGCATTATCGGCAAACGATCACAGATTGCTGCCCACCCTGTCCGCCAAACCATTTATGTATACAGAGAATAATAGCAGTCCTATTACACTCCTCTGGGTAACTTCTGATGACACCCTTAACTCTCCCTGAACAGAGTCAAACACTGGGTTCTATAACTTGAGAAGTCTTGGAGCAACTCACCTACCTCTGAACTAATTCCCTACGTTCGTATCTTCTTTAACAGCCTACTGTGGGGCATGTTGTCAACTCTTTCTGCAAATATAAAAATTATGAATCTGCCAGTTCCCTTCATTCATGGCTCGCAATATAACGTATGGGAAACGTACGAGCTAAGTTTCACGCGAGAGATGACTTCTAAGACCATTCTGATTCGTGGACATAAGCTTCCCGGGCTCCAGAAAATTTATTGTACTCTAACTGAGGATATGTTCAAACGTTCTGCAGTAAACCGATGTTAAGGACATTGGTCCAAACCACAGTAAGTGGCAGGTCATGGAGCTTTATTTTAGGGGGTTCACTGGAAGACTGGCTGCTGCGTTACCAGCAACTAATAAGACATGCCTAAAAACGACTGACGTATGAAATCTAAACTGGGATACATTTAACTTCCTCTGTCGTGTATTTGGCTCGTACAACGACATCGATTTCACCGACCTTATCGAGTTAAAGAGATTGCGGAGAACGGCAGGGTGGGCAACAACCTTTGATAACACCATCTGTAGTACTAACTGCTAGGCCACTATCCAGGAACCCGTAACCCATTACCAGTTTCGGACTGCTTATCTAACAGCTTCTAGGGGCAATAAAAATGTTACTGTCAATACTTCACGTAATAACTATCCGAATTTACAGCTTTACAATGCTTTCACATTCTACTCATTAAGAGTTATAATTTTATGTTAAAATTTTAATACACTAACACAACATTAAAGTTAGATACTGTGTGTTTTTCTTGAGAGACGCTAACTGATGGCGCCTAAATACGACAACTTCAAGCATCCAGTATTTGAGAATGAGTGCACTTAACGACCTCCAACAAATTTTACACATAATTTCAAACTTTTACAAACGATTCTCTCGCTGATACCCCCCCTCTCCCCCCCTCTTCTTTGCTCGAAAGATCATAAGAAGAGAGTTTATCGCTTATTACATTTTCCTTTTCATACAGTGAAACATCAGCACCACGAATGACGTTTTAATTTATTACATCTTTGTTAGCGAGTGCGTTCGCAACACAGTTGGTAGAAAGTATCCACAGCTAAGACTGAATATACCGGCAAAACTGTTTCATTGTACGACGCATAGATCAGGAGTTATGACGTCAGAGACATTTAGACGCTTGAAAAATTAGCTTCTGCATAAAACTTTTAACTATCATCTCACAAAAATAAATGTACAAAATTAATTTCTTATTTGTTTGCACGCAGTCAAACAGTGGCGCATACTTACCTACAAGTAATTATGGACCTTTAAGTTACCGAGGTAATAATTAAAACTTCACGGCTAAAGTACTTTAGACTTAGACATTATCACAGACAAGCAACTATCACTTTCAGAGACAAATTATTTCGTTTAAAATGTTCTGAAAATTATTTCAGATCAGGAACCACAACAATGGAATAGCAAGTCTGAGATATTCACTTGTGTAGAGCGTCTGAAACTACACTGACGGTAAGACAATCGCAACCCCAAGAAGGAGTTGTTCTACGTAAACGAAGGTCGGTAGGCCTGTTTCTACATCTGAAAGATTATATGTATTCAAATTTCCTTCCTGTCGCATAATAGTGATGCTAGTAACGCCACTATGAGGACGCAAATCAGGTTTGCTTTAAATAAACGCTATAACGTTCGTGAGCTATGAGACTGGAAGGAGTGAGCTGATGTCAGTCAAGAATGCATTTAAGTCGACAAAGACGCGATTATCAACACCTCACTGAGTATGAATGGAGTCTTATAATAGGACAACGAGAAGATTGGTGCCACTTCTGTGATACTGCAGAAAGACTCGGCAGGATTGCAGCCACTGTACGTGACTGCTGGCAGCGCTTGTCAAGAGAATGTTCGGTCGAAAGAAGACTGGGCTCCGTAGGCCACGTAGCACTACCGAGAGGGAAGAAAATCGTGTTCGACATTATGGCTATAATGCATCATACTGCATCTGCAAAAGCAATTTTAGCGGCAGTTGGCACTACAGTGATGCAAAGAACGCTTACAAATCGGTTACTTCATGGACAGCTCCGAACCTGAGGTCGTGTAGCGTGCATTCCACTGACCCCAGAACCCCGCCACCTGCGACTCCAGTAGCGTCATGAGCTCATTGGGGCAGAGAGGAAGTCTCCTGCGTTTTCTTATGAAAGCTGGTACAGCCTCGGTGCCACTGATGGCCGAGTGTTGGTCAGAAGAAGACCACTTGAGGGCCTGCAACCAACCTCTCTGCTTGCTAGACACAAGGGACCGACACCTGGAGTTACGGTGTGGGGTGCCACAACGTATGACAGCAAGAACGCTCTCGTGATTATATCACACTTTCTGACTGCAAACTTGTACGAAAATTTGGTGTTTCGATCTGTTGTGCTGCCATTCATGAACAGCATTCCAGATGTTTTCCACCAGGATAATGATCTCCTACACGCTTCTACTACACCCGACATGCTCTATGGAGTGCCGACATGTTGCCTTGGCCTGCTCGATGATGATGAAGATGATTAGTTTGTGGGGCGCTCAACTACGCGGTCATCAGCTCCCGTACAAATTCCCAGTCTGCACACAGTCCAACCGAGGCCCTTTCATGAATGACGATGAAATGATGAGGACAACACAAACAACCAATCCCCGGGCAGAGAAAGTCCCAAACGCGTCAGGGAAGCGAATCCTGGACCTCGTGATCCAGGGATAGCAACGCTAGCCGCTACACAACGAGCTGCGGAATGGCCTGCTCGATCACCGGATATCTCTCCAATTGACAACATCTGGTACATTATCGGACGACAAATTTCACAACTGCAGTCCCTGTATTGATCAACCAAGTGCAGCAGGCATGTAACTCCATCCCAAATATTGACATCCGGCATTTGTAATGCACAATTCATGCACGTTTGCATGCTTTCATTCAACATTCTGACTGCTACACGGGTTATTAATGTACGGTACCAGCATTTCACATTTGCAACATCTTATCTCGCGCTTAATTCCTCCTTTGGTATTCCAGTGCTAAGCACTTAAATATTTTTCCTAGACAAATTTATTCTGTTTTCCCGTAATTTCATTCCTCTACACTAATTATTATTTGGTGTAGCGATTTTTTCCGTTAATGTGTGGTACAAAAGATACTCAGTTTTTCGCCTATCTTTAACAACTTTTGATTTTACGAGATCAACATTTCGGTTATATAGTAAACTGTGAAACACAGGGCAATTCAAAATTAAAATAGGGAGCACAAATTGCAGTCAGTATTTGATGAATAGTGATATACTGATAAGAATGAAAAGTATACCAAAGAAAATTCTAAGAGTTGCATCAGGTGTCTCTCTTATGTGATGTCTGGCGCATTTTTTCTAGTGTTTCAGCATATATTTACAGTTTCGTCTTTGAAATGTTTACCTACAGTTAGACCGAAAAAATATTTTTCAACATGTCTTTCATTGAGAGAGAATTCTTAGCTTGCGGTTTTTCACATTATTTAGTCAAAAGTTCTGACTTGGATCCTATTTCAGAAAGAAAGCAATTGTTAGCCTGCACGTATCTGAGTAATCGATGCATACTCGTAGAGGAACGGATGCGATCAGAAATTAGTGAACGATGACGACCAATTTCGTTGTGCATATTTTGCTTAAAGTAATTATTCTTCAGACTGGTTTGCTGCAGCCAGACGCGAATTCCTCTCTAAGCCTTGAATCCCACGTTCACAATTATTTGTTGCATGTATTCCAAGCTCTGTCTTTCCCTACAGTTTTTACCTTCGGCATCTTCCTCTAGTACTATGGCGGGATTCTTTGAAGTCGTAACGCATGTTCAATATACTGTCCCTTGCTCTAGTCAAGGTTTCCTCACGTTCCATTCTTCGCCGACTCTTCGGAGAATCACTTCATTCCTTACCTTATAACTCCACCTAATTTCCATTACTCTTCTGTGGCACCACTGTGCCAGTTTTCCTGTAATCCATGATTTATTACCATACAATTCTCTACCGCAAACACACATTCTCAGCAATTTCTCTATCAAACACAGGCATACTTTAATACCAGTGGACTTCTCTTTGGCAAGGAATGCCCTACTCTCCTGCGCTAGTCTCCTTTTGGCCTCCTTGCTTCGTCCGTCATGTGTTATTTTGCTTCTAAGGCAACAGAATTCCTTAACTTTCAGGTCACCAAAACTGATAAGGAGTTTATAGTTAATCTTATGAATTCTACCACTCATTACTTTCGACTTTCTTCACTTTACTCTCAGTTCACGATCTGTATTCATTAGGCCATTGATTCTATTCAGCATGTCTGTAATTCTTCAAATTCGCTGTGGGTAGTAATATAATGTGCAAATCCCATCATTCATGCCCTGTCACCCTGAATTTTAGGCCCACTCTTGAAATTTTGTTTAATTTCCATCATCATTCCTTCTATGTATGGACTGGACAGTAGGAGCGAAAGACTACATCCCTTTCTCATACCCTTTGTTATCTGAGAACTTCGTTCTTAGTCTTCCACTATTATTGTTCTTTCTTGTTTCTTTTACATTGTATATTGCCCTCTTTCTCTATAGCGTACTCCTATTTTTCTCAGTATTTCGAACACCTTGCACCATAGTAGTTTGGTTGCCACATCCATCAATGATTTGAAAAATTCCGAAGAAATATTATGTATCATTTTGTTTTATTTGATCGCGTGTCTTCCAAATCTCTGTGAAACTCTGAAGTGCTGGATTCACTGTATCTCGCACATTAACTCTCATTTCTTGTTCTGTAGCGCCTTGGGACAAGTACTTCCACTTGTAATATCTTTCATCGTATTATTTTCACCTATCCTTTCTCCTCACTGTGCTTAGCAGTGGAATTCTCATTTCACTTTTTAGGTCGCTTTTAACTTCGTCGAAGGCTGTTTTGACATTTCTACACTCTCTGTCTTATCAAAAGTATCCGAACATCCCTACGTCATGCAGAATAGACCATTAGATGTCACAAGAGGGGAACCATACAGGGTAAGAGGAGGTAGGGAGATTTTAAGTGGACTAGTCAGAGGATGCCAGTTGAGTAACAAATCAGTCATTGACATTTCAACACAAATCGTCTGTTGGTAACACGATTGTGCAGTGAAACCGTGAAAGAACAATACAGCTAAATCAAAGCCAAGGAGACCTCCTGTAAATACGAGTATTGGGACAAGGGGGACATCAGCACAAAGTACCATTATCCAAGATGGCGGCTTTTGGCGGGAAGATTGAATTTTGGTGGAAAGATAGGTCAATTGGGCTACCTCCACTAACCTCCCCCAGAAAATGAAGAGAAATTCAAATTCCATCAGGTTAATGCAGACTCTATTAACGTAAGGAAAATGATGGGAAAGGAACGGCAGGTGGGCAACCTCTATTAATCCAAGTCATCCGACCGCCACCTCTTCCTATGGATTGGCGTGAAATTTGAATTTTGGCAGTAAAGGAAGGTCATATGGGTTGTCCCTAGTAACCTAAGAAAATGGTGGGAAAGAAAGAGCACTTGGGCTACCTCTGCTAACCTAAGTCACCCAGCCGCCACCTCTTCCTAGGGATTGGTGGGGGAGGACTCAGCTTCTGCTGGATATAAGTCTTCATTGTTTTGCATACAATGTTTATTAAAACAATTTGATGCAGCACAGCGTGTTCACCACAAGGTCTGGACTCCAACTGACCTAGTACACAGTACTGCCACCAGAGGCTGCTGTCATCCATTCAGTGACATAATCCAATATGGCAGCTGTGACGTCAGCTGATGAGGCAAGTACTGTTATCCAAGATATCGGGAAACAGTGTGTTCACCATGAGGTCCAGGTCCACACAGTACCACCACCAGAGAGCACTGAAGTGCATTCCGTGATGTAATCCAAGATGGTGGGTGAGAATGGTGGAAACCAATAAGAGCCCTCAATCCAATCACATGTTAGATTTCAGCCAGTAGGATGACAGTATCTGGTGATGACATTGGAGGGGATATAGGGGAGGCTCATCAGTTCTGGGACCTCAGTCTTGCTCAGTCAGTCAGCAGCAGCATGAGAAGAAGAATCATGAAGTGTCAACAGCAGCTCCTCATATGCCACACATTTTTGTAGTCAATGGCTAGCGATGCTTAAGGTGATGTAAGGAGTGATGACACTGGACATTGGGTGGCTGACAATGACTGATTTGAAGTGATGAATGATGCTTTAGCCTGTGACAATCCAGTGGAAGTGTTCGGGTTTTCCAAATAGCTGGAGTACGTTCCCTGTCAGCATGTGTATTAGAAAGATATTTATGCAGGTTCTGGCTCACTTTGTTCAATCCTGGCTCACACCAGGACTGATCCAAGTTACCTGAAACGTCATAAATATCCTACTATACTCCCAATTTTTGGTCAAAATTCTCTTATTTTCGTCTAAAAACGCCTATTTTAGTATAAATTAATTGGAAAATTAATAAAAATTAGTATTTCTTCTTATTGTATTCACCTATTATAAAATAATTAATTTTTCGTACAAAAAGTGAACATAAGAAAATATTTTTTATAAAATGTGCACATAAGAAGAAAGATTAATTCATTCTCACAAAGAATAATTCATGTTAAAATTTTACTGCCTTTCAAGTTCAGTTAAAAGGTGAACATAACTAAATAAATAAATTTTTTTCTAATTCTTTTCTTCTTGACCATCTATGATTTTTATGAACGGTAATGCTGCGCTAGTATTAGTCATAGGAAAGTGGAATTTTGTTAAAAATTCAGTAAAGTCATGGTTGGACGATGGGGCCCCTGGCACTGTGTGGTAATAGTCGACAACCAGTAGGCCAGGCAGAGTAAATATGGATCAGACTGCAGCGGTATATTGCAAGTACGATTTTTTGGAGTGGAGCAATAGCAATGCAGGGAACTGCAGCGCTGTTTTAAGTTATTCCTATGTATGAGGCAAGACAGCAGGCCTGAGCCAGGTGTGGCGATATGTAAGTGGTTGATGTATTGGAATTTGTCCATGCCATAGTTTCTGTCTCTCTCTAACACTACATCAGAAGCAAGGGGAAAAACAGTATTAATAGTCAGGCACTTTTAATTTGGGGGGTGTGTCATGTCAGTCGAGAGTCGGGTTGGACCAGTGCCTGTCTACACCTATAGTGGCCAGTCTGGCAGCGATGTTGTAAATATTCTGTGTAAACCTGTACTTTGTTTCTATGTACTTGTTCAGGCTGTATTCTGCCTCTGGGGACACAACACAGGGGCAGGATGGAATGGCAGCTGGGTACTAGGAGATTGCACGGTCTGCCTGAAGGAAGGCAGTCTAGCATACCAGGGTCCAGGTGAGGTGTACGATGTGGGAGGTTTGCCAGCGCTGTAGCAGCACCAGGTACGGTGGTGGGTGTTGCCTTCTGCCAAGCACCACTAGTGGCAAGTTGTGTCACAGTGTCAGGAGGTTGTGGGTTCAATTCCGGTCTTGTCCTGGGAGAAGTGGCAGCCTGAGGGTCACAGGTGACTAGTACATCCACCTTTATCCCATGGTCAGACAGAGCAGGCCAAACAGGGTGGAGGGCGGCAAGGACCAGGGGCTGCAGTAGTCTCCAGAATTGTGGGCAGCTATGTGGCACAAGATGGGATGCATCAGCAGGCGGCGAATGGGTGGAGCACAGCCGACTTCCAGCTCAACGGCCTTGATGACAGCAGCAGCAGCGTCGGCATACCAGATGTTGCTGAGCCAGCTGGACTTGTGGAACAGCACATGGGTGGTCTGCCAACTTTACACTTCTGTAAACTAGCTGAATAAAGGAATGCTTCTGAATACTGCTGTATCACTCTGCACTGCCCCTTGACACTATTAAACTTGCTCAGCCTCCTGATTAGAAGTGGCGTGGTCAGCCCCTGCTTCAGCTCTGATGAATATAGTCCTGGGTTCGACCATCAATGGGCTGCAGTAGTCGATTGTACACTGTTTTTAGTGTTCTTTTACATACAATTCTACCATATTCACATGTAACCTTAATTTTCTGGTAGTAAGATATACATTCTTCACAAATCTAACAATATCCATCTATTTGATATTTATCTTTATAAAATTCATTAATATTATTATTCTCTAGACAGTTACCACACTGCTTAGGCAGGTTTTCTCCACTTTAAGATTATAAAATTTAATAAGAAAACATATTTTTTTTTTTAAATTCACATAGTGAAATACAGATCATGAAATTCATTATTTTGTTTTTAAGTTACAATAGAGAGGAAACTAAAATAGAGTCATTATACTTTCTGCTACTATGTTTCAGTTACTTTATAATATAGCTACTTTTACACAAACATCACAAAAATCTTTCTATGTAAATGGCAGTAGAAAATAAAACATATGCTACAGAATTTTCTATAACAGACCTACTTTGGAAATAAAACAAAACCGACCAATGATAATTTGGGTTATGGTTGCTTCAAGAAAATTTAAATAATAATAATATTTTTACAAGTATTGGCGATGTTGTCTATAGAAAAGGATAAAATAACATTAGAGGAATTTAAGACTATTACAGAAAAACTTTGCGATAGTAATATGGTTGTTAAAATAACAGATTTTATAGATTGTGAAGGAGAAATGAAGAATGGAATGGCATTAAACAAATTAGTAATAAAGATATAAAAATTATTAACCAAAGTATGGAAACCCTATCACTATTCCTTATAAAACAGAATTATTCAATGTCAAATTAGATACACATTTAAGTGAACTACCAAACATTTAAAAGAACTTATGAAGGAACATTACTATTTATTAGATTTAGATGTATCACAAGACTTTAGAGGTAAGTTTGACAAAGAAGAAGGGGAGTCGTGCTTCGGTAGCTCAGATGGTAGAGCACTTGCCCGCGAAAGGCAAAGGTCCCGAGTTCGAGTCTCGGTCGGGCACACAGTTTTAATCTGCCAGGAAGTTTCACATCAGCGCACACTCCGCTGCAGAGTGAAAATCTCATTCTGGAGGGAACAAATATTTTATAAATAATTTTAATTTTTGTGTATGAGGAGAATATAAAAAATGGACAACGATAATTCTGTTGGAAAAGACTGTTCAGCTTGGATTAATTCTACTTTTTTAGAGCAAAAATATGCAATAAGTTGGTAATCACATTATAGATTTTTTAAATTGTCCAGACAGAAGATTAAGAGGTACATTTTGTTCCTCATTAGCTAAAGAAAATGTAATTAAAAGATTTCAAGCTACAATTTATAATTATAATAATCCTGATTTCCAAAATGAACAAGCATTTGATCGACTAACACATTGTTTAGGAATAATAAGTAACAACAGCAAATATTTCTAGAAAGTTCCTTTTTATTCTGTTCCAGTAGCTAAACTGTGGGAGATTCCATACAAAATAGTTGTTGCATTGTTTATAATTATCTTCTACAATATGTAATCTGCAGTAATAAAAATACTAAAAAATTAACAGGAATACAAAAAATGGAACAAAAAATAAAGCGAAAAGAGAAGAAATAGTTACATTAGTTTTATCTGCAAATAGTTTTAAATGTATACCTGTTCACTGTATAGAAATTTTTGAAGGGAAAAATAATATAATTTCTGTAATTGAAAACTGTTTTATTAAAGCTGGAGATGAAAAGTATAAATACCGATGAATTAGGATTAAAAAAATCAAATATCATTCAATTTGTATCTCGAAAAATAATAAATATTCCCTGCAAACACTTCCCATATCCTATTAAAGGAATTAAACTGATTAATGTAGGATATTTAGAATCTACTAAAAAGTGAGAGCAAGAATTACAAAATATAGCTATAAAGGAAAGAAAACTAGAATGTTTGGATGAAACACAAACTTTAAATGAAGAACCATAAAATATTTTGGAGAGGAAACGACAAATAAGAGAAATGGAAGAAGAAATAAAAAATTATTTTAATTGACAATGGATAGCTTTTCCAACAAATACAGCTTATAACAATTTTGCTTTTGGCCTAAATGATAAAAAGAAGTCTGCATATGTAGGTGTACTGGATGTACAAAATGGTAAAAAATTTTTGTATGTTGTTAAAGGTACCAATGAAAACAAATTTATAGAACATAAGAAAAGTACCAATATTCTTTAAAAAAGAAAAAAAAAATGTTTGCATTCTATATAATAATTCTAGGTATGAATTAGAAATATTTTAACATTCCAAGGAAGAAGCATTTATGGAAGTAAAACTATATATTATTTCAACTTATAATGGAAATTCTTAACCCAGACTAGCTTACTTAAAAGTACATCCAGTTTTCAAAAACAAAGAGAATTTATTGTACAAATACGAGAAACAGAGAAACAATCAAGAATATAAAAATGGTTCAAATAATAGGGAAAATAAAAGTAAGAAACTGAAAATGAGTAGGAGATTTAGAAGAATGATTAGAACTAATTATTTCCAACATTTCTATCGAAAAACTTAATGGAAATGATATATTTTTAAATTCGAAAATATTGAAAGCTGTTATGTATCTAATTATTCGTTAGAAAAAGAAATACAGGATAGAAAAATGTATCTAAATTACTAGATTAAATTTAAGATTGACAGAAATAATACAACATCGAATAAACATCAAGTAAGGTAAGTGTTTGTTGTTTACTTTTTATGTACATATTAGTGGTGTAGAAATATCCTTCACCTAAATTGTTTATATTTTTATGGTATCTAGAGTTATTCAGGGGTGGCCATTTACCACTTCAATGGAAACTTATCTATTTAACTGTTTCAAATTTATCTGGAATAATTATCTTATTCAGTTTTAAAAAATGTAGCATTAATGGTGGACATTACTGAGTCCAATTAGTTTGGACATTACAACATTAAGGAAAAGTAAAGGTAGTTTTCTATACATATGTATCAAATTGTGTCAATTTTAGTTCTTCCGAATTTCTCTGGTATAATTATGTAATTTTGTTTAAAATTCTAACATTAATGGTGGATATCAGTAATTAAGTCCAAGTAAACTTGCTATACATTTACAAACATATTAATCTCCAAAAATATAACAAGGACGAATTAAATTTCCAAATTCTGCACAACAAGTATGGTAAACATTATATTATAATAACTAAACAATAACAGAAACCATTCTTTTGTTATAGTCTCCTTAGTTATGTAAATAAATACATCTTTTTCCCAAGGTGCACCATCTTTAGGAATAATAAATTTTACTATTTATTTTAGTGAAAAAATTATATGGTTTTTAATTTTCCAGACAGTGGCACCCCACACACTAAATATTTAGTGCTGGGAATACAACTGAAAATTCATGTGGAATTTTAGTTATCTAAAAATTTAGGTACCTTCAATCATATAGATTTCCTTAACCTCAATCAGAATTATAAAATGTTTTTAAAAATTTTTGGTAATAAATGGAGGAAGACAGAAATGCTAAAATATTAGATCTATGTAACAAGAGTAAAATGAATTACCGAGATACGATACAAAAATTCTAATAGTTTATGAGATGAAGAATACCAAGCAGAATGTTTGAATTTATTTTCACTTAAAAATAATTGTGTAAAATTTACAATTTACTATGAAGCAAAAGATGCATTTGTAGAATTAAGAGATTTAAATAAACACATTAGAGATAATATATAAAAAAGGTTCTTAAGGTAATTAATAAATGGTATTTGGAAAAAAAAGATTTCAATTCTAGTACAGAAAGTGAAATAGATATTGATGAACATTGCTAAGATGAATTTCCAAAAGAAGAAGCAGTAAAAGAGCACAGTGGTGATCAAATTTACCAGAGGAGGAGTAAATTTGTATTTTTTGTTGATTGCTTAAGAGCTAGATCTCTACTGACTACTGGATTTCGATAATAACTTTCCTTAAGAAAAAAAAGGACCCTTCTGATTCGGCACCTCCACAAAAATTAGCTTTTTTTTATAAAAGATAATGGGATGGTTATTCGCTACACATACGAAAATTCAATCCTCACTGCTCCGGTCAGAAAAATCGACTGCTAAAAATTAAACTCGAAAGAAGATAAATTGATTAACGATAAATTTCTTTTATTGGAACAGAGAGGAAATTAATTAATTTAAAAACAGGGGTAAATTAATTAATCTAGGAAGCAAGATAAATTTACTTAATAATATCGTGTCGGACCTCCTTCTTCCCAGTGTAATGCAGCAACTCGACGTGGCATGGGTTCAAAAAGTCGATGGAAGTTCCCTGCATAAACACTGAACCACGTTTCCTCCATAATCCCTTATAATTGCAGAAGTGTTACCGGTGCAGGATTTTGTGCACGAGATGATTTCTGTAATATGCCCCATAAATATTCGATTGTTTTATGTTGGGCGATCTGGGGGATCAGATCATTCATTCGAACTGTCCAGAATGTTCATAAACCAATTGTGAACAATTTATTACTAGTCTCTCCCTGTAACTTGCTTCCATTTTTCTCGGGATGTCGAACATCTTGCAACATTTTACACTGTAGAACGCTTTCTCCGGCTTAAAGAATCCTATGAACATGAATTTTCAATCACGGTAACTCAGTAACCAGACAGGCAAAACCGGCTATTAGATAACTTAAATCATAACTTAAGTGAATTTACGCGTTCCTGGTTGCTACTCCACTTTCATGGAATATAATATTTAGTAGGAACGACGCCGCTCTTAGAGCACGTCCAGTGTGTCCCAGAATTCTTCTCAGTGAGAGCTTTTGGATCACGATCTTTGGTACGCTGGAGTTCCTATTGTCTCCAACTGGTTAATGTCGAAATCAGCCAACAAGTGACTACCAAATACCTAAAAAAAAAAAAAAAAGCCCGGCCACTTTCCCTTTTACAAAAACTACAGAAGTGATGTTAATTTTCACATGCGATGTTCATCTCGCTTCCTTAAGCATGTGCCTTTGTCCCTCATTCTAGTCAAGGTTTCCATATGATCCGTTCTTCGCTGATTCTTCGAACAATAACATCATTTCTTGTCTTATGAGCCCACATAATTTTGAGTATTGCTGTCTAGCACCACTTCCGGAACGTTTTCTAATTTCAGATTAAGAACTCGCGATTTTCCCGCTAGGGGCTATCCCCACACTATTGTGCGTCCATTTGAAAACTTCTCATATCGAGGGGTGACAGGTGATAGCTAGAAAATGTATTTACGCACCCTTCTCGCTCCATGCTCACTATTATCCGCGAACTCGGCGTCAAGTAGGCCAAAACCTTCAGTCCGTCACGTTACACCTTTATTCAATCTATACGTACCCGTTCAACTACAGTAATTCCTCTTTCCAGTGATGACTATCCCTCTTCAACTTAACTGGCTAGTGTGGTATTCAGTGAGGCGGTATTTAAAACCTTACAGAACTTCAGACGCATCTCGTGATTCCTCAGCACTTTCGTACCACCAGTATTTCCACATACATTTTTCCGAACACATTTAGTAATCTTCTATCTGCTCTTCATCATTATTAAATTGTGATCCAGCTGTATGTCTGATGCTGGGTATGCCTTAGAATCCAGTAACTGATTTGGAATCTTCATCTGACCATGGTATAATAACAAGTAGAATCTTCCTGTAGCTCCTGGGCCTTTCTAGTGTAGTGTACCTCTTTGTCTCTCGCTTTTCGAGAAGTGTATTCACTATCTGGAATTTATGTCAGCACTCATTTGGTCTCTCTCCTCTCTCATTCCTACTACCAAGCTCACATTCTCCAGCTATTCGTTCTTCCGCTCCTCCCCATACTAAACTGTTCGAATCTCCCATAATTATCAGATTATCATCTCCCTTTACGTAATGAATTACCCATTCGATATCCTTATATACTTTTTGTATTAATCCATCTTCTGCTTGTCACATCGGCATCTGTACCTAAACTATTGTAGTAGATCTTCCTTCTCTGTCGATTCTGATAATAACAACCTGTCACTGAACTTTTCGCAATAACTCACTCTCTGCCCTACGTCCCTACACATAACGAATGCTGCTTCAGTTTTACCTCTCTCTGTTGCTATTAGTATTATCCTGTATTTATTTGACCAAAAATCGTTTTCTCTCCATATCACTTCATTGGGCTCCACTACAATTAGACTGAGACGCTGCACTGCTGTTTTCAAATATTGTACCTTTCCTGTCACATTTCATCTTCGAACATTTTGCGCTTCGACTCGCAGAATGTTATGGTATCCTTTTGATGATTACTCAGTCTCTTTATCATGGTTACCGATTCCACTCGTCGGTCCGAATTTGGGATTAATCCGGAATTTTTTGTCAATGGAGAGATCACAATGACACTTTTTCAGTCACAGGCCACATGTTCTTTGGATACACATTATGACATCATGTTCCTTTAATTCTCTGGTTTCCACTGCCTCCTGCATCCTCACTCCGTAGGTCATTGGTGAGTGTTCCATCAGTTCTCTACCTCAAGGACAAGAAACTGCACTGAACCTCTGCCCGATCCTCCACCCCCCATTAACGTGGTCGTTGGCAGAGCAAGGTTGAGTCGTTGTATAGGAAGCCTTCGGTCGCATTTGATATGATTATTATACCAAACGTAAGTAGTGACTGAGCTCGAATTCGGGACATTTTCATTACTAGTGAAGGACACTATCCCTACACCAAGAGTTGTGGTTTCGTTTGCTGTAACAGAAACCTAATTACCTCACATGGGGCCAACGGAAACATACTCTTTATCACACGATTGGCCAGAAGGGTTTTCTGTCACTTTTAATAAATATATAAAACGTTTCTTAGTAACATAACCATCCTCAGTCTCCCACAAACAACTAAGGAGCCTGTACCCGGGCCGCTTCTAGTGAGGGAAGAGTTTGAAGTGCCAATAAAATGGGTGTGTAGACAGGGCTAAATAATGCAATACCTACTTTTTGTTTGTTCCCAGTTGCAGTTTTAAGGGATAAAACACACCACAAGAAGTGATTTGGAACATTAAGTTGGGAGGGATATCATCGAAACGATGATACATAATACTGTGTTTCTCATATAAAGTTTGGTGTATAACGTTCTTGGAGACTGTGTTATCAGATTTTGTAGTAATTTGAAATGTTGCAGAATACACCGCAACCAATATTCATTTTGTAAAATGAAATCTATTATTTCAACATAAATTAAAGAAACTCTCAAGCTACATACATCAATGAGCAGTAAAGCTGCTTTCTGAAGCACCATTTTTGGAAAATATACTGTACACAGTGTGCTGTCAGAATAATTTCAACATACCTAATAGACATTCGTTATTGGTTCGGTTATTTATATAACACATTTATTTTACTTTTTAAATTATTATTTTACGTTTTTCATTCATTTTTGTTACTTTTGTTTTTTAGTTTACCATTTCACATATGTGTACTCCGTTAATTGATACAGAATCATTACAGTATTACTATCTGTAAATAAATGCTTAAAACGTAACGATTTCTTACACCATGCTCATAAAATGATAAAACACCATTTCGAGGTATTCAATAGGTTATTATATTATAAATTACAGAGAACACAATTAAAAAAAACAAAATGTAGTAGGATTTCTAACTTTCGCGAGTCATCCTCTAAATATCCTAATTTTCAGCAGGCCTTTTTCAGTACATTTGTAAGAATTGGAGAAAAGAACTGATAACGTACTTGTGACTGCAGCTTAGTTACTTTCTTTCTCAAATGGAGATTGACAACAAATCATTCAACAGAACTGGATTCGAAGATCTTCTCAGAAGGTTCTTCCAACATCGAAAGCCGTATGCGTCTCACGACTGTACTTGTGACGTCGAGACCGTTAGGATCACCACATGAACAAGTATGATGGTCAAAACGAATTTTTATCACTGATCACATGTCTTTTCACAAGTTTAAAAGAAACTAATGGCGAGTTTCGATATTGAATTCTAAAATCTCATTTCGAACCCCCAAATGTCCGTGTGATAGCATCGAAACCAGGAAAACAAACGTCTGTGACTAGGTCAAAAGATGTTCTCTTCGCCAGTGAAGGAGAAAAATCTGTATTGTTGTCAGATTTACAGGGCTGTCAGTGTAACAGAACCGTACAGGGCATCGTACCTGAGGACAAGGAAATTGTTCATCTGGTGATCCCGAAGGGATCGACGGCACAGGTGCAGTCGCGAGATATGTGGGTCTTTCGATGTCAGAAAAATTCTGTGAGTTGACTTTCAGATTTAGTTCTGCTGAATTATTTTGATGTCCATCTCCATTTGAGAAACAAATTAATTAACCTGCAGTTACTAGTACATAATCAGTTCTTTTCATCTAGACTTTCCAAATTTACTTGAAATATTCGTGATACAAATCAGGATATTTAGAGGATCACCTGCGACAATCTGGAATCTTGCTGAATTTTTGTTTATTATTATGTTCTCCCTCATGTATGCTATGTGAAGAAATTTTGACCATTTTATGCGCACGGTGTAAGGAAATGTCGTGTTTCAGGCATTTATTTAAAGACTGTCATTACTATAATGATTCTCTGTCGTTATAATGAGTTACTTATAATTTAGAATCAACAGAATACCCGTACGTGTACGGTAAACTAAAAAGCAGAAAAAGTGAATGTAGAACATGAAACAATAACTTAAAACATAAAACACATAAGTAAAATAAATAACTAAACAAAAAATGAATTTCAATTAGGTATACAGAAAATACTCTGACAGCAAACTGTGTACAGTTTATTTTCCAAAAATAGTTTTTCAGAAAGCAGCTTTATTGCACAATGATGTATGTAGCTTGAAAGCTTTTTTAATTTATGTTGAGACAAAATATTTAATTTTTCAAAATTAATTAATGGAGGTGGGATATTTTGAAATATTTCAAATTATAATATTCGAGTATAAAGTTTCCAAAAACCTTAATTACACATCAAATTTTATATGAGAAACATTTTGTATGTATCAAAGTTTAGGAGATATTCCCTCCTCCAAACCTAATATGCCACGTTACCTCTCAGGGTGTGGTTACCCCTTAAAAGTGAAATTGTGAAAAACCAAAAGATAGGTATTGTATTATTTTGCACCTATAAACATCCGCGAAGTTTCATCAAAATCGTTTATTAACTCTTGAGAATGTTCCCTTGTAAGTATGGCTGTTAATACTGTCGTCAGTAGTCGTCATAGGTGCTTTTTGTCATTGTTTTCATCATGAAAGTCGCGACTGATTTTTGGAAGCGATGCTTTCACTTAATGTCTTTTCGCTGCACAGTTTGTCGGGATAATTCCCAACGGTGTCGATGAGAGCTTGTAAGGTAATGGGCGAGTTGTGGCGCCCTGAAAATATTCTAAGTTCGGAGTTGGCGTGGCCACACGGGCCGCTCAACAAGCCGGGGCTCTTCAGCAACTGCGTGGTGCCCAACATTAACCGGAGGAGGAGGTGTCCAGGCCGACCGCGTGGCTCGGAATTCCATGCTGATGCTGTGTTGAGGACTGTGCTCTCTGTCGATGAAGGAGATTTGTATGCCGGGAGTGCCAAAGACGACGGACTTTGTGATACCACATTTCACAGTTCATGTAGAAATTAATAATAGCCAGAGGGATCATGATACCTTAAAAAGAAATGTGTACATTACCAGTATTTGCATAATGATTCTGACGGTGTAATCAGATTTTCAATATCTTTATTAGTTTAAAGTTTAGTATCTGACGATAAATTATACAAGCAACACCCAGCAACGAATTTTCAAAATCTGAACGGTTCATCCGATTTTGTCGATCGACATGTCTTTAGAAAGCTATTAGTGTAAACCTAAATTGGTATGAATTACAGGCATGTAACTTGAATAGTACGTGAGTTATTGGCGGTCAAAGTGGCCAGATACTATTGATCGTGTCAAGCCATAAGTACTCCACAGTTACACGAAAAAACGGTAGCAGCTTGCTTATGAACATATTTATTCATCTATGTCTTTGTTTATATCCGATACATACTATTCATGAAGAAATTGTGTTTTAGAAAGCACTGAGACTTTAGGCTACTGGCCTATTCCTTTGAAATATGTTCATTTGATTTGTTTATGTATTTAATAATGTATGTTAGAGCGTGTTTATGGTCCAGCCGTAGAAAATTTCTTTAATTTCAAGTTATTTAAATGTAAATCCAGTATTTCGTATGCGTTTCAAAATGTTTATGAGTGTGCGTTGGCTTGGAGACATCTTGGGAGCACTCTAGTAAATCACAGTGATCGTTACTACTCTAGGCGACTGCCGAAGTCAATGGAGAGACTGTATGGAAGTGGGGGTGGAGCATCGGGTTTTACATGACTGAGTTGGTGCTGGACGGGAAGGCGCGACGGACGGTCGCGGGAAAGTGCTGAGCAGTTTGCACGTGGTCGCGGGAGGTAGAAATACTTTGTATTGCCGACTTGTGCACTTGCGAGATTTCCGTGGCTTCTGCAGTGAAGACGTAGTATGCGTTTAGAAGTGAATATCTCGCGAGCTATGTTGTTGTTCATAACTAATTACATGAAGTAGGAATCTATTGTCTCCCTGTTATTCAACTTATATTTTATTTAATTGCTCGACCATGGGCACCAATAACTAGTAATAACGGCACTCTTAAAGGTACTTCTTCTATTGTAATTATCATTTAAAGTCGTTAAAAATAGTAGCGGTAGATTTTATTTCATTTTAATCGCCGGCCGTTGGTGGCCGAGCGGTTCTAGGCGCTTCAGTCTGGAACCGCGCGACCGCTACGGTCGTAGGTTCGAATCCTGCCTTGGGCATGGATGTGTGTGATGTCCTTAGGTTAGTTAGGTTTAAGTAGTTCTAAGTTCTAGGCGACTGATGACCTCCAAAGTTAAGTCGCATAGTGCTCAGAGCCATTTGAACCAACTTCATAAATAAATGCAGTGGTAGCGACAACTAGCTAAGTAATTCTAAATACGACTGAATGTGGATTAAATTATTTGAAGTGTTGATGATAACGTAAGTATCTTGCGTTTCTCGTGTTATATACCGCAATGTCCATTACCTGACCTCGGCTACATTAATTACATCCTACAAGAGGGAGAGGTGTTTAGCAGCACGCAAAACGCCGTTCCCGCTACAGCACGAGCCGAGTCGGAAGTCCCGCTGCGCCGCAGAGTTAGCGCAGGCGGCGGGCGCGACGACAAACATCGCTGACGCCGCCGCCGCCGCTGTCGCTGTCGCCGGCCGTGTCGCCGTCGCCGTTGCCGGGCGACGGACGACTGTGTGAGTGTCCCGGGGACGAACACGTGTTGGCCGTCGTGGCGACACGCGCGCGACACGAACCGAACCTGGCCGGCTCGAGATTTGTGTAAATACGCCCGACAAGTGAGCACTCCGGCTGGCGGAGAGGCGGGCCGCATTTTTATGGTCGCTGTGCCGGCACGAAGGCCCGCCGGAGCTCTCGCGTGCGTGCCTGCACGTCTGAGAGCGGTACGAGAGCGCCGCCGGGATATTATGATAATTGCTCAGAGCCGGCCTCGAGCAAACTTGTTAACATCGGGCTACACAAATTGAGATTTCAGAACTCTCCTTTGCGGGCGCGATTTATTAAATATGCCGGTGAGTTTATTGCGGAGGAATTCCCCGGCACGGTACGGCGCCGCCGCGACCGCAGCTCGCCTGCTGTCTGCGCAGCGCCGCCGCTACGTGGAGCCGCGTCGCTCATGTAGCGCGCTGTGCTGGCACCGCTACCTGCTGCTCTGCCCTGACAAGCGCTGCGCGGCAGCGAACAAGCTGTGTCCGCGTGATTCACGTGTTTCGCAAACACAGGGAGGCGGGCGAGCAGCGCCCGCAGTGCAGTGCGGAGAACAGGACAGCGGTACATCCCGTTAATAAACGCCGTCACCGCGTACGTTATGAGGCTGCTCTCAAAGGGGCATCGTGCATTAACATTTCGGAACAAAAAAAAAAATTTTGTCGTCTTTTTTAATACTTGGAAACGAGTACCTTTTAATGACTGGCTTTTATTTTCCACAAATTAAATTCTGTTAATGATATAAATCATCGCACTTATTTAACAAACTGCCGAAGTTTCTTTCTTCCTTTCCTACTGCGCGTACAGCAGTACAGCAGAGCTTGATAAGAAATTAGTCACAGAAGTTGGAGCTCCAGATGGCCAAGCGTTTAGGCAAAAATGCCATTTTTCGCAGGGGTCCGGTGAGGCATGTTTCACTGTAAATGACGTGGCTTGAAAACCAAGATTATTTTATTCTAACATGTTGTTGTTGTGCTCTTCAGTCAAGAGGCTGGTTTGATGCACCTCTCCATGCTACTCTATCCTATGCAAGCTTCTTCATCTCCCAGTACCTACTGCAACCTACATCCTTCTGAATCTGTTTAGTTTATTCATCTCTTGGTTTCCCTCTACGATTTTTACCCTCCACGCTGTCCTCCAATACTAAATTGGTGATCCCTTGATGCCTCAGAATATGCCCTACCAGCCGATCCCTTCTTCTAGTCAAGTTGTGCCACAAATTTCTCTTCTCTCCAATTCTATTCAATATCTCCTCATTAGTTATGTGATCTACCCATCTCATCTTCAGCATTCTTCTGTAGCACCATATTTCGAAAGCTTGTATTCTCTTCTTGTCTAAACTATTTATCGTCCATGTTTCACTTCCATACATGGATACACTCCATACAAATACTTTCAGAAACGACTTCCTGACACTTAAATCTATACTCGATGTTAACAAATTTCTCTTCTTCAGAAACTCTTTTCTTGCCATTGCTAGTCTACATTTTATATCCTCTCTACTTGACCATCATTAGTTATTTTGCTCCGCAAACACCAAAATTCCTTTAATACTTTAAGGGTCTCATTTCCTAATCTAATTCACTCAGCATCTCCCGATTTAATTCGACTACTTTCCATTATCCTCGTTTTACTTCTGTTGATGTTCATCTTATATCCTTCTTTCAAGACACTGTCCATTCCATTCAACTGCTCTTCCAGGTCCTCTGCTGTCTCTTACAGAATTAAAATGTCGTCGGTGGACCTCAAAGTTTTTGTTTCTTCTCCGTGGATTTTAATTCCTACCCCGAATTTTTCTTTTGTTTCCTTTACTGCTTGCTCAATATACAGATTGAATAACATCGGGGAGCGGCTAAAACCCTGTCTCACTTCATTCCCAACCACTGCTTCCCTTTCATGCCCCTCGACTCGTACAACTGCCATCTGGTTTCTGTACAAATTGTAAATAGCCTTTCGCTCCATGTATTTTACCCCTGCCACCCTCAGAATTTGAAAGAGAGTATTTCAGTCAACATTGTCAAAAGCTAAGTCTACAAATGCCGGAAACGTAGATGTGTCTTTCCTTAATCTATTTTCTAAGGTAAGTCGTAGGGTCAGTATTGTCTCCCGTGTTCCAATATTTCTACGGAATCCAAAGTGATATTCCCCGAGGTCGGCTTCTATCAGTTTTTCCATTCGTCTGTAAAGAATTCGTGTTAGTATTTCGGAGCCGTGGCTTATTAAACTGATAGTTCGGTAATTTTCACATCTGTCAATACCTGCTTTCTTTGGGACTGTTATTATTATATTTTTTCTTGAAGTATGAGGGTATGTTACCTGTCTCATACATCTTGCTTATCCTTGTTATAAATCTTCGTCAACTTTGGATTAATTTCTTCTGCTGATAGACCGTCTATTCCACGAGTTCCCTGACGGTACTAATTTTCCCTTTAAAAGTCTGCAGCTCGTGGGCGTGCCAGCGCGGTAGCTCAGTGTATCAGGTGAAGAAGATGGCCCCTCTCTGTTATAAGAATCTCTGCGAGATATTCATCAACTGAATCTGAGAGCTGTCATGCGACATCCTAAAATAACTGCGAAACACAGACGGTGAAGCAACAGATAGAAAGGTTAAAAAGAAACAGAAAGACGTTGAATCAAGATCGCTGGGACCCTGGCTCGATTCCTGACTGAGTCGGAGATATTTTTGGCTTGGGTATTGGGAGTTCGTGTTGTCCTATTCCTTTCATCCCATCTTCCTTGACGCGGTTAAGTAGCACACGCAACAGCCTGACGAACAAGCCACGGCGAAGTCTTCCTGTCAATAGTGCTTTACGATCGTTTGATTCTTTATTTTTCCAATTTGTATACGAGGGTCACTCCAAAAGAAATGCACACTTTTTTTTTGAAATACATCTTTTATTCTATATGTTTGAAAGTTTTACAGTGTGTTGTTACATCCTTTAGGAACAATATTTTCATTTCTCCACATAATTTCCATCCCTCTCAACTGCCTTACGCCATCTTATAACCAGAGCCTCTATACTCGCACGGTAAAATTCTGGACCAACCTGTTGGAGCCACTGTTTGGCAACGTGCACAAGGGAGTCATCATCTTCAAACCTTGTTCCACGAAGAGACTCTTGCAGTTATATCACCTGTCTCTATTCTTCCAAGAAATTCATATCCACAATTTTCGTACTGTTCCAAAAGTTCGCTGCATACCGATTTTCTTGTTTCTTTGGGAGCCACTGTCAACATCCTGGGAACCCACCTGGCACAAACCTTTTTTAACCCCAACACCACCAGTATTCTGCAAACACTTCCTTCCCCCATCCCAACGTAGCGTGAAAATTCTTTCACTGTGATGTGTCTGTCAGGAGTCACCAATTCGCTAATTCTCTGTACATTGTCTGGAGTGTGTGCAGTACGACGCCTGCCGCTGCGAGGAACAGTCCTCAATATTGCCGTGCCCGCTTTCATCACGTAACCTGCTTGCCCACCGACTAACTGTACTGCGATCGACAGCAGCATCTCCGTACACCTTCTTCAACCTCTTGTGGATGTTTCCCACTGTCTCGTTTTCACAGCACAGGAATTCCACGACAGCACGTTGTTTCTGACGAACGTCAAGTGTAGCATCCACCTTGAAGACATGTGTGACGGCGCCACTCACGGGAACAGGTTGAACTAAGTTTGAAAACAAGCGGGAAGGATGTATCTACACACTGTAAACCTTTCACACACGTAGAATGAAAACTGTATTTTACAAAAATAGTGTGCATTTCTTTTGGAGGGACCCTAGTATAAGGACTAAATACACAAAAGAACTTTTAAAAACAGTTTGAACAAACGATTCCGATGATCAAGTTGATACTAGAGTTAATTGTGCAACATAACAAGAACAGAATTTCATTTACATACAGAGTGATTCTGTGATGATGCTACAAACTTTCGGAGATGATACATAGGGGGTGAGATCAGGGACCGTGGTCCGGAGACGACCGAGTCGAAACTTACTAACTAAATCCCACTTCGGTCATTCTCGGTTTGTACAACCACATCACAAATCGAAGTGACTTTTTATCCCCCTCAATTCCCATGATGGATTATAGTGGCAACATGTCCTAGCAGCGAGACATACTATACACAACAATGGAAATTATACCAATTAAAAATTACACACGGATGTGTAGGTTGTGGACAGCGGTCGCGATATATGTAAAGATTCGACCGGCACCACTACAAACTGTACAGACAGCCCACTGTCGTAATGCTTTGTCGTCATTCGTTGAATTAGTGTTCGATTCAGCCATTTTGCCAATAGTTTCGATGTCTCAGTAGTGGTAGATGCCAATGGTCTTTATGTGGTAGCTGCTTTTGTCTTAATGAGTACAACACTGGAGCATACAATATGCAGTCTTTAAGATAACTATCGCAGAAGATACTAACGAAAATTTAATCACAAATTTCACAAAATTAAAAAAAAAAATTCATCCAAGGCGTTTTAACCCTTTACAGGGCGGTACTACGAACTTCCAAAAATAACATGAAATGCTTTTATTTCATATCTCAGAGGTTAGTGACATAACAGACTTATTTTCTTGATTATCTAAGTGCATGGCGTTCTATGGGGTGGTACGTATACTTACCAGAGAACATCTGTGATACTAGACTTCATACATTGTTCTCTGGTAAGTATTTTTACTGTCTGCAATGGACCACTGTGAAGGTGAGAACAAAACTACCTAACAAGGGGGTGGACGTGAAGGTGAAGAAGGAGCATACCTCACGACGCATAAATAGACAGATTATATTCATCCATTATTTGAAACTGAGAGCACTTAGTGACTTGCAACGAACTTTACGAGACATTTTGTCGCTGACGCACATAATGACGAAAGGAAAATAAGTTTATCTCTTACCACAGTTTCGCTGTCCATGCAGTAAAACTGCTGCATCAGGATCGAACTTTTAATTTACTACTTCTTTACTAATAACTTTATTTGCA
This sequence comes from Schistocerca cancellata, assembly GCF_023864275.1. Lineage (NCBI taxonomy): Eukaryota > Metazoa > Arthropoda > Insecta > Orthoptera > Acrididae > Schistocerca > Schistocerca cancellata. Next base: position 489,675,715 of record NC_064628.1, read on the forward strand.
ACACATTTTACATACAGTACTCTCATATACCACTGGATATACCTGCAATATTATGTTATTGTACGACTCATGGTTCAGGAGAGGCGACGTCATTAAGATTGAGCTGCATGAAAAGGAAACCACAGGGAGAAATCCGGTAGAGATACACGTGAAATACGTGTAAAATATGTTAAATATTTGTGAAGTATGTGAGAAATGTGCGTACGTAAGCAAAGCCACGGGAGATGGACAGGGAGGGGGAAGGAGGAGACAAACACTAATAAGCGAAAAGAAGAGATGGGCAGAATGGGGAGGAGCAGATGGACAGAGAGACGGAAGAGGAAATGTGAATATAGTGCGAGTGGACGAGGTGGACGGAAGAGGGCTGAAGGAGGGTATGCACAGAGGGGGAGGGAGGAGATGGACTAACAGTAGAGTGGAATAAATACGTACCTGCACAATGCGAGGTCCTTAGGTAGTTTGTGCATACATGAGTCTTGGGTTAGTTTATTTTATAATTATGATGTCACAGAATTTTAAATATTAATTTGGGTTTGTAATATTTATATAAAGTAAACTGGATTTCGATATGATATGTATTTAAATATAATACAAGGTGTAAAAAAATGGATATAAAATGTTTGATTGTTTAGAAGAGATTAAAAGAATTCATTTTTTGTGTAACAAAAATTTCAGAAGTGCGCAATATATGCCCTTGAAGGTTTCGACAACAGCGATATTCACAGAAGGTGTTAAAATTGCCCGGTGATGAATAGTTTTTAGAGACTTTGCTGAAAATGTCGTTAGTTTATATCAGCTTAAATTCCATGTGTCTGCTAATGATCGTCTAAGCTTAAAACAACCACACGTTTCACGAGTAATGGCTGCAGCTTCAGCCAAACGATCAACCGGCTCTCATAGGGTGTCTATCGGTGTCATACACTAAACTCTTCACCAAATGGCTCTGAGCACAATGGGACTTAACATCTGTGGTCATCAGTCCCCTAGAACTTAGAACTACTTAAACCTAACTAACCTAAGGACATCACACACATCCATGCCCGAGACAGGTTCGAACCTGCGACCGTAACGGTCACGCGGTTCCAGACTTAAGCGCCTAGAACCGCACGGCCACACCGGCCGGCTAAACTCTTCATCTCTCACCACAAAAAGAAATCGTAGGAGGTCAGCAAGATCTCCATGACAATATTTGTCACACGGCAGTTAGAGCACTGCTTCTAAGGATTTCGTGCAAACCTTCGTGAATCCCTGGGGTGAAACAGCGCGCTTGTCACATTTTGGTCACATAAAAGTGTTTCTTTTTATCTCTTCGAAACAACCTCAGACTTCGCATTTGTAGCTTTTCACACCGTATAATTGCTATTGTATGTGTGTAAAGACCATCTGTAGTAAATTTAAGTCTCCTAAACGCGCAATAACTGAAAAATTATTGTGACTGTTTACGTGGTGTATGTATTGTTAGGACACAGTCGCAGGCGCTACCATTGAAGGATGTCTGTAAATACCTTCAACCGCATCGGATGCTCCTTTCCTGCATGGAAGCGCAATGAAGTGGAGCACTTGAAAATTTTTTCGGGATTTCATATTCAAAACAAAGTCTCTGTCCTCAGGAAACTCATAAAAGCAAATATACATGAGAAAAATAAATAAAAATAAAAGAGAGAGCAAGAAGTAGTTCAAGAACCCTCTGGCACACAGCAAACTGTGAAACAGAATTGAGGACATAAAATATAGGTTTCGTCATTAAAAAGGTAGTAATTCATTATTATAGTTGAATCAGATGGACAAATTAAAGAAAATTGTAAGTTAATTACCCCGATAGGATTTGCTGCCTTCCGTTTTGTACGGTGTGACGAGAGTAAGAAACAGGTAATAAGCTTGAAAGATTCAGCTAAACTATGGAAATCTGAGGTAAGGCTGTGCAGCGAACACACGAAGTTCGCTTTTGTCAAGGAAGAGGCTAACATTTTAACAGTTGATGCACACAGCTGGGTAAAAATAGATCACGGTAGATCCAGTTGTGCTCGGGTTTTAAATATCGAAAGAAATTCTTACTCATCGCATACTATTCTGTAACAAAAACGCCAGTGGACACCTGGACAACAAAAAGAATTATACAAATGGTACAACGAGTTTCTCTCGCTTAACGAGCCGTTTTATTTTCTCTACCATTCTTTACATTTTATGTTTATGTGCAAGTTTGTCGGTAGGTGGTCCGAGAATCATCCGTTGCCATGAAGGCCCGCGCCACGGATGTACGACTATTGCTCTGGTTTTGAAAGGCACGAAATACGATAATGCCAGGGAGAGGCGAGCGGCCGGCAACAGGCTCCCCCTCCCCCCTCCCCCCTTCCTGTCCTTCCCCGGCAGGGCCCGTCCCTGGCCGTGTGACCACCACGCAGGCCGTAAAGGCGCATCCCCCACAACTCTGCCTTGTCAGATCTATGGCCTAATAAAAAGCACAGTTTTGTCACTCGGACTTACAAATAGCGAGTCTTCACAGGCGACGAGGTCCCAAATCATTCCCGGGCCCCGCTGCCTTTGTGCCGCGGCTGGACTATTTCGTCTCCGGGAAAGTACTTGCCCGGCCGACGCGTCGCGCCTATCTCGGGGACGCATCTACGCAGGCGCGCGCGCCGCCGGCCGCTTTCTTAACTCGTCGTCTTGTGCGTGTGCGTGCGACGCGCAGCCCCGGGTGTTGTGAGGCCGCGCAGATCTCGCCACGCCGCACGCCGGTTCAGTAACATCCACCTGCATCTTCACAGTAATAAGCAACAACATTTCGACAACTACCACAAGTACGCTTCATCAGAGTGTGTTACACTACTTACAACCTGCGACCCTTCAACTATGTCGTGTTGCATCTGTACCTCACAAGCCAGCACTCGTCGTGTGGCGGAGGGTATCTGTGTCAACATTACGTTTAGCCTCTCCTCCATTCGATTCGTGATTACTGCTTGGGAAGAGTGACTCTCGACAGACTTCCATATGACACCTAATTTCTCTGAATTTTTCATCGTGATCATTTCGCGAGATATACGGGGTTTTAGGGATACAAATTCAGATAGTTTGATCATCGGTACTTTAATATGTACTCATTCCAGTCGGTTACATTTTTTCCCCTTCTGTGTCTAACAGTCTTCGCGCAGACACGTCACGTAATTGACTACCCGATGTCTTCTGCACGGTCGTAACCGTACCACTGAATGGACTGCACCTGTCAGTATAGATTTACCGTTTTGAGTCCACGTTTCAACACCTATAAATACTTCGTGCTCACCTTTTGAATATACTGTTATCTAGTCATTTACCATACAATTGTCAACCCCGATAGCTGAGCGGTACGCCGGCACGGTAGCTCAGCGTGTTTGGTCAGAGAGCTGGTTGGCCTCTGTAATAAAAAACTGAGTGGAAAGATCAACAAAAGAAATTGACCGGATGTCATGTGACGTCCGCACGACCAAATACAACAATCAACAACGAAAAAAATGCAAAAAAAACAAAAAAATGAATAAAAATAAATATAAATGAATAAAAATAAATGTTCAGCGTGACGGACTGCCGTCCTAAGGGGCTCGGGTTCGATTAACGGTAGGGTCGGGGATTTTCTCTGCTCAGGGACTGGGTGTTGTGTAGTCTTCATCATCATTTCATCCCCATCCGGCGAGCAGGCCCCCCATTGTGCCGTCGAATGTAATAAGACCTCCACCAAGGCGACCGGACCTGTCCCGTAAGGGACCTCCCGGCCAATGGCACCAAACGCTTATTTCCATTTTCCTTTACTATTTAAAACTAAAAAAATACTATTTTAATGAATTGCTCTACCAGATCCCATAAATATTTAAATTTTTTCATGTATTTTTTAAGTTAAGCTTAACCTATAAATTAAATTCCCCAATGAATGTCACATTCTGTAACGTTCAGTAGTTTCAGGTTCAGGACAGTAATTACACATCAGTATCTCTTTAAAAAGTATGTTGCGAGTAAAACTCAACAACATCTAATGAATTTTGCATTTTTAATTTTTTTTATAGTGTACATTAAGTACTCCACTCCCCCTCCTTGGTAATGAGAGTTATTCAAATTAAGTTGATATTGCTCCAGTTTATGGCTTGCTCTTGCAAAATGTACTTGATGGTACTAACCAACCTAAACACATACTGTTCCTAACAGCTATAATTACTAGTCTGCAGTTCGATTCCCGGCGGGGTCAGGGATTTTCTCTGCCTCGTGATGGCTGGGTGTTGTGTGCTGTCCTTAGGTTAGTTAGGTTTAAGTAGTTCTAAGTTCTAGGGGACTTATGACCACAGCAGTTGAGTCCCATAGTGCTCAGAGCCATTTGAACCATTTGAACTAGTCTGCAAAAGAAGTAAATAACGAAATAATGTTGTTCAGTACACTGCCCTCAGTCACCAATAAAAATGTCTGCACCCTGTGTACGGAAAGAAGGAACGTCTTGCCCAACTATTCTTCGAACGTACACTCTCGAAATTTCAACAATAACCTCCTTTGTAATACACAATGCCTCTCTTGTACCGACTGCCATCGTGGTTTGTTCATCATCTCCGTCACGTTCTCGCGCCAACTTTACGATCCCGTGACGAAACGTGCCACTCTTTGTCCGAGTTTCTCTACTCTTTCCTGATAATTCTACAATGGTGCGCAACACTTAAAAAAGGTCAAAAATAACTTTTGCATGATACGTCAATGAGTAACACAGCTCGATCAGACTTGGACTATACATATAGGAATCACTGCAATACAATACAGTACAGTACAGTACAGTACAGAAGGTAACTGAAAGAAATACGTAATGAAACGCAGAGAAATCACACTTTCACTCAAAGACAACAATTACAATGAGATCACAGCGATTCATGATAATTCGTGGGCGTTACTAAAGGTGGTACGTGGTTCTTAATAGGATGTGTGGGATGCTCTGCAATATGCTTCCCTGCTAGCCACGAGGTTGGTGAGGAGTTTTTGTGGTAGGGGGTTCCATTCCTCACCAGGGCGGTTGGCGAACGCTGGACGGTCGTTGCTGCATGTGGAAGTGCTGCGAAATGTTTCTCCACTGGACCTGACGGGATACCAATTCGATTCTACACAGAGTACGCGAAAGAACTTGCCCCCCTTCTAACAGCCGTGTACCGCAAGTCTCTAGAGGAACGGAAGGTTCCAAATGATTGGAAAAGAGCACAGGTAGCCCAGTCTTCAAGAAGGGTCGTCGAGCAGATGCGCAAAACTATAGACCTATATCTCTGACGTCGATCTGTTGTAGAATTTTAGAACATGTTTCTTGCTCGAATATCATGTCGGTTTTGGAAACTCAGAATCTACTATGTAGGAATCAACATGGATTCCGGAAACAGCGATCGTATGAGACCCAACTCGCTTTATTTGTTCATGAGACCCAGAAAATATTAGATACAGCCTCCCAGGTAGATGCTATTTTTCTTGTCTTCCGGAAGGCGTTCGATACAGTTCCGCACTGTCGCCTGATAAACAAAGTAAGAGCTTACGGAATATCAGACCAGCTGTGTGGCTGGATTGAAGAGTTTTTAGTAAACAGAACACAGCATGTTGTTATCAACGGAGAGACGTCTACAGACGTTAAAGTAACCTCTGGTGTGCCACAGGGGAGTGTTATGGGACCATTGCTTTTCACAATATATATAAATGACTTAGTAGATAGTGTCGGAAGTTCCATGCGGCTTTTCGCGGATGATGCTGTAGTATACAGAGAAGTTGCAGCATTAGAAAATTGTAGCGAAATGCAGGAAGATCTGCAGCGGATAGGCACTTGGTGCAGGGAGTGGCAACTGACCCTTAACATAGACAAATGTAATGTATTGCGAATACATAGAAAGAAGGATCCTTTATTGTATGATTATATGATAGCGGAACAAACACTGGTAGCAGTTACTTCTGTAAAATATCTGGGAGTATGCGTGCGGAACGATTTGAAGTGGAATGTTCATATAAAATTAATTGTTGGTAAGGCGGGTACCAGGTTGAGATTCATTGGGAGAGTCCTTAGAAAATGTAGTCCATCAACAAAGGAGGTGGCTTACAAAACACTCGTTCGACCTATACTTGAGTATTGCTCATCAGTGTGGGATCCGTACCAGATCGGGTTGACGGAGGAGATAGGGAAGATTCAAAGAAGAGCGGCGCGTTTCGTCACAGGGTTGTTTGGTAACCGTGATAGCGTTACGGAGATGTTTAACAAACTCAAGTGGCAGACTCTGCAAGAGAGGCGCTCTGCATCGCGGTGTAGCTTGCTCGCAAGGTTTCGAGAGGGTGCGTTTCTGAATGAGGTATCGAATATATTGCTTCCCCCTACTTATACCTCCCGAGGAGATCACGAATGTAAAATTAGAGAGATTAGAGCGCGCACAGAGGCCTTCTGACCGTCGTTCTTCCCGCGAACCATACACGACTGGAACAGGAAAGGGAGGTAATGACAGTGGCACGTAAAGTGCCCTCCGCCACACACCGTTGGGTGGCTTGCGGAGTATAAATGTTGATGTAGATGTAGATTCCGCATATGCTCCATTGGTTTTATGTCAGGGGAATGGGAAGGCCAGTCATTCGGCTCCATTCGCTGAATATCCTCTCGTTTCAACAGAACCACCACCCACTGCACTATTCGACGCGGTCTCACATTGTCATCCATCAAAACAACGTCATGGCCGAATGCACCCCTGAAAAGGCGCCCGTGGAGAAGAAGTACAGTGCCACTGTGACGTTGACCGGTGTGTGTATCATGTTCAGCCGTGCGGGGTAGCCGCGCGGTCAGAGGCGCCTTGTCACGGTCCGAATGGCTCCTCCCGTTGGGGGTTCGAGTCCTCCCTCAGGCATGGGTATTTTCCTTAGCGTAAGTCAGGTTAAGTTAGTTTAAGTAGTGCGTAAGCTTAGGGGCCGATGACCTCAGCAGTTTGGTCCCATCAGACCTTACCACAAATTTCCAAATTTGGTATCATGTTCAAAGATTTGGAGGTCAGTACCTCACTGCTTCAGTTATCCCTTCCCACACCTGGACTACCAAAACAATTATGTTCGGCAATGTTCCTGGTTGCATTACGTGTTCCCACCTATAGCCGTATGGGGCTAGCTCCTCATTCGACAGAGAAACAACGAACAACAGGATGTCAAATCGAACACCTTCTAGCCGTCTAATTCCCAAACATTTTATTTGGTTACCAGTTTCGGCGATTAACTACGCCATCTTCAGCTTCCTGATCGACGTGTAGGGAGATTTCACCTTGGTTCTGGTCAAAATAGGGGCCAGCATCAGAATACTGGTATTTGTAGATTTCTGCTTGCTATAGCGATCACTTCAACCTATTTGACCAGAACTGAGGTAGAATCTTCCTACAAGTCGATCAGGGTCATGAAGATAGCGTAGTAATTCACAGAAACTGGTAACCAAATAAGACAAATTTGGAAGTTAGAGGGCTAACAGGTGTTTGATTTGAAATCCTGCAGCTAACAGCCGAGTCCAGCAACCATCTCTGAGAAGATGGACGTACAGATAACAAATAAAAGTGTCAGTTCTCTCAGCTCATAACGCGCACTGGAGAGGACTGGTTTTTAAATGAAAACGTTGGAAACTGCAGTAATCAGAAATCTTACACTCTCTTTCTCGTACTTAGTCCCTGCTGTCCGCGAAAATTTTTTCACTACAATTATTTAACCAGCAATGGAGCATGGAGGAAATGAACAGAGACTGCGGATAGATGACGCTAGGTGGGAATGTGGGACGACCGTGACTCATGCAGAGATTCTCCGTGCAGTTGTGATAACACTGTGTCCTTGATTGCTCAGTGGTAAACGTTACTGCTAAATAAGCACGAGATCCCAGGTTCTAATCCCAGTCCGATACACATTTTCACTCCTCGTTGCTGATTCCGCGTAATATCCTGATGCAACTGACATCAGCAATCCCCTCCCTTTCCTTTCATTCCTATTTGCCTCCACCTTCAATTTAAGTACGCGACATCTTTGCAAATGTTCTGGTGGAAGTAGGCAGGATCAAAGGTGCTCCTTTTCGCAGAAGTGTCAATAGTTAGCTCCTGGTCATCAATTTCGGCTACGAATGCGGTTTTTTCCTTTCAAAACAGCTGCTTATTAGTCCCCAGAGAACTGCCATGTGTGACGAATTGGCCTTGCGGTACACTGAACGCAAAAAGGTACGATTTGTTGCTGCTAGCCTACCATGAGATATCTTGTTGCCTACCCTCCTTGGCGCGAAGTACTCAACCAAAGAGTGAAACCTGCCCAGAAGTCAATATCAACCTTCTGCACTCTACAATGCATTCAGTGAGCAAATAAGGGGAGTTTTGGGCAGGGTTCCCCTGCTTGCTGGAAAATAAAGCGAAGTTATCTCTAGTCACTGTGACAATGTCTGAAGATCGTCCGCTCCAGACTGAATTTTTCGAGAGATACGATGATTTCGTATCGGGACCTGCCATGGAGAGGTCTACATCTACATCTTCTAACAACCCTACCACAACAAAGGGCAAAATTTTAATAACGATTGTGGTGTTGCTCACGCTGCTAAATACTGCATTATCGGGCAACAACAGTCATATTATGTGGCAGGTGTCATTAGAGCACAGTTAATAGTCATTTCATGTAATAATGAAAAAACTAGGCACTCATCTTTTTGTGTTTCCCACACTGGTCTCGTCGTAAAATCATGGCTCAATCGTTGAAAATCTAGGTGGTTATGATTCCAAGCTCGGATGCAAAGAGGCCTAGATTTTATTCTGCTATATTCAAAAGTTTTGTAGATGCGCTTCTCAAACCATTCTTGGAGATTAAACCTTTCAAAGTTACCACAATGGTGATGTAAAAAAATAATCAGCACTCCGAATTTAAGTTACACTTCCTTTTAACTGCTTTTATTGCAATATCACGTATCACACAAAACATCACTTCACAATACAAAACATACTTGAAAACATCTTCCTCACATTTTATAGGCCAACCATAATATGCGTCTGTCCAACAAGACATCCAAGACTTGACCTTTTCAAGGTCCGACTCTCTAACAACTTAACAACTAACTAACAATCGCTTAAGCGCCCAAAAATCAGAGTTACAAGTACGTCAAAGATCATAGTGACAAAAGAAAGAATACACATAAGAATAATATCATTGCAATATAAACATATCGATGTATCAAAAGTGAAATCAGATCTGAATGTTGTCTCAGAAATATGTTAAGTAGTTAACAGGAATACAGAATAATATTACTGGTATCGAGAGGTTCAGGTGAGGTACCATAATGGTTACGTAATTCAAGTACCACTACAATCTACATCTACATACATACACTATAAGCTGGGTGGCGGAGTGTACTCTGTACCACTACTGGTCATTTCTTTTCCTGTTCCACTCGTAAACAGAGCGAAGGAAAAACGACTGTCTATTTTCCTCGGTATGAGCCCTAATTTTTCGTATCTTATTTTAGTGGTCCTTTCGCGCGCTGTATGTTGGCGGCAGTAAAATCGTTCGGGAGTCAGCTTCAAATTTCGGATCTCTAAGTTTTCTCAACAGTGCTTCCCGAAAAGAACGTCGCGTTCCCTCCAGGGATTCCCATTTGAGGTCCAGTGGCACGTGCGTGTGTTGTAAACCTGCCGGTAAGAAATCTAGCAGCCTGCCACTGAATTGCTTCGATGTCTTCCTTCAATCCTACCTGCTACGGATCTCATACATTTGAGCAGTACTCAAGCTATGTGCACTCTTTCCTAAAATGCTCCCAAATAAACCGAATTCGACCATTCGCCTTTCCTACCACAGTTCTCACATGATCGTTCCAGCTCATTTCGCTTTGCAACGTTAAGCTCAGATATTTAAACGATTTGGCTGTGTCAAGCAGGACACTAGTAATACTACATGCAAACATTACAGGTTTGTTTTTCCTACTCATCTGCATTAACTTACATTTTTCCACATTCAGGGTTAGCTGCCATTCGTTTGGTCCTGACGTCGGTGGCAACTATCCTCGACCCTCATCTCAACCATTTTGCGTTATACATCTACATATCTACACCTACATATCTTCAACTACATCTACGAGTACATCTACATGATTGCTCTGCAACTGACAATTAAATGCCTGGCAGAGGATTCATAGAATCTCCTTTAAGCTACATCTCTACCGTTTCACTCTCAAATAGTGAGCGGGAATACGAACACTTAAATATTTCCGTGCGAGCTCCGATTTCCCTCATTTTATTATGCTTATCTTTTTATGAAATGTGTGATGAGATAAAAGAAATTATTTAGGTAGCGAAGGGAGACGAAAATTTAATAGTCATGGGTGACTGGAATTCGAGAGTAGGAAAAGGGAGAGAAGGAAACATAGTAGGTGAATATGGATTGCGGGTAAGAAATGAAAGAGGAAGACGTCTGGTAGAACTTTGCACAGTGCATAACTTAATCATAGCTAACACTTGGTTCAAGAATCATAAAAGAAGGTTGTATACAAGGAAGAATCCTGGAGATACTAGAAGGTATCAGATAGATTATATAATGGTAAGACAGAGATTTAGGAACCAGGTTTTAAATTGCAAGACATTTCCAGGGGCAGATGTGTACTCTGACCACAAATCTATTGGTTATGAACTGTAGATTAAAGCTGAAGAAACTGCAAAAAGGTGGGAATTTAAGGGGATGGGACCTGGATAAACTGACTAAAACAGAGGTTGTACAGAGTTTCAGGGGGAGCATAAGGGAACAATTGACAGGAATGAGGAAAAGAAATACAGTAGACGAAGAATGGGTAGCTCTGAGGGATGAAGTAGTGAAGGCAGCAGAGGATCAAGTAGGTGAAAAGACGAGGGCTAGTAGAAATCCTTCGGTAACAGAAGAAATATTGAATTTAATTTATGAAAGGAGAAAATATAAAAATGCAGTAATGAAGCACGCAAAAAGGAATAAAAAAGTCTCAAAAATGAGATTGACAGGAAGTGCAAAACTGCTAAGCAGGGATGGCTAGAGGATGTAGAGGCTTATCTCACTAGGGGCAAGATAGATACTGTGTAACCTCCCCACAAAAATTTACAACGAAATACTTAATAAAAATGGGAGCCAAGTGTAACCTCCCGTAATGAAATTTACTGACAATGACAATTAAACAAAAATTAGCAATCTGACTCACAAATAAAAAATGAAAAACAATTCAGTACTAATGAAACTTCAGTGATAATGATAATTCAATTAAACCGAAATATCGGTCTTTGGCCCTGTGCATAAATCAGAATTAAATTCTTACCTCATTGTAACTGCTAACCAGATTTCTGCTCTTATTGTTCCGCACTGCTTGGAGGAACTGCATTGCAAATGATAATATTCCTTTTTTTTGTAATTTAACTGAAATTTGTCTTTAAGGGAAGTGGAATGAAACTTTTTTTTTTTGAAAAATGCTTTGAAATCAAAATTATTATTGGGGCGCTTGTTGGAAATTAATTACAATAAATAAACTTTACATTATCTGATGATTAGCTTAATTAGCAATATACCTCATTCAGCATCTTGACCAGTGTTGCCGACAGACCACATCACACAACCGCACTGGGCTGCTACTACTGACCGACCGCTCTGCATGACGACTACAACTGAACTGCTCTCAACGACAACTAACTGAGTACTGCTCTCAACTAGACAGAGCTACAGACTCGCAACGACTTACTGACTGACTGAGAACCGCTCGCAACACTCGCGCGGTCAAGCGCATACTCTCTGGTCACAGATGCTACAACGCCTCGCCATCGCTGCTATGTTACATACGTGTTTCATAACCCTCCACTGGGGGGGCAAAAATTTGGCAGCGATGGTGAGTCATTTGGACTTGCCAAGCACGGCAAAATTTTTCTTTAATTAACAAACTTCTATAACTTACAGAATATTTAGATGTAGTACATAAATTAAATTTTGTGCACATGCACTGAGTACAAGATATATCAGAGAAAGACAAAATGTGAATACAAAACATAGTAGCAAATCAGAAAAATGTATATACAAATTATTTGACAGATAACAAAGTGCACAGGCACTAAAAAATTCTTTAGCATATTCAGAACAAATAAACAGACTGGCAAAAAATATTATGTTGACAAGTGACATGAGTGCACATGCACTGCAGTTGAGAACATATCAGTAACAAATGACATAAGTGCATACGCACTAAAGTATTGAATATACAGAATGAGTACAAATCATATTGAAAAATGGGAAAAATGCACAGGCACTGAAGTTCAGTAGAAAACATATTAACACAGAACATAAGTGCACATGCACTGTAATTCAGAACATATTATTAAAATAAAATACTAAAAAAATGTATATACAATATAAAAGACAAGAGTGCACATACTGTACTTGAGAACAAATCGAAAAAATGTCTTAGGTATTTTTGCAATAAATAAACATAATGACAAAAATCATATCGACAAGTGACATAACTGTACTCGCACTGGAGTTCAGCGAATCAAAAATATGTATAGTCATGAACATAAATAATGTTAGCAAAAAATTATTTTCACTATGTGACAAGAATTAGGATAGGAAAGGGAAGGATTGCATCATGGTTGTAGCACTTTAGATTGCACACAGCTGTTCTGAAAGTCCATATCTTTCCACAGAAGTACAACACCAAGTGACACAATTTGCAGTTCTTTTCCCATCAGAATTCATCAGTGTAGCCAAGACACTGAACTCTCGTAGTAATATTTCATGTTCTCATTTTGGCAGTACATTAGGTACACCAAACAGTGGGACCATAATAACGTCTTCATCGCTCATGGTGGTGGACAGCATGTCGTGTCAACACCACGCTTTACAAGGCACACCAACGTAGAAGTAGTGCAAACCCAAAGGTAGTGCTCCATGATCACTAGGATGGACAGGACAAATGGACATTGCAGTAATTCAGGGTAGTTAGCTCATGAGGTGAAGGACATTAAGTCACATAATATTGATAATTACAGTTTGCATTTGGGGCATTCATGGCCCCGTGTTGAACATTTCTGTACCATGAATGTAGTATTACAGAAATTGTTCACAAAATTAAATTATTGGCATCATGGGTAATCGTATTACAATATTTAGTATGACAGAATTGAATATTACAGAACATTACACTCATTCTTGGCACTCGGTGGCCAGCAAGTACTGAATAGTACACAACATTACACTTATTATTGGCACTCGGCATAATACATTGAGTTATACAAATTATTGGCACTCAGTGGCCAGCAAGTACTGAATAGTAAAAAATATTACACTAATTGTTGGCACTTGGCATAATATATTGAGTTATACAAATTATTGGCACTCATTGGCCAGTGACCAAAACATGAAAAGTCATAATTGAAAACAGAAGCTAATTAATGGCATAATTAATAACCTAATTCATTGATTGACATAAATTATTGGCACTCAGTGGCCATCAAGTATCGAATAGTATAAAACAATATTCCTCATTCAGTATTATTCAGATCATTAAGAAGTAATAACAATTCATTGAGTGACATTCAGATCAGTACAAAGTCATTATTAAAAATCAGCTAATTATAGTCGTAGCATTAATAACCATGGGCATTATAAGTAGTCTCATTACAATAAACAGTGGCAGTTATTAGCCAGTTACAAGGCATTATTGGGGACTGGTAATATATATTTTGTTTGTTTTTGTGCTAGCAACGCATTGCTTTGGGTAATTACAAGAGAAAGCAAGAAGAGAAAAAAGAGAAAAAAAAATGGTACTGGGTTGTTCCTGTGTAACGTCATTCGTCATGAGTCAGCTGTAGCAAGGTTTGTAACAAGGCAGTATATGTGATCACATTTATAAATGATAAACACAAATGGGTTAAAAAAAATGCAAGTACTAGAACAGGTATAATAAGTAACAGGTTTAGTAAGTATCATGAAAACTTCTCCTGGAAAAAATACAAAATGGATTATTGACCTGAAAGAAGAAACGCACACTATGCTGAAAAGTAGTGAACTTCGAATTAACAAGTAGTGAAATGTGTATAAAATGTGCTTCATAACTGTCCTTTCCAAAACTTTCCGTCATCCTACTATGCAATATAACACCTGCTGTCAAAACAAACTGCAACAAATACTTAAATAACTACGTAGCATAAATACATGACTTCAACATTATCCTCATCTGTAAAGAAAAAAACTTCATTGTCAATCACTTCATTATTCATAACTCCATCATTATCATTACCTGTAAAGAAAAACTTCATTATTCATAATAGCATATTCTTCATCATTATTCATCAGTATTCATCATCATCTGCAAAAATATCACTTCATTACTCATTATACAATTATTCCTTATCTCTAGCATATTTCATCACTAAAACTAAGACGTGTAGTTCAGTCTGACAGCCTGCATCAATCACCTTGTATTCTGAAAGAAAAAATTAGTTAAGACTGCTATTCTACGATGAGTATAGTATATTCTTGTTAATGCTTGTTAATCCTGATCCATTTACTCTTCCTCATAAAGTTATTGCATCTTCTATCGTTTATTCCGTAGGTGAAATTCCCATTTCTGTTTAATTTATTTTCTTTACACGTTATTTCTTTCTGAAAATGATGAACAAAGATTAATGTCTTGCATTCAAATCATATACCCACTAAATAATTACTGATTAACGGTAACAGAATCAAGCATACAGCATAACATAACAGAAAACGTAATATGTCAAAAGCATAGACAGTGTTCAAAGACAAAATGTACACGGAATATCACAATGCAGCAGCAAAAAAAAAAAAAGAAAAAGAAAAACGTAAAATAGTCACGATGTTGAGACATCATAGGGCAAAAATGTCAAAGTCAACTGGTGTTTGCAATATCTTAACTAATTCACAGTGCATACAAACAAAACAGGAACTGTCGGTGGCAATGGAAAAATTTCTGGTAAGATCTGGGTGCGATAAAAGTGGAGCATTCAACAGAGTATGTTTCAGGTTCACAAATTCAGAATGTGCTTGCTTATCCCAAGACCAAATACTGTTTTTACCTGTCAGTTGACATAATCTAGGTGTGTCTAAAGCAGAGTGATGAATAAATTTTCGAAAAAAGTTAATTAAGCCCAAAAAACTGCGTAGTTGCTTTTTTGTCGTAGGAACAGTAATGTCACGTAGAGCTTGAAGTTTTTCCGGATCAGGTGCAATGCCTTCCGCTGAAATAACGTGTCCAAGAAATTTTATAGAAGTTTTGCCAAAGTGCGATTTACTAAGATTAACTGTAAGTCCTTGTGCATGAAAAGTTTGTAACAGTTGTTCAAGAATCAGATTGTGATCAGACCAGTTAGCTTCTGCGATAAGAATGTCGTCTACGTACGTCGTAATTCTGTCCTTAAGTTCTGTCGGAAGTATTGTGTTCAAACCGCGAATAAAAGCTGCAGAAGAAATAGTTAAGCCGAATGGTAATTTACAAAATTGATAACAGTCGCCGAAACAAAGAAAAGCTGTATATTTTCTGCAATTTGGATGAAGTTGAATTTGCCAAAATCCCGATTTCAAATCTAATGTGGAATAAATGGCAGTACCGTGAAATTTCTGTAGAAGTTCCTCTAGTGTCTGTGGTCGATCTGTTTCATTAATAATAATGTCATTAATGTGACGTGAATCAAGTACAAGGCGAAGCGAGCCATCCTTTTTCTTAACAATATGTAGCGGGTTTATGTACGGACTAACTGCTGGTTCAATAATTCCTTGATCAAGCATATCCTGCAATTCTTTTTTAACTTGTTCTCTGTGGATATATGGAATAGGATAATGCTTTGCCTTAAATGTATCGTGCTGTTTGACTTGAAATTCATACATAAATCCGGACATAGTACCAGGAATGTTGTCAAAAACTGGAGCTTGCTGTAAAAGAATTTTGTGTAGTTGCATTCGTTCGTCGTCTGTAGTTGCACTGCTTTGTCTAACTTTATCTGAAATCATTTGCATTACGTCGTAGTCCGCTTCGTCTGGAGTATTATCGTTGTGTACGTATGTATTCGTGAACAATGTGGGATTACAGTCTATGTTACGTGTTGCGGAAATGACCTCTGTGCAGTTAATTGTTTGTTCTTCCGCAGATAAAGAGTGCTGAAATTCTAAAGCAAGTTGTACATTTTCATCCTTTAGCATTAAATAAGAATTTTGAAAATCGATAACTGCGTCGTGTTGTACTAGAAAATTCGTACCTAAAATTACGTCTGTTGTCAACAAAGGAACAATCCAAAAATTAGAGTGGAAAGTATGACCTCCAATACAAAATGATAAATGTGTCTGCAATTTAACGTCTACTCCTTTACTTGATACTGCTCCTTTCACTTTTGTTTTGCCTAAAGGTAATGTCGGATAAGTATACTCTTTGTTGCACTCGTTAAAAGTCTCCTCATTTATTACTGATATAGGTGATCCAGAATCAATTACTGCTGAGAATTTTGATGAACCAATTTTAATTTCGATGACAGGATGTGAAATAGTTTTCTGAACAAATGGTCTTTCCTGCAAGAGAGTGTCTCTGATATCGTCAAAAGTAATTACATTTTCGTGAACAACATTTTTCGTGTCAAACGTAGTGCTTGTGTTATTGGAAGATGCGATCTGTACATTATCTAGTCAGATTCTATCTGACGTGTTATTATTATTAGGAGGATTCTGTGGCATTTCGACTATTTGAACTGTCCTATTACTTCTTTCTGACGTATTACGCTCTGGATGGTACCTACTGTCGGGTTCATTCATGAGAATAGGTTCTCGTGCATAATTTTGCTGTTGGTATGACCTACTGTTATTATATGTACGCTGAAAATTGTTCTCATTAATTTTACGTCTGTCGTAATAGTCATTCCTATACGGTGTATTGCGATGGGAATTGAAATACTGTCTTCTTTGTACATAGTTATTTCCTTGCTGTCGTGCGTTACTATTTGTTGTATCAGGGACTATACGTGCTCGCGGCGGAACATTAAAGCCTGGTTGACCTTGTGCATTACATTGTTGGTTACGTATGCTAACCGGCTGGTTTTGATGTTGTTGTTGTGAAACACCTCTATTGTTACTAAAGTGTTGTTCCTGTTGCTGAAAATTTTGACAATATTGATAATTAGAATTTTGTCTCTGATTTGAGTTCTGGTAGTTGTCGTTCCTAAAGCGCCTGTTACTTTTCCTATTGAAATTATTTCCCTGATCATAATTACTGTAATTTTGTTGACTTTGGTTATTATACGAAAAGTTTTTGTTTACGAAAGAATAATCAGATTGCTGTACTTCTAAAAGCTGCAACAGATCCCTGAATGCTGAAATGTTTTCTTTTTGCTGGCCCGTTAGAAGTGACACTCGTAATGACCGTGGTAATTTGGAAATGCATAATTGTATAAGTGCGGATTCACTGTACGGTTCACTTAGGTACTGGTTTTGTTGTACCATGTGCTCAAAAAATTGCGTTACACTGGGAAAATTTGAGTTCTCGTAATTCGGCAAACTAATTAACTGATCTTTAATTCCGCGCTGTGTCGTCTTCGACCAGTACGCTGACAGAAAAGCATTCTGGAATTCTTCTATCGAGTAACATTGCCTCGCGATCGGTCTCATACGAGTTGCCGGCTCGCCTTCCAAAAAACTACAAATAAATTCAAGTTTGTGCGTTACAGGCCAAGTCGGTGGAAGAGCAAAGCTAAATTGTTGAATCCAATCCAGTGGGTGAATCTGCGTTCTATCGTTTTTAAAAACTTTAAACTTTCTCACTGACAGAAAATGTTTGTAATCGAAATTATCATCTCTGTGTGATGCAACAGGTTCAGGATCGTAAAAGTATCTATTGAACTGTGGTTGTTCGGAATCTAAGTCCCGCACTCTCTGTAGATTACTCAAATTATACGCACTGCGTGAGTCTGACAAATGTTCATAAAGTGGCGTCTGTTGTGGTATGTTATTAATTGAAATGTTTTTAATCTCTGTTACTTCTTGTTGTAAATTTGACAACTTCCTACGTAACGTGTTGTTAGATGAATCGATCTCATTAATTGTCTGCTGTAAATTCTGAAATTCTGGTGTTTGGTTAAAGGAAACCGGCGCAGTATCGTCTGATTTATTCTCATTAGCACTTTCGATAGCATCAATACGACTGGCCAATTCATCATATTTTTCAGTCAGTATTTTTGCCTGATCATCAGTTTTAGAATCGGTCGCATTAATCTGTTTTTGCAACTTGCGCGTAGTTTCGCTCAGTTTTTTAACATCAGCTTTGATGACATCGCAATCCTGTGTTAGTTCTAATTGTTCGAATCTGTCTGTTACTGTTTGAATATCTACTGTCTGTGTATCTGTTTTTGATTTAAGATTGGAAATTTCGTCACGTAATTCAGTGTTCGACTGTTTGATGGAATTAATTTCGTCGGACACTGACGCAATATTGTTGTCAACGTATGTCTTCGCTTTTGCGAACATTTTACGTTTGTCTTCTTGTCTCTGAGCCGTGATTGTTTCCATGACTTGACGTTAGACTTTATTTTGATCTTGAATAAATTTGCGGAAACGCGTATTACTGTTTTCTATGTGCTGATTAAAACGCTCGTTAATCTGAGTGTTCTGCTGTTCGAATTTCGCGTCTATCTTTTCATCCATTGTGCGCGAAAGTTCTGCTGTCATTGCTTTAAACTCATCGCGTAATTGTGTAGCTTTTTCAGAGCATTGTTTAGCGACTCCGCTAATTTCGTCTCTGAGTGTTTCTGTTGCGGCTGTTTGCATTTCCCTTAACTCTTGCGCAACAGACTTAATTTCTTCGCTATTTTTTCGTGAACAAGCCTCAATTTCCACGCGCAACTGTTCCTTAGTGTCATGACACTGCGCGGCAACAGCTCTAATTTGTTCACTAAGCTGTCTGGAATTGTCGTCTATTTTTTTATTTAACTGTCTGGAATTGTCGTCTATTTTTTTATTAAACTGTTCGTTCTGTTCACTAAGTTGTTGTTTGAAATCTTCACTCTGTTGTCTGACCTGTTCACTAAGTTTGTCTTGTTTTTTATCATTATTGTCTAGTTTTTCACTAACGTGTTTGTTCTGTTCCCTAAGTTGTCTGAAATCTTCCCTAAATTGTAGCAGTATTGCCAAAATTGGATCCGAGCCTAAATTAGCATTTCTATTATCTGTGCTGTTTAATGGTGGATCTGAAATTGTTTCGCTTTCTGTAACCATTTGGTTATTCTGAGACTCACAAAAAGGTTTGCCAGTCAAATGTACACTGTTGGACACTATTTCGGAATTAAATAGATCAGTCGTACTTTCAGTACACTGTCCATTTTCATTAGAAAGATTTCTCGGTACGTTACTTGAATTTTCCAAATCGGGTATGTTAGGCTGGGCATCGCTCATTACAATAGAGCGTTCCGCATCATCGATTGTCGTCAAATCAACAGAAGACACAATCGAGTTCGTTCGTTCATCATTAAGACAAAAGTCATCATTAGTGGTTGGAATACACTGATTGTTAGTGAACGCAGGATTGTCATCATGACACTGCGTGTCACAAGTCCTATCGGTAAAGTCGTTTGTGCCGGTAATTTCGTTCGTAATACCTCGCGATACACTATTCACAGTCTTTCGCGGCATTTTTACAATATTCACAAATATTCACAAAACAATAAGCACAAATGCAAAAACAACACACAAATACAACAGAGCAACGAATTGCCGTTGACCTGTAGAAAGAAAGTCACAAGTTAATAAAAGCGTTGCGCCAAATCCTAATTATATCTAAGCAAATAAGAGCAGATATCTGACTGTTTTTCAAAAGACTCTCAACGAAATACGATCCTGGACTGGGTGTCGCCAAGTGTAACCTCCCCACAAAAATTTACAACGAAATACTTAATAAAAATGGGAGCCAAGTGTAACCTCCCGTAATGAAATTTACTGACAATGACAATTAAACAAAAATTAGCAATCTGACTCACAAATAAAAAATGAAAAACAATTCAGTACTAATGAAACTTCAGTGATAATGATAATTCAATTAAACCGAAATATCGGTCTTTGGCCCTGTGCATAAATCAGAATTAAATTCTTACCTCATTGTAACTGCTAACCAGATTTCTGCTCTTATTGTTCCGCACTGCTTGGAGGAACTGCATTGCAAATGATAATATTCCTTTTTTTTGTAATTTAACTGAAATTTGTCTTTAAGGGAAGTGGAATGAAACTTTTTTTTTTTGAAAAATGCTTTGAAATCAAAATTATTATTGGGGCGCTTGTTGGAAATTAATTACAATAAATAAACTTTACATTATCTGATGATTAGCTTAATTAGCAATATACCTCATTCAGCATCTTGACCAGTGTTGCCGACAGACCACATCACACAACCGCACTGGGCTGCTACTACTGACCGACCGCTCTGCATGACGACTACAACTGAACTGCTCTCAACGACAACTAACTGAGTACTGCTCTCAACTAGACAGAGCTACAGACTCGCAACGACTTACTGACTGACTGAGAACCGCTCGCAACACTCGCGCGGTCAAGCGCATACTCTCTGGTCACAGATGCTACAACGCCTCGCCATCGCTGCTATGTTACATACGTGTTTCAACTGCATACAGGAAACTTAAAGAGACTATTGGAGAAAAGAGCGCCACTTGTATGATTATCAAGAGCTCAGATGGAAACCCAGTTCTAAGCAAAGAAGGGAATGCAGAAAGGTGTAAGGAGTATATAGAGGGTCTGTACAAGGGCGATGTACTTGAGGACAATATTATGGAAATGGAGGAGGATGTAAATGGAGATGAAATGGAAGATACGATACTGCGTGACGAGTTTGACAAACCACTGAAAGACCTAGGTCGAAACAAGGCCCCGGGAGTAGACGACATTCCATTAGAGCTACTGACGGCCTTGGGAGAGCCAGTCCTGACAAAACTCTACCATCTGGTGAGCAAGATGTATTAGACAGGCGAAACACCCTCAGACTTCAAGAAGAATATAATAATTCCAATCCCAAAGAAAGCAGATGTTGACAGATGTGAAAATTACCGACTTACCAGTTTAATAAGTCACAGCTGCAAAATACTAACCCAAATTCTTTACAGACGAATGAAAAAACTGGCAGAAGGCGACCTCGGGGAAGATCAGTTTGGATTCCGTAGAAATGTTGGAACACGTAAGGCAATGCTGACCTTACGACTTATCTTAGAAGAAAGATTAAGGAAAGGCAAACCTACGTTTCTAGCATTTTTAGACTTAGGGAAAGCTTTTGATAATGTTGACTGGAATGCTCTCTTTCAAATTCTAAAGGTGGCAGGGGTAAAATACAGGGAGCGAAAGGCTATTTACAATTTGCACAGAAACCAGATGGCAGTTATACGAGTCGATGGGCATGAAAGGGAAGCAGTGGTTGGAAAGGGAGTGAGACAGGGTTGTAGCTTCTCCCCGATGTTATTCTATCTGTATATTGAGCAAGCAGTAAAGGAAACAAAAGAAAAATTCGGAGTAGGTATTGAAATCCATGGAGCAGAAATAAAAACTTTGAGGTCCACCGACGACATTGTAATTCTGTCAGAGACAGCAAAGGACTTGGAAGAGCAGTTGAACGGAATGGACAGTGTCTTGAAACGAGGATATAAGATAAACATCAACAAAAGCAAAACGAGTATAATGGAATGTAGTCGAATTAAGTCGGGTGATGCTGAGGGAATTAGATTAGGAATTGAGACACTTAAAGTAGTAAAGGAGTTTTGCTATTTGGGGAGCAAAATAACTGATGATGGTAGGAGTAGAGAGGATATAAAATGTAGACTGGCAATGGCAAGGAAAGCGTTTCTGAAGAAGAGAAATTTGTTAACATCGAGTATAGATTTAAGTGTCAGGAAGTCGTTTCTGAAAGTATTTGTATGGAGTGTAGCCATGCATGGAAGTGAAACATGGACGATAAATAGTTTGGACAAGAAGAGAATATAAGCTTTCGAAATGTGGTGCCACAGAAGAATGCTGAAAATTGGATGGGTAGATCATATAACTAATTTGAAGGTATTGAATAGAAATGGGGAAAAGGGGAGTTTGTGGCACAACTTGAGAAGAAAAAGGGATCGGTTGGTGGGACATGTTCTGAGGCATCAGGGGATCACAAATTTAGCATTGGAGGGCAGCGTGGAGGGTAAAAATCGTAGTAGAGGGAGACCAAGAGATGAATACACTAAGCAGATCCAGAAGGATGTAGGTTGCAGTAAGTACTGGGAGATGAAGAAGCTTGCACAGGATAGAGTAGCATGGAGAGCTGCATGAAACCAGTCTCTGGACCGAAGACCACAACAACAACAACATCTTTTCTCCCTATGTAGGTGAGCACTAAAAAAATATTTTCCCACTCTGAGGACAGAGTCGGCGATTGAAATTTCATGAGACGATCCTTCTGCAGCGAAAACGCATTTGCTTCAATGACTGTCACCCCTATTCGTATATTGTATCAGTGGCACTGTCTCCCCTATTTCACGATAATACAAAAGAAACTGCCCTTCTTTGAAGTTTTTCGATGTCCTCCGTCTATCCTATCTAAAGCGGTTCCCACACCACACAGTAACGCTCCAGAAAAGGCCGTCGAGCGCAGTGTAACCAGCTCCTTTTTGTAAACCTGTTACATTTTCTAAGTGTTCTGTCAATAAATCGGTCTTTGGTTTTCTTCCCCACAATATTATCTATGTCACCGTCCCAATTTAAGTTAATCGTAAGTGTGATTCCTAAATATTTAGATGAGTTTACAGACTTTATAATTGTGTGATTTATCATGTACAATAATTTTTGCGGATTTATTTTAGTGTTCAAGTGGGTGACTTCACACCTTTAACGATTTAGAGACAATTGTCACTTTTTACACCGTACAAATATCTTCTCTAAATCATTTTATAGTTTGTTTTGATCATCTGATGACATTGTATGACTGTAAATGGCAGCATCAACTGCAAACAATCTAAGAGGAATGTTCAGATTGTCTCCTAAATCGTTTAAGTAGATCGCGAACAACAGAGGGGCTATAATACTTCCTTGGGGAAAGCCGTATATTATTTTTTCTGCTTACCGTAAACTATTACGAACTGTGATCCTCCTGACAGGAAATCCCTAATCCAGTCACACAACGATGGCGACAGTTTATTGACACGCAATTTAATTAGAAGTCACTTGTGAGAAACCGAGTCAAAAGAATTTTGAAAATCTAAAAATATGGGATCAATTTGTCGTCCCCTGTTGATAGCACTCATTACATCGTGAGAATAAAGAACTAATAGTATTCCACAAGAACGACATTTTCTGAATCTGTATTGGCTATTTGTCAATAAACCGTTTTCATCGAGGTGATTCATAATGTTCAAGTACAGAATATGTTCGGAAATCCTACTGCAAATAGATGTTAGTGATATGGGTCTGTAATTCAGCGGGTTGGCGCTACTTCCTTTCTTGGATAGTGGTATGACACTTGCAACTCTTCAGGCTCTGGGTGCAGATATTTCTACGAGCGAGCGGTTGTATGTGATTGCTAAGTATGGAGCTATTGTATCGGCATACTCTCAAAGGAATCTGACTGGTATACAGTCTTAACCGGAAGCCTTGCCTTTCTTAAATGTTCTAAGCTACTTCACCACACCAAGGATATCTACTTCTAAATTACTCATCTTCTGTTATAACTTGTGTTCTGGGCCGCATGTTCGCTGAGTTCTAAGTAAATTTCACATATAGCAATTAGCGCTGTTCGTTATCTGAGCAGTTCACAATTTACGTGGTTTGTAGGGCAACTTCTGTTGCCTGATTACTTCTCTTATTTCGCGAGTCTTGCACTCGATTATTTTGCATTGCGACTTGTGCAGGTTAGAAAAGTTTGCTAGTCTTCCCAAACACTCTTCTAATTAGATTTGACGTGTTCTTCAATGTGTTAGGGCTACATTCAGATATAAAAAAGCTTCTAGTGAGCCAATGTTCGCTATTAATATTCAGGAAACTGATTACTCTCACGTTAGTAACTGTTTGGCAGTCATTTTCTTTGGTTGAAGTAGAACTTTGTTGAGAATAAACAGATACTGTTCAGTGCATTTTTGCCTTTCTGCTATAAACCCAACTGTCCTACGACTAATCCTAACCAGCGGACCTGTAAATAATAAATATAGTTAGTTATTTGCGTATCTAATTTTGTTGTCTCAATGTGATGGTATTTCCGTTGTAATACAAGTAACCACGCTTTGGAGATTTTGATTAAGTTGCTTGAATTAACGTATAAGAGGATTTCACTCGCTTGTCTAGCATTTCGATGTTGAAGTCGTAACTAAGGTAAACAGACATCACCCACAGCTGTCGAGCCCCAGTACGATTTCGAAATAACATGTCACTGGGACGGTAACAGTTTAACGCCGTAAGAGGATTGAGTTTCAACTTACTGTCTTGTTCCATGACTTCGGACTTTTGGCTCGTATGATCCCACGAAACATGATAAAGAATAAAAATATTTAAAACAACAATACCAATCGCTGCCAATCGCAGACGATTTGAATTTTGCAATTAATTTGTCATCTCAAATGAGAAATACATCTGAAAGCAAATTTACTAACCAAGACATTTGGAGCGTGG
Source organism: Schistocerca cancellata (assembly GCF_023864275.1). NCBI lineage: Eukaryota > Metazoa > Arthropoda > Insecta > Orthoptera > Acrididae > Schistocerca > Schistocerca cancellata. The sequence goes on from NC_064628.1 coordinate 489,700,354, forward strand.
CATGTAAGAAGATGGCATATTCTGCTTTAAAATACGTGAAATGTGGAGAAAAGTAGTTATCATTACATAGCGGCCAATAGAGATAATGTTTCAGCAAGAGAATGTTTGGTAAGTTGACCTACGCTTGTCTTTGTAGGCACTTAGCGGTGTGTGTCTTCATGAGATAATTTTTGGTGGATCATCGGTAGATGGCAATTTTCAAACAGGATTCCTTGTGGTTCGGATTTATAATTACTCCAATGTTCTGTAAGAGTGGAGAGCGAGCTGCAACGAAATCTGAAACACGTCATTGTCGGTGACTGACGGATTGAGATACAAGCAACTCTGTAATAGCTAGAAAATTATCTTCACAAAATACTGATTTCACATCAGGCTGCCATTCAGTTCCAAGAACAATTCTATTTCCCTCTTACCTTTCACTGCATCGCACCGTCAATACCTGAGAAGAGCCGGCCAGTGTGGCCGAGCGGTTCTAGGCGCTTCAGTCTGGAACCGCGCGACCGCTACGGTCGCAGGTTCGAATCCTGCCTCGGGCATGGATGTGTGTGATGTCCTTAGGTTAGTTAGGTTTAAGTAGTTCTAAGTTCTAGGGGACTGATGACCTCAGATGTTGAGTCCCATAGTGCTCAGAGCCATTTGAACCATTTGAACCTGAGATGCCTTAGTTATCCAGCGATTAGTATGTATTTTTCTGGAGCCTCTAAATAGAGTTGAGGTTACAAAATGTTGCTCTCTCTCTTTGGTTGTTGGTCACCATCAGACTTTTTGAGCTTAGTCTGTTGTAAAATGTTTATAGTCTCAGCCAAATTCCCTTAAACAACTGCGTTTAAAGCAGCAGTAGCACTGTTCTATGACCTTCAACAGAATTTTTCGCTTATCTGCTACTCTAGCCATTTTTAACAGAGTTTAGTAGCTCCACATGAGACATAGCGTGTTGAGACTTGAGCTGGAACCCGTCTAGCCAGTGAATTCGTGAAGATGAGGTGTGTGAATTAGCATGGCAAAAATTATACAGTGTGCTCAAAGGCCACGCTACAGTTTTACTGTGTCATAGCACCCAATCTAATTAAGAGATTCACATCACATGTGGCTTATGTGACAGACAAACTAACGAAGTTTTTATCCCATTCGATCAATTTCAACACGTGCGCTTTTGAGGCAGGCACAATCCCCGTCTGTATCCAAGCTCTATCAAGACTCGGCACAAGATATTGTCATCAGTTGTTGCAATGGCAGCAACTTTCCGGTTTTATAAATACTGATGTAGGTTATGTCCTTGACATATCCCCATAGAAAAAAGTCCACCGGTGGAATGTCAGGCGACGTAAGAAGCCAGGAAATGGGACTACTCTTCCCTATACAGCGTTCTGGAAACACCCGGTCGAGAACATCTCGGACTTTTGGAAAACGATTGGGTCTTGGCGGTCAGACAGTTTTATTAATGCAAACAGCTCTGGCATACCAATAAAGGTAACTGCTACAATTATGATTTTTTACCTTAACAGAAACGTAGGACGTTGCTTCGATAGAAAATGCTAGATTGTTTAGAAATTTTCCATCCTCCTCAAAGCGAAGAACGTCCACACCGTACTGCAAATGTTGTAGCTTCTCGTCTGCTTTCTGGGCGTGCAACAGTTACAATAGGTTTGGATACATCTGTAAATGTTTCGGGTCACTCTTGGGACTTGAAGTTCCTGCGACGCTCTCGGAATAGCCTTCTGCGGTGGATGTTGAAGAGCCAACCGACTTCACTTGTTCCAGGTCGCCCTGTTTGAAGCTTCACATCAACGCTTCCTGTCTGTATAAAATTCCTGCTGCTTCGACGTCAACGAGAGTGGTTGCTCCCTACGAGCTGCTGTGAGTTGTGTGTCCGATTTGGTCTGAATAAACCATTCGACATACTGAATTGTCTCTTGCACCTTTGTCATTATGCATCACTCACGACATCCTGAAGTCACCCAAACAAAACTCTGTGACATTGTCTATGACATAAGTCAAACATGGTGTGAATGTCTTATTAGTTTGGGCGCTATGACATACTGAAGTTGTAGCATACCTTTTGAGAGAACCTGTATGTCCTAGCACCTGCTAGTCCCCTGCGGAATGCTCTTTGTCGTGCTGACGATAAGAAGGAGTGCTCAGGGTCCAGAAAATAGTGCTTTGGGGTTTGCTGTCTTCTTTCACAAGGACATACAATACACACCAAACCACTATTAAGAGGTAAACTATGGTTAATCTAATCACAAGCCTAGATCGTGATTTGATTTCTGCATCGAGGTAGCTGAAACAGGTCCTCAAAATTTCCACAACGAGTAAATATATCGTGACGTGCTTTTCCTTAAGTTACATGAGACAATGCGGCCTATGTTTTGACGTACACAAGTAATTTTTAACTTTTACAAGCGTCAGTGCAATATGGCGGTTATTTGATCTGCCGTGATATTATCCTTTTACTACCTGAATCACACATGTTATATCATTAAAGTTCTTCTAGGAAATTCGTTCAATTGTCACCGAGAAAAGTATAATGTTTCATTAAAAACAGAAAAAAGTCAGTATCATAATTCGGCAGCTATAAACTTTAAAAATTACTTATCTAAGTCATAAAATTCGCATTATTATCCACTATAACTTACTGTAAACCGTAAAGCGACGTATTTAGTCGTTCACAACAAATCTGTGGTGGCCTCTCGTAGCTGCCTCGCTTTCTATGTACTATTTTGTTGGTCTGTCGCCTTGAGATCCAATGCTCCGTCCTGAACTTTTTCGGCATGCAGCATCCATTCATAAGCTGCAGCGTTGCTAGACTAGTATATACATCGTAAGTCACAAGTAGATGTACTTCCACAAGTGCTTTTAAAGTCAGCAGTGGACGTTATTGCGGCACCCGAGTACGTCTGCTGTCTCGGTGGCTTTCACACCAACGTCTCGCCAGCTTCTGCGATCCGTCGTAATGGGGCGTTCTGCCGACGTACTGCTAAATCATTCAGCCCGCAGTCGTACGATGCAAATGTAAACAAGTCGCTTCGAGCGCCTCAGCTTTCACTTGCAAATGCTGCCGCCACAGCTTCCGCCAACTCCGAGCGTTCTGTGGCGGTTCTCAATATTGCGCTGCTGGTTTGCGCACTGCTGTCGCGGTACTGGCGCGGTAAGTATTGCACCACGTTGACGATACGTATTCGAGACATCTCTGTAGCACGGGTTTCTTAAAGTTTTGTACGGGAGCACCAATTTCCACACTTGTGGTTAATATGTTAAAATGACGCTGGGAGTAGTTAAGAAAGGGGCTGACTACAACAAAAACCCAAATACATACGGTACTCGAAACTTCTCAGGATTGTTAATAATCTTCAGTGGGGAAAAACACCAAACAAGGCGTCGCGTTTTAATCCGCCAGTATGCTTCATATGCACTCCGTTATAGAGTGAAAAATTCTTTCTACACCTATAAATTTATTTATGTATATTTTTCCTACGTTCATGTATACTCACAACAAGTAAGATGTCTTCGAATTCTGGTGAAGCAATGGCGAGCACTATGTACTGTCCATTTCATTCAAGAATTTTTCTAAGCCTTCCTTGTTTCGTGGCAGCAGAATCTCGTTATCTGCGAAATTTAGATTTGGTCTTGTCTTTCGTACTCTTTCAAGTTTATTGCAGATGTATGACTGACTTTAAGTCTTCGTATGTAAGTCTCATTCATCTCAGAATTTCGTACATCTCATTAAATCTTGTACTGTCGTACTCTCTCCGCAGGGCCTCAGATACTGAAAAAGGTATCGTCATCTTTTTGCTACCATCATTTCATTAACAAGCACAAAGGAAAGGTACTACGCAGACGCCAAACTGATATTACTCCAGCGCGTTTTCAGTTTTCCATGTCTGGCATGTCATTCTCTTTGTAAATATACAAACACTTATCTTCCGATAATTACAAAATTTAACCGCTAGAGGTACCTCCCTGATGTTGTGCCGACGTCTGACGATAAATCAGATAGAAAAATCTCCTCTTTTGGCGTTGTGTCATCAGATAAAATAACTTGGACTTCCTATGCGTCGCGAATTCAGAGTATACTATCTGAGCCGGCCGGAGTGGCCGAGTGATTCTGGGCGCTACAGCCTGGAACCGCGAGACCGGTACGGTCGCAGGTTCGAATCCTGCCTCGGGCATGGATGTGTGTGATGTCCTTAGGTTAGTTAGGTTTAAGTAGTTCTAAGTTTTACGGGACTGATGACCTCAGAAGTTAAGTCCCATAGTGCTCAGAGCCATTAGCTCTATTAGCTGCTCATTGCACAGGCTATTTTTATCTCCTAGCAACCTACGTAACTCGCTTCCTAATTGACCATAATAATTTTTATTTATTCTTCATTTTCAGTATTATTAAATATTTTTATTCCCTTCTTAATTGCGTTACATGTCTAACCTCTAAACTATGATTTAAGCTTTCGCTGACATTATTTATTGCATTATAAAAATTTTAATTTCTCCAATTATGCCCAAAATTTTTAGTATACCACTTCATTGTGAACTCCTTTTTTTATTTCCTTTAAAATACCAGTCTACATTTGGTGACTACTTCTTATCTTAAGTACTTGACCTGAAATCTATTGGTTAGTTTCTAAATCTTTGATTATTATTTCACATGATATTTTCCCACTTTTCAGGGGATGCTTCTATTATATATTCTTTTAGTGGTGCTTTGGAAGATGGTTAAATAGCACCGCAGAATTTTAGAGGCTTATCTATTACTCTCTTTCCTCCGCCAATCCATAGAATCGAGTAATTCTGCCTTTCATTCCTCTGCTTCTCTAGTGCTGTAATCGTCTTCCACCTACCTTATCAATTACTCAGTTTCATATATATTCCCTCTAAGAACCGAACATCATCTGTAAAATGTTGGTACTCGTCAGGGTCCGAAAATAATTATTTGGCATGGTCCACTAAAAACAGTAACTCATCTCTACCAATTTTGCTATTCATCATAATGCTAGAACCTCATCTACTATTTATTAATTCTGTTGATACATCCATATAATCGCTGGAAGATAAACCACATCTGAAGACTAAGTTAGTAACGCACATTTGTCTGGACTGTGGATAGGTGGTGCGCGGTGGTAATGTGGGTCATCCGTGAGGCCCGCGGAGATAGTCTGCGCAGAGGCGTTAACAAAGTGGATAACGCATCCGCTTCGAAACAAGGAGATCCCAGGTTCGAATCCCACTCCAGTAAACATTTTCACTCATCGTAGCTGATTCTGCGTTATGTCCCGATTGAGCTAACATCAGTTATACCTTTCCTTTCCTTTCTCACCCCCTCCTCCTCCCCCATCTTTGGGTTACATGTAATGTATTCCGCGTAGTGTCTGTTGTAACCATTCATATAAAAGACCTCCTCTGGTTACGCTGGAACCACTACGTGGCCACTCAGGACGCTCGCTGTCCACCAAGGCAAACCGAAACGTTTGTCCATTGCTAGCCAGTGCTTTCCTGAGACATAATCAACAATGAATAAAGATAAAGATTTCGCAGTAATACACGACTGCAATGTAACAACGTAATTTACAGAATGCTGATTGGAATATATGAAACAAAAGTATTAGGAAAACAAGATGAAGTTGTGAGAGCCTATACAAAAAACTGACACATTACAGAACAATGTTTTTAACTGCTGCAGGGATCCCCTATGCAGGAGTGTACCAGACAGGGTCAGAGACAGTAAAGGTTATTCTTAAAGTGCAGACTGCATTCAGTTTTTGAACAAGATCTTGAAAGTATTATTACCAAGAAAGATTTTCATCCACCCTAAGTCCTAGGAACTTAAAGTGCTCGACTTGACTCGCATTTTGACTACATTTCAATAGAAAAATCTTGCATTTACCAGATAAACAGTAAAACTGTGCTTTGCTGTAGTTAATCTGTTGTCTGAAGACCAAGTGATCCTCCTATTGGCTAGGTCATTTATATAGTACACCATTTCTCTCCTTTAACAATGACAGTTGTGTCGTATGAAGAGAAAATTTATTGAATGGTCTGTCAAGTTCAGTGGCAAGCCATTCATACATTTCAAGTAAACTAAAGCACCCTAGCAGAATCCTATGGCAGCCCCAACTTTGCATTACCCCAATCTGATTTGACAACCTTTTGCTTCCTACTTTCCAGATATGAAGTGAACCAGTGTTGAGCTTTCAACCTAACCCCTTAACATTCTGACTTATATCATGGTACATGCAATTTGATAAATAAAAATATAATAACTGACGTCTTAATTCTATCCCTTAATTGTACTAATACCCTAGGCACAAAACAATAGATGAACAGAACTCTGAAAAACAAAGTGAGAAAAGACACAAAAATAAAGTTTTATCGGGTAATTGACGTCCCAACATTGCTGTTTTGAAGTGAAAGTAGGACAACTACCAGAAATCAGGAAAGCAGATTCCAAGCAGCAGAAATGAAATCTCTAAGAGCAGTGACGGGCTGCACGATATACTAAGGCATAAGAGCAGAACTTGGGATATCTACTGTAAATGAGAAACTATAGTCTGATGGCAGACAAAGAATGCCAGATTCCAGACTATCAAACAAGCCTTAAATATCAGGCCATTAGGTACAACATCTGTAGGAAGATCAAGAAAAAGTGGCTGGTTACAATAAGGTGAATATGGCACCTAACTTAATTTGGTGGTAATGAGCAAATTTTCCTAGCGATATGTAATCCAAAAAGGGATGACATTCAATCGATGGTATTTAACACACTGTTCCTATAGTGCATGGTTGAGCAGAAGGTGAAACAAGCAGCGAGAGGCGTTTTAGTTTGGAATTCAGAGGGACTACACAGAGGCAAGGCCGCGCTTCAGGGGGTACCACAAAAACCACTTAAAGGGGTGTCCCAGGCGGAAAGTCAACAACTGACCGGGTGACTCAGACAGGGAGAGCGAGTATAACAGCCCATCTGAGGGAGGACAGGAAAGAAAGCTTCTAGAAACCTGCATTTTGGAATTGCAAATGGATACAATACAAGACCAGTGACGCATTTTCGATCGCATGTCCAACTAGTGGTACACACATGAGAGAGTCAATGTATGCATTTAGGCGTCTGGATATGGGCACCAAACATCCGATTGGCGGAAACGCGCTAGGAAGGAGAAAAGGGCCAAAGTGTCTACGTATTTTAATGGTAGGGGCTTTGCAGTTGGTGGAGAGAGTTTCCACAAAATAAGAGGAACACTTCTATTGGTCGAAAAAAGCCGTGATGTAAAGAACAAAAGGTCCCAGGTGGGGAGACAGTTTGGCTATGAGGAAGACAAGATGGAAATTTTCGTGGTCTCTTCTCTGAACTGGCGTCAAGTGCAGAACGGAGCACACATTGCTCTGTACGACGCAGAGGAGTAATTTGTGTAACACTGCTTTCACAGCGGCTGATAGCCAGCTAGAAATTAGCTGTAGCATCGTTCAGCTGCAACTACAGAGAAACGAACCAGCCAATTAGTTAATTGTTCTTGTGTGAACTGAGAGGGCATTATAATATGCATGCTGCTCCAACGATGTGTGTGAATATTGCCACATTCGAAGACTGTAGATGAGTACATGTTCCCTCACATACCGAGAAACATGGGGAAAGTTTCAGCTGGAAAATTCAGCAGTGGTGTAATTAGCTTTATAGGAATTTCAGGGGAAGAGAGCGGCATAAACTTGTTGGTTCACCAGCTTGCGTCCACTGTAAACTCGAGCGACCTTGGGTAATCTTTTGCTCGATTTGTCACATAACTAACCATCCACCATAGACTTGTTTGTCATCCTAAAAATAGTACCGAACTTTGAACCGGAATCGGCCGATTTTTGTAGTACTGACCAACTGCAGGAACAACTTTGTAAGGAAACTTCTAGTTAAAAAAAATGGTTCAAATGGCTCTGAGCACTATGGGACTTAACAGCTATGGTCATCAGTCCCCTAGAACTTAGAACTACTTAAACCTAACTAACCTAAGGACAGCACACAACACCCAGTCATCACGAGGCAGAGAAAATCCCTGACCCCGCCGGGAATCGAACCCGGGAACCCGGCTTCTAGTTAAACTTTAATATTGTCATGTTTACAATAATTTAACCTTCTGAGAGTTAATATTTAATTTTGTTGTGTTTAGAATTATTTCACTTTTTGATGTTGACGAGATGCGTTATCCTGAGAACTGTTTTTTTGCTGTCACATTGAAAACTGTGTAAAAGCGTGTATTTTTGTGCTAATATTGCGACGTTAAACACATCATTTCAACTTACACAGTTGTCTTCAATCCTAAAATAAGTAAAACACAAAATATTGCACCTTACTACCGTTCTGACCCGTATTTCTGGGAGATCCCATTGGTTTTAAGACAAAACCAGCGATCGAAAAGTTTCCTTTTGAGGGCGTTACTGCACCGTGTTCAGGGTGCCCCAGAAATGTTATGACAAAATTCTAGTGATTGTAGAGGATGTTGGGAAGAAGAAATCGAGGATAGGAATCCACGAGTGGAAACGTAATCCAGTGACGCTGAGCGTCGAAGTTGTAGGCGCAGGCACCTACCACTAGGACACCCCTTCGGCAGCAATTGTGACTTTGTACGCAGACGGACCTCCGGTCGAAGATCTGGCAATGTTGCAATGCCGCCGTTTTGAAAGGTCTTCTCTCCTCCGGATACGATGCTCTCTTCTCCCGGTGCGCGACCGTTCACGACACGAGTTTCCATTCGAAAATGTCTTTCTACTGGAACCCTTTGAAACCTCTAACGTTTTTTGGTACACAGGAGACAAATAATTCAAAGACGGAATCCCGAGTCCGAAACCTTCAGCCATCAAGGTAACAGAGCATCGCATTCAAAGGAGACAAGACCTGTCTACGTAGCAGTTAGCTCCATCTTCTCCATTGGTGTTCTTGGGAATCAGTCGCCATCACTGAATAACAAACAACATTGCGAAACGTTCCGCATACTATCTGTCAACGTACAATGTCATGTTTGCTGCCAAAGGGTTGTCCCATTGCCCTATTACCGGACATGGGTGCCATCCTATCCTCTGTTTGTTTCTAAAGACACTCTGTACAACGCTCCATAGTTCGTCGCAGTGTTTCTCGGACCCATTGTATAAAACATAGTGTGACTCCGATGCTGGTATACAAGCATATATGAACATGTACACAGATACTCCGCAATCCACCGCATGGCACCATTACTAGTCATTTCCTTCCCTATTCCATTCGCAAATAGAATGAGGGAAAAACGACTGTCTTCATGCCTCCGTATGAGTCTTAATTTGTCGCATATTATCTTCGTGATCCTTGGGCGCAGTGTATCTTGGCGGCAGTAGGATCGTTCTGCAGTCAACTTCAAATGCCGGTTGTCTAAATTTTCTCAATAGTGTTCCTCGACGCGAATGTCGCCTATCTTGCAGGGAATCCCTTTTGAGACTCCGAATCATGTACGTAATACTTACGAATTGTTGGAACCCACCAGTAACAATCTAGCAACCAACCTTTGAATTGCTTCGATGTATTCCTTTAATCCGACTTGGTCCGGATCCCAAGTACTCGAGCAGTACTCAAGAACAGATTGTACCAGCGTTCTGTGCGCGGTCTCCTTTACAAATGAATTAAAATGGTTCAAATGGCTCTGAGCACTATGGGACTTAACTTCAGAGCTCATCAGTCCCTAGAACTTAGAACTACTTAAACCTAAGTAACCTAAGGACATCACACACATCCATGCCCGAGGCAGGATTCGAACCTGCGACCGTAGCGGTCACGTGGTTCCAGACAGTAGCGCCTAGAACCGTTCGGCCACTCCGGACGGCACAAATGAATTACATTTTCCTAGAATTCTCCCAATAAATCGAAGGCTACCATTCGCTTTCCCTACCACAATCCTCACATGTTCGTTACATTTCATATAGCTTTATAACGCTAGGCCCTAAAATTTAAACGACGTGACTCTGTAGAGCAGGACACTATTATTGTTGTTTTCGAACATGACGGATTTGTTTTTCTTATTCATCCACATTTAGAGCTAGCTGCCGTTCATCACACCAACTACAAATTTTGTCTATGTCATCTTGTATCCTTCTACAGTCACTCAATTTCGACACCTTACCGTACACCATTGCGTCGTCTGCAAACAATCGCGCATTGTTGTCCACCCTGCCGGCCAAACCATTTACGTATATAGAGAATAATAGCGCTCCTATCGCACTTTCATGGGGCCCTCCCGACGGTACCCTTGTCTCTGATGAACACTTGCCGTTGAGGACAACGTACTGACTACCGTAACTTGAGAAGTCTTCGAGCCACTCATATCGGTGAAGCCATTCCACATGCTCCTAACTTCCTTAAAAGAAATCTAGAGATACGGAATCTGCCTGTTGCCCTTCAACCATAGTTCTCAGAATATCGTGTGAGAAAAGGGCTAGCTGAGTTTCACACGAGTGACATTTCCTGAAACCATGCTGATTCTTGTATATAAGGTTCTCGATCTCAAAGAAATTTTTTGTATTCGAACTGAGAAAGTGTTAAAGGATTCTGCAGCAAACCGATGTCACGGATATTGGTCTCTAACGTTGCGGGTCTGTTCTTTTGCCCATCCTATACGCGGAAGTCACCTGAGCTTCTTTCCATTCACTTGGGACCTTGAACTAGGAAGGAGATTCGCGTTAAATGCAAACTAGGTAAGGAGCCAATACTGTAGAGTACTCTTTGAAAAATCGAACTTGGTTTCCATCTGGACCTGGTGACGTATTTGTTCTCAACTTTTTCATTTGTTTCTCTTCGCCAGTGATGCATATTACTATGTCGTTGATACAGGAGTCTCTTCGATTGTCAAACGACGGTATATTTGTACGATTCTACTGCGTAAACGACTTATTGAACGTGAAATTTTAAACTTGGGCCTTCGGTTTGCTCCCTTCAACTTAAACACGAGAGTATTCAACAATCGACTGGACGGAAGTCTAAGACCCACTTAGTGATTTGACACAGGGCCAGAGATTTCTCGGGTTCCCTGGCAGATCTTTTGCTAATGTGTGACATTGGCAGTTGCTGTATGCTTCTCCAATAGATATCTTCACAGACACACGAAGCCTTACTAACCTCTGCTAGGCGAAGGATGAGTGTGGCATTCGTGTCTTTTAGGTGTGTGTCCACTAAATGCGGAAATGTGTTATTACCAAATGTGTCCAAACAAGACCAAAGTCCTGTTATTCTTTTCTTGGCTTCCGAAGGGCAAACACCGGTAGACGTATGTGGCACAATGAGGAATGTGTGCTGGGCATCATGTCTGTCGAAAACTAACCTCGACAAGGGCTGCTGCTGCTTCATGATAACGCATGTCAAATGGTTCAAATGGCTCTGAGCACTATGGGACTTAACATCTGTGGTCATCAGTCCCCTAGAACTTAGAACTACTTAAACCTAACTAACCTAAAGACATCACACACATCCATGCCCGAGGCAGGATTCGAACCTGTGACCGTAGCGGTCACGCTGTTCCAGACTGAAGATATAACGCATGTCCACATATCGCAAATGTCTTAAATCAGAAGTTACGGCAACTGAAGTAGGGGACACTCGAGTACCCGCCCTATACTTCTGATACCTCTCCCACTGATTATCACGCCTTTGTCCCTTAAAAAGAGCCTGGGAAGGTTGACAATTCCTGTCGGAGGAGGATGTACAGCAGGCAGCAATGAACTTCTTCACGCAGCAGGACACGATATTTTATCAAACGGGTATTTTCAACCTGGTACGTCAATGGGATGACTGCCTCAGTAGTCACGGCGATTTTGCCTGATGGCGTTGCGATTCAGGACTGTACGGTCTTCCAATGGAAATCTTTTGATCGTCTCTTATATCTGGTTCTCCGAGTCAGGGCGTGGAATGTCAGAAGGTAGCACGTGGTAGGGAAGCTACAAAATGTGAAAAGAGAAATTCAAAGGCTCAGTATAGATATAGGCGGGATCAGTTTTTTGAAGTATGTGGTGAGGACTATGGGAAGAAACTGCTGAGGTCATCGGTCTCTAGGCTTACACACTACTTAATCTAACTTAAAGTAATCTACGCTAAAGACAACACATGCATCCATGTCCGAGGGAGGACTCGAATCTCCGACGGGGGACGTCGCGCGATCCTTGACAAGTCGGGGTCATTGAAATGAAATGGAAAGAAGACAAGGATTTTTGGTCAGACGAGTATATGATAGTATCAACAGCAGCAGAAAATTGTATAACGGGAATAGAATTCGTTATGAATAGGAAGGTAGAGAGGAGAGCGTGTTACTGTGAACAGTTCAGTGATAGGGTACTTCTTATCAGAAACGACAGCAAGCCAGCTCAGATATAGATGCCGACGTAGCAGGCTGAAGATGAAGAGAAAGAGAAAATATATGAGGACAATGAAAGGGTAATACAGTACGTCATAGGAGATGAAAATCTAATAGTCATAGGGAACTAGAATGCAGTTGTTGGGAGAAGAGTAGAAGAAAAGGTTACATGAGAATATGGGCTTGGGACAAGGAATGAGAGAGGAGAGAGACTAAATGAGTTCTGCAATAAATTTCAGCTAGTAATAGCAGGTTCTCTGTTCATTAATCACAATAGGAAGAGGTATACTTGGAAAAAGACCAGTGTAACACTGTAAATAAACAACAGTCTAATGGCGGTACTGACTTCAAAGGAATAGTTCATGTTTACATTTTTAATCTGTTACGAGCCACCAGAGACTAGACATCCCTTATACAAAAATTAAATTTTCTAAATTCTAAATTTTATTAATGGAGTTCTGGTTCACCCTGCAAGGTGTCGGTACAATGTCCAGTCACATTAACGTGACAGTTTGTCAATAGCCTGAATGAAGACCTTTTGCAGCGTGGTCCGCTGCGAGACGTACATGAAGAGAGGCGTAGAGGGTACCGACGGGGGTGTGGAGCCGTGACGACTCCTGTGCCGCTGCCAGGTGCTCTAGATTTCTAGGTGGAGGATCCGTGGTGCGAATCGCCCGATGGAGGTGGTCCCGCAGAATCTCGACTTCGGTAGTCCATCCTGGTGCTCTTCGAACCACACACGTACACTGCGAGCTGCGTGACAGATTGCATTGTCCTGCTGCTAGATGACATCGTGGCGAGGAAAAACAAACTGCATGTCGGAATGCACATTGTCCCCAAGAATAGATGCGAACTTCTGATTATCCACTGTTCTTTCCAGAATGACGAGATCACCTAGGGAATACCACAAAAACATTTCCCAGACAGTAACGCTCAATCCTCTGCCTTCGACTCTTCTGATGATTGTTGTTGCGCCTTCGTTTAAGAAATTTCACGGCCGATGGAGCATAAAACGAGATTTATCTGAAAGTTAAAAACCCTTCAGAAATAAAGATAGCACAAAATATTTTTTATTCAAGACAATGGGTTTCAACAGTTTTTGCTGTCATTTTCAAGTCTTAAACGTCTTTTTGTGGTAAAACATGTTCATTTTACGCTGAGCCTCATGCTCAAGATGTCAACTGGATAAAATTCAGCACATGTTTTACTACAAAAACTCAGTACATCTTTTACTACAAAAAGATGTTTAAGAGCTGAAGATGACAGCAAAGACCATTGAAACCGGTTGTCTTGAATTAAAAATATTTTGTGCGATCTTGGCTTTTCAATAGTTTCTAACAAAACATATCGCACTTCAATACTCTCATAATGAGGAAATTCAGTGATCTTAAAAAGCATACTGTTGCAACTCAATGGATGTCCAGTTACGGTACTGGCATACAAATCGCAGCTTTCTTCGCCGATGAACAGCAGTTAGCATGGGTGCATGCAACGTTCACTGAACGATCGTTGAGGAGACAGTGCTGGTAGCCCCTCGATTCATATGGTGGTCAGCTGCTCAACAGTTCCACATCTATTCGCCCGTGCGCATCTCCGCAGCCGTCCTTCAGCCTTGTCATTTGTGGCCCGTGATGCACCATACTTGCTTGGGCGCAGGTTTCGGATAGCACGATTTCTCCAAGCACGATGTTCATTAACCACCGCGGTAGGTAAATAGTTTACAAACTCAGACGTTTCAGAAATTCTTCACAGTAAATGATGACAGCCAAAACAGTTGCAGTATAAAGATTTATTAAAATTCTTGGCCACGGTTTCGGTATATGTAAATATACCTTTCACCCTTGGCCCTAATGCCAATGATCATGCCCTTTCGGACTTCAGATAAATCGGCAACGACTTCGCTGTTTTCCATGTGCCCCCCTCCCCCTTCACCCACCTTCACCAACCTGATCCGTTGCGCTTAACATACTCTCTGCTGCTAGTGTTTACACCTGCGTCTGTGAGTGGTTGCTGAACTTTGACATCGAACAAATGTGGTGGTGGACTTTGTATTTTGTGCAGTTACAGTCGCGTGCTAATCATTTGCATATCTAAACATGTGCCATGCCAGTTTGACGTTTGTGGCATATCGCCTAGATGGTGTTCCAGTCGTAATGGTCTGGAATGAATAATAGGGCGAATCCCCACAGTCTTATCCCAAAGACACCGAAGTGACAGAACGCTACGACGCCGCTACCCCTCACTCTCAATTTCTGCTTAGCCTGTGGGGGGAAGGTCTGTCCAGCTTAACAACTCTCCTACCTGGACAGCGGCGAAAATTAGTTGAGCTTCCCATCGTAGCAGTCACCCAGAAAACAGCGCACGAGCCAGGGGACGGCTCACAACCACAAATTTCTCGCGACGACGGGGCTGCTCGGACTGCTACTAATGTTTACTCGTTTCTTTTTGCTCCCGCTGAGCCGCGACGCGCTCTTCGCTTCCACTCCACGGATCCGCATGGGAGAGCTCTCCCTGCCTTCAGAACGGAGACGCAACCCACTTCAAGAATGGCGTTCTGCGTTATTAAAAATTGTTTATCGCGGGCCGCCCAGGATCCACGGCAAATAACCGTAACGTACAGCGGCCGGGCTGCGGCGTCGCCGACGTTATCTTTGCATCTGGCTCGTCCTGCGCCAGCGACGCTTGTAGCCGGGGCGCTAACGCGGCACTATGTCACGGAGCCGAGCGTTAAACGTTGACCGCAATGGCTGCTCTAAAGAATATTTCTGAGATTTTGTGTTGTTTTTAGTGCAGGATCGACAGCGGCCCTAAATCCTACTCCAGTCCAGGTCGAGGACAGTTTTGATGAGCGTGAGGAGATCTCAGTAGCGTCGACGCTTGACGCAGCTTGGACAGAAGGAGAGGCCAGCGTAGAGAGCGATCTCCACGCAGACGTTCTCCGAATGGAACCAGCGCAGTAAGATTGGTCGACGTGGAGACTCGACAGAATGGCCGAAAGTAGCAACTGTGTCTGAACACGTCCGTGACAACACCGTGACTGCGTGCCAGGAGTTGCTCCATTTCTTGGTGTATCAACGAGTACTTTCTACCGTCTCTCTGCTGAGTGGTGTGCGAGTCGCAGTCATACTACTCGAGAACAGTTCGTAAAAATATTCTAACCGATCGGAACAGAGAAACAATGTTACGCCTTTGCAACTACAATCTGTTTTAAACCAGGCAGGAATTACTGCTATCCACGAATGCAGGTCCATATCAGCTAGCTGACCAGTGAACATCGTCGAAAAGAAATCCCTGCCATGGACATTTATACCTCGCAAACTGCTATATTTCATGAGGTATATAAAACTGTTGGTCTTGAGTGACCCAAAAACACCAGAAAATTGCCAATAGGTGTCTTGAGGAATGGGACTTTTCCTTTGTCATCAGACTGATTTGATGCGGCCACCCACGAATTTCTTTCCTGTGCCAGCCTCAATTATCTGCTGGATGTATTCTAAACTCTGTCTTCCTCTACAGTTTTGCCCTCTACAGCTCCCTCTAGTAACATGAAAGTCAGTCCCCGATGTCTTGGTAGATGTCCTACCATTCTGTCCCTTCCGTGTTTTCCACATATTCCTTTCCTCTCCCATTCTGAACAGAACCTTCTCATTCTATATCTTATCAGTCCACTTAATTTTCAACATTCGCTGTAGTACCACACCTCAGATGCTTCGACTCTCTTCTGTTCAGGTTTTCCCACAGTTCAATATCAAACAATGCTGTGCTCCAAAAGTATATTCTCAGAAATTTATTCCTCGTAGTAATTAATGCCTATGTTTGATAATAGTAAACTTCTCCTGGCCAGAAATGCCCTTTTTGCCACTGATAGTCTGATTTTGCTGTCTTCATTGCTCCGTCCGTCATTGGTAATTTTGCTGTCTAGGTAGCATAATTCCTTAACGTCATCTACTTCTTGACCGTCAATCCTGATGTTAAGTTTCTCACTGTTCTCATTTGTGCTACTTCCCTTTACTTTCGTCTTTCTTCTATTTGCTGTCAATCCATATTCTGTTCTCATTAGACTCTCCATTCCATTCAGCAGGTCATGTAATTCTTCATCACTTTCACTCAGTATACCAATGACATCAGCGAGTTGTATCATTGATATCCTTTCCTGAACGTTTCTTCTGTTTACATCATTTCTTCTTCGATGTACGGTTTGAACATTACGGGTGAAAGACTACATCCTTGTGTAACACCCTTTTTAATCCGAACATTTCGTTCTTGATCGTCCACTCTTATTATTTCCTCTTGGTTCTTGTACATATTGTATATTATCCATCTCTGCCTATAGCTTGTCCCGATTTTCCTCGGAATTTCGAACATCTTGCACCAATTTACATTGTCGAACGTTTTTTTCCAGGCCGACAAGTCCTATGAACGTGTTTTGATTTTTCCTTAGTCTTGCTTCAATTATCAACCGCAACGTCAGAATTGCCTCTCTTGTGCCTTTACCTTTCCTAATGCCAGACTGATCGCCATCTAATGTAATATAGTCTCAGGAATACGTGTTTTTCCTGTTTTCAAATGACGTAAGGCGTTGATTGCGGTGTAGACCCAAACAGGTCTTAAACGTTCGGTGTGTGGATGGTGGTCAGCTCATTTAAGTACGGTGAAGATGAGCTAGAGTGATTGGCTCTGAGCACTATGGGACTTAACATCTATGGTCATCAGTCCCCTAGAACTTAGAACTACTTAAACCTAACTAACCTAAGGACAGCACACAACACCCAGCCATCACGAGGCAGAGAAAATCCCTGACACCGTCGGGAATCGAACCCGGGAACCCGGGCGTGGGAAGCGAGAACGCTACCGCACGACCACGAGATGCGGGCGCTAGAGTGATTATTTCCACATTCTCGGTGACAGTGTGTTACCATTTCTCACAAATCTTCATGATGAGCATGCTGTGTAGACTCCCATTTTTCAAGATGGTAACAGCCGTGTTCATAGGTTTATCAGTGGCGAACTGCGTTGTGTTGGAAGTGATTAGGTGCTAGACCACAATCAAAAATAAATATTCAATTTAATCCACCAGAATTTATTTATTAAATCAATTGAACATATCTGTAAACGTCAGCTAAGTATGAAATTAAGAAAACAAGTAAGGTCAAAATCCAAAGGAACCCCACTGAATAGAGGCAAGCATACAGACAAAAAAAATTTTCTCAGTTCCAAGGAACCTCCAGAGTCTTGGTTTATTAACCGATATACCATAATATAGTAACACAGTGGCTTTGACAAATTGCAAGGATTATTCAAATAATTCCTAAAAGGAAAACAACCATTCTTCAAGACTGATAAAGATTTCTAACGTATTAGCAGCTGTGACTTCAATTTTCTTTGGTACAAAGTGCAAGCGTTTACAAGAGACACACACAAAGTCAGTTTACCAAGGCCTCGGGGTGCTTTAAATGTACCCACTCAGTAACGTCTCCCCAAAATAACTGAAAGCATAGAGTCTCTGAAAGCATAGCGTTTCTGAAATTCCCACTGAAGTAGGCAACATGCATAAAAATAATTCCTCCTTGGGAGAACAATTAGTGAGCTATTCTTCCATTTGGCACGCTCAACCGAGCGGCCCAAGTACAAAAACAAGGTCACCACACTTTAAAGAAATACAACAGAACAAAAGAACATATTTTCTTTTCCTGTGTACGGTAACTGATATATCCTAAACCGAAAACTGAAATTGTTTCTCCCGCCTGAGTGAACATTCAGATATGCTCCACTGATCGAAGAATGGAAAGTCGCTTGTCCGACTTAGTATAGGACACTAAAATGCACTCAGCTAGACACGCTAGCATCGCTCACTACAAGATTCGAGGCACTCGCCCGGCATTACGTGCATCGCTTCAGATACTTAGGATGTGGACGTATTTTATTTAACAGTAATTGTAATTTATGTAATCTACGACTGGTTTTAAGCCAGATTCTGTATTGCAGAACCAGTGTCATCAGTGATGACAAATAGTAAATTATTCCATAATTCCTGGTTGTTTTGGATTGGCAGTTTACTTCGAAAACATTGTTTGGTTTGGTCACCGACTACAGAAACATTATATATATATATATATATATATATATATATATATATATATATGTTGTTGTGGTCTTCAGTCCTGAGACTGGTTTGATGTAGCTCTCCATGCTACTCTATCCTGTGCAAGCTTCTTCATCTCCCAGTACCTACTACAACCTACATCCTTCTGAATCTGCTTAGTGTATTCATCTCTTGGTCTCCCCCTACGATTTTTACCCTCCACGCTGCCCTCCAATACTAAATTGGTGATCCCTTGATGCCTCAGAACATGTCCTACCAACCGATTCCTTCTTCTGGTCAAGTTGTGCCACAAACTTCTCTTCTCCCCAATCCTATTCAATACTTCCTCATTAGTTACGTGATCTACCCATCTAATCTTCAGCATTCTTCTGTAGCACCACATTTCGAAAGCTTCTATTCTCTTCTTGCCCAAACTTCCATACATGGCTACACTCCATACAAATACTTTCAGAAATGATTTCCTGACACTTAAATCTATACTCGATGTTAACAAATTTCTCTTCTTCAGAAATGCTTTCCTTGCCAGTGCCAGTCTACATTTTATATCCTCTCTACTCCGACCATCATCAGTTATTTTGCTCCCCAAATAGCAAAACCCCTTTACTACTTTAAGTGTCTCATTTCCTAATCTAATTCCCTCAGCATCACCCGACATAATTCGACTACATTCCATTATCCTCGATTTGCTTTTGTTGATTTTCATCTTATATCCTCCTTTAAAGACGCTATCCATTCCATTCAACTGCACTTCCAAGTCCTTTGCTGTCTCTGACAGAATTACAATGTCATCGGCAAACCTCAAGGTTTTTATTTCTTCTCCATGGATTTTAATACCTACTCCGAATTTTTCTTTTGTTTCCTTTACTGCTTGCTCAATATACAGATTGAATAACATCGGTGAGAGGCTACAACCCTGTCTTACTCCCTTCCCAACCACTGCTTCCCTTTCATGTCCCTCGACTCTTATAACTGCCATCTGGTTTCTGTACAAATTGTAAATAGCCTTTCGCTCCCTGTATTTTACCCCTGCCACCTTTAGAATTTGAAAGAGAGTATTCCAGTCAACATTGTCAAAAGCTTTCTCTAAGTCTACAAATGCTAGAAACGTAGGTTTGCCTTTCCTTAATCTTTCTTCTAAGATAAGTCGTAAGGTCAGTATTGCCTCACGTGTTCCAGTATTTCTACGGAATCCAAACTGATCTTCCCCGAGGTCGGCTTCTACTAGTTTTTCCATTCGTCTGTAAGGAATTCGTGTTAGTATTTTGCTGCTGTGGCTTATTAAACTGATTGTTCGGTAATTTTCACATCTGTCAACACCTGCTTTCTTTGGGATTGGAATTATTATATTCTTGTTGAAGTCTGACCGTATTTCGCCTGTTTCATACATCTTGCTCACCAGATGGTAGAGTTTTGTCAGGACTGGCTCTCCCAAGGCCGTCAGTAGTTCCAATGGAATGTTGTCTACTCCGGGGGCCTTGTTTCGACTCAGGTCTTTCAGTGCTCTGTCAAACTCTTCACGCAGTATCGTATCTCCCATTTCATCTTCATCTACATCCTCTTCCATTTCCATAATATTGTCCTCAAGTACATCGCCCTTGTACAGACCCTCTATATACTCCTTCCACCTTTCTGCTTTCCCTTCTTTGCTCAGAGCTGGGTTTCCATCTGAGCTCTTGATGTTCATACAAGTGGTTCTCTTATCTCCAAAGGTCCCTTTAATTTTCCTGTAGGCAGTATCTATCTTACCCCTAGTGAGATAAGCCTCTACATCCTTACATTTGTCCTCTAGCCATCCCTGCTTAGCCATTTTGCACTTCCTGTCGATCTCATTTTTGAGACGTTTGTATTCCTTTTTGCCTGCTTCATTAACGGCATTTTTATATTTCCTCCTTTCATCAAGTAAATTCAATATTTCTTCTGTTACCCAAGGATTTCTAAGAGCCCTGGTCTTTTTACCTATTTGATCCTCTGCTGCCTTCACTACTTCATCCCTCAAAGCTACCCATTCTTCTTCTACTGTATTTCTTTCACCCATTCCTGTCAGTTGTTCCCTTATGCTCTCCCTCAAACTCTGTACAACTTCTGGTTCTTTCAGTTTATCCAGGTCCCATCTCCTTAAATTCCCACCTTTTTGCAGTTTCTTCAGTTTTAATCTACAGGTCATAACCAGTAGATTGTGGTCAGAGTCCACATCTGCCCCTGGAAATGTCTTACAATTTAAAACCTGGTTCCTAAATCTCTGTCTTACCATTATATAACCTATTGATACCTTTTAGTATCTCCAGGGTTCTTCCATGTATACAACCTTCTAACATGATTCTTAAACCAAGTGTTAGCTATGATTAAGTTGTGCTCTGTGCAGAATTCTACCAGGCGGCTTCCTCTTTCATTTCTTAGCCCCAATCCATATTCACCTACTACGTTTCCTTCTCTCCCTTTTCCTACACTCGAATTCCAGTCACCCATGACTATTAAATTTTCGTCTCCCTTCACTATCTGAATAATTTCTTTTATATCATCATACATTTCTTCAATTTCTTTGTCATCTGCAGAGCTAGTTGGCATATAAACTTGTACTACTGTAGTAGGCGTGGGCTTCGTGTCTATCTTGGCCACAATAATGCGTTCACTATGCTGTTTGTAGTAGCTTACCCGCATTCCTATTTTCCTATTCATTATTAAACCTACTCCTGCATTACCCCTATTTGACTTTGTGTTTATAAACCTGTAGTCACCTGACCAGAAGTCTTGTTCCTCCTGCCACCGAACTTCACTAATTCCCACTATATCTAACTTTAACCTATCCATTTCCCTTTTTAAATTTTCTAACCTACCTGCCGGATTAAGGGATCTGACATTCCACGCTCCGATCCGTAGGACGCCAGTTTTCTTTCTCCTGATAACGACATCCTCTTGAGTAGTCCCCGCCCGGAGATCCGAATGGGGGACTATTTTACCTCCGGAATATTTTACCCAAGAGGACGCCATCATCATTTCATCATACAGTAAAGCTGCATGCCCTCGGGAAAAATTACGGCCGTAGTTTCCCCTTGCTTTCAGCCGTTCGCAGTACCAGCACAGCAATGCCGATTTGGTTATTGTTACAAGGCCAGATCAGTCAATAATCCAGACTGTTGCCCTTGCAACTACTGAAAAGGCTGCTGCCCCTCTTCAGGAACCACACGTTTGTCTGGCCTCTCAACAGATACCCCTCCGTTGTGGTTGTACCTACGGTACGGCCATCTGTATCGCTGAGGCACGCAAGCCTCCCCACCAACGGCAAGGTCCATGGTTCATGGGGGGGGGGTATATATATATATATATATATTCTTGGCCGATAATGCTTTATTAATCCCATAATCAAAGTGGTGACTATTACTTCTGTGGAATAATTCCACTAACTTAGATACATAAACCAAATGATCATAGTTAAGCAATTAACTTATTTCGCCTCTGCATTAGAATATTATGCTGGGTGTTACATTACGACGTTTTAAAAATTTGGGAGACTGTAGAGGATGGAATTCAGAAGATTTTGCAATAACGAACCTGTAGCTGAAAATTTAAAATATAATTTCTCCAGCACTATTCTCTTTCAACGCATCAGTGACCATCACTGATCACTGATCAATTGCCATAACTGATAACTGACCATCATTGATCACTGACCGTCATTGATCACTCAGCAGCACCAATGCTGACCATCATTGATCAATGACCATCATTTACCATTGACCATTATTGATTACTGACTACAGCTGTTTACTGACCACCACTGATCGCTGACCATCATTGAACACTGACCGTCATTGATCACTGACCATCACTGACCATTGTCCATCACTGAACACTGGCCATCTTTAATCACTTATTATTTATTTATTTAGCGTATGGCTCATAACATCACAGTAAAAATTACAGAAACAACACGATTTAAAAAAATCACATATGTATAAACAGAACAATAAATAACAGTTTGTATATATAGACATCACCAATTGTGAATTTACATTCGCAGAAGTGCA
Organism: Schistocerca cancellata; assembly: GCF_023864275.1. NCBI lineage: Eukaryota > Metazoa > Arthropoda > Insecta > Orthoptera > Acrididae > Schistocerca > Schistocerca cancellata. The sequence continues at coordinate 489,722,823 of NC_064628.1, forward strand.
ATCACAAACAAACGTCCAGCTTAGATAATATATAGTCGGTTGCCTCTTGGGTCGCCATTAGTAAATCCTGTGGGTCACCCTCATATGCCCTTAGTGGGCATTCGTGCTCGATGTGTTTGACCGTCTGTCTCCCAGCGCCACAGTCGCAAGCGGCCGAAGGAAGTTTACCCCATCTGTGTAAGGAGTCGGCGCATCTTCCACAGTTGGTTCTGAGTTGACCAAACTTTGCGAGGGCAATCAAATCCTTTTGGTTTACTAAAGATGCATGGCATACTGTGGCAGTTTACTGCTGTTCTGCTCTCCCATTCCTCTTTCCATCGGTCATTTATTTTAGAGTTGGTTTGGTGCAGCGTCTGTGCGGTCTTAAGTGGAGGATGCCTGGACCGGAGTCGATTTCCTGGGATGCCGTGAGTGTCTTCATGGATTTGTAATTGAGAGTTGGTCATGATTTTTTGAAATTCTCTAACCAGAGCGTGTTATCGGCGCAGGTTAGGAGGGGCTATGTTACTGAGAACGGGCAGCCGCACTTTAGGAGTTGGCCTGATTGTGCCTGATATAATACGCATTGTTGCATTAAATTGGCTATCAACCATGTGTGTGTGTGTTTGCTGTTGAGCCACACTGGGCACAGTATTCTACCACTGGATACATCAAGCCAAGTGTGGATGTTGTTAAGGTAGATGCTGTGGAGCCCCAAGTGGTGCCACAGAGCTTCAGCAATACGTTGTTGCGTGTTTTAAGTTTCACTGCTTTTTTCGTCAGGTGTTCTTTGAATGTTAGTGTCCTATCTAGGGTAACCCCAAGGTACTTTGGGTGTTTGTGGTGATTTAGTATTTTCCCGTCTAGATATACATGTAGTTCTCTGTTGGCCATTTTGTTGTTCAAATGAAAGGCAGATACTTCCGTCTTTGTAGCACTAGGTTGTAGCCTCCATTTCCTAAAGTACTCGCTTAGAATCTCTAGGTCACTCGTAAGGATATCTTCGGCAGTTTCTATGTTTCTGTGGGCTGCGATTGGTCCCTGAGCACCATTTGTCACTGGGTGTCACCGATCACTGACCACCGTCGATCACCGAGCATCACTGATCATTGACCAACGCTGATCCCTGACCATCGCTGATCACTGACCATATGCGTCGCTACTGTCTTTCTGCAGTTGTAAGAGCACACAAACGTTTGCTGGTGTGGAAATAAACCTTCCATTCATGACTGAGAGATGCTTATAAACTATGATTGCCTACAGATTTAATTACAGCCTGATCGCCGATGCATAAAGCCTCGAGACCGGAAGATTATAATATATTTCTGTGAGACTATAGTAACTGACATTTGTCTGGTGTAAGAATACTATTTAAGACACAGTAACACCTGATGCTTAATAGCTAATGTATATTACACGATGTCTCCAGGCAGCAAAATTATAACACACAGTTTCCACCTTCTAGTAACAGACATCCCATCTGGTGTTAGAATATTCTGTAAGACCCAGTAACATCTAACAATTAATCCTGTAACTGACATCCTTCTGATGTTAGAACACATTATATCCACTAACACCTAATCATACATCTAAGATCTAACAATTAATATATGACAGCTCTAGGAAACAACATTATATAATAATATGTTACAGAGGGATTATAGCTTAATGTACAATGCCTCCAGGCACCAAAATTAGAATATGCAGTTTTCCCATCCAACAGGTAAAAATGTAAATGGCGTGTGACGAGGGCCTCCCGTCGGGTAGACCGCTCGCCTGGTGCAAGTCTTTCGATTTGACGCCATTTCGGCGACTTGCGCGTCGATGGGGATGAAATGATGATGATAGGGCCAACACAACACCCAGTCCCTGAGCGGAGAAAAATCTCCGACCCAGCCGGGAATCGAACCCGGGCCCTTAAGATTGACAGTCCGTCGCGCTGACCACATTTTTTTTAATTTAATTAAATTTTTTTAAAATTTGTTTTTCATTTCGTATTGTATTTACAGATTTATTTTTGTTTCATTTCAAAGAAAGATCCTACAACTGCCGTAGCCGAGAGTCCGAGTCGCCTTCTCGTCTGTTGGGAGGGTTTCCCCCCTATTCCGTCCGTAGAGGATCAATATGCTCCAGGATTCTTCTTCATTTTCAGCGTCTCATACCCGGAACGCCCCAGTGAGCAGGAGGATCCGCAAATAATGAACCTAAATAATAGGCGAAACGTGTTCTGTACTTCGGGTGGCGGCTGAAAGCTGCATGTGTCGTCATCAATAGGGACCAAAAGTCGAGTGTGCCTTTGGGAGCATCGCAAAATGTGTAGTAAACGGCCATGCCTTTTAGCCAGTTAACGGCGTTCGTCCTGGTTGATGGAAAGTATACGCCGACGGGGCGCAATACATCATCAGGGGAGATAGACTCCGGCAATCGCCGCAAGAGTAGCGCCAACATGCGCTGCGTCAGTAGCCAGCACTCGCTGGTCGCGGCACACGTCAGACGGTGTGCATCCGAGTCAGCGACGGAGCATGTCGAACACAAGGGGTCGTCCGTCATATGTATGGAATGTAGCCTCTGACGAGTAGCGAACTTCCCATTCACAACCACGTACCACAATGAACGCACCGTCGTAGGTAGAAAAGGCGTGTGTACCGCTCGCCACACCGTGTACCAGGCAACTTCAGGATGTCTGTGGGCGACCGTATTTACAGGTTGCTGCTGTTGAAAGAGGCGATAATAGTCTTTTGTGCTGGGCTTCCGTGTCGTCGGAAGTTCTGACCGTAAGTAGCTGAAGTCAATCAAGAACTCTCTGATGTGGGCGAGTGCCGGTGAAATGTGTCCTACAGAAACCGGGGGATGCAGGGAGTGTGGTGCCACTACCGCTATCAGGGTGCCCGTCAGACTGGCGTGGGCAGAGGTCCATGTGCGACGCATAGTGTTGAGATAAAGCGATCGCGCACGGTTATATACATGAATTAAACCGATACCGCCCGCCCGCTGCGGCAGTGTCAGGGTGGCGTATCGCACTTTAAAAACCAGACCGGTGCTAACGAAATGTCCATATGCTGCTTGAAATCTGTCGGCCATCGTAGCCGTCAAGGAAAGGACATGCGCAAAATAGTTCAGTTTTGAGACAAGATAGGTGTTGACATAACGTGTTCTGAGGAACATATCCAAGCGACGCAGTTTGTTGCCCTGCAGCAGAGCACGTGTCTGGTGTAGCAGCCGGCGGTACGTAGCCGCCGCCGTGCGGCGGACATTGCTATAGAATTGCACTCCTAAACTCTTGAGTACGGGCACCTTGTCAAAGGGCACCGCCGTTGTGTGGGAAAACCCCCCTCCGATATCCATGTATTTTGTCTTCTTCACGTCGATGGCGCTCCCAGCGACCGCCCCGTACTGGCGTAGCCACTGTAGCGGCATATGCATTTCATCCTCTGATATGGCCAGGAACACCACGTCATCGGCGAATGCACCACAACGAAAGGTCACGTCCCATAAGGAGATACCAGTTAATAGCTGCCGTAGACCATGAAAAGCTGGTTCAAGCGCTGCAGCAAATAATATACCCGACAGGGTGCACCCTTGTCGCACTGACCGTCCAACAACAATGTAACCAGACTGATAACCGTTGACCATCATGCGGGAGCGCGCTCCGTGGACCAGTCGAAGGACCATCTGTGCAGACTCCGGAGAGAGGCCCATGTGTTGCAAAACTGCACGTAAGAAGCCGTGGTCGACGCGGTCGAATGCGTGGTCAAAATCTACGGCGACAAGGGCGCCTCGTATTTTGCAGGCCGCCGTCAAAGCAATTACGTCGCGGTATGCTCCTAACGCCGTATGAATGTTGCTGACACCACCTAAACATGTCTTATCGGTGTGGATGGCGTTCCCGATAGCGGTGTGGAGACGCGCGCGGAGGATACGGGCGAAGATCTTGTAGTCGTTGTTGAGGAGTGTGAGTGGGCGAAAGTACTGCCACCTACAACCACCATTCGGTTTCGGTGCTGGGATCAGGATGCCTTCTGTGAATTCTGTGGGAACATTTGGAGCCACTTGTCGCCCATAAGGTCGTAAAAAGTGCGGTAGAATTCCAGGGGTAAACCGTCCGGTCCAGGCGACTTGTTCGGTGCTCCACATGCCAAGGCCGATGTCAGCTCGTCGGGTGTAATGGGCAACAGCAGACTATCATCGGGTGCCACGTCCCGAGGGGCGGGAAAATCGTGCAACAGCTTGTCATAGTCACGTACATTTCGCGGATCTTCCATGTTCAAGGTCCCATAGTGTCTGACGAACGTGTGCGCTATGTCAGTTTATGTCACGGCGCGGCGGCCCTCCTCCGCGTTTACCGCCGTAATGAGCTAACGTTTTCGGTGGCGCCTCTCGCGCACAATGTGATACACTGATGCCGTTTCGTTGGGGATACAGTCCTGCACTCGCGCACGGATGCGGGCACCTTCTAGCTGCTCTGTCCTGATGCGAAGTAGACGAGCTTTGATGCGTTGTACGGACATCTGACGTTCGGGAGACGGCGGTTGCCTCGCCAGCTCACGTAACGCTGTATAGTAAAATTCCGATGTTGCCCTTTGCCAGTTTGCTCGGTCACGCCCATAGGCCATCAAGGTCTTTCGGAGTGCAGGTTTGACACATCCCAGCCACCACAGCAACGTGGAAGCATACATGTGCAGGCGCCTGATGCATCGACGCCACGTGTCAGTGACTGCTCGCCGACACGCTTCCTCGCGTAGGAGGGACACGTTCAGCGTCCACGGGCCCCTGCTGCGTCTTGTGCATTGTCGGGGTAAGGTGACAGTGCAGATGTACGCGAGATGGTCCGTGAAGGCCGTCGGCCAGAATTCTGCATCACGGGTTGCTGTCCGGTCCAGACGACTGGCAGAATGGCTGGTAAAGTGCGTATATCCACTCTGGGTCCCATGATGTAAGAGCCATGTGTCGTAGAGCGCGAGGTCACGTATCAATGTTTGTAGAGCCGGGCATGGGACGTAATACGGTATCTGGTCCTCGGGCCGCAGAACACTGTTAAAATCGCCGCCCACTATGTAATGGTCCATATTTTCTTGCAAAAGTGGGGCTACCTCCTCCGAATAGAAGACATGCCTGTCACCACGGTGCGAATTACCGGAGGGAGCGTAGACGTTAACGAGGCGGACTGCGCCAAGTGTGAGTGCGATGCCTCGCCCGTTCGGCAAGTACGTCACGTCCGTCGCGTCTATGCCATCTCGGAGAAGGATGGCCGTTTCTCCTGCGCCATCACCTAAGGGTAGGCTGTAGGTGGTGTAGCCATACAGGTCTAAACGCAGCTCGGGACGGACCTCCTGGAGAAGGACAATGTCCAAGTCTGCCTCTCTGATCATGTCGTGTAACATACGGGTCTTGACAGTAGAGTGGACACCATTTACATTGACTGTTCCCACACGATATGACTGAGACATATCAAGTGGCGGAGGCAGCGTGCCGGTGCAAGCCCACAGTGATCACACACACCACACAGCCATCCATCTGCATGCTGTTCATTACTGTGCCGTATGAGTCCCTGAGTGGCAGAGCCCTCCGGGCTCAATGACAGCCATGGGCTCTGGTGGAGATATCGATGTTTGCTGTGCATCATCTGCCTCCATGTCGTCTGCCCAATCACCAAGAGACGATTGTGATGTCATTGGTGGCTGGTCGCTTTCACAGAAGCCCACATTTTGGGAGTCGACGCAATGCGCCTCGTTTTCTGGGCCACCAAATTCAGGAGAGTGTTCCTTGTCTTCAGGCACCTTCTGGTGAATGATGCCACTGGAGTCCGTTGCAATTGTGGACGATTCAACGAAGTCGACGTCTTCCGCCGGCTTCACACCCTGTCCTGTTCTTCAGCTGACAATCGCCTCTTCTTGTGTCGCTTGGGTGATTTTTGCTTTCGGGTCCGAGATTCGACATCCACCGGAGGGCGGGGCTCGACACAGTCTTGGTGGCTAGGAACCCCTGTGTCCGATCCCGACAGTGACGGTGGCTGGGTGCCCACTACGCTGCGGTTGGCAGAGGCTGTAGGAACCTCTGCACCGTTGGGCTGCGGCGTCGTCGACGGCGCTGACTCTCCAACGGAGCTGGATGCGGCTTGAGGAGGTAGCAGGTTTTGAACATCCATCACATCATGTCGTGCCGCCTCCACATATGTTAGCGGGAGAGAGGTCATAGTGGATCGTTGGGGAAGTTCATTGCGGGGCACCTGAACGAGGCGGCGCTGCAGACACTCAGTTCTAACATGGCCCTCCTGGTCGCAGCCCGAGCAGGTCCTCGGTTGTCCATCATATGTAACAATTGCGCGGCAGCCACCAACGAAAATATACGATGGAACGTGCTTCTTAAGTTCTATGCGCACTTGTCGTACCCCGTTAAGGACAGGGTACGTTTCGAATGTATTCCATTTCTCCTCTGTGTGGCTCAGAACTGTGCCGTATGGCTGCAGCGCATCAACGACTAGGTTGGCAGGAACTTCGAACGGTAGTTCAAAGATGCGCACGGTACGCACCCCCAGATCAGCATGGTCAACTCCTACTACGCTCACATTACCGTCTGCGTGACAGAAGCGAAAGCCATTTGCAGATCGTTGGAGTAATCTCTCACACGCAGCTTCGTCAATCAGTTTGAGGTACACTGTGCTGGTTACAATAGACAGATGAATGCCTATCAGTTCTTGTGGTTCTATGTGCATGATGTCTCGAAGAAACCGTTCAATTTCATGGGCCTTCGGTCTCGTGTACGATGCGTTGAACGTTAGTTTGATTGTAGCTTTGCGATATGAGAACGCCATGGCGGGTCGATACAGGTACTATAAGCCAATACAACGACGCGACCGCGCGCTAGCGGGTAAACAACAACACCTGCGGAGCACTGCCCGGCGCGCCGAGCCCGTCCACACGGTATCACGGCTGAGAGCCGACTGTGTACCGGGGGCGGACATCCAAACAGGTAACATACGTCTGGTGTTAGAATACTGTTTGAAACGCAGTAATACAACGTAACTCCTACGCTGTAATGAGCAATACGAACTGAAATGTTCGCTTGTTGTGATAGAGCACCTCAGTTCACAACATATATCTGTTAATTTGATTGAATTAGTAGTCTTAAGAGACAGAGGTCGATACATCCGCAGTAAAACTGTCCTCGTTTCAGGAAAGTTAAGCCGAATCTTATGACTCTTTACTGGAAAGAGCATTTAGACCCGTTTCTGAATTACTACAGAAACTGCGATAACTATTCCGACAGGAGAATAAGACAAGCCTGGACAAAAGATATGGGTCTAAAGTATTTATGAAAACAAAAGAAGAAAACGTTAGTAAACCAATAAACAGGACACGTGATACTGCGTATGATATCAAAAATGAACCAACAACATGATTGTTGATGATTGGTGATTCATTGGTAGATGATGATGACGATGATTTAATAAATCAGAATGTAAGCTGCCTAGCAATGAGAGGATTACATAATCTATTGTTTCGAGCTGGACCTCCTAAAACGAGTTGCATAACATGAGATCTTCTAAGTTCCGAAGGCTAGTAGTGCCCATAATAAGTGAAGCTGCTCGAACTGAGGCTAACATACGTACAAAATATTAAATATGGGTTAAACAAAATTGGTGAATCAGTAGTGCTAAATTATGAAATAAAAAACGATAAGAAACTGAACGAAAATGACCTTGAATTTCCGACTGAAAGACTGTCTCCATCAAATCACCAACACACATCAAGTTTGTTCACTGAAATAATCCGAATAAACTGGTAGAGCGATTAGTATTCTTGCTAGCTTCGATAGCAGTAGGGATTTAGACTGCATGCTTTAAGACGCAGTGTATGGAAGTTTTCTAACACATCGACGAGAAGCAAGACGTCGCTTTTTAAATATAAGTCTATGTAAACTCCCAAGTTCTTGTATTCATAAGGGCTCCATATTTTGCACACTCTTTGATAATATTGTTCTTTGATTGATGATTCAACAGTCAACAAGCTTTTGAAAGCCTCAGTCAGCGTTAACTGTTTCTCCATCAAAACAGATTCATCAGTTACATTCTCGTAGTTAAAGAAGCTTTTCTTGTTGATTAAACTGATCTGCTGGCTGTCGGGGAAATGCTCTCATGTTATCTTAAGCTCTCCGGGCTCTAAATATGAAACACATTTTCCAGAGAGCGAGCAGGAAACTTGAAAGAATCTATAAGCAAAATTCTGTGTCACTGTGACATCTCACAGCTATAGATTTTGTGAGCATCTTGTATTTTTCCGTATTCTCTGCAATCACACAAACGTGGTCTGGTATCATTTTAGCTGCACTTTCACTCGTTTGCAAACGTTCACTTTTATGAAATATGCACCTTAATTTGTTAGACTGTGAAACACAAGAGGCACCGTAAAATTAGGTAGCCAACTATTTAGAATGAGATTTTCACTCTGCAACGGAGTGTGCGCTGATATGAAACTTCCTGGCAGATTAAAACTGTGTGCCGGGCCGAGAATCGAACTTGGGACCTTTGGTAGAGCACTTTCCCGCGAAAGGCAAAGGCCCCGAGTTCGAATCTCGGCCTGGCACACAGTTTTAATCTGCCAGGAAATTTCAGCCAACTATTTACATTACATCTCTCACGTGTGGCGCCTGTAAAATGGAAGTGATTGCTGTGTTTCACACCTGTTGTGAATTGTTCGTTGCAAATGCGACAAATTTCTGCAGCTTGACATACTTATTCCTGTTCTGCGCTAGTCATCATCTGCTTGTTCTGCAACAGGTATTTTTTTATTCATTCATCAATCTACTAAAGATGTTTGTTAAACCACTCAATACACTCTGCACGTTGGTGCAGGCAAAACTCTCAATATACGTCGCTACAACTGCAGTTTGCATATAAATCTATATTACCAGGCTTATGCAAATTTATGTGATAGGAATACGAACCAGAATGAGAGCTAAAACTGCAACCAGACAACTAATATGCATTCCGAATCAGTTTAAATCATGAGAGGCAGTGTGAGTTCGTTGGTTAATCTCATTTTCTCATTATGTTGACGCGAAAACTTTAATGATCCAATTTTAATTTTATGTAGGAAAACATTGACAGTAAAATTGCAAATAAAGTAAACTGCATAGTTTTTGCATGAACAGTCAGTCATCCATTGTAATTGCTCATATAGTGTCAAAAAAATTTGTATATTAAAACACAGTATGAAAAATAATTTTATACCATAAACTTCACATGTATCGAATTTTTTGTGTTTCAGTTTTACTTCCTGTTCGCTCTATACCTTGCTTCTCCATGAAGTGTTAGCGATTGTGTGTCTATCAGCTGCACTGAGTCTTGCCACGATGGCTGAGATTTGCAGAGATAACTCACTGCTCCTTCTATTCCATATCAAATTTAATGAAGAATTTAAATGACGAGATAGCATAGAGGGTAATTACCCAGAAAGGTAACAAATTTTTGTTACTGATCACATATGTGTTTAGGGATTACCTAGCACATTTGACGTATGAAATGCAGATATAAGTGTGTGCGCCATTTTAAGCACGTTTCTTTTTACACTGGAATAATTTTAATGTTACGACAACAGAGGTACGTATATGTGTGTAAATAAAGTATTACTTCACTTAAATATTAAGCCAGACGTATGTGACTGCCACGTGATTGATAAATATACGGGTGACTTTACAGTGAGAGTTAACCTTTTTTTTTATTATTGGAGATCTGGCACATAGTTTTAATACTGGTTGGAAAGAGGAGAGATAGGTAGTGTGTAAAGCGCGCAACTGGTTTGTACGTAAATTACAGAGACGCTATTTTGACGGATGTAATGCATACATTTGGCCTTGGTGTCATTTTAAGAAGTTTGTATGTGTATCACTATGAGCTTGGCTTCACTTTAAAACTGAGGCAGAACTATGTAACTTTCACAGAAATTATGGTTGTATTATTATTATTAGAGTTCCTAACTGCACGTGTGGCACACAACTGATCTATAAGCAAATAACGTAACTTGCCCACATTTACGCCGGATATAATGTATATTTTTTACTTTCAAGGATATAATGAGGTTTTGACGTTTAACCTATGTAGCCTTTTTACTACATATCTGGCACCATTTTTTAATACTATTCTCTGATTGGTTGGAAGGAGGAGAGGGGAGAAGGGGATATGATGCACACATGTCGTCTGTTTCCATGTAGGGAGGGGAGGGTTCAAGATTTTCTAATAAGTCATATGCGCTATTTACCCATCTTCGATTTTTCGCAATGTGATTGGTTGCAGATAAGAGAGAGGGGATGGATTTTTAAAATTTTCGCTAATTCAGTTGCATTACTTCCACCATCTTGGATTTTCAGTACTGCTTTGGCTCTGAGCACTATGGGACTTAACATCTGTGGTCATCAGTCCCCTAGAACTTAGAACTACTTAAACCTAACTAACCTAAGGACATCACACAACACCCAGTCATCACGAGGCAGAGAAAATCCCTGACCCCGCCGGGAATCGAACCCGGGAACCCGAGCGTGGGAGTACTGCTTTGTGACTGGCTGTAGATGAGGTGTGCGTGCCCCCCCCTCTGATACGGTTTATATTATCACTGACGATGTCATCAGTCCGAGGTCATCGATGACGTCACTGGTGGCGTCACTGATAAGAATAATGACGTCTACTACAAGAGTGCTGATATTAATGGACCCTCATGATGCAGACTTTGACAATGCGGGAAACAGTCCTGAACATGCACAGCAATCCTGCTTGGATACAAAGTTACATATTTTAAATAACACATAAATTTACATACTTTAATTAGCATAGGTAATATTATACGCAGTGTGAACAAGAACTCCACCAACAAGCTTTAGAGGTTGTTTCGGGTAGCTTTCTGAGTATTTTGGCAACAGGGCCTTATGGTCCACAGTTGCTTGTTATAGAATTATTTCGTTCTATTTGATTCCTTGCTCTCTAACTGTACTGCAGCGAAGACAGAACACAATAGTGTAAATACGGATGGTATCCGCTATCTCTCGTGTCATTCGTTCTTGGTACCCGGTTGACAATAGTAGTATCCCAATTTACTCTTCCCCCTACAAGCTTGCATCAGTACTGCTCGGTTCTCTCACGGCCCATTTTTTTCCGCAGTGTTAGCCATACGTTAATAATGATCCTCAGCCGTATGGATAGGTTTACTGCCGAAGAGTGGGCCGATATGCACCTTGTTTTCGTTGTTGAATATTGCAGGCTATTTCACTGTTTGGAAGACATTCTCACAGAAACTAACTGCGCTAATAAACCGAATAAATCATAATTACATTGGTACCCTGTGGCAAGCTGCCAGAAACTATTGATCCCTTACACGAAACTACCCGGAAGGGATCACTGAACAACCTCTGAAAGTTTGTCGGAGTCCTGGTTCACCATGTACACATTATCGTGTAATATTAATTACAGGACGTATTTATTTCGTCATCGTCAGCTGCAGCCGATGCAGTCAATTAACGAGGTATGGTCTTTGAGTCGATGTGCATTCTTAAGTCTCATTCGCGTGTCTCCGTTAGTATGCGTCGCTTCTGGTAAATTAGGATTCAATCTAGATTTAGTTTTGACCATCTGCCATGCTCTCTACGCAGTGTGTTCCCTGCTGCTGTTGGATAAGCAGCTGCCAGCAGCAAGTCGTATACTCTTAGCTGACTTATTTGTTACATAGCTTAATTCTTAATTTCTTTGCGTGTTTTTCGGTAATTGCATTGTTTAATTCATAAATTTCTGGTGTATTATAGTATTTGAGACTTGTAACATCGCGTTTTAGTACCTGAATAGTGTAAAATCGCGTAGTCTCCTTCCGCCGCCGAGCAGTGTGTCAGCAATGTGGAAGTAGCAGCATTACTGCATTTACTAGGATATCTTGTATTTTAATAACTGTTTAAATTTTGTGTCGAATTGTTTGTGCTCTCTGTAGATTACTTCAGACGTTCTTTGCACAACAATTTATAGAATGGATAGTGACTACAACTGCTGTGTTCGGATGCGGGCTGAGTTGGCAACCCTTCGCTCCTGCCAATGGGCATCACTGTGGGGGTCTGGATGGGGTTTTGTCAGGGACGGCCAGCTCGTCCCACGCATCCTCCGATCGGACTACGACTGTGGCTGCCAGGGATGTTGCCCACATTGAGGCTGACCCCTCACCCGTGGTAGAGTGGGAGGTCGTCTCGAGGTGTGGCAGGGGGCAGTTTGTCTGACGAACCGTTTTCAGGCTCTGTCTCCGGCTGATCTTCAGCCAGACATAGCTGCTCGTCCTGTTCCTGAGGTTGCCCTTCAGTCTGCAAGATCCGGGCAGTCGCAGAGGGTAGTAGGGAGCTCCAACGTCAGGCGCGTAATGGGGACCCTTAGGGATATGGCAGCAAGAGATGGAAAGAAAACCAATGTGCACTCCGTGTGCGTACCGGGGGGGAGTCATTCCAGATGTGGAAAGGGTCCTTGCGGATGCCATGAAGAGTACAGGGTGCACCCATCTGCAGGTGGTCGCTCATGTCGGCACCAATGATGTGTGTCGCTATGGATCGGAGGAAATCCTCTCTGGCTTTCGGCGGCTATCTGATTTGGTGAAGACTGCCAGTCTCGCTAGTGGGATGAAAGCAGAGCTCACCATCTGCAGCATCGTCGTCAGGACTGACTGCGGACCTTTGGTACAGAGCCGAGTGGAGGGTCTGAATCAGAGGCTGAGACGGTTCTGCGACCGTGTGGGCTGCAGATTCCTCGACTTGCGCCGTAGGGTGGTGGGGTTTCGGGTTCCGCTGGATAGGTCAGGAGTCCACAACACGCAGCAGGTGGCTACACGGGTAGCAGGGGTTGTGTGGCGTGGACTGGGCGGTTTTTTAGGTTAGATGGCCTCGGGAAAGTACAGGAAGGGCAACAGCCTCAAAGGGAGCGGAGCAAAGTCAGGACATGCGAGGACCAAGCAGCAATCGGTATTATAATTGTATACTGTCGAAGCTGCATTGATGAAGTACCGGAACATCAAGCGCTGATAGAGAGCACCGAAGGTGAAATCGTTATAGGTATGGAAAGGTGGCTGAAGCCAGAGATAAATTCTGCCGAAATTTTTACAAAGGCACAGACTGTGTTTAGAAAGGATAGATTGCATGCAACCGGTGGTGGCGTGTTTGTCGCTGTTAGTAGTAATTTATCCTGTAGTGAAGTAGAAGTGGATAGTTCCTGTGAATTATTATGGGTGGAGGTTACACTCAACAACCGAGCTAGGTTAATAATTGGCTCCTTTTACCGACCTCCTGACTCAGCAGCATTAGTGGCAGAACAACTGAGAGAAAATATGGAATACACTTTACATAAATTTTCTCAGCATGTTATAGTTTTAGGTGGAGATTTCAATTTACGAGATATATACTGTGACATTCAGATGTTTAGGACGGGTGGTGGGGACAAAGCATCGAGTGACATTATACTGAGTGCACTATCCGAAAATTACCTCCAGCAATTAAACAGAGAACTGACTGGTAGAGATAACATCTTGGACCTACTGATAACAAACAGACCCGAACTTTCCGACTCTGTAAGCGCAGAACAGGGAATCAGTGACCATAAGGCCGTTGCAGCATCCCTGAATATGGAAGTAAATAGGAATATAAAAAAAGGGGGGAAGGTTTACCTGTTTAGCAAAAGTAATAGAAGGCAGATTTCAGACTACCTAACAGATCAAAACGAAAAATTTTTTCCGACACTGAAAATGTTGAGTGTTCATGGAAAAAGTTCAAGGCAACCGTAAAATGCGTTTTAGACAGGTATGTGCCGCGTAAAACTGTGAGGGACGGGAAAAACCTACCGTGGTTCAACAAAAAAGTTAGGAAATTACTGCGAAAGCAAGAAGAGCTTCACTGCAAGTTTAAATGCAGCCAAAACCTCTCAGACAAACAGAAGCTAAACGATGTCAAAGTTATCGTAAGGAGGGCTATGCGTGAAGCATTCAGTGAATTCGAAAGTAAAATTCTATGTACCGACTTGACAGAAAATCCTAGGAAGTTTTGGTCTTACGTTAAATCAGTAAGTGTCTCGAAACAGCGTATCCAGACACTCCGGGATGATGATGGCATTGAAACAGAGGATGACACGCGTAAAGCTAAAATACTAAACACCTTTTCCTAAAGCTGTTTCACAGAGGAAGACAGCACTGCAGTTCCTTCTCTAAATCCTCGCACAAACGAAAAAATGGCTGACATCGAAATAAGTGTCCAAGGAATAGAAAAGCAACAGGAATCACTCAACAGAGAAAAGTCCACTGGACCTGACGGGATACCAACTCGATTCCAGACAGAGTACTCGAAAGAACTTGCCCCCCTTCTATCAGCAGTGTACCGCAAGTCTCTAGAGGAACGGAAGGTTCCAAATGATTGGAAAAGAGCACAGGTAGTTCCAGTCTTCAAGAAGGGTCGTCGCGCAGAAGCGCAAAGCTATAGACCTATATCTCTGACATCGATCTGTTGTAGAATTTTAGAACATGTTTTTTGCTCATGTATCATGTCGTTTCTGGAAACCCAGAATCTAATCTGTAGGTATCAACATGGATTCCGGAAACAGCGATCGTGTGAGACCCAACTCGCTTTATTTGTTCATGAAACCCAGAAAATATTAGATACAGGCTCCCAGGTAGATGCTATTTTCCTTGACTTCCGGAAGGCGTTCGATACAGTTCCACGCTGTTGCCTGATAAACAAAGTAAGACTCTACGGAATATCAGACCAGCTGTGTGGCTGGTTTGAAGAGATTTTAGCAAACAGAGCACTGCATGTTGTCCTCAATGGAGAGACGTCTACAGACGTTCAAGTAACCTCTGGCGTGCCACAGGGGAGTGTTATGGGACCATTGCTTTTCACAATATATATAAATGGCCTAGTAGATAGTGTCGGAAGTTCCATGCAGCTTTTCGCGGATGATGCTGTAGTATACAGAGAAGTTGCAGCATTAGAAAATTGTAGCGAAATGCAGGAAGATCAGCTGCGGATAGGCACTTTGAGCACGGAGTGGCAACTGACCCTTATCTTAGACAAATGTAACATATTGCGAATACATAGAAAGAAGGATCCTTTATTGTACGATTATATGATAGCGGAACAAACACTGGTAGCAGTTACTTCTGTAAAATATCTGGGAGTATGCGTGCGGAACGATTTGAAGTGGAATGATCATATAAAATTAATTGTTGGTAAGGCTGGTACCAGGTTGAGATTCATTGGGAGAGTCCTTAGAAAATGTAGTCCATCAACAAAGGAGGTGGCTTACAATACACTCGTTCGACCTATACTTGCGTATTGCTCATCAGCGTGGGATCCGTAACGGGTCAGGTTGACAGAGGAGATAGAGAAGATCCAAAGAAGAGCGGCGCGTTTCGTCACAGGGTTATTTGGTAAGCGTGATAGCGTTACGGAGATGTTTAGCAAACCCAAGTGGCAGACTCTGCAAGAGAGGCGCTCTGTATCGCGGTGTAGCTTGCTGTCCAGATTTAGAGAGGGTGCGTTTCTGGATGAGGTATCGAATATATTGCTTCCCCCTACTTATACCTCCCGAGGAGATCACGAATGTAAAATTAGAGAGATTCGAGCGCGCACGGAGGCTTTCCGGCAGTCGTTCTTCCCGCGAACCATACACGACTGGAACCGGAAAGGGAGGTATTGACAGTGGCACGTAAAGTGCCCTCCGCCACACACCGTTGGGTGGCTTGTGGAGTATAAATGTAGATGTAGACATGGCCACTCCCTTGCTATATCAAGGTATCCACTCTTTTGAGTATGTCACTAATATCTCTGCTTAGAGACATTCATCCTTAAGGTTTCTTTTTGAAACTGGGGTTAGAGAGTATTCAGATGCACCTACCTGTTTAGCAGAGCCGGCAGGAGTGGCCGAGCGGTTCTAGGCGCTACAGTCTGGAATCGCGCGACCGCTACGTTCGCAGGTTCGAATCCTGCCTCGGGCATGGATGTATGTGATGTCCTTAGGTTAGTTAGGTTTAAGTAGTTCTAAGTTCTAGGGGACTGATGACCTCAGAAGTTAAGTCACATAGTGCTCAGAGCCATTTGAACCAAGCCATTTGTTTAGCAGACACCGCTAGTTCGGTGAAATTTCGTCCTTCTAGGGCCGACAAATTCAGTAAGACGCACAACATCCTCGGGAAGTATAAAAAAACGTTTTATCTCTAACGAAAGTTGTTCCCCATGACGCAGTCTATCACTTTAAGAGGTATGATGTAAACACTTTAAAACACCCTTTACATATTGTGGGGCTTATTTTGAGGCAACTAAATGCCTGGAGAACCCCGCGACGGTTTAGTAAATGGAAGATTACATGTTCAGTATTTTCAAAAATGCTATCTGGCGATATCATTACCGACCCCCATGCACCACCCCCAGTGTGTGGGCAACTTTGAAATATTAGACAGGAACTTACCATTTTTAGTATATATTCGCATGCGTAGTTTTTTTATGTAACACTTTTGTCATTGCGCGATAGATGGCATTGTAACCGACGACTAGCGCAATTTAGTTCCGTTATTATCCTGAGAGAGAAAAATGCGTTGGAACAAAAACATAAGAACAGATTTGGTATAGCTAACGACGCAGTATTTTACTGTTTATTTCCGAGTAGCTGTTTTGAAACATTCGTTATTTAACTTCAACTCATTGCTTCTTCCCTCGTTTTTTAAATACGTTGCTTCATATCCAGACTGCGTTTTAGGTAAGATGCATAGGAAACAATGACAGAAATGTGGATAATGCTCTAACCCTTTGTGCTCATCGTTTTCCAAACAGAGTGTTTTACCGACTGAGCGACCATAGCACGACTCACAACTTGCGCTCACAACTTTACTCCCGTCAAAACGTGACGTCCTGACTTCCGAGAATTCACTGAAGTTATCCAGCTTTTTTTTTTTAACCTTAGCTCTGTACGCGCAGGGGTCCACATAAGAACCAATCACATCTAAGGGATTTCTGAATTCAGTTACTGCATGACGCACCTTCCAACAACGATGAGCTCAAGTATGCATCAACGAGGTGGACTGGGATGTGACGCAACCTTCATCAGCCGTATCTCCCGATATCAG
Organism: Schistocerca cancellata; assembly: GCF_023864275.1. NCBI lineage: Eukaryota > Metazoa > Arthropoda > Insecta > Orthoptera > Acrididae > Schistocerca > Schistocerca cancellata. The sequence goes on from NC_064628.1 coordinate 489,739,919, forward strand.
TCCGAGCGATGTGGTATCACATCACCTGTGGTAAATTCGCCACTAATCAGCATTTTCGAGCGATTGGTTTGATGGACACTACTTTAGGCTCTAGCAGTCACTCGTTGGACGATGACGCCCATCGCCTGACCTGCACAGGTGTTCGTGCAATCTAGACCCTGGGCAGCAAATGGGGGCCTGTTTCCTCCACACTCCTCCTTCCGTAATTGAACCATACGCTTTCGTTTGCCCGGAGGATGTGTGTTTCCCTGCAGCCAAGACTCATGCTATAGTTTAGGTCAAAGAATGGACGGGCCCCAATCTTTTTGGAGACGGGAAAAAATCGCTGCTCGGTCTTTGGACCAACCTATAGAATGACCGCGCAGTCTACATCTACATCTGCATGAGTACTCTGCAAATCACATTTAAGTGCCTGGCAGAGGGTTCATCGAACCACCTTCACGATTCTGTATTATTCTAATCTCGTACAGCTCGCGGAAAGAACGGACACCTATACCTTCCCGCACGAGCTCTGATTCTATTGTTTTATGGTTATTGGAATTTCGTGACAAGATTCCGTCGCAAAGAAAATCGCCTTTCCTTTAATGATGTTCAGCCCAAATCCTGTATCATTTAAGATACACTCTTTCCCACATTTCGCGATAATACAAAACGTGCTGCCCTTCTTTGTACTTTTTCGGTGTACTCCGTCAGTCTTGTCTGGTAAGGATCCCACATGGAGCAGTATTCTAAAAGAGGACGGACAAGCGTAGCATAGGCAGTCTCCTCATTAGACGTGTTACATTTTCTAAGTGTTCTGCCAATAAAACTCCTTCCCACAACATTTTCTGTGTGTTCCAATAATTTAAATTGTTCGTAATTACAGTTCCTAGGTATTTAGTTGAATTTGCGGCCTTTAGATTTGAGTGATTTATCGTGTAACCAAAGTGTAACGAATTCCTTTTAGCACTCATGTGATGACCTCACACTTTTCGTTATTTAGGGCCAATTGCCAATTTTCGCACCATTCAGATATCTTTTCTAAATCATGTTGCAATTTTTCTTTGATCTTCCGATGACTTTATTAGCCGATAAACGACAGCGTCATCTGCAAACAAACTAAGACGGCTGCTCAGATAGCCTGCCAAATCGTTTATATAGATAAGGAACAGCAAAGGGCCAGTAACACTACCTTGGGGAACGCCAGAAATCGCTTCTGTTTTATTCGATGACTTTCCGACAATTACTACGAACTGTGACCTATCTGACAGGAAATCACAAATCCAGTCACGTAACTGAGACGATATTCCATAAGCATGCAATTTCAGTACAAGTCGCTTGTGTGGAACAGTATCAAAAGCCTTCCGGAAATCCAGAAATACAGACCGATCGGAAATCCCTTGTCAATAGCACTCAACACTTCATGGGAATGACGAGCTAGTTGTGTTTCACAAGAACGATGTTTTCTAAACCCATGTTGACTGTGTGTCAATAGACCTTTTTCCCCGAGGTAATTCATAATGTTCGAACAGAATATATGTTCCAGAATCCTGTTACATATCAACGTTAATGATACGGGCCTGTAATTTAGTGGACTACTCCAACTACCTTTTTTGAATATTGGTGTGACCTGTGCAACTTTCCAGTCTTTGGGTATCGATATTTCGTTATTTATTTATTTATTGTTCCGTGGGACCAAATTAAGGAGAAGTCTCCATGGTCATGGAACGAGTCAATACATGAAATTATAACATGATAGTAGAAACAGATAAAATGAAATATAAGAAACATATTCAGGCGACAAGTCATAAGTTTAAATAAAGAAAATCAACAGTCTAACACTGGAATTGGCTTAATTTTTCAACTCTTCCAGGAGCTTCTCGACAGAAGCCATGAGGAAACTCTGCAGTTTAGACTTAAAAGAGTTTGGGCTACTGCTAAGATTTTTGAGTTCTTGTGGTAGCTTATTGAAAATGGATGCAGCAGAATACTGCACTCCTTTCTGCACAAGAGGCAAGGAAGTGCAGTCCACATGCAGATTTGATTTCTGCCTAGTATTAAGTAAGTGAAAGCTGCTAACTCTTGGGAATAAGCTAATATTGCTAACAACAAGCGATATTAAAGAAAATATATACTGTGAGGGCAATGTCAGAATTCCCAGACTATTGGATAGGAGTCGACAAGAGGTTCTCGAATTTACACCACATATAGCCCGTTTTTGAGCCAAAAATACCATTTTTGAATCAGAAGAATTACCCCCAAAAAATAATACCATACGACATAAGCGTCTGAAAATATGCGAATTAGACTACTTTTCGTGTTGAACTGTCGCTTATTTCAGATACTGTTCTAATGTTAAATAAAGCAGCTAGTTTCTGAACAAGATCCAGAACATGGGCTTTCCACAACAGCTTACTATCTATCCGAATGCCTAGGAACTTGAACTGTTCAGTCTCGCTTATAATATGCCCATTGTGTCTGATCAAAATACTGGTTCTTGTTGAATTGTGAGTTAGAAACTGTAATAACTGAGTCTTACTGTGATTTAGCATCAAATTATTTTCCACAAGCCACAAACTTATTTCATGAACTACGTTATTTGATACTGTTTCAGTATTACACACAATATCCTTCACTACCAAGCTGGTGTCATCAGCAAACAGAAATATTTTTGAATCACCTGTAATACTAGAAGGAATATCATTTACATAAATAAGAAACAGCTGTGGCCCCAGCTTCAACCCTTGGGGAACGCCCCACTTAACAGTGCCCCATTGGGACTGAACATCACTACCAGTCTCAATATTGCGGAGAATTACCAACTGCTTTCTGTTCTTAAGGTAAGAGTCGAACCAATTGTAAGCTACTCCCCTTACTTCATAATGTTCCAACTTCTGCAGTAATATTTTGTGGTCAACACAGTCAAAAGCCTTCGTTAAATCAAAGAAAACACCTAGCGTTTACAAACTTTTATTTAATCCGTCCAAAACCTCACAGAGAAAAGAGAATATAGCATTTTCAGTTATTAAACCATTTCTAAAACCAAACTGTACATTTGACAGCAAATTATGTGAATTTAAATGCTCCACTAACCTTGTATATACAACACCGATGGCTTAGAAATAGGTCTAAAATTATCAACATTATCCTTGTCTCCCTTTTCATAAAGTGGCTTCACTACCGAGTACTTTAATCGATCAGAAAACAGACCACGCCTAAAGGAAAAGTTAAAGATATGGCTAAGTACTGGGCTAACATACATAGAACAATACTTCAGTATTCTGCTAGATACCCCGTCATACCCATGAGAGTCCTTGGTCCTTAGTGATTTTGTTATTAACTCAATCTCCCTCTTGTCAGTATCATGGAGGAGCATTTCATGTAACAGTCTCGGAACAATTTTTTCTAAGAGCGCTATATGATTCCCTGTTGGGACTAGGTTTGCATTTAGTTCACCAGCTATATTCAGAAAGTGATTATTAAATGCCTGCCGGACTGTCCGAGCGGTTATAGGCGTTACAGTCTGGAACTGCGCGACAGCTACGGTCGCGGGTTCGAATCGTGCCTCGGGCATGGATGTGTGTGATGTCCTTAGCTTAGTTAGGTTTAAGTGGTTCTGAGTTCTAGGGGACTGATGACCTCAGAAGTTAAGTCCCATAGTGCTCAGAGCCATTTGAACCATATTTGATTATTAAATACTGTACATATATGCGACTTATGCACGGACATCCCTACTACGCACTGATTGTATATCCTCGACCTGTCTCTGCAGACCAGCCACTTCCTTTACGACTGACCATATCGTTTTAATCTTATCCTGAAACTTAGCTATTCTATCTGCATGCCACATACTTTTTGCCTTACTAATAACATTTTAAGCACCCTACAATACCGTTTGTAATGGGCTGCTGCATTTAGATTTTGACTGTTTCTAACGTGTTGATATAATTGCCACTTTGTTCTACAAGATATTCTTATCCCTCTAGTCAGCCACCCAGGCTGCCTGTTTGTGCTAGTACCCTGTTTTGAACGTTCTAACGGAAAGCAACTTTCAAAGAGCACTAGAAAAGTCTTGAGGAAAGCATTATATTTATCGTATACTGTATAAGCACGATAAACATCTCGCCACTCTTGTTCCTTGATAAGGTTTACAAAGGTCTCTACAGCAACTGCATCAGCTTACCTAAACAGTTGATAACTTGTGTTGCAGCACAAGAATCTTTTAGAATTAAAATTTGTGCATCATGATCTGAAAGGCCATTCATCTTTTTGCTAACAGAATGCCCTTCTAGTAATGAGGAATCAACGAAAATGTTGTCTATGGTTGTTCTACTGTTCCCTTGCACTCTCGTTGGAAAGAATACGGTTTGCATACGATTATATGAATTAAGGAGGTCTACCAGCATCCTTTTCCTGGCATAATCACTGATACAATTAATATTGAAGTCACCACATACAACTAACTTTTTGTATTTCCAATAAAGTGAACCAAGAGCCTCCTCTAGCTTTAGCAAAAATGTTGTGAAATCGGTGTCTGGGGATTTATAAATAACAACAGTTAGAAGTTTATCTCCACTAAATCGAACCACACCTGCACAACATTCAAACACATTTTCAGTGCAGTACTTTGGAACATCAATTGACTCAAATGGGATGCCGTTTATCACATACATGGCTACACCTCCACACCGCAGAGAGCTCCTAGAGAGAACGGTTCTATACGATTGTTAGGTATGGAGGTAATTCATCAGAATACTCTGAAAGGAACCTAATTTGTGTACAGCCTGGACCAGAAGACTTGCTTTTATTAAGTGATTTAAGTTGCTTCACTACTCCGAGGATATTTACTTCTACGATACTCATGTTGGCTTCTGCTCTTGATTTGAATCCAAGAATATTCACTTCGTCTTTTTTTTGTGAAGACTTTTCGCAAGGCTGTGTTTAGTAACTCTGCTTTGACAGCAATGTATTCGGTAGTATCTCCATTGCTATGGCGCAGAGATGGCATTGATTGTTTCTTGGCGCTAACATTTTTCTCGTACGACCAGAGTCTCTTTGGATGTTCGGCCAGGTTTTGCGACAAAGTTTGGTAGTGGAAACGGTTATAAGCATCTCGCATTGAAGTCAGCGCTAAATTTCGAACTTCTTTAAAAGATCGCCAATCTTGGGGACTTTGCGTCTGTTTGAATTTGGCATGTTTGTTTCGTTGTTTCTGCAACAGGGTTGTGACCCGTTTTGTGTACCAAGGAGGATCAACTCCGTCGTTTGTTAATTTATTTGGTATAAATCTCTCAATTACTGCCGATTCTATTTCTTTGAATTGAAGCCACATCTGGTCTACACTTACATTAGTAAACTGGATGGAGTGGAGATTGTTTCTCAGGAAGGCGTCAAATAAATTTTTATCTGCTTTTTTGAATAGGTATACTTTTATTTTATTTTTGGAGGATTTGGGGGTTAGAATATTCATCTCGCTACGACAACCCTGTGTTCACTAATCCCTGTATTCGTTATGATGCTCGTTATTAACTCAGGATTATTTGTTGCTAAGAGGCCAAGTGTGTTTTCACAACGTTTTGCATATCCACGTTACCGCGCGAATTTTTCCAGTTACCTCCGTGGGGTTTTGCACGATATCGCACTCAGCTGGAATATGTCTGGCGCTGTTGGCTCGACTGCTGTCCAGGTGCACTGCTAAGACCCCACTTGGAGACGCCGGCGGGCGTCGCACCCGATACCACACTTTCCTTGTTTTCCTTTCCTCTCTCGTCTACTCAAATTCAAATGGCTCTGAGCACCATGGGACTTGGCATCAGAGGTCATCAGTCACCTATGACTTAGAAGTACTTAAACTTAACTAACGTAAGGACATCACACACATCCATGCCCAAGGCAGGGTTCCAACCTGCGACCGTAGCAGTAGCGCGGGTCCGGACTGAAGCGCCCAGAACCGCTCCGCCACGCCGGCCAGCTCTCCCGCCTACTTACCACCGATGTGCCACACGATGTAATTTAATGGTTACGATTGCGTATCTCCTTCTTTGACTGTCCGTTCTTGTCTGTTTCCGGTTAGTTGATGGTGTTGGGTGGGCGCCGTGGCGAGGCCTCGTGTGGTCGACGGATGCCCACTCCGACGCATACCGTGCTATCGAGCCGGAGACTACCAACACGTACTCATGTTGTAGCATCCCTAACTTTAAAAAATTACCTTAATAAAAAAGACTAAAAAATCCGGGAGAGCATTAGCCCGCGAAAGGGAAAGGGCCCATGTTCGCATCCCAGTGCGGCATACAATTTAAATGTGCCAGGTTCGGCCACTGTGGCCGAGCGGTTCTAGGCGCCTCAGTCCGGAACCGCGCTGCTGCTACGGTCGCAGGTTCGAATCCTGCCTCGGGCAAGGATGTGTGTTATGTCCTTAGGTTAGTTAGGTGTAAATAGTTCCAGGTCTAGTGGATTGATGAACTCAGATGTTAAGTCCCATAGTGCTTAGACCGATTTGATTTTTTTTAATCAGCCAGGAAGTTTCAGATCAGCGCACCGTCCAGAATCTCGTCTGTTAATGCATTTCGAACTGCCTTGTGCATATGAGAGCGTAAGAATGCATTCTATGACCTAATCAGAAATACTTTAAGTAATGCATGCAGGGAAGTCCTCGTAACGCGGAACTGACTAACAGGCACTTTGCAGTCCAATCATTGTCTAAGCCAAAACACATCAGAAGACCGATCTGCGTTCATTAATGTGCACTATCGCTGCAGTCAGGTTGCCACCGTCGTTAAGAATGGGACACAGCGGAACCTTTGCAAGAGTGGGCGGCCGGTAAGCGGCAGTGCCGGCGCAGCGGCGTGCGGCGCGCGTCTCGAGTTGCAGAGGATGGGCGGCGGGCCGTTCCCACAGGCGGGAGCGCTGTCCTCGAGCGAGCTGCGCTCCCGCTGTGAGACTCAACATATATCCATTCTGCCGGGCTAAACGCAATTAACCTTTAATGGTGGTCCGCGGCGGACCTCAGATTTATACGGCGCCGCGCCGGAATATCATATTTGTACAGCGCGGGCGCAGCCCGGCCCGGCCTGCGCGCCTGTGACAGACCGGATCTCGGCGGGTCGTGGATCCACGGCCGCGCCTGCAGACCGCCGCACGGAGAGAGAGGGCCGCCCGCCTAACAGAGCCATTACTGCGCCGGTAATACACTTCCGACTCCAGCGCCTGCTGCACTGCGATGTTTTTACGACTTTGCTAAATCAGTACAGGGAATATTTGTGCTGCTCCTTAATTAGGCATACGCGCGGTCGCAAATCCAACTCTAAGGTCTAGCTTCAATTCTGGTCTGACGTCAAAACCCAAATTATTATTCGTAAGCGCTCGTAACAACATTCTTTCGACGGTACTGTGCAGAACTCAAGCTGTTCAGTAATGGGCTCTTTCTCTTCTCCCACCGAAGCTTATGAGAGCCGTTAGTGGAGGAATCTACTTCGAACTTATAAATGAGGAGTCTCATAAGCTCTATAATCCGCACAGTCGGCAGGTTTAAACGAGAATTTATTCATTTACAGCCATCGTAATTTAACAAGCGTTGATTGTTGTAGGGTATTAAATTTATTTGCTGAACGGGAACACAAAAACCTAGACATCGGGCCTTAGCCGGCAGTTCTTTAGCTATTGAGCAACACAAACTTGGCTGTGGTAGAGGAAACTTCTCTTAAGTAGAGGTTTGCGTGAATGCGGGTATCCTCACTAGCAGTTAGTTTTGGCTAAAGGTCTATGGCTACCCGGCTGTCCATAGACATTCTGCTAGGTCTAGTTGTGGAGGTCACAGTTTGATACTTTAACCCCCCTCCGCCACCCGCCCCCTTCCTCGCACACACACATTTTTAACATGGTTAGCTGTCGCTCCTAACTACAACGTACCAAGGTTGACTATGTTGACTATCTCGGTTCTAATATGAACAGGAGGAATTCCATGTCAAATTAAATAAAACTGTACTTCCTAAAGGGTAAAAAAACATGTGTTGCACCACAGAATGGTGCTACTCTTTCAGTTGTGCGCCTGTTCGGCGAATTGAGTGTTCTTAAAACCAACGACACCCAGTTTCCCTCGGACGGGTACCCATCTAAGTACTAGGTGGGCGCAAGGTTGCTTAACTTCGGTGATGGGGTGTTGGCGGAATGGAACCGGCTCTTCCTACGACCGAAAGATCATCAGCTGTCCTAACCACTAATGGAAGCTTCTAGGCGTTTAAGAAATTATTCCATTATCCAATAGACAGGTGAAACTGGAAGTACACAGAGTGTCCCAGAAGGAGGAATGGTCAGTAAAACAGAAAAGTCTAGTAAACATTAGGTCTAAAATGCATACCTCATGAGCTATGACCACATCATCACTTTCGCTAGTGTGAAACACGTCTCTTCTACTGAACAAGTGCTCATAGCTCTAGTGTTCATTTTAGAGCCTACGTTTGCTAGACAGATTTTTCTTGTTTACGTGCGTACTACGTCCTCTCAAAATACGGGAAGTAAAGAGCTTTCAGTGGAACAGGTTTGTTTCACAGAACAGAAGATGATGAGATACTCTTAGCTCTTAACGTATCCGTCTTCGGGCAGTTGTTCAATAAACTTGTTTGCTTTGAATGATCGTTCCTGTAATATCCCTGAGTACTGATCATTCCACCTGGTACACGCGTTACAGGCTCATGATCAGAGCAGTTGTAACCTACCGATGTGAAACATGGACGTTGACGAGTAGTGATAGGAGATATTTGTATGCAGTGTTCCATGGGCACTCTAGGAGATGACCGCTGGACGTCTAAACCGCATACCTTCTTGGACTGTCACACGGAATTTGCTGTCATTGTACGATTAATTAAAAACAGCCTGGATTGGACATGTCCTTAGGGTGGATAGTGGAAGAACGACTAAAAATATTCATGAATGGAGGCCAGAAGAAGGGAGACAGAAAGTCTCAGAAAGCGATGGATAGTCGATGTGGCAGAAAATATGAAATTCTCTCTGTCAGAAGATGACGGAGAACCGCACTTGAGAGGTCAGAATGTAGGAAATTTCTTGAAGAGGCCAAGACCGACGCATACCATGAGAAGTAGTACAGGAACAAGAACAGTAAAACACGTAACATTAATGTTTAGTGCATCGCTTTATCGTAACCCAGAACAATTATAATTTAAACGGTAAAAATCAAAGTATGCCCTCAGCGTCATCAGTGTCTCACTTTAAACTACCATGATTAACACTGTGGCTATGCGAGTGCATAAGTGAGAGGAAGGCTGTTTGTTTCAGCAGTTTCGGCCTACGGTCAGCAAAATCAGAATTCCTGTAATTCATGTCCGTAGTGCAACGCCTTTCCCTTTCTGTCTTGCCTAACTAAACCATGAGTTCCTGGCTCTGAGCACTATGGGACAACCGCTGTGGTCATCAGTCTCCTAGAACTTAGAACTACTTAAAACCTAACTAACCTAAGGACATCAGACACGTCCATGCCCGAGGCAGGATTCGAAACCGAGCGCGGTGGCGCAGTGGATAGCACACTCGACTCGCATTCCGGAGGACGACGGTTCAATCCCGCGTCCGGCCATCCTGATTTAGGTTTTCCGTGATTTCCTAAATCGCTCCAGGCAAATGCCGGGATGGTGCCTTTGAAAGGGCACGGCCGATTTCCGTCCCCGTCATTCCCTAATCCTATGAGACCGATGACCTCGCAGTTTGGTCTCTTCCTCCAAAACAACCCAACCCCCCAGGATTCGAACCTGCGACCGTAGCGGTCGCGCGGTTCCAGACTGAAGCGCCTAGAACCGCTCGGCCACACTGGCCGGCAGGGCTTGGCATTGATTGACAGATTTGTAGGATGTCCTCCCATGGGATGTTGTACCAAATTCTGTCCAATTGGTGGGTTTTATCGTGAAAATCCCGACATCGTTGGAGGGCGCTGTCCGTAATGTTGCAAACGTTTGGAGTTTGGGAGAAATAAATGGTGCAAATGGCTCTGAACACTATGGGACTTAACATCTATACATCTGTGGTCATCAGTCTCCTAGAACTTAGAACTACTTAAACCTAACTAACCTAAGGACATCACACAACACCCAGTCATCACGAGGCAGAGAAAATCCCTGACCCCGCCGGGAATCGAACCCGAGAACCCGGGCGCGGGAAGCGAGAACGCTACCGCACGACCATGAGCTGCGGACTTGGGAGAGATATGGCAACCTTGCTAGCCAAGGTATGGTTTGGCAAGCACGACGACAAACCGTAGAAACTGTTACCTTGAGCCGACGGGCATACTCTTACTGACATGTAAACCCAGGATAACTTGCCATGTAGGGATCAAAACGGGGCGTAGAATTTCGTCGACGTACTGCTGTGCTCTAAGGGTTCCACGCATGACAACCAAAGTGGTCCGGCTATGAGATGAAATGGCACCTCAGGTCATCACCCTTGGTAGTCGGCAATAAAGCCGAGTGACAATCAGGTTGGTATCCAACCGCTGTCAGGACCATCTCCAAAAATGTCTTCGCATGTCATTGGGGCCTGATTCGAGTGGGACTTTTCACTGAAGACGGCTATACTCCAGTCAGTCTGATTCTAAGCTCTCATTATTAGATGTTGGACGAGTAAGCTTACAATAATTTACTCTCGGTTTTAAAGGAAACTAGTTTTTCATTCATCTCAGTGTCTATGATGTCATATCTCCTGAACGATGAGTTGTCCAAGATACAATTCTGCATGTGCATTCAGTGGTATATGTCGATACTGTCTGCAAAATGTGTAGGGAATAGAGTTAGTAGTAGAGAAGTAATAAATTAAAAAATCACACCGTATGCGTAGTTTTACTACATAAACAGCGAAGACACAAAAGGATAAATATTTTTCCTTTTCAAAATTCAAATACTTATATTTACTTCATTATCAAAATATAATTTTGCAACAAACCAAACAAATATAAGACTTATAATTTACAGTTATTTTATTATATGACAAGATGAGACTATGCTTCAGCAGTAATTTTATGACCATCCTGATACTGTCTCTTGCTCAAGCAGTCTCGTATGCAGCACATATATACATATGCATACAGCATACATAGGCAATATGTACAAAATTGCATTATAAGAAAATTCTGTTTCATGAGGGAGCTGATTCTCAGTACACTAGACAAAATATCCATTTATATCCAATTAATCCCTTATTCCAGCATAGATTGTAAATATACTTTATGTAACGTCTAATTTTAATTTACTTGTGTTACGTGTATTGTGGACAAGCATGGGAGGAAATTACTACTGAAAAAATGAAATGGATACACAAATGGATACACAAATTCCATGTAAAAGTCTCTTCATGTGGATGGTATTACTACTGGAAGTCCACTTTTGCTACACTGGAGGAACAGGCTCTGCATGGGCACGATGTCAAGTGTTCCAGTAGGCAAACGATGCTACAATGTGGGCTCACACTTTGCCTTACTGCCTGGCTTAGTGAATGCATTGTCTGTGGAGCAACTAACTGAACTCTGAGTTTGCACTGAACTGCGCTACCGATTATCGCCGAGAACGTTTGGTTGTCAGGAAGAAACTGATTAAACATTTTACTTCCTGAGTCTGCCCTTTGGTCTATAACCAGTTATCCTCTGTACCTGAGAATATGTAAAGCAGGTACTGTGTCCTTGTGAAAACAAAGTGTGCTATATGTGACATTAAAGGTTTCCACATTCGAGTGCACGACATCGTTCTATAAGTATTTCATACCACAACTGAAGAAGACAGCTCACTTGTTGCTAAGGGAAGTCTAACGTTTACTGTCATCATTCTGTTAACAGTTCTAGATAATTTAGTTCAGTCCAATTGTACAACACTTTGCTACAATTTTCTCATCACGTTGTTGTTAACTGTTATGCTGTCCACTGACATTACTGCTATGCTGTCCAAGCGACATCACTACTATTATTGTTTCAACATGCACTACTTAATATTCCAGTTCGATAGCTGTTAGATTCACAATTTCATGTATTTTTGGTAGGTTTTGAAATGATCATATAACGACACCTAAAATTTTTCTTCCTGAAATAGTTTTTCGATATTATTTGCTATGAGCAAGAAACATTCTGAAAAAATCCTTCTTTGATTGTATGAGGATTGTGAAATGTTTGTGCAGTGAACGAAATGCTTGTAAATGACAATTAGTTGGTACATCTTTGAATGCAAATACAATTAAAATTATCTGTTTATTCGGGGCATTGTCACTTTAAATACCTTTTCGTGCTGAACACATGGGCGATACACAGTCTCTGGTTTCCAGAGGTTGCACTATTGATAAAAGCGGGGGCAAGCTAGAAGGTAACAGTCCAGTCGAGTCTCAGCCTTGCATAATGGCGGCAGTGGAGTTGTGGAGTTACGGAAAGAGGGTGTTGGATCACGACGGAATGAGCAGCTGGATAGCGGAGGTACCTCACAGAGATTTATGTTTGAGATGTTTCATGATTTATTATCTGAGGATGAAGGACGATTTTTAAGACGGTTGACTACAGAGGCAGTACTTCAGAGAAGGGTATCTTATTCTGAGTTTGTTAGCTGCAATCGCGAGAAAGGATTTCGTTGAGTGTCTGTTTCTTTTACACCCAATTTTCATGACACTGTCCACTCCATCCAACTGCATTACCAAACGCTTTGCTTTCTGGGACAGAATTACGGTGTAGTCGACGAATGTCATTCATTTTGTTTCTTCTTCCTGAACTTTAATTGCTTACCCACATTGTTTTGACTTCCTTAACTTCTTGCTTAATGCACAGATTGAATAACATAGGGGATAGGTACAACACTTTCTCACTCCCTTCTCAATCACTGTTCCTCTTTCACGCCTCTCGTCTCTTATAACTGGTCTGGTTTCTATACAAGTCGTATATAACCTCTCACTCTGTAATTTACATCTGCTACCTTCAGGATAAGAGTATAGGCCAGTCAACATTGTTCAAAGATTTTTCTAAGTCTACAAAAGATATTAACATACGTGTAGCCTTCTTTGTCTCTAAGATAAGTCGTAGGGTAAATATTGCCTCAGGCGTTCCAGAATGTCTCCAGAACCCGAGATGATCTTCCCCAAGGACGGACTGCACCAGTTTTCCTTTCTTCGGCGAATAATTTGTACCAGTATTTTGAAACCATGGCGTATTAAACTCATAGTTCGCTAATATTTAGACCTGTGAGCATCTGCTTTCTTTGGAACTGGAATCATTACTATCTTCTTCAAGCGTAGGGTATTTACTCTGTCTAATATACGTTGCACACCACGTGCAATAGTTTTGTCGTGGTTGTCTCTCCCAAGGATATCAACAGTTGTGAGAGAATGTCGTCTACTTTATGCTCCTTGTTTCAGCATAGACGTTTCAGTGCTCTGTCAAATTCGTCTCCCTGTACCGTATCTTCCATCTCATCTTCACGGCATCTCCCTTTTCTACAATATTGCCTTCCCATTCCTCTCCGTTTTATAGACCCTCTACATACCCCTTCAACTTTTAAGCTTTCCCTTATTTGCTTCATATGGTTGATATTCGTACAGTTGCTTCCGTTTCTCCAAAGGCCTCTTTAATATTCCTGTAGGTGGTATCTATCTTTTCCCTAGCTGATCGTACATCCTTCTAGAAACTTACATTTGTCCTCTAGCTGTTCTTGCTAAGCGCTTCTGCACTTTCTATAAGTCTCATTTTTTATACGTTTATACTCACTCTCGTCTGCTTTTTTTGCTACAAATTTATAGTTTCTCTTTTCATCAATTACATTTAATATCTCCCGTAACGTACAAGAATTACTACTAGGTCTCGTCTTTTTACCTATTTGACCCTCTACAGCCTTCACTATTTCGTCTCTTAAAGTATCCTTTCTTCCACAGTATTCCTTTCTCCCGTTTCAGTCAATCGTTGCCTAATGTTCTCTTTGACACACTCGACAACCTCTAGTTCTTCCAATTTATTCAACTCGCATCACCTTGATATTCAATATTTTTGCAAAATCTTTAGTTTTAATCTACAGTCCGTAACCTATAAAATATGGTCAGACTGCACATCTGCCTCTATCAATGTCTTACTGTTTAAAGCACGAATACGTAAGGAGAGTTCACATACTCGTCTTGTGTAATTGACTTTGTATAACTGCAGCGTCTTGCAGATGAGAGCGCTAAACTTGGAAGCACTCTTGGTATTATTCAAAGGTATTAATACGTTCTGCAGGGTCTTCATCCCATAGTATTCCTTAACAACACACTCACAATTTTACACTGGACACAACTGACAGTCGTTACCCGATGCTTCATAATAGGCCGAAATAACCACAAAGTTCTTTCGCTGGACAGTAATGTTGTGGTCTCTGCATACAGGACGACTATAACTGAACAAGAACCAAATCGCTGCTGAAATCTTTGATAGCTGTTTTGTCCAAGCGTCAACCTAAACTGTAAGCCGGCAGGGTAATCTTACTATGACTTCTATAATAAAGTTGATGTTTATTAATTTATTAAGCTCCAATTCTTTCTTATTTTACAATGGTGTACCTCAGACGCGATACTGGCGCGGTGACTCAGAGTGAAAGGCGCTAGGAACCGGTTGTAATTTATATAGCCATTTCTTGAGATGCACGCCTAGCGGCGTGTTTCTTATTCATTAATATTTTTCTCTCTCATTGATCACGCAGCCCGTCGAATGTGAGAGTTTAAGCGCAGTTTGGGTGACAACCCCTCCAAGAAGACACGTCTGTCCCTGCTGCGGTGTGACTAATACAATTAGCGTGCGCATTGTGGCCACAGGAACTAATTGCGAGCATGGACGGCCCCTTTGTTGGCCTCCGACCACCCGCAAGCGCCACGGTCACACCGTCGATAAATCGTGGCGTAGGACATCGAGAGCAAAACAACACAGCTAAACGGATCTCACTGCGATACCGCTTGAAACGAAGGTGGTATCACTTTCATTCAAGTGTTATTCAAAACAGCAGGTCGATGTCCTGGTAACCGTTTAGAATTACCAGCTTACACTAATTTGTTTACTTTGATGTCAACCAGTTTATCCTAATTTGTTTGCTTTGATGTGTCCAGTTAAAGTCGTCCTGTAAGCAGTCGGTGATCGCTATGAAAAACAGAGACAACAAAATCACTGTCCAGAGAAAGTACTCTGTGGTCTTAGCTTCCATTCCTCTCCTTTCGATCTATTATGAGGCGTCAGGTAACATATGATGGACTGTCAGTTGGGTCCAGTGAAACGTTATGAGTGTGTTGTTAAGGAATAGTATGGGATGAAGGCTCTGCAGGATGTAACAGTACTTTTGAATAATAATACCAAGAGAGCTTAGGAGTTAAGCGCTCACATCTGCAAGACAATTCGGCTTTACAAAGTTGTTTACTTTGATGTCAACATCACTCATTTGACATCCACCTTTAGACAGAGCCCTGCTCTGGACTTCAACATGCATTATTCTTCATTCATCTTTCTGTAGATCGCTGAGAAACGTCACCTTTAGGATGGTCTCACTGTCTTAAGCAAAAAATGGTGACACTCACT
Organism: Schistocerca cancellata; assembly: GCF_023864275.1. Taxonomy (NCBI): domain Eukaryota; kingdom Metazoa; phylum Arthropoda; class Insecta; order Orthoptera; family Acrididae; genus Schistocerca; species Schistocerca cancellata. The sequence continues at coordinate 489,755,451 of NC_064628.1, forward strand.
AACTGTAAATATTCCGTTTCAGATGTCAGAAGCACAGGTTATGAAATGTTATTTAGATTAAGGAAATAGACCAAGCGTAGTTACTCTTATGATCATTTCCTTAGTTATTCATCCTGTCGATGCGCTGAACTGACATAAATACAAAGACCTTTACCTGTTCTTGTGACACCATTCATACCTTTTCAATGTGATTACTAGGCATTATTTTAGTTTTCTTGTAAACAGTTTTCAGGTTTGTTTTCATTCTTGCTCTATTAAGATCATCTATTCACTGCTGAAACTTATCTGGAGACACAGTATCACCGACATACCGAAGACAGTTCAGATAAGTTCTATTATAGGTAGCCTATTCCACATTTGTTTTATCACTCAAGGATCAGGAAATTTCGTCCAAGACTGGTGACAACTGTTTCGGTCATGTAAAATTTCCCTGCTTGACTTCCCTTTGAATTAAGAATATCTCACTGTCCTCACTGTGCCTAATCGAAGCTATCATGTTATTGTATACACTGATCTGTCAGAATATTATAACCACCTACCTAATAGCCGATATGTCCACCTTTGGCAAGGTTAACAGAGACGACTCGTCGTGGCATGGAAGCAATGAGACTTTGGCAGTGCTGGAGGGAGCTGGCGCCACATCTGTAAACACATGTGATGCAGTTGCAGTAAATTTTGGGGAGGGGGCACTGAGCTCTTACGCCACGTTAAAAAAAATGATTCAAATGGCTCTGAGTACTATGGGACTTAACATCTGAAGTTATCAGTCCGCTAGAACCTAGAACTACTTAAATCTTACTAACCTAAGGACATCACACACATAAATGCCCGAGGAAGGATTCGAACCTGTGACCGTAGCGGTTGCGCGGTTCGAGACTGAAGCGCCTAGAACCAATTGCCCACTGCGGTCGGCTCTTACGCCATGTTCAATCACACCACAGATGTGTTCGATTGGGTTCAGATCTGGTGAGTCTGGGGACCTGCACATCAATTGTAACTCGCCACTGTGTTCCTAGAGCCACTCCAAGCCACTCTTAACCTTGTGATATGGCACATTATCTTGTTGGAAAATGCCACGGCCGTCGGGCACATGATCGTCATGAATGGGTGTACGTCTCTACAATCATGTATTGTACTCCTTGGCCGTCATGGCGCCTTGCACGAGCTCCACTGAACCATGAATGCCCATGCGAATGTTCCCCAGAACATGATGGAGCCATGGCCTGTACATCTCTGTCCCACAGCGTGAGTGCCAAAGAGCTAAGTAGCTGTTCACTCGGCAGGTTGAAGCAGATATCGGAGTTCATCAGACCATGCAACGCTCTGCCTCTGCGTCAACGCCCAGTGCGATGGTCAGGTGCCCATTTCAGTCATAAGTTGCCGATGTCATGGTATTAACGCTGGTACTCGTATATGCACGGGTCGTCGGCTGCAGAGGTCCCTCGTCAGGAGTATTTGGTGTGCTGTGTGTTCAGACGCACTTGTACTCTTCCCAGCATTAAAATCTGGTGTTAGTTCCGCCACAGTTCGGCGCCAGTTCTGTTTTACCAGTCTGCATAGCCTACGATGGCCGAGATCTGTAATGAGGGTTAGTCACCCAACCCCACGACCTCTGGACGTGGTTTCATCTTGGTTTCACAACGTGTTGAAGACACTAACCGCAGCACTCCTTGAACAACCGAGAAGTCGTGCAGTTTCAGAAATGCTCTTGCCGAACCTCTGGACCATCACAATCTGACCTCGCTCAAACGCAGATACATCACGCGCCTTCTCAACTCTGCTCACAGACAGCACACTCACTGATACTACATGCACCATACGTGTGTCTAACTAGCGGTCATTTGTAGCCAGATGAGGCTGCTGTCACCTGGCCAGGTTTATACCGGTACTAGGTCGGCGGTCATAATGTTCTGGCTGTTCAGTGATTATACACCAACAATAATTATTATCACTGTATTGTTACTAAAGGGCTGTTAGCGTAGATTATGTAGAAAGCGATTCAGAAGTTTATTTGTGTTGATCCCAGGCATAGTGGTCACTCACACATAATTTTCTGTTTTATAGTTTACTTTGAAAGGTGACGCTGGTGGGGACTGTTTAAATGATTGAAAATGTTGGCATATTTTTTGGTGTTCTAACAACATTTATTTTTCACAAGAAAAAACAGGCATAAACTCAGGTTAGGTTCCAAGTATTAACCACACATGCCAGAGCCTCGACTAGAAGTGCTTCCAGACCAAAGTCCTGCACCTGAGTGCTTCGCACCTCTCCAGAAGAAATTTCATATTTCCACAGAGTGCACAAATGACACCGCCTTCATCCTGTCTTGAGCCAATCACAGGGCTCTAGAGGCACTAAATCTCCCCTCCAACACAACAGCACAAACTCATGTCAAACCAAGGCAAGAGTTAAGAAACCTGTGTCTCTGGAAAAAAAGAAAGCACTTTTACTGTTTTTTTTTTAGGTTTTTGTGGGGGGGGGGGGGGGGGGAAGGTCATGTCGCTTCTCACAGCAACAAACAAACAGAAGCACTCTTAAAGATCTTTATCTAAATTTCGTGTGCCTTGGAGCTTGAGTTGTCATAAAGATTCTATCTCTAAACATTTCTCAGACGCCAGAGTTTCTTATACAACTGAGGCAGCCAATGGAAGTGGTTCACAGGCCTACTTGCAGTATCGGCAAACATGAAAACGTTTGAATTTTTAATATGCATGGCTCTGCAAGCAATGCCAGGTTTACGAATCCACTGTGTAGATGCGTTCCTTCAGGTCGTCACCCCCAGCCCAGGCTTCGACCGGCGCCATGGCAGGTATCACGGCATTGTTCTGTTGGAGACCTGTCTTGATGAGGGGCTGCCCGTCTGCCCTGTATGGCTGTGAACCTGTCCGGCAAGATTTACTAAGTGATGGGCTAGCCAAAAATTACTTTCAACTCATAACATGCCGTTTCTATGAGCTAAGAAAGACAAAAACACCTCATGTTTTTAGCGCCCTACAAGGCTCCATCAGCGTCTCCTCAGGCCATTAACTTTCTAGAGTCTCACTCAAGGTGCATCAGGTTGTAACAAAATCTTTAATAATTTTCCTTATTAGAAAAATAGGTGAGAGAGTAACTTTTCCTCTCACAATTTTCATGCTTTCAACTACTTCATAATGTTCGAACTAGTAAAAGCAATCTGAATCTTCTCCAAAATAAAGTTCAAAGTACTCTTTCTTGGCTGCATAGTTGGTGTTAGCAGCTCCAAGCAGAAGAACGTTTCTTTGAGGCTGCAGATTTTGCCAATTTAGAGTGAGATAAACTGGCGCTAGTGTCCATTTTCTGCACTCCAATATATAAGTTGTGACCGAATCATCTAAGTAAAAAAATCCGTGAAGTTCATGAGTTTATTTACATATAAAAACCGAATTCCGATTTTTCTTTTGTGTAAGACTGCATGTGCCAGATTCGTGTGCCGATTTGAAGTTTCAGATTCAAATATTTCACTGTTTGAATCAGTTTTCCATAATCTTTCACTGATTGTGCCTGTACTCATGTATATAGTAATATTTTGTGAAATTTGGAACATTTGCGAGTGCTGAGATATCAACTTCGTATCAGCCAAGGTCGAGTACCTGAGAACCGTCCTGTAGGGGCCTATTGGTGAAATTAAAGAACAGATGGACCTCCCACTTAGCACCAACAGCTTTGTGTCGCGTTTGCGGGAAACATGAATGCTAGGAAGCTGATTCTGAACACCCTTGTCACCAATACTTGTTTGTCTCACTTTTACAGGGGTACAAGGCTTAAATTGGGACAGTTCTCCTTGGTTCTCCTTTGTAAAGGACATCTTTAAACGGAGTCAAACATTTTTGCTTTTGCTTTGCTACCCACAATTTCAGTTACTGTCTCATCCACCAGTGATTGGACACGAAATTTGATGTCACGAGCAGCTTTTACATACGACCTGAATTTCTTTGGGTTTTGTGAAAGATCATTTGAGAGTACCCTCCTATGGCAGTCACTGAAATCTTCACACATTGCACTCCTGACAGCTAAACACGTAACATTCAGCATGTTCAATATGCTTCTGTCCTGTGCTAAAAGTTTCAAGTTCCTCATTAAGATATGAAACTACTGCTCTTTTGTCTAGTTTGTTGAACACACACACACACATATATATATATATATATATATATATATATATATATATATATATATATATATATATATATATATATATATATTTCTACTGGTTTTTGTTGCTCTTGGTTCTGTGGTAATCATTGTTGCGGCAACCGTCTGATGGCCACTGATACCAATTTTGGTGTGGAAATCATCATAAAGGCCAAGTCCATTTGCTGCCATGAGATCTAGCACATTTCCATCATGGGTGTCATTCCAAACTCTTCTCAGTAATTTTCCAAGAAGGCATTTAGTAATGTTTCACAGGATGTCTTGCAAGGACCACAACTAACAAACTGCTATTTGTCCTGTTGACTGTCGGATGATTAATTTTCCTGCCTATGACTTCAGTTGGTAGAGAGACGAGCTTACAAATGAACTGAGGTCTTCTCTAAAGTTTTGGGTTGCATCTACAGCTGAATCTGATGTTAAATAAAAGGATCCGATTACTATTTAATAGGGACACTGATAGTGACTCTTACCCAAACAAACCTCGCATGCAACTTCCATTTCTATCTTGGTTTACCCTTTAGGTATCCTTTCTACAAGACAAGTGTACCACCACCTATCTTTTCTGTTCACACTTAAATTTTCGACAAAACTCTCACTTACGGCTTTAACCAACTTTTGGCACCTAGCATTAGGCGACGTTCATTGATTTTCAGGAACATTTCAAATTATGGCACATTGTTGCGAGTGCTTCAGCAGTTAATTCTAGGAATTCAACACTCTTGTCTGTGGAGGGACGTTCGTTTGTATACTACGTATAATACTTATGGGTCGCCTAAAGCAGTCGTTTTCTGGACTTGATGGTTAGTCGGCAAATTTAAAAAACGCTTGCGTGCATTCGATGCACGATCAGCGACATGGGTAGCAGCCCCTGATGTGTAGTGCACAGCTGACCCACTTGGGAGGAAGCTACAGTTCTCAGACCTATAACACAAGCCATGAACTCGCAGCCCAGCTTCCCAGAGAAACTTCTAAATCTATGGTTCAGGTCTCCCACTCGACCCAGAACCAGGGGGACATGATTAGTTCTGCGGACAATGCTGAAAACTGTGAGCTTCGTTTAAAACTCCATGCACAATGCTGGTCTTCTCAACCTTCTCTGACAGTCGCTGGAATGATCTAAGTGTGACCCCCGAGGCGAGACGACAGGCGCAGTTATTTCGAATGTGCATTACTCTTTGCAGTGGTTGTACCATTTTCCCTCAATAGCTACCGCAATAGCCTGTTAAACACGCTGAACGAGGCCTTCAGGCATACACACTGACAGCACCTACTGCCATTTCCCTACAGTGTACCTTAATTAATCGTTCGGTTGAACTACCCGTGATTAACAGACTCTTACCCTTCTTCGTTTCGCTTCTCTTGACAAATGACAAAGCAGGTTTCCCAACAGGTGAAGTGAATGCCAATGGTTCAGTTTGTTTCATAGAGAAACAGCACCTTGAATTTGGAACTTCCTGGCAGATTAAAACTGTGTGCCCGACCGAGACTCGAACTCGGGACCTTTGCCTTTCGCGGGAAAGTGCTCTACCATCTGAGCTACCGAAGCACGACTCATGCACGGTGCTCACAGCTTTACTTCTGCCAGTATCTCGTCTCCTACCTTCCAAACTTTACAGAAGCTCTTCTGCGAACCTTGCAGAACTAGCACTCCTGAAAGAAAGGATATAGCGGAGACATGGCTTAGCCACTGCCTGGGGGATGCTTCCAGAATGAGATTTTCATTCTGCAGCGGAGTGTGCGCTGATATGTACCGGGCGTGAGTCGTGCTTCGGTAGCTCAGATGGTAGAGCACTGGCCCGCGAAAGGCAAAGGTCCCGAGTTCGAGTCTCGGTCGGGCACACAGTTTTAATCTGCCAGGAAATTTCATATCAGCGCACACTCCGCTGCAGAGTGAAAATCTCATTCTAGCACCTCGAATTTGTTCGTAAGGGAAATTGCTATAACACTCCGAATCCTGCCTGGTTCCTTTTAACATTCACACTCTGCAACATTCGCCGGCCGTTATTCGTCAGTGCATGAGATCCAAATGGTCTTCGTTGCGCTGTGGTTATTCCATTCTCTTTCCACTTCGAATCAGTGACGGTCGGCTTCGTCATTCAGGTGACATCTAATGACTAGTTCACGTTCGAAGTCACTGAGCTCTCCCAAACTACCCATTCTGCTCTCTCTGATGCTCTATTGACAATAATCCCTGCTTCCTTTCACGAGAAGTGTTCAGTAAGTAATGTCACACCTTTTTTCTGCAACCATGTTGGATTTACCGAGGATTGCAGTAGTTTTGGCCACAAAACCGTTTTTTGAAAATAATCTCCGTTCCGTGAGAAGGTCTCACGAGCCTTCATGGTAACACTCCACTGGTCGACGTCGGAGCCAATATCTTGCTGCATCAATAACCATCTCCATCATCCACGAATGCTTCCCGCTTAGTGGATACTTCATTGGGCCAAACATATCGAAGTTTGAAGTCGCGAAATCCTGACTGTAGAGTGTATGAGGAAGAATATTGTGAGCTCCTCTTGGGTGCACATACTTGCATAAGGCCTTACACTGTAAGGCGAGAGGGAAATTCGTTTAAATTTTTATGGTGACGAACACTCTGAAATCGTTTCTGCAACTTGCTGAGGATAACACAATACACTTCAGAGTTGATCGTTCCACCATGAGTGTGGACACCAAACAGAACAACCACTTCGGAGGCCCAAAAGACCGTCCCCATGACTTTAGCGTCTGTGGATGCGACTTCCAACTGTTTTTTCGGAGGAGAGGTAGTGTGGTGTCACTCCATGTGTAGGTAGGCTGTTAAGGTTTTTATATTGGTAACGCCACGTAGCGCTCTGTATGAAAATCACTGGCTGTGCTGTGTGCAGTCTGTGGCTAGTTTGCATTGTTGTCTGCCATTGTAGTGTTGGGCAGCTGGATGTGAACAGCGCGTAGCGTTGGGCAGTTGGAGGTGAGCCGCCAGCAGTGGTGGATGTGGAGAGAGAAATGGCGGAGTATTGAAATTTGTAAGACTGGATGTCACGAACTGCTATATATATTATGACTTTTGAACACTATTAAGGTAAATACATTGTTTGTTCTCTATTAAAATCTTTCATTTGCTAACTATGTTTATCAGTAGTTAGTGCCTTCCGTAGTTTGAATCTTTTATTTAGCTGGCAGTAGTAGCGCTCGCTGTATTGCAGTAGTTCGAGTAAGGAAGATTTTTTTGAAGTAAGTGATTTGTGAAACGTATAGGCTAATTTAGTCAGGGCTATTCTTTTGTAGGGATTTTTGAAAGTGACATTGTGTTGCGCTAAAAAATATTGTGTGTCAGCTTAAGCAGAGTCATGTATAATTTTTTTAAAGAGACGTTTCACATGGTTTGCCGATCTGTTTCCTGTTAGAAGTGACGAAACAATGTTTCACCACCTGTGACAATGTCCTACAAAAAGGTGTCACAATCAGCCACGTAACGCGTAAGCAATTTCCCACATATGGCTCTTCGTTGATCTTTATAGTCTTCTGTGAGGCAGCGAGGAACCCAGCTGTCACATATCTTTGACTGCCCAAACTGGTGTAAGAGTGTCAGCACTACCAACGCAGACGTTCAGATGAGCAGCGAGATTTTTACTGTCATCCGTCACTCACATAGAATGAGAGTGTCCGCACGTTTTCACACTGCAGGAAACACAGCTGTGTGCGGCCGGTCGGCACGCGGGAGATCGGACAGGTTTGCGCGATCTTGTTGCGATGATGACAGACACTCGCCCAATGACTCAACGAGCTTTTGTTCACTGCCAGGTGTTGGCAGACACTCTTCAAGCGCTTACGAACGATGCTATGGGTTCCTGACATAAGAAATTCTTTGACGGCTCTCTGCTTGGAACGCACCTCAGTACAGACGCCAGTTTGAAGGCTACTTATAGTTACACCACCTATTGGAGCTTCGTGAGGCAATTGGGGCTGAAGCGGGAATACTTCATGGTGTGCCATAACAAATTCCAAATTTTTTCAACCGAAATTGGCCGAAAAAGGAAATGTGTTGTCTTCGTTATCGAACGCTTGTCGTATACCGACGAGTCCGTCTCTCGTGACATCTTGTCGATTCCGAAATTTAGTGGTTCAAATGGTTCAAATGGCTCTAAGCACTATGGGACTTAACATCTGAGGCCATCAGTTCCCTAGACTTAGAACTACTTAAACCTAACTAACCTAGAGACATCACACACATCCATGCCCGAGGCAGGATTCGAACCTGCGACCGTAGCAGCAGGCCGGTTCCGGACTGAAGCGCCTAGAACCGCTCGGTCACAACGGCCGGCTAATTTAGTGGTGTCTGGATACTTTTGATCAGAGGGTGTAAGTGAAACTGTGACATTGTCACTGTTTTTAAGTGAAAATGAAGTAAGTAAGTGACACTGAGTCATTGACACTGTCATTTAGTGAAAATTAAGTAAGTAAATAAATACTTTTTTGTTACCTGTAGAGGCCACAATTTTCATTGCGCAACAACTCGGTAGGTTCGTGGAAGGCTTTTGAAAAGAACGCGGTCATTGTTGATTGTGGAGAGGATCCGTGTCGTTGACATTTGGCTGACGGCGGTTCTGGGAAGCGCGGGCTGTTGCCACTCAGGGGCAGGCGGGCTGGCAGGTGGAGGCAGCGGCGCCGATAAGCCACGGGGCGCGCCGGCGACCAGAAGCCGCGGCCGCGGGCACCAGCGCCGTCTGCGCCTCACGCTTTGTATGCAGATGAGCGGCGTCAGGCGCGCCGTGTGATTGACTGGAGGTGACGGATGGGCTCGAAACTCATTAACCCGGACCATTTGGAGCAATTGGAGGCGGCCGCTTAAGGGTCAATGAAGCTGTACCCGCAGACAAACCATCAGTCTTGTGGAGGCAGGATCCGGAGCGGCAATTACGGCACCCAAGCGTCCCAGCATAATGCGCTCTCTGACGTCGACTCTGCGACGGCAAGTGACGGCCGAGGCGGGCAGCGCCTGGACACATCGCTCAACGCCGAACGACTGTAGGGGGTAGAATGTTGTACTAAAAGTAAATTTTGTACAACAAAGTGGGGTCACCACAACCAGACCCAGTATACAAAGTAATTCATCTCGCACTTATTAACGAGAGCGAGAAATAACAAAAACAAACACACTGTGATATAAAAAAAATACACAACGTTAGGTGGTACGTGTTTGAAAACTTCGAAAAAAAAAAGACAACCCAAGAAAATTCTAGTCCCACGTAAACCGCCAATAGGATATAAGGTTTCTATTCAGTCACTCTTTGACCTATGTGGTGTGACAGCAGAAGATAGCAAAGGGAAATTCGAAGTTTTGTATTTAGCGTTTAAGGAATCGTTCAGGACCATCGTACGCACTCCCGTATGGAGAACTTAGTAATAAGCATCCCTGACGTAAAGAATAGACGGAATTCAAATTCCGTTTTACGAAGAGTATTCTATGGCACTGACCATTTACTTAGCTTGCATTTATCGCGAATATTCGCCCACTGCAATGTCCCATACGACTGGAAAAAAGAGCGGGTGACTCTTGTGTATAAGATAGGATAAAAGAAGGGCCCCCCAAAATTACAGACCGATGTCCTTAACTTCAGTTTGCTGTAGATTTCATGTTGTCGGTTAAAATACACTGAAGAGCCAAAGAAACTAGTACACCTGCCTAATATCGTGTAGGGTCCCTGTGAGCACGCAGAAGACCGCAACACGACGTGGCATGGAGTCGACTAGTGTCTGAAGTAGTGCTGGAGGGAATTGAAAACAGGAGGGCTGTCCATAAACCCGTGAGAGTACGAGGAGGTGGAGATCTCTCCTGAACATCACGTTGCAAGGCATCCCAGATATGCTCAATAATGTTCACGTCTGGTATCTTGGGTGGCGAGCTGAAATCTTTAAACTCAGAAAAGTGTTCCTGAAGCCACTCTGTAGCAATTCTGGACGTGTGGGGTGTCGCATTGTCCTGCTGGAATTGCCGAAGTTCGTCTGAATGCACAATGGACATGAACTGACGCAGGTGATCGGACAGGATGCTTACCTATGTGTCACCTGTCAGAGTCGTATCTAGACGTATCAGCGGCCTCATATCACTCCAACTGCACACACCTCAGACCATTGCAGAGCCTCCACCAGCTTCAACAGCCCCTGCTGATATACAGGATCAATGGATTCATGATGTTGTCTCCATATCCGTACACGTCCATCCACTCGATACATTTTGAAACGAAACTCGTCCGACGAGGCAACATGTTTTCAGTCTTCAACGGTCCAATGTCAGTGTTGACGGGCCAAGACGAGACGTAAAGCTTTGTATCGTGCAGTCATGAAGAGTACGAGAGTGGGCCTTAGGCCCCGAAAGAGCATATCGATGATTTTTTGTTGAATGGTTCGCACCATGATACTTATTGATGGCCCAGTATTGAAATATGCAGTAATTTGCGGAAGGGTTCCACTTCTGTCACGTTGAACGATTCCCTTCAGTTGTCGTTGGTCCAGTTCTTGCAGGATCTTTTTCCGGCCGCAGCGACTGCTGAGATTTGATGTTTTACCGGATTTCTGATACTCACGGTACACTCGTGAAATGCGTACAGGAAAATCCCCACTAAATAGCTACCTCGCAGAGGCTGTGTCCCATCGACCATGCGCCGACTGCAGGACAATGTTCAAACTCACTTAAATCTTGATAACCTGCCAATGTAGCAGCAGTTACCGATCTAACAAATGCACCAGTCATTTGTCGTCTTATAGAGTCGTTGCCGACCACTGCGCCGTATTGCGCTTGCTTACATATCTCTGTATTTGAATACGTATGCCTATATCAGTTTCTTTGGCACTTCAGTGTATTTTGAAGTTCTTTGAGGTGTAAAAGCTTCTGCCTGCTTACATATCTCTGTATTTGAATACGTATGCCTATATCAGTTTCTGTGGCAATTCAGTGTATTTTGAAGTTCTTTGAGATGTAAAAGCTTCTGCCTACGAATCAGCACGGGTTTAGAAAGCATCGCTAGCGCGAAACTTAGTTTGCCGTTCTCTTACACAATATCCTGCGAACTTTGGACGAATAAAAACAGACACCATGTCTCACTGCAGACTGTTAGCAAAGATACACGCATGAGGAGTAATTTCCCCGATTTGTTCGTGGCTCGAAGCATTCTTACGTGACAGAACTCAGTATGTTATCTTCAAAGGCGAGTGTTCGTCACAGACAAGGATATCTCCATCAGTGCTCCAGGGAGTTGTGATACGACAGCTGTTATCCTCTATGCACATAAATGATCTGGCGGACAGCGTGAGTTGCAGTCTGTGGCTGACTGCTGATTACGCTGTGGAGTACAGGGAAGAGTTGTCGTTGAGTGATTGTAGGATAATCCACGACGACTTAGACAAAATTTCTACTTGGTGTGATGAATAACAGCTAGCTCTAAAAGAAGATGTAGTAAATTACGCAGATCAGTAGGAAAAACCATTTCCTAATTTTGGAACACTGCATTAGCAGTGTGCTGCTTGACAAAGTAATGTCTATTAAATACCTAGACGTAACGTTGCAAAGCGATATGAATTAGAACGAGCATGTTACGATTGTAGAAGGGAAGGCAAATGGTCGGCTTCAGTTCATTGGGGAATTTTAGGGAAGTGTCGTTCATGAATAAAAGAGATCGCATATAGGACACTAGTGCAACCCATCCCTGAGTACTCTCCAGTGTTTGGGACCTGCAGGATAACATTACTGTAATCAGTAACTGGAAGTATAAGTGTTTGTACAAGTCTCTTTTTCAAGTGAAGAGCAATGAGGTTTTACTGTTCTGTCTCGGCACAATTCTCTATAAACTCTTTTTGCTTCTCAGGAAGGTATTCCATATTTTTTAGGTCTCTTTTTCTTTTCTGAATACAATTCTTTCGCGCCAGTCACCTTAGTGACTGTGATGCCGTTGAAATCTTCACTTCGCCTACCATCGCTCTTATCATTTCTCATCCCTGTATTTCACCAAATGTGCTTTTCATCTGAATTACCCCAGGTTTGGTGGCTTCGGTCCATGTGGCAGGTCTGATATTAACGTTAGTTGTGTTAGTGATCGTATAAGCTGCTTGCTGAAAGCCCATAAAATAACTACTTTTCAATGGAACAGCTCTAAACGATTGCTTATTGCCAGCTCTTGGCGTGGTGTTCGAACAAAATGTTTCGTCACTTTGGCTCACCCTTTCTTTTAGAGTTACCGGTTCTTTTGTTATCTCCCTTTCTTAAAATAATCGTATTGGTTTCACTATTCACTGCACTGTCAATGAAGACATGCAGGAGACAGGACATAAAACGGCAAGCAGTACTACCCCATTTAACATGAACAAATCATAAGAGTGACCTTGACCTCTCATGCCATCTAATGGCTTTAGTAGGATCTACATCAGCCCTTTTAGCACGTAAAAGCCTTGTTCGCATACCACTCAATGAAATAGAAAACAAAATTTTTGCAAAACTCGAGCTTAGCCGCTTTACCATGATAAACCTTCGAATGGTTTTCCTTGCTGTTGTCAGCATGCGCTTTATATCTTCTCTTCTTTGATGTCCAAGTAGCAGAATCTCATTTACTACGAAAACAGTCTCATTTCCTAACGAAATTCTCTCAGCATCGCCTAATTTAATTCTACTGCTTTCCGTTAAATTTGTTTTAGTTCTGTGGACTTTCATCTTGTAACCTCATTTCAACACATTATCATTCCGTTCAACTTCAATATCGAGTCATTTATTGTCTCTCAGGAAATACAGTTGGAAGGTATCTGTTGAGTCAGCCACGCCTCATTTCGATTACGTATCTTCGCATATTAATTACAGGAGAGATATATGATACATTCTACGACTGCTCGCTGGTAGATTTCGATATCCCTCTGCTACATGGGAAGTATTAAAGTTTCACTGGCGATCTTTGCAGTGAGTGTTTCAGCCAGTCAGTGCCTAGGGCGTAGTAATGCCACATGAGTGCCTTGTATTTGAAGTTGAACTCGTAACTTGGCAGTTGTAAAGAGTCATTTGTGTGGAAGCAGTTGACCTGAAGTAGTCAGCTTGTTGTTGTTAGATGTGCACGATCCTAAATGGGCTTGGCACATGATTTAGTTCTTGTTATATGAGTTAATTGGTGCTGAGCAGTTTTGCGCGTGAACTTCATATTATTGTGAACTGGTATGAGCATGCAGTGCTGAGCCGGAAGAGACTGGTTGGATGTTGTTTGTATTAGACATGCTGTAGTCTGATTATTGTTGCCACTCATTTGAAGAGAAGGAGTACTTTATTTTGGTATCGGCATTGACAGTGGCTGCAATATTAGTTTTGAGAGAGCAAGCTATATTTTTTTATTGATTTTGACAAGCACATGTTACTTTTCTCTACACTTTAATGCTTTCCTTTTCTTATGGCTTGACGTATAGCTAGTGGCAGTGTGACTGATTTGGTTTTCTGACGAACCACCTAACTGAGTGACGATTAGTCTGCGCTCAGCATTCAGCATTGGTTACGTTCGCGTCCAGTATTTAATCCGCTATCGGAAATTGGTTGATCACTGTTTACATTCGCCGAACAGTTGGCAAATACTTCTATATTTTTCTTAATATTGCCGATTCTGAATTCGATACAAATGCAATTGTATCAGGCGTAGCAGATGCTATATGCATTAATTTATGAATTTGATTTTTATAGTAATTATTATACTAAACCAGACATTTATTTGAATAAGAAGAAGATGTGCCTGCTGTGTTCTTATCTTATTCTTCAGGTGGTATGGCATTGTCATAACTTGTATGAGTAATTGCATCTGTAATTTAATTTTCTACTGTCGTGTCTAAGGATAGGAACTAGCCGTTAGTAGCCTACAGAGGTTGTTTATTAATCGGTCCACACCAGAGCATCACTGAAATACTGGTACATTGTACCATATGCAGTACACGTAATGGTGTCTGTCCAACCGTGGTCAGATTTAATCAGATGCTCATCATCGATACAGATATCTCAAAATACGCCATACACAGTGTCATCGGTAAACGTTTTAGTTGCTTTTCATGCGACTTTGATTCCGTCTGCAAATTTAGTCTTCGTTTCCTTTACTACTTGTTCGATGCACAAATAGAATAAGGTTGCAGATAGACAGTAACCTTGTTATTCTGCCTTATACAGCGTGTTTAAAAATGAATGATCCGATTCCTGACGGTAATAATTACGAAACATGGAATATACCTGCAATAAACTGTGTGTTGTTTGAACGGACGTGGCCTGGAGCTTCAGAAAATCGCCGTCAATGCATCTTCTCAGTTCACCGTCAGCCGGAAGTAAGATGGCGTCCGCTCAACACAAGGCGTTTTGTATGCTGTAGTTTGCAAAGAGGGAGTCAGTGACTTTGGTCCAGGGTGTTTTTCGTCGGCGCTTTGCTACTGACCGCCTGCATCCAAAAACATTCGTCGTTGATATCGTTAGTGTGAAGAGACAGGATGTTTTTGATAAGGTAAGAGTCCAGGTCGACCTCGAACTTCTGATGTGGTGGAAAGAATTCGGTAAACATATCAGCGGGCGACGTTAACGAAACTGACGTTTTTCGTGACTTCAGGAGGACTTTAATGACTTCATATTCCAACAGGACGGAGCTGCACCACACAGGCACAACACCGTACGTCGGTTTCTCAGTGAAACTCTGCCTCAAAGCTGGACAGATGTACGTAAATAAATATTACAACTGTGGGCATATAAGTATTATGTAAATATTATAGGATAAATTGGAAGCACAGTAAATGATTTCTGATGGATGTACATAAATAAATGTTACGACAGTGGAACTTTCATTGATTGTTTTTAGATATAGCTAGTTATTGAAGGTATTGTATGACAAAGCAAGCTGTTATATACTATTCACTGTTTCATGATGGGTTAGTGTCTACATGTTATTGTGAATAGGAGTAGTGTTTACTATAAATTGGAAAGCAGGTGAACAAAATTTTGAAGAAAGTCTATATTGGCTAATTCGGTCTGTTCACTGGGAAAATATTGTGGTGATTCGGTTTTATGTACATGTATTTCAATCTCTTCAAGCAACTTCATAAAGCCACCTTACTCAGCGCGTTGCAAGACTCATGCACGGTCGTCGGTGCTCTTTATTCCGTGACTGTTAGTAGTTGAGATAATGGAAAACGTGTATTTTGAAATGTTGTTCAAACGTATGGCATCTACATGTTCTTTTAATGGAGTCTCAATGCTTCTTCCAGTCTGTTCTATACAGGGTGGTCCATTGATAGTGACCGGGCCAAATATCTCACGTAATAAGCATCAAACGAAAAAACTACAAAGAACGAAACTCGTCTAGCTTGAAGGGGGAAATTAGATGGCGCTATGGTTGGTCCGCAGATGGCGCTGCCATAGGTCAAACTGATATCAAATGCGGTTTTTTTAAATAGGAACCCCCATTTTATTACATATTCGTGTAGTACGTAAAGAAATATGAAAGTTTTAGTTGGACCACTTTTTTAGCTTTGTGAAAGATGGCGCTGTAATAGTCACAAACGTATAAGTACGTGGTATCACGTAACATTCCGCCAGTGCGGACGGTATTTGCTTTGTGATACATTACCCGTATTAAAATGGACAGTTTACCAATTGCGGAAAAGGTCGATATAGTGTTGATGAATGGCTATTGTGATCAAAATGCCCAACGGGCGTGTGCTATGTATGCTGCTCGATATCCTGGACGACATCATCCAAGTGTCCGGACCTTTCGCCGGATAATTACGTTATTTAAGGAAAGAGGAAGTGTTCAGCCACATGTGAAACGTCAACCACGACCTGCAAAAAACTATGATGCCAAAGTAGGTGTTTTAGCTGCTGTCGCGGCTAATCCGCACATCAGTAGCAGACAAATTTCGCGAGCATCGGGATTCTCAAAAACATCGGTGTTGAGAACGCTACATCAACATCGATTGCACCCGTACCATATTTCTATGCACCAGGAATTGCATGGTGACGACTTTGAACGTCGTGTACAGTTCTGCCACTGAGCACAAGAGAAATTACGAGACGATGACAGATGTTTTGCACGCGTTCTTCTTAGCGACGAAGCGTCATTCACCAACAGCGGTAACGTAAACCGGCGTAATATGCACTATTGGGCAACGGAAAATCCACGTTGGCTGCGACAAGTGGAACATCAGCGACCATTGCGGGTTAATGTATGGTGCGGCATTATGGGAGAAAGGATAGTTGGCTCCCATTTTACCGATGGCAGTTCAATGGTACAATGTATGCCGATTTCCTACGTAATGTTCTACCGATGTTACTACAAGATGTTTCACTGCATGACAGAATGGCGATTTACTTCCAACATGTTGGATAACCGGCACATAGCTCGCGTGCGGTTGAAGAGGTAGTGAATAGCATTTTTCATCACAGGTGGATTGGTTGTCGAAGCACCGCACGTTCACCGGTTCTGGCGTCCCCGGATTTCTTTCTGTGGGGAAAGTTGAAGGGTATTTGCTATCGTGATCCACTGGCAACGCCTGACAACATGCGTCAGCGCATT
Organism: Schistocerca cancellata; assembly: GCF_023864275.1. Lineage (NCBI taxonomy): Eukaryota > Metazoa > Arthropoda > Insecta > Orthoptera > Acrididae > Schistocerca > Schistocerca cancellata. The sequence goes on from NC_064628.1 coordinate 489,772,169, forward strand.
GTCAATGCATGTGCGAAAATTACAGAAGGCAAACTACTCGCTGTTGAGAGGAATGTCGTTACACGTATTGCTAAATGCATTGATGTTGACGGACATCATTTTGAGCGTTTATTGCACTAATGTGGTATTTACAGGTAAGCACGCTGTAATAGCATACATTCTCAGAAATGAAAAATTCACAAAGATACATGTATCACACTGGAACAACCGAAATAAAATGTTCAAACGTACCTACGTTCTGTATTTTAATTTAAAAAAACCTACCTGTTACCAACTGTTCGTCTAAAATTGTGAGCCATATGTTTGTGACTACTACAAGCCATCTATCACAAAGCGAAAAAAGTTGTCTCACTAAAACATTCATATTTCTTTACGTACTACACGAATATGTAATAAAAAATGGGAGTTCCTATTTTTAAAAACGCAGTTGATATCCGTTTGACCTATGGCAGCGCCATGTAGCGGGCCAACCATAGCGCCATCTGGTTTCCCCCTTCAAACTAGACAAGTTTCGTTCTTTGTAGTTTTTTCGTTTGACGCTTATTTCGTGAGATATTTGGCCCAGTCACGATCAATGAACCACCCTGTATAGTAGGAGGAGCCGCTTTGGTAGGTGAATTTGAATATGCCAGATATTTTTGTAAGGGGGGGTGGGGGTTGTTATTCTTCATGTTGTGAACTGCTGTCCGCTGGAGTTTTGTTTTTTGTGCGAAAGCTTATCTCAGTGTTTATGTTTTTAAATAGATTGCTTATTTTATAGGATATGCTCCCTAAGAGAGGTGGTGCAACATATTTTCTGCTGTTTTCTTCTGTGTATTGTATCAGCTGCATGGTTGTCTGGTGTGCGGCTTTGTTGTCTGATGGTTTTCGTACTTTTTGTGATAGTCTGATATCACGGGAGGGCTGTATCTATTGTTTAAGGCTATGGTTTTAATGATATTGATTTCTTTTTATTTTTGGGTCGGTTCAAGTGGAATTTTATGTAGGCGATTCAATGTGGACCTAATAAATACTATCTGATGCTGGTTTGGATGACAAGATGAACTTTTGATACATACATCAATGGACGTTGGTTTTCTATAAATCTCAAATTGCTGTTTATGGTTTGTGTTGGTGATTTTTTCACGTAAGAAATTGGTGCTGTTGTTGGTCTCATGTTCAACGGTGAATTTAATGTTATCGTGCATAGTGCTCAGATTTGTTGTAATATTTATTTATGTACAGCCATCCCAAGTCATTTACTGTGCTTCCAATGTATACTATAAAATTTACATAATATGTCCACAGTTGTAATATCTATTTATGTTTATCTGACCCCTGTCATTTACTCTGGTTCCAATGTATATCATAATATTTACATAATATCACTGCAGTAACATTTTACAACAATCCGGTTGCGTTATTTGTTTATCTTAATTTTAATCAGCTCTCTTCTAATGTGAATAGTAAGTAATGTAACGTTAGTAATTTGTAAATCCCTACTGCCACACACATGTATGTAACGAAATATGTATGAGAGTGGAAGTCTTTGGATTGTTATTGTTGTAATATCGCCATGTTTGTATACATGCTTCTATGTGGTGAAACTTCTTACTCTGTGAGTGGTGCCTTAAATTATGTGTATGCATATACATAAAAAATGCATCATATATTTCTCGTTGCTGCAAGGTCACAAGCAGTGTCCACTCGAATGTGATGACGCGGATTTTTCATCGTAAGTAACCGAAACATCTTCCCTTTAATAATTTGTTTACATCACTTCAAATCGTTGTGAGCACAATTACAGTTAGACAAACATTGTCCCACATCTTCTATTGGTTGTAGGGCACCACCACTCCAAGGAAATTCCATCAGCTGAGAAAACAAAAAAGCGGAAACTAATGTAAAATGTATCATAACATGAACTATCCGTCTGAAGACGATCCTGTCGTTTCGAAACCGGTAACGGCGCTATTTAAATAAATAAATGGCATTCTAAGAAGTGGATGGTTGCTGTCATCTTCTATGTAAGAGGTAACCTATATTTTGTACATAGCCACTGGCTGAAAATGTCAGTTTTCGGAACATAGCGCTTCAGCAGTCTATTTTACTTTCCTCCCTCTTTTAATGGTTGGGTGACATTTTTTTGGTGTCCTCCTCCGTTGCGCTGCTTTCAAGCTTTTTTGGGGTTCCCGTGACTGTCTTCCTCCTTTTCTCTGGGATTTTCAGATCTGGTACGTGTGAAATCTTTTCAAATGAGATAAAGATCCCTGCCTTAACTTCAGCATTTCCTTTAGGTGCAGTTTCTGGGTTTACCGACTTGTTAGGTGTGTTGGGTTCTGAATTTTTAGATCTACGTAGAATGTTGGTTCCGTTAGGACGCTTCTCGGCTATTTCTAGGCATCGCCTGCATATAAATAAATATACAAAAAGGTAGCACCAGTGTCAGTCTTATCCCAAAGAAAATGTGGAGTCTGTCCCAGGTGTAGTTGCGAAATGGTTCAAATGGCTCTGAGCACTATGGGACTTAACTGCTACGGTCATCAGTCCCCTAGAACTTAAAACTAGTTAAACCTAACTAACCTAAGGACAGCACACAACACCCAGCCATCACGAGGCAGAGAAAATCCCTGACCCCGCCTGGAATCGATCCCGGGAACGCGGGCGTGGGAAGCGAGAACGCTACCGCACGACCACGAGATGCGGGCTGTAGTTGCGAGACTCAAGATCAATTACGTGTTCCAGTATGTCAGCAACTTGACGTAGCTGGATGCACGCACAGTTAAAAACAGAGTAGATGATGAACACACAGTTGTAACTTGTAAAAATGAATAGAAATGACTATTATTGTTTTTAAATGTACTGCGTAAATTTTAATACAAGCCACAATTGCTTGGCCTTCAAAGACGAAGGTTATTCGTTACAACTTCTACTACCGCTTGTCATTCAAGACTTGGACTGAGGGAAGCAGTGGGCTGCTGGGTGCTGCGCTCTTTTGACACGATAACGTAACACAAGCGAATACGCAACATACCGCATCACTATTCCCCCCCCCCCGACACACACCCCCACCCCCCTGTACTCTACATTGTGTAGAGTTTATGACCAATTTAGCTCTCGTCCAGATGTTATTCGTGCTGCTGGTGGACGCGAAGGGCGTTTGTAATGGCCTAGTTAAAACCTTGTGTGAACGTTTTGCAATTAATCTCATTTTTGTAGTATGTTTTTATCCTTAAACATGGAGTTCAGAAATCAGGTCACTCTTTTTGGAACACCCTGTATTATAGCGATACTGTGGACTAGGAACGCATTAGGGACGACCGTTTCTGGGTGCACCACTTGCTGCCGCCACTCATTGCCGGAGGGAATTCCCCGGGCCACGAGGCTATAAAACGGACTGCGGGACCACGGGGCCGTGGCGGCCGAACAATGGAGGCGGCCATTGGCTAATGGCCTGTCTCAGCGCACCTAGTGGGCGGTCGGGTAATTAAACACATGTGCTAATCACCAGGTACGGGACTTTATATAATAATGGAGATAGGATGCCCCTGATTGTAGACTATCTGGACGTAATTACATGTACAATGTACGGAACGAGGTCGGGAGATCAAAACCTCGGTCGGCCCGCGGAGCGAGCGATCCTTTTTGCTCGTCACGGCGTGTCGCCCGGGCTGCGGTGCGCCCCGCGCGGGAGCGTGACCGCTGACCGGGGCCGGGGTCGGCGCTGCGCGGCGCGGCGCGGCCTGCGACACTCGTCCGTCCGCCAGAGCCGAGAGGGCGCTGTGTGGAGGGCCGCCCGCCTCCTCTGTCTACCAGATGTCTGCAGTGCCTGCGATGTTCATAAGTACGAAACAGTGTTTCTTCGGACACGTGTGCATCTCCGAAGAAACGGCCACCGCGGCGACTACAGCTGTTAGGAAATGCATGAAATGTATTCGCAACTGCGAATTTATTTATTTATTTATTTCTCAAGTAGAGACTTGCTACCTGTTATTATATAGTATGTCGTACATTGTATGATTTTACATGTTAAATCATAAAAATTGAGTTCTATTTCTACTACTTTTTTTAAAATTTTACACTAGAATAAAATAAAAATACACGACAACAAATACATGCACACAATTTTGTTTAAACTTGTTGCTAGCTTTGATAATGATAATAAATAATTCACATAATAGGTTGTTGATGTATTTTAAATTGAAATTAAAAGTGTATTTAATGGAAGAAACAAGAGGTGGCAGTTTGGCTTAGATATGATGTAACATTTCCTCCCTTTATACCTTTTGCGTGTATGGTTACATCTGTTACATATGTTGTCTTGACACTGTTGATACTTAATTTAATGTAATTACAATGTGTTTCCGAACTTAAGGTACCATTGGAGATTGGTAGCTGATTTAAAATGTCATAGTCAGCTGCATCAGGTGCAAGGGCTCCGTAAAACTTCGAGCCAGTCACAACTGATGCAGCAAAAGAAGAACAAATGTCACACCTTTAGATAGTTTTACACGCTGCCTTATGGTATAAGAAACAGCTACTCAGAGAGCTAAATTTTCAGATTGATTCGATGTCGGGTTGTAGAACCGTCACTTACTTCTGCAATGCTTGTGTATTTATTTCGTCTTCGCTTTCTATGTAAGACACAGCATTCGATTCCGTGTCTGTTCTATACGTCGTCTGGGATGTTGTTTATAGAGTTCCAGTCATCTTGTCTGCGTATTAACTGTCCTATATCCTGGTATCCTAAAGTAGGCGTTATGTGTTCTAGGGCATCGCAGATGAGCATTGTGCCGGCCGATGTGGTCGAGCGGTTCTAGGCGCTACAGTCGCAGATTCGCAGGTTCAAATCCTCCCTCGGGCATGGATGTGTGTGATGTCCTTAGGTTAGTTAGGTTTAAGTAGTTCTAAGTTCTAGGGGACTGATGACCTCAGAAGTTGAGTCCCATAGTGCTCAGAGCCATTTGACCATTTTTTTTTTTTTTTTTTAGATGAGCATTGTGTGTTAAGGTGTGCCATTCTCACCAGAAGCGCAAGTGTGAGTCTGTTTTAGGCCAATCCTGTGGAGATGCACACTATACGGGCCATCACCGCCGGTAATAGAACCATCTCCTGTTCGAAGAGAAATAGCTGCGAGTGAGGAAATAAAGTAGAGTAGGGGAGAACGCATCCTCTGTCTGGGCGCGAACTGCCACTGCAAGGACTTCATTGAAGGAGGAATTTCCCTAGAATGTCGACGGTACTTGTAATCACTGCTGAGAAAGCTAGGTTGCAATATGCAGGACTAAGACCTCCCTTCCCCCTGTCTCAAAAAGAGTTTCACAAACTCCACCTCCGGGCAATGATCAGAAATGGACGACTTGGAAGTCCCTGAACAGACTGAGATCTGAAGTTGGCATATCAAAGGTTACTTTGGCAGGGTGATCGGAGATTTTCTCCGCTCAGGGACTGGGTGTTGTGTTGTCCTAATCATTATCATTTCATCCCCAACGACGCGCAAGTCGCCGAAGTGGCGTCAAATCGAAAGACTTGCACCAGGCGAGCGGTCTACCCGACGGGAGGCCCTCGTCACACGACATTTCATTTTTTTTCAGGGTGATATGCAGTGTGATTGTGCCGAGTACCACCCTGTTTACTATAAGCCTCAATGTCGACTGTGTCTAGCCTCCAGCAGAGGACATGAGCTACGTCAGGAAATGGAAAATAAATTGGAAGCGGCCAAGTTTTGGGGAAAAGAAATACAGTCATAACAGTGTATAATATGTACATTCCTGACACTAGAAAAAAGAAATAAATTGGTTACTCCACGGCTGCTCAAATTTCCTGTTAGATTAAAACTAAGCAACATGGACAGAAAAATTGTCATGCCCATTAGACATGATGCCAATACCCTTTCAGACGGTCTCTCAGCCTTCATAATTGCCTCAGCTCGACAAGGATGAAAGTTCAGAAGTTTCTTCAGGTGACCTACAGTCACTCACTGATGATTACATCTCGAAGAGCTACCAAATTGAGATGATGTTGGTTGTTACGTTCCGCCCGTTGTTTCAAATAGCTCCAGACATTTTCTATGGGATTAGTATCTGACGTTTTAGTGGGTCAGTCGAAATGCGACAGGGCATCTGAAAGTTCATCACACAATTTGCGATTTTGCGCAGCCTGTGAACACGGCTCTTGTAATTGTGCAAAAAGGGAATATTCCGCACATACTTACTCGCAAGAAATAGAAGTAGGAGCAGCAACTGGTCACCGAGAGGACTGGAAAAATGACCGTGGTATTTGTTCAGCATAACCTCAATGAGTGGCCCCCCAAGTCAAGTCACGAAAAGCATTAGTAATCAACATCGAGTGGACTTTATCCTCAACATACTGCTAATTCAGTGCATCATTGGGTCGTCGGTGCACTCAACATAGTGTATCGTTACAAAAGTGGCAAAACTGCGACTCGTGGGCCACAATGCACATTCACCGATTAATAACGTGTGGCTTATGTGTCACAATGTGAAACTTCCTTTTGCGAGTTATTCGACACCAAAGATCTAGTGAACCTACATCTACATCTACATCACTCCATTCCCAAGGTGCCTTACATCTACATCTACAGCGCTACTTCGCAGTTCACACTTAAGTCCACACTTCTCTACCGTTTCACTGTCTAACAATGCTTGGGAAAAATGAAAACTCTTTCTGTACGAATTCTGATTTCTCTTATTTTGTTACATTCACCGTTTCGCCCTCTGTACGTTGGCCCCAGTAAAACATTTTTACATCCAAAGAAAAAAGTTGATGACTGAAACTCCGCGAAAAGATCTCTCCAACTTGCTTATCATATCCATGACACTGTCTCCCATATTTCGCGATTATGTAAGACGAGCTGCCCTTCTATAGGCTTTATCGATGTGCCCCGGCAATCGTATTTAGTAAGGATCCCATGCTGCAGAGCATCGTTTATTGGGATCCTGTATGCAAAAAAGCACAGTCTTCAAACTACACAAAAGGGCCATTACACTAATAACTGAAAATAGTAACAGCTGGCGATTACAACGGCACCATGTGAGTAGATTTACTAATATACCATGCACATATGCACATTAAGAAGTACATGAGCAGTCATCTCACAAACAGCAGCGTTCATGGTCATGGGACGAAAGCAAACTAACCTTACAGTCTCCAAGAAGAAATAAACAAACAGCACAGAACACCATTCTATACAAGAGCATAAAACAATATTTTAAAATGCCCAAGTAGATTAAAGAGAATATAAATATTTTAAAAAGTTAGTGAAAGCATACCAATTAAATAATTCATGCTACCAAGTCAAGGATCATTTAGATCACAGAATGTACAGAATGGTAAAAAATTAAAATCACTCAGTAATAAACAAGTACATTCTACAAAAACTGTCATAGTTTAATGATTCTTACTGTACAAGCCTACCAGGAACTGTGATGGACAATTCTAAGCACTTTCCATTTTCCTGAGCTGAACATTTTATTCATTGTGGTGAAGTGCAGACTCGGTTTTCTTGGACTGGGCAGTGGTGCTATGGAAAATATTCTATTTGTGTGTAATGTGAGTAGCGACTGGTGATGTGATACAAATGAATACCGTGAAAATATTTTTGATAAGATAATATTACCGTATACATACACTAGAAGAACTTTTTTAAATAGGTTCCTTTTTCAGTTAATTTGCGATCTCTGACATCATTTTGTAAATGATCTATGGATGAATAAACAGCCAACTAACTAAGATGTTAGTAGCAGGATAAATGCTGTATTTTACTGTAGTGAAGTTGGTTATCGAATTTATGTTTCATTTATGAAGGGAGAAATTGATAATACCGGAAGAATTTCCTCGTGCCTGGAAGTAGCCTGACAATCTTATATCAGTTAAGAATGGAACGGAGTAGTAGTAGGAGAGAGACAGAGACAGTGAGAATGTGTGTATATGCGATGCTAATGAAAATATTAACTTCAACTTCTTCGAACTGTAGGAAAGGATGAAAATTAAAAAGTCTCTGCAGCTCCTGTTCACTGATTTATTGGGTTGTCGCACTGGAGTGAAGACATTTAGAGTAATATGCATAATGCATCGCAGAAGCTAATGTATTCCTCATGAAAGATCGCCAAGTACTCATTTCGTGTTTCGCAAGCGCGAGACACGCACCTGTCCACGAGAGGCGCTGCCTGTCGTCGCCGTTAAGGCAACAAAGGACTGCCGCAGCCGACAATAGCGCCTCTTACGGGCCTTTCAGCAATCTGTGCCGGCGCCCCGGCCTCTGGCAGATAAAACGCTCGCCACCGCAACAAAAAAGAGTAAAGGGACTCCTTCCTCCGACGTATCTCTTTTATCTACGTACACCGGCTCCTCTGCCGGGCTCTCGCGATGAATAAAACAAAGGATAACCCGCAACTTATGCCTTAATTGATTATAAACATCGCATGAGTGAAACAATTGAAATGCCACGGCCTCCGGTCGCATGGCTGGCCGCTGTAATTGTTGCCCAGGCGGCCGATTGTTCGTCTGGGGCCGGCCTTTATCTCGTCCAGCGGCGTCACGTTCCCAACGAAATACTTTGCGTCGGGCGGCGGCGGTATTTTCACGAGCAGAATGCTCTCCAACGATGGGGCAAAAGACGTGCATGTTTAACAAACGCCTCGGGTACGTTGCAGGCGGAGCAGTTGGATACCGTAATGACGCACGAGAAGAAACGCCCACTGATTCGTAAATGATCACAACGGCACAACCATGGAGTGAGAGAGGAAAGCACTCGCTCTCTCCCTCCTTCGAAAAAATGAAATCAAATTCTTTGCAAATCGAATTTACACCCTTTGCTCCACAAAGACAGACATTAATTCAGTAGGGCGTTTCAGTTTTAAAAAGAAGAACACGTAACCAATACTGACTGTACTTTGAATAACCATAAGAATAAACCTGATGTAAACAAACAGAAAACGTAGCCGTAGCACACGTACCCCGTTGTTAGGCTCTCGGAAGTAGACATAGTACTACTGTACTATGTTATTGTAAGTGCAGCTCTCAGACATTGTAATGTATCAGCAGCCATCAACATTTTCCTTAATCATACTTAAGCTATGTAGTTTTTATTTCAAAAATCATGTACAGTTGCAGTCTCTGTAAATGGTAGTTGTGGTCTAAGTGTAGCCCTGTTAATACGCAATACGCTAATACGCAGTGGGAAAATGTCTCACGCTGTTTGCTGCTCGTAGTAAAACACTCGCGTAGAACACCGTTAGAAAGTAGCGAGAAACAGGTTGTGCTTAACGTTTTTCACAAATTTACAGAGAAAATCGGCTTTGAAGTTTCTAAGGGACTTCAGTAAACAAAGTTAAGGTGGTTTTGTAAACGAGGTGCGTGGTTCAATCGTTAGGGTAAGAGCATGCTGCTACATTAAAAAGAAGGGTCGCTAGTTCGAATACTGCTTTTATCTTTTTTTCGATTTTTTTCGTTTATTTCAAATAACTACATCATTCAAATATAACAGACGCTAATTAACAAATATGCTATCGTATTTTACGAAATATGCGTGTCTTCTGGTTTGTAATTACATACCAACACAAAATTCCAGTGTTCATTGCCAATTGGAATTCTTAGTAATCGATATTTTATCAAAAAATTGTTACAAATTTTAAATAAGAAATCATTACAAATTAAACTTTCTGGGACAAAAATGTAAAATCAAGTACTCTTATTTGGACTACGTCAGTTTTTTTATACCACTGATGTAGTCTTACATGAGCCACTTGATAAGTGTCGTAGAAACATGAAAAACAGTAATTTTCACGACCTGGAGCACACCGTAAAAAGCTGCAGTTTTGCAGTTGGCACCGTAGAATTGATATCTGAACCCAACAGAACTGATCTGGTGCCAAGTTAAGGAATTTGTCGCAATAATTAACAAGACATTTAAGCTGCCAGACGTATTGGAATGAATGCAGATAACTTTGCTAAACGTTACTGCTGAACGCTGGCGGGACGCTTAACAGCACGTCGAAAAAGAACAGTGAAAACTTGGCGCTTGGATACCTTCGTGGATTCTTTTGTTGACCGCTTCGTTATTAACGTAGCAGATGACAGTTCCTCATATTCGGATATGGAAGAAGAAATGAGATTACCAACACGACTGACGGTAAGTATTTAACTGTCTGGTGAAATCCCTCTAACAGGACTTTAAACCACACATAGCTCCCACAGAAAATCACCCTGTTTTTAAGTAAGGAATTTTCATGACATTTGTTGTTAATTACAACACTATATTAGCTAAGACCGATAGCATGTTATGTTTTCTGTTCGGTCCCGTAAGAAGCGTACTGCTGGAGTTTCTCCGTATATTACTTCATTCTGTTTAAAAATTAAATGACATTCGAAGCCATATTGTTTTTGGGCTCGTCTATTTTTCACTTCTTAATTGTAACTGTCCAGATCAATGAAGAATAGCTGGATATCATTGACATCGGCTTTAAATATGTAATATGCCGTCCATACATATTTTCAGCCAATATCAACGGTGGAACAACGTACATCTAACAACTGTTAAATCAATTTCGCGGCCGCGCGGGATTAGCCGAGCGGTCTCGGGCGCTGCAGTCATGGACTGTGCGGCTGGTGCCGGCGGAGGTTCGAGTCCTCCCTCGGGCATGGGTGTGTGTGTTTGTCCTTAGGATAATTTAGGTTAAGTAGTGTGTAAGCTTAGATACTGATGATCTTAGCAGTTAAGTCCCATTAGATTTCACACACATTTGAACATTTTGAACCAATTTCGCAAATGCATAGCTGAGATGGTTTCTGGAATCGACGATGGTGTGATCCTAGACCGAAATCGATACTGTCATTAGAACTGTGTACTGCACAATCCCGTGCTAAACATTTATTAAAGCTGTAAAACACCACCTACATAAATTTTCATTTGTCACAATCAGGAACATCAATGTAAAGGATACAACAGAGACATACTGCGGTAAATACGCTACTTTCTAATTTTGTTCCCAGTTCATTAAATCTGAAATACAGTAATTCACTCAACAATGTAACTCAACGTGTTTTTTACACATCTCTATTAAAACCGTCTTGTTTTGCTATATAATACCACTTTCATTCGCCTCTGGCACGCTCTTCGAGCAAATGAAAAATAAAATGTTTTACACGTAAATATTACAAACATTCTGTTTCTCTAATGAAAATCGAAAATGTGTTTATACCACCAGAAGTTCGATAAAGATATCATCCCAGGCCGAAGGGCGTGATATAGAGATAATGTTTTGATGTAACTCTCAAGATAGTCTCTGATTTACAGTCTACTGGCTCGGATAGCTAATGGGTATTCAGTAGGAAGGTTTTAAGGAATATAACTCCCATTCAGGGGAAGGAAAGCTCGAAAATTTGTTGGCCAGTGCGTGGTAATGAATTGCGGATACCTCTTACTGGGCTCTTAATCTCTTAAACGTGTTCTCCCTCTCGTCCGGCAGACTTCGCGTACCAGATGGAAGCGACCGGCAATTCTTCGCTGTCGCGAGCGCAACAAAGGCAGTTTTACAAATGTGCCCGACGAACTCTATAAGTCATTGTGCCGGATGGGCAGGCGACTGTGGCGCGCTCGTCGTTTCCACTACCGAGTGGATTCCGCGGGACGGTGACAAATCTGGCGCTCGTTTTCTCCTCTTTGGCGCGATAAGCCTCCGCAGGTGGCGATCCCGCATTAGCATAGTCGGCCGTGGCCGCGGCTGCGGTCCTGGGCGGTCCTCGCCGTGCTGGCGCTAGCCGCCTGGCGCGGCCGCTGGCGCTGGCGCTGTACTTCATTTCTCTCGCGGCGCCGCCGGCCCGGCCGGCTATTTGCGTGTGTGACGCGCCAGCAATCCACGACTGGCGCCACACCGGCCGGAGTCCGTGGGAGGGCGTACGTCCCGGCGTTCATCTTTTTCTCCTTTCTGCTGTAAACCGAGACTTTTGGTAAACTAGCCGTGTCAAAACCCAATTACGATTCTACATTTCGACCATTTCCTCGACTCTCTTCGTCAGAAGTTACACTGACTGCTGATGAGTGCTACAGTCGCCGTCATTAAGATCTATGTATTCTGCTACAAGAGAAATGTCGTGAGCAGCAGAGGCTACTTTATATTGCTTTCATTGACCTCGTTAAAGCGTTTGATTTAGTGAGCATGTAAGGTTGTTGCTTTGATTTGCTATGAACGCGGTGCTGATTGACAATAAAAGCGGTTTAAACGCTGTGAGCTGTCTGGGGAAGTTAACCTTGCATTACTGCGCAACTGTTTCACCAGGTATCCAGTCTAGCTTACCAAATTCCCAACCAGACTAACATTAATTATAATCTTTTGATAGTCATACGACAACCGATGATATATATATATATATAAAAGAGAATTTAAATAAAAAGAAAGAAATCAGTTTATATTTGGAAATTTATTTTAACATTGATCATTGAAATTTCAGCATATTAAATTTGATTCATAAATAAACTGGTGCTTTATTTAGGATTGTGAAAATGTGAGATTGTAATCTTACGGAACACATCAAATATGGAGCCAAGATTGGGAGACTGTGTACAACACTGCATTCATAAAACAACACACAAAGAACGTTGAAACATATGCAAGAGAAAATTAACCACTACCAACCGATTCAATTTTCACCCAAAGAAGTTACGTTCGTAGCACAATCCTGTCCGTCATGTAATTACCACACACTGGTATACTAAATTCATATTAACTCTTTGTGAAATATTCCCGAAAAGAATAGCTGAGGGGTTCTTTGATGATTACACCACATGCTTCACGTGGTCAACTTGGTTTACACAAAGAGTGTAACTCCACAATAATTTTGATAATTAAAATAAATTAGATCGAAAAGCAATTTACAAAAGAAAAACCTCGAACTGGTTACTATCGTCTTACTATTAACCTGATGGGTCAAACAATTGTATAAGCACGTGGTACTGGTTTCACAAAGTACACCCCACGTGGGTTGAACATAAAGAAAAGTTGCTATATTGAAAAATATTGTCAAGACGAGACGTTATAATCTCACGCACATTCGCATTTAAGATTGATGAACTTAGTTAGAGTTACTGATCAATACGTGGTTCCACTTTACTCACAAAGTAGTGACAAAGCAACTACCGGAATATATTCTGAACTTCACACGAGAATTACACTGCGCTGCAATTTAAGATAACATTAGATATTTTAGAGCTAAACCTGAAATAAAGGTGATTAAATTTTCAGTTAGGCTGAACTTAAGAAATCCATTGTCCTACGGACTTAGCAGACACGCGCTTAGCCGGAGATCTTACCACTTCAGACGCTCGCCACGGACCGACTGACCTGGTCCCTTTCTGAGGGTGGCTCACAAATACAAACGGAAGTGGCCAGAGGGGCAGCTTCCTATACCAACATGACAAGAGACGGACAGGACCATACTAAGGATAGAAACCTCTTTGCTTTTAGAAAGCGTAGCTACCTGTTCCGACGTTGGTCCTACTGTTCTCTAGCAGACAGGCTTGTCTGCTACCCTCAAGCATGCAACTAAAAATACATTTGCTCATTCATCCTCTCACATAGAAGGGAAGGGGGATGACAGTATCTTATCATATACAGTATATAAAAGAAAGCAGATGTAGGTTCCGTATGAGACTGTGTGACATGAATTACATATAAACTGTGTTTTAAAGTGTAGTAATGTGACAGATCGTTCTTGTTTATGTGTAAAAGTAACACGTTCCACTACTCAGTCTCCTCCCAGATAGTCAGAAACGCCACAGTAAATTTAGAAGAGGAATTTATGCCATAATGACGACAGATTTAAGAAATTAACATGAAAGGAATCCAACAGAGACCTTTCAAGCAGAAGTGGGCTTTTCAAACTGTTGCAGAAGATTGGATGCCCACCTAAACTACTAAAATTAATTGTCTCTTTCCATGAGAAAAAACAAGCAACAATCTTCTTAAACGGTAAAACATCAGAAGCATTCCCTGTTAGTAGCGGTGTGAAACAGGGGTGTGTGTTAGCTCCTACATTATTTGGGATTTTCTTTTCCCTTCTGCTCAGATTTGCCTTTGAAGACTGTGAGGAGGGAGTGTATCTACATACGAGGTCTGATGGAAATCTTTTCAACATTGCTCGCCTCAAGGCCAAGACCAAAGTAAATACAGTTGTTATCCGTGAGTTGTTATATGTGGACGATGCAGCTCTAGTAGCGAACACAGAAGATGAGCTGCAGTATATAATTAAGAAATTATCACATGGCTGTGAAAAATTTGCTCTATTCATCAGCCTTCAAAAGACTAAGATCATGGCGCAGAGCACTACCAACCTTCCATCCATCAGCATTGATGGCAATCCTCTCCAGGTAGTTGATGAGTTTACCTACTTGGGATCCACAATATGTAACAACTTGTCCATGGACTCCGAAATTACTAACAGAATCGCAAAAGCATCATCTGTCATTGCTAAATTGAAAAACAGAGTATGGAACAACGGACTGCTTACTACAAAAACTAAATTAAAAGTCTACAACTCTTGTGTTATAAGCATCCTTCTCTATAGCTGTGAGACATGGACAACTCTTTCTAAGCATGAATCTCGACTCAACAGCTTCCATCTCCGCTGTCTCCGGGAGATCCTTCAGATCTCTTGGAGAGATAGAGTACCCAACACCGAAGTCTTTCATCGTGCAAGCACAACCAGCATCTTTGCACTCCTGATTCATCGACGTCTAAGATGGTTGGGACATGTCAGGCGCATGGATCCTGAACGGATGCCGAAACAACTGCTGTACGGAGAACTTCAGGAGGGTGTGAGGCCAGTGGGACGACCACACCTCCTTTGAAGGATGTCGGCAAGAGAGACCTGACCAAGACCAGAATCAATCCAAGTCGCTGGGAAAGCATTGCAGATGACCGTGTCAAGTGGCGATTAACTGTGCGCAACGGCGTCAAGCTCTCAGAAGACGAACGCACACAGGAACAAATCAGGAAGAGGACTAAGCGGAGAGACAGAGCGGCTTCTGTTCGAATTCCCTCAAATTTCACATGTCCAAACTACAGTAGGGACTACCACTCTCGAGTGGGACTTTTTAGCCACGGCAGACGCTGCAGACTCTGAACCAAGCATGTTACACCATCATCCCTCAAGGATGGACGGATGCCATTATTATTATTATGGTCTTCAGTCCGAAGACTGCAGCGCTTCTCGCTAATCTACCCTTTGTAAGCCTGTTAATCTCCCTACGCCCAACTTTTCGTTCGGGTGAGTGGTAGATCAAATCCTTGTTTGGTAGTATTGATTTAGTTTATCGTAAATTCCCTATACATTCTATACAGATTGCGTCTGGTCAGACAGAGAGTTTCGAGATCAATGTGCCAAAGGTTTCATGTTTGATTATAAACACAGTCAAACATTTTTACTTGCACCTAGAGATCTTCCTCGCAGGCGATGCCACGTGAAGTTCCCCAGTCTCACATTTGTTCGGACGCCACCACGAATTTCTCCCCTGTGCCAACCTTCTCATCTCAGAGTAGCAACTGCAATGTGTGTGATGGATGTATTCCAATCTCCCAAGCTCCCCTAGAGCTCCATGGAAAATATTGCCTCTTTTAGAATTCTGCCGGACAACGGCCTTTCCGCGGTGGATACACCGGTTCCCGTTAGATCACCGATGTAAAGCGATGTCGGGCATGGCCGCCATTTGGATGGGTGACCATCCGGGCCGCCATGCGCTGTTGCCGTTTTTCGGGGTGCACTCAGCCTCGTGATGCCAATTGAGGAGCTAGTCGACCGAATAGTAGAGGCTCCGGTGAGAGAAAACCATCATAACGACTGGTAGAGCGGTCTGCTGACCACACGCTCCTCCTTTCCGCATCCTCAGCTGGGGATGATGGCCCCGATGGGCCACGTGTGGCCTGAAGACGTAGTGCTTAGAATACTACGGTGTGGGCTCCTTACTAGATTGGACTGACGGAGTACATCGAAAAAGTTCAAAGAAAGGCAGCACATTTTGTATTATCGAGAAATAGGGGAGAGAGTGTCACAGAAATGATTCAGGAGTTGGGCTGGGCATCATTAAAAGAAAGGCGTTTTTCGTTGCGACGGAATCTTCTCACGAAATTCCAATCACCAACTTTCTCCTCCGAATGAGATAGCCGGCCGCGGTGGTCTCGCGGTTCTAGGCGCGCAGTCCGGAACAGCGCGACTGCTACAGTCGCAAGTTCGAATCCTGCCTCGGGCATGGATGTGTGTGATGTCCTTAGGTTAGTTAGGTTTAAGTAGTTCTAAGTTCTAGGGGACTGATGACCACAGCTGTTAAGTCCCATAGTGCCCAGAGCCATTTGAACCATTTTTGAATGAGAAAATATTTTGTTGACATCGACCTACAGAGGGAGAAACGATCACCACGATAAAATAAGGGAAATTAGAGGTCCTATGGAAAGATGTAGGTGTTCATTCTTTTCGCGCGCTATACGAGATTGGAGTAGTAGTGAATTGCGAAAGTGGTTCGATGAGCCCTCTGCCAGGCGCTTAAATGTGATTTGCAGAGTATCCATGTAGATGTAGAACACATATCCTACCATCCTGTTTCTTCTCATTGTCAATGTTTTTCGTATAATCCTTTCCTCGCCCATTCTGCGGACATACTCCTCATCACTGCCGCTTTGATTAACGTATCCAGTGCCTAGCAAAATGGCGCTATCCAAAACCAGCCCCGAGGCAACTGTGGTTCACCACGAGCCACAGATGACAGGGACGAATAATGGCTGCGTAGTTGTTTACAAGTGAATAGACGTGCAACTGCTGAGTAACTGACAACTCAGATGAACCAAGGGGCTACCAACAGCGTCTCCACAACTACTGTTCAGCGAACGTTTGCTGTGTATGGATCTCCAAAGGAGGCGCCTGGTGCATGCACCCATGCTGTCTGCTGTTCAGCAGCGACGGAGGATGGAATCTGCACGCCATTACCGCAACTGAACGTTCACTGAGTGGTGACAGGTGGCCTTTTCAGATAAATCACACTTTTTTCTCCGGTGTAGGCATTTACAGTGTGAAAAGTCTCAAAGATAACACCATCAACCAGAAGGGAGCGGTATGGTCTGGGGAATGCTTCCGTGACATTCTCTGGGTGATTCGTCATTTTCGAAGGCACAATGGATTAGAGCAAGTATGTGTTACCTTTCGCGAGACCTGTCCTTGGTGATCATGTCGATCCCCACAAGCAGTTGGTTTTACCTCGTCACGATATCATCTACCAACAGGACACACAGCACGCAGTGTACGTGCACGTTGATGAGTTTACCATACTCACCTTGATACCAAATTTCTCGGCTCTGAACCCAACTGAGAATCTGTGGGACCACCTCGATTGGGCTTTTCGTGCCGTGCATCCTCAACCAAGAAACCTGGCGCAGATGTCCACGGCACTGGAGTTGGAATGGTGCTACACACCAGTCAGCAGCTTCCAGAACCTCAGACTTTCTTCCTGCACGTCTCGCGCTGCAGAAGTTAGTATACAAGCCTTTGACACATGGTCTCATTAAATTAACTGGACATTGTATAATAAATTGTTCTACGAAACTAAAGGACGAGATAGTTAAAATAGCGCAACATATTAACTAATCGTTACAAATGAATGGAAGTGCGGCAGCTTGTTGCCAGAAGACTCCAAGTCGTGCGCAGAAAGCTAGACGTCACATGGCGTGAAGTTAACGTGACTACAGGACGAAATGTGGCTGGCACCGAAACACGAAGCAATTAAAAGAACAGGAGAAGACAGTGTGAGTAAATTAGTGAGCAGTTTCGGATGCACTGTGATACTATTTTTCACTACTATATTGCCCGGAGAGAACATGTGGATGACGTCATATGGGAAAGAATCATCAGTAAACTGAAAGAAGGACGAAGTATGATGGGTATAGTCCAGGAGTATCGTATTGTTCGCAGCATTGTTACATGTACTTGGGGACTATTCCTAACCAAAGACACTGCTGCCCGAAGGGGAATTTGTGGTCGACCACAGTCAACTACAGTAGCAACGACCGATATATGGTGCAACAGGTAAGACGGCAGCCACGTTAATCAGCGGGTGAATTACAGCCACACTTAACAGGACCGTAAGGCATGCAATGTCACGTTCTGCAATGGCATGGCGACTGCATAGGGGCGGTGTCTTTACCAAACAACCAGCACGTCGTTTTTCGTTGATATCCGGACATTGGCGACTCTGCGATGGTGTCAAGAGCAAAGGATCAGGATGAACGAGGAGTAGACTCAGTGATCTTCTCCAATGACAGCACATTTTGTCTGAGTACAGATTCTGGATGTATCCTCAAAGGGTGAGAAGTAATGCACCGAGAAAAATTGTCGAATATGATCGGTTTGGTGGTCCAGGTTTTATGATGTAGGGAGGCATAATGTTGTATAGACGTACTAATCTCCGAATCTTTGAATGTGGTACACTTATCGGTCAGTGTTATTGTGACTCTTCATTCATTACCAATGCACTTCTTTCGGCACTGACTTCATTTTTGTTGATGACAATGTGCCCATGCGTGGCTCTGTGCAGGTGGAGGAGCAGCTGTTGGAACGAGAGGATTGTCTGCGAATGGACTGGTCTGTCCGTGCGCCACACCTAAAACTCATCGATCAGATGTGGGATCTGTTTGGGAGACATATACATAAAACAAGTCACATGCACCAACGAGCATACGGCAGTTCTCAACCGCGCGGATGGAGGAATGGAACGTTCCACCACAAGCACTCTTTCCTGGTCCTGTTGGGAGGGCTTTACAATTCATGCATTATTGTCCTTAGAGATCACTCTTCCTATTCAGAATCATGCCTACCCCCCCCCCCCCCTCTAACCTTTTGTAATATTCAGGGGGCCATCGTAAATCACAGTGAGTCAGTGTAATTATTGTCTTTGAGTGGACTGTCATCTCTGTTCACCCCACTGCGTGTTTCTTCAGTTATCATCAGCACTATAGTACATCAGTTCTTTCTCTATATGGTACGAGGTTCATCGAGCTATGTTATTTGGCACTGATACGTCAAACGAAAGTACTTTCGTCCTCACGCTCCACGCATCAGTGTAGTATACGACCTGACCTTATTAGTTTCGATGACGAGAGCTCGAGACGAATTCTGAGAGCGATCCTCTTAGTGTTTTCATGTATTAATGTGCTTCAGTTTTCAAATATCCTCAGCACGAACCGTTATGGACAGTAGAGGTCACAAAAGAGACATGCAGGCTATGCAAGGGTGAATGCGCGAGGTGGCATACTACGATGACAAAAGAACTGACGTACTAGAAAAAAATGTATTCTCTTAGATGCGGAAATTTTCTTTTACTGGAAAGCTCTTTTGCTCCATCTTTAATATCAGAAAAGGAAACATCATTAGTGGCCAACCGAAAAGTGCTCCTGTCATAGCACAAAAAAGATGAATATGTTCACCTTTAAGAGCCTCTGATATAAAAGTGGGGAACCAGCTCCTTCAGTATTCGTTCCGTCTTCCTCGCTAAAAATTTTGGCATGCGGGGGTATTCGCGGTTTTTTAACGCAGGATATTCTAAATCCTGTCACCCAGTCTCTATTTGTAGTGAAGATTTCGTACTCAGCATCTACCTCTCACTGTCATCAGCCTTACCGCAGTGGTAACAGCGGTTCCCGTAAGGTCAGCGAAGTTAAGCGCTGTCGGGCTTGGTTAGCACTTGTATGGGTGACCGGTCTACCGAGCACTGTTAGCAAGCGGGCTGCACTCAGCCCTTGTGAGGCAAACTGAGCAGCTACTGAATTCAAAAGTAGTGGCTAAGGTCACGAAAACTGATCCCGGTCGGGAGAGCGGTGTGCTGCCCACATAGCCCTCCACACCTGCATCCAGTGATGCCCACAGGCTCAGGATGACAAGGCGGTCGGTCAGTACCGTAAGGGTCTTCCGAGACCTGTTCAGACGGAGTTTTGTTTAGTTTCTAAGTTTATCTCCCTCTTACTGCCACTGTCTATAAATGTCTCTCCCCACCGACTCCTTTTTCTCCTATTAGCACTTTCTCCAGACTCTTCCCGTATCACTGTCTTCAACCCCCTCTCTCGCTCTTTCTTACCCCTGTCTTCTTCTCTGCCACTTTCACTGTCACTCAGTCTCCTTGTTATTGTCTTTGATCCATTCTTTTTCTTTCCCATTTCCACTGTATCTTTCTTTCTCGCTTACAATCTTCTGCCTTTCTCTGCAATCACAATTGTCTCACATCCACACGTGTTTTTGGGGATAGTTCGTTCGTGCATTTTACACCTGCATCGACAAATTGTAACACATGGGTGTAGGAGAGGGGGAAATTTGGCAGATTTTTTCCGCTTTAAAGTTCGTCGGTCTGCAGGGATCCAGACCCTCCAAGCCAACGTATAGTCTCCACTCGTCTTTCTTCGTCATTTCCACTGTCTCCTCTCTCTTTAGCTCCCACTGCTAGTATTTCCATCCATCTCTCTTTCTCGTTTAGTGCCACTGTTTTTAACTGACCATACTAATTCCACTTTCTTTGCCTGTCTCTGCTGTTGTCTTCATCCAGTTTCTGTTTTACTTCCTCTTTCTCCCACCATCTCTATCAATTCTCCATTTCTATTCCACTGGTATTCTGTCCTCTCTCTTCCACCGTCACTGTCTCTCTGCTACAAAAAGCAGCACAAAAAGCGCGAATGTGCTTGCATGCCAAATTTTTTGATGAGGAAGCGGCATGGGGTTGAGGCAGATGATTCCCCACAGTTTTTGAGATTGTTCCCTTCGTTTTCTAGTTATAACAGGGTGTGCTGCTTATATAAAACGAATATTATAGCTCACTTAAGTTATCGCGGTTTATATATACACTTTTACACATTTTCATACTTTGGTTATAAACAACAAATAAATACACGTAATACACTCCTGGAAATTGAAATAAGGACACCGTGAATTCATTGTCCCAGGAAGGGGAAACTTTATTGACACATTCCTGGGGTCAGATACATCACATGATCACACTGACAGAACCACAGGCACATAGACACAGGCAACAGAGCATGCACAATGTCGGCACTAGTACAGTGTACCTTTCGCAGCAATGCAGGCTGCTATTCTCCCATGGAGACGATCGTAGAGATGCTGGATGTAGTCCTGTGGAACGGCTTGCCATGCCATTTCCACCTGGCGCCTCAGTTGGACCAGCGTTCGTGCTGGACGTGCAGACCGCGTGAGACGACGCTTCATCCAGTCCCAAACATGCTCAATGGGAGACAGATCCGGAGATCTTGCTGGCCAGGGTAGTTGACTTACACCTTCTAGAGCACGTTGGGTGGCACGGGATACATGCGGACGTGCATTGTCCTGTTGGAACAGCAAGTTCCCTTGCCGATCTAGGAATGGTATAACGATGGGTTCGATGACGGTTTGGATGTACCGTGCACTATTCAGTGTCCCCTCGACGATCACCAGTGGTGTACGGCCAGTGTAGGAGATCGCTCCCCACACCATGATGCCGGGTGTTGGCCCTGTGTGCCTCGGTCGTATGCAGTCCTGATTGTGGCGCTCACCTGCACGGCGCCAAACACGCATACGACCATCATTGGCACCAAGGCAGAAGCGACTCTCATCGCTGAAGACGACACGTCTCCATTCGTCCCTCCATTCACGCCTGTCGCGACACCACTGGAGGTGGGCTGCTCGATGTTGGGGCGTGAGCGGAAGACGGCCTAACGGTGTGCGGGACCGTAGCCCAGCTTCATGGAGACGGTTGCGAATGGTCCTCGCCGATACCCCAGGAGCAACAGTGTCCCTAATTTGCTGGGAAGTGGCGGTGCGGTCCCCTACGGCACTGCGTAGGATCCTACGGTCTTGGCGTGCATCCGTGCGTCGCTGCGGTCCGGTCCCAGGTCGACGGGCACGTGCACCTTCCGCCGACCACTGGCGACAACATCGATGTACTGTGGAGACCTCACGCCCCACGTGTTGAGCAATTCAGCGGTACGTCCACCCGGCCTCCCGCATGCCCACTATACGCCCTCGCTCAAAGTCCGTCAACTGCACATACGGTTCACGTCCACGCTGTCGCGGCATGCTACCAGTGTTAAAGACTGCGATGGAGCTCCGTATGCCACGGCAAACTGGCTGACACTGACAGAACGGGCGCTGATAACCTCGCTGTTGTGCGCCCTAAAACACCAATCATCATCATCATCATCATCTGACACTGACGGCGGCGGTGCACAAATGCTGCGCAGCTAGCGCCATTCGACGGCCAACACCGCGGTTCCTGGTGTGTCCGCTGTGCCGTGCGTGTGATCATTGCTTGTACAGCCCTCTCGCAGTGTCCGGAGCAAGTATGGTGGGTCTGACACACCGGTGTCAATGTGTTCTTTTTTCCATTTCCAGGAGTGTATAATGTTAACACAAAATCGTCTCCCATCACTTTACACTTCATTACGTAAAAATGCACAACATTTTTAGACTAAACCCACAGTATACCAAACAATGCCGTGTTTGATTTGTAACTATAAAGAATTTAGCATGACAAAATATTTTTTTGTAAAGTGATTTTCGAAAACGGGAAAATGGCTATTCTAGATAAATGTTAGAAGACGTACAGTTAAAATTTGATCTATTTCCTTCGGTTAGTTATTTAGATAATTGCGGCCCAAGGTGCAAAACCGGATAAAAACTAGTTTTTGCGGTTTTCTACATTGGTGCGGTACTTTGAAACTCTGGAGCTGGGTAATGGATAGTATTATCGAAAACTGTTTAGAAGTTCCCACCTTAAGGACGCATTGTAAAAATTTGTGTGATCTGCTGTAAACATAAATTGGCCATCCCCAGAATTTGTAATTACGGTACCCAAAACTCATGATCCTTCTGCGTTTTCTCAAGAATCGCCCATGAAGAAATGGTGCTCTTGTAAGCCGCCTAAATTCCACCATAGACCACACTTAATACAAAAGAACCAACTGATTTGATCAATTTGCCTGGCCTAGAAGAGTGTAATATTTAAATTTGAGTCTGTACTGCAGGATAGCTAAAGTATGGCCGTTCTTCCGAAGAGTATACAAATGGTCGATGGCCAAGGGCTATTTCAATTAAATCCTTATCTCTGTGATCGGTTGAACCCTAGATATGAGCCCGTGAAAACCCTACTTTCCCATGCGGTATTTTGGAATCTACGTAAATAAAAATCAGTTTGCGCAGGTATGACAGATATGACAGGTCATCACTTGAGAATGGCTCGACCGATCTGGCTCATTTTTCTTTCCTTTTTTTCGCAATTGTCAAGAAAAAGCTTTTATGGCAGAAAATGTTTGGAAAATCTACGAGAAAAGTTGAAAATTTGGATGGTTTTTTGTATGAAAATCTCAGTGCAGGAAATGTGATGGTCGGTTCGACGGTGTTGCTGTCACTTGGTTTCATAAAAAACGGAACGTTCAGTCTGACATTTCTGCTGTGGCATGTTTTCATAAAAACAATAAATCCCGCGTTGAAAATTGGTATTTTTCGAAAAAGAGTAAAATTCAAGGTGATATGAGCATACCCTTGGCGTGTTGCAAAAATTGATGTCATTTCATGGTAGTTTCGAGTCTTGCAAAAGTTCGATAGAATTGATTTCAGTTCGTGGTTTGTTTCTCTAGAAAAAGTGCCACCATTTAGATGTCGTGTACGCGAAACGCAAGCTGACTATGTGATTGTCGAGTCAATGAGACTGCCGATTAACGTAGATATCGTTTGAAGGCAAATCTAATAAGAATTATAGCCCTACAATGAACACTATATCTTAAACTGGCAGCGATAAATGACATGTTAAGCTATGCTGCGAAAATGTGCGGCTTTGTTTTCCTTTTCGCAGTAATTTTTACTAGAAAACAGGAAAGTTGTTTTGTGGGTAACTTTATAATCCTACGTGTTTGTAGATTAAAGCTTTGCGAAATATTGTCATTAAAGTCACTATCCCCCCAAATACAGCTTCTGGAAAGGTCTCTCTCATGCCCCGTGTACTAATGTAATGATTCCAACCGTTTTACCCATTCACTTCGGCTTCTATTCCCTATCAAGGTTCCTTTTGCAGTAACAATAAATAAGATCAGAGAAAGTGGGAGGAAGAGATGGACAGGGAAGGGGGCAGGAAGTGGATACAAAAAAGGGGAAGGATATCGAAAGGGAGATGAGGAAGCAGCAGACAGCTAGAGTGAGTGTGGGATAAGAGATGTACATGGCGTGAGGAAAGGTGATGGACAGAGAGAGGTGGAGGAGGAGGGGGAAATGAACAATGGGAGAGGGGAGGAGGAGAAGGATAGAGAGAGGGGAGAGAAAGAGATTATGACGTGTATCCAATCCGTTTTTGGAAACTACCAAGAGCTGCCGGGTTCGCTAGTACACTGAAAAAGTTTACTGTCATGCAGGGACCGCTGACGCGGAGGTTTATATTGTTGAACTTAAGAGAAGCTTAGAAAGCGAACATCGCCTTGGAGAGAGTAAGGAAGGCAGCTGGTAGATAGTAGGCCCGTGGCTCCGCTAGCGCTGGTACTCAGTGGTTGCGACTGTCCGATACAGCGTGTAGCACCACCTCCGGCGCCCCCCATTGGCTAGCCGCGTGTATCGCATACTTGCGCAGTAAGTATCTAGCGTTCGTATCTCGGTGGGCCGCCGTGCCGTATGATTCAGTGCTGACGCGGGCCTCGCTACACGCATTCCTACCGCCGGGAGTGAATCTTCCTCCTGCAGCGCGTACGCATTTGCACAATGGACGCGCCGCGATAAAATACCTGCCGGTCGGCGTCGGCGTCGGCAACTCAGACGGCGCACCGGCTGTCTTGATAGGGACGGACGCGCCTTCCGCCCGGCGGTCTTACACCCTCGGGTGTCGAGCAGAAGCCGCTATCAGTCGGCGGCGGAGGCTGGGCAGGCGGGTATACCAGGCCCCGGAGCTCGCGTGTTGCGCCGGGAATCGTCACATCTATGCGGCAGTCGACATGAAGGGGAATGAATTACTGCCTCTTAACTTCCAGTTTAGCTGCTATGTACGAGCCGCTGTTGTTCTTACATCCGTTAAGTTGATCTCAGGTAATAAGTTTCGGTTCAAGACTGGAGAGTTGTGACACAGCACAGCTGTATCGATTTTCGACTGTTTACACACAACTCAGCCTCAGAATACATCTTTCATTAAGTGGGTGCGATTATTTAGCCTATATATTCATTGCAGCTATTACGTTATCTGTCCCCTCACTTAATGCCACCCAGGCCGACATACAGTGATGCACCAGAGAAAGTGGTATAGGCATACGTATACGAATACAGAGATAAGTAAACTGGCAGAATACTGCGCTTCAGTCGGCAACGGTTGTATAAGACAACAAGTGTCTGGTGCAGTTGTTAGATCGATCACAGCTACCACAATGGCAAACCTGCATTGGAGTGAGTTTGAAGGTGGTGTTAGTTATTGTTGGCGCACGGGCGATAGGACGCAGCATCTCTGACATAGCGAAGAAATCTGGGCTTCCCTATACGACCATTTCACGAGGGTACCGTGAATATCAGGAATCCGGTAAAACATCAAATCCCCGACATCACTGCGGTCGTAAAAAGATCTTGCAAGAACGGGACCAAGACTGAAAAGAATCGTTCAACGGGACAGAAGGACAACCCTTCCGCAGATTGCTATTCAAAGAAACATCATCTATATCGGCTTTCAGAACCGATGGCCCGCCCGTGTCCTGTCTATGGCTGCACGACCATAGCTTTACGCCTAGCCTGCGCCCGTAAACACAGAATTAGACTCATGGAGGTATGTACCGTCTACGCAATGAAATGAAGGCAGTTTGTTTGTTGCCATACGCGTTTCGCTTCATTTATTTGGGAAGCATCATTAGTGCCTTGAAATACATGTTTCTTTTTATACGTGCAATAACCGTATTAAGTGATAGATATAATATGCTGATATATTACGTTTTGTCGTGTTTTTCTCTTGCTTTTTTAGCTTAGGAGCAACTTTTGTAGCACAAGTTCCGTATTGTGAACATATCGTTCGGTTTTACGATTTCCAGCGCTGTTAACACATGTATGATTTCCTGGAGATGCATTTGTTGGTATTCATACTCGAGCTGGCAGATTTCTGGCGTTGTTTATACACATTTGTCAGATGGTTCAGATGGCTCTGAGCACTATGGGACTTAACATCTAAGGTCATTAGTCACCTAGAACTTAGAACTACGTAAACCTAACTAACCTAAGGACATCACACACATCCATGCCCGAGGCAGGATTCGAACCTGCGACCGTAGCGGTCGGCGGTTCCAGACTGAAGCGCCTAGAAACGCTCTGCCGTGCTGGCCGGCACATTTGTCACGTCGCATGTTTCACTTCCATTTGATTATCAACATATGTGCACTTTTGGTGTGCAGTGTTGTCAACTATTGTTGCGTGTTTGTCTGTCTTTTCCTTCTGTTGTATCTGACGTTTTTCACTTGTTGTGTGGGTGAGAGTGTGTGTACATGTGTGTGTCTGTACAAGCTCGCGCGCGCGCATGTGTGTTGT
This sequence comes from Schistocerca cancellata, assembly GCF_023864275.1. NCBI lineage: Eukaryota > Metazoa > Arthropoda > Insecta > Orthoptera > Acrididae > Schistocerca > Schistocerca cancellata. The sequence continues at coordinate 489,798,719 of NC_064628.1, forward strand.
GTGTGTGTGTGTGTGTGTGTGTGTGGGTGGGTGGGTGTGTGTGTATTCTGCTGTGTGTGGTTTTTTTTTAAATAAATATGAGGTTATGTGTGTGTGTGGCGGGGGGGGGGGGTGTAATTTTCTATGCCCAAATGTATTTTTTATAGTAAATATGAGTTTGTGTGTGTGTGTGTTTGTTTGTGTGTGTGTGTGTGTGTGTGTGTGTGTGTGGTTGGGTGGATGGGTGGGTGGGTGTATTTTGCTGTGTGCAAATGTTTCTTTTTTTTTTAAATGTGAGTTCATGTGTATGTGTGTGGGCGGGGGGGGGGGGTGGAAAAGAGAGAGAGAGAGAGAGAGAGAGAGAGAGAGAGAGAGAGGAAGGGAGGGAGAGAGACAAGAGGGGAAGGCGTTTCATTAATTATTTATCCTGGTTACATTTCGGTTCGTTACGGTTTTGGTGGCTAGCAAGATCAGCAAGTTATTGTTTACATGGATTTGGTCATTGAGTACTTTCTTTTCAATAGCAATGGCTCTTTGTATGTGAAAGTTTTCCAGCAAAGTCAGGAGCATTTTGTTGTGATTATTCACTCTGATAACTGTCATGTCACATTCCATGTTGGATGGTTCATGTCAATGTTTTAGCAGAGGTTCGGCGATGATAGAGTGACAGTTTTCATATTTCCAACTTATTATATATTTTTTATATCTAGTTTTAAAGTTCCTGCTTGTCATCCCCAGATGAACTGATTTATATTCTTGGCACTCTAGCTGGTATATGCCTGCTCCTTGGTATTTATCTGGCTTTTCTGTTGTTTGTAAATGTAATTGGAGTGTGTTTCCTGTTCTGTAAGCTATTTGTGATCCCTGTTGTGTTTAGTATATTTGCTATCTTGTGTGTTGCTTTATGTTTGTATGTAAGAGTGTACCATTTTTTTCTGATATTGATGCCATGAGTGTTGTTATTTTGTGTTTACATGTGTTCTGTAGTGTCTGTGGGGTTCTGTGCTCTCTGCATGTTTTGATTTTACTTTAGTTGTTTTTTAATTTTTTGATTGAGTTTTTGTACTATATTTTGCAGACGGTTGGATGAAGCATGTATGATTATGTCTGTGGCTGTTGGTTTTTTGAAGATGTTAGATCTGTATTTATTGTTCTATCTCTTTATTGTTATATCCAAGAAATGTATTTGATTTTGTGTTTCTTTTTCCATGGTAAACTGAAAATTTGTTTGTATGTTGTTTATATCTGTATGACGTTTATCCATTTTCTCCGCTAATTCATCTATCATGCAGAATATGTCGTCCACATATCTGTACCAGTAAACAATTTTGTATCCTTTCTTTGTGATGAGTATCAAAGATTGTGTTTTCGTGTGGTTGATGAATATGTTTGCCAATGTTCCTGAAATTGGGGATCCCATTGGAAGCCCATATTCTTGTAAATAAAAATCCTTTTCAAATTGGAAGTAACTTTGCGATGTGATTGCTTTGAGGATTTTTGTTATTTCATTGATATTATCTGCAAGTAGTTTTTTGTATCTCACTAAGTTTTCTTCAATTAGTGTTATTGTGTCTGCAGTGGGTATTGAGGTGTACATGTCCCTTATGTCAAAAGAGATGAGTGATACTGTTTGTGGGATGTGTAAGTCTTTTATTTGTGTTTTCAGTTCATTTGTGTTTTCCACTGTCCTGCTGTTTTTCATTTCATAATGTGGCATTACGATTTTGTTCATGTAAAAAAAAAAACAGATACAAATAGATAACCACTACATAGAAAACATGAGTGTAGAAACAGAATACATCCTAACAGAGGATGAGAAAAAAGAAAATACCACTATAAACTTGCGCTACAGAAGTTACTTCTAAGCCAAAAAAATCAAGAGAAAAACACGACAAAATGTAATACATCAGCATATTATATTTATCATATAACGCGTTTATGGTATGTATAAAAAGAAAAATGTATTTCAGGTTACTGATGATGCTTCCCAAATAAATGAATCGAAACGCGTATGGCAACAAACAAACTGTGATCATTTAGTTTCATAGACGATACATACCTCCACGAATTTAGAGCAACTAAGGAAAAGACGGAAAACAGATAAAAATTTCATTCCAAATTGTAACCTGCGGATGGACGTGTAGGAAAATGGAGACAACCTCACGAATCCATGGAGCCTGTGTGTCAGCAGGAGACTTTTCAAGTTGGTGGAGGCTCTGTAATGGTGTGGGGCGCGTGCAGTTGGAGTGATATGGGACCCATGAAATGTCTAGATACGACTGACAGGTGACACGTACGTAAGCATCCTGCCTGATCACCTGCATCCATTCATGTCCAGTGTGCATTCCGACGGCTTGGGCAATTCCAGCAGGACAATGCGACAGCCCACACGTCCAGAATTTCTACAGAGTGGCTCCAGGTACGCTCTTCTGAATTTAAACAATTTCGCTGGCCACCAAACAGCCCAGACGTGAACATTATTGAGGATATCTGGGACGTTTTGCAATGTGCTGTTCAGAAGAGATCTCAATCCCCTCCTACTCTTACGGATTTATGGACAGCCCTGGAGAATTCATGGTCTCAGTTCCCTCTAGCACCACTTCAGACATCAGTCGAGTCCATGCCACGTCGTGCTGCGGCACTTCTGCTTGCTGGGACGCCACAGTCTCTTCAGTGTATCAAACGAGATTGCTCGGTGGTTAAGAAACTGGTATGGCAGTCGCTAGGGACAACGTTCAAGGCTTCCTCCTGCCCCTTAGCCTTAGCTTCACTGTTATTTCCCTAAAACATTTTATTTGTCTCGAATGACCTCAATATCGATTGGCTGTGAAGCACCAATCTTCATTACAAAACCCTCTCCCTTACATAATTTTTACAGCATCTTTATTTTTCAATTGCTCAGGATAATTTGTACCACATACACTGTGAGCCACACCCTTGCTTTCATACTTTCAGAGATGTCAGTGTGGACAAAAACAAAACAAAACAAAGAAAAGACTGGTAAACACGAGCCGTAAGGAGCATATCGTAACAGCTTTGAACAGTTGTTCACAGTCGCTGATGTGAAACTCATTTCAATTCGTGAACAAGTGCTCATATCTCTTAAAGTATACATTTTACAGCGCATGTGTACTGGACTTTTTTTCTCGTTTTGTTCCACGCTACTTACTTCCGAAACGTAACGAGCAAAGAGCTTGCAGTGTAAGTGAGGTGTTACACAGTATCGAAGACGAGCAAGTGTTCCCGTGCTCACAGCACATAATATATGCTTTTAGGAGCCCGTGTTTACTGGACACTATTTTTCTTTTCTTTTCCACGCTACCAGCTCTGAAAATTAGTATGTGGAGCTCCGGCTGATCTTGTGTAGATAATACGTTGTGGTATACGCAGGTAATTTGTTTTCGTAAAATTCTGTGTAAAGTGTAACAGAGGATATTTTAATTTTTTATTTACACATCAGGCATTAATATTTGTAGATCTACGACTCCTTTTAGATTATTATGGCATGAAGAGACGCATTGACGTAAGTTATTCTTGTAAAGCCTGTTTTCACTACAGCCCACATAATCTTCTTGAGAGATTTACCAACTACACAGGTATTTAAGATAATTCTGATTTGTTGTTCCGTCTCAATTGCACATTTTTAATTAAATTAAAAGGTCCAACTGACACGGAACAATAAATGAGAATTATCTTAAAAAAGGATCTTTTCATCTACAGATAACCCTACAGCGCTTTCGTCGCCAACACTTCTAAGTTTAAATACTTAAGTAATATATTCGAACGGCCGTTAACGAATGTAAGTGGGGCTTGCAAATTCGTCGTTTATTTGTGCTGAGATGTTTTTGTCTTTCCATTCAAATAAACCATATTATGTTACTATGGCATTTGGTGTATTACATAGTGTACCATGATCCAGTTCTTAGCTTTCTGGGAAAAGTGTTCCTGATACACTGTCCTCTCCCCTCACCCAAAGTTATTAGTTACCTTGAAAATAAATGAAAAGCGATAGCCTCTGATGGGTAGGGAGTTGCGGAATATATGGAGATATGTAGAAAATGATATGAAGAATATTGCTGTACCCTAGAGCTGGAATCCTATGAAGTCGTTACAAATACTGCAATCAAAAGTGTTTGGAAACTCAGAAACCATATATCGATTGTCCGCTGAACTCGCTGAACTACTTGCAGCTGTTTCTAATTTTCTAATTGTGGTCCTAAGCAGATACGTGCACAACATAGTAGCGAACGGAATTTTTAAAATTATTAGTAAAAAAATAAATTAAAGTTTCTACAACTTTGAAAACTGCTTAAACTTAACGGAACTAACATTTTTGCCAAGTGAATTTTTTAGTTATGTAGTGTGGGCTTGGCGATACAAATTTTTCCATACCATAAATGCTTCTCACCTGTTTGTTCTTGTTATCTAGAATGTTACTATATAGAGAGCAGCGGTTTTCATTACAATTCCATTTTATTTCTAACAGTGTAAATGAAGACAACGATTCTTTGTCACGCCGTTCGTGGTATGTAAGTATGTGGCGCTTCTGAGTGAAATGTTATCACATCAGTTCTTGGTGGATAACTACACATTGCCAAAGGATAGATCGAGTGAAGTGGTGAAGTGGTGAGCACACTGGACTCTCATTCGGGAGGATGACTGTTCAAACCTGCCCTTTGAAAGGGTACGGTCGACTTCCTTGCCCGTCCTTCCCTAACCCGATGCGACCGACCGCCTAGTTGTTTGGTCACCTCCCCAGAATCAACCACCCAACCAAAGGATAGTCTCGCAATTACTAAGTGTGTCCGCTCTAAACACTAAGTGTTAAAGTTTTTTGGAAATAGAGCTTATTTTCAGTATGCGTTTCTTCAACGTACATATTACTTCCTTTCATCTGTTTCTTTTATCTCCTATCTACTTTATTCTTCCTGACCCTCCCTCTACGTTCCTCTCTCCTTCTCTCCCTTTCTTTCTTCTCTTCCTTTAAATGTAAGACATTACCTGCGGAATACTACACGTCTCGTTTCGATGAAATAAATGAGGAAATCTATGAAAAGATTCCTGGAGCAGAAATTGGTAGATTACTCTTCATGGGGAAAATGCATTTACCCGTATCGATGAATAATGGAAAACTGCGAGGTTTAAAACAGTTGTTGGAACATCCATAGTATTCATCACATTTTACAGGCTCTGATTTTCACATGTAAAGAAATTTTTAGCTGTAAATTCGTTTGGGAGGCTATGTAACAGCGCAGCGACCGCAGATAGATACTTTGCAGTCCTTACAGATTCAAGTATTATATAGTATTTAATGGATTAGCACTAGAAAAACACATTGTTCTACTACGTCACAACGTCAAAAAGTAAGTGTATTTTGATCGGACGTCTCGGTCCAGAGCCTTTCTTGTAGATCTCTTACTGGTTCAGGGAGCACTAGTAAGGATACGTCGTTCAGATTTACCGTAAACCAGGAATACTGGCTATTTCAGAAAGAATTGTCCTATTTTATCTAGACTGTATCTTCTAAATGTATGAAGATAGAAACTGGAGTATATTTTAAATTATGTTTGAAGATTCACAGATGCAAAATTTACCCTCCACCGCATGCATGACAAATATGCAGAAGACCGTCAAACTTCACCCATACTTTTGCGAGTATGTTTGGAATTTCTGCATTCACTGCTGTTGCTAAAATTGTAATACCCTGGAGCACCTCATGACCAACCCATTGTTGAAACACCTGTTTCTTGGGAAATTGTGTTACGTCCAAGTTGCAATGTTGGTGTGCTCAGTCCTGTTGGAAAATGAATCATCGTTGAAACAGTTGTTTGTTGGGAAACGCTGTTACGAGCAGATTCCAGTGTTGGGATGCTCAGGCATGTTGAAAAATAATATTTTCGCTGTGTTCTCGCGATTGTAGAAAACAGCCATATCTCCAATATCTCCAAGATATCCAGGTGTCAGTGAACGAATTAGATGCACCAAGATGACACCTATCGGCAACCAAATCAACTGGCGGGAAGGACAGGCGTACATAACGGTGAATGTGCGGGGAGAGGCACACATAGTGCAACATAGCGCAATCTGTTCTGCAGTCATACACTTTCGTATTCTACCGTCCAGCTGGGCCTGCGTAGCTGCCCTATGACGAACAAACTCAACAGACAAGGAGTTAAAGGTCAACTGCACCGGCAAATGTGAGGCTGGGTTGTGGAAGATACACACTTATCTACATCTACATCTACGTGATTACTCTGTTATTCACAATAAAGTGCCTGGTAAAGGGTTCAATGAACCACCTTCAAGCTGTCTCTCTACCGTTCCACTCTAGATAGGCACGAGGGAAAAACAAGCACTTAAATTTTTCAGTGCGAGCCCTGATTTCTCTTATTTTATCGTGATAATCATTTCTCCCTATGTAGGTGAGTGCCAACAGAATGTTTTCGCAATCGGAGGATAAAACTGATGATTGAAATTTCAGGAGAAGATCCCGTCGCAACGAAAAACGCCTTCGTTTTAATGACTGCCACTCCAATTCACGTATCATGTCTGTGACACTATCTCCCCCATTTTGCGATAATACAAAACGAGCTGCCCTTCTTTGTACTTTTTCGATGTCATTCGTCAGTCCCACATGATGCGTATCCGACACCGCACGGCGGTACTCCAGAATAGGGCGGACAAGGGTGGTGTAAGCAGTCTCTTTAGTAGACCTGTTGCACCTTCTAAGTGTTCTGCCAGTGAATTGTAGTCTTTGGTTTGCTCTACTCACAATATTATCTATGTGATCGTTCCAATTTAGGTTATTTGTAATTTTAATCCCTAAGTATTTAGTTGAATTTACAGCCTTCAGATTTGTGTGACTTATCGCGTAATCATAATTTAGCTAATTTCTTTTAGTACTCATGTGAATAACTTCACACTTTTCCTTATTCAGGGTCAATTGCCACTTTTAGCACAATACAGATATCTTATCTAATTCATTTTGCAAGTCGTTTTGATCATCTGATGACTTTACAAGACAGTAAATGACAGCAACATCTGCAAATAATCTAAGACGGCTACTCAGATTGTCTCCTATGTCGTTAATATAGATCAGGAACAACAGAGGGCCTTGGGGAACGCCGGATATTACTTCTGTTTTATTCGATGACTTTCCGTCTATTACTACGAACTGTGACCTTTCTGACAGGAAATTACGAATCCAGTCACACAACTGAGGCGATACTCCTTAGACACGCAGTTTGGTTAGGAGACGCTTGTGAGGAACGGTGTCGAAAGTCTTCTGGAAATCTAAAAATATGGAATCAATTTGACATCCCCTGTCGATAACACTTATTACTTCATGAGTATAAAGAGCTAGTTGTGTTTCACAAGAACGATATCTTCTGGAACCGTGATGAATATGTGTCAATAAATTGTTTTCTTCGAGGTACTTCATAATGGTCGAATACAGTATATGTTCCAAAACCCTACTGCAAATCGACGTTAGTGATATAGGCCTGTAATTCAGCGGATTACTCCTACTTCCAGTTTTGGGTATTGGTGTGACTTGAGCAATTTTCAAGTCTTTAGGTACGGATCTTTCTGTGAACGAGTGGTTGTATATAATTGCTAAATATGGAGCTATTTTATCAGCATACTCTGAGAGGAACTTGAATGGTATACAATCTGAACCGGAGGCCTTGACTTTTTTGAGTGATTTAAGCTGCTTCGTTACACCGAGGATATCTACTTCTATGTTTCTAATTTTGGCCGTTGTTCTTCATTGGAATCCAGGAATATCACCTTCTTTGGTGAAGGAGTGTTTAATAGCTCTGCTTAAGTGGCACTGTCATCAGTGAATTATCTAGTTGTATACTGACCCAAGGTTACATTTTATGTAGCTTTCCAAATAAATATTGTTGAACGTTAGTTATGCCAGTAAACATAAAAAACAAGGTTTGAAACTAATGCAATATATGATTAGAGGTGCAGTTTTTAGTTTTTCAGTCAAGCCAACTGTTCACATCAGAGTCGATTATCCGTTTTCTCAAATTTCATTGTTAGTTATTCTTGTCGCCTGACTCTATTACCGATTTTATATTTTCAAGTATCAGCTTCAAGTAAATAATAGCTATATTGGAACATGAATAAATATTTTTAGTATTTCCTAACTTTCTATTTTTATCTCATAATTTGTCGGGTTTACGACAGCTTGAAATATGGAATATAATGAGAGTGGACAATTTTAAATACCTTAGCACCTGGTTGAACGGGCATAATGACCTAAAACAAGAGAATAAATGGGTCTGAAACGTATTTCAGCCTGGAGTAGATAATGCCATCAGAAGATCTGTCAGTTAAGAACGAATTTTTAAGTCTATAATGCAGCAATAGTACCTGTATTGTTATATGGGAAATAAGCGTCAAGCACCACAAAAAAAGATGAAGAGAACGTGCTGGCCTTTGAACGGACGACCAATATGCGAATGCAACACTTGGAGAACGTAGAAAGAACCAGGAACTGTACGACCTGATGAGACAACCAAACATCGTGCAGAAAATGAAAGCCCGTAGAATAATTCTGGCAGGGCATATTGCCAGTCGGCCAGAAACGTGCCTTGTTAAAGCTGTGCTTGCGGGAAAACACGGTGGAACTAGTCCAAGAAGTCTTCAATTGGAAGACCAAAGTAGCATTGGGAGGATGAACTGTAGAAGGACCACCAGCAGTTGTGTGACCATAAGAACTGGACCCAAAGTGTACAAGATCGCCATCTATGGGTGAAAATTGTAAGGTCGGCGCCTGATCTTCAAAGTCCGTGATCGCCGATATGGTAACGCTGATGATAGTGATGATTTTTTCAGACACTCCGAATTTATACTCTCATATGATTGTTTTCGAACTATTGACCTGAAAAGGTAGTATCCATATTCATGCCAATAACGTAAAAAGCTGTACCTTGTTTGTACTATTCAAAGTTGCTTATCGATTAGGTATCAAAGTACCCCAAAATTTTTATCGTGTTACCTTTGAATCGTTTAAGAAGTAAGTTCTTTGGACTTCTTGTCAAATTTTGTTCGTGGACACAACGTGTTCTTCTGAAATAGCTGTATGGCAGTCTTACAAACTTGCCCTCTTCTGGAAAATTTTCTGTGGACGTCCATGGTGCGAGGGTAAACTTTCAGTTTCCACCCATAAATTAAAATCCACCCCAAGTTGTGATTTTAATTCATGAAGAACATATGGTCTTGTGAAATCGGCTGAGTCTTGTTGAAACACCTTTTACTGTTTTCCAGCTCGAGGAAGTCATAGGACATATGTGAAAAAGGGAATGATGATTAGGTTGAGACATGCAGGACACAATAAAGTTATAAGTAAGCGAATATGGATTGACTGAGTAAGACGTCGATAGCCTTGTTGATAAAGGAAGCCTCTCGTGATTCACCTTGCTCGTTTTAGTTAAAGCAAGGAAAACTTAATCCAGGTTGAACAGTTGGGATTTTCAGCGCTGATGTTCCCGAGAGCGAGTTCAGTGCTGTCTGGTTGTGGATAGCGAACGTCCTCCGCCCTTCGCCGTGCATTAACAACCGTGACCCTATTCCCAGAAAGAGTCACTGGAGGAGCCGCAGTTATTGCTGGTCTTTGATTCATTAGTCACGAAGGATCAGCACATATTTCGGCTTGCTGCAATTAAACGGGGCGACTGCTCCGATGAGAAGGCGCGCGTCCCCCCGCGTCGCTCAGCTGAGCCCTCGTAATTGCACCTGTAATTGCATTCTGTCCTGAGCCCTGTCACTCAGCCCGCCCGCAGCTTCAAATACTTGCAGGCCGCTTGCCTGGGAATGAGGCACCTTAAGATTTTCCACGGTACTTATGCTTAGGCTAAATTACTGGAAACATTAACAGAGCAGCGCATTCTTTGGTGAAATTTCCATTTTGCCAGAAACGTCAGATCGCGTCTTGTACGTGAGATTTTACTAGCAAAATAGTAAAAACTGAAAAAAAAAGATTGACTTCATAACAAACAAACGAATATGAGGATGAGTAACAACGATAATTACGTTTATATGTTATCGCTGTTTCAGTGGAAATTGAAATGCCGTGTGGTTGGGACCACCCGTCGGGTAGATCGTTCGCCTGGTGCAAGTCTTTCGAGTTAACGCCACTTCGGCGACTTGCGTGTCGATGGGGATGAAATGATGATGATAACGAAAACACAACTCCCAGCGGAGAAAATCTCCGACCCAGCCGCGAATCGAACCCGGGCCGTTAGGTATGATATTTCGTCGCGCTGACCACTCAGCTACCAGGGGCGGACGCTGTGTTAACCAGGCCATAGCATTTCAAACAGATGGCCTGTTTCTAATTTCCAACCAAACGAAGTTGGATGATACCTGATGAATAATTTCAATAATTAAGTTTATACACTCCTGGAAATTGAAATAAGAACACCGTGAATTCATCGTCCCAGGAAGGGGAAACTTTATTGACAAATTCCTGGGGTCAGATACATCACATGATCACACTGACAGAACCACAGGCACATAGACACAGGCAACAGAGCATGCACAATGTCGGCACTAGTACAGTGTATATCCACCTTTCTCAGCAATGCAGGCTGCTATTCTCCCATGGAGACGATCGTAGAGATGCTGGATGTAGTCCTGTGGAATGGCTTGCCATGCCATTTCCACCTGGCGCCTCAGTTGGACCAGCGTTCGTGCTGGACGTGCAGACCGCGTGAGACGACGCTTCATTCAGTCCCAAACATGCTCAATGGGGGACAGATCCGGAGATCTTGCTGGCCAGGGTAGTTGACTTACACCTTCTAGAGCACGTTGGGTGGCACGGGATACATGCGGACGTGCATTGTCCTGTTGGAACAGCAAGTTCCCTTGCCGGTCTAGGAATGGTAGAACGATGGACTCGATGACGGTTTGGATGTACCGTGCACTATTCAGTGTCCCCTCGACGATCACCAGTGGTGTACGGCCAGTGTAGGAGATCGCTCCCCACACCATGATGCCGGGTGTTGGCCCTGTGTGCCTCGGTCGTATGCAGTCCTGATTATGGGGCTCACCTGCACGGCACCAAACACGCATACGACCATCACTGGCACCAAGGCAGAAGCGACTCTCATCGCTGAAGACAACACGTCTCCATTCGTCCCTCCATTCACGCCTGTCGCGACACCACTGGAGGCGGGCTGCACGATGTTGGGGCGTGAGCGGAAGACGTCCTAACGGTGTGCGGGACCGTAGCCCAGCTTCATGGAGACGGTTGCGAATGGTCCTCGCCGATACCCCAGGAGCAACAGTGTCCCTAATTTGCTGGGAAGTGGCGGTGCGGTCCCCTACGGCACTGCGTAGGATCCTACGGTCTTGGCGTGCATCCGTGCGTCGCTGCGGTCCGGTCCCAGGTCGACAGGCACGTGCACCTTCCGCCGACCACTGGCGACAACATCGATGTACTGTGGAGACCTCACGCCCCACGTGTTGAGCAATCCGGCGGTACGTCCACCCGGCCTCCTGCATGCCCACTATACGCCCTCGCTCAAAGTCCGTCAACTGCACATACGGTTCACGTCCACGCTGTCGCGGCATGCTACCAGTTTTAAAGACTGCGATGGAGCTCCGTATGCCACGGCAAACTGGCTGACACTGACGGCGGCGGTGCACAAATGCTGCGCAGCTAGCGCCATTCGACGGCCAACACCGCGGCTCCTGGTGTGTCCGCTGTGCCGTGCGTGTGATCATTGCTTGTACAGCCCTCTCGCAGTGTCCGGAGCAAGTATGGTTGGTCTGACACACCGGTGTCAATGTGTTCTGTTTTCAATTTCCAGGAGTGTATTTTACATTGCATCATTTTCGCCTTAGCGTTTCAAGTAGATGGCCCCTTTGGATCTTCATTCAACATCCCATCAAAAGGTTGTAATTCAGAACGTAAAAAGTCAGAAAGCAATCTGTTAGAAACGTATTTCATATAGTGTATCGTCATGTCAATTGAAAAGCACTCGTGTAGCTCAAAGACAATCTGTCCAATGCACTCGTATGCTTTCGTGGGGTGGTAGAGATTATCTGCAGCCTATAAAGTTACTTTGAGTATGGAGCTATGCCGATCAGTCAGACTGTTAGTTTTAGTTCGAATAGGACCACGTGGCAAGCACTAACTTTTGCTCAGATATTAAAAGAAAATATTAATAATAAACATAACTTGTAATGACACTAGTCACATGCCTCATTAGTCCACAAATCGACATCTGACATTCTGGGTCGAAAATGAGGAACGACCGTTTGCTGTTTCTATAAATTGAAATGCGTATTAAAAAAAAAGACCAGTGTACTCTCCAAAACCCTTCTTCTCTTACATAAAACAAGCTTTGAAATTCAGAACTTTTTTCCAAAACTCGACATATTATCGTAAGAGAATGTTCCAAAACTCGACATTTTCTGTTAGTTCCTAAGTCAGACATTGCATTTTTATTATGCACCGTGATAGCCTGTAAAGTTCCGAAACTCGATATCTTTTCACGTGGCGTGTATTGCTTTAAGATAAGTGATATTTATTTTACACTAGTTTATAACATTACATCTTCATTGTGCGCTTTTCACTGGAGGGAACTTCAGCAATTCAGTATTAGCTCAACGTCTTATTATTATGCTGCAGTATCACCATATCCACACTTGTATATCGTTTCTCAAAGAGACATGGTGTGTTATCGTGAGTTTATAAAATGGAATGCCATGTACAAAAGGCGTCACCAGCAGAGTCGGGACATGGTAGGAAGACAGTCTGTGATACCACTGAATGGACAAAATATATGAACCAAGTATAAAGGTAACTGCCAGGTAGTAAATCAAGTCTTACAACTAATGCAAAATATTTTTGTGGACAACTCCGTTATTACATATACTAATTTTTAGTTAAAAACTGATAACCTCTAAAATAAACTGAGGTGTAGTTGCATGAGATGGACCGAAAAATAATACGTTCGTTATATTTAGGACAGTGCAGCATTTAAGAACTTGTAAATGGCCAACAATCAACAATCCAGTGAAACTAATCATGTAAGCTTATCGTATCAAATGACTCGTTCCACATAATTTCCATAAAAATAATCTTTCAAATCGTCTACGGAATATGTAACTAATTATCAAAGTAACATAACCATAATAGATCAATAATAATTCTGGAAGTATTAGCTGCAGATCGAAGAAAAACATTAATTTATTATCCAATAACAATTATTACATCAGCTAAATTAGTATTTATAGCTTGGAGCTCGGAGCAGTTCATTTTTAAACTGTCTTCTACTCCTCGTCCGTCCACAGAAAATGCAAGAACCAGTTCAAACAGTTTTGTGTGTGTAATCGGCAGCATGTCATTTCGGATGTCGTATGTCAACACAAGGAATGCCCCACAGGTAACAACTAGTGAAAAACATCACCTTTAGTGCCCTATTTTTTTTGTTAAAAATGTCACAATATCTCTCATGTTTGTGAGATACCACATCACTCCGGTGTTATGAGCAATACAGGGTAAACTCAAGCTCCTGCGACAAAATGTCAGTATTTCTAAGAGACTATTTCCTGTGTATTTTGGCATCAGGGACCCGTGGTACCGATATCTCATTACAGTGTAGTAATGTAAAAGTGACTTATTCAATTTGTTACCCCAATGACTATTGCTTCTACGATATTATCTTCATAACCGGTAGATACTGTGCAATATACTATCACGAAAATGTACAATATAAAAGTCAGAGTACTCAAGAACTTTCAAACGAGAAAACGCGAGACAGAAGCAAGCAGTTACTGATTGAAAACTTGAGGGCGAAGGTAGCAGTGGATAAAACTGTTGCCATCTCCAACTTGACTGAATGGAATTAGTTTGTTTTCAAACAAGGCACACATCGCATACCATCTACACTGAAACTCTTTCACTTACACTAAAATGTTCAGAAAATATGCCTAGACAAGTAGCGAAATTTTTCGCTGTGGTTCGGGTTGACCTTATACAAAAAAAGTTTTATAGTGTATTGAATAAAATTACCAGTGCAGAAAGAACACGAATCGGGACAAGAGTCTAACTGTTTATTTTGGACTCATTGCCAGTGTCTCTACAAATAAGTCACTTTCTGTTTAAACACATCTACAATCACAAAACATTCTGCCGCTTTTATTTCTTCCAGCCATTACAAGTTATTAACACGAGGAATGTCAACGTATTATAAGGGGTGGTGAGGGATACTTTGTCTCACCACACAAAATTAAAGAAAGACAAATTTAGTTAATAGTTATTAACTTTACTTAAAAACATTGTTTTTGTATAGGTACTGACTCATAAGCTGCGTCCAGAACGTGAAAATATCTTTTAACACAATTTTAGTAGTACATGTGCATATTCGTAAATGTACACAGGGAGGAGTGGAGCCTTATGACCACACAAAAATTTTTAAAAAATACAGATTTCAGTAATGGTTGTTGAGTTTTGTTGCTTAAAGATATGTAGATGTAGAAGAAGGGCCGAGAACTTGAAGATATGAATTTGTTACGAAAATTCATATTTGCTACTAAGACTTACATTTTTGTGTTACGTTTTACTGAGAAATTACAAACAGTTATGGAATACTCTACAAGAGATTATTACAACCTGTACACATTTTTCGAAATTTTAAAGTAAGAATTCCACGATTAGATTAGAATATTTACGACAGGTGAGGTATAAAGTACCGCCCCTCTCTCGGCATAAAGAGGCTTAAGATTTTTCAGTGGTAGTTTTAATACCAAAATAAGGTCCTTCTTACTATACCCTACTCCTGCCTATGGGCGTTTTTTGGTTGTTTATCGGTCGATTCCTGAGAGAGAGACATTTAAATGACGACCACTTGTAAATCCAGTCTGCTGTGGCTCCGCGCAAGTTGTCTGAAACACTGCTGTTATGGGAAGACGTCACCTCAAACCGCCGGCAGAGAACATCCTTCCGCGAGAGTAAGCAAAATGCAAGAGGCACGCCGCCTCTGTCGCTGGAGGCGAAGGTCAGCGGCGAACGTGTGACGAAACGAACAATGAACGGATCGGCACCCAATAATTAGTGTGAGATTAAAGGAAGCCGCCACGTGGCGACTGCGCGCCTCGTCCTTTTGTGCGTGGCGCGCCGCGTTCCCACGGAGGCTGCGCGGGGCGGGGCGCGGCTGCGCTGCGCTGCGCTGGGGTCCCGGGATCGATAAGGCGCGCGCTTCTGATTCGACGCTCACGGCGGCTTCACAGGCTCCTCGCGTACGCTTACAACGAATGCATAGGGCTTACCGGTGTTGCGTTCAAAATAACTCATCAAAGACGACGTACTACTGCAGAATGATGCAGATCGTTTTATTACTATTTCTAAAAACCATCGGAAGTCCCTATTTTAACTGTAAATAGCTGTATTCATAATAGTGAATGTTGTGGTGGGTCGCTCATAAAATGCACTGACGGAAAAGGAAATAATTAATGTAGAGTAATGGACTTTCGCTAATGTACCGGGTCATCAAAAGTCAGTATAAATTTGAAAACTTTATAAACCACGGCATAATGTAGATAGAGAGGTAAAAACTGACACACATGCTTTTATTAGAACAAAAAAAAAAAAAAAGAAAAACAAAGTTCACAATATGTCCGACAGATAGCGTTGGACAGCAAAACGTCAGTTAGTGCGCATGACAATGATGTATAAAAATAAAAGGAGCTGTAATGAGAGAGAGAACCAGATGCGCCAGCAGTTGCAGCATGTTGACGTTACCTGAAAAGGCGCTTTTGGTGAAGCTGTATTATCAGAAAGGGGAATGTGCTAGTTTAGCGTTACGACCCTATCGCCATGCGAATGGGTAAAGGTCCGTTGAGAAATGCAGCTGTGACGAGAATGATTTCGAAGTTCGAAGCCACGGGTTGTTTAGACGATAGACCCCGTAGATGCCGACCGAGCACAAGGAGTAATGCTGCTGAGACAGTTCAGGAAGAAATGGAGAGTGTAGCGGGTTCGTCTATGCACGGGGAAGTCAGCGCTCGTGCAGTCGCACGTCGCACCGGCATTCCATACACTAGTGTTTGGTTGGCACTTGGGCATACCTTCCCATACTATGCGTACAAAATCCATCGGCATCATGAACTGTTACCTGGTGATTTAGTGAAGCGGAGGGCATTTGCGGTGTGGGCGTTTCAAAAGATGGCGAAAGATGACGATTGGTTGAATAACGTGTTGTGGACCGACGAAGGGTCTGTCAACGCTCACAACTGCAGAATTTGGGCTACCGAAAATCCTAGAGCTGTTGTGGAAACTCCATTGCACGACTAGAAAGTCACGGTATTGGTTGGATTTACCATATCTACCGTTATCGAACCATTTTTCTTCGAGGAAATGCGTGATTCTGGTTTTGTAACTGCTACCGTGACGGGTGAGAGGTACGCCGATATGTTACAGAATTGCATCATCCCCAGCCTGGCTGATTAACTCCTGCTGGAACGTACGATGTTTATGCAGGATGGCGCTCCACCCCATACTGCTAGACGCGTGAAAGATCTCTTGCGCGCGTCGTTTGGTGATGATCGTGTGCTCAGCCGCCACTTTCATGCTTGGCCTCCCAGGTCCCCAGACCTCAGTCCGTGCGATTATTGACTTTGGGGTTACCTGAAGTCGCAAGTGCATCGTGATCGACCGACATCTCTAGGGATGCTGAAAGACAACATCCGACACCAATTCCTCACCATAACTCCGGACATGCTTTACAGTGCTGTTCACAATAGTACTCCTCGACTACAGCTATTGTTGAGGATTGATGGTGGACATACTGAGCATTTCCTGTAAAGATCATCATCTTTGCTTTGTCTTACATTGTTATGCTAATTATTGCTATTCGGATCAGATGAAGTGCCATATGTCGGGTATTTTTTGAACTGCTTTTTTGTTCTAATAAAACCCCATGTCATTCCAAGCATGTGTGTCAATTTGTACCTCTCTATCAACATTATTCCGTGATTTATTCAGTTTTCAACATTTATACTGACTTTTTGATCACCCGGTATTTGTCTGGGTAAACTATTTAAGTGATTTAAGTGATTAACACTGGAAGATCAGAGGGTAATGTAAGCACGAGGTAAGTCATTGCAAATGTGAAATGCTGGTACATTAACAACCTATGTAGCCGCCAGAATGTTGATTGCAAGCCGGCGATTGTGCATGCATTATGTTGTACAGATGCCTGATCTCAGTTTGTGGGATGGAATTCTATGCCTGTTGCACTTGGTTGGCCAATACAGGGACAGTTAATGCTGTTCTGGATTATGCTGGAGCTGTTGTCCGATAATTTCCTTGTGTGTTCGACTGGAGACAGATCTGGTGATCGAGAAGTCCAAGGCGATATGTCGACGCTCTGTAGAGCACGATGGGTTTCCACAGTGGTATATGGACGAGCGTTATCCTGTTGGAAAACACCCTCCCCCCTTTTCGAAATGATGCTCATTAATGGCGGAACAACAAGTTGCGCAATCAAACTGATATACAAATTTGCAGTAAAATTCCAATGTGCGAGTTATAACCACAAGAGTGTTCCTCCTGTTATACGAAATCGCACTCCAGGTGCAGATCCAGGCTGTCTAGGACACCTAAATGTTGGTTGCAACCCCTCAACTGGCCGCCTCATAACGAACACACAGCCATCACTGGCATCGAGACAGAACCCGCTTTCTTTAGAAAACACAACAGACCTCCACCATGCCCTCCAATGAGCTCTCGTTTGATACCACAGAGGTCGCAAATGGCGGTTGTTTGGGCTCAGTGGAATGAATGCTACACGGCGTCTGGCTCGGAGCTGTCCGTGAAGTGATTGATTTGTAACAGTTCGTTGTGTCACTGTGGTGCCAGCTGTCTCTCAGATTGCTGCTGCAGAGACAGTACGGTGCGCCAGAGGTATACGCCGAACACGATGGTCTCCCCTCTATGTAGTGCAACATGGTCCTGAGCCGTGTCTTCCTACGACCGTACATTCCCCTGACCACCATTGCCAGCAGTCTTGTGCAGTAGCCACATTCCTGCCAGGTCTCTCTACGATGTCGCAAAAGGCATATCCGACTTTCCGTAGCCCTATTACACGACCTCGTTCAAACTCAGTGAGATGTTGATAATGGCGTCCTTGTGAGATGTTGATAATAACGTCCTTGTTGTTTTGCAGGCATTCTTGACTAACATCAACAAAAGTCCAGTCTCTAAGGTAACCAAAAAGATCATTGTCGTTACAGTGTGTATTTAAACCAAACTTGATTTTCATGCTGATATTAGTGCTACTAGCGGCTCTCTTATACAACTGGCCTGAAGTTTGAATAGGTATCTTCTTTCAGAGGTAGAAATACTTTTACCAACTTTTGAGTAAGTCGCCCAACTCTTCTAGGTGTTGCGATATTCTTTTTCCGTCAGGGTGTATGAATATCTAAAAACGAGACACATACAAATTCTTTAGAAAGTTCGTCCACCTCCTTAGCTCAGTGGTCAGTGCGTCTCACTGCCATGCAGCAGGCCATAATTTGATTCCCGGGCGGATCGGAGATTTTCTCCGCTCAGGGACTGGGTGTTGTGTTGCCTTCGTCATCAACACATGCAACTCGCTCAAAGATGCGTCATCTGAAGAGACTTGCAACTCAGCGGCCGAATTTCACCAGTTGGGGGACTTCTAGCCATCAACGCCACATTATCATCTGCATTAGGAAGTTCCAATGATGAGGTCTTTTATCATTTCTTAATGTTTCCTTTTCATTAACAAGGAATTAGTAAAGATATGGTTGATATGCAACCAATGTACGTCGTAAAATATGGCTTACGGGAAAGCAGTGAAAATAAAATGCTTGTTGAACCTCAGATGATGTTTACTCCTGGTTAGATCAGTGCTTTCAGCAGACGTCAGTGGGTTACTCATAAAGTTTTAATCACCACCTCGAGAAAACGAAGTTACGTTATTAATTTGGTGTTTTTTTTTTTTTGCAATTTAATGTCTCGAGTCTTGACATACATTAAAGATGGCACACCGTATCACCGTACACGCTACCAGAACAACAAAAGCAAAACGCCGCAGCGCACTGACACAGTAGAGATGGACCGTCATTTTATTTCAATTCCTCTAACGGTGTGCTACGATGCCGTGGCGCGGGAATGTCAAGTGTACCAAGACAGCACTCTTGCACCTGCGAAGATTCAAAACACTAATTGGTAACTATATATGTTCGATTTAATACTCAGAACTTATCAGTACCACTCGTATTGTCCTGGGTTGCCAGTATAATGCTAAGTGTCGGAGCAGATGATGGAACAGAGTGTAGTGGTTCTGTTCTTATTCTACTACCAGATACTCGTAGATCCTTTCGAAATAGTGTATTTGTAAATAGTAATTTTCGTAATTTATTGTAATATTATGAGATTAAATGAGACGAAATAGCAGTAAAGGCTTATGATTCCTTTCTTTCTGGTTAGTAAATTGATTTTTTCACTACAAACGATTCAAAAATAATCCTTTCGTTCCTGCGAAGAAATGGAAGAAGTTCTTTTCTGTAATTTCTGCTAAGACCTTTATTTCATTTCTTAATTTAAAATTTTTTTGTGCCACAGCCTGTATATAAGTAAAGGGTTTGTATTATAAGTATTTGCTTGCTATAAAGAAGAAAACTGAATCTGACATAAATTTTGTTTCGTAGAGAGATCTCGGAAACCACGTGTTTGCTTGGCATAAGCAAACATTTGCTGTTTATCTGTCACTGAAAGTTCACAATGATGAGCAACAAGAACATTAGTT
Source organism: Schistocerca cancellata (assembly GCF_023864275.1). Classification (NCBI taxonomy): domain Eukaryota; kingdom Metazoa; phylum Arthropoda; class Insecta; order Orthoptera; family Acrididae; genus Schistocerca; species Schistocerca cancellata. Next base: position 489,818,494 of record NC_064628.1, read on the forward strand.
GAAGAATTCTGTGATTCACTACCTAGAGCCATTGATAAAAATTCCTTTATTATACAGCTAGTTTTGGACCACAGACCAGCATCAGGCATCCTGTTTAGCATTGTAAACAAGACACAAGAAGAATTACAAGTTGAACTGTCAGTATACCGCTATGTGGTGTTCATGCTTACGAATAACTCACTTAATAAGACGACACACGCCCACATAAAGTTTTTGCAACAATTTACAAAGCCGTATAAAGTAAAAAGCCTCAAATAACATAAAATCCATGATTCATCATTGGAGATGAAAATGCGACACATAAATTAGTATAATAGACTGCGTTAATACATTTTACTAAACAGTTACGTGTATTGTATCTGTATAGTGTTACTTACTGTCAAGTGTTTATATAAATTACATAATAAATAGTAGAAATGAATGAGACATTGTTGTCTTTCATGTCATATTAACAGTCAGCTTACAACGTTAAGAGAGGATCTACTCTATGCACTGACGATTACACAGCTGGTAATTGCTTATAAGTGAATCAAAGACGATCCAGAGGTTTGCATATATCGATGGCTACAGTCCTATGACGACTTTCGTCAGCTGGCGGTATTCTCTATGCCACCTCCAATCGTATATTGTACTAATTTCACGTCATGTACCTGTTTTTATATCTTCGATCATCACCCTGTGATCATAGTTTACTTCGTAGTTAATAAAATCTAAGACCCGTCGGTCATGTTTGAATCGAATGCTCACACAGGCGGACTTTGATTTTACTCCAAAAGGTAAACTGATATTCTGTGATTATAAATTCCTCAATCGTTCGTGATAATAGACAATTTTATTGTACCTCTAGCTTATTGTGATTACATACATAAAGTGATATCTTATTGTATCCAGGACTGCAAACAATCGCATTGAAAGTGGGATAATTTCAAATTGTAACTGTACGTCCGAAACATTCACACTAATACCAAGCTGAGAAACGAGATATGCGGTACATTACAGACTTAAATTCACGTTTCTGGGGCTCTTACTTCACTAACAATCCTCGTGCGATAACAATCTACAAACAAGTCATTTTTTCAGGTCTCATTTAAGCTGTTCATAAACTTACTTTCAGCTATCTCTAAGGTTTTCTTCTGGTATGCCTTGAAAAACAGATTTTTTTGTGATTATCAGTTATTTACACCTGCTCGAGATTCACTGTACTGTGCTTCTTCTATAGTATTAATTTTGCTGTCTGCTTATATTTGTTGACGTATTCGTATATTTGTAGTGTTTCCAATATAGATTATATATTTTTATTCTTTTAATCATTGGAATGTGTCTTGATGCATTATCCAGACATTTATTGAAACGACTTCCTTTTCTTCCGGCCTTGTGTGCACTCTTGAGAACTTCAACTACACGAAGAAAGGTGATAAAGTAAATGCAAACAGGAAGATCGATATGGAAAGGGGCGGCTAATGGCAAATGGTTTTACGTACTGGCCGAATGTGTTTGTTGTTTTACATCAGAGCCAACGGGAAAATTTTTATTATAACATAACAGTCAAAAGGCCATCGTTCTGAAACTATCGATTTAGGTCACGTCGGTTGGTTGCAATCGATCGTTGATTTATGAAGAGGTTCAAATGGCTCTGAGCACTATGGGACTTAACATCTGAGGTCATCAGTCCCCTAGAACTTAGAACTACTTAAACCTAACTAACCTAAGGACATCACACACATCCATTCCCGAGGCAGGATTCGAACCTGCGACCGTAACGGTCGCGTGGTTCCAGACTGAAGCGCCTAGAACCGCTCGGCCACACCAGCCGGCATTTATGAAGAGGGAAGAGATTTCAAGAGAAGTATATTGTACCAAATTTTGCGAGTGTGCGTCTCCGCGTTGTGTGTGAGTGTGTGTGTGTGTGTGAGTGTGTGTGTGTGAGAGAGAGAGAGAGAGAGAGAGAGAGAGAGAGGACAATATACATGGGATGGGCAAAAATATGGAAACACCGCAAGAAATGCGTGTTCGAACATAAAAAGCCGATGTTAGCCAAACCTGTAGATGACGCTGATCTTTTTAACACGAACGGCACTTTAGGGTGAGTGCAATACGTCGGAGCTAAATGAATTCGAACGCTGGAAAATCGTTACGTTCGTATGGTGGGTGCTTCCATAACCAAGAAAGCCGAAGTGTTTATTGCTTCTAGAGGAAGCGGGTCTAAGATTTATTACCACATACAGATAAAGCTGAGAACCGTCATCCGTTAAGTCACAACGCGGACGAAACTTTGTGCTGAGTGACGGTCATTGAAGAGGACTGTGACAAAAGGTAAGAGACCGACGGCTGCATAAGTCACTGCAGAACTGAATGTCGCATTCGCAAGCACCATCAACAGCAAACAAAACGAAGGGAGCTCAAGAAGCAGGGAACTGCAACACTAGCTGGAATCCCAAACGAATTCATCAGTGGTGCAAAGCCCGAAAGAGGAAAACATGGTGCCGAAGTCATAAAAGTAGGACTATGGAGCAATGGAAGAAAGATGAATTTTGTCCCACATTGTCTGCCATTTCTGGCGGAGTTTACGCCCGGCGTAAGATATCCTAAGCCTACAATGCAATATTTTTGCTGCGAAGAGCGAAACATGACGGGGATTCGGTGATGATCTGGGAAGCCACATTGTGGTGTTCTAGGGACCCCAAAGTTATTTTGCAAACGTCACATTATAGCTAAGAATTATGGGGCATTTTGGTCGATCAGGTCCTTCCCGTGTTACAATGTTTGTTCCCCTGTAGTGATGCTGCTTTCCAAGACGCATCTCCCGTGCTACCACAGTCACCATATCTTGATATTGCTGATCCTTTGTGGTCTCCTTTGGAGAGAAGGGTACGTGGTCTCTATCCACCTCCATCATCGTTACCGAAAATTGCCACTATTCTACAAGAATAATAGTATAAGACCTGTCTGAAAACCATACAGGACCTGTATTATAAATTCCGAGACGACTGGGAACTATTTTGAATGCCAACGGTTTTTATAAACTCTATTAGGCATGGTGATAAAAAATGGTTTAAATGGCTCTGAGCACTATGGGACTTCACTTCTGAGGTCATCAGTCCAATAGAACTTAGAACTACTTAAACCTAACTAAACTAAGAACACCACACACATCCATGCCGAGGCAGGAATCGAACCTGCGACCGCAGCGGTCGCGCAGTTCCAGACTGTAGCGCCTAGAACCGCTCGGCCACCCCAGCCGGCGGCATGGTGATATTTTGTGTTTTTGGTATCTACATATTTTTTCCCACCGCTCCATGAACTCCATAACACGTTCTTGTCGAGTATTGTTGTATTTGGTCCCTGTTTAGACCTTATGAATAGGTTGAATGTTTCGTGAAATTATCCTGTGACCTAATGAGTACCTTATATCTTATGTTGCAGATCTTTTTGCTTATCCTTCGTGTATTCCACCACAGGCCGTAGCAGCTCCGTCGACAGTCTAATGCCCGGAGAGCTCCTGTTTTTACAGTATCTTTAGAGAGAACTTATGTCCTGTTTTAAATGTTTTATAAAGGATTTGGGCGCGCCGTATCTTCTTCGTACTGCCGTGCGTCTTTCTTGTGGCGCCTAACTGTCCGCCACTGTTTTGCAGATACGTTGTCTTATTTTCATTTGTTTCCTTGAATGTATTATAAGTGCATTTCCAAGCTTAAAATACGATGATTGGCAAATTTTATTAGCCTGAGCTTCAGTCATCAGTTTTGCTTTTTCTTTTTGTTCAGATCTGCGTTGCGGGTTATATACGTATATTCTTGGTTTATTGGCTAACTCCTTCGCGTGACCAGAGGTGCTTACGGCGATCGTGCTAGCTCGGTTTGGTACATACCCAAAGTCGATTTGTACTTAATTCAGCGGAAGGTCAGGCTGCATTTATTGCCTGTTGTTTTGGTGTAGTGAAGATTGTGTTTTCTCGCGCATGGCTGAAATAAATGTTATTTACTTTCGTACCTATAAAATTAATTTTATTAAGTTACACTCGGTTCCTCTTACAGTCGGAGCTTCATATAACATGCAAGTCAATTTACTGAAATCAGCAATTATATCTGTACTAATCTAAGAACTTGTAGCGTTATGTCATTACAATGTTTCCAAAAAAACTGTCAGATATATGGTTCATGAAGCTCTCCTGAAACAGGCAAACTCAAATTTTGCCTTCTAGTGAGCTATAGATTTACCTGTTTTTTGTAATTTCCATCGTCACACACGTTTTCTTCAACGAAAGATGCTATTTTTGGCATATAATTACGAAATACAAATATTTGCATTTGTTTTGTCAGTGTTTATGCGCATGGTGTCCTAAAACGACTTACTATTACAGTACTGAGGATGTGACGAATGAAGGAGTGGTGGTGCTTGGTGCCAGATGTTTGCATAACAATATTCCACAAATAAAATTTTATTAAACAACTCGAAAAATCTAATTATTATTGTGGATACCCAGTAAGGACGTGAACCTCATAACTACAGTTTTACAACGATCAGATACTATGACCTCTCAAAATGTACATTCATTTAAAACAATACAAATAGCATCCCTTTGGAACTTTATAATAACCTTAAATAACGAGCCCCAAATTGTACAATAATATAAAGAATACAGTATACCTTAACTTAGAAAGTTCGGCTACGCTTTCAAAATTTATTAAATAAGATCAAGGCAATAACCAAATTAGAAAAAAATAGTCTGATACCCACACTCCCTTAAAATACTAACAGTACGTAATACTCGCATACGGCTTAAATATCGAGTTGAAAATTACACCAGTCAGCGGCGGCGCGGTTGGGGCGGGATTCGACCTTGCTAGCGTCCGTGACACAGCTGAAACACCACAGATAAAATTTTGATCATTTTGATTGCCTACCAGTTTCGCACTTCTTACAGTTCTTTCGTCTAGGTCTCTGGGATTTGTCAATAATTGTGTAGCATATTACACTGAGGTGGCAAAAGTCATCGGATACCCCCTAATATCGTGTTGATCTCTTTTTGCCCGGCGTTGTGCAGCATTTTGACGTGTCATGGACTCAACAAGTCTTTGGAAGTCACCTGCAGTGATACTGAACCATGCTGCCTCCCGACAGTCCGTTATTGTGAAAGTGTTCCATTACAGGGTTTTCTGCAGGAATTGACCTCTCGATGATGTCCAATACATGTTAAATGGAATTCATGTCACTTGATCCGGATGGTCAGATCATTCACTCTAATTGTCCAGAATGTTCCTAAACGAATCGCGAACAATTGTGGGGCAGCGACATGGCGCATTGTAATCCATAAAAATTACATCCTTTCTTGGGAACGTCAAGTCGATCACTGACTCAAAATAGTCTCCAGGCAGCCTAACATAACCATTTCAAGTTAATGGTCGGTTAGATAGGGCCAGACGGCCCACATCATTATGGAGTCAACACCAACTTGTACAGTATCTTGTTGAAAACCTGGGTCCATGGCTTCGTGTGGACAGCGACATGCTCGAACCTACCATCAGCTCTTACCAACTCACCCGACCAAGCCACACTTTTAAACCCGTCTAGGATCCAACTCGTACTGTCACGAGCGTTGCAGAAAATGTCGTGTTAGCAGGAGCACTCGCGTCAGTGCTGCCTAGTCCATTAACGCCAAATTACGCCGCACTGTCCTACATGATACGTTCGTTGTATGTACAACATTGATTTCTGCCGTTGTTTCACGCGGTGTTGGTTGTCTGTTAGCACTGACAAATCTACGCAAACGTCACTGCTCTCGCTCGTTAAGTGGAGGACGTTGGTCACTATGTTGTCCTTAGTGAGAGACAATGCCTGCAATTTCGTACTCTCGGAACACTTATGATGCTTTGGGTCTCGGAATACTAAATTTCCTAAGCATTTCCTAATTGCGTCTAGCTCAACTACCATTCCACTTTTGAAGTCTGTTAATTCCCGTCGTGCGGCAATAATCACGTCGGAAACATTTCACGCGAATCACCTGAATACAAATGACAGCTCCACCCGTACACTTCGATTTTATACGTTGTGTATGCGATGCTACCGCCATCTGTTTGTGTGCATATAACTATCCCAAGACATTTAACAGCTCACTGTACGTTGACTACTGGCAGTATGTATATGTAGCAGTTGGAAGGCACTGTTTACCACTCACTTATACCTTCGATTGTAGTAGTATATTGTTTGTTTCTATATTTCAAACATAATCAGTTATACATGGTGACAATTAGAAAAATTGGGTAACTGCAGGGACGGATTCCTGACTGAAAATCTAGGAAGAAAGGCTATACGAACATGTATCCGTAAAGGCATCCCCTTCCACAACACCAACACCCATATCTTTTATCCCACTGCGGCGTCTCCCAGGGCGCCGTCCTCTCCCCTCTCCTTTATCTCTTGTACACGGCTGATAAGCCCAAGCCAACCCCATCTGCCCACTTTCTCCAATATGTGGATGACACCGCCTTCCTGGCTCTCTGTCCTACCCTTTAACGGCCGCAGAGCACCCTCCAAACCCACATTGACCAGTTCATCCCTTGGTGTAACCAATGACTCCTTTGTCTCAAACCGTCCAAAACCCAGGCAATTATCATACGCCTCACCACCTGCTCCTTCCATCTCCATAATTTCTACCTCACCCTTTATGGGCATCCCATCCAGCTCAACCCCACCCTGAGATACCTTGGCCTCACCCTCGACTGTCACCTCACCTGGACCCCTGACCTCCTGACCATGCAGCAGAAATCCTATTCCCGCCTATGCATTCTTCCACCATCCTCCCACCTACAAATCACTCATCGATCCTATCCTCTGTTATGGCAGCATTGCCTGGATCTCCACACCCACCCACTTTTACAAGGCCCTCCAAATCCTTGATTGCCATGCACCCTGCCTTGCCTTCCGTATCCGCCTTCCTTCCCCCAAATGGCTCCTGTACAACCTCATCCCCTTCCTCCACCTCCTCCTTTTCCACCAACATCTCTGCATCCTTTACACTGTTCGCAGGCTTCATCCCCCCACCCCCTGGTTTCCTCCTTCCTCTCTGCCCCCCACCTATAGCTGCACTTCTGTGGCTGTCAATTTCCAGCACCTCCCCCTCCTGGATGTTGAACTTCGCCATGACATATACCCTTCCTTCCAACTGTAACCTGGCCTTGTTCCCCTCCTCCCCAGGGCCCCCTTTTCCTCTCCCCTCCTTCTCCCAGACAGGATTTTCCACCTTACCCCCCCCCCGCCACCAAATGAACCCCTGCACCCCATCCTTGCCTCTTTCCTTCCCACATCCTTCCCTCCCTGGCCCCTCTTTTGCGCGCCCCCCACCCATCTCCCCCCTCTCTTCCTCTCCCTCCCTTCTTCCCTTCTCCCTCATCTCCTTGCACCTGGCAGATCCTCTGTTTTGCTCATCGTCATCAGTGTGCATTGTCAGTGTAGTGTTTGGTGCTAATCTCCTGTCTGTCAAGAGCTGTAATTTTAATTATGTGCTGGACTTTTACATAGTGTGCTACACCATCCTCAATACTTTTGTGCTCCAGTCATCTTTCGCCTTGTGTTCTTTTAATTGTCCCAGTGTGTGGTTCTTTTTTGTGCGCTACTTTTTCACGGTTTTTATCTCTATTTCACAGTCTCCCCTTTTTGTCTATTGTCTTCCATAATGTTCCCACCATTTTTATATCTATGTACACCATGTTTTCTCCTTTATGTCATTCTTATATGTCTTCTATTGTATGTTTAACGTCTATCGGCTGAAGAGCAGCGCATATGCTGCTGCCAACCTGCCCTGATGGGGAATAGAAGTACAATAAAGAAAAAGAAAAAACGCATCGCTGACACGGTAGATGGCGTTGACGAATGACAGTTCCGCTGACCATGTGCCATGTGTTCCTTGAGAGTTGCAGGCTCTGTGACTGATGCAGCGCACTGTAAGCAGCAGAAAGTTCGGGTATTCACGTCGGGAACAAGCCGAGATGGTCTTTGTCTACTTCCAGGCAGATGGAAACGCTCGAGAGGCAACATGGCCATACCAGAACACGTACCTTACATTACACAACATATCAAGCACTGTTTTGCCATTTGTGTGATCTTGGGTCCTTTCAGACAGACGAACATGCAGGGGGTTGGCGGACTGTGAGCAACGAGATTTGGAGGACCCTTTCTACAGGATGTTCAGACGAACCATAGTATAAGCTCCAAATCTGGTGTATGCATAGTCTGCCGGCTCCCTCCACGTTCATCTGTCTGGAAGGACCAATGATAACACAAACGCTCAAAAAGGGCTTAAAATGCTGTGTGATGTGTCTGCGATGGTACTGGTTTTGGTATAACCGTGCTGCCTCTCGACCTTTTCCATCTGCTTGGCCGTACACAAACATCATCTCGGCTTGTTCCTGACATGAATAGCGGACTATTCTGCTGCTTACAGTACGCTGTGTCAATTACACAGCCCGTCGCAGACAAAGAACACACGGTACGTGGTCAGAGGAACTGTCATTCGCCAGCGCCATCTACTGAAGCAACTATGCAGTTCCGGGCACATGTTCATACGGTATTTTTTATTCCACCTCCAGTCAGGAACCCGTTTCTGCAGTTTGTCGCCTTTATTATTGATCACCCTGTATTTATGTACCTACTTGAATAAAATTATTTATTCGCAATTCCTTACAATTTTTTAAGGAGCACTTACTCACTCCTGTTGAGGTCAACGAATTCTATGGTGGCAGGTGAAGCTAGTTATTCATACATTGGAATGTATAGTATTCCATATCTCAGGGCGTGGCTGTAGTGAAATGATGGCAGATATGTGAAGGCAGACCGTCATGGAAATAGTGCCACTTCAGTTAGTCCTTTACCCCATAACACAGCGTTGGAGATGGAGCTGGACAATCGGTGATTGGTGCCTGTGACATAGTAGTACCAAAATCAGCAGCAGCCCACAAGATGGGCGGCGCACTGCGTGTGCTCCCGAGTGATTTGGACAGCCGACGAGGCGCTGCGGTCAGCTCAGTAACGACAGCACAGTCATTGAAGACCGAAAACGGTTGATTAGGGAAAAGAATCGTGTAGCTGCAAATTTCTGCACAGTGCTAGGATGGCGTGTCCTGGACAATGTACCAAACGTTGTGACCGATAGGGTGCGGGTACTGGTGTGGATAGAAGTTTAAAGGTCACATGTTTACGTCCTACTCGCATAACTCAAAATCCACAACTTGTAAGAAAAATGTTTCCATGTACAAAATTAAACTACATTAAATTTCCTGCAAAGAGACTTGCTCATTTTTTTTCTCTGGAATTATTACATTACTGGCCATTAAAATTGCTACACCAAGAAGAAATGCAGATGATAAACGGGTATTCATTGGACAAATATATTATACAAGAACTGACATGTGATAACATTTTCACCCAATTTGGGTGCATAGATCCTGAGAAATCAGTACCCAGAATAACCACCTCTGGCCGTAATAACGGCCTTGATACGCTCGAGCATTGAGTCAAACAGAGCTTGGACGGCGTGTACAGGTACAGCTGCCCTTGTGGCTTCAACACGATACCACAGTTCATCAAGAGTAGTGACTGGCGTATTGTGACGAGGCAGTTGCTCGGCCACCATTGACCAGACGTTTGCAGTTAGTGAGAGATCTGGAGAATGTGCTCCCAAGGGCAGAAGTCGAACATTTTTTGTATCCAGAAAGTCCCGTACAAGACCTGCAACATGCGGTCGTGCATTATCCTGCTGAAATGTAGGGTTTCGGAGGGATCGAATGAAGGGTAGATCCACGGGTCGTAACACATCTGAAATGTAACGTCCACTGTTCAAAATGCAGTCAGTGCGAACAAGAGGTGACCGAGACGTGTAAACAATGGCACCCCATACCATCACGCCGGGTGATACTCCAGTATGGCGATGACGAATACACGCTTCCAATGTGCGTCCACCGCGATGTCGCCAAACACGGATGCGACCATCATGATGCTTTAAACAGAACCTTGATTCATCCGAAAAAATGACGTTTTGCCATTCGTGCACCCAGGTTCGTCGTTGAGTACACCATCGCAGGCGCTCCTGTCTGTGATGCAGCGTCAAGGGTAACCGCAGCCACGGTCTCCGAGCTGATAGTACATGCTGCTGCAAACGTCGTCGAACTGCTAGTGCAGATGGTTGTTGTCTTGCAAACGTTCCCTCTGTTGACTCAGGGATCGAGACGTGGCTGCACGATCCGGTACAGCCATGCGGATAAGATGCCTGTCATCTCGACTGCTAGTGATACGAGGCCGTTGGGATCCAGCACGGCGTTCCGTATTACCCTCCTGAACCCACTGATTCCATATTCTGCTAACAGTCATTGGATCTCGACCAACGCGAGCAGCAAAGTCGTGATAGGCTACAATCCGATCTTTATCAAAGTCGGAAACGTGATGGTAAACATTTCTCCTCCTTACACGTGGCAACACAACGACGTTTCACCAGGCAACGCCGGTCAACAGCTGTTTGTGTATGAGAAATCGGTTGGAAACTTTCTTCATGTCAGCACGTTGTAGGTGTCGCCACCGGCGCCAAACTTGTGTGAATGCCCCGAAAAGCTAATCATTTGCATATCACAGTATCTTCTTCCTGTCGGTTAAATTTCGCATCTGTCGCACGCCATCTTCGTGGTGTAGCAATTTTAATGGCCAGTAGCGTAGTTTCTGCATCGCAGGAGATGGAATAATTGCAGATTATTAGCCGGCCGCGGTGGCTGTGTGGTTCTGGGCGCTTCAGTCCTGAACCGGGCGACCGCTATGATCGCCGGTTCGAATCCTGCCTCGGGCATGGATGTGTGTGATGTCCTTAGGTTAGTTAGGTTTAATTCGTTCCACGTTATAGGCGACTGATGACCTCAGAAGTTAAGTCGCATAGTGCTCAGAACCATTTGAACCATTTTTGCAGATTATTAAAAATACTGTTTCAGCAGTTTAAAATTAATGCTTACTTTTAAATGAAGTTGGGTAAAAACAAATATTATATGGGTCTAACTGCAATAGAGGCGTATTAAGAGACAAATTCTACTACAGCGGTTGAAAGGGTATGGTTACAAGCGCGACGGAAGGTGGGTCGCCAGTTTGTCTTGATGCGCCGCGCGGGACTAGCCGAGCGGACTGAGGCGCTGTAGTCATGGACTGTGCGGCTGGTCCCGGCGGAGGTTCGAGTCCTCCCTCGGGCATGGGTGTGTGTGTTTGTCCTTAGGATAGTTTAGGTTAAGTAGTGTGTAAGCTTAGGGACTGATGACCTTAGCAGTTAAGTCCCATAAGATTTCACACGCCTTTGTCTTCATGCACTTCCCTCCTTCATTGGTCTGCAGTCTGAAGATCGAGCATGTGATTCCCCGCTCTGTCTAACCCACTACGTCACAATAAGCAACCACAGGTTGTCTTACAAAGTTACATCCACCTTCCGCAGCGCGCCTTATGAATCACTGGCGAAGCAGCGTTCACACATGCCTGGGAATGTTTATTTTCCACAAACTACGTTAACGCTACATGAAACTCAGATGTTGACTGATAAGCCAAAGCATTATGACAACAGCCCACAGCGACGTTGGATGTCGCATGGTAGCGTTGCGGGCACGTTATGCCGTAACAAAATTACATAAGCGGAACAGACACGGATAGGGGATCACCCTAGCGAAGATATGGGCTGCAAATGGGGAAATTCATTGAGATAAGCGACTTTGACAAAGGTCAGATCATTATTACGTAGAGCCTTTGGATGAGTATCTAGCCCGCATCTCGTGGTCGTGCGGTAGCGTTCACGCTTCCCACGCCCGGGTTCCCGGGTTCGATTCCCGGCGGGGTCAGGGATTTTCTCTGCCTCGTGATGGCTGGGTGTTGTGTGCTGTCCTTAGGTTAGTTAGGTTTAAGTAGTTCTAAGTTCTAGCGGACTTATGGCCACAGCAGTTGCGTCCCATAGTGCTCAGAGCCACTTGAACCATTTTTTTGAGTATCTTGAAAACGGTGAGACTGGTCAAATGTTCACGTGAGCATCTACGGAAAGATTTAGAAGGACAGGGAAACTACCATTAGGCGCTTCATAATTAGACATTTACGACTCTCCGCAGAACGAGGAGCTCAGAGGCTTGTCTTGTCTGTAAAGAAGGACGGATGGTGATCTGTGACATCTCTGCCGAAAGATCACAAGACTGGGGCACGCACAAGTGTTTCGGAGCACACCGTTCATCGTACAATGTTGAGCATGAAGCTCCACAGTAGACTATCCCTACTTGTTCGCAAGTTGATCCAGTGACATCGTCAATTAGATTGCAGTGGACATGGGGCCATCGGGATTCGACCGTCGATCACCGGAAACGTGTCGGCTCTTCGGGTGAATCACATTTTTGCTACACTAGGTCGACGTTCGTTTTACTAATACCGTCATTGAGGTGAACGGCGGCTCAAAATGTGCTGCACGTCACGAACGCATGCTGGTGGGACCTGTATAATGCTCTGGGATATATTCTCATGCGCTTGCATGGTACCTGTGGTAGTAATCAAAGACATGCTGATAGTTACGAACCACCTGTATCTCCTCACGCTCGAAGTCTTCCCCGACGGCGATGTCATCTTGCAGCAGTATAGTTGTCCGTGTCCCAGAGCCAGAATTGTGTTACAGTGGTTTTGGCAGCCTTGTAGTGAACTCACGTTGATGTCTCGGCGATGGAACCTATCTGCGTCGCTATCGGGCACCGTCACCTCGTACGCAGATCAGCAACCCGTTATTTCCACGAATTACATGATCTGTGCGTAGACGTCTAATGCTACATACCTCCATAAACCTACCAACATTCTGTTGGATCCTTGAAGTATTTCTTTCCAGAGACGGACAAACAAGCTATTAAACAGGTTATCATAATTATTTGGCTCATCTGTGTGTACTAATAATACTAACAGAAGCGACGCATACGGACAGAATCTATGTAAATCTGTGCACACAGTTTGTAGTAAGAAACATTTTCGCTATAAGCCGCAGATTTTCTGCATTCGAGAAAACATCAAAAAATTGCTTTTAAAAGCCCCCCCCTTCACCCTCCCAACCAGCGCTCACGCCCAACCCATCAGGACTTTAAGTGTGTTGTTCAGGACTTTCGCTTCTAGCACTGTGCTAAAACTTGCAACTAAATATTTTTCCCGTAATTTTCCTTCGTTGGCTGGACTACACAGACACTGATTTGGGGTGGTGGCAGAGGACATTGCAGGAGAACAGAAGTGGCCTCGGTTCCCGGCCTTCTTCTGATGCTCAGTAGGCTTTGCACCTGGTAACTGGGATGCCTGATAGTGGTGGTATGGGCTATGTATGTTTGACCACACAATGTGATGAAGGCTGGTCCGCAGGATGGTATCATCTCGTAACTCAGTCTAACAGGTAGACTACCTGCGGCACATGATAGTGACGCGGCAGATGCCCTGCCGCTGGAAGGGCGCCATGTTGGCATAATTTTCACTCAGCAAGGCAGAGTTTGTAGTGACTGTAGCTGCCTGGTTCGCCTCGGACCTTAGACTGGCCTGGACCTTCCATCGGCTAGCAGCTAGTGAGGACTGATACCCAATACCTACATCTGGCGGTATTTATGCTAGCCAGGTCCGTTGTTGTTTCTCGAACAGTATCGGTTTTTTCCTCCAACCCAATGCATGATGCCGAGTCATTGAGCAACCATGACATAATGATCCATTTTACCAGTCATGTTAGTAATTTCACAGCACTGGTGGTACTGTAAAGATATCACAACTTCTCCTTGCAGAAGACGTGTCCAGCGACTGCAGCAACACCAGGTTGTTGAACACTGATTCTTACGTACTGAACGGGTGTTCTTGTAAGTTGGCACCTAGTTACCGAGCTGACTTGGCGTTACCCTCTGTGTGATGTCGTTTTGCTCAGTCGTCACAAGAGCCGTGTGCTACCCCACGTGGAACCGTCTGCGCAACAATCCTATTTATGTGTACACTATTGGGAGTTGGTATCAATGATAAGAACACAATTTTCAATGTCATTTTCTTGTCAACACCCTGTTTCTATTATCCAATAAGAAAAATCACAGTCGCCGTTGTTAGTTTCAGATTTTTGTCAAATATTGTTGTTCTATTATATGAAAAGCATAGGAACAAAAAAATTTGGTAGTCTGTAGACAGATCAAAAGCGTTTGCACTGTTTATATACAAGCTACATATACCATAGTCACACCTATCAATAACCGAATTTACCAACTCGTTATTCAACAAGTAGTCTGCAAATAGTGATCTGAATAGCCAGCTAGGTCTCTATCTCGACAATCAGAGAGTCTGTTAGCGATTAATGATTTTGCCGCATTGCCCCCAATTCATCATGCTGAAAGATAAACTCACTCACCAAGACGGTTCGTTCCTAAAAGCTTTTCAGTGTAATCACAACTAGTGCTCAGTTTGCCTTCATCTGCAAAATGCGGTGTTCTTCCGGATCGTAAATCATGTATAGTTTGTATTTGAGCACTTCACTATAAAAACTGTGTGTCGCTATGCATCCATACGAGTTATATGTGCACTATCCTTACAAGAGATCTATTACTAGTACCAGTGTGCGCTATGTGGTACTTAATTGTTCTCCATAACGAGTTACCAGGTTTTGCAGGGTGCGCGCTTCGTGGTGCCCGTTTCAGTGGGGATGAAGATGTTTGCTGACCCATAATCAATCTAGCAGCTCTCAGACTGTTCGTCAAGGAACTTATGCTCCTGAAAAATGTGGTGTGCTGGAGTTCTGCATCTTACTGTAACCATGCATAGTCGATGATTCCTTTAACTTAGAGCTGAAGTGATAAACTAATTTTGCAACATGTCAAAATAAAAATATCCATTTGCATGCCCTTAAATAAAGTGATCTGAGCATATATTGCCATGACATCCCCGTCCACATCCTAACACGAAGTCTCTCATAATGGAGAATTTCCCTAGACTAGAAAACTACATTCTTCCTCTTTGAACAGCCGTATATCGCATATTTATCAGGAATTGCAGTTCCTGACA
This sequence comes from Schistocerca cancellata, assembly GCF_023864275.1. Lineage (NCBI taxonomy): Eukaryota > Metazoa > Arthropoda > Insecta > Orthoptera > Acrididae > Schistocerca > Schistocerca cancellata. Next base: position 489,833,539 of record NC_064628.1, read on the forward strand.
GAGCTAAGCTTGTCAACAACGCATGTCAGGCTGCAGCTTACTGCTTAATGTTGTATTCAGAATATTAATTCACAAATATTTCCATGAATCCTTAGATTTTTAGAACCTCTCTTTAGCTCCAAGAATGGACATCAGTAAAGTTAGTTTCCCAGGTTGTGCATTACTGCTGATGCACAGGGCAACAAAAATCTTTTGGTAGGGCCCCACACCTGAACCTACAAAGGCCCTCAAGAGTTACTAAGTGGAAAAAGCTCTATAAGCATAACAGGGGTAAAGTTATTAGGCAGGTAGACAGCACCAAAGCATGCCAAAAGACTTACGTAAAATGTCAGATGCATCAAGTCACGTAGACCTGATCTTCTCAGCCGGTGCCGACATGGGGACGCCAAACACGCTTAAGAAATAACACTGTAAGCCATAAATACATTCAGGGCGAAAGTAAGAGAGGTATAAGGGAGAGGGTATCTGGAAGGGGCACATATACGGCATGAAGATCCTCTAGCAGGTCCACGACATGGATTTACAACGTACATCTCCCACCATGCACACAGCTTATGTAAGGACAAGGTATAATTGCAGCCAGTGAGATGGCGAAGGCCCTTCAATATTAAGCCATGTCAGAGAATGGCGGGGGCGAAGGAGAAATTTATTAAACCTCGTATGCAGCCGCTACCAACGGAGAGTGACTGAAATTTGTGCAGACAGGTGTAGATAGGGCAGGCAGGTCCTGCTGGAAGTGGACACAGCAATATTAACAGAAACAAATAGCAGTTTTAAATGGCAGGATGTTTAATAGGCAAAACGGTGCTAATTAGTGACTGTGTAAGGGCTTGGTCTTTCATGGATGCAACTCATTTCGAGCAAAGATATCCTAGGCTGAGGGTATTCTCAGAATAAAGTGAGAAATTGTAAGGCACTCAGCCGGCCGGGGTGGCCAAGCGGTTCTGGCGCTTGTGTGTAACCGCGCGACTGCTACGGTCGCAGGTTCGAATCCTGCCTCAGGCATGGATGTGTGTGATGTCCTTAGGTTAGTTAGGTTTAAGTAGTTGTAAGTTCTCGGGGACTGATGATCTAAAAAGTTAAGTCCCATAGTGCTCAGAGCCATTTGAACCATTTGAATTTTTGGCTCTGCGTTCTCGTGGGCTATCTGTTCATGTGTAGTGGCCAGCAACTGGTCACAGCAGAGGCAATTTCGACAGCATGCACACATCTTTCTGGATGTGCAGACCTGAAGCTTACTGGGAAAGCACTCAGTGTTCGCCACTCAGTACTAATTCCAAACCTTACCTTTCGCAGAAAGTGAATCTTAACAACATATTTCGGTGCAGATTCTCGCCCACTTAGGCGAACCAATAATTTCCCTTTCTCCTGGAAACCTGGCGTCCAATCCCAAGCATCACTCACGTTTGGGACACGACGATTCCAAGACGGCCAACAACTAAGGGACATTGGTATATTTCCTCCACAAAAAGTACGTTTTTTAGAGTAAGTACTATTAAATAAATTTCTTCCATTTTTATAGTTGCTGTAGTGTCTGTTCTTGTACACAAATGAATATTTAACGATCTTGGTTCAAATGGTTCAAATGGCTCTGAGCACTATGGGACTTAACATCTGTGGTCATCAGTCCCCTAGAACTTAGAACTACTTAAACCTAACGAACCTAAGGACATCACACACATCCATGCCTGAGGCAGGATTCGAACCTGCGACCGTAGCAGTCCCGCGGTTCCGGACTGAGCGCCTAGAACCGCTAGACCACGGCGGCCGGCATTTAACGTTCTTATTGAGCTTTTTCTGAAAAACAGGTCGTGTAATTTGAAATCAGACAGTTTGACGAACCTGAAGCATTCTTTAAAATTAAACTTAATTCTTCTTTAGAAATTGACTATGAGTGGAAAACGTGAGAACTGTTATAAGGTAGTCAGCAGGGGGTTTTGTTGCCAACCCCGTAGGGCATATTTTCATTTGGGGAGATGCAGTGGGGGGAACGCTGCGAAAATAGAAGACGATCTTTCCTGGAATTGCAGAATATACAGTACGAACACTTTTATTAAGGAACGGGAAAGGAAAATTTATGCCCTTTAAGCACAGCTGGTGGAAGCAAGGAAGGAGCTTATCAGGATCAAGGGAGATAGAGAGAAGAAGGGTGGCCGGGAAATGTCAGATGGAAGGAAGATAGGGATAAATATGACGCTGTCTGATTGTTTCATTATCAACAGTAAAAACTAATATCTATTACTGCTTGAGTTAAACAGAGAAGTGCCTCAGGCAGCACTAGGAGCGGGAAATATACAGCACCCTTTTCACCTGATGTCAGGAAGCCTAGGAATCGACAAAGTGTTAGAAGAAAGTGCTGCTACTGGGAAGTAGCCATGGGCGACGGGTAGGCCGTCATTTACAGGAAAGCTTAGGGGCAGTGCACCAGGCCGCAAACATTATCAAACCAAATGCAGGGCCATGTCAAGTGATAGAGGACTTAGGGTGTTTACGTAAGGATATTTCAAAAGTGGACCACGTAGTGATAATGGGTGGGGCGGGAAACAGTTTGGAGAAGGAAGGACAAGATGGGGTATCTCCAGCAATTAAAAAAAATCTGAAACAATCCCTCACAAGATATATTCTAACACATCAAATGACACACATATCACACGTCATAAAAAAAAAGAACACCGAAAAATACAATATGGGGAATTTTACAGACTTAAATCACAGACGCAAGAATCCTTTATCAAAACATGCAACTGAGTCAAAAAATGGTAGCAGAAGTTGATAAGATAACCGTCATGTCTCTCAGAATCAGTGAGGGAATCAGCATTTAGAATTTTTTGTTATTTGTCGAGAAGTGAAATAATAGGCACTCCACACAATCTGCAGAAGAACGTTAATATCAGATGTAAAAGCTGTCGAACGAGTAGTCTCTACAGGGATTTTCTAACGTTCTGTGCAAAATTATGCACAGAAAAAAGTAAAATTCCATGTACCAGATCACTTTAAATTCAGAAAGCCGGCCGGGGTGGCCGAGCGGTTCTAGGCGCTACAGTCTGGAACCGCGCTGCTGATACGGTAACAGGTTCGAATCCTGCCTCGGGCATGGATGTATGTGATATCCTTAGGTTAGTTAGGGTTAAGTAGCTCTAAGTTCTAGGGGACTGAAGACCTCAGAAGTTAAGTCCCATAGTGCTCAGAGCCATTGAACCATTCAAATTCAGAAATTGATGTGGTAGCACATGGACAATTATAACGTACTGGAAGGAAAATTTAAGGTAAATCAGGATGCTGTTGTGATATTCTTGGGCCTAGACAAAGTTTTTAACAAATCATGTGGTACAAGAATCTCGGAATGCTGAAGTGAATGAGTAATAAATATTGACAACTAATTTGTATTATCTAGAAAGATCGTGTACCACACTAAAAAGAGGAGAATAAAGAGATGTAAGAGGAGCACGTTAAAGAGAATTCAAAGGAAATATCTATCTCATCGTCGGAATGGTTAATGAATAAATTTGGCACACCATAGTGGGGAAATTAGAAGAATTTCTTCTATGTGGGATATTAAGATCAGAGCAATACGACAGAAGTGTAACAGACATTACCAACATACTAAAGAGACCTAAAGAAACCTTCAGTAAAATAAACCGGTCGATTTCAAACATTTGTATATACTGGGGAAGGAATTTACAACATCGAGAAAGTGAAGCGAAGTGATGTGAGACAGTGAAAATGGAATGCTCAAGGATTCCGAAAAAAATTTAGAAGCATTTGAAAGGTCAAAAACAAAGGCAGTGCAAATTAAGAATGAAGATACAACTCAAAATATAAATATATTAAGGGAAGTACTACGAGAAAGAAATCCATGGAAAAAATGAGAAGAAGAAGTGTTTATGGAGGCAGATGAGAACGAACCCTGTTGTGATAAACCAGCCACTAGAGCCATCACTTGAGGGGAAAAATTGTAGCCTTCGACTGTGAGATACGACTACTGGGGATATTTGTTTTGCTGGATATGTAGAATTGATGAGATTGACTCACTGGTGATGGTCTCATGTAATAACCAACTTATGACAACGAGAAGTTAGAACCTTGAAGACACAACCAGTAGAAAGTATCAAGAAGAGTCTACTCGACAAATACACGTAGCCACCGTAATGAGCGACCTATACATTAACTGCTGACACCGCTCTTCTGATCGAAACACTTTTCAGATATGCATTGGATAGTGTCTGAAAACAAAAATGTACAAGCGGTATTTTATGATAGTTATGGCCTCATGACAACATTGGGTACTGGCTGCAAGATAGAAATGTACACGCCGTGGTTTATGCTAGTTTTGGTTCCAAAAAGAAGCTTCCAGCAGCGACCAGCAACACAGCTACAGAATCAAACAAGGAGACTGCAACGGAATGACAAGAATACTCACTGATGGTGCGTAGTAGGACGCTGAAGGAGGTGCGTGCCATCGACACAGCAGCAGCTAAAAGTCGGGACTGTGGGAGTACCAGACACACCATTGCAACGGATAATGTATCTATTGTCTATATGGTTAAAAAATAGACAACCGGCAGCATCGAGCATTAAGTGAAACAGGCATGACGTTGTAGGTTCCATGCTACTCAGCCGAGCAACTGAAACGACTGCATTGTGATTTGAGGTAGACATACGCATTTATCTGTAGTATCTTCATATCACACTCTTACACTCAGGTACCCACCATTTTGTCATGCCATTACGTGGACAGCTTCTCCTTTAACGAACCCAGTAAAAAAATAGTGGCTTATTTTACGTCCCGCTTTAATGATTTTTCAATAACCGCCGTCCTACTCACTATGTGGGTACATCCAACTTCTGCACTGGCATCAATGGAACTCCCATTTTTCACTAAAGTTCATCAAAATGAGGTCAGTGGAGTTCCACGGTACTAAATAACTGAGACAGTCTATGAAGTCATACCACAATTTAAAAAAGTACCTGCTTAATAATTTAGATCTGATGACTAAGTGCCGTAGTATGTTAAGATATAGTGGTACGAAATGCATTTATCTAAACACATTGGGTATTGTACTAATGAAGACTTACATCCTCACGCTACGTCAAAAACAGAATAGGTCTACTTCTTGCGTTGGTGAGCCCTTCCCACTCTGTGACGTCTTGTCTGCAGCCTACAGATAGTGTGTTTACTACCCTACAATAACTTAAAGTATAGCTATGTTCACATGTTAAACTGCTGATTATATTCACAATAAGGCTGTTCCTTGTATCATCACAATGCTTGCTGGTATTCGAAGTCAACACAATGAACAGAAAAGAGGTTGACAAGTCAGGGAATATAGTTAAACAAATCTCTGTTAGCACAGTCACTAGTGTAACTTATTAGCGCACAACTGGTTCCTTTGCACAGCCAGCAAGCAGAACAGTAGTTCAGGGCAAAATTGGCGAAGTTTCAGGGCAAAATTGGCGAAGTCATTATGTTTATCAGTAGACTAAATCTGCTTTCTTAATATCAATGTTAAATATAATTCTCCAGTACATTAAAACACATTAGGGAAATTGTCGTCAGACACTTTTGTTTAACAGCCAATACTAACACTGTGGCGCAGCACATAGGGCCGCATGTATACTGATATTAGTATTAACTGTCAACCTAGTCAACAATAGACTAGCTATAGTAAGGGCGCTGTAAGTTGGCTGCTGGCTCCCCAAGTGCTGATCGTGAAAAGTCGTACCATTTTGAACACTTACTGTCGGCTGTTCTTTCTTTTGACTGCTACCATCCCCAGTGAACCCAGTGCTGGGAGATGTGTCACTGTTACTGCCTGACGAAGAGGTGGTGCGTTGTCTGTATGGGTACAAGATTAACTGATTGAAACAGTAAGTGCACTTATATTCAAATTGATTGTGTAATATGCGACAAGATCACGAATGTTTACTACATGTTTCACATTACTTGCTATAAGTACCACACTTGAATATGGACGTTTTCGTAATGTGCGTTCACGAATCAATATTACTTCTGTGTCAAAATCTACACTAAAGCTGCTGATCGCTACGAGACTTCGGATAGCAGAGAGCGTTAAAGCTCCGCTTCTGGCATGCGGGAAGGTGCGTCAGCCCCGCTTCACATCTGCCCAGTGGATTAGCGACAAGGGTCGCTGTGACGGCCAGCCTCGGCGAATACTGGGCTGTCTCGCCTCAGTTACACGATTCACAAACACCTACAAAACCTTCGCTCACTTTCACTTGCATAACACTACCGCAGACAGCTGGGGTACAGATGTTTCATACCAGAGGGTAACAAGGTGACATTAGCTAGGTCATCTGGCCACCCCTCAGGTTAACCACGTCAGTTCCGATGGTAACAAAAAAATGGATCTGAGAACTATGGGATTTAACATCTACGATCATCAGTCCCTTAGAACGTAGAACTACTTAAACCTAACTAACCCAAGGACATCACACACATCCATGCCCGAGGCAGGATTCGAAGCCGCGACAGTAGCAGTCGCGCGGCTCCGGACTGAAGCGCCTAAAACCGCTCGGTCACGGCGGCCGGCTGACTCGGCTGTTAGGTGCTAAATGCTTACTATTATAAAACACGATTTGGAACGACTGGTCGGACGAATACGAGATTGGGGCACGGGTCGCAGTTTTATGAACACTGTATTAGGGTACACCGCCACGACATCCACATAAAATAAAACACAAGAATAACTGTTGTTTCAACCGTACTGCAAAATCCTTCCTCAAGCGTAGACTGGATTTACTGCAGTAAGATACTTCAACGTTCTGATTCCCTGTCGGTATCATAAGACTAAAGACGTCATTATTATATGATTCTGTGGTGCCAGACGCTTCAATGGTCTGTACAACAAAGGGAGTGTTAGAAGGTCGATGCAACGACCGATGAAACCGTTACCCCGCAACCACCCGCAGCGCGCCTTACCGCGATCGCTGTTTGTTGATGCCGATGCACCACTTCAAGATTCCAACGGCTCCTTTCTTTTGAGTGTTGTAATTCAAAGGTACCTTGCACGTATGTGGGCTCCCTCATCAGCACCGGTCTGTTGTGCACCGTCAATGGAATGCAGCAGTGGTGTCCTGCTATACGAGTGATACTAGGCACTCTCTGTTCCCCGGTTCTCAGCAACATATCTCGGCCACTCCTGTAATGTTGAGAACGTTCGCGCTATGCGTAGTGGAGCCTGTAAGTTCCAAATCAGTCAGCCACTAAAGAAATATGGTTTGATGCGTTCCAAGCGAAGCACGCCACCAATTCGGTACCGACGAATTCGAAATGAGGTGAGTGCCCCACTGGGAACAGTTTCTTTGTTTCATTTTATCTTTTTTTGCCATGTATGGCTTTGTAGCTCATTTTATTATTTTGCTTTCATATTTTCAGTACAAATAATGTGTATCAGGTAAACCAAGCTCCTAGTAGTTTGTTGCAGATACGCACCAACTGTCAGTGTGCTTTGAAATACGGGAATAGACTTCCACATATCTTCTCTCTCTTTGTTTGTTACAGACTAGTGATACTCGAGGGCCAAAAAAAGGATAAATACTGACGTTGGTAGTCCAGTGATATCTACATGTACATAATCTACGTCAGTACTCCGCAATCCACCGGACTTCGTATGGTGGACGCTACTTCTTGTACCACCATTTCATGCCTCCTTCCCTGTCCCATTCGCATATGGAGCGTGGGAAGAATGATAGTTGGTTGCCACTTGTGTTAGCTCTAATTTCAGGAATTTTCTCGATGTCGTAATTTCGCGAGACGTATGTGGAAGGAAGGAAATGTTGTCCTGCGCTTGCCGAGGTTTAGCGCACGGTTCGATTTCACCCTTCTACTTTGACCGACGACTTCCTAATTGGTATACACAACATAGTTTACACTAGTGATTAAGACAACACAGCTATAACAAGACACTTACATCCTTTAAGATGGCGACCACAAGATAAACAGTACAGCAAAATCGAACATAAAAACACTCGAATATTTCAGTCAGTAAATGAAATGAAACTAACGGAACAACTGCGAGAATTGGTGGTTTCGGGCAAGGAGAAACTAAAAGTACGACAATAAAACGAGCATCATACCAAAAAATAAATAACCGATATCTACCAAACGATCGGTACCTCTAAACTGAACCATTACTACACACCAAATCACAAACACAAATATTCGCAGCAAGAATGCGCCACCGTCGACAGTAAAATGATGTCTTCGAGAACAGCTGCGCGGAATGGCCGTGCGGTTTGAGGCGCCATGTCACGGATTGCGCAGCCGCTCCAGTCGGAGGTTCGAGCCCTCCCTCGGGAATGGAAGTGTTTATTGTTCTTAGCATACCTTTGCTTAAGATAGTTTAAGTAGTGTGTATGTCTATGGACCGATGACGTCAGCTGTTTGGTACCTTAGGAATTCACGCACACACACCTTCGAGAACAGTCCAGTTCTAGTACGCCGTGCCTCCAAGACGTCATATATCGCAAAGAAAGAAAAAAAAACAGCAAATTATTTGTAATAAACAAGATTTTGAATAAAATAAATACTGATTTAACTCGCAACCATTTGAGCTATGCCCTCAAAAACCTTGCCGCATTTGAAAAAACCGCCACATATTTTAAGAAGCATGATTATAATTATAATTATGAACCACTTCACTCTCAACAATTTAAACTGTGCTTTTTAGGTTCTGGCCTAAACTTACCTTCAGAAATAGTGTCACATACTTGTGAGAACCAAGATTATACATATGATTGCTACTCGTTTCTCTTGAAAACATTTAAGCTGTGTTCTTAGGGTCCTGCCTAACCACACCCTCATAAATTAAGACACTTTTGGAATTTACAGTACATTTTGAAAAGAGTATAGATTACATTAGTTACTAAGACAGCCATATATAACATTTAATTACAAGCCATTTACGTCCTTCACATTATAAACTGATGACATCACACAGGGGATTATTGGTAAAAGTAGACGGGTGGAATCATACCACACACTTGACCCCTTCTCAGGAACTACTCTTTTGAAATTTCAGTAGCAAACTACTTCATGATGCAGCACGCCTACCTTGTAACGTTTGCTAGAGGAGTTTTCTGAGCATCTCCGTAACGCTTTCGCGCTAAGTGCACTATCCTGTTATGAAACTCTCTGCTCTCTGTTGGATCTCCCCTATCTTTTCTATTAGTTGTACCTGGCATTGATTACAGAGAGATCAGCAATATTCAAGAGTGTGTAAACTGTAAGCATTATCAAGAACATGTCCTTAACGTAACAATCAATCTATTTGTAAGAGAAACTGTTCAGTGTAATGAATACATTAGTGCTTGCCATAGACTTCAAAACCAATGAAGTGTTATGATTCCGTAACGCACTCCCTCTTAAACGATTGTGTTGTCCTCATATTCATTTCTGAACATCGCTTCTATCATAACCAAAACTAATGACTTTGTATGTGAAAACGAAGCACTCTTGCGAGTTAAACGCAGGGCCACACTAGTTGTTTTTCAGATAGTGAACATTAATATCGCTTTTATTTCTACTTAATGATACTTAACGAACTGAAATTGGAATTCTTATATATACAATACTGAATTAGAAATGTGATAGGTCATAACATTAATTTCTAAATCCTCTGTGAGCATGTCGTGCACTTATCTATGATACATCAGTGCACGGCGTCGATGTCAGAAAATCGTGTTCACCATCATTGATAGTTGAGAATCTTGAAGGCAGACATATTCTGCAGTCCTTCAGATAAAGCAGCACTGCTTGCTCTGTGTGTGGTGTGGACACGTCTTGCACTCAGGGTCTTGTTCGAATTGTTCAGAAATTTTAGCAATTAAAAAAAGGAAACTTGTTTATAAGGGCCTTACCACATCTGTAGAATAGCACACGACAGTGCTGTGGAGGTTGACAATTTATGTTCACACAAGAGAAAAGGGTTTCACCATGTTTCATATGTGCAACTATTTACTGAGTAAAACTTAACGTAATTTTCTGTGAATAGTTGAAGAATATTTTATTTTCGTAATTTTTTTATGTAGTTGCATTCTTGTACCCAAGTGACTGTTATTTGATTATGGAATGGGCATTGCTGTAATTTTTACTGTTTTATCTTCAGTCACGTGTATTGCATTGTAATATAGAGAATTTATATGCTAATTTACAAATAGTATTTTGCTATGCATTTAAAGATCTCTTCTACGTTTAAAGGATTCATTGCTATAATAAAATTTAAAGATTTATTTTAAACGATTGTTACATAGCAGGAATTAATCAGTGCTCAGCTGCTTTTAAAATGGGAGTACTTGATGAAAGATTTTGAGGAGGTATGAATGGTGAAGATAAAAAAGAAAGAATATACAGAACACTTTTATCTTTTTTCCTTAAATTTATTTTTCCTGCCAAAGCATTTTAGTTTAACTTTTGACGATGTAATATGACCTTGTGTGGAAACAATTCCTTTTGATACGATTCTTTCCACATTATATAACTTTTCTGTTAGGACCCAATAAAGAACTTAATGAAAATAAATTCAGGGACAAAATGAATCTGGATAAGCGTTGGTATGTGTCAAAGTGAAACTCCATAACTAAGGAGAGGTCAGGTAAAATGCAGCTGACTTTTCATTCTGCATAATGTGCCCTAGCAGTTTAATTTTCTTATAAGATAGTATAACTTGTACTTACATTTTTTGGCTGTGTTTGTTATATTGATGTTTTGAAAAGGTAAGATGAAGCATACATAACTTAATGACTGATGTTTGGTACTGTGGGTTGTTGACAGAGGTGTATTTTTGGTGCAGAAATGATAATTATAGCAGTGGTACAAACAAAATAATAAATATACTGCTGATTTCAAATATAAGAGGTAATATGATTACACTAAGTTTATATTGAGGAAAAATGTTGTAATGGAGTAAAGAAGCTGTGTTGTAGCCATTCAGAGATGTCTAGTGAAGTAGAAGTATATGCTGCAATATTGATAATTGGTAAATCATACTGATAAGTTTACAATGAATAAAAATGTGATAACACTTGAAGAAATAAACGAAACATAATAGCAATGAAAAATTCATAAAAGTTCACTTCACCGAGAAAAAATGATGGTTACTTCATTTGTGCTTCTTCTTTAATGGTAGCTTTAGCCAAGTTATGCTTCGATTATTTACTTTAATTAAATTCAAACAGAAATGCTGAAGATGAAGCAATAAAAGTGGTCGATAATAGTATTATTTAATCAGTTAGTTACGTTTACTTTGGAGTACCATTTAAATATTTGTGTCTTTTCCATTTTCTTTGGTAGCATAAAATTATATTTCAAGGATTCTACTTGTGACTGACTGATGACTGATGACTTTCTAACAGGATTTTTCTGGCAACTCTAATTCTCTGAATGAGTTCAATAATCTTTCTTATAGTTAACTCAAATATTGTTTTTCGCTGTCTTCATATGTGTTAGTACCTGATTTCATCCCTGTCATATGAGTTTGTAGTTGATTTGTTTACTGTCTATATATGTATTTGTAGTTGGTTAGCAATAGTTCGTTTTCTGTGTGTAATTGATTAAAATTACTATTTTACTCAATTATACACAAAAAATATACCACTGCTAACCAGCTATAAAACATACCATTAATTGTCAACATGATATATTTTGAGACATAATGCTATGCATATTTTCTTTTGTCACTTGTTTTGCTTCATTTGAAATGTTTTACCTTTCCAATTACTGGGATTATTATTTTTGCTTATCGCTACTGTCATGATTACACTGCATGTGCAGCTTTATTTTAGTAATTTCTGAAACATTACTACGTTAAACTTTTGTATTTTTCTTAAGTTTTTTATGAGGAAGTTGATTATTGCAACTTAGTCACTATATGCACCATTACACAGTCACTTCTAATGTTCCAACAATTTTCTTGTGTTTTATACAGCTTATTGGGTTACAGATTGTCCTAAATGTTGTGTTATGTTTCACTGTTTTATGTTAGCTTTTTTGGACATGTCACGGAGTATAGATTATCACTATAGCACATAAACACCTGCTCTCTGAGACATGGACATTCCCTGTGCTAATACTATACCTTAGTCGCTATTGCATACAGACAAATATATCGGGCAGTGTGGCACTTAACATACAAATACAATGACCTGTACTGTTATCAGGAAGGATCTGAACATTCATGACATTACAAACTGCAGTACAAGTACGATGTAACAAATGGGTATCAGCAGACTCCTCACTACTATGACTAGCGGATTTATGGGTTTCACTAACGAATACATTCCTTCTGTCTTAGTGAGTCTACACTTACTTGACGTACGTCTTGTGTTCCCTTGACCAATAATCCTTTTACTACGTGATGTTACAATACTTACTGTTTTGAAGAAGATGCTAGACGGTTTTTCAGTGGAGGACATCTCACGCAACTGCTTTCCTGAGTCTGCTTTCTAGTTCCCATACATTTACCTTTTCATCACCTGATTCCGATTCGATTTATTTTTTGTGTGATGTAGAGTAGAACAGTGTCCTTCATTTTGCTCATTGAACAGGTTTTATTTTTGCTATATCTTTTAATTAACTCACACATTTACTGGTTAGGTCGTACCTTATGTACATATGTTGTCTTTGTAGTGGTCTTCAGTCCGAGGAGTGGTTTGATGTAGCTCTCCATGCTACTCTATCCTGTGCAAGCCACTTTATCTTCGAATCTCTTCACTAAACTACATCCGTCTGAATCTGCTGACTGTATTCATCTCTTTATCTCCCTCTACAATTTTTATCCCCAATACCACCCTTTGGTGAACTTGGTTATCCCTTGATGTCTCAGGATGTGTCCTGAAAACACATTCCTCCTTTTAGTCACGTTCTGGCACAAATACTTGTCTCCCCAATTCTTTTCAGTACCTCATCATCAGTTACGTCATCTACCTAGTGTCTCGTTTTCTAATGTAATTCCCTCAGCATCACCCGATTTACTTCGACTACGTTCCATTATCTTTGTTTGGTTTTTGTTGATGTTCATCTAATATCCTTCTTTCAAGACACTGCCCATTCCGTTCAACTGTTTTTTCAAGTCCTTTGTTGTCTCTGTCAGCATTACAGTGTCATCGGCAAATCTAAAAGTTTTTATTTCTTGTACATGAACTTTAATTTCAATTCCAAATTTTTCTTTGGTGTCCTTGTACATGTGTAACTCCAGTATAATCAAAATAGTAACTGTATTACAACTGGATTATATACCTGACATGTAATTTTTTCTTACTAGTTAGTGATTTTCGCTGCTATTTTGAAGAAGTTACTGTACATTGAGGTAACCTGCTCATACTTTTGCTCAGAATGTGACTGCAGAGTATCTTTTTTCTCTTTTTCTGTGAATTCCTAAGTTAGAATTTGTTATATATTTGTTCCCATTTGCAGCAAAACATACTGCCGTAGTTTTGTTGGTAAAAGAGGGAGGGTGGTGGATTGAATTTATTCTACAGGTCTTTCACAATATCTACCTAAGAGCCATGTATTTGCTATATATTTATCATACTTTTAACGCAGAAATAATAATCTACATTTTATAAGATTTTGTTCGATACCACCAATTAGTGACCATATAACAGCGATGCGATCTCTGTTTCTTATATGTATGTTCACCGAAACGAAAAGTTCGAGCCTGTTTGTCGCCATGAGAGCGAAAATGTTCGCCTCATGTGGGTGTTGTCTGTTGAAGACTTTCAGGACTTACACTTGAGTTTAGTACAATATGGCTTCTCCATACGACGGGAATGACATGATGAGTAAAAAGAAAAAAAGAAACTATCTAGGCAAGACGTCATAGCAGACAGCACTGTAAGTCGTTCAATAGGGAGGGCTTATAACCAGATGGCATTGAAGACATTTGCTTGAGAGGCTGTTTGGGTGCATAGATCCTGAGAAATCAGTACCCAGAACAACCACCTCTGGCCGTAATAACGGCCTTGATGCGCCTGGGCATTCAGTCAAACAGACTGTGGATGGCGTGTACAGGTACAGCTGCCCATGCAGTTTCAACACGATACCACAGTTCATCAAGAGTAGTGACTGGCGTATTGTGACGAGCCAGTTGCTCGGTCACAATTGACCACACGTTTTCAGTTGGTGAGAGATCTGGAGAATGTGTTGGCCAGGGCAGCAGTCGAACGTTTTCTGTATCCAGAAGGGCCCGTACATGACCTGCAACATGCGGTCGTGGATTATCCTGCTGAAATGAAGGGTAGAATCACGGGTCGTAACACATCCGAAATGTAACGTCCACTGTTCAGAGTGCCGTCAATGCGAACAAGAGGTGACCGAGACGTTTAACCAATGGCACCCCATACCATTACGCTGGGTGATACATCAGTATGGCGATGACGAATACAATCTTCCAATGTGCGTTCACCGCGATGCCGCCAAACACGGATGCGACCATCATGATGCTTTAAACAGAATCTTGATTCATCCGAAAAAATGACGTTTTGCCATTCGTGCACCCAGGTTCGTCGTTGAGTACACCATCGCAGGTGCTCCTGTCTGTGATGCAGCGTCAAGGGTAACCGCAGCCATGGTCTCCGAGCTGATAGTCCATGCTGCTGCAAACTTCGTCGAACTGTTCGTGCAGATGGTTGTTGTCTTGCAAACGTTCCCTCTGTTGACTCAGGGATCGAGACGGAACAGCACCGAGTTCCTTATTACCCTCCTGAACCCATCGATTCCATATTCTGTTAACAGTCATTGGATCTCGACCAACGCGAGCAGCAATGTCGCGAAACGATAAACCGCAATCGCGATAGCCTACAATCCGACCTTTATCAAAGTCGGAAACGTGATGGTACACATTTCTCCTCCTTACATTAGGCATCACAACAACGTTTCACTAGGCAACGCCGGTCAACTGCTTTTTGTGTATGAAAAATCGGTTGGAAACTTTCCTCATATCAGCTCGTTGTAGGTGTCGCCACCAGCGCCAACCTTATGTGAATGCTCTGAAAAGCTAATCATTTTCATATCACTGCACCTTCTTCCTGTCGGTTAAATTTCACGTTTGTAGCACGTCATCATCGTGGTGTAGCAATTTTAATGGTCAGTAGTGTAGTTCTCAGCCTGTTCAGTGCCAAACTGGTGAATCGATCCGTTTTGCACTTGCGAATCGCTGGGCTTAGACGAGAACTAAGCTTAAGAGCCCTGAGGCAGCAGTTTGTGTACGCAGACTAAGCCCTATGGTAGAGAGCGGCTGACGTCGCACCGCCGTCGCCGGTAATGGTCGCCATGCGTCACCTCGGCGGCCGAACGCCGCGGCGCGTTTGTCACGGCGTAATCATGTCAGGTCGCCTTATAAACACCTGCGACCGCTCGGCGCCGTAATTAATGGACGTGTTCGTTAGCGGTCGGCCGCTATGGTGCTCGCTGCTCCCAGGGCAAAAGGCAAAAAAGGAACGCACTAACGCGTAACGAGCCCATCTCGGGCTGGGGACCGCGCGCGTATTTAAAATAAACGGAGACGTTCCCCCGCGCCGAATAAAACACCCCGCCCCCTAAAAGTGATGTATTCTAATAGCGCTCCTTTCGTTTTACGCGGAGAGTGCGAGTTCACCGTGGAGTTCACTACATCAAGAGGGCCGCGGGGTGCCCGCAACAGCCCCAACAACTTAACTCTGCCGCACTGTACCTCACTCGTGTTAGTGTAAATGAGAACCAGTCTCGAGAGCATTGTCCGCTCTTAATAGCGAGTTGCCCCATGTTACAAGCACTTGAAGGATCCTGAACCGAAGGGAACCTCCTAAAAAACTTCGTGTGGTAACGCCGATGATTGCTTGTTGAAATGTCTCCCTCTCCCGCTCCCCGGGAGAACCACTCGTGTACAGTGTGTTCCGATACTATTAATTCGAATTAGAAGTTCAAAAGAAATATATTTCAGTACGAAACATATGGTCTCTGAGGTCAACTTGTAAAGTTAGGGAACATTTTATTAAGCGTTCACAACTGTTCTGTGTATGGTTGGTTAGCTGTACTGGTTGGATCCACCTCTGAAGATTAGACAAAGGATGCACTTTCAGCACGATAACACGCCAGCACATTTCATCTGTGCCGTGAGGAACCATCTGATAGCCACCTTCCGGAATCTATGGATCGGCCGAAGTGACCAGGTGGCGTGGCCACCCAGGTCACGTGACCTCACGTGTCGGGATTTATGGGGGCATATGAAACAGTTGCTGTATGAAAGCAGTGTAGAAATAGAAGAAGACCTCGTCGCGAGAACTGCCATCGCTGCTGGTACCATGGCGTGCATACCAGGAACCTTCGAATGGCCTCAACGTCAATGGCCCAACTATGTACTGTGTACATGCAGGCCAATGGTCACGTATTCAAGCAGTTCCTGTGAATGCCAATGCTGTAATTAGCATGCTAAACTATCGTTTGTGTAAATCGTCCCTAGAATCACAAAACTGCGGTCATCGTCCTTATGTATTGTAACTAAATATTTTGTTTCGATGGTTTCTACTTCCTACATTTGAACACCCTGCATATTCAACGTCTCCCACCGGTAAAGTTCTTTTTGCAATGGTAATATATCGAACCACTGTCAACTCACTGCAAATTTTAATCATTTGACTCGTTAAATCCAAACTTATGAGTAGGGGTTACTGAACTGTTTCTGTGGTTAATAACTTGGGTTGTTAAAAAAAAGTTTCTCAACAGTGATTTATATCGATTAAATTCAAATTTTACTTGACGAACGTGAAGATGTTGAATCTCTACATTCCATAATCAGAGTCTCTTAACAGACATCAAGGTATTGCACCAACGGAAACGTATTCACCCGAAAACTTGGTTACTGAATTGCGACACTAGCAAGATCTAACATTCTCGCGACGAGAAAATAATTGCTAGTAGCAGCAAGAAACAGTCGGAAACAAAAATCCCAAGAAATCTCTGTGCTGTAGCATGTGTGTCTGAGTAACTTCAATAATTACGATGGTCATAAGTAGAGACCATTGCTTACATTTGCCCATATAAAAATGAATTGAGTCACATTATGCCGAGAGAATCTTGACTACGGGCTGTGGGATCCTCAAGAGGTATTCATCGCCCTGGAAACACATTAGAGTAAGCAGGGATCTCTACGCACAAATAACCAATTACACTGTCTTTTTAACATCTGCATTACATTCTCTGCTTCGAAACACTTAGGCACTAAAACACGCCAAGATTTACGGTTTAGATAATTATCTCATTAGAAAGATAGAGTAGTCGTAAATTTTGTGAAGTAATCGCTCACATCGACTTTCACCTCACTATCGAGATACAATATTCTAGCTACTACTAGTAGCTACAGTTGGTGCTATGTGTGTCCCGATATAAAAATCGTCGTTCTCATAGCAGACAAGAGAAATACAATTGACCGTTTACTGCAAACTTGTCCGCTGAATGGGCGTATGCCTGTAACGCCCGTGCCATCGATTTGGGACCTTTAAGACTAATTAGTGAAATAAGCAGTCGTAGAATTGAAATTAGTCTCGCTAGCAAAGGACCGATGAAGATATTTATTGATCTTTCAACTTCTGCATCCAAATAATTTCATAGACAACATTGACGTAATTCTTCATACGCCTTCTTACAACATTTTAACGCACAACTGAGAACAGAAATTAATATCTCTCCAGACAGAACTCAGATCCAAATTGCCTCCAGCCATGACATGAACGATCTCATGCCAACATATCCAGAGTTAACCATAGACTAAAGGCAAAGAATAACTACCACACGGGGCGTCTATAGCAGTACAGTTCCAACGTACATTAAATCTCTGTTCAGCGAAGAACTTTACGCTAGGACCTTATTACTATGAGTTCTCGTGGGTATGTACGGTAGTAGATCTTTGTCACGAAAGGCAATAATATTGATGTTCTGTCAGTTCAGTAGGAGACAGTGAATCACAGATGCGAACTACCTATCTAACAAAAATCTTCGTGTTATCCAAATGAAAACAGTTTAGGTAATCATTGATGCATTGAATAAGAGGAAAACAATTATAGGTTACAGTCATTTCACTGCTATTTTAATTAAAAATTTTGTTTTGTGTGAGCAATGATATGAAGTTTTTCGTCTTAAGATACGTTTTGTTTCTTATATATTCATGATTTTCTTTGGTTCTATCTGGAAAATAATCTTAATTTTACGTATTTATTGATTATGGAGATATAGTTGAGTGGGAACTTTTTAATATAAATGAGCATTTAATAGTTACTGTTGTAAGGGTGGTTTTTCTTTTTTTTTGTGTGTGAGCTTTCCACACAGTTTTTAACTTGCCAACATAAAAACAGTGCAATGGATAATGCATCTTGCCAACACCAAAAAGCGAAATACGTTTATACACAACAACGTTAAATATTAACTTTCTGAAAGAACATTAATCCTAAGCACAATATTACAAATGTTTAATTGAAAGTTTCTTTACATTAATCCTAAGCACAATAATATGAAAGTTTCATTGGACGTTTCTTTACAAAATTGCTCCTACACATACGTTATGATGTTGGTCAGCACTATGAAAATCGTCGGATTCCGGTTCAAAGTTCAGTACTATTTAGGATGACAATCAAGTCTACGGTGGATGGTTAGTCAAGTGAAAAATTTGAGCGCAAGATTACCCAAGGCCACTCGAGTTTACAGTGGACGCAAGCTGGTAAACCAGCAAAGTTTACGCCTCTGCACGCGGTATTTACCCTAAGCTGCGACGTGCTGCTGTCTGCAAGGCCGCTCTCTCCCACTGAAATTCCTACAAAACTAATCTGCCCTTTGCTGAATTTTCCAGCAGAAAGTTTCCTATGTTTCTCGTTATGTGAGAAAACATGTACTCAGCCCTATTCTTATTACGTGGCGATATACAAGCGCGTGGTTAGAGCAGCATGCATATTATAGTGCCCTCTCAGTCCTCACAAGAACAGTTAACTAATTTGGCTGGTTCGTTTCTCCACAGTTGGATGTAAACATTGCTACAGCTAATTTTAACTGGAATGCAGCCACTGTGAACACAGTGTCCACACCAATTTCTTCTCTGTATCATAAGGAGCGTTAAGGTCACCTTTCTGCACTTGACGCCAGTTCAGAGAAGAGTCCCCACAAAATTTTTCTCTTGTCCTACTCATGGCAGAACTGCCTCCCTTCACTTGGGTTCCTTTTTCACATCACAGCTTTTTTCGACCAATAGGAGCATTCCTCTCATTTTGTAGAAACACCTATCAAACTGCGTCGGAACTTCAGTAGTTTTCTCCTTCCTAGTGAACCAATCAGACGCTTTGTGCCTGTTACAGATGCCTAAAGTACGTTGCCCTTTCTGTGTGTAGCACTCGCTGGACCAAAATGCGTCACTTGGTTTTGTTTGTATCCTGTTGAAATTTCGAAATGCAGTTTTCTAAAGCTTCTCCTCTGCTCTTGTACCGATGCCCTCGCTACAGGCAGCCCTCCAGCTGGAATCACCTGGCTCGAGGCTGCTGTCCTCCTTCCTGCCACCCCTTTAAGTGGTTGCCAGCGTAACTTCCACAGCGCGGTTTCCCTACGCTTTTCAAAACTAAAAACGACTTAACTCGCGTTCCCTGTTCTACCTTCCCCTCAAAGACATGCATTGTATAGGAATGGTGTGTTAATTACTGTCGATTGAATGTCATCCATTTTTGCATTATATATTGATAGGCAATTCTTCTCTTAACTACCGATTTATGTTAAGTGTCATCTTCACCTTCTCATTGCGATTTTTAAAGGTCTCTTGTAAGGTGCGAATCTGACCATTTATTCTGCCACCTTACTCTGTTACGAGAAAATGTTGTTGTTTTAGGTTCTTACTTGGGTTGCCTTATTTCTAATATTTTTTTTTTCAAAATACGTTTCTTTAACGTGGTATCCTTTTGTAGATTTGCTGATGCTGTATGATTTATACCTGTCCTTTCAGTTAAGTTTTTAGATATTTTCCATTAGGGACGAGTTATTATTCATCAAAATCCTTCGATTGTCATTGAGGAGAGTTATTAGATAGCCTGGTTAGTTTATCTATACAAATGGTGATATTCAAAGATGACAATATTTTAATTTTTAGATTTACCATTCATTTTTATTTTCTGAATATTTATTTTAATTATATTATGTTATCATACTGCGTAAATAGCTTATAATTAAGCAGTGACACTGAAAATGTTAAGGAAATATTTTTCTTATGAGGCAGTACTTATAAAGGTAGACACATTATTTGTACAGCTGGTCATAGTGGATCAGTTCGAAGTGGGACTAATCACTGAAGACAATTCCACTCCAAGCAATGAGACTCCAGGCTGGGAACATGTCTGGAGACACTCCAGACAGCCATGGGATGCCAACCTGACCGTCGTCCGCCATAAGGCGTGACAGCCAGGACCGATGATCTGGAGTGCCATTTCATTCCATTGCAGGACACTTTTGGTTGTCATCCGCAGCACCTTTACAGCATAGTGGTACGTTGATGATATTTTAAGCCTCTTTTTGTTACATTTCAGCGGGATAATATCCTCCTGCACACGGCGAGGGTTTCTGCTGCTTGGCTTCGTGCTTGCCAATTCCTACCTTGGCCAGCAGGGCCACCGGATGTCTCTCTAACTAGGAACGTTTGGAGATTTATGGGCAGGGTCCTCCAACCATCTTGGGATTCTGATGATCTAGCGCGCCTTTTAGACATAATTTAGCACAATATCACTCAGGAGGACATAAAACAATTCTAACAATCAATTCCAAGCCAAATAACTGCTTGCATAAGGGTGAGAGGTGGCGCAGCGCTTTATTGGCTTGCTAATTTTGTGAAGCCCCTTCTCTTGAATAACTCAACCAATTTTTCTGAAATTATTGCCATTTATTTATGTGTACATGTACTTCTTGTCTACCGATTTCCGTCCCATTCGGATAATTCCTTCGTGGTGTCTCCTTTTCCTTTGTGTCTAGGAGTGTATATTTTAGTAACAAACGTTCAATTCTCTTAAATATTCGGAAGCATCAACTTCGGCTTGGAATTAATTACAGTGTATTTCTAAATAGGTATAATTTTTCGAGGATAACACAATTCTTGTCTATTTAATTTCTGTAACAAATTTTCAGTATTGCAGAAACATATCTGGCAACTGTCAATATTAATGAAATTCTTCAACAGCCACGTAACTAAGATGTTATTTTATTTTGACAACAACCACTGTCGGAATTCCACTACGCCATCTTCAGGACCTATATACATCTCTCAAAACAAACGATAATGCTGTACAGCGCCTTATATTTCTGGGTTTCGTGAATTCAAACCGTTGCACAAGTGATTCACTTGAGACATGATAGAAACTCAACTTTGGCGTAGCGCAATGCCGAAACTAGTTGGCGTCAAAATAAAATAAAATAACATCTTAATTACATGATTGATGGAGAATTCCATTAATATTGACAGTTGTGATAATGTACATTTTCCTGGCTTTCACTGGTTTGCAGCCGGGTTCCATCGTCCTGACGACAACACGATATTTCGGCGGACCATCTGGCCGCCATCTTCAGGTGAGATTTAATGCACAATCACGCCAGAACTGAAGAGAGTTCAGATTTTTTTTCTTTATTGTTATTTTAAACATCTTGTACAAAGGTGGGCTGTCAGCAGCATAGTACGCTGCTCTTCAGCCGCGAGTGGTACAATATATGACATAAAGGAGGTACAGATAATACAATAAAATTGGCGGGCGAAAACTGTAGACACAGAAAACAATAGACACGAAGCCGTTCACGATGGAGAAGAAAAAACACTAAAACCTGTTGACACGGCGCACAAAACACAGATGACTGCGACGGCACAGGTGAACGGTGGTGGCGTGATGGCGAAAGAACACTAAACACAAACACGAAGGCACACACATGAGACACTGATGGCGATGATCTCTGGTGCGCGAATGTCCACTGAGGCAGTTAAAATCTAAAAATCGATAAAGAGATTCCATTCCATGTGGCCAAACGATGAAAATATCAACCACATATCTTAAGAAACATGTTGGTTTAAGAGAAGATGTCCTAAGTGCCATATGCTCAAAATCTTCCGTAAAGAGATTGGCAAGAATAGGGGTAAGAGGACTCCCCATAGCCACACCGTCAGTTTGTTCAAAAATTGCTTCATTAAATAAAAAATACGACGATGTCAATACATGGCGACACAGCTCACTAGTTTTGTCATCCAAGAGCTGACCAATTAGCAATAAAGACTTCTCCAAAGGGACCTGAGTAAAAAGTGAAACAACATCAAAGCTCACTAGAAGGTCAGACGTTCCAGGGTGTAGAGACGTCAGGCGTTGAATAAAATCGGACGAGTTGGATATGAGGTGATCACACTTCCCAACGTGTGGGCTCAGAACAGAAGCAAGATATTTGGCCATATTATAAGTAGGGGCGCCCAGATTACTAACGGTCGGACGAAGAGGTTCCCCAGAGGCGCCATTACCACTCAGGTTGTAGGGTCTACCCAAGGTACATAAACCTGGGGCACCTCTTCGTCCGATCGTTAGTAATCTGGACGCCCCTACTTATAATTTGCTTTTTTACCCTTCGTAGGAAGTATTTCTTCAAAAATTTCAAGTATCCTCAGGAAATATGATATTAAAAGCGTCCTTATGCCTTTGGCCAAAACTAGATCCCTTCTTGAATCGGTTAAAGATGATTTGGGACTGAGGAAGCCTGGGGTATACAAGATTCCCTGTCACTGCGGAAAGGCCTACATTGGACAGACCATTCGTACAGTTGAAGGTCGATGTGTGGAACATCAACGGCATATACGTCTGCTCCAGCCAGAAAAATCAGCCGTTGCTGAACTCTGTCTTAATGAAGGGCACATTATGTCGTAAAATGAGACGCAAATTATTGCCTCGGCTTCCCGTTACTGGGATTGCGTATTGAAAAAATAAATTGAAATACACTCCTGGAAATTGAAATAAGAACACCGTGAATTCATTGTCCCAGGAAGGGGAAACTTTATTGACACATTCCTGGGGTCAGATACATCACATGATCACACTGACAGAACCACAGGCACATAGACACAGGCAACAGAGCATGCACAATGTCGGCACTAGTACAGTGTATATCCACCTTTCGCAGCAATGCAGGCTGCTATTCTCCCATGGAGACGATCGTAGAGATGCTGGATGTAGTCCTGTGGAACGGCTTGCCATGCCATTTCCACCTGGTGCCTCAGTTGGACCAGCGTTCGTACTGGACGTGCAGACTGCGTGAGACGACGATTCATTCAGTCCCAAACATGCTCAATGGGGGACAGATCCGGAGATCTTGCTGGCCAGGGTAGTTGACTTACACCTTCTAGAGCACGTTGGGTGGCACGGGATACATGCGGACGTGCATTGTCCTGTTGGAACAGCAAGTTCCCTTGCCGGTCTAGGAATGGTAGAACGATGGGTTCGATGACGGTTTGGATGTACCGTGCACTATTCAGTGTCCCCTCGACGATCGCCAGTGGTGTACGGCCAGTGTAGGAGATCGCTCCCCACACCATGATGCCGGGTGTTGGCCCTGTGTGCCTCGGTCGTATGCAGTCCTGATTGTGGCGCTCACCTGCACGGCGCCAAACACGCATACGACCATCATTGGCACCAAGGCAGAAGCGACTCTCATCGCTGAAGACGACACGTCTCCATTCGTCCCTCCATTCACGCCTGTCGCGACACCACTGGAGGCGGGCTGCACGATGTTGGGGCGTGAGCGGAAGACGGCCTAACGGTGTGCGGGACCGTAGCCCAGCTTCATGGAGACGGTTGCGAATGGTCCTCGCCGATGCCCCAGGAGCAACAGTGTCCCTAATTTGCTGGGAAGTGGCGGTGCGGTCCCCTACGGCACTGCGTAGGATCCTACGGTCTTGGCGTGCATCCGTGCGTCGCTGCGGTCCGGTCCCAGGTCGACGGGCACGTGCACCTTCCGCCGACCACTGGCGACAACATCGATGTACTGTGGAGACCTCACGCCCCACGTGTTGAGCAATTCGGCGGTACGTCCACCCGGCCTCCCGCATGCCCACTATACGCCCTCGCTCAAAGTCCGTCAACTGCACATACGGTTCACGTCCACGCTGTCGCGACATGCTACCAGTGTTAAAGACTGCGATGGAGCTCCGTATGCCACGGCAAACTGGCTGACACTGACGGCGGCGGTGCACAAATGCTGCGCAGCTAGCGCCATTCGACGGCCAACACCGCGGTTCCTGGTGTGTCCGCTGTGCCGTGCGTGTGATCATTGCTTGTACAGCCCTCTCGCAGTGTCCGGAGCAAGTATGGTGGGTCTGACACACCGGTGTCAATGTGTTCTTTTTTCCATTTGCAGGAGTGTACGTCTGTCTGATGATATTATTAATAGAGATAAAGGTTTTCCTTTAAGTAAGACGTGGAATCCTATTTTATCACAGATAAAACAACAACGGTCTGGTTTCCGACCGGCTGCATTTTAATTTTGCGATTCCTCGCTTTTGACAGTTTTCACCGCTGGCGCTGCTGCAATTCTTTGCCTCACAGAGGGCAGCTCCTCCTTTGCTCGCGCACACGTAACGGCCAGTACCTTCGGTATAAAGGAGCCGCCAAATATGAGGTCTCTTCCTTCCTATGTCACCATCCATAACACAGATTCCTACGCCTTTTTTCCCTCTGCCAGTGTGCCTCAAGGCTCCGTCCTCTCCCCCCTTCTGTACCTTTTGTACACGGCGGACATGCAGCAGTCGTCACCCCCATCCACCTTCTCCAGTTTGCCGATGACACCGCCTTCCTTGCCCTTGCCCCCACCCTGCAACGCTCCCAACGCCTTCTCCAATCCCATCTTGACCGGTTCACTGCTTGGTGCAACCAGTGGCTGCTCAAGGTCAATCCCTCCAAAACCCAGGCGATTATTGTAGGCAAAACCACCCCTTCCTTCCGCCTCCTTGATTTCTATCTCACCATCTATGGCCGTCCTATCGCCCTCGCTCCCACCCTTAAGTACCTTGGCGTCACCCTCGTCCGTCGCCTCTCCTGGACTCCCCATCTCCGGACAATCGAAGCCAAGGCACGCTCCCGACTCAGTCTCCTCAAGCTCCTCTCCGGCCGTACGTGGGGTCTGGACCCCTCCACCATCCTCCACACCTATAAATCCCTCATCCGCCCTATCCTTTGTTATGCCCAGCTGGCTTGGATCTCTGCCCCCCCTACCTTTTACAAATCCCTCCAAATCCTTGAACGCCATGCTTTCCGCCTCGCCTATCGCATCCGTCTCCCCTCCCCCACGCGGATCCTCTACGATCTCATCCCCTTCCCCCACCTTCTCCTTTTCCTTGAAAGGGTACGGATCCTGTACACCTCCCGTAAACTTGATCCTCCTCACCCGCTCGTCTCCCCGATCCTCTCCCACCCCCGCCCGCTGCCGCGCCTGTCTTCCCACGTCCCACCCGGTCTCCATCTCTCCACCCTCCTTACGCTCTCCCAAGGTGGCTTCCGCCAACTCCCTCTCCCTGATGATGCCCTCTTCCCCTCCATCTACCCCTCCTATCAACTTTGACCCTGCCCCACACCCCACTTCTGGTGTCCTTTCCTTTAGGCACCCTCCCTCCCTTATCTTCCCTTCTATTTCTTTTTCCCCCGTCCCCTCCCTCCACCCCTCTTTCCCCGGGCTTCCCCTCCCCCTTCCTCCCTCCCCCTATCTCCCTTGCCCGTGGCATCTCTGCTCTCCCCTCTCGCTCTCCCACTCCCCTTCCTCCTCCTCCTCTCTTGGCAGGTCCCTGGACTCGTACACGCATAGTAAACATTCGTGCGCCGGAGATCATCGCCTTCTGTGTCTCATGTGTGTGACATCGTTCAGTGTTTTTGGTGTCCGCCGTCCCACTACTCCGTTCACTTGTGCCGTCGGATTCATCAGTGTTCTGTGAGCCGTGCCAACGTGTTTTCAGTGTTGTTATCGTCACGTGTGAACGACTCCGTGTTTTTTGTGTCTCTGTGACCTCTCTCTTTTGCCCGTCACTATGTTCATTATCATTCTCCGTTCTTATACTATTGTAAACACTATGGCTGAAGAGCGGCGTAGTGTGCCGCTGCCAGCCTACCTGATTTGTACAGGTATTAAACTAACAATAAAGTAAAAAAGAAATGAGGTCTCTTCAGTTCCAGCGTCACTGTGCATTCAATCTCACCTGAAGATGGTGGCCAGATGGTCCGCCGAAATATCGCGTTGTCGTCAGGACGATGGAACCCGGCTCCAAACCCGTGAGAATCATCAATATTGACAGTTACTTAACCAGCTGGTGTGCCAGATTAACTGTCAATTTGTCTTATCTAGAAATGCAGTGAAAGCATCTTCACATTTCAAAGACAAGTATTTAATTTCTTAAACACGACGAAATCGCGTTATTTCTGAGTGCGTCACCTCCTGGTCGCACGTTTCTAAGCGCTGCCCGACCTCGGGTCAGAGAATTTCTCATCCAATTTCCCTTCATCTCATCTCTATTAGAACCTCGTCTATTCTCCTTCTTTGCCAGGCGTCGTTATCGTTAATTCACACCACTTTGTCGACTGGTAGACGATAATGTTTACGACACAGCTGCGGAATAAATGACTTCCTTTAATCGAAGAAGGTAGACACATCCCCATTTGTAATAATAAACTAATTACAATTGTGAGGTTTAATCCGATACATAACGACCTATAGGCTAATTTAATTGCTGTCGAGAGATGTACACACACTTTAACTGCAGCGTTTTTCTTGATTTTTTCTCCTAGTTCTTATGTCTTTATTTCATTCCTTCTTGTTGCACTTTTCGATTTGCATAACCACTTTTGTAATATTAGGCGATAAATTATATCATTTTTAAGTAAAATTCTTGCTTGAAAATCTAGATCTTATGACCTCTTAGCCAGGAAAAATATTGTAATAAATACAGCATTTCTGTACTAATTCTGAACACCATTTACATTTTGATTTTACATATCAGAATATGGTTTCTAATAAATAATAGCTCGCAAAGAACTAGTTCTACAAGAAAGAGGAGATTAAAATACACTGAACTGCAACCTTCTCTCACATTTATAGATTTTAATTTTTGGGGGGATAAATATGCCTATGGACGCTAAAATATCCTACGTCGCTGTATTCCATTTTTATGGGGAGTCAAGTGTCCTTTTAAAATGTACATTTTCCTCACTAGCAAACAGTAGTTCTTCTATATATAGGCAGACAAAAATTTAAACATATCGAAAAACTGTGGGCCTACTGAACACAAACATCTGTCGAAAGTGTTATCTCGATTTCTTCAACCAGTTGTTTAGTATTGGGAGTGATATCAGAAGTTCCCTCATGCTTTATAAATCATTGAAATGAAAACTATTTACACTGACTCTGTATTCATGTAATCTAAAAGGAAGGAAGATTTAGGTTTAACATCCAGTCGAGAATAAGGTAATTACAGACGGCACACAAACTCGTATTAACGAAGGAAATCGGCCCAGCACTTTCAAATGAGACATTCCGGCATTCGCCTTAACCGTTTGTGGAAAATGTCCGACACATAACTTTTGAGGGCCGCACAGAAATTTTTTACTATCATCCTTCTGAATACGAATTCACGTCGTTCGATCGCTTTGTTAAGGTCAGTGATGGCTTGCTTGAAAATGAGTACTGTACCAAAATATATATAGTGTTAAAATACGGTACTTTCACAATTTCAGTTTCGTGTGAGACGAAGCACAAAGGCAACAAATCAACAAATATGCAACCGAGGGCCAAATAAATGATAAAATTTTTTGCGAAGTTGGCCTTCGTGTAGTATCCTTGGCAAGAAAGACCTTCAAGCAAAGGAGTAGCAGGAAGAACTGATTCGTAGGCACAGTCGCCCAGACGAACTAGTGTGAATTAACGATAACGACGCCTGGCAAAGAGGGCGGACAGACGAGGCCCTAATAGAGATGACGTGAAGGCAAATTGGATGAGAAATTCTCTGACCCGAGGTCGGGCAGCGCTCAGAAATGTGTGACCAGCAGGTGACGCACTCAGAAATAACGCGATTACGTCGTGTC
This sequence comes from Schistocerca cancellata, assembly GCF_023864275.1. Classification (NCBI taxonomy): domain Eukaryota; kingdom Metazoa; phylum Arthropoda; class Insecta; order Orthoptera; family Acrididae; genus Schistocerca; species Schistocerca cancellata. The sequence continues at coordinate 489,861,637 of NC_064628.1, forward strand.
CGGCGGCGCGGGCTCCCTACCGACCTAACAATAGCCGCGGTACCGGTCCGCCGGGCGGCCGCATTAGCATACGAAATTAACGCTCCGCTCGGACGCGTAAATCACGCTCTCCGTACCGTCCCGCCGGCAGAACTATCGCCTAATACATTCAAATATTATTATTTATATGGACAGAGCACATTCAGAAATATAACACGCGATGCATCACCCGAGATTAAACCGGCGCGCCGCGAGTGATAGCGTGCTGCGTAACAAACGAGCCTCGAATTAACGGCCGCCCCACGTGGCCCTCTAGCCGGGTGGCGTCTGGCGCGCCGAGCCGGCCCGTGGCCCGTGGCGACTCCATTAGCGCTCCCGGCTGCGGGGCCTTCGATTAGCGCGTAATCGCCGGTACCGATCCGAGGGGCGCGCCGGCAGCCTGTCCGAACTGCCTGCAGGGGGCCCGATGCACCTGCCAACCAATGAGCTACCCAGGTTCCATTTTCACTCACAAAACGCTAGGATCACTCCCCATAAGTCAACTTTGCTCATTCCTTTCCGAACACGTTCTTTCACTTTCGGGTATTTTCGTTTAGCTATTAGCATTTTTCATGAACCGTAATAGCAACATCTCACTTTGCTGTGTAATCACTATACAACCGCACTATACTTTTTCTGTGAAAAATATTACAACATATTGACCACCAGTGAAAAACGCGCTTATCGGAGCACAAAAAGAGGCGAGTATTCTCCTACTCACTAAAAGACTCTACTGAAAAGTGGAGTACCACTTGCTTCATTTCACCTTCTTCAGCGATTTACAATATGGCCAAAAAATTTTACACACGGACATATTCACATTCTTGTTAATGTGTAGCTAACCACTCACTTGTTCACACTCACTAGTTCACCGCTGTATGTCGCTCATACCCATCAACTCTCGCCCATCTCACTCACTCATTCAGGACAATTCACTGATATTATCTCTTTGTGTTTCTGTAACTGTCACTGACTCCTCATATCCACACTCTCCTTCATTCCGTTCCACTACTACTATCTCCTCTCACTGTCGCTGTCTTCCTTTTGCTCTCTCCTACTCTATCTCTCTCTGTCATTGTCATACGGTCTGTCTCTCATTATCATTGGTGGCTCTCACCCACTTTCTGTTTCACATTATTCCTCTCCGACTGATACTATCTCCTTCACTCTTCTGTCACTGTCAACTATGTTCCACTGCTACTGTGTCTCTCTCTGTCTCTCACACTGCTGCTGCTATCTCCTTCGTTCCTTCTACACCACAACCGCTGTCTACTACCACAAGCACGCCTACTAACCTCCAGTATTTATAATTTTTCCGTCTCTTTCCAGTTGACGCGGTCTTCTTTTCTCTCAGTATAAGAAAGTGCGCCGGTCGGGGTGGCCGAGCGGTTCTAGGCGCTACAGTCTGGAACCGCGCGACCGCTACGGTCGCAGGTTCGAATTCTGCCTTGGGCATGGATGTGTGTGATGTCCTTAGGTTAGTTAGGTTTAAGTAGTTCTAAGTTCTAGGGGACTGATGACCTTAGAAGTTAAGTCCCATAGTGCTCAGAGGCATTTGAACCATTTATAAGAAAGTGCGAATATGTTCGCAGGCTGAAGCCTTAGGGAAAATTTTTAAAGGTGCTGCGGAAAGCTGTATAAGACAGCTGTTACCCCATTTTTCACTCAGAGTCTTTTAAACAGGAACTTATCAGCCTCTTTGTGCTCTCACCTGACCATTTTTCTGCTGCTTTCCTTCTTTCTCCTGCCACATCAGGGCATGTCACTAATATGAAAGGAAATATATGGGTGTGTAAAATTTTTATAGTTTACGTGAGATTGAAATAACTCAGAACTATATAATTTTGTACCTAATACCAGATTTTATGCACAAAAAATTTTATATGTGCTAATGGTGCCTCCGAAGTCCTCTAAGGTGCACCATATTCCAGTGTAAGACAAAAAGAACCAGCCAAATACTCCCATTCGCATAAAATTGTAGAAGAGTGGAACATTAAAGCTTTAACCCTGTACTATAGGACAGTTACATTAAAACGTTACCTCTGTTGGGTATACAAAAGGTATATCCAAAACATTTGACCCCACCTTTCTGCCACAAGAAGAACTCGAGGTATGTGCTCTGGAAAAATCCCGTTTCTGTGCGCAAAATTTTGGAGCGTATTACGTAGCGTATGCGTCACATTATTGTCCCGCTTTCTTTCTGCAGTGAGTATATTTAACTACAATATCTCCCTGTTCTCCTCCATGGCTTAGTGGTAAGTGCAACTTACTGCCATGCGGAGGAGCTCGGTTCGATTACCGGTACCATCAGTGATGTTCCCTCGATGGGACTGCTGGAACGGGATGTACTCAGTGTCGTGATGCCAGGTGAGCAGGCACCTGACCGTGTAGTGTTGGCACCAGGTCACGAAAACTGACAACAGCCGAGAGAGCAGTTTGCTGACCACACGCCCCTGCATACCGCATCCAATGATGCCACTGCCACAGGATTACACGGCTGTTGATCGGTACCAATGAGCCCATCACGGCTTGTGATGAGAGGTTTTCTTTTAACGGTCTCTCTCTCTCTCTCTCTATCTATCTCTCTCTCTCTATCACACTATTGAACATTAAAATTGCAACACCAGCAGTAAACTAGGATGAACATGTGTTTGATATACAGAGTTGCTACCTGTGGCAGCAACAGAGGCTCTAATCCAGATGGGTATTGAATCGAATTCTGCATCGATGTCAGGCATTGGTATGTCGTTCCATGCTGCTCCATCTCTATGCCTGACTTCATCTATAGCTTTGCCTGTTACGAGATAGAGCACTAGTCTGACAAAAATCCATGACCAGATCTTTCTACTGAATGTGTACTACTAAAGGCAACTTAGGAACACGCTCTGTATCGATCCTGGTCAGAATAGCACGGGCAACATGATGTCTTGCGTGACCTCGTTGAAAGATAGCGTCACCGTGACCTGGGAGACAGGGAAAAGCTACCGAACTTAAACACGTTGTAAGTGTAGCCCATGTAATCAAAATTACTCACTACGCCAACCTGACATGATCACCGCAGGTGCTGGGCTACTTGGTGACAACGAGTGCTGTGTGGCAGTGTTCGTCTCTTCGTCCGTCGTGACAATGTTCCAAGAATGGGGGCCTTTATGAGGGGCAACGTGGAGGCACAGCCGTGTGCCCATTGCTGTCACTGGACGCAGCTCTCTCTACAGCTGTGCTGAAGGGAGCCACAGTGATCGTCGTAGAGCTGACACTCTGTGGTGCCCCAGACTCATCACATTGTCACTGTAGATACTTGTCTAGTCCTTACTGAATGTACCTCATTCCTCACTGCTGAGCGAACAACCCATCTTCCCTCTCGGGCGCTAGTATTTGGAGCTGCTTAGATCCTGCATCGCGCTGAGTATCGTCCTCCAGAGCTAAGCGATTCTGTTTATTTATTTATTTATTTATTTATTTATTGTTCCGTGGGACCAAATTAAGGAGAAGTCTCCATGGTCATGGAACGAGTCAATACATGAAATTATAACACGATATTAGAAACAGATAAAATGAAATATAAAAAAAAACCATATTCAGGTGACAAGTCGTAAGTTTAAATGAAGACAATCAACAATGTAACAATGGAATTTGCTTAATTTTTTAGCTCTTCCAGGAGCTCCACGACAGAATAGAAGGAGTGAGCCATGAGGAAACTCTTCAGTTTAGACTTAAAAGAGTTTGGGCTACTGCTAAGATTTTTGAGTTCTTGTGGTAGCTTATTGAAAATGGATGCAGCAGAATACTGCACTCCTTTCTGCACAAAACTCAAGGAAGTGCATTCTACATGCAGATTTGATTTCTGCCTAGTATTAACTGAGTGAAAGCTGCTAACTCTTGGGAATAGGCTAATATTGCTAACAACAAACGACATTAAAGAAAATATATACTGTGAGGGCAATGTCAGAATTCCCAGATTTTTGAATAGGGGTCGACAAGAGGTTCTCGAACTTACACCACATATAGCTCGAACAGCCCGTTTTTGAGCCAAAAATACCCTTTTTGAATCAGAAGAATTACCCCAAAAAATGATACCATATGACATAAGCGTATGAAAATATGCGAAGTAGACTACTTTTCGTGTTGAAGTGTCACTTATTTCAGATACTGATCTAATGGTAAATAAAGCAGCATTTAGCTTCTGAACAAGATCCTGGACATGGGCTTTCCACAACAGCTTACTATCTATCCGAACGCCTAGGAATTTGAACTGTTCCGTCTCGCTTATAATATGCCCATTCTGTCCGATCAAAATATCGGTTCTTGTTGAATTGTGAGTTAGAAACTGTAAAAACTGAGTCTTACTGTGATTTAGCATCAAATTATTTTCCACAAGCCACGAACTTATTTCATGAACTACAGTATTTGATACTGTTTCAATATTACACACAAGATCCTTCACTACCAAGCTGGTGTCATCAGCAAACAGAAATATTTTTGAATCACCTGTAATACTAGAAGGCATATCATTTATATAAATAAGAAACAGCAGTGGCCCCAGCACCGACCCTTGGGGACCGCCCCATTTAACAGTGCCCCTTTGGGACTGAACATCACTACCACTCTCAATATTGCGGAGAATTACCCTCTGCTTTCTGTTCTTAAAGTAAGAGGCGAAGCAACTGTAAGCTACTCCCCTTACTTCATAATGGCCCAACTTTTGCAGTAATATTTTGTGGTCAACACAGTCAAAAGCCTTCGTTAAATCAAAGAAAACACCTAGCGTTCGCAACCTTTTATTTAATCCGTCAAAAACCTCACAGAGAAAGGAGAATATAGCATTTTCAGTTGTTAAACCATTTCTAAAACCAAACTGAACATTTGACAGCAAATTATGTGAATTTAAATGCTCCAGTAACCTTGTATATACAACCTTCTCGATAACTTTAGCAAACACCGATGGCATAGAAATAGGTCTAAAATTGTCAACGTTATCAATGTCTCCCTTTTTATAAAGTGGCTTCACTACCGAGTATTTTAATCGGTCAGGAAACCGACCACTCCTAAAGGAAAAGTTACAGACAAGGCTAAGTACTGGGCTAACATACATAGCACAATACTTCAGTATTCTGCTAGATACCCCGACATATCCATGAGAGTTCTTGGTGTTTAGTGATTTAATTATTAACTCAATCTCCCTCTTGTCAGTATCATGGAGGAGCATTTCAGGTAACAGTCTCGGAACACTTTTTTCCCTGTTGAGACTAGGTTTCTATTTAGTTCACCTGCTATATTCAGAAAGTGATTATTAAATACTGTGCATATATGCGACTTATCAGTAACACGGACATTCCCACTACGCACTGATTCTATATCCTCGACCTGTCTCTGAAGACCAGCAACTTCCTTTACGACTGACCATATGGTTTTAATTTTATCCTAAGACTTAGCTATTCTATCTGCATACCACATACTTTTTGCCTTCCTAATAACATTTTTAAGCACCTTACAATACTGTTTGTAATGGGCTGCTGCATTTAGATTTTGACTGTTTCTAACGTTTTGATATAATTGCGACTTTGTTCTACAAGATATTCTTATCCCTCTAGTCAGCCACCCAGGCTGCCTGTTTGTGCTAGTACCCTGTTTTAAACGTTGTAACGGAAAGCAACTTTCATGTATTTGCATGGTCATTATAAAGCCGCTGTCGAATATCGACACGTACAAGTAGACGCTTCTCCTTTTTACGTGAAGCATAGCACTGTCTTATTACAAGCATTAACACCAAATTATACGAATGCGTGCATGAGATCACGGGTTCAAATCCCAGTCCGGTATACGTTTTCATTCGTCGCAGCTGATTGCGCGTTATGTCCCGATGCTGCTGACATCAGTAACCCCTTTCCTTCCCTTTCTCTCCCCCTCTCCCTTCCACCTTCAGTTTACATATAGTTAACACCAAAATTATATTCGTGACCAAGGAACCCACAGTGCAATGTTTCCGTACGTAGGAATGTAGTTGGTGATATTACTAGCCCCTTTATGCGTTTGCGCTGAAATGGTAAACATTTGCGTACGTTGACATGTACGACGACGTGCTGAAAAGCAGTATCTCCGAATTCTTTATGTGAAGACTACTAATGACTTATAAGTAAAACAAACGTTATTAACATTCTGCGTCATTATTCTTCGTGTCCACATATTTGCAGCCGTCTGCTGTTAGAAGGCTCCGAACTGTAGCGCGTAACGTAGCGGTGTGCAACGTAACTATGTCGTGTGCAAGGAACAGCGTGCTGTAATCGAATTTCGAATTTGAAGAGTTCGTCCGTCCGCACATGGAGAACCGTCTTCTTCATCATGACAATGTCAGACTACACAAGAGCGCTGCGGCATCTGCAACAATCCGACTCGTTGGGTTGACTGTCATCGGTCATCCTCCTTACAGTGGCGACTTGGCCCTGTCTGATTTTCATCTCTTTCCAAAGCTTAAAGAACTCTTCACTTTGGTAGTGGCGAAGCGGTGCAAGTTCACCTGGGGCCTACAGTGCATATCTTAATGTCAATGAGAACTTGTTCATCTTCGCTACTGTGAAACACATTTTTTGTGCTGAACAAGTGTTCGTACCTCTTAATGTATATACAGGGTGAGTCACTAACTATTGCCACCTAGAATAACTCCGAAAGTATGATAGGATCTCAAAAGTTTGTGGGACAAATGTTGCACGGGACAAAGGAGGCCATAATATGCCATTGGTTTTTTGTTGCTAGGTGAGGTCGCGTCAGAAATATCAAGGACAACTTTTTTCTTTTTTAATGGGATGCTGCAGTTTTATACTTATTTCTGATAGCAGCTATTGAGACGAATCCAATGATGTGTAACAGTAAGGTCTTTGAAGATCAACGAAGGTCAAAAAGGTGGCATGAACGTCAATTTACCGAAGGTGTTCGAAGTGATGACTATTGGTATCAATGCAGTGCTGCAATCTTCTTATCAAGAAATGAGTGGTATTCTTTCTCACTTCGGCACTTATCGAAGAATGACATTCACGTATCGTACAGCCGTTACGGCGCCTTCCATGACCACCAGCGGCGTACGTCTGCCCCACATAACGCCAACCCAAAAGAGCAGGGAACCTTCACTTGCTCCGCTCGCTGGACAGAGTAAAAGGCATTCAGCCTGACCGGGTTGCCTCCAAACACGTCTCCCACGATTGTCTGGTTGAAGGCATATGCGACACAAATCGGTGAAGAGAACGTGATACCAATCCTGAGCGTTCCATTCCGTATGATGTTGGGCCCATCTGTACCGCGCTGTATGATGTCGTGGTTGCAAAGATGGACCTCGCCATGGACATCGGAAGTGAAGTTGCGCATCATGCAGCCCATTGCGCACAGTTTGAGTAGTAGCACGACGTCCTGTGGCTGCACGAAAAGCATTATTCAACATGGTGGCTTTCTGTCAGGGTTCATCCGAGCCATAATCCGTAGGTAGCGGTCATCCACTGCAGTGGTACCCCTTGGGCGGCCTGAGCGAGGCATGTCATCGACAATTCCTGTCTATCTCCTCCATGTCCGAACAACATCGCTTTGGTTCACTCCGAGACGCCTGGACACTTCCCTTGCAGAGAGCCCTTCCTGGCAAAAAGTAACAATGCGGACGCGATCCAACCGCGGTATTGACCGTGTAGGCATGGCTGAACTAAAGACAGCACGAGTCGTGTACCTGCTTTCTGGTGGAATGACTGGAAATGATCGGCTATCGGACTCCCTTCGTATAATAGTCGCTGCTCATGCATGGTTGTTTACATCTTTGAGCGGGTTTAATGACATATCTGAGCAGTCAAACGGACTATGTCCGTGATACAATATCCACAGTCAACGTCTGTCTTCAGAAGTTCTGGCAACCGGTGTGATGTAAAACGTTTTTTGATGTGTGTATATTAGGTCACTTCTTATCAGATAAACCAGTGAATCGTAAATGAGAGCTGTTACATCGCATATTTAATGTATATGGCTTTGAGTGGAACGTATTTATCTTCTTCCGCTCCAGTACATTCATTCAGTAGTAGTGTTACCATTCCGTTCCTCGGCGACACCGGAGGTGCAGATTACAGTAAACAAGACTCGCGGATTTCCGAGTCTCGACTCAGACCTCACAAGGAGTCCCTTGAGTGCACGGTCGCAAGTTCAGTCTTTAGCATGGCTCATTTGAAAGTGTTATGTTTTTAGCTGCTAATGAATCACCGTAAGCATCAGGAGGGCGACAGAAAATGACTGTTCGGGAGGTGCAGAGATCAACCTTCTGTGAGATGTATGTATTAAACTTTATAAAATGAACATCGTCGATACTCAAGGAATTTTCAAAACAAACCTTTAACCTGAACCGTGAACACCGAATGAAATACGTCACACATTTCTCACAAGGGACAGTTTGCTCCAAAGGAGTATGATTTCCATACGCAGAATAGGAATCAAGCAAACGGAAGTTATTTTCACCAGCTGTTTACAAAAAGCACTGTTCATACCACAGTTGTACTTCTCTTACGCCCATTTTCCTACTCTTCCTTGCTGTGACGTAAATACTCCCTACTGTCCTTGCAAGATCATGCACACGAGAAAGAGTCGTAGGGCGCAGAACACCTCCAACTTCTTGCAGCATAGTAAATAACTTACTTGCCAATTTTCCATTCAGATTAATAGTCGGTATGATTGTATACAAATGCGGTAAGGCTAAAAAATAGTTCAAATGGCTCTGAGCACTATGGGACTTAGCATCTGAGGCCATCAGTCCCCTAGACCTTAGAAGTAATTCAACCTAACTAACCTAAGGACATCACACACATCCACGCCCGAGGCAAGATTCGAACCTGCGACCGTACCAGCAGCGTGGTTCTGGACTGAAGCGACTAGAACCGCTCGGCCACAGCGGCCGGCCCGGGTAGAGAAGAGGTGGTAAACAATGTCTCTTGCAATAATGGAATGTCTGCACTAGAATCATAAATAATTTGACGGAGAGCAGCAAGACGTAAGTTAGGTTCAATGCGAATGACATTCAAAGTAACAAGGCTGTATGCCTGAGTAAAAAAAAAAAAAAAAAAAATAAAAAATAAAAATAAAATGGTGCAAATGGCTCTGAGCACTATGGGACTAAACATTGGAGGTCAACTTAGAACTATTTAAACCTAACTAATCTAAGGACATCACACACATCCATGCCCGAGGCAACATTCAAACCTGCGACCGTAGCGGTCGCGCGGTTCCAGACTGTAGCGCCTAGAACCGTTCGGCCACTCCGGCCGGCATTACAGAAGTAGTGCATAAAGCTCGAAGAAGGTACCGACGGTGGTGCTTGAAGAGCCAGCACAAAAATCCAGCGGTCTTTGAGATCGTGAAACTTTTAGATCGTGATTTGAGCCATAGACTTCTGATTCACATTACTGCTCTTTCTGAGCTTACATTCTGAAGTAACCAAACAGAAAATTTAGGATATGATTTTTTGTGAAGGAAGACATCTCTCAATACAAGGTTTCATCACAGTCGTCTACTTTACGCTTCTTTACGTTGCAAATTCCACTCAGTAACGAAGATTCTACCAATTAAAAATCCTATAACTGGTCAATAGGTCACATCAATTTAACAGAGTAATAAATAAGTCTTGGAATTTTTAGAATTCCAAAATTTCGCTTGTAGTCCTCAACTGGTGCGTTCACTATCGTGTTTTACAGCATGCCACCCATGCGCTGCCACCACTTTGAGATAGGTCCGGGCAGGTGGAGGTGGCGCAACACAGGCCAGGAAGCTGACTCGTACTCCTGGAAGTGGCACGTAGCTCTGCCGGACCTGAACATAAATTGCCAGTGTTAACTAGTCAGTCGCGGGATAACGCAAGAAAACCCGCTTGTTCTGTTACACTCAGGTGTCCAACAACCCAACTTATGGTGCAGCTTTATTTTCCTAGACCCTTCTTCGCCATTTTGCAGAAGAGACTAAAAGGCGATTATCTCCGGAACCCGTTATGAGCGAATACCTTACGCGGCTATTAGTAGCAACTGACTGCCCAGTAAGTTACGTCTGCCAAGTGTTCGTAAATAATGTACTCGTAATTCGCTCTCAGTTTGCCTACAGGGATTTCCTGATGGCTAGTTAATATCAGCAACAAAGTAAAAACGTAACTGTCATACTCGTAGAAAATATTTACATCCTAAACAGAACTATACTCGTATTCAAAAGAATAATATTTCTTTTCCCTTACGTTTCACCTTTCCATCAGTGCTTAGGTAACGTTACTTTAAAGGTTCCTTATTCTGTTATGAGAAAAATGTCTGCTTTCAAACGTTGCCTCAGAGGTGATACTCACGAGGCGAATGTGTCATAAAACAAAGCAGATTCTGAAAACTTGTCGACAGTTAGCTGACTGTCACGAGGATGCGCGCTTTTTGGGTTAGGTATCAGCCTAATAACAAGCTCGTCTACAAGCAGTGTTTCTACTCGTTTCTAATAGTTATCTTCAGCACAAGTTCTGAGCTCCTATAGGGACGCCGGAATGCGCTCCTTCTCTGCCATAGGGGCACCAGCCGCCTAGGTGCAGGATGCAGTATGCAGCTGTAGGGATCAGAGTGTGGAATACTGATGCTGACTATCCCTTTCGTTTCCTATCTACGTCACCCTCTGTTGGTAGCATTTCTGGCGACTCCTTGTTTATACAGAGTGCCGTGCAGAGCTTAGTGTCGTTTATTCTTACCTGCGTTACTTTCTTCTTCAGAGTCATATAACATATTCCCAAGGAACAATAGCTTCGCCTGTTCAAACTGGAACTTGTGTCCTACAATCTTTTCTGTCTGCCGAAGGCGAAAGTTTCTTATATGTTCTGCTCCATAATGTGGGACATTGTCTGATCTAACGGCGTCGATGCTCGCATCTATTAAGAAAAATTGAGAGAATTAGGGACATGCCATGCTCCATTGCACATCAACAAGCGTTTATATGTTCTATGCTCAAGAATGATGATTTCCTGAAGAAAGAAAATTTCCTGTATGAAAATTAACAACGACTCCGAAAACAGAGATCTAGCGAAACGCAGCTCGCTCTGTTCCTCCATGAGTTCCACAGCGCTGTAGACAACGGCGCTAAGATTGATACCGTGTTCCTTGAATTCAGGAAGGCATTTGACACCGCCCCGCACTGCCGGTTAGTGAACAAAATACGAGATTTTCGCGTATCGGACCAGATTTTCGACTGAATTCAAGACCTTTTTTTGCAGATAGAACTCAACACGTGGCTCATAACGGAACAAAATCAGTAGGTGTAGCCCAAGGAAGTGTGATACGGTGGCCAGTGTTTACAATGTATACAATGAAGCGCCAAAAAACTGGTAAAGCCATGCGAGTGATGGAACGCAGCATCTCTGGGGCAGTGATGAAGTGGGGACTTCTCCATACGATCATTTCACTTGTGTACCGTGAATATCAGAAATCCGTTAAAACAACAAATCTCCGACATCGGTGCGGCCGGGATAAGATCCTGCAACAACGAGACCAACGACGACTGAAGAAAACCGTTTAGCGTGACGGAAGTGCAACCTTTCCGCACATTGCTGCGGATTTCAATGCTGGGTCATCAACAAGTATCAGCGTGCGATCATTTAACGAAACATCATCGATAGGGGCTTTCGGAACCGAAGGCCCACTATTGTACCATTGATGACTGCACGATACAAAGCTTTACGTCTTGCCTGGGCCCGTCAATACCGAATTTGGATTGTTGATGACTGGAAAAATGTTGCCTTGACAAGTTTCGTTTCAGATTGTATCGAGCGGAGGGACATGTACAGTTATAGAGCGAACATCATGAATCCATCGACACTACATGTCAGCAGGGGACTGTTCAAGCTGGTGGAGGGTCTGTAATGATGTGGGGCGTGTGCAGTTGGAGTGATATGGGACCCCCGAAACGTTTTTTTACGACTCCGACAGGTGACATGTACGTAAGCAGCCTGTATGATCAACTGCATCCATTCATGTCTATTGTGCATTCCGCTTACTTGTGCAATTCCAGCAGTACAATGCGACACCCCACACATCCAGAATTACTGCAGAACGGCTCCAGAAACACTCTTCTAAATTTAAACACTTACGCTGGCCACCAAACTGCCAAGACGTTAACATTATTGAGCATATCTGGGATGTTTTGCAACGTGCTGTTCAGAAGAGATCTCCAGCCCTTCGTACTCTTACGGATTGATGGACAGCCCTGCAGGATTCATGGTGGTAGTTTTCTGTGCTCGCTGGGGCCCTACACGATATTAGGCAGGTGTACCAGTTTCGTTGGCTGTTCTGTATATAAATGATCTAGTACAAAGCGTCGGGAACTCTTGGAGATGTTCACAGATGATGCGGTTGTTTATAAGAAAGTAGCAACCGCGGAAGATTTGGAGAATGACCAGCGCAGATTTATGAACAGTGTAGCGTCCGACAATTGGTCCTGAATAAATAAATGTGACGCATTGTGCATACATAGGAAAAGAAATCTACTATTTTGTTAACCATCGTCGCCAATTTTTGTAATGGCCTCACCGCTACTGCTGTGGAGGCCGAGTTGCCACTTTTAAAGTACGCCTAGTTTGTGAGTTCGTGAAACGGCTTCTGGTGCAGTACACCTCCAACATTCTGCGTGGTGTCTGTTTGTACTATATCGTGTCTCCCTACCACTTTCGCGCAACGACGCTCTGAGCGTGTTTTTTAGGGAATCCACTAGTTTGAACCTGGGACCTGTTGCTGGTAAGGAGACGCCAGACCACACATGACATGTAGAGTTCAGAAGAGTTCCGTGAGACTAGCGATGATATAACCAAATACTTAATGATTTCAGCGTCAGCTCCACTGCACTCCCTGTAAAAGAATCTTAATACTAACCAAGTTTAGTGGAAGGGGTTCAAGGCTTTCCTATTTTAGTTAGCTGGTAAAGTAACGTCGAAAATGTAGTTAAGTTAACCATTGGAAATTTCATTCTACTCACAAAACATTGTTTATAAATTGCACTATTGATAAAAGGAAATGTTTTAATACAGGATGGTAAAGACCAACTGTGTTCAACAAAAATGTGAACGAATATTTCCTGAATGGGTTTCCAAGTTCTACAATGGATCGAAGGATGACCTGTGCCATATCACATCTATAATCTAGGTTCAAATTAAGTTTCACAAAAGACAAAACTATCAAAATGGTCTACAGTGACCCTCAATTATCTTTAATTACTTATCTAACTTGTCGTAAATTACAGTGGCTGATGTGGCTTCTCAATAACTATATAACAGAAAAATCATCGCGTTTCAGATTTTTACTTCAAGTGGCAAATGTGAACACCATGAGCTTTAATTGACGATCGACACTAGTATTACGCAAAAAGGGGGTGTAACAGATGAGACTTCTGCAGTTCTGAGTGAAGCTTTATGCGCTGTTATGCAGCATCGTGTGCGTTCATTACCTTGTCGGTGTTCGTCAGGGGGTGGCGGACAGCACAGTTCCGCTCACCTCGCTGTCTCAGAAGCAACTCTCCCCTAACTTCTCCATACTACAATTTACCAAAGTTGGTTTAAAAAAACTATCTGGCTATCTGGCTGTGTTTTCATCTGACCAACCAGGGTCTCAATGTTAACCTTAAGCTCCGCCTACAAAAATTCTGTCCATCCAATGAGAAACGTTATACTTTTCTTGGTGGGGCAATGTTTTTAAAGTTTGCAAGGTAACAGAAATGCGAAAAAGTCCCACGCTAAAACTTGCAGCTGGTGTGGTCCGTTTAGTGTTATCGTAAGATCTATACTGTTCTTCTGGAGGGCTCTATCTTTTAACATGGGCTGGGGGGTGGTCCTGACGTAACAGAGATGCGGAAAAGTCTCATGCTAAAACTTGCAGCTGGGGTGGCCCTTTTAGTGTTATCATAAGATCTATACTGTTCTTCTGGAGGGCTCTAGCTTTTAACATGAGCTGGGGGTTGGTCCCAGCGGTTAGCTGCTGACGTGGATGTCCGTCCCTTATCGTAGGGCCTTCTAGCTTAACACGGTTCTGCTCTCGGCTTCTGTTCTCGTTTCTCCCCTCGGAACTGCGTCTGTCTCACGGTGGGAAGGTATGACATGGATTTAGGCATTCTTGTGTTAGTCTGTGGTATTCCATTTGATCACTCGTTAGTCGTATTACTTTCGTTAATTTAATGTCACGATTTATTTGGAGCTATGTGACATACTACTGGATTTGCTTATCATGTCAGGGTTTTCATGGAAGATGTTGGATTTGCCTGACACCTTACATATCACCACCCGTCAAACTAAATTTATGCACTGAAGTAAGGCAATGATTGAATCGTTGTCTAAGCTAGTCAAAAATTGTTCTGTTATCTAAATTTTGTTGCCTACTGTTCAGCCACATTATTCTGTTCTATGCTAGTTTGTATTACTAATTTATATTTTTATATTCTTCCACATAATTATCAAAAATATGTTTATTTTGACAAGGGAAGAATATTTTTGTTCTATTATAATCATTTTTTTAATATTTTCTTTCTTTATTTAATTGTGGAGTTTCTTTTTAAGAAGTTTGTTATCGAAAGTGAGGAGTCTTTCACATCGATTTTCTTAGAAATATTGTTTTTATAAATGTAGTAAAATGTAGTAAAATCTGTTCGTAACACATTTTCTAAATATCATGTCCAAGTAATTTTTTTTGTTTCTAGACACTCATTTCAACATTGTTACACTAAATAAGAATTATTTCCAAGAATTGCTTTGACAAAGAAATATACATACCCTAGTATTGAGATATCATCCTAACAAAGGCTACAAATGTTAAAAAAAGGGAAAAGGTCCTACAAGATAATTTTTTATTCTTTGTTTTTATAAGGAGAAAATAAGTAAAATATAGTTATTCTTTTATTTTTATGAGGAGAAAATAAGTGGCATATAGTTTTAGTGTTTATTATGCCTTACTTTTGTTCTTTATATACTGTCCATTTCAGAGCTAATGACTTATTTTTATCGATAGTCTATTTTTTACTTAAGTCCATAGTCAATGACTGTTATTTTGTAGTTTATTAGCTGTCTGGTGTGCTTAACTTATTTAGTTTTTTACACGTTTCTTTTGCACAATTCCTACATCACATAATCTGATTTCACACATTCACACAATCCTATGAATGTTTATGCATGAGGTTGGCGAATGTTTTTTTTTTTTTTTTGCACAAAGGTGATGGACTTGAGCACGATGGATGTGGGCCAGTATTTGATGTACAGCTTCGTTCATCATTCCTTGTTGGCCTTGCAAGTGTGTGTTGCTGTTGTGGAGGTCCCATAATGGAATGGAGCTGTGAGTGCAGAATCTCGTGGTTTACTGGCTTTGTATGCGTGAAAGTCATCGTTATCTGTCACTGAAAGCAGTTGTTTTTCATTGTAATACTTTGTAGATCACTAGTTTACAATAGGATAGGGATTTGGGAAGGTATGTCGTCTATTCTTCACCCATCTTCTTTCTTGGTCTCAAGCTTGCGAATCTTCAACTTCTGTTCTTCCTGCTTTTTCTCTGCTTCTTACTTGCTTCTTGGTTCTTCTCTGGGCAGGATATGCAAATATTTATTGATAACAAGTCGCTTTGAAGTTCTCCTCCTAGTATCAATTTGATAAATTGTTTGGGCGTGTCATTTTTACTTTGTGGAATTTTTCTTCAGTTTTGTGCATTAGTGTGCTGTTTAATAGCAGTAGTGTGACTTTTACACATATATTTTTTTTTTACCAGTGGTGGCTTGCACATGCGGTCTTCTCGTCGGGCCGTTTTTTGCTCGCTCCACTGAGTCAGGGCGTTTGGAGACCCTTCTGGTATTTGGTGTCCTGTCGTGTCTCTGCAGGGTTCTGCCACTGTGTGGTTCCGTGTTCTGTCCCAGCAGGGTTCCGCCACCCTGTGGTTCAGCTTGGCAGCAGATTTATTTACTGCCCACTTTGGCTACAAGGGCCTTCTGTCGGTCTCACTGTCCTTTCCTTTCTCTCAACGCTTCTGCCTTGTAGGAATCGTGTCTTGCTAATTATGTCCTTTCCTTTCTTGATACTTCTCGTGTTGCAACTTGTGGGTCATTGCATCTCGTCCTTGCTGGAATTTATACAATGGTTCTTACAAAAAGTTTTACTTATAATCATCTAAGATACGTCTAGTATCTACATTATTTTACGCTTTCTTGAAAGTTTTACAAATTTCGGCACCCTTTCCATGTTACAATTGTAAGATATTTTGAGTCTTAACGTCTACAAGAATCCTCAAATTCGTTTTTTATTTTTGTGTAGTGTCGTGGTGTATAGCATTTTAGTATTTCATGCTGTTAGACTATCTAAGCTTTATCCTTTCACCTTAATCTATGGTACTATTGATGTTATTTTTGTTTTTGTTTTTGTTGAAACTAATTTCTTTTTCCCACCTTCCTCTCTCTTCATTCTTCTTTCTCCTGACGATCTTATCTGCAACATAATCTTGAAATATTGTGCTGATTATTTACGAGTAATAAAATTAATCTTCAAACTTTTTGATATGGCTCACAAGGTGAAGTTCTAAGGTTTTGCCTGTTTTTGGGTTCATTAGTTCCACAGCTTTATCATGAGCAATTCGGCTAATTATGACAGGTCCTTTGTATGCAGTGTAGAACTTATGTATTTTGTCTTTCTGTTTGCTGGAGAGATGGTGTGTTTTTACAAATTTATGACCAACTGAGAATGTTCTTTTAATTGCTTTTCTATCTCCTCTTTCTATTCCTTTGATGGCTGCCTTTCTGATGTTGGAGAGTGCTGTTGCTATGGCTTGTTTGTGCTGTCTACGTGGTACAATAGGAAATCTAACATTTTCTCTGGTTATGTTTGGGGGTTCAATATTTTTAAGTACAGCAACTGGAGGTAGTAGTGTAGTGCTATGTGGCATTTCATTTATTACTTCTTGAAAATCTTTAAGGTATATATCCCAAGTGTTGTGTCTTTTGCCTGCATATAATCGGCATAAAGTGCCTATGTCCTTCCTAGATCGTTCTGCTGGATTTACGCTAGGTTTGTACTTAGATATGTAGATGGGTTTTATTTTGTGGTGTTTTAACGTGTTCTGCCATTGTACTAATTTGTATTGTGGGCCATTATCCGAAATTATTCGTTCACTCGACCTACTTGTCTGAGGAAATCTTGTCTAAATGCTTTACTTATAGTAAGACCTGTTGCCTGTTTTAATGGTGTCAAGGTAACATATTTAGAAGTAAGTTCCAAAACGACAAATATGAAAATATATCCATTTTTTGTGCGTGGGAGGGCCCCCATCAAATCTGTTGCAGCTATTGGTTTTAATCTTTTAGGGATTATTGGAAACATAGGTGGTTTGGTTTGGAAAGTGACGTGTTTAGCCCTCATACATTTTTTGCATTTGACTAATACTGTTCTAATTCGTCTTTCCATATTAGGAAAATGGCTTGTTTGTTTTATTTTTAAAAAGCATTTCTTTGGTCCAAAGTGGCCATTACTTAAATGTGTATACCATATGTACTTATAAATTAGTTCATCTGGGATATAAATTAACCATTCATTCGTTGCAACATTTAGTCTAAAAAATAAAACATTGTTTTTTACGAGATAGTGCTGTCGAATGTCTGGAAAATCCTTACTTCTCCACTTGTGTTTGATTCCTAGTATTTCAGGATCCTTGTCCTGTTCTTTTCCAATGTTTTTCAATGCTGTCGTAATGTAGTTTTCGAAAGGTAGTTGTTTCATATAGTACATTGTAAACTGGTCTTCTGCTGCTGCCAAACCTATGTTATTGGATGCACCCTGTGGACATCGTGATAAAGCATCTGCTGGTTCTGGTATATGTGTAATAGTGAAGTCAAACTCTTGTAGTATTAACATCCATCTGGCTAACCTCCCATGAGTTAGTTTGGCGGATAACAGAAACTCTAATGCTTTGTGGTCAGTGTATACTTTTGTTTTTCTTCCGAATAGGAAGTATCGGAAACGTTGGAAGCCCCATACAATGGCCAATGCTTCCAGCTCCGTGAATGAATAGTTTTCCTCGCTTTTTGTGAGTACCCGACTGGCAAATGCAATTGTTCTATATGATCTTAGCCCTGCCTGTTCGTATTCTTGGAATAAAACAACTCCTAAACCTGTTTTCGCGCTATCAGTGGCCATACAAAAATTTTGTGTTAGATCAGGATGTGCTAAAACCGGTGCTGTTGTTAATGCGTTTTTCACTTTTAAAAATTCTTCATTGGCTTGTTGATCCCGTACCCATGGCGTGTTTTTTCCAGTCAATGCACATAGGCGTGGTGTTGCGAGAGAGTCGATACAAATAAATTTTTTACAGAATCTGGTGAGACCTAGAAATCCTCTGAGGGTTTTCTTATTATATGAAGTACAGAATTCTTTGATTGCCGTTAGTTTTTCTGGGTCGGGCATTACGGCTTTCTCTGAAATTATGTGTCCTAGAAATTTGACCTCTCGCCTTCCAAATTTGGATTTTGTTATATTTATTGTGACCCCATGCTCTTTCATGATCTGTAAAAACCGATTTAATGTGTCGTTGTGATGTTCCCAAGAGGACTCTGCTATAATCACATCATCAACGTAACAAGTAATTTTTTGTAAAATTTCAGGACTGAGTATAGTATTAAATCCCCTAATAAACGCTGCTGATGATATGTTTAAACCAAATGGCAACCGTTTAAACTGGTAACATCTACCGAATACGATAAATGCTGTAAATTTTCTACATTCTGGGGCCAATTCTATTTGCCAGAAACTACTCCGTAAATCAATTGATGAAAATATCTTAGCACCGTGGAAGTTTTGTATCAATTCCTCTAATTTTTTTGGGCGATGTGTCTCAGTGATTATGATTGTGTTGATCTGTCTGGAATCAAGCACTAACGTGATGCTCCCATCTCGTTTTTGTACAATATGGAGCGGGCTGTTATATGTGGAGGTAGCTGGTTCGATAATATCGTCATCTAACATTTTAGATATCTCCTGGAATACTTTATTCCTGTAGCTTAATGGGATTGTATAGGGCGGCACTCTAAATGGTTTGTGCTAATTTACTTCAAACTGGTACTGAAAGTGTTTAATACTGCCAGTCTTAGGTGAAAATACCTCTGTTTTATCTCGTAAAATACTCTCTAATTCTCTTTTACTGTGTTCCGAAATACCTTGAACTTCTTGCAATTTTTCGTCGATTTCTTTATGGACTGCTAACATGAGTTGAGGCGATTCCCCCTTTTGTGCATACCATTCTAATTCTTCATCCTCTTTATCTCGCGTCATTCTTAATTGTTTGTTTATAACTGGTATTTCTTTTAATTTTAGCTTTTGCTCAAAGAGAAGTGTGACATTCCCGAATGTTACGCTGCCTTTCCCCATATCTATTATCGCCCGTCTCTCATTTAAAAAATCTGCACCTATAATCAAATCTACAGTTAGTTTAGGTATAACCGCGAAGTTGGCTTCGATCTTTTGACCTTGACACGAAAGAGTTAACCTTGTTTGTCTCGTAACTTCCGCAGCATTGTTTCTTATAGGACCTCTTACTTTAATGTTACGTGTTTTCAGAACTGGCAATTCCTCATTGGCCTTACACTGCATGAATAAATTTTCTGAGATCGCAGTCAGTTCACTTCCGCTATCAGTTACAATATTGACTGGGATATGCTTTACCATGGCCTTCACAATTGGTTGAATTTGAAAGGGTTGGTTCTGTTCTTCTTCTTCTTGCATCAACGAATCCTCCACTGAATCATACATGAGGTTTTTTAGGAATTTCCCTTGTGAATTCGAACTTTCTGTAGGATAAGCTTTGACTGCTACTCCTCTCTCTTTTATTTCCTCTTCTCTATTTATTCCTTCATTTACGCTTTCTTCAACATCCTCTACTTTTTCCTCATCCTCGTCTATCTTCTCCTTCTTCGTCGCTACTTCCACATCATCGCATCTAAATGGTCTAATTATCGCTTCATAACTTTCTTCATTACATACGTTGGGTTGTGTGCCCACTCGTAACTTATTTTCAACTTCTGTCGACTGCGGATTATCCTCTTTGATTTCGCTTTCCCTGGTTTCCATCTCAAATAGCTCTGCAATACTCATTACTTCGTCCTTTCCTCCTACATTCGTTGTGCACGCCTCTGGTAATTCATCTTCCTCGTCAGTATTCTCCCAATTAATTTCGTCCCAACACGATATTGTTATTGTCTTGTCTTCGTTTTCATCTCGTCCCTGCGGATTTGTTTCTTCCTTCTTCTCTTCTCGTGATAAGATTTTTACTTCTGCTGCAATTGTCCTGGGTCGGTGCGTCATTCTCTTTGGCATGGGCGCTTAGCTGTTAATTCGAACGTTTATCGGGGTTTGGTGGTCTTACCTCCAACTCTTCTATCTGTATTCTCTTTTCTTGTTCAGCTTGTTGATAGCGGTATCTTTGTTGATAATTTGTCGGTCTATTGGTTCTCCAGTACCCGTTCCGGTTGTCGTTATTCCCTCTGTAATAGTTGTTGCCGTTCCTGGGTGAATTATAGTTATTGCCATATTCTCTTCTAAATCCATAACCGGTTCTTTGTTGAAATCTATTTTAGTTTCTTGGTGCGAAGTTATCACATGGTTCGTAATTATTGTTTCTTCGTACTGTGTCTTGTGGATTCCACTGCTTTTTGCTTTCGTTTTCACGTGCGCTTCGTCTTTTTCTTGCGTCATCTTCCGAAAATATGAACTCTAGTTCCCTTAGAATACCTCTAAATGCTTCGACGTCATTGCCTCCGTGACCTACTAGCGATTGCTGGTATTTCAATGGTAGCTTCATCGCGCATAATTTAATCAACTCTCTGTCACTGTATGGTACATCTAAGCGTTGACTTTTCTTTGCCATTAATTCGAAAAATTTCACGGGTCTCTTCTCTCCTGAATTTTCAAAATATGTGTTCTGTAATAATTCGTACTGCACTCTGTTCTGTGCTTCGCTGGACCAATATCGTGAGAGAAACTTCTCTCTGAAATTTTCGTACGATAGGCATGTCACTGCTACATTCTGCATGGTTTCTGCGACTGTTCCGGACATGTGTGCACATATAAAGTCTAATTTGTGTGCTAGCGTCCAGTGTTCTGGTAATCCTACTCGGAATTGATCAATAAAAGTTCTTGGATGTAATGAGTTTCCTTCTCGAAAGTGTTGAAATTATCTGACTGTGAGGAAATGATCGTTGTCGTACTTCGTCATAGTTCCATATGAAATTCGCGATTCTTCGCCACTTTTGTTTCTGATCATTTCTGCCGTCGTTCTTTCCGGTTGTGGTAGATCCATTGGACATTTGTCCACTGTAACTTTGGCCTACCCTTGCGTAGTATCGTTGGAGTGGTACGCAATAATTTTCTTCCATCGGTTGTGAACGTGTAGCTGAATGCATTGCACTGTACTCTTCGCGACCTGGCTTTCCATTGTCAGGTATTGGTTCGATATCTTGTCTGGCTAACCTTGCTGCTTCATTGCACGATCCAAACTGTCTTGAAACATACATTTGTGGTTCCGCACATGTTTGTGATGACGTTTGTTCATCAAGAATTTCGAAACGTGTTTGTTGCTGTGCAGGCTGTCTGTTTCACGTATGTTACTTTCCGCCTGTGATTGGAATCGCAAATGCGTAATATCTTCGTTAATTGCTTGTTTTTCTGGTGCTGTTACAGATACGGATGTGGTTGCAGACTCTGTGCTTGTTCGATCCTGTTCACTACGCTCTTCAATGGTTTGCAACAACTCTGTTCGCAATTTCTGAAATTGTCGCTTCGTCTGCGCTCCATTTTTCACTATGCAGTTATCATATCTTTTCCGCGCTGCTTTTGTGATACGTTTGTCAAACACACTGTTTTTAACAAAACTCACTCGCTGTACCTGCTGCTTGTCTAGTAATTTCGTTTATCTGTTACTCTAGTTTCTTGACTTCTCCCTGGGTGTTGTTACGTAATGTTTTGATCTCGTCCTGAATGTCATTACGCAATGTTTGTACGTCCGCTTGTACCTTGTCAATGTCTGTTCTCAATTGATTGTGACCTGTTATTAAGTTTCCTATCACTTCTCGAGATTCTTTTGCCTCGTCTTCAATATGACTTAGGTGTAACTGAATTTTTTTGTTTTGTTCTTTAATCGCATGCATTTGTCTCGTGGTTTCTGCACTCTGAATTTGAATTTGGTTCGCTATGTCTTTATTTTGCCTTGTCATGGTTTCCGTAATTTGTTGTAATAATTCTGCCAGATTGGTGGGTCATATTGCGTTTTCTTCCGACGTCCTACGCTCTGTGTTTTCGCCCAAGTGTAGGTTCGCAACCGATTGCATTGAACTGTGCTGTGACACGTTTCTGCTCGCATTCCTTGTTTTCGTATAACTATTGCACCGTATTTTTTCGATCATTTTATTTTAGCTAATCATAAACTGAACATTTTGCAGTGTAGAATGTTGTAGTGGTAAGTATTCTCAGAGTTCTTAATTCAGAACTATAGAATATGCATCTTACGTTAACTGTGCACTCGGTCTTAAGGCCACATGCGGCCCATCGGGACCATCCGACCGCCGTGTCATCCTAAGCTGAGGACGCGGATAGGAGGGGCGTGTGTCAGCCTACCTCTCTCCCAGTCGTTATGATGGTTTTCTTTGACCGGAGCCCCTACTATTAGCTCCAGTAGCTCCTCAATTGGCATCACGAGGCTGAGTGCACCCCTACGTTAGCTTTAGTGTATGAAAACGCCATCCCCCTCGATACATTTACTACACATTATTGCTGTTTAGCTCCACGTGCAACATTTTATCGGCATTCATGTCAGCATTACGATAAGCTAGATGAATTCGGCAATAACTGAGGCGTTTTTGAAGGAAAAGTACACGCTTCAATCTGAGTGAGGTTTAACAGAGACGTTACAGTCGCTATGACAAAGACTAGAATGCCATTTATTCATAATACGAGTCCAAACGTGATGACACTTCATCGGTTATATGTCATTCGTTGGCCCCATTGTCTTGGCTGTCTGTCGCTAAACTTTAGGTTGAAAGTCACAGTTTCGCATCCGATAGCAGCAAAGATGAAGGTTCTGGAAGCAATGAAAATCTGTTTTCGTTACATTGGAACATAGTGTAAAAGAACCTAATGTCAACACCGTTTGTGAAATAGTTTTGTATGCACCTTTTTCTTTAAAATAGTCGTGTGTCTGGTACAAATGGATAAATGGAAACATAAAAAAGGAAATAAAATCCCTTATCTAGGTTCACAACTACATGGCTACTCTGCAAATTACACTTAAGTGCCACGCAGAAGCTACATCGCACCACCTTCATACTAATTATCAATTATTTCACTCTCGAACAGCGCTCGGAAAAAACGAACACACCTATAACTTTCCACGCGAGCTCTGATTTCCCCTTTTTTATCATGATAGTTTCTCCCTGCGTAGGTATGCGTCAACAACATATTTTCACATTCGGAGGAGAAAAGCTGTGACTGAAATTTCGTGAAAAGATCCCACCGAAACGTGAAACTTCCTTATGTTAATAATGTCCATCCCCAGTTCTGTATCATGTCCATGACACTATCCTACTTCTCGGTAATAGAAAACGTGCTGCATGTCTTTGAACATTCTCAGTGTGCCCTGTCTGGTAAGATCCCACACAGCGCTGCAGTACTCCAAAGGAGGACGAACATGCATAGTGTAGGCATGTCCATTATAATTATCCGGGCTGTTATGCCGTGGTCGGTTGATGAATGCTGTGGTGATTCCCAACGTTTCGTCTCCGACTGCGGGAGACATCTTCAAGGGGGTCCGTAGCTTGATGGAAGATCCAACACACACACTGGCTCGCTACTGACTGCCGCTACATTCCGTGTCCGCGCGCCCCCGCGCCGCGGCGTGACGTCACGTGTTTTGAAAACGCCAGTGCCGACCACGGCATAACAGCCCGGATAATTATAATGGACATGATATTTCCGGCCGTGAAAGTTTACATTTTAGTATAGTGTAGGCAGTCTCTTTAAAAGATCTCTTGTTCCTTCTAAGTGTTCTGACTATAAAAATCCGTCTTTGATTCGTCATCCCCACAACACTTTCGATGTACTCTGTCCAATTTAAGTTGTTAGTAATTTTAATTCCTAGGTGTTTAGCTGAATTTACGGCCTTTAGATTTGATTGATTTATTGTTTAACGAAGTTTAACAGATTACTTTTAGCAATCATGTGGATAGTCCCACACTTTTCATCATTTAAAATCAATTTCCAATTTTCGCTCCATATGGATATCTTTTATAAATCCTTTAGCTATTTAGTTTGATCTTATAATGACTTTACTTGAAGATAAGCAACAGCATAGCTTGCAAAGAACCTAAGACGGCTGCTCAGATCATCTCGTAAATCGTTTATGTAGGTAAGCAACAGCAGAGGCCCTATAGCACTACCTTAGGGAACGCCGAAATCACTTCTGTTGTACTCGATGACACTCAGTCAATTACTAAGAACTATAATCTCTCTGACAGGGAATGACGAATCCAGTCGCATAACTGAGATTAAATTCCATAAGCACGCAATTTAATTACAAGCCTCCTGTGATGTATTGTGTCAAAACATTCTAGAAATCTATAAATACAGATCAAATTTTAAATCCTTTGTCGATAGTACTCGACACTTCCTGTGTGTGTAAAGAACTAGTTGTGATTCTCAAGAATGATGTTTTCTAAATCCGTATTGACTGTGTGTCAATAGACAGATCTCTTCGAGATAGTTCTTATTGTTCGAACACAACATACATGTTCCAAAATCCTGCTGAATTTCAACGTTAACTACATGTACTTGTAAGTTAGTAGCTTATTCCTATTGCCTTCCTCGAACATTGGTGTGACCTGTGCAACGTTCCAACCTTTTGGTACGAATCTTTCGTCAAGAGAGACATGCCTTTATTAAGTGATTTAAGTCGATTCACCACTCCGAGGATATATCCTTTAAGTTACTCATGTTAGCAACTGTTGTTGATTCGAATTCTAGAACATTTACTTCCTCTTTTGGTAAAGGAATTTTGGATGACGCTGTGATCAGTAACTCTGCCCTAGCAGCACTGTCATCTATAGTATTTCCATAGCAGAGAAGGCATCGATTGTGTGTTGCCGCTAGTCAGAATCTCTTTGGATTTTGTGCCAGGTTCCGAGGCAAAGTTTCGTTGCGGAAAATGTTATAAGCAACTCGCATTGAAGTCCGTGCAGCATCTCCAACTACTGTAAAAGTTCGCTAGTCTTGGGGATTTTGCGTTTGTTTAAATTTAGCATGAATTTTGTTGTTGTTTCTGCAGCAGTGTTCTTACCTATTTTGTGCACCCTGGGGGATCAGCTCCTCCGTTTGTTAATTTATTTGGTATAAATGTTAAAATTGCTATCGATACTATCCATTTTAATTCAAGCCACATCTGGTGTACACTCATATAGTTGATTTTCAAGGAGTGTATATTGCCTCTCAGGACGGCGTCACGCAAATTTTTATCTGGCATCTGAATATATGTATTTTTGGTTTATTTTTGGTTGATTTTGGAGGTACAGTATTCAGTCTCGCTACGACAATCCTATGTTCACTAATTCCTGCACCCATTTTGACGCTCGTTACAAGCTCAGAATTATTTTTTGCTAAGAGATCAAGAGTGTTTCCCTAACCGTTTACGGATACGAGTGATCTCACGAAGTAATTGCTAGAAAGATATCAGAGAATGCGTTCACATCAGTTTCGGATGATGTTTGATGCCTACCTCTTACCCACCAGGGTACCCGATAGCGCTAATGCGCTGCTTCCTGGTCTCGGGTAGGCGCGCCGGCCCCGGGTCGAATCCGTCCAGCGGATTAACGACGAGGGCCAGTATGCCGGCGAGCCTGGATACGATTTATAGGTGGTTTTCCACATTCCGCTAGGTGAATACCTGGCTGTTCCCTATGTTTCGCCTCATTTACACGACTTGCAGGCATTTGAAACACGTTCGCACTATTCCATGGGTTACTCTAGACGCAGAAAGCTGGGCTACACTAATTCCGTCCCAGGGGGTTCGGGGTGGCGGCAAGAAGGGCATCGGGCCACCCTCTGCAACTAACACTGCCGAATCAATAGTAACAAGGCCGACCCCGCACTGCAGCGGGAATAAGGCCTCAACCAAATGATGATGATCTTTTATGCATACCATACCTCTTCATTTAAACATGTATTTTCGCCAACATATCGAGTTTAAGTTGAAGTTACTACCAGCTATAATTGCATGAGTCGGGTACGTGTTTCAAATTAGACTCAATTTTTCTTCTAACCATTCAGCAATGGAATCATCTACGTCGGGAAGTGAGTAAAAGGATCCAGTTATTATTTTATTCCAGTTGCCAAGAACGACCTCTTTTCATACTAACTCACAGAAACTATCTACTTAAATTTTGCTACAAGATAAACTGTTCCTAACAGCAACAAACACTTTACCGCCAACTGTATTTAGCCTATTCTTTCTGAACTCCTTTCGATCCTTCGCAAAAATTTTCGCTGAACTTATCTCTAGCTTTAGCCAGCTTTCAGTGCCTATAACTATTTGAGCATCTGTGCTTTCTATTAGCTCGTGGAGTTTTGGTGCTTTCCCAACACAGTTAAGACGATTTACAACTGTTACATCGACAGTTTCTAGATCTACGTTTTTCCTGTGTGTGACCTACACTCTTTGACATTGAAGCCCTTTCTGTGTTTCCCCGAGACCTTCTAACCTGAAAAGCCGCCCAGTCTACGCCACGCAGCCCCTGTTATCCGTGTAGCCGCCTCCTACGTGTAATGGTCTCCTGACCGATTTAGCGGAATCCGAAATTCCACCACCCTATTGCACAAGTCGAGGAATCTGCAGCCTGAACAGTCGCAGAATCGTCGGAGACTCTGATCAGTACCTCTACTCGGCTTTGTGCCAGAGGTCCGCAATCAGCTCTGTCGACTATGCTGCATATGTTGAGCTCTGTTTTCACCTCATAAGCAGGACTAGCAGACTGTACCACTTCAGATGGTCGGTCGAAACCAGGGAGAATCTCTTATAATCCAAAGCGACACACATGATTGGTACTGACGTGAGCTACCGTCTGCAGTTGGCTGCGCCCTATGTTTTCCATGGCATTAGAAAGGAGCCGTTGCAATGTCTAGAATGACTCCACCGCGTATGCACATGGAGTGACCAGTGACTTTCTTCCCCTCTTTGGCAGTCATGTTCCTAAGGGGCGCCATAACGGGCCTAACATTGGAGCTCCCTAATACCAGTTATCCTATCCCCTGTGAATGCTCAGATATTGCAGACTGAGAGGTTTCCTCTGAAACAGGACAAGCGTTGTATCTAGCTGAGGCATACTGTCAGCCAGAGACAGCATCTGGAACCTGTCTGTCAGACTAACTGGTGAGGGCTTACTTTCGCGCCTTCAGGAAGTCTTTCGCAGTCTGCCACAACCTGATGTGACCTCCCACTCGACCACGGGTGAGGGGTCAACCTCAATGCGAACAGTAACTGTGCTGGCCACCGGTACGGACTGATCGGCGGATTCGTGAATCCTTCTGGACGACTATTGGATCCCTAAGGACAGTCCGCAACAGTCCACTGCAAATAAACTACCAAAGCACGCAGGTGAGACCAAATAATTCGCTCCCGGTTAGGTACTTCTAAGATGTCGCAATATCTGTTACTTTTCGATACAAAAAACCTTGGAAACTGTGTCTATTAAATATTACATTAGCCCACAGAAATTCAAAAACTAAACTACCAAATCACACAGATAAAACTACATAATACGTTCTCGGTTAGGAAGTCGTAAAATATCACAAAACCTGTTACTTTCCTGCTGCTGGTGTTTCTCGACCGGCAACAGCAGCCTGGCTCTTGCATATGGAAAATGAAAATACATCTAAATTTATTGAAACTTTCTGTACAGTTGAGACTTCCCATTTCGCCGTAGGCGAATGGAATAAAGATAAAAGTGCCTTTCACATGACGAATTTACTAAAAAGGAATATTTTTTTTTACGTAAGTCGTATTTATAGCATGTTGAACAAAAATCAGTTGTGGAAACTATTTATCATTAATTTCTTGAACTTTTTTTAATATAACTGATTTTACGCACTGATTAGCTACTGTTGTAGTGGCACCCTACACAGGTAACCGTAACTCGCTTCAGTGCTACACCAGAAACGAAATTTTTCTGTCGATATATTTGTGTACACTGGTGTCCGTATTTGCTGTTGTTTTTCCTCAGTTACTTCTTCAACAGTGTTTATCTCGTAGCCCATCTTTTGAAACTGAGTATTTACTATTGTATTTCACCAAACATATTTCCCCTTATGTTTTTATACACAGTTAGTGGTTTTAATGGCTTCTATGTTTTATGTGTGCTCACTGAATACTGTTTTAAATCTGCACCGTACACACACACACACACACACACACACACACACACACACATGATAATGGGATGATCGTGCTAGAACGCTTGTCTCTTTAAATTTAATTTCTTGGTTGCCGTCTCGAAAAGCATGCTCAGCTACAGTCGATTTTTCGATGTGTCCTAAGCGACAGTTTCCTTTATGTTCGGCTAAGCGGGTGTTTCGTTGTTCCAATATATACTTGTCCACAACTGCATGGAATTTTGTACATCCCAGGTGTTGCTAGGGGGTGTCGGGCGTCTTTTGCAGTTCTTAAATATTCCTAAATCTTCTTGGTGGGTCTGAAGATTGTTTCGATCCCATACCTGTCCAGAACTTTCCCGATACGGTCCGTGACTTTATTAACTAACGGTATGAAAACTTTCCCAGTAGGTGACCGTTGTTGCTCTTGACTTCTGGGTTCTTTTCTTCTTTGATGGAGGGCTCGATCAATTTCCTTGCTGGTATATCCGTTTTCCATGAAGGCTCACCGTAAGTGATTTAATTCATCTTGCAAGTAAGCCGGCTAGCATATTTTGTTGACTCTGTCCACCAAGGTTTTCATGACACCTCTTTTTGCCGAGGATGATGGTTTGATTCCTTGTGGAGGTATCGATCGGTGTGAGTGTTCTTTCTATATACCTTGTGGCCTAGATTAAGCAAGATTAAGCAAGATTTCTGATCCAAAGGGCTAAAAAGACTACGCGAGTAGATGGCTTGATTGTGAAAATAAATTGCATATCATGTTTTATTAAGGTAAAGTATCTGTCCTAAAAGGTGCTATGGAAACTGGAAAACTCAGGTAAGAACTGTAAGAACATGAATACTATTCACAAGGTTTGGAACCCTTTGACGTACCCATCCCTACAACTTCGTAAACGTGTGGCTGGAACACGTTTTCACTCTATTGCCTTGTTATGGCAGGTGCAGATTAGTACGAAGGACTTTCAAGAAGCAATGCAACAAATTTTTCTCGACCAATTTCGATTGAAAGTGTTCGGAATTTATTGTGGAGTATCGTGGAACGTTCACGCTTCTGCTCCCTATAGTTTCTTGCAGTTCCGATGGGTGGTTGCGCTGTAGGTAGCCATCAAAACGGCGTCTGTAAGGGAGGTATGTTTCAAGCTGAGAGCTGTCATCGAATTTAAATTGGCAAGAAACCCTAGCATCGCATATATTTACAGGCGCTAGCAGGATGCCTACGGAGACCTGGCAATTAACGAAAACAGGGTGAGTCTTCGGACGAGGCGTATGTTGTCATCGGACTAATGTCAGGAAGATCTGTCCGACCTCCCACATGTCGGCTGGCTGCGCGCATCTGTGATGCCTGCAGTGTTGGAACGTGCGGACACTCTCATTCGAGGTGATCGGCGGGTCACAATCCAACACCTCGCTGATAACGCAAGGCCTCACGCAAGTCTGTGCACCCAAGAGGAGCTCACAGATCGTCATTGGACGTTCTTCCTCATCCACTGTATAGCCCGCATATCGCAGCTTATGACTTCCGTCTGTTTCGCCCGATGAACGAAGCACTCTGTAGGAAGCAGTATGTGGATGATAGGGAGGTTATTGATGCAGCAAGACGCTGGCTCTGACGTCGACGGTAGAGCTTTACCACACAGGCATACGGGCCCGTAAGACCTTCGCATTGAAAGGAGATTATTTTGGGAAATAGAATTATGAAGCAAAAAGAGTGAGGAATAATGCGGTGTGTTGGATTCCCAACCTACTTTCGTAAAAGTTGCATTGTTATTGAAGTTCCCTCATACTTTTCTGAGCTTCCACAATGATATTTCCCTGGGAAAACGGGGCACGAAATTCGGTCTCCTAGAAGGGATCTCATTCGAAAATATTTGGTTTTTAGATTGGAAAACAGAATCTTGCTAGAGGACAAAAACTGATCACTGTGCCTTCTTACTAGACTCTCCTAACAAACAAATTCTTGCTTAACAAATGAGAAGGTAACAGTAAAAGTGCAATGAGAGTAAAGGTTGCCTAGATCCACAATTTTCTCGAACACTTTTTCCGAAAACCTATGCAGGCAAGGCGTCTCAATGAAGAATCTGAGAATGAGTACTTTGAGTTCAGAAACACTTACAAATTATAGCAACAGCTTAACAGCTTAAAATGTCACAGGAACTGTTCAAAGTGACGACCGCCAGTCTCATTGCACAAATCGCAGAGGTGAACAACACTTTGCAACAATTTGCCATCCTCCCTCAAATATTCCTGCTGTTACTTTGTGCAATGAGTTCGTTGCCCACCAGATCTTATTATTACGCGAGAAAAAAAATTGCGTGAAATTAACACAGAATTTTTTTTAAAATTTCTTTATAATTTTTTTTTACAGCGTAGCACCATAACATACAGGGGTTGTACAAACATAAACAGATACCAAAAACACATTATCATGCCCAGTTCGGCGTAGGATAACCGTTGGCATGTTGGCATGCAGAAAGGCTTCACTTGCCTCGGACTGCTTTCTATGGGAATCTTATAAAATTTTTCCTACAAAACAGTGGCAAGTTCAGGCAACGATAATGGAGCTGAGCTGCACTCATGCAAATCAAGTAGACCTCAAAATGCAATAATGTTGAGATTTTGTGACAGTGGTGGCCAGAGGAGATAGACAATTCATGCCAGTGCCCATAAAACCAGTCCTTCACGAAGCGAACTGTGTGAACACGGGGCGTGTCTTCTCAGTGCACAGCATCAGCATTGAGGAACAAAGATTGCACAGCCAAAACAGTCCCGAAATCGTTAGCGGTGGTGCTACCTTGCGGAGTAACCAGTGGTCCCATGAAACAGCATGATATGGCTGCCAAAACTGTCACTGAGCCCCCGCCGTGTTTCACTCTTCGTACGTGAACTCGGTGAGAAATTGAAAACAGTGTGGAACAAGGCTCATCCGACCAAAACCCGTTCTTCCTTTGCTCTTTAGTTTAGGTTTTATGCAACCTGCATCACGTTTTACTGTTACAGGCATGTGCGTCATTGATGAGGGATTTTGCATTTCCAGCTCTCCCTTCAACATCCTGATCCTCGAGCCCACTCCGCGTTGTTTTGGTGCTGATAGTGTTCACGAGTGCGACATTCAATTGCACAGTGACTTTTTCAGCTGTCGTCCTCTTATTTTTTGTCATAACCTTCTTCAATGACCGTCCGTCATTATCACTGAACACACAGTTTCTTCCGCGTTGTGACTTACCGGATGACGTATCTCCGTTTCCCGTGTGTGCGGTATAAATCTTCGATATGACACCTCTTGATATACCAAACATTTCGAATACCTTCATTACGGAGACACCCACCACACGAGCATCAACCCACGTTCGAATTCTCTAAGCTCCTACATAATGACGAAAATTACACAAAAATTGTTCTTACCGCGACTGACACTGACAACGCATTGAGGACATTACATAGTGGTCAAACGCAACAGCGTAACCTGCAGGCTTGGCCAGGATCTGTATTTATGTTCAAGCAAGCATTTCACACGCTGCTTCCATTTTTGTCCAACCTGTGTAAGAGTGGTAGAAATTAAGTTGTTACCTCGGAAAACTGAATTGATCATTGTTTTGTCCGTATGGGTGTACGTATATGCAGCTGTGGCACACAGTAAAGTCTCCGTGCCACAGTACCGTAGCATACCGCTAGAGGAGGTAAACTAAAATGGCTAAGCCTATTCTTTAAGTGGAGCACAGTGTGGTAATTCGTTTTCCGTATTTTAAGGGGAACAATGCTGCATTATACAGGCTGAACTAGTTGAAGTGTCCGCCTTCCTAGACAAGTGGTCGGCGTGGCTGACTGCCATTTGGAGGACCCGGTTCGATTCTCGGCACTCCCAGGGATTTTCCTTGGTGGGACGACTGGTAAGGTGGCAGCCAGCCTCGTAAGGTTAAGTGAGGAGCTACTCCACCGGTTAGTAGCAACACGACAACAACCAGGACAGCGGTGTACTGGCCCATACCCCTGTATAACGCAATCAATGATGCCATTGGCGTAAGACGATACGGCGGTTGATCCGGCACGATTGACCCGCCAAATGCCAGAACGCCAAACTTCACCTACTCTTTTTATTGGTTAAAATGTACGCAACAATGCTTCTTCGTATGATACTGTGGTTTCTTGGTGTTGACTCTTCCAGTGTGGTAAAATGTCTGAATGACGAAGAACGAACGACGTAGATCATCTCTTTGTGAAAAAGGGGGAGTCGAAAGAGAAATGGAAGCTCTTTTGTTCACAGACAGGCGTACCGCAAATCGACATGAGAAAGTGAAAATCAGTCACGTATCAGTTTTCAAGTGTTGGACGACGTTTTAAAGAAGGTGCCCCCCCCCCCCCCCCGTTCCCGCTGGTTTCCGCTACTTCTCACACCTAGTCAAAAACCCCGTCGAGCAGAGGCAGCAGCGGAAAGGTCAATCGATTCCTTGGCCACATAATCACCATGGACAACTGCTGGGTGTGACACTGTGACGCCGATACAAAGGAATAAAGCAGGTAGCGGAGACATATGGATCAGCCTGTGGGGCGGCGGGTATAACTGATACAGTTTGTTTATTTTAGTTTTATAAGTTGAAGTGTGTGTGTTTTGGATACAAGTGCCTGTAAACTATTTGTGCGAACACCCTGAGAGCGATGGAGAACGTACCGTTCGTAGTCTTCAATCCACAGGTCAACAGAACAGCTGGTCGTTCAAATGGTTCAAATGGCTCTGAGCACTATGGGACTCAACATTTTAGGTCATAAGTCCCCTACAACTTAGTACTACTTAAACCTAACTAACCTAAGGACATCACACACACCCATGCCCGAGGCAGGATTCGAACCTTCGACCGTAGCAGTCGCGCGGTTACGGACTGCAGCGCCAGAACCGCACGGCCACCGCGGCTGGCTACAGCTGGTCGAAACTGAAATAAAATGTTCTAACTTTCTGGGAACAATGCAGAGGACTCAGGAACCCCAACGATAAGTTTAGTGTCGTTTAACTGAGTAGTATATTCTGATTTAAGTTCACAAGCACAGGAGTTAATTAGGAAGATTATTAAAGCTTGTCTATCGTACTCAGCACTCGGCACATTTCGCAGACGATTTATACTACATGTTCCTAATCACGTAAAGTTAATTGATGCTCTTAAGAGTGGAGAATAATCTCAGGCACTCCCCATGCCGTTCTGTAGAATATAGCCGACGGCACACGAAACAAAATATAGAAAACGAAACACGGGCTTTCCAGTTAAATTACTAATCCAAGTAAGTTCACTTTTTCACAGTTTCACAAGTTATGTGCTATACAAAATTTTATATAAAAACAATTGTGTGAGACGTCAGTAACGCCATCCGAGGCTTAAGCGAACACGGACGTGGACAGAATCACGGGACAGAAACACGGCACATTCTGAATCCGATTTATCACATTTCCGTTTGGCTGACGACGATCGAAATACCTCCAAGTGCAGACACTTCGGTCTTTATATAACCTCGGTGCGAACGGTGAAGGACAAATTCGTTCAAAATTGCTTCCAGCGTCGGCAGTAGTGCTCATCCAGCACCCTTTCTGGGCGTTACAATATTTATGTCATTTTTAGTTGAAGACCTCCAACATTCCCAATTTTCCTCTAAGTAAACCTAAACTTTGCGTATGTTGGATAAAATTCTCAGTCCGATAACTTTGAAACTTTAACTTCCAGAATTTTTCGAACGCAAGAGAGGGTAGATAATGGCTTCTGAACTGTCTCTTTCTAACTTGTGTACCTTTGCAGAGTTACAGTATCATAGTGAAAGTTGGTACAGTTTCGGTAGCACTTATACCAGCTTTACAGTTTTAGCTTTGCATTAGTTACTAAAGTAAGTTACACTAACTCGTTTTTCCTGTTTTTGGCACAAGAACTAGATTTTAGTTACTAATTCGAAAAGCAAAAGCGACACCTTCATAAAATACCACAAGGCTTCACGATAACCTGAAGCTACTTTCAGATGTTAAAGTTCTACATTATGTGCTTTTAAGATTACAAAACAGTGGAATAATTCAAAAAGTAACAGATAGCTTGATGAAAACCTCTACAGAATGTTTTTATGACCAACCGAAACTAATATCACAAATTTCTATGTTTAATATTATACACTTTTAGGATTTCTAAGAAAGTGGGTTTCTGAGGAAACCACTTACCGAATCGTGTTGAGACTCAAAATCTTTGATGTTGGCTTAGTTCTGCATAATCTGGCAGAGTATTGTAATAGTATTTAAATATTTAATTTTACATAAGGTTGCGCAATATCTTGGTTTGCTCTGTTCAAGGCGTGCAGCAGGGTCTGCCATCTTGATCTTGGCCGAGATATGGAGAAAAATCAATAACTCATTCACCATTAGACATATCGGTAAGCGCTTGTTTCCGTACACGCCACTGCCGAAAAAAACTCAGTTATCATTGAGAAGGTGACGCTGAGTGTTTTTATGGAAATCTGAAGGTGTGGTGCTGTGGTGCTAACAGATTAGTTTATTATGGGGTAGAATATCACAGGATAATACTGTCGAAATCTCCTCACAAGTTTACTGGAGACAACCCAAGGGCGTGTTTTTGCCCCACAACAACGTCCTAGCTCATTCTGTCCATTGCACAATAACATATGCTGCTTCCTTGGGTTATCAAATTTGGTGGTTCACCCTCGCCCCCCCCCCCCCCCCCCCTCGCCCTCCAGCCCTCTGTATTCTCCAGACATGGCACCCAGCGACTACTTTGGCTTTCCGCAGTAGAAGAAACCACCCTGTGGCAGGAATTCAGAAGACGACAGGGAGGTGGTTTTCGAGGTGGCACATTTCTTGAACAGACAAAAAACATACTTCTAAGACCAAGGCCCCTCCACATCATCCTTTCATTGAGTAAAATGTGTCGCATTGAGGTGCGAATCGTTACCGCATAAAGTCAGCCCCAGCGCGGCTGTCGGGAACAATAGATAAGAGAAAGCTGTGAGAAGAGGACAGCCAGTCGCATGCTGACCTACCTCCCTCCAGCACAGCAACGCAATAGCAGCGGCCCCTAGGTGAAGACGACATAAGCGCTGCGCCCAACTGGTAGCACCCACCACAATAGCAGCTTCGACGTTAGTCTCTTCATTAGTAATCTCTATGTAGCATAGTTAGAGGTCAGCAGTCACTGTAGTTCAGTTGACAGACTTTTGTTAGTAGCAGTCAGTAGGACCAGAAGAGTTAAATCTGTTTTTCTATTCTGAAGAACACTGATTATTTTGTAAGTCGTACTTTGCTTGCGACACATCTGTGTAATTGCACTTGTGGATGATCATGTAAAAAAGGACTACAAGAATTCTCAGATCAAATTTAAATATTTGTACTTGTCTTGTAATAAAACTCATTAATACTGTTTAATTGCTTGTCTAGCGAACCGAGTATGAAGGATTCCTAGACAGAACACGAATATATGGACAAAGGCTAACAAAATCGGCAAGTTTCATCAAAAATGGTTCAAATGGCTCTGAGCACTATGGACTTAACTGCTGAGGTCATCAGTCCCCTAGAACTTAGAACTACTTATGCCTAACTAACCCAAGGACATCACACGCATCCATGCTCGAGGCAGGATTAGAACCTGCGACCGTAGCGGTCTCGCGGTTCCAGACTGTAGCGCCTAGAACCGCACGGCCACTTCGGCCGCCCAAGTTTCATCGTAGCAGCCTAAATACCTGGAGATCTTCATTATAGCTTCATGCTATAAAATTTTCCCGTCATTTTGCAGTGTATCAGTGACATTTTAGAAGGTATGTTTCCTCTTTGTATCTACTGATTTAAGAGAATATGCTTTCCTAAACTTCGTGGGTACACTGTTCATTGACACGACATGAAATACTAGTTGATTGTATTGCATTGTTGCGTAAGTTTTGCCATAACTTTAAGAAACACAACATATGCCCATTACAGATATTTCAGTTGTCAATAATATATTCTTCTTCACAGTCTGCCAACGATGAGGTAACTTTTCGATTTCGCGAATGTAGAAATCACGTTGTTTTGAGGCGAAAAACGACTATCCACGCTTGGAGCACATTTTCATCAGGAAAGGGAGTTCCTTGAAGGTTGTTCGATGGAGAGGAGAAATGGTGAAAATCTGAGGACACAAAATCTGTTCAATTAGATGGGTGCGGAATGACTTTCCAGCCCAACTCTTATACAGTGATTTCTGTCAGTGTAGCAGAATACGGGAGGGTGTGGGCGTGGAGTAACATCACTTCAGTGAGTCTTCCTGGTCGTTGTTCTTGGGTTGCGTCGGCAAGACGTCTCAGTTGTTGACAATCAATGTGAGCAGCGATGGTTACTCCTCGAGAAAGCAATTAGTAGTACACCACATCGTCGCTGTTCAACCAGGTGCACGTAAGTCTTTGTACAATGAGTTGCTGCCGTGTTTCTTCTCTACCATTTCTTTTCTTCCCTTACGTTATAATAAAGACACCCATTTCTCGTCACCAGTACAGGGCACGAATGATTGATGTAGTTCACAAGTAAGCAAAGATGCACATATGGCCACCCACTGATTTTTGTGATTTTGGCTTTCGATACACATACACCCGATATTTGAATCTTCCTCGGTTCATGGGAATGTTTCTGGCTGCCTGTGCTGCTGCTACAGCTCTATTGAACTCAAAGAGAAGAATGTGTTGGAAATATCCAATTTCTCCACTTGGTACTCCCTATTCAAGCGTCCACAGCTCCAGTCACTGTCTCCAAATAACCAAACGGCAAATGTAAACTAAAATAACAACGGTGGACATCAAATAAAAAATGATAATCGTTAAATAAACCTGTAACAACTGAATTACCAACATCGAAACAAAAACGCTACGAACTTATGCAGTGACCTAATATTACATTTCCACGCAGCGAGAACGTTCACTTGCATTTTAGAATGCATGTGTCAACCACAGGTCTCGTTTAAGACCACGAAGCACCTGAAGCGTCAACTCTACATCTACATCTACGTACTTTGCGTGGCGGGCCGTACACCACTACATCATTACTAGTCATTTCCATCCCTGTTCCTTTCGTAAGAAGAGTGTGGGGAAAACGAGTGTTTATATGCCTCTGCGAGGGCTCTAATTTCTCTTATCTCCGTGGTCCTTCCACGAAATGTACGTATGCGGCAGGAGAATCGCTCTATTGTAGGCATGCCAATAC
Source organism: Schistocerca cancellata (assembly GCF_023864275.1). Classification (NCBI taxonomy): domain Eukaryota; kingdom Metazoa; phylum Arthropoda; class Insecta; order Orthoptera; family Acrididae; genus Schistocerca; species Schistocerca cancellata. The sequence continues at coordinate 489,899,292 of NC_064628.1, forward strand.
GTGGTGTCTATTCTTTCCGATATAGTTTGATAGTCCTAGATGGGCAATGGATTCACCTTCTTCAGTCGAATGAGCAAATACATCCGACCTTCTGTGAGAATCTCAGAGAAAGAACATAGAGGAAACGGACAGGGACTGCAGACACGCGGCGCTCGGTTGGAGTGTGGATCGGCCGCGAGGCTTACTGATGTAGTCAGCCCAGTTCTGGTAACGCTGTCTCCCGGATGACGCAATGGTTAACACACATGACTAGCGAGCAGGAGATCCCGGGCTCGAATTCCCGTCCGGTACACATTTTCATTCGTCGCCGCTGATTCCACGTAATGACCCGATGCAGCTGACACCAGTGATCTCCTCCCTTTCCTTCCCCTTGAAACGTCCCCCTATTCTTCAAAACGTCGAATGACTCTGCTGTAGGTTTGCTCTGTTGTGGCCCATTACCTGTCAGCATGTCAAGAGTCAGCACTGTCTTTCCGTTGGAAGGACAACACTACTTCTTCAAGACTCCATGGAAATCCACTACTTGCTTGTGCATTTTCTTTTACTGCTCAAACTTTGAGAAAAACACTGCAATTTTACAGTGATGAACAATCTGGACTGTCTTTATGGACTGTGAGAAAATTTTAGCTTTTGACCAACATTGTATCAATAAGTGTGTGCATTTGATATCTTTGTTATTGTAATTATGAAAAATTTTATCAAATCATTATTGGCCACTGCCCAAAACAATTTGTAAAATTTTTTTTGTGGGGAGCATGGGGGCTATGCAAGTAGACTGTTTAGATTTTCTTATTGGCAACGTTACGTAGCGCCCTGTATGAAAATCACTGGCTATGCTGTGTGCAGTCCGTGGCTAGTTTGCATTGTTGTCTGCCATTGTAGTGTTGGGCAACGGCAGCTGGATGTGAACAGCGCGTAGCGTTGCCCAGTTGGAGGTGAGCCGCCAGCAGTGGTGGATGTGGGGAGAGAGATGGCGGAGTTTTGTAATTTATCATGAACTGATATCATATATTATGACTATTAAGGTAAATACATTGTTTGTTCTCTATTAATATCTTTCATTTGCTAACTATCCCTATCAGTAGTTAGTGCCTTCAGTAGTTTGAATCTTTTATTTAGCTGGCAGTAGTGGCGCTCGCCGTATTGCAGTAGTTCGAGTAATGAAGATTTTTGTGAGGTAAGTTATTTGTGAAAGGTATAGTTTAATGTTACTCAGGGCCATTCTTTTGCAGGGATCTTTGATAGTCAGATTGCGTTGCGCTAAAAATATTGTGTGTCAGTTTAAGTACAGTCGTGTATAATTTGTTCTAAGGGGACGTTTCACCCTTCTTCCCCTCTCTACCTTCGATTGACATATGATGTGAAACACTTGGGGATTCCGCGTGGTGTTTGTTCTGTAGGACATGTTTGCTAAGCATCTTCGTAATACTCGAGTGATGTTCTAACCCAGTAAAATTCTCCGAATAAACCATACTCGACAGTTCAGATTCCTTGCTCGTGACCATTGATTCCTGATATCGAAGTACAGAGTTCGGAAACATTTACCGTCCTTATAATGCTGTCCACAAAGGCCTGGGAACCTCTGTACGAAATTAATGCCACGTGCAGGGCAGAGCAGAGCGCTGAGCACTGCTCAGCAGCGCACCGCCCAGATCCCCGCGCCCGCTACCTGGCTGCTACACGTGGCGTCTAGCCCTGTGTGTGATGCGGTCCGCAGCCGTCCCTTCAGTCCACACAATTTAAAGTGCTCTTAAGAAATGTGTTTATGCGGGTCGCGGCTGTAAAATGAATCTTCCCTGATAACATCTGGCCGTTCGGAGTCTTCGCCCTGCGGAAATAAAGATGACATTAGCAGCGCGTCGCGGACCACCATCCCATCCCAGCGTTGCGTCGCAGGCGGGAATCCGCTTCCCGGCCCGGAACGCGGCCGACATTTATTTTTTCGTCGCAAAGGTTAGCCGGCCCACGTGGGCACACGGCAGTATCTCACAGCCAGCCTGTGTTTCCGTCCCTTGATTCCACACGTTGTATTTCCACCGAATATAAGTCAATTTGTTACACTGAATTATAAAGCTAGAACAGTCGTCCTTCACAGGGAAGAGTCTACCTTTCCTCGAATTTAGCACATATCGCTCAGATAAGAGATAATGAACACTACAGGAATTACTTTCATATTCAAATCGCCGCGCGGGATAGCCGCGCGGTCTTGGGCGTCTTGTCACGGTTCGTGCGGCTCCCCCCTTCAGAGGTTGGAGTCGTCCCTCTGGCATGGGTGTGTGTGTTGTCCTTATCGTAAGTTAGTTTAAGTTAGATTAAGTAGTGTGTAAGCCTAGGGATCGATGACCTCCGCAGTTTGGCCCCGTAAGATCTTACCACAAATTTCCAAATTTCGTATTAAAATCACATGGGATAAAGTAACTGCGCATAAAAGGAAATTGGATACACATTTGAATGTCATGGAGTATAACAAAGCCATCTTCAAAAGACATTAAAATTAAATTTGTGGTAAGTTACTATGGGACCAAACTGCTGAGGTCATCGGTCCCTAGGCTTACACCTACTTACTCCAACTGAAACTAACTTACCCAAAGGACAACATACACACCGATGCCCGAAGGAGAACTCGAACCTCCAACTGGGGGAGCCGCTTGAACTGCGGAAAGGTGCCTTAGGCTACGCGGCAACCCTGCACGGCATTCAAAAGACATCCAAATAATACTGGGATTCCCATTTTGTGTTGTTCCTTTGGGTTTACCAGTCTGCGTGTAATAGCTGATGCACATTTAGGAAATAAGCTAACTGTACAAAATAGTATTCTCTCTCTCTCTCGGTCGATTTTGGGCTCTATCATGTAGAAATTATCCGCGCAGGTCATGTGACCCTCTGTCTCTGACGCAGGTCACAGCAGGGCAGCGGTATGTTTCATTCGGTTCCAGGGAATCAAGGTGTAAGTAGGCTGTTTAGGTTTTTATGTTAGTAACGCCACGTAGCGCTCTATATGAAAATCACTGACTGTGCTGTGTGAAGGCTGTGGTTGTTTTGCATTGTTGGAGTATATGCTATTGTAGTGTTGGGTAGTTGGCTGTTAACAGCGCGTAGCGTTGCGCAGTTGGAGGCGAGTCGCCAGCAGTGGTGGATGTGGGGAGAGAAATGGCGGAGTTTTGAGAGCGGACGATCTGGACGTGTGTCCATCAGAGATAGTAAATTTGTAGGACTGGATGTCATGAACTGCTCTATATATTATGACTTTTGAACACTATTAAGGTAAATACATTGTTTGTTCTCTATCAAAATCTTTCATTTGCTAACTATGCCTATCAGTAGTTAGTGCCTTCAGTAGTTTGAATCTTTTATTTAGCTGGCAGTAGTGGCGCCCGCTGTATTGAAGTAGTTCCAGTAACGAAGATTTTTGTGAGGCAAGTGATTTGTGAAAGGTATAGGTTAATGCTAGTCAGGGACATTCTTTTGTAAGGATTATTGAAAGTCAGATTGCGTTGCGCTGAAAATATTGTGTGTCAGTTTAGTGTTGATCAGAATAGGTAAAGAGCGAAATGTCTGAGTACGTTCAGTTCTGCTCAGCTGTTTGAGAATCAAATAATGTAAGAGGTTTATCAGCACAGTAATTCATTAATTTTTCTAAGGGGACGTTTCAAAGGCAATAAAAGTTGTCGACGTGGAACTGTGACAAATGCCAAGAAGAAGCTACCTTGTATGGACCCATTCATGACTACATGTGAATAAAGTTGCTTAATTTGTTGGCCAATTAACGTGAACTATCCGCCGCGTCTACATGGAATGGTGTAACATTCACATCCATGTACAGCTGCGTAACAACATTGATCAAAAAAGGAACCTAACTGACATAGAATGGAGACGGGTGACACTCTTTTTCGATGACAAGCGGTTTCAAGCCCGACAGCAGTTTTTCCTGTCAGTAGATGCAGGTCCGTCTACATCATTACCGTATAATTCACACTTAAGTGCCACGCAGAGGGTTCTTTGAACCACCTTCAGACTATTTCTCTACCGTTCCACTCCCTAACAGTGCCTGGGATAAATGAACACTTAAATCTTTCCGTACGATCTTTGTTTTCTTCTACTTTATTATGATGATCATTTCTCCTTAAGAAGATGGACTTTTTCGATGCCCTCCGGCAGTCCTGTCTGGTAAGAATCCTATACCACACAACACTGCTCTAACAAAGCACGAACAAGCGTTGTGTATGCAGAACCTTTAATAAATCAGTTACATCTTCTAAAGCGTTATGCTAATAAAACGCAGTCTCTGGTTTGCCTTCCCCACAACATTATGTATGTGATCGTTCCAATCGAAACTCCTAGGTATTTAGTTGAGTTGGCAGCCTTTATATTTGTATAATTTATCGTGTAACCGAAATTTAACGTTCTTTTTTTCGTATTCACGTGGATGACATCACAGTATTTCTTAGTCGGAAATACCGTATCTAAGCCATTTTGCAGTTGGTTCTGACTTTCTGATGACTCTACTAGACAAATTACAGATTTTACTGCTAACAATCTAACAGGACTCCTCAAATTATCTTATAAATCGTTTATATAGATTACGAACAACAGGGCCTATACCACTTCCTTGGGGAACGCCGAATTTCACTTCCGTTTTACTCAATTGTTATGTACTGTCACCTGAGAAGAAATCACGAATCCAACCACACAACTCGAGCGATATGCCATAGTTACGCAATATGGTTAGAAGTATCTTGTGATGAACGATGTCAAAAGCACTATGGAAAGGTAGAAATGTGGAATTAATTTGAGAGCTCCTGTCGATAGCAATAAAGAGCAAGTTGTGTTTCACAAGAACGATGTTTTCTGAATCCGTGCTGACTACGTTTAAATAGACGGTTACTTTCGAAGGAATTCATAAAGTTTTAACACAGCGCGTGTTGCAGAATCCTATTGCAAATCTACGTCAAAGATGTGAGTCTGTAATTCAGTGGATTATTCCTGCTTCGAGTGTTGGTGTGTCCTCTACGACTTTTCAGTCCTTTGGTACGGGTCTTTCATCGAGCAAGCTGTTGTGCATCGTTGCTAACGAGGAGAACATGGAAAGTGCTGTAGCCCTAACGATGGTAAAAGATCTCGTGGTACTTTATGTGCCTCTAATCAAGTAAACAATTTAACCGCAACTGTGCAACAGTGGCTAGCGTCGCAGTTTCTTAGTCTTCCGTCTCATGTTCGAAATCCGATTATTAGTTATATTTTTGTTTTTCATTCATCGATCCGTGTCCACAGATCATTACTACACCAAAGTTTACCATCATATAATGAAATAATGTTGTCCTTATTCGCCTGATAATTGTGTGCCTGGTGAATGAATTTAAAAAACTCATGCGAATGAGAAATTTATTTGAAATTGTTTTCGGTGAAATTCCTGTAGTGTATCTCGATTCCTAAAAACTGCAAAAACTGCAATCGTCAATTTTCGGTAAAGTGATCGGTTACGCGTAGATTGCCGCGAAATTATTGCCAATGCGTGAAATCTCCAGCAACGTAAACGATGTTTCTTTCCGGGGTGAAATTCATACGAAGAAATGTCAGTGTAGCAAACATGCCTTTGTACGATGCTCTTAGCGTTCGGAATTCCTATATTTCGAATGTTTCTACGATAGGTATCCAAGGGAATGCATCAAATCTTCCTTAAGAATAAACATAAGAATAAAAGATAACAGTTAATGTGGTAATTGATATGAGAATGAAATACTGTATAAGAACATGAGAGTTTAAAAAGATAGTAACCCTTGAAAATACTATAAATACTATAACAGACAAATTACATAATAAAGTTATGATGTTTAAAGTAAAACCCTGCTGTAATTTTGAAGTTCATAAAACGCCATTGTCTTCTTCTACGAACATGAGTAGATAAATGAAAAAATAAAAATTAAAATAAAATAAATAAAAACGATAGCCATGTTTCGAAAACAGGGAGCAAAAGTTAAATGTAGCGGAACTATCCACTGCACGACCGTTTCGGCTGGAACATCGCCCGCTAAAAGGGATCCAAACTACGTTGAAACCTTTAACCGTCGTTTTCTCAGAAACCGCCGAGTATCTACGAATAAGTCGAGACACGTGTTCGCTTTTTTTGATTCCTGTTCCACTGACTGAAGTTATTGGGAAATCGGGTTATGGCAATTCACGTTCTATACTCGTAAGTATTGGGCTACTGTATCGGCATACCCTGAGAAAACCTAGTTGCTACACCGACCTACTTCTAAGTTAGTCATATGGGTAGTTGTACTTGATTCCAATTCTGGAATATTTACTTAGTCTTTGTACTCGCTTCGGCGGTACATATACAAAAATTGGAATGATACTTAGTCTTTCTTGGTGAATGAATTTCTCTTAACTGTGTTTAATATCTTTTAGTGGCGCTGTCAACGGTAATGTTACCTTTGGTATCGGTCAGTAAAGGAATTGATTGTGTATTGCCACTGGTGTATTCTACATACAGGCAGAATCTCTTTGGGTATTCAGTCAGATTTTGAGACAGAGTTTAGTTGTACATGCTATTAAAAGCATCTCACACAGACGTCCGCGGTAAGCTTCGAGCTTAACTAAAACATAGCAGATCTTGGAGATTTTGCATCCTTTTAAATTTGAGATTCTTTGTTTCTTTGCTTTGCCAACAGTGTTCTCACGTCTTTTGTGTACTTGGGCGAAACAGTTACAGCTTTTACTAACTGATTTGGTATAAATTACTCAGTTGCCTCAGATACTGTTTTAAATTTAAGTCAAATTATATGTACACCCACATAGTTAGATGAGAAGTAGTGGAGATTCTCTTAGGAAGGCGTCAAGCGAATTTTTATCAGCTTTTTAAATAGATATATTTTGCATTTACTTTTCGAGAATTTTTATGTTGTGCTGGTCAGTCTAGCTGCAAAGAATTTGTGGTTACTAATTCCTGTATCCGTCATAAAGCTCCCAATCTGCTTAGGATTATTTGTTGCTAAAACGTCAAATGTGTTTTCGAAGCCATTTACACTTCGAGTGGCCTACTAAATAATTGCTCTAAATAATTTTCGGAGAAAGCATTTAGTACAGTTTCAACCAGCTTCCGACCGAACATTGAAGTGCAAACTACATGCAGTGGACATTTCAAGCCGAGTACCTTGCAAAGACCATTGCGCTAAATGCATATAAAATGCACGTTTTCAGTGAGCCAGATGAAACAGAAACAGGATAGTAACTGAGTCGAGACGTACAGTGTCATCCGATGTGTCGCTGCTTTGCCTCTTTCCAAAAGATGCGAGGCGCTTATTGCTATGACAGCCCAACGAGGCGTTTAACCTGAATTCCTTTGAGTGTGTAGGTCTTATCGGAGTTTGCTCTTTCTTGTGTTGTCTGTACTATTAACTGAAGTCATTCATTCATATTACCGTGAAAATGGACCAGGTTGCTTATTTCCAAATTCGCTGCCACCAAGTGGTACCATTGTTGCTAGATATTTGTGGTGAATAAGCCGTGGACACTCCCGTCTTCCTAGACTACAACTGCTGTGTTCACAGGACTGAACGCTAATGTTCCTGGTTGGACAAGCACTCAGATACCCTGTTGCACTTCGACTGACCCACTAAATCATGCTCTCTTAATCTCTTAGGAAAGGTCTGGTAGTCTTCGGAACAACGGGTTAAAAGTAGCTTTACGGCCCCCCTATTTGGCAGCTCTATCCATGATAATCATCAGTGAGTGGCTTTAGGTGAATATGGCATACCTGAAGAAGCTAGTGGATTCTCTTCCTCGCCGAATCCAGACCATTTTAATGGCTAGGGACGGTGTTACACGATTTTAGAGTGAGTTTTCGTAGGGGTGTCAGATATTTGTACCAGGATGTTTACGTAGGGATTCACAGCTACCTGGCTCTTGAGACGTTGGAAAACAGTTAAAAAGTAATTCCTCAACATTGCCAAAACCTGTCGGTAAGGTGCCAGAAACTTCTACAGAGTTTTCTTTTCGTGATTACAGAAGCAGCAGCAGGTAATAATTTAGTGTTGACTGCGAAATCCTAAATATCTCGGTAAAACGCATTCAACATGGCTGTAACAGTTGCTCGAGGTGTTTTAGATTTTATGGCATTTACATGACAGTGTTCAAATTTGATTCGGTCAATTCTTGGTCATGAAGAGTGCAGTCTACACGCTGTAACAGCCACTTTCTGATGTGAGCAGCCATCTCACGAATAGTTCATAGGACTGTAAAAACTGAACACTGAGAGCTTTTGAAGCATTTTCCATCGGGCGGACTTGTCGTAGAGCGATTTACTCATCTTTTTTATATACTTTATATTTAATAGGCACTCCCATGCGAAGAAAACATATCGATGTCTGTTCACGCGAAAGATGATTTCTCGGGTCACAACTGTGTATCATTCGCTGCACAGCAACGATGTACCAGAGTAGAATGTTCAGTATTTTCCTATGATAGCATACGAAATATAATTTTTGTGATTCGAAGCAATTAGCTACTTTACAGGCGGAGAAGATACATATGATGTTCTAGGAAAGTAGTATTGCCAAAGAAACCTTTCTTTACTTCTGAATCTATCAAAACTGAAAAGAAGCTTTCATATTTAACAGAATATTGTCAGAATGGTAGTAGACATTCATTAAGATTTGCTTCATATACAAATTCAGAGGTCTGTTCCCAAAAACTAAACAACAAGAATTTACAGAATTACGTGACAAGTAAATCATTTCATGCCAAATTTCGTATGGGATCCTTGAAATCTGATTTCACGAGTTTTATTTAGTTAACATGGCAAAGAAATTCTTCAGTTTACTCCAACTATGTTATTTTGTTGTCATCTTTAGATCAAAACTGATTTTATTCAGCTCAATATCCTAGTCAAGTCTATCAACTATATGGAATATCATAAATGTTTCGGGGTTTCATGTCGCTGTTCCAAATGATATACTGGAAGAATATTGGCATCCCTCGGCCGTTAGCTCAATGCATTTGATAATGATAAACTGGGGAGCCGGAAAAGTCAAGGCTAACGGGCAGTTTGGTTGATTGTATTAAATTGGGTTTACTGTTAGTGGACACTTTTAAACTGTATAAAGTGCTGCGTGTTACGTAGTGAATTTAACTGAGTTACTGATCTTAACTATGAGCAGAACAAGCACCATATGTTGCATATTTTTCGAACTATATACTGAAGTTTGGACTTTATCCTCGTATCGTCAAAGGATGGGCCAGTCTGGCGAGCGTTATAAGTGGAACGATGGGATGATTACAGGGGAAAAGCTTCACTTCTCCGTTTCTTACTTCGTCATGTTCTACAAAAAAAGGTAATTCACCATTGCACCAATAACAAAGCCAATGAAAGGTATAATGCAGCGTAATTTATAATAAGGCACCGACCGTATGTTTGTAATATAAAAACGTTTATTTAAAATCTTGTTAGCTTTTAATTTCCGCTTCTTTTCGAATCGAATCATTATTACGACGAACTACGGCGGTAGAACTGATAGGTAACGGCTTTCACTCCTGAATGAATAAAAAAAAATATATGCTTTAAATTGTGTGTTAATCGCAACTGATAGTTTTTTTTGTTTTGTTTGGATAATCTGTATTTATTACCTGCGCGCTTAACCAGCAATATATCTAGAAAAATGGAATTCTTCGTTGAGGATAAAGCTGTCGCTTTTCATCAGTCTCAACACTGAAACCGGATATAAATACATTGGTCTCAAAATATTGTAAATTGGGAAAAGCTGTGGGACTTTATTTACTCCCAACAACCACAATCAGACTATTTCGCCTGTAGTATGTGTTTTTCACCCAGTATTTATCTGAAACATGTTTATCGTCGATGTCCTTGTTTGTGTTCTCCACCCTAGACCCACGGAACATGGTTTGAGTTCACCTATATATCGCAAAGCATTTGTTCCCGTTATATGTAAGTCTTTGACTCGGATATTACACTTTTTGTGTAAACAAGAATATCAGTACCTCGACGCAGGTGGCTAGAAATGCAGTGGTGAAGAAGCAAACCAGAAATCGTCAGCTGATTGAATAATTTCCTCCCCCTTTCTCCTTACACAAATCATTAACAATCGATGGACAGTTAATTGCTTGTGAGGAACAGAAACTAAGGTTGGTTTTTACTTTACTATGGGCTGCGCAAGACATGCAACTTCTCGTCATTGTAAAAAAGACGGCACATTTTCTGGAAAGGCGCGATATGCCAGAAGTTGTCTGGCCAGGGAGGCGCCGCAAAAGCTGTCCTGCGGGTTGCATCCAGATGTGCAACAGGCGATCGTAGCAGAAACTGCTCCTAACGTCTGTGCGTTTAAGCACACGCGCAAGTAGACCAAAGAAACCAAACTGAAAATTAGATATTGTAACGCTGTGTAATGACAGTAGTACGGGGCTTAAAAACTGCGAGATGCAGAACTGAAACTTGGCGAGCCCTAGAAGAAGAAAGAAAAACGCAATACTTCAAGATAGTAGATATATGGAATTTCTATTAACGGATCATATTATCCTGGAAAATTATGTTACTGAACATTATTGTGAAACTAACATTGCCTCTTCAAAGTGTTATTGATTGATGACGAATAGCACTCGCCTCTCGTACATTTAATATTTTTATTTCGTTTACAATCCGATATCATTTACTTTATAGTTCGAGATTTGAGTATTAAGTCTTTCTTCACATGTAAAATTAAGATAATTTATTGACTTACAGAATTACGTGCCCTGTCATTTCTATGTCGGTATTATTGTTTCTTCATAACGTTTTCTTTTGTTGGTGCAAAATGTATGTTGCATTAAATGGATATACGCTGACTTTACTACGGCTATCATAAAAGTATATTTTAGCATATTATCAAACTTTCTTTGTTAGGGTTCCTCATAGTTCTTCTACCGTATTTTTTGTTCTCTTAATCGTCCAGAATCTGTGCGTAATATTTACCAGTTACTCTTTCCGAGTCTGTCAATAAGACTAATAGCTTGCGAGCTCAGAAAACAAAGCCCACAACCAGTTGATGTGGTACACAGCCAATTGCCTGTTACCTTTAATTTTTTGTTTTGTTTCTGGCATCAAATAATTGCTTCAAGTGCCTTCCACAAGTTACACAATACCAACTAAATTCCAATGAAATTCATTTTAGAATTTGTATTTGGTTTACTTTCAACATTCATATTGTACCGATCTGCCACAAAGCTTCCGCAGGTATAATTGTTCGCTTGAGACACACACTACTCTTTCATCTGATGTGGCTACGTTGGTCCCTCTATCAACATGGTAATGTTTACTATTGCACAACTTTATCTAAATCTGGAGTTGTGAGCTATCTTTTAGACAGATAGTTTCACGAGAACTACGACCATATTTGCAGTCAGCTGCTCAGTTCTTAAAAGTTGAAAATGAAGATCTGACTAGCCGGCCGGAGTGGCCGAGTGGCTCTAGGCGCTACAGTCTGGAACCGCGCGACCGCTACGGTCGCAGGTTCGAATCCTGCCTCGGGTATGGATGTGTGTGATGTCCTTAGGTTGGTTAGTTTTAAATAGTTCTAAGTTCTAGGCGACTGATGACCTCAGAAGTTAAGTCCGATAGTGTTCAGAGCCATTTGAAGAACTGACTCCTGATAGCATATCATCGAGTTTCAGGTAAACACCGTTAGCGATTAAGCACCCTAAAACAAGAACTTCATCACTAATTCTGCCTCTCGAGTTTATTAGCGGGATAAGAGCCCAACAACAGTGCTGTGACTTACCACTTCAGGCTCATTTTCAGTTCCACTGCTGCTTACACGGAGACGTGGGTACGTTATCTGAGCTACAACCGAAGTTTATTTAGAACTCAGCGTTATTTTGTTTCGACTGAGAAATCGTTCGTAGTTGCTTCAAATAAAAATTTGAAACATTATGTGCAGAATTTTACTGTCATCTATATCTGATTACTTTTCTTTTCTTTTTCCATTGGTAACCTTAATTCATTTGTGAATGTTACTTATCTCCGTTACAAAACAAATTCTATAGGTTATACTATGGTACTTACTCTTTTAGAAACTTTTATTATCGTTATGTAATTTATTGATGTGTACTTTACCGTGAGACATCGTTGCTTTCTCGGTTAAAAACGAATTTCATCGAAAACAATCGAGGGGATCTTATGATGAAATGAAAAATCTGAAACTTAATGAATGCATAAGTGTTCTGAAACCCATGACTGATTTTGGAGGTATTGCTACCTTCGTAAGTAAGCGAGAAAACAATTGTGGTAAAACTATTTAGTCAGCTCGAAATCGTGGCGGTCATTGAAGAACAGAAGCATCAAACATCGAATGCGTAGGCCACAGCACACCAGGATCTGTCTGGCACATTGTTTTCTCAGTGCGAAACGGCAGGGCACAAAGTGATAATTAAATAAATTACTGTTTTTTGTGTTAGTTTCTTATTTTTTATGAAACGTTAGTGTCTGCATAAATGCGTACGACAGGACACACGTAATTGTGAAACTTCCTCACAGATTAAAACTGTGTGCCGGACCGAGACTCGAACTCGGGACCCCATGCCTTTTGCGGAAAGTGCTCTACCGCCTGAGCTACTTCACCGCTTTACTTCTGCCAGTACCTCGTCTCCTACCTTCCAAACTTCACAGAAGCTTTCCTGCGAACCTTGCAGAACTAGCACTCCTGAAAGAAAGGATATTGCGGAGACATGGCAGGAGAGCTTCTGTGAAGCTTGGAAGGTAGGAGACGAGGTACTGGCAGAAGTAAAGCTGTGAGGACGGGGCGTGAGTCGTGCTTGGGTAGTTCAGACGGTAGAGAACCTGCCTGTGAAAGGCAAAGGTCCTGAGTGCGAGTCTCGGTCCGGTAAACAGTTTTCTGTCAGGAAGTTTCATATCAGCGCACACTCCGCTGCAGAGTGAAAATCTCATTTCCACACGTAGCCGTGTCCGACATGATTTGTGGAAATGAGATGAACATTCCTGTCCTAAGTAAAGCAGTAGCTAAAATCTTTTTCAAAAATACATTTCAATGTCTAGCGTAGCCATGTTGCAGTTTTCCCGTCGTACTAGCATACACAGAAGTTGTAAGGAAACGAAGGTCCCACGTCGTGAATATCTTTTATTTTTTTTTTTTAGAAATAATTTCTTTGATCTGAAGTAATTATAATTTTAAGCTTTATTTAAATTTTTTTTCTTCAAGTCTGTATGTATGCAACCTGTTAGAATTCCTGCTGCATAAATATTGCCGAACGCATTTTGCGAACTATACGTTTCTCACTGGGCAACGACCTTGCCGCAGTGGATACACAGGTTCCCGTCAGATAACCGACGTTAAGCGCTGTCGGGTGTGGCCGGCTGTTGGATGGGTGACCATCCGGGCCGCCATGCGCTGTTGCCGTTTTTCGGGGTGCACTCAGCCTCGTGATGCCAATTGACGAGCTACTCGACCGAATAGGAGCGGCTCCGGTCACAAAAAACCGTGGTAACGACCGGGAGAGCAGTGTGCTGATCACACGCCCCTCCTATTCACATCCTCAGCTGAGGATGACACGGCGGTCGGATGGTTCCGATAGGACACTTGTGGCCTGAAGACGGAGTACTTTCTTTCTTTTTTACATTCCTCACTAGGGGGGTTGACTTCTTTGGTAGCGATTACCCTTTTATATCGATGACTTTTCAAGTGCAGTGTGTTTTAACACACAAGATGATCAAAGGAAATCATTATCCAAACAGTTTCTGAGCTACACAAGATGTAAAACAGTTGCCTAAGTACTCTAATAAATTAATTTTCGGCATCTTCTAACCGATTAGTGACAGTTCCAACAACCGAATCTTATTGCGTCTTCTTATCCTCAGTGCTGTTCGATAATTCATTACTGACACGGTATTTGCAGTGATAACTATTTAAAATACCGAACGCAGCTACAAAACGCAGGACTCAGGTACATAGTCCTGAGTAGACAAGACGGGTTGCTGACGCAACTAGTTAGGTCAATTGCATACTTATTGTTGAATATTGTTGTTCTACTTACTGTCGAATATTAGGTGGTACATATGAAGTTATATTTTGTTTTGGATCTGAAGATGATCCAGAGTGATCGAAACGTGTAACCTAGTTAAAAAAATGTGCAACTAAGACATCATACTAAATGAAAATTATCTTAATTCTCGAAACACTTGCTGAATCTCTGAAGACGAATAAGTTGAGTATAATATAATGTTCAACAATTGCTGAAGCGTGATACTGATGACAATAACTACACAGTCGTGAGTACACCTGTGACCCTTTTCACTGAAGAACTATGACAACTGACGAAGATCTGTCACCTAATTCAAACAATTTTTGAAGTAATTTTATACTTATTTCGACAAAAATTTTGTAATAACTTATTGTTTCTAGATCATTATTTAAAATCTGTGATATCAACCCATGCAACCACTATGTGTTTCTTTTATGTATATCAACGGTAGCAGTCAGCATGCAATTCGAGGGTGTTGCTCAAAAATTTCTTGTCATCAGCTTCCGACCACTTCACAACTTTGAGAACATATGTAGTTGCCGACAAATGTTGACTTGCATTTCGCATCTTTCCCAATTAACGGCAGCTTTGAGTGGACAGTTCTTCCGAAACAATCAAAAAATTCGTCATGACTAAGAGATAAACTTGTACGCTACAAAGTACAAAATGAGAAGTGCTCATGAAAGTAGCGGAACGACCGCTATCGTATCCGGCGGCACTAACATGACAGAAAGTTTCTCGAATATGTACAATTTCTGAACTTTTTCTAGATCAGTTTTTGACATCTGACATGAACCACATCATTTAAGAACGTGACCTAAAGCGATACACAAAAATTTGCACCGAACGTTTTCCTCAAATAGAGACCAGAAGTGCTGTATGTTGCACGGAAGACTCCTAGGTCAGAGAAAAAGTGGATAGTATCGGCATTTTTTTCAGTCTCACATGAACAGCGTATAGCGAATGTGGATTCCACTCTCTGTCCACACAATTTTTGGCCTTAATTCCATCTACGGGATTATTTATAGGACCGACGGAATACGGCGTTTGAAACTGTGCAACCAACCGTTATAGAGATTGGTACAAGTACTACAGGGTCTTTGTGGGATATTTAAGCGGACAAGTTAATGCAGAGTTGGACACAACTCGGTCAAGATTTATCACGCAGAAAAAATAAAGGGAGTTCATGAGTCTAATAAGATAGAAGAACAACCAAGTGTTCCCAGTAACACAGAATAATCATTTTCGTCCATTTCATAAAGTTCTCTGCATTCGCCTGATACAAAAACTATCATCTCCATTCACTGGCCGTAAAATGAAAAGTAGTACGGTGAAAACGACGATAAGGTGGAAAGCAGATTTTTACCGAGCACATTTGTAGTCAGAATCGAAATATTAACTGCAAGTGACAGGGTGGTTATGATATCGGAGAACGTTTTAAATTAGTTCCCAGCATTCTTCCTCATCAATGACATCTTTCTGGAGTGTCTCATGCTAGGTTCTTCGTGTCTGTGTTGCGTATCTGCTTCAATAAATGAAGGTGTATGTAGCACATTCAACGTCTACAGTGGACTGAATCACATCTGCGCGAAAGCGGTGCAGACGAAGACTAACTGTCTCGTTAGCGATTGTCGTCAACTAACTGTCTCGTTATCGATTGTCGTCTACTATTACAATAAATGCAGAGTCGACTTCATTCCATGATGTCTTAGCACGTCCAGTCATCCTGTTCCTTTTTATGGTAAGTGTTCGTCACAAATCGTCGTTTTCGCTTTTACTGTTCTCCTCCTTCATCCTTCATCCGTGATTCTGATTTCAAGTTAACGACATTCCTTCACTTTACTCCAATTTTAATATTTAATTTAAGCTAATCTCCTCATCGTTTTCGCTTTTCTTTCGTTTACTGCCAGTCCAGTTTACTGAACTGTTTATCCCACTCAACGTGTCATGTAGTTTTTTCCATTTTCACGGAGTATATAAATGTCATCAATCAATCTAAACATTGATATCATTTCACACTGCATTTTGAACCCACTGGTGAATATTTCTCTAATTTATTTCATTAATTCTTCTATGTACAACTTGAAGAGTAATGAACGACTGATTTTACGCTTTACGCTCTTCCAAATTCAAGTACTTAACTGTTGTTCCTTCTTGGTTCTTGGCATACTGTATGCTACCTGTCATACTGTACAGCTTGTACCAGTTTTTCAGACAATTTCAGACATCTTGCACTATTAAATTTTTTCGAACTCTTTTTCAAGTATTACCTCCATTATCAAATACAACATCAGAAATACTTCTGCCTTTATGTTTCCCATCGCTTAACTAACATTTTTCCCTGAACTTTCATTTTCATTCTTCTGTATGTTACTCATATTCCTAATTTGGACGCACGGTTTGCAATACTTCTCGCTTCTATCTGCCTTTATTATTTTTAGGATTATGGGGATGATTTTCTTCCGAAAACTCTATGGTACCTGTTCATTGGTCTACATACTACACAACACCTTGAATAAACGTTGGTTTGTCATCTTCCCCAATGATTTTACTAATTTCGTTGGAATGATGTCTATCCTTTCCCTGTTTAGTCGCAAGTATTTCGAATCTCTATCAAACACCAACTCTAAAACTGTATCCCATACGTCGATTTCTTCTGTCTCGTCAGTAGGCAGATTCTTCTTGTGACAGAGGATCTCGACATACTCTTCCCATGTATGAACCCTCTCTTCTGCTCTGAACAATGGGATACCTTTCGTACTTCTAATGTTCACACTTTTGCTTTTAAATTTATTCGATTTTTTTCTAGACAAACTTACCTTCCGAGGACCGTTTACGTCTAGGTTTGTTCATATTTTTCCTGTAGCCATTTTACTTTAACTATTTTGCTGTTCTTACGTGTTTTTATTTGATTCCTAAGTGACTCATACTGCTGTATTCCTTTCTTTCTTCAACATTTATTTTCTTCTTTGACGACCAACTGAAGTATTTCCTCTGCTACCCAAGGTTTCTTCGCAACTTCATTTTCTTCAGCTTTATTTGCCAGTCTGACTTCAGTAATTGCTCTTTTCAGGGACATTCATTCCTCTTCAACTGAACTTCCTCCTATGGTATCCATTATCGCAGGTCATACAGCCTTAGAGAACTTCAAGCGGACATCGCCATTCCTCGATGCTTCGGAGCCCCATTTCATTACGGATTCCGCGGCCCCTCCCGCTGGATATTAGAGTGTGTGTGTGTTGTTCTTAGCATTACGTTCGTTTAAGTAGTGTGTACGTCTAGGGACCGAGACCCCAGTAGTTTGGTCTCTGAGGAATTCAATCACATTTAAAATCCCATTTCAATACACCCTCATTCTTCCTGATGATTCTCTTAAGCTTCCTCCTACTATTCATAGTTGCTAAATTGAGATGTGATTGTATATCAGTTCTTGGAAACACCTTACAATTTGTTATCAGATTAGTCTTCATGTAATTCGCATGGTATCTTCCTGGGTCTCTGACGTGTCGGTAATTGAGATGGTCAAGGAAGACCATCTGGCATCTACAAAAATGTAATACATCAAGACGCTTTTTTACAATATTTACACTTAATATGTGATTGAGATATACATAAATTTGAATTGCCGAGAGCTCTTCTTGGTACTGAGTTACATACAGTGATAGTTATGTTCTAAATAGAACGGCTGGTCCCGGCGGAGGTTCGAGTCCTCCCTCGGGAATGGGTGTGTGTGTTTGTCCTTAGGATGATTTAGGTTATGTAGTGTGTAAGCTTAGGGACTGATGGCCTTAGCAGTTAAGTCCCATAAGATTTCACACACATCTGAACATTTTTTAAATAGAAACAATGCTGATACAATCAGATAAGGAGGCACTGACAATCAATAATTCTTACAAGGAGACCGTTAGATCTGTTAACCACGGATTTTGATGAGTATTTGGCATGCTATATAGGAGCCTCTCCGGAGTACACAGCTAGCGGCTTTGCAAGGGATGCTCCATAGTTTCCCAGAAAATAGATGTTGAAGTTAAACGTGCACCTACTTGGTGAAGACCAAGAGTTATAGTTGCTTAAATTATAGAAATAAATAATTACGTTCCAGCTTCTTCAGTGTATTGGCCGTATGCTCAACTAGTTCTTATTGCTTGCTATTTTTGTAAGCTGTAGAAACTAAAGAACTACCGTCCCTTTCGTAATACAAAGGGTGCTTCGTACAAAAATGGAGAACTTTCCCAGGCGATTTTGCAACGGAAACGCCAGATAAACATAAGTTTTAATTTTTGTATTTCCCAATATAATATTATTTGAAACTGTGTGCAATGTCGTCACTTGAATATGACGCTTTCCAATACATAACAAAATGGAATATTAAGATTTACCGACAATGTAATTGGAGACGGAGCGTAACCTCTTATAGAGAAGACGGGAATTATATCTACACTCCTGGAAATGGAAAAAAGAACACATTGACACCGGTGTGTCAGACCCACCATACTTGCTCCGGACACTGCGAGAGGGCTGTACAAGCAATGATCACACGCACGGCACAGCGGACACACCAGGAACCGCGGTGTTGGCCGTCGAATGGCGCTAGCTGCGCAGCATTTGTGCACCGCCGCCGTCAGTGTCAGCCAGTTTGCCGTGGCATACGGAGCTCCATCGCAGTCTTTAACACTGGTAGCATGCCGCGACAGCGTGGACGTGAACCGTATGTGCAGTTGACGGACTTTGAGCGAGGGCGTATAGTGGGCATGCGGGAGGCCGGGTGGACGTACCGCCGAATTGCTCAACACGTGGGGCGTGAGGTCTCCACAGTACATCGATGTTGTCGCCAGTGGTCGGCGGAAGGTGCACGTGCCCGTCGACCTGGGACCGGACCGCAGCGACGCACGGATGCACGCCAAGACCGTAGGATCCTACGCAGTGCCGTAGGGGACCGCACCGCCACTTCCCAGCAAATTAGGGACACTGTTGCTCCTGGGGTATCGGCGAGGACCATTCGCAACCGTCTCCATGAAGCTGGGCTACGGTCCCGCACACCGTTAGGCCGTCTTCCGCTCACGCCCCAACATCGTGCAGCCCGCCTCCAGTGGTGTCGCGACAGGCGTGAATGGAGGGACGAATGGAGACGTGTCGCCTTCAGCGATGGGAGTCGCTTCTGCCTTGGTGCCAATGATGGTCGTATGCGTGTTTGGCGCCGTGCAGGTGAGCGCCACAATCAGGACTGCATACGACCGAGGCACACAGGGCCAACACCCGGGATCATGGTGTGGGGAGCGATCTCCTACACTGGCCGTACACCACTGGTGATAGTCGAGGGGACACTGAATAGTGCACGGTACATCCAAACCGTCATCGAACCCATCGTTCTACCATTCCTAGACCGGCAAGGGAACTTGCTGTTCCAACAGGACAATGCACCGATATGAAATTTCCTGGCAGATTAAAACTGTGTGCCCGACCGAGACTCGAACTCGGGACCTTTGCCTTTCGCGGGCAAGTGCTCTACCAACTGAGCTACCGAAGCACGACTCACGCCCGGTACTCACAGCCTCACTTCTGCCAGTACCTCGTCCAGGCTGTGGCTAAGCCATGTCTCCGCAATATCCTTTCTTTCAGGAGTGCTAGTTCTGCAAGGTTCGCAGGAGAGCTTCTGTAAAGTTTGGAAGGTAGGAGACGAGGTACTGGCAGAAGTGAGGTTGTGAGTACCGGGCGTGAGTCGTGCTTCGGTAGCTCAGTTGGTAGAGCACTTGCCCGCGAAAGGCAAAGGTCCCGAGTTCGAGTCTCGGTCGGGCACACAGTTTTAATCTGCCAGGAAGTTTCATATCAGCGCACACTCCGCTGCAGAGTGAAAATCTCATTCTGGAAACATCCCCCAGGCTGTGGCTAAGCCATGTCTCCGCAATATCCTTTCTTTCAGGAGTGCTAGTTCTGCAAGGTTCGCAGGAGAGCTTCTGTAAAGTTTGGAAGGTAGGAGACGAGGTACTGGCAGAAGTGAGGCTGTGAGTACCGGGCGTGAGTCGTGCTTCGGTAGCTCAGTTGGTAGAGCACTTGCCCGCGAAAGGCAAAGGTCCCGAGTTCGAGTCGCGGTCGGGCACACCGTTTTAATCTGCCAGGAAGTTTCATATCAGCGCACACTCCGCTGCAGAGTGAAAATCTCATTCTGGAAACATCCCCCAGGCTGTGGCTAAGCCATGTCTCCGCAATATCCTTTCTTTCAGGAGTGCTAGTTCTGCAAGGTTCGCAGGAGAGCTTCTGTAAAGTTTGGAAGGTAGGAGACGAGGTACTGGCAGAAGTGAGGCTGTGAGTACCGGGCGTGAGTCGTGCTTCGGTAGCTCAGTTGGTAGAGCACTTGCCCGCGAAAGGCAAAGGTCCCGAGTTCGAGTCTCGGTCGGGCACACAGTTTTAATCTGCCAGGAAGTTTCATATCAGCGCACACTCCGCTGCAGAGTGAAAATCTCATTCTGGAAACATCCCCCAGGCTGTGGCTAAGCCATGTCTCCGCAATATCCTTTCTTTCAGGAGTGCTAGTTCTGCAAGGTTCGCAGGAGAGCTTCTGTAAAGTTTGGAAGGTAGGAGACGAGGTACTGGCAGAAGTGAGGCTGTGAGTACCGGGCGTGAGTCGTGCTTCGGTAGCTCAGTTGGTAGAGCACTTGCCCGCAAAAGGCAAAGGTCCCGAGTTCGAGTCGCGGTCGGGCACACCGTTTTAATCTGCCAGGAAGTTTCATATCAGCGCACACTCCGCTGCAGAGTGAAAATCTCATTCTGGAAACATCCCCCAGGCTGTGGCTAAGCCATGTCTCCGCAATATCCTTTCTTTCAGGAGTGCTAGTTCTGCAAGGTTCGCAGGAGAGCTTCTGTAAAGTTTGGAAGGTAGGAGACGAGGTACTGGCAGAAGTGAGGCTGTGAGTACCGGGCGTGAGTCGTGCTTCGGTAGCTCAGTTGGTAGAGCACTTGCCCGCGAAAGGCAAAGGTCCCGAGTTCGAGTCTCGGTCGGGCACACAGTTTTAATCTGCCAGGAAGTTTCATATCAGCGCACACTCCGCTGCAGAGTGAAAATCTCATTCTGGAAACATCCCCCAGGCTGTGGCTAAGCCATGTCTCCGCAATATCCTTTCTTTCAGGAGTGCTAGTTCTGCAAGGCTCGCAGGAGAGCTTCTGTAAAGTTTGGAAGGTAGGAGACGAGGTACTGGCAGAAGTGAGGCTGTGAGTACCGGGCGTGAGTCGTGCTTCGGTAGCTCAGTTGGTAGAGCACTTGCCCGCGAAAGGCAAAGGTCCCGAGTTCGAGTCTCGGTCGGGCACACAGTTTTAATCTGCCAGGAAGTTTCATATCAGCGCACACTCCGCTGCAGAGTGAAAATCTCATTCTGGAAACATCCCCCAGGCTGTGGCTAAGCCATGTCTCCGCAATATCCTTTCTTTCAGGAGTGCTAGTTCTGCAAGGTTCGCAGGAGAGCTTCTGTAAAGTTTGGAAGGTAGGAGACGAGGTACTGGCAGAAGTGAGGCTGTGAGTACCGGGCGTGAGTCGTGCTTCGGTAGCTCAGTTGGTAGAGCACTTGCCCGCGAAAGGCAAAGGTCCCGAGTTCGAGTCTCGGTCGGGCACACAGTTTTAATCTGCCAGGAAGTTTCATATCAGCGCACACTCCGCTGCAGAGTGAAAATCTCATTCTGGAAACATCCCCCAGGCTGTGGCTAAGCCATGTCTCCGCAATATCCTTTCTTTCAGGAGTGCTAGTTCTGCAAGGTTCGCAGGAGAGCTTCTGTAAAGTTTGGAAGGTAGGAGACGAGGTACTGGCAGAAGTGAGGCTGTGAGTACCGGGCGTGAGTCGTGCTTCGGTAGCTCAGTTGGTAGAGCACTTGCCCGCGAAAGGCAAAGGTCCCGAGTTCGAGTCTCGGTCGGGCACACAGTTTTAATCTGCCAGGAAGTTTCATATCAGCGCACACTCCGCTGCAGAGTGAAAATCTCATTCAGGACAATGCACGTCCGCATGTATCCCGTGCCACCCAACGTGCTATAGAAGGTGTAAGTCAACTACCCTGGCCAGCAAGATCTCCGGATGTGTCCCCCATTGAGCATGTTTGGGACTGGATGAAGCGTCGTCTCACGCGGTCTGCACGTCCAGCACGAACGCTGGTCCAACTGAGGCGCCAGGTGGAAATGGCATGGCAAGCCGTTCCACAGGACTACATCCAGCATCTCTACGATCGTCTCCATGGGAGAATAGTAGCCTGCATTGCTGCGAAAGGTGGATATACACTGTACTAGTGCCGACATTGTGCATGCTCTGTTGCCTGTGTCTATGTGCCTGTGGTTCTGTCAGTGTGATCATGTGATGTATCTGACCCCAGGAATGTGTCAATAAAGTTTCCCCTTCCTGGGACAATGAATTCACGGTGTTCGTATTTCAATTTCCAGGAGTGTATTAATGGATTAGGGTGCGCACGAGAAACCTAAACCAGGAGGTCGAACTGTGATTTAAACTTCGCTCCTTCGCCGATCGTGTTCAGAAGTTATCGTTTGCGAGATTGGTTTTAATTCAAACTAACACATGCTCCATTTCTTATGTTTGAAGTAAATGATGCTCATGCTATTTGTCGTCAGATATTTGACCGATAGTACACTATCAGTTGCAATACTGAGTGAAATTCCGGATTAAACAGTTGGTTTTACTGACAATCAAACTAATTTGCACTCCTTCCTATTCGTACCTCAAGGAGCATGCGGTCGTAAAATTTTATTTCACTGCTTGTCGCAAGTGTTTGCAGAGATTGTGCTGTAAATATCCATGTCACCATTTCTCCGAAGACCTTCATATAACTTCTTTGAAAGTGCATGCGAAGCGCATTCTGGCACTGGAGCTTGTATCGGAGAAATGAACACGTTAATAGCCGCTCGGAGGAGCGTGCAGTACAAGCCGCGGCTTGTCTTGTCCTGGCTGCCTTGTCTTGTCCTGGATGCCTCCGGATTGACTCCGGAACGCAGCTGCCGGCGAGTGCACACAGGCGGCTTATGGCTGGCTGCTGTTCCTCTTTTTGCTCGCTGGTTTCTCCCCAGTCGCCAACAACAGAAGGTCGAGTAGCGGCACATTCGTCTATTTGCGTTTCTAGTCGTAAATAGGAAGACGCTGCCTCTAATTGTCGAACATTAGAGCCTAGGCGATGTTCTCTAAAACGAGGAGTATTCTGAGAGAGATTGTAATTAAAAAAAATGTCGCTTCTAAATTATACTGCCGACAAAAAATAAACAAAATCTTTGTAAATAGGACAGTCTCAAAACCTGTCTTGCTAAACATTTTCTTACATTCCTCTTCCGTCTATAACTAACATCATTTGTTTCGTTTAGTCCTCTCATCGTGTCCCTCTTCTTTTTTTGTGGCTGCCAGTCACAAACTGAAACTCTCTTTGGCTAACAGTCTTGCTTAATTGCATTCATCTGCCCATATCATTTCAGCCGACCCTTCCTTATCTCTCGGAACACATCTTATTCCATCATCATTACCATTTTTCTTTTTCCAACACTACCTACGCAGTCATGATATTTGACATGTTTCCCTCATAAAATCTCATACAATTGCTGCTAAAATTTATCGATGATACATTCCACTCTGAATTTACTTTAATGAGTAACATACTTTTAAAAATTGCCTGATGCATTCGTTTTTTTGTCGTGTTCGTATTTTTTTGTGACAGTAACAAGAGATTTATTTTATTTGTAGCTAGTGTGGCGTGTGTTATACTTCTTTCGTATTAACCCTCTATTGCATGGTGTTGCCATCTGCCAAAAAACTGTAAATTTATATCTATTTTAATGAACGCACTCATAAATGCTTGATATTGCCATCTGTCGACCCCTCCCCCCCACCCACACACACACACACACAGTCTGGCTGCATCAAGCTACACTATGTTTAGCGTCATTATGTTGGCAGAAAATGTTCAAAATCGATCATTTTTGCTGATGTATGTAAGCACACACGAACTAAGCTAAAATAGAAAATGAATTTTGCCACTTAGATCACATTTAGTTAGATTTTTAAGGTATGTAAACAAATTCTTAATGATAACGCAGATTACGTTTCCATTTCTCTGCAAATGAACGACAAATAATTAATCAATATTTTCAGTTTGTTGTTTGTCGAATAAATCAAAATTACATGAATACCTCTGTTGAACCAGTTACATAGTATTTTGTATTTCACACCCTGCTCCCAAATATATTTTCACTCAAATTGGTTTCCTAAAAAATTCCATGCTATATAGGGTTAAAATGCTCAGAAATTAACACACCTAATAACGGTACTTGTCTTTTTCTAATTTCAGTCTTTTAAACATTTAATTTTATCAATAATTACAATATGAAGACGGTTTTTTTTAAACAGCATCCTTACGGTGACCTCGTGTTTATAGGAAGTACTGTTTAGCTGCCATATTAAGTACTGTTAGCCAATTCTCTCGTATTGTTTATTTCATCGAGCCCAAGAACAGTTAGAACCTAAAATTAGAGAATACGAAGCAGGCTTTAGAGCAAACAGATTCTGTCAGGAACACATCCTTAATTTAAAACGAATCCTTAGGCACCAAAGGATTTCTGGTAACAATACTGTACTTACGTTAGTGGATTTTAAAAAGTTCTACGACTCAGTTGATTGTGAATCCCTTAGAAGCGAGGGCTAGATAATAAAACTCTAACAATGATTAAGGAAACGCCATCTGACACTTACTCTAAAGTTAAATTTCATGGCAGAAATTTCTTAACGATTTCATATAAAGACTGGTGTTAGACACGGAGATGGACTCTCTCCATTACTGTTTAACTGTGTTTTGGAAAAGATGATTACAGACTAGCGAGAGCAAAAGTCGCGTCAAAATATAGATCAATCAATCAGGTTAGGCAGGAGTAAAATTAAAGTAGATTGCCTCGCCTTTGCAGGAGATTTGGCAGGTAACGAGGGATACTTACACAGCTCAAAAAGAAACTGAAATTCTTCAAGAAGTTGCGGAAAAAGCATGATTACAAATATCATTCGAAGAAACGAAATGTGCAACAAACGAGCAACAAAGTGTTTGAACACAAAATATGGAAAAATAAAAAAAGGGTTCCTCAGTTTCAGTACTTGGAGGAAATCATGCAAGAAAACGGTCAGGAAAAAGCTGCAAACGAACATCGCTGTCATAAAGAGAACTGCATTCAGATTAACCCAAAACATTTATAATAAAAAAATCACTTTCTAAATTCAGTAAACATAGGCATTACAGAGCTGTAATCAAACCTGAATGTCTTTATGGAGCAGAAACGTTAATTTTAAATAGAAAGAGGGATACTGAAGAAATTCAAAGGAAAGAAAGAAAAATTACTAGAAAAATATAAGGCCTAAATATTACTGATGGAGAAACTTACAGGCAGAGAAGCTATAAGTAAATAGAAGAATACACAGACATACATGGTGACATGAAGAAACGAAGACTTAAATTTTATGGGCATATTAAAAGAATGGCACTCACTAGGTTGACAAAACAAATAGTAGAATTCTATGCAAACAGAAGTAAGGCCAAAACTGAGATAATTAAATGGATTAAGGAGGATCTTAAAGTAACCAGTATAACTCAGGTAGACGTTACAGATAAAAAAAACATTCAGGCGAAATATATTTGCTTGGAAAGTTAGTCAGAGGGGAATTAGAAAACGAACTGGTACACCGTGGTCTGATGAAAGAACGAGACTTCATTCTGAAACGATGAAACAAATTTGGACACAAGGAAAGCAAACCATCAAAAGTGACATTGACGGACTGTACGTCGCGTGGTCCTATTGGGCCCATACTTGAATAATAATAATGATAATAACCATGTAGAAAGGATAAGACACACAATTTTATTGGAGATATCCTAAATATTGATAATTCACTCACGCAAATCCTACAAACGCTCCTTCCATTAATACTTGAGTAATGTTCCTCGTTCTGGGATTCTAGTCAGGATGGATTAATGGAAGACGTAGATTCGGAGATAAAATAGTCGCTTTGCCACAAGTTTGTTAACAAAGAGAGAGAGGGAGAGAGAGAGTGGGACAGAGAGAGATATGTTCAAAAAACACCAGAAGGAAAGTACTGGGCAAGCCCCAAAATTTCACTTTTTCACTGTTTGAATTAATTTTTACTGTCTTTGAGCGAGAGTAAAATGCACAACTGCGGACGCGTGTTAGTTTTAATTAAGTAAGTGGGTAAACCTTCTTCTGCTCTCTAGGAAAGAAACACTAGTGGATAAACGTGAAAAAATGTTTGACGATTAATGTCACACCTCAGGTCTGCACATTTCTGAATGGAATAAAAAAGAAATTGATCAGATGAGAAGACACAGATCGATAAGTATCGTAAAAAATAAAAATATCAGAGTTACAGTTCTAATAAGTAGGAGTTCAATAAAGGAGGTAACAACAGACGTAAACTCCTGGGCACCTAGTGACATCTTCAACAACGTGAAATGGAATGAGATGTTCGAAATTCTGAGGAGAATGGGGATAAAAAACAGATACACACAAAATTTATATAATACGGTTAATATCGAAATGAGAGGAATATATACGGAAAAGAGAGGATCACAATTTCATATGAAGTAGCTTACAGGGATGTTATGCAGTTGATTTCTGCTTTTGTTCAGTTTGTGTACCTAAGAAGCCATAAAAGAAGTAGAAAAAGGTATAAAAAATTAAAATCGAAGGAGAATATATGATAAAGCTGAGATTCGTAAATGACATAATCTGTTGTGGCCGAAAGTAACGAAGAGTTAAAAGAACTTTAATAAGTCATATACAGTGAGAACATCACAAAATTTCTATTAATTTCTGTTTAAATATAGAACCGGTAGAGATGGTAGACTGTATGCCTACAGCGAATATACTGCCTGTTTTTCCAATTCTACAATTCAGAAATTGAGTATGTACCTGTATGGCTTCAAATTTCGACCCATCTGCTGTATGGGCTCTTTACATCATGCCTCCCTCGTGGACGCTCTTATATTAGTTCTTTAGGCAATGCGTCACTCTATGTGGTTTTTCCATTATTGACTCTGTTGTTGATTTTATCACTGTGAGCAGCACATGCCTCATTTCCACGAACATGTACTAGAGCAAAACGTTTCCCTTTCGGCGAGAATATGAAACACCCGTACACCCGGATTTTTCATTTTCAGAAAGAATCAAACTTATATATCCACAAAATACTGTGGGCATTACTATTGCCTTATCACTATTGTCATATTATTAGCAGTGTTTCCATCCCATCTTACTATTTAGTACATGGAACAGTGTACCAAATATGTACTGAAATTTAGATATATTTTTATGTCATACTTTTGGCCAAACTGCTGTAGTCCGGCTGCTGTTCCACCGGTTGTCCATAAATGGAAATTTTTGATCAAATTCTTTACATTCTTCTAAAAGCCACTACTTTCTATATATTTACACTGCACTTCGCATAGATCTATTTGGGCCCTGCACTATGAAGGTCTTCTCAGTTTGAAACTTCCTGGCAGATTAAAACTGTGTGCCCGACCGAGACTCGAACTCGGGACCTTTGCCTTTCGCGGGAAAGTGCTCTACTATCTGAGCTACCGAAGCACGAGTCACGCCCGGTACTCACAGCTTTACTTCTGCCAGTATCTCGTCTCCCACCTTCCAAACTTTACAGAAGCTCTCCTGCGAACCTTGCAGAACCAGCACTCCTGAAAGAAAGAATATTGCGGAGACATGGCTTAGCCACAGCCTGGGGGATGTTTCCAGAATCTCAGTTTCATAAATTATAGGTTAATAGTCATACATGTGTGCTGATTCAATTTAATGGCCTAATTTATCCTAGAATTTCCTTAATCAGGAATATCGTTATTATAAATGGTAAACATTGTTGAAGAAAGGCTGTATCCTTGTTTCAGCCCTCAATTAGTGTTCGGGTCTTTGGACTGCTTTCGCGAAATATTATTTTCACCTTGGTATTTACATCAGGATATCTAACAGAGACTTCGGAAATGCTCTTACTTTTATTATATACCGGTATTTCTTCCAACCACAAAACCGATGAACTTTTGAATATCTGCAAAGGCAGTATGGATTTCTAAGTCATACTCAATCTTTCTGTAATTTGGTGCTGGACATCACTGTGATTTTCTAAAACCGTTATGTTTATCTGAAACAAACATGTCAGTTATTTTCAGTGTGTTATGAGTAAGTTTAATACTACCTTGATACCCTGCACTCATTGAGGTGGCCCCTTGTAATTTGTTGGAGCAAGAATACTAGTTTAACTGTTTTCTTCTTTTTCGGTGTTAAACCTTTATACTAACATTTATCGTACAGGTGCAGACGTCTGGAGTGGAGGGAAGTATACATGATTTCTATAAGTTTTTCGTTTGTATCATTTAATATGGTTCGCAATTTGGTGTAAGCTTTTCAGTGTGACGACGTCTTGGAGGTTTGTTCGTAAGTTCCTCTGCTCACTTACATAAACAGTTTCTAATGAGACCTAACTTGGACATTTAAAATTTCTTTGTAGTTATGGTATGTAATTGGTACATGATCGATTTGAAATTCCCCAATAAATGTATTGGCTGCCCGCTAAGCTTTTTGTTAAGAAGAGTTCTTTTTAAAATGTATTAACATGATTTTATGATTAAAATTTTTTCTCGTTTCAGCAAGAATTTGGCCATTTTAGTTTGTCCATTTATGGGCAGAAACACACCAACAATTTTCTTATATTTTGGTTTGTCCATTTATGGGCAGGAAACCCACCCACCGTTTTCTTATATTTCTTCTCTTTACCTAATTGAGCGTTAAAATCCTCATTAAAATTTTAACATGATTTGGGGGATTTTCGAACGTTTCCTAATCTTCATTAACTCCTTCCGGTTTTTTATGGTTATCCTCGTTGACTGGCACATGGCCATTAATTAAATTGTATGACTTATTTGCACTTTGAAGAGAAATTGTCATTAGTCTATTGTTAATGGATTTGCCCTCCGTTATTGAATTTCAAATATTTTTGGAGACTGCAAAAGCAGCTCCCAGATGTAGTGTATTATTAAATATCCTTTTATCACTTTTACTTTTAAAAAGACGATAGTTGCCGAAATCTATGGTGCTATTGTTCGTCATTGGCGTTTCTTGAAGTGCCAAATTTGAATCTTCTGTTCTTTTAACGTATCTCTAATTTATAAAGTTGACCTGGTTGCAAAAGTGTTTGTATGTTAAGTGTTGCAAAACATGTTTTTGGTTTCTTTTTATGTTGGCCAGAGGACTTCAATTACCTCTGCTGAATCACACTGCATTTTAACCTGGCCACCCCAAAATCTGAAAGACCAGTTGCGCCAGCAATACCGACGGTGGACTGACCACCTGGGGTAATATTGTGATTATTAAAATGCTCCATGATGATTGTACCTGGAATCAGGTGTGGTCTAGTAGAGTCACTGAGTGCACTCAAAGTGTTAAGACTGGAAGGTTTAGTTTCAGAATAATAATTTCAGCCACACCACTCGTGAAAAGACACTGACCACTTTGACGATTGCTACAAGGTAGACGCAAAGTGAATTTGGTTTTATTTTGCCTTGGTCCGGGACTGCTTTTTCTGTATTCGCAGCTGTCCACCATATCAGGTGCATCGTTCACTATCCGTCAGCTGTGACCTGCCCAATACCCTAGGCAAGGTCAGCATCTTAGACTTTTAGTTACAAAGGCTTGAAGCCTCTCCATCGCTATATTTATGTGATTGTTCTACCATTTTAAACTGCAGCAGGCAGTTGCATTCAATTGCATTAACACCTTCATTTGATTTCAGTGACTGATCGCTGGTCTTACACTTAAAAGATATTTCTTATTTCCCTCTATTCACTCGAATTAAATTACATTTGTTCATGATGAGAGCCAAATTGCAAGCTCTGATCATCCTAAAATAATCCTACATATCCTGTTTTTTAGCAGTGTCCCTTCCTGATATACCACAGTGTCGCCTGCGAACAGCCCCAGAAAGGTAAACATGTTTGTATGTATTGTGAGCAAAAAAGCTTCAAAGTAACGATAGAGGAATATAAAAACTGAGTAAAAGGGATCGTGAAATCCGTACCATCATGGTACGTGTCAGTGCGGAGAAGAATGGGACACGTTAGATTAAGACATTTAATGGTGAAACATTCTGGAGATATTGCCTTTATATACAATACAAACAAGAGGTCAGTTCAAAAGGTTCAAATGGCTCTGTGCACTATGGGACTTAATTTCTGAGGTCATCAGTCCCCTAGAACTTAGAACTACTTAAACCTAACTAACCTAAGGACATCACACACATCCATGCCCGAGGCAGGATTCGAACCTGCGACCGTAGCAGTCACGCGGTTCCGGACTGAAGCGCCTAGAACCGCTCGGCCACCGCGGCTGGCAAGAGATCAGTACGTCAGTATTTGTTATCATGAAGTATTGACGGTCAAGCAGCCAATGAATTGCAAGGGACACTGGCCTGGGTCCAAAAATTTGAAACAGTACATAATGAAGTAGAATTCAACAATATATATTCTTTATTTATCTGTTTTATTTACACTGACAATTTGAATTAGTTGTGACAAGCACTTTTGTGTTCTTTATCGCACGGGAAGGATTGAAACTGGTCACTATTAATCCAGCTCCTCAGTTTAACTGAAATATAATGAAATAAATGTTCTGCAACTGCAGATCCTTTTACTAACGCAACGTTGGCATTCTACGAAATTTAATAGTTGCAAGGCGCATGAAGTCATTTAAGAACTTCATGGCGTTCTCGGTCCCGAAAAAAAAATAATAAAATAAAAAAATAAAGCAAGTTTGAAGGTAGACCAGACAGTAAATTAATATAAGACTAAAATAATGGATAAAAAACAATGTGGAAGGGAAAAATTGTACGAATTGACAACGAATTCACAGAAATAGTTGATGTTTTAGTTTTAAATCTAGGACAGTTGTAGACATGACTGGATACGTTGAAAAAGCACACCACTCTACCACCGTATGTCAGTTTCCGAGACCGGTGCCGCTACTTCTCAATCAAGTAGCTCCTCAGTTTGCCTTTCAAGTGCTCAGTGCACCCCGCTAGCCAACAGCGGTCGGCAGACCGGATGGTCACCCATCTAAGTACAGCCCAGCCCGCCATCACTTAACGACGGTGATCTGACGGGAACCTGTGTTACCACTCCGGCAAGGCCGTTGACACGGATTGACTATTATGTTCAAATTTATGTCACAAATTAAGGTGCATAGTTCCTTGCCCGTGCGAAAATTTTAAGCTTCTATGTCAATGCAGACAAACCATCCGGCGATTTACGTGACATGTTTTGACATTCGGAAACTCACACATCAAAATCTGTAGTGTACTTCCCGTTGACCAAGAATCATTAAATTTGTCAATAAGCAAATTTCCACACTAAAAGTACAGGAAAAAATCCGAAAATTGTTAATTTGTGACTATATCATACGAAAAAAATACTTTTTTGCCATTTTTTGTCCCTTCGTCTGCCTGTTCATCAGTCACGATCCCATTTTGTCTAGAAGCGTATCAAGTTGAAATTTACGTCACACATTAAAGTTTATG
Source organism: Schistocerca cancellata (assembly GCF_023864275.1). Classification (NCBI taxonomy): domain Eukaryota; kingdom Metazoa; phylum Arthropoda; class Insecta; order Orthoptera; family Acrididae; genus Schistocerca; species Schistocerca cancellata. The sequence continues at coordinate 489,930,920 of NC_064628.1, forward strand.
GTTCCTTGGCGGTGTAAAACAGTTTCGCTTCTGAGCCAATGCGATGAAAAGTGTAATGATTATACATCATGTATTTTGATACAAACACACTCATCGTAACCTATGTGGTATTTCCCGTTGACCTAGTATCATGAAATTAGGCAAATAGCAAGGTTTCATGGTAAAGCTAAAGTAAAATATTTGGAACTTGTTAAATTGTAATTATATCACGCAAAACTATATTTTTGCCATTTGAACAAACATTGCATTCGTCATCAGTCAAAATCGGTAAAGGACGAACATTACTGCATGTAAATACAAAATATAGGCAGTAGTCATATTAAACTATATGAAAAAAAGTTAACTAGTTACAAACTATGGCGTGCACACACTTTATTCAACATTTAAACGTCATCACATATATTCGGATTTGGGTTATGACATGTTAGATATGCCAGCCATCATTGTCGATGATGTTGCGCAGACGACTAGCGAAATTCTGCATGATCCGCTGAAGTTTCGGAACATCGATGCTGCGATGACTTCCGGAATGCCTGTTTTCAGCTCAGCTATGGTTATGGCGTTGTTGCTGTACACCTCGTCTTTAATATAGCCTTACAAAAATGAGTGGTATGTGTTCAGATCCGGAAAATATGGAGGCCAATCGAGGTCCATGCCAGTGGTCTCCAGGCACCCCAGATCCAGAATTCGGTCACCAAAATGTTCCTCCAGGACATCAAACAATCTGCTGCTTCGATGGGGTCAAGCTCAGCCTTGCCTTTACTACATTTTGTCAAAATAAGGGTCACTTTGGGTTGGGTTGGGTTGTTTGGGGAAGGAGACCAGACAGCGAGGTCATCGGTCTCATCGCATTACGGAAGGACGGGGAAGGAAGTTGGCCGTGCCCTTTGAAAGGAACCATCCCGCCATTTGCCTGGAGCGATTTGGGGAAGGGTCACTTTGGATAATGAGGATGAAATACTCTTCCAAAACCTCCACGTACCGTTCGGTAGTCAGCGTGTCATCAAGGAATATCGTACAGATTATTCCGTGGCTGATCATCGCGAACCACACAGACACCCGTTGAGAGTGAAGAGACTTCTCGATCGCGAAACGCGGATTCTCAGTCCCCCAAATACGCCAGTTTTGTTTATTGACGAACCCATCCACATGAAAGTGGACTTTGTTGATAAATCAAACTATACTGCGCATTCTAATTCCCTTTACGCTCCGGGGCCAACCGTGCTGTTTGAACGTCCTAACGCAAACCGTTCAGAAGTTACAACGGTTTCATTTCATGTAGTTCAATATCCGGTCTTGTATTTCCCGGTATCAATATCTCGCCAGTATTAGTGTCGATAACAGGAACAAATCGTTCTGATTCTCAGGTTCCAAGAGTGTATACACACACATAGTTCCAGAACTGTATACATGAACATTGTTAACTTTGTACGGAACCCTCTGTGCTTGAATGCTATTTCCACTTGGCCAAAAAGCGTTATTCGTACATCGAATTCTATTGAGTGGCTTATTTGACCGTTGTGATTTAACGATCGCTAGATCCCCAAAGATGCAGCAGCAGATATCGTAGGGCACAAGGGGCGTGCTAATGCCAGCGTATTGCGTCACTTCTCGGTATGAAAAATCAGGCGCCCCAACACACATCTGCACGACCCCCACTTAGCGCCTGCCGTTTATGCCGGCGCCCCTCGCCGTAATTTCCGCGTCTGTGGACGTGGAGCAGAGGTGTCGGGGCGCAGCGAGCATTGTCGCGCGGCAGCTGCCTCTACTGTGTATCTGGGAAGGCGATCTGGACGCAGACGGCAGCAGCAGCCGCCGTGGCGGTGCCGCACGGCGCGATGGCCTGCCGATAGCCGCAGCCCGGGTGTCCCGGCGCGTCAATGTGACGTAACGACCGGCCAATCATATCGCCGGCAGCCATCTGCCTCGCCTCGCGTCGCCCCTGTGGTGCTCTGCCGTTCTGTTCTGTGCCGGGGGCAAGCGATCATTCTGCTGGCCGCACAAGTCGGTGCTGACGTCATCCCCTAAACGGTTCCTTACTTCTATACCGCAGACTACACTTTCCAGGTAGCAGAGACATAAATTCTACATGACATTTACGGCAGATGAGCGACTATTCTGTTTTCCCATCACGGTCGATAATCCTCGTCAACATATCTGCTGCTCACGCCGCCGTAAAGTATGCAGTGGAGGGTACTTCGTACCAATATCAGCGATCTTTCGTCCAGTTACATTTTCCTACTGAGCTAAGGAAGAATGACTGGTTATAGGCCTCCATCCACGCCTTAATCTCTCACATCATATTCTTACGATCCTTAGGGGAGATAAATGATAATGGCAGCGGAACTGAGGCCCAGCTTTGCTGGAAATGGGTCAAAGGGCTCTGAGCACTATGGGATTTAACATCTGAGGTCATCAGTCCCCTGGAACTTAGAACTACTTAAACCTAACTAACCTATGGACATCACACACATCCATGCCCGAGGCAGGATTTGAACCTGCGACCGTAGCGGTCGCGCAGTTCCAGACTGAAGCGCCTAGAACCGCTCGGCCACACCGGCCGGCAGCTTCGCTGGAATAACGGTCTTCTTCCCTTTCCTTGTTTTCTTTCGGAGATAGTAGCCTCCTTCCTTCCCTAGAATTCCATTTAAGCCGGCCGGAGTGGCCGTGCGGTCCTAGGGGCTACAGTCTGGAGCCGAGCGACCGCTACGGTCGCAGGTTCGAATCCTGCCTCGGGTATGGATGTGTGTGATGTCCTTAGATTAGTTAGGTTTAAGTAGTTCTAAGTTCTAGGCGACTGATGATCTAAGAAGTTAAGTCGCATAGTGCTCAGAGCCATTTGAACCAACCATTCCCATTTAAATTCTAATTCTAATTGCATCACTGCGCCTTTTATGCACTGTGCTTCCTGTTGCCACCGTATTCTCTGAATTCGTTCCATGTCCCCTGCCATGTCTGCTAGATAATGACTCCAAATGCTAGGTGCTACTGTCCAGTCGCATAAGTGTGACAACCGCCTAAGTTCGACGTCACCTTGCAGTAACCGCTCACAGAGAGCAGGTGGCAGCACTACCAGTCGACGCTATAGAAACCGTACGGAGGACTTTCGCGCCAAGGGTGGAAACACTTCCGAAAGGGCTAAGTTTACAAACAGCTCCCTTGCCGCTGTGGTTGAAACATATTATGCTTGGCAGAACGGCACTGTACAAAACCGGCGCCGAGACAACAGCGGTAAGTGACGGCTTGGAGATGTGTACGGGTGACTAGACGTGCAACTGTTGAGCAACTGACCGCCCAGCTGAACCAAGGACCGACAGTGTCACCTCAACAACCGGTCAGCGAACGTTGCTGCTTATGGACCTCCGCAGCAGGCGTCTGTTCCATGAACCCATGCTGACTGCTGTTTATCGGCGACTAAGGCTGCAATTTGCACGCCACTACCGCAACTGGAGGTCCACTGAGTGGCGAAGGGTGGTCTTTTCAGATGAATCACGTTTTATGCCCCATCGGACCGACTGCCGTTCGCGTATACGGGCCAGCAACAGTAGTCGGAAGGTTCCATGCCGGAGGAGGGATCGTTAGCGTCGGGGCAATTGTTTGTGGCGTTCCCTAGGTGATTTCATCATTCTGAAAGGCATACTGGATCAAGACGAGTATGCATCTGTTCTTGGGGACCACGTCTACGCCTTCATCCAGTGAGCAATTCCTAGGCGCGATGGCATCTACCTGCAGGACAAAGCAATTGTCATACAGCTCACAATGTACGTAAGTGGTTTATAGAGCACCAGGATGAGATTCTCGTCTTCCCCTGGTCACCAAACGCCCCGGATTTAAATCCAATCGAGAATTTGTGGAACCACTTCTATCGGGCTGTTCGCGCCAACCATCCTCAGTCTAGATACCTAGCGCAGCTGGCCACGTCATTGCAGCCGGAATGGCTCCACGTCCCTGTCAGCACTTTCCTGATCCTTATTCACTCTCTTCCTGCACATATCACAGCGGTCTGTGCTTTAATAACTGGCTGTTCTGCCTTTTTACAGGTGCTCACATTAGCGTGACTGGACAATGAAGGTGACCACACTACCCTCTCGTATGCGACTTCCTTCACAGGTACTCTGTTTTTCCGCAGAAACCTACCAACAAATGTTTATCTTCCAATGGCCTGCTCTACCTTTACAGCTGATTGCGACTCTTCGGCCCATTTCATGTCGATTCTTACCGATAACTGCAAATATTTGAACGACGTGACGCGTTCCAAGGAAATTTTATTGGAGGATACTACCAGGTTCTTTCTTTCTTTGTGGGAATCATCTTGTATTCATCAACATTTGAAGAGAGCAGCGTTTCGTTAAATTTTGTGGAAATTATATCCAAATCTTACTGCATATCTTTACTATCGCGCAACGACAAGGGAAGTGTCAGCGAACGAACTTAGAAGCCATTGTGCGCTGCTGGGCATTAAAATTTCAGCACCTCGACTACGGAATGCAACAAAAGACAAAGTTACATGAAGTAAACTACATGTTGGGATACGCACATGATTAAGATTTCGACGCATCCGCACAAAACAACAAGGACTAATGCCATGTACAGGGTGTACCAAAATAATTCATACACTCTTTGAAACTTAATGTCTCTTTAACTGAAGGAGATAGAAATACAGCTTCAGCGGGTATTAATTCAGAAGACGGTGAAAAATATGACAACAGTTTATTCTGTTTCAAGATCGTAAACGAACGTAGCGTTATCTTTGGATCACCGGAAATGGTTGCTTTGTGTTACGGGAAAACAGAGAATGTGAGTCAGGTACTACGACGTTAGAAGCTTAAGTCGGGGACACCACCACCAAAAAGAGTAACAATTATAGAATCCGAGATAAGTGTGAAGTCGAAGGAACAGTGCTGGATCTGAAGAAGGGGCATTGTGGAAGAAAGAGACGTTCAGCAGACAATGAAAGTGTTGATGCAGGCGTACACACAATCCCCGAAGAGATGTGTGAGGCAATGCTCTCATCAGACTTGGATCTGCAAAAGCAGTGTTCATAGAATTTTGCGAGCTCTGAAACTTCAGCCTTACATCTGAAGACTTTTCCCTGTTCTTAACGAGGATGATCCTGATAGTCGAAGATAATTTGGGAGTGGTTTATTAACAGATGTGTAGAAGAGCATTGTTTCCAAGATTTAATTCTTTGGTCAGATGAATTGACCTTTAAACTTAACGGAACAATTAACTGCCGTAACTGCAAGTACTGGGCCAGTGAGAATTCACACGTAACCGAGGAATGCCATTATTGTCTACCAGGGGTATCGGTCTGGTGTGGTCTACCTTCTAAATGGATATTCAGCCCGTACTTCTTTGACAATAGTCAAAAGCAACTCTTACATAGAAATATTGCATATGATAACTCCTGGTCTGAACGACTGTTTTTGAAAATGAAGATTATTATTTTCAACAGGATGGGTCGCCACCTCGCTTTCATGTTGTGTGGAGGCATTTCTCAGTCGCACAATACCTGCGACATAGCACGAAGAGGGAGTTGGGAGTTTCCAGGTAGATCTGATTCAGCTTCTCTAGACTTCTGTCTCTGGGGTACTCTCAAGGACACAGTTTACACTGCGGTGTTTATGGTCTATAAACACTAGAAGATCTCAAAGAGCAAATTGAGTAACCTTGTGCTGCTGTTCCATAAGCAACAATACACTTGGCGCATATCGCTCTGTTGCAAGTCATTGTGCGACGGTGTATTGTGGGGCAAGGATGCCATTCTGAACAATTACCACCTTTTGTTGGACCTTAAGTTACACCACTAACATTATACTTCATTTCTATCGCCTTTAATTAAACGGATATTCATTTTCAATAAGTTTATACATTACTCTGTATATTCTGCATGTGGGAAAGATTACGCAGCGGGTCTCACATTCAGAAATCGTCGTAGCTACACGAGCGCAGCATTCGACATCATAGTATGAGACACCACTGGGCAGATAAAACTATCTTCTCCGGTTGGCATAGTTGGTAATTTGGACAGCAACCGTTACATTTCTGACGAGTTAAGGTCTGAGGCTATGTGCTGTCTAATATGCTCCTCAACGCCACAAATAAAAAGGGAATTTTTCCGGGGCACAGACCTCTGGTGAAAAGAAGTAAGGTCAAGTGTTTCGGATAGCACTTGGGTTGGGGCAAGTTTGTATACCTAACAGAAGGATCGTGTTACTGCAAATAACCTTCCGCACAGGGTCAAACTAAGGCAAGTAGAGCAAACGAGCAAACGAGTTGGTTCTTTTAACAGTATATGTAGTCCATGGTACCTCTTAAGGTGCTTGTGGAGCACCATTTAGTTTATGGGTGGTTCATCAGAAATCCCGAAAATCTTTGTTTTTGGATACCAAAACGGAGCCTCGGATTCCAAGACTGCTATGCATAGCAAATGGTTGACATTTTTGAGATATGTTCCTCAGATCCCGATTTCGAACACCTTCAAAGTGTTGATGATAGGCCGGCCGGTATGGCAGTGCGGTTCTAGGCGCTTCAGTCCGGAACCGAGTGATCGCTAGGGTCGCAGGTTCGAATCCTGCCTCGGGCATGGATGTGTGTGATGTCCTTAGGTTAGTTAGGTTTAAGTAGTTCTAAGTTCTAGGGGACTGATGACCACAGATGTTAAGTCCCATAGTGCTCAGAGACTTTTTTTTATGATATCTTTATCTATTTCCAAGACACAGAGTTTCAAAGTTACCATACTTGTGAAAGGAAAATACGCACATAAAATACGGAGTGAGGCGAAAACGTAGTTTATGAAGAGACTTAGAACGGAGAAGTGTCATTGGTCCACAGTGGAACCTTTTCAGAAACTGTAGTAAACGTTCTTTGTGGATTTCAATGCTCTGAACACGAATATCACAATTAAGATCGTCACCTAGCTAAGGGTTACAAATAAGTTGGGATTTTATGTTTCACGCATTTTGCTACCGTAATTAGCAGGATACATAGGCTACATTAATGGAACTTACCTAGTTGATTCACGCCGTTTCTTTGTCTTCTCCTTGTGGGTGGTGCCTGAAGCATCTGTTTGTAGCATCTAGCAGAATTCATCCAACATAGCAGTAGTCCACCGCTCTGCGTACAGCTCTTCTGTGCGAGAAATGTCCTGGTGGAACCGCTCGCTGCGCTCTTGCTAAGTACACAACAGTTCTCTGGGAACACATCGAGATGGGAGTAAAGGAACTGCATCTTCAAGGTGATGTTGCAGCCAATGACCTTATAAGCATTTTCGTCCATGAGGTATCTGTAATTTCGGATCTCCATTCTACCAAGAATAATGCTGTCACATTACGAAACCAGCGCCACGCATGCAGGTGATAACAAGTTAGAGTGGACTCAAAGTGTGTGTCCCTCAACAACTGGCGTATCTGTGGACCACTGAGTATTCCCTTCGTGATTTTTCTGCTGAGCCGTGTATACTATTTACACAAATACTGAAATGCTGCTTCATTCCTCTGCACAGCTTTAAAAAATGCTGTAATGAATATCAGTTCACTAGAGGTTCTTTGGCAATCATTTTTGACCCAGGCACCAGAGCAATCGTGGGGGCGACTCCCTCTGTGTGTAGTGTTTTTCTCTTGCGCGACTGTCCCACTCACGTAGGTAGCAGCAATACTTATCTTAACCCTCTTGCAAACCCAACAACATCGCAATGACTTTGAAATCTGCACATACCAGTCTTTCCTTCTTAATGCAATTAACTAAGTTTACAACGGATTTCAGTATGGTATAACTTTCTTTAGCTACAGCAGCATATGCAAGAGAGGTGGGTGACCTTTCATTAACATTATGCAGCAGTACTGCCTTCAGTCTTATTTTTGAACCATGTATAAAGTGTTCCTACTCGTCTGGTTTGTATGTAATGTTCAGATCTTCCTGCAAAAAGTCACTGTCACTGCAGAAAGTAGTGTTGTCTTCAGTGCTGAAATGACACTCAAGTTTTTTCTGAAGCTCCTGAAACACAGACACACGTAATGTGTCAGCGACCGAGATTCCATTGCCGCAGTCGTGAGACCAAGATATCGGCTTTATGCTATGGAAGCACAAGTCCCTAATCAGGTCACTGTGCCCACACTGCGTGGTTCTTGTATGGTTGTTCAGATTACGACGATGGTGTAAAGGGAGGGTCAGTGTCATTGGCGGGGATGACTGCAGTTCAGCATTAGCGCTTTCACTGCTTGATCGCGGTATGTGTGGGGGAACGGGAACAGGCAATCCTTCGCTATGTGCCACAGATAGTATGACAGGTGGGATGTCAGTACTGAATATTCCTGTTGGTATTGACCCCTTTCCTCAGTGGATGCACCATACAAAAATAGCAACCTACACATGATTTGTGGGTTCACTTTAAATAGCAGGTACACAACATTCGTGGAGACCTTCTTACAATGCAGCCAAGCATTTAGTGTTGACGAACATGAAGTACAACCCACGTGTGGAGCCCACGATATATCTTGGTCTCCTGCAGAACATATAGAAGATGCACTAGTTCTACTAGAGACTGCCTATACTACACTAGCTCGTCCTCTGCTGGACTATTGCTGAGCGGTATGGGATCATTAACGGATAGAATTCTTTTTATTTCAATATACAGGGTTTCGGGCCTTGCCCAGTTATTTCCTTCAACAGTGGATTGTCATTTATGACGATTTCTAGCGTAAGGACAACACAACATTCCGTTTCCAAGAAGAGAAAATCTCCGGTCGCGAAACGAACTCGGACCCTTCGCTTAGTACCAGATAGGACTGGTGGAAAACATCTGAAAATCGAAAGAAGAGCAGCTCGTTTCATATTGTCAAGAAATAGAGGAGAAAGTGTTACGGATGTGATAAACGTTTTACGTTTCGGCGAGATCGTTCCACGAAATTCAGTCACCAATTTTCTCCTTTGAATACCGAAATACCTTATAGTCGCCAACCTATATAGCGAGTACTAATCGTCATATTAAAATAAGAGAAACCAGACCTCTTGCAACAATATTTAAATGTTAATTTTTCCCATGCACTGTTAGAGAGCGGAGCAGGAGAGAAATAGTCTGCAAGCTGTTCGAAAAGTCCTCTGCCAGGCATTCATGTTGAAATGCAGAGTACCGATGTAGATGTAAATGTAGATGTACTTTCTGGCAGAGCCATTGAATACCATTAGCCAAAGATTTCTTGAACGTTATAAATTTGTTTCATATCTTACGCGTAAGAATTAGAAAACGTACACTCCAGAACACTGATGCTCTTTATATGTACTATTTGAATCTAACATACAAAGAAAACATAAAGAGGCGAAACTTAGAAACATAGATTAAACTCTCAATTAAATGTGTTACAGAATATTGGTATGCAGATAAGTATCTCGGAAAATCTTCCAAACAGAACGGAGGAGTTATTAGTGTAGACTGGTTACTGTACAAGTGGAGCAAGTAGTATATTTGCAAACACTGAAAAGCGTTACAAAGACAGTATGTGCATGCAGGCCTGTGCAGATTACGGAGATTACGGAAGTAGAGTAAGTAACAGACACCACTATATCGCTCGTAAAAAGGCAGGCACATTGCTTGAACGTATCCGGTACTTTAAATGTCAGAGTCAAATGGGTGCAAAATCTGCATTCTGTGATTCGCACCACACTGGTTTCCCAAGAGATTTCAATGAATTTGCACCTCTATCATAGTAATTCTCTTTTGTTTGCTACCTTTTTCACTATCTATTGTTATTCGCATATGCGATAACCGAGACTTATTTTCCAACGCTCTGAGACAAGTAGTCCACGTCAGAATAACGTGCTTTACTTTCTTTTTCCAGATGAAGTCTTCATTTTACTGGTTGCCACTCAACAACCCGTTCACATTACTTTTTTTCTTTGTTTTATAAACGAAATGGCACTGAGCGCAACTCTATTAGCATACGGTTTATAGTGTGAGTTACCACTCGTTAATGCTGAGTAATTCAAAATACACTGGAGCTCATAAATCTTGGCACAGTTACATCAGTAATTACATAATGGTTTAAATAGCCACCTGGGGCTCTGTTAAGCGCCACACTGCAAAGACAGATGATAAATTACTGCTTAAGTTAAATGTCAGTTGCTGCCATAAGATAACCAGGAAGTTTATTCCTAGGCTTTTTGTAGCTTTAAAATTTAAAGTCCAAATTCTTTTCTTATCAATATTTATCTCTTTTTATTCGGCGTCCTGAAATAAATATTTCCTGGTTCAAATGGTTCAAATGGCTCTGAGCACTATGGGACTTAACATCTATGGTTATCAGTCCCCTAGAACTTAGAACTACTGAAACCTAACTAACCTAAGGACATCACACACATCCATGCCCGAGGCAGGATTCGAACCTGCGACCGAAGCGGTCACGCGGTTCCAGACTGAAGCGCCTAGAACCGCACGGCCACACCGGCCGGCTAAAGATTTCCTGCTGAAAATGCTGTAACTGTACTGTTACGTAAGAGTAGAACATCAACAATGCGTCTGTAACCACTCCTAACTTTTTTAATAATATTTCAAGCAGAAAATTTCATCGGCTAGCCTTCTTGCATGTTATAATGCCTGCAGCTGGTTCTTCATGATTATTTGTCCCTTCGTAACAGAAACTACTTTTTCTGCTAGAACGAACTAACTCTCGTAGCGATGGGTGATTTTTTTCCAGAAACAGCACCATATAAATGATTCATTTTTCGAAATAATAACTCAGTTTATTTTATTGTATGGTCTCCTCGAAATTGCAGTATGTTCAGAATTATCTGCAGTGATTACAAAGAGCATTGTGACTCCCCTCACTTTAGGGAGGAGCAACTCATTAGGTCACGTGTTGCTGAAATTTCAGACACACAGCAACGAAGAAGTATGCGATGTTGGAGCAAGTTTAGGAAACTGCAGTCGTCATTAGAAAATACGTTATCTAATAGTTCACACGCTTTCGAAAAGGAGAAGAAATCGTCGACTATGTGCCACTGAGGAGTCAATCATCAATAAGCGCCGGCAGCTGTGGCCAAACGGTTCTAGGCGATTCAGTCTGGAACCGCGCTACTGCTACGGTCGCAGGTTCGAATCCTGCCTCGGGCATGAATGTGTGTGATGTCCTTAAGTTAGTTAGCTTTAAGTAGTTCTAAGTCTATGGGACTGATGACCGCAGACGTTATGTCCCATAGTGCTTAGAGCCATTCGAACCACTTTTCATCAATAAACGAAACGACAGTCACATAAACACCAAATCACCTCCTCGATCATTCCGATTTATCACAGAAAACCGAGATTAATTACTGCATGTTAACAACATTGACCATGTAACTCTTCAGGCTTTCCCGGCGATCTAATGACATCTTGGTTTGTCGGGTGTTCTGCCGGATATCAGCGTCGTACTTGCACGATATTTCGGTCACGTAGCTCGTGGCCTTCATCAGGTGCGACCTGACACTGAAATATCGTGGAAGTACGACGCTGATATCCGGCAGAACACCCGACAACCCAAGATGTCAACATTGACCATCATTAGGATATATGGAATACCGGTCCCTGATTTTATCGAATAAAGGACATCGGATGGAAGTTGAGATCACATAAGAAGATGGGATCTAGAAGCCCTACTACCATTTTGTTTCGGAATCTACGACTCTATCGTTCATGGTGTTCACCTGTTTCCGTATCAAGATAGTGCTGAAAACAATTTTTGACAATGAATGCATGATCTATTAAAAGTACGTTAATCCAGAATTCTGCAAGCCAGTTTTGAAAATAGTTATACCACGCTTTACAGAACGTTTGAGTAAAACTGTACAGGAATTGTGTACGGAAGACTGCGTATCGAAAAGGTCCTGAACGCTGAGCATTGTCCGCAATTTTCAATTTCGTATACAGTCTCAACTCTTATAGCGAATTCACACGTGACTTTAAAGAGGCAACATTGTTGTCGTAGTACCGTGTCCTCAGTTGTGGTTATCAAGACAATGTACAGCAATGTATCCCAAACTAGTATTATTACTTAGAAACATCTTTGTTCAGTTAAATGTAGAAGGGTTCGTCAAATGCTTATTAGAGTGAGAGTAAACCATTGTCTTTGTGGAATGGAAGTGTTTGAGTTGGTTGAGATGTCAGCATCTTTAAAATGTTATACAGCGATTTATAAGCACGTGGAAAACAGCCAGTTGGAGGTTACAGGGAGAACGCTAGCATTTCATTTTCAAATCTAACACCAGCCGAACTAATTCGACTACATCCCTTGTTTTTCCCTTAACGACCTTAAAGACCTTATCACCAAACGCAATTCCCTCGTACGAGTATTTACAGAAAGATGGGAGTTTCGTCGCGAGGAGAAAACATTGGTCTTACTTTATACATTTTTGTACGAATCTCAGGCCTCAGTGTAACGATTGGTTTCTGTCGAATTAAGTCATGCAATGGACAACAATATCAATTAATTCCAGTGATGGCAGCCAACATCTCCACATGTCTGATCTGCAGATGGTCTGAGTCGTCTGAAAACGCTCATTGCAGAAAAAATAAACAATCTTTATTTTCAGTGTTCTACCAGTGAAACAAAGTAGAAAACCGGCGGCTGGGGCTCTACCACTACATCGTTCAACGTCAGTCAACCTTGTTCTTATTTTCCAGTCATTTGCCACTCTTAAGAAAATTCAGCTCTGGACCAAGCTTCATATTTCCCATGCGTAAACATTGGCCTCGTCGTTTTAAAACACTTGGCTGCGTTGTAGAAGCTACAAGAGTGTACATTTGAGGCAATGGCTCAAGTACATGTTAGTTCCCTTAGCCATATTTTAGGGACTTAATATTATTTGCATACAGGCTGAACTCAAATATGAACTCAGTCATAGCCGTAGGTCGTCTGCCTTGCGGTACTTTATTGAAACTCAGCCAAATATTGTTCTGCCTTCGTAGAATTGTTAATTCAGTTCTCCAATAACAAGAAATTACAAGAGTTACCTTTACTGTAAAGGTTTTGTGAGGATTTAACTTCGTCTCTTGAGTCTAAATTACAAGCTGAAGTAAAAGGTAGCAGCCGAAGTGGAACCAAATAGAAATACTTGCACAAGGCTGAGACAACAAATTCACTTTGCTTAAGGCTATAACAGTGAGCAGCCATGGGTCTCTTTCATTGTACTACAGTTTGTAATGTTTTTCCGACAGATCGCCGCGCGGGATTAGCCAAGCAGTCTAGGCGCTGCAGTCATGGACTGTGCGGCTGGTAGCGGTGGAGGTTCGAGTCCTCCCTCAGGCATGGGTGTATGTGTTTGTCCTTAGTATAATTTAGGTTAAGTAGTGTGTAAGCTTAGGGACTGATGACTTTAGCAGTTAAGTCCCATAATATTTCACACACACATTTTTTCCGACAGATCACGCAAGGAGCGTGAGAAGAAAGATTGCTTTCGTGGCTCCATACGAAATGCTATCAGACTAATTTTATTTCCTAGGTCTGAACTAAATCCACGCGTAGGGGCTGAAGGATGTAGTTTTCGCCATAAAAAGATGTAGCTCTGAACTTTTTAAACAGGTTTTCGAGAGCTATAAAATGTCTTCCTGTGAGTGCTTTCCAGTGAAGTTTTTGTTCTTCATTCTCACGTTAGTCGTCGAACCTATGAGCATTCACGTCGCTCTTCTTCGTAGAGCTCGATATCCCCTGATGAGTGCCGAAAATATCGTTAATATTGCGGTATGGGACTTACTAGTAATCTGTCAGTGTTCTCGTTCACGTAGTAACGGTATTTAGCCAATACCCTACCCATAAATCGAAGCCTGCCTTTAGCTTTACCATTACTTTTGTCTGCTCTACGCTTTCTTTTTCCCAGATATTTGTATGGAGTGTCTCGCGTGTTCTGTGTGATTACAGATCGAGCAGTAAAAAGCTTCTATGTATTTACAATTTTGATTTTACAACTTTATATTTCTCTATGTTAAGTTCTAATTAGCACCATTTTCACCATACTGACACTCATTTCATCAGTAAAAATCTGGGATTCTAACTGATACTATCGTTATGCAATGTGAATGCTCTGCGTTCTGTTGAAATGTGTGTGAAATCTTATGGGACTTAACTGCTATCGTCATCAGTCCCCAAGCTTATACACTACTTAACCTAAATTGTCCTAAGGACAAACACACACACCCATGCCCGAGGGAGGACTCGAACCTCCGCCAGGACCAGCGGCACAGTCCATGACTGCAGCGCCCTAGACCGCTCGGCTAATCCCGCGCGGCTTTGCGTTCTGACTGACATAAACTTTACAAACTAGTGCAAACGTGTCAGGGACATCAGGGACATTTCCAGAGCAGTTAAAACAGGCAAGAGTTGTATCTTTGCTTAAGAAAGGCAATGCAGAAGACATAGAAAATTACCGGCCCATTTCTCTGCTGTCAGCATTCTCAAAAATAATAGAAGCAATTATGAAAGACATATTAATGAACTACCTGAATAAATACAATCTTTTAAGCGAACCACAGTTTGGTTTTGGAAGTGGCAAAAATACGGAGTCAGTCATAGTAGAATTCACAAAAGTTGTCCTTGATAGTCTCGGTAAAGATGAGTGTTTCAAAGGCATATTTTTGGATCTTTCTAAGGCGTTTGATACAATCGACTACAAGATTCTACTAATTAAATGAGAAGCATTAGGAATGACAGGGGTAGCTAATGACTGGTTTCGATCATACCTAGCAGATAGGGTACAAAGAGTAGAGATAGAGTAGAGATACTTCAAATAGATCTAAACATTTAGTAAAACACTTGTCAGAACCAAAATACATTAATAGGGATTCCGCAAGGTAGCATATTAGGACCAATACTATTCCTGATATACATCAATGACTTTCCCAGTAGTGTCACTCAAGGTGAAAAAATTCTCTTCGCTGACGACAGCAATAGTAAAGTCACTGAGAAAACAAGAGAACTCCTTGCCGAGAAAGGAAATGAAACTCTGAAGGAAGTTTATAATTGGTCAATAAGCAATAATGTGACATTGGACATAAAGAAAACTAAAGTCATGAATTTCAGTTTGAAGAAGAAAAATGACAATGTTAAATTAAATGTAGATGACACCTCTATAGACTATGTAACAAATGCAAAATTTCTAGGAATGAGTGTTGATTCTCAGTTGAAGTGGTGTGAACACAGAAACGTACTTGCAAACAGAATGTCATCAGCATATTATGCCCTTAGAATTCTGTCATCAGTGTGTAACAAGCAGTGTCTTTTAGTTACATATTATTCGTAAGTACACTTAGTTCTTAGCTATGGCATTCTTTTTTGGAGAATAAATGCACAAAATAAGAACACAGTTTTCAAACTCCAGAAAAGAGCCATAAGAATAACAAGCAAAAATACTAGTCGAGCTCACTGTAAAGATCTGTTCAAAACACTTGGGATTTTAACTGCTCCATGTGCATACCAGTCAGTTGTACACATCAAAAATAACATTGGTAATTACTGCACAAACAGCTCTGTCCATGACCATGCACAAGAGATAGACTCAACTTACATTTACCAAGAAAAAATAAACATAATACTCAAAACAGCATTTTCTACCAAAAATTAAAACTGTACAATAAATTACCAAAAGAGATTAAAGAAATTGCAAAAATACACATATTTAAAAAGGCAGCTATAAAGTGTGTGATATGCAATACATTTTATACATTGTATGATTACTTGGATAAAAAAATGTTTTACAAATAAATAATAATAATAATGGTTATAAAATGTCCAACATTCCACGTAACACCTTCACTTTATGTTTTTTCCTTCTTTTTTCCTTTCTAGAAATACTTACCCCCAAGCTACGCATAGCTCAATACTATCACCTCTTCCTCTTTCTGAGCTCAATGCTGACTCAGTTTTTCAGGATAGCAAATGGGAAGTTGCGGTACGGAAAATGGCCCAGAGATCACCAGCGCGCGCGCGCGCGCGCGCGCGCGCGCGCGTGTGTGTGTGTGTGTGTGTGTATGTGTGTGTGTGTGTGTGTGTGTGTGTGTGTGTGTGTGTGCGTGTGTGTGTGTGCGTGCGTGTCTATAGTGAGAGAAGTGTTATGAAACTATGTGTGTATTAGTGTGTGCAGTGACTGATAGTGAGATATGAGTGAACAGTGTGGCATTAAATTATTTAATAAGTTATTTGTAAAAAAAGTACTGTATACCAGGAATAAATGTCTCTAACTATAAGTCTGCAAATATATGTGTATACGAATTAGCTCATTTTAAATTGGTCTAAACTTGTAATTACTTTGACATGTCCTATATCCATGTAAAAAGATATCTACGGATGAATAAAGCTACTACTACTACTAGAATGCGGAGATATATTTTTTTCCATGTAGCACCGGGTACTAGAGTCGGCAACGAGCTATCATAATCACAAGAGAGGATACAAGAGAAAGATTAGAGTGAAGAGGAATATGAGGACTGTGACGTCAAAGATGTCGCTTTTCCAGTGAGGAAACGCCCCAGAACAGCTAAACCTGTGCCATCATCAACGGCAATGATTTTACATGCCAAGTATCTACCAGGGAGCATATATATAATCCGAAAAAGTCGATTCAGATATGGCTTGCCTGTATCTAAGGGTTTAAAATTTGTCCAATACACTAAACGCAAAAATATCTTTGTTTCACAGGAAAATGCAACTGTGTTTTTCAGTTCCATAAAAAATAGCAGAACCAAAATAATGCGTGACTTACTTTCTGAGGTCCCACCGCAAAAAAATTGAAATTGTTCTTTCAGATGAAATATTAAAATATCACTTTGAGTTACATCCATAAATTTCTTTCCGTATTTCAGTTTACAAATAAAATCCATCCCTCGAAACCATGCCATTACTAGGACAAGAAATACATGAGGAAGAAGAGAGTGAAGAAGAATATGAGGGACTATGACGTCAAAGATGACTCTATTTTTAACAGTCACCAAGTCTCTATACACAATGTTGCAGCATTATAACACTGACTCAGTACCTCGACTATAGAAATTCAGTCCTTGGGCACAAAGCCATTTGACAATCGCGGCGTGAATGTTGGAGAAATGTCTTTTCCCTGACATTTTGTTTCAGCTTGCCGAAAAGAAGAAACTCGAGTAATGAAATATCTGGACTGTTCCTTCTTGATCAACGTCAGCCACATCTGTGCGGACTTTGTCGAACTGTCGGCATAATTTCGCTATGGCTCGACGCGACATTGCTTTTGATGCATTAACACTAGAACATTACGGCGAACCTGCATAAAATGTAGACGTTTTGCCCACAACTTTGGTGTGCGTTTCCGGTTACTGTGCCATTCCGCTTGCACACTGTGATGCAACTGTTATCTGCACTGCTGCATAACTGCATCTGCAGGAACATCGGGAAGTGTAAGTTACTCTCTTCTGACAATGCGCAACTTTCCTTGGACAAAGCGCTTGTGGTGGTACATGTGTAATGTACTTTCTGAAGTCCTTACTTTTTAATCCATTAACAGAATTGAACTGTGAGCCCGAAGTCATGTGACCCCATTACCTGCATGTGTTTCTTCCAACAGACGTGAAGTTGCGGCTCTACCATTATTTCTCAGAGTATTCTTCAAAATGTGAATTCGTGGTAAACTTGACAGTCGTTAATTGATCTACCACTACAACCTCGGCCAGTGCTCTAAAGCTGAAATGATGGCCTTTATCTTAAGTTTCAATGTACGACAGTAAATTTTTTCCATTTAGAATGATCCTTGTCTGTCCATTCGTACTTTTTCCGGACTTTACACCTTATTGCGCCATAACTTAAAGCATGACTGCAAGTTTTGTAACGAGTAGTATTCTACTTTCAGTGTACAGTCACGACCTCTATACGGTGGTCAACTTTACTGTGGACATATCAGAAACGATGCGTACTTCTTTTTGTTTTATTTAATATCATGGTGCCGAAAGTGTTACAATTTTGACATTTCGAAGATCCTTGAATGGGCTGTTTGAATGCGAAAACATGTTATTGTACATGGCGCGTGAACACTTTAACTACTGACTGATTAAAAAATATCAGTTGCACAAATATTTGAACGGAGACATCGTTGACGGCACGTATCAGTCAAACTGCAGAGATAGGAAATCATTAATTCATTCATTAATACAACGGAAAAGCTAGAACCTCTTCGCTGTGAATTACTCAACGCTGCAATACGAAGAAAACCATGAATGGTGCTTAAGGTGAATAAGACTGCTGAATGAAACTGACTTACGGAGAAAAACATCTGAAATGACAGGCGTGCGAAGTATTCATTTGCTGAGGTTAAATGCATAGCTCTGGCTCCTCTCCCTCGAAAATTAACTGCGGAATAAGGAAGAGGGCCCGCGCGCCGTCTGTGACGCAAAGCGTACGTGTCACCGGCCGGCGCGCCAGGGCGAGGTGTGCCGCCGCGGCGTCGGAGGAACACGGCGGACGTGTGCAGAGGACGCGGCGGTGATGTACGGCGCTACGTGGAAGGCAGCCGTATAACTCACGGCGCGGCACGGCTCGCGGTAGGACGGCGCCGGCCCCGCATCAGCTGATGAATGGCCAGCGCTAATAGCGCGCCGGCAACGGGCTGGCGGCCGCGTGGTTAATTGCGTGACCCCGCCATAATTGCTGGGTGCCGCGCAGGTATCGCACGCGGCGCCTCGTGCGACGCACGGATTAAGCGCTGCCGCAGCGGCGGCCTCCGCTGTGCGACCGCTCTTGCCTCACCGGGGTATCTCCAGTTCCGGAAAACGTCTCCGATTACGAACTGGACGGCATGATGTCACTCAGATACCTGCAGTTCCGCAGTATCAGATTGTGAACTGGCACTCAGATACCTGCTACTCCGAAAACGTGTCCTATTACGGACTGGAAAGCAAGATGGCACTCAGGTACCTGCAGTTCTGAAAACATCCCCGACTGTGAACTGGATTGCAAGATGTCACTCGGGTACCTGCAGTTCTGGAAAATGTCCCAATTATGCTCGAAGTAGAGAGGATATAAAATGTAGACTGACAATGGCAAGGAAAGCGTTTCTGAAGAAGAGAAATTTGTTAACATCGAGTATAGATTTAAGTGTCAGGAAGTCGTTTCTGAAAGTATTTGTATGAAGTGTAGCCATATATGGAAGTGAACCATGGACGATAAATAGATTGCACAAGAAGAGAATAGAAGCATTCGAAATGTGGTGCTACAGAAGAATGCTGAAGATTAGATGGGTAGATCACATAACTAATGAGGAGGTATTGAATAGAATTGGGGAGAAATGGAGTTTGTGGCACAACTTGACAAGAAGAAGGGACCGGTTGGTAGGACATGTTCTGAGGCACCAGGGGATCACAAATTTAGCATTGGAGGGCAGCGTGGAGAGTAAAAATCATAGAGGGAGACCAAGAGATGAATACACTAAGCAGATTCAGAAGGCTGTAGGTTGCAGTAAGTACTGGGAGATGAAGAAGCTTGCACAAGATAGAGTAGCATGGAGAGCTGCATCAAACCAGTCTCAGGACTGAAGACCACAACAACAAAAGCAACATGACCCGGAAGGCAAGGTGTCACTAGGGTATCAGCAGTTCCAGAAAACATTTCTGATTACTAACCGTCCGCAGCTCGTGGTCGTGCAGTAGCGTTCCCGCTTCCCGCGCCCGGGTTCCCGGGTTCGATTCCCGGCGGGGTCAGAGATTTTCTCTGCCTCGTGATGACTGGGTGTTGTGTGATGTCCTTAGGGTAGTTAGGTTTAAGTAGTTCTAAGTTCTAGGGGACTGATGACCATAGAAGTTAGGTCCCATAGTGCTCAGAGCCATTCAGGCTCTAACAGTGACAGAAAATGTCTCCTATTATAAATTAGAAGACAAGATGACACTCTCACACCCACAGTCCCGGAGAATATCTCTGATTATGAATGACACGGCAAGGTGTCACTCAGGTACCCGCAGTACCAGAAAAATTTTTCAATTATGAACTGGACAATAATGTGTTACTTGGATACTTACAGTTCTGGAAAACGTCCCGATTATGAATTGCAAGGCTAGGTCTCACTTGGGTACATCCGGTTCCTGAAAATGTATCGGAGTTTCAACTGGAAGACAAGTTGTCACTCGTGTACCTGCAGGCTGGAAAATGTATCCAATTATCAAATGGAAAACATGATGTCACTTGGGTATCCACAGTTCCAGAAAACATCTCCGATTATGAACAGGAAGGCAAGATGTCACTCAAGTACTCACAGTTTCGTAAAACATCCTGGATTATGAAATGGAATGGAAGATGTCATTCGGATACCCGCAGTTCCGGAATACGTCCCTGATTATGAACAGGAAGGCGAGATGCCACTTGTGTTCTTGCAGTTCTAGGAAAGATATCTATCAGCTGGCACTCAGGTATCTCTGCCTCTGGATAAATCCTCCGATTAGGAAGTGGAAGGCAAGATGTCACTCGGGTACTTGAAGTTCTGGGAAGTATATCTGATTATGAACTGGATGTGAAGATGGTACTCAGGTACATGTAGTTCTGGAAAACACCGATTATGAAATGTAAAGCAAGATGTCAGTCCAGACCTGAGTTCCAGGAAACGTATCCCTTTATCAACTGGCACTCAGGTACCTGCGGCCACAGGGGAGTCTCGGATTATGAACTAGTACTCAAGACGTGTATGTAGGCTTTCCCGGTGTATGCTCATGAAATCTTCTGGGACTTCCATCCGAGTAGCTGCTTCGAAAATCCGCGATATTTCGATGAGTGTCATTCTCATCATTTTCTGGCGAAGAAACGTCGCGGATTTTCGACGTAGCTACGCTGATGGAAGCCTGAGAAGATTTCCTGCAGTGCCGGAAAGCATATCCAATTATGAACTGAAATGCAAGTGTCACTCGGTTGCCTACAGTTCCGGGAAAGTTATTAGTTTATCAGCTGGCACTCAAGTGCCTGTAGCTTCAGAATATGTATGAACTGGAAGGCAAGATAGAAAAGAGGAACATACTGTTTCGGGAAACGTCTCCGTATATGAAACGGAATTCAAGATGTCAGTTAGGCACCTGTGGCTCCAGGAAACATTTCAGATTATGAACTGACAGTCAAGATGTCACTCGGGTATTTGCAGTCCTGTGAAGCATATACGATTATGAGCAGGAGGCAATATGTCACGCAGGTATCCATACTTCCCGGAAACATATCCGTTTATAAACTGGGAATAAAGGGGGCACTCAGGTACCTGCACTTCCAGATAACGCCTCCGTTTATGGACTGGAATGCGAGATGTCACTCGGGTACCCACACTCCTGGCAAATGTCTCCGAATATGTACTAGAAGGCAAGGTGTCAATCGGTAATCTGCAGTTCTGGAAAGACTGCGAGTTTGAACTGGAAGGCAAGGTATCACGTGCATCGATATAGCTGTGTGAGAAGGAGATGTGTAGCAGAGAAGTGAGGTGAAGGATGGTGTCCTTGCATTAACTGTAAGGTTTGTGATATCATTATGTCGAGCTCCCGCGAATAGGAGGCGATCGAGTACTTGTATTCGTGCCTACATCTACATCTGAATGTGTATTCAGCAATTTACACTTAAGTGCTTTTTCAGAAGATTCTTCGAATCAATTTCAGTCTGTTTCTCTACCGCTCCACTTTCGGACACCATGTCAGTTGCGAAAAACTAACACATACATCTTTCGGTGAGAGCTTCAGTTTCTTAAGATGCTGATTTCTTTTCCTATTCAACAAAATATTTTAGCATTCAGAGGAGAAAGTTGGAACCTGAAATTTCGTGGAGAAATTTCGCAGCAACAAGAAACGTCTTTTGTTTATGTTTCCAATCCCAACGCACGTATATCAGTTTACCAGATAAATTAATAAGTGATGAACCTGATCCAGCCTGGTACACAAAACAGGCCATAACATACTGCAGAAGCAATGCAAAAAGCATGCCAAACATAAAATTAGCAAATATATCAATGATTGACGAAGCTGAAGCTCGAAATTTAGGGCGTACTTCAGTCCGAGATACTTTTAATAGTTTCCACAATGAAACTCTGCCTCCAAATCTGTCAAAAACTCAGAAGAGATTGTGGCCATGTGTAAAGTACACCAGTGGCAAGACACAATACACTCATTATGCAATACCAGTGCAATACGATGACAGTGCCACTAAACTGCAGATACGAAATACGGTCTTCCGAAATTCCTTCGCCAAAGAGGACGAAGTATATCTTTCAGAAATCGAATCAAGAACATCTGCCAACATCAGTGTAGCGAAGCAACTTAAATCGCTTAATAAAGGCAAGTCCTCTGGGCTACATTATAAACTAATTTACGTTCCTTCCAGAGTATGCTGACAGAACAGCTCCATACTTAGCAATAACACACAACTGCTTACTCGACGAAATATTCGTGCCTGAAGACTAGAAAGTTAAAGAGCTCACACAAATACTCTAGGAAGGAAATAAGGGTAACCCACTGAATTACAGATTCATACTACTGATGTCAATTTACGATAGAATTTTGGAGCGCATGCTGTTACGAACATTATGAATTACCTCGAAGAAAACGATTTATTGACAAACAGAGAAAACGGATGATTAAAATAGTGTTCTTGTGAAACCCAACTATCTCTTTATTCACACGAAGTAATGACTGCTATCGACAGGCGATTTCAAATTGATTCCATCATTCGGCACAAGTGACTTTTAATCAGATTCATTGCCTATGGTGTATCATTTTAATTGTGAGACTGGATTATTGATTACCTGTCAGAAATATCAGAGTTCATAGTTACTGACAGACGCTCATCGAGTGAAACATAAATGACACCTTCCGTTTCCCGAGGAAGTGTTGCCCTTTGCTCTTCCTAATCCATAAAAACGATTTAGGAGACAATATGAGCATCCCTCTTAAACTGTTTGCAGATGATGCTGCAACATAGCGTCTAGCAAACTCATCACTTGCAAAACGATTTCCATAAGATACACTATGTGACCAAAAGTATTCGGATATCTGGCAGAAAATGACATACAACTTCGTGGCACCCCCCCCCCCATCGGTAACGCTGGAATTCAGTATGGCGTTGGCCCACCCTTAGCCTTGATGACAGCTTTCACTCTCAAAGGAATACGTTCAATCAGGTGCTTGAAGGTTTCTTGGGGAGTGGCAGCCCATTCTTCACGGAGTGCTGCACTGAGGAGAAGTATCTATGTCGGACGGTGAAACCTGGCACGAAGTTGGGGTTCCAAAACATCCCAAAGGTGTTCTATAGGATTCTGGTCAGGACTCTCTGCAGGACAGTCCGTCACAGGGATGTTATAGTCGTGTAACCACTCCGCCACAGGCCGTGCATTATGAACAGGTGCTCGATCGTGTTGAAAGACGCAGACGCCATCCCAGAATTGCTCTTCAACAGTGGGAAGCAAGAAGGTGCTTAAAACATCAATGTAGGCCTGTGCTGTGATAGTGCCACGCAAAACAACAAGGGGTGCAAGCCCCCTGTATGAAAAAAACGACCATTTCATAACGCCACCGCCTCCGCATTTTACTGTTGAGACTACACACGCTGGCAGATGACGTTCACCGTGCATTCGCCATACCCACACCCTGCCATCAGATTGCCGCATTGAGTACCGTCATTCGTCACTCCACACAACGTTTCTCCATTGTTGAATCGTCCAATGTTTACGCTCCTTACACGAAGCGAGGTGTCGTTTAGCATTTACCGGCGTGATGTGTGGCTTATGAGCAGCTGCTCGGCCACGAAATCCAAGTTTTCTCACCTCCCGCCTAACTGTCATAGTGCTTGCAGCGGATCCTGAGGCAATTTGGAATTCCTGTGTGATGGCCTGGATAGGTGTCTACCTATTACACATTACGACCCGCTTCAACTGTCGGCTATCTTTGTCAGTCAACAGACGAAGTCGGCCTGTACGCTTTTGTGCTGTACATGTCCCTTCCACTTCACTATCACATCGGAAACAGTGGACCTTGGAGTGTAGAAATCTCGCGTCCAGACGTATGACAATCACCGGACCACTTTCGAAGTCCGTGAGTTGGGCAGAGCGCTCCATTGTGCTCTCTCACGATGTCTAATAACTACTGAGGTCACTGATATGGGGTACCTGGCAGTAGGTGGCAGCACAATGCACCTAATATGAAAAACGTATGTTTTTGGGGGGTGTTCGGACACTTTTGATCACATAGTGCATCTGCATGGTGCGAAACGTGACAGCTGACTCTAAATAATGAAAAATGTGAATTCGTCCACATCTCTACTTAAAAAAATGAGTTAAATTTCAATTACACGATAGATTAAAATCTGAGGGTTGTCAATTCAACTAAATACCTAGTTATTACAATTATGAGCAGTTGAAATGGTAATGAACACACAGAAAATGTAGTGGGAAAGGTGAATCTAAAACTGCGTTTTGTTGTCAGAACAGTTAAAAGATGCAACTGGTCTACTTAAGATACTGCCTACGATCGCTTTCCCGTCATCTTCTGGAATATTTCTGTGATATATGAGATCCGTACCTGATAGTATTGGCAGAAGACATCGAAAAGTTGAAAAAAGGGCAGCTCGTTTTCTACTGTCGTGAAATAGGTGACAGAGTGTCACAAATGTGGAGCAGGTGTTTGGGTGGGCATTCATTAAAAGGAAAGCGTTTTATGTTGCGGCGAGATTTGCTACTACGTTTAAATCAACAACTTCTTCCTCTGAAAGCGAAATTGTTTCGTTGATACATGGCGGGAAATGGTCAGAGTAATAAAAATAAGAGTAATTAGAGTTCGCATTGAAAAATTTCAATGTACGCTTTATCCTGGCGCTATTCCAGAATGGAACGATAGGGGAATAATCTGAAAGTGGTTCGAAGAATCCTTTGGTAGGCTCTTAAGTGTGAGCTGCAGAGCAGACAAAGATGGAGACGTAGGTACGCTCTTCCCTTTTTCGCGTAAACAAAACAAGCTACTCTTCTTTGAAATTTTTCAATATCCTTCATCAGTCCTAACTGGTAAGGATCCCATACTGCGCAACAGTACTCCAGAAACGGACGGACAAGCGTAATGTTCGAGTAGGCCTTCTCTTTAGCAGATTTGTTTCATCTTCTAATTGTTTTGACAATTAAGCACTGCCTTTCGTTCACATTCCCAACAATTTTTTCAGTCTGACGCTTCCACTTTAGGTTGTTCCTAACTGTAATCCGTAGGTACTGATTCGCTAATTCAGTAATACTTCACAGAAGCTCTTCTTCACAGGAGAGCTTCTCTGAAGTTTGAAAGGTAGGAGACGAGGTACTGGCAGAACTGAAGCTGTGAAGAGGGGTCGTGAGTCGTGCTTGGGTAGCTTAGATGGTAGAGGACATGTCCGCTAAAGGAAAAGGTTCCGAGTTCGAGTCACGGTCCGGTACGCAGTTTTAATATGCCAGGAAGTTTCATATAAGCGCACACTCCGCTGCAGAATGAAAATCTCGTTCTGGAAAGAATGCTTTCGTTTTAATGATGCCCACACGAAATCAAGTATTATTTCATTGACACTTTCTCCCCTCTTTCTTGATGATACAAAACCCGGTGCCTTTATTTGAACTTTTTCGATGTACTCTGTCAATCCTATCTGTAAGGATGCCACACCACGCAGCTGTATTCTAAAAGAGGACAGGCAAGCCTATTGCAGGCAGCATCTCATTAGATCTGTTACATTTTCTAAGTATCCTGCCAGTAAAACGCAGTCTTTAATTCGTCTTCCTCACAACACTTTCTATGCATTCTTTCCAATCTAAGTTGTTCCTAATTGTACTTCCTAGGTATTTAGTTGAATTTATGGCCTTTATATTTGACTGATTTAACGTGTAACCGAAGTTTAACGGATTCCTTTTAGCACCCATGTGGATGACCTCACACTTTTCATTATTTAGGGTCAACTGCCAGTTTTCGCACCATGCAGATATCTTTTCTAAATCGCTTTGAAATTTGTTTTGATCTTCAGATGACTTTATTATTCGATAAGCGACAGCTTCATCTACAAACAACCTAAGGCGGCTGCTCAGATTGTCTCCCAAATCATTTATATAGATAAGGAACAGCGAAGGGCCTATAACACTACCTTGGGGAACGACAGAAGTCACTTCTATTTAACTGGAGTCAATTACTACTAACTGTGATTTCTCTGACAGTAAATGACCAATCCCGTCACATAAGCACGCAATTTCACTACAAGCCGCTTGTGTGGTACTGTGTCAAAAGCCTTCCGGAAATCCAGAAACACGGAATAAATATGAAATTCCCTGTCAAGAGCACTCAACATTTCATGCGAGAAAAGAGCTAGTTGCGTTTCACAAGAGCGATGTTTTCTAAATCCATGTTGACCGTTTTCTTCGAGGTAATTCATAATATTCGAAGACGATATGTGTTCCAAACTCCTGCTGCATATCTATGTTAATGATATGGGCCTGTAATTTAGTGGATTACTCCTACTACCTTTCTCGAATATTGTAGTGACCTGTGCAACTTTCCAGTATTTGGATACGGATCTTTCGTCAAGCGAACGGCTGTATATGATTGATAAATATGGAGCTAATGGTTCAAAAGACGTATATGTGCGTGTTGCATGTGTTATAGGAGCAGGGAAGCAAGATGGAACAAGAACCCATGTTTATGACGTCACGTGTGCTCGGGTACGTTACAACCTTTACCAACATCGTGGAAAAGCACTCTCTTCGAGAATGGCATATTTAGGGATGCATTTACGTCATTTACGCCGTTGTAGTTATTTCGTAGAGGTAGCTTGACAGATACAATGTATGGTGATGACATCCTTTAATGGTATGTGCGCCTTTTATCTGCCCCATACATACTTGTTAGGTTTGACAGATGATAATGCCCAACTATAGAGACGTGGCCTGGTGTCCGAGTGTGTGTAACGTTATGTCGAGGGTTTAGAGTGGACAACCCGCACTCGGGGCTAAATTCGATTTGATACACGTGGAACGGTCTCGACTGAACAGCTGCATCCCTATCGACGCCACCAACAGCCACACGAGTCCAACAATTGAAGCCATGTTGTTATACCAGTCAGAGTAATCATTGCAGATCTAGTGACCAATCTTCTGTACGGCACCAGCCTGGTGGCACTATACACGTTATGTGAAGCTCAAGGCCTACGCTCGGTTTTAAGTTAATCACGTCGCATGCCACGCATCAGAGTGATTCTTTGACATCTTCTAGTCCACATCTGATGGACCTTTGTCTTGAGTATTTGACGCATGGTTCATAGGGCTCTGAACACTATAGGACTTAACATCTGAGGTCATCAGTCCCCTAGAAATTAGAACCACTTAAACCTAACTACCCTAAGGACATCACACACATCCATGCCCGAGGCAGGATTCGAACCAGCGACAGTAGCGGTCGCCCGGTTCCTGACTGAAGCGCGTAGAACCGCACGGCCACACCCAACGGAGTATTTGACACATGGACATGAGAGTTTAAACTACAGCAGGTTATTTGCACCAGAATTACACACATCAATAACATTCATGTAAACCGCATTATTTTAACTGGCGTCACAATCTCCAGACCGAGCTGCACTTGATAAAAAAGAATGTTAAGTTCCTGTAAACAGCCGTCATCTGATGACGAACCTGCAGTGCCACAAAATGAAGTGGAAAGCACTATGAAATCGTTCATGTAGCCCAGTGTTTAGGCGACTGCTTGCGACAAGCCACAAATCCGGATTCCATTCCGTGCCCCAACACAAATTTCCAATTCGAAGTCCTGGTTTATTACATCATAAAGCAATAGTTTCCATGCAAATTTTAACCAAAACCGTTGTGTAGAACGTATGGGATAAAATACCTTTTACATTGGTATGGTTTACCTGCTTGTGGCGCTAATTCTTTCTAATCGCTGTATCGCATTAGACTTATTAAATCACGTGCCAAATGAGGATATTCAGCAAACACAGAAATGAACTATTTTTACTTGTTGCCTTTGCTTCCACCTCCTTTTTCTAGCAGTTTGAGGTTCTGCTAACGCAGTGGGTAACAAGAGCGAGCAAGAGCGTCGCCCCTGTACGTGTAAGACTTTACGCACAAGGCTTTGGCAGCCGCACTACTGCTGAAATCTAGAGGATGTCTCCGGATTGGTACCCCATACCTAGTAGTCTTCTAGTTGTCGGCGTCCTGATCAATTCCATTTTCCGTCTCCGGAACGGTTTACGTCACAAACTTGGCAAAACCAAATATCATGTTGGATTTAACAATAACCAAAGCAATTTCATTTAGATTCTAACAAGCTCTCCCTTAGAAACAGTGTCTCTTTCTCTTTTTAAACATTTAAGCATACGAACAATCTTTTCTTCAGTTCTCTTTATTCCTTCTTTTTCCTTTTTCTGCCATTCACCTCATCTAGCCTTCTTTCCTCTGTTGTTAACGGCATTTGACCATTTCCTCGCGTTCTTCTATTCTCTCTCTCTCTA
This sequence comes from Schistocerca cancellata, assembly GCF_023864275.1. Taxonomy (NCBI): domain Eukaryota; kingdom Metazoa; phylum Arthropoda; class Insecta; order Orthoptera; family Acrididae; genus Schistocerca; species Schistocerca cancellata. The sequence continues at coordinate 489,959,368 of NC_064628.1, forward strand.
TGTATCTATCTCTTCTCTGCGACTGCAACAAAGTCTGTAATGCAACTGTAACTTTCTTTATTATTCTCTACTACGCAAACAAATGTAAAACGTGATAAATCCTGTTTTAGTTACTACAATTACTACTCTTTCTGCTTTTGAGGTTTTATTTTAAGTACAATGCATTTTGTGGACTACATTTCATAATGAAATGGTGAAACGTACAGAACAGCAATTAGGTGACTGTGAATGGAAATTGTAGCGTCCGTCGGAACTTTATTGAGTTAAGTTACAGAGAGAGAGTGCTCAACATTAGGTATCCCTTGACGTAAGCATACAACCGGAGTCAATTTCCATTTCGTATTCCTTGGTGCGATGATGTAAAATGTACAGCTCTTCGGCCAGTATGGCAGGTGGCCGAAACGTTAGTATATTTCACACTGCGCCGTCACAGCACAGAAGAACGTCTTGCAAATGATCTATATCTATCCATTAGCTTTACAGTTATAAAAGTACTGTTCTGCTTTTCCTTCTATTCTTGCTTTCTTTTCTTTTGAAACTCGGAATAAAGTCGCAGCTACGAGATATTGCCAATTTCCATTTCGTATTCCTTGGTGCGATGATGTAAAATGTACAGCTCTTCGGCCAGTATGGCAGGTGGCCGAAACGTTGGTATATTTCACACTGACGCCGTCACAGCACAGAAGAACGTCTTGCAAATGATCTATTCTATCCCTTAGCTTTACAGTTATAAAAGTACTGTTCTGCTTTTCCTTCTATTCTTGCTTTCTTTTCTTTTGAAACTCGGAATAAAGTCGCAGCTACGAGATATTGTCAATTCACGATCCATTTAGGACGAACACTGCGTTATTTTTCACCTGCTACTGAAAAAGTGCCTCAACAGCAATCCCTTACGTCATCCGAATGAGGTCTGCAGAGATTCTATGCTGATGTTAACTGAAATGAGAAAGAAAGCTCATTGTAAAACGCGTTAAGTGCAGATTAAAATGACTGAAGTAAGGAATAAATAAATAAATAAAACTGTTACGGTAATAAGGTTGAAAAACAAACAAGTGGCTTCTTTTTCTAACATTCCTTTATTTCGAACCGGTTTATGGCTTTCTGGGCTACCGTTAGGTAGTTTCGTGTTCCAGGGATCATTTTGCACGATAAATAGTAATGATTTGGAACTAGTCATTTTAAATTCCCATGCAAATTAATAATTTATTTGTAAATACGCCTACATGCTGAACATTTATAAGTTTTTTTTTAGTTTTTTTGATGTGAGTTAGTAGTTTTTACCAACCACCATTTTTAACACATTACGATAATAGAAATTGATCTGCAGAACCGGAAGAGTTGTCTCTTTTAGTTTGGTTCCATATTTTACTCCGCCGTCTTGCAAACATTTTACGCCCCAGGGCAACTTTAGTTGCATCATTGTGCACACTTTTTGTGATAAAAACGACCTCAGTGCCTTTTGCCTTTTGGTATTGTAATATGTACACCACTTTTCCTTTTGAATTGTGGTGGATTATTTACAACAAACTTCATGAGGGAATAAATGTAACCTCTTAAATAGATGTTTACGATTTATCATATGCGAGCACCATATATTGCTTTTATAGCACGTTTCTCAGCAACGAATACTTTCTTTCTTAAAGATGAGTTACCCCCATACATTTATCCGTATGACATTATTGAATGAAACTTTGCAGAATCTGTTAACTTACTGATTTGACTATTCCCAAGTTTTGAAATAATTCTAAGTGCAAATGTGGCTCCAACTAAGTGGCCTTAGGAGTACCAAAATGTGCTTTTTCCAGTTTAAACTCTCAACATTATGGATACCTAATAAATTTCAAGTTCCCACCCTACTCGTTATTTACTCACCAAATCACACTTATCATTGGTTTAGTTCCCCTAGATATGAAAAACCGAATATGATCTTTTTAAGTTTGAGGGAAGACCATTCGCAGAAAACTAGTCAACAATGCTTTAAAGACCATTGTTTGCCATTTCTTCTGTTTCTGTGTGTATGCTTGGATCGATTAGAATACTAGTGTCACCTGCTAAAAGAACTAATTTTACTTGTGTATTAGACGGAAGATCGTTACATACCGGGTGGTTGTAATTAAACTTTCCCTATTAATACTTTATAACACGGAAGGTAATTACCGTACGAGGACCAAACTTGGTAGCATTAATGAAAAGGACATGGGGAAGAGAAATAATGCAGAGTCAGTTCAACTGAAATACTTTTAATTTGCTGATACGGTACAACATACCAGTGCTTACCCGTAACACTACTGCTGCAAAAGGAACTCAGTATGGAGCCCATCAGTGTCCAGAAGAGTCTGAAAGCGCAGAATTGCATTCTGCACAACAGAACGAAGCATGTCCGTAGGTATGCTAGCTATCTCTCTTGCTATGGTACGCTTCGGATCAGCGCATGTGTGAATGGTACACTAGTAAACCCTCCATTCAGGTAGCCCCGCAACCAGATACCACAGGATGTGACATCAGGTGATTGCTCCGGCCAAGCATTTGGAAACTATCGGCTGATAATTCGATCTTTCCAGAACGTGTTTCGGAGAAGCAGGTGAACTTCACGAGTGGTGTGCGGTGGGGCCCAATCTTGCATGAAAACTGTTAAGTTCAGTACGTCTCTCTCTTGTAAGACTGGTATGAGACTCTTGCGAAGCATATCGCAGCCACATAGCACGTCTTTGGTCCTTGAGCACCAACCTGTTTAAAATAAGGGTGGGCGAATGATGAAAGTAGCGATGAAGTCATACCATATGAGGACACGTTCACCACACAGAGGAATTTCATGCACACTGACTGGAGGTGAAGATCTCACACTCGGAAATTAAGTGTGTTCATCTTGAGAAAAAAAAATAGAGAGCAAAGTCAAGACGTCGTTGTGCGTTCTGTGGTGCAAGCTGCTGTACGATATGGATCTCGTACGGCTAACATTTGAGAATGGTTCGAATAACCTTCCCTACAGTGGACCACGGGATGTTCAACTGTCGTGACGCAGCACGCGCACTGCCTGACAATCGGGAATTGCACGCAGCGTTTTCTACCATAGCAACAACAATTTCATCAACCACATGTGGTGTATCCGGTCGTAGGTCTCTTCCCGAAGCGACGCTCAGTTCTTCAGTTGATTCGAACTTCTTCGTCACCCTCCGCACAGCAGGTGGAGAACGTGGACCCGTCCGTAAGCCTTTCAGCCGGCGATATTGTCGAAGTGCAGCTACTGCATTACTGTTGTTTTGATATGAGTCACGATGACTGATAACGGTACCTGGTGGCCATAGTTGGAACTGAACGGTGGTGCTGTGCTGCATGGAAATCGTGCTCCCCATACTCTGCACATTAATGCTACCAAGTTTGGTACTCGTACGGTAGTTTCCGTGTTATAGCTTGTTCAATAAGTGAAGTTTAATTATAACTACCCGATATATGTGGAACAATAGTAGGCCTAAGACTGAGCCTTAGGGAACACCATGCGTGATTTTTCCCTAGTCAGAATTGCGTCGCTGGAATGTATTGGCTGAGTTACTAAGTACAACTTTCTGCAGTCTTTTAGTTACATATGACATTATCCATTGGTTGTCCAACCATGAATCCCACAATACTTCAATTTGTCTAGGAAAATATTATGATTCGCACAGTTAATTGCCTTAGACAGATAGCAAAAAATATCAACAACAAGAAATAACTGAATAGCTTCCACAACAACCTTGTCAGCGGTTTCCTGACTGTGGCCCAAAAAGCTGAAAACCGATTTGAAATATATAGATGTCATTAGAACAAAAACTCAGTATGTTTTTCAATTTTAAGCATGAAATTGTTCTACAAAGAGGTGATGAAAGAATCTGTAAATGTAGGATATAATGTTACAACGTTACAATTCATCTTTAGTATCCAGCCATAAGATATACATGTAGCAGCTGTGCTTCTAGAGGTGTTAGATTTCTGCGCCTTCACTCTTCTTTTTACAGTTTGCAAAGCGGATCTTTCTTTTTGAATTGCTTTCAAAAGTGAGTGCTAGCGTATGGAGTTTGCAGAGAGGCGTAGCTTGCAGAACGGATCGCGGCGGCAGCGGTGATGGATCCATCGCGGCTGAACAAGTTAGCGAGCCCGTTGCGAAAGACAGGGCGGTCCCCGTGACGTGAGGCAGCGTGGCGCCCCGTTAATTCGACCGCGGCCCGGCCGGGGTGCTGCTATCGGCGGGAAATCGTGCGCATCGCATTAGCTCACGCGACTCCGCGCCTCCACAGCTGTACACACGGCCGCCGCACCGTCTATTAGACTATGAAATTAGATTGTAATGGATAATTATAGCGTCCACCTGTAATGGGTTAATGGTTTGTAGGGGTGAAAGAGCACTCGAGGAGGTCCTAACTCCTTCATCCTTTAGTCGGTCTTCCCACCCTGCTGGAATGAGGTGGGGGGGGGGGGCTGAGTGGAGAGAGCGGAGCCGCTGGAAACAAAAGACTGGGACGTGCGCTGACGTCACTGGACTGATCACAGGTTGGCCGTGGCGCTGTGGGGGTTACGTGTGTCCGGAAATGCCTGTTTCTTGACGGTGCTGACGACGTCTAGGCTTGAGAAACATAACAGTAATTCTGGAATGATTACAATTCAGTGTTTCGTTAACTAAAAAGCTTCAAAAGCCCCTTTTGCACATTCCATAAGCTGAATACCCTCATAGGTGGCAGACAACTCATTTGCTGTGGCTGCGTTCCCATTGTGGCATCCACAGCAATGAGGAATTTGACTTATTAGCGAAGCAAACTGTATCTAAAGGCACTGTCCTTCATTCGAAATTACTGTACACAGACAACTTAAGTGAGGTCAAGTACCGCGGTTAACATCAATGGCAAGAGATGTGAAACGTGTCCCACCAAACGGTAGGTGGTTATTACGCGGTGCTGCAACCGCGAAATCCTACAAGGCCGTGCTTTACGAGGACGCAGCTGTACTTGCCAATGATTCCCACTGTCATTCGAATCTGCTTCAACCTGGTTTCTTTTCCTCTACATCGAGTTAACATTTACGGTTCTTCTCCATATGAGTGCAGTTCTTGGTCGGAAGCTCATCTAAACCACATCTTGTTTCCGTATTCCAAATTAGTCTGTGAATGACTGGACGTTTTGAAGACATTGCTGACTATGGGATACAAACTTCCTCAGTCAGTTTATTATTTCCCGTTTACTGCCGACATTCGCCTTTACGAAGTGATTGTTAACAATTTATTGCGAGGAAATTGTGACACCTTCATGTCTTATAGCTGTAAACATGTATTTATGTATTCTATTCGTTCAATTCAGCTTACATTGTAACAAAGTGTTTTAGATGGCTACTACACACACACGCTGGAGGTGAAATAAATTAATAAAAAAGATCACCCTCATCCAGTAACAAGTTGGTTGTGGCATGTTTCACCTACGGACCTACTTTACCGCAGTCTGTTATCGTTTGTAAAAAAATAAAAATAAAAAGTCTGAAGTGTGTTATACCTGTTAGAGTCCTGTCATCAATGTGTGGCAGCTGATGCCTTTTAGTCACATACGACTCTTCCTTACATTCACTTTGTAGCTATGAATTTCTTTTCTGGGGAACTAATGCACTAAAACTGAAAATAGCTTTCGAAGTTCAGGAGAAGACCTAAGAATGATAACGAATGTTACAAATATCGTTTCTAAACATTTAGTATTTTCAAACTTTCTGGCACATTAAAACTGTGTACCAGGCCAGTGATTACAACGCTACGTGGATTCTCTTACCAGTCCGTTACGCACATAAAAAATACCCTTGATAGTTAGTGCAGAGACACATATTGCCATGACCATGGAGCAAAATCTACGTCGAACTTACACTTAACAAGCTGTAATGGCTAAGATATTACTAACACAAACTTATTAAATGGCAGTCAAAAAGTACCTGTTTAACACTGCATTCGGCAAAGGATTACTTCAACACACAATGGAGGTTTGGAAATAAAATATAGGCCTTAACATGTAAATAATAACAAAATATATCGGAAATTTCACGATACACATTCGATTTACTATTTTTATTCCTGGAAAATCTTATACTAAAACTTTGCAATGAATAATAATAACGCCCTGCCTTCTCCCGCGCTCAACATCGCACTCGCAATGAATGTACGCTGACTGACTATTCCAGGTAAGCATATGGGAAGTTTCGGTACACAAAATGGAAACCGATCATAAACGCCATGGTCCTGATGTAAATTGAAACTGTTATGATATGTTGTAAAATAATGTAGGTTTTGTTTGTGCAGTGACCGCTGTTGAAAATGAATGAACAATATAGCACTAGCTTTCTACATTTTTGAATAACATCCTCCCAAAAATTTGTGAACAAAACAGAACTGCAAACTACCAATAAACCGAATGATGTTGCGCTGTTTTAAACAGACATCGACATTTACATCTACATGGATACTCTGAAAATCGCACCTATGGTAAGTGCCCGGCAGAGGATTAATCGAACCACCTTCCCAATAACATTCTATTATTCCACTCTCGAAGAGCGGGCGGAAAAGAACGAAGGCCTAGCTGTTTCCGTGCGAGATCTGATTTCGCTCATTTTATTATGATGACCTTTTCTCCCGATGCAGGTCGGCATGAACAAAATATTTTCCCATTCGGAGGAGAATGATGGTGATTGAAATTTCGTGAGAATATTCAGCCCCAACGAGAAACGCCTTTGTTTCAGTGATTTCTCCCCCATATCCTGTATCATGTCCGTGACACTCTCTCGCTTATTTCTCGATTATACGAAACGTGCTGCTCTTCTCTGAACTTTCTCGATGTACTCCATTAATCCTAAGTGGGAAGATCCCATACCGCGCAGCAAAACTCCAAACGAGAATGGACAAGTGCACTGTAGACAGTATCTTTAGTACATCTGTTGCATCTTCTAAGTGTTCTGCCAACAAATCGCAGTCTTTGGTCCGCCTTCTATGCGTTCTTTCCAATTTAAGTTGTTCGTAATTGTAATTCCTAGGTATTTAGTTGAATGTATGGCTTTAGATGTGATCGATTCATCGTGTTACCGAAGTTTAATAGACTCGTTTCAGCACTCAAGTGGACGACCTCACACTTTTCATTACATAGGATTAGTTGACAATTTTCACACCATTCAGATATCTTTTCTAAACCGTTTTGAAAATCAGTCTTGATCTTCTGAAGACTTTACTGGACTACAAACGACAGTACCATCGCCAAACGACCTCAGACGGTTTCTCAGATTATCTCCCAAATCGTTTATATAGATGAGGAACAGAAGAGGGCCTATAACACTTCCTTGGGGAACGCCACAAATAGCTTCTGCTTTACTCAATCACTTTCTGTTAGTTACTACGAACTGTGACCTCTATGACAGGAAATGACGAACCCAGTCGCATAACTGGGACGATATTCCATGAGCACGCAAATAGATTACAAGCCGCTTTTGAGGTACGGTGTCAAAAGAATTCTGGAAATCTATAAATACAGAATCAAATTTAAATCCGTTGTCGATAGCACTCGACCTTTCATGTGAGTAAAGAGCTACTTGTGTTTCACAAGACACATGGTTTCTAAATCCGTAGTGACTGTGTGCCAATAGACCGTTCTCTTCGAGATAATTCATAATGTTCGAACACAATTTATGACCAAAATTACTGCTGCATATCGAAGTTAATGATATATGGGTCTGTAATTCAGTGGATTACTCCTATTGCCTTTCTTGAATATTGGTGTGACCTGTGCAACTTCCCAGTGTTTGGTTACGACTCTTCCGACGAGCGAGACATGCTTTCATTAAGGGATTTCAATTGCTTCAGTACTTCGAGAATATCCATTCCTAAGTTATTCATGTTGGCAGCTATTCTTGATACGAGTCCCGAGATATTTACTTCGTCTTCTTTGGTAAAGGAATTTCCTAAGGTTGGGTTTAGTAACCCTGCTTTAGCAGACTGTCATCGGTAGTATTTCCATTGCTGTCGCGCAGCGAACGCATTGATTGTGTCTTGCCGCTAACATACTTCACATACGACCAGAATCTCTTTGGATTTTCTGTCAGGTTTCGAGACAAAGTTTCATCGTGGAAACTATTAGAAGCATCTCGCATTGAAATCAGCACTAAATTTCGAGATTCTGTATAAGATCACCAATCTCGAGGTTTTTGCCTTCGTTTATATTTGGCATGCTTTTTTCGTTTTTCCTGCAACAGTGTCCTGACTAGTTTCTTGTACCAAGGAAGATCAACTCTGTCTTTTGTTAATTTCAAATGGTTCAAATGGCTCTGAGCACTATGGGACTCAACATCTTAGGTCATAAGTCCCCTAGGACTTAGAACTACTTAAACCTAACTAACCTAAGGACATCACACACACCCATGCCCGAGGCAGGATTCGAACCTGCGACCGTAGCAGTCCCGCGGTTCCGGACTGCAGCGCCAGAACCGCTAGACCACCGCGGCCGGCTTTGTTAATTTATTTGGTATTAATTTCTTAATTGCCATCGATACTGTTCCTCTGATTTCAAGCGGCCCTTGGTGTACACTTGTATTGTTAATTTGGAAGCACTGGAGCCTGTTTCTCAGGAAGTCGTCAAACGGATTTTTATCTACTTTTTTTAAATAGATACATTTTCGTTTATTTTTGGATGATTTGGGAGTTACGGTATTCAGTTTCACAACGATAACCCAGTGTTCACTAATCCCTGAATCCGTTGTGATGCCCATTATTAGCTCGGGTTTATTTGTTGCTAAGAGGTCAATTGTGTTTTCACCGTTCACTATTCGAGTGGGCTCCTGAACTAACTGCTCAAAATAATTTTCAGAGAATGCTTTTGGTACAATTTCGGATGGTGTTTTTATGCATACCTCCCGGATTTAAACATGTAGTTTCTCTAATATATTGAGGGTAAATTGAAGTCAAAAAATGGTTCAAATGGCTCTGAGCACTATGGGACTTAACTGCTGATGTCATCAGTCCCCTAGCACTTAGAACTATTTAAACCTAACCAACCTAAGGACGTCACACACATCCACGTCCGAGGCAGGATTCGAACCTGCGACCGTAGCAGTCTCGCGGTTCCAGACTGTATCGCGTAGAACCGCTCGGCCATACCGGCCAGCAATTGCAGTCACCATCAACTAATACTGTACGTGTTGGGTATGTGTTTGAAATTAGACTCAAGTTTTCTTTGAATCTTCCAGCAATTTGACATCTGAGCTTGGAGTTGGTAATAGGCACTATCTACTTCAATTTCGTTACAAGATAAACTACTTCTAACAGCAACAAACACGCCACTGCCAATTTGTGTTTGGCCTATCCTTTCTGGACACCGTTACGTCCTTCCCAAATATTTCGGCTGAACTTGTCTCCGGATATCGCCAGCTTTCAGTGTCTACAACGATATGAGCATCAGCGCTTTCTATTAGTGCTTGTAGCTCTGGTGACTTCCCACCACAGCTACGTCAATTTACATCTGCTATACCGATACTTCCTAGATCTATGTTCTTCCTATGTTCCACCTGCAACCTTTGAGACTCCAGCCCTTTGTGTTTCCCTGAGACCCTCTAACCTAAAAAACTGCACAGTTCACGGCACACACCCTTGCTACCCACATAGCCGCCTCCTGCGTGTAATGGACTCCTGACCTATTGTGCGGAACCCGGGACCACACCACATCACGTCGCAAGTCGAGGAATCTGCAGGCTAGATGGTCACAGAACCATCTGAGCCTCTGACTCAGACCATCCACTCGATTTTGCACCAGAGGTCCGCAATCGGTCCTGTCGACTACGCTGCAAATGGTGAGCAGTGCTTTCATCTCGTTTCATATCGCAAGCAAGCCTTTACCACTTCTGATAACCGCTCGAACCCAGAGAGAATCACTTCCGATCGAAAGCGACACATTTCATTGGTACCGACGTGACCCGCCACCTGCAGTTGACTGCACCCTGTGCTCTTCATGGGATATGGAAGGACCCGTTCCAGCGTCTGGAATGACTCCAAACGATATGCCTATGGAGTGTACATTGGCTTTCTTCCCCACCGTGATAGCCATGTCCCTAGGGCAAAAAGCGCCTAACATTGGAGCTCCTAACTACCAATAATACCACCCTTTGCGGTTGCCCAGATCTTGCGGGCTGTGAGGTTTCCTCTGAAACAGGACAGGCGACTGCATGTGGCTGAGAGACAATGTCAGCCACAGACAGCACTTGGAACCTGTTTGTCAGACTATCGAGGAAGACTTTACGTTCGGGTCTCTGGGAAGCCTTTCGTCGCCTGCCACGCCCATAGGTGACCTCTCACTCCACCACAGGTGAGAGCTCAACCTCAATTCGAGCAGTAACTGGGCGGACTGACCGTTCGTTGGATCAACACGACCGGCCCGCAACAGGGATGCCCATCCACTGCTGCCTCAAGTTGTGCAACCGATGAGAGCGAAGTGTCACCAACTTGGCTCACATCCGCACACAACAATCACAGTCCCTGTCCATACTTAAGACCGTGGTAAACTACACTACACAGACAAACGAAGATGTAACTGTAACTAAAGATAAATTTACATAATGATAAAAACGGTATTATGTATTTGAAATATATGATTCCTTTATTCCATACCTGCGCTTCAGAGTTGACTTCTTGTAACTTCCTGAATTTGATTACGTTTATTATTTTAATGTCTCTTTCTTATGTATTGTTGTGCCTTGTTTGAGGGTTAAGCTAGAACCAGTAGAATCACGTTAGTTGCGATGGAGCTATGCAGACTGCTATTTTCACCGTAAGAATACTCTCCAGTGACTCTTGACATTCAGAAGAGACGGATTACTTTAATTCTCTTATCTCCAATGGCACCTTATTTTGGGGAAACTCTCTGCGCTCATCAAGAACATTATCGACCCCGAAAATGATGATCAGGCAGATCAGAATCGAACTTCTTGTCGATCATCGCTCAGGCGTTCTTAATTCTGACTCCCCAACCATTTACAAACCATTTGGTCATGAGGTTTATTGTTTGACAATTATGACTCATTCAGATGAAAAGGATATATTCATTCAGTGAGCAGTACACGAAAAAACAATTTGCATTTTGGTCTCCACCTACATCTACATCATAATCCGCAACCCACTTAACGGTGTGTGGCGGAGGGTACATCTGGTCCCACTAAATGAATTCCGCCTTCCCTGTTTCACTTGCGAACGGCACGCGGGAAGAATGACTGTCGGTAGTCCTCTGCATTAGCTCTAGTTTCCAGAAGTTTCTCGTTGCGATCATTTCGCGAGATGTATGTGGGAGGAAGTAATACGTTGTCCGACTCTTCCCGGAAAGTGCTCTCTCGAAATTTCAGTAGTAAACTTCTCCATGATGTACAACGCCTCTCTTGCAACGTCTGCCACTGGATCTTGATGTGCATCTCTGCAATGCTCTCGCGCCGACTTCACGATCCGGCGAAGAAACGTGTCGCTCTGTTGAATCTTCTCTATCTGTCCTACCAGATAAGAGTTCCAGGTAGATGAACATTGCTCGAGAATCGATCGAACAATCGCCTTGAATGCCACTTCCATCGTGGATAAGTTACATTTCCTTAAGATCCTTCCCAAGAATTACAGTCTGGCTTTGGTTTTTCCTGCTGTTTGCTGTATGTGGTCATCCCCCTTAAGGACGCTCTTGATAATTACTCCTATGTATTTTGCGGTAGATACTGTCTACAGCAGTTTCTCATAAATAGTGTAGCTACGCAATAGTGAATTTCGTTCCCTATGTATGCGAATTATGTTACATTTATTTACGCCAGAGCCTGTACCATTCATCAATCCTCTTCAGACAGTCCTTTGAAGTTGCTACGTTCTTATAAACAATCGTATCATCTGCAAACATTATAAACAGGTTCTGGGGCTTTCTACCAGCTTATAGTAAATAGTGAAATTCCCTTCCCACTTCCTTGGGGTATATAGATCTATAATTGTAAGTATCTCTCGTCCGAACCTTCTTGAAAACTGGAATGACTTGCAGTCTCTAGGTACCTTTCGTTAGATGACTTTTCCTTAATCGTTGTACAGAAAGGTGAAGACCATTCAGCAGGTTGAATTTCAATAGGCTTCTAGCAGAACAGGAAAACACCGAGTAATAAACCCTAATTCCTCAAATATAAGTTGAAATATTTCTTCACGGGACACTGCTTCTATTCTGTGCTGGAGCTCTTCTAGGTAACTGAGAAGTTTCTTCGTAATGCTCTGTTTATTCAAAATAGTTGATCTGAAGTTCAATCTTAACTTTGCAACTATTGCAATCCAGTTCAATCTGATCTTCCTCTGAGGAGACAATACCAACATTTTCGTGTTTTATGAATTGTTTGGTTTACTTTGTTCATGTATTTTCTGACCAGCATTCTGTAACCAAAGTACTGACTCGTTCATGGACCAGGTGGTGAAGGAACCTCATCTAAATAAGTATAACTATTGTTAACAGCAGTAGGCAGTGTCACCTGTACATGTGTCTGATGGAAATGGAAATGAGCGGTTGGCGTCATTGGCCGGGAGGCCCCTCGCGGGGCAGGTCCGGCCGCCTTGGCGCAGGTCTTATTACATTCGGCGCCACATTGGGCGACCTGCACGCCGGATGGGGATGAAATGATGATGAACACAACACAACACCCAGTCCCTGAGCGGAGAAAATCTCCGACCCAGCCGGGAATCGAACCCGGGCCCGGAGGACGGCAATCCGTCACGCTGACCACTCAGCTACTGGGGCGGACATGTGTCTGATGTACTGTTACGTCACATTCTCCACACTACACAATTTCACCCTTGACGTGTACCTAAGGAACATACATCTATTAGAAGGCGCTGCAGCCCGTTGGCAAGCCATAATTTGGGAGGCATACAGTCTGCCGATTCAGGATCACGAGACTCATAATCTGCGGCAGCAATTCGATTTGATGCACAGTTGGGGACTTGGACGGCAATGTCGTTGTTTTTTACGACTTTGTTTACCCCGTTTTAGGTAGCCCTACACCAGAAAAATCGGTGATGGCTACAGACCGAATCTGTTAATTCCTCTGCGTCAGTAGCCAGCGATTCTAACTGCTAGAACATTGAGGCGGTGTCTGTAGAACTGTTTGACTTAGTACCCAAGTATCCGGCCGCTGTGAGCGAGTGGCTCTAGGTGCTTCAGTCCGGAACCGCGCTGCTGCTTTGGTCGCAGGTTCGAATCCTGCCTCGGGCATGGTCGTATGTGATGTCCTTAGGTTAGTTAGGTTTAAGTAGTTCTAAGTGTAGGGGACTGATGACCTCAGCTGTTAAGTTCCATAGTGCTTAGAGCCATTTGAGCCAGTACCAAAGTAGAACCAGTGCACAAAGTGTGCCTCGTATTTACTGTGTTCTGCTTTGTGCTACTTCATAGTACACAAGCACGTAGAATATAGCGCAGTGTACGGCTCAAAATATCTGCTGATAGCTCTCTAACATCAGTCCTCCTTTCTTCCAACCATGCTAAATATTGTAAAGGACGGAAGGGAGACTATGATTCATGTTCCGGTTAACGGCAAGGTCATTACGGACCTGGCAATACCTCGCGTACAACAAGGACAGGATAGGATTATCGATCGTATAATTTCCAAAGTCATACATCATTAATATATTCAGAAGAAAGGTGGATAATCTAAATCTCGATAGGCAAACAGTAGTTCAGGCTCCTGTCTTCCATTAATACTATATTTAAACACAGGAATTTACAAAGTCGGTGATGAAACTAGTACGTGATTCAAAAGTTTCGAATGAAGACTGTCTTTAGCAGTTGTTTCTTTGCGGAACCTACCACAAAATATAACCATAACTCAGTTTCATGAAAAGAAAAGCATTTCATAAATCGCATACTATCGTCAGGATCATTAATAATGAAGCGTGAAACTTCATATGAAACTTTTAATTAACTGTGAAATCCACAGATATCATAAAAATTGATGTACGTATGTATGTATGTTTCACAACTTCTTCGAAACTACTGAGCCGATTTCAACCAAATTTGGTACACGTGTCACTATCTTGAAAGTATTGCTCTGGAGTTAAAAAACACCTACCTATCAAAAGGGTGAGGGGAGATGGGGTCAAAAAGCAGTGTGTCCACGACGCGCGAATACCCATACTTTAGTCGTCCAGTACTTGAGAATGAGACCACTTAGTCACTTGAACCGAACTGTACATATAATTATAACCTTTACGAAACTTTTTCTCGATGACGATTCCCCCCCCCCCCCCAAAAAAAAAACCGATGAATTGAAGGAAGTTTATCGTTTACTTCATTATCGCTGTTCATATTGTGAAAATGTTGGATGAATTTATTACTTTGTTGCTACTTATTCGGAACATTTTTCTCAGACCATATCCACCGAATGTACCTAAAGAAATACATCATTTTGCTACACATAATTCAGGTGATATAATGTCAAATACTGAGACAACGTAAAAAACTGTCGCCTCATGCATGACTTTTTAATTTATTTATTCGCAATACGTTTTGCTGATAGTACATATATTACATATGTCTATGAATGTACCAACAAAATTGTATCTTTGTACAACACTTACTTTAGGAGATACGACGTCATAAAGACTGAGCTGTGTGAAAAAGAAACTGGAGGAAATGGGCGGAATAGGGAAGAGCGTATGATGGACAGGGAGAGAGGAAGAGATGGACAGAGAAAGGAAAGAGTAGGAGTTGGGGAGGGAGAGCGGGAAAGAAGAGATTCAGAGAGAGGGGGAGGAGGACATGGACAGAGAGAGGGGGAGGAGTGCAGGGAGAGGGGGGAGGAGATGCACATTGAGAAGGGGGGTGACATAATTAGAGTGCAGAGGAAGAGGGGGATTGCAGTGGAGAGAGCAGATGGACAGAGAGGAGCGGAGCAGATTGACAGAGAAGGGGGGGGGAGAGGATGGGATGGACAGAGGGAGAGGCAAGAGGAGATAAGAGTGGGAGGTGGAGGGGGTAGCAGGAGTGACATGGTGAAGGAATAAATGGGCAGAGAGAGGGGGAGGGAGAAGATAGACTAATAGAATACTGGAGTAAACACATAACCACGCAATGTCAGATACTCTGCTAGTCAGTTATAAGCGCAGAAGGACCAAGGTAAATAAAATGTAATAAAATGTCGAAAAGAATGAAAAAGAAATACGAGGATGACTGGACTGAGAATACTGCATGAGGACGTTCGCCTTCATCTCATTCCTTTGGTTTCTGACTTCTTCCAGCTAGCTGTAATCAATGCAGCGCGAATTGCTCCTTATCTCTGTATGTATTTCTCTTCAAGCACTCAGAATAAATGTGGCACAGTTCGGCAGCTGGCTGCTGCTGACTCGATGATATCCACTGAATGCATCCCATCCGTTGTAAAGATGTGAAAACAGCATAATCCTTACGCTGTACCTCCACATCTGAAGGAACTACATTGTTTTCCGAAATACAAATATAGCACACATACAAGTCGACATTTCGAATTCAAGCGAACTTCTAAACAGCAAAAAACTTAATTGCATCATTGGGAACTCTCGTCAACTCTATTACGTTCTACGGCGCTCAGGGCAGCAAGTGAGGTGTCTACAGCATCAGTTAAGTCAAGATCCACGACAGGAGGCTTCTGTGTTTAGCAGGCAGCTCATCATTCATACGGATTGTCTCACTGTGTAATTAACAATACATCTTAATCAAGTTGTAATTAATGCATTCCTCAGTGAATGTCTTAAGCCTGGTAGCAGTGGGACTAATAGCGGGAAGTTTACCTTGGGAGATAAAAAACCTTTTGCGATGACAGCAGTATTTTTCCGCAACAGTAATGCCTTGATTTCGAGGTCATTAGAAGGCAATTATTGCCACAGCCACGGCGTTCTCATTCTAACGCGAGGCCAAGGACACACTGAAACGTCAGACATTATTTACCTGTCAGGTTTGACATCTGCTTGTTGTAATTTTGTATTCTCACTCCTGAATTGGGATTCTTACACCTGTAAGGACTCAGCTACCTACGGTAAAATCAGATCCACAGGAACCAGTTGCGTCTTCTTTGTAAACGGGAGTGTAAACTCTAATACCTGTCGGAATTCACAATAAATACTCAACTTTGCAAACTGTGAACCAACGAATTTTAATGGGATTTACGGAAAGAGAATGAGAGGAATGCTGAAGTGCGGGAACGGAGTTGGGTGGGGGTGGGGGTGGGGGTGGGGGGGGGGCGTTGGCAGAAAAGGAATGAGCCACTAATATTACACTAATGTCTTCAGGTAATCATTATTTTCGAGATAGATATTAAGCTATATCATCGAGTGAACGTATCTCATGAACATTTTTTCTATATACATTTTTTTAAACTAACTTCCCACCTCGACCTTCATTTCGCCACTGCTGTCCTTTCTCCTACATTCGTGCTCTGCATACTCGGTAGTTTTATTATCCTATTTTAGCTTAAATTTTGTAAAGTACAGGTTGTTTGAAAAAGAATATACAAATTTCGAATGCATTTATTTAGTAAGTTGTAAGACATGCAGCTATGACACTTTGGACACATATTTACTAACTTCTCAAATCTAGATTGCAGATGCTCAAAACGACCTCCAACAGAGAAACGAACAGTATGGCATCCATATTCGAATTTCTCCCATACCTGGGTAAGCATGTCCACCGTCACTGATATTATGGCAGTGCTGATCTGGTTCTTCAACTTTTATAGGTTCTGTGGTAACACTGCTGCACATTCGTTGTCCTTAACGAAACACCACAGGAAGAAATCACAGAGCGTCAAATCTGATGACCGTGGATGCCAGCTGAGGAGTGCTAAGTCGCCAACTGGAGATCAATCTAGCGCCTCGGTAGAGTTTCACTCAGATATTCACTCATTTAGTGACTCCAGTGAGTGTGTGCCCTATATTGTTGAGAAAAGAAGTTGTTCTTTTTCAGCCTCGGAAACAACAAATTTTCTACACGGCAAAATACTGCTGACGGTAAGCCGAATTTCAATCAAAGAACAATGGTCCATAAAGAAATGAGTCTGATATCATGTAAAACGCATTGACTTTGGGTGAATCTCGCAATTTTCAACGAGTGTATGTGAATTCTATAGGCCCCAAATTCGAATATTGTGTTTCTTTACCTTCCTACTAAGATGGAGAGTCACTTCATTACTGAACACTGTTGTTGGAACTCTTATTATCAATAACATTCTGAAACTTGTCGGAAAATGTCATACGTTTGCGTTTGTCGTCATGACACAGAGCCTGCTGCAGACGTAACCTGTATGGCTCCACAACCAATCGACATTTCGAAACACACCAAATTGCAGCGAGTTGATTTTGTAGGACTACGTTGGAAAGCGGTTTGAATTCGAGCGACATTTTCTTTGGAAACACGACGGTGGCCAAGGATTTTTACCTTTACATACACGTCCTGTGTCCACAGACTGTCGTTACCACCTGCGAATGTTCCATCCATTAGGAGGATCAGTTCGGTACCACATCTCGAGACGTCTTTGCAATGCTATCACAGAATTACACTTCCGAAAAGTCAAGAACACAAAGTTATTTCTGCCAATTTACGGAGGCTGTGTGTTTGCGTTTGAGCCTGATCGAATAGACGTGATCTTTGCTGTTGGTGTTGCGAGATCAAGCGTCTCGAGGACCAATCTTTAGCGACTATTTGGCTTTCTTCTGGTTGCCTAAAATTGATTACAGTCAATGCTACCATTACATACAAATGTTCTAATCCATATCTGCAAGGCTCGTGGAATCTATTTTCCAATGCAATTAAGTTCGAAATATTATTATAATAACTGTCTTTCCCGTGACAGCACCCTCCGGAGAGGTGATCTTCACAGGTGAAGGAAATTGCTAATCAGAATATACCCATATGAGTTCACTGCCAGTCTCTCTGCATGCGAAACCGGAATAGTTGCAGGGTTTCAGTGTTGTTTCAATGTTGGTTGGAGCTCGTGAAACATGCGTCATGGCAAGTAATGCCCTGGATGTATGAAGCAAGTTGTGAGTTCCCTGAGGAGGAGGTTCGGTGTTGGTTTTTGGTGTCATTCGTTAGCAATCCACTGAAATTGATGTTGCTCCAGCACGGTTGGTTCACAAGAAAGAACAAGCGTATTCGGATGCGCAGTCGTGGAATACCGATCTGTTTTTCCACTTTTCATAATCAAGTGTACAGGCAGGGGTTGGTAGGGTTAAAGGGAGGTCATCGGCCACCCAGTCCTTTATGTGTCAAGCCGTCAGTAGTCCCTAGCAAGGAAGGATACAAAATAGAAATCACGATGAATCCGACTGTAAGTGAGACGCAAGGAAATCAAGTCACAGATGCAAGCAGCAGTAAGACAAGGTTAAAAGGGTGAAGATGGGATGGTTTTCCCGACCAAAAAACAGATGGAGGGCCCCGAGACACGTCTTGTGACGGGAGAATAACCCTCTGCATGCGACCACTGCTTCCACACTGTCCATTTCCACAAGAAAATTAGCAACAACCACATATTGATAAAAGGTAATTTAGTGTAAGATTTGTTTTTAGATTTTGTTATTTTGAATGAACTGCTTTATTTGGTATTGAAATACAGATTTTCAAATTATTAAAAGTATTTAATATGAACATAGGTACAAGGAACATACATTTTATGCTACTCACAAGAAAAATTCAATACTAGACATATGTAAAATTAGAGTTCTATACCTTGCGGGAGTTGTTGCGGTAAACTAGTCGCCCCAAAGCAACAAATAACATTTTTGAACTTATCACTCAAGTACAGTTTTTCTCAGCATACACTTGACTGTAACAGTTTCTTCTGTTTTTATATTACAAATAGGTTTCTTGCATGCAATTTCAGTCTTTCTCGGCGTATTCCACTGACGAATTCTTCTCGGGTTATCAACCGAGTGGTGGCGTCGTCTTGGTTCAAATGAGAACTATGGACTTAACATCTGAGGTCATCAGTCCCCTAGAACTTAGAACTACTTAAACCTAACTAACCTAAGGATATCACACACAACCATGCACGAGGCAGATTTCGAACCTGCGACCGTAGCGGTTGCGCGGTTCCAGACTGAAACGCCTAGAACCGCTCGGCCACACAGGCCAGCTGCGTCGTCTTGTCGCAACGTTTCAATGAGTTTCGTACCCATCATGTTCGCTAGAGGATGGGTAAAACTCATTGAAACGTTGTGACAAGACGACGCCACCACTCGGCTGATAACCCGAGAAGAATTCATCAGGTTTCTTGCACTTTACACAACAGAATTTTGTTTTCTGTATTTGTTCCTCTTGCAATCTTGATATCGTTGTGGTGTTGGTAACTTGGAACACTGGGGTTGGATCACGGCTGTCGGAATTTCAACAGCACGTGCTATCAGTGTATCTTGCACATCTCTATGAAGACCGTTGATATTTCTAGCCCTTTCTCCCGTGTTATCTTTGCTGAATGCAAATGCCATTTCAGTAGCGAGGAACTCCGTTCTCTTGCTACTCAGTAAATTTTTGTGTATGCTGAATATATGCATTCAGTCCTGCGGTATCTACCATATTTACGAAAAGTCCTTGTGGCCATCGTCTTGTTATTCTAACACAGTTCCATTCCTTTTTCATTTTGTCTGCATTATCTGGGACACCTTTTTTATTGCAATGTTGCGTAATTTCGGGTTAGTATTCACTTTCTTCACGACTCACTTGCCTCTCATCATGCTGAGTAGAGAGTAAGATTACTGACTTCCACCATTTTGGAACATAGGAAACTATAGTCAAAGGATGAACTTCTTTCTTTCTGTCTGGCAAAAAGTTCTTCAGAATTTCTTTCTCCTTAAAACGCAGAGTACCAACGAGCATCACGTTTAGCTTCAGTATTCCATCAGCCAGTGGAAAACTGGTGAAAAAATTATCAGTTGCCACATCATGACTTTTATCCAGAAACGGTTCTCTAATATTCAAAACAACTCTTTGTCCTTGATTCACTTCTCGAGCACTGTCCGCCAATGGCCATGCAAACTTGGAGCCGTAGTAAGTAAAATGTCTTCAAATAGCCACAAAACTCAAATTTTAATGCCATACTTTCCAGGCTTATTCTTCACATAAACTGTGAAAGGGCAGTTTCCTTGGTACGTTGTTAATTGTTCATCATTAGTAACTCGTTCATGAGGGAATAAGTTCTTACACGATTTACATTGAAAAATATTAAACGCCACGCTGAGGCTTGTAGCTTGTCCTTGGTTTCTTCAGTTCTTTGCGATCTTGTATAGCTGACTTCAAATCTTAAGAATTTCATTATGAACCAAAATATGTTTCTTGAAATGATAGCAGAAAAAAAAGCTGCTGAAAAGCTCCACTACCTCCCTACAGATCCGAAGCACTTGTGCGATGTACATCAGTTCGACCAGTTGCTATAAGAATTTCTAACGTAGCATGCTTTTCAGTTGCATTTACTTCCCTGCAAGTCTTTCTGTTGGGCGAATGATCTGCATTCCATACAGGAAGTAATCATTTTCCTTCCCTGATCGATTCCTCGGCAATAAGGTTCACGATGTCTGGTGAAATAAATAACAAACGTAACTCTGTTATTGTTCTGTTGTTTCCCTTTGTTCATTCGACCAGGCGTTATGTTCCGAATGCTGTAAAGCCGGCGCGACCAAACTCTTGGTGGTTCGCTGGAAAATTCTAGCCCAGTTCTAAAAACAAACGCATCATCTCCAGTGCCTCCATCTTCTTCCTCTATTTGCTCACGGTAACAAGATTTCTTCATCAGATTCAATCATGTTGCGATATGATTTTTTGAGAGGTTCCCTACATTCGTTCAATTTATTATTTTATTGTCACTGACATCGAAATTATAGTCCTTTGCGTGACCGTACTTGCAGATGAAATCTCGACCGTGTAATTTCATCTCAACAGTGGACGTCTAAACAACTTTAAACAACAGGAAACAATAAATGTTATTTGAGCTGGGCAATTAATGTGTGGTAAAACTCAACAACGAAAATAAACGTGAGAAAGATTTTATAAAATCCTTATTGTTAACAAATAAGAAAATAAGGCATTTCATATCAGTCGAGGTAGCCTCACAAGTCCACTAATACATCAAGTCAATAATAAAACAAAACTTTGGGTCTTTCACAAGCGCGAACACAATTTCAATCATTTTAGCACAAAGTCACATGCATACACTTCTTCAGATAAAATTATTATGGGAGAATGTCAACCTGGGATAGTCAGAATACCTGCTTGGTAACATGACGGTTAAAGCAAGCAAAATTTATAGGGGAAACATTGTCTACCACCTATAATGATAGACTTGGTTCTACATTTATTATGAAAGGAGGGTCTAGAAGGAATTTGTTATTTCAAACAGAAGTCCACTGCCGTGTAAATAATAGCTGTACTAGCTATTCCTCTAGGGAGATTTTCATTAAAAATAACGTGGCACCAACAAAGGCACTAACGAAACTTTCAGTATGGGTGTGCCGTTCCCTAGTATTTTAAACTAACCGGCTTCGCTGGTTTAACGAAGACAAATACCGGACACTATCGAAGAACAGAAACAACTTACGTCCACTTTTACGCAGATTAGGGGAGATAATCGAAATACGAACAACCACTTTCATTAGAGAGCGTACTACAAAAGTTGTTGAACATTTCACATACTATTCACCTTAAAGTAATTCTAAAACACGTTGTCTTTGTAACAATGAGGTTAAAATAAATAGGGTCGGAGCAAAGATGGCAGAAAATAGCTCAATTAGCGATGACTATATTTGTCGTTAAGCACGGTACGGTCCAAATAAGGGCTACTTTGACAATGCAGTAAAACAGCTATAAAAAGAACACCAGTGTGTCCGTCATCGACGTCACTTTAAAGAAAGCCCTACCATCAGAGGGGAAGCTAAATATATGCACATAACGGGACATGAAGTCAAAACAATATAAGTAATCATGCTCAAAATACATAAAAACACACGATAATATTTTACAAAAGAAAAATGCGTGTTTATAATAGTCGAAAATGTACATATCTGTTTCAGCACCTGTAAATTCACTGTGTGACCAAATACTGCAGTCAAAACAATTGCCCCTAAGTTCTCCCCTACGGTCTTCAAAAAAGAGACCCTGGCAAAAAATGCAGCGTGCATCCGCGTCTTCTGCATATTCTCCTAGAGGTATTTGCAGTTCACTGTCGTGATGCACAACTCGTTTCAGAGCTGCAACAACGTCCTTCGAATCTGAGGATTTTTGTCTCACTTTTGAAGGGCAGCCCTTCGTCTGTGTGTGTTCTGTTGGAGTCTTAGTTTTCCCTTTACAACTGTCTCTGTCACGGAAGGCAACATCCTCTTGCCCTTCTTGACAGCAGACTGTTCCAAAGATACTGACAGTTCGTGACGGTGTGGTGTACTAGTAACGGTACACGAATGTAAATGCTTACCACTACGATTTGTTTCTAATTTTCTGATCCCAGGACCTGGAGCAATCTCAAAAGAGCTCACATGACGTCCACGGAAGAGCCAGCAGAGTAGCAGGAGTGGAAGTCGAACAGAATAGTAAGATAATAACGTTAGAAATGATCTTGGCCGTCTTTGCTGTCGCAGAACTGCATGTCTTCTTTACTTCAATTTCGGAAACTAGGAAATCAGAATCAGGAAAGATGCCTTTGTTCAAAGGAACTATTCCAGTTGCTTTGAATCCGTTCGCTGCCGGTCTATTATGTCATATAGGATTACAGTAGACCTATGAATGTCTTGTCCAGAGGCTAAAGCTTATGGATGGAGTGAGGAAGAAGAGAGATGATTCGTCTTACGGTTTGCGCTAGCCATGTCAATGATATCAATGTTCCGTAAGCCACTCTGTAAACATATTACTTTGTAACCATCCAGACGCGCGAGACCTGCCTACCGAGCTGGGAGGAGATCCTTACATTGGAACATGGTTCATATTAGTTCTTGGGAAAGAACGTCTCTCCACGGAGGTCAAATCTACTATTAGATCCTTGCTCTTTCCCCTATTATATGCGAGATCTTGCTCTGGACAATTGTTTATCCCCATTGAATATTCTTTCTGCAGTGAACTTGTGCTTTTGATACGCTTCTTCCAAAAGGCTTGAACATTTTCTTTGTTGTAGACTAGTGCCTTTGCAAACGATGTTGCACAAGGCTTTCCGAAATGACAACAAATCTTTGTGTTGATTCATAAAAATATATAGACTGGCACGCAAGTGGGGTTTTCTCCCTGGTTTATTACGAGCTGCTACAGCTGGAGTGCCGGCCGCTGTGGCCGAGCGGTTCTAGGCTCTTCAGTCCGGAACTTCGCTGCTGCTACAGTCGCAGGTTCGAATCCTGCCTCGGGCATGGATGTGTGTGATGTCCTTATGTTAGTCAGGTTTAAGTAGTGTAAGTCTAGGGGACTGATGACCTCAGATGTTAAATACCATAGTGCTTAGAGCCATTTTAACAATTTTGAACAGCTGGAGTCATACCATGCATTCTATTTAACGTTTGGACTGTCGTACAAGGTACATCAAACATCCTTGTTGCTTTCAGTAACAATATACTGTTAACAAAAAATGCCTTGCTGTAACAGTAATGGTAAATAAAGAAAGTAAACATACCTATAAAATGTTTCAGGGTGCTTGAGATGGCAAAATGGCGCGTTCTGTACCACCGCACCCATACACTTCGGCTACTAGCGATTGACTTCTCTCTTTTGCTTGCTGGCTCCCTCTCTAACTGTTTAACACTGGCACCACTGGGCAGCAGCACCACTCCCTTAGCCAACAATTAGCCCACATTTAGACCCTAGTCAGTGCTTGGATCATTTTCTCTACTGTTCAAAAAATGGTTCAAATGGCTCTGAGCAATATGGGACTTAACATCTGAGGTCATCAGTCCCCTAGAACTTAGAACTACTTAAACCTAACCAAGCTAAGGACATCACACACACGTCCATGCCGGAGGCAGGATTCGAACCTGCCACCGAATCAGTCTCGCGGTTGTGGACTGAAGCGCCTAGAACCGCACGGCCACCGCGTACTATTCCAAGACATATATATATATATATATATATATATATATATATATATATATATATATATATAATGGTATCATACACAACAAACGGCATTCTTTTATGTGTGAATCGTTATGTATTTACCGCAATGATTGTTCTGATCATTTTTGGTAGATCTGGTCACAGTAACAGGAACAGTACGAAAGTATCTCAGTAGCGGCGTACGTCCTCGAGGTTGAGGCTGCCGGCTCACAGGCACGTTTGATTTCTTGAGTTCGGTGGTGACATAACAGGTTTTCCCTGGACAGATTTGAGTTTAATTGATATATTACTGGAAAAACAACTGACAGCCTGTTAGTCTATTCCAGATTCTATCGGGTAAGTAGGCGAATTCGTTGTCATGAATTGTTCACAGTTGCACTGAGCACCATTCTGGACTGAAGTGCTGGAATCGCTATGGGCGTTGATTTGCACTGGGTACTAACGACAATTTACATCAATTTAACATACATTTCAGTATTTCGCTTAATCTCTTACCTAAGTCAGAAGAATTCAGCTGAACCTTGCTACGCATCACTATTGTGGTAAAGATATTCCGGAATACGCTCATACTTACCGTTACTGTTGCGTTTCACTGCTACGAACGAGGGAGAACAAAACTAATCAACCGGCCGGTGTGGCCGAGCGGTTCTAGGCGCTTCAGTCGAGAACCGCGCGACCGCTACGGTCGCAGGTTCGAATCCTGCCTCGGGCATGGAAGTGTGTGATATCCTTACGTTACTTAGGTTTAAGTAGTTCTAAGTTCTAGGGGACTGATATCAGATGTTAAGTCCCCTAGTGCTCAGAGCCATTTGTACCATTTTTGAAAACTAATCACTAGGAGACGAATCAGACGATTAGGGTGGATGCAGACACATTTCGCAATGAAAGCGCTCCAGTTTTGCAACAGCGACCCGAGATGTGTGCGATGGTGTACTATCGCAATGGAAGGGACATTGGCTCTCTTCTAGATGTGGACGTTCAGCCACAATGACTATCTTCACTGTGTCATGACGACACACCTAACAGTGTTCAACTACGATATTGCCCTTGTAGAGGTTGTCTGTGAGTACTATGCCATCAAAATCCCAAATTTTACCATCCATGAACACCTCTGCAGATGAAACTGTTTTTGAACTTCTTCGTACATGTTCACCTTTCGTTACCCACTGTGTCGAATTCGCCTTCATCTCTGGCGTGTAATAATGAATCCAAAGTTCATCTAATGTTACGAGACGTTGTAGAGAATCACTTGAATTTCGATCAACTAGTTCTAAAAATGGCTCTGAGCACTACGGGACTTAACATCTATGGTCATCAGCCCCCTAGAACTGAGAGCTACTTAAGCCTAACTTACCTAAGGACAACACACAACACCCAGTCATCACGAGGCAGAGAAAATCCCTGACCCCGCCGGGAATCGAACCCGGGAACCCGGGTGCGGGAAGCGAGAACGCTACCGCACGACCACGAGCTGCGGACAAACTACTTCTAAACAATGCCAATGACCGTGGCACAGTGCATAGACCGCTTTTCGTCTGATCACAGAAGTTTAACACCGTCGAGCGTGGTTGGCTCTTGGATGGATGACCATCCGGCCCGCCTTACACTTTTGACCAACCAGGAGTGCATTCAGCCCCGTAATGTCAACCGAGCAGCCAGTTGAGCGAGCAGCAACTGTTCCAGGTCTTGACAACTAGCAACGTCCGAGAGAGCAGTGTGCTGATTCCTGCCCCCCCCCATAACCGCATCCGATTGCGCCGTTAGTCTGAGGATGACACGGTGGTCGGTCGGCACCATCGGGCGTTCTGAGGACAGTCGGATGGAATTTAGCTTTGTTTAGCTCTAAACATTATTGAAAAATGTTCGCTCTTAGGCTCTGTTGGCTGATGGTTAATGCAAGAAGCAACCATTATTTGTGGAACACAGAACACACTGTGAAAGCTCATGGATATTATCTATTGAAATAATCGCAGTATAAGCCAATTCGTTTAGGTTTAGCAGTAGGATATTTGAATTTTTGCACCATTCTGAGTTTCTTCACCACCTTCACGCTTGATCCGATGACCTGAACGTTCGTCATTTTCAGTGGACGTTCGATCACCCTTTAATTCAACATTCACTGTCGCTACAAACAAATGACTGGACGTACTTCTCTGAAACTTTGCAGCTCGACATACACAGAGCCGCACGTTCCTACGGTCAGAGTATTTATTTATTGATCGTATGCCAAACGTGACAGATGTGAAAATTACCGAACAATCATTTTAATAAGCCACAGCTGCAAAATACTAACACGAATTCTTTACAGACGAATGGAAAAACTAGTAGAAGCCGACCTCGGGGAAGATCAGTTTGGATTCCGTAGAAATACTGGAACACGTGAGGCAGTACTGACCTTACGACTTACCTTAGAAGAATGATTAAGGAAAGGCAAATGTACGTTTCTAGCATTTGTAGACTTAGATAAAGCTTTTGACAATGTTGACTGGAATACTCTCTTTCAAATTCTAAAAGTGGCAGGGGTAAAATACAGGGAGCGAAAGGCTATTTGCAATTTGTACAGAAACCAGATGGCAGTTATAAGAGTCGAGGGACATGAAAGGGAAGCAGTGGTTGGGAAGGGAGTAAGACAGCGTTGTAGCCTCTCCCCGATGTTATTCAATCTGTATATTGAGCAAGCAGTAAAGGAAACAAAAGAAAAATTCGGGGTAGGTATTAAAATCCATGGAGAAGAAATAAAAACTTTGAGGTTCGCCGATGACATTGTAATTCTATCAGAGACAGCAAAGGACTTGGAAGAGCAGTTGAATGGAATGGACAGTGTCTTGAAAGGAGGATATAAGATGAACATCAACAAAAGCAAAACGAGGATAATGTAATGTAGTCGAATTAATTCGGGTGATGCTGAGGGATTTAGATTAGGAAATGAGACACTTAAAGTAGTAAAGGAGTTTTGCTATTTGGGGAGCAAAATATCTGATGATGGTCGAAGTAGAGAGGATATAAAATGTAGACTGGCAATGGCAAGGAAAGCGTTTCTGCAGAAGAGAAATTTGTTAACGTCGACTATAGATTTAAATGTCAGAAAGTCGTTTCTGAAAGTATTTGTATGGAGTGTAGCCATGTATGGAAGTGAAACATGGACGATAAATAGTTTGGACAAGAAGAGAATAGAAGCTTTCGAAATGTGGTGCTACTGAAGAATGCTGAAGATTAGATGGGTAGATCACATAACTAATGAGGAAGTATTGAATAGGATTGGGGAGAAGAGAAGTTTGTGGCACAACTTGACCAGAAGATGGGATCGGTTGGTAGGACATGTTCTGAGGCATCAAGTGATCACCAATTTAGTATTGGAGGGCAGCGTGGAGGCTAAAAATCGTAGAGGGAGACCAAGAGATGAATACACTAAGCAGATTCAGAAGGATGTAGGTTGCAGTAGGTACTGGGAGATGAAGCAGCTTGCACAGGATAGAGTAGCATGGAGAGCTGCATCAAACCAGTCTCAGGACTGAAGACCACAACAACAACAACATGCCAAACTAGGATCTACAAGATTCAAATTACTAAAGAAAATGAAAAACAAATTTTACATAGAAAATTTTACCAAGAGGAATTATAAATGCCAAACTAAAGAAAAATAAACAAAAATTACAAATTCTAGGAAAAATAAAATTAACTTTGACGCAGCATTATGGTGTGGACGGAATACCCTTACGAGTATAGGAAGATGAAGTTTGTTTCAATCCATAATTATGGCCTGCTGTCCCAGGTCCAGCGGAACGCTGTTGGCAACGGAACGGAGTCAAGGCGTTGCAGTAGGTTTCAGTGTACCAGTGACTCATTCGGATAGACATACAGGGTGTGGTAAAAGTTATACTACAACTTCAATGCATTACAGCACCCAAACTATTATAATGTGGAAACTCTTAAGTTTTTTAAATAAAACAAACTTTATTAACTTTTTACGTCTTTATTCTAAATCTGTACACATTTATTTCTCAAATAGTCAGCTTTGTGGCGAACACATTTTCTTCCAACAAGAGGCCAGTTAGTTGATAACGTCAGTAAAGAACGTTCTATTTTGTTGATGGAGTCACAACCTCACTCCTCCAGGGTGTTCTTTGAGTTTTGGAAACAGGTGAAAATCGGATGGGGCCAAGCAGGAAATATATGGAGGATGAGCTATGACAGTGAACCCAAGGCGTCGGAATTCTGCAGATGTCGCAGCGCTCTTGCATGGTCTGAAATTGTCATGGTGTAGGAGAGAGTACTCCACGTGTGGACGACCTTTTCGAATTCGGAACTCGATTACAGTACGCTGCTCCTTAAATACCAACATAGCAGCGTTACACATCACCACGTTACACGCCACACTTCGGAGCCGTCTAGCGGCAGAGGGTTGCAACTTGCGTCAGCGAAACGAGACAGTCGACCGAGTAACATGCAAGACATGTAATACCTCATCCGATATTAAGAACCGAATAAAAAAATTCGGAGACGTAACTTTTCAGCACGATCTCGTAGGACATTCGCACCGTATTTGGCTTACGTTACGGACAAACTCATAAAGTTCTGTATGTGTTCCAGGCTGTCGTGAGTGAAACATGATGACAACGATTCTAGAAATTTGACAGATGTTCAAGGAAAGGCGCAGTGTGTGGAATAGTTTATTCGGACCAAATCGGACACGGAGTTTCAAGGAGTTTCCAATCACAGTATAGTATGGACCCATCCTCGAGGACTTCGATACGCCTGCGGTACAGGAATTTTATGCAGACATGAAGTGTTAATGTGGAGCATAATATTTGACGACCTGGAACAAATGAAGCTGACACAGAACGGATTCTGTGGACGTTCCAACGCTCACCGCAGAAAAGTTCGGAGGGCGTCGCAAGTGCTGGAAATCCCTGGGGTGACCGCATACTGGGTCCTTCGGAATCATTTACAGATGTGCCCATATCAAGTACACCTGTTGCACGCATTAAATAGACAAGGCACAACGTATGTCATTCGCTGTGGCCGTTCACCGCTATTTGAGGAGGATGGAAATCTTCTAAACAACTTGGCACTCTCTGCGGAAGCAACATTCCACACGAGTGATAGGGTAAACAAACACATTGTTCACACCTGCGGCACAAGAAATGTGCATACTCTTACGGAAGAGGTATTTGATAGCCCGAAGTGAATGTGTGCTGTTGTTCGATGGTTGATCGCATTGTGGGACAATTTTTTTCTCAGAAAAAACAAACTCTAGAAATTGCGTCGAGAGGGTGGAGATGTTTGCAACACAACTGGCTGACGTCCAAAGCAGTAGTTTTCCAACAAGATGGTGCATGGCAAGACTGTGCGAGATGCTCTAGACATGGTGTATCCTGATCGCTGGATTGGCAGCGGTGATCCAGGTTCCTTCTCTCCTGCGCCGCGTAACATTGCACCAATGGATTTGTGCCTACGGGGATATTTGAAGGACACAGTGTACCAAACGTCTATCAGCAACATCAATGACTTAAATAACCGAATCGTTGGTACCATTGGCACAGCTGATGCGGATACGTCGCGCCGAGTGTGGGAAGAGCTTGACAACAGACTGGATGTTGTGCATGCCATCAAAGGAGCACATGTTGAAACTAATTGACAGGCATAAAAACTTTGTGAGATAGTGTGCCACATAAGCCAAACATGTTGTGGTTGCTGTAACACATTAAATTGTACCTCACATATTGAGACACCTTATAATTTTGACTGATTTCCTCATGTAGAGAAACCAGAAACAGCGATCTGTTTTACTTGGTAAAAACTTTCTGAAGCACATATCGCATAAATGTTAATTTGCTCACAACAATAGGTTTCGACAGATTCTGCTGTCATCTTCGGGTCTTCAAAATTTTTGGTTATAAAAGGTGTTCATTTTGAGTTGGAAACTGACGTCAAGTTGTCATGTTGGTGAATGAAATGTGGCATATAATAAAAAGGTTCGTCATAAATAAAACATTTGAAACACATATGAGCGCTGCGTATATGGACATAGCCATATAGACAAGCATTCTGAAGAAACACCAGGTCGGAACTGTGTTTTGTCCTCCAAATAAAACTCGTGCACTGGTGGGGAGCGCCAAAGATGACCTCAGTTTGAGGAAGGCCGGCGTGTACCAGATTCCGTGTCAATGTGGCAAGTCGTATATTGGTCAGACGATGCGTACCGTCGAGGATCGATGCCGTGAACACCAGAGGCACACTCGACTGATGTATCCGAACAAGTCGGCGGTCGCTGAACATTGTTTGTCGGAAAATCACGCCATGGAGTATGACCGCACGAGGATTCTGGTACAGACGTCAAGATACTGGGACAGCGTTGTTAGAGAGGCCATCGAAATTCGCACCAATGACGACCTCATAAACCGTGACTGTGGCTATAATCTTAGCAAGGCTTGGGAACCAGCGATTGGGTTAATCAAGAGTACATCGAGCAAACGTATAGTTGTGACGACCACGGCGGACAGAGCCATCACTCCGACGTCATCTCAGACGCCGTCGCAATCTGTTCCACCGCGCGACCGTGGCGCGGGGCGCGGACGGCGGAGGGAGCGCGCCGCGGGCGGAGGGTATTTAAATCGGCCGCCGCCGCGACCGAACCCAGTTCCCTCTGAGCAGCCATAGCGTACGGATCTCCGTGCCGGCACGTTCTCAGGAGCTCAGTCCGTCAGTTCACCTGATGATGGCGACATGTATGATCGCCGAAATATTGTGCCCGTTGGACACTATAGACCGGCAGCACACCCGTGGATATTTTGATTAAGTTGCTTTTTGTTTTTAAATATTTTCTGTACGCCAAACCATTCTATTACGTGCTATATTTTATCCACCAACATGACAACTTGGCTTAAGGCTCCAATTCAGAATACGTTTCATAAAATAATTTTTTGAAGACCTGAAGATGAGAGAAAAATCTGTCGAAACCGGCTGTTGAAAATAAATAAATATTAGAACGATCTTGGCTTTAGCAAGCTTTTATTGTGAAAGTTTCTGCTGTACGTACTCCACAGTTGAGTACATTAGAGTTTGTCCGGTGTTGAAAGAGATGGCTGCTTGTTCCTTCAGCCCGTTCCAACCAGTTTGTTTATTAAGTTTTTTGTGTTCTAGTTTTGGTTCAGATAGCTTCAAGAGTTATTTTGTTTGTTAGGAAGGGTCAAGAACAATGCCTAGTTACTTCATATAGTTGCAGCCTTTAATTTTTGTTGCAAAATGTAGCAGTCAGCTTCGTATCTGCTAGGTGGTAGGTGGTGTGCAATGCACAATCTTCAGTTTTGGCTGTATTTGGCTCCACTTCTAATAAAACTCGTTCAGCTGTTCCAAATATATTTTCAGAATGCATTCACCCTCCTCTGGATATTGCGTTATCACAGCTTTTACCATGCCAACAGCGCAGCACAGTTTTTGTGAGGTTCTTACTAGCATCGGAGAAGTGTGAAAAAGGTTAAAATCGTTGATGAGCCAAAACTTCATGAACACTGCCTGCTGCGGCATCCGGATCGAAAATAGGGAAATCCGCTGACATTAGCAATTTTGACAAAGGGTACACTGTTATGGCCCGAACGACTGGGATCGAGCGTCACGGAAGCGGTGAAGCTGCTCGGTTGTTGGCGTACTACTGTCGTGAGTACATAGGGAATGCTGTTGAAGGACGATGAAATCATGGGTATGCCGTATGATTTTGTGTGTCTAGACCTCATCACAGAACGTGGAGGTCGCAGGCTTGGCCCGTCTGTAATGTAGAGAAGGCAGGAATCTGTAGCTGTTCTGATGACAGAATACAATTTGGTGCAGGAGCAAGTGTTCCGGACTATTCCGTTCAGAGCGCATTGCTCAAATGGGGCTCAACAGCCCTTGTATTTTCCCGTGTTGATCAAACAAAACAATTGCAGTGGGAACGGCATCATCTAGAGTGTAGGTCAATAGAAGAGTGTTAACTGGTGGCATGAATCGAGTTTCCTGATATATCAAGTCGATAGACTTGATAGACGCTATCATCTGATCAAATACCTGCTGAAAACACGCACAGCGCAACGGACTTAGGTCAGTGTGGGAAGTGTAATGCTGTGGGAGACATTCATCTGAATTTGTATAGTACCTGCGATAGTAATGAAGACACCAAGACGCCGTCGACTGTGTAAACGTTATAGCGGACCACTTGCAACCCATAAAGCTAGACGGCAGTGGCATCTTCTAACAGGGTAACTGTCAAGGTCAAGGGCCAGAATCATGCAACAGTAGTTTGAAGAGCACCATAGCGAACTCACGTTGATATATGGTCACGATATTCTGTTTTTCTGAAGCCGCTGGAACACAACTGAGACGCTATGGCCGCTAGCTCCTCGTCCACAACGCACCGGCCCGTAACGTACGGAAACTGCGTGTCCTGCGAGTTTACACTGTGTGTCCCAGCTCTGTTAGCACTACTTGTGTGATATTCGAAACTACATTGCTATCTCGTGGCGACATGCGGCGTTACTATCCTTGAGGTTGCAAAAACAATTGTGTAGAAAGTGAAAGCATCCTGGCTGAAAATGTAGCAGTATGTGTTTGACACCCCTCGGAAAATGGTTGTGGAGCAGTGAGGCACCATCAAGTTATTTGAGATCTTCAGAGATTGTGAGCAACAATTCGTCGAATTCGAAGCGAATACCGATAGGCAGGTCCCTGGCTGCTCCTCCATGACGACACCCCAGCCCACAAAGCGAAGATTGTGCACACGTTTATGGCAAGTAAATATGTAACAGTTTTGCCTCGCCCACCGTATTCGCTGATTTTCGCCCCAGCCGGCTTCTGGTTCTTCCTCAGATTAAAGGTGTCAATGAATGGGCACCGTTATGACGCAGTTAAGGACATCCAAGAAAACTGTACTTCAGTACTAAATGCAACTCCCATAAAGAACTTCAGTGACTACTTTTAAAATGATTTGAGGTGTGTTTTGATTCAGGGGGAGATTGTTGTTCTCGTTGTGGTCTTGAGTCCGGTGACTCGTTTAATGCAGCTGTCCATGCTACTGTGTGCTGTACAAGCCTTTTCGGCTGCGAAAAACTAAACATACTTCATTCTGAATCTGTTTACTGTATTCATCTCTTAGTTTCCTTTCACGATTTTACCCTCCCCCCCCCCCCCCTCCCCACACACACACTTCCCTTCAAAATCAAATTGGTAGTCCCGATGTCTCAGGATGTGTGCCTAAAAGTTCTTTTCTCCCCGATTGTATTCAGCACCTCACCATTAGTTACATGACATTAGTTACATGATCTACATATCATACTCCGCAAACTTCTATTCTCCTCCTGTTTATCATCCATGTGTCACTTCCATATATAGCTATACTCCTGACAAATACTTTCCGAGAAGACTTCCTAACAATTCAGTTGAAACGTCCCCTTAGAAAAATTAGTGAATTACTGTGCTGGTATATCCCTTACGTTATTTGATTTTCAAACAGCTGAGCAGAACTGGACGTACTCAGACATTTCGCTTTTTACCTATTCTGATCAACACTAAACTAACAGCCATTATTTTTTTTTTAGCGCAACGCAATCTGACTTTCAAAAATCCCTACAAAAGAATGGTCCTGACTAACATTAACCTACACATTTCACAAATCACTTACCTCACAAAAATCTTTGTTACTCGAACTACTGCAATACAGTGAGCGCCACTACTGCCAGCTAAATAAAAGATTCAAACTACTGAAGGCACTAACTACTGATAGGCATAGTTAGCAAATGAAAGATTTTTATGAAGAACAAACAATGTATTTACCTCAATAGTGTTCAAAGGTCATTATATATATATCAGTTCATGGCATCCAGTCTTACAAATTTACTGTCTCTGTCCAAAACTCCGCCATCTCACTCCCCACATCCACCACTGCTGGCGGCTCACTTCCAACTGCGCAACGCTACGCGCTATTAACATCCAGCTGCCCAACACTACAATGGCGAACAAAAATGCAAACCAGCCACAGACTGCACACAGCACAGGCAGTGATTTTCACACAGAGCGCTACGTGGCGTTACCAATATAAAAACCTAAACAGCCTACTTACACAGTTTATATTTGATGTTAACTCATTTCTTGTCATTGCCAGCCTACATTTTATATCCTCTCTACTTGGCTGTCATCATTTATTTTGATGCCCAATAGCATAACTCATCTACTACTTTAAGTTTCTCGTTTACTAATTTAATTCCTTTAGGATCACCTGATTTAATTCGTCTCCGTTCCATGATCCTTGCTTTGCTTTTGTTGATGTTCATCTTTTCACCTCCTATCAAGACCCCGTCCATTTCGATGAATTACGCTGCAATGTCATCGGCAAATCTCAAATTTTATTTCTTCAACTTCGACTTCAATTCCTACTCCAAACTTTCCTTTGGTTTTCTTTACTTTTAATGTACAGACTGAATAACATCGAAGATAGACTGCAACCCCGTCTCACCCCCTTCTCAACCATGCCCCTAAACTCTTACGACTGCCGTCTGGTTGCTGTAAAAGTTGTAAACAGCCTTTCGCTCCCCGTGTTTTTACCCCAAGCTACCTTCAGAAGAGACTATTTTGAATAAATACAGTGACTTTGTGATCATAATCCCCTACTTTTATTTTTCATTGTCACAGTCCCAACGGAACTGGGACACACTGTCTACATCGGTGCTAGATAGCTCAAGAAACATATCAAGGGCGCGTCGAATACGTGCGATGCAGAATCACTGCGGTATTGCGTTTCAATGGCTAATCAAAACGCTATTAAGCGGATGGTCATAATGTCTGGCTAATCCGTAAAAAAGATCAATCTATTTCGGTCGCATTCGTGGTGTGTATTGGGCCGATAATGTTAAGAATGTGCGAGATGCGCCAAGAAGTTGCTACTCGAGCGAAGCTGGCAGCGACTCTGGTCGCGGAGTCGCCCGTCCTTGGCGGCTGCCTCCGGAGTGCCTTCGGCGGCCACTTGAGCCTCGCTCGCCCGTGATGCAAGCGTACTCTTCCTGCGCAGCCGACGTCGCCTAGGCTGCGAGACCTTGCCCGCCGATAGCACCTTTCTAAATAAGGCCACGGCCACGACCATCGGCTGGCCGCGCAACCCTGAGCGCTCAAACAGACGCTGACATCAGCGGTCCAGATACCCATCCTCAGCTCAAGGTCCCTTCTGCTTCCCTTTTGTCCCCCGTTCCTTTCCATCTTTCCCAGTTCCTCCTCCTCCTCCTCCTCCACAGTTTAGCCCTTACATACAAACCGCCAGGCCAGACATTATTTCTCTCTTGGCACGAGTCGCAGAGTCGCCGCGTCGTCACCCGGCGGCTTTGAGCAGCCTTGAGCGCTACACCCTGCCACCGCTCTCTTCCCGGCTCAAGGTGGCCGTGGTGCGGCTACAACAACAATTTTTGCTCGCCGTATTTCCTTTTTGTTACTGACAACGGCTCTCCCACTCTGTGACGGCACCAAGCCGAGCTCGGCGGACAGAGAGAGAGAGACAGAGAGAGAGGGGGGGGGGGAGGGAGGGAGAGACAGATGGTAATTATTAAAAGCTCTATTGGTTAAAACGCGCGGCCAATGGACTGCGGGCTGACGTCAGGCCGGGGCAGAGCTAGCTTGCGCGCGTCCGCCCCCCGCGGCCACACCACGCCCCCCGCCCCCCGCGACGGCGAGAGGGCGCCACGTCCCGCGCTGGCGCCGGCGCCGCCCGCCTCCTTCCTTAATAGAGACGGGACGGCGGGCCCAGAGAGGCCCTGAACGGCTGTTGCGACAACCGCCTCCCAGCTGAGTAACTAATGCACCCGCGGATCTTGTCCCACGCCTATCAAGGCTCTGAGTAGGCGAAGTTTCGATGCATGTCTAACTGAAAAGCTGCAGGGCGGCTTCTGGTACAGACTCTCACGAATACAGCAGGAATTTCTCAACCTTCACGACTACGAGAGTAACTGGACTCGCATTCGGGAGGACGACGCTTCAATCCCGCGTTCGGCCATCCTGATTTAGGTTTTCCGTGATTTCCCTAAATCACTCCAGGCAAATGCCGGGATGGTTCCTCTGAAAGGGCACGGCCGACTTCCTTCCCAATTCTTCCCTAATCCGATGAGACCGATGACCACGCTGTCTGGTCTCCTTCCCCAAACCAACCAACCAACCAACTACGAGAGTAATCATGGAGACCGCGCTACGTCGCAGGTTCGAATCCTGCCTCGGGCCCCTCAGCCGCGCTGTGGTACTATGGCACGAGAGTTTCAGCATGTGCTTCGAGTGCAAACAAATAAAAAATTAATCACGTACCATTATTTGTTGGGGCATTAGTTAAAATGTTATCGCTAACCCTAATGCACTGTCCAGTCGCATTTATATGACCACCTATCGAAAGCCTGAACAACCACTTTTGCAGCGTGCACCGCTGCGAGACGTGCAGAAAGAGAGCCAGTGAGGTTCTGGAAGGTACCGACGGGGATGTGGAGCCATGCCGAGTCCAATATCCTTGCCTGCTGCGCTAGGTTTCTCGGTTGAGGATCCACGGCGCGAACAGCGAGATCGGGGTGGTTCAACAGATTCTCGATTCGGTTTAAATCCGGTGAGTTTCGTGGAAATTGGAGTACGGTAAACTCATCTGACACGTTGCATTGTCCTGCTGGTAGATGCCACAGTGCCAGGAAAGATAAACAGCTTGTAGGCGTGGACAGGGTCTCCGAGGATAGACGCGTAGCCGCGTGGGGTAGGCGCGTCGTTTGTGGCGCCTTGCGACGGTTCGCGCGGCTCCCCCCGTCGGAATTTCGAGTCCACCCCGGGGCACCGGTATGTGTGTTGTCCTTAGCGTAAGATATTTAAAGTTCGATTAAGCAGTAGGTAAGCCAAGGAACCAATGACCTCAGCTGTTTGGTCCCACAGAAACTTACCACCATGAAGAAGATAGATGAATACTTGTGTTGATTCACTGTGCCTTCCAAATGGCGAGACCACCCCGGGAATAGTACGAACACATTCCCCAGACCATGAAGTTTGCAGAGTGTTTACTTCAGAGGTTCACGTCGTACATGCCAATTACCATCTGCCCGATGAAGCATAAAACTGATTCATCTGAAAAGCCCACCTGTCGCCACTCAGCGAACTTCAGGTTGTTGTACTGGCGTGCAAATCCCACCCTTCTTCGCCGATGAACAGCAGTCTGCATGGGTACACGAACCAGGCGCTTGCTGTGGAGGCCATACTCAGCAATATTCACTGAAAACTCGTTCAGGAGAGACTGTTGATAGCGTTTTGTAGCATCTTGGCACTTACTTGCTTAACATTTGCACATCTGTTCGCCCTAAAAATTTGCGCAGCCATGGTTAACCCCTGACATCTATGGCCAGTTGTGCACCATAGTTGTCTCAGGCCCGATTTTGGATAGCGGCATTTTGCTATATGGAGTATACTTTAACCACGGTGGCATGCGAACAGTTTACGAACTTAGCAGTTTTCGAAATGTTTCCATCCTTGGCCCGAAAGCCAGTGATCACGCCCTTTTGGATGTCAGCTAATTCGCTCTGTGTCCACGTTACAACAACGTCTTCGCTAATTTCCGTTTACTTCCGGGACGCTTTATTTATCCTCCACTGCTAGTGCTGTCACCTGCTGACTGTGAGCGGTTATTTAACGTTAACGTCAAACGTAGACGATGGTCTCATTAATGTAAGTGGAGACAGTGTATATTTCTAACCATCTCGATTTGGAACAGGGTGCCAGTCCCGAAATGGATTCGGAGGAAGCACTTAAAGGTGAAACCAAGTAATAGTACGGTATTATTGGCTGCAAGACACTGCCTTGGGTTGTTCGGCTTTTAGGTGCAAATCTTTCTACTGGGAACGTTCAAAATTGATCGGCACTACACTTTTTCATGTTCACAGGAACCATTCACTGAAAACACGAACACTGATTATAAGTATTCCCCGCCACTGTTTCTGCACTTCTTTCATCGTTCTCGCAGCTTCTGTATTTTCGTAGAAAAACATTTTGTGGGTTATCCCGAAGTCACTGGTGGACATCTGCATGAAATTCGTCATCTCTTGTGAATTTATTAACTCGTAAGAACTCTTTCATTAGTCCAATAGGGCATAGTCGCAATAAGGCATAACCGTCGAATATAGAGGAGTGGCAGCACAGTAAATCCTAGTTCAAGCACAGTGGAAATGGGCTGGTAACTGGCATATGGACGCACATTGATGTGTTCGAGCTGAACGCCAAGGTCCTATTTCCCGTGGCGGCATTGTTGAAAGACATAGTAGGTACTATGAACTTCAGTACCGATCACTGTTGATGGTCGTGTTGGGAGGATGCCACTTCACGATCAGAATCCCATCCTGACTCCACAACACAGTCGTCCTGGTTCCTGCACGAACTGTCCCAGCCTTCAATTCTTGGAAAGGGGGTCTCCGTATGTTTCCACTCCACAGGCTGGCGCTCTTTCTAGAGTCTCGTGGAAGGACCATGAATCATCAACGATGACAAGACACTCTAAGAACACCGCTTGATCTGCACTGTCTTGCTGCACCAACTGTTGGCATACCCATATACGCTTCTGTTTCTGCGTAGTGCTGAGTGAATAGTGCACTCTTTGTGCACACACCTTCTTCATATTCAAATCCTCATGGATGATGATGTGGGGGGCTCCTCTTGATAGACGTGTTGCCATCTCTAGTACATCAAACGTGATTCGCCTGTGCCCCATTAGACCTATCAAGTCACTGACCCGCTGGGTATCTTAGTTTGCGTGCAATTGCGTGCATGTGCGTTTTTCAGCACCGTAATTTCCGTCTCTGAGCGCTGATACCTGAATAAACACGGATCTGCTATTAACCTACTGTCGCTGCCTGAAGCATTCACTCTCTCCCTCCAGAGGAATCACACCGTCCACTGTTGCTCATGCTTGTCTGTTTCCTTATATTGTCTTCTCGTTGTTCACCAGCGTGCCTGCAAACCAGAACAAAAGCTGCTGCAATGCCCTACCTAAGTGGGGCAGCAACACCACCTGGTGGCGGCAAACAGTACTATAGTCCAGTTTCACGTTACGTCGACGCACGCTTGAAACTGCTCTTTGCGGGAGTTATATGGGGAGTGCCAACCAATAAGTAACGAACTAAATATTTGAAGCCACTTCGGTGACTTACGCTTCTGATGAAGATGAGGTGAAATGATTAGGGCAATACATGTACCCAGCCAAAGGCGAAGAAAATCTCCAGTCCGGGCGTGAATCTGAAATGGGGCCTCGCGATCTAGAGACAGCGAAGTTTAACACTAGACCTTGAGATGCTGACACTAAATGGTGATATGCATGGGTTGGACAAAAATATGCAAACAATGCAAGAAACACACGCTTCAGTATAAATGCAGATCCTCGCTGGAGGTTGCACTGTTGTACAAAGGGCAGTTGTGCAATGTTCTCAATATGTGGCAAATGACGGTCGTGGTAAGAACAGTGTTCTTCTAGTTGTCAGTGAATTGTGTCGGAGATCAGTGCATTCGAAAGTGGGCAAATTTTTCGTGCTCGTATGGTAGGTGCGTCAGTATCGGAGGTAGCCAAAGTGTTTGGCGTTTCAGGACGCACCGTATAGAGTATTTCTGCGGCATATAGGGAAAGTTGAAAATATCATCGGCTAAGTCACATCACAGACGGATGAGTGTATTGCATGATCATGAAGAGGATGCGACGAAAAGTATGTGGACGACAGCTGGTAAATCCACTGTAGAGCAGAATGCCTTTCTAGGGAACAGTGACACCCCACCACCCCAAAAAAGGGTCATTAAGGGAAAGCTTTATTAGCAGCGAATTGCAGTATGAGCTGGAAATCCAATACCAATCATCAGTGATACTAATCCCCGTTAACAGGATAACATGCCACCGAGGCCTGGAAAATGGAGCCATGAATGAATGTCATTTGGTCAGGTGAGTCCTGTTTCACACTTTTCCCAATTTCTAGTCAAGTTTATATGCCAACAGTGAAACATGGCGGGGGTTTGGTAATGACTTGTGCAGCCGTATCATGGTATTCCACGTGCGTCGTGGTTAGTGTAGAAGGTCACACTACCACCAACGGTTATGTGACCATTTTGGACGATCAGATCCAGCTATGGTACAACGTTTGTTCCCCAATAGGGATGCTGCGGTCCTAGAAGACAGGGTCCCTGTTCACACAGTTCACATAACCCAGAACTGGTTTTTGAGCATGTGGGTAAGCTTTCGCACGTTCTCTGGCCCCTACAGTCACCAAATCTCAATATGATTGATCATTTGTCGTCTACTGTGGACAGAAGGGTGTTTGACCACTATCCATCTCCATCATGGTTATCTGAACTTGCCATTATTTTGCAAGAAGAATAGAATAAGATTCCCTTGGAAACCATAAATACCTTGTTTTTATCCATTCCGAAACGTTTGGACGCTATTTTGAATGCAAACAGTTTTCCTACACCGTATTGGGCGTGGTTATGTGTTTTGGTATTTCGGTATCTTTGTCCTCTCTCTGTAGGTTAAAGAACCAGCTATCTCACTCTAAGACCAATCATCGTGTCGTATTACTTTTACGAGATAGGGGAAGAAATTAATTTAGCTTCCACTAAAATCTAAAGATGAAATAGAGGAGACTGATTGGTGTTCTATACTGATGCGCTCAGTGTCTCATGTTCGATACAAGTCGTGAGCTGTATTTACATTTGTTTTTCTCACCAACGATACGTATTGTTGCGTATGACCGAAAGTAAGATGAAGAGCACGTATTTCGGGTGGACACTGGTTTGTAGCTACAGAATTAAGAAATGAATAGAGCGCTATTTTATTGGGTTAATGAAATAAGATGTCGCTTAAACGTGCTAAAAATTAAATGCACATCGGATTTAAAATAACTGGTTTCAGTCCATTTGGCCATCTTCAGATCCAATTCAGATCTATAATCATCTTAGAATGGTAATCTAATGGATTAATTAGCGATAGCAACAGATATGGAAATGGATGAATGGGTCAGTGATTCACCTGTAACCATGGTGGCGAATGAACAGTTATTGTCCAAATTTAGGTATTCCTTTGTCCCTTAAATCAGTCAAGGCGAGTGGTAGAGTGGTGCTTGTTGACTTGTTGCCCCAAACTTCTCCATTACGACCTACTGCTCTGTGTTTGCTGACCTCGTCAACGAGTTTTCCGTCCTGCTTCGTAATGTAAAATACTCTCACATTTTGACCAGCAGTATGACTGTCCTTCATGATCTAGACACAGTCACACACTTGCAGGATCTAATTATTACTGTAACTGACCGTGAGAGGTGTCATGCCATTTTCATGTCTTTTCTGCCCTGTTCCCTCTCAGTTATCATCACTTTTATTATGTCCCTATGGGAGAAGGCTGAATAAGTTCATTGAGGGTATTGAAATGAACACCGAGAACTCTAATCATCTGTGGATGTTTGACTCTGCATGTTTTCTTTGCAGTACTGGTAGCCTTCATTTGGGTGGTCTACGACAGAGGCAGGATACCAGCGAGATCCAATAAAGGTAGAGGCAGGCTGACTTTCGGGCAGTCTCTCTGTGAATTCCTTAGGGTCAGCACACAATAGTGGCTGGTCCGTCCCTCTGCATGTGCGACCAGAGTTGCATTCCAGCCCATTGTAAACACTATGAAGAGACTGCGAAGGCGACGGCCCGCCGCCGGTGTAGTTGCTTTATGACACTCTGGCATCTCAGTCTAACTTGGACAATGCTATCAGTGAGTAATGTATTCCGATCTTCCCAGAAGCGGATGCCAGACGACCCACTGAGTGCTACTTTCTGACGCCGGCAGTTCGATGAAGTTTTGGTCTCATGCGTGCAGCAGTGAGCGGAACTTCTTTTCCGCGCCAGCGTAGATGCAGGAAAACGACTGGGCAACTCTGTGACGCTCTGTGACGTCAGAGAGCCTCGTCTTCAAATTGGTGGGATAAGACCCCTCTGGAAGGGTCTATGTCGATCGCTAGTTGAGTGGAATATTCCACTGCACTTTGAATCTTACGATTGGCTCATGCTCCCACGGCAACCGTCCACTGGGAATTTTCGAGAGTGGTGGGCATCGCGGATGTCTCAACTTGAGTTCGACACCCGGGGACTCAAGGAGTTGATCAGATCACTCTTCTCATTATTTGAGAGTAGGAGACCCTTCAAGTACATGGTCACCTTCTTATTCAATATTCCAATTGTAATGCAGAGAATATTTTCCCATGGCCTTAGCTCAATAATTTAGCTACCTATTCTTAAACTGCTTGTTATTCAACAGTGAATTACTAACTGCCTTTTCCTCCCATAATGATTAATGACGATTAAGGAAACTAATTGTTTCATAATTTAATTAAATTATATTGGGTGTGCAACTCTTTGTTACTATCATTTACGCGGTCACTTCACTAATGTTTTCCGTGTGTATTTATCCTCACGTTCTGGTTATCGTGATAGTTAGAAACGGGGAATTGAGTAATTAAAATGTCCACCAAACACTTCTAAACAACGGCACCTCGCAACCGCACAATCGTGTACATAATGAAATTAGTGTAACTGACGTAGAAAGTGTCGTTTATAGACTATATTGGCAGTGCAACGAGCAGTGTGTGGAAACAGGAAAATTTCCAGCCTGTTTCACACTTGCTTGACAGAGCTCTTGTTGAACTCTCTACAGAGCTTCAGCACAGGGAAGCGTGCCACCACGTCTGAATAGTACGTAGTTTTAATTCTACTAATAAAGTGATATACACATGACACATGTGCTAAAGTCTACAAAAGTGTCAGTTATAACTTTATTTTGTAGTTTTAATAAGCAGGTACGTTTCTTAGAGCTGCTTGCGTTAAACTCCGAAAAAGAGACGGATATTGGCCATAGTGTAGTGCTACAAGTGTTTTTTGTATTGGATAGCCTTACACTAATTAGGCTTCATGAGGCAGTTTTAACGAAAGAGAATGTCGACAGGGCCTTCTGTGTAATCTTAGAATGAATCTGACAATAGACTTCGCATTAACTGTTCACAACCAACTTACTCCATTTCATGTATGACGGTGGCTGCACAGCCCGATATTGGTATCGTGTAGCCATCGGCTGCGTAATGTTAGTCATCACGCTGTATGCTGAATCTGTAAACTGATTTATGATATGGTGGTGTAAAATATTGTATTTCCACAGCTCTGAAGATTCTCGAGTTGGTCGAGTGAATGATGTAAAACGAAGAAAAAGTTGCATGCTACCTGTGGCGGTCTACGATTTTAATTTCTAACGATCGGTGTCCCCCAGCAGACAAATGCTTTCGTTTGTTTGTACTATTTTGTGTCGATTTTCTTTCTGCCTGCACAAAATCCATTCAGAGTATAAAGATACATGTATGTATGTTTCGCATCTGTTCCGAAATCACTAGACCGCTTTCAACCAAGCTTCGGACAAGCATGACTAACTGTCTGGAAAGAAGCACTGTGGTGGTAAGAATCACCACACTGTCAAATAGGTGGGGATAGAGGTGACCAAGTAGTGCAGCCAACGGCGCAGGAATACCCATACAG
Organism: Schistocerca cancellata; assembly: GCF_023864275.1. NCBI lineage: Eukaryota > Metazoa > Arthropoda > Insecta > Orthoptera > Acrididae > Schistocerca > Schistocerca cancellata. The sequence continues at coordinate 490,003,008 of NC_064628.1, forward strand.
CATTCAACCAGTAGCTGAGATTGAGAACACTGACTTACAATTGGAAATTGGCAATCTGTGGCAAGTTCCTAAGGGACCAAACACATTACTTAATCTAATTAAACTAACTTACGCTAAGTACAACACACACACACACCCATGCCCGAGAGAGAACTCGAACCTCCGACAGGAGCGCGCGAACCGTGACAAGGAGCCACAGACCGCGCTGCTACCCCGCACGGCACACTGACTTGCTACAAACTTAATGGGTAATTTTCTCACTGACAACCCCTCAAAATTAAGAAAGGGAAAATATTTATCGCTTACTGCACTTTCGCTCTTCATGCAGTAAGACTGCTGCGTCGGGTATGATGTTTAGGTCTGTTACTTCTTTGCTACTAACTGTATTTTGCAGACTGTATCGACATACGCCGCTGAATGTAGCTACAAAATTATATCAATATAGAACATATAGCTCAGGAGATATGGCCTCATAAACATGGAGCTGTGTGAAAACGAAACTGAAGAGTGAAATTCGCTGGTTATACAGGTGAACTATGACTCGTACAAATATGTATGAAATATGTTAGATGTACGTAACATGTGCGTATGCGGGCAAAACCACGCTTAAGATGAGATGTACTTAGTGTGGGAAGGAAGAAATGGATGTGGGTGGGGAGGGGGGAGGGCGGGAGCTGATATATAGAAGTGTGAGGAGCAGAGGGACAGAGAAAACAGAGGAGAAGACAGACAAAGACAGGGGTAGGAAGAGTTGGACAGAGGGAGGGAGGAGAGGTGGAGATAGAGAGGGGGAAGGAGGAGGAGGAGATGGACAAAGAGAAGGGGTGGAGATGAACAGAGGAGGGAGGAGCAGAAGGACAGAGAAAATGTAGAGGAGATGGACAGAGATAAGGCAGAGAACCATATGGACAGATAACGGAAAGAGAAGAATATGGAAAGAGGGAGGGGTAGGAGAAGATGGACAGAGAGAGAACAGGAGGAGACAAACAAAGAGAGGATGGAGAATCATATGTACACAGAGAGGGAGGAGGAGGATGGACTTACAGCGAGTGAGGAGCAGATAGAGGGGAAGAGGAGATTGACGTAGAGGGGGACGACGAGATGGACACTGGGGAGAGGAGCAGATGGGCAGAATGAGTGAGGAGGAAGAGATGGATAGGGAGGAATGGAGGAGCTTGATGGAGAGAGAGGAAGGATGAAATGGACTAACAGAAGATTGGAATAAATACATACCCAGTTAAAACTGGAACTGAGCTGGTTAGTGTATAATTAAGGGAGAAAGGATGGGCGCAGGAGCTAAGAAGTCGTGTACACCTTGTTCCAGGTGGTTCTAATAAAAGTGTAGCTACTCAGAGAGGTGTAGTGTAGGCTGTAATTATTGTATGGCAACGAGACTTGGCAGATAGGACAATGCACTGACGAGGACCCGATTTTCGCTGCAAAAATTTGTTCCAATTCTTGTCACCAGGCGAAAATTGGGCGCTGTGAATAAATGAAAGACGTATATAACTGTTTACATCTATAATCTATTAAGTACGGGATGTCGGAGGAAAAGGTCAAACAAGTGAGATTATCACAATGTAGATTTTAATATTAACAGCCACTTACGCAATTTGTTCCAGCACCAGTGATGTCGACGAGACGCTGCGTCCGTAGAGCGACGTGATCAATAGTGGCTCTCAACAGTTCCGATGGAATATGAGCATCGTGTTCCTGTATACTAGCCTTCAGACCGGGTAGAGACCGAATTTGTCCCTGATAAAAGCGATACCCCAGAACTAAGACTCAGTCGATTAAGATCAGGTGATCTTGCAAGCCAGTCATCTGGAAAATCTCTTGAGGTAACAAGTGCGTGAGAGGTTGCACTAAGCAGTGTCCCTCGCCTAGTGAAACACTAGGCGAGGGACATCAGGCGTAGTCCCATCTCACATGAAAGCAGACATTTCCACACAGTTCCACTTATCTTAAGCAGGAATTACATACTGCACAAGGAAGGAAGGATAAAGTGCAGATTCACGGTACACCTGACAGGCGTTCTGAGTGTGTTCTTTTCAATGTCGACTGGACAGAGAAAAAATATGGTAGTGATCCACGCTAGACAGTCACATGCGACGTGCGCAGTAGCCCTTTGTGCCCAACACACGGTTCAGCAGCACCTCGAATTCGACAGTTCCGTGTATTCACTGCACCCTGTAGTATAAAATGTGCCTCGTCTCTCCATAGAATACGAGGGGTACACAAAAGAAACCGAACTTATTATATTTTGAACTTATTTGTTCACATTTTAAGCAGAAACCTTCAGTCCCCTTCAAAGTACTCACCACTTGCACTACACTTATTTCTTTTTCCAAAACGTTTTTTAAATACATTTTTTTTATGCTTGAGAGCACCTCCGTCGTTGTTTTTTTTCTTTTTTCTTCACCTCAGCAACGCAAGGAAAACGTTTTCCTTTCGCGTCTCTTTTCATTCCAGGAAAAAAAGGAAAGGTCGCACGGGCAGGGTCGGATGAGTACGGGGTGAGGGACAGGGGTCATACAAGTTTTGGTCAAGAACTGCATTATACACTGGCCAGTGTGAGCATTAGCATTATCATTATGGAAAAACCAGTCACCCGATTGCCAAAAAACATTCCGCTTCCACTGTACATTGTTTCGTAATCTTTTCAGAACTTTCAAGTAGAAAGCCTGGCTAACTTTCTGACCCTGCGGAATGGGCTCCGAACGGGTGACTCCTCTCACATCGAAAAAATGAATCAGCATTATTTTAATATTTGTTTTCACCAGACGAGATTTGTTTGGGCAAGCACAACTTGGAGACTTCCACTTGCTTGATTGTTGTTTTGATTCAGGATCGTAAACATAGCACCAAGTTCATCACCTGTGATAATTTTGGAAAAAAGTTTGAATCATTTCTTTCAAACAACAGAGCATGCTTCCAGGAGTCAGTAGCCGTGGCACGAGTTTGGCAGCCACACCTTTCATTCCCAAGGCTTCTGTCACAACTCACTGCACTGGTCTTCTTGTCATTTCCGACAGCTCCACAATTTCTTCAACGGTCTGTCGCTGATGTTCGTTGATGACTGCACGGATGTTTCAGACATTTTATGTGTTTGGTCCGTGGAAGGACGACCGGAACGAGGTTTGTCATCAACTGAAATTTTACCATTTTTGAAATGGGAAAAGTACTCTGATACTTGAGTTTTTCCCCACAGAATCGTCCCCGTATGAAATTTTGACATTTTTTCTGTTCAAATTTTTGCGAGCAAAAAGCAGAGTTTCGCCACCACCTACTGTTCACGAAAATCGACCATAGAACAAACGACAATCACACAAAACAGTTGTCATTATAAACTCTGCCGAAACCAGCCCTGAACTTCTGCAGCGACGCACTGTGCTTACTGATTTTTGAATGCTCGCTCTATGCGCTCCTGGCAGCCAAACGAGGTAACTACAAAAGCTCCACCCATCAAAAAATTGGTTCAGTTTCTTTTGATTACGCCCTCGTATTTCCCCGGTCACATGTCATCCACTTCGGTCCGTATCGTATCAGGAACCGAAGAGCTAATTCAGAATGTTGCTGAGGATCTTAGGTTTCAGTTGCTGAACCGTCTGGATCTTGACTGCAAAACTTTCCGTACTTTGGACCATGGGATGGAAAATTCTCGTGACACTGCATGAACACTAACACTACCTGGATCGCGTGCTGCTTAGTCAGTTACAGCAACAAACAGTAATTTCTACCGGGATTGGACACCGTCCCCTTCATGTGCCACACCAAGCTAACCTGTGTATTCGAATTTCATTATTATGTTCTTTAAACTACTTAATGTCATAGGGCCTCACAGACCTTTCAGTTGGCGATACAACGTCAGTGCAACACTGTCATTGCTGCCGTTCACATAAAACAGTTTCACTAACAACACACGGCCTCCCTCTTCTAGGTAGCCATACTGTTCACTTACGCTATGGCTTTTGCAATGACAGCGTGAATGTTATATCATCACAAAAACAGTGGACAGCGCCAAATGTGCAAGCATGTCGTCACAATTGGAACTAATTTTTTACAAGCGTAATTCGGTTCCGAATTAACGCTTTAGCATATATACCAAGTTTCGTTGCCGTACGGTAATTACTGCCCACGCTGGACCGTAGTGAGTAGCTGTACTAAAATTGTAAGCACCCGGTATATACGTGAAATGTTATTCTTTGTTTGCCGATTCGATATCCGAACCGGAAACTCGGTGTTTCCCCAAATGGGTGTAGAAAACAGGCTAAAGACAATCTAGTGGTAGTCAGAACTCAAGACGGTCAGTGGTGTGGTACGTCCACTATGCCTGCGGAAAACTTAACCTTTGCGTCTTTTGATTACCTCCCAACGCGTTAAGCTGTACGAATTGGTCAAACTCCGCGAACAAATGAAATCCTCATTGTACCACATTGTCTTACAAACAAGCAGTCTATTTAGGAAATTAAAAGTTTACTGCTAAATAAGCTGAAAGAGGACATTGCTAATGCCTTTAGGATTAACTTTTCCTGTGGAGGAAAAAGGTATGTAATATGACACAAGATCCGATTGTACAGATAAATGAAAGACATCGTCTCTGCACATGACGCTCCTTCCGCCATTCACCTTTACAGGACTGGCGGTGACTCATTTTGCAAGCGGAATACTACTAGCACTGCGAGGCAAGTCTTTTGCGTCTCGTAACATTTCACTGGATTAAAAGTTCATGTATGTTAGGACAAGACAGACCGTAAAATATGTGTAATGCCCTACAAACAAGTAGCTTTGTACGTACACAATCTAGAAAAATATTCCCACTCTCACACGTAAGATGGATGTGGATTAGGCTATTACAGTGTCATTCTGTCTTCCAGCAGGTGAATATTGCTAGACAGGCTACTCGGTTGAGGCGTTCTTAACTGTAAAAGCCAGTTTTCCGAGTAAACTACGGGACATGGCATGGCTCAGTACCACCGCCTGTCCGCCTGCAGGTGTCAAGCAAAGAGATGAACACTTGCGCTCATGTTAGAACAAAATAAGTACTGTCACGGGAGTAACATTTAGCTGTTCGGTTGGGTACAGGCTTGCATGCTATTAGCGACAAATTGTTGTACAAATACCACAGCAAAAGTAACGGAGATGTCAAGCGTAGAACGTCCAACATAATGCAAATGAAGCTAATGTGAGGTTTCCTCTGCTAAAGCTTCGAAATGAGTGTGTCATCGTCAACATCCGAAAACAGTATCAAGCCCATTTTCAGTTGCCTGTATTAGGTTATCACGGATAACATTTTGTAACAAATACCCACCTTGGCTGTAGAATACCTTGTATTAAAAGTCATACCGGTTTCACGCCACTAGACGACGCAACCTCAGGTGATAAATATTATTTTTACTCGGTCTTTAGCACCTGAGGACGCTCCTTCTAGTGCCGTGAGTCCGACTGTGACTTAAAAAAAAATTCTACAGCCAATGCGGTTTATTTCTTGCAAAATGTGGAAGTCGGGCTGCAGTGGATCGCCATTTCAAACAAGATATCACAGAAAAGCAGATGAATTAGAAATTCCTTCCCTAGAATGCTGTCTCAGTGTTCCAAAAGACAATGCAAGTGTTGGGGAAAAATACTTTTTCCCCACAATTCGAAGCAACACACATGACACCCACATTAATCGCAGCTGTGTCCAACATGCGCACAACCCTCTCGACAGCATTCCACATTCACTTAAGAGAGCTGAGGGCACCTGACCTTCAGTGCTGAGCTAGAACTATAAACTTTGTAGAGTGGTCATTGAAACACTCACATAATTCGGATGCAGTGAGTTGATGCGCCATCTTAGTCAACGCATTAAGGTCCATACCAGTTCTATGGGCACACAGGCGGGACACCTCAGCGGTTTACTATCTAGTTCGCTAATGACGAACGATGGTAGAAATTGTAAGGGTCTCGTTCATTCTAAATCGTTACATAAATTCGACTTTGCCGGTGAGAGGAATGCAGGTCCTCTTGTGTATCTCCCTGCATGGTTCAAATGGTTCAAATGGCTCTGAGCACCATGGAACTCTACATCTGAGGTCATCAGTCCCCTAGAACTTAGAACTACTTCAATCTAACTAACCTAAGGACATCACACACATCCATGCCCGAGGCAGGATTCGAACCTGCAACCGTAGCGGTCGCGCGGTTCCAAACTGAAACGCTTAGAACCGCTCGGCCACACGGGCCGGCTCTCCCTGCATGCACCAGGGTCCAACAAGCATGGTAACTTATCAGCCCAAAGAATCCCTTTACTTGTTACGAAGTTCACTGGCAATGTACTTGTACGAATGTACGTACGACAACCGCTATGCCCCGTGACCTATCTTCTGAGACCCAAACTGAGCTGACTTCTTACAAATTGTAGTTGCCCATCTCTGAGCTGTGGAGTATTTCTGCGCACTTAAGTTTCTCTTGCCAATATCACACTCACATGGTCATCCCAGTCGCTCAACACAACAACAGAAGTTGTCGCATACGATTTTACTTTCACATAGATACCTACGTAATCCGTTCACATGATTATCCAAAGATGGTGCAATGTCTGCACATTTTCTGATATGGTGTGCTCGATGACTGTTCACCCGAAGAGATAATGGTCTCTCCTCGGTGTGGATAATACTCAAAGCGCCTGCACAGCGTCTGATGAGAATGTAACGGCAAAAATGCCATCAAACGAATGTTCGAATGTGTGTGAAATCTAATGGGACTTAATTGCTAAGGTCATCAGTCCCTAAGCTTACACACTACTTAACCTAAATTATCCTAAGGACAAACACACACACCCATACCCGAGGGAGGACTCGAACCTCCGCCACCAAACGGATCAGGTTGAATACCACTGTGCTTTACTACGCATTTTACTATTCCACGTGCAATGCTGCTCGTTTCTTCCGCTCTGTGAACTAACTTACCTAGGTAAATAGTGGGACCTATAGTGAACTCTCAACCACGGTACAACATGGCAATTTTCACTCTAAAAATCGTTGTCAGAGGTGAAAGAAGCTATAAGTGACAGAAGAAAGTCACAGAACAGACCGCAGAACGAATACCGGAACTTTCGGTTTGTTTCACAGAGGAAGGTCGCACTGTACCGTCCCTCCATTAAATCATCGCAGAATGGCAGGTATCGAAGTGACAGAGAAACAGAAAAGCAAATGAAGCAGCCAGTGGCCACTGGACCTGACGGTATACAAACTCAGTTTCACACAGAGTATGCGGAAGAAGTTGCCTCTCTTCTAGCAGTAATGAACGGTAGGTGTCTAGAGTAGCGAAGCTTCCTAATGATTGGAAGAAATGCTCAGGTCATTTGCGTTTTCAAGAAAGGACGTTGAACTCTCGCATAAAAGTACAGACCTATAACTTTGATGTCGATCTGTTACATAATTTTTGAACATGTTCTATGCTCGCGCATGATAACGTTTCTGGGGACTGAAAATCTCCTCTTTAGGAATAAACATGGGTTCCGAAAACAACGATCGTGTGAAACCCAGCTCGCTCTATTCGTCCACGAGACCCATATGGTGGTAGATACCGGCTTCCAGATAGAGGCTGTGTTCCTGAGGCATAGATACACCTGTGCATTGCCGCCTAATGAACAACATACGGAAAATCTGAACTGTTTGATTGGATTGAAGAGTTTCTTGGAAACAGAATACACCACGCCATTCTGAATGGAGAGGAGCCTTCAGAAATAAAAGTAACTTTGGGAGTACCCCAAGGGAGTGTCATCGGACCACTACTTTTCGAAATAAATATAAGTGACCTAGTAGACAACGTTGGAAGACCCATGCACCTGTTTGAGCATGATATTATTGTATTCAGAGAAAAATTACAGCTAGAAAATTACAGCGAAATGCAGGAAGACCTGCAGAGGATCGACGGTAGGTGCTGTGAGTGCAACTGCCTATCAACATTAACAAATGTAACGTATTGTGAATACATACACAGAAACTTTTGTGGTATCGTTACGCGACTGCAGAAAAATCACTGGAAGCAGTTACTTCTATCAAATATCTATGAGTATGTATACGGAGCGACTTGAAGTGGAACGACCACACAAAATTAATCGCGAGTAATGCTGTTGCCAAATTGAGTTTCATTGGAAGAACCCTCAGCAAATAAATTCCGTCAATAAAGGGAGCAGTTTCTAAAACGCTTCTGTGATCAATACTTAAATATTGTTCATCAGTCTGTGATCCGTACCACATAGCATTAATAGAGGCAATTGAGAAGATCCAAACAATTGAAGCACGCTTCATTACAGGTTCATTTACCAAGCGTGAAGGCGTCACGGAGATGCTCAGTCAACATGAGTGGCAGGCGTTGTGCACCACGGCGTAGTCAGTCTACTGCTAATATTCAGAGAGCGTCCGTTCTTAGATGACTCTAACAACATATCACTTCCTCCCACGTACATCCCGAGGAAAGATCATTAAGGTGAAATTAGAAAGATTCGAAACCAAAAGCTGTCTTACCAGCAAAGTTCTTTCTGTGAACCATACGTGAATGGAACAGGGGAAAGGAGGGAATCGTTCGTGAACATAGAGTACCCACCGCCGCACACCGCAAGGTTACTTACGGAGTATAGATGTAGATGTACTTTGGCATTTACGCACTGAACCACCATGCCAGGTCCAATGATGTCATGGTTAAATGCCTAATCGAACTGTTTCGCCCATGAAGTTGATGGAAGTGGTATTACTTAAGTTATCCCAAATTTATGTATATCATTTTGCCGTAAGTGTTCTCCTTAGACAAAATCATTGTAATACGAGGGGCGTTTGAAAATTCCGTGCAAAGTCCTAGAGATGGCACCACCGGTGCGTATCAAGGTCATGTTTAGTTAGTAGCATCTTTGGAATGAACGCAGGCCAAGTTTCAGCCATATTGGTCTACTTCTTTGTGTTTGGCATTCATGTGAATCAAGGATGTCGAGTGCTTGTCAAAAAATGGACGAAACAGAATTTTTTGTGGTGATTTAACATTACTTTATGAAAGGCAAAACACCTCAGGACACTAAAGAGAAACTTGATAAAGATTTCGGTGACTCTGAGCCTTCGATTAGAACAGTTTAAAGTTGTTTCAAATTTTTTTGGAGTGGCCATAAGGGCACAAGTGATGCTGAACGTTCTAGACGCCCTGTAGAGGTAAAGGCTCCAGAAATCATTGATAAAATCCATGATATGGTGATGGATGACAGAAGAGTTACGGTGCGTGAGATTGATACAGCTGTCGGCATCTGGAATGAACGGGCACATAATATTTTGCATAAACATTTGGAAGCGAGAAAGCTATCCGCAAGATGGGTTCCGCGATTACTCACTCTTGACCAAAAACGGAATCGTGTGAAGTGTTGCAAGGATGGTTTGCAGCTGTTCAGGAAGAATGCGCAGGACCTTAAGCGTCGTTTCGTCACTGTGGATGAAACATGAATACCTTATGAATACCTTACTATACTCCTGAGACCAAACAACAGTCTAAGCAATGGGTTACCAAGGGAGAATCTGCACCAAAAAAGGCGCAGACCATTCATTCTGGCAGAAAGGTTATGGCGACTGTCTTTTGGGATTCACAAGGGATAATCCTCATCGACTATCTGGAAAAGGATAAAAATATTACAAGTGAATATTATTCATCGTTATTGGACCGTTTGAAAACCGAGCTGCAAGAAAAACGCCGCTGACTGGACCGCAAAAATGTCATTTTCCATCACGACAATGCACCAGCACACACCTCAGCAGTTGTGGTCGCAAAATTAATGGAAATAGGATTCCAATTCTTTTCACATCCTCCCTATTCTCCAGACTTGTCTCCCTCCGACTACTATTTGTTCCCCAATCTGAAGAAATGGCTTTCGGGACAAAGGTTTTATTCAAACCAGGAGGTTGTTGCAGCAAGTAATAGCTATTTTGCAAACTTGGACAATTAGTATTATTCGGAAAGGATCAACAAAATAGACCAGCGTTGGACGAAATGTATAACTCTAAAAGGAGACTATGTCGAAAAATAAAAAAGGTTTATGCCAAACACGTAAGTAGTTTCTATTTTTTCACGGACTTTTCAAACGTTCCTCGTATACAGGTACGCAACGGTGAAGCTACAACTGACGGCAGTCCAGACAATGCTGTAAATTGCCAATGACGACCTTACAACGTTGATCGTACAGATGTAACGGGAGGGAGGATGTTGTGGGACTAGTTTTGCGATGGCTCGATTGGTATATATGATGTGCGAGATGACTTTCCTCATGGATGAGATCTTGGGGCTTTTTATGTCATGATGAGGAGGAAGAAGTATGTATTACTAACAAGGATACCAAGAAGGTGCAGTCGTTTACGTAACATTACATTTTGACAGTGTACTTTGCTGTCATCTTCAGGTGACACCAGTAGAATTAGCGTCTTCGCTACATCGCCCATCGTTTTCTACTCCTAACGTCCCGCACTCCTTCCCTCATTAATCCGTCGTAATCCGCGTTGTATGAAGTGGTAGGGAGACGCGGTCGTTGAATGCTGGATGCGAACTTCGGCTCATCAGTGCTTCTACCGCTTCCGTCTGGCGCGGAAGTCTCTTGCGGCCGACGTTGTAACTTCAGTCACTGTGGATGGCTTTCCTATACACACTGTACCCCATAGCGCTTGACTTGGACATCCAAAATTCGACGCTGGTGTGAAGATTTTAGAGAAACTCCTGAAGACATTCATTCCCGTGTGGTTACACCACAAATACGTGCCGGCCGGTGTGGCCGTGCGGTTCTAAGCGCTTCAGTTTGGGACCACGTGACTGCTACGGTCGCAGGTTCGAATCCTGCCTCGGGCATGGATGTGTGTGATGTCCTTAGGTTAGTTAGGTTTAAGTAGTTCTAAGTTCTAGGGGACTGATCACCTCAGAAGTTAAGTCCCATAGTGCTCAAAGCCATTTGAACCATTTTGAACCACAAATACGTCGTCAACAAATTTGAAAAATCATTTGGGAATCAGTGCAGCTTTTTGCTGAGATTTCTTTTCAAAATCCACCATGAATAAGTGTACAATAACTATGTGACAGAAGGCACTCCATGGCTACGCTACTTGTTTATTCATAAAACACCAACACAGAAGAGAAAAAATTAAATGTCAGGACTATGAGGTTAGTCATTGTGAGACTGAATTTCCCCTGATCAGACTGAAAGAATCAGCAAGCGGCACTTTGATGAAAACACACACCACTTCAAGCTCACTATAAGGTCCTCTTTACACTGAAGAGCTAAAGAAACTAGTATAGACATGCCTATTCAAATGCAGAAATATGTAAACAGGCAGAATACGACGCTGCAATCGGCAAACGCCTACATAAGACCACAAGCGTCCGGCTCAGTTGTTAGATCAGTTACTGCTGCTACAATGGCAGGTTATCAAGATTTAAGTGAGTCTGAACGTGGTGCTATAGTCGGTGCACGGGCGATGCGACACAGCATCTCTGAGGTAGCAATGAAGTGGGGATTTTCCAGTACGATCATTTCACGAGTGTACCGTGAATATCAGGATTCCGATAAAAAATCGAATCTCTGCCATCGCTGCGGTCGGAAAAAGATTCTGCAAGAACGGGCCCAACGACGACTGATAAGAATCGTTCAACGTGACAGAAGTGCAACCCTTCCGAAAACTGCTGCCGATTTCAATGCTGGGCCATCAACAAGTGACAGCGTACGAATCATTCATCGAATGGCTGCATGACACAAGGCTTTACGCCTGGTCTGGGCCCGTCAACACCAACATTGGACTGTTATGACTGGAACCATTTGCGTGGTCGGAAGAGTCTCGTTTCAAATTGTATCGAGCGGATGGACATGTACGGGTATGGAGGCAGACTCATGAATCCATGAACCCTGCATGTCAGCAGAAGACTGTTCAAGCTGGTGGAGGCTCCGTAATGGTGTGGGGTGTGTGCAGCTGGAGTGATGTGAGACCCCTGATACGTCTAGATACGACTCTGACAGGTGACACCTATATATATATATATATATATATATATATATATATATATATATATATATATATATATATATATATATATATATATAAGCTCACCAGTCGATACGTAGATCATGTACAAGTTAGAGAGAGTGTGTCTGCCAAAATTTTTAACAGTAAACTGAGAGAGGAATCGTCAGAAAATTCTTGAATTTACTGCCCTCCCGGAAATTATTCTCGGACCCGAGGGGTGCATGAAACTCGAAGTATAAGGCTCCGAAATATCTAACGAGGCGTGTGATGTATATTGGAAAGACAAGTTAGACGCCACAGCAGTGGGAGTGTTCATTGCAGTCAACGAAACTATTGTCTCTATCGAGATTTAAATCGAGTCGGACTATGAAGTTATCTACACATGAGTAACTAGCATAGGTGAACTCAATTATCGAAGGTTTTTACCGGCCGCCCGATACCGCCGTAATAGCTGTAGATTCGTTCAATATAAATCCAAGATCGGTAGCGCGGAAATGTCCTGATACTGGTTGCAGGGGACTGTATGCTACCAAGAATAGACTGAAACGTCTATAGTCTCATTGCTAGTAGTACGGAGAGATAATTCTGTGAAGTAGTTGTGAAAATATTGTCTGAAAAATGCCTTGAGCAGCTAATTCGGCAACCCCCGCGCAATGGAAATATTTCAGACCTTGAAGCTTTTCAGACAGATCTGATCTTAAGGACTGTGCCACTATAGAACCAGGCATTAGTGATGTCATCATAGCGATCTGGGTTACCAAAGCCAATAAATCCATCAAGAAGGGCAGGAGAATTTTTATACTGGAAAGAGCAGATAAACAGTTGTTACCATCCTACTTAGACTGCGAATGGACATCGCTTAGATCCAATAACATAGACGTAGAGGAATTATGGGTATACGATAAACCCAATGCTCTGGAGAATTATGCGCCGAGTAACAAAATTCAGAGAATTCCGAGGAAGCAAAGATTGCACTCTTGAATAAAACTAAATCAATCAATAAATAAGTGAAATAAAACATAAAAGAAATGAAAAGTGATATGGAAAAGTCGACCAGGAAAAGTTTGTGTAAATTGTTGCATCTACAGGGTGTTACAAAAAGGTACGGCCAAACTTTCAGGAAACATTCCTCACACACAAAGAAAGGAAATATGTTATGTGGACATGTGTCCGGAAACGCTTACTTTCCATGTTAGAGCTCATTTTATTACTTCTCTTCAAATGACATTAATCATGGAATGGAAACACACCGCAACAGAACGTACCAGCGTGACTTCAAACACTTTGTTACAAGAAATGTTAAAAATGTCCTCCGTTAGCGAGGATACATGCATCCACCTCCGTCGCATAGAATCCCTGATGCGCTGATACAGCCCTGGAGAATGGCGTATTGTATCACAGCCGTCCACAACACGAGCACGAAGAGTCTCTACATTTGGTACCGGGGTTGCGTAGACAAGAGCTTTCAAATGCCCCCATAAATGAAAGTCAAGAGGGTTGAAGTCAGGAGAGCGTGGAGGCCATGGAATTGGCCCGCCTCTACCAATCCATCGGTCACCGAATCTGTTGTTGAGAAGCGTACGAACACTTCGACTGAAATGTGCAGGAGCTCCATCGTGCATGAACCACATGTTGTGTCGTACTTGTAAAGGCACATGTTCTAGCAGCACAGGTAGAGTATCCCGTATGAAATCGTGATAACGTGCTCCATTGAGCGTAGGTGGAAGAACATGGGGCCCATTCGAGACATCACCAACAATGCCTGCCCAAACGTTTACAGAAAACCTGTGTTGATGACGTGATTGCACAATTGCTTGCGGATTCTCGTCAGCCAACACATGATGATTATGAAAATTTACAATTTGATCACGTTGGAATGAATCCTTATCCGTAAAGAGAACATTTGCACTGAAATGAGGATTGACACATTGTTGGATGAACCATTCGCAGAAGTGTAACCGTGGAGGCCAATCAGCTGCTGATAGTGCCTGCACACGTTGTACATGGTACGGAAACAACTGGTTCTCCCGTAGCAGTCTCCATACAGTGACGTGGACAACGTTACCTTGTACAGCAGCAACTTCTCTGACGCTGACATTAGGGTTATCGTCAACTGCACGAAGAATTGCCTCGTCCATTGCAGGTGTCCTCGTCGTTCTAGGTCTTCCCCAGTCGCGAGCCATTGGCTGGAATGTTCCGTGCTCCCTAAGACGCCGATCAATTGCTTCAAACGTCTTCCTGTCGGGACACCTTCGTTCTGGAAATCTGTCTCGATACGAGCGTACCGCGCCACGGCTATTGCCCCGTGCTAATCCATACATCAAATGGGCATCTGCCAACTCCGCATTTGTAAACATTGCACTGACTGCAAAACCACGTTCGTGATGAACACTAACCTGTTGATGCTTCGTACTGATGTGCTTGATGGTAGTACTGTAGAGCAATGAGTCGCTTGTCAACACAAGCACCGAAGTCAACATTACCTTCCTTCAGTTGGGCCAACTGGCGGTATGGTATGGTATTTATGAATACATACTGACGAAACTAAAATGAGCTCTAACATGGAAATTAAGCGTTTCCGGACACATGTCCACATTACATCTTTTCTTTATTTGTGTGTGAGGAATGTTTCCTGAAAGTTTGGCCGTACCTTTTTGTAACACCCTGTATATAAAGTCCGATACACTATACTGCAACTTCTGCCATCATACGTTTACAAAGGATCTTGTCGACAACAAGAAAAAGTTCTCTTCCTACGTAAAGTCACTAAGTTTCGTACAGACGTAACGCAGTTTGACCGCTGCAGTGAATCCCATTTGTAGGACGTGGAAATAGGCATCCCTGGCGTTAAGAAGCAACTGAAAGAGCTGAAAACAAATAACACGCCAGGTGCAGATGGAGTCCAATTCAGTTTTATAGAGAATATTATACGACATTGGCAGTTTACTTAGCTTGCATTTAGCGCGAATCTCGCGCCAAGGTAAAATCCCAAGTGACTGACTGCCATATATAAGAAGAGTAAAAAAACCAGCCTGGAAAATTACAGATCAATATACTTAACATCGATTTCCTACACAATTCTGTAACATACTCTAGGATGGAATATAATAAATTTTCCTGAGATGGAAAAACTTGTGTTCATGAATCAGCACGGATTTAGGAAGCACTGCTCCTACGAAACTGAGCTTTTCCCTTCATCACGTGATATTCTGCGAACCGTGGATGAAGGGCAAGAGAGAGATTCTATATTACTAGATTTCTGGAAAGAGTTTGACACTGTGCCGTACTACAAACTGTTAATTAAGGT
This sequence comes from Schistocerca cancellata, assembly GCF_023864275.1. Lineage (NCBI taxonomy): Eukaryota > Metazoa > Arthropoda > Insecta > Orthoptera > Acrididae > Schistocerca > Schistocerca cancellata. Next base: position 490,018,338 of record NC_064628.1, read on the forward strand.
CCGAACATAAGGAATATGTTTTGGGATATATGACTGGCTTGAAGACCTGCTAAGTAGTATCTACTACGTTGTCCTTGACGGCGAATGTTCATCAGAGGCAAGGATAGCCTCAAGAGTGCCCAGGGAAGATTTCTAGTCGCTCTACACACATACATTGTGTGTCGAACAGGGTGAGCAGCAATCGCCAACTGTTGCCAGATGGACGTTGTAGTATACTGAAAACTATTGTCACTGAGTGCCTGTAGAGGGATACAAGATGAGTTAGACATAATTTTTATTTGGTGTGATAAATGATAGCTTGCTCTAAAGTAGAAAAAAAAGTAAGTTAATGCAGACGAGCCCCGGAGAAACAGTCATTCGATCCTGGAATACAGTGTTACTGGTCTACCGCTTGATACAGTCACGTCGATTACATATCTAGGCGTAACTTTGCAAAGCGATATGAAACAGAACCAGCACATAAGGTCAGTAGCAGAGAAGGCGAATGTTGACTTCGGGTGTTTGGGAGCGGTTTAATAAAGTATAGTTCATGTACAACGGAGACCACTACGGAACATTCATGCTACCCGTTGTTGAGTGCTGACCGAGTGTTTGTGTTTCGTACCAAGTCGAACTATAGGTCATCGAAACACTCCGACGCTTCCTCTATATTTGTTACCGGTAGGTCCGATGAACACGTGAGTCTATCGGAGATGCTTCGTGAAGTAAAATGGGAATCCCTGGAGGGAAGACGAAGTTCATTTCGTGAACCAATATTAAGAAAATTTAGAGGACCGGCATTTGAAGTTGACAGCGGAACGATTCTACTGCCGCCAGTACACACTTAGTGTAAGGACCGGTAAGACAAGATAAGAGAAATTAGGGCTCGGACGGAGGCATATTGACGGCCGCATCCTCCTCGATCTGATCGCGAGTGAAACAGGAAAGAAAATGGCTAGCAATGAAAAAAGAGATCCTCTGGCATACACCGGTACCTTGCGGAGTATGTACACAGTAGTTCACCTACCCATACCGATTTCTTTTTATGCAACCCGCAGTGATATATCTGGCATTCAAAATACACGCCTCAGATTTTCATATTCTCTCGCTTACTCGGCACAAATCATTAGTCCAACAGAAAAAATTTACATAACCTTTTTGTAGGGAATTAAATGTAGCTATTTTTATACTGGGATACGTTTTCGGTGGAGGACACGGTTTTTCAAGAAAAACGTATAAAAGTTTCCTTCAAACGCACCTACAGCCCTCACGCTCTGAAATGTCCCCTTAGAAAAATTTATGAATTACTGTGCTGGAAAACCGCTTACGTTATGTGCTTCTCAAACAGCTGAGCAAAACTGAACGTACTCAGACATTACTCTCACGTACTCAGACATTACTCTCTTTACTTATTCTGATCATCAGTAAACTGACACACAGTATTTTTAACGCAACGCAATCTGACTTTTGATAATCCCTATAAGAGAATGGCCCTGACTAACAATAACCTATACCTTTCGTGAATCACTTACCTCACAAAAATCTTCGTTACTCGAACTACTGCAATACAGCGAGCGCCAATACTGCCAGCTAAATAAAAGATTCTAACTACTGAAGGCACTAACTACCTGACAGGCATAGTTGGCAAATGAAAGATTTTGATAGGTCTCTGATGGACACACGTCCAGATCATCCGCTCTCAAAACTCCGCCATCTCTCTCCCCACATCCACCACTGCTGGCGGCTCACCTCCAACTGCGCAACGCTACGCGCTGTTCACATCCAGCTGCCCAACACTACAATAGCCAACAACAATGCAAACCAGCCAAAGACTACACACAGCACAGCCAGTGATTTTCATACAGAGCGCTACGTGGCGTTACCAATTGAAAAACCTAAACAGCCTACTTACAACTCATCCTTAACCCGACGGCCTATACGATTTCTAGCGGAAACGTATCCCAGAACAAAAATAACTAAATTGAATTTACCACAAAAGACCCTGTTCATTTTTGCTGTAGGCCTAATAGCTTCAACGTAGTGAGCGAGAGATCGTCAAAATCTCACGCGCAGATTTTCAGGGCCGGACATCGGTAGAGGCAGTTAAATCACGCTGTATGTAGCTGCAGATCTTATTGTTCTTGTCATTAACAATTACCGCATCTAACTACGCGCTCTGCTGTACTCAAGATTTAACAATTTCTTAAATTTGTATTTAACTTTGGGACCAGATGTCCTCCCTGTCGCAGGAGTCGTCAGCTCCCCAGGGCGGGGAAGTCATGTGCGCCACCTGTCTGTGAATCATGTAAATTTTATCGTATTTTAATTGTTTGCTTGTTGTATGTTCTTTGGCGGCAACTGGGGGCCAGGCCAGCATTTGCCTAAGCGAGCATGGAAGACCGCCTAAAACCCATACTCAGGCTGACCAGTGTACCAGTACAGTTGTTTATTCCCCACGCAGAATCTGTCCTAGTCTGGCTCACCTTTTTGTCTCTCAATGTAGCACTTTACACGGCACACTATATGAGCAGGTACAATTTTTGTACGTTAGAACTCTTCATAATCACAAAGTTTCCCATCTAACCTACTTACACGGTCCAGTCACATTAACGTGGCCACCGCCTATATTCGAGGTCAACGTGGAAGAACCACTCACAGACGACAGTTGGAAGCACTAGAAATGGAGGGTATATAAATCGCGTTGTTGTGGGAGGGGGTGGAGGACGTTGTCGTAAGGCGGCGACGGAGCGAGTTATCTCGAGTTATCGGACGATCCAGAGGGCATGATCATTGGAATTAGGGTCAGGGTGGAAGCATTTCCGAAACCGCTAAGTTTGTAAAGCGTTTTCTTGCCGCCGTGGTTAAAATATACCGTGCAGGACAAAATGGCGTTGTCCAAAACTGGCGCCGAGGCAACTGTGGTGCACCATGGGCCATAGATGACTGGAGAGACGACAGTTGTGTAGATGTGTATATGCGAATAAACGTGTATCTGCTGAAGAACTGGGCGCGACGGTGAAACAAAGGGCTACCAAGAGTGTCTCCTCAGCGAACGTTCAGCGAATGCTGCTCTCTGCGGGACTCCACAGCAGATGCCTCATTCAGGCACCCATGCTGACTGCTGTCCATCGACGATGAAGGCTGGAAGATGCACGCCAATATCGCAATAGGACGTCCATTGAGTAGCGACAGTTGGGTTTTTCATGTGCTCCATCAGACTGATGGCAGTTTGGGTGTGCGGCGCAAGACGGCAGAAAGCAAAGAGTCCAGGCCGAAGGAGGCAGAGGTCTGGAGAATGTTTTCGTGGCATATCCTGGGTGATCTGGTCATTCTGGAAGGCACTGTGGATCAACACAAGAATGCATCTCTCCTTAGGAAAAATGTCCACTCCTACATGCAGCCTCTTTTCTCTCGGCATGATCGTATCTAGCAGCAGGAAAATACAACGCGTCATGCTCTTAGTGTACGTGATTGGTTCTAAGAGCACCAGGATGAGTTTACCATACCCCCCGGCCACCAAACAACCCGGATTTTAACATGATCGAGAATCTCTAGACGACATCGCTCGGGCTGTTCGCAGCATGGACCATCAGCCGAGAAACGAAGCGCAGCTTTCCCTCGGTACTGGAGCTGTCATGGCTCCAAATCCATGAAGGCGTCCTCTAGAACCTGACTGACTCTCTTCCTGCACGTCTCGCGCTCCAAACAACCATTATTGAGGGTTCTAGAAGGTAGTGAAATTAATTTGGCTGGACAGTGTAATAAATATACTGATATCGTAGATAGTGATCATATGTGGTGTCAACAATATATGGTGGTATTCAGGAGAGTTACAGTCTAATGAAACGAAGGTGGACAGTTTTATCAGCAGTTAGTTTGATCTCTACCCGATCATCGTTAGCAAAAGGCAGAAATGTCGAGTCAGTAAATTAAGGGGAGGCCAAGAAAGAAAACAGTCGTAGACCTTGTAACGGAACTGAAATGATGGTGGGCTGACAGTAATTTGGAGCCCGCGCGTCTGAAACGGGCGCGCTTGTGTGAGACTGCCAGGGAGTGCACCCTGATGCCATCTATTGGCGAAACTGGGAATTAGCGCTGCCTGTCAGACAATGCACTAAGCTCTCGGAGTCAAATGTATTCTTTTTCTTGGTAATTATAAGTTATTACTGTATAATTTAATGTTGTAAAGCGCTAGTAGTAAATTATTATGACTGGTATGAACTCCAGGGTAGTAAATATAAATATTCTTAAATACTAAATGATTTCGGTAAAAAGGTGGTAGGGGAACGCCCCCACTCTTGGTGATACGAGCGTAGCTAGGGGTAGCTGGAGACACAGGGACGGAACAATGGAATGGCCTGGGGAGTGTTGACGTGATCGGACGTGCATAACTGTGCCCACGCAAAAGTGATTGTGCAACAGCGAAGAGGCGAATATCGTCGCCGTTTTTGGAGTAAAACGCGACGAATGGTTGTTGAAGCTGCCTCTATGCCACTGGGGCTGATTGTAAGAGTTCCTGTGCCCAGATTTTATGGCGGACGTGCAGTAGCTTATACGAGTGCTACAGCTCATAGTTCCAGCCGCCATTAAGGGCATGAGGCGTGAAGAGCTGCGTTAGCCACATGCATCTCACCACCAGCACCGACACGTCTACCCAAGGCAAGACTGCTTGCAATTGTTAAGTCGAACTTTGTATACATGTAAAAGGAGAATACCAGTTTTCTTTTATGCAAGTGCAGAGGACAGAATATAGTAATGAGTAAAATTACGACGCATGTTGTTCATTGTAAAGTGTAGTAACCTCAAACATAGTATAGTGAAATCAGACTGAGGCCACCATCGCCTCTTTCATTTACAATTCTTTTGGTTGTAGAATACTTTAGCGTATAAGAATGTTGAAAAGAGCAATGGTCACACCAGAATGAGTCGCCTATTTATAGTTACTTAAATTTTTCTGAGCAACCTTTCAAGTAAAGTCACTTAACTAATTCTGTATCAATGGTCCAAAGAGTAATATCCAAAATCATTAAATAAGTTGAAGGATAGAATTTTGTTAACCGAAGTTGCATAACCTGTCTTGGTAGTAATTACCGAGCCAACTCACAGAAATTGAGAGAGTATTTGCTTTGTAGAATCATCTAGAATGATCAGAAATAGTAATATTCAGAATTAAGTTTAAATTCAACTCAAGCCATTTCACTTTGAAACGAGCCCAAAAATTGATTTATTCTTTTGCTCCTTCAGAGCTGGCGACCATAGTTATAAGTATTTTCAGGAGGATTCGACGGTAAGTCTGCTGCTCTCGTCGTGCTGATAGGATTATCCACTGCTGCTAGCAGTGGTGATTGGATACATGAGCTCACTACCAAGTTAAGTGGGTCAGGTAGGCAGTGTTACCGTGTGAACTGTAGGGCACTGTAGGCCGTGGATCGAACCCGTTCAATCATCACAGCTCTTAGGGAAATAGTCCGGTTAGGAGTGTACTAATCATTAGGTAAATACTGGCGAGTAACGGTCAAAAATGTATACGCTAGTGAATTTAGCAAGGTCCACGTAGCACCTAGTTAATGTGGTGCAATGGCGAGGGTAGGAGTGGAGTAAAAGTGAGCTGAGCTTGTGGCAGCTGTGCTGGATTCAAATATTAACTACGTGAATTCACTACTGCCTCTTACCATTGGGACTGAGCTATTTACAGTTAAAATACGTAGCAGTAAGCGCAAAGGCGTGACAGCTACAAGTCCGTATTGGTTTTATACATACGGAATTGGGAAGTGGGTCATTCCGTCAGTGGAGGGGGTTAAAACAACCGAGTCAGTGGAGAACATACCCCATTTACTGATGGAAAGATTCAGCGGTTCGGTCGCAACCTACTGGAAGTAACAAATTATCAAAATTATGAAGAAATGAAGTACAGAGCACATACACTACAGGGAAAAAAATGTACACCTGGAAAGACAACGTCGATTTCTATCCTATTACATCATATGAGCACCTGATAGATAAAAAATATACTGATTACGGTTTTAGCTCCTTCTGGTAACAGGTAGCGTAGTGGTATAGCTATCACGGCGCCATCTGTTTTTACCCTTCAATAGGGAATACTCACAGCGAGAAGACTCAGTATGGTGCAAAAGTGTGAAGGAAGGAGACAACCACGCTACAGATACACACTTGTACTTCCTACAGTCAACTGAGCGAGTTTCAAAGGGTCAAATTGTGGCCTAATCAGTGCCGGGATGGGCCTTTAGAAAAATTGCCACAAAAAATGGACTTCCTACATTAGTTGTGTGGTCAAGTGAATTGAAACACAAGAAAAGTTAATGATTTACTGTGCTGATAAACCTCTTACGTTATTTGATTTTCAAAGAGCTGAGCAAAACTGAACGTACTCAGACATTTATCTCTTTACTTATTCTGATCAACACTAAACTGACACACAATATTTTTAGCGCAACGAAATCTGACTTTCAGTGATCCCCACGAAAGAACGGCCCTGACTAACAATAATCTATACCTTTCATGAACCACTTACCTCACAAAAATCTTTGTTCCTCTAACTACTGCAATACAGCGAGCGCCAATACTGCCAGCTAAATAAAGGATTCTAACTACTGAAGGCACTAACTACTGATAGGGATAGTCAGCAAATGAAAGATTTTAATAGAGAACAAACAAAGTATTTACCTTAATAGTGTTCAAAAGTCATCATATATATAATAACATTTTCTTGTATCATGTACTTTATTTTTGTATTATTAAAACCTAATGTTCGTAGGATAGATAGTATACGCATTTCTGTTTACGTAGTCAACCGACAGTACACGGCGTACCGAGCTTATTGCCTACAATGACGGGGCGGCCAGAGAAAGGCAACGAGCCGACCAGAGGATTGAAATCATTAGACGTGTACAACGACGTGGTGTGATAATCAGGTTGTACCGAAAAAAGGAATGTAAACGGTTTTTGGGTTGTCAAGAATGTGTAATTCGCTTTACGTGAATTGAATACAACCAGTCGTTTTCTCAGCAAGTCGATAACGAAGGTCGTAGTAGTAATGACAAGCTAATATCAAACACAATGTATTTCCATTAGTACAAATTCAATCAATCACCAAGTAGATAGTTGTGCATTAATGCAATGCCATAACGAATACTAAATTCACATTATTTTCCTTCTGTACAACAACATCATAACGAAAAGAAAACCCATTACTTCGTTTCTTCTTACACCAATACTACAATAAATGTTCGAAATGACCACCATTCGCTTCTACACATGCTTCATTACGGCGAACCCACTTTCGTCGCACTCGTTCACACACATGCAGATTGGCCTTTATGGTAAGGGCAGCATCTAAAATCATCTGCGTCAATTCGTCCACATTATTTAATGGCTCAGCATAAATAAGTTCCTTCATATGGCCCCAATAGTAAAAATCCAGTGGATTTAAATCAGGGCTGCGTGCTGGCCATCGACGTGGACCCGAACGCCCGATCCATCGTCCTGGAAATCGACTATCCAAAAATCTGCGTACTCTGTGACCAATGTGGGGTGGAGCACCATCGTGGAGGAACCACATGTTATGACGTATGCCTAACGGAATGTCTTCTAACAACGTTGGTAACAATGTTTCCTGCCGGTCGTGTGGCCGAGCGGTTCTAGGCGCTTCAGTCTGGAACCGTGCGACTGCTACGGTCGCAGGTTCGAATCCTGCCTAGGGCATGAATGTGTGTGATGACCTCAGATGTTAAGTCCCATAATACTCAGAGCCATTTGAACTATTTGAACAATGACATCTTGGGTTGTCGGGTGTTCTGCCGCATATCAGCGTCGAACTTGCACGATATTTCGGTCACGTAGCTCGTGGCCTTCATCAGGTGCGACAGTCTCAGGTCGCACCTGATGAAGGCCACGAGTTACGTGACCGAAATATCGTGCAAGTTCGACGCCGATATCCGGCAGAACACCCGACAACCCAAGATGTCATTAGATCGCCGGGAAAGCCTGAAGAGTTACATTTGAACAATGTTTCCTCTAGAAACGTTCGGTAGTAGTTACCAGTCAAACGTGCAGGTAAAACAAGGCCCAATAATGTAATTATCGAGCATACCCGCTACACATTTACGGAAAATCGTCGCTGAAAGTGTGTTGACGCTACGTGGCGATGATTGTGTACATTCCACGTGTGCATGTTATGGACATTAGTTATTCCGTCGCGAGGGAAACACACTTCATCTGTGACGAGTATTTTATTGACAAAATCGTGCTGCGCACTGTGTAACAAAACCACTCTGAGAATTCACGTCGTGGAGGGAAATCTTGTTCATCCAATGCTTGTACACGTTGAATGTGGTAAGGCCGCAGACGCTCCTCTTGCAAAGTGCGATGAACGACAGTGTGCGATATACCCACGTGGCGGGCGATGCTTCTAGTACTCTGAGAAGGATCCTCCTGGATGCGGTCCAGAATTCTTTCCTCAGCTTCCAATGTACGATCGGAGCGTTGTGGGCCTCTGCCTTATGCGCGGGGCAGTAAAGAGCCAGTATCTTTCAATCTAAGGAAATTAAATACGTACTCGTCAGTTGTATTCTGTTGTGGTGTAACAAAAACGGAAAGCATATCAGAACAGAAGATACGTTTCGCATACAGACGAAAATTTACAAAGGTGCAGATAACTACTGTACTTTATTAAGATTTAAATGCATAATAATCGCATACAAGTAGAGAATTACAATGACACAAACCTTTGGTGCACAGCAGCAAATGTCTTTCTTGCAGGAAGTCGTCGTTGTGGGAAGCGTGCGTCAATTCGCTGCAGATACTCCTGCATTTCAGTGCAATTTTCCATTGTTTCTGGAAGGGACGTTCTGCTCATGAATCTCAATGTGCTCTGCAAGGCGCACAGCAACTTTCCTGGCCAGCATGATCTCCACAATGGTTTCGAATCGAGTACGTGTGGGATATGATAAGACGAGAGGTGACGCGTGTGACTCGTCAACCAACAACACATACAGAACTACGTGAACAGGTGGAGCAGGCGTGGCATAACGTATCCCAGGACAATATTCGCCACATTAATTGACTGGATGCCAGAGTCAACACCTGCATTGCCGCTCGTAAAGGCTACACCATGTACTAATATGGGTGTTTCACCATGTGTCGATAGCTGGTACCTCAGAACCGCTTGTGCTATTAATTTGTATATGTAAGCGTTTCGCCGGCCGGGGTGGCCGAGCGGTTCTAGGCGCTACAGTCTGGAACGGTCGGAGGTTCGAATCCTGCCTCGGGCATGTATGTGTGTGATGTCCTTAGGTTAGTTAGGTTTAAGTAGTTCTAAGTTCTAGGCGACTTACGACCTCAGCAGTTGAGTCCCATAGTGCTTAGAGCCATTTGAACCAATTTTTGTGCATTCGTACTTTTTCCGGACACTTTTCCTCTCACACGATCTACCACTACAACCTCGGCCAGCGCTCTAAAGCTGAAATGATGGCCTTTATTTTAAGTTTCCATGTACGACAGAAAATTTCTTCCATTTAGAATAATCCTTGCCTGTCCATTCGCGCCGGCCGGAGTGGCCGAGCGGTTCTAGGCGCTACATTCTGGAACCGCGCGACCGCTACGGTCGCAGGTTCGAATTCTGCCTCAGGCATGGATGTGTGTGATGTCCTTAAGTTAGTTAGGTTTAAGTAGTTCTAAGTTCTAGGGGACTGATGACGTCAGAAGTCAAGTCCCATAGTCCTTAGAGCCATTTTGTAAGCGTTTCATGTACTTCGTATGCACTGTTTCAGTAATAGAACCTCTAATTTGTTTTTCCTACAGTATATTACGGGAGAATGGCTGCTGGCAAAAGGCATAACCTTACCGATAAGAGGGTGGTAATTATGAGTAGCTCACTCGTTTGGGGCGAGGACGGCCTCCTCACCGGCCCTCGCCTCACTGTTCCGGACGGAGTGCGGCCATTGGCCGAGCGGCGTGAGGGAGCGGCGGTGTCCGGCTTGGAGGCGACACTGGCCCTGTGCGACTTGCCGCCCGCTCGGCTGCACCGGTAATTTACCGACTCGCGGCGGCTGCGGGCCCGTCTAGCTCGGGAATTCAAACACGATTCACATTGCACCCATGCATTATCCCCGCCGCGGCGCGCCCGCTCTCGCTCTCGACATTCCTCCTCCACCTCCAACTCTGGCTCCTTCGGTCCTGCCAGACCCCAGCCCAAAGCAGTGCCGCTCTCTCTCTCTCTCTCTCTCTCTCTCACACACACACACACACACCGACACACTAATATGTGTCTGTGTACATATGGTGGTGTGAGTGCTGCTGGAAACATCTATAAAAGTTCCGAGCAATAAAAAAGCCTCTTCGTAGCTTTACGGAAGTACAAATTGCACAAGAGGTAGCGTATTCAACGCAGTGAGAAATAGGCGGGGCTCCGAAGACGCCAGTCTCCTCTCGCTCTTCCACGTCCGTGTGGTTGCTTGTGTGTGTGTGTGTGTGTGTGTGTGTTCGTGTGTGCGCGCGCGTCTGCCGGGTGTGTGCGCGACTTAGAAGGGAGGCAGACGGCAATAAAAACAGTGGGACGCGAGGCGAGAAGACGAGGCAGCGGTTTCCGCCAACACAGCGACCGAGGTGCCGGGCCCATATCTTACGGCCCCACGCTCTCTCCGTCCACAGAAGGAAACAAAGTAGGAACTACAGCGCTTGTCAGTCCGTTTCCAAAATGCCTTAAGAGGTCAGCGCCAGGCAGCCGTAAGGAACTGTGCCGCGCCGGCGATTACTCTGCGTCGGGTGTCCGCGGAGCGCGGCGGGAAGGGGGCGGCGGGGGTGGGGGAAGCGGTCGGTTGGGGTCCGACTGCGAGAGCGTCTCACGCATCTCATTTGCAGGGACGATCTGCGCAGTATTTATCGGCGGCGGACTGGTCCGGCGGCGTGCCTTACCGCAACCTCGCTGGGCGCGCGCGTCATCGTATGCAAATTGCACTCTTATCCGTGTTACTCGCTGCAACTACGTGTAAGAGCGATAGGCTGCACGAGGGAGGAACTCCATACAGCCCTGCGCGACGCACGTGCTGACAGGTGTCGTGTGCGGCACTCACGTACTCGGAGGTCACGTACTGATGTACTGCGCGCGTAACTAGAATATTATGTAAATCCCAGGTACAGCCTAACCAATAACAGTGATACTTCATTTCCTTCTTTTTCAGAGCATCCTCGACATGTATTCTGTGTTTCTTCCCTTTTCCAGGTGTACTGTTTTTTGCAGTAGTGCATGTGCTCTTGTCTTCATTTCTTCATAAATTTGATACTCGGTTACTTTCCGTTGCAAATACATCTACATTAATATCTAAATTGTACTCTGCAAATCACTTTCAATATATGGTAGAAGGTACGGGAGACTGGGTCACATTTATTAATGGGCAATGTACAATCTGTTAAAAAAGTTAAAACATTTTTCGCCACCAGATAGCTCTGTAGCGCGTTGGAAATATTCTCTCCAGCTTCCAGAGTTTAATTCATGATGAAACCACTGTGGGCCGGCCGGTGTGGCCGTGCGGTTAAAGGCGCTTCAGTCTGGAACCGCGTGACCGCTATGGTCGCAGGTTCGAATCCTGCCTCGGGCATGGATGTGTGTGATATTCTTAGGTTAGTTAGGTTTAATTAGTTCTAAGTTCTAGGCGACTGATGACCTCAGAAGTTAAGTCGCATAGTGCTCAGAGCCATTTGAACCATTTGAACCACTGTGGAGCGCTACGCCTCCTTTTCTCCGCGACTCTGTCTTTTTCCGATATTTTGTTATTTCCTGCCATCAGTGAAGACATCTCTAGAGTACAGAACGCTGTGAGCCCATTTATTATGCGATTAATTACGATTTATCGAAGAAATGATGCAATGGTGGAACACAAAACACGAACGAAAGCTTTAATAACCTCATTTCGAAGAGACGTCTGATCGCATCATTTTGTTGATCTACTATTGTTAAAATTTCTTCAATGCTTGTCTGGTGTTCAGTGAGGTAACACTGAAAGAATCAGGAGCCTTATGAGACCAAGGTGTGGTGCAGGCTGCTTCACGGAAACCTACTGTAGAAGATTGGCCATGTGCGTATTAGTAGTTCAGAAACGCTGGTGAAGAATATTGCCCAAAGAGTTCCTCAGAAGGATAAAACTAGAAGAAAAGACCTAACTGAAGACTAAAAGGACCAAATGTATGGTTATGGCCAACATTAAGGTTATGTTATGTTATATTAACTAGGTACCTAGAAACGACAGAGAGGCTCCGTCCCCGCCGCAGCCGCAGTGGTCCACAACCCCAGAACGACTGCCGCAGTCCACTTCACCCCTCCGCCGCCCCACACCGAACCCAGGGTGATCGGTGGACCGCCCAGGGAACGTCTCACACCAGACGAGTGTAACCCCTATGTTTGCGTGGTAGAGTAATGGTGGTGTACGCGTACGTGGAGAACTTGTTTCCGCAGCAATAGCCGACATAGTGTAGCTGAGGCGGAATAGGGGGAACCAGCCCGCATTCGCCGAGGCAGATGGAAAACCGCCTAAAACCATCCACAGACTGGCCGGCTCAACGGACCTCGTCACAAGTCCGCCGGGCGAATTCGTGCCGGGGACTAGGCGCTCGTTCCCACTCCAGAAAGCCGTGCGATAGACCGCTCGGCTAACCGGGCGGGCAACGTTAAAGTACTCGTTTCTAGTATAAATACTAATAAAATATTTTTCTGCGTTTCCTGCAGCTTTCATTTCTCTATATAAAAGGAACATTTTCTGCCGAATCATTGGAGATAAAAAGGTGATTTTAGTACAGACTTTGTACATACTATAACACAACTTCCCGCGGTAGAAAACAGCTCAATGTGCGTTACTATCGAATTTATTTAAATTTTCGTGAAAAAAATTTGTTACGTAACGCACACATAAATTTAAAAAAAAATGTTGCGAGAGTCCTAGGACTGATATTTAAAAAAGGGGTACATAGCTTTCGTTATCTAATTACTAAGGATAACCTACCGTATTTTGAAAGTGATAGTCAAACCAATCTTTCAGAAAACGTGCGTCATTTGAAATTTTGTGTTCCACAAGTATTGAATCCTGCCTAGTCGTCGAATATGGGGATTCTAGGAATCCTGCTTTCTCGCATCGCTAGACAACAATTGAAGTAAATCGTGTTAATGAGTTTTATTACAGAAAATAAATGACAAAACTTCGAGAAATACAGAAGTATCGCAAGGAAAGAGCGACATGCAAAATAAACTATGTTCTTCAGTATATTCAATTCTGAGTCGCTGGTCTTGAAGTGCCTAATCTCGATGCTGCTGTAGAAGTGGGCCCCGACCAGTAGTCGATGCGGAACTTCTGTCCTCTTCGCCTGGAGGCCGCTGTCGCCGCGTTGTCGTCCTGGAGAGGGGTCAGTCAGCGTGCAATTGGCTGACTTCTTCACAGCCCTCTCTGCTTTCTCGTTTCCCTCGGCGTGCCGGCGCTTGAGGTTACAGCATAACATTACTGCACCGCCCCTCCCTTCCCCCCATCCCCCAGCGACGGACCATCGTCGCATAGGGAGTTCGACAACGACGGGAGAGGCAGGAGTGTGGATCCTCTGAGGTACTGAAAGATGTGGCTGCAGGGGAAATGAGGATTCCAGTCGTACCCTGCCATCCGGCCTTCGCCTTGGCGGAAACATCCTCAGGAAACGACCAGAAGGATACGCAACCACCTCCTGAGGCCCATACCAAGATGTAGAAGGCGTCGGCTGTTGCGGCGTGGGCGGGTCCAGCTCCATCGGTAGGAAGAGAGGAGGCGGAGGTTCAGATGGTTCAAATGGCACTGAGCACTATGGGATTTAACATCTGAGGTCATCAGTCCCCTAGAACTCAGAACTACTCAAACCTAACTAACCTAACGACATCACACACATCCATGCCCGAGGCCGGATTCGAACCTGCTACCGTAGCAGTCACGCGGTTCCAGACTGAAGCGCCTAGAACCGCTCGGCCACCACGGCTGGTGGAGGCGGAGGTGGCGAAGGCTCCGTCTCTATGGGGTCGTCTCGCGGTGTCGTGATGACACCCTCTGGCGGCTGCTGTGGCCACGCTGTCCTCAGGATCCGGGGATGTGGGGGAAGAGACACAGACACAGAAGGATCGGCGCGCACAAGACAGTGGCGAATTCGATTACGATGTCGGCGCTGCAATCCGTCTGGGCCTGAAATGAGATACATGCATGCGCCGCCAAGTCGATGAAGGATCTCGCCTCGCGCCCACCATCTGCTGCCATTAAAAACCCTGCAAAAAACAATATCATGCGGGGCGAAGCGATACTTGCGGCTTTCCTTCAGCGCTTGATGCTGAGCAGAGTGGATCAGGTGGAGCAGTGTCCGATGGCGGCGATCGTGAAGCAATTCCGCCGACGATGGTCCATCTCGAACGATAGGAGGCGAGAAACAGTTTCAATGCTTGATCCCTGGTGTGTGCGGTGCGAAGATTGGCCATCTGTTTCTTGAATGTTTTAACAAAACATTCCGCTTCGCCGTTTAACTATGGATGGAACGTTGCACTGGTTAGATGCTGTATGACATTGCGTTCACAGAATGTATCAAATTCATTTGACGTGAACTGAGGGCCCTTGTCCCACACCATGACTTCAGGTTAACCTTCGAGGCGAAAAAAAGAGGACAACTCCTGAACTGTGCTACCTGACGTTGTCTAGTTCATTGGCACAGCAAAAGGAAGCTTGTTATAAAAGTCTACCACAATCAACCAACGAGTGATCCAGAAAAGTCCTAAAAAGTCTATATGTACAAATAGGCAAGGTTATTACGACTTAAGCCAAGCAGAGAAATTTTGTGGTGGAGAGGACTGATTTTCCACACACGCGTGACACTGTGACGTCATCTGTTATATTTAGGTGTCCATACCCTGCCAAGTACAGTGTCGACGCCCTAACTGTTTGGTACGAACAATTCCCCAGTGTGCTTGGTGAAGTAACTCCAACACTTCTTTTTGTAAAGCTTTGGGGATCAACACACGTCACTGTCCACTATCATTCTGAACAAGAATCATACTTTGCTGTATAGCGAGGCTATGCCAAAGTGCAAAGTATCCGTACATTACAGAGTTCTTCATGCTATGCAATGAGCGAGGCCAAGATTTGCGAATGTATTCTAGCAGAATGTACTGAACGTCCGTGGCCTGTGCTATTTACCTATAATTCAGAGGAAAGGATTGAAGCAATCCAGAATCCTGAGCATCGATGTGACAAAAAGACGCAGCAAAAGAGTCAAAGACTGTATGACAACCAATCGGAAGATGTGAAAGTGCGTCTGCGTTACCATGTTCAGCTGTCGAACGATACACAACCTCGCACTGATATTGAGACAACAACAAAGCACATCGTTGCAATTTTTGGGCACTTCAAACAGGAACCGGCTTCATCGGATGAAACAAGGACTGCAATGGCTTGTGATCCGTTACCAAGAAGAATTTTGTGCAATACAAATAGTGATGGAATTTGGTGACACCATACACAGTAGCCAATGCCTCTTTCTCTACTTGTGAATAGTTACTCTGAGCTTTGGACAACATTTCTGATACGAAAGCAATAAGCCTTTCTTTATCTCCAATTCTGTGCTAACCACTGCACCGATTCCATAAAAGGAAGCGTCAACTTGCAACACAACTGGTTTGTCAGCATCGATCACTGAGCAATGTATGTTTAAGTTTTTGAAAAGCTTCTTGGCACTCATCGGGGTTAAAAAAAAAGGGAAATTCTCGCGACGCAAGCGATGCAGTGGAGCTGCGATTTGTGCTGCATTCGGTATGAACTGAATGTAAGAGTACGTTTTCTCTAAAACTGACTGCAATTCTGTGACACTGCGTGGAACTGGCAGGTCTCGTATGTCTAACAAATGTGACTGAAGAGGATGTACACCTTGACTGTTTATGACAAGACCGAGATACTGAAAGTCAGGTTTTAAAAAATCGCACTTGTGCAGACTATACTTTAGTCCTGCATCAGATAACACACGAAACAAAGTAAGCAAATTCACAACGTTTTCCTCATGTGTACGGTCTGCTACGATCATATTGTCCAAATAGTTTGAATAGTTGGGTATTTCAGCAGTGAGCTTTTCCAAACACCTTTGGAAAGTGGCGGATGCGGAAGCACTGCAAAAGGCAAAGGCAAATATTTAAAGAAGCCTAAATGAGTGTTCACAATACACGCTTTTTGAGATTCTTCATCGAATGGTATCTGAAGATACGCGGCGCGAGAATCAATTTTTTAAAAGTAGTGATCAGCGCCTAATCTGTCCATCAGATCCTTTGGGCGTGGCAATGGATAAGTACCAATCACAGTTTGTGGGTTGATCGTAGACTTAAAATCAACAGAGAGGTGGATACGAATTGAAGGTTTAGGGGGCAAAGCCAGTGGACTTGCCCACTGACTAGCTTGTATGGGCGCAATAGCTCCGCCTTCCCGCAATTCTGTATGTTCTGCAGCGATTTTGTCCGGTAATGCAATGGTAACAGGTCCGTCCCAGCAAAATTTCGGCTGAGCATTGTCTTTCATAGTAATATGCGCAAGAAAATTGTTAGCCTTGCCTAAACCTTCAAAAAAAAGTTCAGGGAATTGTTTCAGAAAACGCTCTACGCTGTCTTAGCATTGAATGCAGACACTGACAACAAACTGTCCTTAATTTTAAAGTCAAACAAATCAAATGAATAAAGGCCAAATATGTTCTCACAATCATCTGATTGCAGCACAGTGAAAGTTACAATTCGTGTATCCGAGCAATACATAGCAAGCAAGGTATATTTTCCGATAACGGGAATGTCTTGTCCATTATAAGCCGTCAGCTGCATGCTAGTTTTTAACAGGTGTGGGGAGCCTAACAGTTCACATGTGTTGTGACTCAGCAGTGTAGCAGAGGCATCCATGCCCAACAGAAATTTCACACATTTTCCTCTAATATGCAAATGAACAGAAGGTTTCTTGGACTGGTGAAGCACTGAAGAAACTGGGCGCTTGCTAGTTTTGCTAAGGCCAGCAGCAGGCTTTGAATACACTGCATTGATTACATGGGCCTTGTGACTAGATTTTTGTGAGCGGTCAGATTTCTTATGTTTGGTCTCTTGACCTTGGTGTTTGTGCCGTGAATAGCACCGAGGGCACGACTTCATTCTGTTTGCCTTTTTGGAGAACTGTTTGTGCGGCTAGGCGCACATAACCTGCCGCTGCCTAATGGGCCAGTCGCTAGCTAGGGATGACTCAACCCGACAAATTGATGACAGTTGAAATTTATCGGTGACATGGATCCTGAATCATATTGATCTAGTATTGGCACTAGATGCTGAAATGATGGATCGAACTGCTTCAACATCTATTTGCTTAGTTCGACATCAGGTACATTGCGCACGATCGCATCACGCAACATAACGTCTGAATGTAAAGCACCATAAGCACATTCAAAGTTGCATTACATCATCCTATCCTACAAATCTGTTACCCACTCAGGGTAAGTTTGTTCTGACCATTTCTTGGAATTAAAGAATTGGTACCTACCTGCTACCACATTCACTTGCTGGTTGTAATAGTTACTCAGCGAATCTACAACCTGATAATAGATAAGTCCACTCAGAGTGGCGTTAGGGAATAATTTCTGAATGAGGATAAACACTGCAATTCCTACTGTCGACAAAAAGTAACAGACCTTCACAGTAACTGGTACGTTGAGAGCAATAACGTGGGTTTCAAACCGTTGCAAGCACTCGAGCCACTGCTCTTATTTTTCATTAGACTGACGAAATGGTGGTATGCCACTCGGAGCTACCATAGGTGCCTGTTCTACTGAATTAGTAGTTTGGTTCGCCAATAGCTGCTGTACCATGTTGTGCAGCAATGCAGTCTGTTGCGTGTGAAACATCTGTGTTAGCTGCATTGCAACTATCGCTTGCAGCTGAGGCACCTGAGATGAGGTGGAGCAGCATGGTGCCCTGTATCGCTCCTGTCTAGAGTCTGTGTATCGGGAGAATGACTCATGCGTGCACAGTGACAGATGGTCTGAAGCGGGTTCAGTCGCGTTCGTAGTTCTAATTTTCATCTGCTAGATGAAAGAAACATTCAAGAAACAAGTCAAGAGAATGTTCTTGTGAATTGATCTGTTTATTTCTCGAAGGCTTTTTTTATTTATGTTTGTACAGTTTTGTATATGCTTTTAGTAGTGTCAATGATGCGTGAATGTGGTCTAAAGTAAATATGTAGATCATTGTTCTACTGACGAATGCTGTACGAACTACTGCGAGAAATTTTTAAGACGACACGTAATTTGGTATCATATTACGTTAAGTAAGTTTGTGGTGAAAGGAAAGCTAATTCGAGTGCAAATGAAAATGGTTTATGATGTAAAGTATAAACAAAATATCAGAATGTTAAATATTTATTTCGGGGAAAAGTACAGTTCAAAAGTGTGTTATTTGTTGATTGGCTAGTTACGAAAAGCGTGGCCTAACTGGAGAAAAATGTTTCTCTATTGGCCTTAAAGAAAACTGACCAAACAGAAAGGACTATTCTTTGCGCGTCTTTTCTCTTGGAGCTATAGAATGCTTACAGCAGTGTAGGGTCGGAGCCCAGCCTTTCAATGGTACGGTTGTGTATAGCATGAGCTGCGAAGGAAGTTATAACTTGCCGGTTTGAGTTGTGCTACATGTTTCAAAATTGTTTTAAAGTGAAAGCATATTTATTCCGGTTTCTTAAGTAATTTTATGCATGATAAAAGACAGAAATTCCGCTTTGCGTATTAAGCAGATCGGTGACTATAAACTTGAGTGCATTAGACACCGATAAACTGAATAGTATGGCGGGGATTTTCATTTGAGAACAATCCGTGCTTAGTAGCTTTTCAGATTTCGGGAAATACGTTACCATAAACTTGCTAATGAGAATGAAAGGGTTTGTGCATGACTCTCTTAAGATTAGCACAGGTTTCCAGTGAACGTGTACATTATCAAGCTTCAGAACGTACTGAAGCTTGCCGGCCGCGGTGGTCTAGCGGTCCTAGGCGCTCAGTCCGGAACCGTGCGACTGCTATGGTCGCAGGTTCGAATCCTGCCTCGGGCATGGATATGTGTGATGTCCTTAGGTTAGTTTGGTTTAAGTAGTTCTAAGTTCTAGGGAACTGATGACCACAGATGTTAAGTCCCATAGTGCTCAGAGCCATTTCGTACTGAGGCTTCTCCAGTATTTCCACCTTTCATTCAAAATTAAGTCCTTTTCTCGATTCTTGTAATAGTTACATTGTATGCAGCCCATTGCGAGTTGCAGTGCGGTAGGTTTCTGTTCGACTTTCCTACCGGCGATCTGCGGAAATGAGTTCACAGATAGGTACAGGTAATCGATGAAAGGAACCACTCCGCCGCAAATGGTGCATCCGTGCCGGGAAAACAGTTAAAAGGCCAAAGTATATTGAATCCGTGGTTAAGAGAAATTTTTTGAAAGACACTATAGTGAACAATAATGCCAAATTTAGTAAATCGCTACATGCAGAATTTTGAATGGAACCCGTTTCGAGTCACCGGAGAGGCTTACAAGAAAGAAGAAGATGTTAAGCAACCACGATGCAAAGAGAGCGCATCGAAGTAGTAGACGGCGTCATAGCAGTATCGCCGGCCGCGGTGGTCTAGCGGTTCTAGGCGCTTAGTCTGGAACCGCGCGACTGCTACGGTCGCAGATTCGAATCCTGCCTCGGGCATGGCTGTGTGTGATGTCAGGTTAGTTAGGTTTAAGTAGTTCTAAGTTCTGAGGACTGATGACCGCAGATGTTAAGTCCCATAGTGCTCAGAGCCATTTGAACCATTTCAGCCATAACAGTATCAACGAAAAGCAGCACAGCAGGGTAGCGCTGCCAACTTACACGACGAGAGAGGACCCTGAAACTGGTACGAAGAAGGTCGGAATTGCAGTTTCAGCACTCCGAGGCTGCATCATTCAACCAAAGCTAAGTTTGTTACATTTGTTGTGTGTGTATGTGTGTGTGTGTGTGTGTGTGTGTGTGTGTGTGTGTGTGCGTGTATGTGCTGAAAACTTAGTAACATGGAAAGCGATAAAGCTTTTGTAAACACGATAAAAGAAAAAGAACTCTCATTCAGTGTAAGTGCTTCATAAACTAGTACTGGAAAGAGAGGAGGAGTAGATGTTAAAGTAAAAGAGGAGGTTTTTGACGATATTTCTGTGTTATCTACTGACACTGGAGTAGAATCTGCTTCAAAGATGACAGTTAATGTAACTATCGGGGTTAACGTAAACCATTAAAGTGACATTAAGCATGAAATCAGTAACAACCAATTGTGTGATGACAGTGCTGGCAGTATTACTGAATCAAATGTGTCAAATGTGGATACCAAATTTGGTATAGTACCGGTGGAATAAGGTAAACAGCAAACAGTAATGCAGGAAACAGAACCTGGAAGTATGCAAGAAATGTTTGCAGCATTAATGGGTTGTATGAAAGACGGAAACTAACAACATACTAATTTGGATAAAAGAACTGGTCAGAACTTGATGAAAAACTCGAAAAGTAGACTGCTGTTTTAAAAGAAATGTGGAAAAATGATTTGAAATCGTTAGAATGTAAAGTGGATGTCAAAATTTCTCAAGTTCATTAAAACTGTAAAAAGTGAATTAACAGATACCTGGAAAGAAGTTAGTATTGGAAACAAAATACACTCCTGGAAATTGAAAAAAGAACTCCGTGAATTCATTGTCCCAGGAAGGGGAAACTTTATTGACACATTCCTGGGGACAGATACATCACATGATCACACTGACAGAACCACAGGCACATAGACACAGGCAACAGAGCATGCACAATGTCGGCACTAGTACAGTGTATATCCACCTTTCGCAGCAATGCAGGCTGCTATTCTCCCATGGAGACGATCGTAGAGATGCTGGATGTAGTCCTGTGGAACGGCTTGCCATGCCATTTCCACCTGGCGCCTCAGTTGGACCAGCGTTCGTGCTGGACGTGCAGACCGCGTGAGACGACGCTTCATCCAGTTCCAAACATGCTCAATGGGGGACAGATCCGGAGATCTTGCTGGCCAGGGTAGTTGACTTACACCTTCTAGAGCACGTTGGGTGGCACGGGATACATGCGGACGTGCATTGTTCTGTTGGAACAGCAAGTTCCCTTGCCGGTCTAGGAATGGTAGAACGATGGGTTCGATGACGGTTTGGATGTACCGTGCACTATTCAGTGTCCCCTCGACGATCACCAGTGGTGTACGGCCAGTGTAGGAGATCGCTCCCCACACCGTGATGCCGGGTGTTGGCCCTGTGTGCCTCGGTCGTATGCAGTCCTGATTGTGGCGCTCACCTGCACGGCGCCAAACACGCATACGACCATCATTGGCACCAAGGCAGAAGCGACTCTCATCGCTGAAGACGACACGTCTCCATTCGTCCCTCCATTCACGCCTGTCGCGACACCACTGGAGGCGGGCTGCACGATGTTGGGGCGTGAGCGGAAGACGGCCTAACGGTGTGCGGGGCCGTAGCCCAGCTTCATGGAGACGGTTGCGAATGGTCCTCGCCGATACCCCAGGAGCAACAGTGTCTCTAATTTGCTGGGAAGTGGCGGTGCGGTCCCCTACGGCACTGCGTAGGATCCTACGGTCTTGGCGTGCATCCGTGCGTCGCTGCGGTCCGGTCCCAGGTCGACGGGCACGTGCACCTTCCGCCGACCACTGGCGACAACATCGATGTACTGTGGAGACCTCACGCCCCACGTGTTGAGCAATTCGGCGGTACGTCCACCCGGCCTCCCGCATGCCCACTATACGCCCTCGCTCAAAGTCCGTCAACTGCACATACGGTTCACGTCCACACTGTCGCGGCATGCTACCAGTGTTAAAGACTGCGATGGAGCTCCGTATGCCACGGCAAACTGGCTGACACTGACGGCGGCGGTGCACAAATGCTGCGCAGCTAGTGCCATTCGACGGCCAACACCGCGGTTCCTGGTGTGTCCGCTGTGCCGTGCGTGTGATCATTGCTTGTACAGCCCTCTCGCAGTGTTCGGAGCAAGTATGGTGGGTCTGACACACCGGTGTCAATGTGTTCTTTTTTCCATTTCCAGGAGTGTATATGTGATAAAAGATATTATAAAGGAAAGTGTGTAGAAAGTTGCGGTCAAAATGGCGACGGTAGAGTCTGTATGTGTAAATGATCACGAACTGTTAGACAGTAAAATCAGTCCTGAATATGCCAAATGTTTGAATGAAGTAAAAAGTGTGTCTGACCGAGTGAGTGTGCCTGAAGAAAATGTTCTCCAGCTAACTGACCACGCAGAAGGGGTTGAAAATAAGTTAGATGAGCATAGCAGTAGGTTATGCCAAGTTGAAAATGACCTCAGACATGGAAATAACAGTAGTGGTTGTAGTTTTGTGGTAGAAAAGTTTGAAATATCATGTCACTAACAGGCAGTGTTTGCGTTTTGATCCAACAGCAAATGTACACCTAGAGAATTTCGGAATGACTTTGAAGGTGTTCTATCTAGTTTGTGGTCAGACAGACTAAAAATATGGTTTATTACGTCTAAATTATTGGGAGAGGCTAGAACTTGGAGGGTTATCGCTACTGAACAGTACGGTACTTTAGACAAATTTATAGAGGCGTTTTTTAAAGAACACTGGGGCAAGCAAAAACAAACAGAGTTGCTAAATAGCCTCTGGGCTGTGGAAAAGTTTAATCCCAGAAAGGAAAGCGGAAGAAAGTTCGCTTTAAGGTGGATGTCAAATTTGTCATATTTAAACAATAAAGTCGAGCCAGAACAAACTGTTATTGGCCTGGAAGGTAAACTGCCCATGAACTGGCGAAACAAAATTATTGCAGCTCCGAGGGATGACGTTCATAAATTTATCAGTTATTTGGAAAGAGTTGAGAAGTTCTTGCATGAGGAGGAGCATGCAGATCGTAATGTCAGACCACCAAATAATGGAGAACCGCGGCAGAATGTTAACGTGAACAAAATTGGCGTGTACCATAGATATAGCAGGAGCAGAGGTGCCGGGAGGTGGCGCTGTCCAGCAAATGATAGGAGAAATAATGGGGAGCAGGTGCACAATTATCGATCGTATTCTCCGGTGCGACAGGATGACGTTGCTCCAAGCCGACAGCAAATGCGGGTAAATGTAAGAAAAGGTACAGAATCCCAGAATCCGTTAAACTAAATGCCGTCTGTGAAATGGCTAGCGTTTACTATACGGGAAGTAGTAATTTGAACCCTCTAATAAAACCATTTGTACGTGTTGGCACTAAACAGACAGGGATTATAAGTGAGCAGCAGAAGAAGGTAGTAACAACAGACGAAACGAACTACATAAAAATCTGTACTTCTAACAGAGGTTTAGGGGACCTTTCGGATAGACCTAAACAAAATGAGCACTGTATTGCAGACGAAATGGGTGATGTACTAGCGGAAAATGTGACAGAACCTGTTTGCCAAAAAGTCTTTAGCAACCAAGTTGAAGTCGAGTCATGATCTTGGGAAGGAGAAAGTACAGAAGCTGCAGAATTACGGGAGATCAGTGATGTCAGTGTAGAAGAAATGCTAGCGTCTATAAATGACGACATTTGTGAAGCTGTAAGGGAGAGGCAGGAAAATAGTGACCAAAACGGGGGTCAGTCGTTTAACTGTGAAAAAAAGGGAGAGGAAAGGGAGAAAGTCAAAACGGAGGAAAAAAAGTTTGAGGTGTGATTAGTGGTAAGACTAGTTAGTATGGGGAAGAACAGTGATAAGGGTAATTCTGCAAAAATCTGAGTAATTTCTGGAAAGAGGGAAGGTTTCGATAGAAGGGAAGTTGTGAACGTTTTGTTGGAGGAGGGTTATGACACTAGCAATGAAAGGAAGGTTTTGAGTCAATCAATAATTAGTCTGCAAGTGTGTAACGAAGAAGTACAGTTTTTAAGCAGGGAGTGGCAGTGATTTATGTGCTGTGAATTAAAGTAGTATATAATCGTTACCAAACAGAAATGAACTTGTAGTAACGACAGTAATAAAGGTGCGGATAATTCTTGCTACAGAAAAAGTTAAAAAAACTGTTAAAAACGAAGTTCTTTTGCTAGTGGATATAAGTGGTGTGGAAGTACTTCACAACTTCCTTATAATCCCTGATGTATGTATAAAAATTCTAACTGGCGGAGATTTCTGTAACCAGTACAAAGGGAGATTAAATTTTAATGACAATATAGTAATTTTTAAAATAAATGGGAAAGATGTGGTTGTACTATTTTTTCGAAAAAATATTTTGACCAAAGAACAAGTAGCCAGTATACCAATTAGGTATTGTAGAAGGATGGAAGCCTTATATGGCTACAATGAGTATGTGGATGATGGGGTGGACCATGAGGAAATGAAGGTTGTACAAGAAAAAATAGAACAAAAAGTAAAAGAGGTGCCAGACTTGGAGGAGCATCAAAGGGACAAAGTGTTTTCTCCAGTCAACCTGGCTTAGTCATAGCATAAGAATGCTACTTAAATGTAAAAGATTACACTCCTTTTTTCCAAAAAAAACAATACCAAGTGCTGAACGATACAAGGATGCTGTTAGAGATCTGATGTAGAATATGATTAAATGGGAAACTGTTGAAAAGGCTATGAGTGTATATAGCAATCTGGTGACTGTAGGAACTAAAAAAGATGGTTCCATAAGATTAGTGCTGTATGGTAGGGCTTTAAATAAAGTAGTGTTCCCAGAGAGTGATAGGCCAGAAAACATTGATGAGTTACTGCACGAATTTAAGGGATCTAATTATTTTACATCCATGCACGCGACGTGTGGTTATTGGAATCTGCCATTGGTCTGCAAATCGAGAAAATATACTGCTTCTTTATTAGAAGGCAGATGTTATCAATATATGGTGGTACCCTTTGGTATAAATTTAAGTGTGTGTGTGCATTTGTCAGAGCTATATCACAACTTTTCGGGGATGAAGTACTTAAGAAAATAAAAGTGTATGTAGATGATGTTTTAATTTCGACTACCACATGGAAAGAACATTAGGTTTTTTTAATAAAGTTTTGGATGCTGTAGAAAAAGGGGAGCTAAAACTGAAATTGGAAAAAACTGATTTTGCTATGAAAGAATTAAAATTAGTGGGAAAGGGATAATGCCAGAGCCGGAAAAATTAAAGGCTATTCAAGTATACAAAGCTCTGAATAGTAAAAAGAATTTAAAAGGGATGTTCGGATTATTTGGATTTTGCAGGCGTTTTGTATCAGGGCAATTATTTAAGACACCATGTTTAAGAAAACTGTTGAAAAAAGATGTAGCACACAAATGGACCAATGAATATCAAATTGTATATGAGGAACTAAAGGACGCCTTATGTAAAACCAAATACTTCATCACCCCAATTTTGCCAAAGCTTTTTGCTTAATGGCAGATGCATGTGGATACAGTTTTGCAGTAGAGCTGTTTCAAGTGTATGAAGAAGGAGGCGAAGAGATTCATAAAACTACTGCATTAATGAGTAGATCCTTGCAACAATTGGAGAAAAATTATTGCATTTCGCAACAATAGGCGTTAGTTATCATTTTTTGGCTTGGAAAAATTTAAACAATACGTGTTGAGAAACAAAGTAATTGTATACAGCGGCTATAGGGCGTTGACATATTTGAAGACGTGCTAATTGAAACATGCCAGACTAACCAGGTGGTCTTTATACTTGCAACAGTACGATCTGGAAATTAAATATATGAAAGATCTGAGAATTTGGTGGCTGATGCATTATCCTGAGGGTAGAAGATAATGAGAATGACAATCAAAGAAGGGATCCATATATTTGCAACCATAATGAACATTGATGAAGAGGGATAGTTGAAAAAAGTATGTAAAGAATTAAGAAGGGAACAACCCCAAGATGACAATTTGACGTTAGTAAAAAGTTATTTAGATGACCCAGCTTATCCTACAATTGCCGAATATTATAAGATGCTCGATGCTCCAGGGGATTTTATTTTGCAGGAGGAAATATATGGATAGTCAGTGGAAGGTTTGCTTTTCTGAACAACATGTTAACGTACTAACTGACTATATACAAAAAAGTTTTGGTCATTATTGTGGTGTCACCGCCAGACACCACACTTGCTAGGTGGTAGCTTTTAAATCGGCCGCGGTCCGCTAGTATACGACGGACCCGCGTGTCGCCACTGTCAGTGATGGCAGACCGAGCGCCGCCACACGGCAGCTCCAGTGAGACGTACTAGCACTCGTCCCAGTTGTACAGCCGACTTTGCAAGGAACGGTTCACTGACAACTACGCTCTCATTTGCCGAGACGATAGTTAGCATAGCCTTCAGCTACATTTGCTACGACCTAGCAAGGCGCCATTACCAGTATAGATATTGAGATTCTATTAATGTATCATCAAGAGCGATGTTCTACAAATGTGGGTTAAAGTTAAGTATTCCAGAAGCTACGTACTTTTCTTTATAGCATTCATTACGTATCATGTTTCAGACCTCACTCCAGCCTGCGTGAGCTTAGCGTGCATTTTGGCCTCCTCTAACTACAGGGTGTTGGCACTTCTGCCAACACTTCATATGGCGACGAGGATGGGATCCAAATTGGCGTGACCACTCCGTCCAGCTTTCCAATTCCGCCTTGAACGGACGAAACGGTGGTGCAACTGCGTGTTGTGGCTGCGGTAGCGATGAAGCGGCGGCGGCAGCATCGTTTTGCATTGCACGTTGACCCTGGACGAGCTGTCCAAGGGCATCCAATAAGGCCTGCGTCTGCTGATTCTGCAAGCGATAAAATTCGGACAGTACATCTGGAGAATGTGGCGAAGCCATGACAAGTCAATTAGTGCAGCAAGTATTAAGAACAAGACCCTTTTTTACTCGTCGCCATATGAAGTGTTGGCAGAAGTGCCAACACCTTGTATGTTCATTGATGCGGAAACCGATGACGTGGTCGAATCGTTTGCGATTTCTTTTCGTCGTGTAGCTGCAGCCACAGCTGCTGACCCTGTCCTTACTACAGTTTTGCGTTTTGTTGCTACGCAATGGCCCTTGTCAAAGTCACGGATCGTGGATCCGTTGGTTCGCCGATTTTTTGCTCACAAGGAGAGACTTTTTGTACGACGTGGTGTTTTGCTGTTGCGTTCTGATAATGATCAGTTCAGGATCGTGGTCCCACGTTCGTTACAGTCCTCTGTCTTACAGCTTCTCCACCAAGGACATTGGGGTATAGTGAGAACGAAACAACTTGCTCGTCAGCACTGTACTTGGTTTGGAATCGATGCTGCAATTACGAATATGTGCTCTTCTTGCATGGCGTGTGCCGAACAACAGTCGGCACCACCGCGGAAATTCTTTGCATGGCCGAAAGCCACTTCCCCTTGGCAACGCTTACACATCGATTTTGCTGGTCCATTCTGGAATGCTCGATGGTTGGTTGTGGTAGATTCATTCAGTAATTTTCCTTTTGTTGTCTGGATGTCTTCCACGACGTCTTCTGTCACAATCCAAGCGTTGTCCGCTATCTTTTGCACTGAAGGTCTACCACAGACTATTGTTTCCGACAATGGCCCACAATTCATGTCCGCAGAATTTCAGTCATTCTGCAAGGCCAATGGTATTCAACATCACATCCGCGCCGTTTTCGCCTCAGTCCAACGGTGCCGCTGAACGTTTGGTCCGGACTTTCAAGTCACAGATGTTGAAGTTAAAAGAGTCGCATTCTCGGGAGGACGCGTTATTGCTCTTTTTGTCCTCGTATCGCTCTCAGCCCCGCGATGGTCGCTCGCCGGCTGAGTTGCTCCATGATCGTCCTCATCGAACCTTGATGTCTTTGCTGCATCCGCCGCATCAGGTTTCTGTGCAGCGGCAGCCACCTGCTTTTGCTCCCGGCGACGTTGTCTACTATCGCAACTATCGCGGTTCACGGCATTGGCTCGCAGGGCGCATTATTCGCTGCCTCGGCCGCGCGATGTATCTGGTTTTGGGGGCCTCTGGTGAGGTGCGTCGGCATCTCCATCAGCTGCGCCTCTGTCGTCGCCTGGGTTCTGCCGCTCCCCGTCTGCTTTCAGCGACGGTGCCGTCCGGTCAGCGCCCTGGGGACCCATCTACTGGCTCGCCTCATCCCCAGGTGTTACCGTCGCTGCCTTCCATTTAGCCCCATGGCGACGCGCCGCCGCCGCCGCCGCCGCCGCCGCCTGTTCTCTCGCCGGCGACGCCCGCAGTGGACGCGTCGCTGCCACCGCCGGACGCCTCCCTGGGTCACGCGCCGCCGATCGCTTCCCGTGACCAGCTGTCCTCCGCCAAGGAACTCTTGCCCGCTCCGGACCACCTGTCGTCTTCGCCAGTCGGGTGCTCCGACTCGATGGAGGTCGACCCTTCGGCCCCTCCTGACTCTCTACGGGCGCGTACACCGCATATTGGTGTGCACCCTGGACTAGGTTTTCAGGCGTTTCCTAGCTCCCCTCGGACCGAATGGCCGGGTGCGGGTGGCAGAGCCTCGCCTGTTGTTAGGCTCCTCACCTCGTCGCATACGTCAACATGGGGTCCTCCCCACGGCGGGCGGAAACCTTATAACACAACCGTTCGCCGATTTGCGGGGGAGGAATGTTGTGTCACCGCCAGACACCCCACTTGCTAGGTGGTAGCTTTTAAATCGGTCGCGGTCCGCTAGTATACGACGGACCCGCGTGTCGCCACTGTCAGTGATGGCAGACCGAGCGCCGCCACACGGCAGCTCCAGTGAGACGTACTAGCACTCGTCCCAGTTGTACAGCCGACTTTGCAAGGAACGGTTCACTGACAACTACGCTCTCATTTGCCGAGACGATAGTTAGCATAGCCTTCAGCTACATTTGCTACGACCTAGCAAGGCGCCATTACCAGTATAGATATTGAGATTCTATTAATGTATCATCAAGAGCGATGTTCTACAAATGTGGATTAAAGTTAAGTATTCCAGAAGCTACGTACTTTTCTTTATAGCATTCATTACGTATCCTGTTTCAGACCTCACTCCAGCCTGCGTGAGCTTAGCGTGCATTTTGGCCTCCTCTAACTACAGGGTCTTGGCACTTCTGCCAACACTTCAATTATAGTGCCAGAGAATGTGTAGCCAAAATTATTGAAACAGTGATCTTTAATAAGCAAGAGATCGAATGTGTGACAGATGCCAAAAAGTCAAGGCAAATAATAAAATAATTTAAGGCCAAATGTATAGTATTGAGCCACAAAATAAATTGGACCTTGTAGCCTGTGGTACTTTCTGTTCATTATCTGTGTCTTGAGGTGGTTGTGAATACCTTTTCGTGTTACTGGATGGGTTCAAGAAACTTCTGAAACTTTGCCCAATTAAAGAAGCTGAAACGAAAGTGTTAGTAAATAATTTGCAGAAAAACTACTTCTTGGTTGTAGGAGTCCCGAAAGTTATCTTGTAAGACAATGGACTGCAATTTGTTTCCGATAAATTTAAAGAATGTTTAGAAATCCGAACCGTTGAGCACATAAAGATTTCAGCGTATTTCCACAAGGAAACATGTGTGAAAGGATCATGAAGAAATTGAATACGTTATGTTGTACTTATTGCCACAGAAAGCATACAGCTTCGGCTCAACGTATGGAATATTTTGAAGATGTAATCAATAGTATAAAGCATGAGGCTAAGGGTTTGCTCCATGTGAATTGTGAGGTACGACCAAATAATTTACTGTTTGAATTGATAGAGTTTCCTGTTATTGTAGATGTGGCACTAAATGTGAAGGAAAACATAGCTAGAGAAAACACTAGGAAAAAAGGATTGGAATGAGGAAGACTCCATGATGCTAAGGCTCTACCAATGATTTTCCAAATTGGAGAACTAGTACCAGTCACAACAAGGGAAAGGTCAAAAAAGATAACAGGAGAAACAAAAACGTTTACGGACGAATATATGGGTCTATTTAGGTTTACTGAAAAACCACACCAAACAGCTTATAGATTAGTACACTGGAAATCGGGGAAACCATTGGGCTTAAGAAATGTTATCGATTTGAAAAGACATGTTAGTTCAGAGTTAGATGTGAGCTAAGCTCGGAAGACTCAGATGGCGTTACAGCCTATGCAATGCAAGTGTCTGACTAACAACAGGTGCTCGAGTTATTGACAATGCTATTTCAGTTTCTTTTCGTATCGTCAATCTTTCTCTTCTGTCATTCTGAGCTGAATCTATCATCTTAAGGTAAAGTGTTTGAGAGTCTCAGAGGGCGTTATGATGTCTTATGACGAAATAAGTTTTATGGTGAGAGAAATAGGGGTCAAACTGTAATGGAGTGAAGTGACAACATAAATATGTTGAAGTAGGAAAATAATTGAAGTATGAAGGTGATGATGTAAAGGGAAAAGGAAAAAGGGTGCATTATCTTGCTAAAAGCTGACAGTAAGGATTGACTTTAGTAATATGAGAAGTTATTCCATGGTATGTGGTAGTGTATGAAGTATTAATGTATCAGTTAAAACAATGGAAGATAGTAAGGAATATCCTGTTGGAATATGTAAAAATAAATTGGAGACTAAGTGAAACGTAGGGAAATGAAAGTAACTGGATGTGACAAGTGCAGTTAATAAAGGAGATTTTGATGATGAACATTAAAATGTAGTGGTCAGGAAAAGGCCTGTTGTAGTGATGAAAAGGGATATACAGTGACCACAAAGTTAAAAGAAGTTTAACAAATATGACGAAAAATATACCAGTATAAACCTGTAATACATTTATTACGATAGGAATATGAATACACGTGGAGATTATATGCATACTGTAAATAAAATATTTTGATTTCTGTTCCATAGTGGTAAAAAAATGAACAAGAAGTGATGCAAAGAGACACTCCATAAAAGTGGTAACTATGTCTCATAAAATGATTGTAAACAATTGCTTTGAGTGAAATGTGCTTTCCATGACTAAAAATATTCACAAACTGAGTTAAAGTTAAAAAAAAGTTGAAGTTTTGCCCTCAATAGCAACTAGTTTTTTTTAAAAAAAACTCATTAAGTCTCCCAAGGAAATAAATTTTGAAAAAAATTTCTAGTAGGTGTGATCTTGCTGATTAAATGAAAATAAAGAAGCAACACTCTGTTAATTAACTTTCATTGGAAGTAAAGTTAAATGAAATATCAAATTGGTAGGTAATTTCTTGCAAGAAATTGTGTGGTTATGTATTAGGAAATATGTAAAGAAAGTAGTCTTAAATGGAAGTATGGTTTCATGGATAACGTTCCATGTAAACCCTGGAAGGACAGATATGTGAAGAATGGAGGAATGTTATGGATGCTGCAATGCAAAGGTGCCATAATCAAAAACCAGGGAAATGTATGTGACGAAAAGACTATAATGATGTGCTGGTGCTTAAGTGGGATAAAATACCATTATTAAATGGAAGAGCACAGGTCGTTGTGCCTTTAAATATAAAAGTGAACAATAGTTAACTTCAAAAGACTTTCATTAAACATGAATTTTAAAATGTTGAAAAGATATTAAAATGTTGAAAATTTGTTTTGAAAATTTGCGTCAATTTTGTCAAGCAATAAATCATTTTTCGTAAAGAAATTAGAAGATTAGGCTAGCTTAGTTGCAGACTGCCTACTTCCCAGTAAGAAATCAGTAATTTTAGTTTATAAGAATGAGAATTTTTTGAAGTATCAAAAATTTGAGGCTAGGATAGATAATTTGCATAATTCTAAAATTATTGAAAAAAACTTTATAATAATAGAGGGTGTGAGGCGAGCCATCTTATAACGCTCCTGTCTAGAGCCTGTGTATTAGGAGAATGACTCATGCGGCGCACAGAGACAGATGGCCAGAAGCGGGTTCCGTCGGGTATGTAGTTCTAATTATCATCTGCTAGAGGACAGAGACATTCAAGAAACAGGTCAAGAGAATGCTTTTGTAAATTGTTCTGTTTATTTCTTGAAGGCTTTTTGTTTATTTATGTCCGTACAGTTTTGTATATGCCTTTAGTAGCGTGAATGATGCGTGAATGAGGTCAAAAGTAAATATGTAGCTCATTGTTCTACAGATGGACGCTGTACGAACTAAGTGTGAGAAATTTTGAAGACAGTGTGAATGCAGACGACGGGGAATTTTGTATATACACCCCTGGAAATGGAAAAAAGAACACATTGACACCGGTGTGTCAGACCCACCATACTTGCTCCGGACACTGCGAGAGGGCTGTACAAGCAATGATCACACGCACGGCACAGCGGACACACCAGGAACCGCAGTGTTGGCCGTCGAATGGCGCTAGCTGCGCAGCATTTGTGCACCGCCGCCGTCAGTGTCAGCCAGTTTGCCGTGGCATACGGAGCTCCATCGCAGTCTTTAACACTGGTAGTATGCCGCGACAGCGTGGACGTGAACCGTATGTGCAGTTGACGGACTTTGAGCGAGGGCGTATAGTGGGCATGCGGGAGGCCGGGTGAACGTACCGCCGAATTGCTCAACACGTGGGGCGTGAGGTCTCCACAGTACATCGATGTTGTCGCCAGTGGTCGGCGGAAGGTGCACATGCCCGTCAACCTGGGACCGGACCGCAGCGACGCACGGATGCACGCCAAGACCGTAGGATCCTACGCAGTGCCGTAGGGGACCGCACCGCCACTTCCCAGCAAATTAGGGACACTGTTGCTCCTGGGGTATCGGCGAGGACCATTCGCAACCGTCTCCATGAAGCTGGGCTACGGTCCCGCACACCGTTAGGCCGTCTTCCGCTCACGCCCCAACATCGTGCAGCCCGCCTCCAGTGGTTCGCGACAGGCGTGAATGGAGGGACGAATGGAGACGTGTCGTCTTCAGCGATGAGAGTCGCTTCTGCCTTGGTGCCAATGATGGTCGTATGCGTGTTTGGCGCCGTGCAGGTGAGCGCCACAATCAGGACTGCATACGACCGAGGCACACAGGGCCAACACCCGGCATCACGGTGTGGGGAGCGATCTCCTACACTGGCCGTACACCACTGGTGATCGTCGAGGGGACACTGAATAGTGCACGGTACATCCAAACCGTCATCGAACCCATCGTTCTACCATTCCTAGACCGGCAAGGGAACTTGCTGTTCCAACAGGACAATGCACGTCCGCATGTATCCCGTGCCACCCAACGTGCTCTAGAAGGTGTAAGTCAACTACCCTGGCCAGCAAGATCTCCGGATCTGTCCCCCATTGAGCATGTTTGGAACTGGATGAAGCGTCGTCTCACGCGGTCTGCACGTCCAGCACGAACGCTGGTCCAACTGAGGCGCCAGGTGGAAATGGCATGGCAAGCCGTTCCACAGGACTACATCCAGCATCTCTACGATCGTCTCCATGGGAGAATAGCAGCCTGCATTGCTGCGAAAGGTGGATATACACTGTACTAGTGCCGACATTGTGCATGCTCTGTTGCCTGTGTCTATGTGCCTGTGGTTCTGTCAGTGTGATCATGTGATGTATCTGACCCCAGGAATGTGTCAATAAAGTTTCCCCTTCCTGGGACAATGAATTGACAGTGTTCTTATTTCAATTTCCAGGAGTGTAATACGTTATGTAAGTTTATGGTAAAAGGAAAGCTAATTCAGGCGCAAATGAAAATAGCTAATACTGTAAAGTATAAACAAAATATCAGAATGTTATTTCGGGAAGAAGTACAGTTAGAAAGTGTGTTATTTGTTCATTGGTTACTTATGAAAAGCGCAGAATAACGATGGAGAAATATGTTTTTCTGTTGACCTTAAAGAAAACTGACCCATCAGAACGGGGTATTCTTCGCGTGTCTTTTCTCTTGGAGATATACAATGCTTACAGCAGTCTAGTGTCGGAGCCGAGCCTTTCAATGGTACGGCTGTGTGTAGTGTGAGCTCCGAAGGAAGTTATAATTGGCCGTTCAGCTGTGCTACATGTTTCAAAAGTGTTTTAAAGTGAAAGCATGTTTACTCCGGTGTATTTTTTTTTTTTAGGAAGTACGGTTTTCTTAAGTAATTTTGTATATGGGAAAAGACCGAAATTTCGCGTGGCATATTGATCAGATCGGTAACTAAAAACTTGAGTGCATTAGACACCGATAAACTGAATAGTATGGCGGTCATTTTTATTTAAGAACAATCCGTGCTTAGTAGCTCTTCATATTTCGGGAAATACGTTACCATAAACTTGCTAACGTGAATGAAAGGGTTTGTGCATGATCGTGTTAAGATTAGCACGGGCTTGGCAGTGAACGTGTACATTATCAAGGTTAAGAATACACCGAAGTTTTGCCAGTGTTTCTACCTTTCATTCAAAGTCAAGACCTTTTCTCGATTTTGCAATAGGTACTTTGCATGCAGCCTGGTGCGAGTTGCAGTACGGTAGTTTTCTGCTCGTCTTTCCTACCGATGATCTGCGGCAACTAGTTCACAGTTAGGTGCAGGTAATTGGTGAAAGGAACCGCGCCGCCGCAGTGGGTCAGGTGCGTTGCTCATTTCAGGAGAGACAAATGCAATGAACAGACATGGCAAGGAAGAAAAATAAGCACACAAGCAAAGAAAATTTCTGCAACGTCCACCTGAAACCACTGATTAGCAAAAACACTATAAGAAACACTGTTAAACCAAGTATACGAACCCCTGCAAAGGAAAGAGAATGTAAAATTAAATCACCAGCAGAACAGAAAAGAAAATCCGTGTCCGCCAGTCGCTGTGTTCTTCTTCATACTCGTCGCCACTGTTGGATGCTGATTAGTCGTCGAATATGAGGAGTTCTCAGGTCGCTAGACAACAATTCAAGCAAATCGTATTAATGAGTATTATTACAGAAAATAAATTACAATACTTAACTTTGAGAAATACAGAAGTATCGCAAGTGAAGGGCGACATACAAGATAAACAACGGTCTTCAATATATACAATTCCAAGACGCTGGTCTTGAAGTGCCTAATCTCGATAATGCTGTAGAAGTGAGCCGCGACCAGTCGGCGCGGCGCTCATGTTCTCTTCGCATAGAGGTCGATGCCGTCGCGTTGTCATCCTGGAGAGGGGTCGGTCAGCGTACAGTTGGCTGACGTCTTCTTCACAGCCCTCTCTGCTCTCTCGTTTCCGACTGTTGTGTCGGCGCTTGACTTTACGCCCTAACAAGAAATATTTAGTTACATCCCGATAAAATTACCTGACGAAAAATTAAAATAATCCAGATGATAACCAATAACGTAATCATAACATGTATAAACTTTGGTTATTTCTCAAACAGTAAAAGTTAGATTAGCTTACAAACTGAAGAACCAAAGAAACTGGTATACCTGCCTACTATCGTGTAGAGCCTCTGCGCAACACGATGTGGCATGGACTTGACTAACATCTGAAGTAGTGCTGGAAGGAATTGACAACATAAATCCTGCAAGGCTGCCCATCAATCCGTAAGAGTACGAGGGGGTGGAGATCTCTTCTGAAAAGCTCGTTGCAAGACATCCGAAATATGCTCAATAATGTTCATGACTAAGGAGTCTGGTGGCCAGGAAATGTTTAAACTAAGAAGAGTGTTCATGGGGCCTCTCTGTAGCAATTCTGGACGTGTGAGGTGTCACATTGTCCTGCTGAAATTGCCCAATTCCGTCGGAATGCACAATGGACATGAATGGATCCAGGTGATCAGAGAGGATGCTTACGTACGTGACACTTGTTAGAGTCGTATCTAAAGGTATCACGGGTCCAGTATCACTCCGACTGTACACACCCCACACCATTACAGAGCCTCCACCAACTTTAACAGTCCATTGCTGACATGTGGGGTCCATGGGTTCATGAGGTTGTCTCCATACCCTTATACGTTCATCCGCTCGATACAATTTGACACGAGTTATCAACAGTCCAATGTCGTGTTGAGGGGCCCAGGCGAGGCGTAGAGCTTTGTGTCACGAGGTCATCAATGGTACACGAGTGGGCCTTCCATTCTTGCTAGAGCACTGCCGATAGAGGTAGAATAGTACTGTCTGATGGTTGTAACCTCCCCCTCACTTACCGACCTTAATGACAGTGAAAGATGAAACCGCGTGTACCTAATGGGAGTTTTGGAAAAGCAATCGTCACCGAAGTTAACCTGTCGGTAAAGAGGGAGGAAAGGGTTACATCTAAATGAAAGGAAATGTGCTAATGAAACTGGTGGAAATTAATTTTGAAAAGGGGTAAAGTTAATAAAGAAAGTAAATGTGCAGCCGTTACGTTAACAATTAACTAGCGGTAATTAGGTATTTGAGATTTGGGGGAAATCACGGTCGCCAGTCCTAAGGACAATTACTATAGTAACTGAAAAAGAAAGGTTATTACACATATAATTAGCACTAGAAGCGTGGCAACTGAAGGTTGACACGCGTAGTGTGAAAACTGAAAGTTTGTCAGAAGTAATTAATTTCGCTACACCCTGACTTAATTTAGCAAAAGAATTAATAAAACCGGAAAATCGAAAGTTAATTTAGTGACTGAAGTTAATAGTGAGCTTTCTTTCTGAAGCACATCGAAATTCAGTAAAATACGGTTAGTCTTGGACTACCTCAACAATCATTTCAAAAGCTACTTGAATCTACGCAATTTAGAAAGAAGAGATTTAACTTTGAACTTGAATTAAATGATTCTGAACAATTAACAATAGTAAAATTTAGTACGTACCAAGCTGAGCTGCAGTCACAGGTAAGCTAAAATATGGTAACAAAACTCGCACTCTTAATTTGTGCTTGTGTAATCTGAATATTGTAGCCAGCTAACTGAACTTTGAAATTAAAGCAGTGAAATAGAATTAGCTATATTACTTTAGTGCTGGCGTTTAAATTTCAACGACACTCGGGTTCATTTCGGAAAAGGAAGGGACTCTGCTTGGTAATGCAATTGGGACAATGAGCAACAAACGTTCATGCTAAGTTGCTGTAATTATAGTGACGAAAATGGAACAAGATTAAAAGCTGAGGTCTGCCATACAGCTCTAAAACTTTACGTGCGTCCAGTCTTCCTTGTCGGTTGATTGAAGGTTTGAAGCCGTCGGTCGAGGAGGTGGCGACAGTCACTCATTGTCGGCCGTCGCTGTTGCAGAAGCTGGATGTTGGCGCGCCTTCTTCCCGACACGGTCACCAGACGAAACGGGCTCTTGATGTGCGCTAGTTAATGTTTCCCGTCCGCGACACCATGTCAGAAACTATCATCAAGTCGAGCGCAATTACATGCTGCCAAACCCCGAAAGCGCGGCAACTCGCGGGAGCGTCACACAACACACCTGCTCCACTCGCTACTCCCGCCACACTCCTTCTGCTCAGCCCGCGCTCCACGCGGCAGAGTTAACCCTACCAAAGATCCTACACACTTTGATTCTTCACACGACCTATCGACGTAATCGTTCGATAGCAGTCTTCCCTAGGCAAGACCCAGCGTAAAAATACAAATAATATTTACGAAACAACGAATTATACATCGACATAAATGTATAAATATATATATATATACAAACAGTAAAACAATTACAATATACAAAGAGACAGAAATGTTATTTCTTGAGGTAACAAAGCAAGGAAAAAAAAATAGCAGTACAATAGATGGAAATAGGAGGATATGCATTTCCGGCGTTACATGGTCCTCACAAACTTTACGGCACCAGATGAGTGAATGGTTTAGCGTGAAGAATACACTTGTGTTATTGTGCAAGGTGAGCAAAATTTGCTATTCAAACATTGAAAGTCCTAGCAAGCGTACATTTTAGAATTGAGACTAGACAAACATATGTTCCTTTACAGGAGATTGCACTTTTTTATCAGATAGATTTGTATAATTTGAAACCCTGAAAATTACTACTGTAGTTCAGAATCTAATTCAAAGACAGCGATGGGGCACGGTCATGCAGGTCTGTTGCGGCACATTTACGTATTTTGCATTGGCATAGCAACTGGTCTCCGACTTAAGAAAATTTTAAGACAATAGCACTTGAGACGCAATCTAAAAAAAAATGAAGGAAATGCTGAAAAGTTACCTGATCCTTATGAATCTCGAGCATAAAGAATTAACTCTATGAGCTCAAGGCCTGATAAGGTCAAGAAATTGCTAAATGCAAGAAGAAGGATAATATCAGTAGACTCACTTCTCATTTCGCCAAAGGTACGTTTTCACATGGTAACTCCCCTTGCTCTCCTATCTTCTGCCACCCTCTTCAGTTCGAGTCATTTCCATTTCTCTCTATATTGGGTATCGCCTGTCAATTTGATCTCACGAGCCAGTGTTTCCAAAGCGGCTGTGAACAATCATTTCTGTCTCAAGGAATGTCCCATCTAGTTCCTCCGGTTTTTTCTTATAACCTGCAGCAATATGATGAAAAGTAAGCAGATCGTCTTTTTATTGCTTCAAACGATTCAAACAGTCAAAACGAAATCAAGAATGGGTCTAGCGTCTTAGATGTAAAAGGTGGGCTTACGCAAATTACGTCAAAGGATACGCATTATTTTTTGTGTACGTAAATTTCAACTCTGACGATGATCATAAATAAGCCTTTAACTAACAGACCATATTAGGCTAACAATTTAGTAGCAAAAAATTGTTACTTCAGTAAAATATTATGTGCTTTACAATGTTGATTCATGTGAGTAAGCCTGTAATTTTGTTTATTGCCACTATAACTAGTTCGTTTTTGTAACTCATTATTGTGTCTGCGTAATGCGTAAATAAGCTCCCATAGATGCGCAAATCTGCCCCTTACCAGGGGCTCGCTCACGAACTCGAAACTGTTAAAATTATTTTGCACTCTGAAATGTAATGTTGAATTAGAAGTGTGTGCCAAGTTACAGGTTAATAAACATGGTATAAGACTAACAACTTTAGACACGACAAATCCAACCAAAAAACTTTAAACATTACTCAAAGAAATTCTCGTAAATGTGCTCCGCTTTCGTCTATTAAGGAAACGTAGACTTACCGATACTCATTCTTCCTGTTCACCATCCACGAATGAGACAGTGATGAAGGAAAACGATACTTTTCCGTCAATCCTTACTGATCTGATGTGATCCATACGACTTCCCCTCCTTTTGCAACCTGTTCATGTCAGAGTAGTACGTACACCTAACAGTCTCAATTATTCTTGGGTGTGTTCTAATTTCTGCCTTTTTGTCCAGTTTTTGGCTTCTGCGGCAGCGTTTAATAATATAGAAATTATTATTTGGTATCTCAACACAATCCTATCAGCCTGTTCCTCTTTTTTATTCAGAGAGCCCGTAGTTCCCTTTTCTCGCCGATTGTGCAAAGGAGTTCGTCCTCAGTCCATTTAATTTCCAACCTACATATAAGTTCAAATATCTCCGATTTTCTTGTCGTGGTGATCTCGAGAGACGTTAATGGGAAAAAATAAGTAATGTGTAGCCTGACATTTATCGTAATCCGTTCGCACGAAATTTTAGCAGTAGACCTCACCGTGACGCACAACGCCCTTCTTGTGGCATCTGCCACTGGTGTGTCTTGAACATCTCCGTAACACTCACCCGCTTACTAAACAATCCCGTGATGAAATGCACCACGTTTTAAATACTCTCCGTCTCTCATAATAATGACATTAGCTATGGGTATTCAGAAATCAGTGCGATTTATCTGACGTCCAAAACGGCATGATCATTGCTTTCGGGCCAAGGATAAAAACATTTACGAAACGACTAAGTGCATAAACTGTCCGCTTGCCGCCGTGGTTAATGTATACGGTAAACGGCGAAATGCAGCTATCCATAAACGGCGCCTAGGTAACGGTCATATGCCAGGTGCAGTAGATGTCTGGGGTGAACGACGGCTGCAGAGATGGGTACGGGAGAACAGACCTGGAATTAGAATGAATTTTTCACTCTCCAGCGGAGTGTGCGCAGATATGAAACTTCCTGGCAGATCAAAACTGTGTGCCGGACCGATACTCGAACTCAGGACCTTTGCCTTTCGCGGGCAAGTGCTCTACCAACTGAGCTACCCAAGCACGACTCACGCCCCGTCCTCACAGCTTCAATTCCACCAGTACCTCGCCTCCTACCTTCGAAACTTCACAGAAGCTCACCAGCTAACCTTGCAGAACTAGCACTCCTGGAAGAAAGGATATTGCGGAGACAAGGCTTAGCCACAGCCTGGGGGTTGTTTCTAGAATGAAATTTTCACTCTGCAGCGGAGTGTGCGCAGATATGAAACTTCCTGGCAGATTAAAACTGTGTGCCGGACCGAGACTCGAACTCGGGACCTTTGCCTTTCGCGGGCAAGTGCTCTACCAACTGAGCTACCCAAGCACGACTCACGCCCCGTCCTCACAGCTTCTGCCTAGAAGTTTCAGACCTGGAATTGTTGAGCAACTGACTGTTCAGATGAACCTAGGGGCTACCTTCACTGCCTCCTCGACGACCGTTCTAAGAACGCTGCTGTCTATGGGCCTCCGCAGCAGGTGCCTCATTCATGCATCCACGCTGAGTGCTGTATATCGGCGATGAAGGCTGGAAGGTGCACGCCAGTACCGCAACAGGACGTCCACTGAGTGGCGACTGGTGGCCTTTTCAGATGAATCACGTTCCATTCTCCATCGGTCAGAAGGTTTTGGCGTGTACAATGTGAAACGTCTGAAGCGTACACCCTGTAAGCTTTATGGTCTGGTGAATATGTTCGTGGCGTCTCCAGGATGGTCTCGTCATTCTGGAAGGTACAATTGTTCAGCACAAGAATGAATCAGTCCTAGAGACGATGTCTACGCCTATATGCAGTTAGTGTTTCTTCAGTTCCATGGCATCTTCCAGCAGGACAATGCAACGTGCCACATAGGTCACAGTAAGCGTACGTGGCTCAAAGAGCACCATGGTGAACTTACCGTGCTCCCCTAGCCATCAGCACCCCTCTTCCCGGATGCCAAACCGTCGAGAATATGTGAGACCATCTCGATCGGTCTCTTCACGCCATGGATCATCAGCTGAGAAACCTAGAGCTGGCCACGGCACTGGAGTCACCATAGCTCCATATCCCTGTCGGTACTTTCCACAGCCTCATTGACTCTTTTTCCTCCACGCCTCGACTGGTCCGCCCTACAAGGAGTGGTAAACGGAAATGCCGTGTGGGTAGGTCCTCCTGTCGGGTAGACCGTTCGCCTGGTGCAAGTCTTTCGAGTTGACGCCACTTCGGCAACTTGCGTGTCGATGAGGATGAAATGATGATGATAAGGACTACAAATACCCAGTCCCTGAGCGGAGAAAATCTCCGTCCCAACCGGGAATCGAACCCGGGCCGTTAGGTATGACATTCCGTCGCGCTGACAACTCAGCTGCCAGGGGCGAACGCAAGGAGTGGTTATTCAGGCTTTTTACAGGCCAGATCGAGTTTTACACAGGAATCCGTGGCCGGGTACGTCACCCAACGACGCTGCAAAGCGTCAAAGTTGTAGTCACCGACTTCTGTAAATGTATGTATACGCAGTATGTTTCTATGATAATGTTGCAAATTTTCTAGGATGGTGAAGAAGAATAAATGGATCAATTTCATGTAAGGGTCCCTACACCGGAAACTAACGAGTCGAACGCTACAAGCAAAAACCGTTTTGATACCTCTGACAGTGGAATACACGTACTGGTAGTGTTTTTACTAAGATTTTAGGGGTAGAAACTTACAGAGGTATAGACCAAATTAATAGAAAAGTCTAGTAAACTTGGACTCTAAAAAGCACACGTGAGGAGTTATCAGTAAGTGTTCAATTGAGGAGATGTGTTTCATAGTAGCAAAGATGAACAAGCCCCTCAGCAGTGCATTTTAGAGCCCATGTTTACTGGATATTTTTTCCTTGTTTTGGTCCATACTACGACCTCTGAGAGTTGACTATCCTACAATTTTAGGAACAACAATACCAGTACATGTACCGTGTTCAACTGCCGGAAATATGAGAATGATCATTGCTGATAACTTTGGACTCGTTCGTTTCCTGATCAGGGACCCTTACCTCAAACTGATACATTTATCCTTCTCCATCACCCTAGCAAGTTTGCGACAGCATCACGAAATCGCCTTGCATTTACACACATTTACAGGTGCTGGAGCCTGTAACTTTGACGCTCTGTAGCGTCGTTGGACGACGTTTCCTGACATGGGTTCCTATGTAAAACTTGATCTATTAAGTCTCCTTTACAACCTGTATG
Organism: Schistocerca cancellata; assembly: GCF_023864275.1. NCBI lineage: Eukaryota > Metazoa > Arthropoda > Insecta > Orthoptera > Acrididae > Schistocerca > Schistocerca cancellata. Next base: position 490,060,480 of record NC_064628.1, read on the forward strand.
TATTTACAACATGAATTGTGAAACGCCCTTTATATTCCACTGAAAATGCCGTCACATCAGTGCAAGCACCTGTTACACGGAGGCTGTGTTTGTAAAGAACAGCTACGGTGGTGATGTCTTGGTCGTGTTGGTAGCATTATACGGCCGTCCCGGTCACCAGACATAACACCGACGGGCGTATTCTGTGGTCGTGCAAAGAAATAGGTTTACGGGTCTTCAAGCGACGCTCCCTCTGACATTGTCGTTAAGACTTACGGCAATTGAAATTGTACGCCAGTCTCCTGCCGTTCTTGAGCATGCAAGGCAATCCATCACTCGTCGCTGTAAAGTTGGTCGTGATTGCTGCGGTTGACATCTTAAGCCATTACTGTAATGAAACTATTGAATTTCCATGTACAATATAGCTCGGTAACAAGGTTGGTCCATTATTCTTTATTTTTTATGTTCCGTTTATCTGTATACAGCAGCATACTCAACACCGTCCTGTCGTTCCCAGAGCCTTGGAGCGAAGTGGGTATTTAACTGCATTAGTAACAGCGAGTGCGACGAAAGCATGGAATGACTTTCTATATAAACGTGGCACACGTTACGAATTAGTCTTTTGTGTGGCGTGCAGTTACTTCCAGTAGGATGTGTTCTCAAAGGTAATTGGGGCAACAGACCATAACATTGCGTTTCCATCGATATCCTGGACACCAAGTATTTCTGGCACCAAAACATTCTGGAAGGAATTGTGATGAATCTCTGAAGGTTCTTCAGGAGAGCTGGGATACAATTTTTATGTGGAAAGATTTACACATATTGTGGATACAAGTACGAAAATACCAACGTCAGGATGACGTAATTGAACTGCGACTGTGCATTATAAATGAACAGTCGTACTACTTGCCCGAAGTGATTTAGGTAAATCATGGGAGTCCTTACTGAGTTCAGATGGACCATGATCTGAATCTCGTTCCTAAAAGAATAGAAGTTTCAATCACTATCGCATTTCGGAAGCTTATAATGCCTGAAAACCAATATATTAATGGTAAACAGACCAATATTAATCCTCGAATTTTCCGCGGAACTAATTTTTGTTCCATCTAACCATTCTGAAACGACGAGTGAATGGTGACGGTAGTGAAGTATTCTATCGATGTTCTAAATCATAGCTAAGTAAGAGATAGGTTTACGAGACTCCATGCAGTGCTTTCCATTTCTTTGCACCCACATGCTGTTGATCATTGTTGAGTCTTCCGCCTTTTAGGGGCAACTGCCCATCCCTGGAGCGAAAGAGTGCCCTGAAGCACTGACAGCTTCTCCGCCGTCTTTGACAAGGCCGTTCGCAGAACATGGGCCACTCCTAATCCCGGAAATCTTCGGCCGCCATTGCTGACGATCGAACAGAGGACCATGGACGTTTTGGTAAGTAGTCAAAGACGCTACCTCTACACCACTGCACTGTAAAAATGTGATGCATAACAGCAGGACATGCAGGCTGTAACTGAAAAAATGTCATGAGGATCTCTGCTTTGGCAATAGATTCCACAACAGTCCCCCAATCTGATCTTCGTGAGGGGACTGCCGAAAGGGAGGTAACCTTGAGAAAAAGTTGGAATAACCAATGAAGAAATGTTCTATGAGTCGGAGCATGGAACCTCAGAAATGTGAACGCAGTAGGAAAGCTAGAAAATCTGAAAATCTAGGTATAGCAGAGATCAGTGACTTGAAATGGAAAGATGATAAAGACATCTGCCCAGACGCATGTAAGTTAATATCAACAGCAGCCGGAAATGGTGTAGGGGGATATGATTCGTTATGAACAGGAAGGAAAGGCAGAGAGTTAACTACTGTGAACAGATCAGTAATAGGGCTGTACTCATCAGATACGGCAGCAAACCAATGCCGACAACGATGCTTGATGTTCCCCTTACATGTCCCTACCAACATCTATCCCTAACTTTTGCATATCCAACTGCATCTTCAGTTTTTCAAAATCATTTACAACTTTATCTAAATCGACATGGTTACTCTGCCATTGGTGCTTCAGTATTTCGCAAAGGAACCGTTGAACCACTTTCCGACTATTTCTTATCCCTACCACTCCCGATTATCAGTTTGGGAAAATGAACCAAGAAACCGTTGCGTGTGCGAGCTCTGATTGGTCTTGTTTTCTTACGAGGGTCATTTCTCCCTTGTAGGTGGAACTGAAGAAAATATTTTGGCATTCAGAGGAATGAGCTGGCGATCGAAATTTCGTGAATTAATGACTCGCTCATCACATCAGTTTCACTCTATGCCTTACTGCATGAGAATAGAAAACAAACAGCCGTTCTCTAAACTTTTTCGATGTCCTTAATGCATCTTATCTGGTAAGGATCACATACTGTGCGTCAAGCCGAAAATGAGGATGGACAAGCACCTCTTTAGTAGAGATGTATGTTTTAAGTGTTCTCCAAGTAAAAAACTGTTTTTTGTTCGCTTCCATGCCCATATTTTCAAAGGCAATTGTCATATTAAGATGTTCGTAATTTTAAACCCTAATTATTCGCTTGAATTGACAAGTTTTAACTTCATGCCATTTGTCGTTTAACAGAAATTTTACAGACACCTTTAGTTTAAATGTGGATAACCTCAATCTTTTTGTTACAAGGTATATAACTTCGCTCCCGTCGTTTTATTCCCAACATTTGAGGCTTTAACGAAACAAATTGGTTACATATGTATCATTCAAAGTATTTTCCATCGCTGGCCACTACTTTCTCCCATCTTCCGGGCAGTGTACGAATCCCGCGTCGAAAAAATTTTTTAAGCGATCCACGAATCGATCCAATTTGTGACTTCTTCACGAGATCGGAAGACTTGGTCAGCCAGGCCATGCGCCATTGATCTAAACAGGCGATAGTCAGAGGGAGCAATGTCTGGAGAATACGGCGAGTGGGGTAGGACTTCCCATTTTAACGTTTCCAAGTACGTTTGGACCTCTTTTGCAACGTGGGGTCGAGCGATGTCGTGCTGCAAAATCACTTTATCGTGCCTCTCGTGGTATTGCGGCCGTTTGTCTTTTAATGATCTGCTCAAACGCATTAATTGCTTTCGATAACGAGTACCTGTGATTGTTTCACTTGGTTTGACAACTCATAGTACGCGACGTAGAGCTGGTCCCACGAAATGCACAGCATGATCTTGGAGCCATGAATATTCGGTTTGGCCGTCGACGTGGTAGCATGGCCGGGATATCCCCATGATATTTTGCGTTTAGGGATATCGTAATGAACCTATTTTTTGACCCCGGTCACAATGCGATGCTGAAATCCCTTCCGTTTCTGCCTCTGAAGCAACTGTTCACAAACACACAAACGCCGTTCAACGTCTCTTGGTTTCAGCTCACACGGGGCCCAAGTTCCTTCTTTCTGAATCATGCCCATTGCCTTGAGATGTATTGAAATGGCTTGCTGTGTCACGCCCACCAATCGTACCAATGCTTCTTGAGTTTGACGCGAGTCTTCACTAAATAATGTCTCCAATTCTGCATCTTCTAAAACATTCTCTCTTCCACCACTATGCCGGTCTACGACGTTAAAATCACCATTCTCGAAGCGTTGAAACCGCTCACGACACTTTCTTTTACTAATAGCGTCCTTACCATACGTTTTTGTTGTTGTGGTCTTCAGTCCTGAGACTGGTTTGATGCAGCTCTCCATGTGTGCAAGCTTCTTCATCTCCCAATACGTACTGCAGCCTACATCCTTCTGAATCTGTTTAGTGTATTCATCTCTTGGTCTCCCTCTACGATTTTTACCCTCCACGCTGCCCTCCAATACTAAATTGGTGATCCCTTGATGCACGTACTTGCGAGTATTCGATGAGAATCACCCGCTGTTTTCTTCATATTGAATCAAAACTGTAACACCTGCCGCAAATGACGAGAATTAGGTTCGTAAACTGACATTTTCAATCAAGAACAACTTCGTGATGCATACACAAATCGACTAATGTTTGAATGAGGTCATGTTGATAAATCGGTTTGCAATTCGTTTTGAGGGATACTCAAATCGTCTCCTAAACGTTTATATACATTTGGAACAGCAGAGAACCTGTAAAACGTCCTTGGGGAACCACGAATATCACTTCTGTTTCAGTAAATGACGCCCCTTCAGTTACTACGAACTGTGACGTTTCTAAAAGCAAACAATGCCATTTCCTGTGTTAAGCGAAATTATCAAATACCTGCCAGATGGGGTGGTGAAGCGGTCTAAAGTAGTGTTAAGGAAGAGCTAGATTCCAGTTTTTGCTGCCATCCAAATCCGTGTTACTGTGCATTCCCTAAATTTCTTAAGGCCAACGCTGGGACATTTCCTTTTGAAAGGAGTCGACCACTTTCATTTCCAGTACTGATGCTATCCGAACTTTTCCTCAGTCTGAAGTTACCTGGTAGTGGACTGTAATCTTAACCAAAATCTTCAGTCCTTCCTTCAAGGTATGTGACCATCGCAGACAAAGACTTTTCGTGGTTCGCAAACAGACTCAGAGAGGCGAATGGCCAGTTTTTCCCCTCTGTGCTAATGAGATTTTTTGTTTCCGGAAACGAACAACGAATGTCACCCCGTTCCCACGCCCAGTACTGTTTATCGGAAATGTGGAAATTTTATGGTGTTTCGGAAAGTTCTCCCACATAAAAGGCAGAGTTTGGAAATTTCGGAGACCAACAAGTGAGCATATACACAGCTTGTGGATGTGGTGTCTAGTGACCAAAACACAATCAGATAGCAGCAAGTGTAGAGCTGTTGACCCCACCGAAAGTTTGCCAACAAGCAGTGTTCTCACACGTTCCACCACAGATTTCTCGTTCTGCTACAAAAAACGCCCATTGTTTGAGATACCAACAGAATAATTCCTGAAAGACTTGCTCGGCTGCCCGTGTAGTCCTCTAACGTGAAACCTGCACTCTGAGTGACAGGCAACTCCTCAAGAGTGTGTGAAATGTTCCAACTATTTCTGTCCCCAGCGATGAGGAATTCCATGAGGAGTTCCATGGGCAAAGACCAGATACATTAAAGTTAGAAACTACTACCGAGCGAGGTGGCGCAGTGGTTAGCAAACTGGACTCGCATTCGGGAGGACGACGGTTCAACCCCACGTCTGGGCATCCTGATTTCGGTTTTCCGTGATTTCCCTAAATCGCTTCAGATGATTCCTTTGACAGGGCACAGCCGACTTCCTTCCCCATCCTTCCCTAATCCTATGAGACCGATGACCTCGCTGTTTGGTCTCTTCCCCCGAATCAACCCAACCCAGGAACTACTATAAGAATGAAATATTATATTTGGTACAGAGAGATGACTCTCTTGCACTGTTTCAAGGTATGCCCTAACCACTTACGTGATCGGCGCGTATATCAAATCAGAAGGTGACAAATAAAAACCCAGTCGGAAAGCAAATGAAGGAAGAGATTATTTCATGTAAATTCAGTACTTAAGTAGGATAAAATGTGAGCAGAAGACTTGAAACAGATCTCCGCCTCACACGTTCATACCGAATGAATGTCCAGTGACTAGCTAATTTTATAAGTGTAGGTTTTGAGAATTTATTTATGTTAATTTACTGATCTGATTCAGTGACAAATTTTGATTGGTTCTGTTTATGTGCCCTGGATTAAGTGGGTTTTATGCTGCTTTCCGATTGGCTGTGATGTTTCTCTGCCAATCAAAAAACAGCATATTCGTGCGTATTTTGGGAACTTGTAAGGAGTGTGTCAGAACTCACAATTACACTGAAAACAATGTAGTCAACTTAACACTATTCTTTGCATTGCCTAAGCACTCAAATACCGATGGTAACAATCTGAGGGCGAAACGTGGGAGCGCGATTCTAAGCATTGTTGTGGGACGAGGTCTGTCTGCGAGAGTGGAAGTAGTAGTGTCGGTCGAGAGCTCGGAGACAGAAGACGTGTCACGCTGCCTCACGTCGGTGATGGCAGATCTTACCACTCTCAAGGCCTGATTTGATTTATATGGCCAGGAGAGATTTGGATTGCGTAACTACGCTTGAAGATGGAATTCAAGGTAAAATTCGGAAGAATAGCGCAAAATCAATTGCGGGGTTAGGCTCGTGATTGTTAGTCCGAATTTGCAATAAACCCATGTTTTGCTTGTCAGTTAAAGAAGCCTCTTTATCCTCCAAATAATAATTATTATTCTCCACTTCTAAATTATATACTGAGGTTATTAAATGTTAATGTGACTTTGAAATTGAAATAATTTGTTTATCTGGCACTCAGCCATTATTGGTGCCTATGTCATTATAAATGTCATTGGCTATTATTGGCTCTGGGTTATGATGATTCTGAAGTTTTAAATAGACTTCAGCTATTATTGGTGCCTATGTCATTATAAATGTCATTGGCTATTATTGGCTCTGGGCTATGATGATTCTGAAGTTTTAAATAGACTTAATTTATGAAATCCAATCTCATAAGTTATTTAGTAGTTAACAGGACCCAAACAAACTCCTTTTTTTAAATTCAGTCTTAGTAACAATAAGCTTTAGCTGCTGCTGCTGCTGCTGCTGCATGCTGCTGCGAATTGCTGTAAACCACATGTAAAAAGGCAGTCATCTGAAGAGGTGAGTGCAAAATGTAGGGGCAAAACAGAGACACTGACACACCACAACACGTCATGTACTTCAATCCAGTAAATTCCGTTGCACAAGTCAGATTCTGTATCACTTGTAAATTCTTGTTCAAAAACTCAGTCAGATAGCTTAGGTACTCGTTGTTACACGTTCATTTGTTCCTGTAGTTTTTCATATTCAAATACGCAGTCTGATAGCATATCCAAAGATCAGTTTTAAGTTTTTCATGTAATGATCTGCTGAGGGCTTAAATGACAGTGAAACTCACTCTGATAATGCTCGCACACAGTGTTATGCAGGTTTTATTCCGTTTACTGATAACTCAGGTTGCTTATCGAGTCAATTTTCACAGACAAACATTGGAAATATTGGCTGTAGCTACACACATTGTAGCTGCATATCCGTTACAAACTAGAGACTCCTTTTGTGTAGAGAAATGAGTAGAGGCGGGGCTTGGATCTCATAGAGATCAGAACTATTGATAGGCGCTCCGTTGAAAATTATCGATATTGTCATATTTCGGTACCAAAATGTTTTATAAGTGCCGTAAAGTGTGGAAGAGACTTCGATTTAATGTCCGGTGTGAAATTCAGAACTTTTGGTGGCATCTGAAAGAACTAAATTCGGCGTTCGTTTTGTTTACTCGCGAAAGTGAACATTTTATTTTGTAAGGCTGATCATAGTAATATTTGAGATAACCATTCTGAAAGAAACAATCCTTTTGTGAACGTTCGGTGAAGGATAACTAGTAATTACCATAAACCGGCTACAGTTACGAATGATGTGTGCGTGTGGACTTTTCCGACTTTGTACAGCTTGGACTAAGGCTTGGTAGTAACTGGTGTATGCAAGCTTACCGTAATAGAGTGAAATTTTACGCAAATAAATTCACTTAACTGTTACTAACATTGCACCAACAAAACAGTTTTTAGTGCGACTTGTGGTTATAAGGTGTAGAGCTGCTTTTTGTATAGCTCTTTCCGGTATAGAGCTGCATTTCAGAAACTTCAAGGAGGTGTGCGTGTGAGAAGAGATTCATCACAAGATGAACGGAGCTTTATGCGCAGCAGCAATGCACCGCAGCCGCAGTCCGACTTTCACTTCCCACATATAAGAAACTTGGGGCTGGAATTCTTTCTGAGTCCGGTGAAGAAGCCCTCATCAGGTATTTAGTGGATGTTATATAATTACACTTCACGGATTCAATCTATTAACTAGCAAAATGTTCGAAAAGTACCTTGAGCTGAAAGAGGCCTAAGTTGGGAAAGATGTTCATTTTTTGACACGTCGAGAAATGTTCTCCTCAGAGAACTCAAGAACAGCAGTTGTCAGCATTTTTCTCCTTACTGTCTCCTTGATGTATTGAAATGGTAGTATGCGTACCGCTTCTAGCCACCTCTCCTTGTCTTAGGTCTTCGCAACTTAGTGAATGTTAATCTTGTATATAACAGCCTGTGCCATGTATTAGGTAGTACCATAACTGCAGCTGGAAAAACTGGAACATTTTTATACATAATAACTTCATATATGCTAAAATTATTTACGATTTTATTCACTGGTGTTATCTTTAGGAACTACGGTACATATTCCTTCAAAATAAAATTCGGCCATCAGCTGGACAAGTGAATTATTATACTACAATTAAATGGTTTCGACAGATTAACCTATCATCTTCGGAAGTCTACATAATTTGGAAAATACAGATCATTAGGAAGTGGTCGAAAATGTATGGAAGATATAAGAAGTATATTACAGAAGCATACCCAATATTGGCCTGTAATACGAATAAGCACATGTCAATACCTTCGCTAATGAAGCATAATGCCATGACATATCTCAAAATGTACAAGTTTATGCGATAACTTTAACCACAGTTTGATAACTTGTTTGTACTTTCCAGTATTCTGGGAACGATGCTCTCCACTCAAAAGGCCTGTGAGTAGCCTACTTACCTGGCGTTTCTGCGAACTCGCTTCGAGCTGCCAGCCTCGTATCTACGACAGTTGAAAGTATAACCAATCGTCGCTACACCGCTGACCCAAATCGCAACCGTAAGCTTTCAATAAACAATAGTCTATACCGGCCTTTTTAATACCTTTCAATTTAATACATTATTTACATTTGATTGATGGATCAGCCTTTTTATATAACTCCATTTTTATGCGCCTAACTTGTACTTTTTATACTATTTTGTGTACGTTCCTAAGTGCTAGTATCAACTTGCCTCGGTATGTAAGGATGATTAATTAAGTTATCACTCTCTGTTTGTAATATCATCGAGTGTACTACGTACTTTTTGTGAGATGTCATGGCAGTATTGTTTGTCGACGAAAGTACTGGTATATGCTTATCTCTGTTATAAGCCAATATTAAGTGGTTTTTATGTAATACGCGTCTTGTATTTTAAGTATATGTGTAGCCACGTTCTGCTGATCCTCATTTCCCAAAATTTGGGAAGATGACAGAATAATCTGCAGAAGCTTGTTGAGTGTAATAAAATAATTCATTTGTGCAGCTGACAACTAATTTTTTTAAGAGCAAAAGTATTTTATTGTTTCCAATAAACATATTTGTAATGATTTCAAATACTTTTTTAAATCTTACTTCCTCGGAACTAAGTGATACAGTATAAAGCTTGGAAAAATGAAACTGGCTTTCCCACTTTCAGAATTAAATTTTCCAAGGCCATCGCTTAATCTGGAAGTCTTAGAACTTCATTTGGATATGTATTTTCTCAAAGAAATCACGAAAGTGGTTGTATATTTGTAAGCGAGAGGATGAATCAATTTTTCGAGTATGTTCTGGTCTCATTTTTAAACTATCTGACAACTGAAACACTATTTTAAAAATCGACATCGAACTGAGCAGTAATGCATCATCGTACCAACAGTTAGGGAATCAACTTCGTTTACATTTCTATTAGTAACTAAGAGAACAATCGTCAAAGGAAAACTTTAGTGTTTCTGCTTATTTTCTTACTATCAGTCAGCAATCAGTCTTATTGAAAAGAGACTCTGCCTCTACAAGTGAGTGAGGCCTATAACTAATATGCATTACGATTGCATCTTGTCGGTAACAGCGTGAAATGAGTCAATACGGTTGGTCAGTAACAACTAGCGCAACAGAATCTCTCTGTGATCTGTGTGTTCCACATCTCATTGACTCGTACAGCGACAAAATTACCTCATATGCCGAAAAAAACACATTTACGGACCTGCGTGTGCAATGTGCATAGCTCTATCTCTCTGAAGTTAGTAACAACGACATCGAAGAGATCTATAATGAGACGAAAATAGTAAAAACATGAGAGTGCGGGTGGATCTACGGCGAAAACCGCAAGCATACTAAAGGCCCAAAAATTGTGACCACTTCTTACCGAGGATAGAAACTTTGCAAAGTCTTACTCGTTCATTATTTATGACCAAAAAACGGACTAAAAAACATGTTGAGGAAGGGAATAACGGCTATAGGGAAAGAATGCTAGAAGCAAGAACCAGTTCGGGCCAAGGAACATGTCAAATTCCGGATTGGCCAGTATACCCGTTAAGATTCAAGTGTGAGACAGACAAACACTAATTAACCGAAATTCCACGACAATAATACGCACAGAGTGTCACTCTAATTTTGACATGATTATCACAAATCATAGGAAGAACAAAAGAAAAATTACAGTTTCGTTACCCACAGCTTGCAGCACAGCCCGTCCAAAAGTAGTCCCTCTCTGTTCCACCCCTACAAGTTACGTGTCCGCTCACATCCAAAAGTCGTACCTGCATTACGTGCGCGTCTGAGTTTTTAGGCACATACCTCGACCAGCTTCACAGAAGAAAACGAAGTAATATATTAGCGTCCCGTAGCTAAATTCTTCGCTGATTCGTTTATATAGATGATATCTGAGTATCTTTGCTTCAACAAATACTTCTCCTGCTGAAAGCTGACGTGCCGATAGAGGAGGAGTCACTCTCTTACTATTTTTCTTATTCAAGGCTACTGCTTAATGTCGGTTTTACACTCAACAAATCATTTTGTGAGACGACAGGGAGTTATCACCATGAACAGGCATTGATGAAATCACGTAAGTTGTTGATGCATGCGGGATCTTTATGGTATTTCTCCTTTGAATAGTATTATCTGGAGTTGAGAACAAGCATACAGTCTGGTCATTTAACAGTAAATCTTGCAGACGATATGTGGGACTTGGAAGCCACGTAAAGCTATTAGGGAAAGTAACATCTGGAATCAGTTACTGGGTACAGAATTCTGGTCCCAAGAATTTCACGCGCTGGTGTGCAAACAACCCTTTCGGCCAAAGAAACGAAAAAAACTGCCTACCTGGATCTACCTGTTAGGCGCCTCTAGCCACAGCAGGGACTGGGATGCAAGAGAAATTTAGGTCACCCGGCCGAGGATTTCGGCAGTGACGTAAAAGCCCTTTATGAACAGGGATGGCAGCCATAAAAATTCGCGAGTTTCCTTGTTCACCATGGATCAAATGCTGTCGAGGGAGCTGCCAGGTGTGTCATATCTCTGCCTGCCGAGTTTTTTTTGGGGAAGCCTCAGGCTTTCAAAAGGAAATTAGAATGGAACACAACGTTCATGGCAGCTCTGTGATGGCCTATTTTAGGACACAAAGGCACTTCTCTTAGTTTAGCTGAGACTCCTGGTCATACACACTGTAACTTTTGGCCCATCCAGATAATAATCTCTGTGATAAATATGTTGTTCACTTTAGGGCTAAATGGAAACTCAAAACACAGTGCCTAAAGTGGCTGTGGAAGAAAACTAGTTGGAAGTACAATGTCTTATGCTGTCTATGCGGGAATTTACGAGTCGGGAATCGGCTGCTTCTCCAGAAAAGAGAAGAATATAGTTAACTATGACTAGGATTAGCCAATGTATAGAGCTGACGAGTTAGAGAGGAGACACAGAGCTTGTGGAGTCTTGTGATTGGCTTGAAACCATTGTGGGGGCAGTTGCATGAAAATGTTTATGGAGTTTACCGAGGTTTGATGGAAAGAGAGGAGTAGAGAATCTAAGTCCTCTGATTCAGACTCCAGGAGTCTCGTCTTGACTCTTGTTAGGAGTGGGTAGCACTCGGGGCTCTCATCTTGAGTGTGACTTTACACTGGCATTGGTCCTGAGTGGGGAACCTCTGTGAGTACTTAGCTGTAGACCCCAGTCATCTCAGACAACTCGATGTGCCGTAGACAGTCTTTTCATGTCAGATCTGCCATCTTGACGTTTGATCTCCTCCTGTGCACTGGTGGATAAGTGAGCCATATTGGTCCAGGATATGACCGCCGAACGGCAGTCTCACACGCTAGAATCTCCGAGATTTCAGGGCTCCATTAGAGAGTAATTGTGATCCATCTAACAGATCACCAGCCGCGAATTTGCATATTTCGTGCCTGTGATAACGAACTGCAGGCACCGCACATCGCTACTCTGCAGACGCTTGCACCATAATAGTCACCTGAGACAGCGCTACACATCGAAGAAGAGTACAGTGTTGCCGCCTTGGCGTGTTAGGGCAAACAGACACACAGTCTCGCCACTTGCTCTCAGCTGCAGCAGCTTAGTATAACTTCCGTGTAGAATAAATCCATAAAAGTCTTTTCAGCGTTAGGTAATATCAGGTTGAGTTATCTATGTTTTGAGTCAGAGTAAATAGTTTAATCAAACAAACCTTAATCTTTGCCAATCAATCATCACCCAGTAGAGTGTTAACTATCTGTTACATCTATTTTTCTTACCAACAGTCCATGATTTATTTGTCATGCACTTAAATTGTTCTGTTTGTCCTATTTTAAGATCAATAAACTTTTGCCGTTTTTGTTTATAAAAGATCAGTCGAGTATTGATATATTTATCACCCATCAATAATTGATTGCAATAATGACAGGACCATCATCTAATTAAATTACTTCAGAATTCAAATTAATTTAGATATTGATAAAAGTGATAACTTCCAATGCAGTCAAACAAGAACAACCACTGTCAAAGGGCAAAATCAGTTCAACAGGTGCATGGGCGGGCCAGATAGCAAGTGAAAGGCAGTTGTTGAAGTGACTGCTGTCATGGTGTAAACTCATAGTCGCTTGTAGTCCCTCAAATTATATTGCATGACCAACGTAGTCTAGTGTAGCGAAAAGTTAGTTGGTGAGGTTTATATACACTCCTGGAAATTGAAATAAGAACACCGTGAATTCATTGTCCCAGGAAGGGGAAACTTTATTGACACATTCCTGGGGTCAGATACATCACATGATCACACTGACAGAACCACAGGCACATAGACACAGGCAACAGAGCATGCACAATGTCGGCACTAGTACAGTGTATATCCACCTTTCGCAGCAATGCAGGCTGCTATTCTCCCATGGAGACGATCGTAGAGATGCTGGATGTAGTCCTGTGGAACGGCTTGCCATGCCATTTCCACCTGGCGCCTCAGTTGGACCAGCGTTCGTGCTGGACGTGCAGACCGCGTGAAACGACGCTTCATCCAGTCCCAAACATGCTCAATGGGGGACAGATCCGGAGATCTTGCTGGCCAGGGTAGTTGACTTACACCTTCTAGAGCACGTTGGGTGGCACGGGATACATGCGGACGTGCATTGTCCTGTTGGAACAGCAAGTTCCCTTGCCGGTCTAGGAATGGTAGAACGATGGGTTCGATGACGGTTTGGATGTACCGTGCACTATTCAGTGTCCCCTCGACGATCACCAGTGGTGTACGGCCAGTGTAGGAGATCGCTCCCCACAACATGATGCCGGGTGTTGGCCCTGTGTGCCTCGGTCGTATGCAGTCCTGATTGTGGCGCTCACCTGCACGGCGCCAAACACGCATACGACCATCATTGGCACCAAGGCAGAAGCGACTCTCATCGCTGAAGACGACACGTCTCCATTCGTCCCTCCATTCACGCCTGTAGCGACACCACTGGAGGCGGGCTGCACGATGTTGGGGCGTGAGCGGAAGACGGCCTAACGGTGTGCGGGACCGTAGCCCAGCTTCATGGAGACGGTTGCGAATGGTCCTCGCCGATACCCCAGGTGCAACAGTGTCCATAATTTGCTGGGAAGTGGCGGTGCGGTCCCCTACGGCACTGCGTAGGATCCTACGGTCTTGGCGTGCATCCGTGCGTCGCTGCGGTCCGGTCCCAGGTCGACGGGCACGTGCACCTTCCGCCGACCACTGGCGACAACATCGATGTACTGTGGAGACCTCACGCCCCACGTGTTGAGCAATTCGGCGGTACGTCCACCCGGCCTCCCGCATGCCCACTATACGCCCTCGCTCAAAGTCCGTCAACTGCACATACGGTTCACGTCCACGCTGTCGCGGCATGCTACCAATGTTAAAGACTGCGATGGAGCTCCGTATGCCACGGCAAACTGGCTGACACTGATGGCGGCGGTGCACAAATGCTGCGCAGCTAGCGCCATTCGACGGCCAACACCGCGGTTCCTGGTGTGTCCGCTGTGCCGTGCGTGTGATCATTGCTTGTACAGCCCTCTCGCAGTGTCCGGAGCAAGTATGGTGGGTCTGACACACCGGTGTCAATGTGTTCTTTTTTCCATTTCCAGGAGTATATATATATATATATATATATATATATATATATATATATATATATATATATATATATATATACAGGCAACTGAGCCAACTTTCAAAAGCAAACACTGAATTTTTGACGTTTCTTATTCTTCCGCCATCCATATTAAGTTACAACGTCATCCTCCCACCCTATACCGTTGCGTCGCCCCATCGAGAGTGAATACGCTGCCCTTGCCCCCTGCCAGCGGACGAGCGGACGACTATGTGCAGGTTCAGATTCACTGCTGTAGAGTAGGGGTTCCCAAATTTTTCTTATGACGCAACGTCTTGAGAACCCTGGCACGTCGTAGGAACACTTTGTTTACTTTGAAGGTTACTAAAATTTTAAAAAATTAGCAAAACTTATTTTTTAAGTGTCTAGGAGAGTACCTGGCCTCGCCCAAGTGTGTGCATATTCCATTAGCCCATAACCTCCTTCCACCTTTCGTTCTCCATTTCCTCTGCCCTCTGTCTCATTTCCTCCCTGTCAGTGTCTGCCTCCTCCATCCCGACTCTCAGTCTATCTCCTCCTCTCCTGTATCTCTTTCCGGGTCCTCCTCCCCCTTTCTTTCACCATCTCTCCTCCCTTCGTTTCCATCCTCTCTTCCCTTTCTACGCTTATTTCCTCTCCATCACCTTTCCTTCCATCTTCTCTTCCACCATCTCTCTATCCTTCTCCTCCGATTTCCTCCACTGGCTGCAAAATGAGTCGTCAATACTGTTACTAATAAAGAAACAATAAATTAAAACGTTATGCTCGATGCTGCAGCGAAAATGTAGCAAGTGAGAAACTTTTTTCCTTTCATCATTTTGTGTGGGTTGTCAAAGAGAAAGAAATTTCGCAAAGGTTTGAAATTATGTATAAAGTTTGCTGCAATTCAATCAAGTTTGTTGCAGGTCAATAAGTGCAGTCATTCTCAAATACTGGATGAAAACAGTCTGCAAATTCACATGTCTTGGGCTACATTACTTACTCACCACAACCCCCTCCCCT
Source organism: Schistocerca cancellata (assembly GCF_023864275.1). Taxonomy (NCBI): domain Eukaryota; kingdom Metazoa; phylum Arthropoda; class Insecta; order Orthoptera; family Acrididae; genus Schistocerca; species Schistocerca cancellata. The sequence goes on from NC_064628.1 coordinate 490,075,692, forward strand.
TTGGTATATAGGGTGTTACAAAAAGGTACGGCCAAACTTTCAGGAAACATTCCTCACACACAAATAAAGAAAAGATGTTATGTTGACATGCGTCCGGAAACGCTTAATTTCCATGTTAGAGCTCATTTTAGTTTCGTCAGTATGTACTGTGCTTCCTCGATTCACCGCCAGTTGGCCCAATTGAAGGAAGGTAATGTTGACTTCGGTGCTTGTGTTGAGATGCGACTCATTGCTCTACAGTACTAGCATCAAAAACATCAGTGCGTAGCATCAACAGGTTAGTGTTCATCAGGTACGTGGTTTTGCAGTCAGTGCAATGTTTACAAATGTGGAGTTGGCAGATGCCCATTTGATGTACGGACTAGCACGGGGCAATAGCCGTGGTGCGGTACGTTTGTATCGAGACAGATTTCCAGAACGAAGGTGTCCCGACAGGAAGACGTTTGAAGCAATTAATCGGCGTCTTAGGGAGCACGGAACATTCCAGCCAATGGCTCGCGACTGGGGAAGACCTAGAACGACGAGGACACCTGCAATGGACTAGGCAATTCTTCGTGCAGTTGACGATAACCCTAATGTCAGCGTCAGAGAAGTTGCTGCTGTACAAGGTAACGTTGTCCACGTCACTGTATGGAGAGTGCTACGGGAGAACCAGTTGTTTCCGTACCATGTACAGCGTGTGCAGGCACTATCAGCAGCTGATTGGCCTCCACGGGTACACTTCTGCGAATGGTTTATCCAACAATGTGCCAATCCTCATTTCAGTGCAAATGTTCTCTTTACGGATGAGGCTTCATTCCAACGTGATCAAATTGTAAATTTTCACAATTAACATGTGTGGGCTAACGAGAATCCGCACGCAATTGTGCAATCATTACATCAACACAGATTTTCTGTGAACGTTTGGGCAGGCATTGTTGGTGATGTCTTGATTGGGCCCCATGTTCTTCCACCTACGCTCAATGGAGCACGTTATCATGATTTCATACGGGATACTCTACCTGTATTGCTAGAACATGTCCCTTTACAAGTACGACATAACATGTGGTTCATGCACGATGGAGCTCCTGCACATTTCTGTCGAAGTGTTCGTACGCTTCTCAACAACAGATTCGGTGATCGATGGATTGGTAGAGGCGGACCAATTCCATGGCCTCCACGCTCTCCTGACCTCAACCCTCTTGACTTTCATTTATGGGGGCATTTGAAAGCTCTTGTCTACGCAACCTCGGTACCAAATGTAGAGACTCTTCGTGCTCGTATTGTGGACGGCTGTGATACAATACGCCATTCTCCAGGGCTGCATCAGCGCATCAGGGATTCCATGCGACAAAGGGTGGATGCATGTATCCTCGCTAACGGAGGACATTTTGAACATTTCCTGTAACAAAGTGTTTGGAGTCATGCTGGTACGTTCTGTTGCTGTGTGTTTCCATTCCATGATTAATGTCATTTGAAGAGAAGTAATAAAATGAGCTCTAACATGGAAAGTAAGCGTTTCCGGACACATGTCCACATAACATATTTTCTTTCTTTGTGTGTGAGGAATGTTTCCTGAAAGTTAGGCCGTACCTTTTTGTAACACCCTGTATACGGGGTTCTTACTGCCACAGCGATTGTCTCGTGACAGTAAGTGACATGTGTGCGAAGTTTTCTTGAAATCGGCCCTTTGATTTAGGAGGTGATGTGTAACAAGTCATACATACATACGTTTATGCGCACATCCATTATTATGGTATGTATGCGTTACTTCAAATTCAAATAATAACTAAAAACACAGGAGTTATAATGAATTACTTTAAATAATTAGTATCATTAAAAAATAGATTTTCGCCGAGAACATATTCACTCCCCGCAAACCCCAGTGCTCCGCGAAAGACAGTTTGGAAAACAGTGCTCCAGAGCAAGCAGTAACCAATAAAGTGAAGCAAGAAGGTATCGCTAAAAAAGCCGACTGTACGGCGCATGCGCTCACTGATCGGAGGGCGAGACGGTTAGCACGGCTAGTAGTGCGCGCATGCAAATGAGGCTGCCTAATCACTGGAGACCGCGCGTGGCCTGCCGGCCGGGCACACACCGCCCTTTGTTCCCGGCGGCGCGCTGTTTGCCCAGGGCGAGGCACGCGTTTCACACCTACTGCGGCCAAAACAGCTGGCGGCCCCGCAGCCAGCCGTGCACTCAGCTCCGCCTGACACGAAGCTACTGTGCGCGTCTCGTGCTGGAACTCTGGCGTCGCACGGCTGGATAACGGGCCTCTCCCAGTGCTAACGTGGCACGCGAAGAACCTCTTGTTTGTCATCCTTGACTTTTCGTGCTAGCTCTGAGAATGTGGTTTGCAAGAGGCAGTCATCGGTCGGTCTGTTCTCCCACTTCAGTGATGCGATCTTATTTGCAATGAATGTGTGTGTGTGTGTTTGTGTGTGTGTTTGTGTAGGCACCCTTTTGTGGTTTAATGCTTTGTCACTCTGATGACGTTAATGCAGAAAATTCTTGTTCGACATACGCAATCGCTGTAGGCAAATCAGCTGTACCCGTCAAGCCAGTTACTCGTTAAACGCTCGTTGTATCCTTCGAAGGAAGATAGCTTGGAGAGTCTTACCATCGGCATCGAGCTCAGTATAAATGGACCACTCAAACCGTTATAATGCGATCGGGCATGGGACGCTGAGCCGAAATTTGGGGTTCGCCGACATGTTGTCAAGGTCGTTTCGAATATGCTGCAGAAGTTTCGCTAGGAATCCCTTAGACACCCTCCTTACACTCGCGAACCATCTCCATGCAATTTCCATATTTTTTTAGCCTTGAAGTAAGATATTTGTGGCCTTAGATTTGCGCCATACTGTCTCACAGTGGGATAACGTGGCGATTACTTCTGGGTTGATGAACAGTTTACTTATTTTTTATCCGTCTGTCTGGTTTCATTTGATTACCCCTTTTAAATCTGAATGCTCGAACCACGTTTGTAATATAGTATGTGCATACTCAATACGAGGGCTATTCGTATATTAAGGTCCGATCGCTCGCGAAATGTTAACCACTAGGAAAATACAAATTATTTTATTTACAACAGTTAGCTACACCTTCCAGCTGCTTCTCTACATAGTCGCCGCGTCGTAGCGTCATAGGAGGCAGCCGCCTGTACTTTCCGCCAATTCTCTACGCTGGCCTACAGCTCGTCGTCTATGCCAAAATTTTGTCTTCTTAGCCAGTGATTCATGTGAGCAGAGATGAAGTATGCTGGAACGAACTACGAGCTGTGTTGTGGGCGATAAAATACTTCCCATCGAATTATTTATTTCTCGCTCGATCTGCCAGATACATTTTACAAATAACAGATAAGATTAATATAAATCACAATAGACGTTTGGAACTTGCAATGTGGAAACAAATTATATCAGTTATTACTTTACAATTATGTCAGGGAAACTACATTATTACATTAAATGGAACAAAAACCACATAAATTGAAGATAATTAATTACAGAGTAACATTAAGATTATGGGGCCATTTCCTGGCATTGTCCGTTAACTTGTGTAGCGACATCAGAGAACCGCCTCTGAAACCATGAATGTTACAAACCAGAAGATGGTCCATTGTTTGTACCTCGCCACAGTCACAACATGAATCGTCTGTATAGCCCCATTTGGTTGTTTGCTGTCTGCATCGTCCAACTCCCGTGCGAAACCTGTTTAGAGCCGACCAGTGTTTCTTGTTGAGATTGAAGCCTTCAACCCTTTTGGTTGGGTCGTGGATTAGGTGATGGTTTTCCACGACGCCTCTTCACAGACCCTGCCATGCATTCTTCCATTCAGCATCGAGATCCTCTGAGCCCAATGTTCTGCTCCAGTCGATAGTTTTCCTGGACTTGAGTCTCGTGGGTCCTCCCATGTCGGCATGTATGGGTAGCCTTGGGTTTGCTTCAATTTTTTCTACTACATCCTGGGTTGCTTTCTCTGTACGTATGGAGGCAGGAGCGATGTTTGCCAGCACCGGAAGCCACTCAACGGGGGTCGGCCTGACAGTGCCATGTTTTTCGTGCCCATAATAGGCAACTGTCGTGAAGCCATGTACTTTGATCTTGGAGATGTTGTCATCCGTTAGGTGGGTTTCTTGCAATGCAAGGACGTCAACTTTATTGTCGTTCGTGATTTTGGACAGTAGATCTCCTCTCGCTCCACTGTAACCTTCTATATTAACTTGCCACACAATCAGTGTGTGTTTCACCTTTTCTTGGCTATGGTCGCGCTTACGCTTCTTATTCTAGCGTATCTGGCTAGACCGGGAGGCACAGAGGCGTTCGGCCATCACTAGGTGCTGGCGTTCAGTTTACTCTTCAAACCTTGAATAGTAATCCAGGGGCAGGACGAGGACCAACCAGCTCACCCCCAGCTTCCCATCGAAAACACTGCAAGAGAATCGTCATTGCCCCTCGAGAGTGCTGCTGAGAATTGTTGTCGTGATGGAGGAAACGCACGAAGGCGTGTTACGCGGGGTGCATGACATGAGCCGAAATCTCTCATCAGGCCCTCATACTTGTCCGGAGAGTCTATTTATCTAGGCATCTTTATGTGTTCACTGTGTGCTCAGAGTTGGAAAGAGCGACGTGACACGATCGACGGGCATACTAAAGACGCTGTCCAACATATCATGCAAAGCTTCATCGGATTTTCAGTGTGGTTTCCATTTCGCGTCCTATCGGGCCTTATTTTCCGAATAGCCTTTGTATTCATAGTGTAGTCCGCTGAAACCTGATATGTTTATTACAGTATGTACGTGATATGTAGTTTTCATCACAGAACTTACTGATATTGCATACATTTCAGTTCTCATTAAGCTAGCAGTGGAAGTTTATATATTCTCCCCACACTATTCCGTACTTTCGATCCAGATATGAATTCATCGAGTACTTGGTATGGATACTTATACCGTAGATATTGTAATAAAAACATCGATGACGATGTAGTTCACAGATGAAAGGCCGGATTGTAGTGTCCAAGGAACACAATATGTCAGCAAGCGATCACATTCCCATCATAATAGCACCTCACTACGTTCGTAAAAGTTGAAAAATTAGAAGTATCGATGCTCATGTCAGTAATATCGGATTATCCCTAGTGGTGCCAAACAAGTCCACTTGCACCAAAGGAGGGAAGTTACCATTCTGCAGCCATTTTCCCAGTTGTTACATCTCAACGTCCTCTTTGAGAACCTGGTTTTCATATAGCGTTGACATACCTGGTGCCTGAGTCGTACCCACGGCACTCGTTTTTCTGTAGGTGGTTCGTCGCGTCGACTCATACGGTGGTGAATGATCTTTACTCCATTTACTCTGACTGCATTGTTTCCTGCACATCTACAGTTTTGCCTGCATTTTCATAGGTCTCCAAAAGACATCAACTTCGATTATGGCGAAAGGAATGGCTCTGATGTTCATATTTTTTGGATTAAGTGTTGATATTTATGTCATTATATGGGACATTGTGATTTATCTTTTTCAGGCCTAAGAAAAATTTACAACTATATCAAATATACTTCTGTGTGGACGTTGCATACATGGCTCATGAATCAGCTTTTGTAATCATTTCAGATATTTTTAGTTGTGGGTGCGTTTCTCTTTGAATTCTCTTCACTCTGAAAAAGACTCTCCAGAGTCCATTGAGTTGGACACTGAACACAAATCGACTATTCTTTATGTGTAGTTCTGAAAGTAACCAAATGAGTATCTCCCTGCTATGGCCCACGATAATAACGGGTAAAAATTAGAAAATTTTATTAAAACTCATTGACGTTGCCACAGGCAAACCCAAGTCATGCCAGAGACAGAAGTGGAAGCAAGCTGTGAGCCAGTATGTCGAAAGTGCATCAGGTCATCGACACAGTATGACACTGTCTCTTGAGTGAGCATATGCATTCAGCAGAAAGGAGACTGTGACAGAAAACCAAAGGAAGCAAGACGAGCATATTCGTTAACACGTAAGACATTTTGCAAGGAACTGTTTCTTTCACAAGAGCACATAGCGAGGAACAGACACAGCAGTTAAGAGCCTGTTAAGTGAATATAGCAGAATAAGGAGGGTTCATATGGTCAATACGAATCGAGCCTTTTGTCATATCGCTCTGATAACTCCCTTTAAATATTCCAGCTCTCATCAGGAGTTGATCATTGGGATCCAGAGCATTCACAGTAACAGTATTCGATTCCATGATTACGATACTGTAGTGAATCTATGTCGTAGATGCTACAGCACCATGTAAAAACAAGCCGAAAATGTACTCAAAATTATAGTCATCGCTTAATGAGCTTCATGCTGCACACTGTCTGCTATTACTGATTGAGACATTGATTGTCTTCCGACCACACCACATCACAGAGAACTGCCAAAACAGAACTTGAATGCATTGTAAGTAGGCTGTTAGTAACGCCACGTAGCGCTCTACACGAAAATCACTGACTGTGCTGTGTGAAGGCTGTGGTTGGTTTGCATTGTTGGAGTATATGCTATTGTAGTGTTGGGCAGTTGGCTGTTAACAGCGCGTAGCGTTGCGCAGTTGGAGGTGAGCCGCCAGCAGTGGTGGATGTGGGGAGAGAAATGGCGGAGTTTTGAGAGCGGATGATCTGGACGTGTGTCCATCAGAGACAGTAAATTTGTAAGACTGGATGTCATGAACTGCTATATATATTATGACTTTTGAACACTATTAAGGTAAATACATTGTTTGTTATCTATCAAAATCTTTCATTTGCTAACTATGCCTATCAGTAGATAGTGCCTTCAGTAGTTTGAATCTTTTATTTAGCTGGCAGTATTGGCGCTCGCTGTATTGCAGTAGTTCGAGTAACGAAGATTTTTGTGAGGTAAGTGATTTGTGAAAGGTATAGGTTAATGTTAGTCAGGGCCATTCTTTTGTAGGGATTTTTGAAAGACAGATTGCGTTGCGCTAAAAATAATGTGTGTCAGTTTAGTGTTTATCAGAATAGGTAAAGAGCGAAATGTCTGAGTACGTTCAGTTCTGCTCAGCTGTTTGAAAATCAAATAATGTAAGAGGTTTATCAGCACAGTAATTCATTAATTGTTCTAAGGGGAGGTTTCATAGCATGAGCCAGGAACAGGGCCTCTTCAGGTCCACGTTCCTGTTCAACACTCAGTTTTCCCTGGGTGCTGAAACCTACCATGGGTAGGGAGATCAACCAACCACACTACTACTGGTACCAGTTACATCACGGAGGGCCATTAAGTGTCATCATAGAATGTGAAGTGGGAACGAGGACATTCGAGCAGGCAAAATGAGAATCACTTGGTGCTGGGCAACGGCAGAGTCTGCCAGCAGGCAACCTGCTGCATCTTCTCCTGGGCGTGCAGACATCGAACTGACTCGATGGGCATCAGCTGAAATCTAACACGCAGATGAATGAGCAACACCCAACACTGGCGCAGAAGAATGACGACTTGTACACATTTTGAATAAATTACTGAACTCTGATAATGTTTTACTAGCGTCGAAGATGCTTCCCAGGGTACCAACAGCTATCTCGACATCATGCAGAGGTGTCTCCGCTCGGCCCTCTGAATCTCTTTTAACTTCTTTCAACATTTCAAAACATGGTCCAGAACCTGTGGCAAAAATATCCAAAGAAAAGCATGTTCAGTCGTCAGTATTTCAGAAAAATGTAACAGGCAAGGACAGCAAGGAATTTTAGATATGACAAAGTCGTTGGAATCAGTCAGACACTCTGTTTTTTTCTTTAATTTCATTTGGAACACTCATTTTTAGAATATTTGCTAGCGCTTGGAATATTTGCTAGCGCTATCAAATGGTTCAAATGGCTCTGAGCACTATTGGACTTAACATATGAGGTCATCAGTCCCCTAGAACTTTACTTAAACCTAAATAACCTAAGGACATCACATACATCCATGCCCGAGGCAGGATTGGAACCTGTGATCGTAGAGGTCGCGCGGTTCCAGACTGACGCGCCTAGAACCGCTCGGCCACAATGGCCGGCCGTACACTATCAGATCAAAAGTATCTACACAGCAGTTAGTGTACATTAATGTGGAGTGACCCCATCCTTTGCCTTTATGATGGTTTGAACTCTGTGGGGACACTTTCATTGAGGTATCTGAATGTCTGTGGAGGAATGGCAGGCAATTATTCATCAAGAGCCGAAACCAGAGACAGAACTGATGTAGGACGCTGCTGTCTGGAGCGAACCTAAAGTTCCAACTGATCCCAAAGGTGTTGCATTGGGTTCATATCAGGATTCAGGGCCGACTAGATCATTTCAAGAACGTTTTTGTCCACAAATGATTGTCTTAGAGATGCTGGTTTATGACATCGTGCTTGGCCATGCTGATACATTCAATCATCGTCTCCAAACTGTTCCTTCGCTGTATGTAGCACGCAGTGTGGAAAAATGTTTAGCATTTCCTTAAGCATGAAGAGGGGACCACACTGTAACAAGGAAAAATATCGCTATATTGTAACCCCACGCCGGCCGAAGTAGCCGTGCGGTTGTAGGCGCTGCAGTCTGGAACCGCGAGACCGCTACGGTCGCAGGTTCGAATCCTGCCTGGGGCATATATGTGTGTGAAGTCCTTAGGTTAGTTAGGTTTAACTAGTTCTATATTCTAGGAGATTAATGACCTCAGATGTTGAGTCCCATAGTGCTCAGAACCATTTGAACCATTTTTTGTAACCCCACGTTCCCCGTGCTTCATTGTTGGTGCTGCCCTTGATGGCAGCTAACTTTCTCAAGGCTCTCGCCAACTCAATTCCCTCCGTTGGATTGCCACAGGAACACAAATCAGACGTTTGTAGCCATCCACTCTTTATCGGCGTCGCTCTTTGCACAACACTGAACAGAGCAATGCGTAACTTATGAGGTATCTGCTCGACCATTGCACCCCAGTTCTTTTCAATTCTATATGCGCAGTGTACTATCTGGCTGTTGGTGATTCCTCCTCTGGTATCATATTTTACAACCACACTCCAGAATGAGATTTTCACTGTGCAGCGGAGTGTGCATTGATATGAAACTTCCTGGCATATTACAACTGTGTGCCCGACAGAGACTCGAACTCGGGACCTTTGCCTTTCGCGGGCAAGTGCTCTACCATCTGAGCTACCGAAACACGACTCACGCCCGGTACTCACAGCTTTACTTCTGCCAGTATCTCGTCTCCTACCTTCCAGAGCACTTGCCCGCGAAAGGCAAAGGTCCTGAGTTCGAGTCTCGGTCGGGCACACTGTTTTAATCTGCCAGGAAGTTTCATATCAGCGCACACTCCGCTGCAGAGTGAAAATCTCATTCTGGAAACATCCCCCAGGCTGTGGCTAAGCCATGTCTCCGCAGTATCCTTTCTTTCAGGAGTGCTAGTTCTGCAAGGTTCGCAGGAGAGCTTCTGTAAAGTTTGGAAGGTAGGATACGAGATACTGGCAGAAGTAAAGCTGTGAGTACCGGGCGTGAGTCGTGCTTCGGTAGCTCAGATGGTAGAGCACTTGCCCGCGAAAGGCAAAGGTCCCGAGTTCGAGTCTGGATCGGGCACACAGTTTTAATCTGCCAGGAAGTTACGAACTCCAGAATGTTTGACGATCCCTGTGCTTCTGTATTTGCCTGATCTTATTTTAGTTGAGTTTGTTCCTTCACGTTTCCACATCACATTCACATCACTGACAGTCGAGCAGCTTTGGAACGGTTGAAACGTCCCTGATAGATTACCCGGACGACAGTGGCTAGTACACGTTCGAGGTCACAGAGCTCATCCGAGCAACCCATTTTCCTGTTACTATTTCCTTACTGACAACATCTTACTGCCGGCGCCTTTTATACCGATGGGTTCATCTCTTGTGATGTCTAGTGGCTGAATCCGCATTTCGTAGAGGTGTCTGAATGCGTCTTATCAGATAGTGTATTAAAGACTGAAATGTTGCTCAATAGTATTCAGTTTATAAACTCTAAGAAAAGAAGAAAAGAACGATGCACCACTAATAAACTATCCGAATTGGATGAAAATTTTTAAATGTGATGTATATGTAGAAACAAACAAATCATTACAGTTTCGGAAAAATTGGAAGAGTTAGTCAAGAGAAATAGCTTAACAAATTCAGCAAGTCAATAACGCGTTGTTCCACCTGCGGCCCTTATCTAAGCTGTTATTCGGGTTGGTATTGATTGACTGGGTTGCTGGATGTTCTCCTGAAGGGTATCGTGTCAAATTCTGTCCGATTGGCCGTTAGATTGTCAAAATCCTGAGATGACGAGAGTGCCTTGCCCATAATGCTCCAAACATTCTCAATTATGGAGAGATCCGGAGACTTTGCGGGACAAGGTAGAGTGTGGCAAGCATTGAGAAAAGCAATAGAAATTCTTGCAGTGTGTGGGCGGGCATTATTTTGCTGAAATGTAAGCCTAGGATGGCTTGCCATGAACGCCAACAAAACTGGGCCTAGAGTGTCGTAGATGTACCATTTTTCTGTAAGGATGAGAGGTTCCATGCCCTCTTTTGCGTGTCGCCTATCATTTTCATCAATTTTATCAATGTTCTATGTCATTGCACGGTAGTAACAGACCAAATAAGGTTATTGTAATGAAAGCATTTGTGCTGAGAGCTTAAAAAATACTTTTCACTTTATTCCTATACATGTTGGGCGAGTTCCATGGGTGGCCTGTGCAAGGCAAGCATCGGAGGACACGGCAAATGGCGTTTGCGGTTGGGGGCTGCACTTCCCTGAATTCTGTGGGGGTCATACAATAGGCTTAAGCGCCTGGCAGAACGACTGACGTCGGTCGAGTTTCGCCTATTGTATGCAGTGCCAAACGACCTGTGAGACATCTGAGTGTCGCTGCAGTTTATGTGTTTATCGTTCCGGCGCGTCCGGAACGCAGATTCCTGGTACCGACTGACTGCACTGTCCGCATGATTCTGAGAATACTTGAGGACTGTGCCCTGCTGGGTGCTACTGACTGGCGCCGGATGGCCAGTGGTCTAGGCAGGTAGTTTTTGTAGCCGTTGAAACGGTAAGTTCAGTGCCCTCAGCTGAATAGTAGAGGTATGATTGTTGATCTCGAATTGAGGCTAGTTGACGTCATATAACCCTGCTCAAAATTAGAGGGAATGGTCGCTATTGGCGCGAATGATGTTCTGAGACAGTGTGGGGGAATTTTGGAATCAGCACTGAGAGTAGGGAGTTGAGCAATGCCGGATTTGCTGCTTGCATCGCATCACAGAATGGGATTCAGGATCTGATCTTCCTCGGAGTCGGACAGTCCTGCGACTTGGTCGGTCGTTTTCGGAAGAACTTAGAATTCTCGGACAGCCCTCGCGGTCAGCGGTTGACACAGAGTCGCTGCACGGCAGAAGTCGGCGCCCACATCATCAGGACGCTCCCTACCGACGACGTGCTGCAGATTTCAGTACTGGTACAGTATTTTGCGGCTCCGGCATTGTAGGACTCTATCAATTTTATACTGAATCCCTCAGCAGCAAGCACGCTCGCTTTGCTACAAGTCCACCTTGCTTGTTTCTCCTTGTGATCCCATTTGAGCTCTCACTACTAATTGAGATACTGCTATATAAACGGGAGATTAATATTTGATTCATTAGGACCACCAGTCATTATCGAAAATCTATTGCATCATAGAGAGTAGGAGCCCCTTGTTCTCAAGCCAGCTCGTATTCTCATAATATTTCAGTATATCTATCCTTTAACCTACTGTGTGTGTTAACAATCATGTGCATTTATGTTCTGATATATAATAAATCTCACTGTACGAGGGCAGTTCAATAAGTAATGCAACACATTTTTTTTCTGAAACAGGGGTTGTTTTATTCAGCATTGAAATACACCAGGTTATTCCCCACTCTTTTAGCTACACAACACTATTTTTCAACGTAATCTCCATTCAATGCTACGGCCTTACGCCACCTTGAAATGAGGGCCTGTATGCCTGCACGGTACCATTCCACTGGTCGATGTCGGAGCCAACGTCGTACTGCATCAATAACTTCTTCATCATCCGCGTAGTGCCTCCCACGGATTGCGTCCTTCATTGGGCCAAACATATGGAAATCCGACGGTGCGAGATCGGGGCTGTAGGGTGCATGAGGAAGAACAGTCCACTGAAGTTTTGTGAGCTCCTCTCGGGTGCGAAGACTTGTGTGAGGTCTTGCGTTGTCATGAAGAAGGAGAAGTTCGTTCAGATTTTTGTGCCTACGAACACGCTGAAGTCGTTTCTTCAATTTCTGAAGAGTAGCACAATACACTTCAGAGTTGATCGTTTGACTATGGGGAAGGACATCGAACAGAATAACCCCTTCAGCGTCCCAGAAGACTGTAACCATGACTTTACCGGCTGAGGGTCTGGCTTTAAACTTTTTCTTGGTAGGGGAGTGGGTGTGGCGCCACTCCATTGATTGCCGTTTTGTTTCAGGTTCGAAGTGATCAACCCATGTTTCATCGCCTGTAACAATCTTTGACAAGAAATTGTCACCCTCAGCCACATGACGAGCAAGCAATTCCGCACACATGGTTCTCCTTTGCTCTTTATGGTGTTCGGTTAGACAACGAGGGACCCAGCGGGAACAAATCTTTGAATATCCCAACTGGTGAACAATTGTGACAGCACTACCAACAGAGATGTCAAGTTGAGCACTGAGTTGTTTGATGGTGGTCCGTCGATCATCTCGAACGAGTGTGTTCGCACGCTCCGCCATTGCAGGAGTCACAGCTGTGCGCGGCCGGCCCGCACGCGGGAGATCAGACAGTCTTGCTTGACCTTGCGGCGATGGTGACACACGCTTTGCCCAACGACTCACCGTGTTTTTGTCCACTGCCAGATCACCGTAGACATTCTGCAAGCGCCTATGAATATCTGAGATGCCCTGGTTTTCCGCCAAAAGAAACTCGATCACTGCTCGTTGTTTGCAACGCACATCCGTTACAGACGCCATTTTAACAGCTCCGTACAGCGCTGCCACCTGTCGGAAGTCAATGAAACTATACGAGACGAAGCGGGAATGTTTGAAAATATTCCACAAGAAATTTCCGGTTTTTTCAACCAAAATTGGCCGAGAAAAAAAAAGTGTTGCATTACTTATTGAACTGCCCTCGTAATATTTAATCCACATATCATTTCGTAGATTTAGGCAGAATCCCATTTCCTGTTACTTATTATGATAGAGTTCTCTTTTTTGAGTATATTACGATTTTTATTAAATTATTGTGAACGAGCACTCCTTATTTTAGCAACTAGCAGGGTCCACCACCATTTCCTTCCGTTACCGTTGCGCGCATAATTAATTAGCTGGTAGATAAGGAGGGGGTCGAGTGAATGTCTCGTTCTCATGGAAAATTCGTCTGAATTGACGAGATACAAACTCTTCTCCTCCCCAGAACCTCGCAAGGATAACATAGATTACAATCAAATGGGTCCTGCTACGAAACAAACGGCGTTCTAGACCATCACTCCTCTTTGTCGGGTCGTATGGCGGGTGACATTCAGGTACCTTACCGCTGTCTAGGACATCTCTAGACACGTCTTCGGCTTAGAATCTCAATGGATGGAGTAGAATTGTCTTCTGTGGTAAGTGCCCTTGTGAAATGAGCACCATGGCTAGCGAAAACGTATCTGGAGATGCCCGAGACACCGAAGAAATACCAACCTGACTTATCGCCCACCATACGGCCCGACGAGTAGGTGGACCAACACATTATTGACTTGTTCAGTTTGTGAAGCTTCTTCTGTTGAATAAGTCATCAAATTTTCCTGGAATTGTAACCATTTATTTATCTGTTCATGTACATCACATCTAATGACTTTTTTTAAACCTTTTGGGTTTATTAGACCATCATCAAGCAACTTAAGACTGAACACAACTCTCACTTCTGTTTTGTTGTGGTAACAAACCAAATAAATAATAGTTACGTTGATACCTAATAACAGCCCACCAAAAACCACAAATCACTAGGATGAAAATTTTTCCGAACATATTTCTGAACAACTTCCGAAATTCTGAAACTTCCTGGCAGATTAAAACGGTGTGCCGGACCGACACTCGATCACGGGATCTTTGCCGTTCGCGGGCAAGTGGTCTACCATCTGAGCTACTCAAGCACGACTCACGACTCGTACTCACAGCTTCAGTTCTGGCATCAGCTCGTCTCCTACCTTCCAAACTTCACAGAAGCTCTTCTGCGAACCTTGCAGAACTAGCACTCTGCAAGAAAGGATATTGCGGAGACATGGCTTAGCCACAGCCTGGGGGATATTTCCAGAATGAGTTTTTCACTGTGCAACGGAGTGTGCGCTGTTATGAAGCTGTGAAACTGTGAGGACGGGTCGTGAGTCGTCCTTGGGTAGCTCAGATGGTAGAGCACTTTCCCGCGAATGGCAAAGATCCCGAGTTCGAATCTAGGTCCAGCACACAGTTTTAATCTGCCAGGAAGTTTCATATCAGCGCACACTCCGCTGCAGGGTGAAATTCTCATTCTGGAAACTTACGAAATTCTGTTGGTGGAGTTCGGGCTCACTCTGAATTTTCAAAGCTGCGAGTTATTGAAAGTGCACAACTCGTCATAAAACACTGCAGCTGAACAGGCGTGTCGCTTTTGGTGTAGCGCCGCCCGAGGTAACGGCAGTGCATCGCCTCGTGCCTCTCATCTGCAGGGAAGGTGAGGGGGACAGGTGAGCCCTCGTACTGTCCGACCCACCACCGCCGGACCCAGCTGCGCTGTGCTCGTCCTCCCACGCAGCTGCCGCCGCCGCCGCGGCACAAAGGCGCGTGCCGCCGTCCGGCGAGGGGCATGGGGCATGCGGCTGGGGACCCCCGCGGCGCGTCGCCGCCGCCATTCGTCATGGCGCCGCCGTGGGAGGTGACGCGCGCTAATTCGGCCCGTGTTCTGTGGGCGGGGCCCGCGCCGCCGCTTCCGGCCACACGCCGGCGCCGCGCTCGCTCGCAGCTGCCCTCCCTCTCCATTAATATGTCTCTGCTCCTCTGAGTCCTTCAGAATTGAGTCTCACGTGAAGAGCTACCAGATATCTCCGATAGATCACGGGACAACAGCTGTTACTATGTGATGTGGCCGGTGGTTTTAACAACTACAGCTACTCACTGAGGTCCAATGTGGAATGTAATTATGGTATGGCAGCGAATCTCGGTAGACATGTAAATGCAATAGTGGGAAACCAATTTACGCTGGAAAAAAATTAGTTACGTTTTTGGTCACCAGGTGCAAATCTGGCGCTGCACAGCACCTCATCGACGTTTCCAGTGGTCATTGAACAAACTATATAAGTCGTGGTTAATAATAAAATCAACATTATGCCTTTCTTACTTGTTTGACCTTTTCTGCCCACCTCCCATTCCCAATCCACTAGACATGGAAACATTACATTTCCATACGTCTCCCTTCCATTCGCAGCGCCAGATTTGTATCTGGTGGTCGAAATTGGAACTAATGTTCTTCCAACGTAAATCTGTCCCACATTAACACATTACAATATATACAAAGTTTCGCAGCTGTATGATAATTAGAGCCCACACTGAACCCCTGTGAATAGCTGCACTTTAATTATAACTGCCCAGCAGTAGGCAAGACTCTGAAAGCCTCCCACTTCTTTTGAGGGTCCTGTACCCCAGAGCCGGCCGCGGTGGCCGAGCGGTTCTAGGCGCTTCAGTCCGGAACCGCGCTACTGCTACGGTCACAGGTTCGAATCCTGCCTCGGGCATGGATGTGCATGTGATGTCGTTAGGTTATTTAGGTTTAAGTAGTTCTAAGTTCTAGGGGACTGATGACCTCAGATGTTAAGTCCCATAGTGCTCAGAGCCATTTGAACCATTTTGACCCTGTACCCCAGTCGGTGAAACCCGAACCGTTGTAAGATCATTTTGCTATTTGTTTCTCTGTCTACTTTTCTCTCTGTCAGACTGTTAGGAGCACTTTTCCTGAGGAGTGGATAGACGTATCAAGTTGAAATTTTATGTCACTGAGATCTGCAGTCGTACGGCAGTGTAAGATATTGAAGCTTGTTATTCAATACAGTCAGAAGGTACGGCCATTAATGTCACATATTTTGAAACTTTATACCTCACTCATTGAAACCTATAGTGTAATTCTCGTTGACCTAGGTCATGAAATCTGTTATGAAGCAAGTTTTAACATTGCAAGTAAAGAAAAAATTTCGAAAAGTGTTAGTTTGTAATTATGTCGAACGAATTTTGCTTTGTCGTTCTTTATCTGATATCAGACGTAAAACAGCATCGAAGAGTTGGAATTCCCGTGAGCGATATCTTTTCAGTATGAATGTCGATAACAGCCAGAAATCATCGAGATTCTGGATTCCAGGGATGGATGAACTGTCTATACGTACCATTAAGGTTTTACGGAACCCTCAGAGCTTAAGCCGTACTCGTACCTGGACGGTTTTTTTGAACTAGTTGAGTACATAACTGGTACGCCTTCAGAAGGTACGCCCTGAAAATTTTCGCCTGTAAGCAAAATTTTTACCCATAAATGAAAAGTAACGCGGTGTGACCGCTATTTGATCGATATATTCAGACCAGGAAAGACCTTCGCAGCGTGACGAGTAATTTAATCACCATTTGTTAATCTGACTTGTGGCAGCTTTAGACTTCATAGCCCATTACGCGTCTCTGTCCTATGCTTTCCTTTTCATTCTTTGGTACCTTCCTTGCGGTCTGCTGACGTCATCCAGCATTTGGTATCTTCTTATGCCGTTAATAATGTATTTTACGTTAATGCAACATTGTGATCAACACACTCTAGTGTCCTGGTACGATACGGAAGTGTAGTTGTACGTTATCTTGTATAGAGGATATGTACAATGAAGATTTAAAACCACACTCTGTATGATTTAACACCTTTTCACAATAAACACAACCCACATATTCACAACCAGCCGGAGTTCTTGAAGTTCGCAGCAACACAAATCTACCTTGCACTTGCTTTAAAATATATGCAAAGAATTTGAAAATACTTCTGCTGACGTCAGTTTTTCTGGAGGACAATAATGCCAGGGGCAGTACGTGTATAATAAATTGTGCTCACAACAACTACCGATTGAAGTGGGCATACATGAGAACGTCCCAGGAAAATATGTTAATTTTAGGAAATGACTGTGGCGTCAATACTGCTGAAGAGAAATTTAGAGTAGTTTGTTATTTTTATTCAAACAACAAAAGAGAAAAGTAATAACAAGCTTACGTTTCTCCACTAACAGACCACATGGAGAAAAAAATGTACTTATCACCTGAATTAATACAAAAAAGAACGCCCTGTAGTCTTTTAATGCCATAGTAATAGTGAGTAAATGGGATAGATATGTGTGCCACAGGCTACATTAAGAGATGAATAAATGAAGTGCCGATATTGATCCCTGCACATGGAAGGAAGGCTCTCACTTTGAACAATGGATTTAACCTTGTCCCAAAAGACGGTATATCTATAAAGCTCATAATTCTGCGAGTGAAATATAACGCCAAGGTGCGCATGTAAGCCACAATCTCATCTTAAACTCCTGTAGGTTGCTGTTGTTATTGGCAGAAGAGTCAACACCGTGTTACTAGTGGAGGCCGAAATGCACGCGTTTTAGCTCACGCAGGCTGGTTGGAGGAGAGAAGAACTATACTGACGTGAGATCTGGAACATGCCAAGGAATGAGAATTCAGAAAGCGGACGTAATTAGTTTGATACTTAACTTTTATCCATTAATGATGAACGTTGCTCTTGACGGTGCATGATTCACAGTATTATCTGTTCAGAATACATTCTATAATAGTAACTGAATATGGCGCCTTGCTAGGTCGTAGCAAATGACGTAGCTGAAGGCTATGCTAAACTGTCGTCTTTGCAAATGAGAGCGTATGTAGACAGTGAACCATCGGTAGCAAAGTCGGCTGTACAACTGGGTCGAGTGCTATGGAGTCTCTCTAGACTAGACCTGCCGTGTGGCGGCGCTCGGTCTGCAATCACTGATAGTGGCGACACGCGGGTCCGACGTATACTAACGGACCGCGTCCGATTTAAAGGCTACCACCTAGCAAGTGTGGTGTCTGGCGGTGACACCACAGTTGCAGCATAGAAAATGGTCATCGAAATGAAACATCAGGCACAGTCATGCCAATAGTGCAGGCAGTATCATCGTAGTTCACCGAGTCCCAACGTTCCGAAAAACACAAGCATGTTTGGTCTTGCCGCCTACTCCGGGAGTAATAGTGTATGGATGTACCTTCTCTATGCAGCGGGAGACAGTGATATTCCTAAATATTCCTAGCAACGACACCCGTGCATATTGTGCGTTTGCATCTCTCTAGCGACTAATACGCTGCAAAGGGCAAGTGCTTTGAAAGCCATTTTCAGATAGATGGCTTTGAAGACTTTCAGACCCATATACAGATCATTTTTTATTTGCAATCGATTTCGGTATTTCATTACACCATCTTCAGGCTCCTCTGTGATACCACTCGCTAGTGTGGATACCGAATAATCAACATTGTCCTTCTTTCTTCCTATGTTTGAACAACAGCAGCACTTCAGCTACACTATTCGATCATCTGGTATCACAGAGGGACTTTAAGATGATGTCGTCCAACACTATAATCCGTTGTACGCGTAATAACGTAATACCTATAAACACAGCTGAAGGTGTATACTACATAAACAATTTGCAAAGAGTTATTGTTTAACTGATTTTCCAAGTTTGTAACATTGCTTGCTACCCCCGCGAAATCGAAATATCATAGTATAAATAGTTTACGTGGTCCACATGATTTGTGAAGACGGCAACCTAATTAGACCGCAGATTATGAAGGAAACCTTAACTCATGGATCCAGATGTACAGGTTCTTAGAAAACAAGTCCTGTGAAGATGATACTGGAAATGTACACTTCACGAGATATTTACCTTTTTTTCATTGGAGCAGTTGTTTGGTGGCGGTATGAGCACATTCGTTGTATCGATGTTTCTTCAACCGGACCAGCAGAGCGTTTCGATCTCTTTCTCTGTCACGGTACTTTAGGACTAGTGTGAGTATTAGATGAAATGCAGTCACTTGTGTGTTTCGATCTGTATGGCACTGTAGTGTTTCGTCAACTATGTGTGGCTTACGAGAAGGCTGCTCCGTCTCAGGTGTGGCTGCTGAACAAGGACTTCGTCTATGTCCTTGCTCATATTTTCCATCTTATTGGCACAGCGCATCAACGACATCATTAGTTTAAACAACCAAGTTGATTTCATATAATGTTCACGTAAATTCTTTAATGGTTAAACCGTGTTCGTCTGACTATTCTTTACCAATAACCTAAAAATATTCCTTGGTCGATGACTGCGTAATATCTTGTTAGGACTCAAACTCCCGCTAGAATGCTACGGGCAGTAATCATCTCCGTACGATCACTTTGCGAGTAGTAGGTTTTATTACTAAAAGGCGGCAGGAACGAGAAAAGGAAAGTACTGAACCGCTCGCACATGCAAACAGCATAATAACAGTGAACACAAAAACTTATTTATATGTGTAAGTAGTAATACACCACCATACACATCCAGAGTGCCGAGTAATTTAGCATACAATAACACACGGAAAGACGACTGAAAATACCGTACTACACAATTTGAACCACACCATTTCCTTAGATCAAGTAAAGCTCTGTTTAAGGTGTATCTAGCGTACCTCGATACAGAAATATATAAAACTGTTCTGTTGATCCTACTGATCAAGTGTCAATTCAGGGTCTTTGTATTCGCAATGGAACGTCTTTCTTCAGAGACGAAATTAGAGTTTTGTTTGGTATTAGTCGGTAAAAACATGCACGTGAAATAAATATAAGGAAAGAACAAGAAATTATCCAGAAGTGTTACCTATCGACAGGGAGCACCAAAAATTTCGTCACTGATTAAACACGAATAAGTCAAGTCACTCCTATGGGCCTTATTGTCATCTATAAATTAATCCAAAAGAGGCGCTGTAAAGAAAAAGCGAGCATATAATGTGAACACAGGAAAGGAGAGCTACGCAACCTTGCAACTAAACAGAGGACATGACATCATTTCTACGTTCTCTGAATAACCGTGTTGACTGAGTGTTACGAGGCTCTTCGGCAGAATAACTATCGCATTGCAGATGAGACTCTGTCCCCAAGGATATTCCGCGATTTGCATGTAGTCAGGTTACAAAGGTAACAACAGCACTTCCCTCTCTCTCTCTCTCTCTCTCTCTCTCTATCTCTCTCTCTCTGTGTGTGTGTGTGTGTGTTTGTTGAGTGAGTGAGTGAGTGAGTATGTGTGTGTGTGTGTGTGTGTGAGAGAGAGAGAGAGAGAGAGAGAGAGAGAGAGAGAGAGAGAGAGAGAGATGGAGATGAAGAAAGGTTGAAAGTGTAGAGTGACTTTCTTAATTCAGAAGAGAAGCGTTTTACGATGTAGCAAAAATATATGAATCTCAATTGGTGTAATGGTTGCTCTTTCATGCCGAAAGCGAGTGTGACACTGGTGCTGTATTATAATGCGATATACGAGTATGATGAATCACTTGTTAACTGGATTGGTATACAAAGTTTTTCTAATATCCGTTACATACATGCCACCTCTTTGATGTGAACAGAGACACCTTCCCCCTTCATACATAGGATGTAAAAAAATGTTACTTACAAAAATTTTGACTCTTTACAGCAGAAAAAAAGAAACACATTTTTTGTGTGACAGAAACGTTGCAGGAGCACGAAGCACGAAGGTTTTGACGCTTGTGATGTTCAGTAATGGTGTTCGGACAGCCATGTGATGAAAATTCTTTTTAGGAATGTTTCTTCAGTCTTATGCATTTATTTTTGTGGATAGAGAAGAAGAATTTGGTGTACGAGACCCCAATAGACACCCTGAAAGAGCTAGTTGCCAATTTGGCTCAAGGTGCAGCCATTATTCGTGAAACATCTGGTTGTTTTGAGCGTGTTAGACCATTATTAGCAGGCTAATGACAGTTGTGAAATTATGTAACATAGCTACAGTTTCAGTAATGTCTCTAAAACACGGCTGTTAGAACCCCGTCTCTGGACTTACTATGGACATCACCAGCGTCAAATCCTTCATGAATCCCTAGAAGGGAAACGGTGCGCCTGCAACGTGTTAGTCTCATAAACGAAGTGTTTCTTTTTATCTCATCTAAACATTGTAAAATTTTGTGAAACAGCTTTTTTTATGTACATATATATAAAGGTATGAAGGTGGAACTTGACTTAGAGTCAAAGATAAATTATTTCGTGGTTTTCCTATAATTAATTTTACAATCCACATACCATTTAATGAGTTTGTTTATTCGAATCTTGCGTATCTTGAGAAATGGGACGTGGACAGCGTCACAGGGCTTCCAATGCTAGCTATCATAGGTAAGTTTTGCATATCGTCAACAGTGACGGACCTGTAACGTTCTATCGGGTACGACTAAGTTATTTTTCAGGGTTCTGTGCCTCAGTCGATACAAACGGAATCATCTGTCTGTCTGTCTGTCCGTCTTTTAAAAAGCCTTTTTCTCAGGAACGTGCAGATGTATCAAGTTGACATTTATGTCATATACTAAGGTCTACGGTCCCTTGCGGTGTAAAATACTGTGCTTCTAAGTAAATAAGGTCATTTATATCACGTATGTTGATACTCGCAAACTCACTCCGCAAAGCCTATAAGGGTACTTCCTGCTGATCTACTATGATGAAATTTGGCAAGAAGTGATGTTTCACAGTACAAGCAAAGTATAAAATTCGAAAATTATTAATTTGTAAATACAGTATACCACACGAAAAAAATCTTTTGTCATTTGTTATCCGATGTCAAACTTGAAAGTAAAACAATCAGTAGTTCTGATTCAGGCTGACTGGTTTGGAGTGGTAAGAGTCAGACATCAGGCGAGGAATGAATGACTTTATTGCTCATATGATGTGCTTCAAAATTTATCCCTCACACCAAGAAGCGATTAATGCACTTAAATATGTCTTTTCATGTAGAACTTGAAACGCCATATGTACGTGCAGTAAACGCTCCAGGATATCTGATGATGAATAATTCCAAAACGCGTCTTGCAGGTAGAAAATTAATTCCTTGCTTGATGTTTGACTTTAATCATTGCGATCCAGTTAGCCTGAACGCAGAAGTACGGATCACTGTAATAATGGTCGCCTGCCTCCCACAGAACTTTTTGTCACATTTATATTATTGAAATTAACACATAATTGATAAACTTGGAATCCGGGAAAGGATGGACGGTCTGTACATATAATAAAGTTTGTACGGAATCCTCATTGCACGAGTGCTGCACGCACCTGGCCAGTTTTGTATCCGGCGATTCCATTCGTTACGAACGATGTGCTACATTCTTTGAAATTCTATATTTACCAACAAATCTTTTCGTATGCAGATTAACACAGTGGAACGGTATATTCTGTCTCCTGATGTCAGTAGTATCGTGAATGCTGTTTCATTTTGCCTTCTGGACCTCACATCTGCCTCTACATCTATGTCATACTCCGTAAGCCAGCTAATGATGTGTGGCGGAGGGTACTTTCCGTACCACTATCTGATCCCTTCAACCCTGTTCCACTCGCAAATAGTGCGTGGGAAGAATGGTTGTTGGTAAGCCTCTGTATTGGCTCTATTTTCTCGAATATCTTCGTAGTAAATACGCGAGATGTATGTAGGGGGAAGTAATATGTTCTCCGACTCCTCCTGATATTTCAATGGTAAATCTCTCCGTGATGCACAGACGAATGAAACGATCTTAGTATCACAGAAGAACAGCTTGTGCGATTCGTGTAAAATGTGATTGGTAGTTTCCCAATAATATGAAGTCGGCGATATGCGTACCTGTCTGGCGACCGTTCTCGGGAACGGTTCTGACCTGCCCCCAATTTCAGTCATTTGGAGCCCATCGTTGATGCTATTATAAGGGGAGCATGTTTATTCGTATAATCCATACATAACTCTGCAGGCATCTCATCAAGTGCAGCTGTATTTTTCTCTGTCGAGTGATTTCAGTTAGCTTTCTTTTCAGAGATAGTGGAATACCCCTCTCACTTTTATATTCCTGTGACGACTGGAAAGAGGTGCTGCCTTACAATCCTCCACAAAGAACGTCACAAGACCGAATTAAAGATTTATATTTTCTCTCTACCATTTTGATTTTGATGTGAGAATAACCAATGAAAGGATATAGGTGATTTTGATGTTTTTTTCTGACATCAACTAAGACCAAAACATTTTATGACATTTTTAACATATATATCGCCAAAATTTTTCTTTCTAATTCATTAAATTCGCCTAACACTGCAGTTAGATATTTTTGGAATCGTCTAGCCTTTGTTCCTCAATAAGGCTTTGTTTAAGTCGAAGCAGCTTTCAGACAAGACTGCTTAAAAACGGTGGGTCTTTCTCATCTCTCATAACCTAGTTCTAAAGAGTATTGTACACAGCTCTTACATTTTATTTGTTGATACACCACGTTTACGTCTCCAGAGATGAAAAATATTAACTGATCAGATGTTCTGCAATTATCGCTTTCGTATTTAAATCACTGAGTACATTTAGGTATAACAACAAGTTGTCAATGGCCTTTCCAGTATGATCTCAGTCCTCTATGGAAGCTATACTATCGAAATAATTCAAAGCTGTACATCAAGAGTGGTTATACATCCATGCTTAGTACTACCGTACAGAAAAAAAATGAGTATTTAAGTTCTACGGAGTACTGAGAGTTCGTTTAGGTATGCACTAACATATGTAACTGTCAGACGCTACTTAAAATTAAAAAACGTTAGGATGTAAATGTAGAGTAAACCCGCTATCTGTTTAACTGAACGCAGGACGGCCTACTGCAGCTAACAAGAATTTGGCTGCTGATATGATGCTCTGCGGCATTTAAGGATGTGGCCCTTTTCTCCCCAAGTAGGCATGCGACATGACTGCTTTTTCTCTCTACATGAATATTGAGAAAGTTAATATTTCTGTGACCAGTTTAATTCGCCATGGAAACATTTGCGTGCTTGAATATACAGAACAGAAGCTAAACGAATGAAGCGAAAGGCGTCTTCGATAAAAGTGGACTCATATTTTTCCACGTGGACGTCGTGTGGATAACGTAAATGCTAAAGCCGTTTTGCCGAAAACGGACATGGTGAGACCGAGAATGGTTAAAAAGATTAATTCTTACAATGTAAAAACATCAACCAGATACTGTTGATAATGGTATTTATTAAGAAAAAACAGTACTGTTAGCGGACTGTAACCAGCAGGTCCATCATCAGCCAGCTGTTCACATTTATGATTTCGCGTCGCTTATGCTCGTTCGTTGATTTTCGTTGTGGTGAAAGTTCCTGAGGGAGGTGCTTCCATCGAAAATTCTGTGTCTTTCGGTAGCACTGTAGGCTACTTGCGAAGAACGGAAGATATAACACTTCCTGAGCTTTGAAGGCACACACACACACACATAAACACAAAAACACACACACACACACACACACACACACACACATACACACACACACACACACACACACACACACAGAGAGAGAGAGAGAGAGAGAGAGAGAGAGAGACAAACGTACGTGCTCGTGCATTTCTGTCACACGGAAGATTATATCTAATTTTAAATATAACAGCCGTCCGACGGTTAACATACCGGTTCGAAACAGATAACGACTTTCTTTTTTCTTAATAAATAACTATTGTGATAGTGAATGGCTTCTGTATTTACTTTATTGTAAGAATTAACCTCTACTTATGCTAATATCCAATAAACGAAACGGTATATTGGAGATATGAATTCTTGATGATATCCATAACTCGTCTGATAATTCAGCACGGAGGAAATGTGGTTTTCCAGCCCACAGAATATAGCAACATATGAAAAGAAACCTCTTCCACTAAAATTCTTCTTGGGGTTCCGTACCTGAACCGGCAAAACGGAACCCTTATTGGGTCGCTTTGCTGCCCATCTGTCTGTCCGTTAAGACCCATTTTTCTCCGTGACGGTAAGAGGTATCAAGACGAAACTTTTGTCAAATACGAGGTACTAAGGTTTACCATTCCTTACTCGCGTAAAAATTTCAAGCTTCTTAGTGAATGCAGATAAAAGATACGGCCATTTATGTCACATACTTTGATACTGGCAAACTCACTCATCAAAACCTATAGATTAATTGTCTTTAAACATTTTAAAGTTTTGTACGAAAGTTTCAAAGCACGTGACCTACTCGCGCTTATCCAGTTGTTTTAAATAACCTTCCGAAGAGGATTTCCATACTGTGAAGTTTTCAGAGAAAACATTTTTGCTCTCATTTGATAAAACTAACGAAATCGTTTTTATCACTTTTTATTTCGTAAGTTTTGCTTTGGTGATAATGAATTAAGGGGTGAGGGGTGTAGTCACCTTGTGGAATATGTGGTTGTGTTTATGGAACTGCCTTTTCTTTTTCATTTTATTTCTTAGTTTCGGTAGAAGCTAGGTTGCGCATTCCGCAACATGTACATGAAAACGAACAATGAATTCAGAATATTTACTTGAGGTTATTTGCGCCCCTTCCGGAAGTGACTGTTTGAAAACTGGCAACTTCACTGACGACACTGTAATTGCAGAACGCACGGGATGGCAGCGACGGAATGAAGTACTATGTCTTGGTTTACTTACCGAATCAATCGCAATTCCAGAGGCGTTTCGGGAAACACGCACTTTTCTCTCCAATGTCACTCTTCATCAGAAAGGGAAGAAGAAAATGTGCTTCCTGGAACGTTGCGGGTGGACCGTGAACTGACGCGGTTAGTACCCGTGGAAGATTTTATTGCACGACTTCTCGCATCTTTTGTTGTTCTATTCTCAATCTTTCCTTTTATCAACCGCAGAAGTATATGAAGAGTGGTCAGATAAAGCTTGAAAAGCTTGTAAGGGTGCTGCAGGGTAAGCTGAGAAATATCTACTAAGGAAAAAATTCGATACGTTGTGCCGTTCCTGATGTAATTAGCATTTCAGTTAGCGAATCAGACCGTTGTGTGCGAAAATTGAAGCGACACGCTAGAGAAGGTGTCGCGAAACGTGTTCTTCGTTTCTTTTTTTTTTTATTTTCCTAGAAACGAAGAAGAGAGCGATACAAAAATTGGTCATGTGTCGGTAGTAAGGATCGAACCCGAGCCAAAAACTGAGCAGTCTCGCGCGCTGTCATCTACACAATGAGAACAGACGACACTAACTGTATCTGATAAGCCGCTTGCATTCGAGCGCGACGGCCTGATTGACTAACTTCGGTCCCAGTTAATTGGGAAACGGGTCACCGTATCGAATTTTTTTCTTAGCAATTATTTCTGAGGACAACCTACCCTGCAACACCCTTGCTAGCGTTTCAGATTGTTCCCGATCCGCCCTGTATATCATGTTCCGTAAGATATGACGTAGACATCCAGTGTTTGTTCATTTAAGTGTTGTTAACATTCCTCGCTGTTTGTGTATTCGATCCCATACATCGGTGTCAGTTATTCTTCCTGTACACAGTATTTTGAGCGTTCTGCAGGAAATTCGCATTTAAAAGGCCACAAGCTAATTTGTTGTCGGCATACGTAGTGTCCGTTATTCAAACCAGATGTAGAATCTTAAAAATAGGGTTCTAAGGTTTAGGTCTAGATTTGTATTTGCAAGAATTGTCTTGAATTTTATGAAACGATTGTGAGCGTACTCTGTGTTTCAGCTCCAGCCTTCACAGGGCCTCGTCCCATGGTAACTAAAGGTAACTACTCTTTGCATTAAGGGCAAATGAATAGTAGTTTCACATTTGTAAATATGTCGGTTTGTCGTGACAATTAGAATATGCCTCGTCTTAGCGTCGATATTCAAACCTAGTTCTGATGCATGACGGCTCGTTAGAATCGATCCATCGCTGCTTGTGCATCTTTGGTTCATTGGCTTGCATTGGACCTAGGTGGAGGGGACGGAAAGTAACCTACGCGATGAAGAGATGGCGTAGCGGCAGAGAGGCGAGTGCACCGAACTCGGCAAGACCGTTTACGAGTAAGTGTGTCAGTGGGAGTTCCGGGGGTTGTAGGGGCTGGTAAAATTCGCAATGGTAACTATCCTGCTGGTCGTGGCGTATTTTGGTTGCACGTTGACCCACGGGCAGAACTGAGTTTTAGCGCCTTCCGTTTGTACATTACAGACATATTTGCGGAGAACGAAGTCAATGTTCTTGAAGCGAACGTGTTTCTGTCCCCAACTCTGCGTCCAAGCATTGTAATTACTTCCTTCTGCGTTTGTATTGCGAGCGTGACTGAAAGCAGGCTTGAGATTGTATTTCAGATGAGTGCTTTCACGTGCTTCGTCTGCGGCTACGTGTCTTGCGACATCGTTTAAGTTTGCATGTATGCGATTTGTTTTAAATTCATCCATATATTTGTATTGAAAAATGATGTTCTAGTATTGCCCACGTGAACAGTTAAGTTTAAATTACCGTCAGGTTACTGGACAGTTGTTCCGCTGGGTATATATGACCCGTTATTTACTCGTTGGCTCACTGCTGGAACTGTAGTAAACTGTAAACTATTGAAGCTTAATTTACCTTGTTTTCAGTTCTGGAATTTTACTTGTAGCGAGGTGCGTAGCATTACAGGTCTTGGTGATGTAAATCTGTGACCTAGCTAAATTTTAATCCCAAATTATATATTTAACGTTTCTGTAAATGTCTTGGGCTGTATAGTTATCAGATTAATTATTGCCATTTTATCATATTTGAACCCTTGTTTATGTTATTGAAGTTTCACGTTGGTAAGGCCCAGGTATTTCAGGCGATTGCTTAAATATACGTCAGCCGCAAGCGTAGTGGCCTGGTGCAAGAATTTCCTTAAGATAATTTAATATTCATACTGTAGTTCAAAATTTGGCCTACACCTCTGGGCAGTTAACGTGAGTTTTTCACCTTGTAGCTCGACTAATGACTTTCTGTATCCTAGGTTGTGTCTGATCCTAGTACTTAATGTACTTGCTTGCGTGGGGTTACCTACCTTGCATGAATCATCCACGCTGGGTCATTGACAGGGTCGCGCAGGGCAATCCTCGAACCTGTGGTGCGGAAGGGACTCCTAGACATAGGGCGATACACCTTGTTGTGTGCAACCATTCCAGAGGGGCTCCATCTGTATATTGCGCCTGTTACAAGTAGTTCACGCAACTGAAAATCATTTTGTTTTTCATGTTCCAAGAAGTTGCTTAATGTACTGTTTGATGATCTTTCATCGGGTCTATTACTGTGCGAAATTTGGCACGGACTTCAATGTGAGATGCCTTTAATAGGTTCCACAACGAAACATTGTCTTGAAATTTGGTAGAAAATCCGAAGAAATTCTGGTCGTATGTAAAGTACACAAGCGGCAAGACGCAGTCAAAAAGTGGTTCAAATGGCTCTGAGCACTATGGGACTCAACATCTTAGGTCATAAGTCCCCTAGAACTTGGAACTACTTAAACCTAACTAACATAAGGACATCACACACACTCATGCCCGAGGCAGAATTCGAACCTGCGACCGCAGAAGTCCCGCGGTTCCGGACTGCAGCGCCAGAACCGCACGGCCACCGCGGCCGGCAGACGCAGTCAATACCTTCTCTGCGCAGTGCCGATGGTACACTTAGCGACGACTGTGCCGCTAAGGCGGAGTTATTGAACGCAGTTTTCCGAAATTCCTTCACCAGGGAAGACGAATGGAATATTCCAGAATTTGAAACATGAGTTTCTTAGAAGTAGATACCTTAGGGGATGCGAAGCAACTCAAATCACTTGATACGGGAAAGTCTTCAGGTCCAGATTGTATACCGATTAGGTTCCTTTCAGATTACGCCGATACAATAGCTCCCTACTTAGCAATTATATACAACCGCTCGCTCACCGATAGATCTGTACGTACAGATTGGAAAATTGCGCGTGTTTAAGAAGGGTAGTAGGAGTAATCCATCGAACTACAGACCTATATCGTTGACGTCGGTTTGCACTAGGGTTTTAGAGAATATACTGTATTCAAACATTATGAATCACCTCGAAGGGAACGATCTATTGATACGTAATCAGCATGGTTTCAGAAAACATCGTTCTTGTGCAACGCAGCTAGCTCTTTATTCGCACGAAGTAATGGCCGCTATCGACAGTGGATCTCAGGTTGATTCTGTATTTCTGGATTTCCGGAAAGCTTTTGACACCGTTCCTCACAAGCGACTTCTAATCAAGCTGCGGGCCTATGGGGTATCGTCTCAGTTGTGCGACTGGATTCGTGATTTCCTGTCATTACGGCCGCAGTTCGTAGTAATAGACGGCAAATCATTGAGTAAAACTGAAGTGATATCAGGTGTTCCCCAGGGAAGCGTCCTGGGACCTCTGCTGTTCCTGATCTATATAAATGACCTGGGTGAGAATCTGAGCAGTTCTCTTAGGTTGTTCGCAGATGATGCTGTAATTTACCGACTAGTAAGGTCAACCGAAGACCAGTGTCAGTTGCAAAGCGATTTAGAAAAGATTGCTGTATGGTGTAGCAGGTGGCAGTTGACGCTAAATAACGAAAAGTGTGAGGTGATCCACATGAGTTCCAAAATAAATCCGTTGGAATTCGATTACTTGATAAATAGCACATTTCTCAAGGCTGTCAATTAAACTAAGTACCTGGGTGTTAAAATTTCCAACAACTTCAGTTGGAAAGACCACATAGACAATATTGTGGGGAAGGCGAGCCAAAGGTTGCGTTTCATTGGCAGGACACTTAGAAGATGCAACAAGTCCACTAAAGAGACAGCTTGCACTACAGTCGTTCGTCCTCTGTTAGAATATTGCTGCGAGGTGTGGGATCCTTACCAGATGGGATTGACGGAGGACATCGAAAGGGAGCAAAAAAGGGCAGCTCGTTTTGTATTATCACGTAATAGGGGAGAGAGTGTGGCAGATATGATACGCGAGTTGGGATGGAAGTCATTAAAGCAAAGACGTTTTTCGTCGCGGCGAGATCTATTTACGAAATTTCAGTCACCAACTTTCTCTTCCGAATGCGAAAATATTTTGTTGAGCCCAACCAACATAGGTAGGAATGATCATCAAAATAAAATAGGAGAAATCAGAGCACGAACAGAAAGGTTAAGGCGTTCGTTTTTCCCGCGCGCTGTTCGAGAGTGGAATGGTAGAGAGATAGTATGATTGTGGTTCGATGAACCCTCTGCCAAGCACTTAAATGTGAATTGCAGAGTAGTCATGTAGATGTAGGTGTAGAAATAATAGTTCTACGAGCCTAGTCTTCACTTAATTATATATTGTTCTGACTCTTATTTCTCTAAAGCAATATTACTGATAAAATATATTTATTCTTGTAATTATGACCCAGTTAATTCCGTAAAGGTTCAACATTTTGTTCAACTAGTTGTACGTAAGAGGCTCTTAATTGTATATTGTTCTGACCCTTATTTCTCTAAGGCAATATTATTGATAAATTGTTAATTATTCCTGTAATTTTGATCCATTTTATTTCTTAAAAGATGTAATTTTTCATTCAATTATTTGTGCTTAAGGGGTCATTCTCCATGGTAAATGAATTTCATTTGTTTTCTGTAAAAGAAAAAAAGTTAATGTACAGTTTATTCTGAGCATCAGCCAAACTGTGAACATTGATTTCGATGTAATTAATTAGAGTCACAATACAAAGTCTTGAGATCGGTAAAGGATATTCGAGATTAATTCATTGTTTTAGGTAACTTTTTTAAATTGATTAAATGTTTAATTAATTTAATTGTTGTTTTCTGAATGGTTATGATAAGCCGGCCGCGGTGGTCTCGCGGTTCTAGGCGCGCAGTCCGGAACCGTGCGACTGCTACGGTCGCAGGTTCCAATCCTGCCTCGGGCATGGATGTGTGTGATGTCCTTAGGTTAGTTAGGTTTAAGTAGTTTTAAGTTCTAGGGGACTGATGACCACAGCTGTTAAGTCCCATAGTGCTCAGAGCCATTTGAACCATTTTTGGTTATGATAAATATACAGTATATTTGTGTTTGTAACTAAACAGTGAATGTTGAAAATCTTGATCAAGTCCTTCCATGTCAGAGTTTTCCTAGAAATTTCTTGGGGCGTATTTTGCTCATTTCAAGATATTTCAAGATTACTGCTGTAACCTCTTATTATTATTAATGGAAGATCATCAAAATTACAAGTATTCAATACTGTGTCATCAAAATAGCCATTGTTGTTTCCTGAAAGACACTCTCTGAGTACAAAGTGCATAACCTGGTGGTACTGCTGTACAGGTATTAATAAGTCAGTGTCCTCAGCATCAAAGATAACCTAAGTGGACCTATGTGGAGACTGGCCGCAAGGCCTTGCTCATTCATCCTGTGAGTGGACAGGTAGGGTCCGAACAGGCGGACGGGGAGAGGGGTTTTTCTGTTTATTGGTAGCTCCAATGTTAGGTGCGTTATGGAGCCCCTTTAGGGAGATAGAGTTCGGGGCTGGAAATAAAGCCAATGTGTGCTCGATATGTCTGCCGGGAGGCTTTATCCGAGATGTGAAGGCGGGCTTGCCTGTGGCTATCCAGCGTGTATAGTGCAGTCGTCTGCATGTTGTGGCTCATGTCGGTACCAGCGACGACTGTCTCGTGGGCTCTGAGGCGATCCTCTCATTTCGTACAGGCAACGGAGAGGAGGTGGTGAAGACTGCTGGCCTCGTGCGCGGGGTACAAGCAGAGCTCGCAATTTGCAGCATCGTTCCCAAAGTTGATCGGGGTCCCTTGGTTTGGAGCCGAGTAGCGGGTCTCAACTAAAGGCTTCCACGATTCTGTGACGGTTTTGTTTGCAGATCTCTGAAATTACGTTATCATGTGGCGTTTGTAGGACTCCCCTTGATAGCTCAGGAGTGCACTACACAAAGAAAGCAGCTACTCGGGTAGCAGAGTACTTGTGGAGTGTAAATGAGGATGTTTTAGGTTAGGCGGCAGTTTGAGATGCTCTGTCGATTCTCAGCAAGGGAAGTCCAACAGCGTTCAGAATAAAGACACTTCGACTGTCACAGTTTTATTAGTAAACTGTCGAAGTATTCTTAATAGAGTTCCCGAATTTACTGACCTCCAAAAAAGTTGTCTCGGTCAAATTATTCTTGGGACTGTGAGCTGGCTGAAACCCGAAGTGGAAAGCTCCGAGATATTTAGCGAGTCGTGGAACGTACTTGGGAAGGACAGATTAGATGCCACAGGAAGAGGAGTTTTCACTGCAGCTGACAAAAATCTTGTCTCTATTGAGGTCGAAGTTGAATGTGGCAGTGAAGTCGTCTGGTCGCATATAACAGGTTTAGGTGAAACTTACTTAATTGTTGATGTTTTACCGGCCAACCGATTCCGCTGTGACAGTTCTAGAGTCATTCAAAGAAAGCCTACGGCCAATAGCGCGCAAATACTCATATCATGCAATACTAGTTAGAAGTGACTTTAACCTGCCGAGTATAGACTGGGATCTCTATGGATTCATTGCGGGGGGGGGGGGGGGTGTACAGACAGTCATGCGTAATATTTTTGAACATGTTTTCTGAAAACTGTCTCGAGCAGCTAGCTCGGCAGCCCACAGGAAATGGAAATATCTTAGGCCTTGTAGCTACAAATTGACCGGACCTTATCGACAACGTAGGCATAAAACGGGGATTAGCAATTATGATGTCATTATAGCAACTATGGTTACGGAAGTTAATAAAAAAGTCAAGAAGGGTAGGAGAGTGGTTCTGGTAGATAGAGCAGATAGGCAGTAATTAACATCTTACTTAGACAGTGAACTGGCATCACTTAGTACCAGTAAGATGGATGTAGAGGAATTATGGACCAAGTTTAAGCTGATTGTAGATCCTAGTCTGCAGAGTTATGTGCCTAGTGAATGGTTAAAGGATGGAGAAGACCTACCACGGTTTAATAACGAAATACGTACGATGCTTAGGAAGCAGAGGCTGTTGCACTCTAGGTTCAAAAGGGGACGAACAAACGGCGGCAAGCGAAGGCTAGTAGACATTCGTGCATCTGTGAAAAGATTTAACCGCGAAGCATACAATTAGCACCGTCACACCTTAACAGAGAACCCAAGAAAATTCTGGTCGTATGTAAAATCGCTAAGCTGATCTACGGCTTCCATTCAGTCCCTTGTTGACCAGTCTGGTGTGGCAGTTGTAGATAGCACAACGAAAGTCGAAGTTTTAAATTTCACTGTCAATAAATCGATCACGCAGGAGAACCGTACAAATAGACCGTCATTTGACCATCGGACAGACTCCCGTATGGACGACACAGAAATAAGTATACCAGGAGAAGAGAAGCAACTTTAAGATTTGCAAAGAAATAAATCACCAGGTCCGGATGGAATCCAAATTCGATTTTACAAAGAGAACTCTACGGCATTGGCCCCTTAACTAGCATTCGTTTATCGTGAATCTCTCGCTCAGCACAAAGTCCCAAGCAACTGGAAGAAAACGCAGATGACTCCAGTATATAAGAAAGGTATAATAGCGGACCCTCAAAATCACAGACCAATATCCCTAACTTCTGTTTGCTTCAGAATCCTTGAATACAGTCGTAGTTTTAGAAATTATCGCTCGAGCGAAACTCGGCTTGCCCTTTTTCACACGATATACTGAGAACTATGGATGAAGGGCCACAGGCAGATCCCATATTTCTAGATTTTGGGAAAACATTTGACACGGTGCTTCATTGGAGGCTGTTAACGAAGGTACGAGCATATGGAGTAAGTTTACAGATATGTGAGTGGCTCGAAAACTTCTTAAATAATGGAGCCCAGTATGTTGTCCTCGACGGCGAATGTTCATCACAGACGAGGATAGCGCCAGGAGTGCCCCAGCGAAGTGTCGTACGACCGCTGTTGTTCTCTGTGTACACAAATGATTTGGTGGCCAGAGTGGGCAGCAGTTTGCGGTTGTTTGCTGATGACGAGGTGGTGTACGGTAAGGTAGCGATGTTGAGTGACTGTAGGAAGATACAAGACGATTTAGACAAGATTTACAGTTGGTGTGATGAATGGGCCTGAATGAGAGAAAATGTAAGTTAATGCGGATGAATAAGGAGAACAAATCTATAATGTTGGGATACAGTATTACTAGTGTCCAGCTTGACCCAATCAAGTCGTTTAAATATCTCAGCGTACCGTTACAAAGCGATATGAGGTGGAACGAGCATCTGAAAACTGTTGTAGAGAAGGCAAATGGTGAACTTCGGTTTATTGGGAGAATTTTGGGAAAAAGTGGTTCACCCGTAAAGGAGACCGCATATAGGACGCTGGTGAGATCTATTCTTGAGTACTGCTCGTGTGTTTGGGATCCATACCGGGTCGGATTGAAGGAAGATGGTTCAAATGGCACTAAACACTATGGGACTTAACATCTGAGGTCATCGGTCCCCTGGACTTAGAACTACTTAAATCTAACTAACCTAAAGACAACACACATGCCGGCCGGTGTGGCAGAGCAGTTCTAGGCGCTTCGGTCTGGAACTGCGCGACCGCTACGTCGCAGGTGCGAATCCTGCCTCGGACATGGATGTGTGTGATGTCCTTAGGTCAGTTAGGTTTAAGTAGTTCTAAGTTCTAGGGGACTGATGACCTCAGATGTTAAGTTCCATAGTGCTTAGAGCCATTTGAACCATTTGACATCACACACGTCCATGCCCGAGGCAGGATTCGAACCTGCGACCGTAGAGGTAGCGCGGTTCCTGACTGAAGCGCCTAGAACCGCTCGTGCACTTGAAGGAAGACATCGATGGAATTCAGAGGCGGGCGGCTAAATTTGTTACCGGTAGGTTCGAACGACTTGTAAGTGTTGTGGTGGGCTTCGGGAAATGAGAATGCCAGGAGGGACGGAAACTTTCCTTTTGGTAAACACTAACGAGAAAATTTTAGAACGGTCATTTAAAGCTCTGTTTGCGAGTGGAAAAGGAGGGGAAATGACAAGCAGTGGTACAGTGTATCCCTCGCCACGCACCTTACGGTGGCTTGCGGAGAATCTATGTAGAAATCGACGGCCATGAATGTCGTTCCACAGGGAATAACAATATGGAGATCGCATAGGAGAGGTCGGGTCTGTATAGAAGATGTGTAATGCACTTCCCAGCGAAACGTCTGCAGTGTCGTCGAAACAGCCTTGCAAACAATTTTAGTTTTCCTAACATCTTTCCCGATTCGGCTGAAGCTATTTACTGTTTCCCAGAATAATTATAAAGGTTGTAAGCAAAACTAATGGAACTGCTGCTTTCGTCTCCTTGCTCTGGGTTACATTACACTCCGTCAGCTCAGTGTTCCTGATACCCTGTGGCTCATTTCCGCAGTCATTATTGTTGTATATTACGTGATTAAGATTTTCTGCAGTCAAGTCCATTAAGCAAGAGTCAAAGCAATTCTTTCAAAACTAATTACTTCAAAAATGAAGTAAGATTAGAGTTTAACATGCCATCGACATGGCGCCCATTAGGGACAGGGCATAGTTGCGAAACGATGGGGAAAGAAATCAACCACGCCCTATTCAAAGCAACCTTCGTGGCATTTACGTGGAGCTACCTGAGGATATCATGATGTCATGAGAAAGCTAAATCTGGACAGCCGGCACGGATATGAACTGTCGTCGACCCGAATGCGAAACCAGTGTGCTAACCACTGAACCACCTCGATCGGTACTGCTTACTTAAAACTGTTGGTGATAATTACTTTGCTGCACACATGAAATTATTTCAAGACACCATAGGCAGCGCGTTGTATAAACGGGTTCATTTATCAAAAGACTTTGAGAGGTGGCACATTCTCAGTCAGATTAATATTCATATTTCAGATCATGATTTCAGTGTTCCCCATTACTACATTTTGTGTGTGTGGTTTATGAC
This sequence comes from Schistocerca cancellata, assembly GCF_023864275.1. Lineage (NCBI taxonomy): Eukaryota > Metazoa > Arthropoda > Insecta > Orthoptera > Acrididae > Schistocerca > Schistocerca cancellata. The sequence goes on from NC_064628.1 coordinate 490,111,600, forward strand.
TTTTCCAATTAGGAAAGTGTGTGCAAAATATTCATATAACTGCATGTGTACACTGTAGAGGACTTCTACCCAGGGGGTCATAGTGGAGGCGACGGAGAAGAGGGAGAAAGACGGGTTGCGGGTCATAAATGCTGTGTCCAGCGACCTGTCGGAGCGAGTGATTCTGGGAAGTAGCACTCTGTGGACTGTACGTGGAGGGGGACTTCGGGTCATGCAACTCCCCTTTTCCCACTTAGTGTCAGAGCAGGAGGGCGCATTTTATCTGGGCCAGCAACAGACTGTCGTGAAGTGGTCAATTGGTGGAAAGTGGGTGGAGGTAGCCGTTTAAGAGAGACTGCTGTAATCTGAGCTGTTGAGGAAGCGGTGGGACTGTCATAGAACTCCAAGGATTCTCATATTAGAAGCTGGGATGATACGGACAGGGCGACTGGTGCACGCGTTTACTGGAGGGAAGATTGCAACTCCACTGGTGCCAGGAAGGCGCCATGTTCTTCTAGCAAGCGGAAAAAACATACTTCACGGTCATGACTGTCTGGAAAGTTTAACAGCCTTTTTTCAGAAATGGAACGGATAGATCTCTACATAAATGATGGACTGTGATCCTGTCTAGGTGGACGTTTACTTCAGAAACATGGCCATGCTTACCGCTTCCCTAGTCTAAAACCTGTTTTCAGACAAGAGAGATTTTGAGTCGCTAATTGGTTTTTCTCAGGATATGCAAAGCAGAGGCTTGCTCCCCCCCAGTGTGGGAATGCCAGTGCTGTGCCTGGATTGGCTAGCAGGCTAGCAGAACAATCAAGAGGGGAGATTCAATAAATAGAGGATAGCGTGATTGGTTTGTAAAGTGTGAAGGCGCGTTTTTGTTGCTATTTCGGCTCCTGTACCGAGGCTTGGTGGAAAGTGGTTGTAATTCTTTACTTTATTGGTCTTCTGCTCCTCTCCTGGGGGAGAACTTCAGGTCTTTCCCTAGTGGGTGAGACTTGTGGTCTGCAACTTGTGGTGGACTAAGAGCAAGTGGCAGTTTCCAACTCTACCGACAGTTGAATTGCATATCATCTTGGGCCGTCTGACGTTTGACAGTTCCAGCACGCATTGTCGTGCCTGTGATTCGAATTGGTTTGGCCAGACAAGTGAATGGATGCACTTCACACTGAAATCTGCGGGGATTTCAGGGCTCTATAGGGAAGTTTCATGAATTCTAACTATCAGAACACCAGTCCTTCTAGTTTGCAAATTTTCGTGGAAGTGTCAGAACATTACATATGAGGCAGCCCGCCGCTCCTCGCCCACCGCGTGCTGTTCAGATGGCTCTGATCACTATCGGACTTAACTTCTGAGGTCATCAGTTCCCTAGACTTAGAACTAATTAAATCTAACTAACCTAAGGAGATCACACACATCCATGCCCGAGGCAGGATTCGAACCTGCGACCGTAGCAGCAGCGCGGTTCTGGACTGAAGCACCTAGAACCGCTCGGCCACATCGACTAGCCCGCGTGCTGTTTTCTGCTGCCGCATGAATCAAGATGAAAGGGTAAAGTATTGCTGTACCTGCGTAGGGCTGTTAAATTATATTCACAGTTCCCTGTCCTCCAGTGGACCATAGTTTGTGGTGTACTTGATCGTAGCTGATTGCATTTGAACAGAATTCGACTTCACAGTGAATTCACGTAAACAAAGTCAGATTGCTTTGTAAGAGGAATTAATTCGGGGGAGAATTTGTATAGCTTCCACCGTAATGAATGCTTTGCTAATCAAGCATTATCTCTTTTCTGATTTATGTTTGTCATTTTTTGTAAGATTTATCAGCTAATTGTAAGTGTAAAAGGAATAACAAAAACTTGTCGCTATTTTTGTAGACGGAGATACGCCACTGTTCTCATTCATGTACCCTCAACTGTTCACTGTTCTTCTTGTATTGTGGCGGTATATGAATACACCAGCAATTCAGAATTCAATTGTATTAAATTACTTAATTGTATTATTAATTTGAGTTCTGAAAGTGACCGCAGACATAGGTAACAAAAGTACCACGAGTAAATTCACTAAATCACATATGAAAATTAGGGTGTAGCTCACGATTTGAAGGTTACTGAGAAGATAATACTTTTATTTATGTGAAGATTATAACATTTAGCGCCACTTGGACATATACACTCCTGGAAATTGAAATAAGAACACCGTGAATTCATTGTCCCAGGAAGGGGAAACTTTATTGACACATTCCTGGGGTCAGATACATCACAAGATCACACTGACAGAACCACAGGCACATAGACACAGGCAACAGAGCATGCACAATGTCGGCACTAGTACAGTGTATATCCACCTTTCGCAGCAATGCAGGCTGCTATTCTCCCATGGAGACGATCATAGAGATGCTGGATGTAGTCCTGTGGAACGGCTTGCCATGCCACTTCCACCTGGCGCCTCAGTTGGACCAGCGTTCGTGCTGGACGTGCAGACCGCGTGAGACGACGCTTCATCCAGTCCCAAACATGCTCAATGGGGGATAGATCCGGAGATCTTGCTGGCCAGGGTAGTTGACTTACACCTTCTAGAGCACGTTGGGTGGCACGGGATACATGCGGACGTGCATTGTCCTGTTGGAACAGCAAGTTCCCTTGCCGGTCTAGGAATGGTAGAACGATGGGTTCGATGACGGTTTGGATGTACCGTGCACTATTCAGTGTCCCCTCGACGATCACCAGTGGTGTACGGCCAGTGTAGGAGATCGCTCCCCACACCATGATGCCGGGTGTTGGCCCTGTGTGCCTCGGTCGTATGCAGTCCTGATTGTGGCGCTCACCTGCACGGCGCAAAACACGCATACGACCATCATTGGCACCAAGGCAGAAGCGACTCTCATCGCTGAAGACGACACATCTCCATTCGTCCCTCCATTCACGCCTGTCGCGACACCACTGGAGGCGGGCTGCACGATGTTGGGGCGTGAGCGGAAGACGGCCTAACGGTGTGCGGGACCGTAGCCCAGCTTCATGGAGACGGTTGCGAATTGTCCTCGCTGATACCCCAGGAGCAACAGTGTCCCTAATTTGCTGGGAAGTGGGGGTGCGGTCCCCTACGGCACTGCGTAGGATCCTACGGTCTTGGCGTGCATCCGTGCGTCGCTGCGGTCCGGTCCCAGGTCGACGGGCACGTGCACCTTCCGCCGACCACTGGCGACAACATCGATGTACTGTGGAGACCTCACGCCCCACGTGTTGAGCAATTCGGCGGTACGTCCACCCGGCCTCCCGCATGCCCACTATACGCCCTCGCTCAAAGTCCGTCAACTGCACATACGGTTCACGTCCAAGCTGTCGCGGCATGCTACCAGTGTTAAAGACTGCGATGGAGCTCCGTATGCCACGGCAAACTGGCTGACACTGACGGCGGCGGTGCACAAATGCTGCGCAGCTAGCGCCATTCGACGGCCAACATCGCGGTTCCTGGTGTGTCCGCTGTGCCGTGCGTGTGATCATTGCTTGTACAGCCCTCTCGTAGTGTCCGGAGCAAGTATGGTGGGTCTGACACACCGGTGTCAATGTGTTCTTTTTTTCCATTTCCAGGAGTGTATTTATGAATAAAGCAAGCAATGGCTTGCAACATCTGAGGCTAAATTTTCAGTAACAAATGCTCTAATAGTGATTCTTTTACTTGTTACACAGCTAACGAGAGTTTTGTTTTGAAATGGTTTCAAGCCAAACGTTAGGGAATGAGCTTGCAGGAGCCTACATTTAGTTGGTTTGGAATGTAAGATCTGACCAACATTCAGATGGCAGTAGCTGCCTGGTGCAGTTCAACCTGGTTGCTTCCACTCACAGCTAAGCTGCTTTTCTTCAAAAAACAGCAAGAACATGACCAAGGCAGATTCTGCGAACAGAACAATCGCCACTCGTAATGACATGCGCTGCTTCGTTCAAACCTGTTTTCTGGTTAATGATAGCTTCACTTCTAATTTTAGAGTGATGGAAATTAGGTATAAGTTTTTTTAAAACATCAGTTACAGTCCAGTACTTACACATATTACCGGGTGGTTGTAATTAAACTTACCCTGTTTAACACGTAATAATACGGAAACTAAATACCGTACGAGTACCAAACTTGGTAGTATTAATGTCAAGGACATGGGGAAGAGAAATAATGCAGAATCATTTCAATTGAAACACTTTTAATGTGCTACTACGGTGCATCATACCATTACATACCGGTACCGTTACTGCTACAAAAGGGCTCAATATGGCGTCCATCAATGCCCAGAAGACTCTGAAAGCGCTGGATTCCGTCCGTCAGGTAGCCCCACAACCAGAAATCACAGGGAGAAAGATCAGGTGATCGTAATGGTCAAGTATTTGGAACGAGATCGGCTGATAATCTGATGGTTTCCAAACGTGTTTCGGAAGAGGAGGTGAACTTCATGAGCAATGTGCCGTGCGACCCCATCTTGAATGAAAACTTTTGAGTTCAATGGGTCTCTCTCGTGTAGGGCTGGTATGACATGCTGGCGAAGCATACCACAGTAACGCTGGCCAGTCACACTGCTCTTCTTTGGTTCTTGAGCGCCAGTCTGTTCAAAAGAGAATGGGCCAATGATGAACGTAGCCGTGAAGCCACTCCATACGGTGACAAGTTCACCATAGAGAGGTACTTCACGTACAGTGACTGGTGGTGAAGATCCCCACACTCGGAAATTCTGTGTGTTCTCCTCGCCGTCAGAGAAAAATGAGCTTCGTCTGTCCATAGGATGGCGCAAGGCCAGCCCTCATCAACTTCAATCCTTGCGAAGCCAAAATATCGTTGTGCGTCCTGTGGAGCAATCTGCTGTACAATATGGATATTGTACGGATATCATTTGAGAATGGTTCGAAGCACCTTCCGTACAGTGTACCACGGGATGCTCAACTGTTGTGATGCAGCACGCACACTGCCTAACGATCGGGAATTGCGCCCAGCGTTGTCTGCCTAGATACAGCGATTTCATCAACCACCTGTGGCGCAACCAGTCGTCGACCTCTTCCCGGAGCGACGCCCGGTTCTTCAGTTGATTCGAACTTCTTCATCATGCTCCGCATAGCACGTGAAGGAAGATTCTTTCAGCCGGCGATATTCTGGAAGTACAGTTGCAATATCAATGTTGTTTTGATGTAGAGCTTCACCAATAATGCCCTGCTCCTTTTGTCCAAGCTCATGTTGATACGTCAACAAGTGCACTGTGACTTGTCAGGTTTGTGAGACTATGAATCACGATGATTAATCACGGCACCTGGTGGCCATAGTTGGAACTGGAGGGTGGCGCTGTGATGCATGGAAATCATGCACCCCGTACTCTGGAAGTTAATGCTACCAAGTTTGATACTCGTACGGTAATTAGTTTCCGTGTCATTACGTGTTAAATGAGGAAAGTTTAGTTATAACCACCTGGTACACCTCTATGCAACTTCCCACAACCGATGTGACATATAAATTAATTGATCGGTCAATTTTTGGAATTACATATAAACATTAACGTTATCTGTACCGTATATGAACAGGAAGTTTGTATGTAGTTCATCTTTGAGAACCACGTACAACACGGGCTATGAACGATTTGACATCCATCTACTGAACAAGCACTTTTTCCATGCATGTGCCACAACTTATTGTCTCGTCACAGTCGCGTGCAGACCGAAGTGTAATCAGCTATTCCAATGTATACTCAGTACAAACAAAGACACTGCACGGCTATTTCCATAGTGTATGCCTATACACACATGCAGTTCACTTGCATAAAAGACCGTGATAAGTAAATGTTACATTTCCAAAATTTATACGACTTAAAATTGCTTAAATCCTTAAAGTAATACAGTGACAGAAAAAAAAAACGGAAGTTGGTACGCCGGTCTGTACAGCTGAGAGATAATGTCCGTTCAGATTCCGTCCTGGTCGCATAAGAGTAGCGTTAGTAACGCTACTATAAGTGTGCAAATCAGGTTTCCTTTAAATAAATGTTGTAACGGTCGTGAGCGTTAGTTACCTTTGAGGTTGCACGTGGTGACTGATGTTAGAAAGCATGTCTTTAAGGTGACGGAGACTGCATTTCAAACACCTCTTTGAGTTTCAGCGAAGTGGTGTAATAGTGTGATATTGTAGAAAGACTGGGTAGGAATGTACCCACCGTACATGACTGGAGGTAGTGGTAGTCACGAGAATGTACTGTTGTAGAAGACCGGGCGCCTGACGGCCACGTGATACTATAGAGAGAGAAGACCATTTTCCTCGACATATGGCTCTGGCGCATCATATTCCATTTGCAGCAGCGTTTGAGCAGCAGATGACGCCATAGTGACACGAGGAACTGTTACCAATCGGTTATTTCAAGGACACACCCGCGCCAGAAGTCCTGTAGCGTGCATTCCACTGACCGCAAACCAACGCCATTTTCGACTGCAATGGTATCAAGAAACATCTCACTGGAGATCAGGGTGGAGATCTGTTCTGTTTTCTGATGAAAACAGGTTCTGGTTCGGCGACAATCATGGCCGTTCGTTGGTTAGATGGAGGCCAGTTGAGTGCCCGTAACCAACCTGTTTGTGTTCTAGACACGCTGGACCTCCACCTGGAATTATACTCTGAGGTGTGATTTCGTATGAAAGCAGAGCGCTCTCATGATTGTCCCACTCAGATTCACTAGAAATTTGTGCATCGATCTGGTGATTCGACTTGTTGCTGTGCGATTCATGAATAGTATTGCAGGGGAGTGTTTTCCAACAGGATAACGCTCGTCCACATACAGTTGTTGTAACTCAACGTGCTCTATAGAGTGGCGAGATGTTGACTTGTCCTGATCGATCACCAGATCTGTCTCCAATCTAGCACATACGGGACGTCATCAGGCGATGTCTCCAGCGTCATCGACAAACAGCACTAATCGTCCCTGAATTGACCGACCAAGTGCAGCAGACATAGAACATAACATCATGCCTACCAGGGTAGCACAAGACTCACTGTCAATAGTCAGTGCATTACAGGAACTGACCATAAGCACAACAGGTGTCGCTGCAGTACATGGATCCTATCAGTAACAAACTCATATGTAATTTCAAAACAACCATGATTCCATACACATATATATAAAAGTTCAGATATCTTTATAAAATAGTTTTGCTGATTTCTTCATGACAGAGTGCTACTAAGAAACTTTGTACACCATATTTACGATATTTGCATCATATCATTACACAACTGAAAGTACCTTTCTTTGACAGTATCGCTAAGTAAGTGAAAACATGGTTGCAAAGAAAAAAGAAATTTTAAAGTTACAATATATACTGAATTTTATTTTTTTTGTAAATTGTTAAAATAAAAATACAGCGGTGTTCAACCCAATGTCTGAAGCTAGCGCAGCCAGTCTGAAAATTGTACCATTGTAGCACAACGCATAATATTTAGTGCACCAAAAACTAGACGACGTGACAGCCTATATCAGGGTTATGAATGCTACATGGGACACAAACGGAAAACTGTAAAAAGTAATTACAGTCGGTATCTTAGATTTCGTACATGGACGCCTGTATCCCAAGGATACTGAACATGAGAAACGAAAACGTAATGATGGCTTGCAAAACTACCAAAGTTCATTCATTGCATTATTTAATATAAGCTTTGAACTAAAGTAAAACTTAATGTCTAGGAATATAGTAATGTAGCCAGTCATCTACTTCATACATCAACCTACAAAACGGGAATCCAGTATGGATGGAATCATGAATATCCCATAGGACACAGCCATGGCAAAAGACAAAATTATTAATAAGAGAATACTTAGAGGGTTACCTTAATAAATCGTTGTATTACACCGCCGTAGCTCGAGGCCTACGTGCAGCAGCATGCAGTTGAAATAACTGAAGAACTAACCATCTGTATGTCACAGGTAAATATAAATACCGCAATCTGAAGAGTTGAGAATATTTGACCACATATCTAGATGAAATATATCGTCAGTTATACAACATACATTCCGCTACGTAGCTCGCTGTCTACGTCCAAACCGTTGTGCAAAAAAAAAAAAAACAAAAAAAAAAACAAAAAAAAACAAAAAAAAAAAACTGAAGGTGCACCGGCAAAATACGACTCATCAAAATGCCTCAACGACAGCTTACGTTAACCTTCTGTCTACACAATAAGATTGAATAGGATGTTAAGAGAAATTCAATAGCCTTTCGTTTATACAGCAGCGCTGCTCAAGGAACTAAAGTCAGAACTATTACAGACCAGGAAAACTGAGTCCAAGACAGAATGACAATCTAGCATCTGTACCGAATAGTCCTCTATCTAAAAAGGTATAAAGTAGTCCATCATATACCCACTAACATAGCTCAAAGTCTTTCTCAAGCCATTGTTCAATAACTACTGAAGGATCAAAGATTAGAATCTGAAACATTTCCACTTCCTAGCAACTGAATAACACCCTCTATCTGAAGAACAGATGACCAAAGCTTCGCTAGATCTCTACATATGAAATACACTGAAGAGCCAAAGAAACTGGTACACGTGCCTAATATTGTGTAAGGTTCCCGCTAGCATGAAGAAGTGCTGCAACATGACAAGGTTGTCCATAATTCCAAGGAAAGTACGAGGGGGCTGCAGATTTCTTCTAAACAGCACGTTGCGAGGTATCCCACATATGCTCAATAATGTTCATATCGGAGGAGTCTGGTGTGTTTAAACTCAGAAGAGTGTTCCTGGAACCACTCTGTAGAAATTCTGGATGTGAGAGGTGTCGCATTGTCCTGCTGGAATTGCCCAAATCCGTCGGAATGCGCAATGGAGATGAATGGATGCCGGTGATAAGACAGGATGCTTACTTATGTATGTATCACCTATCAGAGTCGTATCTAGACGTATCAGGGGTCCCATATCGCTCCATCTGCACATGCCCCATACTGATACAGAGCCTCCACCTGCTTTAACAGTCCCCTGCTGACGTGCAGGGTCCGTTGATTCATGAGGTTGTCTCCATATCCGTACATAAGCATCCGCTCGATACAATTTGAAACGAGACGATTCAGTGGATAATGGTTGAAACGATTGCTATAGGAAGTAGAAATCTACAGGTGCCAGTATTCGAATGCTGGCCCCTGTTTTGACCAGAACCGAAAATAAATCTTCCTAGACATCAGACAGGGGCCTGAAGATGGTGTAGTAAATTGCCGAAACTGGTAGCCAAATAAAATAAGTTTGGAAATTATGCGGCTGAAAGGCGTTTGATTTGGCATCCTTTATCGAACAGCTGAGTCCGGCAACCATCTCTGAAAAGATGGACATACAGAGGGAAAAATCAGGTCTTCAGCGAGAGTGGTACAATTAGTCAATGCAGCCTTTACTGTACAGGTGACCCATTACGAGCTACAGCAGTTGTCTCTCCCTTATTGCCCCAGTGGTACCTGAGACACATAAATCGCAACCTTAAACACAATATCAGCTGCAATTTCCCGGCGGAGGTTCGAGTCCTCCCTCGGGCATGGGTGTCCGTGTGTTTGTCCTTAGGATAATTTAGGTTAAGTAGTGTGCAAGCTTAGGGACTGATGACCATAAAGTTAAGTCCGATAAGATTTCACACACATTTGAACAAGTTGCTATTTCCGCCTAGAACGACCATCCTGGAGACTAATAACCTTATGACAAAAGCTTGAGTGAAAACCACTAAGATTATTTCACGATCTAGTCACATTAAACTGACCACCGCATATGTTCGATGTCAGAGTGCAATAACCAATCACAGACGACAGGTGTCAGCACTAGCAGTGGAGGGTATATAAAGCTTGTCGGGAGCATCCACAAAATAGTGTATTCGTTGTTGTAATGGAGAAAAGGAGCGATTTATCTGAAGTCGAAAATGGCACAATCATTTGCTTTCGAAACAAGGGTCGACCCATTACCGAAACGGCTAAGTTTCAAAGACTTGCCTTTTGACGCTGTGATTAAAGTATACCGCATATGGCAAAACGCCGCCATCCAAAACAGGCACCGAGGCAACTGTGGTGCATCACGGGCCACAGTTGACAGGGGTGAACGACGGCTGCTGAGACGTGTACGAGCGAGCAGACGTGCAACAGGTAAGCAACTATCCGCCCACATCAACCAAGGGGCTACCAACAGTGTCTCCTCATCCAACGTTCACCGAACGTTGGTACGTAAGGGCCTGCACAGCAGGCACCTGGTTCATGCACCAATGCTGAGTGTTGTTCATCGGCTACAAAGGCTGGAATTGTCTGACCAGTACCGCAGTTTACTGAGTGGCTACAGGTAGCCTTTTCAGATGCATCACGTTTCATGCTCCATCGGACACAATGGCCGGTGAGGTGTACAGCGTGAAACCTATCAAGGCGAACATCCTGCAGGCATTATGGTCTGGGGAATTCCCTGGGTGATCTCGTCATTCTGGAAGGCACAATCGATCACCACAAGTATGCATCTATTCTTGGGAACATTTCCACTTTTGCATGCAGTTTCTCCTCGGCAAGATGACATCTTCCAGCAGGACAATGCAACGTGTCACACAGCTCGCAGTGTTATGTGCGTGGTTCGAACAGCACGAGGATGAGTGTACCTACTCCACTGACCACCAAACTCCCCTTATTAAAACCGAGTCGAGAATTTATGGGACCAACTCGACTGGGCTGTTGGCGCCACGGATCTTCAGCCAACAAACCTAGCGCAGCTGCCCGCGGCACTGGAATCGGCTCGGCTACACGTCCTTATGGGAACCCTCTATAACTTCACTGATTGTATTCTTGCACGTCGCGCAGCGATCCTCACTGCAAAGAGTGGTTATTCGGGATTTTCACAGGTGGCCACATTATTGTGACTGGGCAGTGTAATTTCAAACGATAACGAAAAATCAAGGGAATTTCCAGGTTAATTCAGAGGATTGCAGGAATTAACTTGAAGGTCACATAGTTGGCAAAATATCTTACCGCGTTGCCAAATTCAGTCTTATATGTAATTATGTATGTATGCATTAAACCGCGGATCTTGAAATGACGGAGAGGCTTCGTCCAGCCGTAGCCCTCAGTCGTTCACAACCTCACAACAGGACACAGCACTCCACCCACCCCACCGCCACCACACACCGAACCAAGGGTGTGTATTCGGCCCCCAGCGATTCCCCCCCCCCCCCCCCACTCCCACCGGAAGTCTGATACCAGACGAGTGTAACCCCATATGTTTATGGTGTACGCTTACGTGGAAACGGTGTTAGCGCAACAATCGCCGACACAGTGTAACTGAGGTGGAATAAGAGAAACCAGTCCGCATTGGCCAAGGCAGATGGAAAACCGCCTTAAAAACCATCCACAGGCTGGCCGGCACACCGGACCTCGACGCTAATCCGTCGGGCGGACTCGTGCCGGAGACCGGCACCCCTTCCGGCTCGGGAAGCAGCGCGTTAGACGGCGCCGCTAGAAATTCAGTTATGCTAACAGCAGAAAGAGTAACTGCTGAAATGTTCGATGAGCACTCTAGCTCTTGGAAAGTTCGTGTTTCAAAGACGCAGTAGCGCCAGCTGCCACGGCGTTCACTGAAGGCTGAAATGCCTAAGGTATTGGCCAATGAATTTTGTTTCTATTTTTGTAACCAGGTTTAGGTATTACAGCGCAGTTGGACGCGATCCCAGTTGTGAAGGTTCTCCAGTGGCTACACTACATTATGAGAGAAGACAACACATCGTTTCTGTATTTATACGCTCAGAAAATGTTATTCTTGAGGTCACTGTCGTTGGCACTATGGGCAAAACAGGGTGACACAAATTGAGAGCGCAACATAGCATTGATTGCAAAACGTGAACAGCCACAGGACGACTTCGTAAGCTATGAATAACGAAACCTCTAAATCAAGAGAGGTTACTATGCAGGAAACGATGCGCAATGACGAAAAAAAAACTGGTTCAGAAAGACGTAGAAAAAGCAACCAGCGATTGTATGCTGTGAAAGTTCGATTCCAGTCTCTGCTTAAATGAAGTGAGACGCAATTGGTACCAGAAAGTGGAACAAGGAGCGCAAAACTCCGACAATAAAGTCTAAAATAAGTCATTCTCAAATGAACCTATAATTCAGTGTATAATCAGTTCAACAAATGTGGGTACCATACATTTACTTTTATAACAGTTTAATAATAGCTGATACCTTATTAACAAAGGCAAAAAGTGACCATGTTCAAGAGCATTACAACTTGTAATACGCTTTAAGGCAGAGAGAAACAGAGATAAAAACAGGTTCATCAAGGCCACCGTGGTGCTGAGAGTCTAAGCATTAATTTAACCACACAAGTTTTCTTATAAACAACGCCTCTAGGCCACCACAATATTTGTTTCAGAATTATAGGGACGTAATGTGACAGCACAGGCGTGCACATGGTTCTAGAATTTGCAGAGATTACCCTTATGCTGCTGATTGATGACGCCAAAATTCCTCTACTTGAATTATGGTCTAGACTTAATTTCTGTCTGTGAAAAAATTGCTCAGGAGTGGGAGAATAGCATCCACACACCTGCATCCCATACACATCACAGGCATATTATATGGCAATTACTCACAGCGAATTGCGCTGTGCATACATCTTACTACCAACGACTGTCACTATATTGCGAAGGTGATTAACAAGTGTTGGAGCCTGTCACACTATTGCTTGAAACCACTCCCTCCCTACCTGTACCAACTGAGAATGACTTATTAATTGTAACAATGGATTCAGATTTTTATCTACCTTACCAGCTTATCTCAATGTGTGTTATGCTGTTGCTCTAAGTACGAATATGAAAGTTGAATTTGAATGCTCTGTATGGCTAACATCTGATGTTTCCGTACTTTCAGCTCCACCAAAAAAATCGTTAAAATAGGCTACAGAAAAGCACCTATGGCGTAATGAATAATGAGGTAATAATAATTAGTGATTGGCGACTCCATAGAGCGCTGTGTGCACAACGACCATATAACGAATGAAATTAGAAGGAAGGTCAGCGTTGGCCGTAATTTTGATGATTTATTAACAGCAAAATCGATTTTCGATCACATAATGATCATCTGCAGTACTGGAAGTTAAAAATTTTCACATAGCCATTAGTGAATAAGAAACAAAAGACCACAAATGCACCTGAGTATAAACCAACAGTTGGTAGGAACATTTGTATGCTAAACGTATGTTCTTACCAACAGCTGGTTTATACTCCGGTGTATTTGTGGTCTTTTGTTTCTTATTCACTGATGGCTATGTGAAAATTTTTAACTTCCAGTACTGAAGATGATCATTATGTGATCGAAAATCGATTTTGCTGTTGATAAATCATCAAAATTACAGCCAACGCTTACCTTCCTTCTGATTTCAATAATTAGTGACCTTTGACATACCACATCAGTAATGCGACGATTATGAACATATGCTAATCCAAAAAGCACAGCGGTATCGAGCTCAAGAGTTTTTTTTAGAATTGTTACTTAATTTAACTGTGGTCGTCTTTAATTACAGTACAGGTGGACTTTAAATATAATATCCCAGCGGGATTTGAATCTGTGTTGTAGTTACCGTAGCAAACACCGTGTAAAACATCAGTAATACGAACAGTCTCTCTTTGCTTAGTAGTTCAAATGGCTCTGAGAATATGGGACTTAACTTCTGGGGTCATCAGTCCCCTAGAACTTAGAACTACTGTAACCTAACTAACCTAAGGACATCACACACATCCATGCCCGAGGCAGGATTCGAACCTGCGACCGTAGCGGTCGCGCGGTTCCAAACTGTAGCGCCTAGAACCGCTCAGCTACCAACGGACGGCTTTGCTTAGTAGTGACTAAGGCAGTGAAAAGAAGGTTCCCACAATGTGAAATATGAGAGAAATTGTAATTTACTTGTAGAATAACGTTCCTGTAGTCGATAAATTAAAGTTTCTATCTCGATGTCACTTATTAAGCAAGAATGGTCCAGCATGTTGCATCAAAATTACAAGTAAAAATCTTGTGAAGTTATTAGGATAGATCAGCTCCAGTCTTGAATGTCCGACCACAATCACTGAGTTGCGAAACACTCCCGGAATGGTGATATGTGTAACTAAAGGAAAGTGCCTGTTACAGACGTATAACATACAAAGCAAAACAAATTATCGCAAATCACTTCTATTGCCTCGTAATTGAGATTTGCTGACATTTGTTTCGCTATGTGTGTTATACATCTTAAACAGCATCCTTTCTTTACTCATTGTTCTTGATGACACTAATACATGCCAAATTGACGCAAATCAGAAATTAACACCTTATTATGCTAATTACTAATTGTCAATATATTTCAGAGCAATGGGGTCAGGACTCCAGCAATCTAACTACTTAACTAACTGTTAACATACAAAATCTGTGTACCGACTGTCATTTCAGTTGCATAGCAGACGGTAATATTTGTTAAACAGTTATCGGCAGATTAAATGTAATTATCACAAAAATGAACTGTGGTCGTTTTTTCTATCAATAGAAGCTGATGAGTGAGGACTATGTTCGTTAAGTCACATTACTGAGATTGATACCAAATACAAGAGCCTCATTATCAAATTGATTTTGTGATTTTCACATGTATTTTGCAAAAAGCGTGCATGATTTATCTGCAATGTCAGCAATGTTCAGTGTATCATATAATATACAAAACCATTATACGCTAAATGATGTGCAAAAGAAATCATTACAAGTGCAAAGACAGTACTCAAAAAGCAGGATAACGTGTGAAAAAACTATGGCATATGGCTGGGAAAGCAACATTAATTTTTCAGTCTACCTCCTGACAAGTTACTCAAAGATTTCTGAACTGCTTTGAAGTAGTGTTGCCTGCTGCGTGAAATCTCTAAAGTGTTGTGGCAGCTGGCAGTCAGTGCTGAATGCAGACATTCACGAAGATTTTCACTGCTGTAGTGGTGTACCCTGCTTTGCTGTAAGTTCACCATACTGTAATTAAAGAAAATCAGTCTCATTCTGCTAAAGAACTCGATACCTGCAAATCTTTAAATACGAGCCTATGAGCGATAGGTATGGATGAAAGGAAACACAAGCATGGATAACTCCATATTTTTGCACCATTTTCGATCGGATCTATGATACGAATGTGGTGTTACATTATGCTTCCAGAACCTTAAAATGTTTATTTTCGTAATGAACTTAAGCGTGAGCCTGTAGTGTCATGCCGTATTCTTATTCGAATGAATTAGTCATTTATAATTTTTACAGTCAGTCACTGCACCTCGACAGTCATTAAATGATCTTTTTTGTTGTTAACGCAGTGTGTCCAATGTTGTTGTGGATAACTGAATGCAAATCTCTGTCTTCGAGAGCAAGGACAAATTTTGTCTTAGCCTTGAACTGTGTAACGCTTCAGGCAAATTTCTTAACCTATCACTGCCTTCTTCCGACTTAATGTCACGTATATATATGACTGAAACAAGTTTCTCTATGGCGTCTACAAGCTGACAAATACAAACTTAACGATCTGAATTTTACCTATGTAATGACGCAAACTCTTGCGTGTTAGTTTCTGAGAAATTAAGACTAAAATTTGCATCACACCCTTACAGTGGAATACTGGTAGAAAATAAAGTTGAATTTGTCCCGTACTGCTGTAATACATATTTTATACAGCAGTTTAGTCAAACGCATACAGATTGCTTCACATTTTATCTTGCCTTTGAGTACCATTTCAGCATTTATAATGATTCTTTGTGTACCTTATTTCCTAAATGATGTTTCTACATATCATACAGGGTGTTTCAAAAATGACCGGTATATTTGAAACGGCAATAAAAACTAAACGAGCAGCGATAGAAATACACCGTTTGTTGCAATATGCTTGGGACAACAGTACATTTTCAGGCAGACAAACTTTCGAAATTACAGTAGTTACAATTTTCAACAACAGATGGCGCTGCGGTCTGGGAAACTCTATAGTACGATATTTTCCACATATCCACCATGCGTAGCAATAATATGGCGTAGTCTCTGAATGAAATTACCCGAAACCTTTGACAACGTGTCTGGCGGAATGGCTTCACATGCAGATGAGATGTACTGCTTCAGCTGTTCAATTGTTTCTGGATTCTGGCGGTACAACTGGTCTTTCAAGTGTCCCCACAGAAAGAAGTCACAGGGGTTCATGTCTGGCGAATAGGGAGGCCAATCCACGCCGCCTCCTGTATGTTTCGGATAGCCCAAAGCAATCACACGATCATCGAAATATTCCTTCAGGAAATTAAAGACGTCGGCCGTGCGATGTGGTTGGGCACCATCTTGCATAAACCACGAGGTGTTCGCAGTGTCGTCTAAGGCAGTTTGTACCGCCACAAATTCACGAAGAATGTCCAGATAGCGTGATGCAGTAATCGTTTCGGATCTGAAAAATGGGCCAATGATTCCTTTGGAAGAAATGGCGGCCCAGACCAGTACTTTTTGAGGATGCAGGGACGATGGGACTGCAACATGGGGCTTTTCGGTTCCCCATATGCGCCAGTTCTGTTTATTGACGGAGCCGTCCAGGTAAAAATAAGCTTCGTCAGTAAACCAAATGCTGCCCACATGCATACCGCCGTCATCAATCCTGTGCACTATATCGTTAGCGAATGTCTCTCGTGCAGCAATGGTAGCGGCGCTGAGGGGTTGCCGCGTTTGAATTTTGTATGGATAGAGGTGTAAACTCTGGCGCATGAGCCGATACGTGGACGTTGGCGTCATTTGGACCGCAGCTGCAACACGGCGAACGGAAACCCGAGGCCGCTGTTGGATCACCTGCTGCACTAGCTGCACGTTGCCCTCTGTGGTTGCCGTACGCGGTCGCCCTACCTTTCCAGCACGTTCATCCGTCACGTTTCCAGTCCGTTGAAATTTTTCAAACAGATCCTTTATGTATCGCTTTTCGGTCCTTTGGTTACATTAAACCTCCGTTGAAAACTTCGTCTTGTTGCAACAACACTGTGTTCTAGGCGGTGGAATTCCAACACCAGAAAAATCCTCTGTTCTAAGGAATAAACCATGTTGTCTACAGCACACTTGCACGTTGTGAACAGCACACGCTTACAGCAGAAAGACGACGTACAGAATGGCGCACCCACAGACTGCGTTGTCTTCTATATCTTTCACATCACTTGCAGCGCCATCTATTGTTGAAAATTGTAACTTCTGTAATTTCGAAAGTTCGTCCGCCTGAAAATGTACTGTTGTCCCAAGCATATTGCAACAAACGGTGTATTTCTATCGCTGCTCGTTTAGTTTTTATTGCCGTTTCAAATATACCGGTCATTTTTGAAACACTCTGTATGATATGCTGAACACAACTGACAACGCAGTTATGTCATGCAACGCTATTTGCAAGGTGCAGGGTGACTATTACAAAATTTAAACTTTCAAACCGCTGTAGAAATAACACCACTGGTGAGAATGACGTCAAATTGCTACGGTATATTATCGGAGAACGGGAGAAACGTATGGTAGAAGAAAAAGAAATAGTTACAAAATGTAGCAATAGATGGAGTTGTTAGCATCTTAATTTAATAGAGGTCAACTGCAAATGAAAAGTGAATCATACAGCAATGCCTAAGGTGAACGTTTGACGTTAAACATACTGTTCAACGCAGTGTGCAAGGGTGCACAGGTGTGATACTGTTAGTTACGTAAGCCCATCTTCCACGGCAAGGTTATATCACGTCGGATGGGAAAAATCGGTTTTTAACTGTCCTGAGGCCAAAAGCCGCATTAAAAGCATAAGTCAAAATGAAATCGGATTATTAATTTCAGTGTGACTGGCGCAAAACACGTCCAATATGCTGTCCACCGTTTTCTGCATCAAGTTGAAATCGAGAAACAGCACGTTCCACAACTGATCGAGTGTTTCTGGGGTCACGTTCAGAATGTGTTGCGCAATGTGTGCCTTCAACGCAGCTAAGTTTGCAATCGGAACACTGAATACAACGTCTTTCAGATAGCCCCACAGCCAGAAGTCACATGTATTAAGATCAGGTGAGCGGGACGGCCAGGCTGTGGGGAAATGGCGGCTGATAATTCTAGCATTTCCAAAATGGCGCGTCAGCAGCTGCTTAACTGGATTTGCAATGTGGGAAGGGGCACCATCTTGCTTAAAAATGATCGCATCCACACACCTACGCTGTTGCAGAGCTGGAGTGATGTGGTTGCGCAAAAGACACTCATAGCGCTTACCAGTAACGGTACAGGTAACGACCGGAAGTACCTGTCTCTTCGAAAAAATATGGCTCTACGGTAAATGATGCCGTAAACCCACACCTCACAGTGACCTTTTCAAAATGAAGTGGTACTGGTTGATTTTCGTGTGCATTTTTCGTTGCCCATATTGGACAATTCTGAGTATTGACGTATCCTGTTAGGTGGAAGGGGGCTTCGTCTGTCCACAAAATCTTAGACGGCCAGTCAATATCCACTTCCATGCTAGCAAGAAATTTTAAAGCAAAGGTCTCTCTTGCTGGCAGGTCAACAGGAAGCTGTTCGTGCACATGGGTAATTTTGAATGGATAGCAAAGAAGGATGTTTCGTAGGATTTTACACACCGTGCTCACGGTGATTTAAATCAATGCAGATTCGCAGCCACTTTCTGTATTTTCTTCGTGTCTTAATTAATTGTGGCTGCTGGATCAAAACAGTATCTGTTATTTCAGATACATCCGGAAGAGCAGACAACACGTATATGTAGAAACAGCATAAAACAGTAGCTGTCACAACTATTCTCGTTTTTCTTTTCAGCGGAAGTTGAAATACCAGAAATACCGGCTAATGAATTTTGCGCTAATTTATTGTACAAATAGCTTAGTTTAGTACGTAGCGCCGCTGTTATCTCTGAATCACGAACTTCGCAAGAGCGAGCCCTCTCAAGGAACTCTTCGGTTGGAATTTTTCCCTGCTGCTAGTACAACATCATAGCATGTGTTTGTTAACTCTGTGACCTCCAAGTGACTCAGAAACATCATGCAAAATTTACTTGATATTTTGCTATTATTTCAAATTAAGAATTTGAGTGAGTTTGGCATAATTTATTTGTGCTATAAGATTATGAGTTTATGGTTTTGGGTCCAGGTTGATCGAAGTTTCAACCAATCTCACCTTTTACTTTGCTATTTATCCGTCCTATCCACCACTGGGGCGATAATACAGAGAAGATTGTCGTAGGTTGTCTGTAGCAATGGGATAACGGGTTCGCGCGCAAAGTGCAGGCTGCTTTGGCTCGCAGTTTCTGTCTCCTTGAAAGCTTGAGTTTTACCCTTTTCCTAACACAATCGGTTCGAATGCCAATAAGAAAACCTTTACTAAAATTCTCATCAGTAGTCACGCCGTTTCTTCTAATACCTCACAGTCTAATGGCGCCAAACGTATGATACTGCCGACGTAATTTTTGGCTTTGTAAATACACAATTTTTATCTATGAAACGCCACATTTCCATAATACTTGAGTATGACACAGGACATCAAGTAAACACGGACCATTCCGAAATCCAAAGCAGGTAATGTTTAGTAATTTATGTCGACACAGGCACGAACGTGTTACAGATACTTTGTTTCATTAAAACGGATTTTGGTGGTAAGGTTATCGTAAAAGCTATCATACATTTGTGTTAGTACGCAGCACATTTTAATAGCAATACCCATTAGTTTCTTGAATACAACAATAAACAGATGAAAGGAATTTGTCATCAATAATATATTGTCTCACATTATTCTCACTCTTCTATTAAACTCACAGTGAAAAATGTCACAAATGTTAGACCTTTTTACACTTTTCATTCTACTTTAGAGCACTGAAAAGTACATAAGTTTCAAGTATGCAAAATCCAATGTTGTTGTTGTAGTGGCCTTCAGTCCTGAGACTGGTTTGATGCAGCTCTCCATGCTGCTCTATCCCGTGCAAGCTTCTTCATCTCCCAGTACATACCGCAACCTACATCCTTCTGAATCTGCTTAGTGTATTCATCTCTTGGTCTCCCTCTACGATTTTTACCCTCCACGATGCTCTCCAATACTAAATTGGTGATCCCTTGATGCCTCAGAACATGTCCTACCAACCGATCCCTTCTTCTAGTCAAGTTGTGCCACAAACTTCTCTTCTCCCCAATCCTATTCAATACTTCCTCATTAGTTATGTGATCTACCCATCTAATCTTCAATCCAATACGGAACTCTAAGATAAATAACAGCAATTCAACCAAGTACATGAGAATTGTTAAATGCACACAGCTTAGCGCCACGTTCCCGTGGTCGGCGGGTACCTGATGTCCGGCGGCTCGAGGCTCGTGGCCACTGGCTGGAGGCCGCTGCAGGGCGAACAACTCTAGAACGTAAATTGTTCCGTTCTTGATTCAGCCATGGACTTACTTGTGGAATTATTTCTGGAAGTTTTTGTTATTCGAGTTAGAGTGTAAAGCGAATTGCTCTTGAGGTGCCGTAAGATCGATAACAGTAGCACACAGCCGAATTGCGGTTTAAATATTAAACGAAGATGAGAACTCGTACTAGGGGGTTCGTGTCTAAATCACGCTACGTTCACGATTATAACAAGAGCTGATATAGCAATATAGTAAATCGAGAAGAATTTTTCCTCCAGATATTTCCGCATTCTCCCTGAATTGCCAGATTGTGTACACACTGACGGAAAAAAGACGAGGTTGTGCGGTATACGCCGGCCGGTGTGGCCGAGCGTTTCTAGATGGAACGGCGTGACCGCTACGGTCGCAGGTTCGAATCCTGCCTTGGGCATGGATGTGTGTGATGTCCTTAGGTTAGTTAGGTTTAAGTAGTGTTAAGTTCTAGCGGACTGATGACCTTAGATGTTAAGTCCCATAGTACTCAGAGTCAAGTTGGTAAGTGCGTATCTATATCTGAAAGATGATGTGTATTCAAATTTAGCGTCAGTCGCATAAAAGTGACGAAGGTAGCGCCACGTTGAGGGTGCAGATCATGTTTGCTTTAAATACACGTTGGAAGGTCGTGAGCATTAGTTACCTCTGAGATTGGACGTGGTGAGCCTTTAAGGCGACAAACACGCCTTTATCAACATGTCACTGAGTTCGACCAAGTTCGTGTAATAAGGCTACGAGAAGACTTCTTAAACAATAGAACCCAGTACGTTGTCCTCGATGGTGAATGTTCATCAGAGGTGAGGGTATCATCAGGAGTGCCCCAGGGAAGTGTGGTAGGTCCGCTGTTATTTTCTATCTACATAAATGATCTTTTGGATAGGGTGTATAGCACTGTGCGGCTGTTTGTAGATGATGCTGTGGTGTACGGGAAGGTATCGTCGTTGAGTGACTGTAGGAGGATACAAGATGACATGGACAGGATTTGTGATTGGTGTAAAGAATGGCAGCTAACTCTAAATATAGGTAAATGTAAATTAATGCAAATGAATAGGAAAAAGAATCCCGTAATGTTTGAATACCCCATTAGTAGTGTAGCGCTTGACACAGTCACGTCGATTAAATATTTGGGCGTTACATTGCAGAGCGATATGAAGTGGGACAAGCATGTAATGGCAGTTGTGGGGAAGGCGGATAGTGCTCCTCGGATCATCATTGGTAGAATTTTGGGAAGATGTGGTTCATCTGTAAACGAGACCGCTTATAACACACTAATACGACCTATTCTTGAGTACTGCTCGAGCGTTTGGGATCCCTATCAGGCCGGATTGAGGGAGGACATAAAAGCAATTCAGAGGCGGGCTGCTAGTTTTGATACTGGTAGGTTTGATCGTCACGCAAGTGTTACGGAACTGTTTGAGGAACTCGGGTGGGAGTCTTTAGAGGAAAGGAGGCGTTCTTTCAAAAAAAAAATGGTTCAAATGGCTCTGAACACTATGGGACTCAACTGCAGAGGTCATTAGTCCCCTAGAACTTAGAACTAGTTAAACCTAACTAACCTAAGGACATCACAAACATCCATGCCCGAGGCAGGATTCGAACCTGCGACCGTAGCGGCCTTGCGGTTCCAGACTACAGCGCCTTTAACCGCACGGCCACTTCGGCCGGCGCGTTCTTCCTGTGAATCGCTTCTGAGGAAATTTAGAGAACCAGCATTTGAGGCTGACTGCAGTACAATTTTACTGCCACCAACTTATATTTCGCGGAAGGACCACAAAGATAATATAAGAGAGAAATGGGATCGTACAGAGGCATATAGGCAGTCATTTTTCCCTCGTTCTGTTTGGGAGTGCAACAGGGAGAGAAGATGCTAGTTGTGGTACGAGGTACCCTCCGCCACGCACCGTATGGTGGATTGCGGAGTATGTATGTAGATGTTGATGTAGATGGATGTTCTTTCTGCTACATTGGAGAGAGACTCGGCAGGAATGTAGTCATTGTGCATGGTAGCTAGCAGCGGTGATCACGAGAATGTTTGGTTGCAACAAGACGGACTCCGCAAGGCAACGTCGCGCTACCGAGATGGAAGACCATCATGTTTAGTGTACGGATCTGGTCCATCGCACGGAATATGCAGCGGCAATTTAAGCAGCAACTGGCACCACAGAGCGCAAGGAACTGTTACAAATCGTTTACTCCAAGAACAGTTCAGAGGTTGACGCCCTGTGGCGTGCATTCCACTGACCCGAAACCACGGTCATTTGCAAGTTCAGTGTTGTCAAGTGAGAGCTCATTGGATCGCAGGGTGGGGACCTGTTGTTTTTTCTGATGAAAGCTGGCTCTGCCTAGGAGCGAGGGATGCTCGTTTGTTGGTTACAAGGAGGTCAGTTGAGGGCCTGCAATCAACCTGTCTGGGTGCCAGACACACTGAACCTACAACTCGAGTTGTGGTCTGGGTTGCGATCTGTATGACAGCAGGAGGAATCTCATGGTTACACCATGCATCCTGACTGCAAGTTTGTACAATGGTTTGGTGATGTGACCTGTTGAGCTGCTATCCATGAGCAGCTTCCCGGGGGTGTTTCCCAACAGCATAACGTTCGCCTACAAACCGTTGGTCTAAGTTAACATGCTCGACAGAGTGTTGACATTTTCCCTTGGCCTGCTGGAACACCAGGTCTGTCCCCAATAGAACAAACGTGGGACATCATGGAACGGCAACTCCAGTGTCATCCACGAAAAGCATTAATTATCCAACTACTGACCGGCCAAGTGCAACAGGCATGGAACTCCATCCCACAAACTGACACCCGGCAACTGCACAACAAAAAGCTTGCACGTTTGCATGCTTGCATTCGACATTCTGGCGGTTACACCGGTTACTAATGTACCAGAATTTCACATTTGCAATGGCTTAACATATCTTTTACGTTAACCTGTGTTTTTGCAGCATTTATCACTTAAATATGTTAGTGAACAAGTGTAATCTCGAGGTTTCATTTCTCTAGATTAATTCTTTTTTGATGTTGCGATTTTTTTCTGTCAATGTACTGCATTTTGTACGAAGACAATCCGTGCAGCCCTCTTAGATTTATCTCAGATGTTGCTCTCGTTAACTGTCTAGTAAGTCATCCGAAGTACGAAACGAATTACAACACGGTTTAGACAAGATATCTGTAAGGTACGAAATCTTGCAATATACCCTGAAAAGGATTAAGAGATTTGTACTTCTCACGTGCATTTCGACAGTGCAACGGTAAATAAATATGATGGAAGCTCAAGAAATGAATTAAGATTTGTGCTGTGGTAGGGATTCAAAACCGGGTCTATTCCTCGCTAACAAGGAAGAAATGCTGACCTTTACAGCACCTTAGCACTTTGATCAACATTGCTGCATGAACTACCCAAATCGAATGCCCTCCCGAACGCAATCTTCAATTCGTATCTTCAGCTTGTTTTCCTTCTAAATTGTCACTATTGCCAGGGCTCTCAGGCACTGGAATAGCACCCCAGTGTTTGACGTAATGGGGCAGTCCTGTGCCTCATGTGATCTAATAATTAAATTGTCCCCGGGAAATTTAACTTCCGTCTTTATTTACGATAATGATGGAAGCTAAAGAAATGCGGCCGGGACTCGAAACCGGGTCTCCTTGCTTACTAGACAGAAATTCTAGCTCATTTCTTCAGCATCCATCATTATCATAGCTAAAAATGAGACTAAAATGTCTCAGGGAAAATTTAATTTTAAGA
Source organism: Schistocerca cancellata (assembly GCF_023864275.1). Taxonomy (NCBI): domain Eukaryota; kingdom Metazoa; phylum Arthropoda; class Insecta; order Orthoptera; family Acrididae; genus Schistocerca; species Schistocerca cancellata. The sequence goes on from NC_064628.1 coordinate 490,135,723, forward strand.
ATTGTAAGATCATCTAAGATACAGGACATCCCCATTACGTCCAACGCTGGAGCGCTATTCCAATGCCGGAGAGCCCTGAAAATAGTGACAATTCAAGGGGAAAATAAGCTGAAGACAAGAGCTGATGTTTGTGTCTGGCAGGGCATTCGAGTTGAGTAGTCCGTTGGTTAGTGTTGACCGTAGTGTTGCAGTACTGTAATGCCGGGATGGCAGCTCCGCGTGTGCGGTTAGTCGCCCACTGTAATTAAAAAAAAATTGAGTTAATGGAACGAAGATGAACTAGAAATACGTCATAGGACGTCCACCCCAAACAAATAGAACGAGCAATCACGAACAAAATGTGATCAACAACAACAAAAAATAGGGAAAAAAAGCAAGAAGACCCGGTTCCGAGTCCCCACCGCAACATAAACTTTTATTCATTTCTTTAGCTACCATCATGTTTCGGAGAAAGTTTAATTATAAGATCGGTAAATAAACAGTGTGACTATTATTATATGCACCCTCTGGTATGCACTTACGTGAGTACCACAGAAAGCTCCAACTCAACCATCAGTTAATTACAATATTTCGATCCTAAAGCAGAACGTAACGTCGTCTCTCTGTGGAGTACACTTGCTCCACCGAAGGTTAAAGGATCTGACGAGGACGGCATTTCCTCTTACACACTAAGAATACCTCTGGGCTGCGCCGTAAGCAGTCTATCGTCTCACAAGAGCCAGAGAAACGTCTTGCAGTTCCGTGTAGGGTTATCCTCCGAAGTGCTGTTACTGACAAGTTTATTTCGCATACGGCACACACGCGCGGCAATTTGTCACGGCGGACTGGGATGCGCGCACGTCCCACGAGAACCAACGACACAGGCCGGCGCTCTGGACGTCCCCGAGGCTAATTTCTGTTATTACCGTCTCTGCGTGGCGCGGCGCGGCGCGACCCTCGCCAGGACGGTAAACACGCGCAGCCGAGGGCCAGGCGAGTCCGTTACGCGCGGCTCGGGGTCAGCGGTCGCGCTGGGCAGGTGCCCGGCCGGCGTCTGCGGGCCGGGTGACCGCCGGCCGCGGGGTCGCGGCGCGATTGACGCGCAGCCCTGCCGCAGGGTCGCGCATTGTCGCCAGGTATGCGGAAGCCGCCGCCGCCGCCCTGCGGAGCATATTGTGTATGCAGCACCACGCGCTCGCCGCCACAGGTAACCAGATTGTTTTCTCATCTGAACAACCGAACATGACGCAACGAATGTCTCTTTCCATCGAACGGCTTTAGCTGTACAGTGGATTGTAGCTCGTTTACAGACTCTGTGTGCCTGTCTGCTTGCGGAACCTACCGACGATATCTTCTGGGAATCTCCAACTCTACGCAGATGGCACCACCACTTGTAAGGAAGAAATACCACATAACGCCCGTAGTGGGCCTTGGATTCTGTTTTTCAGCTAGTTCGGAGGAAAGTATCGACAATGACATCGTGCAACGACCTGAACCGACCCCACTCACGTAAACATGCTATGTCCGCGGGAGACGGACACAAGGAGGGAGAAGCTGTTAGGTCTTCAACTTCGTTTCTGTCGTTTTTCTCGAAGTTCAAAGCTCTGTTGTGAAAATTTTACAAAAGCTTTACGTTTCAAAGTACTGGACATCGCTGGCCACTACTTTGCCCCATCATTCGAGCAGCATACGAATCCTGCGGAGGAATGACTGGGCATATTTTGAGAAGATCTACGAATCGATCAAATTTAGTACTTTTCATTACGGTCGGAAGTGCTGGTGAGGATGGGCTTGAGCCATTGATCGGAAAAGGTGGTTGTCAGAGGGTGCAATTGCTAGGAAATACAGCGTGTGGAGTAGGCTCAAAAATGGTTCAAATGGTTCTGAGCATTATGCGACTTAACTTCTGAGGTCATCAGTCGCCTAGAACTTAGAACTAATTAAACCTAACTAACCTAAAGACATCACACACATACATGCCCGAGGCAGGATTCAAACCTGCGACCGTAGCGGTCGCTCGGTTCCAGATTGTAGCCCCTAGAACCGCACGGCCACTCCGGCTGGCGTGTGGAGTAGAACTTGCCATTTCAACGTTTCCAGGTACGTTTTGACGAGTTTTGCGACAAGGGGCTAGCGTTGGCATGCTGCAAAATCACCTTTTCATACATATCGCAGAACTGTGGACATTAGTCTTTCAGTGCTCGACTCAAACGCTTAAATTACTTTCGATAATGATCTCCTGCGATCGTTTCCGTCGGTTTCAGTAGCTTCTACAACATTCTCTCTTCCACTGCCATGCCGGGCTTCGACATCATAATCACTGTTCTTGAAGCGCTGAATCAATTCTCTGCGCGTTCTTTCATTAGTAGCTACCTTGCCATAGGTCTTACCCAGCAATTTATGAGCCTCAGACGCGGATATCTTCATGTTAAAGCAGAAAATTAAAACTTCCCGTAGAGGACGAAAATTGGGCTTGTAAGTTGACACATGCAATCGAGAATAGCTGTATGACGCTATCACAAATCGACTAATATTTTGATGGCATTACGTTTACAAATATCTAGGCTTATTGTGTGAAACGTACGACCTAGCTACCTGCAGCACTAGTTACCGCTACTGCTATCTGTTGCAAAACTGGGAAGCAAAAATGTAGACATAATATTTTCACCCGAAACTTACTGACGAATGACGTGAGTTCACAATGAAGCGTCTTCAGCGACGAAATTTGAAGACGTCTAATTGGATTCTTGTTTTCGTATCGTAGCTTGCATTTAACGGTAATACGCCATTTAAGGTCAAGGATTATGAAAAACACGTAACAATTTGTCATAATCAAATGTGAGTTAATGAAATACCAGTTGTAAAAGCCTTCGGGACACCTTAAGATCAAGCATAATAACATAATTTGTACGAGTTAGCTGTAGGATAGATGTATGGTGTTACAAAGTAGGAAAAAAAGTACATTTGAGTCCAGCTAAAATGCAATTTTTGTTTTGAGTTCATTTATATTTGGAAAGGATTCTGGGAGCTTCTTATTAATATAATAGAATTATGTTCTGCAATATTCGATGTTGTTTACATACGGGGTGTCGCACAAATGGGGTTTACACTTTCTGAACTTAACTAATTGACGAGGTATTAATGATAATCTAATCCAATTTTAATCCTTTGTGTATCTAATAGCTAAAGAGTGTAGCCATTCATTTTTTCTACTTTATTTGACTTCTGTTCCCAGTAACTACATGTAAATAGCCAAATGACTGGAAACTTGCCCTCGGAGCAAAGAAATTTCGTTTTATTGTGTTACTGGATATGTGAAATCGTGAAAGAAGTGCAAAGTCGATGGCGGGCCGAGTTTGACACTGCACCATCGTCACGTGTAACAACAGTTAAATAAATCGACGTATTCGAGAGACAAGTAAGCGTGCGCGATATAAAGAAGGGACGGTGTGGCAGGAAGAAATCAGTAGCGGACGAAAGAGGTCGTACGCAGTGGTACAAGCTTTCGCAAGATCCCCAAATTCCGCTTCGGTAGCTGTGCAGTCAGCGCGGCGGACAGCCAGCCGAAAGAGCCAGGCTTCGATTCCCTCCGGAGGACAATTTTTTCTTCGCTCAGGGACTTGCTGTTGTGTTGTCCTGGCGTTCATACCGTCATAAATGGCATTCAACTGTTTGGAATGGTTGTGTGGTCACGTCCCCAAAGACGGCCTATAAGGCAAGTGCGGGTAAGTCAGGTGTAAACAAATGAAATGTTCAACGCATTTTAAAGCAATCCAAGTGGAAACCTTACATTCCTAGGTTGCTTCATGTGATGAAGGTAGGTGATCCGGATAGGCACTTCGAATTTTGTGAATGGATTGCGATAATGAATAGACGATAGGTGTCATTGTTTTGTCGGCCGGAGTTCTAGGCGCAACAGTCTGGAACCGCGCGACCGCTACGGTCGAAGGTTCGAATCCTGCCTCGGGCATCGATGTGTGTGATGTCCTTATGTTAGTTAGGTGTAAGTAGTTCTAAGTTCTAGGGGACTGATGACCGCAGCAGTTAAGTCCCATTGTGCTCAGAGCCATTTGAACCACTTTTCTTTGTCATTGTTTTGTCTGATGAGGCAACGTTGAAATTTACTGGAACCATCAATCACCTAACTGCAAGTAGCGGGCAAGAGATAATTCTCAGGTTACGGAAGAAAAAGCTGTTGATCTTCTTGGATTATCAGTGTGGTGTGATAAGTATGTTACAGGTCATGTAGAGCTATTTTTCTTTGGAGGAATGGTGGAAAGTGTATAGTGCATTGTCATGTTACAGGAGTGAATTATACCAGCTGTCCACTAACTGTACTGAGATGAAGATTGTTTCTTTCAACAAGATGGTGTACAGTCACATCACCATCGTGGCTTGCGACAGTTCCTAGATGAAACATTTGTTGAGAGGTTGACAGACCGACGAAAAAGTATTGAGTCCCACACAGATCTCCAAACTAACGCCTTTAGACTTTTCTCTGGGAATCGCTGAAGGACAGCATGTACGCCATAATGCCACGTGTGCTGGATGACATGAGAGAGGCGACAGAGATTGCCTGTGAATGCATTCCAACGGCAGCCGTACCACATGTGTGTCGGTCTGCTTCGGAGCGTTGCAGACGCTCTATTGTTGTCGATGGAGGACGTTTTGATCATCTTCAACATTAAAACATCATTAGTAATGTCGTGACTAGCTACGTAATTTACAAACTCATAGTTTTCGTTATTTTTGTTGGAGTTATTAAAGTTCAAACAGTGAATCGTGGACGATAAATAACATAGACAAGAAGAACAGCTTCTGAAGTGTGATGTTGCAGAAGAATACTGAATATTACATGATTAGAGAGGGTAACTAAGAGATACTGAATTGAGAAAACCTGGTACTGAATTGAGTAACCTGGTACGATTAGAATCGAAAGGCCCTCTCTTACATCTGACTGGGCATTCTAAATATTTTGTACTAAACTCGATTATAATAAGTATGTTACAAGTCACATCAAATATACAGCATTATAAAACATCTAGTAACTACTGTATTGCAGAAAGATAAATAAACACATTTTGAATTCGTTCATGAGTACAGCAGTAGCGATAGGTACAGGACGGTTAATTTAAACTATGAGGACAGCTTTCCTCAAAAGGGGATACAACGGTTTTGTAACACACTTCTCAGCTAAATCAGTGTATGCATCCAGGTCAGCGGGGATCCTTCATCAGACTGATTAGTGGGCTCATCCTGTAAAATTCTTTGTAAATTGGATTATATCTTGCAGTTAATAAAATAACATCGCATATCTTTTCCTCCTCCACTTCTGGGTACTTCACTTTCTTCCTTAGGCAGCTAGTTCTCAACATCGCATCTTTATAATACGTGGCTTTTCTCCCATTGTGCCACGCAGCTGATTTGGCAGCCGAACTAATAATTAAAAACGGAATTTTTCGATGAATATGAGCTTTAATTCGAAGAAATCCCGCACAACTTGCTGCCAACCTTACCTAACAATCGGACCCTGCTTCTGCTATGTTTTAGTTGACACAAAGCGCAGCTAATGACTTGAAGTGCCCGGCCATGCTCACAAAACTGCTCGCGACCATCTCCAGGGGGACGTGTGCTCTTGTTATGGGCATAAAAAGTGTAGAAGTTTTGAACGTCAGTAGACTTCTCTTGCATAATCAGAGACATTAACCGCAGTTGGCGAACATAGAAGTAAATGAAACTTCCTGGCAGATTAAAACTGTGTGCTCGACCGAGACTCGAACTCGGGACCTTTTGCCTTTCGCGGGCAAGTGCTCTACCATCTGAGCCACCGAAGTAAATGGTTTATAAAGACTGTCCACTGAGTTAGTACGAGTGGTGTAAGATCTGTGTTTCATTATGATGCAGTCAATCTAGCTGTCTACTGTAACAGCGGAGACGGTACGGAAGTGTTCAGCTGACAATATGTGTTAACCGGGATGCTTTCAGCACAGGTCCATTGATGAATGATTTACATCTATTAGTTAAAAAGTGAACAATGGCCTTAATGACTGAAATAATGAAAGGAATGTAGTCTTAGTAATCATAGTCCAGGCTCTATATATCTCCAGCGTGAAATCTGTGTTTTGCTTACGGAAACGTCCAAGCAACTATGGACACAAAGAGAACGTTAGCTTCACTTAAGGGCGAGTCCTTGGTTGTCGGTTAGTGGAGCCAGTGTTATTAAGGCAGGATAGTCGTGAATAACGATGTCACATTAACCGGATCTCAATAATAGTGCTTTAGGAGACACTGGAGTGCGCCCCTAGATGTATCTCAGCCACTCATACTGCATTCTCCCAAATGGGGTTCACAGGGACTGCCTGTTTCCGTGCCTACCCATGGATTCGTTTGAGATGGGCTAAAAGGAGGGGGTGACAAGAAGGAACTAAAGAATGTTGAGGGTCTCAAGGGCCTAGATACGCCTCGAACATATCGTCCGTGCAAGTGGTGGTGTGGTGTGTGGGGTGGGGGGGGGAGGGGGGAGAGAGAGGGGCTAAATGTGGGAACGGACTTGCTTAACACCATGTATTCAGCATCGACCCCATTCCAAGTTTTGAATATACTAGTAAGTAACAATCCGTTTCGAAACACCTTCACTGTGGCTTCTCACTTACGCATAGCAATGCAATTGAGACATAGCAAGATTATTTTTCTTACTGTGTAGTTCTATGAAGAGAATGGTTTATATTCAGTACGCTAACTAAGTGCTGTCGAGTATATATTGTTGCTAAGACCTCGATTTTCTTGGTCTTTCAATCACTATAAGTACGCTTGTAATATTGTGGTAGGTTGTGCTGCCCAGAAGTGCTGGAAACTCGTTCAAATTATATAGTAAATACGACTTGTGAAGAAGGTTATGTAACAGAATTCGACACCTACTTGTGAGCTTGGCAGCAGCGTGGTTGCACAGTCTGGCACAGGTTTCGCGTAAACTAATCACAGGGCTAAAGCGGGACATAGCGTATACACCGGCGAGCCAAACCATTATGACCAACTGCTTAATAGCTTGTTTTTCCGTCTTTGGAACGAAATAAATCGCTGATTCTGCGTACCAGGGATCTGACAGTTCATTGGCTGGTTTCTGGAGGTGGTTTGTGGAGGTATGTGGCATTAGATGTCTACGCAGAGGTTATGTAATTAGCGTAAATAACGGGCCGCTGATTTCCGTACACGGTGATGGCGCCAGATAGCGACTCAGATGGGTCCCATAGGTTTTATAACAGGTGAATTTGGTTGACGAGACATCAACGTGAGTTCACTATTCGCTCCTGAAACGACTATAGCACGGTTCGGGCTCTGAGGCACGCACAGTTATACTGCTGGAAGATGAAATCGCCATCGGGGAAGACATCAAGCATAAAGGGACGTATGTCTTCTATTACTACCACAGGTCCGATGCAAGCGCAGGAGAATGTCTCCCATAGCAAAATACTGCTCCCACCGGTCTGCTCCGTGGTGAGCTGAATGTTTCGAGCCACCGTTCACCTCGATGACGGCGTTTGTGGAGACGAACATCGATGAAGTGTAACAAAAATGTGATTCACTCGCAGAGATGATACGTGTTCTTTGATCGAATCCCGATGCCCCTGTGCCAACTTCAATGGCAATTGACGATATCGGTGGGTCAACATGTGAACACGTAGGAGTGGTCTACTGCGGAGCTGCATGTTCAACAATACACGATCAACAGTGTGCTCCGAAACACTTATCCGTGCACCAGCATTGCGCTCCTTGGGCAGAGAGGCCACAGATTACGATGTATCCTATTTTATAGAGCAGACAAGTCTCCGAACGCCACGTTCGGTGAAGAGCCGTGGACTTTCAACCATTTAGATCCTTGTGATAGTTTCACTGTCCTTCTACCTCTTTCCGCAGATTCTCACGATAGTAGCACTTGAATATTCGAGCAACATCGCCGTTTTCGAAATGTTAACGGGCTTTGTGTAATAATAATCTGCCCTTTGTGACAGTTGCTTACCGCAATGGATTTCTCCATTTGCAGCCCATACCTTAGCTGGGGTGATTCCCCGTCTGTGTCTGTCCTGCTTACATACTTTTGCTGCCGCGTCACGTGCCCGAAGCGCCACCAGGCGGCGTCCAACATCCCAGTACGCAGTGGTCATAATGTTCTAAGTCATCATCGTGGACACTTGGGAAGCAGCGCCCCATATAGTCCTCGGGCTTCACCATTCGACGCTTTTAAAATTGCTGGGCGGTAGCTATAGGTCCTCCATTTGTTTAGTAGTATAGAATGTCGTGTCCGTGTTTCTGAACCATAGGTAATCAACATTAGTGGGTAAAACCCTGGCGTTCCAATTGACAGACGATTGACAGGCAGAAGCGATTTACCCGACATGAGCTGTGTATGACACTAATTACAGTCTGCGAAGCAGCAACACCATCGACTAAATCTTTAAGTGTTATAAAATGGATTTAGTTTGTTTGTCTCTTATGATATTTAACAATAGATACATGCTCGTACATGTGTGTATGTATGTACGAGGGAGTGCTTAAAACTAATGGTTACAATTTTTGTGTGTGAAAACTCTCAAAACATTTTAAATGAAAGAAACTTTATTAACACTCCACAACTTTATCCTTTATGTGTACGTATCTGTAGCCCTCTGCCGGTAGAGGGGGGCCAAATTATAGCCTGTAACATAGCGGTGTGTAATGTAACCATGTCGGTGCACGAAAAACAGCGTGTTGTAATGGTGTTACGAATTCGAAGAGTTCAACCACAACTGGGAGCAAGCTCTCTTTCAGCATGACAATGGCAGACCAGTCACAAATGCTGCGACATCTGCAAGCACCCGACACATTTGGTTCACTGTCATCGATCATCCTCTATACAGCCCCGCCATGGCTCCATCCGATTCTGATTCCAAAACTTGGATAACACCTTAAAGGACATCACTTTGATAGTGATGAAGCGGTGCCAGCAGTGGTGACGTTGTGACTCTGTCAATAAAGTCAAACATCCTATAGTGACTGTATCCACAAAACAGTCCTCTCACTGGGTAATGTGTTCGTCGCTAGGGTGACTATGTTGAGAAATAAATATGTAGACATGAAGAATAAAGATCTAGGATGTCAATAATGTTTATTTTATTTAAAAAGCTTTAAGAGCTTTCAAATTAAAAATTCGTAGGCATTACTTTTCAGCTCACCCTTGTATCTCCTCCTAAACCATTGATCGATATCAGCAAAACTTCGAATAAATGATACTTATGGTCAAGAAAGAAGCACTGTGGGAGTATGAACCACTTAGCTAGCCTAGAGGTTTGAGTATGGAAGAGTAGTCTACTTTAAGCCCAAAACCTTTCACAGTCTGTGCGGCCCTACTCTGTCAAAATGGAGCACATTATATGCTGCCTTTCTTAATGTACGTTTTGGTTGCTTGCATGCAGGGGGCAGGGCTCCGGCAGAGGATGACCTCGTCAATGGCGATGGACATATTAAATATATATCATATCACCTACATACACTGATCAGCCAGAACATTATGACCACCCATATAACAGCCATTTAGCAAAGATAACAGCGGTGACACGTCGAGGCACGGAAGCAATGAGGCCTTGAGAGGTCTCTGGAGGGAAGCGGTACTACATTTGCACACAGAGGTCACCTAATCCCGTAAATTCCGAGGAGGGGGCTCATGAGCTCTGACGTCACGTTCAGTCACATCCCAGATGTGTTCGATCGGGTTCAGATCTGGCGATTTCGGGTGCCAACACAACAATTATAAATCTCCACTGTGTTCCATGAACCACCCCATGACATTCCTAGCCTTGTGACATGGCGCACTATCTTGTTGAAATGTGCCACTGCCACCAGATAACGTGATCGTCATGAACGGGTCTTCACGGCCTGCAACCAGTGCACAATACACTGTGGCCGTCGTGGTGCTTTGCATGAGCTTCACTAGACCCATGGATGCCCACGTGAATGTTCCCGAGAGCATAATAGTTTCGCCGCCAGCTTGTCTCCGTCCCGCAGTACTGGTGTCAAGGAGCTGTTCCCCTGGAAGACAATGGATTCGCCCTCTCCCATCGGCATGATGAAGAAGGTATTGTAATTCATCAGACCATGCAACGCTCCACCATTGCGCCAACGTCCAGTGCCGATGGTCATGCGCCCACTTCAATCATTACATTAATATTGGCACATGCATGTGTCGTCGGCTGCGGAGGCCCAGCGTTAGGAGTCCTTAGACGTACTTGTACTCGGGCTAGAATTAAAGTCTGATGTTAGTTCCGCCATAGTTCGATGCGTGTCCTGTTTTACCAGTCTACCCAGCCTGCGATGTCCGACGCTTTGCTGCCTAATCCCACGACTTCTGAATCCGGTTTCAACTTCCTTTCGCCACGTGTAGAAGCCACTCACCACAACACTCCTCGAATATCCGACAAATCGTGTAGTTTCCGAAACTCTAGTGCCGAACCTCTGGGACATAATAATCAGCCCTCGGTCAAACTTAGATAGATCGCGCACTGTCCCCGTTCTACACACGGACAGCGTGCCCACTGACACTACACGCACCGTGCATGTCTCTGACTAGCAGCCATTCCTAACCAGGTGACGCTGCTATAGCCTGGACTGGGTGGTGTCCGTAGCAGGTCCTTGATCACAATGTTCTGGCTGATCATTGTACAGTGACGAAATAAAAACCGCAACGCCAAGAAGTAGTTGTGCTACAGAAACGATAGTTACTAGTCTTGTTTCTACAACTTTTAAAATTTCGCATGAGAGTAGCGTTACTAGCGCCACTACGAGAATGCAAATCAGTTTTGCTTGAAATACATGTTGTAACGGTTGTGAACGTTAGTTATCTTCGGTGAGTTGATTTTAGTAAAGAATGCCTTTCACACGGCAAAGATGCCGTTATCAGCATCTCACTGAGTTTGAACGATGTCCTATAACAGGGCTATCAGAAGCTCGATTTTCCTTCTGCAATACTGCAGGACCCGCACATATGTAGCCACTGTACATGACTGCTGGCATCAGTGGTCGCGAGAATGTACAGAGGTAGAATCTGGGCTCCGGACCGCCACGTGGCACTATCGGGAGGGAAGACCATTGTGATCGTTGTGTGACTCTGGCTCATCTTACTGCATCTGCAGCAGCAATGTGAGAAGCAGTTGGCACCACAGTGACACAAAGAACTGTTAGAAGTCGCTTACTTCATTGACAGCTCCGATACAGACGCACTATAGGTAGTGTGCGTTCCATTACCCAGGACCACAGGCCTTTGCGCTTTCAGTGGTGTCAACTGTGAGCTGATTTGGGGGAGGGGGGGGCAGGGTGGAGATCTGTTGTGTTTTCTGATGAAATTTGGGTTTAATTCAGTGCCAGTGGTGCCCACATTTTGGTTACAAGCCAGTTGAGGCCCTCCACCCAACATGTCTGCGTCCTAGACATGTTGGATCTACATTGGAGCTTTGGTGTGGGGTGCGATTTCGTATGAGAGCAGGAGCACTCCTGTGGATAGCCCGTGGAACCTGACTGCAGGTTTGTACGTCATTCTGGTGATTTGACATGTTGTACTGCTGTTCATGAACAGCATCGCAGTGGGTGTTTTCCAACAAGGTAACACACGCCCACATACCGCTGTTGCAAATCAATTTGCTCTACAGACTGTCGACACATGGACCTGGTCCACTAGTTGGCCAGATATGTCTCCTATCGAGTAAAAATGGGACGTCAGGTGACAAATCCAGTGTCGTCGACAACCAGCATTAACTGTACGTCTACTGACTGGGCAAGCGCTACTGGGATGAAACTCCATCCCACAAACAGACATCTGGCACCAGTACAAAGCAATGAACGCATATTTGCATGCTTGTATTCAACATTCTGACAGTTACAGACGTTATTAATGCACCAACATTTCTCATTCACAATGACTTGTCTCATGCTGACATTAACTTGTGATCTTGGAACGTTAATCACTTACATACGTTACCTAGAGAAACTGTATTACCAAAGATTCATTACTCTACATTAATTATTGTTTGATGTTACAGTTTTTTCGATCATACATACATACACACAAATACATATGTGCATGCGCACACACACACAGACACACACACACACACACACACACACACACACACATGTGCATTTCTATGTGTGTGCATGTGCACATGTGTGTGTGTGTGTGTGTGTGTGTGTGTGTGTGTGTGTGTGTGTGTTCAATACATCGATTTCAACCAAACCTGGTGCACCTATTGGAAGAAATACTATGGGGTAAGAATGACCTCCCATTTGGGTAGCGGTGTGGATGGACAGGGGGGGGGGGGAGATGAGACGGACAGGAAGAAAGGGTGGAGGCGATGATTAAAGAGGGAGGAGGAGATAGGGGTGAGGAGGGGAATTATCAGAGAGAATTGAGATGAGGAAATGGGTGGAGAAAGGCGAGAGAAGAAGATAGACAGAGAGAAGTAGGAGGAGAAAGTGGACAGAGAGACGGGGAGGAGCAGATATGCGTCATGTATGTGACACACAAACTCACGAAAGGAGCCGTGGATAAAAAGCTAGAATATATATGTATGTTCCACGTCTTCTAAACAAATTGTTCGACTTCAATGAAAATTGATATATATATCGCTTACTAGTTGGAAAGAAGCACTGTGGGATGAAGACCCACCTACCTCCCAAATGGCTAAGGATGAGAGTGAAATAAGACCATGAGTAACCACTTGCTAATACCCATATTATATTCACTCAGTATTTGAGAATGATAGCGCACTTTGTGACTTGCAACAAATTTTAACCAGATATTGAAACGTTTACAAAGGATTTTCTCGCTGACACCCACCACAAAGTGATGAAAGAAAAAAAAAATCTTATCGCTCCCTACATTTTCGTTGGTTATGCAGCAAATCTTCCTGAACACATAACTTTCTTTCATTTTCAGTCTTATGAGAGGTTTGATGCAGCCCCAGGAATATCTCTCCTGTGCCAGTCACTTCATCTAAGAGTAGCTCTGGTACGCTACGACCTCAGTTATTTGTTAGATATACCCAGTCTCTGTTTTTAATTTGTACAGCTGCCCCTAGTGCCGTCGACATCATTATTCTGTGATGTCCTAACACATATTCTGTCAACCTGTCCCTTCTTTTTGTCAGTGTACCCATACATACCTTTCTTCGCCGATTCTGCAGAGAACCTCCTCAGTCTTTATCTTATCAGATCATCTACTTTTCAACATTATTCCAGAGCACCAAATCTCAAACGCTTCTATTCTTTTCTGTTCCGGTTTTCACAAAGTCCACCATTTACTACCATACACTGCGGTGCTCCAAACGTAAATTCTGAGAAATTTCTTCATCAAGCTAAAGCGTGTGTTTGTTAGTAATAGACTTCTTTTGATTCTTTTGACAGGAGTGCTCTCTTTGCTTTTTTATTTCTTCCATGTTTTGTCTTTCATGAGTTATTTCGTTTCCAAGGTAGCAAAATTTCTTATTTCGTTTACCTCGTGATCACCGATTTTGACGATAAACTTGTCGCTGTTCTCGTTTCTGCTACTTCTCTTTACTTGAGTCCTTCTTCTCTTTACTCACATCTCTTTTCTGTCTAAATTAGACTGTTTATTTCATTCAGCAGATCATTTAAGTCTTATTCACTTTCACTGAGGATAGCAATGTTTTCAGCAAATAGTATCATAGATATCCTTTCACCTTGAATTTTAATTCTACTCTTGAACCTTTCTTTTATTTCCATCATTACTTCTTTGATGTACAGATTGAACAGTAGGGGCAAAAGACTATATTCCTGTCTTAAACACTTTTTAATCTGAGTGCTTCGTTCTTGATCTTCCACTCTTACTGTTCTCTCTTGGTCCGTGTACGTACTGTATAATACCCGTCTTTTCCTATAGCTTAACCCTATTTTTCCCAGAATTTCGAACATCTCGTACCATTTCACATTGTCGAACGCTTTTTCAAGGTCAACAAATCCTACGAACGTGTCTTGATTTTTCCTTAGTATTTCTTCCACCATCAAATGCAGCGTTACAGCTGCCTCTCTCGTGCCTTTGTTGAAGCCACGCTGATCATCATCTAACAGATCCTCGGTTTTGCTTTATATTTTTCTGATATATTATTCTCTCTCATCATCATTGATGCATGAATTGTTAAACTGATTACGCGGTAGATATCACACTTACCCGTCCTCCTCATCTTCGGAATATCTGGATGAAACTTTTTCCGAACGTCTGATGGTATGTCGCCAGTCTCGCAGGTTCTACATATCATATTCAATAGACCTTTTCGTTTGGTTTCTTAAAGAGACCTACTGAGGTTGCTGTGGTGTCACCGCCAGACACCACACTTGCTAGGTGGTAGCCTTTAAATCGGCCGCAGTCCATTAGTATACATCGGACCCGCGTGTCGCCACTATCAGTGATTGCAGACCGAGCGCCGCCACACGGCAGGTCTAGAGAGACTTCCTAGCACTCGCCCCAGTTGTTCAACCGACTTTGCTAGCGATGGTTCACAGACAAAATACGCTCTCATTTGCCGAGACGATAATTAGCATAGCCGTCAGCTAGGTCATTTGCTATGACCTAGCAAGGCGCCATTTCCAGTTACTATTGATACTGAATCATGTACCGTCAAGAGCGACGTTCACCATTTATGGATTAAAGTTAAGTATTCCACCAGCTACGTCCGTTTTTTCTAAATTCTAATTTCCTTGTCCTGTTCCAAACGTCACGCCAGCCTACGTTAGCTAAAACGCGTGCCTTTCGGCTTCCTCTAGTAACACGGTGTTGGCTCTCCTGCCAACCACAACAGTTGCACTGACAGTACCGGATCTTAGTAATAAACGTCAAAGTGGCAAGACATGCTTTATAAATGCTTGCAGAATGAATGCCACAACCCACACGTGCCTCCTAGCAAGCCAAAAAAAAAAAAGAAAAAAAAAGATTCTCTTTAGGTGGCAAACTTCCCTTATCTGATCTCAAATCTTACAGAGCTCTTTTACATTCTGACTCTAATACTGGATCCCCTATGTCTTCCATATCGGATCTAATACCTTTTTGTATCAGTTCACCAGACAAGTTCTCTCTCTCTCATTGTTGCCATCAGTGTCGCCTTTACACTTATCCGCTCTCTCCTCTGCGTTTACCACTGGAATTTCCATTTCACTCTTAATGTTGTCGCCCTTTTTTTTAATTTCACCAAAGGTTGTTTTGACTTTTCTATATGCTGAGTCAGTTCTCTCAAAGATCACCACATGCTTCGTGCAGTCATGTCGCCTTGGTTGCATTGCACTTCCAGTTTATTTCAGTCCATGGGCAATGGAAAGGTATCTTCCCACATACTTTAATGCCCTCCAAGGCCAAAGGACTTGACATTACCACGTCTAGTTGGTGCTGCCATCTGTAGACTAGAATTAGAAGCAAGTGAAAATTCCCGACGCTGCCTGCAGTCGCTCTGGCAACAATTGACGGAGTATTATGTCTGCTGTGCTCTAATCTGGTGGCAAGTAGACATCGTTTTTTTGTAATTCCGTGATTTTGTAAGTAACTCCATGGTACTTATTCGACATTTTATGCAATTTCCTTCGTGTTAACGCAGGAAAGAAACTTTCTAGTCGATTCTAACTCATCAAAAATATGTTGTAAACATAAGGGAATATTTGCGTCCACGGCTCAAGTTAGCCATACGTCTGGTACTATATCAAACTTTTAGTGTAGACAATAGGCCTGGTTACTGATGTGTTATTAGTCATATTCACTTAGCTTAGGTATTAGCTTAGGTATGTCTCATTGCAGAATTACTTTACCATAGAGGAAGGCACGCTAGAATATCTCTTCTGACTTTCTGAGAATGGATCAGTTTCTGACAATGAATCAGACGATGTTTCAGCTGATGAGGAAAGTAATATACTGAGCATCCACCCCCAATCTCCTGCTACTTTACAACAAGTGCCTTCAGCAGGAGTCAATGTTTCAGTCCATGGAGTGTGTTCAGTCTACATCTACATCTACATCCATACTCCGCAAGCCACCTGACGGTGTGTGGCTGAGGGTACCCTGAGTACCTCTATCGGTTCTCCCTTCTATTCCAGTCTCGTATTGTTCGTGGAAAGAAGGATTGTCTGCACGCTTCCGTGTGGGCTCTAATCTCTCTGATTTTATCCTCATGATCTCTTCGCGAGATATACGTAGGAGGGAGCAATATACTGCTGGACTCTTCGGTGAAGGTATGTTCTCGAAACTTTAACAAAAGCCCGTACCGAGCTACTGAGCGTCTCTCCTGTAGAGTCTTCCACTGGAGTTTATCTATCATCTCCGTAACGCTTTCGCGATTACTAAATGATCCTGTAACGAAGCGCGCTGCTCTCCGTTGGATCTTCTCTATCTCTTCTATCAATCCTATCTGGTACGGATCCCACACCGCTGAGCAGTATTCAAGCAGTGGGCGAACGAGTGTACTGTAACCTACTTCCTTTGTTTTCGGATTGCATTTCCTTAGGATTCTTCCAATGAATCTCAGTCTGGCATCTGATTTACCGACGATCAACTTTACATGATCATTCCATTTTAAATCACTCTTAATGCTTACTCCCAGATAATTTATGGAATTAACTGCTTCCAGTTGCTGACCTACTATTTTGTAGCTAAATGATAAGGGATCTATCTTTCTATGTATTCGCAGCACATTACACTTGTCTACATTGAGATTCAATTGCCATTCCCTGCACCAAGCGTCAATTCACTGCAGATCCTCCTGGATTTCAGTACAATTTTCCATTGTTACAACCTCTCGATACACCACAGCATCATCTGCAAAAAGCCTCAGTGAACTTCCGATGTCATCCACCAGGTCATTTATGTATATTGTGAACAGCAGCGGTCCCATGACACTCCCCTGTGGAACACCTGAAATCACACTTACTTTGGAAGACTTCTCTCCATTGAGAATGACATGCTGCGTTCTGTTATCTAGGAACTCCTCAATCCAATCACACACTTGGTCTGATACTCCATATGCTCTTACTTTGTTCATTAAACGACTGTGGGGAACTGTATCGAACGCCTTGTGGAAGTCAAGAAACACGGCATCTACCTGGAAACCCGTGTCTATGGCCCTCTGAGTCTCGTGGACGAATAGCGCGAGCTGGGTTTCACACGACCGTCTTTTTCGAAACCCATGCTGATTCCTACAGAGTAGATTTCTAGTTTCCAGAAAAGTCATTATACTCGAACATAATACGTGTTCCAAAATTCTACAACTGATCGACGTTAGAGATATAGGTCTATAGTTCTGCACATCTGTTCGACGTCCCTTCTTGAAAACGGGGATGACCTCCGCCCTTTTCCAATACTTTGGAACGCTACGCTCTTCTAGAGACCTACGGTACACCGCTGTAAGAAGGGGGGCAAGTTCCTTCGCGTACTCTCTGTAAAATCGAACTGGTATCCCATCAGGTCCAGCGGCCTTCCCTCTTTTGAGCGATTTTAATTGTTTCTCTATCCCTCTGTCGTCTATTTCGACATCTACCATTTTGTCATCTGTGCGACAATCTAGAGAAGGAGCTACAGTGCAGTCTTCCTCTGTGAAACAGCTTTGGAAAAAGACATTTAGTATTTCGGCCTTTAGTCTGTCATCCTCTGTTTCTGTACCATTTTGGTCACAGAGTGTCTGGACATTTTGTTTTGATCCACCTATCGCTTTGACATAAGACCAGAATTTCTTAGGATTTTCTGCCAAGTCAGTACATAGAACTTTACTTTCGAATTCATTGAACGCCTCTCGCATAGCCCTCCTCACACTACTGGCTTATCGCCAGGAATTTGCGGTTGATATGACGTTCTCCGCAGGTTCTCTCAGCCTCGAAAAAAACTCCAGCTTTGAGTGATAGTGACGAGAGTGCTGAAACTGATTGGGATGAAACACTGCCTCAGTGTTTAGACATAGATTCTGTTAGAGAAAAAAAGCATTTTCTAAAACGAATCGTCCATATGAGTATTTTCTTGAGATCTTCACTGAAAATATCATTCAGAATACTGTCGAACAAACAAACTTGCATGCATCCCAAAGGCGACACAAGATTCGACTGAGCTCTCAAACACTTGTAAGAACAAAGAACTGGGTGGACACAACAGACTCTGAAATAAAGCATTTATTGGGTTGTTTATCATTAAGGGCATCCACAAATTGCCACATTTATCAAGTTACTGGAGTTCAGATACCATTCTGCACGTTGAATCAGTATCAAACTGATGACTCTAAAACAGTTCAAAAAAATTTTATATAACCTTTATTTGAATGATAATTCGAATGCACTGGGGAAGAGTGCTCATGGATACGATAATCTACATACAGTAAGGCCTCTGACTGAAGTCCTAAATGCTAATTCCTTAGAGGCATATATTTATTCAGGCAGAATATCTGTTGATGAAGCTATGATACCTTTCAAAGGAAGATCGAGCATAAAACAATTTATGCCCATTAAGCCTATAAAAATTGGGTGCAAGGTCTGGTGCCTGGCTCTTTAAGAGAAGCTATATACTGAAGTTCCAGATCTATTTCGGCAAAGTGGAAAACAAAATTGCCAATATTCCTCTTGGTGAAAGGATTGTACTTGAACTGTGTTCATCTTTGAAAAACAGTAAATGAACTGATGCATTTGACAAATATTTCACTTTGTACACCCTGATGAGAACACTTCTGGACAATGGAATACGTTTTATAGGCACTATCAGAGTCAACAGGAAAGGTCTTATGGAAACGATGAAGAACAATACAAACTTTCACGAGGCGAGTTCAACTCGCAGATAAAAGATTCAGTAGTTGCGGTAAAGTGGCAAGACTAAAGGACAGTAACACTTTTGTTTACAACAACATCTCCCAAGGATGTAACGTTCGTTTCCAGAAAAGGAAGAGATCATTCTATATGTAGCATTGCTTGGCCAAGTGCCATAAGTTTGTACAACAGTGAAATGGGCAGTGTAGACACTTAGACCAGAAGCGAGAACGATATGAAGTTGGACAGCGATGGCAAAAATGATGGTATAGAATTTTTTATTTTCAGGCTGACGCTGTCATTGTGAATGTGTTTATAATGCACTCAGCAGACACAGGAACTGGGTAGCACATAACATTTTGTTTACAGTTGGCAAGAGAATTGCTCTCTGCATCCTCATCAAGGAAACAGCTTGGGCGTCCACCTGAATTCATTTTAAAAAAAGCAGACAGCATTGGTGTTAGTGATGAACTCAGACTTTCAAATGTGGGTGAACATCTGCCAAAGAGAATTGTGAAGTACAGTCGTTGTCATATGTGCAGTACAGGAAAAGAAGAAAAAAGAACGAGAATAATATGCTCAAATTGCAATGTTGCTTTGTGTGTAGACCCATGTTTCAGACTGTTCCATAACATTCAGTAATTGAATTCTTGTTAATATGTTGTGAGTAAAAGAATATCTAGCGATGCTGTATATTTTTTATTTTGTTTTGCAGTGTCAATATTTACAATTTAAAAGAAATCCTAAAAATCTAATAGTACCATCTCGTGGTCCGTGGGAAGCCACCTTCCCACCTAAATTTTCAAAAACATTTGACCCAAAAATTTTTTTGTTCTTGCATGGTATGGCACAGATGGTTCATAGCAAGTCACTGAACTACAAAATGTCACCTGCAATGAGCTCAGGGAAATGTGCCCACGAAAGGGACATCTTCGTATCCTTTTTCTGTCCCTTCTCGTCTGACTGCGACGTCGGCATGTATCCGTGATTTTCTGTTGTCGGCGTTAGTTTGCTGTCGACTCTGATGAAAACAACTCTACCTCTGAACTGTCCACAGTATCTCACTCTCTGCCCTAAACTTCTATACATAATGGCTGTTACTCCCTTTATAGTATTTTCTGTTGCTGTTGAATTTATTCTGTATCTTCTTTCCGTTTCATGTCACTACACCCTCTGTATCTAGATCGAGCCATTCCATTTCTCTTTTCAGATTTTCTATCTTCATCAAGCATCTGTCATTCCACGCTCCGACTCTTAGTGTTCTCCCTTTCTTTGGTTATTCAACATTTTTCTCGTGGTCATATTCCTCTTGACAGTTCCCTCTTGGAGATCCGAATGGGAAACTATTGCTTAATCTTTCGCCAATGGAGAGATCATCATGGCACTTTTTCACATGTCCTGTGGATAAAAACTGTGTGTCTTTAACGCAGTGGTTTCCATTGCCTTCTGAATCCTCATGTGGTTTATCATTATTGATTCTTCCGCCTTTAGGGGCAGTTTCCCACTCCAAGGGCGAGAGAGTGGCCTGGACCTTTCTGTCCGTTCGTCTGCCCTCTTCAACAAGGCTGTTGGTATAACGAGAGAGACTTCTTACTTCTGAAGCCTTAGACCGCCATTGCTGACGATTTTACTTGCATTCAAAATTTAAACAATAACTAGCTATTGTCTTTGACTGGTCTCCGTAACTTCTTGGGCCCTGTAGATGGACGCAGACAAGAGGTCGAGGAGGTGCACAAATAGAATTGGAGGGGGAGGTGGACGAGAGGGAGGGAGGGAGGAGAGCGGGCGCGGAGGGGGAGGGGGAGATGAGGTAGACGGAGAGAGGAGGATTGAAGCGATGGACTAATAGAGGACTGAGGACTGTACTAAATAATTTATCAGCTAGCAAACGATAAGAAAAGAAAACGATAAAATCAGTAAAAATAGTAATGTTGGGTTCAGTATTAGTATTTGGGTGATGTGGTAAGCTGCGCCATGCTGACGAAGCGTGTATCAAATTAGAAATACAAAAACCTACAGAGCAACCTTCAGACGATTTAGTTACTGTTTCTAATTCTTATCACTTCCTTCACCACTGACAATGATTTGTACGTATGAAAAAGCCAATTGGCACCAGTGCTCCGAGTCCAATTTGAACTGTAGGTCGATTATAAGCAAATGAATACGTCAGTTCAAATGTCGGAGGACACAAGGACGTATTGTCTCTTGCAAGGCCGTACCTAGAAAAAGCCCTGCCATTTGGATAAAATTTTCGGATTGAGACGAAACCTTTAAGGAACCAATTGGTCATTCATTATCTAAAGTCATGAAAAATGTTTATCGAGATATTCAGTACGGTAGCAGTAAGTCAGAGGGCCATCTTTTATTGAGCCTCCAATTGGTCGCAAAATGGAAACCACAATGCGCAAATGTTTCAGTTGCAACATTTAGATGAATCTTTTTGTTGTGGTTGGCAAAAGAGCCAACACCGTGTTACTAGAGGAAGCCGAAAGACACGCGTTTTAGCTAACGCAGGCTGGCGTGACGTCTGGAACAGGACAAGAAAATTAGAATTTAGAAAAAACGGACGTAGCTGGTGGAATACTTAACTTTAATCCATTAATGGTGAACGTCGGTCTTGACGGTACATTATTCATAATATCAATAGTAACTGGTAATGGCGCCTTGCTAGGCCGTAGCAAATGACGTAGCTGAAGGCTATGCTAACTATCGTCTCGGCAAATGAGAGCGTATTTTGTCAGTGAACCATTGCTAGCAAAGTCGGTTGTACAACTGGGGCGAGTGCTAGGAAGTCTCTCTAGACCTGCCGTGTGGCGGCGCTCGGTCTGCAATCACTGATAGTGGTGACACGCGGGTCCGACGTATACTAACGGACCGCGGCCGATTTAAAGGCTACCACCTAGCAAGTGTGGTGTCTGGCGGTGACACCACATTCCTCCCCAGCAAATCGGCGTACGGATGTGGCATAAGGCTTCCACCTGCTGTGGGGAGGACCCATGTTGACGTATGCGACGAGGTGGGGAGCCGAACAACAGGCGAGGCTGCGCCACCCGCACCCTGCCATTCGGACCGCGGGGAGCTAGGAAACGCCTGAAACCCTGCTCCAGGGTGCACGCCAACATGCGGTGTATGCGCCGGCAGAGAGACAGAAGGGGCCGAAGGGTCGACCTCCATCGAGCCGGGGCACCCGACGGGCGAAGACGACATACGGTCCGGAGCGGGCAAGAGTTCCATGTCGTAGGACAACTGGTCACGGGAAGCGATCGGCGGCGCGTGACACAGAGAGGCGCCTGTCGGTTGCAGCGACGCGTCCACTGCGGGCGTCGCTGGCGGGAGAACAGGCGGCGGCGGTGCGTCGCCATGGGGCAAAATGGAAGGCAGCGTCAGTAACACCTGGGGCCGAGGCGGGCCAGTAGATTGGTCCCCAGGGCGCTGACCGGACGGCAACGTCGCTGAAAGCAGACGGGGAACGGCAGATCCCGTGCGACGACAGAGGCGCAGCTGATTGAGATACCGACGCACCTCACCAGAGGCCCCCAAAACCAGATACATAGCGCGGCCGAGGCAGCGAAGAATGCGCCCTTCGAGCCAACGCCGTGAACTTCGATAGTGGCGGTAGTAGACAACGTCGCCTGGGGCAACAGCAGGTGTCTGCCGCTGCACAGGAACCTGATGCGGCGGATGTAGCAAAGACATCAATGTTCGATGAGGGCGACCGTGGAGCAACTCAGCCAGCGAGCGACCATCTCGGGCCTGAGAGCGATACGAGGACAAAAAGAGCAATAACGCCTCCTTCCGAGAATCCGACTCTTTCAACTTCAACATCTGTGACTTGAAAGTCCTGACCAGTCATTCAGCGGCATTGTTTGACTGTGGCGAAAACGGCGCGGACGTCAGATGTTGAATACCATTGGCCTTGCAGAATGACTGAAATTCTGCGGACATGAATTGTGGGCCATTGTCGGAAACAATAGTCTGTGGAAGACCTTCAATGCAGAAGATAGCAGATAACGCTTGGATGGTGGCAGATGACGTCGTGGAAGACATCCGGACAAGAAAAGGAAAATTACTGAATGAATCTACCACAACCAACCATCGAGCATTCCAGAATGGACCAGCAAAATCGATGTGTAAGCGTTGCCAAGGGGAAGTGGCTTTTGGCCATGCAAAGAATTTCCGCGGTGGTGCTGACTGTTGTTCGGCACACACCATGCAAGAAGAGCACATATTCGTAATCGCGACATCGATTCCGAACCAAGTACAGTGCTGACGAGCAAGTTGTTTCGTTCTCACTATACCCCAATGTCCTTGGTGGAGAAGCTGTAAGACAGAGGACTGTAACTAACGTGGGACCACGACCCTGGACTGATCATTATCAGAAAGCAACAGCAAAACACCACGTCGTACAAAAAGTCTCTCCTGGTGAGCAAAAAATCAGCGAACCAACGGATCCCCGATCCGTGACTTTGACAAGGGCCATTGCGCAGCAACAAAATGCAGAACGGTAGCAAGGACAGGGTCGGCAGCTGTGGCTGTAGCTACACGACGAAAATCAATCGGAAACGATTAGACCACATCATCGGTTTCCGAATCAATGAACATGCAAGCAAGTTCAGAGGAATCTAATGCTCTATCCTCAGCAACAGGCAAAGGGGACAACGCATCGGCGTTTCGGTGCTTAGCAGTGGACCGATACAAGATATCGTAGCGGTACTGCGAGAGGAAAATAGACCAGCGAATGAATTTCTGCGCTGTACGTGGAGGTACAGGCTTGGTCGGATGAAAAAGCGATGTCAAAGGTTTGTGGCCTGTAATGATCGTAAAGTGACGACCATATAAGAAATCATGAAATTTTGTAGCACCAAATACGAGAGCCAATGCTTCTTTCTCGATCTGTGAATAATTTCTTTGCGCAGACGAGAGCAATTTGGACGCAAAGCCAATAAGGTGATCGTGCGAACAATCTTTGTGCGCAAGCACAGCACCGATCCCGAAATCCGATGCATCCACCATCAACAAAAGGGGTTTCTGGGGATCGAATGGCGTAAGACAAGTATTGGAAAGCAACGCCGATTTCAACTGGCGAAAGGCGCGGTCGCATTCCGTCGTCCAGACGAACGGAACACCTTTACGGCGTAAGCGATGAAGCGGAGCTGAAATGGAAGAGGCATGCGGCACACATCTGTGAATTAGTTAATTTTTCCCAGCACACTCTGTAGCTGCTTCAAATTCTGCGGCGAAGGCAAGTCTTGTATGGCACGGAGGTGCTCGGGACTGGGATGTATGCCTTGGGCATTGAGTACATGTCCCAGGTAGGGCAAGTCACGAGCAAAAAACACACATTTGTCCTTCCGCAATCGAAGACCATTTTGTCGCAAGAGCTGAAATAATGTTCTGAGACTGACTAAATGTTCTTCTTCCGTCTTTCCGGAGATCACAATATCGTCCAGATAGTTTGCTGCAGTAGGGACCGACGCACAAACAGTTTGTAGATATTGCTGAAACAATGTAGGGGCGGATGCACACCAGAATGGTAGTCGTTTGAATCGATACAAACCAAGATGCGTATTAACCACCAAAACGCGCTGGGATTCTTCATCCACCGGTATTTGCAAGTACGCATCTGCTAGGTCCAACTTCGAAAAACATTTACCTGGCCCAGTTTGTCAAAAAGATCTTCCGGGCGGGGTAATGGAAAACTTGCAGTCACTAGTTGTGGATTCACTGTTGCCTTGAAGTCCACACAAAGTCTCAATTTTCCGGAAGGTTTTGGCAAAATTACTAAGGCTGATGCCCAGAGAGAAGCCTGCACACGTTCAGTTACACTTTGTGATTCCAAATCGTGTAATGTTTTTGCGACCTCATCACGCAATGCGTGGGGAACATGGCGCGCTCTGAAAAATTTCGGTTGCGTGTTTACTTTCTGTTCCAAATGTGCTTTTTAGTTCTTAGCGCAACTGAGGCCCGGTGCAAAAGTGTCTGCAAATTCTTCACATAGACGAGAAACACTGTCTGAAGGCACAGTCTGGTTCACTGATAGGACCTGATTTACTATAGACACGTTAAACAACTGAAATAAATCGAAACCAAACAAGTTCACTGCAGAAGAAGGACGAAGGACATAAAATGACACAAGTTTTGTTTGTCCTTTGTATGTTGCAAGAAGGCTGCACTGTCCTAACACAGGGATCGCTTGACCTGAATAGCTAGTTAACTTAACAGTTGCAGCACGCAACGGAGGTGTGCCCAGCAGTTTGTAAGTGTCTTGATTGATCAGTGAAACTGCAGCCCCAGTATCAAGCTGGAATGGTATCACTTTGCCGTTAATGTCCAAGTCCAGAAAAAGTTTATTGCCTTGCTGACGACAAGAGCGACTGTCTCGTGCAATGTGAACTGGTACAAAATCACTTGCGACTTGATGGGAGTTCCGGCGATGTCGACGCACACTATTTGTGGGACAAACACAGTCACTGTTAGAGAGAGTGGCACTGGGTGGAGTGGAATGAACTATATGAATTTCCATGGGCGAAGTTTCACGAGCCTGAGTATCCTTGGTTCAATTCCGATTCCGGTGCAAAGCAAAGGGCCTGGAATGATTTTGAGTGTCCGATCGGAGCTTTTTCTGGTAAACGCTTTGAACATGTCCTTTTTTATTACAGGAAAAGCAAATAGCTTGGCGTGACGGGCAATTCTCACGCGAATGTCTAGTAGCACACCGCGGGCATGATTTTAGCACTGCATTTGCTGGCCGGCGTGGTACACGCGGCTGGGAGCCTGGCTGCAGTGGCGCAGCCAGGCGCGAGGGCTGTTTACTGTTCCGTGCAGCTCGCCCAGCGGGCCGGTTAACCTGACACACGGGTGGCGAAGTTGAAAATGGTTCCTGAGCAAAGTCAAGTGTGTCCTGCTGATCCAATATGTCCATCACTTGTTGAAGGGAGAGATTGACTAGTTTCAAAATCTGTTCCCTTATACGAACATCAGAAACATTCTGTGCAATTGCATCACGTACCATAGTATCTGAATAAGGGAGACCACATTGACACTCAAAAGCACAGTCCTTAGTAAGGCCTTGCAAGGTTGCAACCCACTCCCGATTAGTCTGACCTGCCATACGTTTTGTACGAAAGAAGGTATACTGTTTGGCAACTACATTGACTGTTTCTTTGAAATATGCATCTAATGCAGACAAAATTTAGTCGTAGGACAGAGTTGCTACGTCACGTCAGGGAAATAATTTGACTATCACATGGTACGTTTGTACGCCGACCAAAGACAACAAAATGGCTGCCGCTCGTTACCTTGAATTCTGTAGGCGGCGAGATGGAATCCAAATTGGCGTGACCACTCCGTCCAGCTTTCCAGTGCAGCATCAAAAGGACGAAAAGTTGGTGCAACTGCGTTTTGTGGCTGCGTTAGCAGTGGAGTGGCGGCTGCCACGTCGTTTTGCATTGCACGTTGACCGTGGACGAGCTGTCCAAGGGCATCCACTGATGCCTGCGTCTGCTGATTCTGTAAGTGACAAAATTTGGACAGTACATCCGGAGATGGTGGCGAAGCCATTACACAAGTAAATCAGGGCAGTATAGTTACAAACGCAGTGTTGCCTCGTCGCCAATGTTGTGGTTGGCAGGAGAGCCAAAACCGTGTTACTAGAGGAAGCCGAAAGGCACGCATTTTAGCTCACGCAGGCTGGCGTGAAGTCTGGAACAGGACAAGGAAATTAGAATTTAGAAAAAACGGACGTAGCTGGTGGAATACTTAACTTTAATCCATTAATGGTGAACGTCGGTCTTGACAGTACATTATTCATAATATCAATAGTAACTGGTAATGGCGCTTTGCTAGGTCGTAGCAAATGACGTAGCTGAAGGTTATGCTAACTATCGTCTCGGCAAATGAGAGCGTATTTTGTCAGTGAACCATTGCTAGAAAAGTTGGTTGTACAACTGGGGCGAGTGCTAGGAAGTCTCTCTAGACCTGCCGTGTGGCGGCGCTCGGTCTGCAATCACTGATAGTGGCGACACGCGGGTCCGACGTATACTAACGGACCGCGGCCGATTTAAAGGCTACCACCTAGCAAGTGTGGTGTCTGGCGGTGACACCACACCTTTAGCTACTTCTCTACATAGTCACTGCTCCGACCTGACCTCTTGTAGAGACGGCATGGGCATGTGAATGATTAAAATCAGAGAGAGACAAGTCCGGGCTATACAGTGTGTGATCAAACACCTCCCAATGGAAACACCGCAGGAGCCTCAGTGTTGCACCTAACGTATGCAGCCAAGCTTTCTCATTAAGATGGAAAGCCATGATAGTTACGATATGCGGGCTGCATGACATCAGGCGGAACCCCTCAATAGGCACTTCACACGTGATAAGAGACACTATTGTACTAAACATCTTCTTATGCTGACTGTGCAATCAGAACTGAAAAATGCGACCTGACACCATCAACCACTATACTACAGAATCTGCGCAACACTTCTGCACGAAGCTCCATCGGATTTTCACTGTTGTTTCAGTTGAAAAAGAAATAGTTCTCATATTACTGCACATAAATGTGGTAACAGCCTAGCATGTAAGCCACACTTGCTGTGTTTACATCGAATTAGCCGATTCTGCCTGCCTAGCATTTCAATTTTAGCTCGTTTCTGGAATAATTTAGTGTAAAATATCAACGGAAAAATCAACAACCCTTACATCACAATGGTCCGCATGTAACAGACTTTCGAGTGCCGTTAAAGATAGTACGTCGTTCCATATAGCAATATAAGTATGTGCTTGAGTATCTTGCTTGATAAGTCAGTTACGAGGTTTACACATTCTGCCAGATACCGTGTTCACAGCACGCTACACTGTTGTCCAAAGCTATCCCCACCCTCGTCTTGGTCAGTGATGTGGAATTTGAGCACTTTTAAAACACCACTCCCCCTATGAACCATGGACCTTGTCGTCGGTGGAGTGGCTTGCGTGTCTCAGCGATACAGACAGTATTACCGTAAGCGCAACCACAACAGCGGTGATTCTGTGGAGATGTCAGACGAATATGTGGTTCCTGAAAACACACAGCAGCCTTTTCTGTAATTGCAGGGACAACACTCTGGATGATTTGGCCTTGTAACATCAACCAAAAGGACCTTCTATGCTGGTACTGCGAACGGCTGAAATCAAGAGGAAAGTCAGTTTACAGGCGCTGATGACAGCGATGTTGAGTGCCCTCGGGATGCAGCAACAGCAACGGAAAGCTGCAGCCGTAACTTCTCCCCAGAGCATGCAGCTCTGTTACACGGTTAAATGATGACCGCGTCCTCTTGGGTAAAATATTCCGGAGGTAAAATAATCTCCCTTTCGGACCTCCGGGCAGCGATTAGTCAGGAGTACGTCGTCATCAGGAGAATCAAAACTGGCATTCTACAGATCGGAGACTGCAGTACTGGATCTCTAAATCGGGCAGGTAGTTTAGAAAATTTAAAAATGAAAATTGATAGGTTGAAGTTAGATACGGTGAAGTTCGGTGGCAGGAGGAACAGGACTTCCGGTTAGGTGAGTAGAGGGTTATGAATACAGAGTCAAATAGGGGTAATGCAATAGTGGGCTTAACAGTGAATAAGAAAATATGAATCCGGTTAAGCTACTATGAACAGAATGATGAACGCATTGTCATAGGCATGATAGACACAACGCTCATATCGACCACAGTGGTACAAGTGTATATGCCAGATAGCTCCGCAGATGATGAAGAGATTGAGGAAAGGTATGACGAAATAAAAGAAATTATTCAGATAGTTTAGGGGCACGAAAATTTGATTGTGATGAGAGACTAGAATTCGATAGTAGGAAAAGAGTGAGAGTGGAAACTAGTAGGTGAATATGGACTGTGGGAAAGGAATGAAAGAGGAAGCCATCTGTTAGGGTTTTCCACAAAGAATAATTTAACCATCGCAAATACGTGGTTTAAAAATTATGAAAGAATGCTGTAATCGTGGAAGAAACCTGGAGACACCGGAAGGTTTCAAACTGATTACATAATGGTAAGAAACAGATTACGGAACCACATTTGAAATTGTAAGACATTCTCCTTGAGCAGATGTGCACTATGACCGCAATTTATTGGATACGAACTGTAGATTAAAACTGAAAAAAATTGCGAAAAGGAAGAAAATTATGAAGATGGGACATAGATAAGGCGAAAGAACCAGAGGTTTTTGAGAGTTGACTGGAACAGGGGAAAGTAGTACAGTAGAAGACGAATGGGTGCCTTTAAGAGACGAAATAGTGTAGGTAAGAGATACAGACTTTAGTTGCTGAAAGGAGAAAATTTAAACATGCAGCAAATGAAGCAGGCGAAAGGCAATAGAAAAGTTTTAAAAAACGAGACTGACAGGAAGTGCAAAATTGTTAAGCAGCAATGGCAAGGGGACAAATGTAAGGATGTAGAAGCAAATTTCACTAGGGAAAAGATAGATACCAACTACAGGAAAATTAAACAGACCTTTGGGGAAAAGAGAAGCAGAGTTCAGAAGGCAAACCAGAGGCAGAGTTCAGATGGAAAACCAGTTCTAAGCAAAGAAGGGAAAGCTGAAAGGTGGAAGGGGTATAAAGATATACAAGGGAGATGAACTTGAAGGAAATATTATAGAAAGGGTAGTGGACATAGATGAATATGTGATGGGATATATGATACTGCAAGAACAGTTTGAGAGAACTCTGGAAGTTCTAAGTCGAAACAAGACCCTAAGAGAAGAGAATATTCCGTTAGAACTACTCATGGAATTGGAAGTACCAGCCATGACAAAACTCTTCCAACTGGTGTGCAAGATATATGAGACAGGCGAAATACCCTCGTACTACAAGGTGAATGTAATAATTCCAATTCCAAAGAAAGCAGATACTGATAGGTGTTAAAATTACCGAACTATCAGTTCAATAATTCATGACTGCAAAATACTGACAAGAATTCCTTACAGGAGAATGGAAAAACTCACAGAAGCTGACCTCGGAGAAGATCACTTTCGATACTGTAGGTATATAGCAAAAAGCGAGGCAATACTGACCCTAAGATCTTTCTTAGAAGACATCTTAAGGAAAAACAAAACTTCGTTTAACAGTATTTGTAGACTTACAGAAAGCTTTTGACAATCTTGACTGGAAAATTCGTTCTGATATTCTGAAGATAGCCGGGGTAAAATACAGGGACCAAAAAGTTATTTACAACTTGTGGAGAAACCAGACGACACTTATAATAGTCGAGTGCCATGAAGGAGAGGCAGTGGTAGAGAAGGGAGTGAGACAGGGTTGTAACCTACACCTGATGTTATTCAGTCTGTACACTGAACAAGCTGTAAAAGAAATCGAAGAAAAATCTGAAGTAGGAATAAAAGTTTAGGGAGAAGAAATAAAAACTTTAAGGTTTTCCGATGGCATAGTAGCTCTGTCGGAGATAGCAAAGGACTTGAAACAGCACTTGATCAGAATGTATAGTTGAAACTTCTTTATTTAAATGAGTGTGGCTGTAGTTAAATTGCTGAATGACTGAGACCCTCAATATCCTGGCACAACAAAATCTCACTGCTCAAAAAAAAAAAAAAAAAAAAAAAAAAAAGGCTAACCTTACTTCAAATAATTAAATCGAAAGAATAATCCTGACTAAAAAGAAATTCTAGCAATAACCTATAGATTTCATTGAGCACTTACCTCACAAAAATCTTCATTATGCGAACTACTGCAATACAGCGAGCGTCAATACTGCCAGCTAAATGAAAGATTCTAACTACTGAAGCCACTGACTATTAATAGGCATGTGGTTAGCAAAGGAAAGATTTTGTTGCAAACCAAATAATATATATATTTTTTACCTTAATAATGTGACATCAAGTTCAGACACGCATATCAATCGTCATCGACATATATTACAAAGGTATATAATCATGAATGATATTCAATCTCCAAGTCGAACATGTACAGATCGTTAGCCAACGCTAACACTTCAGACCTCTACCCTCCATCAATGCTAACTTCTCACATCTAACATCTATCACTGCTGGCTGTTCACCTCCAACTGCCCAACAGTACTTCCATCACTGCTGGCGACTAACTTGCAAATGCCCAACACAACTGGCGATCAACCTCCAACAACGAGTCCAACCAGCCACAGAGTCTCTTACAGAGAAAGCGCAGTCAGAGATCCAATGCAAAGCGCTAGACAGCGCTGCCAACACTGAAGGAGCCCACTTACATAGCCCCCCAGTCCCCACAAAAGAATTATACTAATTATTTTGGGCAGTGGCCAGAATCAATTTGATAAATTTTTTTATATTAACAATATGAAATAGATCAAATCCACACAATTATTAATGCACTGGTGGTCAAAAGCAAATATTGTCCTCACAGTGCCTAAAGACAGTCCTAATCATATATCAGAGTAGTAGTCTATGACAGTTGTATGCACAAAGTCTGAGCAGTAAAAGGAAATGCACACGCAGGTAGTGGATCTCCATGCAGTCTTGAAGAAGTGTTGTCCTCCCAACGGAAGCACAGTGCCGACTCTTGACGTGCATATTGGTAATGGGCCACAACAGAGCAAACCCACAGCAGAGTCAGTCGAAGTCTTAAAGAATATTGGTAGAATTAGTAGGTCACCACAGAGCAGACTCACAGTATTTCTTGTAGAAATTACGGTAGTAGTGGGCCACCATGTGTGCAGACCCACTGTAGTCCTTGTAGAGACGGTCAGCAGCCATTCATTGCCACTGTGCAGGTGCACAGTCACAACTTAAGAGTCTTGCAGATAATAAAGCAAGATATAAATCACCACTTGTGCACTCAATAACTTTTTTGCAATGTTCTTAGAACCAGCAATGCTGTTAACCAGTCACTTGCTGAATTATCAACACACGTCCAAACGCTAACACAGTAATTTAGCCTCTGAGTTTTTACACATGCAGTATGACCAACAGAAACGTGTGCAGTAAAATGAATCCCTATTATTTACTGAATTGAAGAACTGGTGTTTATACAAATTTCAATTTTATAGCACAAGAATACAATTACAAAGGTACAGAAAACATCATTAAAGAACATGATAATACAGATAACATTTATGGCAATACAGGGTTTACAAAGGAATAGAGATAAGCATATACATGAGTATTCCAGGAGTTGTGATATAAGTAAATGAAAGAAAAAATGAGAATATCCATAGAAATATTAACTTGACTCTTGAGCATTAAAAGAAAACAGAACAGAATAAATAATGTCTAAACACCTTTCCAAAATAAAGAATATTTTAGATTTCAGGAAAACAGTATTCCTCATCATAGTAAATGCAGCTTAGTATTAGGAGAGAAAAATTCAGTTAATCTTATCAGGTAAATACACTGGGACAGGAATAACACAGGTACACAAGGTAGACATAAACACATTGCAGAATTACACAAAAGGAAAGGACAGGGTTTATTTTCAATGTAACATTTGGTACTGCAGTACTT
Source organism: Schistocerca cancellata (assembly GCF_023864275.1). Taxonomy (NCBI): domain Eukaryota; kingdom Metazoa; phylum Arthropoda; class Insecta; order Orthoptera; family Acrididae; genus Schistocerca; species Schistocerca cancellata. The sequence goes on from NC_064628.1 coordinate 490,167,990, forward strand.
CTGATACTTCATTTCCAATCAAAATTTCGTTTTCCCACAGATCTTTTCTTCAACATTAGTTCCCACAAAGAAAAATCCTATCCAAGCATGCTTTCTGTATTTACTTTCACATATTTCTTACCTCATCATTTATTTTCCATGATCTTAACCCATCATTTGTTTTCAAGAAAATCCTACCTAAACCGGTAGTCCCTAAACCCTATTTATCATTTCATTTCCTCTTTCGAAATAGCTATTCCTTGATATACAATACTCTTTGGCCAAACGTTTTTTATAGCTTCTTAATACATTTCTTCCCAGTTCATCACAATTCATTATCTTATATAGCCTACCTCCTCTTAAGCTAACTTAAATCTACAGAGCTCAGATACATAAACTAGAGAAAAAGGGAATGCAGCACCACAAACCAGTCAACACAAACAGCAATGACTAAAAAAATGCATATTGACAAAGCAAGCAGCAATAACTCTAAATTAGCAAAGCAAATGCAATATTACAACTAAAATAAGGCAATATGCAGCAAATAAAAATAAATTGGTGGTAACTGGCTTATCAGAGTAGTACAAAGTAACATTCAGTAGGACAATGGCTGGCAAATAGTAGCAGCAAATGCAAAAACTTATGCCTAAATATGACAAAGTACAAGCAGAAAAAAATATCACAGTAAAGATAGCAATGCAGATAAGGGAATGTCTATTTACATATTAATGCCTATATTACATTGTAAGAGGTCCGAGCAGATGTAATTTCGATGTATTGCTCACGCGCTGCCTGAGATATGTAAGGTATAAGAGAATCTCAGACCAGAGAGCAGTGTTGACTGCAGTTGGAACTGTGTAGCTGTAGGAGTAAGTTGTTGCTAGCGAGCAGTCTAGTCTAGTCTGGTCTGGTGCATCGTGTTGGCTGGGCCGGTCGTGGTGCAGCGATGCCGGAGCCTGAGCATTATTGTATAAGGTAAAAAAGCGGCCTCGCGCATACGTAATATTGTTATCTCAAGTCCCATGTAAATGTTTTAAAAATCTCCTAATAATAATCTTTGTCATAGAAAGCAACTTTTAACAACCATTCATTTCAATTTAAAGAATTTACAAATTTGTCCAATCCATGATCATCCCAATTATTGCAAAAGAAAAATCAGTTGTTTCCTTTCATAAATGACAAATCTATCGGCCAGCATTGCACAGGGCTGTGCCAGAAAAAATTATTGTAAGAACAGATATATATACGTTATCCGGCGACTTCATTGAGGTAAGAATTTTTTCTTTTTTTTATTCAGAATGATCTTTCAGGGCCATGACGCAGCGCTGCTGACGTCCAGAATTTACCAGGTTAAATTCACAGTCAATTATTGAAAAAGTTATAAGTGAGCGACAATTTAATTGAGAGGTTAGTTACATCGTATTGTTACCATGTTACCGAATTTATTTTTTGTTGGGACGTTACACTGAATGTGAACGACATAATTACAATTTTTTTTTACTGTTGAGAAGTTTAGGAATTTTTCTGTTTTGAGGTTACACTAAATGAGGATAATATTTATATTATTTATTTTATTTTGTGCGGAGGTTACAACATCTTAACACTAAATTATGCACCACAACAACCAATTCTACCAAAAAATTACCAAGTCCTATTTTGTTGGAAGGTTACAACATCTTAACACTAAAGTGTGCACCACAACAACCTATTCTACCAAAAAATTACCAAGTCCTTGAATAGGAAAATACACTCCTGGAAATTGAAATACGTATGAAAACAGTTTCTGTTATCTATCACTTCTCCTTCTTATGCGTCTTTCGTTTGCTAGTGCTCTTTTTTATACTAATGTAGATCATAAAATTATTATTTAATATATCTTTAGACAGAAAGTGTGTACAGTAGTACACATATTAAATTTTATTTTATAATACCAGTGCTAAAGGTCAACTACAAACTAGATATCAAATAAAAAAAAATGTACAAGTCAACCCTTCTGCAAATCGCTACAGATTTCAATGCTGGGCCATCAACAAGTATCTGCGTGCGAACCATTCAACGAAACGTCATCGATATGGGCTTTCGGAGCCGAAGGACGACTTTCGTTTCAAATTGTTCAAATGGCTCTGAGCACTATGGAACTTCTGAGTTCGTCAGTCCCCTAGAACTTAGAACTACTTAAACCTAACTAACCTAAGGACAGCAAACACATCCATGCCCGAGGCAGGATTAGAACCTGCGACCGTAGCGGCCGCGCGGTTCCAGACTGTAGCGCCTAGAACCGCTAGGCCACTATGGCCGGCGTTTCAAATTGTATCGAGTGGATGGACATGTACGGGTATGGAGACAATCTGATGAATCCATGGACCCTCCATGTCAGTAGTGGACTGCTCAAGCTGATGGACACTCTGTAATGGTGTGGGGCGTGTAAAGTTGGAGTGATTTGGGACCCCTCACCCGTCTAGATACAAGTCTGACAGGTGACACGTACGTAAGCATCCTGTCTGATCACCTGTATCCATTGATGCCCATAGTGCATTCCGACGAACTTTGGCAATTCCAGGAGGACAATGCGACACGTCAAACGTCCAGAATTGCTACAGAGTGGCTCCAGGAAAACGCATCTGAGTTTAAACACTTCCCCTGGCCACCAAACTCCCAGGACATGAATATTATTGAGCATTTCTGGGACGCCTTGCAATCTGCTGTTTAGAAGAGATATCCACCCCCTCGTACTCTTACAGATTTATGGCGGCCCTGTAGGATTCATGGTGTCAATTCCCTCCAGCAGTACTTCAGAGATTAGTCGAGTCCATACCACGTCGTGCTTCTGGACTACTGCATGCTCGCGGGGGCCCTACACTATATTAGGCAGGTGTACCAGTTTATTTGGCTCTTCAGTGTATATCTGTTTATAATTGCAAAAGTGCTGTCGGTGAAGGATCTTGTGCGTGAACTGACCTCTCGACTACGTCCCATAAATATTCGATGGGATTCGTGTCGGGAAATCTGTGTGGCGAAATCATTTTTGGCGAACTGATCAAACCAATCGTGAACAGTATTGTGACCCAGTGGCATGGCGCATCCATAAAAATGAAGCCCATGAATGGCTGCAAATGGTCTGCAAGGAAATAATCGGTTCAGTTGGAGCAGAGGACCCGCTGTATTCCATGTATAAACAGCCCACACCATTATGGAGCCACCACCGTCCTGTACAGTGCCTTGTTGACAACTTGGGTCATGGCTTCGTGGAGTCTGCTTATCATTAGAATCCTAACATCAGCTCTTAGTAACTGGAATCGGGACTCGTCTGACCAGACCACGGTTTTCTAGTAGTCTAGGATCCAACCGATATGGTCACGACCGCTACGGTCGCAGGTTCGAATCCTGCCTCGGGCATGGATGTGTGTGACGTCCTTAGGTTAGTTATGTTTAAGTGGTTCTAAGTTCTAGGGGACTTACGACTTCAGGAGTTGATTCCCATAGTGCTCAGAGCCATTTGAAACATTTTTGATATGGTCACGAACCGAGGAGCGGCGCTGCAGGTGATGTGCTGCTATCAGAGTACTGACGTCGATCGTCTGCCGCCATAGCCCATTAGCGCCAAATTTCGCCGCACTGTCCTAACGGTTAAGTTTTCCGTACGTCCCACATTGATTCCTGCGGTTATTCAAGCAGTACTGTCCGCAGCTCGTGGTCTTGCGGTAGCGTTCTCGCTTTCCGCGCACGGGGTCTCGGGTTCGATTCCCGACGGGATCAGGGATTTTCTCTACCTCGTGATGACTGGGTGTTGCGTGTCTTTCATCATCAATTCATAATCATTGACTCGCAAGTCGCCGAAGTGGCGTGAGCTCAAAACGACTTGCAATACGGCGGCCGAACTTCCTCGCATGGGGTCTCCCAGCCAACAATGCCATACGATCGTTTCATTTCATTTCATTTCATTTCAAGCAGTACTGTTAGTCTGTTATCACTGGTAACTCTACGCAAATGTCATTGCTCTCGTTCGTTAAGTGAAGGCCGTCGGCCACTGCGTTGTCTGTGATGAGAGGTAATGCCTGAAATTTGGTATTCTCGGCACGCTGTGGATCTCGGAATACTCAGTTCACTAACGATGAATTTTCGAAGCGGAATGGTCCAAGCGTCTAGCTCCAACTCCCATCCAGCGTTCAAAGTGTGTTAAATTCCCTTCATGCGGCCAGAATCACATCGGAAACACTTTCAGGTGAATAACCTGGGCCAATTTATTGGCCTTCCATACTTTGTATGCGCGATATTACCGCCATTACTATGTGTGCACATCGCTTTCCCGTAACTTTTTTGTCGCCCCGGTGTGACTCGCGCCTCCGCCAGAGCTGGTGGAGCAGCGGCGCGCACCTGTCGCCGCGCCGCCGTGCGCTGGCCGGGACGCGCCGCTCCGCCGCGGCCGCCGGCGCTCATTAGCCGGCCGCGGGTCGTGACGCGGGCCGCCGCCCACGCCGCGCTTGTCGCGGGCCGGCCCGTGGCTGCGCCGCGCCGCGCCGCGCATGCGCCGTGCGCTGCTCGTGAGCATTCGGCGGGCCGGGCCGCCGCGCCGATGCTTATCTGCCGGCTCTATGGACGGTAACAACATCCGTAAACCACTGGCGGCAGCCTCTAGAAAAACCAGCTAGGCGTTTAGCAGCGAGTCTCTCATTAAAGTAATTGAAGGAGGGACGGCAACGGCTACGGTGCCCCGCCCGCAGCTGAGACACGGCGCCAATCCTACCTCCTGGTCGGATACCAGCTGCCTTTCCGGGGAGGCTGAGGTGGGGGCGAGTTGAGAAACTGTGTGCTGCTAGCAACAGGGCGTGCCTCCTGTTTCTCCTAGTGATCAGCGCTTATGTAGCCACAGAGCGATATTTTCTGATCAAGAGAACGTAGGAGAGTAGTTCTCTACAATACTTTTAGATAGAATCAGGGTACTAGAACGTTTATCGTCAGGAATGTAATTTGGTTACGAATGATTTCTTTTCATTCTTCTGCTTTCCCTCCTCCTCACTTTTATTCTCCCCCTAGGTTGCTTCTTCCGTCTCCAATTAGGATTCCTCCACTATCTCCACTGCACATCGTTGTCCTACAGATAAACCACTCGTAGTTACTGCGACTGAAAATTTTTTCACCCTTTTTCATGTCTACTAGATAGTCAAATATGTTGTGCTCAACTTGCGGCCACCTTAATGTCTGTACATATTAGGATGACATCATAAATACACGAAGTCAGTGAGGAAGACTGGAAAGTCGTTAATTCCTTCATTGATGTTACGCTAGTTTGCATTTCATTGCGCTTTATTGAAAATTTTCTCTAACAACCATTTTCAGAAGTAACAAATAAAAGGCCATTTTCTTAATAAATCAAAAACTTTTTGGAAACTCAAGCCTTTGATTTTTATAATGTTACAAAAAATATTGTTTTTACTAATTTTGTTACATTGTATGCAAAAATGAAAAAATTACAGGAATGCAATGACTTTTCCGAGGCCTTCAAATACGTCTTTCCATTACATTACTATAAGAATGACATGCACAATAACAGGAATCCACTTACTAATTCTGGCGCATTTTTTATGTTAGGTGAGTCAGTTTTTATTAAACTATCAGTTTGTGTGGATTTAAAAACTTTAGTATAGATGTCCTACCAAGGCAAATTACAGTTTATGAGTTTCAGTACAGTCAATTAACTTTTCAAAGCTACCAGCACAGGTAGGTCAATACATCCATTACGTTTTTGGTACTATGTCAAGAGCGTCTAATTTCATCTGTGTAAAAAGAAGAGCCATACGGCTACCGCTGGTTCCCGGCCTTTCTCAGGCCATTAACACTGAGTCCAATCGGATAGTACCTAATACCCTCCCTCCAACCTTGCCCTCCTAACCTGCCATAATCAGCACTGGAATTTAAATAAATTTTAGAATAAAAAAAGAATTTTCTTTGAGAACTTTCGTTTTCAAAATGATAAAAGTTAATGGTGTTAAATTTTAATTCATGTTTTATCAAACCACGAACTAATGAGTCAATCGGACAGTTGCTATTGTTTATTTCCTAGACCCCTTGTTTTAGAGTCCTGAAGCAATTTTCAGCCCATCGCAAGTGTTATTTACAACACCTATCATAAAAGGCTAAGGATCCACACGCATGGTACGACACTTACTGCGAAACATACTTCCTCTGCAGCACTTCTCTCCCTGGCGCACCTCCTTCAAAAAGGTTCAAATGGCTCTGAGCACTATGCGACTTAACTTCTGAGGTCATCAATCGCCTAGAACTTAGAACTAATTAAACCTAACTAACCTAAGGACATCACACACATCCATGCCCGAGGCAAGATTCGAACCTGCGACCGTAGCGGTCGCTCGTTTCCAGAGTGTAGCGCCTAGAACCGCACGGCCACTCCGGCCGGCACACCTCCTTCACCCACACGCTGTACCCCCATTTAGAATCAACTGAATTAAAATCTGTGCAGTGTAGTTAAGCTTACTGTTTGTAAATAACTTTATTTCTAAACTCGTTGCTTCTAAACTGATACAAATTGGAAGCTGTAGTCTGCCATTTGCTTGTGTTACCTTTGTCACTGATATTAATAGTAATAGTAATAATACTTCAGCGTAGGTCCTACAGCAGTGTAGTGGTCATTACGTAGCTATTGTTGTGCTGTCAGTTTATTTATTGTTGTGAAGTGAATAATGGGGCAATATATAGTCTGTTGTGGGAACTTAGTACAACTCTGAGAAGCTATATTCTTAGATATTTCAGCATATGTGTTATGTCTCACTTCTACTGTTGTAGATGCAGGGTACAAATTGCTGTAGGTGGACTATGTGAGCAAGATAATGTTCATACATTCGTTTAACGAGTTGTAACATCCACGACACTGCGTCACACGTTAATGCTACTACTGGAGAAAAAAGTATTTGTTAGAAAGTTAGGTAATGAGTATTACAGTCTTACGAAATAGTTGTAATAGTTATAATCTTTTAAAAGTAATTTAGTTTCAATACCAAAGCTCAGTTGAACCTTTTTGCTGCTACCCCTCAGAAATTTACATTTTACCTCTCTGAGGGGAGTTACTCCCAGGTTGCGAATCACTGGGTTACTTGATCTTACTTTTGGAATATATTCTTACTGATATATGTAATAATATAAATTAAGTAATTGCTCATAACGATAAAAACGCCGGCCAAGAAGATATGATATCGTTTACCTGATCCTCTGCCTGAATTTTCATATATCTTCATCCAAGTTCTACAAACCACCGTGAAGTGCATGTCACAGGGTACTTTAAAACACTGATTCTTCTTCTGTCTGACGTGGACCACACGTGTGCGTCTAGCAGCGGTGATGACAGCAACTAGCCCCGCCTGAAAATGTATGCTGGCTGTTTCGAGGAAATATTGTGAGACTTGCACAGTGTCATCCGGTGGCAAACTCTAGAAGTGTATTTGCGACAAATCCTCTGGGAAAGACTAAAAAGGTACGTCTTCAAAATGATTTGAGAAAATGGTTGTCCTTCAAGCTCCAATACATTTACCTGATTTAGTTCAAAATCTCACCATGTTTTTAATCATCATTAAACCGTTTGTGTACTCCCATATTTTTCAGAAAGTAGCATTAGTTTTAATAAATTGTGATTTGCCGTTGGTCCTTGACTGTAGTCAAAGACAGTTAATCATACTGAATCGTATCCTGGACTTTGGAATGTACTGCTATGTAAACTCAAAACAGGATCGGCATACCACAATATTTTTCATTTCAGCTTTATGAACAAAATATGTAGTAAAATTAATTAATGTCATAGACCTCATTTTCAAAGCAATAAAATAAATTTTCTTTTCGTAGTCACTATTCAATTTTCCTTCACTTCGAAACCTTTACTACAGGGTGGGCCTTTCTTTATGGCTTTCTGATTCTCTCACAGTTTCTTTCCCCACATGGTCTGAATTTTATTACTTGTGTTCCTAGTCTGTCATGACGCTTTGTTTCAGTATTTTCTTTCCATTAGTCAGTCTTTCCCCAATAACCTCAGCTACAGAAATGAAAAGATATAGACACATACTGAAACTATCCTTCATAAGTTTCAGCACTAAATCTGATTATATTTCATGTTAGAAATAAACAACAGAACTCCACCAATTATATCTGTATTCCTTAAAAATTAAAAACAACAGAAATCAAAAGTTTGTAGACTCAGTTACATTAGCTAGACAACTGGTGAGCCGTGTAGCAAGAGATTTGGTGAATTGTCGGGTCTACTACAGACAGTATTACTTCCTTCTAACAAATATACTAAATTTCTTCACAGCTACAAATGCAACAAGTAAGTTAGGAGGATTTTCCCCAGTCTGTGAAAGACACAAATACTCCCCTGATGGATTCATTGTTCAGCAAAATGAAAATAAAACAATCAGAAGTAGCCTGTATTGACCTAGGAAATGATGGATTTCTAATGAATAAAACAGTATATCGCAAAAAATAAGAGAAATTTAACTGGAGATTTATTCTAGGGAAATTCACATATGCACTCTGAAAATTTATTGCGAATCAAAACAAATGCAGAAGCCGTTTGAATGATTTGTAGAATTTGTAAAGTTGATTGTCACTTAAGACAGTATAATTCAATAATAAAACAGAAGAAACAGTTTGGTAATGAAGTTCTATAAGCTAGTTAAAAGGAAGGTGAGGGGAGCGAAAGCTTTGAACTAGCTTTAGCGGAGAGAAAAACATGATAATATCTGTTGCTACGATTTAAGTCATTTCGATTCCATCACGATTCGCTATAGTTTTCCGAAGTATCCAGAATGAGATTTTCACCCTGCAGCGGAGTGTGCACTGATGTGAACCTTCCTGGTAAATTAAAACTGTGTGCCGGATCTTGCTCTCCTGTGAGGCTTCTGTAAAGTTAGGACGGTACGAGATACTGGCAGAAGTAAGGCTTTGAGGACGGGGCGTGAGTCGTACTTGGGTAGCTCAGTTGCTGCCGGCACGGTAGCTCAGAGTGTTCGGTCAGAGAGTTGCGTGCTCTCTGTAATAAAAAAACTGAGTCAAGGAATGAACGAACAACTTGAATGGATGTATTGTGACGTCCGCACAGACCAAACACAACGAACTATTAAAAAAAATTATAATTAAAAAAAGTTGGTAGAGCATTTGCCCACGAAGGGCAACAGTCCCGAGTTCGAGTCTCGGTCCAGCACAAAATTTAATTTGCCAGGAAGTTTCGTTTTCGAAGTAGTTATAACACGTGAAATGAAGCACTAGAATAAAGTTTAGTTAAGAAGAAGAAATAAATAAATAACGTAGAAAGAAGTAGTGCTCGAAATAGTTTCCAAAATGAATCAGGATTTCAAAATCTAATGTCCCACAGTTCATTGACTAAACAGACCATGACAACAGTTTAATAACAGAATGAAATACAGAAATTCTGCATATGTAGCACTATTCTCCATACATGTATGCTAATCACAGAGAAAAACTACAAAAGCAGTGAAAGAAAAGATCCGAAATGTGGTATAACACAATACATAAAAACTTAACTGATACCTAATTTCTGATAGGGAAAGCCGATCAGTAAGATAAGTAGGCTCTTCCCACCAGTTAGGATCGCCAAAGTCATGCAGGACCGTGATAAAGAAAGGGATGGGCATTATTGGTCTCATTTTATCAAACGAGTGGAAGAGAAAAGGAGAGATATTATTATTCGTATTACAGTAATTGTGTATATCATTTCAGTTCAGAATTAATTTGATTTTTCTCCTGTAGTCTGGGAATATATTTTACTGTTAGCCATGTACAGGGTGTTTCAAAAATGACCGGTATATTTGAAACGGCAATAAAAACTAAACGAGCAGCGATAGAAATACACCGTTTGTTGCAATATGCTTGGGACAACAGTACATTTTCAGGCAGACAAACTTTCGAAATTACAGTAGTTACAATTTTCAACAACAGATGGCGCTGCGTTCTGGGAAACTCTATAGTACGATATTTTCCACATATCCACCATGCGTAGCAATAATATGGCGTAGTCTCTGAATGAAATTACCCGAAACCTTTGACAACGTGTCTGGCGGAATGGCTTCACATGCAGATGAGATGTACTGCTTCAGCTGTTCAATTGTTTCTGGATTCTGGCGGTACACCTGGTCTTTCAAGTGTCCCCACAGAAAGAAGTCACAGGGGTTCATGTCTGGCGAATAGGGAGGCCAATCCACGCCGCCTCCTGTATGTTTCGGATAGCCCAAAGCAATCACACGATCATCGAAATATTCATTCAGGAAATTAAAGACGTCGGCCGTGCGATGTGGCCGGGCACCATCTTGCATAAACCACGAGGTGTTCGCAGTGTCGTATAAGGCAGTTTGTACCGCCACAAATTCACGAATAATGTCCAGATAGCGTGATGCAGTAATCGTTTCGGATCTGAAAAATGGGCCAATGATTCCTTTGGAAGAAATGGCGGCCCAGACCAGTACTTTTTGAGGATGCAGGGACGATGGGACTGCAACATGGGACTTTTCGGTTCCCCATATGCGCCAGTTCTGTTTATTGACGAAGCCGTCCAGGTAAAAATAAGCTTCGTCAGTAAACCAAATGCTGCCCACATGCATATCGCCGTCATCAATCCTGTGCACTATATCGTTAGCGAATGTCTCTCGTGGAGCAATGGTAGCGGCGCTGAGGGGTTGCCGCGTTTGAATTTTGTATGGATAGAGGTGTAAACTTTGGCGCATGAGGCGATACGTGAACGTTGGCGTCATTTGGACCGCGGCTGCAACACGGCGAACGGAAACCCGAGGCCGCTGTTGGATCACCTGCTGCACTAGCTGCGCGTTGCCCTCTGTGGTTGCCATACGCGGTCGCCCTACCTTTCCAGCACGTTCATCCGTCACGTTCCCAGTCCGTTGAAATTTTTCAAACAGATCCTTTATTGTATCGCTTTTCGGTCCTTTGGTTACATTAAACCTCCGTTGAAAACTTCGTCTTGTTGCAACAACACTGTGTTCTAGGCGGTGGATTCCAACACCAGAAAAATCCTCTGTTCTAAGGAATAAACCATGTTGTCTACAGCACACTTGCACGTTGTGAACAGCACACGCTTACAGCAGAAAGACGACGTACAGAATGGCGCACCCACAGACTGCGTTGTCTTCTATATCTTTCACATCACTTGCAGCGCCATCTGTTGTTGAAAATTGTAACTACTGTAATTTCGAAAGTTTGTCCGCCTGAAAATGTACTGTTGTCCCAAGCATATTGAAACAAACGGTGTATTTCTATCGCTGCTCGTTTAGTTTTTATTGCCGTTTCAAATATACCGGTCATTTTTGAAAGACCCTGTATGAAGCTATGTGCTCTGTAGCTAGATTCAGAATACAGATGACCGATATTTTAAAAATAGGATAACACAATGGGATTTAGAAGTGGCTAACAAGAATCTACACAAGTTGTATGGCAGAAATACACCTTTAACAACTAAACAGTGTCGCATTCAGACGAAAGTGTCTTGGCGTTGTTGGGGTTGAAAGCAGGTTCGTTTGCAACTGTTCGCGCATTATCCCGTAGTGCTTAGATCAGAAACGGCCTCTGGAACAACGGTGAAGCTTCAGTTATGCATTGCCTGCGACCACAGAGCATGCACTATCTTGAGACAAGGCTGCCCGATGGCGCTAATCTCTGGCAGTAGCCCGTGGCGGGATGACAAGCCCAGTGTACAATACAACGTACACACCAGATCTGATGTGAAGTAGCGCATCTATGAATGCGGGGCTGCTAACGCTAAGTTGCTATTGGCCACTGCGTTTGACGTCTCACGCAGAAATTTCCGTCTTTCAGAACACTTTCAGCTGTAAATATCCAACAAAAAAAATGGCTCTGAGCACTATGCGACTTAACTTCTGAGGTCATCAGTCGCCTATAACTTAGAACTAATTAAACATAACTAACCAAAGGACATCACACACATCCATGCCCGAGGCAGGTTTCGAACCTGCGACCGTAGCGGTCGCTCGGCTCCATACTGTAGCGCTTAGAACCACACGGCCACTCCGGCCGGCAAATATACAACAATACGAATCATAATCGGTCAAAGAGAACGCTGCTACATATAAGTAGCCTACTATATGTATCATAAACTGCTAAGGAAAGCCATATTATTTTCCTCTGCTGGAAGTACAGTGTACACAGGAAGACGTTTCTAGGTAAACTTATGAAGACTGACTTTCGTGAAAAGACATCTGTTCTTTGGAATACACTTTCGCTGCGAATATAAAAAATGTACCTTTACCGTCTGAAAGAGCAGTAGTTCCACTCACTTGTGAGCGTATGATACGATGTATTTTGTGATTCTTCAATTTCTCCAGGCGCATTTTATGACTAAATAAATCTCGGGTGAACAGCCTGATATGCCGAAACATTGTGTCCTATGCTCACTCATACCAGGCTGTTCACCGGAGATTTATTTCGTCTCGATGTATTTTATTTTCTGAGTGATTTTGTGTCTGCTTCTTATGATACATGTTTATTTCTTTCGTATCATTAGAAATTCTCCGCCGCTCGTGGTCTCGCGGTAGCGTTCTCGCTTCCCGAGCACGGGGTCCCGGGTTCGATTCCCGGCGGGGTCAGGGATTTTCACCTGCCTCGAGATGACTGGGTGTTTGTGTTGTCCTCATCATTTCATCATCATCCAGGACAGTGGCGAAATTGGACTGAGCAAAGATTGGGTAATTGTACGGGCGCTGATAACCACGCAGTTGAGCGCCCCACAAACAAAACATCATCATCATCATCATCAGAAATTCTCAGCGAACGTAGTTTGAGCTTAAGTCTGAATGATCAAGACCAATTACAAAATAGCATTATGTAAGAAAGGGTAATAAGTACTTTACCTACATGACTCTGTGAACTTCTTTTGATTTAGTTCCAAATAGCTACATTCTGCTCATTGTCAAACTGCTTCTATTATTTTCTATTGAGAACAAAATTCAAAGCGACATGAACACATAAGCAATGAACTGCAAATATTTATCTCTGAAAACAAGATTCCGGTCTTACTTCACACAGTACTGGTTATGCTATATGCTGCTCTGCAGCAGCCAGTGACATAAAGCGACAAATTTAAGCAATACTGAATGGTGCACTGAAACGTCACTGTTTGTGGATGATTCTCGCCATCTTGTGTCGCGTTTTCTCATATTTTCATAAATTTTATATAGTCGTCAAGACATAGGTAGACTCTGCAGTAGAAGGCCGGTGTGGCCGAGCGGTTCGAGGCGCTCCAGTCTGGAACCGCGCGACCGCTACGGTCGCAGGTTCGAATCCTACCTAGGGCATGGATCTATGTGTTGACCTTAGGTTAGTTACGTTCAAGTAGTTCTAAGTACTAGGGGCTGATGACCTCAGAAGTTAAGTCCCATAGTGCGCAGAGCCATTTGAACCATTCTGAACTCTGCAATATTTACACGCCTTATTTCCACGATTGTAAATACAGCACAGTGTAGAACAATCTTAGTCTATAATGGAAGTGGATAGCGAGGCTATAAATGTAGGCAAGTGGTAATAAACGTTAAAATGAAATACTTGCAAAGAAATGTAGTAAAAGGAATAAATAACATAAAATCCATTCTCAGCATCATTTTCTGTAGTGAAAATGTACCCGCTGTTTAACTTACATCTTTTACTTAGAAACGTTAAGATCTACTTGGCTTAAGATTCCTATATTCCGAGGGTATAGGACTCAATGTTTCTTTCATAAAGCGGTTAAATCGTGAAGGTGAGATCTGACAGATCGTGCTGAAAGCTCCGCGAAGCTGTCGCAAACGACACCGTTGTCTGTGGGTAAGAAGACTGTAGCGAAATGTAGGAAGTTCTGTAGCAGATGAACTTACGGCTGTGGGGCTAGCAGGTGAATCTTATTGTAAATCAGTGTGAATGAGTTGTGGGAGAGAAATATTAGGTTTAGATTGCACAACTGAAGATCAGTCTGCCGGCCAGAGTGGCCGAGCGGTTCTAGGCGCTACAGTCTGTAACCGCGCGACCGCTACGGTCGCAGGTTCGAATCCTGCCTCGGGCATGGTTGTGTGTGATGTCCTTAGGTTAGTTAGGTTTAAGTAGTTCTAGGTTCTGGCGGACTGATGACCTCAGCAGTTAAGTCCCATAGTGCTCAGAGCCATTTGAACCATTTTGATCAGTCTCTGGAAACAGTAACAACATAAAATATCTAGCACTACGTGAAAGATAACACCTGAAGTGTAACAACCACACAAAACTAGCAACAGATTAAGTAAATGGCCGATGGCGATTCGTGGCAAGAATCACAACGAAATGCAGTATAAGATTACCACACCTTCCTCTGACAGATATTTAAGCTTTCCTCTTAAGTACGAGATGCTTATCAGGTAGGATTAGTAAGGCAAGATTAGTACAGGAGGACCCAAAGATGAGCGGAGCGTTTCATCCAGTGTTAATTGGGTAAGTGCAGTAACTTCAAGCTAGGCTTCTCAAACGTAAAAGATGTATGGTACAAGAGTGATGCTTCCCATAGTCAAATTTCCGAAAGAGGTAAGTTCCTTTCTCTCAATACACTATGTGATCAAAAGTATCTGGACACCTGGCTGAGAATGACTTACTAATACGTGGCTCCTTCCATTGGTAATGCTGGAATTCATTATGGTATTGGCCCACTCTTAGCCTTGATGCCAGCTTCCACTCTCGCAGGCATACGTTCAATCAGGTGCTGGAAGGTTCCTTGGGGAATGGAAGCCCATTCCTTACGAAGTGCTGCACTGAGGAGATTTACCAGCCCAGTTAACTATGGAGAGTGGAAAACAGCTGATACAGTTCATGATTTAGTCAGCACAATCGCTATTTCTCTTCAATTGGACGAGGTGTAAACAGCTTCAGCCTAATGTTTCAGCTCATCCTTCGCTGTAAAAAAAGTTACTCCGTCCATATTAGCCGATAATTTTTAAAAGCAAGACAAAACCTGACAGCCCAAGCACGTTTCAAAACCGGTTACGTTTATATGGAAGCGAAAATCGATTGCGGAATTGGAAAACTGATGACTAAAAGTGGTTTTCCTGATTCGATTTTGAAGCGATTACATGACCCCCCCCCCCCCCCGCAGAAGTTTACTGGGAAGTTGGTTTACGATACCCGGCCTTGGGAGCTCCATGTAAACGGGCTGATTGCTGCAGCGATTTCAGTAGTCTCTCTAGAAAATATGTGGTACTACGAGGCGAATCTTTTGGTCTGAAAGAGCAAAAATCAAGTATGACACCATTTGCGTGTTGCCTCGAGGGCTGACCAAGGTCAAGACGGGATGTTACGGGCATGAGAGCAGCCTCAAGTGCACCGCAGTTATGTGCGGCCCGCACCTGTCGCCTTTGACGGCGCAGCGCTCACACACGGCGGTCGCGTACGATGTGGGCGGCAGCCTCCTAGCCATGTTGTAATGTCGTCCTGGCTCGGTCATTACTGTTATTCTGAAAGGTCAATCCCTCCAAAATCCGCAGCCGTGCGTACCTCATTCTTCACTGCCAAGAGTGGCCTAAACTGTATTATCGCATATTTTTGACAACAGTAACAATTAAAGGCAGACATATTTAAAAATGCATGGCTTCATTGTGGCCCTAGCTAAATGTATTTTTGAATAACGATTTTTCTATAGATATCATACCTTCCAGTTTAGCACAGAAACTGAGATAAGTGAAAAGACGCTCACAAAGTTTGTTCAAGAGATTGAAATTGATTTTAGTTTCGATGGTGACTGTTAAAATGACGAAACATTATCTATAGAACAAACTATTCCTTGGCTTACCCATAGTATACTCGTACTACAAGAAAAATCATTGCACCAATATTCAAACATAGTCGTATTTGTGGTGTAGTCCCCTTCGAAATTATGCTATTGTCTGGAGGATTCAGCTGTTCGGTCTGATTGACGAATCCGTGGCTAGCGTTGCTGCCTCTGGATCACGGGGTCCCGGGTTCGATTCCCGGCCGGATTGGGGATTTTCTCTGCCCGCGGACTGGGTGTTTATGTTGTCCTCATCCTTTCATCCTCATCATCATCATTCGTATCAGTGCCTAGATTGGACTGTGAAAAAAATAGGACTGTGTAAAAACTGAGACTTTGTACAGCCACTGATGACCGCGCAGTTGAGCTCCCCACAAACCAAACATCATCATCATTATCTGGTTGTCGAGTGATAAAGCGCGTACCTGTAAACCGAAAGGCTGCACAGTCGAATTCTGGTCGCGTCACGGAATATGTCAGTCTATCAGTAACCTAGCCTTCATTTCTCTGTGGTGTGGCGATTGACCAATAACAACAAATGTTTCCATGTCTAAACTGTAGATCCCCTTTCCCCGGTAGGATTGGTGCAGTAGTTTAGAGACACAAAAGTCGCTGAAGTGCCATCCGACTGAAAGAGTTGCACCAGGCTCTTGAACCACTCACAGTTATTAATTCCAGAAAACTTTTATGATTACCAGTTTTCTCTCACAGAATGCCCTTCCGCTGCACCGGCATATTCGACATACCGAATGAGACAAAGCCTAGTACTGATACAACTTAATATTTAAAGTATACTGGTTGACAGACTTCTAGCTTCATAATTAGGTTCCTGCGAAAGCATGAATTTCACTTCATAGAGCACAATAACGTTGCAAATCAAAAATTTAGACAGTATTTTTCATTTATTCGTTGGCTTTATTAATGTTTTAATGCACGACTTTGGGACAGTAGAATTAACATGTTAAAAGGCAGTGCTTGATTATACCTGCCATAAAAATTTCATTCAATAGTCACGCAAAGATAATATCTTACGCAAATATCTTACGCAAATGCATTTAAATTAAACGAAAGTCCATAAATGAATTCTTCTGTAGAGAGTACTGGAAATCTCACGAAATGGGATTACATACAGATAAGGACTGATGCAAATAGTTTCATATATTGAAGGTGCCCCTTAGAGTTACCGTCTTCGCTGACCTATGTAATATTTCATTAATTTTAATCTCGCCTTTTTCTGTGATCCATGCCGTCTTCTTTAAGATTTTCTCTATTTACTCTAGCTTTGACGTATTTTTTGGTAAATGCTTAATTTTCCCCAAAGGCTTTAGAATCTGAATTTTTTTATTTATGCTAACCCTTTGCACCAGATTTCCCTCTGTTCAAAGATAATCTTTCGAAATCTACTTACCTGTTGCAACGAGCATCTACAGACGGTTTTGGCAATTACAGTCTCAGTTTGCTCCTACTATTTTCACTCATACTGCTCTTTCTAGCACCCCTACCGTAGCAGATGTGTTATTAACCTGCACCATTTTTCGATTAAGGTATTCCATAGACTTTTATAATTTTCGTATTTCTTAATTTCGTACTTTATCTAAACAGGCAATTTTCAACATTGTTCGATAGGACTGCGTTTAGATTCCATCCTGTTTCATCTTCTCTACAATTTCTGTGATCCAAAATCACGTCCACACTTCGTTATGCTATTTCTAGAGCTTTGAGAAACTTCTCCCCCATATTCCAGATAAATATTTGCTACCAATAGATCTCTTTTGTTGATGAAAGATTTGTTCAGCTAGCCAGTCTATGGTGATGGCCATTAAAATTGCAGTACCATGAAGGCAGCATGCAAAAAACGTCAAATTGGTATCAAATGTACTATATGCTTGCTTATACAAATGACCAGAATTTCATTCCAAACGTATGAATTAAGTATGAGTAATGCCATCTAACGTCTGTACAAAAGAAAATTTTAAGCTCAGAGTTTCACACTCTGAACTGAGACTGAATGACGTTTGTGGAAAGCGCATTAGTCTTCGAGTAAGGAAGAGACAGAGCCTAGAATACATACAGTAAATAACTGAACCGTAATTGTAAGTGCTACTGTAAAATGAAAAGGTTGGCACAGGAAAGGAATTGTAGCGGGCAACGTAAAAGTAAATAAATAAAAAATACACCGATAAATAAAATACGACAACGACAGTATCATTGGTTGTTGAGCCCGTGTGTTTATGTTGCATGATATTGTTGCTTCATGTGGTCAGGAATGTCGTACTACTAAGAAACTGATGGTTTCAGGAACGCCATATTCAGTGTAATGCAGGAACACAACGGCTCTACACAACTAGCGCCCGAGAGGGCAGACATATTGTTGGCTCGGCCTTGCGGGATCGTGCAGCCATGTCACACACCTTGAGTCAGGTTCAAATGGCTCTGGGCACTATGGGACTTAACATCTATGGTCATCAGTCCCCTAGAACTTAGAACTACTTAAACCTAACTAACCTAAGGACAGCACACAACACCCAGCCATCACGAGGCAGAGAAAATCCCTGACCTCCCGGGAATTGAACCCGGGAACCCGGGCGTGGGAAGAGAGAGCGCTACCGCACGACCACGAGATGCGGGCCCTTGAGTCAGGGATTGACAACAAGAGTATTACTCACTCCGACAGTGCAACGGTAGCTAGAGCATTACTGATTGTCAGTATGAAGACTATCAGTTTGGCTTCCCCTGTTTCGGCAGGAGAGACAGAGAGAGAGAGAGAGATGTGTCATTAATGGTGCACCCTATGCCAACACCGTCCTTGGACTCCGCATCGTCTTTTCAAACGAGTCCCGCTATTGTGTAAGGCTTCGCGGCAGACGTATCAATCTGGGGAAAATGTTAAAATGTGTGTGAATTCCTAAGGGAACAAACTGCTGAGATTCCAGACTGAAGCGACTAGAACCGCTCGGCCACCGCGGCCGGCGGGCCACTAGTGGGCAAGCAATCAATTCTGTCTCGCAGAGGCGGTAAGCTTTAAATCAGCCGACACATTTCTGACATGTTAAGGGTGGTACCTGGGCCCTATTTCGAGGTCTCCACGACATTATCTTTTATTTATAAAGGATATTCAGAAACAGTGTGAAAAGGTTGTAAGGATGTTGCCGAGTAGGTTATGGTGAGAAATATCTGTTAAGAAAAAAATTCGCCACGTTGCGCCTTTTCGGATACAGTTGGCATTGATGTTAGGCAATCAGGTTGTTGCGTGCGCATATTCAAGCGGCCTTCCAGAGACGGTGCTGCCAAAGGCGTTCTTCTTTTGGTTACCTAAAACCAGACAAGAGAGCAATACAAAAATTGGACACTCGACGATTGGAAGGATAGACACCAAGCCAACGGTCGACTTCTCATGCGCTATCATCTACGCTATGACAACAACTGACACTATATGCGGCAGGCTGCCTGAATTTGCGCGCACAACGACTTGATTCGCTAATCAACTAAGTGGTTTCAAAAACAGCCTTCTTAGCATTCATCTTAAACGATTTAGGAATCCACGGGAAACTTAGATCAGAATGACAGAGATGTGAATCCCACATCTGTCAACTGTAAGTCAAGTATCTAGCATGTTGCAGGGCCTGTGTTGTCATACATATCTAAGGAACAGGCACTACGTTAACTATGCTGTTATGAAGTACATAAAATGAAATCGCAGTTGTGTTATGAACAGCCGATCAGCTGTGTAAGGGAATGACGTCAATGAAAATTTATGCCGGACAGAAGGAACATTCCATGTCCGAGGGAACAGTGCATCATTATTCTTAACAACACAGGCATTCCAACATCGTATTTATCCGCCGATACCAGGCAGCGACTTCCGATTAAAGTGTCCTTCCCTGTACGTGAATTACATAATGTGTGTACGAGTACAGGTTGTGATGCAGGAGCGACGACTTTTGGAAGTTGGGGTCAAAGCGTGAGTTCTGCACCGATAGCTAGAGCGTTTAAGGCGACCGCTCGCGTAAGGCGAGAATTGCGGTTTCAAGTCCCGTTGTCGTCATTCCCTTACACAGCTGATGGTTTTTCGCATTCACAAATGCGATTAAGTGTCTCTAAATCAAGTATCTTCGTCTCTGCACAATCGCGATCGGTAAATTTCTGTCGAGGAAACTTGAATGTGTGAATATTAATACGCGCGCGTGTGTAGGAAGTCATATAAATATCAGGGAAAGTCAAACGAAAAAAAGAGACAGATGGAAAAAGTAAGTAAACTGTTTAATACTTCAAAATTAATCACTACCCCACTGTGAGAAGAGATGGTCAATGCCTTCATGGAAAGATGTTTGCTGTTGCCTACGAAACCATGAACGTGCACCTCTTTGTCCGAAGCAATCAGACGACCACAATTGCCTTTCTTCAAGACTCCAAAAACATGTAAATCGCATGAAGAGAGATCGGGAACATATGGAGAATGTGTAAGGGTTTTCCTGCGAAACTTCTTCAGGGCACACGACACAACCTTGAATACATGTGGGCAAGTATTATCCTACAACACAAAGATGCCGTCCATCAATAATCCTGAGATTCTGGACTTCAAGGAGCACTTCAATTTTTGCAAAGTGACGACGTATCGCGGTGCTTTAATTGTGGAGCTGCATTCCAGGAAGTCAGTGAGCAGCGGGCCCTCATAGTCAAAGAAAAAGGTCATCATGACTGTTGTGACGTCTACGCAGCAGACGCATACGTGGAAGTTCATTGCACATCCCCCATACAGTTCTGGTCTCTGCCCACGTGATTTGCACATTTTTGCGGCCGTAAAGAACGATGTTTGTGGCCCTCGATTTGCATCGAACAGGTACACGTCTAGGTGTAGGCAACTGCAAATACTTTTTCCATGAAGGTGTTAAAAATCTCGTCTCACAACAGGGTAAATAAATGTATTAACGGTTATGGCGATTACTCATCAGTTCTTTTACTTTTCTCCACTTTTCAGGCCGGCCGCTTTGGCCGAGCGGTTCTAGGCGCTTCAGTCCGGAACCGCGCTGCTGCTACGGTCGCAAGTTCAAATCCTGCCTCGGTCATGGATGGGTGTGATGACCTTACGTTAGTTAGGTTTAAGTAGTTCTAAGTTTAGGGGACTGATGACCTAAGATGTTAAGTCCCATAGTGCTTAGAGCCATTTGAACCATTTTTTTTCTACTTTTCATTTGAGTGCTTCGTAAAAACGATCAGTGAGCTGTTATATAAACATTCAGAATTTTTTATGCGAAAACTCTTAAAGTAAAACAAACGTTATTAACATTCTAAATCTTTGTACTTTATGTCTACATATCTATTTCTCAAGACAGTCACCGTGGCAACAAACACATTTGTCCCAACGAGCTACCAGTTTATTGATATTTTCACTGTTCATGGAGCCATAACCTGAATCATACTGTGTCAGTACCCAATAAGTAATACCCAAGCGAAGTCCTCGAAGGGGTTTTCTAAGGTTTGGAGACAGATCTAAAGAGTATGGAGGATGGCAGTAAACGCCAGTCGTCGGATTGTTGCAGATGAAGCAGTGCTCGTATATGGTCTGGCGTTGTCGTGCTGAAGGAGAGGGTGCACATGTGTGGACAAAGCCGGCCGGAGTGGCCGTGCGGTTCTAGGCTCTACAGTCTGGAACCGCTACGATCTCAGGTTCGAATCCTGCCTCGGGCATGGATGTGTGTGATGTCCTTAGGTTAGTTAGGTTTAATTAGTCCTAAGTTCTAGGTGACTGATTACCTCAGAAGTTAAGCCGCATAGTGCTCAGAACCATTTGAACCATTTGTGTGGACAAAGTATTCGAATTCGGTACAAGGTAACATCATGCTGCTTCTCACATAGTTACGCACTACCATGTTACGCCCAACAATTCGAAGCCCTCTAGCGGCAGCGGACTGCAGATATGTAGACATGAATAACCAAATAACCAAGATGTGAATGTTAACAACGTTTGTTTCATTTACAAAGCTTTAAGAGTATATTGTTAGACTGGTAATGCAGAACCCGGTCCTAGTAACATATTTCCTTCCAAACGCCTTCCAGAGGCAAAAAAATAAATAAATAAATAAATAAATAAATAAATAAAAATAATTTTCTGCATTTCATACAGTTGTTGACTTAACTTAAAAGTTTAAAATGCTGTCTTAACGAACCTATCTAGAGCTACGGTGTTATGTTAAAATTGTAACACATGCGATGAAGACTGTGTTCATGTGACGAGGCAGCATAACAAACGACGCGCAAATTATCTACGCTATATTCATTTAGTGTTTGGGAACGAAAGCAGTTAACGACGTCCAACAAACCTTCACACTTAATTTCAAACCTTTACAAAACTTTTTGTCACTGACAGCTCATTTATATTGCATACTACATTTTTGCTATTCACGCAGTAAGCGTTTAGGAGCAGGTATGACATTTCAATTTATTACTTCCTTGTCACCAGCTCTATTCACACCATATTTTCCAGACAGTATCCACACATAACATTGAACGTAGGTGCAAAATTATATTGTTTTACGACATTTATATCTCGTATAGATTGAAGTTTTAAAGGACTGTGAGTGGGGATTTACTGGTTTCTAACTAAGCTGATCAACGAAAAGCGTTTACTGCTAAAGACATTCATTCCACTATACGTTGTGTCGTCTTGGCACCGAATGCAATGTCAGTCGGTTAGCTAAAAACATGCGGAGCAAATAGTTTCTGTGAACATGCCCTGAATGACGGGCGGGTTGGTAGTGTACCGGGTCGATGGCAATGGAGGTGGAGAGAGAAGGGGACAGACTGGAAGAGAGAGCGTGGAGGCGGGAAGGGGTGGAGTGGGGGGAGGGGGAGCGCCGCGTATTTAATTTATAATGAGCGTGTCGAGGGCCGGAGCGTGGTTATTAAAAGGCGTGTGAAGGCAGGCACGTGAGCCGCCTGCCTGAGCGGTGGGCGTGAGAAACCGGAGTAGGGGAATAGGAGCCCGGCACGGCGCGGCGCAGCGCGGCCAGCGTTGTAATTACCTGCGCTGGCCGGCCGCGCTCACTAAGACACGACACGAAGACGCCGCGCCGTGTCGTCACAAAACTCTTCCACGTGTCGCACCACGAGGAGCTGGCAGCTCCTAGAAAGACCAGTCTTTTTGGTGTTGTTCTTTATAACATCAACAGCAATAAGGTCTCGAGAAATTAGCTTGAAACCTCACACTTTGGATACACCACTCACTGTGAGTGTTGTAGGGAAATGAACTGTGGTGATAAAAATCATGGGATACCCCCCAAGATCGTGATGACCTCCTTCTGGCCGGCGTGGTCAGCGAAAGTGTCGCAGGTGCACGATTTTGTGCACGAACTGACGTCTCAGTTGCGTCCTATAGATGTTCGGTGGGATTTTTGTCTGGCGATCTGGGTGGTAAAATCATTCTCTCGAACTGTCCGGTGATGTGGCGCGTTGTCATCCATGAACATTTCAAACTGTTCCCAAGCTCCGTCCGTTGTGGCCGAGCAGTTCTAGGCACTTCAGTCTGGAACCGCGAAACCGCTACGGTCGCAGGTTCGAATCCTGCCTCGGGCATGGATGTGTGTGATGTCCTTGGGTTAGTTAGGTTTAAGTAGTTCTAAGTTGTAGGGGACTGATGACTTCCGACGTTAAGTCCCATAGTGCTCAGAGCCATGTGAACCATTTTGTCCCCAAGTAGACGAACATAACCATTTCCAGTCAATGGTCGTTTCAACTGGACCAGTGGATCCAGCCCATTTCATATAAACGAAGCCCACAGCATTTCCGCTTCCACCACCAGTTTGCGTAGTGTCTTATTGACAACATGGTCCATGGCTTCGTGGGACCCGCTCCATACTCGAAACTTACCATCAACTCTTACCAACTGAAATTAAGATTCATCTGTCCAGGCCACCGGTTTCCAGTCGCCTTCGGTCCAAACGATATAGTCGTGTTGCTAGCAAAGGCCCTATCGTTGGTCGTTTCCTGCCGTAGCCGATTAACAACATTCGCCGCACTGTAATAACAGATACGTTCGACGTACGTACCACATTAATTTCTGCGGTTATTTCATGCAGTGTTGCTTCTCTGTAAGCACTGACTGCTCTACCCAAGTGCCGTTGATCCAGTTCGTTACGCGAAAGCCGTGGGCCACTGCGTTGTACTTGGTGAGAGGTAACGGCTGAAATTTGGTATTCTCTGCGCACCCTTGACACTGTAGATTTCGGAATATTGAATTCTCTAACGACTTCTGAAATGAAATGTCAGATGCACTTATCTCCAACTACTGTTCCGCGTTAGAATACTCTTAATTCCCGTCGTGCGGCCATAAACACGTCGGAAACCTGTTCACATGGATCACTTGAGTACAAATGACATTTCTACCGAAGCACTGCCCTTTTATACCTTGTGCACGTGACACTACCGCCATCTGTATAGCCGGCCGGTGTGGCCGTGCGGTTAAATGCGCTTCAGTCTGGAACCGCGTGACCGCTACGGTCGCAGGTTCGAATCCTGCCTCGGGCATGGATGTGTGTGATGTCCTTAGGTTAGTTAGGTTTAAGTAGTCTAAGTTCTAGGGGACTGATGACCGCAGATGTTAAGTCCCATAGTGCTCAGAGCCATTTGAACCATTTTTGAACCATCTGTATATGTGTCTATCGCTATCCCATGACATTTGTCACCTCAGTGTAAATCAGTAATTTTACTGATTTCCATTCAGTACTGATCCGGAAAGTACTCAGAATAATTCATATTTAACAAAAAAATTCCTTTTCCAGACCGAATGTTGTACTCTCCAGCGAAGTCAGGTCTGTTTACAATCTTCCATGCAGACCAGAACTGTATACCAAACTCTGACACGAAGTTGGAGCCTTGAATTTTGTGGTAAATGACCTCCTCTTCTGAGATATTCTTATGTGTCTTATTTTTCTCAAGCAAGTCTTCCAAGGACTGAGGTAGTTTCTTTTCACGCTCTACAGGAAAACTTTGTCTATAAAACGAAATGAAATATTTCGTTATCTAGTCTTCTGGAGTGCACTCGTTCTATGTACTGCTGTAACTTCGTCCATATATCCAATTGATGAATAAAGTAGGAGATTTTTTAAAATAAATTTGACAGAATGTAAAATCTTGAATGGAAAGAAAATGGTAACACGCCCCTTTCTACAACGACTGAATGATATGAGTTTCGCTACAACGTTCTACGATAGTTTAAAAATCCAGTTGAATCATGAAGTGACAATAACATAATTTATACATATTACAAAAATGTATGTACGTATATGTGTATGTTCCACATCTCCTCCGAAATCCCTGGATCGATTACAACCAAACTTGCTACAGATATCGGACAACGCAGTGGCCATCGGCCTTCACTTAACGAACGAGAACAATGTTTGCATCCGACAATATTCCTGAGCGTCTAGAGTTTATGGCACGTCGCAGTTTCAGCAAAGAGTCGTCACTTTGCTGCGCTTTAAGTATGGTCCCACGCTCGAGGATCTTGTCGTAACAATTATGAACAGCTGTAGACGGGGAAAATGGGAGATGTTTCGACTGTTGGCTTTGTCATTTGCCCTCGAGCTGTCGGAATGCTGTAGGACAGAACCAGCCCGCCCCCACACTGCCAATAGACCGAAGGCTATATTTCAGCGATTTGGATGGGAAACACTGCAATGACATCCGTACACGACTTATCATTCAAAAAAAAAAAAATTGTTCAAATGTCTCTGAGCACTATGGGACTTCACATCTATGGTCATCAGTCCCCTATAACTTAGAACTACTTAAACCTAACTAACCTAAGGACAGCACACAACAACCAGTCATCACGAGGAAGAGAAAATCCCTGACCCCGCCGGGAATCGAACCCGGGAACCCGGGCGTGGGAAGCGAAAACGCTGCAGCACGACAACGAGATGCGGACACATATCGTTCATCTTGCAGTTTTCTGCATCTTTGGTGTCTTGATGGAAGACAGGATCGTAATCAATTTCAGTCGGACGAAAAGAGTAGGAATGCATGGGTTATCGATCCGTTAGAATCTGACCGCTTTTTATGGAACAAAAATTGATTGTCTCGTCTCCCAGTGGGATAAATCTCTTAGCGCACGTGGTGATTACTCCGTTATAGTATCGCAGCCTATTGATACTGTTGGAGACGGCGCCCACTAGATTCCTGCGGGTGCTATGAGCATAGCCATCAGTAAAGATCCTCCAGGCCGCCGATCGATGAAAACCGCCAGGACGGTGTTATAAGCCAAGGATACCTGGGCACCAGTCATATGGTTGAAGACTGCTCCTGGGGGAGATTACTTCCTCGTCACCAATTGGTACCGAACGTTACACCGAGATGTTGGTAGCTAGCTCTGTTAACAAACACTCAGTGTGCTTCTCAGTAATGTGGTATTTCTTCGTCCACAAGCCGAGTACAATATATTTATTTAAAGTGCACGTGCATCAACTGTCCTTCTGCTTGCTAGATTCTACTGAGACAGATCCCATTGACCACTTTCCACCCTTCTATCATTAGCAGAGAACATCGAACATTTGGCTCCTCGGGACATAACCGCTACCTATTCGCATATGTAACGAATGCCTCTCATACATACAAGTCACATAAACGAGACACAGTCGAAATTTACCGTTAGTGTTATAGTTTCTGCTCACATTACTTACCTTCTATAGCAGGTCCCGTGCACATAGCGCCACCATCGGCATTCAGTGTCTCCATAGTTAGTGGCTACAATGTTTTTCCATAACAGTGTATACAGGGTGGTCCATTGATACTGACCGGGCCAAATATCTCACGAAATGAGCATCAAACGAAAAAACTACAAAGAACGAAACTCGTCTAGCTTGAAGGGGGAAACCAGATGGTGCTATGGTTGGCCCGCTAGATAGCGCTGCCATAGGTCGAACGGATATCAACTGCGTTTTTTTAAGTAGGAACCCCCATTTTTATTACATATTCGTGTAGCACGTAAAGAAATATGAATGTTTCAGTTGGATCACTCTTTTCGCTTTGTGATAGATGGCACTGTAATACTCACAAACGTATAAGTACGTGGTATGACGTAACACTCCGCCAGTGCGGACGGTATTTGCTTCGTGATGCATTACCCGTTTTAAATGGACCGTTTACCAATTGCAGAAAAGGTCGTTGTCGTGTTGATGTATGGCTACTGTGATCAAAATGCCCAACGGGAGAGTGCTATGTATGCTGTTCGGTATCCTGGACGACATCATCCAAATGTCCGGACCGTTCGCCGGATATTTACGTTATTTAAGAAAACAGGAAGTGTTGAGCCACATGTGAAACGTCAACCACGACCTACAACAAATGATGATGCCCAAGTAGGTGTTCTAGCTGCTGTCGCGGCTAATCCGCACATCACTAGCAGAAAAATTGAGCGAGAATCGGGAATCTAAAAAACTTCGGTGTTGAGAATGTTACATCAACATCCAATGCACCCGTACCATATTTCTATGCACCAGGAATTGCATGGCAACGACTTTGAACGTCGTGTACAGTTCTGCCACTGGGCACAAGAGAAATTACGGGACGATGACAGATTTTTTGCACCCGTTCTATTTAGTGACGAAGCGTCATTCACCAACAGTGGTAAACCGGAATAATATGCACTATTGGGCAACGAAAAATCCACGATGGCTGCGACAAGTGGAACATCAGCGATCTTGGCGGGTTAATGTATGGAACGGCATTATCGGAGGAAGGATAATTGGCCCCCATTTTATCGATGGCAATCTAAATGGTGCAATGTATGTTGATTTCCTACGTAATGTTCTACCGATGTTACTACAAGATGTTTCACTGCTTGACAGAATGGCGATGTAATTCCAACATGATGGATGTACGGCACATAGCTCGGATGCGGTTGAAGCGGTATTGAATAGCATAGTCTGGAACCGCGAAACCGCTACGGTCGCAGGTTCGAATCCTGCCTTGGGTAAGGATGTGTGTGATGTCCTTAGGTTAGTTAGGTTTAAGTAGTTCTTAAGTTCTAGGGGACTGATGACCTCAGATGTTAAGTCCCATAGTGCTCAGAGCCATTTGAACCATTGAATAGCATATTTCATGACAGGTGGATTGGTCGTCGAAGCACCATACCATGACCCGCACGTTCACCGGGTCTGACATTCCCGGATTTCTTTCTGTCGGGAAAGTTGAAGGATATTTGATATCGTGATCCACCGACAACGCAAGACAACATGCGTCAGCACATTGTCAATGCATGTGCGAACATTACGGAAGGCGAACTACTCGCTGTTGAGAGGAATGTCGTTACACGTATTTCCAAATGCATTGAGGTTGACGTACATCATTTTGAGCATTTGTTGCATTAATGTGGTATTTACAGGAAATCGCGCTGTAACAGCATGCGTTGTCAGAAATGATAAGTTCACAAAGGTACATGTATCACATTGGAACAACCAAAATAATATGTTCAAACGTACCTATATTCTGTATTTTAATTTTAAAAACCTACCTGTTACCAACTGTCCAACTGTGCGTCGAAAATTGTGAACCATATTGTGACTATTACAGCGCCATCCATCACAAAGCGAAAAAAATAGTCCAACGAAAAACATTCATATCTCTTTACGTACTACACGAATATGTAATAAAATTGGGTGTTCCTATTTTTAAAAAAACGCAGTTGATATCCGTTTGATCTATGGCAGCGGCAACTAGCGGGCCAACCATAGCGCCATCTGGTTTCCCCCTTCAAGCTAGACAAGTTTCGAGTTTCGTTCTTTGTAGTTTTTTCGTTTGATGCTTATTTCGTGAGATATTTGGCCCGGTCACGATCAATGGACCACCCTGTATATACATATCATACATTGACGGAAAAATAGTCACAAAACTAGGAAGGAGATGTGCAACATAGTCAAAAGTGGGTATTCGTGTTTCAGAACTTTATTGGTGTTTCGTGCCAATTGCTTATAGTGGCGCTGACAGCGCCGGTATGAGGATGCATATCACGTTTGCTTTAAATATACACTGTAATACTGGTCGTGAGCGTTAGTTTTCTTTGAGATTGGGCGTGGTGAGTTGATGCTAGTCAAGAACACCTTTAAGGCAACAAAGACGCCGTTATCAACACTTGACTGAATTTGAAGGAGGCTGTGTAATAGGGCTACGAGAAGCTGGATGTCCCTTCTGCGATAATGAAGAAAGACTTGGCAAGAGTGTAGCCAGTGTAGATGTTCACGGGAATGTACGGTCGCAAGAAGAAAGGGCTCTGGACGGCCACGTGGCACTGTTGAGAGCAAAGACGGTCGTATTTGACGTCCGGCTCTGGCGCATCGTACTGAATCTGCAGCAGAAATCTTAGAATCAAACTTCCTGGCAGATTAAAACTGTGTGCCCGACCGAGACTCGAACTCGGGACCTTTGCCTTTCGCGGGCAAGTGCTCTACCAACTGAGCTACCGAAGCACGACTCACGCCCGGTACTCACAGCTTTACTTCTGCCAGTACCTCGTCTCCTACCTTCCAAACTTTACAGAAGCTCTCCTGCGAACCTTGCAGAACTAGCACTCCTGAAAGAAAGGATATTGTGGAGACATGGCTTAGCCACAGCCTAGGGGATGTTTCCAGAATGAGATTTTCACTCTGCAGCGGAGTGTGCGCTGATATGAAACTTCCTGGCAGATTAAAACTGTGTGCCCGACCGAGACTCGAACTCGGGACCTTTGGAAGGTAGGAGACGAGGTACTGTCAGAAGTAAAGCTGTGAGTACCGGGCGTGAGTCGTGCTTCGGTAGCTCAGTTGGTAGAGCACTTGCCCGCGAAAGGCAAAGGTCCCGAGTTCGAGTCTCGGTCGGGCACACAGTTTTAATCTGCCAGGAAGTTTCATATCAGCGCACACTCCGCTGCAGAGTGAAAATCTCATTCTGGATCTTAGAATCAGTTTGCATTACAGTGACTCACCGAACTGTCACAAATGGGTTACTTCAAGGACAGCTTCGAGCGAGACGCCCTATAGTGTGCTTTTCACCGACCCAAACCCACCGCCATTAACGACTTCCGTGGTGTGAAGCGAGAGCACATTGGAGGTCAGTGTGGAGGTCTGTTGTACTTTCTGATGAAAGGTGGGTCTGCCTTTGTGCCTTGTGTTGGAGGAGGAGGAGGAGATTAGTGTTTAACGTCCCGTCGACAACGAAGTCATTAGAGACGGAGCGCAAGCTCGGGTGAGGGAAGGATGGGGAAGGAAATCGGCCGTGCCCTTTCAAAGGAACCATCCCGGCATTTGCCTAAAGCGATTTAGGGAAATCACGGGAAACCTAAATCAGAATGTCCGGAGACGGGATTGAACCGTCGTCCTCCCGAATGCGAGTCCAGTGTCCGTGTGTTGGTTACAAGGAGGTCAGCACAGGGCCTGCATCCAACGTGCGCGTGACAGACGCACTGGACCCACATCTGCGGTTATCGTCTAGGGTGCGTCTGCGTACGACGGCAGCAGCCCTCTTGTATTTCTCCCACGCACTCTGATTATAAATTTGTACGTCACTTTGGTGATTCGACATGTTGTGCCCCCGTTTATGAACAGCATTCCGATGTGTGTTTTCGTACAGGACGACGGTCGCCCACATATCACTGTTGTGAACCAACGTGCTCTAAAAATTGTTCACATATTGACTTGGTCTGCTCGATCACCAGATATGTCTCCAATCGAACACATATGGAATATCATCGGACGAAAACTCCAGCGTCATCCAAAACCTGTATTAACCGTCCCTGTACTGACTGGTCAAGTGTAACAGTCGTGGAACTCCAGTCCAACTGGCATCCGGCCATTGTATAAAACAATGTATGCACGTTTGCATGCTTGTATTCAACATTCTGGCGGTTACACCGATTTTTAATGTACCAGCATTTCTCTTATAACTTAAATATGTTACACAAATGTATTTTCGAAATTTCGTTACTGTAAATTAATCAAATGGCTGTGAGCACTATTGGACTTAACATCTGAGGTCATCAGTCCCCTAGAACTTAGAACTACTTAAACCTAACTAACCTAAGGACATCACACACATCCATGCCCGAGGCAGGATTCGAACCTGCGACCGTAGCGGTCGCGCGGTTCCAGACTGAAGCGCCTAGAACCGCTCAGCCACTCCGGCCGGCGTAGTTTAATCATTAATCATGGTGTTGCGATATTTTTCGTTGAGGTCATGCATTTATTTTAAACTTACTTTATTCGAATGCAGTCCAGACCTAGAGATGTATGCGATGTTACCCTCCATTTTACATTTTCCGTGCCAGACATACCCATGCATAAAAGACAAATGCCGGGCTCGAAGCGTCCAACCAGGACCATTTATCAAAGCCGGGCTGGGGCCGTTGAGGTGACGCGACAGTAGCCAGGGAGCGGGACTGGGAGAGCTGAGAAGTCGGCCGGACGCCTACGAGGCGTCGCGCCTTGGCTGGAACCGGCAGCCGTGTGCTCTCAACGTGTACGGTGGCCACGACGCAGCGCCAAGGCTGACTCACTGCCACCTGTAAACACGGCCAACGCGTGGGCGCAGCTCCTACCTAACAGGCTCCTCGCGCTCTCCGCCTTCCATAGCAACAGTCATTAGTAACTGCTGTTATTATTATTATCATCTTAAGTTTGTGGTTCCCAACCTGTGAGTAATTATTCCCTAAGGTGTAAAATGAACTTTTCTGAGAGATAAGGGCACGAAATGAAATTAATTAAAACTTCGTTACTAGTACTACTATTTCATAAGACTGTAATACTGATTACATAAGTTGTCAATAATTAGATGTAGTCGGTTAGTGTCTTTTCTCTTATCCTTGCTCGACTTTTGTTCACGTTAAATATTAAAATGTTATTTCTGCTGAGCCTCTGGACATGTTGATAGAATTACCTGGCTTGCTGAACTGACCTCAAGTTATGTGGAGAAGGTTGCCCTCAGGGTGATGTGAAGAAAATTATTCTCGCAGGAAGATGCCTTTGGTGATGTGGAAGTGAATTGTCCTCAGACCGCTAGGGAGAAAATTATTATTCTCCCAGCCAACGTCTTGTCAGTGTGCAGTGTTGTTACCGGCCCAGGTCCAGGACAAGCCGATTGCGGGATTGACCCGACTTCCCGTAGAGGGCGCGATCAGTCTGCTGCATTCTGCCCCGCAGCAGCAGGTTGCCTGTGTTTTCGTGCAGCAGACGAGTTCGATACAGACTCGGAAGATGTAGAGCGAGTTTCAGAACTCGGTTCTGCACCCTCTGCCGTGTCGCGATGCGTGAGCGGTCATTGCGCACGCTACTACCGCGTTCTCTAGCCGACCAGTGTTATGTACAGTATGGTGCGGAGGCAGCGACGACCTGGAATTAAGCAGAGGATACAGGGCGCTCTGCTTCTGACGTTGCGTATATGTTGGGACCCGGTTAAGCCTCTGGTCGAAGATCATCCCAAGTATTTGGCGGTCTTCGTCCATGGATTGGGACCTCCTGTGGTGTTGACAGGCGGCAGATCCGGAGGCAGCATCCTTCGGACGAGGACTACTGCCTGGCTCTCGGTGGCGTTGAATTTAAGTCATCTCTTTGTCCACTACGGGTTCAGGTTGTCGCATCCGAGTTGTAGGTGGCGTCTTTCACTGACTGGACGTTCATGCTGCGAATGTACAGCGTTGTATCGTTGGCGTAAAGCGCTAACTCTACAAGCGGTGCATCGGCAGTGTACAGAGAATACAGCAAGGGCCCGAGTACCGACCAGTGTGGCACCGCTGCGGGTGTCTGCCGGTCTGTAGACGACCTGTCGTCTGCCCTCACGTGGAAGATTCTCCCAGCAAGATAAGACCGAAGAAAGATCCACGCAGCGACGGCATCTCGAGTACAAAGAGATTGCACACGAGGCCGTAGTGCCCCACGGAGTCAGATTTCCTGTACACGTCGAGAAGCGCCGCCCTAGAGTACTACATTGTTTCCACTGTCCTCATCATCAGCTCCACCAGTCACAGCACTTGGTGTGAGGTGGATGGCGGCTCCGAAAGCCAAACTCTTTGTCCCGTGAAACTCTCTCTTGAATGACGTCGTCACCCATTCGGGAACAGCATCTCGAACACCTTCAAAGGGGACTGGAACATGTTAATGGCTTTTCAAGAGCATGGTGGGTGTTAAAACTTTTGAAATGAACATGTGAGCAATATGTTCCTCACATAAACCTCGCACCACACATAAATTTTACATTTACATTGTACAGAGCATATATGATAATGAAATTGATAAGTGTACGTTAGATTTCTCATGAAAATGCGTTCACATGTTCGTAGGTAGATCCCACAATGGACCAGAAATTGCTTCAGTTTTCACTTTGCAACACGTACAGCATCTGATTGACATTGCTGTAGGGCTTTCACAATATTATTATTATTATTTCCAGTGGTCACACACAAAGTACTGGCAGCTGGAAGTCTTGCAATTTCTACCACTTCAGAAGTAAAAAGTCCAGTTAGCAAGTGATTTACAAGCAGTAAGCATAGTGCAAACATTTTAACTTCATTAGTTTATGGGGGATACGGTGTATGGGTGACGACACTGTCGCTACAGAGAGAAGAGTAGTGTGGAGCAACCATGTTTCGTAACTACTGTCTGCCCTCTATGCGTATAATTAGCATCTTTTTCTGGAAGGAGTTGTAGGTACCACTCGTGATGCACTGGGAATTACTTCATCATTATATAAAAATATTGTTACAGATAAGTAATATCAATTGTGACATTGGCTAATTAGTTCGTGGTTTAATAAAACACATGCAAAAACCAAATATAATTTATCTTTCGTCATTTTAAAAATAAAAGAGTTGAAAGAAAATTATTTTTAATTATAAAATTTAAATAGGCGTTAATGTTACTGGTGTTAAGGGTGGGGGTGGTGGATCTTTGATAATATCTTATTGCACTCAGAGGTAATGGTTTCAGAAAGGTGGGAACCAACGTCTTAAGTAGTGGTTCGGTGCCAATTATTACGGTCATGATGGTGATATGGTAGGACTAAAGGTAGTTGTGCAAACTTATGAGGGAAAGGTGCAAATTTGGACGTAAGACTGTAATTAGAAAAGGTAATAACTGTATGTAATCTTCGACTTCAAGAAAAAGGAATCAAATAAAATTGGATACT
This sequence comes from Schistocerca cancellata, assembly GCF_023864275.1. Lineage (NCBI taxonomy): Eukaryota > Metazoa > Arthropoda > Insecta > Orthoptera > Acrididae > Schistocerca > Schistocerca cancellata. Next base: position 490,201,918 of record NC_064628.1, read on the forward strand.
GAATCTCGAATGTGAAATTCAACTGTCTAGCCTTTGTAGGTGAATTATCAACATTTTCCGAAAACATCTACATGGCAACCGAACAAATTAACCAGCTGGGTTGGAAATGTCTGTGATATAAATTTCTTTCATTAAAAATGCTCCAAAATAACTAACAACCAAAATCGCTCCCACATGGGGTTAGGGTGCATGCAATGTGTAATTTGGGAAACTTAGAACAGGTGCCCACTTTTTGAATTGGTTATTGTCTGTCTGTTAAATGTATTTTACTTACATGTTTTAGAAGTACCAGTGACTGTGGCATTTGCCCAAATGCTGTAGACAGTGCGTCCAGTACTGTGAACTGGTGTGAATCAGCCCACTTTAGTGTGCCTATTAGTAATTTGCTGGCACTTATAATTGTGTTAAAAATCTTTGACATACCTTTTCTGTTTTGTTTAATAGCACAGTGCTATTTATTTTAATGAAGTAGTTGTACAAACGATGCTTATTTGACGGTGTTGCCCTACCACTCCTCAATACCTTGCTCACTAGCCGTCTCAGGTGCACACTGTGCCAAGGCTGTGTCTACAAATGTCATTAATCGATATTTAACCACTAAGCATCGTACCAAAACGACGCGCTTTTCATACGTCGCCATTGTGTCACAGCACGGAAACTGTATACTTTCATAGCATACGAATTAAAGCGCTAAAAGTATCACATACGGGAAGCCATAACGACCAATATCTAGTTTCCTGTCATCTTACCGACAAATCATACCTAAAACAAGGCATTTTCTAGAGATCCTCAATCTTCTGATGCTCCGAAACAGCTTCTGTTCATACCATGTGCCATAATAAAGATACACCAAACACGGAATTTAGCTTCATACAATACGGTGAGTCTAAAGTCCTGCTTGTGAAGTGAAACCGATGTCGCACCTCATTGGTCACGTTCCTCGCCATTTCACGCTTCCTATGGAACGTGGAATTCCACCCTGTGACGTTACCAGATCCTCTTCCATATTCGTTTTTACATCCAGTGACAGGGTGGCTTTAAGCTGGGTGTGGTACACAGATCGAAATTCACAAGGTCACTAGTCCTGCTTAACCTGGAAGTTCATTATATGAGCATTGTGTGTATGACTGTGTGTTTTTATGATGTGTCAGTACTGCGAGTGTAATTTTTTGACAGACGATTCAGGTCGTTCAGATACTATTGACAATTGTGCTAAAATTCGGACTGTTCTCATAATTTTGAGCGCAGCCAAAATGGCGGCTCTGGAGCTACATTTTGATTGGTTCTTCATTTTAATGGCTACAATCTGCTGTTTCACTGTAATGGCATCTAGAATACTAGGCATGGATTGGAGGAGAAGGGATGAAAGGGAGAGGGAGAAATTAGGGGATATGGAGATGCTGTGGGGAGCGAAAGAGCGTGCCTTCGTCATGTGTTAGAAGAGGAGAGCCTGTCTTGTCTATAACAGTTAAGGACGACGTGGCTTGTCATGCAATAAATAAGGGGGCATGGCTGTCCTCTTCTTGTACTGTGCCGTGATGTGTATGTTACTGACCCTGATTAAATGCTTTCATAATTGTAAAAAAAATTAAAACTTTTTGACTTGTGAAGTAAGTGACCCATAATCCTTATAGAAATTCTACGCATATACTTTTCAAATTATAGTTCCAGTTCCTAGTAACTTACACAGACTTCAAAACGTTTCAGCGTTCAATGTGACAGATGGTGAGTTCTTTTGTTTACATGCGTTTGTCACTAGTCAGTAGTGTTATTTAAACCGTCGGCGAGTATAGAAAGTTGCTCTCGTTCGAGTCGATTATGACAGCACGTATACATTAAAAAGACATACATTGTATGCCCCCACATAGGGTCACTGTGTAATATTTTCAGTGTTGCGATTAAGCACTTGAAAGTAGCACTGTGATCGTATTACAGCAAATGTGGAAAATGGAAACGACTTTTATATAAATTTAATTACTTTTTCGGTTTCATACTAGAAAGAATAAAGAATTATGTGTACAATTTTCCAACACGTTACTGTCCTAGTGCCACATCATGACGGTACTCTTACCCAACTCCGTGGCTGAGACTACTCAATTCCGCCTCGGCTGCCGTAGTGCTCGGTCACATGATGTTGACGTGTGTGCCTGCAGCAAGTGTTTACAAGTTATGTGCCATTCATGTCGTCTCGCGTAGCATCTGTTGCACCATTTCAGTACACTGAAAGTGATAATCTTCATACTTTTCGAAGTGTGTGCAAATGCATAAACAACAATGGAAACTTCCCTCCGGAAGAATACTGTGAACCTAGAATTCATCAAGGGCAACGAGCTCCCAACAGCTCTTTGAATTCAGAAATGATTAACTACCTACACAAAACTAACAAGAGATCAAGGAAACAGCATGGAACTTAAGGCTAACAAGTCAATCTACTATTTCAACCTTTTATCCAACTTACTGTACAAGCTAGTAATTCGTTAGTGAAACTTCCTGGCAGATTAAAACTGTGTACTGGACCGAGACCCGAACTCGTGATCTTTGCTTTTCGTGGGCAACTGTTCAACCGACTGAGCTACCCAAACACGACTCACATCCCCCCCTCCTCACAGCTTTACCTCCGGTAATATCTCGTCTCCAAGTTTCCAATTTTCACAAAAGCTCTCCTGCGAAACTTGCAGAACTAGCACTCCTGGAAGAAAGAATTTTGCGGAGACATGGATTAGCCACGGCCTGTGGGATGATTCCAGAATGAGATTTTCACGCTGCAGCGGCATGTGTCCTGCTCTGAAACTTCCTGGTGGAAGTAAAGCTGTGAGGAGAAGGCGCACGTCGTGCTTGGGTAGCTCAGTTGGTGGAGTACTTCCCTGCGAAAGACAAAGATCCCGCGTTTGAGCCTAGGTCCGGTACACACCAGGAAGATTCATACTAACGCACACTCCACTGCAGAGAGAAAATTTCACTCTGAAAAGATCCCCCAGGATGTGGCAAAGCCATGTCTCCCCAGTATCGGTTCTTCCAGGAGTGCTAGTTCTGCAGGTTTCGCAGAAGAGCGTCTGTTGATTTTGAAAGGTAGCAGACAAGGTACTGGCGGAAGTAAAGCTGTGAGGATAGGTCGTGAGCAGTGCTTGGGTAACTCAGTTGGTAGAGCACTTTCCCGCGCAAGGCAAAAGTCGCGAGTTCGAGTCTCGGTTGGGCACACCGTTTTAACATGTCAGGAAGTTTCGCATCAGCGCACACTCCGCTGCAGAGTGGAAATTGTGGAATTCGTTAGCTTACTGGTAACACTGAAACATTAGCAACAGGCTCTGTTAACCATTAGTTCATTCGAAGGCCACTTGACATACAAAAAAAAAGCTCTGAGCACTATGGGACTTAACATCTATGGTCATCAGTCCCCTAGAAATTAGAACTACTTAAACCTAACTAACCTAAGGACATCACACACATCCATGCCCGAGGCAAGATTCGAACCTGCGACCGTAGCGGTCACGCGGTTCCAGACTGAAGCGCCTAGAACCGCACGGCCACACCGGCCGGCCCACTTGACATACGTGTGTGTCTTTAACATCCCCAAGGAAGTTCCAAACGAAGTAATAAAACTGAAATCGCATGATTATGGAAACATTCGTGGAATTCAGAGTGAGGTTTGGGCAGTTTACATCTCGTTCCCCGTGCGAAATGGAGTAATTTGTTTGTCAAAATGCAAGTTAGAAAACCAATCCTGTCTGTAATGAGTATTGGAGGATGTCAAGCATACGGGTGCAAGTACCATGATGCTTTATATGTAATGAGACTACTTTAAAAAGAACTTTCCCAGACGAAAATTTCGTGTAGAGCTCGTGTTCCAGATCCAAGCCTCGAATCGATGACGGACAGAACGATATAAACGAAGAGCTCTCAACAATTTCCAGTAGTGACCTACGGGAAAGCGAGACCTAAGATATAGCAATGCCTGAATGGGAAGCAGTCTCTCACGCCGAACACTAGTTGTCTGCGGACAGTCGTGATGGAGGAAATAACGTACAAAAGCCGGAGATTCTAGAATCAAGCGAAAATTTAGAAAAATTTATCAGTCCGTAAGCCAGACCTATCAGAAGATCCGGATCAGCAATTGTAGACACCGGAACGGTAGTTTTAAATATCAACAGAATATCAGCTAAGCTAAAACTGAAGTGTCTTCAGTGGTTGTGCTACGCATACGAAATCAGTGCAGCACTACTGCAGAGATAGAAACTGACAATAAAATGGAAATCGCAGGACACAACACATTTCTCAACAGATTCGAAAGTGCAGGCGCAGCGTTATTAACAAAATACGGTGTTGAGATGGCAAATATTAGGAGCATTTTAGGCGGTACAGGCATGTAAGTACACACAGAAGACACAATATAAAGAAATTTTCACTTTGTAGCCGAGTGTGTGATGATATGAAACTTCTTTGCAGATTAAAACCGTGTGCCGGACCAAGTCTCGAACTCGGGAACTTTGCCTTTCGCTGGCAAGCCGTCTAGGGACTGAGTTGAGCTGAGCCTGCACTTTCAAATCTGTTGAGAATTCTGTTGTATCATGCAATATCAACTACAACGTCAGTTTCAATTTTTCTGAACGCAGTCGGTAGAGCACTTGCCCGCGAAAGACGAAAAGGTCCCTAGTAAGAGTCCGGGTGAGTATACAGTTTTAATATACCATAAAGTTTCGTATCAGCGCACGCCCCAAAGCCTATTAAAGGTTATGCGGAAAATAGGCATCTGCAAAAAATTCTCCCAACTTTTCAGAGCAATTTTGCAAGAAGCCCAGTCCAAAATCGTTATCAATAAGCAACTAACTGGCCCATTGATGTAAAGCGGTCAGTTCGTCATGATTTCCCACTATCGATGACCCTATATGCACACTGCGGTCTAATTTTCCCCAGGAAACTTAACAGTTCGCTTCCAGTCTTGACATTGTTGGAAAAGAAAATCGTATTTGGGAGACTTTCAGATGATCTAACCATATCTGTGTCCGCTAAAGACCAGATGACTCACGTAAGACATTTAATCATCACTTACTGTGAAGCACCAGACGTCATGATAAACTGCAACAGATTCAAGATAATGAACTAGGAGGAAAGTGTCCCAGCTGGACGAAATACAATGGTTACACACGGTGACAAAGATATGAGGTCTTGGGCTAGAAATTGTGTCAGACCCACCAAAGAAGCATACTAACGAATGACGATCAATGTTGAACAAAGTAAGGATAGCTTACAGTTACATTCCAAAAGAAGCCTCGATATTATCCAAAAAGTAAAACAAGGGAACGAGTTAACCTTATCTAAAGTGTATTGCACAGCGCCCATTTCGCCTGTACCAGCGCCAGCAAGCAAAACTGTACTAACAGTGATTGTATATTTCGTACACCCCCGGTATATTTTCAGATTAATTTATAGCACACAAACATTACTCTTTGAAGTAGGCGGGATCAGATTAAGAGACACTGACGCAAAAAGCAAAGCATTACTAGCACATAATGTCCTAAAGAAATCAAAATTCGGCTCTGCCAGCATGACAAGTCTACTTCTAAAACCAGTTCAGCCAGAAAGCCAAGGATCACCCGTCAGTGTTGTCAAAACAAATTCAAAATTCTGATATCTCAGAACCGTCATAGTCGAGATCAGCTACGTAATCCAGGGCGACAGAACACGCAACACAAGCAAATTGTACCGCCTTACGAAGAAAAAGTCTAAGCAGAATGGAGATAAATACCTTCACGTCAGTTAGCCTGAGTTGTGGAAGAACTTTCACAACAATCAGCTTACTCGTACATCAGATGTTTATCATGGTATAAACTCGTCATTGAAAAGATTCCGGTGTGCACAAACCTGGACTCTATTCATATTGCGCATTCGCCCAGTCGTGACAAGTGTAATATAGAGGATACAATTTCACACCGGATTACAAGTCACAAAGCGCGCGGTATCTGGGAACGGGAGCAGCTTTAATCACAGTATGTCAAGATTCAAGAATATGTGAGACAGAAAATTGAAAGCGATACCCCAGCCGGAAAAACAATATGCCAATTTGGCTGTCGGACCAATTAGTACACTACGTGATGTCATCATATACACTGAGGCTAACGGAATTTGTGTAGACTGACAACATTATTCCGTGAACCGTATTAAAAAAAAAAAAAAAAGAAAACGGAACTATCAAAACAGTTGTGCGAGCTACTCAAGAGCACTGTATCCCACAGTTTGATTTTCTATGAGTGTTTAAATTGTTGAGTCCTTTACTTTTCATTTTGTATTCAAGATTAGTACTTTTCGTGGATTTATGTTCCGTCCATGCAACTAATTGAAATCAATTTGTTTACTGCCATACGCGTTTCGCTTCTGTTATTTGGGATGCATCTTCAGTGGCGATTTCCACCGCTGTTAACTTACGCGAGCGGTCCTGTAGATGTATTCGTTATTTTACATCATCCAGCTGGCCGAATTTTGCCGTTCTTTTCACCTATATTTGTCACATCGCATATATCACTTACTATTTCCATTTTGTGATCAACATATAACTTACGTTTATCACAAAATGGAAATTACAGGTGATGTATGCGATGACACACATTTGGGTGAAAAACGCCAGAGATCAGCCAGATGGAGCATGGAAACTAACAAATACACCTCCAGGACCACAAGCACAAGTTAATAGTGCTGGAATTCGCCACTGAAGATGCTTCCCAAATAAAAGAAGCGAAAGCCGTATGGCAATAAACAAACTCCCTTTGGTTAGTTGCATAGACGGAACGCACCTCCAAGAATTTAAAGCAACTAAGGAAAACGGAAAACCGAAAAAATGAGGATTAGTACATTGACTTACTGTGTTACTTGTAGCTTAGGCGCAGCTTCTGCACTCGAAGAAGGCTAAAGCTGATAAAAGGGAAACATTTACAACGAAGGGGAAGAATTTTGTTTTATTAATTTTTTCCGTATCAAGAAACAAGAACTTCAGTATCTATAAATGTCGAAGTGTTTGGATTTCGAAAAATACAAGAATTTAAGCATTTGTAATTATGTATAAATTTCAGTTTTAGAACCAAGAGGGACAAAAGATTTCACAAGAAAGAGAAATTGCATTTTAAGAGTGAAGAAATATATATTCATCAAAAGGGATTTTACTAAATTATAACTTTCTTTCAGTTCCACGAAATGAATTTTTTTTATATTTAATGTATAAATGAGAAGAAATTTAATAAATAAGTAAAATAAATGAAGTGGTATCATCAAACGAAGTAGTTACGTCGGTTAATTTTTTCCTTCGTCCATGAGAACTGCTACGCCTTAACGAACGAGGTAAACGGAAAAAAATGAGTAACGAAAAAGCTTTAAAAAGGTGGCTTCGTCAATGAGTTCTGAACTCCAAACTTGCAGATCTGGGGCTAGATCGCCCGTTGTTCTCAAGATATCTTCTGTCACTAAAAAAAATAAAAAAGGTCACCAACGCACGCCTTTGTGGAGGCACACAACTCGAAGGTACGTCGGTTCGACACCCAATGGTGAACGAAATTTTATTTCCCCGTATTTAGTCGGCAAGATGAGAAAGCGTGGTGACGTAAAATTTCTGATCACCAGTCATTATGCCAATTCCATAGCATAAATATCATCCTCTTGGCAGCGTCTCATGAAGTGAGGGCATGTCACACCGCTGATGGTGATTGATCCATCGGACTTGGACGTTAAGCTCCGTGGCCCGCGTGGTGCTATAGGAGAGGAGCAGACTATGTGCCCGCACCGGGTTTCACCATCTTCCTTCTCACACTATACAACCAAACATTATACTCACTTATACTCCACAGATACACATACTACACAACTCCCACATAATCACAAGCAAAGGGGTCAGTGCGCACGGAAGAAGAATACCCTTCCTGACAGGGGGCAGAACACATTATGTGATATTTCGGAGACAACAATGCCGTATGACATTTACATCCTTACTTTTACAGGTCCCCTGAATCATACGTAGAAATCTGGTCATATTTCTTCTTTTACCATTACATTAATTACTCGTGCGCAATTTAATTCCTGCTCCGGCAGGCTGAAAAACGTTCTTGTAATGCTTTAAGCCCATTCCCCATTCCGACAGACAACTGCATTTACGTAAAACGGAGATGCTATTACTGCCTAAATTGGCGAGTATGGCGATGAAATAAATTAAATGAAAAACGGAGCTAAGCAAACTTTCGTTAACTATTCGGTAATGGAAAAATAAGGATGGTAACATAAGAACTTGCAGACACTTACTAGTATATAACTTTACATTTTAAAATCGCATTATTGAAGGAGGGGAAAAATTATTTCAGTTTTATTGAAATAAAGTATGCAAAAATATTCTGAATAAAATTTAAAATCGCTTTCATTACCTATGTGGTCATCAAACATGATTTGTATAGACTCTGGCGACACTCGAAGGACCGTGGGAAGCTGAAAGAATCTGCATTTACATGGTATAAAGATATTTTTACTGGAGTCCATCTCGTAGTAAATCAGAACACCTTGCTAGGCTACTCGGAGTTTCCAGCGTGGAGTTAATTGGCTTCATGTAAGTGATTTACATATGAGAAAAGCTGGAAGAAGGATGAAATATTAAATCTGAGGTCGAACTGCACAGCAAGGAAAGCAACGCGAAGAACCTGCCCAGCAAACGATTGCCGCGATGCAAAGCCACAATAGTTGTAATTTTAATAAGAGTTCCTTTTCTGTTGACGTTATCGTCAGCACAGGTTGTGTAACCAACGCAGTTATAACCAAATCAACGAGGAGTTATACCGCTGCGCAGAGTGCATTTGTCATAGTTTTTTCACGAATGTTTAAAGTGAAAAAACATTACACAATTATAAAATCTATCTGTCTCCGTTGCAATTTTGTATTTATTGTTTCTATGCTATGCTGCTAAATGGACCGATATGTTTCTTTCTCTTCTCTTAATCAGAATGCTGTTTCCTTGTTTTGGTCACAGAGTAAATTGTTGCCAAGGTTTCCTTGATCTTCCAATGTCCATTCTACTATCTGGTTTATCTGTTATAGCTTCTTTTACTGTTCTTTTTTCTTTCATTCAGATTACATGTCATTATTCTGTTTTTTTTTTAAATATTCAGTTCTCTCCTCACATACACAAGTGCAGCCCATAAATAGAGATATGTTTTACCCAATGAAGACAATATTTTCGTCAGACGTCGAAGTAAGAAGAATACTTTTAAATCAGGTTTCCTGTAGTTTCGTGTACAATGTATGTTTTCTGTGAATTAGGAGTGTACAATTTATCATACCGAAGTTTTATCTTACTAAGATTATGTAACTTCACCCTTTAGTTGGAGTTTATCCTGGTATGAAATATTGTGACAAGCTGGAAAAATGCTATAGATCTCTCCTGGGGAGTAAGCCATCAGTTACTTTAGGATACATGTGGCAGGAAGAATACAGCGTAGAAATGATAGCACAGTGCCTTTAGAAATAGGGACTCGAGTCCTAGACGATTTAACTTATCACAAATTTTCCAAATTTGTAACAGAGGTTGGGCCAATCGTGATTAGTAATAAAACAACTGTTCTTTTTATAAAAATGTTTTTTTAGTAATCCAGTGTAATTCTGATGTGTAAGAAAGATCTAACCTGAAATATTTATCGGGTTTTTTGTGATAATAGATCTTACTCTCCTGTACTGGTTTTTTACTTTGAATCAGTTACTTTGTTCCTATAGTCTGCAGCTACGTCTTCACTGCTTGGACGGTATTTTCTGCTGTTTAACTACACAAATGTTATCTCTAAACAAACTTCTGTGTTCGCTCTCAGATGCCTCTGTATTCACACATTTGGAGAGACATATCTTATTCATCGTCAGCGAACAATATTTTGATGGAATTGATGTAAATTTACTGTTGAAGGTAATGAGATAGCGAATAATTTTCATATGACTGATGCAAACTGTACTGCAAAACTGTAGCAACGCAGTAAACGAAGTAGATCTGGATTATAAGAAATCAAATTCTTTCAAAATCAGTAGAAATGTAAATCAAAGACATAGCGTCTCTGACACACTTTCCAATAAATAGTCATATTAAGTTGTCAGAATATACAAAAATAAAAATACATTAGGTCTAACTTTTAAAATATTAGTCTCAGAGAACAATAAGTTATTATCTGATGATGAGGTAACCTTATAGGTGACAGAAAAGCTGTCTGCCCATAAATTGTACAAAGCTTGTATCAATTATCAACTGAACGTATCAGTGAACAAATGCAGTAAAATAGCTTTGAATTGGAAACATCCAGTAAGATAAATGGTTCTCAAAGATAATAAAGCAGATGGCGAAGCTTCAAAGTATTGGGATGTGGAATAAACAATGAAAGAGGAAGAGACGTCGTCGAAATTCTCAAAGATAATAAAGCAGATGACCAAGCTTCAAAGTATTGGGATGTGTAATAAACACTGAAAGAGGAAGAGACATCGTTGAAACAGTAAGCATGATTCAGCGTTCATCTTAGGATAAATAACGCAAACGGTGAAAGGCAACACATCAGAAGTTACACAATATCAGTTTCTTTAAACTGCGGCAATGCTAGTAGTGTTGTAGTTCTGAAACATGGAGTATTCGCAAACCAAACGAGAATCACACATAGGTAGCATAAATAAATCTTGTAATAACTGTCGAAACATGTAGTCTCTTAGATCCCATCTATATAACCGTAAAGACAAGAACTAAATAAGAAATTCATGCTAAATCAAAACCAAGCAAATAAATTATTTTGGCTACTTTACGTTCGTCGGGTGGGCGTCAGCTTGCACGAAATAAGAACAATGCAACGGCATGGGGCAGGCAAACCACGTAAGCTATAGAATGACATGATACTGGAGCAAACCGAAAATCTAATCACAGACACATGATAATGACGATGGAATGGAGTGACTTGCGCTACTTTCCTCTCACGTGGTAGCATGTATTGAGTGAAAGATTCGAGACAGATGTGGCAAATGGAAGGTCCTCGTAACGCATATAGCACATTGCTGCACACCCTCGCGAGACGTAACTTTTCTTTTGTTTTTTGATCAATATGAAAAATGGATTTTATTATCATTAAAACTATAAACTGTTATTTATGTTTGCGTTTGTACATACACTTACCAGTGTTGTTAAGACCGTTACTCCAAGAGTAATGTATAGAAGTAGAGGTCATTTGTGTGATTACTAGTTCCTTTGGGGGATGGGAGGTTAGGTACAGCATTAACACCTGATGTTAAAAATTCTTGGCAGAGGAAGCTTCTTAATTAGTGAAGATTGCAGGGCGTGTTGAATGAACTAAACACGAAGGATTGGTAAGAGTCCACTGCGAGCGGTCTCACTGAGCGGACAGATGCCACAGCGATATGTAATCTTGAAGGCAAGTTTTCTGAAGAATTAGCAGCACCCATAGTTGGAACAAAAACAGTAGTCCATTGGTAGTCTTCAGCCACTTACCATCACGTGTGAGCGTTGTATGGAATAACATGTCGACGACATTACCAGCACCAGCAGCCTACCACCTGAAGCTTGCTTTAGTCACATCAGGGTAATGTTTATACTTCCATTACACAGGGACCAGACAGGGTATTAAATGTGTTAATATACACTGATGATCCAAACCATTAAGACCACCTGCTTGATAGAGCGGCGCTAGATGTCTGCTCATAGGTCATGCTATTCCAATAAGCGTCGGTGACTTGTGGGCGCGAAGCCGACTCCCGATACCATCCCAGATGTGTTGAAGGTCTCTCCCGTGGTCCACAAAGCTCTGTCAAAAGATTTTAGCTTTGAGACACGGACAGTTATGGTGGTGGAGGATGCCACCGACGTCGGGGACAGATATGTTAAGTATGAGGGATACGGGTGGTCCGCAGTAATGTGCCCCATAGCATAATAGTTGCTCATTCGCTTGCGCCCGTGGTGCCACGTGTGTATCGAGCAACAGTTCTCCTTGGCACCACCATCGACATGCTGTAACAAGAAACGTGATTTGTCTGCACAGGTGACAGATTTCTAATGATGCCGCCCGCTGTGACCGAGCAGTTCTAGGCGCTCCAGTCTGGAACCGCGAGACCGCTACGGTCGCAGGTTCGAACCCTGCCTCGGTCATGGATGTGTCTGATGTACTTCGGTTGGTTAGGTTTAAGTAGTTCTAAGTTCTAGGGGACTGATGACCTCAGATGTTAAGTCCCATAGTGCTCAGAGCCATTTTTGGTTTCTAATGATCGATAATCGAGTGCCCACTTGATGATGGGACAACATACGAATTCCATGTTCAACAATACGTGCTGAGCGGTGTGTTCCTAAACACTTGAGCGTACACCCACAGTGTATTCTGTAATCAGATCTCCGACATATCGCCGACTGTCATCTTTTTTCTGAGCGGGCGAGTCTCCAATCTCTACATACTGTGATGATGCATGGACGTCTAACACCATGTTGGCTACTCCTCATTTCACCGTCCTTAACAACTTTCCGAAAACTCTCTAGACAATAGCAAGTAAAAAGTCCACCAGCTCCATCGTTTCAGAGATGCTCCTTCCTAGGCACTGGGCCATAACAATATGATCTTTCGTAAAGTCACTTATGGTACTGAATATCCTCACCTCTGGTATCGTCACTAGAATTATTTTTCACTCGTCGCACACTAGATTTTATACTTTCCTTACCACATAAAAAATACCTCCAAATGGTACACAATCTCTCGGCGGGCAGTGAACAAGATATCTTGGCTCCTTGTTGTATGCTCAGAACAGAATTTAGCGACGTTGCAGTTCGACTCACTATAGTTGTATAAGGATTTTGAACCTGCTCCATAAAATTACTGATGTTACATCATTCAAACGCTTTACGTTCTGAATTTCAACTAGGAGCTTTTAACAGATCTTGTAAACAGAACTTGCTAAATATTTGATACACAGTTCTGGTGTGACACGATGTTTATTATTATGTTGTTGTTTTTTTTTTCTTTTACTTGTCCTTATCACAGCATTGTTATCGTCGTTGTTGCACTGGTAATGAATTGTTGATCGACAATGTCAGTAATGATGGCTCTTACGGGTATTAGTAATTTTAGTTCAAATGCACATATAAGTCTGTGTTAATATGAGATAACAAATCCAAGACGTCCCATACAAATAATGCATGATTTTCCTTGCACTGATGATTTAATTCATAAGAATTCATGTGAAAATCTGATTTTATTATTAGGTCTATTTATATTGTCAACGGCTTTGCCGTAGTGAATACACCGTTTCCCGTCAGATCACCAAAGTTAAGCGCTGTCGGGCGTGGCTGGCATTTGGATGGGTGACCATCCCAGCCGCCATGCACTGTTGCCATTTTTCGGGGTGCACTCTACCTCGTGATGTCAGTTGAGGAACTACTCGACCGAATAGTGGCGGCCCCGGTCACAGAAAACCATCGTAACGACCGGGAGAGCGGTGTGCTGACCACACGGCCCTCCTATCCGCATTCTCAGCTGAGGATGACACGGCGGTCGGATTGTCCCGATGGGCCACCTGTGGCCTGAGACGGAGTGCTTTTTCTATTTATATTACTCTACAGATGAAGTAGGGATGTTTCAATGTGATGAGCGCTTTGATTATTGCGTTTCAGACTACCATTCTTAATATATAAGGAAAAAAAATTGCACCTGTAACTTACAAGTTCCAAATAGCATATGTCCTTATGGATTGGCAATCATTTAAATGCCGTATAAGGCAAAGTTCCCATAATAATGCAGTGTCCAATATCACTAACTGTGTTTTACGCAATTCAAGCACGGTCATTTACCACAGAACAGTATAGAATACTCAAGAAAGGAAATAGTAGTCATTTTCTGAATCACTGAGTCGATTGGTAGTAGCATTTTGGAACATATACTGTGTTCGAACATTATGAATTACCCCTAAGGTAACCGTCCATTGACTCACAGTTCGGATTCAGAAAATATCGTTCTTGTGAGACATAACCAGCTCTTCGTTCACACGAAGTCATGAGTGATACAGGCAGGCGAGTTCAAATTCTTTCGATATTTATAGATTTCCAGAAAGCTTTTGAAACATTCCTAGCAAGAAACTTCTAATGAAAGTGCATGCCTAGGGAGTACCGCTTCAATTGTGCCATTGGATTCGTGATTTCTTTTCAGAAACGTAGCAGTACGAATTAATGACGGAAAATCATCGATTATAACAGATGTGATACCTTGCATATCGTAATGAAGTGTTTCTCTGCTGTTCCTAATATATATAAATGATTTAGGAGGCAATCTGAGCAGTTCTGTTAGATTGTTTATCTACGATGCTGTCATTTACCGTCTAGAAAAGACATCAAGTGACCAAAACCAATTGCCCACTGATTTAGACACGATATGTGTAAGGTGTGAAAAGCGACAATTGACCGTAAATAATGAAAAGTGCAAAGTCATCCACATGAGTACGAAAAGGGATCCTTTAAATTTTGTTTACATGAAAAAGCACACAAATTTAAAGCCTCCCAGTGCTTTAGACAAGATATGCGTGTGGTGTAAAAAGTGGTAGCTGACCCTAAATAATGAAAAGCGCGTGGTCATCCACAAGAGTACGAAAACAAATCCCTTAAATTTTGCTTATATAAAAAACACACAAATTTTACGACTTTCAATTCAATTAAATACCTATGAATTAGAATTACAAACAATTCTAATTCCAACGATCGTATTGAAATTGTTGGAAATGCAAGCCAGAGACTGCTCTTTATTTTCAGCACACTCATTAGATGCAACAATTTTACTAAAGAGATTGCCTACGCTACTTTTGTCAGTCCTCTGCTAGAGTATTTTTGTGCGGTATGGGATCATTACCAGATACGATTGACGGGAGACATAGGAAAAGTCCAAGGCAGGGCAGCTGGTTTTGTAATAACGCGGAGAAGGGGAGAGAGTGACGCTGACCTGCTAATCAAATTTGCAATTAAAGGCACTTTTAGTTGCGGCGAGATCTTCTCACGAAATTTCAGTCACTAACTGTCTGCTCTCAATGTGAAAATATTCTACTGTCGACAACATACATGGGGAGAAATGAACTTCGTAATGAAGTAAGACAAATCAGAGCTCGTAGCAAAAGATGTAAGTTTTCATTTTTTCCACGCGCTGAAGAGACAGGAAGGGTGGAGATATATTCCGAAGGTGGTCCAAAGAAGCCTCTGATATTCACTAAAGCGTGATTTGCATAGTACTGGTGTAGATTTAGAGGAATATTCATGTGAAAAATAGGTACGGACGATGCAAGCTCGTACCTCGTAGTTTTAGATATGCGCCCGAAAAGGAATTCCATTGGGAGTGCGACCAAGTTGGCTTTTGTTTCTGAAATCAGAGGCTCAGATTTTAAAATCAGTCATTAAAGAGCTTCCGAGGCTCTCAGTACAGTTGTTTGATCCTCGGCTTGCCTGCTTACAACAAGTAAATGAAAGGAGCGTCGATAGTACGCGAACGTGTATTTCCCTTCCTGATTTCTCCCTATAATTTAGCAGACAGTGAATCAGCAAGAGTTTTACTACTCGTTGCTTAGTCGTTGCAAATAGCAGTGAAATGAACTGCAGTTTATGTAACCAGTGACACAGGTGTAGCTGGCTGTAGCATTAGTAATGCTACTGTTTACTATAGCTTTCCCATTACTTCTGCTTTCGACTGTGCTTAAATCACGCTGCCTCTTAACGTGAAACGCGATACTGCGGCCACGTTGAAAATTAACGTCTGCCCAGCGGCAGCGGCAGAAGCTGTAGTCGGAAATAAATCAACGGAAGCGTTGGCCGCGAGGTGCGGATAACAGCGGCTGCAACGGGGTAGCCGCTGTAACGTAATATGAAGAGATTTGACGTCGTGGAGCCACTGCGGAACGCAGTCGCGGCGAGATAAACACAGGTAGCGCCGACGTCTGGCACGTGAGTGGCCCCAGGCAGCCGGCGAGGGGAGGTCCGCACGACTCCACGAGCCCGCCCGCTACTTGTCGCACCTGACTCTATCTCTCATGTACACACACACACACACACACACACACACACATATGCACACAACTCACAGCAATGGAAGTAAGTACCAGGCAGAGTGAAGCTATACTCAAAGTCCTTATCACTTTCTGTGCTGCATGTAGAATTTTACAAATGCTTATGGAATGCTACAAAAGGACATAGATACTGAATACCACAAAGGATTGGTAAACACCAGGGGGTTCACGAAGAAAGGGACCAATTTAAATGTTTGAAGTAAAGATGAGCAATGAGAGAAGAGTATGAGAGATAGTGTTAAAATATTAATTATTCCATTGGAAAAACTATAATTTTCTAATATTGTAACAATTCATCTGTAAAGTCTTATTTTCAAAGAATACTATCATTTTCCCTGTGGCTCCTCTTGTGTGTGCATTCGATACATGTATTGAACACACGTTCTCTTCCCCCTCTCTCAGTCAATATATTTCTTCCTCTGTCATCCTCCCTACACTTTCTCTCCCTTTATCACCAACTCCCCCTCTCTTTGTCCATTTCCTCTACCCCTATGACTATATCCTTCACCCCCTCCCTCTTTCCATCATTTTCATCACTTCATCTTCCCCTCTTCCTTTTCCTCAGGCCCACAACCACCTAAACTTTATGTATCTCCCCCTACTCCCCTCTCTCTGTCCATTTCCTTCTCCCCCTGACTTTATCCATCCCCTCCTCTATCCCCAGCCACGATGTCTAGCGCTGCAATGCAGTTAAATAAAGTAGGCCAGTACTACTCCCACAACACACCTACAGTGAAGGGCAGACTACCCATTAGGGCCTTGAAAATCGTTTGTATGCCCCTGTCATAAAGGCCTCCATGGAAAAAAAGTCGATGAAGCAGACTAATACTGCTGCAACACAACATCCCTGTCATGCAGGACTGCCTACATATCAGGTTCAGAAATTCATTTCTTGCCACTTGCCTATTTTTCCACTACTATTGGAGCTTGGATATTATAAACCCAAAGTATTTGTATTTATGAGGCCTGCTGTTTATGTGCTAGATTTGGTTGACATCTATTCAGGCATTTGGGAGGAGATCCCAGACATACACAGATTCACACACTCTATATTGAAATCCCTATGCCACAGTAATGTGGCACACCTTTAGAGGAGCCAAACAGTACGGAACAACCAACTGACAAAGTTGAGCATGCAAATTGCTAGAAGTTTCAGTTAAGACATAGAAAATAAAATTGCATTATTGTTTATGTGTTTGTTTGAAGGTAAATATCTTCAGTTCTGGTAAACTCTGATACCTCTGGGTGACAGTATAGTAGTGTGCTGCAAGAAGAGTATAGTAGTGTGCTGAAATTGTGCAGTCCAACACTCATTCAATTCACTGTACCGTTTTGTTTCGACTGCTCCCACCTGCAAGAAGACAAAGGCGTTGAATACCACTAGGGACTGGAGAGTGTCATGCAAAATGTGGATGAATTTAAATGCTTGTGCGAAAGTATAACAAGGAGAAAATGGAGCTACAGGGGAATAATGGAGAATGAAGACGATTAAGCAAACCATCTTTGTAACCAAATAGGTATATAATAAAAATGACCAGATACTACAAGGGAATGAGGAAGGTTGTTCTGTTTCTGGCTGAGACAACAACATTAGGAAGCTATGATGTAGTACAACTGGAGTAATAATTATGGGGAATCTGAGGGAAAATACTGAGTTCTTAAGGCGTTGCGAACGATGGTTGTAAAGATCTAAAAAAGAAGTGGATTGGAGCAATGAAGACAATACCAGAAAAAATAAGACTGAAGTGGGAGACATTTCTGAGTCTCCTAGTGTGAATAAATATGGACAGCATGACATAGAAAGACAGGAACCAAGTTGACTGTTAATTTCAGGAACAACAGGTTGGGATTGGCAATCGAGGACAAAGAGTTGGAAAACTAAATTTGTATACAGCAGCTGATGTGGCAGAGATCAGTGGTAGAGAAGGATACAGGGAAGTGATAGTCACCAGTGGTGCAGACAAGAGAAGGAGATACGAAAGATCTCAAAAGATGAGGGGTGGACAAGAAAGGAAAGGGTGAAAAAACTCTGGGAGGAGAACAAGAAAATGCTGTCCATATCTGGTCCTACAGAGGTTATAACAAAAGTATAAGAGGAAGAATCCTCTCATTAGAGAAGGCCATATTCCGACTTTAATCATGACAGTAGTGTGACAATTAAGCAGCAAAATCTAAGATGAAATGGAGACCCTGATTTCCAAGTACGCTTACCCAGCAAATACTAAGATGAAATGAGAGACCTGCTTTCTAGTAGCAGTTTCTGAGGTTGTCTGAAGTGCTCGTCACTCAAGTTAATCTTTGTGAAGCAATGTGCAAAGCGGCATGAGGAGTAAGGAAGTTGGCATCTGGACTGGAGTCGTCCATTAAATGACTAAAATATTGACTGCCAGAACTTTCCCCTACTGCAGTTTGTTTCAGAAAATGGTGTATATTGTTGCACTACAGGAAATAGAGAGGTGGCGACGGCAACGAAAACGTAACTCATAGCATTGGAGAGCGGAAGAGGAGCATGTTACCGCTAGAAAGTAAGAGAGTGCTCCATCAACGTACACTGTGTGCCTACGTTGAGGCGCCATGTGACACCTCACGTTTCTCCATTGACCAAGGAAGTCCAACGAATGGCTAAAATGGCTCTGAGCACCATGGGACTCAACATCTGAGGTCATCAGTCCCTTAGAACTTAGAACTACTTAAACCTAACTAACCTAAGGACATCACACACATCCATGCCCCAGGCAGGATTCGAACCTGCGACCGTAGCGGTCGCGCGGTTCCAGACTGAAGTGCCTAGAAGCACTCGGTCACACCGGCCGGCAAGTCCAACGAAGGAACTCCTTGTTCAGTGATCCTCACTGTAAGAACATTAACAGGTTAGAATCTAACGCTGAAGGTGTGAGAGACTGTGGTTCGTCTGCTCAGCATCCATGCTGGTAACAAAAATTATGAAGGCTTAATAAATATTTTTCAAAAATCTACCACTACAGATGGTACCAACACATTCTTTCCCCTTTCTGCAGGGGTCGAATATTACTTAAGAAGTTTGACAATTACATAATGGTGGAAAGATAAGACTCCTTTAGACTTATCAACCAAGGGAACGGTTGTTATTTTGAAAGGATATGGGTGTATTTCAGAACTTTATGTTCTAAACTGTGATTCAGTATGAATTATACAATAAATTCTCTCTCTTTTTTTATGCAATCGTCAAAATGATCATTGTGTGTAATATGGGCTCACCATATCTTCCGTGCCACACTTTTGAGTGGGTGAGCTGGTCGATGGCGAAGAGGTCCGGCGTACAGTTTCAGCGGGTTGAGCACTATGTGAGGTGGTGGAGGCCGCCCAAGTGTAGCGGTGCGAGATATTCCTCTGTGTACAGTGGTGGAACGTAGCCATACTGTGAAAGCATGGCGGCTGGTGCTGTATACTGGAACGATGTAACCTCAAGAAACGTCCCCAAAACTGCAACACTCCCTCCAATGGATATTGTCAGGAAGCCCGGAGGGGGAGTTTACTCAATGAAAATTGGTAAATACAGCAGGGGTGCTGTCCCTTTTATTTTATTTTCACTAATGACAAGGAAAGGAATAGTTTTGTTACATTACTAGTAATATGAAACGAAGTTTTGTGCATTAAGTAAAAAGAATACTGGAATGCCTGTTGGCTAGCACATAAGCATTTACAGTGGCATCACATGTAAAAAAAAAAATCCAGAATTAAACAAAGTAGCGCTAGGGCTACAGAAGTGGAAAGGCTGCTGGGTAAGGTCACAGTTAACATTTAATTCTGCTAGTACCAATCTTCAGTGTGTGCAATGAGTTAATACGAGCACTGTGCACTCCCCATCCCCACCACGGTGGAAAGACTGGGCGACAGTGCGACCACTCTGGCAAGTGGCCCCGTACTTCAGAGTAACTGAAAAGGTTCAGAACTCTAGTGGGGAAACCGAAACAACCGGTACAAGCACTCCTGGTAGAGGCACTCCCCCTATGCTTGTGTTATGGGGCTATGTCCTCCATCGAAAGGGTGACGTGGCTGGAGAAAGAGCCAAAGGAGGGATTACTGTGTTTGTCAGTTACTTACACCACTCCTGTATACTTGCTTACTGATCTACAAGTAGTACCTACTGCAAGATGGGATAGACTAGGAGGCTCTAATAGGCCTTGTTGAATAGCTTGGGCACACATTTCTCCTACTGGATGATTTCAGTGCCCGTAAAATATTATGGGACTTGAACTACACCTGCCCTAGGGGTCGAGTCTTGGAGAGCCTCACTATGTCTCAGGAGCTGTGCATCTTCAACACAAGCAAACCCACTCATTTCTCAGATGCTGCTGGCTCATCCTCAGTCATCGGCCTCTCTTTCTGCTCTCCAGCCCTTGCAGACTCTGCTCAGTGCGTAGCAACTCATGACTTCCATTTCTGTGACCACCACTCACTGTAGCTCCATCTGTTGGATGCAACATGACTTGAACAGAGACCACCGAAGTATATGGTCAGCATAGCTAACTGTTCAGCAGTTGGGCTGTTTTTCAACAACACAGCAGCATTCAGGAAAGGGTGGACCACATTAAATAAGCTGCCGACTTATCCATCCCAAAGTCCTCAGTTCGTCTTAGGAGGCAGTCTGTACCTTTGTCGACTGACGATTGCCGTTCAGAAATCCGGGACAGACGTGCAGCTCTTTGACGGTTTAAAAACCGTGAACAGCAGACTACCTCACAGCTCTTCGAGTCGCGAAAGGCTCGATGCTTAGTAAAGGTGAGTAAGAAAAGTTCATGCCAAGCATTCCTGGACTCCATCAACCGTTCCACTTGTCCTTAAAACGTATGGAAGCCAGCAGGAGGATTTCCAGTGGACACAGTCGTTTCCTAATTGAAGCAGTGCTGAAACAGGTGTATCTCTAACCAACGCCCAGAGGCATCGCTCAGACGCTGGCACTGCATTTTTCATCGACTACTGCCAATACCAGCCAGGATGCGGCATTCCACAGCTATCATGTGATTGTAAAGAGGGGCAAGCTGGACCTCAGATCCTATAATTCTGGGTATTACACATGAGTTTCCTCCAGTTGAAAGCTGGATCCGCCACTGTCTGAGGTTCATGATACTCTACCCATTCACGACCAAATCCAGTACTGCATGCTTCGTCATTTGCCAACAGCAGACAGGTCAGTTTTCCAACTCGCGAACAGGTACAATATTGATACTTCTCCTCAAACCAGGAAAAAATCGCACATGTCTCAGTAGATACCGGAGTGTCGCCTTAACGAGCTGCAGAAAAGACCCAGGAGCGAAAGGTTCACCGTCGTCTGTTCTCGCTGTTAGAGACCGGGCAACCCTCCCGTCCTTCCAGAGGTTTCGGTCCACTGTCGACAACCTGACCCTGCTAGAGGCGGCTATTCAGAATGCTTACCTAGTAAACATCACTATATCGATACATTATTTAGTATCAGTAAGGTGTAAGACACTATTTGGAGACGTTGTATTGTGGAACAACTCCATCAATGGGATTTTCGTGCCCAACTCCCCATCTTTATACAGACTTTCTCGTCTAAGTGGTTCTGTAAGCTCCCAGCTGGTGACGTGTTGTCGGATCGTTTTGAGTAGGAGAATGGTGTTCCTCATGGCAGCGTTTCAAGTGTTACTCTCTTTGCCATAGGCTGAAACAGCATCATAAATATGGTAAAGAGTCCTGTACAATGCTCCCTGTTTGTCTATGATTTTGCAGTTTTCTCTTCCTTCTCCAGTGTTGCAACAACTCGGCAGTTGCATGTTATAGCGCAGAGGTTACCTAAATGGGCTGCAAAGACAGTTTCCTGCAGATAAATGAGTGTTTGTTCATTTTAATCGTTCTCGTCGTAGTGGCTAACAGGTCTTGGCGAACGGACAGGGCGCGTCTGGTCTAGTTTTATCAAATTGTTCAAATGGCTCTAAGTACAATGGGACTTAACATCTGAGGTCATCAGTCCCCTAGACTTAGAACTACTTAAATCTAACTAACTTAAGGACATCACACACATCCATGCCCGAGGCAGGATTCGAACCTGCGACCGTTGCAGCAGCGCGGTTCCAGATTGAAGCGCCTGAAATTGCTCTGCCACACTGGCCGGCAGTTTTATTGGGTTTTCGTGCGTTCGCGGCTAAACTGTGGCGTACAGTGTTTATGTTTCAGTGAGGCTTCCTTTTCTAAACTGACTCTATACTCCATGTGGCGAGTAGGCTGGCTGCAGGTGCTTATAGAACCAACCCCACACCCAGTCTCTGTGCTGAGGCTATGGAACCACCACTCACTATCCGGCGGCGTCTTCCCATGGTGCGTCAAGCATGTAAGTTCATCGCAGTTCCGAATTCACCTGCATACCACATTGTTGCTCGTCCGTCTGTGGACAGCTTTTCCTCCAATCATCCACGAGCAACGAAGCCTTTCGGATTCCACGTGCAGAGTGTGCTGGAGTTTCTTGCTGTGGAGCGAGTAGAACCCGAAATCTATGGTTGTGACCGCTTGCCACCCTGGTTGCAGAGTAAATTTAGATTTAGTGCAGTACAGGACAGGCTGCACTCCTGCATATTAGGTAATACATTATTTTATGTCATTGTAACTTAGAACAACGACTCTACAGCTGTCTTTACGGATAAGTCGAAACAGGAGGAACCCTTTGGTTGCTCTGTTTTCTCTAAACGTGTCCTCAAGGCCCAACAGCCTCGAGACTTTACTGTCTTCGATGCGGAATGTTACGCTATCTTGCTGGCAATGGAACATATGAGTCGTATTCGAGTGCTAAATTCCTTATCTGTTCCGATTCCCTGTGTGTCCTTCATTCTCTATACAGCTTGTAGCCAACAGATAAAGTTGTCTAGGAAACCCAGAAGGCCCCTCTACAAAATAGTAATTTTTCAACCTAACGGACACGTTTATTTCTCTAACTACCATCTTTCCTATGTGACGTGTCAGCTATACGTATTTCTGAGTATACATGTTCATTAACAAAAAAATGTGGAAATTACATGTGTATTTTTTATGGTTTCCGTCATAATTAGAGAGGAAAATGAGACCACAGTCTTCTCCTTCAGAATAGTGCCAGAGTGGTAGCCGAACCTTAGATCGCCAGTCGACTCTTGATTTGACCCCCATGTGGAGTGAGCAAGGAATCAATCCAATTCCTACTATCCACATTTAGGATGTTTTTGTCGCTCTAAATCATCCTAGGCCAATTGTCGTTCGTTTTAAAAGAACCAATTTTCTTCCCAATCCTTGTCCTATCCTAGGTCCGTGAGCGAAAATTTCGTTGTTGACGGTAAATTAAACCCCAGTCTTACTTGCGGTCTTTTTCTTTTCCTTGTACGACAGATGAACCGCCATTTACAGTGACACACGCTCTCATTCGGTTGCATTGGAAGGCAACGTAGAAATGCGTTGTCAGTCCATTACCTAACTGACTGGCGCAACAAACACCTGCAAATATATACAAAAAACGGCACCAATATTTCAAAAAAGACAGTGCATAAAAACTGAATTTTTTTAGCGCTCATACCTCGGATTGTTTTGTGATAGTCTGATACAAAGGTAGGCTCAAGTATTTTGGATAGCCATTGGACTGGGGACCATTTGCAAACCCAGCAGAGCGATCGTCTTGCTGTTAAGATTCCGACAGTGCAGGATCAAAGTTTGAATATTACACACTTCGTCCAATTTAGGAAAATAGAGAAAATCGACTGGTTCTTTTGCATTTGATTTGGTCTACGGTGCGCCTTACGGGACTCATGGAGGCTCATGGGCGGTTCCTGAGAAAATCCGGAAAAAACATTTCTCACAATTTTTCTCCGTCAGCTGTGGGTACCTGACTAACTAACCTCAGAAAATTGCTAAGATTTTAACGTTATATCCTCTAGACGTTTATCAAGAAGTCCCATCTTCCCGTTTTCAAATCATCCGTTATCGAGAAACACGTCAAGAACATGGTTTTTGAGTACCAGAATCGAGCCACGGATTCCAAGACGGCGATGCACAGAAAACGGCGGGCGGTTGATTTCACATCATACACCTAATATCCCGATCTTTAACAACCTTGAAAATTTTCTTGATTTCTTTATATGTTTCCGAGATGCAGGTTCAAAGTTACGCTACAATTAAAATACGCGAATAAAACCTGTTGACAGGCAAAAACGTGGTTTATAGCGTAGCTGTACTGTGTCACCGTCATCATCAAAATAGCTCTGGAAACCCCATGTTACAGTAGTGAAGCCACATGCAAACCGTTCATGTCCATAGATTCCGTTGTGAGGTGTAAAATTCTTCTTCCTTTACTTCAGTTTCACATAGTTAAACAATTAAAATTTTGAAACTCCCTGGCAGATTAAAACTGTGTGCCCGACTGAGACTCGAACTAGGTGCCTTTGTCTTTCGCGGGTAAGTGCTCTACCATCTGAGCTACCGAAGCACGACTCACGGCCGCTCCTCACAGCTTTACTTCTGCCAGTATCTCGTCTCCTACCTTCCAAACTTTACAGAAGCTCTCCTACGAGATACTGGCAGAAATAGAGCTGTGAGGACCGGGCGTGAGTCGTGCTTAGGTAGCTCAGGTGGTAGAGCACTTGCCTGCGAAAGGCAAATGTCCCGAGTTAGAGTCTCGGTCGGGCACACAGTTTTAATCTGCCAGGAAGTTTCATATCAGAGCACACTCCACTGCAGAGTGAAAATCTCATTCTGGAAACATCCCCCAGGCTGTGGCTAAGCCATGTCTCCGCAGTATCCTTTCTTTCAGGAGTGTTAGTTCTGCAAGGTTCGCAGGAGAGCTTCTGTAAAGTTTGGAACGTAGGAGACGAGATACTGGCAGAAGTAAAGCTGTGAGGACCGGGCGTGAGTCGTGCTTCGGTAGCTCAGATGGACAGTCGGCTCTCAGCCGTGGCAGCGTGCGGACGGCCCCGCGATTAGGGTGTTTGGACTACCTTTTGAAGTGCCGAAAGACGAAGTTGTCTCTGCGTTAGAACCATACGGTAACGTCATCGGTTACGTAGAGGAAAAATGGCAAACCTTCACGACCTACCATGTCCTTAATGGTGTGCGTCAGGTCAAAATTGAACTGAAAAAACATATACCATCATACCTGACAATTGGCGGGGTGCGAGCCATTGTTATGTACGACGGCCAACCCCGAACATGTGCGCGTTGTGGACAAGAAGGCCACGTCAGATCCGCCTGCATGCGACGCCGCCTGATCCAGACGCCTAGCTTGATCACTCAGATCCCTGTTGCATATGCCAAGGTTGCCAAGGAAGGTAGCACCTCTACACAGGGTCTTCCGGCTCCGTTGACGTCGTCTGATCAGGTAGATGCAACCGCTACTGATATTCCTTCTGAGGTGCCACAGACGCCGGGTCCTGACCTGCCGAACCTTCGCAGCACTGCGACTGAAAACGCAACTGAGATGGACGTTGATTCGGGAGTGGTAACTACTCCTGCTTTCCTTCAGACTGGTCCGGAGTCAGACGAAAGCCACCTGCAATCAGACTCTCAACGACTTTTTCGAAAACAAGGGTCGACACGAAAGAGAAAGAAACGTAGCCGTACAGCCCCTGATAAATCCATTCTACGGATGGATACCAGGGATGCAGACCCGAAGATGGACGACAAACCGCTTTTTGATGACCAAAAGTCTGATGCGAACGACCCGCCACAGGCGACCACTGGCAACGAACACCCCTCCTTACTGGCGCCGTCGCCCCCACAGGTCGACGTTGAAGTGAGCGTATCCGCTGAGCCGAAAACTAAGTCTCCTCTCCACGTGGATGATGTGCACAGCCGCTGCCCTACCGCAGTATTAGTCTCCTGGGCAGACGACGTGGAGGTCGAAGGGACTGGGGTAGACGGTAGCAACCTCTTCAGCGGACCGGCAAGATCGACGACCTCTCGCTCCTGAAGAAGGATCCCTACCTGTGCCTGTAGGGCATTATCGTGTCGCAACGATTAACCTCGCGACCATTCGTGCGCCCCACAAACTAGCGCTGCTCCGTGACATGCTTTATGATGCGGTCATAGATATTGCGCTTTTTCAGGAAGTGCATGTCGCCGATTTTTCACCACCACATGGCTTCACGGTGCATCTTTCTCCCGCTTCGGACACCAGTAGTGGTATTGCCATCATCTTACGAGAAGGTCTTCCTGCCGAAGATGTCTAATACCTCCCCAACGGCAGAGGTGTGGTCCTTACTCTTTGATGTACGCATCGTCAACATTTATGCGCCGTCGGGCTCCAGCTACCGTCGTGAACGCAATGCCTTCTTCGCGAATGAAGTTACACCCCTTTTTATGGGCCCACATGATGACTGGGTCATGGGAGGAGACTTCAACTGCACCCAGCGACCTCAGGATCAATTGCCGCGTCACTCACCATGCGCAGCTCTGGAAACAGTCGTCACGCGGCTACAATTTGTCGACACGTGGAGACATGTTCACGGTGATCTTATTGGCTTTACGTACTACACTGCGCACTCCTCTAGCCGACTGGATCGCATCTACATCTCGTGATCCCTAATTCAACACACTCGACAGGCTGAAATCTGGCCTGTTGCTTTCTCAGATCATGAGGCTTACTTCTGTGATGTTGTTCTCACAAAACAGGCAGTATGGCACGGACGTGGTTTATGGAAACTGAACACGGCACTTCTTAATTCACCTGACTGTCGACTTTTAATAGAAGACACTTGGATCACATGTAATAGACGCCGTCCAACATATCCGTCTACCATATCCTGGTAGAATCCTGTGAATATTACACACTTCGTCCAATTTAGGAAAATAGAGAAAATCGACTGGTTCTTTTGCATTTGATTTGGTCTACGGTGCGCCTTACGGGACTCATGGAGGCTCATGGGCGGTTCCTGAGAAAATCCGGAAAAAACATTTCTCACAATTTTTCTCCGTCAGCTGTGGGTACCTGACTAACTAACCTCAGAAAATTGCTAAGATTTTAACGTTATATCCTCTAGACGTTTATCAAGAAGTCCCATCTTCCCGTTTTCAAATCATCCGTTATCGAGAAACACGTCAAGAACATGGTTTTTGAGTACCAGAATCGAGCCACGGATTCCAAGACGGCGATGCACAGAAAACGGCGGGCGGTTGATTTCACATCATACACCTAATATCCCGATCTTTAACAACCTTGAAAATTTTCTTGATTTCTTTATCTGTTTCCGAGATGCAGGTTCAAAGTTACGCTACAATTAAAATACGCGAATAAAACCTGTTGACAGGCAAAAACGTGGTTTATAGCGTAGCTGTACTGTGTCACCGTCATCATCAAAATAGCTCTGGAAACCCCATGTTACAGTAGTGAAGCCACATGCAAACCGTTCATGTCCATAGATTCCGTTGTGAGGTGTAAAATTCTTCTTCCTTTACTTCAGTTTCACATAGTTAAACAATTAAAATTTTGAAACTCCCTGGCAGATTAAAACTGTGTGCCCGACTGAG
Organism: Schistocerca cancellata; assembly: GCF_023864275.1. Classification (NCBI taxonomy): domain Eukaryota; kingdom Metazoa; phylum Arthropoda; class Insecta; order Orthoptera; family Acrididae; genus Schistocerca; species Schistocerca cancellata. The sequence continues at coordinate 490,229,470 of NC_064628.1, forward strand.
ACTCGAACTAGGTGCCTTTGTCTTTCGCGGGTAAGTGCTCTACCATCTGAGCTACCGAAGCACGACTCACGGCCGCTCCTCACAGCTTTACTTCTGCCAGTATCTCGTCTCCTACCTTCCAAACTTTACAGAAGCTCTCCTACGAGATACTGGCAGAAATAGAGCTGTGAGGACCGGGCGTGAGTCGTGCTTAGGTAGCTCAGGTGGTAGAGCACTTGCCTGCGAAAGGCAAATGTCCCGAGTTAGAGTCTCGGTCGGGCACACAGTTTTAATCTGCCAGGAAGTTTCATATCAGAGCACACTCCACTGCAGAGTGAAAATCTCATTCTGGAAACATCCCCCAGGCTGTGGCTAAGCCATGTCTCCGCAGTATCCTTTCTTTCAGGAGTGTTAGTTCTGCAAGGTTCGCAGGAGAGCTTCTGTAAAGTTTGGAACGTAGGAGACGAGATACTGGCAGAAGTAAAGCTGTGAGGACCGGGCGTGAGTCGTGCTTCGGTAGCTCAGATGGACAGTCGGCTCTCAGCCGTGGCAGCGTGCGGACGGCCCCGCGATTAGGGTGTTTGGACTACCTTTTGAAGTGCCGAAAGACGAAGTTGTCTCTGCGTTAGAACCATACGGTAACGTCATCGGTTACGTAGAGGAAAAATGGCAAACCTTCACGACCTACCATGTCCTTAATGGTGTGCGTCAGGTCAAAATTGAACTGAAAAAACATATACCATCATACCTGACAATTGGCGGGGTGCGAGCCATTGTTATGTACGACGGCCAACCCCGAACATGTGCGCGTTGTGGACAAGAAGGCCACGTCAGATCCGCCTGCATGCGACGCCGCCTGATCCAGACGCCTAGCTTGATCACTCAGATCCCTGTTGCATATGCCAAGGTTGCCAAGGAAGGTAGCACCTCTACACAGGGTCTTCCGGCTCCGTTGACGTCGTCTGATCAGGTAGATGCAACCGCTACTGATATTCCTTCTGAGGTGCCACAGACGCCGGGTCCTGACCTGCCGAACCTTCGCAGCACTGCGACTGAAAACGCAACTGAGATGGACGTTGATTCGGGAGTGGTAACTACTCCTGCTTTCCTTCAGACTGGTCCGGAGTCAGACGAAAGCCACCTGCAATCAGACTCTCAACGACTTTTTCGAAAACAAGGGTCGACACGAAAGAGAAAGAAACGTAGCCGTACAGCCCCTGATAAATCCATTCTACGGATGGATACCAGGGATGCAGACCCGAAGATGGACGACAAACCGCTTTTTGATGACCAAAAGTCTGATGCGAACGACCCGCCACAGGCGACCACTGGCAACGAACACCCCTCCTTACTGGCGCCGTCGCCCCCACAGGTCGACGTTGAAGTGAGCGTATCCGCTGAGCCGAAAACTAAGTCTCCTCTCCACGTGGATGATGTGCACAGCCGCTGCCCTACCGCAGTATTAGTCTCCTGGGCAGACGACGTGGAGGTCGAAGGGACTGGGGTAGACGGTAGCAACCTCTTCAGCGGACCGGCAAGATCGACGACCTCTCGCTCCTGAAGAAGGATCCCTACCTGTGCCTGTAGGGCATTATCGTGTCGCAACGATTAACCTCGCGACCATTCGTGCGCCCCACAAACTAGCGCTGCTCCGTGACATGCTTTATGATGCGGTCATAGATATTGCGCTTTTTCAGGAAGTGCATGTCGCCGATTTTTCACCACCACATGGCTTCACGGTGCATCTTTCTCCCGCTTCGGACACCAGTAGTGGTATTGCCATCATCTTACGAGAAGGTCTTCCTGCCGAAGATGTCTAATACCTCCCCAACGGCAGAGGTGTGGTCCTTACTCTTTGATGTACGCATCGTCAACATTTATGCGCCGTCGGGCTCCAGCTACCGTCGTGAACGCAATGCCTTCTTCGCGAATGAAGTTACACCCCTTTTTATGGGCCCACATGATGACTGGGTCATGGGAGGAGACTTCAACTGCACCCAGCGACCTCAGGATCAATTGCCGCGTCACTCACCATGCGCAGCTCTGGAAACAGTCGTCACGCGGCTACAATTTGTCGACACGTGGAGACATGTTCACGGTGATCTTATTGGCTTTACGTACTACACTGCGCACTCCTCTAGCCGACTGGATCGCATCTACATCTCGTGATCCCTAATTCAACACACTCGACAGGCTGAAATCTGGCCTGTTGCTTTCTCAGATCATGAGGCTTACTTCTGTGATGTTGTTCTCACAAAACAGGCAGTATGGCACGGACGTGGTTTATGGAAACTGAACACGGCACTTCTTAATTCACCTGACTGTCGACTTTTAATAGAAGACACTTGGATCACATGTAATAGACGCCGTCCAACATATCCGTCTACCATATCCTGGTGAATCCAGTGTGCAAAACCTGCTCTTCGAAAAACTTTGATCTGGTATGGCAAAGATGTTGTCATCTGGAGGAAGAGCACTATGAACTTTTACTACAGGATCCTACGAGAATGCTCCACGATGCCAGCCTCCCCTGAGCACCATACAAGGATAAACCATGCTAAGGCCCAAATCTCCAATCTCATGCGAAGGCATTTGGATGGAGCGATAGTACGATCTCGTACTGCTGATCGCATGCCTCATGAACATCCGTCGATGTACCATATCATCCAAGAACGCCAAAATCGGCGCCGAAAATTGATTCACGTCCTAACAGAGCAAGAACGGCGTCGCTACGTAACCCAATCTGCAATAGGGAATGTGCTTCACGCCCACTACCAGCAGCTCTACGCCGCAATTCCACATTCCCCAGAGTTGATCGAGGAAGTCTCACAGCTCAACTTCGGTGGTATCCCAGGAGATGCGGCGATTGACTTGATGTCAGAGGTGACTGATGATGAAGTCCGCGATGCGATCCGGGCAGGAACCATCAATCGCTCCCCAGGACCCGACGGTCTTCCCCTCGAATTTTATCGCACCTTCCGTGATTTGTTAGAGTCCACCTTCACCTCCATCTGTCGGGAACTGATGTCTCCGGAAGTACCTGTGCCGGACGCTTTCATGGAAGGAACTATTATTCCTGTACATAAACCGCATGGTGGCAACAATATCAGTGATTATCGACCCAACACCCTCCTTAACAGTAATATGAAAATCTTCACTCGTCTTTTCACGCACGACTTAAAAAAGTTGCCCGATATGTTGTGTCGCCAGACCAAGCATCTTTGGGAGGGGATAATAATATCCGCACGGCTTTATGCCGCTACAGGGATATGATTGCCGTTACCCAGGCACAACGCCTCTCTGTGGCACTTGCGTCTTTGGACTATAGTCAAGCTTTTGATAGTGTTGACCATTCATTCCTTACGGCCGTTCTTCACTATATGGGTTTCCCAGTCGCCGTTATCACGGTAGTGATGCGCCTTCTGCGGGGTGCCTCATCCAGTATTATGTACAATGGCAGACTCACTCCTCCAATCCGTACGTCAAGGTTGCCCTCTATCAGCGATTTTATACGCCTTTTCCTTGGAATCCTTGCTATGTGGACTAAGACAACGTTTGGTAGGGTTGTCCATAGATCGCTACCGATTCTGTTGCACAGCCTATGCTGACGATGTAGTCATCTGTTTACGTAATGCCGACGAGGTTGGAGCTGTGTAGACGTGGGTAGCGACTTAAACGTACGTAAGTCACAAGTTATGTTCATTGGCACGGGACTCCCCGTGGAGTGCGTTACACCTCTCACCACCGTTGATACCATTCGCTGTTTGGGAATAGATTTTTCATCTGATCTCCGGCGTTCAGCCACCATCAACTGCCGACGCCTCCTTTTAATGATCAGAGCACGTCTTATGGACCATCGCTTTCGATCCCTTGATATTCTCCAACGAGCTCGGTATGTAAATTTATACATCGCATCCCGAGTTCCCCATGTAGCACAAGTTCTACCTTTCCCACTTACTGTGGCACGTCGCATGTTGGCAGCGATGGCATCTTTCGTCAGCTCTGGGCTGTTGTTTAAAATTAACTATGCAACCCTTACTCCTCCCCGTGAAGGAGGTGGGATAGGTCTGTTTCACGTGCCGGATAGAGCTCGCGCCCTATTGACCTCCCAGATGACGGTATGGACACGTTGCCCAACGAGCCTCACTGGTCTCCTCCTGTCGGCATATTCGCCGGTCTCACTGTCAGCCCCAGTGATGATCTCGGATGTTCCGGCCCAGTTCCATTATATACGATATTTCTTTCTTGAACTCAGTTATCTACGCCTCACCTTACCAAGATAGCTTTTACTCAAGACAAAGGCAGAATACAATGTCCTCCAGTTAGGTCGTCCACCTAACCCGATTGAACAAAAGTTCCCCCAGGTTGACTGGCGTCATGTATGGCGCGCGGTGTTCGCCTGTTACCTTGACACGAATGTTCAATCTGTCTGGTACCTAACTGTCAATGGTAATCAAATCAACTAATTTCGCCTTCATCGCATCCACCTCGCCCAGTCACCTCTATGTTCCACGTGTGGAGTGCCAGACAATGATGAACATCGGTTTGTTTGCGGACCGGCGGCGGAGGTTTGGCACTTGGTTCGTCGTATTGTGGCTTTTCTAACGCGAGACATTCCAGATCGGATTACTCCCCTTTCATTATTATTTCCGGAACGTGACTATTTTCCTCGGACAAAGACCAATGCTGTGAATTGGACTCACGGACATGCCATTCACTACCTATTTGGACAAACTGTAGACTCTGTACTCGATTTTTGGACATACCTCAATGACCGTCATTAAGTCGTTGTCCGTCACCCGAAATACAGATAATTTTTCTCGAACTTCCTTAGGAGTGCTTTCCACGACCGGCCACGCAGCTGGAATGTGTTAAGCTAAGAGAGAAGAAGGTTTCCTGTTTGAACCAATGAACATTTCTGAACAATTGAACGGAACACATCAATTTCGAGAAGACGTGACTCAACATATTACCAGCGGGGCGCCGAAGGCCTCTGATCAATTACACAATAAAACAAAACAAAAAATAAATAAAAAATATAACAATAAAAACAATATAAATAAAAATAAAATTTAGAAGAAGGAAGATTTTGTTTTGTTTGTAAGGGTAGCCCTAACCTTGATTTCCCATATTTCCCCTGGTATATAGGCAGCTCTCTGGAGTAGGTTTAGTCAGGAGCCAACGCCTGAAGTGGACCAGATTTTTTTGTTATAGAATGAAAAGTGGCGGTGGCACTTAGGTTTTTTTAGTTCCACTTTATTAAGGTACTTTCTAAAAATTAAAGAAGGAAAAATTAAAAAACACAAAAAAAGAAAAAAAGAAAAAACACAAAAAAAAAGAAAAAAGATGGTAGAGCACTTACCCGCGAAAAACAAAGGTCCCGAGTTCGAATCTCAGTCGGGCACACAGTTTTAATCTGCCAGGAAGTTTCATAACGGCGCACACTCCGCTGCAGAGTGAAAATCTCATTCTGGAATTACAATTTTTAGTGAGCCAGAAAGTTCTTTTCATAAAGGATTAAAATTATTGAACTATATGAAACAAAATCGTTATAACTTCTGAACGGTTTGCGTTAGGACGTTAAACCTGTGCGGTTGACCACGGCGCATGATGGGAATTAGTATGCGCAGTATGCCTTTGGTTTAGCGACGAAGCCCACTTTCATTTGAAGGGGTTCGTCAGTAAGCAAAATTGGTGCATTTGGAGGACTGAGAATCCACATTTCGCGATCGAGAAGCTCTTCACCCTCAACGTGTGACTGTGTGGTGTGCAATATCCAGTCACGAAATAATCTGTGTGAATTTCCTAGTTGTCAATTTCCTAGTCAAGGGGTAGCGTCTTCATTCAGTAATCAAAGCGTCCTCGATCCCCAGTTTGAAGCCCACCATGGCTTAAATTATCATTAATAGTCAGTATTGGCGGCCGAAGGTTTCCAGCATAAGAAATCACCCTCGTTCTGCCAACGGCCTTGCCAAAGAGGACGGGGTAGCGGACAGAAGTTCAGGACACTCTCATGTCCTAGGGGTGGGAAACTGCCCCTAAAGACGGAAGAATCAGCAATGATCAACGGCAGGAGAATGCATATGGCAATGGAAACCACTAAATTAAAGGCACATAACATGTATCAACAGGACATCTGACATTTAATTGAAAAACTTATCATGATAATCGGCAAAAATTCCAGAATAGTCCCCCTTTAAGGTATCAGGTAGGGGAATGACAAAATGATTGAATAACCAACGAAAGGATGACATTCTACATATCGGGGCGTGGAGTGTCAAAGCTTGAACGTGGTAGGAAAGCTAAAATATCTCAAAAGGCTCAATATAGATATAGTAGGGGTCAGTGAAGTGAAATGGATAGAAGAAAAGGATTTCAGATCAGATGAGTGTAGGGTAATATCAACAGCAGCAGAAAATGGTATAATGAAATTAGGATTCATTATGAATAGGAAGGTAGGGCAGAGAGTCTGTTACTGTGAACAGTTCAGAGACAGGGTTGTTCTTATGAGAACAGACCGAAAACTAACACCGACAACGAAAGTTCTGGTATACAAGCAGACGTCGCAAGCTGAAATGAGGAGATAGAGAAAGTATATGACGATACTGAAAGGGTAATACAGTCCATTAACGGAGAGGAAAATCTAATAATCATGGGAGACTGGAATGGAGTTGTAGGAGAAGTAGCAGAAGGAGAATGTGGGCTTGCTACCAGGAATGAGAGAAGAGAAAGACTAATTGAGTTCTGTTATAAATTTCAGCTAGTAATAGCGAATACTCTGTTCAAGAACCATAAGAGGAGAAGATGTAATTTGAAAAAGCCATTTAATAAGTGAAGATTTCAACTATATTACATCATGGGCAGACAGAGAATCCGAAATTAGATACCTAATTGTAAGACGTACCCAGGAGCAGGAATAGACTAACATCACGATATAGTAGTGATGAAGAAGAGCATGAAGTTTAAGAGATTAGTCAGGCAGAACGAACATGGAGAGAAAAGGGAGGATACGCTTGAAGTTCTTTAAGGTACAGCAACAAGGAATAGCTCAGTAGAAGGTGTAGTTGAAGAGGAATGGACATTTCTAAAAAGGGCAGTCACATAACTTGGAAGGAAAACATAGGTACAACGATGGTAACTGCGAAAAACCATGCATAACACAAGAAATGCTTCAGTTGATCGATAAAGGAAGGAAGTACAACAATGTTCAGAGAATTTCAGGAATACAGAAACACAAGTCGCTGAGGAATGAAGTGAATAGACAGTGTAGGGGAATTAAGACGAAATGACTGTATGGGAATTATGAAAAAAAATCAAAAAAGAAATGATTCTCGGAAGAACTTACTCAGCACACAGGAAAATCAAAACAACCTTCAGTGACACTAAAAGCGAGGGTGGTAACATTAAGAGTGCAAAAGGAATTTCACTGTTAAATGCAGAGCGGGGAGGTGTAAAAAATACACTGAAAGCCTCTATGAGGGGCAAGATTTGTCTGATGTGACAGAAGAGGAAACAGGAGTCGATTTACAAGAGATAGGAGATCCAGAACTAGAATCAGAATTTAAAAGAGCTTTGGAGGCCTTGAGAGCAAACAAGGCAGATGGTATAGATAACATTCCATCAGAATTTCTAAAGTCATTTGGGGAAGTGGCAACAAATCGTCTTTTCACGTTGCTGTGTAAAATGTATGAGTCTTTCGGAAAAACATCATCTACACAATTCCGAAGACTGTAAGAGCTGACAAGTGTGAGAATTATCTCACAATCAACTTACAGCTCACGCATCCAAGTCGCTGACGAGAATAATATACAAAAGAATGGAAAAGAAAATTGAGGATGTGTTAGATGGCGACCAGTTTTGCTTCAGGAGAGGTAAAGGCACCACAGTGACAACTGTGACGTTGCAGTTGATAATGGAAGCAAGACTAAAGAAAAATAAGGAAGCGTTTGTAGGATTTGTCGACTGGGAAAAGGGGTTCGACAATGTTAAATGGTGCAAGATATTCGATATTGTGAAAAAAGTAGAGGTAAAATATAGGGAGAGACAGGTCATATACAATACATATAAGAGCCAAGAGGGAATAATAAGAGTGGACGACTGAGAAGGAAGTGCTCGGATCAAAAAGGGTGTAAGACAGTGACGCAGTTTTTCACCCCTGCTGTTCAATTTGTACATCGAAGAAGCAAAGATGGGAAGAAAAGAAAGGCTCTGGGGTGGGATTAAAATTCAAGGTTAAAGAATCTGAGTGATACGATTCGCTGCTGACATTGCTATCTTCAGTGAAAGTGAAGTGAATTGCAGGATCTGCTAAATGGAATGCACAGTCGAATGAGTATAGAACATGGATCGAGAGTAAATCGAAGAAAGACGAAAGTAATGAAAACAGCAAGAAACTTAGCTCCAGGATCGATGGTCACGAGCTAGATGAAGTTAAGGGGTTCTGACGTCTAGTCAGCAAAATAGCTAATTATGGATGGAGCAAGGAGGACATCGAATACAGGCTAGTACTGGTCAAGAGATGTCTGGTACTATCAAACATAGGCCACAATTTTAGAAAGAAATTTTTTAGAGTGTACGTTTGGAGTGCAATACTGTATGGTAGTGAAATATGGACTGTGGGAAAACCGTAACAGAAGAGAATCGAAGCATTTGAGATGTGGTGCTGCAGAAAACTGTTCAAAATTTGGTGGATTGATAAGATAAGCAAGGAAGAGGTTCCAAAAAGAATCTGAGAGGAAACGAACATATTGATATCACTGACAAGGAGAAGGGACAAGATGATAGGACATGTGTTAAGATATCATCGAATGATTTCCATGGTACTAGAGGAAGCTGTAGAGGGCAAAAACTGCATACAAAGACAGAGATTGGAATACATCCAGCAAAAAATGTGCTGCAAGTGCTACTCTGAGATGAAGAGGTTGGCACAGAAGAGGGATTCGTGACTGGTTGTATCAAACCAAACTGAAGACTGATGACCAAAAAAAAAAAAAAAAAAGGAATTCTTGGTGTCATGGTGACTACCAAATGAAACGTGAAGGTTCTCAAAGATGATTTCGTCCCCTGATTTCGAAAAGATGTGATTCATGCAAGATGGAGCTCGACCCCATCGAAGCAGGAGAGTGTTTGACGTCCTGGAGAAGCACTTTTAGGACCACATTCTGGCCTCTGACCCGGAGGCCATTGGCATGGGCCTCGACTGGCCGCCATTTTCTCCAGATCTGAACATATATGACTCCTTTATGTTGGTCTATACATTCATTCTGGAGGTCATCGACAGTGTCAGTTTCCGATACTTGAGTGGGTTATGTAGAATTTCGCTACTCGTCTGCACCACATCATCAACAATGATGACAGGCCTATCAAATATGTCACAGCCAATATCTGAATATTTGCAGTGATGTTTACGTGTTGAATAAATTGTGTACACACAGTAGATTTTAACTAATTTCCGTTTTTTAAGATGTAGTTCAATACTAGTCACGATGTATGATTGACATGCCCTGCTGCAGGAGGGAAGAGATGGGAAACAGTGGGAAAATGCTCCTAATGGTGCACAAAAAAGAAGAATATGCTCCTGTTTAAAGGCCTGACTGAAGATTGGGGTACCTACTAGCACATTCTACCTTCCTCAGCACCTTTAAAAGTATTCCCAAAACTTTTGGCATGTGAACATACTCTTGTCCATTCTAAGCTGAGAGAGAAGGAGAGAGTGTCTGTGGGAAAGACACGAGAAATTAATAAATTCTTGAAGATGGTAGGCAGTGGATGTGGGCCAGAAAGGGCGAAGGAGACAATGCCAGTGTGAGAGCAAGAAAGGGACACAGTGGAATGGAGACCAGTGCCTGTGAGAGAAGAATAAAGAGAAGAATAAAGTGGAACTGGGTGTAAGCAGTGCTAATGAGAGATGGAGGAGACAGAGACAATTACTGTGAAAGAAGACAGTAGTATGAAGGAATGAATGAGATACCAGCAGTATGAGAGAGCAACAGAAAGACAGTGTCAGTGACAGGTGTCACAAGTAGCAGGACAGAATGAAGGGAACTTGCATAGTGAGAATGAGCTGGGCTGAATGAGTGAGTGGAAATAGCCAATTGGGAGTGAATGAATGTGAGCGACTTACAGCGATGGGTTATTGGAAGTGAGCGAGTTAGAGTTAGGGGAGCTTCTGGAAAGAGAGGTGAGTTGATGTTAAAAAGAGTGCGAAAACGTTTGTAAGGCATCCAGATTTAACGGACCTTATGTGAACTTTGTCCGTAACAACAGTACGATACAGTATGAGATCCTCCGAAAATAATAATTACATTATATCAACGTAAGGCAATTGCAGTTAATCTCATGCACCCGAAAACTAACAAAACAATCTCTAACAATATATAGACATTGACATGAAACAATTTAAAGCGAAACGCATTTTGGAGACAAACAGAGCAGGCGGTTAATGATATCGTAAAACTCCCATTAGCAAGAGAACGGAGAGCTTCAGCGCAGAAAAGGATAAGGCCAGAACAATACATTATTCCTTTTAGTGTAAATTAGGGCGGGATCGAGGGTAACTTCATTAACAGGGCTAGGCCGCGACCCAGAAAGAAAAATAAAAATGTTTATTCGCCTCTAGTGAGATGGTGATTGACTGAAGCCATACTTGACGACACAGACGCGACACGGTGGGGAGATCCCCATTATATAAAAGCGTTTTGAGACCAAAACTTAAGGCTCTCTCTCTCTCTCTCTCCTCTCACGGTGGACCGCACAAGTGTGTGGAAATAAGCGAAGGCATTGAGAGTTCGCTTCCTGTGAAGTGAGGATGATTCGCTTCACGTATCGTGGCGACAGCTAACAAAGCTGTAGCTAAATATTCCGGCAGGAACTTTTGCGTGCAAAGAAATTGTGCACATCGCTCCAACTCATAGCGAGTGTGCAACAGCCATTATTTTGACTAGGGAAAGATTAACGTTCTACGGAACAAAGAAAACTTGCGACGGAATAAATTCAGTCAAGGCCAGAGTAGGGAATTAGCGTTTCAGACCCAGCACGGAGACAATGCCATTGCAGATGCCACTTGGTAAAGTACCATTGCGCATTAGGCCACAGTAAATGTTGAGTCTAGATTTTGATCACTTCAACTTGGTAACGCTTTGACCATTGAATATCAAAAGCAATGAATATCACATTGAGTACATGAGAGTTTTTCATTGGTTCCAAAAGTAAATTTATTCTCCACCAACTCAGTGCATTAACCAGCTACGACAATATAGATTTAAATGAGTTGATGAAGATTTTTAATATACATTCTTTCATGTGATAAAAAATTTTCATGTGTAGAGATAACGATTTTAACAATCGTCATTTCAGTATGTCCAGGAATTAAATATTTTGTTACTGATCATCAAAAGTAATTGAACATGATTGTTGTATAGCAGTTGACCACTGAAAGCAACAGCTGATAAATTATATGTAGAATAAAAAAAGGGAATAGCTGTTTTGTCTTTCTAGAATAGACCCCAAACTTTCATTTTTATTAATTCATGCATTCTAGGTACTTGGCAGCAGAATTTCTAATGAATTTTGTTACTATCCAAACTTGATATTAGCTGCCTTACAGGGCCAGGATCATATTTGTTTAGAATGCCTGTTTGAAACCCTGGGCATGAGAAGACAATTCAAAGGTTTTGTCCATTTGTGCCCTAAGTGGTAAACTAAGTTTGAACACATTAGTACACTCACAGTGCAGATACAAAGGTCGGACGTACGACACGTTAGCATGTCAAATGTTTTGGGAAAAATTTAATAGTGCTCAGAAAGGTAGACTGCAGAAGCTGGAACTCCACTTTTCAGTCAGTCTTTTCAAACAGGAGCAATTCTCCTTGTTTTAGTTGGATAGAAGCATTTTTCCGCTGGTATATACATATATGCTGGAAAATTAAAGAGATATTTCGCTAAAAGAAATTCAGCTGTATGTATATCAAAGGCTGAAATTTAAAACCGGTACTAAGCACCGAAGGGAAAGCTGAAGGATGGTAGTGGTAAGAGTACATAGAGGAACTGTACAAAAGAAATGAAGGCATTATTGTAGAGAGGGAAGAGGAAGATGAGACAGGAGATACGATACAATCAGAAGAATTTCGCAAAGCACTGAGAGACCTAAGTCGAAACAACGCCCCTGGAGTAGACGACAGACGACGTTCTGTCAAAATTACTGTCATCCTTGGGAGAGTCAGCCATGACAAAGCTATTCCATCTGGTGTGCAGGATGTGTGACACAGATGCAGAAGGATATAGTAATTCCAAAGAAAGCAGGAGCTGACAAGTGTGAATATTTTATTTTAGTACGTCATGGTTGCAAAATACTAAGACGAATTATCTAAGGAAAAATGGAAAAAGTGGTTGAAGACGATCTCAAGGAAGATCAGTTTTGAGCATGCAGTACTGACCCTAAAAACTTGTCTTGCTGTAAAGCTTTTGTAGATTTGGAGAAATCTTCTGACAATGTTAACTTGAATACACTCTTTTATTCTGAAGGTAGCAAGGGTAAAATACAGGGTATTTACAACTTGTGCGAAACCAGACAGCAGTCACAAGAGTCGAGGGGCACGAAAGGGAAACAGTGGTTGAGAAGGGATTGAGACGGATTGTAATGTATCCATGATGTAATTCATTTTGTGCATTCAGCAGGCAGTAGATATGAAAGGAAAATTTTGGAATGGAGTTCAAGTTCAGCGGGAAATAATAAAAACTTTTTGGTTTGCTGATAACACAGTAATTCTGTCAGAGATAGCAAAAGACATGGAAAAGCAGGTGAATAAAATTGGTAGTGTCTTGAAAGGAGGATATGAGGTGATAATCAGCAACAGCAGAACAAAGATAATGAAATGTACTCAGAATCAGGCGCTGTTGACGGAATCAGAGAACGAAACACTGAAAGTAGTGGATAAAATTTTCTGTTTTGGCAGTAAAATAAATGATGATGGATAAAGCAGAGATGATATAAAATATTGATTGGCAGTCGCAAGAGGATCGTTTAGGAAGAAGAGAAATTTGTTATCGTCGACTAGATTAAAGTGTTAGGAAGCTTTTTCAAAAGATACTAGTATTTCTCTAGAGTGTAGCCTTGTATGGAAGTGAGGCAAGGATGATAAACAGTTGAGACAAGAAGAGAATAGAAGCTTTTGAAATATGACGCTGCAGAAGAATGCTGTAGATTATGTGGGTAAATCATATAACCAATGAGGAGATACAGAATAAAGCCAAGGAAACAGGAAATTTGTGGCATAGCTTGGCTAAAAGAAGAGATCGGTTGATAGGACACATTCAGAGATATCAAGGCATCACAGTTTAGTATTGGAGGAAGAAAAGGATATTTCAGAGATGAAGAAGCTTGCACAGGATTCAGTAGGGCAGAGGGCTGCATCAAACCAGTCTTCGGACGTAAGACTGCAGCTACATATAACGTCGATAATATCATAGGTCTTGATTCCTCGAAATTTCTTTCTTACTGGTGCGGGAATACAGAGTAATGCTACGAGCATTAAGTGATGAATGTAGGAGACTGTAGTATATGGATGCAGACAGCGTAACACAGGGAAGTTGGGATCAGTCCGGGAGGCGTTCGTGGATGGACCAGTTTTTCTTGGAGCCTCAAATGGGCCGGACGTGTTTACTCTTCCGCTCCGCCACAGAGTTTCGAATGTTAGCAGTATGTAGTCTGTGTTGCGTGTTGAGACTGTTGTGAGTGGTGATCCGTCCGTCTATAGGCCTTTGTGTTAAGGGGCTCCGGAAAGGCTCAAAATCATGAAAAGTTCAATTTTTACTTTTTTGCGTTTTCTGAATCTGCAGACTATTACCTTTTAATAGATATATAATTTATTCAGTTCCGAAGACTACAACTATTTTTAATTTTTTTTGAAATGTGTTCTACATGGGCGTGACCCACTGTGGCGCTGTTAAACTGCTGTCAAATGGTGTTATTATTAACGTCCGTGTTCATCAGGTACATTTTAGTGATGTGAGATAAAGTATGTGTTGTGGCTAACCTGTGATGGTTCAATATATATCGCTGGTGTGATTGTCGATTGTTTTATGTTTATTTGCTCTGTCGTTAACTCGAAAATATTCGTAATTAATTCTGTTTCTTGAGTCTCTGTTTTGTTGAAGTATAATAATGAGTAAAAGTAAAGTTGCTGTTGCGACTTTCAATGATGGCAACATTGTAAGGTGCAAGGTATTTAGAAATATGGGAATGAAGATAGGTTCTAACATGGTACGAGCGATGCTTGCTTTAGACAAGGAACGCCTTCGGGCTGCAGACAGGGCTGTAAAGAGTCTAGAAATACAAGCAAGAGTAAACAGGAGGAGGAACAAGAGGAAGCTGGAGGAGGAGTTTGCAGAGGATGAACATAATCCATCCTATGGACCTGGAATGTACTAAAAAGTTAATCCAATCTTTCTCGCTCGATTCCCAAAACTTTTATTTTCTCATACTAATTACATGTTTTCTAAGGATCTTCCAAACATATTTGTTTCAAACTTTCAGTAAATGTTACTCAGTACCTTCTTCATAATTTAACACAGCCTTTTTCCAAAAAACTGTATATTTTTGAATATATAAATAAAAAATTGCAAAAAAATGTTGTGAATTTTCAGTACAATTGAAAAAGAAATCATCTTTAATAACTGAACTAAAATTTTGTAAAATCCCGGTGTTAAGTTGTAGCCCATATTCCAATAAATAATCTGTAAAAAGTTCAACTTCCTACCTCAAATACTTTGTGAGGAAAGATGTAATTTATAAGCGTTATTTTAACATTGCAAGTATAGGGCGTTCCGGAGCCCCTTGATGTAAGCATGTTCGTGGTAGTGGTTCCGACTGCTTCATTGACAACATATCGTACAAATCGAGCCAACATAAAGTTGCTGTTAGTATTGCTTTTGACAAGTCTACTCTCATGTACAGCAATGTTCCGTCGTAATTCTTGATTGGTTAGTGGAAATGTTTGATGCTACTTCAGGTCAGATTGACACTGCATATTTTGACAGTGGGTTTTATGTTTCTTTTGCGAAATTCGTGCGCCTCTTCCAAGTCTCTGCAGGCCATGAGACAATGGATTAATGGTCGGAATGCAGCACAGATGGGCTTTACTTTTGTCCTACTTCGGCAGATGACTCAGGCATACAGCCCTGTTACTTTGAATGTCATTCGCATTGAACCTGACTTACGTCTTGCTGCTCTCCGTCAATCTGTTTACGATTCTAGTGCAAAAATGGTTCAAATGGCTCTGAGCACTATGGGACTTAACTTCTGAGGTCATCAGTCCCCTAGAACATAGAAGTACTTAAACCTAACTAACCTAAGGACATCACATACATCCATGCCCGAGGCGGGATTCGAACCTGCGACCGTAGAGGTCGCGCGGTTCCAGACTGTAGCGCCTAGAACCGCTCGGCCACTCCGGCCGGCGATTCTAGTGCAGACATTCTGTTAGTGCAAGAGGCATTGTTTACCACCTCTTCTCTACCCGGGTTTCATACCTTTTTTTAACGTACCACCAGAAGATTCGACGAGTATCCATGAACTACCGCCGTGCTCAGTGGATGCTCGAAGTTGCCCATCTTGCTGAGAGTCCGTTCATGCCGTGACTGGTACTGAATGAGAATTTTTCCTCCGCTCCGCACCGATCCTTTTTGGGACGATGACCTCAGTATGCAAGGCGGCGAATCCGAAAAATGCTAGTATGTTCATCTGCTAAAAGGGTTAGAGGTTATCAGAACACGTATGAGTTTTAATATATCGTTCTTCGTAGCTGCTTATGCCCCTCTGAGGAACACTTACGTTCGGCGGACCAAGGCTAAGTTGCTGCTTAGTGAGAAGCAACAGACGGAAGGGTTGAGGGTAAAGTCTAAGCCAGGTTCTCTCGTGGACAAGAAACTGACATCCTTGTATCACCTGCTACCTCATCGCTCTCTTATTACCTCCCTCACCACACATGATGGCCGTCAAGTAACTATTCATGGTGAGATGACTCAAGGCTAACATCAATACTACGCACAGTTGCATGCTGCGGATGACACTGTGGATCCCCCTTCTTATGCGACCCTCTGTGATGATAACGCCTGACAAGGGTGTTTAACATTAAGCTGATTTTCAAGAGGATGAAGTGCTTGAATTTTTTGCTAAATACCCCTCCCATAAAACCCCCGCTTCGGACGGCGTTCAGAAAAAAATTTTATTTACATTTTTGGCATATCTTGGGTTCTATTGTTACTTCCACTTTAAACTAGATTTTGTGGTGTTGATCTGTGCCTTTGAGCTTTAAGGTGGGGGAAATTATTCTCACCTACAAAACTGTTACACCGGCTGTGAACAGCAAATTGTCTTTATTACATGATTGTGTGATTGGTAAATATCGATGTTGCCACCTTGGCCGTACAACTTTGACTCCAGTGGAAGGTTAAGTGTGGTATGGAGCGAGAATTTTGGTTGAGCAGTAAGCGACTAGGCCACAAAAATATTTAACAAATGAAGCAGTCTCTTTATTGATCGCTGAGAATATTTAATACACCCAGCACAAGTTGATCACTGAATAAGTATGGCAACATTTCATTACCACGTTCATCAATTCAAAACAGGAAGAAAACTTCAAATTTAGTTTTACAGTGACGCAATTTCGCCCCAAAGCTTGCGGATTCTCAGGTTTTCCACTTGTACGGTTCAGGCACAACTAAAACAGAGACAGCGTACATTGTAACGCATGCAAAACGTAAAATGTTAAGGTCAACCAGAATTGGTCACGAGATAGTGAAATTCCAAATACTCCTTTTAACAACTGAAACCTTTAGCGCTAGAGACCAAAAATTCTTTAAAATGAGGAACCTTTTTTTTTAAAAAAAAAAAAACAATCAATAAGTTAAACTAATAACTTGTGATCCTAACTGTAGGAAGTGAACTCTTTAAGAACATTTAAATAACACTGACCTAGTGGAAAACTTCTTGAATTTAACTAAGCTAAGCTTTACAATAAATTCATTAACTCTGTTGGAGCAACACAACAGACAAATTACTTGTAGCGTACTGCTTAGTACTTGTGACAATGCACAACGGTTCACAGTGAGGAAAACACAACTTACAGTTCGCGGTAAGATTAGTATTCAACAACTTGCAAGTCAAGCAGAGAGAAAATGACCATCACAAACTGATAGTTAAACTATGATAAAATATACAAGTGGTATTCAAGGTGAATTCTTATGACAATAACACGGGGACAAAGTGGCGCAGGCAAACAGCTCTTTCTCTAGGGTAGAGCTCATAAATCGAACATAAGCGATGCTCACCTTTTGCAAACAGTACCCTGCCAAACGACGAGTCCAGCGGTTTGGGTGACTAGTGACTACAGACTAGTAGTGTTAGACACATACGGTTGCTGTCAACAAGTATGGGCCTGGAGATGATGTTGTAACAACATCGAAACTACTTGCCAATGAAACCAACACCTTAATACAGCTGGAGGAATTTCGTCATTTTTAACATATATTATACTAGCTGACGTCCCAAGTCGTCCGTATCAATTATTGGTATACGAAGATACTGCAACGTGTACCAGGACACACCTCGTCTCCAAAGAAACTACTGTGTTCGTCGTTCCACAAATGACTCAGCTCTCCCAAGACACAATCGCATCATGTGAATCACAAGTGATGCTGGGCATGAGGATACACAGGCTGCCCATATCTGAATGAGAATGGGGTTTGCCCCTTGCACCTGGCAGACTTGAACATCAGTGTTTCCACGGCTCCGTCTACACTCCTTACAGGCTCAGCGCGTACCTCCACAGACAAACGTTTGCAGATGACTACAACAGGTCACAGGCATGGGGCCGACTCCTGCGCGAACGTTTTAGCTTGCCGCTATAAAAATCCTCGCCAAAACCCACTTCGGCGCCACCAGAGCGGTCCCTGACAGCCTTAGGTGAATGATAGCACACGTAAAATCAAATAATGCTGTCGCGCTCGCGATCGAGCTACCACCAAACCGTTACAACAGGAATATGGTTTCGGTGGCAGCTGTTGCACCTGTTCATTGTGCTTTTGCCTTCTTAGATTTTTCTAAGGCATTTCAATACTTTACTTACCCGCATCTCGATCACCTGTTGGAGAGTAATGTCTTCACCGCACCTGCAGCTTCAGTGGAGGTCAATGGACGACTGACACCGCTGGTTGTTCTCTGTTTGGGAGTGTCTCAGAGCAGTCCGGCCTCTACGTCGAAATGAGCAGGTCTCCTTGTTAAAAGTGATACTTGATGACTTTTGTCGTACTTCATGTGCCAACTTAAATGAAGAGAAACGCAAATTCCTCAACATACGCGGCTTCGAGAACGTAGCCCTTTCTTGAGCCCGTTTTGTGGATTGGCATACACCTTTGGGAGTTGTCGTTGGTCGTTGCCCACTGAAGATGCCTGATTAAATAGGAAGTCTGTTATTGATAAAATTCAGGATGCCGTACCAGAACATGGACGATGCACGCTTACCGTTCTGCAGAAAGTACAAATATATACGATACATATTTTTCGTTTAGGGCATATTATATCGCGCAGACATTTCCCATTTCCAAAATGTTAGCGAAAAAATTGCAGGAACTCTCTGGCCAATTTATATGGAAAGACCATATATTTAAACTACACACGCTTCTCTCTCAAATGTCACACGCATGGTATCTGCGTTGTATGTCTGACGCATGGTGCTCACTGCTACGCGTGAAATGCATAGTATAACGGCACCACTCTTCGCTCTCGTACAGACAGTGAGGCTTGCTTCGCCTGTTGACGTAGGTTGCGTTCATTTCAAACCGCGGCACGTTCGAGAATTTGATATTTCGGTGAGCTATCTTGGGGATATCTTGAGGCGACAAGTTGAACAACACAATTCCTGCTTGCTCGCAGGGACGGGGTGGGCTGCTCCAATCCCGCTGAACTGTTATCACAGCCTCTTCGTTGGAAGGATGTATGGACCAACGTCAGTCTGCCGATTCACACTATTAAAGTAGATTCCTCTAGGTACAGAGTAATTAATAACTTATTACCTACTAATGAGCGTCCACACGGCTATGTGTAGTCGATGTGGGTCCTTGGACACGCTTCTGGATATATTTGCGTGGAGTGGTAACCTGGCGAACTGGCTCTGGTTGCATAATCACCTTGCTTTTCTCACCAGGACTTTCGTCACTGCTTACGGCACCACCGACATTATCCTAAGGCCGGATTCCTCCCTCTATCCGAAGTCGAAGGCTAATTCCGTGATGTTAATTTTTCATTTGTACCTTTTTTGTTGCTGATGGGGAGATGATCTTTTTACGTTTCAGCTCTATGTGCTTTTTTGTGTACTGGGACGCCCCTCGCAATTGCCCCGATATCGTGACAATTTTACAAACACGCTAAATCTCACGTTTATGAGACAGGGTGTTGGTTAAGGTGGTCAGCGGGTGTAGCTCCTATTCGACAGAGCTGTCGAGGCGCCCTTACCATTTCTCGTTTCCGTCTTTGGAAAGCTGTTTCGCCGACTGCGTTATGTTAGGCCTATATACAATAGACAAAAGAAAAAAAATGTTTTTTATTCCAGTCTCTGACCACAATATCAATTCTTTAGACTATGACCGGTTTCAGTCCGTAAATACCATCCTCAGACCTACAATACATAAATATATACATCTAGTGAGCAGTGTGTCTTTCAACATAAAACAGCAATATGTATCACAATATACTGTCATACAACCAATGTACAGATAAGATATGGTATAACGTACCTTTTTTACACCATGTCCTAAAGTAAAATAAAAAAAGGGTCGGACCTATTCTATTCATGTATTTCCTTTTAATAATTTTTATGGATAACTGCATTCGTCTTCTTATTGTATCACAATTGCTTTCTATGATAGTCATCAATTTCAATAAGTCTGCTACACGCATTTTACCTAATGTGTTTTTATCAGATTATGTTTTTTGCGTAAAAGATGACTACATGTAAGTAAGCCCACAGTAGCGACATCTAGGGAGGATGTAGGCAAACAGGTTTCTGGTTGCTACTGTACTTCAGTAGCCAGTTGCAATAATCACGATATGGACGATGTGGCCTATTCTACACCTTATTTTAGATCCATGTCACGATGCTGTGCTGATTATGTTAATATGTTTTGACGATAACGTTATGGCCTTATCACTTTAGGACATGGTGTAAAAAAGGTACGTTGTACCATATTTTATCTGTACATTTCCCTGGTTGTACGACAGTATATTGTGATACATATTGCTGTTTTATGTTGAGAGACACACTGCACACAAGAAATATATATATATTTATATATTTTAGATCTGAGGATGGTCATTACGGACTGAAACCGGTCATCGTCTAAAGAATTGATATTGTGATCAGAGACTGGAATAAAAAACATTTGACAGTGTTGGATCACTGTTTGTGTACGCGATTATGTCGCAGTTGGTGGAAAGAAAAATATACTGGTTAGCTTTGAGACTCAGTGGTTGGTGGATCGCCGTATCGAATCCCGCTCTTTTTTGAATGTTCATATACTCTCAACATTCGTTATATTGTTTCGTATATATGGCATTTAAGGGATAATGTGGTGAAATGACCCGTGTGTTTGCATGGGTCTTTGTTGGATTACCGAAGTTAATTAAGAAAAGGTGTGGCGTAGGGGTCAGCGTCGTCGGCTGACGTGCTTTGATAAGAAAAGGAAATAAAGTTGTCTAGGAACCGATAAGTTTCAGGATCGATTTAAAAAAGCGACTAACAGTAAGGTCATGGGATCAAATCTCTGACGGGCTTCGGATTTTTCTATCTTCGTTTTAACCTAGCCGTGACAAAAAAAGCCGAAGTGGTTAAGATGACTGTTAGCGATAAGTTGAGAATCTGAGGTCGAGTGCCGGTCCGGTATGATTCTTCATGTGTTACTAACAGGCAGTACATCTACACCTAATGCAGCGGATGCCAAGATATTCGTTTTCAGCGAATTTATTTCGAAACAATTTCTGACGTCTGTCAATCGTCATTAATGTCTGTTCATCCACATATGCCATACTGACAGACTGTGTTGTGTGCAGCTGAAGGTGCATAATGACAACTCATTTTATTCGTAGCTATCTGGGATTCATCTTGTTACAGAATTTGAAATGCAAGAAAATGGCAGTGGATCTCAGTGCAAAATACCATTGTCTGATATTCACACCCGGCAGATGAGGAACGCATAAAACTGTAATAATGACGTGAGTTTCTACTCTGCTCTCCTGTAGCATATCATGCAAGCAATAATTGCGGACAAGTACACATGGGAAGCACTGGTTATCACTGGATCAGTTGAGAAGTGACAGTCTCGAGAAATTTCCTTGTCTATGAATAATCGAATGATTGTGTTTGCCGAGAACTGCAGACTACTCTACCAACACATTAGAGTCTGTTTACCACGTTGAATATACATATCGATACTCGACTAAATCTGCGCAACCAGAAGCTGGAGTTTCCCATCTGTGGACTGACTCTCTGTGAACTACAAGCGGCTACCTGCGATTCAATCACCCCTGCAGCGGCTAATCATTAACTAAATTGTTCTTAGATACAGATTTACAGGATATCGTTTTTAGTACAGAAACTGTTGTCAGAGGTTAGGCAACCGTGAGATATTACCCAGGTCTTGAAAACTGTCAGGCAATAAGCACTCTTCAGTAAAATTTAGAGCCATTATTGATTTAAATCCTTTTTTATTGCGCCTGTTACATATCTGCGCAGCTGTTTACATCTGACCTCACAGGTGCTCTGTCAAGTAAATAAGTTCTGGTGACTACAGTCTGCCATACGTCTTCCACTAACAAGCATAGCTTCGACGCCTTTTTCGACCTCAGACTGCTCTCTCTGTCGTTCCCACCTCGGCTCTCCTCACGAGCACGTGCGTGCTTGTATATGTGTGTGTGTGTGTGTGTGTGTGTGTGTGTGTGTGTGTGTGTATTTGTACACGGTTCGGGCGTGTGTGTACGTATTTTGTCTGCCTTCGAGCAAGTGTTCCCGTCGAGGCGAGCGAAGCTTCATGAATAAGGGTGACCTGCTCTATCTCTGTGAGCGCTTGCTTGTGCGATAAGTCAACAAGAAAGTGCTAAAGAGGAAACGAGCCGGTATATGAACCAGCGCCCTGTGAGAGGGTCAAGTTCAAGGTTAGTTTGCGCATAAGCGCGTTCATTGTCCGCCGTCCGATAGAGGCGATCTCGCTTGACGCAGCGTGCATTACAGGCAATCAGCAATCTATACAGTGAACGCCGCTGAATGTCACGCTCGAGAAAGGCTTTTATAACACTGTACAGTGATGCTCGCCAACAGGAGACTGTGCTGGAATGTGGTTCCGAAACAAAGCAGTCATTTTCTCGGTTGCTGCTGTCGTAGACGTCTTTGGCATCTCGTACATTATCGCCAGTAACAGCCTGTTAGTAGTTTCACGGATCCTTTTTTTACTCATATTGTGCTTTTGGAGGACATTCTACGTAACAGCACACATAACAGTCAATAGTAAACAGGAAGTAATTCGTAGAGAAAGGCTTTTTTTCTCTCATGGAGTACAACAGTTCGAGTTGACTAAGCTGAATAATGAGAGACAAACTGATTTTTTTTTTAATGGATCGGTGTCATACCTGTCATACTTTAAAGTGCATAAAAGTATGCTTGTCATAACCATAGTTTTCAAGACCAAGAGTAGTTCTGTAGTTTTGGTGGTTCAAAGTACTTTTTTTCTAGGGCATTCACTAGTTGCCTCTAACCAACATTTTTCTTCTCCCAATAATCTAAAGAAAACCCTTCGACATCAAACATTCCGGTGAATAGAAGCTCAAGCAAAACTTTCAGCTCAACAAACGGCGTCGCTCTTCTCTGAATGGTACCTGCTGCTCCATGCCTGGACTACCACTTTAACTTACCTAGACAGTGACGCGCAATGATAGCCGATGTGCGCCCACAGTTCTACTGGTGTGGCATGTACTCGATCGGTGACGAAAATTGCTAGAGCTCTTTGTTACGAGAACCTATTTTAATCCTGAAAGAAGCATCAACATCCGATAATGCGAGTTAGACTCCAATGCACCAACTGGATCCATCTCACTATGAGTCAGTTCAAGTCAGCAATTTTTCCACAACGTTCCTTCCACATCCGCTTTCCTGTACCGCCAACATTAAAGTGACTTGGTCTTCTTCACCATCCCGAGGCTTTGTACCAAAAACCAGTCACCAGTGCTATTGGGCTGCGTCACCCTGTCACACTGGATACAAGAAACAGTTTCCATAAAGCAGATATTCTTCTCTAATCAGCTTAAGCTACAAATCTCTTACACCCTCAGAAAAATGGACAAGGAAATGTCATGCAGTATGCATCCAAATACATAGCTCTTACTTCCACGGTCTTTTTTCATCTATTGAGACAGTTAAATGGTAATTCTAACAAAGCGCCGGCCGAAGTGGCCGTGCGGTTCTAGGCGCTGCTGTCTGGAACCGCGAGACCGCTACGGTCGCAGGTTCGAATCTTGCCTCGGGCATGGATGTGTGTGATGTCCTTAGGTTAGTTAGGTTTAACTAGTTCTACGTTCTAGGAAACTAATGACCTCAGAAGTTGAGTCCCATAATGCTCAGAGCCAACCATTTGAACCTACAAAGCTAATTCAAGACCTTGGCTGTAAACAACGTAGGGACGAATTGGTGCGAATTGGTTCTTTTGAGAAAATGCACAGTTAAGCTTCAAAAAATTCTCATAAATCTGAAATGTTAAGTAAATCCATTCTGTTTTTTATTCAGGTAAGTCTTTTGTTCTCAGATATTTGTAGAGTAACGACCTATTTTAAAAATCATGAATTTTATTCTTAAAACACATAAATGGGTACTTAAATATTGTTTACTAGCAAGCAGAGTTTACTTAATATGGGTTAATGCTGACGTATCGCTTTTTACTTCCAGAGCGAATGAATAACTCGTTACGATACGGAAAGATTAGGGTAGGTGAAGTCAAAGTGGGATAAAAACGCGACAAAGTTTTTTAATTGAGTGTCACCGGTTCAGGAGTTGATCGCTAGGTAGTACGTTTGTCTTTTTGTAACTTACTGTTCCATGAAAATTTGTCGAAGCAAGTCACTCAACAGCTGAGAAAATAAAGTATATCTTTTTTTTATTACTTTCATGTAACTTTTCTGATGTTTTACTTCAGCATTGTATAATGTTTAGTTTGAAAAGAAGAATCAACGAATTAGCCGTTGGCACTGCTGCATTGATGCTTCACTTTCGCGTAGAAATAAATGTTCCAGCTGGTGCCAAAATCATCACTGGCGCGTTGTCATCAAATGGCAAAATGGTGCAAATCCACGCAAGCGTTTTGGTTCAGCCCCGCAGCCCTATCAAAGTGACGACAATTCTTCAGAGATAATCCACTCAAAAAATGACATTCAACATACACTGCGTGAGATTGTCTCGCCTAATTCCTCTCTCTAAAATAAACTTTTAGGGAAACTTTCTGGCAAAGCATTCAAACCTGTGCTTCTAACGACGGCATTCAATAATGAACTGTTGGAAGAAGAATGCACGGGAAAAGAAGCGCTTTCTGCCGAGAAGGAAAAGAACGAAAAGGGCGTACTATAGAAGCAACATGACGTAAGCTAGATTGCATTACATGAGCGCCAAAAAAGGAAGAAAATAGATCAAACAGCCAGCTGATTATCCTTCAGAGACAGATTTAGACTTCTCAAATCATGTCAATGGATCAGGTATGGGTATGACCTTGCTGTTTGGCGAAGATGTAGCCAAAGAACAATAAGTGTCAGCGTCGTCTTGGAAGAATCAGAGGACCTAAGAAAGTATATTATTTACTTTATTCCTAAATAGCTTAGCCTCAGTAGCTGAAATCTTTCAGTTTATCGTACTAATACTCCTTTCGTGGAGAACAAAGTATTATTTTTGTGCCAGGGTTTTTAAACATTGTATTAATATTGTAGTGTTGGCAGAAGAGCCAATACCGTGTTACTAGAGGAGGCCGAAATGCACGCGTGCAAGCTCACGCAGACTGGCGTGAGGTCTGGAACAGGTTAGAGAAATAAGACTAGCAAAACAAGAGTAACTGGTAGAATACTTAACTTTAATCCACAATTGGTGAACATTTCTCGTTACTGTACAGGCTTCACAATAATAATTATCAAATGCTATGGCGCCTTGCTAGGTCGTAGCAAATGACGTAGCTGAAGGCTATGCTAACTATCGTCTCGGCAAATGAGAGCGTATTTGTCAATGTAGCTTCGCTAGCAAGTCGGCTGTACAACTGGGGCGAGTGCTTGGATCTGTTTCTAGACCTGCCGTGTGGTGGCGCTCGGTCTGCAATCACTGACAGTGGCGACACGCGGGTCCGTCGTATACTAGCGGTCCGCGGCTGATTTAAAAGCTACCACCTAGCAAGTGTGGTGTCTGGCGGTGACACCACAAATATGTTTAATGTATGAGACATTTCTTTTCAATATTGTGCTGGGTAAGTTGGGTACAATATAAAAAGTGTTTTTATTACACAGTCATTTATATTTATACATGTTTATCTCAAATGGGGCAAAGACCCGCACTGCGCTGCCTTATCCCCTTTTGCGGGGTAAAACCCCGCAATTATTGTTTTAATTAAATAGTAAATATCTTTGTAATTTATAATCAGACAGAGCTGAAATTTGAATGGATTGTAGGTAACAAAGCAAGCTATGTCTTCAATTTGAAAACGTCGGGAAATATACCCCTCATTGACTACAATAAGAGAAATACTGAAAATAGCAGGGGTTCACCCTCCCTCCCACCTACCCTATTGTGAAACTTCTCAAAAACACAAATTCAAAAGTTCCAAATCGATCTACTTTATGATAGTAAGATTTTCAACACCAATTATTGCAATAATAAAATAAAAAGCCTCAATAATTAATCTAAGCTTGAGCACAATATAAAATTTATTGCCGCCCTACTACACCACGCAAAGAATGTTAATGGAGGCCCTTAGCATTTTTGGCATCAAGCTGTCACTTACGCTATGTGATCAAGAGTGTCCGGACATCTGGCTGAAAATGACTTAGAGGTTAGTGGCGCCTTTCATCGGTAATGTTGAAATTCAATATGGTATTGACCCACCCTTAGCCTTGATGACAGCTTCCACTCTCACAGGCATACATTCAATCAGGTGCTGGAAGCTTTCTTGGGGAATGACAGCCCATTCTTCACGGAGTGCTGCGCTGAGGAGAGGTATCGATATCGGTCGGTGAGGCCCGGCACGAAGTCGGCGTTCCAAAACATCCCAAAGGTGTTCTATAGGATTCAGGTCAGGACTCTGCGCAGGCCAGTCCATTATAGGATGTTATCGTCGTGTAACCACTCCGCCACAGGCCGAGCATTATGAACAGGTGCTCGATCGTGTTGAAAGATGCAATCGCTATCCCCGAATTGCTCTTCAACAGTGGGAAGCAAGAAGTTGCTTAAAACATCAATGTAGGACTGTGCTGTGATAGTGCCACACAAAACAACAAGGGCTGCAAACCCCCTCCATGAAAAACATGACCGCACCATAACACCACCGCCTCCGAATTTTACCGTTGCAGCTACACACACTAGCAGATGACGTTTACCGGGCATTCGCCACACCCACACCCTGCCTTGGGCCGCCATATTGTGTCCTGTGATTCGTCACTCCATACAACGTTTTTCCACTGTTCAGTGGTCCAATGTTTACGCTCCATACACCAAGAGAGGCGTCGTTTGGCATTTACCTGTGTGATGTGTGGCTTATGAGCAGCCCCTCGACCATGAAATTCAAGCTTTCTCACCTCCCGCATAATTGTCATAATACTTTCAGTGGAGCCTGATGCTGTTTGGAATTCCAGTGTGATGGTCTGCGTAGATGTCTGTTTATTACACATTACAACCCTTTTCAATTTTCGACGATCTCTGTCAGTCAACTGACGATGGCGGCCTATACGCATTTGTGTTGTACGTGTCCTTTCACGTTTCCACTTCACTATCACATCGAAAACAGTGGACCAATGGATTCTTAGGAGTGTGGAAATCTCGCATACAGACATATGACACAAGTGACACCCAATCACGCGACCAAGTTCGAAGTACGTGAGATTCGCGGAGCGTCCCATTCTGCTCTCTCACGATGTCTAATGATTACTGAGGTCACTGATATGGAGTACCTGGCAGTAGGTGGCAGCACATTGCACCTAATACGAAAAACGTTTGTTTTTGGGGGTGTCCGGTTACTTTTAATTACATAGTATAGATTCACGTAATCTGTATTAAGAGACATATTTCGCTTTTATCTGGGTAGCAACAACTTTTTAAACGGATTTCCATTCAGGAACATATTCTGGATTTCTATCTGAGTAGTTGTTATCCACATCATTCCCGGATTTGTACAAATCATCCCTGAAGTATTTTCCTGCAAAGAACACTGTAGACGTTACTTCTATTGGCAGCGATGTTTTTGGCAGTTACGGCTGATTACTTTCACACATCCTAACAACGTTGCTGAAACTGGAGCCGTTATTTCTCGATTTATTCTAGAGTTGCCAACTAATATGAGTAAAATACATCTTGTACCACATTTTATCTGCAATAACTCTGCTTCTCATTGACTGTTCCTTACTATAGTGCACAACCGAGGTCTTCAGTTAGACGACATAGAAACGTGAACAGCAATGTGGGAGATAGGTTTTGGAAATTATTTTTTGAAAGAAAAGATGTTTGGTCGCTGGATATGACGAATGAGGTTTAAATGTTTAATGAAATCTGTGTGGATTTGTAATAAAATACAAGACCAGTTATGACGGAGATTACCAGCAACAGTAAGAAAAATAAATATCTTGAATGTGTACTTAAGGAACACATGAATTAAGAAAGATCATAGAATGTCGTGTCCTTGCTATGCAACAGCTGAAAGGTCTGTGAAGAAAAATTATTAGGAGAAACAGCAAGATAGATACACATGATACACCATAGAACATATAACTAAAAAACGTGCAACTGTCATAAATTAGCAGAGAAGAAACTAGAAAGTCTATCAATGGAATTGTAGACCAGAGGTTGCACAGTTTCGTGGATGAAATATAAACCAGTTACTATCCTTATATAAAATTAAGAAGGTAAACGACTTGGCCAAGGTGTAAAGAAACAGACAAATTTATGTAGAGAATTGCTACGGGTGGAAGAGTGAAGCGTCAATGAGGAATGTGGAATAGGAAGTGAAGAAGAAGAAGAGAAAGAAGAAAAGGGTTTGAACATAATATTGAGTGAGAACGAGGAAGCGTCCTTCAATTAATATGATAAATTTATAGCAGACAGCTGACGGATAACCATAAGCAAGACGGAAAATAATCGCTTAATGGAGGCACAGAACGTCGAATACAGTAAATATTTGCCTAAATAAATAACATTGCTAATATAATCCATTCCAACTCTCCAGAACACCTTAATTTGAAAACGATGGAAATATTCGTGACGAATCCTTGTGTATTAGAAACAGTAATGGGTGTGTCTGAATGTGTTCGGTGGGCAACAATTACGGTGGCCTCTATTAACCCTAAACCTCCATTCACCATTGCGTGTGTGTCTTCCTAGTAATTACATTAGACTCCTGTGAGCTGGCCATCCAGTATTTCGTATGACGTCAGTCATCAACGTTCTGTCTTCAGAACCCATGTGACCCCCCCCCCCGCATCCATTCCACCACTGGATAGTGCCCTGACGATCTTTCATTTATGAATATGAGTTTTGCAGTTCTGTTTAATACTCATGCAATTACCATGTAAATAACATTCAGTATTCCGCACTAGAAGATGAAGACATAAAACATTCAACATAGATTAATTTTTTCGTGTACTGCATGACGGAGGTCAGCATAGATTATTGTCTTTTAAACAAAAGTATGTTTATACAATAATTGTGAGAGTTTTGATATCAGAACCGTTTGTTTAACTGGCGTCTGCTGTCTGCATGAAATTTGTTGTAACCTCTAATTCTTTCCTTAGTGGCCTCAGAGGCTCTCATAATACAAACACTGGTCTTAGAGGAGATGTGATTGAAACTTTAACTTAGAGCAGTTGATGGTAAAATACGTATCTCATTACAACAGATTTGAAGAGCAATGGATTCTTCAGAATTATGTGTTATTGAGGCACGCAGTGCAATATTTTGGTGTTACTGGCCTTGTATGTTGAAAGACTTAGGCCTAACATAAAATACAAGACCAGTTATGACAGAGATTTTTCTCCTGTGAAATTAATACGTATCCAGTTAACAGTGTTGTAAGTTGTCATTAGCTGTTTTCGCTTTCATTGTATTATTTTATGTTTTAGTGCTGATTTTTATTAATGCCAAATATAAAGTGCGAATCTTTGAATATTTCAAACTGTATTTGCCAATGTGCGCTGTTATTGGGGTTTCACGTAATATTTGTAAAACGTTGTGATTTAGATAAATGAAATACTATGACCTTTACGACAAAATTTATAGATTTGTTATCCAATGAAGGACACAGCTGATAGAAAGATATGCGTTCGTGAAAGTTGGTTCATGTAATGATGAAAGTAGATTTATTTTGAACCAACATTCAGAATGAAATGTGTGGAGAATTGTGCGAGGGACGTACTACCGTCAGGAAAAGTTAAAACTAAGCTTTTTTAAGAACTTAATGAGAAGTGTTGTCAGAGAGTCAGTAATCGATTCTTGGTGGACCGTACTGGCGAGCTTGTAACTGAACATTCATCATATGAAGTAAACTGAGATTGTGAAAGCAGATCAGAAAGGAAAAGAGAGGGGATCTACTGACGAGGGGAGAAGTGAAATTAAATTTCTGATGAAGGTTTTCAAGACGAGAGGAGAAGGGAGGAAGAATCAGGAATCGTTTAGTGTAGACTGGTACCCGTGGGGCGTTGTCAATAATTTGGTAACTAATTGGACTCTTACTTGCATCTGTCCAGCAGAAGGCGACTAATATTTGTTTACCGGAGCGCGAAGATAACAGGATATAATTTTCAGTATATATATGCGGACTGTTTAGAAGGGACCAGAGTGTGTGTGTGTGTGTGTGTGTGTGTATGTGTGTGTGTGTGTGTGTGTGTAACTTCTATACAAATGTGCGCTTCGTGCGTCAGATATATTCATTGTGTGAGTGCACTGTTGCCATAAACAGTTTGTCTTTCGTGTACTACATTACCAAAATCCCATTCAAATGTTTTCCCTGGTGGATTTGCAGTATTTCGAACCAGCAAGTAGATTTACCGAATTACAATTCTTAAAGCCGAAGTTGGCGCCGACACCATCTTGCCGCCATCTTAGTCCAGAAGCATCGAAGCAGACCAGAGGTTACATCAACCATCCTCCGCCAACTATCATCGAACTTAGGGAGGAAGGTCGCAAATTTACTCGTTTGGAATCAGCATATTCAAGCATCTACAACGGATATACTGCATAATACGTTGGTGCAGTTCCTTGAATTAATGGCGTGTCAGAGTTATTTGTTACAGCAAGAAAATAACGAATGAACGTTAAATTGACATTTATTACAAAGACCATGGATCTTATGTTCGAGTAATCAGTAAACAACATAACTGTCTTTGAGCAGACAGCGATAGTATTTACTTTCATAGTTACCTACTCATACAGCTTTTGATTGAATAAAATTAGTTACGTTTAAATTTGTTGTAAACATTGGAAGACTATGAACAGGTTCAGCATTGTAGCTTCGTGTTAGAATGTTTATATAATGACTCCAATGTTCCGTGTTTCCACTTCAAATTGTACGCAAACACTATCCACAACCCTCATCAGTCAATCGATTAATTATTATTGCAATTTGTTATTCTGTACTTCGTATGTTTGGTGTATGGTCAGAGTGTCGGTGTTTCTAAGAACGTATGCATGTTGTTCATGAAGAGCCAAAGCTGTGAATGAAAGAGAACGGGTTTTACTTAGCATTGTGTTTTGTTATCAACAGAAAATACGTAAGGAGCGTAATAGCAGTGATTTGTGTACATATCAGACGAGTAGCAAGGGATACCTGGTAAACAGTTCAGTTTGTTCCCATTTACCTGATCTGACGGTATTAAGAGTGAGAACTTCATACAAGTTGGTTACAGTTACCACCGTTTTACATTATACACAATAAATATATTTTTCATATTGTTCTAGGATAATAATTCTCAACTCTTTGTCTACAGAGAAACATTCTACGAATATAGGCGGGAACTGAACTGAATGCAAGCACATAAATGACCAACTCCAGGTGATTTTCAGATTTATACGGTGTCTACAAGGGCAACTTGACTGTCCCAGAGGATTTCACTTTCACATTCCCTGTTCTGGTCAAGGTATTACTTAACAAGTGTACAATAGTCTCATACCTGAAAGGTCCCGAGCACAGTTAAAAATATATAGTTCAGTTTAAGAATGTAATCTTCATTTACAATGGCTAAATGAAAAGGTTCCAAGTAATAACCATTCAAATACTTCTACCTTCGGTGCTGCAACTTTTTCAGTGTCTTGAAAGGTCTAACATATATTACAGACATTCACCCAGTATTTTGCAGTATGATGCGGGACAAAAGAAATAATAAACACGTCTAAAAGAGAGAGAGAGAGAGAGCTTGTATTGAGGCAGGATTCACATTACCGTTGGGGGGGGGGGGGGGGGGATTTCGATTCACGTAGGTGTTGTTTCCCTAAATCGCTAATGTGAAGGACGAGCTTTCAGAATTGATTGAGCAGTATTGAATTCTTATAGCGCGTCTGTGTCATTAGTGTTGACAGTTGAGAGATGATGCAGAGGAATACAAAGTACGCTACCGGATATTAAAATCTCAGTACCATGACGACGACATGCAACGAACGTCAAACTGGTATGAAGTGAACTACATGAACAAAAAAGGAACTACGAGGTATGAGGAATGCCGTTTACGTCCTGCGTACAAGAAAAGATTATACAGCTGTTTTCTCAGCCTGGAATCACATTTGGCTGTTGATTGTTTGCGATAAGGTGGTCCTTTGCCCCGTGTAATAAAGAAAAACTCATATCAGCATTAGAGTCAGAAGTCAATTGCGGTAGGATGGTGCATTGTGAAGACTAGTTTATTGTGCCGCAAGATTCTGCTCGCTTAGCTCAGCGTCCCACGACTAGCTTACAAATATGGAGTCTGTGGGTTCAGGAGGGCCACACTTGACGCCGTGCAGCATCTCGTTCGCTCCACGCAACTAGCGCTCGAAAGAGCAGGCTCACTGATCGCTCGGTCATGCACAATGGTACAGCCAAGTCAGGTATCGTAAATCTGGAATGGGATTGTCTGGAGCAAGGTCAGTATCTATACCAAGAGTAGGACGACGTGTGCAGCACCACAGCATGTCACCATAGCAACAGTTAAGGAGCTTCCAGTGATACGGCAACAGAAAATGTCGCGCCAATGCACCACTAGACACAGGAGTAGCACCACGTTGTGTACTCAGGGTAGTCCCGATTCTGTGTACAGTATCACGATGGTCATTTCTTCACCCACTCAGAGGAAAACTAGCGTTGCATTCCTCTCCGTGATAGGGGCCTAACTCGTGGCATGATGGTTTGGGAAACCACAGAACACACAATAGGATCACCTCCGGTTCACGTAGCTGGGAATTTGGGTTCGAGACATCACATTTGTAAATAATACTGGCGCTGTGCCCTATCTTCTATGTCTCTAAGATATTATCTGTCAGCAAGAGAACACATGACATCCTGTTACCCATGCGTCCTGTTCTACCTCCATATGGAGGCTTTCACATGTTCTGCGAACCTCTCTCCCACTGTAAACATCTGATCATTGAATTGACAGTTAATGATGTACAGGGTGATTATAATTAACGTTTCGCTGCTTGAGAGCAACCGTCCCCCCTCCCCCCCCCCCCACTCTCCTCCGCCCCCTGAAAACCGAGTGGTCACAGGACAGTGAAATTCTGTGGAAACATTTGTAATTATACGCTTAAGAAAAATAACGAAAAAAAATTTAAAAGAAACACGTTTTATTTCCAGAATAGTGTAACATTTGTTAATTGCGTACCATATTTGCGTTCCAGGTTACAAAATTTGCTCACTGTGACAACTATCTTTATCGACGACGACACAGAACCCCCTAGAAATTGCTGTGCTCGCCGAAACGTCGCGGGTGGGATGTTGGCTACCTCATTCGCTGCGCTCATCTTAAGCCTCCTACGTGTGTTGATGTTCCTTTTGTAAACCCAGTCCTTCGGGCAGAAGTCACCAGGATTTAAATCCAAAACGAAGATCACTACATGTTGGTGTTGGATCGATCGGCCAATGATTTGGTTTTCTCCAAGTGTATTACGGAGTGATCGAGTGACTTCACAGGGTACAGCTCCGTCGTCCGTCAAAAGACTTCTACACTGGAGAGCAGGGATCACATGTTGGCGAAGCAGATCACAATAACGTGTTCCGTTCACGCTGCATGTCCTTGGGGGTCCATGTTCCTCAAAGAAAAATGGACTTATCACGAACTATGACGCGAAGCCACACAATATAGTGCATGGGAACTTCCTGAACTCTCGTTGGTGGTGAGGATCCCCAAATGTGACAATTGTGAGTATTCACTTCTCCAGTGATCGAAAGGTGTGCTTCATCACTCCCAAAATGTTCAAAGGCCACACGTCGCCAAAGCACTTGCAAGGAGCGTGAGAGCACAGTCTACGCGAATGTCTGCATCACATGGCAAAAGTTGGTAAGTAATATGAACTATACACGGATACCAACTCACAATAATTCGCAGCACTTTTCGAAATGCGGGTCACGGAATTTTCATCCGTTGTGACACTGCTCTATGCACTGCTTGATGATCGCACATTGCGTCCAGCGTTCTCAGCCATGGCAACAGTAACTTCTTCAACAGTGTCTGGCGCAATTGGCCGTCAGTCTCCCCCAGCAGCAGTTTTCAGTCCATCAGCTAATTGGAAGTCCCGTACGATATTCTTCAACCCCGATGTGGAAAGAGGACCTCTCCGTATTACTTTAACTCGTCGTACTAGCGACAAGAGCAGCTTGTAAAGCTCTGCTCCCCCTGTCCACACCCATGTTGACTGTCTGCAGTGTAACGCACACTGATGCTTGTGTTTCAGCCCTATGTCTCCGACACCAGTACCGCGCCTAACGGCAAGTCATAACACTAACACTACCATCAATGCAAATCCTCAGCAAAAAGTCATTACTTGATTCGTATGAAGTTTCGTACCCGTACGGTGAATAGTTTCCGTCCACACAGGTGTTTCTGTGTCAGCTGTGGCGCGAAAAATTTTTATTACGTGTCTCCACATATGGGGAGCTTTCTGATTCCAGTAAATCTTGACTACATCAGGTATTAAAGTGACAACTTAAGTCGAGGGTCACGGTCGGGCTCTTGCAGTGTGCCTGTCCCAGTAGGTTGTACCGCGTCGGTGCAGTAAGATGGTTCAAAGTTGAGACGTGACAGATCGTCAAAAAATGCTGTCGAGTTTGAAAGTTCCTATGACCACACAGCGAAGATGTTCGATTTTGTGGTGTATTAGCACCGACAGTCCAACGTGTCTACAAGTAGTGGTGTACCACTCGAAGCCAACTGTAGTGGCCTAAAAATAGACATAAAAAGACCATAACTGATAAGGACCGGAGATGATTGTCTTTCGTTGGCTATGCAATAGATTTTAGACCCCGCAGGAATTTCTACTGTCAGTGAATGCAGGTCAATGTCAATCAGTTTCCGAGAGCGTATCGCAAAGGAAATCACATGTGATGGACATTTGGAGCCGGATACGTTGCAAAAACTCATTGATTACGGCGGCACTTCAAGCTTGAGCTCTGCAGTAAGTGAGATAACGGTGAAGCTGGACAGTAAATGACTGAAGGTGTGTAGTGTAGTCGTATGTGTAGCGATTTTCGAATGGTGCAGAAAGTCTAATCTGCTGCATGTGGAGGGTACAGTTCAGGTCGAAATTGTTCTGTGATCTTTTTTCTTCTTCGTGCAGCCACTTGGGTCTAATCTTTCACGTTACCGTGAACATTATCCATGAATTTTATTTTAACATTTTCGGGGAGCAAAGACTGACATCTCTTCTACATATTCATAACGAGTATGCTATGGACATTCAATCTTCCAAAATGGTAAAAGGTGTATTCATAAGCTAGTGTAGCGTGCGCTTCCACGTTGGCTGAATAACTGTAACTGTGCTTGGGTCTTTATCGTATCTCCTCTTAAGAATCTGTATTAGTATTGTTTACCGAAAGATGAAGGAAATGGTCTTCGGTGATGTAGCAACTATCACTATTCTCTAGCAGATCACTCACCTTCTGATCTTCTGGTCCAGTTCTCGTTTCTTACAGCAGGTGTTTCCTAAAGCATGTGTTTCATCGTTTACTGAAGAACTGATTGAAGGGACAGCAGGGAAGCTACGGATTAATGAGTCTGTATAATCTGGCAATGCATCTATTCAGAAATGGACCATAAATAAGAGGTATCCCTAGTTTCCTAACGTATCACTCACAAAAATACAATCGGTGGGCGATCAGTGAACTCGCCGTAGAACAAGTCAAGAGAACAAAACTTTACACAAACAATAACGTCCTCGGTATAAAGACCACTCCCTATCGAGAATGTTAAATGAATTAATATGAATATTTATAGTTGAAGAAGCTAGCCGTTTCTCAAGAATGCGAGCACAGTAACAGGAGTCGGACAATAGAGCTTACCACACTGCACGTCGATTTCCCTCACCGGTTTCTCGCGATGCAAACGTAACCACAGCATAGACATAACTATCGAAGGTACAGCGTGCTTCGAAGTTCTAAACCTACAGTCAATCCTGCAGTATACTAAAAGATCCTTGTAGCCAACATAAAATAGGTTGGAGATGTAACCGTTCCCGCTATTCTGACCGACTAGCTTAGCGAAGTCCCTGCCTTCGATTCTGGTGGCCCCAAATGGCGCGATTCCCAAAATGAGGGAGACTCTGTTTGCTTACGTCACGCGTGGCTTCAACGACGATTCAAAATAACTGTCTGAAAGCCAAGCTAGACTTCACGATTTTTGTATTTCCTGTATTAAATAAATGAGAGAGCCAAAATTGTGCTACCCTCTTCAACCGATGATCCTCTATGTAGAGTGTGGAGTCCATATCTCGGTAGTGTCTGCCGACCTGGGAAAATTAATTTAGTAATATTAAATAAGTAATTAAAATTGACGGCTTTTCAGCTGATTAGCTGACTGGTCTGAGTATGGTAGGAATTTAGTCGGAATTTTATTGGCAGTTTGAATCTGTGGTCACAACTAAAGGATTAATTTTATTACTCTCTCTTCCTTTGTGGTGTAGACGAGTCTGCATAGATCCTGTAGCGTCGTTCACGTGCTTTATGTGCTTGACAAAGTCACAACGTTAAAGTTTCAGTCGTACTTTCCTGATTTGAAGGTCATTCTAACGTATCTCGATTGGACCGCTAAACCACTCTTCTTGCAGAAATTGTCTGGTGCGATTGGGAACGGGGAGTGAAACTTAGGAATTCGCTATCTCTGTGAGGTATAATTATTGATGACTGGCTTCGAGTGGAGACCTGTGGAGTCTCTTCCTCGCAGAATTGTGGCTATTATGAAGGCTGAATGGGATGTCATACGATATGAGTACGATGGCTCCACGGACTGAAGTAATCATCGTCAGGCACTGACATGAAACAGGTCAAGATCGCAACATTAGTGCAGTTTGTCCTACAGATCAGTTTCTCTAGTTGTTGGGAAGAACGGCATTTTAGGCGGACCGGAGACACATGGTGGTTGTTTGTTTTGAAAGTAATTCACGAGAATGTTAAGTAAATCCATTCTCGCTATGCTGGGTGGCGGGACAGCAGCATATACATGTAATAAATGTAAAAAATACCGTCAGGTGTAAGTTCATCTTCATCTCCAGTTTATTTTATACGCTGCCAGTTTCGACGATGTATCACGCCATAGTCACGCCCTCTATTCTAGTTTTTGGCTGAATTTTTTAATTACAAAATTTGTGTATGTCATGTATGAAAAATACGAGTCTTCGCACCAGCTTGTGTACGCATGACATTACCATAGGTCAATAGCTAGAATACAATTAACCTGATTGTGTTGTAGCTGTGGACGTGCGTTAGATTTGCGTACATAATCTGACGTACGGAAGAGCAGTTGAACGGAATGGACAGTGTCTTGAAAGGAGGATATAAGGTGGACATCAACACAAGTTAAACGAGGATAATGGAATGCAGTCGAATTAAATCAGGTGATGCTGTTGGAACTAGATTAGGAAATGAGACCTTAAAATACTAGATGAGTTTTGCTATTTGGGAGCAAAATAGCTCATGATGGTAGAAGTGAAGAGGATATAAAATGTAGACTGGCAATGGCAAGGGAAGCGTTCCTGAAGAAGAGAAGTTTGTTAACATCGAGTGTAGATTTAAGTGTCAGGAAGTCTTTTCTGAAATTATTTGTATGGAGTGCAGCCCTGTATGGAAGTGAAACATGGACGATAAATAGTTTAGACAAGAAGAGGCTAGAAGCTTTCGAAATGTGGTGCTACAGAATAATGCTGAAGATTAGATGGGTAGATCACGTAACTAAGGAGGTACTGAACAGAATTGGGGAGAAGAGAAATTTGTGGCACAACTTGACTAGAAGAAGGGGTTCGTTGATAAGACATGTTCTGAGGAATCAAGGGATCACCAATTTAGTATTGGAGGTCAGCGTGGAGGGTAAAAGATTGTAGAGGAAGACCAATAGATGAATACACTAAGCAGATTCAGAAGGATGTAGGTTGCAGTAGGTACTGGGAGATGAAGAAGCTTGCACAGGATGGAGCAGCTTGGAGAGCTGTATCAAACCAGTCTCTGGACTGAAGACCACTACAACACTTAATCATTGAAAAATTCAGCCATAATGTAGAACCGTGGGCCTGGCGTATTATATAGCCGAAACCGGTAGCCTACAACAAAAATTGGAGATAAGCTTACAGCTGATGTGTTTTTCAATATTTATCCATTCCGAATAATGGTAGTTTCCTTAGTGGTGGGTGTGAACAACGGCAACCGTTTTACGATCTGATGATGGCCGATGACCTCCAAACCTTGCCAACTTTTTTTCGAAATCAGTGTGATTGTGTCAGGGAGAAAACTTTTCACGTATCCCTCTTAAGGTAATCTCGGCGTCGACAGACGTTTGAACAATATCTTTGCATTTTTGTGCAGCTGGAGACTGAGTGGAGCCTGAGAAGCCACCACGTCGTTTTACAAATGTATTGGATGGAGCCGCCGGCACCTGTCGCGGCGCGTACAGTGACTGGCCGCACGCAGATGGGACGGGGCAGGAGGCGCGGCAGGTGGGTCGAGATGCGCGGCCGCTGCCCCCGGGGCGCCGCGCCGCCCGCCGCATCCCGCGTCCTCAGGCTGGTGCTGGCGCTGGCTCTGGACAATGAGGCGGGCGTGGCCGTGTTTGCGTGCTCCCGCTGACCCCGCGCCGGGTTCCCATGCGGCCATGGCGCGCCGCGTTCCCACTGGCCGCTCGCCGCTCACAGTTCTTACTTTGCTGGCCGCGCCGCCGGTGCGAGTGCCGATGCCGTTCTCCGTTCAGTCCGCAGAGATCGGACACGAGTACCAAATTACGAGTGAGGATCGGAAAGTAACGCACAAAACATTTTGCTCCCCTGGTATGCAGCTGGAAAGTTGAATTTTCATGACGGTATAATTTTAAATTTGGCTTACAGAGGGTGTTATGTCTACATGTGCAGAGAAGCATGAACTGCGGTACAAACATAGCATTTACTTTACTGAAGTTAAAATCTTTTGGGTTATTAGGCCGCGTCGTGTTTCTTCTAAAATGTTAGACGTTTCGGCCCTTCTGCTGGGATCTTTCTCGAGTTCTTTTGGTGACCACTACTGCTAGAACACTCTAGCAGTAGTGGACACCAAAAGATCTTGAGAAAGATCCCAGCAGAGGGGTCGAAACGTCTAACATTTTAGAAGAAACATGACGCGGCCTAATAACCCAGAAGATTTTAACTTTAAAGGCGTACGATACTGCCAACGGCCACGAAAGCCGGAAAACCTACATATTTACGTTGCTGTCGTCAACCTGTGAAGAGCGACGAACTGTAGTTCGATATTTGTGAGCCAAAGAGCATAAACCAAGTGAAATTTACAGGTGTACGCATGGCGTGCATGGGGACGACGTTATGGAGCGTAGCAATGTCTCCAGGTGGTGTGCATTCTTCCAAGAGGACTGAGTGAACCTCACTTATTCGACATCCTCCAGGCGAATGCCGGAGAAATTGGGGCAGCAATTTTAAACGTCCTACGTGTACAGCTGCGAACTTTGTGGCAGCACTACATCGTCTTCTTTGGTACGGTGTACGATACTGTTCCAGACACGTTGAAATTTTGTAAAAGTTAGTGGTCGCTGAGTGCCTAAGAACCTGATAGTCAGTCAAAAGGGTCAACGAATGATGGCAAGCTTGGATCACTTAATACGTTACGCCGCAGAAGGGCAGCCGGCCGCGGTGGTCTAGCGGTTCTAGGCGCGCAGTCCGGAACCGCGCGACTGCTACGGTCGCAGGTTCGAATCCTGCCTCGGGCATGGATGTGTGTGATGTCCTTAGGTTAGTTAGGTTTAATTAGTTCTAAGTTCTAGGGGACTGATGACCTTAGAAGTTAAGTCCCATAGTGCTCAGAACCATTTGAACCATTTAGCAGAAGGGCATGAGCTTCTGAAAGGAATCGTCACTCGTGATGAGTCGTGAGCGTACCACGACGCGCGTGAAACCAAGCAGGTCTCCATGAAGAGGAAACATGCAAAACGTAAATGTCGTGTGACTATGGCCTCCCGTCGGGTAGACCGTTCGCCGGGTGTACGTCTTTCGACTTGACGCCACTTCGGCGATTTGCGCGTCGATGTGGATGAAATGATGATGATTATTTGGACAACACAATACCCAGTCCCTCAGCGGAGAAAATCTCCAACCCAGCCGGGAATTGAACCCGGGTTCTTAGGATTGACATTCTGTCGCGCTGACCACTCAGCTACCGCTTGCGGACTGGAAGTATGCTGGTTCCCCAGTTCAAAAAATGTTCATAGAGACTCAATCTACTAGGAAAGTGCTTGTGACAGTGTTCTGCATCGTGTATTATTGGTCGACTTCACTGAATACGAGATCACTGTGAATACTCAAGCCTACATTAAAACTTTGGTTAAGTTCCGTAGTGCCCTTTGTGACAAACGCCACAACGTTAATGCCGTCGGTGTCAAACCTCTTCAGGACAAGGCTCGACCCCACATTGCTGCAACTGTACGTGAGAAAATCTCATCAGAGACGACACGGTGACGAATATAGACTCTAGATGAAAGCTAGCCCAAGTTTGCTAGTAACAGGGATCCCACAGTAAATGCGCCAAGGAAATCAAATACCCTTTTGGCAGTGATGAGGCTTGAGGAAGGCTGTAATGTGTTGCCGAAACTAGTCGTGTGATGGAATAAAGACATTCTCAAGATACAGATGTGGTGATACTTTTTCTCATATTCAACACACTGTTTCGAACTTTCAGCGTCGGATTTTCATCTGTTTGGTCTAGGGAAGCAATTCCTGATCGACCAACGCTTTGCGACAGATGCGGAAGTGAAATCAGCAGTCCGCAAATGGCTGTACGCCAACTAAACGGACTTCTACGAACAGTGTATATCGAAACTGGTACCACGACGGGAGAAATGTGTTTGGAACGTCGGTGACTATCTAGAAACTTTGGTAAAAGATGTCGGTTCATTAGTGACTTTTTATGTTTTGTGTTGTTATCTATTAAACTTTTTGATAGTAAAATTACTGTAGTTACTTTCCGATCATCCTTCGTATTTTTAGACGTTGCCGCGAAGTGTTGCAATTTGGATGACCAGAAATGCACAGGATCGTTACAGTTAAACTTTCGCTACTTGAGAGGACTCCCTTTAAAAACGATTGATTGTAAGGCAATAAAACTTTGTGGAACATTTGTAAGAACTTG
Source organism: Schistocerca cancellata (assembly GCF_023864275.1). Lineage (NCBI taxonomy): Eukaryota > Metazoa > Arthropoda > Insecta > Orthoptera > Acrididae > Schistocerca > Schistocerca cancellata. Next base: position 490,270,552 of record NC_064628.1, read on the forward strand.
CAGAAGAGAAAGAACGAATAAACCATTAACAGGGAATCATTTTAATTTTCACATGAGAGGGTACCATTTGTTAGTTGTGTACAATGATCACTTTCCAGGTTACAAACTTTGCTCATTGTGATGACTATCTGCATCCACAACAGCCTGGAAACGCACTAGAGATTGCTCTCCTGCTTCGCGAAACATCTCAGATGGGATTTTGTACCGTGGAATGTTCAACTGTGGTGACGCAGATGATGCACTGCTTGAAGATCGTAGGTTTCTTTCTCAGACTTGTCAACTGTAACTTCTTCTACCATTTGTGGCTCAAATGACCGCCTGCCACTCCAATTGTCAATTGCTAAATCGCCGTTAATTAGAGCTTTCGACTCACGTTCTTTAATCCCGTTAAGGAAAGAGTACCTCTCCGTATTCCTTTAATGGGTCGATACTCGCGAATCGCAGGTGCACTATTGTTGCTGGTTTCGTAAAACAGCTTTACAATAAAGCGCTGCTCACCTTGTACGGACTCACGTTGACTTTCAACTCTACCCTGGAACAGGAGCCTGAGAGCAAGTCATGACGCTAACAAAACAATGCTAATCTGGCAGTGCGAAATCTGAATATCGTTTGTATAAGTTGAGTATCAATACGGTAAACAGTTTGGCGTCTACACTGACTTAAATAGCGAAAGTTTAATTATAGCCACCGTGCACTTTGAACTCATCTTCCCCATTTCTAACTGCTGAAAGTGAAAGCACAGACTCCTTATAACACTTCAGCCCGTTTCAATTAATTTCTGACGTCTCGTCCTCAACAATAAGCTCTGTACGAAAAGTAAATACAACATGAATCAATACACCCCAACAGAAATGGATATCCTGGTCCTGCTTTATATCTCTCGTATATGCTGCTGTTTAAGCATTCCGCAAAGTTCTGTAAAGAGCATCCATGACCTTTTCTAGAGAACGAATCTTGTGAAATTTCCTTCTCAGTCGGTTCTCCTACTGAGTATACCTACCAGTATGTAATAATACATAGTAATTTCGACGTAACTTACATGAGTCGTAAGTGGAATTTATTCTTCGACTACTCATCAGAAAGAAAACTTCTTGTGTTCTCCAAGATTCAGCTCTTAATACAAAATTAAATAACAAGAAAATATACACATACACTGAAATGCCGTTTTCATATTTGCATTTGGAGGTATTTTTCTTAGCCACCCCCCTGCCATCAGCCGCCATTCTCTCATCCTTTCTCTCTCTCTCTCTCTCTCTCTCTCTCTCTCTCTCTCAATCTCTCTCTCTGTCTCTGTCTCTCTTTCTCCCTCCCTATTTCTCAAGCTATCTACCTTATTTACCTTATCACAGACAGGACTATATTCTTTTTTTTTTCAATTCTGCAGCATATCGAAAAGTACTAGGTGAATATCTCTAATGCACTCTTCAAGACACCGAGGAAGTAATACTATCGAAAAGAGAAGTATTTCTGTGGTTATCACTTGTAACATTCTCATTTCTGTCTAGTCAATGGCAATTACTAACCGAACTATATATCTTAACTGCATTTGGGAGCTTTTGAATGCAAGAATCTAACACTTGCATAGTATCTGAAAGAGTACCGTCACCGTTAAATTCTCTGGGACAACAATGGTCATAAATGGCAAATTCATCGGGAGCCCAGAAATTTCCTCTGTGCCCAAAAATTGAGGATTATTATTCTAGCTTATTATCAAGTCTGTATGAATTAAATACACCGCACTTGTGTTTTGTGTTACGTCATTTACGAGATCAGTAAATTCACAATTTGACTAAATGTCTCGATATCACACTTAAATATTTTGAAGAATTCATACTCCACCTCCGTACAAGGTCATTCTAATCTGTTAATGTAATGGCACAAAATTTTTACACTGAAGTGCCAAAGAAACTGGTATAGGCATGCGTATTCAAATACAGAGATATGTAAACAGGCAGAATACGACGCTGCGCTCAGCAACGCCCATGTAAGACAACAAGTGTCTGGCGCTGTTGGTAGATCGGTTATTGCTGCTAAATGGCAGGCTATCAAGATGTATGTGTGTGTTAGAAGTGGTGTTACAGCCTGCGCACGAGAAATGGTATAAGCATCTCCAAGGTAGCGATGAAGTGCGTCCGACCAATTCCCGAGTGTACCGCGAATATCAGGAATTAGGTAAAACATCAAATCTCCGACATCGCTGCGGCCGGGGATAGGTCATGCAAGAACGGGACCAACGACGGCTGAAGAGAATCGTTCAACGTGACAAGAGTGCAACCCCTTCGCAAATTCCTGCAGATTTCAATGCTGGATGATCAGATTAGAACCGTTCGACGAAACATCATCGATGTAGGCTTTCCGAGCCGAAGGCCCACACGCGTACCCTTGAGGACTGCACGACACGAAGCTTTATTACTCGCTTTCCCCTGTCAACACCGAAATTGGACTGTTGATGACTGCGATCATGTTGACAGGTCGGACGAGTCTCGTTTGAAATTGTGTCGAGAGGATGTACATATACGAGTATGGAGACAACCTCATGAACACATGGGCTCTGCATGTCAGCAGGGGACTGTTCATGCTGGTGGTGGCTCTGTAATGGTGTGGGGCGTATGCAGTTGGAATGATATGGGATCCCTGATACGACTAGATATGACTCTGACAGTGACACGTACGTAAGCATTCTGTCTGATCACCTGCATCCATTCATGTCCATTGTGTGTTCCGACGGACTTGTGAAAGTTCTCGTACTCTTACGGTTTATGAACAGCCCTGCATGATTCATGGTGTCATTCCCCCAAGCACTACTTCAGACATTAGTCTAGTCCATACCAAGCCATTTTGCGGTACTTTTGCTTGCTCGCGGAGGCCCTACACGATATGGCAGGTGTACCAGGTTTTTGGCTCTTCAGTGCATATGCGTGTAGTGTAGGCGAAGCAAATACCGCGAGACTAAGGAGCAAAGGATCGTTCCTCTTCACATCAGTGACAGTCAAATACATAAGAGGGAGTGCTGAAAGGTAGTACCTCCGATTTTTCATGTGAACAGTCTTAAAGCTTTTTAAATAAAACAAACGTTCTTAAAGTTTTACATTTTGTTATTCAGATACACAAGTTTGCAGCCGTTTACCGCTAGAGGGATGAACTGGCGGTGTACAATGTAACTATACTGGTGCTGTAATCGAGTTTGTAACAGCAAAAACTTCGTTTATAAATCGAGCACGCCCTCTTTTAGAATGATAATGCCAAACCACACATGAGCGCTGCGACATCTGCAGCAATCCGACTCTTGGGTTCACTATGGGACTTAACATCTTAGGTCATCAGTCCCCTAGAACTTAGAACTACTTAAACCTAACTAACCTAAGGACATCACACACATCCATGCCCGAGGCAGGATTCGAACCTGCGACCGTAGTTCCGCGGTTCCGGACTGCAGCGTCTAGAACCGCATGGCCACCACGGCCGGCCGTTACGAAAGTAGTGTGAAAGGCTTTTATATGACAGTTGATCACTTACGATTTCATCATCTTGCTGCTTCACTTGCATCACTGGTGTAATGGCACATTGTATTTAGTCACTGATTGCCAACGTAATTCACTGCACAAATTGCTTCGAGGCTATGCAAACAACACAAGATGGCGGACTGTAGCATGTGAGTCTGTATCTATTATCGACGTTTTGTATTGATATTGTTGGTACTGACAGGTAGGTATTCAATTATTTACATTGACATATCTAGAATCTATTAAGTTAGAACTGGCTTAAGACTGTTGAAGAATTTTAAGTTTTTGAATTCGGTTATTTCATTAAGAATATTATCTCCATGCTTTGTATTATGTATGAAAATTTCCGATTCTTCCATGATATACATTCTTTCACTTCTTCCCATTTTGTGTAAAATTTCGAGGTTGTCTTCGATTTTCAAAGGGTGGCCTGCGTCTTTAATGTGAGTTGCTACTCCTGATTTGTTACATTTATCAAGCCTGTAGCAGTCTAAATGTCCTTTGAATCGCGTTCTGAATTTTCTGCCTGTTTGGCCGATATAATATTTATTATATTGGCTGCAGGTAATTTTGTAAATGCCAGATGCATCAAGACTTGCATCTGGTGGCTTTATATTGTGAATAAGCTTCCTACTTAGGTTGTTGTTAGTGCTGAAACTGATTTTTACTTCTGTATTTTTGAATAGTCTTGCTAATTTGCCGGATACTATTCCAAGATATGGCATTTTTACATATTTGACTGCTGGGGCACTGTCAGTTGTGAGTGTAGTTTGATGCTGTTTGTTGAGTTTACTTTTTATCTGTTGTGAATGGTATTAATTACAGAAGAATCGTATTTAATATTTATTTCAGTATATGTTATTGTTTCTATTTCTTGTTGGAGTACTGTATGCTGAAATGGAAATTTGTGTGCTCTTTCCAGCATTGATCTATAAGCAGGTTTTTTGTGGGAGGAGGGATTCAAATGGTTCAAATGGCTCTGAGCACTATGGGACTTAACTACTGTGGTCATCAGTCCCCTAGAACTTAGAACTACTTAAACCTAACTACCCTAAGGACATCACACACATCCATGCCCGAGGCAGGATTCGAACCTGCGACCGTAGCAGTCCCGCGGTTCCGGACTGAGCGCCTTAACCGCGAGACCGCCGCCGCCGGCGGGAGGAGGGATGTGTAGAGGAGTTTGGTATAGTGGTGTCAGAGCCAGTAGGTTTTCTGTAAACACTGGGAGCTACCTTTTGGTTCTGTTTTGATATTTTTATGTCAAGAATGTTGTTTTCTTCCTGTTCAAGGGTGAATTGAATAGTTTTATGTAGGCTATTGAATTTGTTAAAGGTTTGACACTTCATCTTGTGTGCCATCAAATAGAATGAGGGTGTCATCTACATATCTCTTATAGAATTTAAGTTTGCTTGTGATGTTATCATTTAGTGTTAGAATTTTATTTTCTGTATGGTTGATAAATATTTCAGCTATTAGGCCACTCAGAGTGCTTCCCAATTCTAGTACTTGGTCCTGCTTGTAAATTTTATTGTTAAAACAGAAGTAGGCCCCTAATTATGTGAGAGCATTAAATTAAGTACATCTACAAGTTCTATAATTTTTGTTTTGCTCATTGTCTTGTTTCAATAGGTTCATTCTTATTATCTCAACTGTTTCATTTACAGGTGTACTGCTGTAAAGGTTTACAATATCTAGGGATAGAAGCTTGGCTTGAGGTGGTACTGTCAAATCTTTCAAACTGTAATAAGTTCACAGCTGTTCTTTATGGAATATGATTTTTCAAATGTGTATTTGTCTACAAGTATGTCATTTAGTTCTCTCATTAATTTGTAGGCTGTGCTATTAATTAAGTTCACAATATGCCTGATAGGTGTCTTGGTTTTATAGACTTTTGTTTGTGCTCTGAGTTTGGGGGCTGTTGGGTTCATCACAATAAGGTCTCGTACTTCATTCTTAGTGAAAAGGAAGTTACTGTTGTTGAGGCATTTTCTTATTTTAGCTTTAAACTGTGGTGTGTGGTTGTTTGCAAGGAATTGGTGTGTTTTGTGTATCACGGTTCACGGTTCACAGTTATGGCCGAAAATAAATCTATCTTTGTTTAGATTTATTAGGTAGGAGAAGGAATAGAAGAAAGTAGTACGGGTCAATATCGACTTAGTAGTAGGAATGAGGCAGGAGAAAGACTAATCGAGTTCTGCAATACATTTTGGATAGTAATAGCGAATACTCTGTTCAAGAATCATAAGAGGAGCAGATATACTTGGAAAAGGCCAGGATATATGGGAATATTTTAGTTAGATTACATCATGGCCAGGCAGGAGTTCCGAAATCAGATATTTGGTTGTAATAAGTACCAACGATTAGATATAAACTGAGAACACAATTTAGTAATGATGATGAGTATGCCGGAGTTTAAGAGACTAGTCAGGAAGAATCGATGTCCACAGAAGTGAGACACAGTAATATTAAGCAGCGAAGAAATAAACTTGATGTTCCCTGGGGCTATAGATGCTGCGATAGTGAATAACTTTGTAAGTAGTTCAGCTGAATGGGAGTGGACATCGCTAAAAAGAATAATTACAGGAATTGAAAAATAAAACAGGGTTACGAGGTACGTAACTGCGAGGAAACCGTAGGTAACAGAAGAAATATTTCAGCTGATCGTAGAAAGAAATAAACACAAAAATGTTCAGGAATACAGAGATTTCACTTGGGAATGAATAAACAAAAAATACAGGAAATCGAATGCCAAATGAGTGCATGAGAAAACGTGAAGAAATCAAAAAGAGATTACTGTCGCAAGGACTGACTGGGCATATCTAAAAATCATATAAAAACATTCGATGAAATTAAAGGAACAGTAGCATTTCTAAGCAATGGGACTTCCACAGTTAAATGTGGAGGAGAGAAAATGGTTCAAATGGCTCTGAGCACTATGGGACTTAACTGCTATGGTCATCAGTCCCCTAGAACTTAGAACTACTTAAACCTAACTAACCTAAGGACAGCACACAACACCCAGCCAGCACGAGGCAGAGAAAATCACTGACCCCGCCGGGAATCGAACCCGGGAACCCGGGTGTGGGAAGCGAGAACGCTACCGCACGACCACGAGATGCGGGCTGGAGGAGAGAGCGGATAGATGGAAGGAGTACATTGAAAGCCCCTATGAGGGAAGGCGTGATAGAACAAGAAATAGGGGTCTGTAGAGAACAGATAGAGGATCCAGTATTAGAATACGAATTTTGAAAGTGCTTTGACAGACGCAAGATCAAATAAGTCAGCCAGAGCAGATAACATTCCATTGAAATCTGTAAAATAGGTGAAGGAAGTGACAACAAAACGACAATTCACGCTGAGGTGTAGAAGGTGTGAGACTGTAGATGTACCACAATACTTTCGGAAAAACATCATCCGAGCAATTCCGAAGATTTCAAGTACGAGAATTATTGCACAGTCGATTTAACAGCTCATGCAGCCAAATTGCTGACAAGTATAATTTAGAGAAGAATGGAAAAAACTGATGATCTGTTAGATGATGATCAGTTTAGAGTTAGGAAAGGTAAAGCCATCTGGCAATTATGACTTTGCGGTTGATAACGGAATCAAAAGTGAAGAAAAATGAAGACCCACTCATAGGATTTGTCAACTTGGAAGAAGCGTTCGACATTATGAAATGGTGCAATATGTTTTAAATCCTGAGAAAAAATCGGGGTAAGCTGTGGGGACGTGTAGGTAATATATAGTATGTACAAGAACCGAGAGGGAACAATAAGAGCGGAGGACCAAGAACGAAATGCTCGAATTAAAAAGGCTGTAATACTGGGATATAGTATTCTGCCCATACTGTTCACTCTATACATCGAGGAAGTAATGACGAAAATAAAAGAAATATTCAAGAGTAGGATTAAAAATTAAGATAAAACGATATTGCTGTCCTCAGTTAAAGTTAAGAAAACTTACAGGATGTGTTTAATGGAATGAACAGGCTAATGAGTATAGAACATGGACTAAGAGTAAATCGAAGAAAGTATAAAGTAATGAGAAGTATAAGAAACGAGAATTCCAAGAAACTTAACATTACAAGTGGTGAATTCGAAGTAGATGAAGTTAAGGAATTCTGCTACCTATGGAACAATATAACCCATGGCGGACGGTGCAAGGAAGACCTGAAAAGCAGTCTAGTACTGGCAAAAAGGGCACTCCTCACCAAAAGAATTCTGTTAGTATTAAACATAGGCCTTCCTTTGGGAAAGAAATTTCTGAGAACGTGCGTTTCGAGAATAGTATCTTATGCTAGCGAAACTTAGACTGTGGGAAAAGAGGGACAGAAAAGAATGGAAGAATTTGAGATGTAGTGTTACAGAAGAATAAGGTAATGAATGAAGAGATTCTCCAAAGAATCGGCGAAGAAAGGAATATGCAGAAAGCACTGTCAAGGAGTACGGTGATTGAAATACATCCAACAAATAATTTGCAGCTGGTCGGACTGAAATTCACGACGAACAAAGGAGCGGGAGACTGTCAAATTCTGTGGAGACGGTGTTGAAGGTTGAGTAAAGCATGCATGAAGATCGGCGGATCATCCTGGATGATCTCTGCACGTTGGTTCCTGACGGGCAATTCAGAACCGGAGAAGATGAACGTTGAAAAAGGGCGTAAACATTGTCCATGACAACGCTCGCCCACACATCGCTCGGCATACCGTTGCTCTCCTGCAACAGTTTCAGTGGAACATAATCACCCACCCACACTATAGTCCTGACTTGGCGCCCAGTGACTATCACCTGTTCCCTACGTTAAAAGAACATTTGGCCGGAAAGCGATTCAGCTCCGACGAAGAGGTGAAAGAAGAGGTCCATAACTTCCTGAACAGCATGGCGGCGAGCTGGTATGACATGGGAATACAAAAACTGCTACAGCGTCTACAAAAATGCATTGACAGAAATGGCGATTATGTCAAAAAATAGCTAAACAATCAAAATAATCAAGCTGTAAACTGATGTAAACCATTGTAGAAATAAACTTATAAAAAAAAGATGATGGAGACGCATTCCATCGAAACGTTGCTGCGAGACGACGATGCTACTCGGCTGACAATCGGTGAAGACTTCATATACGAAATTCGCCGAGAAATCCTGCACTCGCATATTTCCCCTTCATGTTACAATATAGGTGCTGGTGTGTGTGGGCGGCGGCCGGGGGGAGGGGGGGGGTGTTCTGGCAGCATGAACAGTCACTGCAACCGTGTCGCACGCTGCAGAGGGTCGAATGGAGACGACACTTCTGTCAACAGGCAGTGATCACACGGCACAGACTGAAGTATCCCCACATACGTCAATGGAAGTATCGTCGGATCGGGCGACATCTTTTCCCCCCAGTCAGCAGTTCCATGATGCGACGTTCCATAGAGCTTGATCTGAGATGTCACTCTTTCCTGCATCCAGAATAGGTCTTTGGCTATCGCAAATTACGATGGCACAGCATTCACCTGAGCTGAAATGGGATGTAACATATTTAGTAAGGTCTAGGTAAACTTGGTGCATCTCGTTCGAAACTGGGTACTTGGTAAAGTGTGCCCAATTTTTCGCTTTGTGGCTTGTCACAGTGCCATTGGATCTCAATGCTGCGATCACCATCTCTGCTGGTACCTCATATGACAGGTCGAACATATGGACCATCCTCTGGGCGAGACCCTCATATTCACTATGCCAATATGTCCGTCCGTATGTCTGAACTGAAGGTCGCTCATCTTACCGAGATTATGTTTAGATGCTGCATTATTCAGCAGCTTCATACAGACCACGCTACTGTCGATGGAGAGGAGTTCACTGGGCCAATATGTCCGTCCGTATGTCTGAACTGAGGGTCGCTCATCTTACCGAGGTTATGTTCAGATGCTGCGTCATTCAGCAGCTTCATACAGACCACGCTACTGTAGATGGAGAGGTGTCTGTTCTTTCCAACATGCATGTCAGAAACAACAGACACCATACCTATATAATTAAGGAGGCACTGCCTTCCGTGGTTACAGAATAGTCTTGCTGGCGTATGACGGAGGTAGTGGACTCCAGCAGCACCTAGAAGAGTGTTTTAAAGTACCATTACGAGATCTTTATTCTACAGCTAATGGTATGTCTACATTTACATCTACACTATACGAATCAGTGCCAAGAGATGGATTGGGGTAGTTTATATTGTGTCGGTTGTAAGAAGTTTCTGTCTGAAGGCTGTACGGTCCAGCTTCGGTATCCCAATGAGGCAAAATCGCAGGGAACATTGAGGCAATCGTTCCAGGATGAAAAGACCCGCTGGAAAAACACTGGAACCTCCTGAGTGAAGAAATCTGTGACTGCCTGCTGCACAATCATGTCCGACAGGAATCTTCGACCGTTCAAGGATCGAAGGGGTGACAATCGTATGGGGAGAGATTGGAATTATAGGGCGGGCGATCGAGTGTCTCACACTTGTCATGACGTAACTTATGCGTTACGACATTTGCGATATGGAGACATGCGTTATCGTAAGGCAACAGCATCATTCCACAACGGTAGTTTTCGACAGACATGCTGCTACATATACGTTCTTCATTCTCCGGTGGATGTCTACCGTTGTTTGTCTTTTGGAAGCCAAGAAAAGGAGAGGTGTACGTTAGTCCTATTTGGACGGATTTGATAATAACTTCATCACAGTTAACGTTTCAATATTTACCGCACACACGTCGGGAAGGTCCGAACCCTACAGTAATCCCTTGCCTACACTTCGATGCTTATAAACGCACATCGGAGCCACGCTACGTTGCATATATGCTGCAGCTACTCCATAAAAGGGAAACTTTAGGATCGCCCCTTCAATTAAGATTTCCTCCCGTTCAGTTCACGAAATGACACAGGTAGGAACATCGTACACCTCTGTGTGACTTTGTATATTATTAATTTTGCCTGTAGAATCTCTTCAAGATAGAGTAGTAGGGACTGAAGAATATTCATAATTCATACCCTGAAAGACTGTTCTTGAAGTTTTCGTAACAAGCTTTTGTGATTAGTACTGGGCTTTTCTTCAAATTCTGCCAGTTAAAATATTTCAACATTTATGTTACTTTCTTCTGACAGTCAACCGGCCTCTCACCCTTCCCTCCACTGTTTTTTGAACCTGTTTTAGTTAACGCTGATATGGCCCTATACGCCTGCTGCTGCTACGCTCGCAGGTTCGAATCCTGCTTCGGGCATGGCTGCGTGTGATTTCCTTAGGTTAGTTAGGTTTAAGTAGTTCTAACTTCTAGGTGACTGATGACCTCCGCTGTTAATACCCATAGAGCTCAGAGCCATTTGAACCATTTTTTACACTTCTGTGGAGTCCTTCCAGTGAATCATAGACTGGAATTGGACTTCCCTAAAACAGAGAGTATAGGGTCTTTCCATTTCATAGCGCTACACATTGATATCCCCTCACACGTGTATGAAGTTAGTGACTGTGTTTGTGACTCATGAATCCTGTACACCAGAGGTACGACGATTTCTCGTTCGGTGAAGTGTACTGATTTGCATTAATATGTCTCAAACATTAGCTGGAAGTCTATGAACTTCACTGACATTTTAACGGGAACAAACTGGATTTTCTCTCTACATTTTATGTATTAAAATAACATTTTTTACAATACATACTAGGAACATCCCGGGAGATGGAACCAGAAGGACGCTGGGTAAGTGTGAAAGAGCAGGGCCCTAATTAAATATCATCTATTCCTTCAACAATAATAATTGCATCTATTATTAATTACTAGAATGTTAACAGTCTGATATGACAGATTATTCATACATATCCGCAAGCTTACTTTGAGATAAACAGACAACCTTTAAACAATCAGTAAACACAATGAATAAAACTTGTTAGAAGGCATTATAATTACACATGTGTAACTTGCAGAACAACAGGGAGGACAGGACTAGGAAACAGATTTAAGAAAGTTCTAGTTTAACAGCATTTAAAGAGCTCAATGGTTTTATCAAGCGGCGAGTAAAATGTCCTTGCAAGAAATATCATTAACAATAATCGGCTAAGCCCCAGAACAGACACGGACTAAGTATTCAAACCCAATATGTTTAAGGTCAAAGGAGCAATTACTGACAGTTACAAGAACTCGAGTAAATAATTCACTTTATCCTGACAATGAAATAATTGAGAAGGAAGCACAATCAATTGCAATAACTTACCAGGTTAACCTAGGTGAAAATAGAAAAAAATTACAGTGAAAGTAAAATAGGAACCTATTAAAAATATAAATATAAATTATTCTCCCTTCAAACCCAATTTTATTATGCTGTCGGAATTGCTCAGAGAAGAAGATGCACTTCCCGCCACCGAATTAACTGAAGTAAGGATCGCATCCCAAACTAATTAAAAGATCAACTGTTTAGGCAAGAAACTCAACAGATATCTAGGCGGAGAACTGGCCAAGACACAAGAAAGGAGACTGGAATCAAACCGCCACACTGGCGACTGTATAGCGCGCCGGGGCCATGGCGCAGCGAGTCAACACAAGCTGCCCTTCACTATTGCTCCCTCCCGGCGCCCGCCACACATAAGTGCACTACGGTCAGTACCGCCACAAGAGACAGGGAACCACAATGGGTTCCTCCTGAAGGATAAATATAGATGTCCAAGGTACATAACTGAAGTCACTTCACCCAAGAATGCCGACATTAAAAAAATGGCTCTAAGCACTATTTGACTTAACATCTGAAATCGTCAGTCATCTAGGCTTAGAACTACTTAAACGTAACTAACCTAAGGACATCACACACAGCCATGCCCGAAGCAGGATTCGAACCTGCGAGCGTAGCAGCAGCGCGGTTCCAGACTGAGGCGCCTAGAACCGCTCGGCCACAGCAGCCGGCACCGACATTCAACAGCAGAAGGATGCTACCCAAGTAACCTAATGACAGGTTACTCCTGGTAGTGTCAAATGACGAGAGCTTCAAGAGGAAAATAACAAACAATACAATAAAGAGCCAAAATGACCTTTTCAGTTTATATAAAATTGCGCCTAAAAGTAATGAAGTCGAATAATAATAAGAGCAGAATGTCCACACTATTAAACTCACCTTAAATAACACAAGTACAGTAACCTTATTGACATGTGAACAACTGTGCATAGCTGGTGCGCACCAGGATGTCTAAAACCTAGTTCAATAACACACTAGATTAAAAACAGCTAATGACCATACTGAATACAGAATTAAAAGAATGTGACCTTTAAGACTTTTGTAAACCCTCGGCGCCAGTTTTGTAAAGGCCACGTCGCTAATGCTGAGGAGGCAGAGTTGCCACTGTTGTTACAGTAGGACGAATTTATGAGTTCTTGGTTCAAATGGCTCTGAGCACTATGGGACTTAACATCTGAGGTTATCAGTCCCCTAGAACTTAGAACTACTTTAACTAACTTAAGGACATCATACACATCCATGCTCGAGGCAGGATTCGAACTTGCGACCGTAGCAGTCGCGCAGTTCCAGACTGAAGCGCCTAGAACCAATCGGTCACTGCGGCGGGCTATGAGTTCTTGAAACGGATTCTGGCGCAGTATACCACTAAGGCAATTTCTCCCTGCCACTAGTACAAAGCTGTGCCCCTGTATCAGATAACAAGATAGGAGAACGAAGGTTCTACAACATCCCAACAAATTAGTAACAAAGTCACAAAAATGAGTTAAAAGGTGTACTTATCTTTGTCACTTGTTGAATAATAAGTCTGAAACACTGCATGTAATAAACACAAAAAGGCCCTCAATGGCTAAGTGCAAGTAATCGTAGGTAAACTTCACAGTACATGGCAAATGCAATTGACAACTGTCTGTTCGCTTCTAAGAGTTTACTAAACGACGTTCCGTGTCTAACTCAGCCCTGGACGATTATCTCTAACCAAGTGGCCGAGAGCTGCTCTTCTATCTTCCGAGCAGGCTTCTGTCCGTTGTCGTCCGGTCATTGGCGGATTGTACTCAGCCGGCAATTGGCCGAGGCGAGGTCGATATCTTCAGCCTCAGCGCCGCCCGTGGCGTTGGTGGAACTCGCGTAAGTGTCGAGTCTCTATGGCACTGGCACCAGCTCGCATCTTTGCGCCTGTGGTGCTTTTGCCCTGGCTGTGTCTTGTTCGGACGACACAGCAAAAACTTATCTAACGGAGCAGTTTAAACTAATAAGGTATTTAAACCAACACGTAAGATGAGCAAGCCCTTTCACAACACAACCTGAAAGCCAGGCTTCGCTGAGAAATCTTTTACAAATATCAAGCACACATGAATGAGACGCTAGCAAAACTACACAGTAAGCCGCTGACAAGGCAGTAAGCCAACTCATAGTAATGGAGACTGGAGCAACACTCGATTACCTAGCGGCTGGCAGCCCCACAGAACCAACAGCCGCAGAGTATACTCCTCAAAGTCATGCTTCGGCGACACAAGCAAACCAGGAAGATCACGTCACATAAGCAACGCGCGAATGACCCTCGAAAGGCACGTAGCTGATTAACCAACCAACTGTCCGCAAATGGGAAATGGCAAGCACTCCAAGACACAGAAAGCAACCCGTGCTGAATGCTAGTCGCGCACCACTGCGCTCCGCCTCCGGCACACAAGGCTGCCCAGCTTCAACTCATCTCTCCCCCTGCCGCTACGGCTGCTCTCCAACAGCCGAAGGGCCACCTATCGGAGCTCAAGTTGTCGTAAATCGCGCCACCAGCTCGAAAGAGGAATCGATACGAGCCGGCACGGCTCAGTACCGTTATGGTAAAATAGCTTGGAAGCAGTTCATTGGAAAACATCTTACAGATCATTTATCTTTATGCTTGGTATTAGCCGCTGGTGAGATGCAAAGATACACTATGCACAAGTTTCGTCTGCTACGAATGTCACAGTTACAATACATACACTACTGGCCATTAAAATTGCTACACCAAGAAAATGCAGATGATAAACAGGTATTCATTGGACAAATATATTATACTAGAACTGACATGTGATTACATTTTCACGCAATTTGGGTGCATAGATCCTGAGAAATCAGTACCCAGAACAACCACATCTGGCCGAAATAACGGCCTTCATACGCCTGCGCATTGAGTCAAACAGAGCTTTGATGGCGTGTACAGGTACAGCTGCCCATGCAACTTCAACACGATACCACAGTTCATCAAGAGTAGTGACTGGCGTATTGTGACGAGCCGGTTGCTCGGCCACCATTGACCAGACGTTTTCAGTTGGTGAGAGATCTGGAGAATGTGCTGGCCAGGGCAGCAGTCGAACATTTTCTGTACCCAGAAAGGCCCGTACAGGACCTGCAACATGCGGTCATGCATTATCCTGCTGAAATGTAGGGTTTCGCAGGGATCGAATGAAGGGTAGAGCCACGGGTCGTAACACATCTTAAATGTAACGTCCACTGTTCAAAGTGCCGTCAGTCCGAACAAGAGGTGACCGAGACGTGAAACCAATGGCACCCCATACCATCACGCCGGGTGTACGCCAGTATGGGGATGATGAATACACGCTTCCAAAGTGAGTTCACCGCGATGTCGCCAAACACGGATGCGACCATCATGATGCTGTAAACAGAACCTGGATTCATCCGAAAAAATGACGTTTTGCCATTCGTGCACCCAGGTTCGACGTTGAGTACACCATCGCAGGCGCTCCTATCTGTGATGCAGCGTCAAGGGTAACCGCAGCCACGGACTCCGAGCTGATAGTCCATGCTGCTGCGAATGTCGTCGAACTGTTCGTGCAGATAGTTGTTGTCCTGCAAACGCCCCCATCTGTTGACTCAGGGATCGAGACGTGGCTGCACGATCCGTTCCAGTCCTGGGGATAAGATGCCTGTCATCTCGACTGCTAGTGATACGGGGCTGCTGGTATCCAGCGCGGCGTTCCGTATTACCCTCCTGAACCCACCGATTCCATATTCTGCTAACAGTCATTGGATCTCGACCAACGCCAGCAGCAATGTCGCGATACGATAAACCGCAATCGCGATAGGCTACAATTCGACCTTTATCAACGTCGGAAACGCAATGGTACGCATTTCTCCTCCTTACACGAGGCATCACAACAACGTTTCACCAGGCAACGCCGCTCAGCTGCTGTTTGTGTATGAGAAATCGGTTGGAAACTTTCCTCATGTCACCACGTTGTAGGTGTCGCCACCGGCGTCAACCTTGTGTGAATGCTCTGAAAAGCTAATCATTTGCATATCACAGCATCTTCTTCCTGTCGGTTAAATTTCGCATCTGTAGCACGACTACTTCGTGGTGTAGCAATTTTGAAGGCCAGTAGTGTATATACAACATATGTCGGTGAAGTGGCTTATTAACAGGTGTCAGCGCGCTCTTATAGGCGCGAGACTAGATGCATCACGAGGGTGCTGTCTGCACTGAATCGATGACTTTGCCTTATGTTTCATTTCGATGGCTGTTTCTATGCTGCAGCATGCAGGAATTTATGGTGACAGCATTGCAACCAATGCACATTTGCGAAATATTTCAGACCTACAGTTTTCAGCTTTATAGATGTACCGAATTTGTAACTAAGGTTAAATCCTATGTTCAAAGCGAGAGTTTTTTTTTCCATTTTCAAGAATCAGTATCAGTATCTATCCGTTAACGTAAGTCATGGCATACTTTAGTATCCCACTTATTTAATATTGCTACGGGAATTTAAGATCATAGAGGGTTCCACTTTGTTCTAATTCAAATGTTTTGTGGAATTTTACTCCGCATTGCCAGTTAGAGAGCAATTGTAACCTTGCTACTGAAATCTCTAATTAGCTTTTGGAACAATAATATGAAGTTATTCTAAATTTCTCTTTAATTATTTTGATTCCACAGTCATTCCCGAAAATTATTCTTTTCCTGGGCTCTTCTGCGAACTTAGAGAATTCCTGCAGATTTTGAATATATTCGGAGAGATAACTGTGATTCATGTTCGTTGCGTGTACGTGTTAGACCACATAAGATGTGATTTTACATACTCGTTGTGTGTATCTTCTCTGTGTGGGCAGATGCATGTATATTTTCAGATCGTATCCGGAGATTAAAGTGTTTTGTTTGTAATGTTGCATTCACTTAAATACATATTCACTTATTCGTTGCGCTATGAAAGTCTTTGGTAGTTCTATGTATATGAATCAAACAGCAGTCAGATCACGTTAGTTTTCATTCATGGAACAAAATTTTGAATTAAAGAGGGGATACTTACAGGGCATTTTCATTGAAGTCGTGCCAGTTAGGTGCTCAGCTTCAAAAAACGAATAGGAAGCCTTTTACTCCAGAACAGTCTACATTTCATATGCTATTGTGATTGGTATCTTCCCAACATCATTTTTAATTTTCTTTTGGGTCTCATGAAGCAAACTTTACAGGTATAAGGTGGCTATTTTGGGGATGTTCTTTTAGTTTACGAAACTGTTAATCGTCCAATTATCCTGACTAGATGTCTCTAGATACGTGCTCATCCACTTATGACACTCTACAGTGGCAGCACATACAATTGTGATACATAAATAATTAAAAAAGTGTTCCCGTATGACTTATTACTGTGGTTTCCTTTCAGGTGTCTCGTCAGATATTGCAACTTCCCCGTCACATTAGCTTTGTAATAGAAGTTCACACCAGGAAGGTAAATACTATTTTCTATGAAGTGACCTCAATACACTTATTTGAAACAGATAAATAACATTCTAGAATCTATTAATTCACATTTACGACTACCAAGTCATCTACACACACTAAATCTTTCTTTTTCTTTTTTAAATTGGAGTAATAAAAATGTTCCTTCTTGACAGTACTTCTACAGAACTAGTTATTAATAATACTACCAGCAATCTTATTTTCTAAGCAACAAAACAGAAGTGATTACTACTTGAGAAAATATGTGCCAAACAGGCAAATACTGACAGAGAGAGATCTGTCGTCTTTGATTTACACACAAGCTTCCTCAATACACTTTATTGCATTTTTATGAGCAAGAAGTTAAGATATTTATGGTTTAAAATTAGTGAACAATAGCTCTAGTAAATTATACTAAATCTACATTAATACAGATACCAGGGAGAAAACACTTCGCAGCACATGACTAAAAGAAAGGACAGGTTAATACAACACATCCTAAGGCATCAGGGAACAGTTGAATTGGGTAACAGGGAGAATGCTGGTTATGAAATTCTCGAAGGGAATAAAATGTTTATGCCAGTAGGTAGGTTTATATGGATGTGTGTTGCAGTAGCTATGCAGAAATGAAAAGACTGCGTCAGCTGTATCTTCTGCATACTGACTTGATACAGATTTCCACACTGGCCTGTATAGTTTTCGTATTTAAAATCACAATAACAAAATCATTTGACAACATACATGAGAAAGATGGATTACTTACATTCAGTACACAATGAAAGTATACAGAAATGTAGTTACGAATACAGCATACTGATGTTTCTCTTACACTTATACAGGGTGTTACAAAAAGGTACGGCCAAACTTTCAGGGAACATTCCTCACACACAAAGAAAGAAAATATGTTATGTGGACATGTGTCCGGAAACGCTTACTTTCCATGTTAGAGCTCATTTTATTACTTCTCTTCAAATCACATTAATCATGGAATGGAAACACACAGCAACAGAACGTACCAGCGTGACTTCAAACACTTTGTTACAGGAAAAGTTCAAAATGTCCTCCGTTAGCGAGGGTACGTGCATCCATCCTCCGTCGCATGGAATCCCTGATGCGCTGATGCAGCCCTGGAGAATGGCGTATTGTATCACAGCCGTCCACAATACGGGCACGAAGAGTCTCTACATTTGGTACCGGGGTTGCGTAGACAAGAGCTTTCAAATGCCCTCATAAATGAAAGTCAAGAGGGTTGAGGTCAGGAGAGCGTGGAGGCCATGGAATTGGTCCGCCTCTACCAATCCATCGGTCACCGAATCTGTTGTTGAGAAGCGTACGAACACTTCGACTGAAATGTGCAGGAGCTCCATCGTGCATGAACCACATGTTGTGTCGTACTTGTAAAGGGACATGTTCTACTAGCACAGGTAGAGTATCCCGTATGAAATCATGATAACGTGGTCCATTGAGCGTAGGTGGAAGAACATGGGGCCCAGTCAAGACATCACGAACAATGCCTGCCCAAACGTTCAGAGAAAATCTGTGTTGATGACGTGATTGCACAATTGCGTGCGGATTCTCGTCAGCCCACACATGTTGATTGTGAAAATTTACAATTTGATCACGTTGGAATGAAGCCTCATCCATAAAGAGAACATTTGCACTGAAATGAGGATTGACGCATTGTTGGATGAACCATTCGCAGAAGTGTACCCGTGGAGGCGAATCAGCTGCTGATAGTGCCTGCACACGATGTACGTGGTACAGAAACAACTGGTTCTCCCGTAGCACTCTCCATACAGTGACGTGGTCAACGTTACCTTGTACAGCAGCAACTTCTCTGACGCTGACATTAGGGTTATCGTCAACTGCACGAAGAATTGCCTCGTCCATTGCAGGTGTCCTCGTCGTTCTAGGTCTTCCCCAGTCGCGAGTCATAGGCTGGAATGTTCCGTGCTCCCTAAGACGCCGATCAATTGCTTCGAACGTATTCCTGTCGGGACATCTTCGTTCTGGAAATCTGTCTCGATACAAACGGTACGGCGCCACGGCTATTGCCCCGTGCTAATCCATACATCAAATGGGCATCTGCCAACTCCGCATTTGTAAACATTGCACTGACTGCAAAACCACGTTCTTGATGAACACTAACCTGTTGATGCTCCGTACTGATGTGCCTGATGCTAGTACTGTAGAGTAGTGAGTCGCATGTCAACACAAGCACCGAAGTCAACATTACCTTCCTTCAATTGGGCCAACTGGCGGTGAATCGAGGAAGTACAGTACATACTGACGAAACTAAAATGAGCTCTAACATGGAAATTAAGTGTTTCCGGACACTTGTCCACATAACATATTCTCTTTATTTGTGTGTGAGGAATGTTTCCTGAAAGTTTGGCCGTACCTTTTGGTAACACCTTGCATATCCTTGTCATCTCTGAGTGCATTTTGTTACTGGTAAGAATGGACTTCGGTTACAAAATAATGAGATAACCGTAACAAATTACGTTTCCTCGCTTTATCTACAGCTCCGACTGTCTGGCTGGAGTGTTCGGACGTGGCCCGCTGCCGCGCTGGCGTGTCACCTGGTTGAAGCGCCAGGGCGGCACGTCTCGGTAATCGTGGGACCGGCGAGCAGGGTGAGCGATCAGAGGGTCAGGGCTGATGCGCCTCGCCGGTAATTGGTGCGCACCTCGCTGTCCTCCAGTTCCCCTCCCCCTCCACGCCCTACCCCTCTCCTCTTCTGTCCTAGGCTCGCCTCGTCACGAGCACAGAGGGCAGTGAGCACCCCTGTGCAATTACTAACAGAGTGCCGTACCATATAGTGTACTCCAGTTACCCTCCACACTGCTGTTAGGGATTCACCTGCGGCACGGTCTTGTTCCGTGGTCGGGAAAGGACGAAGACCTGGCAACCGCTCTGTGATCTAGAACAAGAGACGCGGGGTATAAATGTGCATCAAGTTCGTCGCAGTTCTTCTGTTCTAGCTGATGCTCACTTGTTACCCCTCTCCATTATCTATGTGAGATATTTAGAGAAGCGTATTCTGCCATGCTAGTTAAATCAGTCTCGTAACAACAAACTATGTTCGTCTAGTTACACTGATGATGTAAAATTCACTCATCGGCCACAACATTATTACCACCAGGGAGTTAAAAGACATTTGCAGGGAATTATGCATTGTCCAGTAACATTAATGTGACCACCGGTCAAAAGCGTAAAAAGCCACTCTTCGGAGCGCTGACCGCTGCGAGAGGAGCAGGAAGAACTCTGGAAGGCGTCGACAAGGATGTGGAGCCATACGCACCCCAGCGCCGTGGGCAGCTGCGCTAGATTTCTCTGTTCAGGATCCATGGTGCGAAAAGATGGTCCAATAGATTTTGGATTGCATTGAAATCCAAGGAGTTTGGTGGCCAGGACAGTACGGTAAACACAGTCTTGTGCTCTTAGAACCACACATGTATACTGCGAGCAGTGTGACCCGTTCCAATGTCCTACGGGTACATGTCATCTTGATGAGGTAAAATGCTCTCAGGGGTGGACATGGTCCCCATGGACACATTCATACTTGTGACGATCCATTGTGCCTTCTAGAATGTCGGGACCAAACATGGATTGCCTCTAAAACGTTCCCAGATTATACCGCTCCCTCCAGCGAGCATCCTTCCGATAGTTGTTCCAGCTTGTTTGCTCTTAAACGTTTCACACCTTACATGCCAGTTTAGTTTACAAACATAGCGATTCCGGTAATGCTTCCACAAACTGCCTCTTGGCTTCTGTCTCGGGTTCTTCGGGCGACGTTCATCTAATGATTTTTCTGACGTTTCGCCAGCACGAGTGGCTGGCATTGTCAAAGCTTCACCCTCCATTGCCGGTGGTGAACTGGAGGCGAGCTCGCGGCCGCAGACTATATGTACCTGGCGCGCCAACGTCCGAGGTCTTCTCCGCGGATATTTCCGGTGCGGTTCTCCTCTTGCTACCTGCGTCGGCCGTTCGCTGCAGTACGGGAAGCCAGGATCCGTTTACCTTAAGGCTTTCCTCTTTCTTGTTGAAACTGTTCGCGTGTTTTTGGATTTCTACAGATTCTCTGAACAAGCGCGTGTGATAGTGCTTCTCTACAGCCAGAACTTCCGTGTCGCCGAATTTTATTACGTAGTCGGTCTCATTCAGTGCGTGCTCTGCTACGGCCGATTTCTCCACCGGCTCCAACCTGCAATGTCGCTTATGCTCTTTGATCCTGGTGTTAATGGATTGTCCAGTCATTCCGACATAAACTTTTCCGCATGTGCAAGGTATACGGTATATTCCCGACATTGCAAGTGGGTCTCTTTTCTCCTTTGCCGATCTAAGACACTCTTTGATCTTCCTTGTCGGTTTGAAAATCGTCTTTACGCCGTGTTTGCGCAATATACGGCCGATTCTGTCCGTCACTCTGGGAATGTATGGCAGAAAGGCCGTACCCGACATTTCTTTTTCTAGTTCCTTACTTCGCCGAGTGTTTGACTCTGTTACACTTCTAATGTAACTTGTGGAGTACCCATTGCTCCTCAGAACAGTTTCCAGGTGTTTCATTTCTCGTTCGAGGTGTTGAGGCTCACATATTCGTCCTGCTCTCGTTACGAGCGTACTAATCATGCCTCTTTTCTGGCTCTGGTGGTGGTTTGACAGTTTGTGCAGGTATCGGTCCGTGTATGTCGGTTTTCGATACACGCTGTGTCCCAGGTTTTCGCCGTCCCTTGTGACCAGCACATCTATAAATGGCAGTTTCTTGTCCTTTTCTACCTCCATGGTAAATGTTATGTTGGCATGGAGGCTGTTTAAGTGTCTCAGGAATTCACCGAGATGTTCTTCACCATGGCTCCACACTACGAAAGTATCATCGACGCACCTGTACCACACCTTAGGTTTGCAAGTCGCCGAGTCCAGTGCCTGTGCTTCGAATTGTTCCATGAAGAAGTTGGCCACCACTGGACTGAGAGGACTACCCATGGCGACGCCTTCCAGCTGTTCGTAGAAATCGCCATTCCACGTGAAATAGCTCGAGGTGAGACATGCATGGAAGAGCTTTTTGATGTCTTACGGGATCATGGAACCGATGTGCTCCAGAGCGTCGCTGAGTGGCACTTTCGTAAATAACGAAACAACATCAAAACTGACCAGGATGTCGTTTGGGGCAAGTTTCAGTTCCTTCAGCTTCTCAATGAAATGTCCTGAGTCCTTAATGTATGTGTCGGTCTTTCCCACGTGTGGCTGGAGCAGAGAGGCCAAGTGTTTCGCCAGTTTATACGTTGGTGAGCCACGAGCGCTAACGATCGGTCTCAGTGGAACGTTGTTCTTATGGATCTTGGGTAATCTACACAGCCGAGGTGGTAGGGCTTCTGTGTTGCGCAGGTTTCTCTGTATGTCCGCCGGCAGAGAAGACGCCTTGATTAATCGATTCGTATTCCGAGTGATACGCTGCGTCGGATCTGCGCTTAGTTTTCGGTACGTCGTCGGATCTAATTGGTCTCGGATCTTTTGCTCATAATCTTCGGTCTTCATTAAGACGGTCGCATTCCCCTTATCGGCAGGCAGTACCAATATACTCTTGTCGGCGTTGAGATTCTTAATGGCTTGTACCTCTTCTTTCTTCAGGTTGCAAGCTGGTGGTTTTGCTCGGCGCAGTATCCTGGCTGTTTCAGTGCGTATTTCCTCTGCCCTTTCACAAGGAAGTGTCCGAATGGCTGCTTCGGTGTTGGCAATGATGTCCTCCATAGGTATAGTTCTCGGGATGATAGCGAAATTCCCTCCTTTTTGAAGAACAGACACTTCCATTTCGGTCAATTGTCGTTCAGTGAGGTTGACCACTGTGTGTGACATGTCGGGAATCGCCTTGTCGGTCTGCTTCCGGCATCTTTCAAACATTTTCTTTTGCCGCTCGGTGCAGCGCTCGAGTTCGTTCTGCATGCTCCTGTGAGTGATGCTGTCGATCTTGTCCCAGTCGTCCCGATGCATTCTGCTACTTAGTTGATAGAAAATGTCCAGAAGTTCCTGATCCGTTCTCGCCAAGTCTCTCCGTGTTGTATGTATTCGCTCACGAAGAGAAGCTCGTTCCATTCTGTCGTAGATACGATGTGCTTGGGCGGTGGTGAATGGGCGCTTGCATCTCAAGAACTTCGGTGTAGCACATTCATCTCGGCACCGTGACAGAAAGACGATAGAGGACATCAGTCGCGCTTTCTTCTTCCGTCGTTGGTCAAGGCGTCGGTACAATCTGCAAATCTCCTCCCTGTAGAGGCGTAATACAAAATTGTTAAGGCATTCGTGGCCACTTGTTGACAAACTGCCTCTTGGCTTCTGTCTCGGGTTCTTTGGCCGACGTTCATCTAATGATTTTTCTGACGTTTCGCCAGCACGACTGGCTGGCATTGTCAAAGCTTCACCCTCCATTGCCGGTGGTGAACTGGAGGCGAGCTCGCGGCCGCAGACTATATGTACCTGGCGCGCCAACGTCCGAGGGCTTCTCCGCGGTCATTTCCGGTGCGGTTCTCCTCTTGCTACCTGCGACGGCCGTTCGCTGCAGTACGGGAAGCCAGGATCCGTTTACCTTAAGGCTTTCCTCTTTCTTGTTGAAACTGTTCGCGTGTTTTTGGATTTCTACAGCTTCTCTGAACAAGCGCGTGTGATAGTGCTTCTCTACAGCCAGAACTTCCGTGTCGGCGAATTTTATTACGTGGTCGGTCTCATTCAGTGCGTGCTCTGCCACGGCCGATTTCTCCACCGGCCCCAACCTGCAATGTCGCT
The DNA here is from genome assembly GCF_023864275.1 of Schistocerca cancellata. Taxonomy (NCBI): domain Eukaryota; kingdom Metazoa; phylum Arthropoda; class Insecta; order Orthoptera; family Acrididae; genus Schistocerca; species Schistocerca cancellata. The sequence goes on from NC_064628.1 coordinate 490,294,494, forward strand.
TATGCTCTTTGATCCTGGTGTTAATGGATTGTCCAGTCATTCCGACATAAACTTTTCCGCATGTGCAAGGTATACGGTATATTCCCGACATTGCAAGTGGGTCTCTTTTCTCCTTTGCCGATCTAAGACACTCTTTGATCTTCCTTGTCGGTTTGAAAATCGTCTTTACGCCGTGTTTGCGCAATATACGGCCGATTCTGTCCGTCACTCTGGGAATGTATGGCAGAAAGGCCGTACCCGACATTTCTTTTTCTGGTTCCTTACTTCGCCGAGTGTTTGGCTCTGTTACACTTCTAATGTAATTTGTGGAGTACCCATTGCTCCTCAGAACAGTTTCCAGGTGTTTCATTTCTCGTTCGAGGTGTTGAGGCTCACATATACGTCCTGCTCTCGTCACGAGCGTGCTAATCATGCCTCTTTTCTGGCTCGGGTGGTGGTTTGACAGTTTGTGCAGGTATCGGTCCGTGTATGTCGGTTTTCGATACACGCTGTGTCCAAGGTTTTCGACGTCCCTTGTGACCAGCACATCTAGAAATGGCAGTTTCTTGTCCTTTTCTACCTCCATGGTAAATGTTATGTTGGTATGGAGGCTGTTCAAGTGTCTCAGGAATTCACCGAGATGTTCTTCACCATGGCTCCACACCACGAAAGTATCATCGACGTACCTGTACCACACCTTAGGTTTGCAAGTCGCCGAGTCCAGTGCCTGTGCTTCGAATTGTTCCATGAAGAAGTTGGCCACCACTGGACTGAGAGGACTACCCATGGCGACGCCTTCCAGCTGTTCGTAGAAATCGCCATTCCACGTGAAATAGCTCGTGGTGAGACATGCATGGAAGAGCTTTTTGATGTCTTGCGGGAACATGGAACCAATGTGCTCCATAGCGTCGCTGAGTGGCACTTTTGTTTCTGGTGTAAGAGGTGTGACAACTCTGTCATTTAAAATCATTCCTTGTCTTGGATGGAGTGGTTCATGCACTGCGTTATTCTTAGAAACGAGTAGATGACTTTGGTGGTAATACGTTGATGTAGCGTGGACAATCGCCGCACTGTCTTTCGCAATAGGCTCTGGTTTCTCTTTGCAGTTCCTTAAAGGTCTCCCTCACAGGGGAGTGGAATTATTGGAGACAAGATCCAAACAAACTGTCTCAGTCTCGATTTTACTTAACCTAAAGTATCTGCCATTCTTAGGATCTCAGGCACTGTGACAATGTTCATCACCACCTTCATTATAATGTTCCAGGAGTGTGGCGTCTGTACTGCAATGGCGGTGCGTGTTTGTATTTCATTTCAAGCTTGCAGCTGAGACTCTGTTTGGCGATAATTGATTTAGTGTAATGAATAAGTTCAGGTCAATGTCGATTTTGTTCTATATTTGTGCTCGTTTGCCCGATATACATGTGACATGGGCAAGAAATGTGCAACACACTCAGTTCTAGGGCACTAGATCATATTTAAAACACCACAGCAAGCTTTTGGATTAATTGGATAGTTCGATACCATTAGAAACCAGATATTCCAAGCATTCTCCAGATTGAAACATCCCGGCAGATTAAAAGTATGTGCCGGACGGAGACTCAAACTCGGGACCTTTGCCTTTCGCAAGTGTAGTTGAGATAGTGAAGCACTTGCCCGCGAAATACAAAGGTCCGGAGTTTGAGTCTCGGTCCGGCACACAGTTTTAATCCGGCTGGATGTTTCATATCAGCACACACTCCGCTGCAGAGTATAAATCTTATTCTGGATTCGCCAGATTCTCGAGTACCAGCGTGAAGAGAAGGGGGTGGGGAGGGGAATAATGCGAATTAAGCTTCTGCCCCTTTGTCGGTTCCCAACGCAGTCGTTATTGACGTACAACACGCTCCATTTGTTATTCAGGGCACCCAAGTGATTTGGGACCCTCTCTAAGGTGGTGATGATTTTCGGTGAGCTTTACATTCTCTGCCAAAGTACGCAGTATTGCACAAAACAAAATAAATTCTTCTGTAAAATCGAAAATCGAGAGTTAACCAGTTTTTCCGAGAAATCAATATTGATATAATTTTCCAGGGAAAAGTACGCGATAATTTTGGCGATCCTCACAGAAAGGTATCTTTTATTACATTCAAAACAGAAAAGATTGCACATTATTATCGAGGAAAGTATGCTGGCAACATATGGCGGTGGGGATGCTGTGGAAGCCTGGACCACGTGAGTTATCTGCGGAAGCGCAGGAATCGGAGCCCTCGCAGCGTGGTGGCCGTAAACAGATCCGCGGAGCACACGCCCGTCCGGCCTGCTGCGGACTTAATTTCGCCGTGTAACACGAGGCTGGCAGCGGCCGCGAGATAAGCTCCGGCCCTCGGGGTTCACACTCGCCCGTTACGGCGCTGTCCCCCCGTGACTTAAGTACTGCGATGTGCGCTCTGATTTCAGAGGCACTGTACGCTGAATTTTAATGGTCCTGCATCTGGCGTGGCTGCTACGTCCGTCAGAGCTCCTACTGTACTGCTCTAGCGGCTTTCTCCTATTTGTTGAAGTGTTTCCTATCTGTTTGGTTTTTAATACGAGGGCGTACGATAAGTGATGCAATACATTTCTTTCTCGGCCAGTTTCGATTGAAAAAATGTGAAAATTATTATGGGACATCGTAGAATATCCTCACTTCGGCTCCTATAGTTTCATGAAGTTACGACAGGTGACAGCGTTATAGGTATCCTTCAAAATAGCATCTGTGAACGGAGGTGCGTTCCAAGCAGTGAGCTGTCACTGAGTTTCTTTTCATGGTAAACCAGGGCATCTCAGGTTCATAGGCGCTTGCAGAATGTTTACGGGCACCTGACAGTGAACAAAAGCACGGTGAGTGATGGGCGAGGCATCTGTCATCATCGAAACGAAGTCTGGCAATCTTGTCCAATCTCCAGCGTGCCGGCCGGCCGCACATAGCTGTGTCTTCTGCAACGCTGGAACGCGCGGACATGCTCGTTCGAGGCTATCGACGGATCAGAATCAAACACCTCGCTGCTCCGCTGGACGTCTTTAATGGTAGTGCTGACACAATCGTCCACCAGTTGGGATAATCAAAGATGTGTGCCCTCTTGACTCCTCGGCGCTATAATAGACCATAAAGAGCAACGGAGGACCATCTGTGCGGAATTTCGGATCGAGACAATTTTTTGTCGAACATCGTCACAGGCGATGAAACACGGGTTCGGAAGCAATACGGCAATCCATGGAGTGGCGCCACACTACCTCTCCTCTGAAGAAGTTAAGGCCACAATCTCAGTCGGTAAAGTCATGGCGACGGTCTTCTAGGACTGTGAACTGCTGACTTTGTTTGATGTCCTCCCTCACGGAGCAATTATCAACTCTGAAATGAGTTGTACTACCTCAGGAAATTGAAGAAACGACTTCTGAGTGTTCGTTGCCACAAAAATCCAAACGAACTTCTCCTTCTCCACGACAACGCAAAGCCTCGCACAAGTCTGGGCAAGGGAGAGGAGCTTGCAAAACTTCATTCCATTGTGCTTCCTTTTTATGCGAGGTGCCGGGGCTAGCAGTGTATTTAACACTAAATTCTTCTAAAATCTACATATGTAAATGATGCTCTAAGCCCCCCCCCCCCCCCTGCCCTATTCTAACTCCAAAATTTGCTGTTGCACATGGATTAAAAGGATACGCGAACTGACTCTAATCAACCCTGCAAGTGGAGTAGAAAAGAGTTTGGTACCTGCAATAATTTAATTTGATAAATAAGTTAAATAAAGGAAAGTCTCATTAACGTAGTTAGAAATGATGGGTTGCTCTACCGATTAACAGAATGAAAGTCCTGTCCAAAATAACAATATGATTTATTAAGACTAAACACAAAATAATAAACAAAAACACATGAAACATTTACAATACATCAAATTGGCTCAAATTGGATACTCAAATAAACGCTGTGAAGGTGAAGTTGTCCCTAAACTAGATTGTGACGTTTATGACGAAGTGGTATGTGGAGCCAATTCCTTGCAACTCAAATCTTAAGAGAGACACACAACTAACTCAACATTAATTGCTGCTACATTAGTGAGAACTCAGACAATGAACACCCAAGATAGAATAAAGTTAGAAAAGACGAACAGGCGTGATCTGCTGAGCTCTGATTATCGCCTAGCAAAAATGCCTGCTTTGCCGGTGCTGCTGAGGGAGACGAAGAAGGCTCGCCACACAATCACTGACAGTACAGTGATAGATTTTAACAAGCGAAGTCACACAGTAACTCCGATACAGTCAACTTTAGCCAAAACTGCTCAAGACAGACAACATAGGCCTCTTGTACGCAGAACGCTCAGTTGCCAACTGTACTTGGAAAGATACGTTGAAGTCGAAACTTCAGCAACTTCGTCAAGCAGTTACAATTAAATAAAAGTATATTAGACAGCCAACGGAAGGCAGGCTGACCAGAGCAGCGAGAGCTCAGTCTTGTAACCTACTCCAACCGAAAGGCGAGAGCCGACTACTTACAAGAGCACCCGTACAAACCGAACACAGAACATTCCCGCCCCCACGACAGTGGCCGTGGTTAACCGTTCCAATCAGCAACTCGAAAACCGGCGGAAAATTCCACTCTATTGCCGGAGCACTGCCATTCCACCAATGCAGATTCTTGGCGCCAATTTCTGCGCCGATTTTGCTACGTCACGGAGCTACGCCCTGAGCAAGCCAATCACAGTTACGATTTTGCAGAAAGCGCGGGAATTTGCCTGGCACAACTGCCTGGGTACACAAGTCATTCCCACGCCTCGCTGGTAGCCCGCCAGAAAGTGTTTCTGCGAAGTAACGGAACCTCTAGCCCAGCCGCTCCTTCAGGGCGTGTCTCAGCCGCTATTCTACAATGTCGGCGTCTGGAAAGCATTCACTCGACTCCCTCACACCCGTCGGCTTACCCTTTCAAGATCAGAAAACGTCCGAGTCCTCCGATCGGTCCTCACCGGTGGCTAACCCAGTTACTGCTCCCACTGAGGTTGACCCCTTACGTGTGGTTGAGTGGGTTGTCGCCCTGGGGCGAAGCAGGTGGCAAAAGACTTCCCGGGCGGCCGCACGTAAGGCCTCCCTGGTTCGTCTGACAAACACGTTTCAGGTGCTGTCTGTGGCTGACAGTCACTGAGCCAGATGCTGTCGCCTGTCCTGTTTCAGAGGAAACCACTCAGCCTGCAAGATCCGGGCAGTCATAGAGGGTGGGATTATTGGTAGTTGGGAGCTCCAACGTTAGGCGCATTATGGGGCTCCTTAGGGACATGGCTGACAAGAAGGGAAAGAAAACCAATGTGTGCATACTGGGTGGAATCATTCCAGATGTGGGGAGGGTCCTCCAGGATGCCATAAAGAGCACAGGGTGCAGCCAACTGCAGGTGGTTGCTCACGTTGGTACCAGTGATGTGTGTCACTTTGGATAAGAAGAGATTCTCTCTGGTTTCTAGCGGCTAACAGAAGTGGCAAAGGCTGCCTGTCTTGCTTGCAAGATGAAAGCAGAGAGTACCATTTGCAGCATAGTCGACAGGACCGATTACGGACCTCTGGTATAGAGCAGAGTGGAAGGTCTGAATCAGAGGTTCAGATGGTTCTGCGATCGTATAGGCTGCAGATTCCTCGACTTGCGCCAAAGGGAGGTTGGGTTTCAGGTTCCGCTGAATAGGTCAGGTGTCCACTATAGCAGGAGTCGGCTATACGGGTAGCAGAGGCTGTGTGGGGTGGACTGGGCGGTTTTTTAGGTTAGAGGGTCTCGGGAAAACACAAGAAGGGCTTCAGTCACAAAGGGTGCAGGCCGAACACAGGAAGAATGTAGATACAGGAACCATTGGTATAACAGTTGTATATTGTCGTAGCTGTGTTGGGAAAGTACCAGGGCTCCAAGCGCTAATAGAAAGCACTGATGCTCAATTCGTTATAGGCACTGACAGTTGGATAAAGCCGGATGTAAGCTCAGCCGAGATTTATACGAAGAACCTAACGGTGTTCCGAAAGGATAGGCTAAACAAGGTTGGCGGTGGCGTGTTTGTTGGTGTTAGAAGTAGTCTAACTTGTCACGAAATTGAAGTAGATACTTCCTGTCATTTATTGGGCAGGGGTCATTGTTGGCATCCGGAATAAAATAATAACAGGATCATTTTAAAAACTGGGACCGCCTGTCAAGGGAGTGTGAAATACCGACATTGCCAGAAGGTGACGAGAATGTCGAAGGATACGCCGAAGAAGTGGTGAGAGCAGTTGTTAGGGCGGTGAAAGCTGCCGTACCAACCAGGAGGAGAACCGTAGCGGCCTCACCGTCACCATGGTCAACCGAACTAGGACAGATGCGCCAGTCTGTAAGGAGGGCGAGGAGGTACTACCAGCGGAGTGTCGTCTGGGAGGAAAAGCAACGCTGGTTGCAAAGATACAGAGAGGCGAAGGAGCACTTCCAAGAGGAGCTTAAGGCAGTAAGGCTACAGAGCTGGGAGAAGTATGTGCAAACACAACTAGCTACGGACCCGTGGGGCTTACCGTACAAGTTAGTACGGGAAAAGATCAGGTCACCCATGGTGCTGTGTACCGTCAGGGATCAGGGCGGAATGACGGAAACCTGGCAGGAAACTGCTGAGGTCCTCCTCCGTGTCCTGCTGCCTGACGATAGCAAGAATGACGACTCTGAGGCACAAAAACAGATCCGAAGACAATATCAAGAGAAATACCGGAACAACAACATGGTATATCCCTTCTCCAAAGAAGAAGTAGCCGCTCAGATAAATGCCCTTAAAAGAGGCAAGACTCCTGGCCCAGGCGGCATCACTGCAGAGGTGGCGCAATTCCTGCCCCCCCCCCCCCTCCCCAGCTGGTAGCACTTCTCACAAAGCCATATAACGAGTGTTTGCGCCTAGGGAAATTCGCCCAAATATGGAAAAAGGCCACAGTAGTAATAATTAAGAAGGACCCAGACAAAGACCCCCAAGAGACCAAGTCTTACAGTCCCATCTGTTTACTGGACACTCTGGGGAAACTTTTTGAGAGGTTGCTGGCAGACAGACTGGCTGCACACCGAGTGTTGTGCGGGATGAGCGACAGACAGTTCGGCTTCAGGTCTGGGAGATCGGCGTCTGACGCCATCGCCCTGGCTGCGGAGGTCTGTGCCTCAACCCCGCACAAATACGTGGTCGGCATCATGATGGATATCAGTGGCGCCTTTGACAACCTGTGGTGGTCCTCGCTCTTCTCCCGCTTGGGGGAGAAGGAGTGCCTGGGGTCGCCTTATGGCTGTCTCAGGAGCTATTGCGAGAATAGGGAGGTTTGTCTATCGTCCCATAGCAGGAGAATAAGTCAAACGATCACCAAGGGGTGTCCACAGGGATCTGTCCTGGGGCCACTCTTCTGGGATATTAACATGGAACCCCTCTTGGACAACCTACATAACAGCGATGATGTTCTAGAGGTCATAGACTACGCGGACGACCTCCTCCTGCTGGTTGGCGGCCATAGCCGCGAAGACTTAGAGCCAAAAATTGAGAGGACCGTATCAATCCTGAGTACATGGTGCCACACGGCCAAAATGAAGATCTCACCAACCAAGTCTACGTACTTACTCCTGAAAGGACAATTAGTCAGGAATCAGTTCTTCGACGCCATGAGGTGCGATACCTGGGAGTAGTCGTCGATGAGAGGTGGACTTATACATCACACATTGACACTGTCACACAGAGAACATTAGAAACACTAAACAATCTAACAGCGATTGGACATAAACGATTCCACCTGCCACCAGAACTAATCAAACTATATCACAACAGCATTCTGACATCAATCGTAGGATATGGATCAGGAGTCTGCGCCCACAGACTCAAGAGGGTCATGCCTGCCATGGCTGTGGGAAGAGTGCAGCGAAACATGCTTCTCAGATCAGAAGGGGCATATAGAACAACCACAGGGGGAGCGCTAACAGTACCAATGGGGTTTTGTCCATTCGATATAAAGATCAGAGAGCAAGCGACGTGGTATTGGGTAAAAAAGGGAAGCAGGGATAAGATAATTGATCTAAGGGGGATTCACGTGGGAAACAAAATGGAAATCAAACGCTGGGGGGAGGAACTCTGGCAAGAACAGTGGGACAATGAAGAAACTGGTCGTAGAACATACGAACTACTGCCCAGTATCAGGGAGAGACTGCAACTAAAATACTTCACACCGTCACGAGGACTGCTGCACTTTCTCACAGGTCATGGACCCTACCCGGCATACCTATGCCGGATCGGGAAACGGGATACACCAGCGTGTGACTGTGGGGCCATACCAGGCACCCCAGAACACGTGGTGTATGAGTGCCACCTCTTCGACGACGTAGCGGCGCAATTACGCCACCAGCTACCCAACCACGACACGTACCACCTGCTCAGGCATGAGGACCATTTTTCAATCCTGAACAAACTAGCAAACGAGATCTCACTTAAAGTCATAAAGGAATTTCTTAGGAACAACGATTAAGACTTCATTGCAACCGATCTAACTCCGTGCACTTGTCCCGTTCCGCCGAGGCGTGGACTTGGCCAGCCGCCTCACGGCTGGAATCCGCCACGTCTGGGATTAGGGGGAGGGTGCGCCTTATTACCGATCCAGACACTCACCGATTTTGACGTTAGGTTAAGTTAGGTTACATGTAGGATAAGCTAGGATAGCAACACTAGCATAGTGCTGCAGCGATCAACAACTCCGGCCAGCCCGGTGCCAGGGGCACGTTCACCGGGATTAGCTCGGTGAACAGGGCCAACATCGTAGGTTTATACAACGCTGGCACGTCTGTAACGCTGCTGGTGGAAGTATATTAGCATAATTGGAAACAGAACAACATAGTAAAGACATAACAGTAGAGCTCATAGTGAGAGCAAAGTAACTAACATAGAGTAAGCTGTAGTATTAACACTTGAATTGTATCAATTAGGACCCACTAATTGCATAAGGTGGTGGGTTGTTATGTATCATATATATTGAAGAATAAAGATTTTTTTAAAAAAACTTACCAGTTCAGATGATACAGTTGCTGCAAGGTTCAAAGAAAAATTGAGTTTGATTTGAAACACGTACCCGACTCCTACGATAATAGTTGTTGGTGACTTTAATTTACCCTCGATATGTTGGCGAAAATGAATGTTTAATTCCAAGGATATGCATAAAATATCATCCAAAATTGTGCTAAACGCATTCTCTGAAAATAATTTCTAGCAGTTAGTTCATGAGCCCACGCGAATAGTAAACGGTTGTGAAAACACACTTGACCTCTTAGCAACAAATAATCCTGAGTCAATAACGAACATCAAAACCGATACAGGGATTAGTTAGTGAACACAGGGTTGTCGTAGCTAGAGTGAATATTGTAATCCCCAAATTCTCCAAAAATAGGCGAAAAATATACCTATTAAAAAAAAGCAGATAAAAATTCACATGACGCCTTCGTAAGAGACAATCTCCATTCATTCCAAATTAATAAGTTTAGAGCAGAGGTGGCTTGAATTCAAAGAAACAGTATCGGCAGCAATTGAAATATTTATACCAAATAAATTAACGAACGACGGAGCTGATCCTTCTTGGTACACAGAAGGTTAGAACACTGTTGCAGAAACAACGAAACAAACATGCCAAATTTAAATAGATGCAAAATCCCCAAGATTGGCGATCTTTTACAGAAGCTCGAAATTTAGCGCGGAATTCAATGCGAGATGCTTATAACAGTTTCCACAACGAAACTTTCTCTCGAAACCTGGCAGAAAATCCAGAGAGATTCTGGTCGTTTGTGAAGTATGTTAGCGGCAAGAAACAATCAATGCCTTCTCTGCGCGATAGCAATGGAGATACTACCGGAGGCAGTGCTGCCAAAGCAGAGTTACTAAACAAAGCCTTCCGAAACGCCTTCACAAAAGAAGACGAAGAAAATATTCCAGAATTCGGATCGAGAACAGCTGCCAACATGAGTCACGTAGAAGTAAATATCTTCGAAGTAGTGAAGCAACTTAAATCATTTAATAAAACCAAGTCTTCTGCTGCAGACTATATGCCAATTAAGTTCCTTTCGGAGTATGCTGATGCATTCATACTTAACAATCATATACGGCCGTTCGCTCGACGAAAGATCCGTACCCAAAGACTGGAAAGTTGCACAGGTGACACCAATATTGAAAAAAGGTAGTAGGAGTAATCCACTAAATTGCAGGCCCATATCGCTAACGTCTATATTCAGCAGGATTTTGGAGCATATATTGTGTTCAAACATTATGAATTACCTGGACGAAAACTGTCTGTTGACACACAGTCAACATGGGTTTAGGAAACATCATTCCTGTGAAACAATACTGGCTCTTTATTCACATGAAGTGTTGAATGCTATTGACAAGGGATTTCAGATCGATTCCGTATTTCTGGATTTCCGGAAGGCATTTGATACTCTACCACGCAAACGGTTTGTAGTGAAATTGTGTGCTTATGGAATATCGTCTCATTTATGTGACTGGATTTGTGATTTCCTGTCAGAGAGGTCACAGTACGTAGTAACTGACGGAAGTCATCGAGTAAAACAGAAGTGATATCTGGCATTCCCCAAGGTAGTGTTATAGGCCCTTTGCTGTTCCTTATCTATGTAAACGAATTCGGAGACAATCTGAGCAGCCATCTTAGGCTGTTTGCAGATGACGCTGTCGTTTATTGACTAATAAAGTCATCAGAAGATCAAAACAATTTGCAGAACGATTTAGAAAAGGTATCTGATTGGTGCGAAAATTTGACGAAAAGTGTGAGGTCGTCCACATGAGTGCTAAAACGAATTCGTTAAACTTCGGTTACACAATAAATCAGTCTAATCTAAATGCCGTAAATTCAACTAAATACCTAGGTATTTCAATTACGAACAACCTAAATTGGGAGGAACACATAGAAAATATTGTGGGAAGGCTAACCATAGACAGCGTTTTATTGTAAGGGCACTTGGAAAATGCAACAGATCTACTAGGGAGACTGCTTACACTACGCTTGTCCGTCCTCTTTTAGAATACTGCTGAACGGTGTGGGATCCTTACCAGATAGGACTCACTGAGTACATCGAAAAAGTTCAAAGAAGGGCAGCACGTTTTGTATCATCGCGACATATGGGAGAGAGTGTCACAGAAATGACTCAGAATTTGGGCTGGACATCATTAAAAGAAAGGCGTTTTTCGTTGCAACGGAATCTTCACACGAAATTCCAATCACCAGCTTTCTCCTTCGAATGCGAAAATATTTTGTTGACACCGACCTACATAGGGAGAAACGATCACCACGATAAAAGAATGGAAATCTAAGCTCATACGGAAAGATAAAGGTGTTCGTTATTTCCGCGAGCTATAAGAGATTGTAATAATAGAGAATTGTGAAGGTGATTCGCTGATCCCTCTAGCCGGCTCTTAAATGTGATTTGCAGAGTATCCATATAGATGTAAAACCGCTGTAGCCAATCGCGCGACTGTTGAAACGAGCATTCGTGCCGACTGGTGGTATGACTTGCTCGTCAAACGACACTATTTTGATTGGTACTGTCACAGTGTGCTGTTTACAGTGCCAGTTCAAAATGCTTAAAGCAAAATACAAAGCTCGACAAGCATTAAATACGGTTCTTGGTTCGGCTTCTCACAGCAAAGAAAGTTGTGGCGGGAAATTCATCGACAGATAAGTGAGGTGTAAGGCTTCAAACCGATGGGTGACAGCAAAGTACGTAAGTGGATGGGAGCTTTCAAGGACGGACGGGAAAATGTCCATGAACCGCCGTCAGGTCGACCACCAATGACCTCAGAAGATACGAGCAAAGCCGAGGATGAAAAAATTCGTGAAGACCGGCGGTTCACAATTACAGCTTTAGCACTGGAATTTCCGACAATAAGTAAAACACCCTTGAACGAAATTGACTCTGAAAAGATGCAATTTCGCAAATTGTGCGCACTGGGCATCCCGGTTTGATTACTGAGAAACAAAGAGAGGAGTGATTGGTTGGTTCCTTTCATTTTTTAGACCGATATATTAACAAAGGTGATCAATTTTCAGTGAAAAGTGTCACAGGCGACGAGATGTGGGTTTCTCATATTTACCGCAGAGACTAAACGTAGATCAGTGGAATAGCGTCACATATCACGAGTCAAAGTCAGCGCCAAGCAGACAATCACAAAACGCGAAATTATGGCGACCGTGTTTTTAGGACAGACATGGAGTCCTGTTATTCGAGTTTATACAGCAAAGGACAACAGTAAACGCAGGCGCTTTCTACCAACCCTGACTAAATTTCGACGTACATTACGGAATAACTGAAGTGACCTTCTTACGTTCGGAGTTTTGTTGCTGCTTGACAATGCCAGAGCCCATTCTGCCTTTCACACCCAAAATATGATCGAGTCGTTTGGGCGGGAACAGATTTTCCACCCACCTACAGTCCAGACTTGGCGAAGAGTGATATTCACTTGTTCCGCTGTTCTTCGACGGCAAGCGCTTCGCAACAGATGGCGAAGTGAAATGGTTGCAGACTGGTCATCCTCAGAGGCGGCCGACACCTATAACTTAGCGATACATAAGCTTATAGCATATTATGACAAGTGTTTAAACAAATATGGAAACTATGTAAAAAAATAGATAAACATGTAAGGAACTAAATAAAGTTTTTTGAAAAGATGTGTTATAGTTAATGTTTTATAAGAAATCAGACCTTACTTTCCCAATAAACTTCGTATTTCTGAATCATCTGACTGAGTCGGACGTGGGTAGCAGCCTTGTGTTCAAGTACTCGGTTGTAGAATACCGCCTAAAAACCACATGCAGGTGGGCTGGCACTCCGGCCCTCGTCGTCAATCCACGGCTTAATTCGATGAGGAGCCGGCGTGTCTCTCCGAATCCCCAAACGGGTATGGTAACGAGCGCGTCTGTCATGGAGGATCACTGTGTTTCCATGTATCCAGCAAACGTATTTTGTAAATAACATACCAAAATGAGCAGGAAGATTTTGTCATACCCTACAGTCTCATAACCAAAATACGTTATGTACCTAGGATCTCAGACGTGAGGGTGACTAGAAAATCTTTGTATGATCGAGCACAGAATAGACTGATATGCCAAAATATTTTCACCATTTAGTTAAAAGCGTGATGGTCCTCAATGATATTGTTTGGCTGATTCGGGGGTCGGGACCAAACAGGGAGGTCATCGGTCTTATCAGGTTAGGCAAGGATGGGAAAGGAAGTCGGCCGTGCCCTTTCAAAAGAACCATCCTGGGATTTGCCAGCGATTTAAGAAAACCACAGAAAACCTAAATCATGATGGTCCTACCTGAAACGCAACACCATAGTGGTTGCATTCAACAAGTGCACATTGCACTCGTAATTAAAGAAATTGATGCCACCGTGGGAAGAAGCGGAGGTTTTCTGGCGCGGACCTTATGTTCAACCATGTGTGCTGAACTGTGTACTCCGTAACACTTTGGCATGCACCAGAACTGTACTTTACCATCAGATTCATCCAAATTGCCACTTATCATGTTCCACACAGTGGGCCTTCTGTGATAAGTCGTGGACGTCCAAAACCTTGTCGGGTAATCGTGGTTTCACCGTCCTTTAACAACTTTTCATACACGCTGACGACAGCAATGTAATAAGTACCCTGTCACGAGAATACAGCAGCCATAGTGACAAGAAAAGTCACCAAAGGAGGCAAAGCCATTAAAACAACTCCAGATTTGTAAATCTAGGGGTTACGCCTATTTGCTTTATTGACTACCGCATCATTCGGTTATCTAATCCAAAATTGCAACTGCTTAATTATATTCTACCAGAAATTAATTGAACCCACTCTTCCATTATCTCTTTCGCAGAACCACAGATCACATGCAACATCTAACTGAATTGGGCTTAAAATGAGTACGCGAGGAAACTTATCACGAAAGACCTACTCTTTGCTGAAATAAATAGAAAACGTGAAACAAGAAAAATTAGATGTGACTTCTGAAATTTTCCCGGCTGAAATTTATTTATTGCATTCTCTATAAGCTGAATTTCGTATGTACAGGAAAAAAATGTGAACACATTTACAACAAAGAACAAGGAGGATTCATAGTAGCTGATTTAATTTTGTGCTATAGATAGCAAGTGGCAGTAGACTATATAAGGAAATTGCGTTTACCCTTTCGAGAACTTGGTCGATGCAGTTCAGTAAAGGCTGCTCAGTTTGATATAGAACTTAATTATTCTGCTTTTTTGTGATTCGTCCCTAGGTTTTGATGGAGTCTTTTTATCTCCTTGCAGCTTATAACGTTATCACTCTGCAGCTAATTTGAAGGTGGAAGACCACTCCAAGACCGAAACTATGAATCAAATTTACGTCCATAGCCATGTAGCTTTCTGCTGTCAAGTACTACTTTTATCTTTCTCCATTAGATATTACAGCTAAGTTGATCTCTGCGTTTCATGTGCTGATACTCAACGTTCCATCAGTCATGGGCTACAGTCGGACCGAGGTTCGGTCGATTCTAGGAGCACATGAAGCTGCCGCTTCTATCTTCAGTGAACTTGTTGATAATCGTGTTAGTATTACTACATAATTTGGCTTTCTTCTCAGCAAATGAGGAAGGGGAGACCAAAGGATTTGTATAGCAAGTGGCTGCAGCTTGTTATTGTTATGTGACCAGTTTTCCGGAAAAAGTCATTTAACATACATAAATTCATAACGGGAGACCCATCTCCTCTAATTAATCAACACAAAACAATATGTTTAACCATGGTACTAATGATCGTCGACAACTGACTATGCACTATTCAGATTTGTGTCCACTGTATAGATGAGAGGCAGTTGAAAGCATTCTAGGCTTTGCACAGGTAAACGTACTGACATGGGAGTAAAAGTAGACCACCTGATTCTGAACTGTTTCACAGAAGGATACCTCAGGGACCCGCAAGTCAACAGCTCAAGGTACAGACAGCTCTTTGTATTTGCTACACCATGATGTTCAAGCCTCATGGACATGAACACAGAAGTATATCCTGTGGAGATGCCACAAAACAGTTAACAACCCTGGAGAGTGGGAGGAGGAGAAACGTTATAGCATAAGGCACTATTGTGAAAAAAAGAAGATTAGAAACCTAAGCTTTTCGCCATAAAGCATCAGACTCCATATGTAGACATCTAGGAAATGAAATGGGGACCCACAGTTTTGGGCCTCTGAAAACGTCAGAAGCTACTGGACGTGTTGACTTAACAAAACTAAATCTTTACTTGATAAAAGAATCATAGGGATTGGTTCACTTCAATAAACAAGAGGTTCGACATAGAAGTTGGACGCCAAACGAGGACCGCCTCATTTGTCAAAGAGAGAGACGAGAAAGGGTAAGACGATTTTTTTCTGTGTAAAATCTTAGAACCCACGATATCGGTTAACCAAAGAGACGATAGCCCAGGGAGCGGATCGATGGGTCAGTGCTGGGAGATCCGAAGCCTAGCCAACCTGAATTCAGTAAGAGACGCGAAGTTTACTAATAGAAAACATTTGATCAAAAGTTATTTCCTCACCCACTTCAGCCGAGAGGCGTCGCCGTCCTACCACCGTCAGACCTGAGATAGGGGTTTAGAGAAAATTCGGGCTGATTTGCACTTGCCGTGGGTGAGGCTCGCTGGTTTTGCCATTGACTGATTCTGCAGGCACTTCAGCTTCCGCTTACAACACTATGGTGGGATCGAGCAGCGACTGTAAGACGATGTGTAGGGAAATTAAAATCACTTTATAACATTACGACGACTTTCAGCTTCACGTTGAAGAAGTGAACTTTTAATTTAATTAACAGTCTGCTTTCAGCTCTGACCGTAAGCATGATGCATTACCTTTTGTAGAAGAATTGCCTTTCTCAACATCACGATAATCCCTGGGCACTTCGCAATCGCAGTTAATTCACTTGCGCAATTATTAGAACCCCCCACCCTTGACTTTGTAACATAGAATAACGTGTTTTAGATTAATATTGTCATTATTTGTCAATTGTTTATGCATAAATTTATCAGAACAAATTGAAGTAAAATTTAAGAACCACAACCGAGCGAACTCTAGTGTTATCCTGCATACACTACTGCAGCACTTCTTGTTTATGTACTGGATATGAATATAAATGCTTAAGAGTATTTCGTTATATTTCCGATAACGTGACATAATGACAAAAGCACGAGTGTTAGTAGAACTTTTATACATAATCGAAAAAGTAACCATCCCATAGAACACTCATAAAACCTACTTCGCCGAGAAGCCACCATTCTTAAGAAACAACACATACGCTGGGAGATAAGCTACGTTCTTTAAATGACACACTTACGGGTTGCAACGAATTGTCCTGAAATGTTCTTGTTTTTTTAGATGCTACAAAAGCTGACGCCAAGACTGTTTCATATTTCTAAAGTCATCAGAAACGTAAAAAGCACGAAGCAAATAAATTCTCTTACTGTGTCATTCAAGGATGACGTAAAACGAAATAAAGATTTTCGGCTGTTGATCTAGTTCGTTAGCCAGCATTAGCTTACCATCACCTGTTGTATAGTAACGTCAGTTTAAATAAAATTCGACCGATTTGTAGCGGCATCAAATTGTGAAGTTCTCTAAAATTTCAGAAAGATACAGTTTGCCATAACAGAAGCATATTGGAGATTGAATTAATAACCATTTACGAGATTCGGTTTCATTTCGTCACAGAGATAATGGGGGAACACTTCTTATACCCTTGCTATAGACAAAACTCTTCCTCAATCTAGTATGTAATACAGAAACTATAGAAGTCACAACGCTGTGTGAGTGGAAGCAATTCCTGAACTTCCCCACCCCAAGATCTGTTTATTGACCTGCATTTACAGCTACCGTTTTATCCACGTGTCCGGCAAACAACTAAAGCAAATAAGCAAATTTAGAACTGTAATTATTCTGAGTGTTACATATCTAAATAGGACACCTGAAGCTTTGTTACTTACAACAAGGGAAACTCCCCATCGAAAAATGGAATAAGGTGTACTGAATTGTGAAAAAGGAAGCAAAATAGAAACAGTGAACTTTCCAAGCTCAAGATATGCAACATCGATTGAATTGCAAGCACCTCGGTGCCGTGGTTGTGTGGTCACGATGTTGCACTACAAAGCGAGAGATCCGTGTTCACACTTCCCTTGTGCACCATTTTTTTTTCTTCATAAAAGTATGAACTTTCCTTCGGTTCATTGACGTATCTATCTTCCTTTTGGACGTAGTCTTGGCAATTGTCATATTATACATTGGTTATAGAATATGAGACATGTGGTAACAATGTATTACCGTCGCAAAGTACATGTGATGACAGTCGTAGGAGCAGGCGAGAAACCACATAGGCGTCTCACAGAGATGAAAACAACTATAAGTGGTTGTGAACTATGTTACAACAAAGGCACTCAAGAGTAACAACTTCCAAAAAAGAACCAATAAGTCATAAAATGCTTTACCCTTGCAGACCAAATAGGATGTAGGTACGTCTGGAGGTCTGTCCCTTCCTTACACTTCGCTGTTCAAACGGACGTTACACCAAGACACGGCCACAAATCTGAATACAGCGAACAAACACGTCGAGACTGAACGGACGGTTCATAATACTGTGAATACATGAGGCACGAGGCAGATTTCAACACGGATCTCCCCCTTCGCAATCCTGCACTGAGATCACATAATCACGACACCCTGGCTATCGAAAATTCGTACGATGTTGCACATGCTGAGCTTGGATCTTTCATTATTTTTCTTCTTTTTTCACAGGTCAGTATACCTTCTTTCTGTTTTCATGGTTCATCTGTGTTCAGTTTTCACGGACTATCCGCTTAGCCGTCTTCGCACTAAATCTGAGGTAGTGCGATGGGGAGTTGCACGTGTTAGTAGTAGTGAACATGTATTCATGCACTAATACCATAATAAAGAGGATTAACTATTCAGTTCAGCTATGTAGAGAGAGTTAAAAGAGAGAACTCTGACCGACGTGCAATACATCACGTGTGTTCAGCAACGTTTCTGGGTTTGTCTCGGTAATTACCCCTCTCAACTTACAGTATCCTTCAGTGGGACGAAGAATTTTTGCAGGCGGTAAATGTTCAGTCAAAGCTGGATAGCACACCGAGGGTACAAGTCATTTAGAATGATATCAACAATCTTATACCAACTGGATAGTTGACAGTTCAGACAGGCTGAAACACTAAAATCTATTGTTAATGATAGATACAAACGCTGCGGTCTACACTGCATCTCTCTCTCTCTCTCTCTACTTACAGAAAATGATCGGCTCGTTGAAAACAGTATGATGGCTTCTGCAACAGTATTTAGAGAATGGTTGTCATGTGATACTCTTCTTGGACATGGACACATTTACTGTCTTCTACATACAAAACTGCGGAGTTGGGAAGAATAAACACCCGTATCCAGTGATTTAGTTATTAGCGTGACGTTGTGAAGTTTAATGTACGGCGTGGTAGGATAAAGACTATCATGATGGAGTATTCCTCCTTTTCGGTACTTTACAGATTTCTTCATTTTTTTGTGAAATATTTATTAAAGAGAAATGTATCGTCTTCGTGTCAACGTTCTTGCACATTTGCATCGACAGATCACAGGAGCGAGCCGACTGGTGTCCCAGAGTTGCTCTAGATCGTATGATTGATGACTGGGTCACCCGAAAATAATACATGCAACAAATGGCGTTCAAACAGACTAATAAAACTATGTAGGTGAATCCCATCTACAAAATTCTCAAAAAAGACTGAACAAAATAACTTTAAAGAAATATTAAACGGCCTTGACTTGTTCTCATGAATTATTTCCCGTCTCCCTGTGTTTAAAATTTTCAGTTTATAGCCCCTGTTAAGAGACGACCGGAAGAGTAACCCGCTGTCAAGAACGCATCGGAATAGCACACTAGATTTGTAGTCTGGGCAGTAGGAACGCAGATGTTTAGAAGGTCGTATGTGGTTATTGTTAGGGAAGCCAGCTGATTTAATTTGGCAAGGGCGCTAAAATATTTCACGTTTCAGTGTGTGGTCTGGTACGACACTACAGAATGGCATCTGTAGTACCGTTTAAGACTGTTTCGCTTATTACCCTAACATGACATGAAGCAAATTCAAATTCAGCAGGAGTGCGCTTTATCTGCTCGCTCGATTTTCAAAGTGATTAATTGTGCAGCAAGTCATGCAGTCTAGGACTGGAATAGTATTTTCACCACTTCGTATCTTTCGCCGTAGGATAAGAGCGACGTTAGTATGGTGTTAGCAGGAATTTGAAGTATGTTCTACAATCATTTTATGAAAAAATTCTCTTATGGTTTTAGGTTATGTATTACTGAGTCAACGTCTTCTGGTAAATGTCTCCGTGAATTAGAAATATTTCTATTTTGACAGTATTCAACTAAATTTTCGTTTATTATTTTTTTATTTTACGTAGTATGAAACTTAGCTGATGTGGCTGGTGCATTTTTAGGAAATGGTTGCAAATTTTGTTATATCACACTTACGTCGTCTTGTTAAGATCATAAGACAACGTATTTGGGAGTATGTGATATTAGCAGACACATGTATATAAGAGCTTGAATCAGATTCTACATTTGAAGAAGCTGATTAAATCACTGGGTTTTGTATTACTTGATTCTGATCCATAAACACTCGAGAAAGACAGATACAAATCAGTGTTTGGGAAATTTGTAGCTTAATCCGAGCGCTTCATGTGCCGTATGATGAAAAATTGGCGTAACTATTCAGTAAGCTTGGTTAACATCACTATCAAATTTTTTTCCATACACCAATCAGTATTTCAGTCCTAAAAATGATACATTATATTTAAAAACAGACATTTTTGTTACGAAAATGCGAGAGGGCAAAAGTAATCTATCAACCAAACAAACTTTACCTATAATTAATCCAATTATAAAACTTCTCCATATCACCAGCCGTAAATTTAAAATTTTAAGTAATTAATGGAGTCACACATAAAATTTTCGTAAGTTAGTTGTCTTGAAATATGATGTATTAAACGAAGGCGAAATGTTGAACCGGTATTCTAACGTAGGGGTTCTATGCATGTTTGTGATTAGCTTCAATTTTGGAAATGACTCGTTTCCTTTGCTGTTTGTGAAATAACAGGTACTTTTTTTTTTTTAGAGACAGCTCGATTTTGGGAAAATATATTTGACGTTTTATGGGCCATGGCACGGACGAAATGAGGTACCAAAGAAATAAGATGTTCACAAAATCCAACTCAATTAAATAGACAAAATTTCCTTAACCATTCTTTTAAAAGTTGTAGCACCCCAACAACAGAAGTTATATGCGTTGGACGCGTGCTGCTGTGGAATTTGACGCAAGGGGCCGGGGGGGGGGGGGAGGAGGAGGGGGGGGGGAAGGAAGGGGTGGTACAGACAGACAGTCGTGCGAAATACTTTTGAACACGTTATTTGAAACCTGTCTTAAGCAGTCAACTTCGCAGCCCACAAGCAATAGAAATACGTTGGACCTTGTAGCTACAAATGGTCCGGACGTTATCGATGATGTCAGTATAGAAACGGTAATCAGAGATCATCATGTCATTGTAGCAAGTACGATTACGAAAGTTAATAAACCAGTTAAGATTGCTAGGAGAGTTACTCTGCTAGATAGAGCAGATAGTTATTAGCAACTCACTTATACCGTCTATTGGCCTTAGTTCCAGTAAGGGGAATTGTGGATAAAGTTTAAGCAGATTGTAAATCGTGTTTTTGAGAGTTATGTGCCTAGTAAGTGGATAAAGGATGAAAAAGACCCACCATTGCTTAATAACGAAATTCGGCACATGCGAAGGACGTAGAGGCTGTTGCGATCTCGGTTCAAAATGGAACGCGCATGTGACGTCCAGTGAAGGTTGTTAGAGATTCGTGCGTCTGTGAAAAGACCTATTCGCGAGTGTTCGTCAGAGATAAGGGCATCGTCCGGAGTGCCCCAGGGAAGTGTGTCAGGAGCACTGTTGTTCTCTATATACATAAATGATTTGACAGACAGGGTGGGCAGCAATCTGCGGTTGTTTGCTGACGATGCCATGGTTTATGGTAAGGTGTCGAAGTTGAGTGGCTGTAAGAGGATACAAGACGACTTAGACAAAAAGTTCCAGTTTGTGTGATGAATGGCAGCTAGCTTTAAATGTGGAAAAATGTAAATTAATGTGGATGAGTAGGAAGATCAAATCTGTAATGTTCGTAAGTCATTTAAATATCTGGGCGTAACGTTGCAAAGCGATATGAAGTCGAACGAGCTTGTGAGAACTATGGTGGGGAGGGGCAATGGTCGAAGACCGCATATAGGACGTGGGTGCGATCCATTCTTGAGTACTGCTCCAGTGTTTGGGAGGTGAGCCGTCTGGAGTGGCCGAGCGGTTCTAGGCGCAGGTTCGAATCCTGCCACAGGCATGGATGTGTGTGATGTCCTTAGGTTAGTTAGGTTTAAGTAGTTCTAAGTTCTAGGGGACTGATGACCTCAGAAGTTAAGTCCCATAGTGCTCAGAGCCATTTGAACCATTTTTGAGAGGTGAATGCTGATTTTATTCCTGTCAGCTGTCACCTGAAAAATTTAACCGAATAAGACGATATAAAAAAATTTCTTTTACGTCTTTTTGGATCATGGGAGGTGTCGTATCACAGTATTAAAGCAATTCCCTTTATTTTATATTTTTGCAATGGGAGTCCTTTGTGGTCACGGCACTTACCCCTTCGTCGCAGCCCAGACTCCTTGCGGGTTTATGCAATTTTGAAGTGGAGATTTACTGTAGGCAGCCATTAGAGGGAAGTGGAAGTAGCACATCTTATGCCCCGGTCAGACGCCTGCCGTGACCTGCCGCTAAACGATTCGTTACCTCAGACAGGGCGCAGTTAAGCCTTTATAGCGGCACGCGAGCGTCGCGCTGCCCAGCTCCCTAGTCTCGCCTCAGTTCGCCTGGAGCGACGCTATTTCTCCGCCTCCTTGTAGCTCCAGTCCCGAGCTTGGCCGTCTACTATCATTAACGGTCTGATCGGGCAATCCTTCCACTGCACAGCCCTTCAATTTCACTTGGCGGTGGCCGGAGCTACCGTCCGCCGCCTGTCACGGTCGCCATCCGTCACTCTGGCCGCCATTAAAGGGGCGTGTCGCACCGCCCCAATATCGATCGCAAACGCTCCACGCCACCAATCGCGTCCAATTACAAACACACATGGCGGCCGCCACACAGTACCCCCGCGTTCTCTGTCAATGAATCATTCGCTTAGTGCGAGAACAGTGGAAAACTGCAAAACAGAAACAGGTGAATTTATATGGAGGGTATATAGTCACACTTTTAAGAACTCCAGTTGAAATCATGTCTCTTGAATTTCGACGTCTGTCTTTCCTAGCGTTTATCCCGTCGTGCTGCTCTCGTGTCCAGTTTATTTTAACTCTTTGTCACTGTCACCACAGTCGTCAGCTAACCTAATGGTGCCCCACTTGCCTTTGAATCGAGTAACCTTTAGCATTATAATTGTCTGCGTATCGTATTTTCTTAGGCGTATATTGTGGAGCAACCCAGAATTTGTCGAAGCGATAGTGGAAAACAGTCTGACAAAACGTTGTTAATCTGCCGCTCGTATTAAGTCAGGGTCTGGTTCATTTCGCTGTCTCGCAATCCAGACCGCTACATAGCATGTGATGGTGGATGTGACTCAGACAACATTCCTGAACTCAATAAGTGGACTCACTAAGGGACCACACGGAAAATGTATTTTTGTAAATGGTACGTGGAAATCAGACTCAAACATAAATCTCCCAAATTAGTTACATGCAACTTTCTAAAATTCTCATGAAAATCGACTTTGAATTTTTCCGACAGTTTATGATATGCTACAGCATAGTTGATTTTTCTCGACAAGCTGTGTGGCAGAACGCGTGCCTGCGACATAGAAGTTATAGGTTCGATTCTCGGCTGATGTGAATTTTTAAACAGAGGTGCATGTCCTAGTAGCAATTATGTGAAGTCAAAAATGCGTAAAGATGGAAAAACATCAGTGGTGCTCTAGACTAGTAATCGCTGGTTCCAGTTTCGTTTCGGACGTAAGCTTTTTTTTTTCTTTCGTTCGGTTCGTATATCTACATCGTTTAAATAAAAAATTCACCAAATTGCTGTTCTCATAAAAAGGCACGTCACCTTCTCTCTAAAAAAATATCGCTATCAAAAATCTAGTTTCCAGTGTAAATATAAATTATTAATTATAGTCCTCAATAACAGATTGTTTAGACTGGAAAACAAACATTGCAATTTGAATTCTTTTTCATCCTTAGGTATTCTATACTTCGTGGAAATGTCCATGGAAAATGCACCTTTGTTTAAAATTTTGGCAGGGAGCGAAATTGAAGCTGTGGCACATACGTGGTTGGAGAACATTCTGCCCTAAAGCCGCAAGATCCCTCAATGGAAATGACCTTGCCTTATCATATTAATATCGGTTGGAAAACTTCAAAGTCGATTTTCTCGAGAATTTTTGAAAGGTGCTTTTAATTGATTTCGATGATTGATATTTGAGTTCTGAACTTCACATACAGTAAAAATAAAAAATACAAGAATTCGATCACCATATTGTCCCGCTGATAGCAGTAAATATAAGACTCTCCAATTAATTGTGGTATTTTTATTATTGTTAAAGCTGACACAAGAAAATTTAGATTTTAATAAATAGATGTTGTCATTGTACAGTCAAGACATCAGCTACTCCATTATTAAAGATTATAATGTCCGCACCTGAAAACACAAATGATAACGGAATGAGGTGACGCAGTGGTTGACATGGTGGACTCCGTCTTCTTTTAGTTTTCCTGCGTTTCCCTAAATAACATCAGGAAAATGTCTTTCCTAATACGAGGTTGTGCTCTATCTGTAATAACCTTCATGTTGACGGGACGCTACACTCTAAACCATCCATTCTTCCTTCACGTTAAAAATTTGGCAAATTTGATTTCGTCTATGAGGGCTAGCCAAGGAAGTAGTAACATACATATGTGATCAAAAGTATCTGGACACCCCCAAAACATACGGTTTTCATATTATGTGCATTGTGCTGCCACCTACTGCCAGCTACTCCATGTCAGTGACCTCAGTAGTCATTAGACATCGTGAGAGAGCAGAATGGGGCGGCGCTGAATTGCCGTGCGGTTTGAGGTGCCATGTCACGGACTGCACGGCCCCTCCCGCCGGAGTTTCAAGTCCTCCCTTGGGTATCGGTGCGTGTGTTGTTCTTAGCATAAGTTAGTTTAAGTTAGTTTAAAGTAGTGTGTAAGTCTTTGGACCGATGACCTCAGCAGTATGGTCCCTTAGGATTTCACACACAGAATGGGGCGCTCCGCGGGCCTCACGCACATCGAACTTGGTCAGATAATTGGGTGTCACTTGTGTCATAAGACCGTATGCGAGATTTCCAAAGTCCTAAATATCCCTAGGTCCACTGTTCCGATGTGATAGTGAAGTGGAAACGTGAAGGGACACGTACAGCACAAAAGCGTACAGGCCGACCTCGTCTGTTAACTGACACAGACCGACGACCGTTGAAGAGGGTCGTAAAGTGTAAATAGGCTGACATCTATCCAGACCATCAAACAGGAATACCAAACTGCATCAGGATCCACTGCAAGTACTATGACAGTTAGGTGGGAGGACAGAAAACTTGGATTTCATGGTCGAGCGGCAGCTCATAAGCCGCACATCACGCCGGTAAATGCCACACGACGCCTCGCTTGGTGCAAGGAGTGTAAACATTGGACAATTGAACAGTGGAAAAACGTTGTGTGGAGTGGCAAATCACGGTACTTAATGGGGCAATCCGATGGCAGAGTGTGGATATGGCGAATGCCCGGTGAACGCCATCTGCCAGCGTGTGTAGTGTCAACAGTATGTTTCGGAGACGGCGGTGTTATGGTGTGGTCGTGTTTTTCATGGAGGGGGCTTGTACCCCTGTTTGTTTTGCGTGGCGCTATCACAGCACAGGCTACATTGATTACACCATCATTAGACTACATCGATGTTTTAAGCACGTTTTTGCTTCCCACTGTTGAAGAACAATTCGGGGATGGCGATTACATCTTTCATCACGATCGAGCACCTGTTCATTCACGGCCTGTGGCGGAGTGGTTACACGACAGTAACATCCCTGTAATGCACTGTTCATTCACGGCCTGTGGCGGAGTGGTTACACGACAGTAACATCCCTGTAATGCACTGGTCTGCTCACAGTCGTGATCTGAATTCTATAGAACAGCTTTGGGATGTTTTGGAACGCCGACTTCGCTCCAGGGCTCAACGAACGACGTCGATACCTCTCCTCAGTGGAACGCTCCGTGAAGAACAGGCAGCCAATCCCGAAGAAAGAAAAAAACCTTCCAGCACATGATAGAACGTATGCCTGCGAGAGTGGAAGCTGTCATCGAGGCTAAGGGTGGGCCAACGCTATACTGAATTCCGGCATTACCAATGGAGTGCGCCACGAATTTGTAACTCATTTTCAGCCAGGTGTCCGGATACTTTTGATCACTTAGTTTAAGTAAAGTTGTCTTCAATCTCCAGGACGTTAAGTAGAATCAGAATATGCGCAGATTCACTTCCTGAGACCCAAAGTAGTTGTTGAAGTGATTGTTCAGAGGGAAGTCTCGTTTCGGTATAGTTCATAATGCTATGGTGGACTGCCCGGTGCTGTAAAATTTGCTACCTGAAGCGACCGGTCTCAGTGTAATTACGATTTCTTAAAGTAGTTTCGGGCAAACGCCTACCAACAAGGCCCTTGTCATCCATCTATTGTTCTTTACATCGTTCTGTGTATACATGTTATTAAATAGAAACAAAATAAAATAGAGAACTTCTAATCCCTTCAATATACATTGCGACACACATTATAAGCCGATTAGCTTGAAGAACACACTTATTTCGAGAATAACCGGCGAAGAATTGGTTGCAAAATACTCACTTTAGAATAAATATACTCCCTAATGCGGAACATGTCCCATGTATCTGCCGTATTGCATGACGTCATTCAGTGTATCGGCGCACAACCATCACAGATTCAGAAAATATTGCTCTTCCGAAACACCAATAACTCTTTATTTACAGAGTGTAAAAAGCACTGTCTACAAGGAATTTCAGGTTGATTCCGTATTTCTAGATAGCCTGGGTTTTGATGCTAACATGCATTTTAGTTGCGCGACTGGATTCGTGATTTCTTGTCCGACAGGTCACAGTTAGTTGATGAGAGGTCATCTTTGGAACAGAAGTGATATCTGGTTTTCACCATAGAAGTTTAATACTTCCACCAATTTCATTAAATTACGAAACCGACTAGGAGACGATGTTAGCAGCTCTTGTTTGCGGATGATTCTGTCGTTTAGCGTCTAGTAAAGTCATCACAAGAACAAAACGATTTAAAAAATAGGGTACAGAACATATCTCAATGGTTCTAGAAGTCGCAGTTGGCTTTAAACAAGAAAAAGTTTGAGATCATCCACATGAATACTAAGAAAAATTCCTTAAATTTCAGTAACGTGATACGTCACATATGTTGAAAAGTTGCCAATTCAGAATAGTACCTAGGGATTACAGTTACGAAGAACTTAAACTGGAACCAGCAGACAGAAAATGTTGTGGGGACGGTGAAACAAACACTGCATTTACTGGCAGAACATTTAGAAAATGCAACAAATCTTCTAAAGAGACTTCCAACTCTACGCTTGTCTGTCTTCTAGAGTACTGCTAAGCTATGTGGGATCGTTAGCAGGTACGATCTACAGTCACGAAATTGTCAACGACCCTTGTTACCTGTAATCACCGACCTAATGTAGGTCTACATACACTGAAGAGCTAAAGAAACTGGTACACCTACCTAACAACGTGTAGAGCCCCCACGAGCACTCAGAAGTGCCGCAGCACGAAGGGGCATGAACTCGATTAATGTCTGAAGTAGTTTTATAGGGAACTAACACCATGAATCCGTAAGAGTGGAGATCTCTTCCAAACACGCGTCACAAGGCATTCCAGACATGCTCAATAATGTTCATTTCTGGGGAGTTTGGTTGGCAGCGGAACGGTTTAAACTGAGAAGAGTGTACCTGGAGCCACTCTGTAGCAATTCAGGAGGTGTGTGGTGTCGCATTGTCCTGCTGGAATTGCCCAAGTCCGTTGGAATGCACAACGGACATTAATGGATGCAGGTGATCAGACAGGATGCTTACGTACATGTCACCTGTCACAGTCGCATCTAGACATATCGGGGGTCCCACAACACTCCAACTACACGCGCCCTAGACCACCACAGAGCCTCCACCAGCTGGGACATCCCCCGGTGACATACAGGGTCTATGGATACATGAGGTACAGGATCCATGGATTCATGAGGTTATCTCCATACCCGTACACGTCCATCCGCTGGATACAATTTCGAACGAGACTCGTCCGACCAGGCAACATTTTCCCAGTCATCAAGAGTCCATTGTCGGGGTTGACGGACCCAGGTGAGAATTAAAGCTTTGTGTCATGCAGTCATCAAGGGCACACGAGTGGGCCCCCTGCTTCGAAAGCCCATATAGATGATGTTCCGTTGAATAGGTCACATACTGACACTTGTTGATGGCCCAGCACTGAAAACTGCAGCAATATCCGGAAGGGTTGGACTTCTGTCGCGTTGAACGATTCTCTTCAGTCATCTTTCTACAAGCCATGAACTTATGGCATGGACTGCACTATTTGAAGCCGAGCCATTGTTGCACACAACAGCCTTTACTACCAAGCTAGTGCCATAAGCAAACAGAAATATTTTAGAGTTTCCCGTAACACTAGAGGGCTTATCATTTATAAATAAGGAAGAGGAGTTCAAATGGTTCTGAGCACTATGGGACTTAACTGCTGTTGTCATCAGTCCCCTAGAACTTAGAACTACTTAAACCTAACTAACCTAAGGACGTCACATACATCCATGCCCAAGGCAGGATTCGAACCTGCGACCGTAGCGGTCACACGGCTCCAGACTGTAGCGCCTAGAACCCCACGGCCACTACGGCCGGCAAGGAAGAGGAGTGGCCATAACACTGATCCCTGAGGCACCCCCCATTTGACTGTACCACACTCAGACCCCAGACCTTTTGCTGTCTGTTGCTAAAGTAGGAGGTGAACCGATTGTGAGCTGCTCCCCGTATTCCGTAATGGTCCAACTTCTGGAGCAATATTTTGTGATCAACACAATCAAACGCCTTAGTTAACTAAAAAAAGCCTAGCGTTTGAAATCTTTTGTTTAACCCATCCAGTATCTCACACAGAAAAGAGAGCATAGCATTTTCAGTTGTTAAACAACTTGTAAAGCCGAACTGTACATTTGATAGCAAATTGTGTAATATAAAAAAATCAATTATCCTTACATATACAGCCCTTTCAGTAACTTTAGCAAACACTGATGTCATAGAAATAGAACTAAAATTGTCTACATTATCCCTTTCTCCCTTTTTGTAAAGCGGCTTTGCTACTGATCACTTTAATCATTCACGAAACTTACCAATCCTAAAGGAAAAATTACAAATATTGCTAAATACAGGCCTAACGTGTGCAGCACAGTACTTTAATATTCTGCTAGGCACTCCATCAAATCCATGAGAGTCCTTAGTCTTCAGCGATTTAATTATTGACTTGATCTCCCCCTTGTCTGTACACAGAGGAGTATTTGAGACATCAATCTCGGATAGGCGCTTGCCATGCGAATTATATGATTCCCTGTAGAGACTAAATTTTTATTTAATTCACCAGCAATGCCCAGAAAATGATTGTTAAATACTGTACATATATCTGATTTATCAGTAACAAAAGTATTTTTACTAGTAACTGATTTCATATCGTCAACCTTGTGCTGCTCAGCAGATACTCCCTTCACAAGTGACAATATCGTTTTAATTTTATCCTGTGAATTAGCTATTCTATTTGCGGGCCACACACTCTTTGCTTTGCTAATAACATTTTTAAGAACCTTACAGTACTGTTTGGAATGGGCTACTGTAGCTTGATTGTGACCACTTCTTACATTTTGATATAATTCCCGCTCTGTTCTACATGTTTTTCTTATCACTCTAGGTAGCGACCCAGGCTGCCTTTTACTGTTCGTACCCCGTTTATAACGTTCTAATGGACAGTAACTTTCAAAGAGCACGAGAAATATGTTAAGGGAAGCATTATATTTGTCATCTATGTTAGCGGCACAATAAATATCCTGCCACTCTTGTTCCTTGACGAGGTTTAAAAGACGGTCTATTGCCTTTGGATTAACTTTTCTACATATTTTGTAATTATATGTGACATTTGTTTCAGCACAAAAGCCTTTTAGTGTTAAAATTTGTGCGTCATGGTCTGAAAGGCCATTCACCCTTTTTCTAACTGAATGTCCATCTAGTAATGAAGTATGAATGAAGATATTGTCTACGGCTCTTAAGGTTGTCTCGATGATGATTCGGGCGATAGGAGAGTGGTGTCATCCTTATTCGCCTGGATTCCGGGCCCTCTATCGGTTCTCAAATGAAAGGAGTAAGAAACAAATTTAAATCTTGTGCGTGTGTCGAGCCCTGCTTTAAAATGTATGAAGGGTCTCGGCATGTACGCCGTAAGCAACTTGCAAAGTCGGAATGGTTACATACTAAGAAGTTCATAAAAAAATTACCAATAACAGAATCGACAGACTTCGTTTCCTATTTTCGTTTTCTTCTTCGTGTAATGCCAATGAAGACAGCGGCATGTAGGGTATATTGACATAGGCTTTCCTCCTGCTGCACGCCCGCTGAAGGATTCAAACATCCCTAGACACCACTTTGGAAGTGTTGAGTTGTGGCGCCTGGTGATTGTGCGTTCTTCCTTCCATGCCCTCAACAAGGGCAGACTGACATTTGTGATTATAAAATTGCCTGAGATATGGGACGGGTACCATCCACTTGCTGAGAAATTACCTACTGTACCATTCTAAATACAGCAAAGTTCTGATAAAAAATATCATTTAAATGTCAAAATGTCATTCCTTTTTAGTAATTAGCTTAATCTACGCAGGAAACCTTACAGTTAGCAAATCCTTGGTATCAGTACGCGCTAATGCTTAGCCCTCAGAAACCACCGTTTGAGAAATATAAGCGCAAATGTTTATTGTTTCCGAATGGTGCTTGTACGAGGGCCGTTCGATAAGTAATGTAACACATTTCTTCTCAGTCATTTTCGGTAAAAAATGCAGAATTTGCTGTGGGATATCGTGGAATATTCCCGCTTCGCTCTCTATAGTTTCATGAAGTTCCAACAGGTAGCGGCGCTACAGATAGCCTTCAAGGCTGCGTTCCTTGCAGGTAGCTGACATTGAGTTTCTTGTGGTGGAAAATCAGATTATTACAGGTATTCACTGGCGCTTGACGAATGTCTACGGAGGCCTGGAAGTGAACAAATGCAAGATGAGTCGTTAGGCGAAGCGTCTATCGTCATCGCAACAAAATCGTACAAACCTGTCCGATCTCCAGTGCGCCAGCCGGCCGCACACAGCTGTGACTCCTGTAGTGTTGGAACGTGCGGACACTCTCATTCGAGGTGATCGACGGATCACAATCAGATATCTCGCTGCTCGACTGGTCGTGTCTTTTGGTAATGCTGACACACTCTTCCACCATTTGGGGTACTCAAAGGTGTACGCTCGCTGGATTCCTCGCCGCTTAACAGAGGACCATAAAGAGCAACGGAAGACCGTCTGCGCGTAAGTGCTTGCGACTTTACGAGTCTGATCGTGACAGTTATTTGCAGAACGTTGCCACAAGCGGTGAAACATGTGTTCATCACTTCGAAGCGGAAACAAAACGGCAGCCCATATAGTAGCGCCACACCATCTGCGAAGAAAAAGATCAAAGCGGCACCCTCAGCAAGTAAAGTCATACCGACGGCCTTCCGGGACTCTGAAGGGATTATTCTGTTTGATGTCCTCTATCATGGTGCAACGATCACCTCGCAATTGAATTGTGCTGCTCTCGAAAATTGAAGAAACGACTTCAGCGCGTTCATCGCCACAAAAATGCCAACGATCTTCTCCTTCTCCTTGACAACGGAAGGCTTCACATACGTCTGAGCATCCGAGAAGAACTCAAAAACTTCATAGGATTGTTCTTTCTCATCCACGTTACAGTTCTGAGCTCGCACCTTGCGGCTTCCACCTGTTTGGCCCAGTGAATGATGCTCTCCGTGAGAAGCAGTATGTGGATGTTGGGAGGTTACTGATGCAGCAAGACACTGTTCCGACGTTGACTAGTAGAATGGTGGCATGTGGCAATACAAGCCTTGGCAGTAAGGTGAGGTCAGGCCGTCACGCTGAAAGGAGATTATATTGAAAAATAGGATTTTGTAGCCAATTCAAAAATAATATTTTATATTGGAATCCGGAATAAGACCAACCTGCTTCCAGAAGCAAATGTGTTGCATTACTTACTGAACGCCCCTCGTACATATATAAGTGTTTAAGGTTTCTCTTTTGTCCAATAAATAAAGTTGTTTGGTCTATTATGATACAAATTGGGAAATTTTGCTTCCGTCTCCGGGTCACTGCTAATAGTTCCTGTCAAGGTCGCCAGCGCAGCGACTGCATACAGATGAAATGGTCTGCCAACGAGACGGCGAGAGTGTAGGCCAGAGATTAGGGCCGTCGCGGCGAGACGTGTATACGACTCGCAATTAGTCTGCGAGCTCAGGCGCGTTACCTACGTGTGTATGGCTGAGCGGCGACCGCACACGGCCATATATTCTCGATGGATAAATACCAGCCATTTGGCGAGCCCGGCAGAGCTGTGACTTTGCCGCGAGTGCCGTAGGAAACAGTAAGGGCCCGTAAAACGCGTCCCTGTCCGCCGGAGACGTTTATTCCTACACACTAAGCTGCTGTCACGCGCGCCGGAGAGGGAATTCCTGTAACGCTCCGCGCCGTCGGTTGTTTACTTTGCATTTTATTTATCGTGCGAACTCGTCCGCGGATGACCGCCCAACTAGAACTTGTCTGAGAGCCTCCGGCGCCGCGCGCCAGTATACAAGCCGCCATCAGGTATTAACGGAATATTTCCTCGTACTGATGCAACAAAATAGTAGCACACTATTTATCTAAGCACGGGTGATAAACCTTCCCCGGACTAAATTGTTCGACGGCAACGTAATGTTTTGACTCCTTTGCAACTGACATTCAGAGTCGCATTGTATGATTGCAACTCTGCACTCTTAATGAATGGTTCCTGCTTCAAACCATCGTTTTATTAAATTTGTTTTGAAGTACCAGTTCGGTTAGCATGAAACCACCGATGCTGGTGCAAGACAGAGGTATTTAGTGGTACGCTCGGGCACTTCTACGAATGTAATCCACTGCAGCAGTCACAGCGTTCAAAGAAGCAGTCGGCGTGGAGGTTGTGCTACGTCAATAGAGAAAATTGGGGCATGGGCATTTTTTTTCCTTGCCATCTTGAGGAAATCATTACAGTGAAATTAAGTATATCTAAAGTTATTGTAACTTATATTTGAGCTTGTACCACTGCTTTTATAAATGGTTTCGAAATGGAACCACTGGGGCAGTATGTACTTTTGATACAAAGTCCACTCAATTTTAGGCCATCTGTTGCTTGTTATTTGGGACTATAATTTTGTTTTTAGGTATTGTGAATTCATGAAGGTTTCGAGATGGGAGACAGTACCTATGGAATGTGCGAATTTGCTTTCAAATACGTTACATGAAATGATGGGGTCTGAAACCTGTATGTCCTAGTGGTTCCAATGTGAGACCACCACCCACCTTACAACAAGTGATTGCTCACGTTTTGCTACCGTATGCTTGTATTCATGCTTATTATGATTATAAAAGTTAACTTTGTGAAACATTTTAAAATTATATTCCGAAGTGAAAGTGTGCCTCCTTAAGAAATGAGTTTTCACTTTCTGCCAGTTTCTTCTTTATTCATTGGTACCATGACAATAAAGATTACTTTCCTGAAAAACGTTAAATTTTGTTATTTTCACACTTTTGGAACTCAAAGGGTTAAAAGGACGCTTCGTATGGTGGTGGACACCTCGACTGAGCTCTCAGCATTATAATCCAATTTGAGCGATTTGGAGATCGATGTCGGAAACTTAATTTTCATTATCAGAGCTGTATGACGTGATATAAAGTCGTTCTAGAAATATAGGCTTGAGGAAACGCTCCACGAATAAAGTTCAAACGAATATTATGGCTTTTCCGTACTACTTCTTTCCCTATAAAAAAGATTTCATTATATGCAAAACTGAATGTCATATATATATATATATATATATATATATATATATATATATATATA
The DNA here is from genome assembly GCF_023864275.1 of Schistocerca cancellata. Lineage (NCBI taxonomy): Eukaryota > Metazoa > Arthropoda > Insecta > Orthoptera > Acrididae > Schistocerca > Schistocerca cancellata. The sequence goes on from NC_064628.1 coordinate 490,327,884, forward strand.
TATATATATATATATATATATATATCCTCCTTGGTATTTTGATATTATTCGTACCTCCCTTGACGGCCCGAGATAAAAGCTGCCTCGTGTGAGTAATAGGCACCTTCAGTTATAGAAAAACAACACCTATATTAACATAAAAATACTTTTAAAAGTCAAGAAAACTGCAACATCGTAAGCTGTGACAACCTGCATATAATGGCGGAACCTTGAACGAAATTCCCACTTGGTCGTTTCTACAGAGCGATAGCCGATTCTGGCTTTAATGCCATTCAATTTTTGCCCATCTAAAATTCTCAACGGATACACTTAGAAATGATATATGGCTTTACTCGGTTTTTCAGTAGCTTCCGAACGTCGTTAAAACACATGATACTAGAGTTAAGAGTATTAACTGTACATTAAAATTATGTACCCCTCTGTATATTCTGATTTACCGAAACCCCGTTCTTGGACCGTTCCCGAAATAAAAAGGTAAAAAGTTTTTAGCTGATTACCTCTGTATATTGTTGTTATTCATGGAGGGTTTGCGCCGTTTCCAAACCAACAACACACACGACGTGACACAAAACAAATCAGACTGACGCTGAAAATTTCTGCAAACACCGATCACGTTAAATCTGTTACGGCTACCTTCACCTAGCACACATATGAGTCCACAGATTCGTTCGTTTCACTGCTCAAAACATGTATGTCCGCCGTTTCCCTTGAAGTTTGCGAGGGTCACCGACGCTCCTCCTCATATCTCTCCCACTGCTGCAAAATAATTCGCTTTTAGTGGAATGTAGATTTTCTTGAAGGGAAAAAGTTCGCACGATGCCGAATCAAATTAATAAATGTGTCATCCCTCTGAATCTGAAGTTGAGCCCATCGGCAGAATTCAGTGCGACGAATAAAGTCCTACCAGTTAATTATTGTTGGAGACTGATATGGTAAGGATGATATTTATGGCGATGCAGAATACGAACAACACTACTCCGGCTCATGCCAGATTCCCTTGTGTTTTCACGTGAACTAATACAAGGATCTCGAAACACAGTGGTAAGAGTACCAATTTCCATTTCATCGTTAGTAACTTTCCTTTGCCGGATGTGTTTATGATGCGTTAATGATCCAGTTGTCCTCAATTCATCAAACACTTATTTCAATGTAGGACGTGTAGGGTGAGTTCTTTCAGGATATCTTTCAGAGTATAAGTTTCTAGCTCTCACTGAATTTCGTTAGCATTCTCCATAAATGAGAAGCATGTCGACTTGTTATTCAAAGGAATACATCACTCACATTCGCTTGATTCGATTATACTAGTGTTACCGTTTTAATTAGTGTCGTATTGCGAAACCGTCGAATCGTGTTTACATGTAAATTGCATGTTAGATGGATACGCCTTATTCGGCGAATATTTACTATTTGCACGACGTATGAGAGAGAATTATCAGAGCATGTGCTTCGATAAGTGCTGAACTGATAAGGAATACCACTCAATCCATGATAAGAAGATTATAGTACTGCATTGATACCAATGGTCATCACTTCGAACAGCTTGTGCAAATGAATGTTCGTGCCAACTTTTTGGTCTTCGTTGACCTTCAAAGACCTTACTGTTACACATCATTGGATTCCTCTCGATAGCCACTATCAGAAAATAAGTACCAAACTATAGAATCCCATTTGAAAAAACAAATTTGACCTTCATATCTCTGACTTGACCCCACCTATCAACAAAAAACCAACATCACATTATGCCCTCCGTTGTCCCATGCAACATTTGTCCCACGAACTTTTCAGCTACTATCATACTTTCGGAGTTATTCTACGAGGCAACAGTTACTGACTCACCCTGTATAGCAGCACTCTCCGTCCAGGAGTCTGTTCTACTCTTGCTGTAAGTTGATGCTTCTTGTACTAAGTGTTTTACTCTATTAACGCCCCTACTTTCGGATTTGAAGTTGATTCTCATTGCGATGTGACTATAATATGGTAAGAGAATTCTGGAATTTCATACTCGGGGATGGGGAAAGAGGGTAAGATCTAAAAGAGAGTTAACAGGCAGTCAGGCGATAGCACATTTACGAATGGAATGAAGACGTGTAAATGTATTTGTGTTCAAATGTATATTTTATGTGCCTACTATTAAATAGTCGTAATTATTTCTTGTTTAATAGTATAGTGAAGATAATATGTGTGGCATGATTTGCATAGATGGAGTACGAGAAATGAGATTGTTGTTAATGAGAATGGGGGTAATGTGAGATGACTGATTCAGATTGAAATGAGAGTATGTGCGTACGGGACCTCAGTCTTGTTCTAATGGCCCAAGGGAACTCCATGCGAGTCGGTGTCCTCTTTATTGAATTTCGAACGACCCGCACAGAACTAGGCTAGGCATTGGCCAAAAGAGCTTCGCGTTGCTCAAGAACTAGGGAACATTTACAGCGTCCCTACATGAGACGCTGAACAAGGAAGCCGACATACTGGAAGTACTCGTTGTCGATGGTAAAGTATATAACTGGTAAGACGTGGGTGGAGAGTGTTGCAGAAAATAATTGCCTATAGTTATGGTTGTATTACTGATACCTTACTTCATTAGTATCTTAATTCAATTAAGCTTAGTTTGCAGCCGACTGTATTGTTTGTTTGGAGCGATAGAAGTTGAGCCATCAGGCCAGAGAATAAACCGTCGATGAAATCATGCTCTTGCCTTCAATATCATCTATCTCTTAGGTGATACCAGGTAAGGTTACTCCTAGGCAGAGTCTGGTGGTAACCCTATAAAACGGCCAAGTGTTAATGGGTTTGAGAAAGTGGCTCATTCCATCGACTTATAAAGACCAAAACAAAGTGACAGATGTTTGAGGAGGCACGTCAGGACGAGTACTCCCATTCATTAACCACGAATGTTAATTTGCATAGCATGCATTATTGGGCAACTGAAAATCCATGTTGGCTGCGGAAAGTTGCACACCAAAACCTGTGGTCGGTGAATGTACGATGTGGGATTCTGGAGGACAGTATTATAGGCAAGTATTTCATCAAAGGAAATCTTAATGGTAGGAAGTACACCACATTCCTGCAAGAAACATTAGGTCTTTTGTTGGAAGAAATACCTTTCGGAACAAGGGAAAGAATGTCATATCAAAACGATGGGTGTCGGGCACATTTTTCACTCATGGTTAGAAATGAGTTGCAGATACAATTCCCAAATCATTGGATTGGACACGGAGGAGATGTGTCGTGGCCGGCTCGTTCGCCAGGCTTGACGCCTCTGGATTTTCTCTTGTGGAGATTCGTAGTAGACATTGTTTATAAAGATGTTCCAACTACACCTGAAGATATGCGAGAAAGAATTGTCAGAGCATTTGCTTCCATAAGTGCTGATGTGATATGGAATACCACTCAGACCATGATAAAAAGATTGCAGCACTGCATTGATTCCAATGGCTCATGCCACCTTTGTAACCTTCGGTGACCTTCATGACCTTACTCTTACACGTCATTGCATTCGCCTCGATAGCTTCTATCAGAAAATAAGTACCAAACAATAGCATCCCATTTAAAACAACAAAGTTGACCTTCATGTCTCTGACGCGGCCCCACGTAGCAACAAAAACCTACCTCATATTATGACCCCCTTCGTCCCATGCAACTTTGGTCCCACAAACTTTTCAGTTCCTATTATACTTTAGGAGTTATTCTTGATGGAAATAGTTAGTGACACACCGTGTATACAGGGTGCCCGGGAAAAGATTCCAATATTTACAGAGGGTGTAGTAGGCATCAAGAGAAGAAAAAAGTTACTAAACACATACAAAAAAGTTTTGCATCCCCTCGGTTCCGAGAATTCCGAAACCTGTACAGAAAATTGGAATAGAGATCAACATAAAAATAATTTCCGCCCTTTTTATTGCTCATGAAAACCACACATCGCATGTTGTAGCACCATACAGTGAGACCTTCAGAATTGGTGGCCCAGATTGTTGTACACATCGGTACCTCTAATGCCCAGTAGCACGTTCTCATGCATTATTGCATGAATGTATTCTTCGTGGCATACTATCCACAAGTTCATCAAGGCACTGTTGGTCCAGATTGTCCCACTCCTCAACGGCGATTCGGCGTAGATCTCTCAGAGCGGTTCGTGGGTCACGGCGTCCATAAACAGCCCTTTTCAAACTACCCCAGGCATGTTCGGAAGGGTTCATGTCTGGAGAACATGTTGGCCACTCCAGCCGAGCGATGTTATCCTGAAGGGAGTCATTCAGACGTTGTGCACTATGGGGGTGCGAATTTTCGTCCATGAAGAATAATGCCTCGCCCGTATCCTGCCAATACGGTTACACTATCAGTCGGAGAATGGCATTCACGTGTGGTTCAGCCGTTGCGCTGCCTTCCATGACCACCAAGAGCGTACTTCGGGCTCACATAATGCCTCCCCAAAATAGCAGTGAACCTCCACCTTGCTGCACTCGCTGGACAGTGTGGCTAAGGCGTTCAGTCTAACCGGATTGCCTCCAAACACGTCTCCGACGATTGTCTGGTTGAAGGCGTGTGCGACGCTCATCGTGATGCCAATCCTGTGCAGTCCATTCGGCATATTGTGGGGCCCATGTGTACCGCGCTGCATGGTGTCGTGGTTGCAAAGATGGACCTCGCCATGGACGTCGGGAATGAAGTTGCACATCATGCAGCCTATTACGCACAGTTTGAGTCGTAACACGACGTCCTATGGCTGCACGAAAAGCATTATTCAACGTTGTGGCGTTGCTGTCATGGTTCCTCCGAGCCATAATCCGTAGGTAGCAGTCATCCACTGCAGTAGTAGACCTTGGGCGGCCTCAGCGAGGCATGTCATCAACAGTTATTGTCTCTCTGTATCTCCTCCATGTCAGAACAACATAGCTTTGGTTTACTCCGAGACGCCTGGACACTTCCCTTGTTGAGAGTCCTCCCTGGCATAAAGTAACAATGCGGATGCGATCTAACCGCGTTATTGAGCGTCTAGGCATGGTTTAACCACAGACAACACGAGCTGTGTACCTCCTTCCTGGTGGAATGACTGGAACGGATGGGCTGTCGGACCCCTTTCGTCTAATAAGCGCTGCTCATGCAAGGTTGTTTGCGTCTTTGGGCGGGTTTAGTGACATCCCTGATCAGTCAAAGGGACTGTGTGTATGATATAGTATCCACAGTCAACGTCTATCTTCAGGAGTTCTAGGAATTTGGGTGATGCAGCACTTTTTTTGATGTGTGTATAAACATTTATATCTTGAGTTATGGTCCACGTGTGTACGAGGATCACAGCATACACACTGAGCTTTTTGGCTAGAGATAAATGAGGAAATAGCATACGTCCTTGGCGTTTACGTAACACAATCTATTTCTATTGGTATCACGAGAACATGTACAGTATTCCACAATGTACTACAGTACGTAGCGAATCGGACAAGTTTGTTATTTTTATCTGATGTACCCGTAGTCTTTGTATGGCGCATTGCGTGTTGCGTCAGAGCAGTACATTATGTAATTCCTTCCGTGTCCGTCACTGGGCGTGCAGCTTCCAATGGAGGCCTATTATTCAAAACTGGAGATGGAAGATATGGTCATGTGCTAAGGGCAAACAGATGGATGCAGCCGTGGGTATGTAACCTGTATGCTGTATGCTACGCCATCTATAAAGACGTTTGGTACTTGGGATCCTTTGCACCACGAACACGAGATCGTGGCCGGCCTCGAAAAACTCGCAAATCTGTTATGGAGCAACGGGTTTAAGAAACTGTGAAGGATAACCGTGGAACGAGTGTAAAATGTTAAGTCCGTTGTCTGTACAGTCCTCCATGAGCGCTCTGTTGCTACAATATCATCCCGATAGCTTTCTGTTTTGCCAGTGGTTTCTGCAACCCGTGCTCATGATAACGCAGTTCACGGCGACGGCTTTTTTAATTGGTGAGGCGGTCTTCAGGAGAGACGGTATCGTAAATTACCACAATACGCACTTATGGTCCGATGCACTTGAAAGAGGCGGTACCAGCACACATTTAGTATCAGTGTCTTGGCAGGCGTCTATGGGGACTGACTGATAGGTCTCTACCTTCCACACAACACACTGAACGGTGGTAGGTATCGTCACTTCCTTCGGAAACAGTTACCTGTGTCACTGTAGAATGTGCCATTACATGAACGACAGCAAATGTGGTACAAGCATGTTAGGAAATCAGCCCATTATAAGCTGTGGAAGAGGGGACACCTAACACTATAGTGTATCAGGAGAGACGAATTGGTCGGGGAGGGCGAGTATCTTGACTTGCCCGTTCTCCTGACCTTAACCTAGCCTGTGACGCAATCTGGCAACAACCAGGAGTGTTCCAATGAATGCGTGCTCCCATGTGACGTAGAGTGGAAGATTACACTCGAATAGATTGTTGTCACAATGAGCATGTGTGGTGAAGAGCAGCGCAGAAGCATGCTGATAACTGACAGCAGTTATAGTAAATCATAATTCCCAAAATATAAGCCTTACGACCAATGTTTAAGGGAATTTTTTCCTTCCCTTGTTGCATTCTACATTATCTGTAGATGTTTAAACTTTTTTCCTGGACACTCTGTACATGACCACTGAATATTCCAGACATACGGACGTTATACAAGCAAAATATTTCAGATTCCTCCCCAAAAAGAAAAAAAAAATTTTTTGGTGTTCATATTTGGCGACCGACAGCAAGCCAGCCAGAAAAGCTAACCACTATATTAAGTTTCATGCACCAGAACTTGCGGCATTGGTTTCTCTGCTGGAGAAAGACCGACCCGCCGTTTCAAAAGTTCTCACTGGAGCCGGAAACAGCACCCAGGATGTAGATCTCTCCATTGCAGGCCTGGCGGATCTTGGTGTCTGGCCACGTTGTCACATCCTCTACACTGACGAGCATCGAAGGTAGACCTTCCATAGAATTTTCGTGAGCGTCGAGCGCTCTTGGTTTTCTTTGAAAGCGAAGCCCTCATTGTCGATCTGCCCCTCAGGACTGTAGGACGGACTCACACGGATTACATGGACGACATCTGTGTGCTTTCTTCTTCTTGATGAACAATCATAATACTCTACTTCATACGTGACGCCCGACAAGCGACGAGGGGTACTGCTTTAGTAACTATTCTGATAATCCCGCTTTCCTCACAGCTGAAAAAACCCGTACCAGTTCGTCTGACCTACACTGCACTGGCCGTTGCTCGGCGTTATAGCTCTCTCGATCTTCCTCCTGATCGTCCATGATCCGCATGCGAGCCAGGTGTCTTGTTCTTTGTTCCTGGTGATCACATATTCTAGGTAGTCGTCCCGTCAAGGGAAGCCGCTCGGCTCGGACAGGAATTCGGTGCTGTAGCTGTTTTTAGAAGCCTTACGTACCGCTGTGATTAATATGGAGTTACTCTTAGTTACTCGTAGTTTGCCCTCTATAGGACTTGAATAATCTATGTGAGGTTCCTCAGCAAAATGTATGAAGTAATTTCCGAAATCACAATAGACACATTTGGCGAAAGGAATATCTGGACAATCTACATCTACATATACATATGCATAGATACTCTGAAAATCACCTTTAAATCACCTTAAGGGTTCTTGGAACCATCTTCACAATAACTCTCCATTTTCCCACTCTTGAACAACGGGCGGAAAAAACGAATACCTATATCTTTCCGTGCGAGCTCTGATTTCCCTCATTTTAATATGATGATCGGTTCTCCCTATGTAGGCCTGCCTCAATAAAATATTTTCCCATTCGGAGGAGAATGATTGTGATTGAAATTTCGTGAGAAGATGCCACCCCAACGAGAAATGCCTTTCTTTAATGATGTTCATCCCAGATCCTGTATCATGTCCGTACCACACTCTCCCCTATTTCTTGATAATACAAAATATATTGCCTTTTTTTTTAGTTTTTCGATGTACTCCGGTACTCTGTCAACACCATCTGGTAAGAATTTCCAGCGTAAGTAACGTAAATATTAGAAGTGAAACAAGTGTTTGTGTATGGACTGGACCCACGAACTCCAGATGACCGTTCTGAAATCTTTCCATTGCGTAAGCCGCCGCTTGGCAGCCAAGCTAATATAAATGGCTAATACCTCGCCCTTTCCGCCCTAAACGCTTGTCCATCTGGGGTCCCACTACCGTCACTTTCCTTCCTGGTCAAACCCTGCATAATAGTATGCCATAAATTTGAACGAAAACTATGATGATGACCAGGCATAGACCCCTTGTAAGAGATATCCTTTTGCCTTTCGTTGTATTGTTTTCTTCTGTCAGTGAATCCTTTTTCAGAATGACAATGACAGAGATAAAAGCAAAAGTAAAGGTATTTGATAGGAGAAATGGAAAGCTTTGTCTTCTATAAAGCAGTCTATAAAGGAGTGGAGTAAGTTGATAGTCTCTCCAGTCTTTGATTGCATATAGTACCTAAGATTTAAAAAAAAAAAGAGGCACCATATTGATAAAAAATAGCCCGAAGAAATGCCAACAGGTAATGAAACATTCCTGGGAATGGAAACAAAAGCTTAGTATATGTATATGGCAATACCAGAAGACCAGAAGAATACTATAGATCCAAATACATACAGAAAATTTTTCAAAGTAGTAGAGTCATCTTTTGTTACTTAGTGATAACAGGATTGGATAGGCTATAAGGGAAAGGATGTAAGCAGGGAACACGGCTTATTATGATAATGTACAACTCTTCAGAAACAGGCTTGGTACAAGAAGATCGAAACTGTTAATGTAAATCTCCCTAGTTCGCTCAGTTGTCAAATTTGGATCAGAGGTGTGGTCGCTGTAGAAGATGATAAAAACGCTTAAAGAACATTTTAGTGAAAATCTATATCCCAATAAGGGAGGAAGAAGAACAGAGGATTCAATTTAATGCCGAGACACGAGAGTTAATACAAGGGAAAGAGATAGTAAAATTTGCCATATAACAACGAATACCATGCCTAGGAAACACGGAGGGAATAACGCAGGATGGAAACAAAAAATTGAGAGGTGTGATAATGCTATTAGAAGAAGAGAGAGGCCTAGAAGAAGGTGGATCGATGATGCAATAGAAGATACTACCAGCAGAGTAGTCCGGGGTGGAAAAAAAGAGCTGTAAAAAACCGAGATGCAAGGAGGAAAACAGTTGAAGAAGTGAAGGCGCACCAAGGGCTGTAACGTTAAAAAAGAAAAAAAAGAGTCAGTGCCTTTTTAACGCTCCTTTATAAACTCTCGACAATATGTGATTCTTTCAATGTATTCAGGTTACATCTAGCTAATTTCTTGCTCTTGTGCAGTTTTATTTATTTATTTCTAAGTTTTAACCTGCAGTTCATTAACTATTAAATTATGATCAACGTAGCAGATCAGTCAGTGAAACTTTTTTCAGTTTAAAACACAGTTGAGATATATTTTTCTCACCATTTCATTATGCATCTGGAACCTTCCGGTGTCCACATACACAACCTTGTTTCATGATTTTTAAATCTAGTGTTGGTAACGATTTAATTACGCTGTGTGCGTAACTCTACCAAACGGTTTTCTGTCATTCGTTTTTCACAGTCCTCGTTCTCCTATTATGTTTCCCTCTATTTTTTATCTGCTACGGAATTCCAATCTTCCATCAGCATTACATTTTCGTCTCCCTTAAGTATGTGAATAATTTATTTTATCTCATCATATATTGTTTCAATGTCTTATTCCTGCGTTAGCCCTATTCGATTTTTTATTTACATTCTTGTACTCACCTGACAATCTGCCTCCTGCCACCATACTTCATTAATGACATAAATATCCAGATCGAATCTACCCATTTGATGTCACAAATTTCCTAGCCTGTCTACCCGAATAACGAATCCAACATTCCCCGTTCCGACGCGTAGCACGCGGGTTTGACTTTTATTGGTGATAATATGCTGCTGAAAAGTCCGCGGCAAAGGTCCGAATGGGGGGACTATCTTGGCTCTGGAATATTTTACCAAAGAAGATGCTGTCTTCATTAAGCCATGAGCCGGCCAGAGTGGCAGAACGGTTCTAGGCGCTTCAGTCTGGAACCACGCGACCGCTACGGTCGCAGGTTCGAATCCTGCCTCGGGCATGGACGTGTGTGATTTCCTTAGGTTAGTTAGGTTTACGTATTCTAAGTTCTAGGGGACTGATGACCTCAGATATTAAGTCCCATGGTGCCCAGAGCCATTTGAACCATTAAGCCATGAGGTTGAACTGCATTCTGTAGGGAAAAACAATAGCTGTAATTTCTCCTTGCTTTGAGCCATGCAGGGTACGAACATAGCAAGGCCACGTTGACTAACGTACAAGGCTAAATCATCGTGTCTGCTGCCTCTCTCCCCCACGTCCCCCCCCACCCCCTCTCTCTCTCTCTCTCTCTCTCTCTCTCTCTCTCTCTCTCTCTCTCTCTCTCTCTTTGAGAACCATAGATTTGCTCGGCCTCTCCAAGAGTACGTCTCCATTGTGCATTGTGGAGCATCCAAGGTACTGCTGCTTTAATTATTGAGGCACTCCAACACGAAAAGATCCTAGGTTCAAGATGGGAGGGGGAAGTATACAAGGAGATTTTCGCGTATCTATGAGGAGTTGTTGAAAAGTGATTCCTCCGAATTTTTTATTTTTTTCTCAATGGTGATTGAGAACACACATCATACATATTAGTTGGTCGACTTTCCGGCTTCGCTGACGCAAACTGCAACCTTGTGCCGCTAGAGGGCTCCGAATTGTCACGTTTAAAATGGTAGTGTGTAACGTAACTATGTCCGTGCCTGAGATACAGTGTACTGAAATCGAGTTCCAACGGCAGAAGAATCCGTTCACACGTGGAGCGCCGTCTCCTTCAGTATGACAGAACCTGTCCATATACCAGCGCTGTGACAACTGCAACTATCTGCCTTCTTGGGTTCACTGCCATCGATCATCCTTCTTATAGTCCCGACTTCGTCCCATCTGATTTTCACCTCTTTCCAAACCATAAAGGACACCTTCGAGCGCCTCTGTTTGTGGGTCAAGCAGAGATGAGATTGTGGCCTCGTCAAATACATGACATTCTACAGCGAACGGTATTAACAAACTGGTCTGTCGTTGGGAGAAAGTGTTCGTCACCTGGGTAACCACGTTGAGAAATAAAATGTACAAATGAAGAATTAACATGTAGAATATTAACAATGTTCTGTTTATTAAAAATCTGTATTTCACATAAAACATTTGGAGGCTTACTTTTCAGCATGCCCTCGTGAAAAAGAACAGAAAATACGAAGTATTGAAGTTATACAACTTACGGTCTGTAGTATTAAAGAATTATAATTACATCTCGCGTAATAGCTTTAACGATTTACGATTTACGTGTCGTTGACCTATCGCCGTAACTGTGCCGGAAAAATGGGACCAACAGTATAAAGTGGAATCCGAACATCGTGTCACTTCTGGTGAATCTTCACATCATTGGGAGGTGAAGGCTAGGTTAAAGGTAGACTGAGATATCCCACGACCTTCCGGTTTACAGGCCAGCACTTTACCACTAGACCACCACACCCTGCGAGTGCTAAAAACAGCAAACATTATCAATTCTTCCGCAGTACAGGCTCCGTAATACGTAAGCACTACTTCGCGAATTTAGGTAGCGGTCTGATGACGTCAGGATCCGACCAGAGGATGGTTATGTATAAACCGTAGTTTATACATTCTACCGACAGCGGCCTAACCGAGGAGATAGATCGCAGTGTTTCGGCGAATGCTCTAGCGTGGAATCGTTTAGACAAGTAGGCGTCAAACGTTTTCGCTCAAGAGCAAGTTCAAATGGCTCTGAGCACTATGCGACTTAACTTCTGAGGTCATTAGTCCCCTAGAACTTAGAACTAGTTAAACCTAACTAACCTAAGGACATCACACACATCCATGCCCGAGGCAGGATTCGAACCTGCGACTGTAGCGGTCTCGCGGTTCCAGACTGCAGCGTCAGAACCGCGCGGCCACTTCGGCCGGCTCAAGAGCAAGTGTTGACATCGTGGGGTGAGACCTTGAACCGCAGAACCATAGGGAAGGGGGAGCAGAACATAAAGTGTCCACTGAAACGGAAACTGCATTTTCACCAATTCATGGTTACTGGTATAAGCTTACCACTTACACCTTTTGAATCTATATATTACAGCGCATCAAACCAATTACTTTTAAGTGAAAAATAAAATAATGGATAAAAACTGCCTGCATATTTTTGTAGACAAACATAGTGACCAGTCTTCAGTACGTAAGCGAATAATGTGTCTAGTACCACGTTTGTTTTTGTGATTTCCGTCTATATTTTTCAGGCGTCTTCATGTCCTACTATCGGAAAGAATACCAAGCGACTGCAGCACGCCTTTTCCAAACAGACTTTTGCATTAGGCCTATTATAACAGAACACAAACGGATATAATAAAATGAGATAATTAATTCAAAACAGTGACAAGGGGATAGAATGGTGGATTTTATTTTTGTATATAAAAGAGTTTAGAACTTAGCTTTGTCTGTTATAGTATGCGTGTTTCTAACCCTTATGTGGGTAGACTCCTTGGCAGCTTTTCCGGGTGAGTAGCGTGGCCACTTCTCCCGATCGGGCTAAATGTCGGCATTAGTGACCCACAGAAGACACTAACAGACTGAAAGAAATAACGAGGAACTATATTGTAGGCCAAAACACGTTGTTTAAACATCGATATTATAATAAATTGTTATTATCCATACTAGTGAAGTAACAAGAATAACAAATGACGTCAGACGACTAGAAAACAAAATAAGGTTTTTGCAAAGAATTACGGAACAACTTCCTCTGCCAATCTCATTGACAACAATGGCGGTGTATTTTAGAACTAGACGGACCACTTCTCAGCAGCGCTGTTCGGTGCAAGAAGTATGCAGTGGCTACTTTTCCCGTCCAGGTGACTTTACCACACCTCCCTCTACCGATCTTACTATTAATTCGTAACCTATATAAATTGTTAAGGTATATCAATTAATAACAGTTAATTAGGCACGATCATAAATTCTTACTAAATGTTTTGAATGTCACTTTGCTTCTATTCATTGCACTGTGTTACAACAGCTTTAATTTGATTTCATATTATCTGCCATAAACCTATACTAATGTACCACTTAATCTTTTCGATACACACACGAATCCAAGGTACTTCCGTTTTACATTTTTGCCATAACAACTGATCGGTATTAGCTGTGCACGCTCATAATGTGTCAACATTGGAGGACAAAAAATAAAATATTCCTGTTCTCATTTCTATTAACCCGACAGTGGCCGCGCTACTTATCACTTGTAAGGTACCCCTTGTTTGCAGATAAGAGCGCGTTTTATTTTGTTTCCAGTTTTTCTATTCCATAAACATAAAGTGAATGTACTGCTATACGTACGGAGTAAGGAGCGGGCGGTAGGTTCTCACGCTGGCTAGCAGAGGCAGTTGGCCACCTGGTGCTTTCAGAGCCAGAGGGATGAGGTGGCGATGCAGAAATCGCTCGTGACGTCACTAAGAGATACGAAGGCAAAATATATTTATTCTGCCAAGAAATTGTTATTAATAAATATATGCTAAATAGAAGTTACCTTTCGCTAGTCAGAGATTATGAGGAGTCTTCGGTTCATAAATACCATCTTTCAGTAATTTTACAATGCCTTGATATTAATTAATAAATGAATAACTTTGGTATAACCCAAGATGCACGGTCTTAGATGAACTAGGGTACCGATTGTAAGTTCAAGTTACGTATTGTGCACCATAATCGGCAGTATTCTATAGGTTGCCTTTCGATCTAGTCAAGTGGTAGACCGTACTCTCTTACCGTTAATGGTTAGCTTATAATAAGTGTGAGCAAGTTCATTTTATGGCGTTTCTTACATAAACGCACCGTATTGGCATCCCACATAAAAAATTATTTGCACAAAATACTTTTTGCCGCTTCATTACATAAAACATGGATGGTACTATTGGACTTCCAGAATCCGTAAGCGCTACCACGGCTCTGCAAGGGGACATGAAACCAAGACAGCATCTCCACTTAACAGGGATGAAGAATTCCTACGAGGTGGCTCACTAAGTCAGCTCAAGGACAGTCTGGCTTAATTATGGCAAAACTCGGGTGGAAAAGCGTGCCAGTTACACTGTACGCCCCTTATAGCACCGTCTACGGACTCACTGGCTAAACTGCGAGATTTCTGAAGGTAAAGTGCGAGTTGAGGTTTCTTGCACACTCTGCCCCCGAGGAAAGCAGCACAGTTTATTTAACTCACTGCCGTATTCATCCACGTCGAGTATAATTAAGCACAAAATATAATTGCCTATTCAAGTTTATTTGATAGTCTCTGAGGAAGAAAAATGCACTTTTGAGAAGCTGTAAAGTTGAATGACGTTTTTGGAGTCTGCTGTTAGTTACTGGAAGTACGTTATTAGAAAATACGGCTGAGAACCGCGGGCCGCATGAACACTTGATTCGGGCCTCTCTCTGACGATCACTGGTTTGGAGACTGCCACGAACTGAGTAAGTGCTGAGAAGCTGCAGACGGACGTTACGAGCTGGGAGCGGGTAAGGCCGGTGATAGGACAGCGGGAGACAAAGCGGCGGGGCGAGGCGGGGGGAGGCGTCACCCGCGGCGGCGGTGGCGGCAATGAGTGGCTGTCGTTAAGCGCGCAGATTAGCATAATGAGCGCCTGCGCCAATGAGGTCCGCTGGCGCTTTCGCCGGCTGCGGCTGCGGCTGGCAGCTTTCCAGGCAGGCCGCGCCACTAAATTCCTCGGCGCCGCAGCCTTATCGACGGCGGTAGCGCGCCCTGTCCCTCGCCGCTGTACCTGCCGCCGTGGCCACGCGCGAGCCGCTTAAATCAGCAGGCCGTGCGCTCTGCCCGCCGATTCTGGGGAAAAGAACTCCGGTAAAGAAACAATGGCGCCGATTTTCTCTTCAACACACTCCTATCCAGCAACTAGGGAAACTGTCGCTCATGGCAAACTTCGACTTTGCTCCACCCCTATTTTTGCCTAGCCTGTTTATTCGTATATTGAAATCTCCACCACTTCACAGTGAAGTCTCCTTCTCTCCTTTTCTTTCTTTATCACCATTCAAAACAGTCGATATACCGCCGTCTGTCCACTGTTGCTTACAAAACACTCGTTCGACATATACTTGAGTATTGCTCATCAGTGTGGGATCCGTACCAGGACGGGTTGACAGAGGAGATAGAGAAGATGCAAAGAAGAGCGGCGCGTTTCGTCACAGGATTATTTGGTAAGCGTGATAGCGTTACGGAGATGTTTAGCAAACACAAGTGGCAGACTCTGCAAGAGAGGCCCTCTGCATCGCGATGAAGCTTGCTGTCCAGGTTTCGAGAGGGTGCTTTTCTGGATGAGGTATCGAATATATTGCTTCCCCCTACTTATACCTTCCGAGGAGATCACGAATGTAAAATTAGAGAGATTCGAGCGCGGACGGTGGCTTTCCGGCAGTCGTTCTTCCCGCGAACCATACGCGACTGGAACAGGAAAGGGAGGTAATGACAGTGGCACGTAAATTGCTCTCCGCCACACACCGTTGGGTGGCTTGCGGAGTATAAATGTAGATGTAGATGTAGACTAAACAAAATTATTTATTTCTTCTGTGATCCATGAGCCAATAATGCACAGCAATAACAGACATTTTTGTCTCATTGGTTCAGTTTAAATGCGAGCGGCACCATCTAGTAGTTGGCAACAAAACCAACCATGCTACAGGTAGGTTCTATGAATCTGCTGCTCAACACAGTCTTGTTAAGAATTAGCTTGCGATTTCCTTTTATATACTGTGCAGTCTTAATGTGACGAGCTGTCGAAAGCCTGAACAGCCATCTTTTGCAACCCGAAACTTCCAGGAAGTAAGTCAATGAGATTCTGGGAGGTACAGACAGGGATGCCATTTCCGTGGCCAGTTGCACTAGGTTCTAGGCGCTGCAGTCCGGAACCGCGCGACTGCTAAGGTCGCAGGTTCGAATCCAGCCTCGGGCATGGAAGTGTGTGATGTCCTTAGGTTCGTTAGGTTTAAGTAGTTCTGCGTTCTAGGGGACTGATGACCTCAGATGTTAAGTCCCATAGTGCTCAGAGCCATTTGAACCATTTTGCACTAGGTTTGTCGGTTCAGGATCCACGTCGCGAACAGCCCGATCGAAGTAGTCCCACAGATTGTGGACTGCGTTTAAATCCGGTGAGTTTGGTGACCAGGAAAGTACAGTAAATTCATCCTGCTGCTCTTCGAACCACGCACTTACCATACTAGTTGTGTCACACGTAGCATTGTTCTGCTGGTAGATGCCATCGTGCTGAGGACACGCAAAATATGGTACATGTAGGGGCGTACATGACACCAAGGATAGATGCATACTTCTGTTGTTCCATTGCGCCTGCCATAATAATGACATCACCCACTGAATCACATGAAATAATCCCCCAGACAATAACGCTCACTCCTGATTGCAGGCTGTTTGCTTTCACATGTTTCATGCCGTACTCGCCATAGGCCATTTGTCCGATATAGCACATTCGGTACCGGCGAGCAAATTCCAGTCCTCTTCGCCGATGAACAACAGTCAGCATGAGTGCATGAACCAGGCGCCTGTTGCAGAGGTCCGTACGCAGCAATGTAGGCTGCACGATCATTTAGGAGACACTGTTGGTACCCCTTGGGTGATATGGCGGTTAGCTGCTCAATAGTCGCACGTCTGTTTGCCCGTACACATCTTCGCATCCGTCTTTCACCCCTGTCATCTGTAGCCAGTGGCGAACCAGAGTTGCATTGTCGCCGGTTCTGGATACCGCCATTTTGCCTATCACGTTATACTACACTGAAGAGCCAAAGACAATGGTACATCTGCCAAATATCGTGCAGAATTCTCGCGAGCACGCAGAAGTGCCACTACACGAAGTGGCATGGACTCGACTAGTGCTTGAAATAGTGCTGCAAGGAACTGACCCCGTGAATCCTGCGGGGCTGTGCATAACTCAGTAAGACTACGAGGGGTGGAGATCTCTTTAGAACAGCACGTTGCAACGCATCCCAGATATGCTCAATAATGTTCATGTCTGGGAAGTCTGGTAGCCAGAAGAGTGTTCCTGGAGCCACTCTGTACCACTTCTGGACGTGTGGGGTGACGCATTGTCCTGCTGGAATTGACCAAGTCTTTCGGAATCCACAATGAATACAAAGGTGATCAGACAGGATGCTTACGTACGTTTCACCTGTCAGAGTCGTATCTAGACACCCAGGGTCCATGGATTCATGAGGCTGTCTCCATGCCCGTACACGTCCATCCGCTCGATACAATTTGAAACTATACTCGTCCGACCAGTCAACATGTTTCCAGTCATCAACAATCCGATGTCGATGTTGACGGGCCCACGCGACGCCTAAAGCTTTTTATCGTGCAGTCAGCAAGGTTATATGAGTGTGCCTTCATCTCCGAAATGTCATATTGATGAAGTTTCATTGAACGGTTCGCGCGCTGACACTTCTGCCACGTTGAAAGATTCTCTTCAGTCGTCGTTGGTTCCGTTCTTGCAGGATCTTTTTCCGGCCGCAGCAAATGTCGGAGATTTGATATTTTATTTGATTCCTGATATTCAAGATACACTCGTGAAATGATCGTATGGGAAAATCCCCAAGTCATCACTACCTCAGAGATGCTGTGTGCCATCGCTCGTGCGCCGGCTGTAACACCACGCTCAGACTCACTTAAATCTTGATAACCTGCCATTGTAGCAGCAGTAACCGATCTAACAACTGCGCCAGGCACTTGTCTTATTTAGGCGTTGCCGACCGCAGCGCCGTATTCAGCCTGTTTACATATCTCTGTATTTGAATACGTATGTCAGCACTTTCTTTGGCGCTTCAGTGTATTACCGTGGAGGCAAGCGAACAATTTACAAACCTAGCCGTTTCGGAAATGTGCCACCCTTGGCCTGAATACCAATTATCATTACCTTTTGTACAGCATTACGACAACGACTGCACTATGTATCACGTTTTCGCGAAATATTCTACATACTTTCCGTTGCTAGTGCTGCCACCAGCCATCTGTGAGTGATTATTGCACGTTGGCGTCGAGCATAGACAGTGGTCACATTAACGTGACGGGATCGTGTACATATGCGTTTTCTTCTCAATTTAGTGCCAAATCAGTATTTCCCTTTGCCTCTTTCATTTTCTTCTTGTCTTCCATCCTTCTACTACCTCCCTCGTAATTTTTTTTCTTTTAAACGTCATTATTTTATGTGTCCGTTACAAAAGTGCGCCTACACGACAACGGCGTCCATGGCAGGTGCCAAGGCTGCCCTACTCTAGTTACACCACTGCACACATAAATATAGAATTCAGCAGCGTCACTTTTGATGCAAGAAAAAACGCACAAGTTTTGAAATCTCCAAATTTCAACCATGTATTTCTACATAAGCGTAGGCTTTCCACCGAAACAGTAGCTTTAAAATGAAGGCTGGTGTTTAATACATCGTCAATGCCTTTGGGAACATAGCTCAAGCTCGAATTAGACGTAAGTAAAGGCGAAATTTTGTAGTGGTTTCGCCCATAGTAGAATCGTGGTGGTGCAAGGCACCAGGAGGAGTAGGAGGAGGAGAACAGTGTTTAACGTCCCTTCGACAACGAGGTCTTTAGAGACGGAGTAGAAGCTCGGATTAGGAAAGGACGGAGAAGGAAATAGATAGTGCCCTTTCAAAAGAACCATCCCGGCATTTGCCTGAAGCGATTTAGGGAATTAAGGGAAACCTAAATCAGGATGTCCAGACGCGGTTTTGAGCCGTCGTCCTCCCGAATGCGAGTCCAGTATGCTAACCACTGCGCCACCTCACTCGGTGCAAGACGAGAAGAGGATTTGAGATCTGCGCCCATCTTGCGTTCATGCCACTTAGCTTAGCAGGTTCGATGTTCCCTTCAGCAATCAGGTAAATAGATCACTACCGAATGGTAACGGTTATTAGAAATGCCAATTCGACATTTAATAAGTCAGGTTTGATATACATCTCGGTCAGTGCAAAGGGCCTGACGAACTGGATAGCTTCAGTGATGTTCTTCACCACTGCCGTGTTCTGAGGTGAGGACAGGACAAAAGCAGTGGCTACCTCCATATGGTTAGTCATAAAATTCTTTGATGTGGCTGACGCAACATCGAGCTTCTCGACAGATGTCTACGGTTTGTCGGCTAAGGGAATCTGTTAATAGGTTTCATTCAGGTCGAGCTCAGTAAACCAATTAGCCTCGGCAAACCAAGTAAAAGAGTTATGAAGATCAGGTAAAGGAACCGATTCGAGGACAACCTTCTTATTTATGAGACGGTAGTCAACAACAGTCCTGCCCCAGATCCTTAGGGACGAGGAATATATGGGAGGCATAAGCGGATGTATAAGGCCTAATAAATCCCTGCTCAAGCATTTTGGAGATCTTTCTCCGTAGTATCTACATCTTAGGAGGCAAGAGACGATATGAGGAGTGCCTGACGGGAATATGGTCAGACAGAACATTAGTAACCCCCAGTCTGTCACAGAGAAGCTCTGGGAATCTCTCCAACAAACCCCCTAGTTCAGAGGCCTGCTGGAAAGAAAGATGGATGAGATCAAACTCACTGCCGGCCGCGGTGGATGAGCGGTTGTAGGCGCTTCAGTCCGGAACAGCGCGACTGCTACTGTCGCAGGTCCGAATCCTGCCTCGGGCATGGATGTGTGTGATGTCCTTAGGTTAGTTAGGTTTAAGTAGTTCTAATTTCTAGGGGACTTATGACCTCAGATGTTAAGTTACATAGTGCTCAGAGCAATTTGAACCATCAAACTCACTAACCTTATCATCAACAGCCAGCACTTCTGTATTTCGATGCACCTTACGTCTAGTACACTCACAGAACCCAAATGTCTGTCCAGAAGCGAACTTAAAGAAAAATGTGTACCCGAAAAATCCAAGACAAGACCAGTTTTACCTATAAAATCACATGCCAAAATAAAATCGACCGGTAGCTCCTTAACCAAGGCCAAAGACAAGGGCAACGAAAAATCCCCAAATGAGATACTCCCTCAGACCCAACCATGCAGAGGCAACACCTGCCTGTTGGCAATCTGACATCTATGCACCGAAGAAGGACCGTCCTCAGTCTCGCAAGATAACCAAATTCAAGAAACCATTCCAAGCTCAACAATGAAAAGGAGCTACCAGAATGCAAAAGGGCACAAATAGGTTCGCCACCTACCCGAGACCAAATATAAGGCAGTGGGGGTGATGATCGAGCAGCGACATGGGCACACCAGGGTTTAAAGGCTCAACCCCGGAGTCGCCGCCCAGCCGGTGGCATTCATTGACTCTGGGTGTCCGCGGCTGAACATAAGTACGAACTAAATACCCTGTTCGACCGCACCTGAAACAACTCCGCGATTCGCCTTTAGCAGACTCAGATGATGTTGGTAATCCGGAGTTCCCCTCGGTGACGTCCGCGCGCTGAATTTTGACTTCACGGTGTGTATCGTCGGAGAGCGGCAACGAGGATATCCCTACAACGGCGGTACGAAGTTCTTCCCAAGTGGAGGGACTGTCTCAAAATGTGACTCATCCGCCGTTCGCATTCCCCTCAGAACAATTCAAACTAACTCCCGCTCTGGCAAGTCGACTAACAAGGCCAAACAGGCCATCTTAACTCTTTCCACGTATAGATGCAACTCCCCCCTATGCTGCTGCATTTGCCAAATCCAGCGACACTTGAGCTGTTTACGATCTCCCGTCATCAGTCTTTCGCTGATCACAAGCTCCCTCAACTGCTGCAATGAAATGTCTTCTGGCATGGCCCTACATACCAGCGTCCTCAATTCGCCTCTAGTTAAAGGATACGATAGAGACAAAATTACCTGATGCGAAACACCAAACGCATCAGCGTGTTGCTCAGGGCGAACCAACAACCATAACAACCTTTCAGTATGCTCGAGTCAGTCTATAACTAATTCTGTGACGTATCGAAACAGATGCACCAGGGGATTCTGCAATTTGATGTAGATAGATAGGTAGATAGATAGAATTTAGCAAACGCCTCGACTAACCCCTCGGAGGACATAAGGGCGTTATTCCCGGGCTCGCTAGCGCACCGCCCGGAAGATAACAAATCCTGCTCTCCCGTACTCTTCCCATCAAGCTCTAAACATGTGATCTTAAACTGCAATTTGTTAACCAAGGACCCCAATTCAGCCATTGATTCCTTATCACGATCCTCTAACTTTAATGCCTTTAAATGAGACATCCATTTGGTGAAATGTATTAATTGTGCCTGCACCCTGTCTAGCTGACTGCCACTAGGTTGAGTGCCCTCTAAAAGGCCGATCTTGTCCTCAAGACTCCTAATAGCTTCAAACAAAAACTCAGTGGCTGCCTTTGTCTCACCCACAACATCCGGCTTGACGTCGACCGGCTGAAGAACAGTAGCACGCAAGCAGGCTGCTAAGTCCGGAACACTACCCTCAATAGGCTGGCGTCTTATCGCCAACTCATAAGTGAGGCTGTCCCTCCTCAATAGGCCGATCCCGGGGCACTGCCTGACCGCCGTTGCAGTGTTGATCACCTAAAACAGAACACAATACCGAAGACAGAAATCATACAACACTAACAGAGTTTAACAAATCAAACTAACAGTAACTGAAATGGCGATATTACAATCGTAACCACGCTCTGCTACCAGTTGAAACCTGGTGACCAAGGGAAGGCAGGATTCGGTTACGAATGTGGACTGGGCCGTAATCAGTTATTATTGGTTCCTTTTACAGTTACATACATTTATTTTTAAAACAGTAATTACAGGCTCAAAAAGAAATTTTAAAAAATGCAACACGTTATTAATGAAGGAATAAACAATTGTCTAAATAATAGTGTTTTCAGTGAGTTACAATTTAGCAATCACCATAAAATACAGATACACATACTGTTTAAAAAAACAAGCCACTGATCACGGCTGAAGGCCTTACACGCCAAGAACGGCAATAAATTAAGAATTGTTTAAAACTCGCTGCAACTTACAAATTACAGGTATTGAAGTATTAAAGGCAAGTCGCCACAAACACAACAGACGGCATCAGACGCCAGCAATGGCAGTAAATAAGGTTTTAAAGGCTCACTGAGTAAATACAAATACCAAATTAGAATTTTAAGATAAGCGACCACAATCACGGCTGAAGGCCTCACATGCCAGAAACGGAAATCATATAAAATATTGTAACCTGCTGTAAAATAGCAAATACAATAGCGAAAGTTAATTAAACTGATCCAGACGGTGCTCCAGGAATTGACCTCTGAGAAGGTCCGGCAACAAAGACTTTCGCAAGCGATGAGATAGGCAGCCAACAGTTAAATTCACTTCACAAGATGGTAACTCAGACAGGTGGCAATCTAGCGAATGACCAATGATTATCTTGCTGAGGCTACCAGACGTCTGATAAACCAAACGCAACGATGGAACAATACTCCAAAGATGGAACCGGCGGTCTGCACTATGTCCCCAGAATACTGTGTTAGAGCGCCCGAATCGAGGAAGGAACCACTACCAGATTTCCGTCCGATTCCAGAAACCCGAAAATCTGAACAAACAAGTCACAGTACAGAACACCAGACAAACTAACAGTAACTAAAACCCCATTCGATTTGCGTGCGAGGGAAAACCGAAATGTAGCCAACCAGTATCAGCTACCACACGTCATTGTGGAAACAATAGCAAAGCGATCCTAAATCAAGTACCAAATGAATGACATCAAATTCATTAGGCACACAAACGCACACTCAACTCACTGTGACGACTCTGACGATGGTTGGCAAATTGAAATAAATCTCTTCGCTGCTTTATTAATTCACAATTGAGTAACCACACCGTCTAATCACTGAGCCAAGTACTTCATGGTCTTCAAGTACTAAGCAGTACGGAGATCCACCAAACTGCACATGACGGTGCAGTGATAATCTGTCACAATAACACATACGTACTGCGCGGCCCACACGGATGACACTCTGCTCTACTTGGATTTAAATGCACTCATCTTAAACCTTGCTGGATCCGGTTTATGACGAGGTCGTGCACCCTCGTGACCACAGCCCTTCCATGACAGGCAACGCTTGCGAAACGAGTTTCTCCAGTCAAGACGAGAAGAAGACAAACAACAGCAGCCATGCCAACTAAAGGATACAGTCTGGCCTCCAACAGAGGGCGGAAACCTACAAACAGCACCAACGCGAGCCGCAGCACGGCTCACGTACTGGAACCACGTAGTCATAATCAAAGCCGTTCCTGTTGCAACGGTTCCCCATCCCCAGTGACTGTCCATTCCATACTCGCCGCCTCACAAAGATTTCAAGCTGGAAGACGTGGCACAACAGTGCCGCCCGACGACCAGAGCGAAAACGAACGAAAGATTTAATCTCCAGTCCACAATCGACACGAGCCAGTACAGCTCAGGCGTGATGTAACAGTGGCACAATCCGATTCATTGAATGTGACTGATATCAAGCGAGTGATGCATGGAAGTGATAGCATGTGATTAATAGCTTCTGAGTATTGGCACTGAAGTGATAGTATGTGAGTGACAACATATGAGCAACAGCTTGCAAGTAACAGGATCTGAGTGATAGGGTGGACATGATACATGGGGATGATAGAATGTGAGTGACAGCATGCAAGTGATGGTAGGTGAGTGACAGCTTGCAAACTACAGAATATGAGTGATAGTACATAAGTGACTGAATGTGAGTAATAGCACAAAAATGAGGCAAACGATTTTGAGTAAGAGAATTCAAGTGATAACAAGTTGTATGATGTGGGTAACAGCCTACAAGTGATAGAAAGTAAGTAGTATGACATGATGTGAGTTGCAGCACAAATAATCCATAATTCTTGACATAGAAGATATACATCTGGAGTGCTAATATGCAACTGATATTATTCAAGTGATATTACTGGTATGACAGTGAACGAGTGCTAACATTTAATTTATAATTGATAAGTAATACTAGTACATGAATGATAGTACTTACATTATAGTATGCAATTATGTAGGGTGATAGTACATTAGAGGTGTAAGTTAGCGTCAGTATGCGAATGATGGTATCTGAGTAACAGCGTGCTAGTAATAATAACAGAGAGGTAGTACACGAACAGTAACTCAAGAAGTTTAACGCTTTCACTACCATCAGGATGTTAACTATGTGATCAAATGTATCCGACATCTGGCTGAAAATGACTTACGAGCTCGTGGCGCCCTCCATCGGTAATGGCGGAATTCAATATGGTGTTGGGCCACCCTTGGCATTGATGACAGCTTCCACACTCGCAGGCAACGTTCAATCACGTGCTGGACGCTTTCTTGGGGAATGGCAGCCCATTTTTCACACAGTGCTGCACTGAGGAGAAATATCAATGTCAGTCGGTAAGACCTGGCACGAAGTCGGCGTTCTAAAACATAGCAAAGGTGCTCCATAGCATTCAGGTCAGGAATCTGTGCAGGCTGTTCCATTACGGGGATGTTATTGTCATGCAACCACTCCGCCACAGGCCGTGCATTATGAACAGGTGCTCGACTGTTCTGAAAAACGTAGTCGCCATCCCCAGATTGCTCTTCAAAAGTGAGAAGCAGGAAGGTGCTTAAAACATCAATATAGGGGTGTGCTGTGATAGTGCCACGCAAAACAATAAGGGATGCAACCCCCCTCCATGACAAACACGACCACACCATAACAACCACCGCCTCCGAATTTGACACTACACATGCTGGCAGATGAGGTTCATCGGGCATTGCCATACCTACACACTGCCATCGGGTCGCCGCATTGCGTACCGTGATTCGTCAATCCACACAACGTTTTCCCACTGTTCAAATCGTCCAATGTTTACGCTCCTTACACCAAGCATGGCGTCCTTTTGCATTTACCAGTGTGATGTATGGCTTATGAGCAGCCGCTTGACTACGAAATCCAAGTTTCCTCACCTCGTGCCTAACTGTCATAGCACTTGCAGTGGATCCTGATGCCGTTTGGCGTTCCTGTGTGATAGTCTGAAGAGATGTCTGCGTATTACACACTATGACCCTCTTCAAGGGTCGGCGGTCTCTTTCAGTCAACAGACAAGGTCGGCCTGTACGCTTTTGTGCTGTACGTGTCCCTTCACGTTTCCACTTCACTATCACATAGGAATAAGTAGACCTAGGGATGTTTAGGTGTAGAAATCTCGTGTACAGACCACGTTCGAAGTCCTTGAATTCCGCGGAGAGCCCCATTGTGCTTCTGACGATGTTTAATGACTACTGAGGTCACTAATTTGGAGTACCTGGCAGTAGGAGGCAGCATAATGCATCTAATATGAAAAAAGTATGTTTTTGGGGGTGTCCGGATACGTTTGATCACATAGTGTATATGTTCCACGAGAGGTTATCAGAGAATCAACTGAAATTTATTGCATGTTACTGTCATGTATCAGTATCCCCCTGCAATGGTTAACAGAAGTCTTATAATTATAGATTTCAAAGCTAGGAAATTCTATCCTCCTGTTCCATTGTTAATTCTCATCTCAATATTGCCACAACAAATCAGTTCACACCTGCTGATAGGCAATCCAATTACCAGAGTCACAAAGCAGGCTGCCTTCGTGCCTCCCAGAGACATCGTGTCAATGACTTGCATCCACGAATTGATGCTTCCCACATCACAGAAAAAGGCTACACTGAGCACCTGCAGTGTATGCCACAGACTTGGGAGATGCTCTGTACACTGATATGTGTCTGTTTTCAGTATGTCTTTTAATTTTTGCGAGCTCCGGACCCCCTAGGAAAACGGAGCTGTGGGAAATATTCTTTTCATATTGTTACTTAAGACTATGACATTAATTAAAATGACCATTAATCATTGTTTTTTAATTAATATTGGTAGTCAAAGTATTAATATGCGAGTTTTGGGACGCAAGTGTTGGTACCTGAATGACACCAAGGGTGAGTTTGATCACGCGAGTAACGCTCTGTAAATCATAGTTCGTTTCTTTTACCTATGACAACACTGAAGCAAATTTGTACAGACAGTGTGTACGATCTCTTGGGTAAATACATTGCTAGCACATGACACGTAGTATACACTACAAAGCAAGTTCGATGGTGCATATCGCAAATTAATTTCTTACTTTTTTTTGCCAGAAACACTTCGAGTAAAACGCTGAGAGTAGCTGCAGGCGAATGCAGAATGTCGATGGTAACGCTACTTGTACCACTGCGCTGACTCAGAGGTAACTAGTAACGAAGGCAATAATCGTGGGTGTAGAGCGTAAGAGAAGCAGCAAGGCGTTAATGAGGGCTAGCAGGGCAGAGTGGTGGCGGCCCCAGCGACAGCTGTTGGGTCGTGAGCGGTAGCGACCCGCGTGTCGCGTCGCGGGCCTCGTTAGCCGGGCGAGTCGCAGGGCGCGGGCGCGCCGCGCAACTGCCCTGCGAGCGCCACCGGCTGCTCCTAAATTACGCGCCCACACCCAGCCACGTACATCGCGTACACACACACACACACACACACACACACACACACACACACACATACAATACGATCGCGGATGGTGCCACAGAACTGTTTCGCTGTTCAAAGGGGTCTTTCATAGTACACTACGGAAAAAAATAAACACCCAAAAATGTGCTGGGTGGTAATAAATAAAGTTCAACTACTTGGGGGTCCAGTGCGAATTGTAATTATAGTATCGCAGTGAAACTAGACAGATAGCTAAAGTATTAATGAAGAAACGATTTACACTGCAATAAATAAATAAATAAATAAATAAATAAATAAATAATAAAAAAAATGTTCCAATTTTGGACACCAGGTGCATATCTGGCGCTGTACATCGTCTGTTCGGCGGTATGGCATCTACACTGTCGTTAGACCAACCATAAAAAGTAATAACCTGTGGTGTAGGGATAGCGTCTCTGATTAATAATCAGGTCTCATCGGTCCCGAATTCAAGCCTCGCCGCTACTTAAATTCCGAACAAAAAACATAAGTAACTGTGGCCAAAGACTTCCGTCAAAACAAGTCACCCTCGTTCTGCCAACGGTCTGGTCAAAGAGGGTGGAGAAGCGAACAGAAGTTCAGTGCACTATCTTGTCCTTGGGGTGGAAAATTGCTTCCTAAAGGCGGAAGAATCAATAGTGATCAACGGCATGAAAATGCAGAAGGCAATGGAAACCACTGCATGAGGACACGTAATGTCTATAAACAGGACATGTGGCCTATAGTGGAAAAGTGTCATGGTGATCTCTCCATTGGCAAAAGGTTCCGGAACATCACCCATTCGGATCTTTAGGAAGGGCAGCCAAGGGGCAGACTACCACGAGATAAAGATTGAACAAGCAACGAAAGGATAATGTTCTAAGATTTAGGGCGTGGAATGTCAGAAGTATGAAGGTGGTAGGGAAATTAGAAAATCTGAAAATGGAAATGCTACGGCTGGCTTCATCTAAGACATAGTGCGTGTCAGTGAAGTGATAGGGAAGAAGACAAAGATTTCTAGTGGGTAACATCAACAGGAGCAGAAAATGGAATAACGGGAGTAGGATTCGTTTTGAACAGGAAGGTAGGGCAGAGAGTGAGTTACTGTGAACAGTTTAGTGATAAAGTTGTTCTCATCAGAGTAGAGAGCAAGCCAGTACCGACGACAGATCAGGTGTACATGCCAACGTCGCAAGTGGAAGCTCAAGATACAGAGAAAATACATGAGGATATTGAACAGGTAATTTACTACATAAAGGGAGATCTAACAATAATGGAGAACAGTATTGCGGTAGTAGCGGAAAAAGTGGAAGAAATAGTTACGGGACAGTATGGGCTTGGCACTAGGAATGTGAGAGAAGAAAGATTAATAGAGTTCTGCAATAAATTTCAGCTACTAATAGCAGATATTCTATTCATGAATCACAAGAGGAGGAGGTATACCTGGAAAAGCCTGGGAGATAGGAGAATATTTCAGTAAGATTACATCATGATCAGGCAGAGATTCCGAAATCAGATACTGGATTGTAAGGTGTACCCAGAGCAGATATAGACACAGATCACAATTTAGTAGAGATGAAGAGTAGGTTGAAGTGTAAGAGACTAGTCAGGAAGAATCAGCGCACAACGAAGTGGGATAATGAGAAGCTAGACTTGAAGTTCTCCAAAAAAATGGTTCAAATGGCTCTGAGCGCTATGGGACTTAACATCTGAGGTCATCAGTCCCCTAGAACTTAGAACTATTTAAACCTAACTAACCTAAGGACATCACACACATCCATGCCCGAGGCAGGATTCGAACCTGCGACCGGAGCGGTCACGCGGTTCCAGACTGAAGCGCCTAGACCGCACGGCCACACCGGCCGGCTGAAGTTCTCCAAAGCAATAGATACTGCGGTAAGGATCAGCTCAGTAGGCAGTTCAGCTGAAGAGAGAAGGAAATCTCTAAAAAATAAGGGGGCAGTCGCAGAAACTGGAAAGGAAAACATAGATACAAGGAAGGTAACTGCAACGAAACGATGGATAACTGATAAAATACTTCAGTTGATCGATGAAAGAAAAATGTACGAAAAAAATCTGAGAACTTTAGGTATACAGACATAGAAGTTGCTTAGAATTAAATAAATAGAAAGTGCAGAGAAGCTAAGGCGAACTGACTGCAAAAAAAAAAAAAAAAAAAAAAAAAAAAGTGAAGAAATTACAAAACAATAAATTGCCGGAAGGACTGATTCAGAATACAGAAAAGTCGCAACAAAATTCGGTGAAATTAAAAGTAAGGATGGTAACAGTAAGAATACATTGTAAATTGCACTGTTAAATGCAGAGCAGAGACCGGATAGGTGGGTAGAGTACAGTGGAGGGTTGTATGAGGGGGAAGACTTGTCTGATGACGTGATAGACGAAGAAGATGAAGTCGGCATGGGAGAGATAGGGGATCCAGTATTAGAATTAGAGTTTAAAAGACCTTTGAAAGACTTAAGATCAGATAAGGCATAAAGGATAGATAACATTACATCACAATTTCCAGAATTATGGAGGGAAGTGGTGTGCAGAATATATGAGTCTGGCAATATACCGTAGGGCTTTCGGCAAAACATCTTCCACATAATGCCGTACACTGCAAGAGCGGACAGGCGCAATAATTGTCGCACAATCAGTCTTACAGCTCATGCATTCCAGTTGCTGACAAGAATAATATACAGAAGAATCGAAAAGAAAACTAACGATGTGTTGGTTGACAGTCAGTTTCGCTTTCGAGAAGGTAAAGGCGCCAGAGAGGCAGTTCTGACGTTGAAGCTGATAACGGAAGTAAGACTAAAGGCAAATCAAGGTATATTCATAGGTTGGTCCGCAGCTGGTGGTCTCGCAGTAGCGTTCTCGCCTCCCTAGCACGGGGTCCCGGGTTCGATTCCCGGCGGGATCAGGGATTTTCACTTACCCCGAGATGACTTGGTGTTGTTGTGTCGTCTTCATTATCATCATTCATCTCCATTACGGTCGAAGGAAGGTAACGGCAAACCACCTCCACAATGACCTTTCCTAGTACGGCGGTGCGCATCATTCCGCTACGCTCTGCCAAGAAGCATGGGACTTAATTTCCATTTTCCATTCATAGGATGCGTCGATCTTGAAGAATCGTTCTACAATGTAAAATAATGCAGAATCTTCGGAATTATGAGAAAAATAGGGATAAACTGTAGGGAGAGACGGGTAGCACACAATATAGACAAGAACGAATAGGGAAAATTAAGAGTGGAAGATCAAGAACGTAGTGCTCGTATTAAGCTGGGTGTAAGACGAGGGATGTAGTATTTCGCCCCTTGTGTTGAGTCTATAAACCGAAGATGCAATGACGGAATTAAAAGAATGGTTCAAGAGTGGAATTAAGGTTCAAGGCGAAAAACTATCACTGACTAAATTCCCTGATGGCGTTGCTATCCTCAGTGAAACTGAAGAAGAATTAGAGGTGCTACTGAATAGAATGAACAGTCTAATGAATACAGAATAAGTAATGAGAGTAAGTCGAATAAAGACGACAGCAATAAGAAGTAGCAGAAATGAGGACAGGAAAACACTTAACATGAGGACTGGTAATCACGAAGTAAATGAAGTTAAGGAAGCCTGCTACCTAGGCAACAAAATAAGTCATGATGGTCAGAGCAAGGTGTAGCACTGGCAAAAAGGGCATTCAGGCGAAGAGAAATCTACTATTATGAAACATGAGCCTTAATTTGAGGAAGAAATTGCTGAAAATGTACGTCTGGAGCGCAGCACTACATGGTAGTGAAACATGGACGGTTGGAAAACCGGACCAGAAGAGAATCTAAGTATTTCAGATGTAGTGCTACCGAAGAATGTTGAAAATAAGAATGGAGTGATAAGGTAAGGAATGAGGAGGTTCTCCGCAGAATCAGTTAGGAATGGAATATAAGGAAAACACTGACAAGGAAAGGGGACAGGATGATAGGTCAGTGTTAAGAAATCAGGGAATAATTTCTATGGTACTAGAGGGATCTGTAGAGGGTAAGAACTGTAGACGAAAACAGAGATTCTAATACATCCTACAAGTAACTGAGGACGTAGATTGCAAGTGCTACTCTGAGGCGAAGAGGTTGGTACGGAAGAGGATTTCGTTGAGTGCATCGTGCCGCATCAAACCAGTCAGAAGACTGGTGAAAAAAAAAGAGTGAACAGTAAAGCTATTGAGAAGAGGGATCATGCCCTGTTAGTGAAAGTGTCTTATGTGAACGGCAGCAGTTACAATGCTGCACTGAGAGAGTATCAGGGACTGAAAGGTCTGAGGAGAGTTCCGGTGTCATTAAGTGGTGTAAAGAAGATGATAATGGTATTCGAAAACATGGGTGAGCTTGGTGTGGCACCTGGAAGGGGAAGACGTCCTATCTTGGAGCAAGTTATTTACGAGGTGCCTGTTGTTGCCCTGATCGTGCAGCACAACCGTAATGCTATAGTTCGTGCAGTATCATGAGAATTGTCCATCCCATAGTCAACAGTACGGAAGTTTTCGTGGCGTAGTACACGTAATGACATTCCGATAAACAAAGTTGGATGCTTTTACTACACACAAATATTTAAACAGGAAACACAAGAGCTGAACACCTAGTTAGCCTTGCAAGAGAATCGATAAAACAATTTCATCACACAACGCTTTTTTTAAAAACAGAACTTATAAGGTCAGTGAGAGGGGAAAATTAGAATTTAAACTTTCATTCCCCTTTTACGTCTAAGAAACAACTAACATTAAAACAACAGCCAATGAACCAGCATGACTTTAACGTACTTGGAACCAGCAAAAACAACTTTCAAATTACGTACTGGGTTCACCTTCCTGCCTTTAAAATAAATAATTTTGAAGCGCTCACAGATAATCTTTACGTAAGGAACAAATCCCACTAAGTAATATCCCAAAAGGAAATCGCACAGATTCCAGCAGAAATTAACAAGAAAGATTTAAATTTCCGCACTGAGTTCATCGTCCGTATTTCAGAATAAATAATATTAAAATAACCACAGGTAGTCCTTACCTAATAGACAAGACCCATTACTACTTTGAACTGATAGCTCACACGTTATTACCCATACACAGCCCTCCTTCTAAAATGTGAATGACAAATTTTTCAACAACAATCACATGAATAACAGGATACACAGTACTAAATATAATGTAATAACTATGGTTTTTGTGAAGACAAGCACGCGCATCCAAAACCACGTGGACTCAATACAATAACCACGATGCGCACCAATAACGTACATAGCTACAACTAACAAGGGAACCTCCCCATCGCACCCTCCTCAAATTTAGCTATAAATTGACACAGTGGATAGGCCTTGAAAAACTGAACACAGATCAATCGAGAAAACAAGAAGAAGTTGTGCGGAAGTATGAAAAAATAAGCAAAATATACAAACTGAGTAGTCCATGTGCAGGATAGGCAACATCATGGACAATGTCAGCTGAGGAGAGTCGTGGTGCCGTGGTTAGAGTGAGCAGCTCCGGAACGAGAGGTTCCTTGGTTCGAGTCTTCCCTCGAATGAAAATTTTACTTTCTTTATTTTCGCAAAGTTACGATCTGTCCGTTCATTCATTGACGTCTCTGTTCAGTGTAATAAGTTTAGTGTCTGTGTTTTGCGACCGCACTGCAAAACCGTGCGATTAGTAGACGAAAGGACGTACCTCTCCAATAGGAACCGAAAACATTTGATTGCAAGGTCATAGGTCAACCGATTCCTCCACAGGAAAACACGTCTGATATATTCTATACGACACTGGTGACGGCATGTGCGTCACTTGACAGGAATATTTTGTCGACCAACCTAACTTACACACTTGGCGAATGGGTAAAAAGATTCTTCTACCTTGCCCGATTTAGATTTTCTTGTGGATGTGATAATCACTCCCAAAAAAGTGATGATAACATAAGAGTTTTTCACATAAACTGAAACAAATGAATGCAACAGTTTCACAGTCGCACAGTTTTCCCTGTGCTCTGTCAAAACATATGTTTTTTTACGTTTTCAAATGTTTCCGTGTGTAGACCGTCAAATCCCGCATATGTCCAAGCAAATCTGGAATTTTGGAGAGCGAAGTTGATTATGTGTGAGTGCCTGAACTTTGATAATTGTCTGAAAATAAAAAATTAAACTTTTCACTCGAGAACAGACTTGAACCAAGGAACTCTCGTTCCGCAGCTGCTCACGCTAACCACGGGACCACGGAGCTCCTGAGCTCAGACTCTCCTTGATGTTGCCTACATTGCGCATGGACTACTCAGTTTGTATATTTTGCTTATTTTTTTCATAGTTCCACGCAACTTCTTCCTGTTTTCTCGATTGATCTGTGTTCAGTTTTTCAAGGCCTATCCCTGTGCCAACACATAACTAAATCTGAGGGGGGTGCGATGGGGAGGTTCCCTTGTAAGTAGCTCAATCGTGTAAACAGTCAAAGCGCTTTTACAAGCTGCAGCGGCCGCACCAATCCTTAGAGGCTAACAGCTGCAAACGGCCATCTCGATCAACATCACTTTTTTTTATGTACCTCTTTAACGTTGTAAGTAGGCTGTTTATGTTTTCTTATTGGCAACGTTACGTAGCGCTCTGTATGAAACTCACTGGCTGTGCTGTGTGCAGTCTGTGGCTAGTTTGCATTGTTGTCTGCCATTGTAGTGTTGGGCAGCGGCAGCTGGTTGTGAACAGCGCGTAGCGTTGCGCAGTTGGAGGTGAGCCGCCAGCAGTGGTGGATGTGGGGAGAGAGATGGCGGAGTTTTGAAATTTGTTAGACTGGATGTCATGAATTGATATATATATTATGACTATTAAGGTAAATACATTGTTTGTTCTCTATTAAAATCTTTCATTTGCTAACTATGCCTATCAGTAGTTAGTGCCTTCAGTAGTTTGAATCTTTTATTTAGCTGGCAGTAGTGGCGCTCGCCGTATTGCAGTAGTTCGAGTAACGAAGATTTTTGTGAGGTAAGTGATTTGTGAAAGGTATAGGTTAATGTTAGTCAGGGCCATTCTTTTGTAGGGATTTTTGAATGTCAGATTGCGTTGCGCTAAAAAATATTGTGTGTCAGTTTAAGCACAGTCTTGTATAAATTATTCAAAGGGGACGTTTCAACGTCGCTTAGAGTCCACTTCTCGACATTATTGGAAACACTCCTCCTTGTAAAATAAACAAACACTGAAGGCCCAACCCTACCGACCGGCCGCCATGTCATCATCATCGGATGGACGTCATTGGATGCGGATATGGAGGGATGTGTGGTCAGCACACCGCTCTCCCGGTCGTTGTTAGTTTTCGTGACCGGAGCCGCTACTTTCAATCAATTAACTCCTCAAATAGCCTCACAATGGCTGAGTACATCCCACTTGCCAACAGAACTTGGCAACCCGGTCTGTCACCCATCCATGTGCTAGATAAGTCCGACATCGCTTAACTTTGGTTATCTGACGTAAACTGGTGTTACCACTGCTGCTAAGCCGTTTGCGATTGTAATTTCATGATTATTGCTATAACATAGACTTTTTGTGACTGTAGACATCTATATTGACAGTATCTTTCGACGTTTGATTGCTTATGCGTTTGTTTACGTTTATGACTAGCTATTTGGGTCCATGATGTGTTACATCTGATATCATATACGCCTACTTTGTGGAATTTCGTGAAACATTTATGAGCCGGCCGGCGTGGCCGAGCGGTTCTAGGCGCTGCAGTCTGGAACCGCGCGACCGCTACGGTCGCAGGTTCGAATCCTGCCTCGGGCATGGATGTGTGTGGTGTCCTTAGGTTAGTTAGGTTTAAGTAGTTCTAAGTTCTAGGGGACTGATGACCTCAGATGTATAGTCCCATAGTGCTCAGAGCCATTTGAACCAATATTTATGAATGTAAACAACTATGTTCACAATTCTTTTAAAGTTATATTTCTTATGCTCGTTGGTTTATGTTTTTGACTACCTCGATGGGTCAATGAGATTATGTGCCATAGAATTTTGATGAAACTTATTCTTCCATGCTATGGCAGTATGTATCCTACCTTACCTGTTTTCTTGTTGGTTACTTGGTCAGTGCCATCTGGTGGATCTGATTCATATTACGACAGTCGTCTTGTATGCCAGTATTCTGTAACCGCCACTCGCTGCCGCAACTACGGATTCGTCTTCCGTAGAAACGTGCACATCGACACCTCCACGCGGCTTTCATGGCAAATAATGGCGTCCTCAAGCAGTATTTTCACTGGAACTACGATCTAGTAGCAATCTGCAATACCTCTCATGCATTCCTACACGCCGGCCTGCAAGCCATAGTCGCTGTCGCAGCTCTTAAATCATCTTCTGCTGGTAGCACGGTAGCTAAGCGTGTTCGGTCAGAGGGTTAGTCGCCCTCTGTAACAAAAAACTGAGTAAACGGATCAACGATGAACCAAAATGGGTGTCATTTGACGTCCGCCCCGAACAAATGGAACGAACAATAAAGAACAAAATAAGACAAAAATTTTTTAAAAAAATGGTTAGCGTAAGTAGCTGCGGAACGAGTGGTCCTTGGTTCAAGCCTTCCTTCGACTGAAAACTTTACTTTCTTTATTTTCGAAAAATTATGACCTGTCCGTTCGTTCATTGACGTCTCTGTTCACTGTAATAAGTTTGGTGTCTGTTTTGCGACCGCACCGCAAAACCGTGCGATTAGTAGACGAAAGGACGTGCCTCTCCAATGGGAACCGAAAACATTTGATCGCAAGGTCATAGGTCAACCGATTCCTCCACAGGAAAACACGTCTGATATATTCTATACGACACTGGTGACGGCATGTGCGTCACATGACAGTAATATGTTGTCGGCCCACCTAACTTGTACACTTAGCGAATACTTAAAAAGATTCTTCTACCTTGTCCGATTTAGGTTATCTTGTGGGTGTGATAATCACTCCCAAAAAAGTGATGAAAACATAAGAGTTTGTCACATAAACTGAAAATAAAAAATTAAACTCTTCACTCGAGGGAAGACTTGAACCTAGAACCTCTCGTTCCGTATCTGCTTTCGCTAAACACGGGACCACGGCGGTCCTGTGCTCAGAGCTTCCTTGATGTTGTGTATGTTGCGCATGGACTACTCAGTTTGTAAATTTTACTAATTTTTTTCATAGTTCCACACAACTTCTTCCTGTTTTCTCGATTGATCTGTGTTCAGTTTTTCAACGCGTATCCACTGTGCCAACTTATAACTAAATCGTACGATTACAAGATCGGGTAATGATGTCACATACCCCCCCGCCTTTACCAACATCAACATCTTACCCTTACTCCTGAAGTACCGGCGTTGAAATCACGTGGTATTCTTATGGGTAAGTGAGGAAAACATTTCAGACACAGCACCAGTCATAATGG
This sequence comes from Schistocerca cancellata, assembly GCF_023864275.1. NCBI lineage: Eukaryota > Metazoa > Arthropoda > Insecta > Orthoptera > Acrididae > Schistocerca > Schistocerca cancellata. The sequence continues at coordinate 490,363,840 of NC_064628.1, forward strand.
AGCCAGGAGATGGAATAAGGGGCGTGTTTTCATTGACGCCCTTATGCCACTTCCTGAGGCCTTTTCCTGTCTATTATGAGTGCTGGTGTATCTGTTGTTTTCCTCACCCAAACATAAGAAAACCGCGTGATTTCTACGTCGGGAGCCTCGGTTTGATCTCCTTCGACGACGAGAGAAGTAAGAAGTGGGTAACGGAGCGAGCGGGGGGGAGGGGGGGGTCGATTACCTTCCCATAGTGTGACGTGTGACGGTGGCATTGGAGTGAATTTTAGCGAAATTTCGTGCCAATGTGACATCACGACTCACCCTACACCTCACACGAACTCCTCCTGTGCTCTGGTTTCTTTTCGCATGTGTGGACACCTTCCTGTTTGAAGTGTCACCGAGCGTATCGGTTATTTCGCAGGGATTTGCACCACTACAGTGTTAAGTTGTAGGGACCTTTGACTCAAATTTCATACTTTTACGTCACATTGGAGGAAAATGCTGACGTTTCAAATAAGAGGCGAATCAGTTACGCCCAGGCAGTATGTAACCCACTGCCGTGAAATATTTGTTCCTTCAATATCAGTAATCAAGGGTGGACGCCAAATAAAAACTCATAACGCTGTGCCAGGCAGTGCTACAGTTCCAACACGGAAGTCGTGACACCGCTACAGTTTCAAATATGTACTCAGATGTTATACGGATGAGATATACTTTACGGAACTGAAATATTGAAATTTTTCATCACGTTTCGTGTCTAATTGTGCGTAGCTATCAGCAATGAATTACGGTCAGAAATCTAGTTATTCGTCGTGAAACTTTTCTGTGGGTGGCAAAAACAACAAAATTGTGCATGACAATCACAATACAGCTTGAGAGAACATCTGGAGCGAAGACAAACAACAAAAAGTTTATCTATTTACAGACGAAACGCTATAATAATTCGAACTGTTTTGTTGATATCGTGGTACTTTCTGGCCTTCGTGGAATCAGTTATGCAATGGAAACGTTTTTTCCTGTAAAAGTTGAAGCTATCATCAAGCTAAAGGCTAGAGCTTTACTTTGAATTTCCTGTTGGAGCTGATAAACTCTGGCCTTCTTCTGTCCATCAGTTAGTGACCCAGTTATAGGGAGACATTAAGTTTAATGTGGACTTTAAATCACGATGCAACTCGGCATTTTTATCCAAAACAAAGCTGCTAGAGGTGAAAGAAATGACAAGTGACAAATAAAAATTATAAAACTGATCTGGGTTCGAATCTCGCGTTTCAGTTCTTTATGGAGTGTTTTCAGTGTTGCAGAATGTGCCAGGCGCCTAACAATTGCGTCCACACATGCTCAGTTTTTGAGTGACGAAACATTAGTCAACAGCTCTGTCCAGGGTAGGGTCTGAACGACAATGAATAATAAGTTCACCAAACAAAATATTAGTCGCCCTGAAAAGAGAGCCCACTGGTACAAGCAGTCACACATTTCTCCACCACTGAACTGTATGTACCAGTTCTGTGTATGGTAAGAGCACAGTAAGATGCGTCGACGTGCAGACGGGATAGAGTAGCGCAGATGAGCTATTCTGTTTGGACGAGTTAATGACCACATCATGAGTTAAATTGCTTTATTTATCGACCAGTCTTCTCACCGCAGCTTTGCCCACAAATGTGTTCGACACATATATCGAACACACCTCCTCCTCTTTATGTCTAGCTCTTTCTCCCTATGTCTGTCCACTCATCCTTACACCTCTGGTTCTCTTTCTCCTACATCCCACTCTCCTTCTCTCTTCTTTTCCTTCTCCCATCCCCTTTGACCATTTGTTCCATCCATTCTCTCTGGGCACATCTTCCCCACCCCTCCTTCTGACCATACACTCCTTCCACTTTCTTTCTCCATTTCTGGCTCCCCTCTTCCTTCTCCACCTGCGACCCTTTGTACCGTCCACATCCCTCATGCGTCTCCCCTTTCTCCATTCTCTCTCACCATTTTGTGCTCCTCAAGTTCTGTCCATTCCCTCCTCTATCCATCTCTGCCTTTCTCCAGCCACACTCATGGGTACTTATAGCCCCTGCAATACAATTCAATAAAGCAGGTTGATGCTACTGCCACAACTCTCCTATTGTGTAAGGCAGGCTGCACATCAAGGGCCTGAAAATCACTTTTTTGTACCCTGTGGTACAGACTTCCATGTGAAGCAGGTCAATAAAGCAGGCCAGTACTATTGCGAAACACACCTGTCATGCGAGGCAGCCTACATGCTGGGGCCTGTAAAACCAGTTCTTGCCCCTGGTATGCAGGCTGCCCCACAATGCAGATTGATCTGGCAGACCACACAATATGCCTGCTGTGCAGGGCAACCTATATGCCAGGCCTATGTATATTATATTACTGTCATATCTCCACTCCTATTGGAGCTAGGAGGTTATAACCCCACAGTGCTATTACTTGTAAGGCTTGCTGTTTGTGTGCCAAATTTCGCTGAAATCAATCCAGAAGTTTAGGAGGAAGATCTGCAATGTACACACATAGACACATACAAACTTCGTTCTATATATAACAGATTTATCAAAGCCAATAGTTAAACTTGCCGACAAGAGATGGTGTACTACACACAGTCATGGAAAACGATGTAGTAGCAGTGGTCATAAAAAGATCCTAACTGGGAGGGACCTGAGACAAGTTCAAATGGTTCAAATGGCTCTGAGCACTATGCGACTTAACAGCTGTGGTCATCAGTACCCTAGAACTTAGAACTACTTAAACCTAACTAACCTAAGGACATCACACACATCCATGCCCGAGGCAGGATTCGAACCTGCGACCGTAGCAGTCGCGCGGTTCTGGACTGCGTGCCTAGAACCGCGAGACCACCACTTGAGACAGGTGTAATGTCCTATCAATGATAATTGGTTTCAACCCAACAGAAATTACTGAATTAGTAAATGCAAATGCATCTCATCCACCACCTGACCAAACATTTTGAAGGGAACTACAGGCAGTTGACAACTGGAGTTCGGTACTTCACAAAAGGCCATTGCTAACAGTGGAGTATAAATCTTCAGGCCCTTGGCAGAACAACAAACACAGAAACTGGACAGCAGCTGACTGGAGGCATATATTGAGGTCTGAGATGTCATAATTGTTCCTCTTTTAAAATGATGCAAATTGGTGCATACACTGATGGTCCAGTGTAACGTTTAACCTGCATTTTGTGGAGAGTATAATTCAGGCGAGAAGTGGTTTTCACACTGCCTAGAGTTGGCCCAGTATGTCCCTGTATGATATTCTTATGCTTCACACCAACACAAGAAATAGAAAGGTAGAATCTGCACACATCATCGCAAACAACTTTGTGCTACCCGTTACTCTGACTGTATTTCCTGCTACACCAAACTAAGTATACTACACATTGATAAGAATGAGAGGACAAAACAGCACTGATATTTGTCCAACTTCCGACGGACATTGTGAGTGCAACAGGTACTCTACTGCCATGATGGCGGTGTGTTCAGCGATGTTTGCTCATCTGTGGTACTTCCGCATGTAGAAAAATAATGCCTCCAAATTTTTTACTCTGTTCTCAATATCGGCTGAGATACTGCATGTTATGCAAAATACTAGGTCGACTTTCCCACTTTGCTCACACAAGCTGCAACCCTCTGCCACTAGAGGGCTTCAAATTGTAGTATGGAACTTGGCGATGTGCAACGTAACTATGTGGGTGCATGAGCAACGGTGTGCTACAATCGAGTTTCTAACTGCAGAAAACTGCGTCCTTTCGAAATCCGGAGAAGACTGAAAACTATCTACAGTGATGATTGTGTCGACGTCAGTAATGTGTGTGTTGTTGGGCTGTTCGTCCTCGAACATATAAAATGGTGTTGCTAACCTCATGCTGTTGACAGAGCTTCGAACGTTTCTGCACTTTAAAGAACGCCTTCAAAGATTTTACTTTGATAGCGATGAAGCAGTGCAAGCAGGAGTGAGGTTGTGGCTCTGTCAACAAAGTAATACATTCTACTTTGATACTATTAACAAACTGGTTTTTTGTTGGGAGACAAGGGTGACTACGTTCAGAAATAGATAGCTACACATGAAGGGTAAAGATACGGCATCTTAATAAAGTTTGTTTTGTATATAAGACCTTAAGAGTTTTCACCCTCGTATATTTCACAGACATTGATTGATACAAAGCTGGATCGAATGTTTTAGGCATTTGTTCATAAGGGCATACATTATGAAGTTAAGGTAATGGGGAAACTACGGTAATCAGTGTTGTCCTGTTATGTCAACAAAATTTAGCAATCTCTTTCGGTTGGCATAGCAGCAGACCACTTTTTTAATAAGTCATATAAAGCTGTTATGGGCTTAGTATTTTCACCAAAGCTCAGTAGTTTCTGCCATGTCTACACAATGGCACTTGAAAATAATGCCTTTATATCCCCTATTATAGTTCTCTGTAATTATGGTACGAGAAGTTCATTTTTATTTCTACTAGTGTAGACTATAGCAGCACGTTGTCACCTTATTGTGGAAAAATTTGAGCGAAGTGGACACCGATCATCTAAAAGTGAATCTAAAGCCATGAAACCGCAGTGAACATTCAGTATATTGACAATCCTTCAAGCCTCCTTACAGTGCTTTGGACGCAGGATCTCATCAACTTTTGTAACACAGTTATATAGTGTAATACCCACATTCCAATATTATGATCGCCCACAAACATCACAAAAAAAAATGGCTCTGAGCAGTATGGGACGTAACATCTGAGGTCATCAGTCCCCTAGAACTTAGAACTACTTAAACCTAACCAACCTAAGGACATCACACACATCCATGCCCGAGGCAGGATTCCAACCTGCGACCGTAGCAGTCTCGCGGTTCCGGACTGAAGCGCCTAGAGCCGCACGGCCACCGCGGTCGGCCCAAACATCACAGACCCACGCATATAACATACAACACACACACATACATACATACATATGCACATGCACATGCAAGCTGATAATTATTGAATTATATGAAAAAACATAAATTAGTCACAAACTACGGTGTTCACATACTTTATTCAACATGTAAACGTCACTATAGACATTCTGACATGGGTTATGACTTTTCGATGTGCCTGCCACCATTAACGATGATGTGACGCAGACGAATAGCGAAGTTCTGCATGATCCGCCGGAGTGTCGGAATATTGATGCTATCGATAGCCTGAAAGGCTGTTTTCAGCTCAGCACTGGTTTTGGGGTTATTGCTATACGCCTTGTCTTTAATATAGTCCCACAAAAAGGAGTCGTATGTGTTCAGATCCGGAGAATATGGAGGCCAATCGAGGCCCATGCCAGTACTCTAGTACTGAGTACCCCAGAGCCAGACTGCGGTCCCCAAAATGCTACTCCAAGACATCAAACACTCTCCTGCTTTGATGGGGTCGAACTCCGTCTCGCATGAACCACATCTTGTCGAAATCAGGGTCACTTTGGATACTGAGGATGAAATTATCTTCCAAAACCTTCACCTCTCGTTCGGTAGTCACCATGCCAACAAAGAATACCACACCGATTATTCCGTGACTGGTCATTGCACACCACACAGTCAACCGTTGAGGGCGAAAAGACTCCTCGATCGCGAAATGCGGGTTCTGAGACCAGGAAATGCGCCATTTTTTGCCTATGGACGAAGAAATCCAAGTGAAAGTGGGCTTTGTCGCTGTATCAAACCATGCATGCGCTTACTAATGTCCTTCATGTCCCACGGCCAACAGTGCAGTTTGAACGTTCTAAAATCCGTTCAGGAATTATGGCTATTTTATTTCATGTAGTTCAATAATTATCACCCAGTACACTCAATTCCAATTTTTATCTGGGACAATTGACAACATTGTGTGCGCAATAAATTTAAATAGTTCTGTCTCACAGTACGATCAGTGACTGCTACAACTGGAAATCTCATATCAAACATTCCATTTGGCGTTCTATCTGCACACTCCAAATCAGTTTGGATCTTTCTTTTTTTTCTTTTGTTTTGGCTGCACCAACATCTTCAACTCAGATTATCACTTGCAACCTACGTTGTCAGTTATTTGCTGGTCGTCTTCCAGTCTCTTCTTTCTTTACAGCTTTTACTCTCTACAACTATTTCTGGTACCACAGATGTAGTCCGTGACGTGTTAACAATTGTCCAACCATATAGTCTCTCCTTCTTGTCAATGTTCTCCACATACTGCTTTCCTCGCCAATTCTGCGAGAAAACTCCTCATTCCTTATCTTATCAGTCCAACCATTTTCAACAATTTTTGTAGCAACACATGTCAAACACTTCTAGTCTCTTCTTTTCCATTTTGCCCACACTCCATGTTTCACTACCTTACAGTGCCTTCCTCCAACGGTTCATTCTCAGAAATTTCTTCCTTAAATTAAAACGCCTCTGTTTTGTAAGAGTAGACTTCCCTTCCCCAGCAATGTCCTTAATGTCAGTGCTCGTCTACTTTTTATGTCGTCCTAGCTCCGTCCGTCATGGGTTATTTTGCTGCCTAAGTAGCAGAATTCCGTATCTTCATCTACTTCCTGATGACGAACCCTGGTGTTAAATTTCTCGCTGTTCTTATTTCTGCTACTTCTAATTACTTCCGTTATTCCTCGATTTACTCTAATAACTGATATCTTTTTACCTTCAATTTTAATTCCATTCTCATAACTTTGTTTTCTTTCCTTCATTGCGTCTTTGATGTAGAGACTGAATAGTACTGGCGAAAGACTACACCCTTCTCTTACACACTTTTTAACGTGAGAACTCCGTTCTTGATCTTCCCTCTTGGCTCTTACACTTATTGCGTATTACCTGTCTTTGCCTGTAGCTTACCCTTAATTTTCAAAGAGTATCTAAATTCTTGCACCATTTGACATTGTCGAGATCTTTTTCTAGGCCAACAAATGCTATGGAAGTGCCTTGATTTTTCTTCAGTCTTGCTTCCTTTATCAACCCTAACTTCGGAACTGCCCCTCTGGTGCCTTTATCTTTCCTAAAGCCACACTGATCGTCGTCCAACACAGCCTCTGTTTTCTTCTCCATTCTTCTGTATCTTATCCTTGTCAGCAACTTGCATGCGTAATCTGTTAAGCTGATTCTCTCACTTGTCAGCTCTTGCAGTCTTCGGAACTGTGTGGATGATTCATTTCCGAAAGTCGAATGGTATATCGTCAGACTCATACATTCGACGTGAATAGTCATTTTGTTGCCGCTTCCTCCATTGATTTTAGAAATTCTGATGGAATGATATCTATCCTTTCTGCCTTATTCGATCTTAATTCTTCCAAAGCTCTTTTAAATTCTCATTCCAACACTAAATTTCCTATGTCTTCTATATCGACTCATGTTTCTTCTTCTATTTCCTCATAAGATAAGTCTTCCCCCTCATAGACGCCTGCAATGCGCTCTTTCCACACACCCGTTCTCTCCTCTTCATTTAACAGTGATATTCCCATTTATTTAGTTTATTCCTAAGTGACTAATTTTTCTGCACTTCTGAATTTCATTGAAAATTGCAGTACTTCCTTCATTCATCGATCAACTGAAATATTTCTTCTGATACCCATGGTTTCTTTCCATATTTTGTGATTGCTCTTTTTAGAGATGCCCATTCGTTTTCACCTGAAGTGCCTGCTGAACTATTCCTTATCACAGTACCTGTGGCCTCAAAGAACTTCAAGCGCACATTTTGATATATTATTATTTCTGTATCCCACTTATGTCCGCATTGATTCTTCCTTTAACTTTAGCGAACTCTACATCAATTCTGCACTGCGATCTGAGTCTATAACTGTTCCTGGGTGCGCCTTGCAATGCATTATCTGATTTCAGAATCACTGTCTGGCCATGATGTAATGTAACTGAAATCTCCCTGTACATTCCGCCCTTTGCCAAGTATACCTCCTCCTTTGGTGATTCTTGAAGAGAGTATTTGCTGTTACTCGCTGAAGCTTCCTGCAGAACTCAATTAGTCTTTCTCCTCTCACATAGCCACTACCAAACCCATATTCTCTCATAACCCTTTCTTCCACTCCTTCTTCTATAACTGCATTTCAGTCCACCATTAATGTTAGATATACGTCCTTTATTTATTCATCTTTGGCATGAGGGTCTGAATCAGAGGCTGAGACGGTTCTGCGACCGTGTGGGCTGTAGATTCCTCGACTTGCGCCATAGGGTGGTGGGGTTTCGGGTCCCGCTGGATAGGTCAGGAGTCCACTACACGCAGCAGGCGGCTACACGGGTAGCAGGGGTTGCGTGGCGTGGACTGGGCGGTTTTTTAGGTTAGATGGCCTCGGGCAAGTACAAAAAGGGCAAAAGCCTCAAAGGGTGCGGGGCAAAGTCAGGACATGCGGGGACCAAGCAGCAATCGGTATTGTAATTGTAAACTGTCGAAGCAGCATTGGTAAAGTACCGGAACTTCAAGCGCTGATACAAAGCACCCAAGCTGAAATCGTTATAGGTACAAAAAGCTGGCTGAAGCCAGAGATAAATTCTGCCGAAATTTTTACAAAGGCACAGACGGTGTTTAGAAAGGATAGATTGCATGCAACCGGTGGTGGCGTGTTTGTCGTTGTTAGTAGTAGTTTATCCAGTAGTGAAGTAGAAGTGGATAGTTCCTGTGAATTATTACGGGTGGAGGTTACACTCAACAACCGAGCTAGGTTAACAGTTGGCTCCTTTTACCGACCTCCCGACTCAGCAGCATTAGTGGCAGAACAACTGAGAGAAAATTTGGAATACATTCCACATAAATTTTCTCAGCATGTTGTAGTCTTAGGTGGAGAATTCTATTTACCAAATATAGACTGGGATACTCAGATGTTTAGGATGTGTGGTAGGGACAGAGCATCGAGTGACATTATACTGAGTGCACTATCCGAAAATTACCTCGAGCAATTAAACAGAGAACCGACTCGTGGAGATAACATCTTGGACCTACTGATAACAAACACACTCGAACTTTTCGACTCTGTATGTGCAGAACAGGGAATCAGTGATCATAAGGCCGTTGCAGCATCCCTGAATATGGAAGTTATTAGGAATATAAAAAAAGGGAGGAAGGTTTATCTGTTTAGCAAGAGTAATAGAAGGCAGATTTCAGACTACCTAATAGACCAAAACGAAAATTTCTGTTCCGACACTGACAATGTTGAGTGTTTATGGAAAAAGTTCAAGGCAATCGTAAAATGCGTTTTAGCCAGGTACGTGCCGAGTAAAACTGTGAGGGACGGGAAAAACCCACCGTGGTACAACAACAAAGTTAAGAAACTACTGCGAAAGCAAAGAGATCTTCACTGCAAGTTTAAAAGCAGCCAAAACCTCTCAGACAAACAGAAGCTAAACGATGTCAAAGTTAGCGTAAGGAGGGCTATGCGTGAAGCGTTCAGTGAATTCGAAAGTAAAATTCTATGTACCGACTTGACAGAAAATCCTAGGAAGTTCTGGTCTAACGTTAAATCAGTAAGTGGCTCGAAACAGCATATCCAGACACTCCGGAATGATGATGGCATTGATACAGAGGATGACACGCGTAAAGCTGAAATACTAAACACCTTTTTCCAAAGCTGTTTCACACAGGAAGATCGCACTGCAGTTCCTTCTCTAAATCCTTGCACAAACGAAAAAATGGCTGACATCGAAATAAGTGTCCAAGGAATAGAAAAGCAACTGGAATCACTCAACAGAGGAAAGTCCACTGGTCCTGACGGGATACCAAATCGATTCTACACAGAGTACGCGAAAGAACTTGCCCTACTTCTAACAGCCGTGTACCGCAAGTCTCTAGAGGAACAGAAGGTTCCAAATGATTGGATAAGAGCACAGGTAGTCCCAGTCTTCAAGAAGGGTCGTCGAGCAGATGCGCAAAACTATAGACCTATATCTCTGACGTCGATCTGTTGTAGAATTTTAGAACATGTTTTTTGCTGGCGTATCATGTCGGTTTTGGAAACCCGGAATCTACTCTGTAGGAATCAACATGGATTCCGGAAACAGCGATCGTGTGAGACCCAACTCGCTTTATTTCTTCATGAGATCCAGAAAATATTAGATACAGACTCCCAGGTAGATGCTATTTTTCTTGACTTTCGGAAGGCGCTCGATACAGTTCCGCACTGTCGCCTGATAAACAAAGTAAGAGCCTACGGAATATCAGACCAGCTGTGTGGCTGGATTGAAGAGTTTTTAGCAAACAGAACACTGCATGTTGTTATCATTGGAGAGACGTCTACAGACGTTAAGGTAACCTCTGGCGTACCACAGGGGAGGGTTATGGGACCATTGCTTTTCACAATATATATAAATGACCTTGTAGATAGTGTCGGCAGTTCCATGCGGCTTATCGCGGATGATGCTGTAGTATACAGAGAAGTTGCAGCATTAGAAAATTGTAGCGAAATGCAGGAAGATATGCAGCGGATAGGCACTTGGTGTAGGGAGTGGCAACTGACCCTTAACATAGATAAATGTAATGTATTGCGAATACATAGAAAGAAGGATCCTTTATTGTATGATTACATGATAGCGGAACAAACACTGGCAGCAGTTACTTCCGTAAAATATCTGGGAGAATGCGTGCGGAACGATTTGAAGTGGAATGATCACATAAAATTAATTGTTGGTAAAGCGGGTACCAGGTTGAGATTCATTACGAAAGTCCTTAGAAAATGTAGTCCATCAACAAAGGAGGTGGCTTACATATCACTCGTTCGACCTATACTTCAGTATTGCTCATCAGTGTGAGATCCATACCAGATCGGGTTGACGGAGAAGATAGAGAAGATCCAAAGAAGAGCGGCGCGTTTCGTCACAGGATTATTTGGTAACCGTGATAGTGTTACGGAGATGTTTAGCAAACCCAAGTGGCAGATTCTGCAAGAGAGGCGCTCTGCATCGCGGTGTAGCTTGCTCGCCAGGTTTCGAGAGGGTGCGTTTCTGGATGAGGTATCGAATATATTGCTTCCCCCTACTTATACCTCCCGAGGCGATCACGAATGTAAAATTAGAGAGATTCGAGCGCGCACGGAGGCTTTCAGACAGTCTTTCTTCCCGCGAACCATACGCGACTGGAACAGAAAAGGGAGGTAATGACAGTGGCACGTAAAGTGCCCTCCGTCACGCACCGTTGGGTGGCTTGCGGAGTATAAATGTAGATGTAGACATTGGCATGTATAGATGAACTATCGTTGCCGGTGTTGGTTTGCTGTAAATTTTGATGAGAATAATCCTATCACTAAACTGTTCACAGTAGCTCACTCTCTGTTCTTTCTATTTATAAGGAATGCTACTCGTGTTATACCGCTTTCTGCTGCTGATGAAATTATCCTATAACGATTTTGACCAGAAATCATTGTCTTCTGCCATTTCACTTCAATGACCTCCTCTATATCTAAGCTGGACCTTAGAATTTACCGAGCGAGGTGGCGCGGTTGTTAGCACACTGGACTCGCATTCGGGAAGACGACAGTTCAATCCCGCGTCCGGCCATCCCGATTTAGGTTTTCCGTGATTTCCCTAAATCGCTGCAGGTAAATGCCGGGATGGTTCCTTAGAAAGCGCACGGCCGATTTCCTTCTCCATCCTTCCCTAATCCGAGCTTGTGCTCCGTCTCTAAGGACCTCGTTGTCGACGAGACGTTAAACAGTAATCTCCTCCTCCCTCCTCCTTAGAATTTCCCTTTCCAGATTTTCTAGCTGCCCTGCCACGTTCAAAGTTCTGACATTTCACGCCCCTGCTCGTAGAACGTTATCCTATCGTTGGTCATTCAATCTTTTTCTCATGGTCACCCCCTTGGCATTCCCCTCCTGGAGATCCAAGCCGGGAATATACCGGAATCTTTTGCCAATGGAGAGATCGTCGTGAAACATCTTCAGTTACAGGCCACATATCCTGTGGATATACATCTTTAGTGTAGTGGTTTCTATCGCCTCATGCGTCCTCACGCTGTTAATATTGCTGGTTCTTCAGCTTTTAGGTGTATTTTCCTACCTCAAGGGCAAGAAAGTGCCATGAAGCTCTGTCCACTCCTCCGCCCTCTTTGACAAGGCCGTTGGCAGAATGAGGGTGACTTCTTATGCCGGAAGTCTTCGGCCACCGCTGTTGATCTTTATACAAGATTCAAGCGGTGGTGTGGTTCGAACCCGGGACTGAGGACGTTTTGGTTACTAATGAAAGACGTTACACCTAGACCACTGGAAGACTTGGCTACAAAGATTGAAACTCTACAACAGTTCAGCCTGCTTTCGCGAGTAGGGAATGAGATACGTAAAAGTTGAACTGAAAAGAAGAATAGCTATCCGATTGATAACTACTCAGGTTTCCTTGACTTTAGTGACGCAACGTGGGAATGATTCTTGGTTAGGTACGTGGAGGCAGACTGTAACCGTGTCAGATCAGTGAGATTGTTAGGCAGATAAACTATTGCTTTAGCAGTCGATCCTGAGGGTAAAGGTCTCGTCAAACCAAATTGATTTTGATTGTGCTAATCAGACCATGACGCAGAGCCTATTTCTCTGCTCCGAACCTTCACACGCTGCTCTACAGGTTTAAGACATCGTAAATTGACAGTACCGCTCAATAACTCTCAAAATCGTCAGATACCTGCAATGTAACTTGATGTATAGTTGCTGGGCATTAACACAACTGCTGCCATGTTCCGTTCGGTGTGCAGTCATGTTCGTTTGTTTTTCCCTATTATGAATGATACTCACGTCGGCTCCATGTCAGTGCTTCGCAGACGATGTGTTGAGCGCCTGCAAGCACCAAAACACACACACACACACACACACATGCACACACAGGACCGCTGCCCTGACAAGCAAGGAAGCAGACGCCGATCATCGCAAAGACCCCGGATTGTTTCTCGGACTGTGTGGTAGATGGCGTACCGGTTTTAAAGACCGGAGCTGCCTTTGGTGTTACTGGCTGCCGGCCGGAGTGGGCGAGCGGTTCTAGGCGCTACAGTCTGGAACCGCGCGACCGCTACGGTCGCAGGTTCGATTCCTGCCTCGGGCACGGATGTGTGTGATGTCCTTAGGTTAGTTAGGTTTAACTAGTTGTAAGTTCTAGGGGGCTGATGACCTAAGAAGTTAAGTCCCATAGTGCTCAGATCCATTTGAACCATTTTTGTTACTGGCTCCCGCGCTACGCCGTATACAGCACAAGCGTTTTCTGTGGTGCACGATGTACGTCGTCGCTAGGTGATTGCTGATACTCAACCCAGCGATATAGCGTTCGTAACTGGACTAACTGCTCCATAACGGCTCACTGATTGTCCGATCATCGTGCTGAACACTGGCGCAATTAGCAGAGTCTTCACCGCTACTGTGAAGACACTACCGCCTCAATTTGCCGACGATTCAGGACGGCTCCACAACCGTAACTCCCGAGTATCTCATAGAGTGTGTTATGCGCAAGGCGAATTCTTTGTTAAGTCCCCTTCGACTATGCTTTTCATTTATATTTTTACTGAACTACATTGAAGCAAACCATGTCACGCGCTACTTCCAACTTCCTAAACAATATTATTTCTGGATACTTCGAAACTGTGACGCGAGTGCGCGTATTCCAATAACTTCCGACAAATATCTGCTGTTTTCAACTCTTACAACTACGCCGATGAGTACAGTACAATACATGTTCTACCTTTCTTTGTTTCCGTTCTGTCGTGACGTTCTTCTTCGTGCATTTATTTTGCTATCCAGTACAATTGCATCATGAGGAAGAGACATGCAACAAACGTGGAAAGGAAATAACGCATATTAAATGCATCTATGTGCAAATGACTAGCTTGGCTCCCGCTCTTTCGCTCATGTTTGCATAGTAAACACAAAGAAAGTAAATCTGTATAGATGTTTAGGCCTACTGAAAACTAGTGTATTAAAGAGCCATTTCTTTTTACACACAATTTTGACAAATTCGATTTGTCGTGGAGATCGTCAAATAGCTTTCTTTGATTTAGGTCACGAATTACAGCATCTTCCAAACTTTCCATTCTAATTAACGCAATAGAGGCATGGTCTTTTCCGAACGTACTTCTGACCAAAAAGTGTTACTGGATTCGGAGGTTTATGTTGATACTGCTTTTTGAAGTCTTGTGGAGATATTTCCATAGAAACTTTCATTCCCTGACACGTATTTCTGTATTTATAACGGAAAAGTCAAATACCAGTTTTCATAGATTTGGATCTAAAAATGTTTTAATGAAATGCTGTATTTTCCTAAAAATTTTCATCCCCTGTTTCACCTTCTTAGGGACTGAATTTTCAAAAACACTGAAACATCCTTTTGTTTCTAATGGGGAAGCCAAATACAAATTTTCATGGATTTAGCTATCAAAATGCTCTCATAACGAACGAATTTCTTAAAATTTTCATCCCCTTAGGGTTTGTATTTCCAAAAGCTATGAAACACTTATTTTTTTAATGTACAAGCGAGAAGATAAATGCCAATTGTCATATGTGTTGCTTTAAAATGCTGCATAAACAATGGTTTATTTTCAAAAACCTTTCACCCACTTTTTCACCACCTAAGGAGTTCAGTTTCCAAAAATGTCCAAAATTGCTGAAACATCTATCGTTTTCAATTCTAACCGAAAAACCTAATAACAGATTTCTAAGTTCTCGCTTTAAAATTGGCTTAAAAACGCCATATGTTCAAAAAGCCTTTCAGCCCTTGTTTCACCACCTTATGGAGGGAATTTCGATAAGGTCCGTCTTAATGGATATGTACAGTATGAGATCATCACCCTCTCCAAATTTCAATTCTCTGTCCGAAGCTACTTCTGCTGGATAGTGATGACTCTGTCAGTCAGCACATTTTCATTTATGGAGATTAGCATTCAGCTCACCCACAGAAACCAGGTACGAGTAACGTTACCTACATTCTGTATACAAGGCAACATTAGCAAGATAATACAGTACAATTCTCACTGAGAAATTGTATCCCACTGCTGCTTGTTTCTGGAAAGGTCGTGTTATGTCTCTACAATTAAGAGAAACATAAACCAGTATACGTCGGAATTTGATAGAGGCACTGAGATTGCGATATACCGTTCTGTGATATTTCTGGGCGTTTTTGTTGGGATCCCACGACTTCCACCCACATATGGAATCTAAGGGTTTAGGAGAGCCATAGTCATCGCCGTGGAAGAGCTCGGCGGCCCCACACGACTAGCGCCAGAGAGGTCGGACATGTTGTTCACTCGGCCGTGCTTAACCCCATAGCCACCTCTCGTACGAGTTAGGGGATGAACTTCTTTCAGCAAGACGAATATTTACAGCAACAATGCGAAGACGTCTCTAGCACCATGGTCTATCAGTAAGGCGATCATTGTTATGGCTTCCTTTGGTGAGACGCCAAACGACTACAGTAGAAACAGGAATGGCACCTAATCGTCTCTTCAGAGGAATCCCGCTTATGCATATCGCTGTGCTAGGGTTGTAAGTGAAGACATTTCTATTGGGACTGAAGCCTGTGTACTGAACAACGTCACATCACTACTAACTTCATATTCAGACTAACGATTATAGCTTTTACGAGTAGTATGTTTTCAGGATCGTTGCTACCTCCAAGTACACATGGCACAAATACGCCATAAATGTTTATTTTCTCCTGGGCGGCAAGTCGGGTATTGAAGGGTGAATGCGTCGAAGCGAAACGGGAAGTCTATGCTGAAAGGTGTAGACCACTTCATGGCGCAGTTACGATCATGCAGAACACATCAGGTAGAAACGTGTGATGCATGTACAGGCATATTGTAAACTTCAGAGGAAAAATAACTTACATACTGAGGCAGGCACAAAGTAACGCACCAATAATCGTAATATCTGTATCTATACCTCATGCACCCAATGTCGAAGGTTGTTTTCATGAGTAGAAGCACCAGTGAGAACTAACATTGGTATACTGTATTCGTCATCGTCCTGTGGCCCCAACATGGAGTGCATTGAGTACTCTTACGATCATCTTTAGTTGTACAACTAGTAATTTGGACAGCAGCCTTTACATTTCTCACGTGTTAAGGCTAATGACTGTGACTTAGCCACAACATCTCTTTGACGTTAGCTTTCAACAGGTTAAAGGAAGGCGACATGTTGATCATCTGTGCACTGGCCACAACACGTTCTCTCTCTCTACTGAGAACATTTGGTCGAGGTTGCCGAAAGGCTAGCATGCCACAACGTATACGTAGCCCAGATACAAACTCAGTAAACAGTATTTAGAAGGCAGTACACAGCGTATTTTTATTTGTTTTCTTGTTTTCTTTATAAGTGGCAATGAACACGAAAAAACTATATTTTTGTCCGTAATACAGCCCCAGAATGTTTTCCTTAGCCGCGTATTATAAAACAAAACATAAATCATTTTTCTCTTTCAGACATTTAGTCTTTTCGTGAAAGCATTCATAGGAGAAATGCCAAGACCTCGTGCGACTTTAGCCATATGGCACGAAAAAAAAACTAAAGTTTAAGAAGTTCCAAAAACACAAAGCCATTGCCGTAACATGAATGAGCGTGAGGAGAGGTGCTTACGTGTTAATAAATGAGGTCAGGCACCACATCAAAGTGAACTTCAAAACTTCTTCCCAAGAATCTCTTTAATTCCGTCCCATTTACAGTCCGTGTGAAAGCTGTTAATTTATTGAAATGCGTGTGCAATACTCACTTCCGTGACTTCCAGTGGTAATCGATCTTAAGTCAACTCCACATAATGGTGGAACTCGCAGCTAAGTCGCCGTTACCCGACAGAGATGAAATTTGGATTTATTTGTGCCCCCCTCCCCACCCCATTCAGTTCCCCTTCCAATCACTGCGCATTGAAAAGTGTCTTCTCAAGGCAGCAGGTTCTTTATTGTTCAACAACGAAAATGAGATTTGCTTTGCACTGAAGTGGTTGTTGTTATATCTAAACAGGATGGAGAAAAATTGTGTCACAAAATTTTAACCCTGGATAGCTGATGCCGATAGAAGCCAAAATTACTAATGTTGTGTAGGTCGACAAAGCACCATTTTTAAACTACGGAAACTTGACGCCACGTCTCCGATTAGCCGTGCGATTGCCCTGTTGCCGTTCGTTGGTTGTCAAGCAGCGCTATGGTTGTCGGTGCGGGCCGCCTTGGTTACATAGCGATCTCCGGCAGGCAAAGCATTCGCGGTCATGCATTGCTCAGAGCATCCTACAACAGGGCAATCCCGCGGCCAATCTGAGCGCGTGGCGGCACATTCTAAATGGTGCGTTGTCGACCTGCGCAACGTTAGTAATTTTGGCTCCTACTGGCATCAGCTATCCAGGGCTAAAATTTCGTGATACAATTTTTCTGCATCCTGTATATGAAAGGAAAACTCCTGCCTGACTTATTGACTGACTGACTCATTGTCACCACAACAACCCACTGATAGAAATTTTAAATTTGGAGAGGGTGTCAATATTATACTGTAGACATAGCTTAAGAAGGAATTTTTCGAAATCGCATTTCTAAGGGGGTTAGAAAGGGGATGAAAGGTTTTTTTGAAAAACGTCACTTTTAAGGCAATTTTAAACCTAGGGTCACGAAAATTGGTATTTGGTTTCTCGGTGAGAAATAAAGAAATGCGTGTTTCAGCATATTCAGAAATTTAATCCCTACGGGTGTGAAACAGTGGGTAAAAGTTTTTTAAAGAATAAATCATTATAAATAAATTTTTATAGTAACTTCTATCAAAATTTGTATTTGCCTTCTCGGTTGGACATGAAAACAATACACCTTTCAATGTTATCGTAAATTCAATCCCTAAGTGGGTAAAATAGGATATGAAAGTTTTTATGGAAATGTTTCATTACAAAAGCATTTTTAAGCTAAATCTCTGAAAACTTGTATTTGCTTTCTCGATTGGAAATAAAAAAAATACACGTTGCAACGTTTATTTCGAAATTCAACCCCTGGGCGGGGGGGGGGGGGGGGGGGTGAAGTCGTAGATGAAATCTTTTATGAAAATAGTTAATTACATTAAAACATTTTTAAAGCTAAATCTATAAAAACTGGTATTCGATTTCTAAAGAAAAACGTGATAGAAGATGAAAGTTTCTACGGAAATTTCACCTCATGAACTCAAAAGAAAGGACTAACAAAGGGCCCCAACATCAGCTACTACAATCACTTTTTGGTCAGAAGTACATTCTGTAAAGACCGTGTTTCTAGGGCCTTAATTAGCAGGACTCCAAAAGAGGACGGACAAACGTAGTCTAGGCAGCCTCTTTAGTAGTTCTGCCAACAAAATGCAGTCTTTGGTTCGCCTTCCCTGCAAAACATTTTCTATGTGTTCTTTGCTATTTAAGTTGTTCATAGTTGTAATTCCTAGGCATATAGTTGAATTTACAGACTTCAGAGTAGAGTGATTTATCGTTTAACCTAAGTTTAACGGATTCCTTTTACCACTCTTGTGGGTGACCTCACACTTTTAATTATTTAGGGTGAATTGCCAATTTTCGCACCGTACAGATATCATTTGTAAATAGTTTTTTAATTGGTTTTGATCTTCTGATGATTTTATTACACGACAAACGACAACACCATCTGCAAACAAACTGACGGCTGATCAGATTGTCTCCTAAATCGTTTATGCAGATAAGGAAGAGCTAAAGTCCTATAACACTGCTTTGGGGAACGCCAAAAACAACGCCTGTTTTACTCGATGACCTTCCGTCAGTTACTACAAATTGTGACCTTTCTGGCAGAAGATTACGCATCCAGTCGCATAATGGAGACGATAATCCGTAAACACGTAATTTCATTACAAGCCGCTTGTGAGGTACGAAGTCAAAAGCTTTCTGTAAATCTAGAAATGTAGAATCAATCTGAAATTCCTTGTCGCTAGCAATCAACACTTGTTGTGAGTAAAGAGCTAGTTGTGTTTCACGAGAACAATGTTTTCTCAACCCGTGGTGACTGTGTGTCAATAGACCGAACTCTTCGAGGTAATTCATAATGTTCGAACAGAATATGTGTTCTAAACTCCTGCTGTACACCGACGGTTAATGATATGAGCCTGTAATTTAGTGGAATATTTCTATTGCCTTTCTTGCATGTAGTTGTGGTATGGATCTTTTGTCGAGGGATCGATTGTATAGGATTGGCAAGTATGGAGCTATTGCATCAGAGTACTCTGAAAGGAACCTAACTGATATACATTCTGGGTCAGAAGACTTGCTTTTATTAAGTTACTGAAATTGCTTCACTGCTCGGAGGATATCTACTTCTAAGTTACTCATGTAGTCATGTGTTCTTGATTCGAATTCTGGAATACTGAATTCGTCTTCTTTGGTGAAGAAATTTCCGAAGGCTCTGTTTAGTAACACTGCTTTAGGAGCACTGTATCGATAGTATTTTCATTTCTATCACTCAGAGAAGTCACTGATTGTGTCTTTCCGTTACCATACTTTATATAGACCAGTATCTCTTTGAATTGCGGAGTATAAACGTAGATGTAGATGTAGATGTAAAACTTTCTCCGAGGTTTAGAGACAAAGTTTCGTTGTGGAAACCATGTTCTTTGTTTCTGCAACGGTGTTCTGACCTGTTTTGTATGCCGTGGGAGATCAGCTCCGTCGTTTTTTAATTTATTTGGTGTAAATCTCTCTATTTCTTTCGATACTATGTCTGGGAGTTCAAGTCACACCTAGCCTAAACTTACGTTGTTAATTTGTTAATCTCTCAGTAAGAGGTCAAGCGAACTTTTATCTCCTTTTTCAATAGATGTATATTTCGTTTTATTTTTGGATGATTTGGGGGTTACGGTATTCAGCCTCGCTACGACAAGGGTGGGTTTACTAATCCCTGTATCCGTTTCGATGTTCGTTATTCACTCAGTATTATCTGTTACTAAGATATAAAGTGTGTTTTCAGAATCGCTCATGAACTAACGGCTCGAAGTAATTTTCAGAGACCGCCGCTCGTGGTCTCGCGGTAACGTTCTCGCCTCCCGAGCACGGGGTCCCGGGTTCGATTCCCGGCGGGGTCAGGGATTGTCACCTGCCTCGAGATGACTGGGTGTTTGTGTTGTCCTCATCATTTCATCATCATCCAGGAAAGTGGTGAAATTGGCTGAGCAGAGGTTGGGACATTGTACGGGCGCTGATAACCACGCAGTTGAGCGCCCCACAAACCAAACATCATCATCATCATCATCGTAATTTTCAGATAATGCATCTGGCACAATTTAGGATTATGTTTTATGCGTACCTCTGCACTTTAATATGAATTTTCACGAACGTACAAAGGGTAAATTGAAATCACCACCTACTATGATTGTACGATCCGAATACGTGTTTCGGATTAAAGTTTTCTTCGAACCTTTCAGCAATTGTATAATCTGAGCTGGGAGGTCGGTAAAAAGGATACAGTTATTATTTTATTCCGGTTGCTAACCACGGCTTCTACCCATATTAACTCATAGGGACTATCTACGTCAATTTCGCTACACGATAAACTACTTCTAACAGCAACAAACACGTCACGACCATCTGTACTTAACCTATCTTTTCTGAACACCGTTATGTCCTTCGAAGAAACTTCGGCTCGTATTTTGGCTTTAGCCGGCTCTCAGTGATTATAGTGATTGTAGCATCAGTGCTACTATTAACGCTTGGGCTCTGGTACTTTCCCAACACAGATACGACAGTTTACGACAGTTATGTCAATGGTTTCTAGATCTACGTTCTTTCTGCGTTCAACCTGCATCCTTTGAGGCTGAAGCACTTTTTGTTTTTCCATGACATCCTCGAACCTAAAAAACCTTTAAGTCCAAGCCACACAGCTCCCGCTACGCCTGTAGTCGCCTCCTCCGCGTAGTGGACGTGTGACCCACTCAGCAGAACCTGAAATTCTACCACCTTATGACACAAGTCGAGGACTCTGCAGCCTACACAGTCGCAGAACCGTCTGAGCCTCTGATTCATACCCTCCAATCGGCTCTGTACCAGATGTCCCCATTCAGCCCTGTCGACTATGTTGCAAATGGTGAGCTCTGCTTTCATTCTGCAAGCAAGGCTTGCTGCCTTTGCCACTTCTGGTAGCTGCTCGAAACCAGAGAGAATCTCTTCCAATCCAAAGCGACCCCAAATCATTGATAAGGACGTGAGCCACCACCTGCAGTTGGCTGCAGGCTGTGCTCTTTGTGGCGTCCATAAGGACCTGTTTCATGTCTGGAACTCCTCCACCTGGTATGCACATGGAGTGCACACGAGCTTTCTTTGCTTCCTTTGCAGTCTTGTCCCTAAGGTGCCCCATAACACGACTAGCATTGAAGGTCCCAACTACAAATAAGCCCACTCTCTGTTCAGATGTTGCAGGCTGTGAGGTTTCCTCTGAAACAGGACAAGAGACTGCTTCTGGCTAAGGAGGGACAATGACAGCCACAGACAGCACCTAGGAACAACTTGTCAGACTAACCAGGGAGTCCGCTCATCCTGCCTCCTGGGAAGTCTTTTGCAGCCTGCCTTGCCCAAAGGCAAACTCTCACCTGACCACAGGTGAGAGGTCAGCTTCATTGCAAACATTAATTGGGGTTGGCCACTGGTGAAGAATGTTGGTCATGCTGAAGGTCCGTTGGATCCCCACAGCCAGCCCATAACAGTGATGCCCATCCATTACAGCCTCGACTTCTTTAACTGAAGCCAACGCAGCCTGGGGCTGTGAGTGAATTTCACCAACTCTTCTCGCATCTGCACACAGCAATCACAGCCATAGTTAATGTAGAGAGGTGATGTACAACAACTACCACCTTCTCGCAGCCGAGCCATAGCTGTCGAGTTGTAAGGAAAGCTACGCAAGATTCAGGGGTAAAAAGCCCACAAATCTGGGTTGACTCTACTGGAAAAAAAGAAGCGTTAACTGTGGTGGAAATAATGAAAGATGGTAACCGGTATAATGTTTGAATGGTACACACAACCCACAATTACAAGAGCTAGAAAAAAATTAATGATCTTTGTAATGCGTATCTTCTTCTTAACTTGATTTGGACCATATGGACCACGCAGATAACTAATTCTGTTTTACTTTTTTCTGCTTTTTCCAGTAATTTTTCATTCATTCTAATGTGATTTTTTACTATTTTCTAACCGCTCTATTCAGGTTTCCTTCTTTTGTTCTTTTTTTCTCTCTGGAGATGGGGCTCCAAAGACTTCTTTCGAAACGTATCTCTGTTTAGAATTAAATATTCTGCAGTCTTCGTCCCTTTGGGACCATTTTGACTTCTTGGAGCCACATACTACGGTACTTGCTGGTGTTACTGTACACTTGTTGCTGTAGATATGTTCAGCAAGTTTCTTGCATATTTTTCCCGTCATTCATCAGAGCCAGATAGCAGCAAAAGCATCACTCTACATTTTCTCGTTGTTACTTTTCCGTGTTCAGTTTTCTTGTACAGATGTTCACTAATCCTGTTCCTGTATTCGCCGTTGTGTTTTATTGGCAACAACAAATGCTTCTAAGATTTTCCTTTTTTTACATTTTTTCTCTTCTCTTTCGTCAAATTCAAGCATCTGGCTGCTTATAAACATTCTACTTTTGTTACTGTAACACAGTCTCGTAACTGTGCTTGTGAGGAGGTAGATTTCTTATGGTATTTATATTCAGTCGAAATTTGATATAATAGCGTAATCCCTTCGCTGATGGTTGCCAATAATTGTTTATTGTCCAAGGAACTTAGTTTATGAATGAGTATTTTCTACCAATGTGTAGATGAAATAAATCCATTACACTGTGATGATTAATTTACAAAATCTATAAAAGATTGAAGGTCTGTTTCTCCGTTATTAATTCAACATGGGGTAATAATTACTGTTATTAAACAAATGAAAATTTGAGTGAAAGTGTGTGAAAAAGTTTCAGTTTTTCTACCTTGTATGTTGATATGACGTAATCCATGATTTAATCGACAGCATAATGAAAATTCAGTATGATATTTATTCGGGTTTATTAACTGCTTTGATTGTTTTCTTTTTGCATGTTTTGTTACAATTGTGCAAGCAAATGAATTCTGTTGAAACTCGAGCATTCAGTTGCCATTTCTCAAATTTAATACATCCACTGAACAACATGATTCGGTAATATACAGTGTATTAATTAATATGTGGGAAACGTGTGAGCAATGTATAGAGGAGCTAAAGACAAGTAAAAAAATCTAATATATATGGACAAATCTTTTTATTTTCTTAATTACACACACACACACACGCTCGGACGCACGTATTTTTGTTGCTACATACTTGTCTTGTTCCTGTCTTTCAGTTTCCAAATTTCCAGACTGGTTCTACAGGTATTTTTTCTTTCCAAATGTTGTCTTCTGGTGGCTAAGTGAAATTCATCAAATGTCTGCTGTTAGCACTAACACAAGCTTCTAAACATTGTATCATGGACAGTCTTACTTGCTCCAGTATTTCAGGTATTAGCTGTATCTGCTTGAATCCTTCTTGAACACGGTAGCGAAGATAGTTAAAAGCATTTTTCTCTGCAATCGAGAATAATTTTAAATCATCCTTACCAAAAGACATACATAGTTCGTGTGCAGAGCAATATATTGGTCTGATAGGTCTCCTGATCTCATTTCAAATTTTTTATTTTTGGGGAGTTAAAGGACATACAGCATTCAAGACCTTTTGCGACTGCTGACGTCCTGTGGTCGAGAAGGGATGCGGCGTTGAGAAGAAGAAATATGGCATACATTTTGTGCATTTCGTTTATCCAACAGAATATAGTCATTTGGAAAAAAAACTACCTGTATAACGAAGCTGGAAATCTGAAAGCGAAAAGACAGAAATGAAGCAAGTATGTGACAGCAAAAGATTTCTCTAACTAAAGAAAAAATATGACCAGATGGTTATAGAAACTTTCTTTTTTCTTCTTTCGTCCTCTCTCCGTTTCTCAGAGATTTCACACGTATTACGAAGGCGTGCTGAAAATTAATTCCTCCGAATTTTTTTAGCGAAAAATCTCAAAGCTTTTTAAATAAAACAAATATTATTAACATTTTGCAGCATTGTTCTTTATGTCCACATATTTATTTTTCAACGTAGTAACCACGGTGACGAACACATTTCTCCCAACGTGAGACCGGTTTGTTGATACCGCCAATGTAGAATATTTGCCTTGCTGACGGAACAACAACCTGACGTCTGCTTACAAGGCTTCATCACCATCAAGATAAAGTCATCAAATGTGTTTTTTAACTTTTGGAAACAGCTGATAATCGGATGGTCCCAAAACAGGATTGTATGGAGGATGATCGATGACAGTATATCCAAGGCGTCGAATTGATGCAGATGTCGTCGCTCTCTTGTGTGGGCTGTCATTTTTATGCTGATAGGAAGGATGCTCCATGTGCGGATGAACTCTTCGAATTCGAAAATTGATTACAACACGTTGTTTCTCATGCACCAGCATACACTGCTGAATCGCATTAATGTGGCCTCCGCATGTGCTCGACGTCAACGGGCAATCACCACTCAACGACGGCCGGTGGCAGCACTAGTAGTGGAGGGTTTTAAAGCGTATCGGGGGGACTCGGATAACAGTGCTGTTGTTCTAATGCGGAAACGGAGCGATTTGGTCGACGTTCAAATGTATGCATCTGTGCTTGAATACACGTCTACCTCTACATGCAGTTTTGTTTTTCTCGGCACGATGCAACGTGTCACACAGGTCCCAGTGTAGACACGTGGTTCGTAGAGCAATAGGACGAGTTCACAGTACTTTCCTAGCCAGCTAATTCTCCAGATTGAAACCCGATCTGTAGATTGAGAAGGAAGAATCAGTAAGTGAAGATGAAAAAGGAGATTTTATCCTAGGTTCAGAGGTAAATAAGGCACTGGGAGAACTTAAAAACAACAAAGCATATGGTGTAGATGGAATTTCGACAGAAATCTTAAAGAGTTTAAAATAAACAGGTGAAAATGAGTTGACCTATCTTTGCAACTACATCTATGACAAAGGGGATTGGCCAGAAGACTTCCTAGTAAGTATAATTTTCCCAATCCCGAAGACTATTAGTCTCAAAACGTTTGAAGACCACAGGACAATCAACCTAATATCGCAGGCAGCAAAAGTAGTTCTTACGATTCTAAATAGGAGGCTATATGGAACGCTGGAAGAAACACTTCATGATGAACAATATGGTATCATAAGGGGAAAGGGAACATGAGATACTATTTCTAAGAACCATCGGCGAAAGATACGAGTACATAAAAAAGGGCAAAGAAGTGTATGTTGTCTTCAAAGCTGTTAGATATCTTGGAAAAGAAGGGAGTAAAGTGAATCAGAAAGCTCGGGTACGAATAGGTAATGGGATCTCTGAAGATAGCAAGATTGGGAGAGGTGTTACACAGGGTTGTTGTCTCTCGCCGATCCTATTTAACATCTATCTGGAGGAAATACTGGAAATCTGTTTGGATGGGACAAGAGGCGTCAGGATAGGTGGGCGGAAAATTGAACGTATAAGATTTTCAGATGACATGACGGTCCTCGCAGAAAATCAAGAGACACTGACTCAAATGATAAATGATCTGAATGAAGCCTGCGCAACATATGGTATGGAAATTAATAAAAATAAAACCAAAAGTATGGTCATAGGCCTAAAGAAAAGAAAAGTGAAAATTAAGTTGGGGGTCAGAAATCATAGAACAGGTAAGAGCATTAAAGTATTTGGGAAGTTGGATTAAAGAAGACATGGATTTCCAACAAGATATCAAAGTGAGAATGGCTATGGCGAAAGAGGCATTTCAAAAGCAAAGAAGACTTGTTTAAACAAGGAATTAAAGAAGTGACTGGTTAAGTTCAAAAGGTTCAAAAGGCTCTGAGCACTATGGGACTCAACTTCTGAGGTGATTAG
Organism: Schistocerca cancellata; assembly: GCF_023864275.1. Classification (NCBI taxonomy): domain Eukaryota; kingdom Metazoa; phylum Arthropoda; class Insecta; order Orthoptera; family Acrididae; genus Schistocerca; species Schistocerca cancellata. The sequence continues at coordinate 490,389,714 of NC_064628.1, forward strand.
TCCCCTAGAACTTAGAACTAGTTAAACCCAACTAACCTAAGGACATCACACACATCCATGCCCGAGGCAGGATTCGAACCTGCGACCATAGCGGTCTCGCGGTTCCAGATTGCAGCGCCTAGAACCGCACGGCCACTTCGGCCTGCTGACTGGTTAAGTGTGTAATATGGAGTGTAGCCTTGTTTGGAGCAGAAACGTTGACTTTGAGAAAGCAGGATGAGAAGAGAATTGAAGCTTGTGAAATATGGATATGGCGTAGAATGGAGATCAGCTGGACCGATAAAGTCTGTAATGAAGAAGTACAGAGGATAGTTGGAGAAGAACGGAGGATGCTGCTGACGGTAAAGAACAGGAAACTAAACCGGGTAGTTCACAATCTAAGAAGAGATTGCCTTCTAGTAGAGAGAAATGAAGGTTTTGTTCCGGGAAAGAGAGGGAAGAGCGGAAGGAGGTTCCAAATGCCGGATGATGTCAGCAGGCCACAAGCAGGGTACAAAAGAATGAAGAGGAACGCAGAAGACAGACAAGCATGGAGGGCTATGCAGTAAAAATTGCCGCAAGGCAGACAACCCTGTGATGATGATGATGATGAGCATGTCTGGGACCGCCTCGAACGAGCTGTTCGCCTCATGGATCCGCAACCGAGAAACCTAGGGCAGCGGGCCACGGTGCCATAGTCGCCATGTCTCCACACACCCATCGGTACCTTCCCCAACCTCTCTGGCTATCTTCCTGCACGTGCCGCAGCAGTCGCGCTGCGAAAAGTGGTTATTCGGGTTTTTGACAGGTGGTTACATTAATGTGACTGGACAGTGTAGTTACGCTACATTCCGCAATATTACACACTACGATTTGGAGCCCTCTACCGGTAGATGGCTGCAGCTTACGTCAGCGAAGAGCGAAATTTGGTTGGTTAGTTGATTCGGGGGAGGGGACCAAACAGCGAGGTTGGCAGTCCCATCGGTATTGGAAAGGATGGGGAACGAAGTGAGCCGTGCCCTTTCGAAGGAACCCTCTCGGCACCTGCCTGGAGCGGTTTTGGGGAAATCAAGGAAAAACTAAATCAGGATATTCGGACGATGGTTTGAACCGTCATCCTCCCGAATGCGAGCCCGGTGCGCTAACCACTGCGCCATCTCGCTCGATGCGAGAAAGTCGACCGGGTAATATCCATGGCATGTAGTACCTCAACCGATTTTGAGTACAGAATAAAAAATTTCGGAGGCATTACCTTTTAGCACGTCCCAGTAGCTAACAGCGTGTACGTGACTCTGTACGTCTTGACCAATAAAAGTGTAACGTAGACACACAGAGTTGAGCGACTTTATTACACTTTTTGTGTATTGAGATATGTACGACGCCAGATACGGTATTGAACGATCCCTGTTGGTACTGAATATTGCGACTACCAGTCTCTAAAATTAAAAAGGTCCTCTGAACCACAGGAATCGCTAATATACAGGGTGTTCGTTATTACCTGAGACAACTAAATATCTCGGAAAACACACATCGTACCAAAGAAATGTTGTAGGGGAAAGTTAATGTTGGCAAACGGGGCGTCTGCTTGCACTACAACTGACCACCTCCTTCCCACCCCTCCAGCGTGCGCGGGGTCAACTCAAAAATTTTAAATGAGTGCCCCACAGCTTTACTGAATGTTTGAATTCTACGCCAAAAAATACGTACGGTTTACTGAAACTATTGTTTCTTATTCGTAGCAGGTGATGCTGTATCATCATCATCATCATCATCATTTAAGACTGATTATGCCTTTCAGCGTTCAGTCTGGAGCATAGCCCCCCTTATACAGTTCCTCCATGATCCCCTATTCAGTGCTAACATTGGTGCCTCTTCTGATGTTAAACCTATTACTTCAAAATCATTCTTAACCGAATCCAGGTACCTCCTCCTCGGTCTGCCCCGACTCCTTCTACCCTCTACTGCTGAATCCATGAGTCTCTTGGGTAACCTTGCTTCTCCCATGCGTGTAACATGACCCCACCATCTAAGCCTGTTCGCCCTGACTGCTACATCTATAGAGTTCATTCCCAGTTTTTCTTTGATTTCCTCATTGTGGACACCCTCCTGCCATTGTTCCCATCTACTAGTACCTGCAATCATCCTAGCTACTTTCATATCCGTAACCTCAACCTTGTTGATAAGGTAACCTGAATCCCTCCCATACAACAAAGTTGGTCGAAAGACTGAACGGTGCACAGATAACTTAGTCTTGGTACTGACTTCCTTCTTGCAGAAGAGAGTAGATCGTAGCTGAGCGCTCACTGCATTAGCTTTGCTACACCTCGCTTCCAGTTCTTTCACTATGTTGCCATCCTGTGAGAATATGCATCCTAAGTACTTGAAACGGTCCACCTGTTCTAACTTTGTTCCTCCTATTTGGCACTCAATCCGTTTATATTTCTTTCCCACTGACATTACTTTCGTTTTGGAGATGCTAATCTTCGAACCATAGTCCTTACATTTCTGATCTAGCTCTGAAATATTACTTTGCAAACTTTCAATCGAATCTGCCATCACAACTAAGTCATCCGCATATGCAAGACTGCTTATTTTGTGTTCACATATCTTAATCTCACCCAGCCAGTCTATTGTTTTCAACATATGATCCACAAATAATATGAACAACAGTGGAGACAGGTTGCAGCCTTGTCTTACCCCTGAAACTACTCTGAACCATGAACTCAATTTACCGTCAACTCTAACTGCTGCCTGACTATCCATGTAAAGACCTTTAATTGCTTGCAAAAGTTTGCCTCCTATTCCATAATCTTGTAGAACAGACAATAACTTCCTCCTAGGAACCCGGTCATATGCCTTTTCTAGATCTATAAAGCATAGATACAATTCCCTGTTCCACTCATAACACTTCTCCATTATTTGCCGTAAGCTAAAGATCTGGTCCTGACAACCTCTAAGAGGCCTAAACCCACACTGATTTTCATCCAATTGGTCCTCAACTAATACTCGCACTTTCCTTTCAACAATACCTGAGAAGATTTTACCCACAACGCTGATTAAAGAGATACCCCTGTAGTTGTTACAATCTTTTCTGTTTCCATGTTTAAAGATTGGTGTGATTACTGCTTTTGTCCAGTCTGATGGCACCTGTCCCGACTCCCAGGCCATTTCAATTATCCTGTGTAGCCATTTAAGACCTGACATTCCACTGTATTTGATGAGTTCCGACTTAATTTCATCCACCCCAGCCGCTTTATTGCACTGCAATCTATTGACCATTTTTTCCACTTCCTCAAATGTGATCCTATTTCCATCATCATTCCTATCCCATTCTACCTCGAAATCTGATACATTACTGATCGCATTTTCACCTACATTGAGCAACTCTTCAAAATATTCCCTCCATCTGCCCAAGGCATCCACAGGATTCACCAGCAGTTTTCCTGACCTGTCCAAAATACTTGTCATTTCCTTCTTACCTCCCTTTCGAAGACTGCTAATTACACTCCAGAATGGTTTTCCAGCAGCTTGACCCATAGTCTCCAACCTGTTTCCAAAGTCTTCCCATGATTTCTTCTTGGATGCTGCAATTATCTGTTTGGCTTTGTTTCTTTCTTCAACATAACTTTTTCTGTCTACCTGGGTTCTGGTATGTAGCCATTTTTGATACGCCTTCTTTTTCCTTTTACAGGCTGCCTTGACTGTATCATTCCACCAAGCTGTTTGCTTCATCCTACTTTTACACACTACTGTTCCAAGACATTCTTTAGCCACTTCTAGTTCTGTGTCCCTGTACCTTGTCCATTCCTTTTCCAATGACTGTAATTGACTACATTCAACTAACTGGTACCTTTCTGAGATCGTTGTCATGTACTTGTGCCTGATTTCCTTATCCTGAAGTTTCTCCACTCTTATCCTCCTACATATGGACCTGACCTCCTGCACTTTCGGCCTTACAATCCCAATTTCACTGCAGATTAAATAATGATCAGTGTCATCAAAGACTCCCCTGAATACACGTGTGTCCCTCACAGCCTTCCTGAATTCCTGATCTGTTATTATATAGTCAATGACAGATCTGGTTCCCCTGCCTTCCCAGGTATACCGGTGAATGTTCTTATGTTTAAAAAAGGAGTTTGTGATTACTAAGCCCATACTGGCACAGAAATCCAAGAGTTGTTTCCCGTTCCTGTTGGCCTCCATATCCTCTCCAAATTTACCCGTAACCTTTTCATACCCTTCTGTTCGATTTCCAATCCTGGCGTTAAAATCACCCATGAGCAGAACACTGTCCTTGTCCTTTACTCTAACAACTACATCACTGAGTGCCTCATAAAAACTATCCATCTTATCTTGATCTGTCCCTTCACAATGCGAATATACTGACACAATCCTAATTTTCTTGCTAGACACTGTCAAATCTATCCACATCAGTCGTTCGTTTACATACCTTATTGCAACTACGCTGGGTTCCATTTCTTTCCTGATGTAAAGCCCTACACCCCGTTGTGCTATTCCTGCTTTGACTCCTGACAGGTAGACCTTGTATTCTCCCACTTCCTCTTCTTTCTCACCCCTTACCCGAATGTCACTAACAGCTAAAACGTCCAGCCCCATCTTACTTGCAGCCTCTGCCAGCTCTACCTTCTTCCCAGAGTAGCCCCCATTGATATTAATAGCTCCCCATCTCATTACCATTTGTTTGCCAAGTCGTATCTTAGGAGTCCCTGGTTTGTTAGTTAGAGGTGGGACTCCGTCACCTCCAAAGGTCCGAGGCATTTTGCTCTGATTGTTGCCAGCAACATATTTAAAGTACCAGGGAAGCTGTAAGCGAAAAATATCTAGTCTGCCTGTTTTTGCAATTAAGAACGGGCACATTTACTTCTACATTTCATTTACTATGTAAAATCTGGTACTGAAGTACAGACGTACATCGATGTACGCGTTGAAAATGTGAGTGTTCAGTACAAACGATACGGCTAGACATTGACGTATGTGACAAATAGGGGTAATGCAGGAGTAGGTTTAATAATGAATAAAAAAATAGGAATGCGGGTAATCTACTACAAACAGCATAGTGATAGCATTATTGTGGCCAAGATAGACACGAAGAACACGCCTACTACAGTAGTACAAGTTTATATGCCAACTAGCTCTGCAGATGACGAAGAAATTGAAGAAATGTATGATGAAATAAAAGAAATTATTCAGATAGTGAAGGGAGACGAAAATTTAATAGTCATAGGTGACTGGAATTCGGTAGTAGGAAAAGAAAGAGAAGGAAACGTAGTAGGTGAATATGGATTGGGGCTAAGAAATGAAAGAGGAAGCCGCCTGGTAGAATTTTGCACAGAGCATAACTTAATCATAGCTAACACTTGGTTCAAGAACCATAAAAGAAGATTGTATACATGGAAGAAGCCTGGAGATGCTGACAGGTTTCAGATAGATTATATAATGGTAAGACAGAGATTTAGGAACCAGATTTTAAACTATAAGACATTTCCAGGGGCAGATGTGGACTCTGACCACAATCTATTGGTTATGAACTGTAGATTAAAACTGAAGAAACTGCAAAAGGGTGGGAATTTAAGGAGATGGGACCTGGATAAACTGACTAAACCAGAGGTTGTACAGAGTTTCAGGGAGAGCGCAAGCGAAAAAATGGTAGCAATGGGGGAAAGAAATACAGTAGAAGAAGAATGGGTAGCTTTGAGGGATGAAGTAGTGAAGGCAGCAGAGGATCTAGTAGGTAAAAAGACAAGGGCTAGTAGAAATCCTTGGGTAACAGAAGAAATATCGAATTTAATTGATGAAAGGAGGAAATATAAAAATGCAGTAAATGAAGCAGGCAAAAAGGAATACAAACGTCTCAAAAATGAGATCGACAAGAAGTGCAAAATGGCTAAGCAGGGATGGCTAGAGGATAAATGTAAGGATGTAGAGGCTTATCTCACTAGGGATAAGATAGATACTGCCTACAGGAAAATTAAAGAAACCTTTGGAGAAAAGAGAACCACTTGTATGAATATCAAAAACTCAGATGGAAACCCAGTTCTAAGCAAAGAAGGGAAAGCAGAAAGGTGGAAGGAGTATTTAGAGGGTCTATACAAGGACGATGTACTTGAGGACAATATTATGGAAATGGAAGGGGATGTAGATGAAGATGAAATTGGAGATATGATACTGCGTGAAGAATTTGACAGAGCACTGAAAGACCTAAGTCGAAACAAGGCCCCGGGAGTAGACATCATTCCATTAGAACTACTGACAGCCTTGGGAGAGCCAGTCCTGACAAAACTCTACCATCTGGTGAGCAAGATGTATGAGACAGGCGAAATACTCTCAGACTTCAAGAAGAATATAGTAATTCCAATCCCAAAGAAAGCAGATGTGAAAATTACCGAACTATCAGTTTAATATGTCATGGCTGCAAAATACTAACACGAATTCTTTACAGACGAATGGAAAAACTAGTAGAAGCCGATCTTGGGGAAGATCAGTTTGGGTTCTGTAGAAATATTGGAACACGTGAGGCAATACTGACCCTACGGCTTATCTTAGAAGCTAGATTAAGGAAAGGCAAACCTACGTTTCTAGCATTTGTAGACTTAGAGAAAGCTTTTGACAATGTTGAGTGGAATACTCTCTTTCAAATTCTGAAGGTGGCAGTGGTAAAATACAGGGAGCGAAAGACTATTTACAATTTGTATAGAAACCAAATTGCATTTATAAGAGTTGAGGGGCATGAAAGGGAAGCAGTGGTTGGGAAGGGAGTAAGACAGGGTTGTAGCCTCTCCCCGATGCTATTCAATCTGTATATTGAGCAAACAGTGAAGGAAACAAAAGAAAAATTCGGAGTAGGTATTAAAATCCATGGAGAAGAAATAAAAACTTTGAGGTTCGCCGATGACATTGTAATTCTGTCAGAGACAGCAAAGGACTTGGAAGAGCAGTTGAACGGAATGGATAGTGTCTTGAAGGGAGGATATAAGATGAACATCAACAAAAGCAAAACGAGGATAATGGAATGTAGTCGAATTAAGTCGGGTGATGTTGAGGGTATTATATTAGGAAATGAGACACTTAAAGTAGTAAAGGAGTTTTGCTATTTGGGGAGCAAAATAACTGATGATTGTCGAAGTAGAGAGGATATAAAATGTAGACTGGCAATGGCAAGGAAAGCGTTTCTGAAGAAGAGAAATTTGTTAACATCGAGTATAGATTTAAGAGTCAAGAAGTCGTTTCTGAAAGTATTTGTATGGAGTGTAGCTATGTATGGAAGTGAAACATTGACGATAAATAATTTGGAAAGGAAGAAAATAGAAGCTTTCGAAATGTGGTGCTACAGAAGAATGCTGAAGATTAGATGGGTAGATCACGTAACTAATGTGGAGGTATTGAATAGGATTGAGGAGAGGAGAAGTTGGTGGCACAACTTCAGTAGAAGAAGCGATCGGTTGGTAGGACATGTTCTGAGGCATCAAGGGATCACCAATTTATTATTGGAGGGCAGCGTGGAGGGTAAAAATCGTAGAGGGAGACCAAGAGATGAATACACCAAGCAGATTCAGAAGGATGTAGGTTGCAGTAGGTACTGGGAGATGAAGAAGCTTGCGCAGGATGGAGTAGCATGGAGAGCTGCATCAAACCAGTCTCAGGACTGAAGACCACAACAACAACAACATGGAGGGTGGGAGGTGGTTCCCATTTGAAAATACAAAGTTAACCACGGATAAAATTTTACGAAACATCCGCCGTGGCTCGCATTAACGGCTTCTGGGATTGCGTCATGAAAGAAGTCATTAAAATAAAATATCATTAAAATAAAAATCATCAAGAAGACCCTAAATAGAGACGTTGGCCTGCAACTCACCGCGGCGTGGGATCCAGCGAACGCGCGATCCAAATCTGGTGTACGCACAGTCCGCCGTCTCCCTGCACGTTTGTCTGTCTGAAAGGACCCATGATCACAAAGACGCGCAGAAAGGGCTTGAAATGTTGTGTAATGTAATTGGCGTCTGAGAGGGTACTTGTTTTGGTACAGCCGTGCTGCCTCTCGATCGTCTCGATCTGCATGCACGAACTCAGACACGTTTGTTGCCGACGTGAATACTAGACTACACTGCGGCTTGCAGAGGTAACAATCACACAGCTTGCAACACACAAGAAACACATGGCACATGGTCAGAAGAGCTTTCATTCGACAGTGCCATCTACGTTGGCAATGATGCATTTCCGGACACACGTTCATAGGACCTGTTTTCCTCCATGTCCAGTCAGGAATCTGTCCCTGCAGTTTGTCGGTTTTGTTAATGTTCACCCTGTAATTGGTGTACCAGCAGTCCGCCGGCTGTCATATCTTTGACAATGGCCAAGTAGTGTAACGTGTATTGACACCAGGGGCCTAGAAACAACGGAGAGGCTTCGTCCCGCTGTAGCCCTCAGTGGTACACAACCCCACAACATGTCACAGCAGTCTACCCACCCCTCTGCTGCCCCACACTGAACCCAGAGTTACTATGCGTTTCCGACCCCAGTGGAACACCTACCCCCACCCCCATCTGCATGGTAGAGTAATGATGCTGTACGCGTATGTGGAGACAGTGTCTGCGCAGCAAACGCCTACATAGTGTAACTGGGGCGGAATGAGGGGAACGAGTCTGCATTCGCCGAGGCAGATGGAAAACCGCCTTAGAAACCATCCACAGGCTGCCCGACACACCGACGCCGGGAGGATTCTTGCCGGGGACAGGCACGCCATCCTGCTCGGGAAGCAGCGCGTTAGACCGCGCGGCTAGCCGGGAGGGCTATGGCCAAGGAGTACTTGGCGAGACCTCCTGTGATTTTAATCATTTGAAGCGGCTGGAATCCCAAGAGATTTTTATCCACTGTTACTGCCGCGAGACTCTGACTTCTTACATTACGTATCTCTACGTGGAGGAAAACGTGGCGCAGCATTAGACGTAAGGGGAAGCTGCGCATTAACGTGGCTAATTTATTGAGTTCACTGCCGTGACGAGAAGACTAATACACGATTTGCTGTAGTATCCCACCATGTCAACACCGCCGTCTCCCGGAAGATACATCGTCGCGCCACCTGCACACTACTACGATAAAGATACACAGTACTAGGCAACAGGTGGATTCCAATGGACATACTCTGATAGGTTTGGATCTATAGCTATCAAGGTCGACGCACCTACGGTTTCCTAACAAAAACGAGCTACAAAGAGGCAGAAAGGAAAGTCCAGCCACATTTCGCAAAAAACAACATGATGCAGACCACAGATCCTCAGAACGCATCGTCATCGACTTGACGAGGAGATATATAGACAGGGATACTGTGTAGGCACATAAGAAAGGAATTTATTTCGCACTTTCGGCTCTGGACATTCTCTTCTGTGGTATAATAAGTCACGTCGAACAAGCAGTCGGCAAGCTCCCAAATGAAACAGCGGATGAAACACAGCGTGAAGCGAGTCGTATTCTCACGAAAGCTAAGTTACCAACACCTAACATGACCACGGCTGAGCACAGTGACCTGCGATCATTGCGCAATGATGAAAGCATTGTGGTCCTTCCTGCTCATAAAGTGGAATGCAGCCGTGATTATGGAACACGCGGACTGTGGTACGAAAATATGCGTGCTACTGGACAAAGATACTTATCTGAAATTCGCATGTGACCCAACATCGAGAAAAGAATGACAACTGAACTTCTCAAGTGCTCTTCAGTGGAAGATAGTGTAGTCAAGAATCTTCTCCCATAGCCAGCTCGACCACCTACAGCTTATGCTTTACCGAAAATCCACAAAGACGGGACGACAATCCGCCTCATCATATCCACCACAGATTCACCAACATACAACCCGGCGAATTACTTGGCCAACCTCCTCGCTCCGCATGTGGGACACTGTGGAAATTATACTAAAAATTCAGCAGATTTTATCTACCGAATTAACCGCCTGCTTCTTAGTGAGGGTTACGTTGAGGCCAGTTTTGATGTGGTGGTGCTGTTTATGCCTGTGCCTATCTAAGACTGTTTGGACCAAGTATCCCCAGTTCATTTGTAAGGGATGTGGTGAAGCTATTTAGGCACACTCTTACGTCTTATTACTTTCTGCACAACGGCCAATACCATGGTGAGATAAAAGGCGCTGCAGCGGGTAGCCCATTGGCTCCAGCTGCTGCAAACCCCTTCATGGGAAATTTCTAGAATGTTACGTTAGACGCGGCCCGAATAAAGCCTAGTTGTTTCTTTTGGTACGTTGACGACACTTTCGTCTTCTAGCCGCACGAAGAGGGAAACCCAAACGGCATTAATAGTAGCATCCAGATCCCATGGAGATCGAAAAAGACGATGCACTGCTCTTCGTCGACGTACTCGTCCGCCGCGAACGAAACGGATGCCTTGGCCACAGCATCAATAGAAAACCCACCCACACCAATCTGTATTTGCACGCCTTTAGCCATCATCACCCGTAACACTAGCGCACTGTTTTACAAACATGGTTCCTTGTGCAAAAATCATATCAGAGCTGATAACCAGTCTCGTGAGCTGAGCCACCTACGCAAAGTGTTCAGAAACAACGGCTGTAACGTTAATAAATGAAATGATTTCTTGAAAGAATCACAGTAAGACCACAGACGACAAGTAGGAAAGCAAATTTTCTTCCTTGCGGTTCTGTGGTTCCATATTGGGCAAGATAATCCGCCTGCAGAAACGACACAAGATCAAGTCAGTGTTCAGATCTCCGACAAAAATCCGTCAATTACTGAGACTAGTTACAGACGCAGTAGGTTCAGAACACCTGGGGTCTACAAGATACCTAGCGAGTGCATCCTGTCTTACGTCGGGCAAACAGTACGCACTGTGGAACATCGTCGGAAGGAGCATGAGAGGTTTTATCGCCTACGCTACCCCGAGAAATATGCTTTAACTGAGCATTATTTAGAAAAAGCGCAACGGACAAAATTTGACGAAACATCCGCCGTAGCTCGCAGCAACGGCTTCTGGGACTGTGTAGTTAAAGAAGCCGTTCAAATAGAAATCACAGATAACACCCTAAATGGAGACGCTGGCCCGCAGCTCAGCTCGGCACGGAATCCAGCGATCGCGCAGTTGAAGCGCCAGCCTAAGTATGAACGTATACGGCGATGCCGTGGTTATCAGTGACGTCACTGCCCGCAGCTAGTGTGTATAAGGGACGTACCGGTACCCCACTGGCAGTCATACCACTCGATAATGACCAAGGAGTGCTGAGCCAAATGCCGGTGTAATTTTAATCACTTGACTGTTTTTCGTACGATGCATCTTTTTCGAGATATTTAGTTGTCTCAAGTCAAACAAACACTCTGTAGCCGCCTCTGCACGCTTGTACAAATAAGACGCACGTCGTGTAACACAGACGACACTTTGTGCACCGACTGTCTTAAACGCAATCATATCTGGCGCCGTGAGTGATGACAGTATTTGATTGTAATAATTGCGTGGAGTCGTTTACAGTCGCACTGGTATTTGCAGTGGAAGGAGCGACAGGCGGCGGGTGAGGGTAGCCGACGGCGTGCGAGCGGACGCTGGTCGCCGGCCGCCGCGTCTCGGACGTAATCTCCATCGGCTGCAGCGGCGGCGGCGGAGGAGGCGGCGGCGGCGGCGGCCAAGTTATGCGCCGTCGGCCGCCCCGTATCGTGTACCTGGCCGGAGCGGAGCGGAGCGTCTGCGCAGGCGCAGGGAAGCAGCCGATATTTTCAAACGGCGCGCCACCTGCCGAGCCGCGCCGGGGCGGATTTATGCCACGTGGCCGGCGACGGCGTATCGCCGGCCGCCATCGCGGTTCTATTTCATTGCGGGGAGCCTCTTTAATTATGCTGCCGGGGCAGCTGCTGCAGAGACACCCCAGCGCCGGCGGGGGAACAATAATTATTGTACGCCTCGCCGCGACCTCTGTAATTCCATATGTTTATTACGGCGGCGACGCGCGCGCCGAGCTACTCCCGTGCGGCGTTTAGCCGCTAACAGCCTGCGGATTCAGAAATTACCCCGGCGGCTCGAGCGACGCTTCTAGCGTGCCGGCTCGGCTACCTAACTGCGGCCGGTGCGTCAGTCTTCACTCGAGGAATATGTTACAGAAATGAAGCCTTCGTTAACATAACGAGCTTCGCCTTATATGGTAAACGTAAAACACAGTTTCGCCATGAAACTTGCCGAAGGAGGCAACAAAGGAAGATATACTTCGAGGGAACTGCTGGTGATTGGTTTAGCTCCGCGTGTCAATCATACAATACAAGGAGCCTGTCTGAGACTGCATATTTATTATACGTCTGTTAGCGGAGAGTTACAGCCTTTGTAACATCTTAAAAATTAATAGGAAAATTACATTTTTTGTAACTGTACTGTTCTTTTCCTGTACAGTTACTGTGTCGTAATGAATTACTTTATTTTTAGTGAATTTCTTTTTTTTATACTTTCAAATTATGATCTGTTGTCGTAGTAACTAACAAAGATCATCAACACACGTACATACAGGGTATATGAAAAAGGGCATTACAACTTGGAATATCTGTACAAACTTCTTCATATGATGTAGTACAGACTTTGTGTCAGCTTGAAGGAGAACAGATTAGATCTTGATGTACGGGATTTCTCAAGCGTCCGCTTGCGTGTAAGTGAAAGGGCCAAGGTGCGCCAATTCCATGGCTCCCACGTTCGGAGCCGGCTGGTGTGGCCGAGCTGATCTAGGCGCTTCAGTCTGGAACCGCGCGACCGCTACGGTCGCAGGTTCGAATCTTGCCTCGGGCATGGGTGTGTGTGATGTCGTTAGGCTAGTTAGGCCTAAGTAGTTCTAAGTTCTAGGGCGCTGATGACCTCAGATGTTAAGTCCCATAGTGCTCAAAGCCTTCCCACGTTCGGTGGACCTGACACCTCTTGGCTTTCACCGGCCGCGGTGGCCGTGCGGTTCTAGGCGCTGCATTCAGGAACCGTGGGACTGCTACGGTCGCAGGTTCGAATCTGCCTCGGGCATGGATGTGTATGATGTTCTTAGGTTATTTAGGTTTAAGTAGTTCTAAGTTCTAGGGGACTGATGACCTAAGATGTTAAGTCCCATAGTGTTCAGAGCCAGCCACCTCTTGGCTTTTCTTTTAGGGAATTGTACGACCTCTAGTAGCTTCTCTTTCAAAGCTCAGAAATACAATCTGCTTACCAACGGAACAAATCACTGCGACCTACTGCAGCGAGTTTGGCGACAAATCGTCTTCAGATTGGATGTGTATCACATAAGCAGTGGAAGTTATGTTTGATCTGTTTATGTGTATCGTAAAAAACTGGATGTATTTTGTTATAAAACGACGCTAAAGCCATGTTTGTAGGTTAAATGAGTAAGTAAATATAAGTTTCGAAGCTTTTAAAGTCCTTTTGATGCACCCTACACTATCACATTTTCTTTATAACACTTATAACTGGATACTTCATACAACTTTATACTAAAAACGAATTAATATTAGTTCTTTACCACGTTACCAAACTAATGCCAATATTTTAGCTTCTCTTAATATCATATCTGTATACTCACTATCATCAACAGCTAACACCTCTTGTATAGCTAGTATCTCTGAGATACACTATGTGATCAAAAGTATCGGGACACTCCAAAAACATATGTTTTTCATATTAGGTGCACTGTGCTGCCACCTACTGCCAGTTACTCCATATCAGCGACCTAAGTAATCATTACACATCGCGTGAGAGCAGAATGGGGCGCTCCGCGGATCTCAAGGACTTCTAACGTGATGTACTGTATATGGTCAGGGATGGGGGGAGAAGGTTGCTACATATGCCTCGTGACGACAGTGTGCAGGAGGTCGAGCGGTGAGGACTTGAGAATGGGCATCCAGGGTTGCCGTTAATTGACAGAACAGGAAATTAGGTACAACAAAGAGAATATATTTCAGAGTATGGCATACAAGGGGCACGCCTAGGATCAGAAATTACCAGGTTTAGGCCAGTCTACGAGGTCCAACAATTAATTGAAACGGGCAACGGAAGGGGAAGCGGGTCATGCTAACTTATGTTGGTGGCTGGTCGTGAAAAGCAGAGCCAAAGGCTCTGCCTTCCGAAAAAAATGTCTGTTCTGCTCGAGGTCTGGACTATAAGAGAGAGAGGCAACTGTGTTCCGCACCGCAGAACACTCTAGCGTCCGCACACGTGACTTGTATCCGAAGCACGCTATTGGCTAAAACCAATGGTCTGAATTCGCAAGTAGTTTCAGCAGAGGTCTCAGGGCGTCCCAACTTCAACTGGACAGAACTGCCTCGGTGTTGAAAGACAGGCAACTTGTGTCACGTAAGGCACAGCGTAAGTGGCTCTAGGAGTAAACATGTAAAGATTTGACTAGGCCTTTGAAAAGAAATTTTTAAACCAGTTCCCTAAAATATTCCTTGACTGGCTGCCACCATGTATATTCCTTCCCCCTTCAAGAGAAGTAGTGACAAATATTGTTTACAAAATGGTGTCAGTCACTCCCTAGTAGGGGCCTTTATTGTATGGGAGGAATCTATTACAATATTTCATTTTGTGTATGTAAGTGGGAGGGGACTTACATGCAGTCAAGTTCGTGAGTTAAGAAAATAATAAAATATTAATTAAAATTTTTGCAGACATACAATGTCTTCTGTAATAACTGAAATCATTAGTATAACAAAATACAAAGAAAAGTCCACGATAATAACAAAATATTTAATTCTATAGCAATCGAAGTATTTGAGTAAGAAATATAATAAATCCATTTATTGCAGAGCATTAACACCTGACTTGGTTAGAATTGTATTAAGTACATTTGAAAATGATTAATAACCTTAGTAAAATCTTGCTGTGTCATCTGACTATTTTTGAGAGTAGTAATTGCAAAAAGTTGCTGAAGCTATGAAATATTAATACATTTCAGTAAAATGGATGATTCAAAGTTCAAGAGATGGCGTACCATAAAACACATATAATACAAACCTTATCTATATCAACCCATGTTAAAATACAGAGTACAAAGCCTTCTCTTATACTGACAAAATACTGGAATTAAAGATGAAATCAGGGGATAGCAAAGGCTACACATTTAAATTAACTCTCGGAGTAATATTCCTTATGCACATCACTTACTTTGTCATGTAAATTAATTAGTTAAAAGTGGGGCAAATGAAAATTAACAAGGTCGAAATGTGACCAAGTTGTGGTCTGAATGGTTAAGAACTTTCCAGTCGTCACGCAGTTTCAATATTTTTCCTAGTAGTATCACTCAATCACAATGTTTTACAAACCTGTTAGAGTAATCATTAACAAACTGTTCACTATAGTAAAATTACAACTAGAAAAACTGAAGAACAAGACCAGAAGAGCCCTTTTTTAATTGTCAATTGGAAATGAGGATTGGTTACAACTTTATTTTTGCTTCTAAAACGGCAAAGTTCAAGAAAAATATATGTCCCGTCAACTGCTCTTAGAGTTTACAGTTTTCAGATTATCAGGAAACTCTCGTATGACATTAAATAAGCTTGTAAAACACAGTTATAAGCATGGAGAAGCACACAGGCAAAACTCTAGAAAAGATCATTAAAATGTATGTCAATGGTGACAAAACAGCTAACAATATCCTCGTCCTATTCATAAAACTACACATAAAAAAGGGAAAAGAATGCAGTTAGCTTATAATCAGTTCATTAAATACGGAAAGATTCACATCTAAATTGTGGTTCTGTGTGACGAAGCGCACACACTGTTTGTAAACAAACTTTGACTGACGAGAGAAGAGCATGTGACTTGTCTGTCGGGGAAGGAGAGACATGCTTGTGTGACGTCGACGAACTTTAATGGCCCTTGTCTCTAGTAGGATGATGGAGGGGGTATTATCTGTGGCGTAACGCACGTCTTGCGGAAGGGGAAAGGGCGCAGAGGTAAGCGCAAGGGATGAGAAAGGGCGAGAGGGACGAAGGGCCAGTGGCAGTGGCACTTTCAGCACTCGGCACAGCACAGGTGTGCAAGCTAAGGCAATCTTGAAGTAAACGTGTTTTCAAGCACAGCTGGCTGCGTGTACCAGTGGTATAACGTAAAGTATGCGTAAAAACCAGAGAAAGACAATGCTGGCTAACAGACGGTAAACACCGGTAATGATCCGCACAGAGCGACACAAAATTTGTACATGAAGAGATCCTAACTGTTATAGGGCAAAACCAAATACATGGTAGCACAGTAAACAACGTTTAAGAAGGCTCAGTTAAGATCGTTAGTACAATACTTGCATTAATTCTTAAACAGATACTGGACGACAGAGTGCATCTCTGTATTTATTTTCAGCAAACACACAATTCACAAAACTCTGGCCATCCGTTTTAGAAATTTGCTGTCTGCATAAAGACTACAAAAGAATCACCTTAAGACGACGAAAATTCTGATACGTAACGGTCGGAGAGTATGACAGAGTACTGCCAGGACTTAATATACCGTGCACAAGACGTAGGTAAGAAAAAGGTAAATATTAATTTCATTGGACAAGGTCAGGAAAGTTTCGTAAAGAGAGACTGAAGGGAAACAGCCAATTCGGCAGACACGAGAGTTGAGCTCGAGTAATCATTTTAAACTCTTAGTGACAGCTTGAAACAAAACAAGGAAATAAACACTTCTAAACCGAAAATGGATTTAGTTCATCAGCTAAGCAGTGGAACATTAGTTCCAAAAGTTAGATGAAACTTCAAAGTATCACAATCCATCGAACAGTAAAAGACAAATAGGATAGACACCGCAAGGAGGAGCTCCACATTCTAGATTTGACAATAAAACGAAACGTTCAACGACGTACGCTTGTAAAAAGTAGCATTGTAGAAAAACTTTAGTAATGTAAACTTGATGCATTCTTTCGAAAGGCAAACCAAAATCCTGGTCAATGAAAGAGATCTACAAGTGTAATACAGTACAACACCTAAATTCTGCAACAGAGCTGAATAAATCAAGTAGCTTATTCACCACATCACAAAGACCTATACAGTAGTTGAGAGAGGGTACCTTTAAGCACCTCAAATTCTTCAAAGTATCTAAATTTCCTACATAAAACAAATACTGTAGGTGTGCACCTGGGTCATGCTTCTCATACAAAATAGTAACTGTTACTTACAACCACTTAATATTTATACTCTATATAATACTCTCCATACATTATCACTCAAACTTATACAGAAAACGACATATAAATCATATGAAAGTTAGAATTAATTACGACAGACAAGGCGAAGAATAGGAAGAGAACTGGTTGCATTTGGAGGCGTGACTGGTTTATCGCAAGACCGCAGCTGTGCCAGTCCACGTGTTTGCACCATGCTCTGCTTATAGTAAGCAGAGAACTGCACAGAGTAGTGGTCTGAACCCTATAGAACACCTCTGGGATGTTTTGGAACGCCGACTTCGTGCCAGGCCACACCGACCGACATCGATACCTCTCCTCAGTGCAGCATTCGTGAAGAATGGGCTACCATTCCCCAAGAAACCCTCCAGCACCTCATTGAACATATGCCTGTGGGAGTGGAAGCTGCCATCAAAGCTAAAGGTTAGTCGACACCATATTGAATTTCAGCATTGCCTATATAGGGCGTCACGAACTTGTAAGCCATTTTCAGCTGATGTTCGGATACTTTTGATCACATAATGTTAAGTTCATGGACTTCCATAACCACTGTCAATATTGATACAATCATCAGCGGTGAAAATGAGAGACGCTGTCCATAAAATTGAGCGTCCTAGTGCAATGGCTACAAGTTACCAACGATCTGCCTGTCAGCTATGCCAGTTCATCGGTCCAGCCAGCAGCTCCACATGACCCCGTTTCAACACTGTGAACAAGCGGCCACTGAACACTGTCGTGCGGTGTCAACGTCTCGCTGCAGGAGCACACCACCCCTGATTATTAGCTGCCGATTCGTTGTTGCCCACAAACCACCTGCCAGAGTAGCCGAGGCAGTAGCCTACTGTAGAGCCTCCCCTCCATAGCAATCTGTAATTTGAACTGTCCAATAGCAACTCAGCAGACGACTCGGTAACCAATTGACAACTGAAATAAGACAATTGTAGAGTAAGACCATCTCCAGAGTCCAGCAATTAGTGGCCATGAAGGGGGTCGATGTAAATATGGTCGAAACATCTGTGTTGTAGTTGCCATAGTGTTTCATAATCAAGTGAAAAAATAGCCAGACTGATTTTATTTAGAGTAACATTTTACCTTTCCGGGGTTAAGTTCCGTAACTTCGCTGGCTGAGCCGTCTAGCGAGGCCCGTACGTCGTAGCCAGAGGACTTGAGCGCCTCTTTGTGTAGCTGGGGAGCTAGCGTTCTCTAGAGGAGGAACGATGGAGGTGACAGGTAGGCCGAGGATTGGGGTAGGTCTTGGAGGGGATCTACCCTCGCAACGATGCATTTCTGGACACATGTTCGTAGGATCTGTTTTCCTCCATCTCCGGTCAGGAATCCGTCCCTGCAGTTTGTCGGTTTCGTTACTCTTTGGGTTAGCGAGGCCTGCTTTCCGGGTGTGAACGTGTTCCAATATCGGCCCCGTGTGTTCGCTTTGACGTTATAGAGGGTTGTGCGGCAGTTATTGCGGCGTGCCAGCCGTTACTACAGTATTCCGGTCTAATTGTCTGATGAGTAGTTTGACCGGACATTTTCCCGGCCATGCTCTGTCGAATAGAGAGCTTGGGATTTGCCGTTACCTGTTCTAATGATACTCAGCTCCCCACAGTCCGATTTCCAGTCCCATTTTGGTAATGTCTATTTCCAAACTCTCGTTGTGTGTGCTCAACCCTCTCCCCCGCAGGCAAACTGCTGGGTCTATTAAGGCTAACCGCAAGCAGATACTTCTAGTTGAAGTCTTTTTAGTGCTGTTTGTGTTCAATTTCTTTAAAATGCGTCTCGTGACCTGCGCATGTTGTTTTATTCTTTAAAGGTTCAGCTTTTGTTTATTAAGAACGGAGCTCTCCCTTATAGTAGTAACAACTGTTGTGCGGGAACTTTAGTAATTTGTAATTCTTGTGAAGTTTTAGTTAACAGTTGCCTTAGTAATCCGTCAGACAGAATGAAGTGCTTGTTACATGTTGGCACGGATAACTTAAATTTTCTAGCGGAGCATTTATTCTCGGTGGAGGTGGCCTGTGTGTTGAACCCTGAAAAGATACTTTGCATTGTTTGGCACGCTTGATTAATTTCACTACGAAATTTTTTTTTTTTTTGAGATATCTGTGTTTTGATGCTGATAAATTCCTCGTGCCTGCTTCTGCTCTAACCATGAGTACAGTGTATTGACATGAGCCAATAAACTGTTGTTTTACTCCTGTTTCATTTAAGAGATCTGTTTACTTCACGTCTTGTCACCACGGACTGGGTTCCCGAGGTCTTTTTTTTTTTTTACGAATTCCTTTCCTGTGATAACCTCTTCATCTCAGAGTAGCACTTGCAACCTACGTCCTCAATTATTTGCTTGACGTATTCCAATCTCTGTCTTCCTCTACAGTTTTTGCCCTCTACAGCTCCCTCTAGTACCATGGAAGTCATTCCCTCATGTCTTAGCAGATGTCCTATCATCCTGTCCCTTCTCCTTATCAGTGTTTTCCACATATTCCTTTCCTGTCCGATTCTGCGTAGAACCTTCTCATTCCTTACCTTATCAGTCCACCTAATTTTCAACATTCGTCTATAGCACCACATCTCAAACCCGAGGTATACCCAGAGTGTAACGTGCCACCTCCTGGCTTGCACCTTGACCTCACAGTGGGCTGTGATCCACGGACCTCTTTGAGTAAATTGTTTTACTTGAAACGTTTGAAGCGTAATGTGTATACCTATTGCACTGCTTTAATAAGAAAAGATTTAATGCCTGAAGCTAGAAACTTGCATTTGCAATTCTTTTCAGTCATAATGCAGAATTTGGATTCTCAACATAGATGAACTTTTCCTAACATTGCACTGTTTTAAAGAAGAAACTAAATCTAATTCTGGCAGCTAATAAATGATTTACTGTCAAAACAAAGGATCTTATGAATAATTATTTGTAATATATTGGTGAACTGTATTGTAGTTATAAATTTTGTCACAATGTTATTTAAAAGAAACAAACAACGTTCAACTTACTACCCATTCATTCCACTTTGACCTGTTGATTGTGTCCCCTCATTAATTAACATCCTTGTTAGGCCGTGTTAAAATAGTAGCAGAGGGTGATTGCGTTCTAGTCTATCTTGTCTTTATTGAAAATCGTTTTCTGTTTGAAAAATTACTTGTCTTACATGTTTTTTTGGTGTAATCATTTTTTGCTTTTGGAAGTTGTTTGTGACTGGTTTGTGTTTCAGGTACCCTCTGTAGCATTGGGACTCGCACCACGATTGGAGTGGTTACATTGAAGAAAAAGCAGTTAAGATATGAGTCGACAATTCGTGGCCAAATCGAGGGTCTTCTAGATGATAGCACCATCATTATTAATGATGTCGCCCACGTGAAGGGGCTATGTTTCCACTGTGGGGGGGGGGGGGGGGGGCAGGGCATTTTGCCCGCTCGTGCCATGTAAACCCTAAATTGACGCAGAACAGCTGACAGCAGATGTTAAACGGATGTCGTTGTACTTCCTCTACGCCTGGCATCTCTTATCATATGAGTGGGGCTACTTTATCCTCCTCCTTATGCTTGTGCATGCACAAAGCATGAGTCAGTGCGCAGTTTTATACGCACTGGAAGCTAGGTGTCTTTGTTGAGTTATGACTGATATCTCACACACTTCACCATTTGTAAATTTACTAAGTGACTATCCATGCTTACCGCGTGCTGCAGTGTTAGTGGGCAGTAGCTTCCCGTAGTGGGTTGTTGCAAATTTGTTGTGGGATAGGTGATTTTTCATGTCTATTCAGGTCATGGTATATTAAGCGTTTGTTGATTATCTCCTAGGCTGCGAATTTATTAATAAGACCAGCCTTGTCTTGGATAATGGGCAAGGACACTTTGATTTCAGGTTTGCCCGTTGGTGAGATTCTCATTTTGTAAGCGTGCTCATAAGTCGCGGTCCATTCGGTGAGTGCAAGATGCAACGAGTTTGACTTGGCAATCTGTCACTGGACGAAGCCAAGCAAATGTGGATGGTGCTGCGGTAATTTCCTCATGCTCTTATGGACAAATTCGAAATTACAAATAAAATCGAATATCGTATTCCACTGACGGATCACGTTCCTGGTAGGTAATCGCCCTATCGTATAACAGTACCAAAAATAAAAGTGCTGCATCAGGAAGTAGAGAAGATGTTGACCAAGGGGCTTTATCCGGCCATCCATTTCACCCTACACTTTTTCTTCTGAAAAAAATCCTAATGTTTTGAATAACAAGGTCGTTCTAAAACAGGTTCCCTTGCCTGATCTGCACCCCCTTTTCCATAGTTTTCCGGGGCAAGGTATTTCACCGTCCTGTATCTTAACCAAGCCTTTCATCAAGTTCCCCTAACGCAGGAATCAAAGGCTGCAACGGCCTTTGTTGCAGATTGGGACTTATACGAATTCGGTCGTATCCCTTTCGTGTTGGCCACTGGAACAGCGGTTCTGCCCGCTTGCTAGATTCTGTTTCGAGTGATACCAAATTCTAGTTTGTTTACAACTATTCGGATGACGTCGTCATTTACAAAAATATTTTTCTCGAAGATCTGGACCACCTCTGTTACGTGTTGGCAAGGTTAGCAGAGCGGCCTTAAGTGTTAAACACTTAAGGCTTAGTGCAGTCTGAGATTTCCATTTTGTGACAGTTTCGTGTGGTAGGGTTCGGGTGGACCATACCCCTAATCGGGCTATTCACAATTTTTGTACTCCAAGAACAAAAAATGGAGTAGGTCGGTTTGTCGGTACGATAAACTTTTTTTTGTTAAGTTCGTGCCCAGTTTAGCCGAGCTGACAGCCTGTTTGAATTTATTACGTAGAAAGGAACAAGAGTTCAAATGGACCGAAAGTCTGCTGGCTGCCTTCGATGCACTGAAGAGACCGCCTAATAGCACCCACATACTAGCCGTCCCCAGTTTTAATTTACCTTTTATCCTGCAAACCAATACGTCAAATTCTGCGAAGGCCGAGATGTTATTGCAGGAACAGCATGAGGAACGTCGACACACTGCGCATGCGCTACGCGCTTTAACAGCTACTGAGACCAAGTATTCCACCTAGAAGCTTGAGGGCCTCGCTGTTCACTTTTGTACAGATAAGTTCAAGTTCTGCTTAGATCACGATGAATTTATCTTGGAAACTATCGATCAGGCGCTCTGGTGGGTCCTAGCGTGCTCCCGTAAATAGTGGTGTGTTGCTAGTTGGAGGGTGCACATTTCGGCCTTTAAATTTCTAATGGACTGGATAAGAGGTAGGGAAAATGTCTTTGCTGTCACGTTAATCCGTAAGTTTTGAGTCTGGCGATGAAGAAAATGGTTTTAACACAGAGCATTCTAAATCAGTTTACCTAGTTTCTCTTTGTAGTTGTACCTTCATATTCATCACCCCCCTCTCACTACCACTCTCTGTATACGTCTCTTTCTCACTATAAATATTTACTGTACAGGTATATCCCACAGCCACTGTCTCGTCTCTCACTTACACTATTTACTTTTGTCTTTTTCCTCTACTGCTGCTGTCCTCACCATACTTCGGCAACCTCCTCTATACTTACGTGTTGAAGTTCGCCAGTCTGGGACAGTCCCCCCTCCCCCCCCCCCCCCGAAGCCAATGTATAGTCTCCACCCATCCCTATTTCTCATCCCCACTATCTCCTTCCTCTTTTGTTCCTTCTGCTTCTGTCTTCACCCTTTTCTCTTTCGCTTTTACTGCCACTGACTGTCACTGAGTATGAATGTCTCCTCTCTTTCTTTGGCTCCCACTGCTATTGTCTTCTTCCATCTCTCTTTCTCTGTCACGGATGTTTCCTGTTTCCCTACCGGCACTGTCTCCTCTCTCTCGATTTCTCCCGCTGTCGCTATCTCCTCTCTCACTTCCATGTTCACACAAAAAAGCGTGAATATGTTCTCAGGCCAAAATTTTTTTCGAGCAAGACTGAGTGATAACTGAGGCAGCTGGTTCTCCACTTTTCTGTTAGAGTCTTTTAAAGAGGAACATATTTGCCTTTCTTGAGCTCCGACGCTAGCATTTCTCATCTGGTCATATTTTTCCCTGCTACAGCATGGTGGGCTATTTGTATATAAAACGAATTTTATAGGTCGATAGTAGTTTTGACGACTTATTTATACACTTCGACACATTTGTATACATTGAAACATATAAACAAAAAATAATTATGAAAAACATAAAATTAAAACAATGTTTTGCATTACATTTCTCTATATACTTTGGTTATCGATCGCAAATGAACGAAAACACCCAGCTTATGATTTGTATCTTAAAAGAGTAAAAATGTGACTAGAAATATTTTTCTGAATTCGTAAGCCTTTTCAGTTTGGAAGCCATTTTAATGTCTTCTGAAACATATTAGGTCCTTTGCTTGTTAAAACTCTTTTTTGCCACTGGAGTACCACTGTGGGCACTTCTGTAAAGGCGTGAAGTGTCAGCTAAACAGAGATAACGCTTCACAAAATTTTATTGGTGAAGAAATGTTTACAAAAGAATTGATTTGGTGACCTTGGAACCCTAGCTATGACACTACAATTCCTGTCATGTTTTCAATACGTCGGTTAAAACACTTAAACCACAGGCCAGATATTATGTGCATATTTTACGTGCATTGGTACTGTGTATTTGAATGGTATGGAAAAAGGTTGCAAGATTCTTCGACATAATCAGCTTAAGAACATAACGTAAAAATTTTGATGATTTGCCATGAACGGAAATTATAGAAGTGACTAACCTCACAATTAGTACTTATGATACCCAAAAATCAATGTTTTTGGTGTATATTTTCATAACGGATACAGATTTTCGCAAACGGGGACATGGATTTTCTCGATGAAACTTTAAAGAATCTACAGCTAAAACTTGAGCCATTTGCTATAGTTATTTGTTTCGATAATTGTAGCCCATGGTGCAGAATAGGTTAAAAACCGGCTTTTATGATTTTCCGCCTGAGTACGTCAAATCTGAATCCCTGCACCTCGGTAACCGGTAATGATACTAAGAAAAAAAATCGTAGTTGCCCGGGAACATCACCATTGGATTTCCACTGAACAAAAATTATAGAAGATGTATTTTCGGTACCCAAAAATTGATGGTTATTCGGGGTTTTCTCAGCAACTGCCCATGAACAAATGATGTTTATTCAAGCTGAGGCCAACCCTAGGCCACATATAATGTAAAAGAACCATACTATTTGCTCTATTTGCCTGGGCTGAGGGAAGTGCGTAATGCTTAAATTGTGACCCTGTCCAGCAGGATAAGAGCAGCATGCTCTTTCTTCCGACAGATATACAAATGGCCGCTAGACCAAGATCCGTCCAAAACCCTTAACGTCTCATCTATGTGATCAATAGAACATCAGACACGACTCCCTGGAAACCACATTTCCCCGCGGGGCTTTTCGGAACGTATTCGTACCGCACTCTCATGTTCACGGTACGACGTTAGAACTTAAAATTGCTGTATATCTTTTGTAGAGACGCCCGGTCACCTGGCAAAGCTCTGCGGGCGCCGGTAGTTGGTATCATTAAGGAACGTTAACCACAAACAAAATACTGCTACTGGCCTTCAAGGTAATCACAATTAGCTTCAACACTTCTGACATCATTTGTGAAGCTGTTGGGGACTGTCAGCAAACACTTCTTGTGCAGTCACTCGACATTCTGTGGTCACTCGTTTTTGGATATCCATGTCATTACAGGAGATGAGACCTGGCACTACTAATGCAATCCGGAGAGTAAGCGGAAGTCAATGGCACGGTGTTCATCGTCTTGTGCGCCTCCCTCGGGTAAAAATTCATGATAGATCAAGCCCTTGCCGTTGAAAATGGCGAAAATTGTCAGTGTTGGATTTTGTTAGCTAACTTTACTTGGCACGCGGGGAGTGTCGATGAACATCATGTCATTGAATGTCGCTTGGCCTTCGGATCGTATTGGTAGCATCAGGTCTCATCTCCTGTGATGATGTGAATATTCAACAACGTGTAACCACGATGCTTCGAGCAATTCCACACGAAGCGTCTATTGGCAGTTTCCGATGTCAGAAGAGTGTTGTAGTCGATGTTGATGACTTCGAGGGCCACTAGAGGTATTTTGTTTATAATTTTTG
This sequence comes from Schistocerca cancellata, assembly GCF_023864275.1. Classification (NCBI taxonomy): domain Eukaryota; kingdom Metazoa; phylum Arthropoda; class Insecta; order Orthoptera; family Acrididae; genus Schistocerca; species Schistocerca cancellata. Next base: position 490,414,962 of record NC_064628.1, read on the forward strand.
TGTCTTCTGTTTTCTGTGATCATTCTCCGAACTTTTCAGACGCACCTTTTATTACAGCTTATCAAATCACACTACGCATTTCGTGAAGCCCAACGAGGTATTGATGCTGTAGTTGACATTCCTTTCCAATATCAACCATGGGTGCACGCAAAAAGTTTTCCAGGGCAGCGTGTGAGTCAAAGTAAGCTATACAGCAATTGTTACCGTAAAGAAACTAGCAAAAATCCATTAAGATAATCTTATAAATATTTTTAAATATTTTCTGAAAATGAATGAAAATTCTTCAAGGTCGCATTATCTGTGTATAGGTTCCTCTATTAGGCAACACAACCGGTTTCACAGCATTGTAGGTGCATCTTCAAGTGGTAGTAACTTCAATTCATAAAGGTAGAAAGAAAATACGACGCCCCAATACTCAAGTTGTAGACCGATTAATTGTGTAACCTGTTAAAAGGTTGATCAGTAATTGACTGTTATACATCGTAAGGTGAATGCCGAAAGCGTAAAAACTCAAGCTCGAATAAAGTACCCAACGAGTGCTATAGTAGAATAATGGTCTAAAAATTTGACTCATTAAACGTAGTGCTAAAATGCATTCCACGCAGAGGAGGAACGCAGTTAGCACACACAAAATCTCCAGCGGCTGGATAAAACTATCATCCATGCAGATCGCCAATAAAACTGTGCTCGCACAGCGGTGAAGGAACTACGAAACTTTAAAATGGTCATCTAGTGATAGGATCTCGCAAAATGCTACTGAGAATCCCTCTTGTATGGTATCGATTACTGTGGGCTGTTGTGACAGTCGCACAGTAGAATAGCTAACTAAGAGGTACAAATGCGAACAGTTCGTTAGTATCCTGGATATCTTTGCAACAACGCGAACTGACTACTATAGGAAACCACAGCAGTACATGCAAGTTAATTCTTACAATAACGGAAGAACGGGAACCAGCACCTGTTAATTATGCTATTTATTTCCAACTAGTAGCGGTTTCGAACTGACTGGCCGTCATCAGAAGGGCTGTCATATTTAAAATGCCACATCGCTTATACCGCACATATGCTGTTCACTGAGGCGAATGTTTCTTGAGGTCGTGTTGCCGTAGAGAAAAAACGATCTAAGAGAAAGGATTATTTTATTGTCATTATTCCTAACAAATGGAACAACTGTCTATGATACAATTGGTTGGTTGGTTGGTTCGGGGGGAGGGGACCGAACAGTGAAGTCATCAGTCCCATTGATTTAGGGAAGGGTGGCGAAGGGAGACGGCCGTGCCTTTCCAACGGAACCATCCCAGTAATTGACAGTAGCGATTTAGGGAAATAACGGAAAATCTTAATCAGGATGGCCGGACGCGGCTTTGGACCATCTTCCTCCCGAATGTGAGTACGGTATACTAACTACTGCGCCACCTCGCTCAGTACAGAATCAGTTTTGTGTTGCTTACTGATATGTCGGCCAAAGGCGGAGTAGAAAAAAAAGACCGAAACAGAAAATAAATATGAAGTTTATTGCAACATCCCCGATGTGAGTTAGTGGTGAACACAATAACTTAAAATAAGACATATCTCGAATAACAGAGGAACAAGGCTAATATTGGCAGGCTGAAACTTTCACAGTAAATTGGATTGTGGAACTCTCTCCTCAATAAGCTGAAGTGTGTCGTGGAGCCAATGAAAACAAGAAAAACATTACAGAGTCCAACTGCTGGACGCTGCGACAGTGGCCACGTGTTCTTTGGAATAGAGGCCATGAGTAGTGCAGGTCAATAGCTGGCAGCTGCTTGCGGTGAAGATCGACGTGGACAGCGGCGTCATCATAGTGGCGACTCCAAAATGAGATCGTGATTTACAGAATCAAGAACCTGGTCAAGGCAGTTCATTCAGGGTGAAGTAGCCAGCATAGCTTGTGAATCATCCTAAATACTGCCTGGGCGTCAGGATACTGCTGATATTACTTTCGGTCACGTGGACCATGGAGGAGACTAGGTCTCTGGGGCCAGTGACTGCTGGTCGTGCTTGAATTGCTGTCTACCGGTCGGCCTGAGTACGGCCATTTGTCGCGAGGTCTGCTGACTGCATAACTCGTTTGTGCTGTGTTGCTGCTGGCTGTGTAGGTGCAAGGCCTCGACACAGCGCCTACTTCTGCTGTTTTTGCCTTAACTTAGGCGTTAACCTGTGTTTTCACTTAGCCACTATCTCAGTGTCTACTTTCGACAAATTAGTACAGCAGTACACGTTGAAAGAAATCTATTCAAATGGTTTGGGCAGGCTAGTTTGTTAAGGTCATAACTGGTCTTAGGAGAAGCATTGTAGAGCCTTGTGTCTTAGGTTTAACTCGTTAACATAAAACCTTAAATATATTCTAACACCAGATATTGAGATGCACATGCACCAGAAGGTCTACTTCCGGGGTTGTCCTTTTAATGCCCGTCTATGGGTCCTTTGCTGTAATGTTGAAGCAGTAATTCCAGGTCATTGCACCTAAATTATGTTTGATGTGTTAAACTTATGACAGAGAAACTGTCATCGGTTACTTGGAAGATTTCAGTGTTGGGGTATATATTCTCTATGTTTCCTGTTCTTCACAGATCATGATTCTACCCATCATTTTTTGAGACTGTCTTCTATATCCACTGCAACTTCTGATTCATTTTCAATAATCAGATGAAAATAATCACTGGATCTCTTTCTTAAGTAAGGAACAATCTCATTTCATCTACCTGTCAAGGTCTGTGAGATGTGCAACGCTCAAAAGGAATAACCGAGAGACGTCTAGACTCGGAGGTTGTGTAGAACAGTATATTGACGTTAAATGATTTAGACTGCACAGATATGACTTTATGTAGGTCTGTCATTGCTCTTCCTAGTGTGGCTTGAAAGACCAGATGAAGTGAAAGCGTTTAAGGAAGTTCCCAGTATATGTCATTAAATCAAAAAGCAAAATGTATCCAAATGAGTGAGTTAAAATGGCGTATAACGATTGTTATTTCAGAAATATGATTGTCAAACTGTGATATTACACCTCTTACAGAGCATGTGGATGTTGATGTAAATTTACATGCAGGTAGCAGACGGAATAACTGACGTGGGCATACTAGACCGCACAATATAAAAGGGACCAAGCTGTGGAGCCTTTATGGTGGATGATGAAACCTGGTTGCCAAAGGTCAGGAGATCAGTAACTCACCACCCTCGGCAGGATAGCAATGGAGCGATGAGTCGATGCCTGATAGTCACTGACATGACATCACGGAAACATCACCGTTAAAACATAACAATCGACATGGTGCACAGAGACGTAAGTGATAGACAGCCTGTAAAGGGGGGCAGCTATCAACAGGCGGCCCAGCAGCGTGTAGCCCTTTACGGTTGGGGAGTAATGATTGCAGCAATTCAGAATGGCCACTGACAACAGCAATTGGTGGCAGTTCACAGTGTAGACTACGGAGAGCCTCGTAACACTGGATGAGGCAGACATAGGCATGCATAAACACACCTTTGGTCAAACTAAACTACTCCCGAACAGGCCATGAAGGCCCAACGGTACCGAGTGCCAAGCGTGCCATCCTCAGCCCATAGGAATCACTTGATGTGGATATGGAGCGGCATGTGATCAGCACACTGCTCTCCCGGCTGTATATCAGTTTCCGAGACCGGAGCTGCTACTTCTCAATCAAGTAGCTCCTCAGTTTCCATCTCAAGGGTTGAGGGCAAGGCAACAAAGAGTCGGTCTCCAAAAACGAAAGTGGCTGAGTCGCTGCAGCAGCCTTTTCTCTAAATGTAGACCACTAGGTGGCCATAGAGGCCATAGGTAGTAATAGTGCGTGGTAACCGTCTCGATGCCTTGGGGGCAGTACTTCTCATACCAGCAGGTGATGTAACTTCGCCTGGCTGGCCTCATCAGTTAAGATTCCATGGTCACTCAGAAGTGGTCAGTAAATTATGGCAGCTCAACATACCTCCAGCAGATCCAGCCCACTAAATCCAGCTCACAGCATTTCTGCAGTGTCTGCATACATATTTCATTGGTTGAAAATTATATGAAGTACGTTCAGTTTCCTCTTTTACAATAGTGTGCCATGTCGAATGGCACAGGTGATATCGCTGCACCCAGAGATTAATTGCTAGTGTCTGAAGAGGTTGGACAGAGCAGGTCATGTGGTGGATGTAAGTGCTGCTGCAGATGAGCAGGGGATAGGGGCAGACAGTGGTGGTCAATCAGCTAGATCCATTGGAACAAGCAACGTCTCCAAGAAGATAATACCACATCCAATTTTGGAACCTATGGCGCAGTTGTTGACAGTCGGCGTGTGTTACACATGTCTATGGTGGTGGCCGAGGTTGGCACATTAGGCTAACTTGGAGATGGATGACAAATAGTTGTTACCTACAAGGATCATAGCTTGTAACATCTCTGGGAAGCAAGTGTCGTGTATGTGGTTCATGATATATTATACAATCGGCGTGGGTCGTCGAGGGCAGTGGTAGTAATGGTGGTGGTGGCGGTGGCGGTGGCGGTGGCGGTGGCGGTTGTTGGGTTGGTGAAGGCTGGGGGAGACCTGAGGGTCTCACGGCTGGTTGAGAAGATGATCAGCACAGATGTGGCTCCTATGTGGACAATAGCCTGGTAGAGTGGTTCCTATGTACATGTAGACAGACACACTGCATTGCTACGAGCCAAAGAAATCGCTACTGCCAGTCATAAAGAGTATTGCCCTATTGCTTTGGCAGATGATGGTGGTTGCTTTAAGACTGAAGCAGTGTACTGTGTACGTGTGAACATGCTTTGAGTGAAGCCACTTATAAAACAGCTTCCTGTACGGAAGTCTGAGAGTGCTGAGTGACAGCATGTTTATATTTATCGATCTGGGGCTATCGATCTGGGGCATGCACCAATACGTACACTGAGACAGAGGGAGCATAACTGTCTTAGTAGATGCCATCAGTGTGATTGAGTAAATTAGACAGACATAGATTGTTTTATGCTATTAGCATAAATCAGCTATGTTTTCAGTAGTTTAAGATTTGATTGTTTATTGAATATTTGTGAATACTTGTTATGGGACCAGCGGCTCACTCTGTGCATTAAGACTGTTATTGTCATTTATGAATGAATTAACAAATATGTTATGAATTGTCATCTGTGTAGTGTGTAAGAAGAAGTTATTCAGACATAAGCATGGGCAGTTGGTAGTGTTATTGGTAGTTGGTTTCTTTGTTGCGTGTTGTTCATAACAGTAGAGCATTTTGTAGTTAGAGGTTGTATTACTGAACCTAGGTAGTTAAGTGCTGTCATCTGTGATTATAGGAGAGTACCCGATACTTTAATGTGCTTGTTGTTGCCTGGTGGCTGAGTGTACGGCCAGACTAAAGTTGTTCTATGTTTCACTACGTTTTGTTTTTGTAAACAGGATATTTTGTGCTTGGTTATTTTATCTCTGCTTAATCTCTTTTGCACTAGAGAAAATGATATTTATTTTATTGTAAGCGGTTCCTGATCAGTTAATTGATATTTTTGGTGTAAAGTAAAAGAATGATTATATTCATCCTCACAAAGTCAGCTCGAACCTCACTCAACCAAAATCCCACTCTATGTTTGATAGCAGTGTGGTTGTACATTGTGCCGACAGGGGCGCGCTCTGACAGCATTAAAACGTAAACAACAGGTTGTGTCTTGCTTTCTTGCTTTCCTGTCAGCTGTTTTAGTCATGGCGGTGATGGTCATGTCAGACACAGCTAGGTTTAGGATGGAAGAGCTCGGATATGAGGTAATGGTGCACAGGCATGTTCCAACCAGTATGGGTGCAGACCTGTTCCAGCAGCTACGGATGACCATCATTGACTGGAGGTCACTGCTAGGACGAGAGTAGAGCTGTCAGTGATATTAGTTTCGTCCTCTAGGAATTTGAACTTGTGCGACAGTTCTTGCTGTGTGAATTATATTTGTAGTGCCAGGTGCGTAGGTTAGAAGCAAGAGCTATGCATCGTAACAACACGAAAGTGCGGTCTGTTAGGAATTGTTGGGGAACACAGTAGGATTGAGTTAAATGAGTTCTATGAAAAGTTGATCAGGTTACATGTTATAATCGCAGAATTTTTAATATTACTCAGTTCAGTGCAAGGATGCCGCATCTGTTTGAACAGAATAGAGGAAGATGAGATTATGCAAGGTAACGAGGTCAAGTTGTTTTGTTTGTTAGGTTATTTGGTTTCGTTGTCGATAGAAAGATCTGGTTTGTATCTTGTGTGATTCTCTTGCATCCCTGTTTCATTGTGTTGCTTGCTGCTGCTTCTGCTTTACCCAGGAATAACTGAATTTCATACGCTTGTGTACCAGTTGGACCAATCCTGAACGTTCTTGCTGGTATGCCACTGTGAGGAAAAGAATTCTTATCATTTTCCCTCCCACATCTTGCAATCCTAGTTGACATAGTTAGTTACTACGTCACGGACCATGTTACTGTAGCATCCTAGCGTTCACTTACGAACTAACTACGTATCACAAACATGGTAACAACACAGCCTCCTAAATTACAACACCCAGATGCAGTAAAACGATAACACTATCACTACGAAGCCACTTGCATGTCTCAAATAATTCGACATCTTCTGAAGTGATTTGAGTGCGTAAGGCTCTCTATGTGCATTCTGCTTGTCATTTTTCACTTCTTTCCTTCCTTCACACTTGTCATTTTCTCTTAACGTAACAACACTGGCGTTTACAGTGAAGTGCCCGGAGTATCCTTATACGTCTTAAGGCACCCTACGTGAACAATGGAAGCTATTACCGGTAATTATATTTTGACATTCATGGATATTGTCATTTATATGACATGATATAGCCTTTGATATCGTATAAGTAATTTTTTCGCTTTGTGCTGTGGTGGATGGGATTGTAAGGGTGCGTGTCGAACCTGTCACTGACAATCGAACCCTTGACGCATCTGTGCACCACCGATATAGTGTCACTGGCGGGGAAGCTCCATTGTACAACCAGGGCGTGATTTGACGCCTGCAGATCTTCAGGTGGGTGAATGAGTCAGTCCAAGTTGAGTAATCATGCCGAATGGATCGAGTGCACGAGGGACTTGCAGTAAAGTGGGAAAACTCAAATCGAGCTATATAAACGACGTGGTTTTAGAAGGTGTGAAAAGAGGCACATAGTGACACATTACTTATATCTAAAGTATAATAAATTTAGTGATAATTAAACCAGTGTTAAATGCTAGTATCAGAGATTATGAACAGAGTTACAGGAGGTTTAGATAGGATACTGCCAGGAACTGATACATGTACACTGATATGCGTACATTGGGAGTAATTCTGCCATTGCATGCAATCAGAACCAACAAATGCGATACCTGCAAGCTTCAGACAGCCAAGTAACTGCAAGTTTTTGTAATTAAACTGGAGGATCGACTTACAGAGTTCACCAGCGTAACTCATACACAGATTTATTACTCAGGTAGCTCTACAGTGCCTCATTATATATGTTTTTGAAGCTCGAGCGCTTTTAGGTTCGCTTTCCTTAACCATTTCGAAACATCCTACAACATTTTCCTAAGCTTTTTCGCTGACTTCCCATGTTTTCCAGCTTCGGGCTTAATCACTTCAAAAGGCGATGGCATCTTTCTACCGTATACCACCTTGTTTGGCGAGAGGCCAATACAGTCATACACTTTAGAATTGTCTGCAGCTATGACATAGGAAAAGTAAACGTCCCAGTCATTGGGTAACTGATCTCAAAATTTCTCACAGTAGTACGATAGACGAATTCTGTTGTTTCATTTGATTTAGTCTGGAAGAGGCTAGTTCTTAACCTCTGAATTCGTAATAGATGACAAGGCTGTTTAATCGGCTTTGACATGAAGTTGATGCTCTGATCAGTTATAACCGTGCTAGGACAGTCGAACTTTTACAGACAGTTGTTTAACATTATAGGTGCCACTGTAGTCACTTGTCGATTTGGCGTTGCAGCCATGTTAAGGTAACGTGAAAAGTAGTCTATGATGTTTAACGTGTACCGTTTACTTGCCGGAATTAGGTTTAATGGACCCTAAATGTATATTTACACCATTTCCAATGACTTGGATTCCTTCAGTAATCTTTGCAGTAGTACTCCTTGACGAAGGAGATTCGTAGATTGCGAAAATAAAATTCCTCACAAAATGAAATTTTCACTTGAAATTTTCACTTTTCAGTGGAGTGTGTGGCGATATGACATTTTCTTGATAAATTAAAACTGTAAGCATGACCAAGACTCGAACTTGGGACCCAAGATCGAATCTCAGTCTTACACATACAGTTTTAATCTCCCAGGAACGTTTCACTTCCTCATATGTGGGTCAACATCCTGTCTTCTTGTCCTCCACCAGTACAGATCAGCTATTTGATTATCACTTGTCCTTCATCCTCTGTAACCTGCTATATATTGTACACTTACTTCAACACTTCGTCCCTCAGATCTGCAGGTACCACAAAAAGTGTGACATAAGCTTTGTCCTCCTACAAACCAACCAACTCTGCTTAGCGAATTGCGACTGTGTCCTAAATAAGTGGCAATCTCTGTCACCAGTCTGCATCCCTTTCTGATCTGGAAGGTTCCTGCCAAGCATTGTGTGAGCCCAAACTTACTGCTTAAGCCATTGATATTGCTACATATCCTGTTGGGTGTCACAGATTAATTTCAGTGCCCAACGAGTTAATCCGCTCGAGGGATCCTTCAGCCTTAATGACGATTTTAATGCTTCATGGCCCATTATAACTTTGAATTTCCTACTATACAGGTAATACTGAAAGTAGGTAATACAATATAGGATAATACAGTATACGACGCTCAGCTTCCGCTTCTCCGTAGCTCAATAATTCTGTTCGACATTATTCAACTGCCTCGATGCACATGCTACTGGGTTTTCCTTGTCATTCATATTCTGACTTAGAATGCATCCTATTGTGTGGCTGCTTGTGCCACACGACAGGATTAACTATTTCTCATAATTCGGAAATACGGATACTGTGCTTACTATTACCATCTTCTCAATTTCGCTCATGCATTTTGTCGTTTGGTTATCCACAGGAATTTTACTCATTTTTTAACAAATTAACTAACAGTCTGGCGATTTCAGCAAACCTTTGACAATTTTTCTATAATAATCACATAGCCTAAAAAGGACAGAAGAATTTCTTCATTCCCTTCATTATTTCTTTGGCATAATGACAACAGAGGTTCCCATGGACTACCACTTTCCTCCTGCTGGCATTTGGGTATCCGTCAACGTTCTTCTTTTCAGATATTGGTAGCAGCAACAAAACATGTTATTCATCACCCCATCAGATGATTTCTTTGACAAATTGACAACTGGTACTCCCCCTGGACTACAACTTTTCTCAATAATGCCATACTTCACCTGTTGATTGATGAAGTCCTCTATTATCAGTAGCAGGTGCTGAGGTACTCTGCATGATTTCCTGCAGAGAGGATGATTATCTTATGCTGTGTCATTGGTGTCGGTGGCAATGGTTCACTAGCACCGAACAAGTTTGTAAATCATATTAACAGAGTTTCCGTAGCTCTCCTAAATTTATGTTTTAAATATTCTACGCTTTCGCTTAATGCAGATGCATTGATGGTTTGTTTGTGGAAACGGTCTCCACTCTATCTTTCAACTTTCATGCGAGCTTAGGTGGATAATGCTCATTTGACCGAAACTAGTACCGACCTAATTGTGCAAATTAAAGGACAGCTGAAGTTTTGCCATGAATTTTTACAATCTATCTAAATCATACTCTTTTAAGACGTCCAAACTGGCAATAAGTAATTGACGTGTATTTGTTCTACAACAAACATAAGTAAGCAAGACTTTTTCGAAGTTTTATGCATCTGTTGTCCGACCCTTCTTAGAACTTGAAATGATCTACACCAGCGGTTCTCGAACATTCCGGTAACGCGAACCTTCTGTTTGTTCGGAAAGTGATTTGCAGACATTGTTGCAATGCTATTTCGAATTTCAAATGGTATTAAAATTGTACTAATTAGGATTACCAATGCAAAGAAAAAATCAAGAAAAATAATGCAATAAGTAATTTTTTCTAGGGATACATGATTATTGCTTAATGAACGAAATTTCAACTGAAAATACAGTAACTTACGGTAATACAGGAAATATGGAACATTACAGTAAATATAGTAATTGAAAATCAATGTCTTCTTTTTTAACGAAATCCACTTGATAAACAATGTTCTCAAATGTGGAACCATTAATGTGAGGAATGAAATGCATTCTGTTTTTCCATATAAGTTTTGTCACCGTCCAATCCCACATTAAGAGTATTTTGCTTTATGGTTTTAATGCTGCAAAATCAGAAAAGGTCTGCTCACGTAAGAAAGTGATAGGGAAAGTCATCAGATGTTGCAGTGCCATTTTAGTCAAGTCTTCATACTCACGGCACACACGCAAGCAAAAGCCACAAGTTCATTTGCTTTGTAAACGGTTTTCCGGGAAGTATCGCAGGATAGTACTAATAGCTGTTATTGTGTATCAGAGGGTTAATACCTCGTATGTCATAGATTTCTAAATTAATTAAAGTATTTTCAATCCAACAATTACCAGGTTGTAGGATAGGGAAATACTCTCTAAAAGCTGCAGGTTATCCTCTCAAGTGTCCTGCAGCTGTTCTGTACACTTCAGCAGAGAGTTTTTCACCTGAAGAACCGTGAAGATCTTGAGCGCTACAAATAATGGAGGGTTATTGTTTTGTAGTCATACTGCCCACAGCTGCAGCTTCTTGATTGTAGCTTCAACTTTACTCTCAGCCTGTAAGATATTAACATTTCTTCCTTGGAGGCTACGTTAAGTTCTTTGAGAAAGGAGAAAATATCCTACAAATCCGTCACTTTATGCAGCCAATCCAGCAAAGGACTTGGAAGAGCAGTTGAACGGAATGGACAGTGTCTTGAAAGGAGGATATAAAATGAACATCAACAAAAGCAAAACGAGGATAATGGAATGTAGTCGAATTAAGTCGGGTGATGCTGAGAGAATTAGATTCGGAAATGAGACACTTAAAGTAGTAAAGGAGTTTTTTATTTGGGGAGCAAAATAACTGATGATGGTCGAAGTAGAGAGGATATAAAATGTATACTGGCAATGGCAAGGAAAGCGTTTCTGAAGAAGAGAAATTTGTTAAGATCGAGTACAGATTTAAATGTCAGGAAGTTGTTTCTGAAAGTATTTGTATGGAATGTAGCCATGTATGGAAGTGAAACATGGACGATGAATAGGATTGGGGAGAAGAGGAGTTTGTGGCACAACTTGACTAGAAGAAGGGATCGGTTTGTAGGACATGTTCTGAGGCATCAAGGGATCACCAATTTTAGTATTGGAGGGCAGCGTGGAGGGTAAAAATCGTAGAGGGAGACCAACAGATGAATACACTGAGTAGATTCAGAAGGATGTAGGCTGCAGTACGTACTGGGAGATGAAGAAGCTTGCACAGGATAGAGTAGCATGGAGAGCTACATCAAACCAGTCTCAGGACTGAAGGCCACAACAACAACAACATGCAGCCAATCAAAATCTAACAATTTCTCTCTTTTAAATAATGTTGCTTGTCTAAAAGAAGCAAGCACAAGTCATCACGGAGCTCAAGGAAACGACGTAGAAGTTCCCGTCTCGACAACCATCGCTTTTCAGTGTATAAGAAAAGTTGAGCGTGTTCACTGCCAGTTTCTTCACACAAAAATGTGAAAAGACGGGAGTTTAGGGACTATGATTTAATGAAATTAACAAGATTTTTTACTTCATCCAGAACACATTTCAAATCTTTAACCATTCCTCTCACTGATAAAAGTTCTCATTTTGTGAAGCAATAAGTACATTTTACTTCTGGTGCTAAGGGTTTCACTCTAGCCACTACGCCTGTCTTCAAACCTGTAGAAGCACGAGCTCCGTCCAGAGTGATAGCTACACATCTTTTCCATCTAATATCCTTCTTTATCGTGAACTCACAAAGTGCACAAAACACATCATCTGCCGTTGTTCGAAGAATCTCCGTACAAAACAAAAACTCCCTACAAATTGTCTCTTTGCTCTCAAAACAGATGGAAACCAGCAGAGTTCCTTTTCCGTCTATGTCTGTGCTTTTATCAGTTACTGTACAACTGCTTTTGAAAGAGTGGCGTAACACAGAAGGAATTTCTGGAAAAATAATTCTTGCATAACAACTGTGAGTTCCATTTCATTACAACACATTTCAACATTTGGGCGTCCGCCCCCCTCCCTTCCCCGCTAGGTCCCACGGACCACACTTTGAGAAGCACTGATCTACACTTTTAGCTAGTTACACGGACGCCCCGCAAAATCGGAGATCTACAAAGGAGTGTTGGTGGAAGAGAGGTCAGTTCTTCTTCATAAACGATACTGAATCTAACAGTTTGTCAGATGAAGCAATTTTAGCTCTGTTTTCATTTCCATTATCACTTATCACTAAAGCTGTAAGTTTTCCTTGCCCTTCTGTGGGACAGTAATAGGGTCTTCTTCGATAAGACAGCTTGGTAGATCAGCTTCAACAGTTTCGCTTTTTCCTCCATCCTCAGTTTAGGCGCTAGAAAAGTAAACGATCGATTGATTTACATCCACAGAAACACAATGTACGTCATGAACGAAAAGAGAGAGCCATGTTACACAGAACCTAAATCTGCAGACTCCACAACGATTCTTAGAATGAAATTGTTCGGTGGCAGAAAGAATACGAACGGCCACAAAATATATATAATATTCCACAACAAATTCAAAACATGCTCATGATTTAATGATAATTTGACTCACGAGATTTCGCTTGCACATTCTTGTAATGCATCGCACTAATTGCCCTTACGCCTGTTTTGGGGGCATTTAGCTACTTTCTGTCGGGAAGTCTTCAGCTTCACGTGGATCACTAATAAATATTGTGTTCGTACTTATCTTCCAGACTATTGCGACATTTTATGCTGCATTTAGAAATAAAGTGATGTTCCGAATCTTGATGGAGATGTGTCACTCACTACTACTGAGACATTGACATCTGATGAAAACAGAATTTCTCGCTCTGAGAGACAGAGTATAAGAAGCAAGAAATGGCAATGTATGAGGACAATGCCTGTGCTACAATCTGTAAGGCTGAGAACGAACATAAATTTGCGCGAACCTTTCCAAGTCACGATGTGTCAAGACAGCTAAAAGAAACAGTTAAATCACAGATCGTTAAAACCTGCAAGATATACGAACCACTCAAAAGCAATTTATTGGTGTACTTTCTTCCAAATTTCCCGAGGTGATTTATGAACACAGACAGGAGCACAGATGTTATGAGATCTGTAGATAATTGGGTTTTAGACATTATTTGACTGAGATTAAGGAAGTAGACACCGTATGGTAGTAAGCGTGTGAGAGAAGTGCTTTTCCTCGCAGATATGGTATTCCCTTCAGTAAGAAAAATATGACATTCGCTTTTGTGCTGAAATAACGAACATATCTCCGTCCAGTTCAGTTTGCTCCTACGTTGTTCAACTAGCTCTTTTTGTTTATACATAATTTGTTCCTCAACTCTGCTTCACAAATGGAATAGAAGATCATATAAAACTAAGTGAAGACTCCAATTAGCATCAATGGATATATTAGATGACAGGGTTAAATCACGTATTATAGAACTTTTAGGAAAATCTTCAGAGCATCTATATAAAATAACCTCCTCCAGCAACAAGGGAAAAACTGTTTGGAACGTAGTAAAAATGTGAGACAGGAAAACGAATCAAGAACATTAGACAGTTCTATTAAATATCAAAGATGCCTAAAAATTGAAGAAACTTCAACGATTTTGTTCTTTGAGTAGTAGATAATAATTTATGTGAACGCATCCTCAGTAGATAGCCTGCAGTTTCTAAGAAAAACATCTCGGGAAAAGTATCAGAGAACTAGACTATGTCCTCTATCTCCAATAATTGTGTGTAGTGTAATCATCTCTCATAAAAAGAAATGTTTTAGTGGCCATGATGAAATCCGTGGTAAAATGTTGTTGAACTGAAATTTAGTATACTAATTTATTTGTGCAATGAATCTTTTCACAAGTGGAATTGTCTCTCACGGACTTAGACGGCTGCTGCCAAATCACTACACAAGAAAGAAAAGAAAAGATTAGTAAGAAATTACCGATACATTGCCTTATGTACAATGTACTTTATAAAGACTTAGTTACGAAATACTCAGTAACAAACAGTTTGGAATTTCAACTGCGCAGGTCGCATCTACCTTTACAGATATTGCTGTTGGGAGTATTTTCGGGTTTGGCTAAGGCTTTGGTTGAGTGCACCGCAACAGCCTCATACAAAAATTAAAATATTGTGGAACAATAAACACATGAGGTTTATAGTTTTATTTTAGTTGCAGGACAGAAAGCAGTGTATCAGTTCCATGTTGATGCATAACATAAGCACTTAGAATCTGAAGCAATCATACATGCTGTACTGTAATATTCCATTTTGGATTCTCTGTTGTTTCTGATACACACAAGCGATCTTCCGTTTACAATTCCCGTAAACACTCATTTCGTGCGTTTCGTGAAACATACAAATGTAAGAATGAAAGTAGCACTCAGCTCCTTACTGAAAACTACTCAAAAGAAATAATTGAAAAATCATTACACGGTGCAAGGCTAATGAATTATTATTAAATTTTGACATAACACATAACATTAAATTTAGCGGTTCTCATATAACTCTAGAAACGATAAACATTGTGTGCTTAAACAGAAAAATACAAACAGCAGAAATGTTACTGTTCATGATGCTACAGACAGATTACAAATTTAACTGGCAAACCAGACCCTTAGTTCAGCTATTGTTGTGGTACAAAATCAACTTATTCTGCATATTTATACTCATGGCTAATTACACGATTCTGGGTTTTGAAAATGTTTCCTCCATAAGTTGAGCTTACTCGTAAAATGATGACTGACGGAATCATTTTATGAGTAAGCTCAACTTATAGGGGTAGTATATTCAAAATACAGAAGTGTCTTATAAGAATTATATGTGGTGCTAGTTATACTATATTCTGCAGATACTTATTCGAAAAACTTCGTGCTTCAACAGTTGCGCGTGATAAATATATTTGTTGATGTTCTTGGCCTTTAGCAACATTCCTCCTTCCACAAAACATAGTTAAAAGAATGATCTCGTAATCCTATGATTAGAAACAACTTCTACAAAGACTTTAGGGGGACAATATTAACACAGAAACCAGTCAGATACATTGGCATATATGCCTGCAGCAACGTAGTAGAGCATATTAAGTATATTGTAGGTAACATGAAGGAGTTTAAGACCGAAGTAAAGGACTTCTGTAGGGCAACTATTTTTACTGCGCTGTTGCATACCTTCAAAGAGAGCGTTAAAATTAATGTTTCAGATGATTTTGTAACCAGTATTAGCTTATCAGTGCAATATTATTTCACATTATTAAGACGGTTCACTGTATAGAGTTGTATGGTACTTGAACAAAGTGCACACTCTTGACCCCTTTGCAAGTAACAGTTACCACTCTCTGAGGGCCGTGGAACACGACCTACGCAATCGACAAGGCTCTCCTGTGACCTGTCATGAATTTCTTCTGAACAGCAAATATGTCTCTGTCTACCGTGTAATCTAGCTTCTATAATTGTATCAGATTTCTAACTTCGGGTTTTTGAAGTCTATATGTTCCCTTATTGTTAAGAACATAGATGAATATGTTTATTTCTTATGACACGAATTTGATGGAGACGTACTGAAACTATTACTCACTGTCCGAGGTATCCTCTGAGTATCCTTCTGGAGGTCGTTAGCCACGGAAATATAGATTCGGTTTCGAATCCTAGTCCAGCAGACAAATGTAGACAGTCTACGGCTGTACTGCATATTTCTTCATCGAGACTGTTTAAATTCAATTTTTTACATTAAAATTTTTGTATATCTTTTATTCCAACCCTACCAGATGTAATATGTTGGAATCATGCTTTAGATATTGCTAAATGTCTGTTTGGCAGCTATAGCAATGTGATAACTGTGGTGTGAAGGTGTAGTTCTAGCGAGTCTATATAAAAAATTTTGTTTTTATTGTTTTATTCTTTGTATTTAGTTAAATTTCTCAACACCCTCAAATAATACCTTAACATAAATATTTCAGTATGTGTTTATTTATTTATTTTCTGTTCGTATAACGTCGTATAACGATCAGTTTTCGGAAATTGTCATAGGTTTAGTTCACATACACAAATGTTTTGCTGTGAGAGAGCCCGTCTTCGATTATCGAAACTGAATAATTCAGTGATAGTAGTATGAAGAGGAGAACGCGGTTTGTTGACATGACTACATGGCTGGTGTAGTGGCTTTCGTCTGTGAGAACACGGATAAAAGTTTTGAATTAATATTAGCTCCGTATCGATGTGAACTGCGAAAGTCAGTAATTAGTATGGAGTGGATTGTGGTCTGAGCGCTACCCTTTATCCGTGAATAAACGTAGTTTTCGTGTGGGGAATGAACGCAAATCGTTGGGTCGTTAAAACGTAGCGTGTACACGATATGAAATTTTAACTGTTAGAGTACTGTGCTTTGTTGTGAATAAGCTTTGAACTGTGTCGTACCAGTCATTGCAATGAAACTCTTTCGTGGGTGCCACGGAGTAGAATGTTCTATAGAGGAATATGCTCCATAAATACGCCAGTGCCGCATATTTCACATAGTGAACCATCTGGAAATGCTGTCCCACGAGATAGGGCTGAGGAGAAGTGTTACAATACAAGAGATGTAACATTACCTGCAACAGACGTATAACAAATCTGACGACATTATTTTCAAAGCAGAATCGCCAGATACCACGTTCGTGCGTCATCATCGACACATTATCTCGGAGTCCTGCAACGAGATGATGTGCATCCAAAGCGGAGATTTTGAAAAATACTGCTAACTAAGGTTAGGCTTTCAGCTGCGGGAGTAGTTTATTACCTGTTTTCTCTTTTCAATAAAAAGTATGTTCTAATCGTTATATGGTAATTTGTCCGTCTACAATAGCATTGTCAGTGCAACACTACAAACATATAAATGTTCTGTTTGCACCACATACGAGGGTGAATCAAATGAAAACTTTAAATTTGTAATAACAAATCGCAGTTCCGCGCCATTGTCCTGTAAGTTGGTCAGCTTGCTACAAACAGCGTGCAGAATGGCCTGTAGGTGGCAGCATAGTCAAGATGCACACACACCGTCGCAGTATCAGTATAAAGATGGCCGCCCCACTTGCCACTTGCACCAGGGAAGAACAGTGTTCTGTTATTCGGTTTTTGCGTAGTAAAGGTGTGAAACCTACTGAATTCATCGACGAATGAAGGTTCAGTACGGTGCTGCATATTTGTCACAGCAGCAAGTCTACGAATAGAGTAGGAAGTTCGCAAATGGTGTGACTTCAGTGGAAGATGCTCCTCGTCCAGGTCAGGCACAATGAGTTGTGAGTCCACAGAACATTGCAGAAGTTGAAGCTATAGTGAAGGAAAACCGTGTGCATGATGTGCTCCATTTTCACAAAGTGTCTGCAAGATTGGTGCCACGGCAGCTGACTCCTGAAATGAGAGAACGCCGTGTTGATGCTTGTGAAGAACTTCTTTGGTGCTTTGAATGAGAAGGTGATGGCTTCCTTGCAAGAATCGTTACTGGGGACGAAACCTGAGTTCACTTCCACCAACCACTTCCTCATCCACCATACTCACCAGACCTTGCCCCAAGTGATTTCCATATGTTTGGACCACTCAAAGACGCAATGGGAGAAAAGAAGTTCCGTTCTGATGAAGAGGTACGCCACGTGGTGCATGAGTGGTTGCGCAGACCACAAAAAGAATTTTTTTCTAAAGGAATTTATGCACTTTCTAAGCGCTGGAGGACTTGCATTCAGCGTGGGGGAGATTATGTTGAAAAGTGATATAGCTTTGTACCACTTCTGCACAATAAATAATATTTAAAAAATATTTAAGTTGTTCATTTGACTCACCCTCGTATCCCCCTACAGTTTTTCTGTTTATTTGTAAAAGAGAACGTACACTTGCGGCATTCGTCGAAGTGCATTAACAATGTTTCGAAAATTCTCATTATTAGATAGTATCTAAATATTTTTTTCTGAAGTGAACATGTTTGCAAACCGCGATTGTGTGGTGTTCGTACGAACATGTCATAAGTGTGTTTTGTACTGGTTGACCAAGTACCACAGCCTGGGAGGTGTTTTGCAACTGACAGCTGGTGTACATTTGTCTGGGGCTAGTTTGTGCAATGTATTACACGAGTTGCATGTGGTGCGACTGTCAATTTAATTCGAGCAACTGAGAGCATATCTAGATGTATGCAAACTTATTATGCAACAATAATGGTACTAGATCCTTTTCTAAACTATATTTAATGCTAGAGAATGACATTTATTTAATTTTCTTTATCCTAGGTTTTATATTTGATTAGAGGTACAGCCCGACGATATCAGAAGAACTTTATTGCTTTTCAGTTCACAGAAACTGAAATTTCTGTATTTTCGCGTCAGAATCCAACATGTGGCAGTTAACTGATGCACATCACTTCATTCACTGTAACATAATGAGATTGGATCCCCACTCGATTACACGGCCATTCTCGTTGCGTTACATTATGCTAAGTACGCAGTGATCTTTCATAGATTGACATAGTCTTGATGACAACTGAGGTTCCCTGTGCCCGTCAATATCAGAAATCTTTTTCAATGTACTCCTATCTTCTGATATTGTAACTAATTTAATTTCATTGATCACTAGCTGTAGGCTTATTTTCCTGTTTAGCAAAACGGAAAGTCATACGAGTATTTACTCAAAAAGAAGATTAGAGCCGAGACAGCGTTGACGATTCTCATCAAATGGTTACGTAAAGTATGGGTGATGGTTCAAATGACTCTGAGCACTATGGGACTCAACTGCTGTGGTCATAAGTCCCCTAGAACTTAGAACTACTTAAACCTAACTAACCTAAGGACATCACACACATCCATGCCCGAGGCAGGATTCGAACCTGCGACCGTAGTGGTCGTGCGGTTGCAGACTGTAGCGCCTTTAACCGCTCGGCCACTCCGGCCGGCCAAAGTATGGGTGATCTGATGTGGACATGCAGTCTTATAATCTATAAGAAGCAATATAAAATTTTCCGAGGACGTTACTGCAGCGTACATACAACGTCGCGGGACTCAGCTACTGGTATATAAGCACCGACATGTAGGTAAGGGATCAGAGTGACATTCGTGTCTTTGCGACATACGTTCAGAAACTTTAACTGCGCCGACATTATTACCAAATGCGTCCAAACAGAACAACAGGACAGATGTAGTGTTATTCTTTTATTGGCTACCGAAGTACAAACGCCGCAGGCATCGAAGTATGAAGAATACATATGGGGCAGCATGTCTGCCGAAAACCATCACTGTGGAATGGTGCGCAAGGACGTGCTGCTGCTTCGTAATAACGCACGTCGCTATATCAGAAACGTAGAAGCTGCGCCAACTCAAGCGTTAGTAACTCGAGCACGGGTCCTCTAGTTCTGATCCCGTCCGATGCAATTATCACGTCTTCGGTCCATTCCAAAAGCCCTTGAAGCGAAGAGGATTCTTGTCCGGCGAGGATATGCGGCTGACATTTAAGGACCTCTTCACCCAGAAGGTTCAAAATGGTTCAAATGGCTCTAAGCACTGTGAGACTTAACATCTCAGGTCATCAGTCCACTAGACTTAGAACTACTTAAACTTAACTAACCTAAGGACTTCACACACATCCATGCCCGAGTCAGGAAACAAACCTGCGACCGTAGCAGCAGCGCGGTTCCAGACTGAAGCGCCCAAGAATCGCTCGGTCACAGCAGTCCGGCTCGCCCAGCAGGACTTGGACTTTTACCAAATGGGTATCGTCATCCTGTTGCGTCGGTGGTAAGCTCGCCTCAGCTGACAAAATACTTACGAGTGTATTTAACAGCCCAGCGGTTGACGGTTTTCTTACGAAGTCGAAACAGTTAATCGTTCCTCAGTGTGGCAAAAGTACCCAGTTTGATGTTCTCCATTCGGCGCTTCACTACGACGAGAGAGTGTAGGATTATTGTGAGCTCAGGCATCGTGGTTCATAAGTATCATACCACATGATAAGACCGGAGCCGCCGAGGCGGCCGAGCGGTTCTAGGCGCTACAGCCTGGAACGGCGCGACCGCTACGGTCGCAGGTTCGAATCCTGCCTCGGGCATGGATGTGTGAGATGTCCTTAGGTTAGTTAGCTTTAAGTAGTTCTAAGTTCTAGGGAGCTGATGACCTCAGAAGTAAGTCCCATAGCGCTCAGAGCCATTTGAGCCATTTGATAAGACCGGACTATAAATGGAGCGTGAAGGGAAAATGAGTTTTCACCTGGCTTAACGACAGAGCGCTACTGTTTTTCCAGGAACATATCGCTCTGAGATTCTTAGCAGCCGGCACATACTCCAGCACAGCGCTTCCGCCTCTCACTTAAGGTCGCGAATAAACTGTTTGCGCTAAGAGAAACGCTTTCCAGAAGAGGCAACGGTAATGTCGACCGCACGATGCAGCGTGACAGCACCCTTACAAAACGTGCCGTTGCAGATCTAGGACGCACTCCAAGGGAGCTAGCGGAAATGAGACTGGGTTGACCCGTGACTGGCGACAGACGGCCTGGGTCGGCACATGTCGGTGCAGCGCGGGGGGCCGTGACGTGGGAACTTGGAACAGCCAACCGCCACCAGCCACGCTTCCCGTGAGAGCTTCCGTGCGGAGTCGCGATGGGATACAAACTTTCGCCGATACGGAGTCGATGCTGCACATTATTATGAGAAACAGTAGCACTACAGCTGCACCTTGAGAATGTCTTTTTTCTGTCATACGACTAGTTTCAGCACATTACCACCATCCTCAGGCAGTGGCAGTGATAGGGCCTGAGGATGGCGGAAATGCCCCACCGAAACTAGTCGTGTGATAGAATAAAGACATTCTCAAGATACAGCTGTGGTGGTAATTTTTATCATATACAATGAAGCGCCAAAGAAACTTGCATAGGCACGCTTATTCAAATACAGAGATATGTAAATAGGCAGAACACGGTGCTGCGGTCGGCAACGCCTATGTAAGACAAAAAGTGTCTGGTGGAGTTGATAGATCAGTTACAGCTGCTAAAATGGTAAGTTATCAAAATTTAAGTGAATTTGAAGGTGGTGCTGTAGTCGGCCCACAAGAATGGGACACAGAATCTCCGAGGTAGCGATGAAGTTTGGAATTTTTTCGTACGACCAATTCACGAGGGTACCTTGAATAACAGGAATAAGGTAAAACAACAGATCTCCGATTTCTCTGGGAACGGAAAAAGATCTACAAGAACGGGACCAACGACGACTGAAGAGCATCGTTCAACGTGACAAAAGTGCAACTCTTCCGCAAATTGCTGTCGCAATGCTGGGACGTCAACAGGTGTCAGCGTGCAAACCATTCAACGAAATGTCATCGATATGGTGTTTTGGAACCGAAGGCCGACTCGTGTATCATTGATGGCTGCACGATACAAAGCTTTACGCCTTCAAGTTGGTGGAGGTTATGTAATGGTGTGGGGGGTGTGCAGTTGGTGTGTTATGGGACCCCTCATACGTTTAGATATGACTCTCACAGGTGACACTTAGATAAGCATCCTCTCTGATCACCTGCATGCGTTCATGTCCATTGTGCATTCCGACGGACTTGGGCAATTCCAGCAAGTCAGTGCGACACCCCATGCGTCCATAATTGCTACAGTGCGGCACGAGGATCACTATCCTGAGTTTAGACACTTTCGTTGGCCACCAAACTCCTCAGACATGAACGTTATTGAGCATATCTGCGATGCCTTGCAACGTGCTGCTCAGAAGAGATCTCAACCCCGTCGTACTCTTATGGTTTTATGGACAACGCTGGAGGATTCATGGTGTCAATTTCCTCCAGCCCTACTTCAGACATTGTGACTAAATAAAACACCTACAGCTGTCCTTATGATTTTATTTTATTTTGTTGCAACCAGTTTCAGCGCTTCAATGCGCCATCTTCAGGCTGTTGTTGATACGGTATCCGTACCGTTGTACGTAACGTTTTCCTTATGTCGTCAACAGAGCCAACATTCATGGTCTTCCTAATTGCCGTCTAGTTTAAATACGAAAGTTATGAGCAGTTTCAAATTTGTTACCATAATGGCTATACGCAAATACCTATATGTACCAAACATGTGTTTTGTAGATAAATATGCATGCTCTAAACGCCTTCCTCTCCGTATACTGCGCTCTGAGTTGTAAGAAGAGTCGTGCCACCACATATGAATGGAATGTTTGATCTACGTTAATATAGGTGCGTTTTAGTGCAATTAATAACCTCTTATATACGAGTACATGACTTGTGTATTTTAAAGCATGTAAAAGTGGCAATTCCAATTTTAATTGGTAATTGTTACTGTCTCACTTTATAATTATTTTAATAACAAGGTATGTGAACGCCCGAAAAAACGGCGGGTATTTGCCATAGTTTAGTAATGTTAGTCCTTTTTGCATTACACAACTTTAGGTACGGCTTCATGACATAGTTTCAACGAAAGCGCATATCGATAGAGCTTTATCTCGCTCATCAAGACATGGTACATCTTGAAGTTTAATCTTGGAATGCACCTGACAAGATAGTTTCTTTCAACTGTATGCAACCAACTTACTCCGTTTTATGTATGACAGCGGCACTATAACAGCTTGCATAGGAACTGGCTCATTTACACTCCTGGAAATGGAAAAAAGAACACATTGACACCGGTGTGTCAGACCCACCATACTTGCTCCGGACACTGCGAGAGGGCTGCACAAGCAATGATCACACGCACGGCACAGCGGACACACCAGGAACCGCGGTGTTGGCCGTCGAATGGCGCTAGCTGCGCAGCATTTGTGCACCGCCGCCGTCAGTGTCAGCCAGTTTGGCGTGGCATACGGAGCTCCATCGCAGTCTTTAACACTGGTAGCATGCCGCGACAGCGTGGACGTGAACCGTATGTGCAGTTGGCGGACTTTGAGCGAGGGCGTATAGTGGGCATGCGGGAGGCCGGGTGGACGTACCACCGAATTGCTCAACACGTGGGGCGTGAGGTCTCCACAGTACATCGATGTTGTCGCCAGTGGTCGGCGGAAGGTGCACGTGCCCGTCGACCTGGGACCGGACCGCAGCGACGCACGGATGCACGCCAAGACCGTAGGATCCTACGCAGTGCCGTAGGGGACCGCACCGCCACTTCCCAGCAAATTAGGGACACTGTTGCTCCTGGGGTCATCGAACCCATCGTTCTACCATTCCTAGACCGGCAAGGGAACTTGCTGTTCCAACAGGACAATGCACGTCCGCATGTATCCCGTGCCACCCAACGTGCTCTAGAAGGTGTAAGTCAACTACCCTGGCCAGCAAGATCTCCGGATCTGTCCCCCATTGAGCATGTTTGGGACTGGATGAAGCGTCGTCTCACGCGGTCTGCACGTCCAGCACGAACGCTGTTCCAACTGAGGCGCCAGGTGGAAATGGCATGGCAAGCCGTTCCACAGGACTACATCCAGCATCTCTATGATCGTCTCCATGGGAGAATAGCAGCCTGCATTGCTGCGAAAGGTGGATATACACTGTACTAGTGCCGACATTGTGCATGCTCTGTTGCCTGTGTCTATGTGCCTGTGGTTCTGTCAGTGTGATCACGTGATGTATCTGACCCCAGGAATGAGTCAATAAAGTTTCCCCTTCCTGGGACAATGAATTCACGGTGTTCTTATTTCAATTTCCAGGAGTGTACAACTGATAATGATATCTTATCAACAAAAGCCTACTTGAGACTGTAAGCGGTGAGATAATTTATACATTGAACGTCTACAAGGAAAATAGAAAATGACGTTATCTAAAATGGTCGCTTAACCAACTGTAAACGGCTTCAATGCACTTCACTTGATGCAGGTCTTATACCTGGAAACTGAGGACTTCAGCAGCCGATCATTATAAAATCACTTTTTGATACTTTTTAAAAGTTAGAAAAATATCCAGTCATCTGTCATTCACCTGACACGCTGCGAAATGTTTCGTAGTTTAATATGTAGTCAAGTGCACAGCCTTCTAACATATTCTTAAATATGATCTGTTTCATTAACTTTAAAAGCTTTTGACCCATACAAAAATTACTTACATTGAAAAATATATATTTTCAAATGCTGTCTGTGTTAGCAGTTAGATGGAGGAGCGCGTTTCTGTTCCCGGTTAACCACGTAGTTTTTTTCCCCTGGGCAAAAGCAACACGTGCAGAGAGAGTATTAAAACTCATAGATATTACCACTCTGTATCTTGCACAGAATGGAGTAACTGTTCCACGAAGATGAATAGGAAATTTCAGACGCTGCATTGCTAGTTCATCAAATGAAATTCTTAAAAAAATGGGATATAACTTTTCTTGCGACAAAAGAAAAAAATCGTAAAGACATATGGTGATCATACAAAATTACAACAGCAGTCTCCTTTCAACAAGTGAGGCGACAACGTGTTAAGGCGCTGGACCACCTATCGGGAGAACAGTGGTTTAGACCCCCGGTAGGCCATATAGATTTGGGTTTCCTGTGGTTTTCGTAAATAGTTTAAGGACAACGAAGGGATGGTGCCCTTGAAAACGAAGCGGCAGATATTCTTCCCTTTAATCAAAATATCCACGGGTGTACTGCCGGTCTACAGTGTCCAACGGACACTGTAGCCCGTTGGACACTGTAGACCGGCAGTACACCCGTGGATATTTTGATTATCAAATACGCCGGAAGAAACTCAAGAATCACATTCTTCCCTTTGTCTGTGTTACCCAAGACTCTGCTCCCTCACTAATTATCTGGTTATCTACGGAACGTTGAACCTAAATATTCCTTCACTCTCTCAGTGTAGCTTTTTTCGTGACGTACCTCGTAGACTGTATTTCCTAATAGAGCATCAGGATAAATGTACAGTTTCCTATCGCCCACTGTGCTGTGAGCACCAGGCCACGATCGTCTACGTAACGGGGACAATTTTCCCGGAACGGTTGTGGATCACTCCAGTGCCATTGCTCTGTCTCGCTGTTCCGGCAGCTCTTTTACGGGTATCGCAGTAAGAGAGACACGACACCAAGATCCATCGAATTATTATATTTCAATAATTTTCCAATTACCAGTAAAACAAATAATTAAATTGTTAAGGTATGTGATATGTCATTTTTCCTTCTCCTTGCAGTAACATACATAGGCTGCACTGTAATACACACTCGGCAGATGCCCGGATGGTTGCTTTGAAAGAACACGAACGATTTTCTGGATCATCCTTCTACGAGTAGTATTTGGCTGTTTCTTCTGTCTATTATAACCTCGTCTTCAGTCGACCGCTCTAATCTTTCGCCTCCTTCTTTCTCAATTTAGAGCGTCCGTTCTACTCTGTTATATCATCACTCGTCATAAACGAGACCTCAGTGATCAGGGTGAAAACAGCCAACATGCTTCCACACATTCTGGCTCATGGAGGATACTGGATGGGTGAAAGAGATCACTTTGTAAATTACTAACGTATATTGTGTTACTCTTAATGACAGTGGGGGTCCGCCGCTCGTGGTCTCGCGGTAGCGTTCTCGCTTCCCGAGCACGGGGTCCCGGGTTCGATTCCCGGCGGGGTCAGAGATTTTCACCTGCCTCGAGATGACTGGGTGTTTGTGTTTCCTCATCATTTCATCATCATCCAGGAAAGTGGCGAAATTGGACTGAGCAAAGATTGGGTAATTGTACGGGCGCTGATAACCACGCAGTTGAGCGCCCCACAAACCAAACATCATCATCATCATCATCATTAATGACAGTGGTGCTACAATTAGATTGTGTGCATGAACAAGTGTGCTTAATTAGTATGCTGTTACGTACGGGTATGTGACTTATTGTTTCTTACAATTTCCTTGTCTGATACTGTCATGCTTTGTTTGTTATAAAATACATATAGCTCAACACTGAGTCATTTTAGTCTATTTCAAGCATTGTAGCAGTGAGAATTACAATAATCTGTATGCGTTCAGAATAGGGTTGGGGGGGGGGGGGGGGAAGAGGGTGTGCTTCAGTTTAATATTTTAGATGTCGTCTTGACACGTCCACGGGCCGATTATCATATTTTAACCTCAGCTGTGCCTGTACAATTGCCAAGTAATTATCAAGCTAGTCATGCTATTATGGTTGGGTGCAAATTGTTACCTACCTCAGCCCGACTATGAAATATATTACGTAGAGACACGTAACGAAAATGTGCCCGTTCACTAAACGATGAAAACATTACGATGCTCATACGTAAATCGAAAAAGTCGTATTTTTCACGTAAGAGAACGACACAGAACCATTTAGATGATTCATGACGTAAAGAGAAACAGAAAAAGAAAGATAATATCATTAAATTACTGGATTTCGAACAGGCGTTGCAAGAGCTGAAATACTATGATAACAACCAACGTAAGCCATCCACTCTATCACATTAAAACGCTACAGAGACTGAGATGTTGTAAACAGACTTGATCATAGACTCAGTCCTTGTCGTCCTCCTTCGTCATTCTCATTCTCTCTCTCTCTCTCTCTCTCTCTCTCTCTCTCTCTCTCTCACACACACACACACACTCACACTCACTCACACACACACACACACACACACACACACACACACACACCATGTGTGAATGTGGGTGTGTCTGCGTGTATGTCTGTGTGTACAGCCTTGTAGGACAATTCAGTTTCATCAGGAATCCATGTCCGGTGTCTAAAGAAAGTGAAACGTAGTCCAACTGACACAGAGATGGCATTGATATCAACGCGTTTTTGTTGTTATGGTACACGTTTCATAATACTGCAAGTTAAACATCAATTTAATCCGTGGAGCAGTACCATTACACGGGTTTTTGTGTAATCAAGACGAATGTGCTTCACTCAGATGTTGACCAAAATCAAGTGCCAAAACGAATTACCCAGTACCGACTGGACTGTCTTAGAAATAATCCAGCTACTTTATTTTCGCCGATTTGATTTTTCGAGTGAGACAAAAATTTTCCGCTTCTAGTGAGAAACGAAACAGCAGTCAACGCAATGAGTGGAGGCACAGAAGTCATATCATCTGTTGAAAAGCTTATGACCAATTCTTCTAGCTGTTTCTATTCCATCCGGTACTACAATAAATAGCTGATGCTTGCAAAGTCTTTGAGAACAACGGTGTGTGTGTGTGTGTATAGGATAGCAAATTGTAAGTCAGATTTTTCAGGAAAATCCATTTGCTCACAAGTACCCTTTGCCAAGGTAAAACTGACCTGCAAGCAGCGTGAAATGTTGAAATACGAGGGTGAGCCAAAAATTATCCGCATTGTATAAATGAGTCACGTACATAAAAATCAGTTTTCAATGTAGTCCTCTTGCTTTTCAATGCACTTGGTCCATCGTTACCTAAGCTTCGTGATGCCCTCAGAAAACAAGCTTTACGTCTGAGCAGGGAGCCACGCCTGCACAGCGTCCTTCGCTTCTTGGTCCGAAATGAATCGACAATCCCTTAATGTCTCTTTGAGTGGACAAAAAAAGTGGTAGTTGGAAGGGCCTAGGTCAGGACTATACGGAGGGTGAGCCATTACTTCAAACATGAATTTACAGAGCGTTACAGTTGTGTGGGTAGGGGGATGTGGATGGGTACTGTCGTACAACATCACAACATCTTTCGATTCTTCTTATTGTTGTACCACTCTCCTAATAATGTTCCAGTAAAAGGCGTTGTCCGACCCAAGAAACGCTAAGCATCAGTTTTCCTGCGGATGGTTGGATTTTGAACTTTTACCTGCTCAGCGGTTGTGGATGTTTCCATTTCACACCTGCAGTATACTCTCGTGCTCGTAATGGTGGACCCATGTTTCGTCACCAGTGACGATCCTGTCTAAGAAGCCGTCAAGTTCGTTACTAAGGCGATCCAAATATTTTTGTGACACGTCCAAGCGCTTTTGTTTACGGATCCCCTTGTGAAGTGTGTCGGGGCCCATCTTGTACAGACTTTAGGAAACCAATTCTGTAGTGGCTGATTTTGTAGGCAAAACCACGACTAATTTGCATACGACGTGCCACTTCATCAATAGTCACTCCTCTGTCCACCAGATCCTTGCATGCCACGTGCATGCCCAAAGTTGTCATCACGTGTGGTCGTGGATGGGCGCCCGGCTCCTTCTTCATGCGTGACACTTTTGCGACTATTTCTGAATTTTACAATCAATTCGTACTCAGTTACGACAAGACACTGTTCCCGTATTGTGCCGAAAGTCTTTGATGGATTGCGGCCCCCGATACACCACAAAAACCGCATCACCACTTGTTACACCTCTTTGGCTCGTT
The DNA here is from genome assembly GCF_023864275.1 of Schistocerca cancellata. Lineage (NCBI taxonomy): Eukaryota > Metazoa > Arthropoda > Insecta > Orthoptera > Acrididae > Schistocerca > Schistocerca cancellata. The sequence goes on from NC_064628.1 coordinate 490,443,457, forward strand.
GTACGTCGTTGGTGCGAACCAGTAACGGGAGGGCTGATACATCTGCAACAAAAGGAAGCAAATCGAGGAGTCAGGATCAAACTTTCATAGCAGGGGTATAACCGCATAACCATAAAATAAACGAGGACAGAGGTCAATGTGAACAATGTAAGAATTATGACAGCACTGTGGATAATTTAGATTTACCCCCTTATTTACACTCGTCACCAGTCTGCGTGAACTCCGTTTTCTCCAGTTCTCCTACCCATAAGAATTCGCAGCTGGAGCAGAGTCCAGGTAAGAGGTTTCTGATTATTCTGCAGATGTACGCGAATAAACGATAAGTATTGTATTTGTTCATTGGGAATCTGATTGACTTAAAAGAGGACTATTTCGATTTTTTTCTCTAAAAGACATTATTTTTCTAAATGGCAGATACCTTCTCACATTTCACCAGCAATTCGTTGCAGGAAGTAAGCTGTTATCGGAATATTCGATTTATGAAGCTGAATGCCACGAACTGATAAATCTTTGTACATTAGAAGTCACGTTTGTGCCCTCCACCTCCAAACTAGGCTGCGGATAAATCTCGCACGGACGTTTCACGTGAGCCTAATTTTCAATGGAGCACACATAACGTATGGGAGCGGCGGCACAATTACATGTGGCCCGCGGGTTCGTTAGCACAGGCGCCGGCGGGATACCGCTCCACCTAACTCACCCCGGCTCTGACTCGGACGTTATCAGCATCGCGGCCGTACGCTCAGAAAGAGGAACAATTAAAATGATTAAGAGCGTTATTCACAATTAATGCAAACTGAGGACCCGGAGTGCCCCGTTTCCGAGATCCACGCACCACCACCCCCCCCCCTTTCCCCTCCTCCCCCCAACCCTCGCCGCTGGCCACCAATCATCCGACGCGCGGAGAGCGAGCGGCCGTAAATTTCGCTTTCCACAATAATTGTAAGGACCGCCATTACTACAAAGTCCATGCATCACGCACGGCGCGTTGCGAACCGAGCGCAGGGACCCCCCGCCTGCGCATCCCATTTTCTTATTTGGAAATTGCCGTTGTTAGCAGCTGGAGACTGTAGTTTAATAAATTATTAATACTGCCGTCCAGGAGAGGGACTGGAGGCGTATGTACGAGCAGAGGAGAGGGTCGGTGAGGCTGGGAGGTGGGGCACCTAGAGGAGTGGGGGAGGGGTGGGAGGTAGGTGCCGGCCCTCGTTAACAGCTGCCGATCGCGGGCGCCACCGCCACTGAGCCACGCCGCGGGGGGCGGTGCGAACTCTCGCACGAATAAATCTCACCTGACCTGCCTCCTATTTACACGCTCTAATTGATTTCACCTGCGCGGCTCGGCGGTAACGGTAGTTGCCTGCCGGTTTTTAACCTGTTGCGGTGACAACCAGCTTCTGTCACACGAGTAGTAAATCTGCTAGTTTTATTGCTACTGTCTTCTACTTTTATTTTGTTATCGGGCAGAGAATCGCTGATGAAACTGAGCCGTACCAGAAGGCAACACACACACACACGCACGCACTCACACACACATACTGACACGTGCATCACTATACGCAGCAGTGTTGTAGTAAAAAAATGGTTCAAATAGCTCTGAGCACTATGGGACTTACATCTATGGTCATCAGTCCCCTAGAATTTGAAACTACTTAAACCTAACTAACCTAAGGACAGCACACAACACCCAGTCATCACGAGGCAGAGAAAATCCCTGAACCCGCCGGGAATCGAACCCGGGAACCCGGGCGTGGGAAGCGAGAACGCTACCGCACGACCACGAGCTACGGACAGTGTTATAGTAGACTACGGCATCTCTACTTCTGCAACCACAGCAACACACAGTAGTAAGAACAACGTCCGAGCGAAGCCCATACTGCGTAAATCAAAAACTGCCCACAGAACTGTTACACATTGCTCAGAAGAAAGGAGAACATGACTTTGAGAATAATGGAGGACAGAGTATCTTACCAAATTGTGCCTTTATCTTTAAAAAATTAAATACACTACAAAAGAATCACTGTATACTCGATCGTTTACATAAAAGTAACTGTAATGTCCAGCAGTTGTTGAAAATATGGCGGAAACAAGCATTCATTTCGTCACCTTAGGTGCTTCTCATTGGACTTTGGGCGCTTCTGTAACGTGTATGCCCTCCGTGAGCGTTTATAAATGTCTGTCATCTACGTGGCATGCTCCATGTAAGTCTATGGAGGTCAATATTTGGTAACTGTTTCCATTCTTCAGTGAGAGCCCAAGAGAGTTCTTGGAGATTTTGTGGCGTAAACACGAACACTTGCGTCGAGCATGTCTCACATATGCACGATGAATTTTAAGTCGGGACTCACAGCCGGCCACTCAATTACTCCAACGTCCAGCCTTCGCAAGATATCTCTGCTGACGCCCGCCACGTGCGCTCTGGCATTACAAGGAATGCAGCAGCCACCACAATGCCCAACAGGTCTGTTCTTACGTGGGTCTGTTCTTACCTGGCGGTAAGGCATCATGGACAACGACAAGATCCACATGTCTGTCAACAATGAAGCCTCTCCAGAACATAACAGACCCTCTCAAATCTGTCGATTCTCTGGACAGTAAGTGTCAAGTATCGTTCACCATAGGCCTTCGCACACGAACATGGCCGTCGACTTCCGTGAGAGCATATCGGACTCGTCTGTGAATAACACGTTTTGCAGTGACGAAGTTGCCAGTTGACATGGGAACAGCAGAACTGGAGGCGAGTTGCAGGAAATTACCATGTCGAGCAGAATAATATAACATGGTTTCTGGGTCGTAAGGTCCTGTTCATTACTGTCTGGTCGGACACAGCGGCTCCAGTGTCCTTCTGAGACCGTCCTGCAGTGCTCTAATTTGTAATGCATCGGCAACTTTGTCCAGTCGCCTTGTGTACAGATCTGTCTCCGTGTAGCGTGCCCACAACCTATGGAGAGTAATTGGCCTCGGCAGTGGCGCAGTGGTTAGCACACTGGACTCGCATCCGAGAGGACGACGGTTCAAACCCGCCTCCAGCCATCCTGATTTACGTTTTCCGTGATTTCTCTAAATCGTTTCAGGTAAATGCCGGGATGGTTCCTTTGACAGGGCGCGGCCGACTTCCTTTGCATCCTTTCCTAATCCGATGAGACCGATGACCTCGCTGTTTGGTCTCTTCTCCCAAATCAACACACAGTACTGGCCTCTGCAGCAAGACGAAGGTAAGTCGATCCATTTTCGTTCAAACAGACCGCCCTTGTAACTTTCACTGTATTAAGATGTCGCATCATATGTGCTTCGTAGAATACATCGACCACAAATGACAGCTACCATCAGTGTATCTCACTTGAAAACACTGAGACGCCGATACTCACTTCCTTCTGAGGCAGTAATGCACTACTATGTATAACACAGTCAACAGATGACGAATGATTTTAAATGTTGGTGGTGCCTCTGAGAACTATAGGACTTAACATAATCATATATATATATATATATATATATATATATATATAGGGTGTTTCAAAAATGACCGGTATATTTGAAACGGCAATAAAAACTAAACCAGCAGCGATAGAAATACACCGTTTGTTGCAATATGCTTGGGACAACAGTACATTTTCAGGCGGACAAACTTTCGAAATTACAGTAGTTACAATTTTCAACAACAGATGGCGCTGCACGTGATGTGAAAGATATAGAAGACAACGCAGTCTGTGGGTGCGCCATTCTGTACGTCGTCTTTCTGCTGTAAGCGTGTGCTGCTCACAACGTGCAAGTGTGCTGTAGACAACATGGTTTATTCCTTAGAACAGAGGATTTTTCTGGTGTTGGAATTCCACCGCCTAGAACACAGTGTTGTTGCAACAAGACGAAGTTTTAAACGGAGGTTTAATGTAACCAAAGGACCGAAAAGCGATACAATAAAGGATCTGTTTGAAAAATTTCAACGAACTGGGAACGTGACGGATGAACGTGCTGGAAAGGTAGGGCGACCGCGTACGGCAACCACAGAGGGCAACGCGCAGCTAGTGCAGCAGGTGATCCAACAGCGGCCTCGGGTTTCCGTTCGCCGTGTTGCAGCTGCGGTCCAAATGACGCCAACGTCCACGTATCGTCTCATGTGCCAGAGTTTACACCTCTATCCATACAAAATTCAAAGGCGGCAACCCCTCAGCGCCGCTACCATTGCTGCATGAGAGACATTCACTAACGATATAGTGCACAGGATTGATGACGGCGATATGCATGTAGGCAGCATTTGATTTACTGACGAAGCTTATTTTTACCTGGACGGCTTCGTCAATAAACAGAACTGGCGCATATGGGGAACCGAAAAGCCCCATGTTGCATTCCCATCGTCCCTGCTTCCTCAAAAAGTACTGGTCTGGGCCGCCATTTCTTCCAAAGGAATCATTGGCCCATTTTTCAGATCCGAAACGATTACTGCATCACGCTATCTGGACATTCTTCGTGAATTTGTGGCGGTACAAACTGCCTTAGACGACACTGCGAACACCTCGTGGTTTATGCAAGATGGTGCCCGGCCACATCGCACGGCCGACGTCTTTAATTTCCTGAATGAATATTTCGATGATCGTGTGATTGCTTTGGGCTATCCGAAACATACAGGAGGCGGCGTGGATTGGCCTCCCTATTCGCCAGACATGAACCCCTGTGACTTCTTTCTGTGGGGACACTTGAAAGACCAGGTGTACCGCCAGAATCCAGAAACAATTGAACAGCTGAAGCAGTACATCTCATCTGCATGTGAAGCCATTCCGCCAGACACGTTGTCAAAGGTTTCGGGTAATTTCATTCAGAGACTACGCGATATTATTGCTACGCATGGTGGATATGTGGAAAATATCGTACTATAGAGTTTCCCAGACCGCAGCGCCATCTGTTGTTGAAAAGTGTAACCACCGTAATTTCGAAAGTTTGTCTGCCTGAAAATGTACTGTTGTTCCAAGCATATTGCAACAAACGGTGTATTTCTATCGCTGCTCGTTTAGTTTTTATTACCGTTTCAAATATACCGGTCATTTTTGAAACACCCTATATATATATATATATATATTCAGTCAGAGTCTGCGATCGCTAGAGGATCGACTTCGGTCGACTGCGCCATCGCTGATTTTATTACTTAACTAGTCAAACCCCGAATCTTTTTTAAACAAAGTCGAACTCCCATGTGTAAAACAGCTTCAAACTTATGATCACGTTACAAATGAGTTAATGTGTTGAATATTTAACGTTAAGCATGCAAAGGAGAAAATAGAATAGGATTGAAATTGCGTTCATTATCAACTACTGGATGCATACAATCTGGACACTTAGCACTCCATTTTAAGAAAGAGCTGATTTTTCATGCTTCTCAATGTTTATGACGTCGTATCGTCTGAACTATGGCTTACACACTGATGTTACATAGCATATACAGTCAGCCTATGTATCTACTGTCTGCAAAATGTGTTGCGAATATAGAGGGTGAAACGTATTTAAAACGACAAACTCTGGGAGGTTGTAGGAGATATCAAAACAAATATTTTTCCCTAATGTCAGTTTTTCCTATGGGGATTATTTAAACCAGTGGAGGCCGTATTACGCTCTTCAGTTGTAGGCAACTGCTGTCCACCAGTGTAGTAGTGCATTGTCTCTGTTTACTAATGGAGCGATACACCTGGAGTGAGTTCACTGATGTGGTTGGTGCGTACTACGTAGTGCACCACAATGGATGAGCTGCACAGCGGGTTTATCAACAACAATATCCTAATCGCCGTATCCCGCATCATACGACCTTTGCTGCTGTGTACCAACATCTGCGTGAGACCAGGTCATGTAGCAGATTACCTGGACAGGGACGCCGTCGCACTTTAAGAGCACTGCAATTTGAGGATGCTGTCTTGCAGCGTGTGGAGCGGGATCCTTCAATCAGCACTCGTGCAATTGTACGTAACATGGCGACGAATCAGACGAACGTAAGAACAGTCCTTCGAGTGTAATTGTAACGTCCATTTCACTTACGGCTTGTCCACAACCTGGAGCCAGTTGATTATCCACCCAGAGCACAGTTTTCGCACTGGTACCTGGAACAGTGTGAAATGCATCCTACATTTCCATCCTCTGTGTTGTTTACCAATGAATCAACGTTCGGGCGTGATGGAGTCTTCAACATGCACAATTCGCACGTTTGGAGTAAGGATAACCCACATGGCACAGTTACTATGGCTCATCAAGTGCGGTTCTTCGTTAATTTGTGGGTCGGTGTTGTTGGGGACTATTTAATTGGGCCGTATCTGCTACCTAGGCCATTAAATGGCAGGCACTATTACAATTTTCTCGCCAGAGAATTGCCAGAATTGCTGGAAGACGTCCCGCTCCCTACAAGACAACACATGTGGTTCCATCATGATGGGGCGCCGGCACATTTCAGTTGTCGTGTGCGTCGATTCCTGGACCGACGGTTCCCAGAAACGTGGATTGGCAGAGATGGTCCTGTGCAATGGCGTGATCGATTCCCAGATATGTCCCCTCTGGACTTTTTTGTGTGGGGAGAGATGCGCAATCTTGTTTACGCAACTCCTGTTGCATCAGAAGAGGGTCTGGTTGCCCGGATAGTAGCAGCAGCAGGAACAATTCAGGATACTCCTGGGGCTTTTGCCCGTGCCAGACAGAACATGATCCGACGGTGTAACCTTTGTTTATGTGTCAATTGAGGCATTTTTGAAAATCTACTGTAATTGAAATTTGGTTGTGTTATTGTGTTGTCTCTTGGTCATAAAAAATGAAAAAGTATTTGTTGGTTTAGTTAATTTTCCGCCAGAGAAATCTTCCTCTATCGGTTTAAATACTCCTCATAGGAAAAAATGACACTATGGAAAAATCTTTGTTTTGATGTCCCCTACAACCTCCCAGAGTTTGTCGGTTTAAATACTTATCACTCTGTAGTTAGTTGCAAATAATGGTCTGCGATGAAATTTTACTGCATGAACAGCGAAAATGTAGTAAGCAATAATCTTTCTACCTTTCATCATTTTATGGGGATTTCATCAACAGAAATCCCGTTACGTTTGGAATTGCGTGTAACGATTTGGAAGTTGCTAAGTACTCTCAATCTGAAACACTGGATGAGTGAGGTCCGGTATTTGGGTTTGACAGGACTCACATTAGAGAGCACTGTATTTCAAACCAAGCAGATTCCGTAAATAGATGAAGGGAAATCATAGGATGGTACCTTTGGAAAGGATGAGTCCGGTTCCCCTCCCTCTTCCTTAATCAGAGCTTTCGCTTTCTTCATAACTAATTAACTGACAGTTTTGTTATTACAGAAAGCACTAGAATGATATTACTCAGTAAGAAGCCTAAGACACACAAGTCCTTACACCAAAACAAGGACACGTTTTAGCACTTTTTCAAATTATCAACCAGGATATGACAAATAAACAATAATAGTAATAATAGCTAATTAGCCAAACATGGGCTGCAGGTATTGATCCCAGTGCAGGTATATTTGTGCATCTGTAGACGTTCTCTGTGTGTTTAATGTGTACAATTTAATATCATGCGTAACAGAGTGAATACCAGGTATTGATTTAGGTTCCCTTTGATCTGTTCGTAGCTTCCGTTACTTTTCGAAATCAGGATATATCGACAAGATGTCAAACTGGGAGAAACCAAGGTGGAAAGAACGAACTAGGGAATGTGCTGTTTCGGTTGGATGGGCAAAGTTCGAAGTTTCTTCCGAAGTTCCCACGTTACCAACGACGATCCTCTTTCACATATCTTTCTTTTTTCCCCTTCTTTCAAAATTATTTTTTCGTTTCTAACTTTCCTGAACTTGTAATACGTTGAATTAAAATTCTAGCAATGATTTTTATTGTTGTTGTTGTTGTGGTCTTCAGTCCCGAGACTGGTTTGATGCAGCTGTCCATGCTACTCTATCCTGTGCAAGCTTCTTCATCTCCCAGTATCTACTGCTGCCTACATCCTTCTGAATCTGCTAAGTGTATTCATCTCTTGGTCTCCCTCTACGATTTTTACCCACCACGCTGCCCTCCATTACTAAATTGGTGATCCCTTGATGCCTCAGAACGTGTCCTACCAACCGATCCCTTCTTCTAGTCAAGTTGTGCCACAAACTCCTCTTCTCCCCAATTCTATTCAATACCTCCTCATTAGTTATGTGATATACCCATCTAATCTTCAGTATTCTTCTGTAGCACCACATTTCGAAAGGTTCTATTCTCTTCTTGTCAAAACTATTTATCGTCCATGTCTCACTTCCATACATGGCTGCCTTTCTTGCGTTGGTAAGTATCATCGTCCACTCACTGCTTGGACTGTCACACACTGACCAGAAAGTCACAATGAGCCGGCTGCTGTGGCCGAGCGGTTCTAGGCACTTTAGTCCGGAACCGCGTGACTGCTACGGTCGCAGATTCGAATCCAGCCTCGGGTATGGATGTGTGTGATGTCCTAAGATTAATTAGGTTACAGTAGTTCTAAGTTCTAGGGAACTGATGACCTCAGATGTTATGTCCCATAGTGCTCAGAGCCATTTGAATTTTTTGAAAATCAAAACGCACTCAAGGACCACACAAGCAGACTGTAACCAAACGTAACAACTTCGTACCTATCGACTACGCAGGTTGGGTGCCACAAACAGATGTCGGTGCGGAAACTATTCAAAATACGATATCTTGTAAATGACCCGCAGTAAAATCGTACAACAAACAGTACTGACATTTAATTACCCGATTTTAAGTTTGTTAATGACCTTAGATAAATAAAAAAGATATGTTAGCACAAAAAATACAACTTCGAGGTATTATTGGAATCCGTTTATTGACTAACAATGCTATCCCGTGAATACCTTTATACACCACATCTAGCTTGTTTCATTTACATAATTTTAACATTCTATGATGTTCAGCAAAGAATTTCGCTTCTGTTCGCAGTGATCAGATCGACTTCAGCTTGTCTGTAGACGACCTGGTGCAAGGTCACAGATGCAAGGTCGCAGACGCTGGAGGAAAGCTGAAGTTTTAAACTTCGTGATTAAGAAACCATTCACGCAACAGGATCGTACAGGCATATCATCATTTGATCGTCACACAGGCTCTCGCATGGAAGAGGCAGAAACAGGCATCCGTGGCGATGAGAAGCATCCGAAAGAGTTGAAAAAAGGAAGTTTTAGGTCAGGATTCCCAGTTCAGGTTTACAAAGTGTTATCTTCGGCAATGGCTCCTTATTTAGTTTGCATTTATCATGAATCCCTCGCTGAGAGCAAAGTCCGAAGCGACTGAAAAAAAGAGTAGGTGTCTACCATATACAAGAAGGATATATGAAAGGATCTGCAAAATTAAAAGCTAATATCCTTAACGTCGGTCTTCTGCAGAATTCTTGAGAACATTCTAAGTTAGAATATATTTCCTAGAGAATGAAAAACTCCTGTTTACAAATCAACATGGATTCAGGGAGCTCTGTTCTCGTATACTGCGAACCAAGGATGAAGGATAACAGGGGGATTCTATATTCCAAGATATCCAGAAAGCATTCATCACAGTGTTCTACTTCAGACTGTTAACGAAAGTCCAAGCATACAGAATAGGTTCTCAGATAGGTGAGAGGCTAGGTTTTTAAGTAATAGAAACCAGTACTCTGTCATGGACGACGAGTGTTCATAGACAAGAGTATCGTCAGGATTGCTCCACGGAAATTTGATGGTACAGCTCTTTTCCACTACACATAAACGATGTGACCGGTAGGACGAGAATCATTTTGTCGCTTTTTGCTGATGGCACTGTAATATTTCGCAAACTGTCACTGATGAGTGACTGTAGAAAGATGCAAGATGATGAAATGCAGCTTCCTCTGAATATAGAAAAATATTAGTTAGTGCAGATGAGTAGGAAAAACAGTCACTAAATCCAGGCGTGCTGTTGCAAAAGTTGGACGTGCACTTAAGATCGATAGTAGGTAAGACGAATGATAGACTTCAGTTTATTGCCAGAACTACAGGAAAACGTAACTCATCTATAAAGGAAACACGTAAAGGAGAACATGTATACAGGGTGTTACAAAAACGTAGGGCCAAACTTTCAGGAAACATTCCTCACACACAAATAAAGAAAAGATGTTATGTGGACATGTTTCCGGAAACGCTTAATTTCCATGTTACAGGTCATTTTAGTTTCGTCCACCTACGCTCAATGCAGCACGTATATCATGATTTCATACGGGATACTCTACCTGTGCTGCTAGAACATGTGCCTTTACAAGTACGACACAACATGTGGTTCATGCACGATGGAGCTCCTGCGCATTTCAGTCGAAGTGTTCGTACGTTTCTCAACAACAGATTCGGTGACCGATGGATTGGTAGAAGCGGACCAATTCCATGGCCTCCACTCTCTCCTGAGCTCAACCTTCTTGCCTTTCACTTATGGGGGCATTTGAAAGCTCTTGTCTACGCAACCCCGATACCAAATGTAGAGACTTTTCGTGCTCGTATTGTGGACGGCTGTGATACAATACGCTATTCTCCAGGGCTGCATCAGCACTTCAGGGATTCCATGCGACGGAGGGTGGATGCATGTATCCTCGCTAACGGAGGACATTTTGAACCTTTCCTGTAACAAAGTGAAGTCATGCTGGTACGTTCTGTTGCTGTGTGTTTCCATTCCATGATTAATGTGATTTGAAGATAAGTAATAAAATGAGCTCTAACATGGAAAGTAAGCGTTTCCGGACACATGTCCACATAACATATTTTCTTTCTTTGTGTGTGAGGAATGTTTCCTGAAAGTTTGGACGTACCTTTTTGTAACACCCTGTATAACACTTGTGCGACCCATCCTTGAGTGTTGGTGATGTGTTTGGTATCCCCACCAGGTCGGATTAAAGGTGTTAGATTTGTTACCGGTAGATTAGATCCCGCCCCCCTCCTCCTGTGAACCAAGGACCTTGCTGTTGGTGGGGAGGCTTGTGTGCCTCAGCGATACAGATAGCCTCTGCAGGTGCAACCACAATGGAGGGGTATCTGTTGAGGGGCCAGAATAACATGTGGTTCCTGAAGAGGGGCAGTAGCCTTTTCAGTAGTTGCATGGGCAACAGTCTGAATGATTGACTGAACTGGCATTGTAACATAAGCCAAAATTGCCTTGCAGCGCTGGTAATGCGAACAGCTGAAAGCAAAGGGAAACAACAGCCGTTATTTTTCCCGAGGGCATGCAGGTTTACTGTTAGGTTAAATAATGATGGCATCCTCTTGGCCGGCCGCGGTGGCCGTGTGGTTCTGGCGCTGCAGTCCGGAACCGCGGGACTGCTACGGTCGCAGGTTCGAATCCTGCCTCGGGCATGGGTGTGTGTGATGTCCTTAGGTTAGTTAGGTTTAAGTAGTTCTAAGTTCTAGGGGACTTATGACCTAAGATGTTGAGTCCCATAGTGCTCAGAGCCATTTGAACCATTTGCATCCTCTTGGGTAAAACATTCCGGAGGTAAAATAGTCCCCCATTCGGATCTCCGGGCGGGAACTACACAGGAGGACGTCGTTGTCAGGAAAAACAAAACTGGCGTTCTGCGGATCGGAATGTGGAATCCCTTACTCGGGCAGTTAGTTCAAAAAATTTAAAAAGTGAAATGGATATGTTAAAGTTATATACAGTGGGAATTAGCGAAGTTCGGTGGCATGAGAAACAGGATTTCTGGTCAGGTGAATACAGGGTTATAAATACAAAAGCAAATAGAGGTAATTACGGAGTAAGTTTAATAATGAGTAAAAAAGGAGCGCAGATAAGCTACTATGAACAGCATAAAAACGCATTATTTTAGCCAAGATAAACACGGAGATAAACACACCCGCCCCGTATAATTTTACATACCAACTAGCTCTGCAGATGATGAAGAGATTGAAGAAATTTATGATGAGATAAAAGACATTATTCACATAGCCAAGGAGACGAAAATTTAATAGTCATGAGGGACTGGAATTCGGCATTAGGAATAGGAAGAGAAGGAAAAGAAGTAGGTAAATATGGACTGGGGGTAAGGAAGAAAACGGGAAGCCGCCTGACAGATTTTGCAAAGACCATAACATAATGATCGCTAACACTTGGTCTAAATATCATGGAACAAAGTCGTATACGTGGAAGAGGCCTGGACACACCGGAAGTTTTCACACTGATTATATAATGGTAAGACAGCGATTTAGGAACCGGGTTTTAAATTGTAAGACATTTTCAGGGACAGATGTGGACTCTGACCACAATTTTTTGGTTATGAACTGTAGATTAGAATTTACGAAATTGCAAAAAGGTAGGAAATTAAGGGGATGGGACCTGGATAAATTTAAAGAATCAGAGATTGTAGAGAGTTTCAGAGAGAGAATTAGGGAGCATTTGACAAGAACTGGGGAGAGGAATACATTGGAAGAAGAATGGGTAGATTTCAGAGATTAAATAGTGAATGCAGCAGACGATCAAGTAGGTAAAAAGACGAGGGATGGCAGTAATCTTCGAGTAGCAAGAGATATTGAATATAATTGATGAAAGGATAAAATTTAAAAATGCAGCAGGGGAAAAGGAATACAAACGTCTCAAAAATGAGTTTGACAGGAAGTGCAAAATGGCTAAGCTGGAATGGCTAGAGGATAAATGTAACGTTGTAGAAACATGTATCATTAGGGGTAAGATGGATGCCGAATACGGAAAGTTAAAGAGACCTTTGGAGAAAAGTGAACCACCTGCATGAATATCGAGAGTTCAGACGGAAAACAAGTCCTAAGCAAAGAAGGGAAAGCAGAAAGGGTCTGTATTAGGAGGATGTACTTGAGGGCAATATTACGGAGATGGAAGAGGACGTAGATGATGAGATGGGAGGTATTAGACTCCGCAATGAATTCGACGGAGCACTGAAAAAAGTGAGTCAAAACAAGGCCCCGGGAGTAGACAACATTGCGTTAGAACTTCCGGTAGCCCTCGGATATCCAGCCATGACAAAACTCTTCCATCTGGTGAGCAAGATGTACGAGACAGGTGAAATACCCTGAGACTTCAAGAAAAATATAACAATTCCAATTCCAAAGAAAGCAGGTGCTGACAGCAGTGATAATAGCGAAATACTAACACGAATTCTGTACAGACGAATGGAAAAACTGGTAGAAGATAACCACGGGGAAGATCACTTTGAATTTGGACCCTACGACTTATCTTAGAAGATAGTTTAACGAAAAGCAAACTTACGTTTGTAGCATTTGTAGATTTAAAGAAAGCTTTTGACAGCGTTGACTTGAACACTCTCTTCTAAATTCTAAAGGTAACAGGGATAAAATACAGGGAGCGATAGGCTTTACAATTTTTAGAGAAACCAGCTGGCAGTTACAAGAGTCGAGGGGCACGAAAGGGAAGCAGTGGTTGAGAAGGGAGTGAGACAGGGCTGTAGCCTACCCCCGATGTTATTCAATCTATCTATTGAGCAAGCAAGAGACAAAAGAAAAATTTGAAGTAGGAATTAAAGTCCGTGGAGAAGAAATAAAAACTCTGAGGTTCGCCGACGACGTTGTAATTCTGTAAGAGACAGCAATGGACTTGGAAGAGCAATTGAACGGAAACTATGTCTTGAAAGGATGATATAAGATGAACATGAACAGGAGTAAGACGAGGTCGAATTAAATCAGGTGTTGCTGAGGGAATTAGAATAGTAAATGAGACACTTAAAGTAGTAGATGAAATTTGTTATTTCTGGAGGAAAATAACTGATGATGGTCGAAGTAGAGAGGATATAAAATGTAGACTGGTGATGGCAAGGAAAGCATTTCTGAGTAAGACAAATTTGTTAAAATCGAGTATAGATTTAAGTGTCAGGAAATATTTTCTGAAAGTATTTGTATTGACGGTAGCCATATATGGAAGTGAAACATGGTCGATAAACAGTTTAGACAAGAAGAGAATGGTTCAAATGGCTCTAAGCACAATGGGACTTAACATCCGAGGTCATCAGTCTCCTAGACTTAGAATTACTTAAACCTAACTAACCTAAGGACATCACACACATCCATGCCCGAGGCAGGATTCGAAACTGCGACGTAGCAGCAGTGCAGTTCCGGACTGAAGCGCCTAGAACCGCTCGGCAACAACGGCCGGCTAGACAAGAAGAGAATAGAAGCTTTTGGAATGTGGTGCTACAGAAGAATGCTGAAGATTAGATGGGTAGATCACGTAACTAATGAGGAAATACTAAACAGAATAGGGGAGATGTCGAATTTATGGCACAACTTGACTAGAAGAAGGGATCGGTTGGTAGAACACGTTCTGAGGCATCAAGGGATCACCAGTTTAGTATTGGAGGGAGGCGTGGAGGCAAAAATCGTAGAGGGAGGTCGAGACGGATGCACTAAGCAGATTCAGAAGGGCGTAGGTTGCAGTAGTTACTCGGAGATGAAGAGGCTTGCAAAGGATAGAACAGCACAGCAACAACAGACTCAATCAACATGCAATATAAGTAAATACTTCGATAGCAAAGTAAACCTAAGATGTTGTCATTAAATTGCCATAGCAATCGCTGACGTAAATTACGACATTCTTTTGTCCATAAGACAGGCATGATTTGACAGATATCTTTTGTCGTTCTCCTTTGGCCCTTTCCCATGTAGCAGCTTATCAGTTAAACGTTATTGTAATTACATCTAAGGACCTCAGTAATAATGATAGTACTCTCTACTTTTTCCGTCTTTGGTTTAAAGAGCGATGTTGTTGCTCCTTGTTACTAACGGTATACTTCAGTGCAACTGGTGTTGGCAGGAGATCTGTTCAGTGACGTGTCGATTTGCGCGCCGACCACACGCCATCACGTGCAGATTTATACGCCTCAGGAAAGTCTAACATCCACAATATAATTTTACTTCACGCAGTCTGATCTACAGCATTCCACGTGACGCAAAATTATTTATTGCATCACGTTCAGTACTAACACGGTCTGTCGTCAGCAAACTTATCTACTCACCACCATTGATTCGGAGACTGACACCCAGCAAAGCAGGTAACAAAATTAATTATAATAAACCATTCGCAGTAGAAATAGTTATACATTGTAATATACTTGGTTCAGTTATGATTTCCCTATTCAGTTCTCGTGACGGCCACTGTTACTCATCAGGACTTCCGAACAAGTAAGGTTCGGAAGAATGCTACATCAGCGAATTTCTCAATTCTTGAAAAAGTTAAAAAACGGTTTAGCTTTCATCCTTCCCTCCCTCTTCTTATCGCGTGAGCTACTATGAATGTTACGGAAATATTCAGTGAATTAAAATGTAGATCCCTGGATGGACGCGCAAGTTCTTTTCATGGAACACTATTCAGAAAAATTAGAGAACCGACATTTGCAAGTGACTGCATAAGGTTCTCACTGTTACCAACGTACATTTTGTTTAAGTGCCGCGAAGACATAATAAGAGAAATTAGAGCACGCACGAAGGCGTACACTATCGTTTTTTCCTTTACTTTCACTTTCTTTTCCCTTTATTTGTGAGAGGAAAAAGAAAGGAAATGAATGGTAGTGTTCGTAAAAGGTCGCCTCTACCATGCACTGTATGGTGACTTGCGGAGTATGTACGCAGGTGTATATGTAGATTTTCTAGAACTGATGCAACATGTGTATTGGGCATTGCTAGAAATTGCACAGGATCACATGCGGAGACCGCTTCCATGGCACAAGGAATAATAGTGCATTCGTGGCTGTGAGGTCACACCTCGTACTGCTGTTGATAACGGAAATTACTCCGAACGCAACGAAAATTTTACCTGTGAAACACGTATGTGACGAACATCTTTACAGAATATGATAAAAATCGAACTAGCGTTCCATGGTTTATCATATTTCGTTTACGTAGTTAGTAGAAAGTCGATAGGAAATGAATTCATTCCCTTCTTTGGAAGTTACTTATTCTGCAAACGTTCGTAATGATTTGAACTCTTGTACGTCACTAATGACGATGCGTCGGCGATAGCTCAGGAAGATCCATATTTCACGGAAATTAATGTATACTTTAATGACGAAACCTGTCGGGAAATTTCAACTTAATGTCGCGTGAATCTTCACTCTTTAGAATGAAGAACCAAGAAATGATCCCATGCTATACTGTATAAGGGCTGCCGAGATTTCACACGTCGTAATGTAACGATGCTGCGGGAGTCGAAGAATGCGCACTTGCCTTTTTACACCTTGCACGTGAGTGCCAATTGGCGCATTATTGTGCGTTTACTCCCAAGTTTATACGTACCACCACTCCCACTTATTGCTATTTATGCCTCCTTTTATGAACATTTGTGTAATTTACTGGCGACGACACTTTCACAATCTTTACGAGCGTCCGTAATCACCAGGTGCTCTCAAAACAGCCACACATTTATTTCCGTCTGCGACTGTCATTCCAGTACCTTAAAGTAATTACGTAGTTCGGTTATCACAGTGATAGGTCTCTTAACTCAGTTCTATTCTCTCACAGAGTTCCTGCCACAGTAGTTCCCACGCGAAAACCTGCAAACAATATGTCCTGAATAAAACTGCTCTGATTGAAATCATATTTGTTGATTGCATCGTTCAGTTTATGTAACGAAGAAATGCTACCATTAATCCCAGACCTTACACTGTTAATAACTTATCTGATAATCCTGCTGTAATTTCCTCTGTTGGTCATTTTATTGTTAGCTGTTCCACATACCTTGTCGGCAGGCGATAACCGACCTGGTAACAAGCTAGAAGCCTTGTCGAGTCGTCCGCTTTTACAGTGTACAGCTGTAAAGTTTGAGTTGTGTCATTATTGAAACTGTATATCTGTTTTCTAAATGGTCGAAATTTACTTGTAAACTAAATATAATTTTATTTGTAGGCGTAATTAGTGTTTCCGTTTACTTGAACTGTTACTATGTGTTCGAGCTTTCGTGGATGTCAGTGCTTGAAGCAAATCTTCCAGACTTTGTTAGGAAAACGTTAGAAGAAGAATATAGCGATGCAAATTATATCGAAGATGAAAATGACCCTTCTTAAATTAGTGAACGTCACAATGTTATCCGTCCGAGTACCAGCGAGAGAAAGACCAACCCGTCATCCTGTGTGCCAAATCTGTCCTTCAGTGAAAGTGTAAAGGTTGTCGAGAGGAGAACTTAGGTGAATATTGAGCATTTGAGGAAAACTGATGCACCAAGGAGCAGATATAGACAACTGTCACAATTTATTGAGTGATGAGTAGACTGAAGCTTAAGCTAATCATCACGAAGAACCAATACGGAAAGAATATTGATAACGGTTAGGACTGATGAGATACGTTTGAAATTCACCAATGTTGTAGATACTGCGATAATGAATGCCATAGCAGGAAAATTGACGATCTGTTAGATGAGGATCAGTTTGGCCTCCACACCAGAGGGTCAGTTCGTCTCTGTGGTTCATAGTGAAACGACCACATCAGAAATATCAAGACAGCTTTATCAAATTAGTCCAGTTAGAAAAAGCGTTCGACAGTATATAATGCAGCAAAATGTTGGAATTACTGAAAAAAATAGGAGAAAGCTGTAAGGAAAGACGGATAATGTACAATATGAACGAAAACCAAGAGGGAACGAAAAATGCTGTACGATCACGAACAAAGCGGGATGTAAGACGGGTATACAGTCTTTGGCCTCTACTGTTCAATCTATGCATCGAAAAAGCGATGGAAGAAATAAAGGAAACCTTCAAGAGTGGGATTGAAATTCAGGGTAAAAGAAAAGCAATAATCAGATTCGTTGAAAATTTTGCTATACTCAGTAAAAGGGGTGACTTGTTGAGTAGAATAAAGAATCTAAAGAATACAAAATGTGGACTGAGAGTGACAAGCCGAAGAAAACTGAAAGTAATTAGGAATAGCGGATTTGAGGTTAGCCGTAAATGTAACACCAGTCCGCGTCCATCACGTAGACAATGTTAGGGAATTTTGCTACCTTGGTAGCAAAGTAACACACATACGGCGAAGCGAGGAGGAAAATAAACCAAAGTAGCAGATGCAAAGATAGTATCCATGGCGAATGTAAATGTACACCATCAAACATTGGCATTAATAAGAAATGAGTGAGAATGTACATCTGAAGCACTACTTTCAATGGAAGGGAAAATATACTATGCTGAAACCAAACCAGAGGATATCAGAAATGTGTTACAGAAGGACGCCCAAAATTAAATGCACGGACAAGAAACGAGGAGATAGATGGAATTTGTGGAAATCATTCACCAGAAGAAGGAACATGACGATGAGGAATGTATAATGACATGAAGGAATAACTGCTAAGTTTGTAGCTGGGCAGCAGATGGCAAAAGAGCAGGAGCTAACCGACTAGAATTGTATACACACAATAAGGAACTGAGGACGCGCGTATATCTCCACTCAGAGACGACGAAAAACAATCTGTTCTGCAGCCAGTACGTTTCTCATAATACAGAAATGCAGTAGTGGACGACAGTAATTATTTGCATAAATGTGTTCCATGCAAAAAAATGGTTCAAATGGCTCTGAGCACTATGGGACTTAACATTTATGGTCAGCAGTCCCCTAGAACTTAGAACTACTTAACTAACCTAAGGACATCACACAACACCCAGTCATCACGAGGCAGAGAAAGTGTTCCATGCAGTTGATGTCCACATTAAAGACGAGCAGCTAACAACAGGTGCAGTTCTGACTTCACTGACACATCAATTGCAAACCACTGCGCACCTTTCGACACAGTTTTTACTACACAGCACCACATAAGCATGATATTTCCCATTTCAATCACTGATGAGAATTACAAATGACAGCATGCTATCAATCAGTGTTGACATAAATTCGTGAACAAAATGAACATCCAGTCGACGACGAGTAATTAGAGACGATGAACAAGATCGGACTGGTCAAGGAAGGGAAAGGAAGTATCCCGTTCTCAAGTTAATAACAATTACTGTCATATGCTAAGCACAGAGCTTTCTTAATGAAGCAGCACTGTAACTACAAAAATGAGTCTCAGTCACTGAGCATTGTTATTGTTCAAAAATGTTCAAACGTATATGAAATATTATGGGACTTAACTGCTAAGGTCACCAGTCTCTAAGCTTACACACTACTTAACCTAAATTATCCTAAGGACAAACAAACACACCCATGCCCGAGGGAGGACTCGAACCTCCGCCGGGACCAGCCGCACAGTCCATGACTGCAGCACCTTACACCGGCTTTTTTTTTATCGTTGTGTTTGGTCGTTGCGGACGTCACAATGACATCTGTTCAAGTTCGTTTGTTGATCCTTCCACTCAGTATTTTTTTTTTTTTTTTTTTTTTTTTTACAGAGGTCAACCGGCGACCGCTCGGCTAATCACGCGCGGCCATTGTTATTGGTCTAGTTCCTCTTCCAAAACTGACAATATAACACTCGTAAACCAATTTAGTAAACACGTCTACATAGCTTTCTCATTTATAGTTATCCTCATTGTTCTAACTCCCTCTACGATTAGTAAAAGTACACTGAAGAGCCAAAGAAACTGGTACACCTCCCTAATATCGTGTAGGGCACCACAAACACGTAGAAGTACGGCAGCACTACGGGGCATGGTCTCGACTAATCTCTGAAGCAGGGCTGGTGGGAAATCACACCATGAATCCTGCGGGGCTGTCCATAAATTCGTAAGAGTACGAGGGGGTGGAGATCTCTTCTGAACAACACGTTGTAAAGCATCCCAGATATGCCTAATAACGTTCATGTTTGGGGAATTTGGTGGCCAGCGGAAATGTTGAAACTCAGAAGAGTGTTCTGAAGCCACTCTGTAGCAATTCTGGACGTGTGGGGTGTCGCATTGTCCTTATGGAATTGGCCAAGGCTACACGAGTAGTCCTTCGGCTCTGAAAGTCCATATCGTTGATTTTTTGTTGAATGGCTCGCACGCTGACACTTGCTGATGTCCCAGAATTGAAATCTGCAGCAATTTGCTGAAGAGTTGCACTTCTGTCACGTTGGATGATTCTCTTCAGTCGTCGTTGGTCCCGTTCATGCAGGCTCTTTTTCCGGCTCCAGCGATGTCGGAGATTTGAGTTTTTATCGGATTCCTGATATTCAAGGCACACTCGTGAAAACCGAGCGAAGTGGCGCAGTGGTTAGCACACTGGACTCGCATTCGGGAGGACGACGGTTCAATCCCGTGTCCGGCCATCCTGATTTAGGTTTTCCGTGATTTCCCTAAATCGCTCCAGGCAAATGCCGGGATGGTTCCTTGAAAGGGCACGGCCGACATCCCTCCCCAATGCGATGAGACCGATGACCTCACAGTTTGGTCTCTTCCCCAAAACAGCCCAACCCAACACTCGTGAAATGGTTGTATGGGGAAAATCCCCATTTCATCGCTAATTCTGAGATGTTGTGTCCCAACTCGTGCGCCGACTATAACACCACATTCAAACGCATTTAACCGATCTAACAACTGCGTCAACCACCGGCAGGTATTGCAGATTGCAGCGCCGTATTCTGTCTGTTTACATATCTCTGTATTTGAATACGCATGCCTATACCAGTTTCTTTGGCGCTTCAGTGTACCACACGCAGCCTACAGTGTGGTTTTTGTAGTGATGGGAGAGAACCATCGCATCTGTTTTATGATCTGACTGCCGAAACAGATAATTTCATTCACGGAGATATAGGGTGTTTCAAAAATGACCGGTATATTTGAAACGGCAATAAAAACTAAACGAGCAGCGATAGAAATACACCGTTTGTTGCAATATGCTTGGGACAACAGTACATTTTCAGGCAGACAAACTTTCGAGATTACAGTAGTTACAATTTTCTACAACAGATGGCGCTGCGGTCTGGGAAACTCTATAGTACGATATTTTCCACATATCCACCATGCGTAGCAATAATATGGCGTAGTCTCTGAATGAAATTACCCGAAACCTTTGACAACGTGTCTGGCGGAATGGCTTCACATGCAGATGAGATGTACTGCTTCAGCTGTTCAATTGTTTCTGGATTCTGGCGGTACACCTGGTCTTTTAAGTGTCCCCACAGAAAGAAGTCACAGGGGTTCATGTCTGGCGAATAGGGAGGCCAATCCACGCCGCCTCCTGTATGTTTCGAATAGCCCAAAGCAATCACACGATCATCGAAATATTCATTCAGGAAATTAAAGACGTCGGCCGTGCGATGTGGCCTGGCACCATCTTGCATAAACCACGAGGTGTTCGCAGTGTCGTCTAAGGCAGTTTGTACCGCCACAAATTCACGAAGAATGTCCAGATAGCGTGATGTAGTAATCGTTTCGGATCTGAAAAATGGGCCAATGATTCCTTTGGAAGAAATGGCGACCCAGACCAGTACTTTTTGAGGATGCAGGGACGATGGGACTGCAACATGAGGCTTTTTGGTTCCCCATATGCGCCAGTTCTGTTTATTGACGAAGCCGTCCAGGTAAAAATAAGCTTTGTCAGTAAACCAAATGCTGCCCACATGCATATCGCCGTCATCAATCTTGTGCACTATATCGTTAGCGAATGTCTCTCGTGCAGCAATGGTAGCGGCGCTGAGGGGTTGCCGCGTTTGAATTTTGTATGGATAGAGGTGTAAACTCTGGTGCATGAGACGATACGTGGACGTTGGCATCATTTGGACCGCAGCTGCAACACGGCGAACGGAAACCCGAGGCCGCTGTTGGATCACCTGCTGCACTAGGTGCGTGTTGCCCTCTGTGGTTGCCGTACGCGGTCGCCCTACCTTTCCAGCACGTTCATCCGTCACGTTCCCAGTCCGTTGAAATTTTTCAAACAGATCCTTATTGTATCGCTTTTCGGTCCTTTGGTTACATTAAACCTCCGTTGAAAACTTCGTCTTGTTGCAACAACACTGTGTTCTAGGCGGTGGAATTCCAACACCAGAAAAATCCTCTGTTCTAAGGAATAAACCATGTTGTCTACAGCACACTTGCACGTTGTGAACAGCACACGCTTACAGCAGAAAGACGACGTACAGAATGGCGCACCCACAGACTGCGTTGTCTTCTATATCTTTCACATTACTTGCAGCGCCATCTGTTGTTGAAAATTGTAACTACTGTAATTTCGAAAGTTTGTCAGCCCGAAAATGTACTGTTGTCCCAAGCATATTGCAACAAACGGTGTATTTCTATCGCTGCTCGTTTAGTTTTTATTGCCGTTTCAAATATACCGGTCATTTTTGAGACACCCTGTATATTCCGTCTTTGCAGCTAAATGACAGGTAGTTTGTTTCTCCCATACGTGCTTCGCTTCTTTTATTCTTTTATTTGTGAAGCATCTTCAGTGGTCTGTAATACATATTGGCACTTCACTTACAACCGAGCGAGGTGGCGCAGTGGTTAGCACACTGGACTCGCATTCGGGAGGACGACGGTTCAATCCCGTCTCCAGCCATCCTGATTTAGGTTTTCCGTGATTTCCCGAAATCCTTTCAGGCAAATGCCGGGATGGTCCCTTTGAAAGGGCACGGCCGACTTCCTTCCCCATCCTTCCCTAACCCGAGCTTGCACTCCGTCTCTAATGACCTCGTTGTCGACGGGACGTTAAACAACACTAACCTAACCTTCACTTACACTTTTTGCTGTGTACTGCGTCATTCTTTATGTAAGTGGACTGGGTTCAACACACAGTAAAAAGTATAAGTAACGGAAAAATGCTGGAAATCGTTCATCTGGAGGATGCAGACGGAGTAAATACATCTCCAGATCTCCAGGACGATATGCATGGAATAACAACATCTAAGATAGTAATTAACCCCAAACGATAATTTAACCTTACAGAACTTGTGCTACAGAAGTTGTTCCTAACCCGAAAAACAAGAGAAAACGTAATATAGTAAATTAAGTTATTAATAACTACTATATAACGCATTTAGTATATACAGAAAACAAACATGAACTTGTATTACAAGTGCCTGAATATGCTACACAATTAAAAGAAGCGAAATTTGTATGAGAAAAAATCTTTCATATAGTTGGAAAGACGGAATATTCCTCTAAAAATGTTGAAGCAAATGCGGAATCACGGAAAACAGAATATATGAAGGCAGTTTCGTATTGTAATTTTTGTGACCGTTCTGGACAATAAATTATTCTCAAAACAATAATTAATTTCTAAATTTTACTTTTTCTTGCTGATAGTTGAAACATTATGATTACTCCCGAAATGAAACGATCGTATGGCAGTTTTGCCCGGGAGACCCCGTCTGGGATGTTCGGCGCCTGGTCCAAATGTTTTTATGTGACGTCACTTCAGCGACTTGGATGTCAACGATGATGAGGTAAAATGATTAGGACAACACAAACACACTATGCCCGACTGAAGAAAATCTCCGACCCGGCGGATATCGAACCCGGGACGCTGCAATGTTAACCTTTAGACCACGAGTCGCGGAAGTCATTACCGTCAGTAACACGCGACGCAGGAACGTACGCATCACCACTGTATTTTTATTCGTCATTATTTAAATTTCGTAGAATTTGCTTCTTTTGCCTAGTCAGCCATTACCATATAAAGGGTGATTCAAAACCACGTTCACAGACAGATATCGCACATCGGGCACACAACCAGGATCAGTAGTCGTATAGGAACCAGGGTTCGTAAAGGCAATCCGAGGCTTCTAAATGGCTTTGCATATATTTAGTCACATGCTACAAATGGACGTCCAGTACAGGAGATCGTTGAAGTTTTGTCCAGATGCATCCTCTCAAAGATACCTGGTGTATGTCGATGATACAATGCTGCCGCAGTAATCCTGCACACTAGAACCTCCGGCAATGTAACACATGTTTCATACACCCACAAGGAAAAGTCGATTGGAGACAGAGCAGGCTATCGTGGCGGCCATACGACTGGCCCAACGCGACCATGACAGTGGCTCGGAGAGATTGCCAGCAGATGTACCCTCACCTATATGCTGAAATGCTTGGGGCTCTCTCGCGTTGAAACCAAATGCGGCGACGTATAGGCATGGGAACATCATTCAGCATGTCCGGCAGAACCTCTCGCAGGAATACGAGGTACGTGCGACCATCAAGTCGGTTCGGATGAACTGTTAAACAGTTTCCGACCATTGCTGCCCATACGATAAATGTAAAGTAGAGTTGTGAGTCATGCGTACGTGTACCATGCGGGTTCACATCTACCTATGTATGCTCGTTGTGAACGTTCATCACACGCTTGACTGAGAAAGCAATCTCATCCCTGAAGATGCGAGATCCTTTTAATAGTTTCAACGGCGAAACACTGTATCGAAAGAGGACGAAGTAAATATTCTAGAATTACAACCTAGAACAATTACCATCATGAGTGCTTGGACGTCGACATCCTCGGTATAGTGAAACTGCTTTAATCACTTAATAAAGTCAAGGCTTCCTGCTCATATTGCACACCAGACAGGTTACTTTCAGAGAACACTGATACAATAACTCTATATCTAACAATGATATACTGTACAACCGCTCACCCATCGAAAGATCTGTATCTAAACTGGAAAACTGCACAAGTTATACCAATACGCAGGAAGGAAACAGTCTTCTGAATTACAGACCCATATAACTAACTTAGATTTGCAGTAGGGTCTTGCAACATATTCTGTGTTCGAGCGTAATGAGTAATCTCGAAGAGGACGATTTATTGACTAAAAGTTAGCACGGATTCATGAAAAATCGTTTTTGTGAAACACAACTAGCTCACTATTGTCACCAAGTAATGAGTGGTATCGACAGGGTTGTCAAATTGATACTGTATTTTTAGATTTCCAGAAGGCTTTTGACACCGTTCCTCTCAAGCGTCTTCTAATCAAATTGCGTACTTATGGAGTATCGTCTCAGTTATGAAACTGGATTCGTGAGTTCCTGTGAGGTAGGCCACAGTTCCTAGTAACTGACGGAAAGTCATACAGTAAAACAGAAGTGACATCTGGTGTTCCTCAAGGAAGTGTTATATGCCCTCTGCGGTTCCTGATCTACATAAACGATATAGGAGACAATCTG
Organism: Schistocerca cancellata; assembly: GCF_023864275.1. Taxonomy (NCBI): domain Eukaryota; kingdom Metazoa; phylum Arthropoda; class Insecta; order Orthoptera; family Acrididae; genus Schistocerca; species Schistocerca cancellata. Next base: position 490,468,495 of record NC_064628.1, read on the forward strand.
AGCAGCATTTTTAGATTGTTTACAGATGATGCTGCCATTTACCCTCTTGTAAAGTCATCAGATAATCAACACCAACTGTAATACGATTTAGACAAGATACCTGCATGGTACAAAAAGTGGCAATTGACTCTAAATAATCGAAAGCGTTAAATCATTCACATGAATGCTAAAAGAAATCCGCTAAATTTCGGTTACACAATAAATCGCACAAATCTAAAGGCTGTAAATTCAACTAAATGCTTAGGGATTACAATTACGAATAACTTCAATTCGAACGATAATGTTGTGGGCAAATCAAACTAAAGACTGCGATTTATTGGTAGAAAATTTAGATAATGCAACAGGTCGACTAAAGAGACAGCGTGCACCACGCTTGTCCCCACTCTTCTGGAGTATTGCTGTATGGTGTGGGATCCGCATCAGATTGGACTGACGGAGGACATCGAAAAAGTTCAAAGACGGGGAAAGTTCAAAGAAATAGCTCGAAGGTGGTTCAATGAACTCTCTACCATGCACTTAATTGTGAATTGCAGAGTAATCATGTAACTGTAGATGCAGATGCAGAGGACACACGCCGTGAATCTTCGGTCTCGTGACTGTAGTGCCATCTCGTGGGGTTTTCGAGCCCCTGCGTCACCTCTCTCGATATGCGTTCTTGTGGATACTGCGGATACAGCACGACTGTGCTAGTTCTTTTTTTTTTTTTTTTGCCGAGCTCAAATAGAATTCTTCAGTACCAGTGTGGTGGTGGTGGTTAGTGTTTAACGTCCCTTCGACAACGAGGTCATTAGAGACGGAGCGCAAGCTCGGGTTAGGGAAGGATTGGGAAGGAAATCGGCCGTGCCCTTTCAAAGGATCCATCCCGGCATTTGCCTGAAACGATTTAGGGAAATCACGGAAAACCTAAATCAGGATGGCCGGACACGGGATTGAACCGTCGTCATCCCGAATGAGAGTCCAGTGTGCTAACCACTGCGCTATCTCCCTCGGTAGTACCAGTGTAAACATCTGTGTCACTGTTGGGTCGTACAATATGCTTTAGAGCTTTGGTTTTTTCTTTTGACTGGTTTGATGCTTCCCGCAATGATTTCGGCTCCTGTGACGACCTCTCCATGTCAGAACAGCGCTTCTAGAGCTTCTCCTTGTCCACAGAAGTACACTACTGGGCATTAAAATTGACACACCACAAAGATGACGTGCTACAGACGCGAAATTTAACCGACAGGAAGAAGATGCTGTGATATGCAAATGATTAGCTTTTCAGAGCATTCACACGAGGTTAGCGCCCGGTGGCGACACCTACAACGTGCTGACATGAGGAAAGTTTCCTACCGATTTCTCATACACAAACAGCAGTTGACCGGCGTTGCCTGGTGAAACGTTGTTGTGATGCCTCGTGTAAAGAGGACAAATGCGTACCATCACGTTTCCGACTTTGATAAAGGTCGGATTGAAGCCTATCGCGATTGCGGTTTATCGTGTCGCGACAATGCTGCTCGCGTTGGTCGAGATCCAATGACTGTTAGTAGAATATGGAATCGGCGGGTTCAGGAGGGTAATACGGAACGCCGTGCTGGATCCCAACGGCCTCGTATCACAAGCAGTCGAGATGACAGGCATCTTATCTGCATGACTGCAACTGATCCCCGGCGGATGTGGCCGTACGGTTCTAGGCGCTTCAGTCTCGAACCGCGCGACCGCTACGGTCGCAGGTTCGAATCCTGCCTCGGGCATGGATGTGTGTGATGTCCTTAGGTTAGTTAGGTTTAAGTAGTTCTAAGTTCTAGGGGACTGATGACCACAGATGTTAAGTCCCATACTGCTCAGAGCCATTTGAACCATTTGTAACGGATCGTGCAGCCACGTTTCGATCCTTGAGTCAACAGATGGGGACATTTGCAAGACAACAACCATTTACACGAACCGTTCGACGACGTTTGCAGCAGCATGGACTATCAGCTCGGAGACCATGGCTGCGGTTACCCTTGACGCTGCATCACAGACAGGAGCGCCTGCGATGGTGTACCCAACGACGAACCTGGGTGTACGAATGGCAAAACGTCATTTTTTCAGATGAATCCAGGTTCCGTTTACAGCATTATGATGGTCGGATCCGTGTTTGGCGACATCGCGGTGAACTCACTTTGGAAGCGTGTATTAGTCATCGCCATACTGCCATATCACCCGGCGTGATGGTATGGGGTGACATTGGTTACACGTCTCGGTCACCTCTTGTTCGCATTGACGGCACTTTGAACAGTGGACGTTACATTTCGGATGTGTTACGACCCGTGGCTCTACCCTTCATTCGATCCCTTCGAAACCCTACATTTCAGCAGGATAATGCACGACCGCATGTTGCAGGTCCTGTATGGGCCTTTCTGGATACAGAAAATTTTCGACTGCTGCCCTGGCCAGCACATTCTCCAGATCTCTCACCAATTGAAAACGTCTGGTCAATGGTGGCCGAACAACTGGCTCGTCACAATACGCCAGTCACTACTCTTGATGAACTGTGGTATCGTGTTGAAGCTGCATGGGCAGCTGTACCTGTATCTATTCTCTATTTGACTCAATGCCCAGGCGTATCAAGGCCGTTATTACGGCCAGAGTTGGTTGTTCTGGGTACTGATTTCTCAGGATCTATGCACCCAAATTGCGTGAAAATGTCATCACATTCAGTTCTAGTATAATATATTTGTCCAATGAATACCTGTTTATCATCTGCGTGTTCTTGGTGTAGCAATTTTAATGGCCAGTAGTGTAATTTCCTACTGATCTCCTACCCGGAAAATAGCTAAGGATGTAGGGCGAAAATGCTACTCCGAGATGAGCAGGTCGTTGGCACAAGAGAGGAACTCGTGGCGGATGCAATCAGACCAGTCAGAAGAAAAAAATCCTACCATCATGTCCTTTATTCTGGTGAATGTTTTCCACATGATCCTTTCGTCACAGATTCTGCGGACTGACTCATCATTACCCACGTTATGCCTGCCTAAATTTTAGCATCCTTATACAATACTACATCTTCTTTTCCCTATTTCGTTGCACTCTATGATTCACTTCCATGCATTGTTCCGCTCCAAACGTACGTTGTCTGAAATTTCTTCCTTATATTAAGGCTAATGTTTGATATTAGAAGACTTTCATCGCCAAGAATGCCCTATTTTCCTTGGCTAGCCTGTTTTCTATGTCCTCTTTTCATGCGTCATTCATTGGAGCGGATTTCCTTCAGTTTGTGATTGCAAATTTCGATGGTAAATTTCTCACTAATCTCTTCTCTGCTACTTCTCATTACTTTAGTCTTTGTCCGATTTACTCTCAATCCATATTTTGTGTTCAGTAGACTATCCGTTCATTCAACAGGTGCTGTAACTTTTTCTTCGCTTTCACTGAGGATAGCAATGTCATCAGTGAATCTTATAATTGACATTCTTTCACCCTACATTATATCCCTTCATGGATCTAGATTTCATTTCTCTCACTTCCTCTTGCAAGTAAAGATGGAACATCAATACATCATTTTACATTCTCGGACTCTTTTTCTAGTTCGACAGATCTTATGGCGTCTTGATTTTTCTTAGGTCTTGGTTCCACAATCAAGTGCAACGTCGGAACCGCCACTCTGCTGCCTCTACCTTTCTGAAAGAAAACTGAAACAACTAACAGATCCTTAGTTTCTTTCCCATTCTATTGTATATACTCTTGCCAGCAAGTTAGGTACCTGAGCTGTAAGATTGATTGTGGGATAATTCTCGCATTTGTCTGCCCTTAGTATCTTCAGAATTATGTAAACGATATTTTTCTGTAAACGTGATGGTTGTGTGTAATCTCATAGATTCTAAACACCACTTTATACCCATCTGGTTGCCATTTCGTCCCAATGACTACAGAATTTCGGCAGGATGATCTACACCTTACGCCTTTTTTTTTTCCTGTGTCATCAGGTGTGAGTGGGATGATGTGGCCAGCCACGAAATCCTCTCGTGTGTCAACCTCTTCATCTCACAGTAGCACTTGGAACCTACGTCCTCAATCATTTGCTGGATGTATTCCAATCTCTGTCTTCCTATGCAGTTTTTTCCCTTTACAGATCTTTCTAGTACCATGGAAGTCATTTCCTGAGTCTTTAACAGATGTCACATCATACTGTACCTTCTCCTTGACAATGTTTTCCACATATTCCTTTCTTCTCCGATTCTGCGCACAACCTCCTCATTCCTTACCTTATCAGTCTACATAATTTTCAACATTCATCGGTAGAGCCACATCTCAAATGCTTCGATTCTCTTCTGTTCAGGTTTTCACACAGTCCATGTTTCACTACCATACAATGCTGTGCTCCAAACGCATACTCTCAAAAATTTCTTTCTCAAACTACGGCCTATGTTTGATACTAGGAGAATGCTCCTGGCCAGGAAAGCTCTTTTTGTCAGTGCTAGTCTGATTTTGATGTCCTCCCTGCTCCGTCCGTCATTGGTTACTTTGCTGCCTAGGTAGCAGAATTCCTTAACTTCATCTAATTTATCACCATCGATCCTGTTATTAAGTTTCTCGCTACTCTCATTTCTGCTACATCTCATTACTTCCGTCTTTCTTCGATTTACTCTCAATCCATATTCTGTACTCATTAGACTTCATTCCATTCAGCAGATCATGTAAATATTCTTCACTTTCACTCAGGATGGCAGTGTCATCAGTGAATCGTATCATTGATACCCTTTCACCTTGAATTTTGATGCCACTCTTGAACCTTTCTTTTATTTCCATTACTGATTTTTCGACGTATAGATTGAACAATAGGGGCGAAGGACTACATCCCTGTCTTACACCCTTTTTAATCCGAGCATTTCGTTCTTGGTCGACCACTCTTACTATTCCTTCTTGGTTCTTGTATATATTGTATATTACCCGTCTCTCCCTACAGCTTACCCATATTGTTCTCAGAATTTCAAAAATCTTGCACCATTTTACATCTTTGAACGCTTTTTTCTAGGTTGAAAAATCTTATGAATGTGTCTTGATGTTTCTTTAGTCTTGATTCCACTCTCTGGTGCCTTTACCATTCCTAAAGCGAAAATGATTGTCATCTAACACATCTTCCATTTTCTTCTCCAGTCTACTGTAAATTATTCTTGTCAACATCTTGGATACATGAGCTGTTAAGCTGATTGTGCGTTAATTCTCACACTTGTCAGCTCTTGCAGTCTTCGGAATTGTGTGGATGATATTTTCCAAAAGTCAAACGGAATTTTGCCAGACTGATACATTCTACACGCCAACGTGAATAGTCGTTTTGTTACCACTTCTGCTAATGAATTTAGAAATTCGGATGGAATGTTATTTATCCCTTCTGCCTTATTTGGTCTTAAGTCCTCCAAAGCTCTCTTGACTTATTCTTCTAGTACTGGCATCCCTATCTCTTTTAAATCGACTCCTATTTCTTCTTCTTTCACATTAGACAAGCCTTCCCCCGTCATAGAGGCCTTCAATGTACTCTTTGCACCTATCCGTTCGCTCTTTTCCATTTAACAGTGGAATTCCCATTGCACTCTTAGTGTTATCAGTCTCGCTCTTTGTTTCGCCGAAGGTTGTTTTGACTTTCATGTATGCTAAGTCATTCCTTACGACTTTCATTTTTTTTTCGATTTCTTCATATTTTTCACGCAGCCATTTCACCTTAGCTTACATGCACTTCATATTTATTTCATCCCTCAGCGACTTGTATTTCTGTATTCCTAAATTTCCCTGAACATTTTTGAACTTTCTTCTTTCATCGGTCAACTGAAGTATTACTTCTGCTACCCATGGTTTCCTTGCAGTTGTCTGATTACTCTCTTGAACTTAAGCCTACTCTTAATCTCTGCTATATTGTGATCTGAGTCTGTATCTGCTCCTGGATGGACCTTTCAAGCCATAATCTAATTTAGGAATCTCTGTCTGACCACGATATAATATATCTGGAATCTTCCTGTAACACCCGGCCTTTTTCACGTATACCTCCTCCTCTTGTGATTCTTGAATAGAGTATTCGCTATCACTACCCGAAATTTATTACAGAACTCAATTACTCTTTCTCCTCTCTCATTCCTTGTGCCAAGCCCATATTCTCCTGTAACCACATCTTCTACTCCTTCCCCTATAGCTGCATTCCAGTTGCCTATGACTATTAGATTTTCATCTCCCTTTACGTACTGTATTACCCTTCCAATATCCTCATATACTTTTCAGAACCAATTATAACGACTCAAATCAGATTTCTCTGTCTCTCCATCTTCAGCTTGCAACGTCGGTATGTATACCTGAATTATTGTTGTCGGTGTTGGTTCACTGTCGATTCTGATAAGAATAACCCTATCACTGAACTTTTCACCCCAACACACTTTTTGCTCTGCCTTCCTATTCTAACGAATCCTACTCCCGTTATACAGTTTTCTGCTGCTGTTGATATTACCCTATACTCATCTTTCGAGAAATCCTTGTCTTCTTTCCATTTCACTCCGCTGACCCCTACTATATCTAGATTGATCCTTTGCTTTTTCCTGTTCAGATTTTCTCGCTTCCCTACCACATTCAAGCTTCTGACAAGCCACGTCCTGACTCGTAGAACGTTATAATTTCGTTGATTATTCAACCTTTTTCTCATGGTCACCTCCCCATTGGCAGTCCCCTCCTGGAGATCCCAATGGGAAGCAATTCCGGACTCTTCTGCCAGTGGAGAGATCATCATGACACTTTTTCAATTACGTTAAATGTCTTTATTCCAGTGGCTTACATTGCCTTCTGCATCTGATTATTGCTGATTCTTCCACCTTTAGGGGCAGTTTCCTACCCAAAGGGCAAGAGAGTGCCCTGAACCTCTGTCCGCTCCTCCACCTTTTTTGACAAGGCAGTTGTTAGAATGAGGATGACTTCTTATGCCGGAAGTCTTCGGCCGCCAATGCTGAATATTAGTCAAAATTTGAGAGGTGGCGGGTTTCGAACCCGGGATCGAGTTGAAAACCCGCCTTAGACCTTATTCAATCCCTAGCTCTGTAAAAATTAACTCTTATTCTAGATCCGGTATGTCTTCTATATAGACATCTATTTCCTCTTATCTCACGCGAACAGACACTTCTTCCCCATCATAGGGAACCTCTACTACATTCTTTCTAACTAACTGTGCTTTCCTCTACGCTTAACAGCGGAAGTCGCTTTGTACGCTTAATGTTCATACTTTTGCATTTAATTTCACCTAAGGTTGTTACGGCTTTTACTGGTCCATGACTTACAGGATGTCATGTAGATGAATAGGGGTTCACTTACACATGATTGACGTTTTCGCAATCCATGCTAGTTGGCATAGAGCATGTCATTCTGTTGGAGATATCACATCATGTTTCCGTTTAAAGTGTGTTCTCAGATTCTATGATAAACTGATTTCAAGGATACTGGACAGTAGTTCTGGGGAACATTTCTGCTATCCTTCTTGTAAACAAGTATAACCTATTCTTTCTTTGCACCACTGAGCACGGTTTTTTGGTCGAGGGATCTATGCCATATTACATCTATATCTACCTCATACTCTGCAAGCCACCTAACTGTGTGGGGTATTTTACTGCTGGCACCTCTAAATGATCTCCCCCCCCCCCCCCCACATGTTCTGGTCGGGAAAGGAACGGTAAGCTGGATAGCTATAATTTCTCGAATTTTCTCGTGGTGGTCATTCGGTGCGATGTAGGTTATTGGAAGGAAGTGATAGGTTATCCGAATCTTCCTGGAAAGTACTTGTAATGTACCCACAGCAAATACCCTCTACCACGCACCAATTAATCATTTTCAATCAAACATCCACATTCATTCACTTTAGAAAAGTTATCTGATCTGATTTTCTCGTAATATATGCGGCGACAGCTCGGCATATATGCATTCTCCACGGTTGTTAGAGGGGTAACGAGGACAGCTTCTGGAGAATCTGTTGAGGTATTGACGTGTTTCTGAGAGATACATATTCTGCTTTTCTTCTCGCTAAAGCGAGCCAATTAACATTTGCGCCGCTAGCGGTTTGTTTGAAGAGAAAGAGACTGTAAACGGAAAATAATTAAGGCGTGGAATCACCGGAGATCTGGACATGTAATGGAGATGGATTTAATACACAATTTCCTCCATAAATAAGGTTTGTGACTTTTTTGTTCTCGAGTGAATGAACGAATGAGTTTTTCTGAATCGTTTGATGATCACGTTGGCCCTATAATTAGTGGGGAAGTTTCAGCTGTGTCGAAGAGAGCCTGCAATCACTGAGTCTGTGTTAAATCGCCCAAAAAGGCTTCGTACACATCTGGAATTCGCAATCTTTCGTAAAAAGAACAAATTGTCCAAACGATTGATTCTCCCGACTGACTGCAGTGTTTAACCGTAATAATAAATGTAAAGATCTCTTACAGCAAGCCATCCGCTGATTAACAAGACGAAGGACTCCACGAAAGATCCTATTTGGCTGATTTCACGTAATGAAATATTATATTAAGAACAGTACATAGATAAAGGAGAGAAAGAGAGAGAGCGAATGAAAATAGAGATAATACTAATAATCCTCCATTAGTCTAATTTTTCGCCTGTCTTATCACGGATCAGCCAAAAACGGGGAGGGCCTTACTTTACTGTATAGATTTATGTGTGAAGGTGAAGGGATCTTAAAGGCAGCAGATACACGTCTATACAGACAAGACATTACACAGAGATAGCGGCTAGCTGCATTCATCATCTATTCTTAGATAAAGAGACGGCAACTTATTATCCGAACATTTAAAAATATTAAATACTGTCTCGATATTTCAGTAGTAACCCTCTACATGATGCACAACGCATCTAACGTCTGTTACTGCAGTTTGCTAAGAATCTCTGTAACGCTCTAAACTAACCCGTAATTAAATGAGCTGCTCTCCGTTGGATCGTATCTGTCTCTTCTACCAGTCTTACCAGGTAAGGATGCCAAGTATACGAACAGCACTCAAGAATCGGTCGAACAAGCGCCTTGTATGCCTCTTCTTTCTTGAATGGGTTATATCTCCGTAGCCTTCCAGGTTAGGCGTGCGGTCTAACGCACTGCTTTCCGGGCGGTAAGGCGTGCCGGCCCCCGGCACGAATCGCCCGGTGGATTAGTGTCGAGGTCTGGTGTGCCGGCCAGTCTGTGGATGGCTTTTAAGGCGGTTTTCCATCTGCCTCGGTGAATGCGGGCTAGTTCCCCTTATTCCGCCTCAGCTACCCTATGTCGACGGTTGCTGCGCAAACACTTTCTCTATGTACTCGTACACCATAATTACTCTATCACGCAAACATTGGGTTTACACTCGTCTGGTGTGAGACGTTCCCGAGGGGGTCCACTGGGAGCCGAACCGCACAATAACCATGCATTCGGTGTGGGGCAGTGGTGCAGTGAGTGGACTGCTGTAGTCTGTTGTGGGGTTGTGTACCACTGCGGGCTACGACGGGGACGAAGCCTCTCTGTCGTTTCTAGGTCCCCAGTTCCATACAGTACAGTACAATACAATACAATACATCTCCGTAACATAACAATCTGAGGACGGCGTCTTTGAGTGCTAATCAAAATGTCCTCGGTCCCGGGTTAGAACTCCTCCACCGCTTAAATTCTGAAGAGAAATTATCAGCAGTGGTGATCGAAGAAAAAAATGGTTCAAATGGCTCTGAGCACTATGGGACTTATCATCTATGGTCATCAGTCCCCTAGAACTTAGAACTACTTAAACCGAACTAACCTAAGGACATCACACACATCCATGCCCGAGGCAGGATTCGAACCTGCGACCGTAGGTGATCGAAGACTTCCGGTGTAAGAGTTCAGCCTCATACTGCCAATGACCTTGTTAAAGAGGGCGGAGGAGCGGAATGAGGTTCAGGGCACACTCCTGCCCTTGGGTGGAAACTACCGCACGCAGTCGGCCTTCAACCACGACACGGTTCGGACGAGCAGCGCGCCTAGCAGTGCTGCGCACGAATGTTTCTTTATTCGCTTGCGCGAGGTACTGCGATCTTCATTTCCAGTACAGTATATCTCAAGATGAAGAACGAAGAGGCGTAATCAATGTTGTGCGGCTTTCCACCAACGGCTACCGCTATCGCCATGCTGTGAACGTCAGCAGTATAACCGTGGACCACGGTACGCATATTCGAACTGCCATTCGACGTCCCGGCCGCTCTCGTCACTGAAGACGCCGTATGGCACGGTCTTAAGCTACACTGAAGAGAAGAGGAACACCTTTGGAACGTATTACGTTCTCAGTGGCGTCCGACACGTATGCATCGAACTACGCAAATACGTGCCGTCGTACGTTTTCATCGGTGGTTGCCGAGCCATCGTTATTTATGACGGACAATCGAGAAAACGTTCTGGTCGTGGACTTTTTTTTTTAACACTACAGAGTAGCCCACCACCTGGGTTACTAAGGTGGGCCGTGTGCTACTTAAAACAAGTAACAAGCCAGGCAGTGTTAGGTCTCTTAGCCGAAATGGCTGCTTGAAAGTTATGTCAGCTTGACAAGTCCCCATTCCGTTACCGTCCCTGCCACGTGGAGGCGGACCTTTTCTAATGTTTCTGCCCTGGCTGTTTCTCTGTGTGTTAGTACGCTAATTATTACAGTAAGTGACGTTTATCTCTAAACTAATTGATAAAAAATAATATAAATATTTACATATAAAATGGAACAAATAAGATATAAAAAAGAAATGAAAACAAAAGAAAACAAAGAAAAAGAATTCTGAACTATAAGGTGTCTACAGATAAACGAGTTCTCGCAGCTACAATTTTAGAGTACATTAAACACATGCCCAAAATTTAAAGTGGGCTAGATTTATCTATGTATGATTATAAGTGATATTCGAATTTTACATGAAACATAGTAGCTTAATATATATTAAAATAACTTGCATAGACAATCTTACATACAGAAAAAATTAAATTAAAGTATGAGATAACATACAAGTTATCATTTTTAAGGAATAAGTTAGTATCAAAGTTAATATAATTAATTAAAGGAAAATATGATTATACTTAGAGTAAAGAAAATAGGTGTCTGCTTCTCTCACATGCAGTTCCTGAATGTGAAGGCTATGTATGTGCCTGTAGACTGACCTTAACTAGATTCCTTTATGTGACATTAAAAATGAGATTACAAAAACAGAAAAACAATATTAATATATCATAAAAACTAGAAGACTAAATAGGCAAATCAAAAATAAGTTGCGTGGAAGTTTAATTCATTATAATTTAAGTGTAAAATTACTTAAGGTAATACAAGTAAATCCAGAATATGTAGCAAGACAAGTGACAAGGTTGTGAGCCAGGAAGGGGAATCTGCATGAATGTCCAATAAGATGTCTGATGCTCTTTGAGACAAAACTGGGAATCCACAGTGCATGTTAAATGAAGTACATCAACAGTATGTGTGACATAATCATTGTGAGTTAGACCCATCTACATCCATATAGTATGTTCAATATCTATTTCGCAGCCCTTCTACACCTTCCGTCAGAATTAATCACTGTCAGTTCTATTGTCTGTGTCACTGTCAGAACTTGTATCTTCCCAAGTAATGTGTTGAGGTTCTGTCACTATCTGTATTCTTGTTCTGGCAGTAGGATGTTGATTTTTGTATATATCAAGCAGTGTCATTGACACTGAGTCAGCCAGACTATTTAAGGTGTTCCATTTATCTGGGTCCCGAAGGACCGCACTTACCACATCATCTCTTATTGCAGGTCGTTCATAGTCGAGTAGATTACACCTTAGCACAACATGTTCAGGCGTTCCAAGAATGCCACACGTGCAAATCTCTGTTTGCCTTACTCCCATACGGTGCAGATGTGTTGGATATGGTCCGTGCCCAGTCAAGTAGTGAACCATGCCACGACTTGGCTCCACATGTTTTAGTTTCAACCTCTCAAATACATTTGGAAAAAAGGAAAACACACGCCGCCCTTTGTCAGATGTCTCCCATTCTCTTTGCCACGTGTCTAACTTCCATTTGTGTAACTGTTGCTTGGTTTGTACGTTTTCTCCTGTTATTTGGAAAACCGTTTCAAAGTCACCATTTTTCAACCAATATGAGGCAGCTCTACAGCGAATAGTGAGGTCTATTGGTCGTGGACAGGAAGATCACGTCCGATCACACTGCCTACATGCCGCATCGTCGAGGTGCCACATGCAGAACCAGTAGAGAGAGCGGCGACGACGGCGTTGAGGCTTATGTGCGTGGAAGCGCCTAGAAGCCGCGGCCATGCAGTTGCCTCACGCGAAAACGAGCTCAGCCGCCGATGACGCCGTGACGGCGGCGCCCCGTGACGCGACGCTCTTGAACGACCGACGCTGTAAACCACCACAACTGTCGTCGTACTGGGGGAATCGGCTCCGGACGTCGGCCTTATGCCCAGAGGTGTTGACCACAGTATTTCGAGGAGTGGACACGCGGTCCTGGAAATAACCGTCTCCGAAGCATCGTAAGAAACGCCGCCTCTTGACGGATGACGACCAACGGGGAGAGGACAGGGAGAAAGCTGCCGACACCAGCTCTGACTAGTCGTTGCGAACAGACTCTATCAGGACTGTTCGGTGACTGGGTTGCAGAAATGTAGGCAAAAGACCCACCAGACACCCTTGATGCTCGTCCGCCACATGGGGCCGGCGCCCCACTTGGCGTGAGTCTGACACCCTCAGAAAGTCCGGTAGCCAAGCGGCCGCCACTTGCGCCTATATACTCCACCGTAAAATGTCCCAATCCCACCGTGTGGGTAAGATCAATGTTAATGGCGTACATTTCGTCATCGAAACTCGCATGTTCCACGACACGCTCCGGGAGCGGACCTGAATATCACACTCCTTCTACTCGGAGATGCGACTGGACATTTACGGATACACGGCCTACAATTTAGCGGCGGTGCTATCCAGTTACATGTCACCGGGTACTACAACGGACCTGTGTACTGCTCCATGACAGCAACTTACCTCACCTTGATATGATTCTCTGGACGTGTCATGTCAACACTTGCCGGCCGCGGTGGCCGAGCGGTTCTAGGCGCTTCAGTCCGGAACCGCGCGACTGCTACGGTCGCAGGTTCAAATCCTGCCTCGGGCATGGATGTGTGTGATGTCCTTAGGTTTAAGTAGTTCTAAGTTCTAGGGGACTGATGACCTCAGATGTTAAGTCCCATAGTGCTCAGAGCCATTTTTGTCAACACTTACCTAGCGTCCAAACTCTATTATTTTCCAGATATTCTTCCCATAAAGGTCACCATGGCTCATAGTTTCCAGGCAGCGTATGGACACTTCGTGAGCACAGGTTAGATATTCAAAGTCCGTTACACTAACGAGACCACCGTTGGTGGGAGGTGGCGGGTCGACTCATGTCCACAATCGGGCGCGAGTGGTATACCTGTGGGTGACGCAATTCAAGGTGAACGCGGCCAGAAACAGCTTGGTGGGAACACTGCTTCATATTGTCCCACCCCGAAATCTTTGAATGCCGGTCGAGGTGGACCACATAGCTCCATCTCTCACCCACATCTGAGATTCTTTTGTCTAACTGAGTTACATGACCAAGTCTCCACTGGCAACGAGAGCGCCAAGCAAGAGAGGCTATTACTCCTTCTATCAAACACGACAACCCTACAACAAGGTTGAACAGTATCATCCGACAATCTGTATGACCAGGATGTGGCAGGCCGTCCATACCTCCTCACGTACACTCGCTTCTTGTGGTACGTGTTGGTTCACGGAAAATTAACCATATACAGTGCCTCCATTCCATCCACCTTAGAGTTAGCCCTTTGTGTCCACAATGCACCGTCGTCGACTCGGACGCCCACAGCTTCGCCTGTACCGAGATTGGCCGTTGCTCGGATTTTATACAATGTGTGGTATCGATAGCTACGATGCCACGGCGTAGGTGCAAGTTCTTAGGTTGGCATTACGACACAGACAACGACAGCGCCCTCTTGTCCGCACTGGGCAGCTCTACGAGATCCGCTCCAGATTTTGATCAAGAGCAGACGGCCGGGACCCTTCGCTTCAGCAACAGACTTTGCTCCACTTACGACGGGAGTACGGTTTCGCACCTACGGGCTCTTCAGTTGCAAATTTATGTATGTCATCGATTAATCTCTATTAAATGTACTTTCACATAAACAGCTGTACCGAGAATCTTACCTCACCTGCTCCTACTCACTTCCTACATTCGGCCTATCCATTCAGTTTACAGGAGCAGATCCACGCGCCGCCTTCCAGACGGGATACAAACCAATGTACGCTGGCGCTCCTGCTGAGGCGACAAACTGAGTCTATCAAGCGGGACATACTCCAACTCCCAGATACTGTTTACTTTCCCACCGCCAGAACGAATGCCGTCAACTGGCTGAAGGGCGTGGAGCTGTATTACGTTTTGCATGCACGCACTGGAAAGCGCTCTCGAGCATTTGTTTCACTTGCTGACGACTCACGAGGCGCTCCACCGCCATGCGTTGTACCGGACACGACTAGCGACTTATTTCCGCGAACTATTCGAGTATACTCCCGCTCACTGGAGTGTTCCGAGTACAAGAAGGTAGACTTGAAGACGACTCACGGAACATGAATGACTCTCCGAGGAAACGGCTTAGAAGATGTAACCTCTCTGTTAATTTGCGGGAAGACCACTCGAAGGCTTCAGACGGCAGTGATGAATCCGCTGGAGATAAAAAGTCCAAATAAAGTTCTCTTGATCCTGTTAGACCCTTTTCCTTCCTTAGCTTCGGGATAGCGGAACGGTATATTGTGGCCAGGCCTCGGAAGGCCATCTCGGATGGTGTAAATAAAAATAAGTGGAGGTAGCGTCTTTGATTAGTAAACAAAACATCGTCGGCCATACTAGAATTCCTCCACCACTTAAATTTTGAATAAAAACCATCACCAATGGCGGCCGAAGACTTCCAGCAAAAGAAGTCACTTTCATTGTGAAAGAGGGTGGAGGAGTGAAGAGAGGGTCAATATATTGTCTTGCCCTTGGGATGGGAAACTGCCCCTAAAAGGGAAGTAGCAGCAATGGTGTGCGGTATGAGGATGCAGACGACAAAGGAAACCACTGCATTAGAGACATGTAATTTGTATCCACGGGACATATGGCCAGTAATATATAAAATGTCATGATGGTCTCTCCATTGGAAAAGATTCCGGGCTAGTCCCATGTTCGGATCACCGGGAAGGGACTGCCAAGGGGGAAGTGGCCAAGAGAAAATGTTTCAATTACTTGAGAAAGGATAACGTTCTACGAGTCAGGGCGTGGAATGTGAGCAGTTTGAACGTAATAGGGTAGCTAGAAAATCTGGAAAGGGAAGTACAGATATAGTGGGGCCAGTGAAGTGAAATGAAAAGAAGACGAGGATTTATGATCAGATGTCAACAGCAGCAAAAAGTGGTGTAGTGGGACTCGGACTCATTATAAATAACAAAACATGAATAGGAAAACATTCCAGAGAATGAGTTACTGTGAACAAATCAATGATAGGGTTGTTCTCATCAGCCGGCCGCGGTGGTCTCGCGGTTCTAGGCGCGCAGTCCGGAACCGCGCGACTGGTACGGTCGCAGGCTCGAATCCTGCCTCGGGCATGGATGTGTGTGATGTCCTTAGGTTAGTTAGGTTTAAGTAGTTCTAAGTTCTAGGGGACTGATGACCACAGCTGTTAAGTCCCATAGTGTTCAGAGCCATTTGAACCATTTTTGTTCTCATCAAAATCGACACAAAACCTATATCGACAACGATAGTTTCACTATATACGCCGACATAGCAAGCTAAAGATAAAGAGATACAGAAAATATATGGGGATATTGGACGGGTAATTACGTAAGGGCAGTTGAAAACCTAATAGTCAGGGTGACTGGAATACGGTTGTAGGGAAAGGAGTAGAAGAAAGTGTCACAGGAGAATATGAGCTTGGTACCAGGAATGAGAGAGGAGTAAGACTGATTGAGTTATGTAATAAATTTCAGACAGTAACAGAAAATACTCTGTTGAGGATTCACAAGAGGTGGAGATATGCTTGGAAGAGGCCGGAAGATACAGAAGGATTTCAATTAGATTACCTAACGATCAGGCAGAGTTCCTAAATCGTATACTGGACTGTAAGGCGTACCCGGAAGACAATTGAGTAGTGATGAAGAGTAGGCTAAAGCTTAAGAGACTAGTCAGGAAGAACCTATGTGCAAAGAAGTGGGATACAGAAGTACTGACAACACGTAAAGAAGTGGGATGCGGAAGTACTGAGTATGACGAGATGCGCTTGTAGTTCTCTGAGGCTATGGATACTGCGGTAAGGAACAGCACAGCAGTTAGTTCAGTTGAAGAGGAATGGACATGTCTGAACAGGGCAATTACAGACGTTGGAAAGAAAAGCGTCGATAAAAAGAAGGCAACTGCACAGAATCCATGGGTAACGAAAGAAATTATGCTGCTGATTTAAGGAAGAAGGAAGTGTAGAAATGTTTAGGGGAATTCAGGATTACAGAAAAACAAGACACTTGGATATGAAGTAAATAGGAAGTGTCGGGAAGCTAAGCTGAAATTGCTGCATGAAAAATATGAAGGAATCGAAAAAGATCTCACTGTCTGAAGAACTGGTTCAGCATACAGAAATGTCAAAGCAGTTTTATGTGAAATTAAAAGCTATGGTGGTAACACAAAGTGAGCGTTGAGAATCACACTTTTAAAGCCAGAGGAGAGAGTCGACAGGTGGAAAGAGTCCATTTAAGTCCTCAATGAGGGGAAGATTTATCTGACTACGTGACAGAAGAAGAAACAGGAGACAGTATGGGAGAGATAGGGGATCCAGTATTAGAACCGGAATTTAAAAGAGCTCTGAAAGTCTTCAAATCAAATGAGGTAGAGGGGTAGCTAACACTTCAGAATTTTAAAAATCATTGGGGGAAGTGACAACAAAACAATTATTCAAGTTGGTGTGTAGAATGTATGAGTCTGACGATACCATCTGACTTTCGGAGAAACATCATCCGCAATTCCGAAGATTGGAAGAGCTGACAAGTGCGAGAATTATCAAATAATCAGCTTAACAGCTCATGCATCCAAGCTGCTGATAAGAATAATACACAGAAGAATGGAAAAGAAAATTGAGGATGTGCTAGATGACGACCAGTTTGGCTTTGGAAAAGGTAAAGGCAGCAGAGAGACGATTATGACTTTGTGATGGATAATAGAAACAAAACTAAAGAAAAATCGAGACATGTTTATAGGATTTGTCGACCTGGAAAAAGCATTCGACGATTTCAAGTGGTGCCAGATATTAGAAATTCTGAGAAAAATACGGGTAATCTGTAGGGAAATATAGATAACATACAACATGTACAAGAGGGAAAAATAAGAATCCAAGATTGAAGTGCTCGGGTTATAAAGGTTATAAGATAGGGATGCGGCCTTTAACCCCTACGGTTCAATCTATACATTGCAGAAACAATGACGGAAATAAACGAAATGTTCCTGAGTAGAATTAAAATTCAAGCTAAAAAGATAGCAGTCACAAGATTCTCTGAAGACATTGCTATCCTCAGTGAAAGCGAAGAAGAATTGAATGAACAGTCTAAGGGGTATAATATGTGGATTGACAGTGAATCGAAGAAAGACGAAAGAAGCAGAATAAATAAGAAAAGCGAGAAACTTAAAATGAGGATTGGTGGTAACGAAATAGATGAAGTTCTGCTACCTAGACGGCAAAATAACCCATGACGGCAAAGCAAGGAACATAGCACTGTATGATAGTGAAACATGGACTGTGGGACACCCGGAAAAGATAAGAATCGATGAATTTGAGATGAGGTGCCACAGAAGCGAAAATTTGGCGGACTGATAAGGTAATGAATGTGGAGGTTCTTCGGAGAACCTGTTAGGAAGGGCCGGCCGATGTGGCCGAGCGGTTCTAGGCGCTTGAGTCCAGAACCGCGCTGCTGTACGGTCGCAGGTTCGAATCCTGCCTCGGGCATGGATGTGTGTGATGTCTTTAGGTTAGTTAGGTTTAAGTAGTTCTAAATGTAGGGGACTGATGACCTCAGATGTTAAATCGCGTAGTGTTTAGAGCTATTCGAACCATTTTTTTTTTTGTTACGTTGTTGGGAAGGAATATATGGAAAACACTAACAGGAAGAAGAGACATGTTGGTAGGACCTGTGTTAAGACATCATGAATTAACTTCCATGGCACTACAGGGAGCTTAAGAAGGTAAAAACTGTAATAGAAAACAGAGATTGTATTACATACAACAAATAATTGAGGAAGTAGGTTGCAAGTGCTATTCTGAAATGAAGAGGGCGGCTCAGGAGAGGAATTCGTGGCGTCCGCATCGAACCAGTCAGCGGAATGTATAGTAAAAAAAATGGAAAAAATTCTTTTGAATCTCAATCTGGCCTCTACTTTTTATACTACTTGTTTAGCGCGAACATTCCACTTAAGGTTTGCTCTGGATAGTTACGGTTTCGGTAGGTATGGTTCAAAGAGGGGCCAACTCAACAAGAAATTCGATTTACAATCTGATTATTCCATCGGATCCTGGAGTTTATTTTAGTGGTTTCACAATACCACTGGCTCTAACATCTAATTCACTCATTTTGCAGTGAAGCGAGAACTGAATTGGAGCAATACTCACAGATTTTTCTTTGTAAAGTAACATTTGAGAATGGATCGCAGCTTTGCCACACTCAATTTCATTTCCTGTCCCGTTCATAAATTTCTGGATACGAATTTTTGCGCCACAGATAACCTTTATCCATGACCATAATTTATTTGGGGCTTGAGAGAGATTTTTCGGTGCTTATTCTGCTACGGTATTTGTTGAAGGCTTTATTATATGCCCTCTTGAAATCCAAATGCGTTTCATTCAGCATCACTGTATCTATATCCCTATGCTTTGTTTTACGCCTCCTGTACATTAGTAGTTGTTTCTTTAGATGTTTCTTTTCATTTATTGTATACCGTGCATGTAGGCTCCCTCCCACCACGAACTGTTCTGCTAGATAGTATCTATCAGTTGGATCGTCAACTATTCTTTTAAACCTGAGCCACAGTTCTTCTACACCCTACTGTTCAGAGAAAAATTTTTCAGGTTCCTCATTGAGATATGACAAAACAACCTCTTCATCTAACTTACTGAGCATGCAAATCTTTCTACTCCTGTACTTGGCATTTGTCCTTTGATAATCATTGTTGCTACATCTAACTCGTGGTCACTGATGTCAGGTCTGTTTGTTGCTATCACATTCAATATGTTTTCATCATGAGTGAGATTCCGAACTGTCTATTCTAGGTAAAATGAAGGCATTTGGTAATGTTCGCAGGACGTCACGTCCATTACTTCCAAAACTATAATCAGCCCTTGATTGTTGGATCATTTAAGTCTCCTCTGATGACGACTGTTTGATTAGGCAACTAGTTTTCCTTTAACGTTTTCAGTCAAATCTGGGGGTCAGTCTTTTGGCTGATGGAAAGATACAGTCGTAAATTTATGTACAGTTCTGATACTGAGTGTTCCCCAAGCAACTTTGAAGACACCTTCTATTCCTATCTCAGTGGATTTGAGTTTGTCTAATGTTACAAATACTCGTAATCCACCCCCATTTCACATTAGCCTATCCTCTCGATCTACGCTTAAATTTTTCCAAAAAGTTCCTTTGCTAACAACTTTGGAATTTAACCTGTTTTCTGTACCTAGTTGTATGTGAGACGCACTGCTTTTTAGGAGCGTTTCAAACTCAGGTATTTTGTTGTGAATGATTCGATAGTTAAACACAGTAACATAATTATCTTACCTGAGGGAGACATTTTCTTGGAACTTACACGCATACTTCTGTGTCTCCTATAGCCATCGCTAAAAGCACTGGATAGACAATCGCCCCATCTGAAAAACCGTTGTGTGCACACCACAAAAATAAGAGAAAGGCTGCCTTTTTATAAGTATGACTGCGTTATTCCTTAGTTCTTTTCTTCGCATTGACGCAGCAGCCATTTCGCCTTTTCTTCTCTGCGCTACTTATTTATTTGTTTTCAGTGACTTACACTGCTACAGTAGTGTTTTTTTCTGAAGATTTTAGCACTTGATCTTTCATCGATCAACTGAAGTATTTCTTTTGTTACCCAGAGATTCTTAGCAGTTACCCCTCTTATCCTTAATTATAGGTAATCTCTGTAATTACGCTTTCTAGGCATTTCCGTGCCGCTTCAACTGAACTGCCTACTAAAGTATTCTTTGTTGCGTTATCTACTATCCCAGAGACCATCATACGTGCCTTATCGTTCCTTACTACTTCGGCATCCCACTTCTGTCCCAGTTGACATTTCCTGACGCTTTTCTCAAACTTCAGTTTACTCTACATCACTAATAAATTGTGGTCTGCGTCTATATCTTCTTCTGGGTATGCCTTATACTGCAATATCTCACTTCGGGATCTCTGTATCACCGTGATGTAATCCACTTTCATCTTCCCGTGTCTACAAGCCTTTTCGGGTTATACCTGCCCCTGTTGTGATTTCTGAACATCGTATTCGCAATTACCAGCTGAAGTTTTCTGCAGAACTCTAGTAGTCTGTCTCCTGTCTCATTCCTATAACTTACCCCATATTCTCCGGTAACATCTTCACTTACGCAGTGTTCCAATCTTGCGTGATTATTACTGAGTTGCCCGTTCAGTCCCATTGTACAGAATCTGTACGTCTTCATCTTCTGCTCGTGACATTGCATTGAATACCCGAATTACTATCGTTGACGCTAGTTTGTTATCGATTCTGATGAGAACAATCCTATCATTCAATTGTTCAAAGTTACTCATTCTCGGATCTACACTCCTACT
The DNA here is from genome assembly GCF_023864275.1 of Schistocerca cancellata. Taxonomy (NCBI): domain Eukaryota; kingdom Metazoa; phylum Arthropoda; class Insecta; order Orthoptera; family Acrididae; genus Schistocerca; species Schistocerca cancellata. The sequence continues at coordinate 490,489,364 of NC_064628.1, forward strand.
CATAAGGAATCCTACTCCCGTTGTATCATTTTTTTGATACTGTTGATATAATCGTGCACCGGCGCTACCTAAAACCCTTAGCGTTTTTTCCATTTCACTTCACTGACTCCTACATTGTCTAAACTGCGTGTTTGCATTTTTCTTCTCAGATTTTCTCTATCACATTCAGACATAAAATATTCCACCACAATGTTATTAATATTACATTATCGTTAGTTATACAGTGTTCCCTTTGGCAGACTTCTCCAGGAGATGGTGAATGTTTTGCCAATGGAGAGATCTCATGCCACTTTCTTAATTACAGGCCACGTCTCCTGTCGATACACCTTTTGTAATTTTAATGTAGTGCTTTCAGTGGTTTCCAGTGCCTTTTTACTCCGATGCCACTGTCTGTTGATGATTCTTCCGCACTTTTTCGGCTGTTTTTCACCCCAAGGGCAAGAGAGCGCCATGATCAACTTTGCGGTCCTCCGTTCTCTTTTCTCAAAGAGAACGTGGGAGTCTTCGGCCGCCATTGCTGGTATCTTCTGTTCAAAATGGAAGCAATGGTAGTTTAAGAACACGTGGCCTAAGGTGGTTTGATTGTTAATCAAAGGCGCTACCCCCACTCCAACTTAAGCTTAGCACAGTTATTTTAGCCTTAGTTCTTATCTTTCTTATATGCAATAATATCACCAGCACATATCTTAGCCTATTCTCACTGATTCAAATCCCTAACTTTTCAGCCTGGACAGTACTGCCTATTATAGTTAACTTAGTACTTTTCGCTGGCTCATTTTGCAAAAATACACCTCTAGAGTGTCGAGGTATTGTTCTTAGACTCGTATACAAGCCAATTCAAGGCCTGACGTGTCACAGAATCCATTAATTGAGAAGTAGCGAAGCACTGATCACAAAGGATGTCTTAAAAATATCAAAATTTAAAATCACAGAGAACTTGTAAAGTTTAAAAAAGTGTACAGGAGTCACTTGCTACTGATACAGAGTACGTGTTTAGGGACAAAACAGGTAAGCCATCAACCTCATGTTTACCCACCAGGACAGTAGCGGTGTACCCAATCTGTATGAGTATAGAGTGTATTCTATGTGCAAGTGTGGGAAATTGTTCTAAATGTTTATGTAGCGTGGATCTGAAACGGAACATGCGACTCATCCCTATACTCACCTCGTGGCATGTGGAAAACCGACCAAAATCCACATCCAAGCTGGTCAGTACACCGACAACTATTTAACCCGCAGGACAGATTCGGTTTGGGCCCAGGATATCTTTTCTTTCCGGAAGAAGTCAAGTCAACACGCGCGATGCACTTGCGCGCTCTACCATTCTTGATGGACCGATTGCCAAAGACACATTGATGAGAACCGGCAAATTTTCCTTTTTCTGGAGCCACAGTCCTGTAAAAAGGATATTTCCGCAGTTTGATTGTATATAGCATTCAAGATAATCTGACGAAATGCTAATCGCGAAAACCCTCACGATTAATAAAACACTATCAACAGAGGTTTTTTTCTATTTTTGGTACAGAATGTGTTTATTTCACTGTCTAGGTTTCGGCCTTAGGCTGTTTGCAAGTGGTTCACCGTAATAAATAAACAATAAAAAGTACAAATATCAAAAAAGGCAAAAATATAAAAAGTAAATATTAATGTATGAATTACATGATTTATTGCATAACTTACGCGTAGACTATTCTAATAATTTACGAGTATATTAAATTCTGGTGTTACGGATATAGTTATTCAAAATTGTTTCAGACAACATAGAACTGTTTTCAAGCAGCCCATACGCTACCTTCTTCTTCAAACTACCGCACTTGCCAGTCCCATTCTCTCTATTTTTTAAATTTTTACTTTTATTTTCTGTTATTTCCAGTCTGCCTCTCTATCTTTTCCCCCTTTCTTTCTGCCGCCATATTCCGCCAGTCCACATCCTTCCTTTGTCGCATTGCACTCTTTTTGAGCGCTTGATCTAGTGCACATATCTTTAAACTTTTTCTATAAGCTAGTGCATGTATTTTTAAAACTTTTACATAAGGCTTTTGTATTTCGCAGCGATATATACCACTATTTAATTATATAATGCAGCTTGTATTAGGTAATTAACTGCCTCAAGAGAGTGAAAATCCATGATCCTTGGTATCTATGTTATGATAAGGAATTTTACGATGCTTACATGCGAGATTTGAACTTGGATCTCCATGTTAAACACTGCGGACTCTTTCGTGTTGTATTTATCGGAAAATAAAATAATATTCTTGTTAAACAAACAATTCCAGTACATTGTTCCTTCACGTATCATAAGTTACATGGCTCAGGTTATGACGTATCTGTGATGATATTGACGAGCGTTTGACTTATGCTTATTTTAGTGTTAGTTAATGATTACATACACCTAAAACGAAACTTACACCGGTGTTTTGGAAGCGGAATTTACATCACAGCTTCACTTCATTTTCCAGAAATACAAATTTCCAACCTCTTTGTGTATCGCATACATGTTCTCATACTTACTCACGAAAAATAGGAGGATTGGGGTTTAACTTTACATCGACATCGGTACTTACTTACGACACACCTGACTGATATATTCTGATACAGATTGTAGGGAATAAAAACCTTTTAGCTCGTCTGTATGTGAAAACCTTATAAATTTAGTAACCAGGAAGTCCATTATTAATTAGAGGTTTGAAAGCTCATGGATTTCTCTAACATATAAATAATTAAGCTTCTGATGTATAAATACGTGTCCACAATGAAAGCAACAAACCGCTATATCCCCGTTCTGTGTCTAAGTGACGACATGATCATATCACCTGTCGACAGATGTCAGTGCGATCGTGTTCTGTACGAAAGATGGCATTCCGGTGAACGGACAGCCACGCCAGCTGTGGCATCAGGCACCCATCGGACGGGGTAGTATTTGTTGTGCAGTCACACATGCACAATCGCTGTGTACACAGTCACAAACGATGTAGTATGGTATAGAGAAGACGCCTACCAGACTGTTTGCAGTGGAGAGCCGTAGGAAGTATGGAAGCAAACTAATGTGGCCCGATTTAATACGAATCGTTCTGCAATTTCTCGGATGTAGCGGCAGTTTTTAGAGACCGAAACTGTATCCCAAAGACTAGGGCAGAGCCGACCACGTGTGACATCAGAAAGAGGCAGGATGTTACCACTTTAGTACTGCACGGCAACTGGCATCTGACCTCGCAGCATCCACTGGACGTGTTGTATCGAGGCAAGCATTGTACAGAAGGCTTTGGCAGAGTGGCCTTTATTATCAGAGACCTGCTGTATGAGTACCTATGACATGTCTTCACAGAATGGAACGCCTAGTATGGAGTCGTCACCATACCACTTGGACGGTCGAACAGTAGGCAAGTGTTCTTTTCACAGATGAGTCCTTATTTGGTCTGGGGAGTGTTTCTCGACGGATATGCATCTGGAGCGAACGTGAAACACGGTTTCGGGACCAAACGTTGTGGAAAGAGATTGATATCGAGGAGCATCGCTAACGGGGCTGATGGGGATTATGTTGACACTGGAACTCTTCTTCATGAAATTGTACAAGTGAATTGGCAAGGTTTAACTGCTGTCAGCTATCGTGATGAGATCTTGGGATCTCATGTGAGAGGTGCTGTGGGCCGAAACTTCGTATTGATGGACGATAATGCTCGACCTCATAGAGCACGGATGGCTGATGTTTTCTAAGAAACGGGTGATATTGCACGCAATGGGTGGCCAGCTCGCTCTCCAGATTTGAATCCCTTAGAGCATGTATAGGACGCACTAGGGAAAGGAATCACTAGGGAAACGGGGTGCATCACATCAGCATCCACTAACCACCTCCAAGATATGCGAGCAGCTCTGCCGGAAGAATAGCTGTTATTGCCCTATCATGAGACTGATGATATTATTCACTGCATGTCCTGTCGTCGTCAGGCCTGTGTTGCTGCCAGAGGTGGTCACACCCCATACTGAGTACATTAATCAGTTGTCGGAAAGTGTGTGCAAATAGGCTAAGTTGGAAAAAAACGAAGAACATTTCTGTCTACGTTTCACGCACCTTCACGTTCTGCATTGTTTACATTTTTTCTACTTTACTGTCACCTGTTCATACTGTTTTGTGGCAAAATAAACGAAACCTTGCAAAATTTCCGGTTGTTGCTTTAATTTTGGACACCAGTGCAGTTATAGACGCAGCAAGATGGTGTGTATCAATTATCTGTATCATTTTATATATATTTTTTAAAAAACCTATTTTGCTTCTCCTGTAAAATTTAACTAAATGCAATTACTTGGTTTTAATTACCTACCATCAATATGCATGTTTCGACGAATTCGGACGATTTTGACGTGTTAGTAATTCAACAAGTCATTTAATTTTAATTTATAAACTTATTTTTCCTTTTTGTATTTTTATTGTGCTTTTTGTTATATAAACGTATTATTCTTTATTTCAGAGTGACACCTGAAAATGGCCTAAGGCCGTAATATAGACAGCGTAATAAACACATATTATACACTCAGATGGTTGGAAATATCCTTTAGAGGGAAAAAAGGAAAGATAGGAATGTTAGTTCACTGTTGTGCTTTGTGAGTCCTGTAAGGCTCTGAACTGTATGATGAGTGAGTCTACATATAGCTTCGACTCTGAGTAGTGCCACGCAGGCATACACTATGTTTGCCTATCTTACGTCCAAAGGACATAATTCAGTTACTTTGTACAGTAAGCAGTGACATCTGAAATTCTTTAGGCCGCAGTATCATCCCACTGAGGTAGCAGTGCGCCTCGTTTTCTAAACAGCGTAAACTACTCCATTTATTTATGTAACACGACAAAGTCTCTTTCGAAACAACGTTATTTCAAAGTCGTTTTTAGAGTAAGTTCAGTTAATAGATCATTCAGTTTCCGTGCTGTGAAACGTCCTAATGTGTACCGTAACAATAATTTTTAGATGTATGTTTTATGGTCCTCAAAGTGAAAAATTGTAATAGGAATTATGACAGAATTCCTGTTTAGACGCTGCCTTGAATTATACAACTATATTCATTCTTACAGTTTCCTTTTTGTTCGTATGAGTAAGATCCTACCCCACTCAATTTTTGGACTCAGAAAATCTCGGGGTATGTCATACAACTGACACGCTTACGATCCTTTTCTCCATACACACACACACACACACACACACACACACACACACACACACACACACACACATATATATATATATATATATATATATATATATGTGTGTGTGTGTGTGTTCAAATGGTTCAAATCTCTCTGAGCACTATGGGACTTAACTGCTGAGGTCATCAATCCCACTATAACATAGAACTACTTAAACCCGACTAACCTAAACACATCACACACATCCATGCTCGAGGCGGGATTCGAACCTGTGACCGTAGCGGTCGCGCAGTTTCAGACTGAAGCGCCAAGAACCGCTCGGTCACACCGGCCGACCAATATAGTGTTGGCCCACCTTTAGCCTTGAAGACAACTTCTACTCTCGCAGGCATACGTTCAAGCAGGTGCTAGAATGTTTCTTGGAGAATGGTATCCCATTCTTCACGGATTACTGCGCTGAGGAGGTATCGATGTCGGTCGGCGAGGCCTGGCACGAAGTCGGCGTTCCAAAATATCCCAAAGGTGTTCTATAGGATTGACGTCAGGACTCTGTGCAGGCCAGTACATTACAGGGATGTTATTATCGTGTAATAACTCCCTCGTGCATTATGAATAGATTTTCGATCGTGTTGAAAGATGCTATCGCCATCACCGAATTGCTCTTCAACAGTTAGAAGTAAGAAGGTGCTTAGAACATCAAAGTAGGCCTGTGCTGTGATCGTGCCTCGCAAAACAACAAGGGGTGCAAGCCCCCTCCATGAAAATCACGACCATAGCATAACACCACCGCCCACGAATTTTACTCTTGGCACTATATACGCTGGCAGATGACGTTCACCGGGCTTTCGCTATACCCACACCCTACCATCGGATCGCCACATTGTGTACCGTGATCGTCACTCCGCAGAACGTTTTACCACTGTTCAATCGTCCAATGTTCATGCTCCTTACACCAAGCGAGGCGTCGTTTGGCATTTGCCGGCATGATGTGTGGCTTATAAGCAGCCGCTCGACCATGGAATCCAAGTTTTCTCACTTCCTGCCTGACTGTCATAGTACCTGCAGTGGATTCTGATGCAGTTTGAAATTCCTTTGTGATGGTCTGGATAGATGTCTGCCTATTACACATTACGACCCTCTTCAATTGTCGGCTCTCTCTGTCAGTCAACAGACGTGATCGGCCTGTGCGCTGTTATCCTGTACGTGTCCCTTCACGTTTCCACTTCACTATCAGATCCAAAGCAGTGGACCTTGGGGTGTTTAGTAGTGTGGAAATCCCGCGTACAGACGTAAGACACAAGTGACACCCAATCACCTGACCACGTTCCAAGTCCGTGAGTTCCGCGGAGCGCCCCATTCTGCTCTCCACAATTTCTAATGACTATTGAGGTCGCTGATATGGAGTACGTGGCAGTAGGGGGCAGCACAATGCACCTAATATTGAAAAACGTATGTTTTGGGGGTGGCGGGTTATTTTTGATCACATAGTGTATATGTATCTGTGTACATATGTATGTATGTTCCACATCTCCTCCTAAACCACTGGTCAAATTTCGGCCAAGCTTGCTACACATGTAACTTACTGCCTGGGAAGAGTCGTCATGGGGTAAGAACTACCTACCTATCAAACGGTTGTGGTTGAGTGTTAAAAAGAAGTGTAGTCAAAGCCGCACAAACAGCCGTAATTTATTCATCCTGCATCTGAGGATACTTGATGAAAAGAAAGAAGTTTGTCGCTGACTACATTTTCCTCGTTCATCTAAACTGTTCAAATAGCTCTGAGCACTATGGGACTTAACATCGGAGGTCATCAGTCCCATAGACTTAGAACTACTTAAACCTAACTAACCTAAGGACAGCACTCACATCCATGCCCGATGCAGGATTCGAACCTGCAACCGTAGCAGCAGCGCGGTTCTGGACTGAAGCGCCTAGAACCGCTCGGCCACAACGGCCGGCTCGTTCATCTATTAAAACTTCCGCATCAGGCACGACGCTATAGTTTATTACTTTTTTACTACTGTATATATTCTTGACACATTTTGCAGACAATATTCAGATATACCACTACTGCATCATGCATGACGTTTACATTTATTCCTTTTTTGCTACTAATTCTGTTCGCAACACATTTCGCTGTATCCACATACGCCACTGAATCAACCTACAAAATTATATAATTGTACGAAACATGTATTTCTGGAGATACGACATCATAACAAAGAGATACGTTAAAAAATTGGAAATTTATGGTAAGATGCTATGGGACCAAGCTGCTGAGGTCATAGGTTCCTAAGATTACAGACTACTTAATCTAAATTAAACTAACTTACGGTATGAGTAACACACATACCCACGCCCCGGGGAGAACGGAATCTCTGACGGAGGCAGCCGCTCGAACCGTGACAAGGCGCCTCTTACGAAATAAATAGGAGTTGTACTCAATGTAATAGGGAGGTCATCAATTATTTAGTGTTATTTGAAGTAAATCTCTATTTTTTCCCTGTCATTGTTAACTGTGCCGACAAGTCATTATCTTTCATTCCATCGAAGGGAAACATAGTCGTCCTTAACAGGGAATCTATTGCTCTTAGAGATAAATGATTAGCGTGAGACCATACCGCAACCCAGTAGAACTGAGATGATCGAAAATGAAGGATACTGACGCAAGGAATCTATTAGATAGCACTGCAGAGAAAAATATTCATCGCGAGTTCGAAAGGGCTGATACAGCTTGATTTACTCTGTTTCCCGCCTAGCAGCCTACAGGCATTTAGAACTTCTTTTTAATGAGTTGTTAAAGTCTCTTCATGTTACATTATTGTTGTTGTTGCAGCGCACCGTAAATTTGCTTTATACTTTTAGTATTTGTGACCGATACTATCGTACGATTTCCTTCAAAGCTCGATGTAACAAGAGAAGATATGATCTGGTTTTCTGTTCCTATGTATTGGATGTTTAGCTTGGTGAACAGGATATTAAGCAAAAAAAAAAAAAAATGATAGTCAGATGCAAATGATGTGTTAAGACCTTCCTTTCTTACACAATAAATAACGAAGACCCTCTTCCGGTGATTCTCTCGCGTCATCAGACCAAGTGAGTCTCATTAAAATTTAAGAGTGTCGACAAAGCAGCAGTACTTGGTCACCACAGAGGACAATGAAACTGACGTAGCTCGGCAATATATGGAGAGGTAGACAAAAGCAATTACCCGTCTTTGATAACGACACGAGATAACCGAGGCGAACACACGCGGGGCCGTAGGAATCGGCGCCGGAGGATTCTCAGAGGCGAAAATTACGGTCGGGGACGGCGAGTGACAGTAGTAGGCGCAGAACATTCCTCAGATGAAATTAGATTACGCGATGATTTAGGGCGCGGGCGCTCGTGTTTTATCACTGCGTCCCCTCCTCGCCCCTCCCGCTCGCCGGCCAAATATCGCGTTGCCGGACCGCGGGGGTTCCCCCGCGGGGATTTATGGGGGAGCGTGCCCGTATTTATGGCGGCAGCGCCTGGGCCAGCGCCCGTGGCGGCCACAAAGAGTCCTCTGGTATGCGTCGCGGCGCCCATCACTCGCAGGCAGGCAGGCAGGCAGGCCGGCCGGCGCGTCGCGCTGCCCGCGGCCAGGGCGGGGGTTCCCCGACCACCGGCACGGGGCGCCTGTCACCGACGCCCCCAGGTGGCGCTCACTTCCGGCCGGCCTTCGTAACTACAATTTTCAACAAAGGGCAATTTTGAACAAAGGGTTCAGTGCGTCATCGGAGTTTTATTTTTTAATAATTTATCCATTTGATTGGTTGGTGAGCTGCGTGGCTGTGGATTGTATTATTTTAAGAATTTCGGCAACCAGCCTATTTTTTATGCATTTTGCTCCAAGCTACGAGAAGCGTTTGGAAAGTTAGTGCAAAGTCCGCGAGATGGCACCATCGGCGCGTATCGAGGTCATGTTTAGATAGTAGCACTGTAAGTAGGCTGTATAGGTTTTTTTATTGGTAATGCCACGTAGCGCTCTGTATAAAAATCACTGACTGCGCTGTGTGCAGTCTGTGGCTGGTTTGCATTGTTGTTGGCTATTGTAGTGTTGGGCAGTTGGCTGTTAACAGCGCATAGCGTTGCGCAGTTGGAGGTGAGCCGCCAGCAGTGGTGGATGTGGGGAGAGAGATGGCGGAATTTTGAGAGCGGACGATCTGGACGTGTGTCCATCAGAAAGAGTAAATTTGTAATATTGGATATCATGGACTGATATATGTATGACTTTTGAACACTGTTAAGGTAATTACATTGTTTGTTCTTTATCAAAATGTTTCACTTGCTAACTATGCCTATCAGTAGTTAGTGCCTTCAGTACTTAGAATCTTTTATTTAGCTGGCAGTATTGGCGCTCGCTGTATTGCAGTAGTTCGAGTAACGAAGATTTTTGTGAGGGAAGTGATTTGTGAAACGTATAGGTTAATGTTAGTCAGGGCCATTCTCTTGTAGCGATTATTGAAAGTCAGATTGCGTTGCGCTAAAAATATGGTGTGAGTATAAGCACAGTCATTTATAATTTTTGCTAAGGGAACGTTTCATCACCTTTGGAAAGAACGCACACCAAGTGTCAGCCATATTGGTCAATTTCTTTCTGTTTTGCATTCGTGTGAATCGAGGAAGTCGAGTGACTGTCAAAAAATTGACGAAAAAGAATTTCGTGTGGTGATTATACATTACCTTATGAAACGCAAAACGCCCCAGGAGACTAAATAGAAGCTTGATAAACGTTACGGTGACTCTGCACCTTCGATTATAACGGTTTCTAAGTGGTTTCAAAATTTTCGGAGTGGGCATTGGGCACAAGTGATGCTGATCGTTCCGAACGCCGTGTGGGGGTTACGACTCCAGAAATCATTGATAAAATCCTTGATATGATGATGGATGACGGAAGGGTGAAGGTGCGTGAGATTTCTAGTGCTGTGGGCATCTCGAATGAACGGCTACATAATATTTTGCATAAACATGCGGACATGAGAAAGCTATCTGCAAAATGGGTTCCGCGCTTGCCCACGCTTGACCAAAAACGGAATAAAGTGAAGTGTTGCAAGGATGGTTTGCAGCTGTTCAGGAAGAATCCGCAGGACTTTAAGCTTCTTTTTGTCACTGTGGATAAAACATTGATACATTACTATCCTCCTGAGACCAAACAACACTCTAAACAATGGGTTACCAAGGGAGAATCTGCACCAAAAAAGGCGAAGACCATTCCTTCGGCCGGAAAGGTTATGGCGACTGTCTTTTGAGATTCGCAAGGGATGATTCTCATCGACTATCTGGAAAAGGGTAAAAATATTACAAGTGAATATTATTCATCGTTATTGGACCGTTTGAAAACCGAGTTGCAAGAAAAACGCCGGCGATTGGACTGCAAAAAGTCCTTTTACATCACTACAATGCACCAGCTCACACCTCAGCAGTTGTGGTCGCAAATTTAGTGGAAATAGGATTCCAACTCGTTTCACATCCTCACTATTCTCCAGACTTGGCTCCCTCGGACTACTATTTGTTCCCCAATTTGAAGAAATGGCTCGCGGGACAAAGATTTTATTCGAACGAGATGGTGATTTCAACAACTATTAGCTATTTTGCAGACTTGGACAATTCCTATTATTCGGAAGGAATCAACAAATTAGAACAGCGTTGGACGAAGTGTATAAGTTTGAAAGGAGACTATGTCCTAAAATAAAAAAGGTTTACCCGAAACACGTAAGTAGTTTTTATTTTAGCACGGACTTTTCAAACGCCTCTCGTATTACGTGTTTCCGGCTTTCATTCATTTTCGTTTACCGTGATAAGTATTTCAATCTTCGGTAAGTACATCGTTGTAACACCGACAGCAAACTGGTTGCTGTAGCTGCCCTGTGCAAAATAACAATTTTGTTTCGCTACCACAACTCGCGAGACGTGTATTTACGATATGTTGCTGATTTTGTGTAATAGTCGACCATAATATTATTGCACCTGGGAGTGAGATAATATTATTGCATTTGGGAGTGAGGACACTACCAGCTGCTTATCTTAGTCAGCGCTTAATCGGGGTTCATAGCAAATGCGCAACTGATCTGAAAGCACTGACATTACTACTGTACTTGTTTACTGTAACTTGATCCGATAACTGCCAATTGCAATAATATCGTACTTGACTAGCACCTACTTCCTACTTTGCTTGCTGTTATTCCGATTTTCGCATTTATATTTTTGACAAAAACGCTTTCCCACCTCTATTCTGCACAAAAACAGCCTAGTATCCGCCATTTTGCCGACGGACATCTTTATTTACATCGGAAATTCGTTTTTACGGTCAAAGTTATATTTTGCTTGACCATACATGTAGGATGTAAACAAAGGCCTTAGTCGGTAACATGCTGGCCACTGGGCTGTTTTTGTGCAAGACGGAAGTTGAAATGACGTTTTTGCTATATCTATAAATTCTAATGTCGGAATAACGATAAGCAGAGTAGAAAGTAACTACACCTAACTAGCAATATATCAGAAATACATAACTCGCGAAGTTTATTTTGGACAGGGCAGACGCAGCATCCAATTTTCTGTCGATGTGTTAAAGATATAGTTACTGAAGGCACAAATATGTATTAAGCTAACTGAAGCTGGACGGAAGTCGTAAACACGTATTAACATAAATAAAATCAAATGTTCAAATGTGTGTGAAATCTTATGGGACTTAACCGCTAAGGTCATCAGTCCCTAAGCTTACACACTACTTAACCTAAATTATCCTAAGGACAAACACACACATCCATGCCAGAGAGAGGACTCGAACCTCCGCTGGGATCAGCCGCACAGTCCATGACTGCAGCGCCCTGACCGCTCGGCTAATCCCGCGCGGCTAACATAAATAAAACACATAAATAAGTGGCTGGTTAATTATTGTAATACTTCTGAATTTCCTTTTTCTATTGCGTAAGATTACGATCTTAGATTTTCTGCATCCGATTTGTTCAATGTTTTCCTCCCACAGCATGAAAGAGGATGAGAATGATAGAGAATTCTGAATATACTTAGACTAAACCTATTCTTATAGGACACATCTTATAAATCTATAAAACAGATTGATACACTTTGGGATGAAAATGTGTACATACTTGTCGGTCGAACATTCTTGTGTAACAAAATACCGCCAGGTTTTATTTGCCAATCACAGAGACACTAATGATGCGTAAACAATGATTGAGTCCACGACGTACAGATCACGTCCGTTGGTTGGTTGTTTAGTTGATTTGGGGAGCGGGACCAAACAGTGAGGTCATCGGTCCCATCGGATTGAGGAACGAATTAGTTATGTGTAAATTTATAAACTGCTGCATCGTGCAAATAGGCCTAGCTGGAAAATTGTTTAGGGTTTCAATGTAAAGAGTTTGCAAAACACAAGTAGGACCTAAAGTGAGTCAATAAAAGCATTGACCGGGATGTAAGTGAAAATCAGTTTTAAACTGAAAATTACAAAATAAGGAAAGGTGTTGTGTCACATGGCTGGTAAACATGCTTGGAATTGCAGAAAACGCAACTGAGAAGGAAGCTCGCATCAAAAGGAATCCAAAAAAGCCTACAAATCCAGTGCCGAGCAAATCCTGGAGGTAGATAGCGTTGAAAAGAAACCTAAAAATGGCACAAAGCTGTTACATAGCTGACCCATCGACCATACAACGGTCAGTGACAGTCAGACATCGTAATGTGTTTATTCTGTAATTCTGTATTCTGCATAAACATTTTATTAAAGAAATTGACAGTTAAATAACACACTAATACGAAACACTTGTTTTGATTTTATCCCGAGGTGTGCACGAAAAATCTACGCCGCAGGTCCGAACTGCCCACACAGAATCTTTTTCCTATTTTTTTTAAGTATCGTCAAATTTCCTACAATGATTTGCTTTCCTTTAACTTCGAAATTTCATGTGTGGGCTAAATAAATATGTTTTGCGTATTTTGTAAAACAATCTTTTACGGCCATTCTAATTTTATTTAACTTATTGTTACTGCCAACGGCCTTACCGCAGTGGTAACACTGGTTCCCGTGAGTTAATAGCTGTCGGGCTGGGTTAGCAGTTGGATGGGTGACTATCCGGTCTGCCAAGCGCTGTTGGCAAGCAGGATGCACTCAGCCCTTGTGAGGAGCTACTTGATTGAGAGGTAGCGGCTCCGGTCTCGTAAACTGACGTACGGCCGTGAGAGCGGTGTGCTGACCATATGCCCCTCTATATCCGCATCCAGTGACGCCTCTGGGCTGTGGATGACACGCCGGCCGGTCGGTACCGATGGGCCTTCCAAGGCCTGTTCCCACGGAGTTTAGTTTTATTATTACAGTAGCCAATGACCTTGTCACAGTGGTGACATTGGTTCCCGTCACATCAGCAAAGTTAACCACAGACGGGCTTGACTAGCACTTCGGTGGGTCACCGTCGGGGTCTGCCGAGCGCTGTCAGCAAGCGGGTCTCACTCAGCCCTTTTGAGGGCAATTGAAGAACTACTTGACTGACAAGTAGCGGCTCCGGTCACGATAACTGACAGTGGCCCGGAGAGTGGTGTGCTGACTACACGCCCCTCCACATCCGCATTCAGTGACACTTATCGACTCAGGATGAAACGGTGGTCAGTCCGTACCGTCGGGCCTCACGTGGCCTATTTGGAAGGAGTTTAGTTTCAGTTTTGTTAGGGAAAATTATGTGGAGATATATTTATCAGAGAGTGATGGTAGCAACGCCTCTGGACATTGCTTTGTGACATCAGAGTGCGTGCTCCCGGCACTACAGTATTAGCTACGACATAGAGTGTTTGTCCGTAACTCGAACTTGACGAAAAGTTCGTCAACGTGAGGTCGAGACAAATTTTGGAGAGCTAGCGATGTATGTGGAGATGTGAATTAATGACTAAATAACGTAGAGAACCAGTCCTGCAGTCATCTGAAGTTAACCACCAGAGTTGTCTCTGAAAGAATGGAGCTATTGGAGAATTGTCACAGACGCCGACGCCGACGCCGACGCCGTCGCCCTAGTGGCATCGACAATCCGTAAGACAGATCGCAGCTGATTAGCTTAGAAAATTAGTAAAACGTACCCAATTAATCTCACTGAGAACTTAATTATAATGGTAGTCATGAAAAATCGTAGCTTCTAGATCTAATCATTAACATCAGCCATTGTTACGTTGCCAAGGCTGTGACAGAAGCGAGTGTCGTTGATGAACATATAATCCTTCTAAGAAAGAAATATACTTCAAAATGATGTCAGTTTTGTTTTGTTGAATAATTATCGAAACTGCTCAGTAATGACGTCTCTGTTTCAGGTATTTTGTTCAACATATCAATCAAAGACCGTGAAAATTATTATAACTTGAATAAAAATGCTGTTAAAGTAATATTGAAGTAATTTTAATGTAACAATATTGTCAAACTAAATTTGAATTTTTTCAAATTATCATTTTCATTACTGATTTTGTGCCATTTCGGTATTACATACCCAATGAATCCTGTATCAGAGAATGACACTTAATGAGAGGAAAGAACTTTGTCACTGACTACATTTTCCTCGTTCATCTAAATGGTTCAAATAGCTCTGAGCACTATGAGACTTAACATCTGAGGTCATCAGTCCCCTAGAACTTAGAACTACTTAAAACTAACTAACCTAAGGACATCACACACATCCATTCCCGAGGCAGGATTCGAACCTGCGACCGTAGCGGTCGCGCGGTTCCAGACTGAAGCGCCTAGAACCACTCGGCCACACGGATCGGCCATTCCTATCCTCAGTGAAAGTGAGGAAGAATTGTAGGATGTGTTAAATGGAACGAATTCTAATTAGTACCTAACATGGATTGAGAGTGGATCGAAAAAAGAAACTAATGAGAAATAGCAGAAATGATAACAACGAGAAACTTAACATCATGATTCATTGTCATGAAGTAGACGAACTTAGGGAATTCTACTACCTAGGCCTCAAAATAACCCACGACGAACGGGGTGAGGATAAGGAGCATACAAAAATCGGACTAGCACTGGCAAAAAAAGGCACTCCTGGCCAAGGTAGATCTACCTTTATCAAACAAAGACCTTAATTTGAGGAAAATACTTCTGAGAAGGTACGTCTGGAGCAGTGTTGTATGGTAGTGAAACGCGGTCTGTGGGAAAACCAAAACAGGAGAGAATAGAAGCATTTGAGATGTGGTGCTACAGACGAATGTTGAAAATTAGGTGGAGTAATAAAGTAAGGAACGAGGATGTTTTCATAGTGTTAATGTGAGAAGAGGTGAACTTCAGAGGGAGCCATGCACGGGCTGTATGATGGATGATCAAATACTTCCCATAGGAAACGTTACAGGGGCACTCTCATTGCCCCTGCAGCGTGCGGCCGAGAATTGTCGTGAAGAAGGATATGCGTGATAGGTACCTTATGGAGGGTTGCATGGAATCAAGCGAAACCTAGCCGCGGGCACCCATACTAGGCGGAAGACCTTGTTGTTCTAGGTATCTTTACCTGCTCACTGCGTGATCAGAACTGAAAAAACGACATGACGTCATCGACAGGCATTCTAGAGATACTGCCCACTCTATCTGACCAAAGATTCATTAGATTTCCACTGTCGTTTCCATTTCGCATCCTATGGGACCATACATTTTGAATAGCCTTCGTCTGAACAATGCCTCTGATGATATACTTTTAAATTTTATTTTTAAGACAAGGTTCATTGTATATAACGATTTTTATGATTTCCATGTATTTTAATTCATATTTTTCCTGGCATGGTATGTTGTCATTAGCGTCTCCTATTGATCATTTCGTTATTTGCTTCGCCGTGTGCAGTGGAGCAATGTATTGCAATGTGTCATATTCACATTATTTCATATTGTATGTATGAAGTTCTTTTCCCTGCATTGGTATGAATCTTTCAGTGACTGTTAATGTATTTACTTGTTTTTCTTGTAGCCATCTTCACTGTGGTACTCGTACGATTTTTGTAGCCTTCGTAGATTACCTGATGATGGTTTTAGTCCAAACGCGTCAATAAACTAGTCGCCTCACATCCAGTGACTCATAGAAACAAAAATTGTCGTTCAGCGTCCTTATCAGCCCTGTTTTTCCATTTCATTGATAAATAACTTCGGGCTTCAGAAGACGATTACTCGAAAACTGCAAGACATGCATAAAATAGACGCATAAGAAAAGATATAGCAAATTTTTAACTCCCATCAGGGATACTCCATTTGCGATTTGTGATGCAGGAAACCTCAGTAAGTGTGTGCAGTTCATTGATTTTACACATTTTTTACAGTGCTGCGGGAAGGCACGGCGCAGCTAGTGTGATTCGGTTGCCTATCTGCAGAGGCCAACTACTTCGATGCGTCAACCCCGAACGGGTCGTTTTTGTACATGATGTGACACGCCTGGCCATGGCGCACATTGCCAGTCGGAACTACGGGAGATCCTCTGTCCACTGATATGTGTCGCTACAGGGTTCCATACCTCAATCAGTAAGAACGGGACTCTTGCGGGCTCACTTCGTTCTCCGTCTGTCTGTCTGTCAGTCTGTCATAATGTTGAAAACCATTTTTCCCGAAAACATGCCACAGAATAACGTCTGTGGTCCCAAGGAGGTGTAACAAATTTAAGCTTCTAAGTCTATACAACCAAAAGGTACGGCCGTTTATGTCACGTATTTTGTTTCTTGCATACTTACTGATTAAAACTTATAGCGTATTTTCCGTTGGTCAAGACTCGTGAAATTTGGGAAGAAGTAATATTTAACTGTACAAGTAAAATTTGTAACCATACGAAATTTTAATTTTCATTTGTTGTCAGACTGTCTGCCTGTCCGTTCGTATGTTGTATCCCATTTTTCCAAGAAACGATTAAACGTTGAAATTTATGTAACATTCGAAGGTCTATACAACCTTGGAGGTGTCATAAATACAAGCTCCTACGTCACTGCATCCAAACGGTATGGCCATTTATGTCACATATTTTGATACTCACACACTCACTCATTATAACATGTACGGTACTTCCCATTGGCCTAGAATTATGAAATTTGGTAAGAAGTGAGGTTTCACAGTTCAATTAAAGGGGAAAAAAATCAGAAAAACGTTTATTTGTAGTTATGCCTAACAAAAAAAGTTCTTTTTTCATTTGTTATCTGACTTCAGAGTTAAATTTGAAACATTCTCGAAAGCCTTGGAATCCTTTGACCGATATCTTATTAGTATCAACGTCGATAACAGGCAAAAATCGTCGAGATCCTCAATTCCTGAAACGGATAAACTGTCTACATACGTAATTAAGTCTGTACGGAATCCCCAGTTCTACTCGTACCTGGCCAACTTTTTTATTTTTTTATTTCTGTATGTCATGCAATTTTCGTGCAGTCGTCTTCTAAAACTGCGAGGGTACTGACTAATAACCCTGTACATTTCTTACCTCATCGCATGCCCGCAATACCACCAGGCGGAATTCCATCTTGCGGTGGACAGTGGTCATAACGTTGTAGCCCATCAATGTAAATGTCGACGTAGAATAACTGGACGATGCTGTGATGGCGCCACCATTCCTACAAGACTCCCCCGCCGCATTCCTTGCTGCACTCCTGCTGCCAGGGGCGCTTTTATATAGGACGTCTGGCCTCGCGAGCCAGGAGCTGCAGTTGAATGCTACGCAGACAAACAAGTCATCTGGAGGTGCGGTACACAATCCCGTATGACAACCGAGACCTGCTAATAGCTGCGAGTGCGGCGCCAACGGCAGTCAGTTACGGCGGTAAGAAGTGCGACTCACGCTGCTGTCTTTCGCGCTGCGACTTCCGGCAGGGATTTCGCGCCAGTCTGTCCTCCCACCAGTCTCCTGCAAGACACTGCGCGTCAGCAGTTCTTCTTTTGCAAATTCCCGTATCTAGTTTTTCCAAAGGTTCGTATCAAGTTGTCCCAGAGTAAAGAAAGAACGGACGGTCAAGACTTCCGGCTTAGGCAGCAAAATGCTGCACACTACATAACCTGCCGTTGCCGCCACATGTGCTCTGCATTTCGATTCACACCGAGTGAGATGGTGCAGAGATTAGACATTGGACTCACATTTCGGACGACAGATACCAGTCCGTACATCCACATTTAGGTTTACTGTGATTTTCCCAAGTCACATAGGCAAATTCCGGAATGGTTCCTTTGAAAGGGTAGAATCGAGTTCCTCCCCTCACCCTTCCTTCCCTTGGCCACCGTTTTTAATGAACTCGTCGTCGACGGGACATTAAAACCTAATCTCTCTTCCTTTAAAAAAATTTAAAAAAATGGTTCAAATGGCTCTGAGCACTATCGGACTTAGCTTCTAAGGCCATCAGTCCCCTAGAACTTAGAACTACTTAAACCTAACTAACCTAAAGACATCACACACATCCATGCCCGAGGCAGGATTCGAACCTGCGACCGTAGCGGTCACGCGGTTCCAGACTGAAGCGCTGAGAACCGCACGGCCACACCGGCCGGCCTCTCTTGCTTCCTTTTTTCGTTTAAGTTCACTTGTCAACACCGATTTTTGTAATTCTTGATTCTGTAATTAATAAGTTTTGTAATCCATACTAAACCTGTTCCCACCTACCCTGTCCGCCGGCCTGTGTGGACGAACGGTTCTAGGCGCTTCAGTCTGGAACCGGGCGACCCCTACGGTCGCAGGTTCGAATCCTGCCTCGGGCATGGATGTGTGTGATGTCCTTAGTTAGGTTTAAGTAGTTCTAAGTTCTAGGGGTCTGATGACCTCAGATGTTAAGTCCCATAATACTCAGAGCCATTTGAACCCACCTGTTAGCTACTGCATAAAGATCACCATACTCCAAATACCGATGATGAGTAAGTTTTTAAGACGACCAAACAGCTAAGGGCACCTTCCAGAGCGAAATTATTGTACCCAATCTACCTGTGTGCAGAGTTACTTGTGTGTTCAAGCGTGAGAAAGTTTTCTAAATGTTTGCGTAGGGGGAGCTGACACGGAACATAGGAACCAGCCCAGTGTTCATCTAGAGGGATGTGGGGAACTGCCTAAAAACCAAATCCAGGCTGACCTGCATTCCGACTGCACGTCGTTAAACCTCTTGGACGATTCGCTCTGGGGCCGATGACCTCTTATCGCGGAAGCGGTCGTGTTAATACACTGGTCCATAATCCAGGGGGCACAGTGTTTGTTTTTTTAGCAGAATGACTTCCTCCATTAATTTTTCAGAATATTTCCCGTCAAGGATATCAGGGATATTGATAAAATATTTTAAAACCGACTAAAGACAGTCTTGGCGGCAATAAAACATTTACTGGCAGCGTCAACGTGTTTGTCTAATTGTGGCCGTATTCGTACCATATTACACCATGACAACAGGCGGTGACGATGGACGGAGCAGGTATCGGGTTTCCACGAACGTTATCATGGCGTAATATTGTCTGAAGATGCTAAAGATGGTGAAATTTTTAATTCAACCCCCAATAAATATTTTAATGCGGGAAGGACTGTTTTTAAGTCAACTAAAAAAAAACTTCATTCTTTAGTGAGAATGACCAAATAGCGATCCGAGACTTCTTTCTGCATCTTCTGCTTTAATATCTTGTAATATTTTTGGTCATAACGTACTGACTAGGTTGTCTGTACACGTTTTTCAGTTGATTACAGGCGCACCAATTCGCCGTATTAACTTTATTGCTTTGTGTAGGTGGTATTGGACAACGCTTAAGAATGCTGAGAGCTGTAATACACACCACAATACTTAGCTTCAGTAGCTGCTCTATTTTTGGCTATCGAATTGGTTCAATTTCAGATGACTCGTGGATTGTCTGAAATCGAATAAAATCAATAGTTAAAACTAAATGATTAGTACAGTTATGTATTGTATAAAGCTGTTCTTAAAAACGTCATTGCACTGCTAAGTATTTATCACAGATTATATATACGAATATACACAATGCTCAGAAACAGTCTGACATGCATGTAAGAGTGTTGCAGGGTAGGTTGTTAAGGAAAAACTTCGATACATTGCACCGTTTCCGAGTTAATTAACATTAAAATTAGCCAATCAAGTGGCTGCGCGCACAAACTCAAGCGGCCACCTGATATAATTAGTGACTGTCTTTTATCATAGCTGCACAACGTCCTGATTGGCTAACTTCAATGCTAAACGACGCAACGTATCGAATTTTTCTCGTAACAATTATTTATCAGCAGAGCCTACCCTGTCCGCAGCTCGTGGTCTAGTGGCTAGCGTTGGTGCCTCTGGATCATGGGTCACGGGTTGGGGATATTCTTTGCCTGGGGACTGGGTATTTGTGTTGTCCTCATCATTATCATCATCATCATCATTGTAGTAACCAAAACCAACTGCAGGAACGCCTTGGGCTGCGGATCGGAGCCGCCAGGCGGGGAAGCCGCTGGCGGTCGAGCACGCACCACCATCGGGTAAACACAGGACGAGTCGGGTGACAGACCAACGACAACTGACAACAACCGACCACGACCGACTGTGAGCGACACAACAAGGAAGAGATAAACAACGGAGGCTTGTGGAAACCACAACACCAAACACCAACAGTAAATCTACTCAGAACCAGAGCCAGGCAAATGTGAACAACGAGCAACGACCAGAACGCAGTACAGGCGAGATAGAAACGAAATCCAGAGCGAGTACCAGACTGACTGGAATAGGTTTCTTTTCTTTATTGTATTTTATTTCCCGATCGGGGCGGGCTGGCAGCAGCATATGCGCTGCTCTTCAGCCGAAAGACATAGAACAAACAATAGAAGACATTAAAAATAACAAAGGAGAGAATATGGTGAACATAGATATAAGAAAGGGGAACATCATGGAAGGCAATAGACAGAAAATGGGGTGACTGTAAAATGGAGATAAAAGACTGTTTAAAAGTAGCGCACACAAAAAGCCACACACTGCGACAATTAAAAGAACACAAGGCACAGTATGACTGGAGCATAAAAGGTATCGACAGATGGCATAGCACATAAGAAACACTGATGGCGAACCTCAAGGCAGTACACAATTAAAATCATACCTCGTGACGCACAGGAGAAACAGCACTAAACAACACTGACGTGGCACAATGACGGTGATCAAAACGGAGGATCTGCCAGGCGCAAGGAGATGAGGGAGACCGGAAGAAGGGAGGGAGGAAGGGGAAAAGAGGGGGGAGATGGGCGGGGAGCGCGCTGGAGAGGGCCAGGTAGGGAGGGATGTGGGAAGGAAAGAGGCAAGTATGGGGTGCAGGGTCTCAGGGGGGGAGAAGGAGGAAAATCCGCTCTGGGAGAAGGAGGGGAGAGGAGAAGGGGCCCTAGGGAGGGGGAGGGAACAAGGCCAGGTTATAGTTGCAAGGAAGGGTAGATGTCACGGCGAAGTTCGTCATCCTGGAGGGCAGGCGCTGGAAATTGCCCTGATGAAGGAGTTGGAGGGTGTGGAGGTGGAGAGAGGGAGGGATACAGCGATAGAGGCGCGGCAACGGGCGGGGGGTGGAGAGGAAGGAGGAAACCAGAGGGTGGGGGCGATCAAGCCTGCGGACAATGTAAAGGATGCGAAGATGTTGGAGAAACAGGAAGAGGTGGCGGAAGGGGGTCGGTTCATACAGGAGCTGTGTGGGGTAAGGAAGGTGGATACGGAAGGCAAGGCGGAGCGCATGGCGATCAAGGATTTGGAGGGCCTTGTAAAAGCGGGTGGGGGCGGAGATCCAGGCAACACTGGCATAACAGAGGATAGGATGGATGAGGGATTTGTAGGTGTGGAGGATGGTAGAAGGATGCAATCCTCATGTCCGGCCAGACAGGAGTTTCAGAAGGCAGAGGCGGGAATGGGCTTTCTGCTGGACGGTCTGGAGATGAGGGGTCTAGGTGAGGTGTCGGTCGAGGGTGAGGCCAAGGTATTTCAGGGTAGGGGTAAGCTGGATGGGACGACCATAAAGGGTGAGGTAGAAATCATGGAGGCGAAAGGAGCGAGTGGTGCGGCCTATGATGATTGCCTGCTGGACTAGGGCTGAGCGGGTACCTATATACGCAACCGGAGGGAGTGGCTATTGGCCGCTGTCTGCACGTGGCGTAGCGGTGGCGCCTTCACTGCAACGAGAGCCGTTGCGCGGAATAGGCGCCGCGGAGGCGGAGCCCTCTATGGGCTGACCACGTCCATTTGTTCTGGCGCGTGTTCGACTTCCGCGGCGGAAGGTACTAGAATCATCATCATCATCATCATCATTCGTGATAGTGGCTAGAAGGGATTACGTAAAAATTGGATTATTTAAAAACTGTGACTTTGTACGGGCGCTGATTGCCACGCAGTTGAGCGTCTCACAAACCAAACATCATCCCGACCTACCGTGCAACGTCCTTACAGGATTTGAAAACTGTTTCTGACAGCCATATATACAGTGTGTCCCTTTTATCATTCTTACCCAAAATAACTTTTTTCTGATGCGTTAAATGAATGTTTCAACCAATGTTTTTTTTTTTTAACATCATGGGTAGTTCTTGCTGAGAGCGTTCGTTTTATGCATTCCCACAGATGTAGGAGATACGGAGTACAGGTTAATTTTTTTAAATTTATTTATTTTATTTAATCGTATTGCTAGGGTCCCCCGCCGGGCAGGCCGTTCGCCGGATGCCGGTCTTTCAAGCTGACGCCACTTCGGCGACCTGCAATCGATGAGGATAATAGGATGATGATGAGGACAGCATAACACCCAGTCCCTGGGAGGAGAAAATTCCCCGACCCAGCCGGGAATAGAACCCGGGTCCACAGGAGTGACAATCCGTCACACTGACCATTCAGCTACCGGGGGCGGACTATTGTTTAAACTAAACAATGTAAATTTGATTCAGCAACACAATCACTCCCTCTAAGAACTATTTTATTTACGAAATGAGTAGCTACAGAAATGATGAATAACACATAACTTCTCTTATTTAAATATCGCTTCAGCTATTCAAAAATGTACCACACTGTACCATTTTATCCACGAAACGAGAAGCAATGGAAATGATAAATAATACATAACTTCTCTAACCTAAATATCTCTTCAGTGCATTTCGTTAACTAAATCATTCAACCTCTTCAAGGCATGTTTGAATGTTTTACAAATTACCAATAAACATTGAATGCAACGGTATTGCACTGTACAGTAATTGAGTCTTGTTATTGTACAGTACCGTATTAGAGTACTTATGGTAATGCAGAAGTAACTTGGTCCTTTAAAGTAACTTTCACCGTAATACTACTTCTATATGACAAAAAGAGCGTTTTCATTACCTGCTCAAAATGGTGACCGGAATTCGCAAATATGGTCCCTCTGTGGATGGAGTACGCCCTACATGGTGCTACTAATTCCTCTGTGACGGCTGTACAAGCATCAGCAATGCGTTGCTGCATGTCCTCTGGTGTTGTTGGAACATTTTGTTAGACGGCATCCTTGACTGCTCGCCACAGAAAAAAGTCCAGTGCTGTAAGGTCCGAAGATCGGGCAGACCAACTAACTGGCCCATCACATCGTATCCACTACCAGGGTATTTATGGTTCAGAATTCGTCGTGCTCGCAAGGCGTTATAAGCGGGGCATCCATCATGCTGATACCATCCTCTGATTCAGAGCTATGGTGTCCAAGAGAAAAGGAAGAGCGAGTCCTAATAATCGGGCATAATGTCTGCCATTTTAGTTGTCATTTACAAGGGAAGGGCAGATATGGTATCTCCAATAAATCCGCACAGAAAATTAATGTTTCATGAACGTTGATGGACCAACAACGCATATTTCTCACATTTATGCTTCCTTTGTTGGAGAATGATGCCTCGTCGGTAAAAAGAACATCTCAGAAGAAATTAGGATTAGTCAGAAGTTGTTGCTGAGCGCACTACCAAAATTGAACCCTATTGTTGAAGTCATTTCCACGAAGTTCTTGCTGTAAAACAACATGGTGAGGATGGAATTTATGACGCTGCAGAATGCGATGAGCACTTTTTTTTTCGAGAAACCAACCTCATGTTGTATTCGTCCCGCACTGACTTGAGATTCACTGTTACGCTAGCGAGCACAGTGCCCTGAGCAGCTTCGTCTGTTCATGTTCTACAGTGATTCCTAAGTGTGGCATTTAAATTTCCCATTTCACGTAGGCGAGAAATGAGAAGACCAGACATCCAGCGAGAATCGTCTGCTGTACAGTAGTTGTGCCTGAACAGAATTTCAGCCACCTACAGCAGATTACAGTGCAGGTATACACAGTAGAGTACACGACAGACATAATAATACTCACAATGTTCTCCAACAGTGCTGAACATAAAAATACAAGTCACTAAATTCTTTCCTATCAGTGTACTTTTCCATAGGTCAGCAACATTTCTGCCTTATCGTCATTTCTGTACATCAAACATCTTTACACAACAAAAACTGTATTCACAATGTGTATAACCGCCACACAGTTATACTGTGCACAAAATGCCATGGCTGCCAGATGCGCAGTCAGCTGGTGAAGTGTGCGGAAAGTGGCGGTGGTGGGGGGCCGCTCAGAGCGCTGGAGGGGAAATGCTGAGCGATGGAAGGGAAGAGCCGTTCTAAACTGAAGCCTACGCCCATATTTTTTGTAAATATCAATAGGGGCCTCTCCTAGCCCATGGTGGCCATTCAAAAAGATCTACTGTCGCCTTTGCTTTCGTTAGTATCAAAAACGAACTTCGCCGAAAATACGGCTATTCATTTTCGCTTGGCTTGTTAAGCCAAGAGAAGCATCATGAGTGGCTATTTTTGAGAAAAACCTTTTTCTGGATGCCATGTCAAAATTTGCTTCTTTCGTCAAAACTCAGCGGAATTTACACTATCTCATCTCATTAATGTGCTGGGCAGGGCCAATTGGCGAGAAACCTGAAACAATAGATTATTAAGAGAGAAATTAGAGGAAAAGTAAAGTCAGTAGCTTATGAAAAGCACATCCTCAGTAAAAAGAAACATGTAATGTCTTCATATAGGTTGTTCCAAAACTCATAGCATTTTTTCATTTCACCAGCCCCCGATGGCTCTAAAAAATTACGTTCTTTCACCAGAAAAGTCTGTAGTTATCGGGCTAACATGGTAGATAATGAAGTTTTACATAATAACGATATGGTAAAATACTCTTCTCTTTTCGTGCTATCATTTGCCAAAGTCTCATTTCTATAACTGAAACCGTTTAAGATCTATGAGGAATGTTGTGGACCTATCAATCTGGCTATATCGCTGGTGCGGCACGATCGAAAGTGAGTGTGCTCAATTGTCTCGAGACTGGCGCAGATAGATTCCTCTACTCAAGTTTAAGGAAAAATTCAATATATTAGCTACCTTCCATATGCAACAACATATTACGTAATATGCACCAAACGCTAAATCACAGAGACATCTTCCATTTCTTCCATTACACACTTTTTCGAATTTCGTGTGATGTCTTACTTCCACATAAGTAACACAATAACTATGATCATTCACGAAATGATGGTCACGTCATCACGAACTTGACACATAAAGCTAAAAAAATTATAAGTAAAGCAAAAATGAAACTTTTTATCGAATAGTTTCTGTAAAATCGTTTGAGAAAGATTTCAGGGTGCGCATCTTGATTCTGTCATCGCCGAGCGGCCGAAAGATGAAAAGCATTTATCGGCCTCCCCTTCCGAATAAACGAATGAACTCGCCCAGTGCACTGGACGAAAACTAGTCACTGCGCATCGGCGACGGTATCTTGCGCGAACTATACTAAGTTACCCTGGTGCATGACTGCACTGGTATGCAGTATATCGTACACTAAAGCAACAACAAATGAGGTGCGCCGGGGGAGGGGGAGGAGAAGAGACCCTTTGTTTACGCCGAGTCGGAAATCGTTAACAAAACCCACCCCTCCGCTACAACACTACTTTGGGTACTTAATGTGTAGAATCAAGGCAGTAAACATCACGACTTCTTCACAACCTATGTACCATATATCGTTTCCACATCTACTTTTTATTGACAAAAATGGTACAGCACGACACATTTTTGAATAGCTCTCGGAGCGAGTACGTGTATCGTGAGTAAAATTTACATGATACCGTTTAAAAAATTAACTTCTACCCATTAGCTCCTATATCTGTCGGGATACGTAAAACATATACCTTCGGAAGGAACTACCTGACGATGCTAAAACAAACTTGGTCCAAACAATTTTTCATTTAACGTATCAGACCAGAGTTATGTTGGGTGAGCAAGAAGAGCGGGACACCATGTATATATCGATTTGAGAGAGAACACCGGCAAATTCCCTAGATACGTGACTGAGAGAGAGATTTTCACCCATCCCCACTGACGTTCAGCGACAGACATACATGCAGAAACCATCCGAAAATATTCTCACAGTGAATAGTCACGTTACTCGTGTCAAACCGTATCCTTGCACTATCACCGGCAAGGTGAACATCCACTGTGCGCCAGTGCGTCGAATGTTTTAACAAATAACGAAAATAATTTCACAGGTGTTAATGTAGGTAACCGCCCGTAATACCTCACAGACACGGGTTGTCGGCGTACGGTCCCCTTGGCTTTGTTTCTTCCTCGGCGGTCTGAAGTCCGTTACGGGCAAAGAGACACCTGCACAAATTTGGCATGAAAAGGGGGGCAAACAGAGGGAGCGGCACGCAGGCGCAGTGTGCTCAGCATACAGTCTGCGGGCCGCCGCGCTCTCTTCTTTTCAGTCCGAGGTATTCGAACTCGTGAGCTCAGTTAGAGGTTGGCGGAACACATCGCTAGAGTACACTTAAACAAGAGAAATATGAGACACGTGTCTCAACCGAAGTCCAGCGGCTTTAACAGTCGGAAAATTTTCAGATGATAAATACTGTCGCTTCCACACATATTCGACGTTTGCTCCCGGTTGCTTTAGTATAGAATGCAGCAACCAGGTTTTACAACGATAATAATTGAGTTTTGAAGATTTCCTTCTGAACTGAGAGGAAACGGAAGCAATTTCTTTGGGTGTAGAATATCAACGCATTTTCCATAATGCGTAATACTTTGTGCCACAACCGAAAAAACCTATAAAAACAAACAGATTTCGTTAAATATGTTCGAATTTTATTAACAACATACCCTTTAAATAGGTAATAATGTGTAATCATGGTACACCACCTGAAAATACCTTTTACACAATTTTAGCAAGAGGGGTATTTTATGACAAGCACAAAAAATTTGAAAAAAGGAAAATTTTGCTACTGTCGTTGATTCTCATGCACAACATACCATTTAAAGTTATATAGTTACGCCACTACCTAATTTCTACTAGGTTGTAAACTCAAAGAAGAAAACCGTATTTCAGAGTAGGTCGCAATGTGAGGAAACCGCTCCTCTCCATCCCTATGCTATTATTCTAAATACGACAGTTTTATGGATTCTGATGAGTTGTGAAAATGTTCAGACACATAAAATCTTGGTAAAACTGATCTAAGACGCAATTTGGACGACACTTCGGAAATTCTCTGTTAATTTCACCAATTATAAAGTTAATCTTCTTACGAACTGCTTCAGTTTCACATTTAACGAGCTGTTCTGTCGCTTCTTACCGCCTTGTTCGTACATACCCAACTCTCACTTTCATTGTTGGAGGGCTGTACGAAGGTAGTGAAGATTTAATAACATTGCAGTGCAAAACTATGTTTTTTTACATAAAATATTGAGTAATTTTTCAGTATAACCAATTTTTAGTCATCGCACATCGTCCAATTTTTTTTTCAATGTTTCAGTTTCATACGGAAATGCGATTCTTGAAGCCTTTTGAGCTGAACAACCGATGCTGCCATAACCTTAAAATTGTGCTAAAACTTTTTTCTCTACAAATTTCTTGAAAACTTGAAACAGGACGTGAAAGCATGTAACATCAGTTGAATAGTATAGACGATGCAACAATTTCTGCTTAATATCTATCATTGTTCCCATTGCCAAAATGACTTGAGTAGATGCTTTATTTTGACGGAAGACGGTTATTTTTTCTTCTCTCTCTCTCTCTCTCTCTTTAATTTATTATTTTTTGAGCTTGGCCTATAACAGTGTTCTAGTGTTCCTGTGTTGGGAAGTAATAGGGGGATAATAAGAGGGCAGCATAAGTGAAGTTGAAAGTTTCAGTCTGTCAGGGCCCGTCTCTTAAATAACAATTGACGACAGTGATGGAGGCAATCATCGAAAGCTTGGGATTTTAGCAGAGATTGATGCGGCAAGTTTACCGAGAATTTTTATCCAAGAATTACGTAGCGGAAGACTTCCTATGCAAACAAAATACTTAATAATTAAAATTCTTTTTATTTTGTCCTGAATTTTTCACTGAAGAAAGATTATCCGCAACTGTCACTAAAATTTATAATGAGACACAGAACCAGTTGCACCCAAATTTCACCACAGTCGGTTACAGACCTTAGATCATTCTCATGTGGTCACAACTGAACAACGGGAGACCCTCTGTCAGTTCGGTGGTGCAAAACACAGGTAGTATGTCTGGTGCATTCGAACTGACACAGGGGCTCTTGTAGTTAAGTTGTGTAGAAATGTCGGTGATGCTATTCGATAAAAAGACTAAAATTCTACGTCAGTACATTTTTACAGAATATTTTATAGTGTTGAACCTTCTAAATGGCAAGTTTAGGTTTCTTAGATTTTTCGATACTGAATGAGGTATCGGCGGTTACCACATACGCACCATACCTGCAAGATCTGTAACCACACTCGCAAGTTGCAATTTCACAGCAACATTTTTAACCAGTTCGGAAATTAGACTTTTAACACATCACTCGATCAACAGTTACTTTCTCGAACGGATAATGTTAGTCGTTTTTTATTTTGCTGTTACTGAAACTTAACTACTCATCAATATAGAGGTGATAGACACCCTTATAATAAGGGAGCCAAGAATCAAGATGTTGAGAAAATGGCGTCGTTAAAGGAGCAAGCAGATTCCCCTGTAGAATTAAGATAAGCTATGAACACAATACATGGCTCGTATCAAAATGAGATCCGTATCTCCCATACAAAACAAGAAGTGAGTTTCCGCTACTAGTGATGGTTTTGAAAACATGATCTAAGGAGAGACATTTGTATTCAACGTCTCAAACTGGTAAAAAATCAGTTTCAAGAAAGATGAGAAATCAAATCAATATTTTCTCGAAGAAAATATTCCGACGTTTGGAAATAACTTGGGGAAACCACTGGAAAGCTAAGTGAATGGTTGAACGGAAATTTTAGATATTTTCGTCCCTGAAGGTATCCTGATTTTAAACACTGCGTCACCTGGCTCCGTATAAACAGAACGTTTACCTTTATATTTTATTAATATATGTAGAGTCTAATTATCCGATAAACTATCAGTACTGTACTAAGAATGCAAATAAGAGCCATAGTGGAGATGTTTCAGTAACTACATACTAAGCATCTGTATGAGACGTTGTTCCAATTTTTGTCCACAAACGCGTAGCCACGAGTCTATTTGGAGACCAAAGCATATATTTATTTTTTCGCTACCTGCTCGCTTGTAAATAGTTAACTCGTAGCACAGTGCAATGAAATACGATCTAATTGTTTAAAATATCATACATGGAAAACGGTGTTTTAAACTGTAAATTCCGGCCACTAAGGATCAGACAGGAGTTTTAATCAAAATTGTCGTAGCCTCTAACCTGTTTCAAGGCCACCTTATGCATTTATTCCTTCACTTGCAGTTATCTTACAATTATTTTATTTTCTCTTACTGTATAGTGCACAGAAATACAGCTCTTAGCTTAAAATGTAACGAATGTACAGCGAAATTGTAAATTAGTAATTCTGGCCGCTGCGGGGTCTAACAGTAATCTGAAAAACATGTTCTGACGTCACACATCGCTAGCTATTCCTTTGATTAATTCGCTCACGAATACCTCCTGTAACTAGCAGAGTTGGTTGGTAATGAGAGACAGAGGCTGCTGACAACCTCAGTACATTTATGAACCGCAAAGGTACGTGTCTTTTTGCTCTCTTAAGCTGGGTGTTGATCAGAGGTCACTCAGTCGCACCTGAAGGACCTAAGTAATTGACAAAAACATAAATTATTAGTTGTATTAGTAAATTCATTTTTCATGTCACGCAAGCATGTTTTTAGCACCCCGTTGACAGCTGCGAATGAGCATAGTAATTGGTTATAATGCAGATAAATGAGCTGTGCTCTTCCTGCAGGGCTTAATATATTGTTTAGAGAAGTTGTTTATTCGCACCGCTTGACGACACCAATTTCAGAAGAAGTATTTCTTCAGTACCCTGTACAGCTGAAAGAATATTCTTGTGTCAGCTTAAGTTATAATGTAAAGGACGAAAGAATGACAAGAGTGACACTTTTTACAGCATGAGGAACGAATCCAAAGCGACAGCCACTGTGACTCATTGTGAATCTGATAGAATATCTTTCACCCAGTGAGGCGACATCTTTATCTAACTTACTTTATCTCGACGAACAAAAGTGTGCATCTCAAACACCTATGCATCTATAAATATCCTTGAAATAAACTCTTCGTATTTAGTTACGTATACAGCGACAGTTAGTGACAAACGGGTTTGGAACGTTCTGAATACGTTCGCATGCCAAAATCTTTGATACGGAAGGCGGAATGATGACTAAGGCAGCTGTTTCCCCACTTTTCTACCGGAGTCTTTTAATGAGAAACATATTCGCCTTTTTTGAAGTCCTGTCGGAGCACTTTTCCGGTAGTTCCCTTCTTTTCCCTGTTACAGCAGGATGCGATGGTTATGTAAAACAAATTCTATACGGCAGCAAAGTTTTGACAGTTTATTTATTTACTTCGATACATTTATATTCTTTGATACATATTAACAACAATTAAGTATACGTAATGTTAGATGAATACAGAATCGTTTGTTTTACTTTTTTTCTGGATACATTGCTCATCGATCACAGTTCTTCGAAAACGCCGTTTTCCGATTTGTATCTTTAAAAAATCAAAAGTTATTGGAAATACTTTCCTGAATTTGCAGGTCTTTCAGTTTTACATAATTTTTGTCCGTCATTTTAAGTTCTTTTCAGACATGTTAAGACCCTTTGTAGCCCATTTTGTCTCTGCATTACCACTCTGGGCTTATTTGTATAGGAATGAAGTGCCTATTGTACGGAGACAGGACGAAACAAAATTTTATTGCCGGCTGCTGTGACCGAGCGGTTCTAGGCGCTTCAGTCCAGAACCGCGCAACTGCTACGGTCGCAGATTCGAATCCTGCCTGAGGCATGGATGTGTGTGATGTCCTTAGGTTAGTTAGGTTTAAGTAGTTCTAAGTTCTAGGGGACTGATGACCTCAGATAGTGTTCCATAGTGTTCAGAGCCATTTGAACCACCAAAATTTTATTGGGGAAAAAGCGCTGACTAAAAACATAGTTTAGTGACTTCAAAATCCTTGACATAACCCGAGAACCGTTTTATGTACTCACTTCGTCAGTTAAAACTACAATTACGCCTGAGATCGGATATTACGTACATATTACACATGCATAAGTGCTGTAACATTGAGCCTCTAGATCTAGGTAACGGATAATGACATCGAAAATCAAGGCTCTGCTAGAACATCATGTTAAGAACATATAGTAAGAATTTAGACGATATGCCATGAAGTAACAGAAGTTACAGTCCTCACAACTGGAACTTTTCGTACCCAAATATCATGCTTTTGGGGTTTATCTCAGGAATCACTGATGAACAAATGGTGCTTTTATAAGCTGCATAAGACCCAACCTATGTCACACCTAATGCAAAAGAACCTACCGATTTGCTCAATTTGGTTGGACTCGAGAAACTGTGTAATGTTTAACTTTTGAACATGTTCTGTACTGTACTCATCGCAGACAAATGTATCGTCAGCAGTGCCCCGGGGAAGTATTGTAGGACAGCTATTATTTTCAATATACATAAATGATTAGACGTAGAGAATGGGCATTACTCTGTGGTTGTTTGCCGATGATGCGGTGGTGTAAGGGATGGTGTCGAAATTGAGTTAATATAGGAGGCTACAAGATGACTTCTACAAAATTTGTAGTTGGGGTGATGAACGTCAGTTAGTTCTAAATGTAGAAGAATGAAGGTTAATGCGGATGAATAGGGAAAACAACCCGTAATGTTCGGACAAGGCATTAATAGTGTCCTACTTCACGCGGTCATGTCGATTAAATATCTGTGCGTAACGTTACAAGCGATATGAAATGAAACAAGCATGTGAGCATTGTGGTATGAAGGGCTAATGGGCGACTTCGGTTCAATGGGAGAATTCTAGGAAAGTGCGGTTCATCTGTAAAGCAGAATCATATAGCACGCTAGTGCTACCTATTCTTGGGTACTACTCGAGTGCTTGGGATCCGCAAAAAAGTCTGATTAAAGGAAGAAATCGAAGCAGTTAAACAACGGGCTTCTAAATTTGCTATCGTTAGGTTAGAAGAACAGGCTAGTATTACCGAGGTGCTTCGAAAACTAAAATGTGAATCCGTGGAAGGAAGGAGTCATTCTTTTCGAAGATATAATATTGAAAAAATTAAGAAAATTAAGAGAAACGTTATCTGACGCTGATTTCAGTACCTCTCAACATGCATTTCCCGTAAGGACCACGAAGATACGAGAAATTATGACTCATACTGAGACATATACATAGTCGTTTTTCTCTAGCTATATTTGCGAGTGCAACAGGAAAGGAAGTGACTAATAGTGGTACAACGTACCCTCCCCCACGCACCGTACGGAGACGTGCGGAGTATATATGTAGATGTAGATTTAGTTGTAGGTTAGGTACAGTATGCCCATTCTTTCGGTGAGTATTCAAATGATCGCTGGGCCAAGGCCTGTTCAGAACTGTTGACCCCTTATCTCTGTGATCAAACGTGAGATATGACACCATGAAGAACTGCATTTCCGCACGAGGATTTATGGGACATACTGGTACCGCACACCGTCGTGCACCATCCGATTCCAAGCATAAAATTTGTAACAGCTCGTGCAACGCTCGGACAGACATGTAGGCCACGTCATATTTTTCAATGTGAATATCATTAGGAAGAGCAACGTTGCAAAATACTTCGCGATCTCATGATGATTTCCTGGCAGACCACGTATATCGAAGCATTTTCTTGAAAGATGAAGCCTGCAGTTGAAGATGGATCATGTTGTGTAATTTATCTGCATCTCCTCTACTTGTGATCTCCCTTTGCTAACCAACGAGAACAGGCCACTTCTGTAATCGGTGACTGTTAACCTTCACCTGTCAGTAAAAGTTTACGTCACACGGCTTACACTTTGGCCAAATTACTTCTAATGAAAACATTGATATCCAGTTTCATTGACAAACAACCCATCGTATAAGGAAGGATCGCTTTACCAATCCATTGGCACAATCGTGTACGAAACGGCGCCATTTTATGTAAGGTCGCAAAACTTTGCACAAAAGCTGTTGATACGTTCCTTCTGTAAGCATTCCAGATTTTGTGGCTATTGCGTAATTATTCTGTTCCATTAACTGGTTTACGTCTTTTTGGACTAAACGACGAAATCTGCCAGTAATTTCTTAAAGTAAAACGAAAACTCTCGGTAACAGTTTTCCGGAAATTGTTAATCTGCACTGGGCAGTGTATGTGGGTGACGGGTCACTCGATCGGCCGACATCTATTTCAGTAGCTATCTCACTTCGTAACGTTAACGTTCTCTTACTAGAGATATGATACTGCCCCTTTGATCCCCACTGATAAAGAAATGACAGTTCAATTGCAGATCTATAGTGAAGGTTTCAAGTTGAATCAGTCTTGATTTTTACAGTAACTCATCAAAAATACGGCTATCGTTGGTGCGAGGCTTTGAATTCAAGAATTTCCGACTGCAGTGAGGCTGATGCAGCTATTTCTCACGTCGCGTGCTCTTCTAGTAACCATATGTCCGCTGTTTCTGGCCTCTGCAAAACCACAGAACAGCCACAAATCGATCATTCTATATTTATTTCGATTCGATCCATTGCTTATCACTTGGCTCCTCCACCGCAATATCTGTTTTGCACTCGTGAAGTTTCCACGGACACTTCTTTGCCAACGATTTCAGTGACTACTAGGATGGAGTTCCTTGACTCTTACTGCTTCTAACTGCAATCATGAATAAAACATCTTTTACATCTCATACAAGGCATGGACGACACAGATGTTCCAAATTTATCTTCACTTCGTTAGGAGCAGAATGTCTTTCGCGATCATCGTCGCTTGTTTCTGGTGGGTCGGAACATAATTTCCGTTCAACGTTGCCGTAGCAAATGGTTCAAATGGCTCTGAGTACTATGGGACTTAACTTCTGAGGTCATCAGTCCCCTATAACTTAGAACTGCTTAAACCTAACTAACCTAAGGACATCACACACATCCATGCCCGAGGCAGGATTCGAACCAGCGACCGTGGCGGTCGCGCGGTTCCAGACTGTAGCGCCTAGAACCGCTCCGCCACTCCGGCCGGCTTTTGTCGTAGCATATAGAGGATCCGCATCGCATGTTTCCATTGCAGCCAGTAGTTGCGTATTTTCAACAAACTGTATGTCGTCTGTAAAGCTAATAATTTCCTTGGCCAATTTTTGATTGTTAATTTTGAACCGTTTAGATATCAGTGTAATTTCATATTTTGTTCGTTTCCTACAAAATCCCAATACAGTGGAACACTGCACCGATTAACTCTTCTTTCGTTTCTGGGCTCGCTCTTACATATCCTTACAGATTCCTCTTTTAACTCTTTCGTTTTGGCTAATTACTTTAACAAGCTCCGACTGAATGAAGATGTTCTCCTACTTGACGCCAAGGGGACCAAAAACAAGCTAGGCCGGTTAGGGCTCGACCTCTTCCACGCCAGCTGTAGACCTACTCGACTATCCGCGATGAGACTGATGAGGTGGAGTCATTTTTCAGGAACTACTTTGTGAGTAGACATCAAGGCTACAACAGGTGTCCCATTATGTTCCACTTTCTTCCGACTGTGTCAAAGATCGACCTCGCTAGCGCTTCTCCTCAATGGCGGTGACCGCAGTCAACGGAAATACGACTAGTAAGTAATTTTTAGAACGTGTGTATTTCGAAACACAGAGAATACAAAAAATTAGAATGAAGTTACATATTAGATAGATATATTAACCAACTACACTAAAAAGCATAAACATTGCCCCGTCTCGACCTTCAAAGTTTCTTTAACATTCTTAAGAAAAGTAAATACTATAGTTCTTTATTATGCGTGTGTTTCTTGGTATTTTTATAAAACCAAAAATATGTACAGCGAACTGATACTTAATTGATGGTCGCGCTGAATGGCCACGCGGTTTGAAGCGCCATGTCACGGATTGTTCTTAGCATAAGATATTTAAGTAGTGAGTATGATTAGAGATCGTTGACCTTAGCAGTTTGGTCCCTTAGGAATTCACAAACATTTGAACATTTTCTTAAATGACGCAAATTTTCGATCTACCGTGCAAGGCGTGTAACCAGTTGAGCGCATCTGTAGTCAGGGCTTAGAAATCATTCTGCTACTCACCTGTGGACTCACAATCACATTAGGGTGAACCATTTGGCTGCGATATACGTCACCAATCGCAGGCTCAATTTTTTCCCATCTGAATCAACAACAATTGATAGCCACAGTACACGCGTACACAGTACACAACGCACAAGTTCTTCTACACAGGGTGTTACAAAAAGGTACGGCCAAACTTTCAGGAAACATTCCTCACACACAAAGAAAGAAAATATGTTATGTGGACATATGTCCGGAAACGCTTACTTTCCATGTTAGAGCTCATTTTATTACTTCTCTTCAAATCACATTAATCATGGAATGGAAACACACAGCAACAGAACGTACCAGCGTGTCTTCAAACACTTTGTTACAGGGAATGATCAAAATGTCCTCCGTTAGCGAGGATACATGCATCCACCCTCCGTCGCATGGAATCCCTGATGCAGCCCTGGAGAATGCCGTATTGTATCACAACCGTCTACAATACGAGCACGAAGAGTCTCTACATTTGGTACCGGGGTTGCGTAGACAAGAGCTTTCAAATGCCCCCATAAATAAAAGTCAAGAGGGTTGAGGTCAGGAGAGCGTGGAGGCCATGGAATTGGTCCGCCTCTACCAATCCATCGGTCACCGAATCTGTTGTTGAGAAGCGTACGAACACTTCGACTGAAATGTGCAGGAGCTCCATCGTGCATGAACCACATGTTGTGTCGTACTTGTAAAGGCACATGTTCTAGCAGCACAGGTAGAGTATCCCGTATGAAATCATGATAACGTGCTCCATTGAGCGTAGGTGGGAAGAACATGGAGCCCAATCAAGACATCACCAACAATGCCTGCCAAAACGTTCACAGAAAATCTGTGTTGATGAAATGATTGCACAATTGCGTGCGGATTCTCGTCAGCCCACACATGTTGATTCTGAAAATTTACAGTTTGATCACGTTGGAATGAAGCGTCATCCGTAAAGAGAACATTTGCGCTAAAATGAGGATTGACACATTGTTGGATGAACCATTCGCAGAAGTGTTCCCGTGGAGACCAATCAGCTGCTGATAGTGCCTGCACACGCTGTACGTGGTTCGGAAACAACTGGTTTCCCGTAGCACTCTCCATACAGTGACGTGGTCAACGTTACCTTGTACAGCAGCAACTTCTCTGACGCTGACATTAGGGTTATCGTGAACTGCACGAAGAATTGCGTCGTCCATTGCAGGTGTCCTCGTCGTTCTAGGCCTTCCCCGTCGCGAGTCATAGGCTGGAATGTTCCGTGCTCCCCAAGACGCCGATCACTTGCTTCGAACGTCTTCCTGTCGGGACACCTTCGTTCTGGAAATCTGTCTCGATAAAAACGTACCGCGCCACGGCTATTGCCCCGTGCTAATCCATACATCAAATGTACATCTGCCAACTCCGCATTTGTAAACATTGCACTGGCTGCAAAACCACGTTCGTGATGAACACTAACCTGTTGATGCTACGTGCTGATGTGCTTGATGCTAGTACTGTAGATCAATGAGTCGCATGTCAACACAATCACGGAAGTCAACATTACCTTCCTTCAATTGGGCCACCTGGCGGTGAATCGAGGAAGTCCAGTACATACTGACGAAACTAAAATGAGCTCTAACATGGAAATTAAGCGTTTCCGGTGTGTGGGGAATGTTTCCTGAAAGTTTGGCCGTACCTTTTTGTAACACCCTGTATTTACTAACACAGCGTTCATCGCTATAATTGTTGTTTGACGTTGTTATCAAAAAACTGGAAAAGTACTTGCCAATTTACTTCAAAGTTCTTCATGATGCCCTAATAAACACTCGGACAGACAAAGGATGTATATTTTAATCTATACATTACCTACATTCGACGCCACATTGGGCGACCTGCGCGCCGGATTGGGATGAAATGATCATGAAGACAACACAACAGCCAATCCCTGAGTGGAGAAAATCCCCGATCCAGCCGGGAATCGAACCTGGGCCCGTGGGACAGCAATCCGTCACGCTGACCACTCAGCTATCGGGGCGGACTGTAAATGCATATAAAGAATACATGAAGGGGAAAAGCCAACGGCGTTGCCGCAGTAGTAACGCCGGTTCCCGTTACGCGTCTTTCGGGCTTGCTATCATTTGTATTTGTGACTGTCTGGGTCTGCCGAGTGCTGTTGGCAAGCGGGGTGCGCTCAGCCGTTGTGAGGCCAATTGAGGAGCTTCTTGGTTGCGATGCAGCGGTACCTGTTACGAAAACTGACAACAGCTGACAGAGCAGTGTTCTGACCACGTACCCATTCTTATACACATCTGGTGACACCTAAGGGCTGAGGCTGACATGGCGGCCAATGGGTAATGCTGGGCCTTCGGTGTCTGTTCGGGTGGTGTTTGCTTGTTCTACAAAGGGGAAAAGTTCTTTCCTATAGTCTCTAAAAGTTCTTGACCAATTTGCTTCAAAGCCTTACACAGCACATCAAAAACATTGAGATGAGCATAGGCTACATGTTTTTAAATGTTATTGTACAAGTTTACTGTTAAAACCGAATGAGAGAAATAAATGCTGTGCTGTGAAACGAAGCGGTTTCGTTTTCTTTCTCGCAGTCATTTTTAACAACAGCATAGCATTAAAACCATTTGTACTGTCTTATACATTAAAATGTTATACTAGATCAACATTTTTAGGATCATCATAGACGTAAGTCGACACCATTAATTAAAAAAGTGAAATGAAAATAATCATTCATTACAAGTATGTTAATTTGTCTGACACCTTTAATGAAAGCAGCCTGAGTCTCAACTAAAAATGCAATAAAAAGTAAAATAGGGAATAGGTAGTTTTATATTCCTCGATATTACAAGTGAATTGTCGTGAAACCGCGAGGTTGCCTTTCCTCTCGGAGAAGCACGTTTTTAATATCCACGCCTTGTCAGACACAGGAGTTCTTAAAGATAAATTTGCCTTTGGTATTTCTTCTAGTGGCAATAACTTTCCTTTGGACATGTCGAATTTGGACCTGGAAAACCAAATATAGTTAGCTTGCTCATAAAGCTATTATGTATTTAATAGGAGCTTGTACACACAATGAACATCAAAATAAAACCATCAAACCTTAAAAAATTAATGAATTATGCGCATAGTTAGCGACATTAACAGTGACACATTTTCAGTGATATGAACCAAGGAGGAACTCAAAGTGTTTACAGCGACATTGACCTCTAATTATTGAAATCAATTCAACAATACATACCTGCAATACAATTTATCGAATATCCCATATTTCGTTCCAATCTTGAGAAAACTCCGTTCATCCTTTTGGAGAACCACCCGCATAATACCGTGGAGATCTGACTTTCCTCTGATCATGAAATGGCCACTCCATCAGGAAGAATCATTCTAATGAGTCACGTGTAAGCTAAAAGAAACGTGACCTGGGTCGAAAATGTTTTAACTGCGTCATTCTGTCAAAATGAACCAACATTAATTTTCCACCAGCAGTAAATTTTAGTTGTAACAGGATGTTCAGTATATTCTACTTTCAACTACTAAGAACGCGCTCTGACTAAAACAGACTTTCACTGTAACATGTATAATTTAAAACAAAAGTGGCATATACAACGCTGCTCTATTTCGTGTTCTTCCTTGCTTTTGGTTTCACGGGAAGAAAGGAAAGTAGTATTTATGGTTCTAATGGTTCAAATGGCTCCGAGCACTATGGGACTTAACATCTATGGTCGTCAGTCCCCTAGAACTTAGAACTACATAAACCTAACTAACCTAAGGACATCACACAACACCCAGTAGTATTTATGGCTAAACAGCCCATGAGTAGAATACTCGTATTACGAAATCGGAATCGTTCAAAACTTGGTAAGTATATCCATTCGCAGATTAAAACTACTATCCTCACAGGTGCAACAGCTAAAGAGGTTTCGTATAAACCAATGATGCCAGCCGATTTAGTTATTCTTTTTCAGCGACTGTTAATTCCCAATCAAGGCTTAGTTTGCAATAACAGTAACTAAGGCTCAGGTTCAGAGAGAGGGAGGTGTGAAGAGGAGCAGGTGGACAAAGAGGGGGGGGGGGGAGAGGGGAGGAAAATACGAACATACAGATAGGAGAAGGAGTTTAGTATGTATATCTCATTCCCATATATATTTAACAATTGTGAAACGTTTCTGGGCTCGGAAGTATAAAATAAATTGGACTGTTTTAATAAATGTTATTGCTACAATTGTGGCTAGAGACATATCTGAATGAAGGCTGTATTATGAATACGTCTGCACTATCCAATCGTCTTTCCACTGAACAAACACTATTACATTTTTCAATTTATGCTTCTATACGCTTCTAGATCTCTTTTCAGTGTTTATTAAGTGCTTCTTGAATACAATTGTGTTACCAAATGCAACTCCGAAATACCTGAAACAGTCCCAGAGTAGGTACACAAATAGCACCTTATTTAGCAACCACAATTTTCGACAGGTTTCGTCTGTTCTTTCTTACTGTCAGCGTTATATCTTCAGCAAATCAAACTTACTTTTGTAGATTTTTGTTGTCATAATTTAATGTAAGAAGGTGGGTGCCCATACAGATCTGTATTGAAGCCTATCTCCTAGATTTCTTTGCTTTTTCACCGTGGAGGATTCTGTTCATGAACTTGTTTTTGACTTGCACATTGTCCCTGGAAGCTAACAGCGACGAAACTTTTTTACCTCTTATTGGGTTGATTGGTAAGGTTTGGACTGGGAATAAAATTTTCTTGGATAAACATTGCCTTAAAGAAAACATATTAGCGATGCACCTAGTCACAGGGTGATAAACTAAAATTTAATTTATGGAATACTTTTTAGTTCTGCAGAAAAATGGTGTTGCTAATCTGTTCCGGTATTCTGACTGACGGTTGATGTTGTATATCTTATGTAAAAGGATTTGAGCTAGTTTTGTATTGTTATTCAGCTGTCACGACTGTGATGTGCAGAAGCTGCAGGACACGTTCCATAATTTCTTTTTGTATTTTCAGTAATGAAATAGATCAACATTTAGTTAATTTTATTATTTTTATTTCACATATCTGGAAATTTGTGTGCGATTTTAGCAAGTCACATCACTGCAAAATTATACGAGGAAGGTACATGCAAATATATTTTGCTTGCTCCTTGACAAAAAAATGTCAAGTTCATCGTCCATTCTGCTGCTTTCGATCTTCCTCTTATTCCTTCCCTCTCTATTCTCTCTCTCTTTCTTTATTTCCGTCTCCTTTCTTTCTGTCTTCGTTATGCTTAACTCACGCTCACGCGGCGTTGTTCGAGCAAGAGGTACCCGATTTCAATCTTGGTCTCCATGGTTTCAGTATATTGCTGTAGCAGTTGTTAAAGTGTCAAAAGCTCTGTAATAGAGCCATTACTTGCTTCCTTCATTTCTTCATCAGAAACATAAAATCCACACGTTAATCACATTCATTACAGTAACTTACACATCTTAAATCCATGGGAAACGCTCATTTCCTGGTATAAACGATTGAAGTGTTTGAAAGAAAGAAGGGAAATCATCTCCGAGACATCCCATCCAGTCATATCAAGCAGCTACGTCTGGAGCACAAGTACTCAATGACAACTGGATTTAAACTGAGTTTGTGAGAAAGCTCTCTAGTATATGAGCAGTTGCCATCGTATTAACTGTTGGCTTATTGGTTTTCCATTCCCTAGCAGAGCAAACAGTGCTGTAGAGCACCTACGATGGCGTCAGTTGTATCCGATAAGTTTCCTATAGAAAACCTGTCAACCTGCTTGTTGACGGTAATTACAGGAACGCTAACGTTTCGGTAACATTTGTATTTCCGTTCGGGAGTACTTGTACTTCACTTCATGAACTAATCGCCGTCAGTAAATTAACCACTACAGTGTTAGAAGGAAATCAGTGTGAAGCAAGTGAGAGTGACGTGAGGGAATGCACGTGGGCTGCAATTATTCGTGCACGTGCGAGCGTCTGAACACAGCCGCTGGTTTGCTCTGCCGACGGGGCGCCTATTGGTTAGGCAAACCGGCGCGCTCACACATCAAAGAGCGCCGCTGCGGAATCACGTGCGCGCAACCCCATCATAATTGGCATGTGGTTTGTTTTTCCCGCAGTGCTGGCTTTGGGAAAACGCACGTGTGTGCCCAGTTCAGCGTGGCAAACAAAGCCGGCCGGCCTATTCCGCCGGAGCCTAATGCACTCCTCCAAATTCTCTCTCAGCGAAGTCTGCTAATACTGTACTCGACAGCCTCACAACTTACCCAAGGATAGAATTTCCGTCGGGTAGCTGTACACACTACAGCACAAAATTAATGTACCTAATTCAATGAGGAACGTGTATTGGCTATAAATGATTATGCCTTTGATTTTGGTGGGTGGTTACCGTCTTAGACTTCACCGAAGACACAGGCAAACGGAAAAGAGTATATATATATAATTTTTAATTTTGTTTTGTTATTACTTACTTAAATGATTTTTTATACCAAATTCAATGGTGACCGAGTTGCAGGATTCCATATGTCAATCGGTAAAAACGGAATCCTTGTAGGATCACTTTGTTATCGGTCTATCCATCTGTTAAGACCACTTTTCTCTCAGGAACGGATATACGTGCTAATTTGAAATTTATGTTTCATGCTAAAAGATGCGGTCCCGTGGAGGTGTACGAAATCTAAGCTTCTGAACCAATGTAATTGAAAAATACTAGTCGTACATTTTGACAGAAACTCTCTCATAAAAATCCTCGTGATACTATTTTTCCATCGCATACAATTTTTTGACAATGTGATTTCGTTGTAAACTCGAAAATTGACAAAGCATATGTAACTGTTATTAAATGTAATACCTAGAATCATGAGATTCGGCAAGAAGCAAGGTTTCACAGTACAAGCAATGCAACAA
The DNA here is from genome assembly GCF_023864275.1 of Schistocerca cancellata. Taxonomy (NCBI): domain Eukaryota; kingdom Metazoa; phylum Arthropoda; class Insecta; order Orthoptera; family Acrididae; genus Schistocerca; species Schistocerca cancellata. The sequence goes on from NC_064628.1 coordinate 490,531,990, forward strand.
ATCCAAAAGTTGTTAATGTATAATTACGTCGCACATAAGACATATTTGATCGCCATTTGTTGCCCGACTACCTGTCTGTCCGTTTTTTAAGACCCCCATATCTCATGAACGGGTGGAGTTATATGTTTGATACTTCTGCCATGTACTAAGATCTACGGTCTTTTGGTGTAAAATATTTAAGCTTCTAAGACAAAGCAATCAAAAGATACGAACGTGTGTGTGTCACTTATTTTGATACTCTCAATTTCACTCATCAAAACCAACAGATGAACTGTCTCTACATATACTGATGCTTGTATGTTATCCCCAGAGCAGGAACAATACTTGCACTTGTCCGGTTTTTACTATTTTTCCATCACATACAATTTTTTGACAATGTGATTTCGTTGTAAACTCGAAAATTGACAAAGCATATGTAACTGTTATTAAATGTAGTTTTACAAATAACAATATTTTCTGCCTGGACACTTATTAAATGTGGATACTTACCATCGTAATTTGTGTTATTGCGTCATTATGGAATAATAGCTGTAGCAATTAAATGCTAAAATAGCAATTCTGTTCTCAAGCAGTAGTAAAAGCCAAATTATTTTTTAAAAGATATACCACCTCATATCCGACTTTGAAGTGTGCCAATGTACATTCATTCCTCTGAGAGAGTATCTCCTTCCTGACAACCATGTTGACATACTTGATACGAATAATGATACACGTATCCTCGTGATGTATTTAAAATAGTATAGCATTTTAGTAAAACTGAGAACATCATGTTAGACCCAGTGTTTAGGTACGTATTAACTCAGCGCATTACGAACACATCATACTACGAGTGCAATTCTGAAATACACTAAAGCGCCATAATAACTGGTATAGCTATGCGTATTCAAATACAGTGATATGTAAGCAGGCAGAGTACGGCGCTGCGGTCGGCAAAGCCTATATAAGACAACAAGTGTCAGGTGCAATTGTTGGATCGGTCACTGCTGCTACAATGGCAGGTTATCAAGATTTTAGTAAGTTTGAACGCGGTATTATAGTCGGCGCACGAGCGATGGGACACAGCATCTCCGAGGTAGCAATGAGGTGGGGATTTTCCCGTACGACCATTCCAAGAGTGTGCCGTGAATATCCGGAATCCGGTAAAACATCAAACCTCCGACATCGCTGCTGCTGGAAATATGTCCTGCAAGAACGGAACCAACGACGACTGAAGACAGTCGTTGAAAGGGACAGAAGTGCAACCCTTCCTCAAATTGCTGCATCAATGCCGGGCCATTAACAAGTGTCAACGTGCGAACCATTCAACGAAACATAATCGATATGGGCATTCGAAGCCGAAGGCAAAATTGTGTATACTTTATGACTGCACGACACAAAGCTGCCCCGTCCATACCGAGATTGGACTGTTAACGACTGGAAACATGTTGTCTTGCCGGACGAGTGTTGCTTCAAATTGCGTCGAGTGGATGGACGTGTACGGGTACGGAGACAACCTCATGAATCCGTGGACGCTGCATGTCAACAGGGAACTGTACAAGCAGGTGGAGACTCTGTAATGGTGTGGGGCGTGTGCATTTGGAGTGATATTGGACTCCTAATACGTCTAGATACGACACGTACATCCTGTGTGACCAACTGCAACCATTCACGTTCCTTGTATAATTCGACGGACTTGGCCAAATCCAGCAGGACAATGCGACATCCCACAAGTCCAGAATTGCTACAGAGTGGCTCCAGGAACACTCTTCTGAGTTTAAACACTTCCGCTGGATACCGAACTCCCAAGATATGAACATTATTGAGCATATCTGGAATGCCTTGCAACGTGCTGTTCAGAAGAGGTCTCCACCACCTCGTACTCTTACGGATTCATGGACAGCCCTGCAGGACTCATGATGTTAATTCCCTCCAGCACTACTTCGGACATTAGTCGGGTCTATGCTACGTCGTGTTGCGGCATTTCTGGGTGCTAGCAATGGTGCTACTCGATATTAGACACGTGTACTAATTTCTTTGGCGCTTCAGTGTACATGAGTGAGCGACAGCGGCAATAAAAGCCATTTTCCAGATCACTAAGCTGCAGAATTTATCCTTGACAACTGTGATAACGCAGTTCAAGGTCACAGTTATGCCGGCTGCCACATGCTGAAGTCAACCTTTCTGAGGGTGCTAAACATCAAGAATGTAGAGATTGTTAAAGCCATATTCCTAAAACGGACACTGTCTATCTCAAAATTCACAGGAAATTAGGTGTGAGATAGTACTTCGATACTCCAGAGACGCATGCATGTAAGACCGTCATTGCAGAATGACAGAATAAGTCAGAGAGATACTGAAGGAAATAAAGGAAACAAAAGCGATGTGCCTGGATAGGATCAAACGTCTAACTCCGCCAGCTGACCACACGTTTTGCTGCCCATGGTTTTTACGGGAATATATGCGACAAGGGATTATATCACGACCCCATGAGTACTGCATCTGTAAAGTATGCACAATAACAAAAGATTAGTGAAACCGTAACTCAAGTGTAACCAAAAGTACACATTGAGTTTAGTGAGGTTATTGTATGTAAAGCCTCCACTTGATGTGGTACACACCACGTATGCAGTACCACTGGACAGTTGCAAGCGAGTACACTTACACGCGTGGCTTCCAATCGTCCGGTGGTACTGCTTTGCAGTGTGGCAGTGTGCAGACGGTATAATATACATTGTCAAAAAAACACACTGTTCAGTTGCACGATATGAGGGTGTCCTGCAAAGTAATGCCTCCGAATTTTTTAATATGTTCTCAATATCGGTGAGGTATTACACGTCGTGCATGCTAGCTGGTCGGCTTTCCCTTTTCGTTGACGAAAGTTGCAACCCTCTGCAACTAGAAGGCCCCGAATTGTAGCTTGTAAGATAGCTGTGTGTAACGCAACTATGTCGTTGAGTAAGCAACAGCAGAACGCAGAAAACGTTCCATCCATTGAATATTGAAAGCTATGACCTGTAATGATTTCATCGTCATCAGTACTTACGCAAGGTTGGGCTGCTCAGACTGCAAACTTACCCTCGAACTGTTAATTATTGGAATGCCTCTTATAAATTCATTTTGTGTTCGCATAAAACCATTTGATCTAAATTCGGAGATTACCTCTTCCTTCACGCTGTGACCGTTAGGCAGCAAGGTGTTTGTTTATAAACGGCCCGACAAGCAAAATGACAACTTTGTCTCACGTTATGGCTGGAAGCAGGGTAGGTTTCTTGCACTTGCCTACACTCTGAGCGAGCAGTCTGGGGGGAGGGTGAAGTTTTTGCATTTGCCCATGTGCTTCATTCTTTAATGAATTATTTTAATTTATATCTCAAACTTCTCTTTAATTATATGACTTGATATCTGATTTATGGCACCCTCAGGAGATCTCTTAGGTAATGGATTGGTTTAATTTAAAGTCAGGACCACTTTGGGAAATTCGGAGATAATGACAATTTATTTTCTACTTCAAAAACATTCCTTGTGTGCAGTTCAGTTTCTATATATGCAAAATTAATGGTTCATTACTTCAGGTCTATTGTCAGTGGGTCCCCTAATCCTCAGTTAAGGGTGTCGCACTATAAAGGAATCAAGGGTAATACATAATCATATGAAAGAAACTGTTTCGGACTTGAAACAGGGAAGCAAAACGCACGTTAATCAAAGCCACAGCAGTTATAAAACGATTGTTGAGGAGTTGACCAAGCAAGCATGATCTAGCAGAATAACGCGTAATACATTTTTTTAGCGCTCACTAAAGTATTTACCAAAGCGAAAGTCAGTTATCTGAATATAACGGAAAGAAACTTTGATTATCCTCTAGGTTGTAGTGCCTAACTGCATCTAACCGGTCACGCTATCGCTCTCGAGAACGCCACCAGGCATCATAAATTACCGTGGATCGAAACTCATTCTCACATCCCACAAGCTGTGTTATTATTTTGAATAACTGAAACTACTGAAAAAATATTATAAGCATCCGCTGTCCATCACGTTTCTTAGAGTAGACTACATAAGTGATAAAAATCTACCTATGAATTGAACACACTACAGCAACTGCATAGCCACATCGATTTATTTGCTCTGTTATGTTCTCATAGGTGAAATCTTCGCGCAGAGCGCGCGTAATGCAAACTCACATGTTTGGGGGCCAAATGGACCTCCACTCTTCACAAGGAATCACGCGAGATGGGCATTACAATTTCATTTAAACACACTCACTGAGCTGAGTTACCTTTAAAAAAACACCTAAACCTGTACCAATAAACGCAATGGAGGATATGAGCCAACTAAAAACCACCAACGGATTTGACTCGAAGCAAAGAAAACGGCACAAAATATGACAAATTATCCCACTTTAAGTTGGACTTGAATCTACAACTGTTTCTGCTAACTACTCAACTATTTCATACCTACTGCCCGAATGTACTGTTCATTTTCACAATGTGGCACAAACCGTTACACCAGTACCCAACATCAAGAAATTCTCTGAAAGTCTGAAATTTGGTGCACCAACGATACTTCATTTCCATAAATATGTAAACCCTTCCTAGCTCAGAACGGTGAAAGAAACTTGAGAACTTACATGGCCCTCGTCAGGTTTCGCGACAATTGTACTCCCTATTATGATACAAAGAAAGGTACGTAGCCGCGCGGAGTGGCCACGCGGTTTGAAGCGTCATGTCACGGTCTGCACGGCCCCTTCCGCTGGGCCGGCCACTGTGGCCGAGCGGTTCTAAGCGCTTCAGTCCGGAACCGCGCTGCTGCCAGGGTCGCACGTTCGAATCCTGCTTCGGGCATGGGTGTGTGTTATGTCCTTAAGTTAGTTAGGTTTAAGTAGTTCTAAGTCTAGGGGACTGATGACCTCAGATGTTAAGTCCCACAGTGCTCAGAGCTATTTGAACCTTTTCAAAGGACCACCCTACTGTATCTTTGGTTAGTCTTTCTGTTACTAGCACAAACACACTGTCACTCATATTGTCACATAGTAGGAAGGACAAAAGCGAAAAGGAAATATGAGCATTGAAACGGCGCTGCAGTCAGGAACTGTGCGGCTGGTCCCGGCGGAGGTTCGAGTCCTCCCTCGGGCATGGGTGTGTGTGTTTGACCATAGAACAATTTAGGTTAAGTAGAGTGTAAGCTTAGGGACTGATGACCTTAGCAGTTAAGTCCCACAAGATTTCACACACATTTGAACATTTTGAACCATTGAAACAAACAACAGTCGTTGCTTTTCCACTTCCTCACGAACGTGGAGTGTGAAAATCTTTACGTGTGGCTACACCCTCTCTCATTATTGTCTCCCAGTACAATTACCTTTAAATGCAAGTAGTCTCACGAGCCCTACTGGAACGAAGGTAGTAGTTACGTTTCAATGCCCATAAGGAAACAATGGTGCTAACCTCAAGGTGTGTAACAGAGCTCGGAGTCGACGATCGCGCTCGAAAAGCGACGAGCCTCACCGGAATCGGGCTGATGCACTCACCAGAAAAAATCGTTGGATAACACATCACAGCTATCGGATAAGTGTCTAGCATCACGAGAGCATGTACAGGCAATCATTGCAGAACTGCAGTATAGCAAGTTCTGTGTGTGGAGGGAGCTTTGAATGTTCTCCAGTGCCATAAGACAGAGGAGACTACACATATTTCAACAATTTCTAAAACATTCTGGCAGGTGATGAAAGCTGGTCTCACAATTTCGACCCCGAAGGCAAGATAGCATCAATGGATTCCGCCGCAAAGGATCACAGACGCCAAAAAGTTTAAGACCATGTTATCTGCAGACAAAGTCATGCCCACAGTGTTCTGGGATCTGCATCTACATCTACATACGTACTCTGAAAGCAACGGTATGGTGCGTGGCGGAGGGCACCCTGTACCACTACTATAGTACGTTTAAAATAAGTTCCGACTCTTGACAGTTCAATACGGATCAAGTGGAGGGAAGCGTAGTTCTCTAGTGTGTTCTGCGCGCGTCAGCACGTGACCACAGTATAATGCCAGTCCTATTTGGGGCGTAATCTGGCAGGGTCGCTTGACTGCGTAAACAGCAGGCCGTCCGATCTGCCATCTTTCTGAAACGCTTTTAAAGAAACTATTCGGTAGTAAACTCACATTCTCGTACATTTTACAGTTTCATTCGTCAGCTTCGTGATGAACCGCCTATCATTCCGTTAATGGTAATAGTCGTTGCGATGTTTCGATAATAGATAAACTCTGTCTTTTTACGACCGGTGTGGCTGAGCGGTTCTAGGCGCTTCAGTCTAGAACCGCGCGACTGCTACGGTCGCAGGTTCGAATCCTGCCTCGGGCATAGATGTGTGTGATGTCCTTAGGTTAGTTAGGTTTAAGTAGCTCTACGTTCTAGGGGACTGATGATCTCAGATGTCAAGTCCCATAGTTGTCCGCCCCTGGTGGCTGAGTGGTCAGCGCGACAGAATGTCAATCCTAAGAGCCCTGGGTCGATTCCTGGCTGGGTCGGAGATTTTTTACGCTCAGAGACTGGTGTTGTCCTAACCATCATAATTTCATCCCATCGACGCGCAAGTCGCCGAAGTGGCGTCAAATCGAAAGACTTGCACTCGGCGAACGGTCTACCTGACGGGAGGGCCTAGCTACACGACATTTACAAGTCCCATAGTGCTCAGAGACATTTGAACCATTTTTGAACCAAATTATCTCTTTCCAAGCATTAATCCCGACTTGGAGGTTCTGCTGGTTAAACAGATGTGGCATGTTTATTTTAAGGCGTGGCCGGATGCCGTTCCTGTCACCACCCCATACCCCCCAGGAAGAAATTAGTGCACCCCAACTGTCTGCATCTAGTGTAATCCATGGAATAGTGCGATTGTGTTCAGATGTCCGCAAGCTCTGTAACTGAGGCGGAACGTGGGGACCAGCCCAGTATTCACCTAGCAAGATGTGGAAAACCATCTAAAAACCACATCCAAGCTGTCTGGCACACCGGCCCCCGTCGTTAATCCCCCAGGCTGATTCCATCCGGGGCCGGCGTACCTACCTGAGTCCAGGAAGCAGCGTGTTAGTGCTCTCAGCTGCCATAGTGGGTCAATAATAGATAAATTAATGCAAGGAATTCTTAGTTTGCAGTGAAAAAATGGTGTCGTTATGAATTTGTGTGCTGCGTGTTAGGTTAGATGTTCCTGCGGATTAAATATTTTGAATTATTCTTTAAATTTGGAAGGATCCAGCTGTCTGTTTCCAATCTCGATAAAATGGAATGTATGTAAAGCGCTCCGTCACGAAATCGTGCGTCAGTGAAAAAACTAGAATGAAATATTCATAAATTCTTCGTATCTTATAAATGTTTTGAGATATCGAAAGAAAATCTTGGCAAATGATAGCGCGCAAAGACGAGAGTGTTTTGCCATATGATTAATATCCGAAACTTACATATCTATTGCGATTTTCAGGAGTCTACAGATTTTTTCAATCAAGTAATGTAATTAACGAGGGCCGTCGGTAGCAGGTGGAACGAGAACTGCTGTGGGTTTTGTAACAATATAAGAGATGAAGTTACACGTTTATTTTTATACTGAGAATAGTTGTTTTGCAAGCTATTGACCTGACTTGCAAGCAGTTGTTAGTTTAACAATACACTATTTCAGTATTCTGTCGCATCTTCAACTGCATTACAATGTTAGTGAGATGAATATTTCTAAACTCAGCCGTGTTCTGACAAAAGAAGTAGATCTTGACATAGCAACAAAAGAAGTTACGTTTTCGTCAGAGCTCGTCACAGACCTTCATGAATAGCCAACAACCCAAGACCAGTCCTGTCGCGTGACGTTTGCAGTAGCTTCTTTTGTCTGCATTTCAACATAAATGACCGTACACGTCTTGCTATTTTTTGCCTCAGTACTTTTCACTGTAGGCCCATGCACTGTCAGTCGGATTAAAATGAGCGTGATACGAAGGAAGGCTGATTAAACTATGCACTTTACCGTTAGCCATTTCGTCGACCTGGTAGTGTGTAGTTTTGACTCGTACAATACTACAAGTTCCATTCACTTCGCCTTATACACGCTACGTTAAACTTTATCTCATGGAAAATTTCTTTGTATCCAGAGCAAAACATCAGCTTTCGTCCACTGCACTGTTGAAGCTCTGTACACCACAACAGCGTGGTATGGGTTTTGTCCATTACTATTGTCGAATTCCGAGGAATGTTTTGCAGCATGATGTTGTCTTGTCAGCCGGTGAACGTCTTCTTGGACGATACTTTTATTGTAAATCTCGTATTCAGATGCACTACACTGTTGTTATTAATGCAACGTTAACACGAAACTCTTGTACACAATACCTGATGACTACATAACATATCAAAGCGAGAAAATACGACTTTACAACGAGAGCTGACGAACGTTGATGCGTGTCACTATGTGGTAATGTTTACTCATGGTGTGGGGACGCGGGCACTTTACCAGCCGAACCGCTGGTGGTGTGATAGGGAAAGCCGGCTGGCCATTGCTGTTACCTGGGCAACAGCATCTCGTCCCCCTAAGTCAGCCAAACGTCGAAAGTCGCAACTAATTTCGAATGCACTATAGTCATTTCCTTTCCTGTTCCACTCGCAAATAGAGCGAGGGAAAGACGACTGTCCATATGCTTCCATACAAGTGGCGAATCTCTCTAATCTTATCTTCGTTGTCCTTATGGGAAACGTACATTGGCAGTAGTAGAATAGTTCTACAGTCGGTCTCAAATACCGGTTCTCTAAATTTTCTCAATAGTGGTCCTCGAAAAGAACGACCCCTTCCCTCCAGTGATTCCCATTCGAGTTCCTGGAGAATCTCCGTAATCCTTGTGTGTTGCTCGATCCTACTGGTAACCAGTCTACCAACCAGCCTCTGAAATGCTTCAGTGTCTTCTTTTAATCCGACTTGGTGCGGATATCAGACAGTCGTATAGAACTCAATGAGTCGCACAGGTGTCCTATATGCTGTCCCCTTTACAGATGAACCACACATTTCTAAAATTCTCCTAATAAATTGGAGTCGACCATTCGCATTCCCTACCACAATCCTTTCATGCTCGTTCCATTTCATATCGCTTTGGGACGTTACGCCTAAATACGCACATCAAAAATGTTTTGCATCACCTCGGTTCAGAGAGTTCTGGAACCTGTACAGAAAACTGGAATAGAGATTAACATAAACACCATTTCCACCCTTTTTATTGCTCATGAAAACCACACACTGCATGTTGTACTACTATACAGCGAGACCTTCAGAGGTGGTGGTCCAGATTACTGTACACACCGGTACCTCTAAAACCCAGAAGCACGTCTTTTTGCACTGATGCATGCCTGTATTCGTTGTGGCATACTATTCATAAGTTCATCTTGGCATTGTTGGCCCAGATAGTCCCAATCCTCAACAGCGACTCGGCGTCGACCACTCAAAGTGGTTGGTGGGTCACGTCGTTCATAAACAGCCCTTTTCAATATATCCCAGGCATGTTCGATAGCGTTCTTGTCTGGAGAACATGCTGGCCACTATAGTCGAGCGATGTCGGTATCCTGAAGGAAGTCGTTCACAAGATGTCCACGATGGGGGCGGAGCGTACGTCGGCTTCACATAATGCCACCCCGCCCCCCCTCCCCCCAAAACAGCAGGCAACCTCCACCTTTCTGTGTTCGCTGGACACTGTGTCTAAGGCGTTCAGCCTGACCGGTTATCTCCAAACACGTCTCCGACGATTATCTGCTTGAAGGCATATGCGACACTCATCGGTGAAGAGAACGTGATGCCGATCCTGAGCGGTCCATTCAGCATGTTGTTGGGCCCATCTGTATTGCGTTGCATGGTGCCGTGGTTGCAAAGATGGATCTCACGATGGACTTCGGTAGTGAAGTTGGGCATCATGCAGCCTATTGTTCACAGTTTGAGTCCAACACGACGTCCTGTGGCTGCACGAAAAGCATTATTCCACATGGTGGCGTTGCTGTCATGGTTCCTCCGAGCCATAATCCGTAGGCAGTGGAGCTCCACTGCAATAGTAGCGCTTGGGCGGCCTGTGCGAGGCTTGTCATCCACAGTTCCTGTCTCTCTGTATCTCTTCCATGTCCGAACAACATCGCTTTGGTTTACTTCGAGACGCCTGGACAATTCCCTTGTTGAGAGTAACAATGCGGACGCAATCGAATCGCGGTATTGACAGTCTGGAATGGCTGAACTACAGACAATACGAGCCGTGTACCTCCTTCACGGTGGAATGACGAATTGTTGCCGTTCTATAAGCGCTGTTCATGCATGGTATACATCTTTGGGTGGGTTTAGTGACATCTCTAAACAATCAAAGCGTCTGTGACTGTGATACAATACCCACAGCCAACATCTGTCTTCAGGAGTTCTGGTAACGGGGGCTATGCAAAACTTTTTTTGATGTGTGTATATTTAATTGACTTGACTATGGCAAGATGCAAACTACTAATGTTGTATTGGAACAGCATGGGTTCATTTTTCTTACTCATCTGCATTAACTAACATTTTTCTATATTTAGACCTAGCTGCTATTCATCACACCATTCATCAATTTTGTCGAAGTCATCTTGTATCCTCCTACAGTCACTCAACTTCGACAACTTCCCGTACACGGCAGCATCATCAGCATACAACAGCAGGTTGCTGCTTATCCAGTCGGCCACATCTTTTAAGTGTATAGCAAGCAGCAGCGGTCCAATCACATCTGCCTGGGGCACTCATGACCATAGTCTTGTCTCTGGTGAACACTCGCCGTCGGTGACAACATAACTTGGCTACGTTACTTAAGAAGTCTTCGAGCCACTCACATATCTGGGACCCTTTTCAGTATGCACGTACTTCCGTTAACAGTTGGCAGTGTGGCACCGTATCTACTGCCTTAAGTAAATCTAAGATGGAATCTGAGTTTCCTTTCATCCACAGTTCGCATTGTATCATGTGAAAAAAGAACAAACTGAGTTTCTCTCGAGCGACGCTTTCTAAAAACGTACTGATTTCTGAACAGAAGCTTTTCTCCCTCAAATTGATTATATTCGAACTGAGAATATGTTCAAGAATCCTGCAGCAAACTAATGTTATGTGCATGAATCACCTGTGTTTTTGCTTGTAGCTTGGGACTTGGCTCTGGGCGATATATTCGCGATCAGTGCAAACTAAGTAAGGGGCCAAGATTGCAGAGTACTCTTTGTAAAAACAACTAGGATTCCCTCAGGGCTTGGAGACTTATTCGCTTTCAACTCTTTCAGTTGTTTTTATACGTCAAGTATGTTTATTAAAATGTGTTCCAGACGGGAGTCTGAGCCAATGCCAAACGACGATACATGTCTGTACGATTCTTCTTAGCGAATGATTTCTTAAATTCGAAATTTAAAACTTCCGCTTTACTTTTGCTATATCCTACTGCCACACGAGGCTGGTCAAAAAGCGACTGGATAGAAGCCTTAGACCCACTTAATGATTTTACATAGGACCAGAATTTTCTCGAGTTCTCGGAAAGACCTTTTGATAGGTAAACAATGGAAGCTCTTGTTAACTTCGCTCGTCGAACTTTTTATAGGCGTACAAATTTCTGTTAACTATTGCCTGTCGTTCGTTTGAGAGTTTCCTTTTTAACCGCGTTCATATGTTCTAGAGATAGGTAAAATTTGGTTTATCGTTAAACACATTAATGGGTGGAAAGATCAGAACAACCGTGTATTTTTAAGTAAACAATGTTTGTTTGTCTGGCGTGGGGTCAGTCGCTGACGGCGCGTTTCGGTGCGGGCCTGCCCGTTGCCGGCGCGCCGTAAGGCACGGAAGCTCGCACTGGAGCGTATCGCTTTACGTCGAGCGTGCCGCGGCAGTCCTCACTCGGGGAAGTGATGCGTCTCCTATAGCCTCTCCTTCCCAAGTGCCTCTTTCCGCCTTCCCGTGGTGCCAGACGTCAAGCTCAGCATTCTGCCTTGCGTCAAAAGGGAGAGCTGCGACCCAACCCGATGCGAAAGCGAAGGGTGCGTGGCACAGGGGCAGCTGTGTCGAGGGACCGAACACCAGTCCCTTTCTGTTCGCAGGGCACAGACCAGCAGGTGCTCTGCATGCCGGCGACCTCGTTTGTCGGCGTGGGATCACGGCGCGAGTAGGCAAGGGTGCTTCGCCGCGCCCCTGGGTAACCGGGGCGTGTTCTGCCAAACCCAGGAGGTGGTGACATCGCCTGGGCCAGGTTAGATGGGCCCAGACCGCCGAACGACTGGGGGACCGACCCACCACCTGAGTAGGAGTGGGTCCTTGGCCTTCAGGTGGAAACTCGGGCTAGTAGGCGGCGAAGGGCGAGGGGTGCATCCGCCTCTCCAGAGTGCGGGTTTGCAGTTGCCGAGGAGCGTCGTGTGAAATCGTCGATGACGAGGCCATCGATGGGGACCAGTGCGCTGGCGAAGGCGCGCTGAACCCGGCAGCTCTGGAGTGCCCTTGACCTAGGGGCGAGGTCGGTGCTCGAGCTGCAGAAGTCTCCCCCCAATGCCAGAGGAGCCGGTCCGGGGCAAGAGACGGGCTCCCACCTCTTTTTTATCACTCGTTCAATATGGAGACAACAGAAACGAGTGATTCGGGTGCGCTATCGCGAGCTTCTGTGATGCCTGTACCTGCTCCCCAGGACGAGTCGGGTCAGGCAAACGAGGAAAACGTCTTGCAAAGACACACCAGAATTACTTTGCTCCTTGAGCAAAATATTAAAAATGGGAAAATCAGCCAGGCGGCACTAACAACAATTAAAAATGAGTTGGCGGCATGGGCCATAGCAAACGCCAAGCTCGAGGGCCGTGTTGAAGAATTAGAGAAGGAAAATGAAAGATTGAGGAAACAACCGGCCAAGACCTGGGCAGGGGTGGTCGCACAAGCGCCACCAAAACCACAAACAACTAGGGATACAATTGCAAAGGTAACAAAAAGATCTGACACAACGGTCTTCCTAAGGACCTTACCCGGTCAGGACACTAGTATAAGAAAAATACAGGAGCTACTCACCACTACAATAAATCCAATAAAAGATTAGATCAAAATAAACAAGGTTAAACCTAGCAGGAATTCTGTAATAGTAGAAGTGGCCTCTGAAGAGGACAAAGTTAAATTACTGAATAATGCTAAACTAAACTCGGTGGTCACATGCGAGCCACCGAGGAAAAGAAACCCGTTGGTCATCCTATATGATGTACCGACAATTATGACTAATGAGGAGATACATGAAACCATAAGGGCACAAAATTTCGAAGAAATGACAGAGGATGAATTTAAAGAAAACTTTAAATTGAGATTTAAAACAGGACCTCGGGACCGTGACGTGGTTCACCACGTCGCAGAGGTCTCTGCTCAAATGTGGAAAAAGATAACTACAATGGGCAAACTCTATATCGGCTTTCACGCCATAAACACACGGGACTATCTTGTGGTACCGCGTTGCCACAACTGTGGAGATCTCGACCACGTTCTGAGGCACTGTACCAGGGGGTCGGCCTGCTCAAAATGTGGCGAGGACGGACATGTCCGTAAAGATTGTAGGGCTGCAACAGTCTGCATCTCTTGTAAAAGAAGGGGCAAAAAACCATTGTGGCGCCACTGGGCGGAATTGCCCCACCTACAGACTCCTAGAGCAAAGGTTAATCTCGAGGATAGACTATGGCTGAACAAGCCAAAGCAAACAGGATGACCAAAAGAAAATCCCCGAGCAAAAGGAGGAGGGATGCCACGAGGGCAAGTGCCTTTAAGATGTTTTTGAGGTCGCTCACTGACGCCTCAGTCACTACAAAGGATGCGAGTACTCAAACGAAATCCACCACAACTGATAGAGGAACTCAAACTGAGCCTCTTATAGTCAAGTCTCCCTCCTCCCAAAGCCGGAGGACAACGCCGACTAAAGATCAACGGCAATGGCATCCTGTAACAGAGACGGTGGCAATCTCAACGAAAGAGAACAAAAACATAAAACAACCACTACAGGAGAACACAATATCTAGCTCCATTGAACTAGCCACGAAAGATCCTGTCGTGAGATTGCCACCCATCGACCCAGTCAGGGTCTATCCAAACCTCGAGTTTACCATGCAATTAGCGAGACTTGAGCAGCCGACTACCCTGACCACTGCCTTAAGACACGTGGTCCGGGTGGGACATGTAGGAGAGTCACCTTCTCGGTAATGGAGGCCGTAGACAGAATCCAGCTTAAGTCAGTGAATCTCCCCACCGACTTCGGAGCCCTGCGGGACTTACTCAAGAAACTTTTTGAAAGACGTGGGGAAAAATTTGACTTGGACGACATATACGAACAAGCAGTTCTAGCAAATGGACGTATCACATTTGACTGGAGTAAGACCTGGCCAAATGACAGAATACATACATACTTTCCATAAAAACTAAATGACAAAAATCACCATTGGACAACTAAACGCCCATAACAGCAGACTTGTGATGCAGGAGCTACGTAAGGAAGTGGAGGAGAGGAGACTGGATCTGATCTGTCTGCAAGAGCCGTACTCCCTAAATGGGAAACTAGCATTCACAGCCGCGACATGGCAAGTTATAAGCAGAGGAGAAGACCCAAAATCGGCAATAATTATAACCAATAAAATCCTGAGAGCCATAGTTCTGACACAATTTACAACCAGCCACTGCAACGTCGTGGAGCTGCAATCTCCATCTGGCACCATCATCCTCATCAATATGTACTTCCAGTATGGTGATGACATCGAAAGACATTTGACACATCTTACCACAGTCATCACGGCGTTGCGGGGGCGAAAAGTAATTATAACTGCCGATATAAATGCTAAATCCCCCCTATGGTACAGCGGCACCAGGGACCCAAATGGAGAGAAGGCAGAAGAGGCCATCATGGCCTTGCAGCTGGTGCTGGTAAATAAACCTGGAAATCCTCCGACCTATGTGGCGGGAGGTGGCCAAGGCACAAACATTGACGTGACCTTGGCTACGCCCAACACGGCGCACCTAATTCAGCAGTGGGAAGTGATAGAGAACGCCACCACCAGTGACCACAATCTTATCACTTTCAGTGTGGGAAACAGGGAGAGCTGCTGGGCCATGGGGTGGGAGGTGCAATACAACTATAAAAGAGCCGACTGGGAGAAACTTGCCAGGGAGTGCGACATTCCTGCACTGCCAGAAGGTGACGGACTTTTGGACATCGACATTGACAAAAGAGCTGAAGAACTGACTACGGCAATAACTCGAGCGGTGAAGGCTGCCGTACCTACTAGGAGGAAGGCCATAGCGGCCTCTCCGTCACCATGGACAGCAGAACTGGAGGAGATGCGTCGGTCTGTCAGAAGGCTCAGGAGGCACTACCAGCGCAGACAAAGATGGCTGCAACTGTACCGGGAAGCGAAAGAAAATTTCCATAGACACTTACGGGAGGTACGATCCGAAAGTTGGGAACACTTTGTTCTAAACCAACTTGCTCTCGATCCTTGGGGAATTCCCTACAAGCTTGTCCGGGAAAAAATCCGCTCTCCGATGGAGCTCTCAACCGTCAGGCGGGGGGACGGGATGACAGAGTCCTGGCAGGAAACTGCCGAGGTTCTTCTCCAGTCCCTGCTGCCTGATGATACAGCGGATGGAGAGACAAATGAACAACGGCAGCTGCGAGAGCACTACAGAAGCAATGTATATGGAAATGATACGGCAGTCTACCCATTCTCTGAAGAGGAGGTAGCTGCCCACATAAAAACCCTGAAGATAGGGAAAGCTCCCGGGCCAGATGGCATTGTGGCGGAGGTGGTGCAATTCCTGGCTCCCCAGATAGTCCCCCCTCTAACTCACCTATATAACGAATGTTTGAGGCAGCAAAAGTTCCCTCAAATTTGGAAGAGGGCAAATGTAATCATCAAAAAAGGAGCTGACAAAGACCCAGCAGAAACAAAATCTTACCGGCCAATCTGCCTGCTTGATCTGCTTGGGAAGGTTCTGGAGAGACTACTGGCTGACAGACTGGCTGCGCACCGAGTGCTGTGCGGGATGAGCAGCAGGCAATTCGGCTTTAGGCCGGGGCGTTCGGCATCTGATGCAATCGCCCTGGCGGCTGAGGTCTGTGGCTCTACCCCGTACAAGTATGTTGTCGGCATCATGGTGGACATAAATGGCGCCTTCGAGAACCTGTGGTGGCCTTCGCTCTTCTCCTGTTTACGGGAGAAGGAGTGTCCAGGGCCGCTATATGGGTGTCTGAGGAGCTATTGTGAGGATCGGGAGGTCTGGCTATCATCCCCTAGCACAAGGGTAAGAAAAATAACCACGAAGGGATGTCCCCAGGGTTCCGTACTAGGTCCCCTGTTTTGGGACATCCACATGGAACCTTTACTAGATAAACTACAGCAAACTGATGAAGTCCTAGAGGTGATAGCCTACGCGGATGACCTCCTCCTACTGGTCGGCGGCCGAAGCCGAGAAGACATTGAGCCTAAAATAGAACGAGCAATAGAAACACTACAACTTTGGTGCCGGAAAACTAAGATGACAATCTCACCAACTAAATCAACATACCTCCTTCTAAAGGGACAATTAGTCAGAAATCCAACAGTCAGGATAGAGGGCTCACCTGTTCTTAGGCGACGTGAGACTCGATACCTGGGCATCATCCTTGATGAGAGGTGGTCATTTGGCAGACACATTGAAACCGTAACACAAAGAGCTTTACAAGTACTCAAAAATCTCATCTCCATTGGACACAAACGCTTCCACCTCCCACCACATCTTATCAAACTATATCATAACAGCATACTCACCTCCATAGTGGGTTACGGTTCAGGAGTCTGGGCACACAGGCTCACGAGGGTGGTGCCCGCCATGACAGTGAGAAGAGTGCAGAGGAATATGATTATGAGATCAATGGGGGCTTACAGGACCACACCGGGAGGAGCCCTGTTAGTCATAATGGGACTCTGCCCACTGGATTTCAAAATTCGGGAGCAGGCCGCCTGGTACTGGGCAAAAAAGGGGAACTTGAATAAAATAGAGGAAATTCTAGGGAGTAGGACTGAAAACAAAGTAGAGATCAGGTTAAGAGGGGAACAGCTATGGCAACTTTCATGGGAAAGCGAAGAAACAGGGCGCAGGACTTTTGACTTACTACCAGATGTCAGGGAAAGAATAGGAATGACATATTTCGAACCAACCAGGGGACTCATCCATTTTCTCACTGGACATGGACCCTACTCGACATATCTATGTCGATTTGGGAAAAAGGCGACATCTACGTGTGACTGTGGTGCTCCGGAAGGTACTCCTGATCATGTGGTCTACGAGTGCCCACTCTTCAATGATGTGGCCTCAGAGTTACGCGAACAACTACCTCATAATAACACATATAGACTGCTACGACATCAAGACACCTTTCAAACCATTAACAAATTGGCTAACGCGGTATCACAGAAAGTCTTAAGGGATTACCTGAATGAACCAAATTAGCTCATGATTAGAGACTTACTTAAACACCGATAAAGACAGCACCCTATTCCCAATCCGCCCGGACACGGAAAGGTCGACTCTTCAGTCTAGGATCCGCCGAGCCCCGGGATTAGAGGGAGTGGGGTGCAACCCCACCGATCTAGACAACGCACCCAATTGTGACATTAGGATAAGTTTAGTTGTAGGACCTAGTTTATAGATAACTTTCTTAGGAACCTGCAGCGACCAACTCCATGGCCTGCTCAGTGTCAGGGGCACGCTCATTGGGGTTAGCTCAATGAGCAGGTTTATACTATCTGCTGACACCTTTGTAACGCTGCAGGCTTAGTGACTAGTATATAGTTAGTTAGTTAGGTTACCACTTAGTCCTTAATTAACATACTAATTGCCCATTGTAGTTTCCATGTACTTTGCTACTTGCTACTAACTAGTTACTAACTTATAAAGAAAAAAGCTGCAATTGTATAAATGTATGAGATCTTCGGCCCACTAATCATATAAGGCAGTGGGCTAAAATGTATAATTAATATGATATGGAAATAAAGATTTTTTTTAACAAAAAGTAAACAATGTTTCTTCACACAAGAGTTCATAGTGATAATTTTCTATGTGTTTCACACTTAATTAATGTGCAGATAGTAACTTGCATTTCTTATTTTTAAACATAAAACAATTTTTGTAGGCTTTAAAAATTCATGGAATCTAAAAAAGTATTGTTAATGATAAAGGTAAAGCATTAGGTTAAGGATACTCAGTGTTCATAAATTTTCATTCTCACCAGAAACTTGAATTTTGAATGAGAAGATTCCTTAGTGGGTGACTTGCCGTAGTTTTATAATTTCTCAGTACGCGAGTAGTCACATACAGACGACTTCCTTTCCATTTTCTCTTTTTTTTTTTGAGTGAGAGTTTGTATTATTCGGCAGAACATCGTACAAGGGCTAGCTAGTAGCTAGTAGTACTGATGGGATTGTAACACGTAACTAGCTATTCTAAAACGAATGTCAGATAAGAGTGTGAGTTTGAAAGTACTTCAACAGCAGATATTGTAGTGTGTTGATGACAGCCATAATCTTTTTTATTTTTTGTTTAAAAGAATCAATGTTAGTTTTTCATAGCCTGAATTCACGTAAAACTCAGGAGCAGCCAGTTTCGATATGAGTATAAAGTCAAAGACTTACCAATGTGAATTCCTCTTTCACAAAAACAGGTACGTAGTGCGCGACTAAAAAATACGTAAGACAAGTATGAACCAGGCTGAGGTGGCCCGTTCTTTAAACTCCATCTAGTGAATAACTGATTTACCATGTGCTAATATGTGAAGTACAGCTTTTAAGTCTTGTTTGTAATCAGTGAGGTTGAACACAGAAGGCAAATGAATATCATGGATCACTCTTCAGAACCTGCTTGCACAAGGAAGACGGCTGTAAGAGAGCCTAACCAGCAGGTCTGCCTATTGACGGACTATGTCGTTACTGTGGAAGCTGCACGGATGCGTTCTCGCTTGAGGAAATGTAAATCTATAAAAAACAAAACACTTTGTTATGCTAGTCGATTCAGCAATAGCTTTAAAAATTGCGTGAGCGAAACTTGGATTGCTTCCTTATTTGGGAACCAATCGTCGATTACGAGTAATCACACTACAGATAATAGTGTTGTCCAACTGACACTACATTAGATGCGCTGGCTGCTCGTCCCCGAATGGCACCGGGTTTCAGAACTGGCAAAAGGAAAACAGTAACAGTTTTATTTTCTGCTCTGTTTGAACCCGATTTCTTTCAGGGAGGTTTTGCTGAAAGAATGGTATAATCAGAGTGCCCCAAGGATTCTCTGTATAGATAGCTAATCACCCGGATAGTTTGAGCTGTAATCTGCTGATGATATTGTAGTACGGGAAGGTGTCACGTTGAGTAATCGTTGATAGATAACTTAGACGAGATTTTTAGTTGGTGTTGAGAACTACTACTTTCAATGATTATATAAAGTACAATCACTCACAATGCGACAATCTTCCAAAGAAGAAGGACCACTTGCCTTCACCCACAAGTGAACGCTACAATCAGAATTTATCTTACAACGTCTACGACAAGACAAAGACAAACTCCCGTGCGGAAAAAGGTAGGAACCCTCACTAACAATAATAACCTCAGAAACAGGTATAGTACGGTAAGCTAAGATCTCCCTAGTTTCAAAAGATTCCAAACCTGGTCTACCTGCATTGTTACAACCAACGAAAGCTACAGTTAGCCATATAATCATTGAAAGTAGTAGTTCTCAACAAACGGCCCTTTTAAGGGCCACAAATACTACACATTGATCTTGCCAAAAGCCAAGAAGCGATTCTTCTTGGTGTTGTAGCTCTCTGGGGCACTCTGGGATGCTCTCTGGGCACTCTGCGCTGCTCTCTGGGATGCTCATTAGATGTCGAGCACAGTCTCTGATTGGCTGACGTGTTTTTGGCGCGCGTTTCAAATTGGTCTGAGCAACACGATCTTAGCTTACCGTACTATACCTGTTTCTGAGATTATTATTGTTAGTGAGGGTTCCTACTTTTTCCGCACGGGAGTTTGTCTTTGTCTTGTCGTAGAAATGTAGAAAAATGTAAGTTAATGAGTGGGAATGCTTTAGTAGTGTGTTACTTGACGCAGTCACGTCGATTCAGTATTCTGGCGTAATATTGCAAAATGATGTGAAAGGAAACAAGCACGTAACGACGGCAGTAGGGAAGGCGAATGGTTCACTCCTGGATATTGAGAGAATTTTAGGAAAAAAGTTGTTCATCTTTAGGATAGACTTTACATACAGGGTGTTACAAAAAGGTACAGCCAAACTTTCAGGAAACTTTCCTCACACACAAATAAAGAAAAGATGTTATGTGGACATGTGTCCGGAAAAGCTTAATTTCCATGTTAGAGCTCATTTTAGTTTCGTCAGTATGTACTGTGTACTTCCTCGATTCACCGCCAGTTGGCCCATTTGAAGGAAGGTAATGTTGACTTCGGTGATTGTATTGGCATTCGACTCATTGCTCTACAGTACTAGCATCAAGCACATCAGTACGTAGCATCAACAGGTTAGTGTTCATCACGAACGTGGTTTTGCAGTCAGTGCAATGTTTACAAATGCGGAGTCGGCAGATGCCCATTTGATGTATAGGTTAGCACGGGGCAATAGCCGTGGCGCGGTACGTTTGTATCGAGACAGATTTCCAGAACGAACGTGTCCCGACAGGAAGACGTTCGAAGCAATTGATCGGCGTCTTGGGGAGCACGGAACATTCCAACCTATGACTCGCGACGGGGGAAGACCTAGAACGACGAGGACACCTGTAATGGACGAGACAATTCTTCGTGCAGTTGATCATAACCCTAATGTCAGCGTCAGAGAAGTTGCTGCTGTACAAGGTAACGTTGACCATGTCACTGTATGGAGAGTGCTACGGGAGAACCAGTTGTTCCCGTACCATGTACAGCGTGTGCAGGCACTATCAGCAGCTGGGTACACTTCTGCAGGTACACTTCTGCGAATGGTTCATCCAACAATGTGTCAATCCTCATTTCAGTGCAAATGTTCTCTTTACGGATGAGGCTTCATTCCAACATGATCAAATTGTAAATTTTCACAATCAACATGTGTGGGCTGACGAGAATCCGCACGGAATTGTGCAATCACGTCATCAACACAGATTTTCTGTGAACGTTTGGGCAGGCATTGTTGTTGATGTCTTGATTGCGCCCCATGTTCTTCCACCTACGCTCAATGGAGCACGTCATCATGATTTCATACGGGATACTCTACCTGTGCTGCTAGAACATGTGCCTTTACAAGTACGACGTAACATGTGGTTCATGCACGATGGAGCTCCTCTACATTTCAGTCGAAGTATTCGTACGCTTCTCAACAACAGATTCGGTGACCGATGGATTGGTAGAGGCGGACCAATTCCATGGCCTCCATGCTCACTTGACCTCAACCCTCTTGACTTTCATTTATGGGGGCAATTGAAAGATCTTGTCTACGCAACCTCGGTACCAAATGTAGAGACTCTTCGTGCTCGTATTGTGGACGGCTGTGATACAATACGCCATTCTCCAGGGCTGCATCAGCGCATCAGGGATTAAAAAAAAATGGCTCTGAGCACTATTGGACTTAACATCTGAGGTCGTCAGTCCCCTAGAACTTAGAACTACTTAAACCTAACTAACCTAAGGACATCACTCACACCCATGCCCGAGGCAGGATTCGAACCTGCGACCGTAGCAGTCGCGCGGTTCCGGACAGCAGCGCCTAGAACCGCGTGGCCACATCGGTCGGCTCAGGGATTCCATGCGACGGAGGTTGGATGTATGTATCCTCGCTAACGGAGGACATTTTGAACATTTCCTGTAACAAAGTGAAGTCACGCAGGTACGTTCTGTTTCTGTGTGTTTCCTTTCCATGATTAACGTGATTTGAAGAG
The DNA here is from genome assembly GCF_023864275.1 of Schistocerca cancellata. Lineage (NCBI taxonomy): Eukaryota > Metazoa > Arthropoda > Insecta > Orthoptera > Acrididae > Schistocerca > Schistocerca cancellata. Next base: position 490,553,916 of record NC_064628.1, read on the forward strand.
AAGTAATAAAATGAGCTTTAACAGGGAAAGTAAGCGTTTCCGGACACATGTCCCCCATAACATATTTTCTTTCTTTGTGTGTGAGGAATGTTTCCTGAAAGTTTGGCCGTACCTCTTTGTAACACCCTGCAGATCACTATAGCGACTCATCCCTGTCGACTGCTCGAGTGCTTTGGTTTCCCACCAGAACTGATTAAAAGAAAACGTCAAAGCAATTGAAAGGCAGACTGCTAGATTTGTTACTGGTAGGGTTGTTCAACACGCATGTATTTCACAGAGGCTTCGTGAACTCAAGTGGGAATTCCTGGAAGGAAGACGATGCTCTTTCCGCGAGGCAGTATCGCAGTAACTGAGAGAACCGGCATTTGAAGCTGACCCGGGACGATTTTACCGTCACCAACAGCCGTTTTTTGTAAGGACCACAAAGATAAGATAAGAGGAACTAGGGCCCGTACAGAGGCATAAAGACGGTCGTTTCTCCCTCGCTCTATTTGAGAGTGGAACAGGAAAGGAAATTACTAGCAGTGGTAAAAGGTATCGTCCGCCATGTTCCATACGGTGATATGTAAACGTAGACGTAGAGACTTTGTTACTTGTTGCCCATGGTCATCAGTCCTTTCATTCTGTTACTTTTTTTTTTTTTTCACCGTATACAGACAGTGTTCTACAAGGCAATGAAATGTAGTTACCATTCAAACAAAATGCAGCTGCTGAGAAGATTTCGACAAATTAAGGTCATTAAAGACTTTCACGTGCATACATATATATGCTATTGTCCAAAAATTAAGGACGCAAGTAGCTTAGCTCTCGCCTGGTGTGTCACTGCCAAGTAACAAGATCGATGGAACTTGGACAACATGTAGAGAGAACAGCTACAGTGTAGTACAGAAAATAAATGAAAGAAATACACAATGAGACGAACAGAAATAAAGACAATAATTACAATTCAATCACCGCTGTTAGATGCGATCGCGCATTGTCGTTCTTAAAAATGAAGCTAGATCCGAATGAATCGGGAAGGAGCACAGTGTCACAGTAGCTTTTACCGGAGAGTATACCGTCTTCAAACATTAGGAGGACGATACGCCATTGAAACATTATGTCTCCCAACACCATAAAACCCGGGTCACCAAAATGATCATGTTCGGCAATGCTGAACGTATCCTTATCTGAAACTCGTGGAAGGTGCGAACACGTGATGTACAAAAGGAACATTCTCGAGCGTGATAGTTTTGTTAATTAAAATCACTCCATTCCATGACTACCGTTGTGGCGGCGGTAACACCAATCGTAACAGATTTTTTGATACAGAAAGAGCAGTCTTGATTCCACAAGACAGGTTTATTTAATCCTCACGTGTGACGCGTTTGGGGCTCAAGGCCTTATTTCTGTTTTATGGCATGGTAAAGGTTTCAACTCATAAAATACTGCACCAAAACTGAGCTTACCGGTAAAACCTCTTCCCAATTGTGACCGAAGTGCCGAACGTAATTAAAAGTATTTGAATGCATGCCGTCTGTTCTGCCGAAAGGTAAGGTTTCATGGGGCCTGGACATTTGCTTGGCAGTCTAGTTGCCAACATGACATCTTGTGTCTCCAGTGTTGTAAACAAACCGTACTTGTGTTCATGGGGCGGTTTCTTCAAGGGTAAGTTATCATTGTTACAATCAGTTTTCCGCTTTAGCGTTGCTTATGGCTTCGTTGCTTCATATTTTTACTAAACGTTCTTTGTTCCTATTCGTACCCATTCAGCTACGAAAGGTGTATTAAGGTAGCCATGATATGAGTGTATTTTGCACTTGTGAATTTTTTCCCGCCGGCCGGTGTGGCCGTGCGTTTCTAGGCGCTTTAATCTGGAATCTCGTGACCGCTACGGTCGCAGGTTCGAATCCTGCCTCGGGCATGGATGTGTGTGATGTCCTTAGGTTAGTTAGGTTTAATTAGTTCTAAGTTCTAGGCGACTGATGACCTCAGAAATTAAGTCGCATAGTGCTCAGAGTCATTTGAACCAATTTTTTCCGTTCACTGAATTTGCCTCTTTCCCTAAGTTAGGTTCCCCTTGCACGCCTTAGTAGCTTCCTTTTTCCTACTGTCACTAGATTTTTTCGTGTTGCTTCTAGGTGATGTAATGAAGCATGACATTGGCTATCTGGCTGTTACCTCCCAGTTCTTTGGGACTCTTAATCACTTTTGACGACTCGGTTACGAGCAGGAAGAATTTAATCGATGATGTTTGAAGCATTATTAGTGGCTATCTGGCAGTTACATCCCAGTTCTATGGGACTTCTAATTACGCCCGATACCTCGGTCACGATTAGCAACAGCTTTCATCTGTAAGCTCAGTTATGAGGCAATATTTTATGAGTTGAAATTTATAACCCTCACCACCCCCTGGAACACAAATATGGTCCTGCACTCCATAGTCCAAACAATGTGTCTCTTCCTTTTGTTATTTTTAATTTATTTTGTCTTTAATAGAAAGCTGTACGTACACCAGTCTCTGCTTGCCGCAGATTGTCTGATGATGCTTAGAAGGGGCGAAACGCATCACATGTGAAGATTAAGTAAACCTATCTTGTGCAACCTAGACTGTTTTTTCTGTATCTAAAGATCTTTTACGGTTGGTGTACCAGTGGTGGAGTGATTTTAATTGCAACTTGCCTAGTTGGGTAATGAAAAGAGTGGCTTGGGATTTTTACAAACTAAAATGTAAAATAATGTAAACCACCTTAAATATTATGTTTCATAAGAACAGCCTGATAAAGTTATTCCGTTCTATGTACATGCGTAGATAGAAGTTAATCATTTTGAACATGCATATACAGCAATGTACAGATGTGCTAAAGCCATTATTTCAAACGAAATTAAAAGGTGCCACATTGTTAAGGATAGCATAAATACTCTTGCATAGAATACCTGCTTTAAAGCCGTTACGGTTTTTGATGTTCGTACCTTTGACAAGCCGACCAATTTTGTTAATTTAAGTGTAGGGGAAACAGCCCTGCAGATTAGTGAAGGTCACAGTAAGAAACTTAAGAAACGTAGACAAAAATAGAGTAGGCATTCTACACTCAATTTGGCCAGCGTCAGCTTAGTTTCCCGTTTTCTGAACCTGTTAGTAATCTCACAAACACTGCGTTCAGCCAATCACAGTTGATGCTGTTAAGCAAAGCCATAAAGTATCATTAAACGCAACAATTAGATAATAAGGTGGCTACGTCTCTCACCACTGTTATAAAATTGGCTTTAGATAAAGCTTCAATTGAAAAAGACAAGGCTAGCCATATAATGGTCAAAGCGAGTGATATTACCCAGAGAGCAGTAAACAAAACATCTTCATCACAAGAACACCCAATATTAATGAGTATTAAAAGAAAATTGTAGAGGATGATGCTATTCTAGTCAGGGCTGGTAAAGGTAACTTGACAGAAGTGATTACGTTAGAAAAGTCGAAAAGTGTTTTGCCAAAAATGGTATTCACCTTATTTTTTCGGGCCATGCAGCGGCCTTTGACATGGTTTTAAAACTTTATCTTGACAGCGCCTTGTTCACAATTCCACCGCAGCAACTTTACAGTTTGAAAGTCACGAACCCCTGCGCCCATCTGCCTATGTTACAGATGCACACTGAACATATGTAAGGATCTGCTCCGTAAGAAACGCATCGGATAAGATGCAGATTGGATACATGTTCGAGAGATATAGAGATAGTGAGAGAGAAAGAAAGAGAGAGAGAGAGAGAGAGAGAGAGAGAGAGACCGGAAGGCCGTGGGGGGGGAGAGACAGAGGACGTGTAGTTGCGGCGGTTTTTGCGTATCATCAACATGGACAAATGCAATGAATATGGATGATACGATACTTTATGGTATTCTGCGGTTTGAATTCACTCTGTTATTTAGCAGTTGCATTGATTTGATTTTGTAAATGATACTGACAATATTATACACATGTATAATGCATTATTCATACTACAACTTCTCCCGGATAATTATTTTGTTCAAATTTCACAAGAATTTCACCTGACGTAGTGTATTAATGTTGACTATAAGTTGTGTTCATATCACTAAAATTACAGATCGTATATCAGAGCTTTTATATTTATTGTCTTCGATGGATTTAATTATTCTTAGCAAATTGATCATGAAAAGGAACCACAGAATACCACCCGCACACAACACTGACGTATGCTACCAGAAATATTTTTTTCTGTGATTCGTGCGTAGTTTAATTTTCGCCTCATACATCAGTAATGAAATGTTGTTCAACAATAAATACCATGAACACTGTTCTTAGAAAATGCAGTCTGATTCGATTTATTTTTTCTTTTATAAATATTCAGTACCACCGGTGCACATTTGCTTCTTACACATCGGAATATTGTTTGCAGGTTCAAGTAATTTAAATTTGCCGCTGTGATAAAAGTTAACATGGCGGCCAACAAAAGGTAGAGGATTTCTTTTTTAATTAAGATTTTCCTTTGCTCAATAAATAATTAATCATTTAAATTGATGCCACCAATAAAAAAAATTATTAAATTGTTTTGCAAATTAGTTTAACACAAACCCATGCTATTTTCAATTAGAAGTACAGACGAAGTTGCTATATAATCGCAACTAACAATGGCTGCGCTTCTTGCAGCTATGATAAAACAATTAATACGAAATCATAATTCAAAGAGGAAGTGGTGTTTCAATAATTAATCATAAATAGTTTTAACGCATTTGGCTCTATTTTTTTACCAGCAAATGAACATAAAAGTACAATAATTTTACATTAAATGTTTTTCATTCAACAGACCTCAAATCGATTCACGTCTTGCGTCAGCGACGTACATCAGAAGAAGACGACAAAAGGGTACAAAACAAAAGAAAAGAATGACATAGATTAACAAAGAATGTGAAACAAATACTGTCTCTATTTTACATAATTATCATATTTTTAAGAAATAATTACATAATTGAATGAATATTATTGAGTTATGTAATTTTCCACACGTTCATATTCCACTCGTAATTATATATATATATATATATATATATATATATATATATATATATATATAGTGTAGGTCTTGAAAAGAGGTTATACTCTGTTGTTCTACAGCCGTTCGTTGTATAGATGGTTTCTTTAAAGATACAATAATTTGTGTCTTCACCTGAATCAACTGCTTCGTTTGTTATTAGTGCCGCTCGTGTTCTTTTTGCGGGCGATAGGTGCCTTTAACAGCCTCCTTGTCACGCGACGGAATTTTTGCACCAGGTCTCCGCATGTCGGCGTCGAGGCGGGTGACGTAAATTGACTGCGATTTGGAGTACACATGTCCGCTCGAAGCCGGACGGGCACTTAAGATAATCAGTAGGGGCGATAATTGAATCCTAACGGAGCTTCTCGGTGCTATTGTCTCAGCCATGAAAAGGAATCAACAGGCGTCCATTATGCAGTACGTGGAGCCGCGCCTCGGTCGACAGTTGGCGCTTCCGGCGTCGACACGGCGCGCCGACAACGCCGCGGGGTCCCGGGCGCCTCACACGGATGTGCCGGCGCCGTGTCTGCGACCTCTGTGATCCTTACCGGCTGAGGCGCGCATCTGCCGGGAGGCGGTAGGTTGCTCAGCAGTCCTAGACTTCGGCGCCCGGTGAACCAACCAGCAGTATGGAAGACATACAACTAGTGGGGGCTGATAACCTCGATGTTGAGTGCCCATGTACTCCAAAAACACACACACACACGTAAGACACTAGTGTCCAAAACCCAAACGTGGGATATGACAACCTATTGATTAACCCGTTCGTGAGCCGTGGGAAACATGCTTCCCACTACAATGAACTCGCTCCTAGTCCCGTGGGATTCACAGTTCCCACCTCTGTACGGTGCTACCACCTAGAACAGTATAGGGAACTACTTCCAATCGGAAGTTCCCGCCGATTTTGCTATACCTTCGCGCAGAGGCATTGTATAGCTGAGTGTTGCTCTGTAGAGGAGCCTTTCAGTGCTGTTTTCGTGACATTTTGTGATTTTTTTCCTCAAAGCTATAGTATAAGGTAAATTTGATTTGCCCAAATTTATGAAGGAAAACGTAAAATTGGAACGAGGAGAATTCCAGTTTGAAACAAAAGGAGGCATTTCTGCAGTAAAATGGATGGATAACCGTGCAGTCACTTTCCTGTCCTCAATTCATGACCCATAACAAACAGCCACAGTAAAAAGAAAAAACAAGGATGGCACTAGTACAGAGATTTCTTGTACTGGAGTTGTGGCAGAATACAACAAAATAATGGGTGGTGCCGATAACTTTGATCAATTACGAGAAAGGTATGCTATTGGTAGACGTTCTGTAAAATGTTGGCACAGAATATTTTATTTCCTGGTGGACTTTGCTACAGTCAACAGTTTTATCGTTCCACATCATTACGAAATATCGTATTCATGATCCATGGAACTAGGATTAATCTAATCTAATCTAATCTAATCTAAAAGAGAAAGTGGACAGCATGATCAGCTCACATACAGGATCCATATAGCCAGACAATTGATCGCTGGCTTCTCATCCCAAAAAAGGCGTGGACAAAAACCTGTCTTTCTGGCAAAAAGGGGTAAAGTACCTGAATATTTTCGTCATGTGGCTGTAGGGGAGCATCAACCCATTTTAGGAGAAACCTACTGGACGTGTCATTGTAGTACCAAAGCTGCGGAAAAGAGCACTCGCTGTATTTGTACATATTGTTAAATACCACTTTGCATAGACCCATGTTTCAGAAAATTTCATGGCAATTAATTGTGAACAATCATTGTAACAAGAGAAATAAATTTATCAAATAAATATGACATATATTGAAAAATTTGTTTTTGTCATTTAACTCCAAGGAAGGGCAGTGGGAAGAATACTTCCCACCTTGTTGTGTGACCTCACTTTCACAGTTGGAGCAAATTTGATATTCTGTAGGATAAATATACCTATCTGTTAACTACTATCTGCTCTCCATTCATTAAAAAAAACTGCTCAATAATTTTGCCCACGAAAGGGTTAAATGGGCTGTCGGAAAGCTTACTGTACAAGATCACACTTAATCACAAGATATTTGACGTGCAGCACAGCAATCATGAAAGCACCAAATCCGAAATAGATCTGTGTAAATAAAAACGTAAACGTTCGTTTGTTCAAAATAATGTCTCTCCGAAAAATCTTGACTAATTGCTTTCAAATTTTGACACAGCGTTTCATTTTAATGCAGGTGTCGATTTAGGTACGTATGCAAGCCGTTACTTAATTTAATCATAGATATATGTCTGAGTGATGCAAAATGTTATTATCTTCACATAAAGAAAAGTATTACCTTCTCATTAACCTTCAAATCGTCAGATAACCCTTAATTTTTACATATGAAACTAGTGAATTTATTCATGGCTCTTCTGTTGCCTATGCATGAGGTCACTTTCAGAACTCTAATTAATGATCAATTTTTTAAATTTAATAACATCGAACCTTAAATTGCTGGTGTACCCATGTACCACCACAATAAAATAATAACATTGAATAGTTAATGGAGTATGAATGCGAACAGTGGCTTTTCTTTAAGTTTCCAAAATAATGACAAGTTTTATTAATCCTTTTTATGTCTACAGTGAGGTGATAAACGTTAAACAAAAATTGACAAACACAAATCAAAAAAGGGATGGTGTTTGATTGGCAGAGCATACATTAGGGTGGAAACTTTACAAATTCTTCCTATTACAACGCAATCCGACTTTGTTTAATGAATACACTGTCAAACCCATCTATGTTCAAAAGGGATCATCTACGACCAAGTATACCGCAAACTATGGTTCACCTGGAAACCACAATCCCTCATTTATGGAGGGATCTCATCTTTCCAGGCCAACCATTTCCAGTTCCTAAAAGAAGGCTGTTATGCTTCCCAGACAGTCGTGCCTGTGAAATACATATGTTTTTTTCCGATCGCTAAAAGAGCCTGACAGCTTCCTGACATCAAGGGAGTTGCAGTCTTGTCTCCACTAAACACATGGACCAGCCACTCTGTCCATATCATCACACCTTCTAACATGAGAATGCATGGAGGTGTATGACCTTTCCACTCATACTAAATATATACTACACAGCCGGCCGGGGTGTCCGAGCGGTTCTAGGCGCTACAGTCTGGAACCGCGCGACCGCTATGGCCGCAGGTTCGAATCCTGCCTCGGGAATGGATGTGTGTGATGTCCTTAGGTTAGTTAGGTTTAAGTAGTTCTAAGTCCCATAGTGCTCAGAGCCATTTGAACAATCTGTACACACACACACACACACACACATATATATATATATATATATATATATATAATAGTCCTTTCCAATTTGCTTCAAAATTTTACATGTAGTAAATGTTTAAGACACATATACTTTTTAGTTTGTATACGTAAAATACGAAAGAGTGAAACGTTGTTAGCAGACAGGGATGTTGTATTAATGGCTTGTGGTTTTTGATTAGAATACTACTACAGAATCTGAATTTGCAATAACATTAAATGAGCCTCAAAGTCAGAGAGATGAGGGAAGAGGAGGCTAACAGAGGGGTGGGAGGAAATTGGCATAGAAAACGCAAAGGAGATAGACAGAGAGAGCGGACAGGAGGAGATGGAGAGAAAGGGAGAGGAGAAGTTGGACAGGAAAGGGGGAGGGGACGATGGACTGAGAGAGGAGTAGAGAGAGGTGGCAGGAGCAGTTTGGGGAGGAGAAGGTGGACAGAGAGAGAGGGGAGGAAGAGTGAGAGGATTAACAACGAAAGAGTCAGAGGAGATGGACAGAGTCAGGGGAGAGAAGGAGATAAGGACGTATATTCAATTCCCGAACATATTATAAACGTGTGCTTTCCCTTTTCTTTCTCTTCCATTTAAGCAGCCTGAGCCACAACAATGTGTGGCCGGGCAAAGACAATGTATTAATAAAACTAAAAAACTATGAAATTTCTTCCCTTGAAAACAAGAAAAAGTAATTTGGCGTATGACTGGCTTTAGCTGCAGTACATGCTTTCCAGGAACCACATAGTTCAAGACCTCTGTTAACAGTAAATCCAATTCCTCGAAAGTTGGGTGCGCAGATGTGTGATAACTTCTTGGTGGAGACTGACGGAATGCAATTCCTCTACCAAAATGCGTTCCTCTCATTCTGATCTTCAGATCCGGATACCCAGCCGGTAAACTCAAGCGCAGATCATCTGCAAGTAGTTCACCTACTAGGACACACAGGACGTCGACGCTCATGATCGTCCATGAATAGGCGAATTGCGTCTCCAGAAAACATCGTGGGTGCTTCCATGGTCCAACAGAATCCACGTTGTAGTAACTACTTCACATGCTGTGCCACCAAGCTCCTCTTCGTTCAGTCACATGCGAAAATTATTTTATGGTGGGGAACAAGGAGATACAGGTCAGGTCGTTAGTAATTAAGGGACTGGGGTTGAAAATGCTGTCATCTGAACTTTGAATATTTAAGTAATCTATATTAATAATAAATCTGTAAAACTGTAGTGGTATGTTTGAAGACGCCTATTTCCAAAACTACTAGACGCGTTATCATGAGATTTTTACAGGTAACCTGAGCCTAGCTTGCGGCACCGTACTGTCTTTATTTCATCAAAATCGGATTCCGGTAGAAAAATGTATCGTGAGTTAAAGCTTTATCTAAAACGCCGCATCTGCCTGTTCTCTGTTTGAACACGCTAATCTCTAAAACTACTAGACGAATTTTCATGGTGTTTGAGAGGTTACTTGAGCATAGTTTGGGATTTATTTCTTGAAAATCGGATCACGAAAAATATATCGTACTATAAAGTGTTATCCATACTAGTACTATAAATGCGAAAGTAGCTCTCTTTGTTACGTTTTAACGACTAAACCGGCACAACCGATTTCGATTACATTTGGTACGGATATAGCTTGAATCTTGGGGAAGAGCATAGGCTACTTTAGAAACAGTGCACGTCAATATATTTACTGATTTTAACCATATTATGTTACGCGAATTAGGGAAAGATATTTGCTGTTTGATGAAGCCACACTGAAGCGCCAAAGAAACTGGTATGGGTATGCGTATTCAAATACAGAAATATTTAAACAGAAAGAATACGGCGCTGCGGTCGGCAGCGCCTATATAAGACAACAAGTGTCTGGTGCAGTTGTTAGATCGGTTACTGCTGCTACACAGAAATTTTATCAAGATTTAAGTAAGTTTGAACGTGGCGTCATAGTTGGCGCACAGGCGTTGGGACACAGCACCTCCGAGGTAGCGATGAAGTGGGGATTCTCACTTACGACTATTTCACGAGTGTACCGAGAATGTCAGGAAACCGGTAAAATATCATATCTCCGACATCGCTGCGGCCGGAAAAGATCCGCAAGAAAGGGACCAACAACGACGGAAGAGGACCGTTGAACATGACAGAAGGCAACCCTTCCGCAAATTGCTACATATTTCAATGCTGAGCCATCAATAAGTGTCAGAGTGCAAACCATTCAAAGAAACATAATCAATATGAGCTTTAGGCCAGACCAAGGATTTGGGATCCACACATATCAAAAAAAGAAAGTCGCAAAAGGAATTGGAAGTGAACTAATTGTTATGGCGGTTTGGCAACGGTGAACGGTTCAGGTGTGACGTTGAGCGTTCTGATCGGGGGAAACCAGCTCCAACGTGTGAAGTGTCACCTACCAAGTAATTTTAATCCGATTACATTAACACCTTGCCTTGCCTGTTGCGCCGGCCGGTGTGGCCGTGCGGTTCTAGGCGCTTCAGTTTGGAACCGCGAGACCGCTACGATCGCAGATTCGAATCCTGCCTCGGGCATGGATGTGTGTGATGTCCTTAGGTTAGTTAGGTTTAAGTAGTTCTAATTTCTAGAGGACTGATGACCTCAGATGTTAAGTACCATAGTGCTCAGAGCCATTTGAACCATTTTTTTTCTCTGTTGCTGCTGCCGCTCTGCCCAGATCTTCGGTTCATTTTACCAGCTATTTCAAGTACACAATTACTGAATGAATATAAGCAAATTGCCAGAATAAACGTAGAGTGATGTTGTCCCGTCGTCAGCGTCACGTGGTGGAAGTCGATGGAGCCGGTAGGAGGCGTCGAGAATCGAACGGCACGGCCGTGGTGCGCATGCGCGGCCCTGGTGCGCATGCGCGGGCCTGGAAATGACAGGTGGTGGCCGGAGCCGCTCCGTGCCTCTCATTTGGCCGCAGCCGCCGGGCCGCGCAATTTGTCACGTTTCCGATGCGATGGGCGGCAATTTAAACCCGCGACGTGCGCACCGCGAGAAACACTTTAACAAAACTAAGTTGTGGTTAGGGTCATTTTTAAGAGAGCGAGGCGCAACGCCGCGGCGAACAATGAGCGCGTTTAGCAGGGTGTGCAGGAATGGCGGCTGGCGGCCGACTGGTACGGAGCACCACCTCTGCACTCCCCCACTCTGTCTCAATCTCTGACTTCGCAGCCACCAATCTGGTCTAACCACCGCCACTACTACGAACAGGTTGGTGGAGGAGGACACCGAATGGTGAATGAGGCCATAACTCCAGACTTCGTGAAAAATCAAGGCCATAATGATCAAATACAAAAGTAGAATTTTTTTTTGTCATCAGTCTTCTGACTGGTTCGATACAGTACGCTGCATATTCCTGTCCTGGGCCAAACTCTTCATCCAGCACTTACACCCGACGTCGTCAGTTGGTATGATACGGAACTTGTTCTACCGTTCCATATTTTTCTCATTAAATTTCCGGTACAAAAGAATTAATAGCGAGAGGGTTTTTATGTGCAGAAATAAATCAGTTGGTAACTAACAGGAGAGAATGGACCAAACAGCGTTTGTTTATTTATTTTTTGACTTTATTTAGTGTGTGGCACGTTTCCCTGCATCCTTTCCCTTGTGCGACCTGGGCTGTATGAGTGAGAAATTATGTGAAGTAGCAGAAAGCTTTAGTCAGAGATTGTAACATCGAATGAGTAGAGTGGTTCTGTAGTGTAGTACCAACCGCCAAGCGCGAACAATTCTGGCACAGACAAAGTGTTCAACTCAGGTCAGAGAGAGCGAGAAGACACGAGTATTGGCTCTGTCAGGTTGACGAACCACCCCTTCCGCCGCCGCTCTTGAACGTGCAGCGGTTAGGCGATGAGGCCCGCAGGACACCGGTTCCTGGGTAGCGGTACTGTACAGACGTTGCAGACTCAACTCTCGATTTCATCAAAGATATTAGAATGTTCCAATTCTGTTGGTTACTAAGGCCCAGATGTGGAAATCAAGTGTGAGATTATCGCGAAACCCCCATAAGGGCGTCTGTTTTCGTAATTTGATTAAATTTCAGTAAGAACTTGGCGTTTGCGCCTTGGTCAGGCACGGACCATGGGCCTTGAGCTCACGGTCGTATTATTGCTCTGATCGTAACAGAAGTTAATTCATTTAATGCATCTTAATGTGGTGTTTCTTTCACAGTGATATTTTGGGGAACTTTTTCTTTATTTCTGATATGTTTTCTTTGTGTACTTGGTTTCCCGTCATGTGGTTGGTTGGAGTAACGGCCACATTAATAAAGTGTAGTTTCGTTCCAAACAAATCGATGTGAAAAGGTTTCCGACGTGGTTATGGACGCACGACGGGAATTAACGGAGCCTGAACGAGGAATATTTCATGGAGCTAGAGGCAAGAGACATTCCATTTCGGAAATCGTTCGGGAATCAATATTCCGAGATTCACAGTGTCAAAAGCGTGCCGATAATACCAAATTTCTGGCGTTACCTCTCACCATGGACAACACAGTAACCGACGGCCTTCGCCTAACAACCAAGAGCACCGGCGTTTTCGTAGTTATCAGTGCTAACAAGCAGTATTCTGAAATGACTGCAAAAAATCAACGTGGGGCGTGCGACCAAAGTAACCCTTAGGACAGTGCGGCGATATATGTCGTTAATGGGCTATGGCAGAGACGGCCGACGGAAGTGCCTCTGCTAACAGCACGACAGCGTCTGGACTCGTGACCATATTGGCTGAACACAAGACGACTGAAAAACCATGGCCTAGTCAGGTAAGATCCGATTTCAGCCACGAGATGGCCCGACATGAATCCCATCGAACATTAATGGGACATAATCGAGAGGTCAGTTTGTGCATAAAATTCTGCACCGGCAACACTTTCGCAATTGGTTGGTTTGTGGGGCTTAAAGGGACCAGACTGCTACGGTCATCGGTCCCCTTTCGCAATTATTGACGGCTATAGAAACAGTATGGCTCATCATTTCAGTATGCCACTTCGAGTTGCTGCGCTACGCCGGACGAAAGGATGTCCGGCACGGTGCTAGGAGGTATCCCATGACTTTTTTCACGTAATTTTATTTATTAATGTTGAAATGACCCTTTAGAAAAATTAATGAATTACTGTGCTGATAAACCTCTTACGTTATTTGATCTTCAAACAGCTGAGCAGAACTGAACGTACTCAGACATTTCGCTCTTTACCTATTCTGATCAATACTAAACTGACAGCCAATATTTTTAGCGCAACGCAATCTGACTTTCAAAAATCCCTACAAAAGAATGGCCCTGACTAACAATAATCTATACCTTTCATCAATCACTTACCTCACAAAAATCTTCGTTACTCGAACTACTGCAATACAGCGAGCGCCACTACTGCCAGCTAAATAAAAGATTCAAACTACTGATAGGCATAGTTAGCAAATGAAAGATTTTGATAGAGAACAAACAATGTATTTACCTTAATAGTGTTCAAAAGTCATAATATATATATCAGTTCATGACATCCAGTCTTACAAATTTACTGTCTGATGGACACACGTCCAGATCATCCGCTCTCAAAACTCCGCCATTTCTCTCCTTACATCCACCACTGCTGGTGGCTCACCTCTAACTGCGCAACGCTACGCGCTGTTAACAGCCAACTGCCCAACACTACAATAGCAAATTCCAACAATGCCACCCAGCCACAGACTGCACACAGCACAACCAGTGATTTTCATACAGAGCGGTACGTGACGGTGGAGTTACCAATATAAGAACCTAAACAGCCTACTTACAATGTTAATACGAGAAACGATAGAAAAATTAATTACGACGATGAGATAGGCATTTCCAGTTGACAGGCAGTTAGAAGCAACCTTGCGATTTTTCGCTACATGCAGCTATTTCGAGTGTTCGAAAATTTGTGTCGTAAGTAAGAATTTTTTTTAACACATCCGTTGTAAAATAGTTATGATGGTTAATCGTATGGGCAAGGGTGGTTTCTGCAGTGCTAATAAATATAATACAACCGCCTCACTGTATCTCTCTCTCACTAAAATCTTCCGCGGTCTGGATTGAAACTAATCGCGTGTCGGATCTGGCCCTTGGCCTGCTGGGAGGCCACCTCTGCTCTGCAGCTCCATCAAGCACCAAGGAAGTTACTCCTTGATGTCGTAACCAAATGTCCCATCATCCTGTCCCTACTTCTTGTCAATGGTTTCGACACGCTACTCTCCTAACCAGTTCAACAGCCTTCTGAAGAACTACATCTCAAACATTTCAAGGCTCCTCTTTTCTGTGTTTTTCACAGGCCGGGACACACTTCCGTGTAACTCTGTGGTCTAAATATGTATTCTCACAGAATTTCTTCCTCAGCTAATAGCAATGTTTGATATCAGTACGCTTCTCATGACGACGAATACCCTCTTTGCCTGTGCTAGCACGCGTCTTACTTTCTTCTTGCTTCAATGCCTTACGTTGTTTTCAACCTTGCAGAATTTCTTCACTTCAACTACTTCGTAATTCCCAGCTATCATGAAAGCTTACAGCCAACCCAGTTATTTGCTACTCTTTTTTACTTTCGTCTTTCTTCTGGTTATTCTCAGTTCACATTCTGCGCAATTTAGACTGTTCATTAAATTACACAGGTCTGTGATTTCTGCTCCATTCACTGAGAACAGCAATGACAAAATGGGTCAAATGGCTCTGAGCACTATGGGACTTAACTGCTGTGGTCATCAGTCCCCTAGAACTTAGAACTACTTAAACCTAACTAACCTAAGGAAATCACACACATCCATGCCCAAGGCAGGATTCGAACCTGCGACCGTAGCGGTCACGCGGTTCCAGACTGTACAGCAATGACATCAGCGAGTCTTATCTTCTTTCATAGCATTTCACCCTGAATTTTAATCCTGCTCCTGAATTTCTTTTATTTCTGTTATTGCTTCATCTCTGTACAGATTGAACATTATGGCAGAAAGACATCTTCGAGCTGCTCTTCCTTTGTCTTCCATTCTTATGTCTCCCTTCTGGTTCTTGTCGAGACTTTTGTAAGGGATCTAGGCCGTTATAGTTGCAAGGCGACTATATGGTGGGTGCTCGAATTTCTCTCACTTGTCTATAATGGTTGAGGCTACTCTCCCAGATCGAATGGAATCTTGTGTCGAATCACGTCCGACACGGAACTTGTCGCACCATTCCAGAACGGTGGCTTTCGATAGATATGCAGCGCGATATATATTCTTTATTCTCCAATGGATGTCTACCAGTGTTTGTAATTCATTGGTCAAAAAGAGGTTAACACCACGATTGTCCTGTTTGGACGCATTTGGTAAAACGTGTCCATGGTTCATGTGTCCATATTCACTGCACGCAATTCGGAAAGACATGAATGCCACACTAATCCGTTGCGTACATTTTGGTGCTTACATACCCGCAACGGAGTCACGCCCTCCAACGCAAACTTTTTGATCGCCCCCTTATGTATGACTCTTCTCTCCCTATAGCTTACTCATCTGAGAATTCCAGACATCTTGCTTCAGTTAGTTTCATGCTCCATGGATAATTTGCATGGTAGATCATAACGATGTACAATGAATCACTTTACATTCAAATCACAAATTAAATTCTAAATATGGCCACATGCTGAGCATTTAGAAGTTTTTTCTGACGTTATCGAACGAAACAATATATTAATAGGATAACCACTGTGCTGAGTGCTGAACAAGTGAAATAATGCATTGTTTGAATTCTGAATTGTCCAGGCGAGGCGTAGAGCTTTGTGCAGTGCAGTCATCAAGGGTACACGAGTTGGTCTTCGGCTCTGAAAGCTCATATCGATGATGTTTCGTTGAATAGCACGCATCATGCTGACACTTGTTGATGGCTCAGCATTGAAATATGCAGCACTTTGCGGAAAGGTTACACTTCTGTCAGGTTGGACGATTCTCTTCAGAATGAGATTTTCACTCTGCAGTGGAGTGTGCGCTGATATGAAACTTCCTGGCAATTTGAAACTGTGTGCCTGACCGAGACTCGAACTCGGGACCTTTGCCTTTCGCGGGCAAGTGCTCTACCATCTGAGCTACCCAAGCACGACTCACGCCCCGTCCTCACAGTTTCACGTCAACCAGTACTTCGTCTCCTACTTTCCAAACTTCACAGAAGCTCTGCTGCAGACCTTGCAGGTTACTAGCAACCAGTTGCGTTATCCGAGTAAGCATCCTCGAAGTTTAAATCCTTCTTCCTATCTTAAAAACTCTGCATAGTCGTACCCATGATGCCACGGTGGTATTATCATACAGAAAAAGGACACAGCGGGGAGTTAGTCACAGCCACGGTAATGTTACTGAGGTTATTCAATCACCGGTGGTGAATAGGCGAGCAAACACTTTATCCCGGACCGATTAGTGGAACTCAGAAGCTCTTAGTCGGCACGTGAGATGTGCTCTCGGATAGCCAACTGATGGCGCAGAGTCGGCGAAAGGTAGGTAACCGCGTTCAAGGAACGATCCACCACATACTTTTAATTTATCAGAATTGCCTATAGCAGGATACGTCACAGTGCAAACACATGTCGTTTCTAAATAAAGTTTAGTTGAATTTATTGCCTATTGTAAGATGATGAGAGATAGGTTCATGTAAGTAACATGAATCGTATGATTTCTACCCTCCATCTGATGTCCTTGCTTAACGATACGTAAACACGGTGTCTCAAGAGAAACTTACTCAACATAATGTTGTGTTTGCGCTGTTAATGATGAAGGAGCAGGGAAACCATGAGACGCTATACCAGAATTACTTCCTTCCACATGAACAGCGCCAAGGTTGTGACAAATCTGAAGCCGACAGTGGATTAGCATACGTCTGTTGTAGCCGGTCGGATCAGGTCTGGCGTCTGAGCAGAAAGCAGGTCGCTGGAATTGCTGCTTTTCCAATCGTAAATCATGTCCGCTGGCGTTGCATGGTGGTCTCGACTTGGGAGGAAGATCTCCCGACTGTTGGTTAATCTGTTCCCATGTCGCCATGATGCTAGGTTTTGATTGAAGAAATTGTTTGTGTTTCTAGTAAAGCAGAATCATGTGAGGCGGACAGTATATGCCGATACATTTTGCACGATATTTTGGCATATTTTCCATTGATTCTAACTAAGGAAGTGTGCGGTTCGCAGTATTTTATTGCTGCTTCTGGCAGCAGACAGACCAAGGACAGAAAGCCATCCTAGGAGACACTAGATGGTCCACCACTTAACAAAAAACTCAGCTGTGACAACAGTGACCTGTTATACATTTCCTAATGATGTGTAGTACGCGGGGGGAAACGTGGAAAATTCTACTTTTATTTGGGTGCAGGGCTGGGGAAAGCTGTAAAATAAGGTTCAAATGGTTCAAATGGCTGTGAGTACTATGGGACTTAACTTCTGAGGTCATCAGTCACCTAGAACTTAGAACTACTTAAACCTAACTAACCTAAGGGCATCACACACATCCATGCCCGAGGCAGGATTCGAACCTGCGACCGTAGTGGTCGCGCGGTTCCAGACTGTAGCACCTAGAACCGCTCGGCCACCCCGGCCGGCGGTAAAATAAGGAGTAAACCTACAAATTGGCAGTCTGATGGAGTGGTAGAAGCGTTTTAAAGTCCTGCTAATAAAAGAATGAACAGAGTATAAGAAAATAAAGTGGGAGATCGGGAGATCCAGGATGGTGAAGTAGAGAAAATAACAACGAAAGAGATAGAAAAGGTTGCTACACAGATGGTAATGGAGAAATCATCAGGACCTGGAAATGTAGAAATAGAATCAGCGACCTATGGCCCAAGCATTCTGAATGACTATCTGGGCAAGTTATTTAATAAAGCGGTTTAACTCATGGAGAGGAAATTTCAGCAGAGTGAAACTTATGTATCTAAGCCCCAGAAATATGCTGCCATTCCCAGCCTAGACGCAAGTCAGAAGAATCGCCAAAACCTTATGTAAGACACCATTAACCTCTACAAATCGGTAGAGTGTATCAGTGAAGTAGGGATAGAAATTTCTAGAAAGACCTTCGGAATAACTAAGGGACTGAAACAAGGATAATGTCTGTTTCTGGTGTAGAAAGTGCATGGACATGGGGATTGAACTAGGGACATACATGGTAATAAGCTGGTGTCCAAAATTAAAGCACAAACCTCTGTTTTCCCATATTGTGTATAATTCATGATTTAATCATACAAACTATCAACAGATGTCCGTAAGATCATTTTCTACATGGAAGGTGGTGTTCCCGTTAAGAGACAACCACTCCAATGATGACATTAGAGCATCTATCAAACGGGGTAGTGTTTTCCGGGTAGTTCCATATCCACAATCGCTGTGTACGCCAGTCACAGACGGTGCAGTATGGCACAGAGAAGACGCCTATCTGACTCTCTGCGGTGGAGCGTCATAGGAATGATGGAAGCAGGACAGTCGCAAACTGATATCGGCCAGTGGCGTAGAGAGAATCGTTCTGTTTCTCGGATGTGGCGACAGTTTATAGAGACCGAACTTGTGTCCCGAGAACCAGGACAAGGTCAACCATGTATGACATCAGTAAGAGAGGACCGTCCCTTGGCTGTAAGGTCACGGTGGTACCACCTTAGTACTGCACGGAAATAGGCTCCTAAACTCGCAGAATCCACTGGACGTGCTGTGTCGAAGCAAACGGTGTACAGAATGCTTTGGTAGAGGGCCCACTGTCGTCAGAGACCTGCTTCACAGATGGGAACGTCTTGAGTGGAGTCGTCAACATGTCACCTGGACGGTCGAAAATTGGGCCAATGTTCTTTTCGCAGATGAGTCCCGATGTGGTCTGGAGAGTGATTGGTAAGGGACCGATATTGAGGAGAATCTCTAATGGTGGGAGCAGGAGCTATTTTGACCACTCGAGCGCCTCTTCGTGAAACTGTACGAATGAATAGGCAAGGATTAATTGCTGCCAGGTATCGTGAAGAGACCTTGGGACCTCAAGTGCGTTTGTAGCGAGGAGCTGCGGGCCCAGACTTCCTCTTGATGGACGATAATGCTCGATCTTGATGTTTCCTTGGAAGCAGAAGATATTGCACGGAATGCACAGAGAGATGGGTTGCATCACGTCAATATCCAGAAACCACCCTCTAAGACTTGGGAGCATGTCCGCAGGAAGAGTGGGCGTTATTGCCTCAATATAAGATTGATGACATTATTCGCACCAAACCTCGTCGTTGACAGGCCTGTAATTCCGCCAGAGGTGGCCACACCCCATACCTGGTACATTAACTAGTTGTTGGAATATGTGTGCAAATGCGTTAAATTGGAAGAAACAAAAAACATTTTTGTCTACCGTTATACATGTTGCAGCTGTTTACATTCTGTGTCTCTACGTTACTGTCATTTGTTTATACTGTTCCGTGACAAAGTAAGCGCAACCTTATAAAATTTCCGTTTGTTGCTTTAATTTTGGACACCATTGTATTTAAGAAAAAGCATTCATTTCGAGCGTTTTATGGTGAGTGTCAGTTTTCAGGAGTCATACAAGCCAGACCTTAGTTGGAAGAAAAATTTGCTTTCGAGAGTTTGACGACACAACTTTTCGTACTTGCAGGCCGATTTTCGTTATTTTCCGATTATTAAATGCAAGACGATGTGACTGTGCTTATCGTTTTAACTATTACGAGAAAGAAAGCACTAGTGTAAATCTTGAACTTTTGTTGGTTACATCGTATGCCATTACTAATCAATACTGCACCTGTTTGTCTGTTGAGAGTCCACAAAACAATTGCGTTAGTAGGTGCAGTCTCTGCCAGACTGTGGTGAAACGTAGCCTTCATACCAGCACGCAGCCACTGTTGTCGTGAGAAGCGCTATTCACAAGCGAAGAATGGCACCTTCGTACTCACATTACACAGAATGGCTGCGTTCAGTTATTACTGCGAGTAGAGGGCAGTATAATGGGAAATTGCAGCTCAATAAACGAACAATGAAACGTATTGTGCCGGTCGGGGTAGCCGAGCGGTTCTAGGCGCCACAGTCTGGAACTGCGCGACCGCTACGGTCGCAGGTTCGAATCCTGCCTCAGGCATGGATGTGTGATGTCCTTAGGTTAGTTAGGTTTAAGTAGTTCTAAGTTCTAGGGGACTGATGACCTCAGAAGTTAAGTCCCATAGTGCTCAGACCCATTTGAACAATTTTTCGAAACGTATTGTACATTTTAACAGTAAAGGAAAGACCGATTAGCTCGAATAAATTTTCCAGAAAAGGGTGATTAATGAAATAAAATCCACCTCAACCGCCTTTCCTGCTCGCTGAGGTCCCTCTGCTATTATTGTTGTCGTCTGCTTGGATCAGTACACGTGATATTGCTATGCCAAGACTTTGGGCACTTTGCACATACCTGTTTTCAAATTTCTACACATAACTCACTGAATTCCTTCTGGAAACTTTGGGGAACACCTTCCAGAGCGGAGCGTAAAACTGTATTACATTACTTAACTTTAATTTTTTGTTCTCCCTTGTTCCCCTATTCTTAACAAAGGCCCAAATAAGTTCGATGAGGCTGAAATAGCAATGTTTCGCAGGCAACCACAGAAATTTAATTTCCTTATCCGTTGAGCCCAATACAGCTTCCAAAAGGTATTCTTTTAACCTGAAGTGCGGTCTTACATTTTCCAGTTGGCCTGCGTTAGTAAATTACTTGTATAGTGTGGAATTAGATGGGAGCTATACGTTATGCTTTCCACCAATTCAGTATCAGAGCCGTTCCTCCATGTCATACCTCAATGTCGTGATACTAGACTTAACAAAGTATGATAAGGAGACTTATCTATAATAGTCGGAGATGTGTTTGGTAATTTTTCTAGAGCGTTCCTCAACCACTCTTCTCAGTGTCTGGTACTGATAATCTGCACCTACTCTTTGCCCAATAAAATAAAAGCCAGCATTTTGCATGAACCAATCTTCGCTCCCAAAGCCACACATTATAATACTTTTTCCACAACCGAACGTTGTTTGAATTCCTCGTTTCCAGTCATTCCACTCTTAAACACTTGTGTGATAATCGTATACATTGCGTTATGCACAAAGCATTTTTTGTTCCTGCCTTCCAAGCTACCTGGAATGATTTGCACCACACCAATTCTTATCATTGTAATAAAAAGTCCAGCCTGTTTTTCGCAAGTGTCTCTTTTCCCACAAGAACTCTTTCCCCTACTACTCGGCTATTTTCCCTCAGAATAGGTATTATGTTGAACTTTTTGTATCTGAAGCCTAATTTCCGAATAGCACGGTAAACGGTGGTTCCACGCACATCAACGACGTCTTCCACTTCATTTTTCCAATACGACTGCTGCTGTTGGGAGTTGTTTTTCAACTTATAAGTCTTAGAATTTCCTTCTTATGTTTCTTCCAGTGTAAATTTCTGTCGCATGCCAGAAGTCTTTGTGATAATGGTAGTTTTCTATATTCTCTTGAAATTCGCGTCATTGGACTTTCACTACTACCGAGACATTCAGAAGATCTCTTTACTGGCTTTGATACGGAACTTTTCCTTTTTGGCTTCAGAATAAGCTCGTGGGCCGATCACCATGAATTTTTCATAACTCCGTAAATTATGCGTGGTTTCACTCGAGTCCACTAATTATGTCACGAGGACTATTTCATACGTGTAGGTAACAACTAACAGTAGCTAGATTGTTTCTTTACCTGACGGGAGCCCCTGATGAAGCATAAAAACGCAAAAGCAAATTAATCAAACATGTGATATTAGCGATTTGTGGAGATTTACGTGCATAAAAGCGTAACAGCTATGAGAGGCAGCAACACAGCTTAAACTTACACTTTCCGTTTGGTTCACATTATATAACCATTACACGGATTTTGTCAATCTACATCCGCCATCATTACGACAAAACGACTAATCGGAAATCGACGAAAATCCGCCTGTAACTAGTGAATGGTTGCGTCTTCAAACTGCTGTGCAAATGAAGTTGTTAACGTAATCACGGTCTGTCTTTTGCGGCTCTTCAAAGTTGAGAAACGCTTAAAAATCCTTAAAAAAAGCACGTTTTCTCTTAAATATTACCATATACGTCACCTCCTTTTCAACTGAAATAAAATTTTCAATTGTCAAATAAAAGAATGAAGGTACAACACATCAGTCTTCGCCTTTCGATATAGCCGGAACAGAAGAACGAAGCGAAGGGCTCAATCATTATGAAACGGATAATATCTGGGAAGAGATCGGGGTATGTAGGAAGGAGAGTAGAGGGGTTGAGGAGTTTGCATTGCGTTTGGTCGATTCAGCCGCTTTTCTAGAAACACCAGTTTCCCCTTTTGAGTTCAGAGCACGAGAGAATTTTTTTAAGACAGCTTTACATTAATGTACTTATAACTAGTTTAGAACGAGTAGGTGTGATGTGTATGCAGATGATTTCCATATAATAGTAGAAGAAATGGGTGCCAATTTAAGAGACATAGGGGGCGCGGAATGTCAGGAGTTTGGGGGGGGGGGGGGGGTTGGGAAGCTATAAAATCTTAAAAGGGAAATGACAAGGCTCAGTTTAGATGCCAGTGAAATAAAACGGATAAAATACAAGGAAAATGGTATAACGGGACTAGGATTCGTTATGAATAGGTAGTTAGGGCAGAGAGTGAATTACTGTCGACATGCCGACCGCGGTGGCCGTGAGGTTCTAGGCGCTCCAGCCCGGAGCCGCGCTGCTGCTACGGTCGCAGGTTCGAATCCTGCCTCGGGCATGGGTGTGTGTGATGTCCTTAGGTTAGTTAGGTTTAAGTAGTTCTAAGTTCTAGGGGACTGATGACCACAGCAGTTGAGTCCCATAGTGCTCAGAGCCATTTGAACCAACTGTCGACACTTCAGTGATGGGTTGTTCTCATCAGAATCGACAGCAAACCAACGCCATAGTTCAGGTATATTGCTGACGAAGCAAGCCGAAGATGAAGAGACAAAATATATGACGATGTTGAAGGGAATACTCAGTACGTAAAGGAAGATGAAAATTGAGAGTCCTGAGGGAGTGGAGTGCGGTTATAGTTGATGGAGTAGATGAAAGAGTTACTGGGGAATACGGGCTTGTTACTAGAAATGGGAGAGGAAAAATGAGATCGCAAAGTTGTACTTATGAAGAGAAGGCTAAAGTTTACGAGATTAGTCAGGAAAAAGTGAGATATGGAAGTGCTAGGGGATGAAGAGATCGGTTTGAAGTTCTCTGAGGCTATAGATATTGCGATAAGGAATAACTCAGTAGGCATTTCAGTCGAAGAGGAATGGACATCTCCAAAAATGGCAATCACGCAAGTTGGAAAGAAAACCATCGGTACAAAGAAGGTAACTTCGAAAGAACCATGAGTAAGAGAAGAAATACTACAGTTGATCCATGAAAGGAGAAAGTATAAAAATGTTCAGGAAAATTCAGGAATACATAAATATAGGACGCTTAGGAATGAAATAAACAAAAAGTGCAGGGAAGCTAAGGTGAAATGGTTACATGAAAAATTTGAAGAAATCGAAAAAGAAATGATTGAAGGACAGATACAGCAAATAGAAAATTCAGAATAGCCTCAGCAGAAATTAAATGCAAAGGTGGAGCAATGGGAATTTCTGTGTTAAACACAGAGGACAGAGCGGATAGGTGGAATGAGTAAGAGTATATTGAAGGCCGCTACGAGGGGGACGACTTGTGTGATGATATTATAGAAGAAGGAACTAGAGTCTATGTAGAAGAGATAGAGGATACTGTATTAGAATAGTAATTTAAAAGAGCTTTGGAAGACTTAAGATCGAATAAGGCAGAATGGATAGATACCGTTCCATCGAAATTTGCAAAAGTGGCAACAACACCACTGTTCACGTTGGTTGTAGAATCTATTAGTCTGATAATATATTATCTGACTTTCATCCACAAAATTCCGAGGGTTGCTATAGCCCACAAGTGCCAGAATTACCGCACAATCAGCTTAACAATGCATGCATCCAAGTTGCTGACAAGAGTAATATACAAAAGTTTGGAAAAGAAAATTGAGAACGTGTGGTATGACGATCAGTTCGGCTTTAGGAAACGTAAAGGCACCAGAGAGGCAATTCTGACATTGCGGTTGATAATGGAAACAAGATTAAAGAAAAATCAGGACACCTTCATAGGTTGTGTCGACTAGGAAAAAGAGTTAGACAATGTAAAATGGTACAAGATGTTCGAAATTCTGAAAAAATAGGGGATCTGTAGGGAAAAACGACTAATGTACAATATCTACAAGGACCAAGAGGGGACAATAGTAGTGAAGAAGCAATGACGGAAATGGAAGAAAGGTTCAAGAGTAAAATAAAAATTCAAGGTGAAAGGGTGTCAATGATAAGGTTTGCTGATAACTTTGCTATCCTCAGTGGAAGTGAAGAAGAATTACAAGATATGCTGAATAGAACGAACAGTCTCATTAATACAGAATATGGATTAATAAGAGTAAATCTAAAGTAATGAGATTTAGCAGAAATGTGAACAGCGAGAAACTTTACTTGAGGATTGGTAATCACAAAGTGGATGTAGTTTAGGAATTCTACTACCTAGGCCACAAAAGAACCTATGGCGGACAGAGGAAGGAGGACACAAGAAGTAGGCTTGCTCTGGCGGTATGGGCATTCCTGGCCAAGAGAAGTCTGTTAGTATCGAGCATAGACGTTACTTTGAGGAAGAAATTTCTGAGAACGTACGTTTGGAGCACAGCATTGTATGGTCGTGAAACTTGGATTGTGGGAAATCCGCAACAGAAGATAATCGAAGCATTTGAGATGTGATGCTATAGAAGAATGTTGAAAATTACATGAACCGATAAGGAAAGGAACCAGGAGGTCCTCAGCAGAATCGATGAGGGAAGGAATAAATGGTACACACTGACAAGAAGAAGTGATATGTTTGGTGACAGGACATCACTTAAGTCATCAGGACCGCATCAAACAGTGAAGATTAAAAAAAAAAAAAAAAAAAAAAAAAAACGTTGGGCGAAGCTTCAAGCAAGTGACTATTCAAGTTAGTGCGTTTACTGAAGATATACCATCGAACTTTCGGAAGAGCAATATCTACACAATCTCGAAGAGAGCAAGGGCAAATACATGAGATAACTGTCGCACAATCAGCTTGATAAATCATTATTTCATGTTATCATACAGAGAAACAAAAAAAATTGGGAATCTGTTAAAGGATGTTTAGTTTGGTCATCACAGACGTGTATCTGACGCTGTTCTTCATACTAGAAGCAGAATGTGAGAAAAATCAAAAGCAATCAACGGAAGAGTGACACAATCTCGATGTGCTCAGGTGCTCTCTCAAGAACGGCAACCATATAACAGTAGTGTTACATTTGTGCATAGTCACATATAGGAAACCAGATCTTTCCATGTTAGAATGAGAGGTACTGGCCGATGTTAACCATTAGCTGAATGACGCGATTGGTAACAATCGTACTACCAGTATTCAGAATCTTTACGAGCTCTGTAAAAGAGACAAACGACTGCTTTCACAATCTTACACTGTCAAAAATAGCACCTGTGTGAGGGTACGTTCATTGCAGAAAGTGACCTTTCCCATAGATACTAACGCACAGACGTTATCTGTTGCACGCTACACCGTGTGGCTATTCGATGAAAGAGAGTAGGTTTGGTTAACTCCTGCAGAACGTTACCTGCCATCACGTTTGACTTCAACTGTGAGGTACAGACGGGTTGATACTGCGATTATGTGGGTATTTTTCGTGTTAGGGTGTAGTCCCGTTATTGCGCTAAATTCGCAAAGATACCAGGACATTTTACAGGACTGTGTTCTGCGTACAGTAGGCGTACATTTCGGAGACGATGAGTGTTGGTAACAGTATTACAAGGCAGTCTCTCTTAGAACAGCATCTGTGAGGCGATGATTTGTGGACAATAACATTCCTGAAATGGACTGGTGTTTTCAGAGTCCCGACGTGAATCCAATGGGACGCCTTTGAAATGAGTTAGAACCTCTACTTCGCTTCGGATCCTCCCCTCCGATGTCACAACGTTATCTTGTTTCGGCTCTTGCGGAAAAATGGACTGCAACAAAAGATTCAGACACCTCATTCAAAGTGTCCGCAGCGGAGCTGAAGACGTGATAAAGGAGATGCGTGGATTCTTTTGATTAGATAGCGTAGGTGAAAGAATGATAGTTACATTATTTTCAAATCAGAAGAACAGTAAATCGTCTGACCTGATTAAATAGTTGTTAATGGCATCATTTTATATTAACCAAGTTGAATGCATCTTCATACACCAGTAGGTTAGTTCACTATATACAATGAACATATTTTCAACTAATAAGCACTACATATACAAAGGACAAAGGCTAAGTTAGCCGGAGCTCAATACAGGTAATAACTCTATACTGACAGCAGCGTCCTGTGCAAAGTATCGGCCATAGGAACTCTGTGATGGAGTTCTACATCTACGTCAGTACTCCGCAAACTACCTGACGGTGTGAGGCGGAGGGTACTTCTGGTACCACTAACCGATCTCTCCTTCCCTGTTTCCTGTGGAAAGAATGATAGCCGGTAAACCTCTGTATCAGCTCTAATTTCTCGAATTTTCTGGTTTGGTCATATCGCTTGGTGTATGTTGAAAAAAATAATATGTTGTCCGACGCTTCCCGGATAGTATTCCCTTGAAATGTCAACAGCAAACCTCTCAGCGATGCGCAACACCTCCCTTGTAGCGCCTGCCGCTGGAGTTTGTTGAGGATCTTTGTAACGCTCTCTCTCTTGCCGACTTGTCGATCCCATGGTGAAACACGCCGCTCTCCGATGGATCTTCTCTATCTCTTCTATCGGTCCTACCTGATAAGAGTCGCAGATTGCTGAAAAATACTCAGTAATCGGTGATACAAACGCATTGTAAGCCACGTCTTTCGGGGATGAATTATATTTCCTTAAGATTATTCCTATGAATCTAAATCTGGCGTATTCTTTTCCTACTATTTGTTTTAAATGGTCATTCCACTTAAGGTCGCTCTGGATAGCTACTCCTAGACATTTTACGGCAGATAACGTTTCCAGCAATTTGTCATTGGCAGTGTAGTTGTACAGCAGTGGATTTCGTTTCCTATGCATGAGCAATATGTTACATTTATTTAGGTTCAGGATAAACGGCCAGAGAATGCACCATTCATCGATCCTCTGTGGTCGTTTGACAAATCGATATTGTTTTATAGCGTTGCTACTTTCTTACAGACAACCACATCATCTCGAACAGTCTTAAAGAGCTTCCGACGATTTCTACTCGATGATTGATATACATTGTGAACAGTAACCTTCCTACCACATTTCCTTAGCGTGCTCCGGAAATTACCTTTACATCTGTAGAATTCGTTAAGAGCGACACAATGAGCTGTAGCTACAAGGAAGTATTGAATCCAGTAGCAAATCTGATACGATAATCGGCAAGCTCGCGTTTTCCTATTAGACAGCAGTGTGAGGCAGTTTAAAATTCTTTCCTGATGTCAAGTAACACCCCTTCAACCTGAGCGCCGTTGTAGGGTATTAGTACTGAGAGGCACCCACATGCCTTGCTCATACTGTGGCATCAAGCAGTCAGGCCTGCAAGATGAGTGGTCTGCCAAGCGAGTGGATTCATTCTTATTTATCGAGTAACATGAACTCTCGTACTCACAATCAAGTTACAAATTATCCTCCTGTATGAATAATACGCAACGGAAACGCACATCTGACTATCAGTGATTTACAGAACTCAGACTGTTCACTACGCACTGGCAATACCACATTCTCTTTATGTCTTTTATTTAACGGCTTTTATCAACACGTGGCCACCGCACTGAATATGAATGGCGCACACATTATAAATTCGGGACATCATGACAACATACAATTCGAAGGAAAAGTCCACCAATCTTTTTCTTTTCACTATCTTATTTATTCCGATAAATTCTATAACCTAAACACACAAATTCTATAACCTACAACAATAACATATGAGAAATTCCGCCCAGTGGGCATGGCTTTACATTGGTGAATCTCTATATTATGGTCTCGTAATTATTTAACGCTACAGTGCACTTTCTGGATAGGATGGTGGATCTTTTATTATTTCTCACACTTCGACTCTCACAATCATCATCACGAAACTTTCCTCCAGACCGAGCGGTACAGAAGGAACAAGCATAACCCACTAACCTTTTGAAACTACCTCGCTACTCTCCCATGCAAACCACACATACCCAAATTACATGACATACACCACACTACAATATGAAATACTACACAGGTAATAGTCACAACATTATCACTTTCAGCTTTCCCACTTCAATTGATATTTATCCCAGTTTCACACGACACTGCCCCACTTCGTAATTCTACTTTCCTACTATGAACTCTGGAGATATACGCTATTTCTTAAATATTTCAACTTATTGTACACACGCTAGTAATTCAGCTTAACATAAGCACACGGAAGTATTTCAACTTATTGCTACACGTGGTTTCATTGTGACCGTTGGTCACTTCCGAAGATTCCTGCCATCCCATTAATATTACCTGTCTGACATTTAATTCTCCCCACAAAACTTCCTGAAATAGAAAAATTATTATTTCAAACTACTCTTAAATATTCCACATGCATACCATGTCTCCACTCTTTCCTCATTACGGAGCACAACTAAAACAGGTCATCACAGCACAAGATCCAGCAGCAGAGTGCTGAAACATGGCCGTTCTCGAGGTCCTCTCGCACCTCTGCTGAAGTGGGGGAGCACGTTGTTACCGTATTGGTCAGCCACATTTCAGGCGCTCAAAGCTCAGGTAAGTTTCCTCTCTTTGGTCCCACCAAAGGTGGCCAAAGGATCGACTCAAAGATGATCATATATTCACATTCGTTATCTGCGGTTAGCAGACGACCATACATTTATTCATTTCAAAAGATCTCACCAAACTGGACGTAGGGATTTATTTTGTGGGAGTGCACATGTGATCAACTAAATAAATAAATTGTCATTCTTTCCCACACTGGTATCCGGCTTCGCTGTATTAATTGAAATTGAGTTATTTTACAAAAAAAAATGTGTTGTTCTGACAAAAATAATGAAGTATGTTGTACCTATTTTCAATGTCGGGCAGTACTGTACCCTTTCAGTACAGCCAACGGCTTAAATGGTAGGTCAAACTTTTAACCTTCCACTGAGGTGTCTCCCAAGCTCTCAGATGAAAGTTATAAAATGCTTCTCGTAGTGTGTGCCGATGGTAAGCGGCGTGCGATCGGTGGCGGTTGCCGGGAAAAGAGCTCGTTGGGATCCCCCGGTATAAAAAAACTCCTCCCGAACAGGCCATGAAATCCCAACAGTACCGATCGGGCTCTACAGGCGTCACTGGATGCGGAGATGGAGGGGCATGTGGTCAGCACACCGCTCTCCCTGCCGTATGTCAGTTTACAAGACCGGAGCCGCTATTTCTCAGTCAAGTAGCTCCTCGGTTTGCCTCACAAGGGCTGAGTGCATTCCGCTTGCCAACAGCGTTTGGCAGACCGGATGGTCACCCATCCAAGTGCTAGCCCAGCCTGACAGCGCTTAACTTCGGTCATCTGACGGGAACCACCGCGGGAGGACCGTTGGCGATACCCCGATATAGGGTAATGGCAAAATGGCTCAGTCATTGGAACACGGAGTGGAACGTGAAGTAAAAATTTATGTTGGAGGTGTAAAAGGCAGTTATTTGGTGGTGTGCATGTGTGTGGTAGTGTGCCGCGCAATAGTGCAAACGGTATGTACACTCCATAGTTTAAGCCAATTCGTTCCTGTTATACACTTGACTAAACCGGGATGTTAGCCACGAGAAAGCGATTAGTACCCTTGTGTGCTTTAATCTGAAAGAGAATCAGATTTATGTTTGAGAGTAACATGTGAAGGTTGCAGCCTTGAGAAGGAACAAATTTCAAAATTGAGTTGATTTTACCAGAAATGCGTTACGTTCGTTGGTATAATAGCACACATTCCCTCATTGTTGAACTATATTTTGTGATGAAACGTTTCATATCTACAAACGACAGTGCCAGGGTGGAAGGAGCAACTTCAGGTAAATGGTGTAGGCCACATTCGTAAAACAAACTTTTATGTCTTCTGATAATATTATTGTAGCCAGGGGCTTACAAGATGTCACTAAGCCCCTTTCATCACTGCACCAGTAACAGTACACCAGTTAGTATCGGTATGCATACAGCAACATGCGCTACCTAATATGTTTCAAAACGCAGCGCACAAAAACGAGATTTTTCTGGGGCTCGTGCCTCGGGTTCTATTGATGATAGAGGTAGCGAGCAATGGGCTAGGGACCAGTTGTATACGCAAAAGAACCATCTTAATTTAACCATCTTATAGCACAGGATTAAAGTTTGAATATTACATACATCCTCCATTTTAAGGAAAGGGAACAAATCGTTTGGTTATTTTTGCATTACATGTGTCCTATGGTATGCCTTCAGGGGTTAACGGGAAACCATTTAGTCCATAGGCGATTCCTGAGAAAAGCCGAAAAATAGTATGTTCGGGTACAGAACAGTCTTGAAAATTTTGTTGATATCTTGATCCATTTCCGAAATACAGAGGTTCAAAGTGACCCTACTTATACAGGTGAAATACGCACGTGGAATCTAGTGTGAGGTGAACACTTTGTTAGTAAAGTGATGTAGCACTGAGAAATATGTTGTAAAGTGTCCCCGATAACATTAGAAAGTTTCTGAAAACCCCATGTTGTAGTACTGAAGTACATGCAAAATTTTTGTGTACGTAAAATCCGATCTGAGATGTAAAATTAGTTTCACGTTATTTCCCCTAAATGAAATTACAGACCAATAAAGTTCCTTTCATGTGCATGGCCTGCCCCATGCTCTTCTGTAGCAGGAAAAAGAGAGGAACCGGCGGAAAAATACCCCTATCGGAGTCAAAAAAAAGAAAAAGAAATTGCGGTACCAGCTGCCTTATTTTACCTTCCTTGGTACCTTAAAAAATTTCACGAAACTTTTGACATGTCAACATACTCGCGTTTTTTTTATGCTGAGTGCGCTGAGAGATAAGAAGACAGTGCCAGTGGGAAAAGGGACGGAAAAGTAATAAAGATTGGAAAATAGTAGACAGTGGTTGGGATATAGAATGTGGGAGTGTGAGAAAAAGAGAGGGACACAGTGCCAGTGGAACATAGTTGACAGTGCCAGAACATTGCTAGGAAAAGAGTGAAGGAGACAGTGCCAATGAGAGATAAATAAAGAGAAGGACAAAGTGGGAGTGGATGAGAGCCAGTAATAATAAGAGGCAAAGTCTATGGTAATGACAACGAGGGAGGAGAATACAGTGAGAGTGGGAAGAGGCAGTAACAGTGATAAGGAATGAACGAAGGAGATACTAGCAATAAGGGAGAACAAGAGCGACACAATGACAGTGAGATAAGACAATAGCAGTAGGTCAGAATGAATGAGCCAGGAGAGCAGAAGAATGACAGTTAGAGGGTCACAAAGAGATAATTATAATGCTTTGGGTTGAATGAGGAGTGAGAATGGGCAAATGGGAGAGAATGGTTACAAGCGACTTACAGCGATGGAATAATGAGTGTGATCGAGTTGCAGTTAGTGGAACTAGCGGGAGCGATAGGTGAGTTGCACATTAAAAAGAGCGAATATGTTCGCGTGCCAAAATTTTTGGGAAAATTGTTTAAAGTGCTGAGGAAGGTAAAATGAGGCAACTGGTTCTCCCACTTTTCAGTCAGTCTTTTAAACAGGAGCATATTCTCCTTTTTTGTGCTCCTTTAAGAGCATTTCACCGCTGGTAATTTCAGGCCTTAAGCTTGCTGGCTCGTAAGGTATTTAGCAAGACGTCATCGTGAAGGACTGAGACACTCGACAGAACGAGTCTGTGCAGGCACGCAGGCGACTGGCGAGGCGTATCGCCGGACTGTAGCGCCGTGTGGAGTTGAGGGGCCCGCGAACGCTGGCGCAGGCGAGAGAAGTGGTGCTGGGCAGGGAGCGGCAGTGTGCTGAGCAAACACGCGCGCATTCCGGACGCTCTCGGCTCCGTCCTCCACACAGAGTCCACGTTTCCGTCTTAGGCGTCATCCCGGCCTCGTCGGCGAACCAAATGCTCTCAGTTAGGGCAGTGATAGTCATTTTCTTCCCTGTTCCACTCGTAAATA
Organism: Schistocerca cancellata; assembly: GCF_023864275.1. Classification (NCBI taxonomy): domain Eukaryota; kingdom Metazoa; phylum Arthropoda; class Insecta; order Orthoptera; family Acrididae; genus Schistocerca; species Schistocerca cancellata. The sequence continues at coordinate 490,586,411 of NC_064628.1, forward strand.
CTACACTACTGGCCATTAAAATTGCTACACCACGAAGATGACGTGCTACAGACGCGGAATTTAACCGACATTAATAACATGCTGTGATATGCAAATGATTAGCTTTTCAGAGCATTCACACAAGGTTGGCGCCGGTGGCGTCAACTAAAACGTGCTGACATGAGGAAAGTATCCAACCGATTTCTCATACACAAACAGCAGTTGACCAGCGTTGCCTGGTGAAACGTTGTTGTGATGCCTCGTGTAAGGAGGAGAAATGCGTACCATCACGTTTCCGACTTTGATAAAGGTCGGATTGTAGCCTATCGCGATTGCGTTTTATCGTATCGCGACATTTCTGCACGCGTTGGTCGAGATCCAATGACTATTAGCAGAATATGGAATCGGTAGTTTCAGGAGGGTAATACGGAACGCCGTGCTGGATCCCAACGGCCTCGTATGACTAACAGTCGAGATGACAGGCATCCTATGCGTACCTTCCGCAGGAGAACTTCTGTGAAGTTTGGAAGGTAGGAGACTAGGTACTGGCGGAAGTAAAATTGTGAGGACGGGTCGTGAGTCGTGCTTGGGTAGGTCAGATGGTAGAGCACTTGCCCGCGAAAGGCAAAGGTCCCTAGTTTGAGTCTCGGTCCGACACACAGTCTTAATCTGCCAGGAAGTTTCAATATAGCAGCCCGCCACTGAATTGCTTCAATGTCTTCATCCAGTCAGACCTGGTGGAAATCACAAGCAGTACTCAAGGATGGGACGGCCCAGTGTTCTTATGTCGTCTATTTTACAGATGAATCACACTTTCCTAACACTCTTTCGATAAACCGAAGTGACCATTCGCCTTCCCCACTACAGTCCTTGTATGCTTGTTCCATTTCATATCTGTTTCCAACATTATACCTAGATATTGGTTGACCAGACTGTGTCAAGTAGCACGGTACTAATGCTGTATTCGAACAGTACGGGATTATTTTTCGTACTCACCCGCACCAACTTACAGTTTGTTACATTTAAAGTTAGCTGCCAATCATCACAACTAGAAATTTTGTCTAATTCATCTTTCTGATATCTGCCACTCTAAAATTAATTCCTTACTAAATCTGTCGAAGTTTCATATTCCGTGTGAACTCGAACTCCACCGACAAAATTTTAGAGATTGTACGGGGGTACTTTATGAGTGACAAGTGGCCCACGTGCTCTCCAATGGCTTGTTACAGGATAATTACGTAATTATACGAAAATTGCTTTTTAAGTATGGTGTGTACCGTTTTCAAATAAAAATAAAACAACTAGGCTTTTCTTAGCAATTTTATTTTTACATGAAAGCTTGCAATTTTCTACATAATCTCCTCCAGTATTAGACATGTTTACGTTTGTTGGTGTGTATCTGAAATGCCTCCTCCACTGAGAGTCCCGTTGACTGTAATATGCGAGCTTCGATTCGTTTTCTTAGTGTCAAACGCGCGAAAGTGCCTGAAATGCAGCGCCAGATCCGTTGAAGCATGTTGAGAAAACACTATGAGCGACAGGATGGTACACAAATAGGCGACAACTTCTGAAGTTGGCAGTTCTATTGTGCATGACGAGGAACGAATTGTGTGACCTTCAGTCCTTAGTGAGGATTTGGTGCAGAAAGTTGGCGAAAAAGTGAGAGATAAGAGATGCTTTACGATTTCTACTTTATATGATCAGTTTCCTCGAGTACTTTTCATGCAATTGCTGCCAAATCAACGGCAGATTTCTACGACGATGATATTCAAAAGTTGGTTCTACGCTATGATAAATGCCATAATACTGTTGGGAATTATGTAGAAAAGTAGATGAAAGTACAAGAATTCGCTCGAAAATCAAAGTGTTAAAACAAGCTTACTTGTTTCATTTTTCTTTCAAATCGAAACTTGCTTTAAAAAAGGGCCTAATTTATTTACTTTTTTAAAAATTGTACTTACTTCAAAAAGACGCCTCCTAATTTATTCAGGTTGAAACTACCATACCTTACTTTCTTTGAAAATACCTTTAGAACATAAGAACAGCCTTTACTACGCATTTACCAAATTGTACAACATGAAACAAAGAACAATGCAACATCCGTCAGATGAAACACGTACAGTTTTATCACAGTCTGTCCAGCCTTGTCTGCCAGAGTACGCTACAATAAATAACAAATATACTGCCCTCTTTCAGGAATTGTGCAAAATTCCGACCACTATGACGACGGCAAGAGTGTACAGTGAGCGCCGTCGGCGGTCTTACACGCTCAGGAATCCCAGCAGACTGGTGTACTACTTCCGTGGCTGTGACAATCCTAACCAACATGTCGGTATAGTTGGGTTGATTTGCGGGAAGAGACCAAACAGCGAAGTCATCGATCTCATCAGATTATGGAAGGATGGGGAAGGAAGTCAGCCGTGCACTGTCAAAGGAACCATCCCGGCATTTGCCTGAAGCGATTTAGGGAAATCACGGAAAACTTAGATCAGGATGGCTGGACGCGGGATTGAACCATCGTCCTCCCGAATTCGAGTCCAGTGTGCTAACCACTGCGCCACCTCGCTCGGTGTGTCGGTATAGTAAACTGGGCTCTGTACATGTGCCCACAAATATAAGTCAATTGGTGTCTTCTCCGATGACCACGGTGGCCATGCAATGGCACAGATACAACTAATCTTCTGTTGTCAAACTGCAGCTGTGTGTCGGCGCCCTGTCATGTTGAAACCACATAAACTGTGGAAGATATAAGGTGTCGTGTATGAAGACTGACGTTTTGAAGAAGAGTAATTTACATGTTTTAGAGAGAAGCACGAGACCGGTAGAAATTGGAGAAAGTAGGTTTAATGGAGTTAATTCGCAACAATGTGGGCTGATTGAATTAACTGTTAGATGCTCGATCTAAAACTTCAACGTTTCCATGATGAGAAGAGTCACGATAATCGCCCAGAAAGAAATGCACCACTTTTTTTTCTTCACTAGTTCTTTATTGAACATAATGAGAATTACCCGCACGAAAGAATGGTGTTTCACCTTCACAGCCTAGTTTTGCACGTAATCTCCATACCGTTCTATAGTCTTCCCCCAGCACGAATTAAGGGCGTGTATGCCCTGTCGGTACCAATCCTCGTCCTGGTGGCAGAGCCAGTGCTACACTAAGTGAATCCCCTCCTCATCGTCATCAAAATGTCTTCCACGAATGACATCCTTTAATGGCCCAAACAAGTGGAAGTCCGAGGTGGCTAGGTCTGGGCTGTAAGGTGAATGGGGTAACACTAACCAACCGCGTCTTGTGATGTATTCAGCAGTCCACAAAATTGTGAGAGGCCGAGCGTTATCGTGTTGCAGCAAAACATCTCCTGGGTTGCTGTGACGCCGAAGTCGCCGGAAGCGCGTCTTCAGTTTTGTCAGTGTGTTGACATATGCATCTGTATTAATGGTACCGCCTCTTGGTATCACATCAATGAGAAGCACACCCTCACAGTCCCAGAATATTGTGATTAGGACCTTACCGGCGGAAGCAGTTGATTTGAATTTTTTCTTCTGTGTGGAGTGGGAATGGCGCCATTCCGCCGACTGTCGTTTTGTTTCGGACTCAAATTGGTGAACCGTGGTTTCATCACCTGTCACAATCCGGGACAAGAAGGCCTCCCCCTCAGCTTCAAAACGCTGCAACAAATCAAGACAAATGTTTTTTCTGTGCGATTTGTGATCCACCATTGGATACCGCGAGCCCCATCTAGCACTCACATTTGACTCTCCAAGAGTACGGATAGTTGCGTTCACACTTCCTTTGCGGATTGACAGACGCAGCGCCGACTGCCGAGTCGTAATGCGTCTGTCCTCGCGAATGACATCATCTCGCTGCAACATGTCGGGGGTGACAGCCGTGGATCATCTGCCCGACCCCTGAAAATCGTCGAGCTCCGCCGAAACTCCTCCTGATTACCTCCCCTCCGTGCCCAGTGACTAACTGTACTTCTGTGGACGACAGATGCTCCATAGACTTTTCAGAAGCGATTGTGAATATTCCCAACAGTTTCTTTCTCTGCAGCGAGAAATTCAATGACGGTGTGTTGCTTATAACGTATATCACCTACAGACGGCATTTTGAAACTGTCCTGCAGGTACACAATCTGTCGGAAGTGATAAATTTGTCGTGCTCACTCAGGAGACTTTAAATAATACATACGTAGCGTTTCGGATTCGTAAAATTGTTCTCGGCTGAGAAAAAAAAATCGGTGCATTACTCTCTGGGCAATCCTCGTAGTGTGGACCATAACAAGAAGAAACTGCTAGCAAACATTAACCCTCAAATACGTACCTTAAGATCTATGATCACTTGTTGAAGAGGTGTGTTTCACAGTAGCGAACATGAACAAGCTCTCATAGCTCTTAAGGTATGTACTTCAGAGCCCATGATTACCAAACATTTTTTTCTTGTTTTGGTCCATACAACCTCCTCCCAAAATATGGAAAGTGAAGGTCTTGCAGTAGAAGATATTTGTTTCACAGTATCTAAGATGAGTAAGTGCTCTTAGCTCTTAAGGTATGTATTTCAGTGCCCGTATTTACCAGACTATGTTGTTCGAATGATCGTTCCTCTCATATCCCTGAATACTGACCATTCCTCCTATGATATCCTATATTCGTAACTAATAGTGCAATCAAACGAATTGTTTACAACTTGTTACTATGACTCCAAACTGATTACATCATTTAAATACTGGTTTCTCAATGATGTAGGCTACAGCCAGCTACAAAAGCGAGCACACTTCTCGATTTCCGCCCATTCGACAAAACTGTTACAGAACACGAGAGAACATATTAAACTGTCAGTTATTTTCCCCTTCCTAGGTTGCAAGTGAAAATGCCCCAGCAGCTCAGATACATTTTGCTCAAGTGAGAATCTAATCGATTGCAAAAGATACGTGACGAAAATATAAATAATGTATGGCGCTACTTAAAACCACAAAACCAAGCGGTCTGCGTTACGTAGCTGGCGGGCGAGATGACTAGTACAACGATAATATCTCCCTATTTCAGTAACAGTCTGGACTCAGCAGAAACAAGTATAAGGTAAGATTACAGAATTGGCCATTTTTCGTTAACAGTTATATAAATATCTGTCTATAAAAAAAAATCCTGCTGCAAACAACAACTGTACTATCCCAGATACGTTTGTGACTTGACGATTATCTTATCACTCCACGTGGGCACAGATGAGAGAGGAAACGCAAAAATCAACATATAACTTCACTTGAAGTCAGTTACTAACATCATCTCGAGATGCCTCTCAAGTGAAGGAAGAAACGAATGCAAGACTATAAATGTCGACTCTGCTTGACACTGCAGCAGTTTTGCTTGTAAAAGAAATCAATTACAAGAGTTTGAGTAGCTTTTATTTCTTCTCCAATAACAACTGCGGCACTGAAGTTGACAACGGCCGTTCACTTTGGTCAGGTCTTGCAATACATCATTTGTGAAATCAGTCGATAACACAATCATTGAAGATATCCATAGCGTCCTCCTTCTGGTTATAGACACAGGGCTACGAAGTGCAATCGTCCTTAAAGTATCTGTTACTAATGTTCGTGTGAGAGGTACTCAAATGTCGGCGGTTCTCAGACTAGCGACCCAATCGTATCGTATATACACATAGGGTGTAAAGAGCTTAAGTGCAGATCTTCTATTGGTGACTGAGGACAGGGTGCTGAGCAACATCACACCTGTCATTTCCTTCCTTTACAAGCTAATAATTATAGCTATTGGCAGGAATGTTTTTCGTTTGGTTAGCTCCTTCAAGTAGGTATGTGTGGCAAGAGCAAACCATTAATTAATTACTGAAGTGTTATAGCAGTAGTGGACACCAAAAGATCCCGAAGAAGATCCCAGCAGAGGGGTCGAGACGTCGAACATTTTAGAAGAAACATGACGCGGCCTAATAACCCAGAAGATTTTAACTTCAGTGGCAACGGCCACGAAAGCCTGCAGACTTACATTAATTAATTAGTATCTCCACATGCACGTGGAGATACTCACCAACCTAAAAACACACTACTCCTAACAGCTATAATTATTAGTACGCAAATGACATAAATGCTGATGTAACGTTGTTTGCTGAACCGTCCTCAGTCGCCATTATATATATGTACACTTACACCCATTACAGCCTGTATATAAAATGTATAATAGTCAAACGTTGTTAGGTAACAGAAAAGTTGTATTTATGGTTTACCGGTTTCTACTTGGAATACTACACACATCAAAAAAGTTTTGCATCACCTCGGTTCCGAGAGTAACGGAAGCTGTACAGAAAATTGGACTAGAGATCAACATAAACATCATTTCATTCCTTTTTATTGCTCATGAAAACCGCACATTGCATGTGTTACCACCATACAGCGAGACCTTCAGAGATGGTGGTCCAGATTGCTATGCACACCGGTACTCTAATAGGCAATAGCACGTCCTCTTGCATTGATGCAAGCCGGTATTGGAATACTATCCACAACTTCATCTAGGCACTGTTGGTCCAGATTGCCCCAATCTTCAACGGCGATTCGGCGTAGATCCCTCAGAGTGGTTGGCGGGTCCATCCCAGACATGTTCGATAATGTCTGGAGAACATGCTAGCCACTCTAGTCGAGCGATGTCGTTATTCTGAAAGAAGTCATTCACAAGATGTGCACGATGGGCGCGTGAATTGTCGTCCATGAAGACGAATGCATCGCCAATATGCTGCCAGTATGGTTGCACTATAGGTCGGAGGATAGCATTCACGTATCTTTCACCCGTTAAGCCACCTTCCATGACCAATAACAGCGTACTTCGGCCCCACATAATGCCACCCCAAAACAGCAGGGAATCTCTCCACCTTGCTGCACTCGCTGGACAATGTGTCTAAGGCGTTCAGCCTGACCGGGTTGCCTCCATACACGTCTCCGACGGTTGTCTGGTTGAAGGCAAATGCGGCACTCACCGGTGAAGAGAACGTGATGCCAAGCATGAGCGGTCCATTCGGCATGTTGTTGGGCACATCTGTACCGTGCTGCATGGTCTCGTGGTTGCAAAGATGGACCTCGCCATGGACGTCGTCAGTGAAGTTGCGCATCACGCAGCCTATTTGCGCACTGTTTGAGTCTTAATTCGTCGTCCTGTGGCTGCACGAAAAGTATTATTCAACATGGAGATGTTACTGTCAGAGTTCCTCCGAGCTATAATACGTAGGTAAGGGTCATCCACTGCAGTAGTAGCCCTTGGGCGGCCTGAGCGAGGCATGTCATCGACAGTTCCTGTCTGTCTGTATCTCCTCCTTGTCCAAACAACATCGCTTTGTTTCACTCCCCGACGCCTGGACACTACCCTTGTTGAGAGCCCTTCCTGGCACAAAGTAACAATGCGGAGACGATAGAACCGTGGTATTGGCCGTCTAGGCATGATTAAACTACAGACAACACGAACCGTGTACCTCCTTCCTGGTGAAATGACTGGAAGTGATCGGCTGTCGGACCCCCTTCGTCTAATAGGTGCTGCTCATGCATGATTGTTTACATCTTTCGGCGGGTCGAGTGACATCTCTGAACAGTCACAGGGACATTGTCTGTGATACAATATCCACAGTCAACGTCTGTCTTCAGGAGTGTAGTACAGAATCTGGATTTTCAATAACAGTAAATAAAGTTCAAGGTCAGAGAGAGGAAGGAAGAGGAGATGCTCAGAGTGGTGAGCGGAAATGAAGGAGGTGATGGACAGAGAGAGGGGGCAGGAGGAGATGGAGGAGAGAGGAAAGAGAAGACGGACATGAAATGGAAAAAGGGGAGAGAGAGTCACGGGAGAATATGGGGAGAGGGGGAGGAGAAGATGGACAGAGGGAGGGGGAGGACGTGATGGACAGAGAGAAAGGGAACGAGGAGGAGATGGACAAAGAGAGGGGAAGGAAGAGATGGGCGGAGGCAAGGATGAGAAGGAGATCAGGGCGCATATATAACAAAGACGAGTGTTTCCTCCTTTGCTTCTTCTTTGGAGCCACAGCAACGAGTAGCCGAGAACAGCTAGTAAATGAATAAAAACGTGGTACTCTAGATTTCATGGCGGGAAGGGAAGGGTGAGACTCTTATAGACGTCGCACTTCTTATCACCTTCGTCAGAGGAGCGGCGGTGGATGGTGCCGAAATCGTCGGTACGCTGACTCGAAGGCTTCCGACTCCTAAATCGGCCTCCAAAGGGGGAACGGCAATTGCGCGCCCGGCCGGCGAGAAATTCCCAGTGCGCTGTCTCCTCAGCAGCGCGGCGCGTCCCGAGTGCCAATTTGCGGCCATTAGGCGCGGCGCAGGTGTGAATGCGACGTGACGCTGATCGGTCGTCATGGGAACCGACGCGCCGGGTTCAAGAGGTTCCGAAAGGCCTGCCGCCGCCGCCGCCGCCGCACCGAACGCATTCGACGCGCGTCTCTGTCTCAGCAGATGGCCGCCCTCAGATAGCGGCCCGGCGCTCGGCGCCGCCAACGCACCAGTCAATCGGCGCACTCCTCGTGGTGCACTGACGAGCTCCCCCCACAGCCGACCGCTCGGCTCTCCACAGCTACATTCGCCAGACGCGTCCTGTAGGCCGACTTTCCGAGTGCTTCTTGCGCAACAAAGATAATACAGTGTTAAGCGCTTTCAGCCGGAGCGAATTAGTGCAGCCCATACTCGTGAAGGTGGGTCCAACCACAGGATCTGATCGCCCGGCCTTTAATCTTCACCGTCAACTCTTACGAACGAACACGCTTTAGTTAGTTAGTCGCATCTTTCATGCATCATTTGAACGATTCTTTTATCCAAATGATGTGGAACGAGTCGGTTTGGAGGATACAATTGCTACTTGTTTCACATATTATGTCATTGGGCAAATTATCAGACGTTTCTGTTACTGCATAGTCAACTCCTTTCTGACCCACTGACAGCTTTAATGGTGGGTAATAACGATTTGCCCCATCAATGTTCTTCTTGATTTTTTATGACTAATTTAATTTGCGAATATGTGTATTGCTACAGGGCAGCTAAAATAACTACCTCCTTGAAGAGGTTACAATTTGATGAGTGGATATATAAAATGCAGTATAGCAACCCTTCAGAAATCCAAACTCTGAATGCTAAGCAAATTTTTTCCATGTAAAGGTGAGACTACTCTGGGTAGTACAACTTTTTCGAATACTCTGGAAAAAGATATAAGTAAGGAAATTGGGTGTTAGTTGTTTAAGTCTGTCTTCTTACCTTTCGTATGAGAGACATAACAGTTGTAAGATTTAAACTGTCTGGAAAAATTCCCTGATGGTTTGCATTTGTCTCTAAGGATATTACTACGTTACATTACTTTCACATTCGCAATAGCCCAGCATTTTCGCACATAAATTTCGAGTCTCTTGGACTATTTATCAATGTTCGTGTACTTGATTCAGCTTTCCATTGCAATATCAGTTAACATTCCTCCACAGCTAACTGATTTTCTCTCCGAGAAATGACTGGATATCGCCTACTGAATTTTTTTTATTTTTACTTTTTTAATTTTATTGGGATCTGAGAAGGTCTCTTAAAATCGCCGTTATTATACGGGGTGTCGCAGGAATATTGGACAGTGTTCAGGAATATTACTGGGACGATCAGTCGAACCAAAACTACGAGGGTTGGAACTTTAATAGTGGCAACTATTTAATTACAGCTCGTACAAAATAGATACGTGTTTCAAAGTTTTACTGACCTTCAAAGTAGTCACCAGCATTGTGTATGAGTATAAACCGTTGCCAACGATGTGGAAGTCATAAAATACTCTTAGCAGTACCAGTTGTGTTGACAGTTCGAGCGGTGCGGTCTATTGCCCGACGAATTTGTAGCAGTTCTGAAGCGAGTGCCGTGCAGTCTTTCCTCCAGTTTAGAAATAGAGTTGAACTTACGAGGGCTTAAGTCAGGGGAGTGTAGTAGGTGCTATACCACCTACTGCACACCGCTGACTTAATCCCTCGTGAGTTCAAAGCGATTTCTGTACTGAAAGAAACACTTCACAGCATTCGCTTCAGAACTGTTACAAATTCGACTGGCAATAGGCAGCGCCGCTCGAACTGTCAACATAACTGGCACTGCTAAGACTATTCTACGATTTCCACATCGCTGGCAACGGGTTATACACAATGCTGGTGACTACTTTGAAGGTCAGTAAAACTTTGAAACACGTATCTATTTTGTACAAGTTGGAAATAAATATATGTCACTACTAAAGTTCCAACCCTCGTAATAAGCATGACCTCTAAAATGCTATGAGCACTTCTTCGCCTTCGATGCAATGAAACAGATCTCCTCTATTCTATGCACTTTGCATGTAATGTTATGAGACGAGGCTGGAGAATTGCCCATAAAGTAATGCACCACATTTTTTTCTTCAACAGTTCTTTATTGAGCATAACTCCCCTGAGAATCACACGCACGAAATAATGGTGTTTCACCTACACACCCTAGTTTTGCACGTAATCTCCATACCGTTATATAGTTTGCCTCAGGGCGCGAAATAAGGGCGTGTATGCGCTGTCGGTACCAATCCTTGTCCTGGTGGCAAATCCAATGCTACACTGTGTGAATCACCACCTCATCGTCCTCAAAATGTCTTCCACGAATGGCATTCCTTACTGGCCCAAACAAGTGGAAGTCCGAAGTGGCTAGGTCTGGGCTGTAAAGTGGGTGGGGTAACACTATCCAACCGTGTCTTGCGATGTATTCAGCAGAAAGACATGTGAGACGCCGAGCGTTATCGTATTGCAGCAAAACATCTCCTCGGTTGCTGTGGCGTCGAAGTCACCAGAAGCACGTATTTAGTTTTGTCAGTGTGTTGACATATGCTTCTGAATTAATGGTTCCGCCTCTTGGCATCGCATCAATGAGAATTACACTCTCACAGTCCCAGAACATTGTGATCGAGACCTTACCGGCGGAAGCAACTGCTTTGAATTTTTCCTTCTGTGTGTGGTGGGAATAGTGCCATTGCGTCGACTGCTCTTTTTGTTTAGGACTCAAAATGGTGAACCGTGCTTTTATCACCCGCCACAACCCGGGAAAAGGAGGCCTCCCCCTCAGCTTCAAAATGCTGCAGCAAATCAAGACAAATGTTTTTTCTGTGCGATTTGTAATCCACCATTCTACACCGTGGGCTCCATCTTGCACACACATTTGAATATCCAAGAGTACGTATAATTGCGTCCACACTTCCTTTGCGGATTGACAGATGCAGCGCCGACTGCCGAGTCGTAATGCGTCTGTCCTCGCGAATGACATCAGCTCGCTGCAACATGTCGGGGGTGACAGCTGTTGATGCTCTCCCCGACCGCTGAAAATCGCGGAGCTCCGCTGAAACTCCTTCTGATAACCTCCCCTCCGTGCCCAGTGGACCTGACCTGACGGGATACCAATTCGATTCTACACAGAGTACGCGAAAGAACTTGCCCCTCTTCTAACAGCCGTGTACCGCAACTCTCTAGAGGAAGGGAAGGTTCCAAATGATTGGAAAAGAGCACAGGTAGTCCCAGTCTTCAAGAAGGGTCGTCGAGCAGATGCGCAAAACTATAGGCCTATATCTCTGACGTCGATCTGTTGCAGAATTTTAGAACATGTTTTTTGCTCGAGTATCATGTCGTTTTTGGAAACTCAGAATCTACTATGTAGGAATCAACATGGATTCCGGAAACAGCGATCGTGTGAGACCCAAATCGCTTTATTTGTTCATGAGACCCAGAAAATATTAGATACAGGCTCCCAGGTAGATGCTATTTACCTTGACTTCCGGAAGGCGTTCGATACAGTTCCGCACTGTCGCCTGATAAACAAAGTAAGAGCCTACGGAATATCAGACCAGCTGTGTGGCTGGATTGAAGAGTTTTTAGCAAACAGAACACAGCATGTTGTTATCAACGGAGAGACGTCTACAGACATTAAAGTAACCTCTGGCGTGCCACAGGGGAGTGTTATGGGACCATTGCTTTTCACAATATATGTAAATGACCTAGTAGATAGTGTCGGAAGTTCCATGCGGCTTTTCGCGGATGATGCTGTAGTATACAGAGAAGTTGCAGCATTAGAAAATTGTAGCGAAATGCAGGAAGATCTGCAGCGGATAGGCACTTGGTGCAGGGAGTGGCAACTGACCCTTAACATAGACAAATGTATTGTATTGAGAATACATAGAAAGAAGGATCCTTTATTGTATGATTATATGATAGCGGAACAAACACTGGTAGCAGTTACTTCTGTAAAATATCTGGGAGTATGCGTGCGGAACGATTTGAAGTGGAATGATCATATAAAATTAATTGTTGGTAAGGCGGGTACCAGGTTGAGATTCATTGGGAGAGTCCTTAGAAAATGTAGTCCATCAACAAAGGAGGTGGCTTACAAAACACTCGTTCGACCTATACTTGAGTATTGCTCATCAGCGTGGGATCCGTACCAGATCGGGTTGACGGAGGAGATAGAGAAGATCCAAAGGAGAGCGGCGCGTTTCGTCACAGGGTTATTTGGTAACCGTGATAGCGTTACGGAGATGTTTAACAAACTCAAGTGGCAGACTCTGCAAGAGAGGCGCTCTGCATCGCGGTGTAGCTTGCTCGCCAGGTTTCGAGAGGGTGCGTTTCTGGATGAGGTATCGAATATATTGCTTCCCCCTACTTATACCTCCCGAGGAGATCACGAATGTAAAATTAGAGAGATTAGAGCGCGCACAGACGCTTTCAGACAGTCGTTCTTCCCGCGAACCATACGCGACTGGAACAGGAAAGGGAGATAATGACAGTGGCACGTAAAGTGCCCTCCGCCACACACCGTTGGGTGGCTTGCGGAGTATAAATGTAGATGTAGATGTAGTGACTAACTGTACCTCTGTTGACGACAGATGCTCCATAGACTTTGCAGATGCGTTTTTGAATATTCCTTACAGTTTCTTTCTCTGCAGCGAGAAATTCAATCACGGTGCGTTGCTTGTAATATTTATCACCTACAGACGCCATTTTGAAACTGTCCTGCAGTTCCACAATCTGTCGGAAGTGACATACGTAATGCTTCGGTGGCACAAGGAATATTTCCAGAGAGATTGAAATACGCATTTGTCAAACATCTTCATAAGAAAAGGCACAAGAGTGACTTAAATAATTATAGACCAATCTCAATGCTGACTTCATTTCCAAAAATATTCGAAAAATTTATGTATTTAAGAGTAGTCTCACATTTAAGTGAAAATAATATACTCAGCATGTCACAGTTCGGATTCCGAAAGGGTTACTCGACTACACTCTACACATTTACCCATCAAATAGCACAAGCACTAAATAACAAATTATCGCCAGTTGGTATTTTTTGTGTTCTTTCCAAGGCATTTAACTGTGTGGATCAATTCACACTCTTAGAAAAACTCAGGTTTTGTGCAGTTGAAACGTAAACACACAGCTGATTTGAATCATACTTAACGAACAAAAGCAAAACGTTGTGCTGAAATACACAAATAATGTTGGGAGGGTGTTAGGTTCTAGTGAATGGGGAGTTATCACAAAGGGAGTCCTACAGGGTTCAATTTTAGGTCCTGTGCTATGCCTTATTCATGTGAATGACCTTTCACTTAACGTTCAGCAGAACTAGTACTTTTTGCAGATGACACGAGTGTTATAATAAATCCCATTCCAGAAAAAGCAGCTGAATAAATTGTTAAGGATGTATTTCAAAGAATTATTAAGTAGTTCTCCAAAAATGTACTCTCCCTTAATTTTGAAAAAACCCACTATATCCAATTCTGTACGCCGAAGAGAGTTATACCGACGACTGATGTAGCAAATGAACAGAGCTCAGTTGACAGGGTAGATTTCTCCAAATTTTTGGGTATTCACATTGATGACAACTTGAACTGAGCTACTCAAACAATTAAGTTCAGCTTCTTCCGCTCTTTGTATAATCGCTAGTCTTGGTAATAAACAGATCAGCCTCCTAACGTACTTTCGCTCAATAATTTCCACTCAATAATTTCTTATGGAATAGTTTTCTGGGGTAACTCACCACTTATGGTATTGATTGCCCAAAAGAGAGCAGTGAGAATAATTAGTGGTGTTTACTCAAGGACGCCTTGTAGGCACCTATTCAAGGAGTTAGGTATTTTAACGGCACCATCAGAGTACAAGTATTTTCTAATGAAATTCATTATAAATAAACCATCTCAGTTCGCGAAGAACGGTGGTTCATATGTACAACAGTAGAGGGAAATATGACCTTTCCTATCCGTTATTGAAGCTGTCAGTTGCTCAAAAAGGAGTACATTATTCAGCAACATAAACCTTTGATCATTTGCCCAACAACATAAAGTGTGTGGCAGGTAGCAGATCAAATTTTAAATCTAGCTGGAAATCATTTCTTTTGGACAACTCCTTCCGTTCCATGGACGGGTTTCTGTTTCAGAACTGGTAAAAAAATATGTACCTCTAAATGTATTTGCATGTCTAGAACTAAAATATTCAGTAACTTTAATATTAGCACTATATATTGTAATCTGACTTGTGACACATCATATCGATAAAATAATCGTAAAAATGATCTACGGAACATGTCATAACTAAACTAAACTATCTGAGAGGCTCTGGTTTTCCGTCGAAAGAAACTCACTGACAGCTCTCAGCTTGGAACGCACGTCCGTTTCAGACGCCATTCTGAAAGCAACGTAAACCGCCGCCACCTATCACCACTTCATGAAACTATAGATGCTGAAGCTGGAATATTCCTTGAAATCTCATAACAAATCCCCCGTTTCTCAACCAAAATTGGAAGAGAAAAAATATATTGCGTTACTTATTGAACACCTCTCGTAGAAGAACAAATTGAATCCGATGTGAAAGACATATGAGATCCAGCTCTGGAAGATTTGAGATCAAATAATCCAGAATGAATCGAGGACATTCCATCGGAAATTCTAAAATGCAATATTGCGGGATGTGGCAAGCTAACGAATATTCACGTTGATATTTAGAATATATGAGACTGGCGACGTACTATCAGAATGCCGGGAAATATCATCCACACAATTCCATCCAAGAGCAGTTAAGTGTGAGAAGTATCATTCAATCAGCTTGACAGCTTATGCATCACGGCTGCTGACAAGAATAATATACAAGAGAATGGAAAAGAAAATGGAGGATCTGTTACACGACGATCATTGTGACTTTAGGAAAGGTAAAGACGCCAGGGAGGCAGTTCTGATGTTGCTGAAGAATAATCAAAGAGTCGACTAACAAAAAGCATACGACAATGTAAAATGGCGCAAAATGTTGAAAATTCTGGAAAAATGGTGTGAAATATACGGAAAGATTGGAAATATACAGTATGCACAAAAACCAGGAGGGAAAAACAAGGCATAAAGCCAATGAATGAAGCCCACGGATTGAGAAAGGTGTAGAGTAGGGATGCAGTCTTTCGCCACTAATGTTCAGTGTGAGATCCAAGAAACAGTGACGGAAATAAAAGAAAGGTTCCAAATTTTGATAAGATTCGCTGATGACATTGCCGCCCTAGTGATAGTGAAGAAGAATTACAGGATCTGTTGAATGGAATGAACACTCTAATGAGCGCAGAATACACATTGAGAGTAAATCGGAAAACGAAAAAGCGGATGAGATGCAGCAGAAATGAAAATACGAGAAACTTAACATGATAACTGGTTATCAGAAAGTAGACGATTAGAGAAGTTCTGCTACCTTATAAGCAAAATAACAGATGATGGACTAAGGAAAGAACACGTAAAAAGCAGACTAGCACAGGAAAAATGGGCATTCCTAGGCAAAAGAAAACTGCTGGTATCATACATAAGCCTTAATTTGAGGAATTTTTTTTTTTGAGAATGTACGTTTGGAGCATAGCGTTGTATGGTAGTGACTCATGGACAGCGAGAAAACCGGAAGGGAAGAGAATCGGAGCATTTATGATGTGGTGCTACAGTAGTATGCAGAAATGTACGTGAACTTATAAGATAAAGGATGACGAGGTTCTCCACACAATCGGTGAAGGACAGAACATATGGAAATCACTGACAAGCAGAAAGGATAGTGTGATATGACATGTGTTACGTTGTTACAGAATAACCCTCCGTGGTACTAGAGGAATCTGTAGACGTTAATGCTATCTACATCTAAATCTACATTTATACTCCGCAAGCCACCCAACGGTGTGTAGTGGAGGGCACTTTACGTGCCACTGTCATTAACTCCCTTTCCTGTTCCAGTCGCGTATGGTTCGCGGGAAGAACGACTGCCGGAAAGCCTCCGTGTGCTCTCGAATGTCTCTAATTTTACATTCCTGATCTCCTCAGGAGGTATAAGCAGGGGGAAGCAATATATTCGATACTTCATCCAGAAACGCACCCTCTCGAAATCTGGACAGCAAGCTACACCACGATGCAGAGCGCATCTCCTGCAGAGTCTGCCACTTGAGTTTGCTAAACATCTCCGTAACGCTATCACGCTTACTAAATAACCCTGTGACGTAACGCGTACTCTTCTTTGGATCTTCTCTGTCTCCTCTGTCAACCCGACCTGGTACGGATCCCACACTGATGAGCAATACTCAAGTGTAGGTCGAACGAGCGTTTTGTAAGCCACCTCCTTTGTTGATGGACTACATTTTCTAAGGACTCTCCCAATGAATCTCAATCCGGCACCCACCTTACCAACAATTATTTTTATGTGATCATTCCACTTCAAATCGTTCCGCACGCATACTCCCAGATATTTTACAGAAGTAACTGCTACCAGCGTTTGTTCCGCTATCATATAATCATACAATAAAGGATCCTTCTTTCTATGTATTCGCAACACATTACATTTGTCTACGTTAAGGGTCAGTTTCCACTCCCTGAACCAAGTGCCTATCCGCTGCAGATCTTCCTGCATTTCGCTACACTTTTCTAATGCTGCAACTTCTCTGTATACTACAGCATCATCCGCGAAAAGCCGCATGGAACTTCCGACACTATCTACTAGGTCATTTATATATATTGTGAAAAGCGATGGTCCCATAACACTTCCCTGTGGCACGCCAGAGGTTACTTTAATGTTTGCAGACGTCTCTCCATTAAGAACAACGTACTGTGTCGTGGTTGCTAAAAACTCTTCAATCCAGCCACACAGCTAGTCTGATATTCCGTAGGCTCTTACTTTGTTTATCAGGCGCCAGTACGGAATTGTATCGAACGCCTTCCGGAAGTCAAGGAAAATGGCATCTACCTGGGATCCTGTATCAAATATTTTCTGGGTCTGATGAACAAATAAACCGAATTGGGTCTCACATGATCGCTGTTTCCAGAATCCATGTTCATTCCTACAGGGTAGATTGTGGGTTTCCAGAAATGACATGATACGCGAGCAAAAAACATGTTCTAAAATTCTACAACAGATCGATGTCATTGATATAGGCCTATAGTTTTGCGCATCTGCTCGACGATCCTTCTTGAATACTGGAACTACCTGTGCTCTTTTCCAATCATTTGGAGCCCGCATCTCGTGGTCTTGCGGTAGCGTTCTCGCTTCCCACGCCCGGGTTCCCGGGTTCGATTCCCGGCGGGGTCAGGGATTTTCTCTGCCTCGTGATGGCTGGGTGTTGTCTGCTGTCCTTAGGTTAGTTAGGTTTAAGTAGTTCTGAGTTATAGGGGACTTATGACCACAGCAGTTGAGTCCCATAGTGCTCAGAGCCATTTGAACCACTTGAACCAATCATTTGGAACCTTCCATTCCTCTAGAGACTTGCAGTACACGGCTGTTAGAAGGGGGCAAGTTCTTTCGCGTACTCTGTGTAGAATCGAATTGGTATCCCGTCAGGTCCAGTGGACTTTCCTCTGTTGAGTGATTTCAGTTGCTTTTCTATTCCTTGGACACTTATTTCGATGTCAGCCATTTTTTTCGTTCGTGCGAGGATTTAAAGAAGGAACTGCAGTGCGGTCTTCCTCTGTGAAACAGCTTTGGAAAATAGTGTTTAGTATTTCAGCTTTACGCGTGTCATCCTCTGTTTCAATGCCATCATCATCCCAGAGTGTCTGGATATGCTGTTTTGATCCACTTACTGATTTAACGTATGACCATAACTTCCTAGGATTTTCTGTCAACTCGGTACATAGAATTTTCCTTTCGAATTCACTGAACGCTTCACGCATGGCCCTCCTTGCGCTAACTTTGACATCGTTTAGCTTCTGTTTGTCTTAGAGGTTTTGGCCGCGTTTAAACTTGCAGTGAAGCTCTCTTTGCTTTCGCAGCACTTTCATAACTTTGAGTGGATAGGTTAGCGCTGGAGAGCAATTTGTGGCGACCCACATCAATGTCAAAAGACTAATTGCTCAAAAAAATAAAATTTAAAAAAAATAGTTTTTCTCTTTTGACCACAACAGCGGAAGATATCGCCCAGACGGTAGAACGTTTACAAATATGTGTAATGACAGCAACACACACGAGCTGCCGGTGGCACTCGCCCTAACTAGAGAACACAATTCTTTCACCTCGAGTAAGAACATGAATTTAAGTGATTGGGCAGCCGAGCTTCCAAGAGCATTGTCAAGACTGATTCACACTTGCAACATCTCACTTACATTTGGCACAACAAAGTCCCGTTAAGATGTAGCTCAGTCGACGGGAGCTCACCATCAACTTCTGTTGTATGATGATAATGACTACGACAGTGATCTCGCAGCTAATACACGTCGGTAAAGTACCTTTGTGGCAAAAGCAAAATGTGAATTTATCGCATGAAAATGTTCCAAACCAGCAGTGAAAATGTCATGAGACAAAAGCAGACTTCATATGTGTCTCCTCATCACATAGCCGCCTCGAAACAACGTAGCCCGCAGATCTTACAAGCTGAAACTCGTCACGGTACTAGGCAACCTACGTGCTACACTGGCAGCAGTAAACTTTCCCAATGCAGTGCTGAGGCCCGTCTATCCGTAACGCGCTTGCACAGCGCCTTAAATTGCATCGAAAGTGGAAATCACTGGGCGCCGAAGAAATTCTAGAAACCTGAAGTCGAGTGAACGGCTCTAGCTTACCAAAGCACTGATAATATCGTATCAGAGGTGTAAATGTAATTATGCTGCAGCTTTCTTGGATCTATGAGTGGTATGTAGCATTTATGATAGTTAACCCTTCTATGCATGACGTATATCATACGCACATTTACGTACACTGGGTCCACTGGATCATGTTAGGTCTAATACGAGATTTTAAATGAAAACAAGTATTTTTTTATATTATTATGCACGAATACATTGTTTAAGTTTATCGGTATAATATACGACGGGTGTGTATTTTTTTATCCTGAGTAATTTCTTTTGAATAAATTACATTTTGAAACCTGATACTTAAGCCACCACTGTTATTTATCACAAACTGTTTACAGATTGATGATTATGGTACTAACAAAGATCAAATCATTAAACTAAAAAGCACCAAAGTTTTTACAATTATTTCACACCGCACTGCTGTGGTTCTGGCAAGCATGTCTTGTGCAGACACAGTACACTGTCTCTTTCTCTGTCTTTTGAAGCAGGACACAATGAACATCTTTGGTTCTGATAACTCCCCATTCTGTCGCTGTTTTTGCTGCTGTTCCGTGTTTGATAAAGAATGATGAACTTCTCCAGACCCATGTACACGATTTTCTGTAGAAAGCGATTTTGGATCAAGCCCATTAGAAAAAGTTCTCTGATTTGAACATCCAAGCGTTTATCTACTTCAGTCTGAAGCAAAATTCCCCAGAAGGCGAAGAGTTCTTCTCTAGTTACATCACGCCGGCTCATTTTTCTTACTACACAATCTCTTGTTACCTCTAGGTTGGTGCATCTCACAGTTTCATCCCCAACAGCTGAAGGAACGAATAAATCACAATAATTTTTTGAGTTGTAAGTGATTGTGCCCGTAACTGGTCTTGGTATAAATTTCACAAATTAGTGTGCAGGCATTTTGTTTTGCAGGGGGAGGGGGTGGTTGGGTTTTTTTTCATGTGATACCATACATACGTTAGCAGATTCACTGCTTATTTGTCCAGAGGCATTATTGCCTACTTCACCATCACTACTTCTTCATCCAAAATGTTGTATGCCGCAGCATGAGGAACAACTTCATGGTTTTCATCCGAAGCAGTTGTAAGTAGACTGTTTAGGTTTTTATATTGGTAACGCCACATAGTGCTCTGTATGGAAATCACTGGCTGTGCTGTGTGCAGTCTGTGGCTAGTTTGCATTGTTGTCTGCCATTGTAGTGTTGCGCAGCTGGATGTCAACAGCGCGTAGCGTTGCGCAGTTGGAGGTGAGCCGCCAGCAGTGGTGGATGTGGGGAGAGAAATGGCGGAGTTTTGAAATTTGTAAGACTGGATGTCATGAACTGCTATATATATTATGACTTTTGAACACTATTAACGTTGTTTGTTCTCTATAAAAATCTTTCATTTGCTAATTATGCCTATCAGTAGTTAGTGCCTTCAGTAGTTTGAATCTTTTATTTAGCTGGCAGTAGTGGCGCTCACTGTATTGCAGTAGCTTGAGTAACGAAGATTTTCGTGAGGTAAGTGATTTGTAAAAGGTAGAGGTTAATGTCAGTCAGGGCAATTCTTTTGTAGGGATTTTTGAAAGTCAGATTGCGTTGCACTAAAAATATTGTGTGTCAGTATAAGCACAGTGATGTATAATTTTTTCTAAGGGCACGTTTCATATAGCGACCCTGCCAGGATACCTCACTGGAATCTTCTGATTTTTTTCTTGTAGTTTGTGTAATTTGTGTAGCTATTGTTTATTGCTAGCACATAATTGTAGAGAGAATCTCCTTTGTAGTTGCAGTCTTTCATTGTTGTACAGTAAAACAGTTGTGGCATGCATGTAGATTTGCACCAAGTATTTCGCAGCTGCGCTTGCAATTAACTAGATATTATTTTCAGTGCTATGGTAATGTGTTTTCTTATTTTGCTCTTCAAATTGTGCTTTTCTGTGTTGTCGAATTGTGACAATAATGGCGTGTGAAAAACGTAATACTAGGCTCCAAAGTAAACTGAGAAATGACAGTGAAAACGAAAGCAGTGTGTTAGCGCCACCGAGTAATGAATTAACTAATGTTCAAACTAGTAATTTCGTAATTGTGCATAGGGAAATGGAGTGGGCTGCAAATAATGGTGTAGGCAGTGAAACAATTAGTGAACAGGGAAGCATTATCGATCGATCGGTCGGCAACAGCTCGTCTCAGGAATCCGAAATGACAGGACACAATCTTGCCAATACTGTAGATTCAGGTTTTGCGTCCTCACCATTTTCTCAAATAAGTCAAGACACATTTTCTGCTTGTCAAAATGTGAATGTTGACGGTGCAAATGCACTGCCGAAAAGCATAGAGGAACAGATTCCAGACATTAATACATTATTATTGCAATTAATGCAACAAATGAAACAAAATCAGAGACAAACACAGCAACAGTTAGATACAATGGAACAAAATCAGAGACAAACAGAGCAAAAGCTTCAAAAGTTAGACACCACACTTGAACAGACACGTGAAGATTTAACTACTGAGTTACATAACACTGAATCGAAATGTCAAAAAGTCTGTAATGACGAAAAACACAAATTTGTGAGCATTTTCAACCTATTTTTTCGCGGCATGAAAATGCATTACAGAATCACGAAGCAGCCATAAAATAACTGCAAACCATTGTTCATGAAAATCATGAGACCTTGTGGGCTAAAATTGACTCAGTTGCATCTACCGATTTGGTTACGCTACTTGCAAAAACTCAGGAAAACTTAAAGGACACAGTAGATACTCTGAAAATTGGTTCACAAAGACACATGGAGGAAATTAGTTCATTATCAGTGAAAGTAGACGAACTTTCAGATCAGCTAAATAATTTATCTACGAAGGTAGATGATAATCTGAATGACGCAAGACCGGTAGTCTTTAATGACACAGAAGAGTACGGACAAATTAAGAAATTCAAACAAAATCAGAATCAAATTAATACGCAAGACCAAAGAGAAATCCGGGAAGTACAAGATCAGCTGACGGAGGTAATACAAGAATTACATATTTCAGACGACACTCGCACTCCAATACGGGAAGAGGGACATAGAAATACGGAACAGCTACAAAATAATAACACAGGGTGTTTCGGAAATTATGAAAGAAATTGGCAAGGTGCACCGAATTTTGAGATGGAACCGCCGACACGAAGTAACAATGACCGATATGCGACTCGCCGACATGATGATGTTGACTATAAGCTGTTTATTACTACATGTGAATTCAAAATATTTAAGAATTCTGGCAACGACATTCATCCACAAGCGTGGCTTCATCAATTCTATCATTGTTTTCCTCCCAACTTGTCTTTAGAACACAGATTAGAATTTATGTGTGGCTATTTAGAGAATGAACCAGCTGTAAGAATGCGATCGGTCATTCACGATTGCCACAGTGAAGGAGAATTTTATCATGCCTTCCTCTCAGCACATTGGTCTCAAGCTACACAAGACCGAGTGAAACATAGCATCATAATGACGAAACATTTCGAACAATCAGAATTTTCCAGTCTTGTGAAATATTTTGAAGACATGTTGCACAAGAATCCGTACCTGTCAAACCCATACAGCCCCTCAGAACTCATCCGCATTTGCTTAACCAAACTACCTGAACATTTACGACATATTATTTTGGCAAGACGTTGCAAAGACGACATTGGAGCTTTTCAGGGACTCTTACAAGAATTAGAAATTGACACTGACAATTGCGAGACGCGAAAACAGGAGCACAACAATTACAGGTCACATCCGTCACAATTCCGCGATGAAAGAAATAATAACTGGAAACGACAAGGCTATTCTCACAACACAAATCGTGACCAAAACAGACACCACCCGTATGACAACCGTTGGCAGAGTAGTAATAATTACAGGCAAGTATCACCTCTCCGCAGTAATGACTATCACAGAGACAATCAGAGAAACAGACAATATGGGAACCAAAATAATGATTATCAAGGGAGACAGAACAACTTTAGACGCAACTGTCGAGCGCGCAGTTACGATTCAGGGAGAAATTCTCCATCACGTGACCGACAAGAAAGAAACTATGGAATCTACCAACATGACGACAGAAGATACGATCGTAACGACAGACCTGAATTGCATCAGAACTGGCGGAATTCAAACAGGGCAGGGCCCTCACAACAAGGTGAATTCTAGAAGTTAGGTCTCCAAATCCCAATAACGATGCGCGCCAATAAAGAGGCAATAGGCAATGACTCATACCGCTGGCTGCCACTAAACGTACTTCTGAAACTGACGACGCAGCTGCCGTAGCTAGTAATTACGTAAAAATGGAAGACATTAGGGACATCTTACTCCAGGAACACGACGTAAAACATAACAACACTGGAAATCCTGTGATTCACATTACAGTAAATGACGTAAAATTTAAGGCAGTACTTGACTCTGGCAATCCCATTTCAGTAAATAGTGAAACAGCCTTTAGCAAATGCAACAAATCGAACGATTGCCCCACACTTCTGTTACGTAAGATTAAATTACAAGGTGCAATCTTTGGATAAAGTGTAGATGTACGCCAACAAACCAACTTAGAATTCTTTTGTCAAAGCCACAGCTTCCCTATGATCTTCCTTGTTGTTCCATTATTGTCGACGGAAATTATATTGGGAGTAGACTTTTTCGATGAATACAAAGCAATCTTAAACTTTCACGATGCTGAAATACGTTTAGAGATAGAAGGTAAGTCAATAGCTTTGAAATTTCAAAATTGGCTCTCACATCATGACGAGGAAATTAATTGGCTTTACCTTCTGTTAGACAACAGTTCGGAATTTTCTACGGAACTAGACACTAACAATCACTCTGCAAGTACTGACAGGGATGATATCGACGGCATATTTGATACTAATGTGTTAATTCAGAATAAAATTCAAACAGTTGAGAATTGTAATGACACTGATAGGCAGGACCTTTTTGAGATTTTACAAGGACATTCCACAGTTTTTACTCACAAAACAGGAACAATCAAGGGATTTCAATACCAATTTCGTGTTCGTGAGCATACTAAATTTTGTGTTAGACCATACGTAATTCCGGCGCATTATAGGGACCGTGTTAGAACAGAAATACAATCTATGTTTGACGAGGGCATTATTGAGCCTGCAGTAAGTTCATACAACAATCCATTACATGTTGTTGAGAAGAAAAATGGATCGATCAGGCTTGTCTTAGATTCGAGACAAATCAATACAGTCATCATTCCTGAAACAGACAGGCCGTAAACGTTGGAAGAACTTCTTCAAAATTTTAATGGTGTAAAAGTGTTGTCTTCTATTGATCTCAGATCCAGCTTTTATCAGATCGAACTCCATCCAGAATGTAGAAAATATACAGCTTTTCTTTGTTTCGGCGTTTGTTATCAATTTCGGAAACTTCCTTTTGGTTTAAACATTTCTTCGTCAGCGTTCATTCGCGGGCTAAATTCCATATTACCTGATTTCTTAATACGTCACATCACCTTATATTTGGATGATATTCTAATAGCAGAAGCCTCACGGGAACAACAAAATCGCATCCTCAACAGTTTGTTACGTATTTTTGCAGAATCTCGAATTACAGTTAACTTGGGAAAGTCTGAATTTGGTAGGTCAAAGGTGAGGTTTTTGGGACATATTATTTCTTCTGAAGGCATTCAGCTGGATCCTGAAAAGTTAGGAGCAATCAGAGCCATTCCAGTTCCATCCACAAAAAGACAAGTCCGCAGTTTTCTAGGTCTCGTAAATTTTTACCGTCGTTTTCTGAATATGCAAATTCTAGTTACACCAAAACTTTGTTCTCTCACTGGAAAAAATACTATTTGGAACTGGGACGAACAAGCACAGTTGGAATTCAATTCTTTGAAAGAATCGCTACTTAACGCGCCAATACTACCTCATCCAGATGTGTCATAAGATTTCTGTCTTAGCACGGATTCTTCTAATGTCGGACTTGATGCCCATTTATTTCAAGAAGCCACAGAAAATGACACTATTGTTCAGAAAACCATTGCTTTTGCTAGCCGAGTGCTAACAAAATCTGAAAAAAATTATTCCAATACTGAATTAGAAGCTTTAGCTATCGTTTGGGCATTTGACAAATTCCGTTTCTTTCTTTCTGGTAAGTACGTAAAAGTATACAGTGATCATCGTGCATTACAATTTCTTATGTCTTCAAAATTAAATCATGACAGGTTAAAACGTTGGGCATTGTTTCTGCAAGAATTCCACTTCACAATAGTCTACATTCCCGGCAAGGAGAACATTGTTGCGGACGCACTGCACGCGCACCGGCTGGGCTTCAGAAAAGTAACACAGAAGGCAACCTCGAGAAAAATTTCAGTATTCTTTACATTCAGAAAGTCGCCTTTGAAAACTTCATCACCACATCTTTGAAGGACATTGCTCATGAACAAGATAAAGATCCGATTTGGAAAGTCATAAAAAGTAAATGGCATGAAAAGCCGCACACTCAGATTCGGTATTATTATCTGGTTAGAAACAACATACTCTTCAAACGCTGCACTGTTGATGACAAGCTATGGGTAGTTTGCATTCCAGACGATTTTGTTAATAAGCTCATTTGGTACATTCATTTCAGCTACGCACATTTTGGTCCACGAAAATATTATCATATTCTTCGAACGACTTGTTATTTTAACAATATGGAAAAGATCGAAGAGTCTTGTCTATTTGCAAACTTTGTCAAAAGGCGAAACCATCTACTATCTCACATCGTGCTCCGTTGTTTCCTATCATTCCTTCTAAATTAAAAGAATTTGCTACTGTTGATCTCTTGGAACCCCTTGTCAGAACATCGAATGGATTTTCGTACGTTCTAGTCGCTGTTAAACTTACTTCAAAATTTGTTTCTTTCACTCCATTACGTAAAGCCACTGGACGGTCTGTATCCAACGCCTTTGCTAAAAATTTCGTACGTGAAGTTGGCCACGTTGCTAAAGTCATTTCAGATAACGGACCGCAATTCAGATCTGCTGTTTGGTCCCGTATGCTTCGGAATCATAAAATCAAACCTGTTTTTATTTCATTGTACTCACCACATTGTGACCCATCTGAACGGATTATGAAAGAAATAAATAAGCTTTGCAGACTTTATTGTCACAGAAAGCATCAGCATTGGGACAGATATTTACACTTATTTCAAAACGTGCTGAATGAAATGCCTCATGACTCCACTGCTTTACCACCTATTCTTGTACTGAAGAATGAAGAACCACCGAACTGTATAAGAGAGCTTGTACCTTTCCCGAATACACGTAAACTTTCTACACAAAGACATAATTGATTTGGCTATTAAAAATATAAAATCTGCAGCAGACAAAAGGAGAAAAGTACACGGTAAAGCAAACGCAAAGAAATTATATATTGGTCAGAAAGTTCTCATTAAAGCTCATTCATTGTCACATAAGAAGAAACACTTGAGTCACAAATTCTTTCTAGTTTACAATGGACCTTACAGAATCCGACGTATACCACATGATAATAGCGTTGAAGTTGAAACTCTGCGTACTAGGAAGAGTAAAGGTTTACACCACATTTCACATGTAAAACCGTTTATTGAAAGATAATCTGCTTTTTAACTTTGTCTTTGTCATATAACTTTTCACTTTACATTACTAGTATGCTTTGTCAGACTTAGAATCTGTTAACATGCAACAATGTTTGAAGTTAAATATCCAGTCAAGAACCAAGAGAACTTATTTAAACAGAAATTACGAATGCATTGTTATAGTGAACAGACGTCACAGTGTTATTGTGTGCGTACATTCTTGCTTGTTAATTGCACGATTACGTAACGACTATAAGGCTTACATACTTAGAACATATACCGGCACTGCTAATGAGATTTTCATGCAACATTTTGGTTTACTTGAAAATACATTCTGGATTTAAAGTGCTTTCTGTGAGATACCAGATGACTCAGTGGTTAGTTTATGTGACAGCTAAACGATTTTATCACGACGCTACTAATGAGTGACAATTTACAATGTTGCTTTTGCGGTGTTTCTGTTTTATATCTGCACAGTTTTTTTGAATTCTTCTGGAAAGGGAAACATGTTTTAGTAGTAACTTTTGTGGTATAGCTACAATGAGACAGCCTTTTTTTGTAACACAACAATACGTTACAGCACAGTACTACCTTTATCATGGCAATAAGCGTAATAAGTAAGATATCTATACGCAAAGCATTTCACTTTTGTTTATCATGAGGTAAGTACATTGACTTCTGCAGAACTTAGCTTTCGGAGGACGATAACTACGACACTTCCACAGAGATTATCTTACAACAAGATGCACAGTTTAGCGCTACAGTACACGTATTTGAGTGATTAATTTTATACTTAAAACATTCATTTTTAAAGATTTT
The DNA here is from genome assembly GCF_023864275.1 of Schistocerca cancellata. Lineage (NCBI taxonomy): Eukaryota > Metazoa > Arthropoda > Insecta > Orthoptera > Acrididae > Schistocerca > Schistocerca cancellata. Next base: position 490,613,873 of record NC_064628.1, read on the forward strand.
TGGATTACAAAGAAAGTTTTCCATGATACATTTCATTCCATTGCTGTAATCTGTAACACCTGAGGGTATAATTACATTAATCCTCAAGGGGTACATGCTTACTTTGTGTACCACATGTTTGGCAAGCACAAGGAGCCCTAGCTAATATGGTATTTGCTTATACAACTTTACACATTGGTACCATATTCCTCTAACACTGAATTACACAGCTATCTGATCAATTAACAGAGAAACAAACATTTATTTTACTACATCAGTGACAGATGTTTACGTAATTACACAGTTGGATAACTTCACACTTATGAAATTGTATTTTGTCTGTACTAAGTGAACTGTTCATATTTTTTTGGAACCATTGTGATACTATGAGAGCTTTGAATGATGTATTTGGTACGGGATCGTGATTTTTAAAGTACGTTTGAGGTAGATGACACTATTGAAATGAGCAGAGAATTTTTTTTAGGTTTTGAAATTATTGCAGAAAGCAACGACGTTTTTGAGATTTGGCTGAGGTGTTATAGTGTTATTATTACGACAACGATGTGTATTATGCTTTTGAGGTATGTTTATGATCAATGAGATGATGCTATATGAGGAATCTGATTATGCTATGTATTTATTATGATGAAATATTGAAGATGTGTTGATGAATATGAATATGTACATGTGTAATAAGGTAAGGAATAAGGAGTGAAGGTTAGGGACTCTGATTTATGAAAAGGATGTTGGAAACCTAGAAACGTACATAAAGAGTTATGAAATGTGTGTATATGTGTGAATGTATCACAATGCCGGTGAAATTTTTTTGGACACTGTTATATTTATAGGATTTTGTTTCTACAGATTTGTAATGCAAATATTTCGACCTGCGAAATTTTATTTGTATCAAACTGCCACTGTAGCAGAAACTGATGAAAATATTTTGGTAAGGAAGGTAGGTCACTGTAAGCACCCAGCTGCGCCTGGAAAAAAGCCATTAGTGTGTGCCTTTCAGAGGCACAGGTGGAGAAAAAAAAGAGGCCATTATCCTCGCTATTGACATTCCTTTGTAGAAAGCATCGCAAATACGACACGCTCAAACTTGAAAACATATGATTACACTGTGGAGCTCTTAATTTATGATACTTACTAAAATGCCTAATGAAATGATGAGAAACATTTTTACATCTATTGTCTTTCTAGTTGAGAGATATTTTTTTTTTTGCCTTTGGAGACGCCATTTGCCTAGTGAATGATGTATCATATGTTGCTATATATATATATATATATATATATATATATATATATATGCTAATTTAATTTAATATCTAGTTTCTAGCTCCACTGCAGCATTAGTTAAAATAAAACTTATTAGATGTACTAGTATCACTATTTTCTGTCTACTGGCCCAGTAATGAATAATTTTATGATCTACTTCCAAAAAAAAAAAAAAAGACATTTCCACTTCACAGGAATTGCATAAATAATTTTTGTCAGACTTGGTAACTTGTCTGCTAGAGTAAGTTACAGTGATGCGTCACTCTAGTGTTAAGATGTGACGTAGGTATTAAACATGGCCATTTTTACTGTAATATTTTTTCTGCTTGAGCTTTGTCATATTTAGATATAAGTTATTGCATTTGCTGCTGCTGTTTGTCAGGCATAATGTTACTGAATTTGACTTTGTATTACTCTGTTAAGCCAGTTTTGCTACGGATTTATTTTTTTTGTTTGCTGCGCATTGCCTTATATTAGTTGTAATGTTGCATTTGCTTCGCTAACCTATATATATATATTGCTGCTTGCTTTGCCAATTTCCATTTTTTTGTCATTGCTGTTTGTGTTAATTTGTTATGTTCTGCTGCATTGCCTCGTTCCTTGGTATATATATCTGAGCTCAGTAGATTTAAGTTAGCTTAAGAGGGGGTAGACTATATAAGAAACTAACTGTGACAAATTGGAAGAAATGCATTGAGAAGCTATAACAAAATGGTTTGGCCAAAAAAGTAGTGTACAGCGGAGAAAAACTATTTTTGAAAGAGGATGTGAACAGAATACAGAAAGCATGCTTGGATAGGAATTTTTTTGGTGGAAACAAATGTTGGAATAAGAGGAAAAATGGACTGCAGTACCAAATGTCACACTGAAAACAAACCCTGCCCTGTATTTTTGTGTTATTACACTATGTGAATTTGTGTTTTTCCTGTCTTTATGTGTTTAGCTAATAAGAGTTATGTTGTAGAATTTTTCTGATAATATGTTATTTACTTTGTAAAGTTGTTTAGACATTATTTATTCTGTTTTGTTTTAATGCTCATGTGTGAAGTTGATGTTTCAAAAGTTATTCTGATCTTTTATGTATGTACTTATGTCATAATTCTTGTAACACTGGTGTACATGTTTATTTTTATTCTTTTGTAAAGCCTGCATTACCACAAATGTTATCTGTATTGTTCTGTTCTTTAATGATGTATTTTGTACCTTTGTTCTTCTATTCTCATGTTATAAAATTGTAATTGGCACCAGTTCATCAAATTAAGTAACTTGTAAGCATTCATTTCACTGCACATATTTCTGTTGGTCGTAGAATATGCACAATATGTGAAAAAAAGAGGACTGTTAGAGTTTGGACGTGTGTTAATAATTCAGCAAGGGACTGGATAACAGCATTGCTGGTTCTAAGGGTATTTCAGAAAAATTTTTTGTGAGTGCACAAGTGGTGGTTCATGGACTTGCTATATTGTCCACAAGACTCTTCAGATCGCTGCTGGCCGTCTCTATAAGGACTACAGTGGGTTGGAATCTTTGATGGCCCACCAATACCATTATCTCTACAAGGACTGCAGTGGGTCTGCACCTCTGGTGGCCCACCAATACCGTAATCTCTACCAGGACTACAGTGGGTCTGCTCTGGGATGACCTACCTACCAATATTCTTCAAATTCGACTGACTTTGCTGTGGGTTTGCTCTGTTGTAGCCCATTACCTGTCTGCATGTCAAGAGTCAGCACTGTCTTTCCATTGGAAGGACAACACTACTTCTTCAAGACTGCATGAAAATCCACTACTCCCATGTGCATTCCCTTTTACTGCTCAGACTTTGAGAAAAAAAACACTGCAATTTTACTGTGATGAAGGATCAGGACTGTCTTTATGGACTGTGAGAAAATTTTAGCTTTTGACCAACATCGTATCAATAAGTGTGTGCATTTGATTTCTTTGTTTTTGTAATTGTGAAAAAATTTTAACAAATATGTATTGGCCAGGGCCCAAAACAATTTGTAAATTTTTTTTGTGGGGAGAATGGGGGCTATGTAAGTAGACTGTTTAGGTTTCTATATTGGTAACGCCACATAGTGCTCTGTATGGAAATCACTGGCTGTGCTGTGTGCAGTCTGTGGCTAGTTTGCATTCTTGTCTGTCATTGTACTGTTGGGCAGATGGATGTGAACAGCGCGTAGTGTTGCGCAGTTGGAGGTGAGCCGCCAGCAGTGGTGGATGTGGGGAGAGAAATGGCGGAGTTTTGAAATTTGTAAGACTGGATGTCATGATCTGCTATATATATTATGACTTTTGAACACTATTAAGGTAAATACATTGTTTGTTCTCTATCAAAATCTTTCATTTGCTAACTATGCCTATCAGTAGTTAGTGCCTTCAGTAGTTTGAATCTTTTATTTAGCTGGCAGTAGTGGCGCTCACTGTATTGAAGTAGCTTGAGTAACGAAGATTGTTGTGAGGTTAGTGATTTGTGAAAGGTACAGGTTAATGTTAGTCAGGGCAATTCTTTTGTAGGGATTTTTGAAAGTCAGATTGCGTTGCGCTAAAAATATTGTGTGTCAGTATAAGCACAGTCAAGTATAATTTTTCCAAGGGGACGTTTCACAGTGCTTACATCTGATAGGAAATCGTCAACATCACCTACCCATTGTGTAACAACTGAATCAAAATTTGGGTCTGAGAAATGTATAATGTCATTTTTCCCTCTACCTTTTTTTAACGAAGATTCCGACGTTCCGTCTGAAAGAGTAATATGAAGAAGTAACCTAAATATTCTCTTCTCCTACGGACTGCCTTTCATGATATTGTTTAGTTTTAAAAAGGACATTTACCATCCTTGCAAATGGGTCTCGAATATAAAACATAGTCCTGCTCCATAGCAAAATCCTGTAATATTTCTATATTCCTTCACACACTCGTAGCCATTTACTGCAATATTTCGCTCTCTTATGCAACACAGGAGTACGCTATGTGACAGTTGAACTGAGTTTCAAGTCATACTTGCAATTAAACAGTGGGTATGTGTGACAGTAGTGTTTTTTCGGAATTCCAGCAAAAATCAATAGATTACAACCCAATCTGGTTTAATGACACTACAACATAAACCACAGGGTCCAACGAATTCACATTATATAAATGTGTGGTACAAACAAGATAATGTGACAAAAGCGCTTCAGTCTGGAACCGCGCGACCGCTACTGTCGCAGGTGCGAATCTTGGGGCATGGATGTGTGTGATGTCCTTAGGTTAGTTAGGTTTAAGTAGTTCTATGTTCTAGGGGACTAATGACCTCAGAAGTTAAGTCCCATAGTGCTCAGAGCCATTTGAACCATTTTTTGACACTTAAAACCAATGACACAAATTGCTAATAGTACTTTTAATGTGTTATTGAATATTGTAAGGAACCATGCCTTTGAAGGGAGGGTATCAATTTCAAGTCTTTCATACAGAAATTAAAAGTAAAAACTCTCTCAGCGTCCATCAGACCCAAGGAAAGCATGACAGGGTTAATTTGATGACTTGGTATAAATGCTCCTTTGACAACTTTCTAGTTGATGTGCTTGCGTTTCAAGGAATGCAAAAGATTTATGAGATCTAGATAGTGAACAGTTTCGTAAGTCGTCAATATTGTGACGTGTGTCTATGAGGAGATACCAAGCCGTCCAGATATTCGCCGGACTGAGCTACCGCGGGAAGGTCTCCTGCAATCATTGTGTGTGAGAAGTAGGCCTTGCTAGTTTCGCCTGCATGTAAAGTGATAAAGCACAATGGATAAGCCTGTGAGAAGAAGATGTACGACTCAACAGAACACAAAATTTGCTAAGGTTGTCAAACGAAGCTTTACTCGGTTCAGCTTTAAGAAAGGAGCATTCTTAGCTAATGTCTGCTTCTTAGTGAGAGGCAGGGAATCCAGGGAATTCGGAGAATGAGAGATACGCCCACGAGAAACACATTGACGCTCCTCAGCAACGCCTGGCGGTCGCTCAGAACTTCGCTTCTAGGTGTAAACAGTAGCGATCAGTCAGAGTCGTCGATGGTAGATTAAAAAGTGTCAGAGGTATATCTCGTCTCTTTAGACTCTGCGATACGTTTGTTATGCAAACTAGCCTCATTTTTATGTGCATATTAGTCACCTTAATAAGCGAATTAATTACATTTCAATTAAATCCAGGCGCTGTTGGGATGACTGCGGAAGCGTATGTTTATCTCCAGTTGCAATACAAGCACATTCACTTCGTAGGCGACTTCCTCCTTTTCTGCCATCTCAGCACTAGCAGATATTCCACTGCTTATTCTGGGTGTGGTATAAGACGATTTGTTTGCGCTACGTCAGTCACAGAGTGTACAGGACAGTCCAACAGAAGAACCATTCCAAATTCCTGTAGTTTAGGAAGCTCTGGTGCTTGACTCAGATACGGGGGACGGGTGATGTAGACAGCCGGCCATTGTGCGTTGCCCAGCAGCTGGAGAGACATTATCAGCCAGGTGCACTCTGTTACCATTTTACTGCTATGGACATCAACAAAACGTTTCTCCGGTTAAAGAAGGATTTTTTAAATAACATGGCCAGTTTTTAAGTCATTCTTAAGAGTAGTTTTCTTGGAGAGGTAGCCATCCACTATACATTGCCCACTTTCTTGAAATACGTTATTGGTCAAGTACACTCTGTTAAAATTTTTCTGCTACTAAGAAACTAACCAAAATATTCCCTGGTGGAAGAAGGGTTTTATAAATAATACCGCGAGTTATTTAGGTCGTCCTTAACGAAAAACTATCCAGAGGAAACACCGATCTCGAAATCTTTCCGAAAAACACTGTAAGTCCCTGGAAATGACGTTAATATCGTTCGTCAACCTGTTGAGCATCTAGTCAAACATTTCTCTCTTTTTAATCATTTTCTCTTTTATGTTTCTACGCTACAAATCAGCATACGAAATGCTCCAAAATAAGGTATCTGGATTGGCTTGAGTAATGTGACGTAAAATTTTCAGTCGCAAGTTTCTGAAATATGGTTTCAGTAAACTGGATTTGGGAGGCCCTTTTTTCCTACACTTGTCAGAGTACAGGGGCGTCTGTTTCACTTTTCGTGGGAAGGACAAAAATGTTACTTTCTTTATTAATAATTATCGACTGACATGCGGGAATCATATGCGAGAATTCAGCAGCTTTTTCAGTACGTGCATGGGCAATAGTCTGGATGATTGACTGATTTGGCCTTTTAACATCAAGCAAAACGGTCTTGCTGTGCTGGTACTGCGAACGGCTAAAAGCAAGGGAAACTACAGCCGTAATTTTTCCTGAGGGCACGCAGCTTTACTGTCTGGTTCAATGATGATGGTGTCGTCTCGGGTAAAATATTCCGTAGGTAAAATAGTCCGCCATTCGGATCTCTGGGCAGGGAGTACTCTGTAGGACGTAGTTATCAGGAGAAACAGAACTGGCATTCTACGGATCGGAGCGTGGAATGTCAGATCCCTTAATCAGGCAGGTAGGTCGATAGGTTAGAGTTAGATATAATGGGAATCCGTGAAGTTCGGTGGCAGGAGAAACAAGACTTCTGGTCAGGTGAATACAGGGTTATAAATACAAAATCAAATATGGGTAATGCAGGTGCAGGTTTAATAATCATTAAAAGAATAGGAACGCAGATAAGCTACTACGAACAGCACGCAGGACGCATAAGTGTAGCCAAGACATGAAGCCCACACCCACCACAGTAGTACATTTGTATGCCAACCATTTCCGCAGATGGGGAGGAGATTGAGGAAATGTGTGAAGAGATAAAACAAATTATTCAGGGAGACGAAAATTTAATAATCATAGGTGACTGGAACTCGAGAGTAGGAAAAGGGAGAGAAAGAAACATAGGAGGTGAATATGGAATGGGGATAAGGAATGAAAGAGGAAATTGCGTGGTAGCATTTTACATAGCGCACAACTTGATAATAGCTAACACTTGGTTTAAGAATCACTAAAGAAGTTTGTATACGTGGAAGAGGCCTGGAGACACTGAAAGGTTTCAGATAGATTATATAATGGTAACACAGAGATTTAGGAACCAGGTTTTAAACTGTAAGACATTTACAGGGGCAGATGTGAACTCTGACCACAATATCTTGCAGGACTAGGATTATGAAATGGATAATATCTTCAGTGTTGTGTAGAGGACAGAGGGATTGTTAGTGTGGAGGTGTCTGTCAAATGTGCGGGGTGAATTCATGTTACTGGGAAGAAATTTTGGTTTTGCACAGGTCTTAGAGTGAGACTGGTCGCAGGTGTTACCATTTGATTTTTATATTGGTAGTAGGTGGGCTGTCAGTGGGACATTCAATCTGCTCTTCAGCCAAGGGACACCTAAAGACTGAGTCGAAAATAAATACTAACGTGGAGGTAAGATATTTACAACTGATAAAATATTTTCAAAGGTGAAATAAAAAGGATGTTTTCATTTCTAGAAGACACAGCTTGCTTCGTTTTCCATTTTAAAACATATAAATCTTGATGCTAAGCTTTGGTGTTAGGGAAGTACTTCACTCTCACTAAAATTGGGAAGTCCTGCCCTGAGTTGGGCAGTCTGTTATTGAAAGGAACAATGTTGGTCGCTAAGGAGAGTAGGAGAATGGTGGTATAAGGATGGAGAATTGGTACTTAGTACCGATGGGGCAGTAGTGAGTAGTGGGAGATGAGAAGAGGCGGATGGGGGGTAAATATTAGTGGGAAGATAATATGATGGGGAAAAAGGGAAGGGAATAAAGATGAGAGAGACAGAGAGGGAGAGAGAGAGAGAGAGAGAGAGAGAGAAGAAAATGACTTATGAAATATGTGGAGAAGATGGGAAAGGGAGCTCTGATCAGGTGGAATGGGTGGGTGGATTTAAAGTTGGTAGGATGGGCAAATGTTGGAACGGAGTTTATGGTCTGGTAGGCGGATCCGGTTAAAATTCGTCTGGGAGTGTATATGGAGGGTGTGTAGGTGTAGAGATGAGGGGATGTCTAGGTAGAGGCACGACAGCATACTGGGACTGGACTTTAGAAGGGAAACAATAGGATTATTGGAGACAAGTTTGCAGATAGTGTCGGTTTTTTGGGGCCGTTCAGTGAGAGCAAGGAGAGGTGAGAATTTGATGAGATCGTAAAGGATCCTCGTGGGAGAGGGTAAACAGATGCAAAACTTGAGACAGAATACATGATGTTCAAGAATCTGGACGGACTTACAGAATTTAAGTGGGGCCGTTATTCACACGACGTTCACATAAGAAAGGATGGGTCGGATGAAGGTTTTGTAGGGGAATGGAGGCCTGCAACTACCAAGTTCGACCTGTTAGTAAGATTAGTAGTTCTAGTCTGTTCTGGGCATTCTGTTGGAAGATTAGTTTGTGAGGTTTCCATGTTCGTTGCCAGTCGATTTGTAGTCCAAGTGGTTTTAGTGTGTTAGTTAACAGGATCTTGCGACGTAGCCATGGAGTTGTGGTACTGGGGTTTACAGGCATACGTAATGACATTCCAATCCGATGAACAAAGTTTCTTGCTTTTATTACACACAGATATTTAAAAAGAAAACTCAAGAGGTGAACCGCCAGTTAGACTTACAAGAAAACCAATACAGAAATTTTATCACACAATGTTCCTTTGAAATACAACTTTTAAGATCAATGAGGAGGGAAAATTTGAATTAAAACTTTCATGCCCCTTTTATCTTTAAGAAACAACTAATATTAGATAGCAACTAATGAAGCAGTATGACATGTACTTGTAATCAACCTTCCTGCATTTAGAACAAGCAGTTTTAAAACGGCAAGCAGACAATCTTTACATTCAAAACAAATCTCATCAACTAACATGGCAGACAGAAATGGCATAAATTTCACTGGCTATTAACAAGAAATCAGCATGGCAAAAGTGTACCTAAAACCAACCAAAATGACTTTCAAATTATGTACTGGGTTCATCTTCCTGCATTTAGAATAAATAGTTTTAAAGACCCGCAGATAATCATTGCGTAAGGAACAAATCCCATTAACTAATATGGCAGACAGAAGTTGCACAGGTCTCACCAGCAGTTACAAGAATGGTTTAAATTTATTCACTGAGTTCGCTGTCCTGCATTTCAGAATTAATAATATTAAAGTGACCACAGGTGATTACCCAATAGAAAAGTCCATTACTACTTTGAACTGATAGCTCACACGTTAACATTGCCAATACACAGCCCTCCTTCCATAATGTGAACGACACCGTTTTCAACAATAATCAAACGGATAACAGGATACATAGTGCTCAACATAATGTAATAAATATGGTTCTTTTCAAGAAGAGCATCCGCATCCAAAACCACATGAACTCAGTACAATAACCACTATGCGCAACAGTACTTCACAACAACCAAGTCACTCAATGGTATGAGCAGTAAAAGCGCTTAAAGAAGCTGCAGCGGCCACGCGAATCCACATACGCTAACAGCTAAAAACGACCACCTCTACCAACATCGCCTTTTTTTATGTTGCTCTTTAACGTCGCTTAGAGTCAATAGTACGGCGAATGGAAGTATACAGCAGTTCTGGTGGGTCCATTCATAAAATTCTTCATGCCCACTCGATCCAGTAACGGCTCGGAGCCTCCAGTTGACCGATCATGTGCCCAGAATAGTCAAATGGATCACAAAGGCAGAGACTGCAGTCACTCTTCATCAGCCCTCTTTGTCACAGCGGGAAGTTTCTGTCGTCCCCTCCGGAAGGCTCTGCCCGCACGGACGCTGGTAACAGTGAGGTGGAAAGTGCGGGTCGTTCCTCCCATAATTATTGCTTGAGGTTTCATCTTAAGGAGAAATTGGTTACACTAGGAGGTAAATTGATTGAGACAGATTTAGAGGGATCTTTAGGTTCTCTGGATTGTAGGGTAGAGAGCAAGGAAAGCGTTGTTATCGGCAAGCTGAAGGAAGTGGACTGGTAGAGGTGGTTTAGGTATATCAGCAGTGTAAAGAAGCTAAAGGAGAGAAGAGAGGACAGAGCCTTGGGATATGCTTGCCGTGCTGTGGAACATATGGGAGTTCGTGTTGTTAGTAATGACAAAGGGAGGGCTATTAGAAAGGATGGACGTAATATGGTGGACACGATTAATTGGAAATACATATGTCAGGAGTTTGAAAAAGAGCACGGAATACCATACACAGGCTTTCTCTAAGTGGAGGGAGAAAAAAAAAGCAGATTTACAGGTATTAAGCTGGTGGATTAGGAGATTGGTGAGGTGCAGGAACATGTTGTCACAGGAGAATGTGAGAGGGAAGCCATACTGTTTAATGGGAAGTATGTGGTTTTGATTCAGGTGTTGTTGGATGCATCGGAAGAGAATGGATTCGAAGACCTTGCTAAACACTGAGCTGAAGCACAGGGTGGAGTATGGAAAAGTATCAATACGAGGTTTGTACGGCTTGAGAAAAAGGATTTTAGAGGTCTTCCACAGTTCAGGATAGTAATCTGTGAATAGAATAGTGGTATAAAGTGTTGCAGGGCAAACAAGAAAGAAGAGGCGGTATTCTTTGTGGTGTCGATAGGTAATGTGGTCGTAACCAGCGGATTTGTAGCGCTTTTGTGAAGTATGTATTTTATTGGGTATTGAACTCTGTTTGTGGTTGCTACCGTGCACCATAGCACACTGTTAACGCAGGTGCAAGAGTACGGAATACGTTCTCAGATATGTGAATGGCTCGAAGGCTTATTAAGTAAGAGGATCCATTACGTTGCCGTCGACAGCGAATGCTCATCAGAGACAAGTGCATCGTCAGAAGTTCCCAAAGGAAATGTGATATGACCGTTATTTATCTCTGTAGACATAAATGATCTGGAGGACAGGGTGAGCAGCAGTCTGTGGCATTTGCTGCTAATGCTGTGGTGTATAGAAGATATCGTCGTTAAGTGACTGTAGAAAATTACAAGATGACTGAGACAAAATTTCCAAAATTTTCAATGCGATAGTGTCCGCAACTGTGATGAATGTTTTGAAAGATTACTTGAAGCCTTCAGCTGCCATTCAGTTTATTTCCTGTACGCAATTACAATTTTGGCCTTAGGACATTTTCAAGTAATTTATGGATGATTATTTAGGCAATATCTTCACTCTGATCAGTTGATACTGTAGTACTTTACCCCGTGCTTGGCTGGGCAGTGATTCTATAATTTTCAGTGCGATAGGGTCCGCAGCTGCGACGAAGTTTTTGATGAATTTATTGGAGCCTTCAGCTGCCATTCTCTTTATTTACTGTACGATTGTACAATTTCAGCCTTAGGCCATTTTCAGATATTTTATGGATGTTTTCTTAGTCAATTTCTTCAGAAAAACTTTCGAAAAATGTCACAAAATTTCTAGTTTGTGTGATATGGCAGTTAGCTCTAAATGTATAAAAATGTAAGTTAATGCAGATGGGTAGAAGAAACAGTGCGGTAATGTTCGAATACAGCGTTACTACTGTTGCGCCGTGCGTTCATACAGCGCGGTCGCCGCACGTAAGACGCGGCACCGCCTTCTCGAGGACCGTGTGCCAACGATGCAGTGGCAGCAGCGCAGCACACTTCAAAGTGCACACAGTGGGGGCGCCACAAGAGATGCAGCAATCATACCGCTGGAGTCGACAGAGCGGATCAGGACGCAGCCCCACGTGATTTAAGTCCAGTCGTCGCCGTCCGGAAGGGGAGTCGTCTGGCGGGCGCTCATGGAGTACGGAGCAGGTCTCCTCTGTCAGTGCTTACGGGAGATGAATTTTTGCTGTGGACCTGGACACGAATGATTACGCTGAGTTGTGTTTCACCTTGTCATTCAGAATAAATCTTCTAAGTTGCAATTAATTCCGAATTACAAAAAATGGCTCTGAGCACTATGGGACTTAACATCTGAAGTCATCAGTCCCCTATAACTTAGAACTACGTAAACCTAACTAACCTGAGGACATCGCACACATCCATGCCCGAGGCAGGATTGGAATCTGCGATCGTAGCAGTCGCGCGGCTCCGAACTGAAGCGCCTAGAACCGCTCGGCCACCTCGGCCGGCTTTCGACTTTCCATTTGGTAGTTGTACCTGGGACACAAGTACTGTGATGCTTTACAAGGTCAGGTCGTTTAAATATCTAGGCATAATGTGTCAAAGCTGCATGAAATGGAATGAGCTTGTAAGGACTGTAGTAGGAAAGGGTAATGGTCGAATTCGGTTTGTTGAGAGAGTTTTAGGAAAGTGTAGTACGTCTGTAAAGGAGACAGCGAATAGAACATTAGTGTGACCCTTTCTTGAGTACTACTATGGTTGTTAGGGTCCGCATCAGGTCGGTATAAAGGACAACATCGAGCAGTTCAGAGGCGGACTGCTAGATTTGTTACCAGTAAGTTGGAGCAACATGCAAGTATCATGCAGATGCTTCGGAAACAGAAATAAGAATTCTTTGAAGGAAAATGACGTGCTTTTGGAGGAACATTATTGACAAAATTTAGAGAATCGGCGTTTGAAGCTGGGTACAGAACGATTTTACTGCCACGAATGTAGTTTTCGAGATAGGACTACAAAGAGAATGTAAATTAGGCTCATACGGAGGCATATAGAACGTCGTTTTCTCCTCGGTGTATTTGCGAGCGGGTTATTATAATTAAAGTTAAACTTTCAAAATGCTGTAGAAGTAACACCACTGGTCAGAATGACGTCAAATTGCAACGGAATATTATAGGAGAAGTAGGAAAATGTACGGCAGAAGGAAAAAAAATAGTGTGAAAACTGATCAGTAGATGGCGCTGTATGTGTCAGAATACGTAAATGTAAATACCTGTCATGTAGATGTCGTGTGACTAGGGCCTCCCGTCGGGTAGACCGTTCGCCAGGTGCAAGTCTTTCGATTTGACGCCACTTCGGCAACTTGCGCGTTCATGGGGATGAAATAATGATGATTGGATCAACACAACACCCTGTCTCTGAGCGGAGAAAATTTCCCACCCAGTCGGTAATCGAACCCGGTCCCTTAGGACTGACATCCTGTCGCGCTGACTACTCAGCTACCGGGGGCGGGCAACACCTGTCAGGCGCACAGGTTGGTAGACAGCTGTTCCTCCTTTGGCGTCTGCGACTTTCACCATGCCTGTCCCAATGCAGGATCGGGGCTCTGCTTGTGAAGCTGTATTACAAAAATGATGACTGAGAACACGGCGATCTGCAGAAGTTCCGGACACAGAAGGGTTTGAAAAAAGGCGTTGGTCCTATGACTGCCGTCGGTCTGGAGAAAATGATTAGGAAATACGGAAAGACATGTCCTTTTGGTATGCAACCTAGTGAAGGGAGGAAACGAGTTGATTCTACGCCAGTGGAAGCAGTGGCCACAGCAATGCAGGAGGAGACGAGTGGTGGTGTGCAAACGTGTATTGCACGGAGAATTGCCCGAACATTGTACATACCCGTGAGCACGGTGAATAAAATCCTATGAAACATCCTTCTTTGCTATCCATTGAAAATTACCCATGTGCACAAGTTGCTTCCTCTTGACTTGCCAGCAAGAGAGACCTTTGCCTTAGAATTTCTTGCTCCGATGGAAGTGGACAATGATTGGCCGTAGAAGATTTTGTGGACAGACGAAGCACACTTCCATTTGACAGGATATGACAATATACAGAAATGTCGAATGTGGGCAACGCAAAATCCACACGCAAATCAACTAGTACCACTTCATCCTGGAAAGATCAATTTGTAGTGCGTGTTTACGGCATCGTTTATCACAGGGCCATATTTTTTCGAAGAGAGAGGTGCTTCCGGTCGTGTTGCCTCTGTACCGTCACTGGTAAGCGCTATGAGTGTCTTTTGCGTAACCACGTCATTCCAGCTCTCAACAAGCGTGGATGGGATCATTTTTATGCAAGATGGCGCACCTCTGCGCATTGAAAATCCAATTAAAGCTGCTGAAGTGCCATTTTGGAAATGCTAGAATTATCAGCCGCCATTTCCCTAGCATGGCCGTCCCAACCAACTAATCTTAATCCGTGTGACTTGCGGCTGTGGGTCTATCTGAAAGATGTGTTTAGTCTTCGGACTGCAGTGAAGGCACATATTGCGCAACACATTCTGAACGTGACCCCGGAAGCACTTCGATCAGTTGTGGAACAAGCTGTTTTTCGATTTCAGTTTGTTGCAGAAAACGGTGGACAGCATATCGAACATGTTTTGCACCAGTCACACGGAAATTAATAATCCGAATCGATTTTGATTGATGCTCTTTATGCGGTTTTTGGCATCAGGACAATTAAATACCGATGTGAGTAATGCTTTTTTATGCGGTTTTTGGCCTGAAGATAATTAAAAACCGATTTTTCCCATCCGATGTGATCTGACCTTGCCATGGTGGATGGGCTTACGTATCTGAGAGTATCACCCTTGTACACCCATGCACACTGAGTGGTACAGTTTAACGTCAAACGTACATCTTAGGCATTGTTGTATGATTCATTTGTCATTTGTAGTCGACCACTATTAAATTATGATGCTTACAGCGCCATCTACTGCTACATTTTGTAACTGTTTGTTTTTCTTCTGCCATACGTTTTACCCCTTCTCCGATAATATTCCGTTGCAATTTGACGCCGGCCGGAGTGGCCGAGCGGTTCTAGGCGCTACAATCTGGGGCCGCGCGACCGCTCCGGTCGCAGGTTCGAATCCTGCCGCGGGCATGGATGTGTGTGATGTCCTTAGGTTAGTTAGGTTTAAGTAGTTCTAAGTTCTAGGGGACTGATAACCTTAGAAGTTCAGTCCCATAGTGCTCAGAGCCATTTGAACCATTTTGCGATTTGACGACATTCTGACCAGTGGTGTTATTTCTACAGCGCTCTGAAAGTTTAATTATAATCAACCTGTGCACATACACACACATACACACACACACACACACAAGTACTGCTCCTGTGTGCATCTGGTGATTTGTATCATGTACGATGTGCTGTTGATTTTTCTTGGAAATGGTCGTAGTAATACTAACAGTAAAAACTCAACAAGTCGGTGCCAAACAGCCTTATGACGTAGCTCTCGCTTAGGACATCGTTAAGGTCTCCGTAATAAAGGGAATGGTCGCTTTTTGTCCACACTAGGTGTTGTGGAAGAGTATACGAAGAGAAGAACAACAACGGGTGAGACCGCCTGCAGCAGGGATGTCCCGAGGGGCCGCGTTGCGGGTGGTCAGTCACCCTGGCAGTGGCGGCGTGGCGGGCTGGCAGCAGGTGGCGGTGCAGATTTACGCACGCCGAGTCGTAAAGTGGCGCACGGGGCCCTGATGCACTGCTCATTGTTAGCCGCGGCCGGGGTGGGTTTCGCTGCTGCAGCGAGCGCCGGCTGCCGTGATTGATGGCCCTATTTCTTGCGGCGAATTGTTTCCAGCGCCACGCCGTAGCCGGCGTTAAGTGTCGGCTTAGAGCCGGACGGCGTCGTAACCACAGGCCGGCCGCCTTACCGTCCGCGGCGGACTCCGACGCCTCCTGCAGTCGCTAGGAGAGACCTCCGCCGGCGCGCCGGTCTAACACCGTGGCGGGCGTTCCGCGGCCGTTGCGGCACGTACCTGTTCTTCAGGTCAAAAGTGTCAAGCAGACCTTTCCCTCGCTCATTTCTGTTCTTGGCTACTCTTGGCTCTTTTGGCTATTAGTGTTTCGAACACTGATTGTGACGAACTATCATTTGTTGTATTTCCCCTTCAGTTTTGGCTTACTAGTGCTCACGTGACGGTTCCATTCTCTTACCTTCCCACCACGTCTCTCCTTTTTTTCACACTGCAGAACACTTTTTTTTTCCTTAGGTGAAGCTCCGAAGTTCAGTTCTGGGGGGGGGGGGGGTCACATTATGTTATACGACTCTCCTCCTCCCCTGCAAATATTACTTTCAGCTGCCTTCAGGCACGCATTTAATTTGCCACAGATGCTTACCATTTCAACAGTAATAACAATGAAGTATATAAAATGTTTTAGTACAGTAACAATTGAAAATTCCGGGCAGATTAAAACTGTGTGCCGGACAGACACTCGACCTCGGGACCTTTGACTTTCGCGGGCAAGTGCTCTACCAACTCTTTTTTTCGCATTGTAATTAGTGGCACAAATATTTATTGGAAAGAATATTTAATACCTCCATTATAGCATTTTAACAGTTTGTAGGTACGAAGGTGTTTGTTGAGGTTTACATCTTACTAATTATTTATATTACTTTACTAAAATATACATTTTTTTAGACTTTTGAAGATCCACACGTAAAGTCATTAAGATTCAGCTATACAAACCAGGATTACATCGTAATCGATTCATACAAGCATTGTATAAAATAATGCAACCCTGACGTTACTAAATGTAATAAATGGAACATTTAGTCCCCATGTTTTCTTTTCTTAAAGATAGTTTGGTACCGTTGTAATCTTTCATGGGATACAAATAATTTACGAAATATTAAAAAACAAAACAAAAACAACTGTTCTGGGGGGCGGCACTTTTAACTGGATTCCAAATCACTTCCCTTAACTTCTCAATCTGAGCATAGATTTCCAAAAAACTGGCTTTAATTCCATTATAAATGAAGGAGACTACGTCTTCTAGGCACCTAAGCCAGTTAGTTTGTGCAACTGCAAGTAATAATACGTTTATGACTGAAAATTCACTTTCTTTCCAAGAGCTGAGTCATCATATACCAGTATCTTCTGCCGGACAGACACTCGACCTCGGGACCTTTGACTTTTGCGGGCAAGTGCTCTACCAACTCTTTTTTTCGCATTGTAATCAGTGGCACAAATATTTATTGTGCCTATTCACCTCTTTCCTGATGTCAAGTATTACTTGTGCAAGGGCTTCAGGGTGAGCACCATGCTCAGTCAGTCGAATGCAGAACTGCAATGTGACAGAATCCAAGCCTGTATCTAACAGTTTTGACATCTTCTGAAAAGTTTGGAATGCCCCATAGGACTCAACAATGTTCTCGGCGCCAGAGTTATTTCTTCTAGACATTTTAATGTTACCTGCAAAACAGTCAAAAATTATATATGTATGCGTTCTATTTTCCTACGGGCAAGATTATTGGCTAAAGTTGTCGTCAATTAGGTTTTGTGTATGTTCCACTGCTGTAACAGGAGAACGCCAAAGGTATGACCAACTTAGCTACCCAAGCACTACTCAGCACCCCTCCCCACAGCTTTACTTCCGTCAATAACTCGTCTCATACCTACCAAACCTACTAACGATTCTTTCTTTATATCAGTGTTCAATACATCACTCTAGAGTTTAAGAAATTACAATTCCGATACATACAGCATTTGATGTAAGTAGGCTGTTTATATTTTCTTATTGGCAACGTTACGTAGCGCTCTATATGAAAATCACTGGCTGTGCTGTGTGCAGTCTGTGGCTAGTTTGCATTGTTGTCTGCCATTTTAGTGTTGGGCAGTGGCAGCTGGATGTGAACAGCGCATAGCGTTGCGCAGTTAGAGGTGAGCCGCCAGCAGTGGTGGATGTGTGGAAGGAAATGGCGGAGTTTTGAAATTACATATATTATGACTTTTGATGATATTAAGGTTAATACAATGTTTGTTCTCTATTAAAATCTTTCATTTGCTAACTATCCCTATCAGTAGTTAGTGCCTTCCATTTGAATCTTTTATTTAGCTGGCAGTAGTGCTGCTCGCTGTATTGCAGTAGTTCGAGTAAGGAAGATTTTTGGTGAGGTAAGTGATTTGTGAAATGTATAGGTTAATGTTAGTCAGGGCCATTCTTTTGTAGGGATTTTTGAAAGTCAGATTGCATTGCGCTAAAAATATTGTGTCAGTTTAAGCACAGTCTTGTATAATTTTTCTAAGGGGACGTTCCATATGGCGGCGAAAAATTTTTGACACTGTTGTATTTACAGGATTTAGTTTCTACAGAATTGAAACGCAAATTCTCGACCTGTGAAATATTTTTATATGAGACTGTCACTGCAGCAGAAGCTGCTGTCGTAAATTTTTCAGTAAGAAAGGTAAGTGACCACCTGCACGTAATGCATTTTGGGCGCCCAGCTGAGAGGTAGTCGTCTGACAAAAGAAAGCCATTAGGTGGAGGAAAAAAAGAGGCCATTATCCTCGTCTTGACATTCATTTAGAGAAAGCATCGGAAATACGACAAGCTCATTATTTGGAAAGATACTTACATCTGCACACCTGATTATGACAAGCGTCTTTCTACGAGAGTTGAGAGAATTTCTACTAACTTATGAAATGTCACATGACTATTGAATGATATTTTTATGCTTTGCTTTTCATAGTTGCTTATTTCATTTGATATCTAGCTGCACTGCAGCATTGGTTAAAATAAAATTTAATAGATGTACTAATATAGATATTTTATGCCTACAGATCCAGTAAACAATAACTTTAAAAAAAAAAAGGAGCACAAAAAGACATATTCCTTCACAGGACTTGTATACATAATTTTCTTTTCAACTACTTGGTAATATTTTTCGTAGTATAAGTTGTGGTGAACCACTTTAATTACATAGACCTTAAGATGTGAATATACATTTCCCTTATCTGCATTGTTGTTTTTACTGTAATATTTTTTTCTGCTTGAGCTATGTCATGTTTAGATATAAATTATTTCTGCTGCTGTTTGCCAGGCATAATGTTACTGAATTTGACTTTGTATTACGCTGTTAAGCCAGTTTTACTACGAATTTATTTTTCTTGTTTGCTGCTCATTGCCTTATCTTAGTTGTAATATTGCAATTGCTTTGCCAATTTGAATTTTTTTGTCATTGATGTTTGTGTTAATTATTTTGTGCTGCTGCATTGCCTCGTCCCTTAGTTTAGCATCTGAGCTCAGTAGATTTAAGTTAGCTTAAGAGGGGGTAGCCTATAGGAGAATGAGTTGCGATGAATTTGAAGAAATGCACTGAGAGGTTATACGAGAAAAATACAGAAAGCATGCTTGAATAGGATTTTTTTGATGGAAGCAAAGGTTGAAATAAGATGAACGATCTATGGAATGAAGTTTTGGGTTGGACTGCAGTACCAAATGTTACACTGAAAACGAACCCTGTCCTTTCCTTTTGTGTTATCCCACTATGTGTTTGTGTACCCTTGTGTATTTGTTTTCTTCTTGTTTCTGTGTAGTTTCATAGAATTTTTTCTTCTTCTAATACTAAGCTACATCCACTATGATGAGGAATACTGTTATCCTCAAATATAATTGGCATTAATAATATGTTATTTACCTTGTAAATATGCTTAGACATTATTTATTCTGTTTTGTTTTAATGCTCATGTGTGAAGTTGATGTTTCGCAAGTTATTCTGATCTTTTATGTATTTACTTATGTCATAATTCCTGTAACACTGATGTATATGTTATTTCGATTCCTTTGTAAAGCCTATACTACAAATGTTATCTGTATTGTTATGTTCTTTAATGATGTATTTTGTACCTTTGTTATTGTATTTTTATGTTATAAAATTGTAATTGACAGCAGTTCATCAAATTAAGTAACTTGTAAGTTACATTTCACTGCACACGTTTCTGTTGGTGATAGTATATGTGAGGAGTAGGGACTGATAGTGTTTGCACGTGTGATAATAATTCAGCAAGGGACTGGATAACAGCATTGCTGGTTCTAAGGATAATTCCAAAAACTTTGTGAGTGCACAAGTGGTGGTTTATGGACTTGCTATATTCTCCGCAAGACTCTTTGATGGTGAATGTGCACCTGCACAGTTGCAACAGATGGCTGCTGGCCATCTCTACAAGGACTACAGTGGGTCTGCACCTCTGGTGGCCCACCAATACCACAATCTCTACAAGGACTACAGTGGGTCTGCATCTTTGATGACCCACCAATACCATTATTTCTACAAGGACTACAGTGGGTTTGCACCTCTGGTGGCCCACCAACACCAATACCGTAATCTCTACCAGGACTACAGTGGGTCTGCTCTGTGATGACCTACCTACCAATATTCTTCAAAACGTCGAATGACTGCTGTGGGTTTGCTCTGTTGTGAACCATTACCTGTCAGCATGTCAAGTGTCAGCACTGTCTTTCCGTTGGAAGGACAACACTACTTGTTCAAGACTGCATGGAAATCCACTACTTCCATGTGCATTTTCTTTTACTGCTCAGACTTTGGAAAAAAAAAGACACTGAAACTTTACTGTGATGAACAATCTTGACTGTCTTTATGGACTGTGAGAAAATTTTAGCTTTTGACCAACATTGTATCAATAAGTGTGTGCATTTGATATCTTTGTTATTGTAATTATGAAAAATTTTATCAAATCATTATTGGCCACTGCCCAGAACAATTTGTAAATTTTTTTGTGGGGAGCATGGGGGCTATGTAAGTAGGCTGTTTATATTTTCTTATTGGCAACGTTACGTAGCGCTCTATATGAAAATCACTGGCTGTGCTGTGTGCAGTCTGTGGCTAGTTTGCATTGTTGTCTGCCATTGTAATGTTGGGCAGCGGCAGCTGGATGTGAACAGCGCGTAGCGTTGCGCAGTTAGAGGTGAGCCGCCAGCAGTGGTGGATGTGTGGAAGGAAATGGCGGAGTTTTGAAATTACATATATTATTACTTTTGATGATATTAAGGTAAATGCAATGTTTGTTCTCTATTAAAATCTTTCATTTGCTAACTATCCCTATCAGTAGTTAGTGCCTTCCGTTTGAATCTTTTATTTAGCTGGCAGTAGTGGCGCTCGCTGTATTGCAGTAGTTCGAGTAAGGAAGATTTTTGGTGAGGTAAGTGATTTGTGAAACGTATAGGTTAATGTTAGTCAGGGCCATTCTTTTGTAGGGATTTTCGAAAGTCAGATTGCGTTGCGCTAAAAATATTGTGTCAGTTTAAGCACAGTCTTGTATAATTTTTCTAAGGGGACGTTCCACAGCATTTGAAAAGAATTGGATAATTAAAGAACAGCATGTGTTGCGAAATTAATTTAAGAACAAACTTTCACAATTTCGGCGACGCTATAAAATCATGGTCCCACCATTTACAGCTTTTCCCTTAGCACGAAATGTATTCGCATTTTCGGGATTTAGATTGATGTCAACTATTTGTGACAAATGAAAACTTTTGCTGAACCCTTGCACGTTTTGTGACTCCCATACAGGAAGAGACAAATGCTTTTGTCGTCATTTCAACCCGTCAGGGCGTGGATACATTATTGGCGATTGCAGTGTTTGTATACATACATGGATGTCTGAAGGATATTGTAATGTGAAGTTACAGACACTCTATAAACAAGGAAATTGTAATCCACGGGCAAAAACGATGATAAAATATTTGTCTCTTCCACTGCGGGAATCACAAAATGTGTGAGTGTAATTATTGCATCTCCGTGACATGTGTAAGCTGTATCGGTTTTGGAGGTGCGTTCAGATATTTAGTTGAGGCGACCACTCTAGATAGGTGGAAAATTCAGGTCCGTCTCCAAGTCGAACACAAATTCATATTTGTCACAAACAGCTGACGTTAATGCAGATTCGGAAAATCCGAATCCATTTCGTAATAACTATCACAGATGTAGCCTTTTGAACAGCTTCTTTCCTTTTGACATGCATGCATGACTGAAGAACACTGTAATTTTAAGATACAGACACTGTATAAACACATTGTTCCATCATTGATTCCGCTTAGCACTACCATTGTGAATACTGGTCTGGAGCTTGTGATTGAGTGAACGTGTCAATGAGGTGAATGCTGTTTCCTTTAGTCGATTCCACCTATATTAGTGAACTCTGCTTCTCTAATATTTGTGTGTGTGTGTGTGTGTGTGTGTGTGTGTGTGTGTTTCTGTGTATGTATGTATGTGTGTATGTGTGTTTCTGTGAGTGTGGAGGTTCTTTTCCTCCCCTTTCTGTCGTAAAGCTCGTACGCAAGATCTGGAAAGTATCCCTTGTTAAATGTAGCTAGTAATTTATAGAATCCCAAAGATACTTGCGAAATTTGAAGGTTGCCGAAATAAAAATACAAATATTTCTAATAAAATATTTCTTTGAGGGAGACTGTGGGGAGGGGAGGGGGAAGAAAGATGACCTCCAAGACGTCCCCATCCTTCTTGGATCTGTTGCTGGCCGTTCTTTTTTTGTTTCTGCCTGGCAATCCTAAACTTATCACTTTCCTTCTGAAAATATCTCTCTGCTTCATACTGGTTTCTAAATCTCATTCCCAGAAATAATACATGATTTGTCCTGTCGGTGTACTACCAAGCATGTTGCATAAACGTCCTAAAAATATCGATCTCTTCTCCTTATTGTTTCTGTTATTTTCTTTGTATTTTGATATACTTAGTAACTGTTTCTTCCTTTTAAGGTTTCTGTGATTCTGACTGAACCTAATATTTTCCTCACCATTCTTCTCTACAATGTTTCGAATGTGTCTAATATGCAATGCTGTATTTTTTTGCGTAGAGACGTTTTGGCTTCAGCACTACGATATAATGCACTATTTTTACATTTCTTAAAATCGAGTTTTTGGGTAAAATTTGCATTTTTTTATATCTCTTAAAATGCGGTTTTTGGGTAAATATTTATTGTTATTCTATATTTACTATCTATTTGTGGATCCTTTCATTCATGACGAATTTTTTAACCTATTTTCTTGCATAATCTCTTCTAGATACTTGACCCTTGCCTGCCAATAACATATAGGTGCATTTTTTATGTTAGTGACAAAATTTAGTTTCCTCCGCAGAAATTCTTAAACCTGCTCCACTAGCTATCTGTTCCAGGAAGCTGATTTGCGTGTCTGCATTCAGAGTGCTCAGTAAAATCGGCCATAAATTCTTTTCATTTTTAAGTCGAAATTCTTACTCTTTTCTAATACACAGTTGAAGAGAACTTATAGTATAGTTGGAAATTTTTTCGCTGAACTTTACTTTTGAGACTGCGTCCCTTCATGTTCCATGGATTGTCCTTGGGTGATCCCTTGTCTTTACATTCTTTCAGTAATGCAATTGATGATATATAACATACGTAAATTTGTGTATAAAACGATGTGTATTTCTGTCATGTGGATGCTATTGCAAAAGGAACTGATCTCTAAGTAAAATAACATAAACAGGAAGATGCGGTCAGATGAAATATAGGGTGTTCTAAGAAGCGAGCAAAGGCCTTTGTTGGCGTGTCTGATTGCACGATTCACGTGATGCACGATAAAACAAAGTAAGAATTCATTACCGACGGTGTAAATAATTGCATAATGCGGGAGGTCGTGTGTCAATGACTGAGAACAAAAACGTTTCAGTTTGCAATGGGTCAGTGGTTGAATTTGACTTTGTTAGTCGATATAATGCCTGATCGCGTCTGGAACCTCAAAAGGAAAAAAAGGAAAAAAAACTCTCTCCCCACATGTTCAGATATGCAGTGGACAAAAGTCTCAGATACAGCTGTCCTTTAAACGCGCTAACCGCTACTGCTCCATGCACTCAACTTATTTAGACTCTGAGCCCCCGTGGAAATTGCCTTTAACGTGATATATTAGGACCTCTGTCGATAGCATGTGTTGGTTGTAAAAATTACTATGTAATTTCACCATTTCCGGAAACCTACTTGCAAAAAAATCCGATCTCACACTGTGTTTTGTGCGAGATTCGCTCTACAGAAATCTCTACTGGTTTTGTAAAGGTTTTTACACTTCGCATAGTATGTTGAATAACAGAGAGTAAAGGAATTACCACTTTGCAGGGCACAAATCCCAGACGAGCCTCCAATTGTGGGCTTCGAATATAAAATATGATGGTGATGTTGGTGTGGTGTGGCCCTCGACTACATACCCTCAATGTTGCAATATCAAAAGTTTTGGCTGGTTTCGTTGTCTAGGGGCTGGGATACATAGTTGCCGCATTAAAGGCCAAACACTGCTGTGTCCACAGTATATGATAAGAATACATATATGAATCAAATGGTCAAAGGTTTCTATCACTCAGCAATTGAGAAATAAGAAAGTAACATATAAATTTATAAATAAAGGATTTCAATTAAATAAAATCTGCAGTTACTATCTTAGCAACTTTAAATGATGAGTATGATAGTAGAAGTACTTTTGAGAATGTGGTATATTTCTGCTAAACACTTATTGGTGTTGATTGTCCAGCAATTAAATAAAATATAAGTTGAATAACAGTGAAACAATAGATTCCTACTTCACATAATTAGTTATGAACAACAACATAGCTCACGAGATATTCATTTCTGAACACATACTACGTCTTCACTGCAGAAGCCACGGAAATCACACAAGAGCACAGGTCGGCACTCCGAAATATGTCTATACTCCGCGACCATGCGCAAAATGCTCCACTGTCTAAGTCTTTCTGTCAACTGTCGTGCCCAACCCCTCCCTTGTCGTGTGCTGTACCGCCTCGTGTCCTCTCCGGAAATGATGCTCCTCCACTCCCAAACCTCCATACATCTCTCCTCGTAACGAGGTCTGTGATTGGCTAGAACGCTCCCTCCATGTCTCGAAGCCAATGTGCACTCATAAACATATTGAAACACATACCAAATACTGGATTGACATTTTAATAACTTGAAATTAAATAAATAATCTTATGGCTGGACCATAAACACGCTGTAACACACATTATTAAATACCTAAACAAATTCAATAAACATATGTCAAAGGAATAGCTATGAAAGATAGGCTAGCAGCCTAATATCTCTGTGCTTTCTAAGACACAGTAAATATTTAACCAATTTCTTCATGAATAGTATATATCGGATATAAACAGAGACATAGATGAATAAATATATTTATAAGCATTCTGCTACCGTTTTTTCGTGTAACTATGGAGTACTTACGGCCTGACGCGATCGATAGTAACCTGCCACTTTCACCTCCAACAACTCATGTACTATTCAAGTTAAAAGCGTGTAATTTATACCCATTTAGGTATAATGTAACAGCTTTCTAAAGATACATCGATCGACGAAATCGGATGAAGCGTATAGATTTTGGAAATTCGTTGCTGGGTGTGACTTATATAATTTATCATCAGATACTAAACTTTATTCTAATAAACATATTGGAAATCTGATTACACCAACAGAATCGTCCTGAAAATAATTGTAATGTACCTGTTTCTTTTTGAGGTATCATGATTCATCTGGCTACTGTTAATTTCTATACGGACTGTGAAATGTCTGCCATTAAGGTTTCACAAAGTCTGCCACCTTTGGCACTCCCGGCGTGTCTCCTTCATCAACACAGCGCCACCATGGAATTCCCAGCCACATGGCTGGCCCGGCTGTCGTGCGGCATCACGCGGTTGCTAAGCTAATGTCTGGCACCACGTGGTCAACCTGCCCAGCGGCCCGCACCCGCCGAGCGGCCCGTGCGCCCACGCCAACTCCGAACTTAGAATATTTTCAGGGCGCCACAATTCGCCCGTTACCTCACAGGATGTATCACGACACAGGTAACTATGCATGTGTAAACACGCCTCTATGCAGTGTGTCAGGACTATCTCCGAAGTCAGAGCAGTGACACTATCTTGCAGCCAGAGAGCACATGTCAGCATCCCAAGGTTAAATGTTAAACGCTTACCACAGTGCATAATTTAATCAAACAAATGCGCTGTTGCAACAACGTGGAACTGGTCGACATTAAAATGGATGTCCTAATAGATTGACTGTCTGGACTACTGCAACAGCATTGTGTAGGCGACTGTCACCTTAGACTTCAAAGCAATTGTGCGTAAATGCCATACTACTAAAGCTGGAGAAACATATTATTTTTCTCAGTAAAGGGCGTTGTACTCCACAATTCTGTCAAACATTTCCATACCACGCAATTAGGATTAGTTCCTTTTATGTACAAAACATACCTGCAGAAAAATACTCCCACCGGAACAAAAAAAAGGCTAATATGTTCCGGTTTTGCAAGGCTATGACTGAAAAATGCTGTGCACGCTGCTTCATTCTACATTCCTCAGCAAATTTAAAGAATTTCCCAAAGTTTCAGTTTGCAAAAATATTCGCACTCTTTCTAACACGCAACTCACACCTCACTCCCACAAGTTCCTATAACTGTAAACTCGCTGACACCCAACCACCAGTCCATCGCTATAAGTCGTGCATACCCATCCACTCCCACGGGGCCACTCGGTGTCATTACCTTTTTGTATCCCTTAAAATGTCTGTGCCTCCTGTTTCACAGATCTCATGTGGCTATGAGATCGCAGCCACAGTCTCCTTCATTCTGTCATGCTTATACTGCCTCCTCTCACTGTCATCACTGACTCCCTGTTGCTCTCTCTGACTGCTACTTCCTCATTACTCCTTCCCACTGCTGCTGTCTCTTCTCGCTGTAACTCTTTCTCTTTTCATCATTGTCATTGTCGTAGACTCTGTCTCTCACTACTATCATTGGCTCTCACGTATCCCCATTTTCTTCTTCTCTTTATTCCTCTCTCACTGGCACAGTGTCCTTCAATCTATTCCTGACACTGTTCTGTCACTCTCAGCTATGTTCCACTGTCACTGTGTCCCTCGATTTCTCTCACAATGCAGTTGTCTCCTTCACTTTTTCTGTACGACAACCACTGTCTACCACTTCAAGTATTTTTATTATTTTTCCCTCTCTTTCGCAACACAGAAAATTGGAAACATGTTTGCACGCCAAAGTTTTTCAGAACATTTTTAAAGGTGCTCGGGAAGGTATAACGAGGTAGCTGGTACCCCACTTTTCAGTGTGAGACTTTTAAACAGGTTATTCGCCTTGTTTTGTTATTCTATAAAAGCATATTCCCACTGGTTGCCTTTTTTTCCTAGAACAGCACCGCATGTCATTCATAAGAAAACAACTTTATGGGTCAGTAAAATTTCGATAGTTTACTTATGTGAAATTTAAATAACGCAAAACTACAGTTTTACATCTAGAGCAGATTTTATGTGCGCAAAAACTTTGTATGTGTTTCAGTACTACAACGTAGGGTTCCCATGACTCTTCTGATGAAAACGGAGACACTTTAGCGCGCATTTCTGTATGCTATGTTTCTTTATAAACTGCAATTTCGCCTCACACCGGATATTTCGTGCGCATTTTACAGGTACAAGTACGGTAACTGAGCTTCTGTACCTTGGAAACAGATAACGACAGCAAGATAATTTTCATTTTTGCTCGATATCGGGGTCTTAGGAGTATAGAGTAAAAATTTCAGCCATTTGTTGTGCGTAGCCTTCTTGGAATCCGCGGCTCTTTGTTGCTGCCATAACTAATGTTTTTCGATTTTATTAGGAAAGCTCGCGATCTAAAAGGTGCCTCTATAAGCCCCTTAAGGCACTCGATGGACCGCATATAGAGCAAAAAACTACACTCTTTGCTGCATTTACTTCAGATGGAGGAAGTGTGTAATATTCAAACATTGTCGCTGTGCTGTAGGATAGTTGCAGTAAAACAATCCCATCTATCCAAAAGATTTGGCCTTACCTTTCTATCACCTACAGAACCCGAAGTATGAGCCATAAAAAAATCCTGTTCTTACGCGCGAGGTTTTGGAACATATTAGGAAGTGCATGCTGCCACAGGTGTATTACTTTGCAGAAACACTGTCGTTCCACAATATGTCTGCTAGGACATTGAGAACACACTATGGTTAACCTGTCTAGGAATAATGCTTCCAAGCAATCAGGACCGAGAAAAAGCTTATAAACCATGTTCATTACCTACGAAGTAGGTGAAGATTGTTAACATATATGACATAGCTGCTGTATAAAGCCGGAGAAACATATTCTTTTCAATATGGGACCTTGTTGAAGTGATATACCACGCATCGAAAATCTATATCGAGATGCATAACACCTAAACGAACCAAGCTGTTCAGCAACCTTCCCTACATATACCTCTAAAACAGAGGACATGGTTAACACAGACACTATAAGTTTTACCCAGAAGCTGTGTTTATACTACCTAGTAATTTGCGTTCCCCCTCCCCCCCCCCCCCCCAAACCCAACCCCTCCCGCAACAAACCAACACACACTTACAAAATTGCGCATCAAAATTCATTTCCATCCTGGATCTGCAGTATACAGGGTGGTTCACTGATAGTGACCGGGCCAAATATCTCACGAAATAAGCGTCAATCAAAAAACTACGAAGAACGAAACTTGTCTAGCTTGAAGGGGGAAACCAGACGGCGCTATGGTTGGCCCGCTAGATAGCGCTGCCATAGTTCAAACGGATATTAACTGCGTTTTTTTTAAATAGGGACCCCAATTTTCATTACATATTCGTGCAGTACGTAAAGAAATATGAATGTTTTAGTTGGACCACTTTTTTCGCTTTGTGATATATGGCGCTGTAATAGTCACAAACGTGTAAGTACGTGGTATCACTTAACGTTCTGCCAGTGCGGAGGGTATTTGCTTCGTGATACATTCCACTTTGTTAAAATTGACCGTTTACCAACTGCGGAAAAGGTCTATATCGCGTTGATGTATGGCTATTGTAATCAAAATGCCCAACTGACGTGTGCTATGTATGCTGCTCGGTATCCTGGACGACGTCGTCCAAGTGTCCGGACCGTTCGCCGGATAGATACGTTATTTAAGGAAACAGGAAGTGTTCAGCCACATGTGAAACGTCAACCACGAACTGCAACAAATGATGACGCCCAAGTAGGTGTTTTAGCTGCTGTCGCGGCTAATCCGCACATCAGTAGCAGACAAATTGCGCGAGAATCGGGAATCT
This sequence comes from Schistocerca cancellata, assembly GCF_023864275.1. Classification (NCBI taxonomy): domain Eukaryota; kingdom Metazoa; phylum Arthropoda; class Insecta; order Orthoptera; family Acrididae; genus Schistocerca; species Schistocerca cancellata. Next base: position 490,642,833 of record NC_064628.1, read on the forward strand.
CAAAAACGTCGGTGTTGAGAATGCTACATCAACATCGATTGCACCCGTACAATATTTCTATGTACCAGGAATTGCATGGCGACGACTTTGAAAGTCGTGTACATTTCTGCCACTGGGCACAAGAGAAATTACGGGACGATGACAGATTTTTTCCACTCGTTCTATTCAGCGACGAAGCGTCATTCACCAACAGCGGTAACGTAAACCATCATAATATGCACTATTGGGCAACGGAAAATCCACGATGGCTGCGACAAGTGGAACATCAGCGATCTTGGGGGGGGGGGGGGGTTAATGTATGATGTGCCATTATGTGAGGAAGGATAACTGATCCCCATTTTATCGATGGCAATCTAAATGGTGCAATGTATGCTGATTTCCTACGTAATGTTCTACCAAATTTACTACAAGATGTATCACTGCATGACAGAATGGTGATGTACTTCCAACATGATGGATGTCCGGCACATAGCTCGCGTGCGGTTGAAGCGGTATTGAATAGCATATTTCATGACAAGTGGATTGATCGTCGAAGCACTATACCACGGCCCGCACGTTCACCGGATCTGGCGTCCCAGGATTTCTTTCTGTGGGGAAAGTTCAATGATATTTGCTATCGTGGTCCACCGACAACGCCTGACAACATGCGCCAGCGCATTGTCAATGCATATGCGAACATTAGGGAAGGCGAACTACTCGCTGTTGAGGGGAATCTCGTTACACTTATTTCCCAATTCAGTGAGGTTGACGGACATCATTTTGAGCATTTATTGCATTAATGTGGTATTTCCAGCTAACAACGCTGTAATAGCATGCGTTCTCAGAAATGATAAGTTCACAAAGGTACATGTATCACATTGGAACAACCGAAATAAAATGTTCTAACTTACCTACGTTCCGTATTTTAATTTAAAAAACCTACCTGCTACCAACTTGTCGTCTAAAATTGTGAGCCATATGTTTGTGACTATTACAGCGCCATCTGTGACACAGCGAGGAAAGTGGTCCAACTAAAACATTCGTATTTCTTCACGTACTACACGAATATGTAACAAAAAATCGGGGTCCCTATTAAAAAAACGCATTTGATATCCGTTTGACCTATGGCAGCGCCATGTAGCGGGCTAGCCATAGCGCCATGTGGTTTCCCCCTTCAAGCTAGACAAGTTTCGTTCTTTGTAGTTTTTTCGTTTGACGCTTATTTCGTGAGATATTCGACCCGGTCACGATCAATGGACCACCCTGTATATACGAATCTTTGACTACTGTAGATGGACAGTATTCTGTCTCGCACTTTTTTTTATTCTACAGGGCTATTAGAAATGATTGAAGCGATTTCATAAATTCCCTGTAGCTCCATTCATTGACATATGGTCACGACACACCACAGATACGTAGAAAAACTCATTAAGTTTTGTTCGGCTGAAGCCGCACTTCGGGTTTCTGCCGCCAGAGCGCTCGAGAGTGCAGTGAGACAAAATGGCGACAGGAGCCGAGAAAGCGTATGTCGTGCTTGAAATGCACTCACATCAGTCAGTCATAACAGTGCAACGACACTTCAGAACGAAGTTAAACAAAGATCCACCAACTGCTAACTCCATTCGGCGATGGTATGGGCAGTTTAAAGCTTCTGGATGCCTCTGTAAGGGGAAATCAACGGGTCGGCCTGCAGTGAGCGAAGAAACGGTTGAACGCGTGCGGGCAAGTTTCACGCGTAGCCCGCGGAAGTCGACGAATAAAGCAAGCAGGGAGCTAAACGTACCACAGCCGACGGTTTGGAAGATCTTATGGAAAAGGCTAAAGCAGAAGCCTTACCGTTTACAATTGCTACAAGCCCTGACACCCGATGACAAAGTCAAACGCTTTGAATTTTCGACGCGGTTGATACAGCTCATGGAAGAGGATGCATTCAGTGCGAAACTTGTTTTCAGTGATGAAGCAACATTTTTTTTTAAAGGTGAAGTGAACAGACACAATGTGCGAATCTGGGCGGTAGAGAATCCTCACGCATTCGTGCAGCAAATTCGCAATTCACCAAAAGTTAACGTGTTTTGTGCAATCTCACGGTTTAAAGTTTACGGCCCCTTTTTCTTTTGCGAAAAAAACGTTACAGGACACATGTATCTGGACATGCTGGAAAATTGGCTCATGCCACAACTGGAGACCGACAGCGCCGACTTCATCTTTCAACAGGATGGTGCTCCACCGCACTTCCATCATGATGTTCGGCATTTCTTAAACAGGAGATTGGAAAACCGATGTATCGGTCGTGGTGGAGATCATGATCAGCAATTCACGTCATGGCCTCCACGCTCTCCCGACTTAACCCCATGCGATTTCTTTCTGTGGGGTTATGTGAAAGATTCAGTGTTTAAACCTCCTCTACCAAGAAACGTGCCAGAACTGCGAGCTCGCATCAACGATGCTTTCGAACTCATTGATGGGGACATGCTGCGCCGAGTGTGGGAGGAACTTGATTATCGGCTTGATGTCTGCCTAATCACTAAAGGGGCACGTATCGAACATTTGTGAATGCCTAAAAAAACTTTTTGAGTTTTTGTATGTGTGTGCAAAGCATTGTGAAAATATCTCAAATAGTAAAGTTATTGTAGAGCTGTGAAATCGCTTCAATCATTTGTAATAACCCTTTATAGATCCTATGAAGAAAATCACTGCGATGAATACATTAATGCTGATCTCTGTTACAGAAATTATGCCTTTAAGTGGAGTCAATGTGGAAAACTTTGCCATGGTCAACTATAAGCTATTACCTGAAGAACAACAGCTGTTGTTGATGTGTAAACAGGAATTATTTTAAACGGAGTACATAGATTAAAATCTGAATAGGAATGGGAGTTGTAAGACACCTGCATTTTTCTGTAAACGCTAGTGGAAGGTTGACGTTTTTCTCCTACATTATGCCGGTATTTGAAAGATCTGTTTATATGCCTCAGTTCCCATTTGGACCTGCTTAAAGTGAATGAATGTACTGTATCAACTTGTGATGATCCGGATGATGAGCATCTTGTTATTATGCTACGGTCGCAGGTTCGAATCCTGCCTCGGGCATGGATGTGTGTGATGTCCTTATGTTAGTTAGGTTTAAGTGGTTCTAAGTTCTAGGGGGCTGATGACTTCAGATGTTAAGTCCCATAGTGATCAGAGCCATTTCAACCATTTTTTTTTATCTACCAGTACTGTTATTACTATTATCCCGGAAGGGGAAAACATACTTATTTTTGGATACTCTACATAGTTAACACTTCTTTAGAGATAGAGTCACATATCCTATGGCATAATGAGAAAAAAGGCGGTATAATTATATATTAAAAAAAAACTCTCAAAATGATGGCTATGATTTATCCATAATCTTAACATTTCCTCCGAAAACAATGACGGCCTACAAAGAATAGCGATTTAGTGTCAAAATGCAGACTCAATAAACATAATTTGTCGAGGCAGGCAGTCTTCCATAGGATTGAAAACTATATTTTATTTATTCCCTGAGGATTAATGCTGTTAAGACATGCCGTACAGCTTCTACGCGATGTGGGGATAGCACCCTTCATGCACACTCCATTAAGACAGAATCAGGCTGCTGCTGTATCGGGGTGTTTTACGTGGAAAAATATCTGATTCTGTCACAACAGAAACCGTCTGTAACATATCAGTTGTCTATAGCTGGAAATCATATTACTTCAGTAATATGACACGAATTTTACACTCATCCTTAGAAAAAGCATTAGACATCCCGGCCGGATACAGTATGAAAAGACTGTAAGACTGTTGCAGGGTACGTTGTGCTGAGACCTAACTGTTAAGAACAAAATTAGAGACTTTCAATCGTTTTCGAGTTAATTAGCATTGAAATTAGCGTATCAGGCCGTTGCATGAGCAAATTCAAACATCCAGTTGGAGACGGTGCCGCCAAAGACATTCTCCGGTTTGGTTTACTAATATTGAACAAGAGAACAATACCAAAAATTGGCCGAGGGACGTCAGTAATATTCGAACCCGAGCTTCTATCATCTAGGCTGTGAGAACAACTAACACTCCTTCTATCTGAGTGGCCACTTGCATTTGCGTGCACATTGCGGTGATTGGATCACTTCAACACTAATTAACTTTGATGCGGGGAAAAGGATTGAATTATTTTCTTCACAATCATTTCAGCACAGCCTACCCTACAACACCCTACCAGCTTTCCACACTGTTTCTGACCACCTTCTACAGTGGAAGTAATTGGAATTTGCAGCAGAAGCTGTGAGGCTTTAATGAAAACACCAGACACAGGGTCTAATGAATAGATTAGGGGTATATTTCATTTTGCTATATTGGAGCACTGTTTATTCTTCGCGTTTTCAATATCCCTTTTATTACACACAGATTATACGAATATCGATCTGGGTTGACTTGGGGCTGCTGTATCGAATCACCATAGAAAATTGCGATTCAAAATAATTTTGTTCATAGCATGAAACAGCGCAGCGCTTCCCGTCGCATTAAAGACATGATGAGAACTATTCTTTTGGACTGGCTACAGCTAGAAATTTCCAAATATACAGTGAAACATCTGACGATAATTTTCTAAGGTACACTGTGTATCTCTGATCTCCAAGATGGCAGTAACTGTCATGAAACATTTTATCAGGTAGTGTATTCTACTTCAGCTATGGAATGTTGTAACCATTACACCACTTCCTTCAGCATAAACTAGGGAAGCACTGAAAAACATATTGTTGTTGCGAGTCTGACATCACGTCCCTCTCAGCTCCCTGTCATCTGATGTCCTGTAGCAGGTGTCTAGATGCTTTTGATCAGATAGTGTCTACCGTCAGAGTATAGCGAGTGTTGGTATATATATTGCAGCCGATCAGGTCACGCTATGAAAAAAAATGTCACGTTGATGGAATGTTAGTAACACTTCGTTTCTGGAAATACCCTCAACGGCTAAAATGAGAGTTAAAAATATCAGAATCAGTCCCTGTAGAGTGTTTTGAGCTTAAAAAAGTGATAACTTGCTCCACACTGAATCGATTATCTCTACGCCCGTCTACAGATGACCTTTCCTTCTACTGGTGACAAGTGACAAGGGTACACCTTGTGGCTGGTGCATGGCGGCCGGCAGCTGTGGCCGAGCGGTTCTAGGCGCTTCAGTCTGGAACCGCACGACCGCTATGGTCGCAGGTTCGAATCCTGCCTTGGGCATGGATGTGTGTGATGTCCTTAGGTTAGTTAGGTTTAAGTAGTTCTAAGTTCTAGGGGATTGATGACCTCAGATATTAAGTCCCATAGTGCTCTGAGCCATTTGAACCATTTTGGCGCATGGGGACTGCTGCCGGAGCCTCCTTAGAAGAGAGTCGGCTTGCGCACCGTGCACATAACGATGGCGACACTAGCAGTGCCACAGCTGCTGACATCAGGGAGAAGTGCCCACGACCCCGGAGAGATGATGACACGTGTCTCTCCACCTCTCGCTTTCAATAAAGTGCATCCCTCTAGCACTCGTATTCTGTCCCCAGTGGTAGTGGAGGGCAGCACAAATGCAATATATAGTTATCAGTGTAATTTTTAATTATGTATTGTCTGTAGAAACGTTCCTACTCCTATTTATCGCCATTATTCAGTTATTTAACTCTCGCACCAATTGCCTAGAGATTGGCCTGCACGGTAGCTCAGCGTGTTCGGTCTGGGGGCTGGACGCCCTCTCCAACAAAATAAAAAAGAAAACTGAGTGAACGGTTCAGCGACGAATTTGAACGGGTGCCATGTGACGTTCGCCCCGTCCTAATGCAACGATCAATAGAGGGGAAAGAGTGGTTATTTCTTTGACTGGTAATCAGAATTCCTGTGGTCTGTGTTCGAGCACATCAACGGTGGCCTTAGACTTCCAAAGTAGGAAGTCGCACTCGTTCTACCAAAGGCTTTATCAAAGAAAGCAGAGTAGCGAACAGAGGTTCAGGACACACTCTTGTCCTCGAGGTGGGAAACTGCCTATAAAAGGCATAGAAATCAGGAATGGCCAGTGATATGGTGATGTAAAAGGAAACGGAGACGCTGCATTAAAACCACATTGTGTGAACCCACAGGAAATTCAGCCCATAGTTCTAAAAAATGTCATGATAGTCTCTCCAATGGCCAAAGTTTTCATACTAATCCCCCGTTCGGAACTCTGGCGGGGGACTGCCAAGGATAGGCTGACTATGAGGAAGAGATAGAAAAACCAACGACGGAACATGGAATGTAGAGGTTTGAAAGTAGTACAAAAGTTGTAAAGCCTTGAAAGGGATCAGCCGTCTTCATATAATGACGATAAGTGAAGTGAAAACGAAAGAAGATAAGGATATCTGGTCCAACAGCATCAGAAAAGCATATAACGAGATTAGGATTCATTATGAATAAGAACGTAGGCCGAGAGTGTGCCTCAGTTAAGAGTTGTAAGCAAATTGCAATTTCAAATCAGGATGACGACTGTTGTAGTGTATATGTCATAGAACGCTATGCTGGATGTATACTACAGAGATTATCCTGCTCCATTACGTAACAGTTATCAGTCCTGAGAAGAGGTTATAAGCTTTACTCTGTCTGCCATTAGTTTCACTTGCATACCTATAAATTAGGAGGAGACTGTTAACACAGAGGACGTAGTCATTATACATAAGTGCTGCATTTCAGCCGGTGAAACTTTTTTTTTCTTAACCTAGGACGCTGTGGAAGTGACAACCAAACAGTAAAATTTCATATCAAGATGGATAATATCTAAAAGAACCAATTTGTCGAGCTGACTTGAACCATCTACTATTAAACGTTTCGACTATAAAATATACATTTGGCTCTATTATCGTTCTGCAATTTGCCTGTTGTGGTAAGAAGAACAAATGAAAATCGTCCATTGTAGCAGTACACCATTCTGACAATCAAGACTGAGAAGAAATTGTAGACTATTCTGTGTGTCTAAAATTTTAATTACATGCCTATAAAACAGGAGAAGATTTTAAAGTAGATGGTACAAGTATCATTTAGAATTTCTGCTATGTATTTTTCATTTTACCTGGTGGCATTTACATGTCTCCTGCTTATATTATAGTGACAAACCAACGAATAGAAAATAAATAATATAAATTTTATCAAGAAAAGCGATCTATCGAATAGACTATTGACAATTCCTATAAAAGAAATTTAACTTTAAGTGCAGTTAATGTGGAAAACTCTTCGATGAAACCACATATACAAACTGCTACTCGAACGACAACAGGCTGTTGTCGACGTGTAATCAGGCTTTACTTTAAACAGATTAAATTGATAAATATATGGATCTGAAACGAAGATACTTGTTACCTCCATTTTATTTATATTATAATGCAAGGTGATCACACATTTGTGGAGTTTTCAGAGATCATGACATTTACTTCTATATACAATAGATCTGTTTATAAATCCTTATTCCCATTTGTATCTGCCTAACAAGAATGATTATACTATATTAGCATGTGGTGGTTGGACAGCGTGCATCTTGTTATTCCACAAGTATTAAGACAAAACCACCACAAATTGCTGTTGTACCTCATCAATACTGTTACTCGGTGTAGGATACGTAGACGTTTTCTTGGATATTCCACATAGTTTACATGGAATTATACACTCCTGAAAATGGAAAAAAGAACACATTGACACCGGTGTGTCAGACCCACCATACTTGCTCCGGACACTGCGAGAGGGCTGTACAAGCAATGATCACACGCACGGCACAGCGGACACACCAGGAACCGCGGTGTTGGCCGTCGAATGGCGCTAGCTGCGCAGCATTTGTGCACCGCCGCCGTCAGTGTCAGCCAGTTTGCCGTGGCATACGGAGCTCCATCGCAGTCTTTAACACTGGTAGCATGCCGCGACAGCGTGGACGTGAACCGTATGTGCAGTTGACGGACTTTGAGCGAGGGCGTATAGTGGGCATGCGGGAGGCCGGGTGGACGTACCGCCGAATTGCTCAACACGTGGGGCGTGAGGTCTCCACAGTACATCGATGTTGTCTCCAGTGGTCGGCGGAAGGTGCACGTGCCTGTCGACCTGGGACCGGACCGCAGCGACGCACGGATGCACGCCAAGACCGTAGGATCCTACGCAGTTCCGTAGGGGACCGCACCGCCACTTCCCAGCAAATTAGGGACACTGTTGCTCCTGGGGTATCGGCGAGGACCATTCGCAACCGTCTCCATGAAGCTGGGCTACGGTCCCGCACACCGTTAGGCCGTCTTCTGCTCACGCCCCAACATCGTGCAGCCCGCCTCCAGTGGTGTCGCGACAGGCGTGAATGGAGGGACGAATGGAGACGTGTCGTCTTCAGCGATGAGAGTCGCTTCTGCCTTGGTGCCAATGATGGTCGTATGCGTGTTTGGCGCCGTGCAGGTGAGCGCCACAATCAGGACTGCATACGACTGAGGCACACAGGGCCAACACCCGGCATCATAGTGTGGGGAGCGATCTCCTACACTGGCCGTACACCGCTGGTGATCGTCGAGGGGACACTGAATAGTGCACGGTACATCCAAACCGTCATCGAACCCATCGTTCTACCATTCCTAGACCGGCAAGGGAACTTGCTGTTCCAACAGGACAATGCACGTCCGCATGTACCCCGTGCCACCCAACGTGCTCTAGAAGGTGTAAGTCAACTACCCTGGCCAGCAAGATCTCCGGATCTGTCCCCCATTGAGCATGTTTGGGACTGGATGAAGCGTCGTCTCACGCGGTCTGCACGTCCAGCACGAACGCTGGTCCAACTGAGGCGCCAGGTGGAAATGGCATGGCAAGCCGTTCCACAGGACTACATCCAGCATCTCTACGATCGTCTCCATGGGAGAATAGCAGCCTGCATTGCTGCGAAAGGTGGATATACACTGTACTAGTGCCGACATTGTGCATGCTCTGTTGCCTGTGTCTATGTGCCTGTGGTTCTGTCAGTGTGATCATGTGATGTATCTGACCCCAGGAATGTATCAATAAAGTTTCCCCTTCCTGGGACAATGAATTCACGGTGTTCTTATTTCAATTTCCAGGAGTGTAGATACCATGGTACAGTTAACGGAAAATGTTGAACCATTACATATACCAAATGATACAGGTATTGTTTGTTAAAGTGATATACTGTACATCAGCAACGGTAATACCTAGTGGGTCAGTTCTTAATATGATCACATCATGATTTAACACGTCTTTCGAAAACAATTACTAACTTCAAAGACTCGTGATTTAGTGACAAGACGCAGAACTGACAAACAATAACATCATTTGTCAACATAAGCAGTCTCTCTTAGGGTTCAAAATTTCGTTTTCTAATTTCCTGTAGAGTACTACTGTCATGTCGTGCCGTATCATCTAGTAACAAGTTCTGTGCAATGGGAGGATACCACTCCAAATGAACTCTCCACTAAGCTAGTAGCAGCTTGATGATGATTCGGGATGTATTGCGTGGATAAATATAATGTTCTGTCACCACAGAAACCATCCAGTAGAAGTCAATAATAATTCGTTGCCTTCAACCATATGTGATATTATTTTAGTAACATTAAATCTACACTGACAAAAAAAAAACAACCGAGAAGCAGTTGTGAGACATAAACGAAGTTGGTGGGCGTTTCAACATCTGAAAGATGACATCTATACAAATTTCGCGCCAGTCGCTTAAGAGTGGCATTAATAGCGCCACTATGAGAATGTAAGTAAGATTTTCTTTAAATGCATGCTGTAATGGTCGTGAGCGTTAGTTACCTCTGAGATTGGACGTGATGAGTTGATGTTAATGAAGAATGCCTTTTAAGGCGACAAAGGCGCCATTATCAGCACCTCATTGCGTTTTGAACGAGGTCGTGTAATAGGGCTACGAGAAGCTAGATGTTCCTTCTGCGATACTGCAGAAAGACTTCGCAGGAGTGTAGATGATTTCTGGCAAGAGTGGCCACAAGAATGTACGGTCGCAACAAGACCAGACTCCGGATGGCCCCGTGGCACTACCGAGACGAAAGACCATCGTGGTCGGCGTGTGGTATCGCATTGCATATTCAGCAGCAATTAAAGCTACAGTTGACTCCGTAATGACGCAACGAACTGTCGCAAAGCGGTTACTTCAAGGACACATCAGAGCGAGACGACCTTAAGCGTACATTCCACTAACCCCAAACCACCGCCACTTGCGACTTCAGTGGTGACAGACGAGATCTCATCGGAGGGCAGGGCGAAGGTCTGTTGTGTTTTCTGATGAACGCTGGTTCTGCCATTGCGGTGGGTTGGTTAGGAGGCCAGTTAAGGGCCTGCAACCATCCTATCAGCATGCTAGACACACTGGAACTACACCTGGAGTTATGGTCTAGGGTTCGATTTCGTATAACAGTAAGAGCACTGACTGCAAATCTGTACGTCAATCTGGTGATTCTGCCTGTTGTGCTGCCATTCATGAATAGAATTCCAAAGGGTGTTTTCCAACCGGAAATCGGTCGCCCACGCACCTCTTAGCCCAACGTGCTCTGGAGTGCCGACATGTTGTCTAGGCCTGCTCGATCACTAGATCTGTCTCCAATCGAGCACATGTGATACATCATCAGACGGCAACTCCAGCCTCATCCACAACCACCACTAACTGTCCCTGAACTGATCGACCATGTACAACACGCATGGAACTCCATCTCACAAACTGACATCCGGCAACTATACAACACAATAAACGCACGTTTGCATGCTTGCGTTCAAAATTCTGGCGGTTACACCAATTATTAATGTACTAGCATTCCATATTTGCGCTGCCTTATCTCGGGCTTGATTTAACCTGTGATCTTGCAACGTTAATCACATAAATGTGTTACCTAGACAAAGGCATTCCCTATATTTAATTATTGTAAATTAATTATTTTTTTCTGTTGCGATTTTTTTCGGTCGTTGTATTCTATAGATAAGCTTAGAAAAACCATTATACAATTGTAATTGCAATTTGTAGCAGAAGCTCTGTGGATTTTAATGCAAGCACTAGATACAGTTCTTAATTTGGTAGCTGGCAAGGATATAATAGTCGCGAGTTGCGGTTTGCTATGTTGGATTACCGGCTAATCTCCATGCTTTTAATGTTCCTGTTAATACACATCAATTAAACGAATGTCGATGTAGCCACTGTATCATATGACCATGTAAAATGCCGTTTCAGAATAATTTTGAGAGTAAATATAAACAATGGGAACCTCACTTGGATATATTAGTTTTTTGCTATGTTGGAGTTCTGGTTATTCCTCGTGGTTTTAACGTCCCTGTTAATACAAACCGATTAAACGAATATGGGAGCGTAAAATTCTTCTTTAAAACCATTTTGATCGTAGCTTGAAACATTGCAGCGCTTTCTGTCACTGTAAAGACGTGTTGTTGGGATCTTCAGTCCTGAGACTGGTTTGATGCAGCTCTCCATGCTACTCTATCCTGTGCAAGCTTCTTCATCTCCCAGTATCTACTGCAACCTACATCCTTCTGAATCTGCTTAGTGTATTCATCTCTTGGTCTCCCTCTACGATTTTTACCCTCCACACTGCCCTCCAATGCTAGATTTGTGATCCCTTGATGCCTCAAAACATGTCCTACCAACCGATCCCTTCTTCTAGTCAAGTTGTGCCACAAACTTCTCTTCTCCCCAATCCTATTCAATACCTCCTCATTAGTTACGTGATCTACCCACTTTATCTTCAGCATTCTTCTGTAGCACCACATTTCGAAAGCTTCTATTCTCTTCTTATCCAAACTAGTTATCGTCCATGTTTCACTTCCATACATGGCTACACTCCATACAAATACTTTCAGAAACGACTTCCTGACACTTAAATCTATACTCGATGTTAACAAATTCCTCTTCTTGAGAAACGCTTTCCTTGCCATTGCCAGTCTACATTTTATATCCTCTCTACTTCGACCATCATCGGTTATTTTACTCCCTAAATAGCAAAACTCCTTTACTACTTTAAGTGTCTCATTTCCTAATCTAATTCCCTCAGCATCACCCGACTTAATTCGACTACATTCCATTATCCTCGTTTTGCTTTTGTTGATGTTCATCTTATATCCTCCTTTCAAGACACTGTCCATTCCATTCAACTGCTCTTCCAAGTCCTTTGCTGTCTCTGACAGAATTACAATGTCATCGGCGAACCTCAACGTTTTTACTTCTTCTCCATGAATATTAATACCTACTCCGAATTTTTCTTTTGTTTCCTTTACTGCTTGCTCAATATACAGATTGAATAACATCGGGGAGAGGCTACAACCCTGTCTTACTCCTTACCCAACCACTGCTTCCCTTTCATGCCCCTCGACTCTTATAACTGCCATCTGGTTTCTGTACAAACTGTAAATAGCCTTTCGCTCCCTGTATTTTACCCCTGCCACCTTCAGAATTTGAAAGAGAGTATTCCAGTTAACGTTGTCAAAAGCTTTCTCTAAGTCTACAAATGCAAGAAACGTAGGTTTGCCTTTTCTTAATCTTTCTTCTAAGATAAGTCGTAAGGTCAGTATTGCCTCACGTGTTCCAACATTTCTACGGAATCCAAACTGATCTTCCCCGAGGTCGGCTTCTACCAGTTTTTCCATTCGTCTGTAAAGAATTCGCGTTAGTATTTTGCAGCTGTGACTTATTAAATTGATAGTTCGGTAATTTTCACATCTGTCAACACCTGCTTTCTTTGGGATTGGAATTATTATATTCTTCTTGAAGTCTGTAAAGACGTGACGAGTAGTATTTGTTTGGGCTGACTACAGCTATAAATAACTTATGTATATAGCGAAACACTTCATGACTTTTTTTACGAGGGACGCGCTCTGCCTCTCATTGCTAAGATAGTGGTAGATATTTGGATATAAAAACAGTTACAATAATTATTAAGAGTCGCTCCTTGTGGAGTGCTCGGCGCTTAAACAATTAACAATTTCTGCACATTGCTATCTGTTATCTGTACACCTGCCCGAAGAGTTCCGCTGCTTTCGGTGGCGAGCGAGTGGTAAGCGTACACGTTGTGGCCAGCATGTTCTGTGCTGTGAGGCCTCTTTAGAACCAAAGAGCAGGCATCACAAACACAGCGCACTGGCGCAGACGTTTATGTCGGTACATGATTTGTCACTAACACAACTGAGCTATTTCAGACGCCTCGAATGTTTTGTCTGGTTCTTTCATTTGTAATACTTTACTGTCATTGGTTGGTCGTGCCGTGACGGGAGTGGAAGGGAGAGAGTGTTTCTAATTTCCCACTAATACAATTTAGCTATTTCATCAACCTTGAATTTTTTGATCGGCTCTTTAATTTTTAATACTTTGCTGTGGTAGGAAGAGGAGGAGGAAGGGTCATGTTTTGTCACTGATAAGGATGATCATGTGACTGATAGGAATGATGATGTCACTCATAAGAATGATGATGTCACTGGTGTGCCTGGACTCCAAATGTCAAAGGTCATTTTGCATCTGGAACATACATTGAATACCTACTAAGTACTAGCTGCGGCGTTTATGGTTGAGAGTATAACAAGCAGTTCTTCTTCGTGTATACATTTCAGTGTAAGGACTTCTTTCCTCTATTTGGTGGGACAAGCTATTTATTTGGAATCATCTCGAAGATGAATTAAGTGAACATTTCTCATACACTCCTGGAAATTGAAATAAGAACACCGTGAATTCATTGTCCCAGGAAGGGGAAACTTTATTGATACATTCCTGGGGTCAGATACATCACATGATCACACTGACAGAACCACAGGCACATACACACAGGCAACAGAGCATGCACAATGTCGGCACTAGTACAGTGTATATCCACCTTTCGCAGCAATGCAAGCTGCTATTCTCCCATGGAGACGATCGTAAAGATGCTGGATGTAGTCCTGTGGAACGGCTTGCCATGCCATTTCCACCTGGCGCCTCAGTTGGACCAGCGTTCGTGCTGGACGTGCAGACCGCGTGAGACGACGCTTCATCCAGTCCCAAACATGCTCAATGGGGGACAGATCCGGAGATCTTGCTGGCCAGGGTAGTTGACTTACACCTTCCAGAGCACATTGGGTGGCACGGGATACATGCGGACGTGCATTGTCCTGTTGGAACAGCAAGTTCCCTTGCCGGTCTAGGAATGGTAGAACGATGGGTTCGATGACGGTTTGGATGTACCGTGCACTATTCAGTGTCCCTTCGACGATCACCAGTGGTGTACGGCCAGTGTAGGAGATCGCTCCCCACACCATGATGCCGGGTGTTGGCCCTGTGTGCCTCGGTCGTATGCAGTCCTGATTGTGGCGCTCACCTGCACGGCGCCAAACACGCATACGACCATCATTGGCACCAAGGCAGAAGCGACTCTCATCGCTGAAGACGACACGTCTCCATTCGTCCCTCCATTCACGCCTGTCGCGACACCACTGGAGGCGGGCTGCACGATGTTGGGGCGTGAGCGGAAGACGGCCTAACGGTGTGCGGGACCGTAGCCCAGCTTCATGGAGACGGTTGCGAATGGTCCTCGCCGATACCCCAGGAGCAACAGTGTCCCTAATTTTCTGGGAAGTGGCGGTGCGGTCCCCTACGGCACTGCGTAGGATCCTACGGTCTTGGCGTGCATCCGTGCGTCGCTGCGGTCCGGTCCCAGGTCGACGGGCACGTGCACCTTCCGCCGACCACTGGCGACAACATCGATGTACTGTGGAGACCTGACGCCCCACGTGTTGAGCAATTCGGCGGTACGTCCACCCGGCCTCCCGCATGCCCACTATACGCCCTCGCTCAAAGTCCGTCAACTGCACATACGGTTCACGTCCACGCTGTCGCGGCATGCTACCAGTGTTACAGACTGCGATGGAGCTCCGTATGCCACGGCAAACTGGCTGACACTGACGGCGGCGGTGCACAAATGCTGCGCAGCTAGCGCCATTCGACGGTCAACACCGCGGTTCCTGGTGTGTCCGCTGTGCCGTGCGTGTGATCATTGCTTGTACAGCCCTCTCGCAGTGTCCGGAGCAAGTATGGTGGGTCTGACACACCGGTGTCAATGTGTTCTTTTTTCCATTTCCAGGAGTGTATGTATTTGGTCGTTTTGTAGTGTGTGTATTTAATGTTCTCCTTCGTAAAGACTATGAAATTATTACATCTCATGGTGAGCTGCAAACCAATGATTAAATGTCACTAACTAACTGAACCTCCCATGTTCCTGAAAATTATGTAGGATTATAAGTTATGCGCTACAAGTGAAATAACGCAATTAACAGAAGTACAGCATTGACTCCAAAACCAGAGCATATTTTGAACTTGGAGAAACATGTTTTTGAGAGCAACAAGTAGTGTCAATTAGCAATTTATTATTTTGAAAATTATCAACTCAACACATTTATAATACCTGTTGCCACTCATTATGCCCTACAACACGGCATTTTGAAGACAACTCTCTCTTAGAGGAAAGGGTTTTACGGTGCAAAATCGAGGGTTATAAATAACATTTGTCTCAGTCTGTCATTTGTATTTGCTTCTTTAACAAGGAGCTCATTTTGAACAATCTTTCACAATGCAGCTCCTCTTTAATGAAAATTATCATATATTATTAATCAATCGCAATGTGAAGCGAAAAAATATTCCATAAGTGTCTTAGGATATCTTCTGAGCCCAGACATGATGCATTTCTTATATGTCAACCACGATGGATTCTGCAAACATCAGTCATGTGACACCCGACTCGTTATTAGGTAACATATCTTCCTAAAAGCCATGGATCACGGTGATCATTTACGTGCAGAATTTATTGGCTTCCGAAAAGCATTTGTTTTAGTAACACACGAAAGCGCACTCATATCGGATATCAAACGCAGTTTGTGACTGGAGACAGGATTTCTTGAAAAGGAGGACGCAGCATGGTACCTTGGATGCAGAGTGAACAACAAATGTAGAAGTAACTTCAGGTGTGACTTAGAAACGGACGCTGGGATCCTTGCTCTTCATGTTGTGTATTAGTTACAGAGCAGATGTAGCGTCAACACTATTTCCACAGTAAAAATGAAAAAAGTTGCTTAAATATTCAGTCATATTCTGGTAAGATTTCACAGCAATGCAGAGGTGGCAACTTCCTTCAAATGTTCGGAAACGTAAAAGAAAGCAATACAAAGAAAAGTGTTCTCATATGCCCACAATATCACGATTTATAATCCGAAATAGTCAACTCATACAATTATCTGCATGTAACAATTTTCTTTCCACAATCCATTTGTGAATGGAATAGAAAGAAATCTTAGTACAGCGTGTGGCAGAAAAACAGGCTGTTTTAATTAGTCTCTAAAAGTAGAGCAGTGTTATTGGCACCACTGAATGTCTGTAATATGTTTCTGGAATATACGCCATTTACTGAGCTGGAGCGCTTGAACGGGCCTCGGTGTGCCGTGGCTGTGGCGACTTTTTACGAAAACGGTGACTGTGTTGCTGCTGCTAGCTGGGAATACCATCGTCATTGAATGATCCTGTACCAACGAACATGCAGTCAGGCTATGGATGAAAAACTTTGAAGCAACAGGAAATGCAGTTAGGTTGAAATCGTCACGGAGGACCAGAAGCTGTCGCTCAAAGGAACGAATAGAGGAGGTACAAATTGTTGTAAGCAACAGTCCAAAGCGTTCTGTGACACAAAATGTGGCAGTAGTGGTACTGTCCAGTCGTGTGCACAGAATTTTACGAAATGATTTAAAGCTGCAACCGTGCTAGATACAGGTTGAGCTACAGTTAAGTGAACGCGATTATGAAAAGCGAATGACTATGTCTGTTAAGTAGTTGATAAAAACAGCCACAATAAAGGCTTCTCAAATTCACTATGGATGACTGACGAGGCGTATTTTCATTCCGGTGGTTATGTCAACAAACAAAACTGCCGTTTCTGGTGCGAGGATAATCCTCATGAACTCCAGCGACTCCCTTACACAGCCGAGAAGTCACGGTGATGTGAACGGTCTTTTCAGCGGACTTATCGGTCCTTCCTTTCTGAAGATGAACATGGATGAGTTTTGAAGCTAAATATTGACAGAGTTGTTTCTGCACTGTATTCGAAAATTAAATTTAGTAGTTTTAAATCGTTCTTCGAAATATTAGCAGTGTGTTCACATTTCGCACCGTGCAACTGCAGCTCTAGCGGTTCTTAAGTTCTGACACAGTTTTTTGTGCAATGTTATTCATCTATTAAATTTAGTAGTTTCCAACGGTGTCTCCCGCCGTTTCTGTTGAAATAACGCTTTAATAAACTTTGGGAAACTTTCGCCCACTGCGTTTTTTAGAGTTGCTTGTGCCTTGAAGTAATTTATTAAACTTCGTGCAGTAGTTTTCAGCTGACGTTTCTTATTGTTTGTAGTGAAATATTTCAGTAAAATTTTCGTTCATTGTGTTTTATTTCATTGAGTGTTCCAGTTGCCGCTAAAACTTTTGCTTTTAGATAAGAAATTGTGTGAGGTTTTGGTGGTATTGGTATTAGTTGCGGTTTGTTAGTATTAATAAAAGTAGTTGCTTTCTTAGTAGAAAGAGAATTTTAAGGTCACTATTGTTAGTCCTTTAAACAGTTCTAATGTTGTAATTGAACTTAGGTAGCGTAGACGTTTAGTTTTTTTCAATAACTGATTAATTTTACCATGAGTGAGAAGTATGGGCTTTGTCGTTGGTTTCTTGAGTACCGGGTTACGGGGTGAGATTTGTTCAAAGTATTTCATTGGGGGGAATGCAGTGAGAAGGCCAGTGGGCATTCCACTGCGATTCTCTCCTGGAGATGAAGAATTTGTAGCTGAAATAAGTTGATAGAGGAGCAGAAACATAAAATCTGCGCCCTTCAGGTGCAGTTGCAAGACGCAAAGGAGGAACTACATACGTTTTATGGTAAGCTCCTATGGGACCAAACTGCTGAGGTCATCGGTCCCTAGACTTACACACTACTTAATCTATCTTAAGATAACTTACGCAAAGGACAACTCACACACCCATGGCCGAGGGAGGACTCGAACCTTCGCCGGGGGGAGCCGTGATAACCGTGGCAAGGCGCCACACACCACGCGGCTACTCCGCGCGGCAACTAGATACGTTGAGGACGGTGAAGGACGCTGCGGAATAGAAACTGGTGGTTGGTAAGAAGGCAGCTAAGAGGATGCTTATAGTACCGATAGCAAAATTGTTCAAATGGCTCTGAGCATTATGGGACTTAACTGCTGAGGTCATCAGACCCCTAGAACTTAGAACTACTTAAACCTTTCTAACCTAAGGACATCACACACATCCATGCCCGAGGCAGGATTCGAACCTGCGACCGTAGCGGTCGCGCGGTTCCAGACTGTAGCGCCTAGAACCGCTCGGCCACTCCGGCCGGCGCCGATAACATAGATGACAAATATAACTTCCTTGACTCTTGTGCAGGAAAAGGGGCAGCATACTGTTGCATCCATTTTGAATAAGCTACGACAAGAATTAAAAAATCTTAGCAGTAATCCATGCACTTTCAAATCGAAACTGAAGATTTTCCTCACGGATTGTTCCTTCTATTCTGTCGAGGATTTTCTTGAAAAATGAATCTGATTCCTGTGTTATATTATTGACTGTGTTTATATAAACTTACTATTTTGTCTTTTCGTGGTTTCATGAACATTTTATCTGCAATTACTTTTATGTTAAAATTTCATGTACTGAAATGTTCAGTGACCATGGAAATTTGCTCCTCAATTCCGTGTTACAGAATTAGACACGTCAAAAATAAAAGGGTAACAGAGTCACATCTCAGCCGTATGCTGTCATGGTTGATGTATTCCGCAGATGTGAACTTGAACAACAGCTTCCCGCGAATCAGTATTGGTTTCAGTAAGTAAGTGGCTCCCAGATCTCCCGACTGTCTGTTATTACTTCCTTTGGGGGGTTCCTGAAACGCTGTGTGTGTGCTAGACATCTACACAAAATCGCGGTACTAAAACACACAATACGTGCATAAATCAAAAAGACTCCTGTACAGGTTCTTCGAAGAGCCGTCAACCATTTACATAACACATTATCAGAGTGCCAACGCGACAATGAATAGTCCGTGAAATGGCTATACGCAAGGGTTTCGTTGAGATTGAAAATGTTTCACAATATAACGCTCGGCCCGTTTCGCTTTACATCCGAATGAGCCCGTTTTCTACCGGACCCTGTATTGCCTACAGTGAGAACAACACTTTGTTACGAACTTCCCAAACTAATTTGCAGCGTATAGATGTAGAAATAAATATGGTCATAGAAAAATAAATACAGAGAATCTTATCACTGAAGATCTTTCTGGCTCAAAAGTGGTTCCACCATGTGTATAATTTACTAATAATGCGAGGAATAAGACAGTTTGCTAAGTCGGTCCTAATTTTAGTGATATATGTAACGCAGAAGTAACATTTATTGATAAATTTATGTAGCTTTCATCAACAGCACGTACCGCGTAGAAGACTGCACATTTATGTCAGGAGTTACATTTATGCGTGTTCCATTGTGTGTCCAAAATCACAAGTCCCGCGTCGGTCGCGAAGTCAGGCAGTAATATTTTAGTTAACATGATGACGCCGCATGACGTCGGATGAACAAACGAATGTCTGCAACAATAATACCGTGAGATATTT
Source organism: Schistocerca cancellata (assembly GCF_023864275.1). Lineage (NCBI taxonomy): Eukaryota > Metazoa > Arthropoda > Insecta > Orthoptera > Acrididae > Schistocerca > Schistocerca cancellata. Next base: position 490,662,480 of record NC_064628.1, read on the forward strand.
GTCTTAAGAGAGCTCCGTAGGACTTTCCTGTACAACGGTCGCCACAAGAAGTCGTGACTCACTGCCGCCGTCGCTGCGTTTGTATGCAGTCCACTGTAAATAAGGAATGTCGCCTCAGATAAAACACGTTAACACCGCATTCTTAAAGCAAATATTCAAAACACACACACACGCACACACACACACACACGGTGTCCAGGACAAACGCCGCTGTACCGCCTTGTGTGTGTCGGGCGGGCTGCGGCACGTCGTGTGTGTATACATTAAGGTTTCAGAGCCACGTGCGACAACTGAAACAGGGCGAATAACGGCACGAGCGCCATAATGTGTCGCCGTGTGATCCCGAGAGGCGGCGGCAAACGCTAATATTCCTGTTAACGACCCTGCGACAGTCGACTGAGGAAAGACCTCGCAGATATTGTCCAGTAGTTATGACGAATAAAGTCCCGAGGACGGTGTGACCATCATGGAGTGAGTCTCCGGATTTAACTGCAGTGCAGACGTCCCTCCTCGTAATTTTCGCGTTCCATTTTAGGAGAGCCGTTCTGCAAGTACTGGCCAAGGGCGGCTGCTAAATGGGTGGTCCTTAGAACAGATGGGACCACAACACGACAGAAACACAGGCCGGCCGAAGTGGCCGTGCGGTTCTAGGCGCTGCAGTCTGGAACCGCGAGACCGCTACGGTCGCAGGTTCGAATCCTGCCTCGGGCATGGATGTGTGTGATGTCCTTAGGTTAGTTAGGTTTACCTAGTTCTAAGTTCTAGGGGACTAATGACCTCAGAAGTTGAGTCCCATAGTGCTCAGAGCCATTTGAACCATTTGAACAGAAACACAAGTAAGAGGAAAGTACACACTCCTAACGCCCCCAAAGAGCCTTTCCTTCTCCCTTAGAACTACAGGGTGAGTCATTAACTATTGCCACGAGGAATAACTCCGAAAGTATCATAGGAGTTGAAAAGTTTCTGGGGAAAAAGTTGCATGGGACAACGGGGGTCATTATATGACATTGGTTTTTTGTTGATAGGCGGGGTCACGACAGCGATTAGGTCAAATTTGTTTTTTTTATGTGGGATGCTATAGTTTGGTACTTATTTTCTGATAGTGGCTATGGAGACGAATCCAATGAAGTGTAACAGTAAGGTCTTTGAAGGTCAACAAAGGTCAACAAGGTGACATGAACGTCCATTTATAGAGGGTGTTCGAAGTGATGACCACTGGTATCAATGCAGTGCTGCAATCTTCTTATCATGGATTGAGTGGTATTCCTTATCACACCGGCGCTTATACAAGCAGGTGCTCTGATATTTCTTTCTCTCATATCTTCAGGTGTAGCTGGAACGTCTTTATAAACAATGTCTTTTCGAATCCCCACAAGAAAAAATCCAGAGGCGTCAAGTCTGAGGAACGAGCCGGCCACGACACATCTCCTCCGCGTCCAATCCAGTGATTTGGGAATTGCCTCTGCAGCTTATTTCTTTTCCAGCAGCGAAAAATGTGGCGGACACCCGTCGTCTTCATACCACGTTCTGTTCCTTGTTCCTAAAGGTATTTCTCCCAATAACAGACATAATGTTTATTGCAGGAATAAGGTGTACTCCTACCATTAAGATTTCCTTCGATGAAATCGGGACCCTCCAGAATCCCACGCCATACATTAACCGACCACAGCTTTTGGTGTGCAACTTGCCGCAGCCAACACAGATTTTCAGTTGCCCAATAATGCATGTTATGGAAATTAACATTTCCGTGGTTCGTGACTAATCTCGTCAGTAAATAAAATCAAATTAATAAATGTGTCATCCCTCTGAACCTGAAGTTAAGCCCATCGACAGAATTCAATGCGACGCATACAATCCTACCTCTTAATTCTTGGTGGAGACTGATATGGTAAGGATGATATTTATGGCGATGCAGATCACGAAAAACACTACTCTGGCTCACGCCACATTCTCTTGCTATTTGACGCGAACTAACACAGGGATCTCGAACCACCGTGGCAAGATTACAAATTTCTGTTTCCTTGTAAGTAACTTTCCTTTCCCAAATATGTTTCCGATGGGTTAAAGATTCAGTTGTTCTCAATTTATCATACAAATATTTAAATGTACGACGTGTATGGTGAGTACGTTGAGGATATCTTTCAGCGTATAAGTCTCTAGCTCTCACTGAATTTCGTTGGAATTCTCCGTAAATATGAAGCATATCGACTCCTTCTTTGAAGGAATACATCTTTGACATTCGCGTGATTAGACGATACTAGTCATAGCGTTCCTATTAGTGTTGTATTGCGATACCGTCGAATGGTGTTTACATGCCAATGGCACGTTAGATGGATACGCCGTATTCTGCGAATATGTACTATTTGCACGGTATACGAGAGAGAATTGTCAGAGCATGTGCTTCGATAAGTGCCGAAGTGATACAAAATACCACTCACTGCCAGCCGCTGTGACCGAGTGGTTCTAGGCGCTTCAGTCCAGAACCGCGCTGCTGCTACGGTCGCAGGTTCGAATCCTGCCTCGAGCATGGATGTTTTTGCTGGCCCATGGTTAGTTATGTTTAATTAGTTCTAAGTCTAGATGGACTGTTGACCTCAGATGTTGAGTCCCATAGTGCTCTGAACCATTTGAATGCCACTCACTCCGTGATAAGACGATTGTAGCACTGCATTGATACCAATGGTCATCGTTTCGAACACCTTCTGTAAATGGACGTTCATGCCACCTTTTTGACCTTCAAAGACCTTATTGCAACAATTATTCGATTCGTCTCGATAGCCGCTATCAGAAAATAGGTACCAAACTGTAGCATCCTATTTAAAAAAGCAAAGTTGACCTCCATATCTCTGACGTGACCCCATCTAGCAACAAAAAACTTACGTCATATTATGGTCCTCTTTGTCCCATGCAACATTTGTCCCATAAACTTTTCAGCTACTATCATACTTTCGGGGTTATTCTAGGTGGAAATAGATAGTGACTCTCACTGTATAATCTTATTAGACAGTGCTGAATGAAACTAGTCTGCTCTGATCTTGTCTTCTGGAGAAACGATTACGATTACGAAGCAAGCTGCATACTCTAAAATAGACTCACCTCGCATCTTTCTGGAGAGTGGACGATGCCTGAGAAGAACGTAAACTCACCGAGTTTGCACTGTGCCCACCAGATGGCGCTGCCAGTGCAGAGCGTACACAAAATCGCGAGAATCCAATAAAATAATTTTTGTGTGTTGGAACAACAGTGCAGCGTGCAGTGAGACAGAATTGTGGAAAAGAACCGCCATGTCAACATAGCATTGTGCGTTGGTATGACAATTTAGGGACTCATCTACATCCACATCTACATTTATACTCCGCAAGCCACCCAACGGTGTGTGGCGGAGGGTACTTTACATGCTACTGTCATTACCTCCCTTTTCTGTTCCAATCGCGTATGGTTCGCGGGAAGAACGACTGCCGAAAAGACTTCTTGCGCGCTCGAATCACTCTAATTTTACATTCGTGATCTCCTCGGGAGATATAAGTAGGGGGAAGCAATATATTCTATACCTCATCTAGAAACTCACCCTCTCGAAACCTGGACAGCAAGCTATACCGCGATGCAGAGCGCCTCTCTTGCAGAGTCTGCCACTTGAGTTTGCTCAACATCTCCATAACGCTATCACGCTTACCAAATAACCCTGTGACGAAAAGCGCCGCTCTTCTTTGGAATTTCTCTATCTCCTCCGTCAACCCGACCTGGTACGGATCCCACACTGATGAGCAATACTCAAGTATAGGTCGAACGAGTGTTTTGTAAGCCACCTCCTTTGTTGATGGACTACATTTTCTAAGGACTCTCTCAATGAATCTCAACCTGGTACCCGCCTTACCAACAATTAATTTTATATGATCATTCCATTTCAAATCGTTCCGCACGCATACTCCCAGATATTTTACAGAAGTAACTGCTACCAGCGTTTGTTCTGCTATCATATAATCATACAATAAAGGATCCTTCTTTCTATGTATTCACAAGACATTACATTTGTCTACGTTAAGGGTCAGTTTCCACTCCCTGAACCAAGTGCCTATCCGCTGCAGATCTTCCTGCATTTCGCGACACTTTTCTAATGCTGCAACTTCTCTGTATACTACAGCATCATCCGCGAAAAGCCGCATGGAACTTCCGACACTATCTACTAGGTCATTTATATATATATTGTGAAAAGCAATGGTCCCATAACACTCCCCTGTGACACGCCAGAAGTTACTTTAACGTCTGCAGACGTCTCTCCATTGAGAAGAACATGCTGTGTTCTGTTTGCTAAAACTCTTCAATCCAGCCACACAGCTGGTCCGATATTCCGTAGGCTCTTACTTTGTTTATCAGGTGACAGTGCGGAACTGTATCGAACGCCTTCCGGAAGTCAAGGAAAATAGCATCTACCTGGGAGCCTATATCTAATATTTTCTGGGTCTCATGAACAAATAAAGTGAGGTGGGTCTCACACGATTTCTGTTTCCGGAATCCATGTTGATTCCTACAGAGTAGATTCTGCGTTTTCAGAAACGACATGATACGCGAACAAAAAACATGTTCTTAAATTCTACAACAGATCGACGTCAGAGATATAGGTCTATAGTTTTTCACATCTGCTCGACGAACCTTCTTGAATACTGAGACTACCTGTGCTCTTTTCCAATCATTTGGAACCTTCCGTTCGTCTAGAGACTTGCAGTACATGGCTGTTAGAAGCGGGGCAAGTTCTTTCGCGTACTCTGTGTAGAATTGAACTGGTATCCCGTCAGGTCCAGTGGACTTTCCTCTGTTGAGTGATTTCAGTTGCTTTTCTATTCCTTGGACACTTTTTTCGATGTCAGCCATTTTTTCGTTCGTGCGAGTATTTAGAGAAGGAACTGCAGTGCGGTCTTCCTGTGTGAAACAGCTTTGGAGAAAGGTGTTTAGTGTTTCAGCTTTACGCGTGTCATCCTCTGTTTCAACATCATCATCATGCCGGAGTGTCTGGATATGTTGGTTCGAGCCACTTACTGATTTAACGTAAGACCAGAACTTCCTAGCATTTCCTGTCAAGTCGGTACAGATAATTTTACTTTCGAATTCACTGAACGCTTCACGCATAGCTCCTCACTCTAACTTTGACATCGTTTAGCTTCTGTTTGTCTGAAAGGTTTTGCCTGCGTTTAAACTTGCAGTGAAGCCCTCTTTGCTTTCGCAGTAGTTTCCTAACTTTGTTGTTGAACCACGGTGGATTTTTCCCGTCCCTCACAGTTTTACTCGTCACGTACCTGTCTAAAACGCATTTTACGATTGCCTTGAAGTTTTTCCATAAACACTCAACATTGTCAGTGTCGGAAGAGAAATTTTCGTTTTGATCTGTTTGGTAGTCTAAAATCTGCCTTGTATAATTGCTAAACAGATAAACCTTTCTCCCTTTTTTTATATTCCTATTTACTGCCATATTCAGGGATGCTGTAACGGCCTTATGATCACTGATTCCTGTTCTGCGATTACAGAGTCGAAAAGTTCGGGTCTGTTTGTTATCAGTAGGTCCAAGATGTTATCCCCACGAGTCGGTTCTCTGTTTAATTGCTCGAGGTAATTTTCGGATAGTCCACTCTAGATGTCGCTGTAAGAAGAAAAGTACTACTGGACCAAGTGTGCCAGATGCAACCGTGGAGAGGGTGAGGGAATGTTCCGTACGCAGTCCAAAAAAAAAAAAAATCAACTGTTCTCGCAAGCCACGAACTTGGAAACTTGGAATACCGCAGCAAACTCTTTGTAAGATTTTGTGACGGTGGTTACATTTCGAACCGCATCGTCTGCAGCTCGTGGAAAAATTAAAATATTTCGCCTAGTCTACAATTTGCTCAACTGGTCGCAGATGAAGGAATTATAACGCAGAGAAAACTGGAATCCAGTTTTCCTTCCTTTATTATGGTGCTTTACTCGAATTTTTTTAGATGAAAACCAAAGGATGAGATAGTTACACGGCTGACTTGCAACGCACGTGAGCAGACTGATACTGGATTCTAGTTTTCTCTGCGTTATAATTCCTTCATCTGCAGCCAGTTCAGCAAACTCCTGACAACGCAAATTATTCACCCTGATTGCCTCATTACGGAGTGTCTTTACGGCACACCTTTGTTAAAACAAGAAAAAGGTTATGGCCAAACCTTTTAGTTTTGCGTCACAATGCAAGAAACACTTGAGAATGAACATTTAGCCTCCAAGCTGACGTTCAGGAACGAGGTAACCTCCATTTATCTGGGAAGATTTATTAACAAAATGTGGGAGTATGGGGGACTGAAAATCCTCGTGAAATTTTGGTGCGTGATCGAGATTCACCGAATGTTAATGTTTTCTGCGTAATGTCACAGACGAAGCTGTGTCGACCGCTTTTCTTCCTTGAGAAGATTGTCGTGGGTACCTCTTACTTCGGTATTTTCCTGTTGTAGCTGTATCAGTAACTGACTGATGACTGCGTGACGTTCATCTCCTGACAAGACGGAGCAGCCGCTCTTTGGAGCATGGACGTTGGTTGCTACCTAAACGACGAACTTCAGCTTCGCTGGATGGGGCGTACTGACAGTGTGAAGATGATGTAACTCTGTTCCCTTGCCCCCCCCCCCCCGTCACCTCACCTAGCGCCTTGAGACTTTTTCCTTTGCGAGTACATGAAGGAGCGAATGTATGTACCACTCTGAGAAGAACACTGGAGCTCCGAGACTGCGCCAGTGCTGCTGCGATGACCGTTGACAGGATGTTGCTACATAAAACATGGAACGCACTACCGCTTAAATGTGTGTAGTGTGACAAGAGGAGCACTCATTGGTCACTTGCGGCTCTGTTCACGTCTCACTCATATTTTTTGTACATGTAATACTTTGGTAAATATAGATCTTGGAAAACGAGTGAATCATTCATAATAGCCCTATCTTTACGTGGCCTCGATTTCACACATACGCTCACGCACAAGTACAAGCACAAGCATACGCACACGCACACACACACACACACACACACACACACACACATATATATATATATATATATATATATATATGTGTGTGTGTGTGTGTGTGTGTGTGTGTGTGTGTGCGTGTGTGTATGCTTGTGCTTGTACTTGTGCGTGAGCGTATGTGTGAAATCGAGGCCACGTAAAGATAGGGCTATTATGAATGATTCACTCATATATATATATGAACTAAATGACCATCAGCAAGGACAGCGCGTGATAGGGAATCTTATAACGCAAAGTTGAAATGTAATATTTTTGCTTATGGACTTCTGTGTAACAACTCCTGGTGTCATTTCTATCAAAATGTTTGTGGAATTATCACGGGTACGCTAAATGAACAGTGAAAAACTATGATTGTAGGAGGCAGAGACCTTTTATAAATTAATCTCAAACAACAATACTCTTCGTTCTACAAAGTTATAGTTTCTTTGTGTAAGTAAACAGCGACGCGAATTTGTTTCTTTCTTTCCTTTCTGGAAGCGGCACTACACAGACGTAAATGCGTCCTTAGTAAATTTTTCCAGTAATAATTGGGCTATATTTTTTTTCAAAAATTTCTTTCACTTTGTGAAATGTTCAACCTTTCAATTCTCCTGTATTAACTGTATGAAGCATGTGATTTTTGGCCGTTTGATTTAAGTTGGGAGCGACTTGCTTCCTGACGTAAAGATCGAGCGCCGAAGTGCTGTATCGTTAGTTATTTCACCTTTTGAAAATAGAACCTACATATTTATACGAAGTCTCATTAACTTATTGTGAAGTATTTTCATTTGTATGCATTTTAACTATGTACGCAGCTATTTTTCATCAACAGCGCCATTAAGGAACAATGACCATTTTGGCTTGAATCTATAATTTTTAGCGGTAAATTCAGGAAGTCTGACCTTACTTAAAACTGAAATAATCAGCATTTAAAACAATTTTAACCTTTTTGTTGCCTTAGAACTGGCTTCCCTTCTTTTATGGCTTCATTATAACACAAAGACAAAATCTTACCAATTTATATCAAGGAAACTACTTGAAGAGGTGACTGACAGGTCTCAAATATAACTTCCATGAATTGCTTATACTTACAAAATTCGGTGTCTCATAATTTCAAATTGTATTCTTCTTTTCCGTGTCGATGGATACTGTATGATTAGACTATGTAGAATGCATAAACGGCATAAATAAGTCACAAATAATGAGAGGAAACAAACAGAAAAAGCTAAGAAAAGTATTTATAAAATTGATAAGATGAAGACAGATGCCACAAATTTTTTTTCATTAATCTGAAATACACTGCCACACATACGGTAGCGTTGGTTGGCTGATTTAGGGGAGAGGATCATACAACGAGTTAATTGGTCCCATCGGATTAGGAAAAGATGGGGAAGGAAGTCGACCGCGCCCTTTCAAAGGAACCATCCCGACATTTACCTGAAGCGATTTAGGGAAAGCCCAGAAAACCTAAATCAGGATGGCCGGACGAGGGATTCATCGTCCTCCCGAATGCATCTCTAATGTGCTAACCACTGCGCCACCTCGCTCGATATGAGGTAGGGATATCATTGTTTATTTCTCTGCCTATGTGTGTGATAAAATTTTGTCAGTCTGGTGGACAGTTCATAGCCCACAATTTATATGAACTTTGTTATTCAAATTTATTAATTACTTACAGTTCATGAATTTAGCATCAACAAGATGGCTGAATTTGTGTGCAGGCTAATAACATGGAATACTATTATATTTCTGCAGTTCGATAATTTCTTGTTGAAAATTTACGGTTTGATCTAATATTTCTTCTATATCGCTGTTTAAAGCGGATATAGAAAATTTATTAATACAATTTCAGTCATCTGTGGCCTGATAAAGATAGATAAAATCATAAATAGGAAATCGACAGGAAACAGTTATCACGGATCAGAAGCCGATGGCAGCAAATTTGCTCATCTGGCAGTTGATAATACACAGCATTCAGTTGGTGAATTGGAGTCGCAAGCTGAAGGTGAGGAGTTGATTCTGCAAACCAGGCATACTGTTGACTCTTTCGTAGAGTTGTACAAACGATAAGACGTAATGATAAAAATTTCAAGTCATTTAATTAGGATAGAAAGCAAACATAAAGACAAGTTTCGATAGGAAAAAATCCGAAATAATTAAAAGACAACTACAAGGACATTTTGGATACTACAAGGAAATCAATAGACGAAATTCGTTTAATACAACTGGAGCAGTGCTGTTGAAAATGAACTTCTCAGCAGATAACAGAAAGAGTAAATAACTTAGTTACTGATCAGGAAGTAAGATTAAAAGAAAAATTTGATGTGCCGCGACTGAACTTTTCTCGTGAATTTATGTCATATTTACGAGATGGGCATCAAAGAAAGGTGAACAGACTAATGAAAAACTAGAGTCGGAGTTAAAAGTTGCTGTACACCAGGCTAGTGAGGGAGCACCATCGGGACAAGATGCTTCAGGAGAGCTAATTCAATCTTAAAACCTCTTGGCAGATTAAAACTGTGTGCCGGACCGAGACTCGAACTCTGGACCTTTGTCTTTCGCGGGCAAATGCTCTACCATTTGAGCAATTCAAGCACCACTCACGACCCGTCCTCATGGCTTCAATTCTGCCAGTATTTCGTCTCCTGCCTTCCAGTCTTAGTCGTATAAAAGTAAAACAACAGTAAGTGAGGACTTCCTGGAGTTACGAAACAATGTAGCTGCAAAAATGAATCATATGAGGAGGAATTTGTCCACTGTACATGAAACATTGCCCATTTGTAATAGGACCGGTGATACCTCTTCCGAGTTAGTTTGACAGGATACTTAAAGACCAAATAGGTCGTAATATCCCGTCACCGAACTGTTTCTCATACAGACTGGAGGCAGCTCCTATTTTGTCACCTATTCTATTATAAGAAAGGTTACTAAAACATAGACAGTTCCAAGTCTTTTAATCTGACGAATGGAACATACACACCAGTTTTGAGAATTAAAACATGGTCCAATTAGGCTGTATGCACTTTATTACCTGCGCAATTGTCCAATTTCAACTGTGGGTCGTTTTGTAGCACGTATTTTAATATTCACCATTTCACTTTCTTTTATTTATAGCTTATACTTTACTCACCCATTTGTTTTCATAAAATCGTTCAAAGGCGTTTTCCTTAGGAATGGACTGATACACAAAAAAAGATACACTTCACTATACAGGAGTTATCGATGGTGAAGCAGCACTATGGGCAACAGAAACTGCTGAGTGTTGTCAAACGTATGAATGTTTGAGAAGGCTTTATTGTCGAGGTATTGGTCTACCTGTGTGCAGGACAGGCTCGGGAAAGAAGGTTTTAATTCAGAGCCTTTAAAGAACTCGCACGTTATCTCGAGTAAATACTTTTAAAAGTATATGAACAAAACATGGTACTGAGATGAACCGATCTTACACCAGTTGCGAATTCTTAAAGTTAAGCACTCACTAAATATTAAAGACAAATAACTACATGTTCCTGAAGTAACGTTAGAGCACTTTATGTTTATATTAGACCCAACAGATTTAATACACGAATATTTTAAAAATAATAATGCCAGTGGCACCGGCCACTCCTGTTTATTTCATTAACTTGCTCGCTAATCGTTTCTGTTCCTGTCCACCTTTCCTATGACAGTTGGCACACCACTCTGTAGCTCCATCCTCTTATCACTGTGTATGAAGTCACATACAACCAAATGTTTTGTGGAATCAGTTTCCTGAAAGTAAGAAATAAAATAATTAGAAAAATATTTGGTGCACTACATCTGCTGTTAAGTGGGATAGGGGGTGGGGGTGAGGGTGGAGACTTGATTGGAAGACCTTTTGACAGTTAAGTCTATCTTTCCATGCGCAAAATAGTTAAGCTTTGAAGAGATGAACTTTCTGACACTTTATCTACACAGTTAGCAGGAGCTTCTCGTGAAATATTTCAATTTTTCTTCAACTCTCTGAGTTTTTCTTAATTATCATGATCACTTTCAAGTGATTAAATACTTGTTTGCAAAATTCAACATCACGCATGTTAATCTGATACCTCATTTGCTACGGCTTTAAGTCATGCAGCGGCGTGCCAGTCGGAAACGAGTGATCAGAAAGGGCTGTGAAGAAGACGTTATCCAATTGCACACTGGCGGACCACTCTCCAGGACGACAACGCGACAACAGCGGCCTCTACGTGACGAGGACATAAGCGCCGCGCCGACTGGTCGGGGCTCACTTCTACAGCAGCATCGAGGTTAGACACTTCAAGACCAGTGACTTAGTCTCTTTATATACTGAAGATATTTCTTATTTGCATGTCGCCCTTTGCTTACAACACTTCCGTGTTATTGTGAAAGTTAAGTTTTGTAATTGTTCATTTCGTAATAAAACTCTTTAATACAATTTTTTTGAATTGTTTCTAGCGGTCCGAGAAGACAGGCTTCATAGACCCTGCATATTTGACGTCAAGGCAGGATTCAACACCATTTGTCCTTGTCCCACTCTTAGTTTGGCTATGAAAGTTCGGGCAAAACTCCATTATGTCATTTATAGGGAGTCTTGTTTTCACTCCGCTCAAACACTTCACTAAAGCTTTTCGAGTGTTAATCGTGCGACAGTACATCTTCTTTACATGCTGTCATAGGGAAAAGAAAATGTCAATTCGGTATCTTGAACCGTTTATGAAATGTGACGACTTGTATAACCACATGATTCCCGATATGCACGGATGTAATCCGGCCCGTTGCATGTGCTCCATCTGCCAGATATAAAAACTAAAATCTTGAGAGCTGAGAGATATATCGTCCTAATCTCAAGTTTAAATATAATTTTGGTATATTGGCTAAAGTTCATATGCAGTAATGTACGACTTCCATCCAAGTATATGTAGTGCCTTTCAAATTCTGCAATCTCTTAAACATTTCGTTCAGTTATTTACTTAGTTTCGTGCAGCACAATAACGGAAAGAAATTCAGTCCTTTATCGAGAAAAGATATGAAGCTATAAGATGTGAAACAATTGTTTTTTTTCACTGAATAGCTTCTAAAAAACATCTGGTGGTAATATTTTGTGGCAACCGGTACGTTCACTCCAGTCCCTAAAATAATTGTCACTGTCCCGCGAGCTGTATCGACAACACTCAGACATGTCTGAATTAAAAAGTTGCCAGTTATAGTGGACGACAATCAATGGCACGAACGTCGCCAACCTAGTACACTTCCGTAGCTATACTTGCAGTTGTGTTTTCCCATATGAAGCTGTTGCTTGGTGTCGGTCACTTCTCTTCCTCTTGAAGGGGGTAGCCTTAGGTGTCACTTTCCAACTACAAAATGTTACTCGCCAGTGTTATAGAGAATAATACTAAAACTATCTAATGGACATTATGTCAGAAATGAAAAATCAGACTGGTTATCTAGACATCATGACTTCATTGCAGCTTTGCACTGTGCCATGTGAATTTAGTTCTTTTAGTAAGTTCAGTTTTTATAAGCAATAATTGTAAGAAAACTAAGTTAGACTACTTGTAAACCGAAACTGTCACACTAATAAATAACGCCTCGAACGGAAGTTGAACTGTACAGTGAATATGTACTGATACAGTTTGGGTGGGACTTAAGTGGAGCCAGAGTATAAACGATTTTATTAAGACCATTCAGTTAAATTAATCATAACTAAATGTATTCCACAGTCATAGATGGCATAATGTCACCATGGGGTAACTAAACGCTTAACTTTTCCTAATTGTATTTGTGTTTAAATATGTAAAATGTCTCTGTTCCAAATCCAGTACTATCTGATTTGATTGAAATAGGCCATTATTTAAATGGACTATATTTCCGATTTGGTTTGTCATACATAAAAACCACTAGCACCACGTAAAGAAGAAGGACGCTGGACTCTAGGTTAATTTGAAACAGTTGTATAGATAGAAATATTTAACTGCATTTTCTTATTTTAAATGTTGTTAATGAGGGCACCATATTATTTTTCTTATTACTATGTAGTGTAATATGTATGTTCAAATGTATGTTAGAATGCAAGGATAGAAATCGACTATCATCACGAGACACTCATTTCAATACCTCTGGTATTTAGAAAAACATTTTAATTTCAACTATGGTCATCTTGGCTTAAATTTATAAGAATTTGTGAACATCACTAGTATGGTATGGTTTCCCGGTGCTGCAAACAGTTGACGCTGCTTTGCTTCGTGCAGTCTTCTTGTATTTTACAGCCAGTCGTATAAGAACGATGTGGTCCAGTAGGCAGTTAATGCTCAGCGTGGGCAGCTTTTGGCTAGAGCCCTACTCAATCTTTGGGCAGCAATCCAGTTACTCCACTTCAGCATTTTAAAATTATACGGGTGACAAAAATTTTAAGCAGTGAGTGGGAATTTTACAGACTGATTTCCACTGTTGCGTGTTATCTCAACTGAAACACTTCATGTGAGGACATTTAGGTTTCATGCGGAAAATTTGAGCCAACACATAGAAAATTTTGTGGGCAAGGCGAACCAACAACTACGTTTTGTTATCAGAACACTTAGAAGATGCAAGAAGTCTACCAAAGAGACACTTTCTCGTTCCTTTATTGAGTATTACTGCACCGTATGGGATCCTTACCTGCTAGAATGAACGGACGACACTGAGAAACTTCTTAAAAGGGCAGCTCGTCTTGTGTTATCGCAAAATAGTGGAGAGGGTGTCACGGATATGGTACGTGAACTAGGGTGGAAATGATAAAACCCTTTCACGGACCATAGTAAGCATACTTACCAGTAAGTAGACATACTTACTGCATTCATGTGAATACAACGGACCACTTCTGTATGCTCCTGGCATCCAGGGGTAGCGCGCTGAACAAGCTGCAGTTAAGAACACAAAATCGGATGAAGGGTTCCAAAGTATAGTTTATGACCTGTTTAGGGTACTATTTCGGGAATTTGTACCTTTTTCAATTCGAATACAATGAAAACACATTAATACCTTCAGCAGTAAGAAACCACAACTTTTATTTGTTTGTAAAATATAAATATGAATAACAAATATGCACAGGTTCACAAAAATATAAACGCATATACGTTCTTATTTTCATCCACAGCAGATAGGTATAAAAAAACAACACTGCTGCTACATTGTTCAAAATCGTATACAATCTGTGGAAGACGAATTAATTAATCACTTGCCTTTAGCATGAGCTCGAACGGTTCAGTATAACGGTTTCATTTACACATTACTTGCACGCTTTTTTAGCATTATTATAATTTTATTTTGAAGCCTGTTTGTTTTTTAATGTTTGCTTTGAAGTCACTTATATAGGACTTAAACAATGTTTCAAGTGTGACAACCACTGTGAGCGAAGTAGGGCAGTTGAGGCAACTTCACTTTACGGATATAAAACAGTTTTAATTCTCAGTTCCGTTATTTACAATGTCCATAAACCTGATTTAAAAATATAATACTGGCCTTTGTGAAATATCTGTACAGCTCTTTAAAGGGCTCCCACTCCATTATATTTATCCAAAGGATGATTCGTTAGTAAGACAAAAATGTGTACTTTCATGCAAATAGTTGATCTCTATGAGATCTGAACTGGTTTCCGGAAACACACACTCCGCAAGTAAACTTAAATTTATGTGGCGTGCAAAATGAATTACTTCATAAATTTTTTCAGTTGAATCGAAGTAACATCATGCGAATTTTTCAACAATTTTTTCTTCAGCTTATAATAGCAATTTGAGTATATGTTATTATAGAGAAATAATTTATCACTCTTGAAATTTCCATAACGTCGGTCAGACAACAGTGGAATTACTCACTCTCGATTTACACTCTTGCTCACTAAATCATTACAAATATTTGTATAATACATTGTAGTAAAATAAATATCTTACGACAATAGTTCGTTTGGACGGAGTAATGTATAGAGGCGATTTTCTCGTTACGTCACAAAGTTCGGATGGCAACAACCAGGAGATCATGACGCGTTGATCTGGAAGAAACTATGCGTTGCTCTCCGTTCTTTGGACCTTCACGTAAAATGAGTGTTCGAGTTCTGTCGAGAACGACATTGTGTGCTCCAGAGTAGCCGGAAGCCGCCGCCAGGGTCTTCATTTGCCATCTACTACGCCGCAGCCGCATTGACAAAAGGACTGCAAAGGTCTCCTCAAAACAGTTGTGCAGGCGTCGCAAGCTTCAAAAGTAACTAGGTTAGCACAAGGCACAAGTTACACTCATTAAAAACAAATAACCGCAAATATCCACATCTCTTGAACAGTGAAATGGAAATTTTACAAGACACCCACTGCCCTATACTTCGTTTTTCAGAGAAGATTGTAGAGTGCCGTTGACGACCACCTTGAATGAGGAACTGTGTAATCTGCAACTTCATGATTTTTTTGTCACGAGATAAGGAAATTTCATTTCCATGAATCCGCTGATATAGAAATTTACGTGACAGACTGCCTGACAAATAAAAGGTCGTTGCTTAACGTGGTATGAAGTATCGTCGCAGCTATAAGGTGTCTGATGCCGTAGTCTCAACACTATTAGTGATTTTAAACGGGCTCCTATTGTATTTTATTATACACAAAGAGGCATAATTAAACCTGATGAAATGAGTTTGCAGTTGAAAATAACGTGAGCTCAATCTCCCAGCTTCCGTTCGCAACTCCCAGTCACTGCGGTCACTTCCCAGTATATCGAGGCGAGTAAACGATTTAGTACGACTGGGTAGATCTGCGATTTCATTATTAATTTGTATCTGATGGTACACCATTCTATGCTGTCTTAAACCCAGCAAGTTGCTGTGAAATACCGAAGTTCTATGACCGTTTCGAGTTTTACTATTTTCTGTTTAATATTTTCTTAAGCTAAAAAGAGACACTTTGATACACTTCTGATATTGTTACAAGGAACAGAAAAAAAACTATTTATGTGTGCTTAACGGAGATTGAGTGGTTGCGGAGTTATAAACAGACAATTTTAGTTGTGGGTGGAAGTATGTGTGTGAAGATTTTACTGTTTATTGTCGACTTACATTAAACAATTATTTTCCCGCAAAACGACGAGCTCACGTTCAAATTGAAACAACTGCCTTTAAAAAATGTATATAATCCTAGAGAAATTGTAGTAAACTAAACGGAAAACATTTCGAAGACCACATCTTTGTACCTCGATCGAAAGCACAGTTTTGAGCCGAATATTCATATAAACACATGCTCTGTCCTCAGTGGTCCTCGATATACAGGTACTTCACACAGCCAGGAGTACAAAATATGTAGGTAGTACAAAATTAACAGTTATTTGCTAATTGTTAATTGTTCACGATTGTTCTTTGTAATTCAATTTCAAATATTCCATCGCTAGCGTTAGTTGGTGTAGATACGTGTTCATCAATGTTGTTTCCTGCGTAGAAAGATGTACTAACGAGTATCATGTAGAGTAGTGCCAAGTGAAGAGAGGAGGCGCTTCAAATGGGGTACATGTGACGGAATAAGCAGTGCATCGTTCCCTTGTCTATCAAAGGCTAATATCTAGAGTAATCAACAAAATCTGTTTTCTATGGTTCTACTGCACTCCTACAAGTGACGTTCTCATTTACATGGAATAATAACAAGCGCATCTTTTAGTGTTCACTTACGTAAGCTCAGAACGTCAGCGTCGATTAACAACGCACAACATTTCCAAGCGAGCTGCATACCGCAGTGGAACTGCTGACGGCTTTTTAAACAAAACTAAATAGTAAAAGTAAACAAAGAATGATGAGCCAATTCAGTAACTACGGCTTTGTCATTCTTGATAGTTTCAAACAGCTATTTCCGTCTCTTAATGTGTGTCATTTGTTTCCTGAAACAGATCATTAGTGGATAAGAAAGCTTGCGAGTTCTTTCAACACACCTTACAGCAACATTGTTGTGCCACTACTAAGCACATACAGGGTGAGTCAGAGTGAAAGTTACTTGCTTTGATGGGTGATAGTATTAGTGATTCTGAACAGAAGGCTTCATATGGACATATACCCTATTCCGAATTGTTTCCGAGACATAACACATTGAATATTACTTTTGAAGGTTTATCTTGAGTAACTCGTAAACCGCACCCTCAAGTGAAAACGTGTCGCAGTGCAAAATTCAACGAAATTAAATTTTCTACAAAATAGGTCCAATTTATTTCTTCTCTAGCACTAATAGTTTGCACCAAGAGAGCGCGACGTTGTAGAAAATCTCGCGCTACGCGCATGCGCCTTAGCTTAGGTACTTCTTGTAGGCCAATTTGAGATAGTTTCCCGAATTTGTAGATCGCAAGTATCCTGTCTCAAAGTGTTCGTCTCATCTTCCTCCACACTACTGTGATACACTGTACACAATGACAATGATTGATGAATATAAAAAATAACAAATTGGGGAAGAGGTTTGTAACTTGAGCCGGCGTGTACCTTGAGGCAATCTTACATCTGTGGTCGTTACCTCTAACTTCAGCCTGTTTCACACCGGTAGTTGCCTACTATGATGCGAGTATAGCTAGTTGTTAGAAGAGCAAGGAGCAATTATTTCAGTTTCCAGGAAATATCTTTTTCCACCTAAAAGGAAGTTTTTGTGTTCTCAGTTTAATTTTATTTCATTTATATACGTACAAATAAAATAAAATTAAGTGGTTAATAATTATGATAGACATTTATCTCAATAACCGTGCTGTGAATTTATCCTGCCGTTTTATTATTTTAGGTTACGTTAAAGATTTATTGAAATGGGAGAAAAATTGTACCTTGAACCAGTTGGTGATTTTAGACCATGATCATGGCACAAGGTACATTGTAATAGTCTTTTACAGTAGCGCAACAGAGATTAATAATATAAAAAAGCTACACAGGCTTAAAACATCAAAAGTAATTTGTTGGTTTTGAATGTTTGTTAACATGAATGTTAGTCCTAATCTGTTAACCAGAAAAATTGTTTTTATGTGTGCTTATTTTGATGTTCAGTTTATTTTCAGTTAAGTGTGTTCATGAGATTTGTCCACCTGTTTTAAGCTGTGGTTCATGGTTCAAGACCACATTGAACCTTGAGCCAAATACAGAATTTGGACAAATTATCTCTATGATGCAGACTTTTAATAAATTTATTACACATTGTGGTTCATGGTTACGAATAACTTAAGTAAATAGATGGTTGAATAAGCACATCAATAACCCAGTTACAGCGTCTGATGTGGCGCTGCAAGGAAAACATACGTAAGGTACAAGCCCTACTCCTACATTACATGTGTTCTTTCTAGGAAACTATTCGGAATAGCGCATATGTCGATATGAAGTTTATCGTTCTGCTTCACTATACTATCACCTCTCAAAGTATGTACCTTTCCCCATGACTCACCCTGTATATTTGATTGAAATATGACTGCAGATTCTGAAATTTGCAGTATTGATAACTCATTACCAGTTGAGGAGATGGATGCCGATATATCAGCACTTAAAAGCTGTATGAGAAGAATAAAACGTTCTCGGTTTTCCAGCCGCGTCAATTCGAATAAAGTGTTCGAGCTTTCGATGGCCATCTCCGCCATCGTCGTCAGGAGTTCACTGATTGCCGGAGCTGTTACGGTTTCTCGCTTATATAGGCATCGAAAGAAAGCAGAGACAGATGCGCGACGCATGAGCAGCAGTTTCAAACGTGGCGCCTGCCCCTGGCGCCACCTGACGTCACCGGTGCTGCCACGGGCAATAGCTCCGCTAGCTGCCCGGGTCAACTAACGCGCGGTCGCCACATTGGATCGATCTGCTTGGCTGCTGATGATGTCATCATGCCTATATAAGCAAGAAACCGTAATAGCCCCTGCAGTCAGTGAACTCCTGACGACGATGGCGGAGTTGGCTATCGAGCTCGAGGATTTTATTCGAACTGACGCGGCTGGAAAACCGAGAACGTTTTATTCGTGTATGCCGTCGCGAAAGACTCGAAAGGACACTGTATGAGAAGAATTATTCTTTTATTCCTCAGGAAAAGTTCAGTAACAATTTGGAAGTGGAGAAAAAATTACTTTATTTTCGTGTGTGATCACAAACTTGTTCGGACCTCAGACTACAGGTTTCGGTCAGCAATCTTCAGAAATGTTTTAAAAACAGTTCCTAGTATAATGGAGCCATAGTGGCATCGTCAAAAGGGAAACATAAAATCAGCTCAGCATCGTAGTGCGACGATGCTGAGCTCTATCACAGATGGAATAAAGAAATATATTCTACGCTTTCTGGATCATTGTTCGATTCGCGGCCATATCGCGGCTTGTGAAAGTAGGTAGTATGCTGTATCTGCGAGAAAGGAAGTTGTATGCGAGCCTGTGTTGTATACTTCATAGTCAGTTGAAAAGGTATAATGTCGTCTTAGGCTGGTGTCCGGCTACTCTCGGTTGTTCCCTGTATTCATATTCTCCCAGTGAATACAAACGACCGTCAGCGTGTGTAGTGGAGCAATAATGTGTAAGATTGACACTCGGGTCTCGTGTCAAGACCTGGTCGTAAGGTCGAGTGGCGTCGTCCTCGCGGCCGGCGTCTGTGACGCTGCAGCGTCGGCGGCGCTGTCTTCACTCTCCGTCGCCTTGCTGTTGCTGTCTTCTGCGCCAGAGAAGGCAGCGTCGCTGCCACAGTCCTGTGCTACCGCCGCACCACCACTGGCAGGGGACGAGGATCCGGAGCTGCACGACCTGGTCGAGCCTTCGCCCTTCTCGTCGCCCTTCACTGACAGGTCGATGGGCTGCTCCTGGACGGGACCCAGCGACAACAGCGCCACTGCGGACTTCTCGCCTTCCTGCTGCCGGTTGAGAGGCGCCTTGTGCCTCGCGTTAGGCGGTGGGGGAGACGACGTCGCCGAGGAGCAAGAAGACGGCGACGACAGCCTGGCCTCGAGTGCCAGGGGGGCCGGGTGTCGCTGGTGTTGCACGGGCCTGGGGGGCTGCAGGGACTGCACGAAGGGGAGGAAGAAGTTGCGGTGAGGCGACGGCGCGTGGTAGAAGGCTGCGGCGGCAGCTGCGGCGGCAACGCCCCCACCCCCCGCAGCCGCCGACGTCTGCTGGAAGGGCGGCGCCAGGAAGGGCAGGGCGAAGGGCGGAGGCACGAGCAGCGAGCTCCTCGCCGCCCACAGCGCCGCCGCCGCCGCCGCCGCCGTGTCCTGAGACCCGAAACCGCCCTGCTGCTGCGCGTGAGCGAAACCCCTCAGTGGCAACGGAGCTGGCGACGGCGTCGTGTCCCTCTGGTGCTGCTTGTCCGGAAATACGTTGTTGTTGTCGGCGTCGGCGGCGTGCCTCATCCGCGAAGCGTCTGCCCACAGGAGGGGCTTGGCCTTGCCCAGGGAGCTGGCGGGCCCCGGAGGCTCCAGAGGGTGCGGCAGCGGCGGCGGCGGCGGCAGCGGCAGCTGCTGGTGATCCTGCTGCTGGCGCTGCTCCTGCATCAGGCAGTGCAGCTTGAACCAGTTGGAGCGCCGGCCGTAGCGGGAGCCGCTCTTGGACATGCCCACCAGCAGGCACTTCCGCAGGCGACACGCCTTGCACGACGTCCGGTTCTTCTTGTTGATCACGCACTCCCCGTTGTTCTTGCACTCGGAGATAGAACCGAGGTTATTGTACGTCCGGCCGAAGAAAGACTGTGAACAGAAACAAAGCGAAATTCGAGTTAGCGTCTATTAATTGCGCATAGGCTAGAGCGCGTTTCTCATTGACAACTCCACCAATGAGAACTATGGGTATGGCAAGCGGAACATGCCCTGTCAACGAACTCGTTATTACGACTATGGCTATGGCAATAGCAACGTGCCCCGCTGATAGCCTCATCGGAAACCTTATCCGTGACGACGGAATTGAAATTCTGGCAAATTCAGTGGTGACAAGTAAAAATTTGTACCAGCCAGGACTCAAACCCCTATTTTTCACTTGTACACGAGAGACCTTGACTACTTCGACTACCCAAGCATGCTTCAGGTCCGACCCATATACCCAACTCACCGTACACTACATACATGTCCGAAAGAGTCGACACTACACAAGTGAAATACGAGTATGTGCTCCTTGAGGGTAATTAATGATCGTTAAGTGCAGATAAACTCTTCATCTGACATCTTGCGAGAATCAGGCTGCGAGCAATGAGGGTAATGGACAGGGGATGCTTCGCATGTAGTGTAACAATTTGGGAAGCGTGTTCAGATAGCCGAAGCGGCTAATGGAAGTTCTAGCGTAAAGCGGAAAATCCGGTCCGGCATAAATTTTTTATTTCGCACCATCGAATTTATTTCAGTGCCCGATTGCGGCTACCGTCGGAATTTCAACTTCAGCTACGGGATCAAAAACAAATGGTGTCAGCCAGCCAGAGTGGTCGAGCGGTTCTAGGCGCTTCAGTCCAGAACCGCGCGACTGCTACGGTCGCAGGTTCGAATCCTGGCTTGGGCATGCATGTTCGTGATGTCCTTAGGTTAGTTAGGTTTAAGTAGTTCTAAGTTCTAGGGAACTGATGACCTCAGAAGTCCCATAGTGCTCAGAGCCATGGTGTCAGACACTATACATATAAATGATGACTATGACTATGACAACAGGAACACGCCCCACCGGCGGAACCATTAGTGACCCCATCAATGAAAACTGTGGTTGCGGCAACAGAAATTCTCCCCGTCAGTGGCCGCATCCAGCTACACCAATGACGACTATGACTGCGGCAACAGGAATATATCCCGCCGGCGGTCCCACCGGCTACTCAGTCGTTGATGAATATGGCTGTCGCAAAAGGAACATCGCGTATCACAGCTTAGGCAAAGGACTCGGACTACGGAACGGCTGTGTATACGTACTTTTCTTCTGAATAAGATACGGAATGTCACTGCACTGCACCTGCAGCAAGAAACAATGCGAAAGGAGCGATCCAAACTGTGCTTCTCCTGAGAGTCAGTAGACGCCAGCTGCCACCCATGGTCGATTCGTTAAAACGCTCAAGAAGTAACGATCAAAACACATCACCGCCACCGCCGCACCTGAATTAGCGACCACCAACCCAATCGACACAATAGAAGCAGCGGAACCGGAAGTAGCGACCAGAAACCCGTTCGACGCAATTGAAGCAGCTGAACCGGCAACAGAAGAAAACGCAAATCCATAACAGCATCAAGCTCAGAATTTGCAGTAAACACCACGAGGTGAAAATTGTACCTAAAAGCGTAAACATGAAGTTTGCGAGTGGTTCTAGGGACAAAATATAAGGGGACTCATCGATCTGTATTATTTATTACATATTTAGTTAGTCTTGATCGTAATATAATCCGCCAGTAATGCGCTATAATTGGTTCCCCAGACAATTTATTGAAATCATGGCTGTTAAAATTAATAAGAAGCATACAATGAGAGTGTCAAAATCTTCGAAAATAACTGCTAGGATTAGTTTTGTTCGTCATACTACATTAGGCACTTACGATGTTGATAGTGAAACAAATTTTCATTCCCATTGCTTGACTGGCCAGCGAAAGAGAGAGATGATGTCGCATGGTTCTTGAATATCAGACCACGTTCTGGTTCTTTATTAGCAGACACTGTTCTAAAGCAGTAGGTTACATCCATAACCTCGCTGGAATCCGTCACGGAGTGTGAATATCACGCATTATTAATGAGGATACGTAGATTGGACGGAGACATGAAGGTAGGTGGCTCCACCACGGTACTCAAGAGGAAAGGCCTTTATGTCTGCGCCAGGTTCCTGACTATACTTTCTTCTGTAACAACACGAACACAACAGCGCAGTGAAGAATCCCTTGTCACAGATACAGATTTGACAGCCCATAACATAAAAGCAAATCAGATCCACAATGACTTTGTCCAGCATCGTATTGCGGGATCTTCCAACTCTAGAATATGAAGCAAGCATTGACGTTGGAGCGCTAGAAGATTGGTAACACATTCACACTACAGTCGATTTCTATTGAATGTACACTATAGTGTATCTCGAACCATTTGTCTCAAATGACTGTTTGTGACATCCATTACATCCATTACGAAGCATTACTTTCCAGAGGTTAATAGTCACGAATTCTAATCAGCAGGCGGAGACAGCTCTGGAGGACGTCACCAGAAAAAAGGAGCAAAAATCTACAAATCTGAGGGTCAGAGCATGGAGTGTTAGTTCCTTTAATAGGATTGGTAGATCAGAGAATTTAAAAAGAGAAATTGAAATTAGGCACAAATGGAATTAGTGAAGTGCGCTGTCAGGAATACAGGATCTCTGACCATAACAATACAGGTTTATCAACTCAAATGCATACAGAAATTAGAGGGGAGTAGGGAAAGGCATCACATACTATCAACAGCATAGTTACCGCTTCTCCAGGCCAATGCAGATGCCAACCCAACACATAGCACAGCATTAAGAATTTATAAGGTTTCCATTTCCGCAGACGACGAAGAGTTTGAAGGAATCTATAATTAAATAAAAGAAATAATTCAAATTATCGAACCAATATTTAATTGTAACTGGCAATTGGAATTCTATAGTAGGAAAAGAAAGAGACACAAACCTAATAGAAGATGGACTGGGGGAATGAAACGAAAGAGGAAGCCAGCTGGTAGAATTTCGCACAGAGGACAGTTTAATCATTGTAAACACTTTGTGCAAGACTAAATAGATATTATTAAATATGTGAAGAGTTCTGGAGACACCGGAAAGTTTTAGGTAGTTTATAAAATGGTGAAATAGATATAGGAACCAGATTTTAAACTGTAAAACATATCCTGGAGCAGATGAATACTGTGACCGTAATTCGTTGGTTATGAACTGTACCTTAAAACTCAAAATATTGTAGAAAGGTAGGAAATTAAGGAGTGGGACCAAGAAAAGATAAAAGAATCATAGGTTGTAGTCAGTTTTAAAGGAAACACTAGGCAACTGTTGACTGGAACAGGAGAAAGGAATACAATAGAACTTGATTGCATAGCTTTGCGAAATGGGTGAAACTTGCGGAGCATCAAGTAGGCGAAAAGGCATTGTACTACGCGAGATACTGAATGTAACAGTTGAAAGAAAAAAATGTAGAAATGCGGATAATGCAGGTAACAGATTAGGCAAAAGTGAAAACAGACGTCTAAAAATTAGACTAACAGGAAGAGCAAAATGGCAAAGGAAGGTTAGCTAGAAGAGAAACGCAAATCCATTGCTGCATGTATATGGTGAAGATAGACGTATGATATAGGAAAATTAAAGAAAACTTTGGAGCAAGGACATGCATTTATATGGAAATCAAGAGCTCTGTCGGCAGGCCAGTACTAAGGGTATAAGGAAAGCCTTAGTGATGGAAGGAATATATAGCAGACCTACGTAAAGAAAATAAATGTGATACCTCTGTTATGGTAAAGAAAGTGGAATATAATGAGACAGATGAAATACCAACAGCCTTCAAGAACATTGTGATAATACCTTTCCCAAAGAAAATAGGTACCTGACAGTTGTTTAACAAATCATGGCTACAAAAAATTAACACGAATTAATTACCGAAAAAGGGACAGTCTGCCTGAAGCGAACCTCTTGTGTGATCAGTTTGCATTCCGTAGAAGAGTGGAATCAGACGTGACAATATTGGCCCGACGACTTATAAGATAGCCTGAAGAAAGTCAACCCTGCGTTTATAGCAACTTCACATCCAAGGAAAGCTTTTGACAATGTTAAGTGCATCAGTCTTCTGACTGGTTTGATGCGGCCTGTGCCAACCTCTTCATAATACAGTAGCACTTCTAACCTACGTCCTTAATTATTTGCTGGATGTATTCCAACCTGTGTCTTCTTCTACAATTTTTCCCCTCCACAAAGTCCTCTAGTATCATTGAAGTCATTCCTTGAAGTCGTAACAGATGTCCTGTCATCCTGTCCCCTCTCCTTCTCAGTGTTTTCAAAATATTCATTTCCTCTCTGATTCTGGGCAGAACCTCGTCATTTCTTACCTTCTCAGTCCAACCAATTTTCGGCATTCCTCTGTAACACCACATTTCAAATGCTTTGATTCTCTTCTGTTCCATGTTTCAGTACCGCACAATGCTATTTTCCAAACGTACATTCTCAGAATTTCATCCGCAAACTAAGCCTTATGTTAAATATTAGTAGACTTCCCTTGGCCAGAATGTCATTTTTGCCAGTGCTAGTCTGCTTTTGATGTCCTCCTTGCTCCTTCTGTCACTGACTATTTTACTGCCTAGGTAGCAGAATTCCTTAAATTCATTTACTTCGTGACCGTCAGCCCTGTTGTTAAGTTTCTTGTTGTTCTCATTTCTGCTAGTTCTCATTACATTCGTCTTTCTTCGAGTTATTCTGAGTACATATTCCGTACTCATTAGACTGTCTAGTCCATTCAACAGGTCATGTAATTCGTCTTCAGTTTCTCTCAGGATAGCAATGTAATCAGCGAATCGTATCATAGTTATCCCTTCACATTGCATTTCAATTCCACTCCTGAACCTTTATTTATTTCAGTCATTGCTTCTTCGACGTACAGATTGAAAAGTAGAAGCGAAGACTACATTCCTATCTTATACCCTTTTTAATCCGAACACTTCGTTCTTGGTCGTCCACTCTTATCATTCCCTCTTGGCTCCTGTACATATTGTATATTACGTCTCTCCCTACAACCTCCCCTATTTTTCTCAGAATTTCCAACTTCTTGCAGCATTTTACATTGTCGAACACTTTATCCAGGTCGACAAATACTATGAACGTGTCTTGATTTGTCTTTAGTCTTGCTTCCATTATCAACCGCAAGGTCAGAACTGCCTCTCTCGTGCCTTTACCCTTCCTAAAGCCAAACTGTTCGTCATCTAACTCATCCTAAATTTTCTTTTCCATTCTTCTGTATATTGCCGGCCCTCAGTGGCCGAGCGGTTCTAGGCGCTACAGTCTAGAACGGCGAGAGTGCTACGGTCGCAGGTTCGAGTCCTGCCTCGGGCGTGGGTGTGTGTGGTGTCCTTAGGTTAAATAGGTTTAAGTAGTTCTAAGTTCTAGGGGACTGATGACCTTAGAAGTTGAGTCCCATAGTGCTCAGAGCCATTTGAACCATTTGAACTTCTGTATATTATTCTTGTCAGCAACTTGTATGCATGAGTTGTTGAGCTGATTGTGTGGTAATTCTCACACTTGTCAGCTCCTGCAGTCTTAGGAACTGTGTGGAAAATATTTTTCCGATAGTCAGATAGTATTCCCCCGGACTCATACACTCGACACACTAACGTGAATAGTCATTTAGTCGTTTCACTACCACTTCTCCCAACGATATTAAAATGTCTTATGAAATGTTATATATCGCTTCTGCCTTATTTGATCTTAATTCCACCAAAGCTCTCTTGAACTCTGCTTCTAGTACTGGCTCCCCTATCTCTTTTAAATCGACTCATGTTCCTTCTTCTATCACATCAAACAAATTTTCCCCCTCATAGAGGCCTTCAATGTACTCTTTCCGCCTAACCGCTCTCTCCTTTGGATTTAACAGTGGAATTCCCATTGCATTCTTAATGTTATCACTCTCGCTCTTTGTTTCACCGAAGGCTGTTTTGATTTTCATTTACGCTAAGTCAGTCTTTCCGACAATCATTTCTTTTTCGATTTCTTCACATCTTTCATGCGGCCATTTCTTCTTAGCTTTCCTGCACTTCCAATTTATTTCATTCCCGAGCGACTTGTATTTCTGTACTAAATTCGAATTATATTAATACCCTCAGCTTCTAACAGGCGTTGACATTTATCAACGGGGACAGGTGAAAAGGTGTGCCCCGATCGGGACTTGAACCCAGGATCTCGTGCTTACATGGCAGACGCTCTATCTATCTGAGGCACCGAGGCCACAGTGGATAGCGCGACTGCAGGGACTATCCCGCGCACGTCTCCCGCGAGACTCACATTCTCATCTTGTATGTTCACACACTACATTCGTATGGTCCCACCCAACACACTCATAGTCTGTGGACATACAAGGTGAGAATGTGGGTCTCGCGGGAGGCGTGCGCGAGATAGTCCCTGCAGTAGCACTATCCTCTGTGCCCTCGGTGGCTCAGATGGATAGAGTGTCTGCTATGTAAGCAGGAGATCCCGGGTTCGAGTCTCGATCGGGGCACACATTTTCACCTGTACCCGTTGATGTATATCAACGCCAGTTAGCAGCTGAATGTGTTAATATAATTCTAATTTCGTTCTATACTGCTGCAGGTCATTAATGATGTCTGTTTTTTCGGACATGTCCGAAAGAACAGACACCATATCAATATAAGTGTATTTCAGTATTCCTTAATTTCCCTTGACATTTTTGTGCTTTCTTCTTTCATCGATCAACTGCAGTATTTCTTCTGTTATCCAAGATTTCTTCGCAGTTACCTTCTTTTTACGTGTGTTCCTCTTTCCAACTTCTGTGATCGTCCTTTTTAGAGATGTCCATTCCTCTTGAACTTTACTGCCTACTGACCTATTTCTTATTGCTGTATCTACAGGTTTAGAGACCTTCAAGCATGTCTCATCATTCCTTAGTACTTCGTATCCCACTTCTTTGCGTACTGATTCTTCCTGACTAATCTTCAGTCCCCCATGGCTATGTCTGAAGGTAATAGGGATAAAATACAGGAAGTGAATGGCTGAACAGAAACTTGTACAGAAACGAGACGGTAGTCACAAAGGGGGCCCAGCGAAGGAGTTCCTGATTCAAAACTAAATATCTCGAAAACTAAGATCGATAAACGAGTCAACAAATGGTATATGCTTGTAGTGAATGCTGTATCAATGTTACACAGAAGTTGTACAGTAGTTCGAGATAGTTCGAAAAATGTGCTAAGAGGTGGCGCAGTAATCGTAATATGTAGTGCCACAGCTCAGAGCAATCAATTCCATAGCTGAAACAGGAAAGGCGGTTAGCGGACCGAAGAAATAGGTTGAAATCAAACAAGTTGCTGTTTTCCACCACAATTTAATGTTCTTAAAGGAGCGAATGTGTAAACACTTCGCGAACTCTTCACCAAAGCTCTTGGCAAGCTCTTCCAATGGACAGGCTCCATGGCTGATGATCTAGCAGGTAATCTTGGCCCCTGGTAAGTAGTGGGGTAAAGGAAGTTATACATTATTTGTGCAAGTTCTCATATTCACGGGCAAGCGTACATTCAACAGCCAATTATCCCTACACCCCTCCCCTTAACCTACTGTTTTGATAATTGATTTATGTCCCTACGGGAAAAGGGATCTGAATCCTGGAGCTCTTTTTTGTTTTTTGTCAGCCCCTACCCAGTTCAGCCCTGAGCCACTTTTCCCCTCTGGGAAATCCCCAGGCTTCATCCATCCCCACCCTCCCTTCTCCTCCTGTAAACCCTGTGCAACTATAGTTACGGAAGTTCCACTCTTACCAGTTGTTGGATACTGGTTCAGTTTGGTCAAATTCGTTTACTGCCTCGATTCCTTAATCTCTTGGTTTCCCACCACCTTCTGGAAATATTGACATACCTTTGACTGATCGACTCGACTGAATTGATTGCTACAGCTCATATGCATATTTGGTGGGAAATATCTCATCAAACTGTTTGACTATTTTGCATGTACAAACAGCTCCATTAAGTCACTCACCAACCCAAACATACCTGGTGAAAAACAAAACCACACTTGCGCTGCTGTGTGCGCCATCTGTCGTCTGCAGGAGGCATCCATCACCCCTAGGCTCCATGCAGCACTGCCACCAGTGGGGAGAGATTCGAAATTGAGAGGAACGCAGCACTCCTCCCTCACCCACTTGGCAGGGAAAACTTATAGACCATCCATTAAAAAGTTACATACCACTCGAAACTGAACTGACAAATATCCTACAGCACTGGTTCTTCAAATACACGCAGATCATGCTTCAATACAAGATACTACAAGTGACAGGAAATGCTTCACTGCTCAAATTACATATCGAAATTGTCGTGACAAAAACCACCACTCATAAAAAACGGATCATAATACAACACATGCATGAGAAAATACATACATTTTGCAAATCAAGCAATTGAATTTCGAAAAAAAACAATACTCACCATAGCGCTAAATATACACGGTGAGTAACATAAGACGTAAACCCCTTTTATTTCGTGAATGGCTACACATATCGAAACACGTTTCCGGCAAAAATTAAAGTGTTGAGGTGCACGTATTTTTTGTTTGTTAATGCTTTTAGCGCTGGTATCAACGGAGATATCGAAGCAAGAGCAGTTTTTAGATAAAACTTTATAGCGTTTGTTAATGTTCACGTTGAAACCAATTGTAAATAAATTGAAAAATGTCCTAGAATTTGAGACCATGACGGCTAGATTCGGCATTAGCGGTGCAAACACCGCCACGCAGAGCTCTCGTGCAGTGCTGTATCAGAATGTCAACAAAAAATGTTAAAATGGCTCTGAACACTATGGAACTTAACTTCTGAGGTCATCAGTCCCCTAGAACTTAGAACTACTTAAACCTAACTAACCTAAGGACATCACACACATCCATGCCCGAGTCAGGATTCGAACCTGCGACCGTACTGGTCGCGCGGTTCTAGACTGTAGCGCCTAGAACCGCTCGGCCACTTCGGCCGCCAGAATCTCAACACATTTGCCTGTTTACTAGTCTGTACTGCACACCCCTCATTTCTGCTTCAACATTCGTTGCATGAAAACATTTGCACGAAGACATGTGCACCAATGAAGAGAAGCTGAGTATTACTACTTTTATATGGTAAATGTAAAAGAAATGCCTTAAAAGCAGTACAGCGTTATAGGGCTACCTATCCTGATCGCCAGTGATCGATGCGCCAGACAATTACACGAATTATTAAGACGCTAGTGCGGACAGGACAAGAAAGTAGACTGAAACTGACAGAGAATATGAAGAAGCTGTTCTGGCTACGACCTTAATAAATCCTCACAGTGGTACGAGACGTATTCCTAAGGGACGTAGAATCAGCCAGACGGGTGTGATTCGCATCTTGCATCGACGGAATTTCCACCCCTGACATCTTTCACCACATCAGGTACGCGACGATCGTAATTTCGAACGTGATACATAAATTCATTGGTTTGCCCTTCAGCAACTGAGAGACGACCGGACGTTTTTTCAGTGTGTGCTCTTTACCGATGAAGCAATGTTTATTAACCACACTAATGTAAATTTGCGTAACATGCACCACTGGGCAGCTGAAAATACACGTTGGTATCATCAGGTGCAGCATCGACGATCTTGGAAGCGTAAACGTATGGTGTGGTTTGCCAATGTAATTACACTGTGGTTGTGGGATCTTAATTCATCTCAGGCGTCTTACGAGTAATGGACATTCGTACACACACCTTCTGACGAACATTCAGCTGGTTCTTTCTAAAAGAGGAACCACTGGATACTCGACAGTGAATGTGGGTGCAAAACGACGGTTGTCCAGCTCACTCGTCATGTGCTGTGATGCAAATACTGAATGAGAACTTTCCCCGGCGTTGGATAAGACGTAATTCTGTTGCCGAATGGCCTGCGAGGTCCTCTGATTTGACTCCTCTTGATTTCTTCCTTTGGGGAGCACTCACTGATGCAGCTTATGACGGAGCC
Source organism: Schistocerca cancellata (assembly GCF_023864275.1). Classification (NCBI taxonomy): domain Eukaryota; kingdom Metazoa; phylum Arthropoda; class Insecta; order Orthoptera; family Acrididae; genus Schistocerca; species Schistocerca cancellata. Next base: position 490,693,076 of record NC_064628.1, read on the forward strand.
CCAACTACACTAGACGATGTGTGTCGTCAAATCGGCGTGCACGATCTACCGTACCATCCACTGTGATTTCATCTGTTCACGTTCTTTCGAAAGGCGATTACAAATGTGCCTTTCAGTCCATGGTCAAGAGTCTGAACACATGCTTGGATAAAGAATAATTTTTTTGGAAGAATGTTTATTTTGCAGTATTTTTAATAAAATTTTTAGGTCAAGAAATGTATCCCATATGATAGAATTTAAAGCAGTGTAGGTAGAGACAGTTGTCCAACAGTATGTATTTTAATTCTAAGAAGCATACAGCCAGGTGCAGGTAAAGATCAAATCTTCCTTCTAATATTTAGATATTTAATACAGTAGTTGCTTTTTGCAGCGTTTAAGACCTCTATATTTCTGAAAAATGAACATCTGATTTCTCTGTTACAACTCAGGTAAATCTGGGAAGATAGTCAAACGTTAAATAGTTTTCCTACGCATTTTCGCAAACGCCAGAATCTAGCCTATGACCTACTTCCATAAACAGCATTCATAGGTGAACGATCATCTGTGTCGTAAGTTGGTTCAAGGGGAAATTACGCTTTATTCTCACAGCCTACCTTACGGTGTACAACAAAGCAGCCTGGTCCAAGACGCCTGTTCAGCAGTGTTTACACCGAAAATGCCGATTCCAGCCTTCGTAATGTCACATTCCACGATATATCTCGAACAGTTTTTATATTACGTTTTAGTGTCAACATAAAAAACGCCATATCACTGTAATTGCCTTATCAAGAGCTATCGAATGCAGTTATAAAAAGTATACGGTTTCATTTAAAGAAGACGTACTTACTTTAATATCTCAGTTGATACCAGCGCTAAAAAAATTAACCGAAGAAAAACATACATGCCCCTTGCCGACGTAACGTTTGTTGAAAATGTTTAAATAAGTGTAGCCGTTCACGAAATAAAATGTGACTCCCCCTGTATGTAAGGTAGCGCATGCACCGATGTTTCAGAACACAAGCACCCTCCTCAAGTGCTGTTCTAATCACCACTACCCCAACGCTTCGACGTTACACTAAACAAATCTGGCGAAATAACTTTCCAAGCACACACATCCGCTATAGCAAAACGCATGCTGTCCAACAACTGCAGGAGTGCCAAGAGCTGGCAGAGGACTAGAGGACTGCCTGCGCTTTGGCCACACCGGCTGTAGCTGCTTCACGCCCATCTCTCGATATCCACCCACCTGCTCTACCAGACGCTCAGATGCCAGAGAGAGTGTCACTGTGACCACCCAGCAGTCAACCCATCAGTTTATGTGGGGGGAATAATGTCCAGTGCAAACGCTAACCATATTGCATCTTCTCAAATTTCGACATAAAAGTTGGAGAACATACTCAAGACACATGTCCGCTACTGTCGCCGGCGAACCAGCATGCTAGTTAGTCCACTATTCACTGCGAGCGTCGCCTGCGGCATTTGTACCCACAGCTGCGGGCAACACGTAGAATTTTAACTGCAACCCCCCTCCCCCTCTCCGCCCCTCATATCCCATGACATTAACTCCGCTTTTAAAAAAATCCACTCTAACCTAGCCGAAAGGGGGATTTTATTGTCCACACTCCTCGAGTTTCTCATGTGAAATGTAGATTTCTCCCTTTTATACGAGTTATTTTCAAAGAAGATACCGGAACATACACGTGTTTTCATGACTCTGAAGTGTCATTATGTGTTGCGCAATGTTGTGCAATGGCGTAGGCTATATTTCCTCTAAGTATTCTGTCATCAGGTAAAAAGAGCTGTTCTTATCAGCTTAATATCTGGTACGTCGCATGGGCATGGACCAGTTAATTTATGTGAGTGGTTTTAATAATAATCCAAATGTTATAAATCTGTGCTCAGAACCGTATCTTCTATCCTGATCATGAACCTATGCAGGGTTCTCTCCTACGTGCTACTAAAACCGAGTATCCTGTTTTAAATGAACTATTATTGCTTTCAAGTGTTCTAGAGTGGTTTCTTTTTGTTTCTAAAATGTGAAAGGAGTATCAAAAGTTAAAGTTAAAACTACAAAAGTGAATTCAGATAAGATTTTGCTTAAGTACTTTTAGTTTATTGCAAATTATAGTTTTTTGCTGGAATACAGTGCCAGACTGTGTAAATGTAATTGTCTAAAATACCTGTTTCACATGTGATTAAAAAGGCAAATTAGTTAAGTTAATTTTAAACACAGCGTAGTCTTGATTACTATCATGAATGATTCACTTTTTTTAAGTTAATTGAGCTTAGTGTTGAATATTTTGCCTTGCAAAGTAAAATATAAACTATTCCAAGTGAAGTTAAGGATTAGCTTTGTATGAATTAGTCTTTTTTACTGAAATAGTGACACTATACTAGTTCATGGGTCCCCATCATATTCTTCACATATTAGAAAGGTAATTGAACTATTATTGGTGCTATGATATATATATGTATGTATATATATAAAGTGGAATATGAACAGTGTAATCATTATATTATGAGAGTTTTCCACAAAGTAAGCTCTGATCGATCGCTATATGGAAACCACAGTGTAAATCAGAAACATTTTATTTCAAGAATTAGCTGCACTTTCCAGATATAGTCGCTACTCCGACTTAGCCATTTGTCGGAGCGTTATACCAAATTTCCAACACCATCCTCATAGAAGGCAGCCGCCTGCACATTCCAATAATTCTCTACGCCCAAGTGTTGTCTTCATATCCAGTGTTTCATGTGAACAGAGATGACACTCATCGGAAAGGTTGCAGGAGCATGTTCACTACCCCTGCAGAGTGCGGCTGAGAATTGCCATGAAGAAGGAAGTGCGTGGCAGTTGTGTTAGATGGGCTGCATTCATTAAGGCGAAGCCTCGCAGCAGGCCCTCCTACTCGGCGGAAGACATCGTCCTCCTAGGCACCTTTACTCGCTCACTGTGCGCTCATAACTGAAAATATCGTCTAGATGCGATCGATGGTCATACTACAGACACTACCCAACACATCTGTACAAATCTTCATCAGGTTTTCACTCTGGTGTCCATTTCGTGACCGATCGGAACTTACTTTCTCGACAACCCTCGTATTTATCTTTATTTGTGTTTTACATGTCAGCTAAGATAGAAGCCCCACATGTCCAAATTTAGTTCTGCACTTCATGCAGTAACGTTTCAGTATTGGTTTAAGTAATGATCTTGAGTAAAGTTTTTTTTTATTTATATAATTTTTTTTTAAGTGTGAGACTGGTGCAAATTTGCTGCTACACACAGCTCAGATCGCCCAGTGTCAGTTTGTATTTTGTGTGCTATTCAAAGGGAAGTATTAATGAAAGTAACTCCAACAACATATATTATAGTCCGATACCCTTACCCATTAGACACACGCACAGTCAAAATTCAAAATCCTCTCAGAGGGTAAGACCTTGTTTCACAGAAGGCTAGTATTATACCCTCTCCCCTCCTCCTCCCGGTTCCCAAGTTACAGACACCTGCCAACAATTCTCTCGAAATCCTATCGTGTTCCAATACTGCTATTCCATTAGTTGGAAAACTGTCTAATCCTTTCCCCTCACTGACTAGGTAAAGAGCTATCACAACGAAAAAATTAGTACATCAACGTACAGGAGGAAAGTCAAAACCAAGCAGATTATATGTAAAAGAAATTCAGAAACACAACACGAAAAATTCATCAATATCGAATGATTGTCTACAGTAATTCCCCTGTACTTGTCTTAATCTCCTTTATCGTATTCCTATGATCACTATGATAGAAACACGACAGTGTAATGGTGTCAGAGACTTCGCAGATAGCACAGTATTTCGTGAGATACACATCGCCCTTTTTCAACTGGAGCATACCTCCATAATGTAAATCTAACATTATCACAGAGCTTCCATTGAATCATTTACATCGGTGCGGCAGCCTCACACCTCCTCACATGATACAGATCTGCTGCAAGTGTAGGGGGAGATTCTCAACTTAATCACAGCATTGCTCAATTTGTAGCCCCATGTGTTGTTGGACAGTGCAGTGACTGTGATACTGTATTCCGTCTAGGGCAGAGAATATAGACATGGCTAGTATGCATATGCATAGCGCTAGTTATTTATTTAGAAGCGAACTCAGTACTTACAGAGTTATCCAACGATCATACATCGAGAGCCAACTAACCAACAAGTACAAGCTAGACCAAATAAATGTCAATGTTTCCTTGAGGAACAGTAATACTCTTAGTATGTCTTACTCCTCAATCCTAATTGTTATGAAACAGTCTCGAGGTGACATAGCGTTGGAATTTGCCGTCACTGGCCTTCTACACTGTCACATCTTGGTGGGCGGATCTCAGCCTCCTCACCCCCCCCCCCCTTACCAAAAAAATCCATGCACGTGTCTTTGAGCCTGTCATTCTCACCAGATTGTCAATTCTTAGTGTCTGGATAGCTTCCCTTAAGATTATAACAAGTGAATCTGCTCCCAGAATAGGCATTCTACTTCACTTCGCTCCAGATGCATACTGCTAAGCATTTTATCGTAGCTAACACTTCCAATGGTAGTGTACAGGATTTCTAGTCTTGTTAATGTGCAATAGATTTTGTTACAGGGACCGATGACCTTTGGAGTCAGGTCCCTTCAACCCCACAATCCAACCAACCAATTAGTTACGTTCAGGTCAATTACCAGTTCCACCACAGGTGTTCCTTTGTACTAGCAGACAGCTTGACTAAATATAAACGTGTCACAAATAAAATAAATATGCAGCAAGTAGCTGTTAAGTGCACGGTGGAGGTTATATAGCACCAGTATTATCGATTACCCATCTATCCCAATCTCAAACTGTGACCGAGTAAAAAATCACGTATATACTTCCGTATATACCCCAAATCACACTTATGTTCCTGGGAGAACTACATTGACTTTTCCAGAGACATTTTTTCTGTCACATATTCTAGGGGGGTAGGCTAACCTGTATGATCCTAATGGCGTCCACATAATGCTTTAGCTTCGGAGATCCTCATGTAACACAAACAGATGTGGGTTCTGCAGACTGGTAGAGACCAATCATGTAATGTTGAACTGTCGAATCGATGTTACTGTTGAATAGTACGTATAGTTTAGCCATAAACGGGTCCATGAGTCTTGATCTATGACAGTAGCTGACAATGACCTCAAAGTCATAGTGGAAATTAAGAATGTATAGTGAGGTACGAAGGTGGGGTTCGTTCAAATACAGTGAAGTAAACTGTGCAGCAAACTAAGATGTATATCAAGGAGCAGTTGACGGCTAAGTACGACACATTCTGTCTCTGCATTTTATTGCGCTTGGGGTTGCTATGTTAAAATTAACAGCTTGAGTGCCATAACAGGAATTATTTCTAAAGCAACAAAGTGACTTCAGCTCACACAGTCTGCAGGATGTGGTACGTGCTGCAGTGGAGTAAAGTAGATCTGTGATACTGCTTTGCTTAAGATAGTGAGAGCACTGAGATACAGATGTTCTCTTCGAGATTTTCGTCAGTCAGTCATTCTAAGGTCAACTAAAGTTCACTGTAATATGGTATTCCTACTGCAACAGATTTTTCATGCAAGAAATGTGGAATTCAAAGCATACAAGAAGCAATAATTTGTGAAATACAGTCGTATAATTTTCAAACGCCAGTCAGTGGTATTTATGTACAGTGAATCTGTGCATGGTACTCCCTCCATTCACTATCAAATGTTCCATTAAAACTACCATCTTCCATGCCATATACATGCACATACATCCCCTTCAGATTTAGAAAGGTAATTTGCTTAAGAAGAAAAAAATACCCAGTAACACAGCAGTGCAGAGGAATGAGATGCATGTAATTTAATCTCAAAACTTCTGTCAGGGCTGTTTAAGAACAGTGATATTATGTGTGGTGCCCCCTCCCATCATCAACAAATCTGTCGTTAAAACTAGAGTTTTAAATGCCATATACATCCATATAGACTCCATTCTAATTTCTAAATATAATTTGCCTATGAGGAAAAAATACCCAGTTATCCTATGGTGCATTGGATTCAGACGTATGTCTGAAACGATTGTCAGACCTATTTAAGTACAGCGATACTGTGTACGGTACTCCCTTGCATGATTAACAAATGTAACATTAAATCTACAGTCTTCTGCATCATATACATCTTATACTGGTTTCTGAAATGTACTTCGATATTGCTAGCATTTGGACAGAATCAGACTCGAAAAATCCATTTCCATAGTTATAAATCAGAGCTTAAAAACTAGATTCCTTTTAGCGGAGGAAGATGTAAACGTTTCTCCCAATCTTCCCAGATGTCCATTCTGACTATTCAAATCTGTAAGACAGGAGCCATCCATAGAAGGCCATTGCCATGGTACATGTTGATGATCCATTTCACGTCAACCAGTTATGCTTTCGACGGAATTTTTTTTTTCCCACTGCCTTAATACCAATTTCTCCTAATGTACACCGTGCGCCTGACTCTAGAGTGTATAGACTTCCCACTATTAAAATTCTGATATATGACATCATCCTACATACATGAAGAAAACAAGCAGCTTCAACCGCCGTTTCTGAATACATCTGCAATTTAATTATTTATACTAAATTACTATGATGCATGACCATAGGCAGCTCTCAGATTTTCTTTCTCTCCCAGCAATATACCTCAATACAGAATCTAGTTGTTACTAGCTTAGTGGGGTATACATGCCACAAAGCATTTCTTACATTATCATATGGAACTCTATGGTATAAATCTTAACACTAGTACTCTTCTGGGTGCGAAGCAATGTTTACTACTAGCACTTCATCCTGGAAGGAGATTTTAAACAAGTGGGCAATGTCAGAAGCACTTGAAGTCACATGGTGTTCTGTAGATGTTTCAGATTGTCTGGTGGAGGTTGCAGTTATAATGAAAAGTACCCACGGAAAATGATTGCAGTCATATACCTTGATAAATAAAAGACTGATACATTTAAGATTAAAGATATTGGGGAAGCTGGTGGATATATGCGTCAGAGGAGGAAAAGAGGGAACAAACGTGAGCAACCTCCGGATGCATAAGAACGACGATTGGTGGAATACCTAAAGCAGAATATTTTTAGAATTGCAGGAGATTTCAGTGTGAGGCTAGGTAAATCAACCATTAATGGATTAGTGGATTCACATGGAGAACACACGAAAAACTCCAATGGATAACAGTTAAGAGATTTCTCGGTCTTCAATCACTTAACAAACACAATCCTGTCGGAGGAACATCCGCAGCTGAGCATTATACCAGAGGTTGAAAATACTGCTACAGTTGTAATGTTCTTTTATTTAGAACACGAGCAGTTTGGGGCTCTTATACGCCCATCTTCAGATGTTACGCTGTGACCCCGAGCGCCGAGGTGGACTTGCACAAGTCCTTACAATTGTTGCTGTATTTTCAACCTCTCACTTAACAAATAGTTTTCCCCCCATACAGATATCCAAAAATTTACATAGAGTACTAGGTCTATAATAGACTACGTTACTGCATGTGGGAAAACCATCCCATTAATAGAAGACAGAGGATTTTACGTTAGTACTGACCATTTGCTGGTAATATGAAAACTAAGAATCTCCAGCATAACAACAAAAGTACAATCAAAAAACAAATACGAGAAGAAGTATATTCAGAAAATAGATGAAGAACTAAAATATGTACTAGAAAAATAGAATGTTAATGAAATGTGAAAAGAGATAGTGACACATATCTGCTGGTGATGCTTTAGATAAGGAAACCAAAGGAGACTGCTGATTTGGAACCAAAAAATAGCATATATCATAAAATGTAATAAACAGGGCTACCTGAAATATCTACATTCAAAGAATCAAGGAGACTGTTAAGAGTATTGGGAAGACAAGAAAAATAAAATAACAAAAATGAGAACATTTTATGATAGAAATTGAGAATGAACGTGGAAAACAAATAAAGCTTATAGGATGCTCAAACAACTCAGTAAAGTTAAAAGAGATGTGGTTCAAATTAACCACATTTCAGAAAATTAGTGGTTGTATTATTTTCAAAATCTGTGAACACGTGATAAAGAAAACTGGAAAACTGCAGTTAGTTACGAGCACGTTGATCCTACATCAATGAAAGAGCTAAAGGTTGTGTCAAAAACATTCAAAAACAGAAAATCCTCAGGGGAAGACAACCTCAATGTGGAATAGTTTAAATATACTTCGGAATCATTATTCACAAAAACTATTGCGTTTTGTAAATCTTGTTGAAAATACAGCGACATACCAGAGGATGGGAAAACAGCAGTTGTTACACTATTGTTTAAAAAAGATTACTGAGAGACCAAATAAAGAAATTTCTCTGAATTATCTGAAACGAGAATCGCAGAAAATGTGATAGTTATCGAGGTATTAGTCTTCTGAACCCTGGATTCAAGATTCATGCAAAACTAATAACAAACAGACTAAAGGTACTCTCAGAAACGTTTCTTAATGGAGAAAAGAATGAGCTCTGAAGGGAAGATCTTGCTGAGATAGTGTTTTTCCAGTCTACCAAATTATTGAAAAAGATAGAGAACACAATCATCCCACGTACGTAGCCTTTATTGACTATGGGAAGCTTTTGACAAAGTTAACAGTGTTAAATGATTGCAAATGTTAGAAAAGATGGTACAGTGCTGTAATTCAAAGTGTAAATCGAAGCACAAAAAAGTAGTCCGTTTGCAAGAAACATCTGTCAAGGCTGTCCTTTATCACCCGTGTTATTTAGCATCTACATAGACGACATCATGAAAACATGGCAGACTAAAGCAGTGCCCCATTATAAGCTTAATAATGAAGTTATAAATACACCGCTGTTTCCAGATGATAAATTAATATTTGCGGACTCGAGGATAAATTACAGATAGCAATTTGGTTTTACACAAGATGGCAAATGATTACAATGTGACAATATCCAGAAATAAAACTAAGATAATGACATTCCATGGAAAGGAACATTTAAGAGCAAAAATAATAATTGATGATGAGTCACTAGAACAAATAAATACCTGGAAAGTTAGGTCTCATACATCATCACACAATAATCAAGAAAACAAACTGCAATAATTTCATCAGCGGGCCTACTATAAATCATGTTGTTGTTGTTGTGGTCTTCAGTCCAAAGACCTCTTTATCTCTTGGTAACTACTGCAGCCTACATCCTTCTGAATCTGCGTTGTGTATTCATCTCTTGGTCTCCTCCTTTTTAGTCTCCGCGCTTCCCTCTATTACTAAATTGGTGATTCCTTGATGCCTCAGAACATGTCCTTCCAACCGATCCCTTCTTCTGGTCAAGTTGTGCCACAAATTCCTCTTCTCCTCAATTCTATTCAGTACGACCTCGTTAATTACATGACCGACCCATCTAATATTCAGCATCCTTCTGTAGCTCCATATTTGAAAAGCTTCTATTCCCTTCTTGTTTAAACTTTTTATTGTCCATGTTTCAATTCCATACATGTTTATACTCCATACGTACTCCATAAATCATACTCTCCTCAAAAAAGCTAGAAAAGGGACATTACTAAAATTATATTTTGGCAGTTTTTATGTATGGGTCAGATTCTTGGACCCTAACCGCCGGTCGGAGGAGGAGGTTTAAGCCAGCAGAGATGAGAACCTTAAGAACTCTAGCTGCTTAGAAACTCGTAGATCTGATAAAAAATAGTGAAATAAGGTATTAATTGGGTGTCAAAAGTATATTTCAGAAAATAGAGGAGTACAGAAAGAAATGGCATGAACACATTCAAAGGATGCCATAAGAACGAATACCTAAAATAATATATAAGTATACGCTGCGGGGGGAAAAGGAGTGTTGAGCATCCTAAGAAGAGATGGAAAGAACATCTGCAATCTTCTTGAAACTGGAGCAGACAAGGACGCCTAAACCAAAACTGAATGTGATGATGATAAGATAGACAGTTTCTGACGATAGCTCCTGACTATGTAAACAGTCATATTCGTCGGGAAGTTGATTTCTCAAGCAGTCAGGGGCTGTAATAAAATTAGCTCCGAGAATGTCGTCGCTAAAAACTGATTTTCGTTATGTAAGAAATTTTTCCTATTTAAAAAAATTGTTCAAATGGCTCTGAGCACTATGGGACTTAACATCGATGGTCATCAGTCCCCTAGAACTTAGAACTACTTAAACCTAACTAACCTAAGGACATCGCACAACACCCAGTCATCACGAGACAGAGAAAATCTCTGACCCCGACCTATTTAAAAGACTTTTGTCTTTTCAACTCCTGGAATTTCACACAACTCTGCTCTGGGTCCTGTCAGCTACATACAGTATCGGACGGCTTAAGAAATCTTGTTGCCAATAGACTTTCACCAAACTCACACATAATGCTCAAAAGTCTATAAAATCCTACTTCCATTCCATCATTACTTCTAGGTCATCTTATAATATTTCGAAACATCTCTTGTATGTTGTAATGCATTTTTGCTGAGGGACGAAAATGTGATTGGCGACAAGTATTTGCCTACTCTTCGCCGTCCCTTCACCACCGCACGTCGGAATCATGGCAGCTACGAGGGGCGTGCGAAGCGGTTGCCTGTCGCTGGTCACCCCGTGGTCGCCCCATGTGCGGCGGTCTGCCGGCAGCGGCGCCACGCTCGAATTGCGAGGATCCCTGGCCGGGGACCTTATCTGTGGAGAGCTACGACAACACAGTAGCAATAGAGACGGAAGTCAGCGTTAGTGACAGAGCTGCAAGAGTTTGTGTGTTCAGCATTGGAGTAGCCTGCTGGAGTCCCGGCCTTAGCTAGCAGCTAATGGACTAGTTATCAGCATAATTATGGACATCGGTTCCTGTTCCACTAGGGCAGACGGTGACTGGCATCACGGCTCCAGGGGAAGCTATGTTGGCGATGCACAAGTGTCTGTTCTTGAGAGCCGGTGCACAAGAAGAGCGTCTGGCCGATAGTGCTTGACGTAAACAGCAGTGTGCAGTCACTTTCGTCCAGATTGGGACTGATCTTCACGCTGTGCTAGCAGTTGGAGTGTTCACTGTTTTCCTGTTTATTATCTTCCTAAAGGCGGGCTCACTGGAAGGTCAAAGTGTGTTTGGCTGAAATACGTTTCACTTGTCGAGGGTTTATGTAAATTAGATCCCGGGATCATGCTCTCATATCTTTGTCAAGTTGTGTTTAAAAGGGTGACTTTCTTATACCTAATCGGTCGGCCTTGTGTCCTACTGTGCTGGACCTATCTTGTCTATATTCGTGCAAAGTGTAGACCTTTTTATGTATTGTTTAAGTTGTTTATTCGTACTATATTTCGTTGTGTGATTTAATTCCGCGTCAAGGCAATGCGCGCGTCACGGCAGTGAAGGAAGTGTGGCGCTGGGTACAGCCGTGTGGTGGCGCTGATGGAGTTCGCCTCTGGGAGTGTGCACCGAAACAAAAACGGGGCTTTTATTGGTGCGACGCTGTTGTATATGGATCGTCAGATGCGTCAGTGGGAGGACGGTGGCTCGACTGAGAAAATATGATGTTCATAGCCTGTGGGAGACTGATCTCTTGGACATGGGTTTATCGTATTGTCTTGACATCTTATATGGAAGGTATATTTCAAAATCAGTCGGACAGTTGTCAAGTCTGTTGGTTAATCGAATATTTATTTATGTCATGTTTAAGATTATCTGAGGGTATATCTCCCTGGAGCCCACAGCTATCCTCTTGGCAGTGGTGATATTTATACCTAGTATCCCTGTAGTGGTTACGCACAGAATGTTTATTCAGTTACGCCAAGTTCGCAAAGCTGAGTCGATTTGATTATCATTTTCATACTTTCGATCTGTAACTGTGGCACCGTGTTCAGTTGTTCACCTAGTAATATTTTAAATGATGTGTTGAAACAGTTGCTGTAGGAGCTTCATTGAGTAAACAAGTAACAAATTTATTAATTACACTGGTGCTCCTATTTCAATTAATATAAATCGTTGTTTAGTCAAAGTTCTAGTCTCTGGTACAGAGTCATTTTCTTTTATTGACTATCGGTCAGCTGATGACTGTTAAGGTTTCATGTATTTCATTTAAATTGTTATGGATGTACACAGGAGGTGCTACTTAAATCAGTTAATGTTTAAAGGAATTTTGTAGAAGTAATGTCATATGAATCTTTGCTATTCAGCCACAAAATTCCATCCTAGATCCACACTCAATAAGTTACTCTTACTACATTGAGTTTTCAAGCATTGGTGTTCCTTTCTCGAACTGCATGAAATTTTCTGAAAAAAAAAAGAATCTCTATACCATCGTCACTCACGATTCAGTCCCGTTCCTTCTTCCCTTACAAGCTGATCTGCAGAATTAATTTTTGTGTCACTCTCATTCGCATTTCATTTGTGAATTGTATCATGAAACAGTGTCAGGCTACCCTATTTCATTATCGTTCCTTCCAGCTTATAGAGTTAATTATCTGTAGATTTGCTGGTTTATTTTTTGTTTCCCTGCTCTTGTTAAGTTACATCTAGTTTAAGGACCAGGAATTTACCGTGTTGGTGTTTGCTGTGAGATATTAAGTTACGTATATTCGTTGGATTTGTGGGTAAGAAATTTGACCATATATTTTTTATGGTCATGCACTATGATTTGGTGCATTGTGTTGATAGTAAATGTTTTAGAACTTGGTAAGTATTTACAACACCCAGCCACTTAACCACTCCCAGAATTTTCTGTAGTACACCAAGGAAGAGTAAAAGTAGAATATACCCCAAATTTGGAACTCATTACGTTCAGAACAGATGAGAGGCTCTTGCGTGTTCCCTCGTGGCTAAGATATTTAAGATAGGAAGAGTCCATAAACTGAGTACAGTTTTGTTACTGGGAGAGTTCTCCAGATCTTAAAGAGTAATCAGGCAAAATGTACTAGTCTGACATATCAGAGCCGTTTCCTTGAAGACAGAAGAAATAAGCAAACATATATTTCTACTGTAGAGAACAAGGCAATAGATGTAGATATTATACGTGTGGACAAAATGTGGAGGTTATGTATCAAGAACGAATTGACAGGCGTCCACACCAATTCAAGCAACTGGCTCTGAGTGTTTTCAAACACTCCGAAGAGAAATTGTCAACTGACACTATTAATATTCGCCAAGTGGTGCAAGTGACGGACGCGTATCCTTCTAATGTGCGGATTGTTGTCTGTGAACAACAGTTACATCTATTCAACTTACGAAAAGTCCACGCAGCAACGTTAGAGTACAACTCTCTGGATGCCATTTAAAGCCATTCATACATCAGCCATTCTTCCTGAAGTTTCGATCATCCCTCAGTAATTATTGTTGCCCTTTGTAAGGTAATCCACTAGTTTCCTGAAAGTAAATTCCTTCTGCTTTCTGGAAGATAAAACGGATCTCACATTTTTGTACATTTCCACCGGCTTACACACTTGGTCTTTCGGCTCTGGCGTGAAGCGTTGGACGCATCTCACATTCCGAGTAGCAAATCGCAGCCCAACATCACATGTATTCTTTTTTAAAAGGGTCCAAAGATAATTCAAAATATGGTTTCCACAACCTTTCTTGTACAGAATTTATGAAACGCAGCACTTATCTTGCACAAAACAGTATCATATTCAATTGTTTACCCAATACGAAACAGATTTATCCCCATTATCAGTACGGAGGCTACTATGTCACAACCGTTTAGTAGAAGAATTAGGCTTATGTTGTGTTCCTTTTGGTACTTTAATTTGTTACTTAGGCACTTCCCAAATATTATCTTCAAAAGAAGTACAACCACGTTTAGATTCTACGATTTTTCGGAAATAAAAATTGAAGAGAAGACCCCTGAAACCTGCACAATCTTTCGATGGAGATACGCTGGCGATCAGCGGTCGAGAATAATGAACTTCGCGTTGGCATAGTGTTGCAGTTTATTCGTTAGGACAACACGTAGAACAACACATACAAGTACTTTAGAAAGTATTACCAGCAGAAATATGCCTCAACTCGTGTTGTCAGTTGACACACGTCGTTACGCAAGGCTAAGCAATTTCCTCCTAAGATTCGTATTATATTTTTTCAACTCGTTTCCTTGTCTCAATAAATAAATAATGGCAACAGCTGCCATGAAAATATTTATTGATCTCTTATTGGTTCACAACTAGTTTCTTGGCAATAAAGTGAAAACCCCCATTAATGTATGAGTACAAAATAAATGACCAGTCTTTGGAAGCGGTAACATCCGTCAGGTATCAGGGTGTGACTATTCGAAATGATCTCAAATGGAACGATCAGATTGCACAAGTAATGGGTAAGGCGAACTCTAGATTGCGGTTTATTAGTAGAATGCTGAAGCGATGCAGTCCTTCAACAAAGGAAGTTGCTTACAATACTTCAGTTCGTCCAGTCTTACTGTTCGTCTGTATGGGACCCTATCAGCTAGGGCTCATTCAAGAGATTGAGAAGCTACAAATAAGAGCGGCAAGATTCGTGATTCGTGCATTTAGGCATCGCGAGAGCGTTACGAATCTCATAGTAAGTTTGAAGTGGGACACACTTGCAGATAGACGACGCGCTAAACGGAAGGGGCTGCTGACTAAATTCCAAAATCAGATCTTCGCCGAGGATGTAGAGCATATATTATTATCACCAGCTTTCAAATCGCACAATGATCACCATTCGAAGATAAGGGAAATTAGAGCTCGTACTGAGGTGTTCAGACAGTCGTTTATCCCTCACGCGGTCCGCGAATGGAGCAGGGCGGGGTGATATGACTTTGGCGCAAATAGTGCCCTCCGCCACACACCGCTTGGTGGCTAGCGGAGTATATATGTAGATGCAGAAAGTCCCATCCCCAGGTGCCAAAAAAATGAAGCATTGGGATGGGAAAGGTCGTAAATGTCCAAAATTACAATTTTGATTTTTTTATCGAGAAGGTAGTACGTGGTCACGTCAGTGTCACAGAGAAGTTAGTATGCCTAGATACAATCAAAATTTTCTAAAAGCATGGTTGCTAGATAGTGGAAGTTATATGTACAGAGCTGTAGGACCGGACAAGGTAGAATCTCTTTTTACAGCGTCTCGGCAACTCGGGAACAGAGCATGCCTAGAGGTATTGGTACCAAGCAGTAGTGTTTGTTGTGAAACAAATCTGTATGTATAAATCAGTATGCCACCAAAACCACCTCCATTTACAGTGGTAAGTTCAAATTTGAAGTTTCAGGACACTCCTGCAAGCCCTGTGAAGAGGAATACGATATGACTGAGAAAAGAAGAAAAGGATGCAAGACATTTTCCGGAAAAGGTAGGAGAAATGATTCAAAGTGCTAAAGATATAAGGCCTAATAATTAAATAATGATGAAAAATCAGGAATTCTTTGATTTTTA
Source organism: Schistocerca cancellata (assembly GCF_023864275.1). Classification (NCBI taxonomy): domain Eukaryota; kingdom Metazoa; phylum Arthropoda; class Insecta; order Orthoptera; family Acrididae; genus Schistocerca; species Schistocerca cancellata. The sequence goes on from NC_064628.1 coordinate 490,708,448, forward strand.
TGCAGAATGCGACAAATTATTGAACACAGCTCCTTTAAAAACCAGCTCCCTAAAATACATTAACTGTCAAGAAATGATTTTTATGTCACAAAAAAGGCAGTCATTCAATGATACTGAAATGTTGATGGAGCATGGAATTTTTAATAAAGGACAATCATTGGTGTCGATCAACAGTTTGCAATGATTGAAACGCCTTGAAAGACTACCAGTCATGCCCAACTAAAAAAAAAAAAAGAAAAAAAAAGGACTTATCATATATGATGAACTTCCTTGATGAGAAATATCATGCATTTTACCGCAAAATCTGTGCATAATGTACGAGGGTTGACTGAAAAGTAATGCCTCCTTCTTCGTAATTCTTCAACAGTTGGCAGCATTGGTATTCGGCAGGTACTGGCTTGTTCCGTAACCTCTTCTCTACAGCTCCAGTTGGCTGGAAGCCTTAGCATTGAATGGTTTAGTTGTTACAGTGTAAAGTGAGCCCTGCACAGACGGTCGGTCAATGCGATTTAAGCAACCTGCAGTCATTGAATTCTTGACAGCAGAAGGTGTCACCCCAAGGGAGATTAATCAGAGAATGAAAGCTGTTTATGGTAATTTTGTTGATGTGAGAACTGTGCCTCTTAATTCTCGTGACGCGAGAGGAGTTCCTGACAAATTTCAAGTCTATGCGCTTTCATTTCAGGAGACAGCATCCGGGGCACCCATCATGCACAGATCTTCCGATAGCCAAGCAAAGCAATAATGTGACGCACACGTTCTTGTGAAATGACGATTGTTCTTGCAATTTCCCTCTGAGTGTTAAGACGATCGTCCTGAATCAATCTGTCAACATTTTGCTTATGAAACTCGGTGCTTGCTGTCACAGGACGTCCAACTCTTTGTTTATCACGCAGTTCAGATGTTCCCGCCTCAAAATCTTTAAACTTACTCGCGCAACAGTACTCACATCAATACAGTCACCATGAACGGCTTTCATTCTCTGATGAATCTCCTTTGGGGTGACACCTTTTGCTGTCAAGAATTCAATGACTGCACGTTGCTTAAATCGCATTGATCGACCGTCTGTGCAGGGCTCACTTCACACTGTAATAACTAAACCATTCACTGCTAAGGCTTCCAGCCAACTGGAGCTGTAGAGAAGAGGCTACGGAACAAGCCAGTTCCTACCGCATACCAGTGCTGCCAACTGTTGGAGAGTTACGAAGGTGGAGGCATTACTTTTCTGTCAACCCTCGTACAAATAACAGTAATTCTGATTTTGGAGAAGGAGTGTTTTTGTATGTTTTACTTACAAAAATTGGAACCTGGTAGATAATTGTTCAAGTTTCGTATGTAACACAAAATATGAGTGTGTGCCTTCCGTTCCAAGCAGTTTCTGTAACAATGTTAGTGCAAACGAATTCATACATTTGTTTTTTCGTTATCGTAAAAAGTTTTCTTTTTGGCAGTTACTACCTTCCCCTAAGACAGCGCCTCAACTAACCTAAAGGGGATGCAAAAACGACTTTTCGTTAACCTACGTAGGGTAAACTATATGACAAAAATTTGTAATTACATTATAAATAAGAAAAGTACCTTCCTAGCCATGGAAGCCCTCCCTCAATAAAACATAAAAGTTCCCTATCCCCATGCTGATCATAGGGTAAAAACGCAACAGTCAGAAAACTTAAAAAATTACACACGAGATGTAACCAAGAACAGTCAGGGATACTAAGAACCCAATCAAATTATAAAATAATCACGATGATAAATAACGGTACCCACGGAAACTGAAAACCCATTCTAAGAACTCCCAAAAATAATTAATTCTTGTAAAAGCAAAAGTGAGGGTGTGAGTGGAGCGGCCCTCCCCACAGCCTACCATGTACTGACAACTTGAGCGTACGATAAGTTTGGCTGGCTCAGACAACTCATGGCCTCGACAGTCATAACACACAGTACAGTACTAATTAAAATTAAAATACCTGCCAGCGAGAAAGACAGGGGAAGATTTATACCATGAAACAATGATACAGAGAACATGTTAATAAGAAAAAAACATGTACATTCCCCTAACGATAAATGTATACGGCGTAGTCAAAGTAATATTTACAGTGATGTACCTCTACACGAAAATATAAATAGCAGGGGAACATATAAAAATTATCAGTGAAGACGTGTAACTGGAACAGATTGTCTCCTGATAAAATCGAAGTACAAATAAAATAAGAGGACTGTGTGCAGGCCAAGTGCCCATAAAAGACAAACATCCAGTAGAGTTAACCATCTCTTTTTTTTAAATTCTTTGTTGATCTCATTTGTTCTATTTTGTTCGTTGTATATGATCGGGCCGGACGTCTCATGACACCCGTCCAGGTTGTTCATTGAACCGTTCACTCAGTTTTTTATTACAGAGGGTAGCTAAACCCACTGACCGAACACGCTGAGCAACCGTGGCGGCGAAGTATTATAGTAGGATGTATGGAAATCAAACATGCTCTTACACTGTTTTAAAGGGTTGTGTCACATATAAAACACCAGTGGGAATAAAAAGAATAAATGTTATAAAACTTACAAATATCCGTAGTTAACAACTTGTACACGATCATAACATCTTTTATTACTTTGAAAGGAAAATGTAGTATTCTCTCTCTTTTAATTACCGAACTTGCAGACCGTACATCTTCTTTGGGAAGTGGGAGGCGAACGTGAGGACGCCTAGGACCAACGCCCGTGGCTCGGGACTGTGGGAAAGTAGTGGCGCGGAACAATTAGTTTCGCGGTCAGGCGCGATGGCGCGGCAGTCGGCGAGCGGGCGGGCACCGAGACAAATGAAAGGTGTCGTTACTCAGCGGCTGTGGGTATAAGTCAGGCGCGAGTCGACGTCTTCATTAGGGGCGTGGTGTGGGGACGCACGCAAAACGAGGAACAAGGTCCGGCGACGTCGCTTTTCATTAGCACCGCAGCGCAAAAAAGCCCCGCGGCCGACCATCTCACTTCCTGCCCACTGAGATGGCGAGGCGGGCGCAGGCCGGGACAGCTGCCGCAAGGCTGTCCTCAGGAGCGATTGCGAGCCACTGCCACGTGCCACTCTTTTACGAGTTTAGTCCGTTTGTATCTGCAACTTTATTTAGTTTACACAGAGCCGCCTGTAGCTGTGTACATACAGTCTGCAGAATCATCTTCCTCCATTTTCTGAGTCGTTGTTAACCTAAAATTTCTATTTTCTACTTATTTTAATTACCCGAAATATATGTCGTAGAAAGTAATACGTTCCTTGACTGGCATCGAAACGTCGGCTTTCTGAAGTTTTAGAGTACGGTTCTTCGCAATGCAAAAGGATTATTCTTTAGTAGTGGAGCTTTAATGTGTCGGTCTATCGCTGTCCCAACAAACCCGCGACGAAACGCTCAGTTTGGATATCTCTTTTTCTTTCACGCTATATGTCCAGACCAACAAATGATGACTGAACGAATACTTTTTAAGCTGTCTCATTTCTCTTGGTTTCTTCTGGCCAGCTACAGTCTGGCGTCTTCTTTCTCCACTTGTAAGCGAACATTTGGCGACTTGAGAGTTTATTCGATGTATTTTTGCTTGGCGACCAGAGACGTTCATTTCACACCTACGTCATTACTCTGCTATTCACAATAAAGTGCCCGTAACGTGGGTTCAATGAACCACCTTCAAGCTGACTATACCGTTCCACTCTCGAACGGCTCGCGGGGAAAACGAGCACATAAATTTTTCTGTGCGAGCCCTGATTTCTCCTTTCTTATGGTGACGATCATTTCCCGCTATATAGGTGGGTGCCAACTGAATGTTTTCGCAGTCGGAGGACAAAACTGGTGATTGACATTTCATGAGAAGATTGCGTCGCAACGAAAAACGCGTTTGTTTGATGATTACCACTCCAATTCACGTATCGTGTCTGATGCGGATCCCACACCGAACAGCAATGCTGCAGAATAGGGCGGACAACGCGGTGTAAGCAGTCTCTTTAGTAGATCTGTTGCACCTTTTAAGTGTTCTGCCATCGAATCGCAATCGTTGGTTTGCTCTACCCATAACATTATCTATGTGATAATTCCCATTTAGGTTATTTGTAATTGTAATCCCTAAGTATTTAGTTGAATTTTCGTCACCATTACTGTCATGTACTGGGAGTGCTGAAAATTAATGCCTCCGAATTTTTAGGAGAAAACTGTTAAAGCTTTTTTAATAAAACGAAGTTTATTAACATTATACATCCTTACTTTTTATGTCTGCACGTTTGCATCCCTCGGCCGCTTGAGGTCTCCGAATTGTAACGTATAACACGGCGGTGTGTAACGTAACTATGTCGGTGCGTGAGAAACAGCGTGTGGTAATCCAGTTTCGAATTCGAAGTGTTCGTCCACATATGGAGTACCGTCTCCTTCAGCAAGACTATGACAGATCACAGACGAGCTCTACGACATCTGCAACAATCCGACGCTTTGGCTTCACTGTCATCGATCATCCTCCATGCAGTCCCAAGTTGTCCACAATCGATTTTCATCTGTTTTAAAGACTTAAAGAACAGTTAGAGAATTTCAGTTTGATAACGATGAAGTGGTGTAAGATGAGGTTGTGGGTCCGTCAACAAAATCAAACATGCTACAGTGACGGTATCAACAAACTGGTCTCTCTTGGAGAAATACACTCCTGGAAATTGAAATAAGAACACCGTGAATTCATTGTCCCAGGAAGGGGAAACTTTATTGACACATTCCTGAGGTCAGATACATCACATGATCACACTGACAGAACCACAGGCACATAGACACAGGCAACAGAGCATGCACAATGTCGGCACTAGTACAGTGTATATCCACCTTTCGCAGCAATGCAGGCTGCTATTCTCCCATGGAGACGATCGTAGAGATGCTGGATGTAGTCCTGTGGAACGGCTTGCCATGCCATTTCCACCTGGCGCCTCAGTTGGACCAGCCTTCGTGCTGGACGTGCAGACCGCGTGAGACGACGCTTCATCCAGTCCCAAACATGCTCAATGGGGGACAGATCCGGAGATCTTGCTGGCCAGGGTAGTTGACTTACACCTTCTAGAGCACGTTGGGTGGCACGGGATACATGCGGACGTGCATTGTCCTGTTGGAACAGCAAGTTCCCTTGCCGGTCTAGGAATGGTAGAACGATGGGTTCGATGACGGTTTGGATGTACCGTGCACTATTCAGTGTCCCCTCGACGATCACCAGTGGTGTACGGCCAGTGTAGGAAATCGCTCCCCACACCATGATGCCGGGTGTTGGCCGTGTGTGCCTCGGTCGTATGCAGTCCTGATTGTGGCGCTCACCTGCACGGCGCCAAACACGCATACGACCATCATTGGCACCAAGGCAGAAGCGACTCTCATCGCTGAAGACGACACGTCTCCATTCGTCCCTCCATTCATGCCTGTCGCGACACCACTGGAGGCGGGCTGCACGATGTTGGGGCGTGAGCGGAAGACGGCCTAACGGTGTGCGGGACCGTAGCCCAGCTTCATGGAGACGGTTGCGAATGGTCCTCGCCGATACCCCAGGAGCAACAGTGTCCCTAATTTGTTGGGAAGTGGCGGTGCGGTCCCCTACGGCATTGCGTAGGATCCTACGGTCTTGGCGTGCATCCGTGCGTCGCTGCGGTCCGGTCCCAGGTCGACGGGCACGTGCACCTTCCGCCGACCACTGGCGACAACATCGATGTACTGTGGAGACCTCACGCCCCACGTGTTGAGCAATTCGGCGGTACGTCCACCCGGCCTCCCGCATGCCCACTATACGCCCTCGCTCAAAGTCCGTCAACTGCACATACGGTTCACGTCCACGCTGTCGCGGCATGCTACCAGTGTTAAAGACTGCGATGGAGCTCCGTATGCCACGGCAAACTGGCTGACACTGACGGCGGCGGTGCACAAATGCTGCGCAGCTAGCGCCATTCGACGGCCAACACCGCGGTTCCTGGTGTGTCCGCTGTGCCGTGCGTGTGATCATTGCTTGTACAGCCCTCTCGCAGTGTCCGGAGCAAGTATGGTGGGTCTGACACACCGGTGTCAATGTGTTCTTTTTTCCATTTCCAGGAGTGTATGTTCGTCACCAGGCTGACAATGGTGACAAATAAATATGTAGATACGAAGAAAAAATATGTATAATGTTAGTAACGTTTGTTTTATTTAAAAAGCTTTATGGGTTTTCACATTAAAAATTTGGACGCATTACTTTTCAGCACGCTCTCATATTCTTGTCACATCCTACATGCAACGCTCCTTACTCATGCGTGAAAGTCCAGTCCGTACCGCAAGCACTTACCTGTAGGTTTTTCCACCAGGTCGATCACAAATTAAAGGGGAACTGTAGCTAATGACTCGCATTTCTGCCGCTTAGCGTTGTCAGTAACTAGCAGTTGTGAGGAGGAAGCTCACACAGAAAAAAGAGTTGAGAGTTTAAAATGATTTTAATGCAGCTTCATTGTTAATGGATTCAAGTGGCCGCACTGTTCACATAAAAAAAAAAAAACAGACGAAAGGCAACCCGTACACATTCCTTGCCAAAACTTTCACTTCCTGCCCAGCTGTCTGTGTGCGTGCTCTTCCACCTCCATAGCCACAAATGTTCAAATGTGTGTGAAATCTTATGGCACGTAACTGCTAAGGTCATCAGTCCCCAAGTTTACACACCACTTAAGGTAAATTACCCTAAGGACAAACACACACACACCCATGCCCCAGGGAGGACTCGAACCTCTGCCGGGACCACGGCACAGCCACATACCCAAAGATATTGGTTTTGCGAGCTCTACACTCTCTGGGTGTGAGGAAGTATGAAGGATGCTTACACACTGCTAGAGTTGTCGTTCCACTTTAAATTGCAGTAATCAAATACCTCTAGATACTTCACGATTACGGCTGAATGCTGAGACTGGTTGTGTAACTGCATTGGTCAAATGGTAAGGGATCTTTTTATTTGTTTCACGTATTACTTTCGATTTACTTATACACAAGTTCAGATGCCAATATTCGGACCACATGGTTGTTTCTTAGCGTTTCGTAACATTTTTCAAGCGATGTACGCTGTTTGTACGATGGGAGTGCAATGATTAATACAACGCCATTTATATCTCGGCCAAATTCAGTTGAAAAAATGCGTAACTTGTGGATCGTTGTCTAATGTTTCCATTTCAACCCTAACATTTCATTAAGTACCGATAGAAGGCGGCGCTGTACGTAGCCTTCAAAACGGCGTCTGTGACGGAGCTCCGTTCCGAGCAGAGGCCTGTGGTTGAGTTCCTTTTCGCGGAAAATCATACCATCGCAGCCGGCCGGTGCGGCCGAGCGGTTCTAGGCGCTTCAGTCTCGAATCGCGCGACCGCTACGGTCGCAGGCTCGAATCCTGCCTCGGACACGGATGTGTAGGATGTCCTTAGCTTAGTTCGGTTAAATTAGTTCTAAGTTCTAGGGGACTGATGAGCTCAGATGTTAAGTCCGATAGTGCTCAGAGCTATTTGAACCATACCGTCTCAGATATTCATAGACACTTGCAGAATGTCTACGGAGACCTGGTAGTGAACAAAAGCACGATGAATGGTTGAGCGAGGCGTCTGTCATCAACAAACTAGGCCGCGCAAACTCGTACGATCTCGCGCGTGCTGTATAACTGCACCCACCTGGAACTCCTGCAGTGTTGGAACGTGCGGACACTCTCATTCGAGGTGATCGGCAGATGATATTCAAACACCTCGCTACTCGACGTGATATTTCTGTTGGTGACGTTGACAAACTGCTCCACCAGTTGGGGTACTCAAAGGTGTGTGCCCACTGCGTTCCTCGTCGCCTAACAGACGACTTCCGTCTGTTTTGCCCATTGAAGGATGCACTCCGTGAGAAGCAGCACGTAAATGATAGGGAGGTTGTCGATGCAGCAAGACGTTGGTCCCGACGTCAACTAGTAGAGTGGCACCGTGCGAGCATACAAACCCTCCCAGTAAGGTGAACGGTTGTCGCATTGAACGGAAGTTATGTTGAAAAACAGGGTTTTGTAGCCAAGAGAGTGGGAAATAATATGGTATGGGAATTCTAAATAAAACGAACGTGTTTTCAGAAAAAAAAGTGTTGCGTTACTTATTGAACGCTCCTCGTATATAAGTGCGTCTCTCAGGAGCTACAAATTTGATCTGCGCTATGCTGTAATTGTGTCCTGAATGGTAACGGCGCCATTACACTGCCTGCAGGAACGCCAGAAAATGGAAGGAAGGAAGATTAATGTCTCGTCGACAGCGCGATCATTAGAGACGGTGCATAAGCTCGGTTTACGGAAGGATGGAGAAGGAAATCAGCCGTGCCATTTTTAAAGGAACCACCCCAGCATTTGTCTGGAGCGATTTAGGGAAATCACGGAAGACCTAAATCTGGATGGCTGGACATGAATGTGAACCATCGTCGTCCTGAATACAGGCCTAGTGTGCTGAGCGCTGCGCCACCTCGCTCGATTCCACTGGACGGCAGATTAGCTCCTGACGCTGTGTTTAAGGCGGAAATTCTGAGATCTGCCTGTTACGAGCCCCTTTAATCCAGATTTATCTGTTACTACAGTCCGAAAACTCTAATGCAGACAGATTTAAAGGTCAGACAGTGACGAATAGTAGGGACTGTAGCTTCGCTCGCGTACTCTGTTTAGTTAATTTTCGTTACCCATAATGAGAAGATTACGTAGCAAGTTGCTGATTCTCAAACCAGTTTTAAAGTTCCGTCCTTAAGTTCCCTTCGTCTTCTGTTATGTTCTGGGTAAACGTTTTGCGCATGGTTCACTATTGCACTTACTCTTTACAACCAGCTGCCGGCATATCAGTATGTGTACCTGGCCAACTGTAGTTGCATAATTTACCTAGGCAATGACAAAAACGAACAACTATTCTTTGTTTCAACTCAACTGTGGAGCTAGGTTGTCGCCTGTGTTGTGGACTGGTAAACTGTAATTTTGGCTATGTCGGCGAGAGACAACCTTCCTGAGTTATCCAGAATGTTGCTTTTTGTTTTAGTATATTATGAAGTAGAATTTTCGATTTTTGTTGCAATTTTAGTAGTTCGTGTGTCATAGGTGGTATTTGTTACTGCTACTGGCGGTTTTTATCCAGATTCATTTATTCGTGTACCAACGCTCGAAGTACAGTAGATAAGAAATTTATTTAAATACCTTATATTATAGAACACCTTTCGCCTATCGTCATAAAAACGTCAAACTGGACGCAAATAGGCAGGATAGTGTCTACAGAGAAGCACTCTTTGTGAAGTGAGCCGTTATATTTGTGTTATTCATTTTCACTAGCCGACTACCCCACATCTCCCGAGTATTTATTTATCCAATTCCATTCGTTCATCCCCTCCTTACTCCCTCTGTTCATTTCCACCACTCTCCTCTCCGTCCATCTGCTTCTCTCTCCTCTCTCGCTCCACTTCCTCCATCCCCCTCCTTCTCTCCTCTCTCCCTAACGATCTCCTCTTCCCTTTCTCTCTCCATTTTCTCCTCTCCATGTCTTTGTCCATTTCGTCCTCCCCTGTTTCAACCCCCCTCTTGCACCCCTCTCGCTGTCCCTCTTCCCTTTCTCAATCTATTTTCCCATAGTCTTCTCTCTGCCCTTCTCTTCCTCACCCATTTCTGTATCCATGTCCTCCTTCCTCCTCTCTGTCTGTCCATTTCTTTCTACCCCTTCCCTTTCCACGTTATCACTCCAACCCAATAAGAGGTTGCTAGTTCTTATTCCCACAGTATTTCTTTCCATATAGTTAGCAACATGTCTACCAACTTTGTTTGAAATCGATCGAGAGGTTTAGGACGAATTTTTCTTTTATCCACAGCTTTGGACACATATACACGAGTCACATATTTCACATAATTATATTTAATATACAACGTGTCTCATTTATCTTGACTACCCTAAATAACTGTTTGTCCACATGCAAATTACAAAATGTTTCAAGCATATGTCTTTAGCCTTGAGGGGGACATCAATTAGCATGGTTGCCTTCGTTGTAGCTTTGTTTTTTACAAAGATATGAGCAGAGGTATGACTTTTTTAATTGGCATCCTATATTTTTATTCGGTAATTCATTTCCTCTCCTAAAGACCTATTCAAAAATGTATCACAGTGTACCATTCACATTATTAATTACATAACACAACAGTGACGTTGATGCTCCCCGCGCTTGGTGCAGGTACTTGGGGTAATGGAACACATCCACGTGCTGACCTTCACAGAGGACAAATGTAAACATAAGTATGATGCACATCCGTCATTCCGTCAACCATCGTCAGTTGGAGAGTTGTGTGAGCAGAATGTACACCAACGAAGATAAGGTAGACATGTTACTCATCTAAGGGGCATGTAAGTTAGCAGAACAGTAACTGTAGTAATGTTTTCTTGTGTACAGGTACATTTAGTACAGCAGTTTAGTCCTTTTAAATACTGTTGTGTAGAGAAGGCATACACGAAAGGCTGTCCTTCCTACAAACTGCATTCGACACAACGTTTCTTTTATTGTTGTTGTTGAAGGACGGCGAATTGCTACGCATGCAGCGGAACTGTACAGAGTGCGATATGCTGACAAGAACCCATCTTCCCGACGGCTGTTTTATCGTCTTGTTGCGTCACTTCAGGAAAAGGGAAGTTTCAACCCACGACGAAACAACCGTTGTAGCACTCTCACAGACGAAGTTGCCGAAGTTCTGTTCTCGCTTCCGTTGCTATGAATCCACATGTGAGCGCACGACAGCTTGAACGCAAGATTGGCATTACTAAAACCAGTGTACGTCGTATTCTTTCATATCACCGATTCCACCCTTACCATGTACACCTACATCAAGAATTGCGTGGAAATGATTTTCAGAATCGTGTACAGTTCTGTCAGTGGGCACAGCAGCAAATCCTCACCAACCCGAACTTCTTCTCCAATGTTCTATTTATCGATGAATGTTCCTTCTCAAACAGAGGACAGTTAAATACAAGGAACATGCATTATTGGTCCAGCGACAACCCACGATGGCTTGGACAAGTGGACAAAAGCGTCAGTGGTGTGGGATGCTTGGTACTACAATTATTGACCCTTATTTCATCAATGGTAGTCTAAATGGCACAGAGTATGCCAGCTCCCTCAGACGAATTCTTCCTCCTCTTCTGGATGAAGTGCCTCTAAAAACCAGTTGGCTTGTGTGGTATCAACACGATGGATGTCCGGCACGTAATGCCTTGTGTGCACGCCGTGTTCTGAACCGAAGGTATCCTGCCAGATTGATTGGTCGAGGAGGAACAGTTACTTGACCTGCTAGGTCTCCTGATTCAAATCCTCTGGTCTGTTTTCTGTGGGGATGCATTAAGGACGTTGGCTATCGCGATATCCCAGGAACTCCAGAGGACATGCAGGAACGTATCCTGCTTGCTTGTACTTCTCTTCAGCAGGCAACACTGAAAGCAGTAAGTAATTCAACGAGTGCACCAGTCTACGGTGTCCAGGGTAACCACTCTGAGCTCCTTTGAATATTCTTCTCGTGGGCAATGGTACAGGAGAGTCAAAGTCAATTTTGTTTTATGTTTTTACTTGGGTTTCATTTGTTTTCTGACAACTCGAGCAAGTGGACGAGTTTGTGATTCCGGGCTCATAGTCAATGTTTTTTTATGTAATTAATAACGTTGTATTTCAGTGAATAGGTCTTTAGGAGAGGAAATGAATTACCAAATAAAAAATACAGGGTGCCATTTAAAAAAGTCATACCGCTGTTCATATCTTTGTAAAAAACAAAGCTACAACGAAGGCAATCATGCTGATTGATGTCCACCTGACGGCTAAATAACATTTGCTTGAAACATTTTGTAATTTGCATCTGGACAAAAAGTTATTTAGGTTGGTCAAGATAAATGGGACACCCTGTATATCACACATATCTGTACAGATTTCGTCGTTAAGTTTTGTTTTCACGCAGCTCAGTGTATATGACGTCATACCTTTTGAACCGTGTGCCGCACAATAATAGAATTGTGCAGGTACATTCATTTACATATGTGTACAGCATCTGCGAAATGCGTTATAGGTAGAGCTACTAGCAAAGAAGTATCCGTTTAAATGTCCTCCATGATGTGGCAGTTTTCACACATCTCAGCTGGGGTACACTAATCACCTTGCGAAATGTGTGAAGAGTGCCACAAGCACACGGGACAAAATCCCTGTGATTACTCAAATCAAAGGGCCACATGTTTCAGGTCAGAGCCAGGTTACAGACATGGAGTTTTGAAAGGAATTAGAGCAGTACAAAAGCATAAGTGCAACAGTTTTCAGAAAAATAAAATTAATTTGTTTCGTCAGAACACTCGAGGCTTGAAAAACAAGATAAATGAGCTTATTCTATGCCTTGAAGATATGGAAAATTGTGAAGGGATAGCTGTTCTCTCTGAACACCATGTAACCAAAGGGACGGAGAAGTTAAATATCAGGATTATAGATTGGCATAATTTTCGTGTGCAGTTAACATCGAAAAAGAAGATCAGATTCCAGAAGCATGTGCTCGTTAGCTGTTACTGCAGAATACTTCCCTGATAATTGCTGTAGTCTACAGATTCCCTCTAGCAAACTTCCAGGTATTTGTGAGGAACCTAGACGCATTATTGAGCTATGTGGCAGACTAAAAGTAACAGTTAATAGTTTGTGGAGATATCAATGTAAATTTCTTAAAATTTTTAGACAGGTAAAATGAACTAAACTTATTATTTGGATATTTCAGGCTAATCTCAGTAGTCAAATGCCCAACTCATGAGCAGAAGAAGAGTTTATAGAGAGTGCTCAGGCTGAAACAATTATGTGTACCCAATTTCTAACAGACTATCTGATCACGGTGCACAATTAATAGAAATAAACAGAATGTCACCTTATGACCTGGAAGGATGTTCCTACAAAGAAGTGATGCTTATTAATAAGTACAGGATACAGTGTTTTAAGAGTAAGCTGAGAGGTGTGGCATGGGATGAAGTATGCGTAAAAAGAGATGCTAACGTCAAATTCAATTTATTCCATAGCAAATTGGTGTCAGTATTTAAAACTTACTTTCCTAAAGAATTAGCGAAAAGATCCACAAAAAAAAAGTTAACTGTAGAAAACTAAGGGAATTATATTTTATGTAAGAGGAAAAGAGAAATATATCTAAAGGCCAGAGTAACCCAAGATCCGATATTACTTTCATAGTACGAAAAGTACTGTAGTATTTTAAGGAAAATCATTAAAATGTTCAGAAGCATTCATTCCTGATAGAAATAAAAAATTCAGATAATAAGATTAAAACTATGTGGGACATTGTCAAATGGAAGACAGGACGGCTAGTCAGTGTATAATGTTCCATAACAATTAAACTAAATGAATATGTTGTGACTAATAATTCACAAGTTGCAAGTTCTTCTAACAATCACTTTTTAAACTTATCAGCAAATACAGGATTAAATGGTTCAGTTTACAAAGGAAGATAATACATTAAAAATGTCGTTCCACAAAACTGTAAGTAACTAGAAGTAACATCAACAGACTTCACTGAAATTAATACAGTTACATAAATACTGTAAAACAGAAGTTCTTGCAGGGTTGAGAGTATTTTGAAATGTTGTTCCATCTTAATAAGTAATGTCCTGAGTGACATATCCAGTGCATCACTGACATAGGGAATTTTTCCAGACAGGCTAAAATATGCAATTGAGCCATTGACATGGGAATGGTAGTTACTCAAAACAATTCGTTTTTCTAGATTTTTTTTCATCCAGGAGTGCTATTTCTGTAAGGTTCGCAGGAGAACTTCTGTGAAATTTAGAAGGTAGGAGAGGAGGCACTGGCGGAAATAAAGCTGTGAGGGCGGGCCGTGTGTCGTGCTTGGGTAGCTGGTAGAGCTCTTGCCAGTGGAAGGCAAAGGTCCCGAGTTCGAACCCGGGTCCCACAGACAATTTTAATCTGCCAGGAAGTGACACAAGATGGGACTTTTAGTAACATCACAAGAGCTGGCATGGGCATGGGAGTAAGTAAACAAGCCACCTAGTTATAAACCTTTACTCTGTGACCAACAGTTGATTACTGTGCTATTGATCAGTAGAAAAGTTACTAGAAGTTGTTAACACGACAAATGCCTCTGAAACTCTTCCCATACAAACTGTAAAGTCAAATCTGCAATGAAATTTACTTGATTAAATTCAGTTTTAGCGCCTATTTCTCTGTTTTATTATGACCTAACCAATTTTTTTACTTCCTTTGTGGAGGCTACTTGTAGTTGCATATGTAATTGCCACAATTTTGAAAATTATGACGTACGGAAGCGTGACTCAGAGTTTTTGAGCCAAAATTGGATAAAACAAAGTAATTTTCTTTTAGGTTTCATCAGTACAGTGCAGATAAAAAAGAAGACTGCATAATATCGATTATCCTGCTTTGAGTAGAAGAAAGACAATATCTGTCAGCGACTCTGACTGTGATTCTGTGATGTGACAGCTGCGCCGACCAAAATAAAAGCCGTGCGGGATTAGCCGAGCGGTCTAGGCGCTGCAGTCGTGGGCTGCGCGGCTGGTCCTGGCGGAGGTTCGAGTCCTCCCTCGGGCATGGAGGAGGAGGAGGAGGAGATTAGTGTTTAACGTCCCGTCGACAACGAGGTCATTAGAGACGGAGCGCAAGCTCGGGTGAGGAAAGGATGGGGAAGGAAATCGGCCGTGCCCTTTCACAGGAACCATCCCGGCATTTGCCTGAAGCGATTTAGGGAAATCACGGAAAACCTAAATCAGGATGGCCGGAGACGGGATTGAACCGTCGTCCTCCCGAATGCGAGTCCAGTGTGCTAACCACTGCGCCACCTCGCTCGGTCCCTCGGGCATGGGTGTGCGTGTTTGTCCTTAGGATAATTTAGGTTAAGTAGTGTGCAAGCTTCGGGACTGATGACTTTAGCAGTTAAATCCCATAAGATTTCACACACATTTGAACATTTGAACCAAAATAAAAATCGGGTGCTTTTAATGGCTTTAACCTACGCAGTGATAAACAGTATGGCTGAAAACGTCAATTTGAAATTTCTGGAGTCGGTGCATTTGCACATGCCTTGTGATTGATATTTCGGCATGTAGAAAAGAGAAAGCAAGTTTTATAATGAATAACTCCTGACGGAATGTGGTATGATTAGAGAAGCAAAGAATATACACCCATCCAATGTTACAAAGATGTAAAGATGACGGACGAAGATTTCTAGTTTTTCACGTCGGTATGCGATACATTATTGTATAAGCGTCTGTGAAGAACAGTTCCGCTTCTTGAACTGTGATTTTCTCTGCCTCGTTATGACTGGGTGTTGTGTGCTGTCCTTACGTTAGTTAGGTTTAAGTAGTTCTAAGTTCTAGGGGACTGATGACCATAGATGTTAAGTCCCATAGTGCTCAGAGCCGTTTGAACCGTTTTTTGAACTGTGAGGGATAAGTTGCCCATCATAAAAATAAAAGATTCTTTCAATGAGATGTAGTTATGGAGGGATCAGTGCAGTTCATTCTCTATCACCAATTGGACGAAGGTTCCCTCTGTTTTTTCTTTTTTTTTCATCTATTTTCTGACTGGTTTAATGCGACCTGCCACGAATTCCTCTCCTGTGTCAGTCTCTTCATATGAGTGATAAACGGTATGGCTGAAACGTCAGTTTGATATTTCTAGAGTCGGTGCATTTGCACATGCCTTGCAGTAACAAGAGCTGGCACGGACGTGAGAGCAAGCCGAGAAGCCAGCTGGTTATCAGTCTTTACTCTGTAACCAGCCGTTGATTACTACGTTATTGATCAGTAGAAACGTTAAAGAAGTTGTTAGCACGACAAATGCCTCTGTCTTTCTCTGCAGTTTTTACCTCTACAGCTCTTTCTAGTACCGTGTAAGTTATTAGTGACACTAAAAAAATTCCTTGAGGCGATGTTGTACTACATCGTCATCAAATATCATGGATTTTGTCGCACTCTTTGTACACCATAATTATATTTCTTATAAGAAGGTGACAGCTTGCTGTAAATATATTTGTAAAGTTAATTGGGAATTTTTATAGTGTAAAAACGTTTTTTGCTCCTCCTGTCATAGTTGCTTTTCATGACTTCCCTTCCCGAACACAATGCATCAATTATTAAATCACTTCATTAGAAAGATGACAAGACAGGTTTAAATAAGTATCATCCAATAACATTACTGACATCTTTTATCCAAAATATTCGAAAAAGTAATGTACTCATGGGAAGTTGCACATTTAATTGCAAACAATTTCTTTACAAGATCACACTTAGGATTCCAGAAAGATATGCTCGACCATGAATTCTATTTACCCATTCACTCATCAAATAGTACAAGCCTTAAATAATAATATGTTGCCTCTTGGTATTTTTTGCGATCTCCTCAAGGCCTTTGATTGTGTAGATCATGCCACTTCAATGGAAAAACTGAATTTGTATGGCATTGATGGCTTTACACACAGCTTGCTTGAATCACACTTCACAATCAGAATGCAAAATGTTGTGTTGAATGATTTAGACAATGTCTGAAATGTACTAAGTTTTAGTGACTGGGATAAAAATCGCACAGGTAGTCCCACATGGTTCAATTTTAGGTCCACTCCTATTTCTTACATATATAAGTGACCTTTCACTTAACATTCAACAAGCAAAATTAATACTTTTTGCTTCAAGTGTTATAATATGAGGGGATACTCAAAAACGCGAAATATTCTTTAAAAGCTATATATTTTCAAATTGTTTACAGAACAACCGTGTCCCCTTCCAAGTACTTCGCATTACAACTCATACATTTGTCCCATCAGTCCTTCTACTGTTCAAAACATTTTTGTACTCATATTTAGAAATGTCTAACAGCTTTTCCCTCATTTTCTTCTTGACTTCTTCAGTGACGTCAGATCGGCAGTTGTAACCATAGCACCTTGAGTTATCGCCAGTAATAACCTCTGACAGATAATCTGGATCAGTTTCAAGCTGTTGTTTCAAAGCAAGAAGCGTTTCAATTCGACTCCTTTTGATTGTCAGTCAGAACCTGCAGTGCAAACTTGTCACCAACCCTTTTCATTTTCAAATCTTCCCTTAAAATTCGCTGAACAAAGCTCCAGGATAACGCACTAATCTCTTAGAGCTGATCAATTGCCTGCCGACGGTCTGTGATAACAAGCTCTCGAATTTTTTTTTCAATAATCTCGCCGATTTGGTCAGTTGATGGACATCCAGAACGAGGTTCGTCATCAATTAACATGTCATCATTTTTAAATCGAGCAAACCACTCGTGCTCTTGGTAATCTGTTTTCAACATTATAACAGTTTCAGCAGCATTTTACCAAGTATAAAAGCAAATGTGACTGCTGCACGTAGTTCACTTAAACTTGCAATCATAAAAAACGAAACAAGAACCAGATTACGCTAGTAGGTGAACAGAACGAGCCAGGTAGATAATACAGGCGGCATTGAACTGGTAATGGGTTCCGCTATAAACGCCTAGAGGCAGTAATGCGTATTAGACAAGCTCCCCCCAGGGCAGAGTTACTCCGGTTTTCTTTTTTGGGTACTCCCTCGTGAATACCACTAGGGAGAAAGCATCAGAAGAGTCAGTAAATGATATTTCCCAAAGAATTATTAAATGGCCTCTTAAAACGGACTCTCCTTAAGTTTTGAAAAAACACACTTCATTCAGTTCTGTACAACAAATATAGTTGTACCAGCAATTGACACACAACTTGAACTGGAGTCAGTAAATCGGGTAGAATGCTCTAGAATCTTGGGAGTACATGCTGAAAAAAATTTGAACTGGGAGAAGCATATTACTGAGTTTCTGAAACAATTAAGTTCAACTGCTTTTCCTCTTCGTGTAGGTACTAATCTTGGAAACAAATGTATCAGTCCCGTGAAAGATTTTGCATATTTCCATTCAACAATGTCGCCCAGAATAATTTTCTGGGGTAACTCGATACTTAGAAAGAAAGCACTGATTTCACAAAAGCGAGCAGTAAGAATAGTATTTGATTTTCACCTAAGAATTTCACGTAGGCATTTTAAGTGGGCCGCCACAATACATATTTTTGCTAATAATTTGTCGTAAATAATCCATCACAATTTGAATACAACAGTGATGCACATAAATACAACGCTATAGGAAAAACGACCTTTATTACCCACTGTTAAAGCTGTCAGTGGCTGATGAATGCGGCCCGCATCTCGTGGTCGTGCGGTAGCGTTCTCGCTTCCCACGCCCGGGTTCCCGGGTTCGATTCCCGGCGGGGTCAGGGATTTTCTCTGCCTCGTGATGGCTGGGTGTTGTGTGCTGTCCTTAGGTTAGTTAGGTTTAAGTAGTTCTAAGTTCTAGGGGACTTATGACCACAGCAGTTGAGTCCCATAGTGCTCAGAGCCATTTGAACCATTTGATGAATGCGTTCAATATGCATCAGTCATTTTCCAAATAACATGAAGTGTCTGTCAGGTAATGAAGTAAGTTTTAAATTTAACTTAAAATCATTTCTCCTGGGAAACGTCTTCTAATTCACTGACGAATTTCTAAGGCAGAAAAAAAAACAAAGAAAACTTGTTTTAAGTGTAGTTCCATGAATAAGAATGAAATTATAATGTGTTCATTAACGTTATCACTAATCATGTATATATAACACGTAAACTAACTCGTTCCACATCATTTAGTTACACCAGTAGTTCTGATGCTCTATGGAACATGTAACTAACTAAGTATGACGTCATGTCGCTTGAACTATGGTGTCCTACAGTCAGCAGCGTATGTGGATATATCATGTGAAATGTTTTTTGCATAGTGATAGTAGCAAAGAATTAATAAAATTAAACGTCGTGCACGATACGGCAATTTTTTAAGGAACTCAGTGTCTTACATCATATCTCCTGAAATATGAGTCGTGCAATGGCAATTTTGTATGTATATTCAGTGGTACATGTGAATACTGCACGAGAAATGTCTTACGAATAGAGTGAGTTGCAAGGAAGTAATAAATTTAAATGTCATATGTGGTGCTGCAAAATGTGATGGAAATAGACTTAGTAGTAAAGAAGTAATGAATTAAAACATCGTGCCTGATACAGCGAAAATGCAGGAAAGCAACAAACTTTTTTTCCTTTCATTATTTTTAGGGGGGGGGGGGATTGTTAATAAGAAAACGTTACTTAAACTGAAATTATAAGTTTGTAACAAGTCACTAACTGCTCTCTTTCTCAGATACTGGTTGAATAAAGTCTACGTATTCGCGCGTCATGCCACCTCATGGGTTACATTTTTCACCCCCATCCCTTTGACAAGTTGGTGGTTCTTACCCTCACAGCGATTCATTGTAGGGAGCGAGTTATAGGTGTACCAAGTTTGGTTGAAATCGGTCCATTGGTTTAGGAGTAGACAGGGACGATTTCTATAATATGTACAGATTCTAACAGTGGTGATATTGAAAATACGTAAAATTGTTAAAATCCTGAAGTACAGCTGTAATTCAGCCCAAACATTGGCATACGCACAATGATATCGGTGACCATTACTAGAATGTTTTACTGTACACTATCAAATTCGTAGCGTAACATACAAGATCCCCGTATTTGTAACGGGGAAAATCAAGAGAAAATTCTGACCTC
Source organism: Schistocerca cancellata (assembly GCF_023864275.1). Lineage (NCBI taxonomy): Eukaryota > Metazoa > Arthropoda > Insecta > Orthoptera > Acrididae > Schistocerca > Schistocerca cancellata. The sequence goes on from NC_064628.1 coordinate 490,728,105, forward strand.
GATAGAAAGGTTGAGGTACTTAGCTTATCGTCATCGTTGTTATTGTTGTAGTCAGTCTGAAGACTGTTTTCATTCATCTTTCCACGTTAGTCTGCCACGGGCTAGCCTCTTCATCTCTGTATGTCTGCCGCAGCACAGCTGTTGTATCCCTACCTAGCTCTTCTTCTACACTTTTTCCCCCAACTTCCCTTCATTACGAAACTGGCTATTCCTTTACACCTCAGGATGCGTCTTATCAACCGATCCATCTTTTCTATTCAAATTGTGTCATATATCCACTCTCTCTCCAGTTCGGTTCCGCAACCTTCTCATTAGTTATTGGATATATTACAGCCTACCCATGTAATCTTTAGCATGCTTCTACAGCCCCACATTTCAAGATCATCGACTTTCTTCTTGTCTGAACTGCCCATCATCCACATTTCACTTCGGTGCAACGCTACTCTTCACAGATACCTTCAGAAATGCTCCCTAACATCTTAAATTTAAATTACATTCCTCTTCAAAAATATTATTCTGTGCTGATATTCTTGAGTGAATATCGCACATTTTTCGACGATCAGCGCCGTTTCCGTTCAAGAACAATGTTCGGTAGCTGATCTTGCACTACGAATACTATAATATATGAAGCAGTATGTAGTTAACGAGTTTCGTGGTTAATATTCATAAATGTAATACGTTATAATTATGTAAAGATGTACTATGTGTAGTGTTTTTTATTTTTTTGTGTTCCATGTGTTCGAGGACGCTGAAATAACGACGGGGGACAGGCACCAGTACGGTAACGGCAACTTCGGAAGTTTCTAGCTGTACGTCCTGAGCCGACAGCCATGGCACGCCAGAGGACGACGCCGTTGGGCCAGCAGATTCGACACAGAATAAATTATAGCCTTGTTAATACGAAAAAGAACGTGTTATTAACTTTAATTTTGTTCGGTTCATGCCTGTATTCCATTGAAGTCAGTCGTTAGATGGAAATGTATATCACACTATGTGCATTGTGGAGAATTATCAATAAACAAACGGAGAAGATAATTATTGTGAAAAGAAAAAAAAACTGGTGTTGAACATTTTCGTTTTGGAAGTGTGCATTCTTAAAGCTGATCAGCAAAACTGTATCAAGATCCTAATCAGCTAAAAAGGAGAGTTGAGGGTTAAATAAAACGTAACCCAGAAACATTCGAAATCCTTGTTTTTTTCGGTTAAAGGCTTGATTAATTTCTTCTCATGATTGTGAGTGAGCTTTTTTGAAATCAGTGATAATAGTTAAAGTTTATCTGAAAATTATTGACAGCTCTTAAATTTTATTGAAAGTTTAATAGTGATAGTGAAATATCTTGAAAGTTACGCTACGCGGATCAGAGATATGCTTTACGCTGGTGCGCGCACTTCTCAGGATTGTGAAAGAGTTTTTTTTCGAAACTGATATTAACAACATAAATTTTTACGAGAGAGTAAAAGCTATTAGTGTTCGTTTGTCCTTTTTCTCTGAATATATGAACCTGCAAATCAAAGAGAGTAATTCTTCGGAAGAGACGAAGTTAAATATCGGTCCATTCAATGTAATTGATAGCACGGTCTGATCTGTGCATATACTTCTGTGACCAGAACGTGCCCAGATATCCGCGCGTAGTAGGTGGCGACCGAGATTGCACGAACTGGTCTGAAGAATACTAGATTATTGACAATGATATGTGGTAACAGTATGGGCAGAAAGGACAAGAAACGGAGAAAATACGGGCAGGAAAATATAGCCAAACCGAAATTAACTGACGAACCAACCCTATAACTTGAAACTAAAAAGAAAGAAGACGACGGAGAAGAGAGTTGTTGTTGTTGTGGTCTTCAGTCCTGAGACTGGTTTGATGCAGCTCTCCGTGCTACCCTATCCTGTGCAAGTTTCTTCATCTCCCAGTACCTACTGCAACCTACACCCTTCTGAATCTGCTTAGTGTATTCATCTCTTGGTCACCCTCTACGATTTTCACCCTCCACGCTGCCCTCCAATGCTAAATTTGTGATCCCTTGATGCCTCAGAACATGTCCTACCAACCGGTCTCTTCTTCTCGTCAAGATGTGCCACAGACTCCTCTTCTCCCCAATTCTATTCAACACCTCCTCATTAGTTATGTGGTCTACCCATCTAATCTTCAGCATTCTTCTGTAGCACCACATTTCGAAAGCTTCTATTCTCTTCCTGTCCAAACTATTTATTGTCCTTGTTTCACTTCCATACATGGCTACACTCCATACAAATACTTTCAGAAACGACTTCCTGACACTTAAATCTATACTCGATATTAACAAATTTCTCTTCTTCAGAAACGCTTTCCTTGCCATTGCCAATCTACATTTTATATCTTCTCTACTTCGACCATCATCAGTTATTTTGCTCCCCAAATAGCAAAACTCCTTTACTACTTTAAGTGTCTCATTTCCTAATCTAATACCCTCAGCTTAATTCGACTACATTCCATTATCCTCGTTTTGCTTTTGTTTATGTTCATCTTATATCCTCCTTTCAAGACAGTGTCCATTCCGTTCAACTGCTCTTCCAAGTCCTTTGCTGTCTCTGACAGTATTACAATGTCATCGGCGAACCTCAAAGTTTTTATTTCTTCTCCATGGATTTTAATACCTACTCCGAATTTTTCTTTTGTTTCCTTTACTGCTTGCTCAATATACAGATTGAATAACATTGGGGAGAGGCTACAACCCTGTCTCACTCCCTTCCCAACCACTGCTTCCCTTTCATGCCGCTCAACTCTTATAACTGCCATCTGGTTTCTGTACAAATTGTAAATAGCCTTTCGCTCCCTATATTTTACCCCTGCCACCTTTAGAATTTGAAAGAGAGTGTTCCAGTCAACATTGTCAAAAGCTTTCTCTAAGTCTACAAATGCTAGAAACGTAGGTTTGCGTTTCCTTAAACTTTCTTCTAAGATAAGTCGTAAGGTCAGTATTGCCTCACGTGTTCCAATATTTCTACGGAATCCAAACTGATCTTCCCCGATGTCGGCTTCTACCAGTTTTCCCATTCGTCTGTAAAGAATTCATGTTAGTATTTTGCAGCTGTGACTTATTAAACTGATAGTTCGGTAATTGTCACATCTGTCAACATCTGCTTTCTTTGGGATCAAGAAAGGAAGCGAAGAACAAGTAAGTAGACGAAAACACAAGAAAAGAAGAAGAGGCCCTGTGGATAAAGGAAGTTTTTAACAGGTTCTGGTGTTGGTGGGAAGAAGCGTGTACGAGCCGCCTGACCAACAGCCTAACAGCGACACGGTTTCGTCTACAGAGAAGGTGGTACGATTTGTAACTGATCCGTCTGGGGGTTGTAGCACGCCGCCAGAGCGCCGGTACGACTGCAGCCATCGCCCGCCTCCTGCCTTCGACGGGTAGTCTCACCGCAACTACAACGAACGTTATTAATTGATAGAAATCCCGTGAGTTTAGTGAAAAATAACTAGTAGTGTTTTTCATTAGTGATCTCAGTTTGCGTGTCAGGCGGTTTATAACTTCTAGATGACAAGTTAAAGAGTTAACTGGTTAAGTAATTATAGTAAATACACAGATTAAACGTAAAGTCAGGGTATAACTAAATAGTTAACTCCTAATATTTATTGTAATTACTCAAATTGAAAGGTAATTCATAATCAGTACTCAATTAATACAATAAGATAATGGTTGAAACACGGGGAAAGAAAGCTTCGTCTACCATGGATGATGAGATTAAAATTGCTGTTGAGAACACTTTGCTTGCCCAGAGTAATACCATAGATGATAAGACTAAGAATTCTATGACCGATAGTAGTGCTACCCTTAGGGATGGCAAGGCCGTTCAAAGTGACTCTATGGACGATAAGATTAAAAATGCTTTCACCGATCATAGTGCTGCCTTGGAGAATGCTGTCGCTATAAAATGGAAGAGGTGTTTAAGAACGACCTTCAGGAAGTAAAGACAGGAATCGTAAGTTTGGGAAGCGAGACAGAGGCTGTGAATAGACAACTAGTGAAACATATTAATGATTCTAGGGAGGAAAAGGATTATACGCAGACTCAGATAAATGAAACAATTGAAGAGCTTCGTAATTTTAAGATTACTGTCAAAAAAAAAATGCAATGTTGGTACTGAAGAGACTAATAATGATGTAGATAATAAACTCGAACAAGCAGTAGATCATATAGGCGAATCAGTTAATAAATTGAGAAAGAAAAGTGAAGATATTTTGGTAAAGTTAAGAAACAGTTAAATAATTTAAACCTGCAGTGTGATAATGATAGATTAGATTTAGAAAAAGTAAGAGATGAAATCTCCAAACTCTTTCTGTTCATTTCTGGGATACAACCTACGACCAGCTTAGAGACAGAAGTGATGACACTTTCTGCAGGACCTGACAATCATTTTGCAGGACATTGCTCAAGCACGTACAGTGAAAGCTGTTACTGATTTGTTTGACTGATATGACTGCTTAGTGCTATACCACCTAATGCACTCCCATGACTTAAGCCTTCGTGAGTTCAACTCGAAACACTTCACTTCATTCGCTTCAGAACTGCTACAAATTCTTCGGGCAATAGAGATTGCCGCTCGAACCTTCAACACTACTTGCACTGCTAAGAGTATCCTACGACTTCCACATCGCTGACAACGGGCTATACATAATGTTGGTGTCTACTTTGAAGGTCAGTAAAACTTTGAAACACGTATCTATTTTGTAAGAGCTGTAAATAAATAGTTGCCGCTATCGAAGTTCCAATCCTCGTATTATTGTTAATATAATAAGGGAGCCTCTGAACCAACAATATAAAGATGGAACTGTTGGACACAGAATAGCAATTAAATGCGCAATAATATCTACAATACTATACCGAAAATGTACAATAATGATGCTTCTAAAGTACTCAAAGTGCATTAGTTAAAATTGAATTATGCCACAATCATATACCGAACCGCTGGAGGATGCGGGGGTATACGCTGATATTCTTGAGTGAATAGTTCAACGTGACGAAAGTGCAACCGTTCCGCAAATTGCTGCAGATTTCAATGCTGGGCCATCAACAAGTGTCAGCGTGCGAACCATTCAGCGAAACATCATCGAAATGGGCTTTCGCAGCCAAAGGCCCACCCATGTACTCTTGATGACTGCACAACATAAAGCTTTACGCCTCGCCTGCGCCCGTCAAAACCGACATTGGACTGTTTATGACTGGAAACATGTTGCCTGGGCAGACGAGTCTCGTTTCAGATTGTATAGAGCAGATGGACGTGTGCTGGTATGGAGACAACCTCATAAATCCATGGACCTGGCATGTCAGCAGGGGACTGTTCAAGTTGGTGGAAGCTCTGTAATGGTGTGGGGTGCGTGCAGTTGGAGTTATATGGGACCCCTGATACCTCTGGATACGACTCTGACAGGTGACACACACGTAATCATCCTGTCTCATCACCTGCATCCATTCATGTCCATCGTGCATTCCGATGGACTTGGGCAATTCAAACAGGACAAGGTGACACCCCACACGTCCAGAATTGCTACAGAGTGGCTCCAGAAACACTCTTCTGAGCTTAAACACGTTCATACAAGTCCGACAAAACAAATGCTATTTTGAACGAGCAGCCACTATGAATTAAGACACAGAAGAATCACGGACATTGATTGCAAGTGGGCATCATTGAAATCAATGGGGAAAGTTGAAAATTTGTGCGGACTGGGATCGAACGTGCATCTCTGGCTTACAAGGAAGATGGTCTGACCCCTTAACCATCTGGACACAGTGGTCATCGCAACTGCTCGGATCACCCTATCATGCCTCCCTTCAGATACAAATTTTCATCTTATCCACATATTATTAATGTATTGCCCCTTGCCCACTATCATCATTACTCGCAGAAATTTCACCGATTCCCGTAAGAGTTCGAGCTTGTTGTGCACTCACACTGAGGTGAACACTGGCAGTCCTCGCCATATATATATATATCTGTGTGTGTGTGTGTGTGTGTGTGTTAGCTTACTTTCACCGAGAGGGGTAGATACTACTGCAACTTCTCCAGTCTTCTGACTGATTTGATGCGGCACACCACGAATTCCTCTCCTGTGGTAGAGACTTCATCTCAGAGTAGCACTTGCAACCTACGTCCTCATTTATTTGCTGGATGTATTCCAATCTGTCTCCTTCTACAGTTGTTGCCCTCTACAGCTCCCTCTAGTATCATGGAAGTCATTCCCTCATGTCTTAACAGATGTGCTATATCCTATCCCTTATCCTGTCCGCCCCCGGTGGCTGAGTGGTCAGCGCAACAGAATGTCAATCCTAAGGGCCCGGGTTCGATTTCCGGCTGGGTCGGAGATTTTCTCCGCTCAGGGACTGGGTGTTGTGTTGTCCTATTCATCATCATTTCATCCCCGTCGACGCGCAAGTGGCCGAAGTGGCGCCAAATCGAAAGACTTGCACCCTGCGAACAGTCTACCTGACGGGAGGCCCTAGTCACACGACATCCCTTCTCCTTATCAGTGTTTTCACATGTTCCTTTCCTCTCCAATTCTGCACAGAATCTCCTCATTCCTTACCTTATCAGTCCACCTAATTTTCAACATTCGTCTGTACCTTCGATTCTCTTCTGTTCCGGTTTTCCCACAGTAGTTTCACTACAATACAATGCTGTACTTCAGACATACATTCTCAGAAATTTCTTTCTCAGATTAAGGCCGATATTTGATATTAGTAGACATATCTTGGACAGGAATGCCCTTTTTGCCATTGCTAGTCTGCTTTTTATGTCTTCCTTGTTCCGTCCGTCATTGGTTATACTACTGCCTAGGTCGTTGAATTCCTTAACATCATCTACTTCGTGACCATCAATACTGATATTAAGTTTCTCGCTGTTCTCATTTCTACTACTTCTCATTACCTTCGTCTTTCTCCGATTTACTCTCAAACCATACTGTGTACTCATTAGACTGTTTATTCCGTTTAGCAGATCATGTAATTCTTCTTCACTTTCACTCAAGATAGCAACGTCATCAGCGGATCGTATCATTGATATCCTTTCACCTTGAATTTGAATTCCACTCCTGACCCTCTCTTTTATTTCCATGTACAGCTTGAACAGTAGGGGCGAAAGACTACATCGTTGTCTTGCACCCTTTTTAATACGAGAACTTCGTTCTTGGTCGTCCACTCTTATTATTCCCTCTTGGCTGTTGTTGATATTATATATGATCCGTCTCTCCCTATAGGTTACCCCTACTTTTTCAGAATTTCTAACATAATGCACGCTTTTTGCCGGGTTGACAAGTCCTATGAACATGTCTTGATTTTTCTTTAGTCTTCCTTCCATTATTAACCGCAACGTCAGAATTGCCTATCTCATGCCTTTACATTTCTTGAAGCCAAACTGATCGTCATCTAGCGCATCCTCAATTTTCTTTTCCATTCTTCTGTATATTACTCTCATAAGAAACTTGGATTCATGAGCTGTTAAGCTGATTGTGCTATAATTCTCGCACTTCCAGAATGAGATTTTCACTCTGCACTGGAATGTGCGCTGATATGTAACTTTCTGGCAGATTAAAACTGTGTGCCGGACCGAGACTCGAACTCGGGACCTTTGCCTTTCGCGGCAAGTGCTCTACCATCTGAGCTATCCAAGCCCCGTCCTCACAGCTTTACTTCTGCCAGTACTTCGTCTCCTACCTTCCACACTTTACAGAAGCTCTCCCTGCGGACCTTGCAGAACTAGCAGTCCTGAAAGAAAGGATATTGCGGAGACATGGCTTAGCCACAGCCTAGTGGATGTTTCCAGACTTTAATTCTCGCACTTGTCAGCTCATGCCGTCTTCGGAATTGTGTGGATGATGTTTTCCCGAAAGTCAGATGGTATGTCGCCAGACTCATACATTCTACACACCAACGTGAATTATCCTATTGTTGCCACTTCGCACAATGATTTTAGAAATTGTGATGGAATGTTATCAATCCCTTCTGCCTTATTTGATCTTAAGTCCTCCAAAGCTCTTTTAAATTCTGATTCTAATACTCGATCCCCTATCTCTTCTAAATCGACTCCCGTTTCTTCTTCTATCACATCAGACAAATCTTCCCCTCATAGAGGCTTCCAATGTATTCTTTCCACCTATCCGCTCTTTCCTCTTCATTTAACAGTGGAATTTCCGTTGCACTCTTAATTTTATCACGCTTCTTTTTAGTGTCACCAAAGGTTGTTTTGACTTTACTGTATGCAGAGTCTGTCCTTCCGACAATCATTCCTTTTTCGATGTCTTCACATTTCTCCTGCAGTCATTTCGTCTTAGCTCCCCTGCACTTCCTATTTATTTTATTCCTCAGCGACTTGTATTTCTGTATTCCTGAGTTTCCCCGAACATTTTTGTACTTCCTCCTTTCATCGATCAATTGAAGTATTTCTTCTGTTACCTATGGTTTCTTCGCAGTTACCTTCTTTGTAACTATGTTTTCCTTCCCAACTTCTGACATGCCCTTTATAGAGATAACTGTTCCTCTTCAGCTGTACTGCCTACTGAGCTAATCCTCATTGCTGTTATCTGTAGCCTTAGAGAACTTCACCCGTATATCTTCATTCCTTAGTACTTACCGTATTCCAATTTTTTGCGCACTGATTTTTCCTGACTAATGTCTAAATTTCAGCCTACTCTTCATCACTACCATATTGTGATCTGAGTCTATATCTGCTCTTGGGTATACCTTACAATCGAGTATCTGATTTCGGGATCTCTGTCTGACCATGATGAAACTTAGCTGAAATCTTCCCGTATCACCCGGCGTTTTCGAAGTAAACCTCCTCCCCATGTGATTTTTGAACAGAGTATTCGCTATTACTAGCTGAAACTTGTTACAGAACTCAATGTCTTTCTCCTCTCTCATACCTTGTCCCAAGCCCATATTCTCCTGTAACCTTTTCTTCTGCTCCTTCCCCTACAACTGCATTCCAGTCTCTCACGACTCAAATGGCTCAAATGGCTCTGAGCACTATGGGACTCAACATCTGAGGTCATCAGTCCCCTAGAACTTAGAACTACTTAAACCTAACTAACCTAAGGACATCACACACATCCATGCCCGAGGCAGGATTCGAACCTGCGACCGTAGCATCAGCGCGGTTCTAGAACCGCGTGGCCACCGCGGTCGGCTCTCTCACGACTATTAGGTTTTCATCCCCCTTTACATACTGTATTACCCTTTCAATATCCTCATACACTTTCTCTATCTCTTCATCTTCAGCTTGCGACGTCGGCATGTATACCTGAACTATCGTTGTTGTTAATTTACTGTCGATTCTGAGAATAAGAACCTGTCACTGAACTGTTCACAGTAACACACCCTCTGCCCTACCTTCCTATTCATAACAAGTCCTACTCCCGTTATACTATTTTCTGCTGCTGTTTATATTGCTCTATACTCATCTGACCAGAAATCCTTGTCTTCTTTCCACTGCACTTACCTCTACTATAGCAACATTACTCTCCTTAAATGTTCAAACGTGTGTGAATTCCTAAAGGACCAAACTGCTGAGGGCATCGGTACCAAGACTTACACAATACTTAAACTTAATCTAAGTTATGCTAAGAACAACACACACACCCATGCCGGAGGGAGGACTTGAAACTCCGGCGGGAGGGGCCGTGCAATCAGTGCCATGGCGCCTCTAACCGCGCGACCACTCCGTGCGGCTCTCCTTAAATTCTACAACGTTACTACTGTCTCAATCAATTATAATCACACTATAACTTGTTTCCGTGACCTTCTGCATCTGTGCAATCACATATATACAGAGCCCCTTCGAAAGCCTAGTAATACGTATCGATGGAGGACCATAACAGTCTTCTTTTTTTTTTTAATCCATCAGTCATCAGAATCCTTCTGTCTCTTCTCCACATACTCGGTAGTAACTGTTCTGAGTACAGCCCTGTTCTCTCTCATAATCTTCAATTTCGTAAGTATACCTTCATTATTTGCTCTCGTAGCTAACACAACACTTCCTCAAGGTTAAACCCCTGTTATTTCAGCTGTGCCATCGTTTTTTTTAAACGATGACAGAACAGAGCAATGAGGGTTTTAAATATGCTACTAAAACGAAACTTCTTACTGTAACTTAATCTTTGCCTGAATGGCTTCTTATAATCACTGCTCCACTCATTTGAAAACAATGAGCCATGCTCCTTGTTCACGACAAAATTCATTCCCCATTCTAAACAGATCAAACTAACAAATATTTTTCACAAATCTTAGAAAACCTTCAAAGTTTACTTTACTCGTACTACACATACAGATACAATCAAATATCTGGCAAAAAACTCTTTAAATTGTCATGACCCTTGCAGTAAAGAAAACACAAACAGACATTGCGCTCGCCAGACTACATGTTGCACTTTAAGTTGTGGCTGCCGTCATAGACTTCTGTCACCATTTTGTAGGGATCAGGTCGTGACCCCCACAGTGGTGGATAGATTGGGCTACTGATTGGCTACCATACGGGGCTGTGACCTGCAGTTGTGATGGTAGGTGGAGTCAAATAATGGCCCATCTATGATGCATCTCTGGTAAGGAAAGTCGAAGATGAAGGGGCGGTTGGTTGCCTCTTTCGACATACATGCCAACGTCAGCAGGTGTCCACCAGGAGAGCATCATTTGTGCGACGGCTGCTGGCATTGTCCCAGCTCAGCAGCAGTACCCAGACGCGAAACAGCGCCGTCTACTGGCGACCAACGACAGAAGACAGCCCAAACCGCTGGCTTGGTTCCATAGCGGCGGCTTAAGTGTCACTGGAAGGATTGGAATTATATCACGGCCGCTGGATGCACTCACTCTGTGCAGTGGGCAGCAACATTATAGTCCCTCGTAGGGTGTTGGTCAGCGACAGTGTATCTGGGCAGCTAGATGGCACAAGGTCAAACCTATGGCCCAGCAGGGAAATGGACATTAGCAGAAGGTAGTTACCCAGGGGGTGGCATGATGACATGAAGGTACCAAATTGACTGCATATGCACTTTACTCAGGCAGAGACCTACAGCTGCTATCAATAAAGTTTGTCAGCAGTGGCTGGCTGCTTCATCTTGTACAACAAGTGGTCGTCTTCTCGTGCTTATAGGTTGATGTCGACTGTGTCACTGGGCATGTAACTGGCTGTAGTGTACACAACTGAACACTGCTGACCACTGTTGAGACTGAGTCAGGTGGTATATATGTGTGACTGGCTGGCTAGTGTTCCCCTATGGCAGTTTTCTTGGCCTTGAAGCCACAGCATACTGTAGCCGCCAGCACATTTCTCTTGTACTGGTTTTTCTGTCCAGTCAGCTCTTACAGAAGCCAAGCCATGCCAGTGCTGTAAGGCGTCACAGCTATCGCTTTCAGATATGCAGGCTGGCATATTCCATCGTCACTGTATTGAACAGGTGCTTCTGCGTACTAGATACTCATTCTTGTGACATGGGACATAGTTATTGAGCTCACGTCTCTCTACTTGGCATCATACTGCAGAATCGATCCTGGAACAGTTCATTATCACAAGTGAAGCCATGGTGCTACACCTTCATTGCCTCTATTTGATTTTTTGTTGATAACCCTGTACTCTCCTGAGAGACATTTGTTCTTCTGCCACCAAATTTCACTAATTCCATGTATATCTAACTTCATCATACTCATTTCCTTTTTTTAATTCTCTAACCTACTTACCCAATTAAGAGATCAAACATTTCACGCCTCAACTCATAAAATGTCACTTTTATTTTTCCTTTTATTTTTTTACCATCCTCCTGAGTAGTCCTTCGTTCACTACTTCACATCCACTGTGAATTTCTTTAAAGAAGTCATTTTCTGTGTAGGCTGTTTTTATTATTGGATTAACTACTTTGTTTCATGCTTTTGGCTATTAGGTAATTTCGCCCCCTTTAGGCATTTTCAATTTATCTCAGTTACTTGCTTCACAGTAAAAATTATATAACATTTTATATTCCACACCTCTATGTGGAGGAAGCAACATACTATGGCGCCCTGAACAACGGTTTCTTACGATTGTGAGAGTTATGGGCACAACTACGTTAAGTGTGAATTCCGTATACAAAAAAAAAAACAAAAAAAAAAAATGCGACTCTTTGCAGATTTGTCGCTGCGCTAGTGTACAACAGCTTTAAATACATTCCTAATAAAACTGCCCATGGCATGGTCTCCGTCTTGGAGTCAATCTTTAGTGGTTTCGCCTGGAGATGGAATGATCGACTTTCTTACCTCTTGATATTTTATCGAAGAGGATGCAATAATTGTTACATCACGCCCTCGTAAAAAATAACAGCAGTAGTTCCCTTTGATTTTCACCGTTCGCAGTGCAAGATCATGTTAGCTTATATTACGATATTAGATCAGTCAATCATTGAGATGGCTTCCGCTGCAACTACTAGAAAAGTTGCTGCCTCACTTTAGGAACATTGAGTTGGTCTGGCTTTTCCACAGAAACCCCTCTGCTCTGGTTGAACCTACGGTGCATCGCTACGGTTCATCGCTTAAGCTAGAAAGCTACCCCAGATCGGTAAGATTCATGGTTTGTGATTCAGCTTAATTTTTTGTCATCTTCTGAGTGGTTACATGCGATCCGCCACGACTTATTCCCCTGTGTCACCCTTTCATCTCTGAGAAGCACTTGCAACCTAACCCTCAATTATTTGTTGGATGGACCCCAATTTCTGCCTGCCTCTGCAGTTTTTACCCTCTAAAGCTCCCTTTAGTGTCTTGAAAGTTATTCCCTGATGTCTTAACAGATGTGCTATCATCCTGCCCCTCCGTCCTGTCAGTGTTTTCCATATATTGCGTTCCTTATCGATTCTGCGAAAAAACCCCTGAGTCATTATCTTCTTAGGCTACCTAATTTTCAACATTTTTCTTAGTAGTAAATTTTTCTATTCTCTTTTTTTCGAGTTTTCCCACAGTCCATGCTTTACTACTACGCAACGCTGCGCTCCAAACCTACATTTTCAGAAACTTCTTCCTCAAATTGAGGCCTATGTTTGACTCTAACAAATTTCTCGTGGCCGGGAATGCACTTTTTTCCAGTACCAGTCGGCGTTTTATATATTTCTTACTCCATTCGCCATGAGTTATTTTGCTGCTTAGATACCAGAATTCATTAACTTCATCTATTTCGTGACCATCAATTTTGATGTTACGTTTCTCGCTGTTCTTATTTCTACTTTCCTACTACTTCTCTTCATATGGTTTACTCTCAAACCACATACTGTGCTCATTGGACTTTTCATTCAATTCAACAGGTTCTGTAATTCTTCTTCACTTTCGCTGATAGCATTGCTCTGAATTCTAGCCGCACTCTTCAACCTATCTTTTAATTCCGTCATTGCTTCTTCCATGAATAAGCCGGCCGAAGTGGCCGTGCGGTTAAAGGCGCTGCAGCCTGGAACCGCAAGACCGCTACGGTCGCAGGTTCGAATCCCGCCTCGGGCATGGATGTGTGTGATGTCCTTAGGTTAGTTAGGTTTAACTAGTTCTAAGTTCTAGGGGACTAATGACCTCAGCAGTTGAGTCCCATAGTGCTCAGAGCCATTTGAACCATCTTCCATGAATAGATTGAACAATACAGGCGAAAGACTACACCCCTGTTTTACACTATTTTTAATCCGATCATTTTGTCCTTGGTCTCCCAATCTTATTTTTCCCTCTTGTTTCTTGTACGTATTGTATATCACCCGTCTTTCCCAACAGGTTACCACTATTTTTGTCAGTTTTAATCTTCACTCCGATAGCTAAAGTTACCTAAATACTTTTGTTTATTTGCAGGAACAGGGTTGCAGTCTTGGTACTCTGCAAAACCTCTACACCACAGTGCAGCACCGCAGCGCATCGCTAGAAGAACAGTAATCATATGGAGCAGTTTTTAAAAGGAGTATCTTGCTGCTGTTCGGTTTCTGCATCTGTGGGATAACAACGTTACAACAATCCATGTCCAGCTGGTGAAAGTGTTTAGCAGCAGCTTACCATCGTTTTCATGAATGGTTAAATTGCGCAGACGCTTCTGTGGTGTCAAAAAATACTGAATGACGAAGAATGGTGCGGCATACCATCTCTATACCATGAAATGGGAATCAAAAGAGAAACTGATGCTAGAATGCCAGTGTATCATAACTGAGGCGCTGGTGAAAAAAGTGAAAATCAATAGCTTTCATCTTACAGGACACTCTAGACACACAACACTGTCATATACAGGCATGGTTTGAGACCATGGCTGTTATATAAGATAAACAGCTGATGGTTTACAGTTCCTCACAGTAATGGCTATTATCCTAAAATAACAGACAAACTTGGCAACAAAATGAAAGCCAAAGCCACAGCTCCACAGAACTGTAGTTCACGCAGCATTCAAACCAAAACAAAACAGACTCCAACAGAAACCAAACCTAAACACGCTATTATCCAATACATAGTTCCAATATCATACTAAATTGCAGACTTATTTAAAAAGAAGAATATAAATATCAGCATCTTTACTAACAGTAAATTACAGCTAAAAAGTGATCCATTATGTGAATCTTCTCAAGGCCCCCTGGAGTAAATCATGAATATACAAGCTCCAACGTGATTCACGCCCAAAATTCTACATTGCTCAGACAGACAGAAATTTTGAGATTGGATACAAACAATACCTCGACACCTTAAGGCTTGGAAGCTTGAATAAATCTACATTTGTAGCCCACATTGCAGAAGAAAACCATTCAGTGACAAACGTTGAAAGCAATATGAAATATTACATTAGTAGAAAAAGGAGCCACTACGAATATGTTAGAGGTAATGGAAGTACATACACACAAAAACACTTCCCCTGCTAATATCCTTAATGAGCAGACTGAATTGTCTAACATTCCTTTCCTGAAAAACTTCCAGAAAGTGCTTTCTACACTCCAATATAAGTAATATTTGTACACCTATCTGCAGATCAAGTAACAAATCTTTTAATATTGTATGTACCTACAAACATAGTGAAAATATTAAATATCTGGGCAAACCTAGCGACTTCAAAGCTTATTTTGCTTACAATTAATCAAATAAGCTTTCTGGCGGCAAGCTTTCCTTCTTTTCTCCTATAAATGTTTCTAACTTAAAGCAAAGTGCAAATTAATCTTCACGTCAGGGTTCTGATTTCAGTCTTCTCCTTATTTATCTAGTTCAAACATATTTTTTTCTTTATTTCTTCTCCTGTTATAGAAACTTCTATTAAATATTTCCATTATCTTTATCAAAAACGCTAATCAATTATTTTCCACGTTTTCTTCTTTCTATTAAATAATGTTTAAGAGATTATTTTCGTGTATATAGATGTAATACGTGTAAATAGTATCTCTGGATTGTTATTCTTCAATGTCTCTAACTGAAAATTACTACTATCTATGCCTTCTCCTTTTTTTACACGATTTGAAAATATCTTTGGTTTTATTTTTTCCTTCTTTAAGGGTCCATCGTAATTAAAGGAAAGTTCTATTTGCTTCATGTAAGAAGACAGGAGCGTTGTTTTAATTTTTCACAAATCGAAGTTTTACTTTATCTATATTTTTATACAGCAGGTTATCGTCGGCTAAACCCTCAAATCAAGAACGATAGAAAATAAAAAAATTACAAACAAATAACCGAAGAACCACAACCACTTTAGGTCCTGAACTTACATAATTATATCAAAAGTGTTATTTATTTTAAGTGCAGACATTCGGGACTTTGGGTGCCCATACAGCCATCTCATCGGTGAAAAGGCGATACGACAGTGGTTTGCGACAATTCAGAAGATTCGTTAGTGCCAAGCCGTACTCTGCTACGAAGTTAAATAGGCTTAGACTTGCTATATGTCGCCATGCAGGAGTTTATCGTATCAGTTATGACGATACGAAGACAAGAACAACACATGAACCAATCTAAAAGAGGAGAAAATCAGCGATTCGGCCGGCAATCGATCCCAGGCCGCCACAGTGATCAGTCTGCCACGCTGACGCCGCAGCTGCAAAGGCGGACATTTTTCAGGTGTTAGGATGGCCAACGTAACACACTAACGTTTTTTTCAATGAATGCTCTTTCGCCACAGTAATATTGCTAGTAATGATAATTCTGTACAAAGCTAACATTAATGATTCCCTTAGCTTAAAATTCTCTAATAATTCAGGGAAAGACCTCTGCGAATTTATGGAAAACGTGGGCTGTGTGGCTAAAGTCAAGTTCGGTTCTAAAATCTCCACTTCCTGCTAAACAAAATGCTCTGCAATTGAGTTAGTACTTCGCTGAACGCAGGACTCCAAAACCATCCCCAGAACACCTAAAGCAACCACTCCGTTCTCTTAGGGGGTGCCAGTTCCCAACATAATTACTGCAGCCACTCAATTACCTCTGATGGTGCCAAATCCCAACACTAAGACAACAACCAGTCAATTACCTTAGAAGGTGCCGAAAAGGACAACTAGCCACGAGACATGGGACAAATTGGATCACTGTCCGATCACCACAGGTTTACACAGTAAAATACCAATGCTTGATGCAGATACATCCTATCAGTCCATAGTTACAATCATCTAACAATTCGTATACACGCACTCTTTATGCCGTTATTTCACAAGATCTCCCCGTGCTAGCCGTTCTGTCTTTTAATTAAAACCAATTCTGAGAATGATTATTGGAACCCACTCTACTGTGCTTTAACGATAGCGGCCTCCAGAAGCTAGAAAATTTCCTGGCAGTCACTTTATTTATAGTTGATTTGCCACACCTGCAAACCTACTCCCGACTTTGCATGGACTCCCAGACATATGTAGGCAGCACCTTCCTGATTCCATGAGTACGCAGAGTTCAACTGCAGCTGCTCAAACCCCAAACACATGTACCCATAAGGCCATTGTAAAAGCTTTCTGGAACCATTAAAGCACACAAAAGTACTGCGCTTGCATTACTTCTAACGATTACGATATTTATTAAGGATGGCTGCTTCCATACGCAGTAACATCTTTGACGCTTCAAATGGTTCAAATGGCCCTGAAAACTATGGGATTTAACATCTGAGGTCATCAGTCCCCTAGAACTTAGAACTACGTAAACCTAACTGACCTAAGGACATCAGGCACATCCATGCTCGAGGCAGGATTCGAACCTGCGATCGTAGCAGTCGCGTGGTTCCGGACTGAAACGCCTAGAACCACTCGGCCACCGAGGCCGACCTCTTTGACGCTCAAACCGCTGTTTTGCTGTAGGCAATCGATACGTTATTGTGCAGAGCTGCTCTACAACATACATTTGAACAAAAACGCACACTGTCCAGTCATATTAATGAGACACCTATCAGACGTGTGAATAACCAGCTTTTGCAGTGCGGACTGCTTCAAGACGTGCAGAAAGGGAGTCAGTGAGGTTTTGGAAAGTACCGACAGGTACCGACAGCCATGCTGAATCCAGTGCTGTGGCCAGCTGCGTTAGGTTTCTCGGTTGAGGCCAGTCGAGATCGTCCCACAGATCTTTGACTGAGTTTCAATCCTGCGAGTTTGTTGGGTAGGGGAGCACGGTAAACTCATACTGGTATTCCTCAAACCATGCACGTACACTGTGATCTTGGATGGCCGCGAATACGCTACACGCCGAAACCGCAGGTGCAGGCTCTAATTTTCGTCGCTTTGCCTTCAGCTTGCGTGGTGGTTTTACAAAACTAGTCTCTCTGAGTGCAAAATATCCTTGCGCATCAATTTCTGTTGTAGTGGCAGCCGGACGTGTGCGTCTGTATCCGCTTCGATGGTGACGTCCTCACGGGAGAAGTCCGAAGAATCGTCCACATCACGTTCCGTGCCGCGCCTGACCGTCGTAAACATGTTTTCCTTCTGTCCTTTCAGGGTCATCATTAGCTCGGCGTGCTACCTGCTTTGCCTGTTCGTCTACCGTAAAGCAGTCGATGGCGCCGTAGACTGGGCGACCGGGCGACTCCGGAGCGATCTCGGTGGCTGCCTCGGCCGCGCGAGCGCTGAGTAGGCCCATACGCTACGACATTCCTAACTCGAATGATATTAGTGTTTCCCGCGTTCCCAAACACGCTTTATATATACCTTCTATTGCTAGTGCTCCCACTTCCGTGTACAATTTATTATTGCACGTTGACATCGAACATTGGTGGTGGTCATATTAATATGACTGAACTGTGTATAACTTTATGACTACATTTGTTAAGTGGTTGTCTGCCATCTTTTCCTTCCCATTAGAAGTTTTCGAGGTTCCCAGACATCAGTCAAGGAAAAGAAAGAAGGAAGGAAGGTTCAGTTTAACGCTCCGTCGACATCGAGGTCACTAGAGACGAAGCATAAGCTCGGACCGTGTCAAGGATGGGGAAGGAAATCGGCCGTCCCCTTTCAAAGAAACCGTCCCAGCAATTGCCTGAAGCGATTTAGAGAAATCAAGGAACACTAAAATCTGAATGGCAGGACGGATATTTGACCCGTCGTCCTCCCGTACCTGAGACCAGCGTGCAGACCACTGCGCCACTTCGCTCGGTACCAGTCAAACACTAGTATGACCCTGTGATACCAAAATACCCAAATTACGCAAGCAGCTCAAGAGTACCAAACGTAATCATGGAAAGCAAACACATGGGAACTTCAGTGTTGAACATCAAGAAACAATCCAGCGCTTGTCAATTTGCGTCACAACTAACTATCTTGTTCCATATTACACACGAAACATCCATGTTGTCCAGACTCGTGTGATTGTCAGGCACAGAAACCGAAGGCTACCCTTATCTTCTGGACAGAAAGACAGGCAATTAAAATTTTGCGCTTGATATTCGTGTGATGGGCACCTAAGCTGAAAGAGGCGACCAATTTAACAGGGGAGAGTTAGATCATATGGGTAAAACGCTCTCATACTTCAAGAAAAGTACAACAAACCGTACTCCAAAGTAGGCAGGTACTGACAGGTATATTACCAAATCGTCAATTCGATATATTCCGGTTCCAAAATAATAACACGAATTACTTACACAAGAATGGAAAGACTGGTAGACGCTGCTCTCGTGGATGATCAGTTTCGGATTTCGTAGTAACGTAAGAACACGTGGGGTAACACTACGACTTGTCTTAGGGCATAGCTACGTTCATAGCGTGTTTGTTTGCGTAGCCATCTGCCATAACAGACATTTTCATCAATTATTATTTCTGTTTCATTTTAGTCTTAACGTAATTAAAGAATGTTTTCACTAGGCACATCTCGCTTTTATTTGTAATGCATCTACTGTAGTCATTCTGGAAACATGGCTAAAAATATATGTGTCTACTTTAATTTTTACAGACTGAAAACAATATTTTCTTGCGAAATTGGATTATAGTACTGCAGTGGAGCTTTTACTTCTTGTCAGTATAGTCTGCAAGCCATAGCTTTTCCCTTCATTATCAGCAGAGGCTAACGTCGAAAGAAACTTGGGTACACATACGCTCTCGACAATTTTTGTGTAAGAGAAAGTGGGTGGACAAAAGAAGAAGAATTACCTCAACCTCCGATAACATGAAAGGAAAAGCTAGTGGTTTGCACAATATGTAGACAAGAGGCAATAACACCGAAAGTAAATTGTACACCAATTTTATAAAGAAATACTGCTTTTACTCTTAAATACCAAAATGTGGACACACATTGTGAATACGTGTTTTCAAAACGATCAGAGAAGATGAAACTTCCTGGCAGATTAAAACTGTGTGCCCGACCGAGACTCGAACTCGGGACCTTTGCCTTTCACGGGCAAGTGCTCTACCAACTGAGCTACCGAAGTCTCGGTCGGGCACAGAGTTTTAATCTGCCAGGAAGTTTCATATCAGCGCACACTCCGCTGCAGAGTGAAAATCTCATTCTGGATCAGAGAAGATGATTTATAAATAAAAGCAAATGTGTCTAGTGATATACACTTTTTAATTGTAGTAAGCTTTAGAGGAAAACCAGTCATAATGGACTACTTTTATATGATTTGTAGATTTGGACAAATATTTTGCAAATGTCGTCTTGAATTTACTCAACGAAATTCTCATCAGGAAAATCTACAACCTTAACAACACTGCAGTTACAAGAGTAAAAGAACATAAAAGGAAGGTAGTAATGAGAAGGAAGAATGAGAAGGTGTAGCCTAAGTAATAAAGAAAAGCAAGAAGGACTGAAAAAGTAGTTAGAGTACAGGGAGATTTTAATAAAGCTTAACGGTTTTCCGATAACAATGTAATTGTGTCTGAGATAGTAAAGGACTTGGAAGAGACAGTGTCTTGAGAAGACTAAAGTATAGTAATGAAGTGTACTAATATAACGTTGTTTTGAAGGAATTATACTTGGAAATGAATCACAAAGAGTTGTCAAACTTGGGTATTTGGGTGTCAAAATAGCTGACACTGGATGAAGCGAAGAGGATATAAAATTAAGAGTCGCATTAGTAAGAAAAGCATTTCTGAAAAAGAGAAATTTGCTTACAGAGTGTATGCATGTGTGTATGTACGTGTGGGATCTCCTCCTAAACACCTGGATCGATTTCAACCTAGAAGCAGCTTCACAAGTATCAGCACTATAGAGTTTATAACCTCGTATTTCCAGTAGGAAAGGAGGTATGGGTGAAAACGTTTGTTCGAGTCTCTGGAGTATGGTCTGACCTGGGCATGTTATGTGGAAACAACGTTGCGTTACCAAATCAACCTGATTTGCTGGGAAGCCTACATGTCACGGGTAATAAATGGTTTTTAAGGACCGAGACATACAGGCTGCCTGAAGCACAGGCAAGTTGCGTTGGAGTAGTATCAGCCTGCTTTATCGACTTTCTTTGCACAGCAGCCTGTTCGTCAGGGAGAGGGGAGGAGAGAGTAAGCGTATAAGGCAGATGGAAAATGAAGAGGAGATGGCGTAACATGGAAAGATAGGGGCGAGAGAGTTATGGTCAGAAGGAAGGGAAGGAAGATGTGGTCAGAGAGAGGGGTAGAGGAAATAGATAAAGAGAGGGGAAGGAGGCGGTGAAGAGATAGAGTGGGAGGTAGACAGAGGTGGGTGGATGAGGTGGACAGACATAGGGAATAAGAGACGGACATAGGGAAAAGGAGGTGTGTCAAACACACATGCAGGCGAAGCTGTGGAGAAAAGTCTAGTACCAAATTGGAAGCTCTTTATCAGAGAATTTTTTGGAATGTGGACTTGAATGGAAGTGAATTGTTGATATAATACACACTTTTTAGAAATGTCAGCCGTCGAAAATACTTTTAAAAATTTAATGAAACCAGTCTAGACGGCATAAAATGAAATAGTTTTATGCTGTCTACACTGTTTTTATTATGTTTCTAATGAGTCTTGGATGGTAAACAATATAGAAAGTATAGAAGCTTTGAAATAGGGTGCTACAAAAGTATGCTGAAAATTAGATGGGTAATCACATAATTGTTGAAGAGGAGAACTGGGGAGAAAAATGAATTACCCACCATAGAAGAAGGAATCAGTTGATAAGCCAACAAGGAATAGAGAATTTGGTATTGGGGGAAAGTGTAAGGGCTAAAAATTGTGGGCGGAGACTACAGCAAGCAGATTCGAGAGGACCTAGGGTGCAGTAAACATACAAAGTAGGCTAGTCAGTCTTCGAACTGACGACCGTAAAACCAGTAGGGTCCTGATCTGTGCAAACAAAGTCAGTACCGTGTGCTAGACCAAGATAAACACGCTACGACAGAATTACTACGTGATCTGCACAAGTCCCTCCATAACGAGACCCTGGCGACTTGTAACAAGCGACACCGCGAGCCCCGCCGGCGCCGTGTTGCAGGGCAGCGAGGCGCTACGCTGCCCAGACCGCCGCTTTGGACCGGGGGTGCGGTTGCGGTCTGCCTGCCGCCCCGGAGGCTTAATTACACGATCAATCGGGGTAACGCGACAGCAGGTCAACGAGGCGGGCTGGGTCGGGTGAAGGCACTCGAAATCCATTTAATCGTTGCGGTTGGCAGGTGGCCGCCGCGCCGAAAGTAAGTGCTCGGTCAAAGGGCGGGCCAGCGCGACCCTGCGCGGTGAAAGCACGTACCCAAATTTCCAAGCGGACTCGTGCCGTATGAGGCGGCACGTGAGAGAAATCTGCTTCCCGCTCTCAGGATCCGTCTCTCAACTTACGGTCGACTTTTAAGGAACAGCCTGGCACCAGGAAGGAAGTTCGATAACACTGATGAGGGAAACAATTCAAGCAAACATAAGGGGTGGTTTATAATCAAACGTCAGCTGTTTGAGCCAATGTAGACGGGAAACTATTTACCGCATAGGTACCCAACTCTGTAGGATAGATTAATAAGGAGACTGAATGAATAGGCGATAGGTATTGCGATATCATAATTACTGGTAATATACATCCGGCTAAGCAAAGATTATCTCTGTTTCTGCTCCAAGACCATAACAGTTATTATCGCCTATTCGGAGCAAGACACTTTGCTTTCACCACATCGAGCGCATTTCACTTACGCCTCGGAGTGAGCCATGACCTTTCCCTTACTTCGGGAAGGGAAGAATATGACTTGCTATCGGCCGTTCCGCAAGTGCAATGGGCGAACGTATCTCACGGGACGAATTCAGCCCTAACTAAGAAAAGCAAGAGATCCACACGACCTTATCGAAAACTGCCTATTTAATTTTAAGTTTTTATTAGAAAAAATGCTGAGAAAATGTGTCATTTACAAATAGAAAGAAGATACCTCGTATATTGACTCTAATAGCATCAGCAATCCACCGTCTTCACAATGACGAAGAACAAGGAATGGTTGGAAAAGAACGTGGAAACTGATCGCTGTCGCAAAAGGTTACATTACTCTTAGTAAGAGAGTGGGATTAGTAACAACATGCAATAGCTACTACAGTAAATTAGACGGAACGAGTTATGAGTGCTCGAAAAGAAAAAGCGGAAGAGGCTGCCCGTCTGAAAATCAAGTAACTATCATTAATTCCCGTGAACATTATTTTCGTCGAAACCAATGAGATCGATGTATTTCGATACCATGGCTATCAAATCATCGTACTGTGAGACCAACGGCTCGCCACGTGGTCGCGTGGCCCAGCACAACTGCTCCTAAGCCCCTTCCCCGAAAGTGACAAGCTCATAAATTTTAACTTCGCACACATATCACGACAAAACAAGAGCAAAGGCACCGAAATCGAAAGTGATACTCTACAAGTGGTAGTAGTTCTTACCATAATACGAGCTATGACCGGCTTCGTGATCCAAGTCCAGCATGGAAAAGAAATCTTTACATTTACGGGATAAAAAAACTAAACAAAAACAAAACTGTTAATGCGCTGTAAATGGCGGAGTTTCTGAAATTCTTGCTGCCTTGCAGGCACCGAAGTTGGTACTCACAGAGAACACACATGCTTATTTACAACAGGAACTCAGCACCATGCTACCATCCACGGACAACAGCAGACTAGAGACGACCAAGGTCCCTCGCCTTCCGAGGGGAGCCGGAAACGTTGGGCAGCGAAAAAGGCGCGATCTTAAGCTAGCCAATCAGAGGGCAAGAAATTGGCGCGGAACTGGCAGGGAGGCTACTCCACGCAGTTAAAAGAGAGTGAAAAGTGAAGTTCCACAGTTGGTAGTACTAATTGTAAGACTAAGAAGAGTGATACCTTTAGCCTCTAGGAACTATTCAAACTGGTAGCCCACGCCAACAAAAGCAACGGTCTTGGCGGGAAAGGGAAACCAACTTGGCTACGCAGGGGAGACTGCTGAGCAGAGTATCAAATAAAATTTATATATATATGGTGGTCCATTGATAGTGACCGGGACAAATATCTCACGAAATAAGCATCAAACGAGAAAACAACGAAGAACGAAACTCGTCTAGCTTGAAGGGGGAAGCCAGATGGCGCTATGGTTGGCCCGCTGGATGGTGCTGCCATAGGTCAAACGGATATCAACTGTGTGTTTTTTTAAATAGGAATTTTATTACATTTTTATTACAGATTCGTGTAGTACGTAAAGATATATGAATGTTTTAGTTTTACCACTTTTTTCGCATTCTGATAGATGGCGCTGTAATAGTCACAAACGTATAAGTACGTGGTATCACGTAACATTCTGCCAGTGCGGACGGAATCTGCTTCGCAATACATTTCCCGTGTTAAAATGGACCGTTTATCAATTGCTTAAAAGGTCGATATAGTGTTGATGTATAGCTATTGTGATCAAAATGCCCAACGGGCGTGTGCTGTGTATGCTGCTCGGTATCCTGGACGACATCATCCAAGTGTCCGGACCGTTCGCCTGATAGTTGCGTTATTTAAGGAAACAGGAAGTGTTCAGTCACATGTGAAACGTCAACCACGACCTGCAACAAATGATGATGCCCAAGTAGGTGTTTTAGCTGCTGTCGCGGTTAATCCGCACATCAGTAGCAGACAAATTGCACGAGAATCGGGAATATCAAAAACATCAGTGTTGAAAATGCTACATCAGCATCGATTGCACCCGTACCATATTTCTATGCACCAGGAATTGCGTGGCGACGACTTTGAACGTCGTGTACAGTTCTGCCACTGGATACAAGAGAAATTACGGGACGATGACAGATTTTTTTGCTCTCGTTCTATTTAGCGACGAAGCGTCATTCACCAACAGCGGCAACGTAAACCGGCATAATATGCACTATTGGGCAACGGAAAATCCGTGATGGCTGCAACAAGTGGAACATCAGCAACCTTGGCGGGTTAATGTATGGTGCGGCATTATGGGAGGTAGGACAATTGGCCTCCATTTTATCGATGGCAATCTAAATGGTGCAATGTATGCTCATTTCCTACGTAACGTTACTACAAGATGTTTTACTGCATGACAGAATGGCGATGTACTTCCAACATGATGGATGTCCGGCACATAGCTCTCGTGTGGTTGAAATGGTACTGAATAGGATATTTCATGACAGGTGGATTGGTCGTCGAAGCACTGGTAAGTGGTCCAACGAAAACATTCATATTTCTTTACGTACTACATGAATATGTAATGAAAATGGGGGTTCCTACTTAAAAAAATGCAGTTGATATCAGTTTGATCTATGGGTGCTCCATCTAGCGGGCCAACCATAGCGCCATCTGGTTTCCCCCTTCAAGATATTTGGTCTGGTCACGATCAGTGTGCCACCCTGTATATATATCCCCTCTCATTAATCAGCTTGAACTTAAAGTGAAAAATTATCGAAGTAATTGGGGCATACTAATATAATTATAATAGCATAAAAAGAATATGTTTAAAAGAATTAAATATGAAATGCGTGCTAGTGAATGAGAAACAAACGCAAGTCTTTCACAGTTACAGACATTCAGCATGGCTCTGACAAGGTGAGTAGGGCTTCACTCGTAAAGCTGTTTTATGAAAACAACAGCAACAGCGCTGATGCTCTTAGCGCGTATCGCCGCATGGCTCGTGAGTTCACTCGGTTATTCCGTAACGAGAAAAGAAAATCACTGATCCATTGTTTCTAACTCTTTGGCCACTAAAATTGCCAGATTTGAACCGTTGTGATTTATGGCTGTGCGGTTACATGAAAGGCGGGGATTATCAACGAGTCACTAACACACGCTGGAGGCTCAAGGTGAGCATAGCGACGACGGTAGCCGACCTGCCGACTGAGATAGTTTGGGCAGCAGTAGAGCACTCTCTGGAGTGGTTCCAGGCTGACGGGGACACATATGGTTGTCATATTGAGCAACGTTTGCAACCTGGAACGTAAACTTGGTGCGCCATTAACAATAGCTACCCTCTCATGTGAAAATTAAAATGCGTTTCTTTCAATGGTTTCTTCGCTATTTCTCTCCAACATGTCTTTACAAACTTTTCCCTGAAGTTTCATTGTTCTATGGTTACTCGTTTTCCATAGCTGTCCTCTCAAGTGTGCGGGGCAAAGTCAGGACATGCGGGGACCATGCAGCAATCGGTATTGTAATTGTAAACTGTCAAAGCTGCGTTGTTAAAGTACCGGAACTTCAAGCGCTGGTAGAAATCACCGAAGCTGAAATCGTTATAAGTACGCAAAGCTGGCTGAAGCCAGAGATAAATTCTGCCAAAATTTTTACAAAGGCACAGACGGTGTTTAGCAAGGATGGATTGCATGCAACCGGTGGTGGCGTGTTTGTCGCTGTTAGTAGTAGTTTATCCTGTAGTGAAGTACAAGTGGCTAGTTCCTGTGATTTATTATAGGTGGATGTTACACTCAACAACCGAGCTCCCGACTCAGCAGCACTAGTGGCAGAACAACTGAGAGAAAATCTGGAATACATTTCACATAAATTTTCTCAGCATGTTATAGTTTTAGGTGGAGGTTTCAATTTACCAGATATAGACTGGGACACTCAGATGTTTAGGACGGGTGGTAGGGACAGAGCATCGAGTGACATTATACTGAGTGCACTATTCGAAAATAACCTCGAACAATTAAAGAAAGAACAGACTCGTGGAGATAACATCTTGGACCTACTGATAACAAACACACCCGAACTTTTCGACTCTGTAAGCGCAGAACAGGGAATCAGTGATCATAAGGCCGTTGCATCATCTCTGAATATGGAAGTAAATAGGAATATAAAAAAGGGAGGAAGGTTTATCTGTTTTGCAAGAGTAATAGAAGGCAGATTTCTGACTACCTAACAGATCAAAACGAAAATTTCTGCCGACACTGACAATGTTGAGTGTTTATGGAAAAAGTTCAAGGCAATCGTAAAATGCGTTTTAGACAGGTACGTGCCGAGTAAAACTGTGAGGGACGGGAAAAACCCATCGTGGTTCAACAACAAAGTTAGGAAATTACTGCGAAAGCAAAGAGAGCTTCACTGCAAGTTTAAGCGCAGCCAAAACCTCTCAGACAAACAGAAGCTAAACGATGTCAAAGTAGCGTAAGGAGATCTATGCGTGAAGCGTTCAGTGAATTCGAAAGTAAAATTCTATGTACCGACTTGACAGAAAATCCTAGGAAGTTCTGCTCTTACGTTAAATCAGTAAGTGGCTCGAAACAGCATATCCAGACACTCTGAGATGATGATGGCATTGAAACAGAGGATGACACGCGTAAAGCTGAAATACTAAACACCTTTTTCCAAAGCTGTTTTACAGAGGAAGACCGCACTGCAGTTCCTTCTCTAAATACTCGCACAAACGAAAAAATGGCTGATATCGAAATAAGTGTCCAAGGAATAGAAAAGCAACTGAAATCACTCAACAGAGTAAAGTCCACTGGACCTGACGGGATACCAATTCGATTCCACACAGAGTACGCGAAAGAACTTGCCCCCTTCTAACAGCCGTGTACCGCAAGTCTCTGGAGGAACGGAAGGTTCCAAATGATTGGAAAAGAGCACAGGTAGTCCCAGTCTTCAAGAAGGGTCGTCGAGCAGATGCGCAAAATTATAAACCTATATCTCTGACATCGATCTGTTGTAGAATTTTAGAACATGTTTTTTGCTCGCGTATCATGTCATTTATGGAAACCCAGAATCTACTCTGTAGGAATCAACATGGATTCCGGAAACAGCGATCGTGTGAGACCCAACTCGCTTTATTTGTTCATGAGACCCAGAAAATATTAGATACAAGCTCCCAGGTAGATGCCCTTTTCCTTGACTTCCGGAAGGCGTTCGATACAGTTCTGCACTGTCGCCTGATAAACAAAGTAAGAGCCTACGGAATATCAGACCAGCTGTGTGGCTGGATTGAAGAATTTTTAGCAAACAGAACACAGCATGCTGTTCTCAATGGAGAGACGCCTACAGACGTTAAAGTAACCTCTGGCGTGCTACAGGGGAGTGTTATGGGACCATTGCTTTTCACAATATACATAAATGACCTTGTAGATAGTGTCGGAAGTTCCATGCGGCTTTTGATGGATGATGCTGTAGTATACAGAGAAGCTGCAGCATTAGAAAATTGTAGCGAAATGCAGGAAGATCTGCAGCGGATAGGCACTTGGTGCAGGGAGTGGCAACTGACCCTTAACATAGACAAATGTAATCTATTGCGAATACATAGAAAGAAGGATCCTTTATTGTATGATTAGATGATAGCGGAACAAACGCTGGTAGCAGTTACTTCTGTAAAATATCTGGGAGTATGCGTTCGGAACGATTTGAAGTGGAATGATCATATAAAATTCATTGTTGGTAAGGCGGGTGCCAGCTTAAGATTCATTGGGAGAGTCCTTAGAAAATGCAGTCTATCAACAAAGGAGGTGGCTTACAAAACACTCGTTCGACCTATACTTGAGTATTGCTCATCAGTGTGGGATCCGTACCAGGTCGGGTTGACAGAGGAGATAGAGAAGATCGAAAGAAGAGCGGCGCGTTTCGTCACAGGGTTATTTGGTAAGCGTGATAGCGTTACGGAGATGTTTAGCAAACTCAAGTGGCAGACTCTGCATGAGAGGCGCTCTGCATCGCCGTGTAGCTTGCTGTCCAGGTTTTGAGAGGATGCGTTTCTGGATGAGGTATCGAATACATTGTTTCCCCCTTACTTATACCTCCCCAGGAGATCACAAACGTAAAATTAGAGAGATTCGAGCGCGCACAGAGGCTTTCCGGCAGTCGTTCTTCCAGCGAACCATACGCGACTGGAACAGGAAAGGGAGGTAAATGACAGTGGCACGTAAAGTGCCCTCCGCCACACACCGTTGGGTGGCTTGCGGAGTATAAATGTAGATGTAGATGTAGAAAGTTAAATTACAACCACCCTGCAGTTCCGTCGCAGAAACTGTCTTTCAGCCTACAGATTCGGTCCTAAGCACCTCTTCAGATAAAAGCCCAATTTTAGTTGGCGAATTAGATGTGGATTACTTTGTTTCTCGTGTATACCACAATTTCTAATAGACAGTGAGCCACCTTAGCTGAGTGGTTAGGGCGTCTGTTTGCCATACAGCTGACCGAGTCGGAGATTTTCTTCTCTCGGGAACTGAGTCTTCTGTTGTCCTCATCGTCATCATCGAAATTCAGGTCTCCCAACGACCTGTCGATTGAAAAGACTTGCAAGTCGGTGGACGAACTTCCCCAGGTGGGGACACCCGGCCATCAACTCCAAAGGGGTATTTCATTTTCTGGTTGACAACATTCTCCGTCTTCGACTACACTGATTATTAATTTCTGCCGCAAAGATGAAAACCAGAACCAACGTGTTGCAGAAACTATGTGGTTCGATATGGGATTCATCATCTCCAGCACTGACTTCTGCTCTTGAGCTGGTGTACGCTGTGCAGTCTCGATCAACGGCCTCGTCGACACTCAGCTCAACCAGACTATGCACATCATCACAGGAACAATGAAAAGCTCTCCCGCTTTCTGGTTGTCTGTTCTCACACATACAGCTTTCCCATTTTTGTGGCGATAATTGCTCTCAATTGGGAATTTACAAACATAGCTGGTGATCCTTATATTCCTATACAAGAATACATTCCTGCGCTCGACAGAAACAAACTTCGCTTCCGTCATTCACGTATAAAATGTGCAAAACTGTTGGTGAACAACAGAGTAACAACCGATGAAGAGAAATACGACAAAAGAAAATTACGTCCTGCAGCTCGTCCAAGCCACCAGGTTTTGAACAGCACCGCAAGATCTGACCTTCCCTGAAAAGAATATGGACAAAGAGTGGAATTTATAAATTTGGATTAACAACATCGCCAGGTGTGATAGTGCTGCGAAACGACAAAATATTCAGTGCGTCATGTATACGACGGGCATTCAATAGGTACTGCAACAGATCTCCCATATTCGGTTTAGAAAAGGTAGAACTTGTTGTGGGACGTCGTGGAATATTCTCGATTCAGCCCCTTTTATTTCATGAAGTTCCAATAGGTGACGGCGCTATACTTAGGTTTCAAATGACATTGGAGACAACACGGTGTCGCGTATAGACTCCTAGCCCACGTGTGCAAGTAACAAGAACCCTACAGTAAATGCGCGGAGGAAATGAAATACTCTTTTGGCGCTGGTGGGTTCTCAGGATGGCGATAATGTGCCGCCAAAACTAATCGTGTCATAGAATAAAGACATTCTCAAGCTACAGCTTTGGTGTTACTTTTTCTCATGTCCCTCGTCCATGCAATAAGATGGACGTCCATAAATGGGTTCATCACTTCGAACCGGAAACAAAACGGTAATCCATGGAGTGACACCACACCACCTATCCCCCGAAGGAAAAGTTCAAAGCCGCACCCTCAGCCAGTGAAGTCATGGCGACGGCTTTCTGGAGCTCTGAAGGTGTTGTTCTGTTTGACGTCTTCCCTCATGATGCAACGATCAACTTTGAGGTGTATGGTGCTACCCTCAGGAAACTGAAGAAAAGGCTTCAGCGTGTTCGTCACAACAAAAATTCCAGGAAACTTCATCCTTCTCATATTAACTCAAGGCCTCGCACAAGTCTACACACCCAAGAGGAGCTCACGAAACTCCATTGGGCTGTTCTTCCTCATCCACCCTACAGCCCGAATCTCACATGTTTCGGCTTCCAACTGTCTGGCCCAATGAAGGATGCAGTCAGCGCGAAGTAGTACGTGGATTATGGGGAGGTTACTGATGCAGCAATGGCACCATGGAGGCATACAGGCCCTCCGTGTAAAGTGGCCTAAGACCGTCGCATTGTAATCAAAAGAGTGCGGAATAATTTAATGTATTGGAGTCCTGACTAAAACCAACCTGCTTTCAGAAAAAAAGTGTTGCATTACTTATTGAAAGCCACTCGGATATAGGTGGATGCCCAAAACGATCCTTTCCTGGCTATCCGAGTTACCGAGTTAAAGAAGTCAGCAGAGGGATCACTTGAACTTATTTAGCGGTTGGATATATGGCTGTGACCTACTGTGCTTTTAAATAGTATAAATTTAATTAATTTATAATTACCAATATTTTTTCTGTGTAAAATACGTGTACAGGTATTTTCAAAGGAAAAATGTCTTCTTGTGTGATGTGGTACTTGCCACACGCTAAATAAATAATAAATTTCCACTGTTCGCGAATAACGCCTGTTATGTCATTTTCAAGAGATAGCTAATGTCTGGCTAGGCCATAATCCAATTACCACACTCGGTCAAAATTTCTGAAACGCCACAATCTGATTTCCACACAAATAAATAATTATTTCAATTACAGGCGAAAAATGTCATAATTTCAAAAATTTTGCACCTTGTGGGACCTTCTCGATGAAACATAAACGAATTGTAGCTCAGCCAAGCGCTAGCTTACCTCTTGAAAATGGCATAATAGACTAAACTGGCCAATAGTGTAAATAAATTATTATTATTACAGACGAGGGCAGGAAACATTGTTGTTTCAGGTATTAGAAATGGGTTCTCTTGTATTGTGGAGAAATTAAGGCGTCTAACACGACAGTAATCAATAAAGAGTCCGAAATCAGCAGAGGACCGTATGCTCCTAGTTACGAAAGTCCTCCCTGTATTTATGATAAAGGAAAACTTAAAAGTAGTTCAGGGGTGTACCCAGGATCTGAACTAGGGGTTTAGGTCATACTAGTCCCAGGCAACAAGGACTCGAGACAACATACAGCACTTCTTATTAAATAAAACAGTAAACCAGTGAAAAACTGCTTTTAATAAACATTTTAAATACAAGAATGCACTTGTACAATCCGAGAAAACATGCAGCATTTGTTATTATATAAAACAGTAAACTAGTGAAAAACTGCGAATATTTTCTAGGGGGGGGCAGCTGCCCCCCCCCCTCCCCTGCCCCTCGCTGGGTACGCTCATGGAGTAATGACAAACAGCTTTGTGCTTCTTTCCGTCACTGCTAAAACGTTAATTGGATCACTGAAAACCATCCACGCTTTCAGGACTAGAAATCTCTATATCACAGTCCACAACCATCCATATAATAAAATCACTAAAATTTCTTGGAGTAACACTTGATAAAAATGTGAGATGGACCCCTCACATGCTAACCATCCAAAGGCAAGCAAGCTCACAATAGATGAGAAATGCCAAACGTTCTGTCCAGCCAAGCGTTAGGACACTCCGTCGACTATCATATATATCTACAACTCCCTCGTCTGTACCATCTTACCAACAAAAGTGTTGCTTTAATCTCTGTCCATCCAAGTTGTACTACTATGTCTCTAAATCCGTCCACGTTGTGCACTCTGCCTCGCCTTCTGTATCCGTTTGCCCTCACCAAACTGTACCTTCTACCACATATTTTCAAGTAAGTAGAGTAAATCCATTGTTCCTTTGCCTTCTGAATAAACGAATCCAACTAGCTGTACCCCACAGACTTTGCACTTCGGGTTACAATTGCGCCTTTAATATCACTTGCAACCTACCATTCCATGCCTGTTCCCAAAGTAATTTCAATCATCGTATTTTACAGATTAATACCTGAGATCTTCACACACTATCAACTATATTTAACCTTACGTCTTCCATACCAAATGAAGGTCTGAAAATCGACCTATTTTCCACTTAACTGTAAACCTTCGCAACTCACAGTTTCAGTCCCACAGTCCTTCTCAGAACACCTTTTTTACAGAGGAATTCATAAATACCTTCGAGCCAGATTTCGAATTTCTTCGTTGAAATGGGAGTGAATGAAGGGCTTTCAAAGAAGTGAACGTATAACTTCGTTCCGAAGTGTATTTCACGATCTAACACATAAATGTACATACACCAACCCACTTCCACTCACTGCAAATCTTATCACCTAAAACAGCAGCTCATAGCACTGTGATACACGTAGGCTGTCCCTGACGATTGGTTGCCACTATAACCAATGCGGCGTAAGATAATCCCTGACAGCTCTCAGCGCTGATGTCAGCTTTCAACTGAAAGCCCTGACGGCTGCAGGTGAAAACAGTAGTCGTCTACAGAGCTGTGACAACGACGAGGCGTTGACATAGGCACGTTAACACAATGGCATTACGGTATTAGCTGAGACAGGGCTGCCCAGCCCACTGCAACTGTCAGGGATCAACTTATGTCAAATGGTTCAAATGGCTCTGAGCACTATGGGACTTAACAGCTATGGTCATCAGTCCCCTAGAACTTAGAACTACTTAAACCTAACTAACCTAAGGACATCACACAACACCCAGTCATCACGAGGCAGAGAAAATCCCTGACCCCGCTGGGAATCGAACCCGGAAACCCGGGCGCGGGAAGCGAGAACGCTACCCCACGGCCACGAGCTGCGGACAATCATCAACTTATGTCGACTCAACTACAGTGTTAGTGAAAACCAACTCCGATATG
Source organism: Schistocerca cancellata (assembly GCF_023864275.1). Lineage (NCBI taxonomy): Eukaryota > Metazoa > Arthropoda > Insecta > Orthoptera > Acrididae > Schistocerca > Schistocerca cancellata. The sequence continues at coordinate 490,761,368 of NC_064628.1, forward strand.
ACCTTAAATGATTGCAGACATATCTCATCGACTGACCATACATATAGTGTGGTACGGTTATAAGCTGGCCTCATTTATGTGTACGTCTCGCTTGTTATTCGGACAGGGATGGTAAGAAGCGAACTATATAAACAGGTGGTGGAAAGTCGACAATATACACTCCTGGAAATTGAAATAAGAACACCGTGAATTCATTGTCCCAGGAAGAGGAAACTTTATTGACACATTCCTGGGGTCAGATACATCACATGATCACACTGACAGAACCACAGGCACATAGACACAGGCAACAGAGCATGCACAATGTCGGCACTAGTACAGTGTATATCCACCTTTCGCAGCAATGCAGGCTGCTATTCTCCCATGGAAACGATCGTAGAGATGCTGGATGTAGTCCTGTGGAACGGCTTGCCATGCCATTTCCACCTGGCGCCTCAGTTGGACCAGCGTTCGTGCTGGACGTGCAGACCGCGTGAGACGACGCTTCATCCAGTCCCAAACATGCTCAATGGGGGACAGATCCGGAGATCTTGCTGGCCAGGGTAGTTGACTTACACCTTCTAGAGCACGTTGGGTGGCACGGGATACATGCGGACGTGCATTGTCCTGTTGGAACAGCAAGTTCCCTTGCCGGTCTAGGAATGGTAGAACGATGGGTTCGATGACGGTTTGGATGTACCGTGCACTATTCAGTGTCCCCTCGACGATCACCAGTGGTGTACGGCCAGTGTAGGAGATCGCTCCCCACACCATGATGCCGGGTGTTGCCCCTGTGTGCCTCGGTCGTATGCAGTCCTGATTGTGGCGCTCACCTGCACGGCGCCAAACACGCATACGACCATCATTGGCACCAATGCAGAAGCGACTCTCATCGCTGAAGACGACACGTCTCCATTCGTCCCTCCATTCACGCCTGTCGCGACACCACTGGAGGCGGGCTGCACGATGTTGGGGCGTGAGCGGAAGACGGCCTAACGGTGTGCGGGACCGTAGCCCAGCTTCATGGAGACGGTTGCGAATGGTCCTCGCCGATACCCCAGGAGCAACAGTGTCCCTAATTTGCTGGGAAGTGGCGGTGCGGTCCCCTACGGCACTGCGTAGGATCCTACGGTCTTGGCGTGCATCCGTGCGTCGCTGCGGTCCGGTCCCAGGTCGACGGGCACGTGCACCTTCCGCCGACCACTGGCGACAACATCGATGTACTGTGGAGACCTCACGCCCCACGTGTTGAGCAATTCGGCGGTACGTCCACCCGGCCTCCCGCATGCCCACTATACGCCCTCGCTCAAAGTCCGTCAACTGCACATACGGTTCACGTCCACGCTGTCGCGGCATGCTACCAGTGTTAAAGACTGCGATGGAGCTCCGTATGCCACGGCAAACTGGCTGACACTGACGGCGGCGGTGCACAAATGCTGCGCAGCTAGCGCCATTCGACGGCCAACACCGCGGTTCCTGGTGTGTCCGCTGTGCCGTGCGTGTGATCATTGCTTGTACAGCCCTCTCGCAGTGTCCGGAGCAAGTATGGTGGGTCTGACACACCGGTGTCAATGTGTTCTTTTTTCCATTTCCAGGAGTGTACAAAATTTCTGTTAATCAACACTAGTACATACAAAAACGAAATCAAGTACGCCATTAGAAACCAGCCTGTTGCAAAGGCTTATTCGATCTACCGAATACTTTAGTAGTTATTCAAGTTTCTTTAACATGGATAATCAGGTAATTGTTAAACAGAAGTTGACACCACTGGCAGCAAGGCGTCGATGGATCATGCGTCTCAGGCACTTTTGAATAATTGCAGCGATAATTTCCATAGAATATAGTAATTAGTTGTCAAACGTGGAATGCCACTACGGAACATTATTCATTAACTCTCAAGTAATTATAACAGACACCCGGATAAATAGGAGTGTGATGTAGAATTAATTTACAATAATAGTAGTACAGCTGTATAGTAATAAATTTGTATGATTTTCGTATAATTATTGACTTTGTTAACTTTGTAGCCCTAATTACCTTAATTATAGAGAAATGGTACAACACAGGTAAATTCACAGTCCACCAAATGCATCTTAATGCAGAATGCCTTCAGAATATCATATTCCTAACGAGGGCAAATTTGAAAAGAGAGGTTTTATTCTAGAAAAAGGTCACCTTAAGCGACAAGTAATAATTATGCTCCTACTAGAATAGCTGATACTAATTACGTTGTTGGTACTATTTTGACTGGCACAGCAGTATTCTCATTTGGTGTATTGTGATTTAATACGGGATTGTGGATCGGCCTTAATGCAAACACTTTTTGTTTATTTACTTCCCAAATTAGTTTCGGCCAAATACAGTCATCATTAGTGGGTTTCTTTACTCTTTTTTACTTAAACTTGCATATTTTATATGTGTGTTGCCGTTATTTACGAAAATTATGCAAAAAGTTAAGAGTAAAAAGAATAAAGAAACCCACTGATGACGGTGATATTTCGCTGAAACTAGTTTGGTGAAGTAAATAAAAAGTGTTTGCATTAAGGCAGACCCACAAACCCACTTTTGTTTACTCAGACACGGACCATCAGAAGAGTTCAAGTTATAATGATAGCGAGTTAATGTTTCTTGTATAGTCTAAACGGTATAAAAGAATTTGGATACTGCTGCAGGGAGACGTTTGCGCCCAAATTTAAAATGGCATTAGCACCTATATAGATAACATGAAGGCAGACATGAACAGTAAAGTATGGCGAACTTTAAAAGGTTAACTGTGCCATTCTGCTCGGCAATAAAACCAGGTAGGTGAATCCTTTTGCGGATTGTAACATATTTACAAAGTGAGATTTCTGTAATTGGTAAATTTCCGAATTAAAGTTCTGCCGACTTAAAAATTTACGGTAGAGTGAATAGTCCTTTACAGCCTTTGAATTATGTTTGGACGCTCATTTTGAGTGTGACATTTTTCTGTTACGTTCTCAATTAAGAGCTGTACTTGTGCGGAACTATTTCAGCAACTCATTTCTTGCGTTATCAGCGATGGACTTAATCGAAAACTTGATCAGAAAGGACAATAACTTGGAACCAGTGCAGTATTGAGCCGATTTAGGGAACATTCTATAGATGGAATAAATCCTTTGCCTAAAAATTCGCGAGAGTTATTTATGATTTTGTGCTGCTAAATAAACTGTATATTGAAAATTAATTTGTCGTGTAGCCTAAATTCAATTCAGCTTCGGTCTTCATTTCTGTAATTTTAAATTACACCTTAGGTAAAATATACCCGTGGCATAAAGTCACGAAGGAGGCATATGACCATGTAGCCTGCAAAATGCTGAATAGGGAAAAGTCATTGACTGAACGCAAAATGATTCTATTAATCCAATATTACGCGTTTCGGCGTTTGCAATTGATCAGATATTCTGGAACTGCAAGTAACCGGTGGGCACAATAGTTACACGTTTTAGAGGTAACAGACATGATCAGATTCCACATGTAACCTACATAAAGGATGAAAGACGTATACCACTCGGATATCGTCATAGCCCCCCCCCCCCTTTTTTTGGCCATGAGTCAGTGAAGATATTGTAGCACTAACACAGTACTGCGCTGGAGGGAGATAATAAGATTAAAAAGGGACGTTTCTTTCGCTTCTCGATTCATGGAACACCATAAATAGTGCGCAATGTTTTCATTCTATGTCGAACTGCTGATACGGCTCATTTCATCCGGACGTGGTAGTGCAGTCTGATGATTAGGAACGTTACGCCACTGGTTCACCTTGTGTCACGTCTGAGACCACTGCTAAGTCGGAGGTGGAAACCCACCGGTAAGGAAGTCAGTGAATTTAATAAAATCTTACTGAAATATGGCAAAACCTGATCGCCAGTCAAGATTCTGTCTGACACGTCACCTTGCAACTTACCTTACAGCCTTCGCAGGTGAAGGCACCGAAATGGAATCCCGCTGCTGGCTCCCCACACACGCGGCACAGCTGGTTCATCTGCAACAGGAAATAAGTAACTGCTGTAAGTTAAACAGCGCTCTCCCAGCGTTAAAGTTCAGTGAACAATCTATACAATCTAAGAGATTCAGAGGGCGGTGAACATAAACAAAACCACGAAATTCTAGGAAAAGGTCTTCTATTATTAGTGTGTGTAACGGCCTGTGAAATGTATCGTCCTTAAAATGCTCAAATAAGTCTATAATGAAAATATGAGAGAATTCAGAGTGCGTGTAACTCAGTGGCCCCCATCCCTTCTTAGACCATTAACGTTAAATATGCTGCGCTCCCCCACTGTCACCAGCTTCAGTGCCTAAGTAAACTTTAGAATCAAAAAGAGTTTTCTTTCAACATTTTACCTTTTAAAATGATGTATTAGTCTTGCCTATGTATAACACGGAGCGAGGTGGTGAAGTGCCTAGCAAACTAGATTTGTATTCGGGAGGATTACAGTTCAAATCCGCGTCCGGACGTTGAGATTTAGGTTTTACGTGATTTTCCTAAATCGCTTCAGGCAAATGCTGGGCTCGTTCCTTTGAAAAGACCACGTCCAGTCTCCTTCCCAATCCTTCCGCACTCCCAACTTCGCTGCATTCCTAATGACCTCGCCGAAGGGACGTTAACCTGGAATGTATATATTTACCTATCTTCCGTCTGACATCCTTTTCTATATATACGCTGTCCTCAGTGAATGCCCATCGTAAATCATAATCCAAATTCATTCAGCTCCTTGTTTTATTTTCACTGCTATCACAGTCAAAATCTACCTTCGCATCTATTACGTTGGTTCATAAATTCGTAGCGTTTTTCTGTAAGTTTAATAAAGACAACAGGTATACATAACCTACACTTTAGTCATCAATAATACATTCTCATTCACTATTAACAACAGTCTCCCAACGCTAGGGTAACTTTTCGATTCATCGACTGTAGAAATCAAGTGCTATTAAAGCGAAGAATTTGTCTAGCCATGTTCGGAGCGCATTTTCATCCGGAGGGGAACTTCCTCCAACGTTCTTCGATAGAAGGCGGAAAAAGTGAAAATCTGAGGGCGAAATATCAGGTGAATAAGGTGGGTGCGGAATGATTTCCCCTGCCCAACTCCTGTATACTGTTTTTTGACAGTCTAGCAGAATGCAGGCGAGCGTTGTCGTGGAGTCACATCACTTCAGGCAGTCTTCCTGGTCGTTGTTATTGCAGTGCGTGTACAAGAAGTCTCAGTTGTTGACAGTTAATATCATCAGTGGTGGTTACACCTTGGGGAAGCAATTCGTAGTACACCACACTGTCGGTGTTCCACCAGATGCATAACCTTATCCTTTGTGGATGCGCGCAGATCTTTGTGCGGGGAGCTGTTGCTTTGTTTGGACTCAACCATGTCTTTCTTTTCCTTATGTTAGCATAAATACACAACTTCTCGTCAACAATAACAACAAGGACAGGAATGGTACGTGTTGTTCACATGCCAGTTGATGATGAGCAGGCGGAATGCACATATAACCACCCACTGATATTTATTGGCTTGACTTAGAGCATGCGGTAACCAAACATAAGATTTTTGAACCTTCACTATTATATGCAAATGTCACATTATGCTGGAATTATTACGGTTTACCACATTTGCCAGTTCTCGAATACAGTGACAGGGCGCTGATCATTGTGGATTAATGCATTTAAACGATCTTCATCAAACACCGAAGGTGTCCTGATCGTGGAGAGTCACTAACGTCAAAACGTTCACCCTCAAAACAAGAAAACCATTTTCTTGCCGTGGTATGTACAATGGTATTATCGCCGTATACGGCGAAAATTGTTCTCGCTGCCCCCGCTGCTGTCCTGCCTCTGCTGAACTCGAACATAAGAATACATTGGAAATGTTCCGATTGCTCCACTTTGCACTCCAATTTTATAGCCACCATAGCTCCATTCACTATCTCTGAACGACGAGCCGGTCTGTGTGACCGTACGGTTCTAGGCGCTTCAGTCTGGAACCGCGTGACAGCTACGGTCGCAGGTTCGAATCCTGCCTCGGGCATGGATGTGTGTGATGTCCTTAGGTTAGTTCGGTTTAAGTAGTTCTAAGTTCTAGGGGACTGATGACCACAGATGTTAAGTCCCATAGTGCTCAGAGCCATCTGAACGACGAAATGACAATATGTAAACTCAAGTAGCTACAGTGAACTACAAATAGAAAATTACAGTCGACAAATAAACCCAAAGCAACCAGATAACCAAGAAGCAAAACAGAAATGCTACCAGCTTACGCACCAACCTAATATTAATCGTGTATGCCGCATGTCTTCTCCACGTGTTCTCTTCGGATAGAGTATATGCGTATGTGTGTACATGAATGTATGTTTTAAAATGCGTGATAAAGCAATTGAAGGTGCATCGATTATGCTACGTACAGCTTCTTCTCTGTTAATGGAGCTAACCATCCACAGTGAGGGTATACACTTGTTTCAAAACACGTCTCGCACCCACTGCGCCTCCTCCTAGCGGCACTCGCTTCACCTGCACCCAGCACCACCACTTGAAACAAACCGAGTTAAAATGTGAGGACTGTACTATCCGTTTGAAAATTACTTGACCATTGGGCTCCATACTTCGGAAATGGCAGAAATTGGAAAACTTTAGGCTGCCATTGCTTTGTGTCTGGCCACTTGAATAAAAATAATAACAATACTGTGTATGCAACTGTAGTTATTGTAGTGTTGCACTGTCAGTTAAGTGAAGAGAGTAATGAACCAACTTCTTGTCTGTAACACGAACTACCCACATGAGACATTTAGCATTTCTTACGTACACTGAAGAGCCAAAGAAACTGGTACATGTGCTTAATATCGTGTAGGGCGCCCACGAGCACACAGAAGAGCCGCAACAAGACGTGGCATGGACTCGACTAACATCTGAATGAGTGCTAGAGGGAGCTGACACCATGAATCCTGCGGGGCTGACAATAAATTCGTAAGAGTAAGAGGAGGTAGAAATCTCTTCTGAACTGCACGTTGCAAGGCATTCAAAATTTGCTCAATAATGTTAATGCCTGCGGAGTTTGGTGGCCAGCGGAAGTTTTTAAACTCAGAAGAGAGTTCCTGGAACCACTCTTTATCAATTCTGGACGTGTGTGGTGTCGCATTGTCCTGCTGGAGTTGTCCAAGTCCGTCGGAATGCAGAATGGATATGAATGGATGCAGGTGATGAGAAAGGATGCTTACGTAAGTGTCACCTGTCCGAGTCATATACAGACGTATCAGGAGTCCCATATCACTCCAACTGCACACCCGCCACAACATTACAGAGCCTCCACCAGCTTGAACAGTCCCCAGATGACATACAGGGTACATGGATTCATGAAGTTGTCTCCATAGTCGTACACGTACATCCGCTCGATACAATTTGAAACGAGGACCGTCCGACCAGGGAAAATGTTTCCAGTCACCAACAGTCCAGTTTCGGTGTTGACGGGCTCAAGCGAGGCGTAAAGCTTTGTGTCATGCAGTCACCAAGGGTATACATCGATGATGTTTCATTGAACGATTCGCACGCTGACACTTATTGACGTCCCAGCATTGAAATCTGCAGCAATTTGCAGAAGAATTGCACTTCTTTCACGTTCCACGAATCTCTTCTTCCGTCGTTGGTCCCATATTTGTAGGATTTTTTTCCGGCCGCAGCAATGGCGGAGATTTTATGTTTTGCTTGATTCTTGATATCGGCACTAGTAACGTCACTGATCACTTTCGTAATGATACTTCTTCACTTTCCCGGTATTAATCTATTACATAGGGGTCTAACCACGGCGATGGCGACACCCTTCTCCGTTAAAGACCTTGTGTCAACAATGGCCATCACACACACACTACACCCGCCAACCACACTGGCGCATCTCGACACTCGCTCTCTCAACACGTCACAATCGATTGTTCGTCCTATCGACCTGTGCCAAGTGCAAAGTTATAGTAAGGGCCCTCACAAGTGCAACAAATGGACGTGGCGTGGACTCAATAAATCGCTGGAAGTTCCTTGCGGAAGTGCTGAGCCTTGCTGTCTCAATACCCGTTCATAACTGCAAAAGTGTTGCCAGTGCAGGATTTTGTGCACGAACTGACCTCTTGATTAGGTCCCATAAACGTTTGATGGGATGCATGTCTGACGACATGAGTGGCCGAATCTTTCGCCCGAATTCTCTAGAATGTTCTTCAAACTAATTTCGAACAATTGTGGCCCGGTGACATGGGGCATTGACATCCATAAAAATTTCATCGTTTGGCTCCAAGTAGCTAAACATAACCATTTCCAGTTAATGAAAAATGAAATGATCGTGTGGCATTGATGGCTGGGAGGCCCTTTTCGGGGGAGTTCGCCCACCAGGTTGCAAGTCTTGTTTCATGTGACATCACAATGCGCGACTTGCATGTCGGTGATGATGAGATAATGATGAGGACAACACAACGCCCAGTCCATGAGCGGAGAATATCTCCAACCCGGCCGAGAATGGAACCTGGAGCCGCCGCAAGGTAGGTAAACACGTTACCACTTAACTAAGCAGCCGGACATTTCCAGTCAATGATCGGTTCAGTTGGACGAGAGGGCCCAATCCACTTTATGTAAAAACAGTCCACGCCTTTACAGCTTGCACAATGTCTTGTTAACAACTTTCGTCCATAGTTTCGTGTCGTCTGCGCCACACTTGAACCCTACCATCAGCTCTCACCAACTGAAATCTGGAGACACCTGACCAGACTACTGTTTCCCAGTCGCATAGGGCACAACGAATAAATTCACAAGCCCAGTAGAGGCACTGCAGGCGATGTCGTGCTTTTAGCAAAGGCACTCCCGTCAGTCACCTGCTGTCATAGCTTATTAACGTCTAATTCCGGGGGACAGTCCTAACGGATAAATTCGTCGCATGTCTCTCACTGATTTCCGGGGTTATTTCACGCATTGTTGCTTGTCTGTTAGCACTGACTACGCAAACGTCGCTGCTCTTGGTCATTAAGTGAAGGCCGTGGCGAGAGGTAATGCCTGAAATTTGTTATTCTCGGCACACTTTTGACGCTGTGCATCTCGAAATAACGGATTCCCTAACAATTTCCAAAATGGAATGTCCCATGCGGCTAGCTCCAACTACCATTCCGCATTCAAAATCTGTTAATTCCCGTCGCTGCCGCCATAATTTGGGATGCTTTTCACATGTATAACCTGAGTAGAAATGACAGCTCCGTCAATACACTACCCTTTTATACCTTGTGTACGCGATACTATCGCCATATGTGCATATCGGTATCCCATGACTCCTATCTCGTCAGTGAATAAGCACCGACATGCAGGCAAAGAATAAGTGTGGCATTGGCATCTTTTCGTCCTGCGTGCGGTAAATGCGGAAACGTGAATAAAGGCGACATTACTACCAAATGCGTCCAAACAATACCAACGTGCTGTTATTCGTTTCTTGGCTGCCGAAGGTCAAACACTGGAGAATGAAGAATTTGGATGGAGAACTGTGTCTGTCGGAAACCACCGTTGTGGAATGTCGCGCCAAGTTCCGTGCTGCTCGCAGTTCGACATAAGATGCTGGTCGATCTGTGAGTCCAGACTCATGCATTAAGTGCAAGTGGAGACACATGAGCACCGGCCCTGTAGTCCAGATCCTCCCATGCGATTATCAGCCCTTCGGTCCACACTGTCCAACCTGGTGTGTCGGTGGTATGATTACCTCAACGCTCAGGGCGATTTTGCCTGACTGGCCTACCGATTCTGGTCTTTATGGCCTTCGAACGGAAACTTTTTGATCGCCCTTGTACTTATGGAGATGCGCAGTATATTCAGAAGAATACATGAATTTGTGAATGATTTGGAGGTATACAGGGTGCGACATATAGTACGCGGAGCTGCCATCTTTGGTAGCAACAACGGCTCTAAGCTAGTTAATGACAGGTCGAAGTGAGCTTGGACGACAGATACTGATACATCAGTCATGGCGATTCAACTCTTCTCTAGAGCTCAAAAGGCATAGTGGCTGGCGGATGGCTGCGTGCCAGGCTCTCAGCAACAAATAGCCAGGTGTTTTCACTTGGTGACTTATCTGGAGAATGTGTTGGCCACGGCAACATCTGAACGCCCTCTGTAGGTCAGTCAGCGTGAGGGACATGCGGTCTTGCGTTATTCTGCTGAAAGATAACGTGACAGAGAACTGAATGATAGGGCACAACCACTGTCCTTAACACGCCAGAACGGCTACTGTCCAAATTACCGAGCATAATAACCAGAGGGGTTCGTGTTCTGCAGCCAATGGCAGTCCTTGCATCTACGGCCAACGCTGGGCTAATATGACTATGAAGAATACAATACGGAAACATTCATTCTCCTCGGAGTTTCAAAACATGGATGTGTCCATTGTGAAGGTCTTGCGTAGAACCAGCATTCGTCTGAAAAGACGACGTGACACTCCTGTGCCCAGTGTTGGTAGGCATCTCCTGCAGTGTCAATGGAAACCACAAACTATGGTTGTCGTTCTCACAAGGAGTCACTGAAGTGTTCCTGTGCGTACTTGTGTTGATTAAAATGAGTTAATTTCATAACTCAATGTGTACGATCGAGATCGAGAGGACAAAATAAGGTACGACACATGGAGTACGACTCTGCAAGATCAAGTGAACAAAATATCTGTCCTCTCAGCCACTAGTAGCTTGGAGTTGTTAAGCTCCACATGATACTGAACAGGGAACTCCAGATCGCATGGACGCTATGTTCTAATGACAACTGTGCAATCCGTCCAAGGCAAGCAGAAAGTGTGATGAGAATGATGAACCGCAGTCAAGATAGGCCACCACTGTCATACGAGCTATAACGTGATCTTCTCATGATTTCTGAATGGGAAATGCACTACTTAACTGCGTAATATTTCCTCATTACAGGATGCAGGTGGCGTTACTCCAACGAAAATTTTGCTTAAACACTAATCATTTCGATATTCAAGCTGCAAGTTACCAATCTGAAGTTTGTTGCATAGTCAGATACAAAATTAATAGATACCTTTGTTTCACCAACAGAATCCTATAACATTACACTCGGCAAATACATGGCATAGTCACGTTAAAGTGACCATCGCCTATATTCGACATCATCGTGAAGTAATCACTCACAAACAGCAGGTGGCAATAATACCGATGGAGGATGTAAAAAGTGTGTCGGGAGGACGCAGAAAACAGCCCAGAAACACAGCGAATTATCCTATGTCTAAAAGGACGTGATCAAATACTTTCGGGCCTAGGTTGGAAGCATTTCCGAAACGCCCATGTTTGTAAACAACGCACATGCCGCCGTAGTTAAAGTTGATTGTGCATCCAAAACCGGCACCCAGACAACATGTGGCGCACCAAAATGCCGTAGACGACAGGTGTGAACGATGTCTACAGAGACCTCTGCGGGACAATAGATGTGCAACTGTTGAGGAATTGGCCACCCAGGTGAACCAAGAGGAGACCAACAGTGTCTCCTCAACGAACGTTCAGTGAACGTTGCTGCATATGGGCCTCCGCAGCAGATGTTGTTTCATGCACCCACGCTGACTGCTGTCCATTGGCGACGATGGGAGCAATTTTCACGCCATCACCGCAGCTGGACATCCACTGAGTGTTGGCAGCTGGCCTTTCCAAATGAATCACGTTCTATGCTCTATCGGACAGATGAACAAACACCCTGAACAATCTTCGGAAGGATCCAGGCCCGAAGATACAGCGTTATAATCTGTGGAATGTTTTGATGGCATTCTCTGCGTGATTTTGTCATACTGGAAGGCACAATTAATCAACACAAGTATGAATATATCCTTGGGGACCATGTCCACCACCACGGGCAGTTTGTTTTTCCTAGGCACGAATGCATGTACCAGCAGGACAATACAACGAGTCACACAGCTCGCAGTGTACGTGCGTGGTTTGAGGGGGACCAGAATGAGTTCACCGTACTTCCCTGGCCACATAACTCTTCAGATTTAAATCCAAAGGAGAATCTGTGGGAACCTCTCTATCAGGCTGGATCTTCAACGAGAAACCTAGCGCAGCTTTCCACGGCACTGCAGTCGATATAACTCTACATCGGAGTCGGTACCTTCCAGTACCTCACTGACTCTCTACCTGCACGTCTCGCGGCGGTCTGCGCTGAAAGGCAGTCACACTAATGTTGCCATTATACACATCGTAATGAGTAACTTCGTATAAATTCTAATGTAAACGGTTTTATTCCGACTCAAACCGCGTAAGCATCATAGAGGCTGACTTTGGTTTTTATCGACAGTCGTTTTTCCCACGCATCATCCCAACTGGAATAGAGCAGGACGGATATTATGGTAGTGTTTGAAGTACCCATCGCCAAACACCGTTAGGTGCTTTGCGAAGTGTAAATGTAGACTTCAATTGGTTCGCTGATCACAAATTTAATAATTATCAGCCTCACATAGTTTCCGCAGCTTAAAACCAGGAGACGAATGAAATAGGAAAACCTCGTTTTGCTTTTAGTTCCTGAAGCACGGACGTGTATTCGTATTCAGCTCATAATTTACACTCCGCTCGCTATGTATCCTATCAGTTGCCAAAGATTATTTAACAACATCCTGTATAGTTTCTACGACGGAAGAGGAGCATTGTAGTTGCTTAGGGGCTAATTCTCGATAGTCCAGATAATATAAACGACGGTAACAAAAATTATAACGCACGGTCATAAGCAAGGGAAGAAATTATTTAAAATATACTGTTTAAATTTTACTATTTGGTTGCTTCTAAGGTTCAGGAAGTACATTTACTCGTAATATTTGTGGATTTTGGAAAAGCGTATTATTCTGTACCCATCAACGGACTATGGGAGGCTATAGAATATATAGATGTAGAAGCATAACAGATATCCCTGTTTCAAAGACTATACTACCAAATGTACCCAGCTGTTCAAGTAGGAAGAAAATTGTATGAGACATTCCAAACATCGAAAAGACTTAGACGTGAGTGGAGTATGTCGCCGTTCCCAAATTGTAGACCTGTTACCTGATGTTTTAAAACAGGTCGTGCATCTTACAATTTTCGTTTTTCATCTTTTTACAGTTTTATTTTCTTTTGTTTTACCTACAAACCATACAAAGAAGTATACTTTTCAAAATAACAATAATTTAAGGTTCAAATATAAATAAAATTTTGTTTTTTTTAAGAAGAAAATAAAAAGATGATAGGATAGAGGAGAGATTTGTCAGTACCATCACTGAATGTGACTGATGGTGAATACCTCGGAATGGTTTCTTCGAGCCGGCCAGTCGCACACAGAAACACACACACACACACACACACAAACACAAATGGTTATTAGTAATATTTAAAATATATATGCAGTTTATACTGGAATGGTGGAATCAGTCATGCGGATGTACGGGATTTCCTTTCCAACATGGTACTACGTATACATTATTATTTGGCGATGATCAGGTACTGATAGCACAAAGCAGAGAGGATGTCAGATATATAAATGAGAAGCTAATGAAAGCATTTGAACGAGGAGGATTTAGAACAAATACGAGTTAAACATAATATCTATTAGTAGGAGGAGATGGAAGATACATAGCATTGCCGGAAGGACCTTTTAAAGCTGTAAAGCAGTTTCAATACTTAGGATCAATTATTCATCTGGCGGGAAGCTGTGAAGCAGATGTGGAACTCAGGATCCAGCAGGTAAGACGAGCAATTAAAGTGCCAAATGGAGTTCTATGGAGCCGGACAGTATCAAAAGAAACAAAGAAGAGGATTCTGCAAACAGTGGTGGAAAATATACTGACGTATGGTGCAGAAGGACGGACCCTGGGTGAGCGGGAGAGAAAGAGAGTACAGGCTGTAGAGATGGATGGAATAAGGTGGGCAGCCAGGATATCCAGAGCAGAGTGGAGAAGAAATAAGGAAATTAGAGAGATAATTGAAACAGAACAACCTGTCGTGCAGAGAACTGAGCACAGAGCTCTTCAATGATATGACCACGTACGGCGGATGGAGCAAGAATGATGGCTGAAAGCATTACTGGAATGGTCGTCACCAGGAAGAAGGAAGCATGGACGGCCGAGATTAACGTGAAGAGCAGGAGTAACTCGAATGATGAGGAAGAGAGATCTGAAAGAGGAAGACTGCAATGGTCATGAAAGCTCGTAAATGGAAATACAGGACAATTGCTAAATAGTGGAGAAGTCCGCTGTTGCATAATGTGAAAATGTCACACTCGTTTGTGCCTAAAAAAGAAGCGAACTAAATTAGTAAAAAATTTTAAAAATAATAGACAGTGTTCTTAAAGTTGAACTGCTCTGTAAGCAGTTTATTTTGTTACAGCTGTCACTTGAAAATGGCGTAGTGATGAATAAAACACATTTTATGACAATTCAGATTGAAAATATTGTCCTTTCTAAAATGTTGTATGACTATGTACACAAGTTAGCACAAAAAATAGGTTTAAAACATTGAGTTATAGTTTGAAAACACTAAGTACTACATCTCCTGTAATACTGGCACAAATTTGAAGATTAATAGACAGTATTGAGAGACAGAGGAAAGTATTAGACGAACTTCTACAATACAATATTATACCTGTCAGGGAACGAAGTGTGTTTCATGCCTTTCCGTATCATATGAAGTATAGGTCTTATCCGTTTTCTATCATTGTAACCGTAACATCTACTGCAAAAATCACATCAGTATTAATTTATTTTACACGAAAAATAGAAATACCTTGGTTACGTTCAAAAGCTTTGAGTATTTTCTGAATGTGACATTTGGTTAACAGAATCACGCCGTAAGCACGTCTTTATGGGTCAGGAAGATGAAGCAACTACCGATTTGTCTGTACGCATCGGTTGAAAACGTCTATATGCCTCTTTAATTCTCTGGTGTCCTCTTGGGTGACGTCCTAATTTCTTCACGATATTTATTCAGACTCGCCGTCATCTTTAGGTGGTTACTGATTAGGTACCACCTGAAAATGCCAACGAGACTCTTTGCCTAAATATCGTAGAGAACTTGCTATTTGACCTGGGTGGCCACCCGTAAATTGTACAAGTTTCAAATATGGCGGGAACACTTACCAAATATTGATATACCGAAATACTGATCGTTGATCTACCATTTAAGAGGTGATTCGCTTCAAATACGAAAGCAGTTTATAATGGGAAGCTATCGATCAACCATCATTTATCTTCAGTGAGGATATTTGGTAAGAATATTACGTAATAGTAACAAATTTGAGTCTCATATTGTAGGAAGAACGAGGACTACAGCAAAAAATGCTACCCCAAACAACATGTTAAAAGTTTTCTTTATTTTCGTATGAAAATACTATTCGCAGAAAACAGGCCGGTTTCATACATCACTTATAAAACTAAGTAGACAAAAATTAGTAACAGTGGTACAACAATTGAAGAGTAAATCTGAAAAGAAAGGATTAAAAAAACAATCGCGGTTGAAAGTAACGCAATAGGCTATTAATAAAACACTGGATTAACTCCAGAAAAAGAAAACAGAAAAAAAGGAAAAGGCCAATACCACTGCGTTAGACAAAACAGGCAAATAGTTTTGGGCCAGTAACGGGCTACTTTTAGAGCGTCTTCTACTGCTCTCTTTGCCGTTCTGTACGAGATGCGAGCACCGTCCTCAGTGGAGCATAGGGGTGGTCGTCAGTTCTTGTCAGTAATTGCCAAGTTTTCAGTCACAGATAGAAAATAGCTTCATAGATTGTCCATAGATTTCCCAATACATGCAGGCAGTCTGTTCAGTGAATCCCAATTGGGCCCTCGTTGTTCGTGGCCGTTTGGTGGGCAATCTCCATATTACAATCTCGAAGTGCTGAATAACGCCGAAAGTTAAGTTTGGAAACGAAAACCTGGGAGAATAGATCGTTGCGCCACAGAGCCGAAGGACGACCTTTACAGTGTGAAGCCACATAGATATTCATCTTACTGAGAATGACTACAGCCTCATCTAGACAGTAGACTACAATGGGACAATCAAGGACTGTTGCCTCTGCTCAAGGAAATGTCCTTGGCACAGCCTGACTGTGCAGTGCCATCTTACATCATGATATTCCTTTCATATTTTGAGGTCTCATTGTAGTTGGTTTTATTAACTATAACTCTGGAGTATGCGCCTTTCTAGGCCGATAATTCCATCTGCTATGAACCGTTTACTCAAAACTAATTTCTTACAACAACAAAAATACAACTCAGATCATTTTAAAAGAGCACTACTTATTCATTTTATTTTGCGTCATTCAACAAAAATAAAACACCCGTTTGTAGGTAAATTACTTTTAAATACCGTGTGGGTGTATGGAGGTATGCTGATTCTAGATATTGTCATCGTTAATGTTCTATGCGTGCGGGCAGAGCATGCACATCAAGAGTGGGTACTATCTGTCGCTGACAGGCCCGCTGCTTGTCATACGCTTGTCGTATTTACCAGAGCATATCAAAGGACTTGTAAGTGATAAAGGTCGGTTTCAGAATGAATTAAAGAACTTCCAGTTGGCCAGCTCCTTCTACTCCATCGATGAATATGAATATCTTCACAAGGATTATAGCTGATAACTCTGCTTTAGAATTGTGCAATATCCATGTTGTTGTTGTTGTTGTTGAGGTCTTCAGTCCTGAGACTGGTTTGATGCAGCTCTCCAAATACTCTATCCTGTGCGAGCTTCTTCATCTCCCAGTACCTACTGCAACTTACATCCTTCTGAATCTGCTTAGTGTATTCATCTCTTGGTTTCCCTCTACGATTTTTACCCTCCATGGTGCCCTCCAATACTAAATTGGCGATCCCTTGATGCCTTAGAACATGTCCTACCAACCGGTCCCTTCTTCTAGTCAAATTGTGCCACAAACTCCTCTTCTCCCCAATTCTATTCAATACCTCCTCATTAGTTATGTGATCTGCCCATCTAATCTTCAGCATTCTTCTGTAGCACCACATTTCGAAAGCTTCTATTCTCTTCTTGTCCAAACCATTTATCGTCCATGTTTCACTTCCATACACGGATACACTCCATACAAATACTTTCGGAACGACTTCCTGACGCTTAAATCTATACTCGATGTCAACAAATTTCTCTTCTTCAGAAACGCTTTCCTTGCCATTGCCAGTCTACATTTTATATCCTCTCTACTTCGACCATCATCAATTATTTTGCTCGCCAAATAGCAAAAGTCATCTACTACTTTAAGTGTCTCATTTCCTAATATAACTCCTTCAGCATCACCCGACTTAATTCAACTACATTCCATTGTCCTCGTTTTGCTTTTGTTGGTGTTCATCTTATACCCTCCTTTCAAGACACTGTCCATTTCGTTCAACTACTCTTCCAAGTCCTTTGCTGTCTCTGACAGAATTACAGTGTCATCGGCGAACCTCAAAGTTTTTATTTCTTCTCCATGGATTTTAATACCTACTCCGAATTTTTCTTTTGTTTCCTTTACTGCTTGCTCAATACATAGATTGAATAACATCGGGGAGAGGCTACAACCCTGTCTCACTCCCTTCCCAACCACAGCTTCCCTTTCATGCTCCGCCACTCTTATAACTGCCATCTGGTTTCTATAGAAATTGTAAATAGCCTTCCGCTCCCTGTACTTTACCCCTGCCACCTTTAGGACTTGGAAGAGAGTATTCCAGTCAACATTGTCAAAAGCTTTCTCTAAGTTTACAAATGCTAGAAACGTAGGTTTGCCTTTCCTTAATCTAGCTTCTAAGATAAGTCGTAAGGTCAGTATTGCCTCACGTGTTCCAACATTTCTACGGAATCCAAACTGATCTTCCCCGAGGTCGGCTTCTATCAGTTTTTCCATTCGTCTGTAAGGAATTCGTGTTACTAATTTGCAGCCGTGGCTTATTAAACTGATAGTTCGGTAATTTTCACATCTGTCAACACCTGCTTTCTTTGGGATTGGAATTATTATGTTCTTCTTGAAATCTGAGGGTATTTCGCCTGTCTCAGACATCTTGCTCACCAGATGGTAGATTTTTGTTAGGACTGGCTCTCCCAAGGCTGTCAGTAGTTCTAATGGAATGTTTTCTACTCCCAGGGCCTTGTTTCGACTCAGGACTTTCAGTGCTCTGTCAAACTCTTCACGCAGTATCATATCTCCCATTTCATCTACATCCTCTTCCATTTCCATAGTATTGTCCTGAAGTACATCGCCTTCTTTAGACCCTCTATATATTCCTTCAACCTTTTTGCTTTCCCTTCTTTGCTTAGAACTGGGTTTCCATCTGATATTCATGTAGCTCAGTTACTCTTTCCGCATCCCAGAGACTCCTCTCCAAGGGATCCATCGAAAACGATAAATGTAATGCAATGTAATGTAATCGCAGCTGATAATAGATACTAGCCTTGCGAGGGGCATTGGGGCATATGTAGCAAAGCAACCTCGGGGAACCCGACCGAACCTGTACGGATGATGGGAGCTTCGATAGATCGAACTCCAAAAACCTGTGCATTGTAGGCGTCACCTCCAACTTGTAAAGTCCTGCTGCTCATTCATAGCACTTTCTGTTAAAAATATAGGCAACTGACAACTGGATGTGTGTCAAGTATGTTATTATGCATAGTCCACGTTTGTGTTGCAATGGTTATGTATTCATTTCAGTAAGTATTCAATGCACTGTCCTATCATTATTACCAATCAGTTTGTCGTTCCAAGAAGTAGTTACAGTCAAAATTTAAAGTATTTGATACGATTCCCCTCCTGTGAAACGTGTAGCTCTTTGTCGTTGTTCTTCAGTTATTACACTGATGACGTTATACTTCACTGCCAAGTTTCATTCATTGTGGAACGGTTTATGTTGCTTGCTACGCGTTGTATTGTTTTATAGTTTCAGTAAAAGAGGAGACACAAATGTTTTGTTACGATTATGATTATTCAGATGGAAAAATGGAAAAGGGGCAGGTCCGGCCGCTTTGGTGCAGGCTTTATTACATTCGACGCCACACTGGGCGACCTGCGTGCTGGATGGGGATGAAATGATGATGATGACAACACAACACCCAGTCCCTGAGAGGAGAAAATCCCCGACCCAGCCGGGAATCGTACCCGGGCCCGTAAGACGGCAATCCATCACGCTGACCACTTTTTATTTATTTTATTTATTTATTGCATTTTTGTTCGTTGTTGATCGTTAAGTTTTGTTGTTGGGGACGTCACATGATATCCGTTAAAGTTGGTTTGTTGATCGTTCCACTCAGTTTTTTATTACAGAGGCCAACCAGCTCTCTGACCGAAGACGCTGAGTTACCGTACCGCCATGCACTCAACCATCGGGACGGACATTATTCAGATTATTCTGTGAGTAGTTACTTAGATAAGATTCGTCTCGTTACAGCTTTACAGAAACCACGCTATACATGCACAGGCTCCAAGGTTTATCCCGGTATTAGACTCTGAGTTGCTCTAGCGTTACGTCTAACACCTGATTAACAACATGTTTTCAGTAATTAAATAATTTGCCTACCTTGTAAAAGAGTCTCCTTCACTCAACATGCATTCCGTTTGTTCCGGTGATATCCAAAGAATATATAGCTCGAAGCTGAGTCCTCCTGGAAAGCAGGCAGGTTCAATGGGTGTCATACAATTCAGACCACCATTAACATGTAATTTCATCTCTGTCTGCAAGTTATCATTTTGGATGGCTTACCAGCAACCTACGTCAAATAAATTATCTTCGAGGACAAGTATATTGTGCGCATTCACGTTCGCAAATGAACTGGCGCTGAATGGAGTGCTTCATAATCAGTTAAAGCGCCCTTCTTCACTATCATTAATCCGCTTTCGGCTTCCATTGCCTGATGTCTGTCAGAGCGTAATGAGAAGAGGAGATCAGTGCGGTGCCCTGCTCTCACACGCTGCACAATAAATTAATGACGCAAGGTTTCAGTTTTTCCACTCGACTTAGCAGACGCTAAGAAGTGAGGTTGCGGGACGCAAGCCGGGTGCTAGGGCGCCAGGCCAGCAGTTGAAATGAAGGAGGCAGAGGATACAGGACTGGGTGAGGTTTTTCATGTGTACCGCCTGACAACAGCTCTCTTAGGTATCGAAAAATAAACTTAGAGAAATGGAGGGGTGGACTTTTTGTTAGCAGCTTATCAGGTCTAAACCTAATAACGACAACGGCGATGAACTTGTTGCGTCTGTTGTTAGCTGACATTCTGACAATTGAACATTCTCGCAAAAATAGTCCGAGCTGAACTGTATTTGAATAATATTTTTAGATTCATTTATTAAATATTAATCTAAGTTTCTCGAAAACAAAACTTTTCACTGAGCTGCTGCCCAGAATATATGGAGTACCTAATGTTCAGTAGGAAGAATGTCGTTTGAGACTGGTTGTCGACGGGATTAATTGGCCCACATGTTATGGAACCTGGTTGGCCATACGGAGTCATATATTAAGAATTCTGCGCATTTCATCCAGCTTATACGGGAACAGCAAGTAGTAGCTACCGTTCGTGTTGCTGTTCCCCTGCAATAATTTTATCTCTCTACCTAGAATACATCTTATCAGACATCCTTAGTGAGTCAACATTATAATTTTTTTGTACAGTAGTAACATAATAATAATAATAATAGCAATAATAATATTGTCAATAACCATATCCACAGTAATGAATATATGCAAGAAATTTCGGTCTTGTTAGCGTCGTATGAAGCAATTTCTCATTACGGTCCTGGCGAATCTAAGTAATGACATCTCACACGAACGTATACCACCAATATGGAAGGGATCAAATTGATATAAGAAATTGATTGGTCAGAGAAATGACGAGAAATAGTAGCGTGAGATTAACCGATGAGCTGGAACGAAGAAAACAGAAATAGAGTAGGGTGAGAAAAGCACAGATAGTATACCGTGTGAAATAGATACTGGTTTTCTGTTGAATGGGAAGAAAACATTTACAATATCACAATTTTAAACATACCGCAATTAAACTTTCACTAAACTACGTACAGAGCCAGTCATTTCCTTAAAGCTTATTATAATAAGCCTTGACCAGATTTCAGCACCACTAGAGGCTGTTATGATACATGATAGTCTATAATGTGCGAGTCTCCTCACCTCCGAATAACTTCTGCAACCTACATCTTTCTGAATCTGCTTACTCCACTCATCTCTTGGTTTCTGTCTGCGATTTTTACCCCCAACACATCCATTTTATACTAAATTGAGGACCCCTTAATGTCTCAGAACTACCAACCGATCCCTTCTTCTGGTCAAGTTGTGCCACAAATTTTTTGTTCCCCCAATTCTATTTAGTACGTCCTTATCTCAATGAAGCGACAAGGAAACTGGTATAGGCAATCGTAATCAAATACAGAAATATGCAAACAGGCAGAACACAGCGCTGCGGTTGGCAAAGCCTGCATAGGACAACAAGTGACTGGCGCAGTTGTTAGATCGGTTACTGCTGCTGTAATGGCAGGTTATCAAGATTTAAGTGTGTTTGAACGTGGTGTTATAGTCGGCGCACGAGCGATGGTACACAGCATCTCCGAAGAGCGACGAATTGGGAATTTTCCCACACGACTGTTTCACGAGTGTGCCGTGAATGTCAGGAATCTGGTAAAATATCAGATCTCCGGCGTTGCTGAAGCCGGAAAAAGATCCGTAAGAATGGCACCAACGACGGCCGAAGAGAATCGTTCAACGTGACAGAAGTGTAGTCCTTCCTCAAATTGCTGCATATTTCAATGCCTAGCCATCAATAAGTGTCAGCGTGCGAACCATTCAACGAAATTTCATCGATATGGGCTTTCGAAGCCGAAGGCCCACTCGTGTACCCTTGATGGCTGCGTGACACAAAGCTTTACGCCTCGCCTGGGCCCTCAACACCGACATTGGACAATTGGCGACTGGAAGCATGTTGCCTTGTCGGACGAGTCTCGTTTCAAATTGTATCGGTCAGATGGACATGTACGACTATGGAGACAACTTCATGAATCCATGGATCCTGCATGTCAGTCGAGGACTGTTCAAGCTGGTAGAGGCTCCATAATGGTGTGGCGCGTGTGCAGTTGGCGTAATATGGGACCCCCGGTACATCTGGATACGACTCTGACAGCTGACAAGTACGCAAGCTTTCTGTCCGATCATCTTCATCCATTCATGCCCATTGTGAATTCCGAAGGACTTGGGCAATTCCAGCAGGACAATGCGGCACCCCACACTTCCAGAACTGCTACAGAGTGGTTCCAGGAACACACTTTTGAATTTAAACACTTCCGTTGGCCACAAAACTTCACAGATATGAACATTATTGAGCATATCTGTGATGCCTTGTAACGTGGTGTTCAGAAGAGATCTCCACCACCCCTCCTAGTCTTGTGGATTTATAGATAATCCTGCAGGATTGGTGGCGTCAGTTCCCTCCAACACTACTTCAGACATTATTCGAGTGCATGTCACGTCGTGTTTCGGCACTTCTGCGTGCTCGCGGGGTCTCTACACGATATTAGTCAGGTGTACCAATTTCTTTTGCTCTTCAGTGAGTTACGTACTCATATAATCTTCAACATTTCGAAAGCTTCTGTTTTCTTTTTGTGTAAATAGTTTATCGTCCATGTTTCACTTCCACACATGGCTACAATAGAGATATCTTCTTCAGAAGGAATAAACTCACCTGTAATGTTTCAAGCATACGACAAAATAAACATGTAAAGTAACCAATACATTACAACAGCATTTGATGTACATGGAATAAAAAATGTAATTATTTAACTCACATTACGTTAAAATTATAAGCTTACATTATGAGCTAAAACGCTCAAGTCAAATAGCAGAAATCATAGACTAAGTCCTGCATAAAACTGCATGAATTACTCCTCAGGTACAGCTTATTTTAAGAACCGACATTGAGATACACGTGTGGCAAGTAGTTACGTTGTCAAGTGAAAGTAGCGTAGAGCCATCACCTGCTGGGCGCTAGTAGTGTGATAAACGCTCAACCGTATGAAATATTTAAGTGAAGCAATAACACATCAGTATAATTCGTACATTTAAGTGTTTTAAACAAGACAAATTGCGCATAATGAAAAGCAGGGACAATATAAAAGACAATATAACAGGAATAAAATAATATTTAAGAAAAATCAGCACGACAGTGCGTAGCTCTAAATGAATAAAATGGTTAAATACGAAGATATGTGCTGACTAGATATAAAAATAGTATTACACCAGGACTTTAATGCGATATTACAGTATGAAAAAAAGAAAAATATTCTTTATGTAAAACTTACAGAAGCAGAAACAGTACCGTCTGGAGTTCTGTCGGTAAGTAAATATAGAGTTCACGAATTAAAATGGAAAAGAAAGCTTACGAAACTGAAGTGAAATGAAACATGAGCCAAACCATAATGCAGTTTCGAGCAACGGCTCAAGAGCGTTAAAGAAGCTTCTGTTTCTTAACTGTAGTTGTGTATTTACTGATCACATGTCTAAGGATCTCAAGTTCTTCCAAGACATCAAGCTTCCACCCTTTCTTCTCTCCATGTAGAGTCTTCCTTTCCCCTAATCCTCTTGGATTGTATCCCAATTTCAACAGATCGTGCACCAAAGTGGAATTATAACCTGGTACCCTTCTTTCCTAACAGATGTTCCTTGCATCTTGTGTTAAACGCTCTACTGGCCAGTGCGATATAAACTCGCGGACACGTACCGCAAGCAAATTCGTAAACTCCATTGGTTCGTAAAGTTTCGTTTGAAGTTTTTAAATGATGTATTAAATTTTCTCTTGTGTACTCTTATTCGTGAAGAAGGCAACTTTGAATGCATATTTCTTACCCAACAGACGCTGAATCCTATACCATACGTTTCCTAAACAAGGTACTGAAACAAGTATTCCTTTGTTGTCCCCATTTTGTCAATTACCTAGAGTATTGACTCTTTTACTAGCTTTCTCTTCGAAAACTTTTCTACTGATGAGCGCACATAACTGTTATTACTGGCTGCTGTTTTAATTAAATTAATTTCTTTTTTTAATTTAGCTGTTGATAAAGTTGTGACTGCAGCGCGATGATGAACAGATGAATAAAAGGAAGCTGTTTTATAGGACTGAGGATGTGTTGAATCCGAACGTGCGATGTGGTCGGTGCTTATTGCTTTACGAAAATTACCGAAAGTTAGTCGGTCATCTGTTGTAAACAGACTCGAAAAATTTATCCCACGATTTGAAATTTGCAACTTGCAAGTGAAACTAATTTTCTCATGAAGAGTTGCAAATATTTCCAAGAGCTGGTCTTCTCCATCATTTATTCCATTGTACGTGATCAAAATATTTTCCACGTACCTCAAGTAAGACTGAATGCCTTATTCTTTAGAAGCATAACTTCTAAATTTTTTCTGATGAAATTATAAAGATGTCTACTGGAATGTTCGCTAATGGATTATCCACTGCAAGACCATGTAATTGTTGAAACAGTTTTCCATTAAGTTCGAAGTAACCGTACGTAAATAGCACTTGCTGCTAACATATTAATTCCAAGTCTGTAGAGGGGAGTATTCGAAGATGCAGTTCTCTGAGTTGGTACTTAACTGGACAGTAACTTCATGTTTATTTGGATCTCATTCGACAGACATTGTCAGCATAGGATTATCCAGCATTAATCTGAGTTGCAAGAGACTTCCCCAGGGACCCTGCGACAAGTGTTCACTTCGTCGGCAACCGGAAGCCGACAGTTTGGTTTCACCTTAACAGTAAGAAAACATGCTACAGGAAATGGTCGCAGCCTACAAGGCTCCAGTGTGTACACAATTTCGGAAGCTGCTGGAAGTTCATGAAATCTGGGAGTCAGCCTACAGTACTCCTGGGTGCAGGATGGAGCCTCTGGGGTGTACTTACCGCTCGAATGTGGTACTGCTTTCCGCTGTCGGAACTTACTGATCCAAAGTGTTAGAAACATCCTTGCAATAAGCAAAGATTACAAGAACTCTGGTACGCATGTTACGAATTCCGTAAGGGAGCGTTGTGGCTTAGCGTTTGAGTAGATGATTGTATTACATGGTAGAGTCGTGCGCTAAATGAACATACGAGTATTGTTTGATAGACTAAGCAGGGATTAATTAATGTTAATAAACTAGTTATGTGAAACTTGAAGAATTATGCTTCTGGAGTGTTGTCCAGCTCTGTGGTCGGATCTCGGAAGCTTTCTAAATTCAGTTTCGATGGTACGGTGACTTTATCGTTGATGTTGATATAGTGCCTTGCACCTCAACGTAAGGTTGTTGACCTTTGTTTCATATACTTCCAGTCACATTAATGTGGAAATCGCCTATGTTCGATGTCAACGTTCTCGCTTCCCGCGCCCGGGTTCCCGGGTTCTATTCCCGGCGGGGTCAGGGATTTTCTCTGCCTCGTGATGACTGGGTGTTGTGTGATGTCAATAAGGTTAGTTAGGTTTAAGTAGTTCTAAGTTCTAAGGGGACTGATGACCATAGATATTAAGTCTCATAGGGCTCAGAGCAATTTTTTTTTTTTTTTTTTTTTGGCGTCAACGTGCAAGACCATTCACAAATGGCAGGTGGCGGCATTAGCAGTCGAGGGTATATAAAGAATGTCGGGAGGCCGCGGAAAACACTGAAGTCGTTGTCATAATGCGCAAACGGAGCGATTTATCTGACTTAAAAAAAGGCCATGATCATTGGCTTTAGGGCCAACGGTGGAAAATTTTCCGTAATACTAAACCTGTAAACAGTTCACCTGCCTCCATTGTTAAAGCGGCGCTATTCAAAACTAGCACCAAGGCAACTGTTGTGCACCATGGGACATAGACGAAAGGGGTGAACGACACTGCAGAGATGTGTACGAGCGAATACACCTGCAGTTGTTGAGCAGCAGACCGCCCAGATGAACCAAGGGGCTACCAATAGGGTCTTCTCAACGTCTCTCGAGAGAACAATGCTGTTTATGGGTGTCCACATCAGGCGTCTGGTTGATGCACCAGTGCTGACTGCCATTCATCGCTGACGAAGGCTGCCATTTGCACGTCATTAGCTCAACTTGACGTCCACTGCGTGGCGACAGCGGGCCCTTTCAAACGAAACGCATTTTACGCCCCATTGGACAGATGGTCGTCAGCGTGTATGGCCATGAAACAATCGTCGGAAGTGCCCAGACCCGAGAAATGAGCCTTAAGATCTGAGGAATGGTTTCGTAGCACTTCTCCCCAGCCCCTCCCCCCCCCCCCCCCCGCCATGATCCCGAAATACATAGTGCATCAACAGCGTGTGACGCAGCTCGCATTCACATGCCTACCCTTTTTTTTCCATCTACTTCGGACTTGGCTACGATGAGTAGTTAGTGTCCCTAACAAGGGACGCCAGAGATTTGAAATGACGCTTTGTGGCAAATTCGACGCTGAGACTGCAGTTCCTCTTCGATCTACAACGCGCCTGTATATTGTATTCTCCATCCTTGCGCCGTTGCACTCGTCAACTACACTGATCACTGTGAAAATGCAACCACGATTTGCCTTTGAACCATATAGTTATCCGAAACAGAGAAGAATCTTCGTCATACAGATGGCTCATGTTGTCTTTACTTGTTTTAATATTTACGATCATTTTTAACAACTAATTATCTATCTTTTCCCAGTTCCGCGTGCTGAAATTTACTAGTGTACGTAACCACAGTCCAGTGCTATCTGCTGAATATAATACGAGATGATTCAGAAGGTTCCCTTCAAACACTGAGGAACGATAAACCACGTGCAGAGAATAATTTTTTGCTTAAGAATATAGTCTTCTTAACCTTTCCGTACACGAGTTTTGAGCATGATAAGTCCATAAGCTCCGATAATGAAAAAAATTCAACACAAAATACGTATCTTTCAATAAATTTATAACATAAGTTCAAGTAGCACTCCCCGTGCCTCTTTCCATGTTCGATATTTTCGCTGCTACGAGTGCGCTAATCTCTTGATGCTAGCAGGTTCCGTTTCACGTAGTGGAACGCTTCATTGGGTCAGGGGACAGCTGATCACTTGCGACAATTCGAAAATACACTTCACACTCTTTTAATGACGCCAAAGTAAAACGAAGAATCAAGGGGTGCTGAATCAGGCCAGCTCATTGCACATGCAACATGTCCTGCAGAAACCTGCACAGTTTACCCTAAAGATAACACTGAATCCAAATTCTTAAGTCTAAACAACTGGTAAGGTAGGCTAAAGGAAGCAGAACAACTTGTAAGTCGGGTCTGTGCAGAGAACGACCCATTCGATATGCTTATATTAATACGTATGAAACAGAACATGTGCCCTAAGAGCCCAACACCCCTCCCACCCAATTCTGCGCTAAGATCCTAAAAAATCTGTGTTTTGATTCCAGTTCGTAGTCTATAGTCTCGAGCCCATCTTGATGACTCTCTCTATGCATGTCTATATTGCGCATAAGAACTGCAGCTTACAGCTGCTTGAACGTACTTATTGTAGTCCAGCATTGGTCTGTATCTGCACTATCTTTGACCGATGTCCTGCTTCCCATAACCAAATTAGCTGTTCATCGATTCCCTCATAGTTTGTACTATCAACCTGTACTCTGTTTTAATCCAGTTGACCCACAAAGGTGTTTCCTCTCCAGTACTATTCAGTACCTCATTACTATCCGCTTCGTCTCCATAATTATTCTGTAACATCATATTTCACAAGAAGTTCTTTTCACTGTATTGATTATTGTCGACGTCCTACAAATACTTCGAGAAAAGGCGTTCTGAACCTTTTATTTATATTTACACCTATAAATTGTTCACGTTTGAGAAAAGCTTTCTTGTTATAGCCCGCCCGAATTTTATATCCTCTTGACTTCGGCCATTGTCAGCTATTTTTCTACGCAAATATCAAAAGTATTGCATTGTTGCTGTCTTATTTTTTTAATATATTTTCCTCTGTATTACTTCATTTAATGTGATTACACACCATTGATCTTGTTTCATTTTTATTCAAAAATATTCGCTGTCACTGAATGCGAATCCCACGACATCGGCTGCAACGGGTATAGATTTATTACCCAACTGTGGTATATGAACATTCGTGCCGGACCGGGACTCAGACTGGGATTTCGCGCTTATCGTAAGTGGTCGTCTTAACCAGTTTGGATATCCATGAGCGCTTCCTGGCCCGACCCCAACCTTCGTATATCGCAGTCAATATCCTTAAATCGTTGTCTTATACACGTCTCCCTTTAAGCTTGAAACATCATTTGATTCCCACTACACGTTGTTGGTGATGTGAAGAAATTCGCATTCATCGAATAATTTGGAATAATATTTCACGCTGCTGCTGATCGTCAGATCATATGTAGGTTGTTTCATGTTTGTTGATAACTTCTTTTCAAGGCATTATTAGTTTCATACAACTGATTACCCCCTTGCTCAGCAAGCTAACTGCGAAGAACACTGCCCTACATACTAACAAAAAAGGGAAACAATGCCCTGGAAGTGTATGTCAACAGAATATTTTTGCAAATTTTATTCTAGTTTAACCAGAATTTTGCGCTACCAGCAGTCTAATACGTGGGTGAGTCAGATGAAAACCTTAAATTTGTAATAACAAATCGAAATTTCGCGCCGTTATCCTGTAAGTTGGTAAGCGTGCTACAAACAGCGTGCAGAATGGCCTGCAGGTGGCAGCATAGTGCAGATGCACACATACCGTCGCAGTATCAGTATAAACATGGCCACCCCACTTGCAACTTACACCAGGGAAGAACAGCGTCCTGTTACTCGGTTTTTGCGTAGTGAAGGTGTGAAACCTACTGAAATTCATCGACGAATCAAGGTTCAGTACGTTGATGCATGTTTGTCACATCGGCTAGTCTACGAATGGAGTAGGAAGTTCGCAAATGGTGTGACTTTAGTGGAAGATGCTCCTCGTCCACGTCAGGCACAACGAGTTGTGACTCCACAGAACATTGAAGCAGTTGAAGCTATAGTGAAGGAAAACCGCCGAGTGACACTGAATGACATTGCAGCAAGTTTACAGATTAGTCATGGGTCGGAACACCACATTGTGCCTGATGTGCTCCAGTTTCGCAAAGTATCTCCAAGATGGGTGCCACGGCAACTGACTCCTGAAATGAGAGAACGACGTGTTGATGCTTGTGAAGAACTTCTTCGGTGCTTTGAACGAGAAGGTGATGGCTTCCTTGCAAGAATCGTTACTGGGGACGAAACCTGGGTTAATTTCTACCAGCCGGAAACGAAGAGAGCGAGCAAGGAATGGCGCCATTCCTCATCACCAAAGCCAAAGAAGTTTCGAACAGAACCATCAGCAGGGAAGCTTATGCTGACTCTCTTTTGGGGCGAAAAAGGCGTAATTTTGGAGCATTACATGCCTAGATGGACCACTGTCACCATTGCATCAGGCACAGATCTCCTAAAAAATCATCTGTGGCCTGCAATCAAATCAAAGCGACGTGGGTATGCTGTCAGCAGGTATCATTTTGCAGCATGACAATGCAAGGCCCCACACTGCCCGTACAACAGTTGCAACAATCAGAGACCTGCATTTTGAGTGTCTTCCTCATCCACCATACTCAATTGACCTTGCCCCAAGTGATTTCCATATGTTTGGACCACTCAAAGACTCAATGGGAGGAAATACGTTCCGTTCTGATGAAAAGGTACTCCACGCGGTGCATGAGTGTTTGCGCTGACTACCAAAGGAATTTTTTTCTAAAGGAATTTTTGCACATTGTAACCGCTGGAGGACTTGTATTTAGAATGGGGGAGATTATGTTGAAAAGTGATACAGCTTTGTAGCACTTCTGCACAATAAATAATATTTTAAAAATTTTTTAAGGTTTTCGTTTGACTCACCCTCGTATGTAACTCTCTAGCCACTGATTTAATAATATAGGTTTTTCTTTTCAAACACAAAAACAGTGATGGCTGCATATTTGATAATGTGATAACGACGAGTATTAGGCTCCCAAATAACAAGTCTGTAATGCCGTTTCGTCTTTGCTGCCAGACCGCCCACGAGTGCAGCTCGCTCCGTCTGACTCAGTGCCCCGAGAACAGGCGGGAGTCTGCGTTGACAGAGTACGGGCGTCCGCCCACGACATCCGTTAGCAGCCATACACGACACGGTAAACACACGGGGCTGCTCGCTGTACCGCAGCGACAAGTACATACATATCTCGGCGCGCCGCTCAGATGCTATCTGCTCTCGTTTGTCATGCCGGAGCCCGCTGCGACCGAGACGGAACGAGGGCAGCGTAGCCGGCGCCCCGTACATCTCGAGCGTTCGCCGCTCAGCACATTCTATTTCAGCGCGAGTCTGCCTCGACAGCACTTTGCGTACGTTCTCCGTCCGCGCATTCTTACGTAAACGAGAAGGGCGGGGGACCCATTTAACGCGAACGCAGTATGTTACATTAGCATTAAATGATCCAGACAAGCTGACCAAATAGAGATACTAAGCATAGGCGTGAGTATTCTTCTGTTATTAATAGCGGATGATTGTAATTAAATTGCAGCTACTCACAGTGGTACAGTGTGAGCGGTAATTATCGTATGGCGGCGAAACTTGGAAGATAAGCTAAAGCGTCCATGCAGAACCGATTTACGCTGGAAACAATTACTTCTAAGTTTGGCCACTAGGTGCAAATTTCGCGCTGTACAGCATTTCATCGATGTCTCCGGTGCTCGTGTTCAACAAACTGTGTACGCAGCAGTTAATATAAAAACAATATTATGTCTTTCTCACTTGTCTGACCTTTTCTGCCACATCCCGTTCCTAATCCATTACATGTAGAAACATTTATATATGTCTTTCTTGAATTCACAACGCCAGATTTTCACCTTGCGGACAAAACTGGAACTAATTGCTTTCCAACGTAAACCGGTTAAACATTAACCCTGCTATACGATAGTTACAGGCCACGCTGGATCTCTGTAAGTAGCTGCAAATTTACTATACCCACTCCGTACTTGTAACGCTTTGAATTACCGCGATGTTGCTTGGACGTGGATTGGATATTATAAACTCGATAATTTTCAACGAGTAACGAATTCTAGACGATGTTAGTATTCTCATCGAATACTCAAAGGGACAGGACAGGGTTTCTCAGAATTTTTGTCACTGCGTACCACTCTACATTTTCGGAAATTTGGGCGTACCACTATACCATGTTCACTTTTTAACAAACCCTGAAGTGGGGTAGGGACTGGGGTGCGAAATGTGAAGCGACGTCTGCCCCAGTGCTGAGGAACTGAAAAATTTTTGTCATCTTGCTCAATGCTGACAAAGCATATGTGAATTTTGCGTCGTACCGATCATCTACTACGTGTGGTAAATACACACAAGTAATAAGGTTTCATGGAAGCATCTTTTTACTGATTTGTTCACATTCTCATGTGCTACTCATTTGTGGCAAACAATAAGAAATTATAATATGATGCTTTTGATACAAATATTCAATGAGTAGGAGAGGAATAACGTTTAAAATAGTTATTAAACTTTTATATCACAAATAAGATAAACCAATTGCGCTAAGAGTAATGAGCTGAACGTGTGTAGTACATTGTTGTTGTTGTTGTTGTTGTGGTCTTCAGTCCTGAGACTGGTTTGATGCAGCTCTCCATGCTACTCTATCCTGTGCAAGCTTCTTCATCTCCCAGTATCTACTGCAACCTACATCCTTCTGAATCTGCTTAGTGTATTCATCTCTTGGTCTCCCTCTACGATTTTTACCCTCCACACTGCCCTCCAATGCTAAATTTGTGATACCTTGATGCCTCAAAACATGTCCTACCAACCGATTCCTTCTTCTAGTCAAGTTGTGCCACAAATTTCTCTTCTCCCCAATCCTATTCAATACCGCCTCATTAGTTACGTGATCTACCCACCTTATCTTCAGCATTCTTCTGTAGCACCACATTTCGAAAGCTTCTATTCTCTTCTTGTCCAAACTAGTTATCGTCCATGTTTCACTTCCATACATGGCTACACTCCATACAAATACTTTCAGAAACGACTTCCTGACACTTAAATCTATACTCGATGTTAACAAATTCCTCTTCTTGAGAAACACTTTCCTTGCCATTGCCAGTCTACATTTTATATCCTCTCTACTTCGACCATCATCGGTTATTTTACTCCCTAAATAGCAAAACTCCTTTACTACTTTAAGTTTCTCATTTCCTAATCTAATTTCCTCAGCATCACCCGACTTAATTTGACTACATTCCATTATCCTCGTTTTACTTTTGTTGATGTTCATCTTATATCCTCCTTTCAAGACACTGTCCATTCCGTTCAACTGCTCTTCCAAGTCCTTTGCTGTCTCTGACAGAATTACAATGTCATCGGCGAACCTCAATGTTTTTACTTCTTCTCCATGAATTTTAATACCTACTCCGAATTTTTCTTTTGTTTCCTTTACTGCTTGCTCAATATACAGATTGAATGACATCGGGGAGAGGCTACAACCCTGTCTTACTCCTTTCCCAACCACTGCTTCCCTTTCATGCCCCTCGACTCTTATCACTGCCATCTGGTTTCTGTACAAACTGTAATAGCCTTTCGCTCCCTGTATTTTACCCCTGCCACCTTCAGAATTTGAAAAAGAGTATTCCAGTTAACATTGTCAAAAGCTTTCTCTAAGTCTACAAATGCTAGAAACGTAGGTTTGCCTTTTCTTAATCTTTCTTCTAAGATAAGTCGTAAGGTCAGTATTGCCTCACGTGTTCCAACATTTCTACGGAATCCAAACTGATCTTCCCCGAGGTCGGCTTCTACCAGTTTTTCCATTCGTCTGTAAAGAATTCGCGTTAGTATTTTGCAGCTGTGACTTATTAAACTGATAGTTCGGTAATTTTCACATCTGTCAACACCAGGTTTCTTTGGGATTGGAATTATTATATTCTTCTTGAAGTCTGAGGGTATTTCGCCTGTCTCATACATCGTGCTCACCAGATGGTAGAGTTTTGTCATGACTGGCTCTCCCGAGGCCATCAGTAGTTCAAATGGAATGTTGTCTACTCCCGGGGCCTTGTTTCGACTCAGGTCTTTCAGTGCTCTGTCAAACTCTTCACGCAGTATCTTATCTCCCATTTCGTCTTCATCTACATCCTCTTCCATTTCCATAATATTGTCCTCAAGTACATCGCCCTTTTTAAACCCTCTATATACTCCTTCCACCTTTCTGCCTTCCCTTCTTTGCTTAGAACTGGGTTGCCATCTGAGCTCTTGATATTCATACAAGTGGTTCTCTTCTCTCCAAAGGTCTCTTTAATTTTCCTGTAGGCAGTATCTATCTTACCCCTAGTGAGACAAGCCTCTACATCCTTACATTTGTCCTCTAGCCATCCCTGCTTAGCCATTTTGCACTTCCTGTCGATATCATTTTTGAGACGTTTGTATTCCTTTTTGCCTGCTTCATTTACTGCATTTTTATATTTTCTCCTTTCATTAATTAAATTCAATATTTCTTCTGTTACCCAAGGATTTCTATTAGCCCTCGTCTTTTTACCTACTTGATCCTCTGCTGCCTTCACTACTTCATCCCTCAGAGCTACCCATTCTTCTTCTACTGTATTTCTTTCCCCCATTCCTGTCAATTATTCCCTTATGCTCTCCCTGAAACTCTCTACAACCTCTGGTTCTTTCAGTTTATCCAGGTCCCATCTCCTTAAATTCCCACCTTTTTGCAGTTTCTTCAGTTTCAATCTGCAGTTCATAACCAATAGATTGTGGTCAGAATCCACATCTGCCCCAGGAAATGTCTTACAATTTAAAACCTGGTTCCTAAATCTCTGTCTTACCATTATATAATCTATCTGATACCTTTTAGTATCTCCAGGATTCTTCCAGGTATACAACCTTCTTTTATGATTCTTGAACCAAGTGTTGGCTATGATTAAGTTATGCTCTGTGCAAAATTCTACAAGGCGGCTTCCTCTTTCATTCCTTCCCCCCAATCCATATTCACCTACTATGTTTCCTTCTTTCCCTTTTCCTACTGACGAATTCCAGTCACCCATAACTATTAAATTTTCGTCTCCCTTCACTACCTGAATAATTTCTTTTATCTCGTCATACATTTCATCTATTTCTTCATCATCTGCAGAGGTAGTTGGCATATAAACTTGTACTACTGTAGTAGTCATGGGCTTTGTGTCTATCTTGGCCACAATAATGCGTTCACTATGCTGTTTGTAGTAGCTAACCCGCACTCCTATTTTTTTATTCATTATTAAACCTACTCCTGCATTACCCCTATTTGATTTTGTATTTATAACCCTGTAATCACCTGACCAAAAGTCTTGTTCCTCCTGCCACCGAACTTCACTAATTCCCACTATATCTAACTTTAACCTATCGATTTCCCTTTTTAAATTTTCTAACCTACCTGCCCGATTAAGGGATCTGACATTCCGCGCTCCGATCCGTAGAACGCCAGTTTTCTTTCTCCTGATAACGACATCCTCTTGAGTAGTCCCCGCCCGGAGATCCGAATGGGGGACTATTTTACCTCCGGAATATTTTACCCAAGAGGACGCCATCATCATTTAATCATACAGTAGAGCTGCATGTCCTCGGGAAAAATTACGGCTGTAGTTTCCCCTTGCTTTCAGCCGTTCGCAGTACCAGCACAGCAAGGCCGTTTCGGTTAATGTTACAAGGCCAGATCAGTCAATCATCCAGACTGTTGCCCCTGCAACTACTGAAAAGGCTGCTGCCCCTCTTCAGGAACCACATGTTTGTCTGGCCTCTCAACAGATACCCCTCCGTTGTGGTTGCACCTACGGTACGGCCATCTGTATCGCTGAGGCACGCAAGCCTCCCCACCAGCGGCAAGGTCCATGACATTAGAGTACATAAACGAAGAATTTCAGAATCAAATCAAACTTATACGTTAAATTAGACTTCACTATCAGTAATTAGTCAGATTTCTTTCAGCAGTGAGCATGTTGCTATTTAACTGTAAATAGAGATTCAAAGTCTGGCTCGATTGAGCTCAGTTTAACTTTCAAGTTTTCTTCAACTCCACGTCTTTTTGTATAATTATTTTTAAAGTACAACAATTCAGAAAATCTACTTCCACACTTACAAGTAGTAACGGACGCCACTAAAAATTGGATTACTTGTTTGAAAGGAGAATGGTATTCTGTTTTTGTTCCCGTCCAAAAAGAAACAGAGTTTTGTTTTGAAAGCATCTTTCATTGAACTGCCAATGGTCATGTCTGAAAGTTCCTTTCGTGATAACTTCTTCCACTCCCTTTCTAAAAAGGGATTTCTTAGTTAGTTATACGTTCTAGGGGCCATTTTTCATGATGGATCGTTATGACGTAAAAAGAGTAATTTTGTATTCACATTGCAAATTAATTTTCACATATGGTTGCATTCTGAACATTTCTAAGTTCTTTCTTTTTTTTACAAAAATTACTAGATTTTTACAAGAAAATTAGCAAGTTGCTAATTCCTACCCACCATCTTTTACACATTACAGTAAGAAAAGGAGTTGTCAAGGAGAAACTTTCTCAGTTTGTTTTAAAATTTTATTTTGTTGTTTGTCAGACATTTTGTATCACTGTGTAAGTGTTAAAAATTTTTTGATGCAACATTGTGCACCCCGTTTTGTGCTAAACACAACCTTATTGTGGAGTAATGAATGCCATTCTTCATTATAGTAATGTAATTGTGTACATCGTTGTTCCTTTTGAACTGCAGTGAATTATTTATAGCAATTTTCATGAGCGAATAAATACACTGTGAAGCAGTAGTCCGAATGCCCAACTCCGTAAACATACGTCTATAAGATGATCGTGGGTGAGCACCACATACTTTTCTCACAGCACGTTTCTGTCCACTGAAGACTTTCTTTATTAAAGATGAGTTACAGCAAAACATTATTCCATGTGGCGTTACTGAATGAAAATATGCAAAATATGTCAACTTGTCTCTCCCCAAGGTTTGTAATGATTCTCAGTGCAAATGTGGCTTATCCTATCAGATGTGGTGTAGTCTTCGAGAAAGTACTTTTCGATACCTTTTCTGAAGAATCTCAGAATGTATAATAATGTCTCGAATTAAATGTGTCGTGAGAGTTAATTCAATGTCTTCCAAAAATGATGTAAGAGTACGGAATGCAAAAAAGTTGTTGTTTAGTACTTGTGAATTAAAAGCAGACGAGATTATCTTGAAAAACGATACTTTGTCACCAGCTCAGAAAGATATCGTGCCTCGTCCTTGTTGGATAATAATGTGAAACTTGTCGAAACTATCAGTCTATAACCGCTGATTACCAGCAAAAAATATTTTCCGTGTCATAGCCTTTGTCACAAAATCCTCGGACCTCTGTACGAAAATTCGGTTTAAAATCTTGCCTCGAGAGACGTATCTTACTTCAGCATGAAAGAGCAAACTTTTAACTTTACCTCCCATATATTCGTACAATAGCGTGAATAGCCGTAAGTTTAGACCCCTTGCCTTAATTAAGCATATAATCTTAACAACGTCTGTCAAAACAATATGAAGAGTTTTGGGTGTTTCATTAGCAGCCAATGCTTCTCTGTGTACCATACAGTGTGTGGTTCGACAATCAGGTGCAACTTTCTTCACTTTTGCTGACAACCGTGTTAAGTGACCAAACATTGCCTTGGCCCAGTCTGTTCAAATACCAACACATTTCTGTCAAGGAATACTTACTTTTACGGAGAAAGGTCAATAATATTGCAAATGTTTTCTACTGTGGCCTTTGACTCAAGCGGCTTGCAAAATAAAATCTCTTCTCTTACATCTTCACGATACTCGAAAAGTACAAAAACAAGTAACTGGGCCATATTTCTGAATCTGTGCTTAAAGCAAGGTCAGTCATACTCGGTCAAGGTAGCGGCGAGTAATGAAGACAGGGATGAGGAGGACAGCACAATCCGACCCTCCTGTCTCCTGCCTATTGTTTGAAACAAATATTCCGCTGTAACTCAATTTTCTTTGAAATTATACGCATACTTCTTTTATCAGTCGGTTTGCTCACTACCATTTTACTCTGAGAATAAAGTAACGTAAGAGGATAATTTTACTTATATCAGTATGTGTTTTGCGTACATGAAATGCCCTGTGGCCGAGCGGTTCTAGGCGCTACAGTCTGGAACCGCGCGACCGCTACGGTCCCAGGTTCGAATCCTGCCTCGGGCATGGATGTGTGTGTTGTCCTTAGGTTGGTTAGGTTTATGTAGTTCTAAGTTCTAGGGGACTGATGACCTCAGAAGTTAAGTCCCATAGTGCTCAGAACCATTTTAACCATTTTTTGAAATGGCCTTGCATACTACCAGTGCTACGCGTACCACAGTCTGGGAACCCCTGGAATAGGGACTTATGAAATATTTATCCAAGTAATTTGTGTAATAACTTGAAAAACGGTTGAAACTTTGCAAGACAAGTACTTATCACAGTCGACCATCTGAACGCCATTGTTCATTTTATCCAAACCTCTTTTAATCAGATCGTTCTGTAACTTTTAAACAGGAGCGTGTGACCGTGTCTTCTACTGTTAACTGGTACTGCCACTCAGCAACAATCACCGCTGCCAAATTTCCATTGTAACTCACTGATGTATGTTAATTTCTTTTAAAATTACACTTTTAATAAGAAGTGTAAATAACTGGTAATATATGAGTTTAAAAAATTAGACGCTTTACTTGCAAGGGACGGTGGTCGAATAGTAAGTAGCTGAACAAAAATTATCATTTTCATGCATTTATAATAATTAGCTCACACCCAGTTGTGCGTAAGATTGCTGTATTTCTCTTCTATTTCTGTACTACATCAATTTAAACATAAAGAACAGTATAATAACGTGCACGATTTCCCCCTTCATTGGGTTATTATCCGCAGTGGTTGGGAAATGGTGCATATGACAAGATAACTTTATATTAAGCATGCAACTGTGAAAATAGTCACCACACAATATTCTGTCAATTTCTGTTAGATAATGGTAATATGATTCGGCAAACAGTAGCATGGGACGTGTAATGCCTTTCGCTTTCACGTTTCTTCAATTTTTAGAATGTTCATTTTTCGGATAAGCAGTCATCACAAAGATAACCTCAGACTGTCTGTTTATCCATACACACAGCATGAGTCTAAGAAGAGCACCCATTACATCTTTAACCACAATTAATTGTTTTTACTTAGTTCTCCACATACTCAATTCATTAAGTTCCTTACTGCGTGTTGGAATCAGAAAAGGACAGCACTTGCCGGAAATCATATACTGAACACTTAGGATTACCTTTTGCACACAAGTACCCAACCTTCTATTATAAACTACAGTCACGAGATAGATAGATTTATTTATAGTTCATAGAGTACATATTAAAAGAAGTGTACTGATACCAGTGCCATCCACAGTGAAACGTTTTCCAAGAAAGAGGTGGGAAATGTAAATGAGAAGGGCCAGATGGTAGAGAGAGCACATAGCATAACGAGGTAGACACTTCGTCAATCCAACAGCCTTTGAAAGGCGACAGTCACTCCACCTGTCATGAGATATATTTTTATCAAATTTTTCGGTGTCTTTTCTCAGCCTTCGTTTTCTTATATTTTTATCAAGCTAGGGGTGGGGGGGGGGGGGGGTGGAGGGTCGGGGAGAGAGATCACGCTGAGATTATTTTGATTTTTATATTCCTTTTTATTTCGTTTCATATTCATTACTCCATGCACTATCATGCTAAAAAGTATTCGAACAACCTGAATTATGTTTCGCCTGCTTTGCACGCAACCTACGTAACGTAACTGTCTTGAAGGTTCTCTACTCTCTTTTCGGTACAATCGTTTGACTATGCAAAGTGCTTAACACAACTTCCCACTTGAGAATGCTGTTTTGTACAGCAGTAATTGCAAATCACTACTATTATTACATTTATAAAATGTTACCACTCTCATTACTATCTGAGACAACTAATGACCAGAACTCAGTCATATAAATCATTCCGCAATCCTTTCCCAAACTAATTTCTTGTTTGTGAGTATGGAATTTTTCAAGAATATCTAGGCTCTCAAAGTTAGATAGTAATTAGATGTATTCATGTTCTTTGAAATGTTTTACAACCACATATTAACCGTCGTTTGCATAAACTCGTTAATGAACTAACCAGTTAGAAAACTGATTAAGAGCGTCAAGTGCTGTATCGGAACCTCACCATTAAAAACGTATCACCAATAATACCACTGTATTTTTCATTAGAATTAAGTGCTGGTTTGTCCTGTGCGCTTTTCGACAGTGGAACGGTAGAAAAGTAGCTTGAACGTGGTTTGATGGACCTTCAACCAGGAACTTAATTGTGAAGCGCCGAGTAAAGCATGTGGACGTAGATGTAAATGTAGATGTGATGGCACGTGGATCTATGTGCAATTCGAAAGTTACGTATCGCCAGTATTATCTAAGACAAAGTGACATTAAAAGTCATGAGGAGTTGGTCGTGCATATGTTTGAACTTTAATATACTAGACCAACTCTTTTGTTGTGAATATGAATTCGAACACAGTATCTATAGGCATGCAGACAAAGCACATTTATCACACTTGACCGAGACTCCTCACGCTTCTGATCTTTATTCCTGACTACGCAAAAAGAGACGTGATATATCCTATTTTTAATTAGTTTTTTAGTAAATCTGAACTTGAAATTACATGAAGGAAATCTTTGTACTGTACCGGGACTCCTATCCAGCAACTATTATCCCTATTAACTAAAGACGAAAGATATTAAGTCTTGTTTAATTTACGTGTAACAGACTTGAAATAATAAAACGTAAAGTTTTGTGTTGGACGGAGAGTCGTACCCAGCCCCTAATCGGAGTGTTACTTAAGTACAACCTAACGTCACGTATCGAATTGTTGTTGCAGTAGAGAGATGTTTGAACCCGAAATGACGAGATGGATGAATAATTTAGCTTTCAAGAGTTTCGAGCCCGGCGCCTGCCGCCATTGTTCTCTAGCAGAAATGGAAGTTAAAGACTCACCAGCAGCAATGTCTGCGTACGTATGAAATAGAATTAACATGACTAAGAGTTCAGTGCTCACTGGGAATCGTACCCACGCGCGAAGAGACGTTAACTATCGAATTCCTTTTACCAGTGGCTAGGAGTCTCACATATGAACTTGAAATGACGTGACGGAAAGTTTTTTGTCTTATTGCAAGTCTCAACGGTCCCTTATAGTTGTTATTGACAACGAATGAAGACATGTTAAAAATCAAAATTATTTTTCACCAGCAGTTAGGTGTGTTCATGCTAGAGCTTGAAAGGATACAATGAAAATTTCTTTGCTGGAGCGCGATTCGAACACCGACACGCACCTTGCGAGGACACGTGGAGGCGTTTGGAATCTAGAACAGACAACGAATTGGTGGGACATAAACAGGAATTTTCTGCACTCACATTAGAAAGCATAAGATTATTTAATATTGTAGTTTGGGTTTCAGCGTGATACATTTTCGAAAAACTGAGTGTACACATTGCAGTGACAACAATGTTGTAAACAGTGCTCACGCAGCATACGAAGTGATCGTTGGTGACAAGTTCGTGATGGTTTTATCAGGTACGCGATTCCTATAAGTTTTTTTATCAGTCTTCATTTTCTATTTGAGGTTCTAGTATGTTCTTACGTTGACATCTTGAACGCTGTATGTTTGAAGGTTACGAGTAGCGTCGTTTATGTGTTACAAAACGAAACATTAAATGTAAGAAAGCTTAAAATTTGTGACGTTTTCTTCTCTTTGTATTTAAAGAGGAATAAAAACAGTGGATGAAGCACGAACATTTGCACCTTGTGAGTGTTGTCGAAGAAATCACGTCCCAAAATAATTTTCTCGCTTCACATAGGATTGTTTTGCCGCGAATTATTCGCCACATTTAAAGCCCAACGCCTGTAGCTCTAACCCGTAAGAGACAAAATGCTGTTCTCCAATTAGACTTGAACCTAGATCCAGAGCAGCCTT
This sequence comes from Schistocerca cancellata, assembly GCF_023864275.1. Taxonomy (NCBI): domain Eukaryota; kingdom Metazoa; phylum Arthropoda; class Insecta; order Orthoptera; family Acrididae; genus Schistocerca; species Schistocerca cancellata. The sequence continues at coordinate 490,802,357 of NC_064628.1, forward strand.
GACTTTAGAATCCGACGACTTTTCCACACAGCCAGCGACTAACTGAGGCTTTCAGTGCTCCCTCATTGTCCAAGTCAGGGCTAAGACGGATAATTCGCAATGAAAACGAGATTAGTTTTAATTTCTACGCCTAATGACCTTTATGAACTAAAACGTGCGTTTCATAGTTGTGTGACACACCATAAGTGGAATTTGTTCAGAATATTTAATTGAAATACCAAGAAAATATCAACTGAATTTAGAAGGATGATTCTGTCACTCCAAAAAGTACGTTGACTATCACACGCTTGCCGGACGTATTGTACAACATTGCCAACTCCTAATCACCCTGTCAGCACTCAGGAGTATGAATCGTGAGTGGCCTAGCGACCTGGGAGTGATAGTTGCAGTCTAGACACGTTATAAAACCAGTTGAATTATAGACGCTTACTAGAAATATACGACAGGCGTAAGCAAATATCTATAAGCCAACCCAAATACCATAAATTAATACCAGGAGGGGAAACTGGACGATTCTCCTCTTCGTAGCTGTCAATTCTTTATTTTTATTCTAATCTCTAGTTTATCAGAATATTCATATGAGAAATATCGAAGACTAATTGTTGGAATAGACTTCTACGTTAAGCGTAAATAAGAAAATAGCCAGTCATTCTAATGAAAGGCATAATGATAGCAAGTCTTGAAATAGAAAGAAATTTAAAACACAATCCTGGAACTGCGTTTAGACACAGTGACTCGCAGCAGCATCTGGAGGTACGAATGCGACGGCACAGATGGCAGACAGTGCTGGAACGTGTGGCATGTGCTCCTGACTCTTAAAGTCAAACCACCAAGTTTCTTTAATAGTGCTCTTTGAGAGCCAGACTCTAACACAAAATTTCTGCCACTGAAAGAATTGCTTAACAGTATGTTCAGCAGCATCAACACCTTCGTATCCAACACATTATACGACCTCCTCACATTCCAATTAGTCACTGCAATATGCCCTGTGTCTGCACTTTTCTGTAGGTTTAATTTCTATGCAGCATATAGTAAACTCTTTTAGGAAGCTATAAACAAGAGTAACAGACTATTATAAAATCACACACGCCATACTCCCACATTGCTCCACCTATCCCAACGACCATTGGGGATTTCATATAAATTATGATCACACACATACACATAGAGGTATAATATGAAGTCTGCTTGTCTCTCCGCACTCGCGTGAAGGGTGGCAGCTCTATTTGGCTCTCAAATGCCTGTCTTACAAACCGGTATGCTAAACTTGTCCTGCATCACTCTGGGCGCTAGGACCTCTATTATACCCTCGACGAGATATAATCACCGACCCCTAGGTTCCTCAATTCAAAACGACCCCTGAATTTGTTTGTGATCTATGCATTTTCGCCAGTAAGCGCAGTAAGTATGCTTTTATTAACATAATCGTCCATGGGTCTTTGCGCTTGAAAGCACTACTCTACCGAGCTCAAGTAACACCGTCATTGTGGATATTTGTAGTTCACTTCGTATGAATGGAAACCCTTACACCAATTAGAGGACAGGCGACAAAAGTTGCTTCTTGTCATTAATGATTGTATACAAATGGAGGCACCAAGACTGCTCACCCTCAGCTCCTAGCTTTCGCTGCCGGTTCCGCTGTTAAGAAGAATCACTTTTCCACTAGGTGTAATAAATTAATCGGTAAGAATTCCTCCTCCACCGACTCGTTCCTATATGCTTGTAGATGCAGTTTTACAGAGTGCTAATGTACCATATGAATGCTGTCATCTGTAATAATGAGTCACTGTTAACAGGGTTTTACTTATTGTACGATAACCCGACGTGACAATATTCTTTATGGCGAAAAAGAGAAACATATGGGATCTGAAGGGATTTTTTGAGGCAGAAGGTATTCATCTGACATGTGTTATTCAACGATAAACCGGAATCCGCACACACTACAGAAAACGAAAATAAGCATGCACATAGACGTTCACAAGGAAGGTTACCACCTAACATCGCATTACGAAGGCTACTTCTCCTCGCTGGACGGGCTGGCCGAGCCGTTCTAGGCGCTACAGTCTGGAACCGCGCGATCGCTACGGTCGTAGGTTCGAATCCTGTATCGGTCATGGATGTCTGTGATGTCCTTAGGTTAGTTAGGTTTAAGTAGTTCTAAGTTCTAGGGGACTGATGACCTCATAAGTTAAGTCCCATAGTGCCCAGAGCCATTTGAACATTTTTTACTTCTCCTCATTAATTCGATGCTAATGTCGTAGGTGCTAATCTAAGCGTTTGTGCAGATACCAATTCTTATTAAATGGAAAATAAGCAGGTGGTTACCTTGGAGTTAGAGAGTCCGCATTATTGCCATTTATGTTGACCAAAAAAAGCGTTCGACATTGTAAAATGGTGCAATGTGTCTGAAATTCTGGGAAAAACAGGAGTGAACTACAGGGAAAGACATGTAACACACAATATCAACGAGAACGAAGAGGGAACAATAAGAATGGAAGACCACCAACAAAGGTCTCGATTTAAAAAGGATGTATTACAGGTCTATGACGAAAAATTGTTTCCACCATTGCCTCGTCTTACACCCTGTAAAATCCAAGCACCCTTAGTTTCAAGAGCGGGTTTCAACATCGGTGATAACATTTGCTGATGATATTACTATGCAGTTGAATGCAGTTGAATGAAATGACATTTCTTATGAATGCAGAATACGGTTTGAGAGAAAGATGAAAGTAATGAGCAGTAGTGGAAATAAGATTAGCGATAATCTTAAAATAGACATTTGGGATCACGACATAAACGAAGTTAATTGTACTGCCTTGGAAGCAGAGTAACACACGACGGACAAATCAAGGAAGACATAAAAAGCAGACTAGTACAGGCAAAGAGGGCATTCCTGTTCAAGAGAAGTTTACTGGTATTAACCACAGGCCTTAATTTGAGGAAGAAACTTCAGGGAATGTATGTTTGGGGCACAGAATGATAAGTAAGTGAATCTTGGCCTGTTGGAAGAACCGGGAAAGAATACAATCGAAGCGTCTGATATGTGGTCCTATAGAAGTAGGGAGGACATTACGCAGACTGATAGCCAATGAAGAGGTGATGCGCAGAAACGGCGTGGAAACGAACATAATGAAAACACTATCAAGGAGAAAGGACAAGATGACAGAACGTGTGCTAAGACATCAGGAAATAACTTCCACAGTACTTTATGAAGCTGAAAAGTGTAAAAACTGAAGAGCAGGACAGTAGTAGGAATACATCCAATAAATGCTAATCTGGGATGAAGAGTTTGCACAGGAGAGGAATTCTTGGTGGGCCGCATGAAACCAGTCATAAGACGGATGACGCAAAAACGTGTGTAATACGAAGGCTACAGCGACCGGAGTCCACTTTCATACCATGCTTCTGTGTAGTATACCGCGTCATATTGTAAAACGCTGTGCAAACGGTTCGAGCAGTGACACATGGCACGGTCTACAACCGGACACTTGTAGTAGTTTCAGAAGCGATGGTACGTCATTTTACAATATGACGCTGTCTACAACCCACAATAATTTCATGGAAACAGAAAATGTCTGTGTGCAGTCTGTTGCAACTGTCGTGCAGCAGGCACGAATGAACGGGTGACCTCCGTTAGAGACAGACGTGCTTGAAGAGCTGTGCCAGTATGACGGAGTTGCTATGGATGCAATGCCTTTTCTCACAAAGGGTGAATTGAAAATTACAACGACACAATCAAAATGAGTGAATGTTCTCGCTTCATGCAGAAGAGAGAGAGACAATGGCACCGTCAGTGCAGCATTTTGACCGTGGCTCTTACTAGGAATGTTTTCCTAAATCACTCTCTTAAATGATAGCTTTTGTGTGCAGGATAAGATCAGATGATTTTGATTTACATGCTTCATAATTTGTCTAGTCATTTTCCTATTAGATATGGTGCTGGATTACTTAATCAACTCATTTTAAATTCAGCAGTCGTTCCAGTGACAATAGTGTTTTCTTATGAACCATTGTCGTATTGAACCAAGTTTCCGTGGATTTGTAAGCAACTTAATTGATAACATGTTCTTCATGTAAGTAAATTTTATTGATCACAGCTAAAATGTGAGGGGCGTTAGACTTTCGTTGATTGCGAGAGCTGCATCACTGGATAGTACTGCTACCAATCTTGCCCATGTCGGTCTGATAGTTATTTCATTAACCAGTTATGTCCACCAATTGGGCGCTCTCGCGTTTTTACGTCTCCCAAAACCGTAATTACAATGATAAACGCACCGAAATTACTGATATGGTTGACGATTGTACAACAACTGGAGTATGTAAATAATAGGTCGCACTCGTAATAAAACTCAGATGCGTTCGTTACGTATTGAGCAGTCCAGTTATTACCTCATGAGCTCGCGCTGGGCTACCCGGACAGTGGGTTCCCACGACAGTGAAACAACCGTAAATACGAGGCTTGGAACTTTAATAGTGGCAAATATTTATTTAAAACTTACACAAAGCAGACACATCATTCAAAGCTCTCCTGTCCTTGAGAGTAGTCACCAGAAATGTGTACAATCCCTTGCCAGCAATGTGGAAGTCGTAGGACACATTTAGCAGCGCCAGATGTGTTGGTACATCGTTCATCTCGGGAATCAAGCCCCATTGATCGACCAACTCAGTCGCAAGTTGGTACCACACGAGACCGGGCATTGTCCTACAAAATGATGGGCAAATCCTGTAGAAAGTGTCACCGCTTCTTTCTCTAAGCTGCTCATTTTTGGAACACAGCCTGCAATCCACCACAGTCCCAGGACTTAAGCCCTTGTGATTTCAACTTGATTCCTAAGATGAAGGAAGCACTTCCTGGCATTCGTTTCTCAACTGTTACAGAGATTCGGAAAATAGACCGCTCCTCTCGAACTATCATCACAACTGGCGCTCCTAAAGCTATATTACAAGTTCCACATCACTGACAACTGGTTATACACAATTCTGGTGACTACTCTGAAGGACAGCAAAACTTTGAAACAATTATATAGTTTGTATAAGTTGTAAATAAACATTTGCCACTATTAAAGTTCCAAACCTCGTATTTGTGTACAGAAGTGGTTTCCGAGGGTTCCGGCCTCAGGAGGCACGGTCTCCGATAAATCGTTAGAGAATAATTTTGCAGACACGTCTGATATACGTTGATCAGCTTGGACACTGTGAATGTCAGTATACCCTTGGACTGGATACGCCTGAAGCAACCATAAATCACGCGGCAGGACACGAAAAGTATGAAGACATCATTCACTCGACTACGTGATGGGGATGGGAAAGCTCCCGATTTAAGCCCCTTTGGTGGAGACTGATTGCCACTGTGATATGAAAAAAAAAATAGTTTACCTCTCTGGGATGATGAGACTGCAACAGGAGACGAAAACGTAGCGGGTCGAGTCAAACCACTGGTTAACTGATGGCCCACCAAAAATGTATATTACCTATCACCGCAATGTAATTTTTTCTACTTCTCTTTTCTCTGGAAAATTAGCTATTGCGTGTTGCTTAATCATGTTGAACTATTAATTTTCAAAAATCTTTCTCTTTACCTAGTCCATCACCTGTAGTAATTATTTTCCACCACCCACGTTTTACTCCAATCCAAATGTATTGCAGAGACTGTTTGAATTCTGTATCAATTATGCGACATATCTGCGCTATTCACTACCTGATATCTTCCTTCCCCAGTTTTGACATTTGTGCTGTCGTTTCCGTCTAACTTTCGTGACATTTGTCACTGAAATATTTTTGTTAGTTGGTGACCCACAGGTGGCAGATTTTTGTTGTAAAACCATATTTTACCACCATCAGCTGCTATGAAGAGCTTTGTAAACAAATAATAATGAAGAATTTTCATGTCATTTGATGATGAAATAAGACGGGGTTCAATAAACCTACGTCACTTTTTCTTCTCTTCACAACCAAACTTCTGCTTTACTGACAGTTCATAGTCCAGGTCGATTTATTCTGAATTTTGTATAATCGACCACGTGTGGCAGCAATTTTAATTCCTAGAGCAGATACTGCTCATGAATGTGAAATATCTCAAATTACTGTTAATATACTTCTGTATTTATAGGTAAAATTGTTCGATTATCTACGTGAATTGTTCTTCCGTTTATTTTTGCCTGTTGAGATTGCAAGTGGAACAGTAGGTATGATGTGCTGCGATCCTTTTTAACATAGACTTCTCATTCTTTACTTTCCGGTCTCACTACTACCAACTGATTGTTTGTAGAAACTGTAAATCGCTTGCTTGTCTCTAAGAAAGTGAAACATTAACGTGAAACGAACAAACTTCAGAAGTTGAGGTTTGGATAACAATAAATAAAAAGATCTATGTTGGACATAACAAGAGGGTATTAAAAAACAAATATATGGGTAAGAGAAGAGCCATAACACTGTCTGTTTGAAATTTGACACTGAAATTTGTCAGATTAGGGATGAGGCAGTATATAAGAGGCAATCAATAAGCTTCCGTTTGAAGGTGTTGCGCAGCGTATATGCAACGCAGCGCAAGTCGATGCGCGTATATAAGCACCGACGTATAGGCAAGGGAATAATGTTGCAGTCGTGTCTTTCTGACAAGTGCGTGCTAAATGCAGAAATGTGAACTATGGCGACATTATTAACAAATGCGTCCAAACAAGTACAATGTGCTGTTATTTTTTTGTTGGCTGCCCAAGGACAAACACTGGTAGATATACAATGGAGAATGAAGAATATATATGGGTGCAGCATTTCTGTTGAAAACAACCGTTGTGGAATGGTGCGCCAAGTTCCTATCTGATTGCGATTCGTCACAAGACGCCAGTCGATCTGGTACGCCAGCCTCATCCATTAAGGATAAGTGGGAGACACTCGAGAACCCGCTCTTTAGTCCTGATCTCCCTACATACGATTAATGGGCCTAAGGACACTTGAAAAGGCCTTGACGAATCTACGATTCCTGTCGGACGAATACGTGCAGCAGGCAGTTACAGAATTTTTCACCCTCCAGGTCACCATGTTTTACCAAACTGGTATCTTCAACATGATGTGTCGGTGAAATGAATGCCTCAATCCTCACGGCGATTTTGCCTGAGTGACGTACAGATTCTGGACTGTATGGCCTTCGAAAGAACACTTTTTGATCGCCCCTTAATCAAATGACAAGAATTACAGAAATTCACATGCCTTTGTCAGCATGTATTCAGCTTCACGAGAAGCCGTCATGTGCTGCAATCAGACCCTCCAGACGCCATGGCATGAAATTAAAGAATCCCTCGATACGCTGCTGAGGAATACACTCCCACACTGTTTCTAGGCTCCCCCACAAATCATCGGAAGTTTTTCCAGGAGGACCAGAAGAACAAGTAGCCGACCGACCATATCTTAGAACTATTCCATGAGTGACATGTGAGGTGAATGTGCAGGTCAGGGAAGCAGCGGTACTTGTCGTTCCTCAAAGAATATTTTCATATTCCTCGCCACATGTGGCTGGGCATTTTCCTGCTGAAATTAGCATGTGGAGCTTCATGTATGAGGGGCATTGCCTCAGGCTCACTGTTGTACCAGTTGCTGTCCACGGTATGTGAGAGTCGAGGTCGAATTGTATAGTTAATGGCGAATCATGCTATGAATTAACAATGCAGTCTGTCCGACTGCGGTAGTCACGGGAACGTCTAACACGAACGCGACTGTCGCTGGAGGACAAGCTGATTCGTCCTGAAATACTACACTTTGCCACTCAGCGAGCCAGTACCAGCGTTCACGTGTGCATAGTAGTCCAAGGCTTTGATAGTTTATGGTCATTGGAAGCCGACGTAAAGGCATGCGTGCCACCAGTCCAGCCCTAAGCATACGTCGTCGAACAAAGCAGACATGTCCACACCAGTTGCAGTACTCCATGATCGAGTTAACATTGTGTTTGAAGCTGTTCTGTCGGTTACGCCCGAGATGACAAGATGGCGGCCGTCATGTGCCGTGCTCACATTGAGTGGTCTAGTATCCTCTCCTGTACACTGGTTCTACACACGTATCAGTGTCATAGCAGAGAGGCCTGTGCAAGCCACAGTCTCAAGGTACAGCAACCCATTTCCTGCAGTATGCGCCCAAGAATTGTCACGTAGAAGGAAACGCATGGCAGCTACGTTATGTGGGGTTGCATGAAATCTGGCGACTGGTCCTATTGCTGATTGTTTACGGAGGTCAAACAACTAAAGTCATCAGTCTTCCAGGACAGAGGCACTGACTCAATCCATCTGTGTGAAGTATAAATTCTGTGCGCAAGCGTGAGAAAAATGGCTCTGAGCACTATGGGACTTAGCATCTATGGTCATCAACCCCTAGAACTTAGAACTACTTAAACCTAACTAACCTAAGGACAGCACACAACACCCAGTCATCACGAGGCAGAGAAAATCCCTGACACCGCCGGGAATCGAACCCAGGAACCCGGGTGTGGGAAGCGAGAACGCTACCGCACGACCACGAGCTGCGTACCAAGCGTGAGAAACTATTCTAAATGTTTGCGTAGCTTGTATCTGAGGGGGAACATGCGAATCAGCCTGGTATTCACCTAGAGAGAAGTGGGAAACCGCCTAAAAACCACAGTCACACTGGCCAATTCAGAGACCCACCGTCGTTAAGCCGCCGAGTCGATTCCCCTACCGGAAAGCTGTCACTTTTACACTCGCGGCATCCGGACGTGTAAAACTGGCGAAACTCCTCAGCAGTATTTCACTATTTTATAGGCATCTTCAAGTGCTCACTGAACACTCAGAACTGGCAAACGCGACTTCACGCGATAGGTGGCCGTACTAGAGACACATCATCTGCGCAATGCTTCACCGGATTTTTGCTGTTGTTTTAATTTCGCAATCCTTCGGAGGTTGACAAAAAAATAACGCTCATACTGGCCTTTTCCTTTTTTTCCATTGGTCTACATGTTATAGTTACTCCGGTTTCAGTTAAAGTGTATTTTACATTTTCTTGATCTTCTATTGTATATTTTTCAAAGCCTATCTTAACTCACGTGTTCGGAAATTCAAATATTATTTATTTATTTATTTCGCAGTAGCCAACATCACGTATACATTTTATGTATATATTTAAAGCGACTCTATTGCAACTCGAATCCGTAAATTGTAGTCAGATGCACTCTAGATTCGACGGACACTTCAGTTTCATGTAGTTTTATTTAATAATCGCTAAAATGAGGCAAGAAGCAGTAATCATCTGCTCGAACACCTATGGTCTTGGATTAGTCCGCTTTACCCAGCAACACACACAAAAGTTTCGCCGTCTGGTGTGTTTCTCTCTATGTTAAGTATTAGCTTTCAGGTGGCAGCTGCATCCTAACAGGAGTTTATAGAACTTTGGTAGAGATATCATCTCCCAACCACCCCAGCACCGTCCGTCTTTCACTGGCGAGTGCTGCGTGCGAACAGGACTATTGCCAGTAAACCTTCAAGTGGACTATAATCCCTCTGGCTTTCTCTGGGTACTCATTTCACGAGACGTATGTGGAAGAAATTAATATGTTGCCCAGTTCTTCATGGAAACGCGCTGCCTCTGAATTTCTACAGTAAATCGCTCTCTGCTTCACCACGGCTAGCTTGTAACGTCTGCCGCTGGACTTTGTTTGGCAACTACGTTACGCTTTCGTGCTGTAAATGAATCCATGAAGAAACGCGCTCCTCTTGTTTGGATTTTCTTTATATCTTCTATTAAGGTAAACTCGAATGTGTGTCGGACAGATTAACAACATTGAGGGATTGATCGAATGAGAGGTTTTGAAGCTCTTTCGTATGCGCATGAATTGCATTTCCTTAAAATTCTTTCAATTAATTTCAGCCTGGCATCTGCTTTTCCGTTTTTACGAGGACATTCCACTGTAGGTCACTTCATATAGTTTCTCCTCAAAAGCAAACAAAGTTCGGCTTTTTGGCGCTGATGCTGTCAGGACCAACCGACCGTCGTGTCATCGTCATTGTGTCACTGGATGCTGTGCGTAGCGGCGTGGGACCAGCAAACCACACTCGCGAAAGTTTGTCCGCTTTGTTCACCTTGGCTTCGCTACCTCTCAGTCAGGTGTCTCCTCGATCAGCATTCCGAGCCTGAGTGCAATCTGTTCCAGTCCTCCCTCCGAGGAAAAATTTTTGTCAATACCACGAATCGAACACATGTTCTTCACACAGTAGCCAGTTACGGCAGTTCACCCTAGGTATACCAAGAGCCAAAACGTTATGAGATCACCTACTTAACAGTACATTAGTCCACATTTGGAACGCAGTACAGCAGCAGTTCTGTGTGTCATGGATTCGACAAGTCCTTGAGAGGTTTGCTGTATGTGGCACCAGATGTCACACGAGTCACACAACTCTCATAATTACGGGCCAATGGTTTGTGGCTCAGAGCGTCCCCAATGAGTTTCATATGGTCCACTTCGGCCAAATTTGGTGGTGAAAACTTCAGCATGAGTACGCTATCATACACCTGAAACCACTGCAGAATAAGTCTGGCCTAGTGACAGGACAGTTTTGCTGCTGAAACATCCGATCGCCAACATGGAAGATACCAAGTATGAAGGGACGGCAGTGGTGCGGAGTAATGTTTATGCAGTCCACAGCTGTCATTGGTCTTCGATTACTACCACGTATCACAGGTTACATGGAAGCGCAGGTTGACCCCTCCCCCAACCCCCACCCCTGGTTTGCATCCGGATCGAGGAGCAAGTTTTGAGCAGCAGCCTGCCTGGATGACACTCAACCAGGTGTAACAAGAATCGTAATTCATCCGCTCAGTTGACACATTTGCATTGAATTACGATCATGCCTCGATGATACCTGCCCAGCGCAATCGTAACATGCAGGTGTCACCTGTTGCGGAGCCCTATGATCAACTTTGTGCGCTAAACGATGAGCTGCTAGACACTTGTACCTGCTCCAGTGTTGTAGTCTGATCTGTCACTGACCGGCGTCTGTTCTACTTTACGGAGTAGGCAATCATTCGATCCCCTCGTTCTTCAATGCATCATGATGTCCAACACTTTGTGGCCTGGTCATGGTTTCACTGTCCGTATCTATTTCCAATTGATATTCATGACAGTGGCACACACATTGCCGACCACCAGCACCGTTTCTCAGGCGCCGAATCATTAAAGATGTGATCGTTAGCAAAGTCACTAATGTCAGTGGATTTTTGAATGTGTGACATGTATCGTCGCTACAATGATTTTCTATTCCTCTCTAATCAGCTTACATAGTTTAGTTAACGCAACGCCCGGCCGCAACGCCTTCGGGAGATTTTTAAGCTTACGGTGGGCAGTGGCCGTAATCTTTTCGTTTACCAGTGTGTTTTTCGATTGTGACTATTTCCAGTGATTAATCACCAATAGTGTTACCGCAAAGTAATACATGTCCTCCCCTACTTTGAGCTCATATTCAGCTACAATTACTAGTCCCTGCATCAATCGACTGATCCACTGCAGGTCTTCCTATATTTGAACAATTTTTTGACAAAGTTGTAAATAACACAAATATTGATTTTAATGACGAAGAACAGACCTTATTGCAGAATGGAAACAAGTATGCCATTAGTAAGAAATTACTTTGTAAGGACATTAAGTCAATGATTGTTGATATAAAAAGAACTATTAATTACAATAAAATTTATAGATCACAACAGGTTATCCTTAATAGTGAGGCAGCAGATGCGATCATTAAACAGTGTCAGGGGAGAGGTAAGAATAAAACCACGATTGAAGAATCCATAGTACATGATATTAATGATAAATTAAAAGTACAGAAAGCTCTAGTTCTCAAGGCAGAAAAGGGAAATTCGTTGGTGACTGTATATGTAGATGATTATACAAGTATAGTTCAAGAATTCTTTGAACAAAATGGTATGTCCAGATTAGGAAATGATCCAGTTAGGCACTTTGTTAAATATATAAAATGTTCCTTAAAAAGACTTGTTTGCTATTTGATGAGAAAACGTCCAAAGCCTTAGAGGCAATGAACCCCCATGCTCCATACCTTAGGACACAACCTAAAGTCCACAAATTAAATATTCCTATTCGTCCAATAGTTAATTACATCGGAAGCCCTCCTTATGGATTATCTGGTAGACTTAATGCAGTTCGTAAGGAAAATTTTGTGTTTGCTCAACAGTTTTCAGTAAAGAACACCTACGAACTTGTTGATAACATTAAAGACATTGAAATACTAGAAGGGTATAAGAGGGTGTCTCTAGAAGTAACGAAAATATACACCAATGTACTAGTTAAAGAAACTGTTAATATTGTGAAGAATAATCTTATCAAACAGAGAAGACTTTCTTTAGGTGAAGTATATGAATTCATACAGTTACTTGAACTAGTCCTTTCTTATAACTATTTCAGTTTTAATGACACTATATGTATACAACAGTACGATTTAGCGATGGAGAGTAGTTTATCAGGGACCCTGGTCAATATCTTTATTAACCTCCTTAACAACACTACGCTCGAACAGAACCCAGAATTTAAAGAGGATATTGTCTATTACTACCACTATGTGGATGACACAATATTACTGTATAATGAAGAAAATGGTAGCTTTGATAGGATGTTGGCAATCCTTAACAGTTTACATTCACTTATGACCAACATGTGGATAATAAAATTAATTTTTTAGACATCTCTTTGATTAACAACAATGGTGCACACAAGTTTGTAGTTTACAGAAAACCTTCCACATCAGATGCTCTTATTCCGTTTCATTCAGCACATTTCAACCTTGTTAGTAGGCTTATTAGAACTCCACTTGGCAATGAGGAGATCAGAAAGGAAAAAATATACTCAAGGACATCACGGTGAATAATGGTTTCTCATCGGACATTGTTGATACCATTCATACTATAATATTGAGAAGAGAGCATTGAATTGAGCACACTGACCCTCTGATGAAGTCTGGCATTAATAAGATTAGATGTAGTGGTTGTAATGCGTTCTATATTCGCCAAATTGGTAGACCATTTAAGGAACGATTCCGAGAACACATCTCCCTACATACAATTAAACATTCAACGCTTAAAGGACACTTCAAAACCAATAAGCATCACGTAGAAAGCATTGTTGACAACTTATAGATAGATAAATGGAGAATGGTTGATTTACTAGTAGAGATATATTTATCCATTTGGGTAATGAATCTGATCACCTGTTAAATGAGCAGGTATATTTTAAAAATAATCACTCCTTTGAAACTTTTAGTGACTTCTTTTAATTTTATCAATTACACATATGTTTTTATCCTGGTTCCTAAATCTCTGTCTTACCATTATATAATCTATCTGAAATCTGTCAGGATCTCCAGGCTTCTTCCATGTATACAACCTTCTTTTATGATTTTTGAACCAAGTGTTAGCTATGATTAAGTTTTGGTCTGTGCAAAATTCTACCAGGCAGCTTCCTCTTTCATTTCTTACCCCCAATCCATATTCACCCACTACGTTTCCTTCTATCCCTTTTCCTAATGTCGAATTCCAGTCACCCATGACTATTAAATTTTCGTCTCCCTTCACTGTCTTAATAATTTCTTTTACTTCATCATAAATTTCTTCAATTTCTTCGTCATCTGCAGAGCTAGCTGGAACCAGGTTTAAAATTGTAAGACATTTCCCGGGGCAGATGTGGACTCTGACCACAATCTATTGGTTATGAACTGTAGATTAAAACTGAAGAAACTGCAAAAAGGTGGGACTTTAAGGAGATGGGACCTGGATAAACTGACTAAACCAGAGGTTGTACAGAGTTTCAGGGAGAGCGTAAGGGAACAAATGGCAGGAATGGGGGAAAGAAATACTGTAGAAGAAGAATGGGTAGCTTTGAGGGATGAAGTACAGAAGGCAGCAGAGGATCATGTAGGTAAAAAGACGAGGGCTAGTAGAAATCCTTGGGTAACAGAAGAAATATTGAATTTAATTGATGAAAGGAGAAAATATAAAAATGCAGTAAACGAAGCTGGCAAAAGGGAATACAAACGTCTCAAAAATGAGATCGACATGAAGTGCAAAATGGCTAAGCAGGGATGGTTAGGGGACAAATGTAAGGATGTAGACGCTTATCTCACTAGGGGCAAGATAGATACTGCCTACAGGAAAATTAAAGAGACCTTTGGAGAAAAGAGAGCCACTTGTATGAATATCAAGAGCTCAGATGAAAACCCAGTTCTAAGCAAAGAAGGGAAAGCAGAAAGGTGGAAGGAGTATATAGAGGGTCTATACAAGGGCGATGTACTTGAGGACAATATTATGGAAATTGAAGAGGATGTACATGAAGATGAAATGGGAGATATGATACTGCGTGAAGAGTTCGACAGAGCACTGAAAGCCCTGAGTCGAAACAAGGCCCCGGGAGTAGACAACATTCCATTGGAACTACTGACGGCCTTGGGAGAGCCAGGCCTGACAAAACTCTACCATCTGGTGAGCAAGATGTATGAGACAGGCGAAATATCCTCATACTTCAAGAAGAATATAATAATTCCAATCCCAAAGAAAGCAGATGCTGACCGATGTGAAAATTACCGAACTATCAGTTTAATAAGTCACAGCTGCAAAATACTAACGCGAATTCTTTGCAGTCGAATGGAAAAACTGGTAGAAGCCGACCTCGGGGAAGATCAGTTTGGATTCCGTAGAAATGTTGGAACACGTGAGGCAATACTGACCCTACGACTCATCTAAGAAAATAGATTAAGGAAAGGCAAACCTACGTTTCTAGCATTTGTGGACTTAGAGAAATCGTTTGACAATGTTGACTGGAATACTCTCTTTCAAATTCTAAAGGTGGCAGGGGTAAAATACAGGGAGCGAATGGCTATTTACAATTTGTACAGAAACCAGATGGCAGTTATAAGAGTCGAGGGGCATGAAAGGGAAGCAGCGGTTGGGAAGGAAGTGAGACAGGGTTGTAGCCTCTCCCCGATGTTATTCAATCTGTATATTGAGCAAGCAGTAAAGGAAACAATAGAAAAATTCGGAGTAGGTATTAAAATCCATGGAGAAGAAATAAAAATTTTGAGGTTCGCCGATGGCATTGTAATTCTGTCAGAGACGACAAAGGACTTGGAAGAGCAGTTGAACGGAATGGATAGTGTCTTGAAGGGCGGATATAAGATGAACATCAACAAAAGCAAAACGAGGATAATGGAATGTAGTCGAATTAAGTCGGGTAGTAAAGGAGTTTTGCTATTTGGGAGGAAAATAACTGATGATGGTCGAAGTAGAGAGGATATAAAATGTAGACTGGCAATGGCAAGGAAAGCGTTTCTGAAGAAGAGAAATTTGTTAACATCGAGTATTGATTTAAGTGTTAGGAAGTCGTTTCTGAAAGTATTTGTATGGAAGTGAAACATGGACGATAAATAGTTTAGACAAGAAGAGAGTAGAAGCTTTCGAAATGTGGTGCTACAGAAGAATGCTGAAGATTAGATGGGTAGATCACATAACTAATGAGGAGGTATTGAATAGAATTGGGGAGAAGAGGAGTTTGTGGCACAACTTGACAAGAAGAAGGGACCGGTTGGTAGGACATGTTCTGAGGCATCAAGGCATCACAAATTTAGCATTGGAGGGCAGCGTGGAGGGTAAAAATCGTAGAGGGAGACCAAGAGATGAATACACTAAGTAGATTCAAAAGGATGTAAGTTGCAGTAAGTACCGGGAGATGAAGAAGCTTGCACAGGATAGAGTAGCGTGGAGAGCTGCATCAAACCAGTCTCAGGACTGAAGGCAACAACAACATTAACAAATAGTAATGGATTTACCTGACATGTTTGGTATAGTAAGGCCATTAGGGTATGAATACTTTAGGTTTAGTTACGTAGATGTTTCTGTACATTCGGTTTTGCGGTACCCTAATTGTGGAAGTAACTATCACATCTATGCAGTTTTCATCTGCATTTAAGTGTTGTAACGATGGTCTGGGGGAGTGGCGATTATTTTCTAGTGACTTTTCGTCGATTACATGATTAAGAAGTGAGATATAAGGATATTATATGTTGAAGTGTATATCTTCCTGTACTTTGTTAATTTTTGACCCAATGTGGACTCTTACTTTATTTAACATTTCGTGGTATATACTTGAGTTTACCTCTTGGTCTTTGCGTTCCCCTGCGATCTATACGGAACGATCAACGTCCGGTTTGGTTGAGCACCATTCGATATTTAAAATTTGTAGTGAAGTAGTCTAATAATATATTAGTTATTTGCACGACTTCCTGTAACGGGACTACTGTTTATTATATTCATTCCATAGATATTCCCCAGAAGCATGATCTTAGTAATTTTCTGCCCAAGTAACTGATGGGGTTTCCATCTTCAGCTCGTTTTGTATTATCACGTAATAGGGGAGAGAGTGTGGCAGACATGATACGCGAATTGGGATGGAAGTCATTATAGCAAAGACGTTTTTCGTCGCGGCGAGATCTATTTACGAAATTTCAGTCACCAACTTTCTCTTCCGAATGCGAAAGTATTTTGTTGAGCCCAACCTACATAGGTAGGATTGATCATCAAAATAAAATAAGAGAAATCAGAGCTCGAACAGAAAGGTTTAGGTGTTCGTTTTTCCCACGCGCTGTTCGGGAATGGAATGGTAGAGAGATAGTATGATTGTGGTTAGATGAACCCTCTGCCAAGCACTTAAATGTGAATTGCAGAGTAGTCTAGTAGATGTAGATGTAGATGTAGATACTGTAGTGTTCGTACAAATAGAAACATACAAACCTTGTGTTATTATTGAAAAAGGTGCGCTCCTTCAAAAGATAATGGACGTAATATCCACATTTCGGTTGTGGTAGCCATGGTCTTATCACATGGGTGAACACATGTTTACTTTTATTTTTTACTTTTCGTGTTTTTATTTTTATTTTTTGCTTTTTATACTCATCATCCTAGATTGTTCTTTTGGTTCCTCCTTGTAGAATATTGTCCAATAACCACTGAGTACAGCTATGGTGTTTCAAAAGATGTAATGCCTTTTTAATGTAACATTCCTTTATGTATACTTACTATAAATAGTACCATTGCATACAGTGTACCCCCTTTACTTTACCTGATATATATGATCCTGTTACCTACTTTACATATGATTAGTCGGTCCCTTTACCCGTCTTTTTGGCAAAACCAGCAGAGTCTGTCACGTATAACCATACATGAATGAGATTTTCGCTCTACAGTGGAGTGTGGCAGAGTAAAACTGTGTGCCGGACCGAGACTCGAACTCGGGACCTTTGCCTTTCGCGGGCAAGTGCTCTACCAACTGAGCTACCCAAGTACGACTCACGCCCCGTCCTCACAGCAGGTACTGGCAGAAGTAGAGCTGTGAGGAGAGGGCGTGAGTCGTGCTTGGGTAGCTCAGTTGGCAGAGCACTTGCCAGCGAAAGGCAAAGGTCCCGAGTTCGAGTCTCGGTCCGGCACATAGCTTTAATCTGCCAGGAAGTTTTATGACAATACATTTTTACAAACAATATATATGCTAGGCTGATGGTTGCGTTACTGTGGCACTTCTGTTTTATGAACGCTTCCATTAGGTTACTGAGGATTTCACAATATACATAAATAACTAATTAATTTCTGATAGTACATATTACACTGCTTCATGTAGATTTTAATTAAGACTGAGTTCTTTTAATTGTGTAAATTATTATGTAACACTTGCATCTATTAGACAATACGCTCTGTATTTCAATTTGTGCTCTTTGCTCTATTATAGCCTCCACTGTATATATTTTAATTATGTAAATTAATATGCGACACTTGCATCTATTAGACAATACGCTCTGTATTTTAATATGTACTTATTGCTCTGTTACAACCTGCACTGTATAGGCCTGAAGATGAGGTACTGTATCGTCGAAACTGGTAGCCTAAAAATAAAACCCAAATAGCGGCGATTGGTATTGTTTCATTGGACTCCTAAATGAAGTTCGTTTTTTCCATGGCACGATGGCGCCTACCAACTGGACAATACGATGAATCATACAGCTCGCGGTTTACGTACGTGGTTCAAAGAGCACCAGAATAAGTTTACCGTATTGTCCTGGCCACCAAACTCCCCGGATTTAAATCCATTGGTGAATACGTGGGACCGATTTGATCGGGCTGTTTGCGTCATGCATCCCCTATCGCAGCTTGCCACAGCACTGGAATCGGGGTGGCTCCAAGTCCTTGTCTCTCTTCCTGCAAGTCTGAGCTCCAAAAGGTTTTTATTCAGAATTTTGAGAGGTGGTCACATCAATGTGACTAGAACGAGCATCATGAAGCACAATTCAGTAAACTATAACAATAAACCCGAACAGGCGTGCAGATACCAGCATCTGATCAGAATAATCTGCACATAAATGTGTTCAATAGGCATTTGGGTGGTTACTTGAAACAAAAAATTGTCACCAAACATGTTTCAGGAGCCCACAATGTCACTGAAATATTGCACTAGACGAGGCTGTAGAAATCGTTAATACTTTGAAAAGCCTTATAGTGTTGTATTTTCTGTTCATAATTTGTTAATCAGCCCCAGCGTTAGAACAAATTCATTTCACCATCTATTTACATTATTTTGCAGTGGAATAATGCGTCTAAAAATTCTTCGCATTTATTAATCTTGGCTATAGAAGGCAAAATCTAACGGTAGTGTGGTGTTTGTCCTGAAACGGTACTTAGTACCAAATGAAACTGTATTCCGCGCTGACAGCCGAAAGCCGGCCTCTGTCAATCAGCTGTACAGAACTATGGAACACATTAGTTTTATGTGGTCGTTCCATTTTAAATAACTCCGTACGCATACTCCTAGACATTTTATGGAGATACCTGCTTACAATTGTTGTTCTTCAATCGTGTGATCATACAACAACGGGGCTTGGTGTCTATGCGTATGCACTGGGCTATATTTAAGGGTCAAATGCCACGCCCTACACCGAACGTCGATCCTCTACAATCTTCCTGCATCTCGCTGCAATTTTCTAGCATTGCGACTTCTCTCTATACAACAGCATCAGCTGCCCAAAGCCTCATGGAATTTCTGATATTATCTACACTACTGGCCATTAAAATTGCTACACCAAGAAGAAATGCAGATGATAAACGGGTATTCATTGGACAAATATATTATACTACAACTGACATGTGATTACATTTTCACGCAGTTTGGGTGCATAGATCCTGAGAAATCAGTACCCAAAACAACCACCTCTTGCCGTAATAACGGCCTTGATACGCCTGGGCATTGAGTCAAACAGAGCTTGGATGGCGTGTACAGGTACAGCTGCCCATGCAGCTTCAACACGATACCGCAGTTCATCAAGAGTAGTGACTGCCGTATTGTGACAAGCCAGTTGCTCGTCCACCATTGACAAGACGTTTTCACTTGGTGAGAGATCTGGAGAATGTGCTGGCCAGGGCAGTAGTCGAACATTTTCTGTATCCAGAAAGGCCCGTACAGGACCTGCAACATGCGGTCGTGCATTATCCTGCTGAAATGTAGGCTTTCGCAAGGATCGAATGAAGGGTAAGGCCACGGGTCGTAACTCATCTGAAATGTAACGTCCACTGTTCAAAGTGCCGTCAATGCGAACAACAGGTGACCGAGGCGTGTAACCAATGGCACCCCATACCATCACGCCGGGTGATACGCCAGTATGGCGATGACGAATACACGCTTCCAATGTGCGTTCACCGTGATGTCGCGAAACGCGGATGCGACCATCATGATGCTGTAAACAGAACCTGAATTCATCCGAAAAAATGACGTTTTGCCATTCTTGCACCCAGGTTCGTCGTTGAGTACACCATCGCAGGCCCTCCTGTCTGTGACGCAGCGTCAAGGGTAACCGCAGCCATGGTCTCCGAGCTGATAGTCCGTGGTGCTGGAAACGTTGACGAACTGTTCGTGCAGATGGTTGTTGTCTTGCAAACGTTCCCATCTGTTGACTCAGGAATCGAGACGTGGCTGCACCATCCGTTACAGCCATGCAGATAAGATGCCTGTCATATCGACTGCTAGTGATACGAGGCCGTTGGGATCCAGCACGGCGTTCCGTACTACCCTCCTGAACCCACCGATTCCATATACTCCTAACAGTCATTGGATCTCGACCAACGCGAGCAGCAATGTCGGGATACGATAAACCGCAATCGCGATAGGCTACAATCCGACCTTTATCAAAGTCGGAAACGTGATGGTACGCATTTCTCCTCCTTACTCTAGGCATCACAACAACGTTTCACCAGGCAACGCCGGTCAACTGCTGTTTGTGTATGAGAAATCGGCTGGAAACTTTCCTCGTATCAGCACGTTGTAGGTGTCGCCACCGGCGCCAAGCTTTTGTGAATGCTCTGAAAAGCTAATCATTTGCAGATCACAGCATCTTCTTCCTTTCGGTTAAATTTTGCATCTGTAGGAGTGTAGTAGGTCATTTCCAGAAATTGGAAAAAGTAATGGCCCTATAATAACCTCCTGGAGTCGGTGCCAAGTCACTTGTACGTCTGAAGACTTCTCTCCATTCAGAATGGTATGTTTTGTTCTGTTTGCTAGAAGCACTTTAATCAAATTACACAGTTGATCTGATATACCATACGCTCCTAGTGCGGAACTGTTTAGAATGCGTTACGGGGCTTCGGTATCTACCGCCTTCTGGGTCTCGTGGACTAATTGAGCCAGCGAGTTTTCAAACGACCATTGTTTTCAAAATACATGTTAATTCCTACAGAGAAGATTTTCGGTCTCCAGAAATGTCATAGTATGCGAGCATAAAATATAAGGGTCGTACAAAAAGAAACGAGCCGGTGGCATAATTGCAGAAACTTGTGACTTCTAAAATTTTCCCAGGGTATTTCTTCTTCCAGTAATTTTCGGGTTTGCAGCCGGATCCCATCAACATTCAGAGACGTCCGGCCATCCTCAGGTGAGTAGACGAAGTACTGTAGAAACCTGGTGCAGTCGTGGAATTTATAGCGAATTCCGCGCCTGCTAATCGTACTGGCGGTTTACCGTGCATGAGTTCGAGGGGGGTGACTTGTGCGAGGCAGCCAATAAACTTTTCTTCACCGCAATGCTGTGCTTCGTATGTTAATAGTACACTGAAGTGCCAAGGAAACTGGTAAACCGTCTATATCATTTAGGGCCCCCTCGAGCACTCAAAAGTGCTCCAACACGACGTGGCATGGACTCGACTAATGTCTGATCTAGTGCTGGAGGGAACTGACACCATTGACATCACGAATCCTGTACGGCTGTCCATAAATCCGTAAGAGTAAGAGGGGGTGGAGATCTCTTCTGAAAAGCACGTTGTAAAGCATCCCAGTTACAGGTATGCTCAATAGTGTTCATGACTGGGGAGTTTGGTGGCCAGCGTGAGTGTTTAAACTCAGAACAATGTTCCTGGAGCCACTCTGTAGTTATTCTGGAACTGTGGGATCTCGCATTGTCCTGCCAGAATTGCCCAGGTCCGTCGGAATGCACAATGGACATGAACAGAAGCAGGTAATCACACAGGATGCTTAGGTACGTGTCATCTGCCACTGCCATATCTAAAGGTTTAATGGGGTCCACATCATTCCAACTACACACGCCCCACACTATTACAAAGCCTATCTTGAACAGTACCTTCATTCAAATGGTTCTGAGCACTATGGGACTTAACTTCTGAGGTCATCAGTCCCCTAGAACTTAGAACTACTTAAAGCTAACTAACTCAAGGACATCACACACATCCATGCCCGAGGCAGGATTCGAACCTGCGACCGTAGCGGTCGTGCAGTTCCAGACTGTAGCGCCTAGAACCGCTCGGCCACTCTGGCCGGCTGAACAGTACCCTGCGGAAATGCGGGGTCCATGGATTTATGAGGTTGTCTCCATATCCGTACGCGTCCATCTGCTCGAAACAATATGAAACGAGACTCGTCCGACGAGGCAACATGTTTTCAGTCATCAACAGTCAATTGTCGATGTTGACGGGCACATGAAAGGCTTAAAGCTTTGTGTCGTGCAGTTATCTACGGTAAAATGGTGGACCTTCGGCTCCGAAAGCACATATAGATGATATTTCGTTGAATGGGTCGCACGCTGACACTTTTTGAAGGCCCAGCACTGAAATTTTCAGGAATTTGCGGAAGGGTTGTAATTATGTCACGCTGACGATTCTCTTCAGTCGTCGTTGCTCCCGTTCTTGCAGGATCTTTTTCCGCCGCAGCGATGTCGGAGATTTGATGTTTTACCGGATTCTTGATATTCACGGTATACTCGTGAAATGATCATACGGGAAAATCCCCAATTCAACGATACCTCGGAGATGCTGTGTCCCATCGCTCGTCTGCCGACTATAACACCACGTTCAAATTCACTTAAAACTTGATAACCTACCATTGTAGCAGCAGTAGCCGATCTAACAACTGCGCCAGACACTTGTCTTATAGAGGCGTTCCAACCGCAGTGCCGTACTCTGCCTGTTTACATATATCTATATTTGATTACGCATGCCTGTATCAGTTTGTTTGGCGCTTCAGTGTATAAAACTCATGTTATCGACCGTCTACTTACCTAAATGTGTTGATGCATAATAATTCTCTGTTTCCATAATGTGGTTCCCATTAGTAAGTCCGAAATTTGATGTGAATACCGGAAAAATAGTCAGTATTTAACGACCGGTCAGTACCTACGTAATTGGAGACGTTGCATCAGCCCGGGTTCGCGAAGAAGTCTTGGTACTTCCATTAAGCGATATAGGCACACCACGAAAAACCTGGATGACCGAACAAGTATTTGAGCGAAGTCCAGTGCCTTACGAGTTTTACGTTATGAAAACCTTACTGGATTTGTTACTTCATTCTTTGAATTAATTATCTTCTTCAGCATATTTTGTATCTCTTAACTCAACTACCTCCAGCTCTTTAGTTAATCATCAATTCTTTCAATACTTTCACCTCATAAATCAATGTGTATTGGTTGCGTTTCCTCTAGGTTTCTGTGCACCATTTCCTGTTGTTGATTCCGTTCATTTCATTTGTCACAGCTATTGAACTACCCGTAGTTTCACGTATGTATTCTTTCTTGTTGAAAATCTATGTTATGTGTCCTAAAGTATGAGTGTAAGCCATCTGCGATGTATTCTCTCCTGCTACGTATTTCAAGAAGTTTGTTTGTCACAGTTACCTAAAACCTCCCATAAAGCTTCAAAGGCTTCTATCTCTTTCACTCTTTTATTCGAATCTACATTCATTAGCAGTATTGTGTAATTTTCAGTAAGTGCGATGAATATCTACTGCAGCTGTTGTTGTTTTTCTTTCAATTACAAGGAAACATGACAATACAATATATGCTCTATTTTTCTAATCACGACCGTTACATGTTCCATTACATCATTGTCTAACGCTCGTACAGTAAATGTTATCCTATTGACGCGTCACAAAACTTTTCTGTATGTATAAGTTTTCACCAAAATCTGTGAAAGTTAAAGGTTGTGTTGTATAATTTTACTTTCCACTTAATAAATAAATTTCTAATGCTTCAGTTTTTGTATTATCTCTTCTGTTTGATTAGTAAGTTTCCTGCCGCGCGGGATCAGCCGAGCGGTCTTAGGCGCTGCAGTCATGGACAGTGCGGCTGGTCTCGGCGGAGGTTCGAGCCCTCCCTCGGGCATGGGTGTGTGTGTTTGCCTTAGGATAATTTTGGTTAAATAGTGTGTAAGCTTAGGGACTGATGACCTTAGCAGTTAAGTCCCATAAGATTTCACACACACACAGTAAATTTCCTCCTCTGAATAATCGCTTTCTGAAAACACGTTTGAAATATTTTCTAGAAACACATTTTAAAGATTAGTTTATGTCTTTCACTTCACAAATCAACGCGAATAAGGATCACGTTTAGTGGAAGTCGATTAATTCTGCTATTACGAGATATCAGAACTGTCTATTCGCAGTTCGGCAGGGCATATCTGTAATACCACAGCGCCACACGAAAGGAATTTCTTTTTCACATTAATAAAATAAAAAAACACGATTCACTTGGAGAAATTAGCAAGGCGCCGCATTAAATCACTTATTCTGCAACCTGCACTAATACTGGTACGTTCTACACGTAAATTACGACAATATTTCATGTTTATGCCATATTTATTACCTGTAATTGCTAGCATTCTGGCGCCACCCGTTTGGACGCAATAACTGTTGTAAGCATTGAGGTTTAGTGCTTCTTAAGATATGAACTGGTCTAAGTATCAAGTGTCCGGGTAATTATTGCCTGGAGTCCGAGGTACTCACGTCTTAGAGCTCTAGGGAAGGCTCATCAATGCGCACTTAAGTTTCGTTTGTTTCACCTTAACTCGGACATCATTCTGACCTTGCTTTCCACCACCCCTAGGTAATATTCCTTTACGCACATCCAAATCGAACCAGTAGAATGCACGCAGTGCTAGTAAATATTCCACTAAAAGTGATGATTACTACGGCGATTACGGAGATGTGACGTTAGTATATGACGGCTGCATCCAGAACTACTAGCCGATAAAAGTCATTGTAATGTCTTCGAGGGAAGGTAAGACGAGCATAATGCCAACAGGATTAAATGTGACATAGACGACCGTCACAGGTCTTCACCTTACTAGCTTTAATAATTTATTCACGACTTCAAACAAACGTGAACTCAATGGAGAACCATTGTGATCGTTACTTATTTCGTTGCTATAGTAGATAATGTATTTTCAGTTCTCTTTGTAGATAAAGATGTCCCATTTAGTCACCGTCTATTGCTCTTCCTCTGAAAATGGAATAGGCAGGTTTTTCTTGAGCCAAATACGAGTAACAGAGCTTCCTGACGAGGAACTGTAAGCTTCTATGAAGCATAAATTATTTTCCGTTTTCTTGCCACATCAAGTTTCAGTAATGACACAAACTTCCTATGGCTTCCTCCACCTTCGCATCAGGAGTTGACTGCCCGGTCTGATACTTTGTGGTATTTTATATCCAATAGCTGGCAGATTTACGTCTCAGTGGGGTCATTAAACGCCAAGGAATTTGCTATCAGATATTACAACTTTTACGTGCAGTTACCACAACATAATTCAGCTGCCTATTACATTCGAAGTACCACTTCAGCTTCTGACCGTGCCGACGGAGTAAGTCGAAAATTTAAAGTGGCTCTCAAAGTTTATGTTGCAAGACAACCAAAAATATTTGACCCAATCCGTCATCGTAACAAAATGTTTTTTCATGCTTTTATATAGTGTGCATCATCCAGTATCACGGCTATACATATAACAGTATAAAATGTTATAACTTGAGAAATAATTGAGATATTTAGTGACGGCATGTTTCTACAACTACGATAACTCAAAAGGCTTTTTACGCATCTAATACACAGTTAGTGGCGCGACAGACATCTAATCGGTATTCCACTTCTCTCCAACTGTTTTGCAGCACTGCAGGAGTAACAATTGCAACAGCTGCGCGAACTCGGTGGCGGAGATGTGGTAGATCACGAACTGTTGTCCGGTACACTTGTTTCTTGATAGGCCCTCACAGAAAAAAAATTCTGTGGCGTAATATCTGGTCCTCTAGGGGGCCAAGAAATCAATGGACTACCTCTCCAAATACAGAAATCTGAGAACTCATGACCCAAGAAACCCCTCAGGATGTTCGCAAACGGGCATCGTGTGCCATCGTGTTGATATATAACATAATGAGGAATTTGTGGCACAGCACATAGCTCCAACATTTCTGAGCACGTTGTTCCATTAACGTAGGAAGAATGAGCTAATACCCTGTCCTTCAACAATACACATCACACATTCACTTTCAGAGATGCACGTTCGCACTACAATACTATGTGGGGGGAGGGGTGGGGGAGTGTTTAGTACCCCATACGCGGCAATTGAGTGTGTTTAGCGTGCCGGAAGTGTGGAATGTAGCCTCGTCCGAAAAACAGACAAATTGAGGAAGGCCTCGTCTTCATCCATTTTTTTTCCGGAATTGTCTCCACGAGTGCTTTCCGTCGCGGCTTGTCCTCAGGCTTCATTTTGTGACAAATCTGCAGTTTGTACGCCCGTAGGCGCAACCTTTTACCGACGACGTCGTGTACTGTGGAACGCGGTAACTGTACTTGCTTGTCGGATTGACTTACGAGGGCTCCGTAGGAAGGAGTAACCTCTGGAACTGCTCGCTTGGGATGGTGGTCCTACACTGAAAGCAAACTCCCAGTTTCCCAAAACCGCTTGTCCCATTTCTTGCTTGGCTACGGAAACTGGAATATCGTCAGTTGGTCGCAGTCCACACACACTCCGAAAACGACGTTGTAGCAGTTAACAGATCTTAGCTCTGCGAGAGAAGCCACACAGAACACCTTCTGCTGTAGAGTCCACGTGGAAACTGTAGCCCTTTCACGTGAACAAAGCAGTTGCGCGCACCGCATGCGGTACCAACTGCCGCAAGCAAATACAGAAAACATTTCGAGTTACCACACGTGCAGGAGCAAACCGTCAATAAATATCTCAGTTACGTCTCAAGTTATTACATTTTTTATTATCAAATGTTTAACCAGGACACCCTGTATCCTTGACGTCAAACGACATGTTTTAGATTAAGTATAGCTGTTTGATTGCGGTAATGCCCGCATCTCGGGGTCGTGCGGTAGCGTTCTCGCTTCCCACTCCCGGGTTCCTGGGTTCGATTCCCGGCGGGGTCAGGGATTTTCTCTGCCTCGTGATGGCTGGGTGTTGTGTGCTGTCCTTAGGTTAGTTAGGTTTAAGTAGTTCTAAGTTCTAGGGGACTGATGACCATAGATGTAAGGCCCATAGTGTTCAGAGCCATTTTTGATTGCGGTAACGGCGGTGGAGGTATTTGTAACAATCGTAGAAGTAACATAAATTGTTAATAAAGTCATTATTAATATTTGCAGAAATTGTTGTGGCCATAGGTATACAAATGGTATGTTAATGTTGGAGGCATTATCGGTCCACTACAAAATTCCTTGACTATTACCTTACAAGAACATTGCATCCAAGCTGACAACAATAATTTCTTATAGACTGAAATCCAAACAAAAAATTCCGTTGTGTCCAAATGACCGAAGAAGTATCATGAAATGGAAAATGGGGGTCATTTCCGAAGTATGAAAGGCGTATTTTGACATCAGTACGTATAGAGACAAAATTCATTCCACTATACTACGTAAAATATGACACGCAAGACCAAATGTTGCGTATTTTGTCCTGACCTAGCTCAATAAAAGGGGTATTCGGCTGTTCGACTGTGCGGGCCCACACCCATAGAAAACATCTGAACATGAGTTGCAAAGAACCTGTCACGCCAGTAATATGCCAGCCACTACGATTTATGAAGTGTAGAATAGAGCTGAAGCAACTTGGAAAAGTCGTTTCTACTCTATGCCTAGCCAGGCTGCCGTCGTTATTGCTGCAGAAGTGCGAATTCCAAGCACTAAATTTTGCAACCCACCCACAAATTAAAACATTTATTCCTACCGCTATATTGTACGCGCATAATAATTACAATTTCTTTATTTGGTAGCCTTTTTGTTATCTTTATTGTTGTTTCATCCTCTTCTTCCCATAGACGGGGGAAGAGGTTGTCAGCGTTCCATTCAACGCGTTTTAGGACTGGTATATAACCAAAGGACGAGAAGACAATAAATTGGATGTATTTAACAAATGACGCAAGCAGCCACAAACACTTTTCAGAACGTTTTGTTTCAGTCCTTTAACGGTTTCGGGCTACCATGACCATCGTCAGATTCAACGGCCTTGGCGTGGTGGTAACACCGGTTCCCGTCAGTTCACCGAAGTTAAGCGCTGTCGAGCTTGGCTAGAATTTTGATGGGTGACCGTTAGTTCTGCCGAGCGCTGTTGGCAAGCGGGGTGCACTCAGACCTTGTGAGGCAAACTGAGGAGCTACTTGATTACGAAGTAGTGGCTCAGATACGAAGACTGAGAACGGCCGGGAGGGTAGTATGCTGACTACACGACCCTCCGTAACTGCATCCAGTGACGCCTATTGGCTGAGGATAACATGATGATCGGTCAGTACCATTAGGGTCTTTCGAGGCCTGTTCGGACGGCGTTTATAGTTTTATGGCCATCTTCAAAAGGCTAACATTTTGAGTCACATAGACGTCTTAATCGACAACATGTCTTCTGTTCCGGCACCGCACAAGAAAATTTGTGTATTTAGCACCAATATACACTAAAGCGTTTGCATTTATTTAAATATAATATGTAATAGTTGTATTGACTTATATAACTTCCAGGAGATGTCAAACTGTTTTGTTCTGGTCCACATAGTTTTCCAGGAGGTTAAATTGCAAAAAGCACACATTACTGTGGCACACTTCGTAATATTCTTTATGTCAGTGTTGAGCGTCAGACATGTGCTACACACTTCACGTTTTTGTTTACAATGCATTGATTATCCATTCAGCGAAGATACAAATGTATTATTCGTTTCCTATAGAGTAAGATATAAACAGCAAAGATTATGTGTAGGATGTGCACATCATCTTTGCTCTGTTTACATCTCGTCGAGTTCGAAATGGGTAATATATTTGTATCTGTGTTTAGTGGATAATCACTGCATTGTATACAAAATTATCAAGAATATAGCACACGTTAGACGCTCAACACTGACTTGCAGAATATTATGAAGCGTACCACAGTAATTTATTTTTGACATGTGTGCTGTTTGCAGTTAACATATATATCCACCTGGAAAAATATGTGGACCTAATTAAAACAATTCGCCAGCTATTGGAGCTTATGTAAGTGAGTACAACTATTTCGCATTAAATCTAAATAGGGTAAGGTTTCTCAAATCGTACTCCTTAAGGGAGAATTACTGTCTTTGATAGCGTAATTTAAATAACACAAATTGTTTTGCATACACTCAATCATTATTTTTTTAGCAATCAACCAGCTTCCACGCAGATACAAAGCCCTGTCTCAAAACGAATTTTTAACCTTTCTTCAAATTTGTACCTTTGATACGAATAATGCGCCTGGTTTCTTAAACTCTACCTTCTATAGCCTAAGTCATAGATTAAACGACGACATAATAAATCCATGGAATAGCTTAACAAAACGTCACAATAACATATTACAAAGTACAAATGTAATTTTACTTCCGTAGTTACACGTACTGAAATTACACATAGGATACAAAATATAAACTCTTAACAAATTGAACTCCTTAAATATCGAAAATCGGCTGGTTTGAACTTAGATTCGTAGGAATATTTATTAATTTTACTTTCCACGCCAGTGAACACGTCATGTACCCAGCCTTTTCATTTCATACATTGACTCTTGTCTTCTTTTCTATCTTCCTTACATATCTGATATAACCAGATCACTTTGTGTTTTAATTTTTATTATTTTTAAAGTTTTCATCTCTCTGCCTCTTTTTTATAGGTCTGTGTTCAGACTTCTTCTTTTTATTTCCTTCTTCTTTGGCTTCTATGTTCTTTCTGTAAGGACGCGATGTTAACTCTCTTTTCTATTTAGCTCGTTTCGTATTTTTCTTGTAATTATTGTTACTCGGGGGATAGTCACCATCAGTGACTGTCCCGTTTCTTGCCTTCTATACACTTCTCTTTTGTTATGGTAAGAGAATGCAGAATTTAGAGCCTATGAGCTGGCTGGGAGAAGATAAGAGTTTACTTAAAATAAACGAGCAGAATTGTAAATTTGATAGCTAAGTGCTATCTCACGCATTCTGGACGGTTCACGGGGACAGCTATCAGCCGAAGAAATACACAGCTTTGTTTGAGAACCAGGTGGCGCTTTCCAGAGGCCAGAGTAAGAACTGTCATGGCCTAAGTGGCCACGCTCCGGAAAACGTTCTGTTTAAGTTTCTAAAACAAGCTTTGCTGTTGGTGCATAGCATCA
This sequence comes from Schistocerca cancellata, assembly GCF_023864275.1. NCBI lineage: Eukaryota > Metazoa > Arthropoda > Insecta > Orthoptera > Acrididae > Schistocerca > Schistocerca cancellata. Next base: position 490,832,299 of record NC_064628.1, read on the forward strand.
TTTTCAGCACAGTGTGTGCTTTTTCTTCCGTATTTACGTGGAAGATCTCGTATGTGCAAGCTTCAGAGTCGTAACACGGAGTGGGAGAATTTTTTTGGTTTCCTCCTCACGTCTCTACACTATTGGCTAATAAAAACTAAATCAGCAAGAGTAGGAGTTTGTTTAACTTAATTACTAAAATTTTACTGGACGGAACTCTCAATGTCTGCTTCCATTAGCCAGCGAGTTTCCTTCTCTGACAGAAACAGCGATGTTTCAGAGCGTAAAGATATACTGAGGCAACAAGTCATGGGGCAGACATATGCACATATACAGATGACGGTTGTATCGCGTTCACAAGTTAGAAAAGTTCATTGCACTCGAGAAGCTGTCAAGTAAGACTCTATTTGTTGACTGTTAATTTAGCCACCTTTTGCAATATTGTTTTCAGGACTATCTTCTTGCGATATTGTAGAAGGTGCTGACTGATCATGGAGTGATGTTGCAACCTTAGGCGACATTCCAGATTTTCGTGTTGTTGCTTCAGTTCTATGGGCAGATTCTTGATCTCATTAATCAACAATACGTACAGCAGTAGCTACAAGGTCCTCTTCTTTGACGACATTTCGATCACATGACCTTAAAACCGTTTATTGCTACGTCCATAGAAACGGATCTGGGGTACGCATTAAAAAATGGCTCTGAGCACTATGGGACTTAACTTCTGAGGTCATCAGTCCCCTACAACTTAGAACTACTTAAACCTAACTAACCTAAGGACAGCACACACATCCATGCCCGAGGCAGGATTCGAACCTGCGTCCGTAGCGGTCGCGTGGTTCCAGACTGTAGCGCCTAGAACCGCTCGGCCACTTCGGCCGGCCGGGCTACGCATTACCCAGCGGTTCTGTAATGTTAACTTCATGACACTGCCAGGATTTGAACGTAACCACGAAGATGCCGCTTCATTGTCGCTGTTTTTTACTGTTTTAAAGAATGACCTGTCCTGAGTCATGTGATAGGGAAATAATAGCATGATTATACCATATTCACGTGCCAACTGAATAACCTCTGAATTTATGGTTGTGTGCTACGTCCATCCGGTGAAAACAAAATTTGTTTCTGGTTCCCTTTCTCTATTTTTGTACAATTTATGTCCTATCCATTGGACAAACAGTTCTGATCTAATCCATCCATTTGTCTAGCAGCTAAATGCTGTGGTTGATAGAGCTCAAATTTTTAAGGCATCTTTCGTTCCGATGAGCTAAAATTTTGACATCGGGGGTACGAATTTGCCGCTGGATTCATTGCACACACACATGTCGTTGTAAGACCCCTTTCTCCGCTTGTGATTGACGCTACTTACTGTTTGTCTTTCGGGCAACTACTTTAGACGAATTATGAACTGTGGATAATGACGTTTCATCCAACCTATGTACACTAAAGTGACAGAGTACTGGGATACCTCCTAACGTGGTGTCGGACCTTCTTTTGCCCGGTCTAGTGCAGCAGCTCGACGTAACATGGACGCAATAAGTCGTTGGAAGTGTTCTGCAGAAATACTGAGCCATGTTGCATCTACAGCCGTTCATAATTGCGAACGCGCTGCAGGTGCAAGATTTTGTGCACAAGCTGACCTCTCGATTATGTCCCATAAAAGTTCAATCTCATTCATTTCGGGCGATCTGGGGCCCAAATTATTTGCTGGAACTGTCTAGAATGTCCTTCAAACCAGGCGCGAACACTTGTGGCCGGTGACATGGCATCGTTGTTTCGAAACATGAGGTCCATGAATGGCTGCAAATGGTCTCCAAGTAGCCGAACATAACCATTTCCTGTCAATGTGGTTCAGTTGGACCAGCGGACCCAGTCCATTCCATGTAAACACAGGCAAAATCATTATGGAGCCAATATTGGCTTGCAAAGTGCCTTGTTGACAACTTGGGTCCATGACGTCGTGGGATCTGCGCCACGCTCGAAACCTATCATCAGGTCTTAACAACTGAAATCGGGACTCACCGGACCAGGTCATAGTTTTCCAGTCGTCTGGCGTCAAACCCATATTGCCACTAGCCAAGGAGAGGCGCTGCAGGGGATGCCGTGCTCTTAGCAAAGCCACTCGCGTCCCTCGTCTTTCTGTCATAGTCCAATAACACCAAATTTCGCCTCACTGTCCCTACGGGTATGTTTGTCGTATTTCCCGCATTGATATCTACGGTTATTTCACGCAGTGTTGTTCGCACTGACAACTCTACTCAACTGCCGTGGCTATCGGTCGTTAAGTGAAGGTCGTCGGCCACTGCGTTGTCAGTGATGAAAGGTAATGCCCGAAATTTGGTATTCTCTGCACACTCTTAACACTTTCGATCTCGGAATATTAAATTCCCTAATTATTTCCGAAATGGAATGTCACATGCGTTTAGCTCCAGCTACCGTTTCACGTTCAAAGTCTGTCAGTCCTCGTCATGCGACAATAATCACGTCGGAAACTTTTCCACATGAAGCCCCTGAGTACAAATGACAGCTCCGACAATGCATTGCCCTCTTATACCTTGTGTACGTGGTACTACGCTCGTGCCGCTGCGATTGACGAATTCTTCACAGGTGCGATTGAGACAGTGAAGTCTGTACCGTTTCAAACCAGGACTACAGGCGTAACCTCGAACTTTATTAGCGGTTAATTATGCTAAAATTTATGCCAGAGTACCACACAAATAACATGATATAAACAATTACTTTATCATCATATTCATCTCTGAAATTGCTTTCAACTGAGGGAGAGCATGTAATAAAAACAGACGCACTTACTTGCTAATTATTTTTCTGCCACGACAGCCACTGCTCCGCTCATTTTATTTTTCTTATTCCCACAACTATTTAGTTTAATTTAAACCAGTCCATGTCGCGTTTTATAAACATCGAATGAGATATTACTGGAGTACATCTTAGGTACGATGAAGGCAACTAGTTGTAAAGTGGTATTAAATATTTAAATACTCTTATCCAGTTCAGGGGCAGACGAGACGCTGTTGTTCAGAATTTCTATGTACCTGAAAATATCAGCCGTATGAAGATGCGCATGTTAGCACAAAGCCCAGTTATGGCACTGAAATAATAATATTTTAAAAAGTATTTGTCACCGGATGCATCCTACCCCAGCTACCATTAACGGTCGCGGAGTTCACAAGATCCAAGACGGATAAAGTAACAATGAAAGGCGAAATATTTGCAAATGATTTGAAAATTTGTGAAAGGATGAACACACTGAAGACTTTTATATAAAAGAAAGATGATTTTCTTCGTTTCCTTTAATTCTACAATAAACGAAAAGGAATAGTAAAACAATGAGAACACATTTAAAACACGTCCTATAAAAGGTCATCCTGAAATACTAAATTTGAACGACCAGCCATGGAAACACAGTATGGAGTTGGAGGTAAGAAAGTTAAGTGTTTAGAAGGGTAGGAGGGTGTGGCTACAAATGTAGATGTCCGGGAGTAACTTTGATAAGGCTTGGTTGGTAGGCAGACGGGAAGGGGTTAGTTTGTGTTAGGCAAAAAGGCAAAAACATGAAGAGGCATAGAGAAAGATGATGCCGGAAGAGAAAAAAGGCTGTAAGAGATGGAGGAGAGGGTACAAGGGGGGAATCCCTGGTGAGGAGAGCTGGGTCAAGAGGAATCATTTTTGGTAGGATGCGTAAATGTCGGAACGGACTGCATTGTCCTGGAGAGTGAGACGGTTGCAGTTTCGTTGAAAGAGAATGTGGGGTGTGCACCTGGGCTTGTCTGAATGTTCATGTATAGGCGCGCCAGCGTTCTGAATTGGAAATTAGCGATGAGAGTCTCAGCCATTGAGTGTATTCTTTCTCGGGTTTTTGCGAGTAAGGAGGTCTCTGGGTTTTGTAACGCTCCCGTGTTTCGCATGAGTATCCCACGTTACCTCAGGCGTGTGCTCTTTTGTGCAAGACACCAGTAAACAGGGAATTACGACATCATAATATTGTATCTGCGCGATTGTATCCTCGGTGAAGCTTAGCAGATTATCAAAGTCTTCCGGTTGAGATAGCATACTTTCAGAGTATGCTGACACAGTAGCCCCATACTTGCAATCGTATATGACCGTTCGCTGGACGAAAGATCTGTACCAAAAGACTAGAAAGTTCCACAAGTCACACTAGTATTCAAGAAAGGAGGCACGAGTAATTAGATTCGACGAATCACAAATCTGTATCACTGACGTCACTTTTCAGTAGGATTATGGAACGTATACTGTGTTAGGACGTTGTGAATTACCTCGACAAACAGTCAGCATCGATTCAATAAATATCGTTCTCGTAAAACACAACTAGCTCTATTCGCACGAAGTAATGAGTGTTATCAACGGGGGAACTCAAATTGATCCCACATTTCCGGATTTCCAAAAGATTTTTGACACAGCTCCTCAAAATACACTTCTAATCAAATTGCGTGTTTATAGAGTATTGTTTCAGTGGTATTACTGGATTCGTGATTTTCTGTCAGCAAGGTAGTAATCGACGATAAATAAGCGAGTAAAACAGAAGTGTTATCCGGCGTTCCCCATGGAAGTGTTATAGGCCCTCTACTATTCCTAATCTATATAAACGATTTAGGAGACGGCCTGAGAAGACTTCTTATACAGTTTGAAGATTATGCTGTCATTTACCTTCTACTGAAGTCATCAGAAGGTCAAAACCAACTGCGAAATGAGTTAGACAAAATCTGTATGGCGCGAAAAGTGGCAAGTGTCGCTGAAAAAGGAAAGATGTGAGTTTATCCACATGCGTAGGAAAAGAAATACGCTCAATTTCGGTTATACGATAAATGAAACAACTTTAAAGCCTGTCGGTTCAACTAAATACAGTCGCGAACAACTTAAATTGGAACGACCACATAGACAATGTTGCTGGAAACCACATTCTTAGAAGATGCAAAAGTCTACTCAAGATATTGCCGACACTCCACTCCGCTTGTCCGTCATCTGCGAGAGTACTGCTTTGCGCTACGGGGTACTTACCAGATAGGATTGACGGAGGACATCGAAAAAATTCAGACACGGGCACCACATTCGTATTATCACGAAATAGGTGATAAACGCCATAGATATGATAAGCGGGTTCGTGTGGCAATCATGAAAACAAAGGCGTTTTCCGTTGCGGCGAGATCTTTTCACATTCAATCACCAACTTTCTCCTCTGCATGGTAAAATATTTTACTGTCTCCAATATACATAAGGAGAAATGATCATCGTAATAAAATAAGAGAAATCAGAGCTCGTGCTGAAAGATTTAAGTGGTCATTTTTCCAATGCGTTGTTAGAGATTGAAGAACGGTAGAGAACTAGTCTGGCGTTGGTTCGAAGTACCTCATAACGGGCACTTAACTATGAATGCAGAGCAATTACTCAGGTACAGATTTAGTTTTATCGAGATCATGTTTTGTTGTGCGTGTAAAGAAATGGTTATATTTACATTCTGAGAAAGGTATATTGTCTTTAATCTCTGTTAAGAGGTTGTTATGATCTTGTCTCACAAGGATACGTTTCAGCCAAATACTGTAACTGACAGAACATATAGAAGAAGAGTCTCTGTATACGATACAGTCAACTGTAGGCTGTTCTTCGAGAAATTACACTGAAGCGCCAAATGGTATAGGCATGCGTATTCAAATACAGAGATATGTAAATAGGCAGAACACGGCGCTGCGGTAGGCAACGCTTATATAAGACAACAAGAGTCTGGCGCAGTTGTCACATCGGCTATTGTTGCTACAAGGGCAGGTTATCAAGATTTAAGTAGGTTTGAAAGTTGTGTTATAGTCGGCGCACGAGCGATGGGACCAACATTTCCAAGTACTGCTGAAGTGGGAATTTTCCCGTACGACCATTTCACAAGCATACCGTGAGTATCAGGAATCTGGTAAAACATCAAATGTCCGACATCACTGCGTCCAGAAGAAGACCCTGCAAGAACGGGACCAACCACGACTGAAGAGAATCGTTCAACGTGACAGAAGTACAACCCTTTCGGAAACTGCTGCAGATTTAAATGATGGGCCGTCAACAAGTGTCAGCGTATGAACCATTCAACGAAACATCATCGATATGGGCTTTCGGAGCCCAAGGCCCACTCGTGTACCCTGCACTGCACCACACAAAGATCTACGCCACGCCTGTGCCTGTCAACACCGACATAGGACTGTTGATGACTGGAAACATGTTGCCTGATCGGACGAGTCTCTTTTCTAATTGTATCGAGTGGATGGACGCTTACGGGCATGGAGACAATCTCATGCATCCACAGGGGGGACTGATCAAGCTGGTGGAGGCTCTGTAATGGTGTGGGGTGTGTGCCGCTGGAGTGATATGGAACCCTTGATATGTCTTGATACAACTCTGACAGGTGACACGTACGTGAGCATCCTGTTTGATCACAAGATCAACAGCATCCATCCATGTCCACTGTGCGTTCTTTCGGTCTTGGGCAATTCCAGCAGGACAATGCAACAACCCACACGCCCAGAATTGCTACAGAGTCGTTCCAGGGACACTATTCTGAGTTTAAACACTTCTGCTGGGCACCAAACTCCCCAGTCATGAACATTATTGAGCATACCGGTAACTGGGATGCCTTGCAACGTGCTGTTCAGAAGAGATATCCAACCCTTCGTACTCTTACGGATTTACGGACAGCCCTGCAGGATTCATGGTGTTAGTCTCCTCCAGTACTACTTCAGACATTAGTCGAGCCCATGCCACGTCGTGCTGCAGCACTTCCGCGTGCTCGCGTGTTCCCTACACGATATTAGGCAGGTGTACCAGTTCCCTTCGCTCTTCGGTGTAGATAACGGAATGAGCGATTACCACTTTGTCAGGACTGTTCAGTATGTCTTGATGTTATTGTGGTCTTCTGTCCAAAGCTTTCAGAAAATTAAAATGATAGTTATATTTATTTATTTACGCTGATTTCAGACGTGCATATAGATTAGTGACGCATGCATACATGATTACGAACGTTCGTACAGTTTATGCACATATACAGATATATTCATATAAAATTAATGTCTCAGTTAAATTTGAGCACTGAACATATTTATGTAGTGATAGAAAATTAAATATACTTCATAATTTTGGAAGAAAATCAAAATGGCCGTAATAAAAGAATGCTACTCTTACATCATTTTCGGCTTAACTTTTTTTGTGAATACAATTCAGTGATAACGAACAACTCCAAGTATGGGTTTGAAAAAATAATGATTATTTAAAAACTCAGAAAATCAGAAGTGATGACAAAAATTGTGCTTATCAAATTGAATTTGCCAAGACATGTTATGAAACATATTTTCAGCCCCCTGCGATTTTTTTTACGGCCGAGCTGAAAATTCACCGGTACCTCCCGTCAACTGTAACTCAATACTGAAGTACGTTATGAAACATGTGTAACATGAAGTACAATGTTTGACTTGGAATATCCACAAAATAAAATACTCCTCAGCTCGGCAGAAGGTAACCGTTCAGTGTAAATTAATCTGCTTAGTAAGCACAAACCTGAAAATTCTTTTTCCTCATAAGAATGCAAAGTGAGACCTGCCCTGAAACAAAAGTAACTAATCTCATGCTCGGCTTGCTGTTTTGTGTCTGGTGTACTGACATTCTAGAAATCAAATTCAAATCAGAAAATGCAGCAGCTAAAGAAGAATTATCTACTCACTACAAAACTTTCTTCACGCCTGTCAGAAACAATCTGCGGCTGCGTGCGACGTAAGCTGCAATGCATACATGACAAAACATTTAAAACTTTACCAAGAATGATGGAGAACGATTTTACTTTAAAGGAAATCGTTCTTGAAGATTTAAACCTGATTATCGTCAAAAAGACTATACAACGTAAGAAGACCCCAGCCGTTACAAAATTTTGTCATTACTTGAAAAATTACAGATATATAAACTAATTTCTCTACTTGTGACGTAATGGAAAGAAAGAGATCAAATTAACACTAATCGTGAATACTGTTAGTTATCTAAGGGACAAAGAATTCGTTGAATTAATAATTCCGATTAGATATTTCATTCTTACGCATGCACTGGTTACCTTGAAATATTCCTTCAGAAATCTTCTCCATCCAATCGGAAACACATACAAATTTCATTTCCTTAATAATGCATTCCAGGTAATTTCTCCTAGATTCAGAAATATCAAATTTTCTTCTGTAAAAACTCAGCTGCTAGAGTAAGAACGATACTGCACTGAGCAGCTGACAGGCGAGCAGAGCAGGAGAACCACAGATACCGTAAACATAGAGTCAACAACTTATTCACTACTCGTGCAGCACGCTCATTCGTGTTTGTCTCAGTACACTAAAGGTGAATTGTTTACGTATATGTGGTATCTGTTCCTTCGGAGATGTCCGAAAGAACAGACACTATTTTCATCCAGTAACCATTATGAATTGAGACACAAAGGAATTACAGACATTGGTTGCAAGCTAACATTGATTTAAATCAATAGGGAAAGTTGAAAAGCCGGCCATTGTGGCCGTGCGGTTCTAGGCGCTTCAGTCTGAAACCGTGTGACTGCTACGGTCGCAGGTTCGAATCCTGCCTCGAGCATGGATGTGTGTGATATCCTTAGGTTAGTTAGGTTTAATTAGTTCTAAGTTCTAGGCGACTGATGACCTCAGAAGTTAAGTCGCATAGTGCTCGGAGCCATTTGAACCATTTGAACCAAAGTTGAAAATTTGTGCCGGACCGCGATTCTAACCCGGGTCTCCTGCTTATTGACAGATTCTCTGACCTCTGAGCCATCCGGACACAGCGTCCATCGCAGTTCCACTGTCTACCGCAGCATGCCTCTCGTCAGTTCCACCCAGACTCTCTGCTTATCCACACACTATTAATGTAGTACCTCTTTCCTCCTCCCTTCTGACTGGTTTGATGCAGCCCACCAACGAATTCCTCTCCTCTGCCAACCTTTCCATCTCATAGTAGCACTTGCAACCTACGTCCTCAATTATTTGATGGAGGTATTCCTCTGCCGTTTTCAACCTCTACAGCTCCCTCTAGTAACATTGAAGCATTCCCTGATGCCTCAACAGATGTCCTATCATCCTGTCCCTCTCCTTGTCAGTGTTTACCACATAACCCTTTCATCACCGATTCTGCGCAGAACCTCCTCTTTCCTCACTTTATCAGTCTACCTGATTTTCAAACTTCGTCTGTTCCACCACGTCTCATTGCTTCGATTCTCTTCTGTTTCGGCTTTCCCAAAGTCCATGTTTCACTACCATACAATGCTGTGCTCCAAACGTACGTTCTCTGAAATTTATTTCTCAAATTAAGGCCCATGTTTCACACTAGTAGACTTCTGTTGGCCAGGAATGTCCTTTTCCCCAGTGCTAGTCTGCTTTTAATGTCCTCCTTGCTGCGTCCCTCACTGATTATTTTGTTGCCAAGGAAGTATAATTCTTTACTTCCATCTACTTCGTGGCCATCAATCCTGATGTTAAGTTTCACCCCGTTCTCATTTTTGCTGCTTCTCATTACTTCCGTGTTTCTCCCATTTGCTCTCAAACCATATTCTGTACACATTAGACTATTCATTTCATTATCAGGTCATGTAATTCTTCTTCACTTTCACTCGGGACATCAATGTCATCAGCGAATCGTGTCATAGATATCCTTTCACGTTGAATTTTAATTCCACTCCTGAACCTTTTTTTAAATGTCAATCATTGCTTCTTCGATGTACAGATTGAGTAGTAGTGGGGAAAGACTACATTCCTGTCTTACACTGAACACTTAGTTCTTTGTCGTTCACTATTATTTCCTGTTAGCTCTTGTACACATTACATATTATCCGTCTCTCCCTATAGCTTACTCCTATTTTTCTCAGTATTCCGAACATCTTTCGCCATTTTATATCGTCTAACGCTTTTACCAGGTCGCCAAATCCTATTAAAGTGTCTTGATTTTTCTTTAGTCTTGCTTCCACTATCGACCGCAAAATAAAAATTGCCTCTCTGATGCCTTTACCTTTTCTAAAGTAAAACTGGTCGTCATCTAACAATCCTCAATTTTCTTTTCCATTCTTGTGTATATATTATTCTTGTCCGCAACTCGGATGCGCGACCTGTTAAGCTGATTGTGCGATAAATCTCGCACTTGACAGCTGTGGCAGTCTTCGGAATTGTGTGGATGATTTTTTTCAGAAATGATAAGTCAGCATTTTGATACCCTCTACCCACCAACTTGAACAGTCGTTTTGTTGCCACTTCCCCCAATGATTTTAGAAGTTCGAACGGAATGTTATCTATCCCTTGTGCTTTATTTGATCTTAAGTCCTTCAAAGCTCTCTGAAATTCCATCACCCATATCTCTTCTAAATCTAGTCCTGTTTCTTCTTCTATCATAAGAGACAATTCTTCCCCTCATAGAGGCCTTCAGGTACTCTTTCCTCATATTCGCTCTCTGCTCTGCATTTAACAATGGAATTCCCATTGCACTATCAATGCTGCCACCATTGCTTTTAATTTTGACTTTCCTATATGCTGAGACAGTCCTTCCGACAATCATTTATTTTCGATTTCTTCACATATTTCATGCAGCCATTTCGTCTTAGCTTCCCTGCACTTCCTATTTATTTCATTCCTCAGCGACTTGTATTTCTGTATTGCTGAATTCCCCTGAACATTTTTGTACTTCCTTCTTTGACCGATCAACTGAAGTACTTCTTCAGTTACACATAGTTTATTTGCATTACCTTCTTTATACCTTTCTTTTTCTTTACAACTTCTGTGGTTGCCCTATTTAGAGATGTCCATTGCTATTCAATTGTACTGCCTACTGAGCTATTCCTTATTGCTGAATCTACGTGCTAAGAGAACACAAGCGTATCTCGTCGTTCCTTAGTACTTCCGTATCCCACTTCTTTGCGTATTGATTCCTCCTGACTAATCTCTTAACTTCGAGCCTACTCTTCGTCACTACTACATTGTGATCGGAGACTGCATCTGCTCCTGGGTACTCCTTAGAATCCAGTACCTCATTTCTGGATTTCTGTTTGACCATGATGTAAACTAAATGAAATCTTCCCGTATCACCCTGCATTTTCAAAGTATTCCTCCTCCTCTTGCGATTCATGAATAGAGTATTCGCTATTACTAACTGAAATTTATTACAGAACGCAATTAGTCATTCTCTTATCTCATTTCTTGTCCGAATGCCACATTTTCTTGTAAACTTTTCTTCTTCTCCTTCCCCTACAAGTGCATTCCAGTGCCCCAGCAGTATTAGATTTTCATCTTCATTTACGTACTGTACTACCCTTTCAATATCCTCTTGTACTTTCTCTGTCTCATCATCTTTACTTTACGACGTCCGCATGTACACCTGAATAATAATTATCGGCGTTGGTTTGCTGTCGACTCTAACAAGAACAACCCTATCAGTAAAGTGTTCAGTGTAACACACTCTTTGCCCTGCCTTCCTATAATGAATCATACTTCCGTTATACCATTTTAAGCTGCTCTTGATACTGCGCCCAGAGTGGTAGAACGTTATCCTTTTGCTGGTTATTCAGTCACTCCCTCTGGCAGTTTCCTGCCGGGGATCCGAATGGGGACTATTCGGGAATCTTTTGCCAGTGAAGAGATCATGATATTTTTTTTCAATTACAGGCCACGTGGCCTCTGGATACACGTTATGTGTCTTTCATGTAAAGCCTTCTGCATCCTCATGCCATTGATCATTGTTGGTTCTTCAGCCTTTAGAGGCAGTTTCCCAACCGAATGACAAGAGTGTGCCCTGTACCTCTGTCTGCTTTCCGCCCTATTTGCAACGCCCTTTTCAGAATGCCCCTAGCCTATTATACTCATTACCCGCGGCATTTCGCCGATTCCCGTAACAGTTGGTGCCTAGTGTGTATCCGGACTGAAGAGATCATTGGCCGTCTTCGTCTTATATATATATATATATATATATATATATATATATATATATATATGTGTGTGTGTGTGTGTGTGTGTGTGTGTGTGTGTGTGTGTGTGCGAGGCTTGTTCTTTCGGACGTGTCGGATAGAATAGACACCATTTTGATCCAATAGCCATTATTATTTTCAGTTTTCCCCATTGATTTCAATCAATGCCCGCTTGCAGCCAATTTCTGTACTTACTTCGTGTCTAAATTATTTACAATGGCAGAATACATATGGAAACCAATAGGAGTATTCCCAGCGAAAACAAAAGTGATCAGGTGGAGTCATAGTAACGTGGACGAAGACGAGTGTGATTAGGCGTTGTGCAAGACGTGGAACATCTCCTGTCCAGTCCACACTGTCCTTACAGATGCAAGCTAGACAAAAACGAAGCTCTGTACGTGGCCCAGTACTGGGCTGGAAGGCTGATTGGTTTCCGGAAATCAAGAAGTAAGAAGTATAGGGATATATTATGCACTTAGCCAAATAATCAGCTAACACTTCCTATAAAACTTCGAAGGCTTCAACCTCTTTCGCACTTTTATAGCAACATACAATCACTGATTATACAGGGTGGTTCATTGATAGTGACCTGACCAAATATCTGACGAAATAAGCATCAAACGAAAAAAGTACAAAGAACGAAACTCGTCTAGCTTGAAGGGGGAAAGCAGATGGCGCTATGGTTGGCCCGCTAGATGGCGCTGCCATAGGTCAAACGGATATCAACTGCGTTTTTTTTAAATAGGAACCCCCATTTTTATTACATATTCGTGCAGTACGTAAAGATATATGAATGTTTTAGTTGGACCACTTTTTTCGCTTTGTGATATCTGGCGCTGTAATAGTCACAAACATATAAGTACGTGGTATCACGTAACACTCCGCCAGTGCAGACGGTATTTGCTTCGTGATACATTACCCGTCTTAAAATGGACCGTTTACCAATTTCGGAAAAGGTCGATATCGTGTTGATGTATGGCTATTGTGATCAAAATGCCCAACGGGCGTGAGCTATATATGCTGCTCGGTATCCTGGACGACATCATCCAAGTGTCCGGACCGTTCGCCGGATAGTTACGTTACTTAAGGAAACAAGTAGTGTTCAGCCACATGTGAAACGTAAACCACGAGGAGCAACAAATGATGATGCCCAAGTAGGTGTTTTAGCTGCTGTAGAGTCTAATCCGCACATCAGTAGCAGACAAAAGATCTCAAAAACGTCGGTGTTGAGAATGCTACACCAACGTGATTGCACCCGTACCATATTTCTATGCACCAGGAATTGCATCGCGACGACTTTGAACATGGTGTACAGTTCTGTCACTGGGCACAAGAGAAATTACGGGACGATGACAGATTTTTTGCACGCGTTGTATTTAGTGACGAAACGTCATTCACCAAGATCGGCAACGTAAACCGGCATAATATGCACTATTGGGCAACGGAAAATCCACGATGGCTGCGACAAGTGGAACATCAGCGACCTTGGCGGGTTAATGTATGGTGCGGCATTATGACAGGAAGGATAATTGGCCTCCATTTTATCGATGGCAATCTAAATGGTGCAATTTTCTACGTAGTGTTCTACCGATCTTACTACAAGATGTTTCACTGCGTGACAGAATGGCGATGTACTTTCAACATGATGGATGTCCGGCGCATAGCTCGCGTGCGGTTGAAGCGGTACTGAATAGCATATTTCATGACAGGTGGATTGGCCCGCACGTTCACCGGATCTGACGTCCCCGGATTTCTTTCTGTGAGGAAAGTTGACGGATATTTGCTATCGTGATCCATCGACAACGCCTGACAACATGCGTCAGAGCATTGTCAATGCATGTGCGGAGATTTCGGAACGCTTAACTACTCCCTGTTGAAAGGAATGTCGTTACACGTATTGCCAAGTCCATTGAGGTTGACGGACATCGTTTTGAGCATTTATTGCATCAATGTGGTATTTACAGGTAATCCTGCTGTAAGAGTATGCGTTCTCAGAAATGATAAGTTCACAAAGACACATTTATCACGTTGGAGCAACCGAAATAAAATGTTCAAACCTACCTACGTTCTGTATATTAATTTAAATACCCTACCTGTTACCAACTGTTGTTCTAAAATTGTGAGGCATATGTTTGTAACTACTACAGCGCCGTCTATCACAAAGCGAAAAAAGTGGTCCAGCTAATACATTCATATTTCTTTACATACTACACGAATATGTAATAAAAATGGGGGTTCCTATTAAAAAAACGCAGTTGATATCCGTTTGTCCTATGGCAGCGCCATTTGGTGTGCCAACCATTTCGGCATCTGCTTCAAGCTAGACAAGTTTAGCTCTTTGTAGTTTTTTCGTTTGACGCTTATTTCGTGAGATATTTGACCCAGTCACGATCAATGGACCACCCTGTATTGTTTCATTTTCGATATTGCTGCTTCGCTTCCTGGTGTTACTGTTTCAGTGGACAGTCGTGACAGCGTAGACAAGTGACAACGGAGACAAGTAGAAGCTTCGGCTCATCTTATACTATAGCGGCGTACAGCGCGAGCGGGCACGCTCTGAGCTACCGGGCTGACTAATTGGCAGTACGGTGGGGTGAGGCGGGCGGCTGTCGCGCGCCGAGAGATACGAGCAGCGGGCCGGCCGCCGGCCCCGGCCTTGCCCCCGCGACCGTGACGCCACGCCGCCGCGCTACGTTTTTGTCGCCGCGCGGCGCCCACTCCGTTTGTCAATCACCGGCCCCCACTTATCAATCAGACCTCTGACAGCCCGCTGGCAAATTGAGCTTAACTTGGCCAAAATTTAATTCATTTACTCGGCGTCCTCTTTTTGTGGCTGTCTGTCGCGGGGCACGTACAAGCCGGTACAATGAGAATATAGCCGCAGAGGCATTCGCATTGTTCCGGGGATTGACGTTCTTATCATTTAACTCGAAGTTAAAGTGCAGCGGGATACGACCACGTGTGAATTCTGTGAGAGCAGCTATTTGCTTTTTGTACAAGCAAATTCCTCGAGTAATTTCAGCATCCAAGGAAACGGCCGTAAGGTGAAGCGCGGAAATCAGTGCACACTCAAGTCTTCTATACACCCATTTTAAACCAATTTTACTCTTTGAAATTCTGAATATAGTAAGGATTTATTTAATTTACACTACTGGCCATAAAAATTCCTACACCACCAAGATGACGTGATACAGACGCGAAATTTAACCGACATGAAGAAGATGCTGTGATATGCAAATGATACGCTTTTCAGAGCATTCACACAAGGCTCGCGCCGGTGTCGACACCTACAACGTGTTGACATGAGTAGACTTTCCAACCGATTTCTCATACACTAACAGCGGTTCACCGGCTTTGCCTGGTGAAACGTTGTTGTGATGCCTCGCCTAAGCAGGAGAAATGCGTACCATCACGTTTCCGACTTTGATAAAGATCGGATTGTAGCCTATCGCGATTGCGATTTATCGTATCGCGACATTGCTGCTCGCGTTGGTCGAGATCCAATGACTGTTAGCAGAATATGGAATCGGTGGGTTCAGGAGGGTAATACGGAACGCCGTGCTGGATCCCAAAGGCCTCGTATCGCTAGCAGTCGAGATGACAGGCATCTTATTCGCATGGCTGTAACGGATCGTGGAGCCACGTCTCGATCCCTGAGTCAACAGATGGGGACGTTTGCAGGACAACAACCATCTGCACGAACAGTCCTACGACGTTTTCAGCAGCATGGACTATCAGCTCGGAGACCGTGGCTGCGGTTACACTTGACTCTGCATCACAGACAGGAGCGCCTGCGACGGTGTACTCAACGACGATCCTGGGTGCACGGATGGCAAAATGACATTTTTTCGGATGAATCCAGGTTCTGTTTACAGCAGCATAATGGTCGCATCCGTGTTTGGTCACATCGCGGTTAACGCATATTGGAAGCGTGTATTCGTCTGGCGTATCACCCGGCGTAATGGTATGGGGTGCCATTGGTTACACGTCTCGGTCACCTCTTGTTAGCGCTGCCGGCACTTTGAACAGTGGACGTTACATTTCAGATGTGTTACGACCCGTGGCTCTACCCTTTATTCGATCCCTGGAAACCCTACATTTCAGAAGGATAATGCACGACCGCATGTTGCAGGTCCTGTATGGGCCTTTCTGGATACAGAAAATGTTCCTCGGCTGCCCTGGCCAGCAGATTCTCCAGATCTCTCACCAGTTGAAAACGTCTGGTCAATGGTTGTCGAGCAACTGGCTCGTCACAATACGCCAGTCACTACTCTTGATGAACTGTGTTATCGTGTTGAAGTTGCATGGGCAGCTGCACCTGTACACGCCATCCAAGCTATGTTTGACTCAATGCCCAGGCGCATCAAGGATCGTTGTTCTGGGTACTGATTTCTCAGGATCTATGCACCCAAATTGCGTGAAAATGTAATCAAATGTCAGCTCAAGTAGTATATATTTGTCCAATGAATACCCGTTTATCATCTACATTTCTTCTTGGTGTAGCAGTTTTAATGGCCAGTAGTGTATTTAGCGAGTGGCTTCCAGAATCAAATTTTATGAGTCCATACAATAAAGTTCATAGAAGATAAGATAAAACTATACGTCTTAGAACAAACATATACAACTATACAGAGAGTGATCATACATTCTGAAAAGCTTGCAAGGGTATTGCGGGGTAAGCTGTGTTGAGTAATAATTGTTATGGAAAAAGTCTGTACGTTGCGCCGTTTGCGAGTTATTTAGCGTCGACGTTAGCCAACCAGACCGTTGTGCCCACAAATTCAAGCGTTGCCCTAGAAACGGTGTAGTCAAACGTGTCCTTCGGTTGGTTTCCTATATCTGAACAAGAAAGAATACAAAAATTGAACATAGGACTGTGATAAGGATAGAAACCGAGCCAAAGGCTGAGCAGTCTCGTGCGCTATTATCTACGCTTTGTCAATAACTAACAGTAGTAGGACGCTTGATTTTGATGCGCTACGGCCTCAGTGGCTAACTTCAGTGGTAATTAATTCGGAAACGGCGCAACATACGGAATTATTTCTAAAATGTTATTGGTTAGGACATCCTACCCCGCAGAAGCCTTATAGCTTTTTCAAACTCTTTCATACCACCCTGTATATGTGTGTACACATAATAATGAAAGCTGGGGAACCGGCTGTAGCTAAAGGAGGATGAGATATCCATTTTCCCTGCGTCTGTGAAGTCTGTCCAGGTACCCACAAATTGTTTTTTTGGGCAGTCGTACAAAATGTGCTCCAGTGTTTCTTCCAATGTTCGACAGTCGTATGAATCATAATCGGTTAGTTCCTCCACTTGTGTAGCATTGCTTTGGTCACGGCGCGGCCATTTCTGATTCGGTTGCAGGATATCGTATTTTTGTTGGTTAGTTGGCATCCAGGAGTTGCATGGTCCGAACCATATTACCTAACTTCTTGTGACATAGTAGGACGTACACTGATTTCTCTATCCGTCTCTCAGATTATAGCATTCTAGGGATAGCGTCCTCGGTCTCGGGTTGCAAACACGCCAACTTTTAAATTTTTAATAATAATCAGCGTTGGAAGCCGAAGACTTCTGACGTAAGAAGTCATCCCCATTCTGCCAACGGCCTTGTGAAAGAGAGTGGACAGTTATTCAGGGCACATTCTTCATCAATGGTATGAGGATGCAGAAGGTAATGAAAGAACTGCTTTAAAGACACATAACATGTATCCACAGGAGGGGCGCGGCAAGAAATCCGCATTAGTCCAACATTCGGATCCCGGGAGGGGGTACCAGAGGGGAGATAACCATGACAAAAAGATTGAATGCCTAAAGAAACGATAACGTTCCAAGAGTCGGAGTATAGAATGTCAGAAGCTTGGACATGGTAGGGAAGCTAGAAAGTCTGGAAAGGGAAATCCAAGGCTCAGTCCACATATAACTGCGATCAGTGAAGTGTGATGGCAAGAAAACAAGGATTTCTGGTCAGATGAGTATACGGTAATTTCAACAACAGCAGAAAATGTAATAACGGGAGTAGGATTCGTTGTGAATAAGAAGGTAGGGCAGAGTGTGTGTTACTGTGAACAGTTCAGTGACAGCGTTGTTCTTATCAGAATCGACAGCAAACCAACTCCGACAACGATTATTCTTGTATATATGCCGACGTCACAAGCTGAAGATGAAGAGATAGAGTGAATATATGATGATATTGAAAGGGTAGTACAGTACGTAAAGGAAGATGAAAATCTAATACTCCTGGGGGACTGGAATGCAATCAAAGGGGAAGGAGTAGAAGAAAAGGTTACAGTAGGATATGTGGTTGGGACAAGGAATGAGAGGGGTGAAAGACTAATTGAGTTCTGTAATAAATTTCAGATAATAATAACGAATACACTGTTCAAGAATCAGAAGACGAGGAGGAATATTTAGAAAACGCAGGGTGATAAAGGAAGATTTTAGTTAGATTACATTGTGGTCAGACAGAGATTCCGAAATCAGATACTAGGTTGTAACGCGTACCCAGGAGCAGATATAAACTCAGATGACAATGTATCAGTGATGAAGAGTAGGCTAAAGTTTAAGAGATTAGTCAGGAAGAATCAATACGCAACGAAGTGGGGTACGGAAGGACTATGGAATGATGAGATATGCTAGAAGTTCTCCGAGGCTACACGTACAGCAATAAGGAATAGCTCAGGAGGCATTGCAGTTGAAGAGGAATGGACATCTGAAAAGAGGGCAATCGCCCAAGTTGTAAGGAAAAATAAAGGTACGAAGAAGGTAACTACAAAGAAACTATGTTTAACTAAGGAAGTACTTCAGTTGACGATGGAAGAAGAAAATACAAAATGTTCAGGGAAATACAAGTCGCTGAGGAATGGGGTAAATAGGAAGTGCGGGGATGCTAAGGCGAAATGGCTGCATGAAAAATGTGAAGTAATCGAAAAAGAAATGATAGTCCGTAGGACTGACTTATGACTCAGCATATAGCAAAGTCAAACCAACCTACGGTGAAATTGAAAACAAGGCTGATAACATTAAGAGTGCAACGAGAATTCCAGGATAGCACACTAAAGACCTCTCCGAAGGGTAAGATTTGCCTGATGTGATAGAAGAAGAAATAGGAGTCAATTTAGAAGAGATAGGGAATCCAGTATTAGCATCAGAATTTAGGAGAACTTTGGAGGAATTAAGATGAAATAAGGCACTTGGGATAGATAAAATTCCATCAGAATTTCTAAAATCATAGGGGGAAGTGGCAACGAAACAAATATTCACTTTCGGAAAAATATCATTCACTCAATTCCAAAGATTGCAAGAGCTGACAACTGCAAGAATTATTGCACAATCAGCTTAACGACTCACGTATCCATGCTGATAACAAGAAAAATATACAGAAGAATCGAAAAGAAAATTGGGGATGTGTTAGACGACGATCAGTTTGGCTTTATTTAAGGTAAAGGCACCAAAGAGGAAATTCTGATGTTGCGGTTGATAATGCAAGCAAGACTAAAGAAAAATCAAGACACACTCGTAGGATCTATCGACCTGGAAAAAGTATTAGACAATGTAAAATATTGTAAGATGTTCTAAATTCCGAGAAAAATAGTGGTGAGCAATAGGGAAAGGCTATAAGGAGAGACGGGTAATATGCCATATGTGCAAGAGCCATGAGGGAATAACAAGACAGGACGACCAAGAACGAAGTGTTCGGATTAAAAAGGGTGTAAGACAGGGATGTAGGCTGTCGCCCCTACTGTTCTAGCTGTATATCGAAGGAGCAATGATGGAAATAAAAGAAAGGTGCAAGAGCGGAATTAAAATTCATGGTAAAAGGATATCAATGATAGGATTCGCTGATGAGATTGCTTTTCTGAGTGAAAGTGAAGTGGAATTAGATGATTTACTTAACTTAATGGACCAAACAGTATAATGAGTTCAGAATATGGGCTAAGCGTAAATCGAGGAAGGACGATAGTAATGAGAAGTAGCATAAATGAGAACAGCGAGAAACTTAACAACAGGAATGATAGTCATGAAGTAGACGATCTTAAGGAATTGTGCTACCTAGACAATAAAATAACCAGTGATTGACGGAGCAAGTTGGACATCAAAAGCGGACTAGCACTGGAAAACGGGCATTCCTGGCCGAGACAAGTCTACTAGTGTCAAACTTAGACCTTAATTTGAGGAAGAAATTTCCGAAAATGTACATTTGGAGCACACCATTGTATGGTAGTGAAACATGGACTGTGAGAAAACCGGAACGGAAGAGAATGAAGCATTTGAGATGTGGTGCTACAGATGAATGTTGAAAATTACTTAGACTGATAAGATAAGGAATGAAGAGGTTCTGCGGAGAATCACAGTGGAAAACACTGATGAGGAGAAGGGCCAGGATGATGGGACATATGTTAAGACCTCAGGGAATGACTTCCAGGGTACTAGAGGGAGATGTAGAGGGTAGAAAGTGTAGTGGAAGACAGGGATTGGAATATACCCATCAAGTAATTGAGGACGTAGGTTGCAAATGTTATTCTGAGATGAAGAGGTTGTCACAGAAGTGAAATTGGTGGCGGGCCGCTACAAACCAGTCAGAAGACTGAAGTCTTAAAAAAGCCAAGCCCAGTATCTTTGAGTTTTACCCATTCATGTGTAGAGAAGTTGTTTGAAAGTGGTTCGGTGAACCGTCTGACAGGCACTTAATTGTGAATTGCAAAATAATCGTAGAGTTATAGACCGTTTGTTGTCGGAGATCGGGAGGGGCAACATTGACGAATACTGACGATTCTCATCATATCATTTACATGGACTGATACCTATGGCTACTTGTACCCCAAACAGCAGAATAGTATTCAGGGATAGGATACACAAGTATAGTTCTTAAGGTGTTTGCGTTAGATCACCAGCTCACACCAGCCACTTTCCTTAGTGTGCTATTTCTCGATTTTAGCTTCTGTCCTGTTTGTCCTAGATATTTCCTAAATATCAGTGATCTGTTTCGTCACACCCAAATATTTTGGCTGTCGAGAATGTAGGGATACAATGCTTTTGAGCAGAAGTTTGTCCATTACTTGCATAGAAACGAGACTGCAATTATAAGTGTCGAAGGACACGACAGGGTGGTTGACAACGGAATGAGGCAGATTTGAAGCCTATTCCGAATGATATTTAGTGTACAGATTGATCAAGCATTAAAGGGAACCAATGAGAAATTTCGGAAAGCAATTAAAATTCATGGAGAATAAATAAAAATCTTTAGGTTCGGTAATGAGGTAATTCTGTCAAGAGATGTCCAACGTTTAGGAAGATCAGTTAAAGGGAGCGGATAGTGTTTTTGAAGGTTGCTGTAAGATGAATATCAACAAAAGTAAAACAAGGATAATGGAATGTAGTCGAATGAAATCCGCTGATTGTAAGGGAATTAGATTACGAAATGAGAAAAGTAGTAAATGGGTTTCACTATTTAGGCATCAAAATAATTGTGACGTTGGCCGAAGTAGGAGGATATGACATGTAGACCAGCAGTAGTTCATAAAATCGATTCAGTAAAGGAGAAGTAATTCACTGAATGTAAATTTAAGTTTTAGGTAGCCTTTTCTGAAGATATGTCCGCCTGATTAGCTGGGTGGTAACGTGTTCGCCTCCCATGCAGCAGACCAGTGTTCGACTCCCGACAGGATTGGACATTTTATCCGCTCGGTGACTGTGTGTTGTGCTATCCTCATCATTATCTCATCCTCATCACCGGCGGGAAAGTCGCCCAATGTGGCGTCGACTGAAATAGGACTTGCACTTGGCGGCCGAACTTCCCCCGATGGGGCCTCCCGGCCAACGATGCCATACGCTCATTTCCATTTCTGAAGATATTTGTCTGAAGTGTAGCCTTTTACGGAAGTGAAACATGGACAGTAAACAGTCCAGACAATAAGAGAATATAAACTATTGAAATGTGCTGCTACGGAAGAATGCTGAAGATTAAATGGGTGGATAGCAAAACAGGTGAGGAGGTTCTCAATCTAATTGGAACGTAAGGAAATCTTGCTACAATTTAACTAAAAGAATGGCTCCATTCATAGGACACATCCTGAGACATCAAGGAATAGTCACTTTGGTAGTGGAGGGCAGGGCAGGTGATAAAAACTGTAGAGGGAGGCAAAAGTTAGACTACAGCACACAGGCTCAAGTGAATATAGAAACAGTAGACCAGCTTTCGGACACAGGACCCAACATCAAAACAGTTAAACCAATCTCGACAGCTCGTGAGCTCACTTCAGCGCATTATTTATAAGTCCCGCATTCCAAATCACATTTCAAGCATTTCTCCGCAGTTCTCGTTTGTGATAAATAAATATAACTATATAAGGCCAATCAAAAAGTTTACGTTCGAAGACCGTATTGTCAAGAATCAGTGAATCAGTGAATCCGTGAGGCAAAATACACGTGAGCATTGAGGAAACCCTGTCAGTGACCCACCAGGTTGAAGACACCGTTTGGTAAAACACCGTGTCTTGTCGCTTGAAAAAGTCCGTTGCAACCTACTGCACATCCTCGTCGACAGGAAACGTGTACCCTTCAAGACCTTTTTTTACGGGACCGAAGGTGTGGTAATCGCTTAGGGTGGCGTGCGAACTATAGGGTGGGTGCTCGAGTGTCTGCCACTTGAGCTGGCGTAACTTCTTCGTTACGCCGTTTGCGATATGGAAGCGTGCGTTGTCATAAAGCAGCAGCATCCGCTGTCATGGTTTGCCGGTCGTTTCACCATAATTGCACTCCGTAATTTCTCCAACGTTGCGCAGTACCGTTCCGCAGAGATGGAGACACCCGGTTCCTGGAAATCAATAAGCAATAGGCCCCGATAATCAAATAACAGGGTGAGCCTCACCTTCCCAGCAGATGGCTGGCTCTTCAACATCATGGTACGAGGGGACGATGGATGACACCGATGCATGGTTGATGCTGCCGACTCTGGTTCCCAGTGGTGTCACCACCTTTCGTGATGAGGCTGGCCTCAAAGGTCGACTGCCGTCTTGTGTCGAATTGCGACCAGCTCGGAACTTGGCGAACCATTCCACAACGGTGATTCTCGACAGACATGCTGCCCCATACACATTCTTCATCCTCTGATGGATGTCTGCCGGTGTT
Organism: Schistocerca cancellata; assembly: GCF_023864275.1. Lineage (NCBI taxonomy): Eukaryota > Metazoa > Arthropoda > Insecta > Orthoptera > Acrididae > Schistocerca > Schistocerca cancellata. The sequence continues at coordinate 490,855,400 of NC_064628.1, forward strand.
TGTCCTTCAGCATCCAATAAATGAATAACAGCACGGTGGTCCAGTTTGGGTGCATTTGGTAACAACGTGGCCATAGAAATCAAAGGAAATACAATTGCCCTGTAACGAGCCACTGGAGACCACGGGTCATAATATACCAGAATTTTTTTTTTTTTTGTCATCAGTCTACTGACTGGTTTGATGCGGGCCGCCACGAATTCCTTTCCTGTGCTAACCTCTTCATCTCAGAGTAGCACTTGCAACCTACGTCCTCAATTATTTGCTTGATGTATTCCAATCTCTGTTTTCCTCTACAGTTTTTGCCCTCTACAGCTCCCTCTAGTACCATGGAAGTCATTCCCTCATGTCTTAGCAGATGTCCTATCATCCTGTCCCTCCTCCTTATCAGTGTTTTCCACATATTCCTTTCCTCTCCGATTCTGCGTAGAACCTCCTCATTCCTTACCTTATCAGTCCACCTAATTTCCAACATTCGTCTATAGCACCACATCTCAAATGCTTCGATTCTCTTCTGTTCCGGTTTTCCCACAGTCCATGTTTCACTACCATACAATGCTGTACTCCAGACGTACATTCTCAGAAATTTCTTCCTCAAATTAAGGCCGGTATTTGATATTAGTAGACTTCTCTTGGCCAGAAATGCCTTTTTTGCCATAGCGAGTCTGCTTTTGATGTCCTCCTTGCTCCGTCCGTCATTGGTTATTTTACTGCCTAGGAAGCAGAATTCCTTAACTTCATTGACTTCGTGACCATCAATCCTGATGTTAAGTTTCTCGCTGTTCTCATTTCTACTACTTCTCATTACCTTCGTCTTTCTCCGATTTACTCTCAAACCATACTGTGTACTCATTAGACTGTTCATTCCGTTCAGCAGATCATTTAATTCTTCTTCACTTTCACTCAGGATAGCAATGTCATCAGCGAATCATATAATTGATATCCTTTTACCTGTCCGCCCCAGTAGCTGAGTGGTCAGCGTGACGGATTGCCGTCCTCCGGGCCCGGGTTCGATTCCCGGCTGGGTCGGAGATTTTCTCCGCTCAGGGACTGGGTGTTGTGTTGTGTTCATCATCATTTCATCCCCATCCGGCGTGCAGGTCGCCCAATGTGGCGCCGAATGTAATAAGACCTGCGCCAAGGCGGCCGGACCTGCCCCGCGAGGGGCCTCCCGGCCAATGACGCCAAACGCTCATCATCATCATCATCCTTTTACCTTGTATTTTAATTCCACTCCTGAACCTTTCTTTTATTTCCATCATTGCTTACTCGATGTACATATTGAAGAGTAGGGGCGAAAGGCTTGTCTTACACCCTTCTTAATACGAGCACTTCGTTCTTGATCGTCCATTCTTATTATTCCCTCTTGGTTGTTGTACATATTGTATATGACACGTCTCTCCCTATAGCTTACCCCTACTTTTTTCAGAATCTCGAACAGCTTGCACCATTTTATATTGTCGAACGCTTTTTCCAGGTCGACAAATCCTATGAAAGTGTCTTGATTTTTCTTTAGCCTTGCTTCCATTTTAGCCGTAACGTCAGAATTCTCTCGCTCGTCCCTTTACTTTTCCTAAAGCCACACTGATCGTCACCTAGCGCATTCTCAATTTTCTTTTCCATTGTTCTGTATATTATTCTTGTAAGCAGCTTCGATGCATGAGCTGTTAAGCTGATTGTGCGATAATTCTCGCACTTGTCAGCTCTTGCCGTCTTCGGAATTGTGTGGATGATGCTTTTCCGAAAGTCAGATGGTATATCGCCAGACTCATATATTCTACACACTAACGTGAATAGTCGTTTTGTTGCCACTTCCCCCAATGATTTTAGAAATTCTGATGGAATGTTATCTATCCCTTCTGCCTTATTTGACCGTAAGTCCTCCAAAGCTCTTTTAAATTCCGATTCTAATACTGGATCCCCTATCTCTTCTAAATCGACTCCTGTTTCTTCTTCTATCACATCAGACGAATCTTCACCCTCATAGAGGCTTTCAATGTATTCTTTCCACCTATCTGCTCTCTCCTCTGCATTTAACAGTGGAATTCCCGTTGCACTCTTAATGTTACCACCGTTGCTTTAATGTCACCACCTATTGTTTTGACTCTCCTGTATGCTGAGTCTGTCCTTCCGACAATCATATCTTTTTCGATGTCTTCACATTTTTCCTGCAGCCATTTCGCCTTAGCTTCCCTGCACTTCCTATTTATTTCATTCCTCAGCGACTTGTATTTCTGTATTCCTGATTTTCCCGGAACATTTTTGTACTTCCTCCTTTCATCAATCAACTGAAGTATTTCTTCTGTTACCCATGGTTTCTTCGCAGCTACCTTCTTTGTACCTATGTTTTCCTTCCCAACTTCTGTGATTGCCCTTTTTAGAGATGTCCATTCCTCTTCAACTGTGCTGCCTACTGCGCTATTCCTTATTGCTGTACCTATAGCGTTAGAGAACTTCAAACGTATCTCGTCATTCCTTAGTACTTCCGTATCCCACTTCTTTGCGTATTGATTCTTCCTGACTAATGTCTTGATCTTCAGCCTACTCTTCATCACTACTATAATGTGATCTGAGTCTATATATGCTCCTGGGTACGCCTTACAATCCAGTATCTGATTTCGGAATCTCTGTCTGACCATGATGTAATCTAATTGAAATCTTCCCGTATCTCCCGGCCTTTTCCAAGTATACCTCCTCCTCTTGTGATTCTTGATCAGGGTATTCGCTATTACTAGCTGAAACTTGTTACAGAACTCAATTAGTCTTTCTCCTCTTTCAATCCTTGTCACAAGCCCATATTCTCCTGTAACCTTTTCTTCTACTCCTTCCCCTACAACTGCATTCCAGTCGCCCATGACTATTAGATTTTCGTCCCCCTTTACATACTGCATTACCCTTTCAATATCCTCATACACTTTCTCTACCTGTTCATCTTCAGCTTGCGACGTCGGCATGTATACCTGAACTATCGTTGTCGGTGTTGGTCTGCTGTCGATTCTGATAAGAACAACCCGGTCACTGAACTGTTCACAGTAACACACCCTCTGCCCTACCTTCCTATTCGTAACGAATCCTACACCTGTTATACCATTTTCTGCTGCTGTTGATATTACCCGACACTCATCTGACCAGAAATCCTTGTCTTCCTTCACTTCACTTCACTGACCCCTACTATATCTAGATTGAGCCTTTGCATTTCCCTTTTCAGATTTTCTAGTTTCCCTACCACGTTGAAGCTTCTGACATTCCACGCCCCGACTCGTAGAACGTTATCCTTTCGTTGATTATTCAATCTTTTTCTCATGGTAACCTCCCCCTTGGCAGTCCCCTCCCGGAGATCCGAATGGGGAACTATTCCGGAATCTTTTGCCAATGGAGAGATCATCATGACACTTCTTCAAATACTGGTCACATGTCCTGTGGATACACGTTACGTGTCTTTAATGCAGTGGTTTCTATTGCCTTCTGCATCCTCATGTCCTTGATCATTGCTGATTCTTCCGCCTTTAGGGGCAATTTCCCACCCCTAGGACAAGAGAATGCCCTGAACCTCCATCCGCTCCTCCGCCCTCTTTGACAAGGCCGTTGGCAGAATGAGGCTGACTTCTTATGCCGGAAGTCTTCGGCAGCCAATGCTGATTATTTATCAAAATTTAGGCAGTGGTAGGGATCGAACCCGGGACCGAAGACGTTTTGATTATGATTCAAAGACGCTACCCCTAGACCACGGGTATACCAGAATACTATGGCAATATTCCTGAAAACTTCCTGAATTTTGCCATTAGAGTTCTAGTTCACCCTGTGTAATAGCCGTGCAATGTGACAAATTGTTTTTGGGCGTTCTGAAGAATCACCGAGAATTCCGGGCGCTCGCTTAGGTCAGCGTTCCAGCACTTGATGGAGTTTGAAACAGTCTTCATTGTGTGCCAGAATGTTACCGACTGCACGAACTGCGGAATATCCAAGCATGTGGGGCGTTTATTTGTACAGCGACTCAATGTTGAACAGAATGGGAACGTGAGAGAACCCACCTGTGTTCTCATGGTTCTGTTCTGCCCAATTTGGACACATCAAGGGCTCATTACTCTGCTGTGCAGCGAACACATCGTAGCACCTTCTGATCTGCAGCTACAATCCGGGCACCAGTAATGGACACACTGCGACATCTAGTGCCATTGGTTCATCTCCTGAATCGGCACCCAGCGGCTAGGCTCCCGTTAGTACCACGCCACACGCGGCTACCTCAGGAAGCGGGCACTGACGAGTGGTGTCGCATCATTTTCAGTGATGAATCTCGGTTCTGCGTTACCTCTGCGAACTATCCTCTGCAAATATGGCGGTTCCGATAGGAGAGGCACGTTCTACCAACGTGTGGTGTTACCCCTAGCGTGGCGACTCACCGAGTATGACATCATGTCACCTTCTGGAGATTTAGCAAAATTTTATGGCACTGTAGTATATTACAAACGTCCTACGTTCACGTTTGTTAACGCACCTTTAACGAGACAATATCGAGATACCATCTTTAAACAGAACAACGTTCGTCCTCACGTGTCACATTGTGAACAGCCAACGTATTGGTGACGTACTCCCTTGGCCAACAAGAACACCCATTTTGGCTCCAATAGAAATACCTAGAAGATCTAGGACGTCAACTTCATTCCAGCTCCTGTATCCTGGATATCAATGGTCAATTACAACGGTTATATTTACGAGGATGGGATTAAAATTCCTCCGCTTGCGCAGAAATTGTGTTAATATCAGTGACATTTTGATTTTTCCATGTTTATATATATTGGGCAACAATGTAATCAAATGGTTCAAATGGCTCTGAGCACTATGGGACTCAACTGCTGTGGTCATCAGTCCCCTAGAACTTAGAACTACTTAAACCTAACTAACCTAAGGACATCACACACACACCCATGCCCGAGGCAGGATTCGAACCTGCGACCGTAGCAGCAGCGCGGCTCTGGACTGGAGCGCCTAGAACCGCACGGCCACCTCGGCCGGCCAACAATGTAATCGATTTGTATTTTGCTCAAATAGTTAAACTAGAACAAGTCTTCATTTATACGTTTTCTGAGCAACAAAAACCCAGGAATATTTTCTTTTAGTTAAACATTTGAGAATTAGGCACCTAAATTCGAATGCTTAAGTACTTCACTACTCGGTAGTGGTAAACGTCTACGAAACGTATGACGCCGCACGCATATTAGGGCAATGAGTTCCGTAAATTTTACTTAAAGAATTGAGGCATGATACTGCATTTGTGGAATACTCCGAAAAATCAAACGAAAAAACCAACTTATCAATAACATTTGGGTCGTTAGTAAAAGAAGCTGACTGACTTAGTGCAGTGATTTGTTACTGTAAATATGACATAATTGTGCGCCACTTCACTCCAGAAACGAAACTGAAATAAAAATAGTGGTTGGTAGAAGATTGTCGACAAGGAACTAAAGAAATAAATTCCAGACGAATTTATGCAAACACTTTGGATGTCCTGAAGTAAGAATGCGAGAAGTTTCCTAAGTTGAAAAGAAATCACCTCGACAGTGCAGCAGAGGTGCTTATAGTGAAAATAGGAGAGACTGTAATAACGAACTGCTGAAACATATTTTCTGTACCTCTCCTTCCGTACCCTCTGACGGTCACATCTTTATACATAGAATAAAATTGTGATTGCAGAATGTCTGAGTACATATACAGTATTTCGAAGGTCTTTTAAAGCTGCATCACAGGAACGGTGATATCTAGGCACGGAAAGAACTTGGCGTATTTACCTGAAATGGGAGTATGCCGGGAAATAAATGAAGATTTATTGTAGAAGACAGTTTTATCTTGTAAGCCGAGGAACTTTCCATCCCTTTGCTTTCGTATGGATTTCTTTCTTCAGCTGTAATTGATGATAAAGCTAACTCTTGACCCCAAATGCATGTCTCCAGTACCAGATAAAAATAAGTCACCCCAGAAGATACTGTGAAAATAGCCCCTTGCCTTGACAATGTCATCAATTTTGCGAGGAAGTGAGTCCACCAGTTCATTTAGGTGAGCTAGGTAAGGTAAAGCACAACATGTGTTAAAATCCCGCACCGAGCTGTTGAATTTACTGCCATCGATTCAGAAGCTGGCCGCCAGAGTGGCGGGTACATATGAGGGGCGCGCCATCCCCGCCAGTCAGCCCGCACGTTATTCATTCGTTTCTTGCGTCAGTCGACTCGACTGAATCGAGTTATCTAGTAGTCGTACTTTGCTATGTAGCACACGCGTCCGCGTCATCGTATCTTATACGTTTCTGTCTGGCACATAGATAGATAACACATACCTACGAGAAAAGTTGCGGTCATTCTAGTGATCTCGATACGTAATTCTGTCAGGCATTTGTTCGAGAAAAGTCGCGATTATTTTACTGTTTTCTTGTATAGAGAACCTTCGATACGTAGCGTTATAAATACGGGCTATTCGACGAACAGGAAGCTAGTTTACATTCAGAAGCAGAAATATTAAGACTGAAGAATGAATAAGTAAAAAGTCATAGTTGTAGCAAGTGCAAGTGTGAAAATTAGTCGAGAGGGAGAGTGATCAGTTCATTGTGAAGTATTAATCCTATTAGCGATATAATTAACCAATTTACCAGGGAGAACATGCGCATAGAATTCATCATTTATGGAGAAGAACCACAATTGTAAGATGGCATTGTCTTGTATTGGTGTATAATCATTTTAAATAAAACTTTCTTAAACTTTGCATGTGACTTTGTAATTTTTTTCTCCTATCTACGTAATTCTGTAGCTCTCAATTCGTTCGAGCAATCAATTATTCATGATAGGAAACACAGTCATAGCTCAGTCACTCTAAAATGATTCTGAAATTTTACTTGTTAGAATGAAATCAGGCGATGATTCTTCTTCTCTGCAGGCTCGTGCTTTGCGGCAGTCTGCTAATCTGTACAAATAAAATGCCTCGTAATTTTGGGAGCACTGTATAATCAGTCGGGAAACCTCAGATCAAGCGGATATTTGGCTTTGATGAAGTTTAACCTTCCGAAGAAGTAATGGAGCTCTTGGATTATTAAATGCAGGTTCGTATCCAGTCTTTCGGAAGTCCCTTCTGATTAACAACTACGCAATATATTGATAAATATCATTAATTCCCAAATGTCACATACACACCTTTTTTTGAAGGAGCAATATATATATATTTCCTTTTTAATCGTACAGTTCGTATCAGTTATCTTCTGTGATAAATCTCAATAATCAAATTACAGTTCTTCCAAACCAAGCTCATGCTAATCGCCACGAAGACAATCTCGGAAGCCCCCTTTCTTTTTTTTTTTCTAACAATCACCAGAGAGAGTACTACTTATGCGCTCATGGCATAGCTATTGTATAAAACTATTTTGCGCATGGATTATGCGAGTATGAAGATAGAAAATTTGTAAACGTCATTCAAGGGTAGAATTGTATCAGAATAATTCATCGAATATAAAGAGATATTACAACTTGATTATTTTTTATTACGGTAAAAGTAAAGGTGGCTCAAGATATCTTTAGCACCCCCTACTTGAGGTTTTTCTGCATCCGCCTCTGCCAGCAGGGGGCATTTGCATGAAAGTTTGTTCCGGTAGGTCACTTTTCATTATTTACATGCAGTTTTTCTGATGAAGGGATGGAAAGAAGAATCAATGAATTACTCAATGATACCACTACATTTAAGCACCATATTAATGAGGAAATAATTGCTCCACTTGGTCCCGCAATTCAGCTGAAAATGGAGTAAAATCCCGCAGGTGTTTTGGGGTAATCCCCCGAAGCTCCAATAATGAGACAACAATTTTTCGATGGTAGCCCCCGCAAAACATGACAAATCAACACACACTGCCTGTTAATATCTCACGGGAAGATACAACACCGCTGGCTAAAATAAAGATTTAGGAGAAACTTTCTAAAAAGCACTGAAGTGAGAGCTTCTAACGTCGATACCAATAAAGAACAAGTGGAAGAAAATGCACCGGAAAAGAAAATCTTGCTACTGAAAAGAAAAGACGTGCCGGATAAAGGAAAGACGTACCGAAGAAAGAAAAGAACATACTACAGAAACAAAACGACATAAGCTAGACATCATTCCATCATTAACAAGAAAGGAAGAAAACAGATCAAACAGCTACCTGATTATTCTTCAGAGACAGATTCAGACTTCTCATATCACGACAATAGCTCAGATATAGATATTGACTTACTGTTTAGCGAAGAAGTATCGGAAGAAGAGGAAGAAGAAGAGCTTGGCGCTTCAAAGGAAAATCACAGGATCTAAGAAAGTGCAGAATTTACTAGAAACCTAGATAGCTTAGTCTCGGTAACAACTCTTTTACTTTACCCTACTAATCCTCCTTCCGTGAAGAGAAAGTATTATTTTTGTATAAGTATTTTTAAAATTGTGTTCAAATGTACGAGTCATTTAAGTTAAATATTGTACTGGGTAACGTGGCTGCAATACAACTGTGTTACAAAGAGTTATTTAACTGTTTTTATAATCCAGTCATCCATTTTTTCCATGTTTGTCTCGAATGGGGCAAAGACCCGAATTTTGGGGCTTTATCTCGTTTTGTGGGATTACAGCGATGGGTTATGGGTAATAGCTCCACCTGCCATTTAAATTTGAAATCACAGAAAAACCTACCTCTCATTGACCACACTATTAGAAAATGTTAAAATTGCGGGATTTACTCCACCTACCATGTGGCACATCTAGATGAAGTCACTAATTAAGTAACATATCCCTCAGAGCTTTGAAACTGCAGTGAATCGATTTGTATGTTACACTAGCTCTTCCACATAGCTCCAGACGTTGCTACAGGATTAGCATCCGGTAATGGAGCCGGGCCGGTCGAGGTGCCTCAATGTTGGTCAGACCACGAACGTAATCGTATAGTCCTGTAAACAAAGCTGTAATCATCGTGGAATATGGGAACATCCACAGTATGCACGTCATAATGATGTAGTGGAAACTTCACACCACATGGTGACTGTCATGTTGAAATAAACCTTAGTATTCAGCGCAACCTGAACGAGTGGCCCCAGTAAAGGCACGAGAAACACCCCCAAAACATCACAGTGTCATTGCGGCCTTAACTCCACCCTCAACACATTAAGGCTTTCACGCTTTACCTCACTTCGCACTTGACGCATTGCATCATTTGAACTGAGGCGAAACTGTTGCTCATTGGGAAGCACTACACGCCTCCAGTTGGCTTTTGCCCCGTTTCTCAGGTTTTTGGCCCACTAATGTTAAGAGTCGACGGACATGATAGGGAAGCAGTGGTTGGGAAGAGAGTGAGACAGGGTTGTAGCCTCTCCCCCATGTTATTCAATCTGTATATTGAGCAAGCAGTAAAGGAAACGAAAGAAAAATTCGGAGTAGGTATTAAAATCCATCGAGAAGAAATAAAAACTGTAAGGTTCGCCAATGATATTGTGATTCTGTCAGAGACAGCAAAGGACTTGGAAGAGCAGTTCGACGGAATGGACAGTGCCTTGAAAGGAGGGTATAAGATGAACATCAACAAAAGCAAAACGAGGATAACGAAATGTAGTCGAATTAAGTCGGGTGATGCTGAGGGAATTAGATTAGGGAATGAGACACTTAAAGTAGTAAAGGAGTTTTGCTATTTTGGGAACAAAATAACTGATGGAGTGTAGCCATGTATGGAAGTGAAACATGGACGATAAATAGTTTGGACAAGAAGAGAATAGAAGCTATCGAAATGTGGTGCTACAGAAGAATGCTGAAGATTAGATGGGTAGATCACATAACTAATGAGGAGGTATTGAACAGGGTTGGAGAGAAGGGGAGTTTGTGGCACAACTTGACTAGGAGAAGGGATCGGTTGGTAGAACATGTTCTAAGGCATCAATGGATCACAAATTTAGCATTGGAAGGCAGCGTGGAGGGTAAAAATCGTAGAGGGAGACCAGGAGATGAATACACTAAGCAGATTCAGAAGGATGTAGGTTGGAGTAGGTACTGGGAGATGAAGAAGCTTGTACAGGGTAGAGTAGCATGGAGAGCTGCATCAAACCAGTCTCAGGACTGAAGACCATAACAACAATAACATGTTTGCAGCTTCGGTGTGAGACAACTGTGGCTTTTGCGAGGTACAAAGCTTCAGATGTCCATTGCACGCAGTCCCCTTCTAAGCGACCAGTGTGCTAATTTACTGGACTGACTAATACTTCGTCGACTTCGTCTGCAACAGCAAATATGGAATTGTTTTCCCTACCCCTCACACTGAACCCGTGTCAGTGTGTTCTGAATGTTCTAAGACGGAGTGTTGCCTCTCGCAGTCTTCCTTGACATATACGATCCAGTCACATTATTACAGCTACCGTCTATGTTGGAAGTCAGAGACGGCAGGGGCAGCACTAGAAGTGGAGGGTATATAACGCGTATTGGGTGGGCGTGATAAACAGTGCAGCCGTCGTCGTAATGCAGAAACGGAGCGATTTATCTGACGTCCAAAAGGAAATTATCTTTAGGTTCAAATGGTTCAAATGGCTCTGAGCACTATGGGACTTAACTTCTAAGGTCATCAGTCCCCTAGAACTTAGTACTATTACCTAACTAACCTAAGGACAGCACACACATCCATGCCCGAGCCAGGATTCGAACCTGCGACCGTACCGGTCGCGCGGTTTCAGACTGTAGCGCCTAGAACCGCTCGGCCACGCCGGCCGGCTATCTTTAGGTTTTGGGCCAAGAGTGGACGCGTTTCCGAAACGACTAAGTCTGTAAACTGTTCACGTGCCACCGTGTTTAAAGTACACTGTGCATGGCAAAATGGCGCTATCCAAAACCGGCGCCGCGTAAACTGTGGAGCACCACGGGCCATATATGATAGGGGTGAATGACGGCTGCGGAGATGTGAGCAGGCATGCACTGTTGAGCAACTGACCGTCCCGATGAAACAAGGGGCTACCAAAACTTCTAATAAACGACCGTTAATCGAATGCTGCTGCGTATGGGCCTCCGCAACAGGCACTGGATCATGCGCCCATACTGACTGCTGTTCAAGAGCTGCAAATTGCACGCTAGACGTCACCGAGTGGCATTTTATGTACCATTGGATAGATGGCGGTTGGCGAGTACAGCGTGAGGAGTCACAAAATAAACACCAACAGCTGTCGAAAGAGTTAATGTCGGAGGGCATTCCCTGGAAGATATCGTAATTCTCGAAGGCACACTGAATCAAAAAAACTATGCCTTTACCCTTGGAATGACGTACACCCCTACATGTAGTTTGTTTTTCCTCGGTACAGTGGCATCTACCAGCAGGACAATGCAACGTCTCACACAGCTCACAGTATACGCGCACGATTCGAAGGGCACAATGATGAGTTTATCGTACTCCCCTGGCCACCAAAACCCCCGATTTAAACCCAACTGAGAATCTGTGGGACCACCTCGACGGACTGTCCGCGCTTTGGATCCTCAGCCGAGAAACCTAGCGTAGATGGCCACGGAACTGAAGTCAGCATGACTCCACATCCCTTTCGGTACCTTCTTCAGTCTCATTGAGACTCTTCCTGCACGTCTCGCAGCGGCCCGAGCTGGAAAAGATGGTTATTCAGCAGTTTTTGGTAGGTGGTCAATTTAATGTGACTGGACAGCGTATATTAGTCTGGCAAAGGAAAACCTATTTGCCCGAAGAGTTCTGTCGGAAGAATCCGGTGGAAGTTTTCTCTACAATGGAGCCCGTTGTAAAGTCATCGTTTCACCATTGTTTTAAATTTGCCATACTGTGACCCTTATGAATATTTATGACAGAACTGTGTGATTAGAAACTTCCTGGCAGATTAAAAGCGTGTGCTGGACCGAGCCTCGAACTCGAGATCCTTGTATTTCATGGTTACGTACTCTGCCGACAGAGCTACCCAAGCACGACTCACAACCCGTCCACAGAGCTTTACTTCCGCCCGTACCTCGTTTCCTACCCTCCAACCTTCACCGAAGCTCTCCTACGAAACCTGCAAGACTAGCAGTCTTGGAAGAATGGATAATATGAAGACATGGCTTAGCCACAGCTTGGAACAATGTGATTTATCAATAAAATAAAAAAGCATATTACTTTCTCCAACTTAGATCTCAAGGCATGGTTCTATGGTAAGATGCAGAGAGGCACATGCTCTCACCGACAAACAAGTGTAGCACCTCGAAAGAGAGGAGTCAGTGGAATGCAACTTGAGCGTTACGGGGCTATGTGGTTTTGTTTCCGTGACTACAAAATCATATGTTGACTTTTCATTCATGGTTAGACGCTACACCTGTTAAAGGTATCTTTCTCACATATATGTCTCAACCATTTAATGCGAAAAGAAGGTTGTGGACTGGAATCGGACAGTCATGGATCAGCAATCACACTAATTATTCAAACCCGGATCTCTAATTATTTCAAAACATTTAACCCGTGTCTCTCGTAAAATCATACGAAGTGAACAGGTAAAGTGTGGAATAATGCAGAAATTAATAACAAATTTTTTTCCTGAAGTCCTTAGCTTTTGATCCCAAGATTGCACTTTAGCGATAAGAAATGTATCAGCGGGATGTGCTCTGTTTCACTTGTTGTCACTTGTTCTGTAATATGTGATTAAATTTGAAATGAACCTTGACATTTAAAAATTCAGTAGGATGGACGACCACTAAACAGGGAAATTAATGAATTTATGATCAAGAATATAAACATGGCCGTGCGTTGCACCATACATTTAATAAAATAGCTTTTATTTACGACTCTCCTTCCAAAGTTGAACTGGTCTGTCAGCGCTACAGACTCATGTAGTAAATCGTAGGAAATTACCGTGGGTAAGACGTCGACAGTTTTATCGCGTATTCTACAAATGAAAATTACTTCTTCTCTAGAAAAACTGAATGCGTAGAAGTGCGAACGTTACCGCTCGCTTCTACTTTATAGCGCACTAAGAGTCAAATTCCACAATTAAAGATTATTTGAAAAACTGTCGGCCGAGTGAATATCACATACGACTCCTATCTCGCTGAACTGAAATATCTTAACTAGCTGAACTCAAACACAGTCGGTTTTTTATTATAACGTACCTCAAAATCTACGAAACAGGACAAATGAAAGTCAATCTTGTCTTAAGAAACGAGCGGCAATCATAAACACCTCCAATTGTCTAATTCCCCACCGTTTAAGTAGGTTAAGTATGACCTGAGCATGATTAGAGGTACTTGATGACGTTCTGATCACTACACATGACACGTACACAGGTGTTTATAAAATATATGACAAAAGCATTTTACACGTTTCACCATAAATTACTCTTGGAATCAAATGACAATGCTCTGAATAAAAAATGTTATTATTATCATTATATATTGCTTTTTGGCCTAATCAGACATTTTTGGATAGTCAGTCTTCTCACTAATTTGATGCGAGTTCGTCTCCTGCACTATCCCCTTCATCGCAGAGAAGCACTTGCGTCCTACGACTTCAATGATTCGTTGGACATATTCTAATAGCCCTATAGCTTCTACCCTCTACAGCTCCGTCAGTTACAATGGAGAATATTCTATGATGTCTCTTTATAATCTTGTCCTTCTTCTTGTCAGTTGTCCCTATGCCCTCTTCTTTGCCGATTCTCCAGAGATCCTCCTCACCCCTTGTTTTATCCGTTGACCTAATTTTCACCATTCGTCTGTAGCATCACATCTCAAAACCTTTAATTCTCTTCTGTTCCGGTTTTCCCACTCTCCATGTTTCACTACCATCCAACCATATGCTCCAAATGTACATTATCAAAAATTTATTCTTCAAATGAAGGCCAATGTTTGATACTAGTAGAATTCTCTAGGTCAGGAACGCAACCTTTACCTCTGCTAGTCTTTTTATGTACTTCTTGCTTCGTCTGTCATGGCTTATTGTGCTTCCAAGGTACCAGAGATCCTTAACGTCGTCTACTGCTTGATCACCGATTTTGATATTAGGCTGTTCCCAGTTTTGCTACTTCTCATTACTTAGTCTTTCTTCCGTTTATTCCCAATTCATATTCTGTACTCGTTAGACAGTTTATTCCTCAACGTGGCAATTCGTCTTCACTTTCAATGAGGATAGCAATGTCATTAGAGATATCCTTTATCGTAAATTTTAGTCCCACTCTTGATTTTTTATTTCCTTCATTGTTTTATTAAATTTTTAGTTTGAACAGTTGAGGTGAAAGACTGCATCCCTTTTCAGTCCGAGCATTTTTTCTTGGTCTTACAGTGTTCTTCCCTCTTGGTTCTTGTACACATTGTATATTATCCATCTTTCCCTAGAGCTTACTCCCATTTCTCGAGAATTTCGAAAATATTGCACCATTTTATATTGCTGAAAGCTTTTTATAGGTCGACATATCCAAAGAATGTCTGGATTTTTCTTCAGCCTTGTTTGCACAGTCAACCGCAATTTTAGAATTGCCTGTCTAGAGCCTCTATCTTTCATAGAGCCAAACTGATCATCATATAACAAATTCTCTAATTTCAAATTCTCAAATTCTGACTCTAATACTGGATCCCCTATGTCTTCTACATCGACTCCAATATCTTCTTCTATCACGTCATCGGACAAGTTCTCTCCCTCACAGATGCCTTCAGTGAACTCTTTCCATCCATCCTCACTCTGTTCTGCGTTTAACAGCGAAATTCCGTTAGCACTCTGAATGTTACCATCCTTGTTCTGATGTAACCAACGGTTGTTGACTGTTTCTGTTCTTTTTTTTTTGGGGGGGGGGGGGTGTCACCAATCTTCTGACTGTTTTGATGTCCTTCTTGCTCCGTCCGTCACTGCTAATTTTACTGCCTAGATAGCAGAATTCCTTAATTTCATCTACTTCGTGACCATCAATCCTGATGTTAAGTTTCTCGCTGTCCTCGTATTTGCTGTTCCTCATTACTTTAGTGTTTCTTCGATTTACTCTCAATCCATATTCTATACTCATTAGATTGTTCATTCCATTCAGCATATCATGTAATACTTCTTCACTTTCACTCAGGATAGCAATGTCATCAGCGAATCGTATGATTATGCTTTCACTTTGAATTTTAATTCCACTGCTGAACCTACTTTTGTACATGCTGAGTCAATCATCGAGAAGATCCTTTGTGTTTTTGCTTTTTTTTCGTTTGTTCACATCTTTCCTGCAGCCATTTCGCCTTGGCTGCCCTGCATTTGCTATTTATTTCATTCCTCATGAATTAATATCGCTGTATTGCTGTCATTCTCCGAATATTTTTGTATTTCCTTATTTCGTCTATCAGTTGAATTCTTTCCTCTGTTACCCAAAGTGGAGACTAGCATGTAGGGAAAGATAAACAGCCATGCATAATTTTCAATTTGAATTTTGGGATAGGAGTAACTGTTAAATATTTAATATCATTTTTACGGGTAACATTTTTGACAAGATTTCATTTGATAATGAAGACTACTTACGTTTCTCTACTCAAGAATTGTAATTTTCGGTGTGTTAATGTTTGGGAAGTAAAGAAAGCTATACTTTTTCAATATAGAGCTTCTCTAATCAGAAAACTAATTACATTTTATGTTACAATTTATCCCAGGTCATTCTCCGCATACAAAGTCCATTTTTACTTATTAAGATTTGTAATGAATCAAGTGTGCTTTACCTTTTTTAAATAAGAGAGCGCATTGCACCAGACGCATCTCAGTAAGTTGTGGCTCAGCAAATGCGACGCACTTCTAGTGTCACGGTGTTTCCATTGTGCTCCAGGTAATCCAAAATTAAATAATAAAAAAGAGAGCACTGAGTTTTGCGAGGGCCAGTTTATCAGTTTTAAAGTTTAATGATCCACAGTGTTGAATTCAGACAGCATTCTTCCCATTACGAATGTTTAAATAGACGGGGCACTTTCAAGTTGGTTTTTCGCTGTCGAATTCTAAACTTCAAAGTTTACGAATTCATAATGTTGAAAGTTTGCGAAAGCTTACAGATAACTTACGCCGCCACAAGCAATACTTTCAATGAATAACAACAACAATAAAATTTTTATTTACATAACGTTCAGTACCCTGTACCATTACTAGCTATTTCCTTTCCCGTTCCATTCCCAAGTGGAGCTACGGGAAAACGATCAGGTCGTCTTTATGCCTCCGTTTGAGCCATAACTTCCGTACGTTATCTCCGAGGTCCTTACGCGAAATGTACTTTGGCGGCAGTGGAACCGCTTAGCAGCCATGTTCAGGTGCCGTTTCTCTAAATCATCTCAGTAGTGTTCGTCGAAAAGAACTTCGCCTTTCCTCCACGAATTTCCAAGCATCTCTGTAACACTTGCGTGTTGTTCGAACCTACCGGTAACAATTCTAGCACCCCGCCTCAGAATTGCTTCGATATCTTCCTTTAATCTGCCCTGGTATGGATACCAAATACTCGAGCAGTACTCAAGAATAGCGCCCTATATGAGGTCTCCTTAACAGATGAACCACATTTTACCAAAATTCTCCCAGTAAACGGCAGTCGACAATTCGCCTTGCCTACCATAATCCTCACATGCTCGTTCCATTTCATATCGCTTCTCAACGTTACGTCCAGAAACTTGAACAACGGGACTGTATCAAGCAGGACACTATAAACTAATGCTGCATCGGAACACTACGGGTTTGTTTTTGCTAGTCATCACCTTTACTTACTCAGCATTTAGAGGTAGCTGCCATTCATCAAACCAACTAGAAATTTTGTCTAAGTAATTTTGTATCCTCCTACACTAACTCAACTGCGACACCTTCCCGTGCATCACGGCATCATCAGCAAACAACTACAGATTGCTGCCGACCCTCTCAACCACATCAATTACTCATACAGAAAATAATAGCGATCCTGTAACGTATCCCTGGGGCACTCCTGAGAATATCCTAGTCTCTGATGAACACTCACCGTTGACGACAAGATACTGGGTCTTATTACTTACGAAGTCTTCGAGCCACTCACATAATATCTGGTAGCCTTTTCCACATGCTCGCAACTTCGTTAACAGTCTGCAGTGGGACACCGTGTCAAATGATTTCCGGAAATCGTACTCCCGTTATACTATTTACTGCTGGTGTTGATATTACCCCATATTCGTTTGGCCAGAAATCCTTACCTCCTTTCAATTCGTTTCACTGACTCCCACTAGATCTACATTGAGCTACACTAATTAAAGCACGAATAACTAAGAAAATAAAATTTCTAGCTTTCCTGATACTTTCAAACTCAAGCAATCTTCGACTCGAAGAATGTTATCCAGTCGTTCATTATTCAATGTTTTCTTTACAGTCACCTCCCCTCGGCAGTGTCCTCCTGGAGATCCGAATAGGGGCTAACCCGGAATGTTTTGCCAATGATGAGATTATTGTGACACTTCTTCAATTACAGTCACTTAGACTGCTACGGTCGCAGGTTCGAATCCTGCCTCGGGCATGGATGTGTGTGATGTCCTTAGGTTAGTTAGGTTTAAGTAGTTCTAAGTTCTAGGGGACTGATGACCACAGATGTTAAGTCCCATAGTGCTCAGAGCCATTTGAACCATTTGAACAGTCACTTATACTGTAGATACACATTATGTCCCTTTAATGCAGTGGACTCCATTGTCTCCTGTATCCTCACACCGTTAATCACTGCTGATCCTTCCGCCTTTTCGAAGCAGTTTCACAACCCAAGGGCAAGAGATTGCCTGGGGGTCTATCTGCTCTGCCGCCCTCTTCGACAAGACCGTTAATAGAACCAGGATGATTTCTGACCAGATTAGGGCCTGGAATAACACGTCTGAGCACACGAATACACATACACGATGTTAAGGATATAAGTTCAGATATTTTGTTGTTTACTGAGGACGCTGTACTGACCAAAATTATATCAGTATTTAACTTATTTGCACTCTAATAACTATAGTCATAACAAGTCGCGTGTCTTTATGTTGGTTAGTACTTCCAAATACATGAAGCAAGAGCAATTTTACGGCCGTGTAGAAAATGCCAGGTAGTAAATTATGTGACATGTTTGCAGGAAGACTCTTCGACGCAGAGAAAGAACTACCAACACACTGATGTGTTTACGTACTAAGGTATTATATAATAAAATATCTGCCATTATACCTATTACCCATTACAGACTGTACACATAAATATCGTAAGATCATGTAACTGTTTTCAGTGTTAATGAAAATTTAGTCATATGGAACCGTTGTGTAATTGGTAATCACCTGAGATCTCTTCAAAAGATTGTGATTTATTTGCAGAAGACGGCTGCACATAGAGGCAAAACAAAAATGGAATGAAACTATTGTAATATAACCTTGAACAGAGCAGTAGGTCAAGCAGCTAAAATTGTTCCTTGGCTCTCATTAGAAATTTTTCAGCTTATTATCACCGAGCGATGCAGGATTATTCGACAACAGATTCTGGAAGGAACTTGCAAAAGTTCGCGGTGAAACACTGTTGTGACCCTTCCAGTGAAGTGGCAATGTCCCACTGATCCTCCTCTCTTCTCTTTTTTCTCGTATCTTCTCTATCTTTCCCAGTTCCAACCCTATCTTATCCTGTCCTATAATGTCTGACGTAACTATCTTTTTACAGCATTTAAATTATATGAATTTATAGCAAACTGTATGACACGTATGCCGGGCTGGACACAACAATACGGACAATTAAAGCTGAAAGTCAGAACTACTAATTATGAGTGACCAGCTTCCTATTTATTGTCCGTTTTTTACACGAATTCCAATCACTGAAAACACATAAAGTCTGGAAAAATGCCCTGTATGCAGAAACCTGCACGAATTTATGTACCTTTATCTCCATACAAACAACAATATAAAAAAACGGAACAAGGGTTATTAATCTCATATCAAGCATTCTGTCTGAAAAAATCTCTTTATATAAAAAGAAATGTCCTGATATCATCGCCGAGCCCAAACCCTAAGGATAAAAAGCTTTATATTTGCAGAGGGTGGAGATTACACTGTAGGCTTCGTTTAAGAAGAGATTTTTCAAAATTCCAATCCTAATGGGGTGAAATTGGGACGTTTTTTCTTTTTTTAATATGTCACGATTTAGGCAATTCGGAAGCTAGAATTACGAATTTGGTTTCTCGGTCACAAATAAAAAACTACATGCTTTAACATTTTTGGCAAGGGGGTAAAATAGTGGCATTTTTTTAAATAAATTGTTATTAAAGTACTAATAAAGCATTTTCAAAGTTACATGTATGAAAATTGGTGTTTGACTACTCGGTTCGAAATTTTAAAAAATATGTTTGTAAGCCGTTTTGGAAATTGAAGCCCCAAGGGATTGAAATAGGGAATGAAAATTTTTATGAAAGTATTTCATTATCAAAGCATTTTTAAAGTTAAATCTAAGAAAATTTGTATTGGATTCTCATTAGAAATTAAAAAATACGTGTTTCCGTGTTTATGGAAATTCAGCCACCAACCGCGTAAATAGAGGATGAAAGTTTTTATGGGAACATTTCATTATGAATGAATTTTTGAAGCTAAATATATGAAAACTTGTATTTAACTTCTCAGTTAGAAATTTAAAAAATCCGTGATTTTGGAAAAAAACGACATTCTGTTTGCGGAGTCAGTGACTGAGTTATTGTAAGGTATTATTACTTTTTATTTTTGACACAAGCACTTTTTATATTACAATCACAAAAGGTTGCGGCCTTCAAACATTTTATATTTAGTTGACAACGGATGAACACTTGTTCAGCAAATGACGCCCACAGCATCTGAAAATGGTCTTTGAAGACCGAAACCGGTTTTGACTGTATGAAAAAAAAGTTATTGTGTCAAAAATAAAGAAAATAATGTCTCACAAAAACACGTGTTTCAGTGTTGTGGAAATAGGGGATGAAAACGATTGTGAAAATATTTCGTTATGTTAAAACATTTTAAAGCTAAAACTGTTAGATGTCTCGGTTAAAGACAAAAAAATACGTGCTAGCGGATGAAAGTCTCTATGGAAATATCTCCACAGGAACTCAAAAGGCTGGATTAACAAAAAACTCCGACTCAAGCTATCATAGTATGTTTTTCGTCAGAAGTACATAAGTTACAGACCATGCTTCTATAGCTTGAATTAGCGTGAAAAGTTTAGAACGTGCTGCAGTCTGCAGACTAAATCAAAAGGAGCTGTTTAACAATCATCAAGACAAGTCGGCTTTGGCAGAATTGCATAGAAAAAGAAACGGCTCTCGAATGTATTAACTTTTCAGTAACTTTTATAGTTATTTTTGAACTAAGTACTACGCAAAAGCGAGCGAAGCAGCGAACGATAAGCTAGTAACTAATTAACAACGTGTCGTGAGCCAATATCAACAAGCCCGTGCGTCATGAATGCCATGGGCCAACTGTAACTCAGATCTTACTCCCAGGACTCACTCAGAGCGAAGGGAAGATAACCCACAAACTATTATCGTCTGGAAAACAATATACTTTATCACTGGACACAGCGTAACCTAATAAAATTGCAAGAAACAATAAATATCTGCAATTGTGAGGGTGTCCTCATGCTACGATTAACATTCCATAAACAAGTGAAAAGGACATTTTGTATCATCAGATGCTACTATTCATTCGAATAAATGTTAACCTGAGTGCCACCGACGTATATTTTGTTGAATGTGGCTAACTGATGTGAGCAAGAAACGCTGTTAAGTTAACATGTCCAAAGGAGCAGGTGAACTGTAGTGAAAGCCTGTCTCATCATAGCTGCAAGTCTGACAACAGTTCTTACCTGCGACTCCTCTTTGACTGTTAACCTGATGTGTGTCAAGTCTTCAATATGATCATATCTCTGCTCGTCATTCCACGTTGTAACGCAGGTCAAACGCCCAGCAGCATGGTCCCCATTTGATCTTGTGAAATTCTCATACTTTATTTTAGGTTACATACGTACATTTTTCTGCAAATGAATTGAAATGTGTTATCTTTAATCTGTTAACTATATTCATCTTTTACAAACAATTATGTTTTTACGTTTCTGGCAACTAAAACTGAACACGATTGAGACGACAATCAGTAGACTAGCATGAAGCGTACGACGTGATTAAATATAAACCGGAACTTTTTCATAAGTTAATTTTAGCTTCAGAATAATTCATACATACGAATTTCTATTCCTATTTAGTCTCCTGAAGAGGAAATTCAATTTTCCCAGTGGATAAGCAGTTTCTTGATCCCGATGGAAATGGCTATGACAGAAATGGAAATGGCTATGACAGAAGCCAGTTACGCGCAAACACTTCGTTAGCGCCATCGTCTAAGTTCGGACTGTAGAGAGGACTTTTTAGTGTGATCCAGGACTGATCCAGAATTTGTTGTTGAGTTCTGGCAGATGTGTGAGGTCGACGTTGTCATGAAGTACTATCACATTCCGGATTTGAAATGCGTGTCTTTTCTGATGGTACGCTGGTTTTGTGGTCCAAAAGTTGGCAATAGTATGCAGCGTTCGCAGTACGACGTTTGTGGAGAAAATCGAAGAAATGAGCTCCTTTAAAATAACAAAACAGACTTTTGAAAGAACATCCCCCGTGAGAGACGGTTTTCGGTTTTGACGGGTGCAGGTTAATCCTTGCACCATTGCATGCTGCTTTTTTCGTTTCATCGCAGGTCAGAATCCGAATCAAATAATGTTCCAGCTCTCCTCGGTAGTTTGTCAGTTCCCGTTCGCACACTTCGACACGATGAAAGTTTTGCTCCCCGGTGAGAAGACGATGCGCCCACCGTGCGGACACTTGCCGAAATCCTACGTTGTCAGTAATGATCTCCTGAACTCTGCCGTATCATCAACATCAGTAGCAATTTCAGCAAATGTTATACGGCGATCGTCTGTAATAAGCTGGCTGACAACGCAAATATTCTTCTCAGTCATGCTGGTCCTCGGGCGAATTCGGTGACCTGCATTCTCAAGTGTTTCTCGTCCTTGTAAAAACTGTTCGTGCCATGCGTACAATTCTCTTTCTCAGGGTGTTGTCCTCGAACTGTGCCGTCAGTCTTTTCAAAATTCCTTACCGTTTTACGCCCTCTGTTGCAAGAAACTTGATTATAATGCGTTGCTCAAAAGATAACTGTATCTCTTGCTCTGGCTTTGCGTTTCTGACGAAAGAAACAGTCCGAACTGCAATTATAGAAAAGTCTTGATCGCACAGTTCTTATTAAATATTAGAGCGTTTCGAAAAATCATCATCAGGCATAAGATGTTGGTCTAACTTTAATCTAAACAAACTAAGCACGTGGACTGTATATAGAAATACAATTCTCATTTCATGAAGACTGCCTATGGTAGTACAGTTGTCAGTGTGACACTTGTATTCATTGAACTGACAACTGCACTAACATAGTCAGTCTTTATGAAATGAGAATTGTATTTCTATATACAGTCCACGTGCTCAGTTTGTTGAGCTTAAAACTAGATCTACGTCTTCTGTCAGACGATGACTTTGCGAAACGCGCTAACGTTTAATAAGGAAATGGGCAATTAAAAACTTCTCCATAATTACAATTTGTATCAAATCTGAATGTTCGCCTACCTCTACTAAGGAAAAAGTCCTGTATCCCTGTATCAATTAATGGAAAAGAAATGATACAACGACGTTCTAGAAGTGGTGATCAATCACTGGAAACGAAAGAAACAAAGCAGAGATGGCACCGCTCTCGGTTTACTGAAAGGTGATTAAAACAAATATTCCGCTTTATATTACTTTTATATTCAAATGACAACTATTTTAGAGCAATTGTACTAAGTAGGCTTTAGTAAAATGTACTTTCCTTACATGGCGTATATAAATTAGTTATATGAAAGTAACCTTTGACTGTGAAAAAGGAAAATAACTGACAGAAATGTTTGATACAGCACTGAATGCAGTATATCTTCAAGCTTTATGCAAAAATGTTCATTGTGGCTACCTTCAGTATCAAGAATAATGTACCATCTGTAATCGGTTTCCTGTCAAATCCTATGAAGCAAGTCTTGATGTATGGTGGCTACTGCTTTTGTTATCCGTTCTCGCAGCTCGTCTACGTTTCCCGGAAGCGTAGGAACAAACACTCTATCTTTAATGCAAGCGCACACACAGAAGTCCATTTGCGTTAAATCAGCTGACCTTGGCGGCCTGGATATTGCTCCATCACTTCCAATACAAGTCGGCACATTTCTACGGACATACACGATATCTTCACGATTCCAATGTGGTGGCGCGCCATCTTTCTGGAAAATAATTTCTGTGCCCATATCATGTCGTAATTGAGGCATTAGATAATGTTGAAGCATGTGCAGATACGATACGGCAGTTACAGTTGACTCGACAAAAAGAAAGGACCGTAAAATTTTTACGACTTACAATGCGAAAAATATTTACCTTAAGTGAGTCCCGCACATGTTCGATTATATGACGTGGTTTCTGCTCACTCCATATCCGAGCATGATTCACTTTACTGCGGATATGGAAGGTAGCTTCGTCACTTTATTTTTATGAAGAAAATAATCTTCAGTCTGCATTTTGTAAAATATTTGTACGCAGAACGCAGCTTTGTTTTTCCTTGTCACTTTCTTTCAAAATCTTGCAACGTTTACAATTTGCAGGTGATGAATGACAGGCGCTTCCGTAATACCTTCCACACTGTAACACTAGGCATATTCAATTCTAAGCTCTCAAGTTTCGTTGATGTACCTGAACTAAGAATGTAAGACTGCCGAAATTGTTCAATTGCTGCCCGAGAGACTGATCTGGCGTCGTATTTGACGCACAGCCAGTTTCGATGAAACGATGTACCAATTAATACTTGTTTGTCTTTGAGATACTGGCTTGCAGTATTTAGTTCTGAACTGTCTATGAACTGTAGTAGCTGATTTGGATTCATGAAATCATAAACAACATTGGGCACGTTTTGCATCGCTATAGGACTCCATGATGATGGCTCAAATGGCTCTGAGCACTATGGGACTTAACATCTGAGGTCATCAGTCCCCTACAACTTAGAACAACTTAAACCTAACTAACCTAAGGACATCACACACATCCATGCCCGAGGCAGGATTTGAACCTGAGACCGTAGCGGTTGTGCGGTTCCAGGCTGAAGCGCCTAGAACCTCTCGGCCACCTCGGCCGGCCTCCATGATGATGACTCACTCGCGAACGTCACATAGCGGGAACGTCGGGAACTAACATTGTTAGGAGGGAATAAAACTTGAAAATATACTTCATTCAGAGCTACATCAAACAATTCCGTAAGTTGTCCACCCTTTTAACAATTAAATATTACTTTCGTGTAACTAATTTACAAACACCCGATGTGTAAGAAGAACAGCTCATTAGGAATCGCACTTGGATATTGGCCCTTTTTGAAATGCTGGTGTGACGCCTCTTCTAGGATGTAGAAACGACTATCAGCACTGGTTGGGAAGTGACAGCGACAGGATTGCGGTCTTTTGACACTATCTTTTCACAATATCGCTTCACGCGTGTTCGGGCTGCCATGAGTGCAACGCAGGGCACTGACGGAAAATAATCGCAACAGCAAATAATAATTAATATAGACTAACAACATTACGTGAATACATTTGTCTTGATACCATATTTAAATGATTAACATTTCAAGATAACAGGTTAATGTAAGCACGAGATAAGCCATTGCAAATGTGAAATGCTGGTATATTAATAACCGGTGTAACGGCGAGAATGTTGAATGTAAGCATGCAGATGTGCATGCGTTGCGTTGTTAGTTTTCCGGATGTCAGTTTGAGGTATGGAGTTATATGCCTGTTGCACTAGGTCGGTCAATACAGGAATGGTTAATTCTTCTAGAGTTGTCGTCCGATGATACCCCGAGTAGTCAAAGGCAACATGTCGACACTCCGTAGAGCATGTTGGGCTACAACAGCGCTATGTGTGCAAGCAGTATCCTGTTGGTAAACACCACATAGAATGAAACTTCCTGGCAGATTAAAACTGTGTGCGGACCGAGACTCGAACTCGGGACCTTTTCCTTTCGTGGACAAGTGCTCTACCATCTGAGATATCCAAGCACGACTCATGCCCCCCTCCTCACAGCTTTAATTCCGCCAGTACCTCGTCTCCTACCTTCCAAACTTCACAGAAGCTCCCCTGCGAACCTATCATATCAGCGCACATTCCGCTGCAGAGTGAAAATTTCATACTGGACCACACATAATGTCATACAAGAATAGCAGCACAACAGGTCGAATTACCACACTGACGTGCAAGTTTTCAGTCAGGGTGCATGGACTAATCACAAAAGTGGTCCTGCTGTCATGCGAAATAGCATCACCCACCCCAACTCCAGGTGAAGTTCCAGTGTGTAGCAGGCAGGCAGGTTGGTTACAGACCCTCAGACAGCCATCTTCTAACCAACCCACTGCCATCACTGGCCCTGAGGCGGAACTACTTTTCATCAGAAAACACAGCACACGTCCACCCTGCCTTCCAATGCGGTTTCGCTTGACACGATGAAGTCGTAAACGGCAGTGGGTGGGGTCAGTGGAATGCACGCTACAGGACGTCTGGCTCGGAGCTGTCGTTGCATTAACTGGTTTGTAAAAGTTCGTTGTGTCATTGTGGTGATAAATACTGCTGAAATTGCTTCTGCAGATGCAGTACGATGCACCAGAGCCATATGTCGAACACGAAGGTCTTCCCTCTCTGTGGTGCCACGTGGCCTTCCGTAGTCTGGTTTTCTTGCAACCGTACATTCTCGTGACCACCGCTGCCAGCAATCATGTACAGCGACTACATTCCTGCCAAGTCTTTCTGCAATATCGCAAAAGAAACATCCAGCTTCTCGTAGTTTTATTAGACGACGGCGTTGAAACTCAGTAAGTTGTTCATAATGACGTTTTTGTCGCCTTAAATGTATTCTTATTAACATCAGCTCACCACGTCCAGTCTCTCTCAACGCTCAAAACCATTACAGCGTGTACCTATAGCAAATTTGATTTGCGTTCTCATAGTGACGCTACTAGTACCACTCATACGCGACTGGCGCGAAATTTGATTAGATGTCATCTGTCACATGTAGAAGCAAGCCTACCAACTTTCGTTTGTGTCGTACAACCCCTTCCCGGTGTTGCATTTTTTTCGTCAGTGTAGCACAGATGAATTCAGAAGGGAGATAAGCAAATGTAGGACATCAGCGTGGTCGCGTGAATGGCGCCTAAGAGAACACACCTACGTATCGTCCGGAAGGCCGTGGAGGACCGCACAAGCTCGTCATGTACCTTGAGTCAGGAAATGGGCTTGTTTGCTGCATCACAAGTATCCACTTGCAGAATGCGACGTCACGTGGAGAACCTCCGACTTTCTGTAATGCGACATCTGTTGCAAATCCCTTCGACGCTTCAGCAGACAAAGGCAGGCCGACGTTGGAGCGCCCGACATCAACAGTGGGCTCACATGTGACACCACGTTCTCTTTTGAGATGATGCCGGTTCTGTGTACAGCATCAGGATGGACATATCCATGTGTGCAGCTTCCGAGGAGAACGATCATTGCTAGATTACATTCGCCATACGGTCCCAGCATCCGGTGTGATGGTATGTGGTGGCATAGGGCACACAACACAACCAACTTTTGGTGCGCATAGACAGTAATCTGGACAGTAGACGCTACATTTCCAGCGTGGTTAAGCTGGTCTCTCACATGACGCGAAAACGCACGTGGACGAGAAGCTGGCGACGTCACAGCATGGAATTCCGCGTTCCAGTACATTGTGGACAATGAAACGAGGAATCTAGCATGTCAGATTTTTGCCTCGTGGAGAGAAACATGGCCAATGAGATGCGACACCGTTTTAAGTAGCAAGCAGATCTTACAAGCTGCCTTCTTGCACTGGGTTAAACTATACATTTGGTTGGTTTTCTTTAGCACAGAAGACATAGTATGAATATAAGTTGATTCAAAGCATCAGCAAACTGAGGATGTCCTGAAAGCGCGTCATTTTACCTATAATTTGTTGTAACGGAAAGCTACATGTCGACAGATAAAGGCTTCCCGTGTTTGACGTCTTTTCTGTTATTATTTGCGTGCTGTGAAAGCGTAACCTTTCTGTGTTACGGCACAATGACGGTCTATCAAAAGTGCATTGTATGATACAATTTGTCATAGTTAAATATGACATAATGACATTTGTAGATTCAGTGTTTAGACATTGCATATCAGGGGTAGTCAAGCTTTTTTACCTACAGCCCGTTTACGTATCCCAGTTAGTAAGTTAGTAGCAAAATTTTCTAACCTCCCGCCAGTCCACAGCAATGGTGATTTATAAGGTAAGGAAATAACTTCACAAAATTTATACACCAGAGTTACAGCAAGTGAAAGCATATCACAGTAAATAATTACCAAATACTTTATGTCAAAATTTTTAGAAAACCTAATGAAAACGTTAAAACACGGTCCGTTTACCGGCCGCCATGAATGATGGAACCACACTAGTGGGCTCTAGGACCCAGGTTGACTACCACTGTTGTATACCATATAAGGAGGTGAGCATGCCATGATGAAGTCTAACTGAAGTTGATAGCGTCGTGAGCTGTGAAGCGAAAGGTAGCAGGTTCGTGTATACTTCCAAAACCTTTTTTGTTCGTTTTTCATTTCCTAAAAGGTTCTAGGTCTTTCTTATTAATTTAATATAAGTACGTATTACCTGTAGTATTCAGTGGTGCTTATAACAAACAACTGGAATGTTTCCCGAGTCGCCAGAAAACTTAACGTAACTTTCAGCCTATGTTAGAAAGTAAATATATGTTATACACTGGAAGTTTTTCTCTCATGAAACTTTGTGCCATATATATGTATATAAAGTGTGTGTGTGTATTTCTTGATTTTATGGACTTCCTCGTGTTCACATCTTTTCCAATGATGATTCGCAGCTTCGAAGTCTGCTCTTCCACTCAAATGAAATTACGAATCTCGATCTTCAAATCTATGTCGTAAAGTAAGTCGCTTCAGAGTGATGGTAGTCAGTGCAACATCGAGAACAGGGGTAGTACACATACGCAGAAGGAACACTAGACACTCTAACTGCAACGAGTAACTTTTAGTGTGTTATGTCAGATCACTGTACGGCAATATTTGCTGTTCAAGCCATCGAGTCCAGAATCGTCTTCACAATTCCCTCTGCTTTCCATCGACAATCGATAACCGAGTTAACGCAGCTGTTTTTCGCCCCCCCCCCCCCTTTTCGCAAAGTAACTGTATGGTTATGCGCCAAATGTCGCAGACTGCTGCTGGAGAGCGCTGAGGTCACAGATCATGATGAGGAGCACGTTAAATCAGATGTAGCACGTCGTTTGAGAGCAACTAAGACAGACAGTACATCTGGCATGCTTCGTGATGAGAAACACATCGTGTGTGAAGATGGCTTCAGGCTGTGCTCTGTCTTTGAGCTTTCCATGACATATTTCGTCAAAATAACTCAAGACCGCTCGCTTCCTGTGCTGTCTTGAGGTACTTAAATACAGTATGGGTTTTGCCCTGCGCATTAGGTCGTACCATTCGTCGGCTCCTTGATTTTTGCTTTACCATCTGCGCCCGTTCTGTCTGCCTCTCTCCCACGCTCACCTACCTTGGACTCACTATTGTCTGTCACCTCACCTGGATCCCTCATGTCTGCTCTATCCAATCCATAGCCCACAACCGCCTCCGTCTCCTTAAACTCCTCTCTGGCTGGACATGGGGGCTGAACCCCTTGATCCGTCGCATCATCTGTTACGCCAGTCCCGCCTGGATATCCATCCCCCCCCCCCCCAAAAAAAAAAAAATTCTGTAAGTCCATCCAGATCCTCGAGCACCATAAACTCCACCCCGCCTTCCGTATATGTCTCCTGTCCCCCATGCGGATCCTCTACGACCTGAGTCCTTTCCCCCATCTGCTCCTTTTCCTCGAACATATCCGGGTGCCCTACACCTCCTGCAGACTTGGTCCCTCCCCCCCCCCCCATCCCCAGGTAGGTCCTCTCCTCTCCAACTGCCACCCACTATGGTGCCTTCACCATTGTGTCCCCCCTGCCCTCCATCTCTACACCCTTCATCTCCTTTCCCACAGTGGCTTTCGTCAACTCCCCCATCCCCACCCCTGGATGATGCCCTCTGTCCCTCCATTTATCCCTCCTATCAGCTCTGATCCTCACCTCCCCCTCCCTTCCCCTGTCCTTTTCTTGATCTCCCTCGATCCCCCTTCCATCCTGTTTTTCCTCGCTTACTCTCTCTCTTTGACTCCTTTTTCTCCCCCAAGTCCTTTTGCTTTCCCCTCCTCTGCCTTTCCCACTCCTTCTCACGTGCGTCCTCCCCCCCTCCCTCTTTTACGTGTCCCCTTAGGGGGGAGGGGGGGGGGGAATCGAAATTCAATGAAGAAAAAAAACCTGCCCAGTATGCTCTCCAAATACTTGACCCACTGGTTATAGGTTGCCATAGAACGGAAACAGCATGGAATCATGTACTTGCAATCGAGCATCAGTTCTATTGACGCCCAGACGTGTTGGAGCCGTCGTTGCTGCAAAAATTTCGCTGTAGTAAATTTCGCACTGTACACACCCAAACCATCCACAGATTTAATCATATATCTTCCTGTTATAGTGTATACGCTCAATAGAGAAAACCTGATTATTTGCTATCCTCCTTGATGTTGCAATGTTAAGAGTCAAAAAGTATTTTCAGGTGAAGGATTCCATAACTACTCTTCTGTTCTGATTCCTTATTACCTAGAAACTGATCTTTTTCAGTGGAGTGCGCAGTAAAAAGAGTACCATCATTACTTAAGATTTAAGGTAGCCAGTACTGCTCAGTTTCTCGCAATGTTACTTAGTTCAGTGAACTCAGAAGGACTAAGTACGTTCCAAGTAAGTGTCCCCATCGGCTGATGTTACTGATTGTCTGGGGTGAAAAGCCTACTCCCGGAGCAGATACGATCTGCGTTTGACAATCGTAATTACTCTGAGTCCAGCGAGTGAGGTGGCGTCGCTTTCCCCGGTACACGCGGCCCGCGACTGGCAGGGCCATTGTGTTCGCCTCCTAAAAGTACGGCGGCTGCCGCGGAGGCCTGTTCCTGTTCTGGCCGACCATTCGGCCGCACTGGACGCGCGGGCGGACGTTACACGGAAACCGACTCTGGGAATCAGTTCGTGCGCTGTGTAGGATGCTCTCCGGCGCTATAACAATGGCCAGCGAAACACTGTACGTCTGAGGGAACGCGGGCGGGGTGCGTGCGTGGGATGGAAATCGCGTCTCCACGCGCAGTGAGCTCAGCGTACTGCCACACAGCCTTAAATATACAGATTGTCATGTTAAACCTCGGACGGCACACTTTGACGTTCTAAACAGGACTATGCGGGATAATCGTATACTCGTAGTTCTAATTATAAAATCAAAAATGAAAACTACGTAAATATTTTTGTTTATTTGTATTTGTCTGTGCTCCTGATTGAGGTTTCCACGGGTTTCTCCTATTTTTGAGGGTATCAGGGAGCATACCGGAGTGGGGGGGGGGGGGGGGGGCGTGGTTTAAACAACTGTGTCTGTGGTAAAACCGGAACTTTCTTCCTGTCTGGAGAAATCAGAAATCAGCTCGATTGCAAATAAACAGATTTTAATAAATATTAGTTAAGATGCAGTAAAAGAGGGGTGGCGCCTAGGTAATTTCTCCGGAGAAAAAATTAGTCATTCTTAGGAAAACCATTACAAGAGTTATTTAATAGCGTGTAATTTCGGCATTGGAATTGATAAACGCCGGCCGCTGTGGCCGAGCGGTTCTAGGCTCTTCAGTCTGGAACCGCGCTGCTCCTACGGTCGCAGGTTCGAATCCTTCCTCGGGCATGGATCTGTGTGATGTCCTTAGATTGGTTAGGTTTAAGTAGTTCTAGGTCTAGAGGACTAATGACCTCAGATGTTATGTCCAGTAGTGGGGTTGGGTTGGGTTGTCTGGGGGAATAGACCAAACAGCAAGGTCATCGGTCTCATCGGATTATGGAAGAACAGGGAAGTAAGTCGGCCGTGACCTTTCACGGGAACCATTCCGGCATTTTCCTGGAGCGATTTAGGGAAATCACGGGATTGAACCGTTGTCCTCCCGAATGCGAGTCCAGTGTGCTAACCACTGCGCCACCTCGCTCGGTGTTGCTTAGAGCCATTTGAACCAATTGATAATCACCTGGATTCGGTTAGAAAGCGAATACAGAAAGTTGCACAGCTACGTCGCATCCAGGCGAAACAACTCGCGGAAGGGCAATTCCTCCAAATTGTAGGGATCTGATGTCGCCGTTTTACCTGCTGTTCCAACATGTCTCACAGAGTTTCTATGGGGTTCAAGTCAGGTGATTTTGCAGTCCAGTCTAGATGTAACAGGGTGAAGGCGTGTTCATAAAACCAGTCACATATTCTTCCAGCCCACTGAACTTTGCTGTTGCGGTTTTTATTTACCTATGTGAGCAATGTCTTCTTGCGAGGTAACCGATTCCATATGTTCATATATGCAGTTAACGTCGCAACATTTCTATTGCTAAAAGGTGAGAACGGTTCTTCATCCACTGCTTGCAGCAGTTTCTGTCGGATTTGGAAGAGATTTTGATCCATGAGCCGCGAGACGCGTCTCTGGTACCAGGCAGTCAGAATACTTCTCCGGCCACAAATCTGAAGTTCTGTTTCATGGCTAAGTGTGTTGCACGACTGCTTGTAGACACGTTGAACAGTCCGCCGCCAAACACCAATAAATGTAGCAACTTCACACGCCATATGGCCAGGGCATGATCAAACACAATTGTCCCTTTTTTGCTACTCTGTCACGTACTCATATTTACCCATATTTACCTAGAATGCCCGCATGAAACATACGTCTCACTGATCGCTGCTACCTTATGTTCACGTGGAGTCAGAGTGCGTGTGGTCGAGCACGTGACACGATCGCTGCGCCTTCTGTAAGGGCTCAACGATTCGTCAGTCCGTGGGCGTTGGGGTGACTAATCTTTTGTCCTCGTTTGAAAAATGTCATATTACCACCTTGACCTGCGGGTAAAATACTTTATTTATAGAACCAGTTTTACTCTTGTATGCCGACCGGGGTGGCCGAGTGGTTCTAGGCTCTTTAGTCTGGAACCGCGCGACCGCTACGGTCACAGGATCGAATCCTACCTCGGACATATATGTGTATGATGTCCTTAGGTTAATTAGGTTTAAGTACTTCTAAGTTCTAGGGGACTGATGACCTCAGAAGATAAGTCCCACAGTACTCAGAGCCATTTGAACCATTTTACTCATTGTATAAATAATTTTATCAACAGTTCATGGCGGTAATATGACGTTTTTCTGGTATCTAGGAGCTGTGGGGCACAACCTCGTTTCATGTAAAAAAAAAAAAAAACAGACCAAGCACACTTAGACGCTCTCCAACACATATGTTTTTCATACTTCTATACTGAGAACAATAAAAAGCTGCCGACAAGGGACGAAGGCATGCACCACGTAGCCTCCTTGCCCTTCAGACACTTGTGCGCAGCCACCATCATACTACACAAACGCTTTCTGCGTGAGCAGGCAAGTCTAAATGACAGAGAACCAAGTGACATACCATTTCTCTATGGAGGACCGGGAGTCGCAAGAGGAGGTCCCGGTGCTCGAACGTTGAAATATAACAATCAAGACGATAGTGTTAAAAGTTAAAAACTCTGCTGGATTGGTTTTCAACACCTTGCACGACATTTTGACGATGAGTAACGTAGCCGCCCGCTGGGTTCCGCAATTGCTCACAGCCCACAGCTCATGCTGCACTGGTCACAGTCACACATATGCTTCTTTGATCAAACTTTGCCTCACACTCCCCCATTCCAGACCCGCACCTCCGTATTTTCCCGGCATGTACCTAGTAACTTCTTACTTTTTCCTCAGACAAGGGAACCATTGCGTGGCCGAATATTCTAGAATTTACGATTAAGTGGTATACTATGTGGAATGTTTCCAGTACAGCCAGACTGCAAACTTCTACGAGCAACATCTCCGCCGAGACATCCATTATCACCAAGATTCATATGGCTGGTAGATTTGTTTCTAGGTGATAATTAAAACGACTAATCCTCGTATGAATAAGTAAATAGCGAAGTGTTTTGGGATGTTTATATGACACGAGAAATGGCGCTTTCAAACATTACATGTTACACATTTAATCAGACAGAGCAGAGCTGAGTCACCTGTTGTAAGAAGCGATTGTAGGGCCTACACGAACTTCGTTGAGACAAACTTAGGAAATACTATTCATTTTCAAATTTTTTACATAATTCCGTAGGTGCATTTTGTAACAGAACACAGGTTTAGTACGCGACTGTGTTGTGACTGTGCGATGAAGCCATTCCGCGCACTATTAAAAATATTCTTTGTCGTTAATTTCATTTGGAGATGATCAGATTCAGTTGAGACTAATTGGCATTATGCATAATGAATATAATTTACACAGTTAACCTTCTTATTCAAAAGTAGGGTAGCAAAGGCTATTCTACACCATTACACATGGGTGCCGCTGTTATCCAAATTTGAAAGTTTTCAGATGATTAGTTTCACCTAGCAGTTTCAACCCTTGTTGTTCATGTTGTATATTAATGACAGGGCAGGCAATATTAATAATAACCTCACACTCTTTGTACACGATGCAGGTATCTATAACGATTCACTAGCTGAGGAAATGCTCCACAGATATTCAGTCATATTTTGATAACATTATAAAATGGTGCCAAGATTGACAGCTTGATCTAATTATTCAGAAATGTAAAATTGTGCAAATCACAAAAAAGGAAAAACATAATATTCTATGTGATATTAGTGCGTTACAGTTGCAAACAGTCAGCTCATCCAAATACTTGAGTGTAAGAATTTGTATAGGTTTCAGATGCATTGGTCACGTAGGCTCAGACGAGGGTAAAACGATGCTGGGCCGCAGCAGGATGCTGGGAAGAAAGTGTTCAAAAGAGATTGCTTACAAAACTGTCGCTCGAACCCTCCTCACACATCGCTTTGTGGAACCGACAGGAAGTAGGACTAACGCGTGTAGAAAGAAAGGCAGGGCGAATGGTGTCAGGTTTGCTTGAAACACGGAAGAGCGTCACTGAGATGCAATGGAACCTGAACTGGCAGACGCTTGAAGACAAATGCCGGCTTCCTCGAGAAAGCCGGCTTACAAAGCTTCAAGAAAAAGTATTGAGGAATCTAGGAATATACTACGGCCCCTTCATATCGCTCCCAGAGGGACCGATAAGACTGGATGAGACTAATTAGAGAGAATACTAATTAGACAGGATACAGAGGCATTTAAGCAATGATTCTTCCAGGGCTCCATACGCAAATGCAATGGGAAGAAACTTTAACACATGGTACAGTGGGAAATACCCTCTGCTATACACTTCAGTGGTTTTCAGCGTACAGATATAGATGTTGATTTAGAAGTGATTTAGCGAAACCTAAACCCCTGTAACGAACTAAATTGATACGTGCTCTTTCTGAATGCGTGCATGAGAATTAACCACTGCCCTACCAACATCTCTCATCGTAAGACTGTATTCGTACTATTTTCAGAAACAGCACAAATCACAAAGATGAAAATCTGAATTACTGTTTTTACATGTCAACACATTATAACATTTATTTAAAAAGTATCACGTCGAAAGCGATCAAACGGCCGAAATGTTGAACACGTGGTACAGCACGGTACTGATAGAGTAGAAGGGCTACAAAGACTATCTTTAAGACGTAGAACATTTTTTGAGATACAATACAGATGTCTCGATATAATGTAGTTTAACTCGTATTATAGGATATGATTGCTCGAACAGCAAGACAGCTCGTACAGGGTAGTGTGGTGATGTTAACGCATAAGCTGATGCCTTCCATAGGACGGAAACGCCATTCTTTTCGCAAAGCTGTTCACTGCACGGTGCTTTAGAGCGGGAAATGTACATGGCCGCATCATGTGATCAGTTATTTGACTGAAAATTCATCCACCAGATGGACTCTGCTTGTTTTAATGTTTTTGACACGTGGAGTGCAATCATCACCTGCAGCACCAATATAAAGACATACTAGATTACCACGGATAGAATCCGCAGTTACAGTGCCACGTGGCTCACTTAATGGTCACACTGTGTCATAAACAACCCCTACAGCGATGTTAAACTTCCTGGCAGATTAAAACTGTGTGCCGGACAAAAGCTAAACCATGTCTCCGCAATATATTGCCTTACAGGAGTCATAGTCCTGCGCGTTTCGCAGGAGAACTTCTTTGAAGTGTGGGATGTAGGAGGTGAGCTGCTGCTGGAAACCGCCCCGGTAGTTGCGAAGTCAGCGTGCAGTCTGCCAACCGATGCGGCCCGGGTTCGATTCCCACTCTGGCACGGGGCGTTGTGTTATCCTTACGTTCGTATCGCCATAATTGACATTCCAGTGTTGAGATGGCTGTGTGGGCACGTACCGAAAGCCAATTAAAAAATAAAAAAAGAACTGCCGGTAGTAAAGCTGTAAGGACTGTCTTGAATCATGATCGGGTAGCTCAGCCGATAGAGCACTTGCCCTCGAGAGGCAAAGGTCCCGTGTACAGCTTTAATCTCAGTACATCCTCTGTTACAGAACGAAAATTTCATTGTGGAGCCCTTATCAGGTTCACAGGCACGATGGACGAAATGAGAACACGCATGTTGTAATTTTGGATGTTAAATCCAGAAAAATCAGCGAGGATTGAAGTCTATCTACGTTTCCGCAAGGCAGTTGCTTCCTCGCCTGCGTCAGACAGTCGATCAGTACACAGTCGGCTGTTCCCCCATGTACATACCACCTCCCGGAGTCATCTATACATGCTGTTATTGCTGTGGGTTTCAGTCTTAAGACGGGATTAATGAAGCTCTCTGTGACTCACAGTAGAGCTGAATATCCTCAGGAAATACAGGTTGCTTTCCTTGATTTGAGGCGGTTTCAGTACCATCATAGCAGGACCATGTTCACTAATGTTACAAGGCCATATCAGTCAATCCTCGAAGACTTTCGCCCCTTCAGGTATTCACTCCCCCCCCCCCCCACCAAAATCAGGAACTATATATCAACCTGCAAATGGTTCAAATGGATCTGAGCACAATGGGACTTAACATCTGAGGTCATCAGTCCCCTAGAACTTAGAACTACTGAAGCCTAAGTAACCTAAGGACATCACACACATCCATGCCCGAGGCAGGTTTCGAACCTGCGACCGTAGCGGTTGCGCGGTTCCCGACTGAAGAGCCTAGAACCGTTCGGTCACACCGGCCGGCATACCAGCCTGCCCTCTCCATAGTTACCACTCCGATGTGAATGCACTTTCCTACGGTATGGATGTCTGCGCCGTAGAGGAACGCAAGCCACTACACTATGACGTGCCCCGTGGTGCAGTGGGATGCTGGGTGGGGCTACATACGCAACGTCCCGGTATATGAACCAATATAAAGTCGCGACTGGAATGATGTCGGAGCCGTATCTTTCGAATGTATGACAGGCAAATTTCGTACGTTTGAATGTTCTTAGCTGAAATTTGTGTAACGGACGTCCAGCTCCTTTGACGATTTCGTCAGCTGTGGAGTAATATACGAGTAGTAATATACGAGTAAAGAGTCAGGCGCCGGAAGTATACCGTACTTCTGTGCTGCAACAGTTTGTCTAGAAATATTGCTACTGGTCACGAATAACAAACCACAAATATGCTTGCATCCGTCTACTTCTGTCAGCCCTTAGCGTAAGTTAGTTTAAGTGAGAGTAAGTAGTGTGTAAGCCCAGAGACCGTTGACCTCAGTAGTTTGGTCCCATAGAACTTACCACAAATTTCCAATTGGTAACGTAAAGACAGCAATTCTTTACGTGTGTACAAAGTGCTCAGCGCGCCCGCTCGATGGTTAAATTCTACAAGTACTTTCATAGCTATTAAAAATTCACAAGCACATATTTTGCAGGGCTATCTCTACGGTGTTATGAAGATATAAGGGGCTAGGAGAAATTATTCTTTAGTTTTTAATTTTTTAAAACCGTGTCATCTTAAAAAGTTTTTTATTGAAGTCGGTTTTCAATATTTACTTGCTGAACTGTAAATGGAACAATACCTTATGTTCCAAGGGAGCCGCACGTGTTGTTGTCCAAACTGAGTTGCCTCTACTGATCACTTGGAGCTGGCTTCGTTTTCGGAAGTAGCTGGATTCAAATTTTCAATGGAGAATCACACGTAGATTTACCGCGGTTTTTCTCGATCACTCCAAGCGAATTTCCGTTTAGTTCCATCATCAAGATCGAGATCAAATTCCTGGTCTACCGTGTCCAGCTAAGATCTCCGTCTATAATGACCTCGACGTCGACGGAACGCTAGACTGTAATCTCCCCCAAGGCTCACCAGCTGAGTGCGCGACCAGACCGGCAGGTGGAGGAGGATGAGAGAGTGGGTGCTTCGCGTGATGAAAGATCACAGCGCCGGCAGACCCGCGCTGCGCCGCGATTAAGACGCCGCGGCACGCCACAGCGAGGAAATCGCCGAGACGACCGTTATCTGGAAGTGGGTATTTCTTAAACACCGCCGCCCCCAAAAACTTCCCGCCACCTAACCTTAAGATGAACGACTCTAATGTGTATATGAGGCCCCGTGAAAATATCGCCGTATTACGTTATTTATAGCGACACGCCTCATCACTGTGTATGCCAGTGGATCTAATGAAGACAAATGGCTT
The DNA here is from genome assembly GCF_023864275.1 of Schistocerca cancellata. Classification (NCBI taxonomy): domain Eukaryota; kingdom Metazoa; phylum Arthropoda; class Insecta; order Orthoptera; family Acrididae; genus Schistocerca; species Schistocerca cancellata. The sequence continues at coordinate 490,893,168 of NC_064628.1, forward strand.
TCCTGTGATTAGGACACCGGCCGATTCCAGAACGTACTGCTGCTCTGCTAACGTAAAACGTAGACCAAATACTCCCCCTCCCCCTCTCCCGCCCGGATGGAAGGAAGATATAGTAGCACTGTTGAAAGAAATATACGCCTACTCGGCATAAAATATGACTAAGGAATAAACAAAACAGAGACAGACGAGGTGAGTAGTAGAAATGAGATTAATGACTTGCTTGAAATAAAAACCAGGAACGACGGAATGGTGGAAGAAGTGAAGCAATTCGCCTATCCAGGACACGAGATTATGGAGGATGGCCGAAGCGATGAAATTAGAAGCAGACTGGTCCAGGCGAAGAAATCTCCCTCATTACAAGACCTCTACTGCTATCAGATAGTTAATGAAAGTAAACATGTGGAGCCCAACAATATATCGAAATAATACATGGACAATTGGAATTCCAGTGGTAGAGGGAATCCAGTACAGCACTCGTGGCTGCCGCATCGGGGTCGCGAAGTGGGGCCGAGGCAGTTCCAGATAAATTTTATAGTCTGACGATACTTTATGGATTTGTAGTTTTAGCTTGACGATGTTCACTATGGACAAACGGTAGTTACTGTCATTCTGAAGAAGGTTGGGTTATCTCGACTGAAACCTAAGTAAATTCTAGGTAAACGGTGCAACTGAGGCTGTCAATTATTAACATTAAAATTAAGATCTAGAAGCATTTGAAAAGTGGTACTAGAGAAGAATGCTATAAATTAAGTGGACAAATAAATTATTACATGAAAAAGTGCTATGTATATACAGTACTCCCCAGGCTTCGTTCGTGTGTGTTTGAAAACAAGTATCATAAGGACTTTGTTCTTCTTTAATATTGTTGATTATTTCTGTATTTCATATTCTCAGGTCCCTTTTTCTGGTTTCATTACTGTTCCCTAGTACCTCATCGGCTATTTTCATTAGTGCTCCCTTTGATCTTTCCCAGTCTTCTTCAGTATTGTCTTGAATTTCAACCATAACCAAAATAAAACAGAAAACGTAATAAAAAGCTACCATACTGAATCCTGGGAAAGATTCATTCTTAATGTCGAACCTGACGTACGCGAAAGACAGAATACGGCATTTACACTTACGGAACATATGAATAAAACGGAGAAAGATATTGCAGAGTTTAATGTAATAGCAGAAAAACAATGGATACAACATTACAGAAACGTATGGTGCGATGAAGACAGTGAAAAAAGTTACTTTATAAAATCTGATAACTCTGCGAAGGTTACCAGTGGATATCCTGGCCAAGGATCGGTTATAATCAGTTTCTTACCTCAAGATCACTGATAAGATACGGGTGGTATCAGGTGTCAGGTTACACAATTGGGCATCTTAATACTGAAATTGATCACGTTCATCCAAAACAACCCCCACAAATATTAGACAAGTGGACTACTCGTATTCAAGGTCTTGCCATAACTCGATACTGCTCACGTTATATGAAATTTACAGGAAACCCATCCCATCTCCCTGCCTCTCTCAGCCAATATGAGCACAATAAAATAGCGGAAAACACCTCCTGTCTCCCTATCTCCACCGGCCAATTGTTTCACATTGAAATGGTGGGAAACCCTTGGACGAAAAGTATTCCAACTCCCCCTTCTCCCCATCATCACCTTTTATAACTAGTTCAAATGTGTGAGCCTCTACATTCAAGGCCTATTCGTCGTGAGGAATAGGTTGAGGTTTGTTATAAACAGTAATCAATTAAATTCTGAATAAACAACAATAATTTTATCTCTCTATAGTTCGATCGCATTTGCATAATACGTTATGCTCAAGAGCAAAATTGTCAGGTTCTTTTCTAGATAATAACATTTATATAAAATATGTTACGGTTTATTGACAATATTTTTCTGTTTGTTATTTTTTTGCATATTTATTAATATTAATATTTTCTAAATTTGTGGTTGTTTCACAAACTATTAAAAAGGTTATTTTAAAATAAATTATGTTGCCTTGAAATTTAAAAGATCGGTTGTACATATATGCACAGATTTCTTTTTAAAACTAACAGTAGCATGTACATATACGCAGAGATATTATCTGCGCTACATTTAATGAAATAAGAAGATGAACCCATACACTAGATCTACATTTTAATAAGTACAGTATTTACATTTCTTTCACTCATTGGGTGTTTACATTTAAGCAGTTGTTTTGTTCATTTCTTTCTCTTTGCATTTAATCAGTTGTTTCTGATCATTTATTTCTCTATATGTGGTATATACATGGAAAACAGCTACTAGCATCATCAGGTGAAAAAAAACAGGCACTGCACGCATAGTAAGCAATAAGCAGTCTCGTATATTGTCAAAAACGTATAAAAAATGCACAGTATACTCACACATAGTGAGCAATCAGCATACATTCTCCATTTAATAATGTGAATATGGTAGAGTGCCGACCCTGTCCCTACAGATGAACCATTTGTGGTCATAACGCAACAGTCCTACTTTCGGCTGCAGTGCAGTATGTACCTCATGGCCTCTCGATCGAAAGACCACCTGGCACACCATTTGTGGAGTTGCACCAGCGACATCGAGGAGGCACCTCTTGCAACGTTCAATTGTGAGAGCTTTTGAAACCACATGATATACATCGTTAGTCCCTCTCACTCTGACTGGCATCTACATCTATAACGCTGTGAATACATCTTCGATCTGCGGCCGACAAGCCCCACAATCTGCGACCCATTCGCCTACTGTTTGATCAGACTGATAACTTTCTTGTGTTGAGTTGTTATTCCAAACTGATCACTAGCCGCGTATTCAGACGTTTTGAATGTTTCGGAATTGTACCTAATAACTTCATATGAATCACAGCATTTCACCCGTCAGATAAAACTGTCTGTAACCATATAAAGCAACTTGGCGAAGTTTGGCTTCACAAAGTCATTGCGAAAGCGGTACATGTGGAAGTTGGAAACGTCCAGAAAACACATACTGATAGAGACAGGCTTTGTGAACTGCACTGGAACCTTGGCCCAGCGACTAGTCCTTTATTGAAAATGGTGACCCATTTAAAATTTGGTACGGCCAAAAGCCCATCCCGTTGGTAAACTAAAGAAATACTGCTTTAAGAAAATTTCACACATGGTACTAATAATTTCCATACCCAACCTGAGCTATTGCTGGATTTTTCTGTAACGTAGTTTGTTTCTAAGCGTTGTCAACTGTTCAGAATAAAACCATTTCGAGGGACTAGGTGCTCTGACCACAGGCGTAAATCGTTGTGTTGAAAATGAATTGGATGCTCTAGTTTTATGGCCAGGACGCATACCTCACAACAGCCTCAACCACATCTGTCCTTCAGACGGACTACTTTCTCATCAGGCAGCCATCGGAACCCACCAAATGGTAGACTTTGCTACATGACATACCCACACAGATTGTTTACATCCAGGTAAAGGATTTAATTTAAATCATCAGATGACCTGTACTCCTTCTCACTCATTCACGGGTTTTCGTCTTGGTGTACCTGGAGAAGCACTGGTTAAGTACCTCACGAATCCTGCATTCAGAGAAGAACAGCATGACAATATTGGTCACTGTTCGATGCTGACACATGCTCTCCTTAACACTGTGTCCCACTAAAGCCCTGGTACGGTGAAACAGAAGGTAGGTTTCAGACAGTATGTGCCCAGGTATACACTTTGGAACTTCTCGAAGATGTTTGTAAGCAGGTGTACATCAGTGTTCGTTTATAATCATGCGTATTCTCCTGAATCAGAGATGCCGAATTCCTATTCAATTGCAGGCCACAATTACGACACTCAGCTACCTGCTCGTACAAGTTTTTGAACTCAGTGAGCAACCATGTAGCAGGATTATCCCCGATGTAAGATTAGAATTTGTTGTGACTGGAATATTACGAGCAGACAGTCTGATACACTGCTGCATACGGTACGTCCCGTTCTGCGAAAGAATCAGAAGCAGAGAGGTCGCCTTCACAACACACCTCAAGACCTAGGAGACACTCGAAGTCAGCATAAATGGCGGTGGGACATCGCTGCTAGTGATGAGTGTTCTTAAACTTTAAGAACTTTTTGCCTTTGGTGAACATTTCCACACGAACCAGCTCCTGGCTCGATCAGTCAGTGAGGTTCCATTTAAGATACTCAGCCGTTCTAAATGAGCTGAGGCGTCTATGGCGTAGTTGTCGTGTACCACACCGTTTAGATATTTTGGCAAAAAACTAGTCGGAACATGCTTTTTATCCATATGTAGTGCTGCTTCCCGCCTTCAGAGATTAGTAAAGGCCTACGTGTTTGGGACACTGATCGGCTAATTGGTAAAAGCAGAGGGATACAATTACATTTTGCTTCACTTCTTTGTCTGCACAGTGTGCTCGAGGTGGACTTCGTCTTCTGGCTTGTCAACATTCAGAATGCAAACGGGGACTGAATAATCCAGATTCTGACTCTTGAATTTTGGCTCTGAGCACTATGGGACTCAACATCTGAGGTCATCAGTTCCCTAGAACTTAGAACTACTTAAACCTAACTAACCTAAGGACATCACACACATCTATCCCCGAGGCTGGATTCGAACCTGTGACCGTAGCGGCCATGCGGTTCCAGACCGTAGCGCCTAGAACCGCTCGGTCACAACGGCCGGCTCTTGAATTTTGGTATGTCCTGGAATTATATAGGGAATGTGATGCACTGGAAACTATAATGCTAGCAGACATCAGATACATGGTATCTATACATACCATATGTATTTTTAGGGTAATATCCATCGCTTGCCACAGGTAACCATGCAAAGCAAAATACATTCCTCTGGACAGTTTTTCTAACAGCAATGTGTTTTGGAAAAGCAATGTAAGTTGACTGCAAGAAGTGGATCACAGACCTGCGTATATAAATTGAGATGGCATACATGGCTGAGTGCCTCAACAGACTCTCTTTCCTGTACTTTGGAAAAATGGCCCAGTAAGACACTCTTGGTAAAAGTTCCAAACCACTTTGCAACCGACTCGTCCAGTGATATCACGCTAACTCACCAAATGAGGACAATGCACTTCTCCTCAATACCAGTATAATTGCCCTCTTACGGGCGATGTATCAGTTCACAGTTTTTTTCCAGTCATCAGTCTTCTGGCTGATTTGACGCAGCCCGATACGAATTCTTCTCCTGTGCCAACCCCTTCATCTCGGAGCAGCACTTGCAACCTACGTCCTCAATTATCATTTGCTGGCTGTATTTCAGTCTCTGTCTTCCTCTACAGCTTTTACACCCTATAGCTCCCTGTAGAACCATGAAAGTTATTTCCTGGTGTCTTAATAGATGTCCTATTATCCTGTCACTTTTTCTTATCAGTGTTTGTCGTATATTCCTTTCCACTCCGATACTGCGCAGAACCTCCATACTCCTGATTCTCAACATCCATCTCTAGCACCACATCTCATACGCCTCGATTCTCTTCTGTTCCGGTTTTAATACAGTTCATGTTTCACTACCATACGAGTACAATACTGTGCTTTAACCGTACATTTTCAGAAATTTCTTCCTAAAATTAAGACTTATGTTTCACAGTAGTACATTTCTCTTGGCAAGGACTGCCCTTTTTGCCACTGCTAATCTGATTCTCATGTCCTGATTTCTCCGTCCGTCGTTGGTTATTTTATCTCCCAAGTGGCAGAATTCCTTAAATTCATCTACTTAGTGACTATCAAACCTGACGTTATGTTTGTTGCTGTTCTGATTTCTGCTACTTCTCATTACTGTCGTCTTTCTTCGATTTACTCTCTGTCTATGTCCTGTACTCATTACACTGTTCATTCCCTTCAGCAAATCCTGTAATTCTTCTTCACTTTCATTCAGGATAGCAATATCATCAGCGAACCTTATCATTGGTTCCCTCTCACCTTGAACTTTAATTCCACTCCTGAATCTTTCTCATTTCCATCATTGCTCTTTCAATGTATAAACTGAACATTAGGGGTGAAAGACTACATCCCTCTTTTACAATATTTTTAATCCGAGGACTTCTTTCTTGGTCTTTCATTCTTATTATTCCCTCTTGGCTCTTGAACTTGTTGTATATTACCCGCCTCTCTCTGTACCTTACCCAAGTTGCACCATTTGACATTGTCGAATGCTTTTTCCAGATCAGCAAATCCGATGAAGGTATCTTGATTTTTCTTTAGTATTATTTTCATCATTAACGTCAACGTCGTAACTGCCTCTCGGTCGCCTTTACCTTTCCTAATTCCAAACTGACCATCATCGTTTCCATTCTTCTTTATATCAGTCTTGTCAACAACTTGGATGCATGAATTGTTACGCTGATTGTGCGATAATTCTCGCACTTTTCAGCACTTGGAGTCTTCAAAATTCTGTGGATAATATTTTTCCGAAGGTCATATGGTGTATCGCCAGTCTCATATATTCTCTACACCAACGTGAATAATCGTTTTGTTGCCACTTCCCTTAAGGATTTTAAGAATTCTCATTGAATTATCATTAAATACTTTAATACTGGGTTCCCTGTCTCTTCTATGTGGATTCCTGTTTCTTCTTCTATCACCTCAGACAAGTGTTCCCCTTCATAGAGGCCTTCAAAGTACTCCTTCCACCTGTCCGCTCTCTCCTCTGCATTTAACAGTGGAATTCCCGTGGCGCTCTTAATGTTACCACTCTTGCTTTTAATTTCACCGAAGGTCCTTTTGACTTTTCTATATGCTGAGGTCGTTCTTCGGACAATCACTTCTTTCTCGATTTTTTCAAAATTTTCCACGCAGCCATTTCATCTCAGCGTCACAGCGCTTTCCATTTATTTCATTCCTCAGCGACATGTATATCTGTATTCCTGAATTTCTCTTAACATTTTTGTACTACCTTCTTTCAATTATCATCTTAAGTATTTTGGATCCTCAGGGTCTATTGCTAACTGCAATAAACCCTGAGGAAGACGCCTTGCAACAGTCACCGATGACAATGCGCCCTCAAACCCAGAAGAATTTTATTGACTGTGACAACAGCCGCGGAAGCCTACGTTTACAATTGACAGTGGTAGGGTCTCGGTAGCATACATTCGAGTTACCATGTGGGAAAAGAGGTCCTGTCCACAAATGGACCAGCAAGCATTGAGTAGTCCAACGCAGCCGAAGGACTTTTTTTGTGATCCATAAGAAGGTGCATGTGGGTGCTGCTGCTAGACCAAGTGTGGTGTCATGGTGATCTCCGATGGCTGTGAGGCATGTCAGGATGTGGAGAATGTGGTTAGCGCTGTCCAGGTTACAGTACTTGCGCCAGAGTTGTGATGCCATGTCACGAGTCCTGGGGCATGGACAGCCTTGGCCACATCACAGATGACCGATCCAGTGGCTGTTGCAAGTCAGGCCAAAAGTACATCATCACTGACAAAAGGTCAGGCTGCGGGTACATTATCGTGGCCAATGGACTGTTTGATGAACCTAATTCAGTATGGTTGTCTATAGGACATCTCTTGATACTCTAGTTTTACTTTGAGTAATCCAGTACGACAACCAGGAATAATTCTTTAAACTTCCATAGGCTGAGCATACATCCAAATTAGTCGCCCTCATAGTAAGAAAAGCGAAACCTCAGATACATATCGTACAGTCGACCAATATTTTCTTGTTCCAGTCAAATAGTAGATTATTGTGTGACTTCATGAACACTTTTGTATTGGTTAGTTTACTGTTGTTGAATACGCTGGAATCCGTAGACACATTACATCTCCTGTACGACTGCAGCTCCAGAATAATGAATCAAAGATTTCTAGTTGATGTCTTAACCGACCAGCTTTGTCTTGAAGTCATCAGTAGAACTGGATGCTCTTAAAGTTCCCATGAGTGGAAACGTAATGGCAACTGAACTCCAGATTTTAGCACACGTGGAAGTTTCGGGTGGGTCTCATCCTATACAGAAATGTTAGGTACTCTGCATACTAATTTATCCAAAATAATTCTATTTTCCATTGCTTGCACTTTGTAATGGAACTGAAATGATGGTGGGCTGACAGTAATTTGGAGCCCGCGCGTCTGAAACGGGCGCGCTTGTGTGAGACTGCCAGGGAGTGCACCCTGATGCCATCTATTGGCGAAACTGGGAATTAGCGCGGCCTGTCAGACAATGCACTAAGCTCTCAGAGTCAAATGTATTCTTTTTCTTGGTAATTATAAGTTATTACTGTATAATTTAATGTTGTAAAACGCTAGTAGTAAATTATTATGACTGGTATGGACTCCAGGGTAGTAAATATAAATATTCTTAAATACTAAATGATTTCGGTAAAAAGGTGGTAGGGGAACGCCCCCACTCTTGGTGATACGAGCGTAGCTAGGGGTAGCTGGAGACACCGGGACTGAACAAGGGAATGGCCTGGGGAGCGTTGACGTGATCGGACGTGCGTAACTGTGCTCACGCAAAAGTGATTGTGCAACAGCGAAGAGGCGAATATCGTCGCCTTTTTGGAGTAAAACGCGACGAATGGTTGTTGAAGCCGCCTCTATGCCACTGGGGCTGATTGTAAGAGTTCCTGTGCCCAGATTTTATGGCGGACGTGCAGTAGCTTATACGAGTGCTACAGCTCATAGTTCCAGCCGCCATTAAGGGCATGAGGCGTGAAGAGCTGCGTTAGTCACATGCATCTCACCACCAGCACCGACCCGTCTACCCAAGGCAAGACTGCTTGCAATTGTTAAGTCGAACTTTGTATACATGTAAAAGGAGAATACCAGTTTTCTTTTATGCAAGTGCAGAGGACAGAATATAGTAATGAGTAAAATTACGACGCATGTTGTTCATTGTAAAGTGTAGTAACCTCAAACATAGTATAGTGAAATCAGACTGAGGCCACCATCGCCTCTTTCATTTACAATTCTTTTGGTTGTAGAATACTTTAGCGTATAATAATGTTGAAAAGAGCAATGGTCACACCAGAATGAGTCGCCTATTTATAGTTACTTAAATTTTTCTGAGTAACCTTTCAAGTAAAGTCACTTAACTAATTCTATATCAGTTGTCCAAAGAGTAATATCCAAAATCATTAAATAAGTTGAAGGATAGAATTTTGTTAACCGAAGTTGCATAAACTGTCTTGGTAGTAATTACCAAGCCACCTCACAGAAATTGAGAGAGTATTTGCTTTGTAGAATCATCTAGAATGATCAGAAATAGTAATATTCAGAATTAAGTTTAAATTCAACTCAAGCCATTTCACTTTGAAACGAGCCCAAAAATTGATTTATTCTTTTGCTCCTTCAGAGCTGGCGACCGTAGTTATAAGTATTTTCAGGAGGATTCGACGGTAAGTCTGCTGCTCTCGTCGTGCTGATAGGATTATCCACTGCTGCCAGCAGTGGTGATTGGATACATAAGCTCACTACCAAGTTAAGTGGGTCAGGTAGGCAGTGTTACCGTGTGAACTGTAGGGCACTGTAGGCCGTGGATCGAACCCGTTCAATCATCACAGCTCTTAGGGAAATAGTCCGGTTAGGAGTGTACTAATCATTAGGTAAATACTGGCGAGTAACGGTCAAAAATGTATACGCAAGTGAATTTAGCAAGGTCCACGTAGCACCTAGTTAATGTGGTGCAATGGCGAGGGTAGGAGTGGAGTAAAAGTGAGCTGAGCTTGTGGCAGCTGTGCTGGATTCAAATATTAACTACGTGAATTCACTACTGCCTCTTACCATTGGGACTGAGCTATTTGCAGTCAAAGTACGTAGCAGTAAGCGCAAAGGCGTGACAGCTACAAGTTCGTATTGATTTTATACATACGGAATTGGGAAGTGGGTCATTCCGTCAGTGGAGGGGGTTAAAACAACCGAGTCAGTGGAGAACATACCCCATTTACTGATGGAAAGATTCAGCGGTTCGGTCGCAACTTATTGAATGACAAATTATTATCTGTAACACTCTGAATGAGAATCAGTTCCAGTTTAGCATTCGTAATAACTCTCTTATTAAAAGGAAGGTCAGCGTTGGCCATAATATTGATGTTTTATTGATGGCAAAATCGATTTTCAATCACGTAGTGATCATCTTCAGTGCTGTGGTGTACAAATTAAAATGGTTCAAATGGCTCTGAGCACTATCGGACTTAACATCTGAGGTCATCAGTCCCCTAGAACTTAGAACTACTTAAACCCAACTAACCTAAGGACATCACACACATCCATGCCCGAGACACGATTCGAACCTGCGGCCGTAGCGGTCGCGTGGTTCCAGACTGAAGTGCCTAGAACCGCTCGGCCATTCCGGCCGATATACGAATTAAACTCTTAGCCCCTAGTATCTAGTTATCAGTAACCAAAGCTGAGAAGCGATCACAATAACTGAATAAAATCAATAAAACATCAATATTACGGCCAACGCTGACCTTCCTTTTAATTTAACATATATGGTCGTTGTGCACACAGCACTCCATGGAGTCACGAATAAACTCTCTTATTGTCTTCGAAGAATCCCATAAGCAGATTGAGAGGGTAGCACATACTAAAGTGATTACTTGTTGATCCGTCGGTGTTTTGTAGAACATTCACGTCTGAATTTGTTGAGGGTACATAAGTTTTGAGTGTTGATGTGATTCCATTATTTCTTGTGCAATCAACTTCGATGCCGTTCAGTTCATATCATATTCTTGGAACAGGAAACTGAATGTTTTCAAGGTGAATGCTTTAAAAGTAAGTTTCTACTAGAGCACTTCCAAATATAGGAGACTACTTCTCAGAATTGTTAAATAATCTTGATGCTGAATCATAATTCTCCTGAAACAGAATTCTGATCTCATTGTTATTACTGAATATTGTTCAAGTAATGGGTTTGTGGAAGACATATTCCTAACTAGTGATTCGTTCATCACCCTGAATTGGAGTTGTTACTTCATGAGATTGCGAGGTAATCCAATTGACATGACGAACTCGTAATTCTGATGTGTTTTAGCCTTCTATTTGTGCTTCAGATAGGAGGTCTGGTGCATGGGCTGGTTTTATACATTACGCCCATAGTACTTCTGCTGCTTCAAATGAAGATGCACCACAATTTCCTCTCCTCGAAAAACAACCAGTTTCCCATCCTGGTCAATGATGTTCTACTCGAAATGGTCTAATGCCTGATCAGTCACTGAGACATGCGCTGGACTACTCGGAACCTCAAAGAGCTTGTAGCATGGTCTAACTGATGGAAAGACTCCATACACGGTATGTATTAACCGGTCGTTGATGTATGAATTCGTTGCAATATTGCACTCGACACGAACCGTGCTAACGGGCAGAATATACACTGGTTGATCCGACTCACAAATTTTCACTGTCTTATTAGCCAGAACTTGACTCCTCAACAAATATAGTATTGATCCTGTTGAGCCTACCCAGCTAAAATCTGTTTTGTGTTTTCTCGTGTTTATCTCTGTTTTAAACATATTAACGGTTGCACATAAGTCAAATCCTTTCACACATCGTGTTTTAATTGTATTTAGATTGCCAATGTCATACTAGCCAGGCAGAATCTCCACAACTTTGGCACTGCCTCGATGAAGTTTCTCGTTCACTTCAGTGATGTATAGAGTGCTGTTATAAGTTTACAGACCGATCAATAGACTACACACCACTCACCCGTGCTTAGATCCCTTGAAGGGAGCATTTTTTCTTATTAGAGGGAAGCACTCTTAAAAAAGTCAGAGTGCACCTCACATCTCAGTCTTAAATGCTGTGCTGATGTGTACGCTGCTTGTTTTTATGCATTTGTCAGGAGAAAAATTAGACAGAAATGACCGAAAAGGTATGAATAAAAGTCAAAGCAGCTTCGAAAATTGTAGAACATATGCCTTTTGGCAAAGTAGGAGTTCAGTTCTTCTGGTGGGCATAAATTTCCGTTTGAGCCAAAGCAGAGCACCCTATCTGTTTTCTTTTAATACGCGGGCTATCCACAAAGTACATTACGTTTTGGAATTAAAAAGTAAATAAAGTATTGAAATTTTTTTTTATTGTATACAGATGAAAGCCACACTTCAATACTACTTTTCTACATAGTTGCCATTTAAATTAAGGCACTTATCGTAGCGATGGACGAGCTTGGAAATTCCTTCGTCGTAAAATTCGGCCGCCTGCGCCTTCAACCACGTGGTTAATCAGTTCCTTCCTTGATGTTTTTGCTTGTCTTTTCAGCAGCTAACATTCGGTATGTAGCGTGACATTCCGTCAAACTTTGAGTCACAGTGTGAGCTAAATCAAGCCTTGTCGAGTAGATTAATCCCCTTATTACCACGCGCCATACACTTTTTCAGTTTTGTTCCAGGTCCACAGAAACTTTACACAGGAAAGTGAAGCTCAATTAGCAATTTATCGAGAACACCACCACTACCTCTAGTGATGCACTTCCTAGCTCTCACGGTGTGCTACTGCACTGTCTGACGTTTGCACACCATGTTATATAGCGAATCGCGAGCGATCATCCAATTGTTTTATGTCGCTGGAAAGCCTAGACACTTCATTACAACCGTCTTCCTCTGACACCTTATGACAGACTCAACGAGAAACACGTCTGGTCCAGAACTTTTCTGTAATTCCTCTGTATAAAAGTTCCCTGCAGTTTCTTAATTGACATTATCCCTTAAGATGTAAGTTCTTGGGTTTGTCCTCTGTACGTTGGGCACTGTGAATATCTCTCTCCATAAGTTAAAATAGTAAGACTTTCCAAACACAGTTTTCGATTCATATTTGGAAATATGCACCAAATCACCTACGCAAGAAACTTCCGCTTGTGTGGATCCGCCATCTTAATGCAAACGTATGTGTTACTTACAAGCCCATTGTCACATCCATCAGTAGGACTCACTTTTTAATAGTATGATGTTCAGTTCGGTTACACTCCCTAATAATTAGAAGGTGAATGTCTAGAAAAATCTATGAGCTATTCACATATCGGTTTTAATGGTTATGTTAAAACGGTCCACAACACTCGCTTTCATGTGAGAGAGTGTTCAAAACTAGTTCATTCCATATTGCTCCATTACCGACTTGAAATACTTGTAAAATTTACCTCTATTGTCGGTCTGCAGGTAGTCCACCAATTCGTTTCAGTCTGCAGCAGTTGTTCAAAACCCTGCGTAACATCCCTCCAAGTCCTTCCCTTAACAGTAAGGACCCAGAAGAATTTGGAAAACTTATCTATGACCATTAAAATACGTTTGAACCCTTTCTTTGATAGTGAATGTTATGTCCATGAGATCGGCTTGACATAAATCATCCAGACAGTGTACTAAGAGGCGTCTACTGTGGAATGTTTTGCGAGCATGCCTGTGGCGTGATATTATTTTATTCATTTAAGCTGTATTTGTGTACACTAGATTCCTACCGTATGTTCCTGTAGATATATGAATTCTCTGTTGTTATATATTTTAAGTGTTTCAGGGAAGTCTCCTGCTGTGACCATACGATCTCTCAGCATTAATGACACCGAGTGATGTTGCCATGAAACAAAGCAGAAATCGATAGTCGATACCACTCATCTGTGGATAATATCACTTTACCATCACAAAATCGTGGATTTTCAATTATCATCACCAGATGTAACTCCTAGTCCGATATCATACCGACACATGTTCACAGCCTCTGTTGTTTCAACTGCTGCTAACGTAAAACAACCTAATTACCACGTCAAGCGGCTACTGCTTCTTATTCATCTCACCTGCTGCTATACAACTCACTATCTTCGCCCTTTGTTGGCTCTCACACAGCTGTGTGAGCTGTCCATCGACCACTCTGTGAACAGTTTTTGCAGCAGTGTATGGAAGTTAAAAAAAAAAAAGCGAAAGACAGATATATTGCCAGAATGAATTAGGTAATGATCATTTGTGGAGTGACTGTGCTCTTCGTTAACTTGACAGCATTGACTGCAAGTCAAGTCCTCTGATTTATCGATCATTATCTTCCTATTTATGGAGGACAGCGATCGTAAAACTTTGGGGTATTCGAGGAAACTTAGATGTTCTGGGTATTCCATAATATGTTACAAATCTACTGGAATACTATGGCTTCTAACATGATAATAACTGCTGCTTATTTCCTGTCTGAATATTGCATTCACGAAATATTTGTAAACGCCTTTGGATACTTATAGGAAACTTAGTGAAATGTGTAGCAGTTTGAATGCTATAGACTATTGCCCTTTTCCTATCCGCTTATACATCTATTGTGTGATATTTCACATGAATTTAAGTTATTGCATCAAATATTTAAAAATTATATCTTGCTTATTACCCCTGAGCTCTGCTATGAAAGTTATGATGTGAATGCAAGATGCCAGATTGATGGGCCTCCTCCCATTAAACAGCGCTGTGCTGGTTGTAAAAATGGAAAATAATGATTTTTCCCTAGTCAGTGTACGAGGTGCATTCAAGTTCTAAGGCCTCCGATTTTTTTTTCTAATTAACTACTCACCCGAAATCGATGAAACTGGCGTTACTTCTCGACGTAATCGCCCTGCAGACGTACACATTTTTCACAACGCTGACGCCATGATTCCATGGCAGCGGCGAAGGCTTCTTTAGGAGTCTGTTTTGACCACTGGAAAATCGCTGAGGCAACAGCAGCACGGCTGGTGAATGTGCGGCCACGGAGAGTGTCTTTCATTGTTGGAAAAAGCCAAAAGTCACTAGGAGCCATGTCAGGTGAGTAGGGAGCATGAGGAATCACTTCAAAGTTGTTATCACGAAGAAACTGTTGCGTAACGTTAGCTCGATGTGTGGGTGCGTTGTCTTGGTGAAACAGCACACGCGCAGCCCTTCCCGCACGTTTTTGTTGCAGTGCAGGAAGGAATTTGTTCTTCAAAACATTTTCGTAGGAAGCCCCTGTTACCGTAGTGCCCTTTGGAACGCAATGGGTAAGGATTACGCCCACGCTGTCCCAGAACATGGACACCATCATTTTTTCAGCACTGGCGGTTACCCGAAATTTTTTTGGTGGCGGTGAATCTGTGTGCTTCCATTGAGCTGACTGGCGCTTTGTTTCTGGATTGAAAAATGGCATCCACGTCTCATCCATTGTCACAACCGACGAATAGAAAGTCCCATTCGTGCTGTCGTTGCGCGTCAACATTGCTTGGCAACATGCTACACGGGCAGCCATGTGGTCGTCCGTCAGCATTCGTGGCACCCACCTGGGTGACACTTTTCGCATTTTCAGGTCGTCATGCAGGACTGTGTGCACAGAACCCACAGAAATGCCAACTCTGGAGCCGATCTGTTCAACAGTCATTCGGCGATCCCCCAAAACAATTCTCTCCACTTTCTCGATCATGTCGTCAGACCGGCTTATGCAAGCCTGAGGTTGTTTCGGTTTGTTGTCACACGATGTTCTGCCTTCATTAAACTGTCGCACCCACAAATGCACTTTCGACACATCTATATCTCCATCACCACATGTCTCCTTCAACTGTCGATGAATTTCAATTGGTTTCACACCACGCAAATTCAGTAAACGAATGATTGCACGTTGTTCAAGTAAGGAAAACGCCGCCATTTTGAGTATTTAAAGCAGTTCTCATTCTCGCCGCTGGCGGTAAAATTCCATCTGCCGTACGGTGCTGCCATCTCTGGGACGTATTGACAATGAACGCGGCCTCATTTTAAAACAATGCGCATGTTTCTATATCTTTCCAGTCCGGAGAAAAAAAATCGGAGGCCTTACAACTTGAATGCACCTCGTATTATATTAAAAAATATTTGTGTAGATACAGCGGCTTAGCAGGTGCTAAGTCACGGTTTCTACGGCTTTTCGAAAACTATTAATTCATACTTCAGTGAGACACTGTTGAGCCTCACTCCACCTGTCCATTACAGACAGATGTAAGCACCACTGCTGGGAGCCATTGGCCCATTATCGGGCCCTGATAAGTTGCAGTCCGTTGGCTATCAACACGCGCTCCATATCACACAGTCATTCACATCTGTGAAACGCAGCTACACTTGAGGGGCAGTGGCAGCAGCACCAGCACCACCAGGCGAGGTGCGACATCAAGGGAGTAATGCTTGAGGTGGTGGTGACCACTTCAGTGGAACATGAGTGCCCTGACTCCCAGTAAGAGGTTATATATCTTTTAAATGGGTAGTTGGATAGGACATGGGTGAGGTTGTGTGTGAAAGAAACATCTCTATAGCAAAAAAGCCCTCCTTCATTCATTACTTATATAAAAGTTCCATTGCATTGCAGGAACACAAAATTTTGAAAATAGTTATCATCTATAAGCCTTAAACTCAACCTGTTTTGCATTCAAGTCAATAGGTTGCATAAACTACACAGGAATTCTCTCTGTGAGCCCACTGTCTGAGTTTTGACTGGTTCTACACTTACATGCTTTGGCGTAGGGGGCATACAGGAATTGAGAAACTGTTTCCACTTGGTACACAGTAACACGACTGTTGCTCTAATACTCTCCGTACCGTTGCCACGAGCACAGTCTTTCCATGTGATCGATAATACGTAGTACAAATCTTCTAAACTCTCAAAACTTTAATATTTTAAGTAATGCCTGTAACAAACGAAGTTAATTCTAACGCAGACTCGCCATACATGTCAACTATTAAGACTTTACGGCGGATCATATGAACATCTATTAGAGTGTGGGATGGATCATTCTCGTCTGTCACCTTATTTATATAATCCATTGTATACACAAATATTCCCACTTGTACCAAGAGTACTGTACTCTGGTACTGACGAATTGCTTTTTTGCATCTTCATTCACCATAGCAAAGTAATACCTTTGTAATATATCCACATTTACGTTTTTAGATTTACATGTAGTCACATTATATGTGCTGGCAAATAGTGAACCTTCAGCCTTCCTGTTAGCTCAGGCGAGGGGAGGGGTAGAGTTGGAGAATAGGAGGGGAGGAGGGGTTCCCATGGGTGACCTTGATCAGTTCCTGGTGGCTCTGTGCAGGAGAGGAGTTGGAGCCCAAGTGTGTAACCTGATGTCAAAAATGTAACCTGGATAACCTCCTTATCTTAACATTGAACCTAAGGTAAGAAACTGGCTATAGCTGATGCTGACCAGAATGTACAATGATATCCTACTACTGTGTAGATGAAATAAAGAACTGAAAGCAGCGCTACCAGTAAATGTAACAGAAAATGGAAAAGCTACTGGCATAGATGGAACTCCTAGAGAATTAATCAAATATGGAGGCATAATTTCAGAATTTTGCTTTCTCAATTGGACGAATTATTCTGCACCCATGGAACGGAATGCAGCTGAAGTTATATCTATACTTAACAAGGCAACAGGAAAATATAGAGGAATATGTTTACTAAATGCAGGATACAAAATTTATGGGAAAATTCTTAATCAAAAATTGCAGACTATCACTAATACAATAATTTCGGAAGAACAATCAGGCCCTGGGAAGGGACATTTGTGTAATGTTAATATATTTATAATAAGACAAATTACTGAAAAACGTCGGAAATTAGGCTAAGAAAAAGATTTATCATATTCTGATTGCGACGCCTTTTGTGATAAACGTTGAACATAAATGGGCTTTATAAACACCTTACTAATACCCATAAATGGTTTATACATCAACAGGAAAGTAGTTATGTTTAAGTTCGATAATTTCGGCTCAGATTTGAATAAAACAAGGTTTCGTCAGTTGAGTAGTCTGTCACTCAATTTATTTAATTTAAATATTGGCGACATAGTTGTAAAGTGGAAAGATGAAATACAGTTAGGAATTAAAATAGGACCCAGCAGACCATTAAATACTCTATAATATGTTGATGACCAGATAATTATACGGCAAACAGAAGATTATTTACAGAGAGCAGTATATACACTCCTGGAAATGGAAAAAAGAACACATTGACACCGGTGTGTCAGACCCACCATACTTGCTCCGGACACTGCGAGAGGGCTGTACAAGCAATGATCACACGCACGGCACAGCGGACACACCAGGAACCGCGGTGTTGGCCGTCGAATGGCGCTAGCTGCGCAGCATTTGTGCACCGCCGCCGTCAGTGTCAGCCAGTTTGCCGTGGCATACGGAGCTCCATCGCAGTCTTTAACACTGGTAGCATGCCGCGACAGCGTGGACGTGAACCGTATGTGCAGTTGACGGACTTTGAGCGAGGGCGTATAGTGGGCATGCGGGAGGCCGGGTGGACGTACCGCCGAATTGCTCAACACGTGGGGCGTGAGGTCTCCACAGTACATCGATGTTGTCGCCAGTGGTCGGCGGAAGGTGCACGTGCCCGTCGACCTGGGACCGGACCGCAGCGACGCACGGATGCACGCCAAGACCGTAGGATCCTACGCAGTGCCGTAGGGTACCGCACCGCCACTTCCCAGCAAATTAGGGACACTGTTGCTCCTGGGGTATCGGCGAGGACCATTCGCAACCGTCTCCATGAAGCTGGGCTACGGTCCCGCACACCGTTAGGCCGTCTTCCGCTCACGCCCCAACATCGTGCAGCCCGCCTCCAGTGGTGTCGCGACAGGCGTGAATGGAGGGACGAATGGAGACGTGTCGTCTTCAGCGATGAGAGTCGCTTCTGCCTTCGTGCCAATGATGGTCGTATGCGTGTTTGGCGCCGTGCAGGTGAGCGCCACAATCAGGACTGCATACGACCGAGGCACACAGGGCCAACACCCGGCATCATGGTGTGGGGAGCGATCTCCTACACTGGCCGTACACCACTGGTGATCGTCGAGGGGACACTGAATAGTGCACGGTACATCCAAACCGTCATCGAACCCATCGTTCTACCATTCCTAGACCGGCAAGGGAACTTGCTGTTCCAACAGGACAATGCACGTCCGCATGTATCCCGTGCCACCCAACGTGCTCTAGAAGGTGTAAGTCAACTACCCTGGCCAGCAAGATCTCCGGATCTGTCCCCCATTGAGCATGTTTGGGACTGGATGAAGCGTCGTCTCACGCGGTCTGCACGTCCAGCACGAACGCTGGTCCAACTGAGGCGCCAGGTGGAAATGACATGGCAAGCCATTCCACAGGACTACATCCAGCATCTCTACGATCGTCTCCATGGGAGAATAGCAGCCTGCATTGCTGCGAAAGGTGGATATACACTGTACTAGTGCCGACATTGTGCATGCTCTGTTGCCTGTGTCTATGTGCCTGTGGTTCTGTCAGTGTGATCATGTGATGTATCTGACCCCAGGATGTGTCAATAAAGTTTCCCCTTCCTGGGACAATGAATTCACGGTGTTCTTATTTCAATTTCCAGGAGTGTAGATCGTGTCAAAGCACAATGTACTGCAATCTGTAACTACATCATACTCCGAAATGCCTCGTGATGGAGGGTACTTCTGGTACAACTAAATGATACCTCATACTCTCTTTCGCTAGTGAGTGGCGCGTGGGAAGAATGATTGTAAGTAAGCCTCGAATTTTCTCGTCGTGATCATTGCGCGAGATGTATGTGGGAGGAATAAACTGTTTTCCGACTCTTTCCGGAAGGAACTCTCTCGAAATTTCAACAATAAACCTCTCCACCATGCATAACACCTCTATTGTAACGGCTGCATCTCGGTAACGCTATCGCACCGACTAAACGAACCCGTGACGAAACGCGTCGCTTTTCGTTGGATCTTATCACTTCTATCTGTCCTACCTAATAAGGATCCCATATTGACGAAAAATAATCAAGAATCGGTCGAATAAGCCACTTTCTTCGTGGATGAGCGACATTTTGAGATACATTTCCTTAAGATTCTTCCTATGAATCTCAATTTGACATCTGCTGTTCCTATTATTTGTTTTATATGGTCATTCCACTTAGGCCGCTCTGGACAATTACTCCTAGATATTTTACGGTGAGTACTGTTTCCAGCACTTTCTCATCAATAGTGAAGTTGTAGAGTAGTGGCTTTCTTTTCCTATGTATGCACAATGTGTTACATTTATTTCCGTTCGGTGTCAGCTGCTAGAGCCTGCACCACTCATACTCCTCTGCAGGTCATTCTGCACACCGATGCTGTCTTGTTGCGTTGCTACTTTGCTGTAGATGGCAGCGTCACCTGCGAACAGTCTTGAAGAGCGTCTGGTATTTTCTACCAGATCATTTACAAACATTGTAAACAATAAAGGTCCTATCACGTTTCCTTGAGATACTCCGGATATTAACCTTACATCTGTCAATATTTTTCTCTCAAGATCGACATATCGAGTTCTGTCTGAACATATCCTTGGATCCAGTCACAAATCTCATCCGATACTACATAATATTCTATTTTTATCACTAAACGGCAGTGTGGAACGCTGCCAAATGCTTTCATGAAGTCAAGCAACACGGCATCAATCTGAGGGCCGTTGTCTACAGCGCTATGGATCTCATGGAGGACCAGAGCGAGCTCAGTTCCGCAACATCTCTGTTTACGTAATCCGTGTTGCTTTTTATACAGGAGATTTTAGTTCTCCGAAAACAGCATAATTCTTGAGCATTAAACATATTCTATAATTCTACAACAGATTGACGTCAACGATATAGGCCTATAGCTATGCGCATCTGTGCTATGACCCTTCTTGAAGACGGGAATAATCTGCTCTTTTTTCCTGACGCTAGGTACCTTCTGTTGATCCTGCGTCCTATGATAAACTGTTGCTAGAAACGGAGCAAGTTCTTCCACATAATGTTTGTAAAATCTTGGAGCTATCTAAAATGGTCCTAATAGCTTTCCGCTTGTGGTGTGCGTACTGTAAGACCTTCGGTACACACACCATCAGATTATTTGACTTGTCGCTCTAACGAAGTAAGCGAGTGTCAGCAATATGTCTCGTGGTCTTATCGTGGCGTGTTTATCTTCTGCTCGTTAGGTCAGACAATAGAAACGCCACTTGCACGCTTAGAGTAGCAGATTGACCGTGATCAACTTTAAACAGAACTTGATTAACTTTCACACATATTTATTAAAATAATAGCTAGCATAAAATTACTCAACTTGATTCTGGATGCTATTTACAGTTGACAATCTGAAATTCCTTTGGTCTTAGTACGTTTATCTTATTCTCACATATCTCTGATACTTGACAAAGTGTCTATTCATTTGTCTTCATGGCTATGTACAGGAATATGATAATCTTATTAGACGCAGACTGAAACTTGACTATAGACTAATGCAGACTGACTAATCGGAGGTCTGTACACTCGTTATAATACCTCGCGCGTTCAGATATCACTGCGCGAGTGTGATCCGCGAGGAGAAAAGGTTCTACGTTAGCAGCAATCTCATTGGCTGCGTGACATATTAATACGCGGATCGGCGGAAGCAGAATTTGGTCCGTCTCTAAGACAGCGCCATTTGGTAGTGCGGCAACGGACGAGCGCTGCGCCTGCTCTGTTGTGCTTAGCGGGGCGCGCTCTAGTGGGAAAGTTGTGTACGCTCTGACTACGCGGAACTATGTACACAACACCGCTAATAAGCAATTGTAACTGCTTTTATTTTCCGCGATCTGTTATGTCAGTATCTGCCATTTCGACGTTCGTACGATGACTGAAAGGATGGACTGTGTTACTATCTTCCGCAATGAAACAATTGCTGAAATCGAATTCCGTATTTCGGCCTTCCGTTATCTTCCGTTTCGGGACCAGTACGGTCTTTGAGTGAATTAATAGATAGTTTAGAACCGCTTACTGAACTCTTGTTTTCAAAGTTATCGAACGCTTCCCTCATTGATCTCCTTACGCTCAATTTCACTTCGTTCAGTTTTTCTCAGCTAGATTTTGACTTATTTTCAATCTGAGATGAAGCTCTCTTTATTGACAGAGCAGTTTTCTCACACAGCTATTAAACCTTGGTCGGTCTTTTCCATCCCTTAAGATTTGACTTGGAACACTTTTGTCTAAGGCACATTGAACGAAACTTTTGAATTTTTTCCTGGCAAGTTTAAGTCACACCCATTATGATAGTACGACACGGAAAATTACTGCCGATATTTTATAAGTTCTCCCTGAAGCGCTCTACCACTTCAGCTCCTGTCGCAGGCGGCCTATAAAATCATCCCATTACCATTTTTACCGACCTTACAAGGGAACCTCCCCATCGCACCCCCCTCAGATTTAGTTACAAGTTGGCACAGTAGATAGGCCTTGAAAAACTGAACACAGATCAATCGAGAAAACAGGAAGAAGTTGTGTGGAACTATAAAAAAATAAACAATATATACAAACTGAGTAGTCCATGGGCAACATAGGCAACATAAAGGATAATGTGAGCATAGGCGCGCCGTGGTCCCATGGTTAGCGTGAGCAGCTGCGGAACGAGATGTCCTTGGTTCAAGTCTTCCCTCGAGAGAAAACTTTAATTTTTTATTTTCAGACAATTATCAGAGTTCAGGCACTCACACATAATCAACTTCGCTCTCCAAAATTCCAGGACATGTTCAGATTTGCTTGGACATATGCAGTATTTGACGGTCTACACACGGAAAAATTTGAAAACGTTAAAAACATATCTTTTGACAGAGCACAGAGAAAACTGTGCGACTGTGAAACTGTAGAATCCATTTGTTGCAGTTTATGTGACACACTCTTATGTTTTCATCACTTTTTTGGAAGAAAACCTAAATCGGGCAAGGTAGAAGAATCTTTTTACCCATTCGCCAAGTGTGCAAGTTAGGTGGGTCGACAACATATTCCTGTCATGTGACGCACATGCCGTCACCAGTGTGGAGGAATCGGTTGACCTATGACCTTGCGATCAAATGTTTTCGGTTTCCATTGGAGAGGTACGTACTTTCGTCTACTAATCGCACGGTTTTGCGGTGCGGTCGCAACACACAGACACTAAACTTATTACAGTGAACAGAGACGTCAATGAACGAACCGACAGATCATAACTTTGCAAAAATAAAGTAAGTAAACTTTTCGCTCGAGGGAAGACTTGAACCAAGGACCTCACGCTCCGTAGCTGCTCACGCTAACCACGGGACCACCGCACGCTTGTGCTCACATAATCCTTGATGTTGCCTCTGTTGTCCATGGACTACTTAGTTTGTATATTTTGCTTATTTTTTCATAGTTCCACACAACTTCTTCCTGTTTTCTCGATTGATCTGTGTTCAGTTTTTCAAGGCCTATCCACTATGCCAAATTATAACTTAATCTGAGAGGAGTGCGATGGGGAGGTTCCCTTGTTAGATACTTAACTAC
Source organism: Schistocerca cancellata (assembly GCF_023864275.1). Taxonomy (NCBI): domain Eukaryota; kingdom Metazoa; phylum Arthropoda; class Insecta; order Orthoptera; family Acrididae; genus Schistocerca; species Schistocerca cancellata. Next base: position 490,916,356 of record NC_064628.1, read on the forward strand.
ACCCAGATTACTTTATATTCACAATTTAACTATATCTGAAAATAAGGCAAAGAAATTGAACTTCAAAGGGAATAAATCAGTCAGATCGAAATTTAATATGAATGAGACAATTTTAGAAGAAGTATCCTACTTCAGTTATCTAGAATGTGATATTAGTTTTAACTATGAGAGAAACACAGAATAATTGTAGTAAATGCGAAGACATCTGTGGAACAAGCGGAAGAACTTTGAAAAGAAAAGCAAAAAAGGAAACACGAATAAAATTCTATTAAGTTATGGCTGTGTCTACTGTTGTATGACTCCGAATCATGTATAATACCAAAAAATAAACAATTACATACACAGGCAGGAGAAACGACGATTATGTGATTTGTAAGTGGCTATAATAAAATGAGTAAAGTAAGGTGTGAAGATCAGATCTAAAAATATTTTCACTTAATGACAAGATAGAAGAGACCAGAATGAAAAGGGAAGATCGGAGAGGTAAAATGACAGGTAATAGAGTGCCAAAAAATGAAGTATTGTCCAACTGGAAAGAAAAAATGGTTCAAATGGCTCTGAGCACTATGGGACTCAACATCTTAGGTCATAAGTCCCCTAAAACTTAGAACTACTTAAATCTGAGGATATCACACACACCCATGCCTGAGGCAGGATTCGAACCTGCGACCGTAGCAGTCCCGCGGTTCCGGACTGCAGCGCCAGAACCGCACGGCCACCGGGGCCGGCGGCAAAAAAAAAAAAAAAAAAAAAAAAAAAAAAAAAAAAAAACTAGCAGAACCTAGTAAAAAGTGAATGGATGATACAACCTAGAACAGCTGACTGTAAGACCTAACTCTTGCAAGGAGATGATGATGAAGTACTAAAAAATACTAAGAAGAAGAAAACAGCAAGACGAAAGGACAGAATGATGGGATATCTTCTACGGCATCCAAGGAATAAATTTGTTAGTGAAATAATACAGGGAAAAATGGAGAGGCAAACAAAGATTAAGAAATGCTAAATAGGTTACAGAGGACACTGGATGTATTAGGTAGAGACGAAGAGATTAGAACGGACTATGAAAGAGTGAAAGGCAACATCAAATTATTCGATAGATGACAAAATAAAAAAAAGTAATTAGCGGAGGGACACGAAATTGGACAATAGTGGGTTTTATTTGGCACACCTTTGCGAAAGTGGTTTCTGTGTCCCAATGCTTAAGCAGAGAGTCAAATCCCCACATAAAAGAGTTGTTTCATCAGTATTTTCGCCTTCTTTGTAAATACTGTAATACGTAACATTACCGGTAAACATTAGATCGCTTTGAATCATGATTACGTGCTTAAACTAACATTATGGAAAGGTGAAGATGCCTCAGTCTGGTTATGAAAGGCTGTTGTAAATGTCAACATTCCCATTCAGCTATTAAAATGCATTAAGTAAGTTAAGGCACTTGATTTCTGGGCGTTGAGGTCCCTGTGCTGGGTACGGTGGGTGCCTTAGTTAGCGGTTCCACTTGCGGAACAACAAAACCTCAAATCCTCGGAGATGTGTGACACATCAGTTCCTGGCCACTATTGTGAACAACAGAGCCAATTTTCTGGCTTCAGGAGGACGAGGAGTGTTCCCCAGCCTAGAGATAAGAACCTGGTCTTCCTTTAATCTGTGATGTTCTGGCCCGACAGTGATTTCCATAGTATGACCGTTGTTTCGTGACATCACCTGAATAAGAAATTTCTGTGGGTTAAAGGCGCTCAATCATAAGCCGACCGGTCTGATGACTCGTACGCCAGTGCGATCGCTGACCTGTCCGACTGCGTGTGGTCACCGGCGACTGGTTGGTGGATCCTATATGCCTGCATAGACAGAGTGTGGGCATGCAGGTAGCGGTCGGGGCAAGCTGGTAGTGTCAGTCGAACCGATGCATTAAGACCACAGACCACATCACGAGCCATTCGCCCACATTTAGTCGAACAGATCGGGGCTGACCCGTTAGGTGAGTAGGTCGGGGGATCAGTTTGCCTCTTTATGGGGGGGGGGGGGGGGAGGGGCTTAGGTTTGGCGCAAAGCAGCACCTTACAGCAAGTACTATAAGCATTAGTAGTAAATGCCCAATTTAAGTGCCTAACACTTCTCTGGAAGCCAACTGACCGAGGGTCTTCTACATTGAAATCGTGGAGCGGGTCTGGAACTCGCAAAAAAGGCAGCCGGCAGCCTGGTGAGGGCAGGACGGCGATAGTATTTCCTGTGAGGTGGAGCTGAGGATTTTAATTTGTCTGAGTCATCCTCAGCAATCAGTATAGCTTTTGGATTTTTGTGAGAAACGAAGGGAATTTTGTGCTAGATGGACGAACGTCTCATCTTGAGAGACGTAGTTGCAGACAGTGATAACATTGAGGTGGAATTGACTGGGTGTTACAGAAGGCAACGATAATTTCATTTCTTCCAGTGGAAACTTGTGTTTTTGTGTGCGTCCTTCCGCCTTTTATTTTCGTTTGCTATCTAGTTTCATTTTGATGGAGCTACTATAAAGCAGACGGAGACAGGGTAGCGAGTGCGTTCATCAGATTTGTGAGTCTATTGAAAGTAGCTTGATTGCTACAAGGCACCGGTTAGTTGTGGATAAGTGACTATTTTAAGGCTGTCTCGCGGTTCAAAGCGAGGCTGATGATCCTTATGCAGCATGGCGGTATGTGTGTAGCAGTGCTGACAAATTACCCGGGTCCATCATTAAAGGTTTCGGAGGAAGTCTGCCGAGCAATGCGTCGCGTGATTCGCCTCGTGCACCGCAAAGCTGCTGTCAGACGGGCCGGTCGTTGTGGCCGAAGGGTTCTAGGGGCTTCAGTTTGGAATCGCGCTGCTGCTACGGTCGAGGTTCGAATCCTGCCTCGGGCATGGATGTGTGTGCTGTCCTTAGGTTAGTTAGGTTTAAGTAGTTCTAAGTCTAGGGAACTGATGATCTCAGATGTTAAGTCCCATAGTGCTCAGAGCCAATTTTGAACAGCTAACATTGACGTGGACACGAATGAGAAAACCAGCCTCACAAGGCACAGCGCCCGCGACGCATGGGGCGTAATAGTTAACGTGATTCACCTTTCAGTGACCACTGTCGGCCTTAAGGGTTTCCCAAAACACACAGTCGGCTTACGAAAATGTACAAGCGTAAAATTCCTACATCAGCTCTAGAAAGACACACTTTCCCTCTCTGGACCTCAAGCCGGTCATTTTTTTCTGTATATAGTATACATATATAAGCCCTTCGTGGTTGATGGGATACATATTCCCCACTAAAGTAGTACACAGTTTTGAGCGCTGGGATGTCTGTGACGTGTTTTCGGAACTTGGAGAAAAATACAACGGTTCACGAAACGGTTATTTTTGGGGCTGTAAACAATCAAATGGGGGAGGGGGGGGGTATAGGTGGCACAGTGCGTCTATTTCACGCAAATCAGACCAAATCACCACATTCTCCGTTCCAAGTATGTCTGAAGTAACTAATTAGGTTTTGTTGTACAACCTAAACATTGTTTTGAAACATTACCACACACCTCAGTAATTCTGCTGGTTTTTACATGCTCTGCATGTAGTTATACGTAAATGCTCCAGAAAACTTCATAGACTGTAAAAAATATTAGTCTGTGATATGTCAAAGCCATCTTCAAATGTCATGCTGAAAATTTGTGTGTGAAATTTCATGTTTTTCATTGTCGAGAGAATAAATGTGTTTTGGTACTGATTTGTTATACTTTTTTCCCATAACTGTCATTCTGATAAAATTTTTCTGCGTTAAAAATTTGATTCTAAAAGTTCTAGGTTCACATGAAAATACAGTTGGGTTCGTGGAACACATGTGTCTTGTTTCTACGATTTTCAAAACCGGTCACCTTAAATTATTTGGTAGTGAAGGCGATTATTTATCACAAAGGAAGAAAGGTTTGACATTTTATTTTTCAAATACGCGCACAAATTTTAACTCAGAAAGGGTTAAAAACTTCAGCATCCACGAATGTGTTATGAGCCTAAAACGGAAGGACATCAGCTTATAAAACTTCACAAGATCGGACAAAATCACTCTTAAGAGAGAGCATATTGATATTTAAATAACATCGAATACTGCAGAAAATATTTCTATTAATTTAATAAGAAAGTCCTACCAACCTCTTATAAAACGAACGGAAGAGGAGGAAAAGAAATGGATTCAGCAAGCGCCGAACCACCTACATACCGTTTCGCATTCCGATACCTCTACCAATTACGCTACGCTGAACTGTGACATCGACTACCTTGTATTTCGTGTTACGATATTCTGAAGGCTTTAACGTGTCATTAACTGACATTTAATTGTCACAAATCCTACCAACAATGGCGCGTTTTTGATGAATCTTCAATGTTCCGTTGCCTTAAAAGGGTTTACTTTCATTACACGCGAGTTGTAAGAAGCAAATAACTAAATACTAAAATACTTTAACCACCAATATGACGTCTCCCGTCGTTTTATTACAACAAACCATACCAATAACGACGCTTTTTCGAGAGTTTATCCATCTGCCGGTGCTTAGAAACAGCAGGTATGACTAGGGGTAAGTTCTACTATAAAACCCGCTGAATATGAGCAACAACTGGAGGCGACAAAAACAATATCGAGTCTCGCAAGTTGTGCTAGCGACGTACAGCGCGTTCTTCTCACTTATTGGTTCAAACTTACCTAGTACGCCGAAATATCGCAGAGCTTAATTTTGTTCCACGCGAGGCAATGGCTTCTCATCACGGAATAACAGGACATAATGTCACAAAACTCGTGCGGCTCCATGTCAACGTTAGCTACCTCGTCCGGTGTGAGGACGGCATCAGAGTGCGTGCTTGGACAGTAACGCAAAAGCAAACTTTGTCGGCAGATGGACGCCCTGTGCTTGCCTGCCTCTCCTTAAGTAAGTACTGACCTAGTGGAATGTGCCATCTGCTCAGAATTCTCTCTCGTTCCCATGGAGATAAAATAGAGCACACTTCTAGCAGACATGTTCTAGCTTTGGCTTGTCGTGCTATGATTGTGGACTGTAGAGGACAGAGTGGTATGTCGCCTTGTTAACTGGTAGAGACGGTGTCTGTATTAAAACCAGTAGCGTGTTAGACGTGCTGACATTCGCGTTGCAGTGCTGACGATTTTATTAAGGTGTTAGTAGTAGATGAATGTTATGAAATGCATGTAATTACGTATTTTGTCGGAGTATTATCGTAACATGAATTTTAATGCTGCTGACTTCTTCTTATCCAGCTTCCTCTAATTGCGTATAGACCAAACTAAATATAAGCGGATGTACTAAGACTTTCATCACGTAAGCCACCTTAGTTAATACTATGTGTTTTAAAACTGAAGATTTTGGATTTAATCTTCTTTTAAGGTCGATCATCTGTGTTCAACTCTTTTCCAACGAGTAGATTCAAGCACGAACTATCTCCTCGGAGTTGTGCAAAGTATTAATTTATAGCCACGATAACTACTACATTCTACTGTAATTATTTTACACTACATGTATATTTACAAGACATAAAGGAATCAGAGACACTAGCTGGCAGGGGACACTGATTTATATCACTGAAGCAAGTTGAAAATTTGTGCTGGACTGGGATTCGAGCCCAGTTCCCCTGCTGAGTAGGCACATGTGCTGATTACTATGCGCGCACACACACACACACACACACACAGTGGTCACCATAACCGCACACCGACTATCCTAGCACGCCTCCCGTCAGACCAAATTCTTAACTTCTACCACATCTTACTGATGTGGTGTCCTGCTCATTAGCATCAATACTCACGGCATCTCGCCAATTCCTGTAAGAGTTCGAGCAAGGTGTGCATCTGTACTGAAAGAATCAATGACCGTCGTCGCCGTAATTATATATGTGGTGTCTGTTCTGTAGTTACATCGACATGCGGCCGCCCGGTTAGCCGTGCGGTCCAATGCACTGCTTTCCGGGCGGGATGGCGTGCCGTTCCCCGGCACGAATCCGCCCGGCGGATTAGTGTCGAGGTCCGGTGTGCCGGCCAGTCTGTAGACGGTTTTTAAGACGGTTTTCCATCTGCCTCGGCGAATGCGCGCTGGTTCCTCTCATTTCGCCTCAGTTACACTATGTCGGCGATTGCTGCGCAAACACTTTCTCCACTTAGGCGTACACCATAATTACTTAACCACAAAAACATTGGGGTTGCACTCGTCTGGTGTGAGACGATCCTGGGGGGTCCACTGGTGGCCGAACAACGCAATAAGCCTGGGTTCGGCGTGGGGCGGCGGTGGTGTGAATGGATTGCTGTAGACTGTTGTGGAGGTGTGAACCACGGAGGGCTACGGCGAGGACGAAGCCTCTCCGTCGTTTCTAGGTCGCCAGTTCCATACAATACAATACATTGACATGCGACGTTTTGCCAGACAGCTTTTATATATATATATATATATATATATATGTATAAGCTGTCTGGCAAAAGCCGGCCGGAGTGGCCGAGCGTGTCTAGGCGCTACAGTCTGGAGCTACACGACCGCTACGGTCGCAGGTTAAAATCCTGCCTCGTGCATGGATGTGTGTGATGTCCTTAGGTTAGTTAGGTTTAAGTAGTTCTAAGTTCTAGGGGACTGATGACCTCAGAAGTTAAGTCCCATAGTGTTCAGAGCCATTTGAACCATTTTTCTGGCATAACGTCGCGTGTCAATGTAACTACTTCATACACATACATAGCATCGGCGGGTATGTAAATGATTTGAGGAGGAGGAGGAGGAGATTAGTGTTTAACGTCCCGTCGACAACGAGGTCATTAGAGACGGAGCGCAAGCTCAGGTTAGGGAAGGAAATCGGCCGTGCCCTTTCAAAGGAACCATCCCGGCATTTGCCTGAAAGGATTTATGGAACTCACGGAAAACCTAAATCAGGATGGCCGGAGACGGGATTGAACCGTCGTCCTCCCGAATGCGAGTCCAGTGTGCTAACCACTGCGCCACCTCGCTCGGTAAAATGATTTAAGTTGCCATTCTTGGTGATAGGTAGAACGGCCATCAGATTGTTGATCGTGTTTAGTGTTGTTACCAGGCCTCGTAAGGTATTTAAAGTGCGACAACATGGTAATATGTTGATAGATCACTGTGAAGAAGACGCACTAGTGTATGACAGCGATACTAACATCTGACAGAATTTGAAACGGGCCTTATTCTGGATCTCCATTTGGTTGGCTGGCCGAATCGTCCAGTAACCAGGTTTATGCGACCTTCGGATGTAAGAGTGTGCCGATGTTCGACTGCATCGGAATCTGAGGGCAGGGATACTCTTCATGAAGGTACCAGTCAATCACGTTTGACCACAACAAGGGGGAATCACTTTGTTGTACAATAAGCACGCTGTAACCCGTTCACATTTGCCCTTACCACCGGAGGATCAAGTAATGGACATCCTGCAACGTTCTCTGTCACCCTGCAACAGTGGTTGAAGACTCGCAGCAGAACTAGGGAATTACCTTCCACTTTGTAGGCTGTCGTTAACATCAAAACGCAAACGGCTGCGTTTGAAGTGGTTCCGTAACCACGAAGCTTGGACTGCTGTTGAATGGCATCGCATTCACTTCAGCAATCACTCACGGTTCTGCACTACCCCGGCTGACCATCGTTGGCGAGTATGGCGGCACCATTGTGTGGGGAGTCCGCCCCGATAGCTGAGTGGTCAGCGTGACGGATTGCCGTCCTACGGGCCTGGTTTCGATTACCGGATGTGTCGGGGCTTTCCTCCGCTCAGGGATTGGGTGTTGTGTTGTTTTCATCATCATTTCATCCCCATCCGTCTCGCAGATCGCCCAATGTGGCGTCGAATGTATTAAGACCTTCACTAAGGCGGCCGGACCTGCCCCGTAAGGGGCCTCCCGGCCAATGACGCCAAACGCTCATTTCCATTGTGTGGCGAGCCATCGGTTATGACTCCGGATTATTGCTGGTAGTGATGGAACTAACTCTGAAGGCACAACGGTCAGTCACATACTTCAACATGATGCTAAGGTACTTCAGTGGACAGCAAGATCTCCACGTGACTCCAATAGAACACGTGTGGGAGCATTTCGGATCTCCCAGTGCTAGTACCCAGAAGGCCAGTGATTGCAGGCTTGCTTCAGGGTTAGATACAACGGATTTCTCAAACACTTATCTTGCAACATAATCTTTAAGTCGATTCTTTTTTCCATCCAATACAGACATACATAGCCTTACCAGAAGATTTTTAACGATTTCGACTTCATTTGTTGCGGGTATACCGGCGTGCACCTAGCGAATATGTCCTCGTTTCGATCTGGGTGGTGGACTCAAGTCTCATTCACAAAAGCGAATTGAGACACAACGTCTGTTAGATTACTTTGAAATTAGCCCATTATTACCGAAAAAAATCATGTTGTCCTTTTATTTTTGGCCATAATTCAAAGAATGAACTCTTCATACACAAAATATCTCATAGTTACTTCTTCAAATATACAGCGCCAAACGTTTTCTTCTTCTACATCTTTGGAAGCTGAACTTCCAGGACCCTCTTGGTCTTTTATTTGTTTTTAATTGTTGAAAATGGAGCCTAACGCACATTTAAGGTGCCGACAAACCGTACAAAATGAATTTTAAGTCTGTACGGTATTCCAGACTATACATTTCAACAAAAGGCATGCAACAAAGCTATCATGCCAATCACGTTGGTATTTCACTTTTCAGTACTGAACAAGATATACGAAGGTATTGTTGTTGCTATCTGCAGTCTGATTTGATGCAGCTCTGCACAATAGGCTACTGAGGTCAAGCCTTGGTCTTTTTCAACAGTTTTCACTCCCTCCCCCCCTCCCCCCTCCCTCCCTCCCCCAAATTGCACACAGACACACACACACACACACACACACACACACACACACACACCATTACAAAGTCTCATCATTTTTCCGTAGCACCACTTGCCGAAAGCTTCTATCCTCTTTTGTCTCTCCTGTCTGTTGCCCATGCTATTTAGGAGAAGAAGAATTTCCTAGCCGAGATCGCTATAAAAAGTTCATTGTAGGTAACCGGTTTCGGTAAAACGAAGTTACTATCTCCAGATTTTCATAAAGGTTAGTACAAACATCCTGATGGTTGTGATAAGTTATTCTTCTCCTAATTAATCACAACAGATCGACACTACGAACTCAGCATGAGTAAAATATCACACCTATTCCTCTTCCGCAGAAGGTTACACTTCAGACAAATACTTTCATTGAAGTCTTCATAATCAACATATACAAATAAAACTTCATTGATATGAACGTCATTCTGTATTACGATGAGGCGATTTCTCCTTGCTCTCGTATGAACGTTTACTAGCTAAACAGTGAAGTAACTACGGCAATACGTTATTAACAATATCTCCGCTTTAGACACACGCAGGGTCGTCAGAAACGGGTATAGTGCACTTAGACGTGGTACATAGATTTACTATTAATTCTTAACCCATTTCATTTAAATTTACACTATTAAAACACTACCGTTTTCATAATTTGTGATTTTTCCATCGCCTGCAACGCGGACGCTATTAGTTCTACATTTAAAAAATGCAATGGTGTGGCAGGGTAGGACGCGCTGGAAAATAATTTAGAAAAAAAAATAAACAAATGCTTTGCACCATTTCCGAGTTAATCAGATTTGAAGTTAGCCAGTCAGGAAGTTGCGCGTGAAAATTCAAACGGCCGGCAGATACAATTAGTAGCAGTTGGTCTCATAGCGTAGGTGATGGAGCACGAGACTGCACAGACTTTGGCTAGATTTCGATCCTTACTACTGTCCCATGCTCTCTTGTTCGCTTTTAGGAAAGCAAGCGAAGAACACGTTTGGCATCAAAACTCAAATGCATCAATAAGCTGCTCGTCTCTGGCCTTAAGGATCCGTGTTTCGCAACCATAAAAGAAGACGGGAAAGACGAGTGTTTCAACAAGCCGAACCTACACGCTGTTCAGATCTCTCGGTTGTATCATATCTTGGTGAGCTTGTTCGTAATCAGTCATCCTAGCGTGATCTTAAAAAAAATGTGGCTATAGCGTATGTGCCTTCGCACGTTACTAGTGAACTTTTATATTTGAATGTTTTTATGGTAATTGTTACCTTGTGAAATGAATTGGTTCTCTTGAAATATGAAAATCAAAACAAGAATTCAAATACCAGAATTTATGTAATTTTTATTTTTCATTTACGGTAATTGGGTGAGATTCCTGATGATAAAATCTCTTTTTAATATTTGAAATGCTTATTACTTTTGTGAATAATTCCATTGTATTTCACGATACCACAAAAATACTGATGTCGCATACTTTCGCAAAACCAAACAAAAAATACAAGATTGGTTTAGATGATAAGCCACACAGATGTAAAACTCTTAATCATTGCGTTACAGACACATTTGGCTTTATGTCGCGCCAGTGTACTAATGAATTCGCGTCGAAGCTTTGTCCGTCGTTTTGCCGGCAGCTACTGAGTGTTGACACCTAACCCAAAATAGTGTTCCTTTCTTTCCACCCCCTATTATCACCTTGAGAAATTTTGATTGTGCCAGATAGCAACCTGTTTTGGATTACCCTTGTTAGATCACTCCAATGATGTACCCGAGCCGAATGGCCTACACTCGGCTGTAGTATGCGTAAGCGAGGGGGAATAAAACATAGCACCACTTGACGAAAATTCACGAAGATGGCCGACGCTGTTTCGCCTAATGACAGCCCCCTGCGCAGTTTGAGAGCCACGTGAAACACACGCAGAGGAGCATAAGTCGCAAAGTTGTAGGGCGCATGGGCTCTCTGCATTTTGACGTAGCTAACCGCCGTGTGTCCTTCGCCGCGTGGAGGGGCAACACGCCGGTTGTGCCGCAATCGGCCAGTGCTCGCTTGCTTTAAAGCACGAGAGACTAAACCCCGTGGATAGCGGGTATTGTGGAGTGACTGCCTCTCATTGAGCTTCTCTACGTGGATGTAGTCCGGGAGGCAGTCTTCGGCAGTGATGATTAGTAGCGTCGTTTCGTACCCAAGCGATCACAGGAAAGCAGCCAATGAGTGATTGCAGGTAGTACGAGGTACGCCACACTGCAAAACTACCCAATTGCGAATCGGAAACGGGTCAGTGATTGACTCATGTGCTGTTGATTAGCTTTGTTTAACTAGACGTCTAGTTCGTAATTTAGTTCATTTTTCGTGCAATTAGTGTTTATTAACATCTGTTTCATTACGAATCGTGTTCTTTGCGATGAGTGGTGCAAACTCAATAAGAGCAGTGAAACGGAGGAAGAAAAGTGTGCTACAAAGCCAAGTCCGCGAATTCTCGTGTCTGGTGAGGGAATGCTTTGAGAAAGAAAGGGAAGAAAGGGAACCACTATGTGCTGTTACTGAGGCTCAGCTTTGGAAGTAACCAAAAACACTATTGTAAAGATAGAGAAACAGTGCATCTCTTGATAGAGTTGCACAACAAGGCTACTCACGCCAGGACAAAAAGCAGCTGAGGAAGAAGAAAGTGACAGTTTTGGTCGATTTTCAGAAAGACGTTATTAATCGATATTTACAGGGTATAGGTACAGATATTATGATCATCGGTATCTTAATTTGTAGCCAGTTCAGTGAGGCTGTTGCTTTTTCTGTTTGTCTGACAATTTTCTCAGAAACATATCACGTAGTTTAACGTCATTTGATTTCTGCACGGTCATTACTACCCTGCGAAATGGACTACACCTGTCAGTAGCTTCCATGCACCCACATTTCAGTACCTGACTTGCTGTGCAATGGAAAGTAAACGCTAATATATACTTCGAGGTACCAACCAACCTAAAAAATACTATTGGTATTAGCTATAATTAATCTGCAAATGAAATAAATATTGATGTAACGTCGTTCAGTACACTGTCCTCAGTCATCAATAGAAGTACTGCACTTATATCCCTAACATCCTGTATACTGAAACTGCTCGCGTAGCTTCAGAAATACTATCTTTTTAAAGACAGGAAGTTTCGTTGCGTACAGTACTCAAAGACGTAGATTTCAATTATTTGATTTTTAATGGACCTAAAGTATTAATGTAAAGGCCCTGTGTTGTTGCTCGTCAGTGTACATTTGTGCACACGATCATACTGTGAAGTATAGGGTATATTTTTACGAGATTTCGGCATACTAGTTACTAAATAGGCCTTTTCAATTTTTCGAGTTAATAGTAATAGTAAATACTAACAGTAAATTAATCCACCGATATAAATACGACTTACTTTTTCTTGTGCTACACAACGCCACTGGCGGCGGTGGGACAGGGGAAGCCGTAAGCCATGTCCGGCAACTTTGTTACCTGGCCATGTGAACTGCCAGTACCAGCCATTCGTCTCACGGACTATAAGATAGTGGTCGGTCGTATCACAACCGTATCCGCTCTTGTAGAGGCAAGGCAGAGAAGATGGGACCGCACTTTTGTTTTTGGTTTCATCTCATAGCAGCATTTTACATTTAGGCAAATTACGAAATAAGAAAGGGAATTTCTTAAAATTAACAGTGTTTGTTTTTAGGAAGGCCACAGAGGCGGTCTAGGCACGAGGTACTAATTTTTAACAATGTCTAAGGAAACAGACATTGGTGACGGACTTACAGCTGTACTAAATATATGAAATTTATTTACAACTGCGGAATCTTTCTGATATTAGCGGCATTAGGTACAAAGATATTATCTGTTGGTGATACATGAAAATTTGTGCTAGGCCGGGACTCGAATCTGGATTTCCGACTTGTCGCAAGCTGTCTCCTTAAGGGGCTCTAGACAGATTGAAACCTTGCAAATTTCAAATTTTGCTTTTTTTCATTGTCCATAATCTACTGAATTTCCCATTTCAAATAATATATAATACATACATTTTCTTTATTTCTGGCTTATTCTTTTATTTAAATAAAACACTGTGCAGGCATACCCGTGGACATTTGACAATTTTCAGAATGAAATCTGAGATCTGAATCCCCCACCTCCGAGTGCAATGACTTAGAAGATGGGGGCTCAAAAACTTTCAGAGCAACTGAGGAAGAGAAGCCATGTGGAGAAAATGTAGTTATTAGTAAGCTGGACTGCTTAAGTAATGTGCAAATGCGAATTCACAGAATCTATCATACTGAAAATTGCATGCCAGGGAAAGAAATTGAAAGACGGCAGGTGATTAGATGGTAAGAACATACTCATAGAATATATCATAGACAGAATTCAAAATTATTATGGCATGGCCATCAGGCAGATTGTTAGCAACACAGAAGATATGAGAAAAGCTGTACCAGCAGTTCTGTTTAACCTCTCTTCAAAATATGATAAACCCATTTGTGGCCTCTTCCCTCCCGAAAGTGATTCATGGTCCAAAGACATCAGAGCAAAAAAATTAAAAAAATGTGATAAATTTATTAAAAAGTCAGCTATTTCTTTCACCAGTGGAGATCTTGAAAGACACTTCCAAATATCTGTCAAATGCAAATCTGTTGAAGAAATGTCTTCATGGCTGCGCCCAGAATCCTAATGTGTCCGTTTACAACATAACTTTGGACAGAATTCACAAGACAGCCTATGTAGCAATTAGTACACTGCATTTTGATGTCTTTGGTGCAGTAACAAATCCAACGAGGGAAGTGTTGGAAGGTTTGAAGTCCCGAATAGATTGCTACAAACCGTTGGTCGTTCCACAGTGAAACAAATGTCACATTTTGATAAAGAAAGACTTATAGAACCAGAGATAACTATTGGAGACTGAAACAAGGGCAACTCAGCGCAGGCAAGGACGAAAAAGAAAGTGGCAAGATTAGATGGAAGAATATGCATGTGGAGCTGGGATGCACTGACAACTTTAATAGCTGTTTTCCATAAGCTGAAATTTTTAAGAATGGAGATTACTTTTTCTCAGCTTCTACTAGCCGAAATTCGTTCAAAATTACAGAGTGTACTCATTGGAGTATTTTGCATATTTTAATACAGGGTTCCCTTATATTGTAAATCTCAGGGACATTAGAACCTTACATAGATACAAATGTGTAGATACATTTTTATTTTTATATATACTTTGTATAAATGTAACTATTATCTTAAAACTTATTTTTCTTCTTTCGCTAGCGCCTTTGTCCGGCGTCTTTAAACAGCTTCGGCACTGTTAAATCGGATTTGGCATGGTTCATTTTTAAGGGGTGGCCAGATATCCTTCCTGCCGCCACCCCATACCCCCCATCTACACCTACATCTACATGATTACTCTGCAATTCACATTTAAGTGCTTGGCAGAGGGTTCATCGAACCACAATCATACTATCTCTCTACCATTCCACTCCTGAACAGCGCGTAGGAAAAACGAACACCTAAACCTTTCTGTTCGAACTCTGATTTCTCTTATTTTATTTTGCTGATCATTCCTACCTATGTAGGTTGGGCTCAACAAAATATTTTCGCATTCGGAAGAGAAAGTTGGTGACTGAAATTTCGTAAATAGATCTCGCCGCGACGAAAAACGTCTTTGCCTTAATGACTTCCATCCCAACTCGCGTATCATATCTGCCACACTCTCTCCCCTATTACGTGAAAATACAAAACGAGCTGCCCTTTTTCGCACCCTTTCGATGTCCTCCGTCAATCCCACCTGGTAAGGATCCCACACCGCGCAGCAATATTCTAACAGAGGACGAACGAGTGTAGTGTAAGCTGTCTCTTTAGTGGACTTGTTGCATCGTCTAATTGTCCTGCCAATGAAACGCAACCTTTGGCTCGCCTTCCCCACAATATTATCTATGTGGTCTTTCCAACTGAAGTTGTTCGTAAGTTTAACACCCAGGTAATTAGTTGAATTGACAGCCTTGAGAATTGTACTATTTATCGAGTAATCGAATTCCAACGGATTTCTTTTGGAACTCATGTGGATCACCTCACACTTTTCGTTATTTAGCGTCAACTGCCACCTGCCACACCATACAGCAATCTTTTCTAAATCGCTTTGCAACTGATACTGGTCTTCGGATGACCTTACTAGACGGCAAATTACAGCATCATCTGCGAACAACCTAAGAGAACTGCTCAGATTGTCACCCAGGTCATTTATATAGATCAGGAACAGCAGAGGTCCCAGGACGCTTCCCTGGGGAACACCTGATATCACTTCAGTTTTACTCGAATTAGGACGGAATTAGTGTACCCCAACTGTCTGTGTCTAGTGCGAACCATTAAATAGTGCGAACGTGTTTCAAATGGCTGCGAGGCGTGTAACTGAGGCAGGACGTGGGGACTAGCCCGGTATTAACCTAGTGGGATGTGGAAACCTGCCTAAAAACCACAACAAGGTGGGCCGGCACACCGTCCCCCGTCGTTAATCAGCCGGCAGATTCGATCAGGGGGCCCGGCGCGCTTGCCCGTGTCCAGGAAGCAGCGCATTAGCGCTCTCGGCTAAACTGGCGGATTATTATCTTAAAACTAATCAATACTTTTAGAAGTCACTCCGTTAAAGTGGTTAGCAAAGCGTAACCTACCAGTCACATTCCTTCGAACTTTTATTCCCAATGGCTTCGAAAAAAAGATGCCTCTCATATGAACAAATTTTATGTTGCTTAAGACAGGGATTTTCCATCCTGTCCGGAGGCCCTGAACAACTTCTGCTACCCGAGCACGCATCCAGGACAGACCCAAAGTCGCAGCCTTCTTCCACTGCACAGAGATTTGAGCTGCTCGCCCACAGACGGCGCTCTCTCTGGGTATTCTAGAGCCTAACGTGCTACTGCTACCGTAGTTCGGTTAATATACGTAGTACGCCTTACAATTAAAGGAGGATATGGTGAGCACCACGACTGCGACGTGTAATTTGCAAGCGTTCCCAGGGGGCGCACACCGTGTACGGCGCTGCACACCTTACATCTCCGCCGCCGTGGGCGCCTCGGTTCCCACGGCATTTGGCGCTGCTGCTGCACCAGTTCGCCCCGCGTTCTGCGCGCTGCGGCCCGTGGCCAATGCCGGAGATTGCGCCGATACGGCGAGCTCGCCGGCCGCTAAAAACGTTTTAATTCCCACCGACGCGAAATATAACATTTTGGGCCTTTTTATCTCTCTCCGACCGCAATTGGTAATGGAGGGTTTGTGCTCGCGGGGTGAGCTCGATACGACGGCAGCACGCGATGCTTCGGCTAATGCGGCGCGCTTATGAATTCATAGCGCGTTGAGTACGGGAAGCGGCGTCGAGAGGTCCGGCGAGGGCCGAGCCGTGAAGGCCGCGCCGCAGCCGTTACGCGACGCGGCGCGACGCAGGCGAACTCCCCGCCATAGGCGCCGGTCGCGCTTCATTTGCGAGCACAGCAGAAATCTCTCAGCAGCAGCTGTCGACATCCCATTCCAATAGCGTGAAACACCACTTTACGGACTGTCGATGTCGATACTCGACATTCTTTCAAATGAGTTTGTTCCCTCTCTCACTTACAACTCAGCTTCCCCGGGAAGAAACCGTAAGCGCCGAAATGAGAGTTTGGGGATGCAGAGGATCGAAGTTTACGGTTGATCCACAAATCTGAATAAGTTTTTTCTAACATCAGTTTCGTTCCTTATGGCTATTAACCTGTATATTCCATAGTACAGATACATAAAGAAGAAGAAACAGTCCTATCTAGGGGGGGGTTGGGTTGTTTGGGGGAAGAGACCAAACAGCGAGGTCATCGGTCTCATTGCATTAGGGAAGGATGGGGAAGGAAGTCGGCCGTGCCCTTTCGAAGGAGCCATCCCAGCATTTGCCTGGAGCGATTCAGGGAAATCACGGAAAACCTAAATCAGGATGGCCGGACGCGGGATTGAACCGTCGTCCTCCCGAATGCGAGTCCAGTGTGCTACCACTGCGCCACCTCGCTCGGTAACAGTCCTATATCACGTGAAATATACAACAGCAAACAGATTGCCATTACGTTACCCAGATCACATACGCCGGCAAAAAAAGTAGTAGAGTAGATAACACAGGCCAGCGAAAATTTTCTTAAAATATTTTTTTACTTTGATAGCTGATCTCTACAGATGAGATGAATCCAAACCTAGGCTTTGTATTCGAGCCAAATGCTTTTTATTTGTAGTATAAAAATCCTATGCTATACGGTAAACGGGGAAATTAATGAAATGCTTTGTTACAACATAAGCGTGATTTGTATTTACAGTGAGCTACTTAAAACAATGATATATGTTAACACAGGTTTCACTTGTCAGTTGGAATTGGTCTGTATTTTCTTTCTCTTTTTTGTTTAAAGCTTCTAGTGTAGCTTTTTCTACGATGAGTCGCTTGCTGAACTTCTCGGTGAAGTGACCAACAGTTGTCCTCCATCGTGTGTTCCAGCGGCCTTGGTAGAGTTTCTCGATCACTTTAAAGTCCTGATGAAAACGCTCTCCTTGCTCCTCACTAACATCTCCCATATTGTCCGGGAAGTAATCAAGGTGACTGTTCAAAAAGTAAACTTTCAGGCTCATTAAACACCTAAAGTCTTAAACTTTTTTTAACATTGTAGATATAATAGAAACATATTCTGGCTCTTTTTCATGTACTAAGAACTTTATAACGACTTGCTAGAATGATACCCATGCTTCTTTCTTATTTAAGGTCATTGTGAATTCTAAATTAACATCAAACATCAATTTTCTAATGTCAGGTCCGACAAACACGCCTTCTTTTCGTTTAGCTTCTGAAAGGCGTGGAAACTTTTGGCAGAGATACTTAAAAATTGGTCCATCTTTAGGCAAACCCTTTACAAACTGTTTCATTAGGTCTAACTTTATATGTAGAGGTGATAGGAGTACATTTTTTGAATCTACCAGGTTTTTGCGTAGAATGTTCTTCTCACCATGATTCAAACAATCCCTCACAGGCCAGTTTTTTCTGTACCCATTCACACAAGAAACAAGGAAATTAGGTAAAGCCACCTTGCTGACCAAGGAGCATGCATGTTACTTTTAGATCGACACATATCATCCAACCATGAGCAGAATAGCCTACTTTATTTAGCACCATTTCTAGATTTTCATAGCTTTCTTTCATCTGTACAGAATGTCCAACAGTTAGAGATCCATACATGTTACCGTTGTGTAATAAAACAGCCTTTAAACTAGTTTTGGATGAATCAATAAACAGCCTCCAGTCTTCCTTTTTGTATTCAATACCAAACTCATTCATCAGCCCAAGAATGTCTGAGCAGTACATTAAATCACCTTCTTGTTGAATAAAAAATGGTAAATTGCTGCTCTCTCTTTCTATACATGTGTATGATGGTTCCAACTGTCAGTAAGTTCTTTTCTTTTAATCTAGAGCCAAGCAATTCAGCCTTTTCTTTCGTTAAGCCTAGATCCCTAACCAAATCGTTAAGCTCGGTCTGAGTAAACAATTTGGGCTACAGACTTTCTGTATTACAATAGAATTCATCATCTGGTTCATGTAAATCAGATTGTACATCAGAAAATACTTCTGTTGGAATAGAATTTAAATCATCTGGTGGTTCAGCAACCGGCAAATCTACACCGTGCCCTACTGGTCGGATGGCCGACGGAAGGTTAGGGTAGCTTATTACCTTCTTGTTTTTCCCATTATGACCAGTAATATCAACACTGCAAAAGTAGCAATCATCGGAATGGTTTCTTGGCTCCCTCCATCCCTCCCTCCATATCATAGAAACAGCAAATCTAAAGGATTATTCTCCTTTTAGGACCATTTTCTCAGATCTTCAACACACACGTAACATACATTATGCGGTGCCCAAGATTTATCTTGATCACCAAGTTTAGATCCAATGTATGATAGATAAACCTTTTTCACAAAGTCTGTAATGTTTCTTTGGTGGTTTTTAATCACAAATTCACGACAAGTATAACAAAAACCGTCAGCAGAATTTTTCCAACCACGATTAGACATTGTACTGAGCACATGTACAAGAAATTGGAAAGTGAGGGTAGGTTGACAGTAAACGAAACACCATCTATAAACACAAAAATAGAATCGACCTTTTTTGCCAGCAAATGGTATTCAGCAGTGCTACCAACGTCGTCTACATTCATTACACCTGCTTTTTAAATTATTTTAACTATATAAAAGCTGTTAAATTCTTTAAAAATCGCTTAATTTAAAGAATTTAACTGTAAAATGTGAAGAAATGGTGGGTGATACAGTGTTTTAAGTATCATATTTGGATTTCCCACTTAATATACATAAGAATAAGGTATCTTCAGCAAAAAAGTTTTTCCGTCGTTGGCCTGTGTAATCAAACGACAACATTTACGCAGACTTTGCTAGAAGACTTACCTGCATAACTCGTTGCTTGAAAGTACTTAACTACTCATCACTCTCATCGCAGATGTGTCTGTTGCCCAAACTTCTTGCTTTCAGTGACAAGAAAATCCATGAAGAGCGAGAGGGATGTAATCTAAGAGGGATATAACTTCAGCAGGTTTTCAGTGTGTCTCGGTCCGTCGTCTTTTAATGGACGAGTAGGAAATGGGTTTTTCCTCCCACGTTTCCTGAAACTCTCTTTGCGCCAGATGTTATGACATAAAGGTGATGGGTATACATAAGTAACCTTCACCTTCCATACATTCCTTAGGTTCACAGCCACATGCATTCTGAACATTAAACTCATTAATTTCCCAGACTGTTTCTAGTATCCGTCTCACACTGCTTTCACCTACTTTCTCAAAACTTTTAAGAGGACAGTGCAGGTAGATCGTACATCCTTTTTATCTACCGTTTTTCCAGAATGAGATACATATTTTTCACCAGTATTGCACCTCTTCTGCCTAAACATCCATTGTTAGGGGCATCTCAAACTTTTCCGAGAATTCGTCCGATCTTCTGCCCCTTCATGAGAGAGATCTGATATAGAGACAAATTGCTCGATATTAAGGCCAACTGCTGGCCGCTGTGGCCGAGCGGTTCTAGGCGCTTCAGTCCGGAACCGCGCGCCTGCTACGGTCGTAGGTTCGAATCCTACCTCGGGCATGGATGTGTGTGTTGTCCTTAGGTTAGTTAGGTTTAAGTAGTTCTAAGTCTAGGGGATTGATGACCTCAGATACTAAGTTCCACAGTGCTTAGAGCCATTTGAACAAGTTGAACCAGAATACGGTGCCGCGGTCGGTAACGCCTATAAAGGACGAAAAGTGTCTGGCACAGTTGATAGATCGTTTACTGCTGCTAAAATGGCAGGTTATCAAGATTTAAGTAAATCTGAACGCGGTTAATAGTTGGCGCACGATCGATGGGACACAGCATCTCGGAGGTAGCGATGGAATGGGGATTTTCCCGTACGACCATTTCATGAGTGTACCGTGAAAATCAAGAATCCTCTAAAACATCAGACGTCCGACATCTCTGCGCTCGGAAAAAGATACTCCATGAACGGGACCTACGAAGACTGACGAGAATTGTTCAACGTGACAAAGTGCAACCCTTCCGCAAATTGCTGCAGATTTCAGTGCTGGGCTATCAACAAGTGTCAGCGTGCGAACAACTCAACGAAACATCGTCTAAGAGATGAATTGCAGGTCGAGCTAGAATTCCAAAACCACACAGCAGTAATGCAGATGCCCGTCACAGAGAAACATTATGCCGAAGCCATAGAACCTGGACTATTGAGCAATAGAAGAAAGCCATTTGGACTGAGTCTTGTTTCACACTATTTAAAACTTACGGTCGAGTTTACGTCTCATGAGTGAGAAATGGCGGAGATTCCTGGACGATTTGCTCAGCGATATCGTAATGTTCTGTAGGCCACGTGGACATTCTGCAAGGTTGCATTACTGCCAAGGATTATGTGAACAGCTGAACAATAATTATCAAAAATCAAATAAAAGTACAGAAATGAGGACAGTCAATTATTTGTGCAGCTGAGACACTATTCACGAAAATGTAGTCAACCTGTCGTTTTATCAAATGATTTTATTCTGTAAGAGAAAACTGAGACGAACTGAAACACACAGAAGACAGTTAAATTGTCTACAGAGTAGCTGCAAAGATGGAAACAAAGAAGTTTCCAAAGCCGCCTGGTTTTGCAATGTCGCAAACAACATTAAATTTTACTTGATTTGACACTGGTCGAAAACGGAAAGGAAATTGATTCATAAACCTAGAAGTTTGATAAATAAACACTATTGTTCTGTTCCCGTTGCTGTTAGGTGGAGAACATCGATATAATTACTGTTTCTTGCTACAGAGGAAATAATGTTTCTGCGTCTTGCGCAGAATTCTGAAAACTGGAACCGTCGGGATATGTTGACACAGCATTGTTCGGTTAGTAAATTTATCGAAGGAGAAGAAAAAGTCGCAGGTCTAGTTAGTTTTAATTACCTGAATCATAATGTGTGTCTGTGATCTTTTATACAATGTGATCTGAATAATCAATTATATTTACACCAACAGATGACGCAAAAGATTTTCTGGGAACCTGAGTCCATTTAATTTTTTACATTTACTGACTTCCATCAGTCAGGTCAGGAGGAATTCCAATTGTTGTTGCTGTGGCCTTCAGTCCGAAGACTGGTCTGATGCAGCTCTCCATTCTACTCCACACTGTGTAAGCCTTTTCATCTCCGAGTAACTACTGCAACCTACGTTCTTCTGAATCTGCTGTTTCTACGATTTCTACCCCCCCCCCCCCCCCCACTCTTCTCTCCAGTACTAAATTGGTGACCTCTTGATGTCTCAGGATGTGCCCTACCAACCGATCCCGTTAGGTTGTGTCACGAATTTCTTTTCTCCCCATTCTATTCAGTACCTCCTCATTAGTTATGTGATCTACCCATCTAATCTTCGGCATTCTTCTGTAGCACCACGTTTCAAAAGTTTCTGATCTCTTGTTGTCCATGTATCACTTCCATACATGGCCACACTCCATACAAATGCCTTCAGATAAGACTTCCTGGCACTTAAAACTTTTCTCGGCGTTAACACATTTCTCTTCTACAGAAACGCTTTTCTTGCCATTGGCAGTCTATATTTTATTTCCTCTCTACATGTACCACCATCAGTTATTTTGCTGCCCAAATAGTAATACTGATCTGCTACTTTAAGTGTCTCATTTCCTACTCTACCCCCCTCAGCATTACCTGATTTAATTCGACCGAATTCCATTATCCTCGGTTTTTTGTTGGTGTTCATCTTATATCCTTCTTTCAAGTCACAGTTGACTCCGTTCATCTGCTCTTCCAGTCTTTTGCTTTCTCTGACGGAATATCAATGTCATCAACAAACCTCAGAGTTTGTATTTCTTCTCCCTGGGCTTTAATTCCTACTCCAAATTTTTCTTTTGTTTTCTTCAATGCCTGCTCAATATACAGATTGAATAGCATCGGGGATGCTTACCTTTCATGCCCCTCGACTCTTATAACTGCCATCTGGTTTCTGTACAAATTGTAAATATCCTTTCACTCCCTGTATTTTACCCCTGCCACCTTTAAAATCTAAAAGAGAATGTTCCAGTCAACATTGTCAAAAGCTTTCTCTAAGTCTACAAATGCTATAAATGTAGGTTTGCGTTTTCTTAACCTACCTTATAAGGTAAGTCGTAGACTCAGTATTACCTCCCGTGTTCCTACATTTCTCCGAAATCCAAACGGATCTTGTACGACGTCGGCTTCTACCGCTTTTTCCGTTCTTCTGTAAAGAATTCGTGTTAGTATTTTGCTACCGCGACATTTTAAGAGTGATATTTCGGTAATATTCATACCTGTCAGCACCTGCTTTCTGTGGAACTGGAATTATTTTATTCTTCTTGAACTCTGAGGGTATTTCACCTGTCTCACACATCTTGCTGACTAGATGGAAGAGTTTTATCGTGCTTGATTCTCCCAAGGCTATCAGTAGTTCTAATGGAATCACGTTTGCTCTCGGGGCCTTGTTGCAACTTATGTCTTTCAGTGCTTTGTCAAATTCTTGTCGCTGTATCATATTTCCCATCTCATCTTGATGTACGTCCTCCTCCATTTCTATAATATTGCCGTAAAGTACATCTCCCTTGTATAGTCCGTCTATATACTCTTTTTCACGTCTCAGCTTTCCCTTCTTTGCTTAGGACTGGTGTACCACCTTAGCTCTTGATATCCCTACATGCGGTTATCTTTTTTCCAAAGGTCTCTTCAATTTTCCCTTAGGCAGTATTTATATTTCCCTAGTGATATATACTTCTAAATCCTTACATTTGCCCTTTACCCAGTCCTCCTATTTTAGACATTTGTATTCCTGCTTCATTGCTTCATTTATTGCAATTTTATATTTGCTCCTTTCATCAATTAAATTCAACATTACATTGCGTTACTCAGGGATTTCTAGTAGCTCTCGTCTTTTTACCTACGTAATCCTCCGCTGACTTCACTATTTCATCTCGCAAAGTTACCCATTCTTCTTCTACTGTATTTCTCTCCTCTGTTCTCGTCAATCATCCCCTGATGCTCTCTCTGAAACTCTCTACAATCTCTGGTTCTTTCAGTTTATAGAGTTCCCACCTCCCCAAATTCCTAGCGTTTTGCTGTTTCTTCAGTTTTAATATACAGTTCAAAATCAAAAATTGTGGTCAGAATCCACCTTTGCCTCTATAAATGTCATATAATTTAAAATCTTGGTCCAAAATTTCTGTCTTACCATTAAATAATCAATCTGAAACCTTTCGGTGTCTCCAGGTCTCTTCCACGAATAGAACCTACTTTCATGATTCTTAAAACAAGTATTAGCCATGATTAAATTATACTCTGTTCAAAATTCTACCAGTAGTCTTCCTCTTTCATTCCTTTCTCCCAGTCAACATTTACCTACCATTTTTCCTTCTGTTCCTTTTCCTACCATCGATTTCCAGGCCCTCATGACTATTAAATTTTCGTCTCCCTTAAATACATGAATAATTTTTTTATCTCATCTTATATTTCTTCAATCTCTTCGTCTGCGGACTTAGTTGACATTTAAACTTATACTGCTGTGGTGGGTGTGGGCTTCGTATCTAATCCAGCATCATAAGGGATTACGAAACAACAAACAGACATTCATAATTTTAGAAAGAAAGAACGTTTGTAGTGACGTGTGAGAGAGATGAGAGGGCATGTTTCAAAATTCAGTGAAGAGTACCGTTTACCATCAATCATGCGAGCACGCATCATTGTGAAATTACATCAAAGACAAACGACCCATATTGACGAAGAAAGGCGTAACAATGAGACAGTTTCAGATCACTAAAGAACGAGTTTAGCATTAATAGTCTGTGCAGTTACTTTATTGGAACGTTATTAATATGGTATATTTAAAATAAACTAATCATTAACTCCAACTTAATTTCATCCCCTTAAGTCGCTTCCACATGATTTCTGTTTCTGTTCAACTTTGCCCGTGCGCTTGCATTTCCATCAGCGCAACTACGTAGGGGCGTTTGTGCACGCGTAATTTTCTCGAAATAAGAGTCCGTACGTAAAAGCGCATTGCTTCCCAGGTTCGGTGGAAACCTTTTGAGCTGTTTACCAGTCTGCGTCCATGTGCGTTTCGTTAGGTAATGTATTGAGGTTTTCTGCAAGGCAATAATATCTGTTGACTCCAAACAAAGCACTCTGAAATTTATAGGTGCTTAAAGACAAAAGGAATCATATAGAGTGACGCTTCTAAAATTATTTGAATATAAGTCTGGAATGTGATGCTCTGAGGGCCAAGCATTAGATAAAAGTTCTCCGATCATATTACTGTAAAGAATATATATATATATATATATATATATATATATATATATATATATATATATATAAAATATGCGTATGCGAGCAAACTACAGATAAAAAGCTCATCCTAACACCTATTGGGGTGAGTGTGATAACGTGAAGAGAGATGGGAGGAGGTGGACAGACAGCGAGGGGGAAGGAGCAGATGGACACAGATGGGGATGGAAGGAGGAGATGGACAGAGAGAGGGGAGGGGGCATGTGCAGGGAGAGGGAGAAGGAAGAGATGGACTAGTAAATACTGGAATAAATACATACCGGGACAACGCCGGGTACTCAACTAGTGGTCTAATAACAGGAACCTTTTCATTCTAGTAAGTGGAGAGAACGCGATGACTTCCTCATTAAACCGCTTGTGTCGATGACTGCAGTAAATACCCATTAACTGCAGTTTTTGTAATCGTGTTCTGACAGGAAGGAAGGCAGTGAAATAACAGATCCTGTTCTATAGTCAGTCCACTGTCGATTACTTATAACAGGATTTTTATAACATGTCGACAAATGGGGAATCGAAGCGAAGGTAATCTTTTTTTTTCTAAGAAAACACATAATAACTTTTTTGATCAAGTTGTCATCTATATCCCGATGATAAAAATTATTATTGATCGTGAGAGATAAGTGGTGATCAAAAAGTTTCGGTTCGAACGCCATACAGTCTAGGATCGTTATGACAATCAGGCAAAATCGCCATGAGCATTGAGGCAATCATCACACCAATGCGCAAGGTTGGAGGTACGGGTTTTCTAGAACACCGTACCCTGCGGCGTGAGAGGTCCGTAACTGTCTGCTGCACATCTCCGTTCGACAAAAATGGTTCAAATAGCTCTGAGCACTATGAGACTTAACATCGGAGGTCATCAGTCCCCTAGAACTTAGAACTACTTAAACCTAACTAACCTAAGGACAGCACACACATCCATGCCGGAGGCAGGATTCAAACCTTCGACCGTATCCGTTCGACAGGAATCGTCACAACCATTCAAGGCATTTTTTAAGGGACCTAAGGCGTGATAATAACATGGGGTGAGATCGATACTATAGGGCTGGTGCTCGAGTGTATCCCAATTAAGTTAGTGTAGCATCAGCATTACGATATTTGCGATATGGAGATGTCCTGTATCATGAAGCAGTAGCGCCCCTAGGCCCATCATTCCACAAAGGTGATTTTCGAGAGTCATGCTGCCCCATAGACATTCTTCACTCTCCGATAGATGTCTACCGATGTTTGTCCTTCGGCAGCCCACAAAAGAATAACTGCACGTTGGTCCTTCTTTGACGCACTTAGTAATAACGTAGCCATAGTTCATGTTTCCGCATATACCGCATGCGCGTCGGAAAGACACGAACGCCACACTAATCCCTTCGTGTCGGTGTTTACACATCAGCATCGTGTGTGTGTGTGTGTGTGTGTGTGTGTAGGTTTACCGATCGAGATGGTGCAATGGTTAGCACACTAGACTCGACCCGCAGTGGGAAAGACGACTGTTCAAACCCGGGTCCGGCCGTCCTGAATTAGGTTTCCCATGGTTTCTCTAAATCGCTCCAGGAAAATGGCTGGTGGTTCCTCTGAAAGGGCACGGTCGATTTCCTTTCCCATCCTTGGCACAATCTAACTTGTGCTCCGTCTCTAATTCCCTCGATATCGACGGGACATTAAACCTAATCTACGGGACGTTAAACGTAATCTTCCTCCTTTCCATGGGGAATATGTTGTTGTTGTTGTGGTCTTCAGTCCTCAGACTGGTTTGATGCAGCTCTCCATGCTACTCTATCCTGTGCAAGCTTCTTCGTCTCCCAGTACCTACTGCAACCTACATTCTTCTGAATCTGCTTAGTGTATTCATCTCTTGGTCTCCCCCTACGATTTTTACCCTCCACGCTGCCCTCCAATACTAAATTGGTGATCCCTTGATGCCTCAGAACATGTCCTACCAACCGATCCCTTCTTCTGGTCAAGTTGTGCCACAAACTTCTCTTCTCCCCAATCCTGTTCAATACTTCCTCGTTAGTTATGTGATCTACCCATCTAATCTTCAGCATTCTTCTGTAGCACCACATTTCGAAAGCTTCTATTCTCTTCTTGTCCAAACTATTTACCGTCCATGTTTCACTTCCATACATGGCTACACTCCATACAAATACTTTCAGAAATGACTTCCTGACACTTAAATCTATACTCGATGTTAACAAATTCCTCTTCTTCAGAAACGCTTTCCTTGCCATTGCCAGTCTACATTTTATATCCTCTCTACTTCGACCATCATCAGTTATTTTGCTCCCCAAATAGCAAAACTCCTTTACTACTTTAAGTGTCTCATTTCCTAATCTAATTCCCTCAACATCACCCGACTTAATTCGACTACATTCCATTATCCTCGTTTTGCTTTTGTTGATGTTCAGATTATATATTCCCTTCAAGACACTATCCATTCCGTTCAACTGCTCTTCAAAGTCCTTTGCTGTCTCTGACAGAATTACAATGTCATCGGCGAACCTCAACGTTTTTATTTCTTCTCCATGGATTTTAATACCTACTCTGAATTTTTCTTTTGTTTCCTTTACTGCTTGCTCAATATACAGATTGAATAGCATCGGGGAGAGGCTACAACCCTGTCTTACTCCCTTCCCAACCACTGCTTCCCTTTCATGCCCCTCGACTCTTATAACTGCCATCTGGTTTCTATACAAATTGTAAATAGCCTTTCGCTCCCTGTATTTTACCCCTGCCACCTTTAGAATTTGAAAGAGAGCATTCCAGTCAACATTGTCAAAAGCTTTCTCTAAGTCTACAAATGCTAGAAACGTAGGTTTGCCTTTCCTTAATCTTTCTTCTAAGATAAGTCGTAAGGTCAGTATTGCCTCACGTGTTCCAGTATTTCTACGGAATCCAAACTGATCTTCCCCGAGGTCGGCTTCTACTAGTTTTTCCATTCGTCTGTAAAGAATTCGTGTTAGTATTTTGCAGCTGTAGCTTATTAAACTGATTGTTCGGTAATTTTCACATCTGTCAACACCTGCTTTCTTTGGGATTGGAATTATTATATTCTTCTGGAAGTCTGAGGGTATTTCGCCTGTTTCATACATCTTGCTCACCAGATGGTAGAGTTTTGTCAGAACTGGCTCTCCCAAGGCCGTCAGTAGTTCCAATGGAATGTTGTCTACTCCGGGGGCCTTGTTTCGACTCAGGTCTTTCAGTGCTGTGTCAAACTCTTCACGCAGTATCGTATCTCCCATTTCATCTTCATCTACATCGTCTTCCATTTCCATAATATTGTCCTCAAGTGCATCGCCCTTGTATAGACCCTCGATATACTCCTTCCACCTTTCTGCTTTCCCTTCTTTGCTTAGAACTGGGTTTCCATCTGAGCTCTTGATGTTCATACAAGTGGTTCTCTTATCCCCAAAGGTCTCTTTAATTTTCCTGTAGGCAGTATCTATCTTACCCCTAGTGAGATAAGCCTCCACATCCTTACATTTGTCATATGTTGCATATACACTGGACCATTGCCCTCATACGGAAACTTTTTGATCGCCCCTTACAGAAAGCATCGTCGCCACCAATTGTTGGTGAACAGGTGGACATGGAGGAGGTTACTTGTAAAGGTTTAGTTACACTATAATAAATCAATTTTTACTTAGAAGACTGGCTTTGTTTTTCTTTACCGATACCCGTTTAATAGTCATCCGACAATTATTTAGCGTGGAAATCAGAAACCAGGAATACGAGTAATTACAGGAAATCAGCGTGAATTATTGGAGAATCGGACACTAGAAAGGGAAACACACACTAGGAAACGATGTCTTTATACAAATCGGAAATAACGATCGTTCATTAGTGATGAGATACATTAATCCTCGCAATACAAAGGGGTGCAGGGACACTGGTACTTTATGCCCACTTTTGAATGTATTGTAATCTAGACGTCTGCCCGATATTTTAAAATTGTGAAAAAATATGTACAGTTTTTAATGATTTCTTATGCAAGATTCCGTAATTGTTTTGAATTTTTATGTGAAACGTAACTAAAAAATTTAAGTCTCAGTAGTAAATGTGCTTTTCGCAACAAATGTCATATCCATATTTTTATGTGAAACGTAACCCAAAAATTTAAGTCTCAGTAGTATATGTGACTTTTCGCAACAAATGTCATATCCATATTTTCAAATTCAGGAGCCTTCTCACACCAGTATATGTTTAGAGAGTATATTGTGAATAAAACCCAACGATAATTAACGAAACTTGTATTTTTTGTTTGTTTTGAAAATATGTGGTTTTGATAAAGGTGTCGAATCTGTCTGTGACCACATTAGGAAAAATGTGTTCGTACTCCTAAGGTTGTGCTAAAACATATCTTCTGGTTCTGGACACTATTTATACATCAGTACCTACTTAAAAACGGCGTTGTTAACAAGAGTTAACAACAATCAACGAAATTTGTCTTTTTTAATATTTTTATGTCGAGAGTAAAGTACCCCCCGCTCCCCCCCCCCTTCTCTTGCTAGAACGCGGTATGGAAAATTGGTTTCGATAGGTTAATGAAACTCAAGAAATATATTAGTTGAAAACTGTACAGTTATTCCTGTGGGTGTAGGCCTTTTCAGGACTTTATGAACCGCCTTGTGAACTAACCTTTGGGGAAATGGCAGTGTCCAGTGGCTATTGCAATTTTTTTGGCTGCAGAGAGTAAATCTGAAATTGGAGTCAAATTTTTGTTTACAGCAAACTTCATATTACGTCATATATGAAATAAGCACATTAGTGTAAGGAGATGAAGCTCCCACGGCATTATGTGCGTAAACTCGATGTTATGCTGCGTAAGTGCTCCGAAAGGAATTAGTTTACGTGATATAGACAGCAAATAAAGTTATAACTGTCACTGGCTGTACTTCATGGCTTTTGGTCTAATAACTTTGAAGCTGTATAAACAGGAGGGTGCGGAAACCCAACACAGTTTATTGCCCCACATATCTTATCGACGGGGAAGTATAAATATATATCATTTGTAGTGAGGCGTATCACGGGACAGACACATCAATAAAAAGAGACTCGGCCGGAGGTACATTTGTCCGTTCCAAATGAGAAATCGCCATTGAAATATGGCGGCACTCTGGCCCTCTCCGCTCTTTTCCTCTGGGAGCGTTAAATAAGCCTTTTAAAATCTCGGTTTCTGGTTACCCGACCCGCCTTCCGCGCATGTTTTATATATCCACACATCATTAAAGCTATGAATTACTGTCGTAGAGAGAAATTAAATTATATCTAACGAACACTAATTTTCGCTTTACACTGCGACCGTCGAGTAATTAACATCTGGCAAGCGTACTGCGAAGCAGCAGGGAATCGGGATGAGTTGGTGAAAATCGTGACGCCGGAGTCTCCTTGCAACTGCCGTAAAAAAGCAAGAGCGCCGTTGTTTTCTTATGAGGCCTCTGTCGTTACGCTCCGTTCACTCGCGTAACAGAATACAAGCAGTCTCCTTCGTCAGGGGAAGCGAAACCGTGCAGACTATCTTTTTCACGTGACCTCCACGACTATATTATCCTCTAGTGAAAAAAAAATTCGTGTTTTCCAAGTTCGGTCTACGATTTCTGCGAAGTCTGAAATGTATGTCATGCTGTACCTCAAGTGTATCAATTTTTATTAATTACTAACGAACTCGGAATGCTTCCCAGTTGCTAAACATGTATGTGAATTTGATATATGTCCTAACCGCCTGTTATCCGTCTGTCTGTCTGTCTATCTCCTCCTGCTCAGCGCTTTCTCTATTTCTTCATAATCCCCCCGCCCTTGTCCATCACCCCCTCTCCTTTCTCTGTCTATCTCCTTCTCCTCTCTCAGTCTCCATCTCCTCTTCCCTCTCTCTCTGTCCATCTCCTCCTTTCCCCCCCTCTCTATTTCCATTTCCTTCTACCCTTTCACTGTCGATCAACTCCTTCTCGTCCCTGTGATCTTAAGTCTTGTTTATTGTTATTGCAAGTTCAGATTCCGCAGTAGTATTCTAATCATAAGCTGACAAGTCATGAATACAAGGCCGATAAACAAAGAGGAAAACATCTACAACTTTTCTGGTTTTGTGAAAACCGACTGCGAGGAAGAAAAGAAAACAGTGTATATAATTTTTGTTTAAAATATGTAGCTATAATGGGAGAGACTATGTATGAAAGAAATCATTTTTAAATGATTTAAATTCCCTATTATCGTAGTTAAAATTAATTGCAAAAAAAAAGACGCACCTATTCACAACAGGGCAAAGCATAGCATTTTCTTTCTCGCAGTAGGTTTTAACAGGAAACCTGTACGTTGGTGGTTTAAGACCATATATAGTCCGTGTCCATATGAATGTTTATGAGTGTGACTCCTGTGAAAATTTGAGGTAAACTGGTTGAGAGCTTCTCAAGATTTATGACAACACTTCCCGTTAATGCATTATGTACAAGGTGATTGTTTTAACATGAGACAATTAAAGTATGTGATCAAAAGTAGCCGGACACCCGCAAAAACGTACGTTTTTCATATTACGTGCATTGTCCTGCCACCTACTGGCAGGTACTCCATATCAGCAACCTCAGTAGTCATTAGATATCGTGAGAGAGCAGAATGGGGCGCTCCGCGGAACTCACGGATGTCGAACGTGCTCAGGTGACTGGGTGTCACTTGCGTCAAACATCTTGAAATGGCTCTGAGCACTATGGGACTCAACTGCTGAGGTCATTAGTCCCCTAGAACTTAGAACTAGTTAAACCTAACTAACCTAAGGACATCACAAACATCCATGCCCGAGGCAGGATTCGAACCTGCGACCGTAGCGGTCTTGCGGTTCCAGACTGCAGCGCCTTTAACCGCACGGCCACTTCGGCCGGCTCGTCAAACATCTGTACGCGAGATTCCCACACTCCTAAACAACCTTAGCTCTACTGTTTCCGATGTGATAGTGAAGTGGAAACATGAAGGGACACGTACAGCACAAAGGTGTACAGGCCGACCACGTGTGTTGACAACAGAGACCGCAGCCATTTGAAGAGGGTCGGAATGTGTAATAGGCGCACATTTATCTAGACCATCACACAGGAATTCCAAACTGCATCAGGATCCACTGTAAGTAGTATGACAGTTAGGCGGGAGGTGAGAAAACTTGGATTTCATGGTCGAGCGGCTGCTTATAAGCCACACATCACGCCGGTAAATGGCAAACGACGCCTTGCTTGGTGTAAGGGGCGTAAACCTTGGACGATTTAACAGTGAAAAAACGTTGTGTGGAGGGACGAATCACGGTACACAATGTCGCAATCCGATGGCAGGATGTGGGTATGGCGAATGCCTGGTGAACGTTATCTGCGCGCCAGCCGGTATGGCCGTGCGTTTCTAGGCGTTCCAGTCTGGAACCGCGTGACCGCTACGGTCGCAGGTTCGAATCCTGGCTCGGGCATGGATGTGTGTGATGTCCTTAGGTTAGTTAGGTTTAAGTAGTTCTAAGTTCTAGGGGACTGATGACCTCCGAAGTTAAGTCCCATAATGCTCAGAGCCATTTGAACCATTTTGAACGTTATCTGCCAGCGTGTGTAGTGCCAACAGTAAAATTCGCAGGCTGTGATGTTACGGTGTGGTCGTGTTTTTCGTGGATGGGGCTTGTACTCCTTGCTGTTTCGCGTGGCACTATCACAGCACAGGCCTACACTGATGTTTTAAGCACCCTCTTGCTTCCCACTGTCGAAGAGCAATTCGAGGATGGCGATTGCACCTTTCAACACGATCGAGCACCTCTTCTCTAATGCACGACCTGTGGCGAAGTGGTTACAAGACAGTAACGTCACTGTAATGGACTGGCCTGCACAGAGTCCTGACCTGAATCCTATAGAACACCCTTGGGGTGTTTTGGACCGCCGACTTCATGCTAGCCCTCACCGGCCGACATCGATACCTGTCCTGAGTGCAGCACTCCGTGAAGAATGGGCTGCCATTCCCCAAGAAACCTTCCAGCACTTGATTCAACGTATCCCTGTGAGAGTGGAAGCTGTCATCAAGGATAAGGGTTGGCCAACACCATGTTGAATTCCAGCATTAACGATGGAGGGCGCCACGAACTTGTAAGTCATTTTCAGCCAGGTGTCTGGATACTTTTGATCAAATAGTGTAGGTATCTCGAAAACGACCGTGATAAAACGTTCTAAGTGAAACGTTAATGTTAGTAATGGGGATATCTGACTGTGTTACCACTGGCCACCTCCTAACCACCCCTCCTGCGTGGGCGAGGTCAGCTTTGTGTTTCCAAATGGGAACCCCTACAGTTTTATTGTTCATTCTGATTCTACGCCAATAAAATACGTCCCTTTTACTCAAACCTTAGTTTCTCATCTGTGGTAGATGGCACTGTAACTGACAAATACCTCCGATTTCTGCGTTTCCACGCTATATCGTTGTCGGAGGACTGTTAATCAGGTATTTTAAAACATTCTTGCGACATATTGCATCTCTTTCATAAAGGATCGATACTGCATTTAATCTCCTTTCATGCAACATCTGTTTTTATACATTATTATTTTTTTATTTTATGATTCTACTCTTTGCTATTCTGCTGTTTCCTCTTTGTATCTGCTTTTTCTTCCTTTTGTATGCTGTTTTTAATATTGAAATTATTAGATATGCTATATGGTCCCCTATTGCAACTGTTTGACTATAATGTTTCATCTTTTTTAATCATAAGTTACTTCTATAGTAGTATCCACAATAGACAGTCCACTTATTAATTTTTTTTTCCAGAATGCAATGTTCTTTTGGTATAAATCCTTTCACGCAATATCCGAATTATAATACTGAATTAAGGATTGTATTTTAGACTTGAAGAAGAATAGCATAAAATATGAGAATCAACACGTACAACATAGTCATATATCTGCTCTAAATTCATTTTTCGAGAAGCTACGCCATTCTCAATGGTATCGTCATAATTTCTGTTTTTTTTTTTGCGTGATTTCGTCATGCTACTCACAATTGTTCTTTAATGAAGCACTACAGGGAGCACCTGTATTAGAATGTTTTGTTTTCATAATTTTCTCACACAAGTTTTACGCTTATGCACAACGGCAACGACATACTCAGTAAAAAAGCGTATTTCAAGCAGATATTTGTAAAGTAAAACATGAAACTGCGTAAAATAAAGCCGCGAAGTTTAGCTCTAGCAGTTTCCTAAATGCCGACAAAGGAGCTTTCTGAATGAATGTATAAGCTTCTGTGACTTAATTTGGCAGTCCCTGGTATATATGCATTTGCATATACAGGAACTTCGGCTGGTAGTGACGTATCACTGAAGGATGCACTTTTCACTGTAGGTAATTTATTTTTAATGAATGACATATTAAACATTTTCCCGTAAAATACTGTAAAATGATTTTATTAGCCCGTTATTTACATTGTTGACAAGGAATTTCAAACTGATACCGTATTTTCTGATTTCCAGAAGGCTTTTGACACTGTACTACACAAGTAGGTTGTAGTAAAATTGTGTGCTTGCGGAATATCGTCTCACTTATGTGACTGGATGCGTGATTTGCTGTCAGAGAAGTCGCCTTGTTTAGTAACTGACGAAAAGTCATCGAGTAAAACAGAAGTGATTTCTAACGTTTCTCAAGATAATGTTGTAGGCTCTCTGCTGTTCTTTGTCTATATAAATGATTTAGGAGACAATCAGAGCAGCCGTCTTAGGTTATTTGCAGATGATGCTGTCTTTTAATGAAGTCATCACAAGATCAAAA
Source organism: Schistocerca cancellata (assembly GCF_023864275.1). NCBI lineage: Eukaryota > Metazoa > Arthropoda > Insecta > Orthoptera > Acrididae > Schistocerca > Schistocerca cancellata. The sequence goes on from NC_064628.1 coordinate 490,950,842, forward strand.
CAAACTGCAAATCGATTTAGAAAAGATATTTAATTCTGGAAATTTTCAATTGGCCCCCAACAATGAAAAGTGTGAGGTCATCCACAAGAGTACTAAATCGAAGGCGTTAAATTTTGGTTACACTATAAATTAGCAAATCTAAAGGGCCTAAATTCAACTAAATACCTAGGAATTATAGTTACGAGCAACTTAAATTGGAAAGAACACATAGAAAATGTTATGGAGAAGGCGAACCAAAGACTGCGATTTATTGGCTGAACACTTAGAAAATGTAACAGATATACTACAGAGACTGCCTACACTAAGCCTGTCCGTCATCTTTTGCAGTATTGCTGCGCGGTCTGGGATCCTTACCTTGTAGGATTAACCAAGTACGTAGAGAAAGTTCAAAGAAGAGCAGCACGTTTTGTATTATCGCGAAATAGGGGAGAGATTGTCACTGATATAATACAGGATTTGGGGTGGATATCATTGAATCAAATTCGTTTTTGGTTGCTGCGGAATCTTCTCACGAAATTCGAATCACAAACTTCCTCCTCCGAATGTGAAAATATTTTGTTGACGCTAATCTGCATAGGAAGAAACGATCATCATAATAAAATAAGGGAAATCAGAGCTCGCGTGGAAAGATATAGGAGTTAGCTTTTTCCGCACCCTGTTCCCATAGTGCTCAGAGCCATTTTCCGCACCCTGTTCAAGATTGAAATAATAGAGAATTATCGTGAAGGTTGTTCGACGAACCCCCTGGCAGACACTTCCGTGTGATTTGCATAGTTTCCGTGTACATAAAAGATAAGTCTCGTTTGGTAAATTGCCGTTTTCAAGTTAACGTTTTTATGTGTCACAGTACAGTGTTTTGGAGTATTTATTGAGATTTTGTCTCAGTCTGCGTGCTGTCGAGGCCTGTTTGAACTTTATGGATTGTTCCGCACATGTTTTTATTGGCACTTACATTAGTCTGACAGCAAAATCCATACAACTTTTCCTAAAGACCATTCAAACAAGATTTCTGAATGAGGAACATGCTGCGTAATTATGCAGCGTCCGCACCTCGTGGTCGTGCGGTAGCGTTCTCGCTTCCCGCGCCCGGGTTCCCGGGTTCGATTCCTGGCGGGGTCAGGGATTTTCTCTGCCTCATGACGACTGGGTGTTGTGTGATGTCCTTAGGTTAGTTATGTTTAAGTAGTTCTAAGTTCTAGGGGACTGATGACCATAGATGTTAAGTCCCATAGTGCTCAGAACCAATTATGCAGCGGTAGTGTACCTACTTCGAGTGAGTATGCAGAAATGCTTATCATTCGCGTACCCCCGTTAGTGGTACACTTCACAGCAGTTTGATGCAAGCCGCCTTGGTTGTTTTTCAGTTTTGATGGGCAGGTGTGTAGCTCGCCAGACATCATACAGATACCGTATTTCGTATCATATATTTGCGTTAATTAGTATTGAGTTCACAGCAGCTTCAATACTATCTCTCAGATTTTTAAGTGCATTGAATGTACACTAACAAGATAGCTAAAGGTTCTCTCTATAGTGACGGATGATCTCGAAGGTGGCAGAATATGAAAATCTTGCTTCACATCAACCTAAGTTGAGGAAACTGCGTAGCGCGTAAGAGACTCGACTCCTTTCCGGGCACCGAGGGAGATGGCGCAGTGGTTAGACACTGGACTCGCATTCTGGAGGACGACGGTTAAATCCCGCCTCCAGCCATGCTGATTTAGGTTTTCTGTGGTTTCCCTAAACCGCTCCAGGCAAATGCCGGGATGGTTCCTTTGAAAAGGGCACGGCCGATTTCCATCCCTGTCCTTCCCTAATCGAATGAGACCGATGACCTCGCTGTCTGGTCTCCTTCCCCGAAACAACCCAACCCCAACTCCTTTCCGGTTGAGTAGGGTTTAGATACTAGTCTGGTCTTCCTGACTTCGATTTTCTGATGTTTTCCTAAACCATTTGAGGCAACTGGCAGGATCGTCGGTTTCCTCCATATCTTTGTGATTCATCTTTAATGATCCAGTACTGCTACATAGTGGGCAACTCGCTTCAAAGCTTCGATGTAATAGAAAAACGGATATTAAATCCTGCAAAACTCTGTTCTTTTTTATAATTTTTTGTGTTGCTGATTGCGAATACGATGCCGGAATTACAAAAGTAAAAATATCGAACCAATTTAGTAGATCTAAAATTTCAAATAGCTGTTCGGGTATAAAGTATTTCGCAGTCACTGTTAACGAATTAGAAGTTTAAATTGCCGCATTGATATGTTTTATCCGATATTTTACGTTTTTCAGTCTAAATCGTAGTCACATTCGTCCCTTACGTCATTACCGCTATTAGAAAAGTCGCTGTCGGGTGCCCAAGGGGAGATAGTTAAAAATGTAGCATCTGTTTCTCTTCTTCAATGGCCATTTTATGGAATCTGTAGATGAGTGGATCCGACGATGGCCCGCATCTCGTGGTCGTGCGGTAGCGTTCTCGCTTCCCACGCCCGGGTTCCCGGGTTCGATTCCCGGCGGGGTCAAGGATTTTCTCTGCCTCGTGATGGCTGGGTGTTGTGTTCTGTCCTTAGGTTAGTTAGGTTTAAGTAGTTCTAAGTTCTAGGGGACTTATGACCACAGCAGTTGAGTCCCATAGTGCTCAGAGCCATTTGAACCATTTGATCCGACGATGACAGAAGCCGATAGAAAATGTCGTTTTCTCACGGAATTATTTGCGTGTAAAATTTTCTCAGTAACGCTGGGAATCCTTATTCCGAGCTTCCTGCGCACCTTCAAACTGGAGACCAATAGGCAACGGAGCAGTGTCGATTATCACATATCCGTGTACCGGTAGTAGGACTTATGTCGGCACGGGGCGTTACTGCAGAAAATTGTGCAGTAATGCACAATAATTGTCTACCTTGTTGCACTGCCGCACGATTTAAAAATGACAGTCCACTAAAAAGGCACAAATATGTGTACGCATACACTTTTGAACTCCATTTGTTACTCCCACTGTTACAATAGTACGAGCACCATTTACAAAAGTGGAGCCACGCAAAGAAAATTTTGTAGCCAACAATTGCTGTTAGTGCCACTAGTAGTTTATCTTTAACTCGATATACATCATTACAATGGTTAAAAATGTCACAAACAAATCTTCTGGAGTGCTTCCAACCCCATTTGTCCTGACAACTGGGCAGAATCGCTGTCAGATACTAAATAGGGCACACAAACAGTATCCGAAAAATGAGTCGTTGTCCGGTTCACTGTTTACTGGCAACTATCACGGCCCGTATCATATCGACTTGTGACAGGAATGCCACCGCAACTCTGAACAAATATGACCAGTGCAATATACTCAAGATTTTGCGGAACTAAAGACGGAACGGGCTCCGTTTTCTGTTTCTGTTCGGTGCAGATTTTGAAGCGGTTTAGCCTATATACTCTATTCGTTTATTTTCTGTAGCAGATTTTACGTGTCTGTTCATTTTCATACGATCCTCGACGTTTCGGTTGGGTGAATGCGCCCAAAGGCTCATGCGGTGCCTAGCCCAAAGCCTTCGGCACACGGACCGTGCTTGTTGAGAATGCCGAATTCAACGTGCTGCTGAAGGCTCAGAAACGATGCGGCTTGTGCATACGGTACGTGTGGCCCAACGTGGCATACGCAATCACAAAACGCTCCAGCGGCAGTTATCGGCTGTACCTGGCTCGTAAATCGCGCTGTACGCAAAGTGGGCGGTCGTAAAATTCCTCCGTTAGCTCTATTACAACGCATATTTCCTCTGTTGTCGACATGATAGTCACGTTGTACTGTATGTAGTATACAACAGTAAAAACTTCAATATCCATGGATATGTTTTAAGGCAAAAAGGAAAATACTATGTCCAGTCAGTAAGGACATCGCATTATAAAAGTTCCATTACAAGTAGTGCGATACAAATTTACAACAGTTCTCCACATAAGATAAAATTTATTTCATCATTCTCACTTTTTCGAAAAAAAACCTAAGATCACTCTTACTTGATCACTGTTCGACTCAGCTCCAGAAACTTTACAACGTGTGGATTACAAAACTTAAAATAAAAAACAGCGAAATATCTTACTACAAGTAGTGCTAGCTGTGATGTAGATTAAGCAAATCGAACAAACTCACTCCTCAAAATGGACGCACTTACATTTACGTAACATCAAATATTATAGTATATACTTATATTAAACTAATAAAAAGCATCAGAATCTATAAAAACGTGAAGGCTAGAAAAAAATTTGGACGTAGTGGGACGTGAATTATCAACATATCAGGTTTTCGTTATGAATCGGTGATGCTACTCTATATTCATCAACGGGTATAACAAAGCTTTTACATCGACTTTAAATAGAAAATTTAATTTAGATATTTAAATTGTAAGAACTTTTCTCTTTTCCATTTATTTTTCAAGACTTCTTGTTTTTCGTTCTTCGAGTGTTGTTTCACGTCACATATAACCTCTCCTCCCTCGCTGATGGTGTTGTGTATGAAACAATATCTGAACCATGTGAGTGTTCTTGTCTTGGACTCTGGAAACGCTTTATGTTTATTTCTTTAACAGTGGTTGAAGGGGAACTTCCTAATTTAAACTTTATCCATTTCCATAAACCTGCAATTCTGGAGCAACCTGCTATTCGGTGTATGGCAGTGTTAACCATTTCACAGTACGGGAATGGTTCTGTGGCGTCGCACAGCTGTCCGGATCGGATCATTTATAAACATGTAAGCTGCTGAGCGCGACCTTCAACTTAAGGAGTAATCCGAAAAATTTGACCAGACCGTCTTCCAGTTTAATTCTTTTTGTTTCATCTGCTTTGGTGGGGGACATGGCATTTTCCCCCCAACAGATTCGATTATTTTCTTTGTCGTAAAGACTCACACATCTGGAGTCTTCTCTAACACATATGTTTCAGTTTGCAGGGCACAAATTATATTTTCTGGAATCCTTATACAATCCATGTTTTTTGTCCCGATACCCCAGCCCGCCTTTGGTACGTCCGACTGACTAGTTGGTAATTTGAGGATACGAACGAGATTTTTCACTATTAAGGGCTGAACATTTTGCCTCACAATATGTTACAGCTAGGCTGCCTTCGTTAAGTGGTTTCGTCAGTTGATCCCTGGCTGCCCGAAACAACATACCTTTCTAAATAAACCAGCCAATCTACTTTTGAATTTGTGAGATATATTTTCTGCCGATGGGTATGATTTGTTCACACACTACATTTTGGAAAGGCCAGTATGTTTACACATTCAATCCTTTGAATAATGTTCAATTTTCTTGTATTGTTCGCTATTAGGGCACCCCTTATTCTTTCTGCCTCTCCTTTGGAATTGGCGTCAGTTAACTCCTTTAGGTTTTTCCTTACTTTCAGTCCCATCACTTCCATTTATACACGTTCAGAGAAGGGGTGTACCGTGGGGTCAGCGCTTTCATTTAGACAAGGTAGCTCTGTTTTATCATTGCTTATCGTTGCCCGTGCTGCTTCTTTATAATCATCCATTATTTCTGAAACTCATCCAGTGTCTCGGGGTTCTGTAATTATAACGGTAACATCAGCATCGTAGGCGTTTACAGTGAATCTTCGTGCATCAGTGTGTAATCCTTGAACTGAGGTGCTATCTGTACGGATTAATGGTTCTAAAAAGATGACAAACAGTATCACTGATAAGGGAATGCCTCCGTGAAATACCCGTTGATTTGCATCTTGGAAAACATTTGGTACTGTTTGGCAGGAGTAAATCTACTGTTGTTTACGGAAATCTGAAATGCTCTAACACAAGCCTTTGATATTGATGCCTGACTTTATCAAAGGCTTTCTCTAAATCGTTTTTCAATAGCCCTAGTGTTTGTTCCTGCAACTTCCATGAGTAGAAGGTCGTATCTCTTAAGGTGCAGAATCCATCTATAGCACTTTTGTTAGGTATGCTTCACGTCTGTTCCGATCCAGTGATGTCTGGAACACTTTGCTTTAATCTTGCTGCTGTGGCACGGGAAACTATTTTCGAGACTGCGCACGACAACGTTATCGGCCTCTAATCCGTTATTCTTCGAGGGATCAGTTCCTTAGGAACGAGTAAGACGATTCTTGTTTCTTTTTCGGAGTTTAGGTGTCTGCATTCCTGTTTTTCTCTCACTAATTCCAGGAATTTTTATTTTGAATAGCTGACCAGAAGAGTTTGTAAAATTCATACGGAACGATATTGGTTCTGAAAACATAGCGATATTTTCGTTTGTTAGAAGTGACGTACAGTTTTGTAGTAGCTATGCTGTTCCTTCAGGATGAGACGGTTGTGCTGCATACGTTCCTTGGAAATGTTCTATGATCCCTTCCCCACTAAAATATTCGTTCTCACCCGTAGACAGTATGTCATAAACATATCTCTGTTTGCGACTATTTCATTCCCTTATGAGCTGATATATACTCCACTTTCAACTGGAAGATACCCATTATCCTTGAAGGTGATAATTTTGCCTTCTAGTTCACTTCCCTACAGTTATAAAATTTTCTTTTTGAATGTTTTTAGATCACTTGCTCACTCGCCCCCTTTGTCTACTGTTGCTTGAAAATCACGAGAGATACGGTAATAATACACGATATTATTTCTCCTGGTTTCATTAATCCTGTAGACGACATTTGTAAATAATTTCCGAACACTGTGTTATACAAGGTTCTCCCACCACTCAATCGCTTCAGGGAAGAAACGTTTCCTTTTAATCCACGACTTTTAGAAAACAGTGAACTCCATATTTATCCCTGTTATGTGGAGCAGGATACAATTTAATTTCCAGTATTCTCTGCCAATTATTTTGGGACGAGATAGACCTTTAGGTTTAACAAATACAGCGACATGATAGGAAAATCTGACAGAGACTATGTCATAAATTTGCACAGTTACTTCAGTTGTAATGTAGATTCTGTCAACTCTTGATGCTGCTACTGCAGAAACAAGAGTAGGCGCCCACAGTGGCCGAGCAGTTCTAGGCGCTTCAGTCTGGAACCGCGCGACCGCTACGATCACAGTTTCGAATCCTGCCCCGAGCATGGATAAGTGTGATGTGCTTAGGTTAATTAAGTGTAAGTAGTTCTAAGTTCTATGGGACTGATGACCTCAGATGTTAAGTCCCATAGTGCTCAGAGCCATTTTTTTAAGCATACATTTAGTGAGTAGTGTAATGGCAAGCCGCTCAACTACATATTTCATGTTCAGACCTCCAATCATATTCTGCAGAGTACCACAGAAGGTTGTTGTGCCTTTTGACTGTAACGTCCTTAAAACGCAGTTAAAATCTCATGCGAACACAGTGTCAGCTTTTGCCTGTGTCAAAAAATATGACACATCGTTGTTGAAAAACGTTTCCCTTGCATCTCTGTTATTTGATCCGGAGGGAGCGTAGACGTTTAAAGAGATTACCCATTTAAGTCGATGACATTGTAATTCTGTCAGAGACAGCAAAGGACTTGGAAGAGCAGTTGAAAGGAATGGATAGTGTCTTGAAAGGAGGATATAAGATGAACATCAACAGAAGCAAAACGAGGATAATGGAATGTAGTCGAATTAAGTCGGGTGATGCTGAGGGAATTAGATTAGGAAATGAGACACTTAAAGTAGTAAAGGAGTTTTGCTATTTGGTGGCAAAATAACTGATGATGGTCGAAGTAGAGAGGATATAAAATATAGACTGGCAATGGCGAAAAAAGCGTTTCTGAAGAAGAGAAATTTGTTAACATCGAGTATAGATTTAAGTGTCAGGAAGTCATTTCTGAAAGTATTTGTATGGAGTGTAGCCATGTATGGAAGCGAAACATGGACGGTAAATAGTTTGGACAAGAAGAGAATAGAAGCTTTCGAAATGTGGTGCTACAGAAGAATGCTGAAGATTAGATGGGTAGATCACATAACTAACGAGGAAGTATTGAATAGGATTGGGGAGAAGAGAAGTTTGTGGCACAACTTGACCAGAAGAAGGGATCGGTTGGTAGGACATGTTCTGAGGCATCAAGGGATCACCAATTTAGTATTGGAGGGCAGCGTGGAGGGTAAAAATCGTAGAGGGAGACCAAGAGATGAATAGACTAAGCAGATTCAAAAAGATGTAGGTTGCATTAGATACTGAGAGATGAAGGAGCTTGCACAGGATAGTAGCATGGAGAGCTGCATCAAACCAGTCTCAGGACTGAAGACCACAACAACAACAACAACGCCCTTTACAATGCGTCCTCCCGGCTCTTTTTCTACATCCTTTAATTCTAGTCCATTTCTCTCCCACCATAGCCGACATTGTAAGCGTAGGCTTCTGCGTCACTGTTAATAGAATTCTTTTGGGCTGTTGACCGCATTAACAGTATACACTACTGGCCATTAAAATTGCTACAAAAAATGGCTCTGAGCACTATGGGACTTAACTTCTGAGGTCATCAGTCCCCTAGAACTTAGATCTACTTAAACCTAACTAACCTAAGGACATCACACACATGCATGTCCGAGGTAGGATTCGAACCTGCGACCGTAGCGGTCGAGCGGTTCAGGACTGTGGCGCCTAGGACCGCTCGGCCATCCCGGCCGACCAAAATTGCTACACCACGAAGATGTCGTGCTACAGACGCGAAATTTAACCGAAAGGAAGAAGATGCTGTGATATGCAAACGATTAGCTTTTCAGAGCATTCACACAAGGTTGGCGTCGGTGGTGACACCTACAACGTGCTGACATGATGAAAGTTTACAACTGATTTCTCATACAGAAACAGCAGTTGACCGGCGTTGTCTGGTGAAATGTTGTTGTGGTGCCTCGTGTAAGGAGGAGAAATGCGTACCATCACGTTTCCGACTTTGATAAAGGTCAGATTGTAGCCTATCGCGATTGCGGTTTATCGTATCGCGGCATTGCTGCTCGCGTTGGTCGAGATCCAATGACTGTTAGCAGAATATGGAATCGGTGGGTTCAGGAGGATAATACGGAACCCCGTGCTGGATCCCAACGGCCTCGTATCACTAGGAGTCGAGATGACAGACATATTACCCGCATGATTGTAACGAATCGTGCAGTCACATCTCGATCCCTGAGTCAACAGATGGGGACGTTTGCAAGACAACAACCATCTACACGAACAGTTCGACGACGTTTGTAGCAGCATGGACTGTCAGCACGGAGACGATGGCTGCGGATACCCTTGATGCTGCATCACAGACAGGAGCGCATGCGATGGTATACTCAACGACGAACCTGGGTGTACGAATGGCAAAACGTCATTTTGTCGGATGAATCCAGTTCTGTGTACAGCATCATGATGATTGCATCCGTATTTGGTGACATCACGATGAACGCACATTGGAAGCATGTATTCGTCATAGCCATACTGGCGTATCACCCGGCGTGATGGTATGGGGTGCCATTGGTCACGCGTCTCGGAGACCTCTTGTTCGCATTGACAGCACATTCAACAGTGGACGTTACATTTCAGATGTGTTACGACCCGTGGCTCTACCCTTCATTCGATCCCTGCGAAACCCTACATTTCAGCAGGATAATTCACGACCGTATGTTGCAGGTCCTGTACGGGCGTTTCTGGATACAGATACATTCTCCAGATCTCTCACCAATTGAAAAGGTCTGGTCAGTGGTGGCCGAGCAACTGGCTCGTCACAATGCGCCAGTCACTTCTCTTGATGAACTGTGGTATAGTGTTGAAGCTGCATGGGCAGCTGTACTTGTACACGCCATCCAAGCTCTGTTTGACTCAATGCCCCGGAGTATCAAAGCCCTTATTATGGCCAGAGGTGGTTTTCTGAGTACTGATTTCTCAGGATCTATACACCCAAACTGCGTGAAAATGCTATCACAAGTCAGCCCTAGTATACTATATTTGTCCAATGAATACCCGTTTATCATCTGCATTTCTTGTTGGTGTAGGAATTTTAATGGCCAGTAGTGTATATAGACCATGCGGTGAACAGCCCAGAAAAATTTTATTGTCATAGCCAACACTGTTCTATACGTTACACGTCTGAAAGAACTCTACGCCTACCTCTTCACAGACGACTTCTTGCAAGAAGGCAATATCAGCATCATTTGTTCTAAGAAATTTCCCTAAAATGTTCATCTTTATTTGGCTTCTAATCCCTAAATATTCAACGTTACACACATGAGCATTCTTCTATTTTCCATGCAGCTAATAGTTATTATTTTGTAACTTTTTTACGTGTTGTTTTTTGTTGTTTGGTTTCAAATTCTGTTTGTTCACTTCCCATATCAATTTTTCCTGTGCTTTTGTGTTGTGCTTTCTCCTCGTCAGTCTTCGTTTTATTGCGTACCATGGTTAAGTTTGATTTGACCTTTACCTTTGACGGCTTTGCTCTACTTTGGTGTTTCAGAGACTTATGACTGCCACCGATTTTCTTCGTTTCCCTAACAGCATGCTCAGCTGATTCGTCAGTGACAGTGAGAGCATTCTTTCAAAGTGTGTTTCGCTTTGCTTCCTTGCTTGATGATTTCATTTTCATTTACAACTGAAATACAGTCAACCGTTGCTGCGTTGAAGCCTGTTGTGTTCCTTCGTCTGTCAATTCTTGTTCACATTCTTGTGAGGTTAGAGTCAGGTGATCTGTTATATCTGGTTGTGTGACTGATGGACCACGGCTTGCACTTCATTTTCTGCTTCTATCTCAAATTCGGTCATTAAATCCAGTGCTTTATCAGACTTATGCTTTATTGGTATCTGTGATGGTTTCCACCATCTACTTCTGCTGAGTTCCAACTTTCCTTTCCCAGTGGGCGCTTTTTGTTCTTCTGATGATCGTTTGGAGTGAGATTTTCCTCCACTCTCGTTTCGGGGCACTACCTTTTCAATAAATCTCCACGTAAACCGCTTTATGCTATTACCTTGGGTAGTAATTGCAGATCTGAAATGAGTACTCCCTCCGTTTGCCTCGTTCCCTGTCTGTGCATCCAGTAACGTCTTTCTCGTTTCTTTAATCAAAGGAGGCTAATCTGCAAATGAGATCAGCTCTTGTTCTGTACATTCCATTGGGATGGCTTCACTGTCATCCTGTACTTTACAGAGAGACTTGGCGCAGTGGTTAACACAATGGACTCGCATTCGGGAGGACGACGGGTCAATCCCGCGTCCGGCCATCCTTACTCAGGTTTGCCGTGATTTCCCGAAATCGCTCCAGGCAAATTCCGGGATGGTTCCTTTGAAAGGGCGCGGCCGCCTTCCTTCCCCGTCCTTCCCTAATCTGATGAGACCGATGACCTCTCTGTTTGGTCTCTTTCCCCAAAACAACCCAACCCCACGAACGCTCCCTGTACATTAACGGCAGGTATCACATCTTGTTGTCTACTACGCTGTTGTAAATTATTCCTCAAAGCGAGCATCCACGCGGACAATTTTCACGAAGGTGCCTTAAATCGTTACACAACTGACAAGTAGGTTCCTGTCCTGAGTTGGTAACATGTGCCATACATCCAGATACAATAATATAGGAGTGGATGTCAAATTTTTTGATCATCTGCACTGACCTTATGCCATTACAACACTGAATCTTGTAACTGGGCCATATTTCGTATTCAACGTTTTCAACCTGGCTGTCTTTTGAAAGAATCTGTACTAAATCATTATTTCCTAGTTCTGAGGCAAGATCCAAAATTCAATATTTTTCAGCTCACTGTTTGCATCACCTATGTCGATCATGCTAACAGGACCATCACAACGGCGAAACTCAAACTGTCCCTGAGTTTTCATTAAAATCTTGTGCAGTAAAACCGAGTTATATAACTTAGCAACTTTTCACTATCAATCTTAGTGAATTCAGCATTATCTCCTGCAATACCGTAGTTAACATATAACTCATCAGTAGGTTGAACATGACGAGTATTCTTGTCAAACGAAAACCTTAACGTTTTTATCCTGAGAGATTCGGAAGACATGGAGAATGTGTGAGAAAATCTGCTTCCTTGACGAACACAAAGGAAGTTTGATTAGTAAGATTCGATACTTACAAGTCTGGAAATGTTATATCAGATGCACTACAAAGTCCCACACGAAGCATCAGGTGGGAGCAAAGCCGGCCACCGTTCGCAGCACAAACGGCCGCTCGGTGTGGCTGCCGCAGCCACACGGAACTTTTTTGTCGTCAGCTGCTTTTCCGAGACGTGTTTCACGTCAGACAAGACAGATTAGAGTCGAACTGTTAATAAATAATCTAGCGATCACGAGTGGTAAATGACCACATCTATTATCTTACCATCTCCTGGAAGATTGAATCGCAGCTATGTTACTAACTTAAATCCACATATAATAAATTGTACTAAGAACAATGCGTTTATAACGGATCCTCAGCATGTTGTTGCCTTCATAAATAGCAAGTTACAATAATTCAATGACCACGAATACTACGTTTCTATTCATATTGTTCCAACGAGTCACACAGTTACCGACGGGTTTTCGAAAGCTCCTCGGTTTGCTGGTGCTCAGAAACGGCTTATACAGAGTGGAGACACACTGTGTCACGAAATTTTAACTCTGGTTCAAAATGGTTCAAATGGCTCTGAGCACTATGGAACTTAACTGCGGTGGTCAACAGTCCCCTAGAACTTAGAACTCCTTAAACCTAACTGACCTAAGGACATCGCACACATCCATGCACGAGGCAGGATTCGAACCTGCGACCGTAGCGGTCTCGCGGTTCCTGACTGTAGCGCCTGGAACCACTCGGCCACTCCGGCCGGCTTTAACTTTGGATAGCTGATGCCAGTGGGAACCAAAATAACTAATGTGCAGGTCGCCAATGCACAATTTTTAAACTACGGAAACGGCGCCACGCGCTCCGATTGGCCGCAGGATTGCTCTGTTGTCGGATCCTCTGGATAAAGCATGACCGCGAATGCTTTGCCTACCGGCGATCGTGATGTGTATCCAAGGCGGCCCGCACGCTCGGTGCTAACGCACCAGCCTTCCACTCTGGGGACCTGGGAGCGAATGAGCAGGGGTCCCGGCACTTCCATTGTAGTTTGTAGTTATCGGCAACAAACCCGTCAACAGCTGTTAGTTCGTGTACAGAAAGTCTTTTACAAATAGTTTCGGCACCGAAAAGAGCTTTTTTTTTAGCTTGGAGATTGTTTACTTAAAGCAGGTGCTCGAACTGGCGACCCTCTGGCGCGATAAATGCTTGGTAATGTCGTACGGTGCTTTGCCGAACTCTTAGAAAGATTCCTGGCATTGCCCTGATGTGATTGGCGGAATTTTGAATGCAATCCATTAATTCCTCTTCACTTTTAGGTGGTTCTCGAGCGGGTGGGTGAACTAGAATCTTGAAGAATCCCTACAGGAAAAAATCGGTGGTGTGCGGTCTGGTGACCGCGGGGGCCATGTCCTACGAGCACCTCTGCCAATTACCCGGCAGTCGAAGAGTTCATTTTAGTATCCGCGCACATCATGACCGTTATGTGTTGGCGCCCCATCATGCTGCAACCACATGCGTAGCCGTATGTCCAGGGGAACATCTTCCAACAGGTCGGGTAGAGTTTCTTGCAAAAAGTGAAGGTAATTTGCCCCGGTAAGTCGTGGAGGTAGACGGATCGGCTCAATCAGATGGTCACCCACAGTGCCTGCCGAGATGTTGAGCAAAAATCTTTCGTGGTGTCCGTGGACGTACGTTACCTGAGGATTACCCCTTTCCCAGTAATTAATGTTTCGAGTGTTGTAAAGGTCATCCCGATGGAAGGTGCACTCGCCAGTAAACGACACAACGGCGGGGAAGTCGGGATCTCGTGCAACACGTCGCAGAAACCACCGGCAAAACTCTAGCCTGTGTTCATGTTCATAGTTCGCCACAGGATTTAGGCCTTGGACAGGGTGGAAACTATTGGATGCTGGCCGTCATCCCTAAAAACCTCCTAGACTAACCAATGAGTGACCCCCATGTCGTGTCCAACCGCTGGAGTACTTGTTGTGGGTGCTTCCTCGAAGCGCTCGAGACCTGTCTCTTCAAATATAGCATCCCGTCGTGTTCGAGGTCTTCAAGCATCGACCATGATATCGTGCTAATGAGCCTTTTTCGCCAAGCAGCCGTTGAATTGCTGTAAATGTTTGCGGGTGTGGGTGGCGAATTGCTGGGTGCCGTTCCTCATACATACACTCCTGGAAATTGAAATAAGAACACCGTGAATTCACTGTCCCAGGAAGGAGAAACTTTATTGACACATTCCTGGGGTCAGATACATCACATGATCACACTGACAGAACCACAGGCACATAGACACAGGCAACAGAGCATGCACAATGTCGGCACTAGTACAGTGTATATCCACCTTTCGCACCAATGCAGGCTGCTATTCTCCCATGGAGACGATCGTAGAGATGCTGGATGTAGTCCTGTGGAACGGCTTGCCATGCCATTTCCACCTGGCGCCTCAGTTGGACCAGCGTTCGTGCTGGACGTGCAGACCGCGTGAGACGGCGCTTCATCCAGTCCCAAACATGCTCAATGGGGGACAGATCCGGAGATCTTGCTGGCCAGGGTAGTTGACTTACACCTTCTAGAGCACGTTGGGTGGCACGGGATACATGCGGACGTGCATTGTCCTGTTGGAACAGCAAGTTCCCTTGCCGGTCTAGGAATGGTAGAACGATGGGTTCGATGACGGTTTGGATGTACCGTGCACTATTCAGTGTCCCCTCGACGATCACCAGTGGTGTACGGCCAGTGTAGGAGATCGCTCCCCACACCATGATGCCGGGTGTTGGTCCTGTGTGCCTCGGTCGTATGCAGTCCTGATTGTGGCGCTCACCTGCACGGCGCCAAACACGCATACGACCATCATTGGCACCAAGGCAGAAGCGACTCTCATCGCTGAAGACGACACGTCTCCATTCGTCCCTCCATTCACGCCTGTCGCGACACCACTGGAGGCGGGCTGCACGATGTTGGGGCGTGAGCGGAAGACGGCCTAACGGTGTGCGGGACCGTAGCTCAGCTTCATGGAGACGGTTGCGAATGGTCCTTGCCGATACCCCAGGAGCAACAGTGTCCCTAATTTGCTGGGAAGTGGCGGTGCGGTCCCCTACGGCACTGCGTAGGATCCTATGGTCTTGGCGTGCATCCGTGCGTCGCTACAGTCCGGTCCCAGGTCGACGGGCACGTGCACCTTCCGCCGACCACTGGCGACAACATCGATGTACTGTGGAGACGTCACGCCCCACGTGTTGAGCAATTCGGCGGTACGTCCACCCGGCCTCCCGCATGCCCACTATACGCCCTCGCTCAAAGTCCGTCAACTGCACATACGGTTCACGTCCACGCTGTCGCGGCATGCTACCAGTGTTAAAGACTGCGATAGAGCTCCGTATGCCACGGCAAACTGGCTGACACTGACGGCGGCGGTGCACAAATGCTGCGCAGCTAGCGCCATTCGACAGCCAACACCGCGGTTCCTGGTGTGTCCGCTGTGCCGTGCGTGTGATCATTGCTTGTACAGCCCTCTCGCAGTGTCTGGAACAAGTATGGTGGGTCTGACACACCGGTGTCAATGTGTTCTTTTTTCCATTTCCAGGAGTGTACATACAGTCGAGCTTCATGCGCATTACCGTCGGCTAGTCCATAAACAAAAACCATGTCTCGTAGTTCTTCAAGCGAATACTGTTCCGCCATGCTTACTGTGTGACTAAGTCGCAGGTGACGTGTGTGTGCTCTGAAGCGAAGCATACGTGTGAAGTGGAGACAAACAGCAAGACCTATTCGACACTTGCGTATGACGTTGGGTCAGTGACGGGGCGAGGGCCGTTTGTATATGTGACTCTACAACCATAGCGCTGCCCGTTAACCGACGAACGGCAACAGGAGAGTCCCGCGACCAATCGGAGCGAGTGGCCCCAAGTTACCGAAGTTTTTAAATGGTGCGTTGTCGACCTACACAACATTAGTAATTTTGGTTCCTACGGCCATCAGCTATTCAGGGTTAAAATTTCGTGACAAAGTTTTTCTCCACCCTGTATACATACGAACTCTAAGGGAAAGCCAACATGGCACTTCAGAATTCTGTATTGAAGGGAGATGGCCTGCATGTGACGCTGGTGGTGCTCTGCCCTCACATTGGTCAATATTTCTAACGCACGTTCAGAATATCTGACATTATAGATATTTCTGTGCACGACTGGAAACACTCCTCAGCGTGCTATTCCACTCTATAACGTCAGAGACTCGGCACGCTCAGCGTTCGGATGCAGGGTCGGTCTACCGACGGAAGCGTCCCGGACCTATCCCAGAGAGAGCAGCCTTGTTTCGTCACGTAAGCGCGGCGGCGCACGCAGGGGCGGCTTCCGTTTGTGTGGCCAGCGGCGGCGGCCGCTATCTGATGAACTCCGGACCGCCCGGGTAAACTGAACCATTCCCATGCAAACCGCCGGGCAGAATGCGTCTCAGGTAGCATCCCTGGTCGCACCCGGAATATTCCACCGGACCTCCGCTTTCCAGGTTTGTGCTTACCGCTGCAGTGAAAACGAGGAAGCGGGATTGCGGAGACAGCACAGGAGGATAACAGTACCTGGCTTTTACAACGGGTGCGGAGTTGGTAACCACACTGGACCAAACATTAGTGACCCTCATGCATTGTCACGGCTGCAAATTATCGTAAGGGCTTCAATTACCCGAGGAGGATACTCCATTCCGTTTCTAGGTGAAGTCACTCATCGGTTACTGAAGTCCATAAAGCTACCCGCGGTCTGGGGCTAGCATATTTGACTAGTAATGAAACATTCCTCGTTCCTGGGTTCGAAGCCAGCCACTGCTTAAATTTCAAATAAAATTCATCGGCAATGGCGGCCGAAGACTTCCGGCATAAAAAGTCACGCTCGTTCTGCCAACAGCGACGTCAAAGAAAGCAGAAAACTGGAGAGTGGTTCAAAGCACTCTGTTGCCCTTGCAGTGAGAAACTGCCCCAAAAGGCCGAAGAATCAGCAATGATGAGGACGCAGGAGGCAATGGAAACCACTGCATTAAATGCACATAAAGTATATCTAATGGTTCAAATGGCTCTGAGAACTATAGGACTTAACATCTGAGGTCATCAGTCCCCTAGAACTTAGAACTACTTAAACCTAAATAACCTAAGGACATCACACGCATCCATGCCCGAGGCAGGATTCGAACCTGCGACCGTAGCGGTCGCGCGGTTCCAGACTGTAGCGCCTATAACCGCTCGGCATAAAGTATATCCACAGGACATGTAGTCCGTGATTAAGAACGCCTCATGATGACGTGTACATTGGCAAAAGATTTCGGATTAGTCTCCCACCCGGATCTCCGGAAATGGACTGATCATGAGAGAAATAAAAAATAATCAACTGAAGGATAACGTTCGGCGAGTCAGAGCATGGAATATTAGAGGCCTGAACGTGATACAAAAGCTAGAAAATCTAAAAAGGAAAATACAAAGGCTGGGTATAGATATAGCGAGTGTCACTGAAATGAAATGGAAAGAAGGTAAGGATTTCTGGTCAGGTGAGTTATTGTATATCAACAGCAGTAGAAATATCATAAAGTACGATTTGTTATGATTAGGGAAGTAGGGCAGAGAGTGAGCTACTGCGAACAGTTCAGTAAAAGGGTTATTCTGATCAGACTCGACAGCAAACCAACGCTGGTAATGATAGTTCAAAGAAATGGCTCTGAGCCCTATGGGACTTAACATCTGAGGTCATCAGTTCCCTAGAACTTAGAACTAGTTAAACCTAACTAACCTAAGGACATCGCACACATCCATGCCCGAGGCAGGATTCGAACCTGCGACCGTAGCGGTCGCGCGCTTCCAGACTGAAGCGCCTAGAACCGCTCGGCCACGATAGTTCATACTTGCCGACGTCGCAAGGAGAAGATGAAGAAATAGGGAAAGTATATGAGTATATTGAACGGGAAATTTAGTACTTAAAGGAAGGTGAAAATCTAATAATCTTAGTAGACGGATACGCGATTATAGAGGAAGGAATAGAAGAAAGGGTTCCGGGAGAATTTTCATGGTAACCAAAATGAGCAGGCTCAGCCACCTCCAGAACATGGCAGTATCGCCTCTGGCACGAACTTCACCCTCCATGCACTTGGGATTAAACGACTCATTAGGTTAACGGTGCATCATTTGAAAAAAGGACAAAATTACGATTCGTCATACCTCACTACACGACTCTAGTCAGCTACTGTCCAGTCTCTGTTGTTTAGCCCATTATTTACGATTAGCTTCACGTGACACTCTGACAAACATCCTTCTGCAAGGTAATGCACTCCAAATGTCCATTACAAGCTAGTCTGTTCTCTATGTCCACTGAGAAACTGGTTGAGATATACCTGCATTCAGTGACGTCAGCAATTTCTGTCGGGCTAGAAATCGATTCTCATTGAGAAGATGTTGCAGTCTTCTTCAGACCCTGTCGGTTAGGTTCGTTTTACTACTGTTCTTAGTCGGTATTACATGTAGACACGTAAGACACTCCGTGCTGGTTCAACAACAAAACGGGCAACTTCAGTGACAGTGTGGCCGCGGGCACATCCAAAAAAAGATAGCTCCTTTTTGTCAGTTTGTCACGTCTCCACATCGATTCGCAGTCCTATGCTGATCCCATACAACTGACTGACACACACACACACACACACACACACACACACACACACACATACCCACATAGCTGCACACGTCGCCTTGCACCAGTTCTACACTGCCTACAGCAGTCGAGCAGTGTGTTCTTTTAAAAGGGTGACAAATTGTCCGGCAGGCTTACTGACATCCGAGGAAGCCTAGAGTACCTTTCAAGAAATGCTTCACATTAGCAGCTTGGCCTCTACGGCTGACGGGATGCAGATATGATACGAAATGTCACAAAAATATAACTGTGAAGCTGTTTATATACGACGTGAAATGTTGGAGTTCAAGGCTGTGAGTTACCGTGACCATAACAGTCACTTTCCCTCTCTGATGCAACCACACAGCGCTACAAAATGTTCTCTTAACTTGGCAATTTCTTTTTCTATTAGCTAACCGCAAGAGCCTCTTCTACATTTACGCACATCCTTGTCGCTGCTCTGAAACATCATCGGCTTGCGTGAATGTTAAGCACTGGGCGTTTATGGGGGCAAAACCTTGACTCGGCCAATATTACAAAACGTGTTTAATTTCCATTTAGGAGGGAATTAAGAGTGCTAAAGGCATTCTGCTGTTACACGCAGAGGAGAGAGCGGGTAGATGAAAATACATAGAGGGTGTCTGCTGATGGAAAAAGAAGTATGCCGAATTGCAAAAAAACATAGCAGGGCAGGAGTTTAAAGAACTTTGGAAGTCTTGTGGTTGAAGACGCCAGAAACCGTAGAAAACAATCCTCAAAAATATCCTAAAATATTTGGGGAAATGGTAACCAATGGATTAGTCAAGTTTATGTGTAAACTCTATGAGACTGGAGACACACTATAGAATTTTCGAAAGAATATCAGCCACACAATCCTGGTGATTACCAATGCGAGGACTCGCACAATCGGCTTAACAGCTCAAGCCTTCAAGTTGCTGACAAGAATAATATAAAGAAGAAGGGAAAGGAAATCTGAAGAGCTGTTAGATGGCGATCAGTTTGGTTTTAGTAGGTGATTGCACCAGAGGAGCATTTATGACGTTCCGTTTGATTGTGGAGGCAAGTCTTAAGAAAAATCAAGACACCTTAATAGGATTTATGAAACTCCACCATGACGCCGGAAAAACTGGTCAGCAACTTACTTTTATTAAAACAATTATTTGTAATTCTGTCGAAGCTGCGCTGGTAAAAATCCTTTATTTGTAGTAACTAGTTTCGGACATGACATCCATTATCAAACAGTCGCCTTCATCGTAATTAGGGACACGGAATGCTACCAGTATAGTTGCAAATAGTCACAACTGGCAATCATGAGTAACATTTACAAACTGATCTAGAATGTATTATCAATTCTTCTTGCCAAACAGCATCAGGACAACTTCAACTTGCTATCTGGCATGAAACACGGACAACAAACAATAGATGAGTTTGTACATATTATTCATGGTTGCCAGTTGTGGCTTTCGCCAAATGTACTGCTTGTATCACGTGTCAATACTTCGATGAAGGCGATGGTTTGATAATGGATGTCATGTCTGAAACTAGTCACCGGAAATAAAGTATTTTCTTCGCCGCAACTTCACAGAATTATAAACATTTGTTTTCGTAGGAGTTGTTGATTTAGAACAAGCCTTCGGTAATGCACAATGGTGCAAGATGCTTGAAATTCTCTGAAAAATAGTTTCAACCTGTATGAAGAAAACGGTAATACACCTAGGGATTTCGAAGGTAAATTGCGCATGGTGTCTCACTCTGTTATCAATGTGAAACGAGAGCAGCGCATTGTCAGAAGGGAGAGTACATGTTCACGAATTTGTGCAGAGACAGTTCTACAGCTATATATGGATGACAAATGCATCACTATACATAATGATTCTTGTGAGCAAAACGTCTCAATTGGTTACGGCCTCACTGTGTAATTCCGGTGGTATATGGAAGAAATACGAAGGCACGTCCAGCCGCAAAAAATTTGACCAGGACCGCACAGACGAAGTGATGCTGATCAGAAAGAAAGGTCAACGTCTTCGCCTACAGATGATGATGATGATGATGTTTGGTTTGTGGGGCGCTCAACTGCGTGCCCGTACAAATTTCCAACCTTTGCTCAGTCCAATTTCGCCACGCGCAAGCATGATGATGATATGATGAGGACAACACAAACACCCAGTCATTTCGAGGCAGGTGAATACAGATGACCAATCCCAGGAAATCTTTTCGGCAAGCTGAAAGATCTGATGGTAAAGATATTTTAATGAGACTTTCCAAAGACAAGGACATTCACTCAACTGATTTCGAGTGGTTTCGTGACCAAGGAGACGATTTCTGTCATAGATTGGGAAAAAGTTCCCACTGTCATGTTGAAAAATAATGCCATGTACCTGTGTCTGACGTGTAGCGCAGCATTCAGTAAAAGTCATTTGGCTTGGCGTAATAGTATTTAACTCTCATTCCTATAGGAAACAACAAGAATGGAAGACTACGAGAGACGTTATCGGATTAAAAACGGTTTAGAGCTAGGCTGCAACCTTTCCCATCTACAGTCCAGCTTTTACATCGAAGAAGTACTGACCGAAATAAAAGAACGTTTTATGAGTAGGATTTAAATTCAGGGTGAAGGGATAAGATCTAGATGATGGCATTGCACAGGAGGGCGATTTACGAGACATGCAAAGGCTCTTACTGAAGCCTAACGTTTGTTGAGGTAAGATGGCGGCATCAGAAAGATTGTATGTGGTACTAGCAATTGTATGTGGTACTAACGCGATTTTCTGAAATGAAATGGCGTTGTAAGCTTAACGAGGTGGGTTATAGAATTTCTGCAGTTGAGCATATATTTTCACACTAACTGAGTTTAACATATGCCATGTAGAACTGTATTATGAGAAGAGCATCAAGTTACATATATACACGTTTAAGGCAAACTGTAGTTTTCGCAAGAACGCTCAAATGAATAAAGACAATTCTTATCAACAAAAAATATAACATTCTACTTGTGGAAGCACTTTCATAACGGGCGTACTATTCGAAGAAGAAAATCCGAAGCTGATCGAAATTGGTTAAAAGCACATCATTAAGCACCGTCTGTTAACACTATATCATTAAACAATCTAAAATGTACATAAACTATACAAATATAGCCGGTACTTCGGATTACGCAAAATGTAATGTAATTATTTAGGCTTACGTACAGTACAAAAGCAAAAATGTGTAAGATGTTTCTAGTTGTGCTTGCATTGAGACATGTTCCTTTCCTTTCATCCTCCATCTGCTGTACGAAAAATTACAGCTAAACACGACGCATGTATTGGCTATTATATCAAAACTCTAAAAGTAACGTAGTCGTATCAGTTTATTTCCAGTTCTTAAGAGTGTTTTATCAGCAAACAAACAGTTGTTTAGATGCCCTTTGCGCTAGTCGGCATATTGATATTCTCAACTCCTGGCTTCAATGTCATCAATGATACTGTATACAGTATTGCCAATCTAGAAATATATGTCTATATAGTAACTACAATGAGGTCAGCGACAAACTTAACATCAAAATCGGAGACCAGAGTAGTACATGACGGCTTATTCAAAGAGTTTCCACGTCAATTACATTTTTGTAACGAGAGCGGCATTTCATAGTGAAATCGGTGGCGGCTCAGAATCAAACTCTTTTATACTGCAAACGGCTCGTTTGCGGACGCAGGTTTACTGGAAAGTTATTTCTCCTATTGTCTTATAATTTCTGCGTGTCAGTTTTCATTGTTTATTTCAATACACCCTACGTATTAACAAAGTAAGGCAGTTGTTAAAAACTGGATTAAATACGAACTATCGTCCAACTGCTGTTAATGTTTTATGTTTACTCAGGCTGCATGTAACACAATAAATTTAACATGAAGCTCCTGGTGAAAGAAAGCTTAGTTGTATTAGATACATTAAACAGCTGCAGTTTATCTCTCATAGTTGACAATGTATCTACATACTGAGGTGTCATCAAGGGACTGGATCACAAGAATGAGCACTGGTATTATATAGTTAACGGTAATCGTCACATCTAGGAAAAAAATAATAAGATAATTTATAGAAGAAATATCTATTAAATTACGTTTTTATTTTCTTTTAAATTTGTAGAGATTCCTAAAGTTAGTGAGTACAAACACCTTCATCTTCCATTCAACACTTGTGTAAGCTAGCAAGTGACTGCAGCCTCCGATTTCTGCTTAATGTCGTCGTAATATTCATTGGTTGTTGTACACCGGACTAGCTTGCTCCTCCTGAGGTGTACTTTATGTAGACGTTAAACAACAGGAATGCCGCAGTTCGCTTTTACAAATGCCTCTCTACCTCCTCCTTTCCCGGACCGCGCAGAACTTGATCCGCCGTCCGTTGGCTGCTCTCTGAGTAACTTATCTCTGATCACCTGGCTGATAGTGTATGCCACAAACAATGCACCGCCCCCTGCCAACTCGTAAACGTCAATTAATCGCTGCTCACGATACCGTTGTAACCTTTCTGTGTCAGAGACTTACAGCTTAACTCGGATGTAAAGGGCTGTAACAGACGGGACATTCCTCTCGCGTTAATAGACGTCCTAGTGTAATAAACAGAAGAATCGGATTTATCCATTAAACGGCGAACAGAGTTAGGCGGCATAACTCAGAAGGGACGTTAAGTAAGTGTATTAACGGCACAAGTTCTCTCGTGTCCCGCGGAAACAAGCCGTCCGCCGCGGGGCTGCCATTTTATGGGCGAGTGCGTACCCACATTCCCGCGCGGGTTTCCCTGTGTAAACCCTTCCCATCCCCGCTCTAAAAATATTTATTGCCGGCAGTGTGTGAAGGAGCGCCGCTGTAGAATGTACCCGTGCACGGCTCCCGACGGCGACGGCGGCGAACGTGACTCCGCCAAGATAGTTGACAGTCACCTGGAGGTAGCGTCTTGCGCTGCCATCATGCCCAGGTATCACTAGTGTCAGCCTTTGACGTTAAAAGGAGAAACAAAAGTCGTAAAATTAATATCGTCGGATATAGACTACGTCACCGGGTCAGAGATTAACATGCTAGATAGAAAAATGCTTCCGAGTTAGCTCGCAGGTGACGCTCCAAAGCTGTGACACGCAGAGAGCAAACTCTTCTCTACCTAAACTGGATGTCGAACTGCAGCTATCAGAGGCTGCCGGCGGAAGATTATCGTACTTTGTTTCTTGGCTAACTATCAAGGTAGCCATGAAGTGTCGCTAGGATGCAAAAGAAGAATGTACTGTCCTATTCTGTGCTTACGGAACTCCGTTACATCAGATAATTCACGTTTTTATACAGTGAAGAGCCAAAGAAACTCGTACCCCTGCCTACTGTCGTGTAAGGTCCCCGCGAGCACAGAGAAGTGCTGCAACACGACGTGGCATGGACTCGACTAGCGACTCAAGTAGTGTTAGAATGAAATGATACCATGAATCCTGCAGGGGTGTCCATAAAGCCGTAGCAGTACTAGGGGGTGGAGATCTCTTCTGAACAGCACGTCGCAAGGCATCCCAGATATGCTCAATAATGTTCATCTCTGGAGAGTTTGGTGGCCAGCGAAAGTGTTTAAATTCAAAAGAGTGTTCCTGGAACTACTCTGTAGCAATTCTGGACGTGTGGGGTGTCGCATTGTCCTGCTGGAATTACCCAAGTCCGTCGTAATGCACAATCGACATGAATGGATGCAGGTGATCAGACAGGATGCTTACGTACGTGTCAGCTCTCAGAGTAGTATCTAAATATATCAGGAGTCTCATATCACTCCAACTGCACACGCAACACACCATTACAGAGCCTCCACCAGTTTGAAATGTCCCCTGCTGACATGCCAAGTCTGTGTATTCAAGAGATTGTTTCTATACCCGCACACGTCCATCCGATCGATAAAATTTGAAACGAGACTCGTCCGACCAGGCAACATGTTTCTAGTCGTCAATAATCCAATGTGAGCCGGCCAGAGTGGCCGAGCGGTTCTAGACGCTACAGTCTGGATTCGCGCGACCGCTACGGTCGCAGGTTCGAATCCTGCCTCGGGCATGAAAGTGTGTGATGTCCTTAGGATAGTTAGGTTTAAGTAGTTCTAAGTTCTAGGGGACTGATGACCTCAGCATTTAAGTCCCATAGTGCTCAGAGCCATTTGAATAATCCAATGTCTGTGTTGACGAGCCCAAGCGAGGCGTAAAGCTTTGTCCGTGCAGTCTTCAAAGGTACATGAGTGGGCATTGGGTCCGAAAGCCCATACAGATGATGTTTCATTGAACGGTTCGCATGCTGACACTTGTTGATAGCCCAGCACTGAAATCTGCCAAAATTTGCGGGAGGGTTGCAGTTCTGTCACGTTAAACGATTCTCTTCAGCCGTCGTTGGTCCCATTCTTGCAGGATCTTTTTTCCGGCTGCAGCGATGTTGGAGATTTGATATTTTACCGGATTTCTGATATTCACGGTACACTCGTGAAATGGTCGTACGGGGAAGTCCCTACTTCATCGCTACCTCGGAGATACCGTGTCCCATCGCTCGTGCACCGACTATGACACCACGTTCAAACTCACTTAAATCTTGATAACCTGCCATTGTAGCGGCAGTAACCGATCTGACAACTGCGCCAGTCTCTTGTCTTATACAGGCGTTGCCGAATGCAGCGTCGTTTTCTGCCTGTTTACATAGCTCTGTATTTCAATACGCATGCCTATACCAGTTTCTTTTTCGCTTTATTGCAGAAGACCAAAACGAACTGCTTCAGAACTAATGCAAAAGAACCGGCATTTCTGCGAAGGGTGAATAGAAAATTGATGCTGCCTTGCATTCATTTGCGCTTTATCCATTAATTTCGTTGTCGAGCAAAACGGCATAATGATATACAGTAATAAAAGATAAATCAGATACTATATAAGGTTGGCCATAAATAGGTTAACAATCGAGGTGGCCCAGTGTTTAGCACATTGGACTCGCATTCGGGAGGACGAAGTTTCAAACACTTGTCCGGCCAACTTGATTTCTCTAAATCGCTTCAGGCAAATTCCGCGATGGTTCCTTTGAAAGTGCACAGCTGACTTCCTTCCCCTTCCTTCGCAAATCCGATGGGACCAACGACCTTGCTGTTTGGTCCTCTCCCCCAAATCAACCAATCAACCATAAATCAGTTGCCATGAGTGCGTCGCACCGATAATTCAGTTGGCACTAGCAATTCCAGGTTTGTTGTTTGCTGCTATCTGAGAAACAATGAGTAGAATCTTCACTTAAAACCTCCGGGCTGAACTGCAGTTCGCCGCTTTACCTCCGAGGATGTCTGCCGCAGTTGTAGACGAAACGTCAGGAGAGTGTTTTATACTTCGACCACGGCCTATCAGCCCGGAAGTTTTAAGTGAAGACAGCACCGGCCGTGACAGCTTACATTGTATGATCAATGAGTAGAATGTTACGTACATAACAGCCTATACTTGTTTGGGAAGCATGGTGGTGCAGAGCCCAGAATTACAGCTATGCTTGTGATTTACTTTGGAACTTTTGCCACATAACCAGTCTCCTATCTCAACAAGATACTCCCATGTTAAATTTGATATATGAAGAGACTGGGTCGGTAACAGACCTTCCTCGTTCAGCGGTGCCAAAATCTGTTACTCCACAAGAGAACCTTAATATTGTTGTGCATTATTTTGTGCAATCACCGACTAAACCTTACAGCCAAGTGTGCAAGGAGTAGGAGATAGCAAGAACAAGCCTACGAAGGATCCAGAAAAAAGCTGAAATTATTTCTAGGCCTAAATGAAGATGAAGGCATATGGAATGCTGCAAGTTGTCCACAGACCGACAAGAAGCCGATCCCAATTTTTACAACAGCTGAAGAATTATATTAATTGGTCAGGAACTGGTTTCGAGCTTCTTAGGCCTTCTTCAGGTGGCCTAAGGAGTCGAAACATGGTTCGTGATCAAATAAATATAATTTTGAAGAACGTCACGAAGTATTTTCCTATTTGAGGAATTCAAGGAGAGGAATTCGTGGCGGGCCGCATAAAACACGTCAGAATACTGGTGAATCAAGAAAAAATTTTATTTTTTATTTTTTTTAGTATTATTGTACCAAATGCATTATTCACAACTGCCTTATGGCCCACCTTGTATTTACCAAATCTACAATTAAGTGTAATTTGTAAAATGAGGTGTTCCGAAAAATGTACGCGCCTGTTGAAAAAAATTGGCATCGTTGCCTCAGTTATGTCATTAAAGACAATAAGAAGCACGAATGACCTTCCCAAGTAGTTCTTACGCAGATTGTGGCATTGAGATGTCTAAGAACATCTACTTCACAGTGTAAGGGGAAATACGTATTTACATACTTGGTATGTAAATCTCTAAATAATGCATCGTCTTCTAGTTTACGTTTTCCTTATTTTGTGCGTTAACATCTCTGCGGTGGCACGTTCGATTTTATAAAACCATCCGAAGGTTTCTGCGTTTCCTGGTCAGGTAAATACACATGTAAGTGATGCAACTTTGTCAAGAACAAATATGGGATATTCTCCTGAGAGAATCAACATTTGACAATGATATAATCCAATAATGTAATGATTACAATTTCAAAGGAAGCAGGTGCTTACAGTTGTGAATTATCAGTTTAATAAGTCATGGTTCCAAAATACTGATATGAACTATTTACAGAAGAATGAAAAACTGGTAAATGCCAATCTCTGCGAAGATCAGTTTGGTACTGGAGAAATGCAGTAAGACGCGAGCCAACACAGACCCAACAACTTATCATAGAAGATTGGTTAAGGCAGTTTACAGCATTTTCGTACAGAAAGTTTTGATAGTCTTCACTGGAATACACTCTTTGAAATTCTGAAGGTAGTGTGGATAAAATATAGAGAGACGAAGTGTATATACAGTTTATAGAGGAACCAGGCGGCAGTCGTGAGAGTCGAAGGACATGAAAGGGAAGCAGTGACTGATATGGAAGTGAGACACGGTTGTAGCCTAACCACGATGTTATTCAATCTGTACATTGTGCAAAGGGAGGGGAAATTTGGAAAAGGAGGTGATGTTCGGGGAGAGGAAATAAAAACTTTGAATCCTGCCGATGACAGTGTAGTTCTGTGAGAGACAGCAAATGACTCGGAAGAGCAGTTCTGCGGAATGGACAGCAAAGTAGCTTATCGTTGCCGATATAGAGTGGAGATAAACTAAAGACTGGCTACAGCAAGAAAAGCTTTTCCGAAAAAGAGGAATTTATTAACACTGAATATAAATTTTAGTGTATGGAAGTCTTTTTTGAAGGTATTTGCCTGGAGTGTAGCCTTGTACGGAAGTGAAACGTGGATAATAAGCAGCTCAGTATACTGAAGGTTCGATGGGTGCGTAACTAATGTAGAGGTACTGAATAGAATTGTGGAGAAAAGAGGTTAATGGCATATCATGAGTAAAAGACAGGATCGGTTTATAAGAAACAGTTCGAGTCATCAGAGAATATTCTATATTGGCAAAAATTGTATACGGAGGCCAAAGGATGAATGCAGTAAGCAGGTTGAAATGAATGTACGTTGCAGTGGCTATATAGAGATGAAGAGGCTTGCACAGTATAGAGCAGACTGGAGAGCTGCCTCAAGCCAGTCTTCGGGGTGAAGACCACATCATAATCCAGTTAAAGTGCGGTGTAACTAGAAAACGCCTCCAGTAATCACTGTTACAGTCTAATGATGGGTTGCTCCTGTGTCGTCGCTTAAACGCTAGCCGTGGAATACAAATTGCTACTTCCTATTCCATTACGCCTCATGAAGAAGTTTCTCAGCGGTCCGATCTACGTGTTCACCGTCTTCTCACATTACGTCAAGCAGTTTGTTAAAAATCTTTCCTTTCTTGCTCAAGTCGTGCTCTTTTCTCGCGAAGCCGTAACTATTGGCTCCAATGGTTCCGAACACATTACTATAGTGAGCGCTACGATGGACGAAGATTTACTCACCGCTGAATGCATTCGGTATGCTACTTTTCTCGTGGCATTGCTTTTCTAATGCGTCGGTAAGCTTGGGTTAAAAAAAATGGTTCAAATGGCTCTGAGCACTATGGGACTTAACATCTGAGGTCATCAGTCCCGTTGTGATGACTGGATGTTGTGTGATGTCCTTAGGTTAGTTAGGTTAAAGTAGTTCTAAGTTCTAGGGGACTGATGACCATAGATGTTAAGTCCCATAGTGCTTAGAGCCATTTGAACCATCATCAGTCCCCTAGAACTTAGAATTACTTAAACCTAACTGACCTAAGGACATCACACACATTCATACCCAAGGCAGGATTCGAACCTGTGACCGCAGCGGTCGCGCGGTTCCAGACTGAAGCGCCTAGAACCGCTCGGCCACACCGGCCGGCGGTAAGCTTGGGAAAATTTTGTGTGAGTAGCAGAATGCATTCATATATTTCAGACCATACAGTTCCTCTCGTGTGAGGAGTAGTGAGAAACAAATCGCAACGAGCAAATGATATTCTGAATATCTTCGCAGTAGTAATACTGTTTTTGATCTCCAGTGTATTATTTGTGGAGCAGACCACAAAATTTAATTTTGCTTCAACAAGGGATGTATAATGTCCGAGTGCAGTTTCCCATTAAAATCGCTCGTGCTTTTCCTTCTTTGGCTGTCATTTTAGAGCAGTAGTACGACTCAAGTGTCCAATGCAGTCTTACTGTGAAATATTATTCGTAATCAAAAGATAGTTGGTTCGACGACTGATTCAGCATACTGTGTTTTTTACTCCACAAACTTTGTTTTCGGGTTTTACTTTGGCTTTAGTCATCGAAGCACAAACCGAAGTAGATAACTGTTTATTCGGTGACATGTCAGCTGTTTAGTCAGATAATACTGTGAAACCCGTAACTCTGTAGAACTATTTGTTATAGCCCCTAATAGTTTCACTACTTAAGGTAGGTAATTAAAAGTGTAATACCATGAAGGAGGTATGCAACAAACGTCCGCCGCAAGGGGTAGCCGCGTGGTCTGGGGCGCCTATGCATGGTTCGCGCGGCTCCCCTGGCGGAGTTTCGATTCCTCCCTCGCGCATGAGTGTGTGTGTGATGTTGTTAGCATAAGTTAGTTTAAGTAGTAGTTTCGTTCCTTACGAATTCGCACACACAAAACAAACGTCTAAATAGCATTAAATGGAGGTTCTGGTCGAGAGACACGAAAAATGAATGAAGCTTAGAATTTTTTCATATATGAATTGTCTTTATCAAAATGGAAGTTTTATCAGTTTGTTATACATGCATCCTTGTGGTAAACAAAAATTATCTCTTAATAAATTAAAAATGGCGGCTGCAGCCCTCGTCAAAGTATGCGCCTCGCGACGCGCCCTGTTAGCACGAAGCTTTGTACAGACTCGTGGCTGTTTCTGGAACCCATAAAAATAGACTATATTCAAATTAGAATGAATTTGGGGGCCATCACGATGAAAAATACTGCGACAAAAAGTCAGCTATTTTAATAATTTGTCAATTTCTTGCAATGATTTTTTGAGTTCATTTGTTTAAAAAATGTTTAAAATTGGAATAAAAATAGCTCGCACTAAGGCTCGCTAAATTTAATTACCTTTCTTTTCAAAAATGAAACTAACCTCTTGATCTGTCAAAGCTCTAGAGCGCACCGCGCTCTGAAAAAATTTGGTTCGAGAAAAACGCGGTTTAAGTCTTAGGTAACAAAAAAATGTTGTTGCAAAACTTACTGTTAACCTACGATTCCTTGTCCATCGAGGCATACTTTCTCTTCCATAAACATGGTCTATTCTGAATTTGGTGCTGTGTTTTTTCAGTATGGACTCTTTTAACAAACTGAGACATTACCTGCTCCGTTTCGACCAATTATTTCCTGTCGGCCAAATTTTTTCTATTCTTCCCTCTGACGATTTCTAACTAGTTCGTGGTCTTATAAATAGATTAATAACGTTCGCTAAATATACCTAAACTAAAACAAGAACGAAATTGCTGGACAACAAGGGCTCTAAAGCGCATATATTATATAGAGGAGATGTGTTCCACACTACCGAAAATAAACAAGTGCTCGTAGTTCTTAAAGTACGAATTTTAGACCCCATGTCTACTAAACTTCTTGTTTTGGTCAATGCTTTCTCCTCCAAAAATATGGAGAGCAAAGACCTTGCATTAGAAGAGGTCTGTTACATAGTATCTGCTGCGAAAACGGCTACCACAAAAAACATCATTTATTTGTTGTTTGTTTAGTATGATCAGAACAGCATTTGTTTATTTCTTGTTTATTAATTATTATTGTATTGCTTGTAGAATAGCAACGCACAAGCAAAATCCATAACCGCTGATAACAATAGCTACGACTTTGATAGTCTGGCCCAAACAGACGGAGAGTTGAGTGTGGTTGTTGCCTGGCTAGCAGACAGTTAGGATCGTCCTCATGTTTATGAACATACACTACTGGCCATTAAAATTGCTACACCAAAACGAAATGCAGATGATAAACGGGCATTCATTGGACAAATATATTATACTAGAACTGACATGTGATTACATTTTCAGGCAGTTTGGGTGCATACATCATGAGAAATCAGTACCCAGAACAACCACCTCTGACCGTAATAACGGCCTTGATACGCCTGGGCATTGAGTCAAACACAGCTTGGATGGCGTGTACAGGTACAGCTGCCCATGCAGCTTCAACACGATACCACAGTTCATCAAGAGTAGTGACTGCCGTATTGTGACGAGCCAGTTGCTCGGCCACCATTGACAAGACGTTTTCAATTGGTGAGAGATCTGCAGAATGTCCTGGACAGGGCAGCAGTCGAACATTTTCTGCATCCAGAAAGGCCCGCACAGGACCAGCAACATGCGGTCACGCATTATCCTGCTGAAATGTAGGGTTTCGCAGGGATCGAATGAAGGGTAGAGCCACGGGTCGTAACACATCTGAAATGTAACGTCCACTGTTCAAAGTGCCGTCAGTGCGAACAAGAGGTGACCGAGACGTGTAACCAATGGCACCCCATATCATCACGCCAGGTGATACGTCAGTATGGCGATGACGAATACACGCTTCCAATGTGCGTCCACCGCGATTTCGCCAAACACGGATGCGACCATCATGATGCTGTAAACAGAACCTGAATTCATCCGAAAAAATGACGGTTTGCCATTCGTGCACCCACGTTCGTCGTTCATTACACCATCGCAGGCGCACATGTCTCTGATGCAGCGTCAAGGGTAACCGTAGCCACGGTCTCCGAGCTGATAGTCCATGCTCCTGCAGACGTCGTCGAACTGTTCGTGCAGATGGTTGTTGTCTTGCAAACGTCCCCATCTGTTGACTCAGGGATCGAGACGTGGCTGCACGATCCGTTGCAGGCGTGCGGATAAGATGCCTGTCATCTCGACTGTTAGTGATGCGAGGCCGTTGAGATCCAGCACGGCGTTCCGTATTACCCTCCTGAACCCATCGATTCCATATTCTGCTAACAGTCAATGGATCTCGACCAACGCGAGCAGCAATGTCGCGATACGATAAACCGC
Organism: Schistocerca cancellata; assembly: GCF_023864275.1. Lineage (NCBI taxonomy): Eukaryota > Metazoa > Arthropoda > Insecta > Orthoptera > Acrididae > Schistocerca > Schistocerca cancellata. The sequence continues at coordinate 490,982,985 of NC_064628.1, forward strand.
AATCGCGATAGGCTACAATCCGACCTTAATCAAAGTTGGAAACGTGATGGTACGCATTTCTCCTCCTTACACGACGCACCACAACATTTCACCAGGCAACGCCGCTCAACTGCTGTTTGTGTATGAGAAATCGGTTGGAAACTTTCCTCATGTCAGCACGTTGTAGGTGTCGCCACCGGCGCCAACCTTGTGTGAATGCTCTGAAAAGCTAATCATTTGCATATCACAGCATCTTCTTCCTTTCTGTTAAATTTCGCGTCTGTAGCACGTGATCTTCGTGGTGTAGCAATTTTAATGGCCAGTAGTGTAATTAAAACTCATATAGGATATTTATTAATCGTAGTATAGCACACAGACGTAATTGTCACGAGGCCGTTCTGAATTTTTGTGTGAACATTCTTAAAGTTTGTTAAATAAATCAGACGTAATTAACATTCTACATCTTTATTCTTTATGTCTCCATCTGCCAGAAGAGAGACCCCGAATTATAGCGTGTAACATGGAGGTGTGGAATCTATGTCGGTGCGCAGTGACGGTGTGCAGTAATCGAGTTTCGAATTCGAAGAGTCCGTCCACACGTGGAGCACCCTTTCCATTAGCTTGAAGTTGCCAGATCACACACGTGCGCCGCAACGTCTGCAACACTGTCATCGATCATCCTCCATACTGTCCCGACTTGGCCTCATCTGATTTTCATTTGTTTAAAAAACTTAAAGAACACCTTCTGGGACATTAGTTTGACAGTGATGAAGCGGTGGAAGGAGAGTTGAGGTTGTGACTCCGTCATCACAGCCAAACATATTGCAGTGACGCGTCGACAAATTGGTCTCTCGTTGCGAGAAATGTGTTGCCAGGGTGATCAGTTTGAATACTAAAGATTTAAAACGTTAATAAAAATTCTTAAGACTTTTTACATACAAAATACGGAGGTATTACTTCTCAGCATGTCCTCGTATTTTGTAAAATGGTAATTTCATTCAAATTCATAGAACATTACATCGACAAGGCTAAAATATTAGGTTAGTGCATAAGTTCGCAGCATTTTTGTATTTCATCTTGGTATTCCGATTGCTATGGGTTTATTTCTCGATTTTCATTTTTTGTTTGCAGTTTACTGTTGCTATTTGAGTTTACAAATTCTCATTCGGAGGTAGCGAGTGGAGTTGTAGCCCCAAGAAAATGGAGTGACAAGTGGAGAATTCGAAATATTTCCGACATATTCTTCTGTGTGAATTCAGTAGAGGACTGACAGCAGCGGGGGAACCAAGAAATTTTTGCGCCGTTTGTGGGGAAAATGCCACTGGATAGAGCACGGCAAGAAAATTGTTTTCTCGTCTTAACGATGATCGTTTTGACATTAGTGACTCTCCACGTTCAGGAAGACTTCGGGGTATGATGAAGACAATGATCCACGTCAGTGTACTCGAGAACTGCGAGAAAGTGATTAACATTCCACCACCGTGCGACATCTGCATGCGGTGAGGAAGGTTCAAAAATCGAGTGTAGGGGTACCGCATGCTCTAAGCCAAAATCACGAAAATCAGCCGTATCTGCATCACTGCTTGTTTGTCATCAATTAGCTCGCGAACAACACCGACCATTCCTATCCTGTATCGTTACTGGTGATGAGATATGGTGTCTATGCTAACATAAGGGAGGCCCGCCCGGTTGGCCGTGCGGTCTGACGCACGGCTTTCCGGCCGGGAAGGAGCGCCTGGTCCCCGGCCGAGGCCCGGTGAGCCGGCCAGTCTGTGGATGGTTTTTAGGAGGTTTTCCGTCTGCCATGGCGAATGCGGGCGGCTTCCCCTCATTCCACCTCAGCTACACTATGTCGGCGATTGCTGCGCAAACAAGTTCTCCACGTACGCGTACACCACCATTACTCTACCACGCAAATATAGCGGTTACACTCGTCTGGAGTGAGACGTTCCATGGGGTTCCATCGGAGGCCGAACCGCACAATAACCCTGGGTTCGGTGTGGGGCGGCGGAGGGGTGAAGTGGACTGCGGTAGTCGTCGTGGGGTTGTGGACCACTGCGGCTACGGCGGGGACGGAGCCTCTCCGTCGTTTCTAGGTCCCCGGTTAACATACAATACAATACAACATAAGGGAAATAATGCAGCAACTCCTCATACAAAGACCTCCTAGAGTACACAAAAGGTAATGTTATGCACTTCGTGAAACAGCGACGGAGTGGTGTACTACGTATTGCTTCCCCGATTAGTAACCATCACTTTATTGTCAATAACCGAGACGCCTTGGAGACGCTGTCCAAGAACAACAACCAGGAAGACTGCGTGAAGTGATGCTGGTCCACGATAACTCTCGCCAGCATTCTGGTTCAAATGGCTCTGAGCACTATGGGACTTAACATCTTAGGTCATCAGTCCCCTAGAACTTAGAACTACTTAAACCTAACTAACCTAAGGACATCACACACATCCATGTCCGAGGCAGGATTCGAACCGGCGACCGTAGCGGTCGCGCGGTTCCAGACTGTAGCGCCTAGAATCGCTCGGCCACTCCGGCCGGCCCGGAATTTTGCTTGACTGACAAAAAATACTGTAGACGAGTTGGGTTAGGAAGTCATTCTACAACCCCCCCCCCCCCCCCGCCTTATCATCCGATCTTTTTCACCTATTCCCCGGTCTATCGAAGAACCTTCACGGAATTTCCCTACCGGATGAAAATGCGCTCCGAACATGGCTGGACGACTTCTTCGCCTGTAAGCCACGTGATTTCGAGTCTTGGAATCGAAATGTTACTCCAGCACTGGCAGACCCTGTAAATAGCGAAAGAGAATATCTTATTGATGACTGAAGTCTTTGTATCTACTGTTTTTATTAAAATTGTGAAAGAAACGCTACAAACGGATGCACCAATCCAATATATTAGTGTTCGCCACTCAGTTTGCAACGATTAATAATAAATACAGAGATTTTTTTAGCATGGTCGCAGAAATTTTGTGACGACAGTGACACTAGCCGCGGTTTTAGATAGGGTTGAATTACAGCTAGGCGAGCGGGAGTTTTACAACTTCGAATCTAGTGGAACGCAATGCCTGCGCCTCCCTCGTGAGTCAGTGCGACAGCTGTAACGATCTCGACGTAGACGAAACGCCGAGGTCTATCCATCCCTCTTCCTTGCTGCTGAGTTAATGGCACAGTAGGAGAGATCGCTCCGGCCGCCACTTTAACAAGTGCTGCCCTCTAGGGGAGAGGAGTGTGTCGCGCAGAGCAGCGCGGTGGCAAGTGCAGCGCGCACCGCCTAATGCAGGCGCACTTTGGCCATTTAGGGCGGGGCCGCTCATTAGAGCAGCGGTGACAAGCGGAGGCAGCCGGCCCCCGCCCGCCGCTGCCCTTAACGACGCTTTGTTTGTTAATTGCCATCAGCGGAGGCCCGCCACGGCAAATATCTTGCCGCCAGCGCCGGCAAAAACGAAACAAAAAAATCTGGCCGGCTAACGTCGCTTTTTGCGCCGAGATTGATCTGTGTCGGGCGGGCGGGCGGCCAGATCGGCCGCGGCCAGCTCCATAAGGAGCGCAGAGCGCAGGCGCGTTTTTGCGGCGCGGCCGGCTTAATTGCTGGCCGGACAGTCGGTCGCCCGCGTCGACAAAGGCTCGTGCGCGGCCGCGACAGCTTCAATGGGCGCGGGTCACGGCCGCGGACACCCTCATTGTGTCCGCCCTGCACGCAGGCGAATGTGGGGCGGCGTCCAGAGCGGCGAAGAAAAACCAGCACCGCCGTAGCTGGAGGGCGGCAGATTCAGCAGCCGCTCCAGTGCGGACACCTGTAGCAATTTCCGGTGGACGGTGTCTACCCAGACCAATCGACCTCAGGACTGCCCATTACGCAGGTCGGATATTTTTGTCCCGCGACAGGCAAGCAAGCGCTGTCCGCTAGGCGAGCCATACGAGAGTCTCGCAAACCGGGACCTGAGTCCACAACCACTGAACTCCGACGGATTAGCTGGAGAACGGAAGGAGTACGTTCAGAGTTAACGTAACTGAAAAATTGAGAGCCGCATAAATCCACTTTTCTGATTCATGTCATGTAGGTTGCAGTAGGTACTGGAAGATGTAGAAGCTTGTACAGGATAGAGTAGCATGGAGAGCTGCATCAAACCAGTCTCTGGACTGAAGACCACAACAACAACAGCAGTCTCCGTCACGAATACCTCTCCTGTGCCCAGTTCATCACAATATCACAGCGTGGGACTTGCAAAATCAAATGGCTCTGAGCACTATGGGACTCAACTTCTGGGGTCATCGGTCCCCTAGATCTTAGAACTACTTAAACCTAACTAACCTAAGGACATCACACACATCCATGCCGGAGGCAAGATTCGAACCTGCGACCGTAGCTGTAGCGCGGTTCCAGACTGAAGCGCCTAGAACCGCTCGGTCACTCTGGCCGGCTGGGACTTGCAGCCTACGTCTTCAGTTGTCTGTGGATGTATCCCAACCTCTATTTTCCTCTGCAGTTATGACCGTCTACAGCTTCCTCTAGTACCACAGAGGTAATTCCGTGATGTCTTAACAGCTGTCCTATCATCCTGTCCCTTCCTCTTGCAGTACTGCTTTCCTCGCCGATTCTGAAGAGAACCACCTCATTTCTTACCTTACCCTCTTCTTTTTCTCACGGCATTACAACCCTGTGTGGGTTTTAGCTTCATCAACAACTATCCTCCATTCTGCCCACTACATCGCGGCTCTCCGCCATCCTCGTACTCTGAGAAATCTTATATCTTCTTCCACATTATCTATCCACCGTTTTTGTGGTGGTCCTCTCTGTCTTCTTCCGGCTGGCCTCTATTCAAAAATCTGTTTAGTTCTTCCAGTATCCATCATGAGAACATGTCCAACCCAGGCTGTTCTACCTTTTATAATTCTTGCGATGTCAGCTCCTTGTAGCCGGCCGGAGTGGCCGAGCGGTTCTAGGCGCTACAGTCTGGAACCGCAAGACCGCTACGGTCGCAGGTTCGAATCCTGCCTCGGGCATGGATGTGTGTGATGTCCTTCGGTTAGTTAGGTTTAAGTAGTTCTAAGTCCTAGGGGACTGATGACCTCAGCACTTAAGTCCCATAGTGCTCAGAGCTATTTGAACCATTTAGCTCCTTGTACGAGGCGGTCCAACTCAGTAGTCGTCCTAGATCTCCAGAAACCATTATTATCCTGAACTGCCCCGTAGATGTTGCGCAGCTCTCTACGTTCAAATATCCTGAGCTGCTGCTCATCAACACTTGTTAGCGTCCATTTTTCGCATCTGTAGGTTACAGCTGGTCTGGTCATGACATTTTATAGTTGCAGCTTTAGCTGCCTATTTAAAAACCCAGCGACCAACAATTTCTTAAACAAGTGGAAGCATCTAGGCCCCTGTTACCACTTAGGATGCGTAATTCCAGTTGACATGGAATTTGTGCTGTTAATATTAGAGCCCAAATAATCAAAGTTCTGCACATGTTCAAAACTGAAACCGTCTGCTGATAGTGTATCCAAGTTATTATTTTCCTTCCTGGTGAAATTCGTATACTTAGTCTTTGTTTCATTTAAACGAGGGTCATTCAATAATTAAATAGACAAGTTTTTAAAAAGAAATACTTTTTCTATTTTTCAACATAATCCCCTTGAAAATTAATGCACTTGTTCCAAGGGGCTACCAGCTTTTTTTATTCCGGCTGCAAAGGACTCTTTATCTTGATGTTTGAACCAATTTCCCACTTCCTTGTTCTCTTGGAACCTCTTTCCATGTAATACCTCCTTCAGTGCACCAAACAAGTGAAAATCCCTAGGTGGTAAATCAGAACTGTAAGGGGGATAAGGCAGTACTTCCAAACCCATTTTGTCGATGGTTCCACCGGTTAGTTGAGCAATATGAATACGTACGTTGTCTTGCTGGAGAATCACACCTCTCCTAAAATCCAAGACGTCTCTCTCTCTAGCTTCATCTTGTTTAAAAGTCAATACGAGTACTATTGGCTGTTCATTGTATGCTGCTCTTCGAGATAATCACCAAAAACGTGACCTGCAGCATCCCAAAACACCGTCAACATGACTTTTCGTGCTGATGCTTGGTTTTTTTTTTTTTTTTTTTTTTTTTTTTTTTACAGGTGAGTTGGTGTGCTTCCCCTCCATGCTTTGTCTTTTTGATTCTGGCTCATAATAGTGAACCCAAGTTTCATCACAAGTTAAAATTTTGTTGAGGAAGTGCTCACCTTCTTTTTCAAAACGTTCCTTTACCTCTGGGCACACTCTCAACTTTGTTTCCTTTGGAACCCAACTCTCACATGTTTTGCGGTACTTCAGCTTGTTACAAATAATGTTATGAATTGTACTACTACTAACTTGAAACATATTAACTATCATTTCCACAGTCACACGGCAGTCGGCGTGAATAATGTCATCAGGTCAACTTTCAAGTGAGGGAGTTGAAACTGCAGCTGGTTGGCCAGAATGGTGTTTGTCTGTCACTGAGTCTCGACCATTTTTGAACTGCTCTACCCACTTGCAAAAATTTTCACGATTCATACAACCTTCACCATAAACGTTAGACATGCTACAGTATGTATTCACTGGTTTGTCGCCTTCAGCAAGAAAAAAACCAATAACAGAACATTGTTCAACTAATGTGGACGTTTCAAGCGGACTGGCCTTATTGAAATGTATTTTTGAGGTTACAAACAAAACAATGTTGATACATTCTCTGATCAGCCAACTTAAATCCATAAAAGTACCAAACTTGCCCTGTTAACAGTTTTTTCCTCAGACCAATTTGTCTCTTTAATTACTGTATGACCCATAGGTGACTTCTTTCAGCTCACATATTGTTCTCTCTAGTGACACTCTTCTTCCACTAATAATTTGCTACATGATCAGTATATGAGCACATCTGAGTCGACTTTGTGCCTATGTATCTATATCTGAAGCTTCCTCATGGCTGCTTCAAGATCCAAATTGAAAAGCATTGTAGAGAATGCGTCCCTCGTCTGACTCCTTTACTAATGCTAAACAAATTGCTCAGTTGTCCATCCACTCGTACTGAAGCCTTGGAGCCAGCCCATGTTGCTTGAATAAGGGAGACATAATTCGATGGTATACCCAGCACCAGCAAATCATTTAGAATTTGTGCTCTATCTAAACTATCAAAGGCCTGCTTGAACTCTACATAGAGGTTGTGAAGCTCAACGTCATACTCATATGGCTTTGCATGTATTTACCTCAACACAAATATCTGGCCTATTATTGACCTATTAGGCCGAAATCCACACTGATACTCACCCAGAGTCTCTTCTGCATATGGTGCTAACCTGTTGTATATAATACTACAGAAGATGTTATAGGCTACATTCAACAGGGTAATTCCTCGGGTAATTTGAACAGGATGTATTGTCTCCTTTCTTGTGTACTGATTGAATTACATCTAAGGTCTGTTCTTCTGGGATTCTTTTTTGATTCCATGTCAGCTTAATAAGGTTGTGGATCCGCTTATAAATTTCAGTTCCCTCATTTTTTAGCAGTTCTGCTGTTATTTAATCAGTTCCTGGTGCTTTGTAATTTTTTATGAAATACACTACCTTCCGTACTTCCTCCAATGTTAGTTCCTATGCTTCTGGATCTGCTGTGTAATAGAGTGGCTGCTCATTCCTGGTAGGATTGCCCTCCAAAACTTCCTTGAAGTATTCTCTCCATATATGCAGAAAATCTTGTTTAACTATCAACAAACTTCCCTCTTTTTCCTTACAAGATGTTATTTTCGGTCTATGTTCTTGAGTTCCTTCTTTAATTTTCTTGTAGAATTTTCTGCTTTCATTCCTTTGGTAGTGCTCCTCCATCTTCTCTACCTTTCTCTTCATGGCTTCCCTTTTTTTCCTCCTACATACTCTTGCCGCCTCTATTCTCTTTTCATTATATAATGTCTCATTTGATCTAATATTCCGCTGCAAGAATTTCAGCCTTGCTTTCTTTTTTGTTCCACCGCCGGTCTGCATTCATCATCATACCAGTCTTCTACATCTACATCTACATCTATACTCCGCGAGCCACCTTACGGTGTGTGGCGGAGGGTACTTATTGTACCACTATCTGATCCCCCCTTCCCTGTTCCATTCACGAATTGTGCGTGGGAAGAACGACTGCTTGTAAGTCTCCGTACTTGCTCTAATTTCTCGGATCTTTTCGTTGTGATCATTACGCGAGATATATGTGGGCGGTAGTAATATGTTGCCCATCTCTTCCCGGAATGTGCTCTCTCGTAATTTCGATAATAAACCTCTCCGTATTGCGTAACGCCTTTCTTGAAGTGTCCGCCACTGGAGCTTGTTCAGCATCTCCGTAACGCTCTCGCGCTGACTAAATGTCCCCATGACGAATCGCGCTGCTTTTCGCTGGATCATGTCTATCTCTTCTATTAATCCAACCTGGTAAGGGTCCCATACTGATGAGCAATACTCAAGAATCGGACGAACAAGCGTTTTGTAAGCTACTTCTTTCGTCGATGAGTCACATTTTCTTAGAATTCTTCCTATGAATCTCAACCTGGCGCCTGCTTTTCCCACTATTTGTTTTATGTGATCATTCCACTTCAGATCGCTCCGGATAGTAACTCCTAAGTATTTTACGGTCGTTACCGCTTCCAATGATTTACCACCTATGGCATAATCGTACTGGAATGGATTTCTGCCCCTATGTATGCGCATTATATTACATTTATCTACGTTTAGGGAAAGCTGCCAGCTGTCGCACCATGCATTAATCCTCTGCAGGTCTTCCTGGAGTACGTACGAGTCTTCTGATGTTGCTACTTTCTTGTAGACAACCGTGTCATCTGCAAATAGCCTCACGGAGCTACCGATGTTGTCAACTAAGTCATTTATGTATATTGTAAACAATAAAGGTCCTATCACGCTTCCTTGCGGTACTCCCGAAATTACCTCTACATCTGCAGATTTTGAACCGTTAAGAATAACATGTTGTGTTCTTTCTTCTAGGAAATCCTGAATCCAATCACAAACCTGGTCCGATATTCCGTAAGCTCGTATTTTTTTCACTAAACGTAAGTGCGGAACCGTATCAAATGCCTTCCTGAAGTCCAGGAATACGGCATCAATCTGCTCGCCAGTGTCTACGGCACTGTGAATTTCTTGGGCAAATAGGGCGAGCTGAGTTTCACATGATCTCTGTTTGCGGAATCCATGTTGGTTATGATGAAGGAGATTTGTATTATCTAAGAACGTCATAATACGAGAACACAAAACATGTTCCATTATTCTACAACAGATTGACGTAAGCGAAATAGGCCTATAATTATTCGCATCTGATTTATGACCCTTCTTGAAAATGGGAACGACCTGCGCTTTCTTCCAGTCGCTAGGTACTTTACGTTCTTCCAGCGATCTACGATAAATTGCTGATAGAAAGGGGGCAAGTTCTTTAGCATAATCACTGTAGAATCTTAAGGGTATCTCGTCTGGTCCGGATGCTTTTCCGCTACTAAGTGATAGCAGTTGTTTTTCAATTCCGATATCGTTTATTTCAATATTTTCCATTTTGGCGTCCGTGCGACGGCTGAAGTCAGGGACCGTGTTACGATTTTCCGCAGTGAAACAGTTTCGGAACACTGAATTTAGTATTTCTGCCTTTCTTCGGTCGTCTTCTGTTTCGGTGCCATCGTGGTCAACGAGTGACTGAATAGGGGATTTAGATCCGCTTACCGATTTTACATATGACCAAAACTTTTTAGGGTTCTTGTTTAGATTGTTTGCCAATGTTTTATGTTCGAATTCGTTGAATGCTTCTCTCATTGCTCTCTTTACGCTCTTTTTCGCTTCGTTCAGCTTTTCCTTATCAGCTATGATTCGACTACTCTTAAACCTATGATGAAGCTTTCTTTGTTTCCGTAGTACCTTTCGTACATGATTGTTATACCACGGTGGATCTTTCCCCTCGCTTTGGACCTTAGTCGGTACGAACTTATCTAATGCGTACTGGACGATGTTTCTGAATTTTTTCCATTTTTGTTCCACATCCTCTTCCTCAGAAATGAACGTTTGATGGTGGTCACTCAGATATTCTGCGATTTGTGCCCTATCACTCTTGTTAAGCAAATATATTTTCCTTCCTTTCTTGGCATTTCTTATTACACTTGTAGTCATTGATGCAACCACTGACTTATGATCACTGATACCCTCTTCTACATTCACGGAGTCGAAAAGTTCCGGTCTATTTGTTGCTATGAGGTCTAAAACGTTAGCTTCACGAGTTGGTTCTCTAACTATCTGCTCGAAGTAATTCTCGGACAAGGCAGTCAGGATAATGTCACAAGAGTCTCTGTCCCTGGCTCCAGTTCTGATTGTGTGACTATCCCATTCTATACCTGGTAGATTGAAGTCTCCCCCTATTACAATAGTATGATCACGAAACTTCTTCACGACGTTCTGCAGGTTCTCTCTGAGGCGCTCAACTACTACGGTTGCTGATGCAGGTGGTCTATAGAAGCATCCGACTATCATATCTGACCCACCTTTGATACTTAGCTTAACCCAGATTATTTCACATTCGCATTCGCTAATAACTTCACTGGATATTATTGAATTCTTTACTGCTATAAATACTCCTCCACCATTGGCGTTTATCCTATCCTTGCGGTATATATTCCATTCTGTGTCTAGGATTTCGTTACTGTTCACTTCCGGTTTTAACCAACTTTCCGTTCCTAATACTATATGCGCACTATTTCCTTCAATAAGAGATACTAATTCAGGAACCTTGCCCTGGATACTCCTGCAGTTTACCAATATTACGTTAACTTTTCCTGTTTTTGGTCTCTGAGGACGGACGTTCTTTATCAACGATGATAATGTCCTCTCTGGTAAGCCGTCAGGTATTTTATCGTTTCGCCCAAGGGGGGGTCCCTCTAACCTAAAAAACCCCCGTGTGCACGCCACACGTACTCTGCTACCCTAGTAGCTGCTTCCGGTGTGTAGTGCACGCCTGACCTGTCTAGGGGGGCCCTACAGTTCTCCACCCAATAACGGAGGTCGATGAATTTGCAACCATTATAGTCGCAGAGTCGTCTGAGCCTCTGGTTTAGACCCTCCACACGGCTCCAAACCAGAGGACCGCGATCGACTCTGGGCACTATGCTGCAGATATTAAGCTCAGCTTGCACTCCGCGTGCGATGCTGGTTGTCTTCACCAAATCAGCCAGCCGCCGGAAGGAACCAAGGATGGCCTCAGAACCCAAGCGGCAGGCGTCATTCGTTCCGACATGTGCTACTATCTGCAGCCGGTCACACCCAGTGCGTTCAATAGCTGCCGGAAGGGCCTCCTCCACATTACGGACGAGACCCCCCGGCAAGCACACCGAGTGCACACTGGCATTCTTCCCCGACCTACCCGCTATTTTCCTGAGGGGCTCCATAACCCGCCTAACGTTGGAGCTCCCTATAACTAATAGGCCCGCCCTCTGTGACTGTCGGGACCTTGCCGGAGAATCGGCCACTGGCCCAACAGGCGAGGCATCCTGTGGTGGCTCGGAAACGATGTCATCACCACTAGGAAGCACCCCGTACCTGTTGGAAAGGGGTAAGGCAGCTGCCACGCGGCCAGATCCCACCTTCGCCTTTCGGCCAGGCACGCGCGAGCCCACCACTGTCCGCCATTCACCCTGGAGTGATGGCTGACCGGTAAGATGCTCACTGCCGGAAGACGCAGCGACATCAGGGGTTCCATGTGATTCCAAGGCCACCGAAGTAGGCATAGGTCTCACCACAGTTGCCCCAACGCCACTACGAGCCGACGCCTGCGCCTCGAGCTCGATGAGCCTAACAGACAAAGCCTCCACCTGCCCCCGAAGAGTGGCCAATTCTCCTTGCGTCCGCTCACAACAACCACAGTCCCTACACATGACTATGTTTACCCTACCCTATACGGTGACAAATTCCCAAGATAATCTTCTGATGAGCTACTCTGATAATCAAGAAACACTCACTGAAATACGAGACGCGAAAACTACGCTAGGTTTTCCCAGAAAAACTATTTAAAAGCTAAGCGCAGCAAATAAGTCTTCATTCCTAAGTCTCCTTGTTTCCCCCAGTATTTCATGTGCTGTTGTTCTAATGTCAGGTTTAATAGAGTTCCATTCTTTATCTATGTCAATCTGTTCGGAACAGTAGACCTATGTTTCAGTTTTCTATATTCCATTTCTTTACTCTGGTACTACTTCCTTTGACAGCCATGGAAATTTTCTGTCTCATTTTGGCTCCTACTAGGTAACGGTCATAATCAGAATCAGCTCCTCGGAAAGTGCGCACAATTGCCACATCGAATTCCCACCTCTCTGATATAAAATATATATTGTCTATTAGGTCTGCTTAGTTTGTTCCTAGTTATTTTCCATGCCCCTTTGTAACTATTTTTCCATAGACAACAGGTAGTTACTGCCTTCATCTTGTTTGCAGAAGCAAAGTGGGCAACCCTCATACCATTATTACTTTCATCATGCAGACTTTACTTTCGAAACACACTTCTGAATGTCTCTTCCTTTCCCAGTTTTTCATTATAGTTGCCAAGAAATATTTTGGAATGATATCTGGGTATTCTGTCACAAACTTCTTGTAGCTGATCAGAGAAGATGCCCACAGTATCTTCATATGATTCTTCCGTGGGAGCATATACAGTCACAAAGGTCACACTGTGAAATTTGCCCTTCATACACAGAATACATATTCTTTCATTATGGGGGGTGAAAGCAATAACAAGTCTTACCTTAATAGTCCACCTAATTTCCAGCATTCTTCTGTAGCACAATAACTGAAATGCTTCGATTCTCTTCTGTTTCGGTTTTCGCACAGTCCATGTTGTAGTACCGTACAATGCTGTGCTCGAAACATACATTTTCAGAAATTTCTTCCTCAAATTAAGGCTTATGTTCGATACTAGCAGACTTCTCTTGATCAAGAATGCCCTTTTTGAAAGTGGTAATCTTCTTTTTATATCCTCCTTGCTCCGTCTGCCATGGATTATTTTGCTGCCTAGGTAGAAGAATTCCTTAATTTCGTCTACTTCGTGGTCACCAATCCTGATGTTAAGTTTCTTGCTTTTCTCATTTCTGCTGCTTCTCAACACTTTCGTCTTTCTTCGATTTACTCTTAGTCCGCATTCTGTATTCATTAGACTATTCAATCCATTCAGCAGATCCTGTAATTCATCTTCACATTCACTAAGGACAGCAGTGTCATCAGCGAATCTTTTTATTGATATCACTGAAATCCATACTAATACTAGAAATGCGAAAGTAACTCTGTCTGTTACGTTTTCGTGACTAAACTACAGAACCGATTTCGATGAAATTTAGTATGGAGATAGCTTGAACGCTGAGGAAGAGCGTGGGCTACTTCTGTAGGTAACCGAGGGTGAAGTAGGAAATAAAATACATTAACACCAGTAAACATAAACAATGTTAAGAATTATTAACTTGCTCACATAATCTACACATATCAAAACAACTTTTGCATCACCCCGGTTCCCAGAATTCCTGAAGAGACGTTGACTGTGGGTATTGTATCACAGACACAGTCCCTTTGACCGTTCAGAGATGTCACTAAACCCGCCCAAAGATGAAAACATCCACGCACGAGGAGCGCCTATTAGACGGAGGGGTCCGACAGCCGATCAGTTCCACCAGGAAGGAGGTATACGACTCGTGTTGACTCGTGTTGTCTGTAGTTCAACCGTGCCTAGACGCTCAATACCGCGGTTCGATCGCGTCCGCATTGTTACTTTGTGCCAGGAAGGGCTCTCAACAAGGGAAGTATCCAGGCGTCTCGGAGTGAACGAAAGCGATGTTGTTCGGACATGAAGGAGATACAGAGATACAGAGAGACAGGAACTGTCGATGACATTACTCGTTGACTGCAGGAATAACACACTACTGCAGTGGATGACCGCTACCTACGTATTATGGCTCGGAGGAACCCTGACAGCAATGCCACCCTGTTGAATAATGCTTTTCGTGCAGTCACAGGACGTCGTGTTAGGACTCAAACCGTGCGCAATGGACTACATGATGCGCAACTTGAATCCCGATGTCCGTAGTGAAGTCCCTCTTTGCAACCACGACACCATGCAGCTCGGTGCCCAACAACATGCCGAATGGACTACTCAGGATTGGCATAACAGTCTCTTCACCGCTGAGTGTCGCATATGCCTTCACCCAGACAATGGTCAGAGATATGCTTGGAGGCAACCCGGTCAGACTGAACGCCTTAGTCACACTGCCCAGCAAGTGCAGCAAGTTGGAGGTTTGTCTGCCGTTTTGGGGTAGCATCATGTGGGGCCAATGTACGCAGCTGGTTGTCATGAAGGCGCCATAACGGCTGTACGATTCGTGAATGCCATTTTCCGACCGATAGTGCAATCATTTCGGCAGCATATTGGCAAGGCAATCGTCTTCATGGACGACAATTCGCACCCCCATCGTACACATCTTGTGAATCACGTCGTTCAGGATAACGACATCTCTCGAATAGAGTGGCCAGCATGTTCCCCAGACATGAACCCTATCGAACATGGCTGGGATAGCTTAAAAAGGGCTGTTTATGGACGACGTGACCCACCAACCACTCTGAGGGATCTACGCCGAATCCCCGTTAAGGAGTGGGACAATCTGAACCAACAGGGCCTTGATGAACTTGTGGATAGTATGCTGCGACGAATACAGGCATGCATCAATGCAAGAGGACGTGCTACTGGGTATTAGAGATAACTGTGTGTGCAGCAACTGGACCACCGCCTCTGAAGGTCTCGCTCTGTGGTGGTACAAAATGCAACGTGTGGATTTCATGAGCAATGAAAAGGGCGGAAATGATGTTTATGTTGATCTCTAATCCAATTTTCTGTCACTTTTTTTGAGGTACATGTATGTTTTTATTACAATTACAAAAGTTCTAGTAGCCCTGAAAGAAATCCGTTAAACTTCAGGTACACGATAAATCAATCAAATCTAAAGGCTGTAAATTCAACTAAGTATCTAAACATTACAATAACGAAAAACTGAAATTGGAAAAAATACATAGAAAACGTTGTGAGGAAATCGAACCAAAAACTGCGAATTATTGGCAGAGTAATTAGAAGGTGCAACAGATATACTAAAGAGACTGCCTAGATTACGCTTTTGGAGTACTGCTGCCTCATGTGGGGTGGTGGGATGGGAACATCGAGAAAGTTCAGAGAAGAACAGCACGTTTTATATTATCGGGAACTAGGGGAGAGAATGTCACGGATATGATACAGGATTTGGGGTGGACATCATTAAAACAAAGCTGTTTCTCGTTGCTGCAGGATCTTCTCACGAAGTTTCAGTCACTAACTCTCCCTCTGAATGCGAAAATTTTGTTGACGTCGACCTACATAGCGAAAAGCGATCTGTTGGAGAGTGGAATAATAAAGAGTTATTGTGAAGGTGGCTCGATGAACCCTCTACCACAGGCTCGTCCAAACTGTGCCCCTGGGGCGCTAGCGTCCGCGATCGCCCGCGGCCAGCGCCCCGGGCGAATTCGTATGTTGTCGCAGTGGCCGAGCCGTGCCGCTTAGTTAGCCATGCGGACTGCCCGACCGCCCACCGCGCCTCTCGACCTTATACCATTATAATACACAACCACGGGTTTGGATATTTTTCTAGCCGTGGAAAACGTGTTAGAGCAAATGGATTTAAAATGGGAACGCCTGACCAGTGTAACAACAGATGGAGCCCGTGCGCTACGAGGGATACGCACTGGATTCCTGGGTTACGTCAGGTCAAAAATGGCTGAAGTCGGCTGTTCCTTATTCGCCGCAGTCCATTGTCTGGTATACCAGGAGGCACTTTGTGCGAAGATTGTCAACATAAAAAATGTTATGGACACAGTTCTTCGAACGGTTAATTATCTTCGATCGCATGGACTACATCACTACACAAGCTACGCTTACCTGAACAGGCAGGCACGTGAGAGCAGCTGACGATATTGCTCACACAATAGCTTCGCTCATCGTAACAAAACTACTGACATGCTAATGCAGCTGCAAGTAGCATAAGGGAAGGGTAAGTAGATATCCAGCTAGATACCTCAGAATTGTAATAGCCATGGAAGAACTTCACAAAGTTATTAGGAAGTCTGTAGATGCTGAAGGAACTGATATGGACGATACGAGAGTAGAACAGATTAAACATATTGGCACCAAAACAAGTTCAATGCATGTGGTAGTTTTTTATGTTCATTTGCCACTAACCGACGAACGGAGCCCTAACATGTGTCACAGAAGTTTTCTTACCTCTACAGGCAGTGATCGCGGTGACTGCCATCAAGGCAATTCCCGTGTGATAAGATGTGCAGCCTCATTGCAGTAGGCAGTTATGCCATTATGGGAAAAAGTGTCAATAGACCCTAATCAACTCACACTATGTGAGTATTAACGAAATACACTGTCCAGTCACATTAATACGATCGCTTTTCAACAGCCCAAATAACCACGTTTTGCAGTGCAGTCAGCTGCGAGATGTGCAGGAAGAGAATCAGTGAGGTTCTGGGAGGTAGTTACAGAGACGTGAAGCAATGCCAACTCCTGTGTCATCGCCAACTGTGCTAGATGTATCAGCCGAGGATCCATGGCGCGACCAGCGCGATCGAGGTGGTTCAAAATGGCTCTGAGCACTATGGGACTTAACATCTGAGGTCATCAGTCCCCTAGAACTTAGAACTACTTAAACCTAACTAAACTAAGGACATCACACACATCCATGCCCGAGTTAAGATTCGAACCTGCGACCGTAGCGGTCGCGAGGTTCCAGACTGAAGCGCCTAGAACCGCTCGGCCACTCCGGCAGGCGATCGAGGTGGTCCCACAGGTTCTGGACTGGGTTTCAATCCAGGTATTTTATTAACTAGGGGAGTATGGTAAACTCATCATGGTGCTCTTTGAACCATGAACGTACACTGAGCTGTGAGATACGCTGCATTTTCCAGCTGGTGGAAGCCATCGTGCTGAGGAAAACAGAAGCGCATGGATCCCAAGAGTAGAAACTAGATGCGGCATATATATGCATCCTTGTGATGATTCATTATGCCTTCCAGAATGACGAGATCACCCAAAGAAGTCCCTCTGGCGTGGACCTCTCTCACGATTGTTGCAGGGTATTTGCTTTCAGACGTTTCATGCCATACACTCCAACAGCCATGTGTCCGACGAAGCATAAAATGTGATTCATTGGAAAAGGCAAGCTGTTCCCATTCAGAGGACATACAGTTGCCGTATTGGTTAGCAAATTCCAGACTTAGTTGCCGATGAAGAGCAGTTAACATGGGTGCGTGAACCAGGTGCTTGCTGCAGAGGCCCATACGGAGAAACATTTGCTGAATGGTCGTTGAGGATACACTGTTGGTTGCCCCTTGGTTCATCCAGACGGTCAGCTGCTCAACAGCTGCACGCCTATTCGCTCGTACACATCTCTTCCGTCATCATCTAACATCTATGGCCTATGGTGCTCCACAGTTGCGTCGGCGCCAGTTTCGGATAGCACCATTTTTCCATGTATGATATATTTTAACTATGGAGGCACGCGGATTGCTTACAAACTTAGCCGTTTCGAAAATGCTTCTGCCCTTGCCCGGAAAACCAATTATCACGCCTTTCTGGACATCAGATCAATCGCTCCGTTCCCGCATTACAACGATTGCACCTTCTTCCGCGTCCCCCGACATGCTTTACTTTTCCTCCATTGCTAGTATCGCCACCTGCCGTCGGTGAGTTGTTATTGCACGTAGTCATCGAACTTAGGCGGTGGTCAAATGTGAACCACCCGCGTGTTGGTCACGGTGGTGTTTTTCATAACTACTGCAACTATCGGTTTAAACAATGACTATCCTTATCACATGGCCTTTTCTCCACCGCAGCTGTACCTGGATCACTCCAAATAAGTTGACTCGTACGTAAAGCACAAATTTGACGTACCAGTGCACCAATATTCATTCTCATTTGCGATGACGTGTAGCGTCAGTGACGATTTCCGATTGGTACGTATGGTCTCGTTACACCTTTCTTCAAATTGTCGCAGACATGACGCTGCTTGTCAGAGGAGATGAGAGTTTCTCCTGCCGCTTTGCTACCCGCCGTCCGATGTTATGCATGCGGGCGTGGAGACCCCTGCAGTCAAGCATGTGTCACCTGCGTCCCTAAACGGCGTGCAGCACTCGGCAGCCCGCATGCGCTGTGACCCGGAGACGTTAAACCCTGAACTGGCGTTCTCATCCGCATACAGGCCCGCAGAGATCACTGCCAACCATTTCTCCCGGCAACCGCTCCCCTGAGAGGCGCGCCGCCAGGCATAACTGTCGTGTAGACTCGAAAGAGCAAGTTAAAGGGATCCTTCTGAGAGCTCGGCCAGCATTCCAAGTGGAAGACCGCATGTTCTCAGACTCCGCCGGTTTCGTAGTCCTGCTGTAGGAGAACGAAGCGACTTCTTCTGACCTGCAGAATAGACACAACGAGGAGTGCCATTTTGATCAAACATGCCACTTGATGAGAACTAAATAACAATTATCCCGTCTCTGCTGCTCAGTATCGTTTTTCAGTGCCTTTGCTTACTGGATTGTTTTTTCTGTTCTCCATTTTCTAGCGATACACATTAATAGTATTAATCATATGGCAGTTACACATCACTTTCGGAGTACAAATAATGTATGTAGCTAAAATTTATAAAATTTAGCACATCTGTTGATGTGCCGAAGAAGTCTGAGGATTTTCAGTGGTAAGAATTTTGAGGACACTTTTCAACACAATGTCCGGCACTCTGTCTGGGCCAGCCAAAGGCGCATTCCGCAGTGGTAGTTTTTTCCCATCTGTATAGTAGGATCATCGCACCTCCCACGGTTGCTCCGGATCCTGGTGAATGTACTCCATGTCCTTTGGGGCAGATCAAGTTATCATAGTTTGTTAATGGCTTGGAGAATGCTATGCAGCTGTCGTGGACTGTTGTACCATTACTGCGTCCAAATCTCGTGGAGGTTGAAGTTATCTTCCACCAGGTTACCAGCTGAGCTGTTCGGAGTGGGAGATGTCTGGTGCGGAGTCTGCTGATTCGGACAGCAGGTATGTCTTTGAGAATTGGCCGCTGTTGCTTGTTGCAGATTTTCCTATATCCCCTCTGAAGAGTATTCTTTCTTTTCATGTTGGGCGGTGGAAGGCGGCTCAGGACAGGAAGACAGGATACTGGAGTGGACTTGACTGCGCCAGTATCACTACGCATTGTTTAATTCGGTTTGTATCTATCAGCTTCGAGTGGCCGCTGTTTATCCATAGAGAACTCCAATATTCTGACGTTGAGTAGACAAGCCAAAGGAGAGATGACCGCAAGGTCGAGGCTGCGGAACTCCATGTTGTACTGAGTAACTTTTTAAGGATACTATTTCTTGACCTCAGTTTAGCTACAGTCTTCGTCAGATGCTGTATAAATGACAGTGTTCCAAGGCACCGTGGATATTTCTTATTGTGTAGAAGACTGCGCTCGAAAAATATGGTCAATTCTCGGTTGGCTAGGATATTACTCAGATGAAAACAAGTGCATTCGATTTTGTTAGCACTCGATTGATGTCCACATTTACAAAAATATTGTGCCATTGAACTTAGGTCTTTTGCTAATATGTCTTCGCTGATCTCAATTTGTTAGCGCTGTGCTGCTGTCACTCAGTAATCAGCATTCCTGGATGAGTGGCTGGCTTATCAGCAACAAACTAGCTAAATAGCAGCGGAGCTAGGGCTGAACCTTGAGGTAGCCCATTGTTGAGAGTCTTCTGGTCACTAGTGATATTACCTATAACTGCCTGGAATGCTCTTTCATTCAATATATTGTTATGAGGTTGTGCTATTCTTCTACAGAGTATTACACAAGTAGCTGATAGACTATACCCTGCGTCAGTATGTCTGTCTGCTGCTGTCTATAGCTTGTGATACTGTACGAAGGCAGGGTATTATCTACCAGCTGCTCATGTAATAATTTGTTGAACAATAGCACAGCTTCTTAACAATATGTTGACTGACACAGCATTCCAGTTGATTATAGACAACACCACTAGTGACCAGAAGACTTTCAACAATGGCCTACCTCAAGGTTTAGTCCTAATTCTCCTACTATCTAGCTTGTATATTTCATCTGTTTCCGTATGTGTGCTAGTATTGTTATCAATCCAACCACATATACATAAAAGAAGAAACAGTAAATAGGGTTCTTAAAAATATCATTGGCTGGTTTCTGCAAATGGTCTTACTCTCAATTTTCGAAAGACATAACATATTCAGTTCTACACATCCAGGGTTATTACACCAATTATATGTGTAACACATAGTGAAGAAATAATAAAAAGATGGAAACTTCAAAATGTTTAGGTGTCCATATTGATGAGAATTTAAACTGAATAAAGCACATTTTGGAGCTGCTAAAACAATTAAGTTCAGCCACATTTGCACTTACAATCATTGCAAATCTTGGGGAGAATCAAGTCAGTGAGTTGATGTATTTTGCATATTTTCATTCAATAATGTTGTATGGTATAATGTTGAGGGGTAACTCATCTTTAAGAAAGAAAGTCTTTATAGTTGAAAACCGTGCAGCAAAAATATGTGGTGCTCACTTGCAATCGTCTTGTGGACTTTTGATTAAGGAATTGGGCATTCCTATTACTGCTTCACAGTATATTTATTCTTTCATGAAGTTTGTTGTAAATAGTCGACTACAGTTGAAAAGGAACAATGATGTACATAATTACAATACCACATTACTCTACATTAAGGTTGTATTTATCACAAAAAGGGTGTAAAATGCAGCATCTAAACTTTTTGATCCCTTAAACAATGACATAAAGTGTCTAACACACAGAAAAGTAAAATTTGAACACAAACTGAAAAAAATTGTCCTTGACAACTCCATCAATGCCGTAGAATTTCTATTATTATAATGGGTAAAAGGTGGTGGACAGAAATTACTAACTCAAATATAAACAGTTAAAAAAATTTATAAATGTTCAGTATGCAACCATAATTACAAATTAACTTGCAATGTGAATGCAAAATGATTCTTTCCACATCATGAAAAGTGACCCATGGAACAAGAAACTAACTAACAAATATAGCAGAGGTCTTTAGCTGTTTCTGGAAGTCAATGTCTGTTTAAGTTGTCAGTGAAAGTATTTGATCGACACAGTTACAATTTGGTCGGAATCCCTCCTGTTCGATAGGAATCCTTCCACGTATCACAATACCTATCGTGTTATACACCTACCGCTCAAGATATGGTACATACATAATACCAGAAGGGCAATAGGGACTTTGTGGTTTGTTGTTGGGGTTACCTGGTTTTAAGACACCAATGATCTTAGTCTGTTTCATAAGTTGTGGAATGGAACCTGTTTCTAGAACGTTGGAGAAAACTTGGGTTAGCCATGTTTTAACCTATTTTCCACAATGCAAAAGGATTTCTGGATGTATACAATCAAAACCTAGAGCTTTATCTCGTTTAATGTTCTGTAAAGCCGTTGAAATGTCTTCAGGGATGAATGGCAGAGGATCGGCTACGATGTGAACATTCTGCCATCATGGTTCTCATTCTTCACTTTATTTCTCTGCCTTCGTCTTTCAGAGTAAAATACAAATAAGCAATCATTGATTTTAATCTGAATAATCTGCGCCCTCCATTTAGTGCTTCTCTTGGAAATGTGGAATAGATTTACCAGAGTACTTGGGAGCTAGGTCAACCTGGCCTGCTACAAATGAACACATCTCGTGGAGAACAGCGGTCTGGTAACAAGTACCTAAAAATGGACTCAAACAGTCTCGACCGCAAAAATATTTATTCTGTGGTAACCGTTTTATAAACCGAACACAGTGTAAAATAAAACGCCTGTCCCTCATGAATGTGGAAGATTGCGACTGTGATGAGAAAAAATTTTCAGAACTAATGCTTTAATTTTTATTATACAATGATTTTTACTTAGTATCTGGGGAGATCAAAAAGTTCCCGTTCTAAGGCCACTCTTATCCGTTGCCTACATGTCGGTACTTATATATTCGCATGGAAGTTGCGCTGTGTTGCATATACGTTGCAGCAACGTCTTCAAAAGAAAACTTTTTGATCGCCGCTTATATGTCACTGTAACTGCATTCCTAGCCTGAATAGTGCGTTTATTTAGATATTAATACATCACTGTTACGGTAGAAAAGCGTTTGGGAGCTTAGATATCAACCCATTTTAATTTTCCACGTCAGAAGTCCGCATGACATAGCTTTAGGCGAAAGATAAACATAGCATTGGTGTATGTAAATGTCTTAATGGAATGAAGTACCATACATATTTGAAGCTTTTTTTATTTTTTTTTTTTTTTTTTTTTTTGCAAACTGTAGCTTTGTAAAAAAGGAAAGGTGGATTTAGTATTTCACTTCCCAGCGCCGGCCGGAGTGGCCGAGCGGTTCTAGGCGCTACAGTCTGGAACCGCGCGACCACTACGGTCGCAGGTTCGAATCCTGCCTCGGACATGGATGTGTGTGATGTCCTTAGGTTATTTAGATTTAAGTACTTCAGTTCTAGGGGACTGATGACCTCAGAAGCTAAGTCCCATAGTGCTCAGAGCCATTTGAACCACTCACTTCCCAGCGACAGCTAGGTCGTTAGAGACGGAGTACACGCTCGGGATATGGAAGACAAGGGAAGGAAATCGGCCATGGCCTTTTCAAAGAAACCATTGCGACATTTGCCTGGGGCGATTTAGGGAAATCAGGAAAAACCTAAATCTGGATGGCCGGACGGGCATTTCAATCGTCGTCCTCCCGAATGCGAACCCAGTTTGCTACCCACAGCGCCACCTCACTCGGTGTTTTTATTTTGTACTGGAGCTGTTGACATCTCTTCTTATTGCAATTTTCATATTCTTGATAAAGCTTTCGGGTAGGTAGAGCCTCCAGTTGTTTCAACACAATGGAAGAATACATCGGGTTGATAGTAGTTTGAATGGCTAATAATTGTAGTCTTCTGAATAAGAAGTACTGGGAGTGTGAGAGGCCACTAACGAACTTCCAGCCGTGGTGATTAGTTAAAACAAATATACACTGAAGTGACGAAAATCATTGGATATCTCTTAGTATCGTGTCGGACCTCCTTTTGTCCCGCGTAATGCAGCAACTCGTGGTGGTGTGTACTCAGTAAGTCGTTGGAATTTCCCTGCAGAAATACTGAGCCATGCTGCCTCTATAGCAGTCCGCAATTGCTAAAGTGTTGCCGGTGTAAAATTTTGTGCACGAACTGACCTTTCGATTACGTCCCATACATGTTCGATGGGATTCACGTGTGGCGATCTACATGGCCAAATCATTCACTCGTATCGTCGAGACTGTTATTTAGACCTATCGTGAACAGTTGTGGCTCGGTGCCATAGCGCACATTGGGAACATGAAGTGCATGAATCGCTGTATATGGTCTCCAAGTAGCCGAACATTTTCATTTCCAGTCAATGTTCAGTTCATTTGGACCAAAGGACCTAGTCCTTAGTCCTTGCATGCAAACCCTGCCCACACCATTACGGAGCTACCACCAGGTTGCATAGTGCCTTGTTGACAGTTTGTGTCCATGGCTTCTTGGGGTCTGCTTCACACCCGAACCCTACTATCAGCTGTTACCAACTGCTCTTAGCAAAGGCACTCGCGTCGGTCGTCTGCTGCCATAGCCCTTTAACGCCAAGTTTCGCTAACAGATATGTTCGTCGTGCGTCCCACTCTGATTTCTGTGGTTATTTCAGTGTTCCTTGTCTCCTTTCGGTGGTCAAGTGAAGCCCGTCGGCCACTCCGTTGTCTGTGGTGAGAGGTAATGCCTGTAATTTGGTATTCTCGGAACACCCTTGACACTATGGACCGCGTACAAAGTCTGTTAATTCCCCCCATGCGGCCACAGTCACGTCGGAAAACTTTTCACATGAATCATCTAAGTAGAAATGACACTGCCCTTTTGTATCTTGTGTACGCTATTCAACCGCCATCTATAGATGTGCACATCGCTATGCCATGACTTTTTTACACCTCAGTGTACTTCTATAGAGAGAGAGAAAGGTAAATTAAAGTCCGACGCTGTAAAATATGGAGCGCTGTTTTGACAAGTTTGGCTTGAAGGAACTATCGCTGCATTTGTTTTAAATGATACAGTGGAAATGCGTAAAATACAAATCTTGGGAGGTCAAGGATTTGAACACCATTCCTTTCCATTGCGAGCCCAGTGGATTAATCACTGCGCCACCTTGCACGACAGGTAACGCCTTCACACAGTATTAGTTTCCCAAAGATAAATTTCTAAAATTCTCCATCCTTGTCATACATTAACAACTGTTATGTCGAGATTATCTAGCTGTGCCTCGTAAGAGGGCGTGCGTGGCGCAACGCTCTGCCACCTCTTCTAGAAAGTCAAAGGGCCTAGAGTTGATGAAATGGCCACGCTTGAATGCAGAGGTGCGCGGCAAGTCATTTGCCAGTGACTTGCACGCTGCGAATTGTAGGTATAGAGTAATTGCGCTGCGGTTCGTCGCAATTACTTTGGCGCTGACCCATATATTTGCCGAGTGTGAAACGAAATCAACGAGGAGAAGGTAGCGAGGCTCTCGGTTCATTGACTCACGTCTGCAGCGAGATACTGAAACAACTTCAGTATTGGGCAGTATCATTCCTTTGTACAGTGTTTATCTTTCAATTCTTCAAGTAGTAATTGGCCCCTGAAAGCAATGCGGTTAAAATTTGTGTCACGTGACGATTCTCTCTACTACCTTAGCGATATTTTAAAAGTGTTTATTACAAACAGCCTTGCTAAAGACATGAATGTCACATAAAAATTGGATAAATGAGAGTAGGACTCGTGCCCCAGGACTGCATATGAAGTTAATTATACATATATAGATAGTTCAACAATCCCGGGATCGAGTTTCGATGATTTTTGCCTGTTATCAATATCGATTCTGGAAGGATATTAAAATATGTGACATGAATGGCCGTATCTTTTGTTTGCATTGCAGTAGAAACTTAAATTTTTTACGCTGTCAAGGTACTTAAAACGTCAAGCGGTTGCTGAGAAAAAGGGGCCTTAACAGACGGACAGACAGACAGTCAGGCAAGAAGTGAAAAAATCAATTTTTTTCGCGGTGATTTATTTACAGATTAACGATAGTTGGATTATTTTCTTTACTTAAAGTGTGGAGCTTCGCTTCTCGCCAAATATCATGATTCTAGGTCAACGGGAAGCGCCAGGACAGACAGACAGACTGACAGATAACAAACAACAGAAAAATATTTCTTGTGGAATTAATTTTTTCCTCTGGTTTTCTCTGAAACCTTGCTTTTTGCCAAATTTTACAATTCTAGGTCAACGGGAAGAACCCTATAGGTTTTTCCGAGTATCAAAATATGTGACATAAATAGCCGCGTCTTTTGTACCCATTGACTTAGCAGCTTCAATTTTTTTACACTACCAAGGGACCCTGTGTGACATAAATTTCAACTTCATCAATATCATCGTCTGAGTTCAAAACTGGCAATAACAAACTATTTCGTGGTAAAGAATTTAAATAATTAAATGACTGGATGATTGACAACTGGCATTGCTATTAATGCTTCAGAAAACAGAAACTGCGGTAGCATCTTTATATTTATATCAAAAATTGGCTGCAGCAAAGTCACACAAACATGCGGTTTTGTGGAAGAAGAAAGAAATACCAAATACCAGGAGTGAAAGGAGTAACAGAAACACATGCAGTCGTTACCCCTGAAGGAATACTGGGCTAAAAGTAAGCCCAACAAGTGTAAGAAGAAATACCCTTTCGTTGAAACTGACTTTCCAAGGAGGATATTACCCCTCAATAACAATAACTGCGGAACCACATATGTGATGGATGAACACATTGACTGCGACGAGTCCGCCGGCGGCCACAGCAGAGCCTCACGCTGACGCCGTGTATCTGGTTTGGTCTGGTAGTGAAACATCCATAAAAATGCGTGCGGCAATCAACGTGTTAATCAGCGACAGAGGCTGAAATGAATGACCAAACATTGCGCCAAATACGAGCGTGTTAAACTTCATATGATATGACTTATTAATGTGAAAATTGCTAAATTACAGCGTGGTTCGGATTCCACATTATAATCAGTGGATCCCTAAAAACTTACTGAGCAATTCATTTCAAAGCTAGGAGGAAGGAAAAGCAATACAACTAGCAATAGAACGATGCCTAGTGAAGAACTGTGGTCTCAAAATCAATCTTCGAGGTGATGACAGCTTTACTTTCTTTAACGTTTCCACCGAAGTCGGAAATTTCCAGCCGGCTGGCAGCCACGAAATTTGCAGCGTTTCGACTAGTGACGCAGCCTTCATATTTTCCTCCGCAAATGATGGGTATAATAACTATCGAAACGTTACAATTTTTGCCCCGGCCAGTCGGTCAAATCTTCAGTCAGATGCTGAGCTCACCGGACAAAAAAATTAATCACGCGAGAGGGCAGGTAACCTTTACAGAGGGCGTGGGGATCGAGTCATCGGCTCATCCGGTAGCGCACCGTTTCTGCGTGAGCTTAAGGCAGTAGCGTTCATCGAGACATTTGTGTTTCAAGTGGACATTGTTCATAAACATGGGTAAATGTATGGGCATTCACTGGATTTGTTGGTGTTTCGCGGTGAACTATTCAACGTGGTTCAAATGGTTCAAATGGCTCTGAGCACTATGGGATTTAACTTCTGAGGTCATCAGTCCCCTAGAACTTAGAACTACTTAAACGTAACTAACCTAGGGACATCACACACATCCATGCCCGAGGCAGGATTCGAACCTGCGACCGTAGCTCTCGCGCTGTTCCAGCCTGTAGCGCCTAGAACCGCTCGGGCACTCCTATTCAACGTGTCTACACTCATTGGTGTAATACACATGGCTACGAAACACGACGTCAGAATTGTTGCCGGAAAAAGATCGTGTCTGAGAGGAGCCGTAGACACGTTTCACGGATTGTGAATCAAAATCGCTTCCACACCCGACAAGAATTATTGCAGGCAGTCAATGAAGGTACATTCCCAACTATTAAAGAGAGAACATTGCGACGAGAACTGCATGCAGTGGATATTTGGAGTCGTTCTCCTAGCAAGAGGCCAGTGCTCGCACACGCACATGAAGACGACAACACCAAATTTCATCTAGCTGGAAAAATATGTGACTGGTTTTTTGAGCACTCAGTTTTTTTGCATTGGCCTGCAAATGGTTCAAATGGCTCTGAGCACTATGGGACTTAACTTCTGAGGTCATCAGTCCCCTAGAACTTAGAACTACTTAAACCTAACTAACCTAAGGACATCACACACATCCATGCCCGAGGCAGGATTCGAACCTGCGACCGTAGCGGTCGCGCGGTTCCAGACTGACGTGCCTAGAACCGCTCGGCCACAACGCATTGGCCTGCAGAGACGCCTGTCGAGAACCCCATAGAAACTTGTTAGAATAGCGGGTAAAAGTCAGAATCCCCGCAATTTGGTGTAACTGCACAATCAAATCCTCAGCGAGTAGCCTAACCTGGATGGGACGTCCGTGCACAACCTCGTTCAGTTGCTCCCTAAGCGAATCCAGGCGGTTATCAAGTCCAGGGTAGGAATTACACGATATTAAATTATTTGTCTACGGGTGACTAATTTTTGTCCGGTGACTTTCTTTAACGACATTCGTCTGATTTCGTATTACACAGTCATCGATCATAGATTTTCGTAACATTTCGTAACTGTTCGCTACGTACTCCCAACAACTCCGAGGCAAATACATTCCGCAACGTTACAGTAAAACACATCTGCAGGAATATGAAACTTTCTCACTTAGTCCCTTGTAGTAGACTTAATGGCTGTCGTATCGGCAAATTCACGGCAGCATATGTTGTCCGAGCCTTGTAAAGCAATGCTTCAATTTGTTTCAGACAGTCATTTGCACTTACAAAAGCCGTAATTCAACCCGAATCGAATATCATTGCAGAAAGTAAGAATTCTCTGGCAGAAATGATAGAAGCCGGTGATTTCTTTTCAGTAAATGAAGTTAAAATGGCCGGTAAACGATTTTTGCTGTTGACGAAAATCACTTCTATAAAGTTAAACCACAGTTTTCGTTTTTCTTGAATGGCCGTGGAGTGTAGAAGAGTGTAGACGTCGTCTGACACATGGTTCATATGGTGTTACCTACGGAGCGGGTTCGCCAACTCTGGGCTGACTGGTCGGCTACTACTGTAAACCCACGTTAACAGGAACCAGGAGGAACTAAAAAATCTGGAGTTCGTTATAAAAAATTCGTGTTCACCATTGACTCATACGACTAGCTTTCAAATACGTTTTTTTTTTCTACACATTAACCGTGTATAGTATACTGGTACATATTTACGTATGCCGTCACAGAAACCACTACAGAATCTATTGTTTTCTTGTCTGTGAAGATTAAAAAGAAAGTTCACAATGTTACCAGGTACATCAATACTATTTATAACATCAGTTCGCAATAATAACGCAGAAAGTCAACTTGAGAAGGAAAAAGATTTCTGTTAATTACTAAACCGAAACTCGAAAAAATGTACTCTTAGACGGTTTCCTGGCGAAGACAGGAGTAATTTTCAGTCCAACGTTCAGTAAATATGTTTCTAAATCACATCGTATTTTCGCCTGAGTCGGTGTAGATAACTCTTTGAATGCACAGCTTTGGAAGTATGGGAACAGCCAGACAGGTAGTATTAAGAGTATTTCTCTCCATCTGCCAGTAGGAGAGAAGCGACAGTTGTTTACTGCGTGCTGCACCATGTTACTTGTTACCTTTGAATCTGTGGATACTACTTGCAAGAAGATTGGAAACAGTACCGCCAACCAGCAGAACAGCTTTTTAAGTCAGCCTTTTTTGCATCTACTTCGCTGTTGACTGAATTATAGATATATTTAAAAGTGCACCGGAAGTGCGCATTTCGTTGAAACATTCTAGAAGTAAGGTTTCAGCATCTTCATTCTTAGCTCTGTTGCCGGTACGCAACGCACCAGCTTTAAGAATTTTTCACGACTTCGAGTATGGTGCATAATGGAGATTTTCATGTCCATATTTTTCGACGACTGTACTTTTCTTTAATAATCCACGGTTTACTTCATTTACGATTTTTAATTTTCTTTGTAGATCTCTGATTATCTGCTTCCTCTTGGCTATGATTCCCCTTTCACCGCCTGCAACTTAACGTTACTCGAATTAGCTCACTTCTAAAGAATAAAAAACGTGTATCTGAACACAGAACTGCATTTGTTGATTGAAGCTTACTCCGCCCGTCCAAAAAGTTCCGAGACTGGTGTTATTCCATGAGTGTAAGTGACCACAGTGGAGTAACTACGGTAGCAGCTTGAACTAAGAACTGTAAACAACAGATGTGCATTCGACCAGTCACTTTTGAGCAGCCAGCGTTAAGCGCTGCATGTGCGGCCTTAGCGTATCAACGTTGTTGTGTCACTAATCGCAATGGATTAGCATCTCTGAATCATGTCGTAATGAGAGAAAGGGGGTTCAAAGATTTTTCCTCACACCTTGATTCTGGAACAACATGTACACGCTTGACACGACTTGATTAAAATACATCTTCTTAGAACTATCCCGTATTATCAACAATACTTGGCAAGACAGCCTCAAACTTTTCAATCAGGGATATCTGAGTCATTTCCTCCTTCTTCGAAAGATAGAAAAGTCCCTGTGTGCGTCCAGCGTGGGATCTCCTCGGGTCACGTCGACAATGCTGCGATGCCACAAGGTTTGATACTGGGGCCGATTCTCTTTTAGTTGTATGCTGACGATCCAACGATCGTCTGGAAGCATGGATGGCTGAATCTGTAGTATAGCTTTTGGGTGGATTTGTGTTAAGACTTGGGGTTGTGGAGGTGAGGACTAAATTTAACAACTAACTCACTAAACATAAAACCTTGACAACAGAATAATAACAAATAAACAGAATTTGATTAGCAGTCCAATATAGTTCTTGAAATTAGGGCTCAAATGAATAACCATTAAAAGACTTTCATCACAAAGATACTGTTAAAATCAACTTTTACCCAGCACAAAGAATCAGGGGAAAATAATAATAATTACAATATTTGGCCGTCCGCTAGAGACAGAAAGAGACAATAAATATATTTTCTACAATTAGCCGTATGACAGTAAGACATCTCTCAGATTTAAGTTGGATCACCTACAAGGCATGCAGGTGAACATTGTTCTACGACTATTCCGATTACTAACTAGTCACTACCAGAACCTACTATCAGTTACAGACAGGACTGTCTACGTATATAACTCAGTAAGTTCTTCTGTACAATAAAACGTATAAACGGTTAACTCTCACAAAGAAAAATAGCAAGGCAAATTTCTTTGTACGAATAGTGATAGAAATCAGTCCCGTTAAAGGCGTGTAATTAACAAAATCTAACTGGGTCCCCTCTCGAGGGAACACATTCGTATGATCGGCGTGCCTTCACATGACAGCCATAACACGTCATATTATGACCACAGACTTTTTATTTATAATATTACTGACTAACCAATACACTTAATGCACCACTTGTACTGTACACTGTTCACTATACTGGATTATGTAACAACCAAAATGTAGCCGTCGATCTCTCAAGTACATACACTATTGGCCATTAAAATTGCTACACCAAGAAGAAATGCAGATAATGAACGGGTATTCATTGGACAAATATATTATACTAGAACTGACATGTGATTACATTTTCAATCAATTTAGGTGCACAGATCCTGAGAAATCAGTGCCCGGAACAACCACCTCTGGCAGGAACAACGGTCTTGATAAGCCTGGGCATTGAGTCAGAGCTTGGATGGCGTGTACAGGTACAGCTGCCCATGCAGGTTCAACACGATACCACAGGTCATAACGAGTAGCGGTTGGCGTTTTGTGACGAGCCAGTTGCTCGGCCACCATTGACCAGACGTTTTCAGTTGGTGAGAGATATGGAGAATGTGCTGGCCAGGGCGTGCATTATCCTGCTGAAACGTAGGGTTTCGCAGAGAGAAGGGTAGAGCTACGGGTCGTAACACATCGGAAATGTAACGTCCACTGTTCAAAGTGCCGTCAATGCGAACAAGAGGTGACCGAGACGTGAAACCAATGGCACCCCTTACCATCACGCCGGGTGATACGCCAGTATGGCGATGATGAATACACGCTTCCGATGTGCGTTCACCGCGATGTCGCCAAACACGGATGCGACCATCATGATGCTGTAAACAGTACCTGGATTCATCCGAAAAAAGGACGTTTTGCCATTCGTGCACCCAGGTTCGTCGTTGAGTACACCATCGAGGCGGTCCTGCCTGTGATGCAGCGTCAAGGGTAACCGCAGCCATGGTCTCCGAGCTGATAGTCCATGCTGCTGCAAAAGTCCTCGAACTGTTCGTGCAGATGGTTGTTGTCTTGCAAACTTAATGCACCACTTGTACTGTACACTGTTCACTATACTGGATTATGTAACGACCAAAAGGTAGCCGTCGGTCTCTCAAGCATGTAGGTGATGCTGTTCTTGAAATTGCAAAGCTCGTTTCTCCCCTTCTTCCCTTTCTGGCCCGGAGCTCCCAAGCCACTAGCAATATCCCTTAGAGAGCTCCTTGGTGTACAAGCCTGGAGAAGGCTTTCCGTTCGTGGCTGTCCACCATCTGACTTCTCCTCGTCCGTCAGTGCTCCACTGGGCTCCAGCGTCGCTCGGGGCAATCAGAAGCACGTGCGGCCTGCCTTCTCGCGGCTCCGGTTCGAACCGACACCAAGCATGACTCTCTGGCTGGGGTAAGGCAAACGTGCCACTCGAATGGCACAGATATTAGCCGACTCCTCCAAGAGTCGATCCGTTATCATCAGCCTATGGAGTACACCGATCAATCTAAATGTTAACCACGTGCATAGATACCCACTGCAAGCAGCATTGCAGTTACTTCGGTGTCACTGTGTATTCTCAGATAACCTGGAGCAACCATGTCAACCACATCGTAACCCAAAAACTTCATCATCGTCTTTATAAGTCACTGCTCCGACTGATCCTGGGATAGAACGGTGTAGCGTGGGGAAGCGTGCCATACATTATGCTAATATGAAGAGTCTAGAATTGTGTTACTAGCACACAATCTGCCAACGCATTTGCTACATCGCAAATATCTAATGATTAGTCGACTGCAGCTTCAAGGGCAGGTCATTGTTGTTGTGCCCCAGGAGACGCCTCCAGGAAACGCCGCTGGTCACGCCTCCAGCACCCCAAGATAAATAGCGCTGGCCTATCAGACGCTGACAGTTCAGATCACTCCAGGGATGTCAGTGCAACACTTACAAACTCATTGTGGACAACTTTCCCCCTCTCTAGAACTCAGACGAGGTTCAGACTTGGATTCGTTTCGCACGTCGGTTGTGGGTTCTGGCTGTGCACTGGTGTGAATCATTGACTGGCGTTGCAAGTCCTGTCAGTACCTGTTAAGTGACTATCAGAGAAGGAATTGTGTACTTGTTAATTTCTCCAAAAAAATTATGTTTGTCGAAATACAAAATAATTTCCCCTGAGCGCAGCTGTAAGTCACAGGCGTCCAGTGCCTCTTCCCCCTCGACATTCCATTGTAGCATTTTCGGGTTATTACACAGCTCTATTTCGAGAAGGCTCTATATTCCCAGAATCGTCTTATCCGGGCACTTGAACGCAAAATCCATCGCAGTACCCATACGAGTTTATCACATCTGCTCACATGGTAATCAGCACGTGAGACACGAAGGAGTAACAGACATTGCAACCAAAGGCAAACAAATTTACCAACTAAACAAAGTAAACGGATTGAAGTGCTATTCGCACGTTGGATTTGGCATTGACTCTTGTGACACATCAGCATTAATGTTGTGTTCTGAGGGTTCCTATGCCGGACGTAAACGGTGAATGTTCTTTCTTCTGGAGGGACAGATGTGTGAAACGTTAAAAAGTTTGTATGGAAGGGCATCGTGCCACATGCTCTTAATGTGGATCTCACAATAAGTGCTTACTGCAAAGATTCAACTGTTGTTTCCAAGACAAGAAACTCTTAAAACTTAACAAGCTTAAAAGTGTATGAGTTACTGAGTAACTTTGTAAACGTGTGTACTGTCAAGTGATCCTGCGGACAGACTGGTGTCCATGAATAGCACTGTTTCTTAAATGAATGAGTGTGCTCTGATATAAAACTTCCTGGCAAATTATAACTGTGTACCGGACCGCGGCTCGGACACGAGACGTTTACTTTTCGTGAGAAAGTGCTTACCAAAGTAATTTGTGATCAACATAATCAAATGCCGTAGTTAAAGCAAAAAAGATGGCTAGCATTCGAATCCTTCTATTTAATTCATCCAGTACCTCACAGAGAAGAGAGAGTATAGCATTTCCAGTTGTTAAGCCACTTCTAAACCGAACAGTACATTTGATAGTAAATAATGTGAAATCAAATGATCAATTATCTTTATATACAGTTTTTTCATTAACTTTAGCAAATACTGTTGGAATAGGAAGAGATCTAAAATAGTCTACATTATTCCTTCCTCCCTCATCATACAGCCGCTTTACTACAGAGTATTTTAAGCGTTCAGGGAACTTACTATTCTTGAAGAAAAATTACAAATATGGCTGAGCACAGTGCTAACATGTGTAGCATAGTACTTAAATATTCTGCTAGGTACGCCATAATATCCGTGAGAGTCCTTAGTTTTCAGTGATATTGTATTGTATTGTATTGTATGGAACTGGGGACATAGAAACGACGGAGAGGCTTCGTTCCCGCCGTAGCCCGCAGTCGTACACAACTCCACAACAGGCTACAGCAGTCCACTCACCCCACCGCCACCCCACACCGAACCCAGGGTCACTGTGCGGTTTGGCCCCCCCGTGGACCCCCCCGGAACGTTTCACACCAGAGTGTAACCCCAATGTTTGCGTGGTAGACTAATTATGGTGTACCCGTACGTGGAGAAAGTGGTTGCGCAGCAATCGCCGTCGTAGTGTAACTGAGGCGGAAGAAGGGGAACCAGCCCGCATTCGCCGAGGCAGATTGAAAACCGCCTTAAAAACCATCCACAGACTGGCCGGCACACCGTACTTCGACACTAATCCGCCGCTCGGAAAGCAGTGCGTTAGACCACAGGGCTAACCGGGCGGGCTTCGTCTTCCTAATAACATTTTCAAGCACCTTACAATACTGTCTGTAATGGGCTAGTGTAGCTGGATTGTGACTACTTCTAACATTTTGATATAATTCCCATTTTTTTCTGCATGATACTCACTCTTCAGCCACCTTGGCTGCATTATGCTTCTAATATCCTGTTTATAACGTTCTAATGGAACGAAACTTTCGAAGTGCATGGGAAATGTATTAAGGAAAGCATTATCATTTGTCATCTATGTTATCAGCACGACAAACATCCTGCCACGTTTGTTTCTTAATGAGGTTAAAAAAATTTTCTACTGTCCCTGAATTAGCTTTTCCGCATAGTTTGTAATTATACATAACATTTGATTGAGTGCAAAAGCCTTTTAGTGTTAAATTTGTTCATCATGCTCTGAAAGGCCCTTCAACCTTTTACTATCTGAATTTCCATCTAGTAATGAAGAATGAATAAAAATATTTTCTATGGCTGAGCTACTGTTCCCCTACACCCTGTTTGGAAAAAATACAGTCTGCATCGAATCATATGAGTTTTTTGAGATCTTCCAACATCCTTTTTCGAGCATAATCACATACATCGAGGCTAAAGCTAACTCGGCATCCACGGAAAAATATAGTCCATTCAATATAACACTTTGTGCGGTTCCATTTGTGCCAAGTTTATTTTCAAGGCTTATTATGTGTTTGTAGACATGCATGCGGTCACCACAGACAACTTATTCTCGGCAGTTGTATAAAATGAACCAAGTAACCTCTCTAGCTTGAGCAGAAATTCTCTGAAGTCAGACTCAGGGGACCTGTAAATAACTGCATCTAGAAGTTTACTGTAGTTTCACTAAATTCAGCTGCCCTTGCACTGCATTCAAATACCTATTCAGAGCAGCGCCATGATACTTCTAAGGATTCAAATGGAATACTGTTTTTTTTTTTACGTACATGGCTCCCCTACTCCGCAAGGAACTCCTTGAAAAACAGCTAGCTAATCTGCATCCTGGTAAAGAAAGCCTCAGAATTGTCAAGTTATTTAAGTGGTGCTCCGATATACCAATAAAGTCAGAGTCAACATTTATAAGCAGTTCGCTGATTCAAAATGGCTCTGAGCACTATGGGACTCAACTGCTTAGGTCATAAGTCCCCTAGAACTTAGAACTACTTAAACCTAACTAACCTGAGGACGACACACACATCCATGTCCGAGGCAGGATTCGAACCTGCGACCGTAGCGGTGGCGCGGTTCCAGACTGTAGTGCCTAGAACCGCTCGGCCACTCCGGCCGGCCAGTTCGCTGACTTATGTCTAATACTACTTATCTTTTTTATGAAATAAGCTAATTCCTTCACTACTTAGATAACTGAAATCTTTTGAAGGTGATTCCTTTGTTAGAGAGACTTCCTTTAACCAGCGATACCTATCAGCTGACTTCAACCTAGAAAGGGCGCAGCTCTAACAGCGTATACCACAGGAATTTTCCCATGAGTGATCCCACCATGGCCCACTACACTGTCACCTATAATCTTTCCCAGCCTGTCCTTCCCATACCTAATGAGGTGCAGGCCATTCCTAGTGAAATCCTATCCATTGAAAGATTCAACTGGCACCACTACAACGTGAGCCATGCCCTCCGCTATCAGAGACTTCTCCAGATCCCTGTTAACACGCCTAACCGCAGCACTTTTCTCTTTCGTAAAATTCCTAAATAGCCCCCCTATGTTAACAGTAACCTGAGCCAACCCTGCACTAGGTTTCACAATACTGTGACCTGGTACACGCTCTACAACACTTCCTGGAACCGCTGGCCCACACCTCTGCCATGAAAACTACCTAGCAACTGAACCTTCTTCTTTCTGTTAGAATTTGCAAGTGACTTAGGCTCCTGAGGATTGCTGCATGTTTCCTACACTTACAGCTACAAGAGGCTCCTCTCCACTAAACTTTGACAGTACAACTGTACGCAAAGTACAACTGTCTGAATATATTCTCCTCCTCCTAGCTACTTTCTTACCAACTGCTAGTTCCCATTCCCCAGCGTCCTGCACCCTTCCCATCCTCTCTAGTTCTTCCTTTGCATTCTGTAACTCTACCTGAAGGGCAGACATCTTACGCTCCTGCTCGTCTATCAATATATTTCTGCTACAAATTCTGAATTTCCAGGAGAGGATCTCGCTAGAATGCCCACTGGCTTCCCCACGGCGTTCCCCCCAATGAAAACACTTTGAACAAATCTCACATCGTAACCCACGACTCACAAACCTACGACAAAGTCCACACCTCTCACTCATGGTAAAATGTTAAAAGTTTCTGAAAAACCAAATGTATGCGTCACCTAAGTTCAATTATTAGAGTAGAACTGTTTAAAGAACTAACACTAATGATCTCGAATTTCTCTTTCTACTAAGAAAGTAACTACTTTTATTAATACTACCAAACAACAGCTAATACCAATACCACCAAAACGTCACACAGTTTCTTATCTAAAACCAAAAATTCAAGCGACTACTGGAACACTCAACGAAATTAAACACAGTGAACGAAAGTTTCTCTGAATGGTTTCACGACAGACAATAAGAAACATCAGTTGAAAACTGCCGTACTAAATTTAATAAATGACTACAACGCACAAACAACTCTGTAAAATACAGTTGGCAGAAGTTTCTGAAAGTTTATTAAACCGTTATTTCACAAGAAAACAGCACGAGACACCGTTGAAAACTACTAAATTTAATAACCGAATAACAGTTCACTAGCAACTTCGTCAGTACTTAAGAACCGCTAAAGCTGCAACTGCGCGCCTTGAAATGTAGACACGCAGTTAATATTTGGATGAACGACTGAAAACTACTAAATTTAATACTAAAATACAGTGGACTAACAACTTTGGCAGTACTTGGCTTTAGAACAGCTACAGCTGCAACTGCCTTCGCGAAATGTAAATACACTGGTGAGACATCGATGTACGACGTAAGCACACTCTTGTTACTGTCTGATAAAAGCTCGGACTACTCATGTGACTATTTTGATTGCCGCGGGCCAATGAAAGAACGATCAAATCCTGATTTGGAACTCCAACATAGTTTGCTTCTTTGAGTAACACACTAGTAACGAATAAAATTTCATGATGGTGACGTCGAAATATATCTGGTTTCATGATAAAGGACGGTGCCATAAGGGACCTATGACCGTTAGAGTGATCTTATGACGTTCTGACACAACCACTGATATTGCAACATGGCAATTGCTGAGCACTAAACCGTTGAGGACAGCACAGCGACCGTCAGTACCCCTGGATCCAAAGACCAATGCTCAGCAAACAACGTAGAGGGCAAATCACTTCTTGCAACCACATCCGAATCATGCCGAACTGCCGTGAACAAGAGAGATAACAGAACGGTTTGGAAGTCAATTCGCAACTAAAACGAAAGACAAAGTCGACGTAAACCAGCTAGTGACAGCCATTTAGTAACCGAAGAAATCGCAGGTGCGGAGTACGGTCACATTTCTTAGACTGTTGATGGCCTAATTTTTTACGACTCACGCTGAGAGACTACCTGTGGTTACTTGTTTTTATATTTTTATTAAAAATGAAATTCCTTCAGCTGCACTTAAGATTTTGTTTTTACTTCGCTACTAGTTTCGACGTTACGTCAACGCCATCTTCAGGCCCGTACACTTTGATGAAATTAGTTGTGTGTGGCTCAGTCTAGAAGTCCGCGTTGAGACCAACACGTGCTCCACATGGATGGCGGGCAGTTAAACACAACTGATTTCATCAAAGTGTACGGGCCTGAAGATGGCGTTGACGCAAATATAAAATCTTACGTACAGCTGGAGGAATTTTATTTTTAATAAAAATTATACCAGCTATGTCCCACCATCATCTAGTTTAAATATGGATGTACGAAGACTTCCTTTTAGTTTCTTAATACAGTACATTATCTAACCCGATAGTTAATATTGGGAAGTGAGAACCAACCAATTGCGGAGCTCAGTTCTTTTCATCAAAATATAAACCGAGCTGGTAGTGAGGCAGAGGACGTTCCAATTGAGAATATCTCGGAGAAGATATCCAGCTCCGGCATTTTTCTCACAACCGACAGAAAACTTTCGGAAACGTTGGTATAAGCCGAAGGACTGAAGCATTTTTCAATTTACTTCTGATACTAGAATCTATGACCTGTTCAGCATGTGCTGAACACAAGCCGTGTCGTCGCCTGTGGTTTGCTCTGCTGCCAACATTACGGGAGACTGCGCGCCGTAGGCTCTGTAACACGCAGTGGCCAAGAACTTCGTCTTGCTTACGTTCTTTTTTCCCCGTCGTGTTTATCCCGTGTAGTACAGGATCTACTTTTTCAGGAGTTGGCAATTTATTATTCTGTTATTTAACTTTGTGGCCGGATGCCATTCCTGACATCACAGTCGTCAAGGAAACCTAAGGGAAGACAGTCGGCATTATCTGTCTTTAAATAGTGTAAACTGAGTATCATATTCTCTGAGGCCGGCTTAGGGGACAAGGCGTGAGAGATGACATAAAAACCGCACGGAGATTGGCGTAGGTACCAGTCCACTGTAATTAAAACTCCACGTGATTGCGATCCGTATTTGGCTCACCTCTCCATCCCATTACCTAGTGCGCTGCGCATTATGTTACACGACCAAGTCATCATTTCCTCTCCCTATGTTGTCTAAGGATAATCAGTCTCACTGTCCGGCGGGAGTTAAACGTCTCCATCTATATGACGCTGCTTGATGGGCATATAGAAAGAGCAAATCAAGGAAGTTATAGAGTACGACAGCACACTTTCTGATTACTTGCATCCATCTCATGGCCCACTGTTCTTCGGCCACGAAACTTCATACCAGTACGACAGGGCACGTTGCAAGAGCTTAATTTCAGATCACGGTGCGGCCTCGGACATGTCAGTCGACCATTTCTGGGGTGGACACCAGAAACTCTGCGACACCATCTCCCTTCCCCATGCGCAAGTACCATACCTGAGAGCTTCTTCCACCATTAGGACAGGAACTGGTGAGATCTATGTCGAGTGCTTCACACCACTAGGGTGCCGAGGCAAGTATCTTTACCCCAGTACAGTATCTGATATCATGCCACAAGGCGACATCTCACAACTGGAAACAGATTATTAGGTTGACGAACGTCAACCGCTAACAATCCAGCCCTTGGAGTGGCCGACTCGGCGTGAATCCCTGCATATGAGAGCTATTGTGCATAGGTTTGAGAGGAGTGGTTTTGCCCTTTCCAAACGCTTCATACGCTGTGAGCAATTACGCAAGTAAAATGGCGGACTCTACCTGTGAAAGACGTTGGCTCTGACAGCCATAGCATTATACATTGCAGCGCTTGCTACATTATGTCTCGGAATAATCGCCCTCTGTACTCCTTCATCTGTTATAAGTAACTGATGCACCACTTTTGTACATTTCTAACGGTCAACCTCTGCAGCTTTCACAGACTAGGCGTACTGCCGTAGAGGATAACAGTGACGGCTTTCAATTCTTTAAAATTATATATACACTGTGTGATCAAAAGTATCTGAACACCTGGCTGTAAATGACTTACAAGTTCGTGGCGCCCTCCATCGGTAATGCTGGGATTCAATATGGTGTTGGCCCACCCTTAGCCTTGATGACAGCTTCCCCTCTCACAGGCATACGTTCAATCACGTGCTGGAAGGTGTCCTGGGGAATGGCAGCCCATTCCTCACGGAGTGCTGCACTGAGGACAGGTATCGATGTCGGTCGGTGAGGCCTGGCACGAGGTCGGCGTTCCAAAATATCCCAAAGTGTTCTATAGGATTCACGTCAGGACTCCGTGCAGGCCAGTCCATTACAGGGATGTTATTGTCGTATAACCACTCCGCCACAGGCCGTGCATTATGAACAGATGCTCGATCGTGTTGAAAGATTCAGTCGCCATCCCCGAATTGCTCTTTAACAGTGGGAAGCAAGAATGTGCTTAAAACATCAAAGTAGGCCTGTGCTGTGATAGTTCCACGCAAAACAACAAGGGGTGCAAGCCTCCTCCATGAAAAACGCGACCATTCCATAAGACCACAGTTGGGACTGCACACGCTGGCAGATGACGTTCACTGCGCATTCGCTATACCCACACCCTGTCATCAGATCGCCACATTGTGTACCGTTATCCGTCATTCCACTGTTCAATAGTCCAATGTTTGCGCTCCTTACACCAAGCGAGGGGTCGTTTGGCATTTACCGGCGTGACGTGTGGCATATGAGCAGCCGCTCGGCCACGAAATCCAAGTTTTCTCATCTCCCGCCTAACTGTCACAGTACTTGCAGTGGATCCTGATGCAGTTTGGAATTCCTGTGTGATGGTCTGGATAGGTGTCTGCCTATTACACACTACGACTCTCTTCAACTGTCGGCTGTCTCTGTCAGTCAACAGACGAAGTCGGCCTGTACGCTTTTGTGTTGTACGTGTCCCTTCACGTTTCCACTTCACTATCACATCGGAAACAGTGGACCTAGGGATGTTTAGGAGTGTGGAAATCTCGCGTAAGACCTGTAACATAAGTGACACCCAATCACCTGTCCACGTTCGAAGTGACCGAGCGAGGTGGCGCAGTGGTTAGCACACTGGACTCGCATTCGGGAGGACGACGGTTCAATCCCGTCTCCAGCCATCCTGATTTAGGTTTTCCGTGATTTCCCTAAATCGTTTCAGGCAAATGCCGGGATGGTTCCTTTGGAAGGGCACGGCCGATTTCCTTCCCAATC
Source organism: Schistocerca cancellata (assembly GCF_023864275.1). Classification (NCBI taxonomy): domain Eukaryota; kingdom Metazoa; phylum Arthropoda; class Insecta; order Orthoptera; family Acrididae; genus Schistocerca; species Schistocerca cancellata. The sequence goes on from NC_064628.1 coordinate 491,024,006, forward strand.
CTTCCCTAACCCGAGCTTGCGCTCCGTCTCTAATGACCTCGTTGTCGACGGGACGTTAAACACTAACCACACGTTCGAAGTCTGAGTTCGCTGAGCGCTCCATTCTGCTCTCTCACGGTGTCTAATAACTACTGAGATCGCTGATATGGAGTACCTGGCAATAGGTGGCAGCACAATGTACCTAATATGAGAAACGTATGTTTTTGGGGGTGTCCGGACACTTTTGATCACATAGTGTATATATTACAAGACAAAAAAAGACACAGAAATGCACCACGGAGGAACTATCCGAATGTGAAGCGAATGGATAGATGCGATGTACATGTACAGATAAGCAAATGAGATGATTTATTCAACAGAAAGAGTTTCACAATTGAGGAAGTTAATAATACGTTGGTCCTTTTGCAAGCAGTTATTGGGCTTGGCATTGATTGATAGAGTTGTTGGCCATCCTCCTGAGAACAGTATGAAAGAACCTTCTACACTTCTACACCGATGGAAAAAAAAGAAGGACACCAAGGAGGTAATTTGCGGCACAAACGAAAGTTGGTAGGCGTGTTTCTACATCTGAAAGTAGGTGTCTATTCAAATTTCGCTCCGTTCGTATAGCAGTGGCGCTAGTGTGCTACTGTGAGAATGCAAATTAGGTTTGCTGCAAGTCCACGCTGTAACGGTAGTAAACGTCAGTTATCTTTGAAATTGGACTCAGTGAGTTGATGTTAGTCAAGAATGCCTTTAAGGCGACAAATACGCCATTATCAACACCTCACTGAGTTTTAACAACTTTGTGTATTATAGCTACGAGTTGCTGGATGTTTCTTCTGCGATACTGCATAAATGATTGGTAGGAATGTAGTCACTGTAAATGTTTGCTGGCAACGGTGGTCATGAGAATGTACTGCAGCAAGAAGTACGGCCAGCCACGTGCCACGACCGAGAGGAAGACCATCGTGTTCGGAGTTGGGCACTGGCGGATCGCACTGCATCTGTAGCAGCAATTTGAGCAGTAGCTGGTACCACAGTAACACAAAGAACTGTTACAATTCGGTTACTCCAACAACAGCTCCGAGCCAGACATCCTGCAGCGTGCATTGCATTCACCTGCAACCAACCTGTCTGCGTGCTAGGCACACTGATCCTACATCTGAAGTTGTGGTCTGGGGAGTGAGCTATCATGACAGCAGGAGCACCCTAGTGGCTACCCCACACACCATGACTGCAAATATGTACGTCAATCTGTTGATTTGAGCTGCATACCAGAGGATGTTTTCCAACAGTATAATGCTAGTCCACATACTGCTGTTTTAACCCAACGTGATCTATAACGTGTCGACGCGTTGTCTTGGCCTGCTCGATCACCAGACATGTCTCTAGTCGAGCACATGTGGGACAATAATTCCAGAGTCATCCACTATCAGAGATAATCGTCCCTGTATTGACCGATCAAGGGCAACGGCCGTGGAACTCCATCCCACAAATTGACAGCCGCCACCTACACAACATAATGCATGCACGTCTGCACATTCTGGCACTTACACCGGTTATTAATGTACTAGCATTTCATATTTTGATGTCTGTCATTAGGTTTGTAAAGGGCACCATTAGAAAACTTCGAAGAGCTTGATATTTTCTCTAATTTAAAAAATTGGTCACTTCAGTTGTTAAATGAAAAAAGCGATTTCCTGATCCCCGTTGTCATTTTTTATACTGAGCATGCCACGACCACTACGTTTTGGTCACTAATGACATGAATTTACTCGTTGTTAAAACTTTATTATTTTAGCGTTTCTGCCATGGTCTCTCATTGTAACACTTTAGCGTTGTTACAGTAGATGCCAGTTGACACAATTGTCTGAATTGTTTTTTCCCCTTGACTTTCTGGTGACGGGCCAAACCCGAAATGCACGAATAAACATGTTTTAGCAACAAATGTATCAGAAGTGTTCAAAAGCAGTGTGAAGCCTCGGCTTCCATTCAGTATCAGATGATAATCCCTTCCGTCCAATGTTTGGTTCCATAAACATTCGACTGTGTTTGCGCTACCTGACCTGCATCTCAAAATATGACCTGAACACTGCCTCTGCAGTCCAATTACTGCTAACAAAAGACGCCATATGACCACTAGCAGACGACGAACGGCCGCTGCGACTGCGACAATATGGCGGCGCCGACGGCCGGATAGCGTGGGTTATGCTGCTCTGGTTAACGCCCATAAAGCTGCGGCTGCATGCAGATGCAGAGATAAAAGCTGGCTGTCAGCTAATAGCTACGTGACACCACGCCTGCCTGCCTGGAGAACATGTTATGCCAACATCATACCAGCTGCCTACGCCTTCATACACTGCCCATTCATCACGTGCTGAGATGAAATAGTTAATCGCCCCTACGCGCCCAGTTGCTGAATCATGTCTTCGCCCAGTCACACCAAACCTGAGAACTTCGCATTTATTATTTAAAAATGGATAAATGTATTTATTGCTACACCCTACCCATATCATTTAATTTCAGTTACTACAGGATGGTTGTATGTAGAATTTAAGATTTGTAAATCTTATTTTACTGTCCAATTTCTTTCTTTTTAAATTAGATGATATCTTGGAAATATTACTAAAAATAAGTGAAAAAGGATAATCATATCACCGATGTGATCTGAGGCTGAAATACAAAATCAGACACGAAATACAGCTGGCATAGTCTTATCTTTTATCTCATGCCTACAATGTAAGTCCCATCTAGATAAAAAAAATTGAGATACAATCAGTTTGTTACTTTTTTTTAATTTTCGGTCACAAGCGTATGTCCTTGAGAAGTAAACGTATCATCTCGGAGATAAAGCATACAGATGGGATAAAGGCATAAAATCTTTTTCAAGCAGGCTGATAAGTCAAGCAAACAATTTTCAGTAAAATTCTTTTAAGTGTGGCCACGTCATGATCTACATACAGACTAGCTATTTGTGGGACGCCGTTGTTGTTGTTGTTGTTGTTGTTGTGTGTGTGTGTGTGTGTGTGTGTGTGTGTGTGTGTGTGTGTGTGTGTGTGCTCGCGCGCGCGCGCGCGCGCAATTAAGTTGCATGTGCAATTAAGTCCCTAGCCCTCCAGTTGCCATACATCTCCAGCATCTTGGCATACCATGTATTGATTGGTCAGCTGGATTACTGTATAAGAGGGGGAGGAGAAATCAAGTTCTTACTGTTCAGAGTATTTAATAATAATTTTTATTTGTTACCATGTATGACTCCGATGGAAGTTTCCTCCAGAAATTAGAGCTGCTTATGCTTTTCCTGAGGAACCAGTCGGTTGTTACTGTTCCCTCTATAGTGTGGTCCTTACTATGGAGCTCGATCGGCGATCCACAAGCATGATCGGTCCGTTGGCTGGCAATCATTGGAAATCAGCCCATCTTGCGGTTCGTGCTAGTTGTGTCTTAAGGATTTTACGCCAAAATTATACACATAATGGAGGGCCCTGAATGAAGTACTTTGAGATTAGAAAGTAATTAGTTTAATTGTTAGTGGCATAAAGAACTTAAGCTGTATACCAACAACTTGAACTCATGGCAACCGTTCTACGCACACACTTGAAACGGCACACTCTGACAGTTTCGTCTAGGTATCAATACACAAACGATCTTTTGTAAATATCGCACATCATTTTGGGGGAAGGTTCTCCATTTCCAGTCCAGTGAATCTGCTGTTCAGGTGCTCACGGAGGGTAATATCTTTCGTTGTCGTGTTGAAACAACACGCTATCGCGAACAAGTGTGAGCACATGTGTAATAAACACCCGTACCCTGAATGTTCTAAAAAGCCGTCATTAAATAAAGTTCTGTTGGCTAATCGTGTACAGCTCCAGCCTACAAACTGATGGAGAATATTTATCGGTGGACTGTAACCAACTGGGCGTAGGAATTACCATCACCCCAGATATGGGTATTGCAGTAAGTGAAACTAAAGCCACCGTTGAAAAAGACCTCATCCACGAACAATGCAAACTACAAAATTCAGTACTTTCTTACTGCAATGGGCTCAAAAACGTTTGGTTCCATTGCTTGCATACAATGTTTAACGTATGTATGTGACTCCATTACTCCAGTACGCCATTACCCTCTTGGCTGTATTCTTCGGAGTGTAAATGTCACGGGCACGTTGGATTGTTATTTCTCAACACGAGCTCTCATGATCTGAAAGTCTACAGTCATTTGCCCAGATCCTTGGCCATCGGTCTGTACCAAGACGACAAAATTCCATTTAGGATTACCACCGATGGGAAACTTTCTTCTGCTCACACTTCTCGACTTTCCGGGCACTGTTTTCTACTGTGCTATAAATTAAATTCATTTCTGAAAGTTCGTCTAACTAATGATGCTACTTCTCCATCATCCAATGACGAAATGTAACCAATGGTGTACTGTTCATCAAGATAACAGCACCATCAACATTGAACAGACAGGCAGTTGTTTGTTATAAAAAACAGAAATAGGTACTCCGCACGCACCGCCCTTTCAAAACCTCATATTGCCTGAACTTTTCATTACTGACAATTGATTGCAAAATAATTTATGATTCTGTATGGTCTGTATAATCTTGGTACTGAACGTCTGAGACACGCTTCTTCGTTTTGGTGGTAAAGTGTCAATCTGTAGTCCAAGTGAAGTTGTTTCATAAGTATGGACCTCTTTTCATGTTTCGGCATGGCAGATTCGTTAAGATTACCAAGTCTCCTTTAGCGCTCGTACTCTACTAAACGTTCCTCGATAGCGCGTCCTGAGTCGCCAACACAAACTTCTCCACACTCCAGCTACATCTGTAGATTTTGGCATGAGAAGTTTGTCGGCATCTTAGTAAAACCTAATAAATCTCTCATTTTGTTACTACTGCAGTGCGGTGGCTCGCTATCACCCCGCTGTAAAATACGTCATCGTTCATCCTCTTCGCTGGTTTTGACTTTTGCCAGTTGCCGACGTAGTATTTATTCTTGATGCTTTTTTTGCTATGTCCAGGTGAAGCAGTTCCCACTTTAAAGTTTAGTACTTAAGTTAGTTGTCAACAACGGTTTCGTCGAACTCTCATGATCAACAAATAGGTAATCGAATTTTTTGTTTGGGTGCTGAAGAGGCAAAGCACTATCATATCTCACCGTGTTGGCCTTCGATCAATTTATATCCATGTTTACTATGAAGTCTCATATAGCAGACCTCTGCATCCAGAAAAGAGTGCACACCGTCCCTTTCGCTTTCCGCTATGAATTCGATGTTGGATTAGATATAGGTGGTTTCAATTAGTCAGTCCAATGAAAACTATGACTAATACTGTTCGAAACGTAACTACGTTGATTTACATAGTGAAGGCGTCAAGCAACCGAACGGCAACACTCGCTGATTCGTAGATTAATCCATATTGCTCAGTGTGATTATTTCCTATGTTCGTCAAAGTGCCGTAACTACTCATAGACGGCAGAGGGTAACACTAAAACTGGAGGGTATATAAAACATGTCTGGAGGGACACGGGAAACAGTGAAGTCATTGTTCAAAAAGATTTCGGGCTTGCAGCCGGTCGTCGTAAACTTCATTGCACGATATTTCGGCTGGACAACTGCCAGCCATCTTCAGGTGAGCCGAACGAGGACTGACGAAGACGTTCTCTGCTCCGTCTTATGTAGTGCACTAATAGTACTGCCGCGCATGCGTTAAGTCGCGGAGACAGAAGGGCCACACCGCCCAGCGACATAGACTCTATGTGATTGCCGTAAGCTTATTGACAACATTGTATCCTAATTTAAGTTATACAATATAGCACTGAAGATGGTCACTCAGTGACAGAAAATCGATTTTGCGATAGTAAAAAATATACGACCAATGCTGTCTCTTTTTTCAAGTATACCTGTTATCTGGTCGTAGTGCACAGGACAACATGGAGTCGCCAATCAATCTGCATTTTTGCTCTGTCGTCTGATTCCTCGACTTCCGCCAGAGCGTGGTGATACATCAGATCCTGCTTCATAAGTTAGGCATGCACTGCATACAGGAAGTGGCTATATGGGTAACAGGGGAGTGGGCTGTGAGGTTAATTTAGTTTAGAATGTCTCAGCAAAGAACAAAAACGGTTCAGTCTCAAAGGTGTCAGGTCAAAAATAGGACCAGGGTTGAAGCACGAACCATAGGTATTATACAGGGCCATTACAAATGATTGAAGCGATTTCATAAATTCACTTTAGCTCCATTCATTGACATATGGTCACGACACACTACAGATACGTAGAAAAACTCATAAAGTTTTGTTCGGCTGAAGCCGCACTTCAGGTTTCTGCCGCCAGAGCGCTCGAGAGCGCAGTGAGACAAAATGGCGACAGGAGCCGAGAAAGCGTATGTCGTGCTTGAAATGCAATCACATCAGTCAGTCATAACAGTGCAACAACACTTCAGGATGAAGTTCAACAAAGATCCACCAACTGCTAACTCCATTCGGCGATGGTATGCGCAGTTTAAAGCTTCTGGATGCCTCTGTAAGGGGAAATCAACGGGTCGGCCTGCAGTGAGCGAAGAAACGGTTGAACGCGTGCGGGCAAGCTTCACGCGTAGCCCGCGGAAGTCGACGAATAAAGCGTGTGTGTGTGTGTGTGTGTGTGTGTGTGTGTGTGTTTGAAGTTTACGGGCGCTAAACAGCGTGGTCATCAGCGCCCAACGAATAAAGCAAGCAGGGAGCTAAACGTACCACAGCCGACGGTTTGGAAAATCTTACAGAAAAGGCTAAAGCAGAAGCCTTACCGTTTACAATTGCTACAAGCCCTGACACCCGATGACAAAGTCAAACGCTTTGAATTATCGGCGCGGTTGCAACAGCTCATGGAAGAGGATGCGTTCAGTGCGAAACTTGTTTTCAGTGATGAAGCAACATTTTTTCTTAATGGTGAAGTGAACAGACACAATGTGCGAATCTGGGCAGTAGAGAATCCTCACGCATTCGTGCAGCAAATTCGCAATTCACCAAAAGTTAACGTGTTTTGTGCAATCTCACGGTTTAAAGTTTACGGCCCCTTTTTCTTCTGCGAAAAAAACGTTACAGGATACGTGTATCTGGACATGCTGGAAAATTGGCTCATGCCATAACTGGAGACCGACAGCGCCGACTTCATCTTTCAACACGATGGTGCTCCACCGCACTTCCATCATGATGTTCGGCATTTCTTAAACAGGAGATTGGAAAACCGATGGATCGGTCGTGGTGGAGATCACGATCAGCAATTCATGTCATGGCCTCCACGCTCTCCCGACTTAACCCCATGCGATTTCTTTCTGTGGGGTTATGTGAAAGATTCAGTGTTTAAGCCTCCTCTACCAAGAAACGTGCCAGAACTGCGAGCTCGCATCAAAGATGCTTTCGAACTCATTGATGGGGACATGCTGCGCCGAGTGTGGGAGGAACTTGATTATCGGCTTGATGTCTGCCACATCACTAAAGGGGCACTTATCGAACATTTGTGAATGCCTAAAAAAACTTTTTGAGTTTTTGTATGTGTGTGCAAGGCATTGTGAAAATATCTCAAATAATAAAGTTATTGTAGAGCTGTGAAATTGCTTCAATCATTTGTAATAACCCTGTAGCAGTATACTGTCGTAGCTGTGTTTTGGATAAACTAGAGCTCCAGGAGCTAACAGAAAACAATGAAGCACAAATCGTTATATGTACTGAAAGTTGGCTAAAACCGGAGGCAAGTTCAGCTGAAAGTTTTACAATGGACCTGACGTTTTTCAGAAAGGATAAATTAAAAACAGTTGGTGATGGCGTGTTTGTTGCTGCTAGAAGTAGTCTATCTTGTAGCGAAATATAAGCAGGTAAATATTGTGAGGTTTTATAGGTAGTTACACATGACAGCCGAAATATATTAAGAATTTGTTTCCTTTACAAATCTCCCAACTCTTACGGTATATTTCCTGAATAGTTCAACAAAGACTTGAATATCATCATATCCCACCCATAAAATCATATTTGGTTGTTACATCGATCTACCCTCGATATGATGGCGAAATCACTTGTTCAGAGTCGGTGGCAGGCATAAAACGTCGTGTGATATCGTACTAGATGCCTTCTCCAAAAAATGTATTGAACAACTATCTCAGGAGCCCACTCAGTGTGTACACATTTGCAAAAGAGACTCGATCCAGAGCAAATAGGGGGCATTACGACGATTACAGCGGTAAGTGACCACAAGATCGTCTTAGCTGGCCTTTATACACCCAAAGCACCGAAAAAGAAAGCAAAATATATCTTTTTAAAAAAGCAGATAAAATTCACTTTACACCTTCCTAGTGAGACATCTCCATTCCAAACTGTAGAAGTATAGAGGGGAAGTGGCTTAAATTCAAAGAAATAGTATCGACAGCCATGGAGATATTTATACCAAGTATATTATTAATAGACGGAACCGACACCCCACCCCACTCGCTTCCCCATTGTACACAAAACTGGTCAAAACATTTTTGCAGAAGCAATGAAAAAATTTAAAAGTACACAAAATCCCCAAGATTGGGCAAGTTTTATAGGGGCTCGAAATTTAGTGTGAACTTCAATGCGACATACTTTTAACAGTTTCCACAGTGAAACTCTATCTCGAAACTTAGAAGGAAATTCAAAGAGATTCTGGTCGTATGTGGAGCACACCAAGAGGAACAGACAATCAATGCCTTCACTGCGCGATAGCAAAGATTGTGTTATCGATGACAGTGCCACAAAAGCGAAGTTACTAGATATAGTTTCCCGAAATTCCTTACCAAAGAAGTCGAAGTAGGTATTAAGTTCATGATCGCAAATGCCTAAGTGAGGGAGTACGTCATGGTACGCACAACACCCTCAAAACATCACAGAATTACATTTGATCTCAACTGCACACTCTTCCTGTTGCGGGTTAAACGCATCATTTAGCCATCGCTTCACTCGAGGCCTTGCACCGTTTGAAAAGAGACAAGATAGGGCTCGTTGATTCAGTGTGTTGTTTGGCTTGCTGAAGACTTGCAGCTTCATGTAATGCTTTGAACGATGACTTTTTGTAAGATACTTGATTCCCCATGTCGATTGCATACAGTTCCCTCCGCAATCTTCGCTCGAAGCTGGTTGATATGGATCTGACAGTTGCACCACTGACAGTATCTGGCAGTCATCTCCGTTCCCTATCGATTACGATATTTATAGGACCACTCACCTTATTACATGACTGCAAGCGCTACAGGTGCCGTCCCACGTTGAACAGCCTGCCTTGACACACCAACAGATCGAACAGCTGCATTCATCTACATCTACATACATACTCCGCAATCCACTATACGGTGCGTGGTGGAGAGTACCTCGTACCACAACTAGCATCTTCTCTCCCTGTTCCACTCCCAAACGGAACGAGGGAAAAATGACTGCCTATATGCCTCTGTACGAGCCCTAATCTCTCTTATCTTATCTTTGTGGTCTTTCCGCGAAATGTAATTTGGCGGCAGTAAAACTGTACTGCAGTTAGCCTCAAATGCTGGTTCTCTAAATTTCCTCAGTAGCGATTCACGAAAAGAACGCCTCCTTTCTTCTAGACTCCCACCCGAGTTCCTGAAGCATTTCAGTAACACTTGCGTGATGATCATACCTACCAGTAACAAATCTAGCAGCCCACCTCTGAATTGCTTCTACGTCCTCCCTCAATCCGACCTGATAGGGATCCCAAACGCTCGAGCAGTACTCAAGAATAGGTCGTTTTAGTGATTTATAAGTGGTCTCCTTTACAGATGAACCACGTCTTCCCGAAATTCTACCAATGAACCGAAGACGACTATCCGCCTTCCCCACAACTGCCATTACATGCTTGTCCCACTTCATATCGCTCTGCAATGTTACGCCCAAATATTTAATCGATGTGACTGTGTCAAGCGCTACACTACTAATTGAGTATTCAAACATTACAGGATTCTTTTTCCTATTCATCTGCATTAATTTACATTTATCTATATTTAGAGTTAGCTGCCATTCTTTACACCAATCACAAATCCTGTCCAAGTCATCTTGTATCCTCTTACAGTCACTCAACGACGACACCTTCCCGTACACCACAGCATCATCAGCAAACAGCCGCACATTGCTACCCACCCTATCCAAAAGATTATTTATGTAGATAGAAAACAACAGCGGACCTACCACACTTCCCTGGGGCACTCCAGATGATGCTCTCACCTCCGATGAACACTCACCATCGAGGACAACGTACTGGGGTCTATTACTTAAGAAGTCCATTCATTCACAGTGGAGGTCACGGACTTATCAAAACGTGGTAGCTCCTTCCTGCCGTTCTGTCAGGTTCCACGTCGGCTTGTCTTACTGCTCTGATTCCATGTACCAACTGACACATATACTGTCTTGACTTACGTCACATGACCGTCTGCTACCACTCCCACACCATCTACCGCGGTCCAAAGTTACCAGTCTGTTCTTGTAAAGGGTGACTGATATATTATTCAGTGAGTTTAATTTCCAATACAGCTTTGGAATACCTGGAAAAATATCATTTAAACTAGGTATGCCCATGTCTTACTAGAAAAATGTGCTTTGGATATAAAACATATGGATGAGAATTAGGGTACAGGTAGGAACAGGTGGCGTAAAAACAATCGAAAACCATCTATGTTACTGTTGAGACCATAGTTTTCCAAGTTACGTCACTAATTCGAGGCAGTCCTTCTGGCACCGGCCGCGGCGGAGGTTGCATGCCTGCCGGAGAAGATGAACTTAAATGACCGTCAGGGGACACCGCAGTCGCTTAGGGCTGTGCTCGCACGGCGAGAGCACCACCGCCACGCACAACGTGAAAACGGAGGTCAGTAACGTTTGACACGGCCGATATATTGGCGACTGCCCAGCACACATCTGGTCACTTCAGTGCTTCCTTGATATTGTTTTAATCTCTCTTCACTGTATTGTGACTGCTTGATAACTACCTTGCTTTTCACCCAGTTGCTCTCTTTGACCGCATCTTTGATTTCTCTCTCCGCTGGGCTGAGCCTCGCCATTATCGTTGTAGCCAAGAGTTCGCGTAGCACCTCATTGTCATCTAGGTTGTTTGTCCCTGTCCTCGTCTGTTGTTTTGTCTGTAGTCTGTCTGTCGCACTTCACTCACCTTACCATTAGTCTTAGTTACTCTTCTGCATGTAGTTCACCACCTGGCGACTTCCTCTGTTTCTCCATTTCCTTCCGGATCTCCAATGTGCTCATGGACATCCGGCTGGCTGCAGGTATAGCAATCCTCATAAAACTTTTCTCTTAACAGTTCGCAATCGTGGTCTACTGTTAGCCTCTAGATTTCGGGGTGAAGCGTTCCATTCCAGAGGTTTTCTTCGCTATGGGATTCACAGTTTCCATTGTCCTCGTCATTTCACCTCATCGTCATCGATGCATCAGTCACTGAAGTGGCATCAAATAGAAGACTTGCACCAGGTGGTGCACCACCACAGAGTAGAGATGGGCAAAACTGTTCTTTTCAGAGATTGGATCAGAACTGTTCACTCCCTGAAATGAATTAGCTCTTTTTCATGACTCACCACTCATTTACAATAGAAAATAAATGGAAGGCACATTGCCCTTTAAACTTGGTTTATTCCAGTACTATACCTGTATTTTGATCTTATTTGATCCTATTTTGAAGTAACACAGATAATGAGTAAGAATTTTGTATTGTTTTTTGAAATTTCCACGATATGACAAAGTTTTTGATTATTGATTTATTTTCCACTATCGTGATTTTTTGGGTGATCGTAAAATGTTGTAACTTGAGATTTACATTAACAATATATTTGGCTATAATGTATTAAAATTTCATTAACCTCATACAAATACATCGCAAGCCATATATTTTTAAAGTGAACGTTTCCTTCCGAAAACGCCTAAAATCGCAAAATCCGTACCAGAATAAGAAAAAAAAATATAAATTTGACTGTAAAACGAAAGTGCTGCATATAGCCTTACGCAGAATAAAACAAGGAAAATATTGGTGTATCACATTTTGCGATACATTTATCGGTTCGCTCGTAATTAAAGCGTAAATTCGAGTGTCCATAATAATAATCCTATAGTAAGAGGAGTCATCAGGAACCTAATCTAATCAGTTTAAACAAATGAAAATAAAATAAAAACAATTGATGTATACATAACATAATAATGTAATATACATAGCGGTATTACTACGAAGAACAATATCCAGTGGGGACGAACTCCGATGCAGAGGCGCTGAGTCGAGCAGGTCGAGCCGCGAGCTGTATTACTGCATGAGCTGAGACCGCAGAGACCAGAGTGACACCTGAGTCGCTTTGCTCAACGCTCTGGCTAGAGTCGAGACGGTGGGGTGAGCGTTGAGCGGGCGAGTTCCGAGGGTGGGGGGAGCGGTGAACTCACCCGCTCCGAGACAAATCGTCCGTTCCCTTGCGAGCAGGTTTTTGCAAGTAGTTCCTATGTTATCCGCTAGGTGGCTCTCTGTCCTGTTGCTCGCATCAACTGCCCAGAGGGCAGGACGTGCGACTGAAACGATCGCCGACAGAGTGCGATGCGAAGTTAAGCTGCGCCAGACACTGCACACGGCAGACGACGCACAGAGACGGCACGGCATATGTGAAACACAAAATCCAATGGGGCACTGCACAATGCAGGCAGCCGAGGTAGAAGCAGGGCAGAGGCCGGCGCTGGCTGTGTTGTGTGGCGTGCACTGTGCTCTTACCAGCAGAGGCGCTGCTGATATGCTCCGTCTCTCTCTCTCTCTCTCTCTCTCTCTCTCTGCCGTGGGAAACGTTTGGAGCTACTGTTCTTTTTTTCTAAATCACTGATTGTTCACACCTTTGAAAGATTCAACTCTATGAATTAGTTCAAGAGCGGACCCCCATCTCTACCGCAGAGGGTCACTCCCAGCATATAATGCCATACGGTCATTTCATTTGCCTCTTATCGGTGGAGTGGGATTAAGAAGACAGTTGCAAATGAAATTTATAAAAACCAAACAACACTGGCGTCGAAGCGATAGTTTTCTGGCTCTTTAGCTGTATTGATTGGATTCTCGATTACATTCTGGTCAAATATTAGTCTAAAGGAACAGAGAGAACATAAATCAGTTCCTCGTGAGAAACCAGCCAAAAGAGCGTAATCAGTATAAATACACTTCTGCCCATTAAAACGCCGCGAAGTGGACATGTAACTAACGTCAGTTAGTATGATTTGTTACTGCTTACATAGATATGCAAATAATTAATATTCCACAGCAAATTAACAAAATATAAGGGACGATCAAAAGGTTACCATTCGAAGACCGCACACTAAACAGTCGGTGTGTCAGGTAGGTAAAATCGCCATAATCATTGAGGCAATCATCCCAACGACGCACCAGGTTGTAGGTATCCGTTTGGTAAAATACGGCTTCCTGCTGCGTGAAGAAGTACGCAACTGCATGCTGCACACCAAGTCGGATAGGAATCGTCGACTGAAGGCGCGATAATCACATGAGGGGGCGATCAAAGTACAGGCCGTGTGCTCGAGTTTCTTCCACTTAGGCTGGCGTAACTTCTACGTCACGACATTGCAATATCTTGAAGCAGCAGCACCCCTCGTAGAGAAACGTTGTTTTCGAGAGACATGCTGCCCCATACGCATTCTTCATTCTCCGATGGATGTCTACCGCTGTTTGTTCTTCGGCACACAAGTCACAAAATCTCGAATGCCTCATTAATCCTTCGCCTACATGGTGGCGATTATTTTGGCCCATCGGAATTACGCTACGTTGCAGTCACGCAGCGGCAATGCACTCAAACAGAAACGTTTTGAACGCCCATAATAGGTGTAATACTATCTTCATTCTGTAAATACGGTAAGATTAATCAGCGGGTTTCTCATTCAGAAATCGCGTTTGAGTGTTGTTTCATTGTCAGAAGATATCGTATTGTCCATCGTGTAAGCAGAAACGTCGACCAGAATGTATCTGAACTATGTAGCATCTGGATTGTTTGATACCGAGGCTATGGTTTATCATTACGCGATATTACTACTGCTTTGATGCACATGTAGAATCGATGAGTTCAGCAGTGCCAGAATCAACTCCGTACAGGATCTCACGTGCCGTACCGTAAGTATCGTACAACCATGATTTAATCGGGAAATGGTCTGTTTTCCATCAAGGCAAGTATCTGCGACAAGTATCCATAACGAGAGTGCGATGAAATTTGTCGTAAGGCCTACGACGAACTGTCAGCGAAGCGACCGAGGTTGCAGCTTCCTGTGACTCAGCAGCGGAAAGGGGCGCGCCGGCTGTGATGCATCCAACGACATCACTGGGCACAGGAGTGGCACCATATCGTCTTCTCAGATAGATTCTGTTTCTGAGTACAGCATCACAATAGAGCAATCCATGCCCGGAGGCATCGAGTACAATCAACGTTGTCAGGCTGCATTCATGATCACACAGGGACAGCAACTGGCATAATGATGTAGGGTATCACTGTGAACCCGATACCGTCCCATCTTGGTCACGCAGTCGGTAACTTGGGTAGTAACCGTTACGCTTCTGTTGTGGTAAGGCCAGTTCCTGTGTCCTCCCTTCTCTCTATGACGTTGTTTTTCAACAAGATAACCCAAACCGACATGTTCCTCGTCCTGCCCTGACATGGTGCCTAACTAGTTCCCTGGCTAGCACATTCTGCGTATGTCTCACACACTGAAAACGTCTGATCATGAGTTGCGGAGGACTGGCACGCCACCACTAGGCAGCCATTGCGATGATGATGGGTAATTGTAGTTATCCTTGAATGTCAATTGCACAATATATTACATCTGTAACCACGAAATCATCCATAAATGAAAACTACAAAATTGGAGATGTCGAATAGATTTTAGTTAGCCAGTTGTTGGCTGACAAAGTCGTCTTTACAGTCCTATAAGTCGAAAACTGGTTAACTAAAGAAACTGGTACTGTACAACATGCACAATTTCGTAACAATAATTTCTAAATTTTCTCATGGCCCAACATCTACGAAAAATGTATAAATACATTGATCCAAAGTATCCGGATACCACTACGTAATGTGGAGTTGACACTAAAAGTTACGAGAGGTGGACCAAGAAGGCGAATAATATTGTGTCGTCAGTAGAGAACCAGTAACAGCAGATGTGTCGGTCAGAGAAACTCAGTGATCTGCAATGCGGTCTAGTCCCTGGACGTAGCCTGACCAGCAAATCTATCAGGGGCATTTCAGCGTTTCTTGAGATGCTAGAGTGGACTGCTGGGGATGTGACTGCGAAGTGGAAACACGAAGGAAGAAGGAAAAAACACTGCTAAACCAAGAGCTGACAGACCTTATACTGACCTCTACAGGGATTGTCGGACATTGCGGAGGTTGGATGTAAGAAATCGCTTCAAATCAGTGAAAGGAATCAATCGTAACTTCCGAAGTACTCCAATTAGTCCAGCTAGTACCGTGACTGTGCATATGGAATTAAAAATAATAGGGTACAATTGTCTAGTAGCGCTTCGTAAGCCACATATTTCCATAGGGAGTATTGACGACGCTGGAGGTGGTGTAAAGACAGACGCCGTTGGGCAGTACATGACTGGAAACGAGTGACGAACTGCGCTGGATAAATTTCGGTTTGGCGAATGCCTGCAGAACCTCACCTAGCGTCAGTGAAGTACAGAGGGGGTGGCGTTACGGTATGTGGGCGGTTTTGGTGGTTAGGGTGTGGTCCCTTGTTACGCATAAGAAAACGCTAATTGTGGAAGAATATGAACACATTTTACTGTTTTCAAATTGAATTAAAAACTGTCTTGACAGTAATAATATATATATATATATATATAGGCAATGGTAAATGGTTTCGGTCAGAATGTGGGCATCTTCAGAACACATTACAGCACGATAGCAGGCAGTGGCGGAGAAAGGAGCAGTTATCGTGGAGCAGTTGACGTTCGCCGATCCACGTTACTTGCTCCATTCACCTCCCATCGCCTGCCATCATGATGCAGTGTAATACGGTCCGAAGATAGTCGCAGTCTGACCGAAGCCGGTTGCCATTGGAAATAAATATTTTGTTGCGGCCAAAACTGTTTTAGTTCAATTTTATAGTATTATATTAAGACTGCTGATATTCTCCACTACAAATGTTCTCAAAAATTACATTTTACTGCATTTTGTACTATACACAATAGAGGAACAGTTCGGAGCCAATGCACCATGTCGTAAACGAGCATCTGTAAATCAGTGATTTTGTGGACAACAACATTCCCGAAGGGGACCCGCCTGGAAGGAGTCTCGACCTGAAGCCAATCGAGCTGCTTTGGGGTGAGGTAGAATGTCGACTTCGCTCCTCCTCTGGTTTTGGCCCTTGAGGGAAAAAGGGCTGCCTTCCTCCATAGGCATTCAGACACCTCACTGAAAGCGTCCCCAGCAGAGTCCAATGGTTCCAATGGCTCTATGGTCTAAGCACTATGCGACTTAACATCTGAGGTCATCAGTCCCCTTGACTTAGAACTACTTAAACCTAACTAACCTAAGGACATCACACACGTCCATGCCCGAGGCAGGATTCGAACCTACGACCGTAGCAGCAGCGCGGTTCCGGACTGAAGCGCTTAGAACATCTCGGCCACAGCGGCCGGCCCAGCAGAGTCCAAACCGTCACAAAGGCGAAGAGTGGACACACCCCAAATTAACAATTTCGCTGCTACAGACAAGCTCTCTGCATTCCGTGCTGAGTGCAGCGTGGTTGTGACTGTACTACTCGCCAAATGCCGATAAATGTGCAAGAAACAGCGTTCCGGATGCTATGAAGTACTTATCACATGATTTTAAGAAAATTATTCGCTGAAAAAAAAATATTTTTTCCACATTTTACAGTCTGACATCTTCGCTCAATGAAGGTCTGAATTTCTGTTCGTTATCCATCATTGTTCGTGCTATAAATCAAATTAAGTAAAAGAGTTTGCAGAGGTAAAAACGCATTGCATAAACTTTGCGTATGGTTCGTCTTAGCTCATATACTGCAGTGTATGAAATCTACAGCTACTTGATTACTCTATTGTTCACAATAAAGTGCCTGGCAGCGGGTTCAATGAACCACGTTCAAACTGTCTCTACCGTTCCACTCTCGAACTGCGCCCGGGAAAAACGAGCACTCAAATTTTTCTCTGGGAGCCCTGATTTCTCTTATTTTATCGTGATGATCACATCTCTCTATGTAGGTGGGTTGCCAACAGAATGTTTTCGCAATCGGAGGAGAAAACTGGTGATTGAAATTTCATGAGAAGATCCCGTCACAACGAAAAACGCATTTCTGTTAATGATTGTCACTCCAATTCACGTATCGTGTCTGTGGCACTATCTCCCCTATTTCGCGATAATACAAAACGAGCTGCCCTTCCTTAAACTTTTTCGTTATCACCAGTCAGTCCCACCTGATGCGGATCCCACGCCGCACAGCAGTACTTCAGAATATGGCGGACAAGCGTGGTGTAAGCAGTCTCTTTAGTAGACCTGTTGCATCTTCTAAGTTTTCTGCCAATGAATCGCAATTTTTTGTTTGCTATACCCATAATATTATCTATGTGATCGTTCCAATTTAGGTTACTTGTAAATGTAATCCCTAAGTATTTAGTTGAATTTACAGCTTTCAGCTTTGTGTGACTTATCGCGTAATCGAAATTTAGCGGATTTCTTTAAGTATTCATGTGAATAACTTCACACTTTTCCTTATTCAGGGTCAATTGCCACATTGCGCTCCACACAGATATGTTATCTAAATCATTTTGCAATCCGTTTTAGTCATCCGACGACTTTACAAGACGGTAACAAACAGCATCATCTTCAAACTATCTAAGACGGCTACTCAGGTTGTCTCCTATGTCGTTGATACAGATCAGGAACAATAGACGGCCTGTAACACTACCTTGGGGAACGCTAGATATTACTTCTGTTTTACTCGATGACTTTCCTTCTATTACTACAACTGTGACCTTTCTGACAGTAAATCACTAATCCAGTAGCACAACTGAGGCGATATTCTATAGGTACGCAGGTTGGTTAGAAGACGCTTGTGAGGAACGGTGTCGAAAGACTTCTGGACATGTGAATAAGATATCACAGTTTTATTTACAATTTAGAGCAAAACGATACCCCATTTAGTTCTCGAGTTACTGATTTTGATATCCGGCAGACAGTCACGCACAACGCGGCCATTTCCGTCCCTATGAATCGAGAATTATGTGGTCATGCAATCGACATATCTCATGAATGGTTCGAGGTATAGGAACGGGATGTTTTGGAGACGATACCACGCAAAGACACACATACGTTATGTGATAACTACCCGAAACTTTTTTATTCACAGCGATATGGAAGTAACTCTTCTGCAGCAGTGGGAGGTCGACATATCAGGACGCACAATGACGTCAACAGGACTGTAAGAAATGTAAAATTAAGCTGGAAGTTTAAATACGTGCTTGAAAATGACCCAAGGTTGAAACTACACTACTGGCCATTAAAACTGCTACACCAAGGAGAAATTCAGATGATAAACTGGTATCCATTGGACAAATAGTATAGAAGTGACATGTGATTACATTTTCACGCAATTTGGGTGCATAGAGCCTGTGAAATAAGTACACAGAACAACCACATCTGGCCGTAATAACGGCCTTGATACGCCGGGGCATTGAGTCAAACACAGCTTGGATGGCGTGTACGGGTACAGCTGCCCATACAGCTTCAACACGATACCACAGTTCATCAAGAGTAGTGACTGGCGTATTATGACGAGCCAGTTGCTCGACCACCATTGACCAGATGTTTCCAGTTTGTGGGAGATCTGCAGAATGTGCTGGCCAGGGCAGCAATCGAACATTTTCTGTATCCAGAAAGGCCAGTACAGGACCTGCAACATGCGGTCGTGCATTATCCTGCTGAAATGTAGGGTTTCGCAGGGGTCGAATGAAGGGTAGAGCCACGTGCCGTAACACATCTGAAACGTAACGTCCAGTGTTCAAAGTGCCGTCAATGCGAACAAGAGGTGACCGAGATGTGTAACCAATGGCACCCCATACCATCACGCCGGGTGATACGCCAGTATGGCGATGACGAATACACGCTTCGAATGTGCGTTCACCGCGATGTCGCGAAACACGGATGAGACCATCATGATGCTGTAAACAGAACCTGGATTCATCCGAAAAAATGACGTTTTGCCATTCGTGCACCAAGGTTTGTTGTTGAGTACACAGGCGCTCCTGTCTGTGATGCAGCGTGAAGGGTAACCGCAGCCATGGTCTCCGAGCTGATAGTCCATGCTGCCGCAAACGTCGTCGAACTGTTCGTGCAGATGGTTGTTGTCTTGCAAATGTCCCCATCTGTTGACTCAGGGATCGAGACGTGGCTCCACGATCCGTTACAGCCATGCGGATAAGATGCCTCTCATCTCGACTGCTAGTGATACGAGGCCGTTGGGATCCAGCACGGCGTTCCGTACTACCCTCCTGAACCAACCGATTCCATATTCTGTTAACAGTCATAGGATCTCGATAAACCCCAATCGCGATAGGTTACAATTCGACCTTATCAAAGCCGGAAACGTGATGGTACGCATTTCTCCTCCTTACACGAGGCATCACAACAACGTTTCACCAGGCAACGCCGGTCAACTAATGTTTGTGAATGAGAAATCGGTTGGAAACTTTCCTCGTGTCAGCACATTGCAGGTGTCACCACAGGCGCCAACCTTGTGTGACTGCTCTGAAAAGCTAATTATTTACGTATCGCAGCATCTTCTTCCTGTCGGTTAAATTTCGCGTCTGTAGCACGTCATCTTCGTGGTGTAGCAATTTTAATGGCCAGTAGTGTTGTTCATTGTAGATATGATACAGAGTAGATGGCCAACTTGGACCCTGTTTCTATTCTGAAACCAAGGCTGTGGACCTCCATAAAAACATAAGAAAATGAATTCAGCTTTAATCTCTAGTAAATCCCAAGCAGCACGAGTATACACGTCCACAGCACCTGGGAAATGGCGGAGCAAGAGTGTATACACGTCCACACCAGTGAAAGGGTTGAAGTCCACACGTAGGTGTCTAAATAATTTTGAGTAGATAGTGCAGGAACCCAAGGAAGGCAGGCGAATCAGTTATTTTAACGGGAATAATTGGCACTGACAGCGGCAGTGAACCGGCGCGCGCTCCCGCCGGCCAGGCCAGGCGGCGGCGGTGAGGGCTGCGCAGGTGTCCGCCGCGTGACGTCTCCATGTCGCCGGCAGGACTGGCGCGGCCGCCGCTTCGCCATATCGCCGGAGCCGCCACTCGCATGCTAAGCCGCGTACACGCAGCGTACGCCGGCCGCCGCCTTATACGGCCCCGCGGATGTTAATGGCGGCTCGCACTCACCCATCAGAATTCCGCGGCCACCGCGGCCGGTCCTGCGACACGAGCCGTCCGCTCTGCTCGTCTTCCTCGTCTCTCTCTCTCTCTCTCTTTCTCTCTCTCTCTCTCTCTCTTTCTCCGAGCCGCTTGCCGGCTACCGACTGCCTGACTCCTGCTCGGCCGCTGTTCCACCCGCCGTAGCCTGTGTTATTACTATCGATGGAAATGCCGTCGTCCTGAAATGTCGTTACGGGGAGGATGCACTAGCGAACGAGATGAGCTTTTGTGCAATTACATCTCTGGCGAGCGTCGTCAAAGATTTTATGCCATTCTTCCTCGGTTTTATGGCTCACCGCACAGTACTGCGCCGTCATATTGATTAATCGCGTTGTTCTCAATACTTCCGCCTACGTAATGTCATAGCGGCATATTAGAATATAAAGTGTTCATACCGCACCTACACTATCCGATCGGCAGTCTTCAGACACCTATTAGTGAACAGCAGTATAGGGTGTGCCCACCTTTCGCCTGTATGTCGACTTCAGCTGTGCAGATGACACTTTCAATGAGATGTTTGTGGAGGAATGGCTGCTTAAACCAGAGATGCAGAGGAATGAAGCGATGTTAAAACTGATCCCAAAGGTGTCCATACTTCACCGTTGGCATTATACGCGACGGAAAACAACGTTTCTAGACATTCACCAGATCCAAACCCTTCCAACAGATTTCCATAGAGTATAGCACGATTCGTCACTAGAAAATAGTTAAGTTGGTAGAATGGAAGGCGAATGCTCGACTTCGTTTTATTGGGTGAGTTTTTGAAAGTGTAGGTCATCCGTAAAGGAGACACCGTATAGAACGCTAATAGGACCCAGAGTGCTACTCGATTGCTTGGGATCCCCAGATTGTTCAAATGGCTATAAGCACTATGGGACTTAACATCTGAGATCATCAGTCCCCTAGACTTAGAACTACTTAAACCTAACTAACCTAAGGACATCACACATCAATGCCCGAGGCAGGATTCGAACCTGCGACCGCAGCAGCAGCGTGGTTCCGGACTGAAGCGCCTACAACCGCTCGTCCACAGCGGCCGGCTTGGGATCCCCACGAGATCGGATTAAACGAAAACATTGAGGCAATTCAGAGGCATGCTGCTAGATTTGTAACCGTTAGATCCCATCAGCTCGCAGATATTATGGAGACGTTTCGTGAACTCACATAGGAATCCCTGATGGGAAGGCGACGTTCTTTTTGCGAGGCATCATTGCGGACATTTAGGGAAGCGACATTTCAGGCCGACTGCAGGTCGATCCTACTGCCGCCAACGCATATTTCGTGTAAGGACCATTAAGTTGAGAGAGGTTTGGGCTCTTAGGAACACTTTCACACAGTCGTTTTTTCCCCGCTCTGTTTGCCAGTGTAACGATAAAGGTAGTTGTACGAAGTACTCTCCGCCATGCACCATACGGTGAATATGTGTGTAGATGTAAATCCACTATCCAGTGGTGTCCTTACACCACTTCAAGCGTCGGTTAACACTGACTACGGAAATGTGTGGCTTATGAGGAGCTGCTCGACAATTGAAATCGACTCTTTTCAACTCCCTGCTTCCTTTCATTGAGTTAACTGGGCCGCTGAAAGCACACTGGAACTGAACGGTGATTAGTTACACTGATTTCATGGCATTTTTTACAACCAGTCTCTGCAATGCCCGGCGGTCCGTGTCCGTCAGTACACGAGGCCTGGTTGGTCTTGGTTTAGCTGACGTTTTTCTTTCCTTTTTCCACTCCAGAGTCACATCACCAGGCGTAGACGTGGGCAGCTTTATAAGGTTTGAAAGCGTCCCTGGTGGATTTGTTACTTGGGTGACATCCAGTAACAGCCCACGTTAAAAGGCACTGAGTTCTTCATTCTCTACTGACAACACAATACTCACGCCTCCTTTTTATACTGGCTTGTCCACCTCCCGTGACATCTACTGGTCAATTCCCGCATTACGTAGGACTGTCCGGATACTTTTTACCGGGAAGTGTAACAATACCCCGAAGTTCACAGTACGGATATTCTGGCGGAACATTCGATAGCACCGAGCGAGGTGGCGCAGTGGTTAGACACTGGACTCGCATTCGGAAGGACGAGGGTTCAATCCCGCGTCCGGCCATCCTGATTTAGGTTTTCCGTGATTTCCCTAAATCACTCCAGGCGAATGCCGGGATGGTTCCTCTGAAAGGGCACGACCGACTTCCTTCCCCATCCTTCCCTAATCCGATGAGCCCGGTGACCACGCTGTCTGGTCTCCTTCCCCAAACCAACCAACCAACCATTCGATAGCAACTACAACATGTCTCGATCTCGAAAATGAAAGAGACAGCTTTGCAGGCTAAACATTTTTCTGTCGTGTTTCCATTTTAGGCCAATACATTAGCTCCAAACTACTCCATCCTTGAAGTGTACTTAAGAAATATCTTCTGGTACAGACTTATTTACGACTAGAATGATACCTAGTCAACTCAAATCATTTTCAGAAAAATATATGAGGCAATAAATGTAATCGAGAGTACTTCAAAATCACTGAATAAGGCAGATTTTCAAAAAAAAATTGATATTTCAAATATTACTTTTCCATTGCCAAAGTTCCTACGTGTGAGAAATTAGTTTGTGTGAAAAAACATGAATTTTACCTTTTGAAATCCAGTTTCCTTTTCCTATATTTTTTGTTCTTTCATTTGGTCCGTGTAACTTACTTAACATTTCTCATTTGTTGCTTTGTAAGTTGCAAAGTAATCAACATGAAGGACCCCTTTTACATCGCAGAAACGTTAGCCGTAATCCTTCCCAGAGATGAGGTTTCACTATTTATGCGTATGCTCGCATTCTTCCACTCACTAATGGGTGAACGGGCGCTGATAACCTCGTTGTTGTGGCCCTAAAACACTAATCATCATCATCATC
Organism: Schistocerca cancellata; assembly: GCF_023864275.1. Classification (NCBI taxonomy): domain Eukaryota; kingdom Metazoa; phylum Arthropoda; class Insecta; order Orthoptera; family Acrididae; genus Schistocerca; species Schistocerca cancellata. Next base: position 491,047,358 of record NC_064628.1, read on the forward strand.
ATCACTAATGGGTGGAACTTAATTTGAGCCGTCAAGTGGTGAACTCATGTCTCTTCTGTACTCTCCAGTCGTTGTACGAAATGAGTGTGATTCCTTTTAAAACGGGTCAGTATTAGAAAATTTTGCGCAGCTGTTGCCCAAAGCTTTCACGTAGTTAGTGGCTCGCGAAAATGTAAAAATGTACTGTGATCTTTCTTCTGGTAAGTCTTTGTCAGTACCTATTTGATACGTCTCTTAACGTACAGTCTTTCAGTTCCATATTTAAAACTTTACTAATGTTACTATCTTAGTTTACAGTTCCATGATGTCATTCCCAGAGGGTCAGAGAAGTACGACCACGTTTGAACTCGGTCACCCAGTCTTTAAATGACGGAAATAAAGAAGCAGAAACTCTATAGATCATCACAACCTTTAGATAAAGTTGTATCGGCAGTATGCAATCAATACATAGGATTTTTTTCATGGAACTCTGTTCCAGATTATCCTTTTGAATGAAACACATACCAACACGATCACTTTTAAAAGCTGTATAAACCAAACTATTACCCTGATCAATACGACACTTTACAAAACAGATACCACGATAAAAAGAAAACTTGAAAAAATTATGTATTCTTCTGTCCAAAGCCAAGAATTTATTTTCTTGTCCTAATATCTTAGCAGCTTTTCTCCTTGCTACTTCTTCCTTAATTACTATTAGTTTTTATAGTACATAAATTTCATTTCCTCTGACTACTTTATCACCTTAAAGCATCCATAATATAACAAATTGCTCACTGCAATAAGCAAATAATTCCGTATGAATACAGCCGGTTGGCCGTAATTAAATAAGCATAGAAATATATTTTACTACGGCAGTCCAAATATAATTTTCCTTACGTGTAGACAGCAAAGTTTGATTCGCAGATTCCCTCGTTCTTCCAGCGCTAGTAAGATAGTGTTGAATGGAAAGGACTGCATATGGCATACACAATACGAGAGCTCGTTGTAGAGAGAATATTAATTTGTTCAATGTTAAAGATTCGTAGTGACACAGCACAGTTCTTCCACTTTTGCTATTACAGTCTACGATTACGCTGAATAGCCGAAGCATCTGAGATATCAAAACAGATTAACATGAGCGAAACAAGACACAATCATTTTTTATGATGCAGTCATCACCGGTTTCGGTTCACTGTGGCCATCTTCAGTAGCTTTCACTCAAATGCAGCGTTTGGTGAACAAACAGCCAAGCATTGTCAGATTCGGTTATGATTGTGCCAAAAAAAAAGTAACTGCATCAGTCACCATTCTTTCCAAAAGGAAGGTCAGATTTTTTTCCAAAAGTTGAAGTAGTTCTTGAAAACGTACAAATGACTTGCAGCATAGTGTGCACAAAATAAAATGCGGCCGCTGAAGATTAACAGTAGCAGAAACTGGAAGCTTTTTAGCTTTGTTACTATAAAAGAATATCAGATGTAAAGTATTGAAAAATAAATGCTCGGAGGAATAGGTAACGAAAGAAGTCTTTGGAAACTACTGAAGACATGAAGTAACAAGTTAGTAAAACATCTGCTACAGGATTAATAAATATTTAACCATCTGCTTGCAACAGTAGCAAATAGAAAGAAAAGGTTATAAAAGTAGACAAAGAGTAGAATACGCCAAACAGATCATCGAGGTTGCTGGATGTAGAAGAAAAGAAGGAATGAAATCAGATCAGAAGGTTGGTGGAGGTGGAGAGGAATGTCAAACAGCTTAAAAAATGAGGCTTTGAAAAATGGAAGAAGAAAATAAAGAAAGGTGGATGGACAGTAAACTGTTCACAAACACTTGAACTCAGAGATTGCTGTTAGTTGTGACGAACAAAATAATTTAAAAAATGCAACAGTTCGATATAAACTGGGATACCAGTGGCGAATGGTTTAGCTGAAATGCAAGGAAGCATGACACGGTGTGAGGTAACGGGCTTGTTGCGGCGCCTTGAAAATATTCCAAGTTCGGAGTTGGCGTGGCCGCACGGGCCGCTCGGCAAGCCGGGGCTCGTCAGCAACTGCGTGGTGCCGAACAGTAGCCAGAGCAAGAGGGGTAGCCCCAGTGTCTGGTCCAGACCGACCGCGTGGCTGGGAATTACATGTTGACACTGTGTCAAGGATGGTGTTTTGTGTCGATGAGTGCTTAGAGTGCCAAAGATGGCGGACGTTGTGAAGCCATAATGGCAGACATTTCACAGTTCATGCAGAAATTAATAATAGCCAGAGGGATCATGATACCTTAAAAAGAAAGATGTGCATTACCATTATTTGCACGACGATTCTCATGATGTAATTAGGTTTTCAATATCTTTATTAGTTTAAAGTTTAGTATCTGACTGTAAATTATACAAGTGACACCCAGCAACGAATTTCCAAAATCTAAACTGTTCATCCGATTTTGTTGATCGGCGTGCCTTTAGAAATCTGTTAGTGTAAACCTAAATTGGTATGAATTACAGACATGTAACTTGAATAGTACATGAGTTATTGGAGGTCAAAGTGGCTGATTACTATCGATCACGTCAGGGCATAAGTTCTCCACAGTTTCACGAAAAAACGGTTGCAGCATGCTTATAAATATATTTATTCATCTAGGTCTTTGTTTATATCCGACGTGTACTATTCATGAAGAAATTGGTCAATTATTTACTGTGTTTTAGAAAGCACAGAGACATTAGGCTACTAGCTTACTGCTGTTCTTTTCCTTTGATATATGTTTATTTAATTTGTTTATGTATTTAATAATGTGTGTTAGAGCGTGTTTATGGTCCAGCCGTAGGAATATTTATTTAATTTCAGGTTATTTAAATGTAAATCTAGTATTTACTATGTGTTTCAATATGAGTGTGAGTGTGTGTTGGCTTGGAGACAAGGCGGGAGCTCTCTAGCCATCATAACGCTCGTTACTACGGTAGGCGACTACCGAAGTCAATAGAGAGACTCTATAGAAGTGGGGGAGGAGCATCGGGGGCAGAGGACACGGGGAGAGTGCTGGACGGGAAGGCGCGACAGACGGGCGCAGGAAATACTTGGAGAGTGTTGAGCAGTTTGCGATGGTCCCGGGAGATAGAAATAATTCGTAGTGCCGACTTGTGCACTAGTGAGATTTCCATGGCTTCTGCAGTGAAGACATAGTATGCATTTTGAAGTGAATATCTCGCGAGCTATGTTGTTGTTCATAACTAATTACATGAAGTAGGAATCTATTGTTTCCCTGTTATTCAACTTATATTTAATTTAATTGTTGGACCATCGACGCCAATAAGTGTTTTACAGTAATAAATGTCATTCTTAAAGGTACTTCTGCTATCATACTCATCATTTAAAGTCGTTAAAATAGTACCTGCAGATTTTATTTAATTGCAATCTCTCGTTTATAAATTTCTATAGTCCGTTCAAAATTCGCAATTGCCAAACGATAGGAACCTTTGACCTTTCGATTCATGTGTGTATTCATATTATATACTGTAGACTCAGCAGTATATGGCATGTAATGCGGCAACTACGTATCCAAGACCAACGAAACCAGCCACAACTTTTAACATTTCAAATTTGAGTCTGAGGGTACATAGTTGAGGGCCACCATTAATATTTTTTTGAAAGCCTGCAACTTTTAAACGCTTTATAAAACATAGTGTTGAGACAGCACATAATGCACGATTCAACATGGAAGCCTGTAGAGGATTCGTGGTTTATAAAAGCATCTAAAATATGTACCTTCTTTATCTTGCCATTCTTTGCAGTATCCTGTCATCATTTTCAGTTGTTTATATTCGCAATAATATGTTCCACTCATCACTCTCTGTAATTATGATGTAATTATTTAGGTAATTAATTTTTTTATCTTGAATTATTATTTCAAAGGCGTACTTCACAAATCATTTATGTCGAACCACTTAGCCATTGAGTTTTACTTTCCTTTCTCCTATTGTGTTAAGCAAGTTTCTTTTCTCTTCAATTTCCCGCAATACTGTGTCAATGTACTTTCAATCCTTGTTCTCACTTTCCAAAGGCTCAAAATTACCGCCAGAACTTGAAAATGTACTAAACAAATATCCTGTCAAACGTTTTCTTTTTTGCATGGCTGCTTGTTAAGAGATTACTTGCTGAAAAATACAGATTGACTTGTAATGCCCATTTATATTTATATCAGTACTCTGATTTTGTGCGCGTTCAGCACCAGTGTCTTATTTTCCCAGTCTAGTGCAGTTCTATTGATTACTCGAAACAACAACTGTCAGTATTCTTTCAAGAAATGTCTTTTCTAGGCAGATGAAAGCTACATTTGTGCTTCTGTACATATCTGTTCTTCTTTCCAATATTAAAAATTATTGAAATACGCGGTGTTCTCCTTACATTGAAACATAAATATTTAAATTCCATCAGTGGAAGCTCAGTTACCTACAGGGTGTACCATGAAAAACTATGACAGGTGAATGGACTTGGGGAATTCATTTCGGGTTTGTAATAAGAGTGGTCTAAATTACTTGAAAGGAATTTGAATTTCAGTCACACATTTCCACTTCGCAGGTTTGATAAAGAGATATATTTATCGATACTGATTAGTACAGAATGGCACGCCACCTAGTGTGCATTGTTAATTTTGTGTTACAATACTAAAACATAATAGTAACGCGGTATTATGCGGTATTTGTGACTTTATGAATACATTTATGTTCACCACCATTAACAGACATCCACCTTTACCTATGGCCATTACCACAGGTCAGTTGAAATGCTAGAGGTATAGAATGCCTTAATAGTTATTTATTCATTCACGGCCACAGCGCGTCATGTTAGTAACGAAATGAGTTACACTGTGTACATACATTTGTGCATGCTACATATTGCTACCAAGTACTACTTTGCTGTTATTATTATAACTAATATCAGCTGGGATTAACGCCATCATTTTATTAGCATACCAGCACTATCGCTACATCTAGTTTTCCATTAAGTTTCCTAATTACGGCCGTAATTTTCTTGTAGAACTAGTACATTAAAAGTTATTGAATGTTATTTCTCGTCACTGGACTCAAAACAATTGTCTACTGGATTGCTCAGTAAGGTGGGTTGCTTACGTTTTCAATGCTTTGATCGATGCTGCTGTTCAGTGCATCACCACTGCACTAAATTTGTGAAAATACATTGGATAAGGTAAAAATCTGCCCAGAAATGATTGCATGCCACCAAAATAATTGGCCCATATCTGCTACAGGAGCCTACGAGCCGCCCATAGTAAACTTACTTTACAGTTTGCCACAGAAAGGTCAGCACAGAGCGTAATGTCGTCTGTCTTTTTTATTGCATTGCAGATCTAGATTTCAACTGACAGTGCAGCTACCATCAGTGCTATAAATACAAATAATAGAAGAATCAGACACAGAGAACCAGCACACTGGTCAAACGCCATGACACAGTTGTACACAGCTACAATCACACAGTTACATACAGTTATAAGTAACCAGTCATGTAGATTGAACGTAATTACAAAGACACATATTCCAGTCAACTAGGGCGGCTTTTCACATATCCACGCAGCTGATCTCGGTCTACGTCGCACTGGATAGTCAGCGCCTTCTATTTATAGCCTGTATGTAAAATAATGGAATAAGGTAAAAAATTATACATATAAATAAAAATATGGGAAATTCAAGTAGTATTAATAGTAAAATACAATTTTGTCTGCAGGTGATACAGGTTCTGTTCCCGTCGCTGGTACAAATTTCCACTCGCCGCATCAGTCTGTATCCATAAAATCATATCCGTATGAGACCAATGAAGTCTCTGAAGTTCTATCATTTCACTTGTGAACTCTCTGACCACTGACAGGGGCAACTACTGTGTCACGTATTCTTATATTCGACATGAGCTAAGTCAAGACAGAAAAGGATAGATCAAACATGTAATGGAAGAGTTTCACTTACCAGGGAAATACATGATTACTTTAAGATAACACATGTTGGATATTTAGCAGATTAAAATTATTAAATAATATTCTTCGAATATCGGATAAAGGATAAAATTTTATATATTTATTGCGTATAGAGAATCAGGAGCAGGAATTTACCAATTTTCGGATTCACGAACCTGCAAGGTAGCTTACTGTTCATAGTAAATATTTATTTACTCATTAGTTATTGCTTTATATGAGATGAGCACTCTTAAAATTAGTGGAGGCCGAAGTTCACATTTTCGTAAAAGCAAGACAATAAAAAAGCGTTACACTACTGGCCAGCAAATGATTAGCTTTTCAGAGCATTCACACAAGGTGACGCCGGTGGCGACACCTACAACGTCCTGACATGAGGAAAGTTGGGGACTGATTTCTCATACACAAACATCAGTTGACCGGCGCTGCCTCGTGAAACGTTGTTGTGATGCCTCGTGTAAGGAGGAGAAATGCGTACCATCACGTTTCCGATAAAGATCGGATTATAGCCTATCGCGATTGCGGTTTATCGTATAGCGACATTGCTGCTCACGTTGGTCGAGATCCAGCGACTGTTAGCAGAATATGGAATCGCTTGGTTCAGAAGGGTAATACGGAACGCCGTGCTGGATCCCAACGGCCACGTATCATTAGCACTCAAGATGACAGGCATCTTATCCGCATGGCTGTAACGGATCCTGCAGCCGCGTCTCGATCCATGAGTCAACAGATAGGGACGTTTGCAAGACAACAACCATCTGCACGAACAGTTCGACGACGTTTGCAGCAGCATTGACTATCAGCCGGAGACCATGACTGCGGTTACCCTTGACGCTGCATCACAGACAGGAGCGCCTGCGATAGTGTACTCAACGACGAACCTGGGTGCATGAATGGCAAAACGTCATTTTTTCGGATGAATCCAGGTTCTATTTACACCATCATGATGGTCGCATCCGTGTTTGGCGACATCACAGTGAACGCACATTGAAAGCGTGTATTCGTCGTCACCAAACTGGCGTATCACCCGGCATGATGGTAAGGGGTGCCATTTGTTACACGTCTCGGTCACCTCTTGTTCGCATTGACGGCACTTTGAACACTGGACATTACATTTCAGATGTGTTACGACCTGTGGCTCTACTCTTCACTCGATCCCTGCGAAACCCTACATTTCAGCAGGATAATGCACGACCACATGTTGCACGTCCTGTACGGGCCTTTCTGGATACAGAAAACGTTCGACTGCTGCCCTGGCCAGCACATTCTCCAGATCTCTCACCAACTGAAAACATCTGGTCAATGGTGGCCGAGTAACTGGCTCGTCACAATACGCCAGCACTATTCTTGATGAACTGTGGTATCGTGTTGAAGCTGCATGGGCAGCTGTACCTGTACACGCCATCCAAGATCTGTCAATGCCCAGGCGTATCAAGGCCGTTATTACGGCCAGAAGTGGTTGTTCTGTGTACTTATTTCTCAGGATCTATGCACCAAAATTGCGTGAAAATGTAATAACATGTCATTTCTAGTATAATATAGTTGTCCAATGAATACCCGTTTATCATCTGCATTTCTTCTTGGTGTAGCAATTTTAATGGCCAGTAGTGTATTTTCTACATTGCAAAAGCATATCTCCTTCACTCAGAATCAAACTAGCACCCATCAAACTACTCCTGAAACTTATACAAGAATATAAAATCTAATAATAGATCTTGGAGAAAAGTAAAGTATTTTAGAATTATAAAAGTGAGAGACATTGATTGTATAGACTTCAGCATTAGAAACGCTTCCATGAGAATGCCTGATATAGATTATGTATTGTTTTGCATGCGATGCATTCATAATTAGTGCAACGTACCTAAATTGGTATGTGGGCTCTGTGGAACACTCCATTTGAGTACTCTGCTTTGAGTTGTATCGTAATGCATTTTGAGGACTTGGAGTCCCGACTGGAACCTTCGTAAGTTATATTATACAGGACTCAAATCGTAGATCCCTAGTACCCTAAAAAGGCTGTGTCTTGTGCCATTTCTATTTTACCTACGTACGTACTATATCCGACGTTTTTAATATTCTATATTCTAATTGTTGGTTCCGTCTCGCTTTCACGCCTTACAGTGCGTTTTCACTACTTTGGAGTACCTTAGCACATGGTTAAGACTTTCGACGAGTATTAATGAAGAACAGGGTTGACATTCTCATTCATTTTTTTCTGAGGATTCTCTAAATTAGTTCCTTCATGTGGTGTCGACATATTAGACGGTATATGACTTTGCCCGCTCCATCCACTTTAATTGCTACAATTTTTTTAGCATCTCATCAGAATAATGCGTCAAATTTCTTTACATCTGGAGTTCCCAGATTCGTGTAAGGCATTAAGTCAGGCACTACCACAAAGTGACGACGCTGGGTTCAATTTTGGGTCCACTCATATTCCTTACATGATTGTATGAATTGTCCTCCATTTAACACTCATCAAACAGAGTTGGTACTGTCTGCTGTCGACATCCGTGTTATAACAAATCGCATTAAAGAGAAAGCTACAGAAAAAAATTGTTAATGATTTTTTCAAAGAATTGTTAAGTGGTTTTTAGGAAATGGACTCTCCCTAAATCTGATTTTTGAGAATGCACGCTATATTCAGTTTTCTGCATCAAACAGACTAATAATAGTAACTGATGTTACACTTGAACAGTGAAGAATACTCCATATTTTTGGGTGAACATATAAATGAAGGCTTGATGCGTATTACTGAGTTTCTCAAACAATTAAGTTCAGCCACTTTTGGTCTTTGCATAATTGCTAGTCTTGGAAACAAACGAATCAGCGCCCTAATATATTTTGCATATTTACACTCAACTTTTCTGCGGTAACTAATCACCTAGAATGAAAGTACTGCTTGGACAGCAAAAATAATATGTGCTTCACCCGCGGTCGGTACCTCTTCAAGGAGTTAGTCATCCTAATTGCACCTTCTAAATAACTCACAGAAATATTTGATAAGCCCCTGAATTATTACAAATGCATAATGTGGTTACCTTGCGTTGTACGACAAATGTCCCATCTGTAATCAGTTTCCTGCGAAATCTATGACGCAAGTCATGATGTGTGGTGGCTACTGTTTTTGTTATCCGTTGTGGTAGCTCGTCGACGTTATCCGGAATCGGAGGAAGAAACACACTGTCTTTGTTGTAACCCCATATACGGAAGTCCATTTGGGTTAAATCAGGTAATCGTGGTGGCTGGGATATTGTGCCACCACTTCCAAACCAAGCGTCACATACCTACGGAGATAAGCGAAAACATCACGTTGATAATATGATGTCCCCTCCCCCCCCCCCCTGCCCCCTCTTCCTAGAAAATAAATTCTGTGCCGATATCCTGTTGTAACTGGAGCATGTCCAGGTATAACATGCCAGCTACAGCTGACTCGGCAGAAAAGAAAGGTCCGTAAATCTTGTTACACCTTATACTGCGAAAAAAAACCCTTAGGCAAGTCCCGTACTTGTTCGGTTACGTGACGAGGTTTCTGCTCACCACATATCCGAACATCATGCCGACTGAGTTTAACGTCAGTACGGAATGTAGCTCCGTCACTGAACAAAATATTATTAAGAAAATCGTCTTCAGTCTGCATATCGTTAAACAGTTCTACATAAAACTTAGTTCCTTTTTCCTTTGTGACTTTCTCTTAAAGCTTAGAACAATTCCAATTTTCAGGGTTTGAAAGGATAACCATTTGCGTAATACCTTCCACACAGTAACACTAGGAATATTCAATTGCAAGTTGCCACGTCTCGTTGATTTACCCGGCCTACTAATGCAAGACTACCGAATTTGATCAACTGGTGCGTCAGATACTACTGGCCAAACATGACACGGCGTCCTATGCGATGCACAGCCAGTTTCAGTGAAGCGATCGTACCAATTAATAACAGTTTTTTCTTTGAGATGGTGGCTTGCGATATTTAGTCCTGAATTGTCTCAGAACTGTAGTAGCGGATATGGTTGCACGGAGCTATAAACAACACTGCGCAAGGTCTGCACTTTTATACGACTCCATTTTGACTGAGTAACTCGTTCGCGCATGCCACGTGGGAATGCCGGAAACTGTGTTAGGCGGGAATAAAACTTGAAGATCTACTACATTCAGTGACGTATAAAGCATTTCTGTAAGTTATTTACGTTTTTCGCAATTAAAGGTTACTTTTGCATAACTAATTTATGAACACCCTTTCTATACATGCTAGTGAAATTCGTCATAAATTTTTGACAGAGAGCAAAGCAGGTTTTAAATCTAAACTAAAATCTTTTCTTCTGGACAAGTCATATTCCATACACAAATTTTTTATTTAAAAACTAGTGATCTGTAAAAAATCCTAGTTTTGAAATGTAGTTTTATGTGTAGGACCGGAAAATAAATTCTTCAGTGATGTAATTATTAATGCTTTCATATCCTGTAGACTGACTCGTTTCACTTCATTTCGATGAAAAAATCGTTCAGACGACCTATGGAACATGTAACTAACTAGTAAAGTCTTCTTAATTCTTTAGCAATAATTGACAGCAGTGAGGCTTGTTTCCTGATAGACCCTTACACGAAGAAGGGACAGGTTAGTGGAATATCTGATACGCAGTTCAGTAATAGGGAGAAACAATAGTGGGACAAAAGAAAAATCGGTAGCGGCAGAGAAAACGTGAATATATGGAACAGATAACAAAAAATATTGGTTGTAATAGTTATTTAGAGATGAAAAAGTTAGCACCAGACGGGAAAAGAGCGATACATTAAACTCCAGATGTGTCCACCTGCAGCAAGAGCGACATGGCAGCCGCTGTTCTGAGCAGGAGTCCTCGTAGGATCTCCCACAAACAGGTCTCAGAAATCGCTTTTCTTTAAATCCGCTGTGTACTGCCCCGCAGTACGATTTGTGAAGGTTGCCTCAGGAAATACGTCGAACTTGGCATTGCTCTTTAGTACGCAAGGCATCGCAAGACAATCAGTGACATACACAGGAAAATTATGGATTTGACATACATAAATAGTAAATTACTCCGGCATAAACTTGCTTTAGAAGTTAGTCTGCGAGTAGCTATGATAAACGGCAAAAATCTTTGTAAAATTATTGCTAGTTAACGCCATGGTTTCAAACTGCGTCATTTTATTTAGTGTCATTCCAGTATAACAATGACAGTTTATTTTGATGTTATTTTCTTTTTTGGAGCTTTCACTTCTTGTGTAAAAGGGAACGGTGGGTTGTTGTAGAACTTAGTTCTTTTCAGCCAAATCTTAAAAAGGTGGAGTTGAAAAATGGGTTCCCAGTTTGTAATATTTGGAACGTGATTTACAGTGCGGCGTTCTCCTGACAACCAAGACAAGTCTCCCTATTGTGTGTGTGCGTGTGTGTGTGTGTGTGTGTGTGTGTGTGTGTGTGTGCGTGCGTGCGTGCGTTTGCGTACATGCGGAGATCGACTGCCGCTAGATATTATGGCCGACAGTTAGAATACGTGATTTTTAAATATACACACTATTTATGTATTTGTAGCGGAGTAAACTTGCTTTGTGTGAAAGCAAAACTTAAACGTCTAATAAATGGAGACACAATAAAGGTGAAAGAATGTATTCTATAATCAATACAGATATATAAAGTACTAATACATACATATAAGTGGCCGTACGGTTCTAGGCGCTTCAGTCCGGAACCGCGCTGGTGCTACGGTCGCAGGTTCGAATCCTGCCTCGGGTATGGATGTGTGTGATGTCCTTAGGTTAGTTAGGTTTAAGTAGTTCTAAGTATAGACCTCAGATGTTAAGTCCCATAGTGCTTAGAGCCATTTGAACCATACATATAAGAGAATAGTAAAGTATACGTACTGATTTTAGCGTACAAATATTCGCGACGAACCGAGCTCGTCAGGATCAAACAGAATGCGATTGAACTGTACATCAGCGTGAGACCCGATTAGCGAGAGGGGAAGGAGAGGGAAGCTAGCTCTCTTGCAACTGCTGTCTAGACGCCTCTGGTCTACTTCGGATTTGACAAACTGCTGCTCTTTTCTTCCCGTGTCCACGAGCTGTCAGTATATTCTGTTCGAGAAAGACAATTGTAATAAAACTACATTTTTATAACTTAGATCGCCTGTCCCAAGCGTCATTTCAAGTATCGCGAAAAACAAATACTCAAAATCGTCAAGAACAATCTTTACAAGTGTTCTACTTACCATGATCCACATCCTAGTGGGAACAGAAATATACGCGTCAAATGCTTACGAGTGGCTCGTTGTCTAGTGTATTAATGCTGGTGGTATGTAGCAGTCAATCTAGTGCAGATATGCTTGCAGTCGACTTGTAGCAAGTATGAAGTAATCACGTGTGATTCCATTGGAATGATTGTGCCCCACGACCGTGATGTAATCCAGGACAGAAAGAAGGTCATCATCGGTCGTAATGTCATCTGTTTCTTTTGTTGCATTGCAGATATAGATTTCAACTCAAAACTTATGTTAACCCATTCTTTCATATAGGGACAATAAAAATATAGGGCGTTCACTGCCCAGTATGACGTAAAGTAACACTTTTCATAATGCTTTTATATATACAGAATGACGAGGAATTTGTAAATTTGTACCAAGTTCGGGAATCGAACCCGAGTCTCCTGCTTACTAGGCAGGTGCGTTAGCCACTATGCCACCTTGGCGCAGCAGTTTGCACAACTACACGGATTACACTGGTGGGCCTCCCTCCTCGATCCAAATTTTCACTGCCGTCCCAGGCTACTTTAAATTCCCCCTTACATACGAAGAGAATTGCCGAGGCCCTCCACGTTCTGGAATAGCACCCCGACATCGGACTTAAATGGGGGAACCCAGGTACGGGTATTTATACAAACAAAATAACACAGTTTCTTGAGACTTTACTGGTCTCATGCAGATACGATTGTTTGTGTCTGAACTGAAGCAGCGAATGAGGAGGGACGCGTGCCGGGGTAACCAGCGCAGTTGCGTGAAATGCTGTGCCAATGTGGCTTAGTAGCTAACTCACCTCCATAATCAGCAAGAGATACCCCCCATTGGTAACCTACTCGTGCTTTGAACAAGTATAAGAAAAGAAATTTCCTGGTGGCTAGCACAGTTGCACCATGTGATGATTTCAACATCTTTAGGAGAGTAGAAAGGCACCTTCGAAAGATTTTAACTGCTAGACCGCAAACAAAATTAAATCGTATTTCATTATGAGCTTTAACTGTCATTTACACGTTTAAAGGTTATGTTCAGATTTATTTCTTAGTTTTCTTACGTTTGTTTCTCAGCTGTGAAGAACATTTTAAAAGTCGTTTGAGTGTTCATTCCGTGAATAAGTTACATAACCAAGGAAATAGTACCTGAAACCTGAAAAATTAATTTCTGATAGCCTGAACAATAGAGCTTGAATATTTCTGATAATCTTTCTACTGTATGAAAAATTTCTATTACTTCTCTTAGGAAGCTCTTTTACGGGACGATACAGGTATTCGCGTCTCGTATTCGGAGTAGAAACGTTTCCTAAATGCTGATTTATATGTGCGATCGTTATATGAAACTAAATTAACTTGATAAGAGACTATTTGGCAGTTTTTTCATGAATTTGATGCTGATATGCTGTTGACACAATTATAAAGGAACTCAGAGACTATGTTAATTTGAGGTGCCATCTACAGGCAACAGAATCTGTGCACTCGTTCACCAATTATATAGAATCATGTGCTTTTCTATTCTGCACGTTTCTAGGGCGGTTTCGAGCCTGCGCTGGCGTACAGTGAAGAACAAAACACAGCAGGGCGTACTGGATGAGGAAAAACTGCTCTCTGCAGAAATTCAGTTTAAATGTCGAGATGTTATATGACGTTTCAGGCGACTATCGATTAGTTTTGTATGCAAGGAAATGGTGAAGTTTTGTGATAAAATAAATTCTGGATAGTATTTCATGACGAAATTTTAATTAAGTAAAAAACATGTAAGATTCGGTTTTGTGCAAAACAGGTAGCCTTTTAAAGTCGCTTGTGTATTTGAAGGATGACTATACTTCTGTTGAAATGGAAGACAACTCTGAAATTTACATCATTAAATTTGAACGCATAAAGTCAATGTTCTTATCTCCCTTTCCGGTCCTTACATTGATGCGTAGAATAAAGATGTGGAAATAAGGTGAATGCGTGCCTCTTGACTTCGGTAAGTAAATGTGGAACCAGTTAAACTTCTCGTCGATGTAGAAGACCTTAGGAACAGACTTACCAGCTTAAATGGGAGAGGATGGGAAAGTATATAGGCCTAGATCTTTCTAAGGAAACATCCTAACATTAACCTAATTTGATTTAAGAAAACTGCATAAAACGTAAAGTTGGCTTTACATTAGTTTACTCATCTCACAAAGCAGCTGGTGGTAGAAAAGGAAGAGAGATGTAGTACTAACGTTCTCTCGTTGTCTGAACCATTACAGAAATAAGTGGGACAAGGACAGAGCTGAAAATTAACTGCGTAATCATCCCAACAATCGTCACCAGTGACTAAGAAAAGGTACTAAACCATAATAATAAGTGTTACCGGACGACAGTTTAGAAACTGCTCCTCATGATACAAGTCCAGTTTTTTGATTACTGCTCCATCTCTATTGTTACTTGTTGCAGGTGTTCCATGCAGATCTGAATAATGTACACACTATGCAAGATAAACCCGTCCGTCATGCAGATTCTTGTTTGAAATATAAAGCTCAAACAATTCTGAATGGATCAAACAGTCACGTGTAGTTAAGAATAGTTCCATAAACATCCGTTTACAACAGAGAACTTCAGTTGTATTATAACAAGAGAACACTAAAAGCTTCACTTAGGACTACCAATTTAGGACCCGAAGAATGCACCTTCTCCTACCGGCAGTTCTGCTTTAAGTAGTGTCATTGCGACTGCATAGACAACAAGCACTAGGAGCCGGTGGTCTATTTAACATCGCAATGCAACTTAAATTTCTGAAGTAAGAATTTATTTCAGTCTTAGGGAATTCAAATAACTCACTAATCAGCTACCGAAGAATTTGTGGGATAATGCAACTTGCGGAGAGTATTTTAGAACAAATATGCGTCTTATCTCGGAGAAGTCTTTAAACAGATTTTTTTTCATACTGTAAGATGCAGTTGATAATCTTTGTCATTGCCAAGATTGCTCTTTAGTAATAAAATAAACAAATCATGGTTATAAAACAATTAAAAGTAACCTTTAAAATGATTTTATTGATTTAAACCTGGTTCATAAAGGATCGAATAAACAGATGCACACGTTTTAAACATCCTAGAACACATGACCCATTTAGCGATAAATACGTTAATTTTGAAGGGTGAATTCAGAACTTTCTGATGATCAACTTCTACGCCACCAAAGAGCCCTTGACGATGTATCTAGTCACGAATGTATAATGAATGAAGTATTCGTTATACTGTTTCACTTGTTGTAGAATACGTATTGGTACTTCTCTATTACGGTATTTCACAATTTAGTCATTCTGGAATACTGTACTCGAATAAAATATACACATTTGACTCATCTCGGTCGAATCTATGAAACACGATCCGTCCAATGTCAGGCAGTGTAGATTTGTCAGTGGAAAATAGAATTACACTTTCTCATCATATTAGGTCTTATTGACTGGAGAAAATATTGACATAGTTGTTTCAGTTGAATAAAATTGCTTAAACAAGTCTGTATTTCATACCTGGAAGTTCAGGAATTCCACAGACGTCTCTGCTACAAGAAAACCTACAACAGAACCGTGCCAGTAAGGCCACGGTACGTATGGGAGATGAAATAGTTCATATGCACAAACTACAAACTGAAACTGGGTGGTGAAATTGTAAACCAAAAGAGTAAAAATTTTGCTGTATGGTTCAAATTTGTTTCCTACATATAAATTAATTCGCTTTATCATTATTGCGGCACGGTATATTTTCGGGCGCGTCTGAACGTTTCACAAAGTTGTTATTTGTACGAAAAGTCATTTTTTCCTCAGTCGTAGTTGCTGGAGGACTTATGTCCATGACATATACAGGTAGTGTGTTTCTTCTGCGGTTATTATAAGTTTTGACAGGCTGCAAGCATTAGTCAGGAAGAGGTTCCCTTTTGCTGGGAAACCGACAGCGCACTCAGATCGACGTTTATAGAGACTCGATTATTATATCGAAAAGCAGTTCAAATGGTTCAAATGGCCCTGAGCACGATGGGACTTAACTTCTGAGCTCATTAAGTCCCCTAGAACTTAGAACTACTTAAACCTAACTAACCTAAGGACATCACACACATCCATGCCCGAGGCAGGATTCGAACCTACGACCGTTGCGATCGCGCGGTTCCAGACTGTAGCGCCTAGAACCGCTCGGCCACTCCGGCCGGCCACAAAGCAGTGTCGTGTGTCTGTCTTACATTGTGTAGTAACATCGTGACAAACAAGAGGCTCTTTTCTTGAAATCCTGAAGTGTTAGGATTATCTTTTCTAACGTTGCGATGATTATTGACTACACGTTCCTGGAAACTTCACTTTACATGTGGTTTGTCTACGTAATCGTCACTAAAAATTGCGCAATTACATTTTCTTGCTTCTCAGGTACCCTCTTGGCGTAAATACTACTGTGCTACTGAATTCGCTAAAAGTGAGATCCAGAAAGCAGCGTGAGATATTCAGATGAACTCATCATACGACGATGTGATGCATCCGGAAGGGGTGGAGGAAACAAAATCAGATTTAACGGGTTAAGAGCGTATGTGATGTTACTGCAGAGAGTCAAATATACAAAGAACTTGGTAGCACGCGCCCAGTTATCAGTATGCAGTTGCACTTCCTCTGGCCTGGATGCAACAAGCTCTGGTCCAGTTGGGAAGAATGTCATAAAGCCGTGGTGTCCTTTCCTGAGGCAAGATGGTTCACATTTCTTGTAACAGGTCCTGTATATCCTCCATACTGGCACTGGGACAGAGGTGACGTCCGATCTCGTCCCATGCATCTTCGGCGGGGCTACATCTGGGTACCTTGCCGGCCGTGGGATACATCAGCATCACACAGTCAGTTCATACATACACGTGCCGTGTGTGGGCGAGCATTGTCATGTTGAGACCTGGCACCAAGATACTGTCGCATCAGAAGTAACACATGAGAACGCATGATGTCCATGACGTACCGTTGCGTCATCAGATTTCAGTCAGTCACTACCAGCCGTGATCGGAATTCGTACCCAATGGCTCCCTATACCGTGATGTCAGGAGTGACACAATTGTACGTCCCCAAAACATTAAAGAAATAGGATATCTCCCCAGATCGCCTCCATACTGGCCGACGATGATCATCTGAGGTAGTGCAGAACAGTAATTCATGACTGAATATATTGTGCTATAATGCTTTCCAAGTATGGCATAATTCAGAACGAAGGAGTGCGGTTGTGTAGGGGTTATGATGCTTTCGGTGTTCAGTAGAGCGACCCTCTCTTGTGGTGGTCAGGTGTGATCGACCAGATCCTTGACGACGAATGTGGCTGCCCTCACGTTCCCATGCAGTCTACCACTGTCACATCCGAATACGTCACTAATCTAGATACTGCACGATTCAACCAACCGGTCAAATAGGGACCCACAGGGAGGCCCGTTTCAAACAGTGTCAGGTGCTGATAACGCTGTCTTCCACGAGTAGACGGCATCTGCGTGTCATTCACAGTGATCACTCAACAACACCTGACATGGTTCACACCCCTTAGATACCTTACTGGACATGGCAAAAACACGAAACACGAACAACACTCTCCCAGTCACCGGGAATTACAGCTCTAACCGTTTACGTACTCTCCGATGCTGTGTACATGTGCGAAGTTCCATTAACACCCGACCTTGTCTCCGAGGTGCTTCACTTTTATTTTGCAGGCTTTGTATGTCACGACCTGTCCGCTGTTCGTTGACAGAACCTTTCTCAGCTGACACTACAGTTACCAACAACGTGACGTCACCCACTGTTTGATTGCCTGCAGCTCAAACTGTCTAAAAAAATAAATCCATTGAGTTGGAAGTTAACACAACGATAGTTTTCGATTTGCGTTGTCGTTTAGGTGAAATAGGTTCCCCGGTACGTTTTCTGGGGAGACATGCCACAACTTCACAAACACTCGCAATAGCAATGCTAACAAAAGATGTAATCCACATGGAACGCCTAAAACAAAGAGCATACATCAAGGTTGTTACCAGTAAAACTGTATTTCCGTACAATCGATGTCTGGAGAGTACAGAATTTAGCCCTTTCATATCCTCTGGCTATAACTGTATACATTAACTTTTGCTGTGTCTTAGATGAAACACAAGCGTTTATTTTCAATGGAAACCTGAGGTACACATTTGTGAATGTTCAACCTTTTCACCATGCGCAAGTGCTGCCAACTGTTGGGCTTCACAATGAAAATATCAGCAAGTCAACGTAGGAGTGAGCAGCAGCTCTTGGCCATCAGAATACACTGTATAATTGAATATTGTTATTGTTTTTTGCGTGACGATTACTGAATGATCGTTTGACTATTTATTACAACAGAAAAGATGTCGTAATTAGTTATTTTAGTCCATAAAATGAAGCCAAGGCCACAAAGTATGTTTTGAAAACGGCTACATATTTTTGTATAAATCTTGCATATAAAATCATTAAAAAATCATCTAACAGCTTTACAACATAAAGAAAAATTTTACTTCCTCAAGAAAAAATTCAGGCCTGAAGGGTTAAAGACTGTGGAAGCATACGTCAGGAAAGAAACGATGGGTGTAACAGACAATTACGGTCATCAGATTCAAAACAGTAATTTAATTAACAGCTAAACATTTGTTTGATTTAACACATGCTGTCTTATCAAAACAGATATTGTTGTATTGTCACAAATTTTTGCCTTATTTGTCAATGCAGATGTGAAGTTCCAATGAAAGGATTAAAACACGGTGGTCTGGAACAGCTCGTGGCAAACATATGGATAGTATGATGAATAGCCAACTGCAGAGCAGATACACTTCAAACGACTCATCACTTCCACATACCGCTCTTACCAAGAACGCATTCCTTTATTCTACAAATAAAACTTCTTTTATGAATATTGTCAATCTCCGGCCATAACTTTTACACCGATTTTTTTCTCCAGGGACTTCGGATTCTTTAATACTCGTTATGGGTAGAGACAGGTGAGTAGAGAAGAATGAAACAAGCAAATAATCTCAACAGACATAAATCTGAAAACCATTGGCTTCTCTAGTTCGACTTCTTTCGACTCAGTAAATGAAAACTTCGTAACGGAGTCCCCGGAGATCCAAACTGAAGATACGCGCTTGCGGACAAACGCATTACAACAAGCGTTCCACGTGGCCACCGTTCGCGTGAACGCAGGCATCAGAACGTCTCCTCATCGATGTCCGTGCAAAACCCCAGGCGCGTCCCGAATGCTTTGACAACCATTCACTATGTGTTCCCATAGTTCATCGATACTGCCAACAGAGCTGGAATACAGCCATGCCTTTAAATACCGCCGCATAAAAATTCCAAACGTAGTTGTAGACATTAAAAGTATCGTAAGTTGGCACGAATGCGCATGTACATACGTCGTATCGGCGAAATCATTCGTTTCTGGACTAATGTTTAATCGGATTATTAGCTGTTTTTCATTGTCATCTACTCGCCTGTTTCATTTTCTATCCTGCGTCTATTAACCATCAAACATCTATTGTACACTGACGTAGAGCTTCACAGAAAAATGATCTTATTGGATGGTAGAAAGCACACATCGTTTTTGAAAATGTTCTATTACGTTTGAGCCGTTAGAGCTGCAGTACTACCCTTCTGAGTGTTCAAAATGCCGAGTTATGGAGTCTCCTTGTCAAGTCCTCACTAACATAACACGTCAAACATCAGTAGAAGTATATAAAATGACGGAGGTCCCAAAACCGTGATTTGAAATATTGTAGCTACTAACGCCGTTCGCTTGTCTACGTCGAGACTGATCGACAGGGCCACGGTTTCAAGGTTCCACCACTTTCGTGGTAGATGTTGATAAATTTCCATGCTCTCTAAACAACTACAAGTAAATACTTCATTGGTGACGTTTTTTATATACTTATAAGGGGCGATAAAGTTTCCGTTTGAGGACGTTGCTGCGCCCTATACGAGTATACAACGTAGTGCAACGCCGATACGGATATACAAGCACCGACAGGTAGGCAATGGATTAGCGTTGCATTTGTGTCTTTGCGAAGTGCATGCAATAAATGCGGAAACGTCAATTATTGAGACTTTATTACCAGATGCGTCCAAAGAGGACCATTGTGCTGTTGTTATCTTCCTGGATGCCGAAGGACAAACACCGGTGGACGTCCATTGCAGACTGAAGAATATGTATGGGGCAACATGTCGGTCGAAAACCACCACTTAGAATAGGGTGCTGCTGTTTCTTGATAACGCAGTCCGAATATCGCAAATGTCATAATGCAGAAATTACGCCAACTCAAGAGGGAATCACCACAACACCCATCCATTAGTCCAGATCTCTCCCCACGCAATTATCACGCTTCCGTTCCATTAAAAAAGGCATCGAAGGGTCGATGACTCCTGTCGGACGAGCATGTGCAGCAGGCAGTTACAGACTTCTCCACGCAGCAGGAAACGGTGTTTACCAAACGGGTATCTTAATCCTAGTGCATCGATGGGATAATTGCCTCAATGCCCAAGCCGATTTTGCCTGATTGGCATGCCGATTCTGGACTGTACGGCCTTCGTACTGAAACTTTTTGACCGTCCCTTATGTCTCTGTGTCTATTTCATCGCACGCAATAAGGTCCAAGCAGCAACATTATTTTGTTTAGCCTTTTTGCCCCTTTCTGTTCGTCCGACGAGGTCAACGCTGTACCCTCCCGTCATTAAACCGGCCGGCCGGCCAAAACACTTCCAGTCAGTTACACATTCACGTTTTTACACTTTATGAGGGTAAGAGCCACACCGTTGTTTAACCAGACGCGCAGTAGTATCAATTCTCTTCTTTCTCTTCATATCAGTTACGTAAATTTATCCCACAGATTTGGAAGAGGAACATTTTTCAATAACATAGCGCCAGTTCCGTGCTATATTCCGTTTTCCACATGTATATTTTTCTCTCACTGAGCTTCATTCGACAAACAACTTTCCTTCAAAATTTTAAGATTTTAGCTTTGTGGGCTTGTACCAGATACAACTCAAGAGGGCTTTGTAACACTGATTATCAGCAAGTACCGTTTAAGTTAGTCTCTTCCATGAAATTCACATGCACGTGTGAATGTGAGTATGATCATACGAATATTATGGGTACTTGGAATGAACAGTCTACTTCAAGGTAAGTTTCGAAAGAAACGGTGAATGGAAATTTAAAACGTGTAATCCAGTGTAATACATCCCAGTCATCCTTATAACGTGTGTAGCTACATTATATGATCTCGTTAATAAGCGGCACATTTACGTCATACGATTTTCAGCAGCAGTGGCAAAGGATCGAAGCTGATGGCAAGAACACTTTGCTTTCGGGAAGAAAATGTTTTCCATCCTTAGAAATTGATACTGAAAAATTGCTTTTGTTTTCTTTTAATTAAAAACATTTAAGTAGATGAGGGTACAAGAAAGACAAATACAGAGAGCGGTACGTGTGCTACCAGGAATATCGTTTTCTAAAATACATGCGTATAAAAACCTGCTGATATATAGTGAAAAATCTTTTCGTTGATGCTAGCAGCGAAATTTTCATATCAATTCTTCTTTGCAAATATGTAAATAAAGAAAAAAACTATAGATGAAATCTGATTATTTCGTTTCAGTTTTCTCTGAATATTGTTATCAGGCCACGCTAGCGTCCATTTTGTTGTATGTGTTTACTACTCACAAGGAAAATTAACTTAATATCTGTTAACATGATTTTAAGAGGTTATTTTATATGACGAGAGCATTTTGCTAGTAAATCTGTTTTCATCTATCATTGTATATGTGAGTATAGTTCCCTCATAAATTTGTGCGATGTAATTACAATCTATTCATGGTTTTCCTCTATGTTAATTTTGTAATTTTTATAGGTAATTCCTTTTGGTTTTTCTGATGGAGACACACATAACCGGTGTCGAAACCAGGCCAAGTTAAATCTTGTTGCAACTGGTTGGTTGTATTATATACACCATGTTCTTGTATGGTTGCTGACTTACAACCACCGTTGAAATTTTTCTTATGTAAGTAAATTTATTTTCATTCACACGCTCGCAAATAGAGCTTTAGTTTTCATAAAAAGTTCAACTACAGCCCCAGTGATCTTGTGTGTACCAGAAGGTATAATGCTAAATACCGCTCAAAAATTTTACTAAACCTCATATTCAGTTAGCATTAACACCGCTGAGCTTTTCTTGCAGACCTCTCAGTTACCAAAATTGTGAAATTTCGTAATTATTATTAAATTTCTGTAAAGTGTAGACTTGTATTTGATGGAGAAGGTTGCAGATATATAGTCATGTCCAAACAGAAGGGAAAAGTTTATTGTAAATTGATAAACGAAAAGTGGAAACCGTAATTTCTTAGAAAATAACGCCATATGGGTCAAAACGATCCCGTTTCAAAAAATATACTTAGAAATATACGTGTTGTTTCATAGATTTAATATTTGAAACAGCAATGTTCTGTTTACTAAAACGAGTGTAATGTTGGGTTTCAGGAAATCTCCAACAAATTTAATATAGAAGTGTTACATCTCTCTCAAAATAAGGTTTGTAATTTTTCTGTTGCAAATTTGCAACCTTTTCCTTAAGTTTCAATTTTTTTTAAAAGCATGGCAGTTAAGTCGTGCATGTGTATTTTTTTGATTTTAAGTAAAAGATAGGATTTAGATCATTTATCAGGAAGGAGGTCAATGAAAACTAAAATATACTCTACAGGAAAATTAGAAAAATGTTGCAGTTCACGGTCAAGTAGAGGAATCGTAGCTGAAGCGCGTACTATTTATGTAAAAGTAAGAAGTGTAGCATTCTGTGTAACAACAGACGTCAGACTCATCACTTTTACTATTTATCTATGAAATAAACTTCAGTCTATTCTGGAGGATCACTATATTTGGCCCGGTTTTCAAAAGCTATTATTTCAAAGTGAAGTATCGAAGTAATTTAATTCCACTGACATTTTCATCCGCGCGACGGCGACCTACACTGTTCGCACTTGAAATTTATCTTAGAACAAAATGAAATGGTTTTGTGGCACTCACACAAAAATCTGGGAAGCCTCGTTGCCATCTTCAAATATTGTTCAAATTTTGTTACATTGTAATCCTCTGAGTAAGCCATTCTACACTGCTTATATGTTTATCATAAACTAAATTTAGTAAAAACTAGTAATTTATCTGTCCGAGTTGGCTATGTTCAATTAGAGCATTTATTTAGTGTATTTAGTGTTTGCTTGTTACTGTAGCTTTAACATCTGTCAGCTTTATTAACACTATTTGTATTATTAGCAAAAGGATGCAAGGAAAAAACGCTTGTTGGATGTAATCTAAATCTAGCTACGTTCCAGAAATTTAGTTTGAATGGCTGTTAACGATTTACACCAGATTGTTTTTAGCGTACATTCTCATGATATTTCCGATTCTCTCGAAAGACGTTAAAGATTCAAAATCTTAGAAATATAGATTCTTTCCTAATGTCAATAATCAAGGATGCTAATTATAGCAGTCGCATTGATCACCATTTTTAAGAGTAGTCCAATGCTTTTCTTCGCTGTTCCACATGTCGCTCATTATTTTGATAGGAAATTCCTTATTGACGACCAAGAAAAACGGAAGCAGTTCGCTGTTGCTGACATTCGATTAACTGACTTCCGCAACAAGTCACCAAATTTTACGAAGTGTTATTTCTGTGTACGAAATGAAGTCAACACGAGAAGCTTACTCCCTATTCTGAACCACTAAAAGGAGTCTTAAGTAATATTAAACCATTCCAGTACGTTATTAGTAAAGGCTACTTCACTCATTTCAATTTCTAGGATAAAACGACCTATTTTGCGTGCCTCGAGGGAAGAAAATTTGTCTCCCCCTTTCATCAACACCAAGTGACATTATTCTACAGCTACGAATCCATCGCAACTAAACACAAATTATACCACAGTGCATCGTCATCGAATGAAAATATTGCTAAGAAAATAAAGAACAGTCGTCAACCATTCAGAAGCTGTTACAAAGACGGCTTCACATGGAATGATTACAATCACCAAAACACAACATTCTCACATGCAACGAATAAATGCAGATTACGCTCGGGACGGACTGGCGTAGGTAGCAGGGGTTGCCCACCACAACAAAACGCTGATAACGGATAACAAAATTTTCCGTGTTGGACCAGTCAAGACAGCCTCGTTTGGGTAGGTGTTACCTCTCTCTTGGTGGACCGAATACTCGTCTACAGAAGAGAAAGTGTACGACGTAGAACAGTTTGAACATGCATGTCATAGAGTAGATTACTGAGTGATAATCATCACGGACTTAAATCAGCGGACTTGGAACTCGGTGGTGCAGTTTACCTGCTTCCACTCCTGTGTCTGGCTGGTACAGCAACCGTTACGAATTATTTCAAAAATAAATCAATCTTGTTTGCAAACTAATGATTATTAAATAACGCGTTTCACCACCCAAAAATGGCCCCAGTAACAGTACTTCCATATTTTGCATTCAACTAAGAACATTCATTTGGATCATTATTGCTTTAAGAATTATTATTGGAACAATAGGAAGTTTAAATCAAAAATTATTACGGCAACTTCTAGCATACTCATCAAGCAGCCGCCTGAGATGAATAATTAGGTCACTAATTATTTAATATTCTGCAAATAAGCATTCGTCAAAACGTGCGAGATAGGACGCAGACCTTACACCCACCAGCACCTCAGACGTAGAGGAGTAGAAATAGGACCACGACTTCAAATCTGTTCAAAAGTGGCATCATCTGTATACACAGCAGTAATTTCCTCAAAACAGATATGTAATCATATACGTCGAACTGAAGGAAAACAGTTTCCCCCACTTGCACGTATATCGTTACATGACTGTCATATACGTCGAACAGAAGGAAAACTGTTTTCCTCCAGTTCGACGTATATGGTTACCCATCTGTTTTGAGGAAATTAGTGCTATGTATACAAGTGATGCCACTTTTGTACAGATATGTATGCGTGGTCCTATTTCTGCGCTTCTACGTCTGAGGATGCTGATGTGTTTAAGGTCTACGCCCTATCTTGAACGTTATGACGAATGCTTATAAGCAGAAAACTACGTAATGTGATGACGCCCCAAAAGGGTGAAACGCATTATTAAGTAATATTTTGCAACCAACACTGTTTTCTTTTTGAAATCCTTAGTATAAAGTGCTCAACGCGATCAAGACAGAAACCCATACTGGGTGAAAGCACCGGCCTTTTAATTTTAACTGAGCTAAGGATGCTTTTACATTAGAGTGCATACATGCTGGCACAGCTGTTTTCTGACAGTTCCGACAAAGACATTTTCTTTTCATTACACTCACTTGTTTACTCTGTTTGGAGAACAGTAATAAACAAAGGCTTAAGCGGAATAGACTAATGATATTTCGAACTTATCGTTTGTATGTATAATTTATAATCTACTAAAACTATTTACAATATCTTGACAATATTACCGAAACTGAAGTAATCATCCGATAACTGGGAACGACTCCTGTTAATTTTCTTCGTACCAAAGTTTTGCTACACACCACGCAGAGTAAAACGTAATCTTGCCAGATTATCTACCATATCGAGAGTAGAACGATTTTCGTAAAAGAAGTGTATTAATCCAGATTCTCGATTGTTGACAGAATCCCTAATTACGACGAAAATATAGATCTATAGTATTTACAATCAAATTAAGACTCTCAACGATCAAAGGATCGACTGACCTGTGTTTATAAACACACAGGTATTTCTCCAGGAGTTTTATATACTGTGTTCCCATACATCTGTAAAAGGTTGCGCAAGAACTCAACTGGAGAACAACGTATATGTCATTATGAGAGTCATGAGATTTCTGCCCATATGACTGGCGTATTCTTTGCAGAGATAGAAACTTTGGGTACATATTCCTAGAACTGGAAAACAGGACAGAGAGAAATTACCTTGTTTATTGCGTGAACGACTTATGATGCCGACAAATAGGACGCTGCAAATACGTATCAATTAAAGTTTCAACAAATTCATGTGTTTTACAGGATGACAAAGGACTGACATCACATTTATCTTGTCTATATGCTAACTTTCAGTGCCAAGAAATCGTTCGTCTATTTGTCTGTTTTGGAAAGCAAACAACAACGCCGTAATTCAATGCTGATTCTATTACACGTCAGAGTAACCTAACAGGAGACTGACTTCCCACATTCATTGTTTACGGTACCTAACAGTTTTTTCCCCCCTTGAGAAGATAGTGCCAATTTTAAGCTTACGCGGCACACATCGTATGGCCACACGAATCGGCAGCAAAGAGATTAAGGCTCCCAATTCATTTCATGACGGTATCCAGTGTACTTTACGCCAAGTTTCTGAAGCAACTCTTACGTAAACAGAACAGCTTCACCAGTGATTGTGAGACTGACCTTGAAAAGAGTATTGTGGCGCATCAGTCAGCGCTGGCTGAGGAAGGAAAATTCACGCATTCGCGAGTCACAAAAAGTTCTGAAGGGCGTACGAGCATTAGAACTTCTACTGTTGGCTCTATTTTTCGCCTTTTCTCTAAATATGTGTCGTACAAAAAAAAAAAAAAAAAAGAAAGGCAAAAGCCGGTATTTTTGGTAGCGAGTTAATGTAGCTACCAACTGCCATTTTGATGCAATGTATTAGCTAGCGAGACTAGCGGATGATTACTTGTCGATTCTGTGCAGCAGAATTAATATTTTTCCGTTTTACAGACGTAGAACGATATGTAAGTGATTTCCCACACTCATTTGTGTGAGTGCCGGAGCATTTCCAAGATTATATTGCTTTGTAGATTGGCCCACGAATGAGAACCTGATGTACAGTTTGATGCAGAATATATTGTGTTACAAGAACATACACCAACAGAAGAATATCACATGATAACGCCAGAAACAATCAGTCACAACAATTATAATAAAACGATCCAACACTCCTAATGAAACCAGCATATCGCCAGCCGGTCACACATTCATTGTCGCACCGTATCAATCCTTATTCCAAGTTTCTAAGATTGCGGTTATATATCCTGTTCTATCCGATCAAAATCGTATACATATCCAATGAAACTTCGACGAAATGTCAGTCCGGTGCAAAAACTAATAACAACATCTTATTATAGAGAAATATTAAATATTTCTGGAGAGAAGTACTTTAATATGTTAGCCACACGTCGAAACACTCGCCCACTTCCTTATTATCGCTCTCCAAACCCTTGTTTCACTACTTTGAACTGTTTACTCAGTACTGAAGTGTTATGATTTAGATGATGCAGGCTGTATTCAGATGTGGTGAAGGCGTCCGTAAATATTGGCCAATCGTTTTGCCAACGTTCTTAGTTCTAGTAGGACGCCGGCCTAATTCTGTATCTTCACACTACACATACAATATTTAAAGTGCCCACAAAAAGCATAGCCAATTGTATTTGACTGTGGCTGACGTAGAACGCTTTCTGCAATCAATGTGCCCAATACGTTGAATCAGAATTGTCCCTGAGACCCAGAGCAGAAGAGACCCTGAGATAAAGTCGTCACACTGGTTGATAACGAAACGTCATAGAAAGTGGTAAACCACTGACAAAGTTTCTCCGGCAAAAGGTAGATTACGATGTAGCGTACACAATACAGATTACCTGAAAAGTCTCACACACAAGATACAACACAAGTTACGATCACAAAATATGTTCAACGCTCTGTCCTCGAGGTACACACAGGCATGTGGGCGAAAATATTTACGACGATGGCCGAAGTTTAGTGTAGATTAGTTGCATCACGATCGTCGTTGATTATTTGTAAAAATGAGCCACGTAATAGGAGAAATCTTCGCATTACACACGGGAGACTACTGCGCCCTCGAAAGCACTGTCCATGGGATTCAAAATCCAATGAACGTCCCGCCTTCCGGCGGCTCCGGTGCGACGAATATAGTCATTTGGAATCGTGCTATCCAACCAGTTTCTGAAGTCCAACGCTTCGGGCACCAAGTAAAATAAATACGCTGGGATAAATACTTTCCTAAAAGCGAGAAATCGCTGACGGCTACACTGGGCACCGATGTAACGCGTCCCCTGGAGGAAAGTCCATCGGAGTCAAGTGCAACCAGCGTCGCACCCTTCCAGAGGCACAGGTACATAGTTTCGGAATCGTGTACTCGGATCAGTTTGTGAAGTGGAATTTTTAGGACATCCTGTAGAAACCCTGAGAGGAATGCTTCGCAAAAAGCGAGACATCACTGATAAGGTTACTCTGTGCACCGGAGATTTAACCCATCCTCAGCAGCGTCGCTCCCTTTCGGGGGCCCATGTGAAGAAATTAGTGTTTCACAATCGCGTATTCAATGTTTCTATAGCGGAACTTTTCGGGCAACTTGTGCAAAAAGACACTGAGAAGAATGCGTCGCTAACAACGGTATATCACTCACGAGTCTACACCCACAGCACTATTGGAAGCAAATTATTTATCTCCCTGCATTGCTACGTCCTTGATTCTTCGTGAATACGAACCACAAATAGAGTTTTACACTGTGGACCGAAGATCTGACGCACCCTCATAAGCATAGGACTTCGGATTCAAGTCTGACCAGCGTCGCACCCTTCCGGCGGTTCTAGTGCGGCGAATTAGTGCTTCGGAATCGTGGTATCCGCCTAGTTTTAGACCTGTGACATTTCGAACACCCTTTATATCAAAGGCACTGCGGAGCTAAACGCGATAAATCACTGACGACGATACACCGGAGGTACTATTGGAAGCAAATTATTGAGTCGCCCTGCGCAGTTGCGGAGGCGAAGGCGGCGGCGGCGGCGGCGGCGACGGCGCGGCCAGCCGGCGACACACCCCCGCGCGCCTGACTCACCACGTCTGCGGAGGCCTGGGGCGCCGCCCCCCACCAGCGGCCGGCGGTGGCGGCTGCGGCGGCGGCGGCGGCCGTCGCGTCGCCCCCAGCGTCCATGTGCGGCGCCGACCCGCGCGCCGCTGCGCTCTGAGCGCCGTGTGTCACGAGCCGGCCCCGTGTGCCGAGCTCCGCCTCCGCCTCCGCCACGGCCGCGGCCGGCGGCGGGAATTTTTTCGCGCGCCTCGCCTCTGCCGCGGCCCCCTTCCCGCCGCCCACACGCCGGCCGCCACGGCGCGTGCGGTGCCGGCAGATGCGCAGCGGCGCGCTCGGACGCCCCCACTCAAGCCACCGGCGCAGCTTGCAGCGCCCGCCGCTCGGCGGCGCCACCTGTCGGGACGAGCGCTGGCACCGCCTCCCGTGTAGTGGGGAGGGCGACTGGGCGCTCCCTCCAGAGCCCCCACCACCACAGCCACAGCCAGAGAAAGCGTACGGAGCATACCTCCGTGCTTCTTAGCTTCTGCGTGCTCATTATGGCTAGTTAACTACCGCAATACCATAGAGGGGGAAGGGGTTCTTTGTACCCACCTTCTGTAACTAACGTTATTTATTCTGGCACTTTATACTTCATAATTTTGAAAAAGAAATATTATTTTGATGATTTCTTAGATTCCATAACTGTTTCAAGTTTTCCAGTAAAACTTAGCTTAAAAATTTAGGTCTTGGTAGTGAATTTGACTTCGCAACAAATGCCAATTCGTATTTTCACGTTCAGTATGCTTCTTACGTATCTTCATAACCGTGAAACGAATGAAAATCAATGACAATTAACGAAATTTGTATTTTTTTTTTTAATTTTTGTGCTAGTCAAGAGTACCCCTCCACTCAGTTTAAACATTACGGGAAATGCGTTGGTATTGCCGAGAGTGTACTAAAGTATATTTTCAGGTTTTCTACTCTACTTATACATCAGAAACTATAAAGTATGTTGTTAATAAAAGATTAACACATTTAGGATTCGTTTTCTTTTTTTGGCAGTGGGTACAGAGTACCCCCCACCCCTCTGATATTACTGGTTATGGAAAATGCATGGGTATTGCTACTGTTAATGTTGGAGCTGCTATAAACGACAAGTGTATTGCCGAAAAGTGTAAACAGCATTCCCATAGCAGCCTGTATAAGTATCGCTCTGGAACCTCAACACATATTCCCGCGCCCGGGTTCCCGGGTTCGATTCCCGGCGGGGTCAGGGATTTTTCTCTTCCTCGTGATGACTGGGTGTTGTGTGATGTCCTTAGGTTAGTTAGGTTTAAGTAGTTCTAGGAGACAATATAATAAAAAATACAGTTTTCTGTTTTTCTCTTGGTGGTATTGTGAAACTTTCCTTTTCGCCAAATTTCGTGATTCTGGGCCAATGGGACACTATAGGTTTTGATGAGTGAGTTTGCGAGTATCGAAACATGTGACACAAAATTGCCGTACCTGTCGGTTACATTGCCCTAGAAGTTAACGTTTAGCATACCACTAAGCGCCTATAGACCGTAGTATTTGACATAAATTTCAGTGTGATACGTCTACCGCTTGCTGAGAAAAGGAGTCCTACCATACGGACGGACAGACAGAGTCAGATAAGAAACGACAAAAAATTATGTGATATAGTTACAAATTTACAGTTTTCGGAGATTTCCTTTGGTTAACCGGTGATTCATTCCTTCTTATTGACTCTAGGCCAACGAGTATTACCCTATAGGTTTTGATGAGTGATTTTGAGAGTATTTCTTCTGTTTGCACTGACGTAGAAGTTTCAATGTTTTACATCGCCAAGGAACCATTGACCTCAATATGTAACGTAAATTTCAACTTGATATGTCAACCTCTTCCTGAGAAAAAGGGTTTTTAACACACTTACAGACAGACAGACGGACGGACAATCAAGTGATCCTAGTATAAGCGTTCCGTATTTACCGATGGAAGCACGGAGCTCTAAAAAGAACACACAAGAACATTGAATCAAATCAGTATAGGCATTATTTTTACATTATTGTATCTACATTTGTGACAAGTATAATCTGTAACCTATGGAGCACTGCACGGGTTAGTATGATACTGATCGTAGAAAACGTAGAGAACAATTATTTCGACATACAACGCTTGTAATGGACATCGAATTTTTGCATGTTTATTTTCCTACAATGTGTCTATCGAAAAACAACACTGGTCTACGTTCACAAAGGGTTCTCAATTATCACACGATTTCATGGCATATCTTTTGTTATAATTACGTTGGAATGAGAAATGTTTATAGGCAGCGAGATTCGATCAACAGACCTCGTAGTTCTGACACTCTTACTCGCTCGGTAGCTGAATCCTCGAATACCAGGAACAGCAAACCTAAACTTTTCAAACTCGGTTCTCTCGAAAACAATTGAGAGTTGCCTCTTCCTGTTCGCATACGTGGAAGTCCTGGTCGAGCCGTACATACCTTATCATTGTGAATCAAATCGGCGAGGGGAAGCTCGTATGGTCCCCTTGTTAATAACTGAGCAGCGATAAGATTATGTCAATCCCTGCTTGAGGTTTCTCAGCTAGTATCGAGTATGGATGTCGGAAGTTTGGGAGTGAAATACTAGCGAGGTCTGCATTGTCGAAACGTGAACCATTAAAGTTGCCTTCAATTGGTTTATTTCTTAGCTTCTCTCCTAGTAGTCAAGATAATCTTTTATTTATATTTTGTGGGACACATTTCGGGAAATGATTCCCATTTTCAAGTGCATTTTTCTCTGTGTTCGATGCCTGTACACTGTTATCCCTGTATACTAACGCACTTGAAGATGGGAATCATTTCCAGAAACGCG
Source organism: Schistocerca cancellata (assembly GCF_023864275.1). Classification (NCBI taxonomy): domain Eukaryota; kingdom Metazoa; phylum Arthropoda; class Insecta; order Orthoptera; family Acrididae; genus Schistocerca; species Schistocerca cancellata. The sequence goes on from NC_064628.1 coordinate 491,079,259, forward strand.
TGGTGCAATATATAAATAAAAGGAAATCATGACTGGCAGAAGAAAAGTTATTTCGATAGAAATCCAATGTTTTCACAGTGGTGGCTTCCACAAACCATTTCTAATGGATCAAATCAAAAAATTGACGACAGTTTTGAAGAGGTAGCGAATGTTTATGGCTGTATATACACCATAATATGGCGCTGCTGAAGAACTCTTGGCTATGGATCTATGGAAGGGTACCTATTTTCAGTGGTTGGAAATTCATGAAACTTTAGTTGCCTCTCCCGCTAGTTTCGCCACAGTTGCATGTCCAACACGAGAAGAAAACGCTAGGCTTCTGAATGACTGACTAGTAGGCAGGTATCTAAAAGGATTGGGAAATAGGTAATGCACATGTGTTTTTTCACTGTATGTTGTATTTATAGTTACATAGTCAGTTTTTCGAGACTTTAATGTTGACATTTGCACGTCGTTTGCATTTTGTACAATGTAGTAAGCAATAAGTGGAAAAGCTTATGTGTTAAATTAAGGACTAGGTTACTTTAGCTTCCATTCCAATGCGAAAATAACAACACTGCTCAACATTCAGCTCCACACAGTCGTCAAAGCTCCTTCGTGAACGTTATAAACGTACCATTGGACGTGTAAAGTAGCAGGATAACAGTTTCGACTTCACACTAGTGGTTACGAGTTTAATTTAATAAACTGTTTTCCTAGTGTCCAATAAAATGGTACACATCTAAGTTTGATAGCTGATGTTGCGACTTTTTATCAAGTCCTGTCGCGGTAAACATCGGCTAAGGTGAAATCGATTTAATCGTTCACCGAATCAATGAGCGTAAATTCTTCATTTGATAACCCAATTGTGAATTATTGGTAATGTTGTGGGCTTCAGTCCGAGGAGAGGTCTGACTCAAGTATGCACGCTAACCTATCCTATGGATAGCATCTACATGACTACACTGCAATTCATAATTAAGTGCCTGTCAGGGGGTTAATCGAACCACCTTCAAGTTATTTCTCCACCTTTCCATTCTCTAACAGTGCGTGGGAAAAGTGAACACTTAAAAGTTTCCTTACGAGCTCTGATTTCTCTTATTTTATTATGATATTTATTTCTCCCTATCTCGATGGGCGCAGAAAAAATATTTTCGCATTCGAGGGTGGAGTAGATGCTTTAAATTTGATCAGAAGCTCCTGCCGAAAGGAAAAACGCGTTTGATTTAATGATTGCCACCCCAATGCGCTTATCATACCCATGGCACTCTGCCCATATTTCGCTATAACGCAAAATGAGCTGTCCTCCTTTGAACTTCGTAGATGACCTCCTTCAGTCGTATCTAGTAAAGATCCCACACCTCGTAGCACTACTTCAGAAGAGAGGACGGACAAGCGCAGTGTAAGCAGTCCCTTTAGCAGACCTGTTGCAAGTGTTCTGCCAATAAACAACAGTCTTTGGTTCACTTCCCGCACAACGTTATCTTACGATGTGTGTTGGAACTTACTTCTGGTACCGCTATCAATTACCCCCTTCTCTGTTCTATTCCTGAAGGTTGCTGAGAACTGCGTTTGGGCTCAAATTTTCCTGATTTTGTTGTCGTGATCATTTCGCAAGCCATATCTGGGATGATGTGTACTGTTGGCATTTCAACAGAAAATCACTCAGAGAAATACAACACCTCTATTGTAGCATCTACCGATCTCCCGCTCTTGCTAAACAATCCCCTGAAGAAACGTGCCGCTCTTCGTTGGATGCACTCTATCTCTTCAATTAATTATACCTTTTAAATGCCTCACACGGTTATACAGTGCTGAGTTATTGATATTACAAGTGTTTTGTAAGCCACACCTTTCGTAGATGAACTAAATTTCCTTACAACCTTCAAATGAATCCAAGACAGGCATCTGACTTCCTTACAATTACTTTTATGTACTCATTCCATCTGAACTCGCGTACTGTGTGAACTTTTGGTTTCCTACTACAGTTTAACTAACCTCTGTTACGAGGGTAATTCGAAAAGTAACCCCCATTTGGCTGTAAATAAATACCTTCCACGCAAAAAAATTTTTATATTCATCTTGATGCTACAGCGTTCGCTATTTTTCAACATAGTCACCATCTAGCGTACCTAAATTGTATTCACAATTATTATTAATTTTACTGCAGACCTAAGATATCAAGCTTCAATGCCCTAAGTTTACTTTTAGTCTTTATTTTCGCAAGCAAATAATATTTTCTGTTAGCAATGACTCTGACAAGTTATGAGCATGTAAGCTTAAGTCGCTCTAGAATAGCTGTTCTGCGTTGAATCTGAAATACATTGCTTACAGTGCGTTATTATGAGCACCTCCAAGAAACCTGTAGTCTTTCGTGATCATAGGTGGAGGGGTGTCTGTCTGTCTGCTAGGATGGCTCACTGCAGGGAGGTTAAGAGGGTATCTGTCGTAGTGTATTTAATATGGGAATTCAAGTTAAAGAAATATTTACCCGAGCGGGCGTTGATCGCAGTTCAGGTTCGCACTGACCAACCATGCTGCACACATCCCCTCGTCTTATAAGAACGTCGGATGCAGCACATGAAAGATAAAAGATCGAATAAGTTAAAGACAATGCGTGAAACCTACGCTACATAATATGCAGACATATTCAGTTAAAATCATACAAATGTTCCCGAACAACTCCTAATTAGTACAGTTATTCGAGAAAATTTTATGTACCTCTCTGAGCAACAGTCGATGATTATGGCGGATCAAGTGACAGCAGGCCTATTCACGTTCGTTACTCTCACTAAAAGTTTCTAGTATATCGCTTCCTCTCTCTTCTACAAACCGAGATCAAGAAATAGTAACACATCTCCATTTTCCATATAGCACACAGCGCTGCTACTCGTGATTCGTTGTTATATGATCTCTGTGCATTGTTTGCGGGCTGCGTAAATTGTATGTTATTGAAAACTGGTTCCAGTCTCTTGCCAGAACACAGTTTCACTTTATAGTTTACATTTGACTTTCCACTGTCCACCTACATAGCTGGTTAGTAACGTGCTTGCCTCCCATGCACTGGGTCCAGGTTCGATTCCCGTCCGGGTCCGAGATTTTCTCCGCTCAGGGACTGGGTGTTATGTTGTCCTCATCATCGGCCGCAAGTCGCCCAATGTGGCGCCGACTGAAATAAGACTTGCACTTGGCGGAAGAACACGAATGGGACCTCCGGCCCAGCAATGCAGTACGATCATTTTTTTTTATACTTCACAGTAACAAAAGGAAAAGGTGATGGAAAGGAAAAAGGAGTACTATAAGCGTTTCACTAATTTACAGGTTCCCTCTTCATAAAATTCTGGCACTTCGACGTGTGGCCAACCTTTCACAACATTTTGAAGTGCGTAGTCATTCTCCCAGTGGTGCGACGCAAGCAACTTCTTCATGTGAGTCAACAGATGAAAATCACTTGACGTCATGTCCCATTTCAATTGCTTCAAAATCTCAACCGTTTTTTGGGCACTCTGAGGACGAGCGTTGTCATGCAGTAACACAACACTGGATGTCAGCATACCGCGACGTTTGTTTTGGAATGCCTCGATTAAGTTTCTTCAAAGTTTCACGATAGACATCTGAAGTGATCGTCTACACTCTAGAAAATAAACCAACGAAACTCCATCGGCATCCCAAAACCCCGTGCCGTAACGTACTTCAATAGAAAGTTTGGCGGACTTTTTTCGGCTTTCATGGAGAATTGGTATGGCCCCAAGTCATCGACTGTTGTTTCATTTCGGAGTCCACGAAAGTCACCTAAGTTTCGTCACCAGTCCCACCTCTCTTCAAACAACCTTCTCCTTTCGAATGGTAGCGTGAGAGGAAGCCTAAGGCAGAGCCCATTCATTCAGTTTTGTGTACCTCTGCGAGCAATTTTGGTACCGACTGATCACAGAATTTTCGATAACTGTTTGTGGGAACATCATATAAAACCCTACTTGAAATTTGCAGGAATGCTCAGAAAGTTTAGAGTTGGTGAGGTTTCGATTTTCATGAAATTTGTCGTCAATTTTCTTGATAAGATCATTACTCACAACAGCACACCACTTATTTCTTCATTGTAAATATCTGTTCTACCTCTTTCAAAATATTATACTCATTGCTGTGCAACACATTCACTCATAACGTTTGGACCGTATACACTAGACATATGACGATGAATAACTGCTGGTGAAACGTTTTGCGCCGAAAGAAATCATATTACTGGTTGCACGTCACTTTTTTTTATTATAGCGTTTGTGTTTTAAAGCTATAACAAGCAACCCCCAACACCCATGAACCATGGACCTTATCGCTGGTGGGGAGGCTTGCGTGCCTCAACGATAGAGGTAGCAGTACCGAATGTGCAACTACAACGGAAGGGTATCTGTTGAGAGGCCAGACAAACGCGTGGTTCCTGAAGAGGGGCAGCAGCCTTTTCAGTAGTTGCAGGGGCAACAGTCTAGATGATTGACTGATCTGGCCTTGTAAAACTTAACAAAACACCTTGCTGTGATGGTACTGCGAACGGCTGAAAGCAGGGGGAAACTACAGTCGTAATTCTTCCCGAGGGCATGCAGATTTACTGTATGGTTAAACGATGATGGCGTCCTCTTGGGTAAAATATTCCGGAGGTAAAATAGTCCCCCATTCGGATCTCCGGGGACTACTCAAGAGGACGTCGTTATCAGGAGAAAGAAACCGGGCATTTTTCGGATCGGCAGGTAGGTTAGAAAATTTAAAAAGGGAAATGGATAGGTTAAAGTTAGATATAGTGGGAATTAGTGAAGTTCGGTGGCAGGAGGAACAAGACTTTTGGTTATAAATACAAAATGAAATAGGGGTTATGCAGGAGTAGGTTTAATAATGAATAAAAAAAAAAGGAGTGCGGGTAAGCTACTACAAACAGCATAGTGAACGCATTATTGTGGCCAAAATAGACACGAAGACCGCACCTACTACAGTAGTACAAGTTTATATGCCAACTAGCTCTGCAGATGACGAATAAATTGATGAAATGTATGATGAGATAAAAGAAATTATTCAGATAGTGAAGAGAAACGAAAATTTAATAGTCATGAGTGACTGGAATTTTATAGTAGGCAAATGAAGAGAAGGAAACGTAGTAGGTGAATATGGATTGGGGGTAAGAAATGAAAGAGGAAGCCACCTGGTAGAATTTTGCACAGAGCATAACTGAATCTTAGCTAACACTTGGTTCAAGAATCATGAAAGAAGGTTGTATACATGGAAGAAGCCTGGAGATACTAGAAGGTATCAGATAGATTATATAATGGTAAGACAGAGATTTAGGAACCAGGTTTTAAATTGTAAGACATATCCAGGAGCAGATGTGGACTCTGACCACAAACTGTTTGTTATGAACTGTAGATTAAAACTGAAGAAACTGCAAAAAGGTGAGAAATTAAGGAGGTGGGACCTGGATAAACTGACTAAACAAGAGGTTGTACAGAGCTTCAGGGAGAGCATAAGGGAACAATTGACAGGAATGGGGGAAAGAAATACAGTAGAAGAAGAATGGGTCGCTTTGAGGGATGAAGTAGTGAAGGCAGCAGAGGATCAAGCAGGTAAAAAGACGAGGGCCAGTAGAACTCCTTGGGTAACAGAAGAAATATTGAATAAATTTATGAAAGGAGAAAATATAAAAATGCAGTAAATGAAACCAGCAAAAAGGAATACAAACGTCTCAAAAATGAGATCGACAGGAAGCGCAAAATGGCTAAGCAGGGATGGCTAGATGACAAATGTAAGGATGTTGAGGCTTATCTCTCTAGGGGTAAGATAGATACTGCCTACAGGAAAATTAAAGAGACCTTTGGAGAAAAGAGAACCACTAGTATGAATATCACGAGCTCAGATGGAAACCCAGTTCTAAGCAAAGAAGGGAAAGCAGAAAGGTGGAAGGAGAATATAGAGGGTCTATACAAAGGCAATGTACTTGAGGACAGTGTTATGGAAATGGTTCAAATGGCTCTGAGCACTATGGGACTCAACTTCTGAGGTCATCAGTGCCCTAGAACTTAGAACTACTTAAACCTAACGAACCTAAGGATAACACACACATGCATGCCCGAGGAAGGATTCGAACCTCCGAACTTAGCGGTCTCGCGTTTCCAGACTGTAGTGCCTAGAACCGCACGACCACTCCGGCCGGCATGGAAATGGAAGAGGACGTAGATGAATATGAAATGGGAGATATGATACTGCGTGAAGAGTTTGACAATGGTTCAAATGGTTCAAATGGCTCTGAGCACTATGGGACTCAACTTCTGAGGTCATCAGTGCCCTAGAACTTAGAACTACTTAAACCTAACTACCCTAAGGACATCACACACATCCATGCCCAAGGCAGGATTCGAACCTGCGACCGTAGCGGTCGTGCGGTTCCAGACTGTAGCGCCTTTAACCGCTCGGCCACTCAGGCCGGCAGTTTAACAGATCACCTAAGTCGAAAAAAGGCCCCGGGAGTAGACAACTACTGAAAGCCTTTGGAAAGCCAGCCCTGACAAAACTCTACCATCTGGTGGGCAAAATGTATGAGACAGGCGAAATACCCTCGGAATTCAAGAAGAATATGTTAATTCCAATCCCAAAGAAAGCAGGTGTTGACAGATGTGAAAATTACCGTACTATCAGTTTAATAAGTCACGGCTGCAAAATACTAACACGAATTCTTTACAGACGAATGGAACAACTGGTAGAAGCCGACCTTTGGGGAAAATCAGTTTTGATTCCCTAGAAATACTGGAACACGTGAGCCAATACCGACCCTAAGACTTATCTTAGAAAATAGATTAAGGAAAGGCAAACCTAAATTTCTAGCATTTGTAGAATCAGAGAAAGCTTTTGACAATGTTGACTGGAAATCTCTCTTTCAAATTCTGAAGGTGGCAGGGATAAAATACAGGGAGCGAAAGGCTATTTACAATTTGTACAGAAACCAAATGGCAGTTATAAGAGTCGAGGTACATGAAAGGGAAGCAGTGATTGGGAAGGCAGTGAGACAGGGTTGTAGCCTCTCCCCGATATTAATCAATCTGTATATTGAGCAAGCAGTAAAGGAAACAAACGAAAACTTAGGAGTAGGAATTAAAACCCATGGAGAAGAAATAAAAACTTTGAGGTTCGTCGATGACATTGTAATTCTGTCAGAGACAGCAAAGCACTTGGAACAGCAGTTGAACGGAATGGACAGTGTCTTGAAAGGAGGATATAAGATGAACGTCAACAAAAGCAAAACGAGGATAATGGAATGTAGTCGAATTAAGTCGGGTGATGCCGAGGGAGTAAGATTAGGAAATGAGACACTTAAAGTAGTGAAGGAGTTTTTCTATTTGGGGAGCAAAATAACTGATGATGGTCGAAGTAGAGAGGATATAAAATGTAGACTGGCAATGGCAAGGAAAGCGTTTCTGAAGAAGAGAAATTTGTGAACATCAAGTATAGATTTAAGTGTCAGGAAGTCGTTTCTGAAAGTTTTTGTGTGGAGTGTAGCCATGTATGGAAGTGAAACATGGACGATAAATAGTTTAGACAAGAAGAGACTTTAAAGCTTTCGAAATGTAGTGCTACAGAAGAATGCTGAAGATTAAATGGGTAGGTCACATAACTAATGAGGAGGTACGAAAAATCTGGGAGAAGAGGAATTTGTGGCACAACTTGAGTAGAAGAAGGGATCGGTTGGTATAACATGTTCTGAGGCATCAAGGGCTCATCAGTTTAGTATTGGAGGGCAGCGTGGAGGGTAAAAATCGTAGAGGGAGACCAAGAGATGAATACACTAACCAGATTCAGAAGGATGTAGGTTGCAGTAGGTACTGGGAGATGAAGAAGCTTGCACAGGATAGAGTAGCATGGAGAGCTGCATCAAACCAGTCTCAGGACTGAAGACCACAACAACAACAGCAACAACAACAAGCAAATGCGCGAAAGAACAATATTCGCGCCTTCACATCTAGAGGTTTACTGAATCAGAGAGCATTGGCGGCGCTTCGCACACAAATATAATGTAGCACCGTGCTACTTTCTAAACCGCCCTCGTAGCAAAATGACGAATCCTTTATGATGAGTTCTACCAATCAGTCCCTCCTGTTGGACAAGATGCTCCATAAATTCATGTTCGCCTTAGTTCGATTCAGTATTTCTTAGTTAGTTTTCCAAGATATCCACTTCAGTCTCAGTCCGCAGCTCGTGGTCGTGCGGTAGCGTTCTCGCTTCCCGCGCCCGGATTCCCGGTGTCGATTCCAGGGATTTTCACTGCCTCGTGATGACTGGGTGTTGTGTGATGTCCTTAGGTTAGTTAGGTTTAAGTAGTTCTAAGTTCTAGGGGACTGATGACCATAGATGTTAAGTCCCATAGTGCTCAGAGCCATTTGAACCATTTTGAACCAACTTCAGTCTCAACATACCAAATAGAGTAATCACAGCATAATATTGCTACTCCGTTTCTACAATTGCGTCTACCTTCATAGTGACATGTAGGTTATTCTAGATATTATTGCCCCCTTACGGGCTAGAGCGTAAAAAATGACTTTTGCATCAAATAAAAATACTTTTTCTTGCCATTCAAGTAGCGTTACGTATTTCAATGTTTGTGAGTGAAACCAACACATATTTAATTTCACGCTTGTGTTCCAAAAGTTGGAAGATATCTATTACTTACTGAATTAATCATAACGTACCAAAATATCTCACATCATTTTAGCAATTTATATTGCAGGCTTATAGGAAATGGCAGCGCCTGCTTGGTTGGCACAATAGCACCACACGCCGTTGCGGTACAAACTATCACTTCTATCGAATGACTAATCCCACATTCGTTAAGACAAAACCGACGTCGAAATAACCTGTGTTGTCGTTCCACTAGCAATGGCAGATTGTTGTCTGCTGACTTAACTTTCATTTTTGTTAAATGTTTCACACTAATGAACATTTAGCCCAAGCAGAAAAGTATATTTACAATTATCTCTTCGTTGTGGAACGGTTGGTAGAAATCTAATCAATGACTTACAGTTTACTGATCAGGTAATAACAATATCTGAATTAAAAGTTTAGTTTCATTGTCTACGACACAATAATTAATTCATCATTTCGTTTACTATTGTACAATACTGATGCCAAATACTAATTTGGTAAATTAATCATAGTAGTCGAGTTCGCTATAGTTGGCGGAATTTCTAATAATTATTAAATTATAAGGTTACTTACAGTCAAATTTAGGCTTTGCCATGTTCACAGGAGCAACTGAAATCCATTTGATTAATATGTTGTCGAACTTTGTACGCTGCATTCTGATCTCCACAGCAGTTCTGAGTACTGCTTTCGGGTGCACCAACAAGAAGGTAAACGAGACACCAAACCATGTGATTTATATGAAAAGTATGTACGAAACATGGAGCCATAGCGCAATAACTGGTCGATGTAATGCAGACATGAAGATAGTGTTCGGCGAAATGGAAGACCAGTGGATATAAAAAACGTTTTTTATACGAAGTATTGAGTGTAATGCCAAACAGGATTTTAAGATTATGTGTTGGTAACAAGACAGAGATTTGAAATAACCATTTATCTCTAGGCCTATCCACTATGACGATGAATTTAGCGAGCATAGTTACATTGCTTCAGATATATTGACCTTCTCTTTCACCTAGCTGTTGTACAGGACACTCGGCACAACAGACAACTTTGAAAGCCTAATAAACAAAGGTTCAGTGTATTTTTAGTGTCACAACCCCTTATGATGTTTACACCTCGGAACACGCCGCAGAAATAAAATTCAAGAACGTGCTCGGCAAACTGTGTCATAGCACTTATTGTAAAACTAATTTTTTAGTTTTAAACATTCTAAGAACGAACAGCACGTTGCATGGCTAGTTCCTAAGCTATGTTGTTGTACCAATAAAACTACGTAGCATCCGTAGACTTTGAGAAAGCCTCCTAATGGTGTTCTCAGTAACGATTACTGTATTTTGAACAATGTCATATTGAAAGCATATTACGTATTTTAATACAAAATATTTGTGAGAATGTGAAATTGTTCATCACTGCTTACAAATAACATGCCGCCTTGGGAACTCCGCTAAGCCCGTGGTTAAGCTGAAATCGTCCCTCTGTCCTTCCTCCCCACGGTCGTTACACCGGCGGTTGCCATGTTTCTTAGCATTTTGTGGGATAACCTTTTAATTAAATCATTGCCTCGAGTCTGCGTGGCATCGAGTCCATCAAATGTCTAAGACCCTCTGGTTTGCTAACTCTGAACCACGAACTGACGATGGTCACTAGGAGTTCCCTTTGTTTCTGGGACGCCGTCGCGAAACCATTACTTTAAGCTTTGATCACACGTTCTTAATTGGACTGAGGTCGAGAATGTTGCCAGGTCAAGATAACACTCTAAATTGATGGTCATTGAACTATTTCTTATTGAGTTTCGCAGCATGACATGGCGCACTGTCTTGCTGAAAGATTCATTGGTGGTTTTTAGTTTCAAACAACTCGCAGATACAGGGCAGCAGTTTCAACACTAAGGGTTCCTATTGGTTCTTTTTTTGCGGTAATATTGCCTTGTAACACTGCCAGACGTCCAGGGCTATGGGTTACCATGCATCCAAACCATGACACTGATGGGATGCTTCAAAGTGGCAGTGATGCACTGAGACAGCAGTTCTTCGTCTGGTCGACGGCGAATGAACTTAACTCCATCGCTTCCAAAGGTGCCGGTCTTAGTCTCATTATTCCAAATTACTGTAGCACAATTTTCTGGCGTCGTTTCCCTGTGTGCGAATGCCCTTTGCACATGTTTCTGCCTCTGTATTTTGTTCAGATAAGGCTTCCCCCTTGAAAAACCATTTTCCTTTCTGAGGTTCGATCATAAACTTCAACGACTGAAATTTTCAAGATATCATTTATGTTTTTTGCGGTAAGTAAACGATCTTGCAGATAGATGGTAGGTTCTACGACACTTTTGAGTAGTCAGTATTGGTTTTCTGCTGGTTCTTGGAACAGTTTTGATTGGCCCAGTTTCTTCAAATCGGTTGCAAACTTTCCTCACACTTTGTAGTGGCTCCACCCAAATTTCATACGGAGGCTTACTGCCTTACTCCGTTTACCTGGTGACCAATCAGCACGTTCCGGTGCAGGAGACACCAGTTTCAATCTGTCACCCGTCGCAAATCAGCTCACAATAAACAAACCTTATACTTCAACAACAACAACAACAACAATGTATTGCCACTACTGAAGTTAAAAGAATGATCAGAAGCTTCTCACTGGCTGAAGCAATAATAACACACTTCCATTGATTGATTTGTCCGAACAGATCAAATATCAAGCATCTGCACAATCAGGCAAAACAATGAAGGTTTTTAAACCTTTGAAATTAAGTCCATTTACTCATTTTAATAAAAAATATATCAATACATTCTCTAAACATGATAACTGTTTAGTAGGACAAATGATAAACAAAAAGATAAAAACACAATTTATTAATTTAGTATACCAAAACTTCCTTGCATCTCGTGTTCTTAAAATGAATGAACATTTCAACAAAGTGTCCAGGACTGATGCCACTACTGTATAGGTCAAACAAACCTGTGACCATACATGCTGCCCTTCATTCTATGGTTCATTATACCCTAATAATCTTATTTTGTACGGGTCCCACACCCATGAGCAGTATTCTTGGAAGGGCCTCACAACTATTGTGTAAGCTATCTCCTTTTTAGACTGATTACATTTTCCCAGTAACCTAGCAATGAAGTGAAGTCTGCCGCTTTCCATCTACGACTTACCCTTTACAACCATCCACTACATATACCAGTAAATTGTTGCATGCAAGTGGTTTGTAGGATTTGATTGATTTCATTAGTGACTCAATGATATTACAGTCACAAGATACTAGGTCTTTTCGATTTGCGAAGTATACAGTTGTGCATTAATAAGCATTTAACTTTAATACCGGCCTGCCTCCGTATCCGAGCGGTCAACGCGACGGACCATTGTGCGAGGGACCCAGGTTCGATTCTCGATACTACCAGGGTTTTTTCCTTCGTGTGAGGACTGCACCAGGGTGCACTCAGCATCTTGATGTCAACTTCATTAAGAGGTAGCGGCTCGAAGGCCGAAACTTCGACAGCAGCTGGGAGTGCAGTGTGGTGATCCCATGTCGCTCCATACAAATGTAAATGACAAGAGATAACACGGCCGTCGGCCATCTATCACGCGGTCTTCAGAGCCTGATCGAAGGTTTCCTCTTCCTTTTTAGTAACTCAAACGGTCTCTGCACCAGTTTGAAGCCTTATCGAGATTTGAATGAATATTTGTGCATTATTTTCTAGGCAATACTTCTAAGTAATTTCATTATCGACAGAAGTCTGGGGTTATTATTAATATTGTCTTTTAGGTGAGGGACAACGTAAACAGCAAGGCTTCCGAAACACTACCCTGAGGCACACTCGAATTACTTCTTTCGACGACTCTCCATCTAAGATATCACGCTGCCTACTCCGCACCAAAAAGTATCAGTCTAGTCACAAATTTCATTTGGTATCCCTTATCATCGTACTTGCCATATTGCTTAAGGAGGTCAAACCATACTCCATCTTCCTAAGTGGAGCTGCACCTTTCGCGACGTCATGTGTCAAAGACGCGGGTTATATTTCATAGCAGCGATATTTCTGAAACGGATATTATTAGTATGGAAGAGGTCATTGTCGTCGATACCCGACAGGTCAGCCGAGAGCGCTAATGCGCTACTTCCTGGACGAGGGTAGGCGCACCGGCCCCTTATCGAATCCGCCCGGCGGATTACCGTCGTCGGTCGGTGTGCCGGCCAGCCTGGATGTGGTTTTTGGCGGTTTTCCACATCCCGCTAGGTGAATACCGGGCTGGTCTCCACGTTCCGCCTCAGTTAAACGATTCGCAGACATCTGAACACGCTCGCACTGTTCCATTAATTATTCGACGCAGACAGCAGAGGTACACTAATTCCGTCCCGGGGGGTACAGGGTGGCGGCAGGAAGGGCATCCGGCCACCCCTTTCCACTAACCTTGCCAAATCCTTTCCTAACAATGCCGACACTGCGTCAGCGTGGGACATGGCCCAAGTGAAAGAAAGAAAGAAACGTCATTGTCGTCGATGTTGTGTTTGATTTCGTACATAGCGTTAAGGAAAGGTCGGCTACAGAACGATGCGGCAACTGTCGTCATAAGAAAGCTGCACAGGGGCGGAAATGATTAGTTGCAGCACCCCGAATAAGTACAGGTGTGGATTTGCGCAACTCTGCTGGAAGGTAGTAGCTAACGGACCGATTGTCACATCGCATGGCAGGCATGGGCGATGTTGATATTAGCAATCGATTCTGTGGAACAGGTTTACGACACCTCTTGAAGGCGAGAAGGCTCTTCCCGGCGGACACCGTATACAAGTGTGAAGTAATCACGGCAGCACAGGGCACTGACATGCTGTGAAGAACCCAGATGTTGCAGTTACAGCAGCGCATAGTGACCTGTGCGTAGGGTCGGAAACAGTTTGAGGAAAGTTAACATTGTAATTATTAAAGAACACTCCACTTGTCACCTCCAGAGGAACCACATCGGAGGCATAGGCGAAAGACGTATAATTAAACGAGCCCTGAGGCTCAGATCAGGTTGTCGTATCACCATTAGTCTACATCTAGAACTGGAGAGAAAGATGACTGTTTAAGCCAGACCCGATGACCTCTGGTGATGGCCAACCAGACCGCTGAAACTACCACGAACCGTTGTGGCTGGGCTAGCCGCACCTTGGAGTTGCATCTGCACGAGGACTGAGGGCTGCTAGCCTCTACTCTCTGCGTGCATCGTCCTGCGCACTGCGAGGTGCCGTCCGCTGGGGCGGGGCCGGGCGCGAACTCGCGGCCTCCCGGGTGCAGAGCTGTCTGCAGTCACTGACCGAGCTGCCCCGGGCGGACGGCCGGAGCTACTAAGGCTCACAACAACGACAGCGGGCAGCTGTTCCCCTTCGGTGCTCTACATGGTATCCACAGGTTACGCTTGAGGGAGCAGTCAGCCGTGTTTGGGCTACTGGAGCAGCCAGCACACACTGCGGCCACTTTGCCGTGCCGTGTATAGCAGCGCTACGTCTGCAGGGCTCAGTGATAGGACGCCAACGAAGCAGATTCTGGCATGACGTTGACGCTGACCCAAGAACACAAGTTGCGCAGCGCCGTCACCGGTATCAGCGAAAGGCCGGCTATATAAATTCGATGCAATAAAGTCCATGACACACTTTCCAGTATTTCTCTGCATGCTTCAGCGTGTCATCCCTCTCTCCCAAACCACTCCCCTCAGTCATTCTGACCTATCACATCCCTTGAGCTCAGGGGATTCTAACAATTTTGTGCCAGGAAATGGTCGTTTCGCTTTCCAACACAATACGTTGCGATGGGAAGTGTTCGTCCATGTACAATACTGCGTTTTGGTGAGAGGTTTGGTTTGGAGTCACTTGATGTAGGGTGGGTGGTACCAGCCAAATGTAATGTTGTGTTCGAAAAAACGACATTTTGTCTATGTAGTGCTCGATTGATTCTTTTGTAAAATTTTTTTTGTTAATTTAGAGACAACACATGAACCTGTGTTCATTGTATGCCGCCTTTAGAATCTGAATATGGTTATGACTGTGCCATAAACATGTGATTGCGTCTATAAATAAACAAAAAAATTTATAATGTGGTGTGGTGAGTCTAAGTGTTACTTATGTTGTTTTTGATGTTTGCTCTCATTGTCTGGGTTAGTTGTGTGAGCTACAGTACTGAGTCATGTAAGGCTCGCGTCTTGTTTCTTTCTTACTTACTAGCGTAACCAAGTTGCTGGCTTGTCTCCTTGAGTGGCAGCAGCAGCAGCGCTTATCGATACTAATACAGTCGTACTATCTTTGGTGTGACCGTTAGTACTTCTGGATGGTGGTGTGTGTGCTGATGAGTCGGTTGGGACAGAGAATCAAGCAGACCTCCGTCGCGCGAGGCCAGACCGGGGCCTCTGGCGGTGTGCACGGACTGTCGGACCGTGAGGCACTAACTGTGAGAGCGACAAGTTCGTTGCCCACTGAACCTGGCCGCTAAAGATGAGTGATCAGTTAATCTGTTATGAAACCTCAACTATTGTGACATCTCTTCATTCATTTGTGGGGTGTTGCCCCCTTGGCCACTCGGTGTAGCAGCATCGTATGTATACTGTGAGAGCGACAAGTTCGTTGCCCACTGAACCTGGCCGCTAAAGATGAGTGATCAGTTAATCTGTTATGAAACCTCAACTATTGTGACATCTCTTCATTAATTTGTGGGTTGTTGCCCCCTTGGCCACTCGGTGTAGCAGCATCGTATGTATTGGAGTCTACGAAATCTTGCAACCGTCTTCCTACGTTGTGATTAATTACTAAATTGACTGTTACTTATCAGTGAAGTGCACCACCGGTATTTTCTGCCCTATGGCCGTTAACGCTCCAGTTACCTGCTCTGGTCGTTAGCGTAGTTTGTAGGCAGTGTGCCTTGCCTTTTCCTCGTCATGTTGTTGCAGTCCAGCACAGCGTGTAGTTCGACAGTCTTTAAGTTGTTTGGTTCATATTTGCTTAGAGTGGTTATTGTTCCCCTGGCTGTTTTTACACGCCAATTTCTGGAGGCGTAGTGCTGTTCGTATTCTCGTCCTCGGCTAATATTCTCCATCGTTGTGCTATTGCTCGGACGGAAGACAATTGGTTAAATTGTTGGTCGGTCATTGGGCGGTCCCTAGTTTGGGTTGCCATCCGATTACCTAACTTCAACTCTTGGCTGCCTGTCTCACCTCACCTTAAATTTGAGCTACCTTCCCAGGCCGACCCTTGGAACACTTCTGAGTACCACTTGTTCTGTTTGTTTAAATTGTGATTTTCATTTTGGTTGAAGTATTGTGCGAGGCTTTTGGCAGTGTATTAATTCTGTTTCTTTTTAAATTTTACATAAAGACCGTCAGCTATGTTAAATTAAAATTTTGAGCATTGATTGTTTTGGAAAAAAAAGTTTTTGATTCTTAGAAATTGTTCTACCTGAAATTGTTTGTAATCCAGGCTCTAAGCCGTTAGTTGTTCCATGTGTTACGTGTGGCCTTCAGCCAAGGATTTGCGTGAACCCCTTAATAAGGCCTTCAGCCGTGTGTATTCTGTAAAGGAAAAATTTTTATAAGGAGCAAGGGGATTATTCTAAATTATTTATCTGACTTGTTGTTCAGGCCTTCAGCCGTTGTTTGTGGCCTGTTTTTTAAATAAAAAAGTTTTTTACCTTCTATTTTTAATTGCTTTAGATTTCTAAGCCAGGCCTTCAGCCGTTCTTGTGTTTGCTGTGTGGTTTTGGGCCTTCAGCGCAGAAAGCATCTCAAGTTTTCTTTAACTAGGCCTTCAGCCGTATTGTTTGATTGTAATCTTTTAAGCCAATGTGTAAATAAGTGGTTCTTAGAAAAATAAAGTTGTGTGTTTGATTGTGTAACTCACAGTAACTGTTTACGGCCCCATCCACAACCTTAACTTTATCCTGTGCTCTCTCTGACTTCCTAGCAATCAGGTCTCAAATGGTAGGAGAGCGTGGTTACGGTTGAGATATTGCCAGTACAGTTACTGTTGGTCGGAATTGTATTTCTGTTAGTGTTGCACCGTATTGTCTTGGTTGTTGATTGTTTCAGGTGACTTATTTTAATGGTGGCTAGCCAGTGCCTGGGGATCTTCCTGTTGAGGAAGGACCACCTTGTTTATGAGTTGGCGATAAGGCGTCAGTCTATAGAGGGCAGTGTTCCAGACTTAGTGGCCCATTTGCGTGCTTCCGTTCTTCACCTGGTTCACATTACGCCGGATGTAGTGGGTGAGACAGAAGCAGCCATCGAATTTTTCTTGAAGGCTATTAGGGGCCTTGAGGATACCATTTGTGTTTTGGAAGGGAACTAACATAGTGGCAGTCAGATAGACAGGGTGCGGGCACAGTCCATCTAACCAATCGGATAGCTGATTTAGTCATGTTAGGCTTGAAGGATCATCAAAAAAATTAATCGCCGAATGTGGGTCTTTGGTTAATGCATTGCAGTTTAAGCTTACATGTTTAGAACTGGATGGGAAGAGCGGGACTTGGTATACCAAGGGGGAACCGGGAGCCAGCCCGGGAGTGGCGTTGTTATATCCCCTGAGAAGTTAGACACAGCGTTTGCCAAATTGCCTAATCCTCTGGCGTATTTCTTTCGAGATATTACTGAATTAGTTGTAGACCGACTTGAGCAGGTTGAAAACTTATTACTGTTGTTGGTTCTTCTTGAACAAAATGCGGCTGCTTTTCGCGTTCCGCACCAGTAGTTTGTGGCCCGTTTGCGTGCTATCCGTTAGCTAGAGTGAGCTGAGGAATCTCGTACCCCGAGCCATGACAGAAGAGTTTTCCTTGCAGCAATTAAGGGAGCTTGTCATTGGCCAGAGATTCGCCACCGGAGTTCGGAAACAGCTTGAGTGTCGTTACATTTGGGAGATGCAACATATAAAAAGGAGTTACATCAGTATGTGGACAGAGTTCAGCCGGCCTGCTTGGCCTTGTTGAACGATTTCCCAGAACGGGAGTTGGTGTCTGTTGTTCTCAGCAGGATGCGAGCAGCGGATAAGTCGCACTTTGTTTTCGTGCCGCTGTTGTAGCGATATCTGCTTTGCCACTTGCTGACGATGTATGCTGTGAAGTTAAGGGTCGGGCCACAGGTGTTGTCAAGGGAAATTTCGAACTGTCTACATCGGCTGAGGCCGTTATAAGGGAACCTCGGCGTTGCTTCAGGTGCGGTAACACGGCTTATTTGGTGCGCCCAGAGCAAATACACTCCTGGAAATGGAAAAAAGAACACATTGACACCGGTGTGTCAGACCCACCATACTTGCTCCGGACACTGCGAGAGGGCTGTACAAGCAATGATCACACGCACGGCACAGCGGACACACCAGGAACCGCGGTGTTGGCCGTCGAATGGCGCTAGCTGCGCAGCATTTGTGCACCGCCGCCGTCAGTGTCAGCCAGTTTGCCGTGGCATACGGAGCTCCATCGCAGTCTTTAACACTGCTAGCATGCCGCGACAGCGTGGACGTGAACCGTATGTGCAGTTGACGGACTTTGAGCGAGGGCGTATAGTGGGCATGCGGGAGGCCGGGTGGACGTACCGCCGAATTGCTCAACACGTGGGGCGTGAGGTCTCCACAGTACATTATGTTGTCGCCAGTGGTCGGCGGAAGGTGCACGTGCCCGTCGACCTGGGACCGGACCGCAGCGACGCACGGATGCACGCCAAGACCGTAGGATCCTACGCAGTGCCGTAGGGGACCGCACCGCCACTTCCCAGCAAATTAGGGACACTGTTGCTCCTGGGGTATCGGTGAGGACCATTCGCAACCGTCTCCATGAAGCTGGGCTACGGTCCCGCACACCGTTAGGCCGTCTTCCGCTCACGCCCCAACATCGTGCAGCCCGCCTCCAGTGGTGTCGCGACAGGCGTGAATGGAGCGACGAATGGAGACGTGTCGTCTTCAGCGATGAGAGTCGCTTCTGCCTTGGTGCCAATGATGGTCGTATGCGTGTTTGGCGCCGTGCAGGTGAGCGCCACAATCAGGACTGCATACGACCGAGGCACACAGGGCCAACACCCGGCATCATGGTGTGGGGAGCGATCTCCTACACTGGCCCTACACCACTGGTGATCGTCGAGGGGACACTGAATAGTGCACAGTACATCCAAACCGTCATCGAACCCATCGTTCAACCATTCCTAGACCGGCAAGGGAACTTGCTGTTCCAACAGGTCAATGCACGTCCGCATGTATCCCGTGCCACCCAACGTGCTCTAGAAGGTGTAAGTCAACTACCCTGGCCAGCAAGATCTCCGGATCTGTCCCCCATTGAGCATGTTTGGGACTGGATGAAGCGTCGTCTCACGCGGTCGGCACGTCCAGCACGAACGCTGGTCCAACTGAGGCGCCAGGTGGAAATGGCATGGCAAGCCGTTCCGCAGGACTACATCCAGCATCTCTACGATCGTCTCCATGGGAGAATAGCAGCCTGCATTGCTGCGAAAGGTGGATATACACTGTACTAGTGCCGACATTGTGCATGCTCTGTTGCCTGTGTCTATGTGCCTGTGGTTCTGTCAGTGTGATCATGTGATGTATCTGACCCCAGGAATGTGTCAATAAAGTTTCCCCTTCCTGGGACAATGAATTCACGGTGTTCTTATTTCAATTTCCAGGAGTGTAGATGACGCTGGGCTGGGAAGCGACCTCGGGATCGAGCCTTTAATCCTCGGCGCACCCGTGTTGTCGCTCTCTCATCACCGCCCTTGCCTTAAATTTGTTCTCGAGTAGTTGACGAACCTATTTGTGCCTTTTTTGGATTCTGGTAGTTCCTTTTCTCTATTGGGCTTCGAATGGTTTTTTTGAATTTGGTCATCTCACTAAACTTCGGTCGATTCCTTCTCTGGTGCAGAGATGTCGCGTGGCCAGGTGTTGCCTCTGCATGGTTGGGTCCGAGGGAGTACATCGGTTGGGGATTTCTCCTGGCCCTTGCCACTAGCCTTGGTCAAGAAGCTGTCGGTCGATTTAATTTTGGGATGTGATTTCATCAATAAAACTGGTTTAGTTTCCTATTATTCCGAGCACACCTTCTGTTTTAAGTTCGCTGGGTGTCTGCGAGTGTGCTAAACGTACTGCATCGAAATGCCGGCACCCTCGCTGTTGATGCTGTGCCTAATGAGTTCGATCTAACCCATCTCTCGCCACATCAGGCTTCTCAATTACAGGATTTGTTACTGAGGTTCCCTGAGCTTCTTTGTGATAGGTTGGGCGTTACTAACTTTCTTAACTACCATATCCGTCTATCTGACGATCTTCCTGTCCTGCAGTCCCCGTATCGTCTCTCACCCCCTAAGATGAAGATACTAAGAGCTAAAATATCCAAAATGCTCGAGCAAGGGGTTATTAGACCTTTTACATCTGCCTATGATTCTCCCATATTCCTTGTCCCTAAGGATCAGGCACAGGATTTTAGACCTGTTGTTTTCCGGCACCTGAACACCAAGGTTGTCCTTGAATCTGTTCCTCTACCTGATCCTCATAACGCCTTTACTTGGTTTGCCGGCCAATTGGTTTACTGTACTTGATTTGAATCAAGCCTATTATCAGATTCCCTTAACTGAAGAACATAAACATGTTACAGCATTTTGCACTGATTGGAATCTATTTCATTTTAACCGGGTTCCCGTTGGTTTGGCTACTGGGCTAGCTGTCCTTACTCGTTTGCTGGATAATATCCTTGGTGACTTGAAATTAAATGGTTCAAATGGCTCTGAGCACTATGGGACTCAACATCTGAGGTCATCAGTCTCCTAGAACTTAGAACTACTTAAATCTAAGTAACCTAAGGACATCACACAGCTCCATGCCCGAGGCAGGATTCGAACCTGCGACCGTAGCGGTCACACGGTTCCAGACTGGAGCGCCTAGAACGGCTCCGTACCCCGGCCGGCACTTGAAATTAGTCTGTGTTTATTATTATTTGGATAACTTGGTGATTTATAGTCGTTCGCTTCAGGAGCATTTGGATCATATCCAGCAAGTTTTCGCGAGATTGCAGGGGTCGGGTTAACTGTTAAACCCAGTATATTGACATTAGCCAGGCAGCAGGTGTCCTTTTTAGGTCACCTAGTATCAAGTCAGAGTATTTGCATCGACCAGGAACGAACTAAGGCATTAAGAGATCTTTCTATGCCTACTGATAAGCATGGAATTGCCAGGTTTATAGGCATGGCGAATTATTTTAGGCGATTTGTCCCTGATTTTGCTCAGTCGGCGACTTCCTTAAATGAGTTGCGCCGGAAAGGAGTGCGTTTTGAATGGGGACCTTCCCCAGAGGCCGCGTTTGGGCACATGAAGGCAGCTATAGCCAACCCTCCTGTTCTCGGAGTGCCGGATTTTAATATAAAGTTCATTGTCCACACCGACGCTTCTAATGCGGGTATTTCGGCTGTCCTCCTCCAGGAGTTGGAAGGTCAGAGGCAGTCATTAGCTTAGGCGTCTCGTCGGTTAACCAGTGCCGAATTTAAATATTCTGTCTACGAGTGTGAGGCATTGGCCATTTTGTTCGCGCTTGAGAAGTACCTCTTTTACCTTGAGGATCGGGTATTTCAGCTCGAAACTGACAATCAAGCATTAAGCTGGGTGTTAGACAGGCCACGTAAAACTGGCCGCATCGCCAGGTGGGCAGTACGCATTTCTGCATTTCAGTTTGAGGTCAGACACATAAAAAGGACTGAAAATGTACTAGCGAACGTCCTCAGACGTATGTTCACTGATCATACGTCTAGTGATGGCACCTGGGAAATAGAGGGAGGTAGCCTTAGTTGTATGGTGTTAGGCGAGATTCTGCATTTATTTGATGATGTTTCTGGGCATCAGGATCAGGACCCTACTTGGGTACCCGTTAAGAAATGCCTGTTGGCTGGGGAACTATTGGACAGGTACATTATCAAGAAGGGCATTTTGTGTAAAATGGTGGGACGTGCTAAGCAATTAAAGATCTGTTTACCAGTAGCTCTGGTGCGCCCCGTTTTTCATTACTTTCATGATTCGTTGGTTGGTGGGCACTTAGGAACTTAAAAGACCTAGCAAAAATTTAAGGAGCATTTAACTTGGCCGTCCATGGAGCGTGACGTGAGAGAAATGGTTTCTCGTTGCCGATTATTTAATGTGGCCAAGCCTAAGAACGCTCTTCAACAGGGTCTGAGCGTGAATCCTGTCCTATGCACAAACTCTAAATCGATTATGTGGGGCCCTTACCTCGTACTAAGAGAGGTCATCGGTACGTATTGGTTATTATTGATGCGTTTTCGAAATTTACCTGGCTCCTTCCTAGTCGTAATGTGACTGTTACCACCACTATTTAGCATTTAACTAATGTTTTCAGTATTTTTGACCCCCTAAACAAATCTTTGGTGATAACGCATCGGCCTTCCTTTCGGCTCCCTTCAAGGCCTGCTGTTTTCAAAATGGTGTCAAGCATGTGACTGCTACATCATATTATCCGCAGGGCTCTTTCGCGGAGAGTGTCAATCGAAATCTTAAATCTGCATTGATTATTTTCCATCAGAAGACGGCTACTAAGTGGGATTCTAGTCTTCCTTGGCTTAGCTTTGATTTCAATATCGCCAATCATGAGGCATTGAAAGCTACCCCGGTCTCCTTATTCCTGGCATATCCCGTTAAATCCCCCTTTCGAACTTATGGAGAATTCAAGATCTACTTCTGGCGGATGTTACTCCTCAGGTCGTCAAGAACTGGAACCGTGCCAGACGTAATATTCTCAGGGCCCATAACAAGCCAGCTGAGCGTTACAATCGTAATCGGCGAGCCTTTAGGGGAAGGCCTGGGGATCAGGTCTATGTCTGTAAATTTTCCGGGAGACAGGTGCGTGTCGGAAATCTTAGTAAATTAACTCCCATTTTTTTGGGCCCTTGTACCATTGTGGGTATTTTAGGCCCAGTTAACCTTCTGGTTAAGGATAACCGCACCGATAAGCAGTACTGGGTCCACCTTAACCAAGTTAAATTTGGTTAGCCCAATTGTTGAGTTACCCTAAGGTTGATGTTTGGGGGCAGAGGTTGAGCCGTGTAAGGCTCGCGTCTTGTTTCTTCCTTACGTACTAGCATAACGAAGTTGTTGTCTTGCCTGGCAGCAGTAACGCTTATCGATACTGGTACGGTCATACAATCTTTGGTGAGACCGTTAGTATTTCTGGGTGGTGGTGTGTGTGCTAATTAGCCGGTTGGGACGGAGCAGCAAACAAGTCTCCACAGCGTGAGGCCAGGCCGCTGGCGGTGTCCACACGCAGTCGGATCGTGAGAGTGACAAGTTTGTTGCCCACTGAACCTGGACGCTGAAGTTGAGTGATCAGTTAATCTGTTATGAAACCTCAACTAATGTGACATCTCTTCATTCATTTGCAGGTTGTTGTCCCCTTGGCCATTCTGGCTAGTAGCATCATATGATGATGTGTTGGAGTCGGCGAAATCTTGCAGCCATGTTACTATGTTGTGATTAATTATTAAATTGACAGAACCGTGCGTGGCTGGCGCTCCTGCCATTTCTTATTTTACATCCTGTTCTTTTTTGCATGCTGCCACCTCGTCATATTAGTTTCAAATTTTGTTGTCACTGAGTTGCTGCTCTGTCTGCCCATGAGTGGCAATGCGTATCCATATAGCCCTCACGTGTTTTCTTTGCTGCACTGCTGTTACTTCCCAGTTTTCATCTGTTGTGGTTGAATTGGAACATGCCAGGAAGGCAGTTCGGACCAGCCAGTTGGGAAGTTGGAACGCGGCACTAGTCCAGTTGGGTTGGAGCAGGAGTGAAGCCCAGATGTCCATTGCTCGCCTTACCATTGCCGCCACAAATTACTTGAGCTGGGCACGGTCTTTGTGGATCGTCAGTTGGTCGTCCTACCAGACGACGTGAATTGGATCGCTGATCACTTATGGGTTGCCTGTGTGTGTGTGTGTGTGTGTGTGTGTGTGTGTGTGTGTGTGTGTGTGTGTATGTTTGTGTCAACTCCTGATTTGTCTTCGTGATTGCACAGCCACTGCTTAGTGTCGTTCAAGCCTTCGTGCAAGTGTTCGTCAAACTGTGTGTGTAGTAGGTGTCATTTTCACTGACAACTTGTTTTAAATGTTGTCGGCGTACTAACAGTGAGTCAGTCGGTTGGTATGGGTCAGCCAGGCAACCTCCGCGTGGTGCAGTGGGCCGGGCCTGCTGGTGGTCTCTACACAGTGTCAGAGTGTGTGGGAGCTGTTCTGATTGCTACAGGTTTCGTGGCTCACCGACCCAGGACACCAAAGTTGAGTGGTGATTTAATTACCGAAGCCAGCCTGTTCACATTGTGCCGTTGGTTTTCATAGTTGGCTGTTGGGGGTATTCCCATGAGCAACAACGAGTGTTCGAGTTGGCGAAAGTTTGGCCACCATCCGGTGCAGTTTAACTGTATTTTGGTTATTTGAAGTCAAAGTGCACCAGCGGAATTTTCTGCCTTGTGGTCGTTACCGTTCCGGTTACCTGCCCTGGCCGCTGACGTAAAATTCAGGCAATGTCCTTTTCTCACCGTGTTGTCGCTGTCCAACACGTTTGTGTAGTTTTGACGGCTTATGCATATTTGGTTGTGGGTGGCTATGCCTTTTACGTTTTGGCTTTGGAATCCCTTACACACTGCTCGGGAGGAAAGTAAGTCGTCTTGTCGGTAGGTCCGTTGACTGTCTCTTGGTTTGTTTCGCGGCAGATCAGATATAGTTTGGCTGACTACCTGTCTTCCCTAAGCGAACGTTAATATTTCAAGTGCAGACTGACCCCTGGAAACGTCTGAGCGCCGCTGGCTGTACTGCCTTTTCTTATTGGTGTTTGAGTGTGTATTTTAATGGCTTATAGCAGATGGTTTGAATTTGTATGCTTTTAGTCAGGTTTTAAATAATGGGCCTTCAGCCGCTTTAAAAATGAAAGTTCCTTACTTGTCAAGTATTGCATTGTTTGGGCCTTCAGCCTCATTTGAAATATTTCTCTGGATAAATATTTGGGCCTTCAACATTTTGAAAATTTATTGTAGTTGTGTTTTTCAATAATGAGCCTACAGCCACTTTAAAATTTAAATTCCTTACTTGTTAGCCGGCCGCAGTGGCCGAGCGGGTCTAGGCACTGCAGTCTGGAACTGCGCGACCGCTACGGTCGCAGGTTCGAATCCTGCCTCGGGCATGGATGTATGTGATGTCCTTAGGTTAGTTAGGTTTAATTAGTTCTAAGTTCTAGGGGACTGATGACCATAGAAGTTAAGTCCGATAGTGCTCAGAGCCATTTGAAATTTTCCTTACTTGTTAAATCTTAGTTTGTTTGGGCCTTCAGCCTGTGTAAAATATTGTTTAAAGATAAAGCTTTGGGCCTCCTGCCTACTAAAAATTATTTTAGTTCTTTTAAGTAATCGGCCTTCAGCCGTTTTTAAATTAAAGTTCTTATCTTTCAAGTACCAAACTGTGTGAGGCCTTCAGCCTAATTGAAGGTAAGGCCTTCTGCCTTGTGTTTTTTAATTAATTTTACCTTCAGTCCTAAATCTTGGGCCTTCAGCCGTCTTCAAATTAAACTTGTTTGCATTCCAAGTGTTACATTTGTTGGGTCTTCAGCCAAGTTATAGAACTTACTTATGCGATGCATTCTGACTTCTAAATATTCTGTTTTGAGTCTGAATTTTAAGTTAATGCTTTTCATCAGTTTTTAAATTTAAGTGGTTGTGCCCTTAAGGCTTAAGATAGTATTGCCAATTCAGCCGATAACTAAGTTCAAAAATTTTTGGTGTATTGTTTGGACAACTAAATAAAGTTATATGTGTTTGGTGTAACTGGCAGCCCCCTTTTGGCCACTTTCTACAATTCCAACTACCTCTTCTGTCCTGCGGACCTAAGCAGGGCGTTTCATTGACTATTACTCATGAGTGAAGTGCACCACCGGTATTTTCTGTCCCGTGGCAGTTAACGCTCCAGTTACCTGCCCTGGTCGTTAGCGTAGTTTGTAGGCAGTGTGTGTGCAGTGTGCCTTTTCCTCGTCGTGTTGTTGCTGTCCAGCACGGCGAGTAGTTTGACAGCCTTTTAAGTTGTTTGGTTCATATTTGCTTAGAGTGGTTATTGTTCCCCTGGCTGTTTTTACACGCCAATTTCTGGAGGCGCATTGCTGTTCGTATTCTCGTCCTCGGCCGATATTCTAAATCGTTGTGCCATTGGTCGAATGGAAAGGAATTGGTTAAATTGTTGGTCGGTCCTTGAGCCATCCCTAGTTTGGTTTGCCATCCTATTACCTAACTTCAGCTCTTGGCTGCCTGTCTCACCTCACCTTAAGTTTGAGCTACCTTCGCAGGCGACCCTTGGAACACTTCTGAGTACCACTTGTTCTGTTTGTTTTAAACTCTGATTTTCATTTTAGGTGAAGTATGGTGCGAGGCTTTTGGCCGTGTACTAATTCAGTTTCTTTTTAAATTTTACATAAAGACATTCAGCCGTGTTACATTAAAATTTTGAGCATTAATTGTTTTAGAATTTTTTTTAATTCTTAGAAATTGTGCTATCTGAAATTCTTTGTAATGCAGGTTCCATGTGTTACGTGTGGCCTTCAGCCGAGGATCTGCGTGAACCCCTTAATAAGGCCTTCAGTTATGTGTATTCTCTACAGGAAAAATTTTTATTAGGAGCAAGGAGATTATTCTAAATTATTTATCTGACTTGTTGTTCAGGCCTACAGCCGTTGTTTCAGATTTGTTTGTGGCCTTCAGCCGGGAAATAAGTTAATCGGGATTCAGCCGTTCTGTTGTAAGTTTAAAACGAAATTTTCTTGCTTAAAAAAAATGAGTATTAATGTTCCTTAATTATAGTTGTCATTCAGACGTGTAGAGTAGGCCTTCAGACGTTAATTTTTTTCACTGCATTTTTTTTAAATAAAAACAATTTTCTTACCTTCTATTTTTAATTGCTTTCGATTTCCAAGCCAGGGCTTCAGCCGTTCTTGTGTTTACTGTATGGTTTTGGGCCTTCAGCCCAGAAACCATGTCAAGTTTTCTTTAACTAGGCATTCACCCGTATTGTTTAGTTGTTATCTTTTAAGCCAATGTGTAAATAAGTGGTTCTTGGAAAAATAAAGATGTGTGTTAGATTCTGCAACTCACAGTAAATGTTTGCGGCCACATCCACAGCCTTAACCTTATCCTATGCGCTCTCTGACTACCTGCCAATCAGGTCTCAAGTACACGGTGCTTAGAGTTACTTTTGTGACGCCGCAGGATCCTTTGGGCTTATCTATGTTTAGAGGTAATGGTGGACATGATAATTTAGAACGAGTGATGTGTTCATTTTGCAGTTTGCTTGGGCATGAGTTGCCATGTACCAGACCTATAGGTAGGCTTATTGGTCATCTGTCTAGTAGTTACACTGAGCGTAGATGGGCGATGATTCGCCGGAGACATTAATTTCTGGGTTAAATGGGAGATGAGTTGAATTGAGGTACGCAAAATGGTAGAAATACATGCTGCTACTTCAGACGCAGTTGCTGCTTTAACTAAGCAAGTGCAAGCATTAACAGAGCAGTTCCAGAGCATGAAGTAGCGTTAGAGGTCGTAAAGAGACTTAGGGTCAGTCGCAATCAGAGTCATGGGAGATTAAGTCTGGATTAAGAGTGGCGTCTGTTCCGTATGAGCCGGCAGTGGTCGCGTCGATTAATCCCGTCTCTGGTGGAAGAGGTGAAAATTTCCGTTAAGGACATTAGGGACACTGCGGAAACACATGGATGATCAGATGAAGTAACCCTCTATGTTGCTAGTATGCGTTTGATTTTGGACGCCAGGACATATGTTGTCTACCACATATGTTGTCTGAGCATAGCATATACGCTCCAGAAATGGGCCGCTGGATTGTGCCAGCGGTACCAGAAACGGGGAACACTGCGCAATTTTTATGGAGAAATTAAGTACGATTGTAGATGCAGCGCAACAAGTCTGTAGAGGCATTCTCGGACTGAACCCGTGAGGTAAATGCACAAAGGCGTATTATGTACAGATATTATGTACAGACCCAGGATACAGAAACTAATAATGTACTATTGCGGGAGGAAGAAAATAGAGCGGTGGATGTTCTTCTGCGTGGTATCCCCGACGAAATGTCACGGTGGGGAAGGGGGAGGGGGGGGAGGACGGGGGGGGGGGGGGTATGGGTGATGAACCCAGAGGACTTAAGAGGCAGCTCTTAGGGTCTCAACACTTATAGTGAAAATGGATATGACCATAAAGCAGACTGTGGACTACTGCTTCGCTGTTCGGTTCTGGAGTGAAGTGATACAGATGTGGTCGGGAGGGGCATGTAAGGAAGCAGTGCGAGCAACCACAGTGCTATGCGACTGGCATTGCGGGCCACCGGGCATTTGAGTGTAGAGGTACAGTCAGTTCCACAAGAAAGTGTGCGCCATAATTTTAAATGTAACTTCCGCAGCGACATTTATGGTAGTGGTGTCGAACCTGTAATCAATGCGCTTTTGTACTGTATGTAGACAAACAGTGCGAGAGTTGAATGTTTTGCTTTGTCGGTTGTAGCTCAAAATGACTGCAAAATACCTGAAGCGTCACAAGGCAGTGTTCCTTGTAAATCATTCAAAGGGACCAAAGCTTTCACATGGACCTACTGCTAAAATTCTTATAAAGTCAAAGACATTTGTGGGTTAAACGATATTTATAGGTTGGAAACGTGGAAGATTTACCGGAGAGAGGGCTAAGGTGCAAAGTTATAATCGATAAAGGTGGCGATTAGATCAATTATTAGGTAATTGCGCAATTAGTAATAACATGAAGTGCCAAAGAAACTGGTATAGGGATATGTATTCAAATACAGAGATATGTAAACAAGCGCTGCGGTCGGTAACGCCTATATAAGAAAAAAAGTATCTGGCGCAGTTGTTAGATCGATTACTGGTGCTACAACGGCAGGTTATCAAGATTTAAGTGAGTTTGACCGTGATGTTACAGTAGACGCACGAGCAATGAGACACAGCATCTCCGAGATAGCGATGAAGTGGGGATTTTCCCATACGACCATTTCACGGATATCAGGATTCCGGTAAAACATCAACTCTCCGACATCGCAACGTCCTGAAAATGATACTGCAAGAACGACACCAACGACGACTGAAGAGAATCGTTCAACGTGACACAAGTGCAACCCTTCCGCAAATTGCTGGAGACTTCAATGCTGGCCCATCAACTAGTATCAGTGTGCGAACCATTCAACGAAACATAATCGCTTTGGCCTTTCGGAGCCGAAGGCCCACTCGTGAACCTATGATGACTGCACGACAAAAAGCTTTGCGCCTTGCCTGGGCACGTCAACGCCGACATTGGACTGTTGATGACTGGAAACATGTTGCTTGATCGGACGAGCCTCATTTCAAATTGTATCCAACGTATGGAAGTGTACGAGTATGGAGACAACCTCATGAATCCATGGACCCTGCACGTCAGCAGTGGACTGCTCAAGTTATTGGAGGTTCTGTAATGGAGTGGGGCGTGTGCAGTTGGAGTGGTATGGGACCCCTGATACGTCTAGATACGATTCTGACAGGTGACACGTACGTAATCATCCTGTCTGATCATCTGCATCTATTCATGTCCATTGTGCATTCCGACGGACTTGGGCAATTTCAACAGGACAATGCGACACCCCACACGTCAGAATTGCTACAGAGTGGCTCCAGGAACACTCTTCTGAGTTTAAACACTTCCCCTGGCCCCCAAATTCCCCAGACACCCAGACATGAACATTATTGAGCAAATCAGGAATGCCTTGCAAAGTGCTGTTCAGAAGAGAATCTTCACCCCCTCGTATTCTAGCCGATTTATGAACAGCCCTGCAGGATTCATGGTCTCAACTCCCTCCACTACTACATCAGACATTAGTCTAGTCCATCCCACATGGTGTTGCGGCACTTCTGCGTGCTCGAGGGGACCCTGCCCGATATTAGGAGGGTATACCAGTTTCTTTGGCTTTTCAATGTATTTATAACAGTGTCATTCATTTCATACAGTTAACGGCGTACACTTTCTTGTGGATCTGACTGTAGAAAGAGTGGAAAGCACCGACAAGGGAAGCAGCGTTAAACACAATCGGGCATTTGCTTCAAACGTCTTAAGGCAATCCCGACAGATCGCAACGCGGAACAAGTTAGTGCGTAGATAGAATGCAGCTTATTGGGCTCAGAGGGTTGCAGGAAACGGAGATTTTTGGCGTACACATTGCGAATGTGTCCGTTATCAGTCTGGACCCTGTGGGAGAGAGGAGACTGAGCCACCACGGTATAGGTTGCTTTGTGTTGGCGATAACAGGGTGGAATCATTGGGTACAGCAGTACTGGAGTTTTCGGTCAGGAAAACTAAGTTCAGCAAATGCATGGGGGTGTTGCCGTGCGTAGGCGAAGGTTATTCAGTGATTCTCGGGATAGACATACTCCACAAACATCACGCCAAGATTGATCTTTTGCATTGTACAGTGGAACTCAGTGGGATTTTGTTTCAACTGGGGGAAAACAGTTGCACCTGAGACAATGGCGCAAGGTTCACCTATCATGGCGGTGTGTCCAACTAAACTGCGTACGTTTTCAGTGAAGATCGATCAGCAAGATAAAATACCAGCAGGTATGGGAAAGATAGTGTGGGTTTCAGTTGGTACCGACTTGCCGAGGGAAGCGTTGTATGTGGTTAAACTACTCTTAAGCAATGAAGAATTGGATAGTTCGCATTATTTTATCAACAGCTGTTTAACGCATGTGAGTGACATTAATGAGGAGCATATGATTCCGGTTAGTGTGGATAACTTTGGCAGAAGAGAGTTGACTCTGTCAAAGGGAGCACTAATAACCTCTCTGAAAGTCTTGCGAGATGAGGACTTCGATAGGTCGAAGCAAACCATAGATATGGAAGTGTAACGAGGGAAAGTAGGTCATCTGGAAGGCAGTAATAGAATGGCTATGAATTTCTTGCTGTTGAGGTCGATTTATTTTGTGTGACAGAGGGTTATCGGCAACCCCGTTGACACAACATCACATACCGAGAGGGAATAGGGCACGAATGTACAGGAAGCCATACTACATAGCAAAGCAGCTGCAACGATTGGTAGAAGAATTTATTGAACAACTGCAGGATGGCATCATATTCGTAGAACCAAGTGATAGTCCCTGGAGCAAAAACACTGTCGTCATTTCAAAGAAGTCGGCGGACGGGACACGGAAATGCAGATTTTGCTGTGACTGTAGATATCTAAACACACGAACCACTGAGGACACTCACAGAATTTTAAAGATCACGGAAACGCTTGATAATCTGGGTTAGTGTCAGTTCTTTATAACTATGGACCTCAGGAGCGGGTACCATCAATAGAAGATGGCGCCTAAAGATAGGCTGAAAACAGCGTTTACCATCCCAGCAGGACATTTTCATTACAAATTCATGTCATTTGGACTAAAGAACGCACCAGCAACTTTTCAGTGGGTGTTATATGGGGTACTGAGAGGATTAAGACCAAAAACTCGTTTGGTCTATCTCGATGAGTAACTGTCTATTCAAAGGATTTACCAGAGCGTGTGAGACGTTTGAAGGACGTCTTCAGTAGACGAAGATTGGCACTTTTGATGTTAAGTTAGGACAAGTGCCATTTAGCGCAAACTCAGGTAAACTAATTGGGGCTGTGATCAGTGAGCTTTGTTTACAGACCGATCATTGTCTTACAGACGCAGTTCAAAATTATCCGATACCACAAATAACTAAGCAGGTACAGTCATTCATTAGCCTCTGTAATTATTACAATTCGTGAAGGGCTTGGCGAAGATAGCCATACCCTTGAACAAGCTACTGAAGAGGAGAACGAAATTCCATTGGTCTCAGGAATTTCAGGAGGCATTTGAAAAATTTAAATAAATATTAGTTTCAGATCCAGTATTGGTTTTTCACAGGTTCCGAGAAAGAGTTCATCGTTTCGTGTGATGCTTCAAATGAGGCAGTCAGTTGTGTTTTCGGAAAGATGGTAGGTGATCAAGAGCTCCCTGTAGCCTACGCATCAAGGCAGCTAAACAAGGCGGAGAGTAACTTCTCAACAACTGAGAAAGAGATGTTCTTGGTCAGATATGGCATTACATATTTTCGATGTTATCTGTACGGTAGGAAGTTTAAGTTCGTGACATAGCATGCCTCATTGAAATGGTCGCTTTGTTTGAAAGATCCATATAGTATATTAACTCGGTGGGCACTTAAGCTTAGTGAAATGAGGTAATCATAAGCCAGGGAGATCACACGCAAATGCAGATGCGTTAAGCAGCGGAATAGCGATAGGGAAGACGGTTGAAGAATGGCAGCAGGCACAGGCAAGACATAAAGAGTGCCAGACATTTAAGTCACAGCTACTTTTCTTTATGAACATGGGTTTGTTGCGTAGAACGACGAGGTGTGGACCATGTGTGGAAGTTCCAGATGGTTTTAGGAAGGGAGTCTTGCAGCAAGCCCACGACCATATGTTGTCAGGTCATAATGGGCGATGTGCAATGGACAGACCTGTAGCAGAGCTGTTTTGGTGGGGGAACAGGAAGCTTGACATGGAGCGGTATGTTAAGGTTCAAATGGCTCTGAGCACTCAACATCTGAGGTCATCATTCCCCTAGAACCTAGGATTACTTAAACCTAACTAACCTAAGGACATCACACACATCCATGCCCGAGGCAGGATTCGAATCTGCGACCGTAGCGGTCGCGTGGTTCCAGACTGAAGCACCTAGAACCGCTCGGGCACACCGGCCGGCGGTATGTTAAGGACTGTGTGCCAAGCGTGCAGAGGGCCCACATTACGCATCAGCAAGTGACGTTGCAAAGGTTATCAGAGGCGTCCAATCCATTTTTTATGTTAGGATTGGATGTCCTTGGGCCACTTAATAAAACACCTGCAGGAAATAGGTATGTTCTCATGATCATAGATCATTTCTCTCGGTGTTTGGCAATGGTACCGATGAAGCACCAGCTGCGACATAGTCACGTATACAAAACAGTTATCCAATACTGGCAAAAATTTTTTATTCCAGTCTTTGATCACAATATGAATTCTTTAGACGATGACCGGTTTCAGTCCGTAATGACCATCCTCAGATTAGAGCATGGTGTAAAAAAGATCTGAGGATGGTCATTACGGACTGAAACCGGTCATCGTCTAAAGAGTTCATATTGTGATCAAAGACTGGAATAAAAAACATTTGAAAGTTCGGAGTGCCTGAGACCATAATTATGGACCAGCGTACGAATTTTGTCTCGGATTTAATGAAACAGACAACTATGCCACTAGTTGCGTATACGGAAGTTACTTATGAGACCATTTCATCCACCGACCACTGGGAGAACATTTCGCATGCTCAAGACAATTTCAAATATGTTGAGCTATTATGTAGATTCCAGGCATGACGATTGGGACGACTATTTACGTTATGTACAGTGTACCTATACTTCGAAAGTTCATACTGCAATGGGCTTGTCGCCATTTGAGCTGGTGTACGTCCGAAAAATGCCATCTCCATCTGATGTTTTGATTCCTAAATTAGCACTGTGTGCTGAGTCGGTGAGGAAGATTTCCAGACGAATTAGGGATGTTTGGAAGGATGTGCAAAATGTCAACACGAAGGTGCTAGTATGCCAGAAACGACTGAACAGACATATGGCCAAATTGCCGCAATAGTGTGTGGGGCAGTGGGTAATGGTCACCAGTCCCTACACGTCTATGGTGGGAATGAGGAAATTTTTAACAAGAAGCCGAGGACCATACCAGGTTTTGGAAATGACCTCACTAGTTAATGTGAAGATCCAGTTCCCCCCAAAAAAGGTCTGTTATACACGTCAGCTGAGTAAAAATTTTTAAAGGAATGGTGGAGGGGATACCACCGTTATCGGCAACCAATCAGGAGGTGAAAGTTATGAAGGGTAAAAAGAAGGAACCTGTAATTGGAGAGCAACGTAAGGTGCATGATGTGCCGCATAGTTAAGGGTGGTAGGACGTCAAACGGGCCGACTTGGAGCAGGAGAGGCACCACAGGACATTTTATTTTCTATTGTCTATACTTTTACAAGTAAACTCATAAAACTTTGCAAGCATGACCAGGAAGGATTCAGGATTCACACTCATAGCAGTGGAAGTACAAAAACATAACAAAATAATTTTTTTTAGATATGAAATTTCATCATTTTTTCACTTACTGTTGGCTGCATTTGTTGCTATAGGTACATTTTTCTTCACAAGTAAGAGAGATTCTTTCATGAATTTTGCACAGCATACAAATCATACTTACAGGTGTATGAAACTCTAGAATTTTCCAAATCTATTAAAAACTGTGGTAAACATTGAGATAATTAACTACAAAATTTGATCTTTTTCTAAACTTAAAGCTTAAAACGTAACAGCTCATTCATTTTTTCATAAATTAAATAGATTCTAGAGTTTCAGACACCTGTAAGTATGGTTTGTATGCTGTGCGAAATTCATCGAACAGTCTCTCTTACTTCATAAGAAAAGTGTACCTATAGCAACAAATGCAGGCAATAGTAAGTGAAAAAAATGATGAAATTTCACATGTAAAAAAATTATTTTGTTTCGTTTTTGAACTTCCGTTGCTACGAGTGTGAATCCTGAATCCTTCCTGGTCATGCTGACAAAGTTTTATGAATTTACTTGTAAAAGTATAGACAGTGGAAATTAAAATGTCCTGTGGTGCCTCTCCTGCTCCAAGTCTGCCTGTTTGACGTCCTTCCCCCTTAATGTCATGTAAGTAAGTCGTATTATTGTAATTTGTTGTTTTTTTGTTTACTATACCAGGAAGTATGTATTTTTATTGCCACTGGGATATTTGTTGTTTTTTGCGCAGTTGTTGGTTTTCAATGTCATTATTACAGGGTTTTTTTATAGTTCTTTGAAGGAGGGAGGAAGTGATAGACAAATTTTGTTATGCAGATGAAAATACGGGAAGTATTGCTAGTTCCAAAGGACAGGCAGGCTACCGTAGTAATGTCACAGATACAGTTGGAAAAGTGCGTACAAATGAAGGTTATGATCTGCCCTGTTGGAGAAGTACGGACTGGTAAGTGGACATGGTGATGCGATTTTTTTTTCGGTGGGAAGTAAATGGGACGAGTTGTGGGAAGAAGCTTCTGCCAGCCCGAACGAACTTCCAGAGGACGGCTACACATTAGTGATACTCTATAATCACTCCGGAAACTGTATGGCTGAACTGCTACGAAGAAGGCAGACCGGTAGGGTTGAAAAAACTCGAGCATGAGGAAAAGCGCAATGATCATTAAAGACATAACTTGTGAGGTAACCGGGACGTATTTTCATCTTCCGGCTATGCTTACAGGCTCTGCTGGTATGACACTGCCGCGGACTACCTTGTATTGCACAGTAAGAGTCAAAATTTTACATGTTTCAATGGCACATTCAACCCATAGTTTTGCAGTCCTTGGACAGATTAATAGAATCCCAGCAAGGGTGAATTTCGATGGAACAAATGTGGCTCGTACACCATTTCCGGGAACAACAGGAGCACAAAATATTAGTGGTGAAAGTATTGGCCTCCAGTTGTGGCGTGTTTCTAGCAGGCTTTTGCATACTGTATTTCTGGGTAAGGCGCAAGACGGCACAGGCTGTGAACGAGCCAACACACCAATGATTGACCCGCATTGGTAGGGGAATCGGTTAGTTTTAAGGTCTTAATAAGTGTACAAGAGTATGATGAGTGGTTTACGGTAGTAGTAAAGTGTGAGCGGAAGTCCTGTATGGTGAATTAGAGAGACTGTTCTCAATACGGCAAGGTAGTTGAGTGGGAGCACGATGTTAAAGATTCAGGACGAATCTTCTCGGAAGGGAGAAGGTGTACTGCACCACAAATAAGTAAATTTCGCGCATCTATGGCTGGAAACTAGTAGTTAAGGGGCCAATTGCCACATCGGATGGCAGGCGCGGGCGATATTGATATTTAGCAAATAGTTCGGTGGGACAGGTTTATGACACTGCTCGCAGGCGAGTATGCATGGCTCGGCAGGCACTGTACACGAGTATAAAGTAATCACAGCAGCAAAGGGCGCTGAGGTGCTGTGAAGAACCTATACGTTGCAGTTACAACAGCGCCTAGTGACCTATGTCTAGGGATCGAAGTGGGCTGAGGAAAGCTGACTTTGTGATTATTAAAGAGCTCTACACTTGTCGCCTCCAGATGAAGTACGTCAGAGACATAAGGGAAACGCACAGATTAGATTAGATTAGATCTACTTTCATTCCGTAGTGAGAAGGCCCTCCAGGATGTAGAACATGTCATAAAAACAATAATACATGACAAATATTTACAAGTGAAACAAATAAGCTAATGTACCTTCCCCAGGTCCCAAGTGGAATGATCGTCATTTTTTTAATATATATATCCAAATCAGTTGGTTCTACTGGGAATTTCATCAATGGAGTTGAAGGAGTTAGCCACCAATAAATCCTTTAGGCTTCTCTTAAACTGAATTTCATTGGTTGTTAAGCTTTTTATGGCTGATGGCAAGTTACTGTAAATGTCTGTTCCTGAATAATGCACACCTTTTTGTACAAGAGTGATGATGAGTCCCATACTTCTTTACAGAGCGTAGGGGAGCGACGCGGGAGACCCGCGCCGCCTTACTAGGAAAGGTCCTAGGGGAGGTGGTTTGCCATTTTTTGCTGTTGATAACGCAACATTAAATCGATTCTTTACATTTCATTTTGTATTACCGTTTATAATTGCTTGCTGCCATGGCAGCAATTCATTTATTTTTTCTTCACCAAACAGGATAAAAAATATTGTTGATACTGTTCAGATTATAATGTCTGAGGTTTTGAAAATGATTACAATTGGAAGGCCTTCCTCCGACCGTAATGGGGATAAATGATGATGATGATCAAGACGACACCCAGTCACCTCGAGGCGGGAAAAATCCCTGCCACAGCCGGGAATCGAACCCGGGACCCTGTACTCGGGAAGCGAGAACGCTACCGCGAGACCACGAGTTTACAAGAGTAAGTGGCTTTAAATCCATGTGAAGATTATTCTTACTTCTAGTAATGATTCCATGAACTGAGCTGTTTGTTTGAAAAAGTGATATATTTTTAATGACAAATTTCATTAAGGAATAAATATATTGAGAAGTTGTAGTTAATATCCCTAGTTCCCTAAACAGGCTTCTGCAGGATGTTCTTGAGTTCACACCGCATATAACTCTTACTGCACGTTTTTGTGCCCGGAAAACTTTAGCTTGGCTTGATGAAATACCCCAAAAAATAATCCCATATGACATTATGGAATGAAAGTAAGCATAGTATGTCAGCTATTTCGTTTTTATATCCCCTATGTATGACACAATTCGCATTGCAAATGGAGATTTGTTAAGACGCTTTAGCAGTTTTGTGGTGTGCTCCTCCCAGTTGAATTTATTATCAAGCTGTAATCCCAAGAATTTAACACTGTCCACTTCTTATATCTGCTTGTCATCGTATGTTGGGCGTATATTCGTGGGACACCCCTTACAAGTTCTGAACTGCATGTAGCGAGTTTTTTCAAAGTTTAGTGACAAAGAATTTGCTAGGAGCCAGTGATTAATATCCACAAATATTTGATTAGCCGATCTTTCTAAGACAAACTTGATTTGCTATTTATTGCAATGTTTGTATCATCGGCAAACAAAACGAACTTGGCATCTGGTAATGTTACTGATGAAAGGTCATTGATATACACAAGAAAAAGTAAGGGCCCTAAAATGGAACCTTGTGGGACCCCACATGTAATTAGTTCCCACTTGGATGATGCCTGATAGCTTAATACATGTCTCTTTCCTAATAACACCCTTTGTTTCCTGCCAGAGATATAAGATTTGAACCATTTTGCAGCATTTCCTGTTACACCATAATACAGAATTCTAATTTACTTAAAAGGATATGAATAAACGAGCCCAGAGGCTCAAATCAGGTTCTCATGTCGCCATTTTGTCCGCATCTAGAACCGGAGAGAATGACGATTGTTTAAGTTGCAACCGAAAATGACCATTTTCAGTCAATGATTGGTTCAGCTGGACCAGAGGACCTAGTTCATTCCACGTAAAGACAGCCCACACGAGGCCACAACTAGCTTGCATAGTGCCTTGTTGGTAACTTAAGTCCACGGCTCTGTGGGATCTGCGCCACACTCGCACCCTACCATCAGCTCTTACCAACTGATGTCGGGACAGGCGCTGCAGGCGATGCCGTGCTGCTAACAAAGACACTAGCATCGGTCGTCTGCTGACCTAGCTCATTAACGCCAAATTTCTCCGCACTGTCCTAATGCATATGCTCATTGTATGTCCCACATTAATTTCTGGGGTTATTTCACGCAGTGTTGCTTGTCTGTTAGCACTGACAACTCTATGCAAATGCCGCTGTTCTCGATCGGTATGCGATTTAAAATGGAATGATTATATAAAGTTATCCTCGGTAAAGTAGAGGCCAGACTGAGATTCATTGGAAGAATCCTAAGGAAATGCAATCCGAAAACAAAGGAAGTAGGTTACAGTACGCTTGTTCGCCCACTGCTTGAATACAGCTCAGCAGTGTGGGATCCGTACCAGATAGGGTTGATAGAAGAGATAGAGAGGATCCAACGGAGGGCAGCGCGCTTCGTTACAGGATCATTTAGTAATCGCGAAAGCGTTACGAAGATGATAGATAAACTCCAGTGGAAGACTCTGCAGGAGAGACGCTCAGTAGCTCGGTACGGGCTTTTGTTAAAGTGTCGAGAACATACCTTCACCGAAGAGTCAGGTAGTATATTACTCCCTCCTACATATATCTCGCGAAGGGACCATGAGGATAAAATCAGAGGGATTAGAGCCCACACAGAAGCATATCCTTCTTTCCACGAACAATACGAGACTGGAATAGAAGGTAGAACCGATAGAGGTACTCAGGGTACCCTCCGCCACACACCGTCAGGTGGCTTACGGAGTATGGATGTAGATGTAGATGTAGATATGTGACGTCTGTCAGTCACTGCTTTGCCGTGGTGAGAGGTAATGCCTGAAATTTGGTATTCTCGACACAATTTTGACATTGTGGGTCGCCGAATATTGAATTTCCTAATGATTCCCGAAATCGAGTGTCCTATGCTTCTAGCACCAACTGCCATTCCACATTCAGAGTCTGTTAATTCCCATCACGCGGCCATAATCACATCAGATACCTTTTCACATGCATCATCTGAGCACAAGTGACAGCTCTGCCAATTCATTGCCCTTTTATACGGTTGCGTATGCGATACTACCGCCTTCTGTATAGGTGCTACCGCTCGGGATTAGCCGAGCGGTCTTAGGCGCTGCAGTCATGGACTGTGCCGCTGGTCCCGCCGGAGGTTCGAGTCCTCCCTCGGGCATGGGTGCGTGTGTGTGTTTGTCCTTAGGATAATTTAGGTTAAGTAGTGTGTAAGCTCAGGGACTGATGACCTTAGCAGTTAAGTCCCATAAGATTTCACACACATTTGAACATTTTTTATATGTGTGTTCCATGACTTTTGTCACTTTATTGTACCGCTCCCATTGTCTCCTTTTTCTCCTGTTGATTTACAGTATATCCCACTCCCACTGTCTCCTGTCTCACTTACATTGTCTTCTATCTTTCTTTCCCACTGCCACTGTCTCCGCCACACTTCGGCGACTCAGAAATTCCGGAGGGTCCAACCTATTTTCCCCCTACACCCTAGTGTTTAAAATTTCGCTCCAAAATGCGCCCTGTCGTATACCTACGAGTTGAAGTTCACCTGTCTGGATGGGTCCAGACCCCCAATTTATTACACTCATCCGTACTATATTTCCAACCCGCCATGGTAGCCGCGAGCACTAATGCTCTGCATCCTGGACTCGGGTAGGCGCGCGGCACCGGATCGAATCCGCCCGGCGGATTAACGAGGGCCGGTATGCTGGCCACTGTGGATGTGGTTTTTAGGAGGTTTTCCACATCCCCCTAGGTGAATACCGTACTGGTCCCCACATTCCGCCTCAGTTACTCGACTCACAGACATTTGAATACGTTCGCACTATTTCATGGCTTCAACTAGATGCAGACAGCTGGGGTACACTACTTTGTCCTGGGTGGTTCGGGGTGGCGGCAGGGAAGGCGTCTGGCCAACCTCTGAAACTATCACTACCAAATCCTTGCTAACACGGCCGATCCTGTGTAAAGGTTCAAAGGAAGAAAGAAAGAAATCTGTACTATATTTCCACTATTTCCACTGTCTCCTCTCTCTTTTGCTCCCTCTCTGTCTCCGTTCATCCCTGTTTCTCTTTTACTGCCACTGTCTCTCATTGACCATCAGTACCTCCTCTCTCTTTCTCTTTCACTCTTTCTCCCACCATCACTGTCTCCTCTTTCTTTCTCTCCCATTGGCATTGTGTCTTTTCTCTTCCACTTCAGTCTCACTCTGCTGCCCTCTTCAGCAGAAAAATGCGAAATATCCGCACACCAAAGTATTTTATCAGGAAGGCGGACTAAGGGTTGAGGCAGGTGCTTCCCCAAATTTAAAAAGGAACTTATTCGTCCTTTTTGTGCTCCGACAGGAGCGTTTTTCGATGGTTCCCTTCTTTTTCCTGCTACAGCAGGTTGTGCGGTGTATATAAAACTTATTCTATTTAAGACCCCTTTTAGTCCATTTTTGTCACTGCAGTACCACCCTGGGCATATTTGTACAGGAGTAAAGTGCCAATTATACAGACACAGTGCATCATGACGTTTTACTGCAGAAAAAGTGCTCAGAATAAAGTTTGGTCACTTCAGATCACTTGCGATGACCCTGGAACCCTTACCATGTGTTCACTCTCAGTTAAAATATTTAAGCCTCAGACCAGATATTATGTTCGTAAGTCGGTAAGTTTGAACCTCTGGATCTCGGTAACTGAAGATGTTATAGAAAAAATTTTCAAGGTTACCCGAGAAAGTTATCTTAAGAACAAATGGTAAAAATTTCGACTGTTTGCCATGAATGGAAGTTATGCAAGTGGCGATCCTCACAATTGGTACATTTAGTTTTCGGGTGTATCTTGATAACGGATAAAGATTTTCAAAACGGGAAAATGTCGTTTCTACGTTGTTGCAGTGCCTGTGTTGGTCAGAGGTACGATGTATGCAAATCAGAGGGAAATGTGGATCGTATTCTCTACAACGCAAGCATTTCAATATCGTAATTATCCGCCGAAACCGGGAAAATGACTTTCAGTTAAAAATGTTTCCCCTAGACAGGAATATACAAAATGGGTGCACGAGTGCAGGTTGTAAACACATGGTTGATGACATATGTGAGCCGTGGTAAAGTTTTGCTGTTTTGTAGAGCGCGCCGCAGCGCGTAGTGAAGCAGTCACCCTCCGTTTCTGGCGGTGGCGCCGCTGTGGCAATCGCAGCTTTGGTGTCTCCCTCTGGTGGGAAAGGGGAAAGGTTGCCTGTTCACGTGCATTTAAGGGGCGCTATGAGCTCGGCAAAGGGTCAGTCTGAGTCTGTTAGTCTCGGCGAGTGGTCAGTTGGTCAGCCGGATCAGTGTGGGGCAGTCAGTGTTTGTCTGTCGTTCGGAGTGCTAGTACGTGTTAGACCGTCAGTCTGCTCGAGTTTGTTCAGGCAATGGGCATTGGCGGTTGGATCGATCGGTTGGTCGGTCGCGCACTGGGACACAAGATGACTTGCCCGCCTTGAACGTCGGCGCATGTGAGGTCGTCACGTGAGTCCGGTGGCCGCGCCGTATAGCGAGGGATAGTGGCTTCGCGGCCGACACGAGAGCAACAGGAGTCAACCCACGAAGTCGGTCAGGCCGGTGCGAGATGCGACGCCATGAGACGCGAGATCGGCGCGCCTTCCTGCGTACGATGAAGCGGCTGGCAGCGGACGGTTCGGGAGAGCGTTTTGGGGGTGCTGCGCCAGGTCTTAGCCAGAAATCTCCGTTATTAGAAGTTAAGTGATTAGTGATATGTTGTTTCAGTTACTTGTTAAATTCTACTTGTTTTCTTGGTCAGTCTCTCGTCCCGAGCTTGTTCGTCTGTCTCTCGTCCGCATTTGTTAGGCAGTTAGTGTCTGTCTGTCTGTCGGTCTGCCGTTAATAGCTGCCTCTATCATGTTTGTCGGACTCGGTATTAACGAATTTATTCCTTGAAGTGTAAAGGCCGAATTCCTGAAATATGTTTTTATCTTGCCTATCATCTTGAGAGGCGGTAAATTTGTAACGTAGAGCATGTTTGTACATTTTATGTAAGACTGCATTTTGTGGGTTTTTATTTAAATGGTCATTTTAGTATATAAAGTTGCCACCCTTCCACCGTAAGAGTTCTTTTAAAAACAAGTTGCACTTTCGGTGGCAAATAATTTTAATGTGAGTGTTTTGTACCATTTCCATCCCTCTTACGGGGTGCATAGTTTATGTGTTTGTATGAGTTGTTAAAATTTTTAGTTTAAAGTAATCTGGTGTGTTGCAGATTTGCACCAGTGTAGTCTTTGAGAAGTTGTTGTGAGCGGTCTTGACTAGGGCCGTGTTAAAAGAGAGTGGCAAGGTTCTCAGCCCGAAAGCTCATACAATAAAAAAATAAAATAAAAAAAGTTATTTCTGCCTCTGAAGAAATTGAAACGTGATATTTATAGGGTGCTTTCTGATGATAATTTTAAATCTGTTTAAAAAAAGGGGGGCTTTTAGGAATAAAATTTCCATTTATTGAAAAAAAAATTAATTTGTTTCAGCAGTTACCAATTGGCAACTACTTCCACGCTCACATAATGTGATTAAATGTGTTAATGTTCTTGATGAATCGCTAGTAAATAAAGTAAATTCTTTAAGAAAAGTTTTTAAATTTAAATTCACGGTCCAATATGGCAGTTTTGATCTAAACGTGTGTGGTGCTCTGTTAGCTTATGTGTCAGTACTTCTTTGGCAGTTGTGAGACAAGGATACCTTCATTACGTTTCTCCCATTGTTCTGATTGAGAGCAAGCGTGCGTCTGTTTACCTCCACGTAGCGGCTTGTCTTATTGTCCGTGTACATCGACCATCATGGCGTTTTCCTATCACCAAGTCACGATTAAATTAAGTTTCCCTATGGACCATGAACGAACAAAAGCACATGAAGTCGAAGTGTTTATACAGGATGAAGTGCGTCTTCCACAGCAAGATGTTATCGGTATTCATTTTCCAATAATTAACATCACTGCTTATACGAAGACGGCGAATGAAGAGACGTGCGGCTATATTGTGCGGCGCCATGCTGGCTGATACGGTCCTACTCAAGTCTGGATTTATCGTTAAGTTGGAGTGGGAGTGGGATGGCTAGGCCAAGTTCCGGGGGATCGAGCAATACAGGCTCCGACAGAGACAGCGAGTGGCGCGCCCAGAATAGGCAACTCTCTCAACCCAAATACGCTCCCAAGGTAGATCACGGTTGGGTGCGGAACATCGGGAATCCTTGTCGGCCCTGCAATGATCATAAATACAGACGTTTCTTGTCTTCCCGAGCCCCTTAAGTCGGAAGAATGTATATAAAAAAAGGATATACCAAAATTATGCTCACTACGCAATCAAACCAACAACTGGGGCACAGTTCTCAATGATGGTAGGTTAATTCCGAGACCTGTTGCAACCAGACATATGTAACATTTAAACAGTACTTATGTGCATAAAACTAGAAAAATGTAATCAACCAAGCAACAAGCTCAGAATGAAGACAATTTACAAGGAGAGCTAACATACCTCAAGAGTATTTTTAAATCGAATGGATATTCTCCGCAACAAATTCGTAGAGCATTCGATGCAAAACCTAAAAAGAAGGTATACGATGCGGAAGAAGATAGTAATTTCTTCAGATCTAGGGCGTTTCTGCCTTATGTGGGTGCTCTTTCTTCAAAGATAGGCCGTATTCTTGAGAAACACTGTGTTAAGGTGATCTTCCGGCCCCCCACGAAGATTGCGGCTTTACTCGGCTCTGCGAAGGACGATTTATTGCTTCGTAAGGCGGGTGTGTACCAGATTCCTTGCGGAAATTGTGAGCAGTCATACATAGGTCAAACAACACGCACCGTTCATGAGAGGTGTGTGGAGCACCGAAGATACACACGCCTATTACAACCAGACAAGTCAGCTGTGGCCGAACATTGTATTGATACGGGTCATTCCATGAATTACAGTGATGTGAAGATTTTAACATCCACCTCTTCTTTTTGGGAATCTGTATTCAAGGAAGCCATAGAAATTCGATTAGCCAACAATTTAATAAACAGAGATAAAGGTTTTAATTTGGACAAAGCATGGAATCCGGCTCTTGGACTAATTAAATTGCAGAGAAGTCGTCACCGTGTCACCGCCGCCGATCAAACATCAATAAGCATATCGAACGTCCGTACGCTTTCGCCACAGGCGGCGCAGCATCTGTGACCCGCATGCGCAGTACCGCCGCGGTGGAGCATATAAGGCCGCGCTTGGCACCTTGTCGTCAGTCTTGTGACTCGCTCTGAAGATGGCCGGACGATACGCGGCCGAAATATCAGTAGAAGAAATTTTATTTGCGCGGCTGCATGCCCAAAATTTAATGGATTAAGCTCAGAATACTACAGCTGATGGCCGTAAGCTCCGGGCACATCGCCTCACCGCCATTCTGGACAAGTGGGAACACAAACCGCGATGAGGCGTGGCTTCCCACCTCAAAACAGATTACCGTACGATACAATCCCACTCGCGAAACGCGGCCGTCTAGGCGGGCCACCTACCACTAACTACCCCTACGCTAGTCCGTCCTCTCTCTATAAAAGCAACTTGCGATTACACGCTAAGCACCGTGACCCCCTCTGGCGATGCGCCAGAGGAAGGAGAGCACGGCTCACTGGCGATCCCAGGT
Source organism: Schistocerca cancellata (assembly GCF_023864275.1). Lineage (NCBI taxonomy): Eukaryota > Metazoa > Arthropoda > Insecta > Orthoptera > Acrididae > Schistocerca > Schistocerca cancellata. The sequence continues at coordinate 491,123,807 of NC_064628.1, forward strand.
TCCGATATTCTGACTGCTGTCGTGGCTTATCACCTTGAATTGTGAACGTTGAGGGTTTACGAACTCCCGTTTGAGGTGCCGCCGGACGTTGTGGTTTCCGCCTTTCAAAATTACCGCAAAGTCGTCAGTCACGCTGCTGACACGTGGAAGACGTTCGAAACCCACCGTGTCCTCGGTGGGGTCCGTCATATCGAAACTGAACTGAGGAAGCACTTGCCTTCTTACTTGGTTATTGCAAGCTACAGGGCTGTCATCATGTACAATGGCCTGCCGCGCACTTGTTCAGGTAGTGACCAGGAAGATCATGAACATTCGGAATGTCTCCGACGCGGACTGGCTCAGACGCCTATCGGAGACGTCGCTCTCCCTGCGGAGCCCACTGTTTTACATCCTATGTGTCCGCGGTGGGGCTGCCTGCTGCGCCCGCTCTGAATCAGTCGGCATCGGCGTCGACTTCTCTCGACGACGCAATGGATATTTTGCCTGTCTCTCCTACACTGTCGCCGGCGGCAGTACCAATATACAATGGCCTTCAACAGCCGCAAGACGTCTGTCCCGACCCCATGGTTGTTGATCACGGAGCAGTACCGAGCTCCACTTTCTGCCGTCTGGTCGCATGTCGGACAACAGCCGTCCGCCATCCGACACAGAACAGCTCGTTAGAACCAATGGTCGCCTCGGAAACGGAAGAGAGAGCGCCGTACCCCTTCTAATGACTGCTCCCATCGTATTTGTGTATCTGATGACGACGCTCCTACCGATGAAGCGCTGTCTCCCGACGACCTTGCACCAGACGACGCGACGTCTCTCCCCACCACTGTCTCCAGTCAGCCTCCACCTACAGATACCAACCTCCTCCTGCTTTCTGTGTCTGGCGTTTCCTGTGGACGCACCTCTGAAAGTGTAATAATGAACCGGCCTGATGACACGTCTGTCTCTTCGGCGGACGACTTCGGTGCTGAGAATGGACATTCTTGAGGTGCCCAGAGCGATGGACCTCCCTCCATAGGGTCGATTTTCTCTCAATCACAGTGATGTATCTTCCACGGGGGCCTAACTGGGAGCTCCCAGTACTTCCTCCATTTATGAATCTCAAGCTCTTCGGCGACGGCAGCTTTCCAAACTTATTGCATAGCCACAGTCAATTTCAATAACGATTGCACACGTTAACTGGCGTTACTCCAAGAAATGCGCATGCTGCGCACGTTGACGTTGCTCTCCTTCAGCAGGGGCGTGGTGCAGCTTATTGCGTGCCTCATTGCTTTGAGACACACGTCTCCCATGCTTCCCTTACTGGCAATTGGATGGTGATCCTTTTACGTGATATATCCTCGCTGACGCACTTGCCTCTCTCCCAGATACCAGAGGCTCAGGTATCAGGTTTTGTGGCATCAGGATCATCAATATCTATGCGCCATCTCCTTTTGGTCACCATCGCCAAAGTTTTACTTTCTTCTCCGAGGCAGTCACGTCTGCCTTCCTGGGTCGCTGGATGTTTGATTATGGGAAGCATGGGAAGCGACTTCAGCTCCAGCCAGGCGCTGAAAGATCAACTGCCATATCACTCACCGTGCGCGGCGTTAGCGGCAATTGTCCAGCAAATGGTTCAAATGGCTCTGAGCACTATGGGACTTAACTTCTGAGATCATCAGTCCCCTAGAACTTAGAACTACTTAAACCTAACTAACCTAAGGACATCACACACATCCATGCCCGAGGCAGGATTCGAACCTGCGACCGTAGCTATCGCGCGGCTCCAGTCTGTAGCGCGTAGAACCGCTCGGCCACTTCGGACGGCAATTGTCCAGCACCTCAACTTTGTGAATTCTAGGGAGCATTTCCATAGCGATCTCGAAGGTTTATGTATTTTACTATTCGCCTCGTTCGTGTTTATATCTCTCACGATATTTTCGATGGGGTGGAGGTTGCTGAAATCTGGCCCATTAGTTCTCTAATCGTGATGCCTATATCTGTGCCGTCATTCTTCGCTCCAAAGGGTGTTGCGAAACTGGGGACCATGAAACTGAACATGGACCGTGTTAGTTCACCAGACTGCTGGCAGAAAAGTGGACAGCCTATCGTCGACGCCACGATTATTATCAGTCTGTGTTGTCATGGTGGGTCCTCTGCACAAAGCCAGAACTCCGCAGTGCCTAAATTTGTTATGGAAAGGATGTCGCAACGTAGAGGCAACAAATCCAGGATTTCTATTACACCATTCTCCGGGAATGTACTATGATGCTGCATTCGCCAGAGCGTTAGGCAATGGCGAATCACGCCGGCGCACAGCTCACTGCCCTCTCTCGACGCCACCTTGAAGGAGCTGTGGTCAGGGTGTGCACGCACGATGTGTTAGCATAGGAGCACCCGTCTATTTACCACGTGACAATGGAACAACACTACCGAAGGAGGACTTCGATTAATGTATTTATGACTGATGATAGACGGCGTTTAGATAACCAGTAGGATGTGGGATCTCCCCTCCAGGCGCATTACGTTATGCTGTACTCTGCACAGCAGCACCCCGTCAATATTGTGGCGTCCTCTCGATTTTCCTTTGGCTCAACTCCTGGGGCTGCAACGATGTATCTGCTTGCAGACATCATGGAGGACAAAACCCATAATTCTATCTAGGTGGGTTCTAAGAGCAAGTCGCACAGCCCTGACAGCTTCCCTGTAGAGTTTTATCGGACATTTACTCCCATAATGGCGCTACCGTGGACGCAAATTTATCGAGACCTTATGTCACCTGTTGTGCAGATACCTGATGGTTTCCTCGACTGTTTCCTCATTCCAGGATCTTTAATCGGCTGCCAGCTGCACGGCTTTAATGGACGGCCCGGAATGTAGTTTCAGCTGAACATACTTCTTTGGGTGGTGCAATAACATACACACTGCCCTCTTTCACTATCGAGGCACAATCGCCTTTGCTCACGCTCGTCGTGAGCCTGGCCTTTTAGCCATTCTTGATTTCAGCTAGCTGTTCGACAGCTCGATCATGACTAGCTGGAAAGTATGCTCCGTAGTATGGGATACCTCGAGCCTACCATCGACGTCGTGGTGCATCTCCTTCATGGAGAGATGTCCTGTGTACTGTAAAATGGCCATCTCACTCGTCTCATTTTGATAAAGCTGCTGCTTTCTGCACTGTTGTATGGTTTCACTATGGCTGTCAACGCCTGTCTGTTACGTCTGCTGATAGCTATGGTTTTGGCTGCACTGTTTATGCGGACGATCTCGTCCTCGTTCTTCGTAGTGGCGCTGACGTCAGACAGTCTTTGGCATTGGTCACCGTCTACGGACAAGCTTCTGGTAGCTACCTTAACGTTCGCATATCGAGCGCTGTGGCTGTAGGTGCGGGGATTCCTTGGAACAGCACCGCTTCATTGCTCATAGCAGCTACAATCTGATGCTTAGGATTCGATTTTATGGGTGATTTGCAGCGCATGGTTGCCCTCAACTGCCGGTACCTACTGTATCGATTACGAGCTGGGCTCCTAGATCATTGTTTACGAGCTCTCAGTCTTCTGCAACGGACGCAATATGTTATATTTGGCGTCGCATATCTCCCAGACACCCCATTCTGCTATCCACGACCCGCCGCATGCTAGTGGTATTGGGTTCACACATTTGCCACGGCTTGCTGTTCAAGATTCGGTATGAGACTCTCACCCTCCCGAGGTGCAGGTGCGGTTTAGGCCTGTATCATGTCCTGACAGAAAGATATATTTTTCGTCGGCTCTCAGACGGTGCTGTGGTGCCGTTGTCCCATATGTCTCGCGAGCCTGCTGCTGGAGACCGTTGTACCACGCTCCCTCTTAACCCGTATCCCAATTTCAGACGTTCCATCGCCTTCTTTTAATTTCGCCATTCTTCCCTCGAACTGAGCTGTGTCCGTACTGTGCTGTTGCCAATGCACTTACCGTCCAAAAGGCGATCTATGGCTTTATCCACCAGAACAGGACACCAAATTTGGCTGAGGGGAAGCATCCACACGTTGACTGGCATGCCCTAAGGCTATCGATGTGCACTACTTAACTTGTTCTGATATGCAAACAGCATGGTACCTTGCAGTGCATAGCACCTTACAGTCAATGGGAAGCAAGTATGCCAGTAACGCATTCACAGAATTCACCTTGCAGACATCCCACTGTGGGTTGCGTGTGATTCTCTGGGCACGGACGAGCACCGCCTAATGTGCAAATAGGTGATAGATATCTGGTTCCTGGCGGGACAGATGCTGGTCTTTGTTACCCATCCGACTCCTCAGTAGACACCATCTCACCTGGTCTCCTTTCCCGACTCAGGATACTTCCCACAAACGATGACGAAGTGCAAGAAGTGGCTTTGTGGACACACATTTCGCTACTTGTCTTCTGACAGCGAGAAAAAGTCCTTGATTTTTGGTACTTCGTTAATAAACAACATTGTGGTTGTCTGTTATCCCAAATACAGACAATTTTTCTCTAATTTTCTTAGTAGTGTTTTTCTTAACTCGCCCCAGAGTTGCGATGTTACTGCAGCGAAGTTAATCGAGACATTCTCCAGTCTTAGTACCGATTATTCTCTGATCATTGGAATGTCCTTCTCTAGGAAACTAGGTATCGATGAAACTCCTCCTTGCGATTTCGGATTCCTGTTAGGTTTGGTGCAGTAAAAAGATCCTTATCTAATAAATGTGCTTTGCTTTGTATCCTTACTCCTCGTTCCGTATGCTTTTGCTTGGTACCTTGGGGAGGGAAATGGACTTGGTGGTCAGACCTCGGGGTCGTGACCCTGTCCATTTCATTCCACCCCCTCCCCCTCCGCTCCTTAGGAGCCAAGAAAATGCCACACGAAAGAAAGTATACTGCTGGGACTTCAAACCCGCATTCACCATGAAACTATTGTTCAAATCCTCATCAGGTACCTATTCTTATTTTTAGACGGACGTCCCGTGGTCCAGTTTCTTTATAAACAGGACATAGTATTGACACATGAAAATAGCCTATGACACGGCAGTAGGGTCATTTAACCTGCAAGCATGTGTCTATTAACCATGCAGTGCACAACCATAGCTGGTCCTCTCAAGCTATGTTGGGTGGCTTCCCGATGGAGTACACGAATGATGAATACGTCGGTATGCTGGATACATCAGATAACCAAGCTGCTGCTGCACATGCTGCACGCTACCCTCAAAGACGCCATCCCGACAAGAATGTTTTTCGTCTCCTGGAGGGACGCCTTCGGATGGCTTATTGGCAATCTTCTTCCACAAGCAATGGGCATAGGTTGTCCAAAGTCCACAAACAGTGCACGCGATTCTTGAAATCGTTCACCAATCAGGTATCCCAAAGACAGGTTGTCGAAAGTACTGTACCTACATCATTACACGTTAATTCAACACCTGCAGCCAGAACACCGCATTCGACGAGTAAGTTTTGTGAATGACTTTTCCACCAAGTAGAAGATAACGAACATTTTGTAAATAAAATGATATGGACTGACCAATCTAGCTTCACTCTTGAATCAAATGGCTCCAAGCACTATGGGACTTAACATCTGAGGTCACCAGTCCCCTAGACGTAGAACTAACTAAACCTAACTAACTTAAGGACATTACACACATCCATGCCCGAAGTAGGATTCGAACCTGTGACCGTAGCAGGAGTGCGGTTCCAGACTGAAGCGCCTAGAACCGCTCGGCCACAGCGGCCGGCAGCTTCACTCTTGAAGGTATTTTCTGCCTTTATTGGTCGGAACACAACCAACATGTCACCTCTGAACATGACTTTCAGGTACGCTTTGGCTTTCCCATGGATGTGGAATCGTGGGAGGACTGCTTTGTAGCCCTTGCTTATTGTTGGGAAATTTGAATGCCCCTCTGTACCGTACATTTCTTTGCAATAATTTGTCTAATGCATTAAGAAACGTTCCACTTGGTGTTCGGAGACTACTATGGTTTCAGCAGGATGGCTCACCGCTACACTTTGGAATGGACGTGCGTAACTATTTAAATGAAGTGTTTCCAGGGAAACGGATTGATAACGGAGTATGTGGAAGTATGTTCTGGCCTCCACGTTCCTCGGACGTTGATCCACTAATTTTTTGTTTGTGGAGACACTTAAAGGAACAAGTTTATAGTACTCCACCCACGGATGTGCACAACCTAACAGCTCACGTGCATGCTGCTTCGGCAATGATGGATGCAGGTCTGTTGCATAAGGTCCAGCAAAGTATGATCCAGCGAATGGCCAAGTGTTTACAGATGCAAAGTGTTCGCTTTGAACGTCTTCTTTAAACTGAACGTTGTTTGTACATGTACGTACCGGCTCCGAGAAGATAAACATGGACATGAAAAGTACAGAGTAATACGCAGTCTAGCCTAGCCTACCTACTGTGTTTATTATACCTCATTCAATACATGCTTATGTTACTGTACCCAGTATTATTTTCTGTTGGCTTTATTTGTGTGATGGACAAAACACAGTCGTGGTTTACATCTATAAGAAATTTATGTTATGTCTTAATGTTTAAATAAAGGTAACAGTAACTGAAAGAAATACAGAAGATACCGCATTGTGGAGGCGTAAATTGCACACAATTTAATGTTTTAGCTAAAAAAAATATGTTGGCAAATGCGACACGAACATCGGCATGTCCGCGCATCTGTTGTTGACCGCATTGCCTCGTCTCATTGAGCTAATGAGTCAGCTGTGGCACAGCGCAGAGTTCATGTTACCTGTTGCTGGCCACGCTACATGAAGATACAGCGTTGCCAGAGCCTCACTTATTTAAGTCGAATTTCTATTAAATCTACTGCTGGGGTTACAATTTGATAGATACACTTTTTTCTTGAACTGGGATGAAGAATCGCATGCCGATCGCAAAGTGCGGCGTTTCTCTAGCCCACCGAACTAAGGTAGCTGTCAAAATGTTGCAGGTGTGTAGGGTTAATACAAATGACTGCTTTTGGCGGGTTGATCTGCCTACACGAGTGACATGTACATCACTCTAACCCGACAGATGGAGCAAAGCAAGCAGAGGATTCACCACAGCCAACACAGACGAAGATCGAATCATCATCAGTTAAGATATTGCTTATTTTTTAGGTATTCCATAGTGTTGTACTAAGGGGCAAACCATCACAGGATTGTTCTACCAACGTCGTCTTACGAATTTACGGTAAGCTGTTAAAACAAAGTGTCGCTTGAGCCTCTCTATGTGGGTGCTTTTGCTCCACTTCAACGCCCCAATTCATTCTGCTCAGGGGAGACACACATGCTGCTTCTTTGGGTCATTAAATTTTGCCTTCTCCCCCCCCCCTCCCCACACACACACACATGCACACACACCTATACTCCCCATCTCCATATTCTCCTCACGTTTGCTGAACACCCAAAATGCGGAAGTCCACGATCAAAGACTTAGCCAAGTCATCAACATTTCGGATTAATGCATAACACTGACGTGTAAGGATATAAAGAAAGACTAACATAGGTGAAGCATAAATAGCTTATTAAAGGGCAAGTCATCCAGTCCAGCTTTTATACCACTTAGTTTCCTGTCAGAGTACGCTGATATAAGAGTCCTATACATAGAAATCATACGCAATCACTCGCTCGACGGAAGATCGGTACTTAATGACTGGAAAGGCGCACAGGTCACACCAATACTCAAGGAAGGAAAGAGGAGTGATCCGCTGAACTGTAGACCCATGTCACTGACGTCAGTCTGCAATAAGATTTTGCAACATATACTGCAATCGAACACATTCTCTCTCGGCGGTATTCATTAATAAAATACTCTTAGGTTTCGAGACGTGTCAGGTGGTTAACTGCCCACGAGATTTCGGCAGAGATCTACTCTGCCATTGTCAAACACTAGTCAATGGCAGAGGAGATATTTGCCGAAATCTCGTGAGCAGTTAACCACTTGACGCAGCTTGAAACCCGAGAATATTTTATTAAAATAAGCTGTGCTCAAACGTTTTGAATTACCTCGAGCCGCGCGGGGTATCCGCTCGGTACGAGGCGTTTTGTCACGGCCCGGGCGGCTCTCCCCGTTGGAGATTCGAGTCCTCCCTCGGGCATGGGTGTGTGTGTGTTGTCCTTAGGTTAAGTTAGTTTAAGTTGGATCAAGTAGTGCCTAAGCTTAGGGACCGATGACCTCAGAAGTTTGGTCCTATAGGACCTTACCACAAATTTCACAAAAAAAATACCTCGAAGAAAACGATCTATTGACACACAGCCAGCACGGATTCGGAAATACTTTTTGTGAAACTATGAAACACAACAAGGTCTTCATGGAAAGTTAATGAGTACTATCGACATGGGATCTCAAATTGATTCCATTCTAAATATCTAGAAAGCTTTTAAAACCATTCCCCACAAGCGACTTCTAATTAGTGTCCGACTGCATTCGTGATTTCCTATCAGAAAGCTTGCAGTTCGTAGTAACTGACAAAAGTCACTGAGTAAAACAGAAGTGATATCTAGCGTTTCCCAAGAAAGTGTTATAGGCTCTCTGCTGTTAATCTATGTAAACGATTTAGGAGATATATGAGCAGCCCTTGTAGACTGTTTGCAGATGGCGCTATTATTTATCGTGTTTTAAAGTCATCAGGAGATCAAAACAATTGCAAAATGATTTACACAAAACATCTGCATGATGCGGAAAGTGGCAATTGAGTTTAAATAACAGAAAGTGTGAGGTCTTCACACAAATAATAAAAGAAATCCATTAAATTTCCGTTGCGCGATAAATCACACAAATGTATAGGTTGTCAGTTGAATTAAATACCAAGGGCTCACAGTTACGAACAATTTAAACTGGTTCGATGACACAGATAATGTTTTGGGGAAGGCGGACCGAAAACTGTGTTTCATTGACGGGACACCTATAAAATGCAACTACTACAAAGTGCTTATCTACACTACGCTTGTCCATCCTCTTCTGGAGTATTGTTGTGCGGTGTGGGATCCGAACCAGATACAACTGACGGAGGACGTCAAAAAAATTCAAAGAAGGGCAGCTCGCTTAGTCTTATCGCGAAATAGGGCAGAGAGTGCCACGGATATTATACGGGAGCTAGGGTGGCAATCATTAAAACGAAGGCATTTTTTGTTGCGGAAAGATCTTTCCACGCAATTTCAGTCACCAACTTTCTTCCATGAATGTGAAAATATTCTGCTGACGCATATTTATATAGAGAGAAATAATTATCGTAAGAAAATAAGAGAAATTAGTTCTCGCCCGCCATACAGCCAGACAACGAGGAGAGATGGTCTGGAATACCATTAGTTTTCATACCAGGGGCTCTTTGATTGTCATCCGCGGCACCTTGGAGCGCAGTGGTACGTCGACGACATTCTACGTCCAATTTTATTTCTCTGTGGCACAGCATCCTGGACTTAAACATCAGCAAGAAAATGCCCATCCGCACACGGCGAGAGTTTGTGCTTCTTGTCTTCGTGCTTGCAAAACCCTACTGTGGCCAGGTAGATCACCGGATCTCTCCCCAGTTGAGAACGTCTGAAGCATTGTGGGCCGGGCTCTCCAACCAGCTGGGGATTTTGACAATCTATGCGCCAGTTGGATAGGATATGGCGCAACATCCCACAGGAGGACATCCAACAATTCAATCAACCTATGCCAAGCCGTTGCGTAAGCGCCAGAGGTGGACCAACGCGTTATGGATTTGCTCAGTTTGTGAAGCTCTTTCTCTTGAACAAATAATGCAACATTTCTGAAATTGCAATCATTTGTTTTTCTGTACATGTACATCACAACCACCGAATTCCGTCTATTTGGATTCTTGAGAGAGAGAGAGAGAGAGAGAGAGAGAGTGTGTTTTCTCAGTCTGTTGTCAATAGGTCAAGATCACTGTTAGACACCAGATTTTACCTTTACAGTACGTTCTATGCAATGAATACTGTGTGTCCATATTTGTAATTTTCTCAGAAAATTTTTCCATGTGGCATCAGTGATGAAACTATGTGAAGTAGGATAATTCTCCAATGCTTGCATCAGCTGAATCAGAAACAAATGTTGCTGAACTCAAGAGTTTGAAAGGATCTGTAACACATGATTTTCAACTCAAATTCTGATCCGTACGCTACTCAACGCTAAACTGTTATTGATAATAATACATAGTGTGACACATCACTTACCAAGAACCAACCAATAATACTTTTGAATATCTCATTTGTTGGTCCATCTGCTGTTGCTTCTGAGTTCAGCTTGGTTACATGATGTTAGCGTCATCAGCAAAGAGCACAATTTCTGCTTTATCGATGTAAGTTGGAACGTAATTTATGTATAACAAATACAGAGGAGGTCCTAGAATTGAAACCCGTGGTATAACGGTAGTAATATATGCCCACTCAGAAGAAGATTCATCATGAGAGCTGTGAGAGGAGTCTGTAGCTCTTCTAAAGCTTCACATTCTGTGGAAATATTGTATGTAGAGGTACGGGCTCTGCCTGGTGTCTCACGAGTGATTATTTCAAGTGGTCAAACTGTCAAAAACAAATACATTTCATTCATAAAGATGCATCAAAAGCCGAAATACTTGATGATATAATGAGGTCATTGTCATCCTCTTCATACGGGGTGGCGCACGAAATGTGTTACAATTTTGTTTTTTAATATAAACCTTATTGTCAATACAATCTGAAACGAACATATACTACAATGAAGAGCCGTCCATGGAGATTTGTTGTAACCCAGCACATGCTCAATATGTCCACCATTTCGTTTCCTAACTTCCTTCAAACGAACACTGAAGTTAGTGATTACCCTACGGCACATGTCTTCCGTAATTTCACTGCAAGCTTGAAGAATAAGTCTTCTGAGCTCCATTAAATTCCACAGCTTCTTGCTACTGCCTTGCCCTTCAATACGCAGTGGTTCATGCAAAATGGAGTAAGGCCACATACTGCAAACACTGTGTTGGAGTTTTTAGACGAGCATTTCGACATGCGGATCATTTCTCTCAGGTTTCCAGGTCGCTTCAATGACGGATAAAATTGGCCCCCCAATAGTCCAAACCTCAATCCATGTGACTTTTTTTCTTTGGGGGTACCTACAGGAAAAAAATTTCCCGAAACGTCCACGTGATTTAATGGAGCTCAGAAGACTTATTCTTCAAGCTAGCAGTGAAATTACTGAAGACATGTGCCGTAGGGTAATCACTAACTTCAGTGTTCGTTTGAAGGAAGTTAGGAAACGAAATGGTGGACATATTAAGCATGTGCTGAGTTACAACAAATCTCCTTGGACGGCCCTTCATTGTAGTATATGTTCCTTTCAGATTGTATTGGCAATAAAGTTTATATTCAAACACAAAAGGGTAACACATTTCGTGCTCCACCCTGTAGATTCGCGCTGTAAGCCATTTCCGAATTATCATTTCGCTTAATTGGGGGTATAGTCTTACTCTAGGACATCTTGGCTGAAACACATTGCTTGATTCGGTAGACGCTCTTTGGTCATTTACAAGACGTTCCTGCCATTGTAGTACTTATTTTCATTCACAGTTGAAGAAAAGGGTATTTAGCTCCTCTATTCATCAAGCGTTCTGTTTTTTTCAGAAGTTTCAGTTTAGATGGGTAAATTTAATTGACACACGTCTCTGATTGATTAGTTGTCAGCTGTCTCGCATGGCAGCTTTCTCCAATTATTCTCACAGTGTGAAACGTCTCCTTAGAAAAATTATTGAATTACTGTGCTGGTAAACCCCTTACGTTATTTGATTTTCAAACAGCTGAGCAGAACTGAACGTACTCAGACATTTCGCTCTTTACTTATTCTGATCAACACTAAACTGACACACAATATTTTTAGCGCAACGCAATCTGACTTTCAAAATTCCCTACAAAAGAATGTCCCTGACTAACAATAACCTATACCTTTCATGACTCACTTACCTCACAAAAATCTTCGTTACTCGAACTACTGCAATACAGCGAGCGCCACTACTGCCAGCTAAACAAAAGATTCTAACTACTGAAGGGACTAACTACTGATAGGCATAGTTAGCAAATGAAAGATTTTCATAGAGAACAAACAATGTATTTACCTTAATAGTGTTCAAAAGTCTATATATATATATATATATATATATATATATATATATATCAGTTCATGACATCCACTCTTACAGATTTACTGTCTCTGATGGACACACGTCCAGATCATCCGCTCTCAAAACTCCGCCATCTCTCTCCCCACATCCACCACTGCTGGCGGCTCACCTCCAACTGCGCAACGCTATGCGCTGTTAACAGCCAACTGCCCAACACTACAACAGCAAATTCCAGCAACGCAAACCAGCCAGAGACTGCACACAGCACAAGTCAGTGATTTTCATATAGAGCGCTACATGGCGTTACCAACATAAAAACCTAAACAGCCTACTTACAAGTGCAACATAAGGAAAATAACGCCCAGCATATGGTTTGTTGGTGGAAATGAAAAACGAGAAACTTCAGAAAGAACGCGGCAATAATAAATTGCGTCCTCAGAGTCTGAAACATTTGAGCAGCCGCCACATAACTGCGGTCTCTTGAGATGACGGACTGCCTCGCAGTCACGAGATCTAGTTTACGCGGCCGCCCCGGAATGAGGCACCGTATCACAGGCTTGCCGCTGGAACGGCAAGTGTCCTGTAAATCCGCCAGTCACGGCGTGCGATATTGCGCGGAGTTTATCTCTGGGGATCTTAACGTCGGGGGGATCCGGAAAAGAAAAATCGTGTGCGGCACCCGGAATAATCATTTGGCGAGCGTAAGGACGAGCCGGTGGCCGGGGCAATTTATTTTCATCACTTGATGATGCCGTACTCCGCAGCAAAGTGTCAGGAGCGCCGTCTTGAAAAATAAGCGTCATTATAGTGGCGGCTAAGTCCGCGTCTGTGTCTGTGTACGGCGCAGACCGGGATGAGTCGGGGGAGCGGGGAGGAAGGGATACGTCAGCTTAGCGGGGCTCCCTTCCTCATTGCTACTTTGCTGTGTGACAAACGACCTGTTTCGCAACCGCGAGGAACAGTGTTACCAACTGCTGGCGGCCGCACCGCGAGAACCAGATCATAACCTGCATGTTTACAGCTGTAGGAGAAGGCGGATGGCCCGGAAGAGTGGCTCGGGGCCCGTAAAGCCCAGGGTGCGACAATCACGGACGACAATTCTCCGGATGGCGGCGAGCAAGGACGAGGTCCACCGTACCGTGTGCATTTTTACTACCATTTTTTTTTCTACTCCCCTCATAACAGTAATCGAGCTGCCGGTCGCCAGCGTGTGGCAGAACGGAGCGCAGTAAAGCGGCAGAATTATTTTCTATTAGCGAAGGAATATTCCTTTTAAGGGTCCGGAATCGCGGCGACCGCAGTCGTTACCGGGTCGAACGGAGGCGGGAAGCGCGCGACCGACAAAAGCTGCTCGGCCGTTCCGTCGCCCGGCGGGAGACCCTTTTGCTCTTTTTTCCTTCCTTTCTTCGGCGTCCCGCTGCGTGCTCGGCCGCGCGCGCTACGGTTCCGCGAGAAGGAGTCGAAGTGCGCGTAGCTGCCGCCGCCGGTAATTGAAATCTTTTTGCCGGCTGTTGCGAAACTGAGGCGCCCTCCGTCACCGTGAACTGTGAAACGCGTCGGACGCGCCGCTCGGCGCTCGCTTCCCAGCCGTGACGGCGACTCGCAGACGTCGCTCCCGCGACTGCCGCTGCTGCAGCGCCCTCCGAACGCTTCGTTTTATTGCCCGGCGCCTCTTATGCACCGCTTCTGTTGTTCTCCGTTTGGTTGCTGCAGCAGGCGACGCGAAGTCCGCACCACCCTTCGCGTCTTTCTAGTCCTACTTGTCTGGTCGGTTTAACTGCGGTAACAGCCAACCAAATAGCGCACCAACTCGTTCTTAATGGGAAAACGAAGACTCCAGCAAAAACCATCCCAATAAGAAGTGGCGAAAGTGACACGAACTACTACAGCCGTCCATTTACCATCGAAGAGCTAGAGTCCGCACTTAAATCTCTGAAACCTGGCAAAGCAGCAGGGCTAGACGACCTTAAGAATGAACAGATCCTTAAATTTGGCGAGTACTCGAAAATCTGGTTGCTCCTGCTTTTCAATACCTGTATCCGGCTGAACAACATCCCGAAAATCTGGAGAAAGGGCAAGGTCATAGCCATTCCAAAACCCAGCAAACCATTGGACGAGCCAAAAAACTTCAGACCGGTAACATCACTTTGCTGCTTGTACAAGGTGCTCGAGCGCATGCTGCTGAATCGACTTGTGCCTAATATTGATCATCAGATAATTCCGGAACAGGCGGGGTTTCGCCCTGGGAAAACTTGTACTGGACAGGTCTTGAATCTTACCCAGTTCATAGAGCATGGGTACGAGAACCGTCTAATTACTGGAGCCGTACTTGTCGACCTCTCATCCGCATTCGACACTGTAAATCACAAACTGCTGCTCACTAAAATATACTCTATGACTAATGATTTCGGGCTGATACAAATTATATCAACTCTTCTCAGCAACAGACGGTTCATCGTAAACCTAGGAGGGAAGCGAAGCCGATGGCGTATCCAGAAAAATGGACTACCCCAAGGCAGTGTCCTCGCACCCACTCTTTTCTACATATATGTGAATGATCAACCAGTTGCACCAGGGACCGGGAGCTTTGCTTACGCGGACGATCTTGCAATAGCCGTGCAGGGTCGGAACTTTAACGACATAGAAATTAGCCTTACGAATGCCCTCAACGGTCTAACGCCAAATTACGAAGCCAACTGCCTAAGCCCGAACGCAACAAAAACATTACCCTGCCTATTCCATCTTCGAAACCGAGACGCCAAACATACCCTACACATCACGTGGAACAACCAACGGATCGCGTTCAGCAGCACTCCTTGTTATTTAGGCGTCACCCTTGATCGCACACTTACTTACAGACATCACGTAGACAAGGTCAGGGGCAAACTATCAACAAGAAACAACCTCCTGAGTAAGCTCACCTCCACAAAATGGGGTGCCGATCCACATACTTTACGTACGTCGGCACTTGCACTCTGCTACTCGGTTGCTGAATACGCTGCCCCAGTTTGGGAAAGATCAGCGCATGCGAAACGAGTGGATCCTCTGCTGAACGATGCCTGTCGCGTAATCACGGGATGCCTAAGACCCACCCCGGTTAGCCAACTTTATTTGCTTAGTGGCATAGCTCCACCCAACATCAGACGAGCTATAGCAAGCGAAGCAGAGCGCCTAAAGCAGCTGCGCGACCAGCGCCATCCTCTCTTCGGACAAAACCCTCCACACACACGTCTAAAATCAAGACGGGGTTTCCTCACCTCAGTTAAACCGCTCGAAACCTCAAAACCAAAGGCCAGATTGTCAAAATGGCAAGCAACACTGCCTACGGGAGATCAGGCACCTCTAATCTCACTCAACGAACAATTGGCCTCTGGAAACGAACTAAAATGGCCATAATGGAGAACCCTCAACCGCCTACGAGCTGGGGTGGGCAGATGCATCGTAAACATGCGTAAATGGGGATACCGAGACGGGACGGACACGTGCCAGTGCGGACAGACCCAAACAATGGACCACCTCCTGGAATGCAGCAACATGGGGGAAGTGTGCAGGAAAGAAGATCTGGCAAACGCTACGGCAGTGGCAGTTAAATGCGCTGAATTTTGGCGGGACGTGATATGAGATACATAATATGTTTGTCTTTATATTGCAATGTGACTCCCCATTTCGGGTTTGTTTTATTTATACGTATGTGTATTGTATTGGTATTTGTGTGTGTATGTAATATGTGGGTTGCCTATGGCTTGGACACGATTAAATAAATAAACTGCGGTCTTGCCACACGTGACTATTCGTGATTGGTGATACTTTCTAAGCCTTTAGTTAGACAACTACGGCCAGCCCGCTGATAATTTTGTGCGGGCCGTAGCACCTCATTCAGTCTTGTAAGCAGGTACCTACCGCCTACTCTGTCCCGCGAAATTTGACTGCCCAGCTGAGGCCACAGCCGCCCCTGCACATTCAGCACCACGTGGAGGTGGGGCTGCATGCTGTAATATTTCTGGCTTATTCAGCCATCATATTAGGCTCCAGGAAGCTATTCTCAGGGCAGTGGAGATGCAAGAAGCATAGAGATGACACAATGTGGGATGAGGCACCGGTGACAGATGTTAGATTCGGTACCATTCCCGTGAGAAAGACCGCCTGCATGATGCTGCTGCTCTGTGATTGGCTGCTGTTTTCGGCCGTAGGGCACCAAAACGTTAAACTTTAATTGCTATTATTAATTAAACCTGTCATCCAAATTACTTCATTTTTTTAAATAAACATCTCTCAACAGCCAGCTATCAATCAGTCATTTCAAAATTATTAAAATCAAAGTATTACTGCCGATGCACTCCGGTGGCGTTCGGGTCACGCCTTGCTGGCTTGGCACACGAAGTGTCTCGGGCAGTCCGGCTCTCCAGTTCTGACCGTTCCGATAGACAGACATGTTGTCTGTGGAAGGATGCATTTCATGTTATTTTAGCCAGATATAATGACTGTGGAAAGATATGTTCAATACGTTGTGATCAAGAATAGTTTCTAGTGTCTATATCAATAAAAACGCGAGTGGCATCCCAAATGAGTAATAGTTTATTCGTAGCAGCAGTTCCATGCGAAGTTAATTTCAGCCTCAAGAAAAAGAATCCACGACCTGCGTGCTGTTTTCTGCGCTCGGGACATCATCATCATGAAGACAGCAGGTTAGTGAAGTGTACAAGAACTTACGTATTCCACACAGGGCAGTGGAAACAACTAGGCACCGCACGTGTACTGCATGCACAGTACAAATGTGCTCAGTGACACGTCATCTGCAGTAATGCAGAGGAGGTGAAGAAGGATGAAAGTATTAACACTATCTCACTTTTATTCCTTTTTTCTTGCCGTAAAGGACATCTTTGCCATTACGAAATAGATTCACATTCTACGAATCCGAATTGAAGTCATCGGTTTGTGACAAATGAAACCAATATATATATATATATATATATATATATATATATATATATATATATATATATATATATATATATATATATAATTTCAACATTTTGTTGACACAGGATCAGCAACTTTTTCAATATTTCGCGAAGCTTTTATTAATAAATTTGTCACAGTTTGATTCGTACTTGCAAAGTAGGTATAATTGATTGTGACATGCACCTGCGAATATTTTGTATAGCACGTACTGCCACTTTGAGATTTGTTATTAAGATCAGTAAAGATAGGCACTTTCAGTGCAGCCTCAGTAGACTAGGTCTGAGAATGAACCAGTTGGTTCGAAATTACTCGCCAAATACATGTACTGGAACTGTGACAGATTTGTTAATAAACGCTTCATGAAACAAATGGAATCTCAGTGATGTCTCCATGCCCCGACTGGTTAAATGACAATAAAATACTTATCCCTACCTGAGGAACTCACGAAACATGAGAGCGTAGACGTTGATGAGTCTGTGACTTATGGAAGTTTGGATCGGTCGCGGAGGAGTGCCCGGACAGCCGAAGTGGATAAGGCGACCACTCACGATAAGTCGGAAATCCGGGTTCGAGTCCCGGTCTGGCCTAAATTTTCATGTAAGTTATCATATATTTTTCCATATGCATTCGTATCGGCTCTCCCTCGTTTATTGTGGAAACCCCCTGTTCACCCACCGACTCAATCTTCTCATCAACTAAATTTCCTAACCGTTCATCATCGTCACCGTACCATCATTCTCATCGTCCTCCAGATCCATTTGTCTCTGCTCTCTGTCGTTTATTGTGAAAACGCCTTGTACATTTTCTATTGGTCACCTTCTGGGAACTTTATTACTTCCTCCATTGTGCACCCTGACAGGACTATTGTTATTGTTCCGTTCCTCCTTTCTACATCGATTTTCGTTCCCGTACCTCTGCCTGTTCCAGTTAGGTCTATCCTGCCTCCAGGCGTCGATAATCCCAGCGTTCGTAAAGCTCATTAATTTGTCGATTCCATAGGTTCTCACGATGGGTTTGGTGTCGCCTATCAGCCCTATCACGCTTTCTCACGCAATTTGTCTCATTCGCAGGGCCGGTTCTTGTCGTAAATAACCACACACAAATGCGATTCTACACCCACTAAGTCATGTGGGCCGGCCGCTGTGGTCGAGCGTTTCCAGGCGCTTCAGTCCGGAACCACGTGGCTGCTACGGTCGCTGGTTCGAATCCTGCCTCGGGCATGGATGTGTGTGATGTCCTTAGGTTAGCTAAGTTTAAGTAGTTCTAAGTCTAGGGGACTGATGACCTCAGATGTTAAGTCCCATAGTGCTTAGAGCCATTTGAACCATATGAAGTCATGTGGGAGGCAGTGAATAGTGGTGTTGTAACCAAGTGCTCATATTGATACAATCTGATGAATTACAGAAAACTTCAATCCCCCACATAGACAAGAAATGCTTATAATAGAAACCACCAATTTCTTGCGATTGTGAAAAATCGCTGACATTCCTGTTACTAATCGTGACGTGTACGGGCGAGTTCGTTTCCGGTCCACAATCCCATACATCTTCGGTCCAGAATCATTGGGATCTAAGCCCCGGCACTTATCATTTACCATGCATTCTTCTCTTTTGTGGTTGTGGCCCAATCCTTTCTATACCTGTCATATGATTTTCAAGTTCACACGTCCATTGACGATGTCATCGATTAGTTTCGCATTGCCCTACTGCAAACGTTAACATGGAGTTAACTTCAGCGATATTAGCCACAGCAATAGGTGCCACATCATCACTGCTTTTATCTGCAACCACTAATGCCTTCACAATCGTCCGCAGCTCGTGGTCGTGCGGTAGCGTTCTCGCTTCCCACGCCCGGGTTCCCGGGTTCGATTCCCGGCGGGGTGAGGGATTTTTTCTGCCTCGTGATGACTGGGTGTTGTGTGATGTCCTTAGGTTAGTTAGGTTTAAGTAGTTCTAAGTTCTAGGGGACTGATGACCATAGATGTTAAGTCCCATAGTGCTCAGAGCCATTTGAACCATTTGAGCCTTCACAATCTCAGGTACTTTATTTAACTCACCTTTCAAAGTTACATTGTTCTCCTCGATAGTTACTCTTAAGGATGCTTACTACCTTCCACAACCTGGTAGGAATTACTGTGAACCATAATCTGCGCCAAATCATTCATCTGTTGCGCTGGTACTGCTTCGATATCTTGCTTCAACTGTTCCCACATGCCCTTTAACCTTTTCTCGCAATTTAATCTGTTTCCTATCTTTCTTCGTGCCTTGTAAATTTTGCGACTTGTTTGGTCTGTAATTCTTCCCTCAGTTCAAAGATAAGGGTTTGTTTGCAATTAACTTTCCACTACGACGATAGTAGCAGCTCATTTCTGGGTCATCGGGGTGATGAGAGGGATCTGTCATATACGTCTGCCGGCCGGAGTGGCCGAGCGATTAAAGCCGCTACAGTTTGGAACCGCACGACCGCTACGGTCGCAGGTTCGAATCCTGCCTCGGGCATGGATGTGTGTGATGTCCTTAGGTTAGTTAGGTTTAAGTAGTTCTAAGTTCTAGGGGACTTATGACTACAGCAGTTGAGTCCCATAGTGCTCAGAGCCATTTGAACCATTTTTTTCATATACGTCTCATATCTTTTTGATTTTCTTAACTGTTCATTGTCTTTTGTCACTCACTAAAAACTTGCGAATATAAAAAACTTTTCAGAAAGATGTATATCAATACATTATTTAGGTTTGCAAGTTGGGTAAATGTCTATCTGGGTCTACACTCCTAACTCATTTCCCAATCCAGCTAATACGAACACCCACTCCAACACGGGACAACGAAGAGATAGATTAATAATACAAACTTGGCACGGTGCTGGCATGTGTCTTACAACTTGCACTTTCATCGAGATATCCGCCTGATGTGACTATATACCGTTTCAGATTGATTTCCACCAGTAATTTCGGTGTGAGAAGTAATATTTATCACTCCCACAATTATCTCATTTTAATAGAACTTAAATAGACAGACAAGTCGGATCTCATCGCTATAATAGTTTTTCGTTCAGATGAGGTGAAAGAAAATTGAGGGTGTCGTTGATGACGATCAGTTTCGCTTTAGGAGAAGTAAAGGCACAAGAGAAGCAATTCTGACGCTGTTTTTGATAATGGAAACAAGACTAAAGAAAAATCAACCTGGGAAAAGCGTTCGACAGTGTAAAATACGGGTAAACATGTCGCTTGGCGACGTAAACAATCGTCAATTTGTGAGCTGTGGCTCAAATGGCTCTGAGCACTATGGGACTTAGAACTACTTAAACCTAACTAACCTAAGGACATCACACACATCCATGCCTGAGGCAGGATTCGAACGTGCGACCGTAGCGTTCTGAGCTGTCTCTTTGGAACTGGTGCATGGCGGCTGCAAGAGGCAAGTCTCCAGTGTCGTCCCTGGTGCATATCGCCGAAAAAGGAACCACTATGAACTTCTGCAGCGCTTGCAAAGCGAGCATTCGTGCAGAGGCTCTGCTGTATACGCTACTTGAGCTCTCAATTGTCCACAGTGCACCCAGGCCGCCTTGCCGAAAGAGGCGTCCGGCTTGCGTCTTGCGTATGAAACTCGGCCATCAGAACACAACCGCATTTTTTTATTTTCATCAGTCTTCTGACTGGTTTGATGCAGCCCGCCACGAACTCCTCTCTCCTAACAATCTCTTCATCTCGGAGTAGCACGTGCAACCTACACCCTCAATTATTTGCTGGATGTATTCCACACTCTGTCTTTCTCTACAGATTTTTGCTCCCTGCAGCTCTCTCTGGTACCTTTGAAGTCATCCCCTCATGTCTTAACAGATGTCCCATCATCTGTTACTTATCCTTGTCAGTGTTTCCCACATATTCCTTTCCTCTCCGATTCTGCGCAGCACCTCCTCATTCATTACCTTATCAGTCTACCTAATTTTCAACTTTCTTCTGTAGCACCTTATCTCAAACGCTTCCATTCTCTTCTGTTTCGGTTTTCCCACAGTCCATGTTTCACTACCATAGAAAGCTGTGCTCCAAACGTAGAGTCTCAGAAATCTGTTCCTCAAATTAAGGCCTGTGTTAGATACTAGTAAACTTCTGTTGGCAAGTAATGCCGTTCTTGCCAGTACTAGTCCGCTTTTGATGTCCTACTTGCGCCGTCCGTCATTGATTATTTTGCTGTCTTCGGTAGCAGAATTCCTTAACTTAATCTACTTCGTGACCGTCAATCCTGATACTAAGTTTCTCGCTGTTCGCATTTCTTCTACTTCTCATTACTTTCTTCTTCCTACTATTGACTCTCAATTCATATTCTATATTCATTAGGCTGCTCATTCCGTTTAGCAGATCCTGTAATTCTTCTTCACTTTCACTCAGGTTAGCAATGGTACCAACGATATCCTTCACCTTCAATTTTAATCCCACTCTTGAACCTTTCTTTTATTTCTATTATTGCTTCTTCGATGTACAGATTGAAAAGTAGGGGCGAAAGACTACATTCCTGCCTTACACCCTTTTTAATCCGAGCACTTCGTTCTTAGTCGTCCGCTCTTATTATTCCCTCCTGGTTCTTGTACACATTGTATATAGCCCCTCTCTCCCTACAGCTTACACCTACTTTTCTCAGAACTTCAAGCATCTTGCACCAGTTTACATTGTCGAACGCTTTTTCCAGATCCACAAATCTTGTGAATGTGTCTTGATTTTTATTTAGTCTTGCATCCATTATTAACCGCAACGTAGAATTGCCGCTCTCGTGCCTTTACCTGTCCTAAAGTCTATAATCGTCATTTAACACATCCTTAATTTTCTTTTCCATTGTTCTGTATATTACTTTAGTCAGCAACTTGGATGCATGAGCTGTTAAGCTCACTTGTCAACCCTTACAGTCTTTGGAATTGTGTGGATGATGTTTTCCCGAAAGTTGAATGGTATGTCGCTGGACTCATCCATTCTACACACCATCGTGAGTAGTCGTTTTGTTGCCACTTCCCTCGATGATTTTATAGATGCTGTTGGAATGTTATCTATCCCTTCTCCCTTATCTATCCTTTCTCCCTTATTTGAACCTCCAAAGATCTTTTAAATGTTGATTGTAGTATTGGAACCCTCATCTCTTCTAAATCGACTCCTGTTTCCTCTTCTGCTACATCAGACAAATCTTCCCCATCACAGAGGCCTCCAGCGTAGTCTTTCCACCTATCCTCTCTCTCCTCTGGATTTAACAGTGGAATTCCCATTGCACTCTTAATGTGCCTCCCTTGCTTTTAATGTCACCGAACATTGTTTGGACTTTCCTGCATGTGGAGTCTGTCCTTCCGACAATCTTTTTTTTCGATTTCTTAATATTTTTCACACAGCAATTTCGTCTTATATTCCCTGCGCTTCCCGTTTATTTCATTTCTCAGTGACTTGTATTTCTGTTTTCCTGAATTTCCTGAATATTTTTGTACATCCTTCTTTCGTCGATCAACTGAAGTATTTCTACCGTTACCCCTAGTTTCCTCACATTTACTTTCTTTGTATCTATATTTTTTCCAACTTCTGTGATTGACCTTTTTAGAGATTTCCATTCCTATTCAACTGTAATGCCGAGTGAGCTATTCTTCATCGCGGTATTTATAGCCTTAGAGGGCTTCAAGTGTATCTCTCACTCTTTAGCACTTCCGCATCCCACTTCCTTGTGTTCTGGTGCTTCCTGACTAATGTCCTAAACTTCATCCTAGTCTTCATCACTATACATTGTGATCTGAGTCTATATCTGCTCCTGGGAACGCCTTACAATCCAGTATCTGATTTCGGAATCTCTGTCTGGCCATGATGTAATCCAACCGAAATCTTCTCGTATTACCCGGCCTTTTCTAAGTATACCTCCGGCTCTTCCAAGTATATCTCGTCCATCTGTGGTTCTTGAACAGAGTATTCGCTATTACTAGCTGGAATTTATTACAAAACTCAGTTAGTCTTCCTCCTCTCTCATTCCATGTCCCAAGCGCATATTCTGCTGTACCAATGTCTTCTGCTCCTTCACCGATGACCTCGCTGTTTGGTCTTCTCCCCAATATCAACCAACCAGCCAACCAACAAATTAACATAGAGATACTGTACAGTACCAGGATGTCATGCAGCTGTTTCAACTCGCCAGCCATACCACTTGCACACAAAAGTATCACTAGTCTTGATGTGTGTCAGATGCCATGCATCGCTAGTACCAGGATGTCATACAGCTGTCTCAACTCGCCAGCCATACCACTTGCACACAGAAGTATCACTAGTCTTGATGTGTGTCAGATGCCATGCATCGCTAGTACCAGGATGTCATGCAGCTGTCTCAACTCGCCAGCCATACCACTTGCACATAGAAGTATCACTAGTCTTAGTCTTGATGTGTGTCAGATGCCATGCATCGCTAGCACCAGGATGTCATGCAGCTGTCTCAACTCGCCAGCCATACTACTTGCACACAGAAGTATCACTAGTCTTGATGTGTGTCAGATGCCATGCATCGCTAGCATGTGTCTTGACACAGTGTGCATTTGTTCCAATTTCGTGGAGTGATAATCACATAAACTGTAAGTATCAAGACATTTATATCAGAACTAAATCTATTGCTCAAATCAGAAAGTCTTTGATCTTGTTGTGATGGTGCTGCATCACAATAAACATAAAACATAAAGAATCTGCGAAATGTGTGCAGAGTTAGATAGCGTTCCAGTTCGATAGCTGTTCAGAGATATGTACGTATGTGTAAACAGGACTGGTTTACGATCCCCTCTGTACAGTATGTTGCCATCATATTTTCGCATGGTAATTATATGCCAGATCTATTAATACAAACTGATAACTGTCCCAGGCTGACAAAAAATCCCCATATTTTGCACATATCCCCCATGACGTTTAGATTTTAATCCCCTTTTATGTACTGAATTAACCTTTCAATATCTTCATATACTTTCTCTATCTCTTCATCTTCAGCTTGCGATGTCGGCATGCATACCTGAACTATCTTTGTCGGTGTTGGTTTGCTGTCGTTTCTGATAAAAGCAACCCTATCACTCAACTGTTCACAGTAACATACTCTCTGCCCTACCCTCCTATTCATAACAAATCCAATTCCGGTTATATAATTTTCTGTTGTTGTTGATATTACCCTATACTCATTTGATCAGAAATCGTTGTCTTTTTTTCATTTCACTTCACTGAGCTCTGCTGTATCTAGACTGAGCCTTTGCATTTCCCTTTACAGATTTTCTACCTTCCCTAACACGTCCAAGCTTCTGACATTCCACGCTCCGATTCGCAGAACGTTATGCTTTCGTTGATTGTTCAGTTGGCTATCCGATGTTTCTCATGGTCACCCCCGCCTTGCCAGTCCCCTGCCGGAGATCCGAATGGGGAACTATTCTGGAATCTTTTACCAATGGAGAGATCATCATGACACTTTCTTCAGTTACAGGCCACATGTCCTGTGGATACATGTTATGTGTCTTTAACGCAGTGGTTTCCATTGCCTTATGCATTCTCATGCCGCAGATCATTGCTGATTCTTCCGCCTTTAGGAGCAGTTTCCCACCCCAAGGACAAGAGAGTGCCCTGAAACTTTGTCCACTGCTCCGCCTTCTCTAACAAGGCCGTTGACAGAATGAGGTTTACTTCTCATGCCGGAAGCCTTCAGCCACCAATGCTAACCAGTAATCAAAATTTAAGGATTTGGGGGGGGGTGGGGTTCTGGAACCCGACACCGACGACATTTTGATCACTAATCAAAGACGCTCCCCCCCTTGTTTTTAGTTGATCTCATTTTGTCCTTTACTGTTCGTTGCATTTGTTCGGGGCGAACGTCCCCTGACACCTCTTCAAGTTCATCGTTGATCCGTTCACTCAGTTTTTTATTACAGAGGGCAGCTAACCCTCTGACCAAGCACGCTGAGCTATCGTGCCAGCTGTCGCTAGACACTGGGGTCCAGACCTAAAACAGTCAATGTGACGAGTAGACCTAACACATTATCAATTCAGGGCTCATAAGCTGGTCACATCACCATGACATCGTTTTTCGATATGTTAGCTTGGTGTTCTTACACTACAATAGCCAATACTATATGTATAAATATACAAGAGTTCCACCAAGCTGTACTAATGTCATGCATTTATAAAAAAAATACCCCTGATAATCTGTCATTACCATCCAATCTATAATTATTTATCACCTGCTTAGCTCAATCCAGGCTTTTTGTGGTGTATTATGTGCAAAATACGGGGATTTTTTGTCAGCCTGGGACAGTTATCAGTTTATATTAATAGATCTGGCATATAATTACCATGCGAAAATATGATGGCAACATACTGTACAGATGGGATCGTAAACCAGTCCTGTTTACACATACGTACATATCTCTGAACAGCTATCGAACTGGAACGCTATCTAACTCTGCACACATTTCGCAGATTCTTTATGTTTTATGTTTATTGTGATGCAGCACCATCACAACAAGATCAAAGACTTTCTGATTTGAGCAATAGATTTAGTTCTGATATAAGTGTCTTGATACTTACAGTTTATGTGATTATCACTCCACGAAATTGGAACAAATGCACACTGTGTCAAGACACATGCTAGCGATGCATGGCATCTGACACACATCAAGACTAGTGATATTTCTGTGTGCAAGTGATATGGCTGGCGAGTTGAGACAGCTGCATGACATCCTGGTACTAGCGATGCATGGCATCTGACACACATCAAGACTAGTGATATTTCTGTGTGCAAGTGATATGGCTGGCGAGTTGAGACAGCTGCATGACATCCTGGTACTAGCGATGCATGGCATCTGACACACATCAAGACTAGTGATACTTCTGTGTGCAAGTGGTATGGCTGGCGAGTTGAGACAGCTGCATGACATCCTGGTACTAGCGATGCATGGCATCTGACACACATCAAGACTAGTGATATTTCTGTGTGCAAGTGATATGGCTGGCGAGTTGAGACAGCTGCATGACATCCTGGTACTAGCGATCATGGCATCTGACACACATCAAGACTAAGACTAGTGATACTTCTGTGTGCAAGTGGTATGGCTGGCGAGTTGAGACAGCTCCATGACATCCTGGTACTAGCGATGCATGGCATCTGACACACATCAAGACTAGTGATACTTTTGTGTGCAAGTGGTATGGCTGGCGAGTTGAAACAGCTGCATGACATCCTGGTACTGTACAGTATCTCTATGTTAATTTGTTGGTTGGCTGGTTGGTTGATATTGGGGAGAAAACCAAACAGCGAGGTCATTGGTCCCATCAGTTTAGGGAAGGATTGGGAAGGAAACCGGTCGTGCTCTTTCAAAGGAACCATCCCAGCATCTGAGTGAAGCGATATAGGGAAATCACGGAAAACATAAATCAGGCTGGCTGAATGGGAGTTTGAACCATCGTCCTCCCCAATTCTAATCAAGTGTGCCAACCACTGCGCCCCCTCACTCGGCGTGTTAAGTTGTAGTTACGGTTTAATATGGTTCAAATGGCTCTGAGAACTATGGGACTTAACATCTGAGGTCATCAGTCCCCTAGAACTTAGAACTACTTAAATCTAACTAACCTAAGGACATCACACACATCCATGCCAGAGGCAGGATTCGAACCTGCGACCGTAGCGATCTCGCGGTTCCAGACTGAAGCGCCTAGAACCGCTCGGCCACACCGGTCGGCTTATGGTTTAACACGTGGCACTTCCATGCACATGGATGCACGACATGCTTTAATCCACTAATCTGGAGAAGAAAAGAAAAATTATAAAATGACGTTTTTCGTACCCTGCTGGAGGACTACCTACAGTGGAGAGCTGTGCCAGTAGTTTTGGCAAGCAAGGTTATCAACGCGTAACTTCTGCTTTTAATGGGGGTGCCATGTGACAAGCCGAATCACGTTCAGATACAAGAAACTTTCGGGATAATTTGGGGTTTCCTACATCTTAGGCATTCTCGTCTGTATCCTTATCTGCGCAGACTACTGTTCCCTTCTCGTGTGTGTTTGCAGGGTAGCTTTGGCAGCGGACGATTCGTTCCTGTTCCCTGCCCCAGAGTAGAGACGTGTTTACATTCTGCTGTGGCGGTACTTCCGTCATCGTACGACGTCTGGGCTGGCCAGCAATCAGGTGCCTCTACCTACCGGGTCGTGGTGGCTCAAGTTAAATAAAGTTTATCGATTGATGCGTGCCACGGCGGAGAGTCACCGATTGATCTGGAACCATTAGTCTGCCCTATTTGGTGAATTCAGTAAGCTCATGAGGTTTAAAGCGTGTTCAACGAGCCCGAAATTCAGCCGTGCGGAGTGGCCGCGCAGTTGGAGGCGCCATGTCACTGAATGCGCGGCTCAAAATGGTTCAAATGGCTCTGAGCACTATGGGACATAACTTCTGAGGTCATCAGTCCCCTAGAACTTAGAACTACTTAAACCTAACTAACCTAAGGACATCACACACATCGATGCCCGAGGCAGGATTCGAACCTGCGACCGTAGTAGTTGCGCAGTTCCGGACTTCGCGCCTAGAACCACTCGGCCACAACGGCCGGCGAACGTGCGGCCCCTCGGGCATGTGTGTGTGTTGTTCTTAGCATAAGTTAGTTTAAGTAGTGTGTAAGTCTAGGGACCGATGACCTCAGCAGTTTGGTCCCTTAGAAATTCACACACACAAGCCCGAAGTTCCTCCACGCTATACCTGCTCCTTAACTACTCGTTTAAACCTTCCACCCTTATTGCTACTTACGGAAAGTTTTAAGGCCTTTTACTTATCAATATAAACTATTGAACCTTTCCTTTGATCAATCGTCATTAGCTAACTCCACTCATTGTGAAACTTGCATGCTTGTTCCTCGCTGGCTGTGGTAGCCATCTTCTGTAGTTCTTTGCTTGTCTTGTATTTTGGGCAGCTGTATGTTTATTAAAAGTCGTTGTCCACGTTTCTGCTGGAGTGTACCAGTTGGGAGTCACATGTAAATTATCGAGCGAGGTGGCGCAGTGGTTAGCACACTGGACTCGCGTTCGGGAGGACGACGGTTCAATTCCACGTCCGGCCATTCTGAGTTAGGTTTCCCGTGATTTCCCTAAATCGCTACAGGCAAATGCCGGGATGGCACGGCCGATTTCCTTCCCCGTCCTTCCCTAATCCGATGAGACCGATGACCTCGCTGTTTGGTCTCTTCCCCCGAACAACCCAACCCTCACATTTAAATTGCATGTCCTCCAAACTTATATTCTATTTTGGGCAACTGTATTTTTATTAAGGGTCGTTGTCCACGTTTCTTCTGGTGTGTACCAGTTGGGAGTCACATTTAAACCGTACTCCTTCCCAGCTTTGCCTGTATTTTGAGGTATTTTGAATTTTATTGCTTAAAGGATTTTTTATTAAGGCTTATACGTTGTTGAGGACTTTCCAGGAGCTACAGTCAATGGCGTGACTTGTTACCCTATCTGTATTTTGGATTGGCGGTGTCCACTTGTGTGATGTTACCCATGTTTGGAAATTGTTAGTATATTTTGTGCCTGTCATTGTAAATAATTTTACCGATAAAACTGTTTGTTGAAACGGCTTGCAGCCACGCCTAATTGGTGTGACTTCTTTCTTGTGCTTGGGGAGCTCTATACCCCTGATTTCAAGCCCTGTTCTTAATGGTATAAATTGTTAAAGTTTGTTATTAATGAATTGAGCCTGTTCAAGTTTTTAAAATGATTGTCAGTGTTTTTATTCTTTTAATAAGGTTTATTTTTAAATTCTTATTACAATAGTTTTGTTAAGCAATAAAGTGTGTTCCACGAAACAACAAATGACGAAATATATGGGTCCACCTACCATGTGTTTTTTCTTAGTTATCCCAACCCTAGTCGTGAGGTATCAACCGTTAATGAACTTAATGAACTTGTCCCTCGCAATATTTCTAAGACACAGAACCACTGCTACAGTAACGCTGTGGTGAAATTATAGGCAATAGGTTTCAAACACGAATGACAAGAAATGTGGCGCTGTGTAGTGATACTGAAGACAACATTTTGTATTTTTATTCCCAGACTACTCTTATTAGTTCCCAAATATATAGCTAAAATTAATAAAGCTGGGGGGCTATGTCAGTAGGCTGTTTAGGTTTTTGTGTTGGTAACGCCACGTAGTGCTCTGTATGAAAATCGCTGACTGCGCTGTGGGAAGTCTGTGGCTGGTTGGACTCATTGTTGGAATATTCGATTGTGTAGCGTTGGGCTGTTGGATGTGAACAGCGCGTAGCGTTGTGCAGTTGGAGGTGAGCGGCCAGCAGTGGTAGATGTGAAGAGAAAGATGCCTTAGTTTTGAGAACGGACGATCTGGACTTGGGTCAGCCAGAAAGAGGAAATTTGTAAATATGGATGTCATGAATTGATAGATATATATATGATGACTTTTGAACACTATTAAGGTAAATACATTGTTTGTTCTCTATCAAAATCTTTCATTTACTAACTATGCCTATCATTAGTTAGTGCCTTTAGTAGTTAGAGTCTTTTATTTAGCTGGCAGTATTGGGGCTCGTTGTATTGCAGTATTTCGAGTAACGAAGATTTTTGTGAGGTAAGTGATTCATGAAAGGTATAGGTTATTGTTAGTGAGGGCCATTCTTTTGCAGGGATTATTTAAAGTCAGATTGCGTTGCGCTAAAAAATTATTGTGTGTCAGTTTAGTGATGATCAGAATAAGTAAAGAGAGAACTGTCTGAGTACATTCAGTTTTACTCAGCTGTCTTTGTATCAAATAACGTAGAAGTTTACCAGCAAAGTAATTAATAATTTTCCAAAGGGGACGTTTCAACTACTCTTATTATTTCCCACATAGATAACTAAAATTAATAAAGGTGCTCAGGGGGTCTTGTTTTCTTGAATAACAGAGTTAAATATCGTGACAGATCTATTTCTAAAAGACATGAATTAAATGGGACAAAGGTCAACACAATATACCAATTACATTCTTCCTCATGAATTGTTATGATAGACAGTTGACAAAGGTCGTCAAAGAATGGCGACTTGCATAATTCTGACTTGACTGTAATTCTGGCTTTTAAAAAAAATGGATAATGCTCTGACTGTGAACAGTAGCCTGAAACAAACCACCACAATGAAATTAGATCCCACAGCGACTGCTGTTGCTGATAGCGTGTGATGAAGTAAGAGAAATTCATTCTAAAGATTCCAAGTGCTGGGGCTGCGAAATGCTCACCATGTACATATAGAAATCTTGAGATGAGGTGCCCAGTGCCCCTTGACGCTGGAGCAAATGGTGGACCTCCGTCTCCACCTCTCGTTCTGATCTACCTTCTCGCCCAGGTTCAGAACCTAAAGCAAATCAGTTCTTCAAGACTGAATCGAGTACTCTCTTCCGTCAGCCAAGCCCATCAAAAGCTCTAAGTGGAGTTTGGGCCAAAAAGTTAAAACACCCTTGCATCAATCTCACATCACTTTATGTACCATACCGTCTCGCTCCGTATGACGAGTAACAACTGTTCATCCACTCCTAACAAAACATACTTATATCGTGCACTCAAAAAACAGCACAAATCGTACATCTACATTACCTCATGAAACGCCACAGCTCTATTGGCCACCCAATGTCCAGCCTCCATCAGTGTCGCCACACTTCGCCCAATCTAGTGAAATGTTTTCTCTGGCCTAGATGATCCCAATCTTACAGGAAGCTTTCCAGAAAATAACTTGAGGCCTCCTGCCAAAGCAGCAGAACACACTTCGCCTCGGCCGGGAACAACTGGAACTCCATCAGTCCGTCATAACTTAGTGAAAGCAGTAGTAAAAAAATTTTTCTCCGGTCACAGCAACAATACACTGTCAAGTCTCTCCCTTCCTGTGGCCAGTGACTCCCACGTAGCTTAGGCCGAGTCGTTTGCAGCAGCTCCCGCTGTCCAAAGGCGCTGGTTCGTGTCTCCCTCAGTTCCCTCTATACATGACATTTGCCGTGTTCTCAGAAATGACACCATAAAGCCTCAGCTGCCACAGCCGTGGCCATCTGCCAAACTACAGCTCAGCTCTTCCATCTGTAATGACTTCATGCATCTAGATAGCACTAAATTCAGTATCACAACCACTGTCAACGCTTTCTAATAGTCCACTTTCCAATAGTCTCATAGACCATAGGGCATGTAATTGTCTGTTCGACTGAATAAATTAAGTGGAAGAAAGGTGGGTCAAAAGGATCTGCCATCTTTCAAAACCTTCCACTCACAATAAATTTTTGCGTGGGACTTACTCCACTTAAATTAGGATGTTGGGACATGTACAGGGAAAAATTTAAACTGTGAATGTTTGATCATGAATCAGTTACTCTGAGGAAAAGTAACGTGGGAAAGGGGACAACTTTGCCAAACATAAAAAGGATGAAACGAGATGAACCAACACAAAACATTCTCAGGGATCCCAACAGATATCGATTTATGTACTTAACTGCTGAATACGTGGCTGAAGTCTGTGCAAGAAGTTGCTGATATATGATAGGACGGCATGATCTCTGCAAGCATCACAGTCAACAGTTAGACAGTCAAAGTAAATAAAACTCAAATGAAACGCATTCAACGGAAAAAATCTAAGTAATTTACTGAGGCCGTAGAAGAAATAACCAAAACAATATTTTTAAATAATAAAGAATTTCTATACCTCCATAAAAATATGGTCTCTCTCTGATTGCCACAGGTCCTTTCTTTGATTTACTGCTCAGTATTGAATAATTTCGTCTCAACAACACTCAACCATTCATGACAAATGGAATAACTGGTGAGACAAGTGTTGTGTGACATACACATATAATACGAATGTATAGAAATGTGTAAGTGTCTACAGTAAATCATGATGTACTTGGACAAAGAATTGTACTAATAAATATGAATGTAATTGGGGATGTGGCATGTGTCGAAATTGACGTGTGACAATAACATGTTCAAGTGGATAACTGAGTAAGCACCTACTGTGAATTGTAGCGTGGAAACATAAAACTAAGCATGTAAGTTACAAATGCGTACAATCTATATATCTGCGTTAGATATGTGTCACTGAACATCATATCACAAAAAACAGAAACATGTTAACTTCGTAATGACAAACTTAATAAATGCTATGTATGTTAAATGCACGTGAGAACAACACAACGAATGCGTGATGTCAGTGGAGACTTACTCAACAAGTGAATACACACACTGTATGTGGCAGATGTCGTCACGCAGTTCAAGGCTAAGACCATTAAAAAAAAGGATAAGATATTACAGAGAAATACAACTGTTACACATGATCATTCATAAATTTAGTAAAAGATTTAATGATGACATTTGAGTGAGGCAAGATATAGGAATCTCAGAGACTCGTAATCATAGCACTGAAAATGTTACATGACTTCACAATAACCCTTCATTAACCTTCACACGACATTTTCACTTAAAGTTGAGTGGTGAACTGTGGCTGGAGTCGTTGTGTAGGTGTATTGTTCTATGACCGGTGGGCAAAAGCAAGGACCTCCTTGCAATATTATCTCTAGGTGTGGAACAGCAGTGGGCTGTGCTAGACATCCTTCAGTACTGTCAAAGGCAGCATTGGGAAGAACAGTAGACTGTCGAGGACGTGTTTGTAGCACAGAGATATTGATTGGCAATTACGACGGACATACTGGCTGTACTGAATTATTTTCTGATACGATCCGTCTATTACGTACCTCTTGCAGTTGTACTTTTAGATTGCGAGTGGTTCACAAGGTTGACAGTGCATTAAACGTGGTTCCACGACAGACAGAAGAAAGGAGTAGCACAATAGGCATGCTGTCCGTATTCAAATTCCAGTTGATATATGTTGGTCATGACCTGTTCCTTTTACATGGCCAATAGGAGCTGGCTATTCTCTCGTGGAGAAATAAAATAAATGCATATTGCAGGTGATGTCACAGCACAGAACTGTATTTGGTTGCATCCTCCTTGAAGGTAATGAGTCACTGGTACTCAGTCGTCAAGGGGGAATCTGTGCGTATTGTGGGATCTGATTACAGAGAGGTATCGCTGTAGTTGGTCGTGACAGACGGTCTGCCATTTAAGAAGGAAAATGATTTTATGAAAGGCAGGTTACTTGTTATTAACTTCTGTTTCAAGTAAAACTAAAAATTAAAATTCTGTTAAGCACAACTAACTTTGGAGTTGCCTTGTTCAACTTTAGGGTAAATAAAGATTTTGTTAAGAGCAGACTTGACTTCCATTGCAGAATCGTTAACTTTTTCTATAGCTTTCCTGGTTAGGTTGCATAAAATTAAACCGGTATATAACGAAGTTATGTTCCGTTGCGTCGATGTTATCCTTTGCATACAGGTGTCATGTTAGACGAGAGGACGTTGTTGTTTCAGTAGCTGCAGTAGAACCCAGCAGGCATGCTCTACTACGTTTTCAGTGACTTCAATTTACGACTATCTCACCCCTCTTCAGTATGCAACCCATAATTTGTAGGTAAAGGATAAAAACTGCAGAGGAAGAAAAAGACTGGAATACACCCAGAAAATAATTGAGGACGTAGGTGGCAAGTGGTACTCCGAGGTGGAAAGGTTGGCACAGGAGAGGAATTCGTGGCAGGCTGCATCAAACCAGTCAGGAGACTGATGACCCCAAAAAAAAAAAATGTAGGTACTGGTTGCAAGCTGGGATTTTTGACCAAGGACGACAACTACGAGATAGATCTTGAATGTTTTGTGGGTCTCGATCGAATGTTTGAGCGACATTTGCTCCAAACCAAATCGGTGGGTGGCCTATCACGCCGATAACTTTTCGTTGAGGAAACCAAACTACTCTGAGATGCCAAAACAAAATGACTATTTACTTAATACCGTACGGGCCCCTCTTTGAAACGTAATACAGTAGCGAGTTTGCATGGGATTGTTTCTAAAAGTCCTTAGTAGGATTCCAGACGAATGTACCATCAGATGTCTACGCACAGGTTGCGCAATTTTGATGAATTACTGGCCGCTGGTCTGTGGGAGCAAAATAGGTGCCCGATGGCGTCCCGAGAGTGTTCCATCGGGTTCATATCAGCGAATATAGCGGCCAAGATATAAACGTAAGTTCATTGTCAAGCTCCTCAAACAACTTTAGTGCGATTCTGGTCTTGCGAGACGGACTGTCATCCTGTAAGATGCCACTGTCGTTGTGAAAGACAAGCATGAAGGGATAAATTTGATTCTTAGTAATGTTCACATAGTCTGCAGCTGTCATGATGGCATGCATTAGTACCATTGATCTCGTGGGAGACCAGCAAATATGTCCCACTTATCATCATATTCCACCCAGTGGCCTGTTTCTATGCGCGGTGAAAGTATCGGGCAGCCATTCGCCTAGATAATACCATATTTAGACATAACCATTGATATGGTATGACAATAAACGTCATTCATCCGTCCAGGCGACACATTCCCACTGATCCACCTTCCATTCTCGATGATCCTGTTATCATCGGAATCTTAATTGACGATTTCCTTTGATCAACTTGGGAGCATGTAAGAATAGCTTCCTGTGGAGTCCCACGTCCAAGAATGGTCGTTGAACGGTATGGTCCCAAACATATTTGCCTGCACCAACATTGCACTCTGTCTACATATCTACCACAGATCACCACCTACCCAACATGAGAGAGTGAACAAACCTCCTGAATCCACGTTTAGTGATGAACGTTGGTCGTGCAACACCTTGTCGCCTACTTCTGGTTTCCCGTGCTTCGACCACTTTCCATGGATGCTCACGATAGTACCACTCGAACAACCGATCACTCTAGCTGTTTCAAGATGCTCGGTCCTAAGCACTGGGCCATATTTATCTGCCTTTTGTCAAAGTCGCTTCTATCAGTGGGTTTCCCCATTCGCGGTCCGTATTGTCGCTCTGCTGCCCTTATACACATTCCATTCCACGCCTCGTTCTCGCAACGCCACTAGGTGGCGCTGAATCTCGCGGTGTAATGTTTTGGGTCATCAGTATATATCCTGTTCTTTCGCTATTTGCACATTTTTTTCATTTTTTCTGCATTTTGTAAAGATAAGTTGTAGATCTGCCTTACAGGGGACATAACAGTATATGTTCTTAATGATTCAATAGCCCGTTATTAGAAATCTGCTAGTTTTTATCATTTTTCTCTCTAATTTGTTATTTATTAATCAAACTTTTGTTTATTTTCTAGGGAGTTAATTAAAATATAAGACTTATTACAATTTAAGTTGATGTTGCCATGAAGAGATGATTTATTTTAGTGGAAAAGTGCAGAATTTCATGTGTTTCTTTACCAGTTCCCATTAGCCAACATGACAAGACAGTGCGAGGGAACAAAGGGACAACATGGCGAGTGTAGCGTCCTGAAACTCTTTTTTTGTAGCTTCCTAGCGGATAGATATCGTTTGGGAATAAAAGTACTGCGTAGTCTCTCTGTAAGAGCAGCTTTTGGGAAGGACGATGGCACTCTGAATTCAGAACTGGAGTTATCATATTACTGTAGGGTCGTCTTGGAAAACGAGACTTTACTTATACTGAAAAAGGTTAACTTCACGAGTACAGTATTTTGACCATATCATGAACTGTTGAAAAATACGGAACAGAAACAGAGAAAAAGGCGACAAAGGGCCTAGAAGGCTCTACGAGCCCCCACCCAGGCACAGAAAGGGGACGAACCTGGAGCCGAGCAAAGGGACGTGTCCTGATCGACTAATCGCCGCCACATGCTTTCCCCTTAAAGGGAGAACGAGCGCAGATAACGGGTAGGACCTGTCGCTATAATGAAATATCAGTGACGCAGGCGAGTCCAGCAGCATCTCTTAATGAGTGCTGCCAGTCGGCTGATACCTTTTCGGCAACCCGCGGTAATAGTTTCGTTACGGCGGAAGTACACTACTCGCCATTAAAATTGCTACACCACGAAGATGACGTGCTACAGACGCGAAATTTAACCGACAGGAAGAAGACGCTGTGATATGCAAATGATTAGCTTTACAGAGCATTCACATAAGGTTGGCGCCGCTGGCGACACCTACAAAGTCCTGACATGAGGAAAGTTTCCAACCTATTTCTCATACACCAACAGCAGTTGACCGGCGTTGCCTGGTGAAACGTCGTTGTGATGCCTCGTATAAGGAGGAGAAATGCGTACCATCACGTTTCCGACATTGATAAAGGTCGGATTATAGCCTATCGCGATTGCGATTTATCGTATCGCAACATTGCTCCTCGCGTTGGTCGAGGTCCAATGACTGTTAGCAGAATGTGGAATCGGTGGGTTCAGGAGAGTAATACGGAACGCCTTGCTGGATCCCAACGGCCTCGTATCACTAGCAGTCGAGATGACAGGCATCTTATCCGCATGGCTGTAACGGATCGTGCAGCCACGTCTCGATCCGAGTCAACAAATGGGGACGTTTGCAAGACAACAACCATCTGCACGAACAGTTCGACGACATTTGCAGCAGCATGGACTATAAGCTCGGAGACCATGGCTGCGGTTACCCTTGACGCTGCATCACAGGCAGGAGCGCCTGCGATGGTGGACTCAACGACGAACTTGGGTGCACGAATGGCAAAACGTCATTTTTTCGGATTAATCCAGGTTCTGTTTACAGTATCAAGATGGTCGCATCCGTGTTTGGCGACATCGCGGTGAACGCACATTGGAAACGTGTATTCGTCATCGCCATACTGGCGTATCACCCGGCGTGATGGTATGGGGTGCCATTGGTTACACGTCTCGGTCACCTCTTGTTCGCACTGACGGCACTTTGAACAGTGGACATTATATTTGAGATGTGTTTCGACCCGTGTCTTTACCCTTCAATCGATCCCTGCGATACCCTACATTTTAGCAGAATAATGCACGACCGCGTGTTGCAGGTCCTGTACGGGCCTTTCTGGATACAGAAAATGTTCGACTGCTGCCCTGGCCAGCACATACTCCTGGTCTCTCACACAGCGCCGGCTTTAGGGTGGGGCGACCCGGGCGGTCGCCCAGGGCGCCGGGGCCCAAGGGGCGCCACGTACTAAACGCATGTAAAAAAAAAAATTACAATTTACAATCACCCATTTCGCGAAACTAAAATATTATTCAGTCTCATTCAACATACGTCACTAATCTCACGAATGCGCGATGAATTCGGGGTAGCAGAAGAGAAATCATGCTGAATGCAATCTTCGTATTGTCTGCAACTATCCATGTTTGACGCGGGCTAGCACGGGCTAGCACGGGCTCTACCACAGCGCCTCTCTTATTTGTTTCAAGAACTGCAACAAGGAAGAGCCCATGCAGTCGCACCATCTCTCGTTCACAACAGAAACTACCGGTCGCTCCAAATAAAAGAAAATACAGACTGTGAAATATACATTACATTACGCAATATTTTTAGACAATTTCCCAAAACGTGAATGCCCAAACAATATATCACTGCTATACTGACTGTTACGGCAGCGACAGCAGCATGCTGGACTGACGTCACAGGCTACACGAGACTCACATGGAGCGTCTTAGCGGGCTTTCAGATTATTTGGATTTCATTTCCATTTAAAAAAATAAAATACTCAAATTTACGATGGAAAAAAACATGTTATTATCATAAGATGACGCCATTAACCACTTAAGACGATTTCTAGAAAACAGTCAAATACCGTGTTGCAAAGCACTGCCAGGTTCGCTATTTATACAATAAAGGGCGCCAACTGGACGACTCGCCCGGGGCACCTGGATGGCTAAGGCCGGCCCTGCTCTCACCAATTGAAAACGTCTGGTCAATGGTGGCCGAGTAAGGGGCTCGTCACAATACGCCAGTCACTACTCTTGATGAACTGTGGTATCGTGTTGAAGCTGCAAGGGTAGCTGTACCTGTACACACCATCCAAGCTCTGTTTAACTCAATGCCCAGGCGTATCAAGGCCGTTTTTACGGCCAGAGGTGGTTGTTCTGGGTACTGATTTCTCAGGATCTATACACCCAAATTGCGTGAAAATGTAATCACATGTCAGTTCTAGTATAATATATCTGTCCAATGAATACCCGTTTATCATCTGCATTTCTTCTTGGCAATTTTAATGGCCAGTAGTGTACATTATCTCATCACAAGGATCCGGACACCTATTAGTGCACATTAATATGTGGCGTGTCCACCATTCGTCTTTACGATGGCCTGAACTCTGGGGCACTTCTAATGAAGTGTCTGAATGTCTGCGGAGGAATGTTAGCCCGTTCTCCCTTAAGAGCCGAAAACAGAGATGGAAGTGATGTTCGACGCTGGGGTCTGGAACAAAGTCCACTCTAACCTATCTCAACAGTGTTCAGGTCGGGTCTCTGGGCAGGCCAGTCCATTCCAGAAATGTTATGGTCTACAAATCATTACCTGACAGACGCTGATTAATGCCAGAGTGCACTGTCATGCTCATACAATCACCGTCTCCGAGCGGTTACTCTGCTGGATGCAGTACAAAAGTAAAACGTGCTCTTACCTTTCCACATTTAGCGATTTCTTAAGCGCACTAAAGGGGCCGCATCGTAATCGCGGAAAACAGCCCCATACCGTAGAACCACCTCCTCCGAAACTTCACTGTTAATACTACACTAATGGCAAGTAATGTTTTCGAGCCATTCGCCAAACTAAAACCCATG
Source organism: Schistocerca cancellata (assembly GCF_023864275.1). Taxonomy (NCBI): domain Eukaryota; kingdom Metazoa; phylum Arthropoda; class Insecta; order Orthoptera; family Acrididae; genus Schistocerca; species Schistocerca cancellata. The sequence continues at coordinate 491,162,509 of NC_064628.1, forward strand.
GCACAGGGTATAGTGTGATTAGCCACTCCAAATCACTCGTTTCCAGTCATCCATTGTCCAGTGGTGTCGCTCTTTGCACAATCTCCAGCGTCGTTTAGCCCTGATTGCAGAAGTATATGGCTTATGAGGAGCTGCTCAAGAACTGTACTCCAGTATTTTTAAAGCCCTACACACAATCGTTTTGCTAGCTGTACTACTGGTAACACTTTGAAACGCACGAGTGGTTTTCATTCAACAAAACTTTTATGGGTTTGTGACCGAATTCTCAACATATCTACGTATATACAGTATATTGACAATGCGGTCACATACCCAGAAAAATGTTATTGAATGTGACCATGGCCGCGGAAGCCTACGTTTATATTCTGTAAGGAGTGTGTCAGCACCCTCCATTACATAAAACAATACATCCAGCTTAACGCTATTCTTTGCATTGAGTAAGCACTCAGATATCTATAGTAACAATCTTAGGGCGGAACATGGCAGCGCCATTCTAAGCATTGTTGTGAGACGAGGTCTGTCGGCCAGAATGGAAGTAGCTCGGAGACGGAAGACGTGTCACGCTGCCCACACGTCGGTGATGGCAGATCTTACCACACTCAAGGCCTGATTTCATTTATATAGCCAGGAGAGGTTTAGATGGCTTAACTACGTTCGAAGATGGAATTCAAGGTAATATTCGCAACCATAGCTCAGAAACAACTTTAGGTTTAGGCTCGTGATTGTTAATCCGAGTCTGCAATTATCCCATGTTTAGCTTGTCAGTGAAAGAAGCCTCCTTATCCTCCAAATAATAATAATTATTCTATTCTCCACACCTAAATAATATGCTTTGGTTACTAAATGTTACTGCAATTTTGAAATTGAAATAATTTGTTAATCTGGCACTCAGCCGTTATTGACACATAAGTCATTTGTCATTGTCATTATTAATATTTGTTCATGATGATTCCGAAGTTTTAAATAGACTTAATTCATCAAGTCCCTTTTGAAAAGTTATTTAGTAGTTAACAGGACCCAAGAAAACTCCTTTTTATTAAATTCATTATTAGTAACAATAAGCTTTGGCTGCTGCTACATGCTGCTGCGCGTTACTGTAAACCTCATGGAAAAAGGCAGTCATCTAAAGAGGTGAGTGCAAAACTTAGTGGCATTACAGATACACTGACACACCACGACATGCTATGTAATCTAGTCCAGTATATTCCGTTGCACAAGTCAGATTCTATATCACGTGTCAATTCTTGTTCAAAAACGCAGTCAGATGGCTTAGGTATTCATTCTAACAGGTTCATTTCTTCCTGTAGTTTTTAATATTCAAATACGCAGTCAGATAGCTTATCCAAATGTTAGTTTTAAGTTTTTCATGTAACGATCTGTTGAGGGCTTAAATAACAGTGAAACTGACACTCATACAACACACACACAGTATTATACTGGTTAGGGTTAGCCGCTGCTGCTGTAAATTTGTTGCATATACGTTACATCTTACGAGCAGTTTCTTCCTCTGATTTCATGTGTGTTTCTCAACCACCCTCCGACTGTACTTGAGGTCCACATGATCTTGGTTTAGCTGTGGTTAATCCTTAGTCTTCCCACTTCACAATCACAATACCAACAGTCGACTTGGGCAACTGTATAAAAGTTGATTTGTCCTTCATGGATTTGTAACTTACAAGGGAAATTCCCGTCAGATTTAGTGGTAAGATGGACCAGTGGGTAGCCCACCAAAAACTGAACACAGATCAGGCACGAAAAGAGAAAGAAGGTGTACTCAACTGTGGGAAAAGAAGCAAAACAGAAACAGAAGCTTATGATGTGCAACATCGAGCGATCTGGAAGAGCCTCGGTGTCGTCGTTATGTGGTCAAGCTATAGTTCCGCTTCGAGCGCCGAGCGGGAAGGTTCCTGTTTACCTAACCTCGCTTGCCGCAGCGTCGCTTGTGTAAAGTTTTCCTCGTCAGTGTTGTTGTGTCTGCCAAGTGAATCGTAGCGGCTGCGCCCAGCCTTACTGTTTGTTTGCGTTCGTCTACTTGCAGCGGCGCCGGCCGCTCCTCTCTGGCTACCATGGATTCCACTTGTATTCCACGAAAAGGTACTGTGAGCTTTACTTTCCATAAAACGACGCGATACATGCAGCCTGTATTTCTAGAAATCCACGGTTGGCTTGTCGATACAATTCATGTGAACTCTGATCAGCGTTACACCGCTTATTTTGTCGCAGACGAGTACGTGTTTTGTGTGATATTTATGGATTCACTTTGAAATATTAATGTAGCGACATGGTTCTCAAATAGCCTTCAAGCACCACGACATTTCCGTTAGTATGGTGTTAACCGCAGATGCTGAAATTGACTATACCAATGTCCGAGTGTTCAACCTCTCATCGAACATAGGTGACAACTTTCTAAAGGACATATTGACTCTTTATGGTAACGTGAGAAACGTCCGTCGTGAAAGCTGGTCTACTAAGCAAAGATTACAGTGTTATAGAGGAATTCATTCTGTCGATATGCATGTCAAATGCAATATTCTATCATATTTACAACTGTATGGATACCGCGTTCGTGTCATGTTTATCAGTCAAGAGAAAACCTGCCTCCTATGCAATGAAAGTGGACACGATAGGTCTAACTGACTGCGGAGGGTGTTTGTATTAAAGCCGTCATTAGTACAGCTACGCATATTAACGGTTGCTGATCTTGTTACTTCCACTCCCCAAGTCGAACCTACCTGTGCTGCGGATTTTTTTTAAGTTATCAGTCTTCTTACTGGCTTGATGCGGCCCGCCACGAATTCCTCTCTCGTGCCAACCTCTTCAACTCAGAGTAGCACTTGCAACCTACGTCTTCAATTATCTGCTGGATGTATTCCAATCTCTATCTTCCTCTACAGTTTTGTTCCCTGTATAGCTCCCTCTAGTACCATGAAAGTCATTCCCTCATGTCTTAACAGATGTCCTATCATTCTGTACCTTCTACTTGTCAGTGTTCTTTGAATATTCCTTTCCTCTCCGATTCTGCACAGAACCTCTTCATTCCTTACCTTATCAGGCCACCTGATTTTCAACATTTGTCTGTAGCACCACATCTAAAATGCTTCGATTTTCTTCTGTTCCGGTTTTCCCACAGTCCGTGTTTCACTACCATACAATACTGTACTCCAAACGTACATTCATAGAAATTTCTTCCTCAAATTAAGGCCTATGTTTGGTACTAGTAGACTTCTCTTGGACAGGAATGCCCTTCTTGCCAGTGCTTGTCTGTTTTTGGTGTCTTCCTTGCTCCGGCTGTCATTAGTTATTTTGCTGCCTAGGCAGCACAATTCCTTAATTCCATCTACTTCGTGACCATCAATCCTAATGTTAAGTTTCTCGCTGTTCTCATATCTACTACTTCTCATTACTTTCGTCTTTCTTCGACTTACTTTTAATCCGTATTCTGTACTAATTAAACTGTCCATTCCGTTCAGTAGCTCCTGTAATTCTTCTTCACTTTCACTCAGAATAGCAATGTCGTCAGCGAATCGTATGATATCCTTTCACCTTGTATTTTAATTCCACTCCTAAACTTTTCTTTTATTTCCATTATTGCTTCTTCGACGCACAGATTGAACGCAGGGGCGAAAGATTACATCCCTGACTTACATCCTTTTTAATCTGAGCATTTCGTTCTCGGTCGTCCTCTTATTTTCCTTCTTGGCTTTTGTACATATTGCATATTACGTCTCCCCCTCTAGCTTAACCCTATTTTTCTCAGAATTCTAAACATCTTGCACCATTTTGCATTTTCGAACGCTTTTTCCAGGTCGACAAATCCTATGAACATGTCTTGATTTTTCTTTAGTCTTGCTTCCATTATCAACCGCAACGTCAGAATTGCTTCTCTGGTGCGTTTATCTTTCCAAAAGCTAAACTGATCGTTATCTAACACATCCTCAATTTTCTTTTCGATTCTTCTGTATATTATTCTTATCAGCAACTTGGATGCATGAGCTGTTAAGCTGATTGTGCGATAATTCTCGCACGTGTCAGCTCTTGTGGTTTTGGGAACTGTGTGGATGATATTTGTTCCGAAAGTCAGATGGTATGTAGCCAGACTCATACATTCTACACGGCAACTTGAATAGTTGTGTTGTTGTCACTTATGCCAATGATTTTTACAAATTCTGATGGAATTTTATCTATCCCCTGCCTTATTTGATCTTAAGTCCTCTAAAGCTCTTTTAAATTCTCATACTAATACTGGATTCCCCATCCTAAATCGACCCCTGTTTCTTGTTCTATAACATCAGACAAATCTTCCCCCCTCATACAGGCCTTCAATGTACTCTTCGCACTCTACGCTCTCCTCTACATTTCACATTGAAATTTCTGTTGCACTCTTAATGTTACACCTTTGCTTTTAATTTCACTGGAGATTATTTTGACTATCCTATACGCTGGATCAGTCCCTCCAACAATCATTTATTTTTCGATGTCTTTACATTTTTCACGCAGCGGTTTCGTCGTAACTTCCCTGCACTTTCTATTTATTTCATTCCTCAGCGACTTGTAGTTCTGTATGCCTGAATTTACCTGAACATTTTTGTGCGTCATTCTTTCATCGACCTTCTTTGCACCTGTGTTTTTCTTTCCAACTTCTGTGACTGCCCGCTTTAAAGATACCCATTCCTCTTCAACTGTACTGCCTACTGAGCTATTCCTCATTGTTGTATCTATAGCTTCAGAGAACTTCAATCGTGTTTCGTCATTTCTTAGTACTTCCGTATTCCACTTCTTTGCATACTGATTCTTCCTGAGTAATCTCTTAAGCTTCAACCTACTCTTCATCACTATTAATTTGTGATCTGAGTCTATATCTGCTTCCTGGGTACAGCTTACAATCCGGTATCTGATTTCGGATTCTCTGTCTGACCATGATGTAATCTAACTGAAATCGTCCCGTATCATTTGTCCTTTTCCAAGTATACGTCCTCCTCTTGTGATTCTTGAACAGAGTATTCGGATCATAATGAACGAAAAGGCAGTTATGATAATCTTGTAAGAGTGTTTCCGCCCTTATCTCCGCAACACGATCAGAATCCTATTGTCTTCAGGACAGAACCTGCAACAGTGAGGAATAAGCGACATCGCACTCACAATGGTGAGGATGAGGATTTGGCTGAGCATTCTGCCTCAACCTCCTCCGCAGGGACTTTGTCCACTGCTCCTCTCTCTGTCTACGATAACTCCCGTGTGTGGTACGGTGGTCATGGAATTATCTCCAGTATATCTCCTGTTCGCGAATTGGCTCCTCCTAAGCTGCCTGTGTGTAGAGAGGAAGCGGGGTCCCTTCCGCCCTTCGTCTTTGTGTCATCCCTTTACAGCCTGAGATGTGGCAATGTCTTTCTCCGTCTTTCGTCACCGATGGTTTCCTGAATTTGCCACCTACAGCAACTCTAGAGGAGAATAAAACTGGTGAAAAGACATCACCTGTTGCATTGGTGGTTCTACAGAATGCTTCCACCTTAATGATTGGACCTGCATTACATGACCCTTGTTCTGAGGGGCAGGAAGCTGTGCCTATGACCATCCTCACCTCCGTTTGCAGAGATCGCCATCACGTAGCTGACAGAAGTATCTATACAACCTGACCGTGGCACGTAAGAAATCCAATAAAAAAAGGTACCGATGATGGGGGTGCTGGTCGCCCAATGCGTGATTCATCTGTGGAACCCACAGTGGACCTTGGCGCTCAGCTGTCTACATAATTCTGCTCAGTACGTCCCTCAAATTATTGTGTAATTGCGGTCAATGACCCAAGCCTACACGTTCCTTTCCTTAAATGTTGATCGTGTGGAATCAGAATTGTGATTGGCTTTGTTGCGTCAATTCGTTTATGATTCATGTGCGGACATAGTATTCTTGCAGGTGGTGTTATTTAGGCATTTCTCTTACCTGGTTTACATATGATCTTTAATGTAGCAGCCGGCCGCGGTGGCCGTGTGGTTCTAGGCGCTGCAGTCCGGAATCGCGGGACTGCTGCGGTCGCAGGTTCGAATCCTGCCTCGGGAATGGATGTGTGTGATGTCCTTATGTTAGTTAGGTGTAAGTAGTTCTAAGTTCTAGGGGACTGATGACCTAAGATGTTAAGTCCCATAGTGCTCAGAGCCATTTGAACCATTTTTTAATGTAGCACCCGAATACTCTAAGGGGGCCGCCTTATTCTCACGCGAAGGCATTTCTATTTCTGAGGTGGAAATGTTGGATTCTGGCAGGGGCATAGGTTGTCAACTTTTTAATCTTGCCTTGGTTATTTTATATGCTCCGTCTGGCACTGGTCGCACAGTCCGCGTTTTTATAAAGAGGAAATTTTTTATCTAATGCGTAAGAGTACTCTGGGTATTTTGTTGAGTGGTGATTTCAGCTGTGTGCTGCGTCCTGCAGATCAATCTCCAAATTTTAATTTTTTTTCGCGAATTGCATGAATTGGTCCGCTCCGTAAGCCTGGAAGACGTCTGGATATGTAAGTATCCGACTTTACGTTTACCCACTTTACTGCACTTAGAGTAGCAGATTAGATAGGTTGTACTTATCATACTGCCTGCGCGTTAGTATTCTTTATGTTAGTCGTCTCTGCTTCCTTTACGGATCACTGCACTGTGACTAAAACTACCGATCTTGAACGGCAACCAGTCAAATTGTTTCGCACTCTGTGGATGTTAAACGTCGCTCACCTGCCTGATTCCTCGATGACGTGATGCGAGCCGTGTGAGATCGTACTCTACGGTCCACTGGGAATTACTCTTCCATCCTTGACTGGTGGACACAACTGGAAAAACCGAGGCTCAGGCAAGCTTTGATACTTTTTTGTACTGCCAAAGTGCGAGACTTTCGGAGAACTTACGAATATCACTATTCCAGCCTGTATCACTATTCCAGCCTGCGTGAGCTTTATGATGCTGCGGATCACGCCCCTCTGCTAATTGCGGATGTTTGAGGTGTAAAGGCAAATTGTTAACCTTGAAGACGATAGAAACGGTAGGATTCAAAATGCAATCCAAGTCACGTTCATTGGTAACGGAAGAACTGACTTACTCATATCATTTGCTTCGGCATAAGACCCGTCGCCAGAGTTCTTGTATTCATTCTCTCACACATGATGGACGTGTCGTAATGGTGCACGCTGATATAGGCCTAGTGGGGTACCTTACAGCAATACTATATAGACATCTAAGACATCGCTGAGTCCAGTGATACCTCTTACGACCAACTAGTCAGTACCTTGGATACGACACGTACACCTGGACTTAATGAAACGCTCGTAGCTGCCTTTCAGCCTGAGGAAGTTTTCAAACCTATTATGGGATCGCCTTCTCAAAAGTCCCCGTGTCTGGATGGACTTCCCAAGGAATTTTGGGTGCGCTTTGGGCCGCTGCTGAGTGCTACCTTTACGTACTTTTTGAATGAAGTGTTACAAGGGAGAGTAGTGCCGACCTCGTTCAAAGTTGGAAAAATTGTTTTAATCCCGAAACGCCCTGGACCGGCTGCCCTTACAACCTTCGCCCTGTTACTTTACTAAACTTTAATTATAATATTTTGTCGATGGCAGTTAATAGTAGGATGTCGGCTCTGATGGAGACGATTGTTGCAAAACACCAAAGATGCATATCTGGTCGTACCATTCTTACCCCTACAGTCGAGAGTTTTAATGTAGTTTCGGTCGCTGCTATATCGTCCTTTCCTTGGGTCCTTGCTTTTCTAGAATTTGATAAGGCATTTGCTTTGTTAGTCGTGATTTTTTGCTTCTGATTCTGAAGATAATTTTTTGTACTGTTGACACACTGCGAGTGCTCTCAAATCAGTTATCTGGTATTTCAGCTCCGATAGTTGTTAATGGCCAACTGACGCCCCCCTATAAATATCAGTCGGAGAGCGCCTCAAGGAAGCACGCTGTCAATAAGTTTGTTTGTGTTGTCTCTGGAGCCCCTCATTCTGATGATGGCATTCCAGCTGAAAGGTCGGATGCTTTCCCGAGAGACTATAGCTGTTCGTGCATAAGCGGATGACGTAATGGTACTCCGCAATCCCGCAGAGATACCTCTACTAAAGGCTGTAATCGATTATAATTGTCATTCAGGTGCATTACTTAGTGAAGGTAAATGCAGCCTTCTTACTCTGCGAGGTTTTGATGACGCGTGTTGTTCCATGAGCTACTGCAGCAGATCGGCGTACGTCTATCGGTATCATCATTGATCGTTGACCACTCAAAATGATGATGCTCAGCTGGAAATCTTTTAGGGACAAAATTCAGGGAGCAATACAAGAACATGAAAGGCGTTCTCTTAATCTGCTCCAGAAGGTCAGAACACTGGATACATATGTCTTAAGCAAAGCATATTACGTAGCCCAAGTTTATCCGCTTCCCTCAATGATGGCTAAGAAACTACTGTTTTGACGATAACTCAGCTAACTCTCACATTCACGTCTCGTTTATTTCTCTGTGTCCGTCCTGCTGGTCTTGAATCCCCTACTGATGTTGGTCGTAAAACTTATAAGTTAAAACACATTCGTGACTTCTATTTTTCGGTGAGCCATTTAGGGGCCGACGTTTTATGAAGCTCGTCCTCATCACGAAATTTTTAAAGACTCGTTGGGAAGGATTTCCTTGGCCAGATCGTTGAAAGAGAATCGTCGCAAACAACCTGACGACAGTTTGGTTCAATATCAGTCTTTCGATTTTTACGGTGGGCGTAGCGTCCTCGTGGTTAAAGGTAGTAAATAACTTTATTCCAATGAACGAGAGACTTTTCCTTATTGGGCTTAGCGAGAAAGCTTTACGTAGTCTTTGTACGTCTGCAGATACGATACGACATTGTTTTACTTGGGGAAGTAATACTGCAAACTGATCTTGGTTTAGGACACAACTGACCTTCCTTACTTGATCTTCTGAGACTGAATAAACTACGGACATCATATTGCGCCAGATTCTTCCTTCTTCCCACGGTAGAAAACACATACCGTATTGTGATCGCTGGAACACTTCGCTCATTATCTAGTGTAAGGGGAGGGGGAATATCACAAGGCCTTCAGACAGTAAATGATCGTGGCTTGTTGGACGTGCTTGCGACTTCCTTTATATCGAAACCTCTTCACCAACATATTGAATCTTGTTTTTCGTCGGCAAGGTGTTGGTTAATTTAATCTTAGTGATGATAGGTGTTTCCATTGTTATGTACACTTCCATCTGCTTTGCTTCGGCTTGTTCGCTCCTAGTATTCCCTGCTCGTTTTGTGTTTTTCCTCAACATCGCTCCAGGTCTATTGTACAATCTGTGTAGATGAAGTATATATAAACATGAGCGTATATAATCCTTGCAATCAAATTGTAATTTTTCTCTAGAAGGAAGGCTTAGTTAGCGATTGGAATATAATCTGATTTCGTTCTCCTTCTGCTTTTAGATTCTATATAACAACTAAAAACATAAATATAAAAAATACAAAATAAATAAATTAAAAAATTATTAAAATATAAAGAACTAAATAAAAAATTGCTTGAGAACTTGGTAGTGGTAGTCGTGTATATTCTCGAGTTTTTTCGTTTCTCTTTTTATTTAATTTTCTGTTATAGTTAATTTTTTCTCTCATCTGGAACTTGGCGGTAAGTTCTATGGGACCAAACTGCTGAGGTCATTGGTACCCAGGCTTACATACTACTTAATCTAACTTAAAATAACTTACGCTAAGAACAACACACACACACACACCCGTGCCCGAGGGAGGACTCGAACTTCCGACGGGTAGGAGCCACCCGACCCGAGGTGGGGGGGGGATGGGGGGGGAGGAGTGCATACCGTGACAAGGTGCCACAGACCACGCAGCTACCCCGCGCGGCCCAATATTACATGACGATTTGACTATGTTCTACTGTAGTTTTCATGATAGTACCAAGTCACTCTGATAATAAAAATAGAAGAAAAGGGAAAAAAAACAAAGGAATATAAAAAAATGCTGTTGGACTGCAAAGTGAAAGATCCGTGTTCAGATCTCCTTCGTGGCTCCATCTTTTTTTCCACAAATTGATGAATTGTGCGTCCAGTCACAGACGTGTCTGTTCACTGTATTGAAATTTGAGTCTGTCTCGTGATTAGCGTCCATTTGCAGAAGTGAGCTGTAAGGAACAGACCTACAACGAAAGTTGATTCCGAGACACTGTGTGCTTTCACCAGCGGGTTGACACTGGGGTCCCGGGTTACTAGGCGATGAGGCTCCAGGCCTACGTACATCCTATTTGTTCTACAAAAGTACCACATATTATGACTCTGACGTACCTGTCTGGAAGTTTGACTCTTGGATTCCATTATTGTTACATAGTTCACACCCATTTATTTGTTGTTTTCATTACTGTAAAGGCTATACAGCATTTCGCCTGCTCTCGCTATTCACCAGATTTACTTACGATGGCAATATATTGTTACAGTACGGCTAATATTCTGTAGCCATAGTATGACAGTTACCGATACTACGGAAAGAGAGCAAACAATTCAATGACCGAACGAACAGTTCATAATTTTGTTAACTTTGTGGTCCAGCATCGTTGCCACAGATCAAGTGTACCTTGGCTTTACAACTCGCTCGATGTTACACATTTTGAGCTTGGACCGTCCGCTGTTCCTGTGTTGCTTCTTTTTTCAAAGTTCAGAAGACCTCCTTCCTGTTTTCATGCTTGATCTGTGTTCAGTCTTCACCGTTGATAGGCTGTGTACCCGGCTATCCTACCATTAAATCTGAAGGCGGTGCAACTCATGGTGATAAAATAATACATAGGGTGGAAAGTTCAAAATTCTTAGGTGTCCGTATTGATGAGCATTTTAACTGGAAAACACACATTTTGGAACCCCTAGAACAACTTAGTTCAGCCACAGTTCCACTTAAAATCATAGCAAATTTAGGAGATAGAGAAATCAGTAAGTTGACATATTTTGCTAATTTTCATTGAGTAATGTCATACGCCCCCACCCCTCCCCTCAGCAATACAGATAGCCGTACTGTAGGTGCAACCGCAACGGAGGGTATCTGTCGAGAGGCCAGACAAACACGTGGTTCCTGAAGAGGAGCGGTAGCCTTTTCAGTAGTTGCAGGGGCAACAGTCTGGATGATTGACTGAGCTGCCCTTGTAACACTAACCAAAACAGCCTTGCTGTGCTGGTACTACGAACAGCTGAAAGCAAGGGGAACTACAGCAGTAACTTTTCCCTAGAGCATGCAGCTTTACTGTATGGTTAAAAGATGATGGCGTCCTCTTGGGTAAAATATTCCGTAGGTAAAATAGTCCCCCATTCCGATCTCCGGGCGGCGACTACTCAGGAGGATGTCGTTATCAGGAGAAAGAAAACTGGCATTCTACGGATCGGAGCGTGGAATGTCAGATCCCTTAATCGGGCAGGTAGGTTAGAAAATTTGAAAAGGGAAATGGATAGATTAAAGTTAGATATATTGGGAATTAGTGAAGTTCGGTGGCACGAGGAAGAAGACTTCTGGACAGGTGAATACAGGGTTATAAACACAAAATCAAATAGGGGTTATGCAGGAGTAGGTCTAATAACGAATAAAAAGTAGGAGCGCGGCTAAGCTACTATGAACAGCATAGAGAATGCGTTACTGTAGCCAAGATAGACACGAAGCCCATGCCTACCACAGTAGTACAAGTATATACGCCAACCAGCTCCGCAGATGACGAAGAGATACGTGATGAGATAACAGAAATTATTCAGATAGTGAAGGGACACGAAAATTTAATAGTCATCGGGGACTGGAATTCGATAGTATGAAAAGCAGTAGGTGAATATGGAATGGGGGTAAGGCATGAAAGAGGAAGCCGCCTGGTAGAATTTTGCACAGAGCGTATTTAATAATAGCTAACACATGGTTAAGAATCATGAAAGAAGGTTGTATACGTGGAAGAGGCCTGGAGACACTGGAAGGTTTCAGATAGATTACATAATGGTAAAACAGAGATTTAGGAACCAGGTTTTAAACTGTAAGTCATTTCCAGGGGCAGATGAGGATTCTGACCACAATGTATTGGTTATGAACTGTAGTTTAAAACTGAAGAAACTGCAAAAAGGCGGCAATTTAAGAAGATGAAACCTGTATAAACTGAAAGAAGAATGGGTAGCTTTGAGAGATGAAACAGTGAAGGCAGCCAGGATTAAGTAGGTAAAAAGGCGAGGGCTAGTATAAATCCTTGGAAAAATTATAAAAATGAAACCGGCAAAAAGCAATACAAACGTCTCAAAAATGAGATCGACAGGAAGTACAAAATGGCTAAGCAGGGATGGTTAGAGGATAAATGTAAGGATGTAGAGGCATATATCACAAGGGGTAAGATAGATACTACCTACAGGAAAATTAGAGAGCTCTTTGGAGAGAAGAGAACCACTCGTGTGAATATCAAGAGCTCAGATGGAAAACCAGTATTAAGCAAAGAAGGGAAAGCAGAAAGGTGGAAGGAGTATGTCTGAGTGTCTATACAAGGCCGATGTACTTCAGAGTAATATTTTGGAACTGGAAGAGGACGTAGATGAAGATGAAATGGAAGATATGATACTGCGTGCAGAGTTTGGCACAGCACTGAAAGACCTAAGTCGAAACAAGGCCTCGGGAGTAGACAACATTCTATTAGAATTACTGATAACCTTGTGAGAGCCAGCCATGACAAAACTCTATCATCTGGTGAGCAAGATGTGCGAGACTGGCGAAGTACCCTCAGACTTCAAGAAGAATATAATAATTCCAATCCTAAAGAAAGCAGGTGTTGACAGATGTGAAAATTATCGAACTATCAATTTAATAAGCCACGGATGCAAAGTACTAACACGAATTCTTTACAGACGAATGGAAAACCTGGTAGAAGCCGACCTCGGGGAAGATCACTTTGGATTCCGTAGAAATGTTGGAACACGTGAGGCGATACTGACCCTACGACTTATCTTAGAAAATAGATTGAGGAGAGGCAACCTACGTTTCTAGCATTTGTAAACTTAGAGAAACCTTTTGACGATGTTGACTGGAATACTCTTTCAAATTCTGAAGGTGGCAGGGGTAAAATACAGGCAGCGAAAGGCTATTTACAATTTGTACAGAAACCACATGGCAGTTATAAAAGTCGAGGGGCATGAAAGGGAGCAGTGGTTGTAAATGGAGTGAGACAGAGTTGTAGCCTATCCCCGATGTTATTCAATTAAGCAGTAAAGGAAACAAAAGTAAAATTTGGAGTAGGAATTAAAATCCATGGAGATGAAACAAAAACTTTAAGGTTTGCCGATGACATTGTGATTCTGTCAGAAACAGCAAAGGACCTGGAAGAGCAGTTGAACGGAATGGACAGTGTCTTGAAAGGAGGATATAAGATGAACATCAACAAAAGCAAAACGACGATAATGGAATGCAGTCGAATTACATCAGGTGATGCTGAGGTAATTAGATAGGGAAGTGAGACACTGAAAGTAGTAGATGAGTTTTGCTATTTGGAGAGAAAATTAATTGATTAAGGGTGAAGTAGAGAGGATATAAAATGTAGACTGGCAGTGGCAAGAAAAGCGTTTCTGAAGAAGAGAAATTTGTTAACATCGAGTATAGATTTAAGTCTCAGGAAGTCTTTTCGAAAGTGTTTGTATGGACTGTAGCCATTTATGGAAGTGAAACATGGACGATAAACAGTTTAGACAAGAAGAGAATAGAAGCTTTCGAAATGTGGTGCTACAGAAGAATACTGAAGATTGGACGGGTAGATCACGTAACTAATGGGGAGGTACTAAAAAGAATAGGGGAAAAGAGGGATTTGTGGCACAACCTGACTAGAAGAAGGGATCGGTTGGTAGGACATGTTCTGAGGCATCAAGGGATCACCAATTTAGTATTGGAGGGCAGCTTGTAGGGTAAAAATCGTACAGAGAGACCAAGAAATGAATACACTAAGCAGATTCAGAAGGATGTAGGTTGCAGTAGGTACTTGGAGATGAAGAAACGTGCACACCATAAAGTAGCATGGAGAGGTGCATCAAACCAACCTCTGTACTGAAGACAAGAACAACAACGTCATATGGAATAACGTTCTGGGGTAACTCATATTTAAGAAAGTAAGTCTTCATTTCCCAAAAACGTGCTGTAAGAATAATATATGGTGCTCACCCACGATCACTCGTAGGCATCTGTTTAAGGAGTTGCACATTCTGATCGTTACTTCACAGTATATTTATTTACTCATGAAGCTTGTTGTAAATAATCCACTAAAGTTCAGAAGGAACAATGAGTTACATAATCACAATACTAGAAGAAAAAATGACATTAATTACTCAATATTAAGATTGTCTTTATCACAGAAAGGGGTGCACATCGCTGTAACAAAAAACATTTAACCGCTTACGCAGTGATATATGACTAACAGACAGCAAGGTAAAATTTGGAAATAATTTGAAAAAGTTTCTCCTTGACAACTTCTTCTATTCCGTAGAAGAATTTCTATGTTTGTAATGTGTAAAACGTGGTGGGTACGAATTGATAACTCAATCTGTTTATCTTGTTTTCATTTGGAGGAAAAAATAAAAGTAATTATATGGTGATGTTTAGAGTACAAATAGGTGTACAAATTAATTTTCAATGTGAATGTAAAATGACTCGTTCCACATCTTGACGATTTATCGTGCAAAATGATCCGTGGAACATGAAAGTAACTAACTAATGTTCTGAAGTATTATTTTGTCTATATTCATTTAAATTATGCTTTTTTTTCTTTTTTACTGTTAATCGTTATTCTTTTAACTATTTGTTCTACCAAGGAACAATGCTCATTGCTGTTAAATGACAGTTTTCGATAGTTCTCAATTTTGTAAACTGCACTTCTTTATCTTAGTTTCTAAAATCAAACAAGCTCATCGCTTTCAGTATTTTACTATTCTTACACTGGTTGTATTCTCGGAGTCAGTAACGGTGGTAGGATAGGATCTTGTTAGGTAAATTATTGAGGTAAAGTTCATTTACATAATAACAGTTGCTGCACTAAGCACTCTGTCAATTAAGCAAGACTACTACGCTTGCTAGCCTCGTACGATGTAAAGATGAAACGGATCGGATCATACTTTGATGAGTTGCTGCTGGTGCGATGTAAGGCGTTATTCGTCGACAATAGTCGCTCCATTTAACAAGTTTGGACCCACAATACTCTTCTTGAATATTAATTCCTCTTGATGACAATGTACTGTGCCCATTTACAACAACATAAAATGCCTTGACATATATAAAAATTCTTGCAGTTTATTCCTTACGTACTCGCGTCTGAATTTGACCACCTGTCGCTAGCAACTCTCTCCGCCGAATACTTCTGCCCGGCTCGGCGCATAGGCGCCCAGCGACAATACTCCTTATTTTAAACATATGCTTTGATTCTATACAACAGCAAATTTCCCTGACTATGCCAGCGTTTTTACTACGTCATAACTACAATATTCTTTTTTTAATTACTTCGTTTGAATTAATTCTTTGACATTTCACTACATGACTAGATTAATAAAATAATGAGAGATACATGTGACAGGAAGTACATCACAGTTACATTATGCTTACAAAATTAAGTAAGCGAAAAACTTTTTAGGCGCTGTGTTGTAGTGTTACTTTACCACCGCTTATATCTTCAGTCAGTGCAGCGCGGGGTAGCCTCGCGGTCTAGGGCGCCTGGCCACGGTTCGCGCGGCTGCCCCCCTCTGAGGTTAGAGTCCTCCCTCGGGAGTGTGTGTGTGGGGCGGGGGGGGGGGACGGGGGGGTCCTTAGCGTAAGTTAGTTTAAGTTGGATCAAGTAGTGATGACCTCAGCTGTTTGGTCGCATAGGAACATAACACAAATTTCCAAATTTTCTTCAGTCAGTGCCTGCTGACTCCAGGAGAATATCTCGATAAACAGCAGCCCTCGATCTACGATAAAACTTCACAGTGGCGCCACCCCTCCCCTCATTCCCCCCCTCCCCCCCTCCTCCCCGCTAGAGCGTTTGAGATAGGAAGCAAAAAATTTAAAAACAAATATTTTTCTAAAATTTTTCATTTTGTAGCGTACGTCTTTCTGAAGGGTTTGATATACAAAAGATGTATATTCGAGGAAATGTAAGGCATGTTATTTGGTGTGTCAAAGTGCAGTGTCGCGCCTCTTAACACAGCATCCTTCTATTGCACGTCACTGTATATCGCTCTGTCGATTTCAGACGTGTATATTTTGCAATGGAAGCCATCAAACTTAAATTGAGGACAGTATAAATTAAAACGTCCTGTGGTGCCTCTCCTTCCAGTCAGCCAGTATGATATCCTGCTCCCTGTGGGATCCTGCCCACTCGTGTAAAACACGACGCCAAGAAGCTGCTTTCTCGGACAGCTAAACAACAATTCAAGCAAATCTTGTTAATGGAGTTTATTACAATATGTTAAATTGACAGTAATATGTTAAATTGACAATGCTTAACTTTGCCTTCTTACAATGGTGAGTCGCAATCAAATGGTGACATGTAAATAATCAATGTCCTTTGATGTATATAATGTCCAAGCAAGCAAAACATAAGTCACGACTACAGAATTAGGATGACGGCTCGTCTTCTAGTGCTGGTCTTCTAATGCGCCGAGGCTTGGCTGAGCGGCCCTTATTTTCTCTTCGTATAGGGACAGCTCCTGTAGTGGTGCCGTCCAAGTCAGCGTTCTATTGGCTGACGTCATCTCACAGCCTTCTCTGCTGCAACGTTTCGGGCCGACGCACCGGCACTTGATGTTACGATGGATCACTTTCCTTACAAAAATAACTCACAATTAATACTGAATGGGATTATTTGTGACCGGGGGAATAAAAACTGTTCAGAAATTTTGCACGCTTTATTGTCTATTAGCTAATAATTTTCTCTGGTTGGTTCAGAAATCAACTTATAATGTGATCAAAAATGTTGAAAAACCAACAGGAATGAGCTTCAAAGTAAGTCGATAGGCCAACGTGCGCTGGATGCTAGGCGCTTTGTGAAACAGTTTTTTTCTTCAAGGATATGTATTTGGCGCCCCCTGAAACTGCCGCCTTGGGCAGATACCCCGGTTTGCCTCCCCCTCCCCCTCCCCCTCCTTAGATCCGGGCCTGATAAGCAGTACTGCTGCTGCGGTCAAGTCTGTGAGTAGTTATCAGAGAATGACCTCGAACAGAGTCATAAGAATGTGAAATTCGCAGCGGTAAGCAGCAGAAGAAAGCTCTTAACAGAGAACCACGTCCGGCGAAAGTCAGCAATAAGCGTGGGAGCAGCGGCGCGGCACGTGTGTGGAGAGGCCCGATGGCATCGCAGTGCCACGCGTAACGCGATCCAGCCGCCTCGGCGGGTAGCGGGTACACGTCGACTGACCCGGCACATCGGCTGCCCGCACCAACGCCGTTTCCGCGTCAGACAACTGCTAACGTGCGTAACAGAGAAAATAAGGCAACAGAAAAACCGGTTCACCTGAACATCGTTGGTTTACTTGGGAAAAGCCATCGGCAGATTAAGATGAAATACGATGTTCGTAATCGTAACACGAGTGGGTATAGAGGACTGACAAATATGAGCCAACTGCAACGACCTCAAAGACTAAGCGGTAGTAATAAAAGTGCAAAATGCAAAAAAAGACTCGGTTCACAATGGTGTAAGGTATGTTAGTGCTCACCTGCGTTGCTGAGTGGTCAGTGCGTCCGACTGCCATGCACAGGAGCCTTTGCAATTGCTGATACGGTCAGGCATTTTTCCCTGGTGGAAGGTCTTGTACATATTCCATTCCGAGACGTGGTGCCAATTGAGGTGCTG
Source organism: Schistocerca cancellata (assembly GCF_023864275.1). Classification (NCBI taxonomy): domain Eukaryota; kingdom Metazoa; phylum Arthropoda; class Insecta; order Orthoptera; family Acrididae; genus Schistocerca; species Schistocerca cancellata. The sequence continues at coordinate 491,180,338 of NC_064628.1, forward strand.
CATGTGTGAGAGGCCCTCAGCTGTCGCCTGTTCTCATCTCCAGAGCGGCAAGTTACGTATTTAGCTTTTCCTGTGTTTTACGACACTGAAGAGCCAAAGGAACTGGTGCATCTACCTAATATCGTGTAGGGCCTCCGGAAGCATGCAGAAGTGCCGCAACACGACGTGGCATGGGCTCGACTAATGTCTCAAGTACTGCTGGAGGAAACTGACACCATGAATCGTGCAGGGCTGTCCATAAATCCGTAAGAGTACCCGGCGGTGGAAATACCTTCTGAACAGCACGTTGCAAGGCATCCCAGATATGCTCAATAACGTTCGTGTCTGGGGACTTTGGTGGCCAGCGGCGGAAGTGGTTAAACTCAGAAAAATGTTCCTGGAGCCACTCTGTAGCAATTGTGGACGCTTGGTGTGTCGCATTGTCCTGTTGGAATTGCCCAAGTCCGTCGGAATGCACAGTAGACATGAACTAAAGCGGATGATCAGACAGGATGCTTGCGTACGCGTCATTTGTCAGAGTCGTATCTAGACGTATCAGGGGTCCCGTATCGTTCCAACTGCACACGCCCCACACAATTACAGAGCGTCCACCAGCTTAAAAAGTTCTCTGGTGATATGCAGGGTCCATGGATTCATGAGTTCGTCTCCATACCCCTACAAGTCCACCCTCTCGATATAATTTGAAACGAGACCCGTCCGATTAGGTAACATGTTTCCAGTCATCAACAGTCCAGAGTTGGTGTTGACGGGCCCAGAAGAGACGGAAAGCTTTGTTTTGTGCAGGCAACAAGGGTACACGAGTGGGCCTTCGGTTCTGAAAGCCCATATCGATGATGTTTCGTTGAATGGTGCACGCTGACACTATTGATGGCCCAGGATGGAAATCTGCAGCAATTTGCGGAAGGGTTGCACTTCTTTCACGATGAACGATTCTCTTTAGTCGTCGTTGGTCCCGTTCTTGCAGGACCTTTTTCCGACCGCAGCGATGTCAGAGGTTTGATGTTTCAACGGATTCCTGCTATTCACAGTACACTCGCGAAATGGTACTATGGAAAAGTCCCTACTTCATGGGTGCCTCGGAGATGTGTCCCATGGCTCATGCGCCGACGATAACACTACGTTCACACTCGCTTAAATCATGATGACCTGCCATTGTAGCAACAGTAACAGATCTAACTATTGCGCCAGACACTTATTGCCTTATATAGGCGTTCCGACCGCAGCGCTTTATACTGCTTGTTTACTTATCTCTGTATTTGAATACGCAGGCCTATACTAGTTTCTTTGGCGCTTTGGTGTAGTAGTGTATGTTTTAAATTTCGTACGTGTATTTCTATTTAAAAGATTGTAAGTTCAGGCAGTCTGTATCACAGTTTTCATTTATTCTGACAAGTTAGCTACACCGTTCATTAAGGCATCAGCGTACATTGGTAACGTTTCCGTCTACTTTTATAGTTTACATCTTCAGTTCGTCTTGCTAGCATGGGTACAATGTTTGCTTGCTGCGTGTGGACGCAGGAGGAGATGTCCACAGTTCGCGAACGAACGAATGCGCTTTTGGCTACGTTCAGTCTTCTTCTGGCTACTTCCTTGTGGTGTAGCGGTGGCATAGAATCGAACGCATCGTATATGACACCTCATGTGTCGGGTGTTTCGCCCATGGGCTCTGCTGCCGAGGCACCTCCTAGTGTGCCCGACGCATTGTATCTGCCCTGACAGAAAGGTCAGTGGAGGGTGGTAACGCGTTCGCGTCGTTCGAGCCGTAAGGCCAATGTGGAAGTTGACCATCTGGCCTCGCCTGCTCGCCCTGTGAGTGAACTTGAGGTCATCCTTCAGTAGGATGCGAACAGGCACACAGGGTCGCGGGTGTGCTAGTTAACGGGAGCTCCAATGTTGGACGCTTTACGGAGAACCTTAGGTAGAAAGCGTTCAGGGCTGGAAAGAAAGCCAAAGTCACTCGGTATGTCTGCCGAGGGAGCCTCATCCCAGATGTGGAGTTGGCCTTGACTGCACCTATCGTGCTGGCAAGTTGGGGCTCACGCTGGCACCAACAGTGCCTTGTCGCATGGTTTCGGAGGCCATCCTTAGTTCATACAGATGGCTGCAGGAGGTGGTGAAACTGCTGGCCTCGAACGCAGGGTCAAACAGAGCTCACATTTTGCAATATTGTTCAGAGTTAATCAGCGTACTTTGGTTTGGAGCGGAGTGGGCGTTCTCACCCATATGCTTTGCAGCATTTTTCCCGGAGTTGATCAGGGTCCATCGGTTTGAAGCCGAGTGGTGGGTCTTACCCATAAGCTTTCTTGGGTCTGTGACTTGCCTGAGATATTTCTGTTGGCGTTATCGCCTGGTGATTTCTAGGGCTCTCCTTGACAGGTCAGGGATGCACTACACAAAGGAAGCTGCTACTCAGGTAGAAGAGTACTTGTGGAGTGCTCATGGGGTGTTTTATAGGCTAGGCGGTACTCTAATGAACACTCGTCAGTCGATACGCAGAATGTGAAGTCAGTTCCCGCTGAGAATAAAATCATTTCGACTGTCAAACTTTTATCAGTAAATTGCAGAACTATTCGTAAGGAAGTTTCCGAATTACTGCCCTCCAGGAAAGTTCTCGCGCTAAAATTGTTCTTGCGACCGAGAGCCGCCTGAAACCTGACATTTATCGAATCATGGAACGTACATCGGAAACACAGATCAGGCGCCATAGGAGATGATGTGTTCATTGCAGTTGACAAAAGTACTGTGTCTATTGAGGTCGAAGTTGAGTGTGTGTGACAGTGAAGGTATCTGGGAGCATGTAACACATCTTGGTGAAACCAAGCTAATTGTTGGCTGTTTTTACCGGCCACCCGATTCCACTGTGACAGTTCTAGAGTCGTTCAAAGAAACAGGTCTGTCTGCGTGGCCATCCTCCGCAGCAAGCACAGAAATACTTACTTTGTAAAGAAAACCGCCTTTTCTTGCTGCCACTTAATTTATTTTTCCCAGACGCGTTTCGTTTTTTTCTTGCTCCAAGGCGTCATCAGTGGGGTCTATAACGATACAGTTCTGTTATTTTTAGATTCACGTCGCGATTTTTTACGTAATTACTTATTTACATAAAAATAATTACTTATTTACATAAAAAACCGCGACTTGAACTGTTTTTAACCTAAAAATAACAAAACTGTATCGTTGTAGATCCCAGTGATGATCCCTTAGAGCAAGAAATAGGCTGAACGCGTCTGGAAAAATACACTACTGGCCATTAAAATTGCTACACCAAGAAGAAATGCAGATGATAAGCGGGTATTCATTGGACAAATATATTATACTAGAATTAACATGTGATTACATTTTCACGCAATTTGGGTGCATAGATCCTGAGAAATCAGTACCCAGAACAACCACCTCTGGCCGTAATAACGGCCTTGATACGCCTGGGCATTGAGTCAAACAGAGCTTGGATGGCGTGTACAGGTACAGCTGCCCATGTAGCTTCAACACGATACCACAGTTCATCAAGAGTAGTGACCGACTTATTGTGAAGAGCCAGTTGCTCGGCCACCATTGACCAGACGTTTTCAGTTGGTGAGAGATCTGGAGAATGTGCTGGCCAGGACAGCAGTCGAACATTTTCTCTATTCAGAAAGGCCCGTAAAGTACCTGCAACATGCGGTCGTGCATTATCCTGCTGAAATGTAGGATTTCGCAGGGATCGAGTGAAGGGTAGAGCCACGGGTCGTAACACATTTGAAATGTAACGTCCACTGTTCAAAGTGCCGTCAATGCGAACAAGAGGTGACAGAGACGTGTAACCAATGGCACCCCATAACATCAGCCGGGTGATACGCCAGTATGGAGGTGACGAATACACGCTTCCAATGTGCGTTCGCCGGGATGTCGCCAAACACGGATGAGACCATCGTGATGCTGTAAACAGAATCTGGATTCATCCGAAAAAATGACGTTTTGCCATTCGTGCACCCAGGTTCGTCGTTGAGTACACCATCGCAGGCGCTCCTGTCTGTGATGCAGCGTCAAGGGTAACCGCAGCCATGGTCTCCGAGCTGATAGTTCATGCTGTTGCAAACGTCGTCAAACTGTTTGTGCAGATGGTTGTTGTCTTGAAAACGTCCCCATCTGTTGACTCAGGGACTGACAGTCTCGCTAGCGGGATGAAAGCAGAGCTCACCATCTGCAGCATCGTCGACAGGACTGACTGCGGACCTTTGGTACAGAGCCGAGTGGAGGGTCTGAATCAGAGGCTGAGACGGTTCTGCGACCGTGTGGGCTGCAGATTCCTCGACTTGCGCCATAGGGTGGTGGGGTTTCGGGTTCCGCTGGATAGGTCAGGAGTCCACTACACGCAACAAGCGGCTACACGCGTAGCAGGGGTTGTGTGGCGTGGGCTGGGTGGTTTTTTAGGTTAGATGGCCTTGGGCAAGTACAGAAAGGGCAACAGCCTCAACGGGTGCGAGGCAAAGTCAGGACATGCGGGGACCAAGCAGCAATCGGTATTGTAATTGTAAACTGTCGAAGCTGCGTTGGTAAAGTACCGGGACTTCAAGCGCTGATAGAAAGCACCGAAGCTGAAATCGTTATAGGTACAGAAAGCTGGCTGAAGCCAGAGATAAATTCTGCCGAAATTTTTACAAACGTACAGACGGTGTTTAGAAAGGATAGATTGCATGCAACCGGTGGTGGAGTGTTCGTCGCTGTTAGTAGTAGTTTATCCTGTAGTGAAGTAGAAGTGGATAGTTCCTGTGAATTATTATGGGTGGAGGTTACACTCAACAACCGAGCTAGGTTAATAATTGGCTCCTTTTACCGACCTCCCGACTCAGCAGCATTAGTGGCAGAACAACTGAGAGAAAATTTGGAATACATTTCACATAAATTTTCTCAGCATGTTATAGTCTTAGGTGGAGATTTCAATTTACCAGATATAGACTGGGACACTCAGATGTTTAGGACGGGTGGTAGGGACAGAGCATCGAGTGACATTATACTGAGTGCACTATGCGAAAATTACCTCGAGCAATTAAACAGAGAACCGACTCGTGGAGATAACATCTTGGACCTACTGATAACAAACAGACCCGAACTTTTCGACTCTGTATGTGCAGAACAGGGAATCAGTGACCATAAGGCCGTTGCGGCATCCCTGAATTTGGAAGTTAATAGGAATATAAAAAAGGGAGGAAGGTTTATCTGTTTAGCAAGAGTAATAGAAGGCAGATTTCAGACTACCTAACAGATCAAAACGAAAATTTCTGTTCCGACACTGACAATGTTGAGCGTTTATGGAAAAAGTTCAAGGCAATCGTAAAATGCGTTTTAGACAGGTACGTGCCGAGTAAAACTGTGAGGGACGGGAAAAACCCACCGTGGTACAACAACAAAGTTAGGAAACTACTGCGAAAGCAAAGAGAGCTTCACTCCAAGTTTAAACGCAACCAAAACCTCTCAGACAAACAGAAGCTAAACGATGTCAAAGTTAGCGTAAGGAGGGCTATGCGTGAAGCGTTCAGTGAATTCGAAAGTAAAATTCTATGTACCGACTTGACAGAAAATCCTAGGAAGTTCTGGTCTTACGTTAAATCAGTAAGTGGCTCGAAACAGCATGTCCAGACACTCCGGGATGATGATGGCATTGAAACAGAGGATGACAAGCGTAAAGCTGAAATACTAAACACCTTTTTCCAAAGCTGTTTCACAGAGGAAGACCGCACTGCAGTTCCTACTCTAAATCGTCGCACAAACGAAAAAATGGCTGACATCGAAATAAGTGTCCAAGGAATAGAAAAGCAACTGGAATCACTCAACAGAGGAAAGTCCACTGGACCTGACGGGATACCAATTCGATTCTACACAGAGTACGCGAAAGAACTTGCCCCCCTTCTAACAGCCGTGTACCGCAAGTCTCTAGAGGAACGGAAGGTTCCAAATGATTGGAAAAGAGCACAGGTAGTCCCAGTCTTCAAGAAGGGTCGTCGAGCAGATGCGCAAAACTATAGACCTATATCTCTGACGTCGATCTGTTGTAGAATTTTAGAACATGTTTTTTGCTCGAGTATCATGTCGTTTTTGGAAACCCAGAATCTACTATGTAGGAATCAACATGGGTTCCGGAAACAGCGATCGAGTGAGACCCAACTCGCTTTATTTGTTCATGAGACCCAGAAAATATTAGATACAGGCTCCCAGGTAGATGCTATTTTTCTTGACTTCCGGAAGGCGTTCGATACAGTTCCGCACTGTCGCCTGATAAACAAAGTAAGAGCCTATGGAATATCAGACCAGCTGTGTGGCTGGATTGAAGAGTTTTTAGCAAACAGAACACAGCAGGTTGTTATCAATGGAAAGACGTCTACAGACGTTAAAGTAACCTCTGGCATGACACAGGGGAGTGTTATGGGACCATTGCTTTTCACACTATATATAAATGACCTAGTAGATAGTGTCGGAAGTTCCATGCGGCTTTTCGCGGATGATGCTGTAGTATACAGAGAAGTTGCAGCATTAGAAAATTGTAGCGAAATGCAGGAAGATCTGGAGCGGATAGGCACTTGGTGCAGGGAGTGGCAACTGACCCTTAACATAGACAAATGTAGTGTATTGCGAATACATAGAAAGAAGGATCCTTTATTGTATGATTATATGATAGCGGAACAAACACTGGTAGCAGTTACTTCTGTAAAATATCTGGGAGTATGCGTGCGGAACGATTTGAAGTGGAATGATCATATAAAATTAATTGTTGGTAAGGCGGGTACCAGGTTGAGATTCATTGGGAGAGTCCTTAGAAAATGTAGTCCATCAACAAAGGAGGTGGCTTACAAAACACTCCGTCGACCTATACTTGAGTATTGCTCATCAGTGTAGGAACCGTACCAGATCGGGTTGACGGAGGAGACAGAGAAGATCCAAAGGAGAGCGGCGCGTTTCGTCACAGGGTTATTTGGTAACCGTGATAGCGTTACGGAGATGTTTAACAAACTCAAGTGGCAGACTCTGCAAGAGAGGCGCTCTGCATCGCGGTGTAGCTTGCTCGCCAGGTTTCGAGAGGGTGCGTTTCTGGATGAGGTATCGAATATATTGCTTCCCCCTACTTATACCTCCCGAGGAGATCACGATTAGAGCGCGCACGGAGACAGTCGTTTTTCCCGCGAACCATACGCGACTGGAACAGGAAAGGGGGGGCAATGACAGTGGCACGTAAAGTGCCCTCCGCCACACACCGTTGGGTGGCTTGCGGAGTATAAATGTAGATGTAGATGTAGGATCGAGACGTGACTGCACGATCCGTTACAGCCATGCGAAGAAGATGCCTGTCATCTCGACTGCTAGTAATACGAGGCAGTTGGATCTAGCACGGCGTTCCGTATTACCCTCTTGAACCCACCGATTCCATATTCTGCTAGCAGTCATTGGATCTCCACCAACGCGAGCAGCAATGTCGCGATGCGATAAACCGCAATCGCGTTAGGCTATAATCCGACCTTTATCAAAGTCGGAAACGTAATGGTACGCATTTCCCCTCCTTACACGAGGCATCACAACAACGTTTCACCAGGCAACGCCGGTCAACTGCTGTTTGTGTATGAGAAATCGCTTGGAAACTTTCCTCATGTCAGCACGTTGTAGGTGTCGTCACCGGCGGCAACCTTGTGTGAATGCTCTGAAAAGCTAATCATTTGGACATCACAGCATCTTCTTCCTGTCGGTTAAATTTCGCGTCTGTAGCACATTATCTTCGTGATGTAACAATTTTAATGCCCAGTAGTGTAAATTAAGTTGCAGCAAGAAAAGGCGGTTTTATTTACAAAACATTGAAAGTCTATGGTCAGTAGCATATAAATACCCGTTAGTAGTTAGAGACGTCTTTATTCCCAGTAGACTGGAACGTCTATAGATTCATTGTGGTGGGGGGAGGGGGGGGGTGTACAGACAGACAGTGTTGCAAAGTACTTTTGAACACTTTTCTGAGAACTGTGTTGAGCATACACTTCGTCAGTCCGCACGCAATGGAAATACCTTAGACCTTTTAGCTGCAAACAGGCTGAACCTTATCGACAGCGTCAGTAGAGAGACAAGGATTAGTAATCGCGATGTCATTATAGCAACTATAATTACGAAAGCTAATAAATCAGCCAAGATGGCTTGGAGAGTCTCTCTTCTAGAAAGAGCAGAGAAGCAGCTTTTAGCAATTACTTCTGGTAACGTGGACGTAGAGGAATTATGGGCAAAGTTTAAACATACTGTAAATCGTAGTCTGGAGAATTACGTGGCTGATAAGCGGGTTAAGGACCGAAAAGACCTACCATGGCTTAACAATAAAACTCGGATAATGCTCAGGAAGCAAAGGCTGTTGCACTTTCGGTTCATAACAGACGCAGTGAATGACGACAGGGAAAAGTTAACAGAGATTCGAGCGTCTGTGAAAAGATGTATGCACGAAGCATACAACTACTACTACCGTCATACCTTAGGAAAAGATCTGGCAGAGAACCCGAAAAAATTGTAGTCCCACGTAAACTCGCTAAGCATGTCTAAGGCTTCCATCCAGTCACTCGTTGACCAGGCTTGTGTGGCACATGAAGATAGCAGAAGTTTTATATTTTACCTTTAAGAAATCGTTCAACCAGGAGAAACGTACAAATATGCCGTCGTTTGACCATCGAACAGATTCCTGTATTGACGATTTAGTAATGAGCATCCCTGGCGTAGGGAAAAAACGGAGAGACTTGAAAACAGATAAGTCACCAGGTCCGAATGGAATCCCAGTTCGGTTTTAAAAAGAGTACTCTATGCACTGCCCCTTTATTGAGCTTGCATTTATCGCGAATCTCTCGCCCAGCACAAAGTCCCCAACAAATGGAAAAAAGCGCAGTTGACTTCTGCATATAAGAAAGATAGAATGGACCGGCGAAATTATAGACCAATATCCCTAACATCGGATTATTGCAGAACTCCACTGCTCGTGTGAAATTCAGCTTACCCTTTTCTCAAGTTATATCGTGCGAGGCATGGATGAAGGGCAAAAGGTGCATTCCATGTGTCTAGGTTTCAGTAAGGCATATACACGGTGCCACAATGCCGACACTGTTAAATAAGGTACAAACGTACGGAATAAGTTCCCAGATACGTAAGTGGCTCGAAGACTCTTTAAGTAACAGAAACCAATATCAGAGACAAGTGTATCGTCAGGATTGCCCCAGGAAAGTATGACAGAACGGATATTTTCTGCATACGTACGCGATCTGGCGGACAGGCTGAATAGTAACATGCGATTGTTTGCTGAGACTCTGGCGTACGGGAAGGAGTCGAAGACTGTAGGAGGGTGCAAGGATGACTTGGACAAGATTTTTGGTTGGTGTAATGAATGGCAGCTAGCTTCAAATGTAGGAAAATGTAAGTTAAGGCAGAGAAGTAGGAAAACCGAACCCGTAATGTGCCGAAAATGTATTAGCAGTCTTTCTTGGCACAGTCACGTCGTTTAAATCTCTGTGCGGAACGTTGCAAAGCGATGTGAAATGGAACAAGCGTGTGAGGATTGTGGTAGGGAAGGCGAATGGTCGACTTTGGTTTATTGGGAGAATTTTAGGAAATTGTCGTTCATCTGTAAAAGGGATCAAATATAGGACGCTAGTGCGATCTGTTGTTGAGTACTGCCTGAGGGTTTGGGATCCGTACGAGGTCGGATTAAAGGAAAACATCGAAGCAATTCTGAGGTGGGGAGTTAGACCTGTTACCGAGAGGTTCGAACAACACACAACTCTTACGTGAATTCTTAGGGAACTCAAATGGCAGTCCCTGGAGGGTAGGCGACATTCTTTTCGAGGAACGCTTTTGAGAAAAAATTGAAGCTGACTGCCGCGTAAAGACCACGAAAATAAGAAACAAGAAATTATGGCTCATATGGAGGCACATAGGTAGTAGCTTTCCCCACGCTCTGTTTGCGAATAGAACAGGAAAGGAAATGACTGCTAGTGGTACACGGTCCCCTCCGCCAAGCGCCATACGCTGGCTTGCGCAGTCTGTACGTAGATGTAGAAGTAGATGGAGCGGCTCCAAGACCTGGCCAACAGCCAGTGGAGTGGCGTGCTGACCTCATGCCTCTCTGACGCCATAGGTAGAGGATGAAACGGCAGTGGGTCGGCATCGAGAATCCCACTGAGCTTAATCGCGAAATTCAGTTTTACAATTCAGTAAGATACACTCCTGGAAATTGAAATAAGAACACCGTGAATTCATTGTCCCAGGAAGGGGAAACTTTATTGACACATTCCTGGGGTCAGATACATCACATGATCACACTGACAGAACCACAGGCACATAGACACAGGCAACAGAGCATGCACAATGTCGGCACTAGTACAGTGTATATCCACCTTTCGCAGCAATGCAGGCTGCTATTCTCCCATGGAGACGATCGTAGAGATGCTGGATGTAGTCCTGTGGAACGGCTTGCCATGCCATTTCCACCTGGCGCCTCAGTTGGACCAGCGTTCGTGCTGGACGTGCAGACCGCGTGAGACGACGCTTCATCCAGTCCCAAACATGCTCAATGGGGGACAGATCCGGAGATCTTGCTGGCCAGGGTAGTTGACTTACACCTTCTAGAGCACGTTGGGTGGCACAGGATACATGCGGACGTGCATTGTCCTGTTGGAACAGCAAGTTCCCTTGCCGGTCTAGGAATGGTAGAACGATGGGTTCGATGACGGTTTGGATGTACCGTGCACTATTCAGTGACCCCTCGACGATCACCAGTGGTGCACGGCCAGTGTAGGAGATCGCTCCCCACACCATGATGCCGGGTGTTGGCTCTGTGTGCCTCGGTCGTATGCAGTCCTGATTGTGGCGCTCACCTGCACGGCGCCAAACACGCATACGACCATCATTGGCACCAAGGCAGAAGCGACTCTCATCGCTGAAGACGACACGTCTCCATTCGTCCCTCCATTCACGCCTGTCGCGACACCACTGGAGGCGGGCTGCACGATGTTGGGGCGTGAGCGGAAGACGGCCTAACGGTGTGCGGGACCGTAGCCCAGCTTCATGGAGACGGTTGCGAATGGTCCTCGCCGATACCCCAGGAGCAACAGTGTCCCTAATTTGCTGGGAAGTGGCGGTGCGGTCCCCAACGGCACTGCGTAGGATCCTACGGTCTTGGCATGCATCCGTGCGTCGCTGCGGTCCGGTCCCAGGTCGACGGGCACGTGCACCTTCCGCCGACCACTGGCGACAACATCGATGTACTGTGGAGACCTCACGCCCCACGTGTTGAGCAATTCGGCGGTACGTCCACCCGGCCTCCCGCATGCCCACTATACGCCCTCGCTCAAAGTCCGTCAACTGCACATACGGTTCACGTCCACGCTGTCGCGGCATGCTGCCAGTGTTTAAGACTGCGATGGAGCTCCGTATGCCACGGCAAACTGGCTGACACTGACGGCGGCGGTGCACAAATGCTGCGCAGCTAGCGCCATTCGACGGCCAACACCGCGGTTCCTGGTGTGTCCGCTGTGCCGTGCGTGTGATCATTGCTTGTACAGCCCTCTCGCAGTGTTCGGAGCAAGTATGGTGGGTCTGACACACCGGTGTCAATGTGTTCTTTTTTCCATTTCCAGGAGTGTATGTTTGCTGATTACCATCGACGCTTTTATATTTGTTCGTCAAGAAAGTACTATGAAAAGTGGGACAACATTGCACAGAAGGAGTGGAAGTTCAACAGCGACAGGTACCGTTGTAACGATTAGAGACTACCTAACCTCTCTGCCCATAAGTGTGGATTATATGAAAGAAATGTTGAATAGGATGGACTATTTACTTGCACATCCGTTCTTTTCTTTTTTTTTTTCAATATTTGCCTCCTGACAACAGATATGCAGCCAGATTGTGATACATAGGCAGTGAAAACTGTGTAGTACGCAAATTAAATTATAATGCAAATCCCACATATTCTCACATACATACGCTTCGGAGTATAATAGTCATTCTGGTGCCTAAGCTGTCAGCTTCATATCCTTCCTCCCACTTTCTTGTAGCTTCTTGTAGACCTATTACACGACGCTGTTCAAACCCAGTGAGGTGGTGATGATATTGTCTTTGCTGCCTTCTAGGTATTCTTGACTGACTTCAACTTACGGTGTTCAACTTGAAAAGTAACTAAGTAACGACCGTTACGGCGTGTATTTAAAACAAACCCGATCTGCATCCTCATAGTGGCGCTACTAGCGCCACCCTTATGCGATTGGCACGAAATTGGAATAGACATATTTCAGATGTAGAAAGACGCCTAGAATCATCCGTTTGGTTCGCAGAAAACTCCGCCTTGACGTTGCGATTTTTTTCCGTCAATGTATTTCCATTTGTAGATGCATATCGCTTAATCTAACTTCTGTTTGGGAAGGATTCAAGTGATAGATATGAGCAGGGCCGGTTTGAAATGATTTTTACGCACAAGCGACTTTTCATTTGGTGCCACTTCCCCCTTCCTATACCATTTCCCTAGTACACCTTCACCCATGTCAGTTTTCAGTACTGATTGTGGTACTCGCTGTATACAAATCTTACACTGAAGCGTCCATGGCTCTTCAAGCGCTTACTACTAATAATTGTGGTTAATCATGTATAGAGATCTCGTGCAGTGGCGGCTCATGCTCACTTTTATTGGTGGAGCCCAGATAAAAAGTTGGTAAACTTTGTAACGGAATTGTTCTGAAGTGTTCATTATGTAACCTTCATCTATGCCATACTGCTTAAACATATTCTAATGACAGTAAATATGATAAATATGCAGTTATAAATATAATCCACGAAATACTGTTGTTAATAATGAAATGTATGCAGATGAGAACTCACTCTTCGCGCGCGCGGGTGTGTGTGTGTGTGTGTGTGTGTGTGTGTGTGTGTGTGAGAGAGAGAGAGAGAGAGAGAGAGAGAGAGAGAGATGTATGAAGTATGAAGTAATGCTGTGGTGACATATTGTAGTGAATAGCCTTAGGGCTTCCGAGTTGTTTGGGTTCAAACCGAAGTTCGCCAGCTCTCCTTCTGTTGTTGTTCGTAATGGGTGACAATTATTGAACTATATGAAAAAACGTAAATTAGTTACAAACTGCGGCGTGCACGCACTTCATTCAACATGTAAACGTCACTACAGTTATCGGATTTGGATTATGACTTGTTAGATATGCCTGCCATCATTGGCGATGATGTGGTGCAGACGGCCGGCCGAAGTGGCCGTGCGGTTAAAGGCGCTGCAGTCTGGAACCGCAAGACCGCTACGGTCGCAGGTTCGAATCCTGCCTCGGGCATGGATGTTTGTGATGTCCTTAGGTTAGTTAGGTTTAACTAGTTCTAAGTTCTAGGGGACTAATGACCTCAGCAGTTGAGTCCCATAGTGCTCAGAGCCATTTGAACCATTTTTGTGGTGCAGACGAATAGCGAAATTCTGCATGACCCGCTGAAGTGTCGGAATATCGATGCTGTCGCTGGCTCCCTGAATGGCTGTTTTCAGCTCAGCATTGGTTTTGGCCGTATTTCTGTACACCTTGTCTTTAATATAGCCCCTCAAAAAAGGAGTCGCATGTGTTCACATCCGGAGAAAATGGCGACCAATCGATGCCCATGCCAGTGGCTTCTGGGTACCCCAGAGCCAGAATGTGGGCCCCAAACTGCTCCTCCAGGACATCAAACTCTCTCCTGCTCCGATGAAGTCGAGCTCCGTCTTGCATCAACCACATCTTGTCGAAATCGGGTAACTTTGGATAATAGGAATGAAATCGATTTTCAAAACCGTCACGTACCGTTCAGTAGTCACCGTGCCATCAAGGAACAGGCTCTGCGAATTGTATACTACGCCTTCCACATCGCTGGCAATGGATTCTACACAACGCTGGTGACTACTTTGAAGGACAGTAACAGATGAAAAGATGTGACTTTTTTGTATCAGTTGTGAGTAAATAGTTGCCACTATTTAAGTTCCAACCGTCGTATTAAGCACTCTGCTTAATGTTTCTGTTCTTCGTAACGTACTCATTGTGTTTCTGAGCTTACATTTTATACGCCGAATCAAACTGAGCACCAATATTAATTGTTCCAAACATTTTGTATTTACAACGATTTTCTAAATGCAGCCCTTTCTGGTTTCTTAGTTCGTTAACTTAAATGCTTTAGAGCCTTACGCCTGACTGTTGTCCGCAATGCCTCACCACCAAATAACACACAATAGAAACCAAATAATTTTTGTATATCTTCACTCACTGTTAACCAAGACTTTTTACAGAACCATGTACGTGTTGCAGAAAGTATTCTTCTTTCCGTCGACTTGAGACTTCAAGAAATCTTGTGGTTGCTGTTCTCCTAACCGCTTGATTTCAAACTTCTCTTCCGTACTTTATAAATGAAAGGGCATTTTAGACAAACAATCTACTTGATTTATTTTAAAATCACTGTACAAACACTCTAGTTTCAACCACACAGCTCCAGGATACGGAAGATTACTGAGAGGTGGTCTCGTTCACTGTTTCCCACGTTTCCTTTTGATGAATGGCAATAAGAGGGGAAAGCAAAGCAGTAATGTACGTGGCAGAATCTACGGCTAAGTGCTACAGGCCCAAGGTGGCTGGCCCCAAACATTGTGAAGACTTGTGGACAAGTAGGCGAGTTCAGCAGAGTGGGGACGTAACAGGGACAGTGGGATTCGCTGGGGTGCGAGGAAAGAAGGGCCTCTCAGGCTGGCCATAAGCTGCATGAGGGTGACGGCAGAGGTGGAGAATGGGACTGTGACTGCAGTTTAGAACTCAAGTGCGGGGAGAGTAAGGGCCGGCTGCCGCTGGCCTGACGGCGCTCTCTCTCTCTCTCTCTCTCTCTCTCTCTCTCTCTCTCTCTCTCTCCTCAATTCCGGCAGCGTGCGGCAGCTAGACTCACAGAGAAGCCCAGAGTTGCCTCACACGGAGAGCATCCCTGGGTGCCCTTAGAGTTAAAACATCAAGAACAATCGCTTCTCGGCTTTTGGCAAGATCAATGTGTAGCTTTATTTCAAGTTTCTGCTACCAGTCTCACTTTATTTTATTTTATGCTTAATGTAACATAATGCAACGCGTTTCGAATATGTTCTGTTCATTTTCAAGTGTTCATACATACATACATAGAGAAATGTTACTTAAAAATAAACATTCTTAAACTAGATTAGTCTAGAACACTTTGTCTACTGTTTTTAATTTTTTTAATGTAGCTGCTGGTGTGGCATTTGGGGGGAAGGAGGGGAGCAGTGTATATCTAGAAATCGAAATCAGAGATGTCTTCTGATAGTTTACTTCTTTGTTGTTGACTATGTATATTACAGCTTGTATCAGATGTAGACAGATTTGCTGTAGTTATTTGTTACGAAAATAGTGTGAAAGGTTTTTATATGACAGTTGATCACTTACAATTTCATCGTCTTGCTGCTTTACTTGCATCACTGGTGTAATGGCGGAGCTGTTGATCGACATTACACTATTGCACATTATATTTTGTCACTGATTGCCACTGCACAAATTGCTTCGATGTTATACACACAACACAAGATGGCGGACTGTAACATGTGAGTCGGTATCGATTATCGAGGTTTTGTATCGATATTCTTGTTTCTAGTCAATTATTTACGTTGACATTTCTTGAATCAACAAAGAAGAAAACCAGCAGAAGACATCGCTGATTTCGATTTCTAAATATACACTGCCCCCCTCCTTCCCCCCAAATGTCACACCAGCAGCTACATTAAAAAATTAAAAACAATGGACAAACTGTTCTAGACTAATCTAGTTTAAGACTGTTTATTTTTAAGTAACATTTCTCTATGTATGTATGTATGTATGTATGTATGTATGAACACTTGAAAGTGAACAGAACATATCCGAAACGCGTTGCATTATGTCAGATTAAGCATAAAATAAAATAAAAAGTGACTGGTAGCAGAAACTTGAAATAAATAATTTTCCGACACAGTCACGGGCCACAAACATAGCCATTATGGCAGAAAATAATGTGTATTTTTTTTATTTAAAAAAAACAAATGGGAGATAAGGAAAGGATAGGTACTTTCTTTCAGTTTCTACAACAAAATGTTAGATCAGCTGTCACTTTAATTTTTGCACATATTCCTTGTCCTTTAAACCATACAGACACAGTCTCATTTATTTTACGATGATTCCTTGTCCTCACAACAAATGGAGTTTTTGACATGAAATATGATGTACCAATGCCCCTGTTGAAAACCTCGGTTAGTTGAATGGTGCGATAAGCAATAACATCTCTGCAATTAAATGCGTGCAGTCCTACAACGGCCTTCACCGTATCTCCTGGATAACGCACAAATGCAGCAGTCACCCAACCGTTACCACGCTGATTTGTATCTTTCTGCTCCAGTGTAAAGTTAAGAACACATCCTCAAAAGAAGTCATATTTCACGTCAAATATGCCATTTTGTTGTGAAGACAAGGAATCATCGTAAAATAAATGAGACTGAGTCCGTGTCTCTATGGTTTAAAGGACAAGGAAGATGTCCAAAAATTAAAGTGACAGGTGATCTAACATTTTATTGTAGAAACTGTTGCCAACAAATGACATGACTTGCAGTAGCAGAGTAAAAAATACAACCTGAAACACAGCTCAAAGGAGTGTGGCTAGAAACACGCCTACTAATTTGGCACCTGCATGTGTTTACCTTTTTCGCCTCTTATCGATCCACCACCTGTAAAGTTAGTTTTTTTTCCGATTGCATTTCAAACATGGCTTAACTCAGAATCAGCATCAGACGGTTATCGATAACGAGGTAGATATATTATTGACAATTTCTCTGATATTTGTGTCCATTTTGTTCAATAACCTAAAGGGAAATGCTATTAACACGCACTACACTAATACAACTAGTGGCTCTTAATGACAACATACAACGAATGGCTGACTTAATGAAACGCCAAGTCTTTTGTCATACTCAAGTAGCTTTACCTGACTACAACGTAAATACGACAGTGTGGCTGTGAGTGTCGTTGCTGAATGAAACACAATTGACAAAGTATACAGTGATAAGATTTCATTAACATATTTGTGTATTTTCAGTAGCAGTTGCCCAGCATTTTATGTTTCTTACCTATAAATCTACTAGTTACTGAATGTATTGAGACGTCTTACGATGACAAAATTTCTAAATATATCGTTCTGAGTTCAGTATAGCTGTTTGTAGGTCTAGCACAGAAGAGGTAAAATATTACTCTTGCGCCCTTTTGGAACCGCGGGCTCCTGACTCTTACTCTTTACAGTGCGACCAACTGTAGCATTCATCGCATTCCTTATTGTCCTTGTGATGGCTGATACAGGTAATTCGCAATGTCGACAATGAGATTAGTTGTAGATGCTGCGTGAAAGTAACCACTCCTGTCTGAAAGCATACATTTGTAAAGTCAATGATATACCAAAGTGGAATTCATTCGGAATTTTGCATAGTATACTGCAAATATATCAAGTGACTCTTGCAAGATAGGAAGGAGCAAAACTATCACAACCTCACCAGATATGTACCAATCGTCATCATATATGTACCACTATGTTGCCATGACCTATCATAGTCGTAGGAGAGCGATTATATTTCTACAGGCAAAGTCCTCCTTGAGTGGGCTAGCAATTTAGGAGTGCATCTTGTGCATCAATGATGCAGAGGCTTAATTACTTTATCTACATTGTCAGAAGGAGTATACTAGCATTTATGGCGAGGGAGAAGAACGGAAAGTTGTACGGACCACTTCAATGCTCACGAAGGAAAAAAAAAAAAAGGAAAACATAATCCACTGAGTCACAGACCAGTTTCATTGGCATCGACATGCAGCTGGACGTGTGAACAAATACTTTGTTCCAACACTATGAAATACCGTGAAATATATTACCTACTGATATCAAGCCATCGTGGATTTGCATAGCCTCACGTTTGTGAGACATAGCTGACAATTTATTAGCACAATGTACTGCGTACAGGAGCTCTGAAATTGATTTATAGAGTTCCAAAAAGAGATTGTTATCATTCCTTGTAAGTGTCTTCAACTACATAGCTTTTCTATGGACAATCGTCTCAGGTGTGCAACTGGATTCGTGGCTTCTTGTTGAAAGGTCACAGTTTGCAGTAACAGACGGGAAATGATCTAGTGAAACGGAAGTGATGAGTATGATTCCACAAGTGACGTAGACTTTCTGCTATTTCTAACATACACTCCTGGAAATGGAAAAAAGAACACATTGACACCGGTGTGTCAGACCCACCATACTTGCTCCGGACACTGCGAGAGGGCTGTACAAGCAATGATCACACGCACGGCACAGCGGACACACCAGGAACCGCGGTGTTGGCCGTCGAATGGCGCTAGCTGCGCAGCATTTGTGCACCGCCGCCGTCAGTGTCAGCCAGTTTGCCGTGGCATACGGAGCTCCATCGCAGTCTTTAACACTGGTAGCATGCCGCGACAGCGTGGACGTGAACCGTATGTGCAGTTGACGGACTTTGAGCGAGGGCGTATAGTGGGCATGCGGGAGGCCGGGTGGACGTACCGCCGAATTGCTCAACACGTGGGGCGTGATGTCTCCACAGTACATCGATGTTGTCGCCAGTGGTCGGCGGAAGGTGCACGTGCCCGTCGACCTGGGACCGGACCGCAGCGACGCACGGATGCACGCCAAGACCGTAGGATCCTACGCAGTGCCGTAGGGGACCGCACCGCCACTTCCCAGCAAATTAGGGACACTGTTGCTCCTGGGGTATCGGCGAGGACCATTCGCAACCGTCTCCATGAAGCTGGGCTACGGTCCCGCACACCGTTAGGCCGTCTTCCGCTCACGCCCCAACATCGTGCAGCCCGCCTCCAGTGGTGTCGCGACAGGCGTGAATGGAGGGACGAATGGAGACGTGTCGTCTTCAGCGATGAGAGTCGCTTCTGCCTTGGTGCCAATGATGGTCGTATGCGTGTTTGGCGCCGTGCAGGTGAGCGCCACAATCAGGACTGCATACGACCGAGGCACACAGGGCCAACACCCGGCATCATGGTGTGGGGAGCGATCTCCTACACTGGCCGTACACCACTGGTGATCGTCGAGGGGACTCTGAATAGTGCACGGTACATCCAAACCGTCATCGAACCCATCGTTCTACCATTCCTAGTCCGGCAAGGGAACTTGCTGTTCCAACAGGACAATGCACGTCCGCATGTATCCTGTGCCACCCAACGTGCTCTAGAAGGTGTAAGTCAACTACCCTGGCCAGCAAGATCTCCGGATCTGTCCCCCATTGAGCATGTTTGGGACTGGATGAAGCGTCATCTCACGCGGTCTGCACGTCCAGCACGAACGCTGGTCCAACTGAGGCGCCAGGTGGAAATGGCATGGCAAGCCGTTCCACAGGACTACATCCAGCATCTCTACGATCGTCTCCATGGGAGAATAGCAGCCTGCATTGCTGCGAAAGGTGGATATACACTGTACTAGTGCCGACATTGTGCATGCTCTGTTGCCTGTGTCTATGTGCCTGTGGTTCTGTCAGTGTGATCATGTGATGTATCTGACTCCAGGAATGTGTCAATAAAGTTTCCCCTTCCTGGGACAATGAATTCACGGTGTTCTTATTTCAATTTCCAGGAGTGTATCTTACTGAATTGTAAAACTGAATTTCGCGATTAAGCTCAGTGGGATTCTCGATGCCGACCCACTGCCGTTTCATCCTCTACCTATGGCGTCAGAGAGGCATGAGGTCAGCACGCCACTCCACTGGCTGTTGGCCAGGTCTTGGAGCCGCTCCATCTACTTCTACATCTACGTACAGACTGCGCAAGCCAGCGTATGGCGCTTGGCGGAGGGGACCGTGTACCACTAGCAGTCATTTCCTTTCCTGTTCTATTCGCAAACAGAGCGTGGGGAAAGCTACTACCTATGTGCCTCCATATGAGCCATAATTTCTTGTTTCTTATTTTCGTGGTCTTTACGCGAGATGTATGTTCGCGGCAGTCAGCTTCAATTTTTTCTCAAAAGTGTTCCTCGAAAAGAATGTCGCCTACCCTCCAGGGACTGCCATTTGAGTTCCCTAAGAATTCACGTAAGAGTTGTGTGTTGTTCGAACCTCCCGGTAACAGATCTAACAGCCCACCTCAGAATTGCTTTGATGTTCTCCTTTAATCCGACCTCGTACGGATCCCAAACCCTCAGGCAGTACTCAACAACGGATCGCACTAGCGTCCTATATTTGATCCCTTTTACAGATGAACGACAATTTCCTAAAATTCTCCCAATAAACCAAAGTCGACCATTCGCCTTCACTACCACAATCCTCACACGCTTGTTCCATTTCATATCGCTTTGCAACGTTCCGCACAGAGATTTAAACGACGTGACTGTGCCAAGAAAGACTGCTAATGCATTTTCGGCACATTCACGGTGTTCTTATTTCAATTTCCTGGAGTGTATATATAAACTGTTTAGCAGACAATCAGAACATTACTCTTAGATTTGTGGCAGGTAATACTGTCGTCTAAGTCCCCAGAAGAACAAAGCGAATTACAAAATGATGTTGAAAATATATCTTCAGAGTGCAAAACGTGACAAGTGACCCTATACAATGAAATGTGTGAGGTTCTCTGCATGATTATTAAGAAGGTTTCGTCAAGCTTCGAGAAATCGGGAAGTAAAACAAATTTGAGGATTGTATCGAAAGTCCTAGGGACTGCAAACATAAACAACGTAACTGGGAAACATCACGTACTGTGACGAAGGTGAAACAAATGGTGGGTTATTGACACAAGCCGTGGAAGACCCAAGAAGACTATTAGGGAGACTGCCAGCACTATGGTTGTTCGATCTTTTCTGGAATATTGCTGAGCACTGTTAGATCATTATCTGGCGGTGTTGACGGAGGACATCGAAAACGTTGAAAGAAGGCAGCTAAATTCGTAATACAGTGAATTAGACGAGAGAGTGTTTCGGATGGTTTTTTTTCCATCAGGTTGTAGGGGGCAGGGGGACAAGTTGAGGGCGCAATATTAAAACAAACGTTTTTTCATTGTGACACGTTATTTCCAAGACGTCTCAACCACCATCTCTGTCCTCCGAATGCCAACAGTTTTTGTTGCCGTTGCCGTACACATGATGATATTACAACTGTAATAATAGAAGATTAATTAGAAGTCGCACATAAACGTTTTGGTGTTCGTTTCTCTTTAGCTTCATACTTGAGTGGAAGGGTCGAGAAATTGAAGCGATTCTGTGAACTCGTTACGAAACACTTAATTGTGAATTACACAGTAACTGTGTATAGCTGCAGCGGCTCAGCGGAACGTAATTTCCGTCGTGCATCCCTTATTGTTTCAGAGACATTGAGTACACTTTATAAGTGCTCAAAATGTGAATGATATACTATGTATACAATGTATACACAATTATTTGGCAAGGCTGCCAATAAAACCGTTTAAATTTAAAATTCGCTTAGTTATCATGGTACAATGCTTACTTTCTTAAGGCGAGATCTAATGCAGAGCGCTTACAAGAAAGAATAGTTTCCTACGTCGTGCGATTGTTAGCTAGTTCAAATATTCTGTCATAGCTACGTGTATTTTGAGTGTATTCTTTAACTTATTTTTCGTTAAATATTTGAACGAAACGTCAAAAGTAGATGTGCCTGCTCATGTTATAGCAAAATAGCTCTCGCTGCGTTAGTTTATACTACAGACTTGGGCAAGCTAGACGTAACTTTTGATCTCTCATACAGTGAGTGTGGCTTTGCTGCCTGGGCCTGTGATAGTCACGGCTCACGAGCTAAGGGCCAGCCATGCTGGGCGTGTAACAGGTTGGCCGGTCAGCTGCAGCCTGGTGCCCGGATGAGACTGAAGCAAGCGGGCCGGCAGTGGCGGACAGCCCCCAGCCCAGTACAGGCCGGCACAGCCATAGCATATGACTCAGCCTATGCCACCCCTTTTGATGTAAATTTGTTTACTTCCTCTCCTGTCGTCACTATAAGAGCGCCAATCAGAAAAACACATCAGGCCACCCGTTGCAATGATTCACTGGCGAGATCAACTCGAGATAGTCCTCGCTCTTATTGAAGGAGGTGGATATTCAATCAGAGAAACTGGCAGAAGGTATGCTGTGCACATTCCAATGCAACGAGACGGTGGAGAAATTATCTTGATAGATGCATTACCAGCAGAGCTCCTAGCACAGGCAAGAAGAGAGTGAGCTCACAGCAGGAGGATAGGGAGCTACTGTCTAAGCGCAAAGAAAATTCCTTTCTGTACGCAAAACAGCAGCGGCGGGAGACCAACCACCCCGCCTCCAGCGACGCGATTCGTCAAAGGCTGAGGGGCGCTGGACTGTATGCACAACGATCCGCCGTGAAATAAGAGCTCAGTGGAGACAATGTTTTATACCAGCGCATATGCGGAGCTCCATCTGAGTGTGTCGTGGGAAAACGCCGTTTTCACTGGCGAGGAGGTGTTTTCTACCAGCAACGTCGGTCCAAGTATAATTTAGAGGCTGCAAGGGGCTCGCCATCTACACGAATGTGTAACAACGACGAAAGGAAATGGGCGACTGTCTGTTTCCTGCTGGGGATGTGTTTCTGCAACAGGAGCAGGAGTTCTTCACTGGATAGCAGGAACTCTCAACAGCGAACAGGTGTAACGGAACATATTAAAGGCTTTACTGTACCGAAGTATGCGATACCCTCCAAATTCAACCAGTTTAACGAGTATTTATGATTATAGCAAAGGTATTGTGTATGTTAACAATGATTGCATAACATGTCTCCATAAACAGTCAACCCATTAAATTATACTGAATACCCACACAAAAGATTATATCACTTGATCACTGATACAGCAAATGTCATCATGTAAAAACACTAAGTTCATCTTAAATAATTAATATGAAGTACGAAAAATAGTGGCCAACTTAGGTATTTTGGATCTCCTTAAATAAAAATCACCCAGTGAAACCTATTTGTTCACTAGGAGCGTCTTCACTCAATCCTATTTTAGACGAAAACCAATGTAATTCTTAATAATTCATGTTATTTACTTATTTATGCAAATTAGAGAAGTCAATTTACAAACTTCTAAAAAACGGCCTTTTTGTAACAAATAATTATTCTGTCAAGTCAACAAATCTGTCTGTCATTTTAATAACATGTTAAATTATGTCACTCGATGCAAATTAATAACTTTTCTGCACAAATTATGATAACAGATGTACATGTGACCTATAAACTATATCTCTTTTTAGTAGTTCTTTGACAATGTTATAAATACAAGCAGCAAGAAGGGTCGAAAAGCTGTCGGAATGTCACCTTGGTAAAGTGTGTTTGTGTGTTATTGTTTCAGGTGGATAAACAATGCAAAGAACATGTAAAGAAAGTACTACTTTGTGTTGTGTCATGGTCTTTGGTGGACAGTGGAATTAAGATGGCCACCAGAGTAATAAATATTTGAAGTTTACATATTTGTTGGTTTCGCTCGTTCTTTATCATCAAAAGCACATAAAAAAACACGGGACCTCATGTTTTTAACCCTAGACAACCAGATGTAGAGCCAGCATCAGCATCGAGAGACAGCAGCGATCCAGCAAGTAGCAGCGATTACCACAACACAATGCATTTCAATGGCGCCAACCTAACATCAAGTGCTAACAAGCTCCGTAAATGGGAGTGAAATAGTGCGATTACAGCAATTAGCAATATCTACGACCAGGCGACCTCTCCTGTCGTCACTATAAGAGCGCCAATCAGAAAAACACATCAGGCCACCCGTTGCATTGATTCACTGGCGAGATTAACTCGAGATAGTCCTCGCTCTTATTGAAGGAGGTGGATATTCAATCAGAGAAACTGGCAGAAGGTATGTTGTGCACATTCCACTGCAACGAGACGGTGGAGAAATTATCTTGATAGATGCATTACCAGCAGAGCTCCTAGCACAGGCAAGAAGAGAGTGAGCTCACAGCAGGAGGATAGGGAGCTACTGTCTAAGCGCAAAGAAAATTCCTTTCTGTACGCAAAACAGCAGCGGCGGGAGACCAACCACCCCGCCTCCAGCGACGCGATTCGTCAAAGGCTGAGGGGCGCTGGACTGTATGCACAACGATCCGCCGTGAAATAAGAGCTCAGTGGAGACAATGTTTTATACCAGCGCATATGCGGAGCTCCATCTGAGTGTGTCGTGGGAAAACGCCGTTTTCACTGGCGAGGAGGTGTTTTCCACCAGCAACGTTGGTCCAAGTATAATTTAGAGGTTGCAAAGGGCTCGCCATCTACACGAATATGTAACAACGACGAAAGGAAATGGGCGACTGTCTGTTTCCTGCTGGGGATGTGTTTCTGCAACAGGAGCAGGAGTTCTTCACTGGATAGCAGGAACTCTCAACAGCGAACAGGACACCCACATATTGAAAAATGTGACGCTTCTTTCAGTGCGAATACTTTACAGAGAAGGGGACTTCACATTGCGTGAGGACCATTTTCCCGTTCACAAGTCTGCATTCGTTCAGCGTCAGCTCTCCGCGATTGGCGCCAATGTCATGGACTTCACGCCACGGGCTTCTGATATTAACCGTATGCAAAAAATGTGGGATGAGGTCGTCAGAACGCTATCAGAAGTGGCCACGGAAACAACCAGTTATAGCTGACAGCCTGTGGGACTGCGTTCTTGAACCCTGGGAGGAAGTTCCTTCTTCGGACTGTTAGTCTGACGGCTTATAGATTCTATGCCAAGGCGTATGATAGAAATACAGAACAATGTAGGATTCTGGATAAAATGTTAGAGTACTTAAAGCGTTGTGTTACGTCGTATTTTTCTTCATTTTTCCTCATTGAGAACCAGTCGAAGAACACATGGTAACAGATAAAATAAAATTTGAGTTAGTTTTCCTTTGAAGTGAGTTTCCTTTGCATATACAGTTTGTTAAATATTCTATTTTTATTTCATTTGTTTTCTGTCTATATACTTACAAAGTAATGAATTTAGATGGACGCTTTAAAAGTACTTTGTGTTACTTCAGACACATCTCTCTCTTCACGCCATCCACTAATACACCCTCCATCCTCCAAAATTTATACAGATGATTTCGTCCTACATTTATTTATTGTTAATTTCCCTTCCATTCTCTCAATCACTCACCCACTCTAGCCTCTCTTACATTAGTACCCCTATTGCCCTTCTACTTCATTCTCCCAAATCATTATAAACAAATCTAGCGAATTCCATTGAAAACACTATACGTTCCCGTTTAATGTTTCCCTTATTTACTGTCTTCTATTATTTCTCTCAAAACCTATGAAACTGCATTCCTTCATATCCCCTTGCCTATAATCCATTCTTAGTTCTGTCCTAAGATAAAACGAACTGTGGCATCCGACTAAGTAAGGAATACTTTGCACTTATCTACACCTATTGATTCCTAGATTCCTCCTTCCTTCCTGCTACCCCTCCCTTGACGTCTGCGTCTACACCCACATCAATACTTCGCAATTCACAATTAAGTGCTTGGCAGAGGGCTGCTTGAAACACTGTCGCATTATTCCTCTACTGTTCTACTGTCAAAAAGGGCATGGAGCAATGGACAACTAAACCTTATCGGGCAAGCACCAATGTCTCTTATCACAATAGTCATGTCTCCTTTGTCTGTCGGGGTACACAAAATATTGTGGTATTCAGTGGACGACGTACGCGATTGGAATCTAGTGAAAACACCTCGCCGAAAGTAAAACGCGGACATTTCAATTATTTCCATCCTAAATCGTGTTTCATAATGACACTATCTCTCCTGTTTCGTGATAATACAAAACGAGCTGTCATGTTTTGAACTTTTACGGTGTCTTCAGTCAGTCCAACCTCGTAGGCATCCTATACCACGCAGGAAATGTCACGAAAACGACGCGCAACTGTGTTGCACGCGGTCACTTTATTTGTTGCATCTTCTACGTACTCTTCCAATAAAACACGGTGTTTGGTTTCCTTCCCCATTTAGTTGAATCGACAACCTTTAAATGTGACTGATACATCGTGTAAGCGAAATTTAACGGAATTGCCTTGGTATTCATGTGAAGAACCTCACATATTTTATTGTTTAGGTCAGTCAGTATTTTTTGCACCATGAAGATAAATTTTCAACATTATTTTGCAATTCGCTTTGCTCTTTTGAGTAGTTTACTAGACGGCAGCATTACCTGCCACAAATGTAATAAAAATGTTCTAATTGCTGAATACTTTAAACGTACTAGAAATAGCAGAAGATCTACATCACATTACTTGAGGAATCACACTCATCACTTCCATTTCACTAAGTGACGGCCCGTCAATTACTGCGAACTGTGGCCCAGACAGGAAATCACGAATCCAGTCTCACAACTGACAGGATAGTCCATTGGACAGCAATGCGGTTGAAGCCATTTACGAGGGCTGATATCAAAAGCATTTTGAACCCTATAAATATTGAATCGGATTGAGAGCCCCTGTAAGCAGTACATGGTGCAAATAAAGTGTCAGCTATGTCTCACAAGCGAGATGCTATGCAAATCCATGCTGATTTGGCGTCAAAAGTTAGTATATTTCGGGGTATTTCATAACATTGGAACAAAGTATTTGTTCACACGTCCTGCTACATGTCGATGCCAATGAAATGGGTCTGTAACTCAGTGTATTATGTTTTTTTTTTTCTCTCTCTCTCCTTTGTAAGCATTGAAGTGGTCTGTACAACTTTCCATTCTTCTCTCTTACCTTAAATACTAGTAAACTCCTAATGAAAAAGTAATTAAGCCGCTGCATCATTGATAAACAAGATGCGCTCCTAAATTGTTAGTCCACTCAAGAAAGACTTTGCCTGTAGAAACATAATCGTCATTCAACGACTATGATACGTCATGACAACATATTGGTATACGTCTGGTGACGATTGGTACATATCTGGTGACGCTGTGATA
This sequence comes from Schistocerca cancellata, assembly GCF_023864275.1. Lineage (NCBI taxonomy): Eukaryota > Metazoa > Arthropoda > Insecta > Orthoptera > Acrididae > Schistocerca > Schistocerca cancellata. The sequence continues at coordinate 491,207,309 of NC_064628.1, forward strand.
GTTTTGTTACTTCCTGGAATGACAGAGAATCATCCTGCAAGAGCCTGCAGGTCCAGGGATTAGAACAGGCCCGAGGTATTACTGCCTGTCATAAGAGGCGACTAAAAGGAGTCCACACGTTTCGGGCTTTATGTGATGGTCTCCTGTAGGGTTTGACCTCCATTTTTCAGAATTTTACTGAAGAGCGAGCCAATTGGGGATGGGCACCCTACATGGTGCATCATGTCCATCGTGCATTGAGATCTATTGCCCAACCTTCCTGGGTGCGTTTTCCACCATGCACTATGTAGTGTCGCTTTCTGTGCCGACGATAACCATGGACTTCTTTGCACCTGATATCCAGCACGGTAGCCAGTCTGTTGTGGTGGGGCCGCCATGTACCCTGTTGACTGTAGCCCCCTGACAACACAGGGATCACTCTGCTAATGCCTCCACCGCTAATTCCCCACGTATAACACAGAATAGATGCCCGTCACCCTGGGGCATCGGGACTCTCAGCAAAGGCCATCCTGCCAGGTGGCTTTTGCTGCGGCTGCGTGGCACCCATGGGAAGGGCCCCTGGTCGGAGCAGGTGGCATCAGGGCGGATGACGCATGGTGAAGTGTACCACGTCATCATTTGCTGGTGATCAGACACAAGCAATCTCTAAGCATTTGAAGTCTCGGTACAATGCAAGAAAGTACGACCCTAAATGATTCCCTTCCCTGGCCACACTGTGGGAGGAACGCCAGGCTAAGGATGGCAGCAAACCTTATTCACTGTGGTACCTCATATCTATGAGAACTAACGGGGCCTTTGTTTCCATGAAGCCACAGTTTTTTGTAGAGCATTTACAGGATAAGTTTGGGGAGGTGGAGGACTTGTCCAAAATCGCTCGTGTTCAGTCTTGGTAAAAACATCATCCTCTGCCCAGTCACAGGCTTTACTCGTTTGTAACAAGTTGGGGGATGGTTCTGTTACTATCACGCCACATAAGAGCTTGAATATGGTCCAGGGTATTACATTCCACAGGTACCTTCTTCTGAGTCTGATGACGATCTGCGAGCCAATTTAAAGCGGCGAGGTGTTCACTTCATGCGGCGCGTCCATTGGGGTCTGAGGGATAATCAGGTTGCCACTTGTGCCTTCATCTTGGCCTTCAAGTGTGACACCTTACCCGAGCAGGTCAAGGTGATGTCAAGCCATATAACCATTCCCTGATGCAGTGCTTTAAGTGCTTGAAGTTCAGCAATATGTCTTCCTGCTGTACTTCCAGTGTCACATTCCGAGATTGTGAACGTCTATCACATCCCAATACTCTATGTGCCACACCTCCCATCTGTGTCAGCTGTGGTGAGCATCATTTACCTTGCCTGCCAGACTGCAAGATTTTACAGAAAGAGAGGAAAATCATGGAATACAACACCCTGTACCGACAGACCTACACTAAGGCTAAGAAAAAATGAGCGCGTACATCCTGTGGCTACGACCTCCTCGTATGCAGCCACTACAAGAACAGTTGTAGCCCCATCAGTTCCACGAATTCCAGTCGGCTCTCAGAGCCAGAAGGCTACACCTGTCTCCTTGATGGTGGCTGGGGGGGGGGGGCAATTCCCCACCCCCTGTTGCTCCTGCACCACCTACCTCAGAAGCACTGCCCCCCCCCCCCCCACCAACCATCGGGGACACCATCCCCCACTTCCCAGCTGGAGAAGAGTAAGTCTTCTTTGGCTCCTCTCGCCAGGAAGGGATCCCTTGGGTCACTCCCTTCCCAGGTTTCTGCTAGTGGGAAAGATGACGCCTACCAGTACATGAAGTGCCAAAAAGCAGATAGTCGGGGGCTTCACGATCCTCCTCAGTCCCAGAGACTGAATCAGTGAAGCCCTCCCAGCCAGAGAAACGCAAGGAGCAGCGAGAAATATCCAAAAAGAAGACCCCTAAGACCAAGGAAATTGTGGTGACATCCACACCACTGTTACCTATAAGCTCTGAGCCTGGGTATGAGGTGGAGATTCTGGCTTCCGCTGAGGATCTAGATCTCGCCAGAACGTCAGACCCAATTGATACAGATTGCTCAGGCAATAAGTCGGCGGAAGCAGGGGACCCTGAGGCGTAAGCTGCCTCATTGAATGTTCCATGCCTTTCCAGTATCACAATGTCATCCTCCAGTGGAATTGCGGTGGTTTTTTCCACCGCCTGACCAAGCTACGGCAACTGTTCAGCTTTACACTTGCTTTCTGCATTGCCCTCCAGGAAATCTGGTTCCTGGCAATGCAGAGCCCTGCCATCTGCGACCAAACGGATATTACAGGAACTGTAGTGACTATAATCAAATGTCAGGTGGAGTTTGCGTTTATGTCCTAAATTCAGTCTGTAGTGACACTGTGCCCTTTTAAACCCCTCTTGAAGCTGTGGCTGTCAGAATAAGGACGACACAGGAAATAACTGTCTGCAATGTATATCTTGCTCCAGATGGTGCAAGTGCCCCTGAATGTATTAGCTGCACTGATTGATCAACTCCCTAAACCTTTCCTACTTTTGGGAGATTTTAACGCCCATAACCTGTTGTGGGGTAGCACCATGCTTACTGGCCGAGACAGAGAGGTCGAAACTTTACTGTCTCAGTTCGACTTCTGCCTCTTAAATACTGGGGCCGCCACACATTTCAGTGTCACTCATGGTAGTTACTCGGCCATTGATTTATCCGTTTGCAGCCCAGGACTTCTCCCATCTGGAGAGCACATGACGACCTGTGTGGTAGTGACCAATTCCCCATCTTCCTGTTACTGCCCCAGCGTCAGGCCCACGGACGCCTGCCCATATGGGCTTTAAACAAAGCGGACTGGGAAACTTTCACCTCTGCTGTCACCATTGAATCTCCCCCACATGGTAACATCGATGTGATGGTTGAGCAGGTGACTACAACAATCGTTTCTGAGGGAGAAAACACGATCCCTCGCTCTTTAAGGTGGCCCCGGCGAAAGGCAGTCCCTTGGTGGTCGCCAGAAGTCGCTGAGGTAATTAAGGAGTATCGGCGAGCTCTACAGCGGCATAAGCGGCACCCTTCCCTGGAGTACCTCATAGCCTTTAAGTGGCTCCATGCCCGTGTTCACCAACTTACCAGAAGACGGAAGCAGAAGTGTTGAGAGAAATAAGTCTCGAGCATTGGATGTCATACGACACTTTACGAAGTCTGGACGAAGATCAGACTTCTTTTTGGGTACCAGACCCCAACAGGTGTGCCTGGTATTAACGTCAATGGCGTGTTGCCTACCGACGCAAACGCGATTGCTCACCACTTTGCTGAGCACTATGCTCGAGCATCTGCATCAGAGAACTACCACCCAGCCTTGCGCACCCTCAAACGGCAGATGGAAAGGAAAGTCCTCTCGTTCGCTACATGCAGAGTGGGAGCTCCTTGCCCTTGCACATAGCCCCAACACAACTCCTGGGTCAGATCTGATCCACTGTCAGATGATTAAACATCTCTCATCTGACTACAGGTGACATCTCCTTGTCATCTTCAGTTGGAACTGGTGCAATGGCGTCTTTCCATCGTAATGGCGGGAGAGCACCATCATTCAGGTGTTTAAACCCGGTAAAAACCTGCTTGACATGGATAGCTATCAACCTATCAGCCTCACCAATGTTCTTTGTAAGCTGCCGGAATGTATGGTGTGTCGGCAGTTGGGTTGGGTCCTGGAGTCACATGGTCTACTGCCTCCATGTCAGGGCAGCTTCCATCAGGGTCGCTCTGCCACTCTTGCGTCCCTAAAGTCTTCCATCCGAAAAGCCTTTACCCAACACCAGCACCTGGTTGCCACCTTTTTTGATTTACTAGAAGCGTATGACAAAACCTGGCGACATCATATCCTTGCCACATTATATGAGTGAGGTCTCAGAGGTCTGCTCCAGATTTTTATCCAAAATTTCCTGTCGCTTCATACTTCCGTGTCCAAGTTGGTGCCTCCCATAGTTCGCCCCATATCCAGGAGAATGGGGCCCTGCAGGGGTCCATATTGAGTGTATATTTTTAGTGGCCATTAAGGGTCTAGTAGCAGCTGTAAGGTCGTCCGTCGCACTCTCTCTGTATGCAGGCGACTTCTGCATTTCGTACTGCTCCACCAGTATTGGTGTTGCTGAGCAACACCTACAGGGAGCCTTCCAAAAGGCGCAGTCATGGGCTCTAGCCCATTGTTTCCAGTTTTTGGCAGCAAAGTTGTTTGTTATGCACTTCTGTCTACGTCGAACCGTTCATCCGAACCCAGAACTTCACCTCAATGACGATCCAGTCACTGTAGTGGAGACATATCGATTCTTAGGACTGGTTTTCGACGCCTAATTGACTTGGCTTCCTCACCTCCGTCAGCTTAAGCGGAAGTGCTGGCAGCACCTCAATGCATTCCGCTGCCTGAACAACACCAAATGGGGTGCAGATCAATCTACGCTGCTGCAGCCCTACAAAGCCCTTGTTCAATCCCGCCTTGACTACAGGAGTCTGGTTTATGGTTCGGCAGCACTCTCAGCGTTGCACTTTCTCGACCCAGTGCACCAATGTGGCGCTCGCCCAGCGACAGGAGCTTTTAGGACGAGTCCAGTGACCAGCGTCCTGGTGGAGGCCTGAGTCCCTCCATTGCAGTTTAGGCGTGTGATCCATGGGAAAAATTGCTGTTTTGAAGAGCACACCACAGCGTGTTGTGTGAAGCAGTAGCCCTCCGTTTCTGGCGGTGGTGCCGCTGTGGCAATCGCAGCTTTGGTGTCTCCCTCTGATGGGAAAGGGGAAAGGTTGCCTGTTCACGTGCATTTAATGGGCGCTATGAGCTCGCCAGTTGGTCCGTCTGGGTGAGTCTGGGGTCAGTCTCTCGTCCCCAGCTTGCTAGTCTGTCTCTCGCCCGAATTTGTATGGCAGTTAGTGTCTGTCTGTCGTCCGGAGTGTTAGTATGTCTTTCGTTCGGATCAATCTTTAAGCCGGATAAATGGGAGTCTTTCCACTCCACCAGTAAGAGAACTCAACGAGTGGTCACCTGGTCGAGGCTTAGTTCCTGCATCTGAGTCTGCACGTTAGGCCGCCAGTCTGCCCCAGTTGCTCAGGCAATGGTCATTGGCGGTTGGATCGATCGGTTGGTCGGTCGCGCACTGAGACACAAGATGACTTGTCCGTCTTGAGCGTCGGCGCATGTGAGGTCGCCACGTCAGTCCAGTGGGCCACGCCGTATAGCGAGGGGTAGTGGCTTCGCGGCCGACACGAGAGCAACAGGAGTCAACCCACGACATCGGTCTGGCCGGTGCGAGCTGCGACGCCGTGAGACGGGAGATCGGCGCGCCTTCCTGCGTCCGTTGAAGAGGCTGGCAGCGGACGGTTCGGGAGAGCGAGTTGGGGCTGCTGCGCCAGGTCTTCTCGAGAAATCACAGTTTATTAGAAGTTAAGTGATTAGTGAAATGTTGTTTCATTTACTTGCTAAACTCTACTTGTTTTCTTGGTGAGGTCACCAGCCGCTTTGTTTTGGGGTCGTCCCACCATTCTTCTCCGTTTGCCCACCCACGGGAAGGTGGTTATTTATGAATTGGGTGGTCCATTTTTTCCTTCTGGAGTAGGGGCGTGTTAGAGCAACCTGCGGTTAGGGTTGTTCGGTATTCTCTCTATCAATCTGCCGTAAGTTAATAGCTGTCTCTGTCATGTTTGCCGGATTCAGTGTGTTAACGAATTTATTGCTTGGAGTGTAACGGCCTAATTCCTGAAATATGTTTCTATCTTGCCTATCATCTTGAGAGGCGGTATATGTCTACTGTAGAGCATGTTAACTCGTTTGGCCAACATTTTATAATTTTATATAAGATTGCATTTCATGGGCTTTTGTTTAAATGATCATTTTAGTATACAAAGTTGCCACCCTTTCACCATAAGACTTTTCTTAGAAGTTAAAATCAAGTTGCACCTCTGGTGGCAAGTTAATCTGTTAAGTTTAGTGTTTTGTACCATTTCCATCCCTCCTACAGGGTGCATAGTTTGTGTGCTTGTGTGAATTGTTAAAACTTTTACTTTAAGGTAATCTGGTGTGTTGCAGATTTATAACCAGTGTAGTCTTTCAGAGGTTGTTGTGAGCGGTCGTGACTACGGCCGTGTCAAAAGGGAGCGGCCAGGTTCTCAGCACGAAATCTCATACACTCAAAATTTTGTTTCTTTCTGCCTCTGAATAAATTGTAACTTGATATTAAGAGGGTGCTTTCTGATTACAATTTTAAATCTGTTTCTTAAAAAAAAGCTTTTAGGAATAAAATTCCCATTTGTTAAAAGCAATTTGATTTTGATTTCATCAGTTATCCCTGGCAACTATTTCCACGCTCACATAGTGTGCTTAAATGTGTTAATGTTCTCGATGAATCGCTAGTGAATAAAATAAATTTTAAGAATATTCTTTGAAATTAAATCCACGGTTCAGCGTGTGCAATTGATCTCCACTTACGCTGCATAAGTTCGTAGTTCTCCAGTGCATCCGAATTACCGTCTCGTTTTTTCACCCATGGCGCTTCATTGCCCAGGTCAGGGTTTACAATTGCAGTTCGTGTGCGATCCATTCTCTCTGAACTGGAGTCCTTGCATTTACCACCTATACTTGGGTTCGTTCACGAACACCTCCATCGTGTACACCTAGGCCGCGCCTTCGCCTGGACCTTTTACATGGCTCCAGGACTCAGTTAACCCTGCGACCCTCCACTGTCACTTCCTGTCGATTCTCGACATGTACCGCGGCCATGAAGTGGTTCACACCGATGGCTCGATGGCTTTGTATTCATGGAGGACATATAGAACAGCACTCCTTGCCAGATGGCTGCAATGGTTTCACTACAGAGCTGGCGGCCATATCTCGTGCTTTTGAGCATATCAACTCATGCCCAGGCGAGTCATTTCTCCTGTGTACTGACTCCTTGAGCAGCCTACAAGCTACTGGCCAGTGCTACCTTCGTCATCCTTCGGTAGCGACCATCCAGGAGTCCATCTATGCCCTGGAACGGTCCAGTCGTTCAGTGGTGTTTTCCTGGACCCCAGGTCACGTCGGAATCCCAGGCAATGAACTTGCCGACAGGCTGGCCAAACAGGCTACTTGGAAAACGCTTATGGAGAATGGCTTCTCTGAAACTGATCTGCATTCAGTATTATACCTCAAGATTTTGTGGCTTTGGGAGACGGAATGGCATAATCTCAGTGTGCACAACAAGCTGTTTGCCATTAAGGAAACTACTAATGTGTAGAAGACCACCGTGTTCGCCTATCGCAGGGACTCTGGTTCTCTGTCGGCTCCGCATTGGCCATGCGTGCGTGACGCATGGTTACCCCCTCCATAGCGACGACCCACCTCAGTGTCGCTGTGGCACACGAATGACGGTCGTCCAACTCTTGCTGGACTGCCCACTTTTATTAGCCGGTCTGTGGCGGACTTTCAACTTTCCCATCACCCTACCTTCGGTGTTGGGCGACAATGCCTCAACAGCAGCTTTCCCCCCTGCGGGTCCGGGGATTAGAATAGGCCCGAGGTATTCCTGCCTGTCGTAAGAGGCGACTAAAAGGAGTCCATCCCCCTCACGGGGGTAGTTAGCGCCTGCGTCCAGAGACGGACGGTTCCACGACCTATAATTGTGGTCTTTCTGGTTTTTCACTTCTCGTTTCTTCCTTCCTTTTGTTGGTTCCTTTCTTTGCTCTTCTCCACCTCACTGTCTTCCTTACTCTTTCCCTTGACTTCTCCTTGCCTTCTCATTGCCTTTTTCTCCTTGCCTTCTCATTGCCTTTTTCTCCTTGCCTTCTCATTGCCTTCTTCTCCTTGCCTTCTCATTGCCTTCTTCTCCTTGCCTTCTCTGGTCTCCGCCTCGGCGTTTGAGACAGTCTGTCCTCTTTCTCCCTCTCTCTCTTCTTTTTCCTCTCCTTCCTTCCTCCCTGTGCGTGCCTGAAGGCCGACCCACGCGTTCGCACGCGTAGCCGGTGACGGGGTAACGCGTAAGTCCCCGCCCTGGGTAGACATGTAAGGCACGCGCGTACCCCCTGGTAAAGGCCAGGCCCGGGGAGGGGTGATTGCCTGAGCTGATACCTTCTGACCATGCCGATTGGTCCCTCCGTCTGTTTCTCGGGAGGTGTGACCTGAGGTGTAAACATTCACCTAAGGCGGGAGTGCCCTCTGAGAGGGTCCCCACAAGGAAGGAGCGCGCCATCGGAGACGCTGGCAATCATGGGGGATTCCTCCGCAATGGATTCTACTCCATCGCTTTCGACTTCTGCCCAAAAACGGAAACGTGACCAGCCACCAGTGACAAAAGTACTACCGCCTGCCTCACAGTTCCTCGTCGTTTCTCGATCTGAGGACGGAAAGGATTTTTCCTCTGTCAACCCTTTCGTTATCCAGAAGGGCGTAGATGCCATAGCCGGATCTGTCAAATCTTGTACCAGGTTGCGTAACGGTACCTTATTACTAGAAACTGAGAGTGCCTTTCAGGCACAAAAACTGCTTCGGGCCACACTCCTGTACACGTTCCCTGTCCGGGTGGAGGCCCACCGAACTTTGAATTCGTCTCGTGGTGTAGTCTATACTAGCTCCCTCGACGGATTGACTGACGAGGAGATTCAATCTTTCCTCGCTGAGCAGGGCGTGACGGCTGTCCATAGGGTCATGAAAAAGGTCAACAATGACCTTGTACCGACCCGGACGCTTTTCTTGACCTTCGATAGTGTTAAGCTGCCATCGCGCATCAAGGCAGGCTACGAGGTTATTTCTGTTCGCCCCTATGTACCGACACCTACGCGCTGCTACCAGTGTCAGCGTTTCAATCACACTCGACAGTCTTGTTCCAATGCGGCTAAATGTGTCACTTGTGGCAGGGATGCCCATGAGGGTGACTGTCCGCCTCCGTCTCCTCGTTGTGTGAACTGTCAGGGTGACCATGCCGCATCCTCCCGCGACTGTCCTGTCTATAAGGAAGAACGCTGTATCCAAGAAATTCGGGTCAAAGAGAAAGTGTCGACCTCGGCTGCTCGCAAGCTATTGGCTAGTAGGAAGCCCGCGCTGCTCCCAGCGGGGAAATACAGTACTGTCCTCGCCTCTCCTCGGACTACCAGGGAGGTAGCCACCCAGACATGCGATCTGACCTTCAGCACCACGGTCGTCCGTTCGGCCAGTGCTAAGATCGCGCGGTCGACGTCTCCTCTTCCTCCCATCACCCCACAGACACTGCCCCTTCATCAGCTTCTGCTAAGACGAAGACCCCGAAGTCAGATGCACGGGCCTTCAAGAAGGAACCATCCCGTGCAGACTTCTACGTACCTCGACCTCCCAGCCTTCGACCGGTACTTCCACCAAACGTCCTTCCAAGAAGGCTCATAGGAAGCACAGTTCTCCTTCTCCGCCACGGCGCATTTCTTCTCCTGCGCCACCCAGCGGTTGCCGCCCCAGGCCGTCATCCGTTTCGCCTAGCCGCACCGCTGGTAGCCGTACATCCGGCCGTTCACCGGCGGAGGAAGCTCCCCCTCCCGGCCATCCTCCCGAGATGGCCGATGAACCTATGGACCCAATGGACGATGACTGTCCGCCTACTGATAGCGGCGGCGGTGCTCGCTCGAAGCCATGCCCTCAGCGGCCTTCGAGGTGACCCCTTTTTTCATCTTCCTTTTCTTACGATGGCACTTATTCACTGGAATATTCGCAGCATTCGCTCCAACCGAGAGGACTTGAAGTTGCTGCTCCGCTTGCACCGTCCGCTCGTCGTAGCCCTCCAGGAAACGAAGCTACGCCCATGCGATCAAATTGCCTTGGCACACTACACCTCAGTGCGTTTTGATCTACCCCCTGTGGTAGGTGTCCCAGCTCATGGAGGGGCTATGTTGCTGGTCCGGGATGATATTTACTACGATCCCATCACGTTGCACACCGGCCTGCAGGCAGCTGCCATCCGCATTACTCTCCCCACTTTTACGTTTTCCTTTTGTACCGTTTACACTCCATCGTCATCTGCCGTTACCAGGGCAGACATGATGCAACTTATTGCTCAGCTACCTGCACCATTTTTGTTAACTGTAGACTTCAATGCCCACCATCCCCTTTGGGGCTCTCCAGCATCCTGCCCAAGGGGCTCCTTGTTAGCAGACCTTTTCAACCAGCTCAATCTTGTCTGCCTCAATACTGGCGCCCCTACTTTTCTTTCGGACACATCTCACACCTATTCCCATTTAGACCTCTCTATATGTACTCCCCAACTTGCACGCCGGTTTGAGTGGTATGCACTTGCTGATAAATATTCGAGCGACCACTTCCCGTGTGTTATCCATCTCCTGCAGCATACTCCCTCTCCGTGCTCCTCTAGTTGGACCATCTCCAAGGCAGACTGGGGGCTCTTCTCTTCCAGGGCGACCTTTCAGGATCAAACCTTCACAAGCTGCGATCGTCAGGTCGCACACCTCACGGAAGTCATTCTCGCTGCTGCTGAATATTCCATCCCTCACCCTACTTCCTCTCCACGTCGCGTACCGGTCCCCTGGTGGACCGCAGCATGTAGAGACGCTTTACGTGCTCGTCGACGTGCTTTACGCACCTTTAAACGCTACCCTACAGTGGCGAATTGTATTAATTATAAACGATTACGTGCTCAGTGTCGTCGTATTATTAAAGAAAGCAAGAAAGCCAGCTGGGCTGCTTTCACAAGCACCTTCAACAGTTTTACTCCTTCTTCTGTTGTCTGGGGTAGCCTGCGCCGGCTATCTGGCACTAAGGTCCACTCCCCAGTTTCTGGCTTGAAGGTCGCGAATGACGTCCTTGTGGCCCCTGAGGCTGTCTCCAATGCCTTCGGCCGCTTTTTCGCAGAGGTTTCGAGCTCCGCTCATTACCACCCTGCCTTCCTCCCCCGCAAACAGGCAGAGGAGGCTAGGCCACCTGACTTCCGCTCCTCGAATTGTGAAAGTTATAATGCCCCAGTCACCATGCGGGAACTCGAAAACGCACTTGGCCGATCACGGTCCTCCGCTCCAGGGCCTGATTCTATTCATATTCAGATGCTGAAGAACCTTTCTCCTGCGGGTAAAGGTTTTCTTCTTCGTACATACAATCGCATCTGGATTGAGGGACATGTTCCCGCATGCTGGCACGAGTCTATTGTTGTCCCGATTCCTAAGCCGGGGAAGGACAAGCACTTGCCTTCCAGTTATCGACCTATCTCGCTTACCAGCTGTGTCTGTAAAGTGATGGAGCGAATGGTTAACTCTCGATTGGTTTGGCTGCTCGAGTCTCGACGCCTACTTACCAATGTACAATGTGGATTTCGTAGGCGCCGCTCTGCTGTTGACCATCTGGTTACCTTGTCGACCTTCATTATGAATAACTTCTTGCGGAAGCGCCCGACCGCGGCTGTGTTCTTTGATTTGGAGAAGGCTTACGACACCTGTTGGAGGGCGGGCATTCTCCGCACCATGCATACATGGGGCCTTCGCGGTCGCCTCCCTCTTTTTATTCGTTCCTTTTTAATGGATCGACAGTTCAGGGTACGTGTGGGTTCTGTCCTGTCCGACACCTTTCGCCAGGAGAATGGGGTGCCACAGGGCTCAGTTTTGAGCGTCGCTCTCTTCGCCATCGCGATCAATCCAATAATGGATTGCCTCCCAGCTGATGTATCAGGCTCCCTTTTTGTGGACGATTTTACCATCTATTGCAGCGCGCAGTGTACACGTGTCCTGGAGCGCTGTCTTCAGCGTTCTCTCGACCGTCTTTACTCCTTGAGTGTCGCCAATGGCTTCCTTTTTTCTGCCGAGAAGACGGTCTGTATTAACTTCTGGCGCTACAAAGAGTTTCTCCCACCGTCCTTACGACTCGGTCCCGTTGCTCTCCCAATCGTGGAGACAACCAAATTTTTAGGCCTTACATTTGACAGGAAACTTAGCTGGTCTCCACATGTGTCATATTTGGCCGCCCGTTGTACCCGTTCTTTAAATGTCCTCCGTGTTCTCAGTGGTATGTCGTGGGGAGCGGATCGAACTGTCCTACTTCGTCTATATCGGTCGATCGTCCGCTCCAAGCTGGATTATGGGAGCTTCGTATACTCCTCTGCACGGCCATCCATCTTACGCCGCCTCAACTCCATACAACATCGGGGTTTACGACTTGCGATCGGAGCATTTTATAGTAGTCCCGTAGAGAGTCTTCATGCTGACGCTGGCGAATTGCCACTCACCTACCGGCGCGATATACTGCTTTGTCGGTATGCCTGTCGGCTACTGTCAATGCCCGACCATCCGTCTTATCGTTCCTTTTTTGACGACTCTCTCGACCGTCAGTACGGGTTGTATGTCTCTGCCCTGCTACCCCCTGGAGTTCGCTTTCGTCGCCTCCTTCAACGCCTTAATTTTTCACTCCCTGCAACCTTTCGAGTGGGCGAGAGCCACACGCCACCTTGGCTCCAGGCTCAGGTCCGCGTTCACCTTGACCTCAGCTCGCTCCCAAAAGAGGTTACCCCCGGTTCGGTCTACCACTCCCGTTTTTTGGAACTTCGTTCGAAGTTCATCAACATGACTTTCATTTATACAGATGGCTCTAAGACCAATGACGGGGTCGGGTGTTCCTTTATTGTCGGGGCACAAAGTTTCAAATACCGGCTCCATGGCCATTGTTCGGTCTTCACAGCTGAGCTCTTTGCCCTCTACCAGGCTGTTCTTTACATCTGCCGCCACCGACATTCTGCTTATGTCATCTGCTCCGACTCCCTGAGCGCCATCCAGAGCCTCAGTGATCCGTACCCGGTTCACCCTTTCGTACACCGGATCCAACGCTCTCTTCAGCAGCTGGTGGACGTCGGTTCTCCGGTTAGCTTTATGTGGGTTCCTGGCCATGTCGGTATCCCTGGGAACGAAGCTGCAGATGCCGCGGCCAAGGCTGCGGTCCTCCAGCCTCGGACAGCTTCTTGTTGTGTCCCTTCGTCCGATTTTAGCAGGGTCATTTGTCGGCGCATTGTGTCGCTGTGGCATGCCGATTGGGCTGCACTTACAGACAACAAGCTTCGGGCCTTAAAACCTCTTCCCGTGGCTTGGACGTCCTCCTCACGCCCTTGTCGGCGGGAGGAGGTAGTTTTGGCCCGGTTAAGAATTGGACACTGCCGGTTCAGCCATCGCCATCTGCTGACGGCTGCGTCAGCGCCGTTCTGCCCATGTGGGCACTTGCTGACGGTTCGACACATTTTAATGTCCTGTCCATATTTTAACACACTGCGTCTAGATCTTAACCTGCCAAGTACTTTCGATGCCATTTTAGCGGATGACCCACGAGCAGTTGCTCGTGTTCTTCGTTTTATCAATTTGACAAACCTCTCTCAGGACATTTGATGATGCTGTTTTTTAATCCTATGCCTGTCAGTCTGTCTTTTATCGTGTTTTCCCTTTTAGTTGTTGTTGTTAACTTGTGCCTCGCGGTGCATTCTTAGAGTAGTCTAGGCGCTAATGACCATTGAAGTTGTGCGCCCTAAAACCACAAAAAAAAAAAAAAAAAAAAAAAAACAGCAGCTTTAGTATTACGTTTTATTCGCGAGGGTGAGTTTTGTCATTTGCTCTCTGTGTCCTCCACCTTAGTGCTTTCAGGGTGGGGGTTTTAATGTATTGCAGAGGGGCTGGCTTTTCCTTTTTACCCTCGTGGTCAGCCAGACATGGTAACCTGCTTTCTTGTTTTCATTTCTTCTATCTGTTTCTTGCGTCTTTGTGGTTTTCTTTTCCACTTTTGTCCGTTAAAGTGTTTGTCCCCCCCCCCATGAACCATGGACCTTGCCGTTGGTGGGGAGGCTTGCGTGCCTCAACGACACAGATAGCCGTACCGTAGATGCAACCACAACGGAGGGGTATCTGTTGAGAGGCCAGACAAACGTGTGGTTCCTGAAGAGGGGCAGCAGCCTTTTCAGTAGTTGCAGGGGCAACAGTCTGTATGATTGACTGATCTGGCCTTGTAACACTAACCAAAACGGCCATGCTGTTGTGGTACTGCGAACGGCTGAAGGCAAGGGGAAACTACAGCTGTAATTTTTTCCGAGGGCATGCAGCTTTACTGTATGATTAAATGATGATGGCGTCCTTTTGGGTAAAATAGTCCCCCATTCGGATCTCCGGGCGGGGACTACTCAGGAGGACGTCGATATCAGGAGAAAGAAAACTGGCGTTCTACGGATCGGAGCGTGGAATGTCAGATCCCTTAATCGGGCAGGTAGGTTAGAAAATTTAAAAAGGGAAATGGATAGGTTAAAGTTAGATATAGTGGGAATTAGTGAAGTTAGGTGGCAGGAGGAACAAGACTTTTGGTCAGATGAATACAGGGATATAAACACAAAATCAAATAGGGGTAATGCAGGAGTAGGTTTAACAATGAATAAAAAAATAGGAGAGCGGGTAAGCTGCCTCAAACAGCATAGTGAACGCATTATTGTGGACAAGATAGACATGAAGCCCACGCCTACTACAGTAGCACAAGTTTATATGCCAACTAGCTCTGCAGATGGTGAAGAAATTGATGAAATGTATGATGAGATAAAAGAAATTATTCAGTTTGTGGAGGGAGACGAAAATTTAATAGTCATGGGTGACTGGAATTCGACAGTAGGAAAAGGAAGAGAAGGAAACGTAGTAGGTGAATATGGATTGGGGCTAAGAAATAAAAGAGGAAGCCGCCTGGTAGAATTTTGCACAGAGCATAACTTAATCATAGCTAACACTTGGTTCAAGAATCATGAAAGGAGGTTGTATACATGGAAGAACCCTGGAGATACTAAAAGGTTTCAGATAGATTATATAATGGTAAGACAGGGATTTAGGAACCAGGTTTTAAATTGCAAGACATTTCCAGGGGCAGATGTGGACCACAATCTATTGGTTATGAACTGTAGATTAAAACTGAAGAAACTGCAAAAAGGTGGGAATTTAGGGAGATGGGACCTGGATAAACTGACTAAACCAGAGGTTGTACAGAGTTTCAGGGAGAGCATAAGGGAACAATTGACAGGAATGCGGGAAAGAAATACAGTAGAAGAAGAATGGGTAGCTTTGAGGAATGAAATAGTGAAGGCAGCAGACGATCAAGTAGGTAAAAATGGAGGGCTAGTAGAAATCCTTGGGTAACAGAAAAGATATTGAATTTAATTGGTGAAAGGAGAAAATATAAAAATGCTGTAAATGAAGAAGGCAAAACGGAATACAAACGTCTCAAAAATGAGATCGACAGGAAGTGCAAAATGGCTAAGCAGGGAAGGCTAGAGGACAAATGTAAGTCTGTAGAGGATTATCTCACGAGGGGTAAGATAGATACCGCATACAGGAAAATTAAAGAGACCTTTGGAGAAAGAGAACCACTTGTATGAATATCAAGAGCTCAGATGGAAACCCAGTTCTAAGCAAAGAAGGGAAAACAGAAAGGTGGAAGGAGTATATAGATGGTCTATACAGGGGCGTTGTTCTTGAGGACAATATTATGGAAATGGAAGAGGATGTAGATGAAGATGAAATGGGAGATACGATACCGCGTGAAGAGTTTGACAGAGCACTAAAAGACCTAAGTCGAAACAAGGCTCCGGGAGTAGACAACATTTCATTAGAACTACTGACAGCCTTGGGAGAGCCAGTCCTGACAAAACTCTACCATCTGGTGAGCAAGATGTATGAGACAAGCAAAATACCCTCAGACTTCAAGAAGAATATAATTATTCCAATCCCAAAGAAAGCAGGTTTTAACAGATGTGAAAATTACCGAACTATCCTTTTAATAAGTCACAGCTGCAAAATACTAACGCGCATTCTTTACAGACGAATGGAAAAACTGGTAGAAGCCGACCTCGGGGAAGATCACTTTGGATTCCGTAGAAATGTTGGAACACGTGAGGCAATACTGACCCTACGACTTATCTTAGAAGAAAGATTAAGGAAAGGCAAACCTACGTTTCTATCATTTGTAGACTTGGAGAAAGCTTTTGACAATGTTGACTGGAATACTCTCTTTCAAATTCTCAAGATGGCAGGGGTAAAATACAGGGAGCTATTTACAAGTTGTACAGAAACCAGATGGCAGTTATAAGAGTCGAGGGGCATGAGAGGGAAGCAGTGGTTGGGAAGGGAGTAAGACAGGGTTGTAGCCTCTCCCCGATGTTATTCAATCTGTATATTGAGCAAGCAGTAAAGGAAACAAAAGAAAAATTCGGAGTAGGTATTAAAATCCATGGAGAAGAAATAAAAACTTTGAGGTTCGCCGATGACATTGTAATTCTGTCAGAGACAGCAAAGGATTTGGAAGAGCTGTTGAACGGAATGGATGGTGTCTTGAAGGGAGGATATAAGATGAACATGAACAAAAGCAAAACGAGGATAATGGAATGTAGTCGAATTAAGTCGGGTGATGCTGAGGGCATTAGATTAGGAAATGAGACATTTAAAGTAGTAAAGGAGTTTTGCTATTTGGGGAGCAAAATAACTGATGATGGTCGAAGTAGAGAGGATATAAAATGTAGACTGGCAATGGCAAGGTAAGCGTTTCTGAAGAAGAGATAGATTTAAGTGTCAGGAAGTCGTTTCTGAAGGTATTTGTATTGAGTGTAGCCATGTATGGAAGTGAAACATGGACGATAATTATTTTAGACAAGAAGAGAGTAGAAGCTTTCGAAATGTGGTGCTACAGAAGAATGCTGAAGATTAGATGGATAGACCACATAACTAATGGGGAGGTATTGAATAGAATTGGGGAGAAGAGGACTTTGTGGCACAACTTGACTAGAAGAAGGGATCTGTTGGTAGGACATGTTGTGAGGCATCAAGGGATCACCAATTTAGTACTGGAGGGCAGCGTGGAGCGTAAAAATAGTAGATGGAGACCAAGAGATGAATACACTAAGTAGATTCAGAAGGATGTAGGCTGCAGTAGGTACTGGGAGATGAAGAAGCTTGCACAGGATAGAGTAGCATGGAGAGCTGCATCAAACGAGTCTCAGAACTGAAGACCACAACAAGTGTTTGTTGCCCTTCAGTGGCCGTAGTTTTTCCTTTCATTCTGTTTTATGTTGTCTCATTGTCTTATTCAGAACCTTTGGCATTGTGTCCTTCGGAAACCTATTTACGCTGTCCTGAAGGATGAGTTCAAGAAGACAAGTCAAGTACATTAATTGTGTCAAGTTACAAATAATATTATTGCTGATGAAGAATCACAATATTTATGCTGTTTTAGACGTGTTTGAATCACAAAATACCACAAACTTGGCTGGTATATTTCACCCACTCCAACACCAGATCTTCGAGATTTTTGAACTTTTGATAATTATTTACAGTAAACAGTCCACAACGATTTTTATTATTACCGTTTCTCAGTTCGCCGGTGCGTCAACTTCTCGTAATTTTTCTATTAATGCACAGTATGCAGCTATCTTTTTGTTCCTGTCACTGTACTCTTTACTTTTAATCTTCCACAAACAAGGGTCATTTCTATAAAGTTCAATGAACTCACTGATAAACTGTCTAGAACACTGACGAGCGTCAGCCATTTTAATGCTCCGTGCGCACAAAGACAAACACTAGACTGAACAAGCAGCTGTTTCGCGCCAGATTTGCGGCGATCTCCTGTCCACACGCTCCAACTTGTCTGCGCAGATGTGGTTTGAACCCACAGATTAGCGACTATTCGCTCAAACCTCCAACTCCAACTTCCAGGTTTGCACATACCTCATGTCGGTGCAAATCTCCTGTCCACTCGCAACGATCTGTCTGCGCAGATGTGATGTGCGCAGACATTTGCGCAAACAGATCTTTGCGTGCGGACGGGCCTTTACAAACAGATGTATCGAACTCGGAACCATATCTTTAGGAATTTCGTCATCATAAGACTCTCGCTACTTTCAGTAACCAGTAGATCTAGATGTAAGAAACATAACATACTGCAGAACTGTTACTGAAAATACACAAATATGTTAATGAAATCGTATCGCTGTAGACTACGTATGTTAACTGTGTGTCAGTCAGCAACTTTTCTCGCAGCCACATTGTTGTATTTACGTTGTAGTCCGTTGAAGCTACTTGAGTATGACAAAGGACCTCACGTTTAATTAGGATACCATTCGTTGTATGTTGTTATGATGAGATACCAGTTGTGTTAGTGTTGGGCATATTAATAGCGTTTACCGTTAGGTTATTGAACAACATGCACACAAATATCAAAGAAATTGTCAACAATATATTCCACATCATTATCGAAAACCTTCTAATGATGCGTAAGTAGCTTCTCGATCCAGTGCATCTGACGACTTGCTGATTCTGAGTTCAGCCACGTTTAAAGCGCAGTCGAAAAAGCAAAAAACTAAAAAGGATCGATAAAAGGCGAGAAAGGTAAACAGAAGCGGGAGCCAGATTAGAAGACGTGCGGTAGGCGTGTTTGCCAACCAAGCTCCTTGGTGCTGTCTTCAAGGTCGCATTTATTACTCTGTGACTGCAAGGCATCTCATTTGTTGGCAACAAACGTAAACTGCAAAGGTCACACCCACTGAAGAAGTTCGTAACAAGAAACACCTCCTTTGTGTACCAGATGTATATCAATAACATTACGTTTTGTGGACTTATACAGGCCATCGTTTTAGATACAGTGTTGTTTGTTTTGGCTTACCCACTATTTTCTCCTTATGAAGTTACCACGCGGTACTTCAAATCGCCACCAGCCACACTGATTTAGGTTTACGGTGACCTCCTTAAATATATCACTGCAAATGCCAGGGTTAATCCTTTGAAAGGGCATAGACGACTTCCTTTCCCATCCTTCCCAGTTCGAGATTCTGCTTCAGGTCTAAAATCGTTTCCGTCGAGGCGTTGTACCGTAATCCCCCTTCCTTTATTTTAACCTCAATATGACTACTGAACCTTCGCTTCGTTACAGGATCATTTAGTAATCGCGAAAGCGTTACGGAGATGGTAGATAAACTCCAGTGGAATACTCTGCAGGAGAGACGCTCAGTAGCTCGGTACGGGCTTTTGTTAAAGTTTCGAGAACATACCTTCACCGAAGAGTGAAGCAGTATATTGCTCCCTCCTACGTATATCTCGCGAAGAGACCATGAGAATAAAATCAGAGAGATTAGAGCCCACACAGAAGCATACCGACAATCCTTCTTTCCACGAACAATACGAGACTGGAATAGAAGGGAGAACCGATAGAGGTACTCAGGGTACCCTCCGCCACACACCGTCAGGTGGCTTGCGGAGTATGGATGTAGATGTAGATGGTAAGTGTCACACGATGGTTAATTGCTCGTGACACATGCCACTTATCGGATACATTGCATTGTCTTTCATCAACGCCAGTTTGTCTTCCTGAATGTAGTGATTGACTTATCTCAAAGTGATCGCGCTTGGAACAACTTGACTTTCTCAATGGATGTCACTCCATACAGGGCACAGCTATTTTTAATTACCGTTAATGCCTTCATCCTTTTATTAAACACAAACCGAACACAATATCACAAATGTTAGACTTTACTCCGTTTTACACTCCATTTTCTAATTCATAAACGACGCTCCTCATAATGTCAAAATTCAGATATATCCAAGTTGTCAGGGCGCGAGCTATACTAGAAACTTGAACAAAATAAGACCATAATAAAATACTCTTACAGCAACGTGCCAAACAATATCGTCGCGGAGCTTGCTGAAACATAGTATTATATCATACACAGCATTACATAATGTCATACTTGATAATTCGAGTGCAGAAACGTCCGCTGGAGATGACAGTCTCTATACTCGAATCGTCGTGATCGCTTGAGCGGATGTCAGTCTGTATCAAGCGGCCACTGACTCATCGCGCTGAAATTCGTCTTACCAAGACAGACACCCATAAGCACTTTCACAAACATGTTTCTGCAAGGTATTTCTGTTACTGGCTGATTAGGAAATGAACGAAACTTACTCTGACCTTGCCGGCCGCGGTGGTCGTGCGGTTCTAGGCGCTCCAGTCCGGAGCCACGATGCTGCTACGGTCGTAGGTTCGAATCCTGCCTCGGGCATGGGTGTATGTGATGTCCTTAGGTTAGTTAGGTTTAAGTAGTTCTAAGTTCTAGGGGACTGATGACCACAGCAGTTGAGTCCCATAGTGCTCAGAGCCATTTGAACCATTTACTCTGACCTTCTGATGCTCTTATCAGACACACACAGACTGAATACGGCTTGAAAAAGAAAGGAGGACTGGTCTGATATCATGGCTTTGCTTTCGGGTTGCCTGACGTTGACTACCACTAAACCACGAATATGGTACTCAGTACAACAGCTCAAGTGGAACTCAAAACTTCTCATACCGTGTGCAGCATGTCCCATTATGATAAAAACATGATGCTAACACATGTGAAAGTCGGTGGCTGCTTGGACTGGGGTTAACTCGTAATGGCTAAGGTGTGGGTTCGATTCCCGCGGGCGTACCAGTTTCCAGCAGCCATAAAGATACCCTCTCCACCTCCAGTAACACCAAGTAAAGAACGCAAGACCGTGCCATGTCCATTCGCTTCTGATAGGAACAGAGTTGAACTAGTTTTGGCTGTCAGAGACGGAAGTCGCTGTTTGCAGATACAGTGTCTCTAACAACGACGATATATGCAGGTTGGAGTCCCAGGTAGCCCACAACTATTCGTTGCGTTACCTCTAGTCGAACATGCGCACATCTCGCTGTTCATGTATATTTATTCGTAGCTACAAGACAGGAACGGCAGGTGCTAGGTTCGAATTCCTGCCAGGAAAAAATCATCTGTAACGTCTCAGGTTCCAGTATCACGCTATTACTGAACATATTTAATATTTGACATTTGATTGTTCTTGGTTAACAGTTCTTACGGGTACTGTGTTCTAATCCCAGTCCATCACTACAACTTTACTTCATAGCGTGCCACACTTGTGCGTTGCTCTTTATTACATACCTGTGGTGGTTACTTCTCAGGTGCAATATCAGCTTCATGGGGTTTCTGGTGCAGTGTTAAACGATCGTCATTTATTTCCAGGTTTGAACATTCGGTCTTGCAAACTGATAGTGGTAAAAACTTCGATATTTTACGTCTCTTTATGCCTAGTCAAGTCTCGATCAGATACACAAGCTTTGGTGAACAGTGGGTTCAAATTCGAATCGTGCCATTTAATGAATGTGATAAGACTTCTGCATTGTGACTTATTGTAATGAAGTTTAATTTGCAAGCGTTAAGGACTGTCTCATCTCTAATAACGTGTTTTTCTAATATTTGTTGTATGAAATTATTGGTTTACATCTCGACTGACTGTTGTACGAGCAGTGTTCTCTAGTGGTATTTTGTACATTCAAACGACTGTACCCCACAGGATTCGGCGTTTAGAGGACCTGCGACACAGCTTTGTTACGTTGGTTGCATTTAACAAGTCCCCCCCCCCCTTTTTTTTTTTTTTCTGTCAGGTGTACATGATTGATGGCAGCATGGGTCACGAGAAAGTACAGTCACAAGAATATAGCGATTCCTGACGTTCACGTGACTCTATCGAGAGGGAAGACCGTCGAGTTCGGCGTTTGGCTCTAGCGCATCATACTGTATCTCTAGCAGAAGTTTGAGCAGCAGATGGCACCAAAGTAACACCACAAACACTTACAAATCAGTTACTCCAAGTCAGCTCCGAGATAGACGCCCTGTAGTGTGCATTCCGCTGATCGCAAACCACCGTCATTTGCTACTTCAGTGGTGTCAAGCGCGGGCTCATTTATGGGCAGGGTGGAGATCTGTTGTGTTTTTGTGATGAAAGCTTGTTCTGGCTCGGTGTCAGTGACAGCTGTGTGTTGGTTAGGAGTAGTCCACTTGAGCGCCTGCAATCAACCAATCTGTGTGCTACACACACTGGATCTGCACCTGGATTTATGGCCTGGGGTGCGAGTTCGTACGACAGCAGGAGCACTCTTGTGGTTATCCCACGCACCCTGATCGCAAAGTTGTGATGATGCCACCTGTTGTGCTGTCATTCATGAACAGCATTCAAGGTGTTGTTTTCCAACAAGATAACGCTCGCCCACATAACCGCTGTTGTAGTCTAACTTGATCTACAGGGTGTAATCAAGTTGTCCTTACCTGCTCGATCACCAGATCCTCTCCAGTCGAGCACATATGGCGCAATATCGGACGACAACTCCAGTGTCGTCCACAAACAGCATTAACCGCCCCTGCAATGATCGGTCAGGTGCAACAGGCATGGAACTCCATCCCACAAACTAACATCCAACATTTGTACAACACTATGCAAGCACGTTTGCATGCTTGTATTCAAAATTCTGGTGATAACACCGGTTATTAGTATACCAACATTTCACATCTGCAATGGCCTATCTCGCGCTTACACTAACTTGTGATCTTGCAAAGTTAATCACTTAAATATGGTACCTAGGCAAATTTATTCGCAATATTTCATTTTCTATATTAATTACGGTATGTTTCTCGTATTGTGATATTTTTCTATCTACATCTACATCTACGTCCATACTCCGCAAGCCACCTGACGGTGTGTGGCGGAGGGTACCCTGAGTACCTCTATCGGTTCTCCCTTCTATTCCAGTCTCGTATTGTTCACGGAAAGAAGGATTGTCGGTATGCTTCTGTGTGGGCTCTAATCTCTCTGATTTTATCCTCATGGTCTCTTCGCGAGATATACGTAGGAGAGAGCAATATACTGCTTCACTCTTCGGTGAAGGTATGTTCTCGAAACTTTAACAAAAGCCTGTACCGAGCTACTGAACGTCTCTCCTGCAGAGTCTTCCACTGGAGTTTATCTATCATCTCCGTAACGCTTTCGCGATTACTAAATGATCCTGTAACGAAGCGTGCTGCTCTCCGTTGGATCTTCTCTCTCTATCTCTTCTATAAACCCTATCTGGCACGGATCCCACACTGCTGAGCGGTATTCAAGCAGTGGGCGAACAAGCGTACTGTAACCTACTTCCTTTGTTTTCGGATTGCATTTCCTTAGGATTCTTCCAATGAATCTCAGTCTGGCATCTGCTTTACCGACGATCAACTTTATATGATCATTCCATTTTAAATCACTCCTAATGCGTACTCGCAGATAATTTATGGAATTAACTGCTTCCAGTTGCTGACCTGCTATTTTGTAGCTAAATGATAAGGGATCTATCTTTCTATGTATGCGCAGCACATTACACTTGTCTACATTGAGAGTCAATTGCCATTCCCTGCACCATGCGTCAATTCGCTGCAGATCCTCCTGCATTTCAGTACAATTTCCCATTGTTACAACCTCTCGATACACCACAGCATCATCTGCAAAAAGCCTCAGTGAACTTCCGATGTCATCCACCAGGTCATTTATGTATATTGTGAACAGCAACGGTCCTATGACACTCCCCTGCGGCACACCTGAAATCACTCTTACTTCGGAAGATTTCTCTCCATTGAGAATGACATGCTGCGTTCTGTTATCTAGGAGCTCCTCAATCCAATCACACAATTGGTCTGATAGTCCATATGCTCTTACTTTGTCCATTAAACGACTGTGGGGAACTATATCGAACGCCTTGCGGAAGTCAAGAAACACGGCATCTACCTGTGAACCCGTGTCTATGGCCCTCTGAGTCTCGTGGACGAATAGCGCGAGCTGGGTTTCACACGACCGTCTTTTTCGAAACCCATGCTGATTCCTACAGAGTAGATTTCTAGTCTCCAGAAAAGTCATTATACTCGAACATAATACGTGTTCCAAAATTCTACAACTGGTCGACGTTAGAGATATAGATCTATAGTTCTGCGCATCTGTTCGACGTCCCTTCTTGAAAACGGGGATGACCTGTGCCCTTTTCCAATCCTTTGGTACGCTACGCTCTTCTAGAGACCTACGGTACACCGCAGCAAGAAGGGGGGGGGGGGGGGCGGCAAGTTCCTTCGCGTACTCTGTGTAAAATCGAACTGGTATCCCATCAGGTCAGCAGCCTTTCCTCTTTTGAGCGATTTTAATTGTTTCTCTATCCCTCTGTCGTCTATTTCGATATCTACCATTTTGTCATCTGTGCGACAATCTAGAGAAGGAACTACAGTACAGTCTTCCTCTGTGAAACAGCTTTGGAAAAAGACATTTAGTATTTCGGCCTTTAGTCTGTCATCCTCTGTTTCAGTACCATTTTGGTCACAGAGTGTCTGGACATTTTGTTTTGGTCCACCTACCGCTTTGACATAAGACCAAAATTTCTTAGGATTTTCTGCCAAGTCAGTACTTTCGAATTCATTGAATGCCTCTCGCATAGCCCTCCTCACACTACATTTCGCTTCGCGTAGTTTTTGTTTGTCTGCAAGGCTTTGGCTATGTTTATGTTTGCTGTGGAGTTCCCTTTGCTTCCGCAGCAGTTTTCTAACTCGGATGTTGTACCACGGTGGCTCTTTTCCATCTCTTACGATCTTGCTTGGCACATACTCATCTAACGCATATTGTACGATGGTTTTGAACTTTGTCCACTGATCCTCAACACTATCTGTACTTGAGACAAAACTTTTGTGTTGAGCCGTCAGGTACTCTGTAATCTGCTTTTTGTCACTTTTGCTAAACAAAAAAATCTTCCTACATTTTTTAATATTTCTATTTACGGATGAAATTATCGATGCCGTAACCGCTTTATGATCGCTGATTCCCTGTTCTGCGTTAACTGTTTCAAATAGTTCGGGTCTGTTTGTCACCAGAAGGTCTAATATGTTATCGCCACGAGTCGGTTCTCAGTTTAACTGCTCAAGGTAGTTTTCAGATAAAGCACTTTAAAAAAATTCACTGGATTCTTTGTCCCTGCCACCCGTTATGAACGTTTGAGTCTCCAGTCTATATCCGGCAAATTAAAATCTCCACCCAGTACTATAACATCATGGGGAAATCTACTCAAAATATTTTCCAAATTATCCTTCAGGTGCTCAGCCACAACAGCTGCTGAGCCCGGGGGCCTATAGAGACATCCAATGTCTGAGCCTGCTTTAACCGTGACCTTCACCCAAATCATTTCACATCAGTGTATTTGAAACATGGTAAACACGGAAGACAGGATTCGGTTACGATTGTGGGCGGGGCCGTTATCAGTTACTGTTGGTTACCTTTTGCAATTACACACATTTGTTTTAAAACTGTAATTCCAGACTCAGCAATAAATAAAGATATCACACGTTATTAATGAAGAACTAAACAACTTTGTAATTAATAGTGCTTACAGTGCGTCACTATTTATCAAATGAGCATAAAATAAAAACACAGCAAATAATGAAACTTCCTAGCAGATTAAAACTGTGTGCCGGACCGAGACTCGAACTCGGGACCTTTGCCTTTCGCGGGCAAGTGCTCTACCAACTGAGCTACCCAAGCACGACTCACGCCCCGTCCCCACAGCTTTACTTCTGCCAGTACCTCGTCTCCTACCTTCCAGGAGAGCTTCTGTAAAGTTTGGAAGGTAGGAGACGAGATACTGGCAGAAGTAAAGCTGTGGGGACGGGGCGTGAGTCGTACTTGGGTAGCTCAGTTGGTAGAGCACTTGCCCGCGAAAGGCAAAGGTCCAGAGTTCGAGTCTCGGTCCGGCACACAGTTTTAATCTACCAGGAAGTTTCATATCAGCGCACACTCCGCTGCAGAGTGAGAATCTCATACAGCAAATAATGTTTTAAAAACAAGCCAATGTGATCCCAATTAGAATTTTAAGGAAAGTAACCACAGTCACGGCTGAAGGCCTTTAATGCCAAGAGCGGCAATTTTTAAAAAAATTAAGAAATATACTGTGAAACAGCAATGCAATAGCAATGTTAATTTAAAAGGACAAGTAACTCTTCACCAAACAGGTGAGACAAAATGATGGTAAACTTTGTAGCACAGTCATTTAAAAGTGTTGTAATGCCAAGAACGGCAATTATATTAAAAAAATTTAGAAACATACAATAAAACAGCAAATACAATAATAAAACACAAGGGCCAGTCACAGACGGTGCACCAGGAATCGACCACCGAGTAGGCCCGGCAAAAAAACACTTTCGCGAGCGATGAGATAGACAGCCAAGAGTTGCATTCACTTTACAGGATGGTAACTCAGATTAGTGGCTGTCTAACGAATGACTAATGATAATCTTGCTGAGGCTACCTGACAACCAATAAACCAAATGCAAAGATGTAAAATACGCCAAAGCCGGAGCCGGCGGTCTGGACTCTGCCCGCAGAATACTGAGCTTAGAGCGCCTGGAACGAGAAAGGAATCACTACCACCAGAGTAGAAGAATCGCCAAGCAACCTACAATCAAGAAACCTGTCAAACTACGCCGACCGGGGTGGCCGAGCGGTTCTAGGCACTACAGTCTGGAACCGCGCGACCGCTACGGTCGCAGGTTCGAATCCTGCCTCGGGCATGGATGTGTGTGATGTCCTTAGGTTAGTTAGCTTTAAGTAGTTCTAAGTTTTAGGGGACTGATGACCTCAGAAGTTATGTCCCATAGTGCTCAGAGCCATCTGAGCCTGTCAAACTACGCGCCTCATCGGACAGCAGCGGCAAGGCGAGGAAATGTACACTGCCGTTACATACACTAACCCCCAGGGCAGGTAACTGGGGCGTTAGTGGCCACGAGGCAGGATAAATACCGCTGGTTGAACTTAATAAATAGTAACAAACTGAATCGGCTTTCCAGAGCGGGAAGGAGCGCCTGGTCCCCGGCATGAATCCTCCCGGCAGACTTGTGTCGAGGTCCGGTGAGCCGGCCAGTCTGTGGATGGTTTTTAAGCGGTTTTTCATCTGCCTCGGCGAATGCGGGCTGGTTCTCCTTATTCCGCCTCAGCTACACTACACTCCGCGATTGCTGCGCAAACAAGTTCTTCACGTAAGCGTACACCATCATTGCTCTACCATGCACACATAGGGGTTACACTCGTCTGGTGTGAGACGTTCCCTGGGGAGTCCACCGGGGGCCGAACCGCACAATAACCCTGGGTTCGGTGTGGGGCGGCGCAGGGGCGAAGTGGAGTGTGGTAGTCGTCGTGGTGTTGTGGACCACTGCGGCTGCGGCGGGGACTGTGCCTCTCCGTCGTTTCTAGGTCCCCGGTTAACATACAACGTACATACAACAAACTGAATACAATAAATAGTAATTAGAAGTCCAGGAAAGCTAATCAGATCCGCCGTCCCCAAGCACTCCACTCGCTGCTCTTCGCCTCGGCAACACTACGAGCAGCAACACGAACCCAAGTCACTGAAGAATCGCAAGATCTCACAATGGTGGAGGTTTCTCTACGTAAATCCAAAGGCACTCAAAACTTGCAGGATCCGGTTTACGATGAGGTCGTGCACCGTCGTGACCACAGGCCTTCGATCCGGCAGTCCATGCGCGCCGACAACGGTCCCAGCGTATTCTCGCACTGCTCGGACCTTGCTCCACCTGAGTCCCCACCCGAACTGCACTCTGACACGACCCGGAAGAACCACGACGTCGACCCAAAGATAGGGCCACAGTTACTACATATCGATAACCGCCGCTGCTGTCACTGGCGGACAGGCAATGCTTGCGAAACCAAGTGGCGCCAGTCAACACGAGAAGAAGACAAACAACCGCAGCCTTGTCAACTAAACGATACGGTCTGGCCTCCAACAGAGGACAGAAACCTACAAACAGCACCAACGCGAGCCGCAGCACGGCTCAGTATTAATGTGCCACTTGTAGGCTAGATACTGGTTGGCTGGTTGATCTGAGGGAGGGGACCAAACAACGAGGTCATCGGATGTATGGAGAAGGAAGTCAGCCGTGCCCTTTCAAAGGAACCATCCCAGTATTTTCCTGAAGCGATTTAGGAAAGACCCGGAAAACCTAAATCGAGATGGTCGGACGCGGGTTTGAACCTTCGTCCTCCCTAAAACGAGTCCAGTGTGCTAACCACCGCGCCACCTCACTCAGCTGCTACATACTGAGTGAGGAATTTTAGAGCATACATATTCAAATGTTTGTTTTGCGTCCATGCTGCCTAGCAGTGAGTGTAGCTTGTAATAATTGGTGGAATAAACATTTATTTTGTCTTTGTCTTCCTTACCGTGGTTTTGGTTGTATTCCCTGTTATGCAAACAGCGCTAACCAGGCAAAAGGTCAAACACTGAAACGAAAACGAGGCTGGAACTAATGATGTCAAAAGGAGGCAGTTGCTGGACCGGAGCCTGAAACAATAAATGTTACAAAATTTGAAATGGAAGGCAAAAGTGAGGCAGTGGTAAAAGAAATTAAAATTGGGACAATGACTTTTGTCATATAGCAGCTATGATACATTTTGGAAGTTCAAGAATGTAATTTTATCTACGGAAACGACAAATTTATCAGTGAGTTATGTTCGAGAGCATTTTGTACGGTTTTCGAAAACCTTTTCGTAAAGATTTTCCAGGACAAAAGATATTGGATCCGTTTACTGTTGAGGTAAAGGAAGTGCATGGGTTGACATGTGATGAATGAGACTGTTTGATATCAAGATGCTTATCGATCACATAAAAAAATCCATGTTACTTTTGAACATCGTCTGTCTCCATTAGCTCATTAAGAATCTGCAGATCGGTTCACGGGCAAATTCCACCTTCCTAAGTCTGTGGGCTAATCAGAGTAGGTTTAAGGCTCAAGCGAACAAGCTGCCGCTTGGGATGCCAAGCTGAGAGGGGCGCCAGAGCTGTAATACTTTTGCAGGGTGTTCGGAAATTCCCGTTACAAACTTCCAGGACTTGTAGAGGGGAGTGAGCACATAATATTTTGAACAGGAACCCATGTCCGGAAACGTACCAGTTCAGCGCTACAGCCATTTGACAACAAGTTTGCTAGGTAGGTATACAACAGGGTAGGCATGGAGCGGGGTGGTTACGTAGAATCGGCTGATGTTATTTGTCGTCTACACTACCTCTCTGACCTGGTCCGAGCCTTATTCATGTGTCTGTGAGAGAGCAACTTTGTAGCATACACCGAAATGATCCTTATGAATGGCGAAGCCTACGGTAACTGAAGAGGTGCTCGTCGCCTTTATCGAGATGGTTCTCCGCAACGTCCGACTCCGTCCCATACTCTGTTCGCCACAATTACGCAACAGTTTCGAGAAATGGTGCCTTTACCGCCAGCATGCATGACTGTGGTGCTTCAAGGAAATATATGGAAATATGTACGAAGCCGACGACATACAGTGAATCACTTTAATGTTCGGACACTGTGATATGTTGACCTTGTAGCATCATAACTTTATTCGTAACAAAACAAACAAGACATATAACCAAGTATTATATTCTGTGATGTGTCTTGCAAATAATAGCATAAACTTTTGTACACTCCTGGAAATTGAAATAAGAACACCGTGAATTCATTGTCCCAGGAAGGGGAAACTTTATTGACACATTCCTGAGGTCAGATACATCACATGATCACACTGACAGAACCACAGGCACATAGACACAGGCAACAGAGCATGCACAATGTCGGCACTAGTACAGTGTATATCCACCTTTCGCAGCAATGCAGGCTGCTATTCTCCCATGGAGACGATCGTAGAGATGCTGGATGTAGTCCTGTGGGACGGCTTGCCATGCCATTTCCACCTGGCGCCTCAGTTGGACCAGCGTTCGTGCTGGACGTGCAGACCGCGTGAGACGACGCTTCATCCAGTCCCAAACATGCTCAATGGGGGACAGATCCGGAGATCTTGCTGGCCAGGGTAGTTGACTTACACCTTGTAGAGCACGTTGGGTGGCACGGGATACATGCGGACGTGCATTGTCCTGTTGGAACACCAAGTTCCCTTGCCGGTCTAGGAATGGTAGAACGATGGGTTCGATGACGGTTTGGATGTACCGTGCACTATTCAGTGTCCCCTCGACGATCACCAGTGGTGTACGGCCAGTGTAGGAGATCGCCCCCCACACCATGATGCCGGGTGTTGGCCCTGTGTGCCTCGGTCGTATGCAGTCCTGATTGTGGCGCTCACCTGCACGGCGCCAAACACGCATACGACCATCATTGGCACCAAGGCAGAAGCGATTCTCATCGCTGAAGACTACACGTCTCCATTCGTCCCTCCATTCACGCCTGTCGCGACACCACTGGAGGCGGGCTGCACGATGTTGGGGCGTGAGCGGAAGACGGCCTAACGGTGTGCGGGACCGTAGCCCAGCTTCATGGAGACGGTTGCGAATGGTCCTCGCCGATACCCCAGGAGCAACAATGTCCCTAATTTGCTGGGAAGTGGCGGTGCGGTCCCCTACGGCACTGCGTAGGATCCTACGGTCTTGGCGTGCATCCGTGCGTCGCTGCGGTCCGGTCCCAGGTCGACGGGCACGTGCACCTTCCGCCGACCACTGGCGACAACATCGATGTACTGTGGAGACCTCACGCCCCACGTGTTGAGCAATTCAGCGGTACGTCCACCCGGCCTCCCGCATGCCCACTATACGCCCTCGCTCAAAGTCCGTCAACTGCACATACGGTTCACGTCCACGCTGTCGCGGCATGCTACCAGTGTTAAAGACTGCGATGGAGCTCCGTATGCCACGGCAAACTGGCTGACACTGACGGCGGCGGTGCACAAATGCTGCGCAGCTAGCGCCATTCGACGGCCAACACCGCGGTTCCTGGTGTGTCCGCTGTGCCGTGCGTGTGATCATTGTTTGTACAGCCCTCTCGCAGTGTCCGGAGCAAGTATGGTGGGTCTGACACACCGGTGTCAATGTGTTCTTTTTTCCATTTCCAGGAGTGTACGATAACGTACCTAAGTTCTTTTATAATACTATTTAAATACAATGCGGTCCTATATTCAGGTTACTTTAATATTCGGACACTTTGCAGAATTAATCATTTCAAGACAATATTTTGTGTAACATTAAATGTTTCCAAACCTTGTCAGGTAGCCATTCTGTTTCATCACTTCTTTCAAATACTGCGGCATACTGCAAATGATCTTTTTTAAATAGTCCGTTTGTAGGCTGTCCCATTCTTCTTTTAATCGACGCTACAGAGTTTCTTTGGACGATACTGGTGTTTTTCTAATACGTCGTTCCAATTCTCCCCACACATTCACAGTGGGGTTGAGATCTGGTGATTGAGATGGTGGTTGTAAGACTTTGGAACAATTGTACAACAAATATTCCTGCAAAATGCGAGCCTTATGTTTCAGGTCATTGTCCTGGTAAAACTTGAATGTATTTTATACCTCCGTGGTTTCAGCATTTTTCCGTAAATTATTCTTTAATGTGTTCCAGTAGACATATTTGTCCATAATAATGTCGATTAACACCAATTCGCCCGGTCCAAATATCGATATACAGCTGCAGACAAGATCTCTGCCATCTCCATGCTCTACAGTCGGTTTAATATTTGTGAAGGTAAATTCGTTTTTCTTCCGTCACACCATGCTTTGTCCACCCGACTCAAACACTTAAATTTACTTTCGTCGGCAAAAATGACGTCGTTCCACCATATTGCATCCTTCGTAATAAACTCCCTGACAAAGTACAATCTCTTCTTTCGATTCTGTTCATTCACATGCGTTTTCTTTCTGGCCGCTCTTCCATTGTAACCACTTTCATTCTATGCTCTGCGAATCGTTTGAGGATGTACCTTCTTGCCAGTCTCGTTTAGCAGCTTACGTGCTAATCTGGGTGCACTGAGTGTAGGATCCTTCTTTATTTTCCGTATTAGCTGCCTCTTGTCACTTGCCTCCAGCTTCGGTGGCTGACCCTTTTGCGGTATAGAGTCGATACGGTCCTCATTTTTGAATCGTCTGACGGTATCTGCCACAGTACTCTCACTTATGTTGAGCATGGCAGCAATTTGTCTACACGATTTACCTTTCGCGTTGTCAAAAATCACAATCTGTCGTATCTTAAAACTAGTATTACATTTGCGTGGCATCGTACCGACTTGATAGTCGACCGCGCTTGTAAACACACACTTGCCTTCTGACTCGACGTATTTACCTCGGTGTGTACGGTGAAAACAAGTGCGGCACTGCCATCTGTCCGGATATTAAAGTAACGTGACCATCGAAGAGTGCTTTATTTCAATCGTAAATGGTTCAAATGGCTCTGAGCACTATGGGACTTAACTTCTGAGGTCATCAGTCACCTAGAACTTAGGACTACTTAAACCTAACTAACATCACACGCATCCAAGCCCGAGGCAGGATTCGAACCTGCGATCGTAGCGGTCGCGCGGTTCCAGACTAGCGCCTAGAACCGCTCGACCGCTCCGGCCGGCATTTAGTAGACGTCTATCTCCATATAATACGTGGATATATTGTATTTTTCTTTTATTCAGAAAACAGTTATGATGCAGCAAAGTAAAATCTCTTAGCATGCGAATATTAAGGCTATTCATTGTATATTCTTTACTATATATCGTTACCTTCCTCCTATGGAATGTTATGTCTAATCGAAAATATTTTTGAATGACAGAACTATGAAACAAATCGAAATTTTGGAAAAAGCAACGCATTTGAGAAGAATGCTGAAAATAAGTAAACTACTTAAGTGGTAGATTACCAGTTTTCCTCCAAATGGTATACATATTCGTCAGTAAAATTCAACTTTCATTTGTTTTCAGAGCAAGAAATTCTTTGTATATAATGATTGTTAGAATAAAAGCAACAAGCAACAAAGTGTTGACAATTTCAGGTAAACCACGTTAAAAATGATGTTATTTATTAATATTTTTATCTACATTTAGCTTTAAGTTGTATGTATACTGGTTTCAAATAGCGTTTATCTTCTGATCTAGGTAATGTAACTATTTTACCCCTTTTGAGACTTAAATTTTCTTCTCTTCTGCGTCATTCTCCCGACCTGCTGTTATTATTGTTTTATGATTTCTTTTTGGCTCCTCGTAGCAGTGATCCGTCACGCCATTTAACGATTCAAAAATTTTTCAGTTGCGTATCTTGGCATTTTTTGCTTTGTTACAGACTTACTACTCAGAGGAGTATTGAATCGGGGTATGTAATAAGACATTTTATTTTGCTGAATAAAGGGCGACCCATGTTGCCTAGTTAACAGAAATCGAAACGTTTTCCGCAAATGACAGGACACGTAGTGTATGCTCGACTCATTTACATCTTTTTTTATAATAAACAGTATATTCTTAATTGTGTTCGATAGCTCGTGAAATGAACACTGTTCACACAACTTTTCTCAAAAATATCCGAGATAAGTTCTCATTATGTGACCAAAGTTGGCAACAGTCACAATTTCACTTTGTAATCATACTGTAGCTGGAAAACTTTCGACCTGACATTTGTCCCATACCTTGGCTGTTTCTACAAATATTGATATGTACATTGTGACTGGTCTTCCAAGGGATAGAGCAAAAAGTGATGGTATACCGTACTTTTGATGGGATATAAACAGAGGCGGTTTACTCATGTAGCACACGGTCCCTGTAGGGCATGCTTGGAGTGAGCATGTTAAAAAGAAAAAAATATAAATTGAAAATGTTTAACTTAGTGAAATGAATGCAAAGCAAATTACGTTATGATATAAAATATTTAAAATTCACATTTACTCTGATATAGCTCATTTATAAACATGACTGTATCAGCACTGTGCCATGCATTTAATGATTAACTTTTCAGCACTAGGATTAGGGACTCCCTTGGCCCTGGCTTGCAGAGTAGGAAGGGGGTTTAATATTAGAAGAGACCTTTTGAATTTTTTCTCTATGTTTAGCTGAGATCTATTTAATGTCTTAAGAGCAGCCAATGCGGGAAATCTGGTTTCATAAAGGTAGGATATTGAGAATGGTAATAGTATACGAAATGCTCAAGTTTTCAGTACAGAACACTAGCTTTTCACTTCTGCCCAAATTCAAAGAGCAATTTACGTATCATCTTTGATTTCGCCACTTTCTGTGAAGTCTACTACATTTGGGAGTTCTGCCTATAGGACAGAATAAATGGCCATCAGCTTTTATTTTATCAGTGCAGCGCAATGGTGTTGCGAAATAAATTTAGTTATTCTTGGAGATTTGTAAGGTTTGTAACTGTGTAGTTTTAGCGTCAAAATACATTATTGTACATAAATTATTGTCGAAGGGGGGGGGGGGGAGGGAGGATGAAAATTATGATTGATAATTGGCTCACAAATACTGAAATGTTGAGAAATGCTGCCCGAGCACCAAACTACGAGGGCTGGAACTTAAATAGTGGCAGCTATTTATTCACAACCGATACAAAAGAGTTACATGTTTGCACCTGTTACTGTCCTTCAAAGTAGTCACCAGCATTGTGTAGAACCCATTATTGTTAGCAGAGCCTGTTTTGTGGATGGTGCAAATAGAGTGGTCTAAAGTTATGGTGATTCTCGTGCACGACTGTGATGGTGTTATCCTAACGCATTACATTCCTCCATGGCAGACTGTCAGTCCACAGTTTAACTGTTCGTTTTTGGAGCATCACCTGCGACCAGCCTTGCGAAAGAAATGGCGACACTTTCTGCGCAACCCATCCATCATTTTGCATGACAAAGTGCAGGCGCATACAGCACAAGCTGTGGCTGCTGTGTTCGGTCGATGGGACTGGTAACTACTCTACCATTCACCATACTCCCTGGACTTATGTCCTTGTGACTTTGATTTGATTCTGAACATGAAGGGACCAATTCATGGCATTCATTTCAGAACTGTTCCAGAGATTCAACAGGCAGTAGACTGCTCCATTCGCACCATCCACAGAACAGGCTCTGTTAACAGTATACTACGCCTTCCACATCACTGGCAATAGGTTCTACACAATGCTGTTGACTACTTTGAAGGACAGTAACAGGTGCAAACGTGTAACTCTTTTGTATTGGTTGTGAATAAATAGTTGCCACTATTTAAGTTCCAACCCTCATACTTAGGTTGTTATAGGAAGCAGTCGGACAAATGGTATGCACACACAGCCTGACATCTATTCATTAGAGTTAAGATTAGCAGTAATCCACTTCAGTGGTTTGTCTTCTGAACGTTTCTCTGAAGTTTCCACTTGGAATGGGAGTGTGTGGTGGTGTTGGCAGCACAGTCAAAAGACTTGCAACCGAAGGTTGTCTCCAAATTCTGTGAATAACCAAATTAAGTCTCTTCCAATTGTATAAGTGAGTTAAACCAAATATTCTCTATCACCTTTTTCTGTGCGACCTATAATGAGTATGTAGCTCAAGAAAGGAGCTTGGCTAAAAGACATTATGAAGCCATAACAGTCAGAGTGACTCAGGAATATCATCTGATTATCCTTGGTCAAGCAAATTCAAAGTTAAAAGCAAATGTTGTTTCTGATCGTACGGAGTTCAAGCGAGACCAGATGCAGATGGCATGCCTTTTGAACAGATTACAGGATTGGTGCTTGTACCGATGACAGCAAGTAGTGGATGGTTTGTGTACTATCAAGAGATGAAAAGGAGAGGTAAACCTTTTATTTATGCATGGTTGTGGAGCAATTCCTACTCTTTCATACACAAGAAGACTTCATAAGTTTACTGTTCCAAGAAAGTTCATAAATTACTGTATAAATTAAACACCACAACTGCTACTGGGAGAACATACAGAGATGTAAAATGTCACATGGATTATAAAGCAAAAAAAGTGTTTTATCAATAATAAGTCACTATTGCATGACGGAACTGCGCTATGCCATTCAAAAGCAGACTGAAATACATAATCTCAAGCTCTAATAAGATGGTAGTCGATTCACTGTAATATTTTTTTTTTCTTAAAATGAGTGTAGTTTCTCATTGCAGGGAACTCAAATAACACAAATAGTAACAGGTACACCAATATTTAATTTATAATATTAAATAGTATTACTGTAATGTGTTTGTAAAATAAAGGTAGAACTAAGGAAATTATTTTTAGTCTTGTTGATCGTATTTGATTCAATTTTATGTTAAAATATTTTCACATGGGAACGCCAAATCTGAAGTTAAAATAAAACAACTAATAGTGCAATACAACAATTTCTACCAAATAAAAAAATAACAATGAATTGACAGCCATGATTTTTGCTGTTTAAGGTTTCCGTTCCAACTTATCACACCCAAAGTCTCACAGACTACACAGTGGATACTGTGTAAAATAAAATTAAGGCTAATGTTTGAGATGTGGACATTTTTAATGCTTCAAAATGTGACAATAATTGCACTATTTTGGAAACTAAAAATTAACAACCCAAAAAAGAAAGGTCTAAAAAAATTTGATTTGTAATAGTTCAGGCAAACAACTAGGCCTACTAATGCTCTATGAAACTATGAAACTCTGAGCTATCAATAACCAGATCATTAATTGATTTCACATGGAATGAACAATTATTAGTGTTTCCAAAAGTTTACCTCTCACTTACATGCGCCAAGAGCAAAGTGATCCAAGGGTTTGAGGGTTTCAAGTCTGAGGTTACCTGATTTTCAGATAATTCCTTTTCTATTTGAGTCTACTAATATGACAACTGTTTTGTTAATGAGATAAAAATTCAACTTTGTAATGATATTGACAATAAATTTTCTGTAGTTAAATTTTATGAGATGCTTAATCGAACATTATGATGCTTTCAATAGGTTGGGCTACCTCTGTCAAAATTTCGTCAGTGCATTCAAACATGACCATGTCTGGTTAGTAGCTCTCACTGAATTCATAGGCCTGCTCTGAAACAAATAAGTTACATTGTTGGGAAAAGACACAGTAGCAGTACCTACAGTGAATGCAAATTGTATGCAACTTGCTGTATCCTGCTACTAGTGTGTATGGGTGTGAGTATGCTGAGTGTAGCATTGCCATGCATTTTTACTTAAATCAATTGCCAACTGTATCAGCATGGGCCAGCCACGAAAGGCCACCTGTAGAAAGTGTGCACACAGCGTGGTCTCAGCCTTGCCATCTACCAGCAACTCACACCTATACACGTGCAGAGCAGTGCTGACTCATCCCCACTATATTCGTTTCGTTTGTATCGCTCAAACCAAGTGTCCTGTGTATCACTTATGTTGCATCTTGTGTATGATAATTTTTTCTTATTATGTGTGAAGTCACAAGAGGCTTATTTTGATTAGTGTTCAGAGGTTTATGAATAGAGCCATATTTGTCTTTCTTGGCTCGGTTTTGTGTATTACTTGCTTATACATAACTATCACAAGTAAGTTAAAAGAGTAATCAGTGTTAGAGCAATCACTGAGGATATGCTTAGTCAGTTGTAGTTGGGAAAACTGATTCTTCAAGTATGATCCCACTGGACACACAACCTTATAATTTAGGCAATTTAAACACTATAAAATCCAGGATGGAATGTGACAATCTCATGAAAAGGATAGTTGCTACTCACCATGTAGTGAAGATGCTGAGTCACTGTGCCTTAATATTACCACCTGGTCTATGCAATTTACAGACAAGTTTCAGCCACAGTCGCATTTACCAGTAGAGTCAGTGTACAACATTAATCTGGTTCACTTTCAGCACACGCAGGCACAAGTGTAATTGTGTGTACACCTCATCCATTCATCTTTATTAAAAGGATAGATTGATACTCACCACACAGAGGAAGCGTCAAGTGCCAGAGAGGCACATTGAGGAAGGCTACTAGATATTACTAGCTATTGGACTAAGTCCTTCATCAAACATTTTGTTGTTGTTGTTGTTGTTGTTGTGGTCTTCAGTCCAGAGACTGGTTTGATGCAGCTCTCCATGCTACTCTATCTTGTGCAAGCTTCTTCATCTCCTAGTACCTATTGCAACCTACATCCTTCTGAATTTCCTCTACGATTTTTACCCTCACGCTGCCCTCCAATACTAAATTGGTGATCCCTTCATGCCTCAGAACATGTCCTACCAACCGATCCCTTCTTCTAGTCAAGTTGTATCACAAACTTCTCTCCTCCCCAATCCTATTCAATACCTCCTCATTAGTTATATGATCTACCCATCTAATCTTCAGCATTCTTCTGTAACACCACATTTCGAAAGCTTCTATTCGCTTCTTGTCCAAACTAGTTATTGTCCATGTTTCACTTCCATACATGGATACACTCCGTACAAATACTTTCAGAAACAACTTCCTGACACTTAAATCAATACTCGATGTTAACAAATTTCTCTTCTTCAGAAACGCTTTCCTTGCCATTGCCAGTCTACATTTGCTCCCCAAATAGCAAAACTCCTTTACTACTTTTAAGTGTCTCATTTCCTAATCTAATTCCCTCAGCATCACCCAACATAATTCGACTACATTTCATATCCTTGTTTTGCTTTTGTTGATGTTCATCTTACGTCCTCATTTCAAGACACTGTCCATTCCGTTCAACTGCTCTTCCAAGTCCTTTGCTGTCTCTCACAGAATTACAATGTCATCAGCGAACCTCAAAGTTTTTATTTCTTCTCCATGGATTTTAATACCTACTCCAAACTTTTCTTTTGTTTCCTTCACTGCTTGATCAATATACAGATTGAATAACATTGGGGATAGGCTACCACCCTGTCTCACTCCCTTCCCAACCACTCCTTCCGTTTCATGTCCCTTGACTCTTATAACTGCCATCTGGTTTCTGTACAAATTGTAAATAGCCCTTCACTCCCTGTATTTTATCCCTGCCACCTTCAGAATTTGAAAGAGAGTATTCCAGTCAACATTGTCAAAAGCTTTCTCCCAAGTCTACAAGTGCTAGAAACGTAGCTTTGCTTTTCCTTAATCTAGCTTCTAAGATAAGTCGTAGGGTCAGTATTGCCTCACGTGTTCCAATATTTCTATGGAATCC
The DNA here is from genome assembly GCF_023864275.1 of Schistocerca cancellata. Taxonomy (NCBI): domain Eukaryota; kingdom Metazoa; phylum Arthropoda; class Insecta; order Orthoptera; family Acrididae; genus Schistocerca; species Schistocerca cancellata. The sequence continues at coordinate 491,246,029 of NC_064628.1, forward strand.
AAACTGATCTTCCCCGAGGTCGGCTTCTACCAGTTTTTCCATTCATCAGTAAAGAATTCGCGTTAGTATTTTGCATCCGTGACTTATTAAACTGATAGTACTATAATTTTCACATCTGTCAGCACCTGCTTTCTTTGGGATTGGAATTATTATATTCTTCTTGAAGTCTGAGGGAATTTCGCCTGTCTCATACATCTTGCTCACCAGATGGTAGAGTTTTGTCAGGACTGGCTCTCCCAAGGCCATCAGTAGTTCTAATGGAATGTTGTCTACTCCCGGGGCCTTGTTTTGACTCAGGGCTTTCAGTGCTCTGTCAAACTCTTCACGCAGTATCGTATCTCCCATTTCATCTTCATCTTCATCTACATCCTCTTCCATTTCCATAATATTGTCCTCAAGTACATCGCCCTTGTATAGACCCTCTATATACTCCTTCCACATTTCTGCTTTCCCTTCTTTGCTTAGAACTGGGTTTCCATCTGAGCTCGTGATATTCATACAAATGGCTCTCTTTTCTCCAAGGGTCTCTAATTTTCCTGTAAGCAGTATCTATCTTACCCCTAGTGAGATAAGCCTCTACATCCTTACATTTATCCTCTAGCCATCCCTGCTTAGCCATTTTGCACTTCCTGTCGATCTCATTTTTGAGACGTTTGTATTCCGTTTTGCTTGCTTCATTTACTGCATTTTTGTATTTTTCTCCTTTCATCAATTAAATTCAGTATTTCCTCTGTCACCCAAGGATTTCTAATAACCCTCGTCTTTTTACCTACTTGATACTCTGCTGCCTTGACTACTTCATCTGTCAAAGATACCCATTTTTCTTCTACTGTATTTCTTCCCCCATTCCTGTCAATTGTTCCCTTCGGCTCTCTCTGTACAGCCTCTGGTTTAGTCAGTTTATCCAGGTCCCATCTCCTTAAATTCCCACCTTTCTGCAGTTTCTTCAGTTTTAATCTACAGTTCATAACCAATAGATTGTGATCAGAGTCCACATCTGCCCCTGGAAATGTGTTACAATTTAAAACCTGGTTCCTAAATCTCTGTCTTACCATTATATAATCTATCTGACACCATGTATACAACCTCCTTTTATGATTCTTGAACCAAGTGTTAGCTATGATTAAGTTGTGCTCTGTGCAAAATTCTACCAGGCGGCTTCCTCTTTCATTTCTTTGCCCCAATCCGTATTCACCTACTACCTTTCCTACTCTCCCTTTTCCTACTACCGAATTCCAGCCACCCATGACTATTAAATTTTCATCTCCCTTCACTATCTGAATAATTTCTTTTATCTCATCATACATTTCTTCAATTTTTTCGTCATCTGCAGTGCTAGTTGGCATATAAACTTGTACTACTGTAGTTGGTGGGGGCTTCGTGTCTATCTTGGCCACAATAAGGTGTTCACTATGCTGTTTGTAGTAGCTTACCTGCACTCCTATTTTTTTTATTCATTATTAAACCGACTCCTGCATTACCCCTATTTGATTTTGTATTTATAACCCTGTGTTCGCCTGACCAAAAGTCTTGTTCCTCCTGCCACCGAACTTCACTAATTCCTACTATATCTAACTTTAACCTATCCATTTCCCTTTTTAAATTTTCTAACCTACCTGCTCAATTAAGGGATCTGACATTCCACGCTCCGATCCGTAGAACGCCAGTTTTCTTTCCCCTGATAACGACGTCCTCCTGAGTAGTCCCCGCCCGGAGATCCGAATGGGGGACTATTTTACCTCCAGAATATTTTTCCCAAGAGGACACCATCATCATTTAACAGTAAATCTGCATGCCCTCGGGAAAAATTATGGCTGTTGTTTCCCCTTGCTTTCATCCGTTCGCAGTACCAGCACAGCAAGGCCGTTTTGGTTAGTGTTACAAGGCCAGATCAGTCAATCATACATTCTGTTGCCCCTGCAACTACTGAAAAGGCTGCTGGCCCTCTTCAGGGACCACATGTTTGTCTGGCCTCTCAACAGATACCCCTCCGTTGTGGTTGCACCTACGGTACAGCCATCTGTATCGCTGAGGCATGCAAGCATCCCCACGAACGACAAGGTCCATGGTACGTGGGGGTTCATCAGACGTAGACAAAACAAAACATACTCACATTCACACATGCGTAACTCACTCACTCACTCACACTCTCTCTCTCTCTCTCTCTCTCTCTCTCTCTCTCTCTCTCTCTCTCTCTCACACACACACACACACACACACACACACACACACACACACACACACACAGAAGACACTTTCATGTATGGGTGCTAACACCCAATTGTGATTGCATCTGAGGTGAACAGCAATATTTCCTGGAGTGGGTAGTCAGGATATGGATGAGTACTTGGATGGAGAAGGGGAGGGATAACAGGGTAGGAGTGGGGGAAGATGCTAATACAGCCTGTGGAAGGTGCAGGGTTGTGGTGGGACAGGATAGTGTGCTGCTAAGTGCAGCACTGAGAAGCAGTGCTGGAGGAAAGGGGAGCATGATGGTATTTGGGAGAGAAGAGAAGGAGATAGGACTATGCCATTGCACAGGCAGTATAGAGCCATTTGTAAGACTTCAAGTGGAAGCAGAAAAGGGATAGGCAGCTGAAGGACAGGGATTGGTGAAGATTTAGGCCATTCAGGTTATGGGACTGGAGAGTATGTTGCAGGGAGAGCTTTCTGCACAAATGAGAAATGCTGGTGTTGGTGAGAGGAATCCAGATTGCACGGTCTGTGAAGCAGTCATTGTAGTCAAGCACACCATGTTGGCCAGCATGGTCAGCAACTGGGTTGACCAACTGTCTCTTTACCACAGTTTGGTGGTGGTCAGTCAAGTGGACAAAAACCTTGTCAGTGGTCATGCCTTCATAGAACAGTGGGAGGATGTATGTGGCTAGTCTTGCATTTAGTTCTATTGTAGATGAGAGTTCTGCTGTAGGGATATGAGTATATGGGCAAAGAGCTGGGTGCAGAGGTGCCTCCTGGTGCTGCTTCTAGCAGCCCACTGTTCAACCCTAGCTCCCAATCCCCTGTCCCATGTCTCATGTCCTTGCACTAAACCTAGATATAAGACCTGGCCCATTGAGCTTTCCACTACCACCTGTTCCTGTCGTCTCACAATCGTCTCCTACCCCATCAAAGGCAGGACCACCTGTGAAAGCAGCCACGTGATCTAACAACTTAGCTACAACCACTGTGCTGTGTTGTACATGGACAAGACCACAAAGAAGCTGTGACCAAACAACTGCTGGACCACTCTGTTGCTGAGCTTGCTGGCCAACACAGTGTGCTCAACTTCAGATATTGCTTCACAGTCTGTTCCATCTGGATTCTTCCTACCAACACCAGCTTTTCTCAGTTGCATAGGAGGGAATACTCCTCTGACAATCCTTCATTTCCATAACCTCCCTGGCCACAACCTACACTAGTCTCTGGGTCCTCTGGACTTCACTCTTGTCCATTTTTCACTCCCACTTTACAGGGCAGCCTCCAAAAGCTGCACTAGCATCTTCCCCCACCTGCTTTCTCTCCCTCTCCCCATACCAGGCTTCACCTGTACCCACACTACCCAACCTAGCAAAGGACACTACTCACCTCACACAGTCGCGGTCAAGTCTTAATGCTCATAGGCAACAATTGTGTGTCAAAGCCTCCTCTATGTGCTGAGTAGTCGTCTGTCTCCCTCATATTGTTATTATTCCATCTCAGATTTTCCATTGTTTAATTTCATCCATTCATCTATTTTATATATTCACATGGCTCATCGCCTAGTACAATGCCTTCTGCTTTATGCTATTTTAACAGGATGCATGTCTAGTGCTTCAGGTATAGTGGTTTATTGTAGGTAACATTTCTCACTGCTAATGGAGAGTAATTTAACTTCAGAAGCCATTTTTTGCCATGCTCACTTCAACAACTTATGCATATAAGAATTTATTTGAAATACAGACTAATGCTACAAAGTAGACAGTAGCTTCAGTACATTTCTCTTCGTAAGTATGGCATGTAAACATACCCAACAAAATCCGTACAGTAATGGATTATTATTGGTGTAGATGTTATTCATTGAAGTTATTATTCGTATAGATATTCACTCAGATTGTAAACACAGTTCTCAGGTAGAAACATATTTAATTCTGCAGTAAATTTAGCTTCCTCTTATAACTGTAAACTTTCAGTGCATTGCAGCATGCAATTCCATTGTGGCTCACTTTCCTGTGAGTGGGGTTACTTTTTGTTCATTCTATGCCTATCTGCTGGATCCAATAGTTTAATTATTGTCACTATGAGAGTCAGCATTTAAATAAAATCTCCAAGGTTGGTTCTGTTGATCAACAAACCTGTATGAGAATAGGTATAGAAATTTAAATTTTTGCAATCAGTTCATACAATGTGCTTCTGATGACACAAATGATGTAATTTGAGTAGTTTTTTCTTCCAATATAACAAATTCTTTTGAAGGAAAATTTGTTTTACTCTGGTACAATGTATCATTTGTTACCAGTGACTGAAAATATGCTATATGTGCTATTCGGAACTGTGGTATAAGCTGAATTCGCTCACAGCTAAGATATCAGCTTATGAACTGCAAGCCAACATGGCTGAGAGAGGACCAAGAAGAGGGCTTACATCATGATAACAAGATGCGCCATAACGGAACACCCACCTACAAGAACCTTATGGCAGCAGTGAGGAGGTGAGCCTTGGGGAGGACCAGAAACGACTTCCTGAGACCCTGACAGCCATCTCCCAATATCTGTACCTTGGATGGCACAGCCAACGGGAATCCTGAGTTGTACTTCTAGTGTGCCATGGGCTAACCATCCAGACAAACTAGAGATCATGCTTGATTCTAATACTACGTATGGTAGCGTAGTGCTGCATAGTCTGGTGTTCTGGTAGCGTAGTCCAGAATTATGAATTACAAAATTTGGGATCTATCAATGCTGCATAGTGTATTAGGCCAGTAGCATGTGCATCCTGGACTCTGGATGAACAGATATATGTGTGCCAGATGGCCACATGGTAATAGACAGGCTTTATTTACTATAGGTATTCTATACAGATTTTTCCCCTCTTAAATAGTATAATGCTTAGTTACTACTAACACATATGAAATTATTATATAATTTTATGTGCTTCATTCATGCCAGTTCGTGTGCAATATTCAGTCTTATTTTATGTAGACGACAGACTATGCTAAGTTCATAGCCAGTGTCTCTATTAACCCTTTTGTGATGGAGCATTCATAACAGTGCTGCATCCAGATATTGATTTTAATGACCCCCACATCATCCTATTTCTACCAGCTTGTTTGGAAAGCTCATTTCACAGGTAACTGTTAAGGTAGAAGAGACAGCAATTTAAGCATTGTTAGGACTTGGTTGTGACAATGCTTTTGACTAGGATTAGTTTATTAGTGTATCAATAAAATGTAGCAGATGATAGTGGCAAACTCGTATTTTTTGTACACTGCAAAATTGTTGTGTAATGACTGAGGTAACTGTCATGGTTTTGCCACTGTCGTCACGCATAGATAACTTTTTCATGGACGATTTCGAAGAACAAGCATTCAGCAGTGGCCCTCTCCAATCATCCTGCTTCTGGAGCTGTATGACGATAAATTTTCAATCTGACTCCATGGCAGTGAGGTGCTGCATCTGTTCATTGACCATCTAATGGTGTACATCCAAATATAAGATTAATGGTGGAGACAGAGAAGGGTGGGAGGAGTTCTTAGATTTGTTGATTGAAAGAACAAAAGATGCACATTTGTTACCAATAAATGATCTCTTTCACCTTTGAGACCCAGTAGCCTGTTTACTGGACATTGTCAGTTTGAGTTTCATGCATTTTGCTGCCTTCTGTTGCTGGAAAGGTGTACTACATTGGAAAACATTCAAGATTGCAACATTGTTGTGAATGCTCCATGTCAAAAGGGTCAATAGAAGTATTGGCTATGCACTTAGCAACATGTGGAAGCATCCACTTTATAAAGAAACAGCACAGAAGTAGTGTTACAATGGTTGACGGCCTGATGCAAGTGGTGATGCTGCTAGAAATACTGAACAGGAAGTACTAACATAATCAATAGACACAGGGTTCCTCCACCTTAATCCTGATGATTAGATGCCATCCTCTGGACATAATAGTGAGAGCCTTGCCAATTTTGTAACTCATACATAGCCTGTGACAACAGTGATTAAGGCAATAATTGCGAGATAGGAATTTTATCTGAATTTAGTGCAGCAAGTTTGCTGAGAACTTCCCATCTGAGGACTCCATCATGAAGAACTGCATAGCCAATGTTAAGTTACACCTTTCCTTTATTCATTAATATTTTCATATTTGCGCAGATTGAGCTAAAGATTGCTATGAAGTTTTCCCTATTCTCCAGGTAATTCAACAGTCTCTGCTTTGAAATATTTTCCCCACACACTAAAATTCTGCTAGCCTCCTCTTTTCATTCACCAGTTCCCTGTTGTTGAATATTGTAGTCTGATGCCAAGCGGCTGGCCGCTGTTGCCGAGTGGTTCTAGGTGCTTCAGTCCGGAACCCCACTGCTGCTACAGTCAACGAGTTCGAATCCTGCCTTGGACATGGATGTGTGTGATGTCTGTAGGTTAGTTAGGTTTAAGTAGTTCTAAATCTAGTGGACTGATGACCTCCGATGTTAAGTCCCATAGTGCTTAGAGCCATTTTGATGCCAAGCAAATAGTTCTCGATCATCTGCAGCTTAAAATTCTGTAACCAAGGGATGATAGCAGTAGTTAATGTGTAACCATTAACAATTAAGGTAAAATTTTTTGAAACAAAGAAATTGCTTTGCTAAAAGTAATGGTTAAAATGACATGTATATGCAGTGGTGCTAGTACATGAAAATATTGGAGAACTAGTTAAATATGTGTATTAACTTATTTATCGGACCTTATATTGTCTGGGGTCACAAAGTAGATCTCTCTGCTGTGAGTCATCAAGGACATTTTTTTGTGGTGGTTCTGAACCGGGTTTTGTTTTCATGATGTGTGCATGTAGTTACCTCAAACAACTACTCCTCATTGGCTGTTTCATACAATATCAATTTCCAGTGTGTAAGCAACATCTCCCGTATTCAACATAAATATCAACATGAATCTTCTGTTGAAATCTGTAGGTAAAAATATTGTTTATGATTCTCCATGCGTTCTCCTAGCTATTTGCATGCTAAGTTAGTGTTTGTGATGCTCATCGCTAATAGTAAGACAAGTGGATTAAATCCCTATTACCTTAGGTAAAAATGTACACATCTTTTTGCAGATCTTCATTGGAAAGTTGCTGTTTCACTAGGTAGTATGACAGGTCTTAGTTTCAGGAAGAACACCATGTGTTGGTAAGTATTCATTTTTTGATTTATTTACCTTCTTTCTTGCTAGCAGTTAGTTCTGTGCTTTCACATTTGTTTAAAAAAAATGATATGTCACAATAGAAAGTGACAATGAAAAAGACTCACATTTTTCCACTAACCAGTATCAAAAAATCACACTATGATGCACTTGATACAAAGCATGAGCACCAGTGCAAAGAAGTCCAGTTTGCTTGCATTTTTAGAGAACAAACTAACAAAGAACTGTTTGCAGAGACAGACAAACTTTCATGTGTTTCTGCGAAATACCAAATTACGAACTAATCCTTTGCATGTTTTTGACTATATTTATAATCTGCGTGTGTGCACCGGAATATTCTGGAAACCTGAAGTGTCATGTTACATCTGGTTTTCTTACCAGAATAAATTTAAGTGAAACTGTGTGTTTTATGATTAGGAAAATCAAAGAGAGAAATAATTATAAAAGGTAGGGGAAATAATCATGAACTGAAAATCGAAGTTTCCAGAACACAACACATAAAAAACTTTGTTTACATTTTGAAATATTGTGATTTAGTATGGAATGAAATTGTTTTTGATATGAATGTGTGATGTATATTTTTTCGAGCCTGTCCAAAAGAACAGTCACCACATGGAATCCAAAGCTGTGGTACATCTTATGTAAATTCAAGTTGGAGAGGGGAGAAAGGAGAGGAAAGGGAAGGGAACAAATTATTGATGTCAGCTGCATTGGAACTTTGTGAAATCAGTGGCAATGAGTGAAAATGTGTGGCAGACTAGGATTTGAGCTCGGGTCTCCTGATTGCAGTCACAAAAATTAACTCACCCCATTATTTTGTGAGAAAAATATTTTTAATGGAAAACATGCTATCTGTTACATTCTCTCAAAGCAAGAAATTTTTAATGTTCGAGTCAGTTAGAAATATTATGAAACAAGATAAAATTGTGCATTGAAGCATAATTTTTGTAATATTTAGACTAAACAGGTGTGACATTATGAACAAGAGTAATTTATGAACTTATAGACATCTATTTGAATATATAGTAACTTGAAATAGAAAAATGTTGTTACTTCCGTATAGGTCTTCAAGAGACAAATAACTAAGATACAAAAAATGTGCAAGGCATGACAAAATTTATCTTCTAATGTAAGAAAAATGCATCCAGATCCGTTAATCATAAATGACAAAAGCTTACAAAATTTATAAAAAATCCTCTTTAAAGGAAAATAAGTTCAAAAATTGTTCCATATTCACTTTAAATTCATCAATGATTCTTGCAAGTCTTATTTATCTTGTTTGATTCAGCTTTTATGAAGAGGGAAACATTCCACGTGGGAAAAATATATCTAAAAACAAAGATGTTGTAACTTACCAAACGAAAGCGTTGGTATGTTGATAGGAGACAATAAAAAACACACAAATTTCTAGCTTTCGCAACCCAAGGTTGCTTCAACACACACACACACACACACACACACACACACACACACACACACACACACACACACACACACACACACACACACACACACAGAGGCAGACATGTGTAAATGCATTTACATATGTCTGCCTGCGTGTGTTTTTTCCACTCCCGGGATTGGAATGACTCCTTACCCTCTCCCTTAAAACCCACATCCTTTATATATATAAGGTGGATGCTCGGGTGAGACACCAAACACCACCATATAATCAGGAGTTCATTTATTTACCTCTTCACACAAGTAAGGCTTACAGAGAACTGCCTGGCCGAACTACACAAAGATAATGTTTTCCTAGGTTCAAAGATGATGCTCTTAGTACTCCTGAGAGCCCGGGAGGGGGAGGGTGACTATGGCGTTGGCAGGGGTGGTCCACGGGAGCCGAACCACGGTCAGCTCGACAGCGTCGTCGGGGAGCTGTGTTGGTAGATGATGTGAAGGAAGGTCCGGCTACTGAATCAGCAATTCGTTGAAGTGCGCCGGGCGTCGTACTGGGCTTGCTGGTGGTGCGGCGACAGATAGGCCGGCGGTTTGCGGGAGGAATGGAGCGACAATGACGATGTTCCCGGTGAGCATGGTGAACACACGAAGCAAGTCCAGGTCAACGTCGGGCGAGGGCGAGAGGGGAACACATTTCACCTGGTGGCAGGGATTGGCGGAGGTTGTGTCATGAGCACCGGATGAAGGGAAACATATGACGAACAGTGTGTCATCGCATAGTGTTATAGAGATATCGTGGATTGTGTCCGGGGGGATGTGCACAAACACCTCAAGCGAGGGCACGTCCAAGATGGGGGGGGGGGGGGGGGGGGGGCGTGAGAAACCTCGACAGGGCAAGGGAGGCAACGGGGGAGAGGTTGAAGGGGCTGGAGAAGGGCCGGCGGTGAGGGCGTGATCGTAGGTAAGCTTGATGTGGGGAGCATGTGATCACTTGACGGAGTGCATGAGACCGGAGTAGAGGGCAAGGTCGGAGAAGAGCTCGATGATTGGAGCTGGAAGTCACTCGACTGAGTGAGTAAGTCCGATGTGGAGGGAGTGGTCGGAGCGTCATAAGCCATGACAGTGTGGCGTGGCCGTGGCCTGAAGGGGGGGAGAAGTGGGCTCAACATGAGCAGGCGTAAGTCTGTTGAGAGAGACTGTAACAGCTGAATCTTTTATCTGGATGTCATAGGTGTTGGCTGAGCGCCGGAGAACTCGGTACATGCCGGTATATGGGGGTTGGAGGGCAGCACGGACAGTGTCGTCTCGGAGCATGATGTACTCGCAATTGTTCAGAGATTTCGGGATGTGAACCTTAGGGTGGGAATGGCTGGTGGGCGGAGGGATGTGGAGGTTGATGAAGTGGCGTCTGACGTGGTCCACGAAGGAAGGTAAGTCAGACTGAGGGAGAGAACTGGAAGGGCTCACTAGTTCGACAGGGAGAACAATGTTGTGGCCGTATACGAACTTGGCTATTGTGCCTTTGAGGTCTTCCTTATAGATCGCACAAATGCCGAGTAGCACAAGGGGAAGGGCCTCCATCCAAAGACAGTCGTGGCATCAAAGAGCCGCCTTGAAAGTGCGGTGCCAGCACTCAACTAGCCCGTTACTTTTCGGGTAATATGCTGTGGTGTGGATGTGCTGGATGCCGCAAATTTTACAAATCTTGTTGAAGAAGGCTGACTCAAATTATCTGCCCTGGTCAGTCTTGATGATAGCTGGACATCCAAAACGCGATACCCATGACTCGATGAAAGCTTGAGCGACAGTTTCTGCCATGATATTGGAAAGGGTGACAGCCTCAACCCAGCGAGTTGTTCGGTCGGTAGACGAGAGAACATAACGAAAGCCATTAGAGGGGGGGAGAGGGCCGACAATGTCAATGTGAATATGCTGGAAACGCCCAGGAGGGATCGAAAAGGTGCATGGGGGGGGGGGGGGGGGGGGTGAAGTGTGCTTGTGTACTTTGCAGCATTGGCTCGTGACACAGGAGCATGCCCATTGCTGGCAGTCCTTGTTGACATTTCTCCACACAGCGCGTTGAAGACAGCTCGACGGAGCGTGGTTGGGATGAGGGGGCATAACGTGCCCGTACTGTCGTCGCACCAGATCTTCCTAGAAATGCCAGGGAAGGTGGTGTGGACGAAGTGTAGTGAAGAGGTAGAGTCTGAAATCAGGTATTGTGTGTCCTCGTCAGTGGGTTGGACATTAGGCAGGTCAGAGAGGTCTAACAGCAAATGAACGGCGTCGACTCGTGAAAGGAAATCAGCAACTATGTTGTCAACACCCTTCATATGTCTGACATCGGTGGTGAACTGAGATATGAAGTCCATGTATCTGAAATGGTGAGGAGGCGGGTCAGCTGGCAGGTTTGAAATGGCCGCAGCCAGGGGTTTGTGGTCTGTTAAAACATAGAAAGGGCGGTCCTCAACGTCGGTCTTAAAATGCTTGATCGCTTCGTAGACCGCGAGCAACTCCCTGTCAAACACGGAATATTTCCATTGTGCATTGGTGAGCTCGCGCGAGAAGAACTGCAGAGGCAAAGTTTGGCTGTCGACTGTCTGGCTGAGGACAGCGCCGATGGCCATATCGCTCGTGTCTGTGGTAATGAAAAGCTGCACATGGGGATGAGGATGCGCCATGGTGCAGGCCTCGGCAAGAAGATTTTTGAGTGCAGCGAAATAGTCAGTCATAGCAGGGGTCCACGGAACGGGCCGAGATCCAGAAGTCTTGGTGCCTGCCAAGGCGTCCGTCAGTGGAGCCTGAATCTCCGCAGCCCGAGGTAGATGACAGCAATAATAATTAACCATCCCCAGAAAGCGCCAGAGCTCTTTGAATGACGAAAGTCTGGGTAGGTTTAGTATTGCTTCTACTTTCTCAGGGGGGCATTGAAATGCCGTCAGCAGAGACCCAAAAACCAAGAAAAGTGGGTTGATGTAGCTGCAATTTGTCCTGGTTGGTCTCGATGCCTGCTGCTGCGAGAGTGTCCATAACAGTCTGCACATGTCGAATGTTGTCCTCGACGGAGGAGCTGAACACAATAATGTCATCAAGGTATGCAAAGCAGAATTTTAGGCCGAATAGCACTTCGTTGATGAAGCGTTGCCAGGTCTGGGTTGCGTTTTTTAGCCAGAAGGGCATGAATCGAAACTGAAATAACCCGATTGGAGTGGTGATTGTTGTCTTCTGAATGTCTTCAGGAGCCATGGGGATCTGGTGGTAGGCCCGTTTGCAGTCAATGACAGAGAACGTGGTTGCACCTGCGAGGGAACTAGTGAAGTCGTCAATGTTGGGAATGGGGTAGGTGTCCATAATTGTTTGTGCGTTTAGTTGACGGTAGTCTCCACACATGCACCAGGACCCGTCTTTCTTGGGTGTCATATGAATGGGCGTAGACCAGCTGCTGGCAGAGGGTTCGATGATGCTGGAGCTTAAAAGTTCAGAAATCTGCTTTTTAAGGTCGGAGAGGGGCTCGGGACAAAGTTGACGCTGTTTACTGGTGATTGGGGGGCCCGGCGTGAGGCGAAGCTTGTGAACAGTGCCGTTGGTGATGACGGAAATGATGCCGGCGGTGCGGGAGGTGGTTTGTTTACAATGTGAGGCGGGCGGGGCAGGCGAAGCGAGGTTGTGGTGTTCGGAGCCACTCTGCGGATCTGACGGGAGCTGAGGCGGTGAAGTGTCCCAGGAGTCGGCGTGACAAGATGGCCGCCGGCCCGAAGCAGTGGCACCGTGGTCAGGTGAACTCGGTAGAGCTCGTGAAGTGTTAGTGAGTCCATTGTCCAAGGGCGCGGCCTGTGGCAGCACGGTCGCAGGTGAAGTGCTAGGTGCGAGTGCACCATTTGTGTTGTCAGTGGCGGTCACACGGTGGCGCGCAGGAGCCGAAGTTGCATGGTTTGGGGTGCTGCCTGCGGGGGAGGGGTAGGAGCTGTCAGTACGGGAACACGTGATGTTCGTCGCGCATGCGCACTCGTGTCCGGCCAAGTGTCAAATGCTGCCGTGTTAGGGGGGTGTGGTCCTGTGGAACTGTCAGTACACGTTATGGTAGACTTGATAGCACAGTTGCGAGGGGTAGTGGGAGGTAAGCACACGGAGGCTCGATTGCTGGGACTACAAGCAGATTCGTCACACTTACTGACCTTGCGTTGTCCTTGCTGCAGTGTCTGTAATTCCTTTGCTGCGTCGGATAGCTGGAGCTGAGTTTCGTGGAGCCGGAGGGAGAGCTCGAAGTTTTTCTTGTGTAGGCGAGCAATGTTTCCAAGCTCGGCGAGGCACTTGTGCATTGTTTCTTGTAACGTCATCGACAGAGCCGAGCATGTACAGATGAGAAGAGCCCGGACTGACGTGTCACGGGGGGTTTGCTCGACGGAGCACAGGGGAAGTGAGTTTTGGACAGGTGACGAAGCATGGTGTTTTGCACTAGGTCTGGTGAAAGTTTGTGGTGTCGCAAGAAGTCAATACCTAGTAAAGGTTCCTCAATACTGCACGCTAAAAATGTCCACTTGAGTTTGCAGCTTGTGGAGAGTGAGACGACGTGGGAGGTTGAACCCGAGCATTATAGTTTAGTAGAATTCACAGCTTGCAGTTAAGTATGATGAGGGCGGATGTTCGACGACAGTAAGGACGTAGGCAGCAGCGAAACATCGGCGCCTGTGTCCACTAGAAAAAAGTATCCCGATGAAATGTCTTTAATATAAAGTCGTCCATAATAATCCGATTGTTCCCAGACAGAATGGAGCACTGGGAGTTGCCTGTCAGGTTGTGCGCAGGAGGCAGCACCCGGACCTACCTGCGATCTGCGTTTGGGAAGCAGCAGGGTGGTCTGCAGTTCCGTGCCGCCTCACCAAACAGTGTGTTGGAGTAACAGTATGGGTAGTGCATCTGCATTTCCTGCGGATAGTTCATTGCCAGAGGCAGTGGCAGAGGTTCGGAGGCTGCAGCCGGTTCGGTTGCAGGAGGGGGCGTGACTGGGGTGGAGCCGGTGACATCCCAGCTGTTTGTATACTGCAGCCCAGAGTGAGCGGAACGGTCGGTACAGTGCGGCCTTGACCGCGTCCGGCCGCGGGACGAGGAGCCTGAACCTGAGACTTGCCAGGTAGGCAGTGCCTGGCGAAATAGAGCAGTGATGCCTCATGTAGTTTGTCAGCAGTTGTCATTCATTGCCCAACAGGTTCAAGTGACCTCTGGGGCAGAGCAAAGCGGATGTGGGGAGGTAGTTTATCTGTCCAGATGGCGAGGAGAGCTGTGTCAGAGAGTAGATCGTCAATGACCAGGGCCCGTAGCCATCTCCAAAGTTGTGAAGGGTTGTCGTTGCCTAGTTGCTCGACGTGGAGCACTTGCCGTATTGCCGTCTCAGTTGAGCACGCAAGCCGATGTAGAACTGTCTTTTTGGCTAGAGTGTACCGGGTAGCTGAGTCCGGGGTGTCGACCAGGTCAGCAATCAAGTCCTCCTGATCATGCAGGTGGGTAATATGGCACAGAAATCTGGTTGATTCATCGAGTTTGAAATGGTTGAATACTTTGTCCAGAATTTGAACCAGATTGTTGCCCTGTCGGGATTGAACAGTGGCAGCATCGGTAAGCATTGTAGAACGTTCGGAAAAACAGAGTAAGTTGAATTCGTTGGGGCACTGCCTGAAATGAGCTGTTGTTGCTGCAGTATTCCAGGAGAGTGTGTCTCCAGGGTATGTGGTGATGACGGCTGGTCAGGTGGCAGCATGAAGGTGACACGTTGTGGTTGGGCGCAATCCGTCGTGACGCGGAAGGCCGACATGGGTGAGACACCGTAATGTGTCAATTGCAGTTGTGGAAGTTCGACTGGAGCCAGCACGGGGGCGACAGGTGAGAAAAAGTTCAAAGTTTGAAAACGTATGTCAGTCCGCGGAAAACTTGACGTGCGATCAGAGTCGGAGTCACTTGTGTTGCAGGGAGGCTGCGGAGGTGCGGGCTGTCCTAAAGTACAGTGAGGAAAATGATGTCGAACGTTGGGCGAAATGTGTGAATGTTCACTGTTCATAGTCACGGTGTGCGGAAAAGGTGAATGTTGTGGCACTAAACACAGGCGTAGCAGTAGGACAGAGATGGAGCTCAGCACAGATAACAAGCAATTGTTCCTATTTCAGGCCGAGGCATTGAAGCAGGAAGGCATGTGCTGATACTGAACTGAGGCAGATGTGGGCGTGATCGGATGCTGAGGAGGTTGACCTGTGAACAAAGCAGTTCTGGCCACGTGGAAGGAATCCGCATGGTACTGCATGGATTGCGGTGTAGCAAACCATTGTCCTGGCGGTGGTAGGTTATCCAACGAAGCATTTGCAGAAATTGGCATTTATCCCACACTGCACGGAGATCCATAAGAGGTAACTGCACCGTCGATGAGGAAGAGCACATGTGGCGGGAACAGAGGCGTCTGATAGCCGGAGTCATGCACACTCCTAACCTCACCTATTTTTGCAGGCATGAAAACGTCCGGCGAAATCAGCATAATCGAGGAGTGAGAGGCATCGTGTTGCAGTCGTGGCGGGTGTACATCGCCCATAACACGATGCATGTAGATCACAAAATCCGGCGTTATGCATTATGAGTTGGGCCGAAGCCATTGTTCAAATGTTGTGTTGATGTAATACACGTGAAAATAACCGACGCTGAGGCTGCGGACACACTAAAACGGCGAAAACGGAATACGTTACAGCTCGGGGTCACCAGTGAGGTGGATGCTGGGGTGAGATACACCAAACAACACCTTATAATCAGGAGTTCATTTATTTACCTCTTCACACAAGTAAGGCTTACAGAGAACTGCCTGGCGGAACTACACAAAGATAATGTTTTGCTAGGTTCAAAGATGAGAACATTTGGTTGAAGTTAATATTAAGAAATCTATGAACTTTTATACCTTTCAAAATTATTAATTATTTCTCGCAAAGGAGCACTGTTTTATCATAAGACATGGTAACAGATCAAAATTACGTGCGTTCATTAAACATTAGCAAAATATTTTTTCATAGAGGTGACGTCTAGTGCTCACAAACAACAATGAACACATGTAGAGATAAATCTGTTGCCAACCCTGAACCCTGTGTTCTTTGTTTCTTCAGTTGCATAACAGACGTGCATGTGCATTATTAAATTGTTGTATTGTACAGTCATCTGTATTTTAGTTAAAAATCAGATGTGGATGATAAACAAAAATGCTTGTAGTGTCTATGAATTAGAAACTACATGCTGTAATGTGACTGGATTCTGAAGTAGCAGTCAAAACTATTGCTTTGGAGTTAGGGGTAGGAGAAAGCAGTGTCAAGAGACCAGACGAAAAGTCGATGAGGAATTGAGAAGTGGTGTGCTCTCAAAGCTAAAGCAAGTGGAATAAAAGTAAGGAACACAATACTTAAAGCTGAACAGGTTGAGAAAGGTTGATTTTTGTGGCATGAACATTTAAGAGAAAAAGGTTTGCCAGTTACTAGGCTGACACTGCAGGAAAAAACATTGCAATCTCAATGGCAAATACAAGATTCAGAATTTACTAGCAGTGTTGGATGATTGTAGCAGTGAAAAAATGATTCGCTATTCCCCAGATTACCACCATTAGTGGAGAGGCTTATTCATTGACAAGAAGGCTGTGACATTGTTTAAAGATTATCTTTCAAAGTTAATTGATGAGGAGGGAATTTAAAGCGAACTGTTGTACAACTGTGATGAGAGTGATTTAAATCACCAGATGCTGCCTAAAAATGCTTGCTCCAGAAAAAGAAGCTGCTGCCGGGTACAAGAAAAGTAAGGAACAAGTGACCATATTGGCTTGTAGTAATGCAGTTGGCAACCACAAACTTCGGCTTTCATTAGTAGGGAAATGACAGAAATCGAGAGCTTTTAAAAACCTGAAAACCCGGGAATCACTACCCTACATTACATTCATCAAAAGAAAGTGTGGTTGAATTCAGAAATTCTTAAAACCTGGTTTCAAAAAGAATTCAGACCAGCTGTAGAGAAATGATGGAGACGTCAACACAATAGTTTTACTGTGAAATGTGACTGTTCTTTGTCAGTCAATGGACCAGGGCATCCTAGAAATTCCAAAGAAGTGTTGCATCCACCTTGTCAGTTTGTTGTCATTAGTAATTGATAATAATGAAGACTGCATAACTATTTTGAAGAGGACTGACTTGTTAGACATCATGAGGTGATTGGTTGAAGTGTGGGACAACATTGAGCATATCACTTGTAAGGGCTTGGAAAATTTTTTTGGACCATGAAGGTGGACATTTTAGCTTTGAATCTGTGTGTGAAACCAAAGATGGAAATGATAGCACTGTTTCATTGCTCGACAATGCACTAGGCTGTGAGGATGTCGATGCAGATGACGTTTTACAATGGATAGCAAATGAAGAAGATGATAAACTAACTGGCAACAATATTGTGGAAATGGTGACACTGGAGGAAGTAAAGAATGGGAGGAGGCTGACTTAGATGGCAAAAAGAATATCTCATCTCATGATCAGAAGGGTTCAAGATGATTGTAGTAGATTAGTGAGTAGCAGGAAACAATGCCAACTGATATCTGTTTGTGTAAGTGGAGGAACATTGCAGAACAAAAGAGGGCTGAAGGAGAAAACATTCATCTGTCAAATCTTGTTGTAAAATCCCAAACCTCAGAGTTTCATCTTTTTTATTAGACCTTGATTTTCACATGTGTGTTATCATACATTCATACTTTACAGTGCAGATCATTTTATGTTTCCTGTAATAGTTTTTGAAAGGTGCAGTACGTACGGAGCAAACATTTATAACTAGCATACGTATTATATAATGCATCATAAAATGTTAAGAACTTTTGTGTGAAATGCTGGAATAGTCATAAGAATCAGATATGGGAAATTATCAGTACATTTTGTAATTGAAGGAAAGCTTATTTACCATGACTTATCAGATCCTGTGCCCATTTGTCACAACCAGACAATGAAGAATTGAGTCTTAAGTGTGGAATCAATAGGCAGGTGAGTACTATAACATTTTTACACACCTACAACATTTTGTTTTAAATATTTAGTAATGTCTACCTTTCTGTCAAGAATAGATATGTACTATAGAAGCAGTGTCTACTGCTAAAAAAGTGTGTTTTTTCAAGTGCATATGTGAAACAATGTTTATACTGCAATGAAGAACAGAAAGTGGGATATTACATACTCCACTGCTTCTTCCCTAAAAATAACTTTCCTGTGACTATTCTCCAATTCACAACTAAGTCCATGGCATGGCTATTTCTCTACCTTGCCACTCTCAAACAGTGTGCAGGAAAAACAGACACTTAAATTTTTCTGTATGTCGCCTGAAAAAATTGTTTTCACAGTCAGAGGAGAAAGCTTGCAACTGAAATTTCATGAAAAGTTTCTGCCACAACAAAAAAAACCTTTGTTTTAATGATTTCCACCCCAGTTGGTATATCATATCCATGATGCTCTGTCCTATATTTTCTGACAATAAAAAATTAGTTGCCCTTCTTTGAACTTTTTTAATGCACTCCATCAATCCTATCTGATGTGAATCCCCCACTGTGCAGCTGTACTCCAGAAGAGGACAGTCAAGTTGTCTTCAGTTGACTTGCAGTATCTCCTTGCCAATAAAAAAAGGTCTGTGATTAGTTTTCCCCACAACATTATTTATGTGATTTTTCCAATTTAAGTTGTCTATAATTGTAATATCTAAGTATTTACTTGAATTCACAGCCTTTAGATTTGTCTGGTTTATCATTTAGGATTCCTTTTAGTACTCATGTGGATGACTTCACACTTTTCATCGTTTAAAGTAAATTGCCATGTTTCCGACCATACAGAAATTTTGTCTAAATCATTCTGCAATTGGTTTTGCTCCTCTGGACTGATGACTTTACGAGATTGTAAATGACAGCATCATCTGCAGACAATATAAGAGGGCCGCTCATATTGTCTCCTAAATCACTTATGTAAGTTAGGAACAGCAAAGGGCCTGTAGCACTTCCTTGGGAAACACGAGATATCAATTCTGTTTTACTCAATGACTTTATGTCAGTTACTATGAACTGGGACCTTTCTGACAGGAAGTCATGTATCCAGTTGCAGTACATAGGTGATATTTGGTAGGCATGCAGTGTGATTAGAATTCCCTTGTAAGGAACAGGTCATAAGCCCTCTGGAAATCTAGAAATATGGGACCAATTTCAGATCCCTGTCAATAGCATTCACTACATAGAGTAAATAAAGAGCTAGTTGCGCTTCATAGGAGTGATATTTTTTGAATCTGTGCATACTATTTGTCAGTAGATGGTTTTCGTTGAGATAATTCATAATATTTGAAGACATTACATGTTCCACAGTTCCACTGCAAAATGAAGTTCATGATATGGGTCAATAATTCAGCAGATTACTACTATTTCCTTTCTTGGGTATTGGTGTGACCTGTGAAACTTTCCAGTGTTTAGGCATGGATCTTACATCAAGCCAGCACTTATATATGATTGCTAAGTTTGGAGCTAGTGTATCATCATATTCTGAACAGAAATAATGAATCACTGTATTCGTAAAGGTAGGAGTCAGATTATTTGAGTTTATAACAGAACTTTCAATTCATTCCACTAATATTATTTGAAGTTTGTTTTATATGTTCCATCTGAGTAAGCCTTTGGAAGTTGATGGTTTGGTGACATGATAATCACATGCCATCAGCGCGCTATTGAATGTATGTTTATTTCTTTCACAAGTCAAACCTGCAGTCTAATTTTCTTTTTACGAAGTCTAGTTATCATTGCTATTGTCAGGCAAATCATTTCTTGTTTTGCAATTTAATGTTTTCATGGCCCTGCATCATCTAGCTTCTCTGCTCTCCGACAGTGACTTCTGTGCCTGACTTTCACCAGAACATGAAATTTCAGGTAATAGTTTTTGTTCGACACAGCAGGGAGTTCATTTTAACCGTTAGTCCAAAAAGTTTACAGCTCCATAGTGTTCTTGTCATACTCCTGCTGTCATGAATGTGGTATGTCACTCAACTTTAATAATTAATACTCAGAAATTTTATTTCATTCATTCTGTTAGCTTTGGGTTATACATTACATGACCTTTTTTCTTAACTTGTTATGTACATCATATCTGAACTTTGTCAGTATTAGCAGCAGGAGCAGCAGCTTTATTCATCCATAGATCTCTTTTTACAAGGACATAGAACATGTCAAAGTACTTACAAGTTTAGACCAATTTAAAATAAGCTGATTTGTGTATACATACATTTACAAGCTTCTAGTTAGAGACAATCATTAGATTTACTCCTTGTATACAAGACTTTTTTTTACAAATAACTTATTAAATAATGTAATGCCACACTGTTCACTCATATCTCACTATGAGTCACTGCACACACTATACACACATTGTTTCATAACACTTCACACACACACACACACACACACACACACACACACACACACACACACACACCTGTACCACAACTTCCTATTTGCTATCCTGAAAAATTGAGTCAGCATCCCTCATTATTATTATTTATTTGTATTACATTTTTTTTATCAAAAACCCCTACTCTGTTTTATCTAAGTAATCCTTCAATGTATAAAATGTATTGCATAACAGGTACTTTTTAGCTGCCTTTTTAAATAATAGTATTTTTTGCACTTTCTTTAATCTCTTTTGGTAATTTATTTTACAGTTATTCCTTGGTAGAAAATGCTGTTTAGAGTTCTATGTTTATTTTTTCGTGGTAAATGTAAGTTGAGTCTAGTTCTTGTTGCATGGTCTTGGACAGAACTGTTTGTGCGGTAATTACCAATGTTATTTTTGGTGTGTATGATTGACTGCTAAATGTATTCACATGGAGCAGTTAAAATCCACAGAGTTTTGAACAGAGCTTTACAATGAGCTCGACTACAATTTTTGGTTATGATTCTTATTTCTCTTTACTGGAGTTGGAAAATTGTATTCATATTTTGTGCATTTGTTACCCAAAAAAAATCCCATAGGTAAGAATTGACTGTACATATGAATAGTATGTAACTAAAAGACACTGCATATTACACATCGTTGATGGGATTCTAAGGGCATAACATGCTGATGACTTTCTGTTTGTGAGTACCTTCATGTGTTCACATCACATCAACTGAGAATCAATATAGAAATCAATCAATATAGAATTTTAGCATTTGTTACACAGTCTCTAGAGGTGCCATCTACATTTAATTTAACATTGTCATTTTCCCTCTTCAAACTGAAATTCATGGCATTAGTTTTCTTTATGTTCAGTGTTACTTTATTGCTTATTGACCAATTGTAAACTTCCTTGAGAGTTTCATTTGCTTTCTCTGCAAGGAGGTCTCTTGTTTTCTCAGTGACTATAAAATTGCTGTCATCAGCAAAGAGAATTGCTGTTTGGCCTCCATCAACCACCAGCGTGAGAGGTACTTATAATGCAGGGTGTGCATGGAGTGCTGCATTTGTCGTACTTTGTTTAGCTGACTTGCTCATACTGAATGATAAGGGACTATCTGCAAATATCCAACACGGAGGAAGACCATTCTTAGCCAAGTTCACATTTGTAAAACCTTTATTTATGTTGATTGGTTGTGGTAAAACTGGGTTAGCAACCTCTGATCAGTAAATATTGTACATAGAGTATAAAGCATATGAAATTATGAAAACTAATGTATAGTGTCCTAAATACAATACATAGAGTGAATTATTATTACACATATTTCTGTAAATGTTAATAAAGTGCCCAACTAGAGCTATAAATGTACTCCTTCGGTTAATTAGATGGATAATTGATGTAAGATACAGTGGCATGTCAAAGTTAAAACCAGTATTTACAACATGTTTTGTGAAATGTATCAGCCCCATATTACAAGTCACAGAGTACATCACAGCTGAATTTACATGTGATCAAAGTTACTAGAGAAAATGTTGACATTTAGTGCCTCTGGAGTTCACTCCTGTATTCCTGTTTCCGTCAATTGCAAATACAAACATATAATTTTAATAAAGATGTGGTAACTGGTATACAATTTTTAAAAAAATGTGTAGAAGGTAAAGGCTAAGGTATTTATTAGAAACAGAAAGAGCATGTATAACCATATAGCAAGAAAACAGCAAGTGGGAAAAGACATGTAGTTAAGACTGCAACCTAAGTCGTATTTCAAAATCCTGTCTGCGTGCAATGTCAGATTCACGCACAGCAACATTTAAGAACAATATGCTTGCACAGCAGAAATGTAGTCGACAATGAGACTGCACAGTATAGAGCCCCATATGTAGATCATTATGTAGGTGACAAAGAGGCAATCCTTTATTAAGTAAATTCAGCATCATTGTCTTTGGTATGGTGCTAGATCATCTAATAGATTTAAACAGGATGCATAAGAATCAGAAACAGGAAAAGAAGAAAGCATTAATTACCTAGACCTCACAATTAAAAAAGTAAGTGGCAAGCATAAGTTCAGCATTTTCCATAAACCAATGTATACAGATTACATTAGAAAGGCAGATCCTGTCACCCACTGTGATATAAATATGCATTTTTTTTAACTCCATGGTCCATTGAATCCTTAAATTACCAATAGAACCAGATTGTGTAGTCATTGCTTACATACTATGAAGCAGATTGCCTTAAACAATATATAAAATAGCCAATTAGTTGTTAAGTTATATAAAAAAAATTGAAGAACATATTGAAACACAGCAATAGCAGAAGTGTTCTCAAAAAGAGGATAAATAAGGAACAATGTCTGACAAAATCAAACAGCAGTTCCATAAATTTATTATTTCAATAGCTTTTCAAACCGTCACTATTTTAATATTTAAATTAAGGCTTAATATCAGAGAAAATAGTGACAAATACAGGTATAAAGAGTCTGGTGTGTATCAGCTAGAACATGGTCAGTGTGAAGGATTCTATATAGTTCAAATCTTTTTTTGGTATGTATAGAGACCATACTGGGAAGCATGATAACACAGCATTCAGCTATCATCTACAAGTATCAAAGCACAATGTTAGCAGCATCAACCACAATATGAAAATTCTTCGCAATGCACCTAAAGACAAGAAGTTTGACATTCTGGAAAAATTTCCCCATGCGGGTCCGGGGTAAGAATAGGCCCGAGGTATTCCTGCCTGTCGTAAGAGGCAACTAAAAGGAGTTTCAACCATTTCGGCCTTCCATGTAATGGTCCCCCTTGGGGTTTGACCTCCATTTTTCAAAATTCTACAGAAGTACGAGCCTTTTGGGGAAGGACACCTTACATGGTGTATCACTGGTCCTCCGTGCACTAAGACCTTGGCACTCCGCATTGTAACCATACCCACTATTCATCAAATTGGGCCTAAACGCCTGATGGGTTGTCAAAGTTACACCCATAGTGCATCCCCATCTGCACCTACGATCATGATGGACTTTCCATGGCACCCGAAATACAGCACGGTAGCCAGCCCGTTGTGGTGGGGTCATCATGTACCCTCTGGTTTGTAGCCCCCTGGCAACACAGGGATCGTACTGCCGATACCTGAGCTGCACCCTCCCCACGTCGGCCAAGGAGTAGATGCCCGTCTCCTTGGGGCATCAGGACTCCCGGCAACGGTCATCCTGCCAGGTGGCCCTTGCTTAGGCTGTGTGGCGCCCGTGGGGAGAGCCCCTGGTCGGAGTGGGTGGTATCGGGGCGGACGTTTCGCAGATGGAACGTCAACACGTATCAGGTCGCTCTGTGGCCGAGTCTTTCAAAAGGAAAGGTACTGTCTCTGGTTCTGGTTCTCCTGCCCTTTCCCCCTTGGCCACTCCCTGGGAGGAGGGACAGGCCCACCGGCTTGGGGCAAAGTACTTCCCCTGCTATTTGGTCTGTTCTCGAACCGATGGGGGGACGTTTGCCACCTCCAAGCCCATGTTCTTTGTTCAGCACTTCGAGGACATCTTTGGGGAAATCGAGGCTCTGAGTAAGATGCGTTCGGGGTCCGTTCTTATAAAGACCACCTCCGCCACACAGTCGGCGGCGCTCCAGGCGTGCGACCGACTAGGGGATATCCCATTGTCCATTGTCCCGCATCTGGCTTTGAATAGGACGCAGGGGGTTATTTTTCATTGGGACCTCCTGCTGCAATCTGATGAGGAGCTCAGGGCCAACCTGGAGCACCAAGGCGTGCATTTCGTCCGGCGAGTCCAGTGCGGCCCCAAAGACCGTCGCATCGACACCGGGGCCTTTATCCTCGCCTTCGAAGGGGACGTTCTCCTGGAGAAGGTAAAGGTGATGTGCTACCAGTGCGACGTGCGACCTTACGTCCCGCCTCCTATGCGCTGTTTTCGGTGTTTGCGCTTTGGGCACATGTCGTCACGGTGTGAGGCTGAGCCCCTTTGTGGCGATTGTGGACGTCCTCTTCGTGAGGAACATACATGCACCCCACCACCTCGGTGCGTTAATTGTCCTGGCATCCACTCGCCTAGATCCTTAGACTGCCCCGCATATCAGGAGGAGAAGAAGATTCAAGAACTCAAAACTTTGGATCGTCTCTCTTATTCTGAGGCCAGGAAGAAGTATGACCACCTCCATCCCGTGCTGTTGACCACTTCGTTTGCCTCAGTCGTGTCCACTCCTTCCACGGTATCCTCACCTCTATCCTGTCCCACCTCCACCTCCTCCCCCCATCCGGGGTCTTTACCTCCGCCTCCCAAATCCCTCCCTTCCAAATCCTCCTCCCCCGCGGCCCCCGCCCCCTCTGCCCCAGGGGCCACCCTTCCCCCCCCCCCCCCCCCCTCCCCGCCGCCGCCCGAGAAGTGATCCTCTTCTTAGGCGTCCATCGGGGAAACGTTCCGGACCCCGGCTTCCGAGGTCCGGCGTTCCAAAACGGACCCCGCACATGAGGACTTCCTTCGGGTCCAGCCCACCATCCCTGTGCCTCCAAGAAGAAGTCCCTATCCCCCTCTCCACCCCGGCGCGTTTCGTCTGACGCTCCATCCGTGAGTCGCTGCTCCCGGCCGTCCTCAGTTTCGCCGGGACGCTCTGCTGCCAGGCGCTCAGCTGGCCTCTCGTCGGCAAATGATGCTGCCCCTCCTACACAACCCGGGACAGTGGCCGCAGCTGGCGACGACTCAATGGAACAGGATCCGCCTCCCGCCGGTTGTAGCGTTGTTCCCTCGAAACCTGGCCCTCTGCGGCCGTCGAGGTCACCAGCTCTTCCCCCGTATCGTTCCCCCTCTTTTTTGACTAGCAATGGCCTTGTTATATTGGAACATAAGAGGTATTCGATCTAATCGGGAGGAATTACAACTGCTCCTCCGCCTGCACTGTCCGCTCGTCTTGGTCTCCAGGAAACCAAGTTGCACCCGACTGACCGTATTGCCTTTACTCACTATACCTCAGAGCGGTATGACCTCACCCCTGTGGACGGTATCCCAGCTCGTGGTGGGGTCATGTTGCTCGTTCGGGACAATGTCTATCACCATCCCATCCCATTGACCACCCCACTCCAAGCAATAGCTGTCCATATTACTCTTTCTGCTTTTACTTTTTCAGTTTGTACCATCTACACTCCATCGTCATCTGCAGTTAGTTGGGCTGACATGACGCACCTGATTGTTCAGCTTCCTCCGCCGTTTTTATTGTTTGGTGACTTCAATGCCCATCATCCCCTTTGGGGCTCTCCTGCATCCTGTCAAAGAGGCTCCCTCTTGGCGGATGTCTTCAACCATCTCAATCTTGTCTGTCTCAATACTGGCGCCCCGACTTTCCTCTCGGACTCTACTCATACCTACTCCCACTTGGACCTCTCGATCTGTTCTACCACTCTTGTCCATCGGTTCGAGTGGTATATCCTTTCTGACACATATTCGAGCGACCACTTCCCCTGTGTCGTTCGTCTCCTGCACCACACCCCATCCCCACGTCGTTCGAGCTGGAACATACCGAAAGCTGGCTGGGGACTTTACTCCTCACTGGCGACCTTTCCAGACCACGATTTTCTCAGTTGTGACAGACAGGTCGAATACCTCACGGCTGTTATCATCAATGCTGCTGAACGTTCCATTCCTCGTACTACCTCTTCTTCACGTCGCGTTTCCATCCCCTGGTGGAATGGGGCTTGTAGAGACGCTATCCGTGCTCGACGACGTGCTTTACGCACCTTTCGCCGCCATCCTACGTTGGCGAATTGTATTGGATACAAACGACTCCGAGCGCATTGCCGTAGAGTCACCAAAGACAGAAAAAAAGTTTGTTGGGCCTCTTTCACCAGCTCCTTTAACAGTTTTACTCCCTCTTCTGTCGTTTGGGGTAGCCTGTGCCGGCTGTCGGGTATTAAGGCCCACTCCTCGGTACCTGGCCTGACCTCAGGTAATGAGGTCCTTGTTGCTCCTGTGGCTGTCTCCAACGCCTTCGGCCGGTTTTTCGCGGAGGTTTCGAGCTCCGCCCATTACCACCCTGCCTTCCTTCCCAGGAAAGAGGCAGAAGAGGCTCGGCGACCTTCCTTCCACTCGCTGAATCTGGAAACTTATAATGCCCCCTTTACTATGCGGGAACTCGAACGTGCGCTTGCACTGTCCCGGTCCTCTGCTCCGGGGCCGGATGCCATTCACGTTCAGATGCTGGCACACCTTTCTCCGGTGGGCAAAAGCTTCCTTCTTCGTACCTACAATTGCGTCTGGACCGAAGGTCAGGTCCCCATGCGTTGGCGTGATGCCGTCGTTGTTCCTATACCCAAACCCGGGAAGGATAGACACCTCCTTCTAGTTACCGCCCCATTTCTCTTACAAGCTGTGTGTGTAAGGTGATGGAGCGCATGGTTAATGCTCGGTTAATGTGGATTCTTGAATCTCGACGGCTCCTTACCAATGTCCAATGCGGCTTTCGTTGTCGCCGCTCCGCTGTTGACCACCTTGTGACCTTGTCGACATTCATCATGAACAACTTTTTGCGAAGGCACCAAACGGTAGCCATGTTCTTCGATTTGGAGAAGGCTTATGATACCTGTTGGAGAGGATGTATCCTCCGCACTATGCACAGGTGGGGCCTACGCGGTCGTCTGCCCCATTTTATTGATTCCTTTTTAACGGATCGAAAGTTTAGGATATGTGTGGGTTCCGTATTGTCCGACGTCTTCCTCCAGGAGAACGGAGTGCCTCAGGGCTCTGTCTTGAGCGTAGCCCTTTTTGCCATCGCGATCAATCCAATTATGGATTGCATTCCACATAATGTCTCAGGCTCTCTCTTTGTCGATGACTTCGCGATCTACTGCAGTGCCCAGAGAACATGCCTCCTGGAGCGCTGCCTTCAGCGTTGTCTAGACAGCCTATACTCATGGAGCGTGGCAAATGGCTTCCGGTTCTCTGAAGAGAAGACTGTTTGTATCAACTTTTGGCGATATAAAGCGTTCCTTCCACCATCCTTACATCTCGGTCCCGTTGTTCTCCCATTCGTGGAAACAACTAAGTTTCTAGGGCTCACATTGGACAGGAAACTTTGTTGGTCTCCGCATGTCTCTTATTTGGCGGCCCGTTGTACATGTTTCCTTAATGTCCTCAGAGTTCTTAGTAGTTCATCTTGGGGAGCGGATCGCACTGTCCTGCTTCGCTTGTATCGGTCCATAGTCCGATCGAAGCTGGATTATGGGAGCTTCGTCTACTCGTCTGCTCGGCCATCCCTCTTACGCCGTCTCAACTCCATCCACCATCGGAGGTTACGTCTTGCGACCGGAGCCTTCTACACTAGTCCTGTCGAGAGTCTTTATGCTGAAGCTGCCGAATTACCATTGACCTACCGGCGCGACGTACTGCTGTGTCGGTATGCCTGCCGGCTGTTGTCAATGCCCGACCACCCTTCTTATCAGTCCTTTTTCACCGATTCTCTCGACCGTCAGTACGGGTTGTATGTGTCTGCCCTGCTACCCCCCGGAGTCCGCTTCCATCGCCTGCTTCGACAATTGGATTTTGCCCTCCCTACCATTTTCAGAGAGGGTGAGAGCCCAACACCACCTTGGCTCCAGGCTCCGGTTCATATTTATCTCGACCTCAGCTCACTCCCGAAGGAGGGTACTCCGGCTGCAGTGTATTGCTCACGGTTTGTCGAACTTCGTGCTCGCCTTGCCGGTCACACCTTTATTTACACCGATGGCTCCAAAACTGACGATGGTGTCGGCTGTGCGTTTGTCATCGGGGCCGCCACCTTTAAATACCGGCTCCTCGACCAATGTTCCAGCTTTACGGCCGAGCTTTTTGCTCTCCATCAGGCCGTTCAGTATGCCCGCCGCCACCGCCGTTCATCGTATGTACTCTGCTCTGACTCACTCAGTGCTCTTCAGAGCCTTGGAGCTCCCTATCCGGTCCATCCCTTGGTTTAATGGATCCAGCAGTCCCTCCATTCTTTCGCTGATAATGGTTCTCCTGTCAGCTTTCTGTGGGTTCCCGGCCATGTAGGAGTGCCTGGGAATGAGGCTGCAGATGCTGCAGCCAAGGCTGCAGTCCTCCTGCCTCGGCCAGCCTCCCATTGTGTCCAGTCATCTGATGTTCGTGGGGTTGTTTGTAAGAGGCTTGTGTCGTTGTGGTGGGATGCTTGGTCATCCCTCCAAGGAAACAAGCTCCGGGCAGTAAAACCGCTCCCAACTGCTTGGACAACCTCCTCCCGATCATCTCGGCGAGAAGAGGTCCTTCTGACCAGGTTGCGGATTGGGCATTGCCAGTTTAGCCACCGCTACCTGTCCTCCGGTGACCCAGCCCCGCAGTGCCCTTGTGGTCAAGCACTAACAGTGCGCCATGTTTTAATGTCATGTCCCCGCTTCAGTCAATCTCGTGTTGTCCTGTCCCTGCCATCTACTTTACCGGATATTTTAGCTGATGACACTCGAGCCGCTGCTCGTGTTCTGCGTTTTATAACTTTGACTGGCTTGTCCAAAGACATCTAACTTTTTTACTTATTTTATCTGCAGCTATGTCAGGACTTTCTGGTGTCCCCTCTCCCCTTGAGCTTTACTAGATTCCATGTGCTCTAACAACTGTGACTGGGCGCTAATGACCTCAGTAGTTGAGCTCCCTTAAACCCCACCAAAAAAAAAAAAAAAAAAAAAAAAAAAAAAAAAAAAAAAAAAAAAAAAAAAAAAAAAACTGGAAAATTTGCAAATATGTAGTCATAAAAAGTGATACAGCAATAATGTTCTTAATGAGCAGTTAGTCTTTACAGATAACAACTTCTTTAAAATATTTCGAGATTTACTGTGACTGCAATTTCTTTGACTTGAGCTCCTTTCCTTAGCATTCAAGATTATATCTTTAAAAATATGTAGTTAAATGCTGTAGCCTATTTAGCCATTTTTTTGTTCTCAATTGTCCCCACATGTAGACCATGAGTTATGAATCACATTGAATACATGACATTCCTTGCTAGTTTAGAGCTGTATGTCACTTTGTTTCACCTGTTTTAAACTAGACTATGCATGGACTAATCATTTTGCCGAGACCTAATGGTAACATCGAGTAACACCATCTGTAGACAATGAGCTATGGATCAAGTTGTATACTTAACATTTCATGTTATCTTAGGCTGAATATCACCTTTTTCCACCTGTCTTAGCTAGATTATGCCTGGACTAATCATTATACTGTGAGCTTTAGGTGTCTACACATATGTTTTGTCTGTGCTCATATCCAAAGGCATTATATTGCATAATTACGTGTCATATTTATGACTATATTCATATTTTATCTAAATAGTTTACTGTATCAGTGAATTTTCTTTGTCATTACTGCCATATTATTACCTTGGTTTTGAGATTTTAATGTACTCCCTTTGTAACATTTTTAAAAGACCAAAATCATACTTAGACCTTGGGCGGTATATCATGGTGTATATCTAATAGGCTTTTTGCACAGATGCCTGCCTGTAATGCATTCACTGCTACAAGTGTGTACCAAAGACAATGATGTTGAATTTATTTAATGAAGGATTTCCTCCTCGTCACCACATAATGAGCTACATATAGGGTGCCATACTGCACAATCTTGTCATCTACTAGGTTTCTGCTGTGCAAGCATGTTGTCAATAAATGTTGCTGTACAATTATTTTGACTTGTATCTGATGTTATACACAGATAGAATTTTGAAATATGACTTACGTCGCAGTCTAAATGACATTTTGTCTTTCTCAGCTCATTGTTTTACCCCTATAATGTTATATATACTCTTTCTGTTTCTCAAAAATATTTAAGCTTTTCTCTGCCACAAGAAATTTAATTCTGTACTAGTTACCACACTTTCATTAAAATTACATATTTGTATATGCAATTGATAATGACATGATCACACAAGTACCTTTAGTAGCACTAAATGACAACATATTCTCCAGTAACTTTTGCCACATAGTGGTGCTCTTCTATCAGTCTCTGTGAATGTAATGTGGTATGGATGCACTTGGCAAAACATGTAGTAAATAATTAAGTTTGGCATGTCAATGCACCTTTACTGAGATATGTACAATAACAATTCTTTCTATGTATTATATTTATGATCTTGTATGCTATTTTTCATAATTTTATATGCTTTACACTTAGTGTGCTATTCACAGATCAGATGATGGTAACTCTGTTTTACCAAAACTGACAATCATAAATAATCTTTTTGCAAATGCGATCTAGACTGAGAAGTTGTCTTCCTTCAAGATTTTTGTTTAACTGTTTCAGATGTGGAGCTGTGTCCATCCATTGGATTGGCTTTTTCCTTTGTTTTTCAGACCAGACAGTGCTACAGTTGATGGTCCTTGAAGCTTAGCTGAATAGGGTAGAGGATACTGATAAGAATTCAATATTCCTAGAAAGTGGCATAGTTCTTTCTTGGTTTCTGACAGTCAAATCGTCAGTATTGCCTCTACCTTTCCAGGAAGTGGTAATGACCCTGCTACTGAGATCAGATGGCCTAACAAATTAATCTCAGATTGGCCAGAAACATAGTTGGCAGTATCTGATACAACCTCATATTGGTCCAGGCACTTAAAGATTTCAGCCAAGTGTTTTTGCTCTGCCATGGCTGATAAGGCAAGGTTGTCATCAAGGTACATGAAGCAAAACTACAAACCTTACAGTTTGGAGTCTATAAATCTCTGCTAAGTTTGCACAGCATTATGTAAGCCAAATGTCATGAAAAGACTCTCAAAGGGGCCAAATAGTGCAGTTATAGCTTTGATATATTCTGAGGTGCCACAGGAATTCGTGTGTAGGCCTTATTACAGTTTAGCACACTATATATACTGTGCAATATAAAGCATAATTATAATCTCTCAGCTATGGTCAGGATAATGATCTGACACTGTTCTAGCATTAAGGGTGTTTTTAATCTCTGCATGGGCGCTATGTGCCACAGTTTTTGGGCAGTTTAGAGGTGACAACTGTGAATTACTAGAAGAGTGGATGATGCCTTCCTTCAGCACAGTATTGAATTCTGCCTTGGCGGTTCTGCATCAAAATCTGGCAGTAGCTAAGCTGCTGATGCTATCAATGAGATGTGCATTGTTGTTGTTTGGCAGCAGGTGGTAATGTACCAGGAAGTTAGCTCAGATGATGAGTTCAGTCATGCATGCCCACTACAGTGAAGTTCCAAAGTGCAGTGTAACCCCAAATCCAATTCTGCATGTTGCGTGTTGTAGGTTGTTATGGTTGAGTTGTTCATTGCAGAGAGCTAAAACAAAATTGACTGCCAGCACTTATGCGACATGGTCCATGGGTAAATACATAAATCAGAGTCTGTATACATCATAAACTTCTGTCCTGTCTTCTGATCTGATATGAAAAGGAGCAGGGATGGCAACTGGCAATCAGGAGCACCTATGTTCAGTTGCCATTGCTGTTTGCCTCTGAACTTCTAACGGTATCAACAAATATTAAACCATGGCTGTAAAGTGCCACTCATTAGTGAGGAGTTCACGGAGAAGTGACTTATAGACCTTCTACAAAAGTGTCCTCTAGCATTCCAGCAAGAGAGTAGCACACTGGTTTGTTTGCTCAGGGCATTAACGTTGTTTGTAAGACACTCATAATCTGTGCATTGCAGCCTTTGCTAGCTGTGGCAAAGTCTGGTGGAAATGTTTGCATAGTTTTAGATGTAAGAGCCGTCAACAAGATTATTATTCTTGTAACAACCAGTCCTGAGAATTTAGATGAACATTTGTAGAAATTTCATGGGGTTAAGTACCTTCTCAGTGTCAATTTGAGATGTACATTCTAGCAGATAAACCTATTTCAGGAATCTGGAAAATATACTGCTTCCATATTTGGGGGAAGCAGTTAATTTTATGTATTACTATTTGGGTTAAATATGAGTTCAGGTGTATTCATTATTGCCTTGGATATTGTCTTAGAGCCTGAACTACTAGCTAAAGTTATTTTATACATTGATGACCTGTTAATAGCCACCAGTATTTGGAAATAAAATGTAGATATGTTGGTAAGAACATTACACAATTTTTCGGAAGTCAAAATTTGTAAGGGACAAATTTGGAGTTCTATGTCACATAATTTCTCCTACAAGATAACAGCAGACCCAGAAAAAGGCAGTGGCATAAAGAGTTTTCTTTATCGAAGCAGTGAAAAACAGCTTAAGGCATTTTTTTTGGGTTATGTTCATTTTTTGGATGATTTGTGTCGAATCAGTAGTTAACATTGATATTTTGCATCATCCAGATATGACAAAAGATTTTTATGTCATTACTGAACTCTCATCCTCTGGTTTGGGAGGATTTTTATTTGAAGTTAATGAAGAGGATGGCAAGTAAAAGGTTAGTGCGACAAGTTTTGCTGACCACACATTGTCAGAATGTGAGCGAGCCTACTCTGATACCATCTGGAAACTCTAACAGTAGTTTTGGTCTTTAAAAAGTTCAGCTGTTATGCTTATGGAGAAAACATCAAGGTCTTCTGTGATATCAAGCATTAAGCTTTCTTGTGTCATCTGTGATCATCAGGCATTAAGCTTTCTTACGTCATCTTCTTTTGGTATAGATCTTTCGTAGAGCAAGTGGTTGTACATGATCGCTAACATCTTACATCTCAGTTCAGAATTGTATCTACATTAATATGTGTTACAGAGATCATGAATATGACCTTTACTAATGATGTGGAACGTGTCACTTTAAAATAAGTTTTCTTTACACATTTTTTTTCCAGATACTACTTGACATCTAAAATTTCATCTATTTGATAAATTCTTTTAATTTGTCTGTCAGAAAAGCCTCAAGCAACACAGATATGAAAATTACTTGTTATTGACACATTGGTAGCAACATCATAAAGACATTTACAGATATTTCAGTATCATTTTAGCTTTCTGCTGGCATGTAAAGTCAACATTTTTGTTTCGGTAGGATGCAGTATGTATTGTATTGTATTGTATTTATTGGTCCAGTAAATCTTACATGTACAGTACAGCACATCAGATATTGGACAGGTCAAAATGGAGAACTATATTCACTATCAATGTATATTCCACCACTGCACATGATAATCAGTCACAATATAAGACAAGCAAATTGATATACAGCAACACCGAATTCTGGGACTTTCTGAAGCAACAACCCCAGAGGATATCAAAGTTGAGTATCTCATCATATAGAGCAGCAAAGTTATGTGAAATTTCAATAACTGTGAATGAAATTTTCTGTTTTTCACTCATCTTCGTACTTGTGAATGGTGGAGGCCCAAACTATTAAGTTGCTCTGATGGTATGGTTGAGAATTCACTATTAAATTGTCCAACTATAGGCAGAACTAGAGAAACTGTATATTTTTTCCTCACTCAGCAGCAGTGGTAATTAAAATGCTTCCCTCCTTTCACACATTTAAGGGTGGCATTTTACGGTAGGATAGAAAATTTAAAAAGGGAGATGTAGGTTAATATTGGATATAGCATGAATTAGTGAAGTTCTGTGGCAGGAGGAACAGAGCTTCTGGTTAGGTGAATTCAGGGTTATAAATAAAAAACCAAATAGGAGCAATGCAGGTGTAGGTTTAATAATAAATAAGGAAATAGGAATGCAGATAAGCTGCAATAAGCAACATAGTAGAAGCATTAATGTAACCAGGATAGACACAAAGCACACGTCCACCACAGTAGTAGAAGTTTATGTGTCAACTAGCTCCATAGACAAAGAGATTGAAGAAATGTATGATGAGATAAAAAAAATCAGATAGTTAAGGGAAACAAAAATTTAATAGTCACAGGGGACCGGAATTCAATAATAGGAAAAGGAAGAGAAGGAAAAATAATAGGTGAATGTGGACTGTGGGAAATGAACGAAAGAGGAAGTCACCTGGTAGAACTTTGCACAGAGCATAATATTATCACCCCTAACACCTGGTTTAAGAATCATGAAAGAAGACTACATGTTGAAGAGACGTGGCATTTCCAGGGACAGATGTGGACTCTGACCACAAATTACAGGTTATGAATGGTAGATTAAAACTATAGAAGTTGCCAAAAGGTAGGAAATTAAGGAGATGGGACCTGGACGAACTGAAAGAACAAGAGGTTGTTGAGAGTTTCAGAGGGAGTGTAAGGAAACGATTGATGAGAGCAAGGGAAAGAATACGGTAGTAGTAATTCTGAGAGATGAAATAGTGAAGGAAGCAGAGGATCAAATAGGCAAAAAGATTAGACCTAGTAGAAATCCTTGGATAATGCAAGAGATATTGAATTTGATTGATGAAAGGAGAAGATATAAAAATGCAGTTAATGAAACAAGTGAAAGGCAATACAAACATCTAAAAAATGAGATTGATAGAAAGTCAAAAATCACTAAGCAAGAATGGATAAAGGACAAATGTAAGGATTTAGAAGCGTATATCATTAGGGGAAACATAGATACCACCTACAGGGAAATTTAAGAGGCATTCGGAGATAAGAGAACCATTTGTGTGAATATCAAGAGCTCAGATGGAAAACCATTCCTAAGCAAAGAAGGGAAAGCTGAGATGTGAAGACAGTATATAGATGGTCTATACAAGAGAGATGTACTTGCAAGAAATAGTATAGAAATAGAAGAGGATGTAGATGAAGATGAGGTGGAAAATATGATACTATGAGAAGAATTAGACAAAGCACTGAAAGTCCTAAGTTGAAGCAATGCCCCAGGAACAGATGAGATTTCATTACAACTACTGATAGCCTTGGGAGAGTCAGCCATGACAAAACTCTTCCATCTGGTGAGCTAGATGTTGAGTCGGGCAAAACACCATCAGACTTCAAGAAGAATATCATAATTCCAATCCCAAAGAAACCAGGTACAGACAGGAATGAATATTACCGGTTTAATAAGTCATGATTACAAAATACTAACTTGAATTCTTTACAGTAGAATGGGAC
The DNA here is from genome assembly GCF_023864275.1 of Schistocerca cancellata. Lineage (NCBI taxonomy): Eukaryota > Metazoa > Arthropoda > Insecta > Orthoptera > Acrididae > Schistocerca > Schistocerca cancellata. The sequence goes on from NC_064628.1 coordinate 491,281,189, forward strand.
AACTGGTAGAAGATGATCTCAGGGAAGATCAGTTAGGATGCCACAGAAATAGAGGAACATGTGAGGCAATACTTACTCTATGAGTTACCTTAGAAAATAGATTAAGGAGAGATGTACCAAATTTATAGCCTTTGTAGACTGAGAGAAAGCCTTTGGCAATATTGAATGCAGTACCCTCTTTGAAATTCTTATGTTAGTAGGAGTAAAATACAGTGAGCAAAAAATTCATTATCAACTTGTACAGAAACCAGACAGCACTTAAGAGTCAAGGAGCATGGAAGGCAAGCAGTGATTGAGAAGGGAGTGAGACAGCTTTGTAGCCCATCTCCAATGTTACTCAATCTTTACATGAAGCAAGTAGTAAAGAAGACAATAGAAAAAAATTTGGAGTAGGAATTAAAGTTCTGGGAGAAGAAATAAAAACTTTGAGATTTGCCGATGATGAAATTCTGTCAGAGACATGTAATCTTACCCTCCCTCACATCATTTGTTCTTTGTCACTCATCAAAATAATTGACTCTTTCAATATTCTTCAAGAGAAGTAAGATTTACAAACAAACTTTTTGCTCATCTTCATTTTCTCATAGTTTGCTCCAGTTCTTCACGTCTATGACTTGATGCTTGTGGCTAAAATTTTTGACATTGTAGGTTCTAAATGACATGATAATTCTGAAATAAACCTGCTCCATAATTTCTGTTTCTGTAATTTTTATTATATCACATTTTTCTAAATCACACTGTCTGTACAATCTCCACTTTTAAATCAAAAATTACATTGTTATTGCCAAAATTAAAAACACATCCCATTACATCTGAGGCATGCCCACTACAACCCCCCTCCCCTCTCCCCCCAGGGGGCTCACCACTCTTTGGCAGGTTTGTGCTTGGCTGCCATGGGGCCCCGGCCTTTGCAGCATTTTTCCACTTCTGTGCTGCATGTCTGTCCTCTTGCTGTTCTTTTTCTCATCCCTTGGGGAACTTGTCTGGGGTATTCTTGGGAATGTTCTGCATTCTGTCACTGTTGTGCAAACAGTCTCACCTTTGTTCTGCACTCCCTTTTCCTTTCTTTGTTTCCCTTCTCCTCTCATTCCTCCGCTTTGGCATTAGAGGGTACTCTCTTCTCTTCTTCCTCCCTGTGCACTCCTGAAGGCTGGCCCATATGTCTGATGCGTAACATGTGACTGGGTAATGCGTAATTCCCAGCCCTGGGTCAACAGGTAGGGTTTGCACGTACCCTCTGGTACATGCCAGGCTCAGGAAGGGGTGATTGCCTGAGCTGTGACCTTCCCAAATTGCCAATTGATCCCTCCATCAGGTGTTCGGGAGGTGTGACCTGAGGTTTGAACAATCCACTAAGGCGGGTGCACTGCCTTGTGAAGGGGGCTCCCAGTTGGAAGGAGCACGCCATCGGAGATGCTGGCAATCATGGGGGATTTCCTCGCGATGAGTCAATCATCTTCCCACTCAACTTCTGCAAAACATAAACGCAACAAGGCTAACGATTCAAAGATCCTTCCCGCTGCACCATGATTCCTCATGGTCTCACATATTGAAGATGGTCAAAGGACTTGTCTCAGAAAGGTGTAGATGCAATTGCTGGCCGAGGAAATCATGCTATCATGTACAGAATGGCATTTTGCTTTTGGATACCACTTCTGATTCTCAAGCATAACAACTGCTTGCTGCCTTGCTTTTCCACAGTTACCCTGTTCGTGTCAAGGCCCATAGAACTTTGAATTCTTCCCTTGGTGTAATTTACACCAGGCTGCTCAGCAGTCTAACCAAGTCCGAAATACAATCTTACCTCTCAGATCAGGGTGTCATTGCCATTCATCGTGTAATTAAAAATATAGATTCCTCTGTAGAGCCCATCTGCACTCTCTCACCTTTGATAGAGAGGTGCTTCAGTTCATGCTCAAAGCAGGCTATGAAATTATCACTGTCCGGCCATACATTCCGAACCCGATGCGATGCTACCAGTGTCATCATTTTAACCACACTAGAACATCTTGTCGACACCCAGCCAAATGTGTCACTTGTGGTAGGGATGCGCATGAGGGTGATTGTCCACCTCCTTCTCCCCACTGCATAAATTGCAATGGTGTCCATGCCGCTGCTTCTCAGTAGTGTCCTGTGTATCTTGATGAGTGGGCTGTTCAAGAGATCCAGGTCAAGGAAAAGGTACCTTATCCAGTTGCTCGCAAGTTACTGGCTAATCGCAAACCCTGTGTTCTCCTGTCTGGTAGCCATGGTTCTGTTCTTGTTATCCCTCACTCCATGAAGGACACAGCCATGGAGACACGTGACCTCCAATTCAGTTCTGAGGTCATGAAGTCACCAGTGTCAATGTAGCATCGCCATCCCCCCATCCAGCTGTGCAACAAGCCTTCAAACTCTCGCCTCCAGGGGCAAAACCACCAGCTACGCAGCTGGTAATCCAGAAAGGACAGAAGGAGTACTCCCATGAAGACTTCCTCCATCCCTCCAACCGAACAACACCAGAGTCTTCACCTAACGGGAAAGGCTCGAAGAAGTCCTCCGAAGGTAAACGGTTTTCTCCTTCACCACTTTGAAGATCCTCTTCAATGGTATCGGCACATACCTTAGCCCAGCCAGCCTCCGTGTCACCGGTGCTTCACCGACAACCATTTTTCAGTGTTTGACTCCACACACTGACTGCACAAGCAAGCTGATGCTTCTGTGGAGCCCATGGAGCAGGATCCTCCTGCTTCTGTGTCCTGTAGTAGCACCTCTTCCCCAGCTGTCACTTGGCAGCCGCCGAGGTCACACCCCTAAGTCTCTTCCTCCTCATGTCTCTCCTCCAATGGAACGTTGGCAATCTTCAGTCCCACAAAGAGGATTTATGGCTGCTTTTAGCGTTGCAGCGTCCCCTTGTACTCTGCCTTCAGGAAATGAAGTTGCGCCCTCATAACCGCTTTGAGCTTTCACATTTCTTACTGATTTGTTTTGACTTTCCCCACTGAGGTCAGCATTCCCTATCCTGGGGGGGTGTCATGCTGCTCATATGGGATGGCATTCATAGTGAACCCATCTTGCTGACTACCAATCTTAAAGCTGTGGCAGTTTGCCTTTTCCTTCCCCACATGACTTTTTCCCTCTGTACTATACAGGGTGGTCCATTGATAGTGACCGGGCCAAATATCTCACGAAATAAGCATCAAACGAAAAAACTACAAAGAATGAAACTCGTCTAGCTTGAAGGGGGAAACCAGATGGCGCTATGGTTGGCCAGGTAGATGGTGCTGCCATAGGTCAAATGGATATTCAACTCTGTGTGTTTTAGTACGTAAAGAAATATGAATATTTTAGTTGGACTACTTTTTTCGCTTTGTGATAAATGGCGTTGTAAGAGTCACAAACATATAAGTACATGGTATCACGTAACATTCCGCCAGTGTGGACAGTATTTGCTTCATGATACATTACCCGTGTTAAAATGGACCGTTTACCAATTGCAGAAAAGTTCGATATAGTGTTGGTTTATGGCTATTGTGATCAAAATGCCCAATGAGTGTGTGTTAGTGTGCTGCTCGCTATACTGGATGACATCATCCAAGTGTCTGGACCGTTCGTCGGATAGTTACATTGTGTAAGGACTCAGGAAGTGTTCAGCCACATGTGAAATGTCAACCACAACCTGCAACAAATGATGATGGCCAAGTAGGTGTTTTAGCTACTGTCGTGGCTAATTCGCACATCAGTAGCACACAAATTGCGCGAGAATCGGGAATCTCAAAAATGTCAGTGTTGAGAATGCTACATCAACATTGATTACACCTGTACCATATTTCTGTGCACCAGGAATTACATGGCGACGACTTTGAACATCGTGTACGGTTCTGCCTTTGAGCACAAGAGAAATTACAGGACAACAGATTTTTTGCACACATTCTATTTAGCGATGAAGCATCATTCACCAACAGCTGTATGGTAAACCGGCATAATATGCACTATTGGGCAATGGGTAATCCACGATGGCTGCGACAAGTGGAACATCAGCGACCTTGGCGGGTTAATGTATTGTGCGGCATTGTGGGAGGGAGGATAATTGGCCCCCATTTTATCGATGGCAATCTAAATGGTGTAGTGTATGCTGATTTCCTATGTAATGTTCTACCAATGTTACTACAAGATGTTTCACTGTATGACAGAATGGCGATGTACTTCCAACATGATGTATGTCCGCCACATAGCTCATGTGCGGTTGAAGCGGTATTGAATAGCATATTTCATGACAGGTGGATTGGTCATCAAAGCACACATTCACCGGATCTGACATCCCCGGATTTCTTTCTGTGGTGAAAGTTGAAGGATATTTGCTATCGTGATCCACTGACAATGCCTGACAACATGCGTCAGCGCGTTGTCAGTGCATGTGCGAACATTATGGAAGGCGAACTACTCGCTGTTGAGAGGAATGTCGTTACACATGTTGCCAAATGCATTGAGGTTGACGGACATCATTTTGAGCATTTATTGCATTAATGTGGTATTTACAGGTAAACACGCTGTAACAGCATGCGTTCTCAGAAATGATAAGTTCAGAAAAGTACATGTATCACATTGGAACAACCAAAATAAAATGTTCAGACATACCTACGTTCTGTATTTTAATTTAAAAAAAACCTACCTGTTACCAACTGTTTGTCTAAAATTGTGAGCCATATGTTTGTGATATGTTTGTGACTATTACAGTGCCATCTATTGCAAAGCAAAAAAAGTGATCCAACTAAAACATCCATATTTCTTTACATACTACACAAATGTGTAATAAAAAATGGGAGTTCCTATTTTAAAAAAACGCTGTTGATATCCGTTTGACCTATGGCAGTGCTATCTAGTGGGCCCGCTATAGTGCCATCTGGTTTCCCTCTTCAAGCTAGACAAGTTTCGTTGTTCGTAGTTTTTTCGTTTGATGCTTATTTCGTGAGATATTTGGCCCAGTCACGATCAATGGACCACCCTGTATATGTCCCTCCATCGTGCGCTGTCACCAGAGCAGACTTCCTTCAACTTATTGGGCAACTACCTCCCCCATTTTTGCTACTTGGTGACTTTAATGCACATCATACCCTTTGGGGTTCTCCCATGACATGTCAGATAGGTGCCTTGGCTGACCTTCTTAACCGACTTAACCTCTTCTGCCTTAACACTGGAACACCTGCTTTCTTTCTGAATCCTCGCACACCTATTCCCATCTGGACCATTCCTTCTCTACTGCCTAGCTTACCCATAGTCATGAGTGGTCCATTCTTTCTGACACCTGCTCGAGCGACCATTTCCCTTGTGCTATCCGTTTGCTGACCCACACCTTACCCACATGCCTAAATGGCAGCTTCCTAGGGCTGACTGGCTGCTTTACTCCTCCCTGATGACCTTTGTAGAACGAGATTTCCCAGTAGTGATGGCTAGGTCGAATATCTCACAAACATTATCCTTACTGCTGCAGAACATTCCATCCCCCGCACTTCCTCTTTACCACATCGTGTCCCAGTCCCTTGGTGGACTTGAGGCATGCCTCGATGCAATTTGCACATGTAGACATGCTCTCTGCATTTTTAACCACCACCCTATGTTGGCCAACTGCATTAATTATAAACAGATGCATGCAAAGTGTCTTCACATTCTTCATGATAGCAGAAGAGCTAGCTAGATTTCATTAACTAGTTCTTTTAACAGTTCCACACCTTCCTCTGTCATGTGTGCCAACCTCTGACAGCTCTCTGGAACCAAGATACAATCCCCAATTTCCGGCCTGAAAGTCTCTGACGATGTGATCATGGACCCTATTGCCATGTCCAACACCTTGGGCCGCCATTTTGCCGAAGTTTCGAGCTCTTCCCACTATCGCCCTGTCTTCCTCCATAGGAAATGAGCAGAGGAGGCTCAGGTAATACCCTTCTCTTCTCCAAATCATGAATGCTACAATGCCGCCTTTACTATGAGGGAGCTAAATCATGCTCTCAGTTCATCCTGATCCTCCATCCCAGGGCCAGACACCATCCACATTCAAATGTTGCAGCACTTTTCTCTTGTGAGCAAGCACTTTATGCTTAACTCGTACAACTGCATCTGCGCTGGGGGCATATTTCCTGGATGCTGGCATGAAACCACCTTCATACCCATAACTAAGCCCGGTAAGGACAAAAACCTTTCTTCTAGCTACTGCCCCATCTCTCTTGCCAACTGCATTTGCAAGGTAGTGGAATGTATGATTCATGCCTGGCTGGTGTGGTGGATTAAGCCTCAGCATATACTAATGGATGTACAATGCGGATTTCGAGCACAATGTTTTGCAGTTGACCATCTCATTACTTCGTCCACCCATGTCATGAACGGTTTTCTGCAGAAATCCCAGACTGTGGCCGTGATTTTCAATTTAGAGAAGGCCTACATCACCTGCTGGAGAACTTGTATCCTCCATACTCTTTGCACGTGGGGCTTCCGTGGGCACCAGCCCTGTTTTATTCGGGCATAGTTACAAGACCCTCCCCCCATGAACCATGGACCTTGCCGTTGGTGGGGAGGCTTGCGTGCCTCAGCGATACAGATGGCCGTACCGTAGGTGCAACCACAACGGAGGGGTATCTGTTGAGAGGCCAGACAAACATGTGGTTCCTGAAGAGGGGCAGCAGCCTTTTCAGTAGTTGCAGGGGCAACAGTCTGGATGATTGACTGATCTGGCCTTGTAACATTAACCAAAACGGCCTTGCTGTGCTGGTACTGCGAACGGCTGAAAGCAAGGGGAAACTACGGCCGTAATTTTTCCCGAGGACATGCAGCTCTACTGTATGATTAAATGATGATGGCGTCCTCTTGGGTAAAATATTCCGGAGGTAAAATAGTCCCCCATTCGGATCTCCGGGCGGGGACTACTCAGGAGGACGTCGTTATCAGGAGAAAGAAAACTGGCGTTCTACGGATCGGAGCGTGGAATGTCAGATCCCTTAATCGGGCAGGTAGGTTAGAAAATTTAAAAAGGGAAATGGACAGGTTAAAGTTAGATATAGTGGGAATTAGTGAAGTTCGGTGGCAGGAGGAACAAGACTTTTGGTCAGGTGATTACAGGGTTATAAATACAAAATCAAATAGGGGTAATGCAGGAGTAGGTTTAATAATGAATAAAAAAATAGGAGTGCGGGTTAGCTACTACAAACAGCATAGTGAACGCATTATGGTGGCCAAGATAGACACAAAGCCCATGCCTACTACAGTAGTACAAGTTTATATGCCAACTACCTCTGCAGATGATGAAGAAATAGATGAAATGTATGACGAGATAAAAGAAATTATTCAGGTAGTGAAGGGAGACGAAAATTTAATAGTCATGGGTGACTGGAATTCGTCTGTAGGAAAAGGGAGAGAAGGAAACATAGTAGGTGAATATGGATTGGGGGGAAGGAATGAAAGAGGAAGCCGCCTTGTAGAATTTTGCACAGAGCATAACTTAATCATAGCCAACACTTGGTTCAAGAATCATAAAAGAAGGTTGTATACCTGGAAGAATCCTGGAGATACTAAAAGGTATCAGATAGATTATATAATGGTAAGACAGAGATTTAGGAACCAGGTTTTAAATTGTAAGACATTTCCTGGGGCAGATGTGGATTCTGACCACAATCTATTGGTTATGAACTGCAGATTGAAACTGAAGAAACTGCAAAAAGGTGGGAATTTAAGGAGATGGGACCTGGATAAACTGAAAGAACCAGAGGTTGTAGAGAGTTTCAGGGAGAGCATAAGGAAACAACTGACAGGAATGGGGGAAAGAAATACAGTAGAAGAAGAATGGGTAGCTCTGAGGGATGAAGTAGTGAAGGCAGCAGAGGATCAAGTAGGTAAAAAGACGAGGGCTAATAGAAATCCTTGGGTAACAGAAGAAATATTGAATTTAATTGATGAAAGGAGAAGATATAAAAATGCAGTAAATGAAGCAGGCAAAAAGGAATACAAACGTCTCAAAAATGATATCGACAGGAAGTGCAAAATGGCTAAGCAGGGATGGCTAGAGGACAAATGTAAGGATGTAGAGGCTTGTCTCACTAGGGGTATGATAGATACTGCCTACAGGAAAATTAAAGAGACCTTTGGAGAGAAGAGAACCACTTGTATGAATATCAAGAGCTCAGATGGCAACCCAGTTCTAAGCAAAGAGGGGAAGGCAGAAAGGTGGAAGGAGTATATAGAGGGTTTATACAAGGGCGATGTACTTGAGGACAATATTATGGAAATGGAAGAGGATGTAGATGAAGACGAAATGGGAGATAAGATACTGCGTGAAGAGTTTGACAGAGCACTGAAAGACCTGAGTCGAAACAAGGCCCCGGGAGTAGACAACATTCCATTTGAACTACTGATGGCCTCGGGAGAGCCAGTCATGAAAAAACTCTACCATCTGGTGAGCACGATGTATGAGACAGGCGAAATACCCTCAGACTTCAAGAAGAATATAATAATTCCAATCCCAAAGAAAGCAGGTGTTGACAGATGTGAAAATTACCGAACTATCAGTTTAATAAGTCACAGCTGCAAAATACTTACGCGAATTCTTTACAGACGAATGGAAAAACTGGTAGAAGCCGACCTCGGGGAAGATCAGTTTGGATTCCGTAGAAATGTTGGAACACGTGAGGCAATACTGACCTTACGACTTATCTTAGAAGAAAGATTAAGAAAAGGCAAACGTACGTTTCTAGCATTTGTAGACTTAGAGAAAGCTTTTGACAATGTTAACTGGAATACCCTCTTTCAAATTCTGAAGGTGGCAGGGGTAAAATACAGGGAGCGAAAGGCTATTTACAGTTTGTACAGAAACCAGATGGCAGTTATAAGAGTCGAGGGGCATGAAAGGGAAGCAGTGGTTGGGAAAGGAGTAAGACAGGGTTGTAGCCTCTCCCCGATGTTATTCAATGTGTATATTGAGCAAGCAGTAAAGGAAACAAAAGAAAAATTCGGAGTAGGTATTAAAATTCATGGAGAAGAAGTAAAAACTTTGAGGTTCGCCGATGACATTGTAATTCTGTCAGAGACAGCAAAGGACTTGGAAGAGCAGTTGAACGGAATGGACAGTGTCTTGAAAGGAGGATATAAGATGAACATCAACAAAAGCAAAACGAGGATAATGGAATGTAGTCAAATTAAGTCGGGTGATGCTGAGGGAATTAGATTAGGAAATGAGACACTTAAAGTAGTAAAGGAGTTTTGCTATTTAGGGAGTAAAATAACCGATGATGGTCGAAGTAGAGAGGATATAAAATGTAGACTGGCAATGGCAAGGAAAGCGTTTCTCACGAAGAGGAATTTGTTAACATCGAGCATAGATTTAGGTGTCAGGAAGTCGTTTCTGAAAGTATTTGTATGGAGTGTAGCCATGTATGGAAGTGAAACATGGACGATAACTAGTTTGGACAAGAAGAGAATAGAAGCTTTCGAAATGTGGTGCTACAGAAGAATGCTGAAGATAAGGTGGGTAGATCACGTAACTAATGAGGAGGTATTGAATAGGATTGGGGAGAAGAGAAGTTTGTGGCACAACTTGACTAGAAGAAGGGATCGGTTGGTAGGACATGTTTTGAGGCATCAAGGGATCACAAATTTAGCATTGGAGGGCAGTGTGGAGGGTAAAAATCGTAGAGGGAGACCAAGAGATGAATACACTAAGCAGATTAAGAAGGATGTAGGTTGCAGTAGATACTGGGAGATGAAGAAGCTTGCACAGGATAGAGTAGCATGGAGAGCTGCATCAAACCAGTCTCAGGACTGAAGACCACAACAACAACAACAGTTACAAGACTGAGTTTTCAAGGTGTGTGTGGGTTCTGCCTTGTCGGACACCTTTATCCAGGAAAATGGTGTGCCTCAGGGTTCCATCCTGAGTGTCATCATCTTTGCTATCGCCATTAACCCTATAATGGCCTGTCTACTGCCGGGCATCTCTGGCTCTCTTTTTGTTGACGATTTTTCCATCTATTGCAGTTCTCCACAGACCTGTCTCACGGAGCAGCATCTTCAGTGCTGTCTTGATCGTCTTTACTCATGGAGCATCAACAATGGCTTTTGCTTTTCCCCTGACAAAACCGTCTGTATTAATTTCTGTCAGTGCAAATGGTTTCTCCTACCATCTCTACAACTTGAGCCTGTTGCCCTTCCGAAACAATGAAATTATTGGGGCTTGTGCTTGATAGGAAGCACTCTTGGTCCTCCCATGTGTCTTACCTGGCAGCCCGCTGTATGCAGTCCCTCTATTTTCTACGTGTCCTCAATGGTACTTCCTGGGGTGCTGATCGATCCACCCTCCTCCATTTATTCTGGTCCCTTGTCCGTTCGAAACTCTACTAAGGGTGCTTTGTTCATGCGTCTGCATGCCCATTCCTCTTATGCAGTCTCAATACCATCGACCATCATGGCATCCATTCAGCCATAGCCGCCTTTTACACCAGCCCAGTTGAGAGTCTGTATGCTGACGCTGCTGAACTACCATTGTCCTACCGTCATGAGTTTCTCCTCAGCAGGTATGCATGCCGTTTGTCTGCCATGCGTGGCCACGCATCCTATGCCTACTCCTTTGATAATTCCATTGATCATCAGTATGGGGCTTGTCCCTCTTCTGTTACCTCCTGGAGTCCACTTTTGCCTCTTGCTAGAGCGGCTTAACTTCACACTACCTGCAGCGCTCCCAGTGGGTGTGAACTCTACATCACCTTGGCTTCGTGAAGCGAACCATGTTAATCTTGGATTTCATTAACTTCCTAAGGATACTACAGCAGCCTCGGTGTGTCACCTCCAGTTTCATGGCGTTGACATGGAACTTTGCGATAGTACCTTTGTCTACACTGATGGCTCTCGGACTGACCGTGAGGTCGGGTGTGCCTTCATCATTGGCACCTGTGTCTTTTGATATTGGCTTCTGGCACACTCATCAGTATTTACAGCCAAGCTCTTTGTTGCCTTGTATCAGGCCACAGAGTACATCCGGCGACACAGCTTTTCCAATTGTGTCCTCTGCTCAGACTCACTCAGTGCTCTCCAAAGTCTATTGTGCTGTATGCTGCTCATCCCTTAGTGCAACAGGTCCAGGAAAACTATCACTTGCTCACACTTTGTGGAGCCACTGTCATGTTTCTGTGGGTCCTTGGTCATGTCGGTCTGCCAGGAAACGAGGCTGCTGCCAAGGCTGCGGTCCTCGTACCTCAGCCTGCGAGTTCCTATATCCCCACCCATGATCTCTGCGTTGCCTTCTGTCAGGAGGGGTGGTGTCCCTTTGGCATCACCAATGGTCCTCCCTCCTCGGGAATAAGCTTCGGCTTATTAAGCCTCTCCCAGCGCCTTGGATGACCTCCTCTCGGCTCTCCCACCAGGAGATTATTTTAACTCGGCTGTGTATTGGTCACTGGCTTTTTAGCCATGGTCATTCGATAAGTGGCATTACCCCACCACTTTGTACACATTGCACCCAAATTTTAACTGTCCGGCGCTTCCTGCTGGAATTTTAACAATTTATGTTCCAGTGTATGTTTGCCATCTGATTTATCAGCCATTTAGCGGGCTGTCGACCATATTTTACTTCTTATCCACCGTAGCAATATGGCGAAGGCAAAGGCCATTTAATTTTTAGTTTTGGACCTCCATTTCTGTATGGTATTTTCTTTGCTCTTTTTCCATGTGCCAGTTTTTAGCTGTCTTCTATTCTGTCTATTGGGACTGAAGTATAGTCGGTTAACTCCTCTCTATGTTCATGTTCTATAGTTTTGACTTGGGCGACTATGACCCCATTTGTTTTTTGCGCCCTAAAGCAAAACAAAACAAACTACTAACCCCATTCTGCGGTACTAGTAATATTCCAAAGAGTTTACAAATTTTCTTGACAAATGAATATCCACAAATTTATTTTATTATTTTATAAATGAATTCAGAAATAAATTTAATAACTAGTGTCAGATTGCGTAATTAATAATAGGAATTTTAAGTGTGCCAGATATTTCGTAATTTGAAATGTTTCTAGAAGAACAGTAATTTTAACTGTAAATATAAAGCTAGTACATATCAGTTGTCACAACAAAAAATACATTAATTTATTTTTGTACATTTTAGCTTGAAATATATTACATCGTGTACAAAATCATATTAAATTCATTTAGGAAAATAGCTGAGATACTATTAACCTATACAAGATTGAAAATATTTTTCGTATTGATTACTTCTGTTGAATAAAGATAATGTTAGAGGAGGGTGTCCCTTTACAATATCCTCCTGACAAAATTTGGAAACAATGTGCTTACAATATTTTGCGACAGACTATAAGATTTGCCAAATGGTGTACAAAATGATGCCAAAAGATAGAATACAGATGTATAGGAGGATCTGATATATATTACAGAAAACAAGAAAAATATCTATTATACAAGTCATAATCTATACATATATCAGGACATGGCATTCAGATTGTTAAATCTGGAACACACAGTCAGAAGACAATTGACACAAAGTCGAAACTACAACATTGCGACACTAAACTGTAGAAATAAATACAGAGACAATGCAGGTTAGTAGAATTACAGATTGTAAGTTTACATCCATAAAATCGCACCTTCAGAATCTTCAAAAGAGCAGAAAAAAAATTCAGATGCTAAGTGTACGCCGACTCAAAAAACTCACCAAGATGGGTACAGACTAGAAGAATATACTCAACCATGAATAGTAATATAGCGCAAAATCAATCAGCCACATAACCAGGAGTATTTAAGGATATGTTGACTCATGAAAGGACAAAGTAATTAAAAATATTAGGGCCTAAGTTTACGACATAGGGACTGACCCATGAATCCAAACCACACTGGGTACAAACCAGCAAAAAATGTTTCAACACAACAAAATGAATAAAGCTCATCATATCAATAAGTTCAATTATATGCAAAGAGTAATTGTAAGAAGCATTTAGCCTCAATCAATGTTGTATGCTCTGCTTGAGTACACACATACAGTTATGATAATGACCAGGGGTACCCAAAACAGAATTAAGCATGAGTTCCAATGAGATACAATATTGCAGTATTCAGGATAAATACAGGTAAACAGAGTCATAATTAGCTTTGAATGATGGCATAATCCAGTAGCTTGAGAAACAAAATCAGTGTATGAAAGCAGACATGTATACAGCTTGTTATATTTTCTATACTAGTAAATGTCTTCCACACTATTTGCTAATTGTCCGTATAAAATAACCTACATACAAAGAGACAGAGAAGATTGATTTACAATTGACAGACTAAAAATACATATATATTTAAAGTTATATATTGTATTTGGAAGTCAAACCCCCTACTTGAAAAAACATGCATTTATGTAGAATAACACTGTCTTTGGCAGTCTTGGCTAACACTTTACAAATATGTCACAACACTGATGTAGTTGACAGATGCTTGAGTACATTGTCCAGCACCTGTGATCTCTTGTAAGTTGACTGGTCCAGCAGGGTACAGCAATGCAGCAGTGTGGGGAGTGAATCTGTCCACATCTTTCAGTTTCCCCCTTACAGTTCTCATCACACACTCCATCAAATAGGTAACTTCCTGTCTAGCATGCACATCAAATTCTGGAACATTGTTTTGTGTACTACATATGCTGTTTGACACCTTCTTCACATCACACAGCATTCGCACTGCCTATTTATATTCCAAAAGCAATTATGTAGGATTTACGTCAAATGAGATTAAGAAGTGTTTACATATGAAATATTAATAAATAGAGTTAAATGCAATGAAAAAATGAACTAACAAGGTAATACACACAGATAGACTAAGATGATGATCCTAATTTTTACAGTACAAATTATGAACATTGTCCCATTTCAGAATTGCATAAGAATCTATTCACTTAGTCTAATGGCATATATGTATCAAATTCTAAAGCACAAATCTATTACAAAACATAATTATACAGGGTGAAGCGAAATTTGTGCACTTGGACTTCGCATTGTGACACCTCACTTGCCAGTGATAAAAAAAACGTATCTCACAAAATTTTGTCTGACGAGTACATCTGGCAGAAAAAGGATGTTAAAGAGTGACAATGTAACCACATGTATGGTAACTACCTCTGTCAGCACACATTAGTCGTGCTGTACAGTTGGTGCAGTGAATAGAGTTTTGGGTTAGCATGTAGGATGTCAATGCCTCGATCCTGGGTTGAGGCATGTTTTTTATTTGGTAAATTTATTCCAGGTGGTATAGTATCTGGCATCTTAATCATCAACAGTGATTGCAGTGGGTCCTCTGGAAAACATTTGCACTTCCAAACTACAGTTGTAGAAATGGTTGATTGCTCAGCTTTGAACGAAGCCCTTTCAACATTGTGGGTGTGAATTTATTCACACCACTTCATCTACTAGATGCGAAACCAGTTTTCTTTATACCCTCCTCCAGTGGTCCCATGGATTAGTACCAACTATTATTCTTGCCTCGTTCAGGTCAATTACATTTTGTTAGGGCCTTCCTTTACCATTAGGACTAGCAACGTGCTTTGTGATTGGTGTCCAAACTCGGTTACTATTTGTATGTGTTATCACCATCGTCCCACTAATCATGCCTTTCAACACTGGGTCTGGAAACCCCACGGTGTTTAGTACGTATCTATTGAATTATTATTATTATTATTTCTTTCTATTCTCAGACGTTATGTCTGGTCAAAAATGGACAGTGACGCGGACCTTGATCAAGCGTGACTTCCTTTTAACTGTACGGTATATGTTATAATGCATTTAGGAACTTTCGGGTCATTGAACATATATCAATAATTACAGATTTTTGTAGTTGTATATACATGTTTGGATGTAGCTGTATTGCATTGATGTACTGGTGGATATTGTGTGGTATGACTCCTGTAGTTTATAGTATAATTGGTATAATGTCGACTTTATCCTGATGCCACATGTCTTTGACTTCCTCAGCCAGTTGGATGTATTTTTCAATTTTTTCTCCTGTTTTCTTCTGTATATTTGTTGTGTTGGGTATGGATATTTCAATTAATTGTGTTAATTTCTTCTTTTTATTGGTGAGTATGATGTCAAGTTTGTTATGTGGTGTTGTTTTATCTGTTATAATCGTTCTGTTCCAGTATAATTTGTATTCATCATTCTCCAGTACATTTTGTGGTGTGTACTTGTATGTGGGAACATGTTGTTTTATTAGTTTATGTTTTATGGCAAGTTGTTGATGTATTATTTTTGCTACATTGTCATGTCTTCTGGGGTATTCTGTATTTGCTAGTATTGTACATCCGCTTGTGATGTGATCTACTGTTTCTATTTGTTGTTTGCAAAGTCTGCATTTATCTGTTGTGGTATTGGGATCTTTAATAATATGCTTGCTGTAATATCTGGTGTTTATTGTTTGATCCTGTATTGCAATCATGAATCCTTCCATCTCACTGTATATATTGCCTTTTCTTAGCCATGTGTTGGATGCGTCTTGATCTATGTGTGGCTGTGTTAGATGATACGGGTGTTTGCCATGTAGTGTTTTCTTTTTCCAATTTACTTTCTTTGTATCTGTTGATGTTATGTGATCTAAAGGGTTGTAGAAGTGGTTATGAAATTGCAATGGTGTAGCTGATGTATTTATATGAGTGATTGCTTTGTGTATTTTGCTAGTTTCTGCTCGTTCTATAAAGAATTTTCTTAAATTGTCTACCTGTCCATAATGTAGGTTTTTTATATCTATAAATCCCCTTCCACCTTCCTTTCTGCTTAATGTGAATCTTTCTGTTGCTGAATATATGTGATGTATTCTATATTTGTGGCATTGTGATCGTGTAAGTGTATTGAGTGCTTTCATCCAGACAAATACAGATTCATTTACAGAAATTTTTCTTTTATTACGTGTATACAGGGGTAGGGAAGAGGTAGACATATAAGCAGATTTCCAAAATCTTTATTGGCTAATTCTGCAATGTGATAGGTGCGGTAGGCGATGATGTCTCTTTCAACGAAACTTTCCAGGCCGGGAACATTGGGAACTCCAGTACCTCCATGTACAATAGCTACTGTAAGCCATCCGTTACCATGTGAAAACGAATCGTTCAAATCAATGCTGAAGTTCAGTCTACAGCCACAGAAAACAGCAGGTCCGTCGAGAAGTGCAGTTGGAGCAATGTTCTTGACAGCGTTCTTCTTCTTGTCAGCAGCAGACGTTGAGAATTCTATGTTCTCAATGGTTTTAGAATTCTCAACTGAACTTCAGCATTGATTTGAACGTTTCGTTTTCACATGGTAACGGATGGCTTACAGTAGCTATTGTACGTGGAGGTACTGGAGTTCCCAATGTTCCCGGCCTGGAAAGTTTCGTTGACAGAGACATCATCGCCTACCGCACCTATCACATTGCAGAATTAACCAATAAAGATTTTGGAAAATCCGCTTATATGTCTACCTCTTCCCTATCCCTGTATACAGAATTCTAAGTCCGAGTGATTACGTCATCACCGGCGGATGACGTGGCACAGCGCCAGAACATATGTTACTAACAAAATACAGTAAAATACCATCAAACATGATGAATACATGCTATTTATGATGAAAGCATCAGCCGAGAACTGGACAAGGGTACATCATTAACCATTTGCTCAAGGATGCAACAATTTTGAAAAAATATGAAAAAAGAATGAAATAAAATAAAAGCCACTTAATCAAGTAAAATGCAAATGGTGATTGATGAAACAGATGTATATTGCAACAGCATGACACAGCAACAGCATTGGACTGGGGTTCTAGGGGGCCTGGCCCACTAGCCCGGCAGCAGCGCGTACCTAGTGCTGCTAGTACGCGCTGCCGGGATAACGTCAAAAATCGAAAATGCAAATAATGCATAAATATAACTGACAAACGATTATTATTATTATTATTATTATTATTATTATTTCTTTCTATTCTCAGACGTTATGTCTGGTCAAAAATGGACAGTGACGCGGACCTTGATCAAGCGTGACTTCCTTTTAACTGTACGGTATATGTTATAATGCATTTAGGAACTTTCGGGTCATTGAACATATATCAATAATTACAGATTTTTGTAGTTGTATATACATGTTTGGATGTAGCTGTATTGCATTGATGTACTGGTGGATATTGTGTGGTATGACTCCTGTAGTTTATAGTATAATTGGTATAATGTCGACTTTATCCTGATGCCACATGTCTTTGACTTCCTCAGCCAGTTGGATGTATTTTTCAATTTTTTCTCCTGTTTTCTTCTGTATATTTGTTGTGTTGGGTATGGATATTTCAATTAGTTGTGTTAATTTCTTCTTTTTATTGGTGAGTATGATGTCAGGTTTGTTATGTGGTGTTGTTTTATCTGTTATAATCGTTCTGTTCCTGTGTAATTTGTATTCATCATTCTCCAGTACATTTTGTGGTGTGTACTTGTATGTGGGAACGTGTTGTTTTATTAGTTTATGTTTTATGGCAAGTTGTTGATGTATTATTTTTGCTACATTGTCATGTCTTCTGGGGTGTTCTGTATTTGCTAGTATTGTACATCCACTTGTGATGTGATCTACTGTTTCTATTTGTTGTTTGCAAAGTCTGCATTTATCTGTTGTGGTATTGGGATCTTTAATAATATGCTTGCTGTAATATCTGGTGTTTATTGTTTGATCCTGTATTGCAATCATGAATCCTTCCGTCTCACTGTATATATTGCCTTTTCTTAGCCATGTGTTGGATGCGTCTTGATCTATGTGTGGCTGTGTTAGATGATACGGGTGTTTGCCATGTAGTGTTTTCTTTTTCCAATTTACTTTCTTTGTATCTGTTGATGTTATGTGATCTAAAGGGTTGTAGAAGTGGTTATGAAATTGCAATGGTGTAGCTGATGTATTTATATGAGTGATTGCTTTGTGTATTTTGCTAGTTTCTGCTCGTTCTATAAAGAATTTTCTTAAATTGTCTACCTGTCCATAATGTAGGTTTTTTATATCTATAAATCCCCTTCCACCTTCCTTTCTGCTTAATGTGAATCTTTCTGTTGCTGAATATATGTGATGTATTCTATATTTGTGGCATTGTGATCGTGTAAGTGTATTGAGTGCTTCTAGGTCTGTGTCACTCCATTTCACTACTCCAAATGAGTAGGTCAATACTGGTATAGCATAAGTATTTATAGCTTTTGTCTTGTTTCTTGCTGTCAATTCTGTTTTCAGTATTTTTGTTAGTCTTTGTCTATATTTTTCTTTTAGTTCTTCTTTAATATTTGTATTATCTATTCCTATTTTTTGTCTGTATCCTAGATATTTATAGGTATCTGTTTTTTCCATCGCTTCTATGCAGTCACTGTTGTTATCCAATATGTAATCTTCTTGTTTAGTGTGTTTTCCCTTGACTATGCTATTTTTCTTACATTTGTCTGTTCCAAAAGCCATATTTATATCATTGCTGAATACTTCTGTTATCTTTAGTTATTGGTTGAGTTGTTGATTTGTTGCTGCCAGTTGTTTTAGATCATCCATGTATAGCAAATGTTGATTTTGTGTGGGTATGTTCCAGTAATATTGTATCCATAATTTGTATTATTTAGCATGTTGGATAGTGGGTTCAGAGCAAGACAGAACCAGAAAGGGCTTAATGAGTCTCCTTGGTATATTCCACGCTTAATCTGTATTGGCTGTGATGTGATGTTATCTGAATTTGTTTGGATATTAAGTGTGGTTTTCCAGTTTTTCATTACTATGTTTAGAAACTGTATCAATTTAGGATCTACTTTGTATATTTCCAATATCTGTAGTAACCATGAGTGGGGTACACTATCAAAGGCTTTTTGGTAATCAATGTATGTGTAGTGTAGGGACCTTTGTTTAGTTTTAGCTTGATATGTCACCTCTGTATCTGTTATCAGTTGCTCTTTACATCCTCGTGCTCCTTTGCAGCAGCCTTTTTGTTCTTCATTTATAATTTTGTTCTGTGTTGTATGTGTCATTAATTTCTGTGTGATGACTGAAGTTAATATTTTGTATATTTTTGGTAGGCATGTTATGGGGCGATATTTAGCTGGGTTTGCTGTGTCTGCTTGATCTTTAGGTTTCAGATAGGTTATTCCATGTGCAAGTGTATCAGGGAATGAGTATGGGTCTGCAATGTAACTGTTAAATAATTTAGTTAGATGTGAATGTGTTGAGGTGAACTTCTTTAGCCAGTAATTTGCTATTTTATCATTTCCAGGGGCTTTCCAATTGTGTGTAGAATTAATTGCTTGGGTGACTTCATGTTGCAAAATTATCACTTCAGGCATTTGTGGTATCATCTTGTATGAGTCTGTTTCTGCTTGTATCCACTGTGTATGGCTGTTATGTTGTACCGGGTTTGACCATATGTTGCTCCAGAAGTGTTCCATGTCTGTTATGTTTGGTGGATTGTCTATTTTAATGTGTGTGTTATCTATTGTTTGGTAAAATCTCTTTTGGTTTGTGCTGAATGTTTGGTTTTGTTTCCTTCTATTTTCACTTTTTTTGTATCTTCTAAGTCGTTTGGCCAATGCTTGTAATTTCTGCTTCTTTTCATCTAATTGCTCTATTGCTTCTTGTTGTGAGATTTTACCTAACCTTTTTCGTTTTTTGTCTGATATTTCATTTCTTATAAATTGTGTTAGCTGTCCAATGTCTTTTCTCAGTTTTTCTATTCTGATCTGTAGCCTGTGTTGCCATGCTGGTTTTGTGGGCTTCTTCTGTGTGTTGGTTTGTTCTGATCTCTGCCTAGTGTGTATACTTAGTGTAGTGTGTGCTCCTATATAAACCAGTAGTTGTAACTCTTCCATAGTTGTATTTTCATTTATTTTGTTGTGTATGATTGTGTTGATAGTTTTTATTGTTGTTTCGACTTGTGGGTTATTTGGCGGTCTATGCAAGAATGGTCTAATGTCTGTATTTGTGTCTTTGTATTCTATATATGTCAGCTGAAATTTCTCTTCTATATCTAACACGTGTGTCTCTTCATGTTCTATTTGTGCTTGTTCTGGTGGCTGTCTTAAGATTTCGTTTTCCTCTGATTGTTTAATTGATGCATGTTGTTCTTTGTTTGTTTGCTCTGGGATGTTTGAGTCCATTACTGTATTTTCTTCTTCTTCTGATTGCACATTATTTTGTTCCAGTATTTGTTGTACTTGTTGTTTGATGTTTTCTAATTCTGACTGGGGTATCCTGTTATTTTTTATTATTACACGGATCTGATCAGCTAGTCGTTGTTCTGTTAAAAATTCCAGGTATCTGGTAATAAATGTTGTATATACTTGTGATCTGTATCCAGTTGTGTTGGTTCCTAGGTTTGTTGCTTGGTAATAGCAGAACATGAGGTGTCGATTAACTTCATCTGACCATCTCATCCTCTGTCTTTGTTTTCCTTCTAGGGTGGTTGCAGGAAGCATATCCTGCAAAACACCTCTATTTGGATTTAAATCGTTTTCCAGTTAGCTAGCAGTGTCGTTACCATTGTGGGCGGGCATAGGGTTCAAGCGTCGTCCCCGACCATGACGGCGCTTGTCCGAGGCTTCTTTAGTTCTGTCCTGAACCAAGTAATCACACTAAAAGGGGGGTTAGCCCTTCTAGTGGTTTGTTCTTTTCGTCGCCTTTTACGACTGGCAGAACATACCGGAGTCCTATTCTTTTCCCGGACCTCCACGGGGGGGTCCCGGGTTCGATTCCCGGCGGGGTCAGGGATTTTCACCTGCCTCGAGATGACTGGGTGTTTGTGTTGTTCTCATCATTTCATCATCATCCAGGAAAGTGGCGAAATTGGACTGAGCAAAGATTGGATAATTGTACGGGCGCTGATAACCACGCAGTTGAGCGCCCCACAAACCAAACATCATCATCATCATCATCACCTCCACGGGGGTTATTATTATTATTATTATTATTATTATTATTATTATTATTATCCTATCAATAGGATTGTGGAAACATCATGTCTATTACCGTTAGGGAAACAGTGTAATTTGAACCTAAACATTTCACAATTAGCGGTGTCGGGATGAATCATGCAGAACAATATCTGTCATAGGGGTATTGCATGTTAGGTGGAAGAGCGCGCAAGACTGACAGCAGGTTTATCCTGTATGCGCTGTCCACCAGACAGGGAGTAGTTGTGAGAAGAGTGACGCGCCCGTGACAGACTCCAATGTACATGCATACATACATTGAATCTTCTGATTGTTAACCTCTAAACCTTTGTGGCAGATGTATGTCATACACATACGATGACTATGTGGATATGCTTCTGTCTTTGGTGCATCTGATAACTGGGTTGGTGTTGCCACTGCTCTTGAATATGCTGCTAGATATCCTCATAACACCATCCAGATAAAAATATGTTTCTTTGTCTGGCACTGCGCCTTTGGGAGTCAGGTTCTCTCCTTCCACTATCACATGACAGAGGTCATCCACAAACTCGCCATACTCCAGCTACTGAGAAAGCTATACTGGAGGTCATACAACATGAACCTCAGTGAAGCACACATACCGTAGCAAGGCGACTGCATATCACATTGCAGGATCATTAACATGCTGCATAAGCATGAACTGCACCTCTATCATTATGCTTTCATGCAACATATGAATCCTGCAGATTGCCATCAGTACTTGCAATTCTGTGAATGGTTCCAACGACAACAGGAATCCAACGATGACTTCATGAACACCATAATATGGTCGGATGAAGCAGCATTCACTTGTGAGGGTGTCTTCAATATGCACAATGCCCACCATTGGTGAGAGCTTAACCCACATATCGCCTGTGACAGTAGATATTAAGTTTGCTTTGGTATCAATATCTGGGCCGGAGTATTAAGCGACAGGTGTTTGGGCCCCTGCATATTGCCCGACCGGTTGACTGCACGAAGGTATCATGCATACGTATCAAACTATCTGCCTGATGTGCTGGAAGATGTTCCACTACATGTTCGTCAGAGGATATGGTTCCAACATGACGGTGCACTTCCACACTCTGGAATTAATGTGCGGCAGTATATGGAAAGAACATTTCCAGGGAAATGGCTCGGACATGGAGATACAGTTGTATGGCCACCGTGTTCACCTGACATAAGTCCCCTGGATTTTATCCTGTGGGGACGCCTGAAGGAGCACATGTACTCTACTCCGCCAACGAATGTGGAAGAATTGGTAGCACATATTCATGCTGCTCTTGTTACTGTGGACACAGCTTTGCTGCAAAGGGTCCAGAGCTTTGTGATCAGGCGGCTCATACTCAAACTCAGGATTTTGCCTTTCATTGGAAAGTGTTCTATCAACTGAGTTACCGAAGTACGACTCACAACCTGTGCTTGCAGCTTTACTTCCTTCAGTAACTTGTCTCCTACCTTTCAAGAAGCTCTCCTGCTCAGCCTGGGACACAGTTTTAATCTGCCAGGAAGTTTCATGTCAGCACACACTCTGCTGCAGTGTGAAAATTTGGTTCAGCAGTTTTATATTCTATCCACTTCAGCCACCCTCAATTATTTCTATTATAAAAATATCAAAACTCTCTTCCCTCTCTTAAAGAAGGCACCCATTCTTCTCATTCATATTATTTCTTTGTTTGAGCTATGGATCGTATAGTGAAGCAGCTGTGCAAGATACAGGGCTACTATAATATCAACCACAGCACAAGGTTCAAAAACAAAAAGAACTTTATTTATCATCTTACAATGATACTGAATTTGTCATCATATAACAATGAAAATAAGTAGCTCAAATATATACACATGGACGTAATAGGCATGTATGCTTTTTGTAGGTAGGACTGGTGGCTGGCTGTGGCCTTGGTGAAAGAACCATCCCAGCATTTTCCATGAATGATTGAGGAAAATTGCAGAAAACCGGCCATGGCCTTGTTGAAAGAACCATCCCAGCATTTTCCAGAAATGATTGAGGAAAATTGCAGAAACCCTAAATAAGGATGGCCAGACAGAGAAAATTCCAGTCACCTGAATATGAGCCTCTTTAACAACTGCACTGCCACATTTGGTTGGTCTCTTTTGTACAGTGTTATTTGACATTAATGCAGTTTTACTGTTCATCACTGCACACATCAAGGACACCTGTCGATGTCTCTAAAACTATGAACTTGCTGCTATGCCCTTTATACTTGTGGCAACTCCTTCCATTCACCTCCATGTGTAGCAGCAGATGCGGGCTGAAATGACCAACAATCAGTGATCAGTAGAGACCGGATTATATGCATCATAAAAACCTTCAAATATGCATGAAAATGCCCAAGAAAAATGCTTAAAAATGCATGAAAAGTGTCAAAATATGCAAGATCAGATAATAAAAAAACATAGTAGTGACTGCATCTCAAAGTCAAACCTGTGCATATCAGTTATGAGGAAGAGCACCGGCAATGTGAAAAATTGGTACATTTAGACTGCTGAAATCATTTTCTGAATACTTTCTGGTAAAGGTTAGGAAGCGGCCTTTCTGGGATTATTGTATAAAAATTTGTGAAATGGGCACGTATACTGTGTTTCAAGAATTGTTCCTTCTTTGCTATTGTTGTTGGTAACAAGCAGATGTGATGCGAGTGAGTCACAACTAAATACTCAAAATGTACAAGACAACTTCGAGATATATTGTATGTAGGGGGGCACTCTCAAAACCTCCGTAATATTTTACTTTAAAAAACAACATAAAATCATGGACCAAAGCATCATTTAAAATTTATTTTACATTTTTCTACTATATTAAACATAAATGACCAAGTACTGTTCCAAATGTTAGGTAGTAAGATTGTGTCTTCGATCACTCGAAACATTTTTATAAACAGAAAAGGGTCATTCTTCTTCAACTGAGGTAATGGGGAAGGGTTGAATTTGGGTGCCATGTTGTTCTGGTAAAAGTTCACCCATCCCATTAATAAAACTATCAGTTTGGTAAAAGGGTTCAAATCCTGGGTTATTGTTTAAAATGTTTCAAAACTTTTCCTTCAGTTTTCTAGGGGATACCTCTGGCAGTGAGGAGTTCACTAGAATAATTTTATTCATTAACTGAATAGATTCATTCAACGCCACACCTTGAGTTTCAAGCTTTTTAATACTTGCATGTATATGGAAAAAATGAGTGCTAATCACGCAATGTCTTTTTTAATACCAAAATCATTAAAAGCTTCCTTACACTGGCAGACTACCAAATCCTCTGCACTATCGAAGTCATGTACTACCTCTCCAATGGCCTCGAAATGTTCATTAGAAAACAACACAACTTCGACCCACATACCCCAACAATGTGTCACTGGTTCAGGAGGTAAAGGCACATTTGGTATTTTTTGTTTGTAGGTCTTGATGTGAGCAGGAGCCTTTATAAACACTTTCTTTGTGGATGAAATCAGTTTATTTACATTCACAAACATGGAATGTAACTCTTCTGCAAGGTGATGTATTCCCTGAGCAAAGCACATCACATGAATGAAATTGGGATAAGATACTTTGAGGGCTTTTCCTGCTTTGTTCGTATAAGGAGTAGCATCTGAAACAAAAACACAATCACCCTTTCATCTGCAGAAGATTCTGGAAATATTTTTCTAACACCCTCATTCACAAATATGGCGATCATAGAATGATTTACTTTCTCAGGTTCTTTGTAGGCTGCTAAATAGGAATAATATGGCTCTTCTTTTAAAACACCAATAATTAAATTTCAGTTTAATGGCCACAGGTATCTGTAGTTTCATCAGCTGAAATCCAGATAATGGTGTCCTTGAGTTCATTGCAGTTCTCTTCCAGAATGTTTACGTAAATTGTCAGTTTGTAATTTTTATGCAAT
Organism: Schistocerca cancellata; assembly: GCF_023864275.1. Classification (NCBI taxonomy): domain Eukaryota; kingdom Metazoa; phylum Arthropoda; class Insecta; order Orthoptera; family Acrididae; genus Schistocerca; species Schistocerca cancellata. The sequence continues at coordinate 491,306,008 of NC_064628.1, forward strand.
GTTGATTCATATGGTATATTTTGATCTAAGCAATACATGCGCAGGAGGCCTTTGAGGATAGGTTTTGTAAGTTTGCAAAGAGGCATATTGCTTGCAGTGAATGCTTCACATAGATCCATGTTAAACCGACTTTTTAGGTACCTTTGGACAAATCCCTGCTACTGCAACTTGCTGTTGTCAGAAGTTGTTATCCGGGTCCTTTCTTCTGCATTTCTGCGATATGAAGACTCGTCTTGACATGTTGGTCTATTTGAAACTTTTTTTTACACAAAATGTTTTTCTTGCAAACTTGACAATATAAAACAATTCCGTCATATGTAAATGTTCCAGAATGGTCAGCTATCCATAAAATGACATTTCTTTTTTCAGGCGGCATGGTGCACAACACATTACACACTACGTCATAAACATGTTCAACTGTGTACAAGTAAATAGAAGCCTAAACTGAAACAATGGATGTGCAATTAAAAGCTTGCATAGTTTAATTGTTGCTGGTGCATACAGTATGACAGTGGAAGGGATTAACTGGGCGCAGGAGCATTGACCCTGTCTGCCTGTTTCTGTTCCTCTACTGTAAACTACATCGACCTAGAGACTGCCCATCTAAATTTTTAAAATATTGTAAACATAGAGCAAAAATATGCATCATCACTGGTTTTTAGCTAAAATATGCAATAACCAGTGGAAAGGAGTGAAATATGCAACACGCAAATGCGTGTAATCCAGTCTCTAGTAATCAGCAAAGTGCCTGCCACCCAAGATACTGCCGCACCTCCCCAGCGTACTTGCTGGTCACTTCCACCAGAGGCTGAGCTTAGACTGCCATATTTTCTGAAGGCGAATCATGCCAAACCATTGCTCAAGCTTCCACATCAATGAGGCAATACCGCCCGGGCATGCTCTCGGCAGCTCATCCCACAAAACTCCATGTGGCTCGCGTATTCATTTGCCTCACTTCACTGGAGTATGCATCGACAGCGGGATTTTGCACCTGTGTCCAGTGTCAGTGTTTTTTGTGGCCCGGTTAGCAAGGGGAGTGCTACCACATCTTCTGTGTCATCTTCCCGAGCTGCATTCTCTCAAGATGCTTCGCTTGACTGCAGCTGTGCAAAGGCTGATGCCAGACACCTTTTTCATTCCACTGGTATCATCAACTGGAATACCACGTCCAGTGTAGTGTACTTAGCGTGGTGAAGTGCAGTGTGTTCAAGAGTACCAGGCAGGTCTTTTGCTGTTCCATCCCTGGCCATTTTGCCAGTCTTTTACTGCAAGCAAGCCACTGACACAAGATTTCTCTTGCTGCTAGACAACACGACCTTGTTCAAAGACCCCCCCTTGATTAAGAGGTATTAATTTATTAAATGTTATCATAGTAATTAGCTTTTAGGAATAATATCTTTAAACCAGCTCATGTGTCTTGTTCGTGCTGCCTATTTATTTATTGTTGTTTTTAGCAATTAGCATCCCTTTATAGCCATTTATGCTCCTTTGGAGTGTATAAAGGAACTGTTAAATCATTCCTTCTCTCTAAATCAAAGCGCCAATTCTCATTACTGAATCATGCTGGTATTTCTTTTTTATTACTCCAATTAGTACACACCAGGTAGTCACAAAATTAGTTCCCATTAGGTCGGCCAGATGCAACCCGCTTGCACCCTCACTCACCCCTTGCCTTCCCCACTCCCCTCCATACACACCCTCCCTCCAGCACACCTCCCACTTCCCTCCTGCACCTCTCCATGCATGCCCTCCTCAAGCCCCACCATGTTTGCTGTCCCCCTGCACGCACCACCACACCCCTCACGCACCCCCAGGGGGTCCGCAACTCTCTTGTGGATACGTGCGTAGCAAGCACGGGACCCCAAGCTAATGTGGCCTTCCTTCCTTTCCGGGCTGCATACCTTCCCTTTCCGCATCCTTCCCCATCCCCCATCTTCGCCCCCCCCCCCCTCACCTCTGCCTCTTTCCTTCCCTTTCTCCCCCTCTGGGAGTATGTTTTGTGCCTACGTCCGGAGACGGATGCTCGAAAATGTAACACATTATTTGCTTTCTCTGCTTGAAAGTCTTCGTCCTTCCTTTGTCCTTCTCTTTTCCTTACCTCTCCTCTTTGCCCTTTTCTCCGCTACGGTGTTTGAGACCTCTCTTCTTTCCTTTCCCTTTGTTTTTCCCTCTCTCTTTTTCCTCCCTGTGCGTGTCTGAAGGCCGACCCACGCATTTCCATGTGTAGCCGGTGACGGGGTAACGCGTAATTCCCCGCCCCGGGTAGACAGGTAGGACACGTACGTACCCCCTGGTAATGGACTGGCCCAGGGAGGGGTGATTACCCGAGCTGATACCTTCCGAAAGTGCCGATTGGTCCCTCCGTCCATTTATTGGGAGGTGTGACCTGAGGTGTGAACAATCAGAGAGGGCCCCCACAAGGAAGGAGCGCGCCATTGGAGACGCCGGTAATCATGGGGGATACTTTCGCAATGGTTTCCTCATCTTCTACTATGTCTGCTCACAAGCGTAAGTTCAATGAGTCTCAGCCACAGACAGTTCTTCCATCCTTGCCACAGTTCCTTGTTGTTTCTCGGTCTGACGAAGGTCACGACTTCTCCACGGTCAACCCTTTCATTATTCAGAAAGGTGTCGACGCAATTACAGGTCCTGTAAAGTCTTGTTCCAGATTACAAAATGGCACCTTGTTGTTAGAAACAGTCAGTGCCCTCCAGGCACAAAAATTGCTGTGTACTTCACTGCTACACACCTTCCCTGTCCAGGTGGAAGCGCACCGCACTTTAAATTCCTCACGTGGGGTCGTTTATACACGCTCCCTCGACGGATTCTCCGACAAGGAAATACAACACTACCTGTCTGACCAGGGCGTAACGGCTATTCATAGACACATGAAAAGGGTTGATACGAACATCATTCCAACCCGTACTGCTTTCTTGACATTTGACAAAGTTCAACTCCCATCGAAAATCAAAGCGAGCTATGAGATTATTTCCGTTTGCCCTTACATCCCAAACCATACGCGTTGCTATCGGTGTCAGCAGTTCAATCACACCAGCCAGTCCTGTTCCAATCCGGCCAAATGTGTTATGTGTGGCAAGGATGCCCATGATGGTGCTTGTCCACCTCCATCCCCTCGCTGGATCAACTGTATGGGTGACCACGCTGCTTCCTCTAGAGATTGCCCCATTTTTAAAGACGAAAAGCTCATTCAGGAAATCAGAGTGAAGGAAAAGGTGTCAACCTTTGCTGCTTGAAAATTATTCACCAGTCAAAAGTCCACTGCGCCTCTGACACGAAAATACAGCACTGTCCTTGCCTCTCCTCGGCCAACAAAGGAGGCGGCCATGCAGACTTGTGATCTCAACTTTAGTGCCACGGTCGTCTGATCGGCCAGCACAAAGATCGCCCGTTCAACCTCCCCACTTTTGCCTGCTCACTCTATGGCTCACACTTCATCGGGTTCTGCTAAATCTCGAGCCCAAAAGTCAGACACCAAGACTTCCAAAAAAGAGCATACTCGTGAAGATTTTTTAAGTACCCGAACTTCACAACCATCAGTTCCTCCTTCATCTAAACATCATGTTTCCAAGAAGGCTAATAAGAAACCCAGTTCCTCTACTTCTCCGCCAAGGCGTGTCTCATCTACAGCGCCACCTGGCAGTAACCGCCCTCAGCCGTCTTCTGTGTCACCGAGGCGCACTGCTGGCAGCCGATCAACCGGCCGATCGCTGGTGGCAGGAGCTGCTCCTGAACAACCTATGGATCAGGATCTTCTGCCTTCGGTTGAATGCCATTCCATGCTGTCGGTCGCAAGCTTTGAGCAGTCGTTGAGTTGATGGCAACCTAGGTCACATTCCTCCATTTTCTGTTCACCGTATGTCCATTATCCACTGGAATATCCGCAGCATTCGAGCCAATCGGGATGAATTGTTGATCCTCTTACGATCCTACTCGCCGGTCATTGTCTGTCTTCAGGAAACAAAGCTGCGTCCCCACGACCGCTTTGTTCTCCCCCATTTTCAGTCCGTCCGATTTGATCCCCCCTCTGTTGAAGGCACTACAGCACATGGAGGACTCATGATTCTTCTCCATGGTACTGTCCCTTATCACTCAATCCCATTAAACACTTCCTTCCAAGCTGTCGCTGTCCATCTTTCCCTTTCTGGATACACCTTCTCTCTTTGTACTGTATACATTCCAGTGTCCACACCAATGGCACGAGCTGATCTCCTTCATCTTTTTGGTCAGCTTCCACCCCCCTATTTGCTGGTTGGGGACTTCAATGCCCACCACCCGCTTTGGGGATCTCCACATCCTTGTCCGCGTGGCTCACTATTGATAGACGTCTTCCACCGAGCGGATCTTGTTTGCCTCAACACTGGGGACCCTACATTTTTGTCTGCCTCCAAGACAAATTTCTCTCATTTGGACCTTTCGGTCGGTACTGTTCCGCTAGCTCGGCGCTTCGAATGGTTCGCCCTTGATGATACACACTCGAGTGACCACTTTCCATGTGTCCTTAGATTGCAGCCTCAACTGCCATATATGCGTCAGCGATGCTGGAAGTTTGCCCAAGCCGATTGGACACTTTTTTCGTCTCTAGCAACATTCGATGACCATCACTTTCCTAGCGTCGACAATGAGGTCACACATATTACAGATGTTATTCTTACAGCTGCGGAACGTTCAATACCACACACCTCCGAATTGCCCCAGCGCCCCCCCCCCCTCCCCCCCTATTACTTGGTGGAACGAGGCATGCCGTGATGCAATATGTGAGCGGCGACATGCTCTTTGCGTTTTCTGTCACCATCCTACTTTGGCCAACTGTATCCGCTACAAGCAGTTCCGTGTGCGATGCCGTCGCATCATCGGCAATAGCAAGAATGCAAGCTGGGACTTCTTTACTAGCTCATTTAACACCTTCAGTCCCTCCTCAGAAGTTTGGAGTTGGATTTGACAGTTATCTGGCGCGCCTAGTTTCTCCCTGGTCTCTGGGCTCACTGTCATGCATGATACGTTCGTGGACCCCGTCGCAATTTCTAACTCATTGGGTCAACACTTTGCTGAGATTTCGAGCTCTTCAAATTACCCGCCTGTGTTTCTCCCGAAGAAACTTGCAGCGGAAGTGCGACCTCTTGCTTTCTCCTCTCCAAATCGCGAAAGCTACAATACTGTTTTCTCCATGCGGGAACTCCAACATGCACTCTCTTCTTCTCGCTCCTCCGCCCCAGGACCGGATGGTATCCACATCCAAATGTTGCTGCATTTATCAACCCATAGTCTGCATTACCTCCTTCGCCTTTATAATCGAATTTGGACTGACAGTACTTTTCCCAGACGATGGCGGGAAGCTATTGTCATTCCTGTTCCGAAACCTGGAAAGGACAAACATCTCCCCTGTAGCTGTCGCCCCATTTCTCTCACGAGTAGTGTATGTAAGGTTTAGGAGCGTATGGTGAATTGCCATTTAGCTTGGTGGCTGGAGTCCCGAGTCCCGCAGTCTTTTAACACCTGCCCAATGCGGTTTCCGAAAGCATTGTTCTGCAGTTGACCATCTTGTTGCTCTCTCCACTTACATCATGAACAATTTTCTCCGTAAACACCAAACAGTAGCAATATTTTTTGATCTGGAGAGAGCATACGATACCTGCTGGAGGACAGGCATCCTCCGCACACTGTTCTCTTGGGGCTTTCGAAGTCGGCTGCCCCTTTTTTTCGCGAATTTATGGCAGAGCGCACATTTAAAGTGCGGGTGAACACTACTCTCTCCCGTACTTTCTCCCAAGAAAACGGGGTACCCCAGGGCTCCGTGCTAAGTGTTGTACTGTTTGCCATTGCCATAAATCCAATTATGGACTGTATCCTTCCTCATGTCTCGGGCTCCCTCTTTGTGGATGATTTTGCAATCTACTATAGCTCTCAACCGACCAGCCTTCTTGAACGACGTCTTCAAGGATGTCTCGACCGCCTCCACTCTTGGAGCATCGCAACAGGCTTCTGCTTTTCTCCCAGTAAGACCGTTTGTGTTAATTTTTGGCATCATACGGAGTTTGTTCCACCTTCTTTACATCTAGGACCTGCCAACCTTCCATTTTCAGATGTTGCTAAATTCTTGGGACTTATGTTTGACAGAAAACTGTGCTGGTCCTCCCACATTTCCTATCTTTCGGCTCGCTGTCTGCGATCCCTCAACACCCTCTGTGTCCTGAATGGTACCTCCTGGGGAGCGGACCGAGTGGTCCTTCTCCGCCTCTATCGCGCCTTAGTGTGCTCGAAATTGGACTATGGAAGCATAGTTTACTCCTCTGCTCGGCAGTCTATTCTTTGGTGTCTCGACTCTTTCCACCACCGTGGATTACATTTAGTGTCTGGAGCTTTTTACACCAGCCCTGTGGAAAGCCTTTATGCTGAGACTGCTGAACCTCCGCTGTCCAATCGGCGAACAGTCCTTCTGAGTCGTTATTCTAGCCATCTGTCTTCCATGCCTGCTAATCCGGCCCATGACATTTTTTTTGACGCCTCCTTGGATTTAGGGTATGCAGGCCGCCCTTCCTCCCTACTGCCACCGGGAGTCCGCTTCCGTCAACTGCTCCATTCTCTTTCCTTCCGCTTTCCTAAAACCTTCTTGACAGCTTGGGACACACCACTGCCTTGGCTCTGTCCCCGGACCTGCCTGCTCCGTGACCTTTGTCAATTTCCCAAGGATGGTACCCCTTCACTTGTTTATCGTTGGGCATTTTCTGCTCTATGTGCACAAATGACAGAAGCCACATTTATTTACACTGATGGCTCGAAAACATTGTTAGGTGTAGGGAGTACTATATTGTTGGCGACACCCCAAATCGATTTTGGCTTCCCGATCAGTGTTCGGTTTATACTGCAGAGCTTTACGCTGTTCTCCAGGCTGCCCAATACATCCGTCGCCAACAGCGGATACACTATGTTATCTGTTCAGATTCTCTCAGCTCTCTCCTCAGTCTAAAAGCTCTGTATCCTGTCCACCCTCTGGTCTACCGGATTCAGGACTGCCTCCACTTGCTCGGCGTCTCTGTGGTGTTCCTCTGGATCCTAGGACACGTTGGTATCTGTGGAAATGAGGCGGCCGATATAGCGGCCAAGGCTGCAGTCTCTCTTCTTCAGCCAGCTATTCGCACGATTCCCTTCGCCAATCTACGGAGTATTTTATGTCGTTGTGTTACTCTTTTATGGCATGCACATTGGTCAGCACTTCCCAATAATAAATTGCGGGAAGTGAAAGCTCTTCCCTGTGCTTGGACCTCTTCCTCCCGAACGCGTTGAAATATGCTCACTATTTTTTATTTACTTAAATTTGGCATATTTCGTAACAGTACCTGTTCTGTAAAATGTTTACAGGGTGATATTTGTCTTGGCTTCAGTTGTCTAGTGGAAGTATGATTCCACAATGCAGTTTCGTCGGCTGCAGAAATGACCTGGTTCAATGCGTTTGCCTCATTTTTGGTGCTTCAAATACCATTTCTTCGAATGTGGTTTCTTCTTAAAGTTTATATAAAACAAATAGTAACATAATTCATTTTTTCCTGTTCACTAACAAATTATTTATGACGGCGGCCCACACATTGTTCTACCATCGACACACCCCAGGAGTTCACTGCCGACTGAGTACAGTCAAAGACGACTCCAGCATCAAAGACATTTTATACAACACACAAGCTTCCACTTGTAATCAGTCTTTTTGATATTCTTCATCACATTTACTAATAGTAATCAATATGCTTTCACTCTCAAAAATATAAGTAAATTAACATATAATAAGGCAAATTATAATAAAAAAATTCTGACAATTCTACAATTGGTATCGACAAATCCGGTAGAAAATAACACATCTCCCAGATCCATTACAACTGCTCGCCGGAGCTTCTGTTGTTATGAACATATACAACAAAATCTCGACCACACTTAATAATGGATCTGTATTACACAATTAGTACATTAATGATACAGTCTGATAACCTCTTCCAAATTTGGACTCTTTGAATCTGTGGACTTGTTACTGGCTGTTGTTGCAATGATAATTCCCCATCAATCTCATACACAAGAAATTCAAGTAAAGAAATTATTTAACATGACAAATATGCATGGTATAAAACATACATGAGAAATATTCTAACATACAACATACAGATTGAAAATAATAGAAAGGTAAAACTCATTTCCTAGAATAAGATTTAAATTTTTTTTCCATATTAATGTTAATTTCATTATGCGTACATATTGTACAGTAAAAATGATACTGGACATATATAGTGTAGTGTTTTTTTTTCCCTATATATATATATATATATATATATATATATATATATATATATATATATAAAGAAACATTCCACATGGGAAAAATATATTAAAAACAAAGATTCCATGACTTACCAAACGGGAAAGCGCTGGTAGATAGGCACAATAAAAAACACACACACAAAATTTCGAGCTTTCGCAACCCCTGGTTGCTTTGTCAGGAAAGAGGGAAGGAGAGGGAGAGATGAAAGGATATGGGTTTCAAGGGAGAGGGTAAGGAGTCATTCCAATTCCGGGAGCGGAAAGACTTACCTTAGGGGGGAAAAAAGGACAGGTATACACTCGCACACACACACAATCTATCCACACATATACAGACACAAGCAGACATATTTAAAGACAAAGAGTTTGGGCAGAGATGTCAGTCGAGGCGGAAGTGCAGAGGCAAAGATGTTGTTGAATGACAGGTGAGGTATGAGTGGCGGCAACTGGAAATTAGTGGAGATTGAGGCCTGGTGAATAACGGGAAGAGAGGATATATTGAAGGGCAAGTTCCCATCTCCGGAGTTCGGATAGGTTGGTGTTAGTGGGAAGTATCCAGATAACCCGGACGGTGTAACACTGTGCCAAGATGTGCTGGCCGTGCACCAAGGTATGTTTAGCCACAGGGTGATCCTCATTACCAACAAACACTGTCTGCCTATGTCCATTCATGCGAATGGACAGTTTGTTGCTGGTCATTCCCACATAGAAAGCGTCACAGTGTAGGCAGGTCAGTTGATAAATCACGTGGTTCTTTCACACGTGGCTCTGCCTTTGATCGTGTACACTCTCCGGGTTACAGGACTGGAGTAGCTGGTGGTGGGAGGGTGCATGGGACAAGTTTTACACCGGGGGCAGTTACAATGGTAGGAGCCAGAGGGTAGGGAAGGTGGTTTGGGGATTTCATAGGGATGAACCAAGAGGTTACGAAGGTTAGGTGGACGGCAGAAAGACACTTTTGGTGAAGTGGGGAGGATTTCATGAAGGATGGATCTCATTTCAGGGCAAGATTTGAGGAAGTCGTACCCGTGCCGGAGAGCCACATTCTGAGTCTGACCCAGTCCTGGGAAGTATCCTGTCACGAGTGGGGCACTTTTGGGGTTCTTCTGTGAGAGGTTCTGGGTTTGAGGGGATGAGGAAGTGGCTCTGGTTATTTGCTTCTGTACCAGGTCGGGAGTGTAGTTGCGGGATGCGAAAGCTGTTTACAGGTTGTTGGTATAATGGTTCAGGGATTCAGGACTGGAGCAGATTCATTTGCCACAAAGGCCTAGGCTGTAGGGAAGGGACCGTTTGATATGGAATGGGTGGCAGATGTCATAATGGAGGTACTGTTGCTTGTTGGTGGGTTTGATGTGGACTGATGTGTGAAGCTGGCCATTGGACAGATGGAGGTCAACGTCAAGGAAAGTGGCATGGGATTTGGAGTAGGACCAGGTGAATCTGATGGAACCAAAGGAGTTGAGGTTGGAGAGGAAATTCTGGAGTTCTTCTTCACTGTGAGTCCAGATCATGAAGATGTTATCAATAAATCTGTACCAAACTTTGGGTTGGCAGGCATGGGTAACCAAGAAGGCTTCCTCTAAGCGACCCATAAATAGGTTGGCATACGAGGGGGCCATCCTGGTACCCATGTCTGTTCCCTTTAATTGTTGGTATGTCTGGCCTTCAAAAGTGAAGAAGTTGTGAGTCAGGATGAAGCTGGCTAAGGTGATGAGGAAAGAGGTTTTAGGTAGGGTGGCAGGTGATCAACGTGAAAGGAAGTGCTCCATTGCAGCGAGGCCTTGGACGTGCGGGATATTTGTGTATAGGGAAGTGGCATCAATGGTTACAAGGATATATATATATATATATATATATATATATATATATATATATATATATATATATATATATATATATATATATATATATATATATATATACCTAAAAACAAAGATGATGTGACTTACCAAATGAAAGTGCTGGCAGGTCGACAGACACACAAACGAACACAAACATACACATAAAATTCAAGCTTTCGCAACAAACTGTTGCCTCATCAGGAAAGAGGGAAGGAGAGGGAAAGACGAAAGGATGTGGGTTTTAAGGGAGAGAGTAAGGAGTCATTCCAGTCCCGGGAGCGGAAAGACTTACCTTAGGGGGAAAAAAGGACGGGTATACACTCGCACACACACACACATATCCATCCGGTCTAGGAATGGTAGAACGATGGGTTCGATGATGGTTTGGATGTACCGTGATATATGTGTGGATGGATATGTGTGTGAGCGAGTGTATACCCGTCCTTTTTTCCCCCTAAGGTAAGTCTTTCCGCTCCCAGGACTGGAATGACTCCTTACCCTCTCCCTTAAAACCCACATCCTTTTGTCTTTCCCTCTCCTTCCCTCTTTCCTGATGAGGCAACAGTTTGTTGCAAAAGCTTGAATTTTGTGTGTATGTTTGTGTTCGTTTGTGTGTCTGTCGACCTGCCAGCACTTTCATTTGGTAAGTCACATCATCTTTGTTTTTAGGTATATTTTTCCTTCGTGGATTGTTTCCTTCTATTATAACTATATATACACACACACACACACACACACACACACACACACACACACACACACACACACACACACACTCCTGGAAATTGAAATAAGAACACCGTGAATTCATTGTCCCAGGAAGGGGAAACTTTATTGACACATTCCTGGGGTCAGATACATCACATGATCACACTGACAGAACCACAGGCACATAGACACAGGCAACAGAGCATGCACAATGTCGGCACTAGTACAGTGTATATCCACCTTTCGCAGCAATGCAGGCTGCTATTCTCCCATGGAGACGATCGTAGAGATGCTGGATGTAGTCCTGTGGAACAGCTTGCCATGCCATTTCCACCTGGCACCTCAGTTGGACCAGCGTTCGTGCTGGACGTGCAGACCGCGTGAGACAACGCTTCATCCAGTCCCAAACATGCTCAATGGGGGACAGATCCGGAGATCTTGCTGGCCAGGGTAGTTGACTTACACCTTCTAGAGCACGTTGGGTGGCACGGGATACATGCGGACGTGCATTGTCCTGTTGGAACAGCAAGTTCCCTTGCCGGTCTAGGAATGGTAGAACGATGGGTTCGATGACGGTTTGGATGTACCGTGCACTATTCAGTGTCCCCTCGACGATCACCAGTGGTGTACGGCCAGTGTAGGAGATCGCTCCCCACACCATGATGCCGGGTGTTGGCCCTGTGTGCCTCGGTCGTATGCAGTCCTGATTGTGGCGCTCACCTGCACGGCGCCAAACACGCATACGACCATCATTGGCACCAAGGCAGAAGCGACTCTCATCGCTGAAGACGACACGTCTCCATTCGTCCCTCCATTCACGCCTGTCGCGACACCACTGGAGGCGGGCTGCACGATGTTGGGGCGTGAGCGGAAGACGGCCTAACGGTGTGCGGGGCCGTAGCCCAGCTTCATGGAGACGGTTGCGAATGGTCCTCGCCGATACCCCAGGAGCAACAGTGTCCCTAATTTGCTGGGAAGTGGTGGTGCGGTCCCCTACGGCACTGCGTAGGAATCCTACGGTCTTGGCGTGCATCCGTGCGTCGCTGCGGTCCGGTCCTAGGTCGACGGGCACGTGCACCTTCCGCCGACCACTGGCGACAACATCGATGTACTGTGGAGACCTCACGCCCCACGTGTTGAGCAATTCGGCGGTACGTCCACCCGGCCTCCCGCATGCCCACTATACGCCCTCGTTCAAAGTCCGTCAACTGCACATACGGTTCACGTCCACGCTGTCGCGGCATGCTACCAGTGTTAAAGACTGCGATGGAGCTCCGTATGCCACGGCAAACTGGCTGACACTGATGGCAGCGGTGCACAAATGCTGCGCAGCTAGCGCCATTCGACGGCCAACACCGCGGTTCCTGGTGTGTCCGCTGTGCCGTGCATGTGATCATTGCTTGTACAGCCCTCTCGCAGTGTCCGGAGCAAGTATGGTGGGTCTGACACACACTGTCAATGTGTTCTTTTTTCCATTTCCAGGAGTGTGTGTATATATATATATATATATATATATATATATATATACAAAAAAAGTGAGTAAAAAAATAAAATTAAAAAAAATCATAAGTAATTATATATATATATATATATATATATATATATATATATATATATATATATATATATATATATATATAAATTACTTATGTTTTTTTTAATTTTATTTTTTTTACTCACTTTTTTTGTATATTTTCTTAGTACAGCTGAAGATACATCAGTATTATCTAAATTTTTTGCAATTATTTATGTACTCTTGCCCTTCTACTACAGTATTACTACCAGTCACATTCTTGTGAAGAGTACTTTCGCTCCCCACAACATCAGTATAAAGAATAATAAATTGCTCATATATCCTGAGGCTTTATCTAAAATTGGTTTTGAAACTTATGCCTTTGCATGCATGCCTTCACCCACAGGGAAGACTTAGCTTCCAAAAATTAGAAAAAATTCATAAATGCTCACTATGGAGACTTCCTTTTGTAAAAAAGTAAAAATAAATCTTTCTCTCATTCTTTGTTACAACAGTGTGTTTTCATCAGTTTCAATTAACATGTGACTTCAAATTATTAATTTATACATGCAAATATACATACTTAGTTGTACAGGTAGTTTTGTTACAGCAAGCATATTCCAGTGGAGGACTTCTGTTTTAGATGATAATAGGTTATTTAAATTTTTTGAAATTGTGATTTCTGTTTATATAGTTTCAAGGAGACAACATTCCTGAGACCAAATAATTTCTTTGACTTAGGGTATACCAAACGATAAGCATTAGGGTGTGGATTTTCTATGACTTCAAAAGGCCCAATATAGATACCAAAGAATTTTTTAATTTCTGAAGTTAACATTTTTGATTTTTCATGAGATTTGACCAGAACAAGATCCCCAATTTTGAAAGTGGTTAATTTTACCCTATTGTTATGTCTTTTATTCCTCTTTTCCCCTTGTTTCCTCATAGTTTCCCTGACAATATCTTCTCTCTCTTGCATAGTTAAAGGTGTACATTTAGGAAATTCAATAAGTTCTGATATAAGATTTGGAGGTCTAATATTAAACATAATCTCATACGGTGAAAATCCTGTGGAACCATGTTGTAGGCTATTCATAATATCTTCAAAATTTCGAATGTGCTCAAACCAGGTTGGATGTTTATGGCTACAATAGGTTCTACAAAGTCTCCCAATTTCCCTCATATATCTTCCTGCAGGATTGGTGGATGGAGAATAAACAGATATAAGTATATGCTTCAATTTTGATCTTTCAATAAACTTTTTCCAAATTTTAGAGGTGAACTGTGAACCATTATCTGATAATATAGCTTTTGGTTTACCCACCTGTGCGAAATAATCTCTTTCAATTTTTATTATAATTTCATGGCTAGTAGCTTTTTTCACTGGATATAGTTTAATTAATTTTGAAAATACATCTACCATAACAAATATGTAACAGTGACCACCTTTACTCTTTGGTAACATTCCATATAAGTCTACAGCGATAAGATCTAAAGGTTTTTCCGGAATAATGTTTTGCATCTCTCCACCACATCTTTGATTGCTCACTTTAACTCTCTGACATTTGTCACAGGTTGCCAATTCTTTTCTTACCTTCTTTCCAATATTGTAAAAATAAACGTTTTCTTGTATTTTTTGAATGCACTTCTGTATCCCACAATGACCAAAACTTTCATGTATGTAAATGATCAGCTTTTCAGCATCTGCCTCTGGCCAACACAGTTTCCAACTATCAGAATCTACATCTGTTCCCAGAAATAAAATCCCCCTATGTAATTTGTAAAATTTATCAGGTTTCTCATACCCCTTCTTGCCTAAACATTCTTTGATTAATTTCCAACTTTGATCTAAATTTTGATTTTTTTCTAATTTTGTTACACATAGCTCTAATTGTATTCTCATTTTCCACCCCTTTCAGCTATCTAATTTTAAATTGCTTTTCTTCCTCTTTTTCAAAAATCTCCTTTTCTCCCCCAATTGGTAACCTTGAAAGTGAATCAGCTACTACATTCTCAGAACCTTTTATGTGCTTGATTTCAAAGTCAAACTGTTGCAGAAATATTGCCCATCTGGTCAATCTACTGTGGTGTAATTTGCACTCTTGTAAGTAACTCAAAGCTTTGTGATCCGAAAATACTATGGTTTTATGTCCAATAAGGTAAATTCTAAATTTTGTAAAAGCCCAATGAATTGCCTAAAGTTCCTTCTCTGGGACTGTATAATTTTTCTCATGCTTGAGCAACATTCTGCTTGCAAATGCTATGGTACAATGTATCTTAACTCCAGTCTCTACTCTTTCTTGAAATAACTCTGCTCCAAGCCCATAATTACTGCTATCAGTGCACAAAAAAAAAGGTAAATTAAAATCAGGTCTCTGTAATAAGTGTTGCTTCCTCAACTCTTGCTTAATTTTATCAAATTCTTCCTGACAACTTTTAACCCAAACCCAAACAGTGTTTTACTTAAGTAACTGACTTAAACATGGTACATTCAGACTCTGATCACTTATATGTTTTCGGTAATAACCGCGTAACCCAAAGAACGACTTTAATTGTTTTTTAGTCTTAGGAATAGGAATTTCTGAAATTGCTTTAATTTTTTCTGGATCTGCCAAAATTCCCTTGTCTGTGACAACATGACCCAAAAATTTTAATTCAGAAACTGCAAATTTACATTTCTCTAATTTCGATGTCATCCCCCCTTTTCTAAGTTTTTCACAAACTGAATTCAAAATCGAAAAATGTTCCTCCCAATTTTGCCCTGTAACCAAAATGTCATCTACATAAATTATCAGTTTAGACGCAAGTTCTTGCCCCAGTACATGAATCAAAGCTCTTATAAACTCGGAAACAGAAGAATTTAACCCAAATGGCACAACACAATATTGGTAACTCTTACCATTGTCCAAGAAAGCAGTATATTTTCTAGAATTAACCGAAAGTGGTACCTGATGAAAACCCGAAGTTAGATCCAAACCTGACATATATTTTATATCTGTAAATTTATAGAGTAACTCATCAGTATTTTCGGGATGGTCTGTCTGTCTGAACAAAATTTTGTTTAAGTGTCTAGAGTCCAAAACCAATCTTACTCCACCATCTTTTTTCGAAACTACTACCAGAGGATTATTATATGCACTGATACTCCTTTCTATTATATTACATCCTTCCATCTTTTTCAGCTCTTTCTCAACAGCAAGTCTTTTTGATATTGCAATACTGTATGGTTTTATGAAAAATGGTTCATGAGGTTTTACCTGAAGCTCACACTGATAACCCTTTACCCTACCAGGTATGTCACTGAAAACATCACTGTATTCCCACAGCAGATTTTCTAACTGTTGTTTTTGCTCCCCAGATAAATTTTGTGTTTCTGAAATTTTCAAATTTACTAAATTCCCAAATTCAACTTCATCAGTATCAAATCTATGAGTTTCAATATTCTCCAATCTATTTTCTTTTAGTAAATTGATACTGTCAAAATTTCCATTACTCTGATCACCAAGTGTGTTCACAAAATTTGTCTGAATATATTCCCTTTCACTAGTTTCTATCAAAAGTTTTCTTCCAACCCAATCAAATGCTGTATTTACTTTTACTATCCAGTTCATACCCAAAAGAAAATCTTCATTAAATTCCTGAATTACAAAACATCCTTGTGTGAACAACTTGCCTTCAATTAAAAATGTCACTAAAGCCTGGCTTTTTATCAATTTACTGCTCTTCCCAGTAGCACCTTTTATCTTTACTCCAACAACTGGCATTTCAACATAATCTTTCCCCACTTTCAATTTCTTGCTTAACCTTTCAGATATTCCCGAGATCTCACTTCCTGTATCAATTAAACATTTACCAATCCATGACCCAATTTGAACTTTTATATGAGGACTGCAAAATTGATCACTTTTCTCAGAACCTGTATCCTCGTGTAATAAATCACTTTCAATTTCCCCAAACCTATACTTATCAGAATCATATGGTATATCATTACATGTATTACTTGTCACACTTATAAAATTTGCACAAGATACGAAATTGTCATTAGTACTCTCTATTATCTCAAATAGCCAAGAATTTTCATACAAATCACATTGTATACTATTGAAGCACTTATCCCTCAGCTTTTCAAAAATAAAATATCTCATCTTTTTCCACCACTCAGGACATACAGTTTCACATACATTAATAAGCATCTTTCTAAAGTTCTTGTCAAAAGAAATAGTTTTACTGTTCAGCTATAGATTCATAAGAAATGTGTGTGTGTGTGTGTGTGTGTGTCATTAGTACCTGTAAAAGTTTCACTTAGGCTAGAAGTTATACATGTGTCATCATTATTGGTGTAGTCAGGTTCTTTACCAACAACATCAAAATTCACACTTTCACATACACCCAGCTTGTGAGCCTTATTCATCCTGGTAACATCCCTGGGAATTTCTATAATATTCTCACTATGTAATCCATTTTCAACCATGTGTATACCCAACTCCCTATTTAAACTAATGAAACACCTTTCCTCAACATCATCATCAATACCATTACCATCATTACCAACTTTATCATCAACATCATTATCATTATACATATTCAGGTCATACACATTCAAATTATCCCCTAAAATATTATTTCCCCTTTCTAAAGTTACCAGATCCCTTTCACCAATATTTTCATTCTCACAGCATGCATTCTCTCTTTCATTCACACACATCTCTGAACTACTACAAATTACATCATCTGACAAAGTGTTGTTCTTTTCTGCCCAAGTGTAAAACTCTGTCAAATTAAATGAATCACAATTACTTTTATCTACTGTATGTTCTTGTGTACTGAAAATTTTATCTTTATCAATACAGGGTGTATACAGGGACAAGGAAAAAAAATTCCCGGGTTATTCCCGGGTTTCTCCCGGATGTCTCGTTTAAAAAAATATGCTTTTTCCCGGGCGACCTACTGTCACTTAGCACAGAAAAAGTTCCCTCGGAACTGTAAAACTTATCAATCCTTTGAATGGTTAACGTTTTATATAATCGCGTAGAACTTCCCGGAAAAAAAAAAAGAAAAGCCGGAGCAGAGAAGTTTTGGAAAGACCTTTGATTTGCAGCAACATATACGCTGCATATTTTCGTATTACGAAAGTATAAATTCGAATTGCACCAAACACAGCTTGTTAGTTTCCGGAGCGTTGCAACCGAGGTTGTGATGTCCTTTTGTAAGCAAGTCATATCTCAAGCCACGAGATCTCGCCAGCCGATGACAGCAGCTATTCAGAGCATAGGGCATAGCCACTAGCAAGATTACTGGTTACTAGTGATGGGCTAAACTGCGATTTTCCGATATCAGTGATTTCTGTGAATGCTACTTTTGAGTATCTGTGATTCTTAACTGTGATTTGTCGCAGTTAAGAGTCGCAGTTAAGGAACATAGGTCGTGTATCCCTCCGCCACTGCTATTTCTGCGATTTCTGCTACTTCCGCGATTTCTGCTACTTCTGCGATTTCAGTGACTTCTGCTACTTCTGCGATTTCTGCTACTTCTGCGATTTCTGTGACTTCTGCTACTTCTGCGATTTCTGTGATTCCTGCGATTTCTGCGACTTACCACCGTACGAGAAAGTTACATCTGTCAACACAGAAAATTGCATCTCAACAAACCTGTCTTTGGCAAGTATGTTTTACGTTTTTCTTGCGTTGGCTTTAATTTTGTATTAAAGAAACAACTGTGAAAATATTAATAGTGTAATTAATATGTAAGTAGCCGTACAGTACCGTAATAGTTCGTATTTAGAAAATGAATTGTAACATATTGTTATGTTCACAGGTACCTGAACTACATTTCAGTCACTCAGTAAAGTGATAACTCAAAATATCATTGTCAACAGATCTGAAGAAATTGCCACTGCGTCTTTAGACCGTTTTCGTCAGGCGAGAGGTTAGTTTCTAAGCGTTCCGATGGACTTAATTACTTCAGTGTGATCGTTCTTGCAAATGTGATATTCATTATAGCAAATATTAGCAATCTACTCTGTCAATTATATTGCTAGTAATTAATGACAGCAAAAATTGTTTAATAATCCTTGTGTTTTTGCAGACACAGTTTTGACTCTGATTACTGGTTGCTGTACGTATCTATCCACATCAAAGCTGCTTTTGAGAGAGACTCGTGAAGATTCAAGACAGTTCTTAGAGGATTTGCAGTTTAAAAGTGAAATAATTGTGAAATAAGTGTGTGAATGATTAAACTGTGTTTTATTGAAGTTGTTGTGCGATTTTAAAGGAATAATAAATGTCAAATACAGTGAGTGAATAATAAAAATCTCATTTTCCACATGTTTAAGCCGCCCTATACCCATAATTTTCCGCCACTTACTTATTGGTAAACACTTGTTGGAGAGTGACATGCCGCCCCCCCCCCCCTTTCTCCTAAATCTTGGTGTGACACTGACCTGTAACTTATCCCGAAGTCTACAATATGCGTTTTGAGGCTGTTGATATGAAAGTGGGAAGTACAGATCTTCCAGTTAAATCAGGAATAGCTTAAGTGCATTACTTGAAAGTAACTCAGGAAAAGCTTACTTATGTAGGTGGTAGTAGTGTCGGCAAAAAGTTCTTGTGTGTGAAGTTGCCATGTAGAACACCAGGTGTAAAACTTTTCTCCCGAGTCTTGAACTGTGTCGGAACAAAAGTGAGGCATTCATATGACTGTTTTCATTTCTCTACACTTATACAGATGTCTGAGTTCTGCTGTGTTAACACTACAAAGTCCTGTAGGCATGTGGAGTATTAACCAAAACTGTCATATTGGAAGCAGAATCAAACACATTTGTTACGTTACTTGATATTTTCAGGAGAAAAAGGCAATGTTGTTTCTTATTAATATAATACATTCAGAGTCACAGCAGTATTTGACCAACCATAACTGATGCTGAATGTGCATGTCGTCATATAATATGAAGGGCTTATTTCAATAGTGGTACAAGTCCATTACCTCCACTTTTCTGTCTATAATGCGTCTGAAATTAGTGATCCAAACAAACATAAATAAAGGTTCATCTCTAGCAAGAAGCCATATGCTTGAATATTTCTGGTATCTCAAATGCAGATTTGTCAGCGCTCATTAACTTGACGACTCTGTATCTCAAAATGAACAAAAATGGACTTGTACCACTATTGAAATAAGCCCTTCATATGCACACACAGCACACCGAACTCGTGAGGCACAAGGCTCTCATAACGAAGTACGTACGTCGGTCAACAGATGACACTAGGAAAAGTATGTTAACTGCGCTTTTTAGTTGCTACTTGCGACTTTTAGTTGCGACTTGTCACGGAAATCGCAGTTAGACTTGATACCGCATAGCAGAGATGGACGTAGTACGAAATTTGGCCAAAAGATGGCACTGTTAACCGCGCTTTCTAGTTGCTACTTGCGACTCTTAGTTGCGACTTGTCACGGAAATCGCAGTTAGACCCGATACCGTATCGCAGAGATGGACGTAGTACGAACTTTGGCCAACAGATGGCACTGTTAACCGCGCTTTCTAGTTGCTACTTGCGACTCTTAGTTGCGATTTGTCACTGAAATCGGAGAAAGCAGTGCTAAATTCGAGCAATAGATGGCTCACGTCTTTGAATATGAAATACTACTTGCGACTGCTAACTGTGACTGAAATCGCAGTTAGATTCTGTAAAGTTGCTACTGTGATATCTGTGACTTCTCAGTCACTGTGATTTCTAACAGATACGCGATTTCCTGCCCACCACTACTGGTTACATAGCGCGAACACACAACAGGAAAAGTTAACGGTTTACATTAATGTACACAGTACCGTATATCTACAAGAAAAGCTAAGCTTTCACGTGTAATATTGGTCTTTTTTTGGTGTGATATACTTTAAGATACATCACACAAATGTGCCAGTAAATTTAAAATTGTGACATAAATGCCTCGGCTCGAAATTCTTGAAGTGGCTGGTGCTCAAACTGTTCAGTTTCGAACGCTCTGTGATTTAGATATCCATCCCACTTTCACACACGTAACATAATTCATCTTGCGTAAAAAGAAATTTACTTTGAAAGTAACGCTTCTCTAACCACCGTTCGCAATACTGTTAGTTATAGGTTCGATTTACCAGTTGCCAGAGAGCGCCAAAAACGAATTATTGTGCGTGTGCAACTGCAGTGGTGTAGGAAGCCCGCATGTTCGTGTGTATAAAGCACTAAGAGAGCTTACACTACACCATAAAAGAAACAGGGCATCAGAGGATACTCCAAAAGGCATCAAAATTTCGTGAATCATACTAAAATGCATAATTCGGCTTGAAGTGCACATTGGTTTTTTCCAGATTCACAATGAAGTAGGTCCCATCTGATATTAAGCTTTTCAGTGTGGTTTTTGGGATGTAAATTTTCTTGGAGTACCAATACTCTACGATATCATGTTTGGTTCTTTATTATGGCATAATGCCATACATGGCAGAAGATGATAACGTGCACTTGAAATTCACCGAATAGTTGGAAGTACCCAAAATTGTTAAATGAAACACTTCGTTTCAAATAAAATGATTGCCTCAGCGGAATGTCTTTAGCAAACTTGCAAAAATAACTTCATTCTTCTGCAAGGCGATTAATGCTTGACTGCTACTAACTTGGAAAGAAAATAAAATCAGAAAATGAAATTAGTAATATATTTTTGCTCTCCGTAATTATGTGAATTTATTTTAATTCACTGATAGCTCCCGGCCACAGAAATCCGTTTTGTTTTCATTTGACGTGGGAGCTGTACACGAAGAGAAGCAGCGAAATCACTTAACGTAAACACGGGTCACGTGGAGACTAACCCCCTCCCCACTACAATTCAGACAACTCTGTGCAAGCGCGAATCTGGCAGCTAGGGCGCGCGAGAAAAATTTTTCTCGTTTGCATCTGGCTGCTTGCTGCTACTACCGATACAGCTAACAGCCAAACTTCAAGTAGCGGGAAGCGAGAGAAGGTACTGCTTATACGCGAGTCAAATGCGCATGCGCAACAGACCGCTGGCAACTGGTCAAACGAACCTAATGTGAACAGTTGTGACGTCATGCTCATAGCAAGGAGTTTATTGTTACGAAGAATTACAGTCTGCGCCCTACGGCCTTTAACATATTTTTGCTATCTGTAGACGCTTGTGCGTGCACGGTGTTTTGTTGTCGTAAAATGCACATTTCCTTTGCCACTACAGTTTTATTTTTTCCCTCTCGTTTATATTTTATTGCTGCAGTATCATTCTCCGGTAGCAGGATACAATAACATTCTTTGCTAGAGAATCACTTCTGCAGTCAAAACTACAAAAATGTAACTGAAAGCTAAAACAATGAAAAATTCCCGGAATTCCGAAAAATTCCCGGGTTTTTCCCGGTTTTCTCCCGAATGAAAAAATTCCCGGGTTTTTCCCGGAATTCCCGGTTGTCCCGGGTCGTATACACCCTGCAATATCATCATTATTTTCCTCTTGAAATTTCTTCAATAAGTAACAACTAATGACCTCATGTGATAGCTTAGGTTTGGAACTGTCATGTTTGGGTTTATGATAGTCACATCCATTGGTCCTTTCATCATGCTCACCTTCTGCCTCAACCTTGCGGACCTTCTACTACTCGTTTTTTTATTTCCTGAATTCCAACTTGTTCCTGCTTGAACTGCTGATTGTGGTTCTGCCAATGTCTCTGATCAACATTTCTGTTCCCGTTCCTATACCAAACATTACCTGATTGTTGGTAGTTTCTATTGTACTGATCTCTATCAAAATTTCTGTGATTTTGATCCCTAAAATGTTCTCTATTTTGTTGATTATTTCCGCGAAAATCTTTTTCTTGTTTTGGATGAAAATTATGGTCTTTCTTTTGAAAATTGTTATATCCCCCTGAATTTTGACTGACACCATGATAATTGTTTTGTTCCCTTTTTTGAAAGTTGTCATTTCCCCAATTTTGACCATTACCTTTCTGAGTAAACCCACTGTGTGTTCTTGTTGTTACCCTATCCAACTTTTCAATATAATTGAGAAACTGCTCTACATTACTATCAGGACAATGAACTAAACTCAACTGCATTGCTGATGGCAATCTTCTCTTTAAGGTATCAATTTTGATCAAGTCATCCAAAGGTTTTGTTAAATGAATAAGTTTTTGAAGTTCACTTTTGCAGAATTGTTTCATACGCCCACCGATTCACTATAGTTTCTCCCATTCAAAAATTCACTTTTGATTCTAGTTTGTTCAAGATCATCCCAAAAATTTTCCAGAAATTTTGATTCAAATTCTGAAAAGGTCATCCCCACAGTTACAATCTGGTTTGCCCAAGTCAAAGCTTCCCCTTCCAAGAATTTTTTCACAAATTTAATTTTCATATCATTTGGTGAGTGAGGTAAAAAACAATCCTTACAATACTGTATAAAATCAACAGGATGTAAGGGTCCATCTACCAAAAACTGCTTCACTGGAATATTAGATACAAGATTGCATGTGTTGACATTGTGATTTTTGCTTTGAAATTCAATGTCAAAACTTTCAATTTTTTTGCTAAGTTCTTTGACAGAGTTTTTTTTTTCTAAATCATTGCACTCTACTTTTTTTTCTAGAGTAGCCAAACGATTTTCAGTTTCTTGTTGTACATTTTTTACTAAAACTTTTGTATTCTCATCCAGATTTTTAATTTCCCCTTTTATCTCATTAAAATCAATTAAATTTCTTTCCCTATCTGCCAGTAACTCATTTTTTACAGTATTAATTTCATCGCTCAATTTAGCATCAATTTCATTTACTTTTGCTTCCACAGATTCAATTTTTTCCTCAACACTGGCAACTCTGTTCGAAAGATCACCCACTTGGGTATTGACTGCTTGGACTTGCAACAAAATATTATCAATTTTTTCATCCCAGTAAGTTTTATTGTCATCAACTGATTGTTTAATTTCTTTCGTGAAATTTACAAGAAAACTTTTTAAATCAAATTTATCGGTTCTTTCTGTTTCATTTGACCTGTCCTGATTTTCGAAGTCTATTAAATTACTACTTTCTACTTTAGGCACAATACTCTCGAAAATCTCACAAGTCATTGTGAAGAAAAAAAAAATTATATACAACAATACAAAACAAGATAAAAAGATCATTTTAACAAAATACGAGGGTTTCGTGACTTATCTGGAACACTCTTCTACTGTTGCAAATCCACATTTTCCATCCATGTGATTGTTGACCAAAATTCTTGAAATTACTCCGTCTGTCAATAATTATATTTTTCGCCGAAACATTTCTTCTCCAAAACTTTTACTTCCCGATAACACAAATACTGTAACACACATTCTGAAAAAACTGGTATTAACACACAAAAATTTTCTTCCTCGTAGCACTGTTGAAGATGTGAACACAATATCCCGGCTACAGTCCCCAGTTGAAATATGCTCACTATTTTTTTTTTTACTTAAATGTGGCATATTTTGTAACAGTACCTTTTCCATAAAATGTTTACAAGGCGATATTTGTCTTAGCTTCAGTTGTCTAGCGGAAGTATGATTCCACAATGCAGTTTCGTTGGCTGCAGAAATGACCTGGTTCAATGTGTTTGCATCATTTTTGGTGCTTCAAATACCATTTCTTCGAATGTGGTTTCTTCTTAAAGTTTATGTAAAACAAATAGTAACATAATTCATTTTTTCCTGTTCACTAGCAAATTATTTATGACGGCGACCTGCACATTGTTCTACCGTCGACACACACCAAGAGTTCACTGCTGACTGAGTACAGTCAAAGACGACTCCAGCGTCAAAGACATTTTACACAACACACAAGCTTCCACTTGTAATCAGTCTCTTTGATATTCTTCGTCACATTTACTAATAGTAATCAATATGCTTTCACTCTCAAAAATATAAGTAAATTAACATATAATAAGGCAAATCATAATAAAAAAATTCTGACAAAAATATAAGAAAAGATTTACAATTTGGTATCGACAAATCCGGTAGAAAATAACACATCTCCCAGATCCATTACAGTGTCCTCGGGAGGAGGTAATTTTAACTAGACTCCGGATAGGGCACTGTCTTTTTAGCCATCGACATCTTTTAAGTGGTGATCCTCCCCCACTCTGTCCCCACTGCTCTCAGCTGTGGACGATAAGACACCTTTTACTTGAGGGCCCCTATTTTACTCCGTTACGCGTCCGTCTACAGCTGTCGCCTGATATATCTTCCATTTTAGCAGATGACACGCGCTCAGCCGATCGCGTTCTCAAGTTTATTAGTGCCAGTGAGATGACGTCAGTCATTTGAAGCTCTTTTTGGGGACAACCAACCCCCCTCTATAGTGGCTTTTTAAGCTTTCCTTCTATTTTTAGTTTCTAAATTTTTTTGAGTTTCGTTCCCATTTCTGCCTTTTCCTAAGTCACAGACTGGGCGCTAATGACCGTAGCAATTTTGCGCCCTAAAACCATTAAAAAAAAAAAAAAAAAAAAAACACACACCCCTCACGCCCCAGCTGCAGCTGACAGCCACACATCCAGACAAGTCACAGTTTTATTGTGCAGTGTACTGAAGCCTCCATTCCACAGCAACACATGGCAGGGACTGTATCGCTTGTTGACTCCATTTGTGTCCCACTTACCTTCCTCTTTGCAGTATTGCATGCCAGCAACAACCTGCATTCTGTGACACACTGCCTGTACTGTTATGTCACAGTGTCGCTGCCACATGTTCCTATTCCTGTGGTGGTCACACTGAACTAGCTTCCAGCCAGCAACCTCCCACTACTCCTCCTGTCCCAACACCTGCAAGCAATTCAGAGGTGCCAGAACTTCACACACAACTGTCAGCACTACAGAACTACTTGACTCAGCTGACCAATGGGGCAGCACATCCCATTCAAGCCACTCTGCTGACACTACCAACAGTCATGCAGCCGCTCACATGCCCCCTTCAACCCAGAAACCCATGTCCAATGTTTGCTTCCACTGATGCACTTTTCACAGGGTGCTCTATCAAGAGCAGTGCAATGAAATGAAATTCGAGGTGATTGTTAGTCACCTTGACCAAACTGCTGCCGCCCATGTCCATGATTTTATTTCACACATGCCCCCTCTGGCAGCTGCACCAAACTAAAAAAACTATCCAGCTTCATGCCTTTGGAGCCGCAGCAGCTGTGTAATTTGTTACCATCCAAGCTGTGTGGTGACATGCACCCATTCCTGTTGCTGGAGCATATCTGAGCACTCGCCAAACCTCACATCCTCACTGAAGGCCGCCTCCTAAATTACTTGGTCTTGTGCCTTCCTACCCCCATACAGGCTGCCCTGGCCTCACATCCCCATCTATCATTAGGCAACACAACGGTCTTGGTCTTCAAACTGTTTCAAAACCCTGAAGTTCTTTCCCACCACAGCTGCAGTACAGACTGCTGGCTATCAGCCTGCAGCTCCATCCAGCTATTTACCCACCCTTCCTGGGTCACTCCAAATCCCCATGTATGCGACCTCACATGCACCAATCCTACAACAATGTGTGGACAATAACTGGCAACTGTTCACCTTCTTTTCAGCCAAGCTCTCTGATGCATAATGCCTGTGGAGTGCATATGACCTCAAGCTGCTCACAGCCCACAAAGCTTTCCACCATTTCCTATCTTCAGTCGAGGGACACATCTTTATAATCTTTAGAGGCCGATGATTTTTGCAGGAAATATAAGGACCAGATCTCACCCTGACAGTTTGGGCTAAAGGAGTACATCACACAATTCACTACTGGTGTCTGGCATTCTGCTGGCATTGATAACATTGATGAAGATTGCCTTAGCCGCTCCTACACCATCACCCAACCCTTAGAGTATTCTGGCCGCTGCTTGAGAGGGTGATCCGGACCTCGTCAATGCTCTTCAGAATGCTGACTCTGCCCTCAGTCCCAGCTAATATCTGTACCCAGTGCTGAATGTCCTTGTGGATCCTTCACATTGTGACATTTCCAATGATCGCTGCTGCTTCTTTCTCCCTTCCGCCTTCTGAAAACTGACATTTGACTGCATCCACAGCCTCACACAACCTGGCATCTGCTCTTCTGCCAACCTCATAAAGCAACACTTTTGTGGCTAGGCATTCAACGTGACTGCAACAACTGGTCATGGTCATGTGTCCCTTGCTAGCATCCAAAGATTGTATGGGACATTCATTCCCCTTCTGTCACCTTTTGCCCCATGCAACACTGTTTCACACACATACACCTTGACATAGTCGGCCCACTACTCTCATCCATTGAATGTCAATGTTTACTGACAGTTATTGACTGATTTACGTGCTGGCTGGAGGCCACCCGTGCCCCCAGCATTTCAGCTGAAACTGTGGTTGCAACCTTCATTAGGATCTGGGTGTCTCTCTTTGGATGCCTTAGTGACAGCACTACAGATCATGTGCCCCAGTTCACCCCTGTCCTCTTCCGATCTCCGACAGCCATCTGTAGCTCCAGTTTCCACCATACCACCAGCTACTATCCTGTAGCTAATGTCATGGTGGAGCAGTTTCAATGCACACTAAAACCTGTCCTTACACGTTATTCATCCAAATTGTCTGCTGCTCTACCCTTGTTACCTCTAGGCTTACGGTTGCACACAAAACTGACCTTGAAACTTCTGCCTCCAAGCTGGTATACGGACAGCCCCTCGCCATTCCAGGTGATTTTTTGGAAGCAGCCCTACTTCCTTCTGACAGCACCATCCCAGGTTTGGGTGGAGCGGCTCCAAGGCTTCTGGCCCAGCTGCAACCAACACTCCACAACGTCATGGTGAGCACCATACCTTCATTCACTGTGACCTCACAGCATGCACACGCATCAGGATTTGGGTGGACACATACAAGCTGCCACTCTGCCTTCAGTATTTGGGCATGTACTTGATGTTGCAATGTAGGGCAAGATGTTACCCATTCATTGGAATGTGGCTGCAACAACCTTCTCCACAGACAGGTTCAAGCCATACTGTGACCTAGAGCCCCTTCCAGACAACAAGTACAGCACCATCAAGGTGGAGTTGCTGCCCCTACCATCAATGCTGCCTCCAATACAACGCAGACCAGCGCCATTCCCTACTCTGTTCCCGATGTGCCACTGGTTGACACAACCCCGAACACCTTCTCTGACACTACCGGCCAACGCCACACTCGGGTACCACCTCTAGCCTACCACCAACCAACTACATGATTGACACATGCCCCAGTGCCTGGGTCCATGATGTCACCACTGCACTGTCCTCTTCACAGCCTCCAGCAAATGC
Source organism: Schistocerca cancellata (assembly GCF_023864275.1). NCBI lineage: Eukaryota > Metazoa > Arthropoda > Insecta > Orthoptera > Acrididae > Schistocerca > Schistocerca cancellata. The sequence goes on from NC_064628.1 coordinate 491,333,672, forward strand.
AGATGTTGCCTGCCCCACAGTTGCCTGCCACTTCTGAGAGAGTGCCGTCACCATTGCCAGTAGCATCCACACCATTGGAGAACCACAGTGCAAGCATGAGCATGAACATAGCAGCAACAACCCCTTCCATTTACCTCCTGGATGCAGCAGGCAGCAGGCTGCGCTGACCAAAAGCCAGTGATCAGAAAAGCGCCTGCTGGGCAAGTTGCCACTGCATCTCCCCAGCACACATGCTGGTCACTTTTGCCAGAGATAGAGCTTAAACGGCCACACTTTCCAGATGGCACATGTGTCAAAACATCGCTTGAGCACTCTTTTCTTCTGCTTCTATGAGGCAACACTTCCTGGCTGTGTTCTCAGCAGTTCGTCCCATGCAACACCACGTGGCCTTCTTCATTTGCCTCACTTCACCGGCGTTTGCTCAGAGAGCAGGATTGTGTACCCGCATCCAGTGTCAGTGTTTTTTGTGGTCCAGTTAATGAGAGGTGTTCTACCATTTCTTCCAGGCCGCCTTGTTGATCCACAGTCCCTCGAGGTTCTTCCTTTGACTGCACCTGTGTAAAGCCTGATTCCTGATGCCTGGTTCATCCCCGCAGTATCAGCACCCGGAATGCTGTGTGCAGCGCAGTGCAGTGCGATGTACTTGGTGTGGTGAAGTGTAGTTGTGTTGCAGGAGTACCAGGCAGGATTACTACGATACAGTCCTAGCCATTTTAACAGCCCTTTTACTGCTAAGTATACCACTGAAGCAAGTTTTCTTATGCTGCCAGATGACACTAAACAAAGTGCTGTAAACTCTTCATAGTCTGCCCTGTTCAAAGATTCTGCCACAAGCGAGGACCCCAGCTTGATTAAGAGCTATTAACTCATTGAATTTTATCATATTTGTCAGCTTTTAGGAATAATGTCTCCAAACCAAGTCATGTGTGTCTGTCAGCATGCCTCATTTATTTTTGTTTTTACCAATTGGTGTGTGTCTACAGACACGTATGCTCCTTTGGAGTGTAGAAGGGAACATTTAAATTGTTCTTTCATACTAACTCCAGTCCATTTGCAAAACTGATTCCAGGCCCATAACCATCTCACTATTCACCGTGCATATCTTCATGTCCTCCTCTCAGCCCACCTGAAAAACTGAGTCAGCATCCCCACAATGATGAACAAGGTATTGAACTCAGGAGAGATACAAACCATTACTATCATGCAGTATAGATCTTGACACATGATTCTCTTCCAAAATCATTGCAGAATTGCAATGGGCAGTTATCTTCTTTCATTATCGTTAAGAAAATTTATTAATGAAAAGTAAAATACAATGTACCTCTCTCATTACACAGTGAACATATACATAGCACAGAACTGATTGACTGCTGTATATAAATATACACTAATTTTGGAGAGCTCTGGTGATAGTGTTGATGTAAATGTATCACATTCCAGCCTCCTTACATTTATGTAGCTGTCAAGTTACATTCAACATTTCTAAAATTTTACAGATTTATTCTTGCTCAAAGATTTGCTAAAAAATCTACTAACTGCCTTCTGACTCTACTACACAAATGCCTATGATTCCGTTCATATAACATTCATTCACAAGCTTGTAATGCATTTCAGTAGACTTTAAATTTTTTTGTAAAGTTACAATATATAGCAATACTGACTGCCCCTGAGTTCCCTTCAACAGGCTCATCAGACTGCAGAATTAACTTAAGCTCAGTGACAGCTCCTGACAACCCTATAAACTCAGAAAATCATTGTATAATGCAGAGAAAAGGTTATACAGTACTACTGTTTTACAGAGTACCTTAGTTATTCATATCTATGGAAGGATATTATTTTTAATACAAATATTTCACAGACCTGACAGTGCTGTTCTACATCTACATCTATACTTTGCAAACGACCGTGAGGTGCACAGCAGAGGATATGTCCCATTGCACCAGTTATTAGGGTTTCTTCCAAATTTCATTCATGTGTGGAGCATGGGAAGAATAGTTGTGTGAATGCCTCTGTGCATACAGTAATTATTCTAAACTTACCCTCATGCTCTTTTTGTGACCAATACGTAGGGGATTGTAGTATATTTCTAGAGACATCATTTACATCCATTTATTGTGTCCAGTACATTTCGTTTAAGTAATATTTTACAATTATGCTTAGTTTGATGAGACCTATTTAAAAAATTATAAAATTTGCTACATTTAGGGGGGGGGGGGGGGGGTTGTAGGGTAAGGGTGCAACTTCTTTGACAGTTCTGCCAGGGACATATGATCTCATTGGTATGACTCTGGGCTGTAAACATTCACATGGCACCCTCATATGTTGACATGTTTGTGGGCTATCTATCCCAGACCCCATGTCTATTTCAGGTCCACTGATGGTATCTTCATGATCAGGACACAGAGCCAAGACATCCTATCATCATTCCTTCATAGCTTCAATACCATCACTTCCATTCACTTCACCTGGTCCTTCCCAGTTCAGCATACCACTTTTCAGTGCACTGCCAAAAAGGGCACTTAGAAATGTTCAGCATATAACCATACGTACAAAATACTTTTCAGTGTAATGTAAAATAACACATTCCACATCATTTTTATTTATTGTGCAAAATGACCCATAGACTTCGAAACTAACTAACCTCTCTGATGGCCCCACTTTTACCTTTGTCCGTGTCAAGCTCAGCGAACTTAAACAGTGTCTGCATTGTAACAGCTTGCACCTGTTCACACCAAAGAATCACTGCTATGTATTCTGGTCATGTGTTGACAATGCATCTTTGCTGATATGAAAATTCCCTGGCCCATTACACTGAAGATGTCATTAAGACTTTCACAGAGAAGAACTATCTCCCAAACCTAGTCCTTAGACAAATTTTACACACCATATCCTCATACACCTCTAATCCTCCAATGCCCCCCCCCCCCCCCCACACACACACACAAACATTCTGCTAAGGAGCATCTCATCATCACTGAATAATGTCCCAGACTGGAAAAGCTGAACCATATCCTTTCCAAGAGTTTGGCACTTAGAAAAGAACATTCTATTTACAGTTACTCCCACCACTCTTAAGTGACATTCTACTCCCCACCTAGTCTATGCAATATGCTAGACTACCCTATGCAACATCCACTCTCAACCCTTTGCCACAGTGGGTCATAACCCTGAAAAGACCCAGGTGCAAGACCTGACTGAGCACATCTGACCCAAGTCCTATCACAGGCATATCCTTATTCCATTGGAGGCATCATGGTTGCTTCCATTTTCTCTCCTTACCAGTACACTCCTCCACACCACTGTCATCATGCATTGCATGAAGTCAATAAAGAAAGATGGCTTAAGAATTAACTGAGCGAGACGTGTGATTCCTCACACCCCTCATGTTCGTAGCTTCTGCCTATAAGAAGAATAATTGATGTTATCCCATGGCAGTAAATGCATACTGATGTTGCAGTGTCATTTTTGTCCAGTCATGAAGAAATGAGTGTTACCGAAGTGACTTCTATTGCCAACATGGTTTGTGTGACAACAGTGCACAAACCTGCCACCTACACAGCTCACTCACATTCAGCTGGTGCTATGCTGATGTGTTGTAGGATCTCAAAGCTGGAAGAGTGGCTGCAGAAGCAAATATGCTATTTGATGAAAAGCTTCAGTTTTCTGTTGACTGAGGAACGGAGCAAGATTCGATGGTGGAGGAAGGAATCCAGAATGTAGAGGGGATATGTAATCTACTTGCCCCACAGCCAATACTTTTGGTGATCCCAAGTTTCAGCTTATGTGATCTGCTGTGTGCTACCAGTAATGCAACTAATTTTCAAAAAGGAAATAATATTAGGGTTTAACATTGATGATAATAGCATTAGTTACAGGAAAATAATTGTGCTGTCATTGTCAGTGCCTCCTGAGGTAATTCATATAGCACAGCCCACAATGTTTTACTGTCTATAAAAGCAGACCACATTGCTTCTTTGTATATTGAACCATCTACACAGATTTATCTTATGTCTCTCCAATATTGAGTAAGTTTGTTAAAGGTGTTTTTGTAGGCTGTAGATTCAGTGTTGTACTGAGATCATCATCTACATCAGTTTCCAGAAATTAAGCTTGTAACAGTCAAAATTCTGCACCAGTATGGATCTACTGAAATACCATTTACCAGTAAATTGGATTTTGTGTTGAACCAGTGATGACTATGTTGTCTTATCCAGTATCAGTCTAGCTCACACTAACAATCTGTGTACACTGATGAAACTTTTTTAGTGAATTCTCTCGTATCACATTTTTAGAGAGGGATCCTTCTGGAAAAGTGCCTTTAGTTAGTTATTCATTACAAATTTCAGATTTGGGGATTATTATGTGGGAGCAAATCTTTAGTACTCTGTTAGGAACACCATCAAATATAGATGAGATTTTGTCGAAAGAATACATTATTTTCTTAATTTCAAAGGGAAAAGCTGATGATATTCAAATGACTGACTGTGGTATTTGAGATTAATAACAAAAATGGGTTTATTTATGATGAACTCAGCAATTCATGACCTCAATGCTATAAGTATAAATAATTTCCATAAAAAGTACATACCCAACTCTAGGGCTCAGAAAGGAGATTAATAGTGTAAACATTGGGCATCAAACAACAAATTGAAAAATCACCCCCCCCCCCCCCCCAAAAAAAAAAAAAAAAAAAAAAAAAATAAAATAAAATAAAAACCTCTTTAGCCACCACTTCTACAATTTATCAGAATACCTGAACAGGAATGTAAATTCCACCTTACTCTAATTTTACTTTTTGAGTTTATAGACAGGTGATAGTAGTCTGTGTGTCAAATGATTTGTGTGAAGTACTGGATGAAAACTGCAGCTGAGAAGTGTAGAAGACAGAATAATGTCTCCAAAGTAGCTGTTTCTCATCTTATATACATAAAGTAATGTAGAAGTAATCAACATAATTAACAGTTTTGGCTAATGGTAGTCATAATTTGTTGTTAATAACTTTGTTATTAGCACATTTAACAGCAGTGACAGCTTCTGCTGGGTAATGGATAAGTTGACTCATTCCACATACCTGAACGCTCTCATTCATAATGGGATTTACTGAACATAATGTGTGAATGATTGGATGAATTAGATGCTTCTTTTGTGACTGGTAGACATTCTGACTTTTTTTTGTCTGCACTAGCTGTTTCCTATCACTTAGGTGGGATGACAGTAAGCCAAGAGCACTCTCTCTTATTCTGCAGTAGTGCACTTTGTTAATAAGTATCATATGAGAGACTGTATAAAAGGCTTTACTCAAGACCAGCATTATTGCATAACTATCTTTCTTTATTCTCAGATTAAACAATGAAAAGAACAGGTTGGAATATATGCAGCTATAAAAAGGACAGATTGCTAGTCACAATAAAGATGACATACAGAGTTGCAGACAGATACAATGGAAAGACTCTTACACACTGAACTTTTGGCCAAAAGATAGGAAAATGCACATGCATTCATACAAGCAGTCACACGTCATGAACAAGTGACCATTCTCTCTGACTGCTGGACAGACTGCCAGTCATGTGTGCATGCTTGTGTGAATGTGTGTGTGCTATGCTCAGAGTTTCTTCTCATCCCTTGCGATAAGTCTAGACCTCTTCAGTCCTGTTCCTTTACCCCTCTTCCTTCCTCTTCAACTCTTCTGCCTGAAAAAGGGCCCAATGGGTCTGAAAATTTGTCTAATTACAACCTTCTTTTATGTGTGTGTTCTGCCGCCACATGGTGAGTAGATGTTTTATCCATCCATTTAAATTATTCTCAAATTAGATATTAAGTTTTGATATTAAGTTTTCAATTGCTTTGAAAGTAGAGGGACCACACCTGTAGCCAAACTGTCCAGGAATGAGTAGTGAGCAAAATGCTGACTACACTGTTGTTACATACAGTAGCTTACTCAATCTTAGATATTTTTAGGATAAATGAGATGGCCCTGTAATTATTTGGTACTGTTGTTTCCTTTCGTACAAACATGTTTGACTGCAGAGATTTTCAAGCATTCTGAGTAGACACCATAATCTAACATCTTTTTTATTGGGTTCATTAGTGCTATTAATATTTCTTTTCTTATTTGTTTAGTTACAAAGGTATCATAGTAATCTTGAGCAGTTGAGCTGCTGAATTTGGCTATTGATCCATTAACTTGATAACTAGTTATATTGGTCGAGCAAAAATTTCAATTGGAACTGTTGTTGAGAGTTTGTGGTAGTGCTTCACCTTTACTCACATCTTCCTCTAAATTGATGACTGAGGAAGCATTGACAAATTGTGTGTTTAATATATTTGGAAGGATTGGAATACCACTGGCTTTCGTTTGACATTTTACTTCTGTTTCAATCATCTTCCATTGTGCCATAGGTTTTTTTGGCATGTTAAACATTTCTACATTTACATGTACATCTACATCTATACTCTGCAAATTACACTTAAGTGCCTGGCAGAAGATTCACCGAACCATCTTTACAATAATTCTCTGTTATTCCACTCTTGAACAGTGTGCAAAAAATATGAATGCCTATATCTTTTCGTGGAAGCTCTGATTTCCCGTATTTTATTCTGATGACTGGTTCTGCCTATGTAGGTCAGCATCAACAAAATATTTTCACATTCAGAGGAGAATGATTGAAATTGGTGATTGAAATTTCAGGAGAAGATCCCACTGTAACAAGAAACACCTTTGTTTTAATGATGTCCACCCCAAATAAAATATCATGTCCTTGACACTCTCTCCACTAATTCTCAATAATACAAAACACGATACTCTTCTTTAAACTTTCTGGATACACTCCATTAATCCTATCTGGTAAGGATCTCACACCATACAACATTATTCCAAAAGAGGATGGACAAGCGTAGGTTAGGCAGTCTCTTTAGTAGATCTTTTGCATCTTGTAAGTGTTCTGCCAATAAATCACAGTCTCTGGTTACACTTCCCGTCAACATTTTCTGTGTGTTCTTTCCAATTTAAGTTGTTCGTAATTGTAATTAATAGGTACTTCACCGAATTTATGGTCTTTAGTTTTGATTGATTTGTTGTGTAACTGAAGTTTAATGGTTTCCTTTCAGCACTCGTGTGGATGAGCTCACACTTTTAATTATTTATGATCAACTGCCAATTTTCACACCATACAGATATCTGGTCTAAATCATTTTGCAATTGGTTTCAATCTTCTGACGACTTTATTAGACAATAAATGACAGCATCATCTGCAAACAACATTAGATGGCTGCTCAGATTGTTTCCTAAATCGTTTATATGGATAAAGAACAACAGAGGGGCTATAACTATCTTGGGGAATGCCAGAGATCACTTTTCTCTTACTCAATGACTTTCTGTCAACTACTAGCACTGTGATCTCTCTGATAGGAAATCGTGAATCCAGTCGCATAAATGAGACGATATTTCATAAGCGTGCAATTTGATTACAAGCCATTCGTGATGTTTGCTGTCAAAAGCCTTCCGGAAATCTAGAAATACAGAATCAATTTGGAATCCCTTGTCAATAGCACTCAACACTTTGTGTGAGTAAAGAACTAATTGTGTTTCACAAGAATAATATTTCTAAATCCACATTGACTGTGTGTCAGTAAATGATTCTCTTTGAGCTAATTCGTAATGCTTGAATACAATATATGTTCCCAGAATCCTGCTGCTTATCAACATTAATGACATGGGTCTGTAATTTAATGTCTTGCTCCTATTGCCTTTCTCGAATACTGGTGTGACCTGTCACACTTTCCAGTCTTTGGGTACAGATCTTTCATCGAGCAAGCAGTTGTATACAATTGTTAAGTATGGGGCAATTGCATCAGCATAGTCTGAAGGGAATGTAATTGGTGTACAGTATAGACTGGAAGACTTGCTTTGATTAAGTGATTTTAAGTTCCTGCACTACTCCAAGGATATCTACTTCCAAGTTATTCTTGTAGGTAGCTGCTCTTGATTCAAATTCTGAAATATTTACTTTGTCTTCTTTGATGAAGGAATTTTGGAAGCCTGTGTTTCGTAACTCTGCTTTAGCAGCACTGTCATCGATGGTATTTCAATTGCTCTTGCACAGAGAAGACATTGTCTGTGTCTTGCCGCTAGTGTACTTTTGCATATGACCAGAATTTCTTCAGGTTTTCTGCCAGGTTTCGAGACAGTTTTGTTGTGGACACTCTGAAGTTTGCTGCCTTGGTATCAGCCTTATAATCCAGTAGTTTTTATGCTACTTTATTTTCCAAAAGGTAGCTGAGAAAATAAGAAAACTTAAGTATGTAAAAATTGAAATATGGTAAAACTTGATCAAATCGGAATTTGTGTGATTCGGAAATCTGGTCAAACTGTATGAATATGAGAGTCCCGACATATTCAATAAACTTTTATATGCTGATTTTTTTGGTATAAAGTGGAACTTGTCTAACACAGGAATAGAATGCAAAATGTAAGACATTGCTAGTAACTCATTGCATAATGCGGAAAAAAAAGTTTATACACTACTAGCTGTTTCACAGAGTACCTTAGTTATTCATGTCTATGGAAGGACATTATTTGAATATAATAGAGGGAAACATTCCACGTAGGAAAAATATATCTAAAAACAAAGATGATACACACACACACACACACACACACACACACACACACACACACACACACACACACACACAAGCAGACTGTCTGCTGGTGTCTGTATATGTGTGGATGGATATGTGTGTGTGCGAGTGTATACCCGTCCTTTTTTCCCCCTAAGGTAAGTCTTTCCGCTCCCGGGATTGGAATGACTCCTTACCCTCTCCCTTAAAACCCACATCCTTTCGTTTTTCCCTCTCCTTCCCTCTTTCCTGACGAAGCAGCCGTTGGTTGCGAAAGCTATAATTTTGTGTGTATGTTCGTGTTTGTTTGTGTGTCTATCGACCTGCCAGCGCTTTTCTTTGGTAAGTCTCATCATCTTTGTTTTTAGATATATTTTTTCTAGAAGGACATTATTTTTTGACACAAATACTGCACAGCACTGACAGTGCTGTCCTACAGCTACATCTATAGTCTCTAAACTACTGTGAGGTGCATGGCAGAGGATATGTCCCATTGTACCAGCTACTAGCGTTTCTTCACATTCCATTCACATATGGAGCATGGGAAGAATGATTGTGTGAATGCCTCTGTGTGTGCAGTAATTATTCTAATCATATCGTCATGATCTCTTTGTGAACAAAATGTACAGGATCATAGTATAATCCTAGAAAATTTGTCAATAGACTTTGTCAGGATAGTTTACGTCTGTCTTAAAGACTCTTCCAGTTCAGTTCCTTCAGTATCTCTGTGACACTCTCCAATGGCTCTGATAAACTTGTGACCATTTGTGCTGCCCTTCTGTATATACATTCAATATCCCTTATTAGTCCTATTTGGTATGGGTCCTACACACTTGAGCAATATTCTAGAACCAGTCACATGAGTGATATGTAAGCAATCACGTTTGTAGACTGATTGCACTTCGCCTGTAGTCTACCAATAAACTGAAGTCTACCACCTCTTTTACCCATGACTGAGCCTGTGTGACCATTCCATTTCATATCCCTAAAAAGTGTTTCACCCAGGCATTTTTATGAGTTGGCCGATTCGATCAGTAAAGCATTCCAAAGAAATGCACAACCTGTGTTATTTTCTGCCAGTTTCAGCTAACGTGGAGCACTTTATGTGAGTACATTGTGTTAAAAAATAATTTTTGTGTCATGCACAAAGTTGCTTAGAAAAAAATTATTTTGAAAAATGAATTCACACACGTTTCCCTCTTGTTACATGAAATTTAAGACAAACACAGGAATATTGTGTGTTACAACAATACAATGAATTTAAAGTAACAGTAAAAACACATACATGCCATACTACATATCAATTAGTGCAATACCCCAGTATTCTATTGTACAACATACAGTAAGTGATCATCTACCACACAGGAGTAAAGGTGAGAAAAAATGTGCATGATTACAAATCTGTACTTTTGTGCATGGTGCTTAACAAATTTTATATAGCCTAGTGTGCTTTGTATAATCTCAAAACTTGTCCAGTTTTGAAAGTTATTTTAATCTCATCCAATTTCATTTTGAGAAAGTTTGACAGTACTTTTACTAACTTTTTTTTTTTGGGGGGGGGGGGGGAGGAGGGAAGGCAGTCATGACCACCATGCTCATCCCCCCTCCCCCTTCTTGTATCTGCACCTGTGAAGTATTGTAATTGCTGTAGGCCTATGTGGTTTTCTTCTGCACACTGCATTGTATTAGATGTGGACTAACTAAATACCGAGTTGAACAATGGAAGCTCCAGCTTAGCCAAGCGGTTTGAGGCACCATGTCACAGATTGCACAACCCCTCCCTCCAGAGGTTCGAGTCCTCCCTCGGGCTTGGGTGTGTGTGTTGTTCTTAGCATAAGTTAGTTTAAGTAGTGTGTAAGTCTAGGGACCGATGATCTCAGCAGTTTGGTCCCTTAGGAATTCACGCACATTTGAAACTCCAGGTTGGACTATCAACAACATGAGGAAAAAATAGATGCTACTTACTGTAAATATGACAAATGACACGTTAAGTTGCAGGCTGGCACAATTCTGGTCTGAGCTGCCAGAGATGACGGTCATGCGTGTATGAGGTGTTTTTGCTCATGTGAATGAATGTTTGTGTTTTTCTCTTTCTTTTTCTGATAAAGGCTTTGCCCAAAACATAATGTGTAAGTGTCTTTTAATTGTGCCTGTTTGCTACTTAACATGTCATCTTTACCATAAGTAGCAATCTATCTTTTCATTATATTGTTAAAATAATGAGTTGGCTCTTCCATCAGGTTACCTGGCTGTAAAATTTATAATATGTCAGTGGTATCATTCATTTTGTATGTTGTTCCTCTACACTCTCTCTTCATGTAACTGAATGTTTTTAAAGCTATTTGTTTCTTATCACTACAATTCTGATGGGTGCTATACCATGCATGACATTCCCTGTTCAAGCTATATACATCTGTAAGTATTAAATGTTTGTATATTCTACGCATTATTTTGAAGTACCTATTACATTTTGTAATTTCTTTATTGATGCAGGACCATCCAGGAAGATCATATTGTTTAGATACATTAAGAACAATTAAATTAGTACAGTGCAATTCACAATGGAGTTTTAAAGTTTTCTATTCCTATTTTGCTGTTGCTAATGTAGACATCACCCCCATGAACCATGGACCTTGCCGTTGGTGGGGAGGCTTGCGTGCCTCAGCGATACAGATGGCCGTACCGTAGGTGCAACCACAACGGAGGGGTATCTGTTGAGAGGCCAGACAAACATGTGGTTCCTGAAGAGGGGCAGCAGCCTTTTCAGTAGTTGTAGGGGCAACAGTCTGGATGATTGACTGATCTGGCCTTGTAACATTAACCAAAACGGCCTTGCTGTGCTGGTACTGCGAACGGCTGAAAGCAAGGGGAAACTACAGCCGTAATTTTTCCCGAGGACATGCAGCTCTACTGTATGATTAAATGATGATGGCGTCCTCTTGGGTAAAATATTCCGGAGGTAAAATAGTCCCCCATTCGGATCTCCGGGCGGGGACTACTCAAGAGGACGTCGTTATCAGGAGAAAGAAAACTGGCGTTCTACGGATCGGAGCGTGGAATGTCAGATCACTTAATCGGGCAGGTAGGTTAGAAAATTTAAAAAGGGAGATGGATAGATTAAAGTTAGATATAGTGGGAATTAGTGAAGTTCGGTGGCAGGAGGAACAAGACTTTTGGTCAGGTGATTACAGGGTTATAAATACAAAATCAAATAGGGGTAATGCAGGAGTAGGTTTAATAATGAATAAAAAAATAGGAGTGCGGGTTAGCTACTACAAACAGCATAGTGAACGCATTATTGTGGCCAAGATAGACACAAAGCCCATGCCTACTACAGTAGTACAAGTTTATATGCCAACTACCTCTGCAGATGATGAAGAAATAGATGAAATGTATGACGAGATAAAAGAAATTATTCAGGTAGTGAAGGGAGACGAAAATTTAATAGTCATGGGTGACTGGAATTCGTCAGTAGGAAAAGGGAGAGAAGGAAACATAGTAGGTGAATATGGATTGGGGGGAAGGAATGAAAGAGGAAGCCGCCTTGTAGAATTTTGCACAGAGCATAACTTAATCATAGCTAACACTTGGTTCAAGAATCATGAAAGGAGGCTGTATACATGGAAGAAGCCTGGAGATACTGACAGGTTTCAGATAGATTATATAATGGTAAGACAGAGATTTAGGAACCAGGTTTTAAATTGTAAGACATTTCCTGGGGCAGATGTAGATTCTGACCACAATCTATTGGTTATGAACTGCAGATTGAAACTGAAGAAACTGCAAAAAGGTGGGAATTTAAGGAGATGGGACCTGGATAAACTGAAAGAACCAGAGGTTGTAGAGAGTTTCAGGGAGAGTATTAGGGAACAATTGACTGCAATGGGGGAAAGAAATACAGTAGAAGAAGAATGGGTAGCTCTGAGGGATGAAGTGGTGAAGGCAGCAGAGGATCAAGTAGGTAAAAAGACGCGGGCTAATAGAAATCCTTGGGTAACAGAAGAAATATTGAATTTAATTGATGAAAGGAGAAAATATAAAAATGCAGTAAATGAAGCAGGCAAAAAGGAATACAAACGTCTCAAAAATGAAATCGACAGGAAGTGCAAAATGGCTAAGCAGGGATGGCTAGAGGACAAATGTAAGGATGTAGAGGCTTGTCTCACTAGGGGTAAGATAGATACTGCCTACAGGAAAATTAAAGAGACCTTTGGAGAGAAGAGAACCACTTGCATGAATATCAAGAGCTCAGATGGCAACCCAGTTCTAAGTAAAGAAGGGAAAGCAGAAAGGTGGAAGGAGTATATAGAGGCTTTATACAAGGGCGATGTACTTGAGGACAATATTATGGAAATGGAAGAGGATGTAGATGAAGAGGAAATGGGAGATAAGATACTGTGTGAAGAGTTTGACAGAGCACTGAAAGACCTGAGTCAAAACAAGGCCCCGGGAGTAGACAACATTCCATTAGAACTACTGATGGCCTCGGGAGAGCCAGTCATGACAAAACTCTACCATCTGGTGAGCACGATGTATGAGACAGGCGAAATACCCTCAGACTTTAAGAAGAATATAATAATTCCAATCCCAAAGAAAGCAGGTGTTGACAGATGTGAAAGTTACCGAACTATCAGTTTAATAAGTCACAGCAGCAAAATACTAACGCGAATTCTTTACAGACGAATGGAAAAACTGGTAGAAGCCGACCTCGGGGAAGATCAGTTTGGATTCCGTAGAAATGTTGGAACACGTGAGGCAATACTGACCTTACGACTTATCTTGGAAGAAAGATTAAGAAAAGGCAAACCTACATTTCTAGCATTTGTAGACTTAGAGAAAGCTTTTGACAATGTTGACTGGAATACTCTCTTTCAAATTATGAAGGTGGCAGGGGTAAAATACAGGGAGCGAAAGGCTATTTACAATTTGTACAGAAACCAGATGGCAGTTATAAGAGTCGAGGGGCATGAAAGGGAAGCAGTGGTTGGGAAAGGAGTGAGACAGGGTTGTAGCCTCTCCCCGATGTTATTCAATCTGTATATTGAGCAAGCAGTAAAGGAAACAAAAGAAAAATTCGGAGTAGGTATTAAAATTCATGGAGAAGAAGTAAAAACTTTGAGGTTCGCCGATGACATTGTAATTCTGTCAGAGACAGCAAAGGACTTGGAAGAGCAGTTGAACGGAATGGACAGTGTCTTGAAAGGAGGATATAAGATGAACATCAACAAAAGCAAAACGAGGATAATGGAATGTAGTCAAATTCAGTCGGGTGATGCTGAGGGAATTAGATTAGGAAATGAGACACTTAAAGTAGTAAAGGAGTTTTGCTATTTAGGGAGTAAAATAACCGATGATGTTCGAAGTAGAGAGGATATAAAATGTAGACTGGCAATGGCAAGGAAAGCGTTTCTCAAGAAGAGAAATTTGTTAACATCGAATATAGATTTAGGTGTCAGGAAGTCGTTTCTGAAAGTATTTGTATGGAGTGTAGCCATGTATGGAAGTGAGACATGGACGATAACTAGTTTGGACAAGAAGAGAATAGAAGCTTTCGAAATGTGGTGCTACAGAAGAATTCTGAAGATAAGGTGGGTAGATCACGTAACTAATGAGGAGGTATTGAATAGGATTGGGGAGAAGAGAAGTTTGTGGCACAACTTGACTAGAAGAAGGGATCGGTTGGTAGGACATGTTCTGAGGCATCGAGGGATCACAAATTTAGCATTGGAGGGCAGCGTGGAGGGTAAAAATCGTAGAGGGAGACCAAGAGATCAATACACTAAGCAGATTCAGAAGGATGTAGGTTGCAGTAGGTACTGGGAGATGAAGAAGCTTGCACAGGATAGAGTAGCATGGAGAGCTGCATCAAACCAGTCTCAGGACTGAAGACCACAACAACAATGTAGACATTATTTGTGCAGTTATATATTTTTAAACAAAGTTATCAGTTCGTAGAGGACTTCATTATTAATCTCATAACATGTATGGGTTAATTTTTTAACTAATTTTCTAGTGTGTTAGTCTTTATTTGCACTTTGTACGCTGATTGGAATTCTCTCAAATGGTTACTGGTCTGTAGAAAGTACCATGCCCTTGCAATACATTGCTCGTGGCTGTCTGTCTTCTCCAGTGGACCATTACATGTTAGTAGATACATTATATATTTCAACTTAGAAATCAGGATTCTGATTTAAATAAAAATCATAGACTTTCGCTCTCTCATTGAGGATTCAGCACGGGTTCTTCTTTCTGTGCATGTTTCTTCAGCAAACTCCAACTGTAGGTCACAGTAGGATGCAGCAGACATCTAACAAAGAAACTAAATGCTTGTCAGTAATACAAGAGATTAAAAAGAAATGAGCTTACTACTAGATGTAGGCTATGGCAGGGGTATAAGCCAGATGCTAGACGACAATGTAGGAACTGGGTACCAGGTCACAAATATTGTGAAGCCAAGTGCTATTCTTAGCCAGGTGACAAAGGACATAGGAATTTGTGGGAGGACTTTGATAAAGAGGATCAAGTAATCATAGTAGGCAGAGCAGGAAACAGCTTGGCTAAAAACAATATTAGGGGTGACCTGGATGGAATAGGAGTAGTGCCTTCACACGCAAGTGTGATATTTGTGTAGGTTCTACAGCACCATGACCAGCACTAGGTTAACACTGCTGGCAGCCGTGTGCAGACAGGGTTGAGCAGGCTGCTGCCTGTTGCTACAATTGGGATATAATAGAAATGGTCTCCATTTGTATAAGAGGAGGATAGATAGACTGGCTAAGCGTCTTGTAGGAAATGTACAGGGAGTCACCATCACACAAAGCCAGACCCCTATGTTTAATGGTGACAGAGGGGTACTTTTTTCTGGGTTAGAGTCAGGAATCAGGCATCCTATTATGAAAGAAATTAAAACAAAAGAAAAGTCCCACAAAGTGCTTAAGAACGCACAGAAAAGTAAGGTCAGCTTACTTCATAACAATATTAAAGCACTGAGTAATAAGACAGAAGAACTGATTGTATGTTCGGAAAATTTAGAGATCTCTAAAAGATAGGCATCCTGTGCCTGTTTGCACGCCACATAACCACAGGTTTAGAAAAATTTAATATAAAAGATTACATTCTAGCATCTTACTTGTGTAGAACTAACATGGAAAAGGAAGAATTGTTACATATGTAAGACAGAACACACATTCAAAAACACTGATAAAAGTAGATTTTCTAATGGTCAGCACATATAACTGTGTGCTTGTCAAAAAATAATGAAAAATAATTCACTTTTAATTGTAAATGTGTATAGATACTCAATGGGAAACTTTAACTGTTTATGAGGAGTATGGATTCACTAATATGCTATCTGTGGGGAGCAACAAGCAGTTAATAATCTGTGGTAATTTCAGTGTAATTTTATAGAGGATTCTGAGAGCAGAAATGATCTGGAAACCTTATTTTGATCATACACTTTCATCTCAATAATTAATTTTCCAACACAGGTGGATAAAGACAAAATTGATATTGTTTTCTTTGACAAAGCCTGAAATAAGAAAATAACTATATACCTAGTAACAAATGGTCTCTCTGATCATGATGCACACTCAATTAGGATAAATGAGACAGTGCCTTACAGTACAGATATTCCTCAGTGGAAATCAGTTAATGATTCCAAGACAAACATATTTAAGAACAGTTTATATGCGGTAACATGGAATGAAATTTGTTGTTATTGTGGTCTTCAGTCCAAAGACTAATTTGATGCATTTTCATGGTACTCTAGCCTGTCTGAGCCTCTTCATCTCTGCTGCAATCTACATCATTCTGAATCTACTTACTGTATTCGTCTCTTTGTTTCTGTCTATGATTTTTATCCTTCCCTTAAATACTAAACTGCTGATCCATTGAAGTCTGAGAATGTGTTCTATCAACTGATACCTTCTTCTAGTAAGGTTGTATCACAAATTTATGTTCATTCTGGTTCTATTGAGTACCTCCTCATCAGTTATGTGACCTACCTGTCTAATCTTCAGCATTCTTATTTAGCAGCACATTTCAAACACTCTATACTTGTATAAACCCTGTATCATCCATGTTTCAGTGCCATACATTCATACAATCCAGACAGATACTTCCAGAAAAGACTTCCTAACAAAAAATCTTTAATTGATTTTAAAAAGTTTCTCTTCTTCAGAAATGTTCTTCTTGTCATTGCCAGTCTACATTTCATATTCTCTCTATTTCAGCCCTTGTCAGTTTTTTTGCTGTCCAGATTAAAAAGACTCAACTACTACTTTAAGTGTTATATTTCACAATCTAATTCATTCAGCATCACCTGATTTATTTTGACTAAATTCATTATCCTTGTTTTGATTTGTTGATATTCATATTATATCCACCTTTCAAAACACAGTCTGTCCTGTTGAACTGCTCTTGCAAGTCCTTTGTTGTCTCTGACATAATTCTCTCATCAGCAATCCCAAAGTCTCTATTTTTTCTCCCTGAACTTTAATTTCTTCTCCCTGAACTTTAATTTCTTCTCCCTGAACTTTAATTTCTTCTCCAAATTTTTCTTTGGTTTCTTTTACCACTTTTCAATGTACAGACAGAATAACATTGATGATGGGCAAAAACCCTGTCTCACGCCCTTCCCAACCACTGCTTCCATTTCATGCACCTCATTTCTTATGACTGTCATCTGGTTTCTGTACAAGTTGTAAATAGCCTTTTGCTCACTGTATTTTCCCCCTGCTATTTACACAATTTCAAATAGAGTATTGCAGTCAACATTGTCAAAGGCTTTCTCTAAGTCTACAAATGCTGTGAATGTAGGCTTGCCTTTCCTTAAGTTGTTGGGTCAGTTATTCCTACATTTATCTGGAATCCACACTGATGTTTCCCAAGGTTGTCTTCTACCAGTTTTTCCAATAGCATTATTAGTTAGGAGATATACAATTAATTGAAGTTAATACAGCAATTCATCATGTGCAGTTTCTAGTGAGCTGATCAGCATATTCAGTTAAAGTGCCATTAAAAAAGCTGAAATTCCAACTTCTCAGTAACACGGTTCAAATTACCTGAAACTTACTGACTTACAGAATAATGAATACAAAAGTTCTGTTCCATTGTAGTTTCTATTACAGATTTTCCCTCTGTGCTTGTCAGATTCCAAACTTTAAAACTTACCCTAATTTCAATGAACAAGATGACATACTGCTGTAATTGATTACTTTATTAATTATAAATTTGCATGGCTGATTATAAATCTGAAAATGGCTCCTGTACCCCTAAATAGGTTATTCCCAATGCAGCTGCATAATATGGTTTCTGTACTTTTTTAATTTACTACCCACCAAAAAATTCACAATTCATAGTCCATTCAGATAAAATAAATCCAATCTGGTCATTTTACAAAAACATTATGTAGTTTCTGAAACAACACTATATTTATTCACCCACCTTTAGTCAACCACCAAAATCCTCAGCCCACTGCTCAAAATCCCACAGGCAACTCTGATATATTTGTGATAACACCTATGTTTAACTAACACGTATTAAGGCTGTATCTAGCTAACAAACATTTGACATCTCCACATAACTCTTGTGAGTAAAGTTTGTATTAGGAAAGCAAATTTGAAATGTCTAAGTCCAACATTCCAGGAAGGTTACTCACTGCATATTTTAATGATGTTCTTAACCTTCTGCATGCACAAACATGCACACTATGCATGTTATAATGTATTGCCAATTTGTTTCTTACATTATTGTGTAAACTCACTGCTACTGTTTTATATGTCTATAATATTCTATACCAACTGTGATAAGTGATTGTTATGGTTTCTGAGAAGTGTGACACTCTATAATGATTTCATGAGTGATGCAACTACTTATGTCTGGAGATAGAAGCATGGAGATCTCTGAGTGCCTGTATAAGTGTGTGAATGTCAAAGTGGACCTGATCCTCACATTGTTGACAATACATATAAACATGGGAACAAATTAATTATAACAACAGTGTGGTTTACATCATTCATGTGATTATATAAAACAGTTCAGCTATTTGACTGAGGCATTAAACTAAAAGACACTAAGGAGTTGACAGGATATGCAGGTAGGGGACTGTTGCACATGACAATATCAGCAACCATATTATTTATTGTTCCAAGCAACTCTTCACAAATTAAGTGGCAGTGGAGGCAGGAACACATTGTCTTTGTCATAATCCCATAAGAAGAGATCACATGGTATTAAGTGGTTCATGGGGGCCATTGAAGAAGAGGAGAATCATGTCCCATCCAATGCTGAGGCTGTTTGGCATTGAGGTGACCATGAACATATGGAAGAAAGTGTGGTGAAAATCAATCTCTCCACTGTTTTGCTATAATAGTGACATAAACAACTGCTGCAATATGTTTAGGTACACAAAATGTGTCGCAGTTTTCTCATCAAAGAAAAATGATCCATAACCTTTTCAAGAGAACATGGCACAAAATCTGTTAACTTTAGTTGAATCATGAATGTGTTCCATAGTCTTGTGTAGATGTTTTGTGCATAAACATGCATGTTATGGCAGTTTACCTTACAGAGACATGTAACGTAGCTTCAGCACTGAAAATCAACTTCATGAGAAACCATGTTCCTCCAGTAACAGCTATTAGTCATTGCAAAAATTTATCAAATCTCAGTGTCCTGAGGAGTTGTTGCACATAACAACTGCAGCAGGTATAATTTTATATGCAGATGTTAGTGTTGAATGTTCAAGGCAGCTCACTGTGTTGTCTGCAGTTCTCTGGTCACACATGTTGTTGATTCCTTTGGGCTCCTGAAGAAAGAGACTGACACACTCCAACCTTCTCTGAAGATGGCCCCAGCCAGCCTATTTCTTATGCACTGTATGAGCAGCCATTCTTGTGGAGTACATTACGCCACCTGTGGATTGTTTCATCTGTTGGAGATTTTACCTCATATTTGATAGTAAACTGCTGAACTGCCATTGTTGGCTCACATTTACAAATTCAAAGACACAGAACTCGTGCGTAGCTCCATTATAAGCCATTTGATGACATGTTTGCACCTAGTAGTGTGCTCTGCAACTACATCACATTGTTTACTATGAATCAAAACTTTTAGAGGTATTCTGTCTACTGATTTGTGACATTTCCTGTATATATTATAGTTTACAAGCAGTTTGAGACATAGTAAGTTAGAATTATTCCATCTGGTATGATTTCAACTCCTGATAATAACCCATTTTTGAAATGATCATTATTCTAACTGGATACATTTAAATGATGATTAATCATAACCCTCAACTGCCGACAGGTGTTGTTGATTTACCTCGATGAGGACATCTGAAAATGTGTGCCCTGACTGGGACTTGAACCCGGGATCTCCTGCTCACATGGCAGACACTCTGTCCATGTGAGCCACCGAGGACACAGATGAATAGTGTGACTGCACGGATTTATCCCCTGCATCTTCCTGTGAGACCCACATTCCCAACTGTCCACAATCTACATTCGTAATGTTCCTAATAGATATTTGCCCATCCACTCATTACTTGCGCCCACTAAGGAGACAATTCCCGTAAGAGTTTTGGGCAACCTGTGCGCATTCGCACAGACAAAGGTCAATAGCCAGGTAGCCTTTAACTATATATGAAGATATTAACTGGTCCCAAAAGAACAGATACCATTGATGACCGTGCAGCTTCTCTAGAATAAATGATAATTAATCTAATCTCTCAGGTGTTGTTGATTTACCTCAATCAGGACATCTGTGGTAATTAATTATCATTTATTCTAGAGAAGCTGCATGGTCATCAGTGGTATCTGTTCTTTTGGGAACAGTTACTATCTTCATATATGGATACATTTACTTAAAATTTTTTGTAGTGTATGCATAAATAATTAGAAATGTTATGTATGTTGGATTCAACTTGTATTCATTCTTCAGATTATAATTTTTCATATGGTGATTCTTCCAGTGTAAGTAGTTTTCATGGAAGACTTACTAATCAGAAAATGTAATTAAACTTTTTACTACAGTACAACGTAGCAAATTTCATGGGAGCTAATAAGTATTTAGGGGATTGGTGAGACCACTCAGTAAAAAGATTGGTATTCTGACTTTTCAATAATGTAGTCCAAATTCTTGTGAAATTAGTTAATTTTTGATATAATTAACAGTAAAGTGTAGATTAAAACTGAAGAAACTGCAAAAAGGTGGGAAGTTAAGGAGCTGGGATCTGGATAAACTGACTAAACCAGAGGTTGTACAAAGTTTCAGGGAGAGCGTAAGGGAACAAATGGCATACACTGGAATACACTCTTTCCAATTCTGAAGGTAGCAGGGGTAAAATACAGGGAGCAAAAGGCTATTTACAATTTGTATAGAAACCAAATGGCAGTTATAAGAGTTGAGGGGCACGAAAGGGAAGCAGTGGTTGGGAAGGGAGTGAGACAGGGTTATAGCCTCTCCCCGATGTGATTCAATCTGTATATTGAGCAAGCAGTAAAGGAAACAAAAGAAAAATCCGGGGTAGGTATTAAAATCCATGGAGAAGAAATAAAAATGTTGAGGTTCGCCGATGACATTGTAATTCTGTCAGAGACAGCAGAGGACTTGGAAGAGCAGTTGAATGGAATGGATAGTGTCTTGAAAGGAGGGTATAAGATGAACATCAACAAAAGAAAAAGGAGAATAATGGAATGTAGTCGAATTAAGTATGGTGATGCTGAGGGAATTAGATTAGGAAATGAGACATTTAAAGTAGTAAAGGAGTTTTGCTATTTGCGGAGCAAAATAACTGATGATGGTCGAAGTAGAGAGGATGTAAAATGTAGACTGGCAATGGGAAGAAAAGCATTTCTGAAGAAGAGAAATTTGTTAACATCAAGGATAGATTTAAGTGTCAGGAAGTCGTTTCTGAAAGTATTTGTATGTAATGTAGCCATGTATGGAAGTGAAACATGGACGATAAATAGAGGATAAGAATTTGAGTGATTTTTTTTAAAGATTCGAACCTATGAATTTTGACTGAATTGTGATGTAGCAGGGCCTGATTATCATGGTCATTAGTATGACCAACTGCTGTGTATTGTGACTCAAGTTAAGAACCAGACTAAGAGAAATATTGTTGTGCAGTGAACTACATTCAGTATCACACTTAATCATTTTGTTTTAGTGACATGTTAGAGGTACTATTGATTCTCAGGCAGTCTTTCTAAAAATACTGTGCTTCAAAACATGGCACCGTATGTGCCATCTGATAAATTCTATCACTGGACTGTAGCTTGTTTGTTAGTGGTGTTATGATCTAAGTGCTTTAATCCTATGAAGTTGAGAAACTGGTCATCATCCCATCATGGATAATTTAAAATGTGTGGAGAAGTGAAGCCAAACTCATGGTGTTGTATAAATTATTCAGCATTCAGTTTCATGACTACAGGCTACTGTGCAAGCAAATGGACAACAGAGAAGAGATTGCAAAAATCAGGTCAGCCAACTTACAACTGACTCTTTTCCATGTGAGGGACTGTTCCACCATCACACAGTCAAAACAAAATTACACATTTGAGGACAACAATAAGTAAAAAATGGAAAATATGGACTGTGGGTAATAGTTGCAGTGAACAATATAAACATATCATGTGGCACAAGTTAAACAAAACTGTGTTTAGACGATGAATAGAGGAGTGCAAGTAACACTAATGACAAGAGGTTAATTGCAATGTTGCCATAACAACTAATAAATGGACACTGCCGTATTATAATGTGCAAATTAGCAGCACATTCGAATTGTGATGAGTGTCTTTGGCCCATGGTGGTGGTATCACCTGCAGGTGGCTGTGCAAAGGCAGGTGTAGAGTGCGGAGGGAAATTGGCAGAATGTTGTGAGCCAGGGAGTAGCACAGTTTTGGAAGCACTTGTAATGTTTTGGTTGGGTTAGCAGGTGCAGCTACAGAAAGTGTGCTGTGCCCTGTCAATGGTTGCTGCACTTGGTATTAGACTTGGTATTAGACTCTGCATTGCTGGATAGTGTGTTTTTGAACTGGAAGTAATTATGATACCATGGTGGATTACATTGGCACAGCTAAACTTCCTGGGAGATGTTGTTTCCTTATGGAGTCATGGCAGTACAAGAAACATTAAATTTATCGGTACATTTCCTCTCCAACTTGCAGTGCTTAATTTAACTGAACTGTACACAAGTGCTTTCCCAGTTTCTGACTCCAGTAATAGCATTTGAACTTTCTTGGCAGATTCTACCATTTAGTTAAACATGCTATGTATACAGAGCTCCTCTTTGACAGTGGTAGTTACTAATGCACTTAGACTTCAATTTTTTTATCGTGTAAACATGTGTAGTTGGCATTAACGCCCAAGTCACCAAGTCTAATAAGTTATTGGCTTATATTTTAACCTTACTGTTTAGTGTATTCACTGATCTAATATTCAGACCACAGTCATGTCCAGGAAGAACGATGACAGAATTATGATTGTTTATTAATAAATATTTTTTAATTTTTACTGTCTTCATATTACGAGTTGTTTTATATTTAGCAGGCTGCGAAGACATATTTAGTGGAATTCCTTTAGTTAGTGGCTTCATGAGATATAATCTTCAATAATTTGGTTCTCCAGCTCATTAAAATTTTAACACGGCTAATGTGAGTTGATACATATCCTACTCTATGCAATATTATATAATAAAAATAGTAATAATAATGTTGTGGAAATTCTTATAAATTTATTATTGTATTGGGAAGAGTAAATTTGAGTGGCATTGGGTTGCTATAGGTTATATCATGACGGTGTCAGATGGAATATAACAGCCACGGTATATTTTTAATTACAAAATATTTTAGGTTTTCATTCTACATATTGTTCACACAGCCCTTGATCCACATAACCCAGTAGTACCGGGAGGAGTTCAGCAAATCTGAGATGGGAAGACTGATGCTATTATGGACAGAGTAGCAGCCAATGGGAACCATCTGAATAGAAATCAAGATGGTAAAAACCTTACAAGGAACAGCAGTAAGCAGATTACAGTTACAGGTGGCAGTGGCAACTGGCACCAGGACAATTTAAAGGTAAAGTGTTATTGTGGATGTTGCCAAAGTAAAGAACCTTGTTGTGATGTTACCAGCAGTTGCTATGTATAAATTATGAGAAGTTGACAGTGAAGTGAACGATTTGCAGAAATAGTCTTACAAATTTTGAAGGGAAATATGAAGAAAACCACTGCAGAAGTAGTCTTCAATGCATTTGTGTTTGTTGACTGCCAAATGTTCAGAGATTTTGTTGTAATTTGCAGTGGAATGGAAAAGTTTTGTAAAGTAAATGAGTTCTACCCAATTATACAAAACGTGTTGAAAAGGCAGGGGTTCAGTGTAATTGTAAACCCATGAGTTGGTAGGGGGTTCATTGTTTTTTAGAGAATACATTATGTGGCAACTGAATCATAAAACAAGAAAATAGTATGCTAATAGAAGCGGCAAACATAAATATAATTGCAGCCTATTTTAAACCGCACACAAATAATTGACGAAATAGTCACACTCATCAAACAATGCGACAGCAAACCCACCATTATTGCAGGCGATCTCAACTGCAGAATAGACACAGAAAACTATAAAACAAAACTAGTCATTGAAACCTTAGAAGAAGATGGTTTCACCCTACTTAACGATAGACAGATACCTACATACATACATACATATGCCACAATGGGAAGAACACCATTGATATCGCATTAACAAGAGGAGACATAGAAGGAAGTATTCAACCAATATGGCATGACTCCATTACTCCTATACGAAAGCACATTCCAATGAAGATAAAAATAAATATCGTCACGTCACCGCCAGCAAGAAAGACCCACCAAATCACACAAAGAAAAACTGATATAGAAAAATTAACAAACCAGCAAGAACAATTAACACAAATAGAAACTTTCATAGAGGAAGGAGACCTTGAAAAAGCAACAGACCAAATAGAAGACCTCCTAAAAAATTCAGTGATACAAACAATCCCCAAAACAAGGACGGCCAAAAGATGGTTCGATGCTGAATGCTACAGCAAAAGGAACACTGTTCTAAGAACCCTTCACAGCAACATGATGAGGAAACATACAAACTGTATGCAGAAGAGAGGAGAATCTACAAAAAACTAATAGAAGAGAAGAAAAAAGAATACATAGAGAGATAGGCAAAAAGAGAAGCAGATGAAGCAGAGAAAGACCCATACATAACAGCAAGACCAAGAAAAATGGCTCATACACCAAATATAGACCTGAAGGTATGGGAAGACCACTTCAGTAAGATACTGAACAAACGAGGACTCAAAACACCCCCAAAGAAAGAGAAACAACATCAAACTAAGGAAAAAGACAATACATGGGAACCCCTAAAAGAAGATGACGTGAAAGAAGTAATAAAAGCACTGAAGAACAAGAAAGCAGCAGGACCTGATAATATATATAATGAACATATAAAAGATGCAAAAGAGACCCTCCAACACATATGGACCAAACTGTTTAACAAATGCCTGGAACTTGGAAGAATTCCGACACAAGGGAGACACTCGACAATAAAAGTTCTCTACAAAGGTAGAGGAGACCCAATGGACCCAAACAAGTACAGAGGCATAACCCTGGAAAATACTCAATTCAGGATGTTTTCAAAGATAATAACACAAAAAATCCAAGTCTCTGTGGACAGTCATCTCCCAGAATGACAAATGGGTTTCAGATCTGGAAGATCAACACTTACGGCAGTCAGGCTTCTTCTAAACAACATTGATGATGCACTACAAAAGAAACAAATGTTCTACACAGTGTTCATAGACTTTACCAAAGCCTTTGACCTATTGGAAAGAGAGCTCATAGTCCGAAAACTGGAAAACACAGTGGGAGAAGATAGCGTATGGGCAAGAATAATCAAGTCAATCCTCGAATACAACTTAATTACAATATCAGACAACCTCTCTTTTTCTAACCCCATTCTGCAATCAAACGGAGTCTTACAGGGCGACCCAATGAGCCCTTTGCTGTACATTCTTGCCACTGAAGAACTACTCCGAATTGGAGAAAATGAAGAAGATGTGTATGTATATGCATACGCTGACGACATAGCCATATGTTCAACAGATATACAGAAGCTGCAGAGAATCATTGAGAAAATAGACAGATGGTGCAGTGAGCACAAACTACACATAAACATAACAAAGACAGAAATGGTAATTTTCAGAAAAGGAGGCAAAACACCCAAGAATGCGGAAACCAGTATCAGAGGACAAAAAATAAAAATCTCATCAGACTTTAAATACCTAGGAGTGACATTGCAACCAACAGCCAAATGCTTCACAAAACATACAACAGAACGTGCAGCCCAAGCAATAATAGCAATACAGGACATTGAAAACATCCACTTACTCAGTCTAGAAACAGCCATGAAATTATTCAGCACAAAAATCTTGCCAATCCTGGCCTATGGGATGGAGGTTATATGGGACCACCTGACAGAAAAATCTATAAACACTAGAAAAGGTAAAATCGACCTATCTAAAAAGAGCACTAGGTCTCTCAAAGACAACAAGATCTAGACTAGTGTACCTGATAGCGGGAGAGACATTCCTAATTGGAGACATCAGACTTCGATATATGATGCCACACACCAGGGCTTCCAGAAAGCAACTGAAGATCATGGAGGACAAATGAGAAAAAATATGGCCGGAGTTTTATGGCACCGAAGCAATGATGAACCGCTCATCGACAGCACCGAACTTCGAACAGCGACATGTTGTAACTAGACTTTCTATTCACGGCTTTCATCATCTAATCTGCAAAAACAGAACTTATCACGACCCAACCACAACATGTGTATGTGAACTGTGTAATGAAGCCTGTGAACGATATCACATAGAACTGTGCAGTAAAAGAGTGAAATCGATAAATGAATATGCAAAAATGTAAATGTAAAATGTTAAGCAAAGTAACTGTATATGGCTAGTTGGCTGCAATTTTATTAAATAAAAAAAATTATGCGGCAACTAATGCCTCTCCAGCTGGGCAATACAACGCTTTATTTCACATATCTCTCCTTGATCATAGAGTATAAAGAAATGTAATCATCATCTTTGTTGCTCAATTCTCATTTATGTAAAAGTTTACTATTTCAATGAAATTTTAGGTTTTTTTCTCCTTTTTTTGTGTATCAATAAGTACTTGCAGTAAACCAGATGATGGAAGTATATGATGTTTAAATACTATGCCAGCTACACTTTTGTCAAATGTCATAGTTATGTTTGGATTTAACAATGTTGACAAATTGATGTCATTAGTTGCAAACCTCTTTCAGTTTAGTGTATAAATTTGAGACTAATCAGTCAATACTGTAGAAGTGGTAGGAATGAGCCTGCCATCACTTTGCTCAGTTCAAAATTGAAATGAAACAGATTGTTAACATAATGTGCCAGTGTTCATAGCTATGTGCCATCTTTTTTTATTGATCATCTATTTCATCATGTTCAGCGACAGAGGAGTTGTCATATATTTTGTAAAAAAAGACTTAAAATAAAAGTGACTGTATACAAATCATACAGGTAATTCAATACATGAACAGAAACAAATCATTCAGATACAGATACAAATCGTGCAGATAACCAAATACATAGCTATGGGTACACCTACAACTAATTTACATGGATACTCTGCAAATCACGCTTAAGTGCCTGGCACATATTATTTCCAGTATATGCAGTAACACATGGCTACATTTAAATTAAGTTATGGATGTCCTCAAATTCATAAAATTCACTTACTCGTCAACACTGTAAAAGCTTTCACTTATAAACCTTCTCTTAATCTCAATTTTAAAAATGTGCAGCTTTGATACCTTTTAAATTCTTAAGGGAAGGGCACGAAAAAGAATTTTGTGATGATACACAAGGGTGGTGTGAAAAGTTCTCAGAATAGAAAATTAGTACTTACATGACTGAAACTCTTTTATTTTTCAATGTAGTTTATTGTAGATTAATGCACTTGTTCCAACGTTGTTCCAGTGCCTTGATCCCATCTCAAAAATGAGTTTCCTCCAGGCCTGCAAAATAGCTGTCAACTCCGGCTATCAATTCTTCATTTGAACTGAATTTTCATCCACCAAGAGAAAATTTCAGTTTTTGGGAAGAGATGGAAGTCTGACGGAGCCATATCAGGTGAATAAGGCAGGTGTGGCAATGATTCATACCTTAGTTCATGAAGTTTTGCCATGGCAATGGCAAGTGTGTGGCCACATATTGTCTTAATAAGAGATGACTTTCTTCCTTGCTAAACCTGACCTTTTTTTGCATATCTTTTATTGCAATTTGTCCACGAGGTTAGTATAGTATTCTCCAGTAATTGTTTGCCCAGTGGGGAGATAATCTACAAACAGAATCCCCTTCGCATCCCAGAACACTGATTCCATGACCCATGACCTTTCCCACTGACGGAATTGCCATTGCTTTTGTCCCCCCCACCCCCACCCCCACCCCCCCCCACCCCACCCCACCCCCACCCCCACCCCCACCCCTGGAGAATCGGCATGTTTCCATTGCTTTGACTGTTGGTTTGTCTGTGGGGTTTCATCTGTGGTCACATACTGGCGATAAAAATCTTGTTCGTTTCTCCTAAAACAGGTCAAACATTGTTCCAATATGTCCATTCTCATGTGTTTTTGATCCAGTGTCAAGAGCCGTGGCACTCATCTTGCAGATAATTTTTTTCATTTCTAATTCTTCTGTTTATATCTGATATACCCTTTCAGATGACATCTGAAAAGTGTCAGCAATTTCACGCACTTTCAGTTGGTGATCCTCCATGACCATTTTCTGGACTTTTGCATCGATCTCTGGAGTAGTGACACATCTTGGCCGACCACTTTGTGGATCATCGTCTACACTCTCACAGCGAAATTTAAATTCATTTGTCCACTTGGCAACAACTGAATATGAAGGAGCAGAGTTCCCCAGTGTATTCTGGAAACCAACATGAATGTCCTTTGCTTCGATACCTTTCTTTACAAAGTACTTAATCACTGCTCGAATCTCAATTTTTTCCATCTTCACAAATCACTATGCAGAAACAACAGCAGCAGCACCACATCACTGCCACAGCCCTCTCCCAAGAGCACTGACTTGGCAATTGTTTACAGGAAACAGTCCAATGAATATTACATGAATGACTCATTGCACTAGCACTGGCCTCTCCTGGTGATTCCGAGAACTTTTTAAACCACCCTCGTATTGCACTTTTATGACATTGTGTTTTCTTATGTACTTCTCTGTGAAAGCCAGTTCTTCTCTAGTTTCATAGTCATAGTAATCCCTGTTCAAAGAAAAGAACTGGGAATGGGATTTCAAATGGCATATACTTTTGTAGATATATACCGATTGAAGAGTCATAACTTATAGTTCTTTGAAAATCTCCCTACACGTCTCCCTAGGTGCAATCCCCTTTATAATTCTTATTGATCCTTTTTGAATAGTAAAAGGGTGTTCCACTAGAGTTAAAATACCCCAAAATAAGACACGATATTGCAGTAGACTTTGAATGAATGCATAATAGGCACTCATCACTGTTTCTTCACCGCAGAAAATTTTGAGCATTTTAGATATGTAACAGGTATTTACTTAAATTTCTACTGAGTCATTCTTTATGTTAACCCCATTGGAGATGTTCATGTAACCAAATTCCTAAAAATTTTGTGTTTGAAGTTCATAGTATTTTCTGTTCACCTAACTTCACCATTATATTATGGTTTACTTTATTTAACATATTCCTGAAATTTAGCCATAACATTTTGTTTTCATTAAAAAATAGATTGTTATCTTTAAACTGTTTAACTGTTTGTTCAGTTGTTATTTCTATTTTTTGTGTAAATCAGTCACATTCTGAGCTTTAAGAAAAAGATTCGAATCATCAGCAAACAGTATAGCATCAGCTTGTGTTAAATAACTTGGTAACTCATTTATGAATATGAAGGACAACATTGGTCCCAACACTGATCGTTGGCGTACCTCACAAGTAACTTTCTCATATCCAGAAGATTAGGATTTACCTTCATGAACTATTCCTACTTTCTGGTATCTACCAGATGAGTATGATTTAAACCACACATGAGCTGTGCCACATACTCTGTAGCACTATAGCTTATCAAGCAATATTTTATTATCAGTAACATCAAATGCATTACATAAATAATAAAAAACAATCCACAGTTTACTTCTTTATTATCAGTGGAATTTAGAAACAGTTCTAGGAAATTATTAGTCAATCTATTTTTTTCTAAAATCTTTTTTTGATTGGAAAATGTTCCACTTTTGTTAAAAAAAGCAGTGAGTTTGTCATAGATTATTCTTTCAAAAATATTTGAGAAGCAACTCAACCTTCATAATGGTCTGTACTTTTTTTACATCATAAGGATCACTGTTTTATATAATTTTTTTTATTATTGGTAGCTTAAGTTCTCTATGGAAAGTACCAGAGCTGAAAGAAGCATTAATTAAATCAGCAAGCAGAGGAATTACATATTTGCTGTGTTAAATTACTTTACCTGGAATGCTATCTGTATCACAGGAAAATTTATTTTTTCAATCTCCTGGTTGCATTCTCAACTGCTTGTACTGTTACAGGGTACAGAAACATAGTTTTGGGATTTACAGAGATGATGTGATTAACCTTTATTTCACTTTGTTTTTATAAGGTTTCTTACTGTACTTGTAGAGTGGCTAATGAATATAGTGGCAATATGTAAAGGATCATTTATAGTTTTGCCCTTGCTGTTAATAACAGTGTTCATGCCTTTTGCTTTGCTTCCACCCAAGTTTTTATTTATCACAATCCAAACTGATGTTATTTTTTAGTTATCCTGGTTTGTGTTGATATGTGAATCATTGCTTAATTTTTTGCTGCTGTAATTAGTTTCTCATACATTTTTCTGTAACAGTTTACATACTGTTTCAGAACTGGATTTTGCCTAACTGATTTAATTAACTTTGTGAGTTACTTTGAAGATTTTCTTATTGCCTATGTTATCCAATTGTTAGTTCTGGTTTTTTACTATAAATTTCTTAAGAGGAAATACAATTTCTTAGTTATGTTTGTAACAAACTTCGTACCTCCATTGCATACTTACTTTGAATTTTTTAACAAAGAATTAAAAATCTTAATAGTGTCCTCATTTGTTCATCTTGTGTAGTAGTAGTTCTCACTTTTCCTAGCATATGTGCTGAGTACATTATTTACACTAAATTTTATTGCTTCATGATCTGAGAATTCAGAGTCAATCACTTTGATCAAGTGTGTGTGAATCAAAAAATATTTGATCAGTTGTAGTTTTAGAGGTCTTTCCAAGTCTAGAGTAGTCAGTGACAGATGCTGATAAATTATGTGAATATAACAATTTATACACTTTAGATAGATTTTGACGTGCTATAAAGTTTACATTGAAATCTCCAGCTACAGTAATGTTTTCTTTAAAATTACTTAATTCACTAAAGAATCTTTCTACATTGCGACCATTTAGTTGACTGATGGGAACAGCATATGCATGATTATTATGGTTTCCTTGAGTTTGAAGAAACAATATTAAAACACTTTTTCAATGTTATTTATGTTACTGAATTTAATTTTGTTGCATTTCGTCCTATGGTTAACATATATGCATGTTCCTCCAGCTATAAAACTCTCTCTACAAAAGCTGCTAACAATTTCAAATCCTGCCATTCTAGCAATACAAGCTTGGTTTTCCTTTAACCATGTACACTCACACATAGAACTGAAATGTCCTTTAGCTGATCAAGCAGAAATACTTAAAATTCAGCTGATTTACTAATTATACTGTGAACATTCTGGTAAAAAAATACTAGTAATTTATTGTTCTTGGGAACTGTAACACTGCTCACCTCAATGTTTGGTTGCTGCTTGTCTTCAATAAAAAAAAATCCTTGTAGTAGCCTGGTGGTGATATTCCTCTTTTGCTTGACTGGCAGGTGGTTTTTACTGCTTCAGGTGGTTTAGTTGATTTGTTGCTAGTGTCAGTGGTGTAAGCTGTCCTGTTGCTTCTGAAGATGATTATTGCTGTGCCCTGCTGGCTGAAGTAAACAGTGTTGGGATAAAATGAACAATGTTGATGACAGTAAGTAGTTAGATAGTTACATGGTCCAAGGATCATTTACACAATAAATCATAATTATAATAGAGGGAAACATTCCACGTGGGAAAAATATATCTAAAAAGAAAGATGATGAGACTTACCAAAGAAAAGCGCTGGCAGGTCAATAGACACACAAACAAACAAAAACATACACACAAAATTCAAGCTTTCGCAACCAACGGTTGCCTCATCAGGAAAGAGGGAAGGAGAGGGAAAGACGAAAGGATTTGGGTTTTAAGGGAGAGGGTATGGAGTCATTCCAATCCCGGGAGCGGAAAGACTTACCTTAGGGGGAAAAAAGGACGGGTATACACTCGCACACACACATATCCATCCACACATATACAGACACCAGCAGACAGTCTGCTTGTGTGTGTGTGTGTGTGTGTGTGTGTGTGTGTGTGTGCGTGTGTGCGTGTGTGCGTGTGTGCGTGTGTGCGTGTGTGCGTGTGTGCGTGTGTGCGTGTGTGCGTGTGTGCGTGTGTGCGTGTGTGCGTGTGTGCGGGTGTGCGGGTGTGCGGGTGTGCGGGTGTGCGGGTGTGCGGGTGTGCGGGTGTGCGGGTGTGCGGGTGTGCGGGTGTGCGGGTGTGCGGGTGTGCGGGTGTGCGGGTGTGCGGGTGTGCGGGTGTGCGGGTGTGCGCGTGCGCGCGTGCGCGCGTGCGCGTGCGCGTGCGCGTGCGCGTGTGCAATTTTGTGTGTATGTTTGTGTTTGTTTGTGTGTCTATCGACCTGCCACCGCTTTTGTTTGGTAAGTCTCATCATCTTTCTTTTTAGATATATAAATCATAATTATTTAGATCAAGTTGCTTCATATTTACATCACAATTTATTGTGTAAATAAATGATGATTGATTATTGGTGGCTCCCTCTTTTTCAGATGTACAGATGTGGGTTAGCTATTCCTATCCACCACGGTTTGGACATTACAATAAATGAAATTCTCCTACAGGGTAGAATGGGTTGTCAAGGAGAGATTTTTACAGTTTGTTTACAGATTTAACTTTGCAGTGTGTCAGACAATTTATATCTCTGTTGCATGTTGTGCCACTGGGTGGGCCAGACAGTGGCAAAACATGCTAGATTTCATTGGCTGCTTCACAACCCATGCCTTGAAAAAGGAAGTGCATTCCGAAAGCTAACTGATCTCTGCACCTTTTATTTCTGTACCTTTTATGATGCAGTGCTTCTGGCAATCAGTGAGTTGCCTCCTTTATTCCTAAATAATTTGTGATTATTTAATTTACATTGAAATAATACTAAGGAACATCAGAGACGTGGTGTGAAGCAGCTTATGGCTAGGGAGCCTGTCTTGGTATTAGTTTGTTTTTTTAAATGCACTGCTACAGATGAGAAGTTTTGGTAGGTGAAGTATTTAGTGAAAACACAGACAGGAACAAATAATGAAGGTCTAACTGTGTTAAGGTAAAAATGATTTTATTATAAAAAAATCTCTGTTAGTTGAGACACCATTTGGTACAATAAGTGTAATTTATGGCACTTTAAACTAAATTTGAATGAAATATTAATGTTTTGACATCATGTGAACTATATACCACTGCATAATTTGCTTTGCTAATGTAGGATATTTTGTATATTCTTTCCATGCAATTGGTTGCTGAGCATGATTATAGCCATGAACATTTTCAGGAGTGGCTTAAATGGACTAACTGCCTCAACTGGAGTCTGTGACCAGATGTGCTTACAAAAGTATGTGGAATGTATGCAAGGTGTACCATGAGTGTAAGGTGGAAAAGATGCTCATACAGTTCAGTCATAAAATTAAAATAATACACCCTGCAACCAACAAGAATGGCAGATGGGGTC
This sequence comes from Schistocerca cancellata, assembly GCF_023864275.1. Taxonomy (NCBI): domain Eukaryota; kingdom Metazoa; phylum Arthropoda; class Insecta; order Orthoptera; family Acrididae; genus Schistocerca; species Schistocerca cancellata. Next base: position 491,367,301 of record NC_064628.1, read on the forward strand.
TGTTCATAAACTAAGTGCACTGTGCCCATAATGGTCACTTTTTTTTAAGTGTTGGTAACACTGAGTGGTAAAGGTTGGGGGAGCCCCTGACTAGAGTGAGCATTGCAGGAATGTGGTAGTACATGAACTGATATGCATGAAAGGTATTAGTAAGAAATCTTACCAAGTGTCAGTCACATGCTTTCTACTCATTGAAGGAATAATATGTACAGAAATTATTTCATGAATTAAAACAGTTTACAGCAAAGTTTTTATGAACAGAATGAGTGTGTTTAAATGGTGCAGAGAGTTTAGTGGAGGCAGAACAAATGATCATGATGAACAGAGGAGAGGAATACCTTTTGTTTTGACTGATAAATTGGTGCAAAAAATTGAGAAAATGGATGAAATTTCTGTGATGTTGCCACAGCTCTCTAGAACGGTCTTATACAAAACACCACAGAAATAGTGGGATACTGGAACTGTGCACAAGATGGCTTCCAAACCAGCTGCCCCCCAGGGGGTCCACAACTCTTTTTGTGGATACGTGCGTGCGAGCATGTGGCCCTGAGCTATTGCACCCTTCCTTCTTACCAGGGCTGCATTTCCTTCCCCTTCCCCTCCTTTCCTCTCCTTGCTCCTTCCCCCTCGCCCTCTCCTCTCCCTCTCTTGGTGTCCATGCTTATGTTGGCCCCCACTATCCTCCTGGTTATGTTGGTTTTGCAATTTAGCTTTGTTGCGTAATCACCTCCTCCTTTTGGCACTCCCTGGTTCCCCGCTGGGGTTTGACCTCCATTACTAAATTTCTCTTCTGTAGTGTGAGCCATTTGGGGAACAGCACCTTCCCTAGTGTCTCCGACATGTGCCCTCCTAGTTAATTCCACCTTTTCTTTCACGTCGTTGTCTGATGCTAGGGTGCATAGCCAGCACGGTAGCCAGCCCATGTGGTGGGGTCGCTATCTACCCTTTTGGTTGAGCCCTCTGAACACACAGGGATCACACTTCTGATACCTGAGCTGTGACCTCCTCATGCAAGCCTTGGAGTGGTTGCTCGTCATCCTGCAGCATCGGAACTCCCGGCAATGGCCGCTGTGCCAGACGGCCCTTGCTGTGGCTGGGTGGCGCCCATGAGGAGAGCCCCTGATTGGAGTGGGTGGTATCAGGGCGGACACTATGCAAATGAAATGCATGCGGGTTCAGAACTCTGGCCGTTCTTCTGTGGCCGTCTCTCTGCATGGAACTGATTCTTCTAGTGCTGCTTCTCCTGCCCCTTTGGTCTTCCCTTCCATGGCTACACCCTGGGAAGAGGGTCAGGCCTGTTGGCTAGGGGCAAAGCCTTTCCCCCGCTATCTGGTTTGCACCAGGACTGATGGGGATACTTTCACCAATACCAAACCTTTATTCTTTGTGGAACACATTGTAGACAAGTTTGGTGAAGTTGACTCCCTGAGCAAGATGCGGTCGGGTTCGTTGCTGATCAAAACTGCTTCAGCTGCCCAGTCTGCAGCCCTTCATGCCTGTACCCATCTTGGCAAAATTCCTGTGTCCATTACCCCCCACCAGTCTCTAAATATGGTTCAAGTTCAAGGTGTGATTTTTCACAGGGACCTCATCCTTCAAACTGATGAGGAACTTCGGGACAATCTCGGACGGCGGGGTGTTCACTTTGTTTGGCGTGTTCAGAAGGGTCCTAAGGACAATTGCATTGATACTGGTGCCATTATCCTGGCCTTTGAAGGGGATACCCTCCCTGAGAAAGCAAAGATTATGGTTTATCGATGCGATGTGAAGCCGTACATCCCACCTCCTATGAGGTGTTTTAAGTGCTTGCGTTTTGGACACGTCTTCCCGCTGTTCGCAAGCCCCTCTCTGTGGTGATTGTGGACATCCACTGCATGAGGGGAGTCCCAATGTTCCCCCTCCTGTGTGTGTTAATTGTCATGGCAATCATTCTCCACATTCACCAGATTGCCCAGTATATAAGAAGAAAAAGAAGATACAGGAGTATAAGACCCTTGATCGTTTGACCTACACAGAGGGTCGTAAGAAGTATACGTATCTTCACCCTGTGTCCATGACGTCTAGTTATGCTTTAGTTTCATCTTCACCCCCTTCCTCCCCCTTCCTTACCCCAGTCCCGGACCCCTCTCCTCCCCCCTTCCCCTGCAGCTCCCACACCTTCTCCTCTGGGCATTGTTCCCCCTCTGCAGCCGGATAAGTGTCCCACTCCTTCAGCGTCTGCCGGTCAAGGGCGCCCCTCCCGGGATGACCTTTCCTGGCACCTTCCAGGCCAAAGGTCTGCTGCCACACGACAACTGCGAGAACCGCAGTCTGTCAGCCCCCAGGTCACCCGATCTCTTTCTGTTCCCGATCTTGCTGCAGCTGGCTCCTTTATGCCACACAGCCCTCCTTGATCTCAAACAGAAAAGAAGAAACGTAAGTCCTGGGACAAAGAGCCTCTGGTATCACCAGAGGTCCCATCCTCGGCTTCACAACCAGATTCTGACCTGTCGTTCATGGATGTCGCCTCCTCCTTGTCGGTGACAGGTTGTGACCCGGCGGTATGACTGGCTTTAGCCTGTTCAACCCCCATTTAAATCATCATTCTGTGGTTATCCAATGGAATTGTAGTGGATACTACCGTCACCTTCTGGAGTGGAAATCCCTTATTTCGTCTTACTCTGCAGCTTGTGTAGTTCTACAGGAATCTCATTTAACTGGTGATCACTCACCAACCCTCTGTGGGTTCGTATTTTCTGTCGAAATCAGGTCGGACTCCTGTGGGCTTCTGGTGATGTTTGTACATTGGTCCATACAGACATTGCTAGCACGTGGATTCCTCTTCAAACAACATTGGAAGCGGTTGCTGTTAGGGTCCACCTGGACTCTGAGGTCACAGTTTGCAATCTTTATCTCCCTCCTGACAGAACTCTCACACCTGCTGCCTTAACTGCCCTTCTTCGGCAATTTCCTCCTCCCTTCCTCCTTCTTGGGGATTTTAATGCTCATCATCCCTTGTGGGGCAGTGCATTTCCATCTAGACGAGGTCTTCTCATAGACCAGTTTATTGCAGACCACGATTTGTGCCTTCTTAATGATGGCTCCCCTACTCATTTCAGTGCTGGTCATGTTACCTTTTCTGCCATTGATCTTTCTCTTTCTTCTCCCTCTCTCCTCCCTTCATTACACTGGTTGCCACACGATGACCTTTGTGATAGTGACCATTTCCCATTGATTCTCTCTCTCCCTTCCCGCTCCCTGATGGACTGGTTACCTCGTTGGTCTTTCCAATGCACCGATTGGCCTCTATACACTGCACAGGTTGTATTTTCTCCCTCTTTGTCGGGTTGTATTGGTGACGTCCTACGTGACGTGTATGACGCGATTGTTCGCGCCTGCTAGCCTTGCTGTGCTGCACTCATCTGGACCATTTCGTCGCCGGCAAGTCCCGTGGTGGAGTATGGCCTTTGCCATTGCCAACCATGATCGCCGTTGAGCTTTGCAACACATTAAGAGGCACCCATCCATTGCCAGCCTTATTATCTGTAAACACCTTCGCACTAAAGCCCATTATTTAATCAAACAGAGCAAATGGATATGTTGGGAACAATTTGTTTCTTCCCTTGGTTCTTCTGTCCCTATTTCACGGGTGTGGGCTACACTTCACTCTCTCCAAGGTTGCCATCGGCAGTCCACCCTCCCAGGCCTTCACCTCCCAGATGGCCTTTGTACAGACCCGTTGATTCTTGCGGAACATCTTGCGACCCATTTTGCCATGACATCAGCATCAGCCTCCTATCTGGCTGCTTTCCTTCACCGGAAACAGCGGGCCGAAGCTTCCACCTTATGTTTTAACCCTTGTCAGTCAGAATCTTACAACGAACCTTTTACTGAATGGGAATTTCTTTCCGCACTTTCTTCTTCTCATGATATGGCCCCTGGCCCAGACTCCATTCATAACCAACTGCTTCAACATCTCAGTGCTCCACAACAGCAACATCTTCTCCGGGTGTTTAACTGTATATGGCTCCAGGGTGACTTCCCTTCTCAGTCGAGGGATAGCATCGTGGTTCCTGTCCTTAAGCCTGGTAAGAACCCCCTATTTGTTGACAGCTATCGGCCAATTAGTCTGACCAATGTTGTCTGCAAGTTACTTGAACAGATGGTAGCCCCTCGGCTCAATTGGGTCCTCAAATCTTGGGATCTGTTGTCTCCTTACCAGTGTGGCTTCTGAGAGGGACGGTCTCCGATCGATCAGTTACTTTGCTTGGAATCTGCAGTTCGGCAGGCTTTTTCCCAGCACTGCCATTTGGTTGCAGTATTTTTTACCTTTGCAAGGCCTATGATACAGCCTGGCGCCATCACATCTTACTCACACTTCATCAGTGGGGTCTTCGAGGCCCTCTCCCAATTTTTATCTGCCAGTTCCTGTTCCATCGGTCATTCAGGGTTCGGGTTGGTACTGTTTTTAGTTCTTCATGGACCCAGGAGACGGGCATCCCACAGGGTTCTGTCTTGAGTGTACTTCTTTTCCTCATTGCTATCGATGGACTTGTGGCCCCTGCCCTGTGTGTCGATGATTTCTGCATTTGTGTTAGTTCCTCTTTGATGGCCTTTGCAGAGCAGCAGCTCCAGGGGGCTATACGGCATGCCTCTGCATAGACCCTCTCACATGGGTTTCAATTCTCTCCTTTAAAATCACGGGTGGTTCACTTCTGTTGCCGTACTACGATCCACCCTGATCCAGAGCTCTATCTCAATGCACAAAGATTGCCTGTGGTCCCACAGTTTCGTTTCCTGGGTCTTCTTTTCGACAACAAGCTCACTTGGCTGCCCCATATCAGACTTCTGAAGGTGGGATGTTTCCATAAACTCAATGTCCTTCGCTTCCTTGCCTACTCCTCTTGGGGTGCAGACCACTCCCTCCTTCTCCGTCTTTATCGTGCTTTAGTTCTGTCTCGCTTGGACTATTATGGTTCGGCTGCGCCTTCCACACTGCATGTGCTGGATCCAGTCCACCATCGTGGTATCTGTTTGGCCACCGGTGCCTTCCCTACTAGCCCTGCTGATAGTCTCCTGGTTGAAGCTGGGATCCCCCCCCCCCCCCCCCCCTTCTGTTCGGCGGTCCCAGCTTCTGGTGTCTTACGCACTCGCTGCCCGTTCCTCTCCCACTCATCCTTCCTATTGTATTCTGTTCCAAGACATGGAAGCCGCCCACCCGATTTCCGCCCTCGGGCGGGTTTACCGGTTGGGCTCTGCCTTGCGTCTCTTTGCCATGATTTTCAGCTCCCTTCTTTGTCCTGTCTTCCTTGCTCCCTCCCCTCTCCCCAAGCCCCCCTTGGTTAGTTCCTCGGCCTCGAATTCGTATGGATCTCCACTGAGGACTGAAAGATTCCACCCCCCCCTCCCGATGGTGTTCCATTCCTTTTTCCGCCGAATTTTACGGGAGTTTGGGGATGCTGTTGTTTTTTACGCTGATGACTCTAAATTTGCTGATCATGTGGGATATGCCTTCACGTCCTCTGTTGGAACGGAAAATCATCTACTGCCACCTACATGTGGGGTGTTCACTGCGGAATTGATGGCGATTTCTAAGGCCCTTACCTTTATTAAACAGTCCTAACACAACCGCATTTTGTTATGTACGGACCCAATGCGTGGCCTTCTGGCTATTGACCGGTGTTTTTCGCGCCATCCCTTGGTCTCTGCCATCCATGACCATCTCGCTGATATTCGCCGTGCTGCTTGTTCCGTTGACTTCCTTTGGGTCCCTGGCCATGTGGGTGTCCTGGGTAATGAGCTCGCTGATCATCTGGCTGGGGGAGCAGTCACTTACCTCCCGTTTTCTGTAATCCCTCCTGCAGTGGATTTACGGCTTCACATCAAATCCCACTTCGCACAATCATGGGCCAACTCCTGGGAGGCTACGTGCGATGAAGGTGACACCAGGCCTCTAGTGTTCTTACTTTCACCTCTCCCGAAAGGGCTCGACCACACTGTGTTGTCTCCACATTGGCCATACCAGGTTGACCCATGGTTTTTTTTTGTGTGATGAGCCACCCCCACTTCGTGGTTGTGGAGCCTTCCAGTCAGTAGCCCACACTTTGGTTGAATGCCCCCTTCTTTTGGCTCTGCGTGCTAAGTACAGACTCCCCCACACTTTACCTTTGATGTTGGCTGATGATTCCCGGATGGTCCACCTGGTTCTCGGTTTCCTCCAGGAAAGTGGTTTTTATTCTCAGTTTTAAGGTTTTTAATCTCTCTCTGGTGTTGGGGCAGGGCAGTGAGTGTTGGGGTATCTCGCACTGTAAGCCGTGTTTGGAGATGTCCGACTCCCCTCCCTGGCTGAGATCCTCTTTTCTTCCCCTTTTACTCTGTTTTTATCATTTTTTTAGGATTGGTTAGTCTCCTTGGTTAGTCTCCTTTTCCCCCCATGAACCATGGACCTTGCCGTTGGTGGGGAGGCTTGCGTGCCTCAGCGATACAGATAGCCGTACCGTAGGTACAACCACAACGGAGGGGTATCTGTTGAGAGGCCAGACAAACGTGTGGTTCCTGAAGAGGGGCAGCAGCCTTTTCAGTAGTTGCAGGGGCAACAGTCTGGATGATTGACTGATCTGGCCTTGTAACAATATCCAAAACGGCCTTGCTGTGCTGGTACTGCGAACGGCTGAAAGCAAGGGGAAACTACGGCCGTAATTTTTCCCGAGGGCATGCAGCTTTACTGTATGATTAAATGATGATGGCGTCTTCTTGGGTAAAATATTCCGGAGGTAAAATAGTCCCCCATTCGGATCTCTGGGCGGGGACTACTCAAGAGGATGTCGTTATCAGGAGAAAGAAAACTGGCGTTCTACGGATCGGAGCGTGGAATGTCAGATCCCTTAATCGGGCAGGTAGGTTAGAAAATTTAAAAAGGGAAATGGATAGGTTAAAGTTAGATATAGTGGGAATTAGTGAAGTTCGGTGGCAGGAGGAACAAGACTTTTGGTCAGGTGATTACAGGGTTATAAATACAAAATCAAATAGGGGTAATGCAGGAGTAGGTTTAATAATGAATAAAAAAATAGGAGTGCGGGTTAGCTACTACAAACAGCATAGTGAACGCATTATTGTGGCCAAGATAGACACAAAGCCCACATCTACTACAGTAGTACAAGTTTATATGCCAACTAGCTCTGCAGATGACGAAGAAATTGAAGAAATGTATGATGAGATAAAAGAAATTATTCAGATAGTGAAGGGAAACGAAAATTTAATAGTCATGGGTGACTGGAATTCGAGTGTAGGAAAAGGGAGAGAGGGAAACGTAGTAGGTGAATATGGATTGGGGCTAAGAAATGAAAGAGGAAGCCACCTGGTAGAATTTTGCACAGAGCACAACTTAATCATAGCTAACACTTGGTTTAAGAATCATGATAGAAGGTTGTATACATGGAAGAACCCTGGAGATACTAAAAGGTATCAGATAGATTATATAATGGTAAGACAGAGATTTAGGAACCAGGTTTTAAATTGTAAGATATTTCCAGGGGCAGATGTGGACTCTGACCACAATCTATTGGTTATGACCTGTAGATTAAAACTGAAGAAACTGCAAAAAGGTGGGAATTTAAGGAGATGGGACCTGGATAAACTGAAAGAACCAGAGGTTGTACAGAGTTTCAGGCAGAGCATAAGGGAACAATTGACAGGAATGGGGGAAAGAAATACAGTAGAAGAACAATGGGTAGCTTTGAGGGATGAAGTAGTGAAGGCAGCAGAGGATGAAGTAGGTAAAAAGACGAGGGCTAGTAGAAATCCTTGGGTAACAGAAGACATATTGAATTTAATTGATGAAAGGAGAAAATATAAAAATGCAGTAAATGAAGCAGGCAAAAAGGAATACAAACGTCTCAAAAATGGGATCGACAGGAAGTGCAGAATGGCTAAGCAGGGATGGCTAGAGGACAAATGTAAGGATGTAGAGGCTTATCTCACTAGGGATAAGATAGATACTGCCTACAGGAAAATTAAAGAGACCTTTGGAGATAAGAGAACCACTTGTATGAACATCAAGAGCTCAGATGGAAATCCAGTTCTAAGCAAAGAAGGGAAAGCAGAAAGGTGGAAGGAGTATATAGAGGGTCTATACAAGGGCGATGTACTTGAGGACAATATTGTGGAAATGGAAGAGGATGTAGATGAAGATGAAATGGGAGATACGATACTGCGTGAAGAGTTTGACAGAGCACTGAAAGACCTGAGTCGAAACAAGGCCCCCGGAATAGACAACATTCCAGTAGAACTACTAACGGCCTTGGGAGAGCCAGTCCTGACAAGACTCTACCATCTGGTGAGCAAGATGTATGAACCAGGCGAAATACCCTCAGACTTCAAGAAGAATATAATCATTCCAATCCCAAAGAAAGCAGGTGTTGACAGATGTGAAAATTACCGAACAATCAGTTTAATAAGCCACAGCTGCAAAATACTAACACGAATTCTTTACAGATGAATGGAAAAACTAGTAGAAGCTGACCTCGGGGAAGATCAGTTTGGATTCCGTAGAAATACTGGAGCACGTGAGGCAATACTGACCTTACGACTTATCTTAGAAGAAAGATTAAGGAAAGGCAAACCTACGTTTCTAGCATTTGTAGACTTAGAGAAAGCTTTTGACAATGTTGACTGGAATACTCTCTTTCAAATTCTAAAGGTGGCAGGGGTAAAATACAGGGAGTGAAAGGCTATTTACAATTTGTACAGAAACCAGATGGCAGTTATAAGAGTCGAGGGGCATGAGAGGGAAGCAGCGGTTGGGAATGGAGTGAGACAGGGTTGTAGCCTCTCCCCAATGTTATTCAATCTGTATATTGAGCAAGCAGTAAAGGAAACAAAAGAAAAATTTGGAGTAGGTATTAAAATCCATGGAGAAGAAATAAAAAATTTGAGGTTCGCCGATGACATTGTAATTTTGTCAGAGACAGCAAAGGACTTGGAAGAGCAGTTGAACGGAATGGATGGTGTCTTGAAGGGAGGATATAAGATGAACATCAACAAAAGCAAAACGAGGATAATGGAATGTAGTCGAATTAAGTCAGGTGATGATGAGGGTATTAGATTAGGAAATGAGACACTTAAAGTAGTAAAGGAGTTTTGCTATTTGGGGAGCAAAATAACTGATGATGGTCGAAGTAGAGAGGATATAAAATGTAGACTGGCAATGGCAAGGAAAGCGTTTCTGAAGAAGAGAAATTTGTTAACATCGAGTATAGATTTAAGTGTCGGGAAGTCATTTCTGAAAGTATTTGTATGGAGTGTAGCCATGTATGGAAGTGAAACATGGACGGTAAATAGTTTGGACAAGAAGAGAATAGAAGCTTTTGAAATGTGGTGCTACAGAAGAATGCTGAAGATTAGATGGGTAGATCACATAATTAATGAGGAAGTATTGAATAGGATTGGGGAGAAGAGAAGTTTGTGGCACAACTTGACCAGAAGAAGGGATCGGTTGGTAGGACATGTTCTGAGGCATCAAGGGATCACCAATTTAGTATTGGAAGGCAGCGTGGAGGGTAAAAATCATAGGGGGAGACCAAGAGATGAATACACTAAGCAGATTCAGAAGGATGTAGGTTGCAGTAGCTACTGGGAGATGAAGAAGCTTGCACAGGATAGAGTAGCATGGAGAGCTGCATCAAACCAGTCTCAGGACTGAAGACAACAACAACAAACAACAGTCTCCTTTTCCCACACACACTTTTACATTATAGCGGTTGCACCTTTTAAGTCTCAGGTGGTCTTGCCTCTGCTGCTTCAGAGGTGGGATATTTCCTGCCTCTAGCATAATGTTGGGTTTGCTCTCTTGCTGACTTACCTCATTTTGTTTTTATCATTGACAACGTGACTGCCCTTTCACATTTTTTAGCCTTTTCACTTCTATCATTCTAACTTTTCTGAGACGTCACACTATCGGAATGGACCACATTTGAAACAAGGGATTGATGACCTTGCTGTTTGCTCCCTTCAACCCCAACCAACCAACCAAACCAACTGACTGAGGAGCACAAGAAAAATCAGGTCATTAGTGCCTGTGAGTTTCTTGAATGATTTGAATTGGAACATGATGATTTTCTGAGCTCTATTGTGGTTGGAGATAAAACATGGGTTACTCATTACACGCCTGAGACGTAAAGACAGTTATCACAGTGGCACATGAATTCCTCATTGTTTTGTGAGCAAAAAGGCATCAAGGTAGAAAAAGGTTATGAAGTGTGGAAGATCCTGCCATAACAGCTCTTCAAGGAGGGCATAAAGAAGCTTGTGTCACAGCTTACCACATGCATTGAATGGAATGGCAGTTTTGTAGAAAACTGATCAAAAAAATATACATCAACATATCTTTCTTTTCCCCACAACTACTTTTTCTAAAAAAAAGAAGAAATCTAGTGCACTTACTTTCTGAACATGGCTCATACACCGTATAAAGTGCAAAGATTGTAACTATCAAACAGTTGTAAAATTGAAAAAAAAATCCTTATTCAGGAAGTCATTGCATAGATACAATACCAATGACAAATACCAGTTTGTATGGGTACAGATATGAAAATTTAAAATATTAAATTTAGGAATGTTGAATAAACACTTATAAGCCATTAAATAACCCAGTCAACTGTTTTTCAGTATCTATATAACTCAACTGGGGAGGGGGGAAAGGGGAGGGAGTTGTGGGGGTTGATGAGAATTACTCCCTCTATTATGACTGCAGCACCTGATAATAAGTTATTTTTCTTTATCATTATTCTACCTCCATACATTTTACATAATTTACATGTCATGCATAAATAAATTTTTCAAAATGTTACCTAGGTTGAACTTTATTTAGATTCATTATTCAGGTTATTATTTTTAATGTGCTGATCCTTCTAATGTATGTAATTTCCATGAAAGTGTTATCATCTAAAATAAATGAATAATAAAACTTTTTACTGTGGTATGACACAGCAGGTGTCATGTGAGCTAATAGGTATTTATGGGCTTGGTGACACCAATCCTTCTAAAGACAGGCGCACTGATTTTCAGTAAAGTAGTTCAAATACTGTGAAACTAACTAACTATTGATATAATTGACAGTAATGTTTAGAAACAATTACATTTTACATTACAGATTTTGCCTCTGTGATTGTTAGTTGCAGTCTTTTCTATTATACTTTTATTGATCTAATTTTATGCAAAAGGTGGCACACTTCGTATATTGATTAAGCCATTAGTTCAGATTTTTACATAATTCAGCATCATTTTCAATATGGCACTTACACCTATAAACAAAGTATTCCCAACATGGATGCATAAAAGGGTTTTCTGAATTTTGCTTGATTCCTAGGCCACCACATATTTCGTAAACAAATTCCATCTTGATTAGTGTTATCTAACATAGTAATTTTTCAAATTACTGTGTAGCTTCCGAATTAACATTTTTTTTTCATACGTCACTCTTTAAGTACCATATTTGGTCATCACCCAAAATAGTCAGTCCTGGTTGACTGTTGAGTAAACAAGCAACATCTGTATAAAATCCGGAGTGCATTAGCAACCACACAGCTTCTATTTCAAACTGTTTCATAAAAAGTCTGGACTCTAATATCAACCACTTAACATCTGGATTTGTATAGAGTTTGGTTCATCAGTTGTTTCTTTCAAAGGGTTATTATATTGAAAAGATAATCATGAGCAAAGTTATTTTCATTATGCTACCACTGTGTCAAGCCTTTATTGTATTAATCGATTACTGTCATTTTGCTGAGATTGTGTTGATCATTTTATGGGAGGAGGTAGAAGTGTAAAGTCTCTACCTGTGTAAAACATGTGAATGTTAAAGCACACCTAGCCGGCACACTGTATACAGTGCTACAAAATGTGGAAACAACCACTTAACTGTAACAGCTGTGTACCATATGTCATCTACATGATCATGGAAAACAATTTTCATCTCTTTCACCCAAGACATTGAACTAGGAGACTCTAAGAACTTAAAAGAATATGCAAATAGTGAACCTTCACAAGTTGTATTCTGAAATCCTGGAGGTACGCTACTTATGCATAATCCTATATTTACGTTCTGCAGTTTTTTTTTAAAAGGTAAAAGAAATACTGGTAATTTCAATGGACATTAACACATACTGTGAAACATTTATCAAATACCAATAAGTTTTACAACTAGTACCAGATACAATAATTCTTACAAAACGTTATTGTTGTGAGTGGAATTTCCACCTAAAATGAAAATATGCAGAATGAACTAGTTTTTTCATTCTTAAATCACATCAGTAATCTTGCATATTGCAAATGTAGTTGAACTTAGATGCTCCATTAATTGTGGTTTGTCTGTAGGCCAAACTTAACCACTTAATGTATTTCATTATTTGATAAGACTATTTTTATAGCTTATGGACTGCTGTGAGAATGAACTATGTGTATAGGGTCTGATGATCCTTTTGCCTTGAACTGTCTGCCGATGTTTTCATCCATTTCATTTTCAGTAAGAGAACTAGTACTACTGTTTATTACATTTGTGTCATCTAGAAAAGGATGAAGTTGGCATCTTACGGCAATACAAGTGAAAGATCATTAATACATAGTAGAAACAATAGAGTACCAAAAACAGAACCCTTGATACACCATGTCCAATAGCTCATACCCCTGTGGGTCGAGGGTTTAGAATAGGCCCGTGGTATTGTTGCCTGTTGTAAGAAGTGACTAAAAGGAGTCACACACACTTTTTGGCCCTATAAATTCAGGTCCCATATTATGGTTTGACCAGTCACTTTCAAAAGTCTACAGAAGTGTAGACCATATGGGGAAGGATGTCTTTTGTGGAGCACTAGTTATCAATAGTATCCTTAGATTCAATCTGCTGAACCTCTTCTCGTCATGACTTTGAATCTCCACCTGCAATTCAACTGTTTAGGTGAGGACACTATCTGGGGTATGTCATCTTATGTTGTCTCGTCTCCTCTTTCGCCCTCATGACAGTACTGGATTTTTGTGCACCCAGTATCCAGCACGGTAGCCAGTCCATTGTGGTGGGGCCATCATGTACCCATTTGGTGGGAGCCTCCTGACAACACAGAGCTCGCACTGCTGATGCCTGAGCTTCAGACTCACCACGTATACCAAGGAGTAGATGCCTGTCTTCCTGGGGCATCAGGATTCCCAGCAATGGCCACCGTACCAGATGGCCTTTGCTATGGCTGGGTGATACCCGTTGGAAGAGCCCCTGATCACAGTGGCTAGCATCAGGGCGGATGACCCGCAATGAAGTGGACGAAGTCATCTCTTGCTGGTGACCAAACAGCACCAGCAGTCTCTAAGGAGGGCAAGATCGAATACAATGCTGACAGGTATGACCCTAAATCATTTCCCTTTCTCACTACGTCATGGGACGAACGTAGGGCTACAGAAAGTAGAGAGCCATATTCACCTCGGTATTTAGCCTGTAGCAGGATGGATGGGGACTCCTTTCTACCTACAAAGGCTCCATTTTTTGTTGAACATCTTGACAGTAAGTTTGGGGAAGAGACAGCTTTGTCCAAGATGAGAAACAGTGTAGTCTGGATTCAGACAACATCCCCAGCCCAATCCCAGTTGTTACTTGCCTGTGTCCAGCTGGCTGATATTCCTGCTTCCGTCACTCCCCATAAAAGCCTCAACATGGTCCAGGGGATTATTTTCCATTGCGACCTCCTCTTGTAGTCTGGTGCCTTCATCTTGGCCTTTGAGGGTGATTCATTGCTTGAAATGGTCAAGGTGATGGTTTCCCGCTGTGACATTAAACCATACGTCCCTCCCCCTATGCAATGATTTAAGTGTTGGAAATTCGGGCACATGCCTTCCCCCTGCACTTTCAGTGCCACATGTTGAGACTGCAGACATCCACTGCGTCCAGATACTCCATGTGTGCTTCATCCCATTTCTATCAACTATGGAGAGCACCATTCCCCCTGCTTGCCAGACTGTACAGTATTCCAAAAGGTCATCAAGGAAAATGTAAATATGAACCTTGAGGTTGAAGCTCCTTTGTCTGTGTTTGCTTTAACAATACATATATTTTTGAATGGGATCTGCCTTAAGCAAAACACAATTTTGTTTTTTGTCCCCAAACCTGTTTCAGTACCAGTGACAGTGACAACTCAAACACAGAACTTGACAGTGAAGAAAATGAAGAAAAAAGAAAACATAACAAACTTTAATGGAAAACCAGACACTGTAAAAACATAATACAGCAGGAAAACCACACCATGTGGTAAGAAGCCAGAAAATAAAAAACCCACTAAGGATTTTGCAACTGCAGTGAAACATGTTTCGGGACAAAAACCAAATTATGTTTTGCTAAAGACGGACCCCGTCCAAAAACATGTGTAAATATGAATGATTACACCCCGTTCAGTTGACGTCCACATATGTTGCAGCTACTTCAACATCTCCGTTACCAGTGCCAGTAGCTCCAAACTCTGTGCCATGAACAGTGGACCCTCCAGGCCACCAGAATCCATCCACCCCCTTGGTGGTAGGGGGCCAATCTTCTTCCATTGCTCCCAAAGCACCTACTTCGGGAGCAATGCCCTCTCAACTGCAGGGGACATCGGTCCCCTCTCCCTAGCCAGAGAAGAAGCAGCGCCCTCTGGCTCCTCTTGTGCAGAAGGGGTCACTTGGGAATGTCTCTTCCAAGGTCTCTACTATTGCCGCAGAAGACACTCGTCAGTGGCTAAAGGAGCCAAAATTTGCTGGACAAAGAGCTTCATGGTCATCCTCCATGCCTGAAGATACTTCAGAGAAGTCCTCCCAGCAAGCCCCTAAAGAGAAGTGAGAGTGCAAGCAAACCAAGAATAAGACTGCTAAGAAACAGGACCCTCCAGTGGCCCCAACACCGTCACGCCCTACCAGTTCTGCATCTGAGGATGAGGTGGAGATCTTAGCATCCCCTGAGGACCGATCTAACTGATGCCTCATCCACACTAGGAATTGATATAAATACTCAGTCGGTGCCAGCAGGTGACTCTGAGGCATAACCTACCTCCTTGCAAGCTTCATACGTTTCCAGCCTCACGATAATGTCATCCTCCAGTGGAAACACTGCAGTTTTTTCCACCACCTGGCTGAGCTACGGCAACTGTTAAGCTTTACACCTGCTTTCTGCATTGCCCTCCAGGAAAACTGGTTCCCAGCAATGCGGACCCCTGCCATCCATGGCTATAGGATATATTACAAGAACCATAGAGAATGTAATAGAGTGTCAGGTGATGTTTGCATCTATGTCCTGAACTCTGTTTGTAGTGAATTTGTGCTCCTTCAAACTCCTCTTGAAGCTATGGCTGTCAGGATAAGGACGACACAGGAAATAACCATCTGCAATGTAAATCTTCCTCCAGATGGTGCAGTACCCCTGAATGTATTGGCTGAACCGATTCATCAACTCCCTAAACCTTTCCTACTTTTAGGAGATTTTAACGCCCACCATAGCCTCTTGTGAGGTGGCACCATGCTTTGCTGGCCACAGTAGAGAGGTCAAAAATTTACTGTCTCAACTCGACCTCTGCCTCTTAAATACTAGGACCCCCACACATTTCAGTGTGGCTCATGATATTTACTCTACCGTTGATTTATCACCTTGCAGCCAAGAACTTCTACCATCTGTGGTAGTGACCAGTTCCCCTTCTTCAAAACTCCCCCGCCATTATGGCCACAGATGCCTATCCAGATGGGCTTTAAACAAGGCAGACTGGGAATTTTTCACCTCTGCTGTTAGCACTGAATCTCCCCCACATGGTAACATTGATGTGGTGGTTGAGCAAGTCACCAGGATGATCCCTTGTTGCTCAGGGTAACCCCGGTGAAAGTCAGTACCTTGGTGGTTGCCGGAAATTGGTGAGGCAATTAAGGAAAGCCAGCGAGCTCTACAGTGACGTAAGTGCCCTTTTAATCGGCTCCATGCTCATGTTTGCCAGTTTATAAAAAGATGGAAAAAGGAGGGTTGGGAGAGGTACATCTTGGCCATTGGGTGCCATACAACACCTTCACAGTTCTGGATGAAGATCAGATATGTTTTTGGGTACCAGATCCTGACAGGTGTACCTGGCATTAAGATCAGTCGCGTGTTACTTACCGACGCAGACACAATTGCTAAGCACTATGCTCGAGCCTCTGCATTGGAGGATTACTCCCCAGCCTTTCGCACCCTCAAACAGCAGATTGAAGGGAACGTCCTCTCATTCACTGAACGTCACAGTGAACCCTGTAATACTCCATTCACATAGTGGGAACTCCTCAGTGCCCTTGCACGTTGCCCTGACACAGCTCCTGGGCCAGATCAGATCCACAGTCAGATGATTAAATATCTCTCGTCGGACTACAAGCAACATCTCCTTGTCAACAACTGGATCTTGTGCGATGGCATTTTTCCATCACAATGGTGGGAGAGCACTATCATTCCAGTGCTCAAACATGGTAAACATTGGCCCATCAGCCCCACCAACGTTCTTTGTAAGCTGCTAGAGTGTATGGTGAGTTGGGAGTTATGCTGGCTCCTGGAATCATGTGGCCTACTAGCTCCATGCCAGGGTGGTTTTTGCCAGGGTCGCTCTACCACTGATAACATTGTGTACTTAGAGTCTGCCATCCGAACAACCTTTTCCAGACACAAACACCTGGTTACCATCTTTTATGATTTGTGGAAAGCTTATGACACAACCTGGCGACATAATATCCTTGCCACTTTATGTGAGTGGTGTCTCCGGGGCCCGCTCCCGATTTTTATCCAAATCCTATCACTCCGTACTTTCCATGTACAAGTTGGTGCCTCCCATAGTTCCATCCATATCCAGGAGAATGGAGCCCCACAGGGCTCCGTATTGAGTGTATCTCTATTTTTAGTGGTCATTAACGGTCTAGCAGCAGCTGAAGGGTTGTTGGACTCAACTTCTCTGTATGCAGACAACTCCTGCATTTCGTACTGTTCCTCTAGTACTGGTGTTGCTGAGCAGTGCCTACAGGGAGCCATCCAAAAGGCTCAGTCATGGCTCTTGCCCATGGCTCCCAGTTTTCAGCCATGAAGTCGTGGGTCATGCACTTCTGTCGGTTTCGTACCATTCATCCGGAGCCAGAACTTTACCTTAATGACAATTCGGTCATGTTAGTGGAGAAATGTCAATTCTTAGGACCGGTTTTCGATGCTCAATTGACTTGGCTTCCTCACCTTCGTCAGATTAAGCGGAAGTGCTGGCAGCACCTCAATGCCCTCCACTGCCTGAACACCACCAATTGGGGTGCAGATCTCTCTAAGCTGCTGCAGCTCTACAGAGCCCTTGTTCAATCCTGCCTTGACCATGGGAGTCTGGTTTATGGTTTGGCAGCGCCCTCAGCATTGCATATGCTCGACCCAGTACATAACCGTGGTGTTAGACTAGCAACAGGAGCTTTTAGGACAAGCTCAGTGACCAGCATCCTGGTGAAAGCTGGAGTCCCTCCATTGATGATTAGGCGTGCACAATTCCTTGCCAGTTATGTTGCACACATTCATAATTCTCCTGAGCATACTAATTACCGTCTCCTTTTCCCAACGATGGCGGTTCATCAGCAGCACAGGTCAGTGCTTAACATCACCGTTCATACCTGATCCCTCTTGCGTGAAATAGAGTCCTTTCCTTTACCACCTCCCCTCCGGGTCCATCAGCATACACCTCCATGGTGTATACCTAGGCCGCAGGTTCATCTGGACCTTTCGCATGCCCCTAAGCACTCAGTTACCCTCGCGGCTCTCCACTGTCACTACCTCTCGATTATTGCAATGTCCAGGGGCTCTGAAGTGGTTTACATCGACAGCTTTATGGCTGATGGTAACGTTGGCTTCGTCTATGTTCACAGAGGACATATTGAACAGCACTCCTTGCCAGATGGCTGCAGTGTTTTCACTGCAGAACTAGTGGTCATATCACATGCTCTTGAGCGCATCCACTCATGCCCTGGAGAGTCGTTTCTTCTGTGTGCTGACTCCTTGAGCAACCTCTAAGCTATCGACCAGTGCTATGCTCGCCATCCTTCGGTAGTGACCATCCAGGATTTCATCTATGCCCTGGAATGGTCCAGTCATTCAGTGATGTTTGTCTGGATCCCAGGACACGTTGGCATACCAGGCAATGAACTTGCTGACAGGCTGGACAAACAGGCTACGCAGAAACCGCTTATGGAGATCGGCTTCTCTGAAACTGAATTACATGCCCTCAGACACTCCGAAAACTCAGTTTAGAATTTTACTATACCATCTTTTACTTGGTTAACACCATTGTGCATTTCCTGGAATTTAAATAGATTGTTTGATTTCACATGATATTCTGGTTCTGTTTGTAACTAAGGATTTAGGAGTGGATAACCCACTTCTACAGCTTAATTTTGTAGGAATACAGTTTAAAAATGATTCACTCTGTTGTAGAGCAGCTTATACATTTCATTAATCCAGTTGTGCTGTGTACATCATTCCAATCGGTATTTCACAAATCTTTTTTGAATAATTCAATTCCTTCTTCAATTAGTAACCAATTTATTTATTTATTTATTTATTTTTCCCAGCACCATGATATTAAATTTCAGCATTCTAACATCGTGATCTGAGAGACCTTTAACTATTATATTTATGTTATGACTTAGCCAGTCTCAGTGCATCTATAAAAATGTTATCAGTCAGTATCTGATTCCCACAACGTTTGTTACAAATTGAGAGGAGCTGCTTTATATGAAATGACAGAGGACTAAACTACAGCTCCCAGATAGGTATACTGTGCTCTATAATACTGAAATTATATATGACAAAGGACAGGGGGGGGAAGGATGCTTTCTAAAAGATTTAAGTTTTGATCCCTACTTCGTAATACCTCATTCTGATTATTCTGTTTAATAACAAATCAAGTTGTTTCACAAATGAAGAGTTTTAAATTACCATGCCATCTGGGTTCATGCACACTGTGACTATTGTTGTTAACTTTCCATGAATTATTTCTTCTATGACATATGCTTTTAAATGCTGATAATCACAAAATTCAGAAGTGCTCCTATAAGTGCCAGCTCCTGTTTTCTGCATGTAAGATCTACTGTAACTTTGATGCTAAGTAACATCCATCTATATCCAGCATCTCTATTTCAGTGATAAAATGATGTTTAAATACAAATATTAAATCTGTAAATTTTTAGGCTGCAGGTCATCTGAACAATCAAAACAATTCAAACATTCGCTGATTTCATTTTAACACTCTTAATATTTACCACAAGATGTCATGCATAGACAGAGGCGGTAAAACGGATTCCCAAAAGCTTTGTGATACCTCTAAAGTTGGTGGTAAGTACGCTTCTCAAGGGCCACATATGACAGATTAATTTTATGGTAAGTATACATCCTAAGTCCATTCCAGAAACTACGGTGGTAATCATACTTCCCTACAACCATTACAACACTACTGTTTGGTGGGATATATACTTCCCACAGTCCTGAAAGCTATATTTCACAACAAACAGAGACTATAGATTGTGCAACGGACTGCCACTAGATGCCAGAAGTATACGGAAGTGGTAACACACATTACCTTAAACGCTGTAAAGAAATACATTTAGTGGGAAGTACATCCCCCACGTCCTATGACAGGGTTAATTTTTGTATCAGAACTCCATGGTTTACAAATCAGAAGCTTTACTCAGTAATGTCACAACATATTCCCACCAGTAATAATTTCTTTGATTCTAGTATATCATCTTTCAAGAAAAGCATAGATTGTTCACTTGCTTAGTTAGTACATATTTCTTTATGAAATTTGAAGTTTTTGGTACTGAGAATATTTGATACACTAATTGTTTGTAAATTTTATTGCACGACGTTTTCTTGGAATGTTTTGAACACTGGCAATAATGGTATTAGTTGGTAATCCTCACTGTTGTTGTATCTTCTTTTGGATGAAGTGAATTGACAGGAGCATATTTAAGTCTGTCTAGGATAATACCTTTATGAAAAGATTCATTATATAATAAATTAATATATAAGTTACTGTACAAAATTCGATTAATTTACTATTAACTTAATCATAAATATCTGAATACTTATTTTTTACAGCATTGATACCATTGATAACTTGGTATAGGTAAGTAGGATGTTGTTGAATCTGGTTAACATTATTTCTGAACACTTTTTAGAAACCATAGACCATCCATTAAGAAAATGTTTTGACATAAATTACCTGCTACTGCTGGCAAAAAGAGCGATTAAAAGGTCTGTTGCTTTGAAGCTATTTTTAACCTTTAAGAAGTTTCTCATTTTCCTGGTTCATTTTTCAAGTATAATTCTTTTATTGCTTTCATATACAGGAGTGGCTAATTGTCTACTTCAGTTACATACCCTCAGACGCACTAGTTAGAATTTTACTATACCATTTGTTACATCGATTAATGCAATTATGCATTTCCTGCAATCTAAATAGATTATTTCTTGATTTCACATGATATTCTGGTTCTGTTTGTAACTCAGGATTTAGGAGTGTATAACCCACTTCTACAGGTTAATTTTGTAGGACTGCAGTTTAAAAATGATTATGACTGTTACAGAGTAGTATCTGATTCCCACAACTTTTGTTACAAAGTGGGAGGAGCTGCGTTATATGAAATGACAGAGGACTAAACTATAGCTCCCAAATACATATACTGTGCTCTAAAATACTGAAAAATATATGACAAAGGGCAGAGGGCAAATGATACTCTGTAAAAGATTTAAATTTTAATCCCTACTTAGTAATACGTCCTTCTGATTATTCTTATGAATATAATAGAGGGAAACGTTCCACGTGGGAAAAATATATTTAAAAAGAAAGATGATGAGACTTACCAAACAAAAGCGCTGGCAGGTCGATAGACACACAGACAAACACAAACATACACACAAAATCTAGCTTTCGCAACCAATGGTTGCCTCGTCAGGAAGGAGGGAAGGAGAGGGAAAGACAAAAGGATTTGGGTTTTAAGGGAGAGGGTAAGGAGTCATTCCAATCCCGGGAGCGGAAAGACTTACCTTAGGGGGAAAAAAGGAGGGAAAAAAGGACAGGTATACACTCGCACACACACACATATCCATCCTCATATACACAGACACAAGCAGACATTTGTAAAGGCAAAGAGTTGCCTTTACAAATGTCTGCTTGTGTCTGTGTATATGAGGATGGATATGTGTGTGTGTGCGAGTGTATACCTGTCCTTTTTTCCCTCCTTTTTTCCCCCTAAGGTAAGTCTTTCCGCTCCCGGGATTGGAATGACTCCTTACCCTCTCCCTTAAAACCCAAATCCTTTTGTCTTTCCCTCTCCTTCCCTCCTTCCTGACGAGGCAACCATTGGTTGCGAAAGCTAGATTTTGTGTGTATGTTTGTGTTTGTCTGTGTGTCTATCGACCTGCCAGCGCTTTTGTTTGGTAAGTCTCATCTTCTGATTATTCTGTTTGATAACAAATCAAGTTGTTTCACAAATAGCTCTAAATGTGAATAGTTCTAAATCACCATGCCATCTGGCTTCATGCACACTGTGACTATTATTTTTAACTTTCCATGAATTATTTCTTCTATGACATGTGCTTTTAAATGCTGATCATCACAAAATTCAGAAGTGCTCCAATAAGTGACAACTCCTGTTTTCTACATGTAAGATCTACTGTAACTTCAATGCTAAGTTACATCCATCTATATTCAGCATCTCTATTTCAGCGATAAAATGATGTTCAAATACAAATATTAAATCTGTAGCTTTTTAGGCTACAGGTCATCTGAACAATTCAAAAGTTCACTGATTTCATTTTAACACACTTACAGTTTGCCACAATAAGTTGGCTTTAAGCTGCATTTATCTTCATACATTTTAGGCTCAAAATGTTCAGTTATATTCACTTTTTTCAAAAGAAACTCATATAATGTGTCAACTTCATCAACTCTCACCACCTCAAACAGTAACTGACGGACTGGCTGGCTGATTGATTGATTCTTTCTTTCATTCACATACTGCTCTCCTTCCAGGATGTGGAACTTGCCAAGTAATGCATTGATTCAATGGGTAATTCACAAAACTTGGCAAGGAAATATCATTGAGCGGTGAGCATTTTGCACATTGAATGTTATTTGGCAAGCCACTTTTGCTCCAAGCAGCACTCAAATCTTTCTGTGCCAAAATTTCTCCCAATGTGAAATAGCCTGATCTCTTTATGTTGCTGATTTAGAAATCTCTCCTTTAATGAACTTGTTTATAAAACCTAAAAGTTTTGCCACTTTTGGTTCAAAGTTTTTGAGATAGATAATTATGAGGTTACTTAAAAACAAATTTGCTGCCAAAGTAAATGATTTTCAAGCCCTTGTATCCCAGAAGGGATGCATGATACATAACTGCATTATTAATCATCATTTGAGTAGGCATCTTTTGTAAATAAAATATCATATTTCTATGAATGTCTTTTTCCTTAAAGGTCAACAGGTGTCATGTAAAGTGTCTCATGCAAATCAGTATTTTGAAATGACAGAAAACAAAAGGATTTCTTAAAGTAGTAGTCAATTGCAATATAAATAAAACTTGTGTTGGTGGGTGATGGATTCTGCTACTACCTGTTAGTAAATCACTGGTATCCCCAACACCAGTGGGCTGTACCTTGTAGCCAGCCAAGGAAGACTGGCCTTGGGTGTAGGACTTTTTCCAGGCTCCCAAGTCTGCAAGTGGGTTATTTAGTAAAGGTGTTAGCCTTTTGTAGGTTTCTTAAACATATTCCCAAGCCTCTGTTGAATTTAACAGAATTTCCCAAATCTCATGTTTGGGCATCTTCATTGCTTCCAAGCTGACATACTGACATCATGAAAAAAGAAGGAAAAAACAGCATTAGTGCTATGGTGATTTAAACTTGTCCTCGACTTTAGCAATGACAGGTTCTGGGAAACTGTATTGCTGATGCAGTTCTGCTGTAGATGGAACCAGTAGACTTGTGATAATGTTCTGGTCCAGAACGTGCTACCCAGGTTGTAACGTTGAAACCATAAATTCTGTTCCTTCATTTGCTTCTGATGTTTTGTAATTTTGGCAACAAATGACAAGAACTCCCTTGCCAAAGGTTTCACCTGAATTATTTTCAAATCAGTTGAAATAAATAGATAGTTTTGTCTTGTTCCAGCAACTCTTGTAGTCAAAGGAAACCTTTAATAAGCTCTGGTTGATTCAGTTTGGATCTTCTAAACTAATATGAATCCAATTTTATTGAAGTTTTGCTTACAGAATGTGTGCAAATCAAAAGGTGTGAGGATCAGTTTGTCCTTTGGGTGCTGTTGATTAGTTCATTTAGTTAATCATATTATATTGCTTCCAATTCCATCAAGTGCAGACTGTCTATGACTTGTCACAAAACAGTTCCACTCAGCATTTACACGAGGATCTTTGAGATGGTGTACCACTAATTGATGAAATTCTTGAAATTTTTGTACTGTACTATAGTCCTATCACAAAATGTATGGTTTTCTGCTGATCTGTCACTTCTAGTTTCAGTTAACCCACAAGTTTTATCAAAAAGACATGAACAGAAACTGTATTATCTCAGGCTGTCGGAAAATCATGTGCCTTTTATTTGCACAATTTTGATACATCAGACAACAATGAGAGACTAGGTAACGTGACTCTTTCCCCAGAATAACTTTGGGCAGTGTTCTGGACAACAAAGTGGTAATTGTCTGCAAATTCAAGCAGTATAATTACTTCAACATGCTTAAGGTTTTACTTCAGAGTTTTGGGATATTGCGTTTGATTTTTTGAAATGAAGTGGTAAATGATGACGTTGGAGATTTTTTTTTGTGCCATTTGTGTGACAAAATCAGCTAGTGGCAGTTGCTTGGTTTCCAGTGATGCACATTCCATTGGAATCCACTGTTTGTACTCCACCATTCCTTCACAACCAGTGTCATTGTTCAGATCAGTAAAGTGTGACTCAAGTGCATTTCTTCCAGGACAACTATTGCACTGATCCACCATGCAATCTTTTCATTCAGTACTGCAGATTGTCACACCTATTAAAATATATATGGTTCTTATCAGTGATGTTAACAGTTTCACATTATGGTGAATTATTTTAATTTTACCCTGGAGGAGTTCTGTAAACATAAATTTGAAATTACCTATTTATAATTTTATAATAATTTAAACTGCTTATTTTTGTGTTTATTTATATCTTGACATTGTTTACGCAATCTTTACATACATGTAATTGTATTGTTCACTAGAAACAATAATAACACACACACACACACACACACACACACACACACACACACACACACACACACCGAGTGTACACCTGAGGAACCAAAAGTGACACACCATTTTGGCCTGAATTCACAGAATTTAAAAATATCAATTATTGTTCATTTATACTTCATAGAAAAGGTTTAGTTTGAGAAACACGGACCCTAAAAATTTGCCTGGTCTGTGGATTTTAAATGAGCAAGGTGACTGGTGCTACAAAGCGAAGGATCTGGATAGGGCCCTCATATCTGGGTAATAGTTTTCCCATCACCCAATCTCACTCTAGCAGGGAGAGGGCATGTGCAGCATACTCAATAGTGTGCCACCCCCCATCCTCCTCATGCAAAAAGACAGCTGCGACACCTGACATCAAGGCATCAGTGTGCACTATGAACTCCTTGTTGAAGTCAGGCATTGCCAACACCAGACTGCTCACCAAAATGGCTTTCAGTTCCTCAAATGTGGCTTCTTGGAATGGGCCCCACTCAAATTTTCTCCCTTTCTTCCAAAGACAATTTAAGGGAGCCTCTAAGTGGGCAAAGCTAGGTATGAATTTCCTAAAAAATGTAGCATCCCAATATATTGCACCACCTCCATCATATTCTTTGGAGAGAGAAATGAGTGGATGCCTGCTGTACGGTTTTGATCTACCTTGACCCCCTGGCTGGAAACTAGGTATCCTAAAAAGGAAATTTCAGGCTGAGCAAACATCACTTTGGCTGAATTAACAGTGAACCTAGCCCTCCTAAGACACTCTGAAGCCTCTCTAATGTGCTCAAGATGTTGGTGTTCGAAATTCTCACTTAAGATCACTAGGTCATCAGGCTAATGATAAATATATCTAAATTTTAACCCAAGAAAAACATTATCTGAAATTCTAGACAAGACTGCAACACCTTCAGAAAGCCCAAACGGCATTCTGCTGTACTCATAATGATTTCAGTTGGTAATGAAAGCTGTCACGTGTTTTGATTCTTCAGCTAATGCAACCTGTTAGTACACCTGGTTAAGGCCAAGAGGTGTAAATATCTTGGCATTCTTAAAGCAGCTGAAACAGTTATGCAGATCAGGTAATGGCATTGATTTCAGAATTACCTTCTTATTCAAGGCTCTATAATCCACTACTGGGTGTATTCGTCCTCTCCTTTAGGTATCACAAATACAAAGGATGCATCGGCTGACCTAGACATCCTAATAACCCCCCCCCCCCTCCTCCCTCTCAACATTTTGTCCACGCACAGCGTGAGATGCTTAATATGAGATGGAGAGAGACGATATGGTGGGTGCCGTACCAGTATGTGATCAGTCAATACATCGCCAAACTCTTTACGCAACTGACTTAACCCCTGTACCTGTTCTGGGGATAGGTGACTAAAATCATCAACATCCTTAACTCCATCATAACCACTCTAAGCTGATTCTCAGTACCCCTTCCTGACCGGTGCTCGATGATGCACCCTATCAAAGCCAAAAGAGAACTTGCCTCTCCTTCAATCAAGAATGAGATCAACATGTCGGATAAAGTCTGTGTCCAAAATAACAGACACTGACCAATTATGAGCTACGTTCACCTTAATCCTCCATTCAATCTGCACCTTGACCGTAACTTTCCCTAACAACAGCATCTCCTCAGAATTAGCTAATCTACAAGTCTCTCCCATACCAGAAAGAGGGGAAACTTACATAAGGCAGCATGTGTCAAATACCAGTGCTTAATAGTAGAACTAAATAACTGCCCAAATCCAAAAGCACACAAACTGATTCACCATTTAAACTCACATTCTCAAACATATCAGTTGAAGATGAGGTTGCCATGATTTTCTACAAAACATTGGAAGGCCCCTTACATTATCTGTCAGAGATGCTCCTCAGTTGTGGACAGTTCCTCACCAAGTGTCCTTTAATCTAGCACCTATAACATCGTAGATCAGGCAAATTTGATTTACTCACTGATGTCGTGCTCTCAGATGGCTGCCAGATTTTTTCCTTGCTCATAACTTGAGCACTATCAGCACAGAACATGGCCTCCACCTCCGAGATTAACCTATCCAGATGCTGGAAGTTCCTCGGCCTTATGCTAAAGGTGGCTCAAGACCTATCACTAGGCCACATCCCTTCCAAGATGTTACTGACTATTTTGTGTTCCTGAAAATCAAACACAAGCTTCTAACGGCACTCCTGATCCTTTTTTTTTGTATCCTGCCTGGAAGGCAGCGCATGGGTCTGCTCCTGTAATTATGACAAAGACGCCGAATGAAAGGAAGCGAGTAGGAGCAGGTGAGGTAAAGCATGTCGGTACTGGTTTTACTATAATATAAACATATGCATACATATTACGTAACTGTAGGTGATGAGCACATAGGTGTGCATCCAAAGTCTCAATAGCAAGCTAAGCTACAGTGATGGTTGTCAGCCGTCTGTTCTTCAGGAACTGGGTGAAAGTAGAGCGGCACTCATAGAGCTGCATGGCATTGGCTAGAGGGCACTGTGGTCAGCAAAGGTCATCCGCTCTCATAGTGCCAACCTACGCTGTGGTATCAGAACTATCAATACCACACTCTTCCCCCCCTGAAACGGTGCACCGCCGGCAGGTAGACACACCTAGGGGCAGTGCAACTGAGGGGACTGACAGCAGAACTGCGGGGGCATGCTGCCCACCCACGGCCCTGAATTGCTCGCGAGGGGGCGAGGAAAATGACCCATTGAAAACCTGCCCAGTGTGCAAACCGCCACTGGGTATGCTCTGATGAGAAGGCGGGGCAACAACCTCTATGGGCAGCAGCGGCAGGGGCGTTGATGACAGCCTCAGCATCCATCGGTTCCATCACAGTGGAGGAACACTATAGCGGTGGCGGCCGGAGGTGGGGCCATGGTGGCAGCAAGAGGCACCCACCCAGCGCAGGAGACCAAACCGGTGGCGGCGCCAGCGGCAGGAGCACCCATGGCTGGGAGTCATGGGCTGAGGCAGCGGAAGCTGCGAGGAATCCAATTCTGCCAGAAAAGAACCAGCGGCAGAAAACTGAGGACTTCACAAGTGGATCTGGTTCCGGTGTCACTTGACAGTACCGGAAGGACCAGAAACTGAAAACAAGGCGCGGCCAAGCTGGCGAAGAATGTGCCCCTGCTCCCAGTGCTGCCTGCCAGAGAAAATGCGATAGAACACCAAAGCATGTGTGCCAAGCCAGATCAAGGCGAAGAAGCGGGAGTGCGAAGCAGCAGGTGCAATAGCTGCAAGACTGATCGATGGGTGCAGCCGTGTAGCAGTTCTGCTGGGGAACGGGTGCTGCGCAGCTGGGAGTGAGAGGTAACAAGGAAAGTCCATAGCACACACTCGCAAGAGTGCATGGCACGCAACTTGTTCATCTGCAACTTGAATGTATGATAGCTTTCAGCCTCGCCATTTGACTGGGGGTGGAACGGGGCTGAGGTCAGATGGTGAATACCAGTAGCAGCACAGGACGCTTCAAACTCAGGCACAAATTGGGGGCCATTGTCGGAAACTTCATGAAGACCCTCAATGCAAAAAATACACGTCAAATCCTGAATAGTACTGGCAGATGTAGTAGAAGACATAGGGACAACAAAAGGAAAGTTGCTGTACGCATCAGTAACTGTCAACCAGCGGGTGTCCCACAAAGAATCCGCAAAATCAATATGAATGAGCTGCCAAGCCACAGTAGGAGTCGGCCACGCAAAGAAGTGCTGGCGGGGAGCAGATTAGCAAGCAAATTCTCAATTTGTTTATCAATGCTGGCCCAAGTGCAGTGACGACGCACCAATTGCTTTGTCCGCACTATACCCCAATGACCAGCGTGCAGTAATCGGAAGATTTCTGACTGCAACGAATGAGGTACAACCACACGAGACTGATCATTGTCAGTTCGTAACAAAATAACACCGTGGTGTATAGACAAGTTGTGAAGTTGCGCAAAGTAATGTTGAACAAGGGGATCATGAATCTGCATAGCAGACGGAAACCATTGAGTACGAATATACTGCACAAGAATCTGCAAAGAAGCATCAGTGAGTGTCATGGAAGCAATGCAATGAAAATCCACCGGAAAATCAGCTAATTCCTTATCCTGCGAATCGATAAACATATAAGACAATTCAGAAGAATCAAACTCGTCGTCAGGGCTGATAGGTAGACAAGACAAAGTATTGGCATTGCCAGGTTGGGCTGTAGGCCAAAAATAATTTTGTAATTGTAGTTAGACAGAAACAAAGACCAATATTGCAACTTTTGTGCAGTATGGACTGGAACTGGCTTTGACGGGTGAACCAACAACGTCAAAGGCTTATGGTCGATGACCAAATAGAACTTGCGACCATACAAAAAATCATGAAATTTTGTCACTCCATATACAATAGCTAAAGCTTCTTTCTCGATTTGAGAATAGTTTTGCTGGGCAGAATTGAGCAACTTAGATGCAAGAGCGATCGGGCGATCCACGGAATTAACGTGGTGTGAGAGAACCGCTCCGATGCCGTGAGAAGGTGCATCGACAGCCAAAACAACTGGTTTGGAGGGATCGAAAGGAATCAAACAGCGATCACTCAACAAAGCTGATTTGTGCTTGTGGAAAGCAGTGTCACATTCTGAAGACAAAACAAAAGGAATGTTCTTACGCCTAAGGCGATTCAAAGGTGCTGCAATCTGAGCTGGAATTGTGATAAACCAAACATAATATGTAATTTTGCCCAACACAGACTGGCAAGTCTCTAATCACACTGAGATATGACAGTGAGGGGTGGAAACGCTGTCCGTTAATCATATGTCCTAAATACAGAATCTCAGTTTGAAAAAAATTGCACTTGATCTGTTACACTTGAGTCCTGCCTGCAAAAGTACAGTAAATAAGGCGCACAAATCCTGCAAATGTTCATCAGGGCTTTGACCTGATCTGACAGTATCATCAAAATAATTGGAACAACCAGGGACAGTGGCACACAACTGCTGCAAGTAAGACTGAAAACTAGCAGGAGCCGAAACACAACCAAACAGAATGCAGCGAAACTTGAACAGTCCAAGGTGGGTGTTGGTCACAAAATAGCGCTGCAACTGTTCGTCGAGTGGAATTTGAAAGTATGTGTCTTGCAAGTCAATCTTGGAAAAGAATTTTCCCACACCAAGCTTATCAAAAATGTCTGCAGGACACGGTAAGGGAAACATAGAGACCACTGTCTGGAGATTTACTGTAGACTTAAAGTCAGCACAAATACGGAGACGACCATTTGGTTTTTTCACACACACTATAGGTGAAGCCCATTGCGACGCAAAAACAGGTTCAGTGACACTACTGTCTTGCAAATGCTTAATTTCAGTAGCTACGGTGTTGCACAGTGCGTGCGGTACCGGGCGTGCATGCCATAAAATAGGCATGGCATTGTCTTTAACTACAATATGTGTTGCAAAGTCTGTGGCACAACCAAGACCATCAGAAAAGAATTCAGCAAAATCATCGCATAGTGCGGCAACACTGTCTGCATGGTCACTAGTGCTGATGCAAAGTACATTGTTCTGAATGGAGAGGCCAAAAAGTTCAAATGCATCCATGCCAAAAATGTTGTAGCATCACTAGAGTGGAGCACATGGAAAGACACTGTACGTGTCGTTGCACCATACGTGGCTTGCAAACTACACACACCAAGCACGGACATTTCCTGTCCAGTAAATGTAGTCAGTGTAGAACGTGAACGATGAAGCGGGGGCGAATCATGCAAGTCATATGTTGATCTGTTCAGTAAAGAAACTGACGCACCAGTGTCCAGCTGCATGCGAACAGAACATCCACAAATGTTCGAAGTCACAATAAATTTCTTCACATCACGCTGAATGCAAGAGGAAGTGTCTGGCAAAACTTGTTTATTCACACGACAAGCTGGAGAAGCACATGAAGCAGAAGGCTTTGAATAAATGGCATTAATGTCCAGAGGCTGATGTGAATCACGATCATGGCGGTTTCCATTGCAGTGACGCCCACACGAGTCACGCGAATGGGAGACATGTTGTGAATTTGAGTTACTCTTACTACACACAGCTTGCACACGTCCTTTCTTATTACAAAAATAACACTGTGCTTGACAGAATGGGCAACTGTCCCACGGGTGGACACAAAAACAGTTCAGACATGATTTCAGTTTCTTAGTGGGTGCCTGGCTTGAAACTTGTTTGCTTGTGTGCGAGTGGCGTGGCGTGGCGTGGCGTGGCGTGGCGTGGCGTGGCGTGGCGTGGCGTGGCGTGGCGTGGCGTGGCTTGCTATGCTGGGGCAGGGCGAGAGGGCATGTATTGTGCCTTGCTAACAGTACACACACCCGGGTTCATGTCAAATGCCATATCTAATGTATCTTGTCTGTCGAGCAAGTCCACTACTTCCTGCAAAAGACAGGTTTTTAAATCACAAGATTTGCTCACGGATGCGGTGGTCCGCCACATTCTGCACAATAGCATCTATAATCATGATATTGGCATATGAATGTCCACATGAGCAATTAAAGTCACAATCAGATGTTAGTCCCTGAAGGTCTTCTAACCAAGATTTATTGGAGTAAGTAGGACCATGCTGGAGATAAAAGAATTTGTAGCATGCAGCTACCACATTTACACTGTCATGTGGGAGTTCAATGCATCAATCACTTAGTCGTAAGTTTTAGTTTCTGGGCGGGTGGTGGGAAACAGTTTTACAAGCCCACAGTATAACACAACATCCGTGTTGGCAATGAAAAAGGCAAGCTGCTCTGTACCTGGTCTGTTGTATGCTGCGAAGTGTGCCTTGAGCTGGGCGATGTATTCTGGCCAGCGTTCAGTGTCGGTACAGGCAGAGGCGATGGAGGCACCTTAGTAGCTGCAGTTTGTAGTGTGACCAGTCCATTTGCAGCAGCAAGCAGCTGCGTCATTTGCTGAGCCCTAAACTGTTCAAGATCAGACAGCAGAGCCTGTTCCTGTGGCAAAACCATCGTTTACACAAATGAAAGTCTTATAGCGAAGGGTGGAAACACTCATACACTGATTCACACAGGGAAATGGGAAAAGAAAAACAATTTTTTTTGAGTCCCTTCTCATCGCCAATATTTTTGTATCCCACCTGGAAGGTGGTGCGTGGGTCTGCTCCTGACAAAGGGGCCGAATGAAAGGAAGCGAGTAGCAGCAGGTGAAGTAAAGCACATTGGTACTGCAAGTAAAGTAAAAGTGGTTTTACTGTAGTATAAACACATGCAAACATATTACATATCTTTAGGTGATGAGCATGTAGGTGTCAGCCAAAGTCCAGATAAAGTCTCAATATCAAGCTAAGCTACAGCGATGGTTCTCAGCCGTCTGCTCTTCATGAACTGAGCGAAAATAGAGTGGCACTAGTAGAGCTGCACAGTGTCAGCTAGATGGTGGTGTGGTCGGCAAAGATCATCCGCTCTCATAGTGCCAATCTACGCTATGGCATTGGAACTATCGATACCACACTTTTCACATACCTTTCCAATAACTTTTCATGACCTTGCACTCCATGATAATTTTTCTGTATAAACTGGTGATTGGCATGTGCAGACAAATAGTCTATACATATTTTTCCTCTAAACTCTGAGAATGGCAAGGCACTGCATATCTCATCCTTCAAGGTTTGCTCAAAACAACCCTTAACCATAGTACACAGTATCTGATATAGTTGCATGTCACTTAAACCAAACATCTCTCTATGATCCTGCAATTCTAACAAAAAGTACAGGCATTGGTCAACATCCTCACTACATACTACTGACAATACTTCCTCTTGTTACAACGTTCCTTCTAGCAGGTTGAGTAGTTTAGTAAGGGATTGAGGAAATGGAGCACAGGATTCCTTGGTAATGTGGTTACTTCCCTGTGGCTCTGTGGGTACAATATCCTAGCTGTATCAGCATCACTATCACAACTACTTAGCCCTGTTTTCTCACAGCTATTTCCTTAACTGACTTCTGCAACTGTTCACAGCGCATGTCCGCGGTCATGACACCGTGCAAATCCTGTACTCTATTAGCAAGTGCACCACACATGCTCTAATTCTACTAATCTGCAAGCATGAAGTCTCCCCATGTTCAAAAAAGGACACCAACAAGGTAAGCTCTGGTAACAGACACTGAATGCTGGTGACGGCATCACTCACCTGAGGCAGCATCAAATTTGATGATGTGACAGGGCAATTGAATACCTCCCTCAGCCACTGCACTAACTCACCTGCATTCCTGACAGTGTCATCACCCCTGATAGACAGCTCGTAGGCAAGCTCATCTTTCCACATTTCGGTGCCACTGGCCACCTCCCTTGCAGGCATGCTGAAATACAATAGCAACGGTAGTGTCTGAAAAGCCAAGAGAATTCCACCAGAAAAATATCAGCCCAAAATTGAGCAATACAGTTTTTTTAACCCTACAAAATGCAGTTATGCACGCCACTCACAATCCAGCAGAACCACTCTCTGCAACCAAAGATGTGATGTAGCAATGGAGAGGTAGTGCTGGGGTTTACAGGCATACATTACGTAATGACATCCCAATGAACAAAGTTTCATGCTTTTATTACACAGAAGTATTTAAACAGGGAACTCAAGATATGAACCCACAGTTGACTTACAAAAGAATCAATAACACAGTATTGTCACATCCCCCTTCCTCTCTGGGTGGTAGACTAATTAAAGAATTACCATGTTGCTAATGGTCTGATATTAATTTGGGATGAAGCATTGAATCTGAAGTGAAAGTATTACCTGGAAGAAGTCAGGTGCTGTAATAACATGATTGTTATTGTGCTATTTACAAGGCACAATAACGATCAGCAGAAATAAAAAATGTACAAAATAATATGGAAACTATCTTGTGAAATTTTTGTCTGAAATGGTGAATTAATTTTGACTTGGTTTGGAAATTACTGTAAATGAACAGTCGCCAGGTCACTTCATGTGAGTGAAATTTATTAAAACTCATGACTTTGAAATTAAATCACACTACTATTGTATCATGTTGACAGGCACTGACTCGCACTCATTACCAAACTCAATGATCACTCAGAAAAATTTGTTATGGACAAAGGCAAACCTGCAACTACTTCATGAAATTTATCACTAGTTCTTTACACTACCAGTTATGTAACAACTGAACTGCATTTCTCGCATTATGCTAACTGCTATTAAACTGTTTTCCAAAATGTAAACTTTTCAAAAAGAATAATTTTGGTATTTAATTTGACTGTTCTACAATAATAACCAGTTTTTGAAATAACAGAGTGTGCTATGTTGACTTTTTGTTACATAAATTATCTCCCACACAAAATTCTCTGAACATGGAGTATTGTTAACTATACTGCTCTGTCAAATTATTTGTCAATAATCAGCACTTAATTAACAAGTCCAAAAAAAAAAAAAAAACTTTTTTGGTATATTAATCAGTTTGATTAACTTCACAGGATCCTGTCAGGTAGTTGTTACTGAGGATCACCCACTTTAACACACATAAGTTGCTAAAGTATTTGTTATTGAATGGTTCGCAACCTACACTGGCAAGTCTTTTACAATTCTAAATGATAAACTGGTCAGGTCCTACTTCATAGCAGTGTAGTAGGTGGGGCGAGGTCCATTATACCACAACAAAGTACAGCCACAGGCTCTTCACCACAATAAATTTTGGACTCACAGCACTCTTCTTAAAGACTGGTTAACCTTGATGCTTTGCACTGAGCCCAATTGCCTGTCTACATTATGACTGGGCATGGGATCTTGCTGTGAAACAAGTCTTTCTTCCTCGTGCAGCAGAGTTCCTCCTTTGCATCCGACCCACTCACTTGCTTCTAACCGACTCTCCACTACCACCTGACAGACACTGCCTGTCTGAACCACACTCCTGCACCCAGCGACAGTACGACAATGTAAATAAGCTTTTCACTTTACATAACGATATTCACTGACTTGGCCAGTGCACCTACTACAAATCTTTTCTTTACATTTTCTTTCATTGGTTACTTTACACACAGGAAATTATTAAACATATATACATCACAATAATATACACAACATATTTATATACTTCATTTAAATGTTCATTGTTAATAAAGCAGGAAAAAATTTATGTGTAGGCACTGTGTTGTTGTGTTAGTCATGCCACACATTTCATTAATTTGTATTGGCAAATATAGACTCAACAAAACATTCAGAATGCAACAACCAGTTCCTAAACCAACCAATTTTTAGTACAATGGAGTTAAAATTTAATTAATTATTTGCCACTGTCCACAACATGCTATTCCTTACTCATTTGAAATCTGTTCGCTAATACTATTATTTTTATTGCACATCAGAAAATAATTTTTTACAAAACAGTTATGTACACAAAAATATTCAATCATATAGGATTTTTTTTTTAGTCCAGCAATGTGCTGTAAAGCACACAATAAAAAAGAAAACATTTATTCACTAACCTATTAACAATTGATATCAATTAAACAACATGAGCACAAACTAATTAAAAATGATTAAGAAATTTTAACATCTGTGCCCACATAAAATTTATAACTTTCATAAACTAAACATCACAAGTATTTATTATTCAAAAATGATCCAAAAATTATTCTTCACACAGCATTTACATTACCTGTGTCCACATAAGAAACTTTTGAATTTCTGTTTACATTTTTTGCCCCTCACTATTCACATATGCACTGCCTGCTGTTAAGCATTTCTTGTATAAACCTCCTTTTCCTGGGAAGCAGAATAAGATTACTGGTGTACTGCCTTGTGCACATCCTCATCAGCTTTCATTTTTGTGTAGATGCCTGCATGTATTCCATGTTCATAGGCACCTCGTACATAATATTTTTTACTTTTGTCAGGTAATAATATAGTTTCCTGTGTATTAATTAGTATCCATTTTACAACATTTGTACCTGCAACTTAAATGACAAGTCTGAGTTCGTCTGAAGCCACCAGTTACACACACTATACATCTCCTAAAACTAATCACAATAAAATTAATATTCTGATTACAAGTTACCTAATAAATTAAACACTCATTTAATTAAACAAAAACATTATCATTATTTCAATATGACATCCACATTGTGTAATCATTAATTAAAAAAGTAGCTTTTTAGTCCTCAATTAATTGCAATCATTTACAGGTGGAATAACATCATTTGTCTCTACTTTAAGTCTATTACATTTTGTACACCCAATATTTTATCTGGTTGAGGGTAAATCAGACAGTAAGAATTAGGATGAGAACACTTTCAATTTTGAATGGTCCATTATAAATAAACTTGACCTTGGAAATTTCTTTACCTGTTTCACTGGATTTCTCATGTTTTGATGAAGACACCGCCTCATACCATGGATATTACTGGTTTTAAATTGGCATCCTGCCTTTTAATTCATGCTTCAGCAAGTTTTCTCATCTTTTTTCCCGCAACATGTGCAAATTTTGTCGCTGTGGGGAACTGATTATCTCCTCTACTATGCTTTTTAACTTAACAAACAGCATGATTTCCTTCATTGTGAAGCCTGTATTCTCGTGAGACAATGAGTTCATGATCTTTTCAATATCAGCTACATTCATGCCCCATGTCCTATGGTTGTTATGGCAATATGTTCTGAAATATATACCCAATTCACCCATGTAGCAATCTGAAGGGTTGCTCAATGGACGGTAAGTTGGGGTATGAATGATCTCTTCTTTGTTCATGCCTTCATTCCATACTTGGGATGTACATTGCGGCCCGTTGTTGGGTAATACTGCCTTCGTTTTCCTACTTTCATGAAGTAATTGTCCGCAGATTTGCTAAACACTGTTTTAGCTGTGGCCTTTTGCAAAATATATAGCTTTACAAATTATGAAAATGTATCCATTAAAACCAGAATGTATGCAAAATCACCAGTCGTTTAAGGTAATGGACCATAAAAATCCATTGCCAGAATTTCTAAATTATCCTTAGGTTGTCACCTCAACTTTTTGACACCTAACACATATTCAAATTCTTTCAACCACCTTCTTATTCTTATTGTCAAAACTCACAGATTCAGGTGTCTTATCCACACATTTTTTTTGCTCCACAGTGACCAGAAGATAGATGAAGATAATTGATGAACTCTAAGACATATTTTCCTCACTTCACATTCCACACTTCTTTATCTGTATTCATTTGTGACTGCAGAATACCACCATAGATTTTATAACACTTGCATAATTTCTGACCCCTCTCATTCTTTGCATCAAACTCAGTCTTAACAAACCTCAAGCATTCGTCCTGTTCTGGTAACGATGCATGTTTGTACATGTTTTCTATTTTCCTTTTCCCATCAATATCCTTTGAAGTACATTATTTTAAACATACCCTCTGCATCCTCCTTGTTCATTACTCCACCAGGATCATAAGGTGGTCTTTACCTGGGCCGGTGAAACATGTCACTTGACAGCTCGCGTGTGGTTGGCTACACTGCGATTGCGAGGTTGCAATAGCTGCCACTGAACACGCCCACAACTCCAAAGTACGTTTTGTAAATGTAAGCTACAATCAACATTTATGTGTAAGTGCAATAAAGTACATTTTTCTAACAATGGAGAGAATGATGACAGAGACTAAGTGTTTGATAGTATATTAAACCGGTAAATAAAAACCTCCAGAGTTAATGACAATATCTACGAAAAGACATTCCAAATTGTTACAGTAATGGCTGCATGTAAAACGTCGTATAATAATGTAATCTAAGAATACCAAATAACACGCTGTCCACACTCATAGAAAGAAATAAAGCAAAACATGCGTAGCCTACCTGATTCACAGAGAAAAAGAATTAATTCTGTATACACTTACACTCACCAATTTATGATGTCAATGGCGCAATTCCTTCCAGTTCTCCTTCACTTCTATCGGAATCAGTGCCAAAACCGTTATCTTCGTCATCACCACCATTAAGAGAAATCATTAATTGTTCGTTTTCATTTATAATGCCATTTTTTCTTATTAGTTTAGCAACATGGTCTACTTTTTTCCTCTATGACGTAGTGTCTACAGTAGCAAGACCTTCACGTA
This sequence comes from Schistocerca cancellata, assembly GCF_023864275.1. Classification (NCBI taxonomy): domain Eukaryota; kingdom Metazoa; phylum Arthropoda; class Insecta; order Orthoptera; family Acrididae; genus Schistocerca; species Schistocerca cancellata. The sequence continues at coordinate 491,404,649 of NC_064628.1, forward strand.
GCAGTCTTCCCACTTCTGTTATAGTAAAAGTCTTGTTGTTACTTCTAATGTACACCTTGACTTCACTTCAAACCAATTCAATTGGATTGAAATGACAGTGATAAGGCGGTAGCCTAATTACCAAGTGACCCTGTCCACTTGCAATTTTATCTACAATGTATTTAGGCGTCACAGGCTTATTTTGTTTTGCAAGCGAGTATAACAGCAGCTTTGTCTTGCTCATGTCCGCAGCAATGTCTCTCGACTGCAACCACTGCACCATAGTTTCTTTATGATCACTAGTGGTGGGAGTTTTATCTAAAACCAGGAAATGGTATGGTGCATTGTCCATCACAAAAACTGTCGGAACACTAAACTGGAGCAACAAATTTTTAAACCACTGTAGAAACCGTGGGTGGTCCATATCCTGATGATGGCCATCGGATTTTTTGATCGAAAAACTAGAAGTCCTTCAGGCACAAAGCCGCTCAAAGATCCTGCACGGGCCACAATTAATTGGGATCCTCTTCCTGTTGGCTAATGACCGCTGCTATTCGGAGTATCATCTGTCCAGCATTTCTCAACTGATTCTCCAGTGTTGACCCAAGTTTCGTCTAACCATATGACTGAGTTTATATCCTTTCCTACAATTTGGTGTAAGAAAATGGCATGAGCTGCAATGACATGAGCTTCTTCTAGTAACAGTTTTTGTCCATCTAACTTTTTAAAATGGAAGTCCATACTTTTTAGCATCATCTTAAGTGACGTTTTCCCCCCTGAGAAAAGTTCACTTTCTTTTAAAGAAATTAGCAACTTCGCTATTGTGGGGTATTCTTTCCCTTTATAGTATCCATATATGTGCTGATGAATTGCATCAGATTGGAAAGAATCAAGATCTGTAACAGGATGAGGCTGCTTTTTTTTCTTGCCTGGAGTACTTAAAAACACAGTTTCTTCCACAGGGGCTTTCTACCACGCTGTTTACTTCACTGTCTTGTAGGTCTTGAAGTAGTACCCCTTTCTTTGTAACAGTTCTTTCACTGAGTCCTAGAGTTTTTGAGGTATGCTCTAAAACATGATCGGCAGGAATCGACGCATGCCCATGAATAGAAACAAATTCTTTTTCTTGCTCGTGAAACTCACACGTCCTCCATAGCAGTTCCAAAGCCTGACTATTTAATGGCTCTCCATGACGCAATGGATTGTTGCTTGGTGAATGACATCGTTTTCGTGACATTGTTTAACAAACAAAAACTGCTGTCAAGGTGGTAACACAACACAATAGTAGGTGTTTGCGCACTAACATACAATGTTTACATGGATGTCGGCAACTTGGTAGCATTGATGCAAGAACCGGCTTTTGTTCAGTGTTGTTATTGGTTCAGAATATGCGTCGCCACCCGTTCCTCACTTCCTCACTTGCTCATTTGTTATACTACCAACTCTATGGCACTTGTGGAGTGACCTTGAAGTGACACGTTTCAGCGGCCCAGGTATAGACAATGTGTCAGCTACACACTCCTCATATGACGTATCTCAAAATCAAATCTTTTTGCCGTGTCGTGCAATAACTAACAACTCTTCGAAAACATCAATGCCTTGTGGTTGGTATGCACTATGACTTTGTGCCCCCATAAGAAACCTATAATTTTTTTTAATCCCCATACTAGGTTGTAGCTTCTTTTTCTGACACTGTGTAATTTCTCTCATATTTCGTCAGAGTTCTGCTAGCAAAAGCATTGGACCGACCCTCTTTGTTTTCCCCTTGTTCTGTTTCTTGAAATGTGTGTGCTGCAATACCATAATAGCACAAGTTGGTTCCCATGTGGAATTGCACTGTCAATTCTGGGTGATGTAATACTATGTCCTTTGTAAGTTCATCCATTAGTTTATTGAATGCTATTTGACATTTCTCTGTCCAAATAAACACACTGTTTTTCTTTATCAAACCACACAAATCTGGGTCATTAAAACTTGCCCCTCTGCATATTTACAATAAAAATTAAGAAGACCAACAGAAGCCTGCTACTATTTCTTGGTTCTTGATGGTGGACAGTTTCTTATCTCACCTAATTTTCATGGGTGTTTAGTTGTTCCTGAAGTCATTATGATATGGCCTAGAAATTCTACTTCGTTTTTCACAAATTGACAAATCCTGTAACTTCAGTGTCATTCCCCCATATCTCAGTGCTTGAAAAACTTACGTTAATAGTTCACATTGCCCTTCCTATGATGCCATTGCTATTAACAAATCATCAACATAGATCATAATTCTGTCACCAAGTTCTTTCCCAAATACACTATCAGGCACTTGGATGAACAGACACTGGCTTGTTCAATCAAAAAGGGAAAACTTTATACTGATAGTATTTCCCAGCAAACAGGAATGGTTTCAGTTTTCGAGATTCTTCTTTGATGGCTATCTGCCAATAGCTAACAGTCAAATCGAGGCTTTTCGTACACCACACATTGTGAAACTTTTGCAAAACACCATCTAAACACTCAGGACAATCCATCTCACGCTTCACAACCTTGTCAAGATTGCGCGCATCTATCACAGTCCTAATACTGTTAATTTTTTTACTCACCAAAATAAGTGGGTTATTATATTGACTTCTAGAACATTCTATGATGCCCCACTCCTCCATGTGGTTTATTTCTGCTTGTACTGCTTCTCTCTTAGCCATTGGTACTTGTTAAACTGGCCCAAAAAATAGTTCATGGGGTATGGTCTCAATTTTATACTCACAATCATGTACACAACCAGGTTTATCTGAAAATACCTCCTTGTTATTAATGAAAATATCATACAGCTCCTCCTTTTGATCAGAAGCTTTGCCCAACTCATTCTCCACTATTGTCACAAACTCGTCATCGGAAGGAGATATATTTATGTTCCTAACATGATAACACTCAGACCCTTCACTCATTCCTTTGTTCATAGGTAATGTAATTATATTCAGTCTGATGTCATAACTGACTCCTTGATTGATGTCATCAAGACCCACCTTTAATTTGTTTCCTTCTTCAGCACATACCATCGTTCTTTTGTCACAATCAATTATTACTTTATTTCTTATCATCCAACCCTGCCTATAATTATTTCTGTGCTCAACTGAGACACCACTAAAAAGTCATGTCCAAATACAACATCCCTAACATAAAACTGCATCAGTATTTGCCTCTTAATTTGTTTATGACAGGCACCTACTAGTTTTTCTCCCATAACAGGCATTTCGACCATATCCGTTATTGTTATAATTCGCTCGTAAAATGACTGTGACGAAACACTAATCTGACTTCCACTATCAATTAATACCTGAGTTTCCATTCTCTATAAGCTAATAGGTATCATAATTTGATCACATCGCTTTGATTCATTACACTTTTCTTCCCATAACTGGTCTTATTCCACTTCCGAATCACTCCACAAGGCATCATTCCATTTACGTAACTTATTTGGGGGTTGCTTCTACCTTCTCCTGTTCCCTTCTTCCTTATGACATAAAACATACCTTAATTCATCCTTACTCAATTGATCGACAGGTTGACTTTCATCATCATCATCATCATCATCATCATCATCATTGCCTTAATGAATCACATCTGATTTGACTTTGTATACATTACAACCATATGTTTCACCCATTAATTTTATTTGGCTGTTGCAAGCTACTTAATAGGCTGCACATCACAGTCTCTGATTACTCGACCAGATACCCCAAATTTGGCTGAATAGGGAATGGCATCTACCAAACATCTAATCATCTGCACCTCATGAGGTGCTGCCCCCCCCTCCACCCCCCTGTTGTCTCCACTATATTCATTAATTTCATCAACATTACTCATATCCACTTCATAATTAATATCATCCTCCACACTCGGACTCCTTTTTCCACCAACACTTAATTTCCTATTTATTTTCCACTCCCATACCCCATCATACATTTTGCCTGATTGCCTGAGCCATTCCTTATAATTGCCTATTGTTCCAACTTGATTAACTACAATAACATGCATTTCCATGACAGAACATTGCTCTTTTATTGGCACCGCTGTACCACTTGTATGCACCATACCCGCTGTAACTTCGACATCACAAACAATTTTGTTTGCTATCGTTTCTGGTTTGTTCTGTACATGGAGTTCATTGCCCCTAGCATTGTTTCCTAAACACCTGATGTCTTATGTGAGTCTGGTTGTGTTCACTTGCTTTGTTGCCGCCACCACTGTTACATTGTCTCCTTTGATGGGGCCATGTACAACCACCCACACCAGTTTGCCCCTTTACTATTGCGGACTCACATTTTTCGAGTAGTAAATTCTGCAAACTCGACCATTAAGACTATTTCTTACACAACTGTCAGCTCTTCCTCCTCTCCCACTGTCTACATGAGTGCATCTCATGTCATAATCATTGGGATGGTTATTGTTTTGGTTATTTTTGAAATTGTGTCTGTTCTGGTTATTATTGTTTTCACTGTGGTACCGTTTGTTACTGTCATGGTACCACACATCAAGATGTTTTATTCTTTTCACCCATAAGACAGCCTTGGACAGTCCATGATAATTTTCCGTGAAGCACTGTTAACATACTTTTTTCTGACATCTGACCCTTCACATATTCCACTTTTTTAAATAGTTTAGCTTCTCATAGTACAATTTCTTCTCCCCCACCCTCATGAACCATGGACCTTGCCGTTGGTGGGGAGGCTTGTGTGCCTCAGCGATACAGATAGCCGTACCGTAGGTGCAACCAAAATGGAGGGTTATCTGTTGAGAGGCCAGACAAACATGTGGTTCCTGAAGGGGGGCAGCAGCCTTTTCAGTAGTTGCAGGGGCAATACTCTGGATGATTGACTGATATGGCCTTGTAACACTAACCAAAACGGCCTTGCTGTGCTGGTACTGTGACTGGCTGAAAGCAAAGGGAAACTACAACCATAATTTTTCCTGAGAGCACGCAGATTTACTGTATGGTTAAATGATGATGGCATCTTCTTGGGTAAAATATTCTGGAGGTAAAATAATCCCCCATTCCGATCTCCGGGCGGGGACTACTCAAGAGGATGTTGTTATCTGGAGAAAGAAAACTGGCGTCCTACGGATCGGAGCATGGAATGTCAGATCCCTTTATCGGGCAGGTAGTTTAGAAAATTTATAAAGGGAAATGGATAGGTTAAAGTTAGATATAGTAGGAATTAGTGAAGTTCGGTGGCAGGAGGAACAAGACATTTGGTCAGGTGAATACAGGGTTATAAATACAAAATCAAATAGGGGTAATGCAGGAGTGGGTTTAATAATAGATAAAAAAATAGGAGTTTGGGTAAGCTACTACAAACAACACAGTGAACGCATTATTGTGGCCAAGATAGACACGAGGCCCACATCTACAACAGTAGTACAAGTTTATATGCCAACTAGTTCCGCAGATGACGAAGAGATTGAAGAAATGTACAATGAAATAAAAGAAATTATTCAGATAGTGAAGGGAGATGAAAATTTAATAGTGATGGGTGACTGGAATTCGATAGTAGGAAAAGGAAGAGAAGGAAACATAGTATGTGAATGTGGATTGGGGGTAAGAAATGAAATAGGAAGTCACCTGGTAGAATTTTGCACAGCGCACAACTTAATCATAGCTAACACTTGGTTCAAGAATCATAAAAGAAGGATATAAACGTGGACGAAGCCTGGAGATACTGACAGGTTTCAGATAGATTACATAATGGTAAGACAGAGATTTAGGAACCAGGTTTTAAATTGTAAGACATTTCCGAGGGGCAGATGTGGACTCTGACCACTATCTATTGGTTATGAACTGTAGATTAAAACTGATGAAACTGCAAAAAGGTGGGAATTTGAGGGGATGGGACCTGGAGAAACTGACTAAACCAGAGGTTGTACAGAGTTTCAGGGAGAGTGTAAGGGAACAATTTTCAAGGATGGGGTAAAGAAATACAGAAGGAAATCCTTGGGTAACAGAAGAAATATTGAATTTAATTGATGAAAGGAGAAAATATAAAAATGCAATAAATGAAGCAGACAAAAAGGAATACAAACGTCTCAAAAATGAGATCAACAGGAAGTGCAAAATGGCTAAGCAGCGATGGCTAGAGGACAAATGTAAGGATGTAGAGGCTTATCTCACTACGGGTAAGATAGATACTGCCTACATGAAAATTAAAGAGACCTTTCGAGAAAAGAGAACCACTTGTACAAATATCAAGAGCTCAGATGGAAACCCAGTTCTAAGCAAAGAAGGGAAAGCAGAAACGTGGAAGGAGTACGTAGAGGGTCTATACAAGGGTGATGTACTTCAGGATAATATTATGGAAATGGAAGAGGATGTAGATGAAGATGAAATGGGAGATACGATACGGCGTGAAGAGTTTGACAGGGCACTGAAAGACCTAAGTCGAAACTAGGCCCCAGGAGTAGACAACATTCCATTAGAACTACTGACAGACTTGGGAGAGCCAGTCCTGACAAAACTCTACCGCCTTGTGAGCAAAATGTATGAGACAGGCGAAATACCCTCAGACTTCAAGAAGAATATAATAATTCCAATTCCAAAGAAAGCAGGTGTTGACAGATGTGAAAATTACCAAACTATCAGTTTAATAAGTCACAGCTGCAAAATACTAATGCAAATTCTTTACAGACGAATGGAAAAACTGGTAGAAGCCGACCTCGGGGAAGATCAGTTTGGATTCTGTAGAAATTTTCGAACAAGTGAGGCAATACTGACCCTATGACTTATCTTAGAAGCTTGATTAAGAAAAGGCAAACCTACATTTCTAGCATTTGTAGATTTAGAGAAAGCTTTCAACAATGTTGACTGGAATACTCTCTTTCAAATTCTGAAGGTGGCAGGACTAAAATACAGGAAGCGAAAGGCTATTTACAATTTGTACAGAAACCAGATGGCAGTTATAAAGAGTCGAGGGACATGAAAGGGAAGCAGTGGTTGGGTAGGGAGTGAGACAGGGTTGTAGCCTATCCCCAATGTTATTCAATCTGTATATTGAGCAAGCAGTAAAGGAAACAAAAGAAAAATTCAGAGTAGGTATTAAAATCCACGGAGACAAAATAAAAACTTTGAGGTTCGCCAATGATATTGTAATTCTGTCAGAGACAACAAAGGACTTGGAAGAGCAGTTGAACGGAATGCACAGTGTCTTGAAAGGAGTATATAAGATGAACATCAACAAAGCTAAAATGAGGATAATGGAATGTAGTCGAATTCAGTCAGGTGATGCTGAGGGAATTAGATTAGGAAACGAGACACTTAAAGTAGTAAAGTTGCTATTTGGGGAGCAAAATAACTGATGATGGTCGAAGTAGAGAGGATATAAAATGTCGACTGGCAATGGCACGGAAAGTGTTTCTGAAGAAGAGAAATTTGTTAACATCAAGTATAGATTTAAGTGTCAGGAAGTCGTTTCTGAAATCCATTCCTTTCAACTGCTCTTCCAAGTCCTTTGCTGTCTCTGACAGAATTACAATATCATTGGCAAACCTCAAAGTTTTTATTTCATCTCCATGGATTTGTATGGAGTGTAGCCATGTATGGAAGTGAAACATGGACGATAAATAGTTTGGACAAGAAGAGAATAGAAGCTTTCGAAATGTGGTGCTACAGAAGAATGCTGAAGATTAGATGGGTAGATCACATAACTAATGAAGAGGTATTGAATAGAATTAGGGAGAAGAGGGGGTTGTGGCACAACTTGACTAGAAGAACAGATCGGTTGGTAGGACATGTTCTGAGGCATCAAGGGATCACCGATTTAGTATTGGAGGGCAGCGTGGAGAGTAAAAATCGTAGTGGGAGACCAAGAGATGAATACACTAAGCAGATTCAGAAAGATGTAGGTTGCAGTAGGTACTGGGAGATGAAGGAGCTTGCACAGGATAGAGTAGCATGGAGACCTGGATCAAACCAGTCTCAGGGCTGGAGACCACAACAGTAACAGTACAATTTCTAATTTGTCTTTGTACTTGGTCGGTGTGGAGAAGTTTGCATAAGTTCCCTCAAAACCTCCTCAGACCAGGGCAGTCATCAGTGAACTGCACTACCCAGCTATGTGCATCCCCTTCTAACTTCATCTTCGTTATTATGATTCTATGCTCTTCAGGCAGTGCTGAAGGGATTATATTTCTGCATGTGTCGATGAAAATGACTTCATGGATCCCTCCTTTTGGACCAAACTGTTCAATTTCAAAAATAGCTTGACTGGGATATGCCCCTCGTAACATGAACGTAGTAGCCAAATTCTTTACACTTTCTAGATTTTTTACCTGCTCTTTGATTTTATTAGTTTTGGGTGTCACACTGTCTACTTAATTGCTTTTGAACTCAAGAGGTTTGTGACTTACATCGGCTTCTAGCAAATGAGTTTTGTCCTGAACACCATTAGTAATCGCCTATACTGTTTCTTTTAATTTTGTTTATGTTTCACTTTGAACCATCCCTGTCTGTCCCTTCAAAGTATTTACAGATCAGTCTAGTTCACTACAGATATTCGTTCGGTCATCACTCACTGTTTTAATTTCCTGGTTTACTTTAGTCTTAAAAATCCCTACGGATCAAATTCACATTTTCGATTAGTTTGCTACTCACTGCATTGTACAAATCCTTCTTTTGCTTTTTGATCTCTGTGCTTAGAGATTTCTTTAAAGCCTCCATTTTATCATCAAGTTTGTCACCTAGCTCATGAACCTCCTCTGTTATTTTATCACCCAAATCTTTGTGTATCGAAGAAGATATTGCATCTTTTAACAAACCCATACCAGTTCTTAATCCACACTTCATCAAACTCATCCTATTGTTCGTTGAAGCCATATCAGCTTTCATTGAACCCATCATTTGAAATAACTTACTCCAGTTGTCCGAATTCAAACCACATGCCTGATTTAATTCTGGTTCCACTTTTGTTTCTGTTTGTCTTCTGTACATAATTTTCACCATCAGTGTACATGTCTCCCAAATTTTCCTGATAGGAATCATCAACCTCTTGCAGTTGTTATTGTGCAGTTTACTTTGTGCAATAATGATCAGCAAAAATAAAAATGTGCAAAATAATACAGAAACTAGCACGTGAAATTTTAGTCTGAAAAAGTGAAATAATTGTAACTCCATTTGGAAATTACTGTAAGTGAATCGTTGCCAGCTCTCTTAGTGTGAGCAAAATCAGTTAAAACTCTTGACTTTGAAATTAAATCACATTACTATTCAAGCATGTTGGCAGACATCGACAGTTGCAAAGGTACTGACTTGTGTTCATTATCAAAACACAGTGATCCCTCAGAAAAATTTCAGTGATGGACAAAAGCAATCCTGGAGCTATCTCATGAAATTAATTACTAGTTCTTTACCCTACCAGTTACATGACAACTAAACTGCGTTTCTCACTATAGTGCTAACAGAGGTTGAAATTACCGCTTCAGTTATAAAGTTCTTTTATTGTCACACGACCGGTTTCGGGCTCTTATAAGCCCATCTTCAGGTGTCGTACTGGAAATAGCAAGAGATGGGAGATAATTTTTATACGCAGCACTACACATGAAAAACAAAACAAAACAAAAAAATTCAAAAAAAGTTTTAAAAATATTTCATAAGCGCTGGTCGGGCAAGGTGCTGTGAAATCTATGTCAATGCGAAAGTAATACCAGGCAGTACTCTGGACAACTGCTTGGTTAGGGAAATATACAAATAACACCAGGACACTTACACTTGGTGCTGTGGCCTCCAAGCACCGCAGTGGATGTGTACTAGGCATGGTGTGCTACCTATGAGCGCAGGACAGTGTTTTTAGGGTCAGTATTTTTTGCCATTATTTTTGTGGTTTTCAGTAGGCTTAATGGCCATACAGCATATGCCAGTTCCCTATAGTGGGGTCTGCAAGATCCACCCAGTTCATTTTACATAGCTGTAAAATTGTCCTCTTTTAATAGAAGTTTTCAGGTTTTTCATTTTATCCTATGATTATGGCACATTATTTTAGTGTGTCATTATCTGTGCCCTCACTATTTGAAAATTTACCTGTCTTTCATGATGTAATATGAGTCTCAGGTCTTATCTCTTGTTAGCCTTGATTACTTGTCAACTGTTGGTTAGCCGGTTTTAAATGGACGCCACTTTTGATGTGTCCTTTTAGTCAAACTGCCTATTGGCTCCTCTCTTGGGTTCTTTGGCCGATGTTCATCTAATGATTTTACTGACATTTCGCCAGCATGAGTGGCTGGCATTGTGAAGGCTTCAACCTCCAATGCCAGTGGTGAACTGGAGTCCAGCTTGTGGCCGCAGACTATATGTACCTGGCACGCCAACATCTGGGGGCTTCTCCGCGGTCATTTCCGATGTGGTTCTCCTCTTGCTACCTGTGACAGTCATTCGCTGCAGTACAGGAAGCCAGGATCCATTTACATTAAGGCTTTCCTCTTTCTTGTTGAAACTGTTCGCGTGTTTTTGTATTTCTACAGCTTCTCTGAACAAGCGCATGTGATAGTACTTCTCTACAGCCAGAACTTCCGTGTCAGCGAATTTTATTACGTGGTCGGTCTCACTCAGTGCGTGCTGTGCCACGGCCGATTTCTCCACCTGCCCCAACCTGTAATGTCACTTATGCTTTTTGATCCTGGTGTTAATTGGTTGTCTAGTCATTCTGACATAAACTTTTCCGCATGTGCATGGTATACGGCATATTCCCAACATTGCCAGTGGGTCCCTTTTCTCCTTCGCCAATCTAAGACACTCTTTGATCTTCTTTGTCAGTTTGAAAATCATCTTTACGCCATGTTTGCGCAATATATGGCCGATTCTGTTCGTCACTCTCGGAATGTATGGCAGAAAGGCTGTACCCAACATTTCTTTTTCTGATTCATTACTTCACCGAGTATTTGGCTCTGTTACACTTCTAATATAATTTGTGGAGTACCCATTGCTCCTCAGAACACTTTCCGGGTGTTGCATTTCTCATCTGAGGTGCTGCAGATCACATATTCGTCCTGCTCTCATTATGAGCGTATCAATCATGCCACTTTTCTGGCTCAGGTGGTGGTTTGATAGTTTGTGCAGGTATCGGTCCGTGTGTGTTGGTTTTCGATACACGCTGTGTCCCAGGTTTTTGCCATCCCTTGTGACCTGCACATATAGAAATGGCAGTTTCTTGTCCTTTTCTACTCCCATGGTAAATGTTATGTTGGTATGGAGGCTGTTCAAGTGTCTTAGGAAGTTACTGAGCTGTTCTTCGCCATGGCTCCACACCACGAAAGTATCATCATAGTCTGCGGCCACAAGCTCGACTCCAGTTCACCACCGGAATTGGAGGTTGAAGCTTTGACAATGCCAGCCACTAGTGCTGGCGAAACATTAGTAAAATCATTAGATGAACATCGGCCGAAGAACCCGAGACAGAAGCCAATAGGCAGTTTGTCAACAAGTGGCCACAAAAGCATTAACGATTTTGTGTCCTTTTAGTGCTATTGCTGCTAGCTATTAATTGGCAGATTACTTTCTGACAGTGTAGACTGTAAGGTTTTGCTACTTTCCCTTTTGGTCAGTAAGGAGAACTTGTAAATAGGAGTGGCATGTGTGTATGTTCTTTTAACTGATGACTGTGGCGCATTGTTTCACGTTGCCACTTATATATCCCCACTAAGTTAAAAACTTATTTGCCACTCATGTAAAAGGAAAGTTTCATTGCACTTTACGATTTATACATAAATTTTATATTGCAACTTCCACTCAGTTTTACCACAGTTCTGTATTGACCTGTTATGTATGCTCCTTTACTACACGTAATGCTCTTTTAACTTATTTTGTGTATTTTTTACATAAAGTTTTTTTTTTTTTTGTTTTTTCTTCATCTTAAATGTAGAACACAAAATCAGGTTGTGAACTGCTGGGTTAATGGCCCCGCATTCTTCTTCCCATCAAAAGATGGCAGCACTTTTGCCACTCTGGTTACCAGTTTGCCGCCTCTTTCACATCCGCTACTGCCTGTTCTGCACTCATAAGTAGCACACCATGCCTAGTACATGTCCACTGTGGCACTTGGGGGGCTACTGCACAAAGTGTAAGTGTCCTGGTATTATTTGTATATTTCCCTACCCCGGCAATGGTCTGGAGTACTGTCTGGCGTCACTTTCACATTGACGTAGGATTCACAGCACCTAGCCCGACCAGCAGTTTTGAAATGTTTTTAAAACTTTTTTATGAATTTGTTTTTTAACTGTATTGCTGCGTATAAAAATTATCTCCCATCTCTTGCTATTTCCAGTACAACACCTGAAAATGGGCTTATAAGAGCCTGTAACTGGTTGTGTGATAATAAAAGTACTATACAACTAAAGCAGTATTTTGAACCTCTGGTATAATGCTCAGCTGTGGATGTTCCTCCAACAGAACTGTTTGTAGTAAAATGCCACACAGGGCAAATGGAGCATATTGCCAATTTCCGAATTTACACAAGAGGCTCTTTCTGACATCAGCCACTATTAATTTTAGAAAAATGTGTGTAGCATATAACGCGATCCATAATTTATGAGAAGACTGTTCAATAGCATTACTGGTAGGTCACCATGTTACATTCAGCAGTTCATGAAAACTGAAAAAAGAAATTAGACATTTATATTAAAAAAAAAAAAAAGTCTTAAATAAAAAAAGCCTGTTTAACACACCATAAATTTTTTAAGGAACTGACCCATTTTATTTTTGACGACGCATATGCACATATTATATATCTCATTGATTGTCTGAAGGATAATATTCCTAGTTCTCATGTCAGGAAGCTGCAAAGATTAGGTGTGAGGATTGACTCTGCTTTAGAAGTAATTTTAGTTTTTACCACATGGTTGAGAACCAAACTATAACCGTTTTTAATCACAAGTAAATGTGTTTTCTAAATAAAGGGATAGCCTATAGTCTTGGATCCCTATTTAATCCAAACACTGCCTCTTCATTGGTGGCCCACACTATCATTGTGCTGGAGTAGGCTTAATCAGATAACCCCACAAAAAACTCCATCTGTCAAAAACTGAATAAAGCCATTGCGCTAGAACTTAGCACAGCAAATCATAAAAATCAGAAAAGCTGGAATCCCCACAAGAAGTATGTCCATGCGTGGGACCAATCCATTTTGCGTGACATTAACAGGAAGCTTCAGGAGAACCAAGCCATAATTGTGTGGGCGGACAGAGGCCACATATCAGTAGCTTTATATGAGGCCGACTATGTACGGAAAGCACAGGACTTCCTCTCCAGCCCTATGTTTAAAACATACTCATTTAACCCCACAGCTAATTTCGTCATGGAAATTAACAAGGCACTTAAAGAAACAGATGTGTTATTCACCCCATTTCTTAAAAACACTTTAGTACCGATGAATCCGAGAACACCCGTTTTCATGGGCGTCGTGAAACTTCATAAGCCACAGGCTCCTTTAAGGCCAATTATCGACGGTATTAATGCCCTAGACTACTTATTGGCCAAGGAATTACAAAGTTTCCTCAGTGAGCATTATTTTTTTCATGATGATCATACCATCAAGAACAGAGAGGAGTTAATTACACACCTCAAACATGTAACAAGTGGTATGAATCTAGTAAGTCTCAACATCGTAAGCATGTACACGAATATCCCTATTAAAGAGGTAATTCCTATTATTGAATCAAATTAGGGATGTTCTCTTGTCTAGATTCACAAAAAATTAATGAATACCTTCATTTGCCCATAATTGTCCTGGACCATAATTACTTTGTCTTCAAAGATGCCATATATGGACAACCTTACAGGTTAGCCTAGAGATCCCCCATTGCCAGTATAATAGCTAATATTTTATATCAACCACATTGAACATCAGTTTTTTTCTACCCACCCACAACACCTTCAAAGAGTAGTATGCTACAAAAGATACGTTGATGACATCATACCTTATTACAGGACTGATGCCCAGCTGCAACTTTTTCAACATGACTTTAACAAAATGCACTCCAAGATTCAGTGTATGATAGAATACCACTCTGGCTTTACACTCTCATTTTTAGATCTGGAAATTTCATTAGAAGACAATAATGTTTACATTAACATATTTAGAAAACCAACTATGACTAGTTCAGTTATTCATTGCTCTTCAGTTCATCCATAGCAGCAAAAAATGGCAGCTCCTCATGCTATGCTTTACCAAGCAGCCAGAGCTCCTCTCTCAAAAGAAAATTACCAGCATGAGTTAGACACCATTAAATTCATAGCACATGCTAATGGCTGCCAGCCAAATGATATTGATGTTCTTAATCAGCAAATGCAATCGAAAGCCATTTCCAATTATCTGTATGGGATTACCCTGTCATCTACTAATAATGATACCTCTAAAAAAGTTTTGCAGGATCTCATATGTAGGTGGTATATCTGACAGGATTGGCAAATGGCTTAGAAAAGAAGGGGTTATACCCGCCTTCTACACCCCACATTAGGTTGGGCACCTATTGATGCACCACGAAACCATAGAATACAATCACTATGCACAATCGGGCATCTATCACATACAGTATAGAGTGTGCCCTTCTGCGTACATAGGCCACACTGGCTGCTCCTTTAACAAACAGTTCAGAGAGCTTCAGGATCTTAGCGGTTCCAAATCCACTCCCACTAACCACCTGAAGGATCATAACCATTCCATTTCATATATAAACACAAACTGCAGCATTCTACACATTCAATGTGCGGGCCTGGTTTTAAAGAGTTTAGAAGAAATAGGAATCATTCGCAGCATTTGCTGTGATCTGTCTGGCATTATGGATGAGCAAACTGCACTTAATCACCCAGTCCTGCTGAATAACTTTTCTTTTTTGAAGCTGTGTCCAGTCTCATTTCTGTCTCTGTCTGGTTCCTGATTACTGTACACGATACATGTATATTCCTTAATTGGGTCAGTGTTTTTTGCCATTATTTTTGTGGCCTTCAATAGCCTTAACAAATGTACAGCATAAGCCTGTTTCCCATAGTGAGGTCCGCAAGGTCCACCCGGTTCATTTTACAAGGCTGTAAAATTGTCCTCCCTTAATAGAAGTTAACATAATTTTCATTTCATTATATGACTATGACGCATTATTGTACTACGTCATCATCTGTGCCCTCACTAATTGTAAATTTACCTGTCTTTCATGATGTAAAATGAGTCGTGTAATCCTCAATTAGTTGTTGACTGTTGGTTAGCAGGTTTTAAATTGACCCCACTTTAATGTGTCCTTTTAGTGCTATTGCTGCTAGCTATTAATTGGCATATTAATTTCTGACAGTGAGGACTGTAAGGTTTCACTACTTTCCTTTTGGTCAGTAACGGGAGCTTGTAAATAGGGAGTGGCATGTGTGTATGTTCTTGTAACTGATGACTATGGCACATTGTTTCATGTTGCCACTTATATATCCACACTAAATTAAAAACTTGTTTGCCACTTTTGTAAAAGGAAAGTTTCATTGTGCTTTATGGTTTGTATATAAATTTTATATTGCAACTTCCACTCAGTTTTACCACAGTTCTGTATTGATCTATTCTATATGCTCTTTTACTATGTATAATGCACTTTTAACTTATTTTGTGTATTTTTTACATAATTTTTTGTTTTTTCTTCATTTTAAATGTAAAACACAAAATCAAATTGTGAATGGCCAGGTTTATGGCCCCACGTTCTTCTCCCTGTCAAAATATGGCAGCACTTTTGCTACTCTGGTTTACCAATTTGCCTCCTCTTTCACATCTACTACTCCCTGTTCTGCACTTATAAGTTACACACCATGCCTAGTACATGTCCACCGTGGCACTCGGAGTCCACAGCACCAAGTGTGTGTGTCCTGGTATTGTTTGTATATTTCCCTACCCAGGCATTCATCTGGAGTACTGTCTGGTGCCACTTTCACATTGACATAAGTTTCACAGCACCTAGCCTGACCAGCAGTTTTGAAATGATTTAAAAACTTTTTTATGAATTTTTTTTTGGTTTTTATGTATATTGCTGCTTGCTGTGTATAAAAATTCTCTCCCATCTCTTGCTATTTCCAGTACGATACCTGAAGATGGGCTTATAAGAGCCTGAAACTGCTTGTGTGATAATAAAAGAACTTTACAACTGAAGTGGTATTTTCAACCTCTGGTATAATACTCAGCTGCGGATGTTCCTCCAATAGGATTGTTTGTGTTCTTAAGCTGTCTTGCAAAAGATACAGTTTTTG
This sequence comes from Schistocerca cancellata, assembly GCF_023864275.1. Classification (NCBI taxonomy): domain Eukaryota; kingdom Metazoa; phylum Arthropoda; class Insecta; order Orthoptera; family Acrididae; genus Schistocerca; species Schistocerca cancellata. Next base: position 491,420,862 of record NC_064628.1, read on the forward strand.
AAAACAATAATTTTAGTATTTTAACTGTCTGTTCCACAATAATACCTGGTTTTTTAAATGGTAACAGAGTTTGCTTCTTTGACTTATTATTACGTAAATTACTTCTGATTCAAAATTATCTGAATGTGAAGTATTGTTAAATATACTGCTTTGTTAAATTATTTGTCATTAATCATCACTTAATCAGCTAGTCCAAAAAACTAACTCTTTTGGTTCACTTTCATTTTAAACTATTAATCAGTTCAATAAACTTCACTCTTCTTATCACTTACTTTCAGTTCCTTAATGACACACTCGGTTAGTTATGGGTACGGAGAGAATCCTGTCACATAGATGTTACTGAGGATTACACGCCTTAACACAATAAGTTGCTGAAATATTTGTAATTGAATGGTTTACAACATACAATGGCAGGCCTTTTACAATTCAAAATGATAAACTGGTCAGTTACTACTTCATAACAGTGCGGTAGGTGTTGCGAGGTCCATTATACCACAACAAAGTACGGCCACAGGCTCTTCACCACAGTAAACTTTGGGCCCACAGCGCCATCCTGATTTAAATTTTCTGTGATTTCCGTAAATCGCTCCACGCAAATGCTGGGATGGTTCCTTTGAAAGGGCACAGCCAACGTCCTTCCCCATCCTTCCCTAATCTAATGAGACTGACGACCTCACTGTTTGGTCTCCACCCCCAAAACAACCAACCAACCCACCGTGCCCTTCTTAAACACTGATTAACCTTGATGCTTTGCACTGAGCCCAACTGCCTATCCACATTATGCCTGGGGATACCATATGTGGGATCTTGCTGTGAAACAAGTCTTGCTTCGTCTCACAGTAGAATCCCTCCTTTGTGTTCAACCCACTCATTTGCTTCTAACCGACTTTCCACTACCACCTGACAGACATTGCCTGACTGCGCCACACTCCTGTGCCCAGTGACAGTATGACAGTGTCAATAAGCTCTTCACTTTACATAACGATATTCACTGACTTGGCCAGTGCATCTACTACTATTCTTTACATTCGCTTTCATTGATAACTTTGGACACAGGAAATTATTAAAACATATATACATCACAATAATATACACAACATATTTATACACTTCATTTAAAAGTTCATAGTTAATAAAGCATGAAAAATTTTCTATGTAGGCACTGTGTTGTTGTGTTACAGGTTCACCTTCCTGCATTTAGAATAATCCATTGTAAAGCACCCACAGATAATCTTTATGTAGGTAACAAATCCTGTTAACTAACATGGCATACCAAATCACTCAGATCTCAGTAGCAATTAATAAGAAAGATTTGAATTTACGCACTGAGTTCACTGTCCTGTATTTCAGAATAAATAATATTAAGATGACCACAGGTAATCCTTTCACAATAGACAAGTACATTACTACATTAACTTGATAGCTCATGCCTCTACATTATCCAAATACAGACCCCTTCCAAAATGTGAACGACACCTTTTTCAATAATAATCAAATGAATAAGAGGATTCAACATAATGTAATAAATATGCTTCTTGTCTAGACGAGCATGTGCATCCAAAACCATGTGGACTCAATACAATAACCACGATACCCAACAGTAATGTACTTCACTACAACCAACCAAGTCATTAAGTCAAGTGAGCAATAAATGTGACTTTACAAGCTGTAATGGCCACACGAATACACGTGTGGTAACAGTTACAATCGACCATCTCGACCGACATCACCTTTCTGTTTATATGGGTGTTTTATGTTGCTTCGAGTCCACAGCTCAGCAGATGGTGGTATTCAGCAGTTCCAGCAGGCCCATTTATAAAATTCTTCATGCTCACTTGATCCAACAATGGTCTGGAATATTCGGTCGACCAACCATTTGCCCTGACCAGTCCAACGGATCGCCAGGACAAAGACAGCAGCCACTCTTCATCAGCTGTCTCTGTCACAACAAGATGTTTTTGTTGCCTCCCTCCAAAAGGTTCTGCCAGCAGCATGGACATGACTGATCCTGGAGCACCTTCTCAGTCATTCTGGTCACCAGAGGTGCCACTTAGCGGGAATTCAAAGTGGTGGCCATTGGCGCCAGAATTGAACCATCACAACCTTATTGTTATTCAGTGAAACAAGTCCAGATCATCCATGATCGTTTTCAGTTGGAAAACTGATCTTTTTTGATCTGCATTTATATTTCACTTTTCATAGGGCTAAAAATTTCTGCCACACTGTCTTTAAGGGGCTGAAAAAAGCCAAAATCAATGCCTGACAACAAAATAAATCTTACATTCTTCTCAACCCACTGCTGCAAAACCCTTACTGAAGTATGACATGGTTATCACTTATGGCCTTCACCTGTGGAGTACAAACTGTGGATTCCAACAGGATGTGCATCACTAGGAGCTAAGCAACTGCCAGTAGCTGATTTTGTCACAAAAATGGCATCAAAAATCTCCGACTACAAAATTTACCATTTTATTTCAAAAAATCAAACACAGTATCCCAAAACTGTGAAGCAAAACCTTAAGCCTGTTGAAGTAATTGTACTGCTTGAATTTGCAGACAATTACTCCTTTGTCATCCAGAACACTGTCCAGAGTTTTCATGGGGAAAGAATCAAGTACCTTGTCTCTCATCGTGTACTGTATCAAAATTAAGCTAATACAAGGCAGATACTTCTCCAAAATTATTAGCAGCCTAAGATAATACAGTTGCTATTCATCTCTATTTGGCAAAACTTGTGGGTTAACTGAAACTAAATGTGACAGATCTGCAGAAAACCATACACTTTCTGATAGGTCTATAATAAAGTACAAAAATTTCAAGAATTTCACCAATTAGTGGTACCATCTCAAAGATGCTTGTGTAAATGCTTAGTGGAACTGTTTTGGAGCAAGTCATAGAAAGTCTGCACTTGATGGAATTGTAAACAATGTAATATGATTAACTACATGAGCTAATCCACAGCACCCAAAGGACAAACTGATCCTCACACCTTTTGGTTTACCCACATTCTGTAAGCAAAACTTGAACAAAATTGACTTCATATCAGTTGAGAAGATCCCAATTTAATCAACCAGAGCTTCTTAGGAATAAAGGTTTCCTTTGACTACAAGAGTTGCTGGAACAAGAGAAAATTAGCAGTTCATCACAACTGTTTGGAAAATAATACACATGAAAACATTGGCATGGGAATTCTTGTCATTTGTTGCCAAAATCCAAAATATCAGGAGCAACTGATGATAGAACAGAATTTACAGTTTCAACACTGCAATCAGGGAAGTATGTTGAATGCATGTATGACAAGAGCAGGTAGATTGAGAATGTTTCTGATATCTCTCAAGAAAGATGCTCTTGTAAATTTTGTTTATTCTTGTGGCTCTTCAAGAAAGCAATGAAGATGCCCAAACATGAGATTTTGGAAATATGTTTTAAGAAACCCACAGAAGGTTAGGACACCTTTACTAAGTAACCCAGTTGCAGACTTGGGAGCCTGGAAAAAGTCCTACACCCAAGGCCAATCTTCCTTAGCTACAAGACATGGCCCACTGATGTTGGGGATACCAACTACTTACTAACGGGTAGTAGCAGAACCCATCACCTGCCAACAAAAGTTTTATTTATATTGCGAATGACTACTACTTTAAGAAATCCTTTGTTTTCTGTCATTTCAAAATACTGATTTGCATGAGACACTTTATATGACACCTGTTGACCTTTAAGGAAAAAGACATTCATAGAAATATGATATTTTGTTTAGAAAAGGTGCCTACTCAAATGAGGATTAATAATGCAGTTATGTATCGTGTATCCCTTCTGGGATACAAGGGCACGAAGTTCATTTACTTTGGCAGCAAATTTGTTATTAGGTAACCTCATAATTAACTATCTCAAAACCTATGAACCAAAAGTGGCAAAACTTTTAGATTTTATATACAAGTTACTGGGCAATAAATTCATTAAAGGAGAGATTTCTAAATCAGCTACGTAAGGAGATCAGACTATTTCAACTTGGGGGAAATTTTGTCATTGAAAGAATTTGAGGGCAGCTTGGAGCAAAAGTGGCTTGCCGAATAACATTCAGAATGTGCATAATGCACACCATTCAACGATATTTTCTTGCCTAGTTTTGTGCCTCTACACAGTTATTCACTGAATCAATGCTTAACTTGGCGAGTTCCATGTCCTGGAAAGAGAACAGTATGTGAATGAAAGAATCAATCAATCAATCAGTCAGCCAGTCTGTCAGTTACTGTTTGATGCATTGAGTTGACAAAGTTTTACCATTATGTGAGTTTATTTTGAAAGAAGTAAATTTAACTGAACATTTTGAGCCTGATATTTATGAAGATAAAAGCAGTTTAAAGCCAACTTATTGTGGCAAACTGTAAGAGTGTTAAAATCAAATCAGTGAGCTTTTGAATTGTTCAGATGTCCAGCAGCTTAAAAATCTACAGATTTAATATTTGTATTTAAACATAATTTTATCGCTGAAATAGAGATGCCGAATATAGATGGATGTAACTTAGCATTGAAGTTACAGTACATCTTACATGTAGAAAACAGGAGTTGTCACTTATTGGAGCACTTCTGAATTTTGTGATGATCAGCATTTAAAAGCATATGTCATAGAAGAAAAAATTCATGGAAAGTTAAAAATAATAGTCACAGTGTGCATGAAGCCAGATGGCATGGTAATTTAGAACTATTCACATTTAGAGCTATTTGTGAAACAACTTGATATGTTACTAAACAGAATAATCAGAAGGATGTATTACTAAGTAGGGATTAAAATTTAAATCTTTTAGAGAGCATCATTTGCCCTCTGCCCTTTGTCATATATTTTTCAGTATTTTAGAGCACAGTATACGTATTTGGGAGCTATAGTTTAGTCCTCTGTCATTTCATATAACGCAGCTCCTCTCAGTTTGTAACAAAAGTTGTGGAAATCAGATTCTACTCTGTAACTGTCATAATCATTTTTAAACTGCAGTCCTACAAAATTAATCTGTAGAAGTGGGTTATACATTCCTAAATCCTAAGTTACAAACAGAACCAGAATATCATGTGAAATCGAGAAAAGAATCTATTTAGATTGCAGGAAATGCACAACTGCATTAATCGATGTAACAAATGGTATAGTAAAATTCTAACTAGTGTGACTGAGGGCATGTAATTGAAGTAGACAATTAGCCACTCCTGTATATGAAAGCAATAAAAGAATTAGGCTTGAAAAATGAACCAGGAAAATGAGGAAACTTCTTAAGGGTTAAAAACAGCCTCAAAGCAACAGACTTTTTAATCTCTCATTTTGTCAGCATTAGCAGGTAATTTAGGTCAAAACATTTTCTTAACGGATGGTCTATGGTTTCTAAAAAGTGTGTTCAGAAACAATGTTAACCAAATGAAACAACATCCTACTTACCTATACCAAGTTATCAATGGTATCAATGCTGTAAAAAATAAGTATTCAGATATTTATGATTAAGTCAATAGTAAATTAATCAAATTTTGTACAGCTGAACTTAAATATTAGTAACTTATATATTAATTTATTACATAATGAATCTTTTCATAAAGTTATTATCCTAGACAGACTTAAATATACTCCTGTCAATTCACTTCATCCAAAAGAAGATAAAACAACAGTGAGGATTACCAACTTATACCATTATTGCCAGTGTACAAAACATTCCAAGAAAACGTCGTGCAATAAAATTTACAAACAATTAGTGTAGCAAATATTCTCAGTACCAAAAACTTCAAATTTCGTAAAGAAATACGTACTAACTAAGCAAGTGAACAATCTATGCTTTCCTTGAAAGATGATATACTAGAATCAAAGAAATTATTACTGGTGGGAATATGTTGTGACATTACTAAGTAAAGCTTCTGATTTGTAAACCATGGAGTTCTGATACAAAAATTAACCCTGTCATAGGACATGGGGGACGTACTTCCCACTAAATGTATTTCTTTGCAGCGTTTAAGGTAATATGTGTTACCACTTCTGTATACTCCTGGCATCTAGTGGCAGTCCGCTGCACAAGCCGTAGTCTCTGTTCGTTGTGAAAAATAGCTTTCAGGACTGTGGGAAGTATATCTCCCACCAAACGAAAGTGTTGTAATGGTTGTAGGGAAGTATGATTACCACCAAAGTAGTTTCTGGAAAGGACTTAGGATGTATACTTACCACAAAATTAATCTGTCATTTGTGGCCCTTGAGAAGCATACTTACCACCAACTTAGGGGTATCACAAAGCTTTTGGGAATACGTCTTACTACCTCTGTCTATGCATGACATCTTGTGGTAGTACACTGCATCATGTGTATGAAAAATGCTACAACAACCAGTTTTTGTTTATGGTGGGGTCACTACTGTTGTTGGAACACATTGCTTCACTTCTGCAATATACATTATTGTGACCTATACCAGCTCATACCTATCCTGCATGATAAAGTTTCAAGGATTGTTTTCACATTTTGGTAAGCAAGCTTAAATATTTGTAACAATTATTTTTAAATAGGCTAAAAGAAAACAAAATAAAACCAGAAAACACTGTTCATTATTTTTTACGTGTAATAGCCACACATAATAGCTCACAACATGGAAGTGGAAACTCCATTTACCATTATACATTTAATACCTCACAAATGTACCACCATAGTTTTTGGTCCTAAATCAAAAAATAAAATTATCAAAAAATAATCAGTTGATCACAATTATAATAGGATAGCAAAAAAATTATCTTTGAGGAGTTGCTAAAAAAAAAAAAAAAAAAAAAAAAAAATGCGCCCGTGAAAGGGTTGACATATTGTCAAATGGTAGACAAACAGAATCACAGTTTTCATCTCATCTGCATGACAGAATGCAGAGTGTAAAAGTTATAGGTTCCTCGCACATTATGAGCTATTGGGCATAGTGTATCAAAGGGTTTTGTTTTGGGTCCTCCATTGTTTCTACTATGTATTAATTATCTTTCACTTGCATTGTCATTAGATGTCAACATTATCCTTTTGTAGATGATACAGATGTAATAATAAACAGTAATACCAGTTCTCTTATTGAAAGTGAAATAAATCAGAACATCAGTAGATGTTCCAAGGCGAAAGTATCATCAGGCACTACACACACAGTTCATTCTCATAGCAATCCACAAGCTATAAAAATAGTCTTATCAAATAATGAAATACAGTAAGTAGTTACGTTTTGGCCTACAGACAGATATTAATTAATGGAGCATCAAAGTTCAATTACATTTTCAATATGCAGGACTACTGATGTGATTGAAGAATGAAAAAACTAGTTTATTCTGCACATTTTCATTTTGAGGGGAAACTCAACTCACAGCAATAGTGACATGTAAGAATTATTGTATCTGATATTAGTTGTAAAACATGTTGGTATACGATAAATGTTACATATTAATATAATAGAGGGAAACATTCCACGTGGGAAAAATATATCTAAAAAGAAAGATGATGAGACTTACCAAACAAAAGCGCTGGCAGGTCGATAGACACACAAACAAACACAAACATACACACAAAATTCAAGCTTTCGCAACCAATGGTTGCCTCATCAGGAAAGAGGGAAGGAGAGGGAAAGACGAAAGGATTTGGGTTTTAAGGGAGAGGGTAAGGAGTCATTCCAATCCCGGGAGAGGAAAGACTTACCTTAGGGAGAAAAAAGGACAGGTATACACTCGCACACACACACATATCCATCCGTATATACACAGACACAAGCAGACACGGATGGATATGTGTGTGTGTGCGAGTGTATACCTGTCCTTTTTTCCACCTAAGGTACGTCTTTCCTCTCCCAGGATTGGAATGACTCCTTACCCTCTCCCTTAAAACCCAAATCCTTTCGTCTTTCCCTCTCCTTCCCTCTTTCCTGATGAGGCAACCTTTGGTTGCGAATGCTTGAATTTTGTGTGGATGTTTGTGTTTGTTTGTGTGTCTATCGACCTGTCAGCGCTTTTGTTTGGTAAGTCTCATCATCTTTCTTTTTAGATATAAATGTTACATATTATATTCATTAATGCACACTGAAATTAGCAGTATTTCTTTTCTCTCGAAGAACAGTGCAAAATGTAAGTATAGGATTATGAGTAAGTAGCTTACCTTCAGAATTTCAGAATACATCTTATGAAGGTTCCCTATCTGCATATTCTTTTAAGTTCTTGGAGTCTCATTGTTCAATGTCTTGGTGAAATAGATAGAAACTGTTTTCCATGACCAGGTAGATGACATGTGCTACGCAGCTATTACTGTTAGGTGGCTGTTTCCAAATTTGTTAGTATTGTAAACAATGTGAAGGCTAGGTATGGTTTAACATTCACATATTTTATACAGGTAGAGACTTTGCTCTACTACCTCCTGACATAAAATTAGTAACACAATCTCAGTAAAGTGGCACAATAATCAATAAACACAATAAAGGCTTTTCACAGTGGTAGCATAATGAAAATAACTTTGCTCATGATTATGTTTTCAACTGATGAACCAAACTCTATACAAATCCAGATGTTAAGTGGTAGATTTAGAGTCCAGACTTTTTATGAAACAGTTTGACATAGAAGCTGTGTGGTTGCTAATGCACTCAGGATTTTATACAGATGTTGCTTGTTTACTCAATCAATCAGGACTGACTATTTTGGGTGACAACCACTATGGTACTTAAAGATTGATGTATGAAAAATGTTATTTCAGAAGCTACACAGTAATTTGAAAAATTACTATGTTAGATATTGCTACTCAGGATAGATTGTAAGTATTAACCATAAATTTATTTACGAAATATGTGGTGGTCTAGGAATAGAGCAGAATTTAGGAAACCATTTTATGCAAATATGTTGGGAATACCCTGTTTACACACACAAGTGCCATATTGAAAATGTTTTGAAATATTTAGAAATCTGAATTAATGGCTTAATAAGTATATAAAATATGTCATCTTGTGCATAAAAGTTACGTCAATAAAAGTATAACAGAAAAGACTGCAACTAATAATCACAGAGGCAATATCTGTAAAGGAAAACGTAATTGTTTCTAAATGTTACTGGCAATCATATCAATAGTTAGTTAGTTTCATAGTATTTGAACTACATTACTGAAAAGTCAGTGCACCTGTCTTCAGAAGGATTGGTGTCACCAAGCCCATTAATACCTATTAGCTCACATGACACCTACTATGTCATACCACAGTAAAAAGTTTAATTATTCATATCTTTTAGTTGATAACACTTTCATGGAAACTACATACATTACAGGAATCAACACCTGAACAATGAATCTAAATAAAGTTCAGCCTAGGTAACACTTTGAATTATTTATGGATACACCACATGTAAATTATGTAAGTAACTGTGTGGAGGTAGAATAATGATCAAAGAAAGGAAAAAAAGTTATTATCAGGAGCTGCAGTCACAAAATAGTTAGTAATTCTCATAAAATGCCCCCCCCCCACTCCCAAAAAAACATACAATAGTTTTTCATATATCTATGTAATATATCCCCTGTTGTTGTTGTTGTTGTTGTTGTTGTGGTCTTCAGTCCTGAGACTGGTTTGATGCAGCTCTCCATGCTACTCTATCCTGTGCAAGCTTCTTCATCTCCCAGTACCTACTGCAGCCTACATCCTTCTGAATCTGTTTAGTGTATTCATCGGAAAAATTACAGCCGTAGTTTCCCCTTGCATTCAGCCGTTCACAGTACCAGCACAGCAAGGCCATTTTGGTTAATGTTACAAGGCCAGATCAGTCAATCATCCAGACTGTTGCCCCTGCAACTACTGAAAAGGCCGCTGCCCCCTTCAGGAACCATAAGTTTGTCTGGCCTCTCAACAGATACCCCTCTGTTGTGGTTGCACCTACGGTATGGCTATCTGTGTCGCTGAGGCACACAAGCCTCCCCACCAATGGCAAGGTCTATGGTTCATGGGGAGGATATCCCCTGAAGAAGGAATATTTTCACAATTTTACAATTGTTTGATAGTTACAGTCTTTGCACTTTATACAGTATGTGAGGCATGCTCAGAAAGTAAGTGTACTAGAATTTTTAGAGAAAAAAGTATTTGAAAAAATAAGATATTATTGATACACTTTTTGAATAGTTTTCCACATAATTGCTATTCCATTTAAATCATGTGGTAAGCCATGATACAAGTTTCTTTATGCCCTCCTTGAAGAACTCTCCCAGAAGGTTCTTCACCCACTTTAGTAACTTTTTCTGCTTGTGCTCAGTTACTGAAATTCCATCACAAGTACCTTAAAAGAGGTGAAAAGATGTTAATCTGAAGGCACAAAGACATGGTAAAAGGGAGAGGGGGGTGTTAAAAATATATCAGCCACATGTTTCCAAGAATTCCATGTTGACTACGGCTGTGTGAGGATGGGTATTGTCATACAGCACCCACAGTTCTCTCATCAGCATTCCTCTCTTTCTGTTTTGAGCACTACATTTGAGTTTTTAGAGTTTCACAACGTTGTTGTGCATTGGTGGTCCACCCCTGAGGCAGAAATTCAACCAAAATGATGTCTTTTTGCTCACAAAACATTGAGGATATGATTTTTGTGCCCAAAATCATGGTTTTGCAGTTTTTGACAAATGAGGAATCTATGTGCAACTATGAAAACTGTCTTTTTGTCTCGTGTGTAATGAGCAACCCAACTTTCATCTCCAGTCACAATAGAGCTTAGAAAATCTTCATGTCCCTATTCAAGTCACTCAAATAATTCACGGGCATTACTGATCGATTTTTCTCGTGCTCCTCTGTCAGTTGTTGTAGAAGCCATCTTGTGCACAGTTTCACTATTCCAACATTTCTGTGAGCACATAGCTCACACTTGGTAGGATTTCTAACAGACATCTTTCATGCGTATCAGTTCATGTACTACCACGTTCCTACAATGCTCATTTTGGTCAGGGGATCCCTCACCCTCCGCTACTCAGTGATGCCAACCCTTAAAAAACAAAACAAACCACAGCCCATGATGGTCACATTACATTTAGTTTCTGAAAATGCTCCATACTGCCATTCTTGTTGGTTACAACGTGTATTATGTTGATTTTACAACTGAATTGTATGAGCAATAACAGCAATTTTTCACTTTACACTCAAGGTAGACTGTACTTGTGTTCTAAATGCTTTCGCAATCATACCCTGGTCACAAACTCCAATTGAGACAGTTAGTCAATTTCCAAGTCCTCTTTACAGTGTTCATGATTACAATCACTCTCAGCAACCAATTACAAGGAAAGAATATACAAAATATCCTACAGTAGCACAATGTTACACTTATCTCTTAACCTAGAGCAGAATAATTCAAATTTTTTTCCCATGAATACTTTTACCATTGAATGACAACACATTAAATGACTACTAATCACTTTAATTAAGAGGATGGAAGGTATTTTATATTCTCAGTTGGGGTCAATTGATAAAAGATTACTCAACCTTACTGAACAAGAAGTCCAATTTCATGAAAGTTTCAAATTTTACTTGGTGTTTTCAAAATTATATTCATGTCCATTTCATGTACTTCAATTGGTTACTTATCGGAACATCTTTTCTTTCAGTTCATTATTACTCTAAATCAAATATAGAAATAGTACATTTTAAATGAAATGGAAAGCAAATTGTGCAGTGGTATATGGTTAACACCATGTTGAAACCTTAATATTTCATTCAACTTTAGTTTACAGTCCATAAATTACATGTATAGTACCAAATGTTGCCTAAACTAACATAGAGATTGTATGATAACAAAATTATTTTTGACTTAATGTAGTGAGACCTTAATTATTTGCTCATGTCTTTGTTTTCATTAAATACTTCCCGTAACAGAACTTTTTACCTGTAGAAGTGCTTTTGCATAAACAGACTGATACAAAGGCAGGTTCCCTAGCCATAAGCTACTTCACACAATACATCTCTTGTTTCACAGTATTATTTCAATGTAAGTTAAATAATCATTACTATTTCAGGTGTTCCATTACATTTCATCACTTCACATATCTCACAATACCTCAATTACTTTACTGAAGAAATACTTGTTTTGTTGTTATCCTGCCTGAAGGACTTTCTCAGGACAAACACTTCTCTCACATAATCACCTTTGTGGATGACACTAGGTATTCCAATTGATCCAAGCATACTCACAGCAACAGAAGAAATAATAAATATTGTTCTTAAAATTATCATTCACTGCTCTCCTGTGAATAGTGAATAGTCTCACTGTCAATTTCTAAAAGAGACAAAATATTTAGTTAGAGGTACTCCACTAACAATAATTCTAACACATGGTCAGTAAATAATAAATAGGGTGAAAATGTCAAAATTTTCAGTATCCATACTGATGAGAATTTAAGCACATTCTGATACTCCTAAGAAAATTTAGTTCAACCACATTTGCACTTTGAATCATTGCATAGCTTGGGAAGAGACAAATCAGTAAGCTGACATAGTCCACATATTTTCATTCAAAAAAAGTCGTATGACATAATGTTACAGGGTAACTCATCTTTAAGAGAGAAAGTATCCATTGCTCAAAATTACGCTTGAAGAATAATATGTTGTGCTTCCTCATGACCATCCTGTAGGCACTGCTTAAGGAGTTAGACATTGTGACTACTGCTGCACCATTTATTCCCTTGGTGAGTTTGTTGTATACTATCCACTCCAGTTCAAAAGGAACAATGATGTACATAATTAAAATACCAGAGCAAAAAATATCATTATGTCACATTAAGGTTGTTTTCAACACAAAAAAGGAAGCACAATGCCACAATCAAAATTTTTTATCACTTACCTAGTGATATAAATTGCCTGACAGACTGCAAAGTGAAATTTGAAAACAAACTGAAAAAAGCTTCTCCTTGACAACCCCGTCTATTCTATAGGAGAATTTCAATCACTGTAATGTGTAAAATGTGGTAGATAGGAACAGCTAAGACACCTCTGGACATCTGTAAAATAAATGCAACCTGTAAATGAACAACATATATTTACGAAATAAATTGTGATGTGAATATAAAATGACTTGTTCCAAACAATTATGATTTCTTGTGGGAATGGTCCATGGAACATGAAACTAACTACCTACTGTGGGCAACATTGTTCATTATATCCCAACACTGTTTACTTCAGCCTGATGGGTGCAGCAGTAATCATCTCAAAAAGCAACAGGATGGCTTACACCACTGACACTAACAACATTATCAACTAAAGCACATGAAGCAGTAAGAACCACCAGCCTGTCAAGCAAAGAAGAGTGTCACCACCAGGCTTCTACAAGGAATTTTTGTTGAAGACAAGCAGCAGCCAAACATAGAGGTGAACAGTGTGTCAGTTCCCAAGGAGAATAAATCACTAGCATTTTTTTTACCAGAATGTTCAGAGTATAACTTGTAAGATTACTGAATTTGAAGTACTTTTTCTCAATCAGCTAAAGGCTATTTCAGTTTAATGTGTGAGTGAACACTGATTGAAGGAAAACCAAGCTTGTACTAATAGAATAACAGGATTTGAAATTGTTGGCAGTTTTTGTATAGAGACTTTAATAGGTGGAGGATTACACATATACATTAAGCAAGGAATTGAATGCAAAGAAATTAAATTTAGTAATATAAATAACATTGAAAAAGTGTTTGAATATTGTGTTTGCAAACTCAAGAAAGCCATAATAATCACTGTGCATATACTGTTCCCTAACAGGCAACTTTATGTGGTGAATTAAGGAATTTTAAAGAAAACATTATTGTAGTTCTACTATTTGCAGATAACACAAGTATCATAATTATATGAATATAATAGAGGGAAACATTCCACGTGGGAAAAATATATCTAAAAAGAAAGATGATGAGGCTTACCAAACAAAAGCGCTGGCAGGTCGATAGACACACAAACAAACACAAACATACACACAAAATTCAAGCTTTCGCAACCAACGGTTGCCTCATCAGGAAAGAGGGAAGGAGAGGAAAAGACGAAAGGATTCCTTTCGTCTTTCCCTCTCCTTCCCTCTTCCCTGATGAGGCAACCGTTGGTTGCGAAAGCTTGAATTTTGTGTGTATGTTTGTGTTTGAAGGATTCCTTTCGTCTTTCCCTCTCCTTCCCTCTTCCCTGATGAGGCAACCGTTGGTTGCGAAAGCTTGAATTTTGTGTGTATGTTTGTGTTTGTTTGTGTGTCTATCGACCTGCCAGCGCTTTTGTTTGGTAAGTCTCATCATCTTTCTTTATAAGTATCATAATTAGTGATATAAAAAAATCATTATGTAGTAGAGCAGAAAAAATGCTCTCATACACACAGTCATGGTTTTATTCAAATAAGCTGACATTAAATACAAAGAAAACAAACTTTATACAGTATGGAAGCAAGTGTCAAGGGGAAAATACATGCCTTATGCTGGATAGCAAGCAAATAGAAAAAGTGTGTCCACTAAGTTTCTGGGAATGCGAATTGATCAAGATTTAAACTGGAATGAACACAGTGTATATCTTACTCAGAAACTTAGCTCAGAATGTTTTGCCTTAAGAATAATATCCAAGGTATGTAGCGAGGAATGTATTAGAGCAGTGTACTTGAGTTATTTCCAATCATATGCAATATATGTTATAAGTTTTTGGGGAAAAACTAAGTCAAGAGTAAATGACATTTTCATTAAGCAAGAAAGAGCTATTCGTATCATGACACACAGCCCACCACAAACTCACTGTAGACCCTTATTCAGACAACTAAAGATACTGACAATACCATTGATATATATTTTTAAATGCCTGGAAATGATCAGTAAAAATAACTGCGATCTCCAAACCAAATCAAGCTACCATGACCACAATACAAGGCATTGTAAAGGCTTCCACATTCCCTATGTAGCAAAAACTGGAAGTCAGAAACATGTTAGCCACTTAGGAATAAAGCTTTTAAATGCACTTCCATCTCAAATTAAAGAATTGAAAGGCAAAATAATTTCAAGCGTGAAGTAAAAAAATACTTAATGGAAAAATGCTACTACAGTGTAAATGAATACCTGTCTCAGACTGTGGATTGAAACCTGTACTTACTTTTTTTTTAAGTTTTAACTAATTTAATTATGTTTTCAACTTTGTAATTATGGAATGAAAAATCTGTTAAATATCCATAATACGTTTTGTGTATAAGGCGTAGTTCATGATCTATAATTGTTTATCAGGAGCACGTACTTTTGTTTTTGTGTAATAAGTTCTTGTACACTACTTATGTACTATGGGTATGTAATTTGTTCAAATGGCTCTGAGCACTATGGGACTTAACATCTATGATCATCAGTCCCCTAGAACTTAGAACTACTTCAACCTAACTAACCTAAGGACATCACACAACACCCAGTCATCATGAGGCAGAGAAAATCCCTGACCCCGCCGGGAATCGAACCCGGGCGTGGGAAGCGAGAACGCCACCGCACGACCACGAGCTGCGGACTATGTAATTTGTTTTGCTGTTTGTATATGTTTGTCCACTTATTATGTGTATGTGTATGTGTTGTTATGTGTTACGCATGATCAAATGACAAATCTTATATCATATACGTGATCTATTGTATGCTAAATAAATAAATAGTTGAAGATTTCAATGTAAACTTTAAAATAACCTGTCAAAATGTATCTAAACTGAACAATTGATTAATATCACATAATTTATCGCCAACTGAATACACTAGACTTGGAAAGACCTCTAAAACTAAAATTGGTTAAAAATCTTTTGACGTGCGAACACTTCATCATAATGTGGAAGTGATTGACACTGGATTCTCAGATCATGAAGCAATCAAATTTAATGTGAACAATGTACTCGGCACATACTCTGGGGAGAGTGAGAAATGCTTCTACAGAAGATGTACAAATGAGGTCATTAGAATTTTTAATTATTTTTCAAAAAATTCAAAGTGATATTTGGATAAATTTACAGTGCAGATATGAGGTTTGAGTCATTTTGAGCTACTTACAAACATAGCTATGAAATTGCATTCCCTCTTAATAAAATTAAACTAAAAACTAGAACTAACACTAGGATAACAGTCAACAAGAAAATCTTCAAAGTAACTTACAAAGTTAATTAAATCAGCTTGCCAAAATCCAGTTGCGAAGCAGTATGTAAACTGTTACGAAAAAGTATATGAGAAAGTAATTACAGCAGCAAAAAATTAAGCAATGATTCACACATCAACAGACACAAGGGTAATAAAGAACCGAAAGCAGTCTGTAAGGTGATAAATACAAACTTAGGCTAATAATAACATATTTGTAAATACCAAAACTATGATTTTGTACCCTGTAACAGAACAAGAGGTTGAGATTACAATCAGGAAATTAAAAACAAATTGAAACTTCCTGGCAGATTAAAACTGTGTGCCAGACCAAGACTCGATCTCAGGAACTTTGCCTTTCACGGGCAAGTGCTCTACCAACTGAGCTACCCAAGCACAACTTACACCCCATCCTCACAGCTTTACTTCTGCCAGTACCTCGTCTCCTACCTGCCAAACTTTACAGAAGCTCTCCTGCGAACCATGCAGGACTAGCACTTCTGAAAGAAAGGGTATTCCAGAGACATGGCTTAGCCACAGCCTAGGGAATGTTTCCAGAATGAGATTTTCACTCTGCAGCAGAGTGTGCGCTGATATGAAATGGGATGTGAGTCATGCTTGGTTAGCTCAGTTGGTAGAGCACTTGCCCGTGAAAGGCAAAGGTCCCAAGTTCGAGTCTCGGTCCGGCACACAGTTTTAATCTGACAGGAAGTTTCATATCAGAGCACACTCCGCTGCAGAGTGAAAATCTCATTCTGGAAACATCCCCTAGGCTGTGGCCAAGCCTTGTCTCCGGAATATCCTTTCTTTCAGGAGTACTAGTCCTGCATGGTTCTCAGGAGAGCTTCTGTAAAGTTTGGAAGGTAGGAGACGAGGTACTGGCGGAAGTAAAGCTGTGAGACGGGGCGTGAGTCGTGCTTGGGTAGCTCAGTTGGTAGAGCACTTGCCTGCGAAAGGCAAAGGTCCTGAGTTCGAGTCTCAGTCCAGCACACAGTTGTAATCTGCCAGGAAGTTTCATATCAGTACACATTCCGCTGCAGAGTGAAAAAATCTCATTCCAAAAAACAAATTGTCCTATGGTAGAGATGGCATTCAAGATAAAGGAATTAAACACAGCAAATATGTAGTTCCTCTCTTGTTGATTTAATTAACGCTTCTTTTAGCACTGGTACTTCCTCTTGAGAACTTAAGCTATCAATAATAAAACCATTAAATAAAAAGAGTGCTCATTATGATGTAAAAAAACTACATGTCTTTAACAGAGTTGTCTTGTTTCTCAAAAATTTTTGAAAGAATATTGTGCAAATGAAACTCGGCTTTTTTTTAAACAAATGTGGAATATTTACCTCATTTGAATTCTTCTTTTAAGAAAATTAATTTGGAGTTGGTCACACATTGGTAAGGTTCCTCTTGATTCTCTCAATAGGTGGGATTATATTAGGCATGGCCTTCACCTCAACAGGAAAGGGAAGGGTAAACTGGCTGGGAAAATAGCAGGAAAGTTAAAGGGGAGAGGCACTGTCATGAGTGACAAAATACCAGTGGTTATAGGGTTCAGAAAAGACACTTTTTTAGGGCAGGGAGGACAGAAAGAAACCAAATTTTAAGAGAGGTTAGGACTGAGAAAAACCTTCAGTTTGAGAAAGAAACCAAAAAACCTAATTCCAGCTTATTACATCAGCATAAACAGCTATTGGTTAAGAATTTTCAACAGTCATCAGATATTTCAACTCTACTCAATTTTAACTCAGTCAATGTGAAATGTCAGCTATCTTTATTACATCAAAATATTCGAGGACTGAGGAATAAAATTAATGAATTAATTATCTGCATAGATGAATTAGAGTCCTCAAACCCAGCTGACATAATATGCCTCTCTGAACATCATGTGACCAATGGTATAGAACTTTTAAGTGTTACAGGGTTTAGGTTAGCATCTCACTTATGTAGAGCAGAAATGGAGAAAGGAGGAGTTGCCACATTCATCAGGAACTGTCATAAATTTAAGAACATAGACATTCATAAATTTTGCCTAGAACAGCATATGGCAACAGAAGTAGAATTTCACAAAAAATCCTTCATAATATGAGGGCTGTCCAGAAAGTAAGTTCTGATCGGTCACAAAATGAACACCACAGTGAAAACCCAATGAAGCTTTGCATAGATGTGTTGGGTAGTGTCTAGTATGACCGTCGATCACATCAAGACACTCTTTTCAGTTGCGAGCAAACTGTGAGTGAGTAAAGGTGCCTAGAACAACAATGTCTCCTGCCAGGTAGGAAGGCCCACTGAGAGGCTTCGCCTTAATGAATGCAGCCCACCTAACACAACTGCCACACACTTCCTTTTTCACAGCAATTCTCAGTTGCATTCTGCAGGGGCAGTAAAGATGCTCCTGCAGCCTTTTTGATGGGAAGTGTTCGATCACCCACAACACATCTGGGAGGAGCACACCACAGAACTGCTGAAATGCCTTAACAAATCTCTATTTGCAATGCGAATTGTCAGACATAGGCGATATAAAAATGAAAAAGCTGGCATACTATGATTTCTTTCATTCCATAATGTCATCAGGGATTATTTTTTGGGGTAATTTATCAAGCCAAGCTAAAGTTTTCTGGGTGCAAAAATGTGCAGTAAGAGTTACATGTGGTGTGAACTCAAGAACATCCTGCAGAAGCCTGTTTAGGGAACTAGGGATACTAACTACTGATTCCCAATATATTTATTCCTTAATGAAATTTGTCATTAAGCAAGGATTTAAAGTCATTTACTCTTGTACAAAAAGGTGTGCATTATTCAGGAACACACATTTTCAATAACTTGCCAGCAGCCATAAAAAGCTTAACAACCAATGAAATTCAGTTTAAGAGAAGCCTAAAGGATATATTGGTTGCCAACTCCTCCTACTCCATTGATGAATTTCTCAGTAGAACCAACTTTTTTTTTTTTTTGTGTGTGTGTGTGTGTGTGTGTGTGTGTGTGTGTGTGTGTGTGTGTGTGTGTGTGTGTGTGTGTGTAATGACAATCAACTTCTGCACCATTTCAGTGCAATAATGTGTTCATTGTAAATAAGTATTATAGTAATTCTATTGCATGTTTATTACCTTATAAATAAAAAAAAGCTTTTTTTCATTTTAAATTCAGTGCATTAGTATTTGTAAAATGAATCTTTCATATCATGTTCATTAAAAGAATGATGATCATTCCACTTTCCACTTGGGACCTGTGGAATGGTACATTAGCTTACTTGTTTGAGTTGTAAATATTTTATTGTTGTAAATATATTATTGGTTTTCTGACATGTTATACATCTTGGAGGATCTCCTCACTATGGATCAATTGGAATGAAAGTAAATCTAATCTAATTTAATCCAATGTAAAACGTGGTTTCAGAAAGAAATAGATCAACTGAAATGGCTATATATAATTAATTTCCTAAAACTTTTTCTTAAGTCCATTTATCATAATGAAGTAAACTGTGGATTGTTTTTAGATTTATCTAAGTTATTTGATGTTACTGATCAAATATTGCTATAGAGTCTGTGGCACTGCTTGTATGTAGTTTAAATCACACTTATCTGATAGATACCAGTAAGTAGGAATAGTTCATGTAGGTAATTGTACTCTTCTGGATACGAGAAAGTTACTGATGAGGTACTCCTTGGATTGGTGTTGAGACCACTGTTGTCCTCCACATTCATAAATGACTTACCAAGTTATTTAAGACAAGTTGATGCTATAGGGTTTGCTGATGATACTAATCTCTTTCTTAAATCTCAGAATGTGACTGATTTACACAAAAAATAGAAATAACAACTGGACAAAGAGTTAAATGGTTTAAAGATAACAATTTATATTTTAATGAAAAGAAAATTTTATGGCTAAATTTCGGGAATATGTTAAATAAAGTAAACCTTAATACAGTGGCGAACAGAAAACACTACAAACTTCAAACATTAAATTTTCAGGAATTTTGTTACATGAACATCTTCAATGGGGTTAACATATAGAATAGCTCAGTAGAAATGTAAGTAAATACTGTTATGTATTTAAAATGCTCAAAATTTCCTGCAGGGAAGAAACAGTGATGAGTGCCTATTACACATTCATTCAAAGTCTACTACAATGTGGTGTCTTATTTTGGGGTATTTTAACTCTAGTGGAACAACCTTTTACTATTCAAAAAGGATCAATAAGAATTATAAAAGGGATAGCAACTAGGGAGACATTTAGGGAGATTTTCAAAGAACTGTAAGTTATGACTCTTTGATCTGTATATATCTACGAAAGTATATGCCATTTGAAATCCCATTCCCAGTTCTTTTCTTTGAACAGGGATTACTATGACTATGAAACTAGACAAAAACTGGCTTTCACAGAGAAACACATAAGAAAACACAATGTCGTAAAAGTGCAATACGAGGATGGTTTGAAAAGTTCTCGGAATCACCACGAGCGGCCAGCGCTACTGCAATGAGTTGTTCACGTGATATTCATTGAACTGTTCCCTATAAACAATTGCCAAGTCAGTGCTCATGGGAGAGATCTGTGGCAGTGACATGGTGCTGTTGTTGTTCCCGTGTAGTGATTTGTGAAGATGGAAAAACTGAGATTCGAGCAGTGATTAAGTACTTCATAAAGAAAGATATCAAAGCAAAGGACAATCAGCTGATTTCCAGAATACACTGGGGGACTCTGCTCCTTCATATTCAATTGTTGCCAAGTGGACAATTGCATTTGAATCTGGTCGGGAGAGCTTAGATGATGATCTGTGCAGTAGTTGACCAAGGTGTGCCACTGTTCCAGAAATCACCGCAAAAGTGCACAAAATGGTCATGGAGGATAACTGATTGAAAGTGCATGAAATTGCTCAAGCTTGTCAGATGTCATCTGAAAGCATATATCACATTTTAACTGAAGCATTAGAAATGGAAAAATTATCTGCAAGATGGGTGCCGCGACTCTTGACGCTGTATCGTAAACGCATGAGAATGGACATATCGGAACAATGTTTGGCCTGTTTTAAGAGAAACGACAAGGTTTTTTGCACTGGTTTGTGACCACAGATGAAACTTGGACGCACCACTATACCCCAGAGACAAAAAAACAGTCAAAGCAAAGGAAACATGCTGATTCTCCGCCACCAAAGACAACAAAGACAATTCCTTCAGCAGGAAAGGTCATGGAATCAGTGTTCTGGGATGTGAAGGGGATTCTGTTTGTAGATTATCTCCCCACTAGGCAAACAATTACTGGAGAGTAATATACTAACCTCCTGGACAAATTGTAACAAAAGATACACGAAAAGAGACCAGGTTTAACAAGGAAGACAGTCATCTTCCATCAAGACAATGCGTGCCTGCACACATGTGCCATCACCATGGCAAAATTACAGGAATTAATGTATGAATCGTTGTCACACCTGCCTTATTCACCTGATATGGCTCTTGTCAGACTTCCATCTCTTCCCAAAACTGAAAATTTTTCTTGGTTGACGAAGATTCATTTCAAACGAAGAATTGATAGCCGGAGTTGACAACTATTTTGCAGGCTTGGGGGAAACTTATTGTTGAGATGGGATCAAGGCACTGGAACAATGTTGGACCAAGTGCATTAATCTACAAGGAGACTACATTGAAAAATAAAAAAAGTTTCAGTGATGTAAGTGCTAATTTTCTATTCCGAGAACTTTTCAAACCACCCTTGTATACCATCACAAAATTCTTTTTAGTGCCCTTCCTTTAAGAATTTAAAAGGTATCGAAGCTGCACATTTTTAAAATTGAGCTTAACAGAATGTTTATAAGTGAAAGCTTTTACAGTGTTGATGAATAAGCGAATTTTATGAATGTGAGGACATCCATAACTTTAATTAAACGTAGCCATGTGTTACTGGATATACTGGATATAATCTAAACTTAGAATTTGTCTGCCAGGCACTTAAGTGTGATTTGAAGAGTATCCATGTAGATTAGTTGTAGGTGTAGCTGTAGCTACGGTATGTATTTGGTTATCTGTATCAAAATGATTTGTTTCTGTTCATGTATTAAATTACCTGTATGATTTGTATACAGACACTTTTATTTAAGTTTTTTGTATCAACATATGACAACTCCTCTGCTACTGTAAATGATAAAATAGATGATCAATAAAAAAAATTGTTGGCACATAGCTATGAACACTGGCACATTATGGTGACTTTACACTAAGGTGAAAAAAGTTTGCAATTAATTACATCAATTTCTCAACATTGTTAAATTCAAACATAATTAAGACATTTGACAAAAGTTTAGCTGACATAGTATTTAAACATCATATAATTCCATCCTCCGGTTTGCTGCAAGTACTTGCTGATACCCAAAATAAGAGAAAAAACCTAAAAACTCATTGAAGTAGTAAACTTTTACATAAATGAGAATTGAGCAACAAAGATGCTGATTACATTTCTTTATACTCTATGCTCAAGGAGAGATCTGTGAAATGAAGCATTGTATTGCCCAGCTGGCGAGGCATTAGTTGCCACTTAATGTATTCTCTAAAAAAAACAATGAACCCCCTACCAATTCATGGGTTTACAATTACACTGAACCCCTGCCTTTTCTACCAGTTTTGTAACATTGGGTAGAACTCATTTATTTTACAAAACATTTTCCATTCCACTGCAAATCACAACAAAATCTCTGAATATTTGGCAATCAACAAACACAAATGCATTGAAGACTACTTCTACAGTGCAAAATTTCTTCTTCATATTTCCATTCTAAATTTGTAAGATTATTCCTGCAAATTGTTCACTTCACTGTCAACTTCTCATAATTTGTACGTAGCAACTGCTGGTAACTTCACAACAACCTTCTTTACTTTGGCAACATCCACAATAACACATTACCTTTAAAATGTCCTGTTGCCAGTTGCCGCTGCCACCTGTAACTGTAATCTGCTTACTACTGCTCCTTGTAAGGTTTTTACCATCTGGATCTCTATCCAGCTGGTTCTCATTGGCTGCTACTCTGTCCATAGTAGCATCAGTCTTCTCATCTTGGATTTGCTTATCTCCTCCCTGTACTACTGTGTTATGTGGATCGAAGTCTGTGTGAACAATATGCAGAATAAAAACCTCAAATATTGTTTAATCAAAAATATACAATTGGTAAATAAAGTAATTTTTAAAATTAGTTTTATTTTGGAAAGAATCAGCCAAACTTTTAGAATTAAAAATCATACAGTTTGTTAACAGAATGATCTTAAAAGACTAGACTGATTGGCCCAAAGAAAGCAGTAAAGAATTTGTACAAATATACTACAACAAATTGTGGTGAAAGCTACTTAGACACAGTGCATCCACAGGATAGAAGGCTCAGCACCATTGCAATTCCTGTCATACCAATTTGGACTAGTGGCTGTTATATTCCATCTGACACCGTCATGATATAACCTATAATAACCCAATGCCACTCAAATTTACTCTTCCCAATACAATAATAAATTTATAAGAATTTCCCCAACATTATTATTACTATTTTTATTATATAATATTGCATAGAGTAGGATATTTATCAACTCTCACTAGCCATGGTAAAATTTTAATGAGCTGGAGAACCAAATTATTGAAGCCACTAACTAAAAGAGCTCAACTAAATATGTCTTGGCAACCCGATAAATATAAAACAACTCACAATATTCAAGACAATAACAATTACAAAGTATTTCTTAATAAACAATCATAATTCTGTCATCGTTCTTCCTGGACATGACTGTGGTCCTAATATTAGATCAGTGAATACACTAAACAGCGAGGTTAACATATAAGCCAATAACTTATTAGATTTGGTGACTTGGACATTACCGAGTGAGGTGGCGCAGTGGCTAGCACACTGGAGTCGCATTCGGGAGGACGACGGTTCAATCCCATGTCTGGTCATCCTGATTTAGGTTTTCTGTGATTTCCCTAAATCACTCTAGGCAAATGCTGGGATGGTTCCTTTGAAAGGGCATGGCCGACTTCCTTTCCTGTGCTTGCCTAATCCAATGAGACTGATGACCTCGCTGTCTGGTCTTCTCTCCAAAACAACCCAACCCCAACTTGGACATTAATGCCAACTACACATGTTTACAAGACAAGAAACTCAAAGTCTAAGTGCATAAGTAACTACCACTGTCTAAGGGGAGCTATGTGTACATAGCTTGTTTAACTAAATGGTAGAATCTGTCGAAGTTCAAATGCTATTACTGGAGTCAGAAACTGAGAAAGACAGCACTTGAGTACAGTTCAGTTAAATTAAGCACTGTAAGTCGGTGAGGAAATGTACCGATAAATTTAATGTTTCTTGTACTGTCATGACTCCATAAGGAAACAACATCCCCCCAGGAAGTTTAGCTGTGCCAGTGTAATCCACCATGGTATCATAATTACTTCCAGTTCAAAAACACACTATCCAGCAATGCAGAGTCTAATACCACGTCTAATACCAAGTGCAACAACCATTGATAGAGTACAGCACACTTTCTGTAGCTGCACCTGCTAACCCAACCAAAACTATTACAAGTACTTCCAAAACTGTGCTACTCCCTGGCTCACAACATTCTGCCCATTGCCCTCCGCACTCTATATGTGCCTTTGCACAACCATCTACAGGTGACACCACCACCATGGGCCAAAGACACTCACCATAATTCGAAAGTGCTGCTAATTTGCACATTACAATATGGCAGTGTTCATTTACTAGTTGTTATGGCAACATTGCAATTAACCTCTTGTCATTAGTGTTCCGTGTATTGCTCTATTCACTGTCTAGACACAGTTTTGTTTTGCTTGTGCCACATGAGATGTTTATATTGTTCACTACAACTGTTACCCACAGTCGGTTACTTTCCATTTTTTCACTTACTGTTGTCCTTAAATGTGTAATTTTGTTTTGACTGTGTCATAGTGGAACAGTCCCTCACATGGAAAAGAGTCAGTTATAAGATGGCTAACCTGATTTTTACAGTCTCTTCTCTGTTGCCCCTTTGCTTGCTCAGTAGCCTGTAGTCATGAAACTGAAAGCTGAATAATGTATACAGCACCATGAGTTTGGCTTCACTTCTCCACACATTTAAATTATCCATGATGTCCTGTTGCTGGGATGATGACCAGTTTCTCAACTTCATAGGATTAAAGCTCTTAGATCATAACAACACTAACAAACAAGCTACAGTCCAGCGATAGAATTTATAAGATGGCACATACAGTTTTTGAAGAACAGTATTTTTTAGAAAGACTGCCTGAGAATCAGTAGTACTTCTAACATGTCATTAAAACAAAATGATTAAGTATAGCAGTGAATGCAGTTCACTGCGCAATAGTATTTCTCTTTGTCTGGTTCTTAACTTAAGTCACCACACACAGCAGTCAGTCATTCCAATGACCATGTTAATCAGCCCCTGCTAATAGTCACAACACAATTCGGTCAAAATATTCATAGGCTTGAATTAAAAACCCTCATAAATTTTTATCCTCTGGTATTACTGTTTTTTTGTTCAGTTGCTGATGCACATATTTTCATGGACAGGTCGCACATAGCTGTTACATGTGTGATTACTGAGAGCAGAGCCAACATAGGTGTTGCTCGTTTACGAGCTTGACCTGGAGTTGAAAGACCTCAGCACATTAAAATACTAGCAGTGGTTCTTTTGATTTAGGTAAACACATTGCCCTTGAGCTTTCAGAACACAGACTGATGATTGTGGATGGTGGCCAACTATTTAAAAACTGTCATATGAACAAATTGTTCTCTTGGTAATTACATAATCATTTGAGAATTGCTGTGTTAATTTCAGTACTCAGGATGGACTGTGAGTATTGACAATTTTGTTTAGGAAATTATGGAAGTTTATGAAATCATTTTGTGCATCAGTGCTGGGAATACAGCTACAAGCATCAAATCAAAAAGTCTTAGTTAATGGCTTAAAAAATTATATGCACAAAAATTAGGTCAACAAAAGTATAACAGAGAAGGTAGGAATCTAAGAAGATCTGCAATGCAAAATGTAAGTACTACTAAACTTTACTGTTAATTATATAAAAAATTAAGTAGTTTAACAAAAATTTAAACTACATTATTGAAAAGTCAGAATACCAATCTTTATAATGAGTGGTCTCACTAATCCCGTAAATACGTATTAGCTCTCACGATCTTTGCTAAGTTGTACTGTAGTAAAAAGTTGAATTACTCACATTTTTTGATCTGTAAGTCTTCCATGAAAACTACTTACATTGGAAGAATCACCATATTAAATATTATAATCTGAAGAATGAACCCAACATAGATAACATTTCTAACCATTTACGTGTATGCTATAAAAATTATTTAAGAAAATGTATCCAGGTAGAATAACAATCATTTCAAAAACTGGTTATTATCAGGACTTGAAATCATAACAGATGGAATAATTCCAACTTACTATGTCTCAAACTGCATGTAAACTATAAGACATACAGGAAATGACACAAATCAGTAGACAGAGCACCTCCAAAAGTTTTGATTCATAGTAAACAATGTGATATAGTTGCAGAGCACACTACCAGGGGCAAACATGTCATGAAATGACTTATAATGGAGCTACGCACGAGTTCTGTATTTTTGAATTTGCAAATGTGAGCCAGCAGTGACAGTTCACCAGTTTCCTACCAAATATTAGATAAAATCTCCAACAGATGAAACAATCCACAGGTGGGGTAATGTACTCCATGAGAATGGCTGCTTGGTGCATAAGAAATAGGCTGGCTGGGGCCATCTTCGGAGAAGGTTGAAGTGTGTCGGTCTCACTCTACAGGAGCCCAAAGGAATCATCAACATGTGTGACCAGAGAACTGCAGACAACACAGTGAGCTGCCTTGAACATTCAACACAAACATTGCATATAAAATTATACCTGCTGCAGTTGTTATGTGCAACAACTACTCAGGACACTGAGATTTGATACAATTTTTGCAATGACTTGCAGCTGTTACTGGAGGAACATGGTTTCTCGTGAAGTTGATTTTCAGTGATGAAGCTGCGTTACGTGTCTTTGTATGGTAAACTGTCATAACATGCATGTTCATGCATAGAACATCTACACAAGACTGTGGGACACATTCATGATTCAACTAAAATTCACATATTTTGTACCATGTTCTCTCGAAAAGGTTATGGATCAATTTTCTTTGATGAGAAAACTGTGACACCTTTTGCGTATGTTGACATATTGCAGCAGTTGCTTATGTCACTATTATAGCAAGGCAGTGGAGAGATTGCATTTCACCACACTTTCTTCCATATCTTCATAGTCACCTCAATGCTGAACAGCCTCAGCATTGAATGGGACATGATTCTCCTCTTCTTCAGTGGCCCCCATGAACAGCTGACATAATACCATGTGATCTCTTCTTATGGGGTTATGACAAAGACAATGTGTTCCTGCCTCCACTGTCACTTGATTTGTGAAGAGTTGCTTGGAACTATAAATAATGTGGTTGCTGATATTGTCATGTACAACAATCCCCTATTTGCATATCCTGTCAAGCCCTCAGTGTCTTTTAGCTTAAAGCCCCAGTCAGATAGCTGAAAATCTTTTTATATCATCATATGAATGATGTAAACTGCACTATTGTTAGAATTAAGTGGTTGTTCCCACATTTATGTGTATTGTAAACAATGTGAGGATCAGGTCCTGTTTGACATTCACACATCATATACTGGTATTTTAGAGACCTTATTCCAGTCATAAACAGTTGTGTCAGTCACAGAATCATTCTAGCATGTCGCACTTCTCAGAAACTGTATTGCTCACTTATCACAGTTTGTATAGAATATTATAGTCATATAAAACAATAGCAGTGACTTACAATGACATAAGAATCACATTGGCAATACTTCATAACATGCATAGTGCACATGTTTTTGCATGTAGAAAGTTAATAAAGTTATAGAAATACACAGTGAGTAAACTTCATGGAATGTTAGACTTAGATATTGCATATTTGCCTTCCAAATACAAACTTTACTCACAAGAGTTATTTGGAGATGTTAAATGTTTGCTAGCTAGAGACATCCTTCATACATGCTAGTTAGACATAGATGTTATCACAAATATATCAGAGTCCACATAGGTGTTGCCTGTGTGCCTTTAGATTGTGGACTGAGGATTACTGTGGCTGACAATTTAAAGGTGGATGAATGAACATTGTGTTATTTTGGAAACTACACAATCTTTTGAAAAATGACCAGATTGGATTTATTTTATATGAATCTTATGGATCTTGAATTTTTTGGTGGGTAGTAAATTAAAAACCCACATCAAACCATATTATGCAGCTACGTTGGGAGTACAGGAGCTGTTTTCAGATTTATAAAGAGCCATACACATTTATAATTGATAGATAAATCAATTAGAATAGTATGTCATCTTGTTCATAAAAATTAGGGTAAGTGTCAAAGTTCAGAACCTAACAAGGACAGAGGCAAAATCTGTAATAGAAATTATGATGGTATGGAACTTTTCTGTTAATTATTTCATAAGTTAAGTAGCTTCAGATAATTTAAAGTGCATTACTGAAAAGGTTGAATGCTGTCTTTTTTTAATGATGTAAGTACTTTAACCAAATATTCTGATTAGCTCACTAGAAATTGCACTTATTGAACTGCTGTATAATCTTCAATTAGCTGTATCCTATAATTAACAATACCAAAGGAAAAATTGGCAGAACCTGACTTTTGGGAAAATCAGTTTGGATTCCAGAGAAATGTAAGAACACAGAGCTAGTACTGACACAACAACTTAAAGAAAGGCAAAGCTAAGTTTATGGTATTTGTAGTCTTAGATAAAGACTTTGAAATGTTGACTGCAGTATTCTCTTTGAAATTCTTCAGGTAGCAGGGGTAAAATACAGAGGGCAAAGGCCTGTTTAAGCTTGTAAAGAAACCAGATGGCAGTCATAAGAATTGAGGTGCATTAAATGGAAGCAGTGGTTGGGAAGCGAGTGAGACAGGGTTGTGACGACTCCTTCCCTTGCCTCCATCTGTAGCAGCAGACAATGGGCTGCATAGACTGGAAACCTGCCCCACAACATCTCTGGGAACCTGGGAACTTCGGCTCCTGTGCTGATGTATGGATAGCCACTCACCATTCCCGGCAAGCTTTTGAAAGTTAACCCGCTCCCTCCTGACAGCACCCTGTCAGGTTTGATGCTGCATCTCCAGGGCTACGTGGCTCAACTGTGACCATTCCATGACCTCACAGCATGCACACGTCATGCTTCGGATGGATGCATACTGATTGCCTCTCTGACCCAGCATTCAGGCCTGCACAAGACATTCTCGATTTGCCTGAATAGGGTCATGACAACCGTCTTCATGGAAAGACTCAAGCCGGCCTACATCCTAGAGCCCCCTCCAGCCAATGAGCACAGCACCATCAAAGTACAATTGCGCTCACCTGCCACCAGATCCAGCCACAGCATCATCAACAAAGTGCCCGAAACGACGCAGGCCAACACTGTCCCCTCTGGTGTCCCTGACGTGCCACCAGCTGACGCCATCCCTAACACCATTTTTGACATACCACCAGCCGACGCTGCCTCTGATCCACCACCAACTGACTACATGAGTGACACACCTCCCAGTGCCTGGGACCTTTCGCCACCTCACTACACTTTTGGTTCCTCCAGCTGACACAGACAGCACCCCTCCCCCACTCGGACCCCCCATGTTCAACAGAGTGTTGCTACCACTGCCTCTAGCACCTGCCCCTGAACCATTAAAGCAGTGGTGCTACTTCACACCCCCCCGCCCCCCCCCCCCCCCCCAACATTTCGCACAGGAGCTGCCCATGCCCCTCCTGGTTTGTCTCATCATTCTGAAAGACACAATGGATCAGCTCAAGTACGCATCTGTCTAAGGGTGATGAAGGCCCGCCACCCCCTACATGCAGTTTGTTTCTCCTCGCTACAATGATGTCTACCAGAAGGACAATGCAATGTGTCGCACAGCTCACATCCTATGGTTCAAAGAGCACCAGGATGAGTTTACAGAACTCCCCTGGCCACCAAACTCCCCAGATTTAAACCCAACCACCTCGTTCAGGCTGATCATGCCATGTTTCCTCAACTGAGAAAACTAGAGCAACTGAACACGCCACAGTAGTCAGCAGGGCTCCACATCCCTATCGCTACCTTCCAGAACCTGACCAACTCTCCCCCAAAATGTCTCGTAACAGTCTGCACTGTGGAAGCTGGTTTTCAGGCTTTTGACAGGTGGTCACACTAATGTGACTGGGTAGTGTACTTACATGAAGTACTCAAGATGTTCCCCACATGGATACTGTTCAGTTGTTTCTCTTTGTTATATACATTATATTGGATTTATCAACATTTAACACTACCAGCCATAACAGCAAGTGGACATTTTTCCAAGTCTTTCTGCATTTCCCTACAACTGGCCAGTGGAGTTACTATACTGTAGACAGTGAGGAATCTGATATTGCTGCTATTCCTATCTAATAAATCATTTATGTACGAGGGTCATTCAATAATTAAAGAGAAAATTGGTCTGGAGAAAAAAGCGTTTATTTTTACAAAACAATACTTTTTCTACTATTCAACATAATCCCCTTGAACATTTATGCATTTGTTCAAATGGGCTACAAGCTTTTTATTCTGGCTGCAAAGAACTCTTTATCTTGATGCCTGAACCAATTTCCCACAAACTATTTCATGTCCTTGTTGTCCAGGAACCTCTTCCCACATAATGCCTCCTTCAGTGCACCAAACAAATGGAAATCACTAGGTGCTAAATCAGGACTGTAAGGGGGATGAGGCAGTACTTCCCAGCCCATTTTGTTGATGGTTTTCGGGTTAGCTGAGCAATATGAGAATGTGTGTTGTCATGCTGGAGAATCCCACCTCTCCTCTGAGATGCACATCATCTCTCTCTCATGGCTGGCCACAGCTTGTTTAAAAGCAAATCAGAGTAGTATTGGCTGTTCATTGTATGCTGCTCTTTGAGATAATCACAAAAAACTGGGCCTTCAGTGTCCCAAAACACCACCAACATGACTTTTCCTGCTGATGCTTGGGTTTTGAATTTTTTCGTGAGAGGTGAGTTGAGGAGACATGCTGGGGGAGAGTTGGTCAGGTTCTGGAAGGTAGTGACAGGGATGTGGAGCCCTGCTGACTACTGTGGCGTGTTCAGTTGCTCTAGTTTTCTCAGTTGAGGAAACATGGCATGATCAGCCTGAACGAGGTGGTTGGGTTTAAATCTGGGGAGTTTGGTGGCCAGGGGAGTTCTGTAAACTCATCCTGGTGCTCTTCGAACCATAGGATGTGAGCTGTGCGTCTTTTTGATTGTGGCTCATAACAGTGAACTCATGTTTCACCACAAGTTAAAATTTTGTTGAGGAAGTGCTCACCTTCTCTTTCATAATGTTCCTTTAGCTCTATGCACACTCTCAACCTTGTTTCTTTGTGTAGCCACATCAACTCCTTTGGGGCCCATCTTGCACATTTTTTGCAGTACTTGTTACAGATTATGTTATGAACTGTACCAGTACTAATTAGAACCTTATCAACTATCATTTCCACAGTCACATGGTGGTCCACACGAACAATGTCCTCAATTCGACTTTCAAGCGAGGGAGTTAAAACTGCAACGGGTCGGCCAGAATGGTGTTCGTCTGTCACTGAGCCAGGACCATTTTTCAACTGCTTCACTTACTTGTACACCTTTTCATGATTCATACAACCTAACCATAAACTTTAGACATTCTGGTTTTGTGCCTTCAGCAAGTAAAAAACGAATAACAAAATGTTGTTCAACTAATGTGGATGTTTCAAGTGGACTCGCCATCATGAAATGTATTTTTGAGGTTATAAACAAAACAATGTTGATATTTCAGCTGATCAGGGCTCATCCCAGTGATGCCAGTGTAAAGCCATAAAAGTACCAAACTTGCCCTATTAACAGTTTTTTCCCCATACCAATTTGTCTCTTTAATTATTGATATTGAGGACATTACACTTCCTTGGGGCAAATTCCATGTCCCTTTCATTTCTATTGAAGATCCAGTTCCCAGTACAACATGCTGAGGCCAGTTAGTCACATATTCATTGGCCCATGTACATACATGTGAAGAAGCTCTGTGTGGTCATACCTTTCTGAGTTATCAGTGATGTGGTAAAATGTCAAGCCCCTTGCTGTCATCAAGGAAGATGAAATGTACATGCTCACCAGCATCCACTGTTTGCTAGATATTGCATGTGATACAGCCAGCTCTGTTTCACTTGGGTGTTTTTTCTCGAATGCATGCTGATTGAGAGAAACTTGCATTCTGCAGAAACGTGTAATATTTTCATTTAGAGTGTGCTTTAGAGCATGGGTCTCCAAAATACAACCCTTCAGCTGCACCCAGCCTGCAAAGGGATTTAATGCGGTCCATGCTCGAGAAAAAGTTTTTAAAAGTAGTATGTGATTATTCCCACTCATTTAAGAGTGGTCACAAGGAGCATTGCAGTGCTCAAGTGCGTGAAAATCTCTGGTCAAAACAGCCATCACTTGTCAGTAAATAACAGAGATGCCACCAGGATCACTCTGCCTTCAGGTGACTGATTTCCTTTACATAACTAAGTTTTGCCTGTGTGTTTTGCTCATATCACTGATTTTTTCGTTTCATTGTGTTTGCTGTCTTAGTGTGCTGTTACTTCAGTTTCTTTTGTTTGGAATATATGTACAATATTTTTGGTATTGCTAAAAAGAGCAAAGTGGATAGTGAGTGTGGTTTACTGAAATAAAACATGGGCTATGAAATATTTTGTTAGAGAGAAAGGCAATAATCAATGTGTTACCCGTAACAAAGTTATTGCTGTTGTCAATATAATATTCACCACCACCACAAAAAAAGAAGTGAACAGTTCATTAAATTCAAGGACAAGGTATGTGAACATAAATATGAAACAATGAAATGCAGACTTTGTTTTAAATAAAACATTTATGAGAAATACACTCCTGAAAATTGAAATAAGAACACCGTGAATTCATTGTCCCAGGAAGGGGAAACTTTATTGACACATTCCTGGGGTCAGATACATCACATGATCACACTGACAGAACCACAGGCACATAGACACAGGCAACAGAGCATGCACAATGTCGGCACTAGTACAGTGTATATCCACCTTTCGCAGCAATGCAGGCTGCTATTCTCCCATGGAGACGATCGTAGAGATGCTGGATGTAGTCCTGTGGAATGGCTTGCCATGCCATTTCCACCTGGCGCCTCAGTTGGACCAGCGTTCGTGCTGGACGTGCAGACCGCGTGAGACGACGCTTCATCCAGTCCCAAACATGCTCAATGGGGGACAGATCTGGAGATCTTGCTGGCCAGGGTAGTTGACTTACACCTTGTAGAGCACGTTGGGTGGCACGGGATACATGCGGACGTGCATTGTCCTGTTGGAACAGCAAGTTCCCTTGCCTGTCTAGGAATGGTAGAACGATGGGTTCGATGACGGTTTTGGATTGTACCGTGCACTATTCAGTGTCCCCTCGACGATCACCAGTGGTGTACGGCCAGTGTAGGAGATCGCTCCCCACACCATGATGCCGGATGTTGGCCCTGTGTGCCTCGGTCATATGCAGTCCTGATTGTGGCGCTCACCTGCACGGCGCCAAACACGCATACGACCATCATTGGCACCAAGGCAGAAGCGACTCTCATCGCTGAAGACGACACGTCTCCATTCGTCCCTCCATTCACGCCTGTCGCGACACCACTGGAGGCGGGCTGCACGATGTTGGGGCGTGAGCTGAAGACGGCCTAACGGTGTGCGGGACCGTAGCCCAGCTTCATGGAGACGGTTGCGAATGGTCCTCGCCGATACCCCAGGAGCAACAGTGTCCCTAATTTGCTGGGAAGTGGCGGTGCAGTCCCCTACGGCACTGCGTAGGATCCTACGGTCTTGGCGTGCATCCGTGCGTCGCTGCGGTCCGGTCCCAGGTCGACGGGCACGTGCACCTTCCGCCGACCACTGGCGACAACATCGATGTACTGTGGAGACCTCACGCCCCACGTGTTGAGCAATTCGGCGGTACGTCCACCCGGCCTCCCGCATGCCCACTATACGCCCTCGCCCAATGTCCGTCAACTGCACATACGTTTCACGTCCACGCTGTCGCGGCATGCTACCAGTGTTAAAGACTGCGATGGAGCTCCGTATGCCACGGCAAACTGGCTGACACTGACGGCGGCGGTGCACAAATGCTGCGCAGCTAGCGCCATTCGACGGCCAACACCGCGGTTCCTGGTGTGTCCGCTGTGCCGTGCGTGTGATCATTGCTTGTACAGCCCTCTCGCAGTGTCGGGAGCAAGTATGGTGGGTCTGACACACCGGTGTCAATGTGTTCTTTTTTCCATTTCCAGGAGTGTATTTTAAGGAAAATGAACCCATTATAAAAGTAAATTTATGAATGACCTTTGAGATCACGAAACTAGGGAAGCCATTCATCGATGGTGATTACATAAAGAGGTGCATTTTAATTGCAGCTGAAGAACTGTTTCCTGACAAAACCGAACACTGTAGAGCGGTTACTCTTTCAGCAAATACAGCAGTGCATTGATTAGATGATATTGCTTCTAGTGTATCAGATCAGATGCAAGAAAAGGCACCTAAGTTTCCTTGGTAGTCAAAAGCCATGGAAGAATCTACAGACAACTGTTATACTGGTCTAGTCCTGTCGTTTTTAGATTTAGATGTGTTAACAAGGGCGTACCCAGGATCTGAATTGGTGAGGAAGGGGCGGGGGGGGGGGGGGGGGGGGGGCAGGTCATAATAGTGTCAGGAAACAAGGACTTGAAACACAGCACTTCTTATTAAATAAAACAGTAAACCAGTGAAAAACTGATTTTAATAAACATTTTAAATACAAGAATGCACTTGTACAATCTGAGAAAACATGCAGCATTTCTTATTAAATAAAACAGTAAACTAATGAAAAACTGCGAATATCTTCGGGGGGGGGGGGGGGGGGGGGGGGGCAGCTGCCCCTCGCTGGGTATGCCCATGTGCATTAACACAAACTTTGAAGCCACTGAAGATCTAGCAAATCTCATTTCCTTGCATTATACGATGACAGGTGAAGATAACTTTCAAGATAATTTTAACAGAGAAGTATGACATTTCTCTTTCTCACCTGAAATGTGTTACAATAGAAGGAGGAGAAATATGTGTGGCAACTACGGAATTTCCATTGGAAGACCATATTCAGGATGTGGAGCCAGTGGTTTTACGAAACCGAAGTCATGGAGTCAAACACCGCCAGTTCAATTCTTTGCTAGAAGAGGTAGAATTTTTTCAAGTGATCTCCCATACCACATGGCTATAAGGTGGTGACATGTGCTAAAATGTTGTTAAGCTTCTTTTCTTTGAGAAAAGAGACTGACATATTTCTGAACAGGAAAAAAATTTTACAAGTTCCTTCCAGAAGAAAACTGCCATAAGATCAAAGACTTTGTATAAAGTTCATTATTTGTATTTGCACTACCTACAGGTGCGAGCACACATTTTTGGCACAAAAATTTAAGCAAAATGTTAATATAAAAGCAGTCAGAGTGATGAACATTTTGAGATATTTTACTCATACAACATATTAAGTTTGAGCCACAGTTTGAGAAAATTTTGGATTCAAAAGGCAGATATCATACCACTCACTAACTGTATTAAAGTGTACATGAGGTTTTCACTGAATATCATGTTTGTGCTGAACAACAATAAATTTCATTATAATTTTCTTCTTTAATTTGTGATGAGATTTGGGCTCAATTGAAAGCTGCAATTCTACCCATCTGCTATGGTACGTGACGTAACTGTGTTGTGTAACATCATGGTGGCGTGGCTTTTCTGAGACTGGTAATCATTTTATGTGGTGTGTGTGTGTGTGTGTGTGTGTGTTCTGTAGTATTTGGTGGAGCTAAATGTTCTGTGTTTTATATGTGTTTGTTCATGGGTGTAAGGAGTGATATCATGGTTGCCATATTGTTTACTCTTGAAATAGGGATGTCTGCCATTTTGATGACATCATTGGTCAATGCAAATGGGCGCAGTCACAACTTTCAGTAATTCTGGTCATTGCAAGCTCCAATGGGTGCAGATATATTTTCTACTATCAAGTTCCTACAGTTATTTGGACTGATTGTGAATTACATTGTTTTTCCTGTTGTGTGTGGTTGGTTAGCCTAGATTTATGTGATGGTGGCTGTGGTTAATAAGTATTTTTTGTGGCTTTTGTATTGTAATAGATATGGTATGTGTGTTTATGTTTGGAGTTGTTTACTTATTTGAAATTTGTATGAAACAAGTTTTCATAAATCTTGGGGTTTTTTTCTTGTTTATCCTTGGTAACTATATTGGATTTTGATTGGTAACTATTGTGGATATTTGTTTACCATCATTGATTGAGTTACATTTTGATGTGATTTATGTAAATGAAGTTTTGTTTGTTATGCTGCGGTCTTCGTTTTAGATAGAGAGGATAAGTGAAGGTTGGGATTATGGAGGTGATAATTTGCATGTGTTAGTATTTGATACTGCTGCTTTGTTTTAGCTGCCATATAAACCAACAAAAAGTTGTGGTTTTAGGTTTTTGGAGTTATGAGTGGGTTTCTGTTAATGAGGGCTTTGTTTGAGCTACATAGGTCAAGTGAAATTTGTGATACAAGCTTTCAAGTTGTGTGTTGGTTCATCATATTGAGGGCTTTGCATGATCTGCAAAAGACAAGTGAAATTGTCGATACCAATCATTTTGGTATGTTTTGGTTGTGATGGTGGTGGTGATTGATTTGTGGGGCACTCAAATGTGCAGTCATCAGTGCCCAGACAAAGTCCCAATTTTTACTCACCAATGTTTTACGCAGTCAAATCTAGCCATATCACAAATGATGATTATGATGATGGAAATGAAATGATGAGGACAACACAGACACCCAGTCCCCAGGCAGAGAAAACCCCAGTCCGGCCAGTAATCGAACCCGGGACCCCGTGATCCAGAGGCAGCAACGCTAGCCAGTAGACCTCGCACTGCAAATATGTTTTGGTTGTGTTGAATGTGGAGAATTTCGCATGCTTGTTTTTTGTCTTAGTATTTGTTTTGGAGTATTTGTATATTCAATCTGTTGCCATCCAAAGACCCTACTTCTCATGTTTATCCCGTTCGGTTCATTCTGATGCTGGCATTAAATGATTTGCATGTTATTTATGTTTGTTCGCGGGTGTAATGAGTGACGCATTGGGCACCATATTGTATGTACTAGAGGTTGGGATGTCTGCCGTTAGTTTAGTATCGAGTTGCTATTTGTTTCGTTCGCTGCACACGCCCGTTCTAGATCTGTTGCAGACCTTTCTTCAGCTCTAGACTTCCTTTTTGTATTCTACTCAGCATCCACAACCGATAATTAAAATTTATTTTATAATTACCCAAATTACATAAAATTACATAGTGTGTAATACATACATCTTTTCAGGTAACAAAATGGCATATAGGCTTACTTCATTATTTCGATAAACAGCAGAAGATATAAAAAGGCAAGTTTTTTGTTATTACACATGGAAAGGAAGTCAGCACGGCACACACAAGTGGCCATTTTTCGTCTTTTTTTTTTTATCCAAGGTAAAACAGCATGTTCAGTGTTATGGAAGGCACATTGACTTACAACCGACTGAAGCCCGCACTCCATAATCGAGTGTCTAGCGTCATATTTTGTAAAGAGAGTATGATAACTTCAACAATATTATTTCAGAGGTATGGGGTAGTGCACGGAAAACCGAGTACTGGACTGCTTATTGTCGCCCACCAATCGTCATCTATTGTTTTGAAGTAGTTGTTTGCATTAACATATTTGTTATTTTTTTTACTGGCTAATTATTACACGTTTATCTGTTCGGCTTGTAGAGGTCAACAAATCGTGCAGCAGTCTGTACACAGGGCTGGTTTTTCGTGCTCTACCTTATATTATATCACTGCGATCAGCCACATAACGCTACAGTTGGCTAAACAAGAAGTTTTACAGTAACACGAAAATTACTCTACAAGTGTATGAGAATTCTGAATAAAAACGCTGTACTCCACTCTGCATTGTTACCAAATTTATTCAAGATGATGGCGATAGATGTGGCAACATCACAATGACATCATGGTGGACGTTGAAATTTTGGCGGGAAGATAGGTCAATTGGGCTATCTCAACTAATCTAACCCCATCCCCAAGAAAATGGTGGGAAGTTCAAATTTTGGTGGGGAAGACAGGTCACTTATGTTACCTTCACTAACCCAAGAAAATGGCAGGAGAAAAGGTCAGTTGTGCTACCTCCACTAATGTAAGTCATTCGACTGCCACCTCTTCCTTGGAATCAATGGGAAGAGGACTTAGGCAGTGCTGGGTAGGATGGACGTCTTTATTTTGCATGCAGTGTTTATTTAAACAATTTAAGGCAGTAGCTCCATCCAATGTTCACCATGAGGTCCAGTGTCCAACTGACCTAGTACACAGCAGTACCACCAGAAGTCGCTGTCATCCCTTATGTGACGTAATCCAAGATGGCGGTCTGGGAGTCAAATGGCGGGAAAAGGACAGCCTGTTCTGGGCTGCTGGAGAGAGGAAGGAGTGTACATTATTTATTTTGGAACAATTTATTTAGGGATGGAGTTCACGTAGTTCATTTATTAAACTGATACAAAAATACAATACAATGCAGGAAAAACTTGTTCTCCACAATAACGTCCAATATAGATACTGCAGAATTGGGATTGTTTGACACGAGCAACATCATTCCGCAAGTCCTAAGAAAAAGAGAAATTGTATCCCACAGACTTAAACCATTTCCCACTGAAGAAATACCTTTAAGTACAGTTAATGTGTTACATGCACGAAAAAGGAAACTGGAAATGAAAGACATCGAAGTAAAGAAAAGAAAATTAGAGTATACAGAGAAGACAGCTGCTATAGAGGGCGAATACAAGCTGCAAATGGAAAAGGAAGAGGCTATTGCGGATGTGCAGGTCAGATTTACATATGGCTTTAAACACTGTGTGTGGAGAAATCTGGCTATGACTGTGGGGAGTACAAGATAATAGCATTTATGGTAAAGAGCAGTGGTAAGTGGCTGTATGTTGTAGTATTGGCCTTAAATGGAAGACTGTAGCATGTTTACTATGTTAAAGAACACACGAAAAATCTGTTTATTCTCCTTGGATCTGCTTAAAATAATAGGGATACATTGTCTCTAAATGTGGTGGGCTTGATGTCATACACTCAGCAACGGAAGAAACGTTTGCAGAGCTTAAAACCAACGTAATAAGAACCGTTTGAAAAAGTTGTAAAGTTAAAAGTTTTATACCGAAATTCCACAAGAATGTTCAGCAGAACAACTGGCAGCCTACACCCAGGAGGATGTGGAATGTTATAACAACGGTGTCATGCAGGAAATAAGAGGAAAAATTAAAATCCCTAAACTCTCTTGTCTAGAAGAACTGATTTTTAACCCTTTGCCTTACGATTTAAGTTCCGTTAGCGTGAGCGTAAGTCGCTACAAGGTACGGATGCGCCTTACGATTCCTGGCGCTTACACACGCTAAGGCTGCGGTGCACTACGCCTGGTAGCGTCCGAAGTCGTGCAGATGCCCTCGGGATTTGTAAGTACGTGCGTGAGATACCAGTAACGTGATATTTCTACAGGTATCATAAATAATGACGATTAGTTGCCCATTGGAAACGAAACATTAATTGCCTCAAATGCAACGATATATTCACAAACGTTTTATTTCCCTTTATAAGCAAACATACATTGATTAAATACATCTAAATAATAATATTCACAAAACTGCAATGATCTAAGACCGTGTAATATTTTGTTCAAAACATTCTGGGACCTGTTACGTTAGTACGTTGGCAAACATATTTTCAAACGCAACGCCTTCACAAAGACATGTACACGAATTTAATAGTCTTCCATTGTATGATATCGTTCAAAACAATCTGGCACATGTAATCCAACCCTGCACTTTTTGCATTCCCACGTTTTTTCCCTGTGTCGTTTATGCTTTCTGCACAATACACAAGCTCTCGCAGGATTTACGTTTGATGGTGTTGGATCAATAAGTCTGGGAAAATGTGCCCAATGTTGCGCGTGCAGTCTTTGTGGTATAACACCGGATGCTAATCGTCCCTTCCGATTATATTCGGGTAAAGGTGTAGTTTTCAACAATGATTCTGCAATGTGAATCCTATATTCTACGTAGCTCAGTCGTTTGCCGCAATGTATTTTGTAATACAAAATGTACGTGTTAAATAAAGCAACATCAAATAGGAAAAAGAATATACAGGGTGGTCAAAAAATGTTTACACACTTTGAAGCGTCATAGAAAATGTATTTCCCGTCCTACAATGTTAAATTTCTGGAAATGGAAAGCTTAAAGTCCAGTTGGAAAAATAAATGTACTTTGCAAATGTGATTAATGTTCAGACTGGTGGCCTTCAGCATCAATATATTTCTGAGTACGAGTCACCACTGATTCCGTACATCGTACCAAAGTGTCCAATGAGATTTCTGCACACACTGCCTGAATCTCATTCCAAAGTGTGTCCAGGTTACATGGTTTACGTTTGTACACCTCATCTTTTACTGTGCCCCATAAGAAGAAATCCAGCGTCGTGAGGTCTGGAGAGCGTGCAGGAAACTCGATTGGCCCCCTGCGACCTATCCACTGGCCTGGCACATTGTGATCCAGGTATGCTCGTACGTCCTTATGACAGTGTAGCGGGGCGCCATCTTGTTGGAAATAAACCTCATTATTACCGTATAATGCACGAATGGCAAGGAATGTGGAGTCAGCAAGCATTGTTAGGTACGTTTCTCCAGTAACAGTACCTTCAAAGCGGAAAGGCCCAGTGAGTCCTGTTGCACATAAACCACACCACACATTTACACCAGGTAAATTCACAGCCTTTTCAACTGTAATGTGAGGATTATCTTCAGCCCAGTACACACAGTTGTGTCTATTGACAGTTCCATTGAGTTTGAATTGGGCTTCATCCAACCAAATTATGCTACCCATAAATCCCAGTTCACGTCTCACCATCTCCTGAACCCATTCACAAAATTCTAACCTTCGATCTGGATCGTCGTCACTTAGCTGTTGCACCAGCCTTGTAATGTACACACGAAACTTGCCTTTCTTCAGAATGCGTAGCACACTACTAGCATTTACATTACTCTCATGTGCCGCTTGCCTAGAAGATTTTTGAGGCGAACGCTGAAACAGTTCCAAGACCGCAGTTGTGGAATCATCACTTGTAGCTGTAGGAGGTCGCCCTGATCGACCTTTATGCGCATCACACACTGTTCCATGAATTTCGAATTTGTCTCATAGACTTGTAATTGTTAACATTGAAGGTGGTTCTGTACCATACTCACTTCTCCATGGTCTTCGAACCGCAGCTACAGTCTCAAACTTCCAGTACCACTTAATTATCTGCTTCCGCACTTCAAAGCTCAAACGCACATCCGCCATGTTGCAGTTACTTCCTTGCCACTACTGCTATCTGTTGAAGAAACATAACATTACTTTCTCACAGATATTTAACCTTGTAGAGCGGGAAATAAATTGTCTATGACAGTTCAAAGTGTGTATACATTTTATTGATGCACACTGTATATTCCAGTTGTGGAACGTGGGTAGTCGGATGACCTTGAAAAGTAGTTGAAAGTATAGTGACCCCCTCTTCATACCTATATGAGAAACACCTTAGTTGACTTTGTAAATTATAAGGATGATTTGGGATCTGTTATATCACCGACATCGGTATTCATGTGTAGAAATATCAGTTTCTTCTATTTTTTTTCCAGTTTTCATTTAAAGATGTTTACACACAGGATAAGTTTCTAGTTACTCAGTGGTTTACAGCACACTCCACCTCGATAAAGTTTCACGTTTCTAGAGAAATAATTTCCAGTCTATACCTTCGGAATTATACTATGCAAGTGATCAGTAGCATACTGCTATATGCTTGATATCGAGAAGTATCACGTAAATTGGTATGATACTCTGACAAACCATGTTCTTGTAATTCCAGAGTCTGAAGCTGGGTGTGGAACGCAAGCAATCAAGCAGATCAGGACCGGAAACAGTAACGCCTTTGAGCAGAGGGGAACCGACTTAGCCTTTGTACAACAGTTTGGAGAGTGACCTCGGTCTGCTGAGGGTGCTCTGGTCACGTGACAGGCTAGTGTGTGCGGAGGGGGAGGAGGGGGGCCAAATGACTTGTGACCGTCGGCTGCAGTGGATGACCTACTGACCTCGCAGGAAATACGTATCTAGTGCTGTGAGGACTATATTCGGTCCATGCACTTATCCTGTCTGTCTTCGCAGTTATCTACATCTATGTGATTACTCTGCTATTCATAATAAAGTGCCTGGCAGAGGTTCGACGAACCACCTTCAAGCTGTCTCTCTACCGTTCCACTCTCGAATGGCACGCGGGAAAAACGAGAACTTAAATTTTTCTGTGCGAGCCCTGATTTCTCTTATTTTATCGTGATGATCATTTCTCCCTATGTAGGTGGGTGCCAACAGAACGTTTTCGCAATTGGAAGAGAAAACTGGTGATTGAAATTTCATGAGAAGATCCCATCGCAACGAAAAACGCCTTTGTTTTAATGATTGCCACTTCAATTCACATATCATATCTGTGACACTATCTCCCCTATTTCGCGATAATACAAAACGAGCTGTCCTTCTTTGTACTTTTTCGTTGTCATTCGTCAGTCCCACCTGGTGCGGATCCCACACCGCACAGCAATACTCCAGAATAGGGCGGACAAGTGTGGTGTAAGGAGTCTCTTTAGTAGACCTGTTGCACCTTCTAAGTGTTCTGCCAATGAATCGCAGTCGTTGGTTTGCTCTACCCACAATATTATCTATGTGATCGTTCCAATTTAGGTTATTTGTAATTGTAGCCCCTAAGTATTTAGTTGAATTTACAGCCTTGTGTGACTTATCGCGTAATCGAAATTTAGCTGATCTCTTTTAGTATTCATGTGAATAACTTCACACTTTTCTTTATTCAGGGTCAACTGCCACTTATCACATCATACAGATACCTTATCTGAATCATTTTGCAAGTCGTTCTGATCATATGATGAGACGGCTACTCAGATTGTCTCCAATGTTGTTAATATAGATCAGGAACGATAGAGGGCCTATAACACTTCCTTGGGGAACGCTGGATATTACTTCTGTTTTACTCGTTGACGTTCCATCTGTTACTACGAACTGTGACCTTTCTGACAGGAAATCAGAAATCCAGTCACACAACTGAGGTGATATTCCATAGGCACGCAGTTTGGCTAGAAGACGCTTGTGAGGAATGGTGTCAAAAGCCCTCTGGAAATCTAAACATATGGAATCAATTTGACATCCTCTGTCGATAGCACTTATTACTTCATGAGTATAAAGAGCTAGTTGTGCTTCACAAGAACGATATTTTCTGAATCCGTGCTGACTATGTGTCAATAAATCGTTTTCATCGAGGTACTTCATAATGTTCGAATACAGTATATGTTCCAAAACCCTGCTGCAAATCGACGTTAGTGATATAGTCCTGTAATTCAGCGGATTACTCCTACTTCCCTTTTTGGGTATTCGTGTGACTTGAGCAATTTTCCAGTCTTTAGGTACGGGTGTTTCTGTGAGCGAGTGGTTGCATATAATTGCTAAATATGAAGCTATCTTATCAGCATACTCTGAGAGGAACGTGACTGGTATACAATCTAGACCAGAGGCCTTGCCTTAATTGAGTGATTTAAGCTGCTTTGTTACACCGAGGATATCTACTTCTATGTTTCTCATCTTGACAGTTGTTCTTGATTGGAATTCAGGAATATTTACTTCGTCTTCTTTGGTGAAGGCGTTTCAGAAAACCGTGTTTAATAACTCTGCTTTAGTGGCACTGTCATCAGTGACTTCACCATTGTTATCGCGCAGTGAAAGTATTGATTGCGTCTTGCCACTGGTGTGCTTTATGGACGACCAGAATTTCTTTGGGTTTCCTGCCAGATTTCGAGACACAGAATTTCGTTGTGGAAATTATTAAAAACATTTCGGATTGAAGTATGCGCTATATTTCGAACTTCCGTAAAACATTGCCAATCGTGGGGATTTTGCGTTCTTTTAAACTTGGCATGCTTTTTTGGTTGCTTCTTCAACAACGATCTGACCCGTTGGGGACCATGG
This sequence comes from Schistocerca cancellata, assembly GCF_023864275.1. Lineage (NCBI taxonomy): Eukaryota > Metazoa > Arthropoda > Insecta > Orthoptera > Acrididae > Schistocerca > Schistocerca cancellata. The sequence continues at coordinate 491,465,229 of NC_064628.1, forward strand.
GGACCAGTACCATCACTTATTAATTTATGAGGTATATATATATCTCAGTTGCTGTCGATACTATCTTTCTGAAAACATTCCACAACTTTTCTACACTTACATGATCAGGTTGGAAGGAGTGAAGACTGTCTCTTAAAAGCTTCTTTAAATAGATATACTTTGCGTTTCTTTTTGATGTTTGTAGATGTTATGGTATTCAGCCTAGCAGCAACTGCCGTGTGGCCGCTAATCCCTGTATTCGTCACAATACTCACTATTTGTCCAGGATTATTTGTTGCTAAAAGGGCAAGTATGCTTTCGCAACCATTTACGCTTCGAGTGGGCTCATGAACTAATTGTTCAAAATCATTTTCTGAGAAAGCATATATGTACAAGTGTCTGATGGTCGCTACCTATATGCAGGATGCAGAACTGATGATTTTGTATGGCGCAGGATACGAATTGCGTGTTTACTACATCGATACGGTTTGTGGTGATATATAGCCAAGTGGGAGATTGGTTTCACACTGAAATATCAAGCTTCTGCCGTCAGTGGCATAGCAGTGTAATTGAGGAAGTGGTTTCCCATATTTGACGATCTGTAGACCACTTTTCCAGGTTTTAACTGTCATTGCAATATGGCGATCTGTACAAAATAATTTTGCCGCTGAAAGTCTCGTCTGCAGAAACAAAAGGCGGACAGGCCTTCCATACTGGCAACATCAGTATTGTGGTGGGTAAATTCAGTAAGAGCCAATCAGAATGCTCCATTCATTCACAAGACATCCTTTGTGTTGGGACATACGAGCGTCTGCAGACTGGTTCAAACAAGATGGAGGCAAGGTATCTATGGAAAGTTCTGTGAGTGTTCAAGGTCAAGTTGAAGCAGACCAACCATCTCTAGTAGAATGCTGTCTCTCAACCGACATTGCGCGATTAGGACACCTCCATACCAGTAGCTGTAGGACACCAAAAATTCCAGTCGTTTTTCTCTTCAGTAGGACAGTTCTTCGAAATCTGTTCGCATAATTGTTCTGATTTTTCTGTCTGTGCTTAGACAGTGCTCTCTTTCCAAGCAACAAGACTGCTTTTATGATTAACGGTGTTTTCAGAAGCATGCACATACATGATGAAGGTTTTTAGCAGTGAGAACGTTTACCACTTCTGAGACGTACGTTGAAAGCAGGACGTCACGATTTCCAGGAAGGGTAGTACATGGTGCCTCTTTAGGACCATCAGGAAGAATGTATTCAGTGTTACTCTGGACTATTTTCGTAAACAGATCCTGTTAGGGCAAGAACTCCCATGCAAACAAGCTGAGACATCACGAAAGCTCCTACAACAACAAAAGCGATCATTAACTATTTCTGCGACACTTTACAATTTCCTAGAGGAAGACTTGGCTCTTATTTACATAGACATGTGATGTCAGTGTAACGCTGACAACCTCTTAGCTGTGCCTGCGAGGGTGAGCCGCTATACAAACATCTCCCTGAGAATGATCCACTAAATAAACATCACGCTGGACCACAGGTACAAAGACTATGCCTCTTTGTGCCACCAATGGTGCCTAGGTAACCACATGTTTTGAGGGGTATTTCTCAGGTGTCGAGTATGAAAAGGATCCTGCCACCTCATGCTTGTGGGACCCGAACTGACACCTGCGCATAGGTCGGCAGCTGACGTCCACGTCGTCACTTTGCAGGGGCCGCCGGTGCATCTAGACTCATGGGAGCGTGTGCGGTAGCATTCTGTGTGGCACAGGGGACAGTGGGCAGTGCCTACATGACTATCTAAAGATTTTTAACTGAGGAATTATGTGTGATGTGTGTTTCATAACGGTATACCTTGTGTGATTGGGATAAAAAGAAAGGCAATCAATTTAATTACTTCTTACAAGAGCTGCATGTTTCCAAAGAGCAGAGAATCATGGCGAAGAGAAATTCAACGCCGCAAACTGATTTTTTTTTAATAAATAAACATTATACCTTTAAATTTCCCTTCATGAGATCCCTCCTCTCCACAGCAGAGCTGTCAGTTTGGAAGTAGAGGAGGGAAGGCTGAGAGGGAGAGGGGGGTATGGGGTGGCGAGGAGGAGGATCGATTTCCCGAAAATTTCTTTAAATAAATAAACTATATTCCATACAATGTCTTGAATCCCATAAATTGTTTAAGTAAACAATATTCCACACATTGTCTAAATTGTTTAAACAATATTCCATACACTGCAATTAAATTCCCTCCAAGTGACTGATCAATTGAGTCTTTTTCACATTAATTTCTGGGAGGGAGGGGGTTCACCAGATGGGAAGAGGTTAATTAATTGATCAATTTAATTGAGTAGTCAATCAAATTGATAAGACTGGGAGGGGCTATTCCAGTAACTCAGATCTGAAAGTGTACCTGTAGCAGCATTGGGGAAGGGGGTGGATTGGTGGGGAGGGCAGGGAACAGTAGGTTAAGAATCTGTCAATCAAAAGGAAGGATCCTTTTAGCAGAACAATAGGTTAATGACCTGTCAATCAAGAGGAATGATCCTCTTAGCAGAACAATAGGTTAAGGACCTGTCAATCAAAGGAAAACAATAGGTTAATGACCTATCAATGAGAGAAGAATAATAGGTTTGCCCCTGAGTGCATACCTGTCCCTGATGTAGGCAACCTGTGCTAACAAAATGTACCAGCTCTCTCTCTGTCCATCTATTGGAGGCAGGTGCCCCCTCTTGGCGCCTTCATCATCAGCCAACAATGCTACTAATTTTTTGAATGTGAGGTCCGCCAGTTATGCAAAACACCGTTTTTCTCAGTACCCAAACATGATTTGGCACCACTGGGCCATCATCAATGGGTTTTCGTTTTTACTTATTCTGCAATGTGAACATTTTTGTTAAATGATTATAAAATTATGTGCATTTTTACTTCAAACAACAGATCGTTTCTTTTATAAATACCTTTACATTTGGTGTGCATGAATTTTCTGGATCACTTTTGTGTTAATTACCACAGGTAGATTGTCATCTGCAACCAAACGATGTTGAAGAGAAAGTTTTTTGCTAGGAGTTAACTTATCTTCTAGATTTAATTTAGTTTTTCGCGATGTTTTCGCGCCTATTTTCGTATTTACTTACGTTTTCGTGGGGCAAGCACTTCCATTCTCCGCATCATGCTGAGATGTTGTGATGCATACGTCACTATAACAAGTATTTTCCACAAATAGCGTAGTAAAACACTTTTCACTATACCAGAACAAAGTGTGATTGTGGTTTGTTATGTGTCCCAGCCCAGTCAGTGTTCATTTGTTCACCAGAGAGTTCGGCGCCAAATTTGAATTTTGTTTGCATTTTATCTGCGTGTGTGTGTGTGTTTTCTGAGTGCTTCTTAGCTGTGTTTGTTGTCTTTAAAATACCAGAAATATCAGGGAACACCTTATCACAGATAAGACTGTCCTTAAGGCTTGTAAGCTCACATTTATTGCAATAAATGGCATACCTGAAATGTTACCACTCTCATTATTACGTCAGATAGGTAATGCACGTAGTAAGTGCGTCGTATTCATGATTTCCTCTTCTAAGTAACATACCGTACTTGTTATTTAACACAAAATGACATTAAAAATTTAAGTTATTCACGAGCAGCTAGTTGAGAATATGTATGAGCTTCAAATGATAGCCGGCCGGTGTGGCCGTACGGTTAAAGGCGCTTCAGTCTGGAACCGCGTGACCGCTACGGTCGCAGGTTCGAATCCTGCCGCCGGCCGAAGTGGCCGTGCGGTTAAAGGCGCTGCAGTCTGGAACCGCAAGACCGCTATGGTCGCAGGTTCGAATCCTGCCCCGGGCATGGATGTTTGTGATGTCCTTAGGTTAGTTAGGTTTAACTAGTTCTAAGTTCTAGGGGACTAATGACCTCAGCAGTTGAATCCCATAGTGCTCAGAGCCATTTGAACCATCGAATCCTGCCTCGGGCATGGATGTGTGTGATGTCCTTGGTTAGTTAGGTTTAATTAGTTCTAAGTTCTAGGCGACTGATGACCTCAGAAGTTAAGTCGCATAGTGCTCAGAGCCATTTGAGCCATTTCAAATGACACGACGAACCGTCTCGTTCTGTATATGGATTCAAACACAGGTGATGCAGACTAAGATTTCGTGACTGACGGCAAATAACAGTCATTCCTGACTAGGCAAACAGAGAGTGATATACCTCTATTTTAGATAGTATCAGTTAGCAAATATCAACTTTAAATTACATAACGTAAACATTCTTAACGGACGCGAGTTCCTACCCAGCATCTATTGTCCCTGTTAACGAACTACGAGAGGTGTTAAATATTGCTTCTTCATAAGTAACTTACTTGAAATGCCGTGAGGTAAAGCTTTGTATTGGACAGGGATTCGAACCCAGAACCTAATCTGATTGATATCGAAGCACAATCAACTGTGACATATCGGATTTTCTCGGCAGTAGCTAGATGTTTTAACTGAAATAAAGATACGAAACATTAATTTTTTCCTTCCCAGGACTCCAACCCGGCAACTATCGCTGTTACGTTCTAGAGAAAACGAACGTTTAAATATGGGTTTGTTGCACCCGCAGCGACCTCTGAGCATGTTTGAACTAGAAATAATATGACGAAGTGTTCAGTGCTGACTGGGAATAGAGCTCCACACATATCGTTGTTGACTACACACAAAGAGACGCCAGCTACCAAATTTTTCTCCACTAGCAGCTCGAAATAACATCCTTGAACTTACAGTGATGTCGCAAGTAGTTATATGTCTCACTGGGAGTCAAAAATGTCAGATATCGTTAGTGTTGACAACGAATGAAAGTGCATTAAAAATCAAAATTATTATCCACCAGCAGATACGTGTTCTCATGCTAGAGCTTGATAATTCATGAAAACCTTAGTGACCGGCCAGGATTCGAACCCAATCACTCGAAATATGTGGAGATGTCCGAGGAATCTGCAGTTTTGAACAAATAAGAAATTGTAGTCGAGCTGTATTGTCATGAAGGAATCAAATTTCGCGTTAAGGGCGGTTTGAGTTGCATTCCCAGCAGAACCAATTTTATCGGCATACAGAAGCTCAAATAAAAGATGGAATAAGTGTCCTGTGACCCTACATAGCGTTTCTGTCGTCACTAGAAATAAATAACTAGTATAAGAAAGGATACTGGTGATGGAGTTTCTACACGTCGCCACTCCTGACTTCATTGTGGTTCAACGTAACGTCTGCTTGGTAGAGAAGGAATATCTTGTTTAATGTGAATTTCAGACCACAATTCCATTATACCTTCTTCACTTGGCGTAGCCAGAAGTGAATAGAATCTGTCTCTCCCTATCAAAAAGCATCGGCAGAAATTGGAATCGAACCTAGACCGTCAGTATACGAAACTACCATCAATCCAACATACCACCAAATCCTCTTCTCTGTTACTCATTTTTCTATCATAACACCGATGCGGCACACTCGATGAGAATTCTGACACACAGGCTCCCTGTAGTGGTTTGCAGCATGTTCAGTACAGTCATTTGCTTGGTTGACTGAATCGCCATGAACTAGCTGCCTCGGCTACCCAGTACATACATTCGACTCTATTTTGTAACCACCGAAATAAAATCACGTAACTGCCGCCTACACAGAACTGCCAACAGTGAAGGATGCAGAAATTTAAATAAGAAGTGTTCCTTCCCATTTGAGCTACTCTATTGCTCTATCTGTTTGTTGAAACTGTCGTGCAGTGCTTATCACCCTGGCATGTGAGTCTTAAGTGAAGGACAGTATTGAATTTTGTATCGTTGACGGTCGATTCGAATTTCTTCAGAGACGCTTGTATTGTGAAGCAGCTTCGCAGTCAGAAAGCCGAGATCTATGATTATTAATACAACTTACTGAGTCGAGCAGCCAAGAGGATTTGATGTGTGAAAGTTTTCTCCTGATTTCGTTACAGAATTTTTTTTGGAAATCGCAGCCCCATAAAATAAAGCACGAAAGAAAGTTCGCACACGCTGTTCCCTACCGCAGTTAAAACTGACTACTCCTTGAACCATTGCGACACTATACACAGACGGTACCACGGGGCTACGGACACACTGCTGCTGGCACGCCACTCTCATCAAGGTATTGGTCGCTCAGCCTCATAACGCATCGTGAACGATGATAAAAGTTGTCACTTATGTGAAGAATAGCATTCCTTTATTAAAAAAACTGAATTTTCTGTCTCAGTGTCTTAGTTAACATGAGGATTATACAGCACGAGTCATTCAAATGGAAAGGGAATATCAAGTGAATTTAGCGAGTCAGTTCAGTACCATACGCGGAAGTGATTGCACTGTCACAGTGTTGCCAAATGTTTGTGACGATGTTGCCAGTTCTCAGCTATGCTAGGAACAGCTCTGTAGCGTTATAGGAGGATAATCCCGTGTTGGTGTCATAGGAGGATACGGAGACGAGGCGTGGGGTTTGGTTAAAATGCAGCGTTTTCTCCTACCAGTTATGTCAAACATTCAGGTGTGTAATCTTCCATCATGATTACAGTTTCCCACAAAATATATACGAGTAAAACACTTACCTTGTTACTTTGTGACAAAAGATTATTTCAGGACAATAAAAAGTCTTTGGAAATCAACTTTGCCCACCTGTCACGAAACGTAAGATAACAAATACTTTGCACCTCGAAATCGATTGCATCTATATGCAGTCTTGTGACCATACAAGTAGAATTTCATGAATTGCACGAGAATGTAGAAAAATGTTGGAACGAATGGAAACTGTAAGAAACACAAGTTAACTAATTATTCTGTACCACGTAATAATCAATTCATTTCAACATTCAGAAGAGAAGAAACTAAAAATTATGGCCATTAGAAGACAAACTAAAGTTCAGATGTGGGCACTGTGCAGATCTGCGCTTTTTCATCTTCAGATCTACACAAATAATGTATACTAACCAGCGTATTCATTGCTTTCGTAATGTTTCCCTCTTGTTTAGTTTTCTAATGATAAACTGGATCCACACCCATGAGTCTGATTGTTTCTTTGTGTCCTTCCATCTGCTATCTTTGGGTGTTACTGTTCGGTGTTCAAAAAGCGAAACATTATGCCTGCTCCCACGAGGTATTAAAGAGAGGTCGCAAGAAGGCTAACGAATTATAATCAAAATACAGTGAGACGCCAGTTTGTCTGTCGTCATGGCTGAAGTCGACAGAAATAGTTGTGTTATTGCCTGCACCACCGGCATCCCATTGTCGTCTTCTCTTATTGAGATTTTCATATTACCTTGAACACAAGACGCCGAGATAGATGTGTATATTTTGCGTGACGAAACATCCCACATTCCATTCATCCTGATCCATTTGTTACGTGCATCGGCAGCAACGAGTGATAGGAAAGCTGTTGTGAGGTGACGAATAACAATAACAATGGTAGTAATAACAAATCAGTAATCAAGGATGTTAACTGCATTACAGGCAATTGTTAACGATTAACAAAATAACCAAGAAAGGCTAAGTGTTTAATTGGCGCACTGCGTAGGTGTTCTTACCACTTTGTTACTGAATTCTGATCTGGTTGTTTGCAGAGAGAAAAGAAAGAACCCTGTAGCCGTACATATCGCTAGCACAATGAGATATTACCTATCAACTATCCTTGCTTTGCATCACGAGACGAACATGGCGTCACTAAGCTGATATTTGAAATACATTCCTGTTTTCTCTCTGTCTCTCTTTCTCCTCTTATTTTTATTTTTTGAGGAAAGCATCGAGAAGCGCTAATAATAAGCAAGTAGGCATATAACCTGTTTACTGCTATTTTCATCGGGATACATAATGCAAAAATACAACTTTTAAGTGTATTATTGCGAAATTCCAGTTATTGACAGTCTATTCGTGAGCTTGCTCGCATTCAGTGGGATGAAACCTATTAGAGAAGCAAGCAAACCACAAATATTTCTTGCACCATGCACAACACACAAACGAAATCTAGCTGCACTGACGTGTTGTCCGATATACTGCACGGAAATCATATCTGATTCATGTTGCTGAATACAGCTCTATCAGATATCAATTTGGATGCGAACCAAGTGTATAAAAGTATATCTTGAAATACGCAGAAAAGCACATAGAGGTATTCGACTGAAACATAGCCATGACCAAGATTGTAACTGGGGTCGACAGCATCGTTGTCTACCACCTTGACAACTCGAACGGCGACTGTGCTCGGCCGGATACTTACGTTTACTGGCATGAAAGCTACAGCATAAAAACTCAAAAATGTTAATAACCCGAAGATCATTAATTTTGGAACCCATAGAAAGTAAAGCAGTCATCAGTCGGAAGAATTGTTTGAACACCACAGTGCTTCAATAGGCACGGTCTTGTTGGAAGTGGTATGCCATTGCTTTCCTCCGACCTTTGAGTTGACTTACCTAGCCAGTTAATAGGGGAACCTACAGTTTAACGTGGCTTTCGGACCACAGTGCAACTCGGCATTTTTCACATCAAAAAACATTGCCCGAGGGGAAATAAGTGTAAAATGGCAAATAAAAATCGTGGGACCGACGGAGGATCGAACCTGAGGCCTTTGTACCCGTAGTCTTGCTCTTTATCACTTTGCCCTATGCATCCAACACTGTGGTTTCTGCCTGGCATTAAAATTAGGATCTCCGTTTGGCCTGAGTAGGCACTTGCATGTCCCTTAGGAGACCTTATCTTTGGGATTATCCTCGTATACCTGTGTGTAAACGTCTTCCAATGCCCACTCAAGGAAGACAAGGATACACAGTCTAGCTTCAATTTTACAAATACGCCTCAGTTTGTGGATTAACGCAGACTTATGTTGACAATCATTTTGAATATTTAGCGGTGCTGTACCCGTTGGTGGTAAACTCGTTTCCAACCCATGATTCCCACAGCTACAGGAACACTACTTGTGATACCCCTCAGACAAAATACTTACGCAGTGCTATCAGACAAAAAGATCAACCTGACACAAACTATGGGAAGTTTGTTTTACAACCTTCGTACCTGGATAAAGAGCTTTTCCTATTTGAGATATCTGTGAACGTTGCTGAGACGATTTAAGAAAACTAAATTCCTTCAGCTACGCCAATGTTTAAAGAAATCGTCTTAACGGCACTAAATCGTGGTTTGTGAATCGTTTAGCGGCCGTACTCATCCGCATTTCGCTGATTGGAAGGCAAAAAGCTTACTGACAAATTTCACAGAAGGAAAAGGGGGACGAAATGTCTCTCACTGGAAGGTCATGTTGTTTTATTTAAATGGTTACAAAATCAGGTAAAACGAACAGCGTGGTTGTCAGTATAAGGACATTACTGTTGTCAATATGATGTTGCACAGCCCAGGGCCTGTAATGATAAAGGGCCCGTTTAGGTCAGGCATATTGTGTACAGAAGTGGAAGAGAGAGCACCACTAAATCCTACAATCCGTATGCATTGCATACGCACAGAAATTACTGTTACAGTGTACTTATGGAGCCCAATGAGTGAATTGCATATTTTCAGATGTGAAAGAGCACTGGCAAACAGTCTTCGCTACCTTAGGTTACTTAAACTGGTGTCACTCTGAGCTAGAATTTATGGTCAGCGACTAAGTGTAAGGATAATTAGTCGGATGCGGGTTTTGCAACTGCGAAATACTTTCCTACATTATAGAAGCGAATATTAAATTTGAACTAATATTGCGAAAATTTTGGACTTGGATAGCTTACAATGAAAATCTTTCTGTTTATCGCAAAGGAAAACAATTGATTTTCTAAAACATTCTCTGTCACACACAACTTGAAACAGGCCACGTTGACCAAATCATATGGAAGAACTGACAGCGACGTATATCGGAAGGCAATAAGATCCCTTGGCTTTTGGTTAGGCAGTATTCGACAATCATTTCTAGGCGCAAGTAAATGAAGAAAGGCAGCGCGTTTTTGTTGTCAAGTAACGTCTTCATCAATGTGATCTACGTGTAATTGCTGACGTTTTATAATAACATGAAAAGGATTCCCTAGGCAGGGAAAGAACCTGTTCTTGGGCAACTACTTCTATAATGACCAAAAGGCATTAAATGATCTTCAAGCACATGGCTTAAAGCAGCGGTATGAAGAAAATGATAGTAATAATGACGGTAATAATCGAATTATCCGTTAACTTCACGCTTCACAGTGGATTTTCTCGAACTAAGAAATTTGGTCAATTAGAGAAAATTTCAAAATGGCTTTACACCGAGGCCTACCTAGAAGAGTCTTTACATCCTGCTGACATGAGAATAGCATAATCTCCACGTCAGAAGCTTGCTTCTACTTAATCATTTAATAGACTCGCATTTTTTCCACCGTGACTAATTTTGTAAGCTAAGCACATCATCCGTTACAGCACGCTCATGGGGCTGGGAAATGTGGCCACAATGGTCTGGTGGAACGAACTATCACAAGTGCAATGCGTGGGTTCAGGCATTTACTTTTAAGAGGCACAAACAGATTTACTTTACCTCCGGTAACCTCAAGAGAAAGATTTTATAATCCAGAAAACACATTACCCACAACGTTCCTTCATTACCAAATGGGCAGACCGCTTTACGTTGGGAAATGACTTAGGTGGAGGTCATGGTAAACAGAAATACTGTCGCTAGTAAACTTACATTAGAAAACTTTATTTTATTTGATGAACCGATAGCCATTTAAAGGAACAGGGCTCTTATTTTACTTGTACTTTATTGAACTAGAGACTTTGAAAAATTTGGTGCTGGACTGTGATTCGAATTCGTATCTCCTCTCTCGAGGATCTGAATCTCTCGGAACAGTGTAGTTCAATCATTTCATTCCTTTTCCCAAAACTGCAATATTCCCTAGGTCTTTTCCAAAGGTAAGTATGTGGGTCCGAATCCTGATCCAGTATAAAATTATTCATAATTTCTTTTCAAGCCCTATCATGTGCGCACCGACCTGCTAGTGAAAATTAACGTGAATTTTTGATGTCTGTTCATGTGTTGACAACAACTTCTGGTCAAACACGCACACATCTTACTGTTGGTGAGTAAGCAATTGATACTTAAGCTATATTCGTGGACGATAAAGAACGATAGGAGTGCGCTTAGATTGTGGCTCAGGCACAAAAATTTGTATCCTTATTTTAGATTCAAACACCTAGCAGCTGGTAAAGAAAAACGATATGTAACATTTGATTTTACTAACAATCTGGCTGGGAGTAGTGGCGTACTCTTGTGATCCAAGCTTCCGGGAGGCCGTTGTGTGGGAGAGATCTGGAAGCAACTACAGATTCGGCCGTTTCATGAGCTCAGGAACGACCGCGAGGCCTTCATCGAGCTCTGCAGATTGATAGATTGCAGTGCGGAATTTTCGGCTAGTGGTGGCTCGGAGTTACGAGAAGTCGAAAGCAGTGAGCAAAAATAGATCAGGAAACCGAGACAGACGACTCACAACGAATCTGATTTCGTGTTGGGTTCGTATCTCCGTCACAGAACTTCATATCATGCGCTTTATCTTTAAATGCATACACACTTTGTTACTTCTGAATTGAGGTATATCAGACATCTTTCGTGGTTAGTTAACAGGGATGAAAGGGTCTTGATAGGAGTTCCGGTTTATTACAAAAACTGTCGTCTTTTATTTTCAAGTTTATATTTAGTTACTGATATTGGCGAAAATTTCGGTAATTCATGATTTTTCATGGCTAGTCAGCAATATGATATGATTAGATTAGATTAATACTTGTTCCATAGATCATGAATACGACATTTCGTAATGATGTGGAACGTGTCATTTTAATGAAAGATTTCTTTACATACCAGTATTCAATTTCTTTACAACAGTTTTTTATCCTCTCTCTCATTCTTTTTTATCTCTCTCTCTCTCTATCTCTCTCTCTCTCTCTCTCTCTCTCACACACACACACACACGCACGCACACACACTCACGCACACACACACACACACACACACACACACACACACACACACACACTTTTCATTTTTGTTTGTTGTGCTCGACTATCGGCGAGGCACGAAAACGTCCGTGAATGAGTTTCTTGGTTTTGAGTACAGTTACGAAAGAAATATAAAAACAACTATGAGAGTTACTGAGTTATGATGCTTAGTTAGCAGTCAGTTCTGAGTATTATTAGTAACAACGCTCCAGTCCCTAAACGTAGTTACAGAAGTGCGAATCAGACGCATTACGTATTCCAGGCCGTAGCGGCCCTGTCTTTGAGACGCCAGTTATGGTCACTTCCCAGGCCGCTGTAGGATCACATCGGTTCTTTCTGCTGGTACTGTAACAGATTTGGCAACAAGGCAAGGTATGTTTGGCAACACTGTGATCGACGAGTTACTTCCTGGTGTGCACGGAATTAAGCCTCAAAGTTCAGTTGATTTTTCCTGTCATTTCCACTGAATAATCTGAGTTACTATCGCTTGTGGTGTAACTGAAGATTGTAAATTTACGGTTTTCAGACCAGGAAAGTCGTTGCATGTGGAAATTGCAACTAATCTCGTCCTTTAAATAGCAGTTTACGAGTTCCAGCCACTATTGGCCTTGTAAGAGGAATGCATAACACATACCTAGTCGCTGGCCGTGTGGTAACATGCTGTCCTGTGAAGAATCGTCTGTTCTAGTTCACAGTTCCAGTCTCGCTGACTGTAATGTTTTTATCCCATCTGTGAAAGAGCTACAAGCAGTCAGATCAAACATCGATAAGCAATTCGCAAGAAATACTTTCAGCTCATAATGTGCAATGGTGAAAAACTTACAATGCTGCACAACAGGTAACGCCTCTTTCCGCTGCTTACAAGCAAATTTTTGGGTTTCTAGGAGTACATAACTTTATTTATGAAATGCCACATTTGCATATCTGTTGAGTATGACACAGCATACCAATTAAACACATACCGAATCGAAATCTATGAGTAGTATTTTACTAATCCGTGCCGATAGAGGCACGCTTGTGTGCAGATACTCAGTTTTATTAAAACAGACTTTCGTCGTAAGGTTGTCATGGGTAATTTTATTTCATTTCTTATAATACAGTGCACAGTTTTCGTAAAGTTTCTTTTATTGTTGTTAAAACATTACTAAACATGAGAGAGAAATTAATCATCAATGATATATGCGAATTCTCTGATGTTACCTATAACAGTCTGACAATGCACATGCAGTTTATTGATTACATGCATGTAGAAAAGTTGTTCTGAGTTAAAACTGTCAAATAAGGTTTGAAGAAGAATAAAATACCACTATCAGACGACAGCTAATGTAGAAAATACTTTTCTGACTATTTTGGCATGATGCGCTCTCCTCAGACATAATACAAAAGCTTCGAGATGCATCTGCTCCCTGGCCGTCTATTAAACCTGAAAAGAACAAAATGTCGCAGAAGTTAGCTCTTTTTCCACATGCGACTATTTTGGGTTGAGAAGTGAAGGGGATTATGTTCAAAGTTCCATTATACTGATAACTTCAGCAGACAGCAGAATTGCGTTTTAAAAAATGTAGCAGCGGATGTTATAGAACTCGTGCCACCTTATCGACAGTGCACGACGCTTACCGTTACGCTAGTGGCTAGCAGCTCCTCAAGCTGACAACAGTTCCTCCAGAACTTCCGAATTCCACAGTGCTGTGAGAGAATTCATAGGACCGGATCTAGACTTCTGAGAGACAGACAGTTACAGCTTTTCTTTTGCACTGCATGACAGTTTCAACAAACAGATAGCGCAATAGAGTAGCTCGAATGGGAAGGAACACTTCCTATTTAAATTTCTGCATCCTACACTGTTGGCAGTTCTGTGTAGGTGGCAGTTACGTGATTTTATTTCGGTGATTACAAAATAGAGTCGAATGTATGTACTTTTAGTAACCATTTGGCAGCTATGGGCATGTATACATGTCCTGCTACACCATTCCTCACGTGTTGTGGATGTGTGTACATGCACTGCTTGGGTTATCCTACAATTCTGTGGACATCTGAATGCGTCCTGTACCACTGACTTCTCAATGCTGCAGACAAGTTAGTTCCACATCTTGGCCAGTAAAATAGTTTCGGGTATTTATCGTACAACATATGTGCCTCATTGTTTGCTATCATCTGCAAAAAAACTGGTTTCGATATTCTAAATCATTTATGAGATGTGACCGTTATCATGACCACATAATTTGCAATGTACAAGAACATGAATGGGCATGTCATGTGGTTATAAAACGCAATAATTTGAGAACAGAATGAAATATCCTTCTGCTCTCAATTGTAAATAAAATTTCGACATTTTCTTTTCATTCACTGCAATGTATAAGCTAAAATCAACCATACACAAAGTTTATGCAAAATCTTTTGAAATTTGGTTAACATTATATTTAATTTGATTCAGCACAGTAGATATGGCATATAAAGAAAGGAAATTCAATCATTTATCAAGCTAAGATATCAGACTGTAAGTTTCACAAAAATCAGTTTTTTTAGCTTTCTTAAATATAGATGATAAGTATTTCATAGTAGCCATCATGTCCACATGGACAGAACTGGGCGTGTCACAACCAGCTGCCCACTGGTTATGAAAACTAATAACTCATGAATGAAGTGGGGTATCATTCTGCTCTCAAGTTGAAATAAAATTTCGCCATTTTACCTGCATTTAATTCAATGCTAAGTCTGAGCTAAAATCGACCAAATGCAAAATGCATGCAACACGTTTTACCCCTGAAAACTAAAAAGTTTTGTTCAATGTTTTACTTAATTTGATGCAACACATTATGAGTGATGGGTAAAGAAAATAAATTCAGTTCTTTTATTGACTGAATATATCAGACAGTAATGTGTGAAAAACTCAAATTTTTTCACCTAGTAGTTTTTGAAAAATCATGTAATATCAGCTGGAACATTGTCTCTCAGTACAGGCAATGGAATTTGGTGAGCAGTAGAGCAGTAACAAAAACTGCCTCAGCACATAAATAAAAGCACGCCTGTAAAGATTGAAAGGGTTAATAACACTTCACATTACAGATTACCCAGTTATCTAGAGTAACTGATGACCTTTAATTTTATTAGTGACCTCTCATGTTACCACTATGTTTTATAGATGTCTAATTCATCACCATTATTTATTACATAATTACTGTAATTAATAACCTATCACTTTTATTGGCATTATTTATTACCAAATTATACTGATTTATGACCTATAATTTATTATTCAGTTTATTACTTTATTATTGTGGAGAAGCAGAAACTAATTATGTTGTCCTGTGTTTAATCATTACCACAGCGATACTATAAAACATCGTTAAAATTACAATACAGAAGTGTATAAACAAAAATGGCTGCCCTTAGCCCACTACCACTCCAAAATAGGGGTGTAAATGGGAGGAAGACTAAAGAAATTCGATTTGGGAGATTGTCCTGCTGGTTATTATCCAATTATTCTACTATATTTAGTACAGAAAATATCATGCCAAGGTTTTTTCTCTTAGAAGTAGTTGAACGCCAACAGGAAATCCAAAGATGTTCAGAAAATAAAAAGGAGTTTATCCTCTTGGTAAAGAGTTAGTTCAGCCTGCATCACTGCCAGATTTTAAGTACACACCTGCTGTGTGATAATCACACTGTGTTGGTACACAGATCGTTCAGTATACTCTAGGCATGTACCAGATACAGTATGGAGATGCATAAACAAATACACTGATAGTCTCTGGTTGCTGCTACAGTAGAAGTGTCTTATTTATGTGCAGTGGATCACTAACATGACAGTGATTAAGGATTTATGTTTCATATCTGCGCTATATACACACACCTGAGAATACTATCTGAAATTGAGATGCCGCCGGCAGCAGAAGAGATCAGTTGCCACCAACCACAGACATAATAAAAAAAATTATGTCTAAGTATTAACCTGTTCCTCTCATTGGATGTTGACTCATGGCTGCAAGTGCATTAGCACATGAGCAGAAAACTGCAGAACAAATGCATTACAGATCCACATGTCACCTCACTAAAAATTACACTGATAGCTCACAGTCACAGGTGGTTTTTTACCAGACACTCTGAACCCCCATCTGTATTTTGGAAGGAATGGTCTGTTACGATGATTTTATGAGAAAACAGTCATAGTCAGTGCTGCACGCGCATCAACATGTTGAAGAGAGAATGTAACCACACTGACCAGAGCTGCAGGCTGCAATATTGTGTAATGTACTCTTGGCCTCCACTAACTTGATCATGTAGCTAAGGCAAATCCCAGCAAGCCATCCACATCGGAAAGCAGCAGCAGGTACATCATTCCTCTCAGCACTGACCACCAAACTTATTACAAAAAACTTATTTGAGCAAATTTGCTACACTTTGACTAGTGTATAATACATATTCAGTGTATCTGGACATCTATTAACAATATCACAATTACCTTAGTGACTGGAGATACAGCATATCCCTCAGAAGGTGGATTTTCTTATGTGTTTTGGCAGGTATTTGACATTTGTATTCTGCAATCAGTACAAACAAATACTACTCACCTAGTCTTCAATGCTAAGGAAAGTGTTGTTTTTTCCCATTGTAAACAAAATTATTTTAATGCAGAATTTTACATGGTCATTCCATATGGAGGTCCCAATTAGTCTAGTTTGATATTCGTTTGAGCATTATGTATTAATAGGGCATTCCTACAGGAGGAGAAATAGGCAGTACTCCAGCAGCGATAGAGTTGCCGCCTTTTTAGCTGCCCCGTGTGCAGCGTGTGATCTGCACTATGCATATACTGTATGATCAAATGCAGGATGGTAGAAGTAATTTCAGTAAAATGTATGGCCGAAGTATATTTGAAACATTGCATCACTTTCTTAAGATCTTTGTAATAATACACAAATCAAAAAAAGTTCTGCATCACCCCAGTTCCCAGAACTCCTGAAGACAGACAGTGACTCTGAATATTGTATCATAGACACTGTCCCTTTGACTGTTCAGGGATGTCGCTTAACCCGCCCAAAGATGTAAATGACCATCTATGAGAAGCGTCTATTAGATGGAGGGGGTCCGACAGCCGATCAGTTCCAGTTATTCCACCAGGAAGGAGGTACACGGCTCGTGTTGTCTGTAATCCATCCATGCCTAGACAGTCAATACCGCGATTCGATCGCGTTCGCATTGTTACTTTGTGCCAGGAACGGCTCTCAACAAGGGAAGTGTCCAGGCGTCTCGGAGTGAACAAAAGCTATGTTGTTTGGACATGGAGGAGGCACAGAGAGAGGAGCTGTCGATGACATGCCTCGCTCAGGCCGCCCAAGGACTACTGCTGCAGTGGATGACCGCTACCTATGGATTATGGCTAGGAGGAACCCTGACAGCAAAACCACCATGTTGAATAATGCTTTTCGTGCAGCCACAGGACTTTGTGCTATGACTCCAACTGTGCGCAACAGGCTGTGTGATGCGCAACATCACTCCCAACGTTCATGGCGAGGTCCATCTTTACAACCACAACACCATGCACGGCAGTTCAGATTGGCCCAACAACATGCCAAATGGACCACTCAGGATTAGCATCATGTTCTCCTCACCGATGAGGATGCCTTCAACCAGACAATCGTCGGAGACGTGTTTGGAGGCAACCTGGTCAGGCTGAACGCCTTAGACACACTGTCCAACAAGTGCAGAAGGTGGAGGTTCCCTGCTGTTTAGGGGTGGCATTATGTGGGGCCGACGTACACCGCTGGTGGTCATGGAGGGCCCTGTAATGGCTTTACGATGCGTGAATGCCACCCTCCGACCGATAGTGCAACCATATCGGCAGCATATTGCCGAGGCATTCGTCTTCATGGACGACAATTCGCGCTCCCGTCGTGCACATCTTGTAAATGACGTCCTTCAGGATAACGACATCTCTCGACTAGAGTGGCCAGCATGTTCTCCAGACATGAACCCTATCGAACATACCTGGGATAGACTGAAAAGGGCTGTTTATGGAAGATGTGTCTCACCAACCACTCTGAGGGATCTACGCCGAATCGCCATTCAGGAGTGGGACAACCCCCCTGGACCATTAGTGCCTTGATGAACTTGTGGATACAGGCATGCATCAGTGCAAGAGGACGTGTACTGGGTATTAGAGGTACTGGTATGTATAGCAATCTAGACCAACACCTTTGAAGGTCTCATTGTATGGTGGCAGAACATTCAATGTGTAGTTTCATGAGCAATAAAAAGGGCGGAAATGATGTTTATGTTGATCTCCATTCCCGTTTTGTGTAAATGTTCCGGAACTCTCGAAATCGAGGTGATGCAATAGTTTTATTGATGTGTGTAGTGTTTATGGGAACAGCAGTAGTTGAAGATGCTTTTTATTCTTAAGGTCCTTAGAATAACAAGATTCACAACAGCACTGCGTGCTGATAAAATGATTATGTAGCTGTAGCTGTAGATGCGTGGATCAAGCAGTGCAAACTCCAAAGTATCGAATGCAAATTTCCATCTCTTTACATTTAGATACGCATTATACCAGTATAAAGTGACCACTAATCTCTGAGCATTTTGCCATTCTAAAAGTCCTCAGAAGAAAAAAGCATCATATACACAAAAATTCTCTGACATAGTGACAACATTGCAACTTCAACAAATAGTCATGCTTCTTCATGCCACATTTCCACCAATCGCCTTGTGGCAATATTTAATAATAGAATTATTGCAGCCAAACTGGCCATTAGTGCATGAAGTACAGGAATTATTGCCTATTCACTACAGAATTTCACCAGCGATTCTGTTCTCATCCTGCAGATTAACACGATATCTCTCACACTGGTCATCACACCTCACACGTATACAGTTAGTGCTGGGCTCGCGAAAGCTCTGGGTGTTGCACAGTTTGTGGTGAAATCCATGCACTGAGAGTCTTGTCACTATTTGGCGGAATTCCTATCCTCCCTGCGTCCGTTCATCGCGTGACATGGCGTCTGTAACGTAGAAATCCTTCCATATCTTGCGTTTCATATTACTTAGTTCCGTCAATAAGTCCTGGTAGGCTGTCGTCATTGGTAGTAAGTGCTTCAGTCACAGCTCTTCTATGAAGAAGGGCTCCCTGGCCAATTCATACACAAGCCACAAGCGTGTGTATTTGGAGAGACATAGTACCCTTTTTAAGTAATTAGCTTTCAGCTTCTCTATGTTTCGAGATCTGTCTGCTTAAGATGAATCCATATGTTTTCCAATCCGTAAATTGCAACAGGTTCAACTTCGATGTGAAACAGTCTTAGGGCTGTTTCCAGGGAGAGTTTGCCTATCGACTTGATATCATTTATGGCTCCCGTTGTGGCGTTGGCTCTGTGGTTTATGTGGCGTGTGAATACTGTTCTCTGTGACGGAAAGGTAATTCCTAGGTACATAAAACTGGTGACTGACTTTAGTGGGGTCTCTCCAATGTAGAAAGTGCCGGGTCTTCCTCCTCTTCTGAAGGTCATGGAGACTGTCTTCATTCAAGAATAGGTCGTTTTTTTCGTGCCGAGTACACTAACTGGTTGAAGGTGTTCTGCAGATCATCCTCAGAAACTGAGGTTAATGCCATGTCGTCTGCATGTATGAGTAGATTTACATTGTCGGGTTTTATTGTCTCAATGATGTCTGCCACAGCTATGACGAAGAGCAAGGGGCTCAGTGGGTCACCTTAAAACACTCCAAATGTTTGCTCTATCAGGCTGGACTTATCTGTACCATCATGTATTTCCACCCAGTTGTAAGTGAGAAGATCTCTAATGACTGGCAACAGGTGATGTCTTGGACCTAAGCAGTTTCCAGTTTCTTCATGAGAATGGATCTAATGATTGTGTCGAACGCCATGGTGTAGTATATGAAAATTGCAAGAGGTCTTCCCCATCGGTTTGCTAAGGCGATTTCTATATCAGTTTGGAGACGGTGTACAGCTTGTGTCGTTGATTTCCCACATCTGAAACCAAACTGTGAATAGGGGAGTTTCTCATTGATGATATCTCTAAGACGCTTGCACAGCACTGTTGTAAAGATCTTTAATAGGGTGTTCTCTAGTGCAGAGCCCCTGTACACATTTGGGTGAGTCATGTTACCTTTTCCCTTCTACAGCATTATCACCTTTGAATGTTTACACTGAACCAGTACAATTCCTCGTTTCAGGCACTCATTGAGAAGCGCTATGAGTGGAATCACTAGTACAGGGAGCGTAGTTTTCAGGTGCTTGTCTTAGATGTTGTCTGGGCCACTTGCTTTGTTGTTCTTCATGCTCATAATTGTGTTGATTATTTCTTCCTCTGTGAAAACTCAACCTCCTGTGTAGGGGCTGGAATCACTGTGGGGCTTCTTTCCAGTGGGTGTGTGTTGTTAGCCTGAAGGATTGAGCTTAAACGTCTTTCTCAACTTCTGTTGGGATGTTTCCTGGGAATTTTGGTTGTTTTGGCTGAAGAGCCTTGTATGGTCTCTGTCTCGCTGATTCTACTAAACGTTTGTGCTCATTCTCCCAGAATACCCTTTGCGCTTCCTTAATCTTGGTTCTATATTCTCTCTTTAGTATACCATAATGGCCCAAGTCATTGTGGCAATGTTTCACAAATAATTGTTTTTGAAATGCTTTCAGTTCTGAACGTATTGTATTCAAACCTGTTGGGGTCAGTGTATCATCTTGTATTGAATTTCTGATACATGCATTTATACAATTACCGAACTAGACATCATCATCATAAACATTTTAATACACACTTTAAAATACTATCAAAAAACTTTTTACCATGGACTCTCCATGGACTTACTCTTTCCACTACAATACCTACATCCTACAAACTGTATATGTTCACAACAAGTTTACATTAGAAATACACTCTGCAGTGACTCTTAAGCGGTTAATTTTGATGTAGGATGACAAAACACATTGACTAATGATGACAGCATACAGCTGCTACCTCCAAAGTCGTTAATTTTGAGGTGGAATGTAGTGTACCTGGTTGTCAACTGACCTTCAATATAAGCCAAATATTTTCACCATTGCTCCCAATTTACTTGAACGAGTCTCACCGTCGACCTGACTGTACATTTTGTGCTCCTGCTGTAACTTCAAATTCAGTATCAAATGTTATCCAAACATTAATACATTTTGATGCATCATCAAATGGTATGTATTGGGGAACAACGTCATTTTGACAACAACACAAGATAAGTGGACTAGTGCTCTTGTACACATTGCCATCAGTTACTATCTATAAAACATAATATCCCATATCTGTTATGGTGGGTAGGGTTACCAAGCTGAAATCAAACATTCCAAGGTGGGCAAGTTGGATGGAGTGGTGTGGAGGAGTATTGTTTTAGATTTCCTGAATGTAGGTCCTGCCATAGCAAAAAGTAGGCCATAGGCGATAAACAGATGTGACAGTAGGTAATGAAATGCTTTTTAAGCAAGGGAGAGAGTTGGATGGTGGCAATGCTTTATAAATAATAAAGTGGGCAAGGTTTACTTCGATCCTCTAAGGAAAAGGCATTATGCAGCAAAGATTTTTAACTGGAATACACTAATACTTCCCACAGATGATGCAGTTATCTATAAAAAGAATGTAGCAGTGACTGTAGACTGTAGTTAATTGCAGAATCCTGAAGATTGGTACAGAGTGACTTGGAGTTGACACAGGATATAACACATTGGGCATAAGTAGTAAGTGAGTCAATTCAGTGGACTACAGCATAAAAATAGTTCAAATGGCTCTGAGCACTATGTGACTTAACTTCTGAGGTCATCAGTCGCCTAGAACTTAGAACTAATTAAACCTAACTAACCTAAGGACGTCACACACATCCATGCCTGAGGCAGGATTCGTACCTGCGACCGTAGCGGTCGCTCGGTTCCAGACTGTAGCACCTAGAACCACACGGCCACTCCGGCCAGCAGGACTACAGCATAAATTAATGAGCAAATATTATCATCCATATAAAAATAAACAACATCTCACATACTAAATACATTGAATAAAAAATATTAAAAATGGATAATTAATAACTCAAAAAATAATGAAACAGGTGGCAGCCCCTAATGTCAATTAAACCAAAAATCTAGGTAGTGTTTCTACGAAAAACTCAAAGAATTTACATCATCAATTCCAGATCATGAAGTTGATTATAATTATTTTTGTTTCTTCATTGCCTTCCATCTCAGTTTACTATCATATCTTCAGGCAATTGAAAATTCCAACCACTAATTAATTTCAAATATCTGTTTGGCAACATAATTTTAAATGTATTATCAAGCTCCATACAAGTTTTTCACCATATCTAGTTTTCAACTATTCACCTCCTGTAATATAATTCGTTTAATTCAAACTCACAATTTTTGTTTAAAGACTTAGAAGTTGTTGCATTATTGATCTTCTTGAGTAGAGTCTGCATATATATCGACACAAAATTTATTAAGCTTAAAAATTGTTAATCTTTTACAAATGACCAATGTGTAGGACAAATTTAAATTTGACCAAAATATTTTTGTTGAGAGAACTATTAAAGCAAAAGAGAAAGAAATTAAATGTTGTATTTACAAATAATATTTTCAATGATCTTCAATTATTGAACATTTGGAAAAATTGAACATATGGAGATGAAGAGACATTTGAGGAAATTGATGTAGAAATATGGAAACAAGTAGAAATGTCAAACTCCCTCATTTTTATAACTGTAAAATAATAGTGAATTATCAATTTAATGACTATCACTTACCAATAAATAATTACCAAAAATATTAAAAAATTACATTAAAGCTTATATATCATTTTTAAAAGTATCTCATTCAATAACAAAAGATTTAAGCATCGAGATTTAGAAAACAGAATAAATTTATTCCGTTCTTACAACAAAGAGGTAATATAGATTTTATTTTTACATTAGAAGATACTCAAAATGTACTATTAATTGTAATTTATTAAAATTAATTAAATAATAAATTAAATTAGTTTTAATATCCATAAGGCACTGGATCATAATTTTCTAGAACAATTCTTTTATCATGCTGGAATGAGATTTCTTTCTTAACTTGTTTGTTGATTAGATTTTTAATATCAACATCTTTGGTTATCTGATTCTACTCTGAATGTATTTTTTTCTTTCACTTCACTCATAGATTCACCATTCAACTTTTGTAAATTTTTGTTGTTTAAAATGAAGCCTTTTACCTTCATCACTTATCACTTTTCTCATAATGATAACTTTTAGGTCTAGTCAGTAATTCATTTATTATTTCCTAATTCACCTGTCCATTCACATAACATGGAAACTTTTTCTAATCGAGTTCATCATCAGTGTATACTACACTGTCCACATCAAAATATTTAACATAGTTTCTAACTTGTCCAAACTATCATATAACCCAAGACTTGCATTTGATATGGTGAGTTCTCATATAAAAATATTTGTTACTTTATTATTTTCTACACAGTAATCCTTGAAGTTGTACTTCATCTGTACCAAATATTCATTAATAAAATTTAAATATATATTATGTAATCAATTATCCAACAGTATTTCATAAAATTGCTGTATATCTGTCACATACTCAGTTTGGCTCATATTTTACTATTGTCTAGAGTTTCCCCATAATGAATGCAGACATCTCTTAAAAAGAGCTCGTTTTCTTGGATTTTCTTTTGTCTTATTACTACTAAGTCAATATCTAATTTTTCTTTCACTGTTTTGATATACATCTCATTGTTTTCAAACTTGTGGGGGGCTGGTTTCCAATTTTATTTTCATAAAATCTGTTTCATAATTGTTAAACAACTTGTTGCTTTTATTTCTAAAAATCTCATCTAAAATAGTATATCCTTTCTTCACAGCTTTCTTTGCTTCATCAGTTAACCAAGTGCCAAGAAAACTTCTTTCCTTATCATTGTGATTGCATTTATTAATTTTTTCTTCTGTATGCATGACACAAAGGAAACAATAGAGTCTCATTTTTATCAGTCTTCATTTGTACCGGTAAAACCAGATGATACAATAGTCTAAGTGACAGAACTTTGTATTTTATAAATGCATACCGTTTTCTGAATAATATCTTGGTCTTCATATTTTTGTTTTATTTCCCTCAAGATAATAATCATGATATTGTACAGATGGATAAAGAATACACACATCATCAGATCTTATATTTATCTTATTACCAACTGTTTTAGCTCTCAATTTTATTATATTTGTTCGATCATCATAAAATGTATATCTTGGATTCAATGGTTCAACAACTTCAGATAAGTGTTTTAATTTCTTAAGTTTTTTATACTCTGCTGAGTTAAGCCAATGACATTCCTACATCTCCAATAAATTATATGCAGGATTCCCTATTTCTGTACTTGTTGTTAAAGTCTCTTGATATAAATTATTCATCAATTCTTTATTTTTCTGTTGCTTGTCTCACTTTCAAACTTTTTACAAACACTGCAAAAACAGCCATGATATTGATAAATGCTATTGGTTCTTTCATCAAAGCTATCTACTTTACCCCATCCACATTTACTTCACGACCATTAAGAGCAGGTTGAATATTTTTATTGTTTAAGCTATTTAATCAAGCTGTGGATTCTTTACTATGATTTTGTTTCTGTCCTTTATCAAATTCAACAATTCTTCCTTCAGGCAAATACTTAGATATGTAGTCATACAAACTCTAGCAATTGTTAAATAATAGAATGGAGTGATATTAGCTATTTGTAGGAATTGTATTCTCAGTTCCAAACAACCTTTCCTCAATATATCTATATCAGGATTAAGTATTCATTAATTTCTCTTTTCACTGTGAACACATAATTGTGAATTGTAACCTTTAACATTTATCAACAGCGTAAAAATTAAAATTGTTAACTCTTAATAGATTTGGAATTGTATACTAGTTTCTTGTTGAGGTTCTTAATCAAACAACAAGTATTTTACAGTAAAGATACAAGAACCTCACTCTTCACAATATTTAAAATGTTTTCCTGTAACTATTTTATAACATCCCCAGCATTAAAAAACATAATAATATTTGAATTCATCGTTTATATAATAACTGTCTACTTAATTTTTCACATTGCTTGACTATAAAATCCTCACGGAATTTTCTTTCACAAATACCTCCTTTTTGCAATTTGCTTTATGTGTAACATTTATGATATTTAATATTTGCTTACGTATCTACATTGTTCAAAACCACATTTATTTTCTTTGGATTCAAACAAATGCCCTTAAATTACCTACATTTACAGACTGTATCACAAACTTCTTGGTGATTTCTTAAACATTCTTCATTGTAATAGAACCTATTGCAATTTTTGCGGTATATCTTATTTTCTTCAACATTGAGATCTGCACCATTGCACAGTATGCAGATTTTTCTCTCTGTTTTACACCTCTACATGTTCTTGTTGTTATTTGGTTTATTACATATACTGCAATAATATGATGATCCTAAGAAACTTGATATGTTGTTAACTGCATCAGAATGGTGGTGAGTGTTTTTACAGATAGATCTTTATTGCTTTCTCAGGACCATGACAGATAACTGAACTGAAATTCACAATGCGTACAAAATTTATCTGCATGTCTAGTAGTTGCTTAACATTTTTAGTATCATCTACAGTAATTTCCCCTCCTTCATTATACTCTCCTGTCTGATTACATAATACGTTAGATAACACATTTGTAATTTGTATTTATCTCCAGTCTTCTTAATTTCATTTTCAGTTAGTTCTCTACCTAAAATAAGATTTGTGTGATACGCTAATGCCACTGTTATTTCTCTAGGACCCACTTGTCCAGTGGTTAAAAATACTACATTTATCAATGAATCCAGACTATACCAGTTAATATTTAAATATAATTAATAAAATTTAAAATATAACAAATGGATACAACTTCAAGTACATTTGCTTGTATTTCAGAAGTTTTAGGATGAATATTTTTCAGACTAACAAATGTTTTCATATAATAATAAACAGGCGTTTCTGATAATTGATAAAGAGAATGATCTTTGGCTCAAAGCTATAGATGTTGCTGAAATATTATAATAGACACATACAAATCATGTGATTAGAATAAAATATTGATAGGAGTAGTAAGATTATTTATGAAAATATCACCCCATCAGCAATATGTGTTTAAAGGGTAATGAAAAAATACTATCTTGATTAATGAATCTGGTTCAGTTCTTTAATTGTATCATCAAAAACAGAAGACAAGCAATTTATCAATTTATCAATTTATAAATTGGGTAAAGAAATAAATTTTACCATATACCAGAAAATATGGTGAATATAAACTACAAGAAACATTAAAATTAAAAGATAAAGGATATCAACAAGTATAACAATTACTACAGGAAAAGGAAAAGTAATGTCTATATTTAAAATATGTTGTAGATGATGTAGTAGAGATGAGGAAAGAACAAATTACATACATTGCCACATCACACAGTGTCTAAAGAGAAATTGTTTTAAAGTTGGTGGTGCATTGACTAAAAATAAGCTTTTGGGAAGATTATCTGGATATAAAGAAGATAAAATTTTATATGTTGGAAAATATGAATTTACAGATTATAAGTTAATAGAACATATTCTTAATATTTATTTTGATGAATACAGAGTAGATATCAGTAAAGAAATTTACAATATTCACTTCAACAGTCTATTTTTTTGACAAATTATGTGACCAATCCAATGATATTATTGACAAAATACGTGAGAAGAGGAAACATATTTGTGATGAAATTTTGACTCAGCCTGCAACAGAATTTCCCTAAAATATTTTATCTAATATATTTTTATTCCATATAAATACTGTCAGTGCTAGACCTTGTCAACAACATGCTTACATACAATGGTAAACATGCATATATGATTAATGATGAAAAAAATGTTGTTTGAAGATAAACATGTTGCATAAATACTGGAATTTTAAGATAGTCACTTTGCAATTAAGAAACCTCTTGATGTAGAGGACAAAAGGAATTCGGAATTTTTATCCCCAGGGATTCCTCAGAGTTAAGCAACAATAAAAAATCATCAATATTTATCAATGTACCAAGCTTATATTCTTTACTTTTTAAATCACAGATTATGAGGCCTTACATTTCAGAAATTGGGTAATACATGAAGATTTACCATCAATTTGTGAACATGGTGACTATAAAATGAAAAAGAAAATAGCTCACTTGGAAAAAGTAATTAAAATTCATGAAGATCACTTTCAAAACTGAAATGGAGTAGTTGTTAATGCTATGGAAATAATACAAGAAAGGTGCAGAGAAATAGATAATTCATAACCTCACATTGCTGCTAAAACATTCTATCAGGATTTAAGACCTACTTTCTTTCTTTTAAAATTTTTCAATGCTAACTGTGAGTGTAATTATTATGTCATTATTATAAAAAGAAAAAATTCGCAGAAACAAGTGAACAATATTAGAGGTAGTCATCCAAATGCTGGTGAAATTATGAGGCTTATTGATGGTACCAATTTAATAAACTTGTACCAGACAATGAAAGATGGATGGCTACACACAAGAAGAATTGATTTATTATATTACTAGTTTTCATCAAGAAAAGTGAAAACCTAACCACTTTTTTGTACTTAAACTTTAAATACCATTCATAAAAATTTAATGTGCATCTAATAAACAGAATGTATTAAAGTCATTTGATTCAGTTAACTCAGCTTTAAAATTCTCAAATAATTCTGACCTTATATCATCTTTATCAGCTTCTATTTTACTAACTTTTATTTTAATATCAAAATATACTATTCTCCTTTAATAAAACGGTTAGCAGAAGTAAATTGTAATCAATACCAAACATCTTTAAATGATCATTAATGACTAATTTTTATATATTAAAAGTTAATGAAATAAGTTTATTTTTATTCACTAAGCTCATTATCAAATCCTAACATGTACTTGTCTCCTTTCTTTCTTAAGATTTCCTCAACAAAATATACATCTGGATGTTTTGTCTTCTGTGGTTCACATTCATAAAAATTTCGTTTTACTTTTTCTCCATGCAATGCCTTCAATTTAGATGTGTTTGGATGAGAATGAATAGTCCTTTCAATTTAAAAAATTCTATTGACCAATTTGCTGTAGAACTTTTTTCAAAAATCCGTTTAATTTTACTGATTCTGAATTTATTACCAATTTATGTTTAGGTTTATCATTAGATACGATGACAACTGGCTTATAGTTTTTATCATAAAACTGCTATTGGCTTCATTTTTGTTATTGAGTGTTCTGTATTATTGTATTTGTCAACTAGATTTTTAAGTAAATCAACCCATTTATAATTTCCTTGTAAATGAAATTTTTTCCGCATTTTTTTCTGTGAGTGTTCTATTATATCTGTCAAAACAGTTGCTTTTAATTCTGAAAAAGATGAACAATGATTAATATTATTTTTTTATAAGTTCTGTGAATTCCGTATTGTAGAATTCTTTACCATTATCAGTCTGTAGATTTCTTGGACATTATACCTTTAAAAATTTTTCAAAAGCATCAGCCACTTTTTTGACTGTTTTACCTTTAACTAGAATAGCCCAAGCAAACTTTGAAAAAAACCATGATTAGAGTCATTATGTACCTATGTCCTGTATTCATTTCGGTATTACTTTCAAGTTTCCAGAATCAATTGGTACTAAACCACCTAGCCATAAATGATCTATACCAAGCGAAATAACATTTCTTCTTTAAAATTTTCTTCTGATTGGTTTATTTAGTTCATTGATTACTGCTTCACAAATATTTGAATCATCTACCTCTACACCTACGAAATTTTTTCAGTAACTCTGCTCTTTTTGGTTTTACATACTGCGCAAAAATCTTTGGTTCTTTCTCTTCCATTTTTTGTCGCTACTCTGTGACAATGAATTGTTTCAGTAAATTTGCTGCACTTCAAGCACCAGATGTGATTGTCCATTTATATAGATTAAAAACTTATTAAATTTTAATTGTTTGATTCTACAGCCCATTCTATTTCTAGATCTTTACCAACTTTCATCACAAATTTAATATTAATTAATGAATCTAATGACTTAATTAGACTTTCTGGTAAATCTATATTATCTTATGCATAATGGAGACTTGTTTTCTTTTTCTTTATTTCTTTACTATCATGTTTCCTGATGGCATCATAAAATCCATTTCTTTGTTTAAAATCTGTGTGAATCTTGGTGTATTCAGAGTTTGTAACAAGAGTAGCCAATTCATTTTCTAAATATTGTTTGGTAACTGCATCATAACTATGTAAAAGGTCTTTTATATCTACCAGTTTTCTACCTTTAAAACCAAAATAATTAGTAGAAGCTTCAAATTTGTTACTTAATTCAATTTGAAATTGCTTAATTACATCTCTACTTTTCCATCTACTAATGATTTTGATTCTGCACATGTTTTTGAATATTTTTTATATTTGAGTAAAAATCTTCCATCTTTCATCAAGTAATTTTTTATTTTTTCTAAGTTAATGTTTTTCACATTTATCTTGAATCTACTATCTGCACTTTATTCCAAAATATGTCCATTTATTACATTCAGAATTTCATTAAACTTCCAGTTATCTGAAATCAGTTTTATAACAAATATCCACAAATGATTGCCTAATATTTCATAAAAAATTTT
The DNA here is from genome assembly GCF_023864275.1 of Schistocerca cancellata. Lineage (NCBI taxonomy): Eukaryota > Metazoa > Arthropoda > Insecta > Orthoptera > Acrididae > Schistocerca > Schistocerca cancellata. Next base: position 491,494,837 of record NC_064628.1, read on the forward strand.
TTGTTCTCAAAGTAGTGTAGTGTAGTTGATTTTTCCCAAATAGTCAACTAGCTGTTTTGGTATAACACCAGCAAATGCATTAGTCACAATTTTTTATCATTATTCTTATAATAGCATATACAATGACTACCAACATGATCAGATGTATCTAGATCAAGTATTCAACATTCAATAATTCTTGGTGCATTTGGTAATTCATCATTCATAAAAAAACTCCACAGAGGTGCATAATATTAAATTTTTAACTAGTTTTTCTGTATCAAAATTACTTAATGTGTTACAATACTTATTGGAAATTTTTTTGTTCCAATTCCTCTCTTCTCCATTGCTAAATTAAGTTTTTTTGTTCTCTGAATTCTGCATCACCTTTTTTCTGTCTGTTTTGCAATTACAGCATCTCCACCAGCTAGTGAACCAAGAGCTACAAGGTATGGTAAAGCATCCAATAATAATGGAAGATCCATATTGTTAAAGTGCTTTGTTAGTTGTGAACCTTCTTCCTTTTTTATTTGATATCCAATAATTTTTCTATGACAGTTGTACCTAGTGTTATGAGTAAATTGCCACTTGTTTTTATGCATTTTCTCTCTTGTGCATCAGTTAAAAATTACCAATACTATTTATTGCTTTTTATTGTGTTTAATTTTAATTGATTTTGGTTTAGTTTCGTCACTAGGTAGCAAAGTATAATCACTGCTGAAGTTATTCATTTATATGGATAAAATTTTTATGACAATTAGTATTTTTACAACCTTCAACTGTTTTCACTAACAGCTATTCCTATTTTTCTCTTTCCATAACATTATTCTTCTAACTGCAGTTACAGCTTATTTTTCGCCAAACAATGCATCTTTAGCATACTTCTGTCTTTTGCAGCTAACTGAAGTCCTTTATCAGCTTTGTGTCTATCCAAATCTTTATTATCACTAAATATAGTATCACACTTTTTATAAGCTTTATCTAGTGTATTTATTCCTTGATCTCCACTAACTAATCTTTCATTTAATTTGGTTAAGGTCCAATGTTTACATAGTTTGGTAGATGCATTTTGGGTATTGGTAAATTATTTAAAGCCCAGCTTTCCCATACTGTTCACTATTCTTTTCTTAAAAAATGTATATGGTTAATTATTAAAAATTCTGATAAAATATGGAATTCCTTTAGCATTATTGATAACAAAATTGTCAAATTTATTTATTAACATTTGCAATATTCCAGCTTTTTCGTTGTGTTAATTATTATTCCCAGCGAATTCTTCACTGTAAATTACTGCTAATCTATCGATTAATTGATGAACATCATTAATCCAAGCACATTCAGTAGGTTTTTCTATATATTTCTTTATCAAGCCTTCACCAAAACTAGATTGTAAATTTGATTCTAATTTTGAGAAATAGACATCAACAATTTCTTTTATCAATTTATTGTATTTAATACCTCTTCTTGATTTTATTCTTGCTCAGTTCCATTCAGATTATAATCCTCCTGAATGGTACAAAAATTTGCATAATTTGACAAATCAACAACATCACGTTTTGAATTCATATATTCCACAATACCTGTTTTTTGGGTTAAAAGATTCATCAGTCCATTTGTATCTTCATGGGTCCTTTCACCAACTGTGATTTATCTCAATCAAATTTTACTTACTTTTCTTCAATTCCTCCTTTAACTTTTTAGATTGCATGAATAACAGATCAATCCTCTTTTTTATAGTTTTCTTACTCTTTTGTAGGATGTTTCTTGCATTCTTTAAACTCCTCTTTTAATTGTTCTTTTATCTTTCTGTTTTGTCTCGCTTTTTAACTACCTCTCTGTTATGTTTTGCAAACATTTATTAAAGATAAAACACATCAGTTATTTAATAAATTTATGATCTTATGTCTGTACTTCCCATTTTTTACGTTTCCTAGTCACTTCTGTCACAAGAAACCAAATTGGTCCTCATTCCAACATTTACAACATGTGTCTTTAAAACAACCAAATTCTAAATCATCACCAACAAATCCATGGTATATGTGACAGTAATTTATATCAACTTGTCTAAAAATATATCAGAAATTTAGATTATGCCTTACTAATTGTTGCAGCATATTAGAATATATATGACCTAAATGAAATTGATGTATTCCTTTATGTCGACCTCTAGTAAAATATTCTACATCTACATGGATACTCCGCAAATCACACTTAAGTGCCTGGCAGAGGATTCATTGAACCAACGTAGCAGTAATTCTCTGTTATTCCAATAATGAACAGTGTGCAGAAAAAACGAACGCCTGTATCTTTCCAGGTCGATCTCTGATTTCCCTTATTTTATTATAATGGTCCCTATGTAGGTCAGCATCAACAAAACAGTTTCGGTATCAGAGGAGAAAGTTGGTGATTGAAATTTCGTGAGAAGATTCCACTGCAACGAAAAATGCCTATGTTTTAATGATGTCTTCCCCAAATCTTGTATCATGTTAGTGACACTCCTTTATTTCGCTATAACACAAAACTTTCTGCTCTTCTTTTTATTTTCTCGGTGTACTCTATTAATCCTGTCTGGTAAGGGGCCCAGGTCATGCAGCATTACTCCAAAAGAGGATGGACAAGTATGATGTAGGTAGTCTCTTTAGCAGACCTATTACGTGTGTTCTGCCAATAAAATACAGTCTTTGGTTTGTCTTCCCCACAACATTTTCTGTGTGTCTTTCCAAATTAAGTCATTTGCAATTGTAATTCCTAGGTTGTTGTTGTGGTCTTCAGTCCTGAGACTGGTTTGATGCAGCTGTCCATGCTACTCTATCCTGTGCAAGCTTCTTCATCTCTCAGTACTCACAGCAGCCTACATCCTTCTGAATCTGCTTAGTGTATTCGTCTCTTGGTCTCTCTCTACGATTTTTACCCTCCACACTGCCCTCCAGTACTAATATTGTGATCCCTTGATGCCTCATAACATGTCCTACCAACTGGTCCCTTCTTCTTGTCAAGTTGTGCCACAAACTCCTGTTCTTCCCAATTCTGTTCAATACCTTCTCATTAGTTATGTGTTCTACCCATCTAATCCTCAGCATTCTTGTGTAGCACCACATTTGGAAAGCTTCTATTCTCTTCTTGTCCAAACTATTAATCGTCCGTGTTTCACTTCCATACATGGCTACACTCCATACAAATACTTTCAGAAACGACTTCCTGACACTTGAATCTATACTCGATGTTAACAAATTTCTCTTCTTCAGAAACGCTTTCCTTGCCATTGCCAGTCTACATTTTATATCCTCTCTACTTCGACTATCATCAGTTATTTTGCTCCCCAGATAGCAAAACTCATCTACTACTTTAAGTGTCTCATTTCCTAATCTAATTCCCTGTTCAACACCTGATTTAATTCGACTACATTCCATTATTCTCCTTTTACTCGTGTTGATGTTCATATTATATCCTCCTTTCAAGACCCTGTGGTCAGAGTCCACATCTGCCCCTGGAAATGTCTTACAATTTAAAACCTGGTTCCTAAATCTTCAGTTTTAATCTATCTGATACCTTCTAGTATCTCCAGGATTCTTCCATGTATACAACCTTCTTTTATGATTCTAGAACCAAGTGTTAACTATGATTAAGTTATGCTCTGTGCAAAATTCTACCAGGCTGCTTCCTCTTTCATTCCTTAATCCCATTCCATATTCACTTACTATGTTTCCTTCTCTTCCTTTTCCTACTATCGAGTTCCAGTCACCCATGACTATTAAATTTTCGCCTCTCTTCACTACCTGAATAATTTCTTTTATCTCATCATACATTTCATCAATTTCTTCATCATCTGCAGAGCTAGTTGGCATATAAACTTGTACTACAGTAGTAGGCATGGGCTTCGTATCTATCTTGGCCATAATAATGCATTCACTATGCCATTTGTAGTAGCTTACCCACACTCCTGTTTTTTATTCATTATTAAACCTACTCCTGCATTACCCCTATTTGATTTTGTATTTATAACCCTGTATTCACCTGACCAAAAGTCTTGTTCCTCAAGCCACAGAACTTCACTAATTCCCACTATATCTAACTTTAACCTATCCATTTCCGTTTTTAAATTTTTTAACCTACCTGCTCGATTATGCCAGTTTTCTTTCTCCTGATAACGACGTCCTCTTGAGTAGTCCCCGCCCGGAGATCAGAATGGGGGACTATTTTACCTCCGGAATATTTTACCCAAGAGGATTCCATCATCATTTAATCATACAGTAAAGCTGCATGCCCTCAGGAATAATTACGGCTGTAGTTTCCCCTTGCTTTCAGCCGTTCACAGTACCACAACAGCAAGGCCGTTTTGGTTAGTGTTACATGGCCACATCAGTCAGTCATCCAGGCTGTTTCCCCTGAAACTACTGAAAAGGGTGCTGCCCCTCTTCAGGAACCACATGTTTGTCTGGCCTCTCAACAGATACCCCTCCGATGTGGTTACACCTACGGTACGGCTATCTATATCGTTGAGGCACGCAAGCCTCCCCACCAACGGCAAGATCCATGGTACATGGGGGGAATTCATAGGTATTTAGATGAATTTATAGTGTTTATATTTGACTGATTTACTGTGTAACCGAAGTTTAAAGAATTCGTTTTAGCACTAATGTGGACGAACTCACACTTTTAATTATATAGGGGCAACTGCCAAGTCCTACACCATACAGATGTAGTTTCTAAATCGTTTTGCAATTTGCAAGAACGTGCTGTGCTTATTCTTTGGTTCCTTCTCTGGAGTTCTTCTTTTTGGTTCACAATCAATTTTCATTAAATTAAAATAATTTTTATTAATATAACTGAGTAGATTATTTCAATCAAGTGGTATGTCATATGTTCCAAAAAAAGGATTGACAGTGTCTATGTGAGAATGTTATGACAATGTTGCACTAGTTGATTTTCATACAACTTTTTTAACTCCAAAAATTATACAAAAATAATAGATTATATAATGATGGAGAAACAATAGAAATTCCTGTAGGTGAATATCGTTTGAAAATGATGGAAAAATTTATTCATACAAAATAGCCAAATATTCACATTAAAGCAGATGAAATTCTAAATAGAGTTATTATTGAGAGCAATATTAAATTAAATATTGAAATAAAGGATAGTATTGGAAGTGTGCTTGGATTTAGTGGTTGTACTATTGAAGCTAATAAAGACACTCTTCCTAAGGATGTTCCAAAATTTATTCCATTCAAATTAATTAATATAAATCTTAAACTAGCTGATGAAAAGTTTGTAAAGCATACTGATCATTTTCACTGAGAAACTCGTATTATTGCTTCATTCAAGTCTAATGCTGACTTTATCAGGCCAGTAATTCACAAACCACATTATCCTATACATATTGCAGCGTTTTATACATTTGGGAATTAGAAATAACTGTAACTAATGAAAATTATGATTTGCTTGACTTCAATGTTGCTACTGGAGCAGCTACTTTAGAAATGGCTTAATAAATTTTTATCTTTAATAAATAAATGAACAAAACAGAGAGCTATCAGTAGTACTCATTTCCTAAATCTACCCAACAAGACCACAGAGATTATTATAAATATTGGAAATGGCTGTGTTCATCATAATCTTGCATAACTGTACATGACCTTTAGTATTATTGGAGCTGATGGTACAAATTATGCAATAAAAGATTGATTGACAGCTATTTGGCAAAGCTGTTTGAGGTTGTCACCATAAAGAAAGGAAACAATATTTTATCAAGAATAGAATGTCCTTTTATTTCTTCATCTGTCATTATGTGATTGACTTCATCTTTAGCGAATGAGTTAACCACTGACAGTCATATCCTCAGTAATGGGAAGTTAAAAAGTGTGAAAAATTAAGTACTTTATCCTTTAGAAATATTTCGTGAATTTTTCAAAAGTTATATGGAAATACTGTGGGAAAGAGATTTAAGTGTAATGTTTACACGGTCTTCAAGTGTTGGAGATGCTATTTTTCAGAAAGAGATTTAAGTGTAATTTTTACAGGGTTTTCAAGTGTTCGACACTCCATTTTTCGATGGGCTGGCTTGGAAGATCTGTCCACACTTCCTATGGAAGACAAAATTGTTGTAGAATCAATGCAAATTCGAGTTCCTGTGGATAGGTATAAACAAGAATATTCAATCAAACTAGACAAAGAGACACTAAAATATTCGGAGATTCCCACATACCTCTCTTTGAACCACAAACTAGAGAGATTGCTGGATTGGATGGAAAGAGAAATTTGGTACTACATATATAACCAGTTAGTATAACTCTGCAGAATTTGACATGCATTATTTCATTTTTGTTGTTTCAGACAAAAAAGAGAATAATCAGTTAATTGGCTTTTCCTTTTTAGATCCCATAAAATTGCAGAATACCTATCTAAAGAATGCCAGGAATGAAGTTTTTCCTCAAGAAATGTGGTTCTCGATTCACCAAATAATTATCTGAAAATGTATGATGCTTTCCTAGTTTTTAACACAGTAACACAACTGAAGAGTGATGTCAATATAAGTCTCTTAAATTTTATTCAAAGTTATCTAATCTGTTTTATAAATGGGTCTAGGAGAATGAATGTGTTAACTGCTCAGGAAACAACAATGAAGCTGTGTGCCACATTCAGTGATAAAATTCCAAATGAGACTCTTGACTATTAGTCATGTATGGCAAGAAAAATTCAACACATGATGTTCAGTATAAAATTTCGAGTGAAAATTTTTAATGTTAATAAAATTTTAATCAGTTCTAGTTTGTTTAAAAAGATTAGTCACCTGGAAGTAAATCAATTTCATTGCATTGCATGATGTGAATATTTGAAAACTAGTTAGGGTAACAAATTGTATGGAACTTGTAAAAAAATTTAGGATTATTTTGCCAAACATGCTTGAAATTAATTAGTGGTTGGGATTTTCAGTTTTTTCAAGATGATGTTATTAAACTTTGATGTAAGGGAATGAAGAAACTAAAAAAACGATAGTGAATTTCATGATCTAGAATTCACTATGTGAATTCTTTTTGAGTATTTTTTAGAAATACCATCTACTGTTTTTGGTTTAATTGAAGTTGGCCGCCACCATCCCTTGATTCATTATTTTTTAAGTTATTAAATATTCATTTTTAATATTCTTTGTTCAATAATAAATGTATGTAGTATGTGGCAAGTTGTTGATTTCTATGTAGATGATAATGTTAGTTCATTAATTTATGTTTTAGTGCACTGAGTGGATCCACTTACCACTTCCATACATAGGGGAAGAAATCCAGTACAGTTCTACAGAGCATTCACTGGAAACATTAGTTACCATAAAATAACTAGGAATAACAGACCTAAAGTGGAATGAGTACATAATGCAGAAGCAGATGAAACACTGAAAGAAGTTAGTTCACACATGAAAAATGTGCTTTCCAAAACACCACTGATGGTAAAATTGCGTTACTTGAGCTGTTGTGGGTGACCCACAAAGTAGCTGGATCATGCAGCTACTAGCATTGTATTAGGTTGGTGTAATACCTCATTTGAATATATAATAGAAAATGCTCTGCGAATCTTCAGAGGAAAGATGATATAGCTCTCATAAAACAAAAACAATTATGACATGTATGGAGGTATACAGATGTTCATTTATTTTTACTCAATCAGTGCATGAGAGTGGAATGGAAAGGAAATCAATAATACTGCTGTGATGTATCCTCCGCTTGTACTGTACAGCGACTTGCAGTGCATTTGCTTCATTGCAGATGTAGAATGCTCACAGAAGATATAGTTGTTTATGAGAAGACATTAACAAACTGCAGGAAGACCTGTCAAGGATTTGTGACTGCTGCAGGCAGTTGCAGTTGATTGAGACATAAATAAATGTGACTATTGCACATAGACAGGCCTCGAAATTCACTGTTGCAGAATTACATTGTCACTAACAACGGTAACTGCCGTAAAATACCTAAGAGTAAACATTTGGAGCGACCTAAATTAGGATGCGTAAAGGAAAAGCATTTGTTGGGCTGACGATTAATTTGTAGGAATCATGAGAAAATGCGATCAACCAGCGAAAGAAGGTGTTTTACAAAACACTACTAGTGATAAAATCACATTACATGATTGGTTGTGACTGATCTACCAAGCAGTGCAAATGATCCTATGGGTATTTAGTATCAGAAGCTCTACAACACTACTAGGAGCATATTCTATTGGTATATCATATTACAGTGGAACACCTCATTCTAAAAACAAAAGATTGTTTGTGTCTCCTGAAACACTTTTGGATAGATATAAAGAAACTGCATACAGCGAAATCTGTGATATCATTATGCCCCTACCATCATATATTCAGAGTAGTGATTGTGAGAATAAAATAAGAGAGATTACGATTTGTACAGGGGCATATTGACAATAACTTTTCCTCGATCAGAATGTTAGAGTGGGACAGGAAAGAAAAGCGATAATATTTCTATGATGTACCCTCTGCCTTGTATTGTACAGTTTATGTATACTGTGTGTACGATATTTACGATGCAGTTGCCTATAAGAATGCAGCAGTGAATTTCCCAAATAACTGCATAGGACTAACGATTGTCGTTGGGTCTGGCTTTAAATAAATGTGGTATATTGTGTATAAAGAGGCGAATAGTTCAGTTATTATTCGTTTATGTTATTGGAGGTAAGTCATTGGAATCCGTAACAGGCATATATTACCTAGGAGTAACCATCCAGATCGAACTAATATAGAACGATTACATAGCACAACTTATAGGAGAATCACATGACTTGCCTAGGTTCGTTGCTAGAACTTTGAGAAAATTCAGTCATCATTCATGGAAAAAGCGGCTTACAAAACATCTTGTCGACAGGTTACAGAGGCCCTCACATGTCTCGTAAAATGACCACAACAAGAAATTAGAATTACTACAGAGTTTTACAGATAATCACCCTTCAGGTCCTATATACATGTGGATAATGAATGCAGTTATCTCACTGCTCTGTGTAATATTGTCAGATTTAAACTTGGAAGTACTGAGCCCATTTTTACTCCACTTATAGTGTGTATTGTATCTACATGTGGTGGATTTGTCGTTCTGCATCTTTTTATTCTAAGGGTCTTGAGGATCAGAAAGCATCTTCAACTGCTATTGTTCCTACAAATTCTATTATTCCGCAGATCTTAAGAAAACGAGCTACTGTCTCGAACTGGTTTAGGCAGTCCCTTTTAAATAAATTACTTCTACAGACTTGCTACAGGTGCTTTTGATCATATAGTGTGTGCACAGTGCAGATCAAACACAGCGCTGATCAAACACAGCGCTAGAAACAGCTTCGAGGTGTCCAGCGAAGTTCCTGATTTCAAAATTAAATATGTCGAAAAGTAAGATCGATAGACGAGTACAATAAATTATGTGTTCATTGTGAGAGCTCTAAAAAATGTATACATGAGGTATATAGAAGCAGAAGAAATGAATTAAAATTTGTGAGTAGTTCGTGCAGCAATGTTGACCATTGTACTGCGGTGGTGTAATGATTAGCATTTCTGCCTAGCATTTCTTCCGCTTTGATAATTATTAGATGATGAAGAAACTGAAATGTCTCAGGGAAACATGTGTTTATATTATTTCTAAAAGTTGCTAACAGATGGTGCTGTAGCCGCAATACGTAGTGCTTATAAGCAGTATGCCGCAGCTGAGAGCAATCAGTCCCACCAAACGTAAAAGGAGGTTAGCGTACTGAAGGAAGAGGTCGAAATCATGTATTCCGTTGAACAACGCGTTTTTCTGGTACTCTAGTACCACAGGTTTGAACAGAGTCCTACGGCAACAAGGCGCAGTTTTCTAACACGATTTAATGTTCCAAAAGGACCCAATGCGAAAACCATACCCAGGCTCTTCACCAAATTCCAACGGACACCCAGAGTGGCTGATGATCTAATGGAGAATGTTAGCCCCAAGCACACTGTAATTATTTCTGAAAATGTCGTCACACTTTCTGGTATTATTCACCAAAATCCAGGGAAACCCGTTCGAATTATTGTAGTAGAGAGTGTTTGGAAGTGTTCCACAACACAGAAAATACTGATACAGAGCCTACACATGATTCCATTCAAAATCCAAAGCCAGCTGTAAGAGCTGTGCGACAGAGGGCTGACTTTGCAAACCTAATTCTCACCATGATTAATAATTAAGGATTTTGTGCTGACTGTATTGGTTCACAGATGAAACATGTTTCCAACTAGATGGAGTCGAGAAAAAACAGAACTGACGATTTTGGTGTTCCGAAAATCCCCATTTGTGTGATGCGAAACCACTGAATTCTCCCAAAGTTAGTGTGTCGGTTTTGGTATGCAGCAGACGCATTATTGGCCTTTTCTCGCACAAGAAACGATCATTAGTTAACGTTACGTTCAAATTTTGGAATAAGTTCTAGCCACACAGCGTTGGAGGATCGAGCAAGCTCTGAGTGGTTCATGCAATATGAGGCCAGATCACATCACACTTAATAGACGTTTCGCATTCTTGATGAATACTTCATGGATAGACATTGAATTGGATTATTGCAAAGTCACTGGCGCAGGGCTGGATTGGACCCCATATTAGCCTGACCTGATACCTTGGCCGGCCGGAGTGGCCGAGCGGTTCTAGGCGCTTCAGTCTGGAACCGCGCGACCGCAACGGTCACAGGTTCGAATCCTGCCTCGGGCATGGATGTGTGTGATGTCATTAGGTTAGTTAGGCTTAAGTAGTTCTAAGTTCTAGGGGACTGATGACCTTAGAAGTTAAGTCCCATAGTGCTCAGAACCATTTGAATTTTGATACCTTGTGACTACTTTTTGTGGGGCACATTCAAAGAAACTGTCTACTGGAATTATACCACCATGTTGGACGAGCTTGAATCGGTAATCTTGTTCGCGTCTGAATCCATTACCATTGAGTCACTACAGATCTGATGGCAAATTTCACTGTTCATTTGCGCCACTTTCATACTGCGATTGGTGGTTATTTCGAAAAGATAGTGATGCGCTTGCAAAGACTGCTTGCAGATGACGTATTTAATTATGCACAACGATACTGTACGAGTTGCACAGCATACATCAGCATCTGTTAGCATCTTTCCGACTTATTGCGAACTTCTCTATAACTTCTGCATAAAATTCTTACAGTTTTCACAATTCGCAGATCCTCTTTTACTCTCGTCTATCCAGCTTAGTTCTCAAGATATTTAATTTTGAAATCATGAGTCCGCAGCTCGTGGTCGTGCGGTAGCGTCCTCGCTTCCCGCGCCCGGGTTCCCGGGTTCGATTCCCGGCGGGGTCAGGGATTTTCTCTGCCTCGTGATGACTGGCTGTTGTGTGATGTCCTTAGGTTAGTTAGGTTAAAGTAGTTCTAAGTTCTAGGGGACTGATGACCATAGATGTTAAGTCCCATAGTGCTCAGAGCCATTTGAACCATTTTGAAATCATGAAATCTTGCGCTAGAGTAAACAGGCGGCATTTTAGTCGTTGGAATATTGGCTTTTCTTCATCCAGCAGAGATGTACTTGTTAACATGTACTGATATAAGTAATATCGAATTAGACTAATTGCGGATTCCTCTACTGAATGATTACAAAAAATTTCGTTTTAAAATAATTTTGTTTACAACTGGAAAAAACCAACGCTTTTATCGCATTAAAGACGAGTAGTATTTGTATGTGCTCACTGCAGGTAAAAACCATAATTATCCGCAGAGTCCCCTGAGAAAATGCATCTGATGATTGTTACAAGGAACATGCTATATTTCCGACCGCTAAGACAATGGTAACATTATTTGTAAATGTCCGGATGTTTTGATCATATTGAGCAGGTAAGGGCAACATTTGATGACCCACGGGCAGATTCACATACTTAAGCTCGCTGGCCGCCTCATCACGCGAAAGCAGCGCTCCTAGCCCATAAAATCAAACTATAGCGTCCTTGCGGTTAATGTTTATGGGGTAACAAACCGATGTGAGTGGCACACCATTCCCGACATACCTCGCCATCAAGTTATGTCTCTGTACATTCATTTTTGAGAGCACATTTTGTTTGTATTCACCTGGAATTTATTTCGCAGTCCGGATTGAATCCGATCGCGGGCTAGATGCGGTTGCTCACCTGTGGTAGAGCATCTGCTGAATATAAAGTAGTGTCCAAAATTAAAGCAGCAAATGGAAATTTCGTAAGATTGCGTTTATTTTGCCACAGAACAGTATAAACAGGTTATAGTACAGTAGAAACAATCTAAAGAATAGAGAACGTAAACATTTGTAACATGTGTAATCGTAGAGATAAAAGTCCTTCTTTTTTTCTAACTTACCGAATATGCATACACATATAGGGTGTGATAATCTCTGGCAGCAATACACGCAAGACAACGGCGGGGCATGCTGTGAATGGTGCCATCAGTCTCATGTTGAGACAAAAATGCCCGTTCCTCCTGCAAAGCTCCTCGCAAGTCATGGACAGTGGCTGGTGGAAGCTGATGAGATGCAACCTGTCTCCCTGTACATACCAGACGTGCTCTATTGGATTCAAATCGGGAGAGTGAGCAGGCCACACCATGGATCCAATATCTTCCGTTTCCAAGAGAACATCAACCATCCATGCTCTACGAAGTCGAGCATTATCGTCCATCAGTACGAAGTCTGGACCCACAGTACCTCGCAACAACCACACATAAGATCCCAAGATCTCGTCACGCTACCTGACAGAAGTTAAACCTTGCCAGTTCACTTGTACAATTACGTGGAGAGGTGTTCATTTTGTGCACAGAGAGTACTGTATGATATGGGACAATCATTGTAATAGTTAAATATTTAAAAATGTCTAACACCAAATTAAATTCACCTAGACTTACATAATTGTATGACAGTTATAGATCACAAGAAATAGTATTAGTATACTCACAAGTTGTTCAAAATTTAGGTCAACAAGGTCTAATTAAAATTAAAATTGGAAGATACATTTAAAATCAAATTAAGTACAGATAAGCATTACATAATTTATACAATAGTTAAGATTTACTAGATAAATATAATGAGTACATACAAGTAGACCAATTTTTAACAGTCAGTTAGGCCTTATTGAAATTTACATTTTAAAGATAAATTATAGCACAGAAAGATAAGTGTGCAAATATATTACATATAAAAATCATATTATTCATGTAAGCTATAAAAAGAGCATTTTTAATAATGTCGACGATTTAAGCCTTATTTTAAAACGTGCTGCACTGTTGATGTTTTTAATGTTTGGTGGTGGATGTTTATAAAGTTTAATCCTCATGCATTTTACACTATCAGCTTATAATTTAGTGGAATGGGGAAACTGTGTCAGCAAGTATTTACCTCTAGTGCCGTGCTGGTGATAGTTCAGATTCTGCTTCAGGCTCCAATACTTAGCTTGGTAAAGCTTAGTATGTCTGATCTGTACTGGCAAGGAAGTGGAAGACTATCTAGCTTTCGGAATAGTTGTTTCCACAAGTCTCTCTGCATTTTAAATAGCATTATCGTGACAGCTTTCTTTTGGAGCTTAAATATTTTATTTGACTCAGAACTGTTTCCCCAGAGTATGAAGCCATACTTTAGGATTGAGTGAAAAAGAGCGTGGTACACTGACGTTAGGATATTTATACTCATCACTTCCCTGACTGACAGAACCATAAAACATATCTTACTTGCCCGCATCTCGTGGTCGTGCGGTAGCGTTCTCGCTTCCCACGCCCGGGTTCGATTCCCGGCGGGGTCAGGGATTTTCTCTGCCTCGTGATGGCTGGGTGTTGTGTGCTGTCCTTAGGTTAGTTAGGTTTAAGTAGTTCTAAGTTCTAGGGGACTGATGACCATAGATGTTAAGTCCCATAGTGCTCAGAGCCATATCTTACTTAGCTTGGTAGGTAATCTGTCAGTGTGCCTTTTCCAGCTTAGAGTGTCAGAGATAGATATTCCAAGGAATTTATTTACATTTTCCAGTTCAATACTATTTTCACTTATTTGTATGCTTGGGACGGTGGGATTACTGTTTGGGACTCTATGCAATGTTAGACCTACAGTCTTTTTGCAATAAGAATGGGTCCTCCTCGATATCGGTCCCTTTCTACAGTGTTTGGGTCCCGAAATGGAATTCCACCTTCCCTCCAGATGCGAATCCATTGAGAATCACTCTTCAGACGAAATCAGGACTCATCTGCGAATTGACCACTAGCCCACTGTTCGACCATCCAGGTGGCATGCTGACAACTCTACTCTAGACATTCCCTTCCGTGAAGATGCGTCAGAGGTATACAAACAGCAGGTCTCTGACAATAAAGGCCACTCTGCCGAAGCCATCTGTACACTATTTGCCTCGTTTCAACACGTCTAGTGGATGCTGCGGGGTCAGATGCTGGTTGCCAAGCAGTACTCAGGCGGTACTGTCATGCCCTTGCAGCTAAGTAACAGTCCTCTCTTTCTGATGTCACAAATGATCAGCCCTGCCCTGGTCTTTGGGATAGAGTTTCATTCTCTATAAACTGTCGCCTCATCCGAGAAACAACAGAACGATTCACATTAAGCAATCGCGCATCAGCTTGCGACTTTCATGTTCCCATTCTTCCTATGGCCCTCCACCGCAGGGAGCCTGGTAGGCGTCTTCTCTGTGCCATGCTGCACTGTCTGACTGTGCACACAGCAATAGTGGATGGGGGACTACCCGTAAAACACTACCCCATTTGACAGGCACCGTGACGTCATCGTTCGCGTGGTCCCCGTTGACCAGAATACCGCCTTTCGCGCAGAACACGATTGTATGAACATCCGTTGACTGTCGTCTGTATGATTAGACATAAAATGGGAAATATAAGTTTGTTGCTTTAATTTTGGACACCAATGTGGAATGCACATCACTAAGAGTGTAGCAAACTGGCTCAAATAATTTTTTTTTTTTTTTTTTTTTTTTTGTAATTAGATTGGTGCTCAGTGTTAAGAAGAATGATGTATCTGCAGCTGCTCCTTGATGTGGGTGTCTTGCTGTGACTTGCCGTACCTAGCTGAACAGATTAGCAGGCAATGTGATTACTTGGTGCGATGCCTGCAGTCTGCAGCTCTGGCCCGTATGGTTCCAGTGCTCTTTCTGACATGATGTGACTGCGGGGCTGGCTGTGATTGTTTTCTAATAAAATCATCGTTACTGAGCCATTCGTTCCTTAATGCAGCGGGTGGTACTGTGTGACTGAATAAACGAAAAATACCAGCGTAACTGTAACTGGTCGCTATCAGCATAATTTTTAGCGATGTCTCATGTGTGATCTGTAGTGCAGCTATTTCGAAGAGTTTCTTGCGTGTGATAATGGACTTTCGGCTGTGGGTCTATGTCCAATGAGACGAATGGGTTAATACCTACATATAAATTTTAGCTTGTGGTGGCTGATCGCTGCTGCTGCTGGCACTTCAATTTCTGATAGTATTTTCATGTGCGTGCATATGTGATATGAGTGCAGATAAGAAACGTGAATCCTTAAATCCAAGCATAGTGGCAAGTCTGCTGCAAAAAACGGTTGTACTGTGAGCAGCAAGCAGGGATTATCAGTATATTTGTTTATGAAACTCCATACTGTAGTAGCTACTTGCCTGTAGTGTACTATATGAGACCTCAATCTACACAGCGTGATTATTAAATAGTAAAAGTGTTGTTATAAGTTGACAGCAATGCAGGTTGCACCACTTTTCATAAGCTATAGGATACAGCCCCTTTGATTCTTCTGCTTTTTTTAATTTACCACTGGAAATAACTAATTTGGAGAGAAAAATTCATAGTATCTATTTTAGGTAATAAATTGTAGTAGAATAATTGTGTAATGACGAATAGGACAATGTCCCAACTCCCACTTGTTGCATTTTTCACTATTTAGGACCGATTGTGGGATAAAGGTAGCCATTTTTGTTGATATACATGCATAGTGTAATTTTAGCGATCTCCAGTAGTGTATCTGTGGTAATGATTAGATGTGGGACCAATGTAATTACTTTACACCTCTTCACAATGATTGAGTAATAAATTGGATCAGAAATTTTAGTAGAATGATTCAGTAATAACTAATAGGATAATGCCACAACTCACATTTTTCGTATTCTGTCTGGGGGGGGGGGGGGGGCGGTGGCTGGTATCTCCTGCTGGCATTATGGTTTACAGAGCACAAATGAGGTCGCTGTCTAATAGTTAGCATATGAGCATAAGTGGTTGGGATAAATCGACTACATTGCCACCTATAGCTATCCATCCACATTTAGGCCACAAATCATTATAATTTGGTAATAAATAATTGTAATAAAACTTGGTGATTAATACATTAATTAGAGAGTAAACAATGGTGATAAATTAGACAGAAATAAACTATTGCACTAATATCACAGGTCATCAATAAAATAGACAGGTCATAGACTAGATAACTTGGTAATAAATTATAGCAGAAAGAGGTCATCAATTAAACTGATAGGATATAAGGAGGCTAAGCCAAGTGTGTGACTTACAGAGCTGAGCAATGGACCCCTTATCTAATTAAGGGGGAGGGTGGAGGGGCATGGCAGGACATTGAGCCTTTACCTTTGATCCCAGAGATGTGGAGACCAATAAGCCCTTTGTCACAGAATGTACTTTAGTACATTACTTGCTGGGCCCATTTCAGGTACTAAATGCTGGATAGGGACATCACTAGCTTACACAAATTTCTGTTAGAACGTTTATTTAATTAGATTTTCAGCATATTTATCAAGCAACTGGCATCATAAATTGAAGCTATACATATACATGGAAGTTTTAGGTAAATAAATACAGCATTTATAGCCTAAACAGGTAATTCACATTCTGGCAGCTCTCACTCCATTTCTACACAATTATATGGGATAAATAAATATTGGCACATCAATTACAGAAGTACAAACACTGTCTTCCACTTTCACATTATTATGATATATCTACATTTTCATGAATAAAACGTATATTACGATTTGTAGCTACCCGTTTTTATATTGATTGTTTGTTAATGAATCAAGCTCAGGCTCCGGCTAGCTTGCGATAGAATGTTTGCGAGGAAAGTCACAAAACAAGAATTTTCTTGCTGCACTGTATTTGCGCCGAGTTCGTATTAGTTGTCCCAGCTTACTCAGATGAATATTTGCTTCCTGACGTGTATAAGCCTAGCTACACGTAAATGCATACAAACTAAGAATATTACCCTAATCATGATTACAGTCTATATACATCCAGAGTTTATTTATGAAAGTTTACAACTCGTGTGAGCTAAAAATTCTGAATCAGTACGATAACACTCTAGAGCGCCGAAGAATATCTATGAATGAGGTGCTCTGTTTATAATCTAAGCAGTTACAGAGACTTGGGAATGTCATTATGTTGACTTCCCTGAAATGTTTTTACAGGTTTCTCTAGGACTCCATACTTCGGTACATCTAATTACTTTCTCTTTACCATCTGAATAGACAGTTTGTACCTGACGAATTTCGTGTTAACAGAACCCCATACTGCAGCTGTGACTGAAATGGCGCACAGTGGCAAAGAACCAATAAGTTTTTGTTGATACCATTTCTTATTTTATACAGTCGAAAAATCACACATGCAAGTTTACCATCCAGATGTCTTATGCGCTCATCTCATTAGCAATTTTGGTCTATCATGAGACACAACAATTTGATCCTTTCATCCCATCTGTTTGTACCTTTACATTAAAATAAATTCCTTCGGTTTTCGTTTCTTTTACACATAGTTGATAAGCTTTACATAGTGACACTTTTTCGAAATGGTTCCTTACTTTTTCTGTTAGTACTTGCGTGTTCCCACTATTTAGAAATGTCTGTAGCAATAATTATTCTACAAATCTGTGTTTCCCTTATTTTATTCTGTGATTATAGAAGGAAATCCTCATCATCAGATGTATCATTACATTGTGATAAATGTCTGCTGTTTCATTACATTGTGATAAATGTCTGCTGTTAAAGTATTGTTATTACTGTAAGGCAATGCTTTCTTGTCCAGAATCAATACCTAAGCAGGAAGTTTCATATCAGCGCACACTCCACTGCAGAGTGAAAATCTACACACCAGTCTCTTCAAAGCAATCCAGGAATAATTGCCATTTAAATTTGTCAGAAGTGGTACAAGCTTTTCTACCTCTTCCACATCTGTAGGGAATAATCAGTATGAATTCTGTCACTAATATCAGATGTAAATGTTACAGTAGAGGTTTACAGTTTTGCTTTCATCAGTACTTCTCAGAGCAGCAGTTATATTCTCAGAGAAACCTGATTTCCTTTACAGTTGGGAACACAAGACTTATAAACTGTTTTGAAAAAATTTTAAAAAAATTTACGTATCCCCAGAGTCATAATAAGCGTCCCGCAGGAGAAATGCACGTTCAACGCTCCCGACAACAGCACGTGGAAATGCCTACCCGTCGTTACCGCACTAAGGACTTACACAAGGTCTGTGGACTTACGTAAGGCCTGTCTTTCTCGTTGGCCTCGAGACCGCGGCACTTGTTTGTGACGTCAGGTCGGGTAGGTCAGGCCATGGCCGTTCGCAGAAGGAATGAGCGAGCGCCTCTCGCTCTTTTCCTTGTTATACAGTGTGAGTCACAAACTATTGCCACCAAGAATAACTCCGAAAGTATGACAGGTGATGAAAAGTTTATGGGACAAAAGCTGAATGGGACAATGGGGGCCGTAATATGACGTTGGTTTTTTGTTGTTAGATGGGGTCGCTTCAGAGGTACGAAGGTCAACTTTGTTTTTTTAATAGGATGCTATAGTTTCGTACTAATTTTCTGATGGAAGCCATCGAAACGAATCCAATGATGTGTAACAGTAAGGTCTTTGAAGGTCAGCGAAGGTCAAAAAGGTGGCATGAACGTCCATTTACAGAATGTGTTCAAAGTGATGGCCATTGGTATCAATGCAGTGCTTCAATCTTCTTATCGTGGATTGAGTGATATTCCTTACCACATCTGCACTTACCGAAGCACATGCTCGGACAGTTCTCTCTAGCATATCTTCGGGTTTAGTTGGAACATATTTATAAACAATGTCTTTTACGAATCTCCACAAGAAAAAATCCAGGAGCGAACGAGACGACCACGACACATCTCCTCCGCGTCCAATCCAACGATTTGGGGATTGTCTCTGCAATTCATTTCTAGCCATCAGCGAAAAATGTGCCAGACACGCGTAGTGTTGATACCACATTCTGTTCCTCGTTCCTAAAGGTATTTCTTCCAATAACAGACCTAAGGTTTCTTGCAGGAATGTGGTGTACTTCCTACCATTAAGATATCCTTCGATGAAATAGGGGCCTATAATTCTGTCCTCCAGAATCCCACACCATACATTCACCAACCACAGTTTTTGGCACGCAGCTTGCCGCAGCCAGCATGGATTTCAGTTGGCCAATAACGCATGTTATGCAAATTAACATTTCCATGGTTCGTGAATGTAGCCTTGTCAGTGCGACGCATACAATCCATACCAGTTAATTCTTGGTGGAGTCTGATATGGTAAAGAACACGATCAACACTACTCTGAATCATGGCAGATTCCCTTACGATTTGACGCGAGCTAACACAAGGATCTCGAACCACAGTGGGAAGAGTACCAATTTGCGTTTCCTCGTTAGTAACTTTCCTTGCCAGATATGTTTCCGATGCGTTAAAGATCTAGTTGTTTTCAATTTATCATACACATATTTAAAAGTACGACGTGTAGGGTGAGTACGTTGAGGATATCTATCAGTGTATAAGTCTCTAGCTCTCACTGAATTTCGTTGGCATTCTCCGCAAATGAGAAGCATATCGACTTGTTCTTCGAAGGAATACATCATTCACATTCGCTTGATTCGACGATACTAGTCTTACCGTTCCTATTAGTGTTGTACTGCGAAACCGTCGAATGGTGTTTACATGTCAATGGCACGTCAGATGGATACGTCGTATTCGGCGAACATTTACTATTTGCACGATATACGAGAGAGAATTGTCAGAGCATGTACTTCGATAAGTTCCGATGTATAAGGAAAACCACTGAATCCATGATAAGAAGATTGCAGCACTGCATTGATACCAATGGTCATCACTTCGGACACCTATAAATGGACGTTCATACCACCTTTCTGACCTTCAAAGACCTTACTCTTACACATCATTGGATTCGTCTCGATAGCCGCTACCAGACAATAAGTACCAAACTATAGCATCCCAATAAAAAAAATAAAAAAAACAAAAAAACAAAGTTGACGTTCATATCTCTGACGCGACCCCACCTAGCGACAAAAAACCAACATCATATTATGGTCCCTGTTGTCCCATGCAACTTTTGTCCCACAAAAGTTTCAGCTACTATCATACTTTTGGAGTTATTCTAGGTGGCAGTAGTCAGTGACTCACCCTGTATGTTAGATGGCGTATCCCGCTACCTCTCGGACTGAGCTTTCTGTGGCTTCTATAACTATGCTCGAGACAAGGACATGGGCCGCGAGTGAACGCTTATTCTCGTAGTCGTCGACATGTACACCTATACTCAGCAAATCACTTAAGTGCATGGCAGAGGGTACATTATTAGGGTTTCTTCCCTTTCCCTTCACCTATGGAGCCCGCGAAGCATGAGTGTTCAGATGCTTCTGTGTGCGCCGTAATTAATCTAATATTGTCCTCACGATCCCAATGGGAGCGATATGTAGGGGTTTTAGTGTATTTCTGGAGTCATCATTTAAAGCCACTTCTTGAAATTTTGTTAATAGACTTTTTCGGGATAGTCTACATCCATCTTCAACAGTCTGTCAGTTCAGTTTTTTCACTAGCTCTGTGACACTCTCCCATGGATCAAACAAGCCTGTGACCATTCGTGCTGCCCTTCTCTGTATACGTTCAATATCCACTATTACTTCTATTTGGTAAATGTCCCATATACTTGAGCAATGTTCTAGAATCGGTCGCACGAGTGATCTGTAAGCAGTCTCTTTTGTAGATTGCATTTTTCTGGTGTTCTACCAGTAAACTGAAGTCTGCTACCTGTTTTACCCACGATGGAGCGTGTGTGTTTCTTTTGAGTATTACACCAACGTGTTTGTGTAAGTTTACCAATTCTGTGACTCACTGATTTATGGGCATAGGACACTATGTTTGTTATTTTGTGAAGTGCACTCTTGTACATTTCTGAACATTTAAAGCAAGTTACCAAACTTTGCACCACTTCGAAATCATCTCATGATCTGACTAAATATTTGTGCAGCTTTGTTCAGACCGCAATTCATTACAGATGACTGCCTCATCTGCGAAAAGCGTGATGTTACAATTAATGTTGTTCGCGAGATCATTTATAAACATCATGAGCAGCAAGGTAGCGAACACACTTTCCTGGGGTAATAGTGTCCTTCTTGACATAATTTTCAGACCACCAACGTTCTCAGTTTTTGACTTTTTTGTTCCACGTTCCGTTGCCTTTACTCTTTTCTCGTTCTAATCGACAATTAAACTCACAGCAAGTCGTTGCGGTTGTCCTCGAAGACATTTCCACGACCTATATACGTACTGCGAGATAGGGATTAACTAATTTGAACTGAAACGTGATTGTACTTAGTCACTTAAGCAAGTTAGTTCCAGTTACGACTGGTCTTACCGTTCGCTTTGTCGAGTAATACTGTCACTAACGTTTAATACTAATTGCCATTTATAGAAATTTTTTTCTGGTATTTGATGTGACATATGTAACGTTTTTCAGATAAAAGTTTACATTAGCGTTATCTGCAGTGTATGACGTGGCGATCCGTGTGTAAATGAAGGTGTAAAAACCCACAAACGCGCTGTAGGAAAAATAAATGATAGTACAGCATGCTCCGTCGGAGTGAAACCATCCTTGTAAAACAAAAACAGGTGGATAAACAGAAACCTAACGTCCAGTAGTGTGAGATGGGAAAGGAGGAAAACATGTGGGGCTATGTTACCAACACGACGGCTATTTTGGGAGCTTCCATTTTGGATGCAACTTGTATCTTTAAAATGGAAAGGAGCCATATGACATATCAGACACAAAGAGAATTACAGGAGAAAAACAATGGTATCTTTCATTAGAGCGCAGCCTTATTCATTCTCGAATTTTGTACAGAACAATCCAAATGCTACCGAATGCGCTCGACGTGTTGTCCAGCATGTTGCAGGTTTATTGTTATTCACTTGAACCGTTCCTCAAGGGCTTAAACAACACACGTACCAAACTTCTCATTGATGACGTACGGCTGATCCCAGTTTCCTGCAAGATGGTGGCACGTGCTGCTCTCTGGATCCCTAGGATGCACCTGTAACTATTTTCGATCCTCCAGTTTTCGCGTTGTTTGCAACACTGGCAGTTTCGCAGAATGTCGCGAGAAGTTTCACCACCGCACTGTTTGTATTTGGTGATCTGTCTGGGTGCCACTGGTTGAAATCCTTTAGGATAATACAGATGCTCTTGCCTCATGACACCATCTTAATGCGTTCAGCTTGTGTTAAGGCCATCAGGTTTCATGTCACTTGTAAGGAAGAAACATCAGTCATAACTCAAGAATGAATACAGCTACACTCAAACGAATAACATCATTATTTTCTGAGTAATTCTGCATTTGATATGGCTCATGGCTTTCTTTTCATTTGAAAATTACTGGTTACATCCAAGAAGGGGGGGTTCCAAAACAGCCGTCATGCTGGTAACACACCTACACTGGTTTTCTCCTTTTCCTGTCTAATATCATAATATTCGGTTTTAAATCTGCTTATCCACCTGTTTTTGTTCTAGAAGGGTGGCTGAGTACTCAGCAACCACCCTGCGGTGGCTGTATAGACAAAGAAGTTGCTGGGTATTTTGCTGTCCAGGCGAGAATTGAAAAATGACGCCCCCTGATTTTCACTACCATCGCCTCCCCCCCCCCCCCCCCCCCCCACACCCTATCTCTCTCCCTCTCCAACTTTATTTATTTTATTTTATTTACGCGTCAAGTTCTGTAGGACCAAATTAAGGAGCAAATCTCCAAGGTTATGGAACGTGTCAATACATGAAATTACAACATAAAAGTAATTACAGATAAAAATAAAATGTTTATGAATCCGAAAAAAACAAATCCATAAGTTTAAGT
Source organism: Schistocerca cancellata (assembly GCF_023864275.1). Taxonomy (NCBI): domain Eukaryota; kingdom Metazoa; phylum Arthropoda; class Insecta; order Orthoptera; family Acrididae; genus Schistocerca; species Schistocerca cancellata. The sequence continues at coordinate 491,517,977 of NC_064628.1, forward strand.
AAAAGCAATCAACAATACAACAACAATCAGCATAATTTTTTAAGGAACTCCTCGACAGAATAGATGGAGTGAGCCATGAGGAAACTCTTCAGTTTCGATTTGAAAGCGCGTGGATTACTGCTAAGATTTTTGAATTCGAGTAGTAGCTGATTGAAAATGGATGCGGCGGTATACTGCACACCTTTCTGTACAAGAGTTACGGAACTCGGATCCAAATGCAAGTTTGACTTCCGCCGAGTATTAATTGAGTGAAAGATGCTTATTCTTGGGAATAAGCCAATATTGTTAACAAGAAATGGCAGTAAATAATATATATATTAAGAGGCCAATGTCAAAATACCCAGACTCGTAAACAGGGGTCGACAAGAGGTTCGTGAACTTACATCACTTATTGCCTGAACCACCCGTTTCTGAGCCAAAAATATCTTTTTAGAATGGGAAGAGTTACACCAAAGTATAATACCATACGACATAAGCGAATGAAAACAAGCAAAGTAGACTAATTTTCGTGTCGAACATCACTCACACTTCAGATACCGTTCGAATAATAAAAATGGTAGCATTAAGTCTTTGAACCCCCCACTTGACCGTACACCACTCAAACCCGAGATCACAGCCATTCTGAACATGGTGAATAATGACCTTTTGCTATCTGTTGCTAGTATTCCGAATGCTCCAACTTCTGGAGCAATATTTTGTGATCAACGTTTAACCCATCCAGTACCTCACAGAGAAAAGAGAATATAGCATTTTCAGTTGTTAAACTATTTCTAAAGCCGAACTGTACATTTGATAGCAAATTGTGTGATATAAAATGAGCAATTCTCTTTCCATACACAGCCTTTTCAATAACTTTAGCAAACACTGATGGCATAGAAATAGGTCTAAAATTGTCTACATTATACTTTTCTCCCTTTTTATAAAGCGGCTTTACTACTGAGTTCTTTAATCGTTCAGGAAACTGACAATTCCTGAAGCAAAAATTACAAATATGGCTAAATACAGGGGTAACATGTACAGCACAGTACTTCAATATTGTGCTAGGCACTCCATCACATCCATGTGAGTCCTTGGTCTTCAGTTATTTAATTATTGACTCAATCTCTCCCTTGTCTGCATCACAGAGGTGTATTTCAGTAATCAATCTCGGAAGGGCATTTGCGAACGAAGTTATATGATTCCCTGTAGAAACTAAATTTTTATTTAATTCACTAGCAATGCACAGAAAATGATTGTTAAATACTGTACATATATCTGCTTTATCAGTAACAGAAATATTTTTACTACGAACTGACTATATCGTCGGCCTTGTGCTGCTGAGCAGACACTTCCTTCACAACTGACCATATGGTTTTAATTTTATATTGTGAATTAGCTATTCTATTTGCTTACCACATACGCTTTGCCTTCGTACTAACATTTTAAGCACCTTACAATACGGTTTTTAATGGGCTACTGTAACTTGATTGTGACTACTTCTAAAATTTTGATATAATTCCCGTTTTGTTCTACATGATATCCTTATTCCACTAGTCAGCCACCCGGGCTGCCTATTACTGCTAATACCCCGTTTAGAATGTCTTAATGGAAAGCAACTCTCACAGAGCATGATAAATGTGTTAAGGAAAGCATTATATTTATAATCTATGTTATCAGCACTATAAACATCCTGCCACTCTTGCTCCTTGACAAGGTTTAAAAAACTCTCTGTTGCTGTTGGTTTAACTTTCCTACATAGTTTGTAATTACATGTGACATTTGTTTGAGTACGAAAGCCTTTTAGTCTTAAAATTTGTGCATGATGGTCTGAAAGGCCATTCACCCTTTTACTAACAGAATGCCCATCTAGTAATGAAGAATGAATAAAATTATTGCTGTGCTGCTGGCCGGGATGGCCGAGCAGTTCTAGGCGCTATAGTCTGAAACCGCGTGACCGCTACGGCCGCAGGTTCGAAGCCTGCCTCGGGCATGGATGTGTGTGCTGTCCTTAGGTTAGTTAGGTTTAAGTAGTTCTAAGTTCTAGGGGACTGATGACCTCAGAAGTTCAGTCCCATAGTGCTCAGAGCCATTTGAACCATTTTTTGCTGTGCTACTGTTCCCCTGCACCCTAGGTGGAAAAAAAAATCTGCAACAGATCATACGGATTTAGGAGATCCTATCATCATCCTTCTTCTTGAACCATCATACACAAACTTTATATTGAAGTCATCACCTGTAACTAATTTCTGGTACATCCTACAAAGTGAATCAAGAACCGTCTCTAGCTTGAGCAGAAGGCAGAAGTGCTCTGAAGTCAGTATTAGGGGACCTATAAACCACAACAATTAGAAGTTTAGTGAGACGCCCTGCTAAACCCACAGGACAGGACAGGTAGTTTAAATTGTGGAAAGGGGCCAAAATAAGCGGCTATCAGTTACACTCGAGCATACAACTTTATTTATTTGACCAAACATTACAAGAGCCATGAAAATTTAAAAAAAGCCACAGCATTAATTTTTGGAACTTAATTACAGCTGAATGCGCCATGCAATCTCATGCCTTAAGGGCAAGACCACTTTAATTTTAAATCGGCTGAAAGCCAATAACTTAAGACTCAAATCAAAATCAGAAATTTAAAAGGCAGAAGGCCTTACCTTAAATCAGTTCTTTCAATTAGGTTGAAGACCCAAACAATCTCACACCTTAGGAGCAAAACAACCTTAATTTAAAAAAAAATGGCTTAAGGCCTGTCTCTTAAGACTCAAACCAAAATTAAATTTTTAAAACGCAAAAGGTTTCATTTTAAAACAGTTCTTTAATTAGGCTGAAGGCCCAAACAATCTTACGCCTTAAGGGCAAAACAACCTTAATTCAAAAATCGGTTAGAAGGCATACAAATACAAACAACAAGAACAAATAAGGAAAGGCAGTACACCCAACGGTGCTCAGAAGTTTCTGAGGATCGGCCTGGAATTGAAACACTAACGCTCGCTTAGGTGAGACAGGCAGTCGGCCCAACTATTCTCGATCCGGCGGCAACCCAACCGACAGAAATCAACCGACCCACCAACAAGATAACTTCCGCTCCACGCAACCAGCACACAACAGGGAGTTCAATGGAGCGACGTAGAAGGTATTGGCGCCCACAACCAATTATACATTGAGCTGCCAAACTACACACCGTGCTGGACAGTGACAACACGATGAGGAAAATACACTGCCTGAATTTACGTCAACGGCCAGGGCAGGTAACCGGAACGTTAAAGGCCACAAGGCAGAAGATTCCGCTGGTGCACTTCAATTCAAAATAACCAAGTACAGTTAAACTCCAACGGAGGGTGGCTAAAATTTGCCAACTTGAAAACACACGTTGTTGTTAGCCGGAATGTCCCAACAGCCGACAACGAAATCCAAACGACACAATGTGAACAGTCGTGACTTGCTGGTAGCTTAAGTCAAAACTCAACTTTCGTGTCCAGGATCGATGAGCCACGGACCTCGTAGCAATGGGAACAGCAGCATACACTCGGACTGCACGTGGTCGCCGCCAGCGGCCTCGGCCAAACTACGCGTCGCGGAGATTTCCTCGCTGCTCCACACCAACCAACCAACTGCCCACACCGCACAGCTGGAACTATAAGCGCCGTGCCAAAGATATTAAAAGGTGCGAATATCGATACACACCGCTCCTGCCACTTGCGGAAGGAGATGATAACAGCATAATCGCGATAGCCGTGGGAGACTAAACACAGAATAGCAACCAAAGTTTAATCCTACGCATAACAAGAGCCAGCCTCGGCTCATTTAGTTTCACTAAATTCTACTGCCGTTGCACAACATTCAAATATCTGTTCAGTGCAGTGCCGTGATACGTCTATGAACTCAAATGGATTAATGTTTTTTATGTACATAGCCGCTCCCCTACTTAGCAGGGAACTCCTTGAAAAACAGCCAACTGATCTGTATCCTGGTAAAGGAAGCCTCTGAATTGTGCAATTATTTAAGTGGTGCTCCAATATAGCAATAATTTCAGAGTCAACATCTATAAGCAGTTCACTAACTTTATACCTCTTATATACCTCTTATATTTTGATGAAATATGCTAATTCCTTCTCTACTTGGAAACATGATGTTCTTTGAAGGTGAGAGCTTAGTTAGAGAGACTTCCTTTAAGCACATATTCCTATCAGCTGACTTCAGTCTAAAAAAGGTGCAGCTCTAACACCAACTACTACAGGAATTTTTCCATGAGTGATCTCACTCCCACCCACCACAGTGTCACCCATAAGCATTGCCAGCCTCCCCTTCCCATACCTATTGAGATGCAGGCCATGCCTAGGGAAACCCAATCAACTGATAGACCCAACTGACACCACCATAATGTGACTCATGCTCTCTCCCATCAGCGCCCTCTCCAGTCCCATGTTAACACGCCTAACAGCTACATTAAGATGAGGCCGATCATGACGCTGAAACAGTTTCACGAAATGCACATTAGTGCCACCAGTTTGAGTAGTTATCTTTACCAGGTCACCACCTACATCATAATCCCTGTCCCTACCAAGACTGTTCCCTGTTCCACCCACTATCACTACCTGATCCTCCTTCGTAAAATTCCTACGTACCTCCCCTATGCTGTCAGTCACTTGAGCCAACCCTGCACTAGGCTTCAAAATGCTGGTGACCTGGTACTCACTCTCCAACACCTCCTGCAACTACTGGCTACACCTCTACCGTGCGAACTACCTAGCGGCAGAACCATCTTCTTTCTGTTACACTTTGCAGCTGAGTTAGGCCACCTAACTGCTGAGGGCTGCTGCAAGTTACCTACACCTACAGCTACAAGACTCTCCTCTCCATTCAACTCTGACAGTTGGTCAAATCTATTGCATATACGCAAAGTATAACTGCCTGAATACCTCCTCCTGTCAGCTGCCTTCTTGCCAACTGCCAGTTCCCATTCCTCACCATCCTCAGCCCATCTGCTTTCTCCTCTGCACGTTGTAATTGCACCTGAAGGGCACAGATCTTAAGCTCCTGCTCCTCTGTAATCTTATTTCTACATCAGAGTCTGCATTCCCAGGAGAGGATCTCGCTAGAATGCCCACTGGCTTCCCCACTGCATTCCCCCCAATGAAAATACTTTGAACAACCCCACACCATAACCCACTACACACAAACCTACGACAGAGCCCACACTTCTCACTCATGGAAATTTTACAGTTATTAAAAAAAACTGTGTGTCTACGTTACCTAAGTTCAGCTAGACCAGTAGAAGTATTTAATGAACGAACAATAGCGGTCCTGAAATTCTCTTTCTACTACTTGTACCAGTACTACTACAACACAGCTAATACTAATACCGACTAAAATTCACAAAATTACTAGCCAAAGCAAAACTTCGAGTGGCCACTGAAACACTCAACGAATTTAAAACACCGAATTAAAATCTTATTGAAATACTTCACTAGAAACAATAGGAAACGTCAGCTGAAAACTAAAGCACCAAGTTTACTAAACGACTTCAACGAACAGAAAAATCTAAAAAACACAGCGAGCGAATGTTTCCAAAAATTTATTAAATAGTTATTTCGCCACGAACAGTACAAAACACCGCTGAAAACTATTAAATTCAGTAACTGTATAGCAGTGCACTAATAGCTTTGTCAGTACTTATCTTTATAACCGCTGCAGTTGCAACTGCACTCCACAAAATGGAAACACATCACCGAACGTGACTTACATTTTATAATTTTAATCATTAAATTGTGATCAGATGTCATTTTCTGGGAGATTCCCCAATTTTCATGCGTTGTCCTCAATTCCCTCAAAACTGATCGAAGACAACAAATGTCAATTTCTTTTCTTTTTTTTCTTTTTGTCCTCAATTTTTGAAATTTTCAAAAATAATTGAAATAAGAAAAATGTGCTGAATATTTTAAACTAAAAATCAACAGACTACACGACTGCAACCAGTTTGTATGTATCGTAAGTATGGTCCTCGGACGAGACGCCAGATGTTGTGAAATTTCCATCTCCGCTACCGATCAAGATATCTGCACTACTGGTCACCGAATTCGACGCGCTCATGCCTGCGCAGTTTCGTCACTGACTGGCATAAATGAGGGGATTCAGTCGCAGCCTCAGCAGTGTGTTCGCCACACCTGAAGTTTAGTTGCGTCGGCGGAACATTAGTGGAAATTTCACGACGACATCCGACGTCTTGCCTGAGAACTACACTTCCCGCTAGTCAGTCGGGAAAAGGCTCAAACAACACAAATTTGGCATCAATTACTTATTTGGTTTAATTTCGAGAAAATGGACTGATAGAGGCGTAGAGCTATTTTCTGATGCGAGTGATTTCTTCCTTGAATGTAGAAATTATGCTATTCTAATGGGAGACATGCCGAAGCATCAGAAATATTTTTATAACGGAAAATAAATCTCATTTTTTTCAGCATTCACTTTCTTGCGGTTAAAGAAATAAATGACAACTTGTTTCGATTTTCTATTGAGAGTTCTTCAACTTTTGTTAACTACCCCCATTTCGCATTGGTCTAAGTGTTTGGCTTCTGGTCACTTGTCCGAGACGTGTCCGGATTCGAATCGCGGTGAGGTATGGATGTTGTGTATGCTTAAAGCCACTGGCTCTTTCCCTTCACTTTGTTGTTGTTGTGGTCTTCAGTCCTGAGACTGGTTTGATGCAGCTCTCCATGCTACTCTATCCTGTGCAAGCTTCTTCATCTCCCAGTACCTACTGCAACCTACATCCTTCTGAATCTGCTTAGTGTATTCATCTCTTGGTCTCCCCCTACGATTTTTACCCTCCACGCTACCCTCCAATACTAAATTGGTGATCCCTTGATGCCTCAGAACATGTCCTACCAACCGATCCCTTCTTCTGGTCAAGTTGTGCCACAAACTTCTCTTCTCCCCAATCCTATTCAATACTTCCTCATTAGTTACGTGATCTACCCATATAATCTTCAGCATTCTTCTGTAGCACCACATTTCGAAAGCTTCTATTCTCTTCTTGTCCAAACTATTTACCGTCCATGTTTCGCTTCCATACATGGCTACACTCCATACAAATACTTTCAGAAATGACTTCCTGACACTTAAATCTATACTGGATGTTAACAAATTTCTCTTCTTCAGAAACGCTTTCCTTGCCATTGCCAGTCTACATTTTATATCCTCTCTACTTCGACCATCATCAGTTATTTTGCTCCCCAAATAGCAAAACTCCTTTACTACTTTAAGTGTCTCATTTCCTAATCTAATACCCTCAACATCACCCGACTTAATTCGACTACATTCCATTATCCTCGTTTTGCTTTTGTTGATGTTCATCTTATATCCTCCTTTCAAGACACTGTCCATTCCGTTCAACTGCTCTTCCAAGTCCTTTGCTGTCTCTGACAGAATTACAATGTCATCGGCGAACTTCAAAGTTTTTATTTCTTCTCCATGGATTTTAATACCTACTCCAAATTTTTCTTTTGTTTCCTTTACTGCTTGCTCAATATACAGATTGAATAACATCGGGGAGAGGCTACAACCCTGTCTTACTCCCTTCCTAACCACTGCTTCCCTTTCATGTCCCTCGACTCTTATAACTGCCATCTGGTTTCTGTACAAATTGTAAATAGGCCCCTAAAATTTTGTCACCTAGTCTTGTCTCGTGGTAGAATCGGCCCTGTGTGTACGGAGTGTTTGAGGACACCGGCGGTTGTGTGGGATGGCAGAAGTTGGAGTTACGGGTGACTCATAACTGTTGATACGTTATGTAACACAACGTGAAGGAACTGCAGACGACCGCTGGAAGCTTGACAGGGAAAGCTGCAGCACAAGAAACTCACTCCGGCCAGCTGACTGAGAGGCCCGTTAGCGGAGGCCGCTTATCAGCTGAGGCGCCGCGCCGCATCCGGCGCTCCGCGGTCTGCCGTCCAAGGTCGCGCGGCTACCGGTTTCCAGCTGAGACCAAGGTCGGCTGCGTGCCACTGCCAAGGCCCCTTCCGCGAGTGAGCCCGCAGCTGCCGTAGAGCCCTTCTCACACGAGCGACTTTCGGATCACAATCGACTACTGGAAGTGTGTGTGTGTGTGTGTGTGTGTGTGTGTGTGTGAAATCTTATGGGACTTAAACTGCTAAGGTCATCAGTCCTTAAGCTTACACACCAATTAACCTAAATTATCCTAAGGACAAACACACACCCATGCCCGAGGGAGGACTCGAACCGCCGCTGGGACCAGCCGCACAGTCCATGACTGCAGCGCGTAAGACCGCTCGGCTAATCCCGCGCGGCGACTACTGGAAGTGCGCGAACCTTTCGTGACCGCTTATAAATCAGCAACCAACCACGACGCATGTGCGTCTGTGAGTCAATAATCTATAGATTGTGCCGAGTGCGGAGTTCTAAATTTCCGAGTATGCTGCACACTGGGTATACGCAGAGACAAGGGCCTCTGGCGGTATCTGCTCATATCGAAAGTTATATCCTATTATGGTCGAGCTCACTCCTGTTACGGGAATGGAATTTGTGGTTCCGCATCTTCTTAATCTTTATTATGTGGTTTGCTTTGTTTTTGTGGGACACTGAAAAGTTACATAAGGTTCAAATTGTTCTGAGCACTATGGGACTTAACATCTTAGGTCATCAGCCCCCTATAACTTAGAACTACTTAAACCTAACTAACCTAAGGACATCACACACATCCAAGCCCGAGGCAGGATTCGAACCTGCGACCGCAGCGGTCGCGCGGTTCCAGACTGTAGCGCCTAGAACCGCTCGGCCACTCTGTCCAGCGTTACATAAGGCCGTGGCAGACGAAATATCTTAAAGCAGTTTTTTTTTTTTTTTTTTTTTTTTTTTTTTTTTTTTTTAAGTGACCAAACCGCTGAGGTCATTGGGCCCAAGACTTAGACACTACTTAAACTAACTTATGCTAAGAACAACACACACACCCATCGTGCCCGAGGAAGGCCTCGAACCTCCTGCGGGAGGGGCTGTGCAATCCGTGACATGGCCCCTCAAATCGCGCGGCTCTCCGTTGTTCTTTGGCTCTTAGCAACAAAACAAGATAAAAAGAATCAAGAAAAAGCACTATTTACTGCGTTCTACATGCTGTCTGTTGTATTTGCAAGCAGATGTTTTCTCGAGCAAATAAGTGCGTATGTTCTGAAATATTTGGATGACAGTCTTCTTATTCTTTCAGTTCTTTATGAGTGTAGAGAATTTACCACACGACCGTTGACAAGAACGTCAACGATGAATTTTGCTTTTCTCATTAATAAACTCTATTGTCGTTGCTTATTTCTAAATTTTATTACTATATTTCGAATTTTCCGTAAAAAGGAAAGTCTCTCGTAGCCCCACTTTCACCATTCAGACGTCAAACTACACAGCAGACAGCTCTCACGACACCAGCCATTTTGTCGCTGACGTGTAAACGAAAATGACACCTGAAACACGCGAGACTGAGTATAGAGGAGTTGCAGTGTACTCAAAAACGACAAGGCTTAGTACGGGAATAGGTCGCCACGGGCGCTGCAGTAGACACACTTTATTCTTATTATTAATAATCATACAATAATAACCCACTTCCTAAGTGATTTAGTGGGTGCTATGTTACACAGTTTTTACATGCAGCTATTCAACAAGGAGTGATGTTGCAATTAAGTCTACAATGGGAAAGCTACTATCTTCTACTACTATACTGTACTGCAGCTATTTAAATTCCACTGTCACTACACTACCTGCAGCGTTACAGGCTGTGCCAGAGATATATAAACGTACTATGTTGCCGTGCCCACGGTGCTAATCCCAGCGGGCGAGCCGCTGGTACTGGGCTGGTCCAAGAAACTTTAACCTTCGCTGCAGTTCACTACTACTTTTACTATCACCCATTAACTACTCCCCATTTCGAACTAGTCGGTCCGCGCCACGGCGGTATGGGATAGGTGCGATCGTGCTTCACATTTTATGCCCTACTGTTTGTTGTTATCCCTCAGGAATTCCCGTAGGATCTTAGTTCGTACCTGTTAGCCAGGCTGCTAAATGTCTGAAAGGTGTCTTGTTTGTCGTATCAGGTTCTACGAGTCGTAGCTGGGTAGTGCTGTTTGAGTTCGGCTGCCACATCATCCTGTATGAGACACTCGTAGACAAGGGGCTCAGGGGTGCTCTCCAATCTCCATCGCTCCACAATAGCCCGCTTCCCAGACTGGCACAGGTATGTCGGATATGGTCCATCCCCAGTGATAAAGGACGACAGTTCTCTATTCGGCTGAAAATACTTTAATTTAAATCGCTCTCTAATGCTTGGCAGCCGGCCGGAGTGACCGAGCGGTTCTAGGCGCTACAGTCTGGAACCGCGCGACCGCTACGGTCGCAGGTTCGAATCCTGCCTCGGTCATGGATGTGTGTGATGTCCTTAGGTTAGTTAGGTTTAAGTAGTTCTAAGTTCTAGGGGACTGATGACCTCAGAAGTTGAGTCCCAAAGTGCTCAGAGCCATTTTTAATGCTTGGCAACAGTTGATATGTCCTACGGCCTGTTTCTTCGGTTTCCCAGTATTCCTGCCACAGCTCTTTCCATCCCCTTTTAATCATAATCTTATCCCAAACCTGAACCCCCCAGAATTTCAGCTGTCTTCTCAATTTTCCCCTTTTTTACCCAATACCAAGCTACCTGCTTCTTTACCTTGATGTCAAGGGGACAGAGCCCCATTAACACCAAAAAGGCGCTGCTCGGACATGTCCTGTATGCACCCACAGAACGTTGTAACATTTATCGTTGCACTCTTCTCACTGTCAAGGCAGACATGACCCTCCTGAACCTGTGTGCCCAGACTCCTGAACGCTAACCCACTATAGAATACTATTATGACATATTTTAATTGCCGGCCGGTGTGGCCGTGCGGTTCTAGGCGCTTCAGTCTCGAACCGCGTGACCGCTACGATCGCAGGTTCGAGTCCTGCCTCGGGCATGGATGTGTGTTATGTCCTTAGGTTAGTTAGGCTTCAGTAGTTCTAAGTTCTAAGGGACTGATGACCACAGATGTTAAGTCCCATAGTGGTCAGAGCCATCTGAACCATTTGAACATAGTTTAATTAAGTTTGGTGGCAGATGGAATCTTTTGTGCGCAAACCCAGTAAGGTCGCTGAGCACCTCCAACGACCTCAGGGCTACTGTTTCTATGTGCGTGGCAAAATTCAATTTCGGGTTATGACGACTCCCAAGTATCGGGCCTCGCGACGACGAAGAACTGGCGAGTCATCAATCCTCACAGTCGGGTTCCTAACTAATTGTCCTTTTAGAGTAAGTATGTCGATTTGTTGGGAGCAAACTTAATTTCTGACTTTCGGCACCATTCTCTTAGTAAACTCATGACCTGTTCCGCCTTAAACTCCTCAAGGCTAAGGCCGCCAACCAGCAGGAGGAGGTCATCTGCGTAGGATACCTCTTCTAGTAGACGCACTTGTCTCGAACAGTCAATTGAGACAAGAAAGCCGATCGCGTGAAAGGGGCTTAAGCAGCATTGTGTAGAAATCAACGGATAGATCGCGGAGGCATTAAAAACCCTTAACTAGTATAGATTGGCTCTCAAACCGCTACGAATTTTTTGTCTTGTGTTATTTCACACACCCGTGCGAAGCGAAGTGGACTGTTCTGTTCGTTCCTATTGGATGGAAAGCTACATGTGCCAGAACTCTTGCATTGTTGCTTCCCTTTGTTTCCCAATATTGGGGTGTCAGAGATGCCACAGGCGTATCGTATTGTTTACATGTCTTATTTAAGCTGGACCTTTTAGGCAATGCATTTTATCTGAGACAAATGTGAATATCCAAAAATGCCTCATTGGATTCTCATACGAAAACTTCGATGATAGGGATAACGACCTTGATTTCTAGATATTTAATGATCACGAAACTAATCCGAAGTAGGAAACTGAAAGCGATGTGAGAGCTGATAACTATGGAGAAGCTTACTTCTCCGTTAAAGACAGATGTTTTCTATGGAGAAAAGAGCAGTTGCCAGCTAATGTAAGAACAAGGCAACACAACATCGTCTTTGAGTTGCCTTCACAGCGACAGACACCTTGTTTTGGAGGTATAAGCCTCAAATACAGAAAGACTTGTTTGAGAAACAAGATGTGCCTTTCGCCCTCCTCGTATGAAGAGCAAAACAAGATATGCCTGTCAACCGTGTGGTGTTCTGATTTGTTTGGAGTGCACAAGGACGGTCCACGAGAAATACGAGTACATGCAGGCTGAAAGTGATTAAAATGTAATTACGGCTTCAAAGAACGAAAAATTACCTTCTACTTGATCTTTTAAAATTAAAAGTTTGTCCCTTCAAAGAATTCTGGAGCTTCGTAGTCGCTCTTTGCTGAAACTGTGAGTAGTAAACTCAAAGCCGACTTCATATACAGTGGCTATTAAATGAAACGTGTTTTTCAGAATAGTTATGTTACGAATCTGTAGCATTGTAGCATTATCCCCCTGGTGAAAATCTGTGAGGTAGTAGAGACTTCAGTACCTACTGTTATTATATGTTTTAGCAGTCCAAGTATTTAAAATCTTGCTTTCTTTAAAAAAGTTAAAAATTTCATAAAGTCTACTTCCAAGAAGTGTGAGACACTACAGGAAGACATGAAAATATGTATTCTCCACAACAATTTTTTATATATAAAAAATAAGAAGGCGTTCTTAGAGACCGCTCCATGGTAATTCTGTTCCTGTCAGCGTCCATAATTGTTGACGGTTAACGGATTTTTACAAATTATCTGTTACGTAAATGATCATCGGTTAAGTACAGGCACGTGTTTAAGGGTCAGTTAATACTCAACTTAAATAAACAAAATCAACGTTGAGAAGAGTAATTATTGCAAATTCGACAACTCTTTAAAAACTAGGATATTATTTGCACTGTTTTACACATAAAATGTGGTAAGTGTGACTTCTGTTTTTTATACTGTTGTTTCGTCCTCGTAGCTCCACAAGGGAACGAGGGTAGGGGTTATCAACGGTATAAACATTCCATTCTTCAGCAACAACATTTAATATATTCGCAGAAATGTAACAATATAGTTAAACTAGCTGTACCTGGCCTAACGTTGCTGTGGCTCAGAGTGGTTTAATGGAAAAGAAAGAAAAGGGAAAGCACAGCTTCTGATATGTATGGGAATTGGATATACGTCCTACTCTCCTTCTCTCCCCTTGTCCCTGTCCATCTCCTCCTCATCCTCTCTTTGTCCATCTGCTCATCCTTTCCCCTTTCTCCGTCCATCTCCTGTCCTTTCTGTCTGCCCATCTCCTCCTCCCCCCCCTCTCTCCATCTAATCCTGCCCTCTCTGTCCACCTCCTCCTTTCCGCCGACCACATTCTCTTCTCCCCCCCCCCCCCCCTCTCTGACCTTCACCCTTATTTATTGTATTTGCAAATTCACATTCTGTGGTAGTGTTCTAGTCATAAACCGACAAGCCAGAAATACAACTTTCCTGTTTTACGTACAAACCTTCTGTGAGGAAGAAAACAAATCAGCATTGTTTTGTGTATACAATTCATCTTTAAACACACACACAGAGAAAAAATATAAATATATAAGAGAGGATCGATTTGTCTAACGGTTTAAATGCCCCGCTGTCGAAGTTAAAACTGTCTACGAAAATGCAAACAGAGAAACTGTAAATTGCTGTTTACAAAAACATAGTCAATATCTGTCCGAGTGTTTAAAAGAATATCGTTTAAAATTAGAAGTAATTCGTTTAAGAACTTCTCGATTTTTTGCTAACAACCTTTCATTATTACGTATTTTATATATAAATTTGTGTGTTATATAGCTTTAAAAAATATCATCTTACACTCATCCAGACGTTTATAAGAGTACCGTGCAAAATTGTGAAGCAAATCGGTCAAGAATTTTTTTGCGATTTTTGGTAGCAACCTTTCCCCTTTGTATATCACCTATTTATTTATATTATATATATATTAAAAATGGCTATATAAAACATTTGTATATTCGAATGCAACTTCGTGTCAAAATTTCGAGACAATCAACCGACTACTTTTCGAGTTCTGCAAGGACAAACTTACGCTGGCTGAATTTTTGTATACACGGTGAACACTAATAAAACCGAGAAACTGCAAGGACGGATTACTGACTGGAAATGAAGGAAAAAAGGTCCTATGGACGTGTGTCCGGAAATGCATCGGTGCCACGATAGATAGCATTGACGAATGAAAGTTTCTCATACTACGTACCGTGTCTGTAGCCCAAAGATGACGATCATGCAGATTGATGATGCCAGTTGTGGTAAATGTTGCTTCGTTGCTAAAGAGGACTGGTTATAGAAATCCCATACTTGTGATGGTCTGGTGCAAAAACCCTCGACAAAATCCTTCCCGTAGAGGGAAATCGGCTGCTGATAATCCTCAAACTCATTGCAGGTTATAGGGATAGTAGCAGTTGTCACGCAGGATATACGTTTTCGTCTTTGTCTTCACCATGTTGGCGAGCCACTCGCCAGGAGTTTGTATTAGGGATCGTCTCAATATCCTGTAGAACCTGGTCCTCCAAATCTGGTTGGTGTACGGACAGTCCGCCGCCTCCCTCCTCGTTACTCTGTCTGAAAGCCACACGATCACACAAACGCCCAAAAAGGGCTTGAAGTGTTGTATGATGTAGTTGGTGTCTGTGAGGGTACTTGTTTTGGTGCAGCCGTGCTTCCTCACGATCGCTTCCATCAGCTTGGCCGCACACTAACATCAACTCGGGTTGTTCCCGACACGAATGCCGAACAGTTCTGCTCCTTGCAGTACGCTGCGTCGATCACACAGCCTGCAACACGCGATGACCACGGGGCACGTGGTCAGGATAACTGTCATTCGTCAGCGCCATCTCCCGTGGCATCGATGCATTTCCGACCACATGTTCGTGGGAAATTTTTTCCTTCATGACTAGTCAGGCATCCGTCCCTGCAGTTTGTCGGTTTTATTAATGTTCAACCTGTATAAAAAATGCTTAAAAATTTCTGTGAACAGGGTGATTCCGTGATCATGTTACAAACTAACAAGAATGATGGAGAAGGGTAAACGTATCAATCTGAGATACGGACCCTTATCCGGAAACGACCGAATCGGAAGTTGTAAGCGAAAATCGTTCTGATACCTCCGACAGTGGACCTCTCCTATTGCAAGTCTTTTGCTTTCCACATTTTTTGGAGGAGGTAGTTTGGACCAAAACACAAAAAGGTCGAATAAACACGAGTTATGCAGTGTATGCCTCAGGAGTTATGTGTCTTGTTCATCTTTGCTACTGTGAAACACACCCCTTCTTCTGAGCAAGTGCTCATAACTCTTGCGTTATACATTTGAGAGCCCATGTTTTCTTGAAAATTGTTTCTTATTTTGGTCTATGTTTCCTCCTCCTAAAACATGGAAACAAAGAGCTTGCAGTAAAAGAGATCCATTGTCAGAGACATCAGAACGATATTCACCAAGCCTCTAACTTTCGAGTCATTCGTTTCCGTACCGTGGTGTCTGCAGCTCGTGGTCTAGTGGCTAGTGTTGCTGCCTCTGGATCACGGGGTCCCGGGTTCGATTCCCAGGAGGGTCGGGGATTTTCTCCGCCCGGGGACTGGGTGTTTGTGTTGTCCCCATCATCTCATCATCATTAGAGACGTGGCGAGACTCGAAGTGGAAAGAATGGGACCTTGTACGGGCGCTGATGACCACGATGTTGAGCGCCCCACAAACCAACACCATCATTATTATCTGTACCATGGTCCATTACGTCAGAATGGTACATTTACCCTTCTCCGTCATCTCTGAAAGTTTGTAACGTCCTCACGGAATCACCGAGCATTTTTGTAATTTATCGAAAGAAGAATTTCATGGCTCCTGTATAAAAAATAACATGTGATTTTTTCGTTTTTAACTGAAACAGAAAACTATTAGGAGAAATACGAAAATGTCTGAAAGACGTTGTAGAGAAGTGGCGATCTTAAAATGTAGCATTACACATCTGCTAAAAGTTGAAGGACCTGTACTGGGAAAAAAGGGAAAGGGAACGTTGAATATTTCGTAAAGTTGAAGGGTTGCAACTATGAAGATACCGATGGAAGCTGAATGAATTAAAGCTTCTGCTGCGGCTGTGACTTGAACCTGTGTCTCCTCGCTTACTATGCAGGTATGCTAGCCATGACAGTATCACAGCATTGTCGCTACCATAGCTACACGGACCACCCTAGTCCAGTGCCTCCCCTAACACAAACTTCAATTCACGTCTTCAACTTATCTGTGTTAAGTGTTGGAGTGGATTATGGGATGACGAAAAGGTTGTCAGAGGCTGCGGTCAGGGCAGGGTTATAATATGAATTATAATTACTGCGAGGGTTTCTAAAGGGGTTATTTTGAGTAGCCCATTGGTTAGACTAGAAGACAAGCAGGTAAGGTGAAGGCTGAGGGGTCGCTGGGATGTCTGGAATCCAGGATAGAGGGATAGGAAAGCGGTTGCACTAGCATGATGAAGGAAGTGAGCAGATGGAGGGGGTTTCGGTGTATCAGCAGAGTAGTAGACATAAAGGAGCGGGCACGTGTGGCTTCTAGTGTCTTAAATACTTCACAATCTGTAAGTACAGTGTCTAAACCACTTTTTGTAGCAGGAATTCGTCACTTAATTAGGTTGGTTTTATACAAATTTAATAAACACAGCAGATACAGATAACAGAGACTTTAGCCATCGTTAATATATTCTCCTTCACTGTTTAAAACAGACTGCCAACGCTGGGGTAGCTTCTCGATTCAGCGACTGTAGAAATCACGTCGTTTTGGGGCGAAGAACTCGTCGAGCAATGTTCGGAGTACATTTTCATCTGGAAGGGAGGGTCCTTGAAGATTGTTCGCTAGAGAGCGGAAAAGGTGAAAATCTGAGGGCGCAAGATCAGGTGAATAATGTGGGAGCGGAATGACTTCCCAGCACAACTCCTGTTTAGACTTTTATGTACAGGCCTATTACAAATGATTGAAGCGATTTCATAAATTCACTGTAGCTCCATTCATTGACATATGGTCACGTCACACAACAAATACGTAGAAAAACTCATAAAGTTTTGTTCGGCTGAAACCGCACTTCAGGTTTCTGCCGCCAGAGCGCTCGAGAGCGCAGTGAGACAAAATGGCGACAGGAGCCGAGAAAGCGTATGTTGTGCTTGAAATGCTCTCACATCATTCAGTCATAACAGTGCAACGACACTTCAGGACGAAGTTCAACAAAGATCCACCAACTGCTAACTCCATTCGGCGATGGTATGCGCAGTTTAAAGCTTCTGGATGCCTCTGTAAGGGGAAATCAACGGGTCGGCCTGCAGTGAGCGAAGAAACGATTGAACGCGTGCGGGCAAGTTTCACGCGTAGCCCGCGGAAGTCGACGAATAAAGCAAGCAGGGAGCTAAACGTACCACAGCCGACAGTTTGGAAAATCTTACGGAAAATGCTAAAGCAGAAGCCTTACCGTTTACAATTGCTACAAGCCCTGACACCCGATGACAAAGTCAAACGCTTTGAATTTTCGGCGCGGTTGCAACAGCTCATGGAAGAGGATGCGTTCAGTGCGAAACTTGTTTTCAGTGATGAAGCAACATTTTTTCTTAATGGTGAAGTGAACAGACACAATGCGCGAATCTGGGCGGTAGAGAATCCTCATGCATTCGTGCAGCAAATTCGCAATTCACCACAAGTTAATGTGTTTTGTGCAATCTCACGGTTTAAAGTTTACGGCCCCTTTTTCTTCTGCGAAAAAAACGTTACAGGACACGTGTATCTGGACATGCTGGACAATTGGCTCATGCCACAACTGGAGACCGACAGCGCCGACATCATCTTTCAACAAGATGGTGCTCCACCGCACTTCCATCATGATGTTCAGCATTTCTTAAACAGGAGATTGGAAAACCGATGGATCGGTCGTGGTGGAGATCATGATCAGCAATTCATGTCATGGCCTCCACACTGTCCCGACTTAACCCCATGCGATTTCTTTCTGTGGGGTTATGTGAAAGATTCAGTGTTTAAACCTCCTCTACCAAGAAACGTGCCAGAACTGTGAGCTCACATCAACGTTGCTTTCGAACTCATTGATAGGGACATGCTGCACGGAGTGTGGGAGGAACTTGATTATCGGCTTGATGTCTGCCAAATCACTAAAGGGGCATATATCGAACATTTGTGCAAAGGATTGTGAAAATATCTCAAATAATAAAGTTATTGTAGAGCTGTGAAATCGCTTCAATCATTTGTAATAACCCTGTATATACACTCCTGGAAATGGAAAAAAGAACACATTGACACCAGTGTGTCAGACCCACCATACTTGCTCCGGACACTGCGAGAGGGCTGTACAAGCAATGATCACACGCACGGCACAGCGGACACACCAGGAACCGCGGTGTTGGCAGTCGAATGGCGCTAGCTGCGCAGCATTTGTGCACCGCCGCCGTCAGTGTCAGCCAGTTTGCCATGGCATACGGAGCTCCATCGCAGTCTTTAACACTGGTAGCATGCCGCGACAGCATGGACGTGAACCGTATGTGCAGTTGACGGACTTTGAGCGAGGGCGTATAGTGGGCATGCGGGAGGCCGGGTGGACGTACCGCCGAATTGCTCAACACGTGGGGCGTGAGGTCTCCACAGTACATCGATGTTGTCGCCAGTGGTCGGCGGAAGGTGCACGTGCCCGTCGACCTGGGACCGGACCGCAGCGACGCACGGATGCACGCCAAGACCGTAGGATCCTACGCAGTGCCGTAGGGGACCGCACCGCCACTTCCCAGCAAATTAAGGACACTGTTGCTCCTGGGGTATCGGCGAGGACCATTCGCAACCGTCTCCATGAAGCTGGGCTACGGTCCCGCACACCATTAGGCCGTCTTCCGCTCACGCCCCAACATCGTGCAGCCCGCCTCCAGTGGTGTCGCGACAGGCGTGAATGGAGGGACGACTGGAGACGTGTCGTCTTCAACGATGAGAGTCGCTTCTGCCTTGGTGCCAATGATGGTCGTATGCGTGTTTGGCGCCGTGCAGGTGAGCGCCACAATCAGGACTGCATACGACCGAGGCACACAGGGCCAACACCCGGCATCATGGTGTTGGGAGCGATCTCCTACACTGGCCGTACACCACTGGTGATCGTCGAGGGGACACTGAATAGTGCACGGTACATCCAAACCGTCACCGAACCCATCGTTCTACCATTCCTAGACCGGCAAGGGAACTTGCTGTTCCAACAGGACAATGCAC
Organism: Schistocerca cancellata; assembly: GCF_023864275.1. Classification (NCBI taxonomy): domain Eukaryota; kingdom Metazoa; phylum Arthropoda; class Insecta; order Orthoptera; family Acrididae; genus Schistocerca; species Schistocerca cancellata. Next base: position 491,537,252 of record NC_064628.1, read on the forward strand.
GTCCGCATGTATCCCGTGCCACCCAACGTGCTCTAGAAGGTGTAAGTCAACTACCCTGGCCAGCAAGATCTCCGGATCTGTCCCCCATTGAGCATGTTTGGGACTGGATGAAGCGTCGTCTCACGCGGTCTGCACGTCCAGCACGAACGCTGGTCCAACTGAGGCGCCAGGTGGAAATGGCATGGCAAGCCGTTCCACAGGACTACATCCAGCATCTCTACGATCGTCTCCATGGGAGAATAGCAGCCTGCATTGCTGCGAAAGGTGGATATACACTGTACTAGTGCCGACATTGTGCATGCTCTGTTGCCTGTGTCTATGTGCCTGTGGTTCTGTCAGTGTGATAATGTGATGTATCTGACCCCAGCAATGTGTCTATAAAGTTTCCCCTTCCTGGGACAATGAATTCACGGTGTTCTTATTTCAATTTCCAGGAGTGTACACTGAAGCGCAGAGTGAAAATTTTCACCAACACCGGTAATCGAACCAGGGTCTCCCGCTTACTACGCAAGCGCATTTTTTTTAGATCTCATTGTGTAATTTTGTTCGTTATTGTTCGTTGCGTTTGTTCCGGGCGGACGGTACATGGCACCCGTTCAGATTTTTTTGAGGGCAGCTAATTCTCTGACCGAACACGCCAGGCTACCGCGCCGGCTCTGATTACTACGCAGGTGCGTTAGCCAAATCGGCACTGCAGTTCAAACAGCTGCCTGGACTACCCCAGTGTGACTCCCTCCTCGTTCCAAATCCTCATTTCCGCCCCAGTCTACTTTAAATTCCCCCTTTCACACAAACTAAATTTCAGTCTATGTACATAAAACCATACCTGTATGAGACCAGAAGTCTCTGAAACTGTCATTTCATGTGCATTTGTATCTGGACCTGGGTTTGAGGCTGCATCCCCCATTTATGTTCGGTGCTGACGCACTACTCCAGAACATGGAGAGCCTCGGCACTTCTGTATGTGTGAAAGGGAAATTCAAAGTAGACTGGGGCGGCAGCAAGACTTTGGATCGAGGAGGGAGGAGTGCCAGGGTAATCCGTGCAGTTGTGTGAATGGGTGTGCCAAGGTGGCTTAGTGGCTAACACACATACCTAATAAGCAGGAGACCTGAGCCTGATTCCAGTCCTTGATACTAATTTTTACTCGCCACTTCAGTATATAAACATAAAATCATATCCGCGTGTTTCTGAAATCGTGTCATTTCATTTCCACATAGTGTTTTGTGTCAGTCTAGCAGAATGCGGGCGGGAGTAGCATCACTTCAGGCAGTCTTACTGGTCGTTATTCTTGGATTATCTACAGGACGTCTGAGTTGTTGACAATGAATGTCAACAGTGATGCTGAAGCAATTTGCAGTATGTCACACCGTCGATGTTCCATTATATGCATAACGCTGTATTTTGTGAATGCGCACATGTTTTTGTAACAGGAGTTGTTGCTTTGTTTCGGTTCAACCATTCCTTTCTTTTTCTTACAAGAGCATAAAGATACAATTTTTCATCAGCAACGATACGGAATAGAAATGGTCGGTTTTGTTCATGAGCCAATTGATGACGAGCAAGGAGGGATGCACCTGCTGATTTTTATGATATTGGCTTCGAGCTTGCGGTACCCATACACCAGATTTTTGAACCTTTGCCATAGCTTGAAAATGTTGCACGATAGTGGAATGATCACAGTTCATCACCTTTGCCAGTTTCCGAGTACACTGAAATGGTTCACTGTGGATAATGCGTTAAGCGATCTTCATGAAACCCCAAGTCACTAACATCAAAACGAACCTCTTTTAATACGAGAAAACCATTTTCTTGTCGTGCTCTATCCCGTGGCATTATCCACATAAAAGTAACATGTTTATGGCGGCATGTGCTGCTATCACCCTTCCACTGAACTCATCATCATCATCAGTGTTCTACCTAAAGGCACGTTTTCACATGGTAGTTCTCCCGACTGTCTGGTCTTCTGCCATCCTCTTCAGGTCTGCATAATTTCCTCTTCCCTTTATGTCGTCTATCATCTTGTATCTCCTTCTTCCTCTCAGTCTTCTCCCACAAACCAATCCTTCCAAAGCATCTACTAGCAAGCACTTCCTTCTCAGTGAATGTCTCAACCAGTTCTTTTTCCTTTCTCTTACAACCTTCAGCAGACATCTTCTCTCACCAACCCTTTCCAATACTCTTTCATTACTCACTCTTTCCATCCAGCTTATTCTCTCCATTCTCCTCCACATCCATATCTCAAATGCTTCTAACCTTTTTTCATCCTCTCGTCTCAATGCCCATGTTTCTGCCCCATATAGTGCCACACTCCAGACAAAACATTTGCCAAGCCTTTTCCTTAGTCCTTTATCTAATTTGCCACACAAGAGTCTCCTCTTTCTGTTTAATGCCTCCTTTGCTATGACAATTCGAGTTTTCACCTCCTGGTGACATCTCAAGTCTTGAGTTATTGTGCTTCCAAGATATTTAAATTGACTAGCATGGCTAATGGTAGATTGTCCTATTTTAATATTGTGAAACGTCCCCTTTGGAAAAATTATACATGACTGTACTTAAACTGACACACAATATTTTTAGCGCAACACAATCTGACTTTCAAAAATCCCTACAAAAGAATGGCCCTGACTGACATTAACCTATACGTTTCACAAATCACTTACCTCACAAAAATCTTCGTTACTCGAACTACTGCAATACAGCGAGAGTCACTACTGCCAGCTAAATAAAAGATTCAAACTACGGAAGGCACTAACTACTGATAGGCATAGTTAGGAATTGAAAGATTTTAATAGAGAACAAACAATGTATTTACCTTAATAGTCATAATATATATAGCAGTTCATGACATCCAGTCTTACAAATTTCAAAACTCCGCCATTTCTCTCCCCACATCCACCACTGCTGGCGGCTCACCTCCAACTGCGCAACGCTACGCGCTGTTAACATCCAGCTGCCCAACACTGCAATGGCAGACAACAATGCAAACTAGCCACAGACTGCACACAGCACAGCCAATGATTTTCATCAGAGCACTACGTGGCGTTATCAATATAAAAAACGTAAACAGCCTACTTACATAGCCCCCATGCTCCCCACAAAAAATTTTACACATTGTTTTGGGCACTGGCCAATACAGATTTGAAAAAAATTTTCATAATTACAGTAAGAAAGATATCAAATGCACACACTTATTAATACAATGGTGGTCAAAAGCTAAAATTTTCTCACAGTCCATAAAGACAGTCCTGATCATTCATCACAGTATAATTGCAGTGTTTTTCTCAAAGTCTGAGCAGTAAAAGAAAATGCACACGGAAGTAGTGGATTTCCATGCCGTCTTGAAGAATTAGTGTTGTCCTTCCAAATGAATGACAGTGCTGACTCTTGACATGCAGACAGGTAATGGGCCACAACAGAGCAAACCCACAGCAGAGTCAGTCGAAGTTTTGAAGAATATTGGTAGGTAGGTCATCACAAAGTAGACCCACTGTAGTCCTGGTAGGGATTACGGTATTGGTGAGTCATCAAAGGTGCAGACCCACTGTAGCCCTTGTAGAAATAATGGTATTGGTGAGTCACCAATGATGCAGACCCACTGTAGTCCATGTAGAGAGGGCCAGCTGCCATCTGTTGCGACTGTGCAGGTGCACAATCACCATCAAAGAGTCTTGCGGAGAATATAGCAAGTCCATAAACCACCACTTGTGCACTCACAAAGTTTTTGGAAGTGTCATTAGAACCAAGAATGCTGTTATCCAGTCCCTTGCTGAATTATTAACACACGTGCAAACACTAACAGTCCCTACTTCTCACATATTGTCCATATACTATGACCAACAGAAACGTGTGCAGTGAAATGTAACTTACAAGTTACTTAATTTGATGAACTGGTATCAATTACAATTTTATAACATAAGAATACAATAATAATGGTACAAAATACATCATTAAAAACATAACAGTACAGATAACATTTGTAGTAACACGGACTTTACAAAAGAATAGAAATAAACATATACATCAGTGTTACAAGAATTATGACATAAGTAAATAAATAAAATAATGAGAATAGTTTTTGAAACATTAATTTCACACATGAGAATTGAAACAGAACAGAGTTAATGATGTGTAAACATCTTTACAAAGAAAATGACATATTATAAATGCAAATTATATTTGAGGATAACAGTATTCCTCATCATTAGTGAATGTAGCTTCGTACCAGAAAAATTCTACAACATAAATCATATTAGCTAAACATATAAAGACAGGAAGAACATAAATACACAAGCGTACACAAACATATAGCGGAATAATACAAGGAAAGGACAGGGTTTGTTTTATTGCAGTATTTTGCAAACAAAACTTTCTTTACTTCTCGGAGATCTCCCTTCGTTCTTCATTATTTCCAAAAGTCCTATCTATACCTACTTTCTGTACTTTTCTCGTATAGCCTCTCAGTGCATTTCTTCAAATTCATCGCAACTCATTCTCTTATTGGCTACCCCCTCTTAAGCTAACTTAAATCTACTGAGCTCAGATGCTAAACTAAGGGACGAGGCAATGCAGCAGCACAAAACAATTAACACAAACAGCAACAAAAAAAATGGAAAATTGCAAAGCAAGCTACAGTAAATCTAAATTACCAAGCAATGCAACATTACAACTAATATGAGCCAATGTGCAGCAACGAGAAAAATAAATAAGTAGTAAAACTAGCTTAACAGAGTAATACAAAGTGAAATTTAGTAGCACTGTACCTGGCAAACAGCAGCAGCAAATGCAATAACTAATATCTGAACATGACATAGCTCAAGCAGAAAAAATATTACATTAAAGACAACAATGCAGACAAGGGAAATGTATATTCACATCTTAATGTCTATGCAAGGTGCACCACAAGAAGTTATTCTACCAAAAAAATTACCAAGTAGTTGAAAAGAAAATTCCGTATGCAATTCCTGTGAAGGGAAGTGTCTTTTTATGCTCCTTCGTTTTTTTTGAATAGATCATAAAATTATTTACTGGATCTGTAGGCATAAAATATTTATATTAGTACATCTATTAAATTTTATTTTAACCAATGCTGCTGCAGCTAGAAACTTGATATTAAACAAAATGAGTAAATAAATACATAAAGCAAGCCATATGGCATTTCTCTCAACTAGCAAGACAATAGCGGTGAAATGTTTCTCATCGTTTCATTAGGCATTTTAGTAAATATCATAAATTAAGAGCTCCACAGTATAATCATATGTTTTCAAGTTTGAGCGTGTCGTATTTGTGATGCTTTCTACAAAGGAATGTCAATAGCGAGGATAATGGCCTCCCTTTTTTTTCTACCTATGCCTCTGAAAAGGCACACACTAATGGCTTTTTCTCCAGGCGTCTGACACAGCTGGGTGCCCACAACGCATTACGTGCAGGTGGTCACTTAACTTTCTTACGGAAATATTTATGACAGCAGTTTCCGCTAAAGTGACAGTCTCATATAAAAATATTTCACAGGTCAAGAATTTGCGTTACAAATCTGTAGAAACAAAATCCTATTGATATAACAGTGTCCAAAAAATTTTCGTCGGCATTGTGATACATTCACGCATTTACATACATTTCATAACTCTTAAAGTACGATTCTTGGTTTCCAACCACCTTTTTCACAAATCAGCGTCCCTAACCACTACTCATTATTCCTTACCTTATTACACATATACATATTTGTAGACATTCTTCAATATTTCATCATAATAAATACGTAGCATAATCAAATTCCTCATATAGCATCATCTCATTGATCATAAACATACCTCAACATCATAATACACATCGTCGTCATAATAACAACATCATAACAGATCAATCACATCTCAAAATCGTCGTAGCTTTCTGAATATTTTAAAACCTACAAAAAATTCTCTGCTCGTTTCAAAAGTGTCATCTACCTCAAACGTACTTTAAAAATCATGATCCCATACCAAATACATCATTCAAAGCTCTCATAGTATCACAATGGTTCCGAAAAAATATGAACAGTTCACAAAGTACAGACAAAATACAGTTTCGTAAGTGTGAAGTTATCCAACTGTGTAATTGTGTAAACATGTGTCACTGACATAGTGAAAAATGTTTGTGTCTCTCAGTTAAATGATCAGATAGCTGTGTATTTTATGTGTTAGATAAATATGGTACCGATGTGTAAAGTTATATAAGCAAATACCATATTGGCTAGGGCTCCCTGTGCTTGCCAAACAAATGGTACACAAAGTAAGCATGTACCCCCATGAGGATTAATGTAATTACACCCTCAGGTGTTACAGATTACAGCAATGGAATGAAATGTATCACAGAAAACTTTCTTTGTAATTCAAAAATCTTGAAAAATAAATGGTTTAAGTACAAAATTAAGCACTCAAATGCGTGTCCTGAAGCGCTAAATGTGCGTCTTGCTCTAAGATAATTCTGTGGAAGTGTCGTAGTTATCGTCCTCTGTAAGCAAAGTTCTGCTGAAGTCAATGTACTTACCTCATCATAAACGAAAATGAAATGCTTTGCGTATAGATACCGTAGTTATTACGTACCTTACCGTGATCAAGAGTGTACTATAATGTAACGTATTGTTGTGCCACGAAAGAGGCTGTCTCATTGTAGTTATACCACAAAAGTTACTACTAAAACGTGTTTTACTTTCCAGAATAATTCAGAAAAACTGTGCAGATATAAAACAGAAACACCACAAAAGCAACATTGTAAATTGTCACTCATTAGTAGCTTCGTGATAAAATCGTGTAGCTGTCACATAAACTAACCACTGTGTCATCTGGTATTTTACAGAAAGTACTTTAAATCCAGAATGTATTTTCAAGTAAACCAAAATGTTGCATTAAAATCTCATTACCAGTACTGGTAAATGTTCTAAGTATGTGAGCCTTATAGTCGTTAAGTAATCGTGCAACTAACAAGCAAGAATGCACACACACAATAACACTGAGTCATCTGTTCACAATAACAATGCATTCGTAATTTCTGTTTAAATAAGTTCTCTTGGTTCTTGACTGGATATTTAACTTCAAACATTGTTGCATGTTAACAGATTCTAAGTCTGACAAAGCATACTAGCGATGAAAAGTGAAAAGTTATATGGCAAAGACAAAGTAAAAAAGCAGATTATCTCTCAATAAACGGTTTTACATGTGAAATGTGGTGTAAACCTTTACTCTTCCTAGTACGCAGAGTTTCAACTTTAACGCAATTATCATGTGGTATACGTCGGTAAAGGATACTGGAATTTTTCTCAAGGTTAGCGTCTATGTTATTTTTCTCTGAGCCAGCCAGCGCACGCGGCTGCCTGCGGTGCGAGTCATTGTCTATTCCTTTGCTGGCGCGCGTCGTTACTGGGATTAGGAGACCTAACTTCAACAAATTCACCTTGCCCAGAGGGCCCAGCCCTGTTTAAATCCCGCCAGTTCTGATGAAATTCAGGTCTGTCGTTATGTCAGTAGTTGACATAGTTTCTTGTTTGTCGGTCATGTGGTGGAGAATTTCTCCCAGAATCGTAGCTGCGTGGTGGACCGTTGCGTCTGAAGTTATTCTGTCTCCCTTGATAATAATTACTTTGGTTCCCATATTGTCTGTTTCTATGGTTGTCTCTGTCACATTCATTACTATGGAAAAGCGATCTTTCTCTGTAACTACACTCCTGGAAATTGAAATAAGAACACCGTGAATTCATTGTCCCAGGAAGGGGAAACTTTATTGACACATTGCTGGGGTCATATACATCACATTATCACACTGACAGAACCACAGGCACATAGACACAGGCAACAGAGCATGCACAATGTCGGCACTAGTACAGTGTATATCCACCTTTCGCAGCAATGCAGGCTGCTATTCTCCCATGGAGACGACCGTTGAGATGCTGGATGTAGTCCTGTGGAACGGCTTGCCATGCCATTTCCACCTGGCGCCTCAGTTGGACCAGCGTTCGTGCTGGACGTGCAGACCGCGTGAGACGACGCTTCATCCAGTCCCAAACATGCTCAATGGGGGACAGATCCGGAGATCTTGCTGGCCAGGGTAGTTGACTTACACCTTCTAGAGCACGTTGGGTGGCGCGGGATACATGCGGACGTGCATTGTCCTGTTGGAACAGCAAGTTCCCTTGCCGGTCTAGGAATGGTAGAACGATGGGTTCGATGACGGTTTGGATGTACCGTGCACTATTCAGTGTCCCCTTGGCGATCACCAGTGGTGTACGGCCAGTGTAGGAGATCGCTCCCCACACCATGATGCCGGGTGTTGGCCCTGTGTGCCTCGGTCGTATGCAGTCCTGATTGTGGCGCTCACCTGCACGGCGCCAAACACGCATACGACCATCATTGGCACCAAGGCAGAAGCGACTCTCATCGCTGAAGACGACACGTCTCCATTCGTCCCTCCATTCACGCCTGTCGTGACACCACTGGAGGCGGGCTGCACGATGTTGGGGCGTGAGCGGAAGACGGCCTAATGGTGTGCGGGACCGTAGCCCAGCTTCATGGAGACGGTTGCGAATGGTCCTCGCCGATACCCCAGGAGCAACAGTGTCCTTAATTTGCTGGGAAGTGGCGGTGCGGTCCCCTACGGCACTGCGTAGGATCCTACGGTCTTGGCGTGCATCCGTGCGTCGCTGCGGTCCGGTCCCAGGTCGACGGGCACGTGCACGTTCCGCCAACCACTGGCGACAACATCGATGTACTGTGGAGACCTCACGCCCCACGTGTTGAGCAATTCGGCGGTACGTCCACCCGGCCTCCCGCATGCCCACTATACGCCCTCGCTCAAAGTCCGTCAACTGCACATACGGTTCACGTCCACGCTGTCGCGGCATGCTACCAGTGTTAAAGACTGCGATGGAGCTCTGTGTGCCACGGCAAACTGGCTGACACTGACGGCGGCGGTGCACAAATGCTGCGCAGCTAGCGCCATTCGACTGCCAACACCGCGGTCCTGGTGTGTCCGCTGTGCCGTGCGTGTGATCATTGCTTGTACAGCCCTCTCGCAGTGTCCGGAGCAAGTATGGTGGGTCTGACACACCGGTGTCAATGTGTTCTTTTTTCCATTTCCAGGAGTGTATTATTCTGCCTACGGTTGTCATACGGATGGTGTCTGTTTTGGTCACGATTTGTGTTGTGAGAATAGCCTTGTTGTTTCCAGTTATTATTTATTTCGTTGCGGAATTGTGACAGATGTGACCTGTAATTGTTGTGTTCCTGTTTTCGCGTACCGCGATTTCCGCGATTGTCAGTGTCAATTTCCAGTTCTTGTAACAGTCCCTGAAAAGCTTCAGTGTCGTCTTTGCAACGTCCTGCTAAAATAATATGTCGTAAATGTTCAGGCAGTTTGATTAAGCAAATGCGGATGAGTTCTGAGGGGCTGTATGGGTTTGACAGGTACTGATTCTTGTGCAACATGTCTTCAAAATATTTCACAAGACTGGAAAATTCAGATTGTTCGAAATGTTTCATCATTATGATGCTATGTTTTACTCGGTCTTGTGTAGCTTGAGACCAATATGCTGAGAGGAAGTCATGATAAAAATCTCCTTCACTGTGACAATCGTGAATGACCGATCGCATTCTTACAGCTGGTTCATTCTCCAAGTAGCCACACATAATTTCTAACCTGTGCTCCAATGACCAGTTGGGAGGAAAACAATGAGAGAATTGATGGAGCCATGCTTGTGGATGAATGTCGTCGCCAGAATTCTTAAATGTTTTGAATTTACGTGTAGTAATGAACATGTCGGCGAGTCACACGTCGGTCATTGTTACGTCGTTTCGGCGGTTCCATCACAAAATTCGGTGTGCCTTGCCAATTTCTTTCATAATTTCCGAAGTGTCCTGTGTTATTATTTTGTGGTTGTTCCGTATTTCTAAGTCCCTCTTCCCGTGTTGGAGCGCGAGTGTCCTCTGAAATATGTAATTTTTGTATTACTTGTGCCAACTGATCTTGTACTTCCCGGATTTCTCTTTTGTGTTGCGTATTAATTTGATTCTGATTTTGTTAGAATTTCTTAATTTGTTCATACTCTTCTGTGTCAGTGATCGCTACAGGTCTTGTGTCATTCAGATCATCATCTACCTTGGTAGATAAGTTAGTGAACTGATCTGAAAGTTCGGATACTTTATCCGTTAGTGAAATTATTTCCTCTGTGTGTTTTTCTGAACCAAGTTTCAGAGTGTCCATGTGTGCTGAAATCGTATCTACTGTGTCCTTTAAGTTTTCCTGAGTTTTTGCAAGTTGCATAACCGAATCGGCAGATGCAACTTAGTCAATTTTATCTTGCAAGGTGTCGTGATTTTCATGAACAATAGTTTGCAGTTCTTTTATGGCTGCTTCGTGATTCTGTAATGCATTTTCATGACGCGAAAAAATAGGTTTGAAATGCTCACAAATTTGTGTTTTTACGTCATTACAGACTTTTTGACATTTCGATTCGATTTAATGTAACTCAGTAGTTAAATCTTCACGTGTTTGTTCAAGTGAGGTGTCTAACTTTTGAAGATTTTGTTCCATTGCGTCTAACTGTTGCTGTGTTTGTCTGTGGTGTTGTTTAATTGTGTCTAACTTTTGAAGATTTTGTTCCATTGTGTCTAACTTTTGAAGCTTTTGCTGTGTTTGTCTCTGGTGTTGTTCCACTGTGTCTAACTTTTGAAGATTTTGTTCCATTGTGTCTAACTTTTGAAGCTTTTGCTGTGTTTGTCTCTGATTTTGTTCCATTTGTTGCATTAGCTGTAATAACAATGCATTAGTGTCTGGAATCTGTTCCTCTACACTTTTCGGCAGTGCATTTGCACCGGCAACATTCACACTTTGACAGGCAGACAATGTGTCTTGACTTATTTGAGAAAACGGTGAGGACGCAAAACCTGAATCTACAGTATCTGCAAAATTGTGTCCTGTCATTTCGGATTCCTGAGGCGAGCTGTTGCCGATCGATCGATCGATAATGCTTCCCTGTTCACTAATTGTTTCACTGCCTACGCCATTGTTTGCCACCCGCTCCATTCCCTATGCACAATTACCAAATTACTATGTTGAATATTAGTTAATTCATTACATGGTAGCGCTAACACACTGCTTTCGTCTTCACTGTCATTTCTCAGTTTACTTTGGAGCCTAGTATTACGTTTTTCACACGCCATTATTGTCACAATATTTCACACGACAACACAGAAAAACACAATTTGAAGAGCAAAAATAAGGGAACACATTAACATAGCACTGAAAATAATATCTAGTTAATGGCAAGCGCAGCTGCGAAATACTTGCTGCAAATCTACGTGCATGCCACAACTGTTTTACTGTACAACAATGAAAAACTACAACTACAAAGGAAATTCTCTCTATAATTACGCACTAGCAATAAACAAAAGCTACACTAATTACACAAACTACAAGAAAAAATCAGTAGATTCCAGTGATGTATCCTGGCAGGGTCGCCATATGAAACGTCCCCTTTGGAAAAATTATACATGACTGTACTTAAACTGACACACAATATTTTTAGCGCAACGCAATATGACTTTCAAAAATCCCTACAAAAGAATGGCCCTGACTAACATTAACCTATACGTTTCACAAATCACTTACCTCACAAAAATCTTCGTTACTCGAACTACTGCAATACAGCAAGAGTCACTACTGCCAGCTAAATAAAAGATTCAAACTACGGAAGGCTACTGATAGGCATAGTTAGGAATTGAAAGATTCTGATAGAGAACAAACAATGTATTTACCTTAATAGTCATAATATATATAGCATTTCATGACATCCAGTCTTACAAATTTCAAAACTCCGCCATTTCTCTCCCCACATCCACCACTGTTGGCGGCTCACCTCCAACTGCGCAACGCTACGCGCTGTTAACATCCAGCTGCCCAACACTACAATGGCAGACAGCAATGCAAACTAGCCACAGACTGCACACAGCACAGCCAGTGATTTTCATCAGAGCACTACGTGGCGTTACCAATATAAAAAACGTAAACAACCTACTTACAATTGGACAGACTGTGTCTTGTACTGATGACCATACTCTTTGTTTTTGCTGTGTTTATTTGCATCCCATATTCCACACAAGCTTCATTCAGATCTTTGAGCATTTTATTCACTGTCCGCTCACTTTCTGCCACTAATACCATGTCATCAGCAAATCTTATACATTCTGTTCTCTTTCCACCAATATATATTCCTCTTTTCCCATCTAAACTTTACGCAAGAATCTCTTCAAGATATACGTTAAACAACAGTGGGGAAAGGCAACAACCTTGTCTAACACCTCGTCCAATGCTGCTTCCTTCTGACATTTCATTTCCAATCCTTATCCTTACTTTCTGGTGTAAATATGGATTCTGTATCAGTCGTCTCTCTTTCCAATCTACTCCTTTTCTCTTCAAGATATCCATCAGCTTGTTCCACTGAACTCTGTCAAAAGCCTTTTCTAAATCTATAAAGACAGCAAACATTTCTCTACCCTTTTCCACATATCTTTCCCCTATAGTTCTTAGCAGGCCAGTAGCATCTCTTGTTCCTTTTCCTCTTCTAAATCCGAACTGCTCCTCTGCAATCCCTTTATCTAGCTTGCCATATAACCTTCTGTTCAACACTCTCAGCAAGACTTTAGCTGCATGAGAAATTAGACTGATGGTCCGGTGCTCTTCACATTTTTTAGTATTTCTCTTTTTCTCTAATGGTATCATAACTGTTGCAGCGAAGTTCTCAGGCCATTCCCCTTTGTCATATATCTCGTTACAGAGGTAGACTATTTCCTTTCTTGCCTTGTTTCCCAGACTCTTCAACAGTTCTGCTGGCAAATCATCTATTCCACATGCCTTCTTATTCTTCATCTCCTTCAGCGCCTTTTCGACTTCTGCTTCCAAGATGGTAAATCCCTTTCCGTCTTCCGGCACATATTGCTCCTCTTCAACCTTAATTTCTCTTTGCACTTCATCCCCCTCATACAGACATTCAATATATTCTTGCCATCTGTTCAAAACCTCCTGTGGTTCTTATGCTAGAGTACCATCCGCTCTTTCTATTTCCATGTTATTCCTCCTTCTTTTACGTTCAAAAACTATCTCACTAGCCAGTCTATGCATCATTTCATACTTTCCCTCTCTCTCCATTTTCTCTATTTCGTCGCATTTCTTTTTCATCCATTTTTCTCTTGCTTCTTCAGTTTCTCTTCTTAATTCATTATTCAGTTTCCTGTACCTCTTTTTGCCTTCTTCAGTTTCTACACTTTTCCACTTTCTGCGCTCTTCCATCTTTTTCAACATGTTTTCTGTTATCCATTCTTTTCTGGTGCTTTGGGATACTCTAATTCCTAGTACTTCTTTGACAGAGTCCATGAGTCCTTCCCTCATTTATATCCACTTGTCATTAACACTTTCATCAACACTACATGAAACAGAAGAATATGTCGAAGATGTTCCGATTTCTCCACTTGGCACTCTATTATCTGACGTCCACTGCTCCACTCACTATTTCTAAATGACAAAATGACAGTATGTAACGCCGGCCGTTGTGGTCGAGCGGTTCCAGGCGCTTCAGTCCGGAACCGCGCTGATGCTACGGTCGCAGGTTCGAATCCTGCCTCGGGCATGGATGTGTGTGTTGTCCTTAGGTTAGTTAGGTTTAAGTTGTTCTAAGTCTAGGGGACCGATGCCCTCGGATGTTAAGTCCCATAGTGCTTAGAGCCATTTGAACCATCTGACAAGTATGTAAACTTAAATAGCAACCTGGGCTACAAAAGAATGACAATCGATAAACAAATCTATAGCATTCAGAATACCAAAATGCAAAACAAATCGCTATGAACTCTTGCACCAACCTACCATTTGATAAACGGTTTACGTCATGTATGGATAGAATTGCGTAAAAAACGCCATTAAATTTTTGCCGAGATCGACAACGCCATAAAATAAAATACACGATAAAAATAACCTCGCATACTACGTAAGCAGCAAACAATATATAGAAGACGGAGCGTCTCCGTTTGTTTGTGCTCAATGTACAAACGCAGTATGGTCTCACCATATAGGCGCCGCACAGTGTTTGTCCTTTAGGTTCACTATGTACTTCATTTTTTGATGCTGCCAGTCTTGATAAAAATTTTATGAGGTTGTCTTATTAAATCTTATTGACACAGAGAGTGATCTGTAGATTATAATTACTGACTGAAACTCATTATCAAACAAAGATAATTCTTTCAATCAAAGACTGCTACAAATACTTCAATTTCAAGCATCTACATCACTCTATCTTCACCACTTTATCACATTTCGTGCAATATTTGTGTCAGTTGAAAGCCATAGTGTGTGTAGTAACCTGTCAAGTTTATTTCATGTCATATATTCTTGCCGAGATGAACCAGTCCAATGTTTAAGAACACGGAAAAAAGACGAGTTTTTCGTAAGAAACTTCAAATAATACTTTTTGAACACAATCGCATTTTCATACTCTCATTTCCTGGTGGATGCTACATTTCTATTATGTTACAGATGACCCGCTATTTATCGTATGGATGCAGTCAGCGGTTTCAGTTTTATTCTTCAACGCCTCTAGAAATATTTGATATATTAAGTCTCCTTCAAAATATTCTTACGTTGTTGATGACCAGGTATATGATAATTATTTTTGTCGAGACCCTGTAGGACCACACAAAGTATTCTGCCTCATTTGAGCATTCGTTTCGATCTTCCACGGTTCTCTGATTTTTTTCTTCATGGAGTCTCTTTCTATCTTCAGTCCACTTTGTCACTAGTATTTCTGGGACTTGTGTAAATTGTCTCTGTATACGCTTCTATCTTCAGTTTCTTTTGGATCAATTTGTGTTGTTTGTTTATGTGATCCACGTTATCGTTGACTTGACTCCTTCCAAGTACGGTACATCAGAATTTTGTCGGTGAGCCTATTTGTGGTAGCCTGCTGATGTGTCTATAGAACTTTAACTTTTTTCTGACATTTGCTGCTACTCTTGACATCTGCTCTGTTATTTTGCTACTGTGTAGTTTGTATCCTTCTTCTGCCAGCTTTGGACCGAGAATTTTTCTCTTGATTTTGCGTTCTTCCTTCACTATGCTTTCCACGTCGCTTTTCGTACGGAGTGTTAGTGTCTCACTTTGCATACTTTATTTCAGACTTGATTACTGTGATGTAGTGTCTGATCTTTGATTGCATGAACATGCATTTATTATTATTTATTTAAGTTCTCTTCATTTTTTGTAGTCGAGTCTTCTGTGCGATCTTTTCGCCTCCTGTAGGTTCGAGGCTTTCACCTAGATATTTGACATATGTAACTCTGTTGATCTTAACATATTTTGTGTGTAATCTTTGCATGTTTAATTTTCAGCAGAAGAATTCAGAATTCTGGAAAGAGATTTGCAGGCCAACTTTTCCTGTACATTCTTTTAGCATTTCTATTTGTGTGGTTACTTTTGCTTCGTCGTACCGGAAAGCTGAATTTGAGATTTCTATGTTGTCCCGGGATCATCGTAGTTGTGTTGATTTACAACGTTTTTGGATTTTCATTTCCTTTCCCAATTCCCTCATAACTTTGTCCAGGACTAGGTTGGAGGATAGTGGGGGAAACTCGTCACCTTGGCGTACTTTATTTTTGATCATGAACTTTCTATGTTATGCCAACTAATGTTTGATTATTCGTAGCGTTTAAGGGTCGAGTCCCTGTTCTTCTAACATGTTGAACAAGGATTATCGGCCAACGGAAGTGTATCTTTCTTTAGATCTTGAAAGTGAAAATCATTGGAGTACCCTGAAAGCCTTGTATTTCAGAACTGCGCACGAACTATTTCGGGATGTATCAGCTTTTGATATTTATTCTCTAATGTCTGTTCCAAGTATTTGACGTATTACGTTACATTGGAAATACGAGGAAATGTTTCGACAGGAGTATGCAGCCATTCACTATCCGCCCTCCGTTAGTCGGTGGGATCCTTCTCAGAACTCTTTCGCTGTGACGCTAGCGGCGGCAGGTACTACGAGGCACCTCATGCATTGGCAACCATACCGCAGCCTACAACTTAGATTGCGATTAGTCACAGCTGTGTCCAATGTCGTCCCGTCTATGAAGTTTTCCTCAAACCGTAAACGCCGCGCACAACTCAGATTGCGATTGGTCCAGTGTCCTCCAGTCTGTGAAGTTTTCCTCAAACCATTCTGACACATTTCAAGAGTGTTGTGTGACACACTGCTTTGCAGTACGTACAAGTATGGTACGTAGTTGAATAAACAGATGCTACGAGAATCCTGTCGTCTAGCGGACTGCATGAATCCCCGGATAGGGTCCTACAGTCTCATCGGCTACTTTCCACACTCTGTAATACTGCACAGGTGAAACTGTTACAGGGAGGCTCAGATACCAAATGAAATAGGCGAACATAAATTTCTGGTTTAAAAAAGTAGATTATATTAATGCGAACGTTATAGGCGAGGCTTCGCCGTTACCTTTACTGATATCTAATGATACAACAAGTATGCTGTTATCAGACATTGTTTATTTATTTCCACAACGCGTTTCAAGGGTTTAAACTTCCATTATCAGGTGGGCTCATTTGTGTTCTGGCATATATTTATTGTGTTACCACTTTGGGTAACCTGTAGCATTGTCTCTAGTGGTCATAGGCTCCTTTATCTGTCGTAATACATCACATATAAACCGACACACTTTTAAATAAAGATTTTGTGTATAAACTAATGTTTTTCTAGACACCAGCTTAGTTAACAAAGTGTGACGGTTTATATGAGATGTATTACGACAAAGAACGGAGTCTGTGATCACTGGAGGCAGTGCCAAAAGTTACCCAAAAGTCATAAAACAACACATTTAATATAATACTCATAAATCCATCTAATGATGGAGGTTTAAACTCTTGAAACGCGCCGCGGAAATAAATAAACAGTGACTGGTAACAGTAAACTAGTTTCTTTCGGCATCAATAGTTTACTGCACATTATAAAATAAGTTTTAATATATTATC
Organism: Schistocerca cancellata; assembly: GCF_023864275.1. Lineage (NCBI taxonomy): Eukaryota > Metazoa > Arthropoda > Insecta > Orthoptera > Acrididae > Schistocerca > Schistocerca cancellata. The sequence continues at coordinate 491,554,298 of NC_064628.1, forward strand.
CAGCCATTACGAAAAACCAAATGCTCAAGTTCGATTAACGATTTAAGTAATATCTTTCGTTAATACTTAATCACATAAAGTGTCCTTCAAACACGTGCTTTTGATCCGTCCGCTAATCTGCACACGCTACTCTCTACACCGCAATTAACCATACGATGTCACACATGCTTCCCACAAGTACGTGTGGGCATACCCTCGTTCTCTCCCCACAAATACTGCCCTTTCCAACTACCATATACATTCCATACATTTATCACCAGAGCTACATTCCACATTGCTCAGGACAAGCCTTAGTGGCTGTATTGTCAAAATAAACATGATCGTGCATTAGGTTCCATTATCATTCGATGGGAGACGACCACAGACTTATCAGAGGTTCAGTTTTATCCCACGTAAAAATTACACATGCAAGATCACGTCGACCACCTGCCTTAATGGTGCTTTGTTGACAACCGGGATGCAGTGTCTCATGTGGTTTCCAACATACACCATCATCGTATGGAAACATGTACCGTGATACGCCAGTGTCCGCAGCTCGTGGTCGTGCTTTAGCGTTCTCGCTTCCCTCACCCGGGTTCCCGGGTTCGATTCCCGGCGGGGTCAGGGATTTTCTCTGCCTCGTGATGACTAGGTGTTGTGTGATGTCCTTAGGTTAGTTAGGTTTAAGTAGTTCTAAGTTCTAGGGGACTGATGACCATAGATGTTAAGTCCCATAGTGCTCAGAGCCATTTGAACCATTTTGATACGCCAGTATAGGTGACCTTCCTCCACACTTCGTCCAGCCAGGTGCACGTGCGGCTTGGGGTAGGTTGGTTGATTTGAGGGAGGGGACCAAACAGCGAGATCATCAGTCTCATCGGTTTCGGGAAGGATGCGGAAGAAAGTCGGCCGTGGCCTTTCGAGGGAACCGTCCCAGCATTTTCCTAGAGTGATTTAGATCACGAAGAACCTAAATCAGGATTGCCGACGCGGGCTTGAACCATCGTCCCCCGGAATGCGAGTCCAGTTTGCTAACCCACCGTGCCTCTTCGCTCGGTCTTGGGGCAGGGGAGAAGGTGGTGGAGTAATGTACTCCATTCCGGGGAAATGTGACTGGATTGGATTTGCTGTCAACTTATATACAGCATGAATTGATAAGTTAGTGGTACCACATGTACTCCCCCCCCCCCCCCCCGCCCACCACTCAAGCTAAACACCGACAGGTGACTTGCGGAGTACTGATGTTGACATAGATGTAAAAATGCAGAGCTGTGAGCCATCTATCCGGTTCTGTAATCTGCGATATTCGATGAACAACATGTTGTTATCCTGAGAGGTTAGTGTCTAGATTTTTTGGCCCGTGTATGTTGGCTGTAACGACACTGAAAAGCCCAGTGGCCGTACGATCGGTGATACGGGCTGTCGCACGCATGGTCTACCAGCGATCAAATGGGATCATAATGCGTGTCGTGGCACTTGGATACTGCTAGATTTTCCTGACCTCTCAATCACGTGATACCCCCGCGCTATTAAATTCCCACAGTGACATGAATGTTCTATTTCCATCAACACAGAAGTCTCTAATATTGTAGGTCTGTATTTAGATCGGTGTGACTGTTTGTGACGTATACCAACCGTACAAAAAATTATGAGACGTTCCTTATTCCTGGCATATAAGCGACGTCAGCGCAGTAACTACGGTAGCAGTTTGAACCAGCAACCGTAAACAAGATGGCCTGTGCGGCTGGTTCCGGCGGAGGTTCAAGTCCTCCCTTGGACGTGGGTGTGTGTGTTTGTCCTTAGGATAATTTAGGTTTAGTAGTGTGTAAGGTTAGGGACTGATGACCTTAGCATTTAAGTCTTATAAGATTTAACACACATTTGAACATTTTGTAAACAAGAGATGTACGTTGGGCCAGGCAGTTGTGAGCACGCGGAAGTAGTGGAAGTGCGACCGTAGCGTGTGAACGTTGTTGTGTCACAAATCGCAGTGGAACGACGTCTCTAAATCAAGTTTGTCTCGCACATCTTGATTTACAAACAAAAACGACGCTTGGAGCCCTGCCGCAACTTGATTAAAATACAAAACTTGGAAATTGTTTACCGGAAATAAATCATCACGGACGACGAGACTTCGTGTTATCAACACGGGGGACCTACGTCAAAACGTCAAAGTGTAGAAATTCACATGAAGGGTCCCAGAGAAAGACTTTTATGACAGTTTCACAGCGTTGCATGAACAACTTTCTGTGCGTTGTACGCTAGTACAGTTTCACACGGTTGTATGAACGTTCTGTGCAACGCTAATCGCAGACACACACACACACACACACACACGAGCATTAAAATGACCATTTTAACTTTTCTCTATTTTTTATTACTCCAATCTCGGAACTTTTTGAAGTGTCGGAGTATACCTGTATCAGAATAACAAAATGATTGATAGACACAAAAAGAGGCAATGATGTCTTTTCGCCGTTACCCGAACGCCTCATACACCGCGGCAGCAACAACTATGCAATTCTGTACTGAATTCATTCGTACAGGGTTGCCCAGAAAGTAACGCAACGCATTTTTTTCTCAGCCAACAACAAATGTACAAATCCGAAAGTTTATGTACAACGTGTATTATTTGCAGTATCCGGAGAGCGCACGCAAATTTTCCGTTTCCTCCGACAGATAGCGTAGCTGATGCAATGTTTCAAAATGGCGTATCTAAGTGATGTACGTTACAAGCACGGTTACAAACAGTGTGTCGTCATTGAATTTCTCACTGCACAGAAGGAAACTGTTGAGAACATTCACAAACAATTGTGCGCAGTTTATGGAGCATCTGCAGTCGGCAGAAGTACAGTCAGTCGCTGGGCAAAGAGGGTAAGGCCATTACGAGAAGGCGGTTCGGCACAAGCTCCAGGATTTTTAGCGTTCTGGGAGGCCATCCATGGCTGTCACATCTGACAAGACACAGATTTCTGATGTGCTAGTTTCTGATGCGAAGAGGACCAGTTCCATATCCGAGAGCTCGGACCACGCCACCAGTTCCCAGTGCATGCTAAATAAGGCAGCAGTATGTGCACCAATCGTCTGTCCCTGAAAGGTCGTCCCTCCCTTTGTTTCACAGTGGAATCACAACAGTAGTTTTGTGAACGAGGAAAATCCATGATGACTTGCTGATTCTACATTCAGTTTTACACCGCAGAGTTATTGTAGTACACTCAGAGGAACACAACCGTGCTTTACTGTAGGCTTGCATGTCAATACTTAATTTGTGGCCACAAACACATCAGTCCAAAAAAGCAAATACCAGTTTTAGAAAGGAGTGAAAGAACGTGCGTTCTAAAGCCCGAGGAAATGTCCTCGCCAGGGTCGGAAGCTTCTCAACGTCAATTGGTGCAACGCACCGCTACATGCAATGTACTATGATAAACTGCAGAGACAACGCTTACCTTGGTGAAGTCCTAAGCTACTGGCAAAAAAAAACTCCGCTCGAACAGGCCATGAAGTTCCAATGGTATCGACAGGCCGCCGTGTCATCCTCAGCGCACAGGGCGTCACTGGATGTGGATATGGAGGGGCACGTGGTCACCACACCGCTCTCCCGGCCGTATGTCAGTCTCCGAGACCGGAGCCGCTACTTCTCAATCAAGTAGCTCCTGAGTTTGCCACACAAGGGCTGAGTGCACCCCACTTGCCAACAGCGTTCAGCAGACCGGATGGTCACCCATCCAAATGCTAGCCCAGCCCGACAGCGCTTAACTTGGTGATCTGACGGGAACATGCTTCACCCACTGTCCCTGCTGTCGAGACATCTTCGCGGGTACCGGGCGCGGTTGGGCCACCCTCTCCCCAAGGGGAGTGGCGGGTTCAGCGGCGCACGCAGCGCACGAGGCGGAGGGTAAATGTCGAGGCCGGCCGTGTGGCATCGGCCGCTCTGCCTGTGAGTGGACATGTGGCTGCTCCTTCAGCAAGGTCCGAGCAGGCACACGGGGGGAGGGGTTTATTAGTTATTGGGAGCTCCAACGTTAGGCGGGTGATGGAGCCCCTTAGGGAAATAACGGAAAGGTCGGGGAAGAAGGCCAGTGTTCACTCTTGTCTGCTTGCCGGGGGGTCTCATCCGAGTTGTGGAGGAGGCCCTACCGGCGGCGATAGAGAGCACTGGGTGCACCCGACTGCAAATTGTTGCTCTTGTCGGCACCAATGACTCCTGCCGTCTGGGTTCAGAGGTCATCCTCAGTTCGTACAGGCGGTTGGCGGAATTGGTGAAGGCGGAAAGCCTCGCTCGCGGGGTGGAATCAGAGCTAACTATCTGTAGTATCGTTCCCAGAACCGATCGCGCTCCTCTGGCTTGGAGCCGAGTGGAAGACTTAAACCAGAGGCTCAGCCGATTCTGCGGAGATCTGGGCTGCAAATTTCTCGACCTCCGCTATCGGGTGGAGAAATGTAGGGTCCCCCTGAATAGGTCAGGCGTGCACTACACGCCGGAATCGGCTACAAGGGTAGCTGAGTACGTGTGGAGTGCACATGGGGGTTTTTTAGGTTAGAGAATTCCCTCCCTAGGCCCGACAAGACGACTCCTGAGACGCGGCAAGGTAGGAGTAGGCAAAATACAACAGGGAATAACAATATTAATGTGCTAATAGTAAACTGCAGGCGCGTCTATAGAAAGGTCCCAGAACTGCACTCATTAATAAACGGTCACAACGCCCATATAGTACTAGGGACAGAAAGTTGACTGAAACCAGACGTAAACAGTAATGAAATCCTAAACTCAGATTGGAATGTATACCGCAGAGACAGGCCGGACAGTGAAGGGGAAGGCGTGTTTATAGCGATAAGAAGTGCAATAGTATCGAAGGAAATTGACGGAGATCCGAAATGTGAAATGATTTGGGTGAAGGTCACGGTAAAAGCAGGCTCAGATATGGTAATTGGATGTCTCTATAGGCCCCCTGGCTCAGCAGCCGTTGTGGCTGAGCACCTGAAGGATAATTTGGAAAATATTTCGAGTAGATTTCCCCATCATGTTATAGTACTGGGTGGAGATTTTAATTTGCCGGATATAGACCGGGAGACTCAAACGTTCATAACGGGTGGCAGGGACAAAGAATCCAGTGAAATTTTTTTAAGTGCTTTATCTGAAAACTACCTTGAGCAGTTAAACATAGAACCGACACGTGGCGATAATATATTAGACCTTCTGGTGACAAACAGACCCGAACTATTTGAAACAGTTAACGCAGAACAAGGAATCAGCGATCATAAAGCGGTTACGGCATCGATGATTTCAGCCGTAAATAGAAATATTAAAAAAGGTAGGAAGATTTTTCTGTTTAGCAAAAGTGACAAAAAGCAGATTACAGAGTACCTGACGGCTCAACACAAAAGTTTTGTCTCAAGTACAGATAGTGTTGAGGATCAGTGGACAAAGTTCAAAACCATCGTACAATATGCGTTAGATGAGTATGTGCCAAGCAAGATCGTAAGAGATGGAAAAGAGCCACCGTGGTACAACAACCGACTTAGAAAACTGCTGCGGAAGCAAAGGGAACTTCACAGCAAACATAAACATAGCCAAAGCCTTGCAGACAAACAAAAATTACGCGAAGCGAAATGTAGTGTGAGGAATGAATTCGAAAGTAGGTCTTATGTCAAAGCGGCAGGTGGATCAAAACATAATGTCCAGACACTCTGTGACCAAAATGGTACTGAAAAAGAGGATGACAGACTAAAGGCCGAAATACTAAATGTCTTTTTCCAAAGCTGTTTCACAGAGGAAGACTGCACTGTAGTTCCTTCTCTAGATTCTCGTACAGATGACAAAATGGTAGTATCGAAATAGACGACAGAGGGATAGAGATACAATTAAAATCGCTCAAAAGAGGAAAGGCCGCTGGACCTGATGGGATACCAGTTCGATTTTAAACAGAGTACGCGAAGGAACTTGCCCCCCTTATTGCAGCGGTGTACCGTAGGTCTCTAGAAGAGCGTAGCGTTCCAAATGATTGGGAAAGGGCACAGGTCATCCCCGTTTTCAAGAAGGGACGTCGAACAGATGTGCAGAACTATAGACCTATATCTCTAACGTTGATCAATTGTAGAATTTTGGAACACGTATTTTGTTCGAGTATAATGACTTTTCTGGAGACTAGAAATCTACTCTGTAGGAATCAGCATGGGTTTCGAAAAAGACGGTCGTGTGAAACCCAGCTCGCGCTATTCGTCCACGAGACTCAGAGGGCCATAGACACGGGTTCACAGGTAGATGCCGTGTTTCTTGACTTTCGCAAGGCGTTCGATACAGTTCCCCACAGTCGTTTAATGAACAAAGTAAGAGCATATGGATTATCAGACCAATTGTGTGATTGGATTGAAGAGTTCCTAGATAACAGAACGCAGCATGTCATTCTCAATGGAGAGACGTCTTCCGAAGTAAGAGTGATTTCAGGTGTGCAGCAGGGGAGTGTCATAGGACCGTTGCTATTCACAATATACATAAATGACGTTGTGGATGATATTGGAAGTTCACTGAGGCTTTTTGCAGATGATGCTGTGGTGTATCGAGAGGTTGTAACAATGGAAAATTGTACTGAAATGCAGGAGGATCTGCAGCGAATTGACGCATGGTGCAGGGAATGGCAATTGAATCTCAATGTAGACAAGTGTAATGTGCAGCGAATACATAGAAAGATAGATCCCATATCATTTAGCTACAAAATAGCAGGTCAGCAATTGGAAGCAGTTAATTCCATAAATTATCTGGGAGTACGCATTAGGAGTGATTTAAAATGGAATGATCATATAAAGTTAATCGTCGGTAAAGCAGATGCCAGACTGAGATTTTCTGGAGGAATCCTAAGGAAATGCAATCCGAAAACAAAGGAAGAAGGTAACAGCACGCTTGTTCGCCCACTGCTTGAATACTGCTCAGCAGTGTGGGATCCGTACCAGATAGGGTTGATAGGAGAGATAGAGAAGATCCAACGGAGAGCAGCGCGCTTTGTTACAGGATCATTTAGTAATCGCGAAAGCGTTACGGAGATGATAGATAAACTCCAGTGGAAGACTCTGTAGGAGAGACGCTCAGTAGCTCGGTACGGGCTTCTGTTAAAGTTTCGAGAACATACCTTCACCGATGAGTCAAGCAGTATATTGCTCCCTCCTACGTATATCTCGCGAAGAGACCATGAGGATAAAATCAGAGAGATTAGAGCCCACACAGAAGCATACCGACAATCCTTCTTTCCACGAACAATACGAGACTGGAATAGAAGGGAGAACCGATAGAGGTACTCAAGGGCACCCTCCGCCACACACCGTCAGGTGGCTTGCGGAGTATGGATGTAGATGTAGATGTAGATGAACTGCTATTACCACTGCGGCAAGGCCGTTGGCTCTAAGCTACTAAAAGGTGATTCTATTGGCGAATTGAGAGTGTGTCCGGACGTTTCCCATATTCATCTAGTCGTAGACTGCCTGTGGGCTGCATTTTACTCAATCAACTTAAGTTACGCTAGTCACCACTAAAAACTATAAATCGTGAAAGTAATGTAATAAATCAGTTAACGTGAATGGATGTGAAGTTTTATAAGCTAACGAAATGTTATAGATGACATCAGAATTGAATAAGCTATTTTAAAAGTTCATTTTGTGTTTCACCACCTAGAGAAGTATTAGTGTGACATTTTAGTTAATATCGAGCAGGATTATCTCAGTTACTGATACCTTTCTTTCCTCTTTCAGATTTTTAATATTCAGTTTGAAGCTAATATTATAAAAGTACTTTTGTGAATATTTTCTAGCTTTATGTGATATCTCGTTGGATGCCCTGATTTAATCATATAAGAATAAATTTTCAGATTGTTGAATCAAAAACGTGGCACCCATATGCGTATCAACAACTTAGAAAGATGTGCTGTGCATGTGACATTGTAATTTGCGTAACGGTTAGGTATCAAAGTGATCTACTTTGAAAACAGTACGTAGATAACAATCATTCTTTTGAGATTCAGTAAGTTTTGTGTACTTGCCGTCATGTTTAGTCCTTGCAGTAATACATAGTTTCAGACACCGAATCAGTTATATCAAACCTGTCTTTCCATGTGATTTCCAACGAGCGTCTCTCATTACTTGCTGAATAATCTGCATATCTTGAATGGTTTTCGCATGAACACTCTTGTCTCACTGTCATGCACCAAATGTGGTAACATAACCTGATTTGAAACTTCCTGGCAGATTAAAACTGTGTGCCGAACCGAGACTCGAACTCGGAACCCTCCAGGAGTGCTAGTTCTGCAAGATTCGTAGGAGAGCTTCTGTGAAGTTTGGAAAGTAGGAGACGAGGTCCTGGCGGAAGTAAAGCTGTGAGGACGGGGCGTGAGTCGTGCTTGGGTAGCTCAGATGGGGGCCGGCACGGTAGCTCAAAGTGTTCGGTCAGAGAGCTGGTTGGCCTCTGTTAAAAAAATACGAACTTGAATGGATGTCATGTGACGTCCGTAACGACCAAACACAACGGTCAACAACGAACAAAATGAGAAAAAAAAGATGGTAGAGCACTTGACCGCGAAAGGCAAAGGTCCCGAGTTCGAGTCTCGGTCCGGCACGCAGTTTTAATCTGCCAGGAAGTTTCATATCAGCGCACACTCCGCTGCAGAGTGAAAATCTCATTCTGGATAACCTGGTTTCTTTTCGCACAGCGGAAATTTTGTTTTCAAATCATACTTACCTTACCAAAATCGCAACACGCCGTTTTTACTTTTCTGTTTATGTCTTTTCATGTCCAGTAGCTGTTTTCAGCTACCCTAATTACAAAAGTCCATCAACTGCTTTTATTACTTTATTTTTAATTTGCACTAATTTCTTTTCGATGCGTTGGCTATACGTTGTGTCCCAGGAGGAATGGTCAATATTCAGAGATACGGCAGTAAGCAAGAAATCTGCTAAACAAGGGCTCTAAAATCTACACCGGTACGCCAGTCCCCTATTTGATGGTGTTTCCATTCGGCAATAATGTATAAATTTACGTATAATGTTAAGAACACTACTATTATCTAATGATGTTGCCCTCAGGGAACACTCACAGTGTGGCAGCATCGAGCTACACTGTGTTTATCATCATTAAGTTGGCAGAAACCGTTGAAAATCTATAACCATTGCTAAAGGTCGAGAGTACATAAACACACTTGAAAGCAGCTGAAAAAGTGAATTACTTCTGCCACATAGATCACACGTAATTAGATTTTTAAGCTATGAAACTTGAAGCTTAATGATCGCACAGACTTATTTCCTTGTCTCTGTAACTGAACGATTAATAATTAATCAACATATTTGGTTTCTTGGCGCAGCATTGAATAAATTAGAATTGATATGTTCAACCTATTACATAGTATTTTGTGTATCAAACCTTGCCGCCGGCCGGTGTGGCCGAGCGGTTCTAGGCGCTTCAGTCTGGAACCGCGCGACCGTACGGTCCCAGGTTCGAATCTTGCTTCGGGCATGGATGTGTGTGATGTCCTTAGGTTAGTTAGGTTTAAGTAGTTCTATGTTCTAGGGGAATAATGACCTCAACTGTTAAGTCCCATAGTGCTCAGAGCCATTTGAACCATTTTGAGACCCTGCCACTAGATTTTTTTTTCACTGAAACTGGTTTCCTAAAAAAAAGTCATACAGTACTTAAGAGCTGCGAACAGTACTCCATCTTCGATGCTGTGAAATAAATCTCTTCTACTGTAAAGTCTTTGCTTTCCATGTTTTTCTAGGTGTAGAGTGTACCAAAAATGAAAATTGTCTATTGAAAATGGGTTTTAAAATGCATATCTTAAGAGCTATAAGCATTTGTTCAGTAAAAGATGTGTTTCACAGTAGCTCTTAAGGTAGCCACTTTACAGAGCTGGGTGGACTTTTTTTTGTTTTTTGTTTTGGTCCATACTACCCCTCAGAAACACGGAACGCAAAGAGCTTGCAGCAGAAGAGATTTATTTCACGGCATCGAAGATGAGGTGTTGCTCATAGCTCTTACGGTACGCATTTTAGAGCTAATGTTTCCTACACTTCTTTGATTCTAATGACCGTTTGTGTCATATCCCTAAATTTTGACCATTCCTCCTGGGATACTCTGTATATTAATCTAGTGTAATATAATTGTTCCTGCTTGTAATTGTAATATAATTGCTTGTAATTGTAATATAATTGTTCTGCTTTAAAGCTAACACTGCCAAGTCCTTTCGTTCGTCGTGGGAAATTGCTTCTCTGTAGGCAAACGGCACAATATCATAATAAAAACTAAGGTTGTTCAGATATGTTCCTTTGACACTTTTGACATGCTATTTCTTCTTCGTTTTACCAGTATAAAGATCTGAAAGCTTCTTCTAGGGCTGCTGTGATATGGAATCGCCTTGTGTGACTCCTCTTTCAGTTCCGAATGTCTCATTAATATCGTGCGATCTAATCTAAACTGTAGGACTGACGTCTGTATTCTTCTGTGTGCAAACGAATGGAAGATGAAAGTCATACTACCCATCATTGAACCACAAAATCTATCATACATATCCCTGTGCGTATATGGGGAAACCCTGCGACAATAAAGGTACCCGTTATCGAAATCGTCGAGCGAGCCGACGTACTGTTGTAGAGCGAGTCAGCACATTTCAGAAACGATACTTTCCCTACGCGCGCGGCGTTGCTGTGTAGGTTGCCGTGACGTCAGGCTGAAGAATCTCGTTTACTGCGTCATCGTGCCGACTCCGTGCTGGTCTCTGAACACTGCGAGATACTTTCTCAGGTATAACGTCCACTGAACGATGCGTCTTGATATGTGCCTGTGATGTGCGTACGGTCTAATAGCAGAGGCGTCACTTTTACGTCATAATACGTCGCTGTCGCTGAAACGAAGTTTTATTGAAACTGTAGCTCCTAGACCACACTGTTATAAAGGAAATTGTTTCTACGTTCATGGTTCGACTATGAGTGAAATAAATCAGTGATCAAAAACCACACTTCTCTATCTACATCTCGAATTAATATGTCGTATTATACAGTCTCTCAATAAATTTTATCTTTTTCAAAGAGAATTTTTTAATATTTGCATTAAATTAATGAGTTGTTACTGTTGCTGTCTTAGTGTACAGCTTGAACGTCTACCGAAGGTAGAAGAGATAGCCCGCAGCTTTGTGTGTTTCAGATTCTTATTAAAATGTAATTCCCGTCGTCACCGAATAGCGAGAGAATTCTTCCCATGCTCGTTTTCTTTGAGGTGAGAATTTATTTATAAAATACTTAAAAGGCACACTTCAAGGAATTTCACATACGTCTTCAAATAACGTACTGTTATATCCTCTTCACTTGCAGTGTCGTGAGTGAAATCGATGTTCCGTCAAAGATAATTCGTTTAGCAGAGCCATTCACATTCGTTTAACAGATGGTCTACGAATCTGGCTCTTCTGCTGATACAAATTTTCTACAGAGGCCCTTCCTCATCTCCCTATCCATCTATTACTCTGTCATTCTTTGAGCACTGCACTTCAAATGCTTTAATTTCCTTTCGCTCTTGTTTTCTTACTGGAATTTTTCTTCCATTTTTCAATCCTGTTGTCTCTGTTTTATTTGTCATTAAGCCAAATGCTATTAGTTTTTCTTCCAAATTTTCCTTATTTTCTGTGAGAAAGGCTAGCCTATTCGTGAATCTAAAATGTGGCGGCTGAACATCCAGCATTCATACTCCTTAAATTGTGCTTTCTTTAATTCTTTTTCGTTACCGCTTCTTCGACCTACACCTTAAACAGTAGGCTAATGGTTTTTGGATAGTACCCTATCTTGCACCATTTCGAGTACAAGCTTATCTCTCATGCTTTTATTCTTTTTTACCACTGAGTAACATCGCGAGGACAGCGGTTCAAATCCTCGTCCGGTGATACTGATTTAATTTTTCCATGGTTTTCTAAAGTTACCGATCCCTTCCCCGTCTTGAGCTACTCCACCGTCTCAAATAACTTCGTCGCAAACGGTACGTTAACCTTACTTCCTTCTTTTCGTTCATTACTCTCGCTTCCATCCCATAGATGGGGTTAGTAAGTCATTTGTCTGTGTTCTTCAGCTCTGTTCAGCGCTAGATTGCTATCAGTTTATTCCCCTTTACATTTGTCAAAAGCTTTATTTAAGATCGCAAATTCTCTATATGTACCCTTTTGTCATTTATTTCTATAAATGCCGCGCGGGGTAGGCGCGCGGTCTAGGGCGCCTTGCCACGGTTCGCGCGGCTCCCCCGTCGGAGGTTCGAGTCCTCCCACGGGCATGGGTGTGTGTGTTGTCGATAGTGTAAGTTAGTTTACGTTAGGATAAGTAGTGTGTAGGCTTAGGCACCGATGACCTCTGCAGTTTGGTCCCATTAGACCTTACCACAAATTTCCAATTTACACTCCTGGAAATTGAAATAAGAACACCGTGAATTCATTGTCCCAGGAAGGGGAAACTTTATTGACACATTCCTGGGGTCAGATACATCACATGATCACACTGACAGAACCACAGGCACATAGACACAGGCAACAGAGCGTGCACAATGTCGGCACTAGTACAGTGTATATCCACCTTTCGCAGCAATGCAGGCTGCTATTCTCCCATGGAGACGATCGTAGAGATGCTGGATGTAGTCCTGTGGAACGGCTTGCCATGTCATTTCCACCTGGCGCCTCAGTTGGACCAGCGTTCGTGCTGGACGTGCAGACCGCGTGAGACAACGCTTCATCCAGTCCCAAACATGCTCAATGGGGGACAGATCCGGAGATCTTGCTGGCCAGGTTAGTTGACTTACACCTTCTAGAGCACGTTGGGTGGCACGGGATACATGCGGACGTGCATTGTCCTGTTGGAACAGCAAGTTCCCTTGCCGGTCTAGGAATGGTAGAACGATGGGTTCGATGACGGTTTGGATGCACCGTGCACTATTCAGTGCCCCCTCGACGATCACAAGTGGTGTACGGCCAGTGTAGGAGATCGCTCCCCACACCATGATGCCGGGTGTTGGCCCTGTGTGCCTCGGTCGTATGCAGTCCTGATTGTGGCGCTCACCTGCACGGCGCCAAACACGCATACGACCATCATTGGCACCAAGGCAGAAGCGACTCTCATCGCTGAAGACGACACGTCTCCATTCGTCCCTCCATTCACGCCTGTCGCGACACCACTGGAGGCGGGCTGCACGATGTTGGGGCGTGAGCGGAAGACGGCCTAACGGTGTGCGGGACCGTAGCCCAGCTTCATGGAGACGGTTGCGAATGGTCCTCGCCGATACCCCAGGAGCAACAGTGTCCCTAATTTGCTGGGAAGTGGCGGTGCGGTCCCCTACGGCACTGCGTAGGATCCTACGGTCTTGGCGTGCATCCGTGCGTCGCTGCGGTCCGGTCCCAGGTCGACGGGCACGTGCACCTTCCGCCGACCACTGGCGACAACATCGATGTACTGTGGAGACCTCACGCCCTACGTGTTGAGCAATTCGGCGGTACGTCCACCCGGCCTCCCGCATGCCCACTATACGCCCTCGCTCAAAGTCCGTCAACTGCACATACGGTTCACGTCCACGCTGTCGCGGCATGCTACCAGTGTTAAAGACTGCGATGGAGCTCCGTATGCCACGGCAAACTGGCTGACACTGACGGCGGCGGTGCACAAATGCTGCGCAGCTAGCGCCATTCGACGGCCAACACCGCGGTTCCTGGTGTGTCCGCTGTGCCGTGCGTGTGATCATTGCTTGTACAGCCCTCTCGCAGTGTCCGGAGCAAGTATGGTGGGTCTGACACACCGGTGTCAATGTGTTCTTTTTTCCATTTCCAGGAGTGTATAATTACTAATCGCATGATAAGATACGATTCTCTGGTATGTTTCCCTTTTCTGAAGTCAAACTGCTCTTCTTACAATATATTATTCTACATCTACATGTCACTTAAGTGCCTGGCAAAGAGTTCTTCGAACCACCTTCAGACTATGTTGGTGACTGAAATTTCGTGAATGTACTGTATCTCGCCGCTACGAAAATCTCCTTTGTTTCAGTTACTGCCACCCCAATTCACTCCTCACATACCTGTCACTTTCTCCTCTATTTCGCGATAGTGCAAAACGAACTCAGTTACCTTCTTTGGACTTTTAGATGTCCTCCGTCAATCCTATCTGATAAGGATCCCTCATCTCACAGTAGTACTGTAGCAGAGGACGGTTAAGCGTGGTATAGGCGTTCTCTTTAGTAGACCTGTTCTAGGAGTTCTACCATAAAACTCAGTCTTTGGTATGCCTTCCCCACTACATTATCTATGTGATCATGTCATTTTTGTTTGTTTGTAATTGTAATTCCTAAGTATTTAGCTGAATTGGCAGCCATTAAATTTGTGTGATTTATCGTGTGCTCAAAATTTTATAGATTTCTTATAGAACTCAGGTGGAAGGTCTCCCACTTGTCGTTACTCAGAGACAATTGTCGTTATTCGCACGATGCAGATTTTGTATCTAAGACATTTTCCAATTGGTTTTGGTTTTCTCGTGACTTTACTAGACCGTAAATTACAGCATGTTCCGCAAACATTCTAAGAAGGCTGCCCAGATTTTCTCCTAAATCTTTTATATAGATCATGAGCGTCAGAGGGACTGTAACACTTCCTTAGGGGATCGCCGGATGTCACTTCTAACACGCGATTATTTTCCATCTATTACCACTTACTGTGACCTTTCTGACAGGAAATCACGAATATAGTCGCCCAACCGAAGCAGTGCAGTCTGATTGGAACTCTTATGAGGAACGGAGTCAAAAGGTTCTGGAAATCTAGAAATGTGGAATCAATTTGAAATCTCCTGTCGGTAGCACTCTTTACTTTGTGCAGTTAAAGAGCTGGTTGTGTTTCACAAGCTCGACACTTTCTGAGTCAATGCTGACTGTGAGTCAATAGGCCGTTACCTTCGAGGTAATTCATAATGTTCTACCGTAGTATATGTTCCAAAATCCTACTAAAAATCGAAGTCTGTGGTATGAATCTGTAATTCGTCAGATTACTCCTGCTTCCTTTCCCGAGTAGTGATGTGACTAATGAAACTGTCCAGTCTTTTGGTACGGATCTTTCGTCGAATCAGCGGTTGTATACGATTTCTAAGTATGAGGTTATTGTATCAGCGTATTCTGAAAGGATCCTAACTGGTATACTATCTGGCTCCGAAGAGTTGCCTTTATTAAGTAAATTAAGCTGCTGAGCTAGACTGAGGATACTTACTTCTAAGTTATTCATGTTGGCAACTGATCTTAATTCGAATTTTGGAATATTTACTTCCTCTTCTTTGATGAAGGAATTACGGGAAACTGTGTTCAATAACTCCTCTTTAGTGGCGCTGTCATCGGTAATATTACTATTAGTATCGCGCAGTGAAGATATCGATAGTGTTTCGCCGCTAGTGTATTTTACTTACGACCTGGATCTGGATTCTCTGTCAGATTTCGAGACAGATCTTCGTTGAGGATGCTACTAAAAGTATCTCGTATTGATATCCACACCAGGCTTCGAACTTCAGTAAAATGTCGCCACTCTTGGAGAATTTGTGTTCTTTTAAATTTCGCTTGCTTTTTTCGTTGTTTCTGCAACAGTGTTCTGACCTGTTATGTGTACCGTAGGTGATCGTTACCTGACGTTCAAAATCTTAAAAAGTTGTAATGACCTTTCTTTAGGTCACATTTATCTGTTCGTGTCTTTTCTCTGATACGATAATGTTTTTTTCTGAAAACCGTACAGTACATCTTCATAGAAAATGTACACCAGATCATAGAAAACCTAGATCGTAGACCTACCATTAATTTTAATAAATTGGAAGGCATCCCTTACTTCTTTCGAATATATTAGACACACTCCTGTGCAGAAACTCTGTCTTATGATGGCGCACGTGGAAATACAGTTACATATGAAGTATCATACAGTAGGTTGGTTAATTTGGGGGAGGGGAACAAACAGCGAGGTAATCGGTCCCATTGGATTAGGGAAGGATGGAGAAGGAAGTCGGCCGTGCCCTTTTAAAGGAACCATCCCGACATTTGGCTTAAACGATTAAGGGAAATCGCGGAAGACCTAAATCAAGATGGCCGGACGCGGGTATGAACCGTCGTCCTCCCGAATGCGAGTCTGTTGTGCTAAACACTGCGCCACCTCGCTCGGTATATCATTGCGTTGCCACTGCAGTTACTATTTATTTAAACATTTATATCCTGAAACTCGCTTATCACTTTCTACGAAAGTGGCGTCAATTTGCATGGTAACGTATTATAAATAACATAAAGCGATTTATTTTCTAATGAAGATCGTAATATTACATTCCTTGAAAAACCAATTTAATCTTTTATTTACATCATCAGTACAATTTTCGTCTCATTCCAGGCACTGCAAAAAAAGATAAAATCAACCTAAGATAAAATCAACCTGGAAATTTCTGTTGTACATCCAAAGAAGGTGATATTTGCTCTTCTTATTCATTCGTTTACCTTGGCAAGATGAGAGCCCTAAGGCCTTCTGTTACATGAAGCCGGGTATTTTCGTATTATTTTATCATTACATTTGTTATGACATATGTATTTCAATAGGTATCTATAGTCTGTATACAGTCTAACATTTAGAGACAGTACTTACAGAAACAACACCAAAATAACGAAACGGAGTTTATTTTATTTTGTGAAGAATAGAGTAATAGAGGTAATTCAGAGACAGGGAGATTTTAACTGTAGGTCGTGACAGTAGTGGGTGTTTAAGACAGCTGAGAGAGGGAGAGAAAGAACTTTCGGACGCGGCGGAATGTTAGTTGTCAGAGGAAGAGAACAGAAAATAGGTTGAGTGTGTGAAACACGAGAAGAGATAGAATCGTAGCCGGAAAAAGAAATAAGCATTTACTTCATTTAGCCTGTTCTATAAAAATTACTTGCGTTGGTGTCAAAGAACCATGCAAAATATCTATCAAGGGACTAAATACGAAAATTAAATAAGAGATAACATGAGTTTTACAATTGAGTTTTGGGCCTGCATACTTCCCCCTCATTTTTTGTATCAGTAACTGGACTTTATTCACAAATATTAAAAGATACTGATGCAGGTGTATGAAAAAGACTGTGCAAGCGAAAAGACAACGGAGGTTTGCAGCTGTCCGAGTCTAGAAAAATGACGAATTCGACACATCACGATCAGTGGAGAGAGTATAATTTTGGAGGCATAAGGCGTGTATTGTCGTGGTACCTAAGAATATGAACAAATCTTTCCAAGTTGGTGAGATGAAGCCAAGTTTTAATGATTAGAGTAAATTCCTTACTAATGGTATTTTCAGTATCACTTTGCCACACTTGCAAATACATTTAATAATTATTTTTTAAATTTAATGGAAAATATAGAAACAGATAGTTCAAGAGAAAAGTCCCAGCAGAGTATTGTAAAAGCAACTCGCATAAAATCCGCTCATATAAATGTGTCACAAATTACGCCTTCCTAAAATAAAAAAAATGTTATATTCTCTTAAAAATAACAGCTTATCTGGTTTTGAAGATGCTTCCAATAGAATACTACAGATTTGTTCCTACATAATAAGCCCTCTCTTACCCGAAATATGTAATGCGGAAGAACTTAAATACAGGAACCATCGGGTATAACAGTTGTGAATTGTCGTAGCTGTGTTGGGAAAGTACCAGAGCTCCAAGCGCTAATAGAAAGCATTGATGCTCAAATTGTTATAGGCACTGAAAGCTGGTTAAAGCCATAGATTAGGTCAGACGAAATTTTTGCGAAGAACCTAACGGTGTTCCGAAAGGATAGGCTAAACACATTTGGCGGTGTTGTGTTTGTTGCTGTTAGAAGTAGTTTAAATTGCGGCGGAATTGAAGTAGATAGCTCCTGCGTGTCAGTGTAGGCAGAAGTCATTGTTGGCAACCGGAATAAAATAATAATTAGGTCCTCTTACCGACTTCCCAAATCAGCTGCTGAAAGGTTCAAAGAAAATTTGAGTTTAATTTCAAACACGTACCCGACTCATACAATTATAGTTGGTGGTGACTTTAATTTACCCTCGATATGTTGGCGAAAATACATCTTTAAATCCGGAGATATACATAAAACATCATCCGAAATTATGCTAAATGCATTCTCTGAAAATTATTTCGAGCAGATAGTTCATCTGCCCAAGCGAACCGTAAACAGTTGTGAAAACACACTTGACTTCTTAGCAACAAATAATCCTGAGGCAATAACGAGCATCAAAACGGATACAGGTATTAATGAACACAAGATTGTCGTAGCGAGACTGAATATTGTAACTTCGAAATCCTTGAAAAATAAACGAAAAATATAACTATTCAAGAACGCAGATCAAAATTCACTTGACGCTTTCCTGAGAGACAATCACCACTGCTTCCAAATTAACAATGTAAGTGTAGACCAGTTGTAGCCACACCTTCCGAATTAACGATCAGATGTGGCTTGAATTGAAAGAAATAGTATCGACAGCAGTTGAGAGATTTATACCAAATAAATTAATAAACGACGGACCTGGTCCCACGTGGTACACGCAAAGGGTCAGAACATTGTTGGAAAAACAACGAGAAAAGCACGCCAAATTTAAAAGAACACAAAATCTCAAAGATTGGCGATCTTTTACTGAAGCTTGAAATTTAGCGCAGACTTCAATGCGTAATGCTTATAATAATTGTGACAACGAAACTTTGTCTCGAAACCTGGCAAAAATCCAAAGAGATCCTGGTCGTATGTGCCATGGCACAATCACTGACTTCTCTGCGCGATAACAACGGAAATACTATCGACGACAGTGCCGTCAAAGCAGAGTTATTAAACACAACCTTCCGAATTCCTTCACCAAAGAAGACGAGATAAATATTCCAGAATTCGAATCAAGAACAGCTGCCAACATGACTTAACTTAAAGGCAGATATCCTCGAATTGGTGAAGCAGCTTAAATCAATAAAAGCAAATCTACTGGTCAAGACTGTATACCAATTAGGTTCCTTTCAGAGTATACTGATGCAGTAGCCCCATACTTAACAAGCATATACAACCGCTCGCTCGACAAAAGACCCGTTCCCAAACACTGGAAAATTGCATAGGTCACACCAATATTCAAAGAGGTTAGAAGGAGTATTCCACTAAATTACAGGCCCATATCGTTAACGTCGATATGCAGCAGGATTTTGGAGCATACATTGTGTTCGAACGTTATGAATTACCTCGAAGAGAACGGTCTATTGACACACAGTCAATAAACGGATTTAGAAAACATTGTTCTTGTGAAACATAAATAGCTCTTTATACATAAGAAATGTTGAGTGCTATTGACAAGGGATTCCGTATTTCTAGATTTCCAGAAGGCTTTTGACACTGTACCACACAAGAGGCTTGTAGTGAAATTGCTTGCTTATTGAATATCGTCTCAGTTATGTGACTGGGTTCGTGATTTCCTGTCAGAGAGGTCACAGTTCGTAGTAACTGACGGGAAGTCGTCCCGTGAAACAGAAGTGATTTCTGGCATTCCTCAAAATTGTGTTATAGACCTTCTGCTGTTCCTTAACTATATAAACGATTTAGGAGGCAATCTGAGCAGCCGTCTTAGGTTGTTTGCAGACGATGCTGTCGTTTATCGTCTAGTAAAGTCATCAGAAGATCAAAACAAATTGCAAAACGATTTAGAAAATATATCTGTATGGTGTGAAAATTACCAATTGACCCTAAATAATGAAAAATATGAGGTTATCCACACGAGTGCTAAAAGGAATCCGTTAAACTTCGGTTTCACAATAAATTAGTCAAACCTGAAGGCCGTAAATTCAGCAAAATACCTAGGAATTACAGTGACGAACAACTTAAATGTGCAAGGGGAAGGCAAAACAAAGACTGCATTTTAGTTTCAGAACACTTAGAAGAGATCTACTAAACAGACTGCCTACACTAGGCTTGTCCGTCCTGTTTTGGAGTGCTCCTGTCCGGTGTGGGATCCTTACCAGATAGGATTAACGGAGTACGTCTAGAAAGTTCACAGAAGAGCACTACGTTCTGTATTACCGGGAAATAGGGGAGAGAGAATCATTGATATGATACAGGATTTGGGATGGACATCGTTAAAACAAAGGCGTTTTTCGCTGTGCGACGGAATCTTCTCTCGAAGTATCGGTCACCATCTTTCTCCTCCGATTGCGAAAATATTTTGCTGTCGCCTACCTACATAGGGAGAAACGATCGTTATAACAAAATAAGCGAAATCAGAACTCGCACGGAAAGATACAGATGTTCGTTTTTTCCGCGCCATGTTCGCGATGGGAATAACTGAGAATTATTGTGAAGGTGGTTCGATGAAACCTCTGCCAGGCACTCAAGTGTTATTTGCGGAGTATCCATGTAGATATAGATGTAGATGTAACGTATAGAACACAGCATGTTGTAATCAGTTTTTTATGATTCCCGATAGTGGAGCTTTCAGTATTATTTGCATAGTATCATCTTTGATCTGTGCACAGAGATTAGTTGCAATTGAATTTAGCAGACTAGTTGTGTATCTTGTGTCACGCGTTGTATATCCCCTGAAAGCGACTATTACCTCAAGTGAGAGAAAGCTTAACAAAACGTAAGCAAAGACTTACCACTCAGGAAATATATATATGGATGATATCAACCTAGATCATTTTCTGTTTCAATAAATATAGAATGTAGTAATGAAGATTACTTGAATACTTTGTTCTGATATTTGTAGCAAGTTCTCCCACCAAACTTCTTATTAAGAGTTAAGCTGAAAAAGCTCTGCAGCACGAGCAGTCTTAATCGCAAATATAGCTTACGTCATGGACGCCTCCTGGGATCGTAAGGGAATTTCTGTTGATCATAGTATGGTCAATGCTACATGGGAAAACCGTAGGTACTCATTTGTACTAAGTGTTTGTAAGTATCGACTTCACATTTGTATCCAGTGTGTGATCTGTTCAACGATTATTTTAACTGCAGCTATAGTTCATTAAGGACTGTCTGAAAAGTCCAAAGCTTGTTCATGAATCAATAAAAATTAGTGCGGAATACAAATATTTTTTCAATTTTACGGTTGATCGGAATACATGTTAATAACACAGTTCACAGTAGCAGTAATAAATCTAAAGAAGATTTGAAACTGAGTACTTTGATATAAGAAAGCAATGGTTGGAAATAAATATTTCAGATGATCCGACGTCTTTAATGAGCAATGAACATGAAACACTTATTTGTAAATAGCATGTGTTATGGCATCGACGTTGGTGGAGTCGCCTTGAAAAGTGCTACATAATCGACTGCAATTGGTCCTCGGTTGATTCTTTCCTTTCGCAATACAAAAAACTAAAGAATCGAAGATTAGAGGGCTGACAACCTCTTGGCTGCCTTCGTCATTCTACAAAAGACAACAGAAATCTTTCAGAAAGTGTGGCAAAACTTTATAGAGCGCTATAAAATATAACCTGAGATTGACAAAAGTCATTTTTAGTAGTTTTAATCGCTTAAGTTGTTGCTGTATGGTGTAAGTTTTTAATGTCAATAAAACGGCAAATATTTATTTACGACCATTAGTTCCTTGAAATAAAGTAACCCACCCAGACAGCCGCGTACATTAGCACGCTGCTTCCGGGATTCGGGCTGACTCGCCGGTCCCGAATTGGATACGCTCGGCGGATTAACGAAGAAGATCAACGTCGTCCGCCTGGGTAGCTGCACGGTCAGTGCGGCGGATTGTTCAACGATGGGGCCCGGGTTCGTTTCCTGGGCGGGCCGGAGATTTTTTCCGTCCAGGTTCCGGGTGTTAGGGCGTCCTTACGTTCGTATCGTCATTTCACTGTTGAGACACCTGTATGGGCATGCCTCGAAAGCCAATAAATAATAAAAAAAAGAGGAGTGGTGTGCCAACCATGTGGATTGGTATTTAGGGACCCAAGCCGCGCTTCAGTTACTCGTCAACATTTCGAAAAACGTCCATACAGTTTCATGTGGGATAGCTCTACACGTAGATAAGGTACACAAATTCTGTCCCAGGCGAAGGCGTGGCGTGAGGAAGGGCACTAGCCTATGCCACTAACATTGTCAAAAGCAGGTTAAGAAGTCAACCCTGTGAATGAAACGGGATAAGGCGAGGAAAAAGAAAGAAGTTCCGTGTAGCAAAGTACTCCGGACTCCGTTTTGAGTGCCCTAGCAACTAAACAATATAGACGCTGAATGTCTGGGATTCTCTGTATACTTTCTTCCTGAACATGGAGGAACGGTGGAAAGACAATGTGCTCGCATTCGGGAGAGCGGCGTTTCAGATCAAAAATGATTCCAATGGCTCTGAGTACTTTGGGAGTTAACATCAGAGGTCATCAGTCCCCTAAACGTAGAACTACTTAAACCTAACTAACCTAAGGACATCACACACATCCATGCCCGAGGCAAGATTCAAAACTGCGACTGTAGCAGCAGCGCGGTTCCGGACTGAAGCGCCTAGAACCGCTCGGCCACAACGACCGGCCGTTTCAGATTCTCGTCCAGCCATTCGCGTTTAGGTTAAATGTGATATCCCTAAGCCGCTTAGGGGGACCTGGACGTCATGAGGGCCCGAAAAAAATGGAATCTTTTTGATAAAATTCTGTGATTCTTCCAGATTCTAAAAATATAGACTTTAAGTATGATACCTCATAATTTCCTTGTTTAAATGTCTTTCTAAAGCAGATGCGATGCGTGAATGCCTAGCTGTCGCACTACTGTCAAATACACGACATCTCCTACAGTGTCTCGTTATTTTTTGGCGGCGCTGTTCCCGTAGCGTCTCGTCTGCGTAACATCCTTGAAGAACATATCGACTATACTTGTACTATGGTCAGGGATTTATTGCAACCGATCTTTCTGCCGATACAAGAACATTACTTGAGTTTACATATTCAAAAACTGTTCTAGTTGGCATGTCAGCTTTTATTTTTGGTGTAATGGGCGCCATAATGTGTTTTAATAACGGAGAAACTAGCAGATTAAAAACCATATGTAGACTAGGCATCAAAACCGGGGACAACATTAAAAATGGGCTGTTGCGAGTGGCCAGCCACGTGTCGCTGAAGCTGAAAAAGCTGCTGTAAGCATGACGAAGGAGGCCAGAATAACAAATAACAGAAAGAGAATTAGAGAAGTTGAAAAGGACATTCGGAATCACCAAGATTATGGAGCTGGAATATTTTGACGAGGTCATTGAGAAGAAAATGACACGCAAATCTTTAGTTTCAGTTTCCCGTAACCAACGTTCTTCCGTACTTACGTATTGTTATCTCATCCAATATTAAAGGTACAAAAACAAAATTTTGCATAAATAATTATGTAGTGCTTGCCTGCACAGTGAACCACACAAATTAACACTGTATAAAATATTTTAAGTTAGGGCATGTCGTATGTTCTTAAATTATTAGGAGAAAACGTTGACTTCCAAAAAAACATTATTTTAAAAATACAGAGGACAAAAAATTGGTAAAAATTCTTGGTTTACTGTTTAAACACGTTAGAACTAGAGGAGTAAAATTTGAATTTTTATTGACTTATTTTTTTGAATAGTGTGGAAAGACAGTGTACCTAAATTAAAATTATACGTAATTCAATACGTAAGATAAAAATTAATTTCCACTCCACTATATATATTCCATAGTCTTCTTTTTTTTCACATAGAGATCACAATATATTAATCATCTGGTTCAAGCTGCATTCCAATATCTAATTTAAGTTTCTAAGTTATTAAATTTCAAAATACTAGTAGCAACCACAGCAACGGCAGTGGTAAAACAGATTCTCGCCAGATCATCGAAGTTAAGCACTGTCGGGCTTGGCTAGTACTTGGAAGGGTGTCCGTCCGGGTCTGCCGAGGCGCTGTTGGTTAGAGGCGTTCGCTCAGCCCTTTTGAGTCCAATTTAGGAATTACTTGACCGAGGAGTAGCGGCTCCGTTCACAAAACCTGACAACGGTGAGGAGAGCGGTGTGCTCAAAACTTGTGAAATGCCGACAGCCGTCTCTTGATTATAGCAGCTGCGGACAGGAGTAAATTCGGAACCTGTGAACTGCGGGCAGAGGACTAGTCAGCCAGTTAGCGTTACCTGCGAGACACCACGAGGAGGTTTCTGATTTTCTTCCACATTCGCAACCGATATTACAACTAAAACATCGGTCAGCAAACATCAAACATCAAATCGTCAAAAATACGTCGTCCACTGTCTTCTTTTTCAGTTCTTGGGGAAACAACTGGAAACTAACACCTTTAACAAATCCGAACAGATCGATGACTCTTTTACAAGTCTTCCATCTGCTCCAGTAAAAATCTTTCCTTCTCAACAGTTTTTTTAATCGTTCGGCACAGTCCGCACTTCTGATTTTTACCTCAAGCAGAATGTCTGCAAGACGATAGACAGAAGCGACCGCTGTTCAACTCTTCGTTGCCAACTTCTGTAGCTGAATCGATTGCTCGTTTGCCTCCCTTGTGGTATCGATGGAGAACTATATTATATACAGGGCATGATGAAGCGGGAATGTGAAACAGCTTCATGAGTAGTGAATTAATAAAAGTGAGTGAAACTGAATGGATGAGCAGAACGACGTATTTCCCGAACGCGAGTAAATGACTGTCTGCAGTTCACAAGTTTTGACAGAGAGAGTCGAGGCGCGATTATAGGATTATTCTATAAGCCGATAAGCCGGCTCGGTCCGCAGTTCACATGGCAGCGTAATGAGGCGGAACCTGGTGTACACAGTTCACATGTAACGGGTTTGCTGACCACATGGCCCCCCATATCCACATCCAATGACACCTATCAGCTGAGGACGACATGGAGGTCGGCTGGTATCGTTGGACCTTCCGAGGCCTGTTAGGACGGAAGGAACGTACAGGCCATGACTTCCAGATCCCATTCAGGTAAGTGCCAGTATGATTCCTCTGAAACGACACTACCTATATCCTTTCCTATTCTTTCATAATGGGAGTTTGTGCCGTGTGTAATAACCTCGTGTCTACGGTATGCTAAAACGACATTTTCATTAACTTTATAAATTCCCGACATTTATAAAACACGAACATTATTTAACTGCTCACGAATAGAGAGACAATGCGACGGCCTTCGATTAGGGAGAGCTGCTGTTGCGGGTCTTCCCCATTTTTGCCCGTCCCCGAAGTGGTGCGACCTGACGACTGGTACTCAGCGCGTGAGTCACACATTCTTGACTCATCTGCGCAATACCTCAAATTGCTACGGGGATGTTGGTAGAAATCTGCCAAAGAATTCGTAATCACATACGGTAACCCGTCTGCGAAAACCGCGATGCCAAGAAGTATACTTTACATTACTTCACGTGCGGCAGGGGCTTACCGCCCTCTCTTCCATATCTGGCCCTCCAGTTTGTTGGTTGTCCATGCGGAGTTGATGTTTATAGTAGTGTGTCGCCATCTCACCTGGCTCTCCTCTTTCCTCACATTCCAGCTATAATACCAGAGAATGCTAATTTCGATACAGTATTCTGTCAACCAAACTTTTTACTGTGTGAACAGCTATGCTCAAGATTCTCTTCTTCAGTGCTTCGATGATGGTACGGTGTTTGTACATCCCCCCCCCCCCTCCCCAGTCTTTTATTTTTGTACCATCCATCTATTCCATATTATTTTAATTGATTACAGATCCAAAAAAATTCTTAATATTTTTCTTTCGAATCTTAATAAGTTTATTCACATTTGTTTCTACATATTAAAACTTGGCACCCATGTAGTATTATGGTGAGATAGTTACTGATGTAGGGAAATATGGAGCTACTGGAAAGTGGCATTTTCCGTATGATGTTGATACAACTATAACATGTTCTGTTAGCTGCTGCTTAATGGACATATATTTCTACAACAGCTCTGCTGTTCTTGCTAAAACGACGCCTTAAGTAACTTAAGCGGTCAATCGTCTTAGAAGTGACTCAATCTATAGTCAAAGGTGTATCACTTACACTGTATTACTTGTGTCCGTATATTCCGTTATCTCTTCATTAACACGTAATCTGTTTTCTCTGTCATTTTGTAATAGTTTTGTATCGTTATGATTAGTTCTGCTTTGTAACCACTTGTTAATACTATATCATCTCTTCAATTGTATACTTTCTCTGTCAGTTTAGTAAACTCTCTAGCGATCTTCTCTAAGACGAGTTTAAATACGTAATACAGGTGAAATGGCATCCATTGTCTCGGTACAATGTACACATAAAATTTTCATTTTCTCAACCCATCATTTTGTAGTCATACATTTAACTAATTTGATGAACTTTGAGGGTATTTCAGATTCACTCGTTATGTGTAAGAGGGTGTGAGGCTGAATCCTTCCACACATTTTTTTTAAAATCTAGAAACAGTACTTCACTTATGCATTGAACTCTCACGCCTTCTCAGTTAACATTTCCCGAGAATGCATTCAAGTGACCTTCCCAACTTGCGTCTGTGGTTTTCGGACAATTAAAAAAAGAAAAGGAAATTAGAGGGCAGCATCCCGTCGACAACCGTGAGCATTTGCGACGGATCACGGGTACGGATTAGGGAAGGATCGGACAGGAAAATGACTATTCGCTATCGAGGGAATAAGCGATGTAGGGAAACCATGGAAAACCTAAACATCGAAGGTTAGATCGGGATATGAAGCACCGTCCTCCGCAACTGACTCCTGTGCACTGCCACAGGTCCACCTTTCTCGATTTGGGCAAAGGAAGCTCACACAATAACACAAGTGTCGGGCGAGTGCAATTCGCAGCAGACATTCTCGAACCGATCCATATGCCTCTCTCTGTTCCACTTCCCAGTCAGCATTGCAGAACGATGCCATCTAATTCTGGTGTTATACTGTATGGTTCAGTACTCACTCAACGATCCGTACATGACTCGTCACGTTGGTGGTTCCGCATACGCGTTATTATCATAATGGCATGTCCTACAAGAATTGAAATAATGTGGTGTGACAAACCAAATTCCCAGAGACCTGTCATTCTGGCCCTTACGAGCTCTTTCCCATTTTTATATAGCACACATTTACGTCTATGAGAACATACTGGCCCTAACCTTAAAATTTTTCACTCCGTTTGACCACTTGAAACGTCCCCTTAGAAAAATTAATGAATAACTGTGATGATGTTACATTATTTACTTTTCAAACAGCTGAGCAAAACTGAACGTACTCAGACATTACTCTCTTTACTTATTCTGATCAACACTAAACTGACACACAATATTTTTAGCGCAACGCAATCTGACTTTTAATAATCCCTACAAAAGAATGGCCCTGACTAACAATAACCTATACCTTTCACAAATCACTTACCTCACAAAAATCTTCGTTACTCGAACTACTGCAATACAGCGAGCGCCACTACTGCCAGCTAAATAAAAGATTCTAACTACTGAAGGCACTAACTACTGATAGGCATAGTTAGGAAATGAAAGATTTTGATAGAGAACAAACAATGTATTTACCTTAATAGTGTTCAAAAGTCATAATATATATATCAGTTCACGATATCCAGTATTACAAATTTACTCTCTCTGATGGACACACGTCCAGATCATCCGCTCTCAAAACTCCATCTCTCTCCCCACATACACCACTGCTGGCGGCTCACCTCCAACTGCGCAACGCTACGACCTGTTAACAGCCAACTGACCAACACTACAATAGCGACTATTCCAACAATGCCACCCAGCCACAGACTGCACACAGCACAGCCAGTGATTTTCATACAGAGCGCTACGTGGCGTTACCAATATAAAAACCTAAACAGCCTACTCACACACTCTTAGTTGTATGAACTTGGTGTAACAGTGCAAATTTTCATATCCTTTGGATTTGAGTACAGGACAGCAGCAAATTAGTAGATATTAATGCCTTTCGTAAGGTAGTCACGAGGCACAGAGAAACTGCTTCGTTTCTTTTTATCTTTTCATCGTCCGCCCCGATAGCTGAGTGGTCAGCGTGACGGATTGCCGTCCTACGGGCCCGGGTTCGATTCCCGGCTGGGTCGGAGATTTTCTCCGCTCAGGGATTGGGTGTTGTGTTGTCTTCATCATCATTTCATCCCCATCCGGCGCGCAGGTCGCCAAATGTGGCGTCAAATGTAATAAGACCTCCTCCAAGGCGGCCGGACCTGCCCCGCAAGGGGCCTCCTGACCAATGACGCCAAACGCTCATTTCCATTTCCATCTCTACATCGTCGGTTTTATTTAAATTATTTGGCTTTGTTTTTATACAGCAGCTGAACTTCTTCCGAAAAGTTAATATTGAACTCAAGCATCTTTACATAATACGTTCATAATGACGTGAGTAGCGTCATTGTGAACTGATTAGCGTTTATCACGTGCTGACAGCGATGAGAAAATGTGTTCGATGGAAATGTTTCACACCGTTTTTCAGCTACGGTTTAAGAAATCTCTAGTGGTGATCAAAGGGCACTACAAAGTATCAGAGATGACAGGATTACTAATGTAGACAACTATTGTAGCACTTAAGCTATAAAAAAATAATTAAATAATAGGCATAAGAGACACATATTTACACGGACTGTTATTTAGAATCGTGTAGGACAGATGTCTACAAATTTTTGGACCATGAAGGCCACATATCAAGTTTTGAATCTCAGTGGGAGCTGGATAGTACATTTTCTCAGATATTAAAGAAGATAACTGTAACGAAATTTATTGTTGTTCACAAGAAACAATATTCAGTGAAAGCCTCAGATATATCTTATTACTCGTGTCAGGTATGAAATTTGTTTTTTAAATTCAAAATTTTCTTACGCTGTGACTCTAATTTTGTTGTGTGTGTAAAATATCTCGCAAAAGTTCGTCACTCAGGTAACTTTTTTATTTTGTAAATTTCAGCAAAGAAAATGTATGTTGATACCTGTCGGTAGTGCTACATACAGATAACAAACCTTTTATCTTGCGGAATCAGAGAGGAAAGGAGTATATGGGAAACACTGACAAGAAGAAGGAACAGAATGGTAGGACATCTGTTAAGACATCAGGAAATAACTTCTATGGTACTAGAGGGAGCTGAAGAGGATAAAAACTGTAGAGGAAGACAGAGAGCGGAATACATCCAGCAAATAATTGAGGACGTAGGTTGCAAGTGCTACAGGAAAGAGATTCCCTGCACTACAGCACGAATGATGGCATCGGAGTCGAGACAAGGTGGCATCTGCATAGCATCAAGTAGCGAAGAGGCTCCACGTGTGAGTGGGTATCTAGCTGCTACCGGCCGTCCTCCATTGCGGCGACAGAGTGTGCTCGTAGTCCAGGGCCACTGGGGCGTGGATCAATGGGTTCAAAATGGTTCAAGTGGCTCCTAGCTCTATGGGACTTAACTTCTGAGGTCATCAGTCCCCTAGAACTTAGAACTACTTAAACCTAACTAACCTAAGGACATCACACACAGCCATGCCCGAGGCAGGATTCGAACCTGCGACCGCAGCGGTCGCGCGGCTCCCGACTGTAGCGCCTAGAACCGCTCGGTCACTCCGGCCGGCGGATCAATGGGTGTCCACCACTGTGTCCGCCAGATCCCGCACTGCTGGAAACTTGGAATTCCTGGAAACATGGAATTAGCCGGCACGGTAACTCAGCGCGTTCGGTCAGAGGGTTAGCTGCCCTCTGTAATAAAAAAACTGAGTTAATGGAACAACGACGAACTGCGTCCGCCCCGAGCAGATACAACGAACGAAAACGAACAAAATGAGATTAAAAAAAAAAAAAGTGGCCGTGCGGTTAAAGGCGCTGCAGTCTGGAACCGCAAGACCGCTACGGTCGCAGGTTCGAATCCTGCCTCGGGCATGGATGTTTGTGATGTCCTTAGGTTAGTTAGGTTTAATTAGTTCTAAGTTCTAGGGGACTAATGACCTCAGCAGTTGAGTCCCATAGTGCTCAGAGCCATTTGAACCATTTTGAACAATCACACAATTTTTGTTGTGCTACTATTTATCAAGTAATTTTCTTCCTTTATGTCTATAACATTAAGGAGAGGGGACCTAGATAAACTGAAAGAACGAGAGATTGCTGAGTGTTCCAGATGGAGTTTGAGGCAACGTCGGACTGAAGCAGAGGAAAGTAGTGTAAGCAGAGAAAACGGAAAACAGATATGATATAAAAATACAGCAAATGAAACAAGAACAAGGTATACAGACATCTAAAAATGAGACTGACAGAATATGTGATGTGACTAAGCAGGATCGCTTCAGGATAAAACATGCATAGCTAGGAGAAAGATAGATTCTACCTACAGGAAAATGAAAGACACCTTCAAAGAAGAGAAGCATCTGTACGAATGTCAAAAACTCATACTAAGTAGTGAAAGGAAAGCTGTAATATGTAAGGAATATAAGGTGAAGATGAGATGAGAAATATGATACTGCGAGACAAAATGAACAGAACACCTATTGACGAAAATGCATACAAAGTGCCTAGAGTAGGCGACATTTTCCATCAGAATTACTGAGATCTTCGGGAGAGCCAGTCATGATAAACTATTTCACACGGTATGTCACGTATATGATACTGGCGAAATACCCTCAGACTTTAAGCAAAGTATAATAATTCCAGTCCCAAAAAAATACGGGTACTAACAGGTGTCAATACTATCAAACGATCAGTTTAGTAAGTCATGGTAGGAAAATATTAACACAAATTAAATGATAATTAAAT
Organism: Schistocerca cancellata; assembly: GCF_023864275.1. Taxonomy (NCBI): domain Eukaryota; kingdom Metazoa; phylum Arthropoda; class Insecta; order Orthoptera; family Acrididae; genus Schistocerca; species Schistocerca cancellata. The sequence continues at coordinate 491,585,003 of NC_064628.1, forward strand.
CGACACCCTAGCTGCAAATAGGCGTTGATAAACATCATTGGAGACATGTTGAAAAGGCGCCCCCCGACCGGGACTGGAACCCGGAATCTCCTCCTTACATGGCAGACGCTCTTTCCATCTAAGCCACCGAGGGCACAGAGGATAGTGCGCCTGCAGGGATTTATCCGTAGGTTGGGGCACACTCTTTCAACATGTCCCCAATTATGTGTCGATTAAATTATCATTTCATTCTAGAGAAGCTGCACGGTCATCAATGGTATCTGTTCTTTCGGGAACAGATACTACCTTCATATTTAGTTAAAATATGGCTACCTGGCCATTGACCTTCTTGTGCGAACGCACACGCTATGCCCCAACTCGTACGGGACTTGGTAGATTACTCTGCCACGAGTAATGAGTGTGATGGGCAAACATCTACTAGGCGCACTACGAATGTGGTGGTGTGGACATGTTGGGAATATGGGTCTCACGGGGAGCGTGCCAGGCGAAGTATCCTCTGTGACCTCGGTGGCTCAGATAGATACAGCGTTTGCCGTGTAAGCAGGAGATCCCAGGTTTGAAGCCCGGTCGGGACACACATTTTCATTATGTCCCCAATGATGTTTATCAACGATTGCTTGCAGCTAGGATGTAGATTTAATTATCAATTCATTCTAGAGAAGCTGCACGGTCACCAATAGTACCTGTTCTTTCGGGAACAGATACTGCCTTCATATATAATTAACCCCCCCCCCATGAACCATGGACCTTGCCGTTGGTGGGGAGGCTTGCGTGCCTCAATGATACAGATAGCCGTACCGTAGGTCCAACCACAACGGAGGGATATCTGTTGAGAGGCCAGACAAACGTGTTGTTCCTGAAGAGAGGCAGCAGCCTTTTCAGTAGTTGCAGGGGCAACAGTCTGGATGATTGAATGATCTGGCCCTGTAACACTAACCAAAATGGCCTTGCTGTTCTGGTACTGCGAACGGCTGAAAGCAAGGGGAAACTACAGCCGTATTTTTTCCCGAGGGCATGCAGCTTTACTGTATGATTAAATGATGATGGCGTCCTCTTGGGTAAAATATTCTGGAGGTAAAATAGTCCCCCATTCGGATCTCCAGGCGGGGACTACTCAAGAGGATGTCGTTATCAGGAGAAAGAAAACTGGCGTTCTACGGATCGGAGCGTGGAATGTCAGATCCCTTAATCGGGCAGGTAGGTTGTTGTTGTTGTTGTGGTCTTCAGTCCCGAGACTGGTTTGATGCAGCTCTCCATGCTACTCTATCCTGTGCATGCTTCTTCATCTCCCAGTATCTACTGCAACCTACATCCTTCTGAATCTGCTTAGTGTATTCATCTCTTGGTCTCCCTCTACGATTTTTACCCTCCACACTGCCCTCCAATGCTAAATTTGTGATCCCTTGATGCCTCAAAACATGTCCTACCAACCGATCCCTTCTTCTAGTCAAGTTGTGCCACAAACTTCTCTTCTTCCCAATCCTATTCAATACCTCCTCATTAGTTACGTGATCTACCCACCTTATCTTCAGCATTCTTCTGTAGCACCACATTTCGAAAGCTTCTATTCTCTTCTTGTCCAAACTAGTTATCGTCCATGTTTCACTTCCATACATGGCTACACTCCATACAAATACTTTCAGAAATGACTTCCTGACACTTAAATCTATACTCGATGTTAACAAATTTCTCTTCTTCAGAAATGCTTTCCTTGCCATTGCCAGTCTACATTTTATATCCTCTCTACTTCGACCATCATCGGTTATTTTACTCCCTAAATAGCAAAACTCCTTTACTACTTTAAGTGTCTCATTTCGTAATCTAATTCCCTCAGCATCACCCGACTTAATTTGACTACATTCCATTATCCTCGTTTTGCGTTTGTTGATGTTCATCTTATATCCTCCTTTCAAGACACTGTCCATTCCGTTCAACTGCTCTTCCAAGTCCTTTGCTGTCTCTGACAGAATTACAATGTCATCGGCGAACCTCAAAGTTTTTACTTCTTCTCCATGAATTTTAATACCTACTCCGAATTTTTCTTTTGTTTCCTTTACTGCTTGCTCAATATACAGATTGAATAACATCGGGGAGAGGCTACAACCCTGTCTTACTCCTTTCCCAACCACTGCTTCCCTTTCATGCCCCTCGACTCTTATAACTGCCATCTGGTTTCTGTACAAACTGTAAATAGCCTTTCGCTCCCTGTATTTTACCCCTGCCACCTTCAGAATTTGAAAGAGAGTATTCCAGTTAACATTGTCAAAAGCTTTCTCTAAGTCTACAAATGCTAGAAACGTAGGTTTGCCTTTTCTTAATCTTTCTTCTAAGATAAGTCGTAAGGTTAGTATTGCCTCTCGTGTTCCAACATTTCTACGGAATCCAAACTGATCTTCCCCGAGGTCGGCTTCTACCAGTTTTTCTATTCGTCTGTAAAGAATTCGTGTTAGTATTTTGCAGCTGTGACTTATTAAACTGATAGTTCGGTAATTTTCACATCTGTCAACACCTGCTTTCTTTGGGATTGGAATTATTATATTCTTCTTGAAGTCTGAGGGTATTTCGCCTGTCTCATACATCGTGCTCACCAGATGGTAGAGTTTTGTCATGACTGGCTCTCCCGAGGCGATCAGTAGTTCAAATGGAATGTTGTCTACTCCCGGGGCCTTGTTTCGACTCAGGTCTTTCAGTGCTCTGTCAAACTCTTCACGCAGTATCTTATCTCCCATTTCGTCTTCATCTACATCCTCTTCCATTTCCATAATATTGTCCTCAAGTACATCGCCCTTGTATAAGGGCGATGTACTTGAGGTTAGAAAATTTAAAAAGGGAAATGGATAGGTTAAAGTTATATATAGTGGGAATTAGTGAAGTTTGGTGGCAGGAGGAACAAGACTTTTGGTCAGGTGAATACAGGGTTATAAATACAAAATCAAATAGGGGTAATGCAGGAGTAAGTTTAATAATGAATAAAAAAATAGGTGTACGGGTAAGCTACTACCAACAGCATAGTGAACGCATTATTGTGGCCAAGATAGACACGAAGCCCACGCCTTCTACAGTAGTACAAGTTTATATGCCAACTAGCTCTGCAGATGATGAAGAAATTGATGAAATGTATGATGAGATAAAAGAAATTATTCAGGTAGTGAAGGGAGACGAAAATTTAACAGTCATGGGTGACTGGAATTCGTCAGTAGGAAAAGGGAGAGAAGGAAACATAGTAGGTGAATATGGATTGGGGCAAAGAAATGAAAGAGGAAGCCGCCTGGTAGAATTTTGCGCAGAGCATAACTTAATCATAGCTAATACTTGGTTTAAGAATCATGAAAGAAGGTTGTATACACGGAAAAACCCTGGAGATACTAAAAGGTATCAGATAGATTATATAATGGTAAGACAGAGATTTAGGAACCAGGTTTTAAATTGTAAGACATTTCCAGGGGCAGATGTGGACTCTGAGCACAATCTATTGGTTATGAACTGTAGATTAAAACTGAAGAAACTGCAAAAAGGTGGGAATTTAAGGAGATGATACCTGGATAAACTGAAAGAACCAGAGATTGTACAGAGTTTCAGGAAGAGCATAAGGGAACAATTGACAGGAATGGGGGAAAGAAATACAGCAGAAGAAGAATGGGTAGCTTTGAGGGATGAAATAGTGAAGGCAGCAGAGGATCAAATAGGTAAAAAGACGAAGGCTAGTAGAAACCCTTGGGTAACAGAAGAAATATTGAATTTAATTGATGAAAGGAGAAAATATAAAAATGCAGTAAATGAAGCAGGCAAAAAGGAATACAAACGTCTCAAAAATGATATCGACAGGAAATGCAAAATGGCTAAGCAGGGATGGCTAGAGGACAAATGTAAGGATGTAGAGGCTTATCTCACTAGGGGTAAGATAGATACTGCCTACAGAAAAATTAAAGAGACCTTTGGAGAAAAGAGAACCAATTGCATGAATATCAAGAGCTTTGATGGAAACCCAGTACTAAGCAAAGAAGAGAAAGCAGAAAGGTGGAAGGAGTATATAGATGGCCTATACAGGGGCAATGTACTTGAGGACAATATTATGGAAATGGAAGAGGATGTAGATGAAGATGAAATGGGAGATATGATATTGCGTGAAGAGTTTGACAGAGCACTGAAAGACCTGAGTCGAAACAAGGCCCCCGGGCTAGACAACATTCCATTAGAACTACTGACAACCTTGGGAGAGCCAGTCCTGACAAAACTCTACCATCTGGTGAGGAAGATGTATGAGACAGGCGAAATACCCTCAGACTTCAAGAAGAATATAATAATCCCAATCCCAAAGAAAGCAGGTGTTGACAGATGTGAAAATTACCTAACTATTAGTTTAATAAGTCACAGCTGCAAAATACTAACACGGATTCTTTACAGACGAATGGAAAAACTGATAGAAGCCGACCTCGGCGAAGATCAGTTTGGATTCCGTAGAAATGTTGGAACACGTGAGGCAATACTGACCCTACGACTTATCTTAGAAGAAAGATTAAGGAAAGGCAAACCTACGTTTCTAGTATTTGTAGACTTAGAGAAAGCTTTTGACAATGTTGATTGGAATACTCTCTTTCAAATTCTGAAGGTGGCAGGGGTAAAATACAGAGAGCGAAAGGCTATTTACAATTTGTACAGAAAGCAGATGGCAGTTATAAGAGTCGAGGGGTATGAAAGGGAAGCAGTGGTTGGGAAGGGAGTGAGACAGGGTTGTAGCCTATCCCCGATGTTATTCAATCTGTATATTGAGCAATCAATAAAGGAAACAAAAGAAAAGTTCGGAGTAGGTATTAAAATCCAGGGAGAAGAAATAAAAACTTTGAGGTTCGCCGATGTCATTGTAATTCTGTCAGAGACAGCAAAAGACTTGGAAGAGCAATTGAACGGAATGGACAGTATCTTGAAAGGAGGGTATAAGATAAACATCAACAAAAGCAAAACGAGGATAATGGAATGTAGTCGAATTACATCTGGAGATGCTGAGGGAATTAGATTAGGAAATGAGACACTTAAAGTAGTAAAGGAGTTTTGCTATTTGGGGAGCAAAATAACTGACGATGGTCGAAGTAGAAAGGATATAAAATGTAGACTGGCAATGGCAAGGAAAGCGTTTCTGAAGAAGAAAAATTTGTTAAAATCGAGTATAGATTTAAATGTCAGGAAGTCTTTTCTGGAAGTATTTGTATGGAGTGTAGCCATGTATCGAAGTGAAATGTGGACGATAAATAGCTTAGACAAGAAGAGAATAGAAGCTTTTGAAATGTGGTGCTTCAGAAGAATGCTGAAGATTAGATGGGTAGATCACATAACTAATGAGGAGGTATTGAATAGAATTGGGGAGAAGAGGAGCTTGTGGCACAACTTGACTAGAAGAAGGGATCGGTTGGTAGGATATGTTCTGAGACATCGAGGGATCACCAGTTTAGTATTGGAGGCCAGCGTGGAGGGTAAAAATCGTAGAGGGAGACCAAGAGATGAATACACTAAACAGATTCAGAAGGATGTAGGCTGCAGTACGTATTGGGAGATAAAGAAGCTTGCACAGGATAGAGTAGCTTCAAATGGCTCGGAGCACTATGCGACTTAACTTCTGAGGTCATCAGTCGCCTAGAACTTAGAACTAATTAAACCTAACTAACTTAAGGACATCACACACATCCATGCCCGAGGCAGGATTCGAACCTGCGACCGTAGCCGTCGTTCGGTTCCAAACTGTAGCGCTTAAAACCGCACGGCCACACCGGCCGGGATAGAGTAGCATGGAGAGCTGCATCAAACCAGTCTCAGGACTGAAGACCACAACAACAACATATAATTAACACGAATTATTTGCAACACAGTGACTAAACTGGTAAAAGCAAATCTTGGAGAGGATTAGTTCGTATACTTATCCAGTTTTACAATGCATTATTATACAATGGGCTGCCTATGGTGCATAACAGTACTTAAGCCGTGTGGACATATAGCACCCAATTTAAATCTGTATATCAGCGTCTTTTAGTATTCCGCTATTAAGTTGTACTTATTTACGTCGAATAGGTGGCGTAAGGCGGTAACACTTGTAATCACTGGAAAACTCCTTGTCAACAGTTTCCTATACAGGTTTCTTCTGGTGCTTCCTTGTAGTTAGCGCATGGCTTTGTTACACAATTCAGATCTGCCACGTCAGTCTGACCATCATCAACATGTTCAGTAGCAGCATATGTTGTAACATTAGAGTAGGTGCAAAGAAATCTCATCGCTAACCGCAGCTCCAAGAAATACAGTAGAAAAAAAAGAAGATTCCTAGAACCCTAATGAACAATGATAAAGAAGAGAACATCGACCTTGGATGTGCCTTTTCTTTTCTTTCTAAATGTCGCGGGGAGTTCCTGGGAATGCCAGTCACACTCTTTGGCCTCCTGCTTGGCATCCAGCGCAACTATTTCCAGTGTTTTCTTTTCCTGTTATCTCCTCACGCTAGAAAATAGCGCCCAGAAGGCGCCAAAAATAAGGCGTCTTGATTGGCTGTAGTATCAACACGTAAAATTTTTAAACGCAAGTGTCTGGAGGAGAGGTTCAGTTCACTTGATTGGGAGGTGGAGCGCATTTTTCCTACGCTGGTGGGAGAACACCAGCGTCTGCTTAGAGTTTTCTTTAGCGGGCCAAAAATATTAGTTTCTGATTGGCAATTGCTGCTTGAGACGTGGGAATCGTCCGCAGAAGAGACGCACTCTCCGCCTTTTCGAATTCTGTGGAGAGTAGGGTGACTTTAGACTTTGCTTGCAGAGAGGACATTTCTACCTCTGTTTGCTGCAGAGTAATTTCACATTTCACACTTATTATTCCGCCCACGGCTTGGACCCTCTTTGGTGAGGACGCTCCAGGTGGAGACTTCACTCAGCAGACTTGCGCACGAGGCAGTAGTGGCACGCACACAGACACACGTAGCGAGCCATCGGTACCTCGGCATAGCACATTCACACAACAACATGGTTAGATTTACGGGCGGCGTCGGTCGTATAGGTTGCGATGAATTTAATAGCCATCAGTCATTTAATGGTTAGGTTCTACCTACACAACAACCTCCGTTACACTTACGTGACAGAAGACACGGGATAGCGATATTCACATACGTAGATGTTGGTACTATCGGTACACAAGGTATAAAGGGGCAGTGGATTGGCGGAGCTGTCATTTGTGCTTAGGTGATTCATGTGAAACGTTTCCGACGTGATTATAGCCGCACGACGGGAATAAACAGACATTGAAAGCGGTATGGTACTTGTAGCTAGATGCATGGGACATTCCATTTCATTATTCCGCGATCCATAATGTTAAGAGAGTACCGAGAATACCAAATTTCAGGCATTACCTCTCACCACTGACAACACAGTGGCCGACGGCCTTCACTTAAGGACCGAGAGCAGGGATTTTTGCGTAGTGTTGTCAGTACTAACAGCCAAACGTCTATGGGACAGGCAACACTTTCGCATTTATGGACGGCTATAGAGGTTGCATGACTCAATACTATCCGTTAGGACAGTACGGCGAAATGTGGCATTAATGGGTAATAGCAGCAGACGACCAACACGAGCGTCTTTGCTAACAGCACGATATCGCTTGCAGTATGTCTCCTAGGCTCGCGATCGAATCGGTTGGACCGTAGACTACTGAAAAAACCGTAGCCTTGTCAGATGAGTTCCAATCTCAGTTGGTAAGAGCTGATGGTAGGATTCGAGAGTGGCCGAGAACCCACGAAACCATGGACTCAGATTGTCAACAAGGCATTGTGCAAGGTGTTGGTGGCTCCACAATGGTGTGGGCTGTGTTTACATGGAGTGGACTGGGTCCTTTGGTCCAACTGAACCGATCATTGACTGGACATGGTTATGTTTGCCTACTTGCAGACCAATTACAGCCATTTATGGAACCGCGCTGCTGTTACGGTGGCAGGTACGAATCCTGCCTCGGGCACAGTTGTGTGTGATGTTCTTAGGCTAGTTCGGTTTAAGTAGTTCTAAGTTTAGGGGACTGATGACCTCAGATGTTAAGTCCCATAGTGCTTACAGCCATTTGAACCATTCAGAGCCATTTATGACTGTTCCCAAATAACGATGGAATTTGTATGGATTACAATAAGCCATGTCATCGGGACGTAATTGTTCGCGATTGGTTTGAAGAACATCCTGGACAATTCGAGGGAACGATTTGGTCACCCATATCCTTCGACATGAATCCCATCGAATGTTTATGGCACATAATTGAGAGGTCAGTTCGTGCACAACACCCTGTTTAAATTTAAATTTCTGGTAAGGTCCTGTGGGACCAAACTGCTGAGGTCATCGGCCCCTAAGCTTAAACACTACTTAATCTAACTTAAACCAACTTACGCTATGGACAACACACACACCCATGTCCGAGAGAGGACTCGAACCTCCGACGGGGGAAGCCACGCGAACTGTGACAAGGCGCCTTAGATCACGCGGCTACCCCACGCAGCTACAGCACCCAGTACCCACAACACGTTCATAATTATGGATGGCTGTAGAGGTAGCATTGCTCAATATTTCTGCAAGGGACTTCGAAAGACTTTTTGAATCCATGCTACGTAGAGTCACTGTACTAATCCGGGCAAAAGGATGTCCCACACGATTTTAGGAAGTACTCAAGACCTTTGTCGCCTCAGTGTATATTCCAAGTATGAAACCAATCACTGTTGTCAGCCACAGATTGGAGTCAGTTAAAATTTTATGTTAAGAGGTGAACTTACCATCAAGTGCTTCCCTTCCCGAACTTTTCCAGGTATAAGTCATTTCACTGCTATCTTTTATTATGTTTATTATTATTGTTGTTACATCTGGATAACTTTTACTGAATTACTTGAGAATGTGTTTATCAAAATTAACTTGTGCTGACAAACTCAAGAATTTACCGTACCTCTTAATTACATTTCATAGCTAGTCACCCCTGTACATAGTTAAGGAAATCATGTGATTACCCCCGCCCATTGTTCCATTGATGGACCGAATATTAGCATTTATTAACTCTGTTGTGCACAGTTTAATTAGAATGGTTCCTTGGAGGAGAGATCCAGATAGCTGACTAACTAGCGCAATTTCTCACACTCTTTGGTAGCGAGGGGCTTCGTTGGTCCACAACACGCTAGAGTCTCAATCGTTATCTCTCCTCATTTTTTTAAGTGCCTGCACCGCAAACGCTCTCCGCATAAAGGCCGGTTCCCACTAGAGCGCGGCAGCGCGGCGTGCGGCAATGGCAGCGGCAAGCGTTTTCCGCGTTGACGCGGCGGCTCGCGGAATTGGCGTTCCCATCTGGAAGCGGCAGACGTTAGCGGTAGCCAATGACGGACAGCCACTGAGGTACGGGTCGGGACCCACTGAAACGCGCGGTGCGTTTGATTAACTGTATCTTACACCTACATGAAGGAAAGACGAACTTGGGTGAAGACATACCAATTTCTCATTTTCTGTACAGTGTACTCTTTCACATATTTCATTATTCATGTTTTCTCATTTCACCATGAACAGATTTCATGACTACCGTTCACGAATGTTCACTATCTCCTAACACATTGAAACAATGTACGACAAAAGAAATTATTCAGATAGTTAAGCGAGACAAAAATTTAAAATGTGATACGGTAGCAGGTACACGGAACAGTAAGAACACAAAGGCTAGGTGGAAGGGATGAAAGTGGAAGCCACCTGATAGAATTTCCAACAGAGCATAATGTAATCATCGCCAGCACCTTGCTTAAGAATCACGAAAGAATAATATATATTTCGAACAGTTTTCGAAACCAGATTTTAAATTGTAAGGCATTTCCTGGTGCAGACACAAACCTGACTGATGACTGTCAATAGCAAGAAAAGCGTTCTGAAAAAGAAAATTTGTTCACACCGAATATAAATTCTAATGGTTGGATACTATTTTACAAAGGTATTTGTGTGGAGTGCAGCCTTGTACGTAAGTGAAACGTGGATGATGAACAGTTCTGTCAAACAGACAATAGACGCTTTCAGAACGTGGTGATTCATAAGAATGCTGAACATTAGATACGAGGATCGTGTGACTAAAGAAGAGGTACGGAATTAAATAGAGGAGGAAGAGGAAATTACGGCATAACTTTGATAACAATAGGGGTTAGTTGACAGGACGTATTATGGGGCGTCAAAGAGTGAGGACAAAGGGGTTGGGTGATACTATTCTGATAATAATCGTCTGTTGAAATACTATTCTACTATTTTATCTATTAATGTAAGCAGTGAATTTACTCTTCCATGCACTCCTCCACAAAACATTTAAACCAAAACTGAAATCAGCTGAACACGAAATCTTTCAACCACTGTCTGACAACTACTGGATTCACTTTCAACTTTCTATAACTATCACCGGCTAGCCACACACACATACAGATATAAGGAGAACGAAAATAAACAAACGTTAGTTTTCAGCATATAATTCTGCAGTTTGGCAACATGTACATAAACAAACCAGACAGGAAGGGACATGAGGTGAACACACTGTAGTTACGACGTCAAATCAGAGTTTTCAGTAAAACGTGTACTGCTAGTGACAGAAGAAAAAAGAGCGAACATGAAAATGTGCTTATGTTCCATAATCTAAGTTTTAGTTCAACCTCCAGCATGTGACCAGGTGAGGGGAAACGTATATGTCCGCCAAAAACTCGATTCACTGTAAGTAATCAGTCATTCACGTAAAAAAAGATGTTAACTGTTTTATAATCTGCAAGTATCACATATCAAAACAAAACTGAATCATTCTAGATTCCACCGAAGATGCCTTAAAGTAAAAGGCGAAACGCGTCTTGAATCAGTAAAGTACACTGGATAAAGAAAAAAGAAAGGAAATAATCAATAGCTCTACATATTTAGTAAATTACATCTTATGACATACCAGCAAATTAGTTTCGGTTTAACTTCTCATTCGACATGCTATTAATGCCGTTTAAAAAAATTCATCTATCCCTTCTGAAAAACTGTAGTTACTTTCATATCTCGGTAGATAAACAGATTTAGGATATTTATCATGCGACGAAATACATGACTTTTCACAAGTTATCGTTTGCAAAAAAACACGTTTCGATTTCTTGAAACGTTTACGAAATTTGCGGTTGATACAACCACGTGGTTTACGACGAGCAGGACGAAGTATCGGTCGCGTCACGAGCGAGCCTAGCGCGGTCACGGCACAGCCCGTCCGCCGACATATCATCCAATATCTCGAGAACGGTGATAGCTATCGATCTGCTCTCAGCTTTAAAAACAATTTCGATATGTTGACTAAATTTCATACGCAATAATGTATAACCTAAAATGAACTGTACGCAAAGTCCACGCAATGCGTTTTCACCTCTGCACACTCGTTAAAATTTCGTGTAAAGGTTGACGTAAATGCGATACAGCAAGTAACTACGACGAATAACGAAAAGAAATTCGGTCCTTTATCGAGAGAAGGTATTAGGCTATAACATGCCCAAGAATCAAATTTTTCTACCGAATAGTTTCCTTGGAATCGGATGATATGTTTTTCATAGCTGCCGCCGCGTCCGCGCCAGCGCTTCGGCGGAAGTTCGTGTGGCCCGGGGTGCGGTACCTGACGTCACGCTCAGCGCGTTCTGTGATTGGCGGCGCGCACCTGGAGCGCGTCACGCGGAAGCGGAAGCGGTTCGACATGGGCAAACCGCGACGCAGAGCCCGCCGCGCCGCGCCGCTGACGCCGTTTCCATGGCAACCACGCCGCTGACGCGCGGTTTTGACGCGCGGCAGCCCTAGTGGGAACCGGCCTTAACAAAATCGGTGGCTAACGGTTCGTGGTGACAATGGATTTTGTACAGACAGCATTGGAAGCCACGGCGTCGCAAACATGTTGCTGCCCAGCGCCATCTGTTGGCCAGTTTTTGCACTCGTTTTTGCTTTACACAAAACCCCAAGTCAATGCTTACCTCTCTCCCTACGTTTTATTCCGTGAATTACTGTATTTTTCAAATGTTAACAGACTTTTGGGTCACCCTGTAGATACCAAAAGCAAGATAATTTCGTGTCCTGTAGGATTACTGATAAGAATCGAGCAATCTGAAAATGAAACCAAGGAACAATTTGGTTTGTAGAAGGAACTGGCGTTCAGGGAGAAGAAACAAAAAAATTTGAGGTATGCCGACGACGTTTTAATTCAGAAAGACATCAAAGGATTTGGAAGAGTCGTTGAACGGAATGGATATTATTTTGAAAAGTATAAGCTGAACAACGACAAAAGTAAAAGAAGTGCAGCAGCATGCAGTCGAATGGAATAAGGCGATGCTGAGAGAATTAGATAAGGGAATGAGACACTATAAGAAGTATATTAGTTCAACTAACTATGAAAGACAATTATAGGCTCACTTTTTCGAAACCCCGTAAATGTTTCCCATAGCGACATGGAAGACTGGAATTTGTCTCAAAGGTCCCAATAGTCTTCCTCTGTAATAACGCAAAAACGAAGTCGACCTTAAGCTCGGCGGCTTTCAAACAGCGTGGTGTCAACACATGCGGAGAAAGACCATATTTCAGGTCATGTGATCTTTAAGGTAGGTTTATGATGTCATCTTTGCAACAAATTTCACCAAAATTCTGCCCAACACCAACGTAGACGACTCACGGGAGGGAAGGTCGTCACACCTTTCTTACTCACATTGCACCCCTTCTTATGACGCCCCGACAGTGGAAATCAGAACCGCGGTGACCGGCGTTGAAATCACGCTATTTTCGTATGGGTGTCCGAGGGCAACATTTCAGACACACCGCGGTCAAGTATCGACACGAAAACGCTTCAGGGGAAGGGGGGGGGGGGGTTGGGGGATCGGAGAGGGCACAGAAGATAGCGTCAATGAACCAGCCCTTCCCTTGGAGGGTTGGTTCCCACAAACTGCGTGATCGAAAACGACAGTTCACAGCAAGATAAACAACAGGACGATGTTATTGGCAACCTTTGACACTGCTGACATCTCCTGATGTCTCAATCCGTCGCTAAGCACTTCGTAGGCCTGTAACCATACTGAATGTGATCGCACCCCTTTGGAGTGTAGTGCAGCCACAATTTTTGCTCTGGTATACAGGGTTGAAGCACAAGCGACCGTTCAAAACCATTCAACGAAATTGAAGCAGCAAGGGATTTGTATGCTTCGGGTCCATCTGTGGAGGGATCACGGGGAGAAGAGCGGAGGGGTTTGGCGCTGTTGGGTGTTACTCATTTACATTTGCCTGAGTAAAACGTCAAACCATCAGTCTAAACCTTCCCCGCAGTTCGGCATTTCCCCGCGCATCTTAAAAATGTAGCTGTACAGAGACAGCTTGTCACTGATTACTAGGAGCTGGCGTTGCAGGCATCCCTTTCGACACCTCTCAGATTTCATATGTGGCCAGCGGGACTAATTCAGTTTAGCTAAGGCGCTGCAGTCATGGACTGTGCGGCTGATCCCGGCGGAGGTTCGAGTCCTCCCTCGGGGCATGGGTGTGTGTGTTTGTCCTTAGGATAATTTAGGTTAAGTAGTGTTTAAGCTTAGGGACTGATGACCTTAGCAGTTAAGTCCCATAAGATTTCACACACATTTGAACATTTTTGACATGAGACAGTTTAGCTCCGTAGTGTTGAAATGATTGCATGTTACATTGGCTCCTAGTAATCAGTGATTGACTGCCTCTATACGGGTGCGTTTCTGAAGTACTCAACAAAGGTGTATGGGTGATTCCGAGTGAGTTGCTGAATTGTGTCTGTGTGAGGGGGGGAGGGGTCTTATAGGGACCTTTTGCCTTTTTATACAAGCATGGGCTACTGCCGCAGGGTGGAGGGTGAGAAACAACAAGGGTCACAAAGTATAAATGATCTTCGTAGCTTCGGATGATGTTCAAGTGTCTCGAATGGTTTGTAATGGTCCCTAGTGGTTCCATCCTGTACAACAGCGCAAAAACTGCGGTCTCGTTACGCTGAGAAGAGGTTTAACCACGTTCAGTGGAGTTGCAGGCCCACAGTGTCCTTAGAAAAGAGTTGAATCGTCTGGGATATGTCAGCAGCGTCACCCCAAAGGGAAGGGGTGGTCCATTGACACTGTTTAGGCCATCCCTCTGCAGTCTTTCCGTGTCGATACTAAGCAGCGGTGTGTCTGAAATCGGTTTCCGACGGCTACCCGTAGCAGAACAGCGTGATGTCAAAACTGGCCATTGCGGTTCTGTCCTGCAGCGTAGGGGCGTAAGAAAAGGGGTGAAATGTAGATAAAAATGTAGATAAAACTTTGATGACCTTCACATGCTGTGACACATGCACAGCGGCGTTTGGAAGAATTGTGTGTGCTCAGAGCCATTTGCACCATTTTTTGAACCCGCCCCCCCCCCCCCCCCCCAATCACTTCATAATTGACTAAATTCCCTCTTTCACGTGAGTTACTCTGTTAACGTGTAAACGTCATGGTTCGCCTAAGAGAGGAATACGGTAACGAATGTGGAATTACTGAATATACAGCTGCATCGGGTACAATAACGGTTTTCTACTCGTGATGTCATGCTATGTTTCTAGTAATGTTGGCTTCGACTGTTTGTCAGACAACAATGCGCTGAGAGTGCTCCGGTTATTATTCAGACGATTCTGGGAAACAGTCGTTGGAAAAATGCCTTTTGCTCTCTCTCTCTCTATCTCTATCTCTCTCTCTCTCTCTCTCTCTCTCTTTCACACACACACACACACACACACGAAACATTTATTACTTGTTAGATCTGAATTAGGTTGTAGCGGACTTCAGTCTTGACGTTGAAGGGGATAAAAACACTGTACACTGACGGCAACGGAAAGTGTTACATCATGAAGCAGCAGTTGGGGGTGCCCATAACCATCTCCATCAGTGTGAGGTGCGACTTCCAAGGGCACGAAATCCTTTTGAATTGGTTGTGGCACGGAAGCAGCGCCTCCGAATGAGATTCTAAGGATTTTTTTGCTGTGCCTGAAACAAGTGTGTCAGTTGAAAGACGTCTAATAATTCTGAATATTGAATATTCTCATTTTGAGAGTAGTACAGGCGCAGTCCGTTTCTTTTTTCTTTTGCTAAGAAAACATTCAACAGCGTAGATCGCATAAAATATTTCTTTATTTAAACAACCGACTTCGACAGATTTTTGGTCTTCTACAGGTCTTGTTAAAAAAAAAAGGGTTTTTAAGGCCTGAAGAGGACAACAGAGTCTGCCGAAAGCGGTTGTCTTGACTAAAGAAATATTTTATGCGATCCCGGCTGTTTAATGTGTTTTAGCAATTCTGAATATATGGATAACATCCTAGGAGGGTGAGCTGAATGGAAGACAAGTATTATGATTCTGGCAAGTTGAGCTAAACGAAAGACGTCTACTATGGAGGAACCATATATGCTGATTGGCTGAGTAAATGAAATATACTTACTAATATTGAATAACACCCTAGCAGGATGAGTTAAATGAAAGATGTCTGCTACTATACTATATGTGGAGAGTATTCTGTTGCTGTTACATTCTACTGATGAGTCAATACAAGGGTCGCCAGATACTTGAATATCAATAATTAATACAAAATGAAAGAATATATTCCATGGTCTGTAGGCTGATCAGAAGCTATTCGGTACTCAAAACAAAATTTGCACCACGGAAATGTGTATGGCTGATGGCCTTCGTTAATATATGGTCAAAATTATCGGACACCTGGCTGAAAATGACTTACCAGTTCGTGGCGCCCTCCATCGGTAATTCTGGAATTCAGTGTGGTGTTGGCCCACTCTTATTCTTGATGTCAGCTTCCACTCTCACAGGCACACGTTTAATAGGTGCTGGAAGGTTTCTTGGGGAAAGGCAGCCCATTCTTCAGAGAGTGCTGCACTGAGGAGAGGTATCGATATCAGCTAGGCCCGGCAAAAAGTCAACGTTCCAAAACATCCCAAAGATGTTTTATAGGATTCAGGCCGGACTCTGTGCAGGCCAGTCCATTACAGGGATGTCATTGTCGTGCGATCACTCCACCACAGGCCGTGCATTATGAACAGGTGCTCGGTCGTGTTGAAAGATGCAATCGCCATCCCCGTATTGCTCTTCAACAGTGGGAAGCAAGAAGGTGCTTCAAACATCAATGTAGGCCTGTGCTGTGATAGTGCCACGCAAAACAACAAGGGGTGCAAGCCCCCTAAATGAAAAATACGACCACACCATAACACCACTGCCTCCGAATTTTACTGTTGGTGCTACACACGCTGGCAGATGAGGTTCGCTGGACATTCGCCATACGCACAACCTACCATCGGATCGCCACGTTGTGTACCGTGATTCGTCACTCCACACAACGTTTTTCCACTGTTAAATCGTCCAATGTTTACTCTCCTTACACCAAGCGAGGCGTCGTTTGGCATTTACCGGCGTGATTTGTGGCTTATGAGCAGCCGCTCGGCCATGAAATCCAAGTTTTCTCACCTCCCGCCTAAGTGACATAGTACATGCAGTGGATCCTGATACATTATGGAATTCGTGTGTGATGGTCTGGATAGATGTCTGTCTATTACCCTCTTCAACTCTTGGCGGTCTCTGTCAGTCAACAGACGAGGTCGGCCTGTACGCTTTTATGCTGTACGTGTCCCTTCTCGTTTCTACTTCACTATCACATCGGAAACAGTGGAACTAGGGATGTTTAGGAGTGTGGATATCCCGCGTACAGACGTATGACGTAAATGACACCCAATCACCTGACCACGTTCGAAGTCCGTGAGTTCCACGGAGCGCCCCATTCTGCTCTCTCACGATGCTAATGACTACTGAGGTCGCTGATATGGAGTATCTGGCAGTAGGTGGCAGCACAATGCACCTAATATGAAAAACGTATGTTTTTGGGGGTGTCCGGATACTTTTGATCACATAGTGTATATTAAAATGACATGGGATCAGTTAACTACCTAAATAATACCAGGAAAAATTCTATTACCACACACCTGTTTTACAAAATTTCTACACACAAGGGAAAAATTAAACATGGCAACAGTCTTAGACAGTGGAACAGAGGCATTAGCTCCAGAGATCGCTATTGAGCAGGTCTCAAAAGATGTGGCAGAAATAACTGCGTTACCCATGGTATTAAGGAGAATTTACGTGCTCCATACGAGATAATGAGCAAGTCAATGGTAACTCAAGATTCACTGTAACAAACTTTGCGTCCTGAAACGCGAAAGAATTGAAATAAAAAGTTAAAAATCATGATCGTCGTTGTGAAACGACTCTGAATTGGTAGCAAGGTTCTCGTTCAGATCCTAATACTGCGGAGAGAATACTCACCATTCTGGCTGCTGCCTCGTGTAGCGAAAGAGACCAATTGCTCTCAGTCGATCTCAGGACAGATTCTTCTCTCTACCGCCCTCCGCAACAGAATGTTCTCCGCGACACTCTCCGAAACCGAATGTCCCATGCACTTCTTTGTTTGTCGAGCTCTGGCGTCCCACCAAAAACAATTCCGTAAAAAACTTGCGTTAACCAACCAGCGCCAGTACTTATCTGTTTTACCCATCGGAAGAGAGAAAACTTTCCAAGTGAGTCCTTTCCTCTCGTCATAAAAACATAAGAAAGACGAACGTCTCATATTAGTGGCCAATGAGAGCTCTAACCCATGTGTTAGCCTATGAGACGTGAACAAAATGACCGTCTCCCTCCCCCCCCCCCCCCTGCCATCCTGAATAATTTTCTAAATCCTCTTAACTCTTCCCACAGCTCCGGCAAACACCCTTGGTGTCAGTGCGTATGCTATGGCATAACTTCCTTCTTAAGCAGCAAACTGTCAACTGTCTATTGGTGCCAGTATTCTGCCTAGTTTCTGAACTGGAAATGGAGCCATCGCATCTGCAAGTGGCATTTCTCCGCCATTAATCAGCGAAATGACCTCCCTGGTGCATTTCTCGGAGAACACACCATGACGAACCCCTATCGGGCGTGTAAAGCGACTGCCCTGCGCAACGGCTCCTCTAAATGCGTCACGGGAAGGTTCGGTATTGTCTGGGAGACACATGGGCGGGCTGCCTTGCCAGAAAGGCTACGTAACTCGCATGTGGAACTTAACCATCCTAACATTACATCATATGATCGGAAACTACTATTTCAATAGGAGCTGACTGACTTGTTCCTTGACTTGTTAAGAGGAGTGTCAATTGTCTATCTAGATCAACGGTCGGCAAGCAGCAGACCGCGCTCCAGGTTCGGACCGCGGAAGGTCAAAAACTGGCACGCAAAAAATATTAAAAGTATAAATTACGAACTCAAATTATTTAAAAATTACTTTTCTGTAGATAATTCGTTTGAGTGTCACCCTTATAACTTTTGTATCGTAATGCACAATTAACTACTGGATAATTAGAATTCTTAATGCTTAAATATAGATAGATTAAAATGCACAGTTTCTATGCTGTGAAGTTGTGGAGAGTGCGCTGAACATCGAAAGGAAGCAAGCAGGCCGACCGGCGCAGCATGTTATGTCGGTCCACATAATAGCTCTGTACACACGAATTGTAACACAAGAAGGAAATTTTGTAAATCGATTTCAGACTGTAGCAACCACTGAAACCTCTATTAAATCAGAGAAAGCATATTCATTTAAACACCATTTTTGTGCTCGTAGCTCGAACGATAGCTTAAAGCTTCGTTAGGAAACTTCAGGCGAGTTCACTCGGCGGCGTCGATCTTTGACAACAAAGCGCCCCCTTTGCGGTGCGGCACCCATGGTGTGCGACAGCATATGCGGCACCCATGGTGTGCGACAGAATACGCTGTGACGCTGTAGTTGCTCCCTTGCGGGTACATCGGCGCTAACAGCCACCACAGTCGTACAAGTTTATTTGCCAACTAACTCCGCAGATGATGAAGAGATTGAAGAAATGTATGATGAGATAAAAGAACGAAACAAAATAAAGTACACTAATTTTATCACCACTTCGTAAGTAGTTGTCGCGATCTAGTACGGAGCGTTTCTTTTGCATCGATATGGACCCAAGAAAGCGTAAAGTTGATACTGACAATAGGAAGTTTTTGACTGAGGGAACTGTACAAAGTTGTTTTACGCTGAAACTTCCTGGCAGATTAAAACTGTGTGCCGGACCGAGACTCGAACTCGGGACGGAGTACTGGCAGAAGTAAAGCTGTGAGGACGGGGCGTGAGTCATGCTTGGGTAGCTCAGATGGTAGAGCACTTGCCCGCGAAAGACAAAGGCAGAAGTAAAGCTGCGAGGTCGGGCGACAGTCGTGCTTGGGTAGCTCCGATGGTAGACCACTTGCCCACGAAAAGCAAAGGTCCCGAGTTTGAGCCTCGGTCTGGCACACAGTTTTAATATGCCAGGGTCGGCCGCGGTGGCCTAGTGGTTCTAGGTGCTTCAGTCCGGAACCGCGCGACTGCTACGGTCGCAGGTTCGAATCCTGCCTAGGGCATGGATGTGTGTGATGTCCTTAGGTTAGTTAGGTTTAAGTAGTTATAAGTCTAGGGGACTGATGACCACAGATGTTAAGTCCCATAGTGCTCAGAGTCAATCTGCCAGGAAGTTTCATATCAGCGCACAAACCGCTGCAGAGTGAAAATCTCATTTTGTTTTACGCTGTCTGGTTGGCTGGAGCTGATCCAGTGTGGTGGCCGAGCGGTTCTAGACGCTTCAGTCCGGAACCGCGCTGCTGCTACGGTCGCAGGTTCGAATCCTGCCTGGGGCATTGATGTGTGTGATGTCCTTAGATTAGTTACATTTAAGTAGTTATAAGTCTAGCGAACTGACGAACTCAGATGTTAAGCCCCATAGTGCTTAGAGCCATTTGAACCATTAGATCCAGTATGCTTCATATGCAACGGAATTGTCGCTTTTGTTAAAAGCCACAATTAAAAGCGACAGTACGAAAGAACTCATCAGCAGTTACATAAAAATTTCTCTCTGGGTTGTGAAGCTTGTCAAGAAAAACTCCACGGATATTTAGCCTCTTACAAAAAAAAGCTCAGCCTTCCTAATTCGCTCTATGAGCAAGCAAGAAAAATCTGTAGAAGCAGCCTTGCATGTTGTTTTGGACGCTTAACGGACACCAGAAGCCATTTTCAGACTCTGAGATAGTAAAAAAATGTATGTTGGAAGTAGCAGTGGCACTTTTTGAAGAGGAAAAATTGTTATTGCCGCAATTCAAGATATTCCACTGTCGGGAAAAAGTAATACAAGAAGGATTGAAATTTTGGCTGCTGACAATATAAGTAGTTTACTCGAACTTCCTCAGAAGGCGCCTTGTTACGCCGTAGAATTACATGAATCATGTGATGTTGTTGATGAAGAACAAATGTCCACTTCCGTGCTATTTTTGGATATTGAAAGTAAAGAATTTAGGAAAGAATTGCTAACAATATTGCCATTGAAAGGCAAGACTCAAGGAGAACATTTATTCTAGACTTTTGATGACTTCATGATAAAATTAAACGTTATTTATGATAGAATGATGTATCTTTCAACTGTCGGGGCCGCAGCAATGATCGGCAAAAAAAAAGGGCTAGCAAAGAGAATCGAAGGTAGGTATGCTGCGCTGCTATCTTATCAGTGCATAGTTCACCAGGCAGCCCTTTGTGGAAAACTTAATGTGACTCTGAAAGAAGTAATGGACAGGTTGATCAAGTTGATTAATTTTTAGAGGTCTCGTTCTGCTCTTCATAACAGAACCGACATACAACGGTATAAAAATGTTCGTTACCTAAATAAAGGTAAAGTAATAGAATTTTTTTGGGCAAATAATAGAAGAAGTAAAACCCTCCTTAGATAATATGGTTTCATAAGAAGCGAGAACCATTTGGAGTTTCTAGCAAACGAACGTAGTAGGCTTGCTGTGGCTTTCTTGAAAGATATTCTGAAACATTTAAATGCAGCCAGTACCAAGCTACAAGGAAAAGGGGAAATTCATATGTGATCTTATACAAAGTGCCTTCTTTCAGTCGCACGTGGCTATCTTTGAAGAAGGCACTGCAAGTCAAGAATTTTTTTCACTTTCCGACAATTTTATAATACAAAAATAATTCTGGAAAAGACATTTCAGTATTTTCAAATTTTATATCAGATCTGTCAAAGGAATTTATAGCAAGATTCCAAGACTATCCAGATATAGTGAAGCTGTCGCGATTCTTAAGATCACCTTTTGAAGTTTCTCCGATGGCAGTATGGACAGATGTGGCTACAAAGTCGTTATGCGTTCGAAAGTCTTTACTCTATATGGAGATAACAGACTTGCAAGACATTTACTTGAATTCGTACAAAGTGTATCGGCTGAAGAATTTTGGAGTAAACATATCCCAGAAAAATACGAAAACTGCAAAAAAAATTCCAGATACCTGGCTACTATGTTTGGTGCACATATATTTGTGAAATTTCATTCACAGAAACTAATTTTTTGAAGAACAAGTATCGCTCAAGATTAACGGCCACCCACCTTGAAGATATTACTCGCAAAAGCTGTTCCTCATATGAACCTAACCTTAAGAAACTGGCTCAAGACCGCAAATGTAATTTCTCTCATTGATTTTTAATACAGATATGCCTATCTACCGTATTTCTATTTTATGAGTGAAAATTGAAACAAAAAGCAGTATTGAATATACGTTTTTTCCTGGATTTTTCAATACAGATATACCTATCTACTTATTGTATTTAATATTTTTTGTGAGTGAAAATAAAAATAAAAAATAGTGAAAAAATTGTCTATCTATTATATTTAATATTGGTTTGAGAGCGAAAATTAAAATAAAAAATTAGTAAGGAATACGAGGGTTTTATTATGGACCTCAATAAATATTTTCGGAAGTATCCGGACCCCATCTAAAATCACTTGCCGACCATTGATCTAGATTATATTAAAAGGAGCTAATTATGAGGTTGACCGCAATTGTTTCTGCTCTGTTAACAATGAAATTACTGGTGGAAACCAATCTTAACCGATTAATAATCACAGCAGACGGATGTCTCGGACAGAATGCAATTAGTGAGACACACACCAGCGTCTTCCCATGTTACTTTTCTATTCTCATATTAATTGGATTAGGAAATAGGTGAGGAGTGTAGACTCAGATTATCATTTATCAAATTTGCAAACCTAAAGAAAACAGTGGCACACTTCTTTTTGAGAGGTTGGTTAGTCCGCAGACATTTAGCAAGTGGTAAAAACCAGTGAACTGTTTAGAAAAGCAGGAAGGTGTGAGAAGGTTCTGACAGATCTTCCTCACAGCTGGCCACTGGCTAGTATGAAAGTGTAGCTCTTCTCAATGCTTCCCAGATATGCTGTACAGTTGGAAAATCGGGGAACTGGGTAGGCCCGTCATACATCAAAACTTTCACGAAGGTGTGTGTGATGTGAACTACGGTGTGGAGTCTTGGATTAACCTGCTGGGATTTGTCGTTTGCTACCTTGGTCACGAAAGATATGAGAAGACGGTAATGCAGGAGTAGGTTTAATAATGAATAAGAAAAATAGGAATGTGAGTGAGCTACTATAAACAGCATAGTGAACGCATTATTGTATCCAAGACAGACACAAAGCCAACAGCCACCACAGTCGTACAAGTTTATATGCCAACTAACTCCGCAGATGATGGAAAGATTGAAGAAATATATGATGAGATAAAAGAAAGTGTTCAGATAGCTGAAGGAGACGAAATTTTGTTGTTGGGCGTTGGAATTCGATAGTGGGTAAAAGAAAGCGAAGAAAAACCTAGGTGTATTGGACTTAGGTAAAGAAATGAAAGAGGAGGCCGCCTGATAGAATTTTCACAGAGCATAATTTAACCATCGCAAACATTTGGTTAAAAATCAGGAAAGCAGGTTGTATACGTGGAAGAGATCTGGAGATACCGGAAGGTTTCCGATTGATTGTATAATGGCACGACAGAGATTTCGGAATCAGATTTTAAATTGTAAGACATTCCAGGGGCAGATGTGCATTCTGACCTCAATATATTGGTTATGAATCGTAGATTAAAGCTAGACAAACAGCAAAAAAATAGGAAATTAGGAAGATGGGACCTGGATACACTGAAAGAAATAGAGGTTGTTGAGAGTTTAAGAGGGAACATTAGGCAACGGTTGACTGGAACAGGGGAAAGGAATGCATTAGAAGACGATTGGGTAGCTTTAAGAGATGAAATTGTGAAGACAGCAGAGGATCAAATAGATGAATAGACAAGGCATAGTGGAAATCCTTGGAAAACACGGGAGATGCTGAATTTAATTGGTAAAAGGACGGAAAGCTATATGAGAACCAGAACCAATGAGTTCTTACATAATTGGATTTTATGGTGTGCATCCGTTTTTATAATCTCAACGGAAGGAATGTGTAATGACTGTTTACTAGTAACTTTCCGTGGCGCCTGTGGTGCCGCTTGGCTAAACTGCGAGAACTAAATTCTGTAACTCGAGTACTCTTCTTAAGGAGGCGTCGTTTTTGTTCTTGTAAATTGCCTTAAAGCAAAATCACTGTAAGGGTCATTTATACAATTTCAGATCTGTTACTCAGTAGTTAATTTTTTAAACGAAATTTTACTGTGTGCTCATCTTTGGTAGTGAAATTGTCCGTTTTGGACTTCATTTTAGTTAAATACTTTCATTATTTTAATAAACACTGGCCAAGGGAGTTTCCTTCTTTTTGCGTCAGTTGGCAAAATAAAATAAAAGTCATAAAGTTCGCCGGCCGTAGTAGCCGAGCGGTTCTAGGCGCTGCGGTCTAGAACCGCACGACCGCTACGGTCGCAGGTTCGAATCCTGCTTCGGACATGGATGTGTGTGATGTCCTTAGGTTAGTTGGGTTTAAGTAGTTCTAAGTTCTAGGGGACTGATGACCTCAGATATTAAGTCCGATAGTTCTCAGAGCCATTTGAGCCATTTTTCATAAAGTTCGCTCGAGCGTTAACCTCATTTAAGTAACAGATGATCTGTAAAATTTTTTTTATATCCAATAGTGTAAATGATATCTTCTTTCTGAATGTTGTTCCGATGTATCCCGCCCGAGGAGCGGCCGCTGTCGGCGTCATGTTTGTGGGGCTTACGTTAACCGCTTGCGATTAATGTGAATACTGACTTCAGTAGTAGAAAATTTTGTATATTTGTTGTAAAATTTTAATTATAATACAGTGTCAATTTGTAAAACTATCGGCCTCCGGGGTCAGTTAGCTTCTGAAGTTGAACGTAGTTGTCCTTCCTATTCACCTAGTATTATTTCCCCCTTTTTTTAACTGTATTTTTGTGATGATTAAATACTTGCAACCTGACATTTACTTATGAGAGTTTAAGTTCTAAAGTTTGTGCAAGTAGAGTCGAACTGTTCAGAAAGGAGGATGTGAGACGAAAATCAACAGAAGGAAAACAATGAGAATGGAATGCAGTCGAATTAAATCAGGTGATGCTGAGGGAATTACATTAGGAAATGAGACACTTAAAGTAGTATATGAGTTTTGCTATTTGGGCAACAAAAAAATTATAGTCGTTAAACGACGGCGTCATCTGCAAACAACCTAAGTCGGCTGCTCAGATTGTGTCCCAAATCGTTTATATAGATAAGGAACAGCAAAGGGCCTATAACATTATCTTGGGGAATGCCAGAAATCACTTCTGTTTTACTTGATGATTCATAAGGATATAGGTTGCAGTAGTTATTTGGAGATGAAGAGGTGTGCACAGGACAGAGCAGCAAGGACAGCTGCATCAAACCAATCTTCGGACTGAAGAACACAACAACACATCTGCGAACATTAGCCTCCCTTCAACAATTACTAAATTAGTCCTGTTATCATATTCAGTAACTCCCCACACCATGGTTCCAAGAACTAGAATTGCTGTTACCTGCGACTTTAAATCGGGTCTTACAGGTACTTGTTAGCGCCGATCTCAAGGCCACACGCACAGAAGCGAGACTCGTCACTGAGTTACATAAAGTACCACTCAGTGCCCCAGTTGACTGTAGCTCTACACCATGCAGGTTTATGGCATGGTGCAAGCGGAAAATGTCGGATGGTACCTCGAGATTCCAGTTCGGTTTCCGATAATCTGGTCACGACGGTATGTGGTGTTCATTGCCCGAATTTCAGCTGTTGTTATCCTTTGAGCCAATGGAACAGTCCTACGATACACTCGTGGTGCAGTCCTGAAGACGCCCGTCTCTGCTCTCCCTATCATTCTGTTGTCTTGAGTCTATTTCGGTACGACTCGTACTGCAATCAGTGCAGCAAACCGATGTTATGGATATTGGTCTGCAATTTTGTGGGTCCGTTCTTTCACTCTTCTTATACATAGTAGTCACCTTCGCTCTTCTCCAGTCTCTCGGGACTCAGAACTGGCCGAGAGATTCGCGATAAATGGCAAGCTAAGTAAGGGGCCAATGCGGTAATGTACTCTTTGTAAAACCGAACTGGGATTCCTACCGGACCTGGCTACTTACTTGTTTTCAACTCTTTCGGTTGTTTCTTTATCCCAAAGACTCTTATTACTATGTCGTCCATACGGGACGCTGTGAGATGATCAAACGACGGTATGTTTGTACGATTCTCCCGCGTGAATGATCCCTTAAAAGCGAAATTTAAAACTTCGGCTTTCGTTTTGAAGTCATCTGCTGGTACTTCAGCCTGGTCGACGACTAACTTGAAGAACTCTGAGACCCACGTAGCGATTGCACATAGAACGAGAATTTTTTCGGGTTTTCGGCCAGATCTTTTGCTGAGGCATGACACTGGTAATTGTTGTATGCTTCGCTCATAGATCTTTCCACAGACGCACGAGTACAACAGCCTTTGCTTCCTCAGCTTTTTCTGAGTTTCGTTCTGAAACCACAGTGGGTCTTTTCCGTCCTTAATCCACTTACTCTTCACATTCTTCTTCAGATCACGAGTTACAATCTATTTAAACTTTGCCCACAATTCCTCTACGTCCATGTTACTGAAACTAATTGCTAACAACTGCCTATCTGCTCTTTCTAGCATAAACACTGTCCTAGCCTTCTTCACCTGATTTATTAACTTTCGTAACCATAGTCGTTATGATGGCCTTATAATCACTAAGCCATGTCTCTATACTGACACCGTCTGATAAGGTCCGGCTGTTTCTAGCTACGAGGTTTAACATGAATATGTGTATCTGCCGAATTAGCTGCTTAAGACAGTTTTCGGAAACGTATTCAAAAGTTTTTCGCATGACTATCTGTCTGTGCCCCCTGCAATGAAGATACGCTGAACAGCCAAAGAAACTAGTACACCTGCCTAACATCGTGTAGAGCCCCCGCGAGCATGCATAAGCACCGTAAAACGACGTTGCATGGGCTCATGTAATGTCTGAAGTAGTGCTGGAGGGAAATGACACCATGAATCCTGCCGGGCTGTCCATAAATTCATAAGAGTACGAGAAGATGAAGATCTCTTCTGAACAGCGCGTTGCAAGGTATCCCAGATATGCTCAATAATGTTCATGTCGGGGGAGTTTGGTGGTCAGCGGGAGTGTTTAAACTCAGAAGAATGTTCCTGGAGCCACTCTATAGCAATTCTGGACGTGTGGGGTGTTGCATTGTCCTGCTGGAATTGCCCAAGTCCGTCGGAATACACGATGGACATGAATGGATGCATGGACAGGATGCTTACGTACGTGTCATCTGTCAGAGTCGCATCTAGACGTATCAGGGGTCACATAACACTCCATCTGCAGACGCTTCATACCATTACAGAGCCTCCATCAGCTTGAACAGTCCCCTGCCGATACGCAAGGTCCATGGATTTATAAGGTTGTCTCTATACCCATAGACGTCCATCCGGTCGGTACAATTTTAAACGAGACTCATCCGACCAGGCAACATGTTTCCAGTCATCAACAGTCCAGTGTCAGTGTTGACGGGCCCAGGCGAGGCGTAAAGCTTTGGGTCGTGCAGTCATCAAGGGTACACGAGTGGGCCTTCGGCTCCCAAAACACATATCGGTGATGTTTCGTTGAATGGTTCGCACGCTGACACTTGTTGATGGCCGACCGTTGAAATCTGCAGCAATTTGCGGAAGGGCTGTACTTTTGTCACACTGAACGATTCTCTTCAGTCGTCGTTGGTCCCGTTCTTGCAGGATATTTTTCCGGCCCCAGCGATGTCGGATGTTTAATGTTTAACCGGATTCCTTATGTTCACGGTATACTCGTGAAATAGTCGTACGGGAAAATCCCTACTTCTTCGCTACCTCGGAGATGCTGTGTCCCAATGCTCGTGCGCCTACTGTAACACAATGTTCAAACTCACTTAAATCTTGATAACCTACCATTGTAGCAGCAGTAACCGATCTAACAACTGCGGCAGACTCTTTTTGTCTTATGTAGGCGTTGTCGACCGCAGCACCACAATCTACCTGTTTACATATCTCTGTATTTGAATACGCATGCCTGTACCAGTTTCTTTGGCGCTTCACTTTAGATGCCCTGGCCTACACTCGGTAGGTTAAGTTACCTCCAACTAGTATTTTATGATCTATGGATTTATGCGCTACTGATCGTAGACTTTGTTTGAATGACTCGAAAACTATCACAGCGGAATCGGATGGCCGGTAAGAAGATCCAACAGTTAACTTGGGGTCACCTAAATCTGTTATACGCGACCAGATAACTTCACTGTCACACTCACATTCGACCTCAATAGAGACATCATTTTTCACAACTCGCACTCCCATGGCGTCTAATCTATGTTTCTGATAAATGCTCTATGACTCGCTAAATATCTCCGGGATTTCTACCTCAGGCTACGGCCACATCTCGGTCCCAAGGATAATTTGAGGAGGAAGGCAACCTTCCTGGAAAGCAGTAAATTCGGGAACTTCTGTTACGAACACTTCGCTAATTTACCCATAACATTTTGGTGGTCGAAGTGTCATCATCCTGAACGATGTCTGATTTCCTTATCTGCGTACCGCCGAGTGATCGTCAGGGTACCTCAACCTCAAACTATGGCCTTAAAAAAAATCATGTACACTCCACACGTACTCTGCTACCCGAGTAGCTGCTTCCGTTGTGTAGTGCACTCCTGACCAATCAAGGTGAGTCCTGTACTCTTCCATCCGAAAATGCAGGTGCGCAAACATGCAGCCACGAATGTCACAAAGCCGACGACGCTTTAGTTCGAGACCCCCCACTCGGCTCCAAACCAAAGGGTCCTGATGAACTCTGGGAACAATGCTACAATTGCCAGCTCTACTTGTACCGTACGTGCACGACCAGCAGCCTTCATCATATCCGCCAGTAATTCTCAGATTCCATGCGACAGACGTCGTTAGTGCTGTTGTGAATCAGATGACTGCGCGCTACACGCTCCACACCCGTGTTCGAGGCCACCTCCACATCTCGGATGAGGCACCTGACTGACATACCAAGTGCACACAGGTTTTCTTTCTAGCCCTGAACGCCAGTTTCCTAAGGGGGTTCCATAACACACATAAGTATATTTGATCAAACTCGTCGTTTCGTTTAAAATTCGATGCAGATGACACATTGCGTTATTTCCTGGATAGTTTGTTGCCTACTCACTCAAAAATGTAGCTACATATGTGTGAATCATAAAGAATACCGCCCCAGAGCTCTACTGAACATTCACAAACCTGAATGTCCTATCAGGCTTATTGAAATTTCATTAAACTATCCACGGCATAAAATAATGTGTAAAGAGAAACCTAAGTCATAAAAGAAGTGGATGCTTCCCAGGATGCACACACTTGCACTCCAAAGCCGACCTCTTTACACAACGACCTGTGATCCTCACACGGTTTCAGACATGTACGGCCATGGTTTGACCTTTGTTAAACCATATCATTTTGTGTTTTGTTTTCTTCAGTGTATTTTTATACAGATGCGGACTGAATCATACGAGGTAACAAAGTATCCTGAGATTTTATCTAATTATGAATTTACTTGTGAAGAAACTGACTCTGGAAGTTGCGCTGGCCGCTTATAGTAGGAAACTACTTGTGAAACATTCATATGGATAACATGTACTACTTGTTTCTACTCAGGAAGTGCAATGAAGTAATCGACCATTGCGGGTAAGGATCACATCTACACTATTTCAAAGAAACGACAAAGTACTTGAAATGAAACTTCCTGACAGTTTAAAACTGTGTGCCCGACGGGACTCGCATTCGGGACCATTCCTTTCGCGGGCAAGTGTTCTACCATCTGAGATACCCAAGCAAGACTCACGACCTGTCCTCAAAGCTTTAATTCCGGCACTACCTCATCTCCTACCATTCAAACTTCACAGAAGCTCTTCTGCAGACCTTTCAGAACTTAAAATGAAGATGGTTAGAACGCCTTCTGAACAACAATCGTCTCAGTGCTATGTCAGCCTTCTGTGTCAACACTGTTCTCTGGTTTAAGCAGAGACGTAAGCTTTGTAAAATGCAGTAAACGAGCACTCGTGGTATGTTGTTGGATCATAATAATCACGTGATGCATGATACATGTGACCTGAGACGAAGTACCAGCAGTAGTAACGTTGTCCCAAATCATCAGCCATGAGTGGACTGGAAAAATGACTAAAATTATTTCGAAAGAGAAATTAATTTTCGTTGCTGTTCCACAATAAAGGATTCATTAGCTTCGAGCGTAATGTATGTTCTGTTATCTCTTACATAAAAGAAATGAATATTTGGTGGTTACAGTAACACCATGTCACACAATGGTTAATCTTGAAACGCTTCAGGATTTTACCTGTATGCTGCCTGTTAGTCACCAGACGTATGAGGTGGTCGTGTATGGCTCACAAGTCACGTAAAGGGAAGGGTTTGTTGTGGGAAGCCCAACAGTATGTTTTCGATAGTCCGATGCCCTGAGAGGTTGCGCGCCAGTTTCTTTCCTGAATACCAAAGCCCCTAGTCATCTGGTGCGCCTCATGTGATTCACAACCGAATCCTCTCCCTTGCAAGATAGATACCAGAAAGAAAGAGACTCCTCTGACTTGCTCAGAGTACAAAATAATTTGCTTCGATGCTGGGGGAAGCCCGTAGGCTCGCGCAACCGGTTTCATCGACCGTCAGAGGGCTACCGTTTCCTCCTCTCTCGTTCTGTGTGGCTCGTTGTACATCAGCTTTGCTGAATGCAAAAGTATTACTATACTACGTTTACACGTTATTATTTTCAAAAGGCATTTCAATCATTTGTTGCTGACTTCACTGCAATGCATCCAAAAATATGAGTGCAGAAGTGGCTCAATGTATTGATGGAACTCAAAAATGTTAACGTTTCAGTTCATCTATTGGTTTAATCGGACGGATGCGTCAGCGATATTATTGGTTTTATTCAGTGTGCTATGTGCCAGGTAGAGGAATCTATACGCTATTCGCAGAATTTACATCGCCACCTTACCTTACTCCCACATATAACAAAAACAACGGAAGCCTAAATATGGCCTACGTATTCCAGCAAAATAATAAATAATTAATAGGTATTCACCTGATGATGACAGCATGCTGCCGAAAAACGTCGTGGCAAATTGTAAATATGTGTTGAACGTGGTTTAAGCAGCAAAATATTCTGTTTATAAAAGTAGCACGACAGTCGCACACCTCATTCAGATTCATATAACGTGAATTAATTTAATGAAAGCAGTTTACACACACAAAAATGAGAAAGTTGCAAACATGACGTGTTGTACATCAGTTAGAAGAAGAAAGAACTGATAACTTAGAACTCCATATCAGAAAATGCTTAAGAAATAAGAGATGAGAAAAAAGTTATAAATCTTGAGACTGACAACTACGTTATTCAAGACATCGTGAAGTAAAATCAACTCTTTCCCTGCAACGTATAAAACAATCAGAGGAATTTTAAACCTCCACTACTCTGCAGACACCGTCCCACTGAGAAGAAAAAATATATAGTGATATGAAATATCAAATCAAACACACCATTCCAATTTTATTTTGTTTTGCTACCAGTTTTGGAATTACGCCATCTTCAGTCCCCCTGAAGGCCGTGTAGGAAGAATCCCACCACTTGTACAATTAAAATAGGGGCCAGTACACAATCACTGGTATCCGTAGACTTCTTTATAGCAACGCGATCCCTTTGGTCGTCGTTTCAAGACTGTTAGACGAACGCTAGATTCGGCGTTACGTTATTCGACCTTCAGGCCCCTTGACCGACTTGTAGGAAGAATCCCACAGCTTGTAAAATCGAAATAGAATTCATTGGTGTCCGTAGACTTTTTTTATAACAACGTAATCCCTTCGACCGTCGCTTGGAGAGTGTTAGACGAGCATTGGAATGTGAATGTATACTGACACCTATTTTAAATGTTCAAAAGGTGGGATTCTTCCTACACGCCGGTCAGGGGATCTGAAGGTGGCGTAATGTAACGCCGAAACTGGATAAAGATGGACTTACAGAGATATAGGGGTATTGGAATCATTGCTTACAGACGATATTTTAGAAATAGAGGGCGAGAAAAGCGACGGTATATACACAGTGGTATCAGTTGCACTGGACAAGTTTATGCGAGAGATTCTGAACAATGAATGATTTTTTCAGCCAAAATTCTCAGTAGGTTGGGAATGGGACAGAGAATATGCCAACTTGGTATATTTGGGGAGGAATTTCCAGTCCGACATTCGCATTGTAGCCAAGGGAAATATTGGCCAGACTGGGAGATTGGAACTACGTTAATTTACTAATTACAATCAAATGGATGACTGCAGTAAAGCTGTTTTTCTTGAATATCAGGGGAATTATGTCCAGTAAATGTCCTCAATGTCCGACACTTAAGTTTAAGTTAGGAAAATCCATGGAAGATACCGTGGCTGAAGTAAGTAAAAGCAGCGTTAGAATAACGTACGATAAGTAAATTGAAGTGTTAGGAAGTCTCCTCTTAAAGTTTTTCTCTGTAGAGTAGCCATTTTTAGAAGTAAAACACTGAGGATAAATAGGTCGGACAAGAAGAGAGCGGAAGTTCTGTTATGTGCTACAGAATAATGCTGAAGATTAGTTAGGTAGTTCTGATTATTGATGAGAAGGTGCTGACATGAATCGAGGAGAAAATCAATTTTTTAGAACAGCTTGACTGAAAGAAGAGCTACGTTGTTACGACACATCCGGAGGCTTGATGGAATAAGTAATCTGACAATGAAGTGAAGAGAGAAGTGTGGAGTGTAAAAATTCAAGGGTTAGACCAAGGCTTGACTACAATAAACAGATTCAAGTAGGTAGAGGTTGCAGTCGTTTTGCTGAGATGAAGAGACTTCACAGAACAGGCTAGTGTGGAGAGTTGCATCAAAGAAATTTTCAGACTGAAGAACAAAACAACAACAAAAGGTATGATAACACCTTTGTGTGTACTCCGAAACCTGTGGTGCTCACAACCATTCTTCCGATTCGAGAAACTTTTTTGCGCTAAGTGCGGACATTGCATTTCAGACCGCCGCAAGGTCGAGATTGTACTCTAAGAGGTCTACAGAAAAACAAGCACGTACAGCTTATCGAGAGAAAGTGCTCAGAGATCTACCCTGGTGACCAAAATTAAAGCAACAAACTGCTGTTTCCCCGTCCTGCCTCTAATTCGGGATATAATCATGTAAATTGTCAACAGATGTCGTTACGATTGTGTACTGCACGGAAGATGGCATTCCGATCAGCGCATATCAACGCCAGCAGTGAAGTCAGGGGACCTATCAAGCGGTGTAGTGTTTTGAGGGTAGTCCCTCATCCACAGTTGCTGTGTTCACATTCACAGACGGTGCAGTATAGCACAGAGGAGACGCTTACAGAGTCTCTGATGTGGAGGGCCATAGGAAGAATGGAAGCAGGAGAGTCGCAAACTGATGTGGCCAGATGGCTTAATGTGAACCGTTCTGTTGTTTCTCGGATGAGGCGACAGTTTATAGAGACCGAAACTGTATCCTGAAGACCAGGACAGGGCTGACTACTTGTGATATCAGAAAGAGTGGACCGTTATTTGGCTGAAGAGGCATCTTACTACTACACTGTAACTGGCATCTGACCTCGCGGCATCCCCTGGCCTTGTTGTATACAGGCAAACGGTGTACAAAAGGCTTCCACAGAGTGGCCTGTCTGTTTACCTCTGGCATGTCTTCACAGAGGAGAACGTCTAGAGTGGAGCCGTCAACCTGGACGGGCGAACGGTGGGCCCAACGTTCTTTTCACATATGAGTCCGGATTTGGTCTGGAGAGTGATTCCCGACGGATTCGCATCTGGAGGGCACGTGGCGCACAATTTAGGAACCCAAAGATTGTGGAAAGAGACTGATATCGAAGAGGACCTCTAATGGTGTGGGCAGGAACATCTCTTCGTGAAATTTTACGGGCGAATCAGCAAGATTTAACTGCTGTCAAGTACCGTGAGAAGATCTTGGGATCTCATGCGCGGTTGTTGCGAGGTACTGTGGGTCCATATGGACGAAAATTCTCTACTTCATAGAGCACGGGTGGAAACGGAAGCTATAGCACGCATGTCGTGGCCTGCTCGCTCTTCCGATCCGATCTGAATCCCATAGAGCTTGCTTGTCTGGAATGCACTAGGGAGACGGGTTGCATCACGTCAGCATCCACCAACCACTCTCAAGACTTGTGAGCAGCTCTGCACGAAGAATGGACCTTATTGCCTCAATATAAGACTGATGACACCATTCATAGCATATCCCGTCGTTGTCAGGCCTGTATTGGTGGCAGAGGTGGTCACATCCCATACTGAGAACGTTAATCAGTTGTCAGAAGTTGTGTGCAAATACGTTAAGTTGGAAAAGCAAAAAGGAAGAACATTTTTGTCTACCGTTATGCATGTTGAAGGTAATCACCGTCTGCATTCTTTACATTGTTTCTACTTCACTATCACCTGTTTATACTGTAATGTGGCAAAAAAAAGAACGCAACATTGCAAAATTTCCATTTATTGCTTTAATTTTGGACACCAGAGTATATGAGCGCTCGAATTTGGGATATAGTGGTAGAAGTTTAGCTGCGATGAAGTAACAAGATGTTAGATAGAAGAGGATGTACTGAATTTGCAGAGGGCACATTGATTATGTCAATGAGAATCTAAATTCAAATTTCGCTAGTTGGTACACACAAATGAAGCAACATGTAGGTGTACGAAAAATGGAACATGCCATGCTCAGTACGAAGAAAGCAATGAAAACCTACCGAGAATAATAACATAATGTGTTCATAAAACGAGTTGAAATTAACAGAAATCGTGTCATATTTCGGGAGAAAAACTGTACGCTAATCTGAAACATCTTTGCGATAGAGTGATCAAGGTTCAGTGGAGGTCAAAACAAGCCAAGAATGCCTAGTAACGTCGTAAGGAAAACCCATGAGAAGAGTCTGTGTATGGTCGTAAGATATAAGGCAAGAATTTTGGCACATGTTCTAACACTAGTTTAACGTAGAAATTTCCTTCGAAAAATCTGTGAATAGGTTGCGATGGGACAGCGAAAGTTAATGTAAAGGAGATGAGCAAATTCGTGGTTACTCAAGCTGTGGGTAGGAAATAGCAAAGTATGCTGGACGAGATGGAAATCACTAGAACGTACCAGGTACTTGATGTTTAGAAATGGTCACAGTTAAAGGGAAACTTTAAGGAACGGGAAAACCCCGTAACTCTTAAATACACAAAAAAACTAATTATATACTAGTTAAATGGTCACCTTGAAAATACGAACGAAGTTTTATTTGTGTGTGTGTGAAATCTTATGGGACTTAACTGCTAAGGTCATCAGTCTCTAAGCTTACACACTACTGAACCTAAATTATCCTAAGGACAAACACACACACACACCCATGCCCGAGGGAGGATTCGAACCTCTGCTGAGACCAGCCGCACAGTCCATGACTGCAACGCTCCAGACCGCTCGGACAGTCCCGCGCGGCAAGTTTTATTTACATAATATAGTTTGTTCACAAAGAAGTGAACGACGGCTCCCTAATTATGGATCAGTATATGTCAGTGGGAACCGGTCGATGTCGGCCTGCCCATGTTTTGCGCCTGGCCACTTCCAGCCTCAGGATCTTTCTTTTATTGCTATTGAGAAACGATTGTTGCGCTGTGTTTTTTTCTGTCGCAAATTAATGCATCTCTTCATGAGTGACAAAGCAATTCGTGGCCGATGAAGGATAGTGCCAGATACCTTTCGGGGACGGGCAAGGAACAGTGCTTTACGGAGTGAAGCTAGAAAATGATTGGTAATGTCACTGAATGTTGCAAGGAGGACAGCAAAAATGGGTACGTGCACGGCAGTTCCCTGTACCAATATGGCCTAGCGATTATTTGATAATTATTGCAAGAACGGGTGTACTGTAGTATCCTAGAGTACAGGGTCAAAATTTACACTGAGATCACGAAAGTCATGGGATAGCGATATGCACATACAGGGTGCCTCCGTAAGAGTGTGCAAAAATGTAACAGGACGTAGAAAATGCTCCACTGAACAGTTTGAGGTAGGGAAGCCAGCTTAAGGAGATATGAAAGTAAACTTGTCTACCGCGTTGTCTACCGTTACTCTTTTCAAGCTTATTTACAACTAATATCCGTACACGTTTACACGTACTGTGCTGTTTATTTACATGTACATTCATTATTTCGTTTAAGGAAACAAGGAGCCCGGGCCTGATTACTAGGAAGTCATGATACAGAATCAAAGACTGCGCTGACCCATTCATTACTCAGAGCTATTAATATTCAGATGATGATGAGGATGATGATGTTTGGTTTGTGGGGCGCTCAACTGCGTGGTTATCAGCGCCCGTACAATTACCCAATCTTTGCTCAGTCCAATTTCGCCACTTTCCTGGATGATGATGAAATGATGAGGACAACACAAACACCCAGTCATCTCGAGGCAGTAATATTCAGAGAAGTCCAGTATAACGCGATGGAGCAGTACCTGTACTGTTTCGCAGAACTCACTGACTTCACCTGATGTACTGCGAAACACGTAGCAACTCTCTCGTGCTGAAAAGCTGTACGAGGAACCATTTACTAACAGGCATCATCCGTCACAAAAGCACAAAAGTGAGGACCACTCGCACACCCGATTTTGAAGGAGGTACTGGAACGTGTTGCAGCGTACCGCACTACAAGTATTCGTATTGCACGTGAAATGGGCGCTGCACATACTAGCGTGTGGCGAGTACTCCACGAACAACAATGACATCCTATCACTCACAACAAGTAACTGACTTTGCACCAAGGGTCGCATTGTGTCAGTGGTTGATGCAACAATGGATTGATCGACCAGATTTCCTCCAAATCGAGCTGTTAACTGGCGATGCCTCATTTGACCGTGATGTCATTTAGAACAGCACGAATTGCTATGTTTGGGATGAGGAAAACTATCACGTTGCAGTAGAGTTACACCATCAAGATATTCAGATATTCACAGTTTTGCTGTGAATATCTGGACCGGCGTTGTAGGCAACAATCTTTTTAGGCCATATCTTCTACCTGTACTTGAGGTTCGTGCAAAGAGTTCTGCCTGAGTTGTTGGAGCACGTACTCTTTTTCTGTTCGTGAGAGCATGTGAACACGACGGTGTACCGCTTCACTTCCGTGTGGATGTCCGCAATCATCTCATTGCTGTATTTCCTAGTCGCTGGATTGGAAGACGAGGTCCTATTCCATGGCCTACGAGGTCACCTGACCTGAAACCCCTTTCTTTATTTTCTATGGGGAGATCTCAAGTCACTTAAATGAGACTCCAGTGGATACAGAGATGGAATTAGTTGCCAGAATTGTAGCTGCCTGTAAAGTAATTCGAAACACACCAAGGATATTTGTCAGGGTGAGTCAGAATCTTGTTTGCCGATGTCAGACTTGCATTGAGATTGATGGCCGTCAGGTTCACCACATTTTGTAAGACAAAGTACAAACGGTACGTTCCTTGTGTCATTAGTGGTATTTGAAGTTAACTGTAACTAATGTTGCAGTAATGTTGCTCCACTCCTATTGTCTCATTAAGCTGGCTTCTCCGACCCCAGGTTTACCACGTCAAACTGTTCAGTGGAGCGTCCTCCACGTCCTGTTGAATTTCTGCACGCTCTTACGCAAACTCCCTGTATACAGGTGGCCGAAGTATCGAGTAACAAGGTATAGAAGTGCAATCCATTGACGGAGCTAATATTTGTAATCAGGTTACACATGTGAAACTGTTTCCGGCGTGATTATGGCCACAGGACGGGAATTAACAGACTTAGAACGCGGAATGGTTGTTTGAGCTAGACGCATGGGACATTCAGTTTCCGAAATCGTAAGGGAATTCAGTATTCCGAGATTCTCAGTGTCAAGAGTATGTCGAGAATACAAAATTTCAGGCATACACTTAACGACCAGGAGCTGTGTGGCAGATTTGTCAGTGCTAACAGAAAAACCTCTCTACGTGAAATAATCGCAGAAATCAATGTGGGACGTACGACGAACGTATCCGTTAGGAGAGTGCGTCGAAATTTGGCATTAATGGGTTATGGCAGCAGAAGACGACGCGAGTGTCTTTGCTAACAGCACAGCCACGACATCACCTGAAGCGCTTCTTCTGTCTCGTGACCATTTCGGTTGGACCCTAGACGACTGGAAAACCGTGGCCTGGTCACAAGAATCCCTATTTCAGTTGGTAACAGCTGATGGTAGGGTGGACAGACCCCACGAAGCCATGGACTCGTGTTGTCAAGAAGGAACTGTGCAAGTTGATGGTGGCTCCATAATGGTGTGGGCTGTGTTTACATCAAATGGACTTCGTACTCTGGTTATGATCGGCTACGTGGAGACCATTTGCAGCCATTTATGAACTTCATGTTCCCAACGATGTAATTTTTATGGATGAGTCTGCGCCGTGTCACCGGCTCACAGTTGTTCACGACTGGTTTGAAGAACATTCTCGAGAATTCAAGAGAATGGTTTAGCCACCCAGATCGCCCGACATGAATGCCATCCAGCATTTATGGAACATAGTCAAGGGGTCAGTTCGTACACAAAAACCTGCACTGGCAACACTTTCAACTTAGTCCCTGGTATAAGGTACAAGTAAGTTATGCAAATATTTTGTCTGTCACAATTTTATTTTGGCAAGAGCCTCTGTCTGTGGGCATTTACTAATGAGTATTCATTCTGAGTACGATATATGTAATCTGGCGCTATCTAAAGCCATGGCTTGCAATAATTCTTGTTTTATCAATTTTGTTTATGACAAGAGCCGCTCGGCTTCATCTAACCTATTGTGCCATCGTTTGATGTAATAAGGCCACTACTTCAAAAGAAGATATTTTTACAGATATCTAACCATGGTCAAGGGCTAATAAATCATTATTTGCAACTGGCTCGCTGATTTTTCAAACTTTTCTTCCTGTATAAACTTTACTGACCAATAGAATTTATATAAGCAGCACGCCATGTTGTAGCAGGGAAAAGAAGGGAACCAGCTCGAAAATGCTCTTGTAGGATCCCAGAAAATACTCTGACAGAAAAGTGGGAAACCATCTGCTTCAATCTTTATTCTGCCTTCCTCACAAAAATTTTGACAGGCGAACATATTCGCGCTTTTTGTGCACAGGGAATGGATCAGAGAGGCAGTGACAATGGAAGAGACAGTAGAAAATACCAGTGAGAATGATAAAGAGGACAGTGGTGATGGGAGAGAGAAAGCGAGTGTGAAAGAAAAAGAGAAATGGATGAAAACAATGGCAGCTGGAGCTAAAGGGAGAGGAGATATCGAAGGTCAGAGAGGAAAGGTGGCAGTAAAAGAGAAAGGGTGATGGAGATAGTAGCAGTGGAAGCAGAAGAGAGAGAGGGTAAAGGAAAAATAGCTGAGTGGAGACAATACATAGGTTTGGGAATCTGGTACCCCTATTCTCCCCCCACCCTCACCCTCCCCCCTCACCTAATTCACAAGATGGAGGCCCCAGAATTTCTGAACAGCCGAGTTATGGTAGAGATAGCTGCGCAGAGAGAAAGAAAGACAAGAAGACAGTGTAAGTGAGGCAGCAGACAGTGGCAGTGAGATGTACTGCAAATCATAGGGAGTAAAAGGAGACAATGTGAGAGAGACATATATCAACAGTGGCATTGAGAGGGAGATTCTGAGTATGAAGACTTCACTACAAAGTGAGACTGGATAAAAGGATTTATGTTTTAGGTTAAAAGCTCGCGAATATGTTCGGTGTTCGCATGCCAAAATTTTTGATGAGGAAGGCGGAAGGATTGAGGCAGCAGGTTCACCACCTTCCTGTCAGAGTCCTTTAAAGAGAAACATATTCGCCTTTTTTGTGCTCCGGCAGGGGCATTTTTGGACTATTAAAGGCTTGTTCCATCCTCTCTTTCAGCCAGTGAGACGAATAGTCACGTACACAGGAGCAAGCTTCAGCTTTTTGATAAGAGTGCGCGGTTTTTGCAAAGATAATCGTGGGAAATCACCAGAAACTTCCACCAAAAAGATATAAATTTCAGTTCGAGCTCTTCAGTTTGACTGGGCTTTCAAACTGCTTTCCCATTTCTCTCAATTACTTTAAAATGATAATTTCGTTCGTGTGTGTAAAAGCACCGTTATTTATTGTAGGAACCCCTGACACGGTTTGCGTTACAAGAAGAGGTCCCCAGAGGTGGGGTGGGGAGCGGAGATCGATGCTTTGAAACCACACATGCGTTTCTGTAGGGTAGGGTCTCAGGTGTTATATCCTCCCTTGCTTTCAATTACCATGGTGGCCTTGTTTTAGAGTAGTCAGCAAGAAGGTAGTGGGTAGCGCTCTGTCACACCTCAAATTTATTAATTTTTTTCAGTGTTGTCCGCTCGTCGCCCTACAGTAATAATCTAAGTGCGGTGGAAATGGCATGGGCAAAAAACGAAGGTTGTTTAAGAAGCGCAAAATTTCCGGGGACATGCCTAATGACAATCTCTTAAGAGTGGCAATGAATCCCTTCTGTTAGCTTGAGACTGGAAAGGGTGCTGCACGAAGGTTCTGGCCGACCGGGGTGGCCGAGCGTTTCTAGGCGCTTCAGTCTGGAACCGCGCGACCGCTACGGTCGCAGGTTCGAATCCTGCCTCGGGCATGGATGTGTGTGATGTCCTTAGGTTAGTTAGGTTTAAGTAGTTCTAAGTTCTAGGGGACTGATGACTTCAGAAGTTAAGTCCCATAGTGCTCAGAGCCATTTGAACCACGAAGGTCCTACAACTGTAACATTACTGGAAACGTGACGGTGTTTGTCGAACTCGCGATAGACGAAATGATTGTTGACTGTGCTGAATCGGACAGTAGCGAGGGGTAATGAATTACGCACAGATGAGGAATATAATAAGACTGATTCTGAGTGACTTCTGTAGACTTACAATTCAGCGTTATGTACAGGCTGTGTTACTATATGTTCAAAATTTTCATCATTCATTCTAGTACGGGCTCTTTTTAATTTCAGACTGTCTATGAGAACTGATACGGAATTAGCAGCAATAAGCACCATTGTTCATAATGAAACTGTCAATTTCGATTTCACGAATTCGTAAGCTTGTGTTACGCCCGTATTTCAGTTATTACTTCCATAGATGCACAATAAATAGCAATTCACAAGGCACTGTCAACGCCGTTTGCAGCATAGACTGATATGTGAGCTCAAATAACGAATGTAATTTCACATATGGTACCAGCATTGTGTGACGTAAGAGTAGTTTGTCCCCCCCCCCCAATCCACATGCACACACACACACACACACACACACACACACACACACACACACACACACACACTTCGAATTGCCCATCAGCAGTCAGGAGCCACTGTGCTGGGAGTCGGTGGGCGGAACTTGCTTCCTCCACTCGCAGCATCCCCCTCAGAATTCGTTCCATCACCTCCAAATGGGCTGAAATAGTCACACAATCAAACTGATATGTAATTTCAGCTCGTGAAAAATTTTACCAGCGTGCTAGAATGTGGTAGCCTACAGACTTTTGACGTACAAGGGCAGTAATCGTAACTACATCAAATGTGTTAATTTTACGTATATAAATTAAACTGTTCAAATTATTGTAAATTTTCCACTGATAAAAACATTATGATTACCTGTTTAACAGCTTATTTGTCCGTCGTTGCAACGAAATGTATCACTGATTCTGCGTATCAAGTATCCGATACTTTGTTGGTAGGTTTGTGGAAGTATGTGGCATTAAATTTCTACTTACAGGTCTCGTAATTCGTGTAAATAACGGACCTCTGATTTGCGCACGCGGTGATGGCACTCGACAGCTACCCAGGTGGGCTCCATAAGATTTGCATCACGCGAATTTGGCCGCTGAGACATCAATGTGAATTCACTATAATGCTCCTCAAACCACTGTGCCACGGTTCTGGCTCCGAGACAAGGATAATTCTACCGCTGAAAGATGACATCGCCGTTGGCGAAGACATCAGCCATGAAGGGATACAGATGGTTCACACTTTCAGCGTGTCTTCGATTACTACCACAGGTAGCATGTAAGAGGAGGAAAATGTCTTTCATAGCATAACACTGCTCCCACCATCCTGCGGCCGGCCACTGTGGCCCAGCGGTTCTAGGCGCTTCAGTCCGAAACCGCGCTGCTGCTGCAGTCACAGGTTCGAATCCTGCCTCGGGCATGGATGTGTGTGATGTCCTTGGGTTAGTGAGGTTTAGGTAGTTCTAAGTCAAGGGGACTGATGACCTCAGATGTTAAGTCCCATAGTGCTCAGAGCCATTTGAACCAGCCTGCGTCCGTGGCGCGATGCACGTTTCGATTCGCCATTCACCTAGATGACGGCGTATGCGGAGACGACTATCGTCCTAGTGTAGCAAAAATGCTGTTCATCCGAAGAGCCGACACGTTTCCACTGATCGACAGTCGAATCCTGATGGTCCCGTGCCCAATGCAATCGTAATTGACGATGTCGTTGGGTCAACATGTGAACACGTAGGGGTGGTCTGCTGCGGAGCTCGATGTTCAACAATGTTCGATGAACGGTGTGCTCCGAAGCACTTGTGCGTGCACCAGCATTGTGCTGTTTCGGCAGAGACGCCACAAACAAGGAAAACGTGCAGCCAAATAATTATTCAGTCATTCTTCGTTGATTGAAGATCGGAAAACATGTTTATCGAAAGGTGACCGGTTTCGATCATCTTCAGATCTACAGCCACATTCATGGACAATGGCTAAGCATGGAGCAAGAACCGCTGCCTCATTCAGCTTCGTAAACCTCCTCCACCAGTTACAGATTATTGTAAAAAATCGTATGAAATCAGCGGAAGGAATAACTCGTGAATTTCAGAATGTTATCAGAAGTACCGCTAGCACAATGACTGCCTGTAATGAGTTAAAAAAGGACGAGGTACAATGGTGGAGCAGCTCCTCATCAGCCACATATTTCTGTCGTCATTAATAAGCGACGCTTGAGGTGGTGGAAAGAGCGACGCTACTGGGCAGTGAATGACTGGAACGAGTCATTTGGAGTGATGAATTACGCTGTTCGTTGTGGCAATCCGACGGAAAGGGTTGGGTTTGACGAATACCCTGAGAAAGTTACGAGGCGTGTTTTTTTAAGTAAGTACCGTTTTGAAATTAAATAAAAGACTTTCCAAGATATCTACATAATTTTATTTTTACATGAAAGCCTGTACCTTAATCTACTTTTCTACATAATTTCAGTCAATATTGAGGCACTTGTCATAACGTTGTACCAGCTTCTGAATACCCTTCTCATAGAAGTCTGCCGCCTGACTTGTTAACCACTGCATCACCACTGCTTTGACTTCGTCATCGTATTGAAGACGCTGACCACCCAGGTGTTTCTTCAAGTGCAGGAACAGATGGTAGTCACTGGGCGCAAGATCGGGGCTGTACGGAGGATGAAATAGAACTTCCCATCGAAAAGATGTGATGAGATCTTTGGTCTAATTCGCCACATGCGGTCGGGCATTGTCTTGCAGCAAAACGATGCCCTTGCTTAACTTCCATGGACTGTTGCTTTGATTCTGGTGCGACGTAGGCCACCCATGTTTCATCGCCTGTAACAATTTGGCTTAAGGAATCATCACCGTCGTTGTGGAACCGCTCAAGGAAAGTCAATGCACAGTCTAAACGTTTGTTTTTGTGCACATCCGTCAACATTTTCGGTAACCAACGTGCGCGCAATTTTCGGTAATTCAGGTGCTCGGTCACAATGCCATACAAAACACTCGAGAAACATTAGGAAAGTCATCCCGCAAGAAGGAAATCGTAAAGCGTCTGCTTTCTCTCACCTTATTATCCACTTCCTGCACCAAACTTTCATTAACGACCGAAGGACGCCCACTCCGTTGTTCACCATGCACA
This sequence comes from Schistocerca cancellata, assembly GCF_023864275.1. Taxonomy (NCBI): domain Eukaryota; kingdom Metazoa; phylum Arthropoda; class Insecta; order Orthoptera; family Acrididae; genus Schistocerca; species Schistocerca cancellata. The sequence goes on from NC_064628.1 coordinate 491,628,366, forward strand.
TTTGTGTGGCCATCATTAAATGCTCTCACCCACTTTATTACCATTCCATCACTCATAATGTTTTCTCCGTAAACTGCACAGATCTCACGATGAATATCGATCGCTTTTAGGTCTTTAGCACTAAGAAATTTTATTACAGCCCGCACTTCACAGTCGGCGGGACTCACGATTATCGGAGGCATCTTAAACATTCAGTACACAACGTAAACAAGGAAGAATCAGACTGTAATGGCGTCAGTGCGTAGATTAAGGTACAGACTTTCATGTAAAAATAAAGTTATTGAGATATCTTAGCACGTCTTTTTTAAATTCCAAAACGGTACTTACTTAAAAATCCCGCTTCGTATCTGCCATCATGTGTAGTGGCAACAGTCAGGTACGGTGGAGGTCATGTTACGGTATGTGGTACTTTTCGTGGTTGGGGTGTGGAGCATTTATTATGCTTACGAGAACGCTGAATGCGGAAGGATATGAACAAGCTTTCCACGTTGTGTACTGTGTACAGAAGAGGAACCTACCGGAGACGATGATTGTTTGTACAAGGATAACAATGAACTCTGCCATGAAGGAAAATCTGTGAGGCAATAGTCTGTTGACAAAAACACTCCTGAAACGGACTGGCTTGCTCACAGTCCCGAATTGAACGCAAAGGAACGCATTTGGGATGAGCTAGAATGTCCATTTCGCTCCAGACTTCAGCGTTAATCATCATCACCTTTCCTGGTTTCGGCTCTTGAGAAAGAATAGACTGTCATTCCACCACAGATACCTCATTGAAATTATCCCCGGGGCAAGTCTTCATAAAGGCAATGTGTGGACCCACCCATATTAATGCCAACTACTAGAATCCTGGGTACTTTTGGTCGTAAATTTTCTCACACTACCCGGTCTTGGCATTGTGACAGTTTTGACTAAGCTGCTGAAATACATTCAGTCACATTCATATTTTATGATTCATCATTCATTGTTAGACCTACTCCTGCATTATCCTTGCTTGATTTTGTATTGATAGCCCGGCATTAAACGGAGCAAAATTCCTGTTGAATAATTCCCAATATTTCCAACGACAACTTTTTCATATATCTTTTCAAAACTCTTAACTCACCTACTGAATTAAGGGATCTAACACTCCATGATGTAATCCGTATAATACAAGATTTGTTTTCTTTGATGATAACATCCTCCGAATAGTGAACTATTTGGCTTCTATAATATTTAATCAAAGAGCTGCCTCTACTCAGGAAATGTAATGGAAGCAAATTCTCCTTGCTTTCAGCCGTCCGACAGTACCAACGTAGGAAGTTGAATAATGTTACAAGACCATATAGATCAATTATCAAGAATGTTTCACCTGCAGCTACTGTAAAAGTTGTTGCCCCTGTTTTGAAACAATATGTTAGTCTGTCGTCGTCACAGGTAACTCTCCAATGCCGTTGCAGCTTCCACGTTTACTACAGCGTTTGTCTCCTGGACCAACCAAACGTAAATAGCATCGCTGCTGTTGTGTTCTGTATTTTCCGACTTAGAGCCGCTTACCAATCCTGTGTCCTGCTGCTTTACTGTTCGTGAACAGCAGCCTCTGCTCAAGATGAAGTGTCGGTTGTTTCTACAGTGTCAGCTGCGCTTGTCTTGTTTTCCCCCGAGTGCCCAAGTCCAGTACGAACGAAATCTCTCGAGTGTTGGTGCTGAGTGGTATCTGAGAATGAAGCGGTTAGCATTTTTCATAGTTATTGTAGTGATTAGAAATTAAGGGGAGTTAGAATAGAAAAAATATTTTTTTCACATTTTCGGATTTTTATCTCATTATAAAATTAGCAATTTTCCGTATAAAATGATATATATATCACTTATAAACTCACATGGGAAGTATTTTATTTTATTTTTTTAGTGTAATCGACAAAGGTTGAAAATGTTAAAATTTTTACGTGCATTACTTCAAGATATAACAAAATTGGTAATTTTTTGTGTAGAAGGTTGCGGATTGCTGTGTTATAAAGGTTAAATTACGTGTTTCTATTGGTAGCACTGTCAAAAACAGTATCGTATCGTCTCGTAGTACAAACACGCGTTGTATATCGAAGAGATAACGCTTTTCCGAGGAAAAGTGACGAATAGATCTCTCAAAAAATAAATTATACGTCAAAACGAAACGAAGTGTTTTTAAGAAACGTGGGTTTCATGGTAATATATTTTCGAATAAGGGGAAACATTGTGTTCAACATGTGGCATGTGAAGTTACAGACAATGAAATACAGGCAAACTCGTCAGTATCTAGAGAAACACCCTTAGTGCTTCGAAGATTAAAATAAAACGTTGTGATGTACAGTTTTCTCAAAACGAAAGTGATGTAAATGATGGGTTAGGTTATATTCTGATCGATTTACACATCCTAACAAGGGTGTTAGGTGAATGTGTGTGTTGCAAAATACGTGGTGCGCCAGTTAATTTACATAAGACAGTGAGGTATCAAACGGACTAGCCAGAAAACTTATCATTAATTGAGCCAGTTGTAAATATATTCATTCTTTGTGGAATTCTGAAGTAAATCTTAGGTGGTTTTATAGATTGAGAGCTATTGGCAGAGGACACAATGCACCAGAAACAATGTGTGCAGTGATGATTATGCCACGCCCACCTTGTACAATCGACAAGTATGCAGGATTTATTGGAGCTACTGTGGAATCTGTTGCATGTGATTCAATGAAGGGTGCTGCAAACGAAGCTGTTGAAATACATGATGGTATGGAAATGGAAATGAGCGTGTTGGCGTCATTGGCCGGGAGGCTCCTTAGAGGCAGGTCCGGATGCCTTGGTGCAGGTCTTATTACATTCGACGCCACATTGGGCGACCTGCACGCCGGATGGGGATGAAATGATGGGTGAAGACAACACAACACTCAGTCCCTGAGCGGAGAAAATCCACAGCCCAGCCGGGAATCGAAGCCGGGCCCCTTAGGACGGCAGTCCATCACGCTGAGCATTCAGCTATCGGGGCGGACTAATGATGGTATGACTGACATACCAGTAACTTTTGATGGCAGTTGGCAGAACCGCGGCTACAGTTCTAAGAATTCTATTACTACGGTGACCAGTGTCGATACTGGAAAGGTAATAGATTTCCAGATTTTAACCAAACATTGTTATAAGTGGAAATCAGGGAATGAAGAAGGGCATATCTGTGACAGATATTATGAAGGAAAAAGTGATGGTATGGAGGTCTCTGTAGCTACTGAAATTTTTAGTCGATCTGTGAACGGAAGGGGAGCGTGTTACACTAAGTTCTCAGGTGATGGAGACTGAAAAGCATATAACAGTGTAGTAGCCGGTCAGCCTTATGGTGAGACGATCATCACAAAATGGAATGTGTTGGTCATGTCCAGAAGAGGATGGGCACCAGGTTGAGGAAGCTGAAACAAAGTTTGAGAGACAAGCAACTGTCTGATGGTAAAACAATAAGAGACGGGGTGACAGACAAAATGATTGATGAACTACAGAAGTATCATGGGATGGCCATTAGAAATAATACTGAGGATTTGTTGAAAATGAAGCAAACCGTATGGGCTACCTTCTTCCACAGACTGTCGACTGATGAAAAACCAGTACACCACCTTTGCCCTCCTGGACCTGATTCATGGTGCAATTACCACAATGCCCAGTACTCAAAGATTGTTAGGGTGAAAGTGCTACTGCATGAGGGAACTTGAATGGATGGACAAGGTTCGTACTGATGAAGCTGAGCATGCAGCACAGTTGGCCACTAAGGAGCCCAGACAGAAGACGAAAAAAACTTGTAAAAATATCAAGAGAATGATATACAGTATGGAGCAGGGTGCTTCTGAGTGACTAAGAATAAAAAAAATGAAGCATATATTAAGTGAGTTACAGTCTTTTGAAACTTTAGAAGCCGTTCCTGAAAATTTACATTTTCTGTTGCATTTTTCCCTAAATCTCATAAACCATTTCCAGTGGAGTATTCAAATTTTCCGGGAGTAAAAACATACATCTCTTGAGTGTACTGAACTAAAAGAAGAACATAATGTTATGTATAATTAAAATTATTTAGGATAATGTACCAAAAACTAAACAAAATTTTAACCATGTAATTAAAAATTGTATTTCCGAAAGCATTTGCTGAAATGCAATTATTGTAGTTCAGTAGACTCAGAAAATACTGTTTAAGGTCCTGTAAAAGTTTCATTTCAATGGCTACAGTGGTTCCTGAAATACAGAGAAGCCAAGTCACTAAATTTAACATTGCCGGGATAGGGCGTTCCAACTCACCGTAAGTAACGCATCACACTCAAAGTGTTTGCAAGGAAAAATATGTTCTCTGGGTAATGTAAATTTGATGCACTTCAGGTCATACTTTGCTGTATCTAACATAGCAAAGTTGTTTTTAAACATCTAAAGGGGGAGATATCGCTTCCAGTTAGGAGCAATTAGGTTATACAGGGTGGTTCAAAAGTTATGCCCTAAAGGAAAATTCTGCGTTAGTAATTCAATAGTGTTGACCCGTAAGTCAAAGTTGTAGTCAGGGATATGACAAGACGGATCATTCGAAGCAGAAAGTCTTGTCAACATGGCCTCTAAAAGTCATACATATACTATGAGCACTTATTCATCTACGACAGTCTGAAAGAAATCTCTTCCACTGCAAGGTCATTGCTTTCCGAATTTTGGGATGACTTAATATGGATCAAAGCAAGAAAAAATTGTCTAGGAAACATGGGCTTTGAGAGCTATGAACACTTGTTCAGTGGCAAACATTTGTTTCTCAGTATCAAAGATAAAGAAATGCTCATAGCTCTTGTGGTAGGCATTTTAGAGCCGCTGTTTACTGGACTTGTTTCTTGTTTTGGTCTATACTACTTCTTACGAAAATATGGAAACAAAAGACCTTGCAGTACAAGAGATTTGTTTCACAGTATCGAAGATGAAGAAGTATGCGCTTTAGAGCTCATGTCGTTCCTGTCATATCCCTGAATACAGCTTTGTACTATGGGCCAAGACTATTGAATCACCGATTTAGGCCTCGTTCTATGGAGTATGACCTCAGAATCATCCTCTACATACTACAAGGACGTTCAGGAAATAATGCAAACTTCTCTGGACTGTTCTTCCTCATCCATCCTACAGTACGGACCTCGCGGGAAGCAACACATGTATGATGGTGAGGCTATTAATGCAGTAAGATGTGGCACCGATATCGACTAGTGGAATGGGACCGTGGCGGCATACTAGCCCTCCAGTAAGGTGGCGTAAGGCAATTGCACTGAACGGAGATTACGTTGCAAATTAGGGTTTTGTAGCCAAAATAATGGGGAACAATGTGTTTTGCATTGTAATTCTGAATAAAACACACTTGCTTTCAAAAAATTTAAGCTACTATTTTTATTCACCTTCAGGAGAGGCCTCTCATACTCCGAATACCAACGCTCCCAACCGATGGACCCACTGCATTACTTCCCGAGCGCCCCTCGTACATGTATGCAGTCCAAGCTGTGGCAGAAGTTGTCATAGTAGGAATGTTGAATTTATTTCTCCTTTCTTTCATATGCACCTTAGCAATTAATTTTACCCACAACGAAATTTTGCATTGCTATTGTTGATTCCATTTTCTTGAGGTTCCAGATACAGACTAGGGAAAAGTTGCTAGCAAAAATATCGAAAAATTCTTGACCGACTTTCTTCACAGTTTTGAACTCTAATAAAAATTGACATGGACATAGGCTGTATGTATATGCCAACAGTGTACTAGTTTCCTTGTAAAACCAACTGCGAAGAAAATTGAGTGCAATGTCGTGCTGTGCAAAAGTGTGGTTTCGTTTCGTTTTCGCAGACATTTTTAAATGCGATAGCAGGGCGTTTATGGAATTACATAAATTGTTTCTCCGATTCGTATTTTCTCTCCTTGTATATAATTTTAAACAAAAATTTTATACTCAACAATGTCCTGTTTTGTTGTCTTTCTAATAGTCGGTTTTAATCGAAAAAAGGAAGTTTTATGTACGGCTATCAGCTTTGTACAGAATGCTACTACGGAATCTGAATCGTCTGAAACTTTGTAATCCCACCTATTTGTAAGTTAAAACTAGAACACTAATTGAAGCTGCTATCTTGACAGATTCACCGACAGGAGTGGCCTCTCATATTCCGAAAACCAATGATCCCAACCGATTTACTCGTTCATTTTAATCGGTGCCAATTTCCATTCACGGTTCCGTTGGCAATAACGACAAACAAGGCGCATTGTCAGACAGAGGGAGGGAGATGGAGGCAGGAGGAGAGGGGAAGGGAGGAGAAGGACAGAGAGAGGGCGAGGAGGAGACAGAAAGGGGGGAGTAGGTGATGGACAGAGAGGGAGCGGGAGGAGAAGAAGATAAGGACGTATATCCAAATCCTATTCATATTTGGCAATGGCGAAGCATTGTCGGGTTCGCTACTTTGTCTCTATTCAGAAGATTGTATCTTGTAATCTGCAGCATGAATGGCCAATGCAAGAAACAATATGTAGGTTGTATTACTATTATAAAGTGTTAATTCAAGTTAAACTAAAAATAAAAACTAGTTTAATAAATTTTAATAGATGTCCAGTGTAAAGGAAAGAGACGGACCAGTACCACTTAGATTCTTCAACGCAGGGTATAACAAAATGATACTAACAAACTTTTCGAGATTTTAGGGGATGAATTGAGGATCAAACTGAGTATAAGTGTCATGTCTGGAAAGTCAACAGACGCTATAGAGTGTTGTAGCTATTGGGGTGTGCACATGCTGCAGGGTCACCCCTTAGGTAGCAAACTTAGGTTTCTAAGCTGACGCACCACAAGCAATACCGCCCGCCACAGCTCTGACAACATTTAGGATGTGCAGCGTCCACGCTCGTGAAAGAAACACAGTGGAGATTTCTGAGCGCTGCAACAGCAGAGGTGTCAGCGTACAAACAACTCATGTTTGCTTCCGAAGAGGTGATTTTGGGACGGACGTTACCTTTTGTGTCTTAGATGCTCGGTGGTGTCACTGGTTGACTATCCCGGACATCCTGCACAAAATTCATTCCTCAAGATATCCTCTAAAATTCCTCAAAGTTTGTCAGTATCGGTTGTTGCACCCTGCATAAAAGAATGTAAGTGGTACTGGTTCGTGTCTTCAGTTGCAGAGGGAATCAATAAAATTCATTAAACTAGTTTTTACTTTTAATTTGTCTAGCTTGAAATTAGTACACTGTCATAGTAATAATAATACTACCTAGAAAAAAATGGTTCAAATGGCTCTGAGCACTATGGGACTCAACTGCTGAGGTCATTAGTCCCCTAGAACTTAGAACTAGTTAAACCTAACTAACCTAAGGACATCACAAACATCCATGCCCGAGGCAGGATTCGAACCTGCGACCGTAGCGGTCTTGCGGTTCCAGACTGCAGCGCCTTTAACCGCACGGCCACTTCGGCCGGCCAATACTACCTAGACATTGTTTCTTGTACTGGACTTGTGACATGACAAACTATAAAATTTATCTTTGGTAAATACTGGAATGTGGATGGTAGTTGGAACGGACGGCCTTACACGTGAGAGAAGGTGTCTGCACACTGGGTGTTGGGTCGTTGTATGATCGGCAGTCACAGAGGGAGGTGTCTGCGACGGGTTGGCCGCGCAGGTCAAAAAGCTTTTAACTTATTGTTAGCTGAAGGTATTAGTTAAGAAACGGACTTCACCATTTGTTGTTGTGTAATATCTGTACTTCGACCGATGTTTCAACTGCCCCCAAATTGACAGTTATCGTGTAGTGTGATATAAATAGTTGTTATAACCCATTGCATTGGTCCATATGATTTAATACACTCCTGGAAATGGAAAAAAGAACACATTGACACCGGTGTGTCAGACCCACCATACTTGCTCCGGACACTGCGAGAGGGCTGTACAAGCAATGATCACACGCACGGCACAGCGGACACACCAGGAACCGCGGAGTTGCCGTCGAATGGCGCTAGCTGCGCAGCATTTGTGCACCGCCGCCGTCAGTGTCAGCCAGTTTGCCGTGGCATACGGAGCTCCATCGCAGTCTTTAACACCGGTAGCATGCCACGACAGCGTGGACGTGAACCGTATGTGCAGTTGACGGACTTTGAGCGAGGGCGTATAGTGGGCATGCGGGAGGCCGGGTGGACGTACCGCCGAATTGCTCAACACGTGGGGCGTGAGGTCTCCACAGTACATCGATGTTGTCGCCAGTGGTCGGCGGAAGGTGCACGTGCCCGTCGACCTGGGACCGGACCGCAGCGACGCACGGATGCACGCCAAGACCGTAGGATCCTACGCAGTGCCGTAGGGGACCGCACCGCCACTTCCCAGCAAATTAGGGACACTGTTGCTCCTGGGGTATCGGCGAGGACCATTCGCAACCGTCTCCATGAAGCTGGGCTACGGTCCCGCACACCGTTAGGCCGTCTTCCGCTCACGCCCCAACATCGTGCAGCCCGCCTCCAGTGGTGTCGCGACAGGCGTGAATGGAGGGACGAATGGAGACGTGTCGTCTTCAGCGATGAGAGTCGCTTCTGCCTTGGTGCCAATGATGGTCGTATGCGTGTTTGGCGCCGTGCAGGTGAGCGCCACAATCAGGACTGCATACGACCGAGGCACACAGGGCCAACACCCGGCATCATGGTGTGGGGAGCGATCTCCTACACTGGCCGTACACCACTGGTGATCGTCGAGGGGACACTGAATAGTGCACGGTACATCCAAACCGTCATCGAACCCATCGTTCTACCATTCCTAGACCGGCAAGGGAACTTGCTGTTCCAACAGGACAATGCACGTCCGCATGTATCCCGTGCCACCCAACGTGCTCTAGAAGGTGTAAGTCAACTACCCTGGCCAGCAAGATCTCCGGATCTGTCCCCCATTGAGCATGTTTGGGACTGGATGAAGCGTCGTCTCACGCGGTCTGCACGTCCAGCACGAACGCTGGTCCAACTGAGGCGCCAGGTGGAAATGGCATGGCAAGCCGTTCCACAGGACTACATCCAGCATCTCTACGATCGTCTCCATGGGAGAATAGCAGGCTGCATTGCTGCGAAAGGTGGATATACACTGTACTAGTGCCGACATTGTGCATGCTCTGCTGCCTGTGTCTATGTGCCTGTGGTTCTGTCAGTGTGATCATGTGATGTATCTGACCCCAGGAATGTGTCAATAAAGTTTCCCCTTCCTGGGACAATGAATTCACGGTGTTCTTATTTCAATTTCCAGGAGTGTAGTTGAACCCGCCTGTAACTGTTTCACCTACATTGTATTACAGATAGGTTTGTTGATGACTATAAAAGAGAGAAGGGTGGGGGTGACACTCGGTGCCGGCACACAGCCTCGAACAGCATCCATGGGCCCTCCAAGTTTAACGTAGCCATTCGATGGACGGATCAGCGCCAAAAGTGTCAGATGCACACACTCCATCAGGCATTGCAGCGAGGTTTGGACAATGACTCAAAGTCTGTTGATCAGGAACTGTACACCACTACATCTCGTCCCCTTGTCGGCAAATAATTCGAAATTACTATTTCATCCAATACAAAGCGAAACTATGCACACGGCCGTAGCGGAATGTGACAACGGAGCAGTCGATTCCTGACACGGTAACACTGCAGATTCAGAGGCGGAGTTAGGTGAGATGTAAGCGGCGAATTTGCGCATCCTGTGCTTTCGTTACGGCGGCTATAGCTGTGTGCACGTAATGAGGTGGGTGGGGATTTACACTAGCAATGGGCCATGAAGCAAGTGATGCGCCAGCCAGTATGAAGGATTCGAATTGGCTATCTCCAGTTCAAACGACACCACATCAGTTAATGTTAGCGACTTCGATTAAGAGGCAATTTGATTCGTTAATAATAAACAGCCAAAAAGTGTTGCTATCCGCCAGTTTATACATCTTTATCTGAATGCACTATGCGGTATGGAAACATTTCGCGACAAATGTGATACCGTACCGATTCTTTCGCCTTCCTATCCCTGTGTCTTTTGGTGCCTAGGGTCCAAGTGTAAGGCGTCTCCTCAGTCCCTCTTTATTAACATCTTTTCTACATCTAGTTGGAAAGATTGGATAAGGTTGGTGAATATATTTCAGTACACAAACACTGCCCTCTGAAGAACAGAGAATTCACAGCAGTGTCTGCTGCCAACTGCCGTCTTATAACACTACCTCTGTACCAAGCTTGTGAACTGACCAGTGACTATCTGTCGCCACATGTTTGCCGTATAGCTGTGAATGATGCAGTAGACATATGACAAAGTTATCATCTCTGTCTACTTTTTGCCTTGTTTGAACTGTCGCATCTACAGCATTTCTAATCTAAAATGTGATGCAATACTTGCCAAACTAAAATTATTGCCACACGTTACGAAAAAAAAATCTAACGAGAAGTAAGCGTCACATTTGGCAGCTGTTTCTGTTTGTGACTCTCCCTACAAAAATTACATGCACTGAAAGTTACACTCCTTGAAATGGAAAAAAGAACACATTGACACCGGTGTGTCAGACCCACTATACTTGCTCCGGACACTGCGAGAGGGCTGTACAAGCAATGATCACACGCACGGCACAGCGGACACACCAGGAACCGCGGTGTTGGCCGTCGAATGGCCCTAGCTGCGCAGCATTTGTGCACCGCCGCCGTCAGTGTCAGCCAGTTTGCCGTGGCATACGGAGCTCCATCGCAGTCTTTAACACTGGTAGCATGCCGCGACAGCGTGGACGTGAACCGTATGTGCAGTTGACGGACTTTGAGCGAGGGCGTATAGTGGGCATGCGGGAGGCCGGGTGGACGTACCGCCGAATTGCTCAACACGTGGGGCGTGAGGTCTCCACAGTACATCAATGTTGTCGCCAGTGGTCGGCGGAAGGTGCACGTGCCCGTCGACCTGGGACCGGACCGCAGCGATGCACGGATGCACGCCAAGACCGTAGGATCCTACGCAGTGCCGTAGGGGACCGCACCGCCACTTCCCAGCAAATTAGGGACACTGTTGCTCCTGGGGTATCGGCGAGGACCATTCGCAACCGTCTCCATGAAGCTGGGCTATGGTCCCGCACACCGTTAGGCCGTCTTCCGCTCACGCCCCAACATCGTGCAGCCCGCCTCCAGTGGTGTCGCGACAGGCGTGAATGGAGGGACGAATGGAGACGTGTCGTCTTCAGCGATGAGAGTCGCTTCTGCCTTGGTGCCAATGATGGTCGTATGCGTGTTTGGCGCCGTGCAGGTGAGCGCCACAATCAGGACTGCATACGACCGAGGCACACAGGGCCAACACCCGGCATCATGGTGTGGGGAGCGATCTCCTACACTGGCCGTACACTACTGGTGATCGTCGAGGGGAGAACTGAATAGTGCACGGTACATCCAAACCGTCATCGAACCCATCGTTCTACCATTCCAAGACCGGCAAGGGAACTTGCTGTTCCAACAGGACAATGCACGTACGTATGTATCCCGTGCCACCCAACGTGCTCTAGAAGGTGTAAGTCAACTACCCTGGCCAGCAAGATCTCCGGATCTGTCCCCCATTGAGCATGTTTGGGACTGGATGAAGCGTCGTCTCACGCGGTCTGCACGTCCAGCACGAACGCTGGTCCAACTGAGGCGCCAGGTGGAAATGGCATGGCAAGCCGTTCCACAGGACTACATCCAGCATCTCTACGATCGTCTCCATGGGAGAATAGCAGCCTGCATTGCTGCGAAAGGTGGATATACACTGTACTAGTGCCGACATTGTGCATGCTCTGTTGCCTGTGTCTATGTGCCTGTGGTTCTGTCAGTGTGATCATGTGATGTATCTGACCCCAGGAATGTGTCAATAAAGTTTCCCCTTCCTGGGACAATGAATTCACGGTGTTCTTATTTCAATTTCCAGGAGTGTATTATGTCACTCGTTAATGTCATACTGGTCGTGTCTGCATTATTTCAGACACAGTCAACGGTACATTGATTAAATAACTCGCCATGCCTAAGCTCACGTGAAAGTCAACGCTAAAGCAGCTAAGCAGCCAGTACAGACACACAACTACAATCACCGTCACGAAAGCAGAGGATCGGTACTTACGTTTCACTCCACTCCACGCCTGCAGTTGCATTGCTCCGTGTCGGGCACGGTACTCTATTCTCACAATCCGCTACTTCCGTGTTTATGGTTTTTGCTTTGTTCCACCAACACGTTCAGCTTTACTTATAGTTATGAGAGATACTGCGTAATACAATTTTTTTTTCTGACAGCTGGTTGTTTTTATTCAAGATTCCAGTATATTATATTATTCCCCACTCTTTTGGTTACAAAACCCTATTTTTAACACAGTATCCGTTCAATGCGACGGCCTTACGCCACCATACTGGGAGCGCCTGTACGTCCGCAAGTTACCACTCTACTGGTCGACGTCGGAACCAAAGTGTTACTGCATCAAAAACCGCCCCATCATTCACGGACTGCTTTCCGTGGAGTGCATCCTATATTGAACCAAACAGACAGAAGTCGGAAGGTGTGGAATTAGGGCTGTAGTATGGATAAGGAAGAGCAGCCCAATGAAGTCTTGTGAGCTCCCCTTAGGTGTGTTGTCGTGGAAGTGTTTGATAGTGATTAGTCGACCACCTCGAATGAGAATGTCCGCACTTCCCAACATTGCAGGAGTCACAGCTGCGTGCGACCGGCCGGCACGTGTGAGATCGGAAGGTTTGTGCGACCTTGTTGCGATTATGACAGACGCCTCGCCCAACGACTCGCCGTGCTTTTGTTCACTGCCAGGTCTCTGTAGACATTCTGCAAGTGCCCATGAATATCTACGATGCTCTTGTTTTACGCCAAAAGATACACAGCTCTCTGCCGGAACACACCTCCTTTACAGATGCCATTTTGAAGGCTACGTACAGCGCCACCACCTATCAGAACTTCATGAAATTATGGGGGCTGAAACGGGGATGTTCCACAATCTCCCGGAACGAAACCCACATTTTTTTTCAGCCGACGGTGACCTAGAAAAGAAAAGTGTTACATTATTTATTGAATGCCTTTCGTACAATTGAGTGTGAGGGCTTGGAATCATACATTCTCTTCCTTCTTAATGACATCGGTTTTAAGTTAAGAAAATATGAATATGGACGCAAATTTCTTGTGGAGCGGAGGGATACTGCTACCGTGAGAGCTACATTTTTGTGGACTATGCATTTACTGATTACGGAGGACAATAGGACTATTATTTATCTGGACAAAACTTGAGTTTCACGGAAGTATATGAACAAACCTATTTGGCTCGACTCCAAGGGAAATGGTGGCCCGAAAAGATCTGCGGGTACTTTTGCACAGCGAATATCGGTATTTTGGATGATGGGCATAGTGATGAAGAGTCTGTAAGAGCTACAAATATGATCCCTTTGGGCTGCAGGGAATATTCTCGGTCTATTAAGGCGAGCTTTCGGAACGAGGAATCGGGTGGCAGCGTGCGCACACGGGGTATCTCGCAAGTAAATATCGTTGACAGGTGACACGACACTGTAATGATGTCTCAGATGCTAACAAAATTAAATTTATAATTTTCATAACAACTTTCTCGCTAGAAGTTCCTACGAGGTTCAACAGAAGCAAATTCACCAGCAACGACATTTTCTGTTTTTCCGGTTAAACAATTTCACACCACTTACTGTATTTTCTTTTTATCTGGACAGACGTTTATGTCTTCACGATAAAATACGTATACGATGTATGTATAAACTTTGGAAATATTTATACCTTTTCTTCTGCAAAAACACAAAGGCGGGCTGAAAAGAAGGGCCTTCGAATTTTTTATGTGAAAACTCCTGAAGCTATTTAAATAAAACAAACGTTATTAAAATTCTACATCTTTGTTCTTCATATATATGTATTTGCAGCCCTCTGCCGCTAGAGGGCTCCAAATTGTAGCGTATGACATGGCGCTATGTATCGTAACTTGTCGGTGCTGAGAAACAGCGTACTGGAATCGAGTTTCGAATTCGAAGAGTTCGTCCGCACATGGAGTATCCTCTCCTTCAGCAGCGCTGCGATACCTGCAACAATCCGACGCCTTAGGTTCGCTGTCGTCGATCATCCTCCATAAGTTCCAACAGGGTCCCATACTATTTTCATTTGTTTCCAAAACTTAATGAACACCTTCGAGGACTTCACTTTTGCAAACAGAAGTGACATTGTGGCTCCGCCAACGAAGTGAAACATTCTTCTAGGACGGTATCAGTTAACAAGTCTCTCTTAGTGAGAAATGTGTTCGTCCAAGGGAGACTATTTGAGAAATAAATATGTAGACATGACAGAAATAAATATGTAGACATTAAAAATAAAGACGTAGAATGTTGGTAACATTTGTTTCATTTGAAAAGTCTTAAAGGGTTTGTCATAAAAAAATCTAAGGTACTACTTTTCAGCACGCCCTCGTATGTTATTGCTTCTTGCTGTACGCTCAATTGAGGTAAACAATGTTTTTTATGGCTGGCTCTGAGCACTATGGGACTTAACTTCTGAGGGCATTAGTCCCCTAGATCGTAGAACTACTTAAACATAACTAATCTAAGGACATCACACACATCCATGCCCGAAGCAGGATTCGAACCTGCGACCGTAGCGGTCGCGCGTTTCCAGACTGTAGCGCCTATAACCGCTAGGCCACTCCGGCCGGCAATGTTTTTTATCTTGAAGCTTTCTTAATATTGTTTTTGTCAAGTAACAACTGGCAGTAATGATCTATTGGAAAGTATTGCATCATATTTTAGACATAAAATAGAGAGGTATGAAATTTCAAAGGAACCATCCCGGCATTTGCCTGGAGCGATTCAGGGAAATCACGGAAAACCTAAATCAGGATGGCCGGACGTAGGATTGTGTGGCTTCCTTGTGTGACTCTGTTGTGTAAGGTTGGTCGTCAGTTGACGGTAAGACGCAGTGGCATAATGCTGTCAGGTGCCACCCACTTGTGTAAATGTTGAAACGATAGAGGGCTGCTACAAAAGATAGCGTCTGTTCGCCCACTAAACTCTTTTTATAGTCAACACAATTCTTGATCAGTAATGATGTCTCACAAAAGAGGTATATTTAGCAAGTAACCGACAGAGAGAGGAAGATGGCTCAGATGGTTCAAATGGCTCTAAGCACTATGGGACTTAACATCTGACGTCATCAGTCCCCTAGACTTAGAACTATTTAAACCTAACTAGCCTAAGGACATCACACACATCCATGCCCGAGGCAGGATTCGAACCTGCGACCGTAGCAGCAGCGCGGTTCTGGACTGAAGCGCCTAGAACCGCTCGGCCATAGTGGCCGGCAGGGAGGAAGATGCACCTACACTACTGGCAATTAAAATTGCTACACCAAGAGGAAATGCAGATGATAAACGGGTATTCACTGGTCAAATATATTACACTAGAACTGACATATGATTACAGTTTCACGCAATTTGGGTGCATAGAGCCTGAGAAATCAGTACCCAGAACAACCACCTCTGGACGTAATAACGGCCTTGATACGCCTGGGCATTGAGTCAAACAGAGCTTGGATGGCGTGTACAGGTACAGCTGCCCATGCAGCTTCAACACGATACCACAGTTCATCAAGAGTAGTGACTGGCGTATTGTGACGAGCCAGTTGCTCGGCCACCATTGACCAGACGTTTTCAATTGGTGAGAGATCTGGAGAATGTGCTGGCCACGGCAGCAGTCGAACATTTTCTGTATACAGAAAGGCCCGTACAGGACCTACAACATGCGGTCGTACATTATCCTGCTGAAATGTAGGGTTTCGCAGGGATCGAATGAAGGGTAGAGCCACGGGTCGTAACACATCTGAAATGTAACGTCCACTGTTCAAAGTGCCGTCAATGCGAACAAGGGGTGAACGAGACGTGTAACCAATGGCACACCATACCATCACGCCGGGTGATACGCCAGTATGGCGATGGCGAATACACGCTTCCAATGTGCGTTCACCGCGATGTCGCCAAACACGGATGCGACCATCACGATGCTGTAAACAGAACTTGGATTCATCCGAAAAAATCACGTTTTGCCATTCGTGCAACCAGATTCGTCGTTGAGTACACCATCGCAGGCGCTCGTGTCTGTGATGCAGCGTCAAGGGTAACCGCAGCCATGGTCTCCGAGCTGATGGTCCATGCTGCTGCAAACGTTGTCGAACTGTTCGTGCAGATGGTTGTTCTCTTCCAAACGTCCCCATCTGTTGACACAGGGGTCGAGACGTGGCTGCATGATCCGTTACAGCCATGCGGATAAGATGCCTGTCATTTCGACTGCTAGTGATACGAGGCCTTTGGGATCCAGTCCGGCGTTCTGTATTACCCTCCTGAACCCACTGATTCCATATATTCTGCTAACAGTCATTGGATCTCGACCAACGCGACCAGCAGTGTCGCGATACGATAAACCGCAATCGCGATAGGCTACAATCCGACCTTTATCGAAGTCGGAAACGTAATGGTACGCATTTTCCTCCTTACAGGAGGCATCACAACAACGTTTCACCAGGCAACGCCGGTCCACTGCTGTTTGTGTATGAGAAATCGGTTGGAAACTTTCCTGCTGTCAGCACGTTGTAGGTGTTGCCACCGGCGCCAACCTTGTGTGAATGCTCTAAAAAGCTAATTATTTGCATATCACAGCATCTTCTTCCTGTCGGTTAAATTTCGCGTCTGTAGCACGTCATCTTCGTGATGTAGCAATTTTAGTGGCCAGTAGTGTATATTATGATGAATTTCTTTTAAAGAGACAAATTCACGATCTGCATATGGGGTAAGTTTCGGTGCATGCAGTGTCTACGAGTCGCAGAGCGGGTCTACAAAGGGGCTGTATTGCTCTGATCTTTATTATGGATAGATTAATCGTCTTAATTCAGTTCAGAGGGTGGTGCGTTAGGAATGATTTTCAGAGGAAGATCAGTGCATTGGTATTTATTAGACGACAGACGTGTATTCATGTTCTGTTTGTACCTGTTCTTTGTTACTCTGGAGTCAGATTTAGTGTGAATTAGAAAGGGATTCTCTGTTTGTAAGGGACTGTATTTTCAGTGAGGTGGATAAAGAAGAAATAATCCTCCTTGTTACATTTTTTGCAACCAGTGAGAGACACATTTAGAAGTCGATTATGTGATACAGTTGCCTGTACTCTGGTTCAGGTTTCAATGATCGGCAGAGTCCGTAAGACGGAATGAATTAGCTAGTCTTCTGCAACAGCCGTCAACGTCTAATTCGAACATTTTGTACCAATCTATTCCTCGCTTGTAATGTACAAGTTGCGTCTCAGAATCTCGGTGAATGGGCTCAGAAGAAAACGGAAACAAAATTTACAAACAAAAACCTCTACAGGCCTTCAACGTAATCGGCATTAGCTACAGCACACTCCTGACTTAGGGGGAGTAGCTGTTGGAAACTGTCAGCAAATGCTTGTTGTGTAGTCACTCGAAGCACCGTGATCACGCGTTGTTGTATACACGCATCATTACATAAGATGTGACCTGGTGCCACGGAAACGTTACGGAGACTAAGCGGCAGTCAAGGGCATTGTGTTCATAGTCTTCCCCCGCCTCCCAGCAAAAGTCAGCTGACAAAATCCGAGATTAAGTCGATGTTGATAGCCTTCTTCAATAGCAAAAGTTTGATTCGTCATGAATTTCTACCCGAGGGAGGCGGTGAAGTCAATAAACACCACTCCACTGACAGTCGCTTGGTCTCTGTATTGCATTGGTAGCAGCGGGTGCTGTAACAATGACCACGATGACAACACACGGCCACGGTGCTTCGAACGATTGCACAAGAAGCATCTGCCGACAGTTTCCAGCAGCTTTACATCTGATGTCAGAAGGGTGATAACTCTGAAGGGCAGTAAATGTATTTTGTTTGTATCTTTGTTTCCTTTATTCTCTGACATCATTCAACGAACTTTTCAGAAGCTTCTTGTAAATTTAGGCACACTCTCCTGGTGACCTGTGATTGGGTGAATCACAGCTTTAAGTGAGCTATGCATCCTGTACTCGCTGTCGTTCTTTTTATGCTGAACAACGCGGTAGGGTGATGTTGACGTATCAAGTTGGCGGTCAGAGAATATAGTGTGAGGAGAATTTCTCTAGCTATAACCTCGACAGAATACGTACTTCTCGTTTGATATTTTTATCAGTAGATTTATAATGAGTCCATTATGGACATTTTCGTGTTGTTCTTGCTGACCGTAATCATTCTTTTAATTTCGAAAGAGAAACAGTCTTGGTTACACAGTTCCAGCAGTTGCACCCAGCAATGTTGAATAGGTGCTACAGCAACAAGTGACATCATCTCAGTAGAAGCAGTCCATCAGTTGCACCCAGCAATGTCGAGTAGGTGCAGACAGCATCAGGTGACATCATTTCAGTAGAAGCAGTCCATCAGTGGCATCCAGCAATGTTGAGTAGGCGTAGACACCATCAGGTGACATCATTTCAGTAGAAGCAGTCCATCAGTGGCACCCAGCATTGTGGAACAGGTGCAGACAGCATCAGGTGACATCATTTCAGTAGAAGCAGTCCATCAGTGGCACCCAGCATTGTGGAACAGGTGCAGACAGCATCAGGTGACATCATTTCAGTAGAAGCAGTACATCAGTGGCACCCAGCAATGTTGAGTAGGTGCAGACAGCAAGAAGTAACATCATTTCAGTAGAAGCAGACCATCAGTGGCACCCAGCATTGTGGAACAGGTGCAGACAGCATCAGGTGACATCATTTCAGCAGAAGCAGTTCATCAGTGGCACCCAGCAATGTTGAGTAGGTGCAGACACCGACAAATGACATCATTTCCATAGAAGTAGCTCCATCTGTGCACCCAGTATTGTTGAGTAGGTGCAGAGAGCAACAAGTGACATCATTTCAATAAAAGCAGTTCCATCAGTTGCACCCAGCAATGATGAGCAGGTGCAGAGAGCAGTCCATAATATTCACTATCACTGATCACACTGTTCATCACAGTTTATAAGCAGAAAGTAAACATGTCCTATTGGCACCAATCATGTAGAAAAAGTACAAGTAACAGTCCATAATATTCACTATCACTGATCACACTGTTCATCAGCAGAAATTAAACATGTCCTAGTGGCACCAATCATGTAGAAAAAGTACAAGCAACAGTCCATAATATTTACTATCACTGATCACACAGTTCATCAGCAGAAATTAGACATTTCTAAGTGTCACACATCATGTTGAAAAGTGCAGGTAACAGTTCATAATATTCACCATCACTACTCAGACAGTTCAAGCATGAAGAATAGTTTGAATACACATACAAATGCTTTTACACTAAACATACAAATCATAACAAACACACAAATGATGTCAGATAATTGTCATATTAACTATTACAAGTACACAAACATCAGTAAACCTATAATATTTATGGATGTCAGTGCAAGCCACTACAAACAAATAAAATAATATTTAGGAGATAGGTGGGTGGGATTAGGAAAGGAAAACACACAAAACACACTCACTCATCTTTCATCCACATTAAGTACTACTGTGTAATTGAATAGTGTTAACTGTGTAATTGCAATTCTGTCAAAATTTGATGTTCATCATGTGTATCAAGTGGTAGTGGCAGCAATGTATAACAGTCAATAATAGTTAAGTCAACGTCATAGTCATCATGTCAAGACCAATGTTTGCCAAGCCAGATCAAAATGTACGGTTGCTGAACAACTGTCAGTGTGCCAAGATATGCAAATACTTCCTCTCTCCAAAAAAAAAGGACATTCTGCTTAGTGATTTAACAAAGTGTGTGTAGACAATCTTCCTTCCACTTTAGTGTTCTAGTCTCCTATCTTCATCCTCCTTGTTCCATATAGACCAACAAAAAAAATATGCACCTCACTCACTTTACCTCTTATCCACCAAAACTCCAACAATCATCAATTTCACACAATCTCAATACCTCAATAATATCTCTTCAATACGTCGATACATATAAACCTTATCGCCAATATCATTTCACTTCCATAACAACTCTTTCCTCTAGTCAGTCTCCTCGAACAAGTACAGAGAAAATCCTAGTGCAAACTTCAGTTCATCATCCCATACAATCTGAAAACACATTGTCAACACACAACCTCTGTGTAATCCGTCTGACCCAAATCTTCTACTCATTATGAGTTGTAAACAAAAGAAATGCATACATGACCTCTAACAGACTTAGTTCGAATAACTCTCAGTAATTAAGTACGATTACGGAGTGTGAATGATCATAATATTTCACAGTGTGTACACCACTTCAAGAATTATGGCAAACAGAAGCAAACATGTGGAGTATTTCTTGTGTCAAGTGTCACTTCCTATTTCAATTGCTCACGAAAAATGCAGTGTAATAACTGTCAATGGTCTAAACCTAGTTTTGGTATGTCATGTCGTTAGCTTCCTTCCTATTAGCATAAATTTATACAGCTTCCATAAAACCTCCAGCTCATGTGACTTCTATGACGTTTCTTGTACTAAAGTCGCTCGTCGAATTACTGCAGTTCATTTTCTTATGTTAAAATATAAAGCACTGAGCGCAAGCAAAACAAGCAATAGCGAGTAAATATACCAGTAGTGAACAGAATGTCAACAAGTGGATGCAGCACAATTCTTACAACGAGGCTCCGCCAAGCGAACAATCTATAATTAATACAATAATGTGACCTAAACTCTATGTTCATACACAGTATATCAGCATTTCTATATACCAAATTAAAGTATAGTTATGACAACAAGCAGAAATGTGTAAATATGCAATCCATACGCATAGCAGTAAACATATATCTTACGTACTAAATAGGTCATTAGCATCGTATCAGCGTAAGCATATAAATGTTCATATGTAATCTTAATAAGTAAACATGAAGGCGCAAGCAGATAAATCACAAAGTATAACTTACATACCTAACCACATCAGCACAATTAATCAGGTGACAATTATAATTTAAATAAATAGGCACAGCAGGCACATAATAAAAAAAATATGATATCAGTGAAAAAGCAGTGCAGCCAAGCGATGCATAATATACACAAGTTACAATCCAGTTCATTAATAATCATTGTCAAAATCAGTTAACGTACGCAAGCACGTCGCTTCACAAGTAATTTCATAGAACATGTAAATAGCACAAAGTATGAATCACGTAATCGCGAGCAGCAAATTACGTCTAAAGTACGTACCTAAGTGGAAATATGTTACCTGAAAAATAAACTCAATTAATAATTACCTTTTTAGTTTATTACTTTCTTCTTCGAAATGACATTTTTCCTGAAATTTTCTCGATAGAAAGTCGTCTTAACGTCGGACACGCACAGAATTTACCTGAAGTTCTTAAATATTTTATAGAACCGTATCCTGAAAAATACTGAATGTTAATAACATAATTCATCAAGTCATTATAGCTTTATACTGATTTTATTCGGAGAAAGACTGTGTATTTCTTTACGGCTGTCAGTGCATTCGCACCGAGCGCTCGATCAGCTGTAGGCGCGTGACGTAGAAAGCAATTGTTTGCGGTCAACGACTGCCTTGTGCGGCGTGCAGACTTCACTGTTGCTTTGAATATGTGCCGCCGCGCCGCCAAAACACAGCGCGGTATCCTTGTATTCTCTGCATGTTTACGTAAACTGTTGGTTTCTCGAAAGTATGTCATTCCACAAAAATTTTAACGTTAGATATATGATGTATTCCCTTAGAGCGTCGTGATTTAAGAGTTTCTACTTCTACAGTGTTATCATGAATAATTTTGCGAATTCTATATGGACCGTTATAAAGCAGAAAAAATTTGCGACACAAGCCTTTTCCTTTGTGAGACAAACGATGAGACTTAATTAACACTTTCTGACCAACTGACAAGATTTTTTAAACGACCAGGACGCTTAGCTGATTTCTCTCTTCTAGCAGCCGCAGATGTAATATTTCGTAGAGCCAGGTTGACAATTTCAGAATGCCGCAGTTTCCGTGTAGGCGGAAAAGGAACGATTTCAGAAATGCGATTTGTCGGTGCTTTGTTTTTTTAATATCAGTAAAGGCGGTAAAGAAGTTGAATCATTAGGGAGTTCATTCAGAATGTTTTGAAAAATATGAAGATACTGATCCCACGTTCTGCGATTCTGATGACAATAAAGACAACACAATTTATTGATTTCCTTCATCCATCTCTCTGAAGCGTTAGATTGGGGGTGAAAAAGTGAAATGAAAATTGGTTTAATTTTACGACGCTGTAGAGTACGAAGCCAAATTTTAGAACGAAACTGTGATCCATTATCTGATATAACCTTATCAACATGACCCACTTCTTTAAGAAAATGTTTGATGAAAGCGTTAGATACTGAACGAGCTGTTGCTTTGCGTAAAGGTGTAAAACACACATATTTTGATGTCAACTCCACTGCTACGAAAATGTACGCAAAACCATTAGTAGATCGAACCACTGGACCGAACAAATCAACTGCAGCCATGTCCTTTAATTTCGCTGGAATGATAGGAAACAACGGTGCTCTGTGAGAAATTGTTGGCGGCTTAGCCTTTTGACATAATTTGCATTTGGCAAGAACAAATCGAATACGTTTTTCCATATTATTGAAGTAGCAATTTTCTCGTAATTTATGAAAGTATTTTCTGGGACCAAAGTGTGCATAACTGAAATGCGTATACCAAATCAGCTTATTAACCCACTCATCAGGAATACAAACTAACCAAACAGAGTTGTCGACCGATTTTCGTTTAAAAATAATATCATTGCGAACTAAATAATGCTGCCTAATCGCTACGCTTTCCCCTCTCCTCCACTTCTCCTTAATGTCCTTCCAGATTGGATCCTTATTTTGCTCCTTAGCGATGTCCTGGAGCGAAGACGAAATAAAGTTCTCAAACGCAACACCTTGAATATACATCAAACAATAATTGTTTTCCTTGCAGTCCTCTTCAGCACTTTGTTTCAAACCTATAGGTGCACGTGATAAAGCATCAGCAACAATATTTGAAGAACCCTGTATGTAAACAATACTAAAATCAAATTCCTGTAGGTACAACGCCCATCGTGGCAATCTGCCATGAGTTAATTTTGTCGACATAAGAAACTCCAGAGCTCGATGATCGGTGTAAACCTTAGTATGTCTGCCAAACAAAAATGTCCGAAATTTTGTAAAAGCCCGAACAACAGCCAAAGCCTCAAGTTCCGTAATCGAATAATTCTTTTCTGATTTAGAAAGAACACGACTTCCAAATGCAATAGTTTTCTGGACTACAACGCCGTCTTCTTCTATCTCTTGAAATAAATGTGCACCTAGGCCTTTGTATGATGAGTCCGTCGCCAAACAAAAATCTTTAGATAAATCCGGGTGTGAAAGAAGTGGAGCAGCAACTAAAGCATCACGGAGTTGTTCAAATTCTGACTGAGCTTCCTCATCCCAACACCGATTAGATTTCTTTCCAGATAGTTCACATAAACGAGGTGTGGCCAAATCGTCCAATCTAAGAAAATTACAGACACCAAGGAAACTACGAACATCACGTTTTGTGGTAGGAACAGCATAATTACGAATAGCGTCTAGTTTTTCTGGATCAGGAAGAATACCTTCTGTAGAAATAATGTGACCGAGAAATCTCACCTGAGAACGACCAAATTCAGATTTTTCTAAGTTCACCGTAATGCCAACTCTTGCAAAAATACGTAATAATGAATCCAAAATTTTGTTGTGCTCATTCCAAGAATGTTTAGCAATAAGAATATCGTCAACATATGAAGTAATATTGTCACGAAGATAAACAGGTAAAATTTCATTTAAGCTACGAATGAATGCTGCAGAAGATACAGTAAGTCCAAACGGTAATTTCCGAAACTGGTAACAGTTACCAAAGGCTAAAAAGGCAGTGTATTTTCTACAATCAGGGTGGAGTTCTATTTGCCAAAAACTTGCGCGCATGTCAATCGTGGATAAAACTTTAATTCCATGGAAATGTTGAAGAAGTTCATCTAAATTTTGTGGGCGGTCAGTTTCAGGAATGATGATATTATTTATCTGTCTGGAATCCAGAACCAAACGAATTGACCCATCCTTTTTAAGAACAACGTGTAATGGGCTAGTATAAGGACTGACTGCAGGCTCAATAATGCCCTGATCTAACATGTACTGAAGTTCATTCTTAGCCTTGTCTCTGTAAGCCAAAGGAATAGCGTACGTTTTCCCGCGAAATGGTGTGTGTTCTTTTACTTTAAATAAATATTGTAAGCCTTGTATAGTTCCCGTGTGATGACTAAACACTGTAGCATGTGAAGTCAAAATTTGGTGCAGCTCTTCTCTTGCAACGTCATCTGGCACTTCAGCTTTCTTAACCTTTTCATTAATTAGTTCTTCGCTATTAATTATATCATCCATCACGTCTCTGTATCTATTGTCATTGTCATGAATAAACACATTGTCGTCATAATGCTCAACGAAAACATCAGAAGTAAGAAACCTTAAACATTTTGTATCTGACTCAGATCTTGTTAAACACTCGAAAAATTTCAAACATTTCGGCATTCCGGCAACAGTCAAATTCACACTTCCTTCTTTAAAGTTCAAAATTGCCTTATGTGCGTTAAGAAACTCCATACCTAATATAATTTGTGTACTGAGTAATGGAACAATAATAAAATTAGCAGAAAATTCGTATCCTTGACAATTGAAATTTAGGTTGTCTGTTGTTTAACTTCTACACCTTTTCCAGAAATCGCTCCTCGAATTGTAGTTTTAGAAATAGGTAACACAGGACAGGCAATAGTCCTTTCACATATACGAAAAACTGATTCACTAATGACGTTCAATGGGCTCCCAGAATCTAAAACTGCAGTGAACTTATTCTTACCCACACATACTTCAATAACAGGATGTAAAAATGCGTCTATATTATTTTCCTTTTCGTCTAACAAAATGTCTCTCATGTCTTCCAGGCGTACGTAGTGTAAAGCCGTAGTGTCATTACTTTCTGAACCGTCTATATTGCTGCCAGAAGCCGAAGCTGCTAGTCATTGTCGATTGTTTGCGTCACGTCTTTGATTATCCGCGTCATTTCGCGGATCCATTTCTACGATTTGCACTTGTCTCTCTGAAGTTCTGTCACGTGGAGGATGCCAATTAGGTCCCTCCTGTCTGTTAGATACAAATTCTTGGTTGTGTCTGTTATTAAAATTTCTGTTTTCCTGTCTGTCTGCATAACTACTTCTTGTGTAATTTCGACTGTCACTTCTGAAATTATTGTGGTATCTACTACCCTGATTATTTCTGTAGTAAGAATTTCTATTACTGTTTGAACAATTTCTGTCTTGATAATACCGATTACTGTTTCCGTATGATTGATCATTCCGGTACGAATTACCGTTATTATAATTGTCTGTGTAATTTCTGTTAGAACGTCTGTTATTGTCATAAGGCTGGTATCTATTGTCCTGTCTGTTACGTCTGTCATTGTCAAAATTACCCATATAACGCCCGTTCCGATCACTATCCCTTTTCTCTGAAATTCTATTGTAATTACTGTTACTGAAAAAGTTACAAGAAGTCCCGTCGTCGTTGTCATACTCAAGTTCTTGCAACAAAGTCTTAAAAGTCTCGATGTCGTCTTTACATCTTCCAGCTAAAGCAATTTGTCTTATGGATTGTGGCAGCTTAGTTAAACAAATGCGAATTAATTCAGTCGGGCTATAAGGGTTGGAAAGGAACTGATTCTTTCGAATCATGTCTTCAAAATATTCCGCTGGCATGCGGAACTCAGACTGTTTGAAATTACGCTGCATAATAAGACTGTGTTTGACTCTGTCTTGCGTGTTTTCGGACCAATATGCCGATAGAAATGCACGATAAAAATCATTTAGGCTACTACAATCTCTAATGAGTGCGCGCATCCGCGTCGCCGGTTCGTTTTCTAAATACCCACACATAAATTCCAGTTTGTGACTTAGTGGCCAATTTGGTGGAAGTGCGTACGTAAATTGATCTAACCATGCACATGTATGTATGTCATTCTTAGAATTGCGGAAGATCTTAAATTTCCGAACAGTCAAAAAGTGTTTATAGTCAAAGTTTTCGCCTCGTGGCGACAAAGACCTACCGCGTCTGTCCCAGTCCCAATGTCGATTATTGTCAAGTTCCCGCGCCTGGCGCTCTCTTGTTGCATCTCGTAAATGAAACAAATTACTTTCTTCAAACCCTTCTGCTATCTGTGATTCTAAATTTCTTCTGCTGTCTTTTCCTACGATTTCGCCTTCAATATGTTTGACTTGCTTTCGTAATGCCTCAACTTCCCTTTTAACGCGTTCATTAAATTTTCCCTGATTTTCAACATGCTTATTTATGTTCTGGTACTCTTCGGTTTCTGCAAATGGCAATGGTGCTGTATCATCTGAATCTCTGTCCCCATTTAAACTAAGACTTGTCAATTTGTCTGAAATCTCCTCAACTCTTTCCGATAAATCACCTATTCGTTCTTTCTGTTTATTTACGTCTTCCGTAAGAGTCGCGACTCGGGTTTCAGTATTAACACATTTAGTAGTTAACTGTTCATACTGTTGTGTTAGGTTATTTAATCTGTCATCTGGTACGGATTCCTCGATTCTCTCAAATATTTCTTCCTTATCCTTTGCACGTTGTAAATTTAACTCTGAAAATTTCTGTACTATCACGCGATCTCTTTCTTCCTGTTCTCTATCCTGTTCCCTTTGTCTAATCTCTACTGCAATTAATCTATTATTGTGAGAATTCAAAATCGGTTGTACTTCTTCTCTGATTTCTTTCTTTAATTCATCTTTCATATTTTTGAAACATGTCCCTATTCGTGAGTCTAACCGTGTTTCCATTGTTTCCATATCTGTTTTTAATTCAGATCGTAACTGTGATCCCATTGTTCCCATATCAGTTTTAATTTCAGATCGCAAAGTTCCCATCTCTGTTTTAAACTTAGATTCCAACTGTGATCCCAGATTAAATATTGCACCCATCAACTGCTCCATATTAGCCGGTTCGAAATTCTTTTCGCCCCTAACATTTCCCGCAAAACTAACTTCCTTCTGCATAGCCATAAAGCTATCTGTGTTCGATACTATTTCAGAATCTTCTATCGTTGATCTCGTACTCTGTGAATTTTCTGATTGAGAAAAATTTTGAAATGGTTCCGGACTGTTTTCCCGACTTATTACATTGTTTTCCACTTCATTATTCATCATACTGTTGTCCTGTGTTGGCGAGTTCGCCATGTCAACAATTTCGTCATTCTCACTATTCATCATTTTCGCCTTTTTCATCGATCGCGTAATCATTTAAAAAACATAAAAAATTCGTCACTGTACGAAAATTACACACAATGACTCCTCATCTTCAACAATACCATTCACACGAAATATTTCCCTCAAACACGATTAATCGAACAATTGAAATAATTGCACCAAATCGTCAAACGCGTATACAAGGCAATAAAAATTAAATTTCGAAAAATACCATTAGAAGAATGCCAATTACCAAATCTACACATGCAAAATAGACTACAATTACTAAACTACAAATTACTACTAAAATACTACTGTCTACTATTTTTACAATCAGAAGAATTCCAAGGGACGATCCGAAGCAGCGGTCGCCACGTGCATGGGGGCTTAATTTAAATACTACTGCAGATATTTTTTAGTAGCAGTAGCGATTACGCAAGTCTCGTAAACGGCTGGCCCTGACTAGTTTTTGTACGCAATCTGTTTGCATGGAACAACAACAAAGAATGAAATGAAAATTTTCGTTAACACAGTTAATTAATTAAGTCCCCAGCAACTATAAAATCTACGAAGCCAACAAAGCACAAGTGTAGCTGTTCTGTATGTGGTAGTATGACTCAACGCACATCTGGCACGGTTCTTCTTCAACAAGACAAGAATTTTTAAATACCAATTATACTGACGTGATAAAAGAAAATTAGAAATACTATAATTGTGCAAGAAAACCAAAATTACACTCTAATACAAGAACACAAGCCAGATGCTTTGTTGACTGAACCTGTAATGACACATTATTCAGGACCCTGAAAGAATAAAAGAACATAGTGTTGTATTACCTTCATATATATTGACGAAAAGCACTCAGATCATTACAATATCTCCATTGGAATAATATCTGCTATCTCTCCCATCAAATAACTGCATAAACATGGAACAACACTCTCCACTACCACACATCCACTCCGACTTCACGACAAGCAGTGTCCACCACAACTTCTCGGCAAGAACTGCTTGCCGCTACGTCTCAATAATCACTGCCAGTGGAGGCGGCGGAACAATACTCTCTGGCGCGATCTCTGGCGCTGTGGCTCAGTGTAGCCACCTTTCAAGTTTTAGGACTTGTTTATCGGCGGAAGGGACAAAGGCCGAATGAAAATGAGGAATCATAAACCATGAAATGGAACATTTGTTATACATTCAGTACTCACAGATATTTATTCTCTGTTAAATACATACTTAGTAGAATACATATATTTTGTACTTTGGCGCTCGTTGATAACATTCCTTTACAATTTGAGAGTTCTTAACTGATACTAATTGTAGCGTTGTCAGAGAGTTGAATTACAATAGCTAATTATTTACGTCACTTTTACTAAATTTGTTAGGCTGGTGGTCTTCTTAAATAAGAGTTTTTTGTGTTATTGGTACACGATGAAATGTAAATTAAAGGAAAGCTGCAACAACGAGGAATAAATATTGAGCAGCAGTCGTGGAAAAAACTGCGACTGCTTAACACGACTACCCTAGCAGCAGTCCACTACATGTTCGGTACGACGTCAATAAATAAGTCATAAATACGGGAGAAAATAAATTAGTAGTATCGCTCGACTCACAGCCAATGAGACATCTACAGGCTAACAAATTTTTTTCGGGCTACCAGTCGCGTCTTCGTGTTTTCACCCGAGTGCACCTCGACCATTGTCGAAACTGGACAGCGGTCTCACCGCTATTAGTTATCAGCTGACGATGGGCGAGGCGCACCGGTCCTCGAGGCGACTGAGAGCGCGAGAAAATGTCATGCCACGCGTTTACGTTTCTAAAGTACTACAGCTACTCAGTCTGCCAGCGACGTGTAAGGTAGGAGAGAGGGTTCAGTCATCGACGCCGGCGGGGTAGGCCTGCACGTGGAGCGCGGCGCGCGCGGCGCAGACGCAGCCGGCGCGGACGTCTCGGCGAGCCGTGTCGATAAGGCGCCCCGTGGCGGCGTCCACGTAGGCAACCTGCAGCACGCCGGTGAGCTGCGTGCAGCGGTAGTCGCCCGCCTCGGTGCAGCGGCAGCCCTGCGCGCGGCACTCGATCTCGGTGATGGTGGCGGGCACGCGGCGCCACGCCACGCCCTCCTCCGTGCTGCCCTCGTCCTCAGCGTCCACGTGCACAGCGTACTTGCACAGCGCCAGCTCCCCGGCGTCGCGCGCCAGCACCGGCCGGTGATGCCTGCGGGAAACACGTCCGTCAGGCGGCCGCTCGCACGCATCCACATCTTATAATTAATATTTTACTGAGATGGTATCTGTTCTTTAGGACATGTCTCTCGCTGGTTGCAAAAAAAATGTAACAAGGAGGATTATTTCTTCTTTATCCACCTCACTGAAAATACAGTCTCCTACAATGAGAGAATCCCTCTCTATTAATTAAAACTTCCGGGCTGAATTGCCCTGGTCCTTACATAAAAATACATGTCCGAAAGAACAGATACCATTGGTGACCATGCAGCTCGTTAGAATGAAATTGGAATGAAATAAACACCCTCAGCTGCTTACAGGCGTAGACATACGTCAACGAGGACAGATGAAAATGTGTGCCCCGACCGGGACTCGAACCCGGGATCTCCTGCTTACATGGCAGACGCTCTATCCATCTGAGCCACTGAGGACACAGAGGATAGCGCGACTGCAGGGATTTATCTCTGGCACGCCTCCCGCGAAACCCACATTCTCAACGTATTGTCCCGCACTACATTCGTAGTGCCCCCGCCCATTATGTCCGAAAGAAGAGATACCATCTCAGTAAAATATATAGTTAAGGCTCACCGGCCACTTGACCATCTTCTTCTTCTGTGCGAACGCAAAAACAGTGCCCGAACTCTTACGGGAATCGGCAACGCGCCGCGACTAATGAGTATAATGGGCGGGGGCACTACGAATGTAGTGCGGGACAATACGTTGAGAATGTGGGATTCGCGGGAGGCTTGCCAGAGATAAATCCCTGCAGTCGCGCTATCCTCTGTGTCCTCGGTGGCTCAGATGGATAGAGCGTCTGCCATCTAAGCAGGCGATCCCGGGTTCGAGTCCCGGACGGGGCACACATTTTCATCTGTCCCCGTTGACGTATGTCAACGCCTGTAAGCAGCTAACGGTGTTCATTTCATTGCAATTTCTTATAATTAAATTTACCCAGAGACATTTAAGTCTCATCTTTATCTACGATAACGATCGAAGCTGAAGAAATGGATTGAAATTTATGCCATGGCCGGGATTCGAACCCGGATTTTCTTGCTTACTGCGCAAATGCTGACCATTACACCAACGCAGCATTAGGGTCAACACTGCTGCACGAACTACCCTAGTCGAACTCCCTCCCCAACACAAACCTCAATTCATAGCTCCAGCTGATTTTCCCCCTACATTGCCACTATTACCAGGACTCTCCGGCATTGGAATAGCACCCTAGCGTTGGACGTAATGGGGAAGTCCTGTACCACAGGTGGCGGTACTATTCCAATGCCGAAGAGCCCTGGCAATAGTGACAATGTAGGGGGAATATAAGATAGAACTAATCGAATGCCAAGGTCTCTAAGAGAGCGATGAATTCTTTCCCCGCTACTGGGCTGTAGGAAAATTTGGAAAAACAAGTGCGTTGAAAACTATGTGGACTGTTTAAGTAAGAAATGAGTTAGTTCTTCGCAGAACTGGCAAGGAAAGAAAAGGGAGAGAATGATACAACATCACGAAACAACATCTATGGTACTAGAGGGATCCGTAGAGATTGGAATACATCCAACAAATAATTGACGACGTATGGGTATAACTCTACTGTGACATGAAGAGCCACGCGGGATTAGCCGAGCGGTCTAAAGGCCCTGCAGCCATGGACTGTATGGCTGGTCCCGGCGGAGGTTCGAGTCCTCCCTCGGGCATGGGTGCTCGTGTTTGTCCTTAGGATAATTTAGGTTATATAGTGTGTAAGGTTAGGGACTAATGACCTTAGCAGTTAAGTCCCATAAGATTTCACATACATTTGAACATTTTTGACATGAAGAGGCTGGCGCAAGAGGAGAAGCCACGGGAGACCGTAAGAAACCAGTCAGAAGACTGAAATCCTCCCACCAAAAAAACAAAGATAAACCTAATAATCAGCCATACTAAGATTTACGAGACGCTAACGTGACAAATACAATAAAAATTTTTTGTTGCAAGACGATCACTTTGTTACCTCTTGGCAGTATGCCTCATCTAAGACTTTTTGAGCAGACTGTACTGCCACGGCGCTCTCATGCCAATTATTGTCATTATTTTAACTGTAAACACGTGACACAAATAGCATCATTACCGGTATTGAGTTTTTGTAATCAGATTATTTCCTCAGAAATAAAAAGAAAGGTAGGTGGTAAAATGTTAAGAAACTAAATTATAAATCTGCCCCCGTGCCTAAGTGTTGCTGCTAAATTTTTAATCCGGCGTTGGCGGTAGAGCTACAACCGGTAATCAGTTTTAATAAAATATCATACGACCAATACACTGACTTTTACAATCTAACCCAATACAAACGTTATCGGTCCTCTCAGTAGGTATAAGGAGGCCTCATTTCGAGTAGTTTTAGTTTTCTACTGTTTTTCTAGAACCCAGAAAAAGGAGCTAGTAGAATAGTAAGAAACTAAATTACAAATCAGATTAATTTTAGTGCCTCAGTATTTTACCAGTCGCCTTTTTATTTCGTTCTAGACATATCATTTAAATAGAAACGTCTTGGCAGATTAAAACTTTGTGCCGTACCCCTACTCGAATCTGTGGAAAAACATGGGCTAGTGCTCTACAGACTAAACTATCCATCTTTCGTCCCCTCGTTACAGCTTCACTTCTGCCAGTAGATCTTGTTCTAC
Source organism: Schistocerca cancellata (assembly GCF_023864275.1). NCBI lineage: Eukaryota > Metazoa > Arthropoda > Insecta > Orthoptera > Acrididae > Schistocerca > Schistocerca cancellata. The sequence goes on from NC_064628.1 coordinate 491,660,547, forward strand.
CTTCCAAACTTCACAGTAGTTCTCCCGCTAAACTTGCAAGATTGCAGAGATAAGTCTTAACCACAGCCTGAGCGATGTTTCCGGAATGAAATTCGCAATCTGCAACGGAGCGTACCATAATATGGAACTTCCTGGCAGATTAAAACTGTGTGCCAGACCGGGACTCGGACTCTGGACCTAAGCTTCTCGCGGGTAGGTGCTCTACCGACTGAGCTACACGAAATTCACTGATAGATAGCCTGGGAGAAGAACCCTAGAATACATTAACAACTTCGGTTGACGAGCGGGAAAGAGTTTATTCTGGGAGAATGGAAGTAGTATCGACATGAAGAAAAGTTAAATGAAAACTCTGAAAATGTCCATTGTTTTACTTCGCCTGGACCAGCTGAATCCAAATGCGATTAATAATGAAGAAAAGTAAGTAAATATTGTGGCACGTAAGACGTGAGCTGGCTCTGTCCTGACCGCAGGCAGAGTGCAGCCTTTCGTTCGCAAGTGCACTAGAAGGAGGACAGTAGCGATCCCACAGCATCGACGGTCTTTTTCCCCTGGGAAAAATCCCCAGCACTTTATCTGATAGGAATTACAATATTGTCACTGTATTGGAGAATGAGACTCAGGGAAAGGTACGAGAGAAGAAAGAAGGATTTAAAGCTGAGCGATCTTATATGGATCATATTTTTAGTCTTAGACAAATAAGTGAGAAGCTATATTCTTTAGGGTCAGTAAGTACACATAATATTAGTAGATTTGGGAAAAGCGTATGTTTCTGTACCCATCAACGGACTATGGGAAACGAAGGGGTATATAAGTTAGAAGCACAGTGCAGATACCCCTTATTCAAATAATAATAATAATTCAATCGCACGCAGCAGTTAAAGTAAGGAGAAAGTTAAGTGAGACATTCCAAACATTGAAAGGACTTAGACAGGGCTGTAGTGTGTGGCCGACCCTGTTTAAAATATATATGAAGTATACATTGGAAAGGTGGAATCAATCATGCGGAGGTATGGTGTTTCCATTTCCAGCATGGTACTACCTACACAGTATTATTTGCTAATGATGAGGTACTGACAGGACAAAGCAGAGAGGATGTCAAATAAATGATAAAGAAGTAATGAAAGCATTTGAAAATGAGGGCTTAGAATAAATATGAGCAAAACAGAATACCAAGTAGTGGGAGGAACAAAAAAGATACAGTACTGCCACAAGGAACTATTGAAGCCGTAAAGCAGTTTGAATACTTAGGATCAATTATCCATTCCTCAGGAAGATGTGGAACGCAGGGTCCAGAGGGAAAGAGAAGCAATTAAAATGCTAAGTGGAGTTCTGTGGAGCCAGGCAATATCAAACAAACAGAGAAGAGGATTCTACGAACAGTAGTGGAAAGTATACTGACGTGCGGTGCAAAAGGATGGACCTTGAGGGAACGGAAGCAGTGTACAGGTAGTAGAGAAGGATTGAATAAGGATAGCCAGCAGATCCAGGACAGAGAGTAGAAGAAATGAGGAAATTAGGTAGATAATGGGTAAGGAGTCGTGCAAAGAATTGAGAACAGAGCTCTTCAGAGGTATGAACATGTACGGCGAATGGAACAAGGACGATGGCCAATAGCAATCCTGGAACGGTCGCCGCCGGGAAGAAGAAAGCGTAGGCGCACGAGATTAACATAGAGAGAGGGAGTAATTGGAATGATGAGGAAGAGAGATCTGAAAGAAGAAGACTGCCACGATCGTGAAAGCTGGCAAACGGGAATACATGTGAACACGTAGGGGTGGTCTGCTGCGGAGCTTCATATTCAACAATGTTTGATGAACGGTGTGCTCCGAAACACTTGCGCGTGCTCCAGAATTGTGCTCTTTCAGCAGAGATGCCACAAATCACCGTCTGTTCTACTTTACAGTGCAGACAAGCCTACGAGCTTCACGTTCTGTGAAGAGACGTGGGCGTCCAACCATATATCGCTTAATGGTGGTTTTACTGTCCTTCTACCTGTTTCCGTAGATGCTCACGACAGTAGTACGTGAACATTCGACCAGCTTCGCAGTTTTCGAGATACTCTTCACGGGCTCTGCGTAATAAAAATCTGCCCTTCGTCGAAGTCGCTTATCTCAATTGGTTCAGAGTGGTTCTAATGTCTCTGAGCACTATGGGACTTAACTTCTGAGGTCATCAGTCCCCTAGTACTTAAGCGGGGTAGGACGTGAAACGGGCCGACTTGGAGCAGCAGAGGTACCACAGGACATTTTATTTTCTACTGTCTGTACTTTTACAAATAAATTCATAAAACTTTGTCAGCATGACCAGGAAGGATTCGGGATTCACACTCATAGCAGTGGAAATTCAAAAACATAACAAAATAAATTTTTTTACATGTGAAATTTCATAATTTTTTCGCTTACTATTGGCTGCATTTGTTGCTAGAGGAGCCGGCCGCGGTGGACTAGCGGTTCTAGGCACTCAGTCCGGAACCGCGCGACTGCTACGGTCGCAGGTTCGAATCCTGCCTGGGGCATGGATGTGTGTGATGTCCTTTGGTTAGTTAGGTTTAAGTAGTTCTAAGTTCTAGGGGACTGATGACCACAGATGTTAAGTCCGATAGTGCTCAGAGCCATTTGAACCATTTTGTTGCTATAGGTACTTTTTTCTTCACAAGGAAGAGAGATTATTTGATGAATTTTGCACAGCATACAAACCATACTTACAGGTGTATGAAACTCTAGAATTTTCCAAATCTATTAAAAACTGTGGTAAAAATTCCGATGATTAACTACAAAATTTGATTTTTTCTAAACATAAAGTTTAAAACGTAACAGCTCATTCATTTTTTCATAAATTAAATTGATTCTAGAGTTTCAGACACCTGTAAGTATGGTTTGTATGCTGTGCAAAATTCATCGAACAGACTCTCTTACTTATGAAGAAAAGTGTGCCTATAGCAACAAATGCAGCCAACAGTAAGTGAAAAATGATGAAATTTCACATGTAAAAAAATAATTTTGTTATGTTTTTGAACTTCCGCTGCTACGAGTGTGAATCCTGAATCCTTCCTGGTCATGCTGACAAAGTTTTATGAATTTACTTGTAAAAGTATAGACAATGGAAATTAAAACGTCCTGTGGTGCCGCTCCTGCTCCAAGTCGGCCCGTTTGACGTCCTACCCCCCTTAAACGTAACTAACCTAAGGACATCACACACATCCATGCCCGAGGTAGAATTCGAACCTGCGACCGTAGCGGTGGCGCGGTTCCAGACTGTAGTGCCTAGAACCACTCGGCCACCCCGACCGGCTATCTCAATTAATTTCCCCAATTGGAATGCAAATCTTCGCTAATATGACCCCTAGTCCGTGTCTGCTCCGCTCAAATACTTCTGTTAGCGCGTCACGTGCCCGCAACGCCAACAGGAGGCATCCGACGTCGCGGCGGCCAGTGATCATAATGTCTTGTAAGTCACTGTATTTTGCTGTGGCAGTATGCCTAATGTGTACTAGTACTGTAGCGCGTGCTTCCACTTACTTGAGACTGACGTGATGATGGATGGCTCGGCGGGTCCTCAGAGAGACGAAGTGGCGCAGCGAGCGCTCGTGCAGGCTGGCCGCGGCTGACGCCTGCCGCAGCAGCTCCGCGTCCGTCCGCGGGCCGTCGCCGTCAGAGGTGGAGCCGGCCACAGAGCGGGGCGCGCTGCAGGCCAGCTGAAGTCGCGCCAGCACCGCCATTGCCACGAGCACCATTGTCGCCACGCTAGACATTGTTGACTTCTGACGGAAAACTCGAGTTTGCTTTTCAGACCCACACACTTCTAAGCCTCGCCGGTGGTACTTTGGCTCTAAACTTTACTCTTTAGTTAACAAGGAGTTTAGAATTTTCGGAGAGCTTCGAAATGGCGATTGGCACAGCTACTCGTACCTACTTGGCCTGTCTAAATATAATAGTGAAATGCACCGTGCCCTGAAGTTCTGTCTTCTGAAAGTGATTCCCCTCTTACTTCTTTTGGTTGACAAATCTAAAAGATGCGCGTGTCTGGAGGGTGGGATGTTGCGCCGGCCAAGTGTGCGAGGTGCTGCAAGTGGTCTGCCGTGGGTCCGGTGCGCGTGGGCGGGGCCGGTCGAGTGCTCGCGGGAGGTGCGTGGCGGGCGACTGTCGCTGTCGGCCGCCGGCCGCTCTTTCGTAGACGCCGGCGTCACGCCTGGGCGCCGCCGCGGGCCGCCGTGACGCACGCGCCGCTAATCTCCGCAGCCCTGCCGCCGCGACATCGCCGTTCACACGCCTCTTCTTTTCCAGAAATAGAAGGCCACTTAGCGGGGACGCTGTCCGACACGGACCCGCCCCAGTATTCCGCCTATCCGATGCCCTAATGGCCGTCCACTTTGCTTCCCTACGTCATGTTCCGCGCAATTACTCTTTTGAGCTACCTAGGTTTTACCCCTCGACCTTCGACATCTGTACAGCCACATACATTGATGAGACGAAAGTCATGGGATACTTCTAATATCATGCCGGCGTAGTGCAGTAGCTCGACGTGGCATGGACTCGACAAGTCTTTAAAGTCCCCTGCAGAAATACTGGGCCATGCTGCCCCAGTAGCCGCCGATAACTGCGAAAGTTTTGCCGATGCAGGATTTTGTGCATGAACTGCCCTCTGGATTGCGTCCCGTAACTATTCGATGGGATTCATGTCAGGCGATCTATGTAGTCAAATCATTCGCTCGAATTGAACAGAATGTTCTTCAAACCAGTTGCGAACAATTGCGTCCCAGTGACATGGCGCATTGTCATCCATTGTGGTGTTCGTACTGTAAGACCTTCGGTACACACACCATCAGATTATTTGACTTGTCGCTCTAACGAAGTAGGCGAGTGTCAGCAATATGTCTCGTGGTCTTATCGTGGCGTGTTTATCTTCTGCCGTTAGGTCAGACGATAGAAATGCCACTTGCACGCTTAGAGTAGCAGATTGACGGTGACCAACTTTAAACAGAACTTGATTAATTTTCACACACATTTATTAAAATAATAAAAATCATAGATATTACGTAACTTGATTCTGGATGCTGTTTACAATTGACAATCTGAAGTTCCTTTAGTCTTGGTATGTTAATCTTATTCTTGCATATCTCTGATACTTGACAAAGTGTCTCTACATTTCTCTTCATGGCTGTGTACAGGAATATGATAATCTTATTAGGTGCAGACTGAAACTTGACTACAGACTAATGCAGACTGACTAATCGGAGGTCTGTACACTCGTTATAATACCTTGAGCGTTCAGGTATCATTGCGCGAGTGTGATCCGCGAGGAGAAAATGTTCTACGTTAGCAGCAATCTCATTGGCTGCGTTACATATTAATACGCGGATCGGCGGAAGCAGAATTTGGTCCGTCTCTAAGACAGCGCCATCTTGTAGGGCGGAGACGGACGAGCGCTGCGCTTGCGCTGTTGTGCTTAGCGGGGCGCGCTCTATTGGGAAAGTTGCGTACCCGCTGTCTACGCGGAACTATGTACACAACATCCATAAAAATTCCATCGTTGATCAAAATAGTTCAAATGGCTCTGAGCACTATGGGACTTAACATCTTAGGTCATCAGTCCCCTAGAACTTAGAACTACTTAAACCTAACTAACCTAAGGACATCACACAACACCCAGCCATCACGAGGCAGAGAAAATCCCTGACCCCGCTGGGAATCGAACCCGGGATCCCGGGCGTGGGAAGCGTGAACGCTACTGCACGACCACGAGATGCGGGCCCATCGTTGATCGGAACAAGAAGTCCATGAATGCCTCCAAATGGTCTCTAAGTACCCGAACACATCGATTTCCAGTCAATGATCGGTTTAGTTGGATCAGAGGACCCCATTCATGCATTGTTAACACAGTCCACACCATTACAGAGCCACCACCAGCTTTCACAATGCCAATGGCTTAGTGGAGTCTGCGCCACCTCGAACCCTACCATCAGCTCTTACCAACTGAAATCAGGACTCATCTCATCAGGCCACGGTTTTCCAGTCGTCAAGGATCCAGCTGATATTGTCGTGAGGCGCTGCAGGCAATGTCGTACGGTTGGCAAAGGCACTTGCGGCGTCTACTGCTATAGCCCATTAACGCCAAATTTCGCCGCACTCTCGAAACGGATACGTTCGTCGTGTATCTGTTAGCACCGACAACTCTTCACAAACGCCGCTGCTCTCGGTCGTTAAGTGAAGGCCGTCGGCCACTGCGTTTTCCATGGTGGGAGGTAATGCCAGAAATTTAGTATCCTCGGCACACTCTTGATACTGTCGATCTGGGACTCCTGAATTCTTTAACGATTTCCGAAATGGAATGTCTCTTGCTTCTATCTCCAACTACCATTCCGCGTTCAGAGACTGATAATTCCCGCCTTGCGGCCGTAATCACGTCGGAAACCATTTCACATGAATCACCTGAGTACAGATGAATGCTCTGCCAATACACTGCCCTTTTAAACCTTGTATCCGCGATACTACCGCCATCTGTACCTAAGCATTTCACTATCCCATGGCTTTTGTCACCTCAGTGTATAAAGTTATACGGTAACCGAAGCGAAAACCTTATTTACGACGTATTCCGCAAACGAGCCGTTTGCGAGACATAAGGGGCGGTCGAAAGTTTGTGGAACTTGCTGCAGCGTATATGAGACATCGATGCAGGTTTATAAGCGTCGAATGTAGGCAAGAGATCAATGAGGCACCTGTCTCTTTCCGACGTGCGTGCGTTAAACGCAGAAACGTGAACTATTGCGACGCTATTACCAAATCCGTCCAAACAGTACCAACGTTGGCTATGGAACGGCAGGCACCAGGAGACATCCATCGGAGAATGAAGAATGCATATGGGGCAACATGCATGTCTAAAACCACCGTTGTGGAATGGAACATGACAAGGGATGCTGCTACCTCATGACAGTGCTCGTCCCCATTTCTCAAATGTCGTAATGCGTAAGTTAAACAATTCAGGTGGGAGACACTCGAGATCTCACCCTATAGTTCTGATGTGTCTCCAATGCGTCTATCAAGCCCCCTCCCACTTAAAAGAGGCCTTGAAGCGATGATATTTCCCGTCAGGTGAAAGAGGCCTTGAAGCGATGACATTTTCCGTCGGGTCAGATACAGACTTCTTCACGCACCAGGAGACGGTATTTTACCAAACGGATATCTTCATCTTGGTGCTTCTGTGGGTTGCTTGCATCAATGATCACTGCGATTTTGCGTCATTGACAACAGATTCTGGTCTGTACGCCCTGCGACCCTACGAACGGAAACTTTTTTGTCGCTCCTTTGTTACTATCCGCCAATGACTTGGGTGTGAACTATTGTCCCATTTTTAGTAGTGACTCATTTTAAATGTAAACCCACCATCTAAAAAAAAACTTCCTTTTCGTCCGAACGTCGGAGCATCCATGACGACGTGTGAGATCGCTCTCTTTGCCACGGCCGTAAGCCGTGCGACCCACTGCTTGCTCGCTTCCTACGAAACGTATGTTGGCGGACCAGCATTATTTTTATGTACTGCTACACAAACAGGGTGAATCGGAACTCTATCGACGAACGTTCAGGGGTGGTAGTACGGATGAAATCAAGAAAGAATGTCTAGTATACATGGCCTCTAAAATGCATACCATAAGAGCTATAAGCCCTTGTTCATCTTCGCTACTGTGAAACACGTCTCTTTTATTGAACAAGTATTCGTAGCTTTTAAGGTATGAATTTTACAGCCCAAGTGTACTAGACATTTTTCTCTTGTTTGGGTCCACACCATCTCTTCGCAAAGTATAGAGACCAAAGACTTCGCAATACAAGAGATATGTTTCACATAATCTCTTACGTAGCTCTTAAGGGGAGGTTCTGGTCGAGAAGCGAGACAAATGGGCGAAATTTAGAATTTATTTTCCATACAAGGATTTTTTTTTATTAAAATGAGAGTTTTACCACTTCAATATACATACATTCTTGTACGACAAAAATGTTTGTATCTTGTAACGAAACGAATATGGCAGCAGCAGCCCTTGTCAACGTACTCGAATGCATCTCGGGCGCGTCCTGGTATGCGCGAAGCCTTGTACAGACTCGAGTCTATTTCTAAAAATTCCCTACAAGTTTTTCTACTTTTCTAGTTTTTCTAGAATGTTTAAAAAATATTGAAACTGAAGAAAAGCCCTTACTGAGGTCCCTCAATTTAAATTGTCTTCCATTTAAAAAAATATAATCACTCGGTTAATCTGCCGAGACTCTAGAGTGCTTCACGTGCTGAAAAATTGTCGTTTTGAGGAAAACACGTTTAAAACTTCGAGTGAAAAAATCACGTTGTTTCAAAACTCACGGTTAATCTGCGCTCACAGGACCACGAATTTTACAACAGCATCTGTGTGTTTTAGTAGTTTAGTTTCCTGTGTTTCTGCGTTTTTATTTAATATCTAATAGCCACAGTTCTCGCATTTTCGTTTGCGTCGAAAAGTCGATTTTGTGACATATTACAAGTTCGTAATCAGGGGCAAATTATTTAGTTTCACCTTAGTGTTTCGAGAGTTAGGTTTTTGAATCTCTGCTTGTTAATCTAGTTTATCAGACACAGTTCCTGCGTTTTCGTCAGGGTCTACAGAAGAGTTGCGCAGCACGTGCCGATAGTCCGTTTATCTGCATAGTTTAGTTTTCCACTGTCCTTAATATAGACAGGGACTGCGATTGTTGTGAGCGGATGCGAGCCGAGTTGGTGACACTTCGCTCTCAGCTTCAGGCTATGATGGCATCGGTTATACAGCTTGAGGCTGCAGTGGATGGGCACCACTGTTGTGGGCCCGCCGTTGGGATCCAACGGACGTCCAGAACGGCCGAGTCCCCCGATCGATCCTCACCGGTCGACAGCCCAGTTACTGCTCGCACTGAGGTTGATCCCTCACCTGTGGTCGAGTGGGAGGTCACCCCGGGGTGTAGCGCCCTTAAGGCCTCCACGGTTTGTCTGACAAACAGGTTCGAGGCCTTGTCTGTGGCTGACGCTGCCACTCAGTCAGATGCTGTCGCCTGGCCTGTTTCAGTGGAAACCTCTCAGTCTGCAAGATCCGCACAATCACAGAGGGTGGGATTATTGATAGCTGAGAGCTCCAAAGTTAGGCGCGTTATGGGGCCCCTTAGGGACATGGCTGCTAAGAAGGGAAAGACAACCAATGTGCACTCCGTGTGCATACCTGGTGGAATTATTCCAGATGTGGAACGGGTCGTCCCGGATACCATGAAGAGCACAGGGTGTAGCCAACTGCAGGTGGCTTCTCACGTCGGTAACAATGATGTGTGTCACTTTGGATCATAAGAGATTGTCTCTGGTTTCGAGTGGCTAACAGAAGTGGTAAAGGCTGCCAGTCTTGCTTGCAAGATGAAAGCAGAGCTTACCATTTGCAGCATAGTCGACAGGACCGATTGCGGACCTCTGGTACAGAGCTGAGTGGAGGGTCTGAATGGGAGGCTCAGACGGTTCTGCGACCGTGTGAGCTGCAGATTCCTCGACTTGCGCCAAAGGGTGGTTGGGTTTCGGGTTCTGCTGAATAGGTCAGGTGTCCACTATACGCAGGAGGCCGCTACACGGGTAGCAGGGGCTGCGTGGCGTGGACTCGGTGGATTTTTAGGTTAGAGGATCTCGGGAAAACACAAGAAGGGCTTTAGCCACAAAGGGTGCAGGCCGAACACAGGAAGAACGTAGATACAGGAGACATCGATATAATAGAAATTGTCGTAGCAGTGTTGAGAATGTACCAGAGCTCCGAGCACTAATAGAAAGCACTGATGCTCAAATCATTATAGACACTGAAAGCTGTCTAAAGCCGGAGATAAACTCAGCCGAAATTTTTGCGGAGAACCGAACGGGGTTCCGGAAGGATATTCTAAACACGGTTGGCGGTGGCGTGTTTCTTGCTGTTGGAAGTAGTTTATTTTGTCGCGAAATTGAAGCAGATAGCTCCTGTGGGTTAGTATGGGCAGAGGTCATTGTTGGCAACCGAATAGAATAACAATTGGATCCTTTTACCGACCTCCCAACCCAGATGATACAGTTGCTGAAAGGTTCAAAGAAAACTTGCATTTAATTTCAAACACGTACCCGACTCATACGATAATAGGTGGTGGTGACTTTAATTTACCCTCTATATGTTGGCGAAAATACATCTTTAAATCCGGAGGCACGCGTAAAACATCATCTAAAATTGTGCTAAACGCATCCTCTGAAAATTTGTTCTGGCTGTTAGTTCATGAGCACACGCGAATAGTAAACGGTTGTGAAAACACGCTTGATCTCTTAGCAACAAATAATCCTGAGTTAATAAAGAGAATCAAAACGGATACAGGGATTAGTGAACATAGGGTTCTCGTAGCGAGACTGAATATTGTAACCCCCAAACCTTCCAAAAATAGACGACAAATATACCTATTCTAAAAAGCAGATAAAAATTCACTTGACGCCTTCCTGAGAGGCAATCTCCACTCCTTTCAAATTAATGGTGTAAGTGTAGACCAGATGTGACTTCAATTCAGAGAAATAGTATCGGCAGCAATTGAGAGATTTGTACCAAATAAATTAAGAAACGACGGGACTGATTCTCCTTGGTACACAAAACGGGTCAGAACACTGTTACAGAATCAACGAAACAAGTATATCAAATTTAAACAGGCGCAAAATCCCCAAGTTTGCAATCTGTTACAGAAGCTCGAAATTTAGCGCGGACTTCAATGCGAGATGCTTATAACAGTTTCCACACGAAAATTCGTCTCGAAACCTGACAGAAAATCCAAAGAGATTCTGGACTTATGTGAAGTATGTTAGCGGCAAGAAACAATCAATGCCTGCTCTGCGCTATAGCAATGGAGATACTATCGAAGACAGTGCTGCCAAAGCAGAGTTACTAAACACAGCCTTCCGAAATGCCTCACAAAAGAAGACGAAGTAAATATTCCAGAATTCGAATCAAGAATAGGTGCAAACACGAGCAACGTAAAAGTAAGTCTCCTCGGAGTAGTGAAGCAACTTAAATCACTTAACAAAAGCAAGTCTTCCCTGTCCAGCCTGTATGCCAATTAGGTTCCTTTCAGAGTATGCTGATGCATTAGTTCCATACTTGACGATCATATACAACCGTTCGCTCGACGAAAGGTCCGAACCCAGAGACTGGAAAGTTTCACAGGTCACGCCAATATTCAGGAAAGGTAGTATGAGTAATCCACTTAATTACAGGCCCATATCATTAACATCGATATGCAGCATGATTTTGGAACATATATTGTGTTCAAACATCATGAATTACCTCGAAGAAAACTGTCTATTGACACACGGTCAACATGGGTTTAGAAAACATCGTTCTTGTGAAACACAACTAGCTCTTTATTCGCATGAAGTGAAGTGTTGAGTGCTATTGACAAGGGATTTCAGATCGATTCCGTATTTCTGGATTTCCAGAAGGCTTTTGACACTGTACTACTCAAGCGGCTTATAGTGAAATTGCATGCTTGTGGAATATGGTCTCAGTTATGTGACTGGATTTGTGACTTCCTGTCAGAGAGGTCACAGTTCGTAGTAACTGACCTAAAGTCATCGCGTAAAACAGAAGTGATCTTTGGCGTTCCCCAAGGTAGTTTTATAGTTTGCTGTTCCTTATCTATATAAACTATTTGGGAAACAATCTGTGCAGCCGTCTTAGATTGTTTGCAGATGACTATGTCGTTTATCGACTAATAAAGTCTTCAGAAGATCAAAATAAACTGCAAAACGATTTAGAAAAGATACCTGAATTTTTCGTTGCGACGGAATCTTCTCGCGAAATGACAATTTCTAACTTTCTCCTCCGAATGCGAAAATATTTTGTTGACACCGACCTACATAGAGGGAAACGATCACCACGATAAAAGAAAGGAAATCAGAATTGGTAGGGAAAGATATAGGTGTTCGTTCTTTCCGCGCGCTTTACGAGATTGGAATAATAGAGAATTGTGAAGGTGGTTCGATGAACCCTCTGCCAGGCACTTAAATGTGATTTGCAGAGTATCCTGGTAGATCTAGATTTAGATATAAGCATCCTTCCACTTGAAACTTCCTGGCAGATTAAAACTGCCCGCGTAAGGCAAAGGTCCCGAGTTCGAGTCTCGGTTCGGCACACAGTTTCAATCTGCCAGGAACTTTCATATCGGCACACACTCCGCTGCAGAGTGAAAATCTCATTCTGGATTCTTCCAATTCATCAGACATCGGTTCTGAATTTGGTGCAGCATTCTTTGAGTTCTGGCTCTTTTAACAAACAGAGACATTCCTTGCTCCGCGGCGGCCACGCTTTTCCTGCGAGATAACTCCACGAAGTTTTTGCTGTTCGTTTCTAGGACGATTCCTAACACGTTCATGGTCTTCAGAATAGAGGAATAACCTTCGCTGAATATACCTGCAGCTTTATATACCGCTATCTCGTCAGATTTAACTCAGAATGAAGATGTTTTAGTGCCAATTTCCAGACGAACGCATTGAGGCTCTGGTTATATTTTGCTTGTTGGCGTCGGTGCATCTTTTAATCAAATTTTCACTGAACAGAAATTGGTACATCGGTTGAATGTCTTCTTTCATTAGTTCATTGATCGTGTACAGCTACCTTTATTTTGGTTGGCGCAGGGTTCTGTTTAACAAGCTGTAATTTTTAAAATACTTCCACAGTCAAAAAATCCTTTTGCAGCCATAATCTATGTACTTCAGGGATGCAAGGTGTGTAAAGAAATCCAATTTTTCGTCGGTTTCGACCAGAACCTCCGTTTAAGGTGTCCATGTTAGAGCCCATGTTTACTAGAATTTTTCTCTTCTTTTCGTCCATATTGTGATCTCTGAAAGTTATAGATAGAGTTCTGTTCCACCGTGTGTGCCTGTCCATCGAAATAAGGATCACTAACGGGTCTCTGATCCGCTAAACGAGCTTAAAACAGTTACCTTATGTATATCGATAAGCAGTGTCCTGTAGCAAACCAAACATTTCGAAAAGACTCCCAGGTATGACCACATGAACAGTCACTACAACGCCACTATCCGGTTTCTACCATCTTCTCTATAAACACAGTCCAATGACAAAAAGGATAAGGACGCGCACACAGAAATTTCACACTTCAAATTTCGACTGGAGTAAAACAGAACTTAAGATCGTCTAATAACTGTCCCCAAGTCCACATCGTTCGGTAAACAATACCTCCAGATAGCTAGTTGCTCTATGCTCTGGTGTGCAGCTTCTTCCTGAAGATTCCGTGTAATTCCAGTGTATTCGCATCGGTGAAAGTTGATCCCTGCCAGTTACATAGGACTGGGTGCGGCAGCTTTGTAGGCATACGAGTACCTCAACCAATACTGTAACGTAGTTTTGTGAACGTCTCTATGGCAGCGCCTCTGTGTTGCCACAACTATGTAGACAGCTACCTTTTTCGCCTGCAGCCGTCAGCACTTCGCAGTTGAAAGATGGGAACAGCGCAGCGAGCTGTCAGGGATCTTCTCACCCCGACTCGACTACAGACAGCAACGAACTCCTTGAAAACCGGCAAAAGAGTGAACCAGTCTTACGCCACTACGCAGGAAGACACTCGTGAACTCTTTCGAAATTATCCACACGGGGAGAATCATTCCACTGGTCGCTCGCTACCGACTTCTAAAATACGGTCAGCAGAACTATCTCCGCCCTAGGGTCCACAAAACTAGTCTCCTCCGCACCTTTAGGGCTGGCGGCAGTCTCGCGAGTTCGCGAGCTCCCGAAACACTGCACGCAATTATTTAACCTTTAAGTATTCCTGCCAATCATAATTAGGAGCAATAGGTAGGCACTTACATTGGCCATTCCCTGCTCCCGCTTATAGAGCCTCTGTAAGCTGCTGCTTGCTGCCGGGACATTTTCAGTTTTCTCTTCGACAGCTGTCGGAAAATACCGCCCACCGTGGGAAATCGCAAACCTCTAAGCTAGCTGCGTAGGCTCCGGCCAAAACCCAGTCAGGCGGATTAGAGAAAGATCGGCCCATCACCTACGGAACACCTCCTTCCCCTGGATACTAGCAATGACGAGTACACAGGCGCGACCCGGAAAATATATTTACACTACTGGTCCGAATCTTTAACCGTGGACAACATAAATAATAATGTTGCAGCCCGTTACCTGTTACTGATTACAGAAACTTTTAAAATAAGTGTTCCTCGTGTCACCCCCACGTTACCATACATGGCTTTCGAAAACAAAGATCGTGTGAAACTCAGCTCGCTCTGTTCGTCCTCGAAACACAGAAAGTAATGGATACAGGCGGCTAGTTAGCTACCGTGTTCCTTGACTTCCGAAAGGTGTTCGATGCAGTTCCGTACTACCACCTAATGCACGAAATTCGAACGTCTGGAACACCAGACCAAGTGTGTGAATGGATTTAACAGTTTCTAGGAAACTGAACACAGCAGGTCATTCTGAACAGAGAGAAGTCTTCAGTCATAAAAGTAACTTCGAGTGTGCGACAATGTAGTGTTATAGTAACATTACTTTTCGCACTATACAGGGTGTTTCAAAATTACACCAAATAATTTCGTAAAAGGTGTCTGGAGGACCAATATGAGGATATGAACCGGTGACCGGAAACGTCATCCTACGATGCTACAGAGAAGCGAAGTTATACGTACGTACGTATGTATACACAGGCTGGTTTCGTAATGATGTTACAAACCTTAAGGGATGATGGAGTAGGATAAATTTACCAATTTGAGATAAGGGATCCCGGTCCGAAAACAAACGAATCGAAAGTTATAAGCAGAAATCATTGGATATCTCTGACAGTGGAATACATGTACTGGCACTGTAGGCAACTTTCAGAGGTGACGGTATGGACCATAATAAGAGAAAATGTAAAATAAATACGGGGCTCTAAAGTACACATCTTAAGAGCCATGAGCACTTGTTCAATGGAAGAGATGTGTTTCACAGCAGCGAAGATGAAAAACTGGTGATACCCCCTCAGGTACGCATTTTGGAGCTCATGTTTATTGGACTTTTTTTCTTGTTTTGGTCCATACTACCATCAGATTGGGAACAGTACCAGTACATATGTTCCACGGTCAGAGGTATGAGAACGATTTTCGGCTTATAACTTCCGACTCGTTCGTTGCCGGAACTGGGACCTTTACCTCAAATTGATACACTTATCCTTCTCCATCATCCCTGAAAGTCTGTAACAATATCACAGAATCATCCTATATACAGGGTGTTACAAAAAGGTACGGCCAAACTTTCAGGAAACATTCCTCACACACAAAAAAAGGAAATATGTTATGTGGACATGTGTCCAGAAACGCTTACTTTCCATGTTAGAGCTCATTTTATTACTTCTCTCAGTTAGCGAGGATACATGCATCCACCCTCCGTCGCATGGAATCCCTGATGCGCTGATGCAGCTCTGGAGAATGGCGTATTGTATCTCAGCCGTCCACAATACGAGCACGAAGAGTCTCTACATTTGGTACCGGGGTTGCGCAGACAAGAGCTTTCAAATGCCCCCATAAATGAAAGTCAAGAGGGTTGATGTCAGGAGAGCGTGGAGGCTATAGAATTGGTCCGCCTCTACCAATCCATCGGTCACCGAATCTGTTGTTGAGAAGCGTACGAACACATCGACTGAAATGTGCAGGAGCTCCATCGTTCATGAACCACATGTTGTGTCGTACTTATAAAGGCACATGCTCTAGCAGCACAGGTAGAGTATCCCGTATGAAATCATGATGACGTGCTCCATTGAGCGTAGGTGGAAGAACATGGGACCCAATCAAGACATCACCAACAATGCCTGCCCAAACGTTCACAGAAAATCTGTGTTGATGACGTGATTGCACAATTGCGTGCGGATTCTCGTCAGCCCAAACATGTTGATTGTGAAAATTTACAATTTGATCATCAGAATCGAGGAAGTACAGTACATACTGACGAAACTAAAATGAGCTCTAACGTGGAAATTAGCGTTTCCGGACACATGTCCACATAACATCTTTTCTTTATTTGTGTGTGAGGAATGTTTCCTGAAAGTTTGGCCGTACCTTTTTGTAACACCCTGTATACATACATACACAGACGTCGGCGCCTATAAATTAGTTGCTCTTTACCGTCGTTGGGTGACGTTTCCGGACACAGTTACTTTCCTCATATTATAACTGAAGACACCTTCTACATCCCTTAGAAGTTTGTCGGTGTGATTTCGAAATATCCTGTAATTAGTGGGGTAATGGGATTCCTATCCTAATTTTGAAACCATATTGATATCAAATTAATTATTTGATCAATTAATTACCCCTCACCCCGCCTTCAATCCCCAAGAAGACGTCATGGGTTTTCCCCAACCAGCACATGGGTCTCTGCCCCCTCCCCCTTCCCTCGATTCCTCCCCTCACCTCCGCTTCCCTCACCTGCTCTATTGGCAGCAATTTCGAATTTTGGCCGGAATTTCGAATTTTGGTGGGAAATTCAAAAAATGGTAATTTCGAAAATGGCGGAAATTTCTTTGACCTAAGGCTTTACTGGCGCCCCCCCCCCCCGCCCCCCTCCCATGGAAGTGGCGGGAAATTCAAAATGGCGCTGCCCTTCCTGGGTCTCGAAGCCCAGTCTTTCTGGGGTGGATGCCCAAGTGCACTCCCATACACAGAGAAACTGTCCAGCTGCAGGAGAGGAAAGTTAGTAAGGAATGGTCCTAATTACGTAATTGACCATAACGATCAGGCCTAATTACACATCTATATGCGTAGTGCTACGCAAGAAGCGCCCAAAATCACAAAACAGCTTAAAAATTGATGATATAATACAACATAAACTATACATTATCCCTTCACCTACAAGCTGGCGAGGAAAAGACTGGAGTGGAAGATACTATCTTTCTTTTTCTTGGGAAATGGCTTCAACTGATGAGAAGTTGATGTTGCACAGAGAGGAGTTTAATGAGAGTATTACCTGCAAGCATCCATCCAGCTGAGGATTGTGCCTATTACACTTTGACATCGGAGTTCACTACATACTCCTACCGCTGCATTACTCAACGAACACCCTGTTGCTCGAAATTCAAATAAACGGTGCTCTCTTTATTTCTTGACAACTTCGTCCTATTCCATAGGCCCCGAGAGGTCACCATGGTGTAGATGCTGAGTAAATTGTACATAGTAAGAAGGGATGGGGCAGCAAACTGACTGAATAGCAGGAAGGTCAGTACACGCTATCACAACAGATGGAAAATGCTTCACTGTTCTAACTGCACACAGAAAATGTCGTGAAGAAAAAACCAGCACTCGTAAACAATGGGTCATATTGCAACACATGTACTGGGAACTGAGAGAAATCATTGTAATAAAACAACTACCACAAAAACCGTCCCCCAAAATATTGCGCCAAGAGAGGGTGTTGGCAGCTGGATATATGTCCTCCTCGATGTTCGGTCATGAACTAACCAACTGAGAGCCAGTCTCACCCCCCCCCCCCCCCCCCACCTCTCCCCTCACCGTTCATCATACCTCTCTCTCCTCTCGGTAGGTGGGGATAGAGGACTGCTCCATCCTGCTCCTGATCGTCTACAAAAGAGCCATCTGGTGGCAGTGATCTACTGTCTCGGGTCTGTGGAAATTAGTCACAGATGGATAAAAGATTAAAGAACAGGACGCTTCCTGCACGCCATTAAACGTATTTTTCGGAAAGCCCCCCCCCCCCCCCCCCTAGAACAACAACGAAATTCTGGATAACTGTCCAAAAAAATGGTTCAAATGGCTCTGAGCACTATGGGACTGAACTTCTGAGGTCATCAGTCCCCTAAGAACTTAGACCTACTTAAACCTAACTAACCTAAGGACATCACACACATCCATGCCCGAGGCAGGATTCGAACCTGCGACCGTAGCGGTCTCGCGGTTCCAGACTGTAGAGCCTAGAACCGCTCGGCTACTCCGACCGGCTGGAGAATTCTCCAGAACATTTATCCTGTCTGCTGGTTGGGAAACAGGCATCTGCCAGTGCCTCTGCTGGTAATTTGGGAGCACGGTCTCCAGTGCACTGCATCCCTAGCCGAACACGTGGCTTGGGGGGGGGGGGGGGGAGGAGGGAGGTGGTCAGCAGTAGCGATACCAACAAAAGCTACACATACACAATAGGCCACGACGCCAGTGTGCCACAGAACAAAGTGAAATAAATGACGGCTATCCAGACCGTGTGTTATTTGTCTAAAAGTGCAGCTGTGGCTGCCTATGAGACACGCATCCCTCACCACCAGTAGCACCACCACAAGCACACACTGTTCCGAGAGGGAAGAAAATTCAGTGTAACAATTGTACGTAACATCAAGGCACCTCTTATAAGCGAGGATATATTTTAAAAAGAAGCACAATCGTGACGGTAATAAAAGTCCTGTTTCCACAAAAATTTTCATTTAGTTTTATGAGCAAAATCGGTATAGATTGTGAGCATTCCTCATGTTCAAATTATAAATTGTCGTGCATGAGGGCATTGCATTCTTTTCAAGTGATTGAATTATCAATATAGAATGTCATTATACAGTCATTCTTTTATGTTTGATCACAGGATTTAGTTCACATCTCTCTCTCTCTCTCTCTCTCTCTCTCTCTCTCTCTCTCTCTCCCCTCACATCCCACTATTCTGTGTCATCCAATGACATGAAAAAAATTTGCAGTACTGCTGTCATTTACAGATGAGCAAACTGCAGAGGTTGGGGCTCTGCAGCATTATATGTGACAGACTCATTAACTTACTCACATCTATACATGTCCACCCTGCATAAAATCGCGATCACTGAAGAATACCCTCATTATTTCTGAACTTTCATCAGAGTCAAGAAAGAAGCGAGAATTAATCTTTCAGTTTGATGGACAAAATTACATGGTTTGAGAGCATCCCTGGAATTCAAGCCAGTGTCCATAAATAAACTGTTAAGCACATGTGTATTACGAACATCTGAGACTCATGAAATAACATTACAGAATACGATCTTTCACACTATCTGTTCACATGTTAGGAAAAACACACATATTTTACAGACGGCAAGAGGATTACACTATGGCAGATCCCATTTTACCACTGCAATGCTATATCGTGCAGGCATTTATGAAATGTAGAAAATAACTAGTGAGAGCATGCCTCCTAACATCACCTAGCAGAGAATCCTATAAGATTCCTCCAAAACATCGGAAACAAAGACCATCTGCATCTGCATCTGACATTTTTGCTCCATAACTCGCCTCCACCAATCTGTAAAGTTTCTGTCACCCGTACTTGAAGAAGAATTCCACACCCAGCAGACAATCATTCGCAATAACAGCAGATCCTTGCATTGTAGTTTTGTAATCAATTTGGTCATCACAGAACAGCCTGTTTTACGCAATCTACTCAAATATCGGTGAAATGCTATCATTTCTATGTTCCATAATGAGCTATAATTCAAGTGGTGCCTACTTTATAATTAGAGGTTATGAAGAATGAAATAACAAAGAACTTGTGGTAATACATATTTTAACATACAATCGTGATGATAATAAAAAAAACAGTCATTATTCCATGAGAATAGACACACTGTCCGCAGCTCGTGGTCTTGCTGTAGTGTTCTCACTTCCTGCGCACGGGGTCCTGGGTTCGATTCCCGGCGGGGTCAGGGATTTTCCCTGCCTCGAGATTACTGGGTGTTTTTGTGTTGTCTTCATCATCATTCATCCCCACTACGGTCAGAGGAAGGAAATGGCAAACCACCTCCGCTACAACCTGGCCTAGTCGGAGGTGCGGGTTTCCCGCATCGTTCCCTACGTTCCTCGGAGTATGGGACATCATCATCGTCAATATATAAGGCGATTTCAATGATTTGATGATCAAAATCGCTGTAGTTTGAGACCTTTCCACCTTTTCAAATCACAAATTGTCATGCATGAGAGCATTACATTAATTTCAGACATAAGAAATACAGACATAGATGAGCATCTATACAGCCACTTACTACGTCCGAGAGCACTCATCATCGTTATTTCGTAACATACAGAGTAGGTAAAGAAAAAAGCTACATCCACACATAAACCAATCATCCAGTCATACCACTCCTTGTAGTAGAACCTCCTAATGTAATCCTGTAAGATTTCACCACAACTCTCTCTTCCGAAATATGAAACAATTACTGCCTGCATTTTGACATCCACCATATTATTTGTATTGCTCCATTTGAGAAGGTGGGCCGGCCGGGGTGGCCGATCGGTTCTAGGCGCTACAGTCTGGACTGCTACGGTCGCAGGTTCGAATCCTGCCTCGGGCATGGATGTGTGTGATGTCCTTAGGTTAGTTAGGTTTAAGTAGTTATAAGTTCTATGGGACTGATGACCTCAGAGTTAAGTCCCATAGTGCTCAGAGTCATTTGAACCATTTTGAGGAGGTGGCCAGTGATCAAAATCACTAGCACTGACCTGTGTAAAGTTTTGTTGCCTGTACTGGAGGAAGACCATATCCCACAGAATATCAATCATAAGGGAGGGTTCCTGTGTCGTTCTTTCATAAGCAGTTTGATACATTGTTTTTCTTCTGTAACATATCCAAGCAGTGTATGACTACTGCTTTGTACACCACCATACATTTAGTTTTTCTACCATGACTTCAAGGTCTGTTTCAAGTTCCAGGTGCTAAACCGACGTTAACACATTTTCATCCATTTGGTCCCACAGAAAGCTGGATATCACATGGTGTAAACTATGCTGCTCCCACAACACAAAGAATTGTAGAAATAAAACACAGCCATTATGTTTCTTATTGACAAAAATATGGAAGATATCTCAACATATGGGAACTGGAAGAGTTTGTGGCATTGTGAAGTGCTTCCAAACAGCTATCTGAAGTTTATGACCTGTATATTTAATCTCATCTTCCACTGTGACAGAGTAGCAGATCTTTCGGTGTACCACTTTGAAGAGGCCAAGAGCATTGCTTCCTTATACTGCAGCCATGTCCATGATCACTGTTTTGGTGTTGACCATCCCTGGAAGGTGCTGCTCACAACACGTACAGGGTAGTAGAAATAAAAAGAGGTACTGTTATCTTATTGGTGAGAGAAGAATGTGGTGGACACTGCAACATGTGGAAACAGAAGGAGCTGGAGAAATTAAGAATATTTCCAAACAGCTGTCTGAAGGTGATGACCTCTACATTTAATCCTATGTTCCACAGTGACAAGTAGCAGATATCCAGTGTTCTGCCAAGACTCTCCCCATCTCAAACAAGTGGTGTCAGTCAGTCATATGTGATAATCAACAGCATACCAGTGGACGGGTGGGATGGAAAATACGACTATCGATATATGACAATATACTGTAATAGGCACCACAGTTGATAGTGCGATTAATTTTAGCTGTTTTACCAGTTTTTCCATAACTTCAATGCCAGCCAATGACACAGCAGACTGCTTCCGAATTTCTGAACCATCACTAAATCAACCCACTACTCCACCATATATGAGAATGCGAATGCAGATAGATGACTGTGCAGTATGTTCATTCAGTCATGTATGCCAAAGTATGACAGAATCCTATACAAACGCAGTTAGGTTATCTACATTTTTCTAGCACATTGTTAATAGTACGGAATTTACGATTATGACCAGCGATCTTTCCCTATGTGGATGGGGGTGACAGAGTATTCTAGCATTCATAGGATGAAGTCGGATACTGACAGATCTCCCTGCATTGACCTTGAACAACCCTCCCTGCAACACTGATTTAATTTGCAACTGGCCAGAAGAAGTAGGATACTACGTTCACTACATCCCCCATCTCGTCAAGGAACAGAGCGAGTGGTGGCCATAACTGCTGTTTAGCGACTGTTCCGCATCAGTCTTATTCTTGGCACCCATCCAAGTGTACAATATCTCTCCAGACGCATGAATGTTGAGGAGGTTAGCACCCCTTATCGGTGTATAGTAGACCTGATAGTGCTGTGGTGATATAACAGACAGTTAAGAAGAAACGTTGTTTATGCATGATGGAGCTCCATATGGATGGAGTTTGAAACATTTCACGTAAATCAACTGTGCTATCAAGTCTGGAGTATTATTCCAGTGCCTGGAGTCAGTAACAAGAAGGTACCGGCAAGAGAGAAGAGGTCATAAACATGTGCACCCCTAAGGCTACATTGTTCTGCACTTAAAAACGCTGTATTTTTACAGCCATATGACTTTAGAAGTATTAGTCGTGCAGAATGCAACGCTCTTAATTCTCTAATGCAGGACACGTATGTCCAACATCTGACATACAGCCACCCTGCAAGTTTTCTACACCAATCACTTTGGTGACAAACTTTAAGATGATAAAACTCTTTCCTTCTACACTGTTCTTGTGTCCTAGGAAGTTACAACCCTACCACTACTATTGTAGTAATTTAGTAGGCTTTTACCTAACAGAAAAACCCTGTCCCTATGTTGCCACGTATAACCCTCCCACTAAATTTAGTTTCCAAATAAAGTACCCTATGGTTCACCTGTTATTTCATCCAAAACATACACCTATATATGGCTCCTTCCTAGTGTTTAATTAATTCGAGTATCCTGTTTTACAGACTTACGAAGTGTCCTGTTCATAGGAAAAAGCTAATCAATAGAGTTACCCTTTTCATAGGACTTGACCGTGTGTTGTGTGTAATGGATAAGTAAATCAGATTATTCGATTCTTTTCCTAAGATCTTACCCAGGAGTTATAAAGAAACGCAGTATGAACAGTATTGTACTGAAGCTAGGACAACTCAGTTCCAAGTTCATTTAGTGGTTTAAAATACACTCCTGGAAATGGAAAAAAGAACACATTGACACCGGTGTGTCAGACCCACCATACTTGCTCCGGACACTGCGAGAGGGCTGTACAAGCAATGATCACACGCACGGCACAGCGGACACACCAGGAACCGCGGTGTTGGCCGTCGAATGGCGCTAGCTGCGCAGCATTTGTGCACCGCCGCCGTCAGTGTCAGCCAGTTTGCCGTGGCATACGGAGCTCCATCGCAGTCTTTAACACTGGTAGCATGCCGCGACAGCGTGGACGTGAACCGTATGTGCAGTTGACGGACTTTGAGCGAGGGCGTATAGTGGGCATGCGGGAGGCCGGGTGGACGTACCGCCGAATTGCTCAACACGTGGGGCGTGAGGTCTCCACAGTACATCGATGTTGTCGCCAGTGGTCGGCGGAAGGTGCACGTGCCCGTCGACCTGGGGCCGGACCGCAGCGACGCACGGATGCACGCCAAGACCGTAGGATCCTACGCAGTGCCGTAGGGGACCGCACCACCACTTCCCAGCAAATTAGGGACACTGTTGCTCCTGGGGTATCGGCGACGACCATTCGCAACCGTCTCCATGAAGCTGGGCTACGGTCCCGCACACCGTTAGGCCGTCTTCCGCTCACGCCCCGACATCGTGCAGCCCGCCTCCAGTGGTGTCGCGACAGGCGTGAATGGAGGGACGAATGGAGACGTGTCGTCTTCAGCGATGAGAGTCGCTTCTGCCTTGGTGCCAATGATGGTCGTATGCGTGTTTGGCGCCGTGCAGGTGAGTGCCACAATCAGGACTGCATACGACCGAGTCACACAGGGCCAACACCCGGCATCATGGTGTGGGGAGCGATCTCCTACACTGGCCGTACACCACTGGTGATCGTCGAGGGGACACTGAATAGTGCACGGTACATCCAAACCGTCATCGAACCCATCGTTCTACCATTCCTAGACCGGCAAGGGAACTTGCTGTTCCAACAGGACAATGCACGTCCGCATGTATCCCGTGCCACCCAACGTGCTCTAGAAGGTGTAAGTCAACTACCCTGGCTAGCAAGACCTCCGGATCTGTCCCCCATTGAGCATGTTTGGGACTGGATGAAGTGTCGTCTCATGCGGTCTGCACGTCCAGCACGAACGCTGGTCCAACTGAGGCGCCAGGTGGAAATGGCATGGCAAGCCGTTCCACAGGACTACATCCAGCATCTCTAGGATCGTCTCCATGGGAGAATAGCAGCCTGCATTGCTGCGAAAGGTGGATATACACTGTACTAGTGCCGACATTGTGCATGCTCTGTTGCCTGTGTCTATGTGCCTGTGGTTCTGTCAGTGTGATCATGTGATGTATCTTACCCCAGGAATGTGTCAATAAAGTTTCCCCTTCCTGGGACAATGAATTCACGGTGTTCTTATTTCAATCTCCAGGAGTGTATGTACTAACGATCGCCAGCCTATCAAGGCAATGAAACAGTGAAATATTGGAAAAGCAGAAGTATGGATTTTTCCTGCTTTCTTGCTACTGTTTAAGTTGCTTCTTCAAATAAATATTACTCCATGTAAACAACGTTGGTGCAGGCACTGGAATTTCTTCTTGACTACTACGCCCTTATACATTACGTTTCTAAAAGAGAAAAAGCCCAGTAGATAACTTAAGGAAGCTAAAACATTTTTGCCAGGGAGGACCTTTAGAAAAGCACTTTCCGTAATCAACTAACTTTAATACCAAAATACTTAGATACTAAAGGGCACACTTTTTATACTGAACATTTCACTTCAAGAAAACATCTTTCTTACTGGAAATTACTTTCAAAAGCTATTATTCTCTGAACTAGCTCTGTATAGTTATTTAACAGATTCTAGCAACTCCGCTTCATTCTGATTGATTTTCACGTAAACAAACTTTTACTATAATACTTTGCAAATAGTTAAGAAAAGTTTCTCATTATTTACACCAAAAAATTTAAATGGTGCCTCTTTATATTAACTTGACACTTCATAAGTCTGTAAAACAGGATACTCGAATTAATTAAACACTAGGAAGGAACCCTATATAGGTGTATGTTTTGGATAAAATAACAGGGTGAACCAGTTTCTTTAAAGTTCAAGAATGATTATTCGCAGTTTAAGTTAATGGTCCACGCTGCACAAAATTAGTATACAAAAAAAAGTTTTATCTGGTGGCTGCAGGCTTGGGACTGGCGTACAATTATAGCGGCTACACTCCCATAGTACGGCCTGCAAGTGTCTTGTTGTATGGGCTCAAATTCTCTTCTTGGCGTCGTTTAATTTTGCATACAGTAGCCCAACAACTAGAAGCTATGCCGTAAGCCGTTTACAGTCTTCATCGGCGGCGTTTTTGTGCAAATTTGCAGGCAAAGCTTCTCCTGCTCCACAGAAGTGTTGCCTCAACGCAGCTGCCTACAGACTGTGTAACTTAGTTCCCGCGCTTGCTCTAGCTAGCGTGCAAGTTCGCCCTTGCCACTTTTCAGCTCCCCTTAGCCACTTTCGTGTTAAACAAAAGCACACTGGCTTTTACGTAACACCTATTTCTTACATTGTTCCTAAGCGTGACCATTTCTTACAACTGTCAAATTTACATAAACATGAATAGTTTATACATAAAAATAATTTTAAATATGATACAAATGTCATCAGAAAATTATTTAACGTAATAAACAATTTAAATAGTATTTTACATACATTACTCACATATAGTGGAAATAACTTCAATCTCCAGTACAGTACGTTTTACTTTACACATACAGAAATATAGTATCAATATGCGAAAATTTTAAAGCAAAAAATTATAAAAATTTAGATGAACCATAAACAAATAGTGTTACAAAGTGACCGAGCTTTTCCTCACTACGAAGGTGTCGTCAGTGTATATCCACCTCTCAGACTGCTTATAAGCCACTAGAACGAGTCGGAAGACTGCAATTCTGTCTCTTAGAAAATTGACAGATTTTATACGTCTTTTAAAGTCGGAAACATATGTAACCTCGATCACAGTTCCCACCTCAGTCGTGCTTATTAGTAGTAGTAGCGGCTTTGATGGATGCAGCCATGAGTCACTACGAAACAGAGCGAGAAAAAACGCCATGAATAGGTTTGATAGTCGATACATTGAGTTACCACCCACGCCGTGCTGCATGAACACGAAGAAACAGCGACTTCTTACGAATAAGTAAACACCACGATCAGCAACCAAAGGAGATGTAACAGTCTTCTTGCTGTTTACAGTAGCGTCACCACATCCCTGGTAGCATTCCTGTTACGCCCAGAAGCCCTGGTCTGATGTTAGGTAGTTTTGCTCATGTGTAGGATAATAGAGCAATTTCGTCGTAACACCACGTCTCTAGAGTACGCCCTCCTCACACTATTAAAGCTGATATATGTGGCATCAGTCCTACAGAATCCCTTAGGGAGCTGTTTAAGTCTGTTAAACACTTTGAGTCTTTGCCTTAATACTTATGGAATTACATAGTTCGTGAAAACTAACCGTAATTCGGTAATATCTATGGGAATACTGTCCTGGATTGGGATACATATGTTTCGCCTGTTTCAATATAGCGCTTCTGTGTAATACTTATATCCCCTTTGATGAAGTATGTGTTACATTGTAACCTCCCCGTGAAAATTTTTAAATGTCAATAAATACTGAAATCGTATCCGCCTAGCAAGAGTATAAAAGTCAATGTTACGTGAAATGTTATCTTCCTACAAAACTGCAAAATAATAAATGTGCCAATCGTAAGCTGCTTGCAAAATTAAAGAATAATAATGGCCCAAATGTAAACTCCCCACATTAATAAAAGTCAATGATAATAAAAATGTGCAAAAATGTTAAGTTCCCACAAAATTAACGTTAAGGTGAACCTGATAAATTTTATAAGGGCAGCATCGCCGACCTTAGGCCCTGTGCAATAATTAATCTAATAAATTGAAGGGCAGCATCGCTGACCTTAGGCCCTGTGCAATAATTAATCTGATAAATTGATTCTGGGAAGAAAAGCATAGGAAATATTGTTTCAATTGGAATGATTCTTTTCTTAAAAAGGATTGCTTTGAAAACAAAATTATTATTGGGGCACTTCTTGAACAAATTAATTACAATTAACAGATGTTATTGCCTGAGCGCAGTGCTGCTTCATTACCTTTGATAACAATATACCTCGTCCTGAATCGTGACCAGAGACCCATGTCGACGCCCGCCGACTCCTCACACACGACTCCGACAGGCAACTCGCAACTGAACTACATGCTCTCGCGACTCGCTACGTACAACAACTGGACTCACGCGCGGTCAAGTGCAGACTAGCAACGATCAATAACTCTCTGGCCAGAGATTCTGTCATGCCTCGCCATCGCTGTACTGAATACATATGAAACGTACGCGTTTCAACAGAAACCCATTTAGTTACAGGGGGAGGAGGAGGGTTAAAACTGAATGCAGCCAGAGCATAACGTTTAAGCTTTTCTCGGTTTGAGTGTCTGGGTACGCCCAACCTACCTCATTTGTCCGCATTTCATGGTACTTTTTCTCTAATTTTATGTATTCTCCATCAATTTACATGATTTTGATTAGCTTCTGCGACTTTACATTTTTTGTCATATTTCCCTCAATATTGCGTATTTACCATCAATTTGTCGTAATTTCACCAGGTTTTCCTTGATTTTTACCGATTTCATTTAATTTCTCTCGTTTCGATAGTTCTCCGCATGTGTATGGTCACATAGCTGACATACTCTTGCGTTGTTAGATTTTACATGAGGATATTTAGATCTCTTATCCACCAGCCAACTAAAAAATCCTAAGAAATCACCTCTTCCCGAAGATCTACATGCATGCATTTTCGATAGGACGATCACGAAAAGTATAGGAATCTGCAATAGGGATCTGACATGTGCACAGAGTTGATTTCTGTTGCTGCTCTTCTATTTTTCCCATAAGTAAATGCTCTTATTGCTTACCAGACGAGCTTCGCTACTTTTATTTATACTTTCCAACTCTGATACATTTCCAAAACCCTGTCAGGACATCTACAAACTGTAGATTTTGGGTATTTTTTACCCTAGTAATAAGTTGTTCGTTAGTTCACAGTGTGTCTATTGCACTTAGAATCAGGACCGTGCAGATTGCTTCTCTCCGGCAGCGTAATTTATAGAGAAAGAGTTTGCAAGTTGTGCATTTGAACAGCAACCGTCCGCCGCTGACACCTCTACACACATACACATAAATATTGTGCATAC
This sequence comes from Schistocerca cancellata, assembly GCF_023864275.1. NCBI lineage: Eukaryota > Metazoa > Arthropoda > Insecta > Orthoptera > Acrididae > Schistocerca > Schistocerca cancellata. The sequence continues at coordinate 491,688,613 of NC_064628.1, forward strand.
ATAATACTAATCGTGAAGTCTCGATTTCAACCACTTGCACATTATTTTGGACAGTGCTACAGCCCAAAAAATAGTGAAAAACTCTTCGCAAAACGGTTCTGTAGGGACTGTAAGAACATTTTTAATTCCTCCTGCTAAAGAGCATAACATTTTCGATACAACTTATATTACCAATATTTTGTAACAGAATTGTCTAGATTCTCCAGTAATAACAACAAATCAAGGCACCCCGATGAGCCTATCACATCTCCTTTTATACTCTTAGAGATCCAAGATGGTGGCACATGATCATCCCAGTTCTGCTACTTTGTGTGCTAGAAATCCGTTGGATGGAGGGAGACAGTGCTTCGTGAGTATTATTCGTATGTACTAGTTAGAACAGCACATTAATCAAATGGTATAGTATAGCACTGTACTCGAATGCACCCAGTCACTTACAACCGTATATTCTAAAGATGTAGCGCATTTGCTGTACTTTCTGTATGTCTTATGTCTGTGCGTGTGTCGTGGATGCCTTCCATAAACCTGACCCAGGGTAGGGCTGAGGTGGTGCTCGAATGTGGATCCACTGTGCGTTATATTCGGAATAGTATCTAGAGATGGATCAACAATATATTACGTCCAGGACAGGGTTGGACGATGGATCTACCATGCATAATAACGGGAATGGTTCAAATGGTTCAAATGGCTCTGAGCACTATGGGACTTAACATCTGAGGTCATCAGTCCCCTAGAACTTAGAACTACTTAAACCTAACTAACCTAAGGACATCACACACATCCATGTACGAGGCAGGATTCGAACCTGCGACCGTAGCGGTCGCGTGGTTCTAGACTGAAGCGCCTAGAACCGCTTGACCACACCGGCCGGCCGGGAATGGTGTCTAGTGGATGATTTGCAATGCGCTTTGTATAGGATAGTGATCGAAGATCCAGCAGCTGTTAAAGTTCTGAAAATGTACATCCGTAGAAGAACCAACCAATGTATTGCTTCCTCCTTCTTGTTGTTGTTGTGGTCTTCAGTCCTGAGACTGGTTTGATGCAGCTCTCCATGCTACATTATCCTGTGCAAGCTTCTTCATCTCCCAGTACCTACTGCAACCTACATCCTTCTGTATCTGTTTAGTGTGTACATCTCTTGGTCTCCCTCAACGATTTTTACCCTCCACGCTGCCCTCCAATACTAAATTGGTGATCCCTTGATGCCTCAGAACATGTCCTACCAATCGATCCCTTCTTCTAGTCAAGTTGTGCCACGAACTCCTCCCCAGTTCTATTCAATACCTCCTCATTAGTTATGTGATCTACCCATCTAATCTTCAGCATTCCTCTGTAGCACTACATTTCAAAAGCTTCTATTCTCTTCTTGTCCAAACTATTTATCGTCCATGTTTCACTTCCATACATGGCTACACTCCATACAAATACTTTCAGAAACGACTTCCTGACACTGAAATCTATACTCGTTGTTAACGATTTCTCTTCTTCAGAAACGTTTTCCTTGCCATTGCCATCCTCTCTACTTCGACCATCGTCAGTTAGTTTGCTCCCCAAATAGCAAAACTCCTTTACTACTTTAGGTGTCTCATTTCCCAATCTAATTCCCTCAGCATCACTCGACTTAATTCGACTACATTCCATTATCCTCGTTTTGCCTTTGTTGATGTTCATCTTATATCCTCCTTTCAAGACACTGTCCATTCCGTTCAACTGCTCTTCCAAGTTCTTTGCTGTCTCTGACAGAATTACAATGTCATCGGCGAACCTTAAAGTTTTTATTTCTTCTCCATGGATTTTAGTACCTACTGCGAATTTTTCTTTTGTTTCCTTTACTGCTTGCTCAATATACAGATTGAAAAACATAGGGGAGAGGCTACAACCATGTCTCACTCCCTTCCCAACCACTGCTTTCCTTTCATGTCCCTCAACTCTTATAACTGCCATCTGGTTTCTGTACAAATTGTAAATAGCCTTTCGCTCCCTGTATTTTACCCGTGCCACCTTTAGAATCTGAAAGAGAGTATTCCAGTCAACATTGTCAAAAACTTTCTCTAAGTCTACAAATGCTAGAAACGTAGGTTTGCCTTTTCTTAATCTAGCTTCTAAAATAAGTCGTAGAGTCAGTATTGCCTCACGTGTTCCCATATTTCTACGGAATCCAAACTGATCTTCCCCGAGGTTGGCTTCTACCAGTTTTTCCATTCGTCTGTAAAGAATTCGTGTTCTTATTTTGCAGCCGTGACTTATTAAACTGATAGTTCGGTAATTTTCACATCTGTCAACGCCTGCTTTCTTTGGGATTGGAATTGTTATATTCTTCTTGAAGTCTGGGGGTATTTCGCCTGTCCCATACATTTTGCTCACCAGATGGTAGAGTTTCGTCAGGACTGAGTCTGATAGAGGACTGAAAGATTTAAGTCCTCCTCCTTATACTTCGCCTAAAGTCGGTGATAATAAAGTTATAATAATTCGAGGTCACATGAAGGCTTACCAGCAATCGTTCTTCCTGCGAATCATGCGCAACTGGAACAGGAAAAGGGGGAAGTGACACAGAAAAGCAATGCGTCCTCAGCGACACACCTTAGGGTGATTTGCGCAGTACAGATATAGATTGTCACTTCGCACATCTTGACAAGACTTTGCAGTTCGATGCTCTGTTTCTTTATCGGTATCGACGAGACGGCTGTATACTTCAATTTTGAGGCGATCCCGGACACGAAAAACCCAGAGGACTGAGGTTTTGTTGGAGTGTAAGGTACGAGATCCAACAGACTCATCCATCTTGCTCCAATGAAGGCGCGTTAAACGTCACCTTACCTCAGTAGCCAAATGTGCCGTTACCCCATCATGCATGGACCACATTTTCCAGCCATGAGTTATGAGTGAGATTTAAGTTCATTTCAGTGGAGACATAATCGAAAGGTACATTTCAAATACACTCCTGGAAATTGAAATAAGAACACCGTGAATTCATTGTCCCAGGAAGGGGAAACTTTATTGACACATTCCTGGGGTCAGATACATCACATGATCACACTGACAGAACCACAAGCACATAGACACAGGCAACAGAGCATGCACAATGTCGGCACTAGTACAGTGTATATCCACCTTTCGCAGCAATGCAGGCTGCTATTCTCCCATGGAGACGATCGTAGAGATGCTGGATGTAGTCCTGTGGAAAGGCTTGCCATGCCATTTCCACCTGGCGCCTCAGTTGGACCAGCGTTCGTGCTGGACGTGCAGACCGCGTGAGATGACGCTTCATCCAGTCCCAAACATGCTCAATGGGGGACAGATCCGGAGATCTTGCCGGCCAGGGTAGTTGACTTACACCTTCTAGAGCACGTTGGGTGGCACGGGATACATGCGGACGTGCATTGTCCTGTTGGAACAGCAAGTTCCCTTTCCGGTCTAGGAATGGTAGAACGATGGGTTCGATGACGGTTTGGATGTACCGTGCACTATTCAGTGTCCCCTCGACGATCAACAGTGGTGTACGGCCAGTGTAGGAGGTCGCTCCCCACACCATGATGCCGGGTGTTGGCACTGTGTGCCTCGGTCGTATGCAGTCCTGATTGTGGCGCTCACCTGCACGGCGCCAAACTCGCATACGACCATCATTGGCACCAAGGCAGAGGCGACTCTCATCGCTGAAGACGACACGTCTCCATTCGTCCCTCCATTCACGCCTGTCGCGACACCACTGGAGGCGGGCTGCACGATGTTGGGGCGTGAGCGGAAGACGGCCTAACGGTGTGCGGGACCGTAGCCCAGCTTCATGGAGACGGTTGCGAATTGTCCTCGCCGATACCCCAGGAGCAACAGTGTCCCTAATTTGCTGGGAAGTGGCGGTGCGGTCCCCTACGGCACTGCGTAGGATCCTACGGTCTTGGCGTGCATCCGTGCGTCGCAGCGGTCCGGTCCCAGGTTGACGGGCACGTGCACCTTCCGCCGACCACTGGCGACAACATCGATGTACTGTGGAGACCTCACGCCCCACGTGTTGAGCAATTCGGCGGTACGTCCACCCGGCCTCCCGCATGCCCACTATACGCCCTCGCTCAAAGTCCGTCAACTGCACATACGGTTCACGTCCACGCTGTCGCGGCATGCTACCAATGTTAAAGACTGCGATGGAGCTCCGTATGCCACGGCAAACTGGCTGACACTGACGGCGGCGGTGCACAAATGCTGCGCAGCTAGCGCCATTCGACGGCCAACACCGCGGTTCCTGGTGTGTCCGCTGTGCCGTGCGTGTGATCATTGCTTGTACAGCCCTCTCGCAGTGTCCGGAGCAAGTATGGTGGGTCTGACACACCGGTGTCAACGTGTTCTTTTTTCCATTTCCAGGAGTGTATGTTTGCACGAACTACACAATATTTCATATTGAAGTCATTGGCTGATCGTAAACGCACATTCTCATATGGGCGCCCATGTTTACTGGAACGTTTTCTCTTCTATATTCGTATACTTCCACCCGTTTCGGTTCTCACTGTTAATAATGAAACAGCTCGTTTACTTCAAAAGTCACTGTACAACGCAGTGTTCTCGATTTTCTATCCTATTATATTCGAATGATGAACATGGCGGTATATGACTCTGTATGCATCCTAATGTCGCTTTGTCTTAATGTCATGGTGCCTATGTGAGATATAAGATCCTGCCCCACAGTCACCTTGGAATAGTCCGCCCCCGGTAGCTGAATGGTGCCGGCACGGTAGCTCAGCGTGTTCGGTCAGAGAGCTGCGTGCTCTCTGTAATAAGAAAACTGAGTCACGGTATCAACGATCAACTTGACAGGATGTCTTGTGACGTCCGCCCAAACCAAACGCAACGAAGTATATATAAAAAAAAAAAAAAATATGGTCAGCGTGACGGATTGTCAATCCTCTGGGACCCGGCTGGGTCGGGGAATTTTCTCCGCCCAGAGACTGGGTATTATGCTGTCCTCCTCATCATCCTATCATCCTCATCGACTGCAGGTCGTCGATGTGGCGTCAAATTGAAAGATCGGCGCTCGGCGAACGGTCTGCCCGACGGGGGGCCCTAGCCATACGAATAAATAAAAACATTCGAATACAGGGTACCTAAATTTACTCAATAGGATTTCACAACAACTACTTCGACTTTCTTCCTAGGATTCCCATTCAAGTTCCTCGAGTATTTCTCTTATACTTTCGTATGGGCTGCACCGATCTGTTACGGTCCTAGCAACATGTTTCTCCATTCTTTCGGCCTCTGTTGTCATGCCTACTTGATAAGGACTCAAAACACTGGAGCAATAGAATCGTTCGCACTAGCCCATTCTTTGTGTTTACATTTACAGATCCACTACATTTTCCGAGAACCCTTCCAACAAATCAAGACTTTCATTCGCCTTCCCCATTACTAATTTTGCGTGGTCACCTCAGTTCAAATCGCTTTTTAGTATTCACATAAGTAATTATACGACATGGCGTGCTCAAAATGTTCAACATTAATGTCGTACTCGTATCGTATCGTATTCTTCCTCTTTCTTCAAGGTATTGTCTTAAATTTACATACATTTAAGGAGTGCCAATTTTCATAACACCAACTGCAAATCCTGTTCAATTCTTTCTGTATCCTCCTGCGATTGTCCAACGTCTATACTTTCCTGCAGGAAACAGAACTGTCAGTGTCCAATCATACAGAGCTGCTAATCCTGTCTCATAAAACAAATGTTGAAACACCACAAGAAATGCATGCTCGAACGTAAATGCATATTATATAAACTGAACGTGCAGGTGGAGAGAAAGCAAAGGAATTATTGCAGTCAGCTGCATCAGGGCTTTGTGCTGCATCAATGGCGACAAGTGAAAATGTGTGCTGGATTGAGATTCGAACCCAGGATCTCCTGTTTATTTGGCACGTGCGTTAAGCACTGCACTCAACTGACACAGTGTTTATTGCAAATCCGTGGACCCTCTCGGCAAGCCACACTGCTGACCCACATTTCCACCGAGCGCCACCTGTCTGCAGTCCCTGGCCGATCCTCCACACTCGCTCCATTGAGATTCTGCAGGAGATCGGCCATAATTGTGCATCTGCACTGATTATGGTGGGTTGGTGCCCATTGGGCATTAACAATACGTGATCAAAAGTATCCGGGGTAACCCCAAAAACATTCGTTTTGCATATTACGTGCACTGTGGTGCCACCTACTGCCAGGTTCTCCACATCAGCGGCCTCAGTAGTCAGTAGAAATCGTGAGAGAGCAGAACGGGGCGCTGTACGCGAGATTTCCACACTCCTAAACATCCCTAGGTCCATTGTTTCCGATGTAGTAGTAAAGTGCAAACGTGAAGGGACACGTACAGCACAAAAACGTACAGGCCGACCTCGTCTGTTGACTGACAGAAACTGCTGACGGTAGGCCGGGCTTTGTGACCGAGCGGTTCTAGAAGCTTCAGTCCGGAACCGCGCTGCTGATACGGTCGCAGGTTCGAATCCTGCCTCGGGCATGGATTTGTATGATGTACTTAGGTTAGTTAGGTTTAAGTAGTTTCTAAGTCTAGGGGACCGATGACCTCAGATGTTAAGTCCCATAGTGCTTAGAGCCATTTGAACCATTTGAACTGCTGACGGTTGAAGAGGGCCGTAATGTGTAATAGGCAGACCATCACACAGGAATTCCAAACTGCATCAGGATCCACTACAAGTACTATGACACTTAGACGGGAGGTTAGAAAACTTGGATTTCAAAGTCGAGCGGCTGCTCATAAGCCACACAACACGCCGGTAAATGCCAGACGACGCCTCGCTTGGTGTAAAGAGCATAAACTTTGGACGATTGAACAGTGGAAAAACGTTGTGTGGAGTAACAAATCACGGTACATAAAGTGGCGAGCCGATGGCAGGTTGTGGGTATGGCGAACGCCCAGTGAACGTCACCTGCCAGCGTGTGTAGTGCCAACAGTAAAATTCGGAGGCGGTGATGTTATGGTGTTATGTTTTTCATGGAGGGGGCTTGCCCCTCTTGTTGTTTTGCGTGGCACGATCACAGCACACGCCTACCCTTGATGTTTTAAGCACCTTTTTGCTTCCAACTGTAGAAGAGCAATTCGGGGATAGCGATTGCATCTTCCAACACGATCGAGCACCTGTTCATAATGCAAGGCCTGTGGCGGAGTGGTTACAAGACAATAACATCCACGTAATGGACTGGCCTGCAGAGAGTCCTGATCTGAATCCTATAGAACACCTTTCGGATGGTTTGGAACGTCGACTTCGTGCCAGACCTCACCGACCTACATCGATACCTCTCCTCAGTGCAGCACTCCGTGAAGAATGGGCTGCCATTCCCCAAGAAACCTTCAAGCACCTGATTGAGCGTATGCCTGCAGGAATGGAAGCTGTCATCAGTGCTAAGGGTGGGCCAACGCCATATTGAATTCCAGCATTGCCGATGGACGGCGCCAAGAATTTGTAAGTCATTTTAAGCCAGTTGTCCGGATACTTTTTATCACATAGTGTATGTCCAAAGTGACAGGCACCCCTCATTCATATAACCGGTACTCCTCAATGGGCTCTGGATCCACCACCTTCAGTGTGGATGCACAATTATGTTCAACTTCCTGCGGGAATGTGAAAGTAGCTAGCCTGTAGGAAATGGGTGGAGACTGCGGGTAGGTGACGCTGGATGGGAGCGTGGTTCGGCCATGAGGAGCACCGAGTTAGTCTGCGAAAATGCAATAATCACTGTGTCAGATGGCGATGTGGTTAACGCAAATGCCCAGTAAATGAGAAAACCCAGGTTTGAATCCCGGTCCGGCACACATTTTCACTGGTCGCCATTGATTTTGCATAAAATCCCGTTGCAGCTGACATCAATAATTCCTTCCCTTCCTTCTGTTTCTCTTCCTCCACCTTCAGTTTACTTAATATCACAGTTGCGGATTTCGCGTGGTCCCTGTTCCTTGGGAAGTGTCCGAAAGAACAGACGCCACGCATTCATGTAAATAAATGTATATGTTAGGCAAACCTGCAGATTGCGCTGTTGTATTTGACCACGAACGTCACCTGTGCAATGTCCCAATAAGCAGCAAGTGTCAGTCGTGTTCAGAACTGTGTTCCATGTAGTTGTGAGTGCATTATGTGAAGATAAGTGAAATAGAACTTGGTAAAATTGTTGATGCATTCGTAACCAAGAAAGCCGAAGTCTCAGTTGAGAGCCGGCCGGTGTGGCCGAGCGGTTCTAGGCGCTTCAGTCTGGAACCGCGCGACCGCTTCCGTCGCAGGTTCGAATCCTGCCTCGGGCATGGCTGTGTGATGTCCTTAGGTTAGTTAGGTTTAAGTAGTTCTAAGTTCTAAGGGACTGATGACCTCAGATGTAAAGTCTCATAGTGCTCAGAGCCATTTGAACCAGTCTCAGCTGAGAGACATCATTGCAAGCGGATATGGAGGGGCATGTGGTCAGCATACCGCTCTCCCGGCTGTTGTCAGTGTTCGTGACCGGAATCGCCACTCCTCGGTCAAGTAGCTCCTCAACTGGCTCCTCTTGCCAACAATGCTTGGCAGACCCGGACGGTGACACCTCCAAGTACTAGCCATTCCCAACAGCGCTTAACATCAGTGATCAGATAAGAACCAGTATTACCATTGCAGCAAGGCCATTGGCACGCAGGCCTCCACACTGTAATTTAAAACGAAGACACGAAAACAATATACACTACTGGCCATTAAAATTGCTACACCAAGAAGAAATACAGATAATAAACGGGTATTCATTGGACAAATATATTATAATAGAACTGAGATGTGATTACATTTTCACGCAATTTGGGTGTATAGACCCTGAGAAATCAGTACCCAGAACAACCACCTCTGGCTTTAATAACGGCCTTGATAGGCCTCGGTATTGAGTCGAACAGAGCTCGGATGGCGTGTACGGGTATAGCTGCCCATGCAGCTTCAACACGATACCACAGTCCATCAAGAGTAGTGACTGCCGTATTGTGACGAGTCACTTGCTCCGCCATCATTGACCAGACGTTTCCAATTGGTGAGAGATCTGGAGAAGGTGCTGGCCAGGGCAACAGTCGAACATTTCTGTATCCAGAAAGGCCCGCACAGGGCCTGCAACATGCGGTCGTGCATTATCCTGCCGAAATGTAGGGTTTCGCAGGGATCGAATGAAGGATAGAGCCACGGGTTGTAACACATCTGAAATGTAACGTCCACTGTTCAAAGTGCCGTCAATGCGAACAAGGAGTGAACGAGACGTGTAACCAATGGCACACCATACCATCACGCCGGGTGATACGCCAGTATGGCGATGGCGAATACACGCTTCCAATGTAAGTTCACCACGATGTCGCCAAACACGGATGCGACCATCATGATGCTGTAAACAGAACTTGGATTCATCCGAAAAAATGACGTTTTGCCATTCTTGCACCCAGGTTCGTTTTGAGTACACCATCGCAGGCGCTCCTGTCTGTGATGCAGCGTCAAGGGTAACCGCAGCCATGGTCTCCGAGCTGATAGTCCATGCTGCTGCAAACGACGTCGTACTGTTCGTGCAGATGGTTGTTCTCTTTCAGACGTCCCCATCTGTTGACTCAGGGATCGCGACATGGCTGCACGATCCGTTACAACTATGCGGATAAGATGCCTGTCATCTCGACTGCTAGTGATACGAGGCCGTTGGGATCCAACACGGCGTTCCATATTACCCTCCTGAACCCACCGAGTCAATATTCTGCTAACAGTCATTGGATCTCGACCAACGGGAGCAGCAATTTAGCGATACAATAAACCGCAATCGCTATGGATTACAATCCGACCTTTATCAAAGTCGGAAACGTGATGGTACGCATTTCTCCTGCTTAGGCGAGGCATCACAACAACGTTACAGCAGGCAACGCCGGTCAATTGCTGTTTTTGTATGAGAAATCGGTTGGAAACATTCCCCATGTCAGCACGTTTTAGGTGTCGCCACCGGCACCAACCTTGCGTGAATGCTTTGAAAAGCTAATCATTTGCATATCACAGCATCTTCTTTCTGTGGGTTAAATGTCGCGTCTGTAGCACGTTATCTTCGTGGCGTGGCAATTTTAATAGCCAGTAGTGTATTAACTTTATAAAAACAATTGCAATGAACAATGGGCACTCATCAAAAACAGTTAAAGGATTAACAGATCCACTATTTGTAACAAAAATCCTACTCAAAATGCAGTCAACTTAGAACATGTCTTCACAAACTTATCATTCAATATCACAAAAATTGCAAAAATAAAGCAAAAGGAGCGTGAGGCCCAACAGTACCTATCGACCACCATGTTATATTCTGCTGTTAAATGTCACTGGATGCAAATATGAAGAGGCATGTGGTCAGCACACTGATCTGGCCGCTGTCAGTTGTCATGACCAGAGTCGCTAATTATCAGTCAAGTGGCTCCGCAATTGGCTTCACAAGGGATGAGAGCACGCCGCTTGCCAGTACGACTCGGCAGACCTAGACAGTGAACAGTACAAGTGCTAGCCAAACCCGGGAACTCTTAACATCGGCGATCTGATGGGAACCGTTGTTACCTCTGCGGTAAGGCCATTGGCACATTGGCCATCCTGGGAAAAGTCATACTGAAGGTGAATTGCCACTGTCTCCTCGTGAGAACCGACAGCCATTCGACTTGTCTCTTTTCATTTATCAACGATAAATAATTCGACTGGATAGGAGTTGAGTTGCACGGGCTCTGACAGTAGAAAGTTTAGATGGGTTAATGAGGTTACAGTGTTGTATGTGCAGAGTTTATTTCCACTTTCTTAATAGTGTTTAATTTAACTTGGTGCTGGCATTCAGTGCTTTTCTGGGTGAGCTTTAGAATCCAGGAACACTGTCGATATGAGACTGTAGTCGTAAGTGGCACGGCAAAAGTGGGCGTCTATGGGAGGGTATGCACCCTTTGCAGAACTGCAAGAGGGGCGGGGGCAATAGGTAGTGCTGTCCTTACATGGTCTTGGGAAAGTTGTTTCAGCTAGCATCACACTGGGGCCAGACCCATTGCACAGTTAATGGCATTTATCCATTTTCGACGGCCAAGATGAAAACATTTGTTCCATCCAATGGAACGCTGCCGGCAAGAGGTAGGCATTTGTACTATGATAAGAAAAGTGCATTCAGTGGATAAATGTCTCCATGGTTTCCAGAAAACATGGCAAAACAGTTCTGACGTATTGCAGGTTTGCGAGACACTGACTGGTGAAGTCGATGTGACATCATGAGGATGTAACACGTAATTCGAAGTTTTTTTTAGAAAAAGTGGGGAGGAAATCGAGATTATTGTTTTTCTAACGTTTCGTGTCTCCTTGGCAGGAAATTTTGTTAAGCAAACAGTCACACCACTGGCGGGGTGATACAACTTTAAATAGGATTACTTGCTGAGATTCTTCACAGGATTAAGATCGCAATCAGTTCAACTGATCATAAAGAAAGACAGACAAACTTGTAGGCAGGGCAACCAAGCAATGAGTATTAATAACCGCTTGAGCTTTCTTTAGTCCTTTATTATTGAACCACTACCGATTTCGTCGCATTACAAGCCACATCTTCAGGTGAACAGATGACTAAAATATTAGAGCAGAAAAGCACGGAACCTTTTTACCCTACATTCGTTGTCTGTCAGAACGTAACACAGCAAAAGGGTGATTTTTCATAGAATAAAACAGCCGAATTCAAATATAGTGGACGGATCCGCTTCTCCGACCTATACGGAATCGCGACCAGAGCACGCGGCCATGTCTCCTGGTCGCGATTCTGTATAGATCGGAGAAGCGGATCCATTCACTATATTTGAAGCCGGGTCTTTTATTCTGTGATACACTGTCTCTTAGCGGTGTTTCATTTTGACGGATAATGAAAGTAAGGTAAAAAGATTCCGAGCTTTTAGCTCTAATGTTTTAGTCATATATTCACCTGAAGATGTGGCTGTTAGTGCCACAAAAAGGGTATTGATATAATAATAAAAGACTAAATACAGCTGAAGTGGTTGTTAGTACCTAGGACATAAATAAGGGACTTCGTCTCTGGACTCGACACTGAACACATCAGTACTCCGCAGGCTGCACTCTCATCTGGAACAACAGACTCTATCAGCAGAGTGGGGTTCAATGTCTGAGTCCTTGGCATAGCGATTTTAGCATCAGCCAGCCATGTTGCAACTATTCTACTCAAATCGACGATAATGGTGAGCATAATTAGCAGTTTCATCATTTTAGGACCATCACGAACTAGAAGTTCAGATTCGTGATCGGTTTCCATTTTCCACCTTCATCAGCACATTAACTATTGCATCATTTTCTTCGCCTTTCCGCACAGACATGAGGTCACTGTAATTGACATGTAGGCAGGTCGACATAAATTTCACAAATTCAGACAAGTGATTATTAACTAATTCTGATCCCCACCGAGAAACTTTGCTACCCGACAGTTAATTTTTCAGATTCTCATAGTTAATATTCTTGGCTTCAAATTCTCATGATTTCGTGGTTTATGTAGATCCTCGACCATTCTAATGCATTTTTTTAATGAACGAAAGAGTTCGCTTAAATCATGTGTTTGATTCGAGCTGATGTTGCCTTCCTTACCACATTTGATGAAATGTAAGTCCCCCACCTTAAGACTGAGAGATAACAGATGAGGCCCGCTTGTGTTTTCTGTCACGTGTGGGCAACCCGAGAGAACGCCGGGACGATCACTGTATGTAGCTTATTGTTTGAGCTGGATAAGCTTTGTGGATTGCCTAGATACCGAAAAGTTTACATCCACGAAAGAGCGCGGTTTTAGAAAGTGTCTCCCGTCTGAAACTGAGCTTGCTCTTTTCTTACGTGATATCTTGGGAACTATGGATAAAGAACACAAGCCAGATTCCACATTTCTAAATTCTCTTAACGAAGGTATGAGCATGTGGAATAGGTTCCCAGATATGTGAGTGGCTCGAAGATTTGTGAAGTAATAGAACCCAGTGCATTTTCCTCGATTGCGAGTATTCATTGCAGACAAAGGTATCGTCAGGAGTGCCCTAGGGAAGTGTGATAGGACCGCTGTTATTTTCTAATTATCTGGCGGACAGGACTGTAACGGTACGCTGACCACCGTAAAACGGCAATCGATGTTAACTTTATACCTCTACGAGAAATTTTTGAAAGTTGTGACCCGTGAGATAACCTAATGGAAACAGAACAATCAAACTGGGATTCGTTTCCGAAACACTCCAGCAAAGTATAACCTACAGTAAAGGGTGGGTCAGGAACAGTCGTTCTCCCAGCACAAAAGCAAGTTGTAACATTACATATTAAAACCAGTCGCCAGCCTCAATAGGCATTCTTCTGTCAAGCAAAATGATAAAGCAGAAGGCAGTGCTAAGGCTCACCTCACCTAACCTTCCTTCACACACACACTAAACCTTGCAGATAAATGTGCTACTAACAAACAAATGGCCAATGAGATAGTAAACCGTATTGTATGCCTCTCAACAACATCTACCTTAAATGAACTATAACTTCATTGCTTAGTACAGGGTCTCTATGCTTGTGCATTAACCAACTTTCATTAGAATAGATAACACAGTTCTTTCTTAAACTTGGATTAAAGCAACTAAACAGAATGCAGATCTAATAACACTGACTCTGAAGGATCCTTTGCATTGCTTCATTGACTAATTAGCCTAGTACATGACGACCCTTAAACTTTCATTAACAAAACTATACCAGTATGTTTGAGAAATAGTAAGCATTATATACTCTATAAATAACAAATATGCTTTCATAAGCAGTCTTTTTACCTACTCAAAAGTATAATTGGCTGTGCAAATGATAAATGGAAATGAAATGAAGTTCCATGCTTCTTTACAGAGCGTAGGGAACGATGCGGGAGACCTGCACTGCTTTACTAGGCAAGGTCCTAGTGGAGGTGGTTTGCCATTGCCTTCCTCCGACCGTGATGGGGATGAATGATGATGATGAAAACGACACAATACCCAGTCATCTCGAGGCAGGAAAAATCCCTGACCCCGCCGGGAATCGAACCCGGGACCCCGTGCTCGGGAAGCGAGAACGCTACCGCGAGACCACGAGCAACGGACGTGCAAATGATAACACAACATTAAATTCAAGTTCACTCACTTTCTCATAATAAATTAGGACACTCCGAATTAAATTCACTAGCATACGACTCCTGTCCAGGTTTGTGATTTGGGATAATCACGGTTGTAAGATAGAGTTTTTAGCAACACCACGATTATTATTAAGATCTACCAAATTTCACAAATACCTGGTCGATTTACAGAGTGCCAAATATAAACAATTAAGTGGAAGGCTGGTGACTCCGGTGGCGCAATTTGCAGTGGCTAATAATCAGATGGCGATGCAATCATAGCAATACTGTTGGCCTCACCCTGTTACATATCTTCTTGGCGGAGGAATGATATATATATGGCCCAAACCCATGCCATGATAATGATATCACCAAATGCAACCTCCAAGGCCAAAAATGCTGCCCTTAAGCTCTTCTGGCCTCAAAACGCCTGGAATATGAGCCACAATGGTCCGCTACTGCTAGCGAGATGTTAACCACAGCACTGCTCAGCCCAGACTCCTTAACCGTCACATAGGACGAGTTGCCAATTACTCGCCAACCACACCTTTTCCATTTCACCAGCTTACTTCCGTCGCTGGGGGGCTTCCCCACATCTTTTACATTCAACCCTATGTTCCCTAACTATGGACCAAGTCATTTACAGTACGTTATATAACAATCATTTCAGTAGTTATTTAAATCCACTAGCATAATTTAAACAACATCGTTTAAAGTACTGAAACATGTATACGTAGTCAATGAATTTCCATGACGGCAACATTATACATAAGCAACACAACAAATTGACAAAGAAATATCGATGCAGATACAAAATAAGTGTTACAGGGTGAGTAGCAATCTGCGGTTCTTTTTGATGATAGTGTGGAGTCCGGGAAGGTGTCGAAATTGAGTAACTTTAGGAGGTTACAAGATGACTTAAGCAAAATTTCTAATTGGTGTGATGAATGGCAGCTAATTCTAAATGTTGAAAAAAATGTAAGTTAATGCGAACGAGTAAGAAAAAGAAACCGCAAATGTGAAACGTCCCCTTAGAAAAATTATGAATTACTGTGGTGGTAAACTTCTACGTTATTTGATACAAAGACAGCTGAGTAAAACTCAACGTACTCAAACAGTTTCCTCTATACTTATTCTGATCATCATTAGACTGACACACAATATTTTTAGCGCAACGCAGTCTGACTTTCAATAATCCCTACAAAAGAATGGCCCTGACTAACAATAACCTACACTTTTCATGAATCACTTACCTCACAAAAATCTTCGTTACTCGAACTACTGCAGTACATCGGGCACCAATACTGCCAGATAAATAAAAGATTCTAACTACTGAAGGCACTAACTACTGGTAGGCGTAGTTAGCAAATGAAAGACTTTGATAGAGAACAAACAATCTATTTACCTTAATAGCGTTCAAAAGTCATTATATGTATGTGCCATCCAATTAAACAAATTTCCTTTTGCTGACGGACACACGTCCATATCGTCCGCTCAAAACTCTGGCATCTCTCTCTCCACATCCAACCACTGCAGGCGGCTCACCTCCAACTGCAAAACGCTACGCACTATTCACATCCAGCTGCCCAGCACTACAATGTCGACCAGCCACAGACTGCACACAGCACAGTCAGTGATTTTCATACAGAGCGCTACGTGGCATTACCAACACAAAAACCTAAACAGCCTACTTACAAATGTTCGGATACAGCATTAGTAGTTACCTACTTGACTGAGTAACGTCGTTTAAATATCTTGGCGTAACGCTGCAAAGCGATGTGAAACGGAACGAGAATTCAAGGATTGTGGTAGGGAAGGTGAATGGTCGACTTCGGTATATTGAAAGAATTTTTGGGAAAGACTGGTTCATCTGAGTGTACTGGTAGAGTGTCTGGGATCCGTACCAAATCGGATTATAGGAAGACATCGAAGGAATTCAGCGGCACGTTAGTAGATCTGTTAACGGTAGGGTCGAACATCACACAAGTATTACGGAGATGCTTTGGGAACTAAAATGGGCGTCCCTGGATAGGCTTTTCAAGGAACACTATTGAGAAAAGTTACAGAACCGGAATTTGACGCTGACTGCAGAACGGTTCTGCCACCACCAACATATATTTCTCAAAAGGACCACGAAGACACGAGAAACAGGGGACCATGCGGAGGCATGTAAACAATCGTTTTTCCCGCGCTCTATTTGCGAGTGCAACAAACGAAATGACTAGTTCACGGTACCTTCCACCACGCGCCGTACATTGGCCCGCGAAGTACGTGTGTAGATGTAGGTGCGTCTTTCACCCGTCATCTAAGGATGGAACGTCTACTGCACTGAATAACCTGGAGGAATATCGACAGAGAGAAAGCGGTATGCGTTACCAATTTGTTTCTTAAAAGCTATTCACTGCCCATGCACCCCCGGCGTTGGTTGCGTGTCTTAAAACGCGCTGCAAAAGTGAACATCGTTCTCTTTTTTATGACGAAAGGTTTCGCACGCTTTACGAGTGTTTTGAGCCAAACGAACTGTAGTACTATTCGCTTCATACATCGTAAAAACCACACCGACATCATTGGAATGTGCATATTAAAGGCACATTGTACCTTGTCTTACGAAGATGCCGCTCACAAGCTTCCCATCTCCAGGGATTGAGAAATGGCAGGCACTGTTCGTTACCGGCTGGTTGCTTTCCGACCGAACGGACCAGAAATTCTTAGACGCTGCAGTGAGGTACGGCACTTACAAAGCACGCGTTTTAAAAGGGTTTTCAAAGGGATATTGTCCCCTCATATGCTCCAGACTGTCGCATGATTTCTAAGCCCGTCGGAAGAAAGCTGCCTGTGTGTCTTAGTTATCTGAGCTGTTCTCTGCGAATTTGTTAAGCAACGCAAAAGGGACAGTCGCGAGAGAGTCGGGCTGTCACTTTCGAAAGATCCTGTGTGCGTTTTGTTGGCTATGGTCGATACCACCCATCTCCGTAAGTTTATTAATCGTCGGCAGAAACGAGGTTACCCTAGAAACGAGGTTAGCCTGGCTGTTCCTGTTTTGTTTCAATCAACTGTCTTCTCAAATAGAAAGATCAATGGCAGTGTCTCTCCGTGAAATGTGGAGAACATTTATGTACTGAATTTTATGACAAAATTAATACATTGGAATGTAATGATCTAAATTAATGTAATTTTTATGAAACCTTAGACATAGTAAATAAATAGTGTCTGGTATCATTAGAACAAATATTTAAGTGTGATTTAGAGAATAATGTTTGTTTAATTATAGTTGTTGAGCTTGGCCAACTGGATCACAGATATTTACACTACTGACCATTGAAATTGCTACATCACGACGATGAAATGCTACAGAAGCGAAATTTAACCGACAGGAAGAAGATGCTGTGATACGCAAATGATTAGCTTTTCACAGCATTCACACAAGGTTGGCACCGGTGGCGACACCTACAACGTGCTAACATGAGGAAAGTTTCAAACCGATTTCTCATACACAGACAGCAGTTGACCGGCGTTGCCTGATGAAACGTGGTTGTGATGCCTCGTGTAAGGAGGAGAAATGCGTACCATCACGTTTCCGACTTTGATAAAGGTCGGATTGTAGCCTATCGCGATTGCGGTTTATCGTATCGCGACATTGCTGCTCGCGTTGGTCGAGATCCAATGAATGTTAGCAGAATATGGAATCGGTGGGTTCAGGAGGGTAATACGGAACGCCGAGCTGGATCCTAGCGGCCTCGTATCACTAGCAGTCGAGATGACAGGCATCTTATCCGCATGGCTGTAACGGATCGTGCTGCCACGTCTCAATCCCTGAGTCAACAGATGGGGACAACAACCATTTGCACGAACAATTCGACGACTTTTGCAGCAGCATGACCTATAAGCTCAGAGACCATGGCTGCGGTTACCATTGACGCTGCATTACAGACAGGAGCGCCTGCAATGGAGTACTCAACGACGAACGTGGGTGCTCGAATCGCAAAACGTCATTTTATCGGATGAATCCAGGTTCTGTTTACAGCATCATGATGGTCGCATCCGTGGTTGGCGACATCGCGGTGAACGCACATTGGAAGCGTGTATTCATCATCGCCCTACTGGCGTATCACCCGACGTGATAGTATGGGGTGCCATCGCCTTACGCGTCTGTGTCACCTATTGTTCGCATTGACGGCACTTTGAACAGTGGACGTTACATTTCAGATGTGTTACAACCCGTGGCTCTACCCTTCATTCGATCTCTGCGAAACCCTACATTTCAGTTGGATAATGCACGACCGTATGTTGTAGGTCCTGTACGGGCCTTTCTGGATACAGAAAATGTTCGACTGCTGCCTTGGCCAGCACATTCTCCAGATGTCTGAGTAATTGAAAACGTGTGATCAATGGTGGCCGAGCAACTGGCTCGTCGCAATACGGCAGTCACTACTCTTGATGAACTGTGGTATCGTGTTGAAGCTGCATAGGAAGCTGTACCTGTACACGCCATCCAAGCTCTGTTTGATTCAATGCCCAGGCGTATAAAGGCCGTTATTAAGGCCAGAGGTGGCTGTTCTGGGTACTGATTTCTCTGGATCTATGCACCCAAATTGCGCGAAAGTGTAATCACATGTCAGTTCTAGTATAATATATTTGTTCAATGAATACCCGTTTATCATCTGTATTTCTTCGTGGTGTACCAATTTTAATGGCCAATAGTGTATCTTTGCTGATGACCTGGCGTGGCGACGAAATAGAATGGTGCGAAATGTACTGAGGTGGTCAGCCAACAGTAGACAAACTGAAGGCTGTGGAGGGGAGATTGAAAGTTTAGTTCGGAACTGGTGTTGGGTGGATTGGGAACAGGAATCTGGAACTCCAGAGGCTCCATAGGCTACATCTACATCTACATGATTACTCTGCAGTTCACATTTAACAAAATATTTTCGCATTCTGAAGAGAATGTTGGTGACTGAAATTTCGTAAATAGATCTCGCCGCGACGAAAAACGCCTTTGCTTTAATGACTTCCATCCCAACTCGCGTATCATATCTGCCACACTCTCTCCCTTATTACGTGTTAATACAAAACGAGCTGCCCTTTTTTGCATCCTTTCGATGTCCTCAGTCAATCCCACCTGGTAAGGATCCCACACCGCGCAGCAATATTCTAACAGAGGACGAGCGAGTGTAGTGTAAGCTGTCTCTTTAGTGGACTTGTTGCATCTTCTAAGTGTCCTGCCAACGAAACGCAACCTTTGGCTCGCCTTCCCCCACAATATTATCTTTGTGGTCTTTCCAACTGTAGTTGTTCGTAATTTTAACACCCAGGTACTTAGTTGAATTGACAACCTTGAGAATTGTACTATTTATCGAGTAAACGAATTCCAACGGATTTCTTTTGGAACTCATGTGGATTACCTCACACTTTTCGTTATTTAGCTTCAACTAACACCTGCCACACCATACAGCAATCTTTTCTAAATCGCTTTGCAACTGATACTGGTCTTCGGATGACCTTACTAGACGGTAAATTACAGCATCATCTGCGAACAACCTAAGAGAACTGCTCAGATTGTCACCAAGGTCATTTATATAGATCAGGAGCAGCAGAGGTCCCAGGACGCTGTTTCGGAATATGAAAGGACTTTGGTCTGAGGCTACGCAAGGTCCAGACGTTTCCGCTGCTGTTCCGTTTCGGTTGTATTGGAGGATTTCAATCTGGAACTCGGGAGAGGTCAGACGGTTTGTCATTTCTGTTTCCGTTCGAGTGAATTGAGGATTCGGAGAATCCAGACATATACGTTTGTAAAGACCTGTGTTTCCTGAACTATTTTGGTTCCGAACTTTGCTTTTATCGAGAATATATCGCTATTACAAAGTTTGGGATACAGCATTAATAATAACCTGCTTTACAGAGCCACATTGTTTAAATATCTAGGCGTAACGTTGCAAAGCGATATGAAATGGGACATAGGTGTGTAAATTGTGGTAGGGAAGCCGAGTGAACGGCTTCGGTTTCTTGGGAGAATTTTGCAAATGTATGGTTACAAGTCATTTAGGCGTGAAATAAATCGGAAATACAGGGAAGCTAACGTGTAATGGCTACTTGAAAAATACGAAGAAATCGTGAAAGAAATGATTGTCGGAAGGAACGACTCAGCATATAGAAAAGTGAACACAACCTTCGGTGCAGTTAAAAGCTAGGGAGGT
The DNA here is from genome assembly GCF_023864275.1 of Schistocerca cancellata. Taxonomy (NCBI): domain Eukaryota; kingdom Metazoa; phylum Arthropoda; class Insecta; order Orthoptera; family Acrididae; genus Schistocerca; species Schistocerca cancellata. Next base: position 491,708,923 of record NC_064628.1, read on the forward strand.
AACAAAGATTGCAATGGGATTTCCACTGTTAAACGCAGAGGAGAGAGCGGATAGGTGGAAAGTGTACATTGAAGGTCTCTAAGAGGGGGAGGACGCAGATTATTACGTGATGGAAGAAGAAGCAGGAGTTGATAGGAAAGAGTTAGGGGGTCTAATATAAAAATCAGAATTTAAAGAGTTTTGGGTAACTTAAAATCAATTAAGTCAAAGGGGGTAGATATTCCTTCGGAATTTCTAAAATCTTGGGAGAAGCTGCAACAACTATTCACATTGCTGTATATTATGTATGCGCAGTGGTTAGACACTGGACTCGCATTCGGGAGGACGACGGTTCAATCCCGCGTCCGGCCATCCTGATTTAGGTTTTCCGTGATTTCCCTAAATCGCTCCAGGCAAATGCTGGGATGGTTCCTTTCAAAGGGCACGGCCGACTTCCTTCCCTAATCCGATGTGACCGATGACCTCGCTGTCTGGTCTCCTTCCACAACACAACCAACCAACCTATATTATGTATGAACTGGCGATACACCATCAGGCTTTCGGAAAAACATCATCCTCACAATTCTGAAGGTCGCAAGAGCCGAAAAAATGTGACGGTTATCGCACTATCAAGGTATGACAAGGACAATATACAGAATAATAATAATAATAATAATAATAATAATAATAATAATAATCATCATCATTTAAGACTGATTATGCCTTTCAGCGTTCAGTCTGGAGCATAGCCCCCCTTATACAGTTCCTCCATGATCCCCTATTCAGTGCTAACATTGGTGCCTCTTCTGATGTTAAACCTATTACTTCAAAATCATTCTTAACCGAATCCAGGTACCTTCTCCTCGGTCTGCCCCGACTCCTCCTACCCTCTACTGCTGAATCCATGAGTCTCTTGGGTAACCTTGCTTCGCCCATGCGTGTAACATGACCCCACCATCTAAGCCTGTTCGCCCTGACTGCTATATCTATAGAGTTCATTCCCAGTTTTTCTTTGATTTCCTCATTGTGGACACCCTCCTGCCACTGTTCCCATCTACTAGTACCTGAAATCATCCTAGCTACTTTCATATCCGTAACCTCAACCTTGTTGATAAGGTAACATGAATCCACCCAGCTTTCGCTCCCATACAACAAAGTTGGTCGAAAGATTGAACGGTGCACAGACAACTTAGTCTTGGTACTGTCTTCCTTCTTGCAGAAGAGAGTAGATCGTAGCTGAGCGCTCACTGCATTAGCTTTGCTACACCTCGCTTCCAGTTCTTTCACTATGTTGCCATCCTGTGAGAATATGCATCCTAAGTACTTGAAACCGTCCACCTGTTCTAACTTTGTTCCTCCTGTTTGGCACTCAATCCGTTTATATTTCTTTCCCACTGACATTACTTTCGTTTTGGAGATGCTAATCTTCATACCATAGTCCTTACATTTCTGATCTAGCTCTGAAATATTACTTTGCAAACTTTCAATCGAATCTGCCATCACAACTAAGTCATCCGCATATGCAAGACTGCTTATTTTGTGTTCACATATCTTAATCTCACCCAGCCAGTCTATTGTTTTCAACATATGATCCATAAATAATATGAACAACAGTGGAGACAGGTTGCAGCCTTGTCTTACCCCTGAAACTACTCTGAACCATGAACTCAATTTACCGTCAACTCTAACTGCTGCCTGACTATCCATGTAAAGACCTTTAATTGCTTGCAAAAGTTTGCCTCCTATTCCATAATCTTATAGAACAGACAATAACTTCCTCCTAGAAACCCGGTCATATGCCTTTTCTAGATCTATAAAGCATAGATACAATTCCCTGTTCCACTCATAACACTTTTACATTATTTGCCGTAAGCTAAAGATCTGGTCCTGACAACCTCTAAGAGGCCTAAACCCACACTGATTTTCATCCAATTGGTCCTCGACTAATACTCGCACTTTCCTTTCAACAATACCTGAGAAGATTTTACCCACAACGCTGATTAAAGAGATACCTCTGTAGTTGTTACAATCTTTTCTGTTTCCACGTTTAAAGATTGGTGTGATTACTGCTTTTGTCCAGTCTGATGGAACCTGTCCCAACTCCCAGGCCATTTCAATTATCCTGTGTAGCCATTTAAGACCTGACATTCCACTGTATTTGATGAGTTCCAACTTAATTTCATCCACCCCAGCCGCTTTATTGCACTGCAATCTATTGACCATTTTTTCAACTTCCTCAAATGTGATCCTATTTCCATCATCATTCCTATCCCATTCTCCCTCGAAATCTGAAACATTACTGATCGCATTTTCACCTACATTGAGCAACTCTTCAAAATATTCCCTCCATCTGCCCAAGGCATCCACAGGATTCACCAGCAGTTTTCCTGACCTGTCCAAAATACTTGTCATTTCCTTCTTACCTCCCTTTCGAAGGCTGCTAATTACACTCCAGAATGGTTTTCCAGCAGCTTGACCCATAGTCTCCAACCTGTTTCCAAAGTCTTCCCAAGATTTCTTCTTGGATGCTGCAATTATCTGTTTAGCTTTGTTTCTTTCTTCAACATAACTTTCTCTGTCTACCTGGGTTCTGGTATGTAGCCATTTTTGATACGCCTTCTTTTTCCTTTTACAGTCTGCCTTGACTGTATCATTCCACCAAGCTGTTTGCTTCATCCTACTTTTACACACTACTGTTCCAAGACATTCTTTAGCCACTTCTAGTACTGTGTCCCTGTACCTTGTCCATTCCTTTTCCAATGACTGTAATTGACTACATTCAACTAGCTGGTACCTTTCTGAGATCGCTGTTATGTACTTGTGCCAGATTTCCTTATCCTGAAGTTTCTCCACTCTTATCCTCCTACATATGGACCTGACCTCCTGCACTTTCGGCCTCACAATCCCAATTTCACAGCAGATTAAATAATGATCAGTGTCATCAAGAATCCCCTGAATACACGTGTGTCCCTCACAGCCTTCCTGAATTCCTGATCTGTTACTGAAGAATGGAAAAGAAAATTCAGCATGTGTTAGATGATGATTAGTTTGGCTTTATGAAAAATATAGGCACCAGACAGGCAGTTCCAACGTTGCGGTTGATGATAGAAGCAACACACAAAAAAAAAAAAAATCAAGTCACGTTTATAGGATTTGAAGACCTAGAAGTGTTCGACAGTGGAAAAGGTCCAAATGCTCTAAATTCTGAGAAAAATAGGTATAAGCTACAGAGAAAGATGGGTAATTACAATGAGACAGGAAGACTAAGCACAAAATGGTCGTATTAAAAATGCTGTAAGACAAGCATGTAGTCTTTCGCCCCTACATCGAAGTAGCATAGACGGAAATAATAGGTTCAAGAGTGGGATTAAAATTCAGGGTGAAAGGATATCAATTATAATACTCGCTAACAACATTACTATCCTCGGTAAAAGTGAAAAAGGATTACAGGATCTGTTGAATGGAATGAACAGTTTAAGGACTACAGGACATGGTCTGAGATTAAATCGAAGAAAGGCGAAAATAATGAGAAGTAGCAGAAATGAGAACAGCGAGGAACTAATCATTGGAGGGTGCTTACCGATGGTAGGGCACAATACGATGGTCGCCAGCCTTTTAGAAACCTACCTTCCTTGAAAGATAACTAAATCAGGTGCGGAAGTCTGAAGTTACTGTTAGAAGCAAGTGCCCTAAATAGGACCCCCCCCCTTTTCACAATCTCTACATTATCCTGAACTCTAGTGGGACCAAGTGTGGGTAGTAGTTTAGACTTCTACCGTTCTGCAGTGGAGCGCACACATCACCCACATGAGTTGATATTAGTCAGTTCGCCATTAAATGTTCTGACAATGGAAACAGTTTTTACGTTGCGCTACATTTTCCGTTATTTTTCATGACGCTGGCATTAAGCCTTTCAGCCTGTATGTGTTACTGGACAGTAGTGTTTAAGATTACTATGACTAAATAGTTTCATTTAGATGATTGTTTAAAAATTTATTTGGTTAACAAAATGTAGGTCTACGCTACAGTCGCTTAGACGGCACTCCCTTCAGTTGCTGACGCCGGTATTACACTATCGTATTTCTTTGTCAAAGTTGATATGTCAGATATTTATGTCAAAGAAATTTGATGGTGTAACAGGGAACTTCGTCAAATCTCGCCTGTCATCAAATAAATATGATCAAATCTAGGGCTTCGCAGTAGACTTGATCATAAAAGTCGCTCGTCTTCTGTTCACTGCAATGTGAACTGTAACCGCTTGGAGCGCTGGCGTCGCTACAGCTATTTGACGTCTCTGTTGTTTGTTTGTAAACATGGCTTCAGAATTGGTACGTTCCTTCGACTCTTTCGTTTTGAAGTAACTTGCTTCGACTAGGGTGAGGTGGGGTGGGGTGGGGAGTGGGGGGAGAGTAAGGGGCTGATGGGCAGGTGGAATAAGCTGCAGACGACTTCATGTCCACGATCACAGTTACAGCCATCCACCTCTACATCTGTAAACATCCAGGCAGCTTTTCAGGAAGCCATAATGGAGGATGTTGTCACACTCTAAAATAAAAAAATTCTTACTTAGTTTTCCGTTCTACTTTGTCTATTTTTGAACTCTGGACGCCACAAATTAAAAAGCGCTTCATCTGTTTCGTACTTGTTATTAATTTTGTAGTTGTTGGAACACTAATTCCATTAATAAAATTATTCAAAATTAGAATTGGTTCTCATTGCCCATATAGTGTACTAGACCCATTTATTTACATTCACGTATTCCCCCTTCAGTGCTTTATAAATTGCTTCACAAGTTTCTGGAATTATTTTGGTTAATGTGGAATGTGATATTCGAGTGCTGTGTTGTAAACTAGAGTAGCTCTCTCTTGTATCAACAAATCGCAGTTTCACAGTTTGCCTGTCATCTGCACATATAGCATTTCTGAAGAGAGTATTCTGTTTTGTAATATGAGAAGCCACTTTATTGAGCAAATACTGAGATACGCTCTCATCCATTCGTAAGCAATTTATTTATTAAGACTTGACTTGCTCCACTTGCAGCTCTCGGAACTTATTTTGCTGAGTGCTTTTACTAACTCGACGTAATATCTATGGCTTCATCCGAGTGTGTTTCCTTATTTTCTGCCGCTTTTATTCCAAATACACACACAGTGCAATTATGGTACTAGCAACTGCAGCGCATTATAACAAGTTGTTGTTCTCCATCTTGGAATTTGGCGAAAAGTGTGACGAAAGTGTAACACCCGTTTTCAGCGCCACCTCAAAGATCTTTGTCAAAGAACTGTGACGAACATTTGACCGCATTTCTTTGTTAGAGAAATGTGACTGTGTAATACTGACCTTAAACCGGGTCTCCAACTTTTTCATGTTTAAGGCTTGCATGTTGTAGTACACAGTCTTAATCTCTTTGAATCCTCTTGCAAAGTGTTCAACAAAGAAAGTGGACTCCGTCTGAAATCGCTAAAGCTATTAATGCAGCTCAGAAAACGAAGGTGGACTGGAAGGAATCAGAATTGCGCTCTACCTAATCTACGGTTCAGTATTTTCGGTAAGGTACGTAAATGGCGTACCGTATTTTTGCGCACGGACTATAAGACGCGCCTTAATTATTAAGCAGTATTTTAAAAAGTAACATTTTACCATGTTTATTATTAGACTGCAAAGCCAGATAAATCACCATCTGAACTTTATTCTTCTTTTTCTTCCTCTTCGTCGTCATCGTTGTCTCTTCACATGTAAGATGGTCTTCACGCCAACGACTGAGTTACTTATCCTGCACTTCTTGAAACATTTAACAATGATGTCTTCTCTCACTGTAGACCAGGACTGTCTTATCCACTGACACACTTGTGTGATCGTACATCGTTGTAAAGTTCCCTTCGGGGTGAATTCATTTTCGGTTTCCCCCATCATCCATTTGTTCCATTCCTCTCTCATGTAAACTTCAAATGGTTTATTTATCGAGACACCTACATCTACATTTACATCTACATGGATACTCTGCAAATCACATTCAAGTGCCTGGCAGAGGTTCATCGACCCACCTTCACAATTTTCCATTATTCCAATCTCGTATAGCGCGCGGAAAGAATGAACACCTATATCTTTCCGTACGAGCTCTGATTTCAAGGGAAATCAGAAGTTGAACAGAAGTTCAACGAGTTCCTTTTAGCACTCATGTGGATGACCTCACACTGTTCGTTATTTATGGCAGCTGCCAATTTTCGCACCATTCAGGTATCTTTTCTAAATATAAAAGGTTGCAATTGTGAAGTATGACCTCCAGGAATAGTACAGCAAGCTCTGTGATTCCCTGCCTCAATTTCTCTTTCAGAGAATTTTATCGTGGTGATCGTTCCACCCTATGTAGGTCGGTGTCAACAAAATATTTTCGCATTCGGAGGAGAAAGTTGGTGATTGGGAACTCGTGAGAAGATTCCGTCGCAACGAAAAATGATTTTAATGATTTCCAGCCAAAATCCTGTATCATTTCTGTGACACTCTCTCCCAGATTTCGCGATAATACAAAACGTGCTGCCTTTCTTTGAAATTTTTCGATGTACTCCGTCAGTCCTATCTGGTAAGGATCCCACACCGCGCAGCAGTATTCTAAAAGAGGACGGACAAGCGTAGTGTAGGCGGTCTCCTTGGCAGGTCTGTTACATTTTGTAAGTGTCCTGCCAATAAAACGCAGTCTTTGGTCAGCTTTCCCCACAACATTTTCTATGTATTCTTTCCAATGTAAGTTGTCCGTAATTGTAATACCTAGGTATTTACTTGAATTTACAGCTTTTAGATTAGACTCATTTATCGTCCAACAGAAGTTCAACGAGTTCCTTTTAGCACTCATGTGGATGACCTCACACTTTTCGTTATTTATGGCAACTGCCAATTTTCGCACCATTCAGGTATCTTTTCTAAATATAAAAGGTTGCAATTGTGAAGTATGACCTTCAGGAATAGTACAGCAAGCTCTGTAATTCCCTGCCTCAATTTCTCTTTCAGAGAATTTTTCACTGATGTAGCACAAGAAGAGAACTCTTCTTCAATAAAGCACCTTCTCTCTCACAATCTATTAATCCGTAATATCACACCAGCTTCGTCTCTCCAGCTCTTTTGATGTGTGTGAATAACAACACCTGGTAGTTTTTTAGAAGGTTTTGGCATTGTTAGGACAACAGTGTAGCGCATTTTTCATGTCCACTTGTTTTTATAGCTGCAGTTCTAGCATCTTTCATGGCAAAGACGGCGCATCAAATGTCAGGGGAGTTTCGTCCATATTCGCTATTTGGCTTAATTCCACACTGGTTTTCTTTCGATATTGAATAAGAAGGCGATGGAAAGGTACTATTTTCTCTTCATACTCTTGTGGCATTTACTGAGATATTTTGGTTTTGGTTCGCATGCTAAGTCCATGAGGTCTCACAAACCTGTAACACCAACCAGTTCCACCCTTAAAGTCCGTTAAGTTAAACTATAGCTCTAGCTTACGAGCGTGTATTTGAATCATTTTTGTATCAATTCCGATGCCATTTTGAAGATGTCCTTTTATCCATTTCAATACATCATCTTCTAGTTTTTGCCATTTTGTATTCCGTCCTCTGTCTGCACGTTTAGTCTTACTCATTTTTTTCAATTCTTCTTTACTAGTCCGCCAATCCAAAATGGTTTTTTTTTTCGTTGATGTATGGCCGAAATGCCGCTCAGCTGCTTTGTTTCCATGTTCACCTGCATATGCTATTAGTTTTAATCTATAGCCCGTATCACATGAATACTTTTTCTTTCTGTTACGAAACTAGCTACTTACAAAAATATTGCGCTGTTACCGATAACACAAATCACTTTCAGTTCAAGCTTACTGGCACAGTAGACAGCAAAGATGCATCGTATGCTAGACAGTATTTTGGGTTTGTGACGGCGGGGCGGGAGGGAAACAGTGTTAGCTAGCTTGTGAATTCCCACAAATGATGTTCGTCACATCGGTGCACTGCTGCTGCCAGTTGAATACATTGTTGTCAAATAGAGATAGGTTTTCCACGGCATCGAATATGGCCATTTTTAAGACTGGCGAGATTTTTAAATCAAACACTGGGCATTTTTATATTCATTTCGAGTATAAGACGCACTTGAATTTTGGAGGCAATTTTTCGAAGAAAAAATTGCGTCTTAAAGTCCTGTTGGTAGCATTGGAAGAGAAATAAACACAAATGAATTGTGTGAGACAGAAACTGGCAGCCGACGACTTCTCTTTGTTTTTTGTTTCTTTTTTGTTCGGTTTGCATATAGTTAGAACCACACATCGTTGAGTGCTGGTCCATTGTGTATATTCTGTACTTACAAAATATAAATTGCATTTTAAAAGTAATGAGACTCAGTTGATCGAGTAACTTTCGCGTTTTTACGTAACCAAGACAATTAGTTTTCGTGCAAGTACAGTTTATATCCACAAGCATAAAAAGATCTATAAAATTGCTTTTATTACTTTGTATTCAGAAGAACGTTCTTCCCGTGATCAAAGGGAAGAGTTTACTGTTATTACTGATAAGTGCAAATGTTGTTCACGATTACATCTACATCTACATCTACATCTATACTCCGCGAGCCACCTTACGGTGTGTGGCGGAGGGTACTTATTGTACCACTATCTGATCCCCCCTTCCCTGTTCCATTCACGAATTGTGCGTGGGAAGAACGACTGCTTGTAAGTCTCCGTATTTGCTCTAATTTCTCGGATCTTTTCGTTGTGATCATTACGCGAGATATATGTGGGCGGTAGTAATATGTTGCCCATCTCTTCCCGGAATGTGCTCTCTCGTAATTTCGATAATAAACCTCTCCGTATTGCGTAACGCCTTTCTTGAAGTGTCCGCCACTGGAGCTTGTTCAGCATCTCCGTAACGCTCTCGCGCTGACTAAATGTCCCCATGACGAATCGCGCTGCTTTTCGCTGGATCATGTCTATCTCTTCTATTAATCCAACCTGGTAAGGGTCCCATACTGATGAGCAATACTCAAGAATCGGACGAACAAGCGTTTTGTAAGCTACTTCTTTCGTCGATGAGTCACATTTTCTTAGAATTCTTCCTATGAATCTCAACCTGGCGCCTGCTTTTCCCACTATTTGTTTTATGTGATCATTCCACTTCAGATCGCTCCGGATAGTAACTCCTAAGTATTTTACGGTCGTTACCGCTTCCAATGATTTACCACCTATGGCATAATCGTACTGGAATGGATTTCTGCCCCTATGTATGCGCATTATATTACATTTATCTACGTTTAGGGAAAGCTGCCAGCTGTCGCACCATGCATTAATCCTCTGCAGGTCTTCGTGGAGTACGTACGAGTCTTCTGATGTTGCTACTTTCTTGTAGACAACCGTGTCATCTGCAAATAGCCTCACGGAGCTACCGATGTTGTCAACTAAGTCATTTATGTATATTGTAAACAATAAAGGTCCTATCACGCTTCCTTGCGGTACTCCCGAAATTACCTCTACATCTGCAGATTTTGAACCGTTAAGAATGACATTTTGTGTTCTTTCTTCTAGGAAATCCTGAATCCAATCACAAACCTGGTCCGATATTCCGTAAGCTCGTATTTTTTTCACTAAACGTAAGTGCGGAACCGTATCAAATGCCTTCCTGAAGTCCAGGAATACGGCATCAGTCTGCTCGCCAGTGTCTACGGCACTGTGAATTTCTTGGGCAAATAGGGCGAGCTGAGTTTCACATTATCTCTGTTTGCGGAATCCATGTTGGTTATGATGAAGGAGATTTGTATTATCTAAGAACGCCATAATACGAGAACACAAAACATGTTCCATTATTCTACAACAGATTGACGTAAGCGAAATAGGCCTATAATTATTCGCATCTGATTTATGACCCTTCTTGAAAATGGGAACGACCTGCGCTTTCTTCCAGTCGCTAGGTACTTTACGTTCTTCCAGCGATCTACGATAAATTGCTGATAGAAAGGGGGCAAGTTCTTTAGCATAATCACTGTAGAATCTTAAGGGTATCTCGTCTGGTCCGGATGCTTTTCCGCTACTAAGTGATAGCAGTTGTTTTTCAATTCCGATATCGTTTATTTCAATATTTTCCATTTTGGCGTCCGTGCGACGGCTGAAGTCAGGGACCGTGTTACGATTTTCCGCAGTGAAACAGTTTCGGAACACTGAATTCAGTATTTCTGCCTTTCTTCGGTCGTCCTCTGTTCCGGTGCCATCGTGGTCAACGAGTGACTGAATAGGGGATTTAGATCCGCTTACCGATTTTACATATGACCAAAACTTTTTAGGGTTCTTGTTTAGATTGTTTGCCAATGTTTTATGTTCGAATTCGTTGAATGCTTCTCTCATTGCTCTCTTTACGCTCTTTTTCGCTTCGTTCAGCTTTTCCTTATCAGCTATGATTCGACTACTCTTAAACCTATGATGAAGCTTTCTTTGTTTCCGTAGTACCTTTCGTACATGATTGTTATACCACGGTGGATCTTTCCCCTCGCTTTGGACCTTAGTCGGTACGAACTTATCTAAGGCGTACTGGACGATGTTTCTGAATTTTTTCCATTTTTGTTCCACATCCTCTTCCTCAGAAATGAACGTTTGATGGTGGTCACTCATATATTCTGCGATTTGTGCCCTATCACTCTTGTTAAGCAAATATATTTTCCTTCCTTTCTTGGCATTTCTTATTACACTTGTAGTCATTGATGCAACCACTGACTTATGATCACTGATACCCTCTTCTACATTCACGGAGTCGAAAAGTTCCGGTCTATTTGTTGCTATGAGGTCTAAAACGTTAGCTTCACGAGTTGGTTCTCTAACTATCTGCTCGAAGTAATTCTCGGACAAGGCAGTCAGGATAATGTCACAAGAGTCTCTGTCCCTGGCTCCAGTTCTGATTGTGTGACTATCCCATTCTATACCTGGTAGATTGAAGTCTCCCCCTATTACAATAGTATGATCACGAAACTTCTTCACGACGTTCTGCAGGTTCTCTCTGAGGCGCTCAACTACTACTACAGTTGCTGATGCAGGTGGTCTATAGAAGCATCCGACTATCATATCTGACCCACCTTTGATACTTAGCTTAACCCAGATTATTTCACATTCGCATTCGCTAATAACTTCACTGGATATTATTGAATTCTTTACTGCTATAAATACTCCTCCACCATTGGCGTTTATCCTATCCTTGCGGTATATATTCCATTCTGTGTCTAGGATTTCGTTACTGTTCACTTCCGGTTTTAACCAACTTTCCGTTCCTAATACTATATGCGCACTATTTCCTTCAATAAGAGATACTAATTCAGGAACCTTGCCCTGGATACTCCTGCAGTTTACCAATATTACGTTAACTTTTCCTGTTTTTGGTCTCTGAGGACGGACGTTCTTTATCAACGATGATAATGTCCTCTCTGGTAAGCCGTCAGGTATTTTATCGTTTCGCCCAAGGGGGGGTCCCTCTAACCTAAAAAACCCCCGTGTGCACGCCACACGTACTCTGCTACCCTAGTACTAGTAGCTGCTTCCGGTGTGTAGTGCACGCCTGACCTGTCTAGGGGGGCCCTCCAGTTCTCCACCCAATAACGGAGGTCGATGAATTTGCAACCATTATAGTCGCAGAGTCGTCTGAGCCTCTGGTTTAGACCCTCCACACGGCTCCAAACCAGAGGACCGCGATCGACTCTGGGCACTATGCTGCAGATATTAAGCTCAGCTTGCACTCCGCGTGCGATGCTGGTTGTCTTCACCAAATCAGCCAGCCGCCGGAAGGAACCAAGGATGGCCTCAGAACCCAAGCGGCAGGCGTCATTCGTTCCGACATGTGCTACTATCTGCAACCGGTCACACCCAGTGCGTTCAATAGCTGCCGGAAGGGCCTCCTCCACATTACGGACGAGACCCCCCGGCAAGCACACCGAGTGCACACTGGCATTCTTCCCCGACCTACCCGCTATTTTCCTGAGGGGCTCCATAACCCGCCTAACGTTGGAGCTCCCTATAACTAATAGGCCCGCCCTCTGTGACTGTCGGGACCTTGCCGGAGAATCGGCCACTGACCCAACAGGCGAGGCATCCTGTGGTGGCTCGGAAACGATGTCATCACCACTAGGAAGCACCCCGTACCTGTTAACAGAAACATGTTTCATACAAGCTCCACAAAGTATTGAAACGATGTTGTTTTCTGGTCCTTTTTTTAATTTTACCTTTTCTTTAAGATATTTGCGTTTTACAGCTCGGTATTGTTATTTTTGTTTTTACTTCGATGTCCCTCTGTTTCACGTTACAAATCAATGATTTTTCGACTAAAACTTGATTTAAACGTTGACAATTTCTATTTTGCTATAAATACTGTTTATTTGTAAGTGGCATACAGGATAACTGTATAGAACAAAAATTCGTAGGTTACACAGACTTTTTACACGCTCAATCATTTTCTAGACGGTTCACGTCTTCCGGTATCTGGGGAAGTCTAATAAGACACTGATCGCATACGCAAACGAAGCGATCGAAAAGAGGTAATGCCCAACTGCAAGCAACACACCTAACGTGGTTACGGCTACTAGGAAAACTACCTTGGTCTACATTTACTTATGATAGTCTACTGTAGCCTACGATAGCTTTACAGTTCTAGAAGAATGCCAGTAAACTGTTTAATGTTCTGGAAATAACACTTATGAGGTTGACCAACATGAAGAACACTACACCTGAAGGAATAGCAAGGACAAAAGAGGCGGACCTACAATTCCGGGCAAAGATCTTAAAAAAGAGGCGTTTACTGTTGTCTTGTTAGGGATACTTCTTTCTTTGGACTTACTCGTATTAATTTACGAAAAATGACCCCACAATTTACGGAGAGAAGTAACACAAAATATCCGTTCAAAGACGAAATTCCTGGGAAAAGATCTGTAAGGTGTTTTCTTAATTACCACAAAACCAAACTGTCACAAAAAAGCCTACAGGAACATCTTGTAGGAGGGCTCATGGCGTCAGCAAAGAACACACAATAGAATTATATAACCTTCAGAAAGAGTACATACACGGTGGTGCACGAAAAATCGGCCCCAAGGCCAGTCCGCTTGCCAGTTATGCACATATTGTTGCCTGCCACAAGCAAATAAAGCAACAAATAGATAAACATGTAATAATAATAATAATAATAATAATAATAATAATAATAATAATAATAATAATAAAGAAATAACAAAGAAGCTAACACAAGCAAAAGCCTCGAAACAATAGGCTAGGTGACAACTGACGGGCGACAATGAGCAGCGTCGTACTCAGGGCCGGTTTTTCGTGCGCACGTTGTATTCCACCTCCTTTGAAACTATGTGTTTTTTCTAATTTAAAATCTATTTCGAATTTTCTTTAGTGATATTCCGATTATTTTTACAAGGAGCTCGAGTTGGCAAATATTTGCAAAGTCTAAGGTCTTGGAAAATAATTTTTTATAATGGCCTTTAATTATATTTTCTGGGAGTAAAACGTAAATGGTGCATTACGAATATATCGTTAGACTGTCTCTCACTGCTATAGAGACAAGTCGCTTTACTTAGCTGTAGTTATTGTAGTAACACCTCCACGTTTACCATGCACTTTTGCAGAATTACTTTGTGTTGCCTATTTTCGCTAGCAATAGCCACGTATTTTACGACACAAAAATCCGTGTCCGCTGTCCCCCGTGAGGTGCTTCACCTCGATGTCGAAACCATCATGATGATTATGCGTTAGTGCGCTGTCACTTACACAGAAAGTGTTGCGAAGTGTCCCATTATTGAGATTACTTGCCAGAGTGAGAATAAGTGTTCTATTTTCCATTGTTACTGCAATCTTCCTTCTTCTTCTTCTTTTGCTACCATCTTTGTCCCGCATCGTGCGCCGGCCGTATTGGCCGAGCGGTTCTAGGCGCTACAGTCTGGAACCGCGCGACTGCTACGGTCGCAGGTTCGAATCCTGCCTGGAGGATGGACGTGTGTGATGTCCTTAGGTTAGTTAGGTTTAAGTAGTTCTAAGTTCTAGGGGACTGATAACCTCAGAAGTTATGTCCCATAGTGCTCAGAGCCATTTGAACCGCATCGTGCGCAGGGTCGGCAGGGTTAAGTTCAGATGTGGCATGGTTAATATTAAGGGGTGACCGGATGCCCTTCCTGCCGCCACCCCATCCGCTGCCTGGACTTGGGTAGGCGCGCTGGCCCCTGATCGAAACCGCCCGGAGGATTACCGACGAAGACCAGTGTGCCGGCCAGCCTGGATGTAGTTTTTAGGACGTTTTCCACATCCCCCAGGTGAATACCGGGCTGGTCCCGACGTCCCACCTCAGTTACATGAATCGAAGACATTTAAAATACATTCGAACTATTCCATGAATTCCACTAGACGCAGGCAGCTGGGGTACACTAATTCAGTCCCAGGGCGGTATGGAGTGGCGGCAGGAAGAACATCCGGCCACTCCTTAAAATTAACCATGCCACAACCGTACTTAACCCTGCTGACCCTGCGCACGATGCGGGACAAAAAAATGGCTCTGAGCACTATGGGACTTAACAGCTGAGATCATCAGTCCCCTAGAACTTAGAACTACTTAAACCTAACTAACCTAAGGACATCACACACATCCATGCCCGAGGCAGGATTCGAACCTGCGACCGTAGCGGTCGCGCGGTTCCAGACTGAAGCGCCTAGAACCGCTCGGCCACAGCGGCCGGCGATGCGGGGCAAAGGCGGTAGCAAAAGAAGAATAGTAAACGTTGCAGCGACAATGGAGATATAGCACACTTACTCTCAATCAGGCAAGAAATCTCAATAATGGGACACTGCGCAACACTTTCTGCGTGACAGCTCAATAACGCATAATCATCATGATCGCGGTGGAGCACCTCATATCGCGGTGAAGCACCTCACGAGCAACGCGGACACGGATTTTTGTGTCGTAAAATACGTGACTATTGCTAGCGAAAATAAGCAACAGAAAGTTATTCTACAAAAGCGCATGGTAAACGTGGAAGTGTTGCAAATGATGTTGCAAGAGTCTGGGGAACCAATGGGCTGGCAGGGCCACAGAGGCACACAGCAGCAGACGTCCACGCCGGCCACGCATGCGCACCTAGCGCGGGTATTCCCCAAATAATTCACTGCGCGAATTCCCCGACGGAACGCGCAACGCTATTGGTCGCGAGGGCGGCGCCGCTCTCGCAGAGCCCCGCCCACCGCGACCAACGGCCGCGCCTCTGGCTGCTGGGGAATCGGCGGATCCCTACCACCGCTCTCGTCACAGCTGCATGACGGTGAATCCGGCATCTAGATACATCTCACGACAATTCTCTTTTAAACTTCTATGAGAGAGAAAAAAATCCTTTCTAGCAATTTACTGATCGGCACAGTTCCTATCGTAAAGCAGACGTGATACCAAGCAGACAGTAATTAGCGGTGAATTAACGAGCACACCGATCATCTCCAGTTACTCATGAAGTTTAATTTTCACAGATTTGAATCTTTGAACCGTATAGCATCCGTTTAAAGTCATCTACTTAGTCACGGAATTGCTATCGTGTTAAAAACAATTTTTCAAGTAGTCTCTGATTGTTAGTTGCATTCAAACTTCGACTGAACCAACTGTTTCGACATTAATTCCATTTAAAAGGTAGTTACTATTTACTGTTTTCGTCGAGTAAGTTGTGTTACTATTTTTAGTGCCACAAATCTGTTGACACTAAGATTCATTCTCCTGCCGCTGGAGCAATCACAGGTGATATCAGTTGATAAACAGGGTGAACAGTAATGAAACCGACAAACCGTAGAGATGGTTTCCTGACTGGAAATGGGAGAGAAATAAGGTCCTGTGAACATGTGTCCAGAAATGTATCGTTGCCACGGTAAACGGTGTTGACGAATGATAGTTCCTATGACCACGCGCAGCGCTACCTCGTGTATTGCAGGCTGTGTGATTAACGCATCGTAGGCCTACTGTAAGCAGCAGAATGTTCTGTTATTCGTACCGGAAACAAGCCAAGAAGGTGTTTGTATGCAGTCATACGCGAAGTCGCCACATCCTTGCTCGTTCTTCGTCTGAAAGCACCCACGATCACACAAAGCCCCAAAAAGGGGTGGAAATGTTGTATGATGTGGTTAGTGCCTGTGAGGGTACTTGGTTTGGTGTTGCAGTGCTGCCTCTCGACCGTTTCCATCTGCTTTGCCATACAAATTGGAAATTTGTGGTAAGTTCTATGGGACCAAACTGCTGAGGTCATCGCTCCCTAGGCTGACACACTACTTAATCCAACCTTCGCTAAGGACAACACATACCCATGCCCAACTGGCCGTATACAAACGCCATCTCGGCTTGTTTCTGACATGAATACCGGACCATTCTGCTGCCCACAATAAGGTGCGTCAATCACACAGCCTGCAACACACAATGAACACACGGCACGTGGTCAGAGAAACTTTTATTCGTCAGCGCATCTAGCGTGGCAGCGATTCATCTATGGACACATGTTCATACGACCCTATTTCCTCCATTTCCCCTCAGGAATCCGTTACTGTAGTTTGTCTGTTTTATTAATATACAGGGTGATTCAAAAAGAATACCACAACTTTAGGAATTTAAAACTCTGCAACGACAAAAGGCAGAGCTGAGCACTATCTGTCGGCGAATTAAGGGAGCTATAAAGTTTCATTTAGTTGTACATTTGTTCGCTTGAGGCGCTGTTGACTAGGCGTCAGCGTCAGTTGATGCTAAGATGGCGACCGCTCAACAGAAAGCTTTTTGTGTTATTGAGTACGGCAGAAGTGAATCGACGAGAATCCGCGGGAAACAACTCAGTATGAACGTGACTCGCCTAAGGTGAACGTTTTCTGTGCCATTTCAGCCAATAAAGTTTTTGGTCCCTTTTTCTTCGAAGGTGCTACTGTAACTGGACTACAGTATCTGGAGATGTTAGAGAATTGGCTGTTCCCTCAGCTCGAACAAGAAGCACAACAATTCATATTTCAGCAGGATGGAGCGCCACCACATTGGCACTTATCTGTCCGTAACTACCTGAACGTCAACTACCCGAGGCGGTGGATCGGCCGTCAGGCAGCCCGTGACAGAGCACTTCATCACTGGCCTCCAAGAAGCCCTGATCTTACCCCCTGCGATTTTTTCTTATGGGGGTATGTTAAGGATATGGTGTTTCGGCCACCTCTCCCAGCCACCATTGATGATTTGAAACGAGAAATAACAGCAGCTATCCAAACTGTTACGCCTGATATGCTACAGAGAGTGTGGAACGAGTTGGAGTATCGGGTTGATATTGCTCGAGTGTCTGGAGGGGGCCATATTGAACATCTCTGAACTTGTTTTTGAGTGAAAAAAAAAACTGTTTTAAATACTCTTTGTAATGATGTATAACAGAAGGTTATATTATGTTTCTTTCATTAAATACACATTTTTAAAGTTGTGGTATTCTTTTTGAATCACCCTGTTTTGTGTTTTAATTTACTATTATTTTAATATACAGTAGAGCGTCGATTATCCGAACGTCGGTCAACCGAACGACCGCTTAACCGAACTGTGTACTCGCTCGCACCTGTTACTCTCCCACCCTACCGTACATCATCCCCCTCACTCCCAAACCAAGTTTCCCGCAGTAATTGCCGCACTGGGCCAGAGTTTGAAGAAAGCCTGGAATAAAATTTTGGACACAGAAGAAAATTCACAAGGTATGATTGAAAATGACGAACAGAATGATATGTTCGAAATTCTCGGATTGCTAAAAGAAATAGATTGCCACGAATGTGATGAAGAAGACGTTCATGAATGGATGAATATCGATGATGCAGACCCAGGACACCAAATCATGCAGGACAGCGAGATTGTAAACGTCGTCACTGATAAAGATGACGCCGCCAGCGTCTCATCAATCAGTGCTCCAGAAAGTGAAGATGAAAGTATACCAACAGCTTCTGAGGCGTTCACTTGTTTAGATACTGCCTTGCGATGGTTTGAAGCCCAAGATGAAAGTGACCAGTTTCAGATATCTGTAATGAAAAAAGTACGTGACTTAGCTGCTCGTAAGCGTGTAGGCTTGCTTAGACAGACCAAAATAAAGGATTTTTTTTAAACGTTAATTTTGTATACTGTGTGTATTGTTCATGCAAAATGCGTACGTAATATGTATATATTTTTGTTTAATAAACAGTGCCACATACTATATATTCCTACTGAAGTTGCCTTTGTATGTTACTTTGTAATACTAAAAGAGATGCCTGTTTTTATGAGTAAATTTACTGTACAGTACTTCTTTTTGGCAAATAAACATGTACAGTTCGATTATCCGAACAAACCAGTTTTCCGAACACCCATGTCCCCCCATTACTTCGGATAATCGACGCTCTACTGTATTTAACTTCTCTTACATAAGAACTAATCACAGTATTTAATTTTTAATTAATTTCGTATGCGACGAGTGAGCGCCGCTGCCGACTGCAAACCGACCGCTTTGGATCGTAAAATGGCCACTATTGTGCTACCCGCAGAAAATAATTAGTGTAGACTAATGAAATTTCGGGAATACATATTTCTAGGTAACATATTTACGTGATTAACACTGCAGATGACAGGTAAATGTAAGCGCGAGATAAGTCATTGTAAATGTGTAATGCTGGTACATTAATGACCGATGTAGTCTCCAGAATGTCGAGTGCAGCATGCAAACGTGGATGCATTGTGTTGTGCAGGTGCCAGTTGTGAGTTTGTGGGATGGAGTTCCTTGCCTGTTGGATTTCGTCGGTCAATGCAGGTACGGTTAATACTGTTTGTGGCTGACGCTAGGGTTGTGATCCGATGATGTCCCATGTGTGGTCGATTGGAGACATATCTGGTGATCGAGCAGCCCAAGGCAATAAAAACACTCTTTAGGCCATACTGAGTTACATCTACATCTACGTAATTACTCTGCTATTCACGATAAAGTGCCTGGCAGAGGGTTCAATGAACCACCTTCAAGCCGTCTCTCTACTGTTCCACTCTCGAACGGCACGCGGGGAAAACGAGCACTTATATTTTTCTGTGCGAGCCCTGATTTCTCTTATTTTATCGTGATGATCATTTCTCCCTATGTAGGTGGGTGCCAACAGAATGTTTTCGCAATCAGAGGAGAAAACGGGTGACTGAAATTTCATGAGGAGATCCCGCCGCCACGAAAAACGCCTGTGTTTTAATGATTGCCACTCCAATTCACGTATCATGTCTGTGACACGATCTCCCCTATTTCGCGATAATATAAAACGAGCTGTCCTTCTTTGTACTTTTTCGTTGTCATTCGTCAGTCCCACCTGATGCGGATCCCACACCGCACAGCAATACTCCAGAATAGGGCGGACAAGTGTGGTGTAAGGAGTCTCTTTCGTAGACCTGTTGCACCTTCTAAGTGTTGTGCCAATGAATCGCAGTCGTTGGTTTGCTCTACCCACAATATTATCTATGTGATCGTTCCAATTTAGGTTATTTGTAATTGTAGCCCCTAAGTATTTAGTTGAATTTACAGCCTTCAGATTTGTGTGACATATCGCGTATTCGAATTTTAGTTGATTTATTTTAGTACTAAAGTGAATAACTTCGCACTTTTCTTTATTCAGGCTCAATTGCTACTTTTCGTACCATACAGATATCTTATCTTAATCATTTTGCAAGTAGTTTTGATCATCTGATGACTTTACAAGACGGTAAATGACAGCATCATCCGGAAACAATCTAAGACAGCTACTCAGATTGTCTCCTATTTCATTAATATAGATCAGGAACAATAGAGGGCCTATAACACTTCCTTGGGGAACGCCGGATATTACTTCTGTTTTACTCGATGACTTTCCGTCTATTACTACGAACTGTGACCTTTCTGACAGGAAATCACGAATCCAGTCGCACAACTGAGGCGATACTCCGTAGGTACACATTTTATTTACAAGTCGCTTGTGAGGAACAGTGTCGAAAGCATTCTGGAAATCTAAGACTACGGTATGTGGGCGGGCATTATCCTGTTGGGAAACACCCCCTGGAATGCTGTACATAAATGGCAGCAAAACAGGTCGAAACACCACACTGACATACAAATTTCCACTCAGGGTGCATGAGATAACCACGAGAGTGCTCTTGTTGTCGCATTTAATCGCAGCCCATACCATAGCTCCGATGAGTGTAGCATGGAGGCAGATTGGTTGTGGGCCCTCAACTGGTCTCCTAACCAACACATGGCCGTCACTGGCACCGAGGAAAAACCAGCTTACATCAGAAACACAACAGACTTCCACCTTGCCATCCAATGAGCTCTCGCTTCACACCACTGAACCGCGCGGGGTAGACGCGAGGCCCAGGCGCCTTGCCACGGTTCGCGCGGCTCCACCCGCCGGAGGTGTCGAGTCCTCCCACGGGCATGGGTGTGTGTGTTGTCCTTAGCGTAAGTTAGTTTAAGTCAGATTAAGTAGTGTGTAGCTCTAGGGACCGATGACCTCAGCAGTTTGGTGCCATAGGAACTTACCACCACTACGCCACTGAAGTCGCAAACAGAAGTGGTTTGGGGCCAGTGGAATGCACGCTGTGGAGCGTCTAGCTCAGAGCTGTCTTAAGGTAGCCGATTTGTAACAGTTTGTTGTGTCACTGTAGTGATAAACACTGCTGAAATTGCTGCTATGTACGATGTGCCAGAGCCATACATCGGACACGGTGGTCTTCCCTCTCTGTAGTGCCACGTGGCAGTCGGACCATGGTATTCTTGCGACCGTCCATTCTCGTGACCACCGTTGGCAACAATCATGTACAGTGACTATATTCCTGCCAAGTCTTTCTGCAACATCGCAGAAGGAATATTCAGCTTCTCGTAGATCTATTACACGGCCCAACTGAAACTTAGTCAGGTGCTCATTACGGCGTCTTTGTCACCTTAGTGGCATGCTTGACTAACAACAGCTCACCACGTCCAATCTCAAAGATAAAGAACACTAACGACCGTTACAGCGTGTATTTAAAACCAACCTGATTTGTATCCTCATAATGGGACAACTAGCGCCACTCTTACGCTATAGGCGCGATATTTTGAATAGACACCATCTCTCAGATGTAGAAACACGCCTACCAACTTTCATTATGTCGCACAACTCCTGCTTGGCGCTGCGGTTTTTCTTCCATCAGTGTATTCAGAAGGCGATCTCCACGCCGCCGCACAGAGTAAGGATGGGCAGTTAACTACAGTTAATCCGTTAACTGTAATTATTCTGGTAATCGATTATGGTTATATCAATACGTCTTTCGAATCATTTAATTTTAATAACGATTAGGCCTATCCTTAAGATTAAATATTTTATTTTTTAATTTTTGTGTTAAATCCAGATGAGTGTTGACGTGCTGTTTACAGTCTGATTAAGGAAAGAAGTCCGACCCCCTCCTAGTGGAGCTATTCGTCGTGTTACATCGCCAATGAGTCTGAATATTTCGTGTCGACTGTGTTCTGTCTACAACAGCAACCAACGGTTCAAACGGCTCTAAGCACTATTGGACCTAACATCTGAGGTCATCAGTCCCCTAGACTTAGAACTACTTAAACCTAACTAATCTAAGGACATTACACACATCCATGCCTGGAGCAGGATTCGAACCTGCGACCGCAGCTGCAGCGCGGTTCCGGACTGAAGCGCCAAGAACCGCTCGGTCACAGTGGCCAGCTCAGCAGCCAACAACTTTCATTATGTCGCACAACTCCTGCTTGGCGCTGCGGTTTTTCTTCCATCAGTGTATTCAGAAGGCGATCTCCACGCCGCCGCACAGAGTAAGGATGGGCAGTTAACTACAGTTAATCCGTTAACTGTAATTATTCTGGTAATCGATTATGGTTATATCAATATGTCTTTCGAATCATTTAATTTTAATAACGATTAGGCCTATCCTTAAGATTAAATATTTTATTTTTTAATTTTTGTGTTAAATCCAGATGAGTGTTGACGTGCTGTTTACAGTCTGATTAAGGAAAGAAGTCCGACCCCCTCCTAGTGGAGCTATTCGTCGTGTTACATCGCCAATGAGTCTGAATATTTCGTGTCGACTGTGTTCTGTCTACAACAGCAACCAACGGTTCAAACGGCTCTAAGCACTATTGGACCTAACATCTGAGGTCATCAGTCCCCTAGACTTAGAACTACTTAAACCTAACTAATCTAAGGACATTACACACATCCATGCCTGGAGCAGGATTCGAACCTGCGACCGCAGCTGCAGCGCGGTTCCGGACTGAAGCGCCAAGAACCGCTCGGTCACAGTGGCCAGCTCAGCAGCCAACATCAGCGATCATTTACTAGTGGCTCTTAAGTAGGCCTATGTGGTGAAGTCTTATGTGTGTTATTTAAAAAATAAATAGCGTAGTAAATGAATCTGAACATCAACGTCCCTGTTGTGTGCTTTCAACAAAGCCTGAAGTCAGCCCGATGCCATAGCCACTGATGCTCAATGGCTATGAAATTTCATTTATCAAAGAATACATTATACTTGTACTAAGTAATCGGAAAACTCAGTAACAGTGAGCAAAGTGACACCATTTGCTTACTTGTTGTCAAAAAAGTTAACACGTTCCCTGCTGCTCGACCCTCCATGTGTCTCGATGCAATTCTTTCCAACCGCTCGCCATGAATTTCGGCGAATTCCCGAAACCGTGAAAGTTATTATTACGTCAGATTCTAAGTTGCAAAAGGCTCAAAGGTATTTATTTAATTATCAAGAGGTAAATAATTCATATATGTTATTGCTTCCGTTCCACCCACCGGTGACCTAATAACACTTTTTCGTGCTCGTTTTCAATTGTTCGGGTCATCCTGTGCCCTGATTGTTATGCTGTGCTTTTTTTTTAGGTCTAAACGTTACAGAAAACAAGTCACTTATTGTTGTACATTAAGATAAACACACCGTCATTTGTTCGTGTTTGCAGGCAAGGAAAGCTGCTTGAAATTACACCCACCATCATTTGTTAGTGGTAGCACCCAAGAATAGCTACTTTAAGGTATGTAGTGAAATATTGTTTACGGTTATGTGATGATTGTTTACCTTCTATAATAATTACGGTTGGCCACCAGTAGTAATGACGTTTAATTGCACCTTTAGCTAGAAATGGATCCATCTACTTATGGGCTGCCAGTACCAAAGAAACGATGTTGCACACCGTTATATGAGAAGGGACTACGCTACGATCTGAACTACTACCTAAATAAAAGTGACTCCTGAGGCTTTACGTCTCTCCTGCATCCGACGATGATCCAGCTTACAACCCCCAAGATTCAGAATCTTCTTCGGCTTTAAATGTAACTGATGATGACTCCTGTTTTAATGAGGTTCATGGTACCGCATGTAACGCCGATAATGGCAAAGAAAGTAGTATCCTAATTTGGAAACCAAATGACCAAATTTTAAGAGAGTAATTTTTAATCGGTATTCAGAAGTTAATATTACAACCAATCTTGGCATCCCTTCAGATATTATAGAAAATGATGGAAACGCAAGACATATTTAACAAACAGATATGCCCCTAGAAACGTAAACGACAGCACTTAAAAAACACAGTTGTTAGCTGAACATCTGTAGAGTAGCTTTCAAAATGCTCTAACCCCTGGAAGAGATGTGGTAACTGATGAAACTATAATTCCTTGGGGAAAAAAATTTATTTTAAGGCAGTATATACCCAAGCGATGATATACTAGTGGCTCTTAAGTAATCCTATGTGGTAAAGTCTTGTGTGTGTAATTTAAAAAATAAATAGCGTAACAAACGTATCTGAAGATCAACATCCCTGTTGTGTGCTTTCACCAAACCTTTAAGTACACAAGTATGGTGTAAAACTGTACAAAATTTGTACAGAGGAAGGCTACACTTTTGCCTTGCGTATCTGTCTATCGACGATGAATACTAAATTCGGCCTTCCGAAGTTGTTTCACGGCGAATGATCGTAACACTGTCCCTCCTTTCGATCGTCGTGCGAAAGTCGAAATGCCAGATATTGAGATAACCGGTCGCGGAATTGAAAAGCAGCTCCAATCGCTTAGTAGTGGAAAGGCTTCAGGACCAAATGAGGTACCTATAAGATTCTATAAAGACTCTGCGAAAGAACTTGCTCCCCTTCTAGCAGTAATTATCGTAGATCGCTTGAGCAACGAAAGGTACCTAACGTCTGGAAAATAGCTCAGATCATTCCCGTTTTTAAGAAAGGCCGAAAGATAGATCCACACAACTATAAACCTATATCGTTGACGTCCATCTGATGTAGAATTATGGAACATGTTTTATGCTCAAAAGTTATGAAGTTCTTGGAAAATGAACGTCTCCTCTATAAAAATCAACATGGATTCAGCAAACAGAGATCCTGCGAAACTCAGCTTGCTCTGCTCCTCCGTGAGATCCTCAGCGCGGTGCACAACGGCGCTCAGGTTGATGCTGTGTTCCTTGATTTCAGAAAGGCATTTGAAACCGTCCCGCATTGCCGTTTAATGAAAAAATACGAGCTTACGAAGTATCGGAACAGACCTGCGATCAGATTCAAGACTTTCTTGCAGATAGAACTCTAAACACGTACCTCTTAACGGAATTAAATCGACAGAGGCAATGGTAATATCAGGAGTACCACAGGGCAGTGTGATAGGACCGTTTCTGTTTACAATATATATATATATATATATATATATATATATATATATATACACTCCTGGAAATGGAAAAAAGAACACATTGACACCGGTACCGGTGTGTCAGACCCACCATACTTGCTCCGGACACTGCGAGAGGGCTGTACAAGCAATGATCACACGCACGGCACAGCGGACACACCAGGAACCGCGGTGTTGGCCGTCGAATGGCGCTAGCTGCGCAGCATTTGTGCACCGCCGCCGTCAGTGTCAGCCAGTTTGCCGTGGCATACGGAGCTCCATCGCAGTCTTTAACACTGGTAGCATGCCGCGACAGCGTGGACGTGTACCGTATGTGCAGTTGACGGACTTTGAGCGAGGGCGTATAGTGGGCATGCGGGAGGCCGGGTGGACGTACCGCCGAATTGCTCAACACGTGGGGCGTGAGGTCTCCACAGTACATCGATGTTGTCACTAGTGGTCGGCGGAAGGTGCACGTGCCCGTCGACCTGGGACCGGACCGCAGCGACGCACGGATGCACGCCAAGACCGTAGGATCCTACGCAGTGCCGTAGGGGACCGCACCGCCACTTCCCAGCAAATTAGGGACACTGTTGCTCCTGGGGTATCGGCGAGGACCATTCGCAACCGTCTCCATGAAGCTGGGCTACGGTCCCGCACACCGTTAGGCCGTCTTCCGCTCACGCCCCAACATCGTGCAGCCCGCCTCCAGTGGTGTCGCGACAGGCGTGAATGGAGGGACGAATGGAGACGTGTCGTCTTCAGCGATGAGAGTCGCTTCTGCCTTGGTGCCAATGATGGTCGTATGCGTGTTTGGCGCCGTGCAGGTGAGCGCCCCAATCAGGACTGCATACGACCGAGGCACACAGGGCCAACACCCGGCATCATGGTGTGGGGAGCGATCTCCTACACTGGCCGTACACCACTGGTGATCGTCGAGGGGACACTGAATAGTGCACGGTACATCCAAACCGTCATCGAACCCATCGTTCTACCATTCCTAGACCGGCAAGGGAACTTGCTGTTCCAACAGGACAATGCACGTCCGCATGTATCCCGTGCCACCCAACGTGCTCTAGAAGGTGTAAGTCAACTACCCTGGCCAGCAAGATCTCCGGATCTGTCCCCCATTGAGCATGTTTGGGACTGGATGAAGCGTCGTCTCACGCGGTCTGCACGTCCAGCACGAACGTTGGTCCAACTGAGGCGCCAGGTGGAAATGGCATGGCAAGCCGTTCCACAGGACTACATCCAGCATCTTTACGATCGTCTCCATGGGAGAATAGCAGCCTGCATTGCTGCGAAAGGTGGATATACACTGTACTAGTGCCGACATTGTGTGTGCTCTGTTGCCTGTGTCTATGTGCCTGTGGTTCTTTCAGTGTGATCATGTGATGTATCTGACCCCAGGAATGTGTCAATAAAGTTTCCCCTTCCTGGGACAATGAATTCACGGTGTTCTTATTTCAATTTCCAGGAGTGTATATAAATGATCTAGTAGCAAGCGTCGGATGCCCTTTAAGGCTATTCGCAGATGATGCAATAGTTTATACCAAAGTAACATCGCCAGAAGATAGTAAGAATTTGCAGAACGACCTGCATAGAATTGATGAATGGTGCAGACTCTGGCAGTTGACACTGAACGTAAATAAATGTAACATATTGCGCATTCATAGGAAATGAAATCAACTGCTGTACAGCTACACTCTTGATGACAAACAGCTGGAGACGGCGTCTGCCGTAAAATATCCATGCGTAAATATCCAGAGTGGCCATAAGTGGAATGGCCATATGAAGCAGATAGTGGGAAAAGCAGACACCAGACTCAGATTCATCGGAAGAATCTTAAGGAAATGTAGCTCATCCACGAAAAAAGTGGCTTATAAGGCGCTTGTTTGCCCGATTCTTGAGTATTGTTCATCTATCTGGGATCCCTACCAGGTAGGACTGATAGAGGGGAGAGAGAAGATCCAACGAAGAGCGGCGCTTTCCGTCACGGGGTCGTTTAGCTGGCGAGAGAGCGTTACGGAGATGCTAAACAAATTCCACTTGCAGACGTTACAAGAGAGGTGTTGAGCATCACGGAATCACGGAGAGATTTACTATTGAAATTTCGGGACAACAGTCTTCGGGAGAAGTCAGACAACATGTTACTTCCCCCACATACATCTCGCGTATTGATCACGAGGAGAAAATACGATAAGTTACAGCCAGTACAGAGGCTTACCGACAATCATTCTTCGCACGCACTATTCGGGAGTGGAACAGGATTGAAGGGACCATATAGTGGTACCGAAAGTACCCTCCGCCACACACGATTAGGTGGCTTGCGGAGTATGATGTAGATGTAGAACTGCAAGGTCCAGGTCACGTTGAGACTATCACTACGAAAATGTGTGAGCCTTTCTTTTGAAAAGGTCGCATTCTTTATACTGACAATTTCTATACAAGTACTTCTCTAGCGCATAAGTTTTTAGATAAAAATATGTTTCTCTGTGGAACAATTCGTCCAAACAGAGCAGAACTACCCAAAGATATTGTGGAGAAGAAGCTTAAAAAGGGGGAACAGAGAACAATGATGGAGTCAAAATTTTTGACTGGGCGGACAAAAGGAGAGTTCTAATGTGTTCCTGGACATGCTAATCTTTTAGAGAACACCAGAGAAAGGAACAGGAACGGAGAAGTTGCAGGCTTTGTTGGAGTACAACAAAAGGCTTTGATCTCAGTGACCAGATGTTTTTGTATTATTCACCTTTGGGAAAGGGGGTGAAATGGTGTAGAAAAGATGCAATGGAACTTCTACTAGGGAACTCTGTAGTAAATACTTGGATTCTGCATTGTAAAAATAGCCCTTAGAGGAGAAGAATGTCATTTCGAATTTTCAAAGAGTCCATCGCCTTGAATTTATGTGGATATGCTGCCTCTGCCACTCCTCCTTTTGCAGTGACTGCCCAGGATAACCTACAATGTGCAACCGTTGTTTCAATAAAAACCACATCTAGGAATGACTTTTTAAGATTGGAGTCTTTAAACGGTGCAAAAGTTACGTTAATAAGTATTCTTCGTATGATTGTATACGTTGTTTATGTGTTTTGCGAATAAATTACTATGGTAAAATGTCCATAAATAAAAAAGCAGCAGAAAATAAAACTAAGAATGACTTTTTAAGACTGCGATTGCTAAACAGTGCAAAGTTTGTGTGAAAACGGTTTTTGTATTGTTCTGGGGTCATTTCTGGTTCTAGCAGGCCACTTACTGCAGAACTTTATGCAGTTATACATCCCCTTTGTTACAGGCAGACCAGCAAGCAGCCACGTATTGAAAAGACGTCATTCAGAGGTATAATTACACTCGCGGCATTCGGGACACCGGTGACTCGAGCCGCATTTCAGCGAAGTTTTCGTCGGGTCACCAATGGGCCGATACGCAATACAGGCGAGAGATCAGATCTTTCTCCGCAGGGAACGTGTGAATGGGTACACATTTTTCGACACCAGTATGTAAATGTCTCAAAGAGAATGTGCAAACGCCATACCAAACGCGTTTTCAAAAAACACAGAAAACCAAACTGTAGACACTGAGGTGATTGTGGATCATCGCTTTAGGCGGCTCCATTTTGAAGAAACCTTCGCAGTAACTACCGCCGCTCGCACGTTAAATGCCACTGATCAGATGAAGCAGACACAGAAAGTAGCTGATGTCGAAGAAGCACAATTGCAATTACCGGCTACTACACAATATGGTATTTTGGGGCATTCATGTGACATTAACATAAATACAGAAAGAGCAGAGTTCTACCACATTAGCAGCAAATAGCCGGGATATAGTCTCTATTTACACTTTATTTACACTAACCTGTGATCAACCGAAAATCATCTCTTCTGCATTCCTGGAAACACAGAGTACCCAGTTCTGCATGACGTGGCTCATAAATTTCTGGGAATAGCAGTGTGGTGTGCGTACTGTAAGACCCTCAGTACACACACCATCAAATTATTTGACTTGTCGCTTTGACGAAGTAGGCGAGTGTCAGCAATATGTCTTGTGGTCTTATCGTGGCGTGTTTATCTTCTGCGATAGAAATGACACTTGCACGCTTAGAGTAGCAGATTGACGGTGACCAACTTTAAACAGAACCTGATTAATTTTCACACACATTTATTAAAATAATAACAAGCATAAAATTTCTTAACTTGGTTCTGGATGCTATTTACAATTGACAATCTGAAGTTCCTTTGGTCTTGGTACGTTAATCTTATTCTCACATATCTCTGATACTTGACAAAGTGTCTATACATTTCTCTTCATGGCTATGTACAGGAATATGATAATCTTATTAGGCGCAGACTGAAACTTTACTATAGACTAATGCAGCCTGGTACAGACAAATGCAGACTGATGCAGACTGACTAATCAGAGGTCTGTACACTCGTTATAATACCTCGCGCATTCAGGTATCACTGCGCGAGTGTGATCCGCAAGGAGGGAAGGTTCTACGTTAGCAGCAATCTCATTGGCTGCGTTACATATTAATACTCGGATCAGCGGGAGCAGAATTTGGTCCGTCTCTAAGACAGCGCCATCTCGTAGTGCGGAGACGGACGAGCGCTGCGCCTGCGCTGTTGTGCTTAGCGGGGCGCGCTCTAGTGGGAAAGTTGTGTACCCGCTGACTACGTAGAACTATGTACACAACAAGCAGTTTCAGCTGTTCCTTCTGAAAGACTGTTTTGTAAGGCAGGGGACACAGCAATGTATTGCCGTTCAGGATAACAGTGGAAATAGATTACATAAATTCGTGTTCCTCTGTTCCCTTCCCAAAAAATATTGGTGCTTGTAAGCATATTCACTACAGTATCAGTGTTAAAACATGATATTAATTAACTTTACTAATACATGGTAAATAAATGTATATTTCCGCTAAAATTAAAAAAATGGTAATTGTTTAATTCGCAAAACTGAACACTTATTATTAGTTACAAAAGGAGAAATAAAAATATGGTAGCATCGCATTTATTTTGTAGAAAAAATCTTTTAATCCAAAAAATAATTTGAGGGATTACTTCATAGACCTAAAAATAAAGACATTATGTAACAACAAATCGAATAACCGATTATCAAGATAATGTTAATTGGTATGTCGATTCATTTAAATAACGTAAAACGCCAGTTAATCGACTCTTACTCATAATCGCCCATCCCTAGCACAAATATTAAAAAAAGTTAATTCCATTTTTTGTTTCACTGAATAAATGTGGAGAAAACGAATACAAACATGTCAATTAGCTCCATTTAGCAGAATGTAATGCAGATGAACAAAAAAAAACTAAAAAGTAAATGCATTGAATTTAATGTCATAATGGTGAAAAAAAATCGCAATTAATTTGTTCCTAGTTAGCTGCCTTTTATAGGATCAGTCATTCAATCTGGAATTTGAGTAAAACAAATTTTTAGAGAATAAACCACTATAACATCCTTAAAATAAATTTCGGTGAGATCTTTTTTATACACGAACTGCGTTCTTGTCTTTCTGGCACAGTCACCAACTAGCGAAGGAAACAGAGAAACTCGAAGAATAGCTTCCAGATTCAACTAAGACTTAATTGGCACCTGAGCAGCACGGAAATGCGTAGAGCTTCCAGCGAAAGATTCTATGAGAAAGCCACTGAAAGTACGCTTAATTAAATTTCAGATAACGACGTTACGTAATTTATAACGACGAGGAAACTTATGTTGTTTGACTAACTGCAGAATGAAAGCTGTCGGAACCAAGATTTACCAACTCCACTGGATCGGAGAAGGAAACATACAAAAAAGTGTTGCGAATCTGTGTTGGGACAGATATTTTACATACATTTGGGAAATTTTGTTAAATTCTTCTGGCTAAATATTCTGTTAAGATATTTCCTTAGCGGGGTACAGCTGTCATATATAAAGTTTCGAAAGAAATTTCCACAATTCGACTGGTAATTACTATTCATTTATTTACACGATCAAGCTGAAATGTGACAACATGATCGACCTGCCTAAACAACATGTCATCGTCAGAATAACATGTTTCTAGTCTTATAAACCAGTCGTTGTGTTACACGATTTGAACACATATCAAATATACATAATACGGCTGACATTGTGCACAGTGAATAAACAGCAACAAACCGTATAGTGTATCTGACATCCTATACATTGCTGGAAATTTAGTAGTTTATCTTAGCAGTTAAGTCTTTGGAATGACTTACACATCTGGATGTAAAACTATTAAGTGATGACGTATTTTTTATTACGCCCAGCAAAAATGTAAATAAATACACCTATGAAATAACATAAATATACAACTCACTTAAGATAAGAACTTAAATAAAAGTGTCTTTTCTGAAAAGAGTAAATATTTAGTTATGTAATCTCACTGACACAACCAGTAAATAATCCTCATCACACTACAGATTAATGTAATGTATATATATAAATGTAATACATTTTCTGATGGTTCAAAATGGCTCTGAGCACTATGGGACTTAATTTCTGAGGTCATCAGTCCCCTAGAACTTAGAACTACTTAAACCTAACTAACTTAAGGACATTACACACATCCATGCCCGAGGCAGGATTCGAAACAACGACCGTAGCGGTCGCGCGGTTCCAGACTGTAGCACCTAGAACCTCTCGGCCACCACGGCAGGCTTTTCTGATGCAGCATGCTGTCGAAACACGTTGTGCTAATAAACTGAAAGTAAAACGTGACTGAAGCAGCAGGAATTTATTCATAAATTCAGAGTACACTCGGAGATTTCAAAAATTTCCGTATAACGTGAATAAATAGAAGTAAATAATAATTATCGATGTCGGAAACTGTTTTCATATGACGTATTTTGTCGTAAGACTGCGGTGCTTGCCCGAACCAAAGAAATCGTCGATTTCTCCACCCACCTTCGCCAGACAGCTGCAACAGATTGCTGCCATTTAACAACCTCAACTTGGGGCACCGAAGTGGGTACAAATATTTTCTTGTAATGCCTCTTTAATCTGCTATGCTCAGAAGGAATATGGGGCTTGCCATATGAAATAGAAAGATCGAACAGCTGGAGCTTTCCATATCGTTAAAAAAATGGCTCTAAGCACTATGGGACTTAACATCTGAGGTCATCAGTCCCCTAGAACTTAGAGCTACTTAAACCTAACTAACCTAAGGACATCACACACATCCATGCCCGAGGCAGGATTCGAACCTGCGACCGTAGTAGCAGCGCGGTTCCGGACTGTAGCGCCTAGAACCGGTCGGCCACAGCGGATGGTCTGGGCAATGTTTCCATGTCATTCCCTGGGTTATCTCGTCATTGTGGAAGGCACACTTGATCAACAGAAGTCTGCATCTATTCATGGAGACCATGTCCACCCCTACACGCAATTTTCTCTGCACGGCACAATGTTCACTCCTTGCGTCCTCAAACGAGAAACCTAGCGCAGCTGGCCACAGCACTGGAGTTGGCACGGCTCCACGTCTCTGTTGGTAGCTTCCAGAACCTCACTGATCCACTTCATGTACGTCTCGCAGTGTTCCTCGCTGCAGAAGTGGTTATTCAAGCTGTTAACAGGTGTTCACATTAATGTGAGTGGACTGTGTATTTGGTGGTAATACCAAGAATCGTATTATAATGTTCAAAGTCGTCAAGTCAGTATTATGGAAGACGACTGAAAGATTTAGACCTCTTGGAAGGATTCCGGGCGAGTGATATGCGTCTGTAAAGGCAACGGCAAACAAGACGCTAGTGCGACCGGTTCTAGACTACTGTTCCAGTTTTCGGAGTCATTATCAAGCTGGCATGACAGTACACATCGAAGGAATCCAGAGGCAGGTTGTTTAGTATAAGTTGGACCATACGACAATGTAATATAGGTGATCAGTACAGCTGAATGGTAGTTTTTAGTTTCTGACGAAAACCTGTCGGATAAATTTGGATTGTATTCGAGGAGGACTGCGAGTAATCCTGCTGCCTCCATCGTGTGTTTCGAACAGTGAGCATCAGGAAATGTCAAGAATGTGGCGAGTAAACTGATTAATCCAATGTCAGTAACACTGACATGTCTTAAATTCCCTGTATAAATCATTGTGTCCACTATTTCTTTAATCTTCGGACTAGCCATCAATTTCAGTTCCTGTTCTTAATTTGTTTTTTTTTTTCATTTTTCCAGCACACCTTCATCTTCTCGCCATATTGTACAATGTCATTCTTAAAAAGATTTTTATTCTTATTTCCGATTCTTAGATTTTACTTCTTTCAGATACTTCAATCACGTCTGTAATCCCTGCTTTTGTTCATTTCTTTTTCCTTTAATACAGGAATATCTGTTTCGTTAACCTGTTATCATTTATTCGGCAGAGGTATCCAAAAGGATATCAGATGATGCTGTCATTTACCGTCTAGCAAAGTCGTCAGAAGATCTAAACGATTTGCAAAATGATTTAGTCAGGATACTTGTTTGGTGCGAAATGTGGAAATTGACTCTAAATAATGAAAAGTTGGAGGTTATCCACATGAGTACTAAAAGGAATCCGTTAAAATTCGGTTACATGATAAATCACACCAATTTAAAGGCTGCCATTTTAGCTAAATACCTACGAATTACAATTACGAATAACTTAACTTAGAAAATCAGTTTGATAACATCGTGAGAAGGCAAGCCATAGATTGTGTTCTATTGGCAGAACACTTAGAAGATGTAACAAGTCTACTAAAGAGACTGCCTAAACTAAGCTCTTCCGTCCTTTGTTAGAGTACTACTGTGCAGTACAAGATCCTTACCACACTACGTTGGCAAAGGACATCGAAAAATTTTAAAGAAAGGCAGTTCGTTTTGTACTATCGCGAAATAGAGACAGTGTCAGGGCTATGTTAGGTGAGTTATGATGGCTATCATTAAACAAAAGCGCTTTTCATTGAGGCGAAATCTTTTCTTGAAATTTTGTCTAGATGTGGCGAATTAACCTTCACTTTATCATTACTCTGAAATTTTCTGTGTATTTGGAAGGTCTATTACTTCTCATTTTACAGCTATCTGCATTTTTCCATTATTATTATTCTTTCCTGTCTCAGACGTTATGTCTGCTTAAAAATGGAAAGTGATGCGGACGTTGATCAAGCGTGATTTCCTTTTAACTTTACGGTATATGTTACATTGCATTTAGGAACTTTCGGGTAATTGAACATGTATCAATAATTACAGATTTCTGTAGTTGTATATATACGTTTGGGTGTAGCCGTATTGCGTTGATGTACTGGTGGATATCTGGAGTTGATAGTATAATTAGTATAATGTCAACTTTATCCTGATGCCACATGTCTTTGACTTCCTCAGCCAGTTGGATGTATTTTTCAAAAAAAAAAAAATGGCTCTGAGCACTATGGGACTTAACTTCTAAGGTCATCAGTCCCCTAGAACTTAGAACTACTTAAACCTAACTAACCTAAGGACATCACACACATCCATGCCCGAGGCAGGATTCGAACCTGCGACCGTAGCGGTCACGCGGTTCCAGACTGAAGCGCCTAGAACCGCACGGCCACATCGGCCGGCTGTATTTTTCAATTTTTTCTCCTGTTTTCTTCTGTATATTTGTTGTATTGGGTATGGATATTTCGATTAGTTGTGTTAATTTCTTCTGTTTATTGGTGAGTATGATGTCAGGTTTGTTATGTGGTGATGTTTTATTTGTTATAATGGTTGTGTTCCAGTATAATTTGTATTCATCATTCTCCAGTACATTTTGTGGTGCTTACTTGTATGTGGGAACCTGTTGTTTTATTAGTTTATTTTGTATGGCAAGTTGTTGATGTATTATTTTTGCTAAATTGTCATGTCTTCCGGGGTATTCTGTATTTGCTAGTGTTGTACATCCGCTTGTGATGTTATCTACTGCTTCTATTTGTTGTTTTCAAAGTCTGTATTTATCTGTTGTGGTATTGGGATCTTTTAATAATATGCTTGCTGTAATACCTGGTGTTTATTGTTTGATCCTGTATTGCAATCATGAATCCTTCGGTTCAAAAATGATTCAAATGGCTCTGAGCACTATGGGACTTAACTACTGAGGTCATCAGTCCCCTAGAACTGAGAACTACTTAAACCTAACTAACCTAAGGACATCACACACATTCATGCCCGAGGCAGGATTCGAACCTGCGACCGTAGCGGTCACGCGGTTCCAAACTGACGCGCTTAGAACCGCACGGCCACACCGACCGGCAATCCTTCCGTCTCACTGTATATATTGCCTTTTCTTAGCCATGTGTTGGATGCGTCTTGATCGATGTGTGGCTGTGTTAGATGATACGGGTGCTTGCCATGTAGTGTTTTCTTTTTCCAATGTACTTTCTTTGTATCTGATGATGTTATGTGATCTAAAGGGTTGTAGAAGTGATTATGAAATTCCAATGGTGTAGCCGATGTATTTATATGAGTGATTGCTTTGTGTATTTTGCTAGTTTCTGCTCGTTCTATAAAGAATTTTCTTAAATTGTCCACCTGTCCATAATGTAGGTTTTTTATGTCGATAAATCCCCTTCCTCCTTCCTTTCTGCTTAATGTGAATCTTTCTGTTGCTGAATGAATTTGATGTATTCTATGTTTGTGGCACTGTGATCGTGTAAGTGTATTGAGTGCTTCTAGGTCTGTGTCACTCCATTTCACTACTCCAAATGAGTAGGTCAATACTGGTATAGCATAAGTATTTATAGCTTTTGTCTTGTTTCTTGCGGTCAATTCTGCTTTCAGTATTTTTGTTAGTCTTTGTCTATATTTTTCTTTTCATTCTTCTTCTTGTTCCTTCTGTACCGCTCAGTCTGGAGGAAAGTTTCGTGAGGATGATTGTGAGAGTCGAAGGGTGAGAAATAATAAAAGATCCACCAACCTATCCAGAAAGTGCACTGTAGCGTTAAATAAATTACTAGACCATAATATAGAGATTCACTAATGTAAAGCCATGCCCACTGGGCGGAATTTCTCATATGTTATTGTTGTAGGTTATAGAATTTGTGTGTTTAGGTTAGGGAATTTATCGGAATAAATCAGATAGTGAAAAGAAAGAGATTGGTAGACTATTCCTTCAAATTGTATGTTGTCATAATGTCCCGAATTTATAATGTGTGCGCCATTCATATTCAGTGGGATGGCCACGTGTTAATAAAAGCCGTCAAATAAAAGACAAAAAGAAAATGTGGTACTGCCAGTGCGTAGTGTACAGTCAGAGTTCTGTAAATCACTGATAGTCAGATATGCGTTTCCGTTGCGTAGTAATCATATAGGAGGATAACTTGTAACTTAAGTGAGAGTACTAGAGCTAATATTACTCGATAACTAAGAATGAATCCACTCGCTTGGCAGACCACTCATCTTGCAGGCTTGACTGCTTGATGCCACAGTATGAGCAATGCATGTGGGGTGCCTCTCAATATACATACAGTGGTGTTGATGAAGTATGTCTCATCACAAGGGATGTAATCTTGCCAGCTGAAATAATGCTATAAACGAGTAAATAAATGACGCGTGTAAGACATACAGGCAGTTATTGTCCCATTACCCAATACACGAATCGAATGGACGTAAAATTGATGATATTAGAACTAAGTGGCTTCGGTCACGCGCTGTATATCGGCTTTCGAAGTATACAGTATAGTCCAACACCGTCCGTTTAAAATTTTCCGAAACATTTTATTCCTGGTGGCAGCACAATAACTACTGTGGCAACTTGAACTAACAGCTATAAACAAAAGACGTTCATTCAACCAGTCAGTTATAAGCAGGCGGTTTTAATTGGGCACGTTACAAACAAATGAAATGAAGTAGTGAACAGGTCAACATTGTTGTGTCGCAATTCACAGTGGAGTAACGAACTGATAATGTGAATGAAGTTTACAAAACAGTCTCCAGAAAGTTTGGAAGACGAGAAAACTGTCTACAATGCTTGTCCCGCACACAGCAGAACAGAAACAACGGTGCATGGACGCCTGTTGCGATTTGATTGAAGCGAAAAATGCATACAGTACATTTATGGAAAAATCACCATAGGTAACGGAATACGTCGAAATGCAGAATGTATCTTTGATGCTTTATCAAGGCCGAAGGAAGCGCGAATGTCAGCGCTAGTTGAACGATATCGCAAAGCAGGACTTTTCTGATTTTCATCACCTTTATCCACAGTGAAAGAGATCAGATGTGAGAATATGGCGTGTAAGGGAGTATTTTATTAGGTTACACGATGCAGAAAATCTTCAGGTTTTACTTGCATCGTTTTTGTTTCATTTCCATTTCCTTCGAGCGAAATGATAGATGGAAGAGTGTATTTTTGCTCTGAAAACATTATTGGCTGGAAATATGATTCTAGTTTTCCGTATCTCTAGAAAGGCACACGAAATTTAGTACCCGCCCTATTAGTTCCACCATACAGATTTTCTCCTGCCATCATTTAAACATTAAACTCGCACGTGTACTCTTCGGAACTAAATTTTGTCTATTTTATTCACACGGTTTACATATCTGACCTATCTACTATCTTTGTTCTCTTTGGTTTCCTTTAGCATTTTCTCAACTTCATAGTTTTCTTTATCCAGTTTTTAGCTCTTAAAGTACGCCCACAGTAGTTTAAATTCATCTATAATTTTGTATCGCTTAAAGAAAATACAATTATTTGTTTGAATTTTTGTTTTTTTATTTTTATGATCGCCGTTATGATGTAGCTTCTCATCGCTATTCATAACTAACATACCATATTTCGCGAATTTTCACTTACATCTAACGTCGGTTCTAACGGTAATTACGGTCACCCTCGTTGGCTGTAGGTTACAAATCAGATGTTAATTCGAGTATCAGATACTCAATCAATAAGTTTCAAAATTCCTGTTTGTTAGAAAAAGTATGGAGTAGTATAGCGTGTACTGAAAACAGTTGCAGTGAAACACGCACACAGAACAGAACGAAACTGCGACGTACTGTACCGTATTGTTCGTCACCAATACTGTCCAGATTTGCATCCACACGAGCTCTCGTACCTTTCAGTAACTCACAAAGGAAGCCGATCAGTGCACATACTGTCGCTTTGTCGATGGCGTTGGGCTATTTCCCCGCTCAGGCGCTGGTGTTTGTTAGTTTGTGGCCGATTCTACACTGTCCAGTCACATTAACGTGACCACCGCCTACGTTCAACGACGGCAACGTGGAACTACCACCCACAGATGGTGCTGGGGAAGAGGGTGGGGGGGGGATGGGGGGGAGCATGAGGGAAAAAAACTAAGTTGTTGTCGTAATGGCCATCGGAGCGATTTATCTGATGTCCAAAAGGGCATGATCATTGGCCTTCGGTTTTTGCTCGGCACGACGGCATCTAGAAGCAGAACAATGCAACTTGTCGCACAACTCGCAGTGTACGTGCATGGTTCGAATAGCACCAAGATGAGTTCACCGAACTCCCCTGGTCACCAAACTTACCACATTGAAATCAATCGAGAATCTGTGAGACAACCTCGATCAGGCTGTTCGGGCTATCGATCATCATCCTAGCGCAGCTGACCACGGCACTACAGTCGTGAAGGTGACACAGCCCTGACCGTACCTCCAAGAAACTCATTGACTCTTTCTGCACGTCTCGCAGCGGTCACGCTGAGAAAACTGGCTTTTGACAAGTGGTCATATTTATGTGATCTGACAGTGTATGTGGTATCGCTCGTTCCCTCAACGCTGTCAGGATTTATACTTATGAATGTATGATACGACACGGAACATCAGTGACTGTAGTATCGCTAAAGTGAACTAAGGCACTCGCATTTTCCTCTCTTCTGTAATACGGTAACGAGATGAAAGGATGTGTTGTAGCAGTTTCTGTGTTTATCAATATTTCTTAAAGTGTAGGAACTGATTTGTATCATCGTATTTTTTTTTATCTGCCATGTTTCACGGAATGAGACTGTGGCTGAGGAATTTCAGATATCTGTTGTAAACCCCAGAAATATGGCACAGCTAGAAACTGTTCGAGGATTCACATCAGGCGACTGTTGCGCAGTAGGGACAGTGTTTGATTGTTAAGAAACCTATTGACCGTTATTCATTATCAGTTGGTATTTAACCTTTGAGATGGATAATAAGCTATGGTGTTGCCTTTGTGATGCTGTATCTGAAATTATATTACAAACTGCTGAACCTTCAGTTTTAATTTCCTTCACTAGCAGCGAAAATTATATTTACGGACTCAAGAACAGAGTGTACAAGTTTTGAGTTTGATAGAAGTAGTGAGTTATTTGTAAATTATATACAGAACTTTTTAATTATCAGACATGAAGACGCCAGCAGAAATAGCAGGAACCATCATCGTGGTCACTCCCAGTACTTTTGCCGTTAGGAACCTTTTTCTCTTTGAGAATGCACGTGGCTTTGCTGCATTCAGTTGCATATCTGAGAAGGCATCACTTCGTTACCTGGTAACAGTGCGAGAGTTGCCGCCATTTTATTTTAAGTAAGCTGGCCGAAGTGCGCGCAGAATAATGTGAATGTGGCCGATAGATGTGCAATCGGCAGGGCATGCGTGGGGAGAGTGGTGGTGGTGGAGATTGTGGGCAGACGCTGTAGAGGAAATGCTGAGTGCGGGGGGGGGGGGGGGGGGGAAGTTCGTTCTTAACCGAAGCCGTCTCCCACAATTTTTGTAAGTATTAAGAGGAGCACGTCCACAACAACACTTGCACAGTGACCTTTCAGAAATATCTAGTCATCTCTGCTTTGGTTAGTATCTAGATACAGTTGCGCTCAAAATGCAACAAATACTGCGATTTATTTTCGCTTAGCTTGTTAGTCATTTGCAACTTCCTGAGAAGGAAATGGGTGGTGACTTTAAGGTAAAACATGCGTTCCTCTTATTGCCAAGTTAAAATATTCTATTTATGCCAAGAGTTAACACAACGTCGTCTCATTAACGTGTTGTGCATATATAGCTGCAAGAGAATTCTGAAACTGTGGTTCACTAAGTTTTTTAAGTGTGGAACTGGCGAAAAGTTAGGTCAATTGTTTACAAAAAGCACATCCTCAGCACAAAAATAAACGTCTAATGTCTTCACTTATGGTGTTCCAAAACCCACAGCATTTTTCCTTTAACCATGGCCCTTAAAAATTAAATTCTTTCATAGAAAAAGTCTGTAGTTAGTGGGGTACCACGGCAGATAATGAAGTTTTGCATAATAATCATACGGCAGAATATTCTCCTCTTACCTTGTAATAATTTGCCAAAAAAAAAAAATATGATCCTGTGGCATTGTTGGTCGGGAGGCCTCATCCGAGGAACTTCGGCCGCTGGGTGCAAGTCTTATTTCGGGTGACGCCACATTGGGCGACTCGAGCGTCAGTGATGAAATGATGATAAGGACAAAACAGAATGCTGTCCACTAGCGGACAGAGTCTCCAACCCGACCGGGAATCAAACCTGGTCTTGCCTAGGCGAGCACGTTACCAAGCAGCTAAACAGGCGGACATAATTTGCCAAAATCTCATGTCGAAATCTCCTTTTGTCACTTAAGTTTAATATCTCTTAAGTTTAATATCTCTTGCGCTAGCCTAAGATTTCTACTTGGCTTTGTTTCTCTGCTCTCCTCACTATTTCATCTCTCAAATATACTCATTCGTCTTCTTTTATGTTGCGTACCTCTGTTTCACTCAGTCATTCTCTAAGTCTCTCTTTTGCAGTTTAAATTCTGGTTCCGAAATCTGTCTTACTACATGTGCTTCAAAACTTAAGGACAAAAGTAACTTACGCAATATGTATCACTGTCAAATAACATAGCTCAATGAAACGTGGACCATACGTAGAAAGAAGGTAACTGAAAGAAATATAGACTCAGATCACAATATAGTAGTGATGAGAGTAGGCTGAAGTCTAAGACATTAGTCAGAAAGAAGCAATACGCAAAGTAGTGGGGTACTGAAGTACTAAGGAATCACGAGATACGGTTGAAGTTCTCCAAGTCTATAGATACCAGCAGTAAGGAATAGCTCAGTACACGATAAAGTTGAAGAGGAATGGACATCTCTAAGAAGGGCCATCACAGAATTTGGGAAGGAAAACATAGGTACAAAGAAGGTAACTGCAAAGAAACCATGGGTAACAGAGGAAATACTTGAACCGATCGATGAAAGGAGAAAGTGCAAAAATGTTCCGGGAAACTCAGGAATACAGAAATACAAGTCGAAGAGGAATGAAATAAACAGTAAGTGCAGGGAAGCTAAGACGAAATGGCTGCACGAAAAATGTGAAGACATCGAAAAAGAAATTATTGTCGGAAGGACACACTGGTCATACAGGAAAGTCAAAACAACCTTCAGTGACATTAAAGGCATAGGTGATAACATTAAGAGTGCAATGGGAATTCCACTGTTAAATGAAAAGGAGAGAGCAGATAGGCGGAAAGAATAAACTGAAAGCCTGTATGAGTGGAAAGATTTGTCTGATGTGATAGAAGAAGAAACAGGAGTCGATTTAGGAGAGATAGGGGATCCAGTATTAGAATCAGAAATTAAAATAGCTTTGGAGGACTTAAGATCAAATAAGGCAGGAGGGATAGATAACATTTCATCAGAACTTCTAAGATTATTGGGGGAAGTGGCACAAAACGACTATTCACGTTGGTGCGTAGAATGTATGAGTCTGGCGAAATACCATCTGACTATCAGAAAAGCATCATCCACACAATTCCGAAGACGGCAAGAGCTGAAAAGTGCGAGAATTATCGCACAATCAGCTTAACTGCTCGTGTATCCAAGTTGCTGACAAGTATAATATACAGAAGAATGGTAAAGAAAATTGAGGATGCGCTAGATGACGATCAGTTTTGCTTTAGGAAAGATAAAGGTATGAGAGAGGCAATTCTGACAGTGCGGTTAAGAACTGAAGCAAGACTCAAGAAAACTCAAGACACGTTCATAGGATTTTTCGACCTGGAAAAAGTGTTCGACAATGTAAAATGGTGCAAGATGTTCGAAATTCTGAAAAATGTAGGCGTAAGCTATAGAGACAGGCCATATACAATATGTACAACAGCCAAGAGTGGACGACCAGGAACGAAGTTCTCCTATTAAAAAGGGTGTAAGACAAGGATGTAGCCTTTCGGCCCTACTGTTCAATCTGTACATCGAGGAAGCAGTGATGGAAACAAAAGAAAGGTTCAGGAGTGGAATTAATATTCAAGGTGAAAGGATATCAGTGTTACGATCCGCTGATGACATTGCAATCCTGAGTTGAAGTGAAGAAGAATTACGTCATCTGCTGAACGGAATGAACAGTCTAATGAGTACAGAGTATGGATTGAGAGTAAATCGAAGGAAGGCGAAGGTAATTACAGGTAGTAGAAATGAGAACAGCGGGAAACTTAACATCAGGATTCATGGTCACGAAGTAGATGAAGTTAAGGAATTTTGCTACCTAGGCAGTAAAACAACCAATGACGGGCGGAGCAAGGAGGACATCAGAAGCAGACTAACAATGACAAAAAGGGCATTCCTGGCCAAGAGAAGGCTGCTAATATCAAATATCGGCCTTAATTTGAGAAAGAAATTTTGAGAATGAACGTTGGAGTACAGCATTGTGTAACAGTGAGACATGGGCTGTGGGAAAACCGGAACTGAAGGAATAGAAGCATTTGAGATGTGGTGCTACAGAAGAACATTGAAAATTAGGTGGCTTGATAAGGTAAGGAATGAGGAGGTTCTGTGCAGAATCGGAGAGGAAAGGAACATGTGGAAAACACTGATAAGGAGAAGGGACAGGATGATAGGACATCTGTTAAGACATGAGGGAATGACTTCCATGGTACTAGAGGGAGCATTAGAGGGCAAAAACTGTAGAGAAAGGCAGAGATTGAAACAAATCCAGCATATAATTGAGGACGTAGATTGCAAGGCTACTCCTCTGAGATGAAAAGGGTATCACAGGACAGGAAATCGTGGCGGGCCGCATCAAACCAGTTAGAAAGACTGATGACAGAAAAAAAGACAACAAAAGGCTATTTCAGAGTCCGTGGTTAGAGCAGGAACCTAAGAGGACAGCATAAATTACGTCTGCAAAGTTGATGAAGATACGATTATAGCAATGGCGATCACCGGAAATATTCTCCCCCCTTCAGGCCCCTACGTGTTGTGCCGGACTGGCAGCCCGCAACACAGAGGTGTTCACAGCAACCGGCATTGATGGCACAAGACGGTTAATCCCTAATTCGTTAATTACCGAAGTTAACTTTTCAAATAACGGATTAAATTTTGAGTCAATTAAAAAACGTTACCCCACTTTTTAACTTCCGTTAACTTTCTTTGAGTCTTACTGCTTATGAGAAAAATAACGCTGCAACGCCTGCGGAAATCATGTTCTGACAAGATCTGGCTAGACGGGGTGCGCGCCGTTGATACAAACAATCGAGTGCGAGAGACAATAACTAGGTACAGCTTGTTTATTGTTGTTTGTTTACTGAGTTCGCGTAAAGTACTAATTTCTGTCAGTGGACGGCCTGAGGAAACCAAATTATGGATAGGATTCTAGCTCTGCAACTGATGAAAATCCACGGCTCCATTTAATTGATTACGTTAATTTTGTTTCGAGATCAGGAAAAGAAATCAATTCGATTGTAAACTGTGCTTGCCCAATAAATGAACAATTAGGCCCACTAATAAGCTTCTTTGCAGGTTACGGCACAGGTCACTGGTGCCCTTCACCAAATCTCAAGGAGAAGCTCAAGCATATCTTGAGTCACTCCTGCTGACAATTGCAGTAACTATATTTAAACTGAAGGATATGGAGGCTAGGGGACTTGTGAATTGCATAGCTTTAGCGAGTGCCTTATTAAATGGCACAGATAAAAGATTTGGAGCTCCACTAGACGATGACCAACGCTAACTTGCTACAGCTTTTCCTCCAAAGTTGCGGTTGATATGGCTGGAAACATATGACAACGTAGAGTAGAAGAAGTAAGAAAACGAATAGAAAAATTTGAAGAAGAGGCTTTGAGGCACGGAGCCGCCGAAAGTTCAAAGGACAGAGGTACTTTAAGCGGCGCTGCTGGCAGCAATAAGGAAGAAGAAGAAGATTCTTTTTTACGTCTACCATTCAATGCAAATAAAAGCCTAGCAGTAACATCTGTAAAAGGCAAAACCCAAAGTCTAGTCAAAATGTGGTTGGACATGAAATCAGAAGACTCATTCACCGATTCGTAATTCTTGGGAATAGGTTTTGATAAATTATTTATTAAATATAATACCCCTTTACCCTCGAGTGCTGCAGTCGGAATTTTTTCTGTGGACTAAGACATTTTGCCTTCTAAACAAGCCTCACTCTTGGCTGAAAACTCTAACCTGTTGACGTTCATGAAGGGAAATGTACACCTTATGTCAGATGCTATGATTCCCCTGTATTTTGATTCTCCTGTGGTTTAACATTGATAACTAAATAATTGTAAAACTAAATGATTGAATGCTTAAACTGTTTTTATGTATATTTTCGATGTCCTACCAATGGAAACATTTTTATTGAGGCAATGGTAATACGTTTGATTCCCTTGTTTATTTCACTGCACCTCAAACATAAAGTTTACGATTAACGATTAACTGTAATTTCCGATATCTCCTGAAAAGTAACACATTAACGGTTAACGAAGCTAACTATTTTAGTAACACATTAACGGAATTAACTTTTTGATCAACGTTTTCCAGCTATGGCGGCTGGCGTTGTGCGCTCCGTTGCCTGGGCTGTGTCGCACCTTGCGTCAGTCTGCGACGTCCTAAGACGAAAGTACTACTCTGGTGCCCCGTACTACGTGATCCCAGCTACGCATTAATGGGTTCCCACATTGTGATTGTCAGTGAGCCATAGAAGAACAGTGCCTATAATTCACTAGAAATCTGTTTTCGTCGTGAGGTGTCGGCCTTTTCTTGGCCTTATCCTCTAATTTTTTTAATCTACATAGAACCGTATCAGGTGTAAATAATTCAATCTTGTATTTTGATTTTAATGAGGTCACGAAGCATGA
Organism: Schistocerca cancellata; assembly: GCF_023864275.1. Lineage (NCBI taxonomy): Eukaryota > Metazoa > Arthropoda > Insecta > Orthoptera > Acrididae > Schistocerca > Schistocerca cancellata. The sequence goes on from NC_064628.1 coordinate 491,753,617, forward strand.
GTGGTCATGAGACTCGATGGGTGCTGTAGTTAGTTTTATTTTGATTACAAACTTCTTTAACCTGTTTGCAATACTACATTGTTTTCTATCTAAGATTTCTGCACGCAGGAACTGTTCCTGGAGCTACGTGCGGGAGCCTCTCAACACGTGGTTCTAACGGGTCTCTCACAGGGGCGGCCTTCATAACATCCTCTCAACAGGCGCGCACCACCCGACGGCTGAACCGCTTATAGCGGAAGCGAAAGTGCACCACTGGTCCCAATTTCGAAAAAACGTGGTCTGCACAACAGTGTATCGGAGCACGAGGGCAAAGCGATGCGTGCCATTCCCGTTAACCAGAGCGAAAGTTGAGTGGGTACAGCTGACCTGGAGAACAAACAAACATTCTGCAGGAACTTTTTTCAAACATAGGAATTATAGAGTCAACCGGTTGCAAGTAAGTTTTTGGTACAATCGACATAGGTTTCCAAACCTACTGAGGGTGTCTTAATCAGAATGGAAATTTGAGACACCTAATATTTGCATAGGAGCAGTAATGGAACACAAATGTCAGGTCTAAGTTTACGCAAGCAGATTTTTGTATCAGCTGAACTATGTTCTACACAACAATATTCATGTGGTAGTACGACCCGTCCGCATAGCCAGAGCCTGCCCCGAACCGTATTAACGATGCAGACTGGTGAGCCAGCCTGCCTGGATAGCCTTTTTACGCGGTTTCCCACATACAGCTCGGTGAATCGGGCCGGTACCGTCTGGGGTAGGAAAAAAAATGGAAACATCAAATACAACACATTACCATGCCTGATACGTTTTAGGAAACCTGTTGGCATTCAGAACAGCTTACAGTCGTCTCTCAGTGGGTAAAGATAACTCCACTGTAGTATTCATGGAAATAATATCCCATTTCTCCTGAAAAATAGAGGCCCGTTAAGATATCAGTGATGGAGAACCAATAGCCATCATGCACCTCTCTCTCAAGTAAACCTCAAAGGCTTAATAACAGTGAGATATAGAGATTGTGATGACCAGAAGAGATACGACAATTCATCCTTGACCTGACAAAGGACTTCTGGGCGATCTGAGCTGTGTGAACAGGTATTCTGTCGTCCTGAAATACCAGATCACCATGGGGGAACAACATTGTACCGTGGCAGGGATCTCTTCAACCGAAATGGTCAGTGTACAATAAATTACTTTATTTCTGTCTATGATGACACACTTATTAGCCTCTTCAGACTACCTGTTTCGGTCAGCAATGACCATGTTTAGACCTGTTTTATGAACATGTCCTAATATAGTGGAGCAATAGTGGCACCGTCAAAAAAAAAAAAAAAAAAAGGTTCAAGTGGCTCGGAGCACTATGGGACTTAACATCTGAGGTCATCAGTCCCCTAGAACTTAGAACTACTTAAACCTAACTAACCAAAGGACATCACACACGCCCATGTCCGAGGCAGGATTCGAACCTGCGACCGTAGTGGTCGTGCGGTCCCAGACTGAAGCACCTAGAACCGCTCGGTCGCACTGGCCGACAATCGTCACAATATAAACAAAAAATCAGCTTAGTATCGTCACACATTGATCTGATTTTGTATTTATCTTTTGACGATACCACCATTGCTCCATTACAACAGGACGTGTTTTTAAAATATATCTGAAGAGGGCCACTGCTGAGCGAAATCTGTACTATGAGGACATTACAAGTTTGAGATCATAGACGGGAAGGCATTGGACTAGTGTAGTCCATGCACCAATGTTAGCGATAGTGCTGTGCTGCCTAGCATACCTGCGTAGTGCCAAAGACACCCAAATTCGCCGCGCGGGGTAGCCGCGCCGTCTAGGGCGTCTGTTCACTGTCCGGGCGGCTCGCCCCGTTGGAGGTTAGAGTCCTCCCTCGGGCATGGGTGTCTGTGTTGTCCTTAAGCTATCGTACTTCGTCCGCCTCCAGGCCCTCCCTGAGGAGAACTGCGACTCCACTGTTAGTTGGCAAGGCGTGGGACGTGTGAGCCGTATAATCATACCCGGGAAATCGGTAACGAAGACTTCTTGCAGAACGACAATGTGAACGTCTGCTGCGTTCAGCATGTCTTGGAGCAGCGACAATTTCGTACGTGTCCGAATGCTATTAATGTTCTTGACCTATTTCTTGACCTTCCATTATTATCGTAGGTAAAAAAGAGACTCGAATATCTCGAGGGAAATTTAATCATATCAGATCTATAGATCACCTACACCTGAGGTACAGGCATGATTTCCACATTATGTCCAACGCTGGGGTGCTATTCCAATACCGGTGATCTAAGAAGTGGGGAAATAAGTTGAATACGTGAACTGAAGTCTATTTTAGGGAAGGCATTGGACTAGGTTAGTCTGTGTGGCAATAGCTATAGTGCTGTGGTGGTGTAATGGCTAGCATTCTTGCCTAACAGTGTGAGCCCGTGGTCTAGTGGTAATCATCGTGCATTCAAAATTTAACGCAGTCTGCTTTCGGCAGGTGAGCGGCGAGGACGTCTTGTTTACGTCCCGTCAGCAGAGTCGCCAGTGCGCGTAGTTTATTTACATCCTTGCCGCAGCTAGTACTCGCGTCCGTTGACATTGAGTCGCTATGGCTCATTCGTACAGAAAAGCTACCATCAAGATCAGCTTCCAGCCCGACCACGCAAGACCACGAACCTCTGAAAAAGCACGATTCATCCGTAATGAAGTTCAGATACCACCACAGCACATCATCGGTATCCATCTATCCATTACAAGTAGCGTAGTTATGTCAAGATGATCGATGACGAGTTATGTCACGCTGTTGCGAGCAGATGTGCGAACAGTCTCAAGTTCCAACACTCCGATGGTCACATCGGGGCGGTTACCGTTGACCATGCAGGACTAGGATTACCCACACTAAGAGTTTTCGAACTCCCGTTCGAAGTGCCGCTGGACGTAGTTACCGCAGCTTTCCGCCCGTATGGCCACGTGGCTGAAAAATGGAACACCTTAGAGACATACCAGGTCCTCAACGGCGTCGCGCAATCGTAATGTACAATGGACAGCCTCGTACTTGTTCTGGTTGCAGCCAGGAAGGTCATGTACGCATCGAGTTACACAAATGCCATTGGATGACGCGATACCACCTCCTACGTTCACGGCCCTCCACATAGACTGGGCAGGGGTGACACGATTGATCGCATGGAAAACGAGAGACCACTTTGAATACAGGAAGCGTTACAATGCACACCCGTCGCAAGTCCTGGATTGACTGACATCATTACGGCGTCCACAGAGAATGCAGAAATCCGCCCATCGACTCCAAAAGCAGATTCGGACGATATTGAAGACGATTCCACGCCTGCTGTGGTGGATGAGGAGAGGGGTCTCTCCTCCCACATCTATGCCCCTCCCGAGTAGCAACAGATGACGGCCCGGGCGCGGCCTGCAGATTACAGGTCCCAACTTTTACGACGATGCTGACGGCGGTCCCTATTGCTGGAGACGATCTACAGACATATCGCTTAGCTACCATCAACATTAATAGCACTCGGACACGTACGAAATTGTCGCTGCTCCAAGACATGCTGGACGCAGCAGACGTTCACATTGTCGTTCTGCAAGAAGTCTTCGTTACCAATTTCCCGGGTATGATTATACGGCTCACATGTCCCACGCCTCGCCAACTAACAGTGGAGTCGCAGTTATCCTCAGAGAGGGCCTGGAGGCGGACGAAGTACGGTATCTCCCCGACGCAAGAGGAATGGCCGTAACGGTGCTAAACGTCCAGTTTATCAATGTGTACGCCCCTTTCGGAACGAATCGTAGTCGCGACCGATCACTCTTCTTCGCAAAAGGAGTAGCACCGCTTTTTCAGGGCTGGCTCGATGACTTCGTATTAGGGGGCTATTTCAATAGCAACCAAGCACTTAAAAATCACCTGCCAGGCCATTCACCGTGCCCTGAAATTGGAACACTCATCAGTGTTCTCCAGCTGGTAGAGACACGGGAACATGTCCGAGGAAATCGACCTGGATACATTCATTTCACGAGTCATTCGTCTAGTGGCACTGATAGAGTTTATGTCTCCAGTTCTCTCGCAGCAACAGTGAGCGACGCGGAGGTGTGGCCAGTAGCCTTTCCTGACCACGAGGCTTATATATGTGCTGTCACCCTTCGTCGCCAATGGATGTGGTGAATTAAACCTTGCTCATCTCGCTTTTCCGGATTGTCGACGCGCCTTCGACGACACGTGGAGTTCGTGCGTCTGCCCCTCCCGACGTATTCTACACCGATCAGTTGGTGGGTAAACTGCGCCAAACCGGCCCTACTGGGAACCTTTATTACGTATGGTCGTGAGACCGCTGCTCGATGGCGGCAGACCCTCGATTTTTATTTCACCATCCTTCGCGAATGTGCCTATTTGCCACCCACACCGGAAAGACAGATGACAGTACAGCGTGCGAAGGCAGAGATCGTAGTCCATATGCGCCGACACCTCGAAGGGACGATCGTCCGAGCGCGAACACATGACAGACTCACAATGGTACGACCCACAATGTACCACGTCATTCGAGAACTTAAACTGCGAAGACGGGCGCTGATACAGGCCATCACTACTGTGGACACTCGTCACAACACCACACAACGCAATATTGGTGCAGCCTTCTTCGACCATTATGCACAACTTTCTTCTCGTCAATGTTCCGACCCGACGACGGTGACAGGAGTCTGACGACTGGTTTATGGCATTGTCCCACAGAATTTACGAACTGAATTGTTGAACAACATTACGGAAGACGAAGTTATCGACGCCATAGGTAAAGGAGCGGCGAACAAGTCTCCTGGCACCGACGGGCTCCCTGTGGAGTTTTATAGAACTTTCCAATATTGACTGGCTCCCAAGTTGACAGACATCTGTCGGGAGCTTATGTTCGCCTTGGTGCCGCTCCCCGCGACCTTCGTAGAACGAATAATTATACCGGTTCACAAGCCTAAAGGTGGGGCTCGAACACATGATTACCGCCCTCTAACACTCGTTAACTACGATATGAAGATATTCACCAGACTATTAGCAAACCGTATACGACCGAACCTGTCTCACGTCCTCTCATCAGATCAGGCTTCCCTACGGGGTATTAACAAAATCTACACAGCACTGTGTCGATACCGTGACATAATAGTCCTAGCGAAGGCACGCCGCATCCCGGGAGCTCTGGCATCACTAGATTTAGCCATGCTTTCGATCGAGTGGATCACCCTTACCGAACGTCCGTTCTCCAACACATACAGTACCCACAGCAATTCATAGACGTCGTGATGCGGCTCCTTCGAGGGGCAACCTCCAAGGTGCTCGTTAACGGGCGTCTTACGTAGGCCCTCCCGATTTTCAGATCGGTGTGTCAAGGCTGCCCCCTGTTGACCTTACTCTTCGCTCTGGCACTGGAATCGCTCCTCTGTGGCTCCGTCAACGCCTCACCGGACTCACCTTACGTGACGTCACATTTCGCTGTACAGTATATGCAGACGACCTGGTTGTTGTGCTTCGCAATCGCGACAATGTAACCAGGACACTAGAATGGATTACCACATACGGTGCTTCTCTTTAAAGTCAGTACCGCCTTTAGCCTGTTTTTTATTTGCAGTGTTACATTTACACGATCATGATTTCGGCTTTGCCATTATCATGTGCCTAAGATGGCATACTGTCGTATTTAAAAAACACTATTAGACACATTGTCTAAGAGTCGATATTTCTGGTAAAGCCTACTGCTTTGTTTTATCATTGAGTATACTATCTTGACTCACCGATTTTGACCAAAATATTTCTCTGATCAAGTTGTGACTCTAACCTTTAATTGTGGCATACATTTGCGTATTATGACCAATTTTTAGCTTTTAGTCTTATTATTCAGCACCACCGATTTTTGTTCTTAAGGTAGTATATTTTGCCTAACATATTCTTTTGACCAGTCTGAGACATTACAACGTTAACATTCATATACTTAAATACACACTGATAAAGCTTGGAAAAGTTATTTTAATTTCACTCTTAGATCATGGTGCAATCGTTTGTTAAGCACAGGCGCGTTACGATGACGTGGCGTTGGTAGTAATGCATTGGTAATCCCCTGCACACTCGCTCGTCGCTTTACTCACCTCTTTACCTCTTACTACGATACAGCGCTTGTTTTGCCTGAACCTCCATCTGCCCTCGAATGGGCTCTCACTTGACACCATTGAAGTCGCAAATGGCGGTAGTCTTCTTCTTCTTTCTTCTTTTAGTGTTCAACCCTGAGACTGGTTTGCAGCAGAGCGCCATTCCTCTCTTCTGTTTGCCTCCCTCTTCATTTCCACGTATGTGTTACATCCAACGTCATTCATGATCTGTTGAATGCGTGATATCCTTGGTCGCTCCCGCCGATTCCTTCCCTTGGTCTATAGCTTCCTGGATGTAAGCATCGTATAAAAGAGGAGAGAGGGCACATCATTGTCTTACCCCTTTTCTAATATTTGCTTCTTGTTCCTGATTACAGTTCCTAATCACTGCCACCTCATCCTTATAGACACTGAGTATCACAGGTCGTGCGGTAGCGTTCTCGCTTCCCGCGCCCGGGTTCCCGGGTTCGATTCCCGGCGGGGTCAGAGATTTTGTCTGCCTCGTGATGACTGGGTGCTGTGTGATGTCCTTAGGTTAGTTAGGTTTAAGTAGTTCTAAGTTCTATGGGACTGATGACCATAGATGTTAAGTCCCATAGTGCTCAGAGCCATTTTTTTGAGTATCACACGGATGTCTAGGGTCAGTGAAATGCGCGCTAGAGGACGTCTGGCTCGTAGGTGTACTTGATGTTTATTTATTCATTTCATTAACAGTACAGAGTAATCCTCCACCCTGAAATGTAAGGTACGTCGGATGCTTCTAAATCTAACAGAAAAGACTTGTTATTATTACAGTCTTACTGGTATTCAGTTGTTATTGTTTTTTAAATAATATGAAGAACATAATATATAAAAAATTTCTCGATGGTTACAGAGAAATGAATGCTTAATAATTGTTAAAGTGGTTCTATATAATTTGCTTCTGCTTAGTTGAGGACAATATAATTCACGTAATGCAAATGTCAAAAAAAGTAATAAAGTAAATGTGGTGAAAATTAGTTGCAATATGTAGAGGTAAGTGATATACTATATTTGGATGTGTAATATAGTCTAAAGTAAAAAAAAAAGTTAAAAGGAAGGTCAGCATTGGCCGTAATATTGATGGTTTATTGATAGTAAAATCGATTTTCAATCACATAGTGATCATCTTTAGTGCTGTGGTGTACAAATTAAACTCATAGGCACGATCACAGTATAGTGATCGTTTATCAGTTTTGGGTACTGATAACTTGATACCAGTGCCTATGAGTTTAATTTGTACACCACAGCACTGAAGATCATCACTATGTGATTAAAAATCGATTTTACTATCAATAAACCATCACTATTACGGCCAACGCTGACCTGCCTTTTAATTTAACATATATGGTCTTTGTGCACACAGCACTCCATGGAGTCGCCAATCAATAGTCTAAAGTAGTTTTCTGGTTGGTCACAGCCTATTTCTACCTATTTCAAGCGATAAGGTCTCGGTAGAACCTCGAGCTATTCTCATCCGGAATGGTTTGTGTTATTTAAGTTTCTTGTCTTTGTGTGTTTATCGATTTATCACCTGAAGTGTTGTATGTCAGAACACTACATAATATCCAGTAATATTTCGTTCGTCTTATTGTAGGTAGTTGTGGTGTATTCTGTGTGATACCTTAGATACATATCCCTGGTATTACACAGATTAAATTGTAATTGAACGTTTGATACGTGCAACTCATAAATTTTAGCTTTACATGAAGAACACACTTGCAGTTTTAAATTTGTTAGCAGAAACAGGATGAAGTTCATTACTACCTGAGTACAGCACTTCTTTAATAACTCAATGCATTACAGTTTTAGTTTTATACATAGTTTATACAGAAAATATATTTGATATATAAAATTCAATGATTGTAGCTTTATGAAAGGAAGAGAAAACACTTCTGTCTACACGTAATAAGACGACTAATACATTACTGCTTGTGTCCAGTACAGTTTAAACAATATGCAATGTGTCGTTGGGGAGGAGGAGCGTCGGCATAAAAGTTCTGCGAGCCTTCTCCTCCCAAGCGACGTTACCTCATTACTAGAGTTTAGTATGTTGTGTCGGTGTTTGTTTGTTTTATAATTGTTACTGCCAGTTTATTACTTGGAGTGTTTCGTGTAACCGATTTGTAACAGGTCGTTGGGTCATCGTGATGTCAACTGATGCTCAAACTGGAGCTGTAGTACAATGTGTCAGATCCATACGCCGAGCACAGTGGTTTTCCCTCTCGGTAGTACTACGTGGCCTCCAGAACCCGGTCTTCTTGCGACCGTACATTCTTGTGACCACCGCTGTCACCTATCACGTACAGAGACTACATTCCTGCCAAATCCTTCTGCAGTATGGCGCAAGTAACATCCAGCTTCGCGTAGCTCTATTAAACGACCTGGCTCAAAGTCAGTGACTGTTGATAATGGCGCCTTCCTCGCCTTAAGGGGTCCACACCGTTGTTCAGGTCGAAAAAAATCGATTTTCGGTTTTCTTCATATTTCGATAAAGTTTTCTGTAAGTACTATGAAAAGGATTTTGCTGAAAAATTTTTTTTGTGTATTTAAAGAGCATTTTCTTACCACGTGTGTTTACGTGCCACGCCCACTTTTCTATCACCCAATTTTCTGCATATATTTTAGATCTTTACATCCCCTACATTGCACGTTAGGGATTTTTTACTCCCGAGTGTGTTGGCTATCCTTGGAATGCAACGGTTGGTATTCTTTTGTTTCTGCTGTTTGTAAACAACACGCTTTCAATTAGAAGATGGAAAATTGTTGATCGGACAGGGTCGCTTAACTAAAACTGAATTACAAAACTTGCAGGTATACTATGTGCAGGAAATTAGGAGAAATAAAGAAAGTCTGGAGGCAATTAAGAGAGATGTTTGGGCCATATTCTTCCATGAGTCCTCTACTGATGATAATCCATCTCATGGATTGTGTCCATCAGGAGGAAATTCGTGGTGTAAATACAATAGGGCTCGGGCAACTGGAGAATCTCATTCTCACCAGTATTTTCTTCCTGCTGATGTTATTACAGCAATTAAACCTATTTTCAGAGACTTGGCTCATCCTGATCTTTTAAGGAAATGTCTGCATGGGCAGACACAGAACCCAAATTAATGTTTCAACAGCAAAATTTGGAACTGCCTTTCTAATACTGTATTTGTAGGCATGCATGCAATGAAACTAGGAGTTCATGATGGTATTATTACATTCAGTTGTGGTAATATTGGGAAGTGTTGGGTACTGGAAAAGATAGGAACTAATCCTGGTGAAAATATGATCACTGGGCAGCAACAATGCGATAAAATGAGGATTTCCGATGCCGACAGGTCTGCGTAATATGGCCAAGAAAGCAAACATCCAGGAAGGTGAAAAAGAAGCTGGAAGACCTGTTAGAGACCAAAGAAGGACCATTATATGCAGCAGGACAGTTTTAATTAACTGTAAGTACTAAATTTGAAAAGTTTTTTTCTTTAAAGTCAATTTCCCGCCAACTAAAATTTTCATTTCATATGCCCCATTATATATGAAACTATCAGAGATAAATGAATGAAATTTTCGGAGACTGTGCGCAACATAAAAAGCCACCTCTGGTACTACAATCATTAATATTCCCCCATCAGGAAGTTCACAAAAATACTTTCTGCAGAAAAAACTTAATATTTTTGTTAATAAATTAAAAAAAGTATTTCTTAACAACCATAAAATGACTAATGTAGATTTTAGTACAGTTGACTCTATTAGCATCATGTAACATACAGTAAAAGTATTAAGGTCCTGCATCAAATAGTTTTTTTTTTTTTCAGAAATGGCTCAAGTACTTGCCTAAATTAACATGGGTTAGATAGGCAGGGTGTGGTCCCCTTAAAGGCATTCTTGACTAATATCAACTCACCACGTTCAATATCAAAGGTAACTAACGCTCACGACCGCTACAGCGTGTATTTAAAGCAAACCTGATTTGCATCCTGATAGAGGCCCTACTGGCGCCACTCTTATGCGACTGCAGCGGAATCTCAACAGACATCATCTTTCAGATGTAGAAACACGCCTACCAACTTTCGTTTATGTCGCACAATTCCTTCTTGATGGTGTCATTTTGTTTTCCGTCAGCTTATATATACATACATATATATACGTGTACATCCGTTTTTATGATAATTAAAGTTTAACTAATATTTGTTGAATGAGACTTGCACATTTTCCTTCCATGTTGCTGCCTTTTTCGATTAATTATTGTTTCTGTTTTGGCGTGTATCGCTCGTGTGCACGAAATCAGTTAATTCGTCGGTTACTTCTGAGATTTCTCTCATTGGCCCGCCACAGTTTCTATACAAAATCACAACAAAGTAGCTGCTCGTCGCGGGCGAGAGCAGCTAGCGCCGGCGTCCGCCTTCTGTATGCCCTGGACGTAGCCACAGTGGGCCTCTAGCTCCCCGTTCGCCAGAGCTGCCCAGAACCACTCCGTGCCGGTACCTCGTGCTAGGCGGGTTGACGGGAGTACCGCGCGGCCAGGCCGTGCGACGCGGACCCAGACGTGCGCCGCGCATCATTGCAGCTCACCTCTCGCTCTCCTGCCGCGGGGGTTCCCAGCGGTTCCACGGGCGCGGCGTAACCCAACGACAGTTTGTCAGTGCGCACAATGCGGCTTGTCAGAATTGGAAAGTCCACGCCTTGTGGCATAAAATTCCTTAATGGCCCCGTTGGAAGACGCTAGTCATTGTTTATCCTTTCTTCCTCTTCCTTCTCGTCGGGTTTCCATTTGTCGATAGACTGTTTGTTACAGGAGAGGCACTGACTAGCTACGTAAAGTGGCGTAACACGTGATCGAATATGTTTTGAAAGAAACATCACAAAAATATATAAACGCTATTATCGCCCTTGATACAGTAAAGTGCACGGATTAAGAAAGTGTTAACCTCAGCGATGGCTCAGTCCACATCTTCACTATGCCAAGACTCGCCAATCCTTGTTCTTTCTTCTTCTTTTTCTTGTGCCTTTGTCCCGTTACGTCGAAGGGTCAGCTTGATCAGTTCAAGAGGTAGCTGGATTTCCTTCCTGTCGCTATCATGTAACCCACTCGAGACGAATACGTGTGCCCCAAACACGTGCGTGTAGTGTTAATATGTGAAAGGAAGTTTTCTAAATGTTCGCTAATCGTGTAACTGAGGCGACAGTTTGGTGGCAGTTCACTTAACAGGATGTTAACAACCGCCCAAATACCACGTCCAGGGTGGCTGGCTCACTGTCTCATATTCTTAATTCGTTGGGTTTATTAGATTTGGGGCAAGCGCATCTCCATGTTCCGAAAGCAGCGCTTTATCACACGTAGCTATCCACGCGAGTCTGCCGTTGTGCTGAATAATTGGCTATAGTTGAGAGAACCAACCATCGGTTTCCATACATATCGCAAAAGAATCTAGAAAAACTTTCTGTTTGTTGGAGCCTATTCGGGATCTAACATAAAAATCCCGTGATATTATAAACGTTTCAGTACAAAAGTTATAAAAAAAGTTATAAAAATCCCGTGATATTATAAATGTTTCAGTACAAAAGTTATATGAGATCTGACTGCGTGATATTATATAAATCAAAAAAAGTTTTGCATCACCTCGGTTCCGAGAGTTCCGGAACCTGTACAGAAAATTGGAATAGAGATAAACACAAACATCATTTCCGCCCTTCTTATTGCTCATGTAAACCGCACATTGCGTATTGTTCCGCCATGCAGCGAGACCTTGAGAGGTGGTGGTCCAGATTTCTGTTCATACTGGTACCTCTAATACCCAGTAGCACGTCTTCTTGCATTGATGCATGCCTGTATTCGTCGTGGCATACTGCCCACTAGTTCATCAACGCACTGTTGGTCCAGATTGTCACACTCCTCAACAGCGATTCGGCGTAGATCCCACAGAGTGGTTAGCGGGTCACATCGTCCATAAACAGCTCTTTTCATTCTATCCCAGGCATGTTCGATAGGGTTCATGTCTGGAGAACATGCTGCCCACTCTATTCGAGCGATGTGGTTATCCTGAAGGAATTCATTCATAAGATGTGCACGATGGGGGCGCGAATTGTCGTCGATGAAGACGAATGCCTCGCCAATATACTGCCGATATGGTTGTACTATCGGTCGGAGGATAGTATTCAGGTATCGTACAGCCGTTAGGTCGCCTTCCATGACCACAAGCGGCTTACGTCGGCCCCACATAATGCCACCCCAAAACAGCAGGAAACCTCCACCTTGCTGCACTCGCTGGACAGTGTGTCTAAGGCGTTCAGCCTGACCGGATTGCATCCAAACACGTTTCCGACGATTGTCTGGTTGAAGGCATATACGACACTCATCGGTGAAGAGAACGTGAGGCCAATCCTGAGCGGTCCATTCGGCATGTTGTTAGGCCCATTTATACCGCACTGCTTGGTGTCGTGGTTGCAAAGATGACCTAGCCATTGACGTCGGGAGTGAAGTTGCGCATCATTCAGCCTATCGCGCACAGTTTGAGTCATAACACGACGTCCTGTGGCTGCACGAAAAGCATTATTCAACATGGTGGCGTCGCTGTCAGGGTTCCTCCGAGCCATAATCCGTAGGTGTCGGTCATCCACTGCAGTAGTAGCACTTGGGCGGTCTGAGCAAGGCATGTCACCGACAGTTCCTGTCTCTCTGTGTCTCCTCCATGTCCTAACAACATCGCTTTGGTTCACTCAGAGACGCCTGGACTTTTCCCTTGTTGAGAGCCCTTCCTGTCACAAAGTAACAACGAACCGCGGTACTGACCACCTAGGCATGGTTGAACTACAGACAACACGTGCCGTGTACCTCCTTCGTGGTGGAATGACTGAAACTGATCGGCTGTAGGACCCCCTCCGTCTAATCGGCGCAGCTCATGCATGGTTGTTTACATCTTTTGGCGGGTTTATTGACATCTCTGAACAGTCAAAGGGGCTGTGTCTCTGATACAGTATCCACAGTCAACATGTATCTTCAGGACTTCTGGGAACCGGGATGATGCAAAACTTTTTTTGATATGTGTATTTCAACTTCCTACGACAGTTAAGTTCCGTCCTTCCGGGCGTGAAACGATTCCTAGGAGTAGTCTGCTACAAAACTAGCACTCTGTACCTTATGTAGCAGTCATTAATAATACGGTATTTTCAGTCACACATATCCTCTCAATACGTAAATAAAGTCAAAGATTTATTCAAGAGAAGGTGCTTCACAAATGAAGCTAATAAATAACGCATTGGTCCACCTCTGGCCATTATACAAGCACTTATTCAGCTTGGCACTGATTAATAAAGTTGTTGGATGTCGTCTTGAGGGATATCGTGACAAATTCTGTCCAATTCGCGTCTTAGAGCGTCAAATTCCAGAGCTGGCCGGGGGCGCTGTCCATAATGCTCTGAACGTTCTCACCTGGCCTCGCTGGCCAAATTTGGGTTTGGCAAGCATGAAGAGAAGTAGTAGAAACACTCGCCCTGTGCGGTCGACCGTTATCTTGCTGAAATGGAAGCCCAGGATGGCTTGCCATGAATGGCCACGGAACGGGGCGTACAATATCGGCGATGTACCGCTGTGCTTTAACGGTGCCGCGGCTGACAAGCAAAGGTGTCCTACTATGAAATGAAAGGCCACCACAAAGCACCACAGCTGGTTGTCGAGCAATATGCTGGGCGGCAGTCAGGTAGGTATCCCACGTCTCCAGACATGTCTTCACTGGTTATTGGGGATCAGTTCGAAGCGGTACCTAAACTGACTATTCCAGTCAGTGATATTCTAGACCGAATGTACAAAACACCATTGCAAAAGGGGTTGTTCGTGTTCAGATGTCACTGGTAGTCGGCGCAAAGGGCGATCCTCTCCGTGAGCTACCTGTTAATTTTCTCTGAAGCGCCCAGTTGCGGAGCGATGATACTGATGAACCGGGGTTCTGATTGCCTCTCTGGAGGTTGCTCGGTATTCTCCTTCCGTCGTCTGTCTAGGTCGACCGCTTCGTTCTTGATGCTCTTTTTCGGCCACGGTTCACCCATTCCCGCCAGCATCGGTGGATAGTGGTATCAGTCATATTGAAATGTCGAGAGATCACCGATTACTCGAGTCGGCTTCTTTGAGCCCAACTACATACAGTTTCTCAAAGGCTGATAGCTGCGAATATTGTTTACGCGCCTGTCTGCAAGGCATAGTTATTGTCGAACTGAGTACATGCAATGAAATTCACTATACCCTGGTATCGACACGTTTCCTATCTACTATCCTTTACAACTGTGCTGTTTTCCAAAAGCACTTAGTAAAACGATTTTCACCCACATGTAACCCACATCCCATCAGTCAGCCAAAATTTGTTGACTTTTCTGTGCTGCAGGGGAATAGAAACGGCGAATGTAATGTTCTATTTAAATCACATTAGCTAGTCCCGGAATATATCTTGAATGCCCAAATCATGTCATATCTCTCTAACAAGTCATGTTTAAGGAGTTGTCGTCCTACATTTATCCTTGACTATAATTAGGGTGTAAAAACAGCACTTCACAAGGAATTATTTTCTTCCTGATTTACACATATCACAGTACACTCACCAATTGACCTATACATAAGGTTATTTTCATTACCCTGCATTAGCCAGTTTATAGAGGCTGCCTAAACAATGGTAACCTCCTGACTAGGGTAATCTCCTGACAGTTTCCAGGAGGTAACATCAGCAGTTCGTCTTAATGATCCAACTCTCTTCTCGAAAGAAATTGTTTCTGATCCCATAGCCTCTCACGTGACTACACATAGATTAAAATTCAATAATGTGAACAGCTTTGAAGTGCAAGTAGCATTATAGTCCTCTGTTTTCAACTATTTTCCAGTTGCGGCTATTTGAAATACAGGATTATTCTCACATTGGCAGCTTCTACAAACAAATCGTTTGATAGAAGATAACGTGATTAGTCCAATATTTTTTTGTATTTTTCTGTGTTATTCTTTGATGTTAAATGTAGGTTTTTTTGTTAATACTAATTAATTGAAATATTGTGAAATGATATTCATACAACCTATCGAAAGCAGTTTTGTAAATGTTGTAAGTAGACACCCTGGCAGTCTCAGGGACTTTGCATTGTGTGGAATCCAAAGATATAGTGTGAATGGTACTAGCATCTATGGTACGAGAGACAGAGCACAATGAAGAGTCGGCAGTTAACAGCAAAAGACGTCGACACGTAGTGACTGTAAGAGCGTGCCCAGGTAATTGCACATGGACGACGTGGTGACAAAATATATGATAAGGTACTGTGGATGTGAGGGGCAGGCAGAGCGTTTGCCTGTCAGGCGTATTACATCATTCGTACCAAGCTAGAATTATTACTATCTGTACTGAATGGTTTCATTCTAAAGTGTGTTAGCTCTCAGATATTGATGAGAGGCAGTAACTGCGAGTACATAAGTACAATTTAAGAAAAAAAACGTCACGAAGGAGTTATGTAAATTGGTTAAAAATTACAGATATCAACGGACTTTGGCGGCCGGTGGATGAATGTGTGGCACTGCAGCGCAATTTTACCGCGCAGCTGGAAAGGACATTAAACAGGGGACATGTCGATACCAGGGCATAAAGTGTTTCTCGGCAAATTATTTCGTCGCGCTAAAATCAGCTCCAGTTCACAGTAAGGTTGTACCATTTCAGGAGATCTGTCATTTCGTAGAAACAGTTCACTAAAAATACTGTGCTTGTGTAATCTTACGCCTTTCCTGTGTTAAGACTTTTCACGCGTCACTATTATTAACAGTATGATCCTTTTCCTGTCACTGTAATAACAGTGTGTCCTGTTATTCAAACAGAAAGAGACTGTAATATGAAGATAGTGAAAGTACCAGAAAGTGAAAGTTAAATTTTTCTTTTCCCATGAGAAGATCGATTTTACAAGCAAACTTAAATCATTATGTCAATTTTCTAATTTAATTGTATCATTTTTGACAACTATATTTCGTTTGACTAGGAAATTCATTAAGTCAGAAAATCATTTATTCTGCAAACTGTAATAAAAATTTAGACTGCAGTCCAAAAGGCTCTTTAGCTAGGTATTTATTGATCGTTACGTGTAGATCTTGGCTTTCGTGTTTTCGTTGTTGTTTTATTTAATTACTGCTTTTTGTGACGTAATTTGAAGATACCAATTATAATTGCTGTTAGTGAACTTTGATCGTTTGGGGGAAACGGGTAGTCAAATATAGTGACAGTGAACATTATTGTGTGGTCACGTTTCTTAATCATCACCGTGTCACGAGCTGCAGTTAATAAATATGTTTTGTTTTAATAGATTCTATAGTAATCAATGTCATCGCCATTAACTATTCAAAATCTCATAATCATTTGATAAACGATTTTTGTTTTAAATGATTCTGTAGTAATCAGTGTAATGGAATTAACTATTCAAAACCTCATAGTCGTTTGAAAAATCAATCGTGCTCCCTCACAAGTAATGACCATTGTCGTCCATGTACGTTTCATTAACTGTTACGTAAGTTCAATTTCAATAAACGCAGTCAATTTCAAAACTAGTGCCCTTAAACAGACTGGCACTCGTAGTATTTCATTTAATACTTACAGACTGGCTACATTTCAATTTCATAATTAATAATAAACTCAGCAAACTAATCAAAATTAATCAACATAACTGCACAGTTTCGTTTCCTGTCGTTATTATAGCAGCGTAGTTTTTTGCCATCAAAACGACTAGTAGTGAACTTGTTTGCATCACTGTGTTTCATGTTGTTCGGAACTGATCCCTTGTCCGAAAATTAGGCACATTTGAATAACGGTCGATTGATTGTATACTGGAGGGTGTAGGCGGGTTACAAGGTGATGATCTCAATGCTTATCCACATCAATTTCTACGTCTATTCTGCAAAAGCCATCTTACGCTGTGTGCCGTAGACTAAGGAGTCTCATGGATGTGATGGAGTTCTTAACAGAGTACTAAAGTACTGTGCTGCGCATGTTAACCCTGCATTTAGCCATATTTGTAATTTTTCCTTTAGAAATGTTCAGACTCCTGAACGATTAAAGTGCTCAGTAGTAAAGCCACTCTAGAAAATGGGAGAAAGGGATAATGCAGGCAATCCTGGAACTACTTCTATGCCATCAGTGTTTGCTAAAGTTATCGAAAAGGCTGTGTATATAAGGATACTTGACAATTGCCTTTCACGTAATTTGCTGTCAAATGTACATTTTGCTTTTAGAAGTGGTTTAACAACTGAAGATGCTGTACTCTTTTTGCTCTGCGAGATACTTAATGGAGTAAACGAAAGGTTTCGAAAGCTAGCCATCTTTTCTGATTTAACTAAGGCGTTTGATGGTGTTGATCACTAAGTATTTCTCTAGAAGTTCGACCATTATGGAATACTGGGAGTAGCTCACAATTGGTTCATCTCTTATTTTAAGAAAATATAGCAAAAGTCCATTCTCCACTGTATTGAGAATGACTCTGATGTGGAGTCCAAGTGAGCACAGTTTAATGCGGGGTGCCCCAGGGATCAGTGCTGGGCCCCTCCTATTCCTTATTTATATAAATGATATGCCTTCTAGTATTACAGTTGATTCTTAAGTATTTCTGTTGGCCGATTGGTAGTAAAGTATGTTGCATGCAACGCTGGCACTGTTTCAAATACTGCAGTTCGAGACGTAAGGTAATGGCTTGTAAAAAATAAACTGACGCTAAATAACAGTAAGACTCAGTCTCCACAGTTTCTAAGACACAATTCAACAAAATCTGACGTTCTAGTTACACAGAATGGAATGTAAGTGAGACTGAACAGTTCAAATTTTTAGGTATTGAGATAGTAAACTGTCATGGAAAGCCCATGTTCAGGATCTTGTTCAAAGACTTAATAATGCCATTTTTACTATTAGAACTATATATAGTGTAACTGGTAGTGCGACATGAAAATAAGTCTACTTCGCTATTTTTTCATTCGCTTATGACGTTGGCTCGAAAACGGGCGGCTCGGGCAAAAAGTGGTGTAACTCCGCGAATCCCTTGTCTACCCCTTTTCATTAGTCAGGGTATACTGACATTGGCCTCTCAACCCATATATTCTTTAATGTCGTTTCTTGTTAACAGTACCAGCTTATTCCCAAGAATTAGCAGCTTTCACACAGTTAATACTAGGCAGAAGTCCAATCTGCATTTGGATGAAACCTGATTGACTTGTGCAGAAAGGTGTACAGTATTCTGCTGCATTCATTTTCAATAAGCTACCACAAGAATTCAAAAATCTTAGCAGTAGTCCACGCGCTTTCAAATAGAAACTGAAGAGTTTCCTGATGGGTTACTCCTGTTCTGCCGAGCAGTTCCTAGAAAAATTAAGCTGATTCCTGTATTACATTGTTGATTATATTTATACAAACTTACAGCATATCGTTTTTTCAGGATTCATAAACATTTTATTTCCTCTATTATTACTTTTATGTTGTAATTTCATGTGCTGAGATGTTCCACGACCAAGGAGATTTGCTCCTCGATATGGTCCTACGGAACTAGACGAGTAAAATAAAAATAAACAATATATTTAATCTTCTCATTCCAATATGCCAATAATTATTGCATTGGAACGCCAATGACATGTATACGTAGTAGAGAAATTATACACAGACGGAAGAGTAACTATAGCATAGGTTCCATACAATTTGGTGTTCTACACGTATACACACTTGTGTGACATTCGAACCTTGAACAGGGATATTACAACTACACCAACAAGCATTTGTTTCACCCTCGGGATTCAAATAAAGAAAAGTAGGCAAGCATTTTGTGTATGGGTAATTGTTAGTGACGAGTGGATGGTGCAGTTTCTGCTTATAGCCGTAACATCAGCAAGTACTACAGTACTGCTTCTCTAACGCCTCGGAATACTCTAGGTATGGAATGTTACTGTAGATAACATTTTTTGTCTGTTAACATAGATTTAGTTCAGAACTTAAATTGCAAAAAAAGGAACAGAAGAGTGTAAATATATACCATATTCGGAACTAAAACTCCCTCTACACGCTTACATACGCGCTGCAAAATAGCTGCCACGAAATGATCTGTTTCTCGGCGACTTTGGCCCATTGGATAATACAGAAATTTCACTGTCTTATTGCATGATAATATCGTCAACAGGTGAATTTCATTGATGTACTTTCTCGAGTCGCATTTGCGACATTCACATGGTAGGCATTTTAGGAAACCAACGGATAGAACAGAAGATATGTCTCGTGGTGCACTAGCGGTGAACATTTAACCTCAGTTGTAGCATTGAGCGGTGTTTTACACTTTCGTTCACATTTATAGAAATTATACTTACCTACTGCGTAGCAGAGGAGAAACAATATCTCTTTCCATAGCCCAACAATCTTGTTTGGCACTCCACACGTGAAAACAGTAATATTTTGTAGTCTTCCGAAGCGAAGATGTTAGGTCTCGTATCGCAGATTTTTAAATGTGACGACAGTTAGAACGGTACAATAGGTCTGTATACACAGATGTCCTTGTTGTGGCTGTAAATTCAGCTTTGCAGGTGGTTAACTGCTTGTGTTCTGACATTTCAACTCCGTCAGATAACTTTGGGAATTAATATAGTTGTTTGCTTGTTTTATTTCTTGTTGTGCACGTCTTGTGTCCTTCCTCCCTCTCCCAGTCTTTCTTATAGTTTGAAGTCCAGCATGAATGGTTTTGAATGTGGTAACAGACGAACCAAAGGTGTAGAGGGAATCTCGGTCTTGTACCAAATTAAGTTCAAACTGGGTGAGACAAAGAACGGGAACAGTGTAGTTAAGCCATATATGAGCTAAAAGCTAATGGTTTGGTGTGCAGAGGCTGGTCATGGGCACTGGTTCGGTTTCCCCACCACTCGCGCTGGACAGGGAGAGGGCCTCTGGGTCTTCCATCCTCACTATTCCAGAAGACAGTTAACCGACCGGACTTTCCTTAGAACGCCTGTGCCGAATAATCTGGAAAAAGGCATTCGAATGATTTATTTAATGGCTAAGTTTAATTATTTCTTCTCTTCAGAGGTTTATTATCGCTGTTACAGGACAGGGTGTGTGGCGACAGGCAGGGCACCCGGCCACCCCTTCAATTAACCCTGCCAAATCTGGCCAGAACCATGCCGACCCTGCGACGCTGTTGGACAAAGGCACCAGGAAAAGAAGAAGATAAGAGAGGGTCTTAATTTTATCCCGTTTTTGAATTAGGGTCTTTTCTTCTGAAGTGACGTGGCTTCTGTTATGCGAGACTATTTGGTGTTCATTTGCGATTGTTTCTCCTCCGTCAGTTTATCGTGATGTGCCTTCCTTTCATTATCTCAGGTGTATTTTCAATCTTGTTGTTTTTGGTTGAAGTTCTCGACCTTGTTCCCACTTCGTAGGGCATGCGGATGAACATTTATGAGTCCGAGCAGATAGACCACATGCCGTCCCAATTTTCTACGCCTTTCCCCGCTCAGTATCGTGTAAAAATGTTTCAATAGCTGCAACAGCGTAAAATACGCGGACATATTCTAAGCCCCCAGAAAGGTTTCATGATGTTGCTTGTTTGTTTTCAAGTTAAATAAATTACGTTGTCATTTAAAATCAGATCCCTTTGTGTCGTTATTATTATTCCAACCGCACTCTGTCTGAAATAAAAGTTTTGAATGATCATAAGAGGAATTCAGAGAATAGAGATCAGAAGGCTACGAAAGCACTAGAATGTGCACTATCCAAGTAGTGCCCAAGGCAGAATCCCAAGCACTAATTCAGTTAAATTATCACCTCCCTTTTTCTGACGATCTCACTATCCTTTTACATTATCTGTTGGATGTTTCAGAAATAGTCATGAGCTTGGTGCTAAATACTAAATCCAATCGGTTGTGATTGCTATATTTATATCCGTGGGCTTCCATTGAATTTAGGGGCAAAAAAAACAGGTACATGTACAAACACAAGTGAGAGGTATTGGGGGATAATAAACAGTATTATTGGGAGAAGGAAAAGGAAAATTTCAGTACTCCAGAGCCATTTAGATGGGTATGTTTGGAGGAAAAATGAGCGACAAAATTGGTGCTTGTTTGAGGTTTTCTTGGAAGGTGTGAGGCAGATGTATGCGCCAAGAGTTAAGCTTCCGTTTTGGAATGGATGTGCGTTTTTAGTTTTTTTACTTTAATTCTTGAAATTACTTTCATTTCGTTAATTTTATTTTCATATTTGGGTTTAAAGTATTAGAATTATTTTTAAATAGTTCATAGATAACCTTGTTGTCTTGGACGTAAACCGACTGGGGATCCTAATCTACTATTGGCAAGTACTGGTGCGTACCCTAATTGCCGTAATTTTAATTTCTATACTAGTTCGCTCTAGTAGTGACTTGCTGTGTGGTGGTTCTTGCACTGTGTGCTGATGTTGGCAATTGTTTGATGTTGGTGTTAGCGAATTCGTAGACAGCAATTAGGTACATGTCGTGGAGGAGGTGAAGTGGAAAGAGATGTATTTTTTGGAATTATTGAAGAATCTCCGAATTTCTGTGAGAGTGGTTATCTCGTGAGTCAGTAGAACAACTTAATGTCACGATAATGGGGTGGTTCCGCTTGAGGTCTAGGTTAGGATAGAATGTAACGATTTGGAAGTGAGATGAAAAAGTGGAGTAGGTGACTGTGATGGCACACTGTTCTGTAGCGTAGCCTGAGGTCTACGTTAGGTTATAATTCAACAATTTTCTCGTTAAAATCAAGGAAACTACATGTGTTAAGAGACCAGTAGTGTAGCAAAATATCTGTGTTAAGTGTACAGTGCAAATTTCGTCGAAGGAAACGAATACAAACACGAATGTACGGTGCGTGGTTGATCTGTATCGTATATCGTGACATACGATGCTCTTCGCAATATTCTACTTGTATTTACGAATTTGCTAAATATTTGGATAACGTGGTTCAGTTCCGAATTATTAGTAGAAAACTGCAGCTGATATTATCTACGAATGAGTATTGTCATTGGCTTACAGCATACAAACGATTTAAACTTATGTGTTTGTTCGTTGCGACGCTTGTTTGAATTAGTTCCGAATATGACTCGAATTACAAAGAATTATTTATTATAAATACTTCGCTGTTTCCAAGTGTGATATGAGCTACGGTTACTCGCGAGCAAATATTATTTTCGAGAACCATGGAAGCCATTATCAGCAGTAGCAGATTTTGGAAAAGTAGCTGAGCCTGTAGGTGTATTAGATTTGTGTGATAGTTTTGAATCTTTCGTTTAGTAGCAAGTTTTTTTCAGTTACATGGACTGTATTTCCAGAAAATTAATGTGAATTTTTTACTCTGGTTGTTTATGGTGCTTTCAGTAGATGCTGGTAGTTACAGTCTCGGTTATGAACCGATTTAGTGTTAAACAGCTCATCTACAGTTTTTGTAAATTCATAATGAAATGATCTGATATATATATATATATATATATATATATATATATATATATATATATATATATATATATAGCCGAAATGTATTTTCGAGTAGTTTCCATTTTTACCAGAATCATTTCTTTCCACTTCATATTTTACGTTATGGCGTCCATTATAGCGATAGTGCGTGTTTTTACGATTCCTTTTTCGTTCTAAAAACTATTTCATTCATTACAATATTCGAAATCCAACGTGAAAGTCAACCATATACATATATACATACATATATATATAGCGGCCTGTCGTTGCAAAGTGGATTAATCAAACATTTTTCTGAAGAATAATTTTTTGTCTTTGTCGTTGAAAACTCTCGTTGTCCTGGTTGATTATTACGCTTGCTATTCTCTTCCTATACGTATCAGCGGTTTGTTCCCACTTCTTTCGTTAGTTAAATGGGTCGTACTATTTTTGCAGTTCTGTTTTGACACATTTATGTTTTAGCCATCGATGTTTTGCTAGTGTTATGTTTAATCTTATTAGTTTCTGAAATACTTCTATACTTTACTCTGTGTCGTCTTGAACAGGTTATAAAGATGAACAGGCGGTAATAAAGAAGGTGGAGATTCGATTTCAAGTGGCTCGCCGGCTTAAAGTTAATCTCGTGTGAACAATACGAAAGCAGTAATTTCCAAATACGAAGTTTCATTTAAATGTTTGTTGTGTTCATGGCGAACAGCTCACAACGCTAGTGAAAACACAGTAAATAGTATTTTTTGCTTCTCTGTACGTGAGTTAAAACCCATCCCCTCCTCTCCTCTTTCCTGTCTAAATTTATTCTGAATGCCTTAAACTTGCGATCACTATTATGCCCTGAAATACAGGAGAGCGCGGATGGGAGCTTACATATTTCTTTCCCTCATCATATTTCCTGTGTTTACAGTAATGTCACATTTTGTAATTATTAATATTCCACGTAACGCCGTATCTGAGCATTGTGACTGCTACTACTAGATTCTAGTGACGCACCGAATACACGAAAGCGCAAGCGCGTTCGAATTGAAAACCTCGCTTGATAGGCATTACAGTACCCAACAACTGTCTGTCTGGGTAGAAAAGGACGCTGCCCAGGTAGGTGTGATACGCCGCTTCTAATTATCTGCGCTAATGTAAAATTTTTGCTCTTCTTGTTGTGGTATAACTTATTGGCACTTTGCTTTTCGGGTTTTGCCTAATGTACGAAGGCGTGCTAAAAAGTAATTAGAATTTTTAATGTGAAAACTCTTTAAGCTTTTTAGATCAAACTAACTTTATTAACATTCTACATCCTTATTCTACATGTCTACTTATGTATTTCTCAACATAGTCACCCTGGTATATTTCTCCAACGAGAGACTACTTTATCGAAACCACCACTGTAGCATATTTGACCACGTTGACGGAGCCACCTCTGCTTGCACCGCTTCATCATAATCAAGATGAAACCCTCGAAGGTATGGTTCAAATGCCTCTGAGCACTATGGGACTTAACATCTATGGTCATCAGTCCCCTAGAACTTAGAACTACTTAAACCTAACTAACCTAAGGACATCACACAACACCCAGTCATCACGAGGCAGAGAAAATCCCTGACCCCGCCAGGAATCGAACCCGGGAACCCGGGCGCGGGAAGCGAGAACGCTACCGCACGACCACGAGCTGCGGGCCCTCGAAGGTATACTTGAAGTTTTCGAAACATGTGAAAATCGGATGGGGCCAAGTTAGGACTGTGGAGGATGATCGAAGACAGTGAATCCAAGGTGCCACATTGCTGCAGATGCCGCAGCGCGTGTGTGCAGCCTGGCATTATATTGGTGAAGAGAGAGTGCTCGATTGTGGATGAACTTCCGAATCCGTCCTTTAACTTTTCTGAGAGTCTCTCACGCACCGACATAGTTGCGTTACACACCGCCATGTTACGTGCTACAATTCTGAGTCCTCTAGCGACAGAAGGTTGTAGTACGCGTCAGCGAAGTGGAAAAGTCAACCGAAGAATATGCGTGATATGTAATATCTCAGTCAATACTGAGTACAGAATAACACAATTTGGAGGCAAGACTTATCAGCATACCCCTGCGTTAATAATAGTGCTGATTATGTTAATCAAGAATACTTCTAACAGGTCCCTGGAGGATACAGTTGGCTGGATGCTACATATTAATCCTTCTACAGCTATGGTTGTTGTTTAGTAGGTTAGGCCATATAAAGTAGTCGTGTAATGCAACATATAACCTAGAACACTGTGGCGTCGTAAAATTCTTCGATATGGACGTACTGTTGTCACAGTGAATATTATGAAGAGCTGCGGCGCCTTTCTTCGTAGTTACGAAATACGTGGCTGAATTTAAACGTGGCCATGTTCTCTTGGTGACGAACCACGTTAAGAGCATACCAAAAGTGCAACCACAGATGGGAACATGGAAAAAAGCACAATTTCGCATAGCTAACTCCAAATAAATATAAAAAGTACACGGTACATTCTTATGGAGAGTTGATCATGAGAATGCAAGTTGGGTGTCGCACTAGTGGAAGGCAGAGCAAAACGAAGCGTTAAACCTAATTTCAGCAAATTGTTTTTTTTCTTTCTTTTAGAAGAGATCTAACTTGTTTTCTCCACTCATTTCTTATTGTGAATGGCGTGTTTGTCCACCTCTTCATGTCAAACAAAACTGCAATGAGAGAGCCGGCCGGTGTGGCTGTGCGGTTCTGGGCGCTTCAGTCTGGAACCGCGCTACGGTCGCAGGTTCGAATCCTGCCTCGGGCATGGATGTGTGTGATGTCCTTAGGTTAGTTAGGTTTAAGTAGTTCTAAGTTCTACGGGACTGATGATCACAGATGTTAAGTCCCATAGTGCTCAGAACCATTTGAACCATTTTGCAATGAGAGTGACTGAAAACTAGTGGCCCTGCAACAACGGTGGTAAAATCGACGCGATCTGCTGGAAACGTTTCTGGTATGTACAACTGTGGTCTACGGCTTGATCACATCCTACCAGGTAACATAATAACTGACGAAAACCACGCAAGTCTTCTAGAGGACAAATGAATGAAACGTACTTGAGAGGAGACCTGACGTTCAAAATAGTAATACATATATTTTGACCTCAAAGTGCACATTCGGCAAGAGAAACCTCATATTTAACAAAGAGACACGAGATTTCCAGTAGGGTGCAGTTTGGTTGCGCTGAGTAATTTTGAAGACCGTTGCCTTCTTGTTTGTGTTGTGGTCTTCAGTCCGAAGACTTGTTTGATCTGTACTCTACGCTTCTTTATCCTGTGAAAATATCTACTTTCTTGCAAAGCTACTGCAATCTGCATCCATTTGAATCTGATTCTAGTACACATACATGGTCTCCCTCTACAATTAAGAAATCTTGATGTTTTAGAATGTCCTCTATCAACCGAGCTCTTCTTTTAGTTAAGTTGAGGTATACGTTTCTTATTTCCTAATTAGATTAAGTTATTCAGCTTGCCAATTTAATTTTTAACATTTCTCTGAGGCACCACATTTCTATTCTCTTGTCTAAACAGTTTATCGTCCACTCCAGACAAATAACATATCTCCACATTCGCATTCGATGTTAACAAATTTGTCTCACTCAGAAACGCTTTACTTGTTATTCCCAGAAATCATTTTATACCCTCTCTACTTCGGCCGTCGTCAGTTATTTTGCTTTCCATATACCGACACTCATCTACCACTTCTAGTGTCTCAATCCCTAATATAATTCCATCAACATCGCTTCATTATATTACATTCCTTTACCCGTGTTTTACTTTAGCTCTGTTTAACTACTGTTCCACTCTCTTAACCGTCTCCGACAAAATTTCGATGGCAATAGCAAATCTTAAAGATTTTATCTCTTCTCCCTGAAATCTAATTCTCTTCCCATATTTATCTTGGGGTTTTATATTTACGGCTTGCTCAATGAACAGATTCAATAACATCGGGAATAGACAATAAAACTGCCTCATTCCTTCGTCTACTACTGCTTCACTTCATGACCTTCAACTCTTACAACTGATGTCGGGTTTCTGTTCAAGTTATAGATAAACTTTGACTCCGTGTATAAATTATCCCAGCTACCTTCACAATATCAGTGTCCTCCAGTCAACATTGCGAAAAGTTTTCTCTAAATCCAGAAATGCTCTAAGCTAAGGTTTGTCTTTCTTCAATATATCTGCTAAGAGCTGTCATAATTTTAGCGTCATTTTGCGTGTTCCTACATTTTTTGAGAACTATAGTAACCTTCTACGAGGTCAGTTTCTCCATTTTTTCAATTCTTCCTTAAATAATAAGCGTCGACATTTTGCAACCACAGAAACCCGGCAAAGGCGGAGACACCGGTGTGTTGACCACATGGCCCTCAATACCACATCCAATGACGTCATTAGCAGAGGGTGTTACGACGTTCGGTTGGGCCTATTGGCCTGTCTAGCTTCAGAACACGGAGCCTCACTTTACGCTATTTTGCAAGCGTGACTTGTTAAACTGAGGGTCCGGTAATATTAACGTCTGGAGCATCTGCTTTCTTTGGAACTGTAAGTATTAGGGCCACAGTGTTCTTGAAGTCTGCGGTTATTTCGCCTGTCACTGTTGACATTATGACCACCTGCTTTACAGCGTGTTGGTCTACACATGGGTAGTACAGCAGGGAGCCTGTGTGGTATGGACGCGACACGGCCTTGCTAGATATATGGTACCAGATATCTACGCACAGGCTCTACAGTTCCCGTAAGTTACAGGTCGGTGGTTTGTGGACCTGGAGCTGATGGCAAGCAGTGTCCCAGATCTATTCCATCGGCGGGCGAATCAGGTGGCAAAATACCTATGCTCCTTAAACCACTGTAGCACGAGTCTGACGTTATGACAGTCAGTCACCGTAATGGAAGATGCATCGTCGTCGGAGGTGACGTTAGGCATGCAGGTATGAAGGTGGTGGTCCGTAGTAATGTTTACGTAGTCCACAGCTGTTATGATACCCTTGATTATTACAACCGGTCCCGTGGAGAGCCAGGTGAATGTCCCCCGTGACAATATTTCCCCCATCATCTCGGGTCCGAGGGGCGTTGGTTGTTTCGAGCAGTCCTTTCCCTAGATGACGGCGTACCCGGCCACGGCTATCAGCTTGACTTAACAACTAACGTGAGTCATTTGACCTGACGACAAATTTATGTTGGTCCATGGTCGAATCTGGCTGCTCTCGTGCCCACTTCATTCGTTGGTGACGCCGGTATTGGATCGATATGGGAAAACGCAGGGGTCGTCTGTTGCGTGTTAGTCGCGCTTTGGTGGTGTTGTAGGACTTTAATTCCCACATTCCATCGAAATATCGATACTGTATTTGCGTGGCAGTTTGCGCCTGCTGGTTTTCGAATTAAGTACGCAGCGTTCCTTTCACCCTCCAATATTACGACAGTTCATACGTGTAACAACCACAGACTTTTGCTGGTAAATTAAAAAAAAAAGAAAAAGCTGTCGTTATGTTTAGTCGACAAAATACTATCGCAGGTAATGCATTAACTTCCGGTCCACCACGAATTCCTCCCCTGCGGCAAGCTTTTCATCGCAGAGTAGCAATTGCAACTTACGTTCCCAATTATTTGCTTGATGTATTCCATTCTGTCCTGCTCTACAGCTTTTACCCTATATAGCCCCCTCTAGCACCACGAGAGTTGTTCCCTGATCTCTTAACAGATGTCCTATCATCCTGTTCATTCTTCTTTCGGTGTTTTCCAAATGTTACTTTCCTCGCGGAAACTGAGGAGAACCTCCTTATTCCTTACCTTATCAATCCACCTAATTTCCAACATCTCAAATGCTTCGATTCTCTCGTGTTCCACTTTTCAAACAGCCCATGTTTCAATACCATACAATGCTGTACTCAAAATGTACATTCTCAGAATTTTTTTCCTCAGATTAAAGTCTACATTTGATACTAGTAGGCTTCGATGGCCCAGGAATGCCATTTTTGCCATTTTAGTGTCCCCGTTGCTCCTCCCATCAAGGATTATTTTGCTGTCTAGGTAGCCGAATTCCTTAAATTTTTCTACTTCGTGATTTCCATTCTGACTTTTAAATTTCTCGCTGTCATTATTTCTGCTACTTTTCAATACTTTCGTCATTCTTAGATTTACTCTCAATCCACAGTCTTCACTCATTAGACCATTCCATTCAAAACATCCTACAGTTCATCACTTTCATTGAGGACAGCAGTGTCCTTTCATCCTGAATTTCAATTTCACTCTTGAGCCTTCCTTTTATTTTCGTGATTATTTCTCGGTGTACAGATAGATACAGGAGGGTCTAGAGGCTACACCCTTGTCTCACAACCTTTTTAATCCGAGCACTTCATCTTGGTCTTCCAGTCTTGTTATCTCTTGGTTCTTGTACATATTCTGTATTACCATGTTTCCTATAGCTTGATCCTATATTTTTAGAATTTCGAACATTTTGCACCATTTGACAATGTCAAACGCTTTCTCCGTGTCGACAAGCCCTTTGAACCTGTCCTGATTTTCCTTCAGCCTTGCTTCCATTATCATCTGCAACGTCAGAACTGCCACTCTGATGCCTTTACCTTTTCTAAAGCCAAACTGATCGTCAACCAACAGAATCTCAGTTTTCTTTTAATCCAGTAATACATCTTGTAAAAACAACAGAGTTTACACTGCGGTGTATGATATTGGAGAAACGACTCAGATGCCCCTTTGCATAGAATTCCGTGACGGTGTTTGGCGGGTACGCCTTACTGGCGAGGGGCATTCGGAATCATCAGTACTGCGAGGACTACAAACTAGACCAAGACAGAGCCACGTAGTATCAGGAAACTGAAATTTCTTATCTCTTGTTTAGGAGTATTATTTGACAGGTTGCCCCGACCTATCGTGGGGGCCGTGACGTACAACGTCAAAGATTGTCTTCATGGAATGGTCTCTCCAGTGTGGTATTGAGTTCACTGTGTGTGATCAGAACAATATTTTGAGGAATTTATAAAATTCAGAGACGTTATTGCTGACACAGATAATGCTTTCGAACGCTGCACTGTTTCACTTTAATATAATTTTGAAAACTAGTAACTGTTTTTGCAACGTTCTTTCGAGATTTTAATCAAACGATATGTCGACTCATTTTGTAAACTGACGCTTCCTAACTCTGATATATGGTGGGCGTAGAAACTTCAGCCTAACCCCTCAATATCTCTGCTATATTGTATTCACGTCATAAATTGTTTTTCTTTTGAATCCAAAAATGTGTTTTATATCATTGTACTTCCAGTAGCCAATGTCCACTCAATATGATACAAGTAGCTATTTCTCTTCAAATCACTCACTCTTATCAAACAAGAATGTAGGTAATTTTGCAATAAATTCTACGTACAAAAACTGTAGTCATATTATTACACTTTGTATAAATCTCGTTTATACGAGTACGTGCTGGAAAGTAATGTATCCAATTTTTTTATGTGAAAATTCTTAGGACTTTTTAAAAGAAACAAATGTTAATAACATTCTACATCTTTATTCTTCATGTCTTCATATTTATTTCTCAACGCAGTCACCCTGGCGTCGAACACATTCCTCCCAATGAGAGACCATTCCGTTGATGCCGTCGCGGTACAATTTTTGACTTTGATGATGGAGCCACAACCTTACCTGTGCTTGCAACTCTTCATCTTTATCAGTGTGCAGTTCTCGAAGGCATGAAAATCGGATGGGACAAGACTGGACTGTACGGAATTGTGACCGAACATGTCGGATTGATGCAGATGTGGCAGCGTTTGTGTGTGGTCTGGGATTTTCATGCTGAATGAGAGGGTGCGTCATGTGTGGACAAAATTCGTTTACAGCCCGCTGTTTCTCACGCACCGACACACGTAGTTACGTTATACATAGTCCTGTTTCACGCTACAATTCAAGGGCAGAGTGCTGCAAATACTTAGGCATGGCCGGTCGGGATGGCCGAGCGGTTCTAGGCGCTACAGTCTGGAACTGCCTCGGGCACATGTGTGTGATGTTCTTAGGTTAGTTAGGTTTAAGTAGTTCTAAGTTCTAGGGGACTGACGACCTTAGAAGTTAAGTCCCATAGTGCTCAGAGCCATTTGAACCATTTTTGAACTTAGGCATGAAAGATAAAGATGTATGTTTGTTTTATTTAAAAGATTTACAGTTTACACATAAAAAATTAGGATATATTTCTTTTCATCACGTCCTCGTGTTTGAACTGTAGAATACCACTCGATATTATTTCAAGGGAGTCTTAAAAATGGTTCAAATGGCTCTGAGCACTATGCGACTTAACTTCTGAGGTCATCAGTCGCCTAGAACTTAGAACTAATTAAACCTAACTAACCTAAGGACATCACACACATCCGTGCCCGAGGCAGGATTCGAACCTGCGACCGCAGCGGTCACGCGGTTCCAGACTGAAGCGCCTTTGACCGCACGGCCACACCAGCCGGCTAGTCTTAAAACATAAGTACACATTCTATTTCGATTACAAGTCATTCTAATCTTACGTTGTAACAAGTTTGTGCCGATAGCTTAGTCGGCCGATGGCCATCTTCTCGCGATTGCAGACTCGCGCCACGCTGTTGACAAACGGCCAGTGCTCTTGACGGGCGTCGTTCGCCTGCAGTCTCGCACTGTGAACATGAAACTTGAGCGCCAGAAATCCATTCTTAAGCTGAACAAATAATACCGATAAAAATAAGAATAAAGCACCGTGTGTGGCTGTAGCGGGGAAGTAAAAGTCTCACACTTTACATCTTTGACACTCCATGCAGAGCCCCACGTTCAAGAATATGCGCTGAACGATGTGTTTCGAAACACCTGTGCCTGCATCGGCATTGTACCACAGTCTAACGTAACAGTCACCACACTCACTGATGTGAAAACTGATACCATCTGACAGCTGGAACGACAGTGGCGCCCCGAGAGGGGAGAAATCAGCCATAATATTAACGATTGTTTTTAATTATTTTTCTACTTAATTAACGAAACAGTTATATTTTTGCGTTCCAAGCAGTAGTAAATTATCGAGAAACACGATTGATAGTGAAATAAATGTAAAAACAGCCGAATCTCACTGATTCAGTGCCAGAAGAAATATTTTCTAATACGTTTGTATTGCAGCTTTTACCGCTGAAATCGAGAGAACACAAACACATATTTCATGTAGGAAAAACATACATTTTTGTTGTTCGTATGACACACTTTTCCTGAACCGTAACTATTTAACTTGAAGTCTAATGATTCGTACATTCTTCTACTAACTACACTTTCCTACCCACGAATATTTTTGTAAATGTAGTTACTGTGGCTTCCAAAGGGAATGTGTTGAAGCTTCTTGCCGTTTGTGGCTCAGGTATAGCAAAAATAGTGGAATTTGCTTCCTGCGTGTTAGGAAACAGTCTTATTATTTTTGATGTTTTATTATCTCGTCTATGTGGTTTTCGCTTTGGCCACATTTGTGGTGGCTTGTATGGTACGTTATATGAGGTACTTATTGCATTCCACACAAGCTTACTACGCTCCACCCTCACTGATTTGACTGGAGGCATTGAACAAAATTTCACGTTGTTGAGAGTATATAGAACATATTTTTGCAAAAAGTGTGGTCTTCTGCTGTTTACAACCCTTTTTTTAATAAAAATGAAAACGTTGTTTTTCAATAAATATCTGTAGATTGCAAGAGAATCGTAAATAAACTGAATAAACTGTTCTCCAATGTACCGTTTCGTTCCTCACAGGGTCCTTAGGAAACTAAAGAAAGACAAATGTGGTGTCACGTTTTAGTTAGTGTCGATGATTTTTATGGCACTACACACCCTCATTATTGTAAAAATTATGTTACTAGCAGGCCCGCACACAGGATAATTTTTCGAGCGGGGGGGGGGGGGGGGGCGAATCGGAGAGCTAATTTTACTTACTTTTATATTTAATATAATTACATTCGATTGAACCGTTTAATAGAGCAGACTGCCAGACAAGAATTGCTTTGCTGCTTTCAAATGGTTGAAATGGCTCTAAATACTATCGGACTTAACACCTGAGGTCGACAGTCCCCAAGACCTAGAAATACTTAAACCTAACTAACCTAAGAACATCACACACATCCATGCCCGAGGCAGGATTCGAAGCCGCGACCGTAGCAGCAGCGCGGTTCCATACTGAAGCGCCTAGAACCGCTCGGCGTGGGGACTCCCGACCACCAATGACATATGTTCATTTTTACTGCGCACTTTGAGAGATTGGTACTTTAGTAACACTGCTGTATATTTAAAAAAACTCAGCCAAACTTTATACGAACTGATTGGGCAATGCAACATTACCAATAAAGAAATAGTCACTGCAAAATATTGTCTTACCTCCTAAGCAAAAAAATGGCTTTGAGCACTATGGGACATAACAGCTGTGGTCATCAGTCCCCTAGAACTTAGAGCTACTTAAACCTAACTAACCTAAGGACATCACACACATCCATGCCCGAGGCAGGATTCGAACCTGCGACCGTAGCAGTCGCGCGGTTCCGCACTGCGCGCCTAGAACCGCGAGAACCGCGGCCGGCCCTCCTAAGCAGCAACGATGGAACGAGATACATTCTGGTCTCTCATAAAAAAAGTGTAATATCTAACTAGCCTTTTCATCAAATTAGTTTACTTACATGCTGGGGTTACTCAGCAACTGACAATTTGCAGCCAACTCATCTATACTAACGCGCTGGTAAAACGAAAATCATATTCATTTAACATCTTTACGTTGCTTGTGAGAACTTCTGCTTACATGTTCTCGTAATTCTTACATTAATCGAACGCTTGGTGGCTTCACAGAGCACACCACATAAACTGCCTGCCTATTCCATCGCCTTTCCCTCACAGACAGCTACCTACAAATGTGCGCCAATCGCTCTCTTACTCCAACACTACAATCTCAGACCAGAAGCAGTAGTATCTTTAGCTTTGCGGTCGTGCACAGTTAGCGATCCGCATTATGAAGCCTATCAGACATACATCGTTTATAATGTATTAGTTTCATTTTAATTTAAATTAATGTTATTGTCATATTCGAGTGCTGCTACCAAGTGTGCCCCAGTAGACTTCTTTCAAAGGTTACAAAGTAAAGTCAGAAGCCTTCGTTATTTTTTTCTACGTGAAAGGCGTCTCTTTACATAAGTTTCCGGAAGAAGATTCTAAGACAGTCCTGTTTCGTTCCGAAATAGCCCAGATGCAGCCATGTTGCACCTAAAGTTTTCCTTGTATGGCACTGAGACTGGAGACAAAGGAAGCAAATTAGCTCAAGCCTTTCCACGGATGACCTGTTTTCAAGTATACGGAAATCTTTAGCAAATACAACTTCAGTAATGTTATGAAGCTGTTCACCATCTACTATGCTGTACAAGAGAGGAAGCCTAACACAGTTTCGTGAATCTACCTCTGCTGATTTTCACCAACTTCTTTACACCTGATACTCTTATCACTTAACTTTCAGTCATAATCAATAATGAATAATATTAAGGAAGAATTTTGGTACTAGAAAATTTCCGTTTTACCTTGCATAAGCTCACACTATTCTGGTGTGTGGGGGGAGGGGGAAGGGAGACGGCGGCAAGTGCCCTATACCGCCTCAACCCCAGCACCTCCCTCCTTTCCTGTGTGCGGGTTTTTACAAGTCGATATGAACGATACTACTCGCAGTCACCCAATATCGTATTAAGAAGTATTGTCGCAGCTGGGTCAGAGAAGCACCCTGATGTAGTGGTGCCGGCACGGTAACTCAGCGTATTCGGTCAGAGGGTTAGCTACCCTCTGTAATAAAAAATAAAACTAAGTTAATGGATCAACGACGAACTGAAACGGGTGTCTTGCGACGTCCGCCCCGAGCACATACAACGAACGGAAAAGAACAAAACGAGATTTAAAAAAAAATGTGGTTATGATACTAGACTGTTGCACGAAGGGTCGTGAGTTCGAAACTCACCTGGACTGTACAATTTTAATTTCTATATTCGGTTCGAGTACACTCTAGGAGTATCCACAAATGTCAAGAATCATTGTACTGGAAAGTTCTGTAGCTCTACATATACCGTATGTGTTCTGGCCGGAGGCAGTTCGCTACACGCTCTTGTTTGTGCAAGTGCTGAATAAATCTTCG
The DNA here is from genome assembly GCF_023864275.1 of Schistocerca cancellata. Classification (NCBI taxonomy): domain Eukaryota; kingdom Metazoa; phylum Arthropoda; class Insecta; order Orthoptera; family Acrididae; genus Schistocerca; species Schistocerca cancellata. The sequence goes on from NC_064628.1 coordinate 491,788,363, forward strand.
TTAAGTGAAGTTAGTGTTCGTCATTCATCTAATTACACCTTCTACTACGTGACAGTATTATTTCTGGTCGTTTGGAGCGCTGCTGTCGCAGATTATATTGGAAGTGAGGAGGGGCGTAGTGACTGAGTGTGTTAAGACTATGATTGTACTCTTAAGCCAGCTCTTCCAGAGGCTGCCGCCTATCCTGCTTTGCAGAGCGTGTAACCTCCACGTTGTGTGATGAGGCGTGGAAATCCAACACCTTGTCGCCTACTCTCCTATTTCGCCGTCCTCCAATCAGTTCCCGTAGACGCTCACAACGGCAGCACGCGTACAGCGCAGCAGCTTCGGTGTTTCCGAGACGCTCGTTTCCAGGCCCCGAGCCATCACAATCTGCCCTCTGTCAAAGTCGCTTGTGTCAGAGGATTTTCCCATTTGCGGCCCGCATCGTCGGTAGAATAATTTCCCATTTGTCTCTGCTCCTGTTACGTACTTTCCTCACCGTGTGACTTGCCCGTAATGGCTGGTTCAAATGGCTCTTAGCACTATGGGACTTAACATCTGAGGTCATCAGTCCCCAAGAACTCAGAACTGCTTAAACCTAACTAACCTAAGGACATCACACACTTCCATGCCCGAGGCAGGATTTGAACCTTCGACCGTAGCAGTTGCATGGTTCCGGACTGAAGCGCGGAACCGCTCGGCCACCGCGGCCGGCACTTGCCCGTAATGACACCGGGTGACATTCTGGGATTTGATGGACAGTAGTCGTAATATTGTGGTTCCTTAAAGCAAAACTTGCATCCCACGAGGAATAATAAAACACATCCCACTCTATCTGGCCTACCGGAACAGGAACAATATAACGTTTATTCTCGAATAAAACAGTCTTGGTTTCGAAAATATTTCTTTAATGACGCGTTTCGCCTTGGTAGGGCATCATCAGATTATCATGGACTGAGAGGCATTTGTAGAACCATTATGCTGTCAAATAAGCACATTCTAGATCGAGATAATTGGGGCTTATTCCACAGCGTAATGGGTCTGCGAATGTTTGCCAACCCGTGATAGTCTGATGATGCCCCACAGAGGCGAATCGCGTCTGTAAAGCAATATTTTCGCAACCAAGACTGTTTTATTCAAGAACGTGGAACAATTTTCCACGTATTCTCTCCTAAGGGTCTCAGTACTTCTACTGTAATGTCGTCTATTCCAGGTGCCTATTTCCGACTTAGATCTTTCAGTGCTCTGTCGAATTCCTTTCGCAGTATCTTACGTGCCACTTTCTTTTTCATAACATTTTATACGTTTCTTTCCTTTGTATAGTCCTTGTGTATGTTTCTTCCATCTTTCGACTTTTCTTACTTCGCTCAGCACTAGTCTGTGCCATTAGAACTCTCGATATTCGTACAGATGCTTCTCTTTTCTCCAAATTTTTATTTAATTTTACCATAGGCGGCATCCGCTTTTCCCATAATTACGTACGCATCTACAGCTTTGCATTTTGCGCTTCCTGTCAAACTGACTCTTCGACGTCTGTGTTCTCTTTCGTCTGCTCTTGTTACAGTCTGTCCTTTCAGCAGTTCACCTTAGTATCTCGTGTGTTACCCACGATTTTCCTACCGAGATCTGTCTCTTCAACTAGTTGCTCCTCTGCTTCATCCACTATTTACCTTCTATTACGTTTCTTTCGCTTGTCTCGGTTAATAATCGCTAATGATCATTTGACCATTCGCTAATACTCTAAGGTTCTGTAGGTCTCGTCTCCTAAAATTCTCACATTTCTGCAGTTTTACCAGTTTTCATCTAGAATCCGTAACCAATAAATTATGATCAAGAGTCAAAGTCTGTCACTGGAAATTTCTGTCGCACCATTACGCGATCTATCCGAAACATTTCGGTGCCTTCCAAGTATGCAACCGTCTTTAATGTTATTCTTAAAGCAAAATTTTAGCAATGATTAAATTGTTATCTGTGCAAAGAGTCTGTTGTATACAACGAAGGCGGGTGCCTTGCCTATTGACTCTAGCGGTCGGTGGCGTGTGTTGCAGTCTGTAGGTCAATAAACAGAAGAGCGCGTGCAACGCGAAAACACGGGACGGCGTGTGCGCCGCGCCAGCTGCTTGCTGGGATTCCCCTGAGTCGCGCGACCCGCGGCGGTTGTCCCAGTCGCCGCCTTCGCTTGCGTCCGCTGCCGCCGACGCGTGCTGTGCCGCTCCACAGGAGGAACAATGCGGAAAGTCGGAAGGGAAAGTCCGAGGCCAGTGACGCGGGCGCCGAAGTGTGGGAGGCGACTCGTTACCAGTCGCCCGCACACAAGATTAGTCCTCCGACACGGCAGCGCTTTACCATAAGCCAGCAGCCCATTATGCTAACTCTGAAATCACGACGTTGCCGCGCGATGCAGTTCCTAGGCTCCGTGCACCCGAGACACTTAATACCGCGACTTCGCGGCGTCATTTCTTCGCACTTTTCAGCATTGCGAGAGACATCAGTCGAGTCCATGCAGCGTCGTGTTGCGGCACTTCTGCGTGGTCGCGGGAGCCCTACTGTGCTCTTACTCGTTTGCGTGCATCGAGCTTTAAGGCCACCTTCAGCAACAAATTCCCTGTTTTATTAAAAGAATTGTCTCAGAACACAGTTAAAGGTCTGTCTATTTAATACCCCACGATCAATTTCGGGGCTCCTAGTTCGAGCATCAGGTGTATCTGAAACGTACACATCAAATATATATGCTATATGTTCATCTTACTACCATATCTTAGTGACATCAATTGTCCCTTAATAACTGTCAAGCCAGAGACTCCTTAGGTTATCAGTGGACATTATTGAAAGAAAACTGATGTTCCTGGGGTAAACATACCGCCCATCGATTCATTGTACGTGTTTAAGTAAATCTATATATATCACATGAGGCTAGAAGCCTCTAAATCGATCGTGGTAGAATAAATAAACAACAGTTAATTGCAGTCTGCGGCAATATCTTTCTTTCTAAATTATATGACTATGTTCCCAGTAGCCCGATCAACGTAGAAAAATGTAATTGTGTTTTGCTTTGGTTTGCTGTTATGTCAGTGTGAATTTGTAATCAGTTCCTCATTGCTATGAAACAGTAATTAATTAAAGAAAACGCGAAAATATCTATCTGCGTTATAACAGAAAGGCTACGGGGCCTTTGGCACATAGTTGAAGGGGTCGTCACTACTAGGCGTTGCAATCGCGAAAAAATCCAACATGGCAGTGGTGGTAATTTCAAAAATACAAATAGCATTAGGGAGAAGTTTAAAAAAATGCAAGGTAGCTGTGATAGAAATTCAGTCGTGAGAAATTCAAAAATCCAGATGGCATATCTAGTCCAGTTCTGCCAGTGAGTAGTTCAGTAAGCCTAAAATAGTGGAAGTGGCACATGCTGGAGGCCTAGTCGACTTATGCTAGAGGTCATTATGGCACCATGCTCAAAAATCTAAAGAATCTGAATTAGTTTATCAACATATGTGAACATATTGATTTATAGTTTTTCCACATAAAAAGTTCATAAGCATGCACATGTGCCCGCCCACACACAAAGTATGTGATCGGCTTATACTATTTATCGAACGAATAAGCTTCACCTAAGTTGCCTTACCTGATGTAATGCTGAAAAGTATGTGTGGGGTCTGAATTTTGCAAAATGTTCAACAACATTCAGTTCTTAATCAATAAGTATAAAGGCATTGACAATACTGAAATAACTCGGCACTAGTTACCTAACTTACAGGATAAGCACTTGTCAATGAGCTTAGTTCTAACTCTGTATCACATTTGGTGCAAACACATACCCAATGTACAAAAAAAATGGACTCAGTCATGTCCGTAAAAACTTTTTTTTGGTGGTAACCAGTTTCGGTAAATTTTTGATCATCCTCAGATCCTCATATGGAAGTATGAACATAGCATGGCTTTAGAAGGCTGTCTAACAATAGTAGTAACATAAAATACAGCATATATAACAAATATTAAAAGAAAAAGTTTACCCATGATGATAAGCGGTGGTGGTGAATGGAGCAGTTGTTGTAACTCCACGAGCGTCAACTGCCAAGGGGAGCAACGCAGCTGTTGCTAAAATATGCGATGCTCCATCCATTGCATACCCAATTACGTCAGCGATAGTCAGTCAGGCATACAAGGACGCAAAAAAATTATAATAAGGTATATACAGGACGGTTACACGAAAGCTAATAACAAATGAAGAAATAGGTGTTTTACGTTGTAGAAAGTAATTGCTAGAAACAGTATTTCATCAGTATGTGATAAGTATATATTAGAGACAACTAGAAAAATATAGCTAACATCATTGACTGGCTAATACAGATTTTGTAAGTTACTGTACGATCTAGATCCTATCTGCACTTACATTCCACTGGTGTTTTATACACTGGCATCATTTTCGACACTTTAATACAACAAATCATACTAATAATGACGCATTTAGACAAGACATTTAATGTGTTGCATCACATAAACTATTATTATTATTTTCGTAATAAGTAAGGAGAATTTCGTAATGCATGAAATACATATGTAAACATGTGACCAAAGCCAATGATGGTACAACATTTCACATGTCGAGAGGGAAGATCAGTATCATGAAAATACAATCTTTCCATCAAAATAAAACTATTTATCAAAATATGTTAAGTAGAGGAGTACAAAACACATTCAGGTTGCTTATCATAATAAGCAAGTATTTGATTAGATATATATGTAACATGAACAAAAGTTCGATCTTTGCATCATTATAAAATTTACAAAACTATGAAAATATGTTGAATACATACATGGCGCTAGTGTCATAACAAAATGATTGAATAACAAAAAAAAAATTACATGTGAGTCATATAATAGCACTACTAACCTAACTTACATGCTGTGCAACACGTCAACAAACTTACAGCAATCTTTGTACGATACGTTAACGAAACAAAACTTGTCATGTATTGCTTACTAAAATACGTAAAATTTTTTCTGCGATATTAAAAATCACAAATTGGCAGTACTGCTTATCTAGCTTATAGCTCAAAATAGATTTGTCACCAAGTATAGTTTGATACTTTTAAATTGTCTGAATTATTTGTCGGAAACTCATCATAGTTTAGCTTATCATGCAGTACAAAACGTTTCTCATTTTCTGCTGTTAACGCAAGTTTATGCCATCACGAATTGGAGACCGCATGCCACTTCGCCACATTCATCATTTTGTTACTACAAAACTGTAGCAAATTACGTCATGTATCGCCAAGCTACAGCATATTAGTAACGACTTGCCCCATACATCAACTCTGTTACACAGAATTGTAACAAATTGCTCCATACATCATGAACACATTGTGGATACTACTGTGTGGCAATGATGGTCAATTAGATGAGGTGATTCAACCATTTCCTGAATGAAACTGGATCGGTAATGGTCAGACAACAGGGTGACTACCATTATCATAGATAGTACTGTGTGGCGTCAATGACAGTCAGTTGATGTGGTTATTGCCATTACCATGGTCATGTTGACTATCTTTACTCCAAATCCAATTCGCGGCAACAATGGGCTGTTGGAATGGTGATTGCCATAATCCCAGTCTTTGTGACTACCAGTAGCCAAAATGCATGGTGATAATATACAGTTCCTGACCGCATTATTAGATGCACCTTGAGGTTTTAACATTATACGAGTTTAGGAGGATCAAAGATTATTCAGATCAGTGTAAATGAAGTGATTAAAATTCTTTAAACGTTACAGATTATTAATGACTGGTACACTACACAGTTTTAATATTAATTCTTGTGCTTTTAAAAAAAAGTGCAGTAAGTGTAGCTAGGTCTTACTTCTTTAGATTTCTTCGCGCTGCTTTTAGCAGCTATTAATGTTTCAGTTCGCCTTGGCATATCGCTAATACATGCTTGTACAGTGTCCTGCATTTGGGGTGTTGATACCAGACTGGAATAATCTTTTCAATGAGACGAATTTTTATAGTGATTGCTTACTTTGCCTTTTCCCTGCACACTAGCTCCCTAAATTTCACTTGGTTTCATGTCGGGTGAATTTCCTGGCATGGGTACTATAAAATAAATAAATAAAATAAAATATTAATTATTAATTATGTATGATAGTGATGGTTGTAATTAATATTTGCTGATCTGGAACCTGGACGTTTAATTATTTGGTATCAGACGCTTGACAATGGCTTTTTCGTAAATGCAATGTTATTCGTAGTAGACCGTGAAATAAGACTCAAATAATCGGACTTCGTATTTAACTCGTTTCCAAAGACTGCTGCGGTAGGTGCGGACTCAAAATCTAAATCTCAATATTAGAATAATTTGCCAGCAATGTCAATACGTCGTACAGAGGTGACTGTCTACTAAACATAAAAAAGTTTACACAGTTAGTTAAATCAGATATGTTCAACGAATAAGCCTACAGTTAAATAATTCAACCTGCTTTTATAAATATAGAATCTTTACAGAGTCGAGTGCCTAGTGAGATTGCAACTCGCAGTGTTCTTATATAACATCAAATATGGCGGTGTGCCAGTTAATAAAATATACGTGCTTTCCCGCACCTGCTATTCTACCAGACCTACTTCTTCTTAACGAAACATAAGAGTGTCATAATTGTATTTTGTTTTACCAGCGGCATAGCGCTGCAGTTCTGTGGCATAGGCTTTATTTATTTGTCAGAGATTAATTATTTAATTAAGATTTCGCGTTTCCGAGGATACTCACGGACGGCATGGAAATGTGCCATTATAGTACCAGAGCGAAGTTCTGTTGTTGCAAAAACGTTTTTGCTGATTGTGCTGTGTGGGAGGGAGCTCTGTCTTGCATAAACGCAAATGGTTCTACTTTAGCGACCCATTCTTTTGTTTGAGGTATTAGCTTCCTCCTTAACACTTTCTTGTAGTGGTCTTCATGCACAGATGGTAAATATACCAGGAGCCCAACAACACTAAATGTCAATAAAGCACTCACACTTCGAACTCGTCAGCTCTTGCTGTTCTCAAAATTGTAACTAGCAGTTGTTCATCGACAGTCAGCTCTCACAAAAATGATGCAGCACAACAAATGAGCTCATTTCATTCAATAATAGCTCTTCAATAATATGCAGCCTGTTAAAGTGTTAGGTAACCCAGAACAAAAACAAACCACAGAAATAAATGAATTGTAAAAAGAAGGGTGCGTGTAGTAATAAGACCAGAGACTGTGTATAACGTAAGCTGAAAATGAATGTCAGCTGCTGTGTCTCAAATAGTAGTGTAACACCAGAAGTGTGTCTCATAACTTGACTGTGGGTGTCAGCTACTGGATCTTAAAACTGTACTGGAAAGCCGGATCCATACAAGATGCGACATGACAGTCGACTCTTGAGCACATACACTCCTGGAAATTGAAATAAGAACACTGTGAATTCATTGTCCCAGGAAGGGGAAACTTTATTGACACATTCCTGGGGTCAGATACATCACATGATCACACTGACAGAACCACAGGCACATAGACACAGGCAACAGAGCATGCACAATGTCGGCACTAGTACAGTGTATATCCACCTTTCGCAGCAATGCAGGCTGCTATTCTCCCATGGAGACGATCGTAGAGATGCTGGATGTAGTCCTGTGGAACGGCTTGCCATGCCATTTCCACCTGGCGCCTCAGTTGGACCAGCGTTCGTGCTGGACGTGCAGACCGCGTGAGACGACGCTTCATCCAGTCCCAAACATGCTCAATGGGGGACAGATCCGGAGATCTTGCTGGCCAGGGTAGTTGACTTACACCTTCTAGAGCACGTTGGGTGGCACGGGATACATGCGGACGTGCATTGTCCTGTTGGAACAGCAAGTTCCCTTGCCGGTCTAGGAATGGTAGAACGATGGGTTCGATGACGGTTTGGATGTACCGTGCACTATTCAGTGTCCCCTCGACGATCACCAGTGGTGTACGGCCAGTGTAGGAGATCGCTCCCCACACCATGATGCCGGGTGTTGGCCCTGTGTGCCTCGGTCGTATGCAGTCCTGATTGTGGCGCTCACCTGCACGGCGCCAAACACGCATACGACCATCATTGGCACCAAGGCAGAAGCGACTCTCATCGCTGAAGACGACACGTCTCCATTCGTCCCTCCATTCACGCCTGTCGCGACACCACTGGAGGCGGGCTGCACGATGTTGGGGCGTGAGCGGAAGACGGCCTAACGGTGTGCGGGACCGTAGCCCAGCTTCATGGAGACGGTTGCGAATGGTCCTCGCCGATACCCCAGGAGCAACAGTGTCCCTAATTTGCTGGGAAGTGGCGGTGCGGTCCCCTACGGCACTGCGTAGGATCCTACGGTCTTGGCGTGCATCCGTGCGTCGCTGCGGTCCGGTCCCAGGTCGACGGGCACGTGCACCTTCCGCCGACCACTGGCGACAACATCGATGTACTGTGGAGACCTCACGCCCCACGTGTTGAGCAATTCGACGGTACGTCCACCCGGCCTCCCGCATGCCCACTACACGCCCTCGCTCAAAGTCCGTCAACTGCACATACGGTTCACGTCCACGCTGTCGCGGCATGCTACCAGTGTTAAAGTCTGCGATGGAGCTCCGTATGCCACGGCAAACTGGCTGATACTGACGGCGGCGGTGCACAAATGCTGCGCAGCTAGCGCCATTCGACGGCCAACACCGCGGTTCCTGGTGTGTCCGCTGTGCCGTGCGTGTGATCATTGCTTGTACAGCCCTCTCGCAGTGTCCGGAGCAAGTATGGTGGGTCTGACACACCGGTGTCAATGTGTTCTTTTTTCCATTTCCAGGAGTGTATTTACCTTGAGGCGGCTGATAAAAAAAATTACAACTTCGATCGGGAATTATACAACGTATTCATTGTTTTCCGACAAGCTTATGATAGCACTGACCGCTCAACGCAATGGGAAACGATAAAGGAATTTGACAACCAATCGAAAGACTTCAGACTAATTAGAGCTTGCTATTCTTATTCAACTTGTCAAGTACGGTTCGGCAATCACCTAACACCACCATTTAGTATCCGAAATGGATTGAGACAAGCAGATCCATTGCCGCCAATACTCTTCAACTTGGCGTTGGAAGAAGTAAGCCGTGACACTGATCGAATGAGAGAAATTGGAGATGGAGTGAGCAGACACAATTATGGCATTTGATGATGGCGATGTGATTCTTGGTGACACTCTGGAGCAAGTATGAGCTGATATTTTCCAATTTCTCCGTAATGCGAATAATGTTGGGCTGGTGGTGAATGGTGATAAAACAGAGTATTCTATCATTATAAGTAAATTGAAGGTAGAGGGGGGAGGAAGGAAAGAAAAAGGAAGGGATTACGCAGAATCAGCGGCGCTGAGTTAAAAATGTGTGCCAGCTAGGGTCCTCTGCTTACTAGGGAGATGCGTTAACCACTGCGCCATATGGGACAAGGGTCATCGCAGCTCCGCGGACTACCTCGGCACACCCTCATTCCCACCGAGCGCTACCTATCCGCAGTACCTCTCTATGTCCTCCATGCTCTCTTCTCTGAGATTCCCGCAGGAGGTCGGACGTACTAGTGCATCCGCGCTGAAGAAGGTCGATCCATTGCCCATCTAGGCGAATCAATTATATTAATGCGTGGTGTCTGTTTTGTCACGCTGTCAAGCTCTCCTTACTTTCAGTCTTGTTGACGAGCATACCTTTGAACAAGAATTCAAGTTCCTAGGATCCATACTAACTAATAGCAGGGAACTGCCGAAGGAAGAGCATCGACGAATAGGAAACGATAATATTCTGATCGAGTTATTCAAGTCACAACTCATATCACAGAAGAATACGATTGAGCTTTATATGACAGTATAACGCTCAGAACATTCATGTGGTTGTGAAACCTGGAAGACGTCAGCAACAACTGAGGAAGCAATCTACGGACCCGTCTGCAATATCATGGAAGGTAAATGGAAACGAAGAATAAAAGAACAACTGTACCAGTGGTTAAGAAGCTCCACATTGTCCGAATATTAGGGCAGAAGAGGCTACAGTGGTTTGGCCACGTCCTTCCAGCTCCCTTCTGTACCAAGTCCCCCAATCGACTGCGGGAAAACGGCGAAGAAGACACCCAAGGACGCTGAGGATGGGTCGAGTATTAACGATCAAATAGGTGGAGGCAACTGCGTTGGAAGATGAAGCTAGAGACAGGCAGCGAAAGACTACCATTCGCAGCAGATATCTCCTCAGTTGTGCCTGACTGATTTCTAGTTTTATTGTGCTTTTTGTAATGTGTTCATTCATAATTTTTATAGTGTGCTTTTCCCTTTTGTAGCGGTTATTTGTTTTGTTTCTCTACTGTATGCCTTAAAGGCCCGTTAGTTCAAAAATTTATTACTATTATTATTCTTATTCGTGATTCTTTTGTGTTACACACTATTTCCATGCGTTCTTCTCTACACAGATGTTCAATTCTTCACACACTACACTGCACCGACACAAAATATTTTCTCATTTACATGTTTTTTGAATACCAACATTCAACTCGTGTACACCATAGAGCGGAATACGGACGTCTTTTGTTTCGTTTTTGTGCTGTGGTACTATCCGCTGTGTGTTTCTATTTACGCGCGTGTGTGTGTGTGTGTGTGTGTGTGTGTGTGTGTGTGTGTACATATACAGGGTGTTAAAAATGAATTCAACATTTTGAGAGGCGGTAGTATGGACCAATGCAAGACTGTTCAATAAACTGCATACCTTAAGAGATATGAGCACTTATTCATCCTCTTTACTCTGAAACACATCTCTTCTACACCAAGCTCTTTGCTATTACTAAAGACGTACAGAACGCAATAAACAAATTGGGACAAACATTTATATTATTATCCATCGATACAGCACGCAGTAAAGACCTTTTTGTGTTGTTGCCGTAAACGGCATTCAGAATTCTGTATAATTTCAGCGCTTATGTTACCTTTAATGGAACGCGTTTGTGTTGTAAGTTCGTGCAATTGTTTTACATATTAGTTTTATCTTTGCGTGCACAGCATAACGAAAGCCTAATATTGCACACAAGAAATGACACACGATCTTCTGTTACGGCCTGGCAAACGGAAGCAGCCGTCGAGCCCCTCGCCTGTACGCTGAAAAACGTCCAGAACGCAGGGTACCGTTTGCGCGGTAACTCAGCCGTCTTTTCCAGCGGCTAGCAGACTCTGGCTCCGTAGCTCCGACAACGGCGGATCGTGGCAGACGTCGTGCCTCTCGTACTCCGGCTGTAGAGGAGCGGCTACTGCAGAGAATGGAGAATGGAAGATCTTCAAATCAGTGTACGTTTAATTCCATCATCTGTAGGCTTTCCTCGTACTCTAGGCTGGAGATCCCTGTATGAACTGTTGCCATATTCTATCGTGTACAGCGTGTCCAACTCCTTATCCACCAGTTCAGCCTGCCAGAATGCAGTTCTGCTAATGTTGTTGAAATAATGTAATAAACATCCGCTTTTCACGATAAAGACACTATCCATAGACTAAGCTAGTTTCACGGGAGACGTAATTCTAATTTTCAATAAACAACATGTGTGGACTGATGCACATCCACATAAAAGTGAAGAAACAAATCATCAGCGCGAATTTTCATTTAATGTATAGAGAGAAATTATTGTTGATGTAGACTAATAGGATATTACGTACTACCAAACAGATTGGCTTGTGCAAGGTTTCGTCATTTCGTATCAAATAACTTCTCTGTTCTTCTAGAGGAGGTAACATTTCAAGAACACCTTACACAAAGATTTAATGGTCAATGGACTGGTCGGGGAGGTGCAGTACTTCGGCCAAATCATTCTCTAGACTGGATATTTGGTTGTGGGACACTTGAAATCTTTGGTTTTTGCAAGCCTCATTAGTGATGTACAGACACTACAGGAACGCGTCATCAATGCCTCCAGCACATCTGCGACCAACCTGGAATTCTTCAGAGAGCGCATGGGTTCCTAAGACGTGAAACAGAAGCATGCCTTAGTATGAATGGACAACATATTGATCTCCTCGGTTATCTATGGCTCACAAGCGCACATCGTATTGTAACACCATTATCGACTGTGAGTAATTGATACAGAGTAATTAAGTTTATATAACTATGAAATGTTTATTCTTTACGCGTTTAGTTCTTTGAATTGTTGGAGGGAAACGGAAATTTATGATGCATAATTTATTTAACTTAACAGTGTGCTTAAATAATGAAACTTTATTAAATACGTATACTTAAAACAAAATTGTATGTAATTAACTGGTTCATACTTAGGAAAATTATATGATGTAACTTAAAAGGTGTAGGGAACCCCCTCCACTACGGAAGGGGCTGGGTGCGCAAAAAAAGGTGGAAGTGGCGGTCTATCTTGGCGACAAGAGAGAGAGTACGTTAGGCAGTCAGCGACCAGCAGTCGTATAGTAACTAAATGTATAATGGAATGGCCTCGGATGTGGTTTCGGCTTTAAAAGGGTGCTCTCGTATTTGGAAAGGCTCTAAAGATTACGTCGCCAAGAAGAATTAAATAGAGCTTAAAACCCCCAGAAGGAGACCTGATAGCCGCCACGTGCTTGCCACCAATATTGCGCAACTGCTTCAACTTTCGAAAACAGATATATATGGTAGTGTGAACCAGTGTGTTGTGTGAGCATTTGCAATAATAACCAGAGTTTCAAAATACGTGTTGAAACTTTGAACTACCCTCTTCATGATACCAAGTAGGGTCCTATCCTAATAGTGCTAAAGACCGAGTATCGTATTTATGAAGAAATTCTAACTTGATTCCGTTTAAATGTGCCTTAGTTTGGGTTTTAAAATATATAAAAGTTGCTAGTTAAATCATTTGTTTCATAGATAAAGAGAGAGGAACATTATTCTGCACTTGTTAAAAAGCTTCATATTACTTTGAATAGCTACTACTTTGATTGTGCCGCAGTTTAATGTTAAAGAGCATAAATGTTATTAGTTAAAACTACTTGCTTCACAATTAGTAAAAGAGGCACATTATATTAAACTTAGGAAATGTTTTAATTTCCTATGAATTGCTGTACATTGAAAGTGCCAAAGTTTTAGTACAAATGAACATAAATGTGCCTAGTTAGAATCACTTGCTTCACAGTGGTGTTATGAGGTACTTAATTATTATTCTATTTGAAACTTTAAACTGAAATTATTTTGAAGTTAATTAAGTATATTGTCAGCACTGCAAGATATTTAATATCAAGTTGGATTGGGAATTAATATTAATGTAATGCAAAGTGTTTCTGTAAGGTGTGCATAGTTACTGATAAAGAAAGAAACAGTTTAAGGGCCCTCACTTTAATCTTTGATAGCAGGAGAAAGTTAATTTGAATCTGGGTTTTTGCTCATGAATCTGAAACATTACCACTGTGGAATGAATAAGAAATGTGTTATTTCAGTGTCGTATTATTGCATTTGTGATGTATGTATATGTGTTGTATGTTGTATGTTACCCGGGGACGTAGAAACGACGGAGAGGCTCCGTCCCCGCCGCAGCCGCAGTGGTCCACAATCCCACGACGACTACCGCAGTCCGCTTTACCCTTCCGACGCTCCACACCGAACCCAGGGTTATTGGGTGGTTCGGCTCCCGGTGGACCCCCCCCCCCCCTTTCTCACGCTAGACGAGCGTAACCCCTTATGTTTGCGTGGTAGAGTAATGGTGGTGTACGCGTACGTGAAGAACGTGTTTGCTCAACAATCGCCGACATAGTGTAGCTGAGGCGGAATAAGGGGAACCAGCCCGCATTCACCGAGGCAGATGGAAAACCGCCTAAAAACCATCCACAGACTGTTCGCCGGGCGGATTCGTGCCGGGGACCACGCGCTCCTCCCCGCTCCGGAAAGCCGTGCGTTACACGACTCGGCTAACCGGGCGAGCTGTATATACAGGGTGTTACAAAAAGGTACGGCCAAACTTTAGGAAACATTCCTCACACACAAATAAAGAAAAGATGTTATGTGGACATGTGTCCACATAACATATTTTCTTTCTTTGTGTGTGAGGAATGTTTCCTGAAAGTTTGGCCGTACCTTTTTGTAACACCCTGTATGTTAGATAAACCTGAACTCTTGTCAGATGCCACTTTGTCTCGTGTTGTCTTTGGGAACAATTTTTGTGCTGAGGTAGTTGAAGTTTGAAGTGACGATTGTAGTTAACAGGGGTAAAGTCTCTTCTACATTTCTGTGATTGCTAACGTAGGCTGTTGATAATTACAGCTACTCACTGTGTAGTTCGTCTGGTTGTTGTAGGTTTTAATTGCACTTTACTAAGAAAGTCCCTTTCAAAAGAGTATATTTAAATCCTTTGAGAATAATGTTTTCACATTATTATGCATAATTAGGCTGACAATCTTTTTTTTGTTTCGTTTACGTAAATTTTTTACTACTTTCATTATTTTCTAAATTATAATCTTTCTGCTGTCTAATAATTGCCATCCTTACAAAGTTCTCGTTCGATACCCTCTACCCGTTAGGTTAATGCACGGTCAAACTTTTCCAAATTCCGCCCACAGGGTAACGCTTACTGCGCGTTAAGGTCATATTTGGCATTTGACATTCCGCGGTTGGATTATACTTGGCTTTCCTGTGACAGGACAAGAAGTTGTGTTATTAAGAAACAGGTAGCACGCAACACCAGTAGCGTTATAGTACATAATAGGAAGCGTACTACATCAGAAGCTCTGATGTTATAACAGATTAATGCGTTATCATTTGTTTAGTCATTCTGAGGTGGTTCTTTAGGTAAAACTGATTAATTTTCCAGAATATAAGTATCATAACATATCGAACAAACGGACCCTCACCAAAGGGAAACTACAGTTATCCTCATTTATAATTAAAACTGTTGTAAATATTGATAATTTAACTTTATTTAAATAATATTAATTGACTTTAATGGATTAGTTGAAAATGAGTTTTAGGCCGACAAGTCATTGTTGGTTAACAGCATGCTTGGTTCAAAAATGGTTCAAATGGCTCTGAGCAATATGGGACTCAACTGCTGAGGTCATCAGTCCACTAGAACTACTTAAACCTGACTAACCTAAGGACGTCACACACATCCATGCCCGAGGCAGGATTCGAACCTGCGACCGTAGCGGTCGCGCGGTTCCAGACTGTAGCGCCTAGAACCGATCAGCCACCCCGGCCGGCAGAATTCTTGGTGATGAACGGCCATGTAGGTAATTAATGTTCATACACAAGAAATTATTTTGTAAAATGTTGATCGGACTTTGTATTAAGATACAGGTTCGGCTGTTTAATAATACAATATGGCGCTCAGTAGTTGTGTCATTAAATGCTACACTTCCAGCTTAATTTAAACGGCCATAAGTTAATTGCATTATTCAAATACGAGACGTGAGAGACTTGTCGTTCTACAAAATGGAAATTAGTTTGAAATATACTGGTCCAGTTATTATTGGCTAAATGATACCTCGAGAACAGTTACATCCTTATCGTCTTGATGACAGAGCAAGGAGGAAGAAATAATCTAATGCTACATCTTTCTCAGATATAAAAATTACAACCGTCACAGAACAAACATTGGTATAGTATCAATGACGTACATACATTAATTTTTCCAAGACTTGGCTTTTCTGTGAGCACAAACAAAATAAATAGTTTCTTATTGTTCATTCACTACAATTTGAGTAATCTCGCAAATATTTTAACTGAAATAGTGCTATGAATTACCACGTGGCAAGCCATCAGCAGGAATATTTCTTGACATTATTATTATCATTATCACGTATTTTCGGGAAAATTCAATCATGCGCAAAGATTCACCATTGCGTCTTCATGTTATAATGAATTTGCTTACTACGTTCTGTAGGTCGGTAGTAATAGCAACGAGCTTGCAGTAAAAAAGAAGTATTTGTCTGAAGCAAAGGTGAACAAATTTTCATAATTCTTAAGGTATGCTTCTCAGAGCCCATGTTCACGGTCCATTTCGTTATTGTTTTGCTCCTATTACCACCTCTCAAAATATGCAATACCTTTAACATAGTGCATATTTGGGATCCGCCAGTATGACTCACTTCTCAGATATCATCACGTCTGGCTGTTATGCAGGAAACCTGGATTCGATACTCGGTACTGCCAGAGGCGTTCCCTTGGTGGGAGATCAGGTATGGAGCGCACTCACCCTTGTAAAGCCAGTTGAGGACCTACTTGAGTATGACGTAGCGGATTCAAGGTCAAGCAAGCCGATAACGGCCGAGAGAGCGGATACTGATATCTCCACATCGCATCCGAATGACACCATTCGAAGAGGATGACATGGCGGTCGGTCGTTCTCGATTCGTCCGTGTTAGCCAGGACGCGGAGCTTTTTTTACGTTTTGAGCAGATTGTTTCGAAAGTGGGAATTGGGTCATGTATATATATACAGGGTGGTCCATTCATCGTGACTGGGCCAAATATCCCACGAAATAAGCGTCAAACGAAAAAACTAGAAAGAACGAAACTTGTGTAGCTTGAAGGCGGAAACCAGATGGCGCTATGCTTGGCCCGCTAGATGGCGCTGCCATAATTCAAACGGATATCAACTATGTTTTTTTAATAGGAACCCCCATTTTTTATTACGTATTCGTGTAGTACGTAAAGAAATATGAATGTTTTAAATGGACAAATTTTTTTGTTTTGTGATAGATGGTGCTGTAAGAGTCACAAACATAGGGCCCTCAATTTTAGACGAACAGTTGGTAACAGGTAGGTTTTTAAAATTAAAATTCAGAACGTAGGTATGTTTGAACATTATATTTCGGTTGTTCCAATGTGATACATGTACCTTTGTGAACTTATCGTTTCTTAAACTCATGCTGTTACAGCGTGATTACCTGTAAATACCATATTAATGCAATAAATGCTCAAAATGATGTCCGTCAACCACAATGCATTTGGCAATACGTGTAACGACATTCTTCTCAACAGCAAGTAGTTCGCCTTCGGTAATGTTCGCACATGCACTGACAATGCGTCGACGATAGCAAATATCCTTCAACATTCCCCACAGAAAGAAATCCGGGGACGTCAGATCCGGTTAACGTGCGGGCCATGGTATGGTGCTTCGACGACCAATCCACCTGTCATGAAATATGCTATTCAATACCGCTTCAACCGCACGCGAACTATGTGCCGGATATCCATCATGTTGGAAGTACATTGCCATTCTGTCATGCAGTGAAACATCTTGTAGTTACATTGGTAGAGCATTACGTAGGAAATCAGCACACATTGTACCATTTAGATTGCCATCGATAAAATGGGGGCCAATTTTCCTTCCTCCCATAATGCCGCACTATACATTAACCCGCCAAGGTCGCTGATGCACCACTTGTCGCAGCCATCGTGATTTTCCGTTGCCCAATAGTGCATATTATGCCGGTTTACGTTACCGCTGCCGAGCGGTTAAAGGCGCTACAGTCTGGAACCGCACGACCGCTACAGTCGCAGGTTCGAATCCTGCCTCGGGCATGGATGTGTGTGATGTCCTTAGGTTAGTTCGGTTTAAGTAGTTCTAAGTTATAGGGGACTTATGACCACAGCAGTTGAGTCCCATAGTGCTCAGAGCCATACGTTACCGCTGTTGGTGAATGATGCTTCGTCGCTAAATACAACGGGTGCAAAAAATCTGTTATCGTCCCGTAATTTATCATGTGCCCAGTGGCAGAACTGTACACGACGTTCAAAGTCGTCTCCATGCAATTCCTGGTGCATAGAAATATGGTACGGTGCAATAGATGTTGATGTAGCATTCTCAACACCGACGTTTTTGAGATTTCCGATTCTCGCGCAATTTGTCTGCTACTGATGTGCGGATTAGCCGCGACAGCAGCTAAAACACCTACTTGGGATTCATCATTTGTTGCAGGTCGTGATTGACGTTTCACATGTGGCTGAACACTTCCTGTTTCCTTAAATAACGTAACTATCCAGCGAACGGTCCGGACACTCGGATGGGCATTTTGATCACAATAGCCATACATCAACACGATATCGACATTTTCCGCAATTGGTAAACGGTCCATTTTAACACGAGTAATGTATCACGAAGCAAATACCGTCCGCACTGGCGGAATGTGACGTGATACCATGTACTTATACGTTTGTGACTATTACAGCGCCATCTATCACAAAGCGAAAAACGTGGTCCAACTAAAACATTCATATTTCTTTACGTACTACACGAATATGTAATAAAAAATAGGGGTTCCTATTTTAATAAACGCAGTTGATATCCGTTAGACTTTTGGCAGTGCCATCTAGCGGGCCAACCATAGCGCCCATATAGTTCCCCCCTTCAAGCTAGACGAGTTTCGTTCTTTGTAGTTTTTTCGTTTGATGCTTATTTCGTGAGATATTTGGCCCGGTCACTATCAATGTACCACCCTGTATATTTTATATTATGTTATGTTATGTTAATCGGGGACGTAGATACGACGGAGAGGCTCCGTATCCGCCGCAGCCGCAGTGGTCCTCAGCCCGACGACGTCCACCGCAGTCCACTTCACCCCTCCACCGCCCCACACCGAACCCAGGGTTACTGTGCGGTTCGGCCCCCGGTGGACCCCCCAAGGAACGTCTCCCACCAAACGAGTGTGTCCCCTATGTTTGCGTGGTAGAGTAATGGTGGTGTACGCGTACGTGAAGAGCTCTTTTGCTCAGCTATCGCCGACATAGTGTAGCTGAGGCGGAATAAGGGGAACCAGCCCACACTCGCCAAGGCAGATGGAAAACCGCCTAAAAACCATCCACAAACTGCCCGGCTCACCGGACTTCGGCACAAATCCGCCGGGCGGATTCGTGCCTGGGACGGCGCTCCTTAGCCCGGAAAGCCGTGCGTTCGACCACACGGCCAACCGGGCGGGTACCCAGTATATAGTTTCCAAGAGTGGTTAGCCGCAGTTTCTCTGACCATTCCGCAGATATTTTAGATTTCGGTTTTGCAATACGTAGCTGGAGTCGGCCCAAACAAGTACTACCTATGAAGTCTTTCATATGACGCGCAGTGTCAACGGAAAGCGTCAGTTTGTTTCCGTTTCCAAACGAAATGGTTTTTATGTCCCCAATCCATAGAGCGGTCCCAAATGAGGCTAGTGCGACATTCTTTCTATTGATAACCACTAAAATGGACGGTAAAACACGAAGAATAACCAATACTCCAACAGCGGGATATGGCGATGCTCTAGCTGATGGAGTAATGCTATTCGTCATGATTTATGTCCATTTTAGTGGATATCAATAGCAGAAATGTCGCACTAGCCTCAGTTGGGACCGCTCTATGGATTGGGCACATAACATTTCTCTTTAAATCATTTTGTTCGTAACAGGAAACAAACGACGCTGTCCGTTGATACAGTGTGTGATATGAAAGACTTTATGAGCAGTACTTGTTTGGGCCGACTCCATCTACACATTGCAAAACCGAAACAGAAAATATCTGCGGATTGGCCCTAGAAACTGCACCTAACGAATAAGTGTGTGTGTGAGTGAGTGTGTTCCAATTACTACACTGTTATGGCTGTTTAGTATGGTACTGGGATGGGTATTCGTGAGTGGGTACGTTGCCTGGTTGATCTTCCCTTGTATTTAGTAGCTAATGACGCGCAGCCCGAGAGGATCAACGAAAAAGCACGCTGTTCTTTCGCGGAACAGTGTCCATCACCTTAATAACCACTTGCGTAGGCGGTAGCGGTGCGCGGCTGCGTTGGAGACTCGGTGACAACGCGTGAGCCCGCCGGGTATCTCGGGCAGGAGCGGTGGCCGCAAGCCGCCGGGCGACGCCCGTGCCGCGTTTTACGTCGCCTCGAAATTCCCCGCCACGGCATTGCGGAGTCGCGCGCGTCATCGCGTGCGTTACACTCACACGAAACGGACGAGCGACTCCCCTTTCCTTCAATTGGAGGCTTAAGGTAATGAGCAGGAAACACTCCTGACGCTCTCTGGTCGCCACATCCAGCTCCCGAGCGCCTATCTTCTTACGAAGTTCAACTCCTTGTGATCATTTGCTTACTCCTGTTAATGTTTGAAAATACTTTGCTTCTTACCTGCATTGGGAAAAATGTGTTTTCAGTAATGTCTTTCCCAGGAAGTTCTTCGAGCGGTAGTCGTGAAGTTTTAATTATCACTTCCAGAAAAATTAATTTGTGCCCGTAAAATTTGGTGGTAGTTAACAAGACACGACGACAGGAAGAGCAGCAAACCCAAATGATAATTATATTCGTACTTAGTGATAGTGCTAGTCCCCTATACATTCACACTTCAATGCGTAGCGTGTGTCTCAACTGTGGCTATAATTTCAGCAGTGTATAGACTGGAACTACTGGAGCAGACAGATTGAAAACAAAGGGATCAGTCACATATTGCGAGATTGATCAGGATAATGACGTATGTAAGGGGAATAATACCGCGCCTGGATCAGTTTGGAGCGCAATCGATTACTGCAGAAAGAAAAGTAAGACTATTTCTCTCATCATAGCGCGTCAACCAGATATTTATTTAATTGATAAGGTAGCTGTTGTTTTTCACTCGTCTTCTGCCGGCCGCGGTGGTCTAGCGGTTCTGGCGCTGCAGTCCGGAACCGCGGGACTGCTACGGTCGCAGGTTCGAATCCTGCCTCGGGCATGGGTGTGTGTGATGTCCTTAGGTTGGTTAGGTTTAAGTAGTTCTAAGTTCTAGGGGACTTATGACCTAAGATGTTGAGTCCCATAGTGCTCAGAGCCATTTTTTTCATTCGTCTTCTAAGGGAGACGTTATGATAGCAAACGCCACCCAAATACGACAAAGTATAATTTCAGACTCACAAACATAGGGAGGCATCCAAACAAGAAGCAAGTCTCCTAACAAATAATGGTTACGAGAGATAATGATTATCTTTTGCACATATTCCGCCGAAGTAGGTGCCAAAGTCAGGTCACTGTGGTGAGGCCTAAAGACACAACAGGACTCCTCGCACTACGAAAACAAAGTTAAACAGTTTGTTGATGGCGACATCTATATGCATACGCCAATACTGTGGCCCTTAACAAAGTATAAATGCACTGATGAACGAAAACGTTATGTAGTTGCCGTTAGGGGCTCTCTGGTGAAGTTGGATAGTTAGCGCTCGCTCGTGCCAAGTCGAGGCGCCGATAACGTAGCAAAAATGGCTCTGAGCACTATGGGACTCAACTGCTGAGGTCATTAGTCCCCTAGAACTTAGAACTAGTTAAACCTAACTAACCTAAGGACATCACAAACATCCATGCCCGAGGCAGGATTCGAACCTGCGACCGTAGCGGTCTTGCGGTTCCAGACTGCAGCGCCTTTAACCGCACGGCCACTTCGGCCGGCGATAACGTAGCAGCAGAAGACGTTTTGTGTTCTCCATTTCAAAGGTGCTATTCAGTAGAACTGCGCCGCGTGATTTAGCAGTGAGCTGCCTTAACGATGGATCGTCTGTGTGTGGTGCCAATTACTCTAAACGGTGCCTATCTGTAAATGAAATTGCGTACAAAGAATGGCTATCAACAGTACAGCAGACAGAATGGCGTCCTCATCCATCAATCACAACGCACTGGCTGTCACGTTCTGAAACTCTGCCATGATAGAAAAATGTCACTTATTGAATTACGTAAAAACTTTACAAATGAATACTATTTCCTTCTCCATCTCATATAGTTCGTTTAGTCCAATACAGTTGTTTCTCACCTGCAGCGGATAACTCAGCTCTGCTCTGTAACATGAAATTCTGAACTGCATATACATGAAATAAATCATTGCGCGGCTAACTGCCTTATCGTTTGCTCTAAGCTGCTTGGACAAATGAGAATTTTGCGATCTTTTCAAAAATGCTGCTAGCTGACCATGCAACAGTGCATGACAGTGACAGTGTAGTAATGCCGGAATTTGCATTCAGACTGCAAGGATAAACTTCAGTGAAGTAATTTAAAATGAGTGAAAAGGTTGTTTCAAGTTGAACTGATACTCGAATCTCTTTAATAACACATAAGTGAATTACATTAACATGAAACTATGATCTTTCCTTGGCACTGTCGTACACAGTGAGAACTGATGGACACAATAACTTAAATTACAAATTTACTTTCTGCTTTTCTTATAACATACTTTTAACTGGAAGTGGAGGGTGACGAATAGTAATTAGGATTCCGAACACGCAACCGGTAATTCTCCATAGGAACCAAAACGTCCATATTGTTGAACAAAATGTAATTTTTACACTACAATACTTTGCAGCTAGCGCTTTCAGTAGATAATTATATCCATGCTACCTTTATCGGAATCTGTCATCTCTCAATGAAATCATCTCGAAATCACCCTATCCTCAGACACACCACGGAGCATCTCAAAAAAATGTTCAGATGTGTGTGAAATCTTATGGGACTACTAAGGTCATCAGTCCCTAAGCTTACACACTACTTAATCTAAATTATCCTAAAGACAGAAACACACACCCATGCCTGTGGGAGGACTCGAACCTCGGCCGGGACCAGCCTCACAGTCCATGACTGAAGCGCCTGAGACCGCTCGGCTAATCCCGCGCGGCGGAGCATCTAAAAAAAAAAAATTCATTCTCTATTCAGCACGACCGCCATCAAAGCTCCTCACTCACCGACGACTCAACAATTTCTGTCCACAGCCGACCAGCTATCTGTCTGCTACTAATACAATCTCTGGTAACCAAAGAGTAACATATCACTCACGAGTTTAGGCAACCAAAGACACTCAATATGATAAATATTTCAGACAAAAGTGTCATTTCTCATAATATACAAACCTTTCAAAGTCAGAACTCTAAAAATGCTCGCAAAAGCGTGGGGCTGGCCGGTGTGGCCGAGCGGTTCTAGGCGCTTCAGTCTGGAACCGCGCGATCGGTACGGTCGCAGGTTCGAATCCTGCCTCGGGCATGGATGTGTGTGATGTCCTTAGGTTAGTTAGTTCTAAGTTCTAGGGGACTGTTTACCTCAGATGTTAAGTCCCATAGTGCTCAGAGCCATTTGAACCAAAAGCGTAGGACGAGTCTGACTATCGTTTGGATGTTTGTCGTGCATCGTGGTCACTGAACGTTTGTGAAAGGTTAATGAGAACTTTGATCCTAAATGTAACTGTAGAAAGTGCTGCAAAGTTGTGTTTGCATACAAATGGGGCAGTGCACAAATACAGAGGTCGAGGAGAGGTCGATGCATGCTGTTGTTGATGATGCCACTAGTAGCGAAGATCTACGACAGGAAACTGACATTCGAGTGAAATGTAAATGATTGTATGTATGGCTTCACTGGCTGAGAGTGCTTGTCCGGGGTTATCCGTCCTACAGGTGTATGTCTCTGGATTAGACGCCACTTCGGCGACTTGAGTGCCCGATGAAGACTAAATAATGTCGACACACACACACACACACACACACACACACACAGTCTCGAGTGGAGATATTCAAATGGAAATGCCGTGTGGCTAGGGCCTCCCGTCGGGTAGACCGTTCGCCTGGTGTAGGTCTTTCGAGTTGACGCCACTGCGGCGCCTTGCGCGTCGATGGGATGAAATGATGATGATAACGACAGCACAACACACAGTCCCCTCCCGGAGAAAATCTCCGACCCAGCCGGGAATCGAACCCGGGCCGTTAGGTATGACATTCTGTCGCACTGACCACTCAGTGACCTGGGGCGGACGGTATTCAAATGAGACACAAACTTGCTCAAGAATAATGGTTAAGAGAGGTAAACATCATTTTTTGCTCGTATTCTGCTGGAATAGGCCGCGTTATCAAGACATTCTAGTGAGTCACAAACAGGACTACTGGGATTTTTTATTTTTTTTTTTAATTTTTTTATTTTTGAATCATCAGTTTTCTGACTGGTTTGATCGGCGCGCCACAAATTCCTCTTCTGAGGCAAACTTTTCATTCCGGAGTAGCACTTGCCCCCTGCGTTCTCATTTATTTGTTCGATGTATTCCGATCTCTATCTTTCCCTTGAGTTTCTGCCTTATACAGATCCATCTAGGACCATGGAAGTCATTCCCTGATGCCGTAATACATGTCCTATCATCTTGTTTCTTCTTGTAAGTGTTTTACATATGTTCCTTCCTTCGTTGATTCTATGGGGAACCTCCTCATTCTTATCTAATCAATCTATCTGATTTTCAACACGCTTCTGCAGCACTGTATCTCAAACGCCCAGACTCTCTTCTGACGCGATTTTCCATTTTTCACTACCACACAATGCTGTGCCCCTAACGTATATTGCCAGAAAGTTCTCCTCAAATTAAGGTGCACGTTGGATACTAGTAAACTACAGTTGGTCGGGAATGCCCTCTTTACCTGTGTTAGTCTGCTTTGTATGTCCTCCTTGCTCCGTCAGTCATGGGTTATTTTGCTGCCTATTGGCTCAAATGGCTCTGAGCACTATGTGACTTAACTTCTGAGGTCATCAGTCCCCTAGAACTTAAAACTACTTAAACCTAACTAACCTAAGGACATCTCACACATCCATGTCCGAGGCAGGATTCGAACCTGCGACCGTAGCGAACAAAGTTCAACTTGTGCCAAAAACGACCCAGACTCACCAACCACTACCGACGCAAACACACTGGCTGCCCTCAACAGACCGAAGATAGGAAAGAATACCGAGCAAAAGACCATGTGGTATAGCAGCGAAGCTTATTTAACAGTTCATAAACCAGACTATGTTTGTCATGTTCGTTAAGTGTCGCAAAATTACGTGAAAAGTAACCATATTGTTTTTACAAATAAACATCCTGAAATTAGTGCCTCCCAACACTAGTCACTTTCCGACCATGAAAAGCATTCTAACAGGCATATTATAGTAAATATTAACAAAAACGTCATGATATTCCCATGCACAATTTTAACAAGTACATACAATTAAAAGTTTATTTATAGTCTACAGAAGTGTGTATCATTAAACTAAACTGCAATTTTCTGATCGCTTGCATGGTACTCTATGTTATTATGTAGCGTGTAGCAAATTTGAATTACAATCGATTTAACTGGTGGTGTTAATATGTCCCCACACTCCAATTGGTTAAGCAACTACAGGGAGTGATCTCGTAACTATGGATACCAGGAGCAAAGCTATCGGTTCTGAATACTGCCGAATTTAAATGGGGAAACATTTATAAATCACCGATGAGAATGGCAAAGTCAATTTACTCAACTACATTGTTATTGATATGAGGTTATTAATAAATAAGGTGATATGGTATTGATCGTTCGCGGAAATAAATATTTACACTTTAATACAAGGAATTCCGCCCTATGCAAGACACCTTTTTTCTGTTTTTTTTTTTTTTTTCACCCAGACAAGTTTCAGCACTTTTTGTGCGATCTTCAATGGGTTTTTTTTTATTTTGTAGCTTTCATGATGCTATCCGACATTTCTTTTGATAGCTATTATGCTACACAATCTACAACTTCTCGTGGTTTTGATATTGTGGTACTTTCTCATATGCTGCTGGCAAAGTGTATAGGCTGATTTCGTGAGTTATGGTCGCTTGACACTGCACTTTCTCCGATTTTTCAAAACACCGCCGTAATCATCGTCAGTGATGAGTGCCGCTTCGGACTGAGCCCCGATGATAAACGAAGACGTGTCTGGAGGCGCCCGAGGCAGCGGTGGGATACCAACCTCACCCTCGCTCGCCATACAGCCCTACAACCAGGAGTGGTGGCCTGGGGATGTTATCCACGAAACCATTACATCGCAACGGTACGCCGACTACATTCTACGCCCCGTTTAGTTGCCCTTCATGGCAAGCCATTTTTGGCTTCCATTTCAGCAAGATAACGGCCGCTCGCACTCAGAGAGAGTTTCCACTGCTTGTCTTCGTGCTTACCAAACACTACCTTGGCCAGCAAGATCGCCAGATCTCTCCCCAAATGAGAATGTCTGCAGCATTATGGGCAAGATCCTTCACCATCTCGGAAATTTGGCGCCGTAATGCACCAATTGGACAGGATTTTGTACGATATCCCTCAGGAGGACATCCAACAACTCTGTCAATCAGTGCCAAGCTGAATAACTGCCTGCATGAGGACCAGAGGTGGACCAACGCATCACTGACTTGCTCGATTTGTGAATCTCCTTCTCTTGAATAAATCATCCACTTTTCTGAAATTGTAATCATTTTTCTGACTGTACATGTAAATTACTATACAGATTTTTGTCCCATTTGTTAATTCGCCGGCCGCAGTGGTCTAGGGGTTCTACGCACTCAGTCCGGAACTGCGCGACTGCTACGGTCGCAGGTTCGAATCCTGCCTCGGGCATGGATGTGTGTGATGTCCTTAGGTTAGTTAGGTTTAAGTAGTTATAAGTTCTAGGGGACTGATGACCACAGATGTTAAGTCCCATAGTGCTCAGAGCCATTTGAACCATTTTTGTTAATTCCTTCGTGGTGAGTCTCTTTTTTTCTTGGAGTGTATAAGCCAGCATTCACAATCAGGCAGCCATCAAAAACGTTTCGTATCACCCCGGTTCCCAGAACCCATGGAGATAGACGTTGACTGTGGATACTGTATCACAGACACAGTGCCTTTGACTGTTCAGAGATGTCACTAAATCCGGCCGAAGATGTAAACTACTATGCATGAGCAGCGCCGATTAGACGGAGGGAGTCCACCAGCCGATCCGTTTCAGTCATTCCACGACGAAGGAGATACACAGCTTGTGTTGTCTGTAGTTCAACCATGCCTAGACGATCAATACCGTAGTTCGATCGCGTCCGCATTGTTACTTTGTGACAAGAAGGGAAGTGTCCAGGCGTCTCCGAGTGAACCAAAGCCATGTTGTTCGGACATGGAGGAGAGACAGGGAGACAGGAACTGTCAAACACATGCCTCGCTCAGGCCGCAGAAGGGCTACGACTGCAATGGATGACCGCTACCTACCGATTTTGGCTCGGAGGAACCCCGACAACGACGCCACCATGTTGAATAATGCTTTTCCTACCGACACACGACGTCGTGTTACGACTCAAACTGTTCGCAATAGGCTGCATGACGCGTAACTTCACTCCCGACGTCCTTGGGGAGGTCCATCTTTGCAACCACGACATCATGCAGTGCGGTACAAATGGGCCTAGCAACATGCCGAATTGACCGCTCAGGATTGGCATCACGTTCTCTTCACAGATGAGTGTCGTATATGCCATCAACCAGACGTGTTTGGAGGCAACCCGGTCAGGTAGAACGCCTTAGACACACTGTCCAGAGAGTGCAGCAAGGTGGAGGTTGCCTGCTGTTTTGGGGGTGGCATTATGTGGGACCGACGTACGCCTCTGGTGGTCATGGAAGGCGCCGTAACCGCTGTTCGATACGTGAACGCCATCCTCCGACCGATAGTGTAACCATATCGGCAGCGTATTTGTGAGGCATCCGTCTGCATGGACGACAATTCGCACTCCCATCGTGAACATCTTGTGAATTACTTCCTTCAGGGTAACGACATCGCTCGACTAGAGTGGTGAGCATGTTGTCCAGACATGAACCTTATTGAACATCAATAATTCATAAACAGTATTAATCGCATTTATTATTATTATTATTATTATTATTATTATTATTATTATTATACCTCCAACCGGTTTCAACCCGCCGTAGGGGTCACCTTCTGGGCGTTTACACCAGCAGTCGACCAATGGTGTAAACGCTCAGAAGATGACCCCTACGTCGGGTTGAAACCGGTTGGCGGTATAATAATAATAATAAATGTGATTAAGACTGTTTATGAATTATTGATTAATCATAATAACCGCTGCTTCTCTCCACAACCATGTTGTCCAAAAAACCTATCGAACATGCCTGGGATAGAGTGAAAACGGCTGTTTATGGGCGACTGATCCGCCAACCACTCTGAGGAATCTACGCCGAATCGCCGTTGAGGAGTGGGACAATCTGGATCAACAGTGGCTTGATGAACTTGTGGATAGTATGCCACGACGAATACAGGCATGCATCAATGCAAGAGGACGTGCTACTGGGTATTAGAGGTACCGATGAGTACAGCAGTCTGGACCACCACCTCTGAAGGCTTCGCTGTATGGTGGTACAACATGCAATGTGTGGGTTTCATGAGCAATAAAAAGGGCGGAAATGATGTATATGTTGATCTCTATTCCAAATTTCTATACAGGTTCGGGAACTCTAGGAACTGAGGTGATGTAAAACATTTTTGATGTATGTACATAAAAGGTCTATTTCAAATAATGATTTTTTTCTTTTTAGTACAGTTTCGGATGCTTTCCGCTTCTACAGTTTATTGTGTGAATGCCATAGCGGCATTCTTTTTTTTGCTTGAGAGGAATCAACTTCTACAATGCTTTTTTTTCATCTGTAATGTGATTCGAAGGATATTATACGTGGTGGCAGACATGAAGCGGCACGATTAGTCAAAGCTATATGATCCGGAGGAGAGGAAAAATGGAAAAATACCGTGTCTTTTGCGACAGATGAGCTGTCGTCAAATACGTCGCTATTTGAGGCTGTGAAACACCGCGCCGAAGAGAAACGAAGGGGTGTCCTGTAGCAGCACTGTGGCGACACCACGCCCTTACGTGTGACGCACTAGTCCGCTGGTGACGCGTTGTTTGACTACGGTCACAGCAGGTCAGCCGTTACCTTCTACTAAAGCTGTACTTTCTCTTCGTCGCGTATGGACTGCCCGCCTGTATGAGGTACGTGCGCAATCGGTAGCTGCCACACGCTTGAAGTATCCGTCCTCGCAAAGTCTGGTGCACTGTGATACACAACACGTGCACGAAGGCCTCCGCATTCCTTCCCAGAAGCACAACCTATATAATTAACTCTTAATACCTCGACATCTACAGACATACTCAGCAAATCACCATACGGTGCAAGGCGGGGATGTCTTGTATCACACCCGGTCATTTCCTATCCTGTCGCACCCGAAAATAGAGAGAGGGAAAACGACTATCTATATGCTTCCAAACTAGTCCAGATTTCTCTTAGCTTCCCTTCAGGGTCCTTATGAGAGATGTACTTTGTTGGCAGTAGAGTCGTTCTGCAGTCCTCCACAGCTGCCTGTTCTTGAAACTTTTTCAGTAGTGTTTCCGCTACCAGTGTCAAATCTAGCAGCACGCCTCTGAAATTCTTCGGTGTGTCTTTAATTCGATCCGTTGTGGATGCCGAAATCTCGATGAATATTTATGAATGGTTCGCACAAATTTCCTATATACGGTTTCCTTTATAGATGAGCTTCACCTTCTTAGAATTCACCCAGTAAACCGAAGTCAACCATTTGCCTTTCGTACTACTGCCTTAGTGATAGTTCCAGTTTGTGGTGTCACCGCCAGACACCACACTTGCTAGGTGGTAGCTTTAAATCGGCCGCGGTCCATTAGTACATGTCGGACCCGCGTGTCGCCACTGTCAGTGATCGCAGACCGAGCGCCACCACACGGCAGGTCTTGAGAGACTGACTAGCACTCGCCCCAGTTGTACGGACGACTTTGCTAGCGACTACACTGACGAAGCCTTTCTCTCATTTGCCGAGAGATAGTTAGAATAGCCTTCAGCTAAGTCCATGGCTACGACCTAGCAAGGCGCCATTAACCATTTCTAGAGAGAGTCTCACTTGTATCATCAAGAACGCTGTATACAAATGATGGATTAAAGTTAAGTATTCCAGCAGCTACGTACTTTTCTTTATAGCATTCATTACGTATCCTGTTTCAGACCTAACGTAAGCCTGCGTGAGTTGACGCGTGCATTTCGGCCTCCTCTAAATTAGTGTGCGTTGTGTTGGCTAATCTGCCGACACAACACAGTTCATATCGCTTTGCAACATTTCGCTCGTATATTTTATCAACCTGACTGAATCAAACAGAACACCATTAACACTGTATTCGAATATTATAGGACTATTTTTCTACTCATCTGTGTTAGCTTACATATTTCCACATTTCTAGCGAGCTGCCATTCGACACGCTAAACAGAAATTCTGTCCAAGTCTTTCTGTGTCTTCCTACAATCATTCAATGACAACACTTTCCCACAGACTATAACATCATCATTAAGCATTCGCAGATTTCTGCTCATCATAGCGGTCTCATCGCTAATGTGAACAGAGTACAAGAATAGTCCTAACACACTATCCTGGGATACTCCTGACGATACTCTTGCCTATGATGAACACTCACCGCCCAAGACAGTGCGGTCTTAGCAGATAGGATTCACCGAAATGCAGTGAGTGCGTACTGCCTGATTTGCTTGATGACTGTCACTATCCTTCGATCAAAACATTTTCGTGGGGTTTTTGATAGGGATATTGAACGATCCTCTCCAGGAAATTAATTGGATTGAGATCCTAAGTCCTAGATCCAGTTGTTGCAGAGTGGGATGCTTTTCTCCGTAGCTTGCCAAATGTGAATTTTTTATGGTTGCTCGAGCTATAAACATATCACACTGTGTTTACGATCTGTTTATGTGAATTTTTCATGGTTGATCGAGCTGTAGATATCTCTCACTGGATTTACGATATGTTTCTGATTTTGGGATGCCATTTTTGTCTCTCTTATATTCATACAGCAACTTGGTTTTAGAGCCATTCGTAGCGCGTTGCGTCTGCGAGAAAACGTGGGGATGCGGCCGTGTTATTAGCTATGATTTCCTCTGTTGTTCCTCCCGCCCTCTGTATTGTTTCCGCCGCCGGCACTCTACGATGTGCAGAGGTGTTCAAGTTATTAAGACATTTTTTCCAAAACATTATATTTGTTACACATTTACATCCACATACTGATTGCACATGCAATACTTTGTATGGATGCCTTTGCTCTTAATCAACATTTTTTATCCTGTTTACATAGTTTTTATTAACTCTTCACATGACATTTTAATATCATTGTCATGGTACCAGATTTCCTCTAGTTTCTCCATGAGATCTTGTTTGGTCATTATTGTGAATTTCCTTATCCTCTGTTTCACAATACCTGTATAAGGTATTAAAATGACAATAAAGAAGAAAATGTTTTTTATCCATCGTTTTGTTTTGTTTTTCTATGTCTTCATATGTACTAATCGTAATATCTGTGGCCGAAGAGCGGCGTAGTTTTGCCGCTGCCGGTATTAAAATGACAATAAAGAAAAAGAAATAGCCCATAAATTTTCAATTGGGTTCGTATCAGGGCCATTCCCTGGTCAGAGCAACACTTTCAGTTGCTTTTCTTCCAAATACTTGGAAACACTTTTGGCTTTGTGGCAAGGTGCCCCATCATCCATAAAAATGGCGTCTTTATTAGGAAACCACCCATTTATTTGGGGGAAAAGTTCCTTTTCAAAGTTTTCTTTATATTGTTCTTGCCTCATTGTCCCTTCAACAATGTGGAATCATCCAGTTCCTTTCACGGACATCACACTCCAGATCACAACGCAAGTTGGATGGTTCACACATTGCTGCACACACTCAGCTTTGAACTGTTCTCCAGGTCTGCGACGAACATACAGGCAGCTTTATTCCATAACAGTGAATACAGATTCATTACAGAAGCATATCTGAACCTTGTGTACAAAATTGTAAGTTAGAAAAGTTAGGAATAGTAGCATAGGTGACCTCAACAGTCCCAAAATTCAAATGTGCATTTCTTCAGTATCAACAAAAAAAAAATAACAATTTCAAGCCAATACTCCTAACTTTAGAGATCAGACCCACTTAATTTACCATATCATTGCAGATACCGTATCCAAGTCCTCACTTGTCCACTCCTGAAGTTGTTTAGCCCACAGCAATCTTTTGGTTTTCATGGCAGGCGTGATTTTCTGTTTTTTCCTTGGTCAGCACGCCTTTAAACCATTCAAACAGCCTCCTCCTCACTGTCATATGTGAAAATTCAACACCCAAACCTTTCAGCTGATGGCTCATATCCGTAGAAGTAAGTTTACGGTTCGCTGTTGCCACGTTTCTAAGTCTTCTCATTGTTCTAGGACAGATTTTTCTTTTAGATCCACATTTTACTTTCCTGTTTGGCTTGTATCCACCACCTTTCTGCACTGAAAGCTTGATTCTACTGACAGTTTTCTGTGATAATTTCATTCTGTCAGCAATTTCTTGCTTGTATAACGATTTTCAGCAACACTTGCTATCACAGCCGAAACTTTCCCAGATGAAACATCTTTTGTCTTCCCCATAACTTCACTTTCTTTGGAAACTCCACGAATTATTCCTAGCTAAAAATATGAAAGTTCATAAGCTATGTAATGTTTTGTTAATGTAGCAAGAAGTTGATAGAATAAATAACAAGCTGAAGTACACTACAGAAACATAAAACATTACTGTAAACACAGTTTCAAAGCGTGTACACAGGCAACTGACACCAACAGGATTTGGAGGGAGAATGGCAAATGTTAATAACTGTGAAAAAATCGGTGATCTCTGAGTTGCTTGGAAGGAAAATTTCGTGGCATCAATTAAACCATTAAAACAAATCAATTATTACACTTTTCTCTCCAATTTTTACACCAGAAAACTTAAGAGTATAAAAAATAATCGTTTAGTCTAATAATTTGAACACGTCTGTGTATGCGTTCTGAGCCGTCTCATTATGATTCGCGTGTCTGTCTGTTGACCGGTCTTGCTGGGGGTCCGTGACATGCGGCGGGCTGGGACTTACATGGTAAGGTACTTTTGAGTCTCACACATTGGCATGCTACGGGTTTTATGCCTTCATTTTACTTTTTTTAAAGACTACCCCACATACCTGGCCGTTCGCCCTTGGTTCTTAGGTTACATTATGCTGGCAGTGAATGTTTACCTGTTGATTCGATCGTGGCTTAGTCCCCGTTTGCCAAGTGTAGAACTAGTTCACTCAAAGAATCTTTCCACGTCTCACCCGCACGGAATCTAGCGTGGCACTTGATAAATTTACGAGATGTTTTGTGGTTCAAATGGCTCTGAGCACTATGGGACTTAACATCTATGGTCATCAGTCCCCTAGAACTTAGAACTACTTAAACCTAACTAACCTAAGGACATCACACAACACCCAGCCATCACGAGGCAGAGAAAATTCCTGACCCCGCCGGGAATCGAACCCGGGAACCCGGGCTTGGGAAGCGAGAACGCTACCGCACGACCACGAGATGCGAGAGAGATGTTTTACATAACTGGTATGATGCTATTGCACGCAATCAAAGTATGACCTGATGTTCACTTTTGTGTAGACTCTTTTAATATTAATTAATCCTATGTAGTTACTCGCCTAGTTTCTCTGTTCTTTTTCGTAGCGTCTGTAGCTGGGATTTACATCTAGTAATGTCACGTGACATGGAGCTGCGTAAGCTAAAGGAAGAACGTGGAATACTCAACTTGAATGAAAATTGGAGTAGTTGGCATTGCTCTTCGGGAACGAGCAACGAAGCAAGTCAAGAATATAAGGAACAAAGATGTCTGTATACTATTACGGACAATAATTTATTAATAAAAATAACTGCTGATGATTATACAGACATAAAGGGAAAGTTATTTAAGAAATGTTCTTAAGTAAACGGTGAGAGATGTTACGGGTAATGAGAAAGCAAAAGAAAAGAAAACCTTAAACAGGATAATTGTTAATGAGGAGGAGAAAGGAACTGAAGAAAACAATAAATGGTGCTTGATGGAATTTTCTGAAAAAACTGTCAGAAATATATTCGAAAGAATGTTAGAATGTAGAATGAAAATTTTGAAACCGAAAATTGTGAAAACGATAAAAAATGAAGAAAACAAGATAGAAACTTATGTTGGCCCGATAACGTATTTTAGTAACTAACAAAAGAGAGGAATCTGTACAGGCATTGAAATATTATTTAAATGTTTTTATTTATTAGCCTCTTATCCGTACTTTACAAACTCTTCACTAAAATTATCACCAACGTCAATGGAAGACTATAAAATTTAATAAGATAGGAAAGTTTTAGAAGTGAGAACTGCTCACTGGACCGTTTGAAAGTATAGGAAATTAAAGCACGGAGCACAAGTTACCATTCGAAAAAACATGCCTTGAAAATAAAAATGTATACTGAAGTGTACTTAAGATTATTTAAGCCAGTATTGCAGCTTCTATTTGTTTTTATCGAGAACACGAGCATTCAGAATAGAAAGAGGAGTCAGAAGAGGAGATTACATTTCGAAAAACTATTCTCAGCACCTCTATAGGAAGATTCCAGTTCCTTAAACAAGAAATGAGTGAAGAATTTTGTGTTAACGGAACATGCCTGAACACCCTTCGTTTTGCTGGCCATGTTGTGCTGCTCGTCTCTAGTGCAGATGAACTCCAGCAACGAATGGAAGAGCTTAGTAGAGTAAATTTGAAAAAAATCCGGAAACTTAATTGTAATAAGACGCAGTAAAAATAAATTTCTGCAAATTAAGAAAGAAGTTACGCATAAAAATGTGGGTGCTTTTATGTTTACTGAAAATGAAGGCAACGACTGAATGGATAACAAAAGAAATAAAAACTTCCTGGAGTGCTTTTGGTGAACCAGATAAGGTTTTCAGAATTACGTGTCTGATGCGAAAACTTTTCAGTCTGTAAGCACTACCAGTTTTGATTGACAGCGGTGAGACGTGGATTTTTAAAACGAAAACCATTCAGAAACTAATGGTCGCTCAGCGAACGATGGAGAGATAGACGTAGGTGTCACGTAGGCTACAATGTACCACCATTATATGTTACGTTGTCTGCAACACGGAAGAATGCTTTGGGAATGGAGATGTGCATAGAGCCTATAATTTGGAGAGATAGGAAAAAAAGTGGATCACATCACAGATTTAATTGGAATATGGAACTACTGTTTTATTAAAAGTGAAATGTAGGTGGCCTGGACGTGTAGGCACGAGAATGGACAAGTGGACTAACCAAATCTTTGCTGGATTCCAAGAAGCAAGAAAACACGAGACGACCTATTGGAAGATAGAAGGATGAAATTAAACATAAAGAAGGAGTTTGAACATATACACATGAATTCCGTATTGCAAGGAAGTCTGAAGGAGCTTATCCAGGGGTGGACTGGTAGCAGTGCAGTGCCACGAAATTGTACGATTGCTTCCAGTAATCGCCGACCCATTGCACAAGTATATACACACAAGCTGTTTTACTAGTCGTATTATATGTTTGTGTTTGTTATGTAAGTAGAGAGAGAACTGTATATTTCTCTTTTCGTGTAACAGCATACGGCTCTGAAGAAGGGCCGCAGTGTCGAATATCTGGTCACAAGCTGCAAAGCGCCGAAGAGCATCGTCCCTCACAGCAACGTCCATATAGGGTCCGTGTCTTTTAAGTAACTATATGTTAATAGAACTGCATTGTGTGAAACCCAGTTTATGATACAGACTTGTTAATTTTAATCTATAAAGCTTACACATCACTATATGTTTATGGAAGATGGGAAGCTAAAGAAATAGTTGCTCTATATTTGATTATTATATCGAATTTTTTGCATCAGATGAAAATTAATTTTATTGAAAGACTATATTTTAATTTTATTATTTACTTTATTCTTTTATTGCGAATGTTCGTGCGCGCTGTAGTCACCCAAACCCTCCACTAAAGACGGTTGACTGAAAGACCGGTGTGCATACGCTACCCCTGGTACTTTCTCTGAATGCTGGTAGGACGGTCAGTGAGTTCTATGTTACGTTTTTAATAACTTCATATGTACTTGAATGGTACGCTGTGATACGATTTTGAGCAAGTCATGAGGAGAGGGAATGGGTTATCAAATAAAGAAATGCAGGGTGCTATTTCAAAAAGAGGCTTTTTTGTATCTTCTTTACGAAAAAAGTTACAAGAGAGGCAACCATGTTGATTAACGTCCTCTTGGTAGCTAAAATTCATTTACTTGATACATTTGTCTGAAGAGAATATTATTTGGGATGGTGAAGATAAACGGGACACACTGTGCATAGTATTTGGAATTAGCTTTCACAAAATATTTATACACTAACAATATGATGTATTTTCTCAAACTTAATCTTTCGCATCATTTGCTGTAGAGTGCACACTGCTGTAATTGACCATCATAACTGATTGTACTGGCCTCTTGTTGGAAAACGCGATGTGTTCGTGTACTTTGTCATCGACGCAAATCACGAGAAACAAAATGGTCCATTACATTTTTTATTGTCACCACAACACAAGTGATTGGGTACCGTTCGCTAGACGTCTGCGAAGCCCGCGCACAGCCATCGCTGTGACGTACCGTGTATCGTGACGCAGCGTTTCGGTGAGCGTCCTTCTGATGTTCCACAGACTAATGACGCCTCTGGATGCACCACTTTCGGGCGACACCGCGCCTAATTCCATGCGGTTAATGGCCTCCTGGCTGCAGCTCGGCTGTGCGAACACTCCTGTTGCCTTTTGGTGGACCATTCTGTCACTGTTCTGAGCTACAACGGAAGTCCTCTGCAATATAACACGACTGCCTTTGCGTGGAATCTAGTAACAACGTTACTGAGGGCTGTGCGATCCCGAGGGGTGGTTTACAGTCTTATCGGAAAAGATTTCTTTGCCCGAAATCATGCAGGGTTAGCCGAGCGATCTAACGCACGGCTTTCCGGAGTGGGAAGGAGTACCTGGTCCCCGGCACGAATCCGTCCGGCGGACTTGTGTCGAGGTCCGCTGAGCCGGCCAATCTACGTATGGTTTTTAGTCGGTTTTCCATCTGCCTCGGCGAATGCGAGCTGGTTCCCCTTATTCCGCCTCAGCGCCTCAGCTACACTATGTCGCCGATTGCTGCTCAAACAAGTTTTCAAAGTACGCCTACACCACCATTACTCTATCTCGCGAACATAGGGGTTACACTCGTATGGCGTGAGTTGTTCCCTGGGGGGGGGGGGGGGGGAGGGGGGCACCGGGGGCCAAACTGCACAATGATCCTGGTTTCGGTGAGGGGGGGCGGAGGGGTGAAGTGGACTGTGGTAGTCGTCGTGGGGTTGTGGACCACTGCAGCTGCGGCGGGGACGGAGCCTCTCCGTCGTTTCTAGGTCCCCGGTTAACATCCAACAATCACGCAACCCCTGCCACACGATGTATGCGATTTGTTTCTTAAATGTCTGTTGAGTGTAGGTGACTTATGAGTTTGCAGAGTGTGCGGTAATGTGTATGTTGTAAGATGATGATAGCTGGTATTGGCTCATAGCATACTCGTTTCGAGTGGCACCAACGGACCTCCGGGTTTAACGTCCCCATCAGACGAGCAGATCACCAACAACAGTGTCCTGTGCTCTCACTTTATGAGACACTGCAAACAGGGTTGGAATTTAGTTAAGATTATAGGCGCATAACATGGTAATCAGGGTCCTTAGACCACCGCTTTTCTTCCCCTTGACGGCCAACACTGAAGGTGAAAATTTCGTCTATCACTAGGAGTCGAACCAAGTACCTCTAAGTTGAGCACCACTGCATCTGCTACAGAGGTTGTGTAGGATACGCACTGTCCAGTCACAGTAATGATGACTTTTCAAAAGCCCGAATAACCACCTTTTGTAACGCGGACCGCTTTGAGTATGTCAGGTTCTGGAAGGCACCTAGAGGGATGTGGAGCCATCCCGCTTCACGTGCTGTGGACGGCTACGCTAGAATTTTTTGACTGAGGGTCTATGGTCCGAAAAGCCCTATTGATGTGGTCCCACAGATGCGCGGTTTGGTTTAAATGCGGTGAAATTGGTGGCCAGAGGTGTAAACTCATCTTCGTGCACTTTGAACTACGCGCGTACACTGCGTGCAGTGTGACTTGTTGAATTATCCTTTTGACTGATGTCACAGTGCCGGGGAAAAATAAAATGCAGTTGGGGGTGAATGCGTAATCAAGGATAGATGCGGCTGGGGCGGGGACGGAGCCTCTCCGTCGTTTCTAGGTCCCTGGCTAACATCCAACATCCAACAATCATGCAACCCTTGCCACACGATGTATGAGATTTGTTTCTTCAATGTCTGTTGACTGTAGGTGACTTACGGGTTTGCATAGTGTGCGGTGATGTGTATGTCGTATGATGAGCGCTGACATCACCTTGAGAATGCCACGAAAAAAATCCGCAGACCATAACGCTCCCTCCT
This sequence comes from Schistocerca cancellata, assembly GCF_023864275.1. Taxonomy (NCBI): domain Eukaryota; kingdom Metazoa; phylum Arthropoda; class Insecta; order Orthoptera; family Acrididae; genus Schistocerca; species Schistocerca cancellata. Next base: position 491,826,465 of record NC_064628.1, read on the forward strand.
CCTACTTGGACCCTTTCGACGACTGTTGCGGGGTGTTTGTTTTTAGTCTCATGGAGCCCACTCGGTGGATGCCCATTTGCTGTATTGGCGTGCAAATTCTAGCCTCCGACGCCGATGAAGAGCAGTAAACATAGGTGCATGAACCAGGCGCCTGCTACGGAAGCCCATAAGCAGGAACGTTCTGAAACTTCGTTAAGGAGACAGTGTTGGTTGCGCTTTGGTTCATGTGGGCGCTCAGTTGCTCAACATCTGCACGTCTGTTCACCTGTACACACTTCTTCCGCCGTCGTTCACCTCTGTCATCGTTGGCCCGTGGTGCACCATAGTTACTCGGCGCCGGTTTCGGATAGTGCCATTTTGCCATACTTTAACCACTGCGGTAAACGAACAGTTTGCAAACTTAGTTGTTTCCGAAATGCTTCCACCCATGGTCTGAAGCCAATTACCGTGCCCTTTTGGACGTCAGATAAATCGCTCCTTTTCTACTTGGCGACAATGATTGCACAACTTTCTGCGTGCCCCCCAAACGTTTTTTATACCCTTAACAGCCAGTGCTGCCACTTGTCATCAGTAAGTAGTTATTGTACACTGATGTCGAAATTAGACGGTGGGCACATTAATTTACTGGGATATGTATGGCCCGTTATTGGGAGAGTACGCTACATTGTCAGATTACCCCCGGTCTTTCAGTTTAGTGTTCGCCTGAGATTTCCACTTCATGCTAATAGTGTGCACAGTTGATTCGACCTCATTGTCGGCGGCACGGATGTGAATTGTTTGGAGTAATTGACGAATAATACTCGAGTGTGTACACCTACATCAAGTCATAGCACAGTGCTTCGTGATATTACTCTTTGGGTGTGGAGTGTAGGAAAAATGACTCTCCATGCGTCGGTTCGCCTACTACCACTCTTTTCTTATTCTCATGGTCCGTTTTCGCGATTTGGGGCAGGATCAGATTCCTCGATACCGGTTCTCTACATATGCCCAACTCTTTTCTTGGCATCTTATCTTCGTACGTGATGTGTTGCGAACGTAATTGGGTGTCCCTAAATTCACAATGTCTGCCGTCATGCTTTCTTCACCAAGATTCCAACTACTGAACTGGTCGCACAAGTGTTTTACAGGCTTTCCTTACAGATGCAACGCACTTCTTCAGAACTCTCCCAATAAATGTTGATATTTCTTCTCTTCCCTACCATTAATTTCTCGTATTAATACCATTTTATATAGCTTTGTAGCTTTGCCATATTTATTTATGCTTTGTGACGGACTCCAGAAGTATATCATAATACCCTGTTTTTAACACTTTTTGTTAGGTCTCTTTCTTGTCTGTTTGTTCGATACAAATTTTGCAATTGATTTTAAACTAACTTACCGGTGAGCAAGACTGCAAGCTTTCAACATAGCTCAGAACTGGATGGCAATGCAATTTTAACTCTCTCTCTTGTCTGGTTTGTGGCGCAAGGTACTTTGTTTACCACTATCATTTCCCGATGAGTTAGAGACCTGATACTACTAATACAGCTCAAAATTCGATGACAGTACAATGATAAGACACTTTCGTGTCTGGTATGTGGCGGAGGATACTTTGTGTCCACTGCTGTTTCCCCTTTTTCCTGTTCCACTTACGAACGGTTCATGCTAAGAACTGTTGCTGGTATGTCCTCGTGTGAGCTCGGTTGCGTCAGCTTTTACGACGACTTTTCATTATATAATCGTAAGAGGAAGCAATGTACTGGTTCGCTCAGGTGATGAGAAACTGAAATAATCCTGAAATTTATCACTCGTCTGTGTGGTAATTCAAAGACTAAAAAGCAGAAAATAAATATTTAAATTAAAAATTTTTTTTTGGTATAACACTTTTTTTTAAATGGACTAAAAATGGTTTTGTGACATCATGTCTCTGTAGAGGGGAAATAAAATAATGTTTTAGTGGCAGTAGGTGGAAGCAGAATCAGGTTTAATGACCGGTGGAATAGCTGTACGGCGCCAAACCTCAAAATATAATAACAAATCTAGTTAATTAATAATAATTTTGGCATTTGTTAGTGAGATACAAACGGCTTTTAGATTGCACATAATTTTTAAAAAGTGATTCCACATTACGTTGTTGAAAAGTTGTCCTGGTCGGCAAATAACTTTAGTAAGTGTCGCTATTACTGAAAACATTACATTCAGCAAGAGATTGCAGAGGACTCTGATGTCAGCAAACACAGTCTGGAAGAAGCAAAACGCAAGACATTTCTTGAACACAGCACTAAAATGAAAATTTTCAGCGAGTTTTCGTAACAGTAGATACATTGATCCACTTCTGTTCGAGGTGAGTAAATATTATGGAAATATCTGCAGAGCGTGATGAACTACACGTTCAGCTCTCCGTGCAGGATATACAGAGAATCAACGATGATGTTGCTGATACTTCCCTTTCCCTTTCTGTAGACGAAACCACCGATTACTATCGAAGATACATTTGTAACGTGGTCGCTGTAAAGGTCAATGGCATTGCATCTGGGACACATTTTGCTTTTCTTAGAACATTCAAAGAACGAAAAAAAAACTACATACGACGAAGGAATTATCCAATTGGGGTGGAAATCGCTAGATGTGATGTACACAGGTAGTCAAACAAATGATTAAAATTTCAGAAAAATGGGATGATTTATTCAAGAGAAAGAGCTTCACAAACTGGGCAAATCAGTAGCGACTTGGTTCATCTCTGGCCCCTATGCAAGTAGTTAGTAGGTTTGGCATTGATCGATAGAGTTCGTGATGTCTTCTTGACAGAAAACGTGCCAAATTCTGTCCAACTGGCGCTTCATATCGTCAGGTCCCCTATCTGGATGGATGGCCCTGCCCATAACGCTTCAATCGTTCTCAATAGTGGAGACATCTGGCGACCTTGCTGGTCAAGGTGGGGTTTGGCAAGCACGAAGGTAAGCAGTAGGAACTCTCGGTGTGTGCAGGTGTGTATTATCTTGCTAAAAAATAAGCTCAGAATGGTTTGCCATGAAGGGATATAAAACCGGGCGTAGAATATCGTCGAATGCTGCTGTGCTGTAAGAGTGCCACGGTTGACAACCAAAGAGGTCTTGGCACGAATTGAAGTGGTACCCCGGACCATCGTCACTGCAGGCTGATGGGCTGTATGGCGGGCGACGACGAGGTTGGTATCCCACCGCTGTCCGAGGCGACGCGTCTCCGCTTGTCATCGGGGCTCAATTTGAAGTGGGACTCGCCACTGAAGCCTGGCGAATCCCAGACAGCGGTAGGACACCAGCCCGACTGCCGCTCGCCGTATGGTCCGACAACCTGGAGTGATAGTCTGGGGTACCATTTATTTTCATAGCAGGACCACTTTGGTGCCATACGCGGCAGTCTTACAGCACAGCGGTAAGTAGACGATATTCTACGCCTCGTTTTGCTGCACGTCATGGCAAGCCATCAGGGGTTACATTTCAACAAGATAATGCCCGCCGCACACGCCGACTGATACATTGAGATGCGGGACAAATGGTTCAAATGGCTCTGAGCACTGTGGCACTTAACATCTATGGTCATCAGTCCCCTAGAACTTAGAACTACTTAAACCTAACTAACCTAAGGACATCACACAACACCCAGTCATCACGAGGCAGAGAAAATCCCTGACCCCGCCGGGAATCGAACCCGGGAACCCGGGCGTGGGAAGATGCGGGACAACTTGGTTTTGACTTTTACACGTCATGCTGTTGAAAAGTTCAGTATTACGAGGTGTACATTGGAGTTATAGAATCTATCGAGCTAAATGAGGAGCGTTCGGGAATAAGGATACATCTGGGCGTTACCAAAATCTTCTGATTCGAATCCTGTGGGAGGTCTGTTAGGTTCCATGCACTAACATGCTGATCCTTGAAGAAGCCATCCATGTTATCTGGGCAACATACGGAAGCTGAGATAGTAGCAGCTGAAAACCGATAATTGCTGTACCCAAAGAATTAATTAGAGGCACCGATGGCGTCATTAAGGCTAGCCGGTCTCTTATACGGTATTTTAACGAAGGCGGTATACAGATTTTTGTTAAGACAAACAAAAAAAGGGAAACAGCTTTGTATTCTGTCAGTGATTATTTTCAGATTGTTCGGTCTATCAGGTCACCCTTTTAATATTCCGTCTAACTAAGTTAACATGCGTCTGCTCTGTCTGTATGGCTCTATGCTTAAAAGTTGATCTTTTCTATAGGATTACGCACGGTGACAGAGTATGGGACAGTTTCCTTCACCGTTGTTCCATACACACTAGAAAATTCTATACAAGATAGGCATCCTCATGACAAAATAATTAATAATATAATAACTAAGGAAGATCAGAAATTAACGTCCCGTCGAGGACGGGCCTGTTATTTCAAAAGACAATTTAAAGCTAGTCTCGAAAACACGTTGGTAAGAAGCATCCAACAGAGACAGCAATAAATTTCTACAAACCAACACTCTCCACGACATATTTATCTCATTAAAAATTACAAGCAGAAAAGCGGTAGCAACCAGAAAACGATTTGGATAAAAACAGTATTGGAGTATCTTATACGAGAAAACAAACTTCTCATAATATGGGTAGCAGCACCACGATTTATGAATTTTACTGCAGACAGTTTTCAATTTCTCAATATTATCTTCACACAGGACAAAACAAAAGGATACACCAAGAGAATAAAAGTTCTCAGAACAAAATTATGCATGTTGAGTGGCGAAAGAAATATCAGCGAATAATGTGGGTCTTGGGCATGTTATTTCTCTTCTGCAGCACAATGAAAGTGATGATGTCCGATCAGAATGGTACAAAATATTCAATAACTTCCTTCTGTTAGTAGACGGCAAGGGAAAGAGGAAATTAAGTGGTAAAGCTAAGTATGCAGAACATTTACAGGTTGTAATTCAATGAACTGTTCGTGTAATACAGCTATTGGAAACAATTAAGAGTGAAAATGAGTCAATTATTGAAACAAGGAGAGGTAGAGAGTCGTTTGGATATAATCAAAAATTAAACAGAATTTTGAATACCTGTCCATCATACATTGGTGGTGTATGGTGTCACCTGTGCAATGTGTCTTTTCTTGTCTGGTGTCTCGGCAGATATTTTCAGATTCGTTTTTGCATCGTGCAGTTGGAGTCAGCCTAAACAAGTACCGCTCTTCAGCCTTTCACACGACGCCCGTGTCGACGGAAACATCGGTTTGCCTCCCGTTACAAACAAAACTATTTTTAAAGTGGAAATGTCGTTCCAGTTTTATAGAGTGATCCCAAGTTAGTCTAGTGCGATATTTGTTTTATCGATATCTGTTAACAGGGACAGTAAAACACGAAAGGTAACCGGTGTTCCAGCAGTGACAGCACCTCTCTACTACAACCATGCAGCAGCGCTGCTCAGCCACTGTTTAAGTACTGGTTATTTTTCGATTTTTTCTGTCCCTGTTAACAAATTTGGATAAAAAGAATATCTTACTAGACTGATTTGGGACGACTCTATAGAACGTGCACGAAAATTCCACTTTGACGTGATGACGTATTTCTTTGGGATGACTCCATCAACACATTGTAAATCCATTCTACTAAACATGACAAGTGGTTCACTGTTTTTTTTTGTTTTTTTTTGTTTTTTGTTTTTACGGGACCCAAGTCTCGCCGTGAAGTACATGTAATGTAATGTAAATAATTTGTCAAACTGATTAATAACGCCAGTTGGCTGCTTACAATCATAGCTTGACAGCAGCAAAACACAGCGGATGTAGTTTGACAAGAAACTCCCCTATATATGAAGTGTTACAACAAGATAATTAAATAATCAGTGAAGCCGAACATTCTAAATTCTAAAAACTGAAGATGAATGAAAAGCCGTCTTGGGTGGACTGCATTCAGGATGTTATGCAAAAAATTAAAGCTGCCCTCCGCGCTATAAAAATGACGTCCATTTTACCAACACTGAAACGTGAAGGATTATTTATTTTACTATCTTTAACTTTCTTATGTTCTACGGTATATTTTGAGGCAACTGCTTGCATTAGTGGAGAATGTTCTATATCTATAAAAAGGGGGACCATAAAGATGTGTGGTGTCAGTTCGCGAGCTTCATGCAGGCTATTGTTAAAGCGTGTCGAAATTCTAACTCTAACATTCCTATATAAATACCGCCTCATGGGATTTCTGTTTAATAATACGGATTTACACCAGAGCAACTGCCCAATACAATCAGTGAAAAAGGATTTGCAGTTTGGCAACATTTGTTTCCCCATTGCTCAGAAAGATGTGCACTATTTTGTATGTTGCATTTTCAACAGGCGTACTGATCTATTAGAGTGACAAATTTCAGATTTTCGAGTTAAAGTTGAAATTCTTCTTTGCGATTCTGTATTTGAGTTCCTCACATTAGTGTACAGTCTTACACCGTAATGTACTACTTATCTGTATATATTATCACCAGTCATTTGACTTTTTAAAGATTTTCATATTTCCAATTTTAAAGATTATTAATTTTCGGTGAATTATGTGATGATTTACTGTATGACTGGATAAGTTTGGCTCACGGGGAACACGAAACCCAAGTAAAATAATTAAATGATACAAGGTAGAAAACCGAAAGAAACTTTGAAAACTGGCCGCTATATTGTGTTCGTGTTTTTTCAATTTTTTGCACACTTTCAATATGCGTCTGTTGGAAGGATACATGAGAAGCACAGCGGAAATGCAGTAAATCGTTGCTGGGTAAAAGTTAATAACTTCTTTCGATTTTGGATACCAGACAATATTCATGATATAAAATTATGTGCAAAGGAAAAACAAATTAAATATTGTTCCACATTTTTAAGTCATTTCTGAGAACCACAAAATGCAGTAAAAATGACGAAATTGATATTGGAGTACAAAACCAGTCATTTATTGAGATTTGTTCTTATTCATGTTTTTAATTTCTTGGATTGTTACCGTAAGGATGTATATTTCTGTTCATTTGCAAAGCGCAAATAGTTTCATTGCATTAAACAATTCTGGTGTTATTATCCTAAGAAATGTGCTTCATGATGCATCTTATACTTTGATTGTTAGCGTGCTAACAATACTTTTTTTAATTGGTGCTACAAACACAGTGCTTGCAAACATGTATTTGAGTGTTTGCGCGGCGAATATCGGACATCAGGAATGGTAAGGATTGCTTGATTAATTTACACAGATTTTAATGCTTTACGACAACATGAGTATCGTTTGTTTATTTATAAAAGATGCAAATGTTTCTAGTATTTACATGAGTTAACTACAGTATTCAGTCTGTTGTATAAGATACCTATAGGAATTTTTCGTGGGACATTCCTACATAAAACTATTATCTTTGAGCTGTTTGTTTTAGCTATGTGAATCATAAATAACGAACCTTGTAAAATAGTATTTATCTCAGTCAACGAATGAAATATTCAGTCTGTTATCCATATAAAAATAATTTATGAATGTAGAAAGTTGAACGCCACTTCTTTGGACAAGAAAGATTTAACAGCGTATTGAATAAAATGACGAATAGAAAACATCTAGGCACAATTCACAAAACAGAGTTACGTTCGTTTTTGACAGTTTTAAAATGTAAATAAAGATGTGCACATTTGAATGGGATGGAACTGAATTTGATACGTACGTTATTTTTGTCTGAAATAATCCACTTCAACAAACAGCAATACTGAATAATAAACTCTGCTTTGTACTTAAGTACTGATTGAACCTTATCGTATCTTGGTTCCTGCTTCGTACCCAATTAAAGTAAAGATATTGGACATGAAATTAGTAAATAATATCACAGATTATTTTCTAGAATACCACAAATATTTGGCATTCATATCACATATTCAGTCGTAAAAGACGCTAATGTAGCGTATCAGTAAATTATAATATATAACCTTAACGTAGTACTCACTGGCGCTGTCACCGTAGTGCAGTAGCACTTACTGTTGAGAACGTCTATAAATAGTGAGCTATAGGTGGAAGTTTGCGCTGTGCCATTGAAGGAGCATCATCGCGAACTGTGGGGCTCGATATGACAGTCATGTGCTACAGTAATTCGCAGATGAGTACGGTGTAAATAATAATTTAAATAAATAAATAATAAATAAATAATGGATGTACTGTGGTCATGAAAATCACTTCTTCAGATGTTTTGTAGATATAAATTAAGTGACTGTGGTAAGTGTGGTGTTGTATGTAGTTGTGGCGTGGCCCCACATTAATGGTCGACTTCGGCAAGCTGCGCCGCTCCGACGGCACGCGGCACCCTGACGAGCACGCAGCCGGCGTCGATGTCGATGTCGGTGCCGTCGCGCGGGATGCTGAGCCGTACGCCCCTGCACTGGTACTCCTCGCCTTCCAGGAAGTGCCTGCTGCCCTTGCTGCTCTTCTTGCACGACACCTGCTGCACCTGCAGTTCGCGGTCGAAGTGGACGTCGACGTCGCAGGCGACGCGCTGGCTCACGTCCTTCCAGAACAGGGAGTCCGGGTCCACGGCGGTGGAATCTGCCGGCCTGCCGTGGCTGGCAGGCAGGCCTGCGACCACCAGAGCGGCCAAGGCGGCCACGAAGACTCCCGAGGGACGCACCAGAGGTTCCATGTCGGCGGAGACTGCGACCGGCACCCGCTCTGCGCGCCTTATAATCGGCCGCGGCGGCACACACCTTCTGCGTCATTTCATCGGGTGTCCACCGTCAGTCTTCAGTAGGCGGGGAGGGGAGCGAGGAAGTCGCTCCGCAGCCGCAGACGGAACACGGCGTCGCAGGAGTCTCGGAGTCTCACGCGGCGCCGAAACTTCCGCGTTACGGCAGGCGGGCAGAGAGGAGCTGCCCGCGTGGGCGGTGCCCACCGCGGTCGGCAGGGGGCGAACGGGGCGCGGCCAGGTCGCAGGGGTGGCGGCTGTCGCTGAAACAACCGGTTTCCGGCTATATCGTCTTCTTTCTACGCTTCTTAACTTGGGGTAGGACGTCAAACGGGCCGACTCGGAGGAGGAGAGGCACCATAGGACATTTTAATTTCCACTGTCTACACTACTGGACATTAAAATTGCTACACCACGAAGAGGACGTGCTACAGACGCGAAATTTAACCGACAGGAAGAAGATGCTGTGAGATCCCATTATTCTGTTTTAACTTCCCCTTTCCAGCCTTATGTATGTAACATTTTATTCTTATTTTAAGTTGTTATGTCACTCGGCTGAAGAGCGGCGGATTGTGCCGCATACAGCCCTCCCCTGCCCATATGGGGCAGGGGAATCAAATCACAGTAAAGATAAAAAAAAAGATGCTGTGATATGCAAATGATTAGCTTTTCAGAGCATTCACACAAGATTGGCGCCGGTGGCGACGCCTACAACGTGCTGACATGAGGAAAGTTTCCAACCGGTTTCTCATACACGAACAGCAGTTGACCGGCGTTGCATCGTGAAACGTTGTTGTGATGCCTCGTGTAAGGAGGAGAAATGCGTACCATCACGTTTCCGACTTTGATAAAGGTCGGATTGTAGCCCATTGCGATTGCGGATTATCTTATCGTGACTTTGCTGCTCGCGTTGGTCGAGATCCAATGACTGTTAGCAGAATAGGGAATCGGTGGGTTCAGGAGGGTAATACGGAACGCCGTGCTGGATCCCAACGGCCTCGTATCACTAGCAGTCGAGATGACTGGCATCTTACCCGTATGGCTGTAATAGATCGTGCAGCCACGTCACGATCCCTGAGTCAACAGATGGGGAGGATTGCAAGACAACAACCATCTGCACGAACAGTTCGACGAAGTTTGCAGCAGCATGGACTATCAGCTCTGAGACCATGGCTGCGGTTACCCTTGGCGCTGCATCACAGACATGAGCGCCTGCGATGGTGTACTCAACGACGAACCCAGTTGCACGAATAGCAAAACATTTTTCGGATGAATCCAGTTTGTGTTTAAACCATCATGATGGCCGCATCCGTGTTTGGCGACATCGCGGTGAACGCACATTGGAAACGGATATTCGTTATCGTCATACTGGCGTATCACCCGGCGTGGTGGTATGGGGTGATATTGATCACACGTCTCGTTCACCTCTTGTTCGCACTGACGGTACTTTGAAGAGTGGACGTTACATTTCAGATGTGTTGCGACCCGTGGCTCTACCCTTCATTCGATCTCTGCGAAAACCTACATTTCAGCAGGATAATCCACGACCGCATGTTGCAGGTCTTGTACGGGCCTTTCTGGATACAGAAAATGTTCGATTGCTGCCCTGGCCAACACATTCTCCAGATCTCTCAACAACTGATAACATCTGGTCAATGGTGGCTGAGTAACTGGCTCGTCACAATACGCCAGCACTATTCTTGATGAACTGTGGTATCGTGTTGAAGCTGCATGGGCAGCTGTACCTGTACACGCCATCCAAGCTCTGTTATTGCCCAGGCGCGTCAAGGCCGTTATTACGACCAGAGCTGGTTGTTCTAGGTACTGATTTCTCAGGGTCTATGCACGCAAACTGCCTGAAAATGTAATCACATGTCAGTTCTAGTACAATATATTTGTCCAATGAATAGCCGTTTATCATCTGCATTTCTTCTTGGTGTAGTAATTTTAATGGGCAGTAGTGTATATTTTTTACAAATAAATTTAAAAAACTTTGTCAGCGTGACCAGGAAGGATTCAGGATTCCTACTCATAGCAATGGGAGTTCTAAAATATAACAAAATAAATTTCTTTTACATTTGAAATTTCATCAGTTTTTCACTTACTACTGGCTGCATTTGTTGCTATAGGTACACTTTTCTTCCCAAGTAAGAGAGATTCTTCGTTAAATTTTCCACAGCGTACAAACCATACTTAAAAGTGAACGAAACTCTAGAATTTATTTAATTTATGAGTAAGCGAATGAGCTGGTTCATTTTAAACATCATGTTTAGAAAAAAAACTCAAATTTTATAGTTTATTATCTCAATTTTACCGCAGTTTTTAATAGATTTGAAACAATCTGGAGTTTTGCATTAAAGAGTTTGTGTTTAATAAGCAATACAAAATTCATCGCAGAATCTCTCGTACTTATGAAGTGAACTGTACCTATAGCAACAAATGCAGCCAACAGTGAGTGAAAAAGTGAAGTTTCACGTATTAGAAAACTTTATTTTGTTATGTTTTTGAGATTCCATTGCTATGAGAGTGAATCTTGAATCCTTCCTAGTCCGCTGACAAAGTCGTATGAATTTATTTGTAAAAATATAGAGGGTGGCAAATTAAAATGTCCTGTGGTGACGCCGGCCGCCGTGGCCGAGCGGTTGCAGGCGCTTCAGTCCGGAACCGCGCTGCTGCTATGGTCGCAGGTTCGAATCCTGCCTCGGGCTTGGATGTGTGTGATGTCCTTAGATTAGTTAGGTTTAAGTAGTTCTCAGTCTAGGTTACTGTTCACCTCAGATGTTAAGTCCCATAGTGCTCACAGCCATTTGAACCATTTGCACCTGTGGTGCCTCTCCTGCTCCAAGGCTGCCCGTTTGACGTCCTACCGTCTTAACCTGTCAAAACTGCTCTTAATAACCGGTTTCTGAAATAACCGATTTTCTCTCCTTTCCCAGAATGAGATTTTCACTCTGCAGCGGAGTGTGCGCTGATATGAAACTTCCTGGCAGATTAAAACTGTGTGCCCGACCGAGACTCGAACTCGGGACTTTTGCCTTTCGCTGGCAAGTGCTCTACCATCTGAGCTACCGAAGCACGACTCACGCCCGGTACGGCAGAAGTAAAGCTGTGAGTACCGGGCGTGAGTCGTGCTTCGGTAGCTCAGATGGTAGAGCACTTGCCCGCGAAAGGCAAAGGTCCCGAGTTCGAGTCTCGGTCGGGCACACAGTTTTAATCTGCCAGGAAGTTTCATTCTCTTCTTTTATTCATATTATGTCCTGTAATAAATGTAGAGATCGAACAAAGGTTGAATAAATGACTCTCTCAGTTTCAAGGTAGACAGAAACTAAGTATTAAATGAAACAGGCAAACGAAAGGAAACTTAGACTGTCCACCGTTCCCTGCAGTGTGTGATAAGTGATTGGTGGTTGAATATCACAAACAAAGTCACCACTGTTCTCCTACGTATTCTGATGTTTTGAAAAAATCATGTTGTAACCGAGGGCCGTGCCGCTGTTCAGGCATTAGCAGCAGTCAGTGCTAAGGAGTGAAAACTGAGGTCGAAGAACTTTATTTTTCGGGTTAATCGGTCCGTTTTCAAGAGCAACGAGCACATAAAGGCATATTACTTAGACACAAGCAGCAGATCAGATATTCTATTTTTATTGCGTACTGTGAATGGACCGTTGTTAAGTGTTTAATTCATTGCCGATACCATAATTCCCTTCCTCGTTTATTATTTCATGCAAATGGCAGACAAATCTTTAAAGCAAACGCGGCATTGTACTTCATTGTTACGTCACTTGGTAAAAAATATTTGCAGACTAGGGTTGGCGCAATTCTGCAATAGGACGACTGCCCGGCAACGACAGCGAGAAACTACTGTATAATTTACAGGTATATCAGGTGGCTTGGTTTGTTTATTCCTGGGAGGGTACGAAACGGGTAGGTCACCGGTCCCGTTGGATTACTGAAGAATCGGAAAGGAAGCCGGCCGCGCCCTTGCAAAGGAACCATCCCAGCCAGCATTTGCCTGAAGCGATTTAGGGAAATCACGGAAAACCTAAACTTGGATTTCCGGACGCCGGTTTGAATCGTCGTCCTCCCGAATGCGAGTCCAGTGTACTAACCACTGCGCCACCTCGCTCGGTGTCTATCAGGTGGGGTTCAGTCTTGCAGACACACGTCACGCCTACCTTGCGCCACGACACAAGGCAAAAGAGACGTTACTGGCTCAGCAGTTGCTGTACCAAGTCTTAGGCAATATGTTTGTTGTTTCTGTCAGCATCGTTACTAAAACAGCAGTTACAGCTTTCCATTTTCTACAGTAACGGAATATTTGAAACAAACGCAAATATCAGGAATAGAAATAACTTTTCTTTTAAAAAGAATTTTTTTGAGAAAGAAAAATTTTAACACTGCTGCTATGGCTAATTATTATTTCGGTTTTTTACTCGGTTATGAGTAAAAATACCTCTTATAATGGCTCTGAGCACTATGGGACTTAACATCTATGGTCATCAGTCCCCTAGAACTTAGAACTACTTAAACCTAACTAACTTAAGTACATCACACAACACCCAGTCATCACGAGGTAGAGAAAATCCCTGACCCCGCCGGGAATCGAACCCGGGAACCCGGGCGCGGGAAGCGAAACGCTACCGCACGACCACGAGCTGCCGACAATACCTCTTATAGCCGAGACCAAACAAATACCGAAAAATACCGATTATTCAGAACTAAATTACCGGTATCAATTCTAACCGGTCTGTTTTTCCCTTTCTTAGATCGCTCTTTTGCCCTCCGCGGACGGCAGAGGAGAAATGGGGCGAGACCAGGGCGGAGTGATCCAGGGCTTCAGTGGCACTCGTTAGGTGTATAGCAGACGCGAGAAGTAGCAGGGCCATGTCTAGAATCGACGGTCGCCTAGCCGAAAACTGTGCAACTTCGGAATCGAAATTCTGTGAAGCATGACGTAAGGGTTCTTATTTTCACTCTGGGTGGAGTAATTTTGTCATGGCTGCTTCTACTAAAGATATCAAAAATGGCTCTGAGCACTATGGGACTTAACATCTGAGGTCATCAGCCCCTAGAACTTAGAACTACTTAAACCTAACTAATCTAAGGACATCACACACGTCCATGCCCGAGGCAGGATTCGAACCTGCGACCGTAGCGGTCGCGCGGTTCAAGACTGTAGCGCCTAGAACCGCTCGGCCACAAGGCCGGCGCTGAGGATATCAAATACTACAAGGGACATCCAGTAATATAACAAATTCTCTTCTAAAAACAGGCTGGTTTTATTCAGGATCCCAATATACGCTATCGTTCACCAGTGTTCTGGCTACAAAACCCTGTTTCTCAACATAATCTCCGTTCAATGCGACAGCGTTAGCCACCTTCCCGGCTTGGAACCACTCTACTGCTCGTCGCTGGAACAAAAGTCTTGCTGCATCAATAATCTCCCCATCATACACGTACAGCTTCCCACGGAGTGCATCCATTTCCTTCTTCTTCTTCTTCTTCTCACTTCGTGTATTAGGAAAACTGCCTGTTGCGGTACCCACCTCTTGCATCGTGTTCCTACATTTCTTCTCCCAGTGCCTTTATAATTTAGAGCCTTTACCAGGGATCTTTCTTCATCCATACAGTCTACATGTTCCTTCCATTTCCCCCTATTTTCCTTTATTTTCTCGTTTACTTTATAGATCCCTGCATGTTTCCTTATATATTCATTTCTTTTTCGATCTTCCTTAGTACATCCTTCCATTCTTCTTGAGCCTGTATTATACTTTTTTATGTGGTGTCGTGTTGTTGTCGTCCATACTTCACTTCCAAAAGTGTGGGTTGGCGTTGCTATTGTTTTATAAAACTTTAGCTGAGTTATTTTACCTGCCTTTATTTTGTAAACTTTTTACGATGTTCCCGTCATAGGAATGTGAACGTATTTAATTTTTGGTACACATCATGGTTATTTTCCTAAGTAATGTCGCATCCCAGATATTTAAAATATTTTACTTGCCCCAATATTCTATTATTCAAGAATATCTTAGATCTTATTGGTTATCTGCCTCGGAATGCCATCAATTTCGTTTTACCTACTGATAATGTCAGGTTGTAATTTTCGGCTACCTGTTGCAACACATACTCCCATCTGAGGGTCATCTTCATTGCCTGTAATCAATGCTAGACAATCTGAATATAAAATTAGATTTAGTGTGGTCTCATGATCTAAAAGAACTCCGTTTATGTTCAACATTTTCCATTTTCTGATAATTTCATTGATATCTATACTGAAGAGTGTTGGAGAAATACAGCATACTTGACGTACTCCTCTGTTTGTCTTCATTGGCTTTCTTGTTATATATGCCATATCTAAAACAATTTCAGTATTTGTGTATAGACTCTAAATAGCATTTATGAGGTGAGATGGATAACCGCAATCAGCCACGATATTCCTTACTATTTCTCTACTCACATTATCGAAATATTTCTGAAAATCCACAAAAGCGAGATATGTTTCCCTAATGAACTGTCGCCTTTCTATAACTTTTCCCATCACCAGACCTACCTGCAATGGGCCGGTACCTCATTCAGGAACTCGATAAACGCACTCAGTAGAGTATTGGAAACAAAACGAGTGCAGCCTTTATTGGGCCAAACAGAAAGTCGGAAGGTGCGACATCCGGGTTGCAGGGTGAATTAGGAAGAACAGTTCGACGAAGTTTTGTGAGCTCCTCTCCGGTGGGCAGAGTTTTTTGATGCCTTGCGTTGGCCTGGAGAAGGAGAAGTTAATTTCCGTTTTTGTGGTGGTGCACACGCTGAAGCTGTGTCTGTGGCTTGCTGGCACGCAGGAGAACCGACCGCTTGGCGCGATCTTGCTGCAATGATGACAGACGCCTCGCCCAATGATTCACTGTATTTGTGTTCACTGCCAGGTCTCCGTAGACATTCTGCAAGCGCCTTTGAATATCTGCGCTGCTCTTGCTTTCCTCCAAAGGAAATTCAAGGACAGCCCTGGGCTTGGGACGTACCTCTGTTAAAGACGCCATTTTGAATGCTACTTATGCATCGCCACCTGTCGTAACTTGTTTCCACTTAGGTCTTTCGGTGCTGCAATCGTGCACTGTGCGGCTGGTCCCGGTGGAGGTTCGAGTCCTCCCTCGCGCATGGGTGTGTGTGTTTGTCCTTAGGATAATTTAGGTTAAGTAGTGTGTAAGCTTAGGGACTGATGAACTTTGCAGTTAAGACCAATAAGATTTCACACATTTCTTTCGGTGCTCTGTCACTTCCTTCGCGCACTTTAGTATCTTTTTATGTCACCATTTCCACTACACTGACTTAAGGTTTGTCCTTCCACCTTTCAAATTTCCGTTCCTTGCTTAGTACTGGCTTATCGTCTTTTGCTCTCGATATCCACACACTGACTGCTCTTTTCTCCCAACCCTCTTCAATTTTTCTAGAGGCAGTATCTACTGAGGAAATATCTACTGAGGAAATTTAGGGAACCAGCATTTGAGGCTAACTGCAGTACTATTTTACTGCCGCCAACTTATATTTCGCGGAAAGACCACAAAGATAAGATAAGACAGATTAGGGCTCGTACAGAGGCATATAGGCAGTCATTTTTCCCTCGTTCTGTTTGGGACTGGAACAGGAAGAGAAGATGCTAGTTGTAGTACGAGGTACCCTCCGCCACGCACCGTATGGTGGATTGCGGAGTATGTATGTAGATGCAGATGCAGGTCGGTTAGTGTCGGGGAAGCTTGTAAGGTTGTTGCAAGGTAGGTTGTGCTGAAAACTATTTGTTGAGAAAAAAATTCGATACCCTGCCTCTTTCCCGAGTTAATTAGCGTTGAAGTTAGCTAATCAGGCCCGTTGTGTGCGCAGATTCAAGCAGCCAACCAGAGATGATATAGCCAAGCATTCTCCGTTTGATTTCCTAAAACCGAACAAGAGCGCGATAAAAAAATTGGACTTGGGATGGTAGTAAGGATCGAACCCGAACCAGAGCATTCTCGTTCGCTGTCATCTACCCTATGAAAACAACTGTCACTAATATTGTACCTGGCAGGCAGCTTGAATTTGCGCGCACAACGGCCTGATTGGCAAACTTCAGCGCTAATTAACTCGGAAACGGTGGAATGTATCGAACTTTTTTCTGAACAATTATGTCTCAGCACAGCCTACCCTGCAAGACCAATACAAGCTTTTAAGATTGTTTCTGTGCACCCTGTATATTTCCCATAGTCATGCAAGCTTTTCTATTGCCTTGCCTATCTCCTTTCTTGTTTACACATTTTACACGTTCTCTCAATCATATTTTTTTGGATGTATGTATTCGCTTTTGCCTGCTTCATTTTCTCAATTTTCTCTTTTAATCAATGAAATTCATTATCTTTTGCGGTGTCTAAATGTTTGTAGTGGGCCTTATCTTCGTACCTGTTGGATCCCCTGCTGCCTTCACTATTTCATTTCTGAAAGCTACCCGTTCGTCTTCTATTACGATACATACAAAAGTAAGATGGAATGATCTTCAAAAGACCAGTCCTTTCCGGAGTCAACATAAGTCTCCTGTTTTATTATTAATGTGACATAACCACTTTTTTGCTACCACTAAGAGAGCACAAGTTAAGCAACAATTGATGGTTATAGGATCTACTATACAGAGCCGCCCGTATGCGCAGGCTATCTAGTCTGCTGCGAACGGGACCACTGTACAAAGGGCCCCGCATCACAAAAAATTTAAAATTAACGAGTCTTATGTTAATACTGTGTTGCGCCATCCCCACTCTTGCAATCATAAAACACGTTGACGTACCTCCCTCGTGCTAAAGCCCAGCGGCACTCGAATTAGCAAAATGGCTAATAATTTTAAACGAAACCTCGCGGAATTTTGGCTGTTTGCTATGAGCCAGATTTCGCGAAAACCCTATTATCTTTCATACCTCATTTCACTTAAACCAGGATTCATTGTGAAAGTGCTACCATAGTCTGATATAATTTACTTTCTTTTACTCTCTTTTTTTCCCTTTCTTTTCTTTTCTTCTGAACTCCAGCGATAGACTTTCAGAAAGTGTTCAGGAGTACCTTCTGACTATTTGGTATTAGGGGCCCATGCTCTCCGGAGCTCGTTACAGAGTTATTACATTTCTTTTGGCTTCTCACCCCAGTTAACTTTGTATCCGAATAGTAATGAAAATAGTGCACAACAGAGAAAATGTATGCGGGATTAGATGTGGATTCTCTTTATAAATTATTGTATCAGTACATGAAGACGCGAAAGCTGCAAAATAGGAACAGACAAATCTATCAAGACAACTGCTTTCAATGCGTAGTGCGGTGTACTAAACATAAATTTACTGAAGTGCTTCCCGCCATAAGCAAATATCTAAGAAAGAAATATAAAAACTACGGTGTTCGAAAAGTGCAAGAGAAATGTTTAATAACCGCAGTGACGTCCATAAACATCACATTTTTTCTGCGTGAAGCATGCTTGGCCTACATCGATGACTACATCAGTGAGGAGACAGTATATAACGCACTTTCTCCTGTATCTATATACAAGTGGTCATTGTCTAGAGGATAGTCACAGCGCTTATTTTCAACAAGGAATACACTTGTGGTTTGCGGGCCGCCATTTTCCACAGCTAAGTTTTTACGTTATCGTAAATTTTTATGACTATGAGGAAGTTCTTCAAATGGTTCAAATGGCTCGAAGCACTATGGGACTTAACATCTGAGGTCGTCAGTCCCCTAGACTTCGAACTAACTAACCTAAAGACATTACACATATCCATGCCCAAGGCAGGATTCGAACCTGTGACCGTAGCAGCACCGCGGTTCCGGACTGAAGCGCCTAGAACCGCTCGGCCACACAGCCGGCTCGCGATAATACAAAATGAGCCGCCCTTCTCTGAACTTTTTCAATATCATCCTTCAGTCCCACCTGATACGGATCCCACACCGCACAGCAATACTCCAGAATAAGGCGGACAATCGTGGTGTAAGCAGTCTCTTCACTAGACCTGTTGCACCTTCTAAGTGCTCTGCCAATGAATCGCAGTCTTTGGTTTGCTCTACCCACAACATTATCTATGTGATCGTTCCAATTTAGGTTAACTGTAATTTTGATCCCTAGGTATTTAGCTGAATTTACTGCCGTCAGATCTGTGTGACTTACCGTGTAATCGAAATTTAGCAGATTTGTTTTAGTACTTATGTGAATAACTTCACAATTTTCTTTATACAGGGTCAATTGCCACTTTTCGCACCACACAGATATCTTATCTAAATCATTTTGCAATTCATTCTGGTCATCTGATGACTTTACAAGACTGTAAATGACAGCGTCATCTGCAAATAATCTAAGAGGGCTACTCAGATTGTCTCCTATGTCGTTAATATAGATCAGGAGCTATAAAGGGCCTATAACACTTCCTTGGCGAACGCCGGATATTACTTCTGTTTTATTCGATGACTTTCTATCTATTACTACGAACTGTGACCTTTCTGATAGGAAATCACGAATCCAGTCGCACAACTGAGGCGATATTCCATAGACACACGGTTGGTTAGTAGAGTCTTGTGAGGAACGCTGTCGGAAACCTTCTGGAAATCTAAAAATATAGAGTCAATTTGACATCTCCTGTCAATAGCACTCATTACTTCATGAGTATAAAGAGCTAGTTGTGTTCCGCAAGAACGATATTTTCTGAATCCGTGCTGACTATATGTCAGTAAATCGTTTTCTTCGAGGTACTTCATTATGTTCGAATACCGTATATGTTCCAAAACCCGACTGCAAATTGACATTAGTGATATGGGCCTGTAATTCAGCAGATTACTCCTATTTCCTTTTTTTGATATTGGTGTGAATTGAGTAACTTTGCAGTCTTTAGGTACGGATCTTCATGTGAGCGAGCGATTGTATATAATTGCTAAATATGGAGCTATTTTATCTGCATACTCTGAAAGGAACCTGAGTGGTATACTGTTTGGACCGGAAGCCTTGCCTTTATTAAGTGATTTAAGCTGCTTTGCTACACCGAGGATATCTACTTCTATGTCTCTCATCTTCGTAGTTGTTATGGATTGGAATTCGAGAATATTTACTTCGTCTTCTTTGGTGAAGGAGTTTCGGAAAACCGTGTTTAATAACTCTACTTTGGTGGCACTGTCATCAGTGACTTCATTGTTGTTATCGCGCAGTGAAGGCATGTCGCATTGAAGCACGAGCTATATTTCGAACTTCTGCAATGTTTTGCAATGTTGGGGATTTTGCGTTCTTTTAAATTTGGCTTCTGTATTGTTATTCCATTTCACAACAATTTTGGGTTTAAGAAGAGTTCTGTAACATACAGTTGCACTGTAGGCAGAGCTAATTCCCCACTCTGTTGTCATTGTTTACCTTAGTGAACAATAGTTAATAGAAACGCATATTTGCCATGTGTATCAGCGATGAATGTGAGAAATAGTGTTGCTTTTATCGTAAATGGTTACTTTAGTCCCCCCTCCCCAATGAATACATTTCTTGACATTTTAACTAAATCTTAAACTTTTTCTTACTATGAGTCCACTTGTTGTTGTTCTAAACGTTTTGATTGAGACTATAAATACGTATTGAACCTAAACATTTGAGACTTACACGGATATTATTTGTACAGAAGATGCAAAAATGACAAAGTGTTTAGGTAAGAAAACATAAAAATAATGACATTAACGAAGACAGTCTCGCAACTACGAACCTGTATTTTATAATACCAATAAAATACCAAAAATTTTATTGAATAGTAGACACAAATTGCAACCCTTAGCACAGAGTGGTAGATATAAAATTACTTGCAAACGTTTATACTGGTCAGTCAGGCAGAGCTGTGAGCATTAGGTTGCGTGAACATGAAAGAAGCTGGCGATTAAGGAAGGAAGATTCGACATTTGCTGATCACTTTTTAGCATAAAATAATTCATATGACGTAGAAAGTGAAGTTTTACAGTCTGTCAAGGAAAGCAGAAAGATGACGCTACTGGAAACACTGGAAATAAACAAACACATGACATAGAACGCAGCCTAGCTTTAAATGATCACACTCGTTTCCCGTTTTCCCCTTTGTTAAATTACGTTTTTGTTAGAAATATTAGATTCAAACTGTAAATTCATCATATTTCTCATCATTTGTTCAATGCATCTCCACACAAAATCTTTGTTTACCTCTTCCTTAGTTAATGTAATTATTGTAATATTTTCCTGTGTAAACTTTTTGTCATTTATGTATCTTATGTACAAATAATATCTGTGTAAGTCGCACATAATGTTTATGTGTGTTTGCGACATTCAGTTGTCACCTGAAGATGGCTTGAGAGGGCGGAAGCCGGTTCGTGGCCAAATAAGTAAATTTTATAGAATATTAGGAAGTGATTTCCTTTTGTAATTTTAATTAAAAGATGGTCACTGTACTATTAGGGAAGCATTTTTCCGTTTAAGCAAAAATATTCGGAACATAAGAAAGAATAGTATAGGAAGTTCTCTCACTGTTTAATCAAGTCAGAATTGAATTATGTGCAACGTGTAAGAATGCTACATGCGCTCCACCAAGTCACTTTCCAACACCTGCTTGCTTATAAATCGATACTCCGCCACGCGAAATTAGATTACCGATTTCACAGGGCCAAGATTTCATTTTAATAACTAAATGAACAGCAAGGAAGTTAGCGTGACGGCTTAAGGCAAAAGTAGAGAGATCCACGTTACCAAAAGTACATCATTCAGCGGCTTCCTTCCAGAAGAGTAGTAGTAACTTAAATCTTACAGTTTATTTGGCGGTCTACTGCCAAGATGATAGACCTAACGAATAAATTTCATGTGGCAACCTTCAGCGATGATAAGACACGTAACACGAAACTTTAATTAGAAACGTATTAGATTTCTTACACTTTTAACATTTTTTGGGAAAAATTCTACTTCAGTTTGAAAGATTAGTTATCTTTATCAATATATATTTTTTTATGTCAACATAGTCGTTTACCGTAGAATTAATATTGGGAAAGTTCGTGTTACTTTACACAATGAAACGCCAAAGCCATTTTCCTCATATCGAGATCAGTTTAAATATGTATCTGTCGATTACGGTCACAAACATTAGCAGGTCATTCTTAAAAGTACAGCTTATGGCAAACAAGTTGCTAGCCTCGATAATGGAGGCAGGCTCAACAGTTTGGTTTCACTGAGTATTGAAAATGGTAATTTAAGTTAAATTATGAAGATATTACACTAAAGAGCCAAGTAATCTGCCTAATATCGTGTAGGGCACCCGCGACCACTCAGAAGTGCCGCAACACGACGCGACATGGACTCGATAATGTCTGAAGTTGTGCTGGAGCGAATTGACATCATGAAACCTACAGGGCTGTCCATAAATCCGTAAGAGAACAAGGGGATGGAGATCTCTTCTGAACAGCACGTTGCAGGGCATCCCAGATATGCTCAATAATGTTCAGTTGTGGGGTGTTTGGTGGTCAGCGGAAGTGTTCAAACTCAGAAGAATGTTCCTGGAGGCACTACGTAGCAATTCTGGTGGTTTAGGGTGTCACATTGTCCTGCTGAAATTGCCCAAGTCCGTCGGAAACCACAGTGGACATGAATGGATGCAGGTGATCAGACAATATTCTTACGTACGTGTCACCTGTCAAAGTAGTATCTAGACGCATCAGGGGTTCAATACCACTCCACTTGCACACGCCCCACACCATTACAGAACCCTCACGGGTTTGAACAGTCCACTGCCGACATGCAGGGTCCATGGATTCATGATGTTGTCTCCATACCCGTACATGTCCATCCGCTCGATAAAACTTGAAATGAGACTCGTCCGACGAGACAACATGTTTCCAGTCATAAACAGTCCAATGTCGGTATTGACGGGGCCAGGCGAGGCGGAAAGCTTTGTGTCGTGCAATCATCAACGGTACACGACAGGGTCTTCGGCTCTGAATGCCCAGATCGATGATCTTTCGTGGAACGGGTCGCGCGCTGACAGCTTTGAAATCTGCAACAATTTGCGGAAGGGTTGCACTTATGTCACGTAGAACGATTGTATTCAGTCGTCGTTGGTCTCGTTCTTGCACGATCTTTTTCCGTCCAAAGCGATGTCGGAGATTTGATATTTTACCGGATTCCTGACTTTCACGGTACACTCGTGAAAAGATCGTACTCCGACTATAACATCGCGTTCAAGCTCACCTTCTTGATAACTTGCCATTATAGCAGCAGTAACCGACCTAACAACTGTGCCAGACGCTTGTTGTCTTATACAGGGTGTTACAAAAAGGTACGGCCAAACTTTCAGGAAACATTCCTCACACACAAAGAAAGAAAATATGTTATGTGTACATGTGTCCGGAAAAGCTTACTTTCCATGTTGGAGCTCATTTTATTACTTCTTTTCAAATCACATTAATCATGGAATGGAAACACACAGCAACAGAACGTACCAGCGTGACTTGAAACACTTTGTTACACGAAATGTTCAAAATGTCCTCCGTTAGCGAGGTTACATGCATCCACCCTCTGTCGCATGGAATCCCTGATACGCTGATGCAGCCCTGGAGAATGGCGTATTGTATCACAGCCGTCCACAATACGAGCACGAAGAGTCTATATATTTGGTACCGGGGTTGCGTAGACAAGAGCTTTCAAATGCCCCCATAAATGAAAGTCAAGAGGGTTGAGGTCAGGAGAGCGTGGAGGCCATGGAATTGGTCCGCCTCTACCAATCCATCAGTCACCGAATCTGTTGTTGAGAAGCGTACGAACACTTCGGAAGTACAGTACATACTGACGAAACTAAAACGAGCTCTAACATGGAAATTAAGCGTTTGCGGACACATGTTCACATAACATCTTTTCTTTATTTGTGTGTGAGAAATGTTTCTTGGAAGTTTGGCCGTACCTTTTTGTAACACCCTGTATAGGCGGTGCCGACCACATCGCCGTATTCTGTCTGTTTACGTACCTCTGTATTTGAATACGCCCGCCTATATTAGTCAAAAAAAGAAAAAAAAAGGCTCTGAGCACTATGGGACTTAACATCTGAGGTCATCAGTCCCCTAGAACTTAGAACTACTTAAACGTAACTAAACTAAGGACATCACACACATCCATGCCTGAGGCAGGATTCGAACCTACGATCGTAGCAGTCGTGCCGTTGCGGACTGAAGCGCCTAGAACCGCTCGGTCACCACGGCCGGCCCAGTTTCTTTGGCGCTTCAGTGTATATAAATGCATTGTACATATATATGAACGAAACACCAGTGGATACAAGTGACTCAGAGGGAGGAGGTCATAAATTCTGAAAAAAAAATAGTTTTGCAAACGAGGAAGACGCATATTTCCAACATGCTTGTAGGATCATATTAAGCACAGTGGTACAAGAAGGGTTAAGAGGACGATGAGCAATAAATTATTACACCAGTAGACAGAATCGTCGACCGGAACAGGTCGCGCCATTGCAGTACTGTACTGAAGGCGGCAGCACACATCAGACTTGCAGCACTTTCGCCGTCTCGTCGAATCGACGTCTGCAGGGCACACAGTGCTCTTGTGCACGTCTGTCTGGCTAAACAAGCTCTCCGCGCCGAGTGGAGGCCGTTTCGGAGTTTGGGGCAATTGTAGTGTCCGATTCCACCCGTCTGCTTTGAGCAATGACGTCGTTCCTGAGGCGAAGACGATACATAGAGGAAATCTTTGAGCTCAGGTGGTCATATTTGTAAACAAACTAATGTGGCATACGATAAAATTACAATAACATTTCTTGTGATTAATTACGTAGCCACGAATTATATTGAAAAGACTTGAAGGTAATGGAGACAAGTAAAAAGAGGACACACTGGGTGGTCCATTGATCGTGACCGGCCCATATATCTCACCATATAAGCGTCAAACGAAAAACTACAAAGAACGAAACTTGTCCAGCTTGAGGAGGGGAAACCAGATGGCGCTATGGTTGGCCCGCTAGATGGCGCTGCCATAGGTCAAACGGATATCAACTGCCTTTTTTAAAATAGGAACCCCAATTTTTATTACATATTCGTGTAGTACATAAATAATATGAATGTTGTAGTTGAACCAATTTTTTCGCTTTGTGATAGATGGCGCTGTAATAGTCACGTACATGGTATCACGTAACATTCTGACAGTGCGGACGGTATTTCACGGTCACAGTAATACTCACAAACATATGACTCACAATTTTAGATGAACAGTTGGTAACAGGTAGATTTTTAAATTAAAATGCAGAACGTAGGTATGTTTGAACATTTTATTTCGGTTGTTCCAATGTGATACATGTGTGCTATTCAATACCGCTTCAACCGCACGCGAACTATGTGCCGGACATCTATCATGTTGGAAGTACATCGCCATTCTGTCATGCAGTGAAACATCTTGTAGTAACATCGGTAGAACATTACGTAGGAAATCATTGCACCATTTAGATTTCCATTGATAAAATGGGGGCCAATTATCCATCTCCCATAATGCCGCACCATACATTAATCCGCCAGGTCGCTGATGTTCCACTTGTGCCAGCAATCGTGGATTTTCCGTAGGGCAATAGTGCATATTATGCCGGTTTACGTTACCGCTGTTGGTGAATGACGCCTCGTCGCTAAATAGAACGCGTGCAATAAATCTGTCATCGTCCGGTAATTTCTCTTGAACCCAGTGGCAGAACTGTACACAACGTTCAAAGCCGTCGCCATGCAATTCCTGGTGCATAGAAATATGGTACGGGTGCAATCGATGTTGATGTAGCATTCTCAACACCGACGTTTTTGAGATTCCCGATTCTCGATCCCTTTGTCTGCTACTGATGTGCGGATTAGCCGCGACAGCAGCTAAAACACCTACTTGGGCATCATCATTTTTTGCATGTCGTGGTTGACGTTTAACATGTGGCTGAACACTTCCTGTTTCCTTAAATAACGTAACTATCCGGGGAACGGTCCGGGCCGGCCGGTGTGGCCGTGCGGTTCTAAGCGCGTCAGTTTGGAACCGCGTGACCGCTACGGTCGCAGGTTCGAATCCTGCCACGGGCATGGATGTGTGTGATGTCCTTAGGTTAGTTAGGTTTAAGTAGTTCTAAGTTCTAGGGGACTGATGACCTCAGTAGTTAAGTCCCATAGTGCTCAGAGCCATTTGAACCATTTGAACGGTCCGGACACTTGGATGATGCCGTCCAGGATACCGAGCAGCATACATAGCAGACGCCCCTTGGGCATTTTGATCACAATAGCCATACATCAACACGATAACGACCTTTTCCGCAATTGGGGAACGGTCAATTTTAACATGAGTAATGTATCACGAAGCAAATACCGTTCGCACTGGCAGAATGTTACATGATCCCACGTACTTATATACCGAGCGGGGTGGCGCAGTGGTTAGACACTGGACTCGCATTCGGGATGACGACGGTTCAATCCCGCGTCCGGCCATCGTGATTTAGGTTTTCCGTGATTTCCCTAAATCACTCCAGGCAAATGCCGGGATGGTTCCTCTGAAAGGGCACGGCCGACTTCCTTCCCAATCCTTCCCTAATCCGATGAGACCGATGACCACGCTGTCTGGTCTCCTACCCCAAACCAACCAACCAACCACGTACTTATACGTTTGTGACTATTACAGCGCCATATGTCGCAAATCGAAAAAAGTGGTCCAACTAAAACATTCATATTTCTTTACATAATACACGAATATGTAACAAAAATGGGGGTTCCTATTTTAAAAAAAAAACGCAGTTGATATCCGTTTGACCTATGGCAGTGCCATCTAGCGGACCAACTATAGCGCCATCTGGTTTCCCCCTTCAAGCTAGACGAGCTTCGTTCTTTGTAGTTTTTTCGTTTGATGCTTATTTCGTGAGATTTTTGGCCCGGTCACTATCGATGTACCACCATATATATATATATATATATATATATATATATATGTGTGTGTGTGTGTGTGTGTGTGTGTGTGTGTGGGTGGGTGGGTGGGTGGGTGTGTTTGGGGGTGGGTGGGTGGGTGGGTGTAATTTACGTAAGTTAGAAATGCAAGGAGAACCTTTAAATCCATTACAATAAAGGAAATGGTGAAGTCGTAATATTTGGAAACAGCGTCAATTTATTAAAAATAATTATTGAATCTAATGTGACTACCGCGAGAAAGTGGGATTTTGGGCGGGAAGAAATTAAAATGAAACACATCAACGGCAAAATGAAATAAATAATATCATATATAAACCATAAAAAAACAGTAGCATGGAATATGGAGAACCTGACACAGAAATCCTGAAACAACAGACAGTACACCAGTAACGAAAATTCTCAAAGTAACAGATATTTGAGCCGCTAACTAGAATTAAGCTATATAGGTCCGTTCTAGTTACCGATTCCAGCAGTTCAAAATGGTTCAAATCGCTCTACGCACTATGGGACGTAACATCAGAGCCGACCGTGGTGGCCACGCGGTTCTAGGCGCTGCAGTCCGGGACCGCGCGACTGCTATGGTCTCAAGTTGGAATCCTGCCTCGGGCATGGATGTGTGTGATGTCCTTAGGTTAGTTAGGTTTAAGTAGTTCTAAATTCTAGGGGACTGATGACCTCAGATGTTAAGTCCCATATTGCTCAGACCCATTTGAACCATTTTGAACTTAACATCAGAGGTCGTCAGTCCCCAAGACTTAGAATTACATAAACCTAACTAACCTAAGAACATTACACACAGCCATGCCCGAGGCAGTATTCGAACCTGCGACTGTAGCAGCAGCGTGGTTCCGGACTGAAGCGCCTAGAACCGCTCGGCCACATCGGCTGGCGATTGCAACAGTTCCATGGTTCATACCTAGATCGTTTTTCCGGCAGGTGTACACTCTGAAATGTAATACGATTTCTGCATTTGTAAATTGCACTCTAAGATACTGCGAAAAAATGGCAAATATTGGAATCAGTAACTAGAAGTAAGCAATGTAAGAGGTTATTACCAGTTATCGATTCCAACCATTGTATGGTTCATTATTTATATCGGTTTTGCAGCAGGTGTGTACAATGAAATGTTATGGAATTTCTGCACTTGTAATTACTCTCTGAATTGCTGAGAATAAGTTATACTGTTGAAAACAGTAACCATAATTAACATATATAGATCAGTTCTTTATTTTTGGTGAATTTTCGTTATTTGTGTACTGGTTTTGTTTTTTGATTGCTGTGTCTGTTGCCCGCATCTCGTGGTCGTGCGGTAGCGTTCTCGCTTCCCACGCCCGGGTTCCCGGGTTCGATTCCCGGCGGGGTCAGGGATTTTCTCTGCCTCGTGATGGCTGGGTGTTGTGTGGTGTCCTTAGGTTAGTTAGGTTTAAGTAGTTCTAAGTTCTAGGGGACTGATGACCATAGACGTTAAGTCCCATAGTGCTCAGAGCCATTTGAACGATTTTTTTGAGCTGTGTCTGTTCTTCCAGCTACAGTTGTTTTTCGTGCCACTGTTTCATATACGTTATTATTCATTTCATTTTTCCTTTGTTGTGTTTGCTTACCGCCTTGCCGCAGTAGAAACACCGGTTCCCGCCAGATCACCGAATTTATGCGCTATCGGTCTGGGCTAGCACTTGGATGGGTGACCATCCGGTCTCTAGAGCGCTGAGGCAAGCGGGGTGCACTCAGCCCTTGTGAGGCATACTGAGGAGCTACTTGATCGAGAAGTAGCGGCTTCGGTCTCGTGAACTGACACACGGGAGAGCGGTGTGCTGACCACATGCTCCTCCATATCGGCGTCCAGTGACGGCTGTGGGCTGAGGATGACACGGCGGCCGGTCGGTACCGTTGGGCCTTTACGGCCTGTTCGGGCGGAGTTTAGCTTTTTGTTGTGTTATATTTTAGTTTCTCCACGACCAAAACCCCCGCTTTACTGCTATAGTCCCGTTAGATTCAATAGGTATTATTATAAATTAACGTTATTTTATAATATACTTCACCACTGTAACGGAATTTAAAGGTTCTCTGTGGTTTATTTCTCACATATATATATTTCGCTTTTGTTTTTCCTTATATACACTACTGGCCGTTAAATTTGCTACGCCAAGAAGAAATGCATATGATAAACGGGTATTCATTGGACAAATATATTGTACTCGAACTGACATGTGATTACATTTTCACGCAATTTGATTGCATAGATCCTGAGAAATCGGTACCCTGGAACAACCACCTCTGGCCGTAATAACGGCTTTGATGCGCCTGGGCATTGAGTCAAACAGAGCTTGCATGGCGTGTACACGTACAGCTGCCCATGCAGCTTCAACACGATACCACAGTTCATCTTTTGTTTTTCCTTATATACACTACTGGCCGTTAAATTTGCTACACCAAGAAGAAATGCAGATGATAAACGAGTATTCATTGGACAAATATATTGTACTAGAACTGACATGTGATTACATTTTCACGCAATTTCATTGCATAGATCCTGAGAAATCAGTACCCAGAACAACCACCTCTGGCCGTAATAAAGGCCTTGATGCGCCTGGTCATTGAGTCAAACAGAGCTTGCATGGCAGGTACAGCTGCCCATGCAGGTACAGCTGCCCATGCAGCTTCAACACGATACCACAGTTCATCAAGAGTAGTGACTGGCGTATTGTGACGAGTACTGTTGACCAGACGTTTTCAGTTGGGGAGAGATCTGGAGAATGTGTTGGCCAGGGCAGCAATCGAACATTTTCTGTATCCAGAAAGGCCCGTACAGGACCTGCAACATGCGGTCGTGCTTTATCTTGCTGAAATGTAGGGTTTCGCAGGGATCGAATGAAGGGTAGAGCCACGGGTCGTAACACATCTGAAATGTAACGTAGAATGTTCAAAGTGCCGTCAATGCGAACAAGAGGTGACCGAAACGTGTAACCAATGGCAGCCCATATCATCACGCCGGGTGATACACCAGTATGGCGATGGCGAATACACGCTTCCAATGTGCGTTCACCGCGATGTCGCCAAACACGGATGCGACCATCGTGATGCTGTAAACAGAACCTGGATTCATCCGAAAAAATAACGTTTTGCCATTCGTGCACCCAGGTTCATCGTAGAGTACACCATCGCAGGCGCTCGTGTCTGTGATGCAGCTTCAAGGGTAAACCGCAGCTATGGTCTCCCAGCTGATAGTCCATGCTGCTGCAAACGTCGTCGAACTGATCGTGCAGATGGTTGTTGTCTTGCAAACGTCCCCATCTGTTGACTCAGGGATCGAGACGTGGCTGCACGATCCGTTAGCGCCATGCGGATACGATGCCTGTCATCTCGACTGCTAGTGATACGAAGCCGTAGCGATTCAGCACGGCGTTCCTTATTACTCACCTGAACCCACTGATTCCATATTCAGCTAACAGTCATTGAATCTCGACCAACTCGAGCAGCAGTATCGCGATACGATAAACCGCAATCGCGATAGGCTACAATCCGACCTTTATCAAAGTCGTAAACGTGATGGTACGCATTTCTCCTCCTTACACGAGACATCACAACAACGTTTCACCAGGCAATGCCGGTCAACTGCTGTTTGTGTATGAGAAATAGGTTGGAAACTTTCCTCATGTCAGCACGTTGTAGGTGTCGCCACCGGCGTCAACCTCGTGTGAATGCTCTGAAAAGCTACTCATTTACATATCACAGCATCTTCTTACTGTCGGTAAAATTTCGCGTCTGTAGCACGTCACCTTCGTGGCGTAGCAGTTTTAAATGGCCAGTAGTGTATTTTCGTTATATTTAGTTCGTCTCGATATACTTGGCTATAATCGCGTGAATTGTGGTATAATTTATCGTATGCAACAATACTTTATTTTAGAATAACAATCGCTGCTTTCAAAGACAGCCTCTATATTGGGGCCTTGATTCTGGTATGACTTGCTTAAAGCCGAAGAGTGGAATGGGACACTAGGATTTATCCGGAGTTTGGACTGGCGTCGGATAGGCAGCCACGAGCGCGCTCTGGAGCGTCGCCAAGGCACGAGCCGAGCCAGCGAGCTCCGGTGGCATGTAGTCGCAGGAGGAAGCGAAGCTCGCCACAGCCACAGACGCGGACGGAACGCGGAATGCGTCTCATCCTGCGCTGGCCGCCGCTTCCGCAGAACGGATGAGCAATCCCTCTGGCGTTGCGCGATTCTTCGACACGGTCAGTCTTTTTTTCCCATCCTTCGATTTCATCGTGCGGAATTGACGTGGTCGTTACTCCACTATCACAGTTCGGACGAGAATAGTCGCTGGTCAACTGCGCGTCTTCCGCAGCCTACCCGTGGGTGTAGCAGCTCAGGATTAAGGGTAGTTTACCAACAACCTCTCTTCTACTGATTTCAGCCTACTAATTATAATTACAAGTAGTATGTTTATAGGATGGTTAGTACCTCCAAGCGTGTGTGGCAAGAGCTAGCCTTTCATTCTTATCCACACCTACACGTATATTTGTTGTTTTTGTGATCTTCAGTCCAGAGACTGGTTTGCTGCAGCTCTCCATGCTACTCTATCCTGTGCAAGCTTCTTCATCTCCCAGTACCTACTGCAACCTACATCCTTCTGAATCTGCTTAGTGTATTCATCTCTTGGTCTCCCTCTACGATTTTTATCCTCCACGCTGCCCTCCAATACTAAATTGGTGATCCCTTGATGCCTCAGAAGATGACCTACCAACCGATCCCTTCCTCTAGTCAGGTTGTGCCATAAATTTCTCGTCTCCCCAATTATATTCAATACTTCCTCATTAGTTGTGTGGTCTACACGTCTAATCTTCAGCGTTCTTCTGTAACACCACATTTCGAAAGCTTCTATTCTCTTCTTGTCCAAACTATTTATCGTCCACGTTTAACTTCCATACATGGCTACACTCCATACAAATAGTTTCAGAAACGACTTCCTGACACTTAAATCCATACTCGATGTTAACAAATTTCTCTTCGTCAGAAACACTTTCCTTGCCATTGTCAGTCTACATTTTATACCCTCTCTACTTCGACCATCATCAGTTATTTTGCTCCCCAAATAGCAAAACTCCTTTACTACTTTAAGTGCCTCATTTCTTAATCTAATTCCCTCAGCATTCCGTTCAACTGCTCTTTCAGGTCCTTTGCTGCTGTCTCTGACAGAATTACAATGTCATCGGCGAACCTCAAAGTTTTTATTTCTTCTCCATGGATTTTGATTCCTAATCCAATTTTTTCTTTTGTTTCCTTTAGTGCTTTCTCAGTATATAGATTGAATAACATCGGGGATAGGCTGCAACCCTGTGTCACTCCCTTCCCAACCACTGCTTCTCTTTCATGCCCCTCGACTCTTATAACTGCCTTCTGGTTACCTCACAAATTCTAAATAGCCTTTCGCTCCCTTTCTTTTACCCCTGCCACCTTCAGAATTTCTAAGAGAGTATTCCAGTCAACATTGTCAAAAGCTTTCTCTAAGTCTACAAATGCTAGAAACGTAGGTTTGCCTTCCCTTCATCTAGCTTGTAAGATAAGTCGTAGGGTCAGTATTGCCTCACGTGTTCCTATATTTCTACGGAATCCATACTGATCTTCCCCGAGGTCGGCTCCTACCAGTTTTTCCATTCGTCTGTAAAGAATTCGTGTTAGTATTTTGCAGCCGTGACTTATTAAACTGACAGTTCGGTAATTTTCACATCTGTCAACACCTGCACGCTCCAGAAACTTCCGTATTGTGCGTGGCGGAGGGTATCCTGTGCCCCTGTTAGTCGTTTCCTGTTCCACTCTGAGATAGAGCAATGGAAAAACTGGTATCTACATGCCTCCGTATGGGCCCCTAATTACTCGTATCTTATCTTCGTGGTCCTTACGTGAAATCTATGTTGGCGGCAGTAGGATCGTTCAGCAGCCGCCTTCCAATGCCTGTTTTCCAAATTTTCTCAATAGCGTCCCTCGAAAAGGACGTCCCTACCCTCCAGGGATTCCCATTTGGGTTGACGAAGTGTCTCCGTAACTCTTAAGCTTTGTTAGAAACGTTCCGGTAACAAATCTAGCATCTCGCCTCTGAATTGCTTCGATGTCTTCCTTTAATCGGTATTGGTGCAGACCTCAAACACTCGAGCAGTTCTCAAGGATATGTCGCACTTGCGTCACGGGTTTGTTTATCTTACTAATAGGCATTAACGAACATTCTTCTACATTTAAAGCAGGTCAGGTGTGGAAGTGCGGATTTGCGGACGAAAAATGATTAGTCTACCCTGACAGCCTTAGTCCACGTAGTGGTGCTGTTACGACTATACACGAAACATCAGGTCGTAAACGTCGTGTCTGTTTGTGGGAAGACTGTTTGACGCAGAGAAAAAAAAATTACCAACACACTGATGTGTGTACATATTAAGGCACCTCATATATAAATATCTGCGCTTATACCCGTTACACCCTGCATTCCAATGACAGACGAATATGTCATGAGTAACCATTTGAAAATGACACTTCGCCGAAATCAATAGACTGTGTGAAATGAATGGCTGTGATTTATGTAGCATTCGTAGAATTTGCTTTCAACGCCCCTGAAGTCGCATTGCCCAGTTTTCAGAGGAAAATCAAACGTCAGCAATTTTGAACTGAAAATAATACTGTTACGATGTATGTGTTCAAAAGCGTGCAATGTTTTCGAAGCACTGTAGGTAATAGACCCTTGATATAAAATTTTGTGTATTTCCGAATGTTTGAAGAATCAAATCGTCGTAGCACTACTGTCCAAAACCTCATTTTACGTATTAGTGTTAGAAATTGACAAATTTTATTTGTGCAGGGTGTTAAAAAAGTATTCCATATATTGAGGAAACTTAGTAGAAAAAATTCCAGTGAGCACTTGGCCACCTTCGTTACTGTGATATACATCTCTTCTACTGTAAACTCTTTCCTACAGAATCCAATAAACAAAACAGAACACATTTGTCTACTACTGTGAACAGCAGAGCTTCTAATATAATCTGCTTCCTCGTAGAGTTCTTCCTCCGCACTTGTGAGGCTAAAGGAGGAGCTGGATATGGTGTTCATTCTTAGTAAGGGTTGCTTCTGTCCGACATCTTAGGGATATGCGCTTTCTAAAAAATACCTTGTTGGTCACGGGTGCACTGGCAGGCATTGATAAGGCGTTTCTGCAGTGTTGCACATCGCTGATGGGAAACCAAAGATTTCGAGAGTCATCACAACCTGAAATCAAAAGGATTAAGATCGAGAGAACGATTTTCCGCAGTCAATCAATTGCCAGTTACATGTCTGTGCAACATATTCCCGGACACTCTGGAGAAAATGGACTGGTGCTCCATCAAGTACGGATCATATTTCCAGCCACTGTTGGAATGGTACCTCCTCAGACAAGTCTTTTGAGAGGAATTGGTCATACAACGCACCAGTCAACCTGTTTGATAGTATGTACAACTCTATTAGTCTATCACCAATAATTTCTGCCCATACATTAATTGAAAATTGACGCCCAAGATTTGTTTATTCAACAAGTCGTATTTCTTAACGTATGCATATTGGAACCCATGTTTACGGGACATTTTTGTCTTATTTTTATTCTCCGACTGGGTTATTTAGCTGCCCGCATTTGTTTGCTGCGAATAAAATCGACAAACGATTTTTAGGAAAGCTTTCTTAGGGCAATGTAATGCAGAAAACATCACTTGACAATAGTGTGGCGCACAGCAGAACAGCCGCGCGGTCTTAGGCGTCTTACCACGGTCTGCGGAACTTTCCCCCGTCGGAGGTTCGAGTCCTCCCTCGGGCATCGGTGTGTGTGTTGTCCTTAGCTAAATTAGATTAAGTCGTGTGTAAGCCTAGGGACCGATGACCTCAGCAGTTTGGACCCATAGAAACTTGCCATCACAGCAGAACAGAATGGACGAGCATATATGCCGAGTTAAAAAAAAAGGATCAACTTTTACATGAAATTTCAGTCACCAACTTTCTGCTCCGAATGTGAAACTAATTTGTTGACGCCATCCTACAAATGGAGAAATGATCATCGTGATAATCAATGCTGGCACAAATGTAGATTGCAAAACCATATTTTAGCAGAGGTTCGACATAAAGTTTAATCAAGGCTCTCAGCAGCAACGAAGGCGCCATTGCAATTAAGAATTCCCGTCAAAGCAGCGATCTGTTTTTTCTGAACCCTTTGGAAAACTGGTAGTTTAAATACCGCGCGTAGAAGTCTTCTTGAAGGCGATAGGTGAGTGAGGACAACCACCTACATAAGTGATGCTCACCACACGTCACAGGAGAGGGGGTTTGCTGTGGGCGTATCTTGAAATGTTTGTGAATAAATACCGTTTTCATACCAAAAAATGATACAGTCTGTGTTGTAACTTTGCCTGAATATACACTGTCTACTCACTTTAATGTGATCACCCATCAGGATCCTGAATAACCACCTTTTGCAGCACGAGAAGTGCAGGAAGAGAGTCAATGATGTACTGGAAGGTACCGCAAGAATGTGGAGCCATGTCCATTTCAGAGCCGTGGTCAGCTACATTAGGTTTCTCGGTGGAGGATCACTGGCGCGAACAGTCCGATCGAGGTACTACCGTAGATTCTCGACTGGGTTTTAATCCGGGGTGCTTCGCGGCCAGAGCATGCGGTAAACAGGTCCTGGTGCTCTTCGGACCACGCACGTACACTGCAAGCTGTGTGACAGTTGAATTGTCCTCCTTTTAGATGCCATCGTGCCGAGGAAAAACAGACTCCAAATGTGGTGGGAGGGCGGCGGACATGGACTCCAAGGACGGATGCATACTTGTGTTGACGCACTGCGCCTTCCAGAATGACAGGATCACCCTGGGAATGCCTCGAAAACATTCTCCAGGCTACAACGTTCTCTCTTCCTGGCTGGATCCTTCCGGCTATAACACAAATACGTTTAAAAAACAGCGAAGTGAAAATAAGCGGTGGAAAATGATGTGCACTGCAGATTATTAAGCCTTTTTCTCACCTAAAGGGTGGTCTTCAAGGTATATGCTCAGTGCCTGCCGAAAATTGGTATGCAGACTTCCGCTTCCACACATTACACCAGCCGGCACCGAATTTCACCGTTTCGGTTTCACGAAGATACCACGGAGGCTATGAAATTCAAGTACCTAACACTGTTCTGCATTAGCGCCCTGTATATTCATTGATTATCTAGAGGTGTTTTTAGATCACCAGGCGTCTTCTGTAGATAGCTTGTGGATGCAGTTTGTAGATATCGATGTCCCCGCTGGATTCTTCTTCTCACCGGGTGACAAGTTCGTTGCTCCCACATAAGGACGAACAGTGCTGCAAAACAAAATTTCAAATTATGACTCGGCCGAAATAAAGGAACTGATACCGACTTCGCATGCCACAAATGTCTCTCCAAATTTATTCAGACTTTACCGTAAACAGCCTGCAGGGTCAGTAAAAATAAATTTTGAAACTTGAAATATTTCCTGGACACCGTGTATAAGTCTTATTGCACGCAATATGCTTTGACATTTAATTTATACGTCTTTCGGTAATATCACACGGAATATTTCATTGTCGCTCAGTGTCCTATCACTTATAACACACGTCTTTACACATTTCAGTTCCGATCGCGACTCCTGCAGACGCTTAACCACCGTTTCGCGGCTGTCTCTCGCTCGCGTCTGATTGGTCCATCTCAACATCTAATACATGTTCACCTTTATTAAAAAACATTTAACATTTCTCATAGAAATTATTGAAGATGTTGAAATTCTTAAACAATTGTTCTCAGTACAAGCAAGACCTCAGGTATGGCTGGAAGTTAACATTTAAAAGTAACCTGCAAAAGCAAATTGTGAGAGCTACGCGACTTGGCGCCAACACAGGTAGCCTCTCGAACGTTCCGTGTTCCCACACTACGTGACCATCTGGCGTCGCGAGGTGTGAGGTCGGCTGCCGACTGCTGATGCAGCTTCGTTCTATATGCTGCGGCCTGTAGGTCGGGACACCACGTCCGGGCCGTGCCAGGGCCGAGCGTCGGACGAGTGGCGGCCGTGCTCCGGTCCTTTCCTGCAGGGGCCACACATGACCGGGGCACGTCCGTGTCTTTGTTGTTCCCTGTAGTGACTCGGACGCGGTGATCTGCGTTTCTGTTTGTGAAATGGGAAAATGGAATGCTATACCTGAGGTGTTTTGGCCAAAATGGCAGTTTCCAAACTGCATTGGATCTTTAGATGGAAATCACGTAACAATACAGGCTCCAAACAACTCCGGAAGACTCTATTGGAATTACAAAAAAACTTATTCCATTGTGCTTCTTGCTCTGGTTGACCCATGTTATAATTTTATTGCAATAGACGTGCGAGCGTACGGAAAAAACTCTGATGGAAGCATTCTAGTAAATTCAAACCTTGGAAAGTCATTGGAAAACAATACGCTTAGCGTCCCAAAGAGTAAAACTTCACCCGGAACTGATGTTGGACTTCCAATGTTAATTGTAGGCGATGAAGCTTTTCCTCTCAAAACATACTTGATGCGACCATATCCTGGCAGGAACTTAAAAAATGACAAGGCTAAATTTAATTATCGTTCTGAGTCGGGCAAGAAGAATATCCGAAAATGCATTCGGCATATTGCAACAGAAATTTCGAATATTTAGGATAATCCTTCAGGGAGATCCTAATAACCTTACAATGATTGTGACGGCTGCGTGTGTACTGTACAACTTTATTCGAAAAATGGAAGGTTATAGGGTGCCCGAACAGAGGATGGATCAAAAGGAAACTGCTGAGGGATCCGGAAGATCATCAAATCTTCGGAACCTACCTCGAATTCGTGGGAGATCAACAGATGCTGCATTTGCTGTACGAGAACAACTCAAAAAATTCCTGAATTCTTCACAAGGGAATGTGGAATGGCAAGAACATGTCGCCTTGGCGATATAACGATGACATAAACCAAACATCTGTTTGTAAAATAAAAAGTAAATAAATATCTTTCAGGTATTAAAACTTGTATAGTTTTTATCTTACCTTTGGCTTATAGATCTGTTGCAATTGTCTTCCATACTCTGTCTTTGTACTCGATATTCCTGTAGTTTTCACTTCTCTGATCGTAAGGAAGAGGAAACTTACGAACTTCTTGTATTAGTCGTTCCACATCCATGTTTTGTACACAGAACAGTCTTGCGCAGTTGCACAGCTCATAAGACAATTCTACCGCCAGGCCGTGTCCGTCACGTGAAAAATTAAACACGGCGAATCCCGCCCGGCCCGGTCCCGGCCCCGGCCCCGGCCCGTTGACGTTCCCCGTGCACGGCCCGGTCAAGTGGGGCCCGCCACGCTACATTTGTTTTCATCATGTATTTCGTTGTCCGGGTGACTGCCGATACTCGGACGTGTCTCGGCACGGACACGGTCCGGACATGTGTGTCCCGACCTTGTAATGTCATGTGGGAATGAAAGTGGCGCGCAGTGTGGCATAAACGGCACACGACGATTGCTGCAGAGTGTCTGATTTTAGACGTTTCACGCCATACGCGATAACGGCCGATGGAGAAAAAGCATGATTCAACTAAAAGGGACCATGTCGCCAGTCAGTGGATGTTCAGTTGCGGTACTCCACCCTTCGCCACCGATGAACAGCAATCAGCATGGGTGCAGGAACCAGGCGCCTGTTGCCGACGCCCATACTCAGCAACGTTCGCTGAGCGGTCGTTGAGGAGACACTGTGCGTAGCCCCATTGTTCGTCTGGGCGGTCAGTTGCTCAACAATGGCACATCTACTCATTTCCGCAGTTGCCGTTCAACCATGTCAACTATTGCCCATTGAGCACCTCAGTTGTCTCGGCGACATTTTGAAATATATGGTATACTTTAGCCACGGCGGTACGCAAGCAGTTTACAGACTTAGTCGTTTCGAAATACTTCCACCCTTACCCCAAAAGCCTATGAGCATGCGCGGTCTAGAGCGTCTTGCACGGTACGCGCGGCTACCCCCGTCAGATGTTCGAGTCCTCCCTCGGGCATGGGTATGTGTGCCGTTCTTAGCGTAAGTTAGTTTACGTTAAGAAACTTCCTGGCAGATTAAAACTGTGTGCCGGACCGAGACTCGAACTCGGGACCTTTGCCTTTCGCGGGCAAGTACTCTACCGACTGAGCTACCCAAGCACGACTCACGCCCCGTCCTCACAGCTTTAATTCCGCCAGTACCTCGCGAAAGGCAAAGGTCCCGAGTTCGAGTCTCGGTCCGGCACACAGTTTTAATCTGCCAGGAAGTTTCATATCAGCGCACACTCCCCTGTAGAGTGAAAATTTCATTCTAGTTTACGTTAGATTAAGTAGTATGTAAGCTTAGGGACCGGTGACCTCAGCAGTTTGGTCGCATAAGACTTCACCACAAGTTTCCAAAATATCATGCCCTTTTGGACGTCAGATAGAGCTGTTTCCGTATTGCGACAAGGACTGCACGTTTCTTCGCGTCCCCTTCCCCGCTTTATATACCCTCCATTGCTAGTGTTGCCAGCTGCCGTTTGTGAGTGGTTATTGCACATAGACTTTTAACACAACCAGTGGTCATATTACGAGGGGTGTCCAGAAAGTAAGTTTCGATCGGTCGCGAAATGGAAACGACTGTGATAATTGGATAAAGCTTTGCACAGATCTGTTGGGGAGTGTCCCTATTATGACCCTAGATAGCATCAAGTCGCTCTTCTCATTTCTGAGCTCACAGTGAGCGCGTAAAGATGTCTAGAAAATAGTGTTCCCCGCCATGTACGAGGACCTGCTGAGAAATTTCGCCTAAAGCTATGCAGTCAACATTACACAACTGTCGTGCGGTTTCTTCTTCAAGACAATTCTCAGCCTCATTCTGCAGGGGCAATGAAGATGCTCCTGCATCGTTTTCAATTGGAAATGTTTGATTACCGACAATACAGCCTGTAAATGTCTCCCTCTGAGTTTCATCTCTGCTCACATGAACCGCTGGCTATGAAGACAACATTTTGGCACAGAAACCGAGCTGTAGGCCATGGTAGAGAATTGGCGGAAAGCACTGGCGGCTGTCTTCTATGATGAGGGTATTGGAAAGTTGGTACAACGCTACGACAAATGTCTAAGTCAGAACGGCGACTACGTAGAGAAGTAGCTGGAAGGTGTAGCTAACTGTTACAAATAAAACATTTCTGATTTTTACTGTGGTTTCCATTTCGCGATCAATCGGAACTTACTTTCTGGACAGCCCTCGTATTATGACTGGACCGCATATAAGTCACACAGAAAAAGATTCACTCGTGGTCTAGATATCTTTCGATTTGTGTGCATGGTCGCATATAACGAAGTCAGTACTCAGACTTACATTAAACTTCATGTGCAACTGTGATTTCGCATGTATAGCCTACACAGATAATGTGCTTCACGATGGCTAAATTGAAACTTCAGGAGGCGTATCAAGTAATAGAATCTTACTCGCCGTACGTATACAACATAGTAAGAAGATTACAAAATTAAATTTTTGTAGGTGATTTCTGAGCATACAGGACGCGAAATTTTGTACACAGTACTACTGCTCGCCATCTCTGGCAGCAACAGTGCAACGGCAGCGGCTGCCCCTTGTTGCGGCTACACGCGCTACCCTGTCAGTGGTAGCCGCACGGCGCTTTCCTCACACAGCCCAGGAAAATCCAATCACAACCCAGTCGGTGCAACCCGCTGCAACGTTTATTGTGTGCAGTTAGTACCAAATATAAGTGAAATTTCGTTAAATAAGAAAACGATCCTTGCATTTTGTGCTGCGATAGTTGTCCATTGGCGTCGACAATGGCGGCGTGAGGAAAAATACTGGATTCTTCCGATATTCACTGAAAGATCTGCAAATCAGGTTTGTGCTTCAGCAAATAAAACTAAAAGTAAAAACATAAAAGATTTTTGGAATACTACAGGATGTCTGTTAACTCATTTGAAACATTTTGAGGGCCGGCCGCGGTGGCCGAGCGGTTCTAGGCGCTTCAGTCAGGAACCGCGCGACTGCTACGGTCCCAGGTTCGAATCCTGCCTCGGGCATGGATGTGTGAAATGTCCTTAGGTGAGTTAGGTCTGAGGTCATCAGTCGCCTAGAACATACAACTAATTAAACCTAACTAACCTAAGGACATCACACACATCCATGCCCGAGGCAGGATTCGAACCTGGTACCGTAGCGGTCGCTCGGTTCCAGACTGCAGCGCCTAGAACCGCACGGCCACTCTGGCCGGCTTTTTTTTTAACATTTTGAGTTTCATCAGAGAGAGACTTACTAAAAGGAACACATCCGTGAGAGAAAATACCAGTGGAATAAAAACTCGCAGTAACTTCAATGTACGTTTTGTTTCTTTATTCTTTTCGATAGTTTATTCTCAAAAGCAAATATTATTTTAAATAAATTTCGCCAGTGATAAAATTCTTTGCTTTCTAACAATTTATAAATTTATAATCACAAATAATAAAGTGTAACAAAAGAGTCTTCACTGGCTGCCTCCCTTTGTTCTTTCCACCTGTACGCTTTCCCTTCTTTACATGGTTCGGGCTTGTCACCTGAGCTTTAAGTATTCATACAGCTGCAGTTCTCTTTTCTCCAAAAGTGTCTGTAATTTCTATAGCACGCATCTGTCTATCCCACAGTCATGCGTACTTCCGCAGCCTTGCGTTTCTCCTCTAGTTATCCTTTCTTTGTCGTTTACATTGACACACTTTGTGAATTATATAAGGCCTTTGTTCTCTTCTGTCTGCTTCATTTGTTTCATTTCTGTATTTTTTCCATTCGCCAATTAAATTCAATATTTTCTTTTCTATCCAAGAATTTTTAACCCTCGTCATTTCTCCTATTTGATTGCTGCCTTCGCTAGTTTATCTCTAAAAGGTGTCCGTTTGTCTTGTGTTACATTCCTTCTCCTGTTTCAATCAATCGTTACCTAACGTTCCCTTTAAAATGCTCGACATCTTCTAGTTACTTGAATTTATCCAGTACCCATTTCCTCAGTTTTCGACCCTTCTACAGTTAATATTATGCAGTTCGTGAGCAATAAATTGTGTCCATAGCCCATACCTTCCCCCG
The DNA here is from genome assembly GCF_023864275.1 of Schistocerca cancellata. Taxonomy (NCBI): domain Eukaryota; kingdom Metazoa; phylum Arthropoda; class Insecta; order Orthoptera; family Acrididae; genus Schistocerca; species Schistocerca cancellata. The sequence continues at coordinate 491,868,176 of NC_064628.1, forward strand.
GAAATGTCTTGCAGTTTGAAAGCTGCATTGGAATGCGATGACTCCTTTATGCCCTGTGCAACATTCACGTGGGCCTCCATGGGCCCAGTGGAGTATGTGCAAGGCATCATGATGGCCAAGGAGTATCGTACACTGGTTGCAAGCCACGTACACTCCTTAATGATGATCATGTTTCCCAAGCGCAGTGGCATTTTTCAGCAAGACAATGCGCCATGTTACAAGGACAGACGTGTTGTGAAGTAGTTCGAGGAACACAGTGAGGAGTTCCAATTTATGTGCTGGCTCACCAATTCGCCAGATATGAACCCGATAAAACACGTCTGGGATGTGATTCAACGTGGCGTCAGAGCTCACCGCCCCCTCTCCTGAATCTACAGGATTTAGGTGACTTGTGTGGGCAGGACTTGCAGTGGCGAAAATGGCAATCCTGGCCAAGAGAAGTTTGCTAGTATAAAAAACAGGTCTTAAATTGAGGGAGAAATTTCCGAGAGTGGCACGTTTGGAGCACAGCATTGTATGGTTGTGATAGATGGACGGTGGAAAAACCAGAACAGAAGAGAATCGAAGCCTTTGAGGTGTGGTGCTACAGAAGAATATTGAAAATTACGTGTACTGATAGATAAGAAATGAGGAGGTTCTCCGGAGAATCAGCGAGGAACGGATCGTATGGAAAACACTTACACGAAGATGGGACAGAATGATAGGACATCTGTAAAGGCATCAGGGGATAACTTCCATGGTACTAGATGGAGGTGTAGAGGATAAAAACAGTAGAGGAAAACAGAGATTAGGATACATCCAGCAAATAATTGAGGACGTAGGGTACAATTGCTACTTTGACATGGGGAGGTTGATACGGCAGAGAATTCATGGAAAAAATGTGTGTGCAGGCGTGGTGCCAACTTCCTTCAGCGACCTATCAAGGCCTCATTGCTTGCATGCCACGACGCGCCGCCGCTGATATCCGTGCCAGACGTGGACATTCAGGCTATTAGGTAGGTGCTCTTAATGTTCTTGTTGATCGGTGTATGAACTTCTTTCATGATTCCTGAACGAAGTGTTTGCAGTGATTAAATATTACTCTGTGCAAAATTCTGTCAGCAAGCTTCCCCTTTCACTTCTTCTTCTCCATCCACATTCTTCTACCATTTTTCCTTTTCTTCCTTATTCTACTGTCGAATTCCAGTTCGCCAGAACAATTAAAACTCCGTCTCCATAACGAAATGAATAATTTCTTTCATTATTGGTTTTTCCGTGTTTGATTCCGCAACTGTTGTTCAGTTAATGGAAAAACGCTCCAGGCTATGACTGTTAATTCCACATACAACCGGTTTCGACCTTTATATTAGGCCATTATGAAATGTATCTGAAACTGCTTAATTTCATTTAATTGGTATATTGATATTATTTTACATAATAGGAGACGAGATCAATGTACAACTTACGTTATGCTGTACAGAAAGAACGTCGAATGATAAAAACACTAGAAGTAAGGTGAATTTTAAAACAAAGTTTCACGCTCAGTGAGATGGGCATGTGGATTTACTTCCGATGTTTTTTTTTTTTTCCTTTTAGTTCAGTGTGTTTCTTATGTCGCGTTTTGAAACGACCATGCTATGACAGTCGTTATTCACTCCTATATTTCACAATCAGTCAAGCTCCTCCTCAACTTCCTTACCTTGTAGTGGCAGTTCATGGAGTCTCTTTATTGTTGAACGAAAAAAGGCCTTTTTGTAATGAGCAAAATAGCACGGTGCGGCTGCATAATGACGCTGTAAGATGTAGACTTACGATAGATGCCAATGCCTTGATGGGCCGCAAAAATAATAATATTGTGCATTAGACTAAATGCATTTGCAAATTGGTCAATTTCTTTTTGTGATACGCGGAATAAGAGGAGAATGTTGTCAACATAGCGTTTGTAGTACACTATACACCATTAATTTCAGGATGATCTTTGAAGAATCTGTTTTCCTAGTGATTGCCGAAAATATCTGCCAGTATACCTGACAACGTAGATTCCATAGCTAATCCATGGTTTTGAAGGTAAATCTTATCCTGAAACATGAAGTAGTTGTACTTTGTCACTCTTTCCAATAATATTGTAATTTCAATATTGGTCCAGCGGAAAGTGTCTTTTGCGTTAGCAAGTTATTTTTAGTTACTATTATCGTTTAGCTTTTGGGAATATTCGTATACATGTTTCTATATCGAGAGTGGCAAACATCTCATTATCAGTCCAAAACATTCATTCTATAAAAAACAGTTACGAACTTACGGAAACGATTAGACATATTTATGTTCCTGTTAATTCTATGGAACTTCCTGGCCGATTAAAATCTTGTACTGGATCGGGATTAGAACCCGGTACCTTCTCGGAGGCGACACTTACCGACTTTTTGTGGCGGATTAACAATTAGAAAAATTTCGATAAACATAAATACTTGCTCGTTCACAAAAACGCATGTCTTGATGAAACAGACGGCTGCTTCTTCATTTAAATCGATGCCATAATTAATTTACATTATGTTTCTTCTTCATATAAAAGAATTTTTTTCTTTTGCTTCTGTTCTTTACAAAGAGAAATTAAAATAGGTAATGGAATATATGTGAATCTGCATTATTTTGTTCTTCTGTTCCTCAGAGGAAAAAAAAATAAATAAAAAATACTTAGAAATAAATTGCTTTCCTCTTCTGAAGTCCATAATTTCTGCTGTGGAATAGACTTGAGTTAAATAAGTGTTAAATTAACTAGTTAAAATAGTTTGAACAGAGGTAAAAGCAAATGTAAAATATGCAGCACTCGTAATTCATGGAGTTTGGAAACATTCGTTACAGAGACGTCATACACTGAAGTACGTATTGTTCATGTTTGTTCAATATTTTTAGTAGTATAACTGAGTTCTGCTTCAGTTTTATTACAATGTTAATCTTTTTCTTGCCTATGAAATATTATTTTAACGTATTGCAAAAATTTGTCTTAAGATCTTCATCGAATTCAGGTGCAGTATAATGTTCTTGTTCCTCAACTGAGCAGATTCCTACTTAATTGATCATATATTTGAGGAAGTACCGACATTTCATTAACATATGATATCTAAAGAATTGTGATCTTTACGTTCTTCAATACAGTAATATCAATGATTTTTCACTGTTAACACAATTACTCTGGACTGAATCCAGGAAGGTGTCATCATTTCCAGTATTAACATTCGAAGTGATCTGGTGTTTGTCGATGTCTGGTTTTTCTCCTCAGTTTCCATTTCAGTGGCCAGTCCAGCATACCTAAGGTTTTACCTTCATTTCTGTCTTCAGATTACCTTCTTGGAATGAGAACTGTGGTTCCAGAGCCTTCTATACTGTTGGTCTGAGAGAGGGGTTGCTTCCGTCGTCTTATTTTTCCTAACTGGTGTTGGAATAATCGGCAATGTCTTTTCTTTTCTATCGTATATGTCGTGAGTTTGTACATTGTCGTTTAAGTTGATTTGCCATGATTTGTCTCTCATTTTGGGAACCTCAGTTTCAGCTGCTCGATGAGATATTCTTCTTTTCTTATTCTTACGGAGTGTTTCAATGCGATTTTACGCATGTCTGCCCGTCATGTTAATGTTGTAAGAACGTCGCAGTTTTCGTTGTTTTCTGTTGATCTTATTTTCCGTTGGCCTGAACTCGTATGTTAAGGTGACACGTGCGTCTCTAAAGGCCCGTCCACACGCGGCGATCTGTTTGTGCAGATATCTGCGCAATGTGCATCCAAGAAATCGGTGTAAATGTGTCCACACGACGAAGTTTCAATCTACTGCTCGCCGCCATCTGTGGGTCTAGAAAGGAAATTTCAGCAGCAATCGACTACGAATGCTTCAGAAATTCATAGCCGTGGAAATTCTATTATGTCTGCATTCACTACTCGTGCTACAAAAAGAAATTACAAACAAAACTCAGAAAACCGAAGGCTCGGAGAAAATTGTGTAGATAGTGACTGCATTTTCTCACATAAATTTACTACGGGAGTTACAGGGCGAACCCGACGACTGGCGCATTATTTGTGGATGGATTTAGAAAAATATAATTATGTCCTGAAGCTCGTAGCTCCTCGTATTTTTGGAAAAATACTTGTACGAGGAGTGTAAATTCTCCACATGAGCGACTGATGCTGAAGTTAAGATTTATGGCAGCGGAAAGGAGTTACAAGATTTTTCTACTGCATTTTAGAAACAAGCATAGAGCGAAAACATGCCTAACACATGGGAAGCAATTCACGCTGTCGTAAAGGAGGATTTCTCCAGTTTCATAGTCAGTTGTGGTGCTGTTTCGAGTCGGTATTTCTTGGTCTCTCAGAAAGCAGTGGAAGTCAGAGTGCTACAAACTTTGTTTATATTTCGTTGTCCCTCACGCCAAATCGAATAATTTCGTTTTCCTGCTTAATTCTTTGTGGTAAGGAGTCCGCAACGAATTTTTTTCTAAAATGTTTTCGATGACGTTGACTCACATTCATGCAATGCTTTTTAAAAGAGTAAAGCGCCATTTGACTGTGTATTACTGTATTTATCTTTTGCAAAATCTGGATTCCCGCTTTTATGCCATTCTCAAGTACAATGCTAAAATAATGGTCTAACAACTTTTAGCATTGTAGTTGAGAACGGCATGAAAGCTGAAATATAGATAGTACAAAAGATACATATAGTAATACACAGTCAAATGTCGGTTTATTCTTTTAAACAGAATCTTCTTCTTTACCGGTTCCCTGTTGGCCGTAAGGTCAACGGCCCCGCATTTTTCTACAGGTATTAAAGAATTATATGCAGCTGCCTTGTTATCTTGATCGCTGTAGTCCTTGCTTTTAATTTTCCAAAAAGAAGTGTGACTCTCACACATTAGAATAAGTTCATTAATAAACTCTCTAGAGCACTAACATGTATGTGCCACCTTAAAATTCACTGTGCACACACAGACGACAAACGCTAAACTGAACGAACAGCTGGCTCAAACACGTCTCGCGCACCAGGTTTGAGTCGATCTTCTGTCCGCACGCTACGATTTGACTGCGCATACATGATGTGGGCGGATATTAGCGCGGACAGATGTTTGCGCATGGAAAGGTCGTAAGTTTTCAGTTAGTGCTCCTCCTCTTTCTTCTTCTCCTTCTTCTTCTCTTTGCTCAAAATACTGACAGCTAGCTTATAAACGTGACGTTTTGAACGTTTTGTTAAACATAACTGTATGCAGCGGCATTGAACAGGATTCAGGATTTTCACAGACAAATGATTCATATGTGTCGTATGAATCTTCGATAAGATTTTCCACAATTTTAAACCAAGTTCTGTAATTTATGAATTTTTACAAGTCTCCCCCTCATTCTTTTAAACGGAAAGTTGCCTGGACCCACTCACCTGCGTTCAAGATAGAGTTGCGCAGTAAGGCCAGCGTTTTCCATCACCTGTTGGAAATAAACTTTGAAAAGCCCTGGAAGGAGGCATACCTTCGCAGGCTGCTGTTATTGTTAGCTGGAAATGCCCTATAGATATGCCTGATTGGTAATACAATTTCATGAGGTAACTTGGAGCTCGCGAAATGAACTATAGACCGACAGACATCGTGAGGTGCAGGGGCCTTTTTCAGCCCTCTGAGGCGGGGGAGGTGTTGCAGAATGAAGTCGGCAGTAAGTGAACCTCTGGCCTCAATGAAGTTCTACTTCCTGAGTGGAAAGCTTGTAAATGCGTTATCGTGCGAGGACGTGGAATGGCTTGGTCATTTGGTCATTTCCTAAGCAATTGTTGCGATTTGATGGGCGTTCACGTACTCTGTAGTTTCAGTGGAAACTTAAAATGTGGTGCTTTTGTGTATGTCCTTTCCCTTTTTGACTTTAGGCTGTTTTCCTGTTTTCTTTTTTTACGGGGAATTCATCGGCGGTAAAGGCTACAAACCAAAAGGAAGCGACGTAAAGTGTGTTTGTTCGTGATGGCCGTTTTTGGATGTGAGAGTCCCTCGAAGTGAGTTGGATTGACGCTGCACGTTTAATAGTAATATAGGAGCAGTGACTGACTGGGTCAAAGCGAAGCTGATGACCCTTACTGAGAATTAAACACCAGATGTTGTAAAACATCGATCGTACTGCGGAAGTCACTCTCGTTTTTGAAAACAGCATAGTCGTCCCAGACCAGCATCCGCTTAGCAAAATTCTGCCAAAGCACGACAATAACTTCCTTCTCCCAGACGCCGGAAACCGACTTCGGCTTAATTAGTCAGAGGACCAGCACATAAGCGTGGCCAGGAAATGGTAACTGCAGCGAATTAATCCTCGTCCGCCAACAAACTTCTCCGAATACCTCTGCTGAGGAATTCCGCGCCTAACCCGGCGCGGCGCCAGACGCGGTTGTGATAAGGATCTCGGCTGAAGCGACGACTGGTTCGAGGACGGACTGAGAGAAAACGGCTCAGTACGTAGTATATATACATTCAAATTTGAACATTAAAATTTATTGATTGCGGTCTCTGATGGCAAACATCCTTTACCAGGTTCCCCACAAAAGGCCAATATCTAAGGTTATTGATGATGTCCAAATTGGACAGTAAATGTACTTATGCCGTGTGGTTATGATTAATGATTAAACTGGGGGTGTTCAGAGTGTTGCGTTGCGGGCACCGCAGGATGCTGAGTTAATCGGTGCACTCACGGAGTTTGCTGAAAATCAAGGTTCAACTTTCTGCCACCAGGTGAAAATAAGGCGCTGTAAGCAGTCAGAACGTGAAATGTTTCCTCTTTTGAAGTCAGTATGCTGTTTGTCACTTGGCAACGTGTGTTGATTTCTTTTGTGAAGTGACTATTGATGTAAAAGGTTAAGAAAGTTGTAATTTTCCGTACGAAACGCAATGGATATTGAGTAGAAAGGCAGAAATAACAACACTACATTGCGGAAACATCGCTGACAGTAAGATCTATGAAGAGGCCACATGTCAATAAATGGGCTAAAGAGTATGATCAGATTTGAAGAAACAGGTGAATTAGGTAGTGCAGCAGAAGAAGGAGTGACCCATTCCAAAGGCAGTTGTTGATAAAGTTGCTGTAGCTACAGGCGACCGTGCAATACATGCCTCAAATTCTGCAGCCAGTGATCGAGCTGTGTCATGAGAATTTTCTCTCCTCTGGTCAACAGTTCAAAATATTTTGTGCGCATTTTGCACAGGCAACCCTACAGGTTTCAGGATATACATCAAATGAAGCCCCATGATAGGCTACAACGCCGTGACTTTGCCCTTCGTTTTTTGGCACACATGGAAATGGACGACATGTGGCCAAGGAATATTCCTTGGACGGACGAGGCAGAGTTTACTCTGCCTGCTGCCGTGAATGCACAGAACTGTCGCATAAGGAGTTCTACTCCGCCACATGTTGTGCAGGAACACCCAATGCACTCAGCTTATGTGATTGTGTGCTGTGATTTTACGAGCTCCTTGATTCTCGGTCGATTTTCTTAAAGGAGATGACACGTTGTGGGCCTGTCAGGAGTACAGTGACATCTGCACATTATAATAACCTCCTCATGCAACACGTGATTCCAGCTTTGCAAGAACACAACTGAATCCACACCACTATTTTCATGCGAGATGGGGTGACACCACATGTTGTTGCTAGGTGACAGATTTGCTTCACGAAACCTTCGGTAACTACCGCACCGTCTATAGGCAATTTCAAGATGTGCGGCTTTACAGATCCCCCGACTTAAATCCATGCGTCATCTGGTTGTGGGGATATCTGAAAGATCGTGTCTATTAGGGATGTATCCGGACTTTTCCTGATCTGAAAGACAGTGTACGGAGACATATCGCTTTGATTGCACCGGATATGCTACGAGCAACTGTCAACCATGACGTGTTACGGATGCAGCTTATTGCTGAGTTCGGAGATCTTATTGAACACACATTTGTACTTATGATCATGTGCTAACCACTGGTATCAAGTGGAACATATACTGTATTCGAACATTATGAAGTACCTCGAAGAAAACGATTTATTTACACGTAGTCAGCACGGATTCAGAAAATATCGTGCTTGCGAAACACAACTAGCGTTCCTCAAGGAAATGTTATAGGCCCTCTATTGTTCCTGAACAATATTAACGACATAGGAGACAATCTCAGTAGCTCTCTTAGATTATTTTCAGATGATGCTGCCATTTACCTTCTTGTGAAGTCATAAAATGACCAAAACGAATTGCAAAATGATTTAGATAAGATATCTGTGTGGTACGAAAAGTGGCAATTGACCCTGATGAACGAAAAGTGTGAAGTTATTCACATGAGTACTTAAAGAAATCCGCTAAATTTCGATTAAGCGACAAGTCACACAAATCTGAAGGCTGTAAATTCAACTAAATACTAAGGGATTACAATTACAAATAACCTAAAGTGGGACGATCACATAGATAATATTGTGGGAAGAGCAAACCAAAGACTGCGATTCATTGGCAGAACACTTAGAAGGTGCAACAGATCTACTAAAGAGACTGCTTACACTACACTTGTCTGCCCTATTCTGGAGTATTGCTGTGCGGTGTGGGATCAGAATCAAGTGGGACTGATGGGTGACATCGAAAAAGTTCAAAGAAGGGCAGCTCGTTTTGTCTTATCGTGAAATGTAGACGATAGTGCCACAGGCATGATAGTGAATTGGAGTGGCAATCATTAAAACAAAGGCGTTTTTCGTTGCGACGGGATCTTTTCATGAAATTTCAATCATCAGTTTTCTTCTCCGATTGCGAAAACATTCTGTTGGCGCCCACTTACATAGGGAGAAACGACCATCATGATAAAATAAGAGAAATCAGGGCTCGCACAGAAAAAATTAAGTGCTCGTTTTTCCCGCGCGCCGTTCGAAAGTGGAATTGTAGAGAGACATCTTGAAGGTTGTTCATTGAACCTCTGCCAGGCACTTAATTGTGAATAGCAGAGTAATCACGTAGATGTAGATGTACTCCCCTTTCCCTGCACCCATACCACATTCCAATACCTTACAGCACCATTTCTTCACCTCGTGGCCGAAAGTGGAACTATTATTTTTCCAGCATATCCCGTGAGCATATCGATGAATGAGTATACCTACGATGTTTCAGGGTCCTGCAATGTATACAGCCCGCACTCCATTACTCAGAACACCGCCAGTTTAATTATAACCACCTGGTATAATCAATTTGGTAATATGATGGCAAATGGTGAAAAATTTTTGAAAAGAAGTCACAGAGGTTGTATAAAGATTTGACAAAGAGTTTATAAGGAATCAAAAATTTCGGTAGTTGTAACTTTAGTTCAAGTAGGAAATTAGACAATAAAGCGGCGGAAAATCAATTAATCAACAATAAACTTGTGACCTCTTCAGCACGCAAAGATCTTGCATCTTCCGAACTATTTATGGAACTTGTACATTATGGCACGTGGTTGCGTCCTGAACACGAAGATCTACTTCTTATTTTTCACTCAGTACACTCTTAAAGACGAAAAAGCAACCACTCATTCTGCACTCGAGCTGACATTGTGTGGTGATTCAGAGAAAATGGAGCAAAATACGGGTATGTAAAGCTGACCTACCAAGGTGAAGCATGTTTTTAAACATGGATGTGATGTTTGCATTTTCCGCACCGAAAAAATTAGGGGCCATATTACAGAGTAATGGCAACAAAAGAAATTACGATTTTTTGAAGAAACAGGGGCGTTTAGTGTAAAATTCAGATATATTTGGCCAAACTGGAAGGAAGTTTAGAATGAGATACAAGGAAGATACTAAACGAGAAAACTCTGCAGTATGGTATTCACCTCAGAGTCTTAGGATTCTGTGTGCTTACAGAGTAGTTCAAATGTTGTTCACGGAGTAGGAAGGCTAATTGGTTGATCCACTTGAAAAGATGGAAATTGTGGTTATTAAAACGAGAAAACTTACATCACTTCTTCACAAACAGGATGAGTGCAAGGTGGAATGAAGGTCGCTAGTCTATAGTTTGTTGTAGTGAAACTCATCAAGTTGCTCTTCATTTCGAAGTGCAAACATAAAATACAGAAATAAAGTCACGTAAGTGGCTCGTAGGAAATAGAATGTCTATCAAGAAAAAGGCTTTAGTACCTTTATGATGATTAGCTCATTAACTTTACTGTCTTGTCTGCTATCAGAACCCTATATTTACGTATCACTACTGCTGTTCCATATGCAGTATAAATTCTTTGTAAACCCTATCTAGATCCTGTGTAAACTCAGCAAAATCTCTGTGACGAAGTGGTACATCTCCAACTACATACATTCTCTGCAAGCCACCATGTGGTGTATGAGGGAAGATACCTTGAAAACTACGTTTCTTTTCCTGTTCTACTCGCAAATGAGGAAAGGAGAAAACGACAGTCTGTATGAATTAAAACGGTGTGCCGGACAATGCCTGGAACCTGAGACCTTTGCTTTTAGTGAGCAAGTGCTCTACCGAAACTGGGCTACCAAATCATGATTCCCGACCCGCTCTCACAGATTCGCTTCAGCCAGCAGTTCCTCTCTTATGTTCCAAATTTCACAGAAGTTCTCCTTCGTAACTTTCAAGACTAACACTCCTGGAACAAAGTATATATTTGGAGACGCAACTTAACCACAGCCTGGGACATGTTTTCAGAATGAATTTTCACTCTGCAACGAAATGCAAAGATCTTGCATTTTCTGAATTACTTATGGGACTCCTACTTTGTAGCTTGTGTTTGAATACTGAAGCTGAAGGTATGCTTGTAATTATCATCGCACAATCTACTGCAGAGTGAAAATTCAGCCTGGAGACTGTCCATGTGCTTTCATAAAAGCCGTAATTTCTCTCCTGTCATCTTCGTGGTCTCATGAGAAATGTACTTTCTGCAACCAGCTGCATTACTTTCTGCGGGTATTTTATTAAATCGATGATTTAAGTAGAGTATTTGCGGAATTTTAACATTGTTAGAAACCTTAGATTGTGGCTTATTGTGGGAAACTTTATGATGGATAGCATCCAAAATCGATTGTCAACAAACTGTAATGTGTAAGTGAGACTGTTACTGTGTTCTGTACCCAATCATCAGTAGAAAAGTGGTCGGATATTGTTCCTATATGCGATGTCGTCACAAGATAGACAGCAGTTTTCGAAGGTTGCCACAAGGAATTAGTTAATGTAGTCTGTCTTGCAGGAAAATAACACACCTTGAAAGTCAAACACGTGCTCTTAATAGCAATCAAAATATAATTAGTCGTCAATTTACTGAAGTACCGCACTTTTTAGTCGACATTTCTACCCAACTGTCAATCATTGCATGTTATTTAAGATACAGTAGACGGTAGAACACTTTCCTGGAGAGAGGTTCATTTTACGGACAACTGTTCTAAAGATAGAAAGAATATAAAAGTCCTGTGTAGCGTTGCCCCATTATTACATCAGTTGATGTGAATATAACATATAGGGAGTTCGTATTCGCACTATTAAATCTATATGAACTTATTACCACAACATGAGGCTGATAATGCTAAAAGAATTATTTTCCTTTGGTTTAGTTTTCTTCGTGCAGTCTGAGAAAAGAGTGACTTGGGCTATAGAACTCCACTCTAGTTCTAAAGGCAAGTCCGCTGTCCCGCGTTAGTGAGTAAGCAGCGACTTGCCTTGTCGTTGCGCAAAAAGAGTTTTAATCTGACAGGAAGTTTCTATTTAAATAGATTTCAATTAGTTTAGACCTGCTGTATCGCATACATGAGGGTTTCTTTGCGTAGCTGTGTGAGTTTCCACCACTCCACGTTGTTATATGCAAAGTGTATTTTCCGAAGACATGTTTAGCAGTTTTGTTGGTACTGTACGCTGTATGTGTCCGCTTTTCAGACGTAGGAGCTGTGTGTGTCTCTCAGCTAAGAGGTAAACTACGATCGACATTTCCAGCATACAAGAATTTCGCGGCTGCTTTCGATCTTTGCATTCCAATAATGAGACAAATTTGTACTTGACGTGTGGGTTTCAGATTAAGTAGCGCAAACAATTTTTACAATTTATACTGCCTTATACTGCCTCAGCCTCTCTAAAATGTTTAACTTTTGTATTTTAGTGATCGATGATGAGAGTCCTCTTCAGTTAGATACTTACCAGAAAGATGGAGCTGCTTGTCACGTCTCCCATAGTTTAACATGAAGCTGCTTGTCATGCCACCAATAACTTAACAACTGAGTCCAATAGTGTCATATGTGTTATATGGTAATGAAAGTATTTTGGTGTGTTTGGAAGTATTATTGTAGCTTTGCCACTGATTTACATGCCACAGTTTAGTGTAAGAGAGTTTATGAACTTAAATTAACATCAGGTGATAAATACATAACTTCCAAAGTAATTAATTTTCGGTTTAAAACACTTCGCCTTTGATGTAAGTAATTTGAGGAGAAAGAAATAAACAACTAAAATACAATAACGTCTTTTTAATTTAAAAAAAAATTGTGGAATCTAATACAGTCTTGAAAGGACACTTAACCTCAGTTAACAAGTTCGTGTCACACTTATATTGCTATAAATAGGATGACTTCCACCAACATCTAAAAAGTACACAAAAGATATCACAGTAGTTCTCTAAAACGAGAGAATAAAAACAGCCCAGCATTACAACAGCGGAAACTGTGTTACCATGACTTAAATAAATACCACATAATTTTATGGCAATTAAAATGATGGCAATTACATTTTGTCACTATTTCATGTAGTAATGAATTATATTATTTGTATAAGGGTGACAAATAGTGATTAGTTTTCGACATTTTTAAGGTCTAAGAACAGGACATTAGACCGTTTAGACCATGGCAATACATAAGTGTAGTGATTAAGAATTGGAACTGTATGCATCTAATATTCTTTTACCAGCATAATTAATTAGGTGAAAATTAAATCTATATCTGGAAATCATCTCCATTGTATTTCAAAAGTCACCTCCTTCGTCTTAAAGCTAAGGTACCGTAACAATACAGAAATTCCCATTCTGAGAACAAACTATGATTTTGTTCGGAAATGAAGCATGCCATTGACGCTAAACACAGAATGTGATTATTTTGGAGTCAGTTTGAAATTGTGAAAAGTATTGCGGTAGCTACATGTGACATATCGTTTGACTCTGAGCCTGTACAGTTAGATTTTTGTGTTTTCGGCTGGGTACTTGACTAGAGTAGAATAATCTATAAATGCGAAATAAATAAATACACACACAAGAATAAATAAATAAAAATAAATTCATAAATATGAAAATAAATAAATATAGAAATAAATAAATATGAAAATAAATAAATATATGAGATCAACTCTACTTAATATGACAGAAATTGTGTCCGTTTAGAACGGAGGTCTTTTTACGAAATGCATAAATAAGTAACTTTTAAGTACATATTCGATTCTTCTCTCACTTCTTGGTAGAAAATTTCTAAAATGCTCATGAAAACCCGACAGCATGCTGATGAACACCTTTCGAGAAGATATTGGATGCCAAAGCTGTGTTGCAAAACTCACTGAATACGATGACTCTGAAAACCGACAACTGGTTCACGATACCCGCGGTTTAGTCAGCAAGTTTTCATTATCATTTGGAAAAAATCAAATTACTTACGAAACGTTTTGTTTATTTGCAGATACTGCAGGAGCCTGGTACTCAGTGAAAGCCCCGTGCTACACCACCGTAGGACGCCGATTAATAGTGTAAGTTGTTTTTGTTTCGATACGATAATCCGGCTCACTCTGAAGATGGTTCAGTGACATAGAGCCCAAATTTTAGAAGAAGAAGCTGAATTCGTGCGGCTGAATGCACTAAATTTAATGGAGCGTAATTAAAACATTCTGTCTAACCATTGTTTATACTGTGAACCAGTTGTCGGTTTGCATTGTGATCGTGACACTGCCTGTACTCCGTGAGACCTGCAACACAGCTTTGGCAACTAATATCTTTTCGAAAGGTGTACACCGACATGCTCTCGTCATACAGTATTTGATGACGATAGTCAGTTATTGTCAGACGATGGAATCACAAGCCTAAAAGCGTGTCACGAGGTATAAAAAGGGCGTAGAACATCCACAGTGTGTCTTCTCAATTCAAGAACAAACTCAAATGATATATGGCCAGATGAGAAAAAATGAACAGGTGGACGTTACTGATCGCGTGTAAATGGTTCCGCCTGAAGTGTTACCGCATCGTCGAGACGTGCGACGCAGCCGGCCCGTATGTCCACGTCCGAGCCCGCGAAAGGCACGCTGAATCTCACGCTCCTGCAGACGTACGTCTTGTCTCGGGCGTCGAACCTCTTTCCCTCGACGTCGTCGGCGCACCATACCTGCATCACGTGGAACTCGTCGTCGTACTTGAGCTCTGCCGGGCAGATGCTCTTCTCGTGTATCTTGTTCCAGTCGGAGAGTTGGTCGATGGGAGGAGGGTCGGAGCGCCGGTGTCTGTGTCCAGGAGCTGCCGGCGCGGGGGCGGCGAGCGCAGAGACCGCGGCTGCCAGCAAGACGGCAGCGGCGAAGGCGGAGGCGGAGGTGGCCATGTGTCTGCAGTGTCGGCTTAGCCAGAGGAGGAAACGCCGGGGAATGAGCCTCGGGTAGAACTGACCGCCGGCGAGGCGTCCCTGCGCTTCATAAAGCCTGCGAAGCGGCTGTGCTTCCGGAACGGCGGGTGTGCCATGTGGGCGACGTTGCACAACCCGCGCTCACGTCGCACGGGCGGGGCTTTTTCTTTCCTGCTGATACTCTCGCGGCTTTCGGGTCTTCACTCTCCGCTACTCAGATTGACAGCTCTCTGAGTCGGAAGCGTATCGGGGGAGGCAGCGCGGCAGTTAGCACACGGGACTCGCCTTCGGCGGGAAGTCGGGTCAGACCTCCGTCTGGCCATCCAAATTTAGATTTTTCTTCATTTCCCTAAATAGCTTAACGTATGACACTCGGTCGGAGCAGGCCTCGGAAGACCCAACGGAACAGACCGACCGCAGGTAGGCGTCACTGGATACGCACATGGAGGGACATGTGCTTAGCACACCGCTCTTTCGGCCGTTGCCAGTTTTCGTGGCCGTAGCCGCTACTTCTCTGTTAAGTACACCACTGGCCATTAAATTTGCTACACCAAGAAGAAATGCAGATGATAAACGGGTATTCATTGGACAAATATATTATACTACAACTGACATGTGATTACATTTTCACGTAATTTGGGTGCATAGATCCTGAGAAATCAGTACCCAGAACAAACACCTCTGGCCGTAATAACGGCCTTCATAAGCTTGGGCATTGAGTCAAACAGAGGTTGGGTGGCGGGCACAGGTACAGCTAGCTGCCCATGCAGCTTCAACACGATACCACAGTTCATCAAGAGTAGTGACTGGCGTATTGTGACGAGCAAGTTGCTCGCCCACTATTGACCAGATGTTTTCAGTTGGTGAGAGATCTGGAGAATATGCTGGCCAGGGCAGCAGTCGAACATTTTCTGCATCCACAAAGGCCCATACAGGACCTGCAACATGCGGTCGTGCATTATCCTGCTGAAATGTAGGGTTTCGCAGGGATCGAATGAAGGGTAGAGCCACGGGTCGTAACACAACTAAAATGTAACGTCCATTGTTCAAAGTGCCGATAATGCGAACAAGAGGTGACTGAGACGTGTAACCAATCGCACCCCATATCATCACGCCTGTGATACGCCAGTATGGCGATGACGCATACACGTTTCCAATGTGCGTTCACCGCGATGTCGACAAACACGGATGCCACTATCATGATGCTGTAAACAGAACCTGGATACATCCGAAAAAATGACGTTTTGTCATTCGTGCACTCAGTTTCGTCGTTGAGTACTGTGGTGTCACCGCCAGACACCACACTTGCTAGGTGGTAGCTATAAATCGGCCGCGGTCCATTAGTACAAGTCGGACCCGCGTGTCGCCACTGTCAGTACTTGCAGACCTAGCGCCACCACATGGCAGGTCTAGAAAGACGGACTAGCACTCGCCCCAATTGTACGACGACTTTGCTAGCGACTACACTGACGAAGCCTTTCTCTCATTTGCCGAGAGACAGTTAGAATAGCCTTCAGCTAAGTCCATGACTACGACCTAGCAAGGCGCCATTAACCCTATCTGGAGAGAGTCTAATTTGTATCGTCAATAGCGATGTACCACAATGATGGAATAAAAGTTAAGTATAACCTAAGCTGCATACTTTTCTCTATAGCATTCACAACTTATCCTGTTCCAGACTTCACGCCAGTCGGCGTGAGTTGACGCGTGCCCTTTCGGTAACTTCACCCTGTGTCTAGACTGTCTTGTCTAGACACAACAAGTACACCATCGCAGGCGCTCCTGTCTCCAATGCGGCGTCAAAGGTAACCGCAGCCACGGTCACCGAGCTGATAGTCCATGCTGCTGCAAACGTCTTCGAACTGTTCGTGCAGATGGTTGTTATCTTGCAAACGTCCCCATCTGTTGACTCAGTGATTGAGACGTGGCTGCACGATCCGTTACAGCCATGCGTATAAGATGCCTGTCATCTCGACTGCTAGTGATACAAGGCCGTTGGGATCCAGCACGGCGTTCCGTATTACCCTCCTGAACCAACCGGTTCCATATTCTGCTAACAGTCATTGGATCACCACCAACGCGAGCAGCAATATCACGATACGATGAACCGCAATTGCGATAGGCTACAATCTGACTTTTATCAATGTCGGAAACGTACGCATTTGTTCTCCTTGCAGGAGGCATCACAACAACGCTTCACCAGGCAACGCTGATCAACTGCTGTTTGTGTATGAGAAATCGGTTGGAAACTTTCCTCATGTCAGCACGTTGTAGGTGTTGCCACCAGCGCCAACCTTGTGTGAATGCTCTGAAAAGCTAATCATTTGCGTACCACAGCATCTTCTTCCTGTGGGTTAAATTTCGCGTTTGTTGCACGTCATCTTCGTGGTGTAGCAATTTTAATGGACAGTAGTGTACCTTCTCAATCGGTCTCAGAGGGGTGGAGTGCATTCCGTTCACCAACAGCGCTCAGCAGACCTGGGCGGTCATCCAGCCAAGTGCTAGCCAAGCCCGATAGCGCTTAACCTCGGTGATCTGACGGGCACCGGGGTCACCACTGCGACAAGGCCGCCGGTCTTAAAGTGCTAGAGCCTGTGAGCAAAACCTTTGATTTATAGCGATACTCCAAAAACCGTATAAAATCGCTGGATTCGGTTATCCTAAACCATCAAATTACTGAAACTTCCTGGTAGATTAAAACTGTGTGCCAGGCAAGAACTCGAATTCGCGGCCTTTGCATTTCGCGAGCAAGTGCTCCACTTACTCGCGAAAGCCGAAGGTCGTACGTTAGAGACCTGGTCCGGCACACAATTTTCATATCAGCACCCACTCCTCCGCAGAGTGAAAAATTCGTTCTGGAAACATTCCTCACGCCGTGGCTAAGTCTTCGCAATAGCCATTCTTTTGTAAACCCTCGTCGCCAATTTTGTATACGTCTCGCCGCTACTGCTGTGGAGACTCAGTTGCTGCTGTTGTTACGGTAAGGCGAGTTTGTGAGCTCGTGAAACTGCTTCTACTGCCGTAAACCGATAAGACGATTTCTGCCTGCCACTATTACACAGCTCTGCCCCAGGGCCAGGTAACAGGAAAGAAGAACGGAGATTCTACAACACTCCAACAAATTAGTGAAAAAGTCACACAAACGAGTAAAAATATTTACTTATCTTTGTGACTTGTTGAATAATGAAGTCTGCAACATTGCATGTAATACAACACAAAAAGGCCCTCAATGGCTAAGTGCGAATAATCAGAGCTAAGCTTCACAGTACATAGCAAATGCAATTTACAGTAACTGTCTGTTCACTTCTACGAGTTTACTAAACGATGTTCCCTGTCTAAGTCAGCCCTGGACGATGGTCTATAACAAAGTGGGCGGGAGCTGCTCTTCTATCTTCCGAGTAGGCTTCTGTCCGTTGTCGTCCGGTTGTTGGCGGACTGTACTCGGCCCACAATTGGCCGAGGCGAAGCGGATATCTTCATTCTCAGCGCCGACCGTGGCGCTGGTGGAACTCGCAGTCTCTATGACACTGGCACCAGCTCGTATCTGTGCTCCTTGCTGCTTTTGCCCTGGTTTTGTCTTGTTCGGACGGTACAGCACATTATAACAGTAGTACTACTCCTATGAGTTACATAAGAGAACTTCTGTCAAGTTTACAACGTTTGAGGAAGGGTGATCAGTCATACTTGGGTAGCTCAGTGTCAGTACGGTAGCTCAGCATGTTCAATCAGACGGCAGGCTGCCCTCTGTAATGAAAAAAAAACTGAATTAAGTATTCAACGATGAACTTGAATGGATGTCATGTGACGTCCACCCAGGCCAAATTCAACGAGAAAAAACGAACTAAATGAAAAATGTTGGTAGAGCATTTGCCCACTAAAGGTAGAAGTCCGACGATTGAGTCCTGCTCCAACACACAGTTTTATCTGCGAGGAAGTTTCATATCACCAGACATTCCGTTGCAGTGTGAAAAATTCTTTCTCAAAAAACACCTACTTCCGAAAGTTTTCGCGTCCCATCTGAGTGACTGCAATTTTGAAAATTTCATAGTAAAACGTCAGATTTTTAAACGTATGTGAATTATAGGTCTAAGTTACGAAAAACATGCTTCTCAGACGCCTGTAGCATAGCGCATACCCGGGGAGCCATTTGAAAAAAAATAAAAGGGAGAAGATAAATATCACATCAACCCTTACGAACACATGTCTTTCTAGCAGATTTGGGCCAATTAATGCGAAAAAGTATTTTTTTTTTTTGAGAAGAAAACCAGAGTACCTTCCATTTCAAAACCATTTAAAAATTTTTATCAGTCGATAACAAAGCATTACGTCTAAAACAGAGTGGACTAAAACACTGTGCGCTAGAAAAAATAAACTGCCCAGATGCAGAAAAAAATGTCAACAAAATTTTGCGCAGTATGTTACTAATCAGACAAGTTTTCGACGCTTAAACACTACTAAAAATCTTACTGAGGTGTATTAAACTATTCGTTACAAACATCAAATGGTTAGTAAGGCTAACACGAAACCGTTATATTGAAGTTGAATTTTTTTTAAGGAAATGCACAAAAGGGAACTGGAATAAAGTTAAAAAAAACACAGTTTCTTTAAAGCAAAAATATCAGCTTCTTGTCTACAGTTTTGCAAATTCTCATGTGAAAATTCGTTTACTTTTGAATTTTTTCTTTCTTTACATAACACCCATGTTACGTTCGACACCTTTCGCACTAGTTACTCAAACAAAAAAAAAAATAAATAAATAAAAAGAATTCACTTCCTTATTTCTCCGCTCCGATGCACCACTGGTAGACGAGGATGTAACTGAGTGTCGTTACAACGATCACTTAACGCTTCTCCAGCATTTGATTTACTGGTACAAGGGAGAAGGGCGTACCAACTAAATAACCGTTCTCAACATATGGCGTAACAAGCGCCTCTTCTGTCCTTTACACTTCTTCCGGAAAACAGTATTTTGGTAATTCTGATAGCTATGCAAGTAGTTCAAAAGTACTAAACCGGGTGGTTATAATATAGTTCGAGGAAATTTGTTGATGTTTTTAAAATTCGCTCGGGACAGCAGCTACGACGAAAAAGACTGAAAACACATTTTCGTAAGAAAATGACAGAATCTAGTACGTGTTTAATCGCAGGCATATTGTAATAATACTACCTGCTTTTTTTTCTAGCATAAGGAACGGAACACTACGAAACTGTGACGTTTGTGAGTGTTACCGCCCACCTACTCGGGTTCAGCTTCATCTGATCTAACGAGGTTATACGCTTTTGGTGTAAAACGATGAGATATGCTTTTGGTCGTGGGATCTCGTACTACTAAGGTAGATCCGCATCCAATCCGCCCCGTGGATTAACGATTAGGGTCGGACGTCGGCAAGCTTGGATGTGGTTTTTAGGCGTTTTCCCACATCCTACTAGATAAATACCGGGCTGGTACTCAAGTGCCGTCTCAGTTCGACGATTCGCAAACATTTAGAAAACTTTCGCTCATTTTCACACGAATAACACTACGCGCGGTTTGTTGGGGTACACGTATTCCGTCTCGGTGAGTTGCGGGGCGGCGACAAGAAGGGCATCCGACCACCCCTTAAACTAATCACGCCAAATCTGCTCATAACAGTGACGCCCTTGCGCTGATGCGATACAAGGGCACAAGAAAAAGATTCAAATGGTTCAAATGGCTCTGAGCACTGTGGGACTTAACTTCTGAGGTCATCAGTCCCCTAGAACTTAGAACTACTTAAACCTAACTAACCTAAGGACATCACACACATCCATGCCCGAGGCAGGATTCGAACCTGCGACCGTAGCGGTCACGCGGTTCCAGACTGTAGCGTCTAGAACCGCTCGGCCACTCTGGCCGGCCAAGAAAAAGAAGAGGAAAAGCTTAAGGCAAATACTTTGATGGATCCTTTGTAAAGGGCAGAACCGATTTCATTTCAATGCTTCCCCAACTTGAGCTTGTGCTCCGTCGCCGATGACCGCATTATTGACGGGGCACCAATGTCCCTTCTTTTTTTTTCGGAAGTCTGTTAAGGGAAGAGCCATGGGGGGTGAGTGCTGTTAGTGGATACAGTGGAGATTGGAGATGCTGGATCCCCAATTGACTCTGTCTTTGTTCCAGTGCTTGTGTTTATCACACAATTGATGTTATTTATTAAACGAAGCAGAATATCCTTGCAGTGTAAGCGAATATGCTGTACCTAAACGTGCTCATTTGAAATAACTAAATAAAACAGGAAAGTATCTCAGGAGCGAGCTTTGGTTTATTATGCTGAAAACCATGTGTTCCACTGTCCAGTACCAATCGCTGAAAAGCATTTGTTCCACCGTACAACACAAAATTTTTAAAGCACATCCACCAACCAGTCACCCACCCGCCCACACACACACACACACACACACACACACACACACACACACACACTAGCTAAGGCGTATATCTGCCTTAACGTCACTAATACCTCGATGTCGACGGGACTTTAAACCATTGTCTTCGTTCCTCATATCTGCCATATACTTTCACGACAGTGATGGAGATATACCGGGTGATCAAAAAGTCAGTATAAATTTGAAAACTTAATAAACTACGGAATAATGTAGATAGAGAGGTAAAAATTGACACACATGCTTGGAATGACATGGAGTTTTATTAGAACCACCCCATAATGCTAGACGCGTGAAGGATCTCTTGCGCGCGTCGTTTGGTGATGATCGTGTGCTCAGCCGCCACTTTCGTCATGCTTGGCCTCTCAGGTCCCCAGACCCCAGTCCGCGCGATTATTGGCTTTGGGGTTACCTGAAGTCGCAAGTCTATCGTGATCGACCGACATCTCTAGGGATGCTGAAAGACGCCAATGCCTCACCATAACTCCGGACATGCTTTTTAGTGCTGTTCACAACATTATTCCTCGACTACAGCTACTGTTAAGGAATGATGGTGGACATATTGAGCATTTCCTGTAAAGAACATCATCTTTGCTTTGTCTTTCTTTGTTATGCTAATTATTGCTATTCTGAACAGATGAAGCGCCATCTATCGGACATTTTTTGAACTTTTGCATTTTTTTGATTCTAATAAAACCCGATGTCATTCCAAGCATGTGTGACAATTTTTACCTCTCTATCTACATTATTCCGTGATTTATTCAGTTTTCAAATTTATACTGACTTTTTGATCACCCGGTATCTATAGTCTTAATAATATCCAGAGAGGTTAGTGCAGATTCCGAATTCACACATAATAACTGGATGCTATTATAGACCATGTACGTAGGAGCGGTAGTGGCGCAACACCTGAAGAAAAAAGATGGAGAAGATACCGCGAAAATTTCCTGGTCACGCTATAATATTCGGGGGAGATTTCAGATTACCAGCTATAGACTAGTAGACTCAAGCAATTCTTATCCGAAAATTACTTTGAGCTGTGAAAGACCCGATTCGTGAGAATAACATCTTAGATGGACTCAGCAATTCCACTTAGTCAACGAAGATTAGGAAATCTGTGATCATGAGAACGTAAATGTAGAGAAAAGTAGGAAGTTATTTTTCCTTAGCAAGTGCGACAACAGAGGAAAGCCATTGTATTCGACAGGATACGTAAATGTTTGTGCGTACACTGTCAGAAAAAATGGTGACACTAAAAACTAATTAATGTAGAGTAATGGAATTTCGGGAATACAATTGTCTATGTGACATATACAGGTGATTAACAATGCAAATCACAGGTTAATATAACCGCGAGATAAGCCATTGCAAACGTGAAATGCCGGTACATTAATAACCAGTATAACCGCCAGAATGTTCAATGCAAGCATGCAAACAGTGCATGAATTGTGTTGCACAGGGACGGCCGGGGTCGCCGAGCGGTTCTAGGCGCTACAGTGTAGAACCACGCGACCGCTACGGTCGCAGGTTCGAATCCTGCCTCGGACATGGATGTGTGTGATGTCCTTAGGTTAGTTAGGTTTAAGTAGTTCTAAGTTCTAGGGGACTAATGACCTCAGAAGTTAAGTTCCATAGTGCTCAGAGTCATTTGAACAATTTGTTGCACAGGTGCCGGATGTCAGTTTGTTGCACTTGGTTGGTCAATACAGGGACGGTTAATACTGGTCGTGGGTGACGCTGGAGTTGTCGAGCGATGATATCCCATATGCGCTAGATTGGGGAGAGGTATGTTGATCGAGCAGGCCAAAGGACATGTCGAAACTCTGTAGACCACATTGTGTTGCAACAGCGATATGTGGGCAAGCGTTATCCTGTTGGAATGCACCGCCTAGAATGCTGTTGTTGAATGGCTGAACAACAGGTTGAATCACCAGACAGACGTACAAATTTGCAGTCAGGTTGCACGGGATAACCACGAGAGTCGCCCTGCTGTCATACGGTGATGCAGATCCAGTGTGTCTACCACGAAGACAGGTTGGTTGCAGGTCATGGACTGGCCTCCTTCTAACCAACAGACGGCCATAACTGACACCGAGGCAGAATAATGTTTCACCAGAAAACGTAACAGGTTTCCGCCCTGCCTTCCAATGAGCTCTTGCTTGACACCACTGAATTAGCAAATGGAGATGGTTTGGGGTCAGTGGAATGCAAGCTGCTGGCTCTCTAGCTCGGAGCTATCCTTGGAGTAACCGATTTTTAACAGTTTGCTGTGTCGCTGTTCTGCCAACTGCTGCTCATATTTCTGCTGCAAATGCAGTACGATGCGCCCACACCCATACGCCGAAGACTATGGTCATCCCTCTCGGTAGTGCCACGAGGCCGTCCAGAGCCCGGTCTTCTTGCGACCGTACATTCTTGTCACCACTGATGCCAGCAGTCATGTACAGTGGCTACATTCCTGCCAATCTTTCTGCAGTATCGAAGAAGGAACATCCAACTCCTAGTAGCCCTATTACAAGACCTCGTTCAGATTAGATTAATACTAGTTCCATGGATCATGAATACGATATTTCGTAATGATGTGGAACGAGTCAAATTTTCCAATACATGACATAATTAAGTTAATTTAACAACACAATTAAGTTAATATAACAACATTTTTTGTTTTTTCATTTTTTTATAATATTTTTGTTTGGTTTTTATTTTTTTCTTAATTTATACCAAAAAATTCCTCTATGGAGTAGAAGGAGTTGTCATTCAGAAATTCTTTTAATTTCTTCTTAAATACTTGTTGGTTATCTGTCAGACTTTTGATACTGTTTGGTAAGTGATCAAAGACTTTAGTGGCAGTATAATTCACCCCTTTCTGTGCCAAAGTTAGATTTAATCTTGAATAGTGAAGATCATCCTTTCTCCTAGTATTGTAGTTATGCACACTACTATGACTTTTGAATTGGGTTTGGTTGCTAATAACAAATTTCATAAGAGTGTATATATACTGAGAAGCTACTGTGAATATCCCTAGATCGTTAAATAAATGTCTGCAGGATGAATTTGGGTGGACTCCAGCTATTATTCTTATTACACGCTTTTGTGCAATAAATACTTTATTCCTCAGTGATGAATTACCCCAAAATATGATGCTATATGCAAGCAATGAGTGAAAATAGGCGTAGTAAGCTAATTTACTAAGATGTTTATCACCAAAATTGGTAATGACCCTTATTGCATAAGTAGCTGAACTCAGACGTTTCAGCAGATAATCAATGTGTTTCTTACAATTTAATCTCTCATCAATGTACACACCTAAAAATTTCGAATATTCTACCTTAGCTATATGCTTCTGATTAATGTCTATATTTATTAATGGCGTCATACCCTTTACTGTACGGAACTGTATGTACTGTGTCCTATCAAAATTCAGTGAGAGTCCGTTTACAAGGAACCACTTAGTAATTTTCTGAAAGACATTATTGACAATTTCTTCAGTTAATTCTTTTTTGTCAGGTGTGATAACTATACTTGTATCACCAGCAAAGAGAACTAACTTTGCCTCTTCATGAATATAGAATGGCAAGTCATTAATATATATTAAGAACAACAAAGGACCCAAGACCGACCCTTGTGGAACCCCATTCTTGATAGTTCCCCAGTTTGAGGAATATGCTGATCCTTGCATATTATGAGAACTGCTTATTTAAACTTTCTGCACTCTTCCAGTTAGGTACGAATTAAACCATTTGTGCACTGTTCCACTCATGCCACAATACTTGAGCTTGTCTAGCAGAATTTCATGATTTACACAATCAAAAGCCTTTGAGAGATCACAAAAACTCCCAATGGGTGGTGGTCGGTTTTTCAGATCATTCAAACTCGGTGAGGTGTCGATAACGGCGTCTTTGTCGCCATTCTTGACGAACATCAAGTCGCCATGTCCACTGTGAGACACACAAGCTCAATGCTGTTACAGTGTATATTTAAAGTATCCTGATTCGCATCTTCATAGTGGCGCTACGATCGCTACTTTTATACGACTGGTGCGAAATTTGAACAGACACCACCTTCCACATGTACCTCTTCTAGCAGCAGGCACCATAGGTCGCTGGAGGTGCGATGCGCCGACAGCCATTGAGAAATGTTCATGTCGTTCCCGTTTCCAAGAAGCGTTGTCGAACAAAAGTACACTATAGACCTATGTTGTTGATGTCAGTGTCTTGCAAAACTTGGAGTACGTTTTATCCTCTAGTGTTATAACATTTTTGGAGATTTCCTGTATGGAAGCCAACATGGATTCTTCAGACAAAGATCGTGTCAAACCTGGGTTGCTCCCTTTGTCCACAATATCCTGAAGACAGCAGACACCGGCGCCCAGGTTAATGTCTTGTTCCATGACATACAGAATGCGTTCGTTATACTCTTAGTTCCGCACTGTCGCCTAATGAACAAAACCCAGTGTACGGGATATTATGCCAGTCTAGTTTTTTGGAGGTAGTGTGTGATTTACTTCCTGTTACCTTTGAACTGACTTAACCAAGCAGTCATGGAAGGGCCTGCTGTTTGGCATGGACTTTCGCATACACAAGTCATTTTCTGAGGTGAAAGAAACGGTGAGTGACAAGAAAATACAGAGAGTGATGGAGGATTACAAACTGGACCTTTTGATTTGTGTTTTGACCGAGCTAGCCTCCAAGTCATTTTCATAAATGTATTATAGAAGGACGGTCAGTTGGAACCAGTAGTGGGTTAAGTTGCACTAACAAGTAAGAAATTAAATATTTTCCGCTTATTACTGCAAGAAAGCTGTAGAACTATTGAAATATTGTTCATTTTCTGGGGTAAGCGAAAGACGGAACTTTGATATAGATAAACTTAATGTACTATAGTTATCCGTTGGTTTTCATTATAACAAAGAAATAAACAAAAAGCAGACGAAAACAAAGTAACCATTAAAGATTTTGTTACTTCAATTGCAATAATGATTTTGGATTGGGAATATAGTAATCATAACGCACCTTACTTACCGTCATCATCACTGTCATTAATCTCTCAGCCACTATTTTCAGCTGTTTCATTTGTACCATTTTTGTCTGTTTCCGCTCCTTCCACGCATACTCTTACAATACTGATTAATCCGCAGCCGAGCTTTTGACTATATCCTCATCGTTTTCAATCTAGTTGTGTGAATGACGTATCATTGTTAAGTGCGACATTGTCAAATTATACTGAACTAAGTGAAACCTCTTAACCTGAAACTAATTTATATTTTCCTTCGAGTGATAATTTTTTTGAGTTCATTTGTTGATCTAAAGTCACCTAGTCCCACTTCACAAGCAACAAAAGCATTTCTAATAGCAGTGTACCTATAGAATGCTGGATAAAAAATATTTTCTTCGAAACAAATCGAATATTCCAGAATGAGATTTTCTCTCTGCAGCGGAGTGTGCGCTGATATGAAACTTCCTGGTAGATTAAAACTGTGTGCCCGACCGAAACTCGTGCTCGGGACCTTTGCCTTTCGCGGGCAAGTGCTCTACCATCTGAGTTACCGAAGCACGACTCACGCCCGGTCCTCACAGCTTTACTTCTGCCAGTATCTCGTCTCCTACCTTCCAAACTTTACAGAAGCTCTCCTGCGAACCTTGCAGAACTAGCACTCCTGAAAGAAAGGATACTGCGGAGACATGGCTTAGCCACAGCCTGAGGGATGTAGGGATGTATCCAGAAGTTTGGAAGGTAGGAGACGAGATACTGGCAGAAGTAAAGCTGTGAGGACCGGGCGTGAGTCGTGCTTCGAAAGCTCAGATGGTAGAGCACTTGCCCGCGAAAGGCAAAGGTCCCGAGTTTGAGTCTCGGTCGGGCACACAGTTTTAATCTGCCAGGAAGTTTCTAATCGAATATTTCCAAATTGTAAGCCACCGAACAAGTAGCAGTATACCGGAAAAATACCTTGATCTGTCAGTTCTGTTTGTGTAACGTCACGGGAAAACTTCATCACAGTATGCGATTCACACTCTCAGTATGCGGTTTTTCCCAGTATGGTACTCTAAGCATGCTTTGTTAGCCGAAACGATATCTGTGCTGAAATCATTTGGATTTCATTCGTCTCGGTGTTTGAACACTCATATGAACTCTTTGAGACAAATGAATGAATACCAGCTGTACTTTGGAAATATACGAGTATATTTATTCCTGCAGTAAGGTGCATATTGTAAGGTGCGTATTTTGTTAAGTGAGTCTGCTGCAGCAGCTTCTATGCAACTTCCGGGAGTAAAACACTTCAACAGAAATATTTAGAATAGTACTATTTGGTCGCTAAGTAAAGTAGATTCATACGACCAGAATTGCAGGGAGAACCTGAAGGGGCCAGCCTCTGTGGCCGAGTGGTTCTAGGTGCTTCAGTCCGGAACCACGCTGTTGCTACGGTCGCAGGTTCGAATCCTGCCTCGCTCATGGATGTATGTGATGTCCTTAGATTAGTTAAGTTTATGTAGTTCTAAGTCTAG
This sequence comes from Schistocerca cancellata, assembly GCF_023864275.1. Classification (NCBI taxonomy): domain Eukaryota; kingdom Metazoa; phylum Arthropoda; class Insecta; order Orthoptera; family Acrididae; genus Schistocerca; species Schistocerca cancellata. The sequence goes on from NC_064628.1 coordinate 491,895,641, forward strand.
GGGACTGATGACCTCAGATGTTAAGTTCCATAGTGCTTAGAGCCATTTGAACTATTTTTTGAACCTGAAGGGTACGTCCAACCACTTAATTGGAAAGGTTTTTTCTATCCTTCGCTTCCACGGGGATCCTCCCTTTGCGAAGTTTGAGAGCTATATATGTGGCAACCCGTCTTGTCTGTGCCCATATCAGAGTACTACTTTGAGCTGAAGATGATCCATTGTGATCGAAACATGTCACGCGGTTAAAAACATGCAACGGAGACTGAAAAATAGATAAGAATTATTTTTAAGTATCAGTGCAGTTGCCGATTCTCTCGGGACGAATATGACAGCCACAGAGATTCTGGTCCGTATCGTCCATCAGTTGATTGGTGTTAGGTTCTTCCTTCTTGCGTCAACAGAGGCCCTCGTATGACGCATTCAGGCGTCTCCTGGAGAAAAGCATTTGGATACCAGATACATGATTTACCTCTACCACGATGTCGCGCCACACTGCTGCATTGCATCAGCATTGCCAGGAAGAATTATCCGACATCAGTGTTCGGTACTCGCTACACCTGCCGAGGCAGTCTCATGACATAGCCTCACAGTGCCTATTTCTTCATCTCGGAGCACATCAAACAACTTCTTTTTATGAAATCGACAGACGACGTTGTTTTTTTTTTTTGTTTTTTTGGCCTCCGTCTTCTGACTAATTGGTTATTGCCTGCCGCGAATTACTTTCCTGTGCCAATTTTAAAGTAGCGCTTGCAACATACATCTTCAATTACTTGCTGGATATTCCTTATTGTAGTATCTGTAGCCTTAGAGAACTTCAAGCTTATCGCTTCAATCCTTAGTACATCCGTAACCCACTCTATACCACTTCTTTACATATTGAATCTTCCGGACTAATCGCTAAAACTTCAGCGTACTCTTCATCACTACTAAATTGTGATCTCAGTCTATATCCGCTCCTGGGTACACTTTACAATTCAGTACCTGATACAGGATCTCTGTCTGAACATGGTGTAATGTATCCACTGTTACTAGCTGAAATTTATCGCAGAACTGAAATAGTCTTTCTCCTCTCTCACCAAGCCCATATTCTCCCGTAACCCTTTCTTCTACTCCTTTCCCTACAACCGCATCTAGTCACTCATGACTACTAGGTTTTCATTTCCCTTTAGGTACTGAATTACTCGTTCAGTATCCTCATATAATTTCTCCATCTTCAGCTTGCGACGTCGGCATGTATACCTGAACTACCCGCTGTCGATGCTGATAAGAACAACCCTATCACTGAACTGTCCACAGTAACACACTCTCTGCCCTACCTTCCTATGCATAGCGAATCCTACTCTAGTTATACCATTTTATGCATTAAAGACACTTAATGTGTATACACAGGACATGTGGTCTGTAACTGAAAAAGTGTAATGATGATCTCTCCGTTGGCAAAAGATTTGGGAATAGTCTCCCATCGGGATTTCCTGGAAGGGACTGTCAAAGGGAAGGTGACCATGAGAAAAAGATTGACTACCTAATGAAAGGATAACGTTCTACGAGTCTGGCACTACTGATATTACCCTACAGTGATATGACAAGAAATCATTGTCTTCTTTCCATTTCACTTCATTGTCCCCCACTATATCTAGATTGAGCCTAAGCATTTTAGTATTCAGATTTTCTAGCTTCCCTACCACACCCCGACTCGTAGAACGTTATCCTTTCATTAGGTAGTCAATCTTTTTATCGTGGTCACCTTGACAGGCCCTTCCAGGAAATCCCGATGGGAGACTATTCCGAAATCTTTTGCCAACGGAGAGATCATCATTACACTTTTTCAATTAGAGACCACATGTCCTGTGTATACACATTAAGTGTCTTTAATGCAGTATTTTCCATTGCCTTATGCATCCTCATGCCGTTGATCATTGCTGATTGTTCCGCCTATAGGGGCATTTACCCACCACAAGCGCACGAAAGTGCCTGAACCTCTGTCCGCTCCTCCTCCTCTTACAGCGCCATTGATTGCGGTAAGTGTACACCACTTGCAGATTTCACAACTGGTCCAATATATTATACCTTTTCTAGCCTCTTCGTAAATGGATGTCACATTTTCGTGGCTGTTCTGATGTACTTGTTTTCATCCTGTACGCTTTGAATGAATAGTTATGGAACAAACATTTTTTTCATTCATCAATCTTATAACTGGTTTGATGGGGCCCGCCTCGAATTCCTTTCCTATGCTAATCTTTTCATCTCAGCGTAACACTTGCAACCTTCGTCCTTAGTTATTTTCTGTATGTATTCCAATCTCTGTCCTCCTCTACAGTCTTTACCCTCTACAGTTCCGTCTACTTCCATGGAAGTTATTCCCTGATGTCTTAACTGCTGTCCTGTCATCCTGTCCCTTCTTCTTGTCAGTGTTTTCCATATATTCCTTTCCTTCCTGAAACTGCAAAGAACCTCCTCATTCATTACCTTATCAGTCCACCTATTTTTTAACTTTCTTCTGTAGCACCACATCGAAAATGATTCTAATCTCTTCTGTTTCGGTTTTCCCACAGTCCATGTCTCACGTCCATACAATTCTGTACTCCAGACGTACATTCTCAGTAATCTCCTCCTTAGATTAAGGCCCATGTTTGACACTAATAGATTTCTCTTGGCCAGGAATGCCCTGTTTTCCAGTGTTAGTCTGCTTTTCATCTCGTATTTGCTCCTTCCGTCAGGGGTTATTTTGCTGCCTAGGTAACAGTATTCGTTAACCTCATCTATTTCATAATTATCAATTGTAATGTTAAGTTTCTGGCTGTTCTCGTTTCTGCTCCTTTTCAATACTTTTTTCTTTCTTCGGTCTACTCTCAGTCAATATTCTTTACTCATTAGACTGTCCATTCCATTCAGCAGATTCTGTAAATCTTATCGTGGATATTCTTTCACCTCGAGTTTTTATTCCACTCTTGAACTTTCCTTTTATTTTCGTCATTGCTTCTTCGATGCATAGATTGAAGAGTAGGGGGGAAAGACTACATCTTTTTAATCCATGCACTTCGTTCTTGGTCTTCCACTCTTATAGTTCCTTCTTGGTTCTAGGACATATTGTATATTACCCGTCTTTCCCTATAGCTAACCCTCATGTTCCCAGAATTCCGAATACCTTGCACCATCTGCTTTTCCCAGATCGATAAGTAATTCTTCTCCATTTTCACTGAGGATAGCAATGACATCAGCGAATCTTGTGTGTCATGACATACTGTTTATAAGCTGCAAACTACACAACATTAGAAGGAGATGCGTACTGTATGTAGCACCATTTAATTTTTGGATCGTGAATTGGACGATAGAATGTAAATGTGCATCGATTTTGTTTCATTTTGTTCCGACCGCGTTTACGGAAAATACTGCATTGCAACAGGGCACTCAACAGTCTGTCTCATATTCTGGGGTTATAAGTTGTCGGCAGCATCTCACGAGAAAAACAATCTTTTGTACAAGAGTTCCGTTTGAATCTCAGTAATATTCTCTTAGTATCTGAACCGACTGGTTAAACCTCGTACAGTTCTCCTTTACTCTATGTGGATGACAAACCTAAACGTATTACTAATTTTTAAAGGTAGGGCGGACAGAAGTCTTCGTTGAGCCCTGTAGATATTCTATAAATATCCAGCCGCGCGGGATTAGCCAAGCGGTCAGGCGCTGCAGTCATGGACTGTGCGGCTGGTCCCGGCGGAGGTTCGAATCCTCCCTCGGGCATGGGTGTGTGTGTTTGTCCTTAGGATAATTTAGGTTAAGCAGTGTGTAAGCTTAGGGACTGTTGACCTTTGCAGTTAAGTCCCATAAGATTTCACACACATTTGAACATTTTTTTTTAAGAAACTGCTAGTTTTCGGCTTTTCTTCAACGGGACGCAGAAACCCTTTTCCATTTCGGGTGTTCAGCATCTCCTTGAAGCACCAAATTCGCGCCTGATGACAGTTAAGGTACCCCTTTCTCGAAATCGAGAACCTCGTATTCCACTATATTGGAATCTGGAAGTTTTTAATCTTTTACACACCGTCTTTTAGCGGTGTTTTATTTCGACGGACAACGAATATTAGGTAAAAAGATTTCGAGCTTTTCTGCGTCAATGTTTTAATGATACGTTCACCTGAAGACGTGGCTTTTCGTGCCACGAAACCAGTAGCGATCCAGTAGAAAAGGATTGAATACAGCTGAAGCGGTTATTAATACCCGAGCTGGTAAAAAGGTTATGCAACGCAGTCATACTTTGTGGATAACGATCTTGATAAAGGCGACGAGCATCTCTTCCATTACTATGTGCTTCGCCATACAGAAAGATCATGTCGATGTATTCTGCAAATGTGTGCTCAACAATGTTGCTCTAACACTCACAGACACTTGAGTGGGGCTCGAACCAGGTCAGAGAGAGAGGTAGGATGGACGTCAAATAACAGCCCCCCCCCCCCCGTCACTACCTTGTTGCATATCTTCATAGCAAACATCTTTCCAAATGGCTGTAGAGAGGAAATGGTACGGTTCTGAACATGGGTTACAATTTAAAATATTGCCTACTCAGTACCCTGTACAAGTCCTGAAAGTTCCTAACGGCAATTTACGAAGAGTCTTTATACAACGTTGAGCATCTCCATTGCTCGTAGATAAGTACCGACACTTAGGCCAGGGATTACTTTGGCATTCATGTCTTTCAGACTTGTGTATGATAAATACGGAAACGTGAACTGTGGCGATGTTACTACCAAATGCGTCCTAACAGGACCAATGTGCCATTATATTCTTCTTGGGTCCCGAAGGACAACTACCAGCAGACATCCATCGGAGAATGAAGACTTTGTATGCGGAAGCATGTCTGTCGAAAACCTCCGTTGTGGAATGGTGCGTCGAGCTCCGTACTGGTCGGGATTCGACACAAGACGCCGGTCGATTTGGGAGTGACGAAGAAGTTCCGCCGTCTGAAGTGGGAGACACTCGAGTACCCGCCCTGTAGTCCTGATCTCGCTCCATACTATTATCACGCCTTCGGCCATTTAAAATAGGCCTTGAAGGGTCGACGATTGTCGTCGGACGAGGATATGCAGCACGCAGTTACGGACTTCTTCACGCAGCAGGACAGGATAATTTAGATTAAGTAGTGTGTAAGCTTAGGGACTGATGACCTTAGCAGTTAAGTCCCCTAAGATTTCACACACATTTGAACATTATAAATATCCAGAATTTTTCCAATAAATGGTTGACTTCAAATCGACGTCTCTCCAACCGGGTTTAGCCCCATTATTTGTTCTTGTGTACGACATCATACACAACAGTAAGGAGAGGGGGGCTCCAGAGCTGTGCAGCAACTGATTTCGTAGGGAAGCTGGACGGGAGCAGATACGATTAGCGAACAAGTTAACGTAATAAACAGAAGATTTACTTAACTAGTATTTTTCCAAGTGTACGAAATCTTTTTCAAAATATTGCGGCAATAAGTAAAGTCCAGGTGTCAGAACATCAACAACGATGAGACTCGCTATACTACGTACGAACGATGGAGCTGTAGCGATGAGGCTCGAAATGCATGTTTGCCATGTGTCTCCCACAGGCTGCCCTAAATCACGGTGGCAGAAGGCGCTTGTAGTCCAGAGCTGCTAGGGCCCTGGCCCAGCACACACGCGCCATTGCGTCCGCCAGAGCTAACTTGAACTTTGCCGACGTCTAACTTCTGTTACCAATTGTAGAGCGCCAGTGAGGTGGTGTCAATACTTGATACCCCACTTGTCACTTTTTAACATTATTTCGAAATATTTACTCAATAAGATGAATTTAAAAGAAATGTCAGAGCGTAACATGACGCTGACGCCATGATCGTTGAAGGCGGAGCTGTAATTAGATGAACAGAGGTTGCGGAAGTAATCAGCTTTGTCTCTTTTTGTGGGTACCATTCCGTTATACACCTAAGATGATTTAGAAATCTCGGGAAAACTAAATCACAGTGTCCTCATGAGTATTTTGAAGTCACTTTTTACATAAGAGACCAGATGATGCACAGCTCGGTCATAGTGTTGGATGCATACTGCTAAAGCTATACTCAAATGTTGACTAGCCTTTTGTTTGAATACACTATAGCTACGAATTTACTCATATTTCATAAAAATTGTTATTCTCGTGCAATGTATCAGCTTGCCTGTAATCAAATTTAAAGCAAGCTGTAATTCACTTTCCAAATGAAAACATTTATACATTTCATTCTAAATTAATTTATCGAGACGTAACGATGATATCTTGGGTGAGATAGAGCAGCAATCAGTCGCGGAATTAAGTTGCTTTAATATGACATTTATATTCACAACGCAGGTCAGATTTCGACCTGTGCCAGGTCATTATCAATGCAGTGCGGAATTGTAGCAGTTGTTCGTGCTCAATTGAATGCTTACACAGTTCAACCATTACTGTCGTGAACTGTGTAAGCATTCACTTGAGCACGAACAACTGCTACAATTCCGCACTGCACTGATAATGACCTGACACAGGTCGAAATCTGACCTGCGTTGTGAATATAAATGTCATATTAAAGCAACTTAATTCCGCGACTGATTGCTGCTCTATTTCACCCAATATAACCACAGTCGTTGCGTACACCCACCCCATGGAGGGCAACCTGATGATGATATCTTCCCGCAGGCAATTACATTGCCCACAAAAACTCTGATCCAATTTGCCTACAATCACCAAAATATTATATTTAAGTGTAACTTTGTAGTTTCCCTACAGGTTGTGTTACGCTGCAATGAAACACTCGTTTAATTCTGTGTGAATCTTACATTACGAATATAATTCATGTCGCCTATTGCTACTTGCAGCACGAAACTTTGAAAATTATCCTAGAATCCTTACCTTCAGAGTAAGTCTTTAGCGAGCTGCTTAATCTTCAGATATGAATACATGATTGTACAGTAACTGGCCAACACCTTGAATTGGAGAACAAAAGAACTAGAACATATAGAACAATAAATAACAGTATTATATCAAATTTCAAAGACATTTTTTTCTATTTATCATTCATTAACTACCAGCGCTTCGTAAAACACACACAGGCAAACCCGGGTGCGTGGATACAAAGAGAAAGTGATAATGTTTAGTTGTATGTGGTAACACAATTTTGGTCGTAATGCACTCAGAGTGTATTGTTTGATCGTGCATCTTAGCTTCTTCGTTTTACACATCGTTTTCATATTATTTCAATAATGTTTAAAAACTTCAAATGAAATCCATTCTGTGGTGTCACCGCCAGACACCACACTTGCTAGGTGGTAGCTTTAAATCGGCCGCGGTCCATTAGTACATGTCGGACCCGCGTGTCGCCACTGTCAGTAATTGCAGACCGAGCGCCACCACACGGCAGGACTAGAGAGTCGTACTAGCACTCGCCCCAGTTGTACGGACGACTTTGCTAGCGACTACACTGACGAAGCCTTTCTCTCATTTGCCGAGAGATAGTTAGAATAGCCTTCAGCTAAGTCCATGGCTACGACCTAGCAAGGCGCCATTAACCATTTCTAGAGAGAGTCTCACTTGTATCATCAAGAATGCTGTATACAAATGATGGATTAAAGTTAAGTATTCCAGCAACTACGTACTTTTCTTTATAGCATTCATTACGTATCCTGTTTCAGACCTAACGTAAGCCTGCGCGAGTTGACGCGTGCATTTCGGCCTCCTCTAAATTAATGTGCGCTGTGTTGGCTAATCTGCCGACACAACACATTCTTTGTTTCTAGGCCACTTTTCTTGGTTCCTTGAAGATACGGCACTTCAAGTTTAACTTCGCATATGAAAAATTCATCAACCAGGCCACGCAGAACGAAATAAATGCTGAAATGCTTACAATAGATGTGCTGCAGATGTGTTGATGGTACGGTCCAACGAAGGACAAATAGAAACTTGGATGGTCTTTGTGAAATTATAGTTCATCTGCAAAGGAGCCTACGACAAGTCTCGCATTTGTCTTATTATTGATTACTACTTGCTGATTTCAGTCCGTTACAGGATCCGACATCATGTTTCAAGCTCGATCAGCGTGTATTTCCTACAGAAAAAAAAAGCATCTCTCACAGAAACAGCAAGGCTTCAAAGAAAACCACGCGAGTGAAGCACTCAAGCATTATTGGTTCAAATGGTTCAAATGGCTCTGAACACTATGGGACTTAACATCTATGCTCATCAGTCCCCTAGAACTTAGAACTACTTAAACCTAACTAACCTAAGGACATCACACAACACCCAGCCATCACGAGGCGGAGAAAATCCCTGACCCCGCCGGGAATCGAACCCGGGAACCCGGGCGTGGGAAGCGAGAACGCTACCGCACGACGACGAGCTGCGGACCAAGCATTATTCACACGCGATTTCTTGGAAGTAGTAAAAGCAACTAAATAGATACATTTCTTATTCGTAGGGTTTCTAAATTCTGTAGACAAAAAAATTCGACAAGTTGCGCCGTTTCCAAGTTATTAGCATTGACGTTAGCCAATCAGGCCGTTGTGTGCGCAAATTCAAGAGCCCCCCCCCCCCCCCTCTCTCAGTTCAGCAGTATTCTCCTGTTACAGTTCGTTCGTTACGAGCACAGAAATCTGAAGAAGTCCCAAAAAGCAAAAGCACTTAGCATCAACTTGTCTAGTGATGGTTCGGTCTTTGATATTTTCAACTGTGGTGAATCCACACATTTCCACCGCTTGCTTTGCTCCTTTGTTTTAGAGATACGCCCAACAATCGTCCATGGTAATTAGGCTGTTAAAGAAGTCACCTGGATTGGCCTAGCATAGATGTGACACTTCCGTAATTGTGTCCGTTTGGCGGGCGTTTTGAATGAGTTTGAGCGGTCGCGGAACCCGACGGCCGGTGACCTTCGTTTTATTCGAGAAGCCATGACGTAAGAGGAAAAATGTGTGCTTGGAATGCTAGCGACGATGACGCCTCATTTCTGGAAAGCTATAGAATGAGATTAACCCCAAAATCATGCCTCTCATTCGAGTCTGTGAATTATAACACAATGAATGTCAGTACCCGATTCCACTCCCAGTGTCTGTCTCACTCCTTACCTAGTACTGTCTACTGACCTCTCCATTATCAATCAAAACAGCTTGCATCGAGCGTGATTCCTACATGGGTTCCTTCTAGCGGAAAGGACTCGGAATAACAATTTTTCCTGAGTTATACTGCTTAACCCTTACGTTCCTTATTTTGTACTCGCGTTTGGTTTTACATTACTCTGGCATAGAAAGTTCATCTTAATTTTTTTTCCTACCATTTTAACTTCTATTCATAATATCAAAGTTGTCTTACAATCTTCGTACTACTATGCTTCTTACGGCGTCCCTGCAACAGCAGTGTTGGCCCTACATCAAATCTGAGTTCCATTTCAAAGTGGGAAAATGTAGAAGCAATATTAGGAGGAACAGGACTTCAGTCGCCTACGGGCATTCAAATAAATCAGTGGTGAAGGGTCAAATCTTTTGTCAAATCGGGACTCGGATGGTCCGCTTCTCTAGAACGGTTGCCTTAACAGCCTCGGAAATCCAGATACGCTACACGGCCGATCCAAATTCTCAACATGTCCTGCGCCAGTAGCTCGCCCTTCCATTGGCCCCACTGCTAGCAGAATTCGATAAGTTCCGCTTAGAGCGACCAAAAAAAAAAAAAAAAATTCCTGAGAGGTTAAGGCAACCACAAGCGCACTCGTACTATTGTACACCTCTTAAACTAAAAATGAATGTCCTTACTTCTGAAATTTAATTTGTGTAGCGTGACCATTTATCCATCAGTGCAAGATGGCCTACATTTTAAGCAGCCGTTATTCTGTTATTATGCACCTACATGATGACCAAACCTATTAAATTAGCTGTTCGAAATAGTCCCACAGATTTTCTAAGGGGTTACCATTGGGTGATGTAGTGGGCCAGTCAAGGTGTGAATGAGTGCTTGAGTTGCCGTAAAAACAGGAAAAAACTATTCAGTCCTTTGAAGATGGATTTTTTTTAGCTTAAAAGATGACAGCATCCATGGCATAATCATAAGAAGAAACGGCAATACTTCGCTGCAGAGAATATTCCAATAAACATATTGATTTATGCTTACGGTAACCTGAATGAGTGGTCCGAACTAAAGGTACGAAAAATAACCCAAAACATAACAGAAGCACCATGAACCAGAACAATGCGCTCCACACAGAACTGGTTAAACCTTTCATCAGGGCTTCGGTATGCTCGTCGCCTTGAATCATTTGGAAAGAGGAGCAATCAGTTACTGACCAGTTAATCAGTTGTTGGTCCATCATGACGGGCAGCTTCTTATGTCTCTATGAGCGATGGCCTTTCGGGGAATAGCCCGACAGTAAATGTTCATTGCCCGCATTCCATTCCCAAGTTTCCTCGGCAACTGGTTGGGTTGGACCTGCTGTCTTCACTAACAGTAGCATTTCCTGTGACACTTCACGCCAGCTGCCGGTGACAAGGTCTGACACAAGCCTCCGGTCCTCGTCTGTTGGTATGTTTTTACAACCACTGTTCTTACGTCGTGTTACATGGCTGGCAGCGGCACACCATTCCCCGTAGACAGGGAGTACTCAAGGTACTCTCTATCAATAATCTTTCTTTGGTGATTCCATACAGTCGACTGCCATGCCATGACTTGTGTCAGTGGTGGAAGATCACATGATCGCCAGGAACCGGTTCAGCATCATCTAAAGCAATGGAAACACGATGGAAAGTGACAGTGTGGTCTTTTAATGGGCTGGCTAGTACGAGGGTACCTCCAAAAGAAGTGCACACTATTTTTGTAAAAATACAGTTTTCATTCTGCATGTGTGAAAGTTTTAGAGTGTGTAGATACATCCTTCCCGCTTCTTTTCAAACTTAGTTCAACCTGTTCCCGTGAGTGGCGCCGTCACAGCACGTCTTCAAGATGGTTGCTACACTTGACGTTCGTCAGAAGCAACGTGCTGTCATAGAATTCCTGTGCTGTGAAAACGAGACACTGGGAAACATCCACAAGAGGTTGAAAAAGGTGTATGGAGATGCTGCTGTCGATCGCAGTATAGTTACAGTCCGTGGGCATGCAGGTTACACGATGAAAGAAGGCACGGAAATATTGAGGATTGTCCTCGCAGTGGCAGGCCTCGTACTGTACACACTTCAGACAATGTGCAGAGAGTTAACGAATTGGTGACAGCTGACAGACGCATCACAGTGAACGAATTGTCACGCTTCGTTGGGAAAGGGGAAGGAAGTGTTTGCAGAATAGTGTTGGCGTTAAAAATGGTTTGTGCCAGGTGGGTTCGCAGGATGTTGACAGTGGCTCACAAAGAAACAAGAAAAACGGTATAAAGCGAACTTTTGGAACACTACGGGAATGGTGGAGATGAATTTCTTGGAAGAATTGTGACAGGTGATGAAACATGGCTCCATCATTTTTCACCAGAGACGAAGAGGCAATCACTGGAGTGGCATCATGCAAATTCACCCAAGGAAAAAAATATTCAAAAACACACCTTTGCTGGAAAAGTTATGGCTACGGTATTCTTCGATTCCGAAGGTCTCTTGCTTGTGGACATCATGCCAAGTGAAACCACCATAAATTCTGATGCATATGTGATGACACTGAAGAAAATTCAAGCTTGGCTGAGTCGTGTTCGACCACATCGGCAAAAGCAGGATGTTTTGCTGTTGTACGACAATGCACGGCCACATGCCAGTCGAAACACCATGGAAGCGATCACAAAACTCGGATGGACAACACTGAAACAACCGCCTGACAGTCCTGACCTGGCTCCATGTGACTAACATCTCTTTGGGGAACTGAAAGACTCTCTTCGTGGAACAAGGTTTGAAGATGATGACTTCCTTGTGCACGCTGCCAAACAGTGGCTCCAACAGGTTGGTCCAGGATTTCACCGTGCGGGTATACAGGCGCTGGTTCCAAGATGGCGTAAGACAGTTGAGAGGGATGGAAATTATGTGGAGAAACGAAAATATTGTTCCTACAGTATTTATCTACACACCGTAAAACTTTCAAACACGTAGAATAAAAGATGGATTTAAAAAAAATAGTGTGCATTTCTTTTGGAGTGACCCTCGTATTCTTCCCAGTTAGCTTAGATGGATATTCTTATCGATGAAAACCCATAGGAGGAAATCACACACCGAAAGTCCGACGAAAGAGGTTACAATGAGCGGAGGTCGTTGCCTGCCGTCGATTCGCGACCAGTCCATCCATCTGGCGTTACTCGCTTCTGTGTAAATGTTCCTACATATTTAGCTGCCAATGTGCTGGAAAGCGAATCACTTTTACTGCTCATCCGAGATTTGTGAAGTTAATTAAGGTTTCAACAAGCATCCTGTGATATCTCACCCTGCCAAGAAAAATTGGCTAAATCTATATTCTTTAAAATGGCACAAACACATTTTACTTGCATGAAATGTATTCGCAGTTGCGAATATGGACAACCATCAGATGAACACTCCTGGAAATGGAAAAAAGAACACATTGACACCGGTGTGTCAGACCCACCATACTTGCTCCGGACACTGCGAGAGGGCTGTACAAGCAATGATCACACGCACGGCACAGCGGACACACCAGGAACCGCGGTGTTGGCCGTCGAATGGCGCTAGCTGCGCAGCATTTGTGCACCGCCGCCGTCAGTGTCAGCCAGTTTGCCGTGGCATACGGAGCTCCATCGCAGTCTTTAACACTGGTAGCATGCCGCGACAGCGTGGACGTGAACCGTATGTGCAGTTGACGGACTTTGAGCGAGGGCGTATAGTGGGCATGCGGGAGGCCGGGTGGACGTACCGCCGAATTGCTCAACACGTGGGGCGTGAGGTCTCCACAGTACATCGATGTTGTCGCCAGTGGTCGGCGGAAGGTGCACGTGCCCGTCGACCTGGGACCGGACCGCAGCGACGCACGGATGCACGCCAAGACCGTAGGATCCTACGCAGTGCCGTAGGGGACCGCACCGCCACTTCCCAGCAAATTAGGGACACTGTTGCTCCTGGGGTATAGGCGAGGACCATTCGCAACCGTCTCCATGAAGCTGGGCTACGGTCCCGCACACCGTTAAGCCGTCTTCCGCTCACGCCCCAACATCGTGCAGCCCGCCTCCAGTGGTGTCGCGACAGGCGTGAATGGAGGGACGAATGGAGACGTGTCGTCTTCAGCGATGAGAGTCGCTTCTGCCTTGGTGCCAATGATGGTCGTATGCGTGTTTGGCGCCGTGCAGGTGAGCGCCACAATCAGGACTGCATACGACCGAGGCACACAGGGCCAACACCCGGCATCATGGTGTGGGGAGCGATCTCCTACACTGGCCGTACACCACTGGTGATCGTCGAGGGGACACTGAATAGTGCACGGTACATCCAAACCGTCATCGAACCCATCGTTCTACCATTCCTACACCGGCAAGGGAACTTGCTGTTCCAACAGGACAATGCACGTCCGTATGTATCCCGTGCCACCCAACGTGCTCTAGAAGGTGTAAGTCAACTACCCTGGCCAGCAAGATCTCCGGATCTGTCCCCCATTGAGCATGTTTGGGACTGGATGAAGCGTCGTCTCACGCGGTCTGCGCGTCGAGCACGAACGCTGGTCCAACTGAGGCGCCAGGTGGAAATGGCATGGCAAGCCGTTCCACAGGACTACATCCAGCATCTCTACGATCGTCTCCATGGGAGAATAGCAGCCTGCATTGCTGCGAAAGGTGGATATACACTGTACTATTGCCGACATTGTGCATGCCCTGTTGCCTGTGTCTATGTGCCTGTGGTTCTGTCAGTGTGATCATGTGATGTATCTGACCCCAGGAATGTGTCAATAAAGTTTCCCCTTCCTGGGACAATGAATTCACGGTGTTCTTATTTCAATTTCCAGGAGTGTATAATGGAATGACAACTGAAATTTTGTGACGGACTGAGACTCAAACCCGAATTTCGCGCTTATCGCGAGCGTTCACCTTACCGTTAATCCATCCGAGCACATTTCGCGGCCATGTCCAAACTTCCAAATGTCATCAAACGTCTCAACCTGGACTCGTACATGCTTTAAGCACATTCCTGTACATGAAAGACATTTTAATTGAAAGTCGCTGCTGGCCGCGGTGGTCTAGCGGTTCTAGGCGCTCAGTCCGGAACCGCGCGACTGCTACGGTCGCAGGTTCGAATCCTGCCTCGGGCATGGATGTATGTGATGTCCTTAGGTTAGTTAGGTTAAGTAGTTCTAAGTTCTAGGGGACTGATGACCACAGATGTTAAGTCCCATAGTGCTCAGAGGCATTTGAAAGTCGCTTTCCCAGTGTCGGCCGATAAATATGACATAGCAGTGCATGTGTTGTTCAGGAGCACGTTGCAATGTTCATTCGGACAATGTTCCATGTAGTCACATGGCTGACGGCAAATGGAAGTTTGGGTATGGCCGAGAAGCGTCGATGGTAAGGTGACAGCTCGCGATAAGCGGGAAAAAAGGGGGTTCGAGTTATAGTCTGGCTAAAATTTTCACTGTCATCTACGCATACGTTTCCGAAGAAACATTCCATCGTACTTCTGAACGAAACAGGCACTGTGATATCTTATGTTTACTCTGGGCTGTCACGCTCTGTCTCAAACGTCAGCTGACTCCTACGGATTGATCAACGTTCCTATTAACATTCACAGGTAAATAATTCAGCATTCACAATGATAATCCGTGCTAGTTCTGAAAATTCATCCTTTCTCTACATCGTTATAAAATTACTATAAAAAAACGTCCTTCTTTACACCATAATTAGATCGCGGTTTATGCAGGATTCACCTTAGGCTCATCTCTGTTGTTGATGGATGCGCTTTTTTCAGGCAATCTGGAAATTTCGCTCCTCCCTTGATTCCCGCTGAAGTGTGGCACGAAAATTTTCACAATAGAAGATCTCAATTTTTTTGGCATTGGAAAAGGCAGCCAGAACAAAAAGGATATGTGAGGATACACTCAAGGAAGTGGCTGTTAGGTTGCTAATGATTCCAGCGAAACCACTGGTACGATCTACCCAGTTATACGGTCAAGTCACATTAATGTGACGACTGCCTTTGTTCGACGTCAACGTGAAATAACCAATCACAGATGACAGGTGGCAGCACTAGCAGTGGAGGGCATATAAAGCGTGTTGGGAGGACGCGAGAAACAGTGCAGTTGCTGCAATCCGGAAACGCAGCGATTTATCTGAAGCCTAAAAGGGCATGACCATTGGCTTTCGGCCCAAGGATGGAGGCATTTCTGAAGCGGCTGAGTTTGTAAACAGTTCGCGTGCCACAGTGGTTAAAGTACACAGTGTTTGGCACAATGGCGCTATCCAAAACCGGCGCCGAGTCATCTGTGGTGCACCACGGGCCGTAGATGACAGGGGTGAACGACGGCTGCAAAGATGTGTACGGGAGAGTAGACGTGTAACTGTCGAGCAAGTGATCGCCCAGATGAAGCAAGAAGCTGCCAACAGTGTCTCCTCGATGATCGTTCAGGGAACGTTGCAGCGTACGGGTCTCCGTAGGAGGTGCCTGGTTCATGCACCCACTGCCGTTCATGGTGACGAATGCTGGAGTTTGCACACCAGTACCGCAACTGGAGTGGTGACAGGTGGACTTTTCAGATGAATCATGTTTTATGCTCCACCAGACAGATGGCCATTGACGCGTACTGCGTGAAACGTCTGAAGCGAACACACTGCAACAATCGTTGAAACGGTTCTGGCCGGAGGAAGGAGCGTTATGGTCTGGGCAATGTTTTCGTGGCATTCCCTGAGTGATCTTGTCATTGTGGAAGGCACAGTGGATCAACATCACCCATACGTGCAGCTTGTTTTTCTTCGGCCTATGGCACCTGCCAGCAGGACAATGCAATGTGTCACACAGCTCGCAATGCACGTGCGTGGTTCGAAGAGCACCAGGTTGAGTTTACCGTACTCCACTGGTTACCAAATCCCGTACTTAAACCCAGTTGAGAATGTGTGTGATCACTTCGATCGGGCTGTTGGCGCCTTGGAGCCTCAACCATAAAATCTAGGGACCGATGACCTAGAAGTTTGGTCCGTTCCTCCCCCTCTTCAGACCAACCAACCAAAATACACTACTAGCCATTAAAATTGCTACACCACGATTATGACATGCTACAGACGCGAAATTTAACCGACAGAAGAAGATGCTGTGACATGCAAATGATTAGCTTTTCAGAGCATTCACACAAGGTTAGCGCCGGTGGCGACACCTACAACGGGCTGACATGAGGAAAGTTTCCAACCGATTTCTCATACACAAACAGCAGTTGATCGGCGTTGCCTGGTGAAACGTTGTTGTGATGCCTCGTGTAAGGAGGAGAAATGCGTACCATCTCATTTTCGAATTTGATAAAGGTCGGATTGTAGCCTATCGCGATTGCGGTTTATCGTATTGTGACATTGCTGCTCGTGTTGGTCGAGATCCAATGACTGTTAGCAGAATATGGAATCGGTGGCTTCAGGGAGGTAATACGGAACGCCGTGTTGGATCCTAACGGCCTCGTATCACTACCAGTCGAGATGACAGGCATCTTATCCGCATGGCTGTAACGGACCGTGCAGATCCCTGAGTAAACGGACGGGGACGTTTGCAAGACAACAACCATCTACACGAACAGTTCGACGACGTTTACAGCAGCATGGACTATCAGGTCGGAGACCATAGCTGCGGTTACCCTTGACGCTGCATCACAGCAGTGCCTGCGATGGTGTACTCAACGACCAACCTGCGTGCACAAATGGCAAAACTTCATTTTTTCGGACGAATCCAGGTTCCGTTTACAGCATCATGATTGTCGCATGCGTGTTTGGCAACATCGCGGTGAACGCACATTGGAAGCGTGTATTCGTCATCGCCATATTGGCGTATCACCCGGCGTCATGGTATGGGGTGCCATTGGTTACACGTTTCGGTCACCTCTTGTTCGCATTGACGGCACTTTGAACAGTGGACGTTACATTTCAGATGTGTTACGATCCGTGGCTCTACTCTTCATTCGATCCCTGCGAAACCCTACATTTCAGCATGATAATGCACGCTCGCATGTTGCAGGTCCCGTACAGGCTTTTCTGGATACAGAAAATGTTCTACTGCTGCCCTGGCCAGCATATTCTCCAGATCTCTCACCAACTGAAAACATCTGGTCAATAGTGGGCGAGCAACTGGCTCGTCACAATACGCCAGTCACTACTCTTGATGAACTGTGGTATCGTGTTGAAGCTGCATGGGAAGCTGTACCTGTACACGCCATCCAAGCTCTGACTCAATGCCCAGGCGTATCAAGGCCGTTATTACGGCCATAGGTGGCTGTTCTGAGTACTGATTTCTCTGGATCTATGCACCCAAACTGCGTGAAAATTTAATCACATGCCAGTTCTAGTATAATATATTTGTCCAATGAATACCCGTTTATCAGCTGCATTTCTTCTTGGTGTAGCAATTTTAATGGCCAGTAATGTATCTATCAGGGCTGGCCACGGAACTGGAGTCGGCAAAGCTCGACATCTCTGTCACTGCCTTCCAGAATCTCATGACTCTCTTCCTGAACGTCTTGCGCTGCAAAAGGGGATTACTCAGGCTTTTGGCAGGTGGTTACATTAATGTGACAGGATAGTGTATAAGGCGTCTTTGGAAATCACTGCAGTGAACGCAATGCTTTTGTTATACAGTGACTCTAAAAATATACATGCATTGACAACTGTATAGGATATTCAAATGGAATAATTTGCCGCAACGAATTGTTACGAGAGAAAAAGTAACGATTCATTTGTCTGCGGAAGTTAATTCACAAAATGTTCGTACTGGAGACGCGAGAAACCCTGTATTATCGCAGAGACAGAACGTCATAAGGAAAATGTAAATATCCTTCGTGCTGTTTACAAACGATTCGGTTTTGGCTCATTTCTATTCGACAAAAGAACTGCCACAAATCAAATGTATGCAAGCGTAGTGAAGCAATGGTGAATAGCGAAACTTGCGGGGGTGAGGGAGAGAACAGTGTTTCACTTGCCAAGTTCGATGCTGACGTACGTAGGAGCGGGTGTACGTAAACTGAACACTGCCAAGTCCGCGAACTGGTCGCGGCCGGAAGTTTCCCATTTCCTCCATGAGGCCGGCCCGCTCGTCGTATCTCAGCGAGTGATCTCTTCCTCTGAGGTTTCATCGCGGACAGAGCGTACGTCCTTTGCCTTCCACATCGGTGACAGACTTTAGAAATCACACTGCCGCAGATAAAGACAGTACGCAATGAACCAAGTTTCCCAAAATAATTTTAAGTGAATCCTGTAATGCTTCCTTGTACATGTTGCGCTGTTGAACAATTCTTGTTTTTCATCTCGAAGAAACTCGCGTTTGAAATGACTTTATACTGTGGCAAATGAACGAAGATTCCTCACTGTGTGTAAGAATATTTTGTAATTCTACTAAAATAGTTAATATCAGTATGGAATAGTAACAGTGCAACCAATGACCCTTTACATGGTTATTTCAAATCTTGCTTTTGCTCGGTAACAACATCTGTATGTTCAGTGCTGTCCCGAGCATAGTTATGTTGCCGTTACCACTCACGCCTCCTGCATGCAGGTACCTCATCCTCTGGCGAGGGCAGCTAGGTGCAACTCGGTAGCTCTTAGTCGTCGAGAATACGTAACACATTTTGAAACATAATTAATAAAAGTATTACCTCCTACTTTCATCCTTAATTTCGTCACTCAGGATCTTTACTGCATCAACCTAGCGTCACTACTGTAAAGCGGTAAATAGAAAAGCGCATGTGTGGTGGATACAGTCGGACCGTTGTATCTCTTTTCCTGTTTCATCACGTTCAAGAGAAAAACAAGTAATTGTTTGCTCTATGGCTTCTTGTTGTTTCTGATTCACTGTAAATGTGGTAATTTACGTAGTTTACTTCTCTGTCTTACAGAGACAGTTGTGGAAACACATTTCTCTTGAACTTGTTATTACATCTCCTTTTCGTTAAATACCTTTATGCAATTTACCATTTTCCTCGCTGCCTCTGCTCATCGGTTGATGATTACTGCATGTAATAAACTCTTATTACATGCATAGTACACTGCTCTGCGTTCGCAGTTCATTTCTGTGTCGTAAAGTAAGTTCACCGGACTGAAAATTAGTCACCCGTAGATCAATCACGACGATCATCATGTGCCAGGCTAGGATAATAGTCTTTGATGTAAATTGAATTTCACTTGAAGAGATATAGATATTACGAAGCGCAACAACTGTACATGTGTTTCCAGAATATATGTGAAGAATTGGTTTCAGTAATACACTGTTTTTCTTTGACGTAACGTGAGGATTTGAGTGACGGTGTGAACTTTTATTTTCACTGGGTCACCCTACACGTTTCCTATCTATTTAATGCATATTGACTTTTTAAAGGTATGATAATTATCCTTTGAGGTGGATTCCTCTTTGCACTATCATACGCCCAGAGCGGCTGAACTTTGAATGAGGTTAGAACTCGCAGTCAGATGCCAATTTAATGGCCCAGTAAGACTTTTAAACACTGGATCTGTTGCTGTAACCCGGGATTTTTCTGTTAGCAACCTTTTTTGTGGACGGTTCACCCGAGCTAAAACGGCAAAAGTGATATTATACGTGCAGAGAGCATTCAGGAACGCCAAACTGGACTTCTGTCAGTTGAAGCCAATCTTTCAGACCACGAGTGTGAAGAAATGCCGAAGAAGAATGAAGAAAAGATAGTCGGAGTGGATTGCGACCGAGATGTTCGCTAGCAAAATTTTATAAAACATTAATGAACATATTTTGCATACAATCTGTTTCACAGATTCACATATGATTCCACTATAAAAATGCGAAATAAATGGGGATGTCTTCCTATACAGACGTAGTTGAAGAGGAACTTGACCAGATATGGAGATACACGAGTGACTTTCTAGTTCCCCTTCTATTTGCAAAATAGGTCTTAAATGTGCGTTTCTGAGAGTCCCCATAACAGTAGTAAAAGCAGCAGACAGAAATAAGTATCAATGTGTCTGTCCAGTTCCAGCCATGAGTGAGTGTATCTAAGCTTAATATAATAACCGAAGAAAACTTCACAAGCCAATATCGCTATAAAGCATTCTACTGGATAAACGGTTTCGACAGAGCTATGCTGTCATCATCGGATCTTATGCTTTAAAAGATCCAATGAGGGCAGCATAGCTCTGTCGTAACCGGTCATCAAACAAAATGCTTTTTTAGCGATCTTGGCTGGTGAAGTTTTCTTCAGCAATCATACACTGTACAATACCCCGCACTGACCACGTCAGGAATCAGACACCGGAATATCCACTTATAGTAATGGACTCTCCACTCACACGCAGTCGTGATTAAATGGATCATAGGCCAAAAAGCCATTAAAAAAGTTATTGTACAATGTCTCATGTCAGTTGAACCACTCGCTTAGCTACCATCTGACGATCTGAGAAGGAAATGAAATTTTTCCTTCGTGAATCACAGAGTAAACGAATTGTCCGCTGCCTCTATAAATCGCAGCCGAAACCAATTATTGTGTATGAAATTTAATTCCTTCTTTTCCTTCGTATTACGCCAAAAATAATTTTAATGTGTTAAAACAGAGTCGGGCTGACAATACTGGGTCACTAACCGATATATGAAAGGCATGCGATAGTGTCCGCGCGCTGCGACGAAGGACGCGTGCAGCGCGGCTGCAGCGCCGGTGCAGAGCATCTACGACGGCCTCACGGGGGCTCCCCACGTGACTCACACTACCTGCCAGCCACGTATTGGGAATTTCGCAAGGGAAGGAAACGATGCAAACCTGAAATGTAGCGACGCTGTTAAATCTTGAACCCTGAGTTAACGATCTGAAAATCCCTCCTTGTACAATAACTTCGGTCGAATGTTCCTCCTTGGCAGTCACATCATCGTACTACTATATCTTATTGTCAACAATAGTCTACAACTACATCAACATGGCTACACTGCACTTCACACGTCATTACTTAACAGAGGATTCTCGACCGTTCCACTCTCGAATAGCACGTGGAAAAAATAAACACCCAATTTTTTCAGTGCGAACTTTGATTTCTCTTATTGTATTACGATGGTTATTTTTTTATGTTGCCATGAATCAACAAAAAATTATCATATTCGAAGGATAAATTTGGTGATAGAACTCTCATGAAAGGACTTAGCCGCGCCGAAAGATACCTTTGTTAATAACCACAGCCACTCCCAATTGCCTATCGCAACTGTCACTCTCTCTCCTATATTTAGTAACCATATAGGCTGTTTCACAATTTTGACGATTTCAAACCTATATAAAGCACAAACGGATGGCGAATCAAAGTTGAAAATTTTTTCCCCAGATACAATATTTTTTCAAGTTTACTTATGAGATACTACTTCGGACAAATGACGACCAGTCGTGGCTACGCAATACTCATCTACATCTACATGGATACTCTGCAAATCACATTCAAGTGCCTGGCAGAGGGTTCATCGAGCCACCTTCACAATTCTCTATTACTCCAATCTCGTATAGCGCGCGGAAAGAATGAACGGATATATCTTTCAGTACCAACTCTGATTTTCCTTATTTTATCATGGTGATCCTCCCTCCCGATCTAGATCAGTGTCAAGAAAATATTTTCGCATTCGGAGGAGAAAGTTGGTGATTGGAATTTCGTGAGAAGATTCCGTCGCAACGAAAAACCCTTTCTTTTATCGATTTCCAGCCCAAATCCCGTATCATTTCTGTGACAATCTTTCCCATGTTTCACGATAATACAAAACGTGCTGCCTTTCTTTGAACTTTTTCGATGTACTTCGTCAGTCCTATCTGGTAAGGATCCCACACCGCGCAGCAGTATTCTAAAAGAGGATGGACAACCGTAGTGTAGGCAGTGTCCTTAGTAGGTCTGTTACATGTTCTAAATGTCCTGCCAATAAAACGCAGCCTTTGGTTAGCCTTTCCCAAACCTTTTTCTAAGTGTTCTTTCCAATTTAATTTGTTCTTAATTGCAATACCTAGCTATTTACTTGAATTTGCGGCTTTTAGATTAGACTTATTTATCGTGTAACCGAAGTTTAACGCGTTCCTTTTAGCACTCATGTGGATGACCTCACACTTTTCGTTATTTAGGGTCAACTGCCACTTTTCGCACCATTCAAATATCTTTTCTAAATCGTTTTGCGGTTTGATCTCCTGATGACTTTATTACTCGATAAACGACAGCGTCATCTGCAAACAACCGAAGACGGCTGCGCAGATTGTCTCCAAAATCATTCTTATAGACAAGGAACAGCAAAGAGCCTATAACACTAGCTTGGGGAACGCCAGAAATCACATCTGTTTCACATGATGACTTTCCGCCTATTACTACGATCTGTGACCTGTCTGACAGGAAATCACAAATCCAGTCACGTAACTGGGATGATATTCCATAAGCACGCAATTTCACTACGAGCCGCTTGTGTGGTACAGTGTCAGAAGCCTTCCGGAAATCCAGAAATACGGAATCGATCTAAAATCCCTTGTCAATAGCACTCAACACTTCATACGAGCCGGACGGAGTGGCCGAGCGGTTCTAGGCACTTCAGTCTGGAACCGCGCGACCGGTACGGTCGCAGGTTCGAATCCTGCCTCGGGCTTGGATGTGTGTGATGTCCTTATGTTAGTTAGGTTTAAGTAGTTCTAAGTTCTAGGGGACTGATGACCTCAGATGATAAGTCCCATAGTGCTCAGAGCCATTTTTGAACTTCATATGAATAAAGAGCTAGTTGTGTTTCACAGGAACGATGTTTTCTAAACCCATGTTGACTGTGTGTCAATATACCGTTTTCTTCGAGGTAATTCATAATGTTCGAACACAATATATGTTCTAAAATCCTGCTGCACATCGACGTAAACGATATAGGCCTGTAATTTAGTGGATTACGTTTCACCCAGTTTTTGAACATATCTCTCATAACTGCTGAAGGAATTCTGAAGATTTAATCGTGAATTCGATCTCATAACAGATGCAAGCTTCTTGACCGGCAGGAATATAGTCTTGCCTTCCGATAACCCAATATTTAAAAATCTGGCACGTTTAAATCAGGCGAGTCAGACGGCCATTCGACACAAGCGCGCTTGGTCGATTTTCCGAGACCGGTTGACTTTCGATACGATGCACTGGCAGTTGCTCGGGCATTTGTTGCCTTCTTCAATATCGCTCCACGAGCAGGAACTGGATATCGCGGCTGAATCTTTAAATACTTACGAAAGACACGTTTCAGGCGCACGGCAAATTCGCCGTAGCGAAAATAGCACTTCGTCGCGAACACACGATGTTGCCTCGACCAGTGCAGCATGATTACTGACCTGGAGATGGGATAGAACTTCACACTCTGCACTACTATTAGATGGCACCACCGTCGCTGTATCTTGTTTTAGCGTGCGTTAATAAAAATTTAAAGTCGTAAAAACATTGTGAGAAACCCTGTACAAAACGAGCAATTCTTCTCTGAACTTTTTCGATGGTCTCCGGCAGTTCTGTCGGATAAGGATGTCATTCCGCACAGCAGTACTGCACAAGAGCATGGACAAGGGTAGTTCAGGCACACTCTTTAGTAGCTTTATTGCATCTCCTAAGTGTTTTGCCTATGAAACGCAGTTTTTAGTTCCCATTCACCACACCATTTAATGTGTTATGGCTCCAGTTTAAGTTATTCATAGTTGTAATTGCTAGGCGTGTAATTGGTTCAAATGGCTCTGAGCACTATGGGACTTAACATCTGTGGTCATCAGTCCCCTAGAACTTAGAACTACTTAAACCTAACTAACCTAAGGACATCACACACATCCATGCCCGAGGCAGGATTCGAACCTGCGACCGTAGCAGTCGCCCGGTTCCGGACTGAGCACCTAGAACCGCTAGACCACCGCGGCCGGCGCGTATAATTGGAACGATAGTTTTTAAATCTGCATGATTTATCATGTAATCGAAAAAGTACGGTATTTTATTTAGTATTCATGTGGAAGACCTCACATTTTTGTTGCTTAGAATCAACTGCCATTTTTCGCACCATAAACATACACTATGTGATCAAAAGCATCCGGACACCCCCAAAATGATACGTTTTTCATATTAGGTGCAGTGTGCTGCCACTTACTGCCGGGCACTCCATATCGGCGACCTCAGTAGTCATTAGGCATCGTGAGATAGCAGAACGCGGCGCTCCGCGGAACTCACGGACTTCGAACGTGGTCAGGTGATTGGGTATCATTTGTGTCATACGTCTGTACACGAGATTTCCACACTCCTGAACACCCCTAGGTCCCTTGTTTCCGATGTGACAGTGAAGTGGAAACGTGAAGAGACACATACAACACAAAATCGTACAGGCCGACCTCGTCCGTTGACTGACAGAGACCGCCGACGGTTGAACAGGGTCGTAATGTGTAAAAGGCAGACATCTATCCAGACTATCAAACAGGAGTTCCAAACTGCATCAGGATCCACTGCAGCCGGCCGCTGTGGCCGAGCGGTTCTAGGCGCTTCAGACCTGTACCACGCTGCCGCTACGGTCGCAGGTTCGAATCCTGCCTTGGGCATGGATGTGTGTGATGTCCTTAGGTTTAAGTAGTTCTAAGTCTTGGGACTAATGACCTCAGATGTTAAGTCCCATAGTGCTCAGAGCCATTTGAACCATTTTTTGATCCACTGCAAGTATTATGACAGTTAGGCGGGAGGGGAGAAAACTTGGATTTCATGATCGAGCGGCTGCTCACAAGCCACACATCACGCCAGTAAATGCCAAACGGCACTTCGCTTGGTGTAAGGAGCGTAAACGTTGGACGATTGAAAAGTGGGAAAACGTTGTGTGGAGTGACGAATCACGCTACACAATGTGGCGATCCGATGGCGAGGTCTGGATATGGCTAATGCCCGGTGTACGTCATCTGGCAGCGTGTGTAGTGCCAGCATTAAAATTTGGAGGCGCTGGTGTTATTGTGTGGTCATGTTTTTCATGGAGGACACTTGCACCTCTTGTTGTTTTGCGTGGTACTATACAGCACAGGCCTGTATTAATGTTTTAAGCACTCTCTTGCTTCCTACTGTTGAAGCGGAATTCTGGGATGACGATTGCGTCTTTCAACACGGTCGAGCTCCTGTTCGTAATGCACGGCCTGTGGCGGAGTGGTTACACGACAATAACACTCCTGTAAAAGACTGGCCTGCACAGAGTCCTGACCTGAACCCTATAGAACAATTGTGGGACGTTTTGGAACGCCGACTTCGTGCCAGGCCTCACTAACAGACATCAGTGCCTTCCCTCAGTGCAATACTCCGTGAAGAATGGGCTGCCATTCCCCAAGAAACATTCCAGCACCTGATTGAACGTATGCCTGCGAGAGTGGAAGCTGTCATCAAGGCTAAGGGTGGGCCAACATCATATTGAATTCTAGCATTACCGATGGTGGGTGACATGAACTTGTAATTCATTTTCAACCAGGTGTCCGGATACTTTTGATCACATAGTGTATCTTGTCTAAATCATTTTGCAGTCAGTTTTTATCTTCTGACGCCTTCACTAGATGGTAGAAGATAGTAACATCTGCAATAAATATAACAGGCAGCTCCTAAATCATTTGTATGTAAGGAGCGATCAAAAAATTTCCATTTGAAGGTGTTGCTGCAGCGCGCATGCAGCACGGTGCGACTCAGGTGCGATATAACTGCACCGACACGTAGGCAAGGGATTAGTGTGGCACTCGTGTCTTCCCGACGTGCGATGCGATAAATGCAGAAACGTGAACGCCCAGCGTTGGCTGCCGAAGGACGAACACCGTAGACGTCCATCGGAGAACGAAGGAAGTGTATAGCGTAGCAAACCTGTGGAAAACCAACTTTGTGGAATGGGGTGCTGCTGCTTCATAATAACGCATTTCTCCATATAAAAATCGTCGTAACGCAGAAGTTACGCCAACTCGAATGGGAGACACTCGAGCACCCACCCTATAGTCCCGATCTCTTCCCAAGCGATTCTGACGCATTCGGTCAGCGAAGAGTGGACGATTCCTGACGGACGAGATATTCAGCGTTCAGTTACGGACAGGTTGACGCAGCAGGACTCGGTGTTTTGCCAAACGGGTATTCTCGACCTGGAGCCACGGTGGGATGATTGGTTCAATGCTCAAGGTGACTGGCACACGGATTATAGACTGTACGGTCTTTGAACGGGTTTTCATAGCCCCTTATATATTAGGAACAGTATCACTACTGTTTCACTCGATGGTTTACCGTCAGTTACTATGAACTGTGACGTTTCTTACAGGCAATAACGGATGCAGCCCTAATCTTGAGATCATAATCCATTGACACACAATTTGATTAGAAGCCAGTTGTGAGAATCAGTGACAAAAACTTACCGCAAGTCTAGAAATATGGAATCAATTTGGTATCCTTTGTCGATAGCACTCATTACTTACTGTGAATGAAGAACCAGCGCAGTTTCACAAGTATAATATTTTCTAAGACATTGCTGGTAGTGTGCGAGGTATTTCATAATGTTCGAACACAGTACATGTTCCAAAATCCTGCGACAAATAAATATCAGTGATATGGGTCTACAATTCACTGGTGTAATTCCCTTTCCTTTCTTGTTTATTGGCGTTCCTCTAGCTTACTCTGGGTAGATAGAACTCAGTTTAAGACCACTCACACTGACAGTGATACAGAGAGAAAGGACGATAACTGCGGAGTTCACGAAGTTCGGCTAGCCAGAAGCGAAGTCCAGAGCACAGTGAACTCTGAAGCAAATGCAAACATCTAAGTCGTAGCCCGAAAAAAAAAGGAAGCACAGCCAAGGTCAGTCACTCAGCTATCAATGGCGCACGTCAAACGCTTCAAAGACTGGAGAGAACTGGCAGACGAGTGTGGGCCAGCGGTATTCGGGGCCACTATTCCGTCAGTGGACAGGCCCACGTGACATGCCCAAAGCGGCACCTTCTGGAGGAGCAAGCTGCAGCTGCGATATGAAGCGCAACCATTTCTGACCTTTTCCCGAAATCGATGCCTGGGCTAGACAAAAGAGAGAGGGGCTGGAAAACTCACCGACGTACTTCCTAGTTTGGATCGGCTGGATCAGGTATCGGCGTTGTCTGTGGAACTGCCTACCAATCGACAGTTTCTACAACGCCACTTAGCTCCCCCCAGATGAGAAACACTGTGTGGACATCTAAATCCGAAAATGTTCAACCTATTTGATGATGGTGGCTCAGGTGTTGGTGGGAACTGGAAGTTGTTTCGGGGTTGGGAGTGGTTCCACTTTAATTGCCTCCCATCGCAGGTCATTGTCGATCCCCTGTTCTCATTTAAAACGACGGTGGAAGTTGTCACGACGATGCCTTGGATCCACCCAGATTTCCACCCAGACTTCCCGTACGTGGGAACCTTCACGGAGTTACGGCCATGTCCGTGGACAATGGGGCCGCTGAATAAAGCACAGCAGGTCGAAGATATTTGGGGTTTGTGCCCGTGTGTAAAATTTCTGCCACAGAACGTCAAGTTATAGGGTTGCCATTAAGCAGCTGTGTGCTTCTCCAGAGTCGGCTGTCGCTGTTGACTTATGGATCTTCTTTTTGAGGTTCCTGGCGACCCACTTGGCACTGGACGATAATGGGTAGTGATACTCGGTACTGTTCCACTTACAAAAATCCTTGAAGACTTATTCCATAGACTGAGAGCCGTCATAGGTCACCTGAGTGCAAGATGCCACCTCCATTGCAAATACAGTATGATGGCATGGATGCTAGCTGCATTGGTGGTGGTAGTCATCCATGACACATATTAAACGCTATGAGGTTGGTTGATTGTGGACACAAGCCAGGAAGTTCTGGACCGTATTTTCTATGGTGAAGCCACGCTATTATCTTCATTCTGTACATTCGTCTACAACTATCTTGTACTCCTCGGAGCGTAATTCTCGCGCCACTAACGGATCCTCCCCTGTCCCGATTCACTCGCGAATGGCGCGCAGGAAGGATGATTGCCACAAGACTCTGTATTAGCTCTAATTTCTCGAATTTTCTCGTCGTGGTCGCTTCGCGAGAACGAGATGCGTGGGGGAAGAAGAAATATGTTGTCCAGATCTTCCTGAAAACTGCTCTCTCGAAATTTCAGTAATGAACCTCTCCTTGATGCACAACGCCTCTCTTATACTGTCTCCCAATGGCGTTTGTTGAACATCTCGGTAACGCTCTCGCGCCCGCTAAATGATTACGTGATGAATATTGCCGCTCTTCGTTGGATCTTCTTTATCTCTTCTATCAATCGTAGCTGGTAAGGAACCGATATTGATGAACAATACTCAAGGATCGTGCGAACAAGCGCATAATAAGCCACTTCCTTCGTGGATGAGTTACCCTTCCTATGGATCTCAGTCTGTCATCTGCTTGTTCTACGATTTACTTTAATGGTGTTTTCCCCTAAGGGCGCTCTGGATAGTTACTGTATTTAGCGGTAGCTACAGTTTCCAACAGTTTGTGATCAATAGTGTAGTTATACAGTAGCGGCTTTTTTTCTATGTATCCGCAATATGTTACATTTATTTAGGTTCAAGGTCAACTGCCAGAGCCTTTACCATCCATCAATCCTCTGCAGGTCATTCTGCAAATCGATACTGTCTTCTGGCATTCCTACTTTGCTGTAGACAGCCGCATCATCTACGAACAGCCTTAAAGAGCACCCGACGCTTTCTACTAGATTATTTATATACATTGTAAACAGTAACGGCCCTTCCACACTTCCTTGGAATACTATGAAAATTGCCGGCCGCAGTGGCCGAGTGGTTCTAGGCGCTTCAGTCTGGAACCGCGCGACCGCTACGGTCGCAGGTTCGAATCCTGCCTCGGGCATGGACGTGTGTGATGTCCTCAGGTTAGTTAGGTTTAAGTAGTTCTAAGTTCTCGGGGACTGATGACCTCAGATGTTGTCCCATTGTCTAGCATCTTGGCTGTACCTTTACATAACACAAAATCTTTCTCCGTGCCATTCTTCATCTCAGCCATACGACTATGGAACGCGCTCCCCTGTGATCTACGTCTTATCCTGAACCACTCAACACTCAAGAGGAAACTCAAAACTTACATATTAGGGACGGTATAGCCACCATTGTTGTGCCCCTCTCATCTCTTTCTTTCTCCTCTCCATCATAGCTTCGAATTTCATCATTCTATTTCTCTTCCTGTAACGTAGCTACCTCTTCTATATCTCTTTCACCCTATTCTATCGTCTCATGTCTCTGCTCGATGTGGATAACTCTCAAGCTGCAAGAAAATAACGAGAAAATTCCCAACTAGCAATAGGACTGACATTCATAAAAGAAAAAAATATGTTTACTTTCATACACATAGTCATTACTATTATTATTATTCTTGATTGTTATAATTATTTTTTTGATTGTTGTAATTATCCTTGTACTACTGTTATAATCTCTATTTTTTTCTGTAACATTAATACTGTATAACACGTGGTATGTCCATAATGTACTGTAAAAACTGAAATTCGTTAAATCTGAGTATGCCTGGTTAGGTGTAAGAGGCGGCCTGAAGGCCCTAATCTTGCCAGGTAAAATAAATGCATAAATAAATAAATAAATAAATAGTGCTCAGAGCCATTTGAGCCATTTGAGCCATTTTTACTATGGAAATTACCTTTAATCTTCCCCCATCTCTTGACTCAGGGATCGAGACGTGTTCAGTTATATTTATAAGGAAGTCTTGAATTCAGTCGCAAATCTGGTCCGATACTCGTTAAACTCGTATTTGTTTTCATTAAACGGCAGCATCTCCAATGTGCAGTGCGAAAGAGCTCAAATGTGGGAGGATGGTGTATGGGTACCCAGCATTTAAATTCGTCTGCAGCTAATAATAACACACAATCAGTTGCATTAAGTCAGTTTTGTAACGAAAAGTACGTGCACCATGCCGGGTCTGCGCCGTTAGAGACGTGGTCCGGTCAACACTTCGGGGTCCGCAGCTCGTGGTCTAGTGGCTGGCGTTGCTGCCTCTGGATCAAGGGGTCGATTCCCAGATGGGTTGGGGTTTTCTCTGCCCGGGGATTGGGTGTTTGTGTTGCCCTCATCACTTCATCATCATCATCATCATCATCATCATTCGTGACAGTGGCTACTTTGGACTGTGAAGAATTGGACTGTGTAAAAAATTGGGACTTTGTACGGGCGCTGATGACCGCGAAGTTGAGCACCACACAAACCAAACATCACCGACCCTTCGGTGCAGCATACAACACCCTGCGGAATAACAGCCTATTTCTGTTGCTATCACACGTGATGTGATCGGGAATTCGTCGACGGCGTGTCGCTGATTGATACCGAAGACAAAATACAGCGCTTATTGCCTGTGAAGCTCTGCATTGACGCCGTACAGCAAGTGCGTCTGCGTTTGGTTCGTGTGTGATGGGCCAATAATGGAACTCGCAATTATAATTACTAAGTTACTAACGAACAACGCCCAACGCTGCAGCCTATGCGCCGTCTTATCGGGACATTTCGAGTGGGGCCGAATAACGAAATGAGGGGCTTGTGACTGGTGATCAGGTGGAAAAAAATGGAAATTTGTGGTAAGTTCCTATGGGACCAAACTGCTGAGGTCATCGGTCCCTAGGCTTGCACACAACTTAATCTAACTTAAACTAACTTACGCTAAGGACAACACACACACCAATGCCCGAGGGAGGACTCGAACCTCGGACGGGGGGGGGGGGGGGGGGGGGGGTCGAGCTGCGCGAACCGTGTCAAGGCGTTTTAGACACATCCTGTACCATTAGGAAGCCACTACCTACTTGCGTTGTGCGTTGTTGACAGTCTGGGTCCATGGCTTCGTGGGGCCTGTGCACTCGAACCCTATCATCTCTTACCAACTGAATTTGTGACTCACCTGAAAAGGCCACGGATTTCTCGTCGTCTGGGGTCCAACCGATACGGTCACTAGTGCAGCAGAGGTGCTGCAGGCGATGTCATGATGTTAGCAAAGGCATTCGCGTAGGTCGTCTGCTCCCATAGCCCATTAATGCTAAATTTCGAAATTTCGTCGCTCTGTCCTAACGGATACTTTCGTCACAAGTCCCACATTGATTTCTGCGGCTATTTCAAGCAGTGTTGCTTGTCTGTTATCACTGAGAATTCTACTCAAACGCCGCTGCTCTTGGTCGTTAAGTGATGGCCGTCAGCCACTGCATTGACCGTGGTGAAGGGTATGGTGAAGGGTAACGCAATGAATTTGGCACTCTCGGCACACTCTTGACACCGTGGATCTTAAAAGACACTGAATCCCTTACGATTTCCGAAATGTAATGTCACATGTGTCTAGCTCCAACTACCATTCTGCGTCCAGAGTCTGTTAATTCCCGTCGTGCAGCCATAATCACGTCGGAAACTTTTTCACATGAATCACCTGAGTACAAGTGACAGCTCCGCCAATGTACTGCTCTTTTATACTTCGGGTATTCGACCATACCATCATATGTACAACGACTGTTGTTTGAAACTGATAAACAATAATTTATTGAAAATAATCTCCATTGCTTTTAATACATTTCTCCCACCTCTTCAGCAGCCCATAAATGCCACGCAAAAAAAAAAAAAAAACTGTTCTTCTTTTGAAGCGAACCAATCAGCGAGCCATTTTCATACGAACTGAAGCGTTGTTTAGCGAGAGCGTGTCCCAGTAATGCAAATAGATGACAACCGGTCGGAGCCAAGTCTGGAGAATAAGCCGCATGCCCTAGTATTTCACAACTCAACGCATCGATCGTTTCCCTGACCCGTTTTGCTGTCTGTGATGGGGCGTTTTAATGGAGCAGTACGACTTTGTATTGTCTTTTTCCATCTTCCGGTCGTTTCTCACGTAATGCACGATTTAAGCCGATCATTTGCTGCTGGTAGTGATCAGTGCTAACAGTTTCACCAGGTTTTAGCAGCTCATAAGAGATGACATCCTTCTGATCCCACCAGCGCAGAGCATTGTCTTCTTTCCAAAGCGATTTGGTCTTGCAGTGGATGTCGATGGTTTGCCTGGATTAACCTTGATTTACGACGCTTAGGATTCTCAAAATATATCCATTTTTAATCATCTGTCACTGTCCGATGGAGAAACGACTTTGTCTTCCAACTTTTTCGGTGCTTTCCAGCGCTCGTCGCTTCTCACGTCAGAATCACCACTTCTGAATTTTTTTAACCACTCGAAACACGGTGTTCTCCCAAGAGAATATTCCCCGAAAGCTACTACAATCATTTGATGCGATTCTGTGGCAGTTTTCTTCAGATGATGGCAGAAAACCAATGCTGTCCTCATATCGTAGTTCGTAGGCACAAAACTGGACATGTCTACGTATTTGAAGTAGATGCCGATGTATGGAACTTCGGTTACTGTGTGTTGACGTTCTTCGTCAGCCGTTACAGGAAGCAGATGGTATTGCAGACGCGATCTCACCGGCCCTACACTGGTGGGAAATTACGGTTTCATACTTATATACCTGGTATATGTGCACATTGCTTTCCCATGACTTTTGTCGCTGAATGTACATGCAATTTACTTGAGGCCATATGTGACAGCAAGCCTTTTCTCTACTTGCGCGTATTTTTTTATGCCGCATTTAACGTCTTAAACGCAAATGCAGTGGGCTGTTCTTTTGTGTGACAGCCCTGTACCATTGCCATAATGTGACGCACCAGCGACTTGCGTTAAGGGTTTGTCCTGTTGAACACTGCTAAATAAAGGGCCGGCATAAGGCACACGAAAGCTTTCTGGTACACCTCTGGCCACACGAAGTTAACATTTTTATACGATCAATTAAATGGGGAGGAATTTTGGTGCATGTTGGTGATGCTGCTTCTTGTGACTTACTGTACGTTTCCCCCCTCAAGACTGTTGCCGCTTCCCGACAGCATCCGACACTCCCTGATGACCCAACGCTGATCATGGAACGGCAAGATGAAATGACTGTTCTATGGGTCACGCTCTGATATCGCCCCCCCCCCCCCTTCCCGGTCGACAGATGACGATGTTCATGATGACAGAAGAGTGATAGACTCGCTGATTCTACTGACCTGCTGGCCTTTGTGCCAGAGCGTCGTCAGTCACTGCCTTCATCTGACACAGAAGGGCACACCAGAAAGCAAAGATCCCTAAAGTGCCGTAAGTGGAGGCGATGAGTAACTTCAAAACAGGTTGAGGACCAGGCGCTGGAGGACGAGGGCGCCACAAGCCAGACAATGCTCCCACGGAGGCTGCTAACCCTCATAGGCGGGAGTGCGTGACCTGAGGAGACATTGGAAGACGTTATTGGTCTGCTTCCAACAGTTACGGCGACAGGGCCGGCACCGGTGGTGCCGGCACTTTAGGAACCGTTCCAGCTGATGTACTGAGGGCAACTCGAGGTGATGAAGCAGCTTGACACCCGACAGAAAGTTCTGTCCTAGTGAATAACTTGACGCCCAGTTCGACGACAGGCTTATCATATCGCCACAATTAACTTCAGTTTGACTGGACTAAAGGATAAGATACATCTGCTGCGAGAATGCTTCGAGCGTTCCTTTATTGCAAGAAGTGCGCTTTGCATCCGTCCCTGACGAGGATGGTTATGCGATGTATATGACACCGTGCACTCATACTGAAAGCAGTATGGGGGTACTAGTGCATTATGGTATTTAAATCGAAGCCAGTGGGCTGCCGATCTCGGCGCTAGGTACAAGTGTTGTTAACACACATAAATGCTCCTTCAGGAACCGTCAAACGCCGCGAGAGATCACAATCCTACTCAGAGAAAACCATCCCCTCGTTCTTGGTAGCTACAGTCAATATATCCTCGGCGGCAATTTTGTGTGCTCCACCTCAAAGACCAGACCCCACACTTTTCGACTTGTCAAGAACTTCGAGTTGGAATGGCGGATGGAGTGTGCAAGACCGGCGTTCCAGCTTGTGTTATTACGATATGGAAAGCACATCACCGCATGGCATTCGTCATACTTTGGACTTTTATTGCACGATGCTTCACGAACTCACTTCCCAACAGTCGTCACCAGACTGGCAGATGGTAAACCGCCGGATTAAAGCCCAAATATAGTCTCCTACGCGGCGAAAATTGGAGGGGATCGTCGTGCGGTCACAGGTCAAGACCGACTGAGTAGTGAAAGTCCATCTATGCACCATGTGATGCTCGATAGCCGTCGACTCGGACGACAGCTGATCACCGACCTCACTTTGCCGGATGGTCGATCCTTAACCACCCAGATGGCCTTTGTAGATGCTTTGGCGGGCCATTATCGATGTTTACACCGCGAGGAGAATATACAGGAGGGGGACAAAAAAGAAATTGTGCTGCCTGTGGCGCGCAGCCTCGACGACAGCAGTGTCGTCGCTTTTAGCGAATGTTATGTAGGACGCCATTGAGGATACGTTAGACAAGGGTGCACTTAATAAGGCGCCGGGGCGAGACAAACTACCTGCCACTTGAATACTATAGTTCTTTCAATACCCAGGCGATGCGCCCTTGGATCCCAGTCTTTGCGTGCCACCTGCCTTCGTTGATGGACAACTCATTACGATGCATAAGCCTTCGAGAGGTGAGACGATCGAGGGCCACCTTCCGATTACAGTGTTAAATTCGGTTTTTAAGGCCTTTGTCCAGCTTCTGGCAGCGAGTCTAGAGAACGTCTTTCCACTAATCCTTTCCATGGAGCAAACGACACAAGGAGGAGAGACCAACATGCAAACAGCCACTGCCAAATGCAGGGATTCAATAGCTCTCGTTACATCCTGTCGCCTTCGAGCTGCTGTGTTTGCACTTGACTTTGACCACGCCTTCGACAGAGTGCACCACAAGTTTCTTACGTCAGTTCTAGCCCATATCGGCTCCCAACCTGATTGCGCCGACGTAGTTTTGGCCTATTACGTGGTGCTTCATCCCATGTGCTGATAAATGAACGTAGACTGGGTCCCTTGTCAATACGGCGTTCGGTTCCACAAGGATGTTCATTCTTCATGACTTGATCGCAATGGAACCTCTCATTGGAGGACGGAAACACAGGCTTTCAGGGATGACATGTAGACTGGAGGCGGCGTTTGGTTATTATGTTACTGCTGGATTCTTATTTAAAGTCGACTACGTCACTCTCAAATGCGTGATGGCAGACACTCCTCGCTATCAACAACTCTTTGCAAATTATTGGCGCAGTGTCTTTGTAAATCCCCACACAGTTGGGGAGACCCGGGCAGAGGAAGACCCCCCGTAGTGGTCTTTGATACGAGGTTAAATGGTTATCGACTTAGTACACTGTTCGCAGATGGGTAGTATATGTGGGAGTGCGAGCAGGATTTGTTTTTCATCATTATTTTTATTTCCTTCGTGATCGTTTTTTAAGCACTGTAACTGTAGCAGTTTCCATGCTCTTAATTGTTCTTATACTTTTTGAGTTGGAGCAATGACGCATGAAGTAAATGTGATTAAAATTTATTTCATGGTGAGGCGACTTATGTTATTAAATTATTTAAAATTTCTTCGCTATAACAGAAACAATTTGTATTAAAATTACATCCCAAATTTCGGAGTTAAAGACAAAAAAGATAAAAAAGAAATAAAATGAAATAAAAAAAATGAAGTAAAGTTGAAGAGGCGTTCAGGGATGGGAAGGGGCACACTGGCCAGTTTAGATCCCTGTACACTATGTCTCCAACACCCTGAAGCAGACTCCTCTGTTTACTTAAGAAAAAAATAAAAAATGGTCGTAGAACACTTGCCCACTAAAGGTAAAGGTCCCGAGTTAGAGTATCAGTCTAGCACATAGTTTTATCCGCCAGGAGATTTCATATTAACTTATACTGCCCTGTCTTTTATTTTGCTAACGATAGTTTCATTGTTGTAAATGAATTAATTATTTTGAAAGACGTAAGATTTTTTTTAAATTGTCATGAAGAAACTGTGTTAGGTTATGATAAGCACTATTCCTACTATCCGTAATCGGGAAAATTATATGATTTATTTTGTGGAATTTAAACTGAGAACGCAACTTAGAAGGCTAAGGGTTCATGTTAATTAATTATCTTCTATGAAACGTTGTGTGTAGAAATTTTGTATCGAAAATAGTGGATCTGATTTATATTTCCAAAACTGAGGTAGGGGTCGTAATGTAACTCTAAGATATTGTCTTCCTTGATGTACTGCAAAGCTTTTGTTACATGCTACCGTTTATTAGAGATTTCTTCGATTGTTAATAGGTGGTGGAACGTAATAGATGGCGCTCTTGTTTCGTGTCCACGTTGTGGCAAGTTCTTCCTATGAGCCTCTTAATCTGATGCCACCTGCTGTGACTGTTTCCTTAGAGGAGTGTAGTGTGCAACGCCACGTACTTATAATTTTACTTACAATTACCAACTTTATATCAGTTCCCATGTCTATAATTTTAGGTAGTTTGAATATTATCTTCTTGTGAAATATTTTATATGACCAGAGCATTTTGCTCGTAAATCTGCTCACCTGTTACTGCACGTGAGTATAGAATCCTCATAAATCTGATCGGCATAATAAGCATCTATTTTGGTTTTCCTCTAGTTAATGGTTTCCTATGGTTTATTTATTGCCATAAGCGTTTCGGTTATTTTATTTAGGAAGCATCTTCATTTGCGATTTCCAGCGCTGTTAACTCATGTGTGCGGTCCTGGAGATGTATTCGTTAGTTTCGATGCTCCAGCCGACAGATTTCTGGCTTTCTTTCGCCCACATGTTTAAATAATGATATTACAAATCTTGGGATACAGATGTTTGGTTAGGCGCGATCTCTGGAAAGAAGGTAGCGGAATTTAGTTTTGCAAACGAGGTACGTAAGATACAATCGGTCAGAAGATTACATAAGCTGTTGTTCCATAGTATATCTTTATAGGGATAAAGAGTTTGCGATGTAAGTGCCTGAGAACCTCTCAATGGCGTCCATTCTGACAGTACGTCAATAATAACTCAGTGCGTCTACCAACGATAAGGAGTGGGGGGGGGGGGGAGTGGGATGAGCCACTAACAACTACTGCTCTAGGTAATGTTTCCCACTTCGCCGTACTACCGGAGCATCGCTTGCTCGATAAATGATGTTGACTGTAGAACGCAATGCCGACTATATCTGCTAAGAAAGTCGATACCAGAAGTATCTCGAAACATAGCGTGCATTGATGCTATCAGTTCTGGATCTTTGTCAAATTTTCTCACATCACTCAGTGATGGACGAGGTGCACTAATTTCCCTATCAGGAGCTAGATGTATAACAACAACACGAGTTAGTGATTTTGCATATTGTGGGCCACATGGTTTACATGGAAAATCACACCTGGGCGCTGAGTCATGAAGTTTGCAGACTATGCTCTGTGTGTTTGCATATATTGCTTAACACTGAATAAATTTTAGCCATGTTGCAGCTAGGTGCATTTGGTGACCATTCCAGTTGATTATCAGACCAAAAACATCAGAGAATGTCAAACTATTGCGGCCTGAGAGGGCACCAGTTTGTATAATTTACTACAGTAACAGTGCACTGCGATATTCACGGTCTGTCATTTGACCTGTAAATAGACCTTCCAGATTTCGTTTGGTCATTGAAGAAAGCAAATTGTTGTGGGGGAAATTCCTGCTGTTGCTCTCGGAATTCACATTGCTGTTCTTGCTGTTGCTGTAGCTGAAGTTGTTACTGCCATTGTAGCTCCAGCTGTTGCTGCCATAACTGTATGAACTTAAGATCCACAGTGAATAGGTACCCAGTGAGAAAATCCTCATCGCCATTTTTCTATCCTACTCACTGTAAGCAGAACACAGTTCATGATCACTCACACTGGCAATGACGCTGAGACCTGTAGTGGAGAAGCGTATTTCCTGTAGTCGATGATGGAGTAGTTCAAGAAGTGAATGGTTAGCCAGAAGCAAAGTTCAAACTGTAGCGAAAGTCTTCATAAGCATGCCCAAGCAGTCCAGCAAGCAATCCAAATCGTAAAACGTAAACACAGCAAGGTCAGTGACTCTGCTGCCAATGGTGCGTTTCGGAGACTTCAGAGGATAGAGAGAATTGCTGGACAAGTGTGAGGCCACGGTATTTGCGGACACTGTCGCATCAGTGGACGGTCCCTCTGACATGCTCACGGCGCCGGCTGCGACCCACCGTGGAAGCTGCGGCCTTGGTCTGTAAGCCGAGCATCTCTGACCTTTAGTCCATATCGATACTTGGCTCGATGAGGGATCCGAATCACTATCGGATACTAAAGGTGTGACCTGTGAAACTCTCCAGTCTATACGAAGGGATCGTCCCTTGGGTGAACAATTGTACAGTCATGTTCAGAAAAAAAACAAACACCTTGAACGACTAGAGATAGGCCGTTCATATTCACAAGACATATACATTTGTATGTTCTGCAGTAACGATTAGCATTTGAACCGTATCGACCAGCGGGTTGAAGGTCAACATCGATATCACATCGCAACACCAGTTTACAGATAAAATGTGCCTGCGGCTTTCGTTGTCACTATAAACCGAAGATAATAGGTCAGTATGATTTGAGCAGACGTGCAGCATGAATCGCAGACGTATGCGCGAACCGTGCCGTCAAATCAGTGAGTTTGAATGACAGAATGTGTTGCGTTCGTCCGGGAAATTGCAGGGCGGATCTGCGTACTGCTCGGCTCTGTCGCAATAGTGGAACAGTGGAACACATACCAGCAGTGACAGTCCGTCGTCGTTTATTACGGCATGGGTTATGTGCGCGTCGTCCACTTCTCTGCCTACCTTTGACGAATGTGCAGAAACATGCTACACGGCAATGGTGTGCGGAACGACGTCACTGGGGACAGGAACGGCTTGAGATAATATTTTCGGACGAATCCAGGTTTTGTTGTTTGGAAATGATGACCGCATTTTAGTTCGCCGCATACGAGGGGAACGACATCATAGTGACCGCGTTCGCACAAGACATACAGCGCCAGCTCAAGGCCTTATGGTTGGCGTGCTATTGTGTACAATCACAAATCACAGTTGGTGCGTGTCCAGGACAGTGTGACCTGTTTGACCTAAGAGAATTACATCCTGTGACCTGTAGCCTTACCTTTCTGTACAACAGCCTGGACGCTATTTCTCAGCAAGACAAGGCACGACCACATGTTGCTCACAAACACGTGCATTCTTGGCGTCACAGGATGTCAGCCTTTTCCCTGGCCCGCCAGAACACCAGAGTTGTTGCCAGTCGAAAATGTGTGGGATATGGTGCAACGACAGGTGCAGGCTGTGACCCAATGCTAACCACCACAGATGAACTTTGGAACCAGGTAAATGCAGCATGGACGGCTATACCACAGGTCGCCATTCACACCTTATGCGCTTCGATGCCATCACACACGGAACAAGTTATCAGGGCAATGGTGGACCCTGTGACCACTAGGCGACAGGGCACTTCATACATCGTGATAATTGAAATGCTAATCAATTTCGCAGAACATATTATTATACAGGTCCTGCGAATATGAACGTCCTATCACTAGTCGTTCAAGGCGTTCTGTTTTATTCTGAGCATGAGTCTGAGTTAAAATGCTTCGCTCCCGAGGGGATATCTACTTCTGAATTCCTGATGTTGGCAGCAACTATTGATTCGAAATAAGGAATATTTACTAAAAATTTTTTGGTAACGCAGTTTTAGGAAACCGTGACTGATAACACCGCTTTACCGGCGCAGAAATTTGTAAAACTTCCATTGCTGTTGCGCAGCGGAGGTATTGATTTCGTCTCGCGGCTAGTATATTTTACATACGACCGTAATATCCTTTCAACAATTCACAAGCATCAGCTGTAGAATGGAATGACGACAATGAAAATTTGTGCCGGACCGGTACTCGAACCCAGATTTCTCTCTCATCGCATGCATGTCCAAAGGAACTTTGCATCATAATCATTATAACGCAAGCACTGTAATATCTTAGAGTTTTCTACTCGATTTCGATACAGGGTTACATTATTGAAACTACACTACTGGCCATTAAAATTGCTACACCAAGAAGAAATGCAGCTGATAAACGAGTATTCATTGGACAAATATATTACACTAGAACTGGCATGTGATTACATTTTCACGCAATTTGGGGGCATAGATCCTGAGAAATCGGTACCCAGAACAACCACCTCTGGCCGTAATAACGGCCTTGATACGCCTGGACATTGACTCAAACAGAGCTTGGATGGCGTGTACAGGTATAGCTGCCCAGGCAGCTTCAACACGGTACCACAGTTCATCAAGATAGGTGAGAGATCAGGAGAATGTGCTGGCTAGGGCAGCAATTGAACATTTTCTGTATCCAGAAAGGCCCGTACAGGACCTGCAACATGCGGTCGTGCATTATCCTGTAGGGTTTCAGCCGGGCGGAGTGGCCGTGCGGTTCTAGGCGCTACAGTCTGGAATCGCGTGACCGCTACGGTCGCAGGTTCGAATCCTGCCTCGGGCATGGATGTGTGTGATGTCCTTAGGTTTGTTAGGTTTAAGTAATTCTAAGTTCTAAGGGACTGATGACCTCAGCAGTTAAGTCCCATAGTGCTCAGAGCCATTTGGACCATTTTTTGTAGGGCCTCGCAGGGATCGAATGAAGGGTAGAGCCACGGGACGTAACACATCTGAAAGGTAACGTCCACTGTTCAAAGTTCCGTCAATGCGAGCAAGAGGTGACCGAGACGTGTAACCAATGGCACCCCATACCATCACGCCAGGTGATACGCCAGTATGGCGATGACGAATACATGCTTCCAATGTGCGTTCACCACGATGTCGCCAAACACGCATGCGACCATCATGATGCTGTAAACAGAACCCGGATTCATCCGCAAAAATGATGTTTTGCCATTCGTGAACCCAGGTTCGTCGTTGAGTACACCATCACAGGCGCTCCTGTCTGTGATGCGGCGTCAAGGGTAACCGCACCCATGGTCTCCGAGCTGATAGTCCATGCTGCTGCAAACGTCGTCGAACTGTTCATGCAGATGGTTGTTGTCTTGCAAACGTCCTCATCTGTTGACTCAGGGATCGAGACGTGGCTGCACGATCCGTTACAGCCATGCGGATAAGATGCCTGTCATAACGACTGCTAGTGATACGAGGCCGTTGGGGTCCAGCACGCCATTCCTTATTACCCTCCTGAACCCACCGATTCCATATTCTGCTAACAGTCATTGGATTTGATCTCGACCAACGCGAGCAGCAATGTCGCGATACGATAAACCGCAATCGCGATAGGCTACAATCCGACCTATATCAAAGTCGGAAACGTGATGGTAGGCATTTCTCCTCCTTACACAGGCATCACAACAACGTTTCACCAGGCAACGCCGATCAACTGCTGTTTGTGTATGAGAAATCGGTTGGAATTTTTCCTCATGTCAGCACGTTGTAGGTGTCGCCACCGGCGCCAACCTTGTGTGAATGCTCTGAAAAGCTAATCATTTGCATATCACAGCATCTTCTTCTGTCGGTTAAATTTCGCGTGTGTAGCACGCCATCTTCGTGGTGTAGCAATTTTAATGGCCAGTAGTGTATTAAAAGCGTCTCACCATGAATTCTGCACTAAATTTCGAAATTCTGAAAAACATCGACAATGTCGGATATCTGCGTTCTTTCGTAACTGGCATGATTTTTCCATTTCTCTGCAATAGAGTCGTGCCTTGTTTTACGTTCCGTGGCGGGTCTAGCAGTCATTTTGTTTACAACTGCAGGTAACGTCAATTAAAATCGTGATTCTGTACACAAATGAAAGAAACTCCAGTAAAATGAAACAATGTGATACTGAGGACTATAGTGACGGTGACAGCCTACTGTGAAAAACTGATTCTACCGGATGTTGCAGAAATATTCAGTCGTCTGCAAAAGACTGTATCTTCTACTCAAATGAAAACAAAAAATTTGGCTGAATTTTATCTTATGCATAGAACTAGAAAGTCTTTATTTTCAAATGAACCATCCTATTCTACATGGGTTTAACTTTTACATGCATTCAGTTACCGCATGACCATACTTTACACAACTACTTTTTAGCATATAAGCTGTCATTTATCTTTCACTGGTTCTTAAACATAGAAGATTGGAGCTCCGTAATAGAAGGAGGTGAAGATAGAGTTATAGGAGAATATAGGCATAATTTCTGTTAGTAATAGCAAATACACATTTAAAAAATAAAAAGGACAAGAGATATATCTGAAAAAGAAGCAGAGACACGGGAAAATCCCAGTTGGATTATCATGGACAGACAGCGACCCCAAAATCAGATACTGGATGTAGAAGTAGATACAGACTAGATAATAAGTAACGATGAATAGACTGAAGATTAAGAGAACTGTCCGGGAGAATCAACCAGCAATGAAATGTCGCACTAAACTACTGAGTAACGATAAGGCGCGTAACAGAAGAAAAACCTCAGTTCATCGACGAAAGAAAGAACACAAAAATACTTAGGAAAAGGGAGGAAAACAGTAGTACAGCTCACTTAGGAAATAGATAAGTAGGAGGTGCAGGAAAGCCAAGCCGAAATGGCTGCAGGGGAACAACTAAGAAAATCAGAAAAAAATGGTAGTCGGAAGAACTGATTCAGCATACAGCAAACTCAAAATAACCTCAATGAGATTAAAGTCAAGGACGTCAACATTAAGAGCGCAATGGTTAGTCACTGTTTTTGGAAATATCTGACATCGTTGAGAGGTGAAGACAACGGTAAAAGGAAGACTGAAAAATCCGTGGTCCGAGCGACATACGATCCCGCTACCTCTCGATTTTTAGGCACGCGATTTACTGCTAGACGTCCAGGCCCGACTTGTATATAGACAGTTAATGTATAGGGTTTGATGAGTGAGTTGGCGATTATGAAAGTATATTACTTACATGATCGTATCTTTTGACTGCACTACCCTTGATGTTTAAATGTTTTACAGCGCGGAGGCACCGTAGAGCTTAGTAATCTAAACAAATTTCTACCTGGGTACCTCTACCGAATCCTGAGAAAAAGTGGTCTTAACAAACGGACAGACAGACAGAAGGACAACAAATGGAAAAAAAATTATCTGACGCAGTTACAAATTGACAATTTTCTGATTTTTTCTTTAACTTGTATTGCGAAAACTTGCTTCTTGCCAAATTTCTGTAGGTTTTGATGTTTGAGCTTGTGAGTATCAACATGTGTGACATAAATGGCAATATCTTTTGATTGAATTAACTTAGAGGCTTAAGTTCTCACACAGTCAAACGACTGTAGCCCTTATTATGTGACATAAATTCCAACTTTATATCTCTACCGTCCGTGGGAGACAGGCGTCTTAACATACAGGTAGAAAGACAACGAAGTAATCGTATAAGGGTTTCGTTTTTACAGCTTGAGATACGTACCCCTAAAAATGGTCTTACACACAGATGCCCATGCTATGACACTCCGTCCTGTTGGAAAAAAATGAAATTGTAGAGCAAATTCTCGTAACTGTGGAAAAACCTCATCTCCAGCATATTCAGGCACTTGAGTCCTGTAAACGACGTTTTCCGAAAAGTAATGAGCTGTTAATTTGTTCTTGAGAAACGGTCCAACACTCTTGAAGCTTCGGACAGCTGTTCTCGTGCACGACCGTGGTGTTGCGTTTCTCTCTTCATGTTTCCATATAATGGTAGTCTACTTTCCACTTAAGTGTAATGTATCCTTACAAATTATTACTAAACGTGAGAAGAAATTTCTTAATTCTCAGTGCCTGCAGCGTAGTAGATATGATGTCTTGTAAAGATATTTTATGTATATTCAACCAGGACGCTGCTTCTTTTTGAAACTTTATTCAAGAGTTGTACAGTTCGATGACATCATTTCGGCTGCATTGCTGTTTTCAAGCGATCTGTAGTTATATAGCAATATTATTATATACTGTATACAGTTTCTACCTTTGTTTCTGTAAGAATGAGTTTCATCACTGACGTTGTAGCTGTAAAATATTTCTGCGTATTTTATTTGTTGCACTGATCGAGTTGGTTTCGGTTACGTATATTTTTTCTCAACAATAGAGGTTTTTGTTGAGTAGTTTCTGTTGGAAGTTTCGTTTTCGATAAACCTGGCAACTTTACTTGGCAGAATTCAGTGATGCTCTGTGGTTAAGTATTTGTTTTAGTCATCTATTGAATTGTGTGGTGGATATAGATTCTTTGTATGGGACAGGTTTGCGTGAAGTTTTTACTGATTATGTTGTCTATTACCGTATTAATGCAAACTCTTGTCATCCAAAAACACACAAATATGCTTATTTTCACATTATGATTAACGGATTA
This sequence comes from Schistocerca cancellata, assembly GCF_023864275.1. Taxonomy (NCBI): domain Eukaryota; kingdom Metazoa; phylum Arthropoda; class Insecta; order Orthoptera; family Acrididae; genus Schistocerca; species Schistocerca cancellata. The sequence goes on from NC_064628.1 coordinate 491,940,047, forward strand.
CATAAACTATCATTACGACGCCCACTATACAGAAAGAAATTATAACCCTCATATACATTGTACAACAAAACAACTTTAATCTTAGTGTAGTCTGCCAAAAGTTTGAGAAATATAAAAATTCCACACGTTTCCAGTTTCATGTTGATATAAAGCTAAAACGAGAGACGCGAACACAACGGAAAATAACATATATACCACAAATATACATAGGAAATAGGTCAGACAAACTAAATTCATTATTTGAAAATAATGCAGTGAGATTTTCATACCGTATGTACACAACGTAAAAACACAAATCCATTCCAGTAAAACAAAACCATCAACATGCAATTACCGAGGTATACATAAAATCAGTTGTGATTAATGCGAAAAATTTTACATAGGCCAAAAAGGAAGCAGTTTTCTGATAAGGTTTCGTGAAGACTCCAGAAAAAACTGCACAGATACAGCCACATTTTTCTGCCACTTGAAAACAGAGAAACATAATGTAAACCAGCTCGCCTACTCTATAAAAATCCTATATATAGTAGCTAAACGCCCAATAATGGCGCTTTTAGAAGAAACAGAAATACACACACACACACACACACACACACACACACACACACACACACACACACACACGAAAATACCCAGCAAAAATCCTTGACAAACAGACCGAACTTAAGCATAAAAATTTTATTGAAAATTTCGTCGAGATTTAGAACGCGATAATAAGTAACATGATAAGCAAAGACTACTCACTCAACCATATACAGAGAATCTGTAACCACCACAGAAATCTATAGATGGCTAAGCTGCCAAATTTATAGAAAAAGAAAATTTCAAAAAAATTGCTCAACAACAACATCCACTACCGAGAAAAATATATATAAACAAAGACAACTCAATCTGCGCTACAAATACAAGACGCAGAAATATTTGACAGCTACATCGTCAACGATGAGATACGGCAGTAAGTACTCGAAACACTGTTAGAAAACCGATCAGATACATAACTTAAAAATTATATACTAATAGCGCTATAGAAATGCATATCACTTGAAAATGCAGTGCAGTCAAAATAAGATTATCGTCTAACTGTACAACTCTTGAACGAAGCTTCTAAAAATAGCAGCGTCCTGGTATAATATACATAAAATTTCTTTACATGTGAAAGCAATTTTTCTTTTCCATTTAGAGACCGAGAATGAATTCATAATATTCTAAACGCTGTTTATTACCATCATGGAAGGCTTGCAGCAAGTTAATCTTGCATGACTTGAAACTCAGACGTCGCTTCGAAAGGCGTCAGACAGACAGAGAAATGCGGGGGTGGGTAACTCTCGGCTTGCACGACTAATAGACATTAGTGGACTACGAGCAAAAAACTCTTCAATACGCTCCATCTCTTGAACGAGCACACAGGGACTACCTGCGTTTTTCTCCTTATATAAACAACCTTAATGCCTTCAAATTGCTGGAACCGCGGCCCAATGTTTTGCAAGAACATGCATACATGTCCGAAGGAACACTCTTCTGAACAACACAGGCACTGCACTATCGTATTTATCCGCCGATACCAGAGAGCGGCTTTCAATTCATGTGCCCTCTTCTGTACGGGAAGTACACCATGTGTATACGATTACAGGTTTGCGATACAGGAATGACGAGACATGGATGTTTGGGTCTGGCCGTGAGTCGTGCACGAATATCCAAAGCGTCCGCAGCTCGTAGTCTAGTGGTTGCCGCCTCTGGATCACGGGTTCGCAGGTTCGATTCCCGGCCAGGTTGGGGATTTTCTCTGCCCGGGGAATGCGTTCTTGTGTTGTCCTCATCGTTTCATCACCATCATCATTCGTAAACGCCGGAATGGTAGGCCAGCGTGTTCGGTCAGAGGGCTGGCTGGCCTCTGTAATAAAAAAAATAAGTCAAAGGATCAACAACGAACTTCAACGGATATCATGTGACGTCCGATACGATCAAACACACCAAAAGAAGGGTTAAGGGAACCGCTCACGTAAAGCGGGGAACACGAGTTCGAGTCCTGGCATGTTACAAATTTTTACTGTCGTCATTCCTTTATATAGCTGATTGTTACTCGTAGTCGCAACTGCGAATACGTTTCATATATTTCGTAATATTTGTAATCGCCGTAGTGTCATTGCATTGTTCTTCTGAAAAACACGGGAACTGCAATAACGTAAAGTAATAATGACAATTCAAAATACAATAGATGCTGGCCGGTGTGAATACTACCGAACTATCAGTTTTATGAGCCATCGTTGCATAATAAATTATATGAATTATTTACAGAAAAATGGAATGATTAATAGAAGTCGACACTCAAGAAGATCAGTTTGAAACTTCCTGGCAGATTAAAACTGTGTGCCGGACCGAGACTCGAACTCGGGACCTTTGCCTTTTGTGGACAAGTGATCCACCAGTTTAGCTACCCAATCACGACTCATGCCCCGTCCTCACAGTTTTAATTCCGCTAATACCCAGTCCCCTACCTTCCAGACTTCACAGAAGCTCTCCTGCGAACCTTGCAGAACCAGCACCCCTGGAAGAGGACACGAGGTACTGGCGGTGTAAGACGTGTATATTTCTATTGTCTATTGTCAAACCACAATTTATGAAAGATGTTTATATTTTATTAATAGGATTAAGTAGGAATAATAAATATTTGTCATGTTGGAAATAATTGTGGTAGCAGGGAACGTCTGCACCAAAGTATTGTTGGCAAGAGAGACCGCACATTGATATAATATTAAAAAGGTCGGGAGAGACCGCGTATGGATACATTTTAAGAAAAAAGCGGGAAAGACCGCGCATTGATACATTTTGTAATGTTAGCAGGGATTGTCTGCACCAGAAAGCATTGTTGGCAGGAGAGACTGCACTTTAGCGTTCGTAGGAAGTCAGTAATAAGCGAGAAGTGAAGCGAGTCGATAGCAGGTCTGAAGCGAGAGGTTGAGAGGAGCAGTGTACCTGCTAGCCACCAGCTATGAATTACAAGGGATTATAAACGGATGTACAGAGACATCAGCTAACTATTATCATAAGAGAAACTAATATTATTGAATTATAATATAATTAATTTTTGCCAACAATGTTGCATTACTGATTATAATCCATCCCAAAAAAACCATCAACGTAAAACTTTGCAAAAATTTTATTGTTGTCAAGAAAAAGTGTAACTATGAATTACATAACTTCTACACCTACATCTATATCTACTTTTATACTCCGCAAGCCACCCAACGGTATTTGGCGGAGGGCACTTTACGCGCCACTGTCATTACCTTCCTTTCCTGTTCCACTCGCGTATGGTTCGCGGGAAGAACGACTGCCGGAAAGCCTCCGTGCGCGCTCGAATGTCTCTAATTTTACATTCGTGATCTCCTCGGGATATATAAGTATGGGGAAGCAATATATTCGATACCTCATCCAGAAACGCACCCCCTTGAAACCTGGACAGCATGCTACACCGCGATGCATTGCGCCTGTCTTGAAGAGTCTGCCACTTGAGTTTGCTAAACATCTCCGTAACGCTATCACGCTTACCAAATAACCCTGTGACGAAACGCGCCGCTCTTCTTTGGATCTTCTCTATTTCCTCCGTCAACCCGACCTGGTACGGATCCCACACTGATGAGCAATACTCAAGTATAGCACGAACGAGTGTTTTGTAAGCCACCTCCTTTGTTGATGGACTACATCTTCTAAGGACTCTCCCAATGAATCTCAGCCTGGTAACCGCCTTACCAACAATTAATTTTATATGATCATTCCACTTCAAATCGTTCCGTACGCATACTCCCAGATATTTTACAGAAGTAACTACTACCAGTATTTGTTCCGCTATCATATAATCATACAATAAAGTATCCTTCTTTCTATGTATTCGCAATACATTACATTTGTCTATGTTAAGGCTCAGTTGCCACTTCCTGCACCAAGTGCCTATCCGTTGCAGATCTTCCTGCATTTCGCTGCAATTTTCTAATGCTAAGCTTCTCTGTATACTACAGCATCATCCGCGAAAAGCCGCATGGAACTTCCGACATTATCTACTAGGTCATTTATATATATTCTGTAAAGCAATGGTCCCATAACACTCCCCTGTGGTTCGCCAGAGGTTACTTTAACGTTTGTAGACGTCTCTCCATTGAGAACAACATGCTGTGTTCTGTTTGCTAAATACTCTTCAATCCAGCCACACAGCTGGTCTGATATTCCGTAGGTTCTTACTTTATCAGGCGACAGTGCGGAACTGTATCGAACGCCTTCCGGAAGTCAAGGAAAGTGGCATCTACCTTGGAGCCTGTATCTAATATTTTCGTGGTCTCATGAACAAATAAAGCGAGTTGGGTCTCACACGATCGCTGTTTCCGGAATCCATGTTGATTCCTACAGAGTAGATTCTGGGTTTCCAGAAATTACATGTTCTAAAATTCTACATCAGATCGATGTCAGAGATATACGTCTATAGTTTTGCGCTTCTGCTCTCTGTGAAACAGCTTTGGAAAAATGTGTTTAGTATTTCATCTTTACGCGTGTCATCCTCTGTTTCAATGCTATCATCATCCCAGAGTGTCTGGATATGCTGTTTTGATCCACTTACTGATTTAACGTAAGACCAGAACTTCCTAGGATTTTCTGTCAAGTCGTTACATAGAATTTTACTTTCGAATTGACTGAACGCTCAAGCATAGCCTTCCTTACGCTAACTTTGACATCGTTTAGCTTCTGTTTGTCTGAGAGGTTTTGGCTGCGTTTAAACTTGCAGTGAAGCTCTCTTTGCTTTCGCAGTAGTTTCCTAACTTTGTTAGCCGGCCGGTGTGGCCGTGCGGTTCTAGGCGCTTCAGTCTGGAACCGCGTGACCGCTACGGTCGCAGGTTCGAATCCTGCCTCGGGCATGGATGTGTGTGATGTCCTTAGATTAGTTAGGTTTATGTAGTTCTAAGTTCTAGGGGACTGATGACCTCAGATGTTAAGTCCCATAGTGCTCAGAGCCATTTGAACCTAACTTTGTTGTTGAACCACGGTGGGTTTTTCCTGTCCCTCACAGTTTTACTCGACACGTACCTGTCTAAAACGCATTTTACGATTGCCTTGAACTTTTTCCATAAACACTCAACATTGTCAGTGTCGGAACAGAAATTTTCGTTTTGATCTGTTAGGTAGTCTGAAATCTGCCACCTATTACTCTTGCTAAACAGATAAACCTTCCTCCCTTTTTTTATATTCCTATTTACTTCCATATTCATGGATGCTGCAACGGCCTTATGATCACTGATTCCTGTTCTGCGCTTACAGAGTCTAAAAGTTCGGGTCTGTTTGTTATCAGTAGGTCCAAGATGTTATCTCCACGAGTCGGTTCTCTGTTTAATTGCTCGAGGTAATTTTCGGATAGTGCACTCAGTATAATGTCACTCGATGCTCTGTCCCTACCATCCGTCCTAAACATCTGAGTGTCCCAATCTATATCTGGTAAATTGAAATCTCCACCTAAGACAATGACATGCTGAGGAAATTTATGTGAAACGTATTCCAGATTTTCTCTCAGTTGTTCTGCCACTAATGCTGCTGAATCTGGAGGTCGGTAAAAGGAGCCAATTATTAACCTAGCTCGGTTGTTGAGTATAACCTCCACCCATAATAATTCACAGGAAGTATCCACTTGTATTTCACTACAGGATAAACTACTACTAACAGCGACAAACACGCCACCACCAGTTGCATGCAATCTATCTTTTCTAAACACCATCTGTGCCTTTGTAAAAACTTCGGCCGAATTTATCTCTGGCTTCAGCTTCAGCTTCGGTGCTTTCTATCAGCGCTTGAAGTTCCGGTACTTTACCAACGTAGCTTCGACAGTTTACAATTACAATACCGGTTGCTGCTTGGTCCCTGCATGTATTGACTTTGCCCCGCACCCTTTAGGCTGTTGGCCTTGCTGTACTTGCCCGAGGCCATCTAACCTAAAAAACCGTCCAGTCCACGCCACACAGCCCCTGCTACCCATGTACCCGACTGCTGGGTGTAGTGGACTCCTGACCTATCCAGTATAACAAGAAACCCCACCACCCTATGGCGCAAGTCGAGGAATCTGCAGCCCACACGGTCGCAGAACCATCTCAGCCTCTGATTCAGACCCTCCACTCGGCTCTGTACCAAAGGTCCGCAGTCAGTCCTGTCGACGATGCTGCAGATGGTGAGCTCTGCTTTCATCCCGCTAGTGAGTCTGGCAGTCTTCACCAAATCAGATACCCGCCGGAAGCCAGAGAGGATTTCTTCCAATTCATAGCGACACACATCATTGGTGCCGACATGAGCGACCACCTGCAGATGGGTGCACCCAGTACCCTTCATGGCATCTGCAAGGGCCCTTTCCACATCTGGAATGACTCCCCCCCGTATGCACACGGAGCGCACATTGGTTTTCTTCCCCTGCCTTGCAGCCATATCCCTAAGGGGCCCCATTACGAGCCTGACGTTGGAGCTCCCAGCTATCAGTGAGCCCACCCTCTGCGACCGTCTGGATCTTGCAGACTGAGGGGCAACCTCTGGAACAGGACAAGCTGCCATATCCGGCTGAAGATCAGTATCAGCCAGAGACAGAGCCTGAAACTGGTTCCTCAGACAAACTGGGGAGGCCTTCCGTTCAGCCCTCCGGAATGTCTTTCGCCCCCTGCCACACCTCGAGACGACCTCCCACTCTACCACGGGTGAGGGGTCAGCCCCAATGTGGGCAGTACCCTGGGCAGCCAGAGCCGTAGTCCGATCGGGGGATGCGTGGGACGAGCTGGCCGTCCCCGACAAACCCCCGCCCGGACCCCCACAGTGATGCCCATTGGCAACAGCCTGAAGCTGTGTGACCGAAGCCAACACTGCCTGAAGCTGAGAGCGAAGGGATGCCAACTCAGCCTGCATCCGAACACAGCAGTCGCAGTCCCTATCCATGCTAAATACTGTTGTGAAAAGAACGTCTGAACTAATCTACAGAGAGCACAAACAATTCGACACAAAATTTAAACGGTTATTAAGATACAAGACTGCCTAGTAAATGCGTTAATACTGCTACTTGTGCACTGCTGACATACTGCTCGGCGGCAGAAGGAGACTACGCGATTTTACACTATTCAGGTACTAAAACGCGATGCTACATCTCTCAAATACTATAATACGCACGAGATTTATGAATTAAACAATGCAAGTACCCAAAAACACGCAAATAAATTAAGAATTAAACTATGTAACAAATAAGTGAGCTAAGCGTATACGACTCGCTGCTGGCAGCTGCTTATCCAACGGCGGCAGGGAGTCAAATTAATTAAAGAATAACGTCAGCTTTGCTATTAAAGAATAACGCCAACTCTGGTAATAAATACAGCCACTTATTATGACAGCCCTCCAGCAGTTAATAGAGTATAGTAAACCAGAGCAAGTATATTCATGTCGCAGTTCGATATAGCAGTCAGATGGCTATCCAGTAACAGTAAAAAAGGTAAGGAACAGTTCTGGGTTGTTGCAGATAACGACTGAGGGCCACGACGACGACACATTCTGTGTTTCGATATCAGAAAATCACCTTTAGTAAGCAGCAATTAAATTTGTATGCGAAGATTGAAAAAAAGAATAAATTTCGAAGGGAAGATTTCATTTGTTATTATTAAGCAAGAGATAGAAATCCTAAGGAAAGGTTTCATAGGTTATTGTAGAAGGGAAAGTTGCGTAAAAAAAAGAGAGATATAGAGGAGACGGGAAGGTTTCAGCAGAATTAAAGCTGTGAGGACGGGGCGTGAGTTGTGCTTGGGTAGCTCAGTTGGTAGAGCACTTGCCCGCGAAAGGCAAAGGTCCCGAGTTCGACTCTCGATCCGGCACACAGTTTTAATCTGCCATGAAGTTTCATATCAGCGCACACTCCGCTGTAGTGTGAAAATTTCATTCTAGATCAGTTTGAGTTCCGGAGAAATGTAGAAATTCACGTGGTAATTTGGACCCTACGGTTTACCTTACAAGATTGCCTGAAAAAATGCATCTTTAGCATTTGTATATTTGGAGAAAGCTGTTGATAACGTTGATTGGACTAAACCCTTGGAAATTATTAAGGTAGCAGTGACATAGTAAAGGGAGCGAAAGGTTATTGATAGCTTCTACAGAAATCAGACTGCAGTCATTAAAGTAAACGTACTTGAGGGAGGACAGTCGTTGATAAGGGAATGAGGCAGGGATGTAGCCCATCCTCAATGTTATTCAATTTGCACATTTAGCAAGCAGTGGAATAGGGCTTCCAAGAGATGTTGAACGGAACAGACAGTGTATTAAAAAGAGATTATAAGATAAACATAAACAAAAGTTAAACAAGAGTAACAGAATGTAGTGGAATTAAACCAGACTATGTTAAGGGAATTAGACTAGGAGACCGGATACTAAAGAAGTCGATTGGGTTTGCTATTTGGGCAGAATAATAACTGACGATAGCAGAAGTAGACAGGAATAAAATGCAGATCTGCAATGGCAAAGAAAGGTTCCTTTCTTTTTTGAGAAAGAGACATTTGTTACCACTGAATATAAATTTAAGTGTTAGGAAGTCTATTCCGAAAGAATTAGTATGGAGTATAGTCATGTATGGAAGTGAAACATAGACGATATTCAGACAAGAAGAGACTAAAAGCTTTCGAGATGTAGTGCTACAGAAGACTTCTGAATATTAAGTGGGTAGGTCGAATAATAAATGAAGGGATATTGAATCTAATTGGTGAATACAGGAATTTAGGACACAACTTCATTAAAATAAGGGATCGTTTGGTTAGAGACATCCTGAGGCGTCACCGAATCGTCAATTTGGTAATTGAAATAATTATGGAGGGCGAAGAATGTAGAGAGAGACCAGTGTGTAATACATTATGCAGATTTAATATATATAATGTTAACGTTGTGTTAGGTCTATAGTACAATCACATTAATGTTGCTGTATATTGTTTGTGTCATCCTACTATTGATTTTTATTACTTTTTTGTCATTCCTGTATGAATTTAAGTCGTCGTAGTCAGTGTTTATCACCTAAAATAAGTTATTCTAGTCGGTGTCAATTGGTCATCACTGTTTTCTGGGTCGTAGTCGCCTGAACTACTCTCACTGCTACCGGTTTCTGTCTCGTCAGTTTTATTTATACCGCCTGTCGTGCTTTGATATTTTGTGGTCTGTGTACTCGTTTTTGTCGATTTTCGTCGATGAGTAGCACAGGGAATGACAGTTGACCCTGGAAGTAAACTAACATCACATATTACGCATAAGCGGGTGGATAATACCACTAACGTAAAACTGCACGATTAGCGACAAAGCGCTACCGTAAAATACAAGGGGTACCATTCCGGAGTGATCAGTTACAACAAATTGCAGGAGAACCAGCCAGTCTGCGATTCAGTGGCAGAGCTTAAGGAAATGTCATTCATCCTCGAAAGAAATTACTTACAAAGCTTTTGAGGGGATCAGAAACAAAGGGACGTAAGTATACTTACCGTAGTTTTAAGAAGTTAATGTTCACAATCTTTCAGGATTCTCTTGAGACTACAAAGTGGAATTTCCTTTCTTTTGTACAGTTTTCTGTTCGCTTGTTGGAATAACAGGTTAATATAAATGAACAGTTTTATATCACAATTCGTAAAAGTCGGTGTTGTAATGGTCGCCTGGTCGTAGATATTGCTAATTGCTATAATCGCACTATTTCACTCCCATTTACGGAGCTTGTTAGCACTTGATGTTAGGTTGGCGCCATTACAATGCATTGTAGTAATCACTGCTGCTTGCTGGATCGCTGCTGTGTCTCGATGTTGATGCTGGCTCTAAATCTGGTTGTCTAGGGTTAAAAACATGAGGTCCCGTGTTTTGTTTTATGTGCTTTTGATGATAAAGGATGAACGAAACCAACAAATATGTAAACTTCAAATATTTATTTCTCTGGTGGCCATCTTAATTCCACTGTCCACCAAAGACTATGACACAACACAACTTCCTTTACATGTTCTTTGCAATGTTTATCCACCTCAAACAATAACACACTAACACACTGTACCAAAGTGACATTCCGACTGCTTCTCGACCCTTCTTGCTGCTCGTATTTATAACCTTGTCAAAGAACTACTAAAAAGAGATATAGTTTACAAGTCACATGTACATCTGTTATCATAATTTGTGCAGAAAAGTTATTAATTTGCATCGAGTGACATAATTTAACATGTTATTAAAATGACAGACAGATTTGTTGACTTGACAGAATAATTCTTTGTTACAAAAAGTCCGTTTTTTAGAAGTTTGTCAATTGACTTCTCTAATTTGCATAAATAAGTAATTAACATGAATTATTAAGAAATACATTGGTTTTCGTCTAAAACAGGATTGATTTCGTGAATACTAAGTGAAACCGCTCCTAGTGAACAAATAGGTTTCACTGGGTGATTTTTATTTAAGGAGATCCAAAATACCTAAGTTGTACACTATTTTTCGTACTTCATATTAATTATTTAAGATGAACTCAGTGTTTTTACATGATGACATTTGCTGTATCAGTGATCAAGTGATATTAACTTTTGTGTGGGTTAGTTATTCAGTATAATTTAATGGGTTGACTGTTTATGGAGACATGTTACGCAATCATTGTTAACATACACAATAACTTTTCTATAATCATAAATACTCGTTAAACTGGTTGAATTTGGAGGGTATCGCATACTTCGGTACAGTAAAGCCTTTAATATGTTCCGTTACAGTATGCACTTGTATCCCTTTTCTTCCAGACTATTGTGAATCAAGAAGAATGTGATTTATGTTTTCTCTAGAATGCTTTATAATTGGTTGTTATCAATTCATTTATCATAAAACTGGGATTTAGAACTGTAACAAAATATTTATATAGTGCTACATGAATACCATATCATTTGTGGGTTACTACAATAAAATAAAATGATAAGGATTACTGCTAATGCTTTAGCCCATTATTGAAAAATTTCACACCACCTGGGTCACTTCACTATAGATAATATATACCACTAAAAATTGGTATAAACATACAAGAATGTAACTGTTTCGTAACAGCTTTAACTATTTTTCTTTTCGTTCACCATGGAGTAGCACGGAATGGGATTTCACATGTATCCCTTTGCCACAGCAAAATTTACATGCCTTACCATGCTCTAGATGTACTCATCTCATTTTTGTGGGAGATGTCACTAGTACCCATTTGCTCCTGACCACCTTATGTCCAGGCAGATTCGTCCGCCCCATTCATCAGTCTGGGACTCTTACCAGGATTGATTAACGGAAGAGACAGAGAAGATCCAACGTAGAGCAGCACGGGTCGTTTAGTGGACGGAAGAGCGTACCTGAAATGTTCAACAAGATCGATTGGCAGACGCTACAAGAGAGGCGTTGTGCAGAACTGAGAGGTTTAATATTGAAATTCAGAGAGAGTACGTTCCAGGTATGGTCGGGCTACATGTTATTATATTTCCTCTCACATACATCCCGCAAAATGACCAAAACGAGAAAATTCGAGAAATTAGAGCTACTGCAGAGATTTACCGACAATCGTCACGTTTTTGAATGAAACAGGAGAGGGAGAGAATGTTAGTGGTACCGAAAGTACCCACTAACACTCACCACAAGGTAGTTTGAGGAGTATAGACACAAATATGGGTTTTGCTGCGCTCTGAGTACGTAGTGCCCATCATATTTGCCTTCGTCGACCTTCGTCGTGTAGCGTTTTAGATACGAGGGTAGTCTGAAAAGTTATCGGAATAGAATAGAAAGAAACGTCTTAACCCAGTTACGTTGTTTATTTTTCAATATAATCTCTCTTTAGACAAACGCACTTGGTCCAGTGATGTTCCACTGCCTTAGCCCATCTCGAAATTAGATTCTCCCAGGCCTACAACATTCCTGTCAAGTTCAGCCGTCAGTGCTTCGTTTAAAGAAAATCTCCATCCACCGAGGAAAATTTCAAGCTCCTAGAAAAGAATGAAGTCTGATCGTGCCAAATCAGGCGAATAAGGCGGTAAGGCGGATGTAGCAACAGTTCCTATGTTAGTTCAGATATTTTTCTCATGGCAATGGCACTCATGTGTGGACCGCATTATCTTGATGAAAGATGACTTTCTTCCTTGTCATACTTAGACTTTTCTCCACGTGTCTTTTGCTGTTGTTGGTCCAGGAGTTTAGCATAGTATTTCAAATGGCTGTGAGCACTATGGGACTTAACATCTCAGCCAATCAGTCCCCTAAACTTAGAACTACTTAAACCTAACTAACCTAAGGACATCACACACATCCATGCCCTAGGCAGGATTCGAATCTGCGACCGTAGCAGTCTCGTGGTTCCGGAGTGAAGCGTCTAGAGCTGCTCGACCACAGCGGCCGGCCACTCACATAGGGTGACCTATTACTACGAGAGAACTTCGTTGAACTAGCACTGACATCTGGTGCTGAGTCCGCGTACTTTTGAAACCGTCGTCGTTTTTTATCTGCGTTCCGCGTGACGGGAAGGGATTTGAACCAGACTACTTCGGAATGAAAGAGCAGTTGAACGGAATGGACAGTGTCTTGAAAGGAGGATATAAGATGAACATCAACAAAAGCAAAACGAGGATAATGGAATGTAGTCGAATTAAATCATGTGACGCTGAGGGTGTTAGACTTGGAAACGAGACACTGAAAGTAGTAAAGGAGTTTTCCTATTTGGGGAGCAAAATAACTGATGATGGTCGAAGTAGACAGGATATAAAATGTAGACTGGCAATGGCAAGGAAAGCGTTTCTGAAGAAGAGGAACTTGTTAACATCGAGTATAGATTTAAGTGTCAGGAAGTCGTTTCTGAAGGTATTTGTATGGAGTGTAGCCATGTATGGAAGTCAAACATGGACGATAAATAGTTTGGACAAGAAGAGAATAGAAGCTTTCGGAATGTGGTGCTACAGAAGAATGCTGAAGATTAGGTGGGTAACCACGTAACTAATGAGGAGGTATTGAATAGAATAGGGGAGAAGAGGAGTTTGTGGCAAAGCTTGACGAGAAGAAGGGACCGGTTGATAGGGCATGTTCTGAGGCATCAAGGGATCACAAATTTAATACTGGAGGGCTGCGTGGCGGGTAAAAATCGTAGAGGGAGACCAAGAGATGAATACACTAAGCAGATTCAGAAGGATGTATGTTGCAGTAAGTACTGAGAGATGAAGAAGCTTGCACAGGATAAAGTAGCATGGAGAGCTGCATCAAACCAGTCTCAGGACTGAAGACCACAACAACAACAACAACAACTCCGGAATGAGAACTCAGAGCCTTAGTCACTGTGGCAGATCGCTCAGTCGTCGCGACAGGGAGCCATTGGTAGCCGCAGCTGGAACTGTGGCTGTTCGGAACTGCACGACCGCAGCTGAACCGGCGAGACGTTCTGAGAATGTGAAGGGAAACGTTAAAATGGAATGTCGCACGCTGCGTGGGAGGCGTCGGAAGATTGCGGTTACGTCAGGCAGAATGGACACTCCCGTGAAGCGGACGAGGAAGAGGAGCTGTCCGGGAGTCCATCCGAGACTCGGCATGAGCTTCCGAAAAGCAGAGTTACAGGCGTGAGCCCTATGCGGCGGCACGCGTCACCGGGACAGCCTCGTTCCCCGCTCAGCAGCTCTGCGCACGCGCGAACATAGGAAGTCCGTTCCGGGCGGCTAGCTGCCGCCGAGTTATCAATAGACGTATTATTCTGTAAGATTTCCGGTGCGACTGGCGCGCCCACACGCAGTTATCAACTGAAACTCGGTGACTCAGCAAACCGAAAATTTCGCACCACAGTTGTCGCAAACTAAACTTAGATGCGATACAAATGTACCCTCACGTCATCCACACATATTGCACGTATATTCTTTTCCACTGAACTTTCTGTCAACTCCCACTTCCAGTCCGCTGTTTACGCATCCTTTTTGAACACTCTTCCCTCCCTATCCCACTCTATACTACTCCCTCTTCCCTATCTATCTTTACCTATCTCTGTACGTACTCATTTCGAATATTCAAGAACAAACTGCGAGTGCGTGGCGAGAGGTAATGCATGGCATTCTTTATATGAAAGCTTGCCTGCTTTTTTGTCTACATATTAATTTATCAACACAGTCACCCAGGCGACGAATACGCTTCTCCAACCGAGAGACCAGTTCGTTGATACCGTCACTGTAGAAGGTCTGACACTGTTGACAGGGCAGAAATTTCTTCTCTGCTTGCACCGCTTCATCACTTTCACAAGTAAGACCTCGAAGGTATACTTTTAGTTTTGAAAACATGAATATCGGATGGGGCCACGCCGCGACTGTATGGAGGATGGTCGATGACAAAGAAATCAAGGCATCGGACTGTTGCTGATCTCACAGCGCTCGTATGTGATCTGGTATTGTCATGCTGATGGAGAGGGTGCTCCATGTGTGATCTCTTTGTACTTGAAACTCGATTGCAGCGTGCTCTTTCTCACGCACCGACATAGTTAAAGTTACACAACGAGACGTTGCACGCTGCAGTTCGGAGCCCTCAAGCGGCAGACGGCTGCAAATTTTCACATAAAAAGGTCGGACGCTGTCGCAAGAACTAAAAATATGGAAACCCTACTAGACAGTGTATCCCTGAAGAATGGAGGTTCTACATACGAAACAAATACCAATTGAGACACAGTATCTGGGTAGTTTTAGAGAATGCTTTGCTCATGTTTATCTCTTAACCTTCTTTTTTAAATACGCAATTTTATTTTTCTTTGTTTCATGATTATGTGCATAATACAGCGCAGGAAACTGTTACGATTAGTTTGTTCTGTTAATGTGGAACTGTATAATACAAGAAATTTAGTTTACGAATAACACCATTGGTTATGCTTAATGTGTAAGTAGTCACCTTCCGGATAGTTGGTTGGCTATGGTAGTAGTATTACTGAAAAGCCATTCCAGTTGCTACGTCTACGACTGGTTTCAGCCTTTACATCAGAGCATTTTCAGGTGAAAATGAAACTGCCAATGTTAATGCATAGGCCTAATATGATGGATGCATAAATATTTTACATTATACGACACGAAAAACAGATCTTGGATAATTACATATAGTATGAGCACAGAAAGAATATACAGGCGACTTCCATGATGCTGTTACAAACTTTCAGGGATTATGGAGGAGCGTAAATGTGTCTATAAGTGAAAGTCGTTCTGATACCTCTGATGGTGGAATAGACGTACCGGTACCGTTGGTGCTAAGACTGTGGGATAGGCAACTTTCAGAGGCGTCAGTGTGGACGAAAACAAGAAAAAGGTGTCTCGTAAACATGGGCTCTAAAATGCACATCTTAACAGCTGTGAGCACTTTTTCATCTTCGATATTGGGAAACACATATTTTCTACTGAAGAAGTGCCCTTAGCTGTCAGGGTATGCATTTTCGAGCCCGTATGTACTGGAACTTTTGTATTATTTGGTCCATACTACCTCTTCCAAAAATATGGAAACAAAAGAGCTTGCAGTAGAAGAGACGTGTTTCACAGTATCGAAGATGAACAAGTGCTCATTGCCTTCAAACTATGCATTTTACAGCACATGTTTAGTATACATGTTTTTCTTGTTTTGGTCCACACTGCCACCTTTCAAAGTTGCCTGCCCTGTAATCTTAACAACAAGATCAGTTAGACTGTCAGAGGTATCACTACGATTTCCGTTTATAGCTTTCAACTCCGTCGTTTACGGACCAGAGTTGCTTACTTCTAATTTATACACACTGAACCGTCAAAGAAACTGGTATAGATATGCGTATCCAAATATGGCGGTATGTAAGCAGGCAGACTACGGCGCTGCGGTCGGTAACGCCTATATAATACAACAAGTGACTGGCGCAGTTGTTACATCGGTTACTGCTGCTACAATGGCAGGTTATCAAGATTTAAGTAAGTTTCAACATGGTGCTATAGTCTGTGCACGAGCGATAGGTCACAGCATCTTCGAGGTAGCAATGAAGTGGGAATTTTCCCGTACGACCATTTCATGCGTGTGCCGTGAATATCAGGAATCCGATAAAACATCAAATCTCCGACTTAGCTGAGGCCGGAAAAAGATCCTGCAAGAATTCCATCGACGACGACTGAAGAGAATCTTTCAACGTCACAAAGTGCAACCCTTCCGCAAATTGCTAGTGTCAGCGTGCGAACCATTCAACGAAACATCATCGATACGGCCTTTCGGAGCACTTCAGCATTCGTATACCGTGATAACTGCACGACACAAGGCTTTACGCTTCGCCTGGGCCCGTCAACACCTACATTGGACTATTGATGACTGGAAACGTGTTGCCTGGTCGGACGACTCTTATTTCAAAACGCATCGAGCGGATGGACGTGTACAGGTACGGAGACAACCTCATGAATCCATGGACCCTGCATGTCAGCAGGGGTTGATCAATCTGGTGGAGACTCTGTGATTGAGTGGGACGTGTTCAGTTAAAGTGATATGGGACCCCTGACACGTCTAGATACGACTCTGACAGGTGAAACGAACGTAAGCATCTTGTCTGATCACCTGTATCCATTGATGTCCATTGTGCATACCGACAGACTTGGGCAATTCCAGCAGGACAATGCGACACCCCACATGTCCAGAATTGCTACAGAGTGGCTCCAGGAACCCTCTTATGAGTTTAAACACTTCCGCTGGAAACCAAACTTCCCAGATGCGAATATTATTCAGCATATCTGGGATGCCTTGCAACATACTGTTCAGAAGAGATCTACACTTCTCGTACTCTTACTGATTTATGGACAGCCCTGCAGGACTCATGGTGTCTGTTTCCTCCAGCGCTACTTCAGACAAAATGTGTGTGAAATCTTAAGGGACTTAACTGCTAAGGTCATCAGTCCCTAAGCTTACACACTACTTAATCTTAATTATCCTATGGACGAACACACACACCCATGCCCGAGGGAGGACTCGAACCTCCGTCGGGATTAGCCGCACAGTCCATGACTACTTCAGATATAAGTGGAGTCCGTGCCACGTGGTACTGCGGCACTTCTGCGTGCTCGCGGAAACCCCACACGATATTAGGCAGGTGTACCCGTTTCTTTGGCTCTTCAGTGTATTTCCCCTTTTCCATCATCCCTAAAAGTTTGCAACATCATTACGGAATCACTTTATATATCTACTTTGTACAGAAAGGGGTAGGCAAATGAAAACGAGGCAGATGGAAAAATGTAATTAAATTGTTTATAATTTCAAAAGTACAACTATTAATACATTTATCCCAGTGTGAGGAAAGACGGTCTACGCCTTCATAATGTTTGGACATCCACATGTAGCCACGATTGATTCACTACCCTGCAGAAGTTTTTCTGGGAAGCCTTTGCACATATTCTGCACAGTCCCGATTTCTTTCCGTGCGATTCCGATGTTTCTGGAGCCCTGAAGAAAACCATTCGTAGTCGTCGGTTTACTTCGGACGAAAAGGTGTACGCCTCGGTACAATCATAATTCCGTAGGCAGCCGCGAACATTTTTTCATCAAGGCATTGACCGTCTTGTCTCATGGTGTGATAAATGTATTAATGGTTATGGCGATTAGTTTTGAAACACTATGCAGTTTACTCTCTTCTTTCCGCCTGTCTCGTATTCATGCGACTGCTCAAAAGTGGTTCAAATGGCTCTAAGCACTATGGAACTTAACATCTGAGGTCATCAGTCCCCTAGACTTACAACCACTTAAACCTAACTAACCTAAGGACATCACACACATCCATGCCCGAGGCAGGATTCGAGCCTGCGACCGTAGCAGCAGCGCGGTTCCAGACTGAAGCGCCTAGAACCTCTCGGCCACAACGGCCGGCATGTGACTGCTCGTTATATATTCTTTCGGTACTTATATTGTAGATATATAAGCTCTGTTTTTTTCGATTATGAAAAATTTTTGTGTATCCATCGACTTCCATTGTGTTGTAATTTAAATCTTATATTTTTCTGTACTTATACCCTACATATATAAGATATGTTTTTCATATCCTATCAAGTAAAATATTTTTCTATCCATCATAATATGCATTAAAACTGGCGGTATCGTATCCACTTGAAAATGGACTGGAGTTAAATCGGAAACCGGTCGTGACCTTAATAAAGTTCTCATCAACAACTGGAGCGGCTTCTCATTAACTGTACACGTTCGCGGAGTCAGTACCATCCATCATGGATAAATTAATAATGCAGTAGTAGTAATAGCAGTAGCAGTAGTCAGCCCACTTCCAAGTTAGAGGGAAGGCTACTCGCTTCGACGTGCTTAGTTGTGGATATAATAACGACTTGTAACAACTAACTTGTAAAATAGTACATAACTTCAATCGTTGTAATAAACATCAAAGTAGATAGGTGCAGACAGTAACACGTTTCTTTTTTAAACTTGAGTTGTGGAGCATAAATGTAAATTTAGATGTAAGAACCACATCCCTTTTCCCCTTACACTGTAACCTGTCGCAGGCCCGATTCTCCCGCTTCTGTTTCCAGAGTATAAAACTTACACTCATCTACACAGTGACAACCCACAGGACCTCTTTCATTGCACCCTCAACCTACTAACACCCAGTAGAACTCCTAATGCTCACTTCTATACCCAACCTTCCGCAGTCCACATCCTTCAAATTTTGGCGAATTTGCAGTGCTTTGTTTTAAAATTGCCCCTTTCTGTGCCATATTTATAGATGTATAGTAATAATTTACATTTATTTTTGTTATTAATTAAAAGCAACGATAATTAACATGTGTTTGATAATATGGATGCTCATTTTTCCTATGACGTACTCGTGTCGCTTGAGAGACACCCACATGCCTCGCTCATACTGTGGCATCTAGCAGTCAGGCCTGCAAGATGAGTGGTCTGCCAAGCGAGTGGATTCATTCTTATTTATCGAGTAACATGAGCTCTAGTACTCACAATTAAGTTACAAATTATTCTTCTGTTTGAATATTACGCAACGGAAACGGATATCGCACATCTGACTATTAGTAATTTACACAACTCTGACTGTTCACTACGCACTGGCAGTACCACATTTTCTTTCTTACCCAACGGCTCTGATCAACACGTGGCCATCGCACTGAATATGAATGGCGCACACATTATAAATTCTGGGTATCATGACAACATACTGTTCGAAGGAAAAGGCCACCAATCTTTTTCTTTTCACTATCTTTTTTATTCCGATAAATTTTATAACCTAAACACACCATTACATTTTCTACAACAGTTGCACATGAGAAACTCCGCCCAGTGGGCATGGCTTTCCACTGGTGATTCTCTATCTTATGGTCTCGTAATTATCTAACACTACAGTGCACTTTCTGGATAGGATGGTGGATCTTTTGCTATATCTCACTCTTCGACTCTCACACCCATCATCACGAAAATTTCCTCCAGACCGAGCGGTACAAAAGGAACATGCATAACCCACTACCTCTGATCCTATCTTGCTACTCTCCCATGCAAACCACACATACTTAAATTACATGAAATGCACCACACTGGCAACATGGCATACAACACAAGGTATAGTCACAACGTTATAATCACATCACTTTCAGCTTTCCCACTTCAATTTGTATTCATCTCAGTTTCACACGACACTTCCCCACTTCGTAGCTTTTCTTTCCTACTATGAACTCTGGAGGATGTATGCACGTCTTCCTGTGCAATGCAAGCCAAGTGACGTTGCTGGATAGACGGCTGACTCACCTTGCTTCACTCTCAGAATATTATAGTTTGAATCAAGCGTCACACGGAAACATAACACGCAAAGTAATATTAAGAACATATTCATCACACACGCGAGTCCTCAACTGATACCATGGACGAGTAGTTCTCCTTATCCTTTGTCTCATACACAGATTGAGACTCACACAGTACTCACCACGTGGAAGTATTCGTCACAAATTTCAAGTCCTGCACACGCCATTTCTTAAATATTTCCAATTTATAGTACACACGCCAGTAATTCAGCTTCACTTTAGCACTCGGAAGTATTTCAACTTAATGCTACACGTGGTTTCATTGTGACCGTTGGTCACTTCCGAAGATTACTACGATCCCCTAAATATTACCTGCCTGACGTTTAATTCTCCCCACAAAAGTTCCTGAAATAGAGAAATTATTATTCCAAACTACTCTTAAGTATTACACATGCATACCATTCTATCCACTCTTTTGTCTTTACGGAGCACACCTAAGACAGGTCTTACCAACACAAGATCCAGCACCAGAATGCTGAAAACATGGCCGTTCTTCAGGTCATCTCCCACCTCTGTCGAGGTGGGGGAAGACCATGCGATCCATTGGTCAGCCACATTTCAGGCGCTCAACGCTCAGGTAAATTTCATCTCTTTGGTTCCACCAAAGGTGACCAAAGGACCGTCTCAAAGATGATCATATATTGAACATTCACTATCTGCGGTTAGCAGACGACCATACATTCATTCATTTCGCAGATCTCACCAAATTGGGTGTAGGGATTTATTTTGTGGGAGTGCACATGTAATCATTTAAATAAATAAATTGTCATTCTTTCCTACACTGGTATCCGACTTCGCTGTATTAATTGAAATTGAGTTATTATTAGAAAAAATATGCTGTTATGACAGGTATAACGAAGAATGTTGTACGTATTTTCAATTGTCGGGCGGTACTGTACCCTTTCAAGCTAATACGTAGTAGCGCACTGGGTGGCGAGATGGGGTCTATAGCCAAAAACAGACTGAATCCGTGGGCCGGGTTATCTGCTGTAGGTCTGCTACATCGGCCAGCCTGCGCTTAGCTTATTGGCAGTTTTACACGTTCTTCTAGATAAATGCTGGGGCGATCCGCGATTTCAGGCTCAGAGAATAAGAAGCACAAACAACTGAAATAACAGCGATAACACACGGAACAAAGTGTGCTTGGCTCACAGGCTGATGATGCACAGGTCTTCCCACTTGCGTATTGATGACTGTGGAGTAACAGCAGATCCCCGTACGAAGGGATAACTCCTAAGAAAGAGAGAGCAGGCCTATAAGTTACATTTGTAATAATTTCACAATCATTTATAAATATTTCACCATCCGCATTACACTGTTTCGATTAGGTATTTGTAAACCTATTGGATGAAGATTGCAATGTTTTCACTGCTGGCAGCCACCAGCCACCAGCCATGTGGGGAGGGGGGAATGAAACAACAACTAAAAACAACAGCTCCATACTAACGGTAGAAAGTTTCACCCTAGAGCAAAAATAATTCACTTTCGGTGTTTACCCGTGTTATTAGTTGCGAAAGGTCAGCTGAAAAATTATGAACTTAAGTCAAGGAAGATGAGTTTCAGTTACGTCTCCAAGAATGCGACGCTCAAAACGTGCGCAAAAAATCATTCGTGGGGTGCAGGGTTGTATGGAAACGTTTCATTAAAAGAAGAGAAGCGCATATTATGCAAAAAGGGACTTGTTGTAATACTTGCAGAACATATTGCTTTCGCGGATCAAAATGTAAAAGTTAGTGCACACCGAAGTAAGGAACAACACGAACAGTACCATATCGTGTACATGACCCTGAAAAGTGATGATATAATGTTCTATTGCTGTGGATGCATGCCGGCCGGAGTGGCCAAGGGGTTCTAGGCGCTACAGTCTGGAACCGCGCGACCGCTACGGTCGCAGGTTCGAATCCTGCCTCGGGCATGGATGTGTGTGATGTCCTTAGGTTACTTAGGTTTAAGTAGTTCTAAGTTCTAGGGGACTGATCACCATAGCAGTTGAGTCCCATAGTGCTCAGAGCCATTTGAACCATTTTTTTTTTTGTGGATGCATATGGGGTGAAATGACTAAAGATGGGAAAACATTGGTGAATGAAAAATGCTACTGAAAATAATTACTCGGAATTTAATTAAGTTTTGTATTCTGTAATGGCCACGGTTTTGCCAAGGACAGTCACTATTGCAAATGTGAAAGATTTTATTTTTGTCGTGACAATGCAGTTTCGCTATTGAAGAATAACATTTCAGCAGCTTTATTCAGTTTTGCGTTATTTGCTGGCTTAAATCATTGTGCGGCTAACGGGAAACGTCTAAACAGCACTGGTTTCATGATATTAGAGCTTCAAAAGAAAAGTAACAACCATGTATCGTTGAATCGTGATGCGTTCCCGATTAATGAAATGAGAGGAACTGTACAATATTAATTATGTGAATCTCAAAAAGTGGGAGTTGTTGCTGAGTATTGGCACTGAAGTAAGAAAAAGGCAGAGTTTGTCACAATCATCAAATGGCTCTGAGCGCTATGGGACTTAACTGCTGAGGTCATCAGTCCCCTAGAACTTAGAACTACTTCAACCTAACTAACCTAAGGACATCACATACATCCATGCCCGAGGAAGGATTCGAACTTGCGACCGTAGCGGTCGCGCGGTTCCCGACTGTAGCGCCTAGAACCGCTCGGCCACACCGGCCGGCTTGCCACAATCGATACCCAGATACGACCATAGTGAGAATACTGCGTACTCCAAGGCAGCGTAATGTTTTGAGTACACATAACGTGATTATAATAAAATCCCTGTTTCAAAACGCTGTGAAAATAAGAACCACTGCTCAGAATGACGGCAAATTTGAATGCAGTATTAACGAAGAACGGGGAAACATTATGGAAATAAGACATTACCGAAAATTTGAGTACTGGATGCCGCTGTAAACGGCAGAATATGCCAAATAAAAGACGCGAGGTACACAATTGCTTCTCAGTTTTTCTTTGAGACTCTCGCCATAACTGTCTGGATGCAGGATCTCGGGCTGCTGGTAAAGCTCTGTTACGAGAACGGTGACTGTTCGCCAGTAACGCTGCAGAAGTTACGGAAGCTCAAGGGTATGAAAAAAGGCGTAGGTCACGGTTCTGAAGAAAATGATCTCCAAATTCGAAAGAACAAGTTCCTTTGAAATGCGAAATTTCAAGGGAGGAAACATTGCTCCGACTTGAGTGGAAGATATGGCCAAAGTATTGCCGGAAGTGGTGCGCAAATGTGCAGTATACAGGGAATTATTCATACTATGTACATGCCTGTGGGCACGGTGAACGAAGTTCTACGTAGCGTCATGCATTGCTATCCATACAAAATTACCCATATCCAGGAGTCGCTTTATATTGACCTGCCAGTGAGGCAAACGTTTGCTCTAGAATTTCTTATACGCATGCAAGCGGACAGTGAATGGAAAAGGAACGTTCTGTGGACAGACGAAAGCAATTTCCGTCTCCAAGGACATGACAGTACACAGAATTTCAGAATATGGGCAATGGAAAATCCGCGCACACATCAACCGGTATCGCTTCATTCTGCAAAGGTAAAAGTGTCGTGCGGTTTGACGGTATCGTTTACTGCGGGCAATATTTTTCGAGGAGATGAGTCCTATTACCGGTACCGCCACTGGCATACGCTATGAGTAATAATGTGTAGGCTTTCACGGTCGGCGGCTTCATTAATTAAAACTTCAGAGCTAAGAGACCATGGTCGAAGAGTAGAAATTCTTCTTCCTGACGTTTCGTTGCCAACTGCGGGCAACATCTTCCGAGGTGAGCCACCGACTAGGTGGTAGGCCATGGAGGTCCCGTTTATGTAGTGCGCATAGAGGGCGCCACCGCTCATCACGTGCTGTCGACAGTGAAACTATCTCTGACTAACGTCGTTACTCTCGATCGAAAGCAACCGGTTGTCACATCGTTGGTATAAAATCGACCGTCAAGTCTTATCTAACTTTAAGCCTTCTTCTTTTTTGTTGCAATTATTGTGGTGTTTGTAAATCTCTATGGCTTCTCTGTACATACGTGCATAACAATGCAATTTCTTAGCTAGCACGTTCATCTCACTAAATTTTATTTCATGATCGCCGTGTTGAAAACACGTTCACTACAGCCGATTTGTCGGCGTGTCCCAGACGACAGTTCCTTTTGTGTTTGGTTATTGTTGTTGTTGTGGTCTTCAGTCCTGAGACTGGTTTGATGCAGCTCTCCATGCTACTCTATCCTGTGCAAGCTTCTTCATCTCCCAGTACCTACTGCAACCTACATCCTTCTGAATCTGCTTAGTGTATTCATCTCTTGTTTGGTTAGGTGGGTATTAACACATCTTTTTTTTGTTCAAATATAAACCTTCCCACAAGTACACGGAATTTTGTGCAGCCCAGGGGCTGCAAAAGGATGTTGTGCTTCTTTGCCGATCCTAAACATTCACTAATGTTCTTGGTGGGTCTAAACACTGTTTCAACTCGAAACTCGGCCAGAGCTTTCCCAATGCGATCTGCAATATTGTGGATAAATGGAAGAAAATCTTTCCCAGCCGACAGCTCTTGTGGTTGTTGTATGTTTTCGGACACTTTTCTTCTGGGATGGAGTGCTCGATCTATCTCAGTTAGCAGCATATCCATTTTTCTTAAAGCTGTTTTCAAATGATTTAGCTCCTCTTGCAAATATACTGGCTCACAGATTTTATTAGCCCTGCCCATCAACACTTTCTCTGTTCTGCCTGGGATGATGATTCGATTCATTATAGACATCACAATCGGTATCTGTGTTTTTCTGTATATCTTACGACCTAAGGTCCCATGTTCCTGTTTAATTACTGAAGCATCCAAAAAATTAAGCTGTCAGTTACTCTAGCTAAGCTAGCTAGCTAAGACTTTACATTATTATGCACATGTGTACAGAGAAGCCATAGATATTTATAAACACCACAATGATTTTAACAGAAAAGAGGGAAGCTTAAAGTTAGGTAAGATATGGCGGTCGACTTTGTACCAACGATCTGACAATCGATTACCTTTGATCGAGAGCAATGACATTAGCCAGAGGTAGTTTCACTGTCGACAGCTCGTGACGAATGGTGGCGCCCTCTATGCACTCTGTAATTATAAACGCGACATCCACGGTGTAGCAGCCAGTCGTTGGCTCACCATTGAAGATGTTGTCCGCAGTTGGCAACGAAACGTCAGGAGGAAGAATTCCTCCTGTTCGACCACAGCCTCTTAGGCCGGAACTTTTAATTATGAAATGCTAAGAGTGTCTTTCGCGCGCCAACGTCATTCCAGCCTTTCAACAGCGTGAATGTGTAGGTAGGAGTATTTTCATGCGAGGTGGCGCTCCTCCAGACATTGCACAACCAATGAACCAGCTGCTGCAGATGCATTTCGGAAATGCTAGAATTATCAGCCGTCTTTTCCCTACAGCCTGGCCGTTCAGATCACCTCATCGTAATCCGTGTGACTTCTGGCTTTGGGCTTATCTGAAATATCCTGTGTTCAATGCCCCAATTACAAACGTAACTGAACTGAAAGCACGCATCGCGCAACGCATTCTGATTGTGACCCCTGAAACACTTCGATCTGTAGTGGAACAAGCTGTTTCTCGATTTCATCCTGTGGCAGAAAACGGTGGACAGCATATTAAACATGTCTTACCCCAGTTTTACCCCATTCGTTACTGAGCGAGAGAAAAATGACTGTTTACATGCCTCTGAAAGTGCCTTAATCTCTCTCATCTTTTTCATCGTGATGCTGTACGAGATATACGTAGGTGGAAGCACGACTGTTGCTTTTTGTGAGGTTTTTGGCCTCAAGACAGTTAAAAACACATTTCATTGTAGATTTTTATGTGTTTTTTTATTATTGGCCTCAGGATACTTAAAAACCGATTTTTCCCATCCGATGAGGATGTGTTTGGAGTCGACGGTCGTTCACGGCGAGGTTATCCGCACCATCTGATGCGGTATGACCGTGCCATGGTGGACGGTTTTACTAGCGGTTGAATGCCAAATTTGTGCTCTCACATACGTTGCACAATGCGGTTGGTTTAATGTGCAACTCACGTCATTTTGAGGTTCATCTGACACTTGTAGCCGAAACCATTTACGTTACGACGCTTAAAGCGCCATCAGTGGAGAACGTTTCGTTAATTTTTTTGTTTCCGTTTGGTTCCCCCATTCTTCTACAATATTCCCTTCAAATTTGACTTCATTTTGAGCGGCGCTTCGTTTTCAACGGCATTTTGAAACTGGGACTTTATTTATAATCACCCTGCAGAACTACAAAATTGCTCGCTGATGACGCATTTATATGCGGGAAAGAATCACCGCTCGATGATAGTACTGATTTGCAGAAAGACGTGGACAACATTTCCGTTTGATGTAATGAATGGCAGCTCTCTTTAATGAAACTGGGGTCATATAATTCATTAGTAGGGAAGGCATATGGTATACTTATTGTAAAGTTTCTGGAATAGAAAATCACATACAAGACGCTAGTCTAACCGATTCTAAAATATTGTTCCAGTGGTTGCAGCCCTTACCAAGTAATCGAGGCAACAGACATCGGAGACGCACTGCTAGGCTCGTAACAGGACAGAAGAGCAGAAATGTAGCAGAACTGTTGGATAACTGAGTTGGGAACCGCTGAGAGAAAGGCGGCAGAGTTCTTGCGAAACCGTTTTGCTTGAATTTAGAGGACCTTACTCGAGGGTGACTGTGCGACTATTATACTGCCATCTAGGTATATCTCGCACAGACATCACGAGAATGAAATGAGAGAGATTAGGACACGTTCATAGGCAAATAAACTGTCATTTTTCTCTCGCACAAAACTCAAATGGAGTAGAATAGTACCGGTAAGACGTACAGTCCGCTTTGCACTGTACAGTGGCTCGCGGAACATTTATGTAGGTGTTGATTGGGTGTGCACTTATTCCAATATTCCGTTAGTCCATCTCCTCCTGCCCCATCTTCCTAGGCATCCCAACCTCCTCACACTGTCCATCTCCTCCTCACCCTATCTCTGTCCGTCTTCTGCTTCCCCCTGCTGCCTGTCATTTCCTCTTCCCCTTCTCTCTACAAGCTATCAAGCCATACCAATAGCACGCTGGTCGTTCTTACTCCCACGGTAATGTTTCCAGATCGTAACTAACAAGTATACCAGATTTGGGTGAAGTCCCTCCAGAGGTTTAGGATGAGCATTTTACCTGTGGCTCTGCCAGCGTACGCACAAGTCAAACTTATTTCACATATATTTAACATATTTCATACTTATTTGCACACATATTTCGCCTGTACCCCTAGCGAATTACGCCGTGCAGTTTCATTTTCACACAGCTCAATGTTTATGACGTCATATCTGCTGGACTGTGTGTCGTAGAATGATATAATTTCCTGGTACATTCAGTGATATAAGTGAATGTTGTCTGGAAATTGTGCAGCGAATACCGTCAGTAGTAAAGAAGTAATAAATTGTCACGTTTAATGCGACAGCTTTACTGCAAGAACAGCGACAATCTAGTAAGTGATAAACTTTTTCTCCTTTCGTAGTTTTGTGGGTGTTGTCGGCGAGGAAAAGTTGCTTAAAGATTTGAAATTATGCGTAAAGTATTTTGTAAGTCACCAAGTGCTCTCATTCTGAAATATTGGATGATTAAAGTATGGGTATTCGCGCATCGTTGGCTACACTGCTTTATCATTCCCACCCCCATCCCTTTGATTAATAGATGGTTCTTACCCCTACAGCTAGTCTTAATCAGACATTGATATGTGCACCAAGTTGGGCTGAAATCAGCCATGTGGCTTAGGAGATGTGGAACAGACGTGCATACATACACACGTAACATATATCCATTTTTGTAATATATGTGTATTTCTAAGCTGAGAGTTCGAAGTCTCATGCATGACGAGGTTATTAGTGGCGTAACATTAGAGCAATGAAAGCAGAAGAAGAGAGGGAAGCGGATGTGGCGTGTTAAAGGATCGAGCCTGGCATCTGGCCTCAGCGGAGCCGTTCACCGCAGCGAGATTCCGCACTTCCTCAGTCTTGCGCAAGGTACAGTCACCTACCGCAACAAGACGCGTCATCCGTTCAGGAATGCTTCTCGAGTAAAGATGATGAACATACATTACTCAGTAGTCTAAACCTTATTCAATAGGAGACACCTCCATCGTAATCTAAGGCCAGCTATTGCAGTTTACCTTTTTTTTTAAGTTGGATTCATTTTCCTTAGCTACTTGTACAATATTGTTTACGCTAAATAAATTATTAATTACTACTCATCTTTCGAAAGTGAGTTTTGTTTTGCTTCTTGGCTAGATATTGTTTCAAGTCCAATTGAGGCCTTTATCAAGCTTATACACTGTGGGATGCTGGGAGGTGTCGTCGCTGAGTGACGGTAGCTAAGATGAATGGCAGATAGCTCTAAATACGGATAAACGTAACTTAATTCAGATGAGTAGGGAAAACAATCCAATAATGTTCAAATGTAGCATTATTAGTGTATTGCTTTACACATTCACGTCGATTAAATATCTAATGTGGCGTCAACTGAAACTACTTGCAACTCAGCGGCCGAATGTCCCCAGGTGCGGAATCCCGGCTGTCAAGTCCTCACGATGATTTTTGATTTCAGTATCTAGGCGTAACCTTGCAATGCGAAATGAAGTGGAACTAGCACGTAAAGGCTGTAGTAGTCAAGGTGAATGGTCGACTTCGGTTTATTGGGATGATTTCTGAAAAGTGTGGTTCATGCGTTCTGGAGTACACGAGACCATTCTTGAGTGCTGCTCGTGTGGGATCCCCATTAGGTCGCTTTAAAGAAAGACATTGAAGCAATTAAGAACCGGACTGGTAGATTTCTTAGCCATAGGTTCTATCAACACGCTAGTATTATCGGGATGCTTCGTGAACTTAAGTGAGAATCTCTGGAGGGAAGACGACGTTCTTTCCGCGGAACACTACTGAGAACATTTGGAGAACCGGTATTTGACGCTGACTGCACAATGATTCTATCTCCACCGATGTACATTTCTCATAAGGACCACGAAGATAAGAGAAGTTAGGACCGGTAGGGAGACATATAGACGGTTGACATATGACTGTCGTCAGCAGTCTTTACGCAGCCTGTTACGTACTTCTGTTTAACCTACTTGTCTCATTTATGACATTTGCCAAATTGTATGTATTTTACGTACCACTGTAGAACATCGTTGTATTTGGTGTGCTGTTGAGTCAGTTATGAGTTATACGCGTTTTCGATCCACCAGATGTACTTCTTTTCTTCCAGCGATGATGATTATAATAAGCGAAACCGGTAAAGCATAAAGCTGAATGTGTACAACTGATGGCTATAAAACGATTTCTTCAAATATTAAGCACATGTAGCAAGCCACTTACATAAAGTAGTGGTTACGAGACTGTATAGCAAGTGATTTTCTAACACTATCAAATTATGAGTTAATTCAGATAAGAGCAACACAGATTCGGAATATAGAAGTTGTGAGAATTGTTAGCGTAAATTTTTCTTATCATACGATAATTAATTATAATTTCTCCGATTTTTACTGTGAACGTCGCCAACTTACCATGATACATCTTGACAGAGATTTGAGCCAAAGTATTTTATTGCGTGGTCTCTAAAGTCTTGGTTATCAGCCAATGCTAAACCATTAATTCAGGTTACTGTTATCTTCAGTTGAAAAGCGTTTTGTTGTACTGTTGAGAGACATGCGAAAACAGTTGACAGTAAAGGTGTAGTAGGATGGGAATCACCCCAGTTAAAAAATTATTAAGAAAACTAGGAAACATCTATTCTCGAGGAAATGCATCAAAAGCTATCCTAATTGATTTAATGAATTATAGATATGATTTTCTTCACAAGGATCTTAAGAGAACTTTAGTGCGAGATGACGTAACTGGAACAGTTGCCTAGGCACAAGCAATACCTTCTTTTATTCAGTAACGTAATTAGAAACTTTTGAGTGTGTCTGACTAAAAACATTTGGAAACTGTCAAGGCAGCAGAGATAAATGACAACACGATATGAACAGCTCATAGATTTCAAAGACACAAGGACATAAAGTAAACAGCACGAGACAGTAAGATAGGGATGCGTGAGAAATTGGTTAGCAAAATTATACTAATACTTTAGTACACTGCCCAAGGGTCTTGGTCCTAAAATCGGTTAACGTGCTAAAAGTGACATTTCTGTTGCTCATTGACCTTCTATGGATAAAAAGAGGACACATGTCTCTGCGACAGACTTCCTGTTAAATTCTGTACTCAGTATGCAATACAGCTGGTCCTACTTTTAACTTCGGTTGTTCAACACTGACCTCATTATTAACGATTCTTCACATGTAACTCAGATGGAGCCTAAGATAGAGCCTTTTTCAATGGAGTAGTGAGGCCTAAACGAGGAACGACCGTGACGACTTTTGGCAATAGATTTCTGAAGTAAATTTTAAATCTGAATAAGATGATCTTCTTTAAAATTACTCCTTTTCTGTGTTTTTATATTAGATTACAGGAATCATATTCCATAGTTCCCAGGTAGGAGAGTGTCTGTGATGTAAAAACAGGTAAAACACAGGCGTTTTATTTAAGTGTAATGCAACTGAGCTGAAGTTACGAAATCTGCAGCTTTAGAACTCTAACATGAAGAGTATTATAACCAATACACTGGCTTGAAGAATAATTTGAGAATAGTTTCCAACTTGTCAACCAGATCGGCTCTGCCACGTTGTTGAATACATTTGCATCCAAGTTTCTGACTCTTTTCTCTACTATACTACTCTTTTGCAGTTTTTAAATTGATTGTTTGCGTACATTATTTCTGAGCATTACTCATAACGTATTATGGCAGTAGAAGGTCACCACAGAGCTACGACTGTAAGTCAATTATTATCCGCAATTTAGTTATATCTTTTTTTATTTTCGTAGTACTGTTATTTTACGTTGATGACGTATGATTTATTTATTTGTTGTTATATCTTTGCAATTTTTAAGCTGTTTGGTTAGTTTCGTTATAGCTGCCGTGCTGTTAATCATGGCTGCTCCGCTGTCTATTTGCAACAATGAAGAGCAACGTTCAGTACCCGTTTTTTGTGGTCGGAAGGCGATATGGGGCCGAAATTCATCCAAGACTTTCGGTACAGTACGGAAAAGTGTTTTTCAACAACTGAGTGTCTACGGATGGATTGAAAAATTCCGAAATGGTCGCACAAGTGTTATGCACGATGAAGGAGCTGGACGACCGTTTACCGCCAAAGATGAAGAAACCATTGAGGGTCCACGTGAAATGATACTCTTAGACAGACGATTAACTATTGACGAAGTGGCACATCGTCTACAAATTGGTCACGGTTCGCCCTACTAAATCATCCACAGCACACTTAGGTTTCATAAAGTTTGTGCAAGATGGGTTCCAAAACAACTAACGCAGTTGCTTATACGCACTTGGAGATCTGCCAAAAACATTTGGATCGCTATGGTAACGAAGGGGAAAACTTCTTCAACAGGATCATTACTGGTGACGATACATGGATCCATCATTACGAACCGGCGAGTAAACGGCAGAGTATGGAATGGAAACATCCAAATTCGCCGTGCAAGAAAAAATTCAGGATTCAACCGTTCGCAGGAAAACTGATGCTTACGGTTTTTTGGGAAGTACAAGGTCCATTACTACAACATTATGGGGAAAGGGGCACAACAATAAACAGTGTACTTTACAGTGAGATGCTTACTGCCAGGCTAAAGTCTGCAATTCGAAGCAGACGCCGAGGATTGCTGTCAAAAGGTGTTGTATTGTTGCACGGCAATGCCCGTCCGCATACTGCTGCCCACACTGCTGAAACGCTTCAGAAACTCAAATTTGAAGTACTGAATCATCCTCCATGTAGTCCCGATCTTGCACCTTCTGATTATCACTTGTTTGGTCCACTCAAATAGGCATTAAGGGGCCATCGATTTGCCTCGGACGAAGCAGTAAAAGAAGAGGCGCATTCCTGGCTCGCAGCTCAACCGGCAACCTCCTTTTATGAGGGAATCAGGAAGCTTGTACAACGACGGATCAAGTGCGTTGAAACTCAAGGAGACTATGCCGAAAAATGATGTTCTTGTAAGTTTCCTATTTGATTACAATAATATTTTATAACTACTTTGCGTATAATAATTAACTTACCTTCGTACATATGCCTTGGGGGTATTTGAGCGAGGGGTTACAGGCATACACATTAGAAACCAGCGGGTTTGTTTTGGGATTGCAGCCTTCTTGATAATTCAGGATTGCAGATAAACAAAGGAATTATTATAGGTGTACATGAGAATATCTGGATAAGAGTGAGTGCCGGGAAGTGCCACAACGAAAGACACTTGGGAGCAGTGGAGGAGCTTCCATGTCACACACCAGACGCTTCCTACGATCTTTTCCGCGCAAAGATCGGAAATTTTGGTACTCCGCCCGTAGACTGGTAGTTGTGATTACGCCCTGTCACTAGTTCACTGAGTGAGATTGCAAATTGGCTCCCCATCAATGGTATCGGCAATACCATGGGAAATTCATCGGCCTGAAGAACAGAGTGTGTGGGGGGGGGGGGGGGGGATGAACAGCACTGCCGAGAAGGAGCAGGCAGGTGATGCGACAGTCAATGAGTGTGGACAATGATCGATCAGTGCGAGGGGTTCCCATAGGTGCCTGCGAAAATGTGATTTGCACTCTGCTTCACACAAAGTGTTCTGAATTGGCCTTCTGAAGTACTGTCAACCTATCGTCAGCTCAGCTTTCACAGAGACGGATCCCTGCATTCATTACTATGTATATCGTCACACTGTGACGTCTTCATTTTCAGTTCCCTGTGAGAGGAACTTGCTCATGGTTCAGTGCTGGAATCCTTAAGAATCTCACTGTGTATCCCTTGCCTGACTTCTGCCGCTGACTGCACCTGCGCGCTAATCCCTGCAGACAACAGATACTGAGCACATAGACAATAACATCGTGCCGGCTAGGGAGATAATTACGCCGGCTGGCACCCAGTGAAAGGAAAAAGAGCTAAGCCAGGTCGCCCTCGGAGCCGTGTGACATGGACGACTAAGGTTACCGGCTGTCAATCAGAGTACACATCTTGAGAGGAGTTAAAAACATCGTATCAGCAGCACCCTCCAGCAGGTGACATTGACTTTGTCAAACCTTGTAACGTCCCCTTTGAAAAATTATGAATGACTGTGCTGGAAAAACTCTTACATTATTCGATTTTCAAACAGCTGAGCAAAACTCAACGTACTCAGATAGTTTTATCTTTATTTATTCTGATCACCACTTAACTGACACACAATATTTTTAGCGCAACGCAGTCTGACTTTCAATAATCCCTACAAAAGAATGGCCCTGACTAACAGTAACCTATACCTTTCGTGAATCACTTACCTCACAAAAATCTTCGTTACTCGAACTACTGCAATACAGCGAGCGCCAATACTGCCAGCTAAGGAAAAGATTTTAACTACTGAAGGCACTAACTACGGATAGGCATAGTTAGCAAATGAAAGATTTTGATGGAGAACATGCAATGTATTTACATTAATAATGTTCAAAAGTCATCATATATATATCTGTCAATTCATGACATCCGTCTTTACAAATTTCCTTTTTCTGGCGGACTCACGTTCAGATCGTTCACTTATAGTAACCTCTCAAAACTCTGGCATCTCTCTCTCCACACCCACCACTGCTGGCGGCTCACCTCCAACTGCCCAACGCTACGCGCTGTTCACATCCAACTGCCCAACACTACACAAGTGAATATTCCAAGAATGAGTCCAACAAGCCACAGACTGCACATAGCACAGTCAGTGATTTTCATACAGAGCACTACGTGGCCTTACCAACATAAAACCGTGAACAGCCTACTTACAACCTGACTCCGAACGGTAAGGAACAAAACGAAGAAAAGGTCGCTAACGCATGCTTGTGTGGTGGTGAACCAGGGGGTAAAACAGTTCGAATCCTGGTCGTGGAAAAAATTTTCGCTGCCGGTATTTGGTCAGCAAGGGGAATGGAGATGGTGGCGTAAAGTTCTTGATCACTAGACTTTGCGCCAACGCCCTGGTTTAAATACCAAACCTCTCCGCAATGTCGAATGAAGGGGGGACATCTGACACTGTTGAAATGATCCGCCCGTCGGATGGAGAAGTTAAGCTTGGCGCCCTCCTTGTTTCTATTCGCGGCTATGTGCCGGCACCGGGTTTCATCCTCTCCCTTCTCTCATCATCATAATCATCATCAATAAACACTGAAGACCCAAAGAAACTTGTACACCTGCCTAATATCGTTTATGGTCCCCTCGAGCACGCTGAAGGGCCACGTGGTATGGACTCGACTAATGTCTGAAGTAGTGCTGGAGGGATTACAGCATGAACCCTGCAGGGCTGTCCATAAATCCGTAAGACTACGAGGAATCGAGATCTCTTCTGGACAGCACGTTGCAAGGCATCCCAGATATGCTCGATAATGTTCATGTCTAGGGAGTTTGGTGGCCAGCGAAAGTGTTTAAAGTCAAACGAGTGTTCTTGGAGCCACTCTGTAGCAACTGTTGACATCTGGGGTGCCGCATTGTCCTTCCGGAATTGCCTAAGTGCGTCAGAACGCACAATGAACATGAAAGGATGCAGGTGATCAGGCAGGATGCTTACTTACCTTTCACATGTCAGAGTCGTATCTAGATGTATCGGGCGTCCAATATGACTCCAGCTGCAAACGCCTCACACCATTACAGAGCCTCCACCAGCTTGAACAGTCTTCTGCTGAGATGCAGGGTCCATGGATTCATGAGGTTGTCTCCATACCTGTACACGTCCATCTGCTCGATACAATTTGAAATAAGACTCGTCCCACCAGGCAACATGATTCCCTCCAGTCATCAACAGTCCAAGGCGAGGCATAAAGCTTTGTGTCGTGCAGTCACCAAGGATGCTCTGCGCCAGACTCTTGTTTTATATAAGCGTTGCCGACCGGAGCGACGCATTCTGCCTGTTCACATATCTCTATATGTGAATACGCATGCCTGTACGAGGATCTTTGGCACTTCGGTGTATAAAAGGGACGGCGTATAGAACGTTAGTGCGACCCATCCTTAAGTACTGCACCAGTGTTTGGGTCCTGCACCAGGTCGGATTAAAGGGAGACGCAGAGAAAATTCAGAGACTGGCTGCTAAATTTGTTAGCGGTAAGGTCTATCATTACGCGAGTGTTACCGAGATGCTTCGTGAACTCAAACAGGAATCACTGGAGGGAAGACAACATTGTTTTCGTGGAGCGCAATTGAGAAAATTTAGAGAACCGGCATTTGGAAAACAATTCTACTGCAGCCAACGTACATTTAGCGCCAGATAAATTAGGCCTCGCACGGAGACATATAGACAGTCCGTAGCTCTATTTGCAAGTGGAACAGGAAAAGTTACTAGTTGTGGTAGAAGTACCCTCCGCCACGCACCGTATGGTGGCTTGTGGAGTATGTAGATGTGCTGTTTAGAACGTTAAGCAGCCGTGATGGACTGTGGCTGTCATAATTGGCACCAGTTTCACCACTGCGGATATATTGTTACTCTGCCGGGTGTGTCCCTGTTTGCATTGGCTGAGAACCTGTGGTCTGAGCAACTACAAAATTTTGGAGTGGCAGCGATTCATAAAATTTTTGTACAGAGGCCGATTGTTTGTATTACACTCACGTGCGAGTATCAAATTTACGTTGTTGCCTTGTAATCAGCGGAAACACAACGTAAAAGCAAGCTTTGCATTTTACAGAATAACTGAACTCTATTGTGTTGAAAATGCTATCGGTATGTATCCATCAGTTTAGAGGGAGATAGTAGACGAACATGCAAACAGACGAACGGCCATTCTGTTCTATATTTGTAGTAGTTATATGAATCCTGACTTACGAATTCCATTTCTCCGTTAACGCAATTTGCTTACTAATGCGTTTCGGAAGAAGGCGAACGTTTTCTGTATTCCGTGTGGTATTAAGTAGTTCACGTAAAAACAAGCTGCCTGGACGTATCTGCACACTGCATCGCCACTGATTTTAATTGCGTGACGCCCCGATACAACGTTGTTAAACAACTTGTAGAAGCACCTTACGACGTAGCGGGGTAGTCAGAGTGGGGCCTCGCCACTCTCACGTAAGTTTACCGACAGATTGTAGAGGGCCTCAGACCTCCTTTGCGCAGTGTTACAGTGCAGCTCATATGAGTCCATTAATGGCATTTACCTCATGTTATTAATTTGTTTATGCTTTATTGTAATGTAACGTACCAACCTTTTGCTATATAGTCAGCTGACGTGTAAAGTTGTATGATGCTAGCAGATGGTCAGAGCCACCCATTCATAATGGTCTAGTAAGCTTCACGCTGAAGTTTACAAGGCTGTAGCAGGAGCAGAATCCTGTCAATTGTTTTGTAAGGTTGAGAGGCACCCACATGCCTTTCTCATACTGTGGCATCAAGCAGTCAGGCCTGCAAGATGAGTGGTCTGCCAAGCGAGTGGATACATTCTTATTTATCGAGTAACATGAACTCTCGTACTCACAATTAAGTTACAAATTATCCTCCTGTATGAATAATACGCAACGGAAACACGCATCTGACTATCAGTAATTTACAGAACTCTGACTGTACACTACGCACTGGCAATACCACATTTTCTTTCCTTTTTTATTTAACGGCTTTTGTCTACACGTGGCCCCCGCACTGAATATGAATGGCACACACATTATAAATTCGGGACATTATGGCAACATACAATTCAATGGAAAAGTCCACCAATCTTTTTCTTTTCACTATCTTATTTATTCCGATAAATTCTCTAACCTAAACACACAAATTCTATAACCTACAACAATAACACATGAGAAATTCCGCCCAGTGGGCATGACTTTACATTGGTGAATCTCTATATTATGGTCTCGCAAATATTTAACGCTTCAGTGCACTTTCTGGATAGGATGGTGGATCTTTTATTATATCTCACACTTCGACTCTCACAATCATCATCACGAAACTTTCCTCCAGACCGAGCGGTACAGAAGGAACAAGCATAACCCACTAATCTTTTGAAACTACCTCGCTACACTCCCATGCAAACCACACATACCCGAATTACATGACATACACCACACTACAATATAAAATACAAGACAGTGAATAGTCACAACATTATCACTTTCAGGTTTCCCACTTCAATTAATATTTATCCCAGTTTCACACGACACTGCCCCACTTCGTAATTCTACTTTCCTACTATGAACTCTGGAGATACAGGGCGTTTCAAAAAGAAAGAGCAGATTTCAAACATTTATTTCTCAAAAACTACAAATGATAGAAACACAATTCAAACGTTTCTTGTCAGAGAAAGGTTCAAAGTTTTTCAATGGTCCGCGCAGAAGTTCCATGCAAATCCGCAGTGGCGCTGGCGTTTGTTTGTAGGAAAATGGCGACGACACCACAGGAACGATCATTTTGTGTGCTGCAATTTGCAAAGTTAGAGTCCATTGTTGGTGTGCAACGTGCATTCCGCCGTCAATTCAACAAACAGCCGCCTCGTCATAAGCAAATTTATGAGTGGCATCACAGATTCGTAGAAGATGGTTGCATCTGCAAGCGAAAAAGCACGGGTCGTCCACGCACATCGGATGAAAATGTCGAGCGTGTCCGTGCAGCTTACGAAAGGAGCCCTAGAAAATCCACGACACGGGCAAGTCACGAACTAAACATGTCTAAAACAACGGTATGGCGCGTTCTGAGTAACCGTCTGCACATGAAGCCGTACAAACTGCAGTTATTGCAAGCATTGCGTCCTGACGACCACAACAAAAGGTTCGAATTTTCAACTGCAATTCTACAGGACATGGAAGAGGACAATTTTGCCGAACGATTAATTTTTTCAGATGAATCAACGTTTCACATTTCTGGTAAAGTTAATCGGCATAACGTACGAATTTGGGCGAGTGAAACTCCGAGGGACGTTATTCAACATGAAAGAGACTCACCAAAGGTTAACGTCTTTTGTGCAATTTCGGTAAACAAAGTTTATGGACCTTTCTTTTTCATGGAGAAAACTATCACAGGAACCATTTACCTGGACATGTTAGAAAACTGGCTATTTCCTCAACTTCAGGAAGATTCAAATCACTTCATCTTCATGCAAGATGGCGCCCCACCACACTTCTCTGAACCTGTACGACGGTACCTAAATAACACCATTCCAGGACGGTGGATTGGAAGAGCAGGAGCACAAGATCAATGTCATCGTCTGTGGCCTCCCAGGTCACCAGACCTTACTCCCTGCGATTTTTATTTGTGGGGGTACATAAAGGACTGTGTTTATGTCCCACCTATGCCCGCTACTCTTCAAGAGGTACGACATCGAATTGTTGCGGCCGTGAATTCGGTAACTAAAGACCAGTTGCGTCGTGTGTGGCAAGAAATGAGATACCGGTTTGATATTTGTCGTGTAACAAATGGTGCTCATATTGAGGTACAGTTTTGATATTTGTTGTGTAACATTTGGTACTCATATTGAGTGAAGGACCGTTGGAATTGTGTTTCTATCATTTGTAGTTTTTGAGAAATAAATGTTTGAAATCTGCTCTTTCTTTTTGAAACGCCCTGTATATGCACGTCTTCCTGTGCAATGCAAGCCATGTGGCGTTGCTGGATAGACGGCCGACTCACTTTGCTTCTCTCTCAGAGTTTGAATCTAGCGTCAAACGGAATCATATCACGAAATGTAATGTTAAGAACTTATTCATCACACACGCGAGTCCTCAACTGATACCATGGACGAGTACTTCTCTTTATCTTTTGTCTCTTACACAGTTTGAGACTCACACTGTACTCACCACGTGGAAGTACTCGTCTCTAATTTCAAGTCCTGCACACGCCATTTCTTAAATATTTCAACTTATGGTACACACGCTATTTCTTAAATATTTCAACTTATGGTACACACGCTATTTCTTAAATATTTCAACTTATTGTACACACGCTAGTGATTCAGCTTAACTTAAGCACACGGAAGTACTTCAACTTATTGCTACATGTGGTTTCATTGTGACCGTTGGTTACTTCCGAAGATTACTACAATCCCATTAATATTACCTGCCTGACATTTAATTCTCCCCACAAAAGTTCCTGAAATAGAGAAATTATTATTTCAAACTACTCTTAAATATTCCACATGCATACCATGACTCCACTCTTTCGTCATTACGGAGCACAACTAAAACAGGTGTTAACAGCACAGGATCCAGCGGCAGAGTGCCGAAACATGGCCGTTCTCCAGGTCATCTCCCATCTCTGTCGAGGTGGGGGAAGCACCTTACTACCCTATTGGTCAGCCACATTTAAGGCGCTCAAAGCTCTGGTAAATTTCATCTCTTTGGTTTCACCAAAGGTGGCCAAAGGGTCGACTCAAAGATGATCATATATTCACATTCACTATCTGTGGTTAGCAGACGACCATACATTCATTCATTTCAAAAGATCTCACCAAACTGGACGTAGGGATTTATTTTGTGGGAGTGCACATGTGATCAATTAAATAAATAAATTGTCATTCTTTCCCACACTGGTATCCGGCTTCGCTGTATTAATTGAAATTGAGTTATTTTACAAAAAAAATGTGTTGTTCTGACAAAAATAATGAAGTATGTTGTACCTATTTTCAATGTCGGGCGGTACTGTACCCTTTCAAGGTAGCGCATGAAAGGAGATTTAGTATGCTAAAGTTAGCTTGCATGTTATAAAGTGAAGGTTTGTTACAATAACTCAAGCACAGAGAGTTAAGTACATGCATTACCTTATTCTTTTTTTCTTTTTTGTGCGTTTAAGCCCATTCGCGCAGATCACACTGCTGACGTAACAACAGTGAAGTCACTGGAGGCCTCAATATATGAATAATGCGCGCCTCGCGCCATATAATCGCAGGGGATGGGGTGTAATTGAGAGCTCCGGCACTTTTATTTTGTGGAAATCATACCCAGCTAGATGGAACTTTGAACACTATAAAAAAAACTGTCCGAATAGGTCATGAAGATTCAATGGTACCGACCGGCCACAGTGTCGCCCGTAGCCCGTGGGCGTCACCATAGGCGGATACAAAGGGGAATATGGTCAGCTCTCCAACCCGATATCAGTTTCCGTTACCAGAGCCACTGCATCTCAATCGAGTAACTCCTCAACTGGCCTCACAAGGGCTGAGTGCACACCACTTACCAGCAGCACTCGGCAGACCTGGACGGTGACCCGACAGCGCTTAACGTCGGTGATCTGACGGGAACCGGTGTGAGCACTGCAGCAACGCCGTTGACATGGTTTATAATCTTGTGCTGTTACCCATTCCATCCTATCTGGCCTGGCCTATGTTTATGTAATGATGTGAGTCATGAGTATTTGCTTTTTTGTGTCGTTACTCGTTTGGGTTGGTATCTACTTCATATCATTTATATTTCTTTGATGAGTATTATTTTTGATGACGTTTATTCGGTAAGTCCAAAATGTGGGTGACTTCAACTGTAAAAATGTAATATTATCTTTAATTTCGTTCAGAGGGTTGATGCTACTTTTATTTGAATATTTTTATTATTTGTGAAGTGGGCAAAAATGAATATTGTGAAACTGCGACTGTAACATTTTAGTGTATATTAGTAACAATAGTCCGCCTCCATAGCTGAGTGGTCAGCGCTTCAGAATACTATAGGCCTACAAGGGGCCCGGGTTCGACTCCCGGCTGGGTAGGAAATATTCTCCACGGACTGTGTTGTGCTGTCTTTATCATCATACCATCCCCATCGACACGCAAGTCGTCGAAGTGGCGTCAACTAAAAGAGCTTGCACCAGGCAACTGGACTACCCAATGGAACGCCCTAGCCCCACGACGTTTCCTTCTTTTACTAATAATAAAGAACCTAAGACACAACCCTGAGAAATACCACGTTTTATTGCTTCAAAATCAGACTGCCTCTTATTTTTTAAAAACACAGAACGAATTTTTTTACTGCTTTCAGCTATGCATATAAGTACTGAGACACTTTTGAATGTGGTTATCATCGTTAATTAAACCAAAGCCGTAGCTAGACCACTAAACACCCTCAGTGAAAAAATTTCATTTTTACTAATAGTAATTTGTTTTCTGCTATTGTGAATTTAGTTTTGATCGTTCAATAATCTTTGATGTAATTCAAATTTTTTTATCAATGATAATGTCTTTCTGACGGATTTGTAAAGTCTGTTGTATTGTACATTCTCGTTTTTGGAGACATTGACTCCCGTGAGGTGGGTCAGTATTTTTTTCAATTACTGTCTTATTTTTCTGCAGAATATTCGTGTTTTACTCTTTTTCTGCCCTGAACGCACAGCAGGATAGAATAACAATGATAATCCCAATGCATTGCATACATTCACTACAAGTATTTGCATCTTCTGTGATGTTTGTTACGTGTACCTGTTTAAGTTTGAAACTACTGTCTGGGTCGTTATAGTCCCTGACATTTCCAGCACTGGAGGCCGAGGCTTCAGCCACAGATACGTGGCCTAAATCACATAGTAATGGCCATAAAAGTAACAAAATTCACAAAGGATGCTTAAGATACTTTTTATCTTGTACAGGATTAATGAATGTAACTATGAGGAGGGCACATACACTCCGGCAGTTGATTTTTGGCGTATACATGCAGACATGTTGTGGACAGAGGTTAAAGCTAAATGCCTCTGAAGTATAGAGTTATTTGTAAGTGTCTCTGGGGTTTTCGAAGACAACTGTGCGAACTCTGTAGGACATACGGAAAATATACATACTAGTGCATACAGCATCTCCAAGTTTTTAACCTACATCGCAGGCGCTCAGCATAGGCATCGCTTGTGCTGCTGCAGAATTTCAACATGAGTATCCGATGTGCATGCATATTCTTCGCTGTTGCTGGTAAATGGACACCTGGTCAGATAGAGGAGAAGTATGGTGTTGCTCCTGAAAATCAATTGTATAGTAATAATGGTGCTAATTATTACCTTGGTGCGTTGATGGATGACCTTGAACCTGAATCTACACAACATGATGTATATATGAGTAAATATGTAAATTTTCTAATTGATGTAAGATATTATTATACATTTTCTGGACGTGATCCTTATGGTGCTTGTGTACATTAATTTCAGAAATAAATGACTGCATTGGACTTTTTTGAATTTAATTGGGGACCTATCAACGATCTGCCTCCTGTTGTATCGCAGTACCTCCTTAATCCTAACTGGCTGGTGGACGACGCCTGCTTTGCCTGCTTTGGAATACTGTTCATTATGTTGCCTGTCTGCAGGTACGAACTAAGTCTATGGGACAATACGAGTGGATGATATGTAAACTTGTTTTGACACGTCTACCCCTTATTGGTGCGTTCTGGAACCAAGCCACGGCGTGTAATGCGAATCGAAACTTGCCCTACCCACTGATGTGTCGTTTTTCTGTATTCCTCACAGATCTTTCCGCAGCCGTCTTCTGAAACTTGGAACTACTTACGTATAATGACCATTTACACTCACTGGAAAACTATCGTCTTTGTTAGAGATGGTGCTGTAACCGCTTGCCCCTTCATGTATATTTCCTAACAATTTTTGTATTTTATAAGCCTGTCAACCAGTGATGTTTCAGTAGAAATATTAAAACATGTGTCATAACAGTACACTGTTCTTGTTCAGTAAACAGATATGAATGTAGCTCCATACGTATTTCAGTTATTTACTTCAAGGTCTCTTACTCTCTCCTACATGAGGTATGTTGTTACCTCATGTGCCGGATGAGTCTTTTTTGTATGCTTAGGATGAAAAATTAACATATAGCTCCATGGCGTTTCCTATGACCAACTTTTGATTTTTTGGAATAAGTTAGCAACGAGATTGACCTACGAATCATGCACAAAATTAGAAATGCACTACACCACAATACAACTGGATTAAATGTTTTATTTCTGATGAAGGCGTTCTTAGAAGGGGGCGAAACCTAGATCAAAAAGACTTCGTTTGCGCGACCGACGGCTACAATTGTTTTAATTTTACGTCTCATTGTGCCAAACAAAATAGATAAATATTATACAAATAATAATAGATATAAATAATGAGATTTTTAAGGCGTTTATTTTTAAACAACATTACAATTTATGTACAAACGTTTTCTTCAGTAGCAAGTAAAATTAAGCTACAATATTAACTTCATGAAACTGTAATATAGGAATTTTCTGTTGAATACTCTATAACATATCTTTGCATTATAAAACATACAAATATTATCAAAAGTCCCATATCACTGATAAATATTACCCTTAAATTTATAACCCAACTTTTTAGGCTTCAAGATAATCATTAGAAACACAAGTGAATAAAGAAACACTGAGACAAGGCCCTCTGCAAAAACTGGTAGTATAAGTGTTATCCTTTATGTGCAGTTTATGCTGGTTACTAGAGTAATCTTAGGGACGTTGAAGCAAATGATAATAATGAGAGTGCCAATGAAGTCCTCGGCTTCTAACCATCAAAGAATTCATAGTGCAGCAAATATTAGCATTGAAAGAAATGAGTAAGAATTTTAAAAGTTTCCTTGCATTTTGATTAACAGTTCGGTGGAACTTCTGCAACAACGTACAAATTACCTTAAATGTTATAAGAGAAGTAATTCATTTATATTTCGAAATTTGGATCTCATTTAATACTACATTTACACAATAGATATCTCTAACACTATCACACGCGTGGCGCTTTAGTTCAGGAAGGTCGCACTGAGACATCAAGTAAAATGAACTGTGAACGCTAAAGAACTGTGCTTTCAAGTGGTGTTAAGTGCCTTTAAAAGTATTTTCTGTATACATAATAAACTAATACTACATAATTCTGATCACGCCATATTCTGCCGCAACTCAAGTAGAGTTCAAAGTCAAACGAGTACTTAGGCACAGTGTTAATAAGGTAGTTCACTGTGAGCTCCATATGGTTTACTTCAAAGCATATATCAAAAGACGGTATGATGCGTAATGGGTAGGAGGAATAATAAATATATTTTGTTATTTAGACGTAGCCAGATAAGGAGTTTCTTTTCTTCGTTAATAAATTGTAAGTGCGACAGTCACATTAAATAGAATCAGAGACGTCCAAATTCATATCGTGTATCTGAAGACGAGGATGGCACTCATCGAAACTCTCTGCCTTTGCGGCGAGCTTACGTGGTTCGAAGCCTGAGGAAGTAACAGCACATCAACTGATGTGATGTGAGTCTGTTTACTTCACGGTTTATGAAGTTATGATTTATGGATGTGTACTGAATAAACTGCTTATTAAACTTCTAGAGTTACCTATTACCCGTAAAGTGGACTGAAAATCTGGCCAGGATGACAGCACTGTCGTGGTTTACACGGAGAAGCAGGGAGGGCTAACAGTAAGAGAGTACACTTCTGTAACTCCACGAGTGCAACGCTGTGAAACACACGTCTGTACGGCCAATGCCCCGCATATACTAAGAATTAAACATTGACAGCAACTTTTGTTTGGCAGTTTTCCTCGCAGCCTATCACTTCGACAAGATGTATTTGCCGTGAGCTGAGCACGCACCAACTCGTGTTCAGAATAAACTAATAGCTACGCTAAATCCGATGCTTCACTTTTTAGTATCATTGTAATGCATTAATCTGTTTCTGAAATTGTCTCGTCTCGTTCGCACATCACTCGTTTATTTTGACGCCTTTTAAAATCATAATAAGGAGAACAATTTTTCTTTGTGTTTGTTTGCTGGCTTTGAAGTAGAATTCTTTGTAGCAAACTCTGTGAACCGTTTGCAAACTTGGTATTTGTTTTTATTGTTCATAATATGGCAGAATTTGCTGTCAAATTAAGACATTTAACTATATAGTCAAGTGTTAATTTATCTTCTTCTTCCTTCAGGTGAGAGTTGTTACTTCACTCAGCAACGTGGTTTGCACACAACCTACTTTTTCAACTGTAACACTTTCCGGTAAGCACTGTCAC
Organism: Schistocerca cancellata; assembly: GCF_023864275.1. Taxonomy (NCBI): domain Eukaryota; kingdom Metazoa; phylum Arthropoda; class Insecta; order Orthoptera; family Acrididae; genus Schistocerca; species Schistocerca cancellata. The sequence continues at coordinate 491,984,944 of NC_064628.1, forward strand.
TTTTTTTTTTTTTGTCTCTCACAGTCGTTAAATATAATAACTCTGACTGTGAGTCGCCATGATTGCCACCGAGGCATTTCCGCTAGCGCTCTTCGAACTCGCACTGTGAGGTAACAACGCCCCCTGCTATGAACTGGAGCTCGGCTGCACCTAATCACGTCACCATAATGTCCGCAGCTCGTGGTCTACTGGCTAGCGTTGCTGCCTCTGGATCACGGTGTCCCGGGTTCGATTCCCGGCCGGGTCGGGGATTTCCTCTGCCCGGGGACTGGGGGTTGTCGTCATCATTTCATCATCAACATCATCATTCGTGACAGTGGCTGCATTGGACTGTTTAAAAAATGGGGATTTGTACGGGCGCTGATGTCCGTGCAGTTGAGCGCCTCACAAACATAACATCATCATCGTCACGTCACCATAATAGACCTCACTGCGGTTGGGTCTACAGCGAACTTTATCGAGTAATAACAGGGTTTTACCAACAAGAAAGTGAAATAATACAGAAGTGAACAGCACCATGGGCTTACCTAAAGTAATATCCCAGTACCACTTAGGATCAGCTACTTCGGTCAACGATCTATGGCCACAGCGTACGAAAATTGTAATATCATAGATGGATATCATCCTCACCGGCATATCACAATTGGCACGTATCCGACAGACGCCGAAAGGAGTCAACGTTGCGCCTTCAGCGGCTCCGACTGCGAGAGCACTCTGCCGCCGCGATATAGGATGGCTGGCGGCAGCTACACGGCCAGTCTCAATCGTAGTCTTTAGTCTTGTATTGTATTGTATTGTATGTTAAGCGGGGGCCTAGAAACGACGGAGAGGCTCCGTCCCCGCCGCAGCCGCAGTGGTCCACAACGCCACGACGACTACCGCAGTCCACTTCACCCCTCCGCCGCCCCACACCGAACCGAGGGTTGTTGTGCGGTTCGGCCCCTGGTGGACCCCCCCCCCCCCCCCCAGACAACGTCTCACGTCAGACGAGTGTAACCCCTATGTTTGCGTGATAGAGTAATGGTGGTGTACACGTACATGGTTCAAATGGTTCAAATGGCTCTGAGTACTATGGGACTTAACATCTGTGGTCATCAGTCCCCTAGAACTTAGAACTACTTAAACCTAAATAACCTAAGGACATCACACACATCCATGCCCGAGGCAGGATTCGAACCTGCGATAATAGCGGTCACGTGGTTCCAGACTGAAGCGCCTAGAACCGCACGGCCACACTGGCCAGCCGCGTATGTGGAGAACTTGTTTGCGCAGCAATCGCCGACATTAGTGTAGCTGAGGCGGAATAAGGGGAACAAGCCCGCATTCGCCGTGGTAGATAGAAAACCGCCTAAAAACCATTCACAGACTGGCCGGCTCACCGTACCTCGACACAAGTCCGCCGGGCGGATTCGTGTCGGGGACCAGGCGCTCTTTCTCGCCCGGAAAGCCGTGCGTTAGACCGCACTGCCAACTGGACGGGCGTCTTTAGTCTTAGTCAGCCTTCGACAGCTCGCTCATGCAGTAGTAGCGGGAGCCTCACATTCCACGACTCTATTTCTGTTTCTTGTAATAGCTGGACTTTATTGCTGTTCGTTCTTTTGTAAAGCTTCTTCGCAACGCTTGGAGAAAGCTAGAAGGAAAACTTCTGTTTATTTTCCTATTAAGCTAATCATTTCTGCTCGTGTCCAGCTTCCCTACGATGGCAGCTGGTGCACCGCTCGATAGCCCACCTCTCCTTAACATTGTGTACAGAGTAGTACACAACAAAAATAACCTAGACCACAGGTGCAAGGGAGTTGTAAAAGCTAAGAAACTGTGATTTCATATAGCCTAATAATATCACAGCATAGCCTCCCTATCGAACGTCTCATTAAAAAGCATCCTCAAGTTCCCTGATTTAAGTGGCGGTAACAACGGCCAATAAATTGATGGGGTAATCGAAAATATTTTGCCAAGGTCGTAAGCATATAAATTAGTTAAATCAAATGTGTGTGAAATATTATGGGGCTTAACTGCTAAAATCATCAGTCCCTATGCTTACATACTACTTAACCTAAATTATCCTAAGGGCAAACACACACGCCCTTGCCCGAGGGAGCCGCACGGGATTAGCCGAGTGGTCTGGGGCGCCGAGTCATGAACTGTGCGGCTGATCCCGGCGGAGGTTCGAGTCCTCCCTCGGGAATCGGTGAGTGTGTTTGTCCTTAGGATAGTTTAGGTTAAGTAGTGTGTAAGCTTAGGGATTGATGACCTTAGCAGTTAAGTCCCATAAGATTTCACACACATTTGAACATTTTTTGAACATGCCCGAGGGAGGACTTGAACCTTCGTCGGGACCAGCCGCACAGTCTATGACTGCAGCGCCTTAGACCACTCGGCTAATCCCGCGCGGCCATATTAATTAGTAGCTGAACAAATAAATAGAGTAATTAGCAACGCCGTACATTTTCAAGGAAAGAGAAAAGATCTTCCGTAATTTCTTAAAATCTGAATCTTTTTTCGAAAATATTTTAACTGCCTAGGTCGCGGACATACACTCCTGGAAATGGAAAAAAGAACACATTGACACCGGTGTGTCAGACCCACCATATTTGCTCCGGACACTGCGAGAGGGCTGTACAAGCAATGATCACACGCACGGCACAGCGGACACACCAGGAACCGCGGTGTTGGCCGTCGAATGGCGCTAGCTGCGCAGCATTTGTGCACCACCGCCGTCAGTGTCAGCCAGTTTGCCGTGGCATACGGAGCTCCATCGCAGTCTTTAACACTGGTAGCATGCCGCGACAGCGTGGACGTGAACCGTATGTGCAGTTGACAGACTTTGAGCGAGGGCGTATAGTGGGCATGCGGGAGGCCGGGTGGACGTACCGCCGTATTGCTCAACACGTGGGGCGTGAGGTCTCCACAGTACATCGATGTTGTCGCCAGTGGTCGGCGGAAGGTGCACGTGCCCGTCGACCTGGGACCGGACCGCAGCGACGCACGGATGCACGCCAAGGCCGTAGTATCCTACGCAGTGCCGTAGGGGACCGCACCGCCACTTCCCAGCAAATTAGGGACACTGTTGCTCCTGGGGTATCGGCGAGGACCATTCGCAACCGTCTCCATGAAGCTGGGCTACGGTCCCGCACACCGTTAGGCCGTCTTCCGCTCACGCCCCAACATCGTGCAGCCCGCCTCCAGTGGTGTCGCGACAGGCGTGAATGGAGGGACGAATGGAGACGTGTCGTCTTCAGCGATGAGAGTCGCTTCTGCCTTGGTGCCAATAATGGTCGTATGCGTGTTTGGCGCCGTGCAGGTGAGCGCCACAATCAGGACTGCATACGACCGAGGCACACAGGGCCAACACCCGGCATCATGGTGTGGGGAGCGATCTCCTACACTGGCCGTACACCACTGGTGATCGTCGAGGGGACACTGAATAGTGCACGGTACATCCAAACCGTCATCGAACCCATCGTTCTACCATTCCTAGACCGGCAAGGGAACTTGCTGTTCCAACAGGACAATGCACGTCCGCATGTATCCCGTGCCACCCAACGTGCTCTAGAAGGTGTAAGTCAACTACCCTGGCCAGCAAGATCTCCGGATCTGTCCCCCATTGAGCATGTTTGGGACTGGATGAAGCGTCGTCTCACGCGGTCTGCACGTCCAGCACGAACGCTGGTCCAACTGAGGCGCCAGGTGGAAATGGCATGGCAAGCCGTTCCACAGGACTACATCCAGCATCTCTACGATCGTCTCCATGGGAGAATAGCAGCGTGCATTGCTGCGAAAGGTGGATATACACTGTACTAGTGCCGACATTGTGCATGCTCTGTTGCCTGTGTCTATGTGCCTGTGGTTCTGTCAGTGTGATCATGTGATGTATCTGACCCCAGGAATGTGTCAATAAAGTTTCCCCTTCCTGGGACAATGAATTCACGGTGTTCTTATTTCAATTTCCAGGAGTGTATATAGAAATTAAAATATGATGATTAGTTTGTTGTCGATCAGCCATCTTCAGACAATACCAGCTTGATCTGAGGCTGGTTGTATTGAGCACTGAAACTAATTGTCACACTTCAGTGTCTATGTGCCCTCACGCTACGTCAGTCTTCTGGTAGGTTTCTGGCGTCGACTTTAGTGAACTGTGGTATGAGAGCGACGCAGCCGCCGGCGATGTCCACGTCGGAGTCGCTTACGGGCACGGAGTAGCGCAGCGTGGAGCACACGTACTGAGAGCCGCGGACCTCCAGCATCTCGCCCTCTACTCCGGCCGCGCACCAGAGCTGGTGCACTCGCAGCGCGGGGCTGAAGACGACCTCCGCGAGGCACAGGCTGGAGGTGCGGATGCCCTTCCAGTCTTCCAGGCCACTCACGTCGGGGGCGGCGGACCGCAGGCCCGGCTCTGCTGCGGGGGCGGCGAACGCCGGCGCCAGCGCCAACCACGCAGCGACGGCCACCATCGCGGCGGGAGTGAGTCTGGGCGTCGGGAGTCGCCGCAGCAGACGCCGGACAGGGAACCGTCTCACTCCTGCCTCGGACATGTGGGCAACACCCTAAAGTCGGCTGGCGCGACTGTCGGCGGCAGCACCTCTTAGTCTGCTTAAACGCGCTCCCGTTTTCCGGGATGACAAGCCTCTGTTGCGAAGGTGTTGTTGCACAACGTTCTTGACTATTGCCGGGGCCGATTCGTTTCCTGACATATGCCGCGTCGCGTTAGACTGCGTTCACAGTGGCACCGACACCGGCCGTCAGACGCAGTCGCCACAGGTCTCCCGATAACATCGGCACACAACGATCTCCTTCGGCAGTCTTTGGTATGCAACTCGCCTCTTAGAGTGAGCTACATACCAAGACGCCTCTGTCCCTGGAGATAATTCTGCATTGCGGCTTTTCCTATTAAAAAGAGGTCGAATGCATGTCAATAAGCTGTATCTGCTTTGTAAATACACTATTGGCCTGGGCATTGAGTCAAACAGAGCTTGGATGGCGTGTACAGGTACAGTTGCAGCTTCAACACGATACCACAGTTCATCAAGAGTAGTGACTGGCATATTGTGACGAGTCAGTTACTCGGCCACCGTGGACTAGACGTTTTCAATTGGTGAGAGATCTGGAGAATGCGCAGGCCAGGGCAGCAGCCGAACATTTTCTGTATCCAGAAAGGCCCGTACAGGAGCTGCAACATGCGGTCGTGCATTATCCTGCTGATATGTAGGGTTTCGCAGGGATCGAATGAAGGGAAGAGCCACGGGTCGTAACATCTGAAATGTAGCGTCCACTGTTCAAAGTGCCGTCAATGCGAACAAGAGGTGACCGAGACATCTAACCAATGGTACCCCATACCATCACGCCGGTTGATACGCCAGTATGGCGATGACGAATACACGCTTCCAATGCGCGGTCACTGCGATGTCGCCAAACACGGATGCGACCATCATGATGCTGTAAACCGAACCTGGATTCATCCGAAAAAATGACGTTTTGCCATTCGTGCACCCAGGTTCGTCGTTGAGTACACCATCGCAGGCGCTCCTGTCTGTGATGCAGCGTCAAGGGTAACCGCAGCTATGGTCTCCGAGCTGACAACTTCCCTCATGTCAGCACATTGTAGGTGTCGCAACCGGCGCCAACCTTGTGTGAATGCTCTGAAAAGCTAATCGTTTGCATATCACAGCATATTCTTCCTGTCGGTTAAATTTCGCATCTGTAGCGCGTCATCTTCGTCGCGTAGCAATTTTAATGGCCAGTAGTAAGAGGCGAGCACTTGACACCCTGTCCTTGGTTATCGGAATAACCAGACAAGTTTTATGAATATATGAGATTAGGAGCGAAACGTTCTCTTACATACTCTACATGACTCGTGGTGGCCTTGGAAAGAGAGTTACAAATAGTTTCTCTGTGTTTATTTAAATGTAGGCGTGCGTCAGTTAACCTTCAATGACTGTCATTCATCATACGTTTGAAAGACGAGCATAAGGTTTAGCTTAAGATACTCTGAACACCTAAAGCACTGAAAAGTGGAAATACATACCGCACACTACATTTGCAAACCACTTCATATAAGAGTATCACCAGCCTGCCGGCGTTAAAACGCCAGTAAGCAGTAAATCATAATTTGTAGACAGCTGATGCCAAACTACCACAACCCTAGGAAGATACACTACAGCAACTATGAGAATAAAATACACCACCCTTCTCACTTGGACAAATTATTCTTTAAAGTTATAATTTACGCCCAAAATTCCTGATAAGGGTTTTGCCTATTTGTCGTTTCAAGTTCAATTGCTCTTTCAGTCCATAATTCCGTACGTTCGGGAGATGGGATCGACTACAGTGTGACCGCTCACGTAATGGCACACTGATTTGAAAAGATCGGCCGTCTTCGGCCGATGTCGGTCGTCGGCGGAATCCACCGGTATCGGTGCTAGTTTGACCGTAGCCTTAGAGCTTTCGCTGTAGCGCTAGTACCGATTTCTAAAGTAGAATTCGAGACCCTATTCTACGAGACAAAAAATACACTTAATTTTCAATCTACTGCTCTCTTGGCCAATACATTTCATCCTATGTTTCTTCGGGGAACACACTTCCTCTGTGAAATTCGATTCCGGAATGTCTGCAAAACACCCGCCTCCTACGCCCATAACCTCTACACTGGGCTCAAAGTGTTTCTCAACGCAATATTTTCGGACGTGGAGGCGAATGTAAGTGAACCGATCTTATTGTGACGAAGCACGACTTTAACGTGCTGTGTGTTTCAGTTAGCAAGCAGCGCGGGCACGCTCGCCTTATTTATTTCCTTCGGCCGACACTAACATGACTCCGTAACGCGAAAAGATATGGCGAGCGCTTTTGGAAGAGGCCAAGATCTTAGCTGAAGACATCGTCGGCATCCACTTGTCGATCGTAAGTAACACAATTTACGTGAAACTTATTAAAGACGATGGCATTAATGGAGGAAATCTCTTCTGAGGAGGTGGAAGATACCTTGGTTCAGTCAATAAGTTTCCAGCGACCGATGGATTACCAAAAAAATGTTCAAATGTGTGTGAATCTTATGGGACTTAACTGCTCAGGTCATCAGTCCCTAAGGTTACACACTACTTAACCTAAATTATCCTGAGGACACACACCCATGCCCGAGGGAGGACTCGAACCTCCGCCGGGATCAACCGCACAGACGATGAGTGCAGCGCCGTAGACCGCTCGGATGGATTACCAGTCGAGTTTTACCGGACCTTCCGTAACATCACGATGCCCCTCTGGGTTACAAGGTTCCGAGAACTAATGTCCCCAGACTGCGAAATATCGCCTTCCTTAGTCGAAGGACTTCTCATGTCAGTACGCAGGCCAGCATAAGAGCAATCGGTCAACGACTATCGGCCACTTACAATATTAAACGCTAAATACAAGATTTTCATCAGGCTTACAGGCATCCCACATTATAAAAATATCGCGTATGAATCACGCCCCATATCACACGCTGCAAGAGGGAGACGCCTACTGATATATGGCCACTGGTGACTGCAGGGAATTAATAGTGATCCCTCAGGGTGCCGCCTGCGAGTGGCGATTGTCTCCGATTTCAGTTGGGTCTTTGATAGAGTGCACCACGATTTCTTCCTACTGTATGGGATTTCCTCCCAGGCTCGTCGACACCCTGCGGCGTCTTCTGCCAGCAGCCAGCTCTCAGGTCCAGGTCAACGGACGGACTACTCCGAGAACCCGGGCGTGGGAAGCGAGAACGTCACCGCACGACCACGAGCTGCGCGCTAAACGTCATTTCCGCCCGTTTTATTGATCATGAAAACCACACATTGCATGTTGTACCACCATACAACGAGACATTCAGAGATGGTGGTCCAGACTGTTGTACACACCGGTACTTCTGATACTTAGTAGCATGTCTATTGCATTGATGCTTGCCTGTGTTCGTCGTGGCGTACTATCCACAAGTTCGTTAAGGCACTGTTGGTCTAGATTGCCCCACTTCTCAACGGCGATAGGGCGTAGATCCCTCAGAGTGGTTGGTGGGTTACGTCTTCCATAAACAGCTCTTTTCAATCCATCCCAGGCATGTTCGATAGGGTTCATATCTGGAGAACATGCTGGCCACTCCAGTAGAGCGATGTGTTATGCTGAAGGATGTCAATCACAAGATGTGCACGATGGGGGCGCGAATTGTCGTCCAAGAAGACGAATGCTACGCCAATATCCTGCCAATATGGTTGCACTGTCGGTCGGAGAATGGCATTCACTTATCGTACAGCCGTTACAGCGCCTTCCATGACTACCAGGGGCGTACGTCGGCCCCACATAATGGCACCCCAAAACAGCAGGAAGCCTTCACCTTGGTTTACTCTCTGCACAGTATCTCTAAGGCGTGCATCCTGACCGGGTTGCCTCGAAACACGTCTCCGACTATTGTCTGATTGAAGGCAAATGTGACACTCATCGGTGAAGAGAATGCCAATCTTGAGAGGTCCATTCGTTATGTTGTTGAGCGTTTCTGTACCGCGCTGCATAGTGACGTGGTTGCAAAGATGGACCTCGCTATGGATGTTGGGAGTGAAGTTGCGAATCATGCAGCCTCATGCGCACAGTTTGAGTCATAATGCGATGTCCTGTGGCTGCACGAAAAGCATTATTCAACATGGTGGCGTTGCAGTCAGGGTTCCTCCGAGCCATAATCCGTAGGTAGTGATCATCCACTCCAGTAGTAGCCCTTGGCCGGCCTGAGTGAGGCATGTCATCGACAGTTCCTCTCTCTCTGTATCTCCTCCATGTCCGAACAACATCGCTTTGCTTCACTCCGAGACGCCTGGACACTTCCCTTGTCGAGATCCACTCCTGGCACAAAGTAACAATGCGGACGCGATCGAACCGCGGTGTTGACCTTCTACGCTACACGAGCCGTGTATCTTCTTCCTGGTGGAATGACTGGAACTGATCGGCTGTCGGACCTCCTCGGTCTAATAGGCGCTACTCATGAATGGTTGTTTACATCTCTGGACGGGTTTAGTTACATCTCTGAACAGTCGAGGGACTGTTTCTGTGATACAATATCCACAATCAACGTCTATCTTCAGGAGTTCTGGGAGCCGGGGCGATGCAAATATTTTTTGATGTATGAATTTCTGTTGTAACATTCTATTTTACAACGTTTTCATTTGTGCGTATTTACTAATTATAATCATGAAATTAACAAAAATAAATCAATAAATAAAAATAGGGTAGCGTCTTAGATCAGTAATCAAAACGTCTTCGGTCCCGGTTTCGAATCTCCCACCACTTAATTTTTGAATAATAAGCAGCATTGTCGACCGAAGACTTTCAGCATAAGAGGTCACCCTCATTTTGCCGATGGCCTTGTCAAAGAGCTCTTGGTGGCGGACATAGGCTCTGGGCACTCTCTTGCCCTTCGAATGGGAAACTGCCCCTATAGGCGGAAGGATCAGTAATGATCAACGGCATGGAAGGCAATGGAAACCACTGGATTAAAGACACATAGTGTGGATTCTCAGAACATGTGGCCTGTAACTGAAAAAGTCTCATGATAACCTCTCCAATGGCAAAAGATTCTTGAACAGTCCGCCATTCTGATCTCTGGGAGGGGACTGCCAAGGTGAAGGCTACCATGAGAAAAAGACTGGATAACCAACGAAAGGATAATGTTCTACGAGTAAGGGCGCGGAATGATGGAAGCTTGAACTTGGTAGAAAAACTGGAAAATCTTAAAAGGGAAATGCAAACGCTCAATCTGGACATAGTGGGGGTCAGTGAAGCGAAATGCAAAGCAGACAAGGATTTCTGGTCAGATGAGTATAGGGTATGGTATAACGGGAGTAAAGGGTATGATACAATGGGAATAGGTTTCGTATGGATAGGAAAGCTGGGCAGAGAATGTGTCATTTCAGTGACAGGGTTGTTCTCATCAGAAACGACACCAAACAACACCGACAACGAAAGTTCAGGTATACATGCCGGCATACAAGCTGAAGACGAAGAGATTGAAAAAATATGTGAGGATATTGGGTGGGTAATGCAGGACGTAAAGCAAAACGAAGATGTAATAGTCATGAGGGACTGGAATGCGGTTGTAGGGGAAGGAGTAGAAGAAAGGGTTTTGGAAAATATGGGCCTGTTACCAGGAATGAGAGAGGAGAAAACCAAACCGATTCCTTTAATAAATTTCAGCTAGTAATATCGAATACTCTGTTCAAAAATCACAGGAGAAGGAGGTATACTTGGAAAAGGCCGGGTGGTACGGGAAGATTCCACTTAGATTGCATCATGGTCAGAGATTACGAAATCTGTTGCTGGATTGTAAAGCGTACCCAGGAGCAGATTTAGACTCAGATCACAATGTAGTAGTGACAAAGAATGGGCTGAATTCTGAGATATTACTCAAGAAGAATCAATAGGCGAAGAAGTGGGATACGGAAGATACTATGGAATGAAGAGATGCGCTTGAAGTTCTCTAAGGCTATAGGCTCTACAATAAAGAATAGCTCATTAGGTGGTACAGTTGAAGAGGAGTGTACATCCCTAAAAAGGGCAATCACAGAAATTGAAAAGAAAAACGTAAGTACCAACATGGTAAACAAGGTAACTACGAAGGAATACTTCATTTGATCGATGAAAGAAGGAAGTGAAAAAACGTTCACGGTTAATCAGGAATACAGGAAAACAAGCCGCTGAAGAACGATAGAAATGGGAAGTGCAGCGAAGTTTAGATGGAATGGCTGCATGAAAAATGCGAAGAAATTGAAAAAGAATTGCTTGTCAGAAGGACGAACTCAGAATATGGGAAACTCAAAACAAACTACAGTGAAATTAAAAGCAACGATGGTAACATTAAGAGTGCAACGGGAATTCTACTATTAAATGCAGAAGAGAGAGCGGGTAGGTGGAACGGGTACATTGCAGCCCTGTAAGAGGAGGAAGGCTTGTTTGATGTGGTAGAAGAAAAAACTGGAGTAGATTCAGAAGCTGAAGCGGTACTGTGAGTACGCTTCATGAAAAACGCAGCTAATGGACATGTAGAAGGTAAGTTTTTTATTTCGATTACTTTTTCAGTGTGTCACACTTCCTCGTCCTCTCTGTACTTTTCCAGTATGTATGAGGCCGCGCGGAGTGGCCACGTGGTTTGATGCGCCACGTCACGGATTGCGCGGCCCCTCCTGCCGGAGTTCGAATCCTCCCTCGGGCATGGGTATGTGTGTTGTTCTTAGCAAAAGTTATTTAAGTAGTGTGTAAGTCTAGGGACCTATGACCTCAGCAGTTTCGTCCCTTAGAAATCCACACACATTTGAATATTTTAGCAGTATGTATGAGGGCATGTTGTGTGAATGTGTTGGAGTTAGAAACGTGAAGGGCTGTTTTAAAGATTGTCAACAGCTGCGGAAGGCTTCTCAAAAGAGAAACTATAGAAGCTGAACACAGGGACAGCTTGAGGCACTTCGGTTCTGAGGAGTGTAGAGGTCGGAGTTTGGCCATTAGCCAACAGGAACGTGGCGGTAGGAACAACGGCCGGGGTGGCAGGTCGGTAGCGTGGCGGAGAGACGGGTAGCCGGGACGTGCTAAGGAGAGGATGCAGTGCGGAGATGCTCCGTCTGGAATGTGGTAAGATGTGAAATGCAGCGTATCTTAGTAGACACAGTACACGAACCAAATTCCCCTCTTTGGCCCGTCTCACGAGCGTACTTGAAAATTATGGACTCAAACATCTCTGTGGTAGCTTCCTAGCTCCGTGCAGTAGCGCTTGTGCATTAATTTATTTAGTAGCCGCATTTCGCGTAGTGCTTCGCGGTGTGCTTCAGCGTTGCGGCGTATGGAAGGATGGAAGGGTTGTGCCCTGGTGTGTCATAATGAATCCCCTTCAACCTCCCTATAGTGTGACCATTGATCGGCTTATAATACCAGACCAATTAGCTATTTCAACACTTGCCAACATCGATAATAGTATGAACCAGTTATTCCAGATTATGTTCAATTTTAACATCTAAATGTGTAATAAAATTTCAATCAATTAAAAAAAACAGGGTTGGAATTTTCAGATAATTGCCTCTCGTCTCCCAAAGCTCAAATCCATAACTATAAAGGCAAGAACCTCCTCATTAACTTAGTAAATAATACCAAATCAAGCAGAATTCTACCCTTTTGATAATGCAGTGGGAATATGGCAGTAGGCCTGAAAAAAATGCTAGCGTTACTGAGTGCGTTGATTTTGTGTGTGTGTCCTGTTATCCGTTGCGTGAACTAGTGTTTTATCGATAATTAGAAATCAGGGTCGTACTCACACGAAATATTATCACGCACATTCAACCACAACATCCGGTACAGGAGATAAGAATACAGTGCCACATTAATGTATGAGCACCGAGCAACCAAGCAAGCAAGCAGCACAGGTCAGCAACGCAACCAAGAAAGACGGTTACCGCTCGCAAACTGATCGGGGTTCCAGTATTAGAATCATAATTTAAAACAGCTTTGGAAGGCCTTAATTTTAGGAAGAAATTTCTGAGATTGTACGTTTGGACCACAGAATTCTAGTAATGAGCTATGGACGGTGGAAAAACCGGAATATATGAGGATCCAAGCATTTGGGATGTTATATTACAGACGAATGTCGAAAATTAGGTGAACCGAGAAGGTAAGGAACGAGGAGGTTAAACTTTCTGGCAGATTAAAACTGTGTGCCGGACTGAGACTCGAACTCGGGACCCTCCCCTTTCACAGGCAAGTCCTCTACCATCTGAGCTGCCCAACCACGACTCAAGGCCCGTGCTCACAGTTTTACCTCCGCCAGTACCTCGTCTCCTAACTTCCTAACTTCACAGAAGCTACCCTGCGATGCTGCAGATCTAATACTCCTGGAAGAAAGGATATTACAGAGACATGGCTTGCTACAGCCTGGGGCATGTTTCCAGAATGAAATTTTCACTCTGCAGCGGAGTGCGCGCTGATTAAAACTGCCAGGAAATTTCATATCATCGCACACTCCGCTGCAGAGTGAAAATTTCATTCTGAAAATGAGGAGGTTCCGCGCAAAATCGGAGATGAAGGGAATATATGGAAAACGCTGACAAGAAGAAAGGACAGGATGATAGGACATTTGTTAGGACATCAGGGAATAACTTCCATGGTACCAAAGCGAGCTGTAAAGGGCAAAAACTATAGAGGAAGACAGAGGTTGGAATACATCCAACAAATAACTGCACCTAGGTTGCAAGTGGTACTCTGAAATCAAGAGGTTGGCACGGGAGAGGAATTCGTGGCGGGCCGCTTCAAACCATTTACATGACTTCTGAGTCAAAGAAAAAAAAACAACAGGAGATTGACATACATTGCTAACATTTTGGCTTGGAAGACGTGGAGTATAGCTGAGACTACAGGACTCTTGGCTAAATAGCCTTATGGTACACTTGTTCCAAGCATGCCTTTTGTTTTGAGTACGAGAAAGAAGAAAAAATTAAATGCTGATGAGTACCTTTTTATATGGGCTAAAGTCGGCAATGGCAATTGTAAAATAAAGATCAACGGTGACTGTATGTTGTATTATATTAGTCGTCGAGCTCTTTGCTGAGCGCCGTGACTCCATGAACCAGTCCTCCATCCCGGACCAGCTTCTCTTAGAGCCTGCTGATCTGTTCACGTGCTCGCTGCTCTTGCCTTCGATCTTCTCTTTCATGATTACTTTTACAGGTTTTCCTCATCTATTCATAGAATATGGCCAAAGGACTGGAAAACTGCACGGTTCACAGAAGAAGAAAGGTGCTGGAGATACTGAGTTTCTCAAAAATTGACACATTTGTTCTTCTTTCGGTCCATTTTACGTGCAGCATCCTGCACTAGCATCAGAGCTCAAATATATCAGTTCGCTGCTTGTCTCTGACCTTAAGTGTCCTTGTTTAAAATCACAAAATAGTTGCGATGTTCCTTACTGCTCTGTTCTGCCAGATTCAGGTGGGATTCTTTATAGCCACTCGCCCTAGCGTCATCCGTTTCTTTTCTCATCTTCACAGCTTCCCGTGTCGAATATGGTTGGCCCAAGACAGACGAAAGAATACATGACTTTCAATTCCTTTAATTGACCTGTAAGTTGATTCTGTGCTCCTCGACCAATTACCATGAGGCTGGAATTTCTGAGACTGAAGTCCCATCCCCATGATAGACTAATGTTCTTAACTTTTGTTAGTAGTTCAGGAAGTTCATATTTGCTACTAGCTAAAAGCACAGTGTTGTCAGTACATTGGACGTTGTTAAAAGTTATAACAACAGTTCAGACGTCTTTAATCCAACCATCAAGAGCGGTCCTAATGCCATGTTCTGGATAGATGTAGTGCAGTTTGGGGAAGAATGCAATGCTACCCGACACCTTTTGATGCATTGAAGAAATCAGACTTGACAGCACTTGTCTTCACAGCTGCGAGCTGATTATAGACTTCTGATCAGTGCTGTCGAGTGTGGTGGGACACCGAGCTCTGCAAGCACCTGCCACAACTTTTCCCATACAACACAACCGAATGTTGTATGTACCAGTAGATCGTACTTCAGCTACACTTGTCTTCCTTCATCAACACGTAGTCTATTAAAGTTCAGAGTTATTTTATTTTATCAGAAAGTGTTGGATCAGACAGGGTATACTTCACTAACAGTCTCCGAATTAGATTTGCTTCACAGTCTCGCAGACAGCAGTTAGTTCTTAACAGTAAACATGAGGTTAGCTTATGCACATCTTTTCTATGAACGGATTTTTTGGTAAGCAACAGTTTATATTCATAAACAGATTATACATTCAGATAGAGACAAACCACACAGCCACGTAATCCTCTTTATCGTTTTTATTGATTAAGGTACCTTTCAACACAATAGCAAATAAAAAATAAACAAAGTAACATTTATTAACATTATGTTACAAAATGGAATTCCACATTGGTACAATCTAATCAGTGGCACTTGATGACCTGAACGTAATACAGAGATACCTAGATAACTTTGCTGGCTCTTGGGAGTCTATGATATCGTCCTTGCAATAGACTGTAATTATGCAGACACTCTTGATATTACAATTAATTCCTAAGTAGTGATTTATAAGTCGGAATGCAGTCTTCAGAGTACTGTATTGAGTTGACTGTAGACACTGTACGCTAATGTCTAATTGCTGGTTCGTAACTCTCTTATTGCTGGTGCGGCGCTTCATGTTTTGAGCCTGTCGGCAGCATTATATGCATGTCCACCAGTTCAAGGTGGAAGTGAAGTAGTCCACAGTTGACAGCATTCTCTTTAGGTGCCTGCGCTATCCGTGGACACATACGAAGCGCCGGAGGAAGTGGTACTGAAGCAGTAAGAGGTTCGTGTTTGTAAGCACTATCTGGAGTATGTTGCATGCACTTGAGAGATGCCAAACGAAAGGTTGTGCCTGTGTGGTGCCCCCTCTCGCAGGATTTGTTGTGTACCTTATGCCTGGTACACAACAGTTAGCATTCTGAAAACATAATTTTCACTTTCGCAACTGTCATATCACACACACACACACACACACACACACACACACACATACATACATTACACGCAAATGTTTACAGGCAAAAAAAAAAAAATGTAGTAGAAACCAGTGTGTCCGTAAGAAGATCAATGCGCGAAGGATAGAAAAACTTCCACCATCATACATTAACGAAATATCTTGCCGAGAGCCCTAGACAGTTCTGGCCATACGTAAAATAACTAAGTGGGTCGGAACCTTCTGTCCAGACAGCAAAAGGAAAGCTGATATTTTAAATTACAGATTTAAGAAATAATTCATGGCAGGAGGGTCATACAAACATAACGACGTTTGACTCTCGTACCGACTACTGCATGGAGAACATAGAAACTAGCATCCATGGCGTAGAGAAGCAACTGAAAAAGTTGAAAACAAATAAGACACCAGGTCCAGGTGGAATTCCAGTTCGGTTTTACAGAGAGTACTCTGTGGCATTGGTGCCTTTCTTTGGCTACATTTATCGTGAATCTCTCGCCCAGGCTAACATCCCGAGTGACTTGAAAAAAGTACACGTGATTCCTGTGCATAAGAAAGGTAAAAGAACTGACCCACATAATTACAGAGCAGTATCTTCAACATCGGTTTGAGGCATAAATCTTGAACACATTCTGAGTTCGAATATAATAGACTCCCTTGAGACAGAAAAGCGTGTGTCTACAAATGGCTCTCGTCTACAAATAGCTCTCGTGGGAAGCCCAGCTTGCCCTTTTCTCACATAATATCCTACGAATCATAGATAGAGCGCAACAAGCAGATTCCTTATTCCTCGACTGATGACCATAGATGTTAAGTCCCATAGTGCTCAGAGCTCAGCCTTATTCCTCGATTTCCAGAAAGCATTTGACAGGGTACCCCACTGCAGACTGTTGACGAAGGTCCCAGCAAACGGTTTATGCAATGTCCTGCAGTCGGCAGGGAAGAACTAACGATCAAATCTGAACACACTTTATTATAATTAAAACACTTCCTTGGTGTGCACTGATTTGCAAACGCAAGAACAACAAGAAGCTCAATAATTCTTGTGGTGGCAAAACCACATAAGAGTACAATATAGTGAAAAGAAAATAATAACCAAAATACTACTCTGCACAATTACAAAGATACAACTTTCTACTGAAGGGTACGGAGAGTATCTACTATGCTAGAGCCGGCGAAGGTATTGGCCGGAGCTGTACACACTGCCGGTCTGACTCTACTGACATGCTTATAACGCCGATTAGGTGGGGTGCTACACGTAGTCACATTAATTCCACTTGGTAGATCTCTGTCACATAGCTTTTTACAAAATAGTTCCGTGTTTAGGCGGAAAGTCTGTTGTTGTTTACATCGACTCCCTCTTGAAGGGAGGTCGGCGGCCTACCTTGCTCGTCTGTTATGCGGAACCCTAACTCATAAGGGGCCGCTACGACAGTTTAGGTACCCAGATACATGAATGGCTCGAGAATTTCTTAAGTAATAAAGCCCAGTACATTGTACTCGATGGCGAGTGTTCATTAGGGACAAAGGTATCATCAGGAGCGCCCCAGTGAAGCGTAATGGGACAGACTTTTATTCTCTCTATATAAAAGTGATCTGATGGACAGGGTGAGCAACAATTTATGGCTGTTTGCTGATGACACTTCGTTGTACTGGAAGGGATCATCGTTGAGTGACTCCAGGAATCTACAAGATGACTGTGACAGGATTTCTAGTTGGTGTGATAAATGGCAGCTTTCTCCAAATGTAGAGAAATGTATGTGGATGAGTAGGAAACAGAGTCCCATAACATTCGAATAGAGCATTATCAGGGTGCAGCTAGACACAGGCAGATCGATTAAATAGCTAGGCATGATGCTGCAAAGAGATATGAAATGGAATGAGTGTGTTAGGCTGATAATAGTGAAGGCGAACGCTCGACTTAGTTTTATTGGAAGAATTTTAGGAATGTGTCTGGGATCCCTAGCAGGCTCAATTAAAGAAAGACATCGAAGCAATTCAGAAGTATGCTGGTAGATTCGTTTCCGGTAGGTTCTGTCAGCACCCAAGTATTATGGAGGTGCTTCAAGAACTCAAATGGGAATCCGTGGAGGGAGGACGATGCTCTTTCCGCAAGGCACTACCACACACATTTACGGAACCGCCATTCCAGGCTGGCTGTAGAACGATTCTATTGCCGCCAAGGTAAATTTCACATAAAGATCACGAAGAGAAGATGCGGGAATTTAGGGTTAATACAGTCATTTATCCCTTGCTAGTGTCTCCCATTACGATGCCAAAGTTTGAAATTTGGCCCAAAGGTGGCTACGACCTCTCCCTCTGTAATGGTTCAACGTAACCCTCAAGCTCAGCGACGCTTCAGACAGCAAGGTGTCGACACATGCGAAAAACAAGGCCACAGCTCAGAAGTTCATGTGAGCTTTAAGGTGTGTCAATGATTTTCACATTGGCAGCATATTACACCACAGTTGTATCCAACACCAGCGTGGACGTGTCACATGATGGTTAGTTCATTAAACGAACTTTTACACAAATTTCACCCCTTCTTTTGAATCCTCTGTGATGGAGATGAGAACCGTGACACTCTGTGTTGAAATCACGTGGTTTTCTTATGGGTGGCCGAAGGAAACATTACAGACACACCGACGCTCAGAATCGACAAAAAAAGGCGTCGGGGGTGGTATTTGGGGCGTCAGTGAAACTAGCTCTTCCTTTCGGGGGTTGATTCCCACACATTTTGCCGTCGAAAACGATAGTTTGCAGAGCGATGAACAACAGGATGCGTTCTTGACGACGACATTAATTTAGTCTCGCGGCTGCCCTAACGCCTGAGGGTTAGGCAACCCCTTTTTCACGCCTTAGAGATCCGTAGGGAAGGGGTGGTTTTGTTGACACCCATAGTGCCGTCCCTTGAGGCCTTTTCGTATCGATTCTTAGAGATGGTGTGTCTCAAACGTTTCCCTCGGCCACCCGTGAGAGAACTACGTGATTTCAACGCACCTGAACTCCATCGACAAAAGTTCTTCGTGATACTTTGTGAGTTTTCTGATATAAGAGATCCCTCGTCCCTTATGGCATGTTACAGAGTCATAATGCAATGATAATTTCCTCAGTTACCACATTTATATCTGTTGCTGAGAAAATGCCTTCAAGTAAGTGAAAAGACCTATAATATGTGATCATCAGCGTGTAAAACAAACACAGAGTAATGCAACAACCCTCAAACGAAACGCCGTTATATGTTTGCCGCCGCTGCAGATGCGGCTCAGCGCAGCGTCGTAGTGCCGTTTCAAATGCATTCAGTGTACCCATATTTGGGAGGCGCATATCGACCACCTCTTCACCAGTAAACCTGTGCTAGAGAAACAAAATCGAATCGAGACAGATCGGAACACTACCAAACGCAGTAGGTGAAGAGGATCGTCGGCAGTATTGTTGTCCAACGTCTACTGAATGGAACAAGTTTTTGTCCAAATTAGACGCACAGCAAGTACCGTCGATATATGCACTGCTGTGAAAATATGTACAGTACAAAGATAAACAGGCGTAAGAAATCAAAGGTAATGAATTACACTATAATGAGCCACCAAAAGCCACCAATTCAAAATGGTTCAAATGGCTCTAAGCACTATGGGACTTAACATCTGAGGTCATCAGTCCCCTAGACTTAGAACTACTTAAACCTAACTAACCTAAGGACATCACACATCCATGCCCGAGGCAGGATTCGAATCTGCTACCGTAGCAGCAGCGCGGTTCCGGACTGAAGCGCCTAGAACCGTTCGGCCACTCCGGCCGAAAGCCACCGTTCCCTTACCGGTTTCCTTATGTCAAAATACAATACCCATGAACAATTTCCGCGATGTTTCTGGTGGAGTTACTTGACAAAACGAACTGTAGATTAAACTTGTTGGTTCAGGTGACTAGGTACAGTCACATTCATGTTCTGACTTGTGCGTGGTATTACCTCGCAATATAAGGACGGAAAGTGATGGCGGGCACTTCCCCTTTGTTGGCAGCCACGATGGGTTGTTGTAAACGTCATTACATAGAATAAAAATCAGAAGGAGAAAGGAATGACAGTTCCAACGGAGAAGGCGACGCAACATTAGAGCAAAATGTTGTTGGTAAGCCGATGGTGAGAATACAGGGTCTCGATGGCAAGCGAACTCGTATTCAAGTATCTACGCAGAAGAAGGAGAAGTAAAGTACACATAAAAATGATTTCGTAGACGATATGGATAAATACATTGCGTGAAAAAAAGTGTGAAGAACTTAGATAGGAAAGAGGAACGAAATGAGACTGTACAGGTTGAGAGAGTATCTGAAGTCAGTTCAGTGAAAATCTAGTCAAATTTACAAAGAACGTGGCAGTATAAGCCCATCTATCAGTATGAATTTGCGAGACTTCTCGCCTAGATGCATGGATTGATTTGACTGAGAAGGTGTCACAAAGCCATTTTATCGTCTCCTGAGGCAAACTGCTCCGCAACTACTGTAAACTGTCTTACATGTCCTCGATACGGACACTATGATGGAATTGACGTCCGAGGTGGTCCTACACATGTTGTATCAGGAACAGATCTGGGTGTGTTGCTGTTTGTGGGAAAATCCAACATGATGTGGACAGTTCATGAGGCCATATGTGGACGAACATTGTCCTGTTGAAAAATGGCGCCACGGTATTTATACATGACAGATGAGGACGCAGGATGTCCATGGCGTACCACTTTGTCTCCAGAGTGCCTTTAATCATTGCCAGCCGCCATATCCGATGGCTCCTCACACAATGACGACAGCGATAACACCGCCGTGTCCCTTCAAAAGATTCAAATAACTAGACGAGTATCCAATCCGTCGCTAACTCGTAGAAAATTATCCAGGGTGGTGCAGAGCCGCGATTCATCAGACCCATTCACGGACTTCCATCTTGCTGATCTTAATGACAACAGCGTGGATCAGTGGTCGTCGAGGAGGTTGGGGCCGTACCTATAACCATTCATCAATACTTTCCCTTGATGTGCTTTGGGAATATGATTGTATATGACTTTATAGAGAACTAAGTGTTGGTCGAGGTGGTTTATTCTCCTGCTAATGATATCGATCGTTGCTGAAAACTATACTTATAGGGGCTAGTAGTAGAGTAGGATGTGTCTAGCTCTAGGTGGACCGATAAGATAAGGACTGAGGAGGTTTGCGCAATATCGGAGAGGGAACGAACGTATGGAAAACACAGACAAGAAGGAGGGACAGGATGACGGGACATCTGCTAAGACATCAGGGAATAACTTCCATGGTACGAGAGAGAGCTGTAGAGAGTAAAAACTCTAGAGGAAGACATCCATCAAATAACTGACGACTTCGGTTGCAGGTACTTCTCTGAGATGAAGAGTTTGACACAGGAGAGGAATTCGTGGCGGGCCGCATAAGTTTGCTGCCCAATTCTTAAATATGGTCAAAGATTTTGTTTTTTGAGTCATATGAGAGACATCAATCTTGGATGAAGCACACGCCACCATCTGAAAGCACAATTAAACACTGTTCGATGAGGCAAAACTTTATGGTTCACCAATATTAGAGATGCATTTACACCACAGAGTATTAACTTCCTGTTTGTGTCTTAATTATCTATGTAATTTTCATTCTCTTCTATTAAAAAAATAAGATACCTGATTGATACTGAGCAGTCCTGCTTCTTCGAGTCTAACTGCTAGAAGGCTGCACCATTTAGTACTGTGAATTATTTCGTGAAATAATAAACATTTTTAAACTCAATTACAGCTTTATTTGATAATAAAGTGCATAATCCCGCTTTCCTGTTAATGTATTAGTTTCCAGCCTTTTAAACGGGTTAGGAGCTGTCGGTTTGGTGGCAGAATGATAGCGGCCCATATACGCGCTATCGTGTTCCATTTATCAACATTTGTAACATGATTAAGCAGTGTATGTTTTTTTTCTAAATAAAGTCTGACTGTAGTTACTATTACTATGCAAACCATTTCCTTTCATTGACAGTTGACAGCAACATGGTCTTTAGTAACCAAATTCAGCGCTTACTGATGACGACTTCTGGGCATTTACTTAGATTCAAACGAGTAAAGAAGTAATTTTATAAGGAAAGAAAACTGTTTGAAGTTCGATGCATCATGTCTAAATTTTATAATTACTGGCAATGTGATGAGTCCTTCATTCTCCGACATTTTACCTTATACATTTAAAAATATATCAACACATTAAGGAGGAGTGCACGTTACACCGACACTTTTATAAATACTCTATTGTTTTTCTACTTTTATTCACATTCTAATGTCTATGAATCCACATTTAGGCTAAATACATCACTGACTGTTTTAATATTAAAACTTCATATTTTGTAAAGATATAATTGTCTTCTCGTTCACGCATGATGGCTCGTTTACCTTGTATCTCTAAAAACAAATCTTACTGACAGAAAGTTTTTTCTCATAGCTCCTTTGCTAGCCTTGCAGTTGAGTTCCGTGAAGCAAGAGCTGTGAAGCAGTCCCAAAGTTGCTATTTCCCTGTATTGTTTACAATATCGCAGAATTTCTGTCTAGTGCCATACACATCTTGATAAAAAAATCTGAAACACACATAATACATTGATATCAATGTAATTTCATACACGTACACACCATCGACGAGTATGCAGCTCATTACAGCTACAATTCTCTGTGACAGGCGGGACGGCTACGAGAGTGTGTTGGGGGTGTTACCAAGCCTGATAGGGTATATAACGGGAGTGAACGGAGTTAGATGCTGAGCAGTCACAGTATGAGACAGCGTTATCAGTACCTCAGAGTTTGAAGGGAGACTCATTGTGGGTCTCCTTTTGGCCAGCTCTTCGAATCGCACAGCACGCAGGTTTGAGGGGCATCCAAATGTGAGAGAGGCCCGATGTGGGATTGCATGGGATCGTGAGGGCAGGCATACTCATCGTCAATGATCCTGTCGACCGCGTCTGACCATTACAAGGCAGCATCGTCGTATTGTGCACCATGCACAGGTAAGCCCTCCAGATCTCCGCCTGCCATCCGAGAACAAGTAATGGAGTCCCTGCTACATTTTGCGGCATCCCGCACCGCTGGTCAGAGACTAGCTGCAGCTGAACTATGGAATTACCGTGCTGTGCTTTGGCTGCCGTTAACACCACAACACAAATGACTGCGTTGGGAGTGGTGCCGTGATTGGGTCAGTATTCATATTTGCTACGCTTTCTGCATCATGTGCCATGTTCCTAGCCTACACATTTTCAGAATTGCCTTTAACTGCAGATTAGCTTATTACCAATGGTGCCTCCATCTATCGCCAAAGACGCCACAGAGCACCCAGACTTAGCTTTGTAAGAAAAAAAATGGTTCAAATGGCTCTGAGCACTATGGGACTTCACTTCTGAGGTCACCAGTCCCCTAGAACTTAGAACTACTTAAACCTAACTAACCTAAGGACGTCACACACACCCATGCCCGAGGCAGGATTCGAACCTGCGACCGTAGCGGTCGCGCGGTTCCAGACTGTAGCGCCTAGAGCCGCTCGGCCACCGCGGCCAGCTGTGAGAAAAGAATAATATACAACGACCACCCCATTATTGTAGAAATCCTCTCACATGTCTTCATGCACAGCCATTCACGATCTGAAACAGTGTACCAACCTTAAATTTTTACTCCCAATCTGACAACTGCTATCATCACATACCACACACTCTGCCACATACTTCTATGAGAGTAAAGGAAACCTCCTCCTACCGGACCTGAATTAACCGATACGACCCTACTGTTGCAGCGCCCCATCCAAACAACTTCCTACGCCCTATTCTCACCAACATAATGATTACTGGTTTTTCTGTAATCGATCTTCAAAACTTTCCTTTCGCGCGATCCCATCTCCTTCATCAAATTTCATACACTTCCGTTCCTGTTTCACCTTAGCGCCACCACCCCAGAATTACTCGCATCTGTCTTTCTCTTATCCAGTCTGAAAAGCCTTTAAGGTTGTTGCACGGTAGGTTGTGGCGAGAAATAATCCTCAAGAAAAAAAAATCGATACGTTGCGCCATTCCCGCGTTAATTGGTATTGAAGTTAGCCCATCAGGCTGATGAGTGCTTGAGTTCTTGCGGTTCGCCAGATATAATTAGTAAGAGTTGTTTTCATAGCGTAGACGATATCGCAGGAGACTGCTTAGCCTTTGGCTCGGGTTCGGTCCATACTACTGTGTTCAATTTTTGTATCGCTCTCTTGTTTGATTCTAGGAAACCACGCGAAGAACAAGCTTTGGGACACCGCCTCTGACGGGTCGCTTGACTCGCTGACTTCAATGCTAATTAACCCGGAAACGGTACAACGTATCGTATTTTTGCCTAGCAATTATTTCTCAGCGCGGCCTACCCTGCAATACTATTGCAAGCTTTTCAGAGAGTGTCTTATCATACTGTACAATTCACACCTAATCGCATCCTGTAAACTACCTCTCATTCTGCTGCACCCAAATGCACCATACGTACCCTCGCAATATTCCCTTGAAATTTCTCTCCATTAATCGACACCTCAAAAAGAGGTCCCCACCAACACCTCACCTCCAATTTTCGTCTTATAATCCCTCTATCCGCGCGGTCTTAGGCGCCTTGCCACGGTTGGCGCGGATCCCCCCCCCCCCCTCCCCCGTCGGACGTTCGAGTCCTCGCTCTAGCAAGGGTGTGTGTTGTCCTTAGCATAAGTCAGATTAAGAAGTGTCAAGCCTAGGGACTGATGACCTTAGCAGTTTCGTCCCATAGGAATTATCACCACCAAATAATGCCATCAGGTGAAACGTGTTATCCGTAACTGGTCACTGAGCTATAGAAGAACACCTTTAGTAGGACTACAGTAGCTCCGATATCGACAGCTTCAGCAGCATTACAGCACTTACTCCATAACCGTCGTGACATAAAGATCATCAGTTAGATCCGTACTTTTCTCATCATTGAGATTTTTTTAACCTTTATAGTATTCAAATCAAATTTGCTAGAAAAGCAAGTACCTAGCTGCTGTCACACTGCGCTGATTGGGGTTTGAAAAACATTAAAAGTTAAAAGTTTAATAGCCTAGCCTGTTTTTTCCACTACTGACGTCTCCCAAAAATGATCCCCGTGAAAAATTCCCCAGAATGCAGACACAGAGGAAAACAGAGAAAGCTGAAAACATCTTGTTGGACGGTAAATGATGGAATGGTTATGAAATATTTGACGCCAAAGGTATACTAGAATGGCAGGAACGAACTCAAGGAATTAAAACACCCACAGTAATTATGAAAACGTTTTGTGCAAATGGGAATCACAAACGTTGAATACTGCCTGACTGACTGTTGCAACCCACATCGTCTTTAGCTTCTTGCTACAGTCAAGCCAAGGGGCTGGTCTTCATCTGGAAGTTTTAGTCGCCCCTCGCTCTCCACGCACACGCTCTTCTTTCCAAAACTAAATATTACCTGATACTTCAGGATGTATCTGAGCCGTGCTGCGGCTCGCGTTGGTGCCGTGTGTAGGTTTCTGCCAGACCGTATCGTTTAGTTGGCACGGTTGCGTTGCTTGTCTTCTTCTCGTGTTCACTGGTACCACCCGGTTTCGTAAGCGTTGACTGTCCGCTAGTGGTAGCAGAGGCGCTTATCGATATGTAGTTCTGCTGCCCTATCTTCGGGGGAGCTCGTGCTTCTTCCGCGTAGTGTGAGTGCGGAGCTCGGTTGGGGACGCTGGTGCAGCGAGGTCCGCGCAGAGCGACAACACGCCAGGACCGCTGGCGGCGTGTATGGACTGCCGGATCGAAGGGCAGTGGTCACGAGGGTGCACGACCTCGTTGAAACCGGATACCGCATGTTTAAGTTGAGTGCATTGCAATTCGCGTAGAGAAACCTCTACCATTGAGAAATCTCGCGATTCTCCAGTAACTTGGGTTTGTGTTGCTGCTCGTAGTGTCTCCGAGGCGAAAAGCAGCAAGTGGAGTTCCTGGGGAAGACGGATCTGATTAGACTTTCCGAGCTTCTAACTACTATTTACTATTTTCAGCTTCTTACATTGTTAAGATCAACCAGCAGTATTTTTTTGGCTTGTTGCCGCTAACGCCCCAGTTACGTGCCCTGGGCGTTAGTGTATGTAACGACAGTGTACATTTCCTCGCCTTGCCGCTCCTGTCCAGTGAGGCATGTAAGTTTGACAGCTTCTTGACTGTAGGTTGGGTGGCGTTCTTCTACCTTAGTGGCAGTCATTTCTTCCTCTACACGGAGCTCTAACCACAGTATTCTGCGGGCGGAGCCCAGACCACCGGTTCCGACTTTGGCGTAATTTTACATCTTGCATTTGTTTTGTGGGATGTCAGGTAGCCTCACCAAGATTACCATTAGTCGCTCGTTAGACTGCCACTAGTCCGAGTTACCATCTTGTCATCTGAATGCAACTCTTGGCTGCCTTTGTCTTCGCTCGCGGAAAATTTTTTGGTGTGACCTGCTCAGAGGTCGATTCCTGGAGCACCGTCAGTCGCTGGCCCTTGTGTTTTATTTTATTATTGTATTATTAATTTACCATCATTCGTCTCACCAGTTTGGTGATCTGCTGTTTTCATTTTGTATTAAATTAACTTTTGCTATGCCATTGCCGTTTGAGAGCATATTGGTTAAAAATTTATAATTGCCATTTTGGCGTTAAAGGCCTTCAGGCATGATTGTGGTTACTTGCTTTAAAATTCTCATTGCGACCACATTGGCTTGTTTTCAAAAATTATTTGCTGTCTGTATTTTATGTATGTTTGTTAATTTTTTTAATAATTGCCATTTTGGGCGTTAAAGGCCTTCAGCCGTGATTGTGGTTACTTGCCTCAAAATTCTGATTGCGACCACATTGGGTTGTTTTCAAAAATTATTTATTAACATAAATGAATGAAATTGCAAAGAAAACCAATAGTAATTGATTCGGGCCCCGTCCACAATCGTAACTCATCCTGCCTTCCTTAATTACCAAGTTTCAGTACGCTATCAACCGATCCCTCCATTTAGTCATGTTGTGCCAAACATTTCTTTCCTATTCAGTTTCATCCAGTATCTCTTCATTAATTATCAGATCTAACCATGGCGTTCCGCTGTGACATCACATTTCCAAAGTTTCTATTTTCTTCTTCTCTGTACCGTTTGTCAACCACTTTTCCATTACGTGAGCGTGTTGAAAAGTAATGTCACCGAATTTTTATGTGAACATTATTGACGCATTTAAGGTAAAATAACTGATCTAACACTCTAGATCTTTATTCTTCATGTCAAAGTGTTTGTTTCTCAACATAATCATCCTGACGACGAACGCATTTCTCCCAACGAGAGACGAGTTTGTAGATACCGTCACTTTAGAATGTTTGACGCTGTTGACGTATCCACAACCTCACCTCTGCTTACACCGCATCGTAACTGTCAAAGTGATGTCCTCGAAGGCGTTCTTTAAAATTTGGAAACAGATGAAAATCTGTTGGGGCCAAGTCGGAACTGTATGAATGACGATCGAAGACAGTGAACCCAAGGCGTCGTATTGTTGAAGGTGTGTTAGCACTCTTATGAAGTCTGGCATTGTTATGCTGAAGGAGAGTAGCTCCTTGTGTGGATGAAATCTTCGAGTTCGAAACTCGGATACAGCACGCTGTTTCTCACGAACTGACTTAATACAAAGCCATGTTCAACGCTACAATGTGGCGACATCTAGCGGCAGAATGCTGCAGGTATGTAGAGATGAAGGATAAAGCACGTCCACACACAATCAAGACATATGCTTTCAAAAATGACTCCTTTACACTCCGGATTATATAATATGTTAAAATATTTCTCTTCTTCAGCAACCGTTTTCTTGCTTTTTATATCTTTCTTATTTTCATTACCGTTATTTTCTTCTTTTCAAGTACAAAAATTTGTCTACTACGGTAATTTTAGTGTCTCGTTTCCTCACATAATTCCTTCAGCATCGCCAAATACAATTCTACTACACTCCATTCCCTTGTTTTACATATTTTACGTTTCCCTTATAATCTCTTTTCAAGACACTATTAATTGTGTTTCACTGATTTTCTTAGTCCTTTACCTGCCTTAATCAGAATCGCAGCGTCTTTGGCAGACCTTCAGTTTTTTTTCCAAATTTCTCCTTGCTTTTCTTAATGGATTGCTCAACTTACTGGTTGAATAACGTAACGGATAGGCTAAAATCATATCTTACTATCTTCTGAACAACTAACTCCCTTTCCCATCATAACTGTTAACTGACCTTTTGAAACTGAATACTGGTGTCCCTTTTATTTAGCTTACCTGTTTCGCAATGGAAAACGCAGTGCAACTGCTCTAGTAGAAAAAGATGGCAAGGCGTGTCTCAATTTCTGATCTGCTACTAACATATGCATAGTGCAATTCTATGTCTTAAATACAGGCAATGCAAACTTGGTTCTCATAAAATTTATCTCTCATAACAAAGAATATTCATCACGTAATGGGAGCTGGATAATAACGTAGCATAAATCGACGAAATAGACAAAACTTCTTCTCTAGAAACTGTAAAAAAAATTGAAAAATATTTGTTAACTCTATTCCATTTACAAAATTCACCATTGAAAACTTAGAAAACAATAAGAATATATTTTAAATTACAATAATGCAAAATCAATGCTGGAGAAATACAAAAATGTAGCTCAACATAAACATTTGTTCTAACACAAAAGTCCTCATACTAATGATTAAGTTTCTTTTTGTGTTTTCAAATTCATTAATATTGACTGTGACAAAACTGTATAGAAACAACAAGAAATTTCTGATTTGGATGTCTATTTTGAACCAAGATTGCTGGCTAAATGCTGCCACAATAAAATAAAATAAGTTCATTCGTTACCTCAAATCCAAGTCTTCTCAAACTAGTATCTCTCTTAGCAAATCAATCACATTCCGTGCATTATGATAATATTCCTTTCATGATAATAATATCTTTCGTCAGATCAATAAAATAAATCCCAAGACCACCATGTTCTGCAACCTTCCTGTAAAAGCTGACTGCCACAACACCCCACTACAATTCCCATCTCAACACTTAACGCCTATGTGAACATGACCTAACTAGTCTCTGGGCAGTGCAGCGTCTCTGACTAGGCTGCGCGCGCATAACTAAACTATACAACTGTTACATGCACGTCCTAGGGCATCCAAAAACAAGAAAATTACCTGTAAACTTATGTAACACACCTTTCATTGTTGCCATTGTAAGTTCCTACAATGTGTTTCCGTGTGAAATTTAGCCAAAATTTACCTCCCACTTTATAAAAAGTCTACATAGTACCAAAACTATGTAGCCACAAACTGTTAACCAACACAAACTCGTATGCTAACCTTTGACTAAACGGAACGTAATCTGAACTGAACTGTATCTTGTCTGAATACACTTTTCTGTATATTAAATGCACAATTAAAGTAAAACAGTTATCTGGCACTACTCGGAATGTCCACTTACCTCGCGCCTTGGCAACATTGTTTCAGGTTTCTCGAAAGCACAACAGCAGACAGCAAGCAGGGAGCAGTTAAGCTAGATTTCTATTTTTAAATAAAATTTCCAAACAGTATTCGAACTGTTGGATACCACATGGTGCAATGTGGTAATGCGTAGTGATAAACCTTCTTCAAACAGGCGACGATTTTGAAATGAAGTATATATTCAAAATGACAGAATAAAACTTCGGTGACATTCACACATAACATTGCTCTAAACAGTACTAAGCTTAACAAAGTGAACAATGATTTAAAAAAGGATACGATGTTAACAAAGATTTTCTATAAATGCAAAAGTAACGAAATGCGAAAGTTCTTCAAACATCAACATGTCTTTTCGCGCGCTTTACTACAACAAATTGTTGATGCGTTTTACAGAGATCCTCAGTGTCGTTATGCTTTGAAATGGCGTTTATTGATAGAACGGAATGAAGTATTAGTCATGTATGGACAATTAATAAAAATAGCCCGAACCTTACTGGGTATTCTTTAAGCATGACAAATAATTTTGTCTCTGGGTAAATAAATGTGTAAAATGATATGAAACGTTATGTAATAGAAATATTTAATTATATGTTGAAGATACATCTTTGAAAAGTAATCATATGTACTCGTAATTAACTTTTGCTCTCTATGGAACAAGAGATCACACTTCCTTCTCTTGTGTTGTGACAGATGTGTTTCGTAAGCGTTGGTCATGCTTTTGTACTTTAATTGAATAATTACGGTGAATTTACGTTAAGTAGCCGTGTCATTACTTCGATGCCTCTTCCTAGTCCACCCATTTGATTTTTATTATATGTTTTCTAGAGTAATGTTTCAGGACGCATTGGAGAGAAGTTGCGGGAACGTCGTTCAGTGGCAACGAACGAACGATGATAGTGTTCATTCGTCGCTTGGACCATCGTTTCAAATCCATACGTCCCTGAGATCATTTTTCCGATCTTTTCTATTCGCGATCCGGGCTATGTTTACAGGCGTAATGTTTCGGATCGGTCATTAGCCGCCTAACAGTGTCACCATGCAACAGTCTCTCTGGTGTTACGCAATGATACAGCTGGCGTGCAGAAATTATCACAGTTTTATTTAACTCCATTATTTGGTGAGTAAAACAATTGCGAAAATTTGTGTGTTTCATGTTTTATTTTGCAGAAGTAGAGCCTCCAGCGAAGCATTACATTAAATTATGGTGTTACACGTTCAACCAGTTTAAATTCATGTGTGAAAGCTTTTTAGTTCAAAATCATACTAATATTTTCAAAAGATATAAATTCCATTAAACCCGTATAAGAAACACTATAGTAAGTTATAATATAAAACACACCAAACATAGGTTTCAACAGAAAACGATGAAATCCAGTATGGTTTCTGCCGAGTTCCGCTTGTGGCCGAAAAGCATCCTCGTCTCTCATTGCTTAAAAGTTTCGTTGCAAGTTGTTTCACGTGCGGCAGTACTCCCTTAACGTCAAAAAGGCGGAAATGACGTCACAAAATTCGGACCGCTCCACGTCCACGTCATCTTTGACGTCCCGCGTGAGGACGGCTTAAGCGACTTCCCCCCCCCCCCTTCCCACTCACCTTCTCGAGAACAGGCCAGTGCGTCTGGCGGGAAGAATTGGCAGCATCCGGAGCGGCTGCCGTGACCGACAGGATATCACGCCGTACGTAGGACGTTGGAGGAACGCGGATTGCTAGGGACGCTATAGACGACCGGGAGTGGAAGTGTTAACATTTGTCGCTTCTGTTGCGTGAAGGCGCGTTTCTACCTGCGCAACTTTCCGTGCGCGCTGGGCGTATGCGGCCGTTGCACTAAGAGGCAAGAAGGCGCACGCAGCGGCGCAAAGTCACCCATGCATCTTATGTGCGCGCACGGGCGACCGTGCACAAGCGCAGGGTTCTTCTCATCGCAGACGGAGAGACAGCTGCTACAGTCGTCACCTGACCGCGTTTCTCTCCGTTTCGTAGTCCGTTTTACTATGTTCGCTGTTAAAAAAACTCAGCTTTCCACACTCATTCAAATTTGTCTTCACGTTAGCACTTGACATGGAATTTGAACATTATTATCGTGCGTTTCCTTTTTTCCTGTCAGGTTGATTTCGCAGATTGTAAAAGAAGAGTGACTGTCGATAGTTCCTCATTGATAAAAGCTGTGTGTAAACCAAAAAGGCAAACTTGAACAATACAAAAAGTCTTCGTTCGCACTTCCGACGAATGCGTGTTGAAGAAGTGGAGTTGGTCTGAAGCCTTTGATGTGACGATGCCGTCCCAGTTCCTTTACGAGCCGCTTTGAGCCACAAATTTTCTCGACGAGAGCAAATAAAAGAGCACATTAACCGTGCTTGTAATCGAAATAGCTGCTTCCACTGTTGTATGGGCACTGCAGAGCCTTATTTTTGCCGTACAAAGCCCACAAACAGTGGGGGAAATTTCACTTCACTTCAAAATCTCGCGATACCACTCTTTCCAAGAGTTTGGAGGCTGAAGATAGACTATAAAATCTAATTATCGTTTTTGACAAAATAACGCCCACCTCAAACCCCCGTCAATCACACGCAGATGTGCATATTGAGTAATTAACACATGTTCACATTGTCTGATACTACTGAATGTAAACACTAAGCATAAACTGTTTCGTTTTCTAGACAAATAGGTAAAGTTGTTCATCCAAGGATTTTACCACATTCTGACGAATTTCTGCGATGATGTTAAATTGCTATACAAGATACCTTGAACTGAAACATGAAACCGGGGGAATTATCTCCAACAGCAAGAACTCGGATTGTCATAGTTAACCTTTGCGCCACTGGTATAGCGTCTCTGTACTTTGTATTTTCCTTGACTATTAGTGGCCCGGTGTTGTAGAGGGAGACAGCAAGGAAATGGCGCTCCCTCTCCCCTCCCTGCCCCCAAGAGTTCTAGTTTTAAGCTTGGAAAAGATTCGATGAAACACGCCATTGCAAGTTCTCGGGGCTATCTAAAATGCTAGATCATTTCGTAACTGCGCTCAGGGAAACAAAGTTTCACGAAGGGTGGTCATCTTACTTCCTTTCGACAATACATTCTTGAAAAACTTAGAAAGTTTAGCAGCATATTCTCCACTTTCTAGGAAAAATGGGCATCCATAAAGTATTTCTGATGTGCAACTGGAATAAGTAAACCGACAACTAAAGTGTTTTACTTCTTCATTAGCCGCCAGCCAGTTAATGTACGTTGCAAAACCATATTATGCTTCACAACTTTCAATTTTCAACGCACCCGCCTTAGCCAGAGAGTCGATTTCGTCAGAGTAACAGCAAAATGCTCAGACGTCATAGACTCTTTCTAATACTTCAGTCTGTGTGCTCTCCAAGTGAAGCAAACATATGCATTCGTAAAATATACGAAGGGCTTTACTACGGTATTTATTTCATGAGTGTTACTTATCTTTATTAATATAAAGTTTTCTCGTATTTAAATTTCATCATAACGATTACACGTTTGTGAGATAAAATACATATACCTGCAGTTTCTGGACTGTTCATTGTAAATATTGAGAGTATAGCAAGTGTTTTGCACCTCACAGAAGGCATTGCAAATAACGTTAGGTTGTCTTCAGCTTTCCTTTGAGGGTCACTTCTCTACCACAGCCTCCCTGGTGCACATCGAAAGCACACATAGCTGGGGCTCTGATAAATAAACCCACTGCCCACTGGCTAGCTACAGCTGCAGCTGCAGCTTGGTCACTGGAGTAGTGTGCATGCTTGTTTCTAGGTGTGAATGGGATAACTCAAGCGCACAAGTTGAGAAAGAAGTGTGCACCTAAACGCATGTGTCTACTTGTGGAGCAAGCACAGGTGCACGACGACTGGGCGCATGTCGCACTAGCGCAAATGAAGCATAAAGGCCTACCCAACAGTTACAGTCAACGTCCTTGAAGGCAGTGCCAGGTTCGTGGCGCAAAACATGGAGTTGCAGCTGTTGTGGTCTTCATCCATAAGACTGGTTTCGGGCACCTCCCTACGCTACTCTATCCTATGCATCCACTCTGCATAACTACAGCGATCAACATCCATTTGTGCCTGATAGCTGTATTCATTTTACATTGTAAAAGAGAAATGCAGACATCAATCGCACGAGCATATTGAAATCATTCAGTGGCGACAAGTGAAAATTTATGCCGGACTGAGACTCAAACCCGAATTTCCCGCTTTATGCAAGCGGTTGTCTTAATCCCTTCGGCTGTCCACGCACGCTCCTAGTCCAGCCCGAATTGCCAACTTGTTGCTTACTACTTGCGTAGCGGCCGCTGTGTCCACCAACCTTATTTGGGTTGTACAGGAAGCGTGCTCGGATAGCCGAAGCGGTTAAAGCGAATGCTCCCATAAAACGGGAAATCCGGATTCGAGTCCCGATTTGGCACAAATTCTCACTTGTCACCAATGAAGTATTTCAACTGTCTCAGGCACCTGACGTCGGTACTTCTCTTTTATAAAATATATATACGATTGTGGAATCATGAATGTGTGGCGTCTGTTCTTTCAGACAAGTCCGAAAGAACTGACGGCACACATGTAATAGCAAGTAACTTTAGATTGTTTTTACTCCCACATTTCCCACATCATCAAACTGACAGTTCTTTGATGCCTCAACATGTCTTCTGTCAACCAATCCCTTGTTTTAGTCAAGTTGTGCCATAATTTTAATTTTTACGCAATTCGATTTAGTACCTCCCCATCAGTTATTTAATCTACCCATCTTATCTTCAACATTCGGCTGCAGCACCACATTTCGAAAGCTTCTACTCTCTTTTTGTCTGAACTGTCAGTCATGCACGTTTCACTATTGTACATGACCACATTACAGACAAATATCATCAGTTCACACTACCTAAGACTTATATTCGTCGACGTTAGCAAATTTCTCATTTTCCAAAAATGACTTCCTTCCTATAATATTCTCTCTAGTTCGGTCATGGTCAGTTATTATTCTGCCCAAATGGCAACACTTGTCCACTACTTCCATTGTCTCTTCTCAATCTAAGTGCCTCAGCATCGCCTGATTTAAGCTGACTACATTCCATAACCATAGTTTTACTTTTGTTGATGTCCATTTTATTGCCTCTAAGACACTATACTTTTTGTTCATCTACACTTCCAGCTTTAAGTAGAACATTACTTTACAAATGAGTTAATGTATTGAATATTTGACGTTAAGCATGTAAAAGAGGAGAAATTATGATTAAAATTTGCTGTAAATCGTTGGTTGAGCATATTCTGGGTAATTTGCGCTCTGTTTCAAGCAAACACTGGTTTCCACTTATCTCAACATTTATGACGTCAGATCACCTGAACGATGTGTCGTACAGTGTCATAAGTTTGCAGGTACATTCAGTGGTGTATGTGGATACCGTTTGCAAAATGTGTTATGAATGAAGTTAGTAGTGCCTGGTGATTACGTTCTACTGCAAGAACGGCGAAAATGTGGCAAGCTACAATCTTCTTTCCTGTTAATACTTTGTGGGGACTTTAGGGAGAAAAAGACTGATAAAGATTTGAAACCATGTTTAAAGTTTTTTGGAAGTCGCTAAGTGCTCTCATTCTCAAATGAGGAACAAATGTTGCGCATAGATAGGAAAAGAAATCCACTAGTGTACAACTATGCTATTGATGACAAACAGCTGGGGACAGCGTCTGCTGTAAAATATCTAGGCGTAACTATCCAGAGCGACCTTAAGTGGAATGACCATATAAAACAGATGTGGTAAAAGTAGACACCAGACTCAGATTCACAGGAAGAATCTTAAGGAAATGTAATTCATCCACGAAAAAAAGTGGCTTATAAGGCGCTTGTTCACCCGATCCTTGAGTATTGTTCATCCATCTGTGATACCTATCAGGTAGGGCTGATAGAGGAGATTGAGAAGATCCAACGAAGAGCTGCACGTTTCGTTACGGGATCGTTTAGCTGGCGAGAGAGCGTTACGGAGATGCTAAACAACTCCACTGACAGATGTTACCAGAGAGGCGTTGTGCATCACGGAGAGATTTACTATTGAAATGTCGGGACAGCAGTTTCCAGGAGGAGTCGGACAACATATTACTTCTCCCCACATACATCTCGCATATTGACCACAAAGAGAAATTCCGAGAAATTAGAGCCAGTGCAGACGCTTACCGACAATCATTCTTCCTGTGGTTTCACCGCCAGACACCACACTTGCTAGGTGGTAGCCTTTAAATCGGCCGCGGTCCGTTAGTATACGTCGGACCCGCGTGTCGCCACTATCAGTGAATTGCAGACCGAGCGCCGCCACACGGCAGGTCTAGTCTAGAGAGACTCCCTAGCACTCGCCCCAGTTGTACAGCCGACTTTGCTAGCGATGGTTCACTGTCTACATACGCTCTCATACGCCCATGCCCGAGGCAGGATTCGAACCTGCGACCGGAGCGGTCGCGCGGTTCCAGACCTGAAGCTCCTAGAACCGCTCGGCCACTCTGGCCGGTGGGAGTCAGCTTAGTATTTGCATGAACAAGCGCAAAAAACCGCCTAAATTCACACTCAGACTAGCTGGTATATCAGAGCAATGATCACGCCGATGTTATCTGGATCTGGCTTACTTTCCTGTTTTGCAAGCTAGAGCTCTGCGCATTAAGTCACATGAACAGACTGGAGAACTGATCCAGTAACGAATCTTGATAACTACAGTATTGATAATCAGCCTTGTGTTCTACATTGTTCAGCTGTCAGAAAATAAGTAATTTTAACGTACCCACTTTTTAAGAATTGCCACTTTAGGTAAAATTAGTCTATGGGAAGGTATGGGAAAAACCACAATTATGGTTAAAAATATAACCATTAATTTTTCTCAAAAAAGTAATGAATAAAATGACTATAATGTTTCAGAAAATCAATAAAATTAATTGATTAAATGACCATAATTTTTAGAAAATATATCGATCTATACAACGGTTAAAACGTCCTATGGAAAATAGTAATGCACAAATAACCACAATGAAATCTTTACTGCCCGCATCTCGTGGTCGTGCGGTAGCGTTCTCGCTTCCCACGCCCGGGTTCCCGGGTTCGATTCCCGGCGGGGTCAGGGATTTTCTCTGCCTCGTGATGGCTGGGTGTTGTGTGCTGTCCTTAGGTTAGTTAGGTTTAAGTAGTTCTAAGTTCTGGGGGACTTATGACCACAGCAGTTGAGTCCCATAGTACTCAGAGCCATTTTTGAAATCTTTACTCAGTTTTTCCTTACGCAGATGTTGCTAGTCCCCTCACTGAAAGCTCTGAGCTTCCCTGATGGTGATCAAAATGTTCTCGAGTTCAGCAACAATAGTTTCAAAAGATACATCTTTTTTATTTACAAAAATATATTTGAACAAATACTTATCCTTATTCTGGTAGAAGATACCGTTAAGCACAAATATTTATGTGTGTTACATAAGTGCAGTGTGTTTTTAAAAAATGTCATCATCCCATGTGGCTTTCATACAGTGAACGCCATTTTAATCATGCTCTCCGTGCCACCAGTGTTTATGTGCTACTCCACGTCGAGTGCCTTTTTATCTATATGTGGATTTTGTGTAAATGTGGCTCATCAAACCACTTCTTTTTTGTTTCTTTTAACCCCATCTCTTGTGTCAACTTAATCTTTTATCCCCCTATTTCATGTATTTAACGTTTCTCCTGTGATATTTTACATACAGTTTCTTGACTGAAGAGCAGTAAACTGCGTGGCTGCCAGCTAATCCCTGTGCGCATGTAGTAGGGGTATGAAATAACAGAAGAGAAAAATCGAAATTTCCCAAAGAAATTACAACCATCTCCCTCTCCAAGATCATAAATTCTGTCCCAAAATATACCCCTCCCATCAACTCTGAATCCAACCCTACTGTCGACACACTCCCAGGGCTCCCTCCTCACTTCCATCACTCCTCCTTTTCTACCTCCCAGTCACTCCCCACTCTCTTTTCCTTTCAAATCCATAAATCCCAATTCCAGTTACCCCTCCCTCCCTGTCCCCCAACAACCATCCCTATCTCATTGCCACTTCTTACTAGCCCTCAGTTCCCATCCTCATCGTTCTCCTTTTTCCCTTTGTAACTACTTTTCCTTTCGCCTATCATCCCAGAGCAGGTCCTTTGAGTTT
Source organism: Schistocerca cancellata (assembly GCF_023864275.1). Classification (NCBI taxonomy): domain Eukaryota; kingdom Metazoa; phylum Arthropoda; class Insecta; order Orthoptera; family Acrididae; genus Schistocerca; species Schistocerca cancellata. The sequence goes on from NC_064628.1 coordinate 492,022,129, forward strand.
TAGTGAAAGTGTGCAAAGCTATGTTTTACAGGTCGGCGTTCTTCAGTTTCGTTCCAGTGTTTTTTCGAGTGTTTTTATCGTTCTTCATGTGTTTTATAAACTGTGCTGTCTGATCATATGTTTATTACCGCTTTTAAGCTATTCAGCCAGCCTTCTTACATTAGTCTTCCACAATCTACATATTTCACCGCTATTTTAAAATCATTGTCATTGTGCCTTCGTGTTTATTTATGAGCGCCTGAGTTGTGTACTCCCTTGGCTGAAAATCAAATGGTTCAAGTGGCTCTGAGCACTATGGGACTTATCATCTGAGGTCATCAGTCCCCTAGAACTTAAAACTACTTAAACCTAACTAGCCTAAGGACATCACATACATCCATGCCCGAGGCAGGATTCGAACCTGCGACCGTAGCGGTTGCGCGGTTCCAGACTGAAGCGCCCAGAACCGCTAGGCCACACTGGCCGGCGAACGCGTTCTCACAAAATATATGGGTGTTTGCTATTAATACAACGAAGAGCGTTCAAAACCATACTTTATGAGAGACCATCAGGTGAAGTCATACTCACTGTTAATAACGTCATATACACTCAGGTGACAGAAGTCATCGGAAAGCGATGTGCACACATACATTTGGCGGTAGCATGGTGTACAAAAGATATAAAAGGGCAGTACCTTGGCGTAGATGTCATTTATAAACAGGTAATCCAAGTAAAAATGTTTTCGACCTGATTAAGGCCGCACGACGGAATTTGCCGGACTTAGAACGCAGATTGGTAGTTGGAGCTAGAAACATGGGGCATTCCGTTTCGGAAATCGTTAGTGGATTCACAGTGTCAAGAGTGTGCCGAGAATACCAAATTTCAGGCATTATCTCTCACCAAGGAAAACGCAGTGGCCGATGGCCTTCACTTAAGGGGAGGTTTATTATCTTTGGCCCGAAAAAAGCATGTTCTTTGAGAATTTTTTTCTCGGGATGTGTTATACATATCAATGTCAAATTTAGTCAAAATGTTTATTGTTATTTCCTCTACAAAATGGAATTTTTTCGACCGGAAATGTCGAAGAGCAAAGGCGGAAGTGCCGTTGGAACGAAACAAAATTTCGATGTAGACCTCCACGCGTGGTATGTCACAGGTCAGCCAGCTCGTCTGAAATCAAAATTGAGTTGAGGTTAGCGAAATATATAAGATTCTTTATGAGTTGTACCTCGCTTAAGTTATTTGGACCATAGGAAACAAAATGGCGGCTATTTGAACCAAAATAGAGTTTTTTCATCGATTTTTCGACTTCGTCGGTCAAGTAAAAATATTTATAGTTGGTGGATCGGAGTAAAAGTGATACAACTTCTAGACAATTTAGTTAGCTTCGTCGGAAACAAAGAATCATGCCAATCAGTTCAGTAGATTTGAAGTTACTATACCACGTGATAAAAAAAGTAGTTTCGAGAAAAACGGGTTTGAAGTTTTGACTACATATAAATGCAATATTATGCAACTGAGGTTCAATCTGCTATGCCGGGTGCACAAACTAGTCCTTCCTCTTCCTCGTAGAGGGCGTTGTGCTTTATCTGGGCCGTCCTGCGCTGCTCCAAAGCCGCTCGTACGGCCGCTGATAACCGGTTTTCGGCCGCTTGAATCCGGTGGTCATGCGAATGCTTGGCGAACTGCGTCGAATAGAGTCCCAGACTTTCTGAACACCCTTCGCTGAAGCTGCTCACTGCCAGGAAAGTCGGAATCTCCACAGTCTTCGTACCAGAATGCAAATGCTTCGGGGCTAACTTCCAAACACACGCGTTCAACTTTCAGTTTAATTTTGTATGTTTCCTCCCAAGCACCGGTACAATAACTCGTCCTCCGAAAGGGCCTCGTAGATCGGATGAATCACTTTTTGAACTTCTTCGAAAAGCAGCTGGTCGTGTTGATCTTCGTCCAGATGTCTGGCAGCCTCTGCAATGCGTCACTAGCACCAACTAGTTTCCCCAGCCTGACAATTTTTGTGTTGTGGGTGGACATCCGTTGAACACTTGTGGAAATACACTCCTGGAAATTGAAAGAAGAACACCGTGAATTCATTGTCCCAGGTAGGGGAAACTTTATTGACACATTCCTGGGGTCAGATACATCACATGATCACACTGACAGAACCACAGGCACATAGACACAGGCAACAGAGCATGCACAATGTCGGCACTAGTACAGTGTATATCCACCTTTCGCAGCAATGCAGGCTGCTATTCTCCCATGGAGACGATCTAGAGATGCTGGATGTAGTCCTGTGGAACGGCTTGCCATGCCATTTCCACCTGGCGCCTCAGTTGGACCACCGTTCGTGCTGGACGTGCAGACCGCATGAGACGACGCTTCATCCAGTCCCAAACATGCTCAATGGGGGACAGATCCGGAGATCTTGCTGGCCAGGGTAGTTGACTTACACCTTCTAGAGCACGTTGGGTGGCACGGGATACATGCGGACGTGCATTGTCCTGTTGGAACAGCAAGTTCCCTTGCCGGTCTAGGAATGGTAGAACGATGGGTTCGATGACGGTTTGGATGTACCGTGCACTATTCAGTGTCCCCTCGACGATCACCAGTGGTGTACGGCCAGTGTAGGAGATCGCTCCCCACACCATGATGCCGGGTGTGCCCTGTGTGCCTCGGTCGTATGCAGTCCTGATTGTGGCGCTCACCTGCACGGCGCCAAACACGCATACGACCATCATTGGCACCAAGGCAGAAGAGACTCTCATCGCTGAAGACGACACGTCTCCATTCGTCCCTCCATTCACGCCTGTCGCGACACCACTGGAGGCGGGCTGCACGATGTTGGGGCGTGAGCGGAAGACGGCCTAACGGTGTGCGGGACCGTAGCCCAGCTTCATGGAGACGGTTGCGAATGGTCCTCGCCGATACCCCAGGAGCAACAGTGTCCCTAATTTGCTGGGAAGTGGCGGTGCGGTCCCCTACGGCACTGCGTAGGATCCTACGGTCTTGGCGTGCATCCGTGCGTCGCTGCGGTCCGGTCCCAGGTCGACGGGCACGTGCACCTTCCGCCGACCACTGGCGACAACATCGATGTACTGTGGAGACCTCACGCCCCACGTGTTGAGCAATTCGGCGGTACGTCCACCCGGCCTCCCGCATGCCCACTATACGCCCTCGCTCAAAGTCCGTCAACTGCACATACGGTTCACGTCCACGCTGTCGCGGCATGCTACCAGTGTTAAAGACTGCGATGGAGCTCCGTATGCCACGGCAAACTGGCTGACACTGACGGCGGCGGTGCACAAATGCTGCGCAGCTAGCGCCATTCGACGGCCAACACCGCGGTTCCTGGTGTGTCCGCTGTGCCGTGCGTGTGATCATTGCTTGTACAGCCCTCTCGCAGTGTCCGGAGCAAGTATGGTGGGTCTGACACACCGGTGTCAATGTGTTCTTTTTTCCATTTCCAGGAGTGTACGTTGCCCAAATTGCCTTCTTCATCTGTTCCACCGAATTGGAATGCCGTCGGATTTTCAAGCCGTAGTACGTCGTAAGCTCCTTGATCACTTGATCATTTGATCCTTGGGCAAGCACATAGAATAATTTTTCCCGGCTACAAACTTGAAATTCCCGAAAATACTGGTGCATGAAAAAGGCCGATTTCCGTTCCGTATTCGGAAAAATCGTTTCAGGGGTGGATTCTAAACAGTTTTATGGATCCCAAAAATGCAGTTTAAAAAAAAACGATTTTTTGAACGAAAAGATAGTAAACCTCTCCTTAATGACCGATAGCAGCGGCCTTTGGGTAAAGTTGCTAATGCTAACAGGCAGGCAACACAGTGTGAGATAACAGCAGGAATCAACGTGGGACTTACGACGAACATATCCGTTAGGACTTCTCGGCGAATTTGGTGTTAATGGGCTATGGCAACAGATGACCGAAGCGATGCCTTTTTTACCAACACGAAATCGCCAGTTGCACCACTCCTGGGATCGTAGCTATAACGGTTCGATCCTAGATTACTGGTGTGATGAGTCCCGAATTAAACTGGTAAGAGCTAATGGACCCAAGTTGCCAACAAGGCACTGTGGAAGCAGATGGTGGCTCCATAACCATGTGGGATGAGTTTACATGGAATGGACTGTGTCCTCTCGTCCAGCTGAACGGATCGTTGACTGGATATCATTATGTTCACCTACTTGGAGACTATTTGCAGCCATTCATGGACTTCATGTTCCCAAACAACGATGCACCGAGCCACAATTGTTCGCTATTGGTTTGAAGAACATTCTGGACACTTCGAGCGAATGATTCGGTCACCCAAATCGCCAGGCAGGAATTGTGGTGTCACCGCCAGACACCACACTTGCTAGGTGGTAGCCTTTAAATCGGCCGCGGTCCATTAGTATACGTCAGACCCGCGTGTCGCCACTGTCAGTGATTGCAGACCGAGCGCCGCCACACGGCAGGTCTAGAGAGACGTCCTAGCACTCGCCCCAGTTGTACAGCCGACGTTGCGAGCAATGGTTCACTGACAAATTACGCTCTCATTTGCCGAGACGATAGTTAGCATAGCCTTCAGCTACCTCAATTGCTACGACCTAGCAAGGCGCCATTCACATTTGTTATTTATCTATGGATGCATGTACCGTCAGACCGATGTTCACCAATTATGAATTAAAGTTAAGTATTACATCAACTACGTACTTTATTTGCTACTATAAATTCCCTTAACTGTTCCAGACCTCACGCCAGTCTGCGTGAGCTTAACGCGTGCCTTTCGGCATCCTCGCATAGTGACTTGGCTGTCTTGCCAAGTCACAACAGGAATTCCACCGAACATTTATGGAACATAATCAAGAGGTCAATCCGTGCACAAAATCCTGCACCGGCATCACTTTCGCAATTATATACGCAGCTGATTAATATTTCTGCAGAGACATTAAACGACTTGTTCAGTCCATGGCACGTCGAGATCCTGCACTACGCTTGGCAAAAGGTGGTCTGACATGATATCAGAAAGTATCCCATGACTTTTTCCATCACAGTGTATATTGCACCGTGGGATTTAAATGGAGTGCACTTCTGGCTTGGGTTGTGCAGATATGGGGCTCAACTTAATTATTTTATTGATCATAAAAAATTTCATTTAACAGAACGAGAACATTTTACAATTCTCTGTAGAATGAAAGAAAAAAAGTGGCGCACCACAAAAGAATTATCCGAATATGGGTAGTTGTAATGTACATGTGTAGACAAACAAATTATTAGTATTTCAGAATAATTGAACGATTTGTTCAAGAGAAACAGTTTCAATAAATGAGCCTAACTGAGCAAGTCAATAACGCGTTGATCTGCCTCTGTCCCTTACGCAGGCAGTTATTCGGCTTGGCACTGTTAGAGTTGTTGGATGTCTTCCCAAGGGATATCGTGCCACATTACGTCCAATTGGCAGGATATATCATGAAAATCCCGAGCTGGTTGGACGGCCCTGCCCATAAAGCCACGTTCTCAATAGTGGAGGGATCCAGCGACCTTGTTGGCCAAGACAGCGTTTGGCAAGCACGATGACAAGCAGCAGAAACTGTCGCCTAGTGTGAGTGGAGCGGGCATTATCTTGCTGAAATGCAAGCCCAGGATGGCTCCCCTTGAAGGGCAACAAAACGGGGAGGAGAATATCGTCGACATGCTGTAACCGGTGACGCGGATGATAACAAAAGGAATTCTGCTACGAAAATAAATGGCACCCCAAATCGTCACTACCAGTTGTTGGGCCTTACAGCGGGCGACACTCAGGCTGGTACCCCACCGCTGACTGTGGCGTCTCCAGACAGGTCTTCGCTGATTATCGGGGCTCAGTTTGAAGTGGGACTCATCACTGAATACAATTATACTCGAGTTAACCAGATTCCAGGCCGAAGACGTGCCTAGAGAAGCCACAGACAGCAATTTAGCACCATACGTTTTTCATGGTCGTCTTCCCATTGGCATTCCTCTTCCGGGGATCCAGATGGGGAACTATTGCACTATCTTTCGCCAATGGAGGGATCATCAACAGTCTTTCAATTACAGGACATATGGCCTGTGGATACACCTCATATGTTATTAAGACAGTGGTTTTCATCATTGCCTTCTGCATCCTCGTGCCAATGATCATTCCTGATTCTTCCAGCTTTTAGGGGCAGTTTCGCTTCACAAAGGCCAAGAGAGTTTCCTGAACCTCTGTCCGCTGCTCAGCCATCTTTGACAAGGCTAGCCGCGCGGACTGACGCACCTTGCCACAGTTCGTGCTGCTCCCCCCTCCCCGTCAGAGTTTCGAGTCCTCCCTTGGTCATGGGTGTGGGTGTTGTCCTAAGCGTAAGTTAGTTTAAGTTTGATTAAGTAGTGTGTAAGCCTAGGGACCGATGGCATAGGCAGTTTGGTCCCATGGGAACTAACCACAAATTCCCCCCTCCCCCTCCCCCCCCCCCCAAAAAAAATTGACAAGGCTGTTGGCGGAACGAGGGTGACTTCTTATGCCACAAGTTTTCGGTTGTCATTGCGGATGATTTTTATTCAAAATTGAAGCCGCGGATGGATTCGCAGCAGAATTGTGATCCAATTAAATTCCTACTAGTAAGCGCAGATATCAGACTTTTACATAGTTACTAGTGAACTGTCAGTGTACCGCCTCCCACTACGGCTCTTGCTATACTATTTGCCGAACTACCCTTAGCGCACTGAAGGAAAATTTCTATGTCCCTCAACTTAAAAACATCCTGTTGTTCTGTCAACTACACCATATTACACAAGACATTTAACAGTATCGGGAATCAATAGAGAACACCTTATTATTAAAATCATTGTTGCTCCCGTGAAGGGAATCCTAGCAAACTGCATCATCCACCCTATAGCGTTCTCTTCCGAGAGCTCTACCTCAGTACCTTGTGTAACCTTATCTTCCACTTTTCTCTTCTAGTCAGTTCGACTTCCGTGCCTTGAACTGACTGAAAATAGATCCATAGCGTTTTCTGTGGCCAAGCTCTTGTACATCTCAGTCAACACCGATCAGTCCTTCATGTCCTTCTCTCCAACAGTTCCTGATAAATATTATTCTTATCATGCGTAGCTTCAGCCTGTAATCTAGGTACATGGCTCCACGATGGTGATTCACACTGCAAGAACTGCACCGCTACTTCAAATTTCGAGAGGCTAGGACTAAAGTAGTACCGCTGATACCGCTCTTCACGTTATTGTGGCTGGCTTGTAGTGAACTGTACGGGCTAACTCACAAACTGCCAAATCTGGTGGCACATCGCTGTACTGTCTGGAACCTATCCACACACCATCACTCTGCATGCAAGTTTGTTCTTCCTAAGTCAAGTCATTCCCAGCATGTCCCTTACTGCTATGACTGAAACAGCACACAGAAAAGCAAGACAGAACCTCTTATTTATATTTGAATGCACCTGCACAAGAAACAACAACACTCTGATACCAAATGTAGCATGGAATATAGGTGAAGTGGGTGTTGGTCTGAAGGTTGAGCAGACAGGGGTCCGTGCTCCGTAAGGCACTAAGAGCTAGCTGCCGCTCGGTCATACTACCTCCCTACGGTATTTCCGACCTCTCTGGCTAGCGGTAGTTTATCTGGCCATCCATGGGGCTCAGAATGTGAAATGAGCACGAGGGGCGTGGCGAACTGGCAGTCAGTTTTCCTGTAGTGCCCATGCGAAGAGAAGGTTAGCTGCCGCATGGTGGATAGTTGAAGCACGAGTAGACTGTGGCTGAAAATATATTTCACGTGAAATAACCCGCTAGACAGGAAATCCGGCCTCGTTATTGCATATGGATTGTGCACTATTATTCTTATAATGTTTACGGGTGGCTACATTGCCATGATTTCTGTCATTCGTTCACCTACAGTGCGGCGCTGAATGATGATTGACCTGTTTTGTGCTTTCATGTAATACAAATACCGCGGATGTACACCAGATCTGTCGCCTCAGCTCGAGTGTTAGTTGGGCTTATTTTATTGATATGACCCAGGTTTGGTATCCTCTCTCTTACAATGATGCTGCATTTTGACATTGATGTGTGCTGTACTCACTGACTTGGTTTCGAAGCTCGTTATTTGTTGCTGGAAATGCGTGTTCAACACTGACTAGTTTCAGGTGCGACCTCAGATGCTGTTATATTCTATATTTTGAACAGAGCTCTGAGATGAATACTAAAAGTCTTGATGTAAAGGGGCACTGCCAAGCATCTAAACCGTAAGACAAATGAAGGAACGAAGTGCTTCATACAGCTTTTGATATTTGATAATATGTATTGAGACATTGATTGTGTCTTCCCAGTTACATACTGCCTCTTGAGCATTGTCGGAATAGCTGTTAGTCTAGAATTGCATATGACGATTAATTGCATTATACACACATAAAAAAGTTTTGCTTCACCTCGGTACCCAGAGTTCCGGAACCTGTACAGAAAACTGGAATAGAGATCAACATAAACATCATTTCAGTCCTTTTTATTGCTCATGAAAACCACACATTGAATGTTGTACCACCACACAGCGAGACTTTCAGTGGTGGTGGTCCAGATTACTGTACACACCGGTACCTCTAATACCCAGTAGCATGTTCACTTGCATTGATGCATGCCTATATTCGTCGTGGCATACTATCCACAAATTCATCAAGGCACTGTTGGTCCAGATTGTCCCACTCCTCAACGGCGATTCGGCGTAGATCCCTCAGAGTGGGTGATGGGTCACATCGTCCATAAACAACCCTTTTCAATCTATCCCAGGCGTGTGCGATAGGGTTCATGTCTGGACACCCTAGTCGAGGGTGTCGTAATCCTGAAGAAAGTCATTCACAAGATGTGCATGATGGGGGCGCGAATTGTCAATGAAGACAAATGCCTCGCGAATATGTTGCCGATATGGTTCCATTATCGGTCGGAGGATGGCATTCACGTATCGTACAGCCGTTACGGCGCCTTCCATGACCACCAGCGGCGTACGTCGGCCCCACATAATGCCACCCCAAAACAGCAGGGAGCCTTCACCTTGCTGCACTCGCTGGACAGTGTGTCTAAGGCGTTCAGCCTGACCAGTTTGCCGCTAAACACCTCTCCGAAGATAGTCTGGTTGAAGGCATATGCGACACTCATCGGTGAAGAGAACCTGATGCCAAACCTGAGCGGTCCATTCGGCATGTTGATGGGCCCATCTGTACCGCGCTTCGTGGCTGCAAAGATTGACCTCGCCATGGACGTCGGGGCTGAATTGGCGCATCATGCAGCCTATCGCGCACAGTTTCAGTCGTAACACGGCGTATTGTGGTTCCACGAATTATTCAACATGGTGGCGTAGCTGTCAGGGTTCCTCCAAGCCATAATCTTTAGGTAGCGGTTATCCACTCCAGTAGTAGCCCTTAGATGGCCTGAGCGAGGCATGTCTTCGACAGTTCCTGTCTCTCTGTATCTCTTCAATGTCCGCGAACAACATCGCTTTGGTTCACTCCGAGACGCCTGGACACTTCCCTTGTTGAGAGCCCTTCCTGGCACAAAATAACAATGCAGACGCGATCGAATCGCGGTATTGACCATGTAGGCGTGGTTGAACTACAGACAACAGGAGCCGTGTACCTCCTTCCTGGTGGAATGACTGGAACTGATCGGCTGTCGGACCCCCTCCGTCTAAAAGGCTATGCTCATGCATGGTTGTTTACATCGTTGGGTGGGTGTATTGACATCTCTGAACAGTCAAAGGCTCTGTGTGATACAATATCCACAGTCAACGTCTATCTTCAGGAGTTCTAGGAATCGGTGTGATGCAAAACTTTTTTTGATGTGTGTACATGGTCCTGCTGTGGTTAAAAATAACAATTGCCACATTTGCTTTTAAGAAAAGTTTAGAAGTTTTCTCAATGTTATGTGTTGTCTCCCCCTCTCTTTCTCTCTTTTAATTACATGATTGTACAGACCCAGGGAGGTAAAGTGAACTGGTCTACATATTTTGAAGATGCAAGACAGAGCCCAAGAGCACAGTGTGGAAATTACTTGAACAAGTTCGCCAACGGAGTCACCTGCCCGTACATCAGATGCCTGACCGGAAAGAGATAAGTTTGACTGCTGCTATTGTTTCTGGCCTGTTTGAGGAAATGTTGGCCGTGCAGGGGGGCGATGTCTGCACTCTGAGCCAAGTGTATAGGCTGCTAGCTCACTCTAACCATTACCTGGATAGGTGGGTGTGGACAAGGAGCAAGAAAATTCTTAGGAGCCTGTATTAAGAGTATTCAGGAACGGTAGAAGAACAGACCAAGAATTCCGGTGGAGTGGCTGGTGTATGTAATCGAATCGATACTAATGCCAGGGCTGGATGAGTAGTCCTAGACACCATATTTTCCAAATTACAAAGCTGCAGGACAGTATGACGCTAAATTTGTGTGATGTTATTATTGAGTTCTTGAATTTTTCCGTGGAATTTCAAAGTCAAGCACTAGCTAAGCAACTTAATAATCTGGATGCACTGAAATTGGTAGCCGTTACTGCTAAAGGTAAGGTGCAGAAAGAAGTAGTGATGACTGTAGAAGAAAAATCTACATAGAAATAACTAAGAGAGAGGATTTCTAGTTTGATCCTGCCAAGAGCCTTGCAAGAGTTGATTTGTCGTCAATACTGGTGCGAACAAGGTACTCTTGAGCAATTAGTGGAATATGTAAAGCGTGTTAAGAATATTGTGATGGCTTTAGAGCTAACGTATGCTGAGGAACAGGTGATCAGACACATTTTGAGGGACTTATATGTGGATACTAGACAGAGGCCAATAATTTGTAAGTCTCCCACTACCTAAGCTCAGTTGGAAGAAATTATAAGACAGGTGCAAGCCAGTTCGACGGTGGACCCCAGAAGATGGCACGCACTAATGTAAGGACTCGTGTAACAAATCAATTAGATGAGGGTACAAGAAGCGTTTCTAGAAAAACCAGTCTAAACAATGATGAATTACAACAGCAGAAGGGAGTGGGACTGTGGAAGGTAAGTTGTTTGAACTGTGGGAAACAGGGATATGTTAAAAAGGATTGTACCAGCAAGGAAAATCGTGAGCAGAATTTGTTATAATTACTACAAGCAATACTACAAGATAAAGGAAATTTAATTAGCGCATTCAAGGAATGAAGGTCGCCATGAATAGTTAATCTGTATGCGCCATACTTGATTTAGACAGACCTATCTCACCCATTGATTCTAAGTGAGTAAATGGGGAAGGTTGGTAATCGGCATTGGAGAATATCTGACGGCAGACAGATCATGTCTAGGTGTGAAGGATATTTTGCAAGTTAAGATCAGTAATGGATTTTAGTCGTGGAATGCTACACTGAGGATCATTGAAAATTTGGCGACTGAATCTATTCTGGGGTCCGATTTTATTGGTATTGCAGGCTTCATCCCTGACTTGGCAGGTCAGCGCTTTCATTTCAAGTTCAGTCCTAGGATTTCGTCAGAATTTTGCCGGCACTGGCTGAGGGGGCTCATCACTATGACTTGCAGTACTCACGCTACTGAAATCGAAGGTGAGGGGGACTTGACTTCATTAGACGATTCGTTGGGTCCCCTAGATGATTTTTTTTTTCAAGGTGTGGTTAAGGCAATAAGCAAAAAAATTAGGGGAAGGCTGGATTATTTGAATATCGCATTGAGCTGAGCGATCAGGTACTGGTTAAGTGAGCCGTACCGGCTCGCATCGATCAATTGATCACTAGATCGCGGTAGCAGGGCACGATCTTTGTTGGTTCTCCAAACTAGGAGTTTTGACCGGCACGAAGGTTGGCAGAATTTGTGGGCCGAACTGGAAAGAGCAATTGAGGAGCGTGAGGCCGGTTTACCTCCGCTGTCTGGAGTCGATAGTAACCGGCTTTTGCAGAGCACAGACCTCATTCCGCGAAGACCGTGTTTTCGACTGGCTGCGGTGACGATAGTACTCTGTGCGAGCGTGTGGAGATTTTGAGTTCCACTTAGCTACCGATTCATCAAATATTTTGATGATGCTCTTTCTGTGGCTTCTGCGCCTTATTTTGTTAAAATCAGAGTGCTGCGACTAGTTTCTCATTCCCAGAAGGTTTGCTGTGTTTGCGGTTTACGGAGGTTCGCTCAAAAAGAACTGAAGTTTACCTTATTGGAAGCAACTCTGTTTCATTACAGACGTTAGGCACAACTGTTTGTGAAATGTGTGGAAGATGTGTGGTGTGTGTTGCAAAGCTAGTGGAGTGACCTTAGCCAGAACTGCCTGTTTAAACTGGTTATACTTCGAGTGGCCTACAGCGGGCCATGTTGTAGACTGAACTGTGTATTGTTCTTACTTTTAAAAACAGTGAAGTCTAACTTCATCAGAGTGCATTTTCGCTGTTATCGCTTTCGTTAAGCATTTTCAAGACATTTTAATGGCGTTAATCTAATTTAATCAGAGGTCCTTTTCATTGTAATCATTTCAGTTAAGCGTTTGTAAAACATTTTAGTGGGGCAAGTGTAATTTAATCAGAGTGCGCTTGCACTGTAATCATTTTAGTTCAGAGGGGTTGTTAGTTGAGCCAACCTGAGGTTTTCTGTGGTGAATTCTGCTAAAATACGAACGTACTTTTCCACTTTAGTTGTTATGGGCAACCTGGTAAGCCAAATTTGACATACGAGATTCGGTTGTTTAGCTATTTGAAATAGTGGGGTTTACGTTAGTAAGAGCTGCCCGATGCGCTACTTATGGCTAGTGTCTTACTGCAAAACACGTTAGAAGTCAGCGAGTTTGAATTTTCTTCTATTTCAAAACAGATTGTAATGATTGTTCCTGCTTCATAATTAGCACAAGAAACTGTTTGCAATTAATTTTGGGGACACAGAAGCCTTATTGGCTGAGTGCTACTCATTTGTTAAGTAGTTCGTTGCTTATCACCATATTCGCTAATTGAGCAGATATTTTTTTATTTATTTATGTTTGGCTCTTACATGGTATTACAATGAAATATGTGCTGCCCTTTGTAAAGCACCGCAGTGTTGCTAGTTTTGTAAGGTCAGTCCTTAGCCTGCCGTGGTTCACGTTGTACGTGACCTGCCCCATCCACCAGCACACCCGTGGGCGGCGAGTTCACACCACCCACTCTGTCAGTCAGGTTATCCCACATGTCGCAGGGCTGAATTATGTCTGTATAACTTCTCCTGGTTCTGAACTTACGTCACCAACGGACATGACGCATTGCTTATGTTACTACCATTGTTACCAAATCTATCATAGTCATTTAAAAAATTATATTTAAGTCAGCTGAAAAGTTCTGTAAACGTTAAGGTTTTCGATTATTAATATGCAGTTTGCCTGACTTCAGGTACCTGATAATACGTGACAAATTTCTTAGTTTCTTAATTGTTGAAACCTCTTTTCCTGACGTCAACTGCTGATCTGATTTCCTCGTTAATATTCGACAAGTTGTTTAATTTCTTATTTGTTTTAAAAGCTATTTTACTGACGTTATAAGTTGTCGACTTCTATTTAAATAAAAGATTATGCATATTTCCAACTGTGAAGGTTGCTTTATTGCCTGTATTAAGCTGCCTTAAGGTACCTACGCCCAGTTCATTCAGAAAGCGCCGTACAGATTGTCGCCGCCTAGAATTAGGCTGCTGAAAGAACATGTTGCAAGAATGCTAGAAATGGAATTGGTACGGCCATCCAAGTAACCCTACACTACACCAATGTTTTTGTTGCCGGAACCAAATGTAAAGTTGCCCAGTCGTTGACTACCCTGAACAATAGGGTATTTCTACGATTGGTATCTCTGCCCGACTTACATGTTTGTTTCATTTGTTTTAGGGAGGGTTGGGAAGGGTGCACAATCCTATCCCGTTAGAGAAGGTTCCAAGTCTCTAACTGCCTTCGCTACGGAATGGACTTGAATTCAATCGGTGCCGTGCTCTCCTAGCTGATGGATACCGGTTTTTTGGATATAAAGTTCAAGCATGTCTATCATTATCTGGATAATTTGGTGGTATATAGTTACACGAACATCTGTAACACTTAGGAGAGGTTTTCTAACGATTACCAAAGGCAGGTGTTACTATTAATCCCTGTAAGGTTGTTTTTGCTGAGTCAACCATGAAATTTTGGGCCATGTTGTCTCGGGAGAAGGGACCTGCATTGACTCCGAAAGGATAGAAGCTATTCATCACTTTCCGGCCCCACGAAATGCCAGGGAGCTGACCAGATTTGCCCGCATTGGAATTTTTTTTCATAATTTATTGATGGATTCACTGTAACGGCAGTGCCAGTAACTAAATCGGCACAAAAGGATGCTCGTTTGATTGGGTATCATCCCAAGACGAATCATTTTGAGCATTAAAGGAGACCTGTCAACCGACGTCTGTGTTGGCCTTACCTGAATTGAACCTACGAATTGACACGTCGGCGTTAGGTGCATGGGCTGCTGTGCTCCAAAGACAGGAAGGTGGAAAGAGAGTGCCCGCCTATGCCTCAAAAAGCTTGAATGATTTAGAGAAAAATACTCGGTTTATGATTTGGAAGAAATGGCCGCTCTCGCGTGACGGCTACGGTCGAAGGTTCGAATCATGCCTCGGGCATGGATGTGTATGATGTCCTTAGGTTAGTTAGGTTTAAGTAGTTCTGAGTTCTAGGGGACTGATAACCACAGCTGTTAAGTCCCATAGTGCTCAGAGCCAATAGCCACTTGGCCGCTCTGTTCGGGAAGGGGAAACTCAGGTACTACTTGAAGCAAAGGAAGTTCACGCTCTAAACCGACAACCACACATTTAGCTGGGTGCTGACACAACCACACATTTAGCTGGGTGCTGGAAAGGCCGAGAAAGATCAGTTGCATAGCAGAATGGGCGACGTGCATTTTAGCATTCAAATTTGACATAAATAGTATCCTGGGTTCCGAAAATGCCGCGGCGGACGGCCTGAGCCGCACGTTTGGGGAGGACGAAGGGGAGAGGAGAGACCAATGCTCGGAAAAAGGTTTTGATGGGGAGGTCCTGGTGACCTGGATGCTTAATCACATTCCTCATTTGTTCTTTGACGTCAGGGAATTTGATGGAGAAAAGGGGGAGACACTTAAGCCACCCTACATCTTGGTAGACAAGGTGCTTTGCTCAAGACCCATGGCCAGAACAGTCCCAAAAGAACGGTGCGAAGGGGATTGGCCTTGCTGCTGTTTAACCGACTGGAGGGAAGGAGAGAGGGTGGGGTGCTTGAAGTGTACGACTAGAGAGAAATTCGTCAACAGTTCATATGGGCAGGCATGGGTAAGGAAATAGGAAAGGCATTGCTATCAGCAAGCCTAGCCAAAATAGCGAAATTGGCTGTGTGTCCCCCAAGCCAGTCGAAAAACATTTCTAAAGGATGTATATCAATTTCGTTGGCTCACTACCTAGGTCTAGAATAGGTAATATGTATATCTTAGTATATGTGTAGCCGCGTGGGATTAGCCGAGCGGTCTTGGGCGCTGCAGTCATGGACTGTGCGGCTGGTCCCGGCGGAGGTTCGAGTCCTCCCTCGGGCATGGGTATGTGTGTTTGTCCGTAGGATACTTTAGTTTAAGTAGTGTGTAAGCTTAGGGACTGATGACCTTAGCAGTTAAGTCCCATAAGATTTAACACACATTTGAACATTTTTTTTTGTATATGTGTAGGCCTCGTTGTTACCCAGTGGAGGAACGACTAGGCAGTTGGTGATACAGAAGTTACAAGATGCATTTGCTTCCTTTGGGTCTCCTCAAGCCCTACTCACCGACAATGCTACGGTCTTCACTGCTCACCAAATGGTGCAAATGGCGCTGAGCACAATGGGACTCAACATCTTAGGTCATAAGTCCCCGAGAACTTAGAACTACTTAAACCTAACCAACCTAAGGACATCACACACACCCATGCCCGAGGCAGGATTCGAACCTGCGACCGTAGCAGTCCCGCGGTTTCGGACTGCACCTCCAGAACCGCTACACCACCGCGGCCGGCTCACTGCTCACCAATTGAGACCGTTCTGCCTTGGCATGGGTACTCCCTACGTAACCACACCCTATTATTCCAACTGCTCCTATGCAGAGAGGCTTATTAGAAATCTGAAGGCAGCCCTCATGGCATACCGTAGTGATGACCATGGGGGACGGGATCGTTCCCTGCCCTGGTTGTCGGCGTTTAGCACCGCTCGGCTTGAGCGCCACTAAGAGATCACACAAAGTAATAATTTTATAATTTTATTTAAGATCAAAAATTTAAGTTAATGGTGAAAAATCCATTACAGTGATACACACAAACATACACACAGACACAGGGTGAGTCAGGAGGAATGGCACATGCTTTGAGGGGTGATTCTAGTGGTGATTCTGAACAAAAAAGCTCCTAATAAACATATGCCCTTTTCTTAATCGTTTGCGGGTTAACCAATGAAAAGGACTAGAAACGGGAAACGTGTAGCTTCATCCATACTAACCGTGTCAGCACGCAGTAGACTTGCGCATGGTGCAGTAGTTTACCTCAAGTCTCAGTTCGACAGTGCCTGTTGCAGTGCACGGTACTGCAGTATTGTGTAGTGAAAATTCCACGGATCTTCACACATGAAGAGTATGATGGCATGGTGTTTGTCTATGGTTTGTGCAATGGGACGCGCCGGCCGGGGTGGCCGAGCGGTTCTAGGCGCTGCAGTCTGGAACCGTGCGACCGCTACGGTCGCAGGTTCGAATCCTGCCTCGGGCATGGATGTGTGTGATGTCCTTAGGTTAGTTAGGTTTAAGTAGTTCTAAGTTCTAGGGGACTGATGACCTCAGAAGTTAAGTCCCATAGTGCTCATAGCCATTTGAACCATTTTTTTGCAATGGGTATTCCAGAACTGCTGTGCGAAAATACCAACAACGATTTCCGAATCGCAGAGTGCCAGTCAGCAGGGTGTTTCACCGATTGCATGGGCGTGGTACGCTTCCTAGCGTAAATGTTGTCTCTGAACGACCCATACAACAAACTCTTAATGAAGTTGAGAACATTCTTCAAGTATTGGAACGCAACCCTACCACCAGCTCTAGAAGAATTGCTGCCTAACTTTTTATTCCACAAACACGAATGATACGCACAGTACACGAGCACGGTCTGTATCCCTTTCATCAGCAGAGTGTACATCATCTGCATGAAGGAGATGCTGACGCCCGACAAGAATTCTGGCAATGGATCACTGCCAATGAGCGATTAATTCCACGTATTCTGTTCATTGATGAGTCAACATTTACCCGCAACGGAATCAACAACACGCGCAACTCTCCTGTATGGGAAATGTGCACGCTACTGTGAAAAGAATTTTCAACGACGTTCCTCAGTCAAAGTGTGGTGCGTTATTATTGATGACCAACTCATCGGCCCAGTTGTGTTAGATAACCGTCTTACTTGGACACGGTATCTTGAGTTTCTTCAAAATGCGTTACCAGAATACGTGGAGGATATCCCTTTGGCAACAGGAGCTCGTATGTACTTTCAGCGTGACGGAGCTCCTACACGTTCCGTACGGCCAGTGACACAGTATCTCAACACAACGTGTCCTGGTCGTTGGATCGGTAGCCGTGGAGTCATGGCTCGGCCACCGAGGTCACCCGATCTCACCCCACTGGATTACTGTTTGTTGGGGTGGCTGAAGAGCGACGTCTACACGCCAGGAACTTCTCGCTCGTATTTTACATGCTTGTGCCCAGTTAAAGGAATGCAAAACTGAGCTCCGATCGGGAACACAACCCATCTGCCTACAAGAGCAGCAACATGTATCGAAGTTGATGGTGGACTGTTTGAAGATCTCCTGTGAGGAAACATACACAAACCATAACATAACAGAATCGTAACTTACCGTCACATGCACTTTTCCCGATTCTAGCTGTTTTCATTGGTTTACCCAAAGACAGTTAAGAAAAGGGCATATGATTATGAGAAGTTTTTGTTGAGAATCACCAGTAGTATAACCCATCAAATCATGTACCTTTTCTACTGACTCACCCTGTATATCCACTACTGGCCATTAAAATTGCTACACCAAGAATAAATGCAGATGATAAACGGGTATTCATTGAACAAATATATTATACTAGAACTGGAATGTGATTACATTTTCACGCAATTTGGGTGCATAGATACTGAGAAATCAGTACCCAGAACAACCACCTCTGGCCGTAATAAAGGCCTTGATTCGCCTGGGTATTGAGTCAAACAGAGCTTGGATGGCGTGCACAGGTACAGCTGCCCATGCAGCTTCAACGCGATACCACAGTTCATCAAGAGTAGTGATTGGCGTATTGAGACGAGCCAGTTGCTCGGCCACCATTGACCAAACTTTTCAATTCGTGAGAGATCTGGAGAATGTGCTGGCCAGGGCAGCAGTCGAACATTTTCTGTATCCAGAAAGGCCCGTATAGGTCCTGTAACATGCGGTCGTGCATTATCCTGCTGAAATGTGGGGTTTCGCAGGGATCGAATGAAGGGTAGAGCCACGTGTCGTAACATGTCTGAAATGTAACGTCCACTGTTCAAAGTGCCGTCAATGCGAACAAGAGGTGAGCGACACGTGTAACCAATGGCACCCCATACCATCACGCCGGGTTATACGCCAGTATGGCGATGACGCATACACGTTTTCAATGTGCGTTAACCGCGATGTCGCCAAACACGGATGCGACCATCATTATGCTGTAAACAGAACCTGGATTCATCCTGCCATTCGTGCACCCAGGTTCGTCGTTGAGTACACTATCGTAGGCGCTTCTGTCTGTGATGCAGCGTCAAGGGTAACCGCAGCCATGGTGTCCGAGTTGATAGTCCATGCTGCTGCAAACGACGTCGAACTGTTCGTGCAAATGGTTGTTGTCATCTCGACTGCTAGTGATACGAGGCCGTTGGGATCCAGCACGGCGTTCGGTATTACCCTCCTGAACCCACCGATTCCATATTCTGCTAACAGTCTTTGGATCCCGACCAACGCGAGCAGCAATGTCGCGATACGATAAACCGCAATCGCGATAGGCTACAATCCGACCTTTATCAAAGTCGGAAACGTGACGGTACGCATTTCTCCTCCTTACATGAAGCATCACAACAACGTATCACCAGGCAACGCCGGTCAACTGCTGTTTTTGTATGAGAAATCGGTTGGAAACTTTCCTCATGTCATCACGTTGTAGGTGTCGCCACCGGCGCCAGCATTGTGTGAACGCTCTGAAAAGCTAATCATTAGCATATCACATCATCTTCTTCCTATCGGCTAAATTTCGCGTCTGTAGCACGTCATCTTCATGGTGTACCAATTTTAATGGCCAGTATATATATATATATATATATATATATATAATCTCTGTAGCCAAAGAGAACATACGTAGGGAAAAAATAATCAAGCACAAAGCACAGATTATCCTGACAACAAGAGAACAATGTTACATGTAGAATAAATTCAATCTTCCGATACAACGGGCTTCCAGGAAACAACATACAAAAATGGCAGTTGGTGATACAGAAGTTACAAGATGCATTTGCTTTGGGTCTCCTCAAGCCCTACTCACCGACAATGCTACGGTCTTCACTGCTCACCAAATGGTGCAAATGGCGCTGAGCACTATGGGACTTAACATCTGAAGTCATCAGTCCCCTAGAACTTAGAACTACTGAAACCTAACTAACCCAAGAACATCACATACATCCATGCCCGAGGCAGGATTTGAACCTGCGACCGTAGCAGTCACGCGGTTCCGGACTGAAGCGCCTAGAACCGCTCGGCCACCGTGGCCGGCAACAACATACACTTTAAAATATCTGGCGCTCTGCCACATTTAGAAACGACAGCAAAAACTAAGAATGACATAGAGGCAGTAATACAGGGTTAGCAAAATAGCTTCTAACTACACTTTACTTTACTATTACTACAGGCACCTGACAAGTAGAAATGGTTCAAATGGCTCTGAGCACTATGGGACTTAACAGCTATGGTCATCAGTCCCCTAGAACTTAGAACTACTTAAACCTAACTAACCTAAGGACATCACACAACACCCAGTCATCACGAGGCAGAGAAAATCCCTGACCCCGCCGGGAATCGAACCCGGGAACCCGGGCGTGGAAAGCGAGAACGCTACCGCACGACCACGAGCTGCGGACCCCTGACAAGTATGACACTAGTTGCTTACAACACTACCAGCTACCCTTGCTTATGTCTGAATAACTTCCCATATAAAACATGCGCCGCCTCTCGGCTGGTCTTACGAGACAAGCTAGCGCACTGCCCAGTTCTATAGCCGAATTGAATAGGAATTGTTCACTCGTTATAGCTTCAGAGATCTCATCTGCAGAGACGCTAGTTAGCATAGCCTTCAGCTAAGTCAGTAGCTACGACCTAGCCAGGGGCCACATACAGTTTATGCATTGAAAATTGATCTATATGTGTGAAGCAATCAGAATTGTAAAGCAGTATTCGCAGTTCAGTCTATAATTGCACTTGTAAAGATTACTGTACAAAGTCAAGATCGTCGTTCACCGCTGATGCTGAATTAGGCTAAGTATTTAATTGTATTCAGCCTACGTATTCAGCCTACGTAATCAACGAGTGCCATTAATGGCTACCCCTTGTGATCAGACTAAGAGTCAAATTGCGTGACTCAGCCAGCCCATAGTTCCGCCTCATACACAACAGAATTACCAAAATTCTGGCGGGTAATTTTAATGATTTCATAATTAATGACCTGAATGTAGTGCCATATCTGATATGCTTTCCAAACAACTTTCGTCGTATTTTCTGGAAGTCGGAAAGTCACGGAAATGGTTTAGTAAACACGTCTTTGGTCCTGGTGCCAAATTAGAACAAATATAGTCCTCTAGATGAAGCTAGCAAAAGATATGACGTCGCATACGGGGACCATCAGAACTTGGAACACCGAAACAATGCTGATAGAGACTTACAAAATGTAGTAAAGTTGAGAATTTTCGGAAAAGAAATTTCACTAGAAGAAAGATAAACTTCTATCGCTGTTAATGGAATTATTTTTAGAAACTTTTAATTAAAGTAAAATTTAATTTTTTGAATGAATAAATGAAAGGATTTACACCGAAACGCCAAAGAAACTGGTATAGGAATGCGTATTCAAATACAGAGGTATGTAAACAGGCAGAACACGGCGCTGCGGTCGGCAACGCCTATATAAGACAAAAAGTGTCTGTCGCAGTTGTTAGATCGGTTACTGCTGCTACAAAGGCAGCTTATCAAGAGTTAAGAGAGTTTGAGAGAGATGTTATACGAGGGTTATCCGGAAAGTAAGAAAGTAAGGAACGATCGGTCGCGAAATGGAAACCATAGTGAAAATCCGATTACATTTTGCACAGGTGTGTTGGGCTGTGTCTCTAGTATGCCCGTCGATAGCGTTACGTCGTCCTTTCTAGTTCTGAGCACACAGGGAGCACATAAAAATACCTAGAACAATAGTGTCTCCCGCTAAGTACGAGGGCCTGGTGAGAAATTTCGCCTGAAGCTATGCAGCATTACATAACTGTCGTGCATTTTATTCTTCAAGACAATTCTCAGTTGCATTCTGCAAGGGAAATGAAGATGCTCCTGCATCGTTTTCAATTGGAAATATTTGATTACCCACAATACAGCCCGTAATTATCTCCCTCTGAGTTTCATCTCTGGTCACATGAACCTCTGGCTATGAAGACAACATTTTGAACATTTTGGCACAGACAACGAGCTGTAGGGCAGCGTAGAGAATTGTCGGAAAGCACCGACGGCTGCATTCTATAACGAGGGTATTGGAAAGTTGGTACAACCTTACGACAAACGTCTGAGTCGGATCGGCGACCGTGGAGATAAGTAGCTGGAAGATGTAGATAACTGTTGAAAATAAAACAGTTTTGATTTTCACTGTGGTTTCCATTTCGCGACCTATCGTTCCTTACTTTCCGAATAGCCCTCGTAGTCGTCGCACGAGCGATGGGACACAGTATCTCCGAGGTAGCGCTGAATGGGGATTTTCCTGTGCGACCATTTCACGAGTGTACCGCGAATATCAGGAATCCGTTAAAACATCCACAAATTGCTGCAGATTTCAATGCTGGGCCAGCAATAAGTGTCAGCGTGCTATCTATTCAACGAAACATAATTGGTATGGGCTTTCGCGGCCGAAAGCTCACTTGTGTGCTCTTCATGACTGCATGACCCAAACCTTTACGCCTCGACTGGGCCCGTCAACTCTGACGTTAAACTGTTGATGACCGGAGACATGTTGCCTGGTCGGACGAGTCTAGTTCATATTGTATCGAGAGGATGGACTTACATGGGTAAGGAGACAACCTCATGAATCCATGGACCCTGCACGTCAGCAGGGGGCTATACAAGCTGGTGGATGTTCTGTAATGGTGTGGGACCCCTGATACATCTAGATAGGTGACACGTATGTGAGCATCCTGTCTGATCACCTGCATCCCTTCATGTCCATTGTGCATCCCGAGGGACTTGGGCAATTACAGCAGGTCAATGCGACAACCAACATGTCCAGAATTGCTACAGAGTGAGTCCAGTAACACTCTTATGAGTTTAAACACTTCCACTTGCCACCAAATTCCCCAGACATCTAAATTATCGAGCATAACTTAGAAGCCTTGCAACGTGCTGTTCAAAAGATATCTCCACCCCCTCATACTCTTAAGAATTTATGGACAGCCCTGCAGGATTCATGGTGTAAGTTCCCTCCAACACTACTTCACACATTAGCTGAGTCCATGTCACGTCGTGTTGCGGCACTTCCGTGTGCTCGCGAGGACCCTACACGATATTAGGCAGATGTACCAGTTTCTTTGGCTCTTCAGTGTAGTTTTATACGGCATTACCTCTGTTGTGAATCCGTGAGCGAAATGTATTAAAATAAAACTGTCCAATGACGATTTGAAAACTCTTGCCTCATGGATATTCAAACAGAGAGAAAACTTTATTTATATCTGTTTGGAAGCATAAAAAAGTCCTGGACTGAGGAAGTATGAAGGTGTGGCCCTACCACTGATACCAGCTTCCACTGGGAGCATTCGATTCGTGAATTGGTAGTGCTGCTCCCGTTACGATCTGGATTTTTTTTTAAAAAAAGGATGTAAGAAATAATGCAAAAGTGTAGCCACCCATTTTCCAATTGCGACACAGAACGTTCAGCAAAGGCCTTAGAAATTAACAGCTTTTGAAACGTTTCTGAGAGTGACGAGTTTCCGGTAGAGCCTGAAGAAGTCGAATCAGCAATCTGATAACATACGCACTCACAGGATATCCTCCATAACAGTTGGTAATAAAAATATATTTTTCACAAATTCGGCGGGAATACTCCACAAACTTTAGAGCACTACCGAGTGTCTGATAACTTATTATACCACACGAAGAGCATTCAAAATTTTGATCAGTATATATGTGTCCACTTTTATGTTAGTCCTGAAGGTTTTTGCAGAAGAGTGAAATCGTAATAAAATTCTTGATACAGTAAGTGGAAATTTTTAAAACAAGAAGTAACGGAAGATATCAGAGAGGACATAAAAGTCTAGAATTTATCGTCAGTAAACCATATATCAAAAAGTTTCTTTTATTTTCTAAAAATTTCGTCTCAGTAAAAGGAAGGTAGCTTCTAAGCCTACCAGATGCTACAAAGGAATATGATACGGTTAGCAAATGACAGCTCGATAACATAGGTATAACTGCCAAATATATAAGTACACTAATGATCCCAACAATTACTACAATAAGAAAAACGTAGAGACAACTTTTACAGAGTATTCCTTAAAGTAAGATTTAAAACAAATAAATAGTTTCCCAAATAAAATTTGTGAAAGACGTAAAACGAAAATTCACTATGCAATTGGGAGTAAAATATTAAAACACATATGTAAGTACGTTGTAAAAACGTAGAGAATTGGAAGCCAATGTAGATTGTGACTCCTATTCATTTTACCGAACAGACAGAAATATTTAATGAGCACCAAATGCAAATTTTATATCCCAATCATTTGGGTAACCTATCACATAGAATGAAAAGGAAAAATAAACTGTTTATATTTCTCAATGAAATAGTTATGACCGTTCCTGTTTCAGGTGAAATATTCATACGTTGTGAACTGATTTTAGACTCACGTGAAGGCAAGACAATGGAAATATAGAATCCTCATCTTAAATTCCAATTAAATAAATGACCGGCAAAAAACATATTTGGTGTGCAAGATGCAAAAGATTTAGTGCTACAATTCATTCTCACAGAGTTACTGCAAAAAATGGTAGTAAAAGGGTCGAAAGCTATTGCGCAGAATGTAGCACCGAGAAAAATAAGTTTCTATGCCGTTAGCCTTCGGTCTAGATTAGCGGTTAGTGCTTTGTAACAACTGGAAAAAAGAGTTAGTGATAACAATTTAGACATGTCACCACATTAAAACAATATTTATGAAGAAATACTGTACAAACTTCACAAACTACTGAGAAAGGACTTTCCAGAAGTGTCTGTCATAGCTTGTGGCAAGCTTAGTTCAGATAATTCCTTGTGTAAGTAGGCTGTTTAGGTTTTTGTATTGATAACGCCATGTAGCGCTCTGCATGAAAACCACTGGCTGTGCTGTGTGCAGTCTGTGGCTGGGTGGCATTGTTGGAATTTGCTATGGTAGTGTTGGGCAGTTGGCTGTTAACAGCGCGTAGCGTTGCGCAGTTGGAGGTGAGCCGCCAGCAGTGGTGGATGTGGGGAGAGAGATGGCGGAATTTTGAGAGCGGACGATCTGGACGTGTGTCCATCAGAAAGAGTAAATTTGTAATATTGGATATCATGGACTGACATATATATATTATCACTTTTGAACACTATCTATATCTATCTATATCCGAATCCCGCTCCAGCTACTGCCGGGTCTGGGTGCTGACGAGTCCTCTCCATTTGGCTCGGTCCTCCCACCACTTTTCTTCCTCCACTTGCTGCCAGGTCACACCTCTCCTTTCAACAGATATTCTCACTCCCATTTTTCACCATGTTCCTGGGCACCCTCTAGGTCTTTTCCCATCCATCTTTAGTTCTTCCATAATTTTGGGGAGTCTCTGCCCATGCATCCTCTTAACATGCCCATACCATCTTAATCTTTTTCTTTCAATTTCTTCTCTCATACTTTCTTCTTTGAGGTCCTTTCTAATCTCTACATTCCTTACTCTGTCCATTCTTGTTTTTCCCTTAACTGCTCTGAGAAATTTCATTTCCCCTGCTTGCAGTCTGCTCCAGTCCCTTTCTGTCATTGTCCATGTTTCTCCACCATAGGTGACAATAGGGATGTAATAATTCTTATACATAAGGAGTTTTGCTCTTTCTGAAACTTCATTATTCCAAATCAGATGTTTTATTGTTTGGTAGAAATTGCCTCCCTTCTGTAACCTCCTATTAATTTCGTTAGTTATTCTTCCATCCCTAGACATTTCACTCCCTAAATAAGTGAAACTTTCTACCACTTTGAGGGGTTCTCCATTCAAGGTAATATTTCCGTTGATTCCTTTCTCTCTTCCAAATACCATTACTTCACTCTTATCTTTATTTATTTTTAATCCATACCGTCTCATTATTTCCTTCCACGCATCAAGCTGTAACTGTACATCTACCTCTTTATCACCCGATATTACCATATCATCTGCAAAAATCATCTTTTTGTCTTTTTCTTTTACTATATCTTTAACTGCCCTATTCATTCCCTCCATCACAACATTAAAAAGCGCAGGAGATAGAATACTTCCTTGCTTAAGTCCTTGTCTTATTTCTAAGTATTCAGAGTTCCCCAATGGTCTTCTAATTCTACAATTGTGGCCTCTGTACATTGTCTTTATAACATTAATGTATCCATCTTCTATATCTATCTTCTTCAGTTCTTCCCAGAGTCTTTCCCTGTCAACTGAGTCATATGCCTTTTCTATGTCTATAAAAACCATTATCACCCTTTTGTTATACTCCCAACTTTTTTCCATCAATTGACGGATAGAAAATATCAGGTCGATCGTGTTCTTCCCTCAGCTCCTTTTCCATCTTTTCACTTATTCGATTTAGTAAAATTCTTTCAAAAATCTTGGCTGTATGACTCATGAGGGTTATTCCTCTGTAGTTTTTACAAAGTCTTTTATTGCCTTTCTTGAAGATGGGAACAATGTCTCCTGTTCTCCAGTCGTCAGGTATTTTACTATTTCTCCACACGCTTCATTGTACTCTACATAGCCACTGCATTCCCACTGGACCTGCTGCTCTTATCATGTCCACTGATACTTCATCAGGTCCTGGGCCTTTCCCCCCATTCATCTTCTTCACAGCTTTTTCCATTTCTTCCCGTGTAATTTGTCCTAATTCTGCTTCCCAACTTCTCTCAATTTCTCCATTATTTGTTGTTTCCTCATGTTCCTGCTCCTCAGCGTTTAACAGCTTCTTAAAATGTTCTTTCCAGAGATCTTTTATATTCCCTGGATCTTCAATAATGGTACCGTCCTCTGTTTCCATCTTTACTGTTACTTCAGAAGCCTTCCTTTTATTTTTCATCATTTTATAGAACATTTTATTATTGCTCTTCACATCTTCTTAAAGTTTTTTTGTAAACTCTTCCCATGCCTTTTTCTTTGCTGTTTCCACTATTTATTTGCACTTCTTCTTTTCCTCTATATATCTTTCATGGTCTTCGTCATTTTTAGTTTTCCACCATTTTCGCCATGCTCCATTTTTTCTTCTAACTGCTTGGATTGTGGTATCATCCCACCAACTTGTCTGTCTTATTTTTTCCTTTCCAGATGTTCTGCCACATACTTTTTGTGCTGCTTCGACTAAAGTGTCTTTGAAAAAACTCTGTTCTTTTTCTACATCACGGAAAACTTCTTTTGGAAATTTTTGTGTTATTAATTCTCTGTACTTCTCAACACATTCACTCTCCTTCAATTTCCAATCCCGTACCCTCATCACTTTCTTCTGTTTTCTATTTTTCACACACTGATTCATTTTCCATTGTCCCACCAGTAATCTATGGTCTCCATCTGCACTCACACTTGGAATTACCTTCACATTTGTTAATTTCTCTCCCCATTCCCTATCTACTAGAATATAATCAATTACACTCTTCGTTCTTCCATCCCAACTGTATCTGGTGATAACATGACTTTCTCTCTTCATAAACCAGCTGTTTGCTATTTTCATTCCATTCCTCTGGCACAAATCCAGGAGTCTTTCCACTTCTTCATTTCTGCCTCCATATCCAAAACATCCCAATACTTGCTCAAATCCCTTTCCGTCTTTGCCTACCTGTACATTAAAATCTCCCTTCACTATATTAGCACTCTCTATATGGTTTCCCAACACATTTTCAAAGTCCATCTTCTCTTCTTCGCTACATACCACTTGAGGTGCATAAATCTGGATTACTTTTAGTGTTTCTTTTTGGAATCTCAGGTTTAAGATTATGATCCGGTCTGATAAATATCTCACATTTTCAATACAGCTTTGTACATTCTTATTCACCATCAGTGCCACACCATTTCTACGAGACCTGTTATTCCCACTCCAGTACAGTTTTCAAAAAAAAATGGTTCAAATGGCTCTGAGCACTATGGGACTCAACTGCTGAGGTCATTAGTCCCCTAGAACTTAGAACTAGTTAAACCTAACTAACCTAAGGACATCACAAACATCCATGCCCGAGGCAGGATTCGAACCTGCGACCGTAGCGGTCTTGCGGTTCCAGACTGCAGCGCCTTTAACCGCACGGCCACTTCGGCCGGCCAGTACAGTTTTCCTCCTCCTCTCAAATTCTTCTCACCTTTTCCCTTCCACTTTGTTTCGCTTAATCCCAATACATCTAACTTCCTCTGTGTTAGTACATCTGTCATTTCTTCCATTTTTCCATTGAGGGTTAATATATTAAGGGTGCCAATATTTAGGTTATTTTTTAGTCCAGTTGGTTTCATCTTCTTGTACTGATGAATATCATCAGGTCTCCCATCACTTGCACCAGTACTTGAAGAATCAGTGGGGTCAAATCCTGAGTGGTTCGTTCCGAGGCTCGTCTGTGTTTTGAAAGCAATATATGAAGACTTTCCTACTGGCTTGCTAGGCCTAACGCAAGGAAGGATTTTCTGTTGGGGTTGTCTCCCTTAGCCTTTGGAGTTTCTCCTCCACCACAAGGCAGTGGTTCCCTTCTCATTTAATCCCCAGAAAGGAGGGTTGCCTCATCTACGAGCTACGCCGTTCCGAAGTCTTCCTCCTCCGCCGTCACTGCCATTAAGGTCTTCATTCGTAACCCTGGGCATGGGTTTCGTGTTATACCCCACGGAATTGGGTCCCTACCTGAACTCAGCCATCCTAGCACTCCGGCGTACTGAAGTGTAGGATGCCCACCCCCGCGAGGTAGACGCGCCAGACAGGAATTACCCCAGTGGAGGAATAGGGAAGGCTACACTACCTCCTTGGAGCCAGGTTAATGATTGTGTAATTCATTAATTTTTCTAAGGGGACGTTTCTCATCCACCACTGCTGGTGGCTCACCTCCAACTACGCAACGCTACGCGCTGTTAGCAGCCAACTGCCCAACACTACAATAGCAAATTCCAACAATGCCACCCAGCCACAGACTGCACACAGCACAGCCAGTGGTTTTCACACAGAGCGCTACGTGGCGTTACCAATGTAAAAACCTAAACAGCCTACTTACACTTGTAACCTTAAAGGAACATCTAATACCGATAAGGGTACGAAGTAAACTAGAACTGCGATGTCATTTCAAAGTATGCCTACACTATTATTATCACAGATTCATGAAACGTCTCTGTAGGTAGTGCTCTCAAATGTATCCTAAAAGAAATGATACCAATAGAACTATGATAGGAAAGGAATTCTACACTAAGTACTTTAAGGAATCGTTTAAGCTAGGAAACATAAGCCACTACACTACCTTTATGGAACTTAATGCACCAAACGTTGAAAGGTATAAAAGGACGCAAAATAAAGAAAAAGAAAAGCTTCATGGGGATCAAAACTGGGTTGAGTTACCGTTATAATTGATAAATGATTGAAATAATAACAAACAAATGACAAAAGGAATGTGACCAGTGGACCTGAATGAAAAGAATAGAAAAACGGTACTACAGACACTTGAATTCAAAGATTAAACACGAATAAAATCTAATTGTAATTCATTCATATTCGAAGGTTTCATGAGTCAATAAATGTTTAAGTTTTGTGGCAGTGTTTTTCATCATTAGATTTATGAGTCATACCAACAATTGTGAATGCAAAGTCTTCATTCCACACCTTACTGCAAAGTTCTCTTCAGTTATTCCGTTTCAAATTCCCACCCATAAATTCGTCATTAGATATTACATGGGATAGTGCGGCATCATGAGGTATTTTACTCGTACTTAAATACACAGACGAAGTTTCTACGGCAATGTTTTATATCTGTTCTTTTATTCATACCACACAATAATGTGTTTGTTCCGTTTAATGCCTCTGTGGCACAATACCTGTCTGAGTCCCACATATTATCTGACGTGTTTATTGCATGTTCATGAAGAGCGTCATTTGAATTTAAACATAAAAGCGATATTTTTACCATTAATAATATTATGATTGTACTTTTATATCTCGCACTCAGGAATTTATTTGCACTGTTTGGCGTCAATGTTGTGTGTCGCCTGGAAACTATATAAGAACCAGATAACTATGTAATATGAGAACATTTGATACCTAAGCCTTGTTGTTGTAGATGTCTTCATAACCACGTAGCGTGGAAAGTATTCGCTAGTTTATGGGTATGTATGCTTCTTGCCGGTGGTTTTTATTATTTCTAATAAAGCTTGATTGACCTCGGTTTACTATTACCGTAAGTTTAGCACCTAAGAGTTTACGTATCTGTGCTAGCACAGGGGGTGTATCAGGACGCCTGTGTGCGTCTTCAGTGTATTCCCTGAAGATGGCGTAAATTGCCTTGAGCACTTTCCCACCTGTTTTGACCAGTACGCTTTTCGTTACGATATTATAGTACGCTCGAGTAGCGTTGCAATGATTTCTGTGGTTTACGATGCGTTCTCGTAACACATTGACACATTTTAAACTCTATTTAAATGCTGTACGTGACTTAAGGTAGAAACGAGCACTAGAGGCTTCCTTTTACTAATGAATACTGCTGTGCTTAGAGCACATAAGTAATTTTAGTACCTATCTTTTAATCCATATTTTTCTGACTCAACTGAAAAATTTTCATATATCATGTCAGTGGCATTTTTAACCTCGTATATGTTGTGTGATGTTTGCAGTTATTATCCACTTGAAAATGACCAAAAGGTTGAAACTGCACCATTGAATTAACAATAAACGTACTGTCAATGGATTATGAACTCTTTGTAAGAGTCTATGATGCCACAGAAGATACAAAGGGAACATTAGTTTGTCATCGACAATACACTAAATAATTTATGTCACAGAAGTATTCCTCTGGAGAACAGGGTCGTCAGTAACAAATAGTTGTCTCAAGTTAATTGCATAGTGAGCATTCAAACATACTTGAAATAAAAACTCAGAGAAAAGTCTATTTTAATGTATTTATTTTTTAGAAAACCCTCTAATAAACGTACATAATTTCAGCATGAAGCGTAAATAAAATTAATAAAAATTTACATCAGTCAGCTATGAATACATAACATAGGAGCGTTCAGTTAAATAGTATCTAACATATTTTATAAAAACGGTGTATATCACATTACAAGGTAACAAAATAAAACTTCTAAGTTTCTCAGGTATCTTTGGCATTGATGACAAAATGCATGCCAGTGGCATTCGAAAATTGAGATCGTAAATTATTGTTACAACTCTAACAAACTATATTAAGTTTTAAGTATGCTCTTCCTATTAAAAAAAAAGAAAGAAAGTAATGGTAACAGAAACTCCTTTGTTATAGATTTTATGGATTTCGTCTTTCTTTATACTGCTACAACATTTGAAACTAAGTTGTGCAATACACGTCTCCATGCCAGAGCCTCTTTCAATTGTCTACTTTGGTGTATGTCCAAAGTGAATGAAAGCAATGTCGACCTCAAGCGCCAAGGAACTGTTAAAGATAAGGAACTACGGTTTCACACAGCCTACAGCATGATGAATCACGCATCACAATAAATAATATCACAGCACAGTTTCCACGTAGAGCGCCTCTAGCAAACCGAAGTTTACTCCCCTGGTTTAAATTTTCTATACGTACTGATAAAATGACCAGTAAAGTATAGAAATAAATAGGTGGAATAAACCAACATATTTTGTCAACGTGGTTAAAAAATAAATAAGCAAATAAATAAATAAATAAATAAATATGGTTTGACAAAGAAAACTTACAACAAAAATGCATATCTATAAAAAACAAAACACTATACCACAGTGGTACGACCAGAATGTTTATAAGGATGTGAATTCCTAACAATGAACTATAGGCTGGACAGAATATAGGTAAGTGAAAGACGGATAGTTAGAAACATAATGTGTGCAATATAGTCTACAGATGGCTGGAAAATGAAAAGAAATAAAGAAATTTACAAAAATATAAAGAAAATGTGAGAAGTAATGGCTAAAAGAAGATTAATCCTTTTTCGACACCTCGACTGAATGAATAACAGGCTCACCTAACAAATATTCCTGTATTTCTGGAAGAAGAAATCGACTATAGTATTGATTACAGAAATGAGGAAATATAAAGAAAGAGTATCAAAGAATCGAAAATACTAGACAGAATTTTTTTTAAGAACAAAGTATTAAATTTAGAAGGTTTTCGATGCAAAAGAAATAAGAAATCGGAACAAGATGGCTAGAAAGAAAAGGAAAAGACAATACGGGAAGGAGATTGAGTACCGCAAAAATTGAAAACAAGGAAAGAAGAGGAACTGAGGTTGCTACTTGATACTAGTTAGTCAATACGAAAAAATAAATAAAATAAATTAAAATAAATAGTGAGTAATAAATATGTATAGTGCAACACGAGGTATCAGTCTTGCGGTGGCGACTTGGCGTTGACTTCAGCGATCCGCGATACGAGAGCGACGCAGCCGCCGGCGATGTCCATGTCGGAGTCAGCTACTGGCAAGGTGTACCTGAGCGTGGTGCACACGTACTTTGCGCCGCGGGCGTCCACCTTCTCGCCCTCGACTCCGCTCGGGCACCACACTTCGTGCACGCGCAGCTCCGAGTTGAAGACGACCACGGCGGGGCACAGGCTGGAGTTGCCGATGCTCTTCCAGTCTTCCAGGCCACTCACGTCGGGGGCGGCGGACCGTCGCTGGCGCAGGCCCGGCTCTGCCGCGGGAGCGGCGAACACCGACGCCAGCGCGAGCGACACGGCGACCGCCATCAGCGCGACGGAACTGGAGCTCGTGTGACACATGGCGGCGGGGAGCACTTCGGGATTGTTCGGACGTGGACCTAGCTGCTTCTGCTGCGGCCTGGGATGTGTGCGCTCGCTCGCAAGTGACGCCGGCGGGACTGTGCCGTGTCTCCAGGAGCGGGCTCTTAAGAGCGCTCGCGGCATTTCCTCGACTGCGTGCGGCCGAGCGGACAGCGGCCGCGGAGGCGTCGTTGCACAACGCGTTGCTCCGGCCACAGACGCAGCGTCAGGACGGGGACTTTTTGTCCCGCGGGCGGCGCGACGCCCCGGGCCTTCACGGCTGCTCCAGTTCCCCATACGGGAGTGCGCAACGCAACGCCTGCCAATCTTCGTAAACCGACACCCACGGTGTGCGCGCCGCCGTGACGTCGTACGCCTCAACTGGACAAATCTAAAGCTGATTCGTGTTCGTTACTGGATTTCATCGTCTGGCAAGTTCCGGTGAATATTTTTAAATACTCAGTAACGTCCTCCAAACACCCGCCTCAGCAGTCGCAGAAACCATACCGGGGCAATTCTTGACATTCAGTAAATAAGCGTCCCCGGTTGATTAATGTATCGAACTCCCACGTCTGTAAAGTACGGTAAAAAAATTTCCGATGGTGGTCGCTGCTGCATGGTATACGGGATATTCTCAAATTCCCATTATAAAATTCGAGGGCCTTAGATGAGCATGGGTTTATACACTACTGGCCATTAAAATTGCTACACCACGAAGATGACGTGCTACAGACGCGAAATTTAGCTGACAGGAAGAAGATGCTGTGATTTGCAAATGATTAGCTTTTCAGAGCATTCACACAAGGTTGGCGCCGGTGGCGACACCTACAACGTGCTAACATGAGGAAAGTTTCCAACCGATTTGTCATACACAAACAGCAGTTGACCGGCGTTGCTTGGTGAAACGTTTTTGTGATGCCTCGTGTAAGGAAAAGAAATGCGTACCATCACGTTTCCGACTTTGATAAACGTCGCATTGTAACCTATCGCCATCGCTGTTTATCGTATCGCGACATTGCTGCTCGCGTTGGTCGAGATCCAATGACTGTTAGCTGAATATGGAATCGGTGGGTTCAGGAGGGTAATACGGAACGCCGTGCTTGATCCCAACGGTCTCGTATCACTAACAGTCGAGATGACAGGCATCTTATTCACATGGCTGTAACGGATCGTGCTACCATGTCTCGATCCCTGAGTCAACAGATGGGAACGTTTGCAAGACAACAACCATTTGCACGAACAGTTGGACGTCGTTTGCAGCAGCATGCACTATCAACTCGGACACCATGGCTGCGGTTACCCTTGACGCTGCATCACAGACAGGAGCGCCTACGATAGTGTACTCAACGACGAACCTGGGTGCACGAATGGCAGGATGTATCCAGGTTCTGTTTACAGCATTATGATGGTCGCATCCGTGTTTGGCGACATCGCGGTGAACGCACATTGGAAGCGTGTATTCGTCTACGCCATACTGGCGTGTCACCCAGCGTGATGGTATGGGGTGCCATTGGTTACACGTCTCGGTCACCTCTTGTTCGCATTGACGGCACTTTGAACAGTGGACGTTACATTTCAGATTTGTTACGACCCGTGGCTTTACCCTTCATTCGATCCCAGCGAAGCCCTACATTTCAGCAGGATAATGCACGACCGCATGTTGCAGGTCCTGTACGGGCTTTTCTGGATACAGAAAATGTTCAGCTGCTGTCCTGGCCAGCACATTCTCCAGATCTTTCACCAATTGAAAATCTCGGTCAATGGTGGTCGAGCAACTGGCTCGTCGCAATACGCCAGTCACTACTCTTGATGAACTGTGGTATCGTGTTGAAGCTGCATGGGCAGCTGTATCTGTACACGCCATCCATCTCTGTGTGACTCAATGCCCAGGCGTAACAAGGCCATTATTACGGCCATAGGTGGTTGTTCTGGGTACTGATTTCTCAGGATCTATACACCCAAATTGCGTGAAAATGTAATGACATGTCAGTTCTAGTATAATATATTTGTCAAATGAATACCCGTTTATCACCTGCATTTCTTCCTGGTGTAGCAATTTTAATGGCTAGTAGTGCAGTATATTGAAGTGGAAACCATGTCGAGAAATACACCATTTCCGTGCTTCAACCATTTGAAATCTGTTGGTAACGCGACCACTTTTATAAGTATTTCATTAGGCTGACCGAATACCTCACTTGTTGTACAGTTCCACTTATTAATAACCTAAGAAACTGCTAGTTGACGGTTTCTCTTCAACGGGACGCAGAAACCCTTTTCCATTTCGGGTGTTCAGCGTCTCCTTGAAGCACCAAATTCGCGCCTGATGACAGTTAAGGTACCCCTTTCTCGAAATCGAGAACCTCGTATTCCACTATATTGGAATCCGGAAGTTTTTAATTTTTTACACACCGTCTTTTAGCGCTGTTTTATTTCGACGGACAACGAATATTAGGTAAAAAGATTTCGAGCTTTTCTGCGCCAATGTTTTAATGATACGTTCACCTGAAGATTCGTGCCACGAAACCAGCAGTGATCCTGTGTTAAAGGATGAATACAGCTGGAGCGGTTATTAATACCCGAGGTGGTGAAAAGGTTATGCAACGCAGTCATACTTTGTGGATAAAGATCTTGATAAAAGCAACGAGCATCTCTTCCACTCCCGTGTGCTTCACCATACATTTCTGTCGATCATGTCGATGTATTCTGTAAAAGTGTGCCCAACAATGTTGCTCTAACACTCACAGACACGTGAATGAGGCTCGAACCAGGTCAGAGACGTAGGATAGACGTCAAATAACAGCCCCCACCCCCCTCCACCGTCACAACCTTGTTGCATATCTTCCTAGCAAACATCTTTCCAAATGGCTGTAGCAAGGAAATAGTAAGTTTCTGAACATGGCTTATAATTTAAAACATTGCCTACTCAGCCCATCTACAAGCCCTGAAAGTTCCTAACGGCAATTTACAAAGATTCTGTATACAACGTTGAGCATCTCCATTGCGGGTATATAAGCACCGAGACTTAGACAAAGGATTAGTTTGGCATTCGAGTCTCTCTGACTTGTTTGATAAATACGGAAACGTGAACTGTGGCGATATTGCTACCAAATGCGTCCTAAAAGGACCAACGTGCCGTTATATTCTTCTTGGTTCCCGAAGGACAAGTGCCAGGAAAGATCCATCGCAGAATGAAGACTTTGTATAGGGCAGCATGTTTGTCGAAAAACACCGTTGTGAAATGGTGCGCTGAGTTCCGTACTGGTCGGGAATCGACATAAAATGCCGGTCGATCTGAGAATGACGTAGAAGTTCCGCCATCTCAAGTGGGAGACACTCGAGTGCCTCCCCCCGCCCCCCCCCCCCCCCTTTCAGTCCTGATCTCGCTCTATACTATTATCACGCCTTCGGTCATTTAAAATAGGTCTTGAAGGCTCGACAATCCCTGTTGGACGAGGATGTGCAGCACGCAGTTACGGACTTCTTCACGCAGCAGGACACGGTGTTCTACCATACATGTATCTTCAGCCTGGTGTGTCGGCGGGATGTTTCAATGTTCACGGCGATTCTGCCTGATTGGCATACCGATACTAGACCGTACGGCCTTCGAACAGAAGCTCTTTCATCGCTCCTTATAGAAAACTCCATGCGTCTGATTTCGTTACAAATGAAACAATACGTTAAATATTTAATTTTAAGCTTCTAAAAGAGAAAAAGTTTGAAATTATGGTTAAAGGCTATTGCAAATCACCAGTCACTTCCATTATCAAATACTGAATGAGTATTGTCTAGGTACACTACTGGCCATTAAAATTGCTACACCAACAAGAAATGCAGATGATAAACAGGTATTCATTGGACAAACGTATTATACTAGAACTGATATGTGATTACATTTTCACGCAATTTGGGTGCATAGATCCTGAGAAATCAGTACCCAGAACAACCACCTCTGGCCGTAATAACGGCCTCGATACGCCTGTTGATCGTTGGTAAAGCAGATGCCAGACTGAGATTCATTGGAAGAATCCTAAGGAAATGCAATCCGAAAACAAAGGAAGTAGGTTACAGTACGCTTGTTCGCCCACTGCTTGAATACTGTTCAGCAGTGTGGGATCCGTACCAGATAGGGTTGATAGAAGAGATAGAGAAGATCCAACGGAGAGCAGCGCGCTTCGTTAAAGGACGGAGATGATAGATAAACGCCAGTGGAAGACTGCAGGAGAGACGCTCAGTAGCTCGGTACGGGCTTTTGTTAAAGTTTCGAGAACATACCTTCACCGAGGAGTCAAGCAGTATATTGCTCCCTCCTACGTATATCTCGCGAAGAGACCATGAGGATAAAATCAGAGAGATTAGAGCCCACACAGAAGCATACCGACAGTGCTTCTTTCTACGAACAATACGAGACTGGAATAGGAGGGAGAACCGGTAAAGGTACTCAAGGTACCCTCCGCCACACACCGTCAGGTGGCTTGCGGAGTATGAATGTAGATGTAGATGTAGATGTAGAGTAGATGTAGAAACACTGAAAAAAGTAGCACCGCACATCATCCCGTTCCTAACAAGTTACTGAATGATGCCTTATGGCTGGGCAGGCCATGAACAGTATGGAAAACATCTAAACAAGTAATTGTTTAGAAATCAGCAGGCAGGGATCCTTCAGATCCAAAGACTTACAGGCCAATATGCCTAATAAACACTCTAGCAACGATACAGGAAAAGCTACTGTGTAAGCGCTTGCAAACCCTCGGAGCTCTCAGGGGCATGAGCCAAAACCAATTCGTCCTCAGAACTTGAAAATCTGTAGATGATGCCATCAACCATGTCCTACACAGTAATACGCCATGGTAATAACGAATAACACTTCCGGGCCATTCGGTAACCTCCAGCGGCCGCAGTGTTTCAAAGGTTAAGACATCTGGAGGTACCGCAATCACTTTACAACAGCGTCCTAGACTACAGTGAAGACCGAGTAGTCGAATGGCAGATGGACAGCCGGAAAGTAATTGAAAGAATTACCAAAGGCTGTCCTCAGCGGTCTACCTGCGGCTCCATCTTCTTGGAAATAACAATCGAACCTTCCTACAACTTGTAGATGAGGATGACAGCTCAGACGTGATTGTTGCCTACACAGTTGTAGTCACTGCAAACAAAAGAGCCCAGCTAGAAGAGAAAGACAGTGGAATAGTACAAAAAATTACACAATGGAGTCACAACAACAGCGTAAGCATTAGTGAAAAAATCACACCAAAGGAACCCTTCAGTTGAAATAGGGGACACAAACATCAAACGAGCAAATGTTATGCGTTATCTTGGAGTAAACATAGATGATAACACATACGGCTAGCAAAAAACAAAGAGAAAAAATAGTGCATAAAATGGTGAAGCTAAATTCAAAGCAGTACAGACTACCTTTACCAGTCATAAGGACATACCACTGTGCACTTTTGAATCAGTACTCAGGTTCGCAGCTAGCACGTGGGCATACAGACTGAACCTGGTCACCAACAAAGCATCAGACGAGGGTAGAGAAGTGTTCCACTTAGGCTATCTGGAGCCTTCGGCACCACCTCAGTAGATGCACTGTGTGTGGTGCTCGGAATATGCCCCATAGGTATCACGATCAGGTGCAAAGCTGCAAGGTACTGGTTAAAGATGGGAATACTAGATAAGTTACACACTACAGCTGGTGTACCAGTACAAACGACACGCCATCTTAAAAGTTGGTTTTCTGATACATGGCAAGGTGAGTGGAAGTGGACGAAGATTGCACGACTTCCTCCCTGACGTAAGGAAGCGGTTGAGAATGAAACATGTCGATCCCAGCCGCGGTAAGATACATAGCTTATCCCACGCATTTAAACCGCGTGAGTCTAAGACAGACACCTACAAGCACATGTGGGGAAGAACGTTCTCCAGAACACACTGCCTTCTTCTACCGGCAATACATGAATAGTAGATTCACGCTACACTTAGACTACACTGAAACAGACATACATATATACACAGCAATAAGAGTCGGAGAACAATGGGCACAACTAAATGAATTTGCAAACAGTATTTCAAAAACAGCGCAAAAGTATCTGCGGACACAACAGACATGCCTATGTAAAACATGACAACAATATCCAGAGGGTGGACAGTGACACAGCGACAGCGAAAACATTGACACTGAAAAGAAACAGTAGGAGGAAGACGAGATGTAACAGTAAATAAGCGTAAGGCGCTGGCGATTTAGCCAAGGCCGGCCGCTGTGGTCTAGCGGTTCTAGGCCCTTCAGTCGAGTGCCGCGCTGCTGCTACGGACGCAGGTTCGAATCCTGTCTCGGGCATGGATGTGTGTGATGACTTTAACTTAGTTAGGTTTCCGTAGTTCTAACTTCTAGGGGACTGATGACCTCAGAAGTTAAGTCCCATAGTGCTTAGAGCCATTTAGCCAAGAAAGCACCAAATGTTGTACACGGATGAGCATCTGAAGTTAATGCATAGGATTAGCAATACTATTTTTCTACTACTAACCAAACTTTTTTTGTTGTGACTGGCGATTAACGACCCTAAGAAACGATTCCGAGGTATTCACCGCCAGTCACAATCGGTAAAGACACTAACAAATCTCTCCTCTATACTATCATATTTTTATATTCTTCTTGAAACAACATAATTTTATTTATATTTCAACCTTAAATTATTGTTATTTTTAAAGGTGTTATTCTTAGTAAAATGTTGTAGATGAAAACAAAACGAAAGAAAACTACGTAAAACAAAAGTGTAAGATGGAGCTGTTTCAAAACACCGTAACAAGTCTAAAATTTGTCAATAAATATATAAATAAATAAATATCCTCAGGTAACTGAAGAAACGACTTCAGCGTGTTCATCGCCGCAAAAATGCAAACGAACTTCTCCTTCTCCTCGACAACTCAAGGCCTCACACACCTTTGTGCACCCGAGAGGAGAGCAGGAAACTTCATTGTACTGTTCCTCCTCATCCACCCTACAGCCTGAATCTCGCACCTTCAGACCTTTCATCCGTCTGGCCCGATAAAGGATGCACTCAGCGGGAAACAGTACGTAAATAATGGGGAGGTTATTGATGCAGGAAGATATCTGTGCCGACGTCGACCAGTAAAGTTGTATCACTTAGACAGGCAGGCCATCCCAGTAAGGCGGTGCATGGCCGTCGCACTGAACGGAGATCATGATAACAAAAACGATTTTGTAGCCAAAAAGTGGAAAATAATATGGTGAATTGGAATCCTGAATGAAACCAACCTGCTGCAAGAAAAATTGTGTTTTATTACTTAGTGAACGCCCCTCGTACAAATGGGTGCTCGAGCCATTTTCCAGTTCTGGCGAGGCACTTCAGACAACCAGCAATAAAAACTGCTGCAGGGCTTCTCGATGTAAGCAAAACTGGGAGCAAATAAGGACCCTGCGAGCAGCACCAGGAGTACAAACCGATCTAAACACCCACAAGAAACCAGCCGACTTCGGTTTGCCCCGACGAACATGGAAAACAGCAACTAGAATCCACGCGAACGATGAAGTATGCAGGGACTTCCAATTCTTGTGAAAAAAAAGTACTCGAACCATTTTATAGTCCTGGCGAGTGCAGGAATGTACTTTAACTTCATATCCAGGCAATACAGGCTTCCTGATATTGACTCCGATTGTTGTTAACTCGATTAAGAAAATAAATTTAACATTATAAAATACTGTACCGTGTATTTAAGATGTTTGTATTCTGTGTTTCATCTGATGTTCAGTCTTACCACTGTTCTGTATATGTCGAATAACACCATGTGTTGTGCCTTAATCTAAACAAATAACAATTTCGAGACGAGCTATTTAGGACATGCAAACCCGCAAAGGAGGAGGACAGACATCTCTGATGACGTCTACAGCGCCACAGCCACGAATAATGAAACGTCCATCACTGGATTAGGAGAAAAATCTGGAAAAACATTCAGACTGTCATCCTGTGTACGGACCAACTTGTAAACTCATCTTACTGATACCATAATCGCAATAAAAGGGTTTCCAGTTGATTTGTGCAACTTGCTTTGTTGACACTCTTGCGAAATAAAAGCGTCCGCCGTACACACCTTCACTTGCAAGGATCTGAACCAGATACGGCGGTGGACGCGAAGAAAATTGAACATGTAACAAGCTCGTCTGCAACTTTGTCTTCTGGCCAGCATGAAAAAAAAATGACAAGTTTGTGAGACTCATGGGACACCAAGTGACTTTCCTGTTACGTCCATAGTTAACACTGATAGGTGACTGATGAGACTTGGCCGGCCGCAGTGGCCGTGCGGTTAAAGGCGCTGCAGTCTGGAACCGCAAGGCCGCTACGGTCGCAGGTTCGAATCCTGCCTCGGGCATGGATGTTTGTGATGTCCTTAGGTTAGTTAGGTTTAACTAGTTCTACGTTCTAGGGGACTAATGACCTCAGCAGTTGAGTCCCATAGTGCTCAGAGCCATTTGAACCATTTTTTGATGAGACTTGCTACGCCGACAGCCACGGATCGTACAAAATAAACTAGAAATCCGATCGAGCTGCTGGAGATGGCGGACACGTACGCTTGAACTGTGGTTCCTTATGTGAGTGTGTATTCCCCTTCTTTGCTGAAGAAGGCTTTAGTCGAAAGTTAAATGTGTAACGATCTTTTGCTGTGCCAGTCTGTAACTCAATGTGTCTTCTTAATGGTGAATAACAATCTATCCTTTTACTAATATTTTTGACAAAATAAACTCGGCAATAAAATTTGTAGACCTCTCTGCGGACCGTGTAGGAATTCAAGAGGAATTTTATTGTTTGGATAATGTCAGACTTATAACTAGCACTTGGTCAGTTTCAAGAGGAATTTTACTGTTTCAATAATTTTTCGTTGTGTCAAGAGGAGTTTCAGTGTCTTCTAAGAACTCATTGTTTCTGGACGCTATTGTATTCTGAGAAATTCTGAGAACAGATGCACTGTTTTGCTGTAATATTGTTTTATATCCTTTTAAAGAACATCTTTAATATACAATGAAGTTTTCACTCTGCGGCAGGGTGTGCACTGATACGAAATTTTCTAGCGGATTAATTCGGGACATTTGCCCCTCGCGTGCAAGTGTGAATTGTGGAAGGGAGGAGATGAGGTACTGGCGGAAGCGAAGCTCTGAGGACGGATCGTTGTTCGTGTTTGGGTAGCCCAGTGGGTAGGGCACTTTCCAGCGAAAGATAAAGACCTAGAGTTCAAGTCTGGCTCCAGCACACAGTTTTAATCTGCCAGGAAGTTTCAAGACGTTCAATGTTTACCCGAAAAGAATTTTACTATTTTTCAAAGATGAATTTTTCGTTTTCGAACGATTATTAGGTTTTTAAACCGGCAGATTAAAAGTGTGTGCCGGACCGAAACTCGAACTCGTTACCCTTGCGGCCAAGTGCTCTGCCGACTGAGCTATGCAAGCACGTCTCACGAGCCAGCCTCTCAACTTTTTATTCCGACAATATCTCATCTCACTCTGTCAAAGAGTGTGCTTGATATGAAACCTTCAGGCACATTAAAACTGTGTGTCGGACCGAGATTCGATCTTGCAACGTGGTAAAGCCCTTTCCCGCGAAAGGCAAAGGTCCTGAGTTCGAGTCTCGGCCCGACACACAGTTTTATTCTGGCAGGAAGTTTCATATCAACGCACACTTTGTTACAGCGTCAAAATCTCATTCTGGATAGACTTGTTTTCTGTCTGAAGAAGCTTATTTTCAGAAGACGTAGCATAATTACCTTATGTACAATTCCCGTGACGAAATATTTACAGTAGGCCACATGCTTGCGCTGTTTAAGGTCTTTTTATGACAAGCGTAGGGCAGTATGGGGTTTCCAAGGCGGCCGCGTAAAAGAAATAAAAACCTTCGAAAGAATTTAATACTACGTTTTTAAATTTTTATTTTTTTACAAGTACACACTGAAACCACTCCGTTACAGTGCACAGTACCGTAGCAAAAACAAAATGGCGCAAACCATTGATAAAGTGGAGTATCGCGCGGAATCGTGTTCTCTGCATTTGAAGAGGAACAACGCTGCAACTGCCCTTGCCGAGTTGGAGGAAAACTGCAGCACCAATATAACATCATGGTGTAGACGCTTCCAGTGAAGTCAGAATGACGAAGAACGAAATGGAAGGTCACTTCTGGGTGGGGGACACCGACTCAATAAGCTCGCCTAAACGAGACATCAGCAGTAATGTTACAGCTGTGTCAGACCAGTCCAGAAGCATTCTTTAGCCTCATAATCTTGAACGCTATCTAAATAAATAAAAATAATACTGAAGTACTGTTTCTGGTTGTAAAATTTGAGCTGTAATAATAAATGAACTGCCGTAATGAAGGGAAAGCTGTACTGTAATAACAATTCATTGTCGTAATGTAAAGGGAAGTCTTTCATACAGTAAAAATTAACAATCTGCCTGCAAGAATTTTGAACAATATAAACTGCCTGAATAATGAACTCTGACATAAAACATACGATAATAAGTTTTGCAAAACTGTTCACAGATCCCAGAACTAAAAGTGAAACACATCACAGAAAATCTAACTGTCTCTGAATGACGTAAGTCGTCTCTGACTGAATAAAAGAAGCCGGCCTTGGTGGCCGAGCGGTTCTAGGCGCTACAGTCTGGGACCGCGCGACCGCTACGGTCGCAGGTTCGAATCCTGCCTCGGGCATGGATGTGTGTGCTGTCCTTTGGTTAGTTAGGTTTAAGTAGTTCTAAGTTCTAGGGGACTGATGACCTTAGAAGTTAAGTCCCATAGTGCTCAGAGCCATTTGAACCATTTGAATAAAAGAAAAATCACAATATGCAGTACTGTTCTGTCTTGCGCGCCGCTATACTAAAACTGAAAATAACAATATCTACACAGAGCCACTCGGCAGGTGCAATGAGTTCTCTTCTAGTTGCAAATCTAAGTATACTTTTTAAAAAAGAATGATCAATTAAAAAAATGTGGTAAAAGGTAAGTGAGAAATGTTATATGGGCATAAATGTCAAGACTAAGTTTTTTTGTACTGTGAAAAAGCGCTCGAGGCCGATTTTAAATTTAATGAACGTCTTAACATCCAAATAATACACTTTTCTATCTTTCATATCTACCAACTCTCAGTACAGTAACCAAGTTAGTCCGATGGCCCAGCAATAATGAAAAAAAGTAACATCAATATAATATTTACCTCTGACAATCCACTTCTGGTATACACTTAGTTCCATTAAAGTTCCTCCTTCACTAATCAGTTTCCGTTACAATCTCGATATAATCGTGTTCATTATACACATTGATAAATTGAAACATTACATTTGACACATAACATTACCATTGCTTCCTCACTGTAACGCAGCTTAAAATTATCTGCTCACTGCACCCTCGCGCACACCAAAGATATTACCCTAACTTGTGCGATACAGCTTTACAACATCGCTACTCGCTCACAATCGATTCAGATACCAAAATTATACATGACACCTATCAATCAAAGTGGAGTTATGGATGTATCACTACAACCCTGGGACGAAGGAGCGCAGAAGTGACTTCAAACATGTTGTAAGCGTATTGTCATATCGCGGGCTTAGTTGTGGAGTATCTTTGCGGGCAGTCTGTCTGTAGAGTCAAGCGCGGGTCACGAACTGTTATGTTGTGTTGTGTGTAGATCTGCATGTGAGAGGAATTGTTAGTATGGAAGTGAAGTGATGCTACAAGTGCTATTACAGTAAAGTGATAAAATAAGCAAATGATTCAGAGGAAAGTGCGTCAAGAAGTAATTTAAAAAATGTGGGGTGCTGCTGACACCGTATTTGGGTATCCTCTCGTTGCGTGTCTTACCATACTGTATCAATCATCCGCGCCGTGTTCGGTCTCCCAAAATGAACTGATGTTAATCAGTAGAAATTAGTTACCATAAAAGAGTGCAGTCAAGTGTCAGTGTCTTGTAGTGAACATGAGAACGTGCGTTCGATCATCGCGTTTTCGCATTATCAACAATCAGCCGCGCCGTGACGGTTACGCGCACGCTCGTACAAGTGAGAACTGAGAACTGAAAAATTAACTTTACGGACAGTATTATATCATTACTA
The DNA here is from genome assembly GCF_023864275.1 of Schistocerca cancellata. Classification (NCBI taxonomy): domain Eukaryota; kingdom Metazoa; phylum Arthropoda; class Insecta; order Orthoptera; family Acrididae; genus Schistocerca; species Schistocerca cancellata. The sequence continues at coordinate 492,066,651 of NC_064628.1, forward strand.
GTGGCAAGGAGGACTGGTATCAAAAGATATCTGTGTATGCGTCGCGAGCGTAAGAACTTTCGTTCGATTACTCGGCTTTCGTATCATCAACAATCATCCGTGGCGTGTTCGGTACGCGTACGCTCGTCCAAGTGATATTGTGGACAGATAATCATCAAGATTGTTAATTGGGATAAACATTTACGACTTAGAGTGTAAACAGTGCAACCTGCGACTTTCTTTTAGCGTCTCGGAATATAGTTGTTCATACCAGACGTAGATTAGTGTTGTGTTTTAACGTTGATGGCTCCCCTAAACCCGCTTGCATATTTCGATAGATAGTTTCAGGCAAGCCAGCAGCAGTATGGAGCCGCGGGATTATCAGGTACGTGGTGTGGACAGGGCGCACGGTCAAGAAAAGAAGAAGTGGAGAAAACAGTATAAGTACCCCACCCATTTGTGCACCCGGGCGTGTTACAATGTGAATCCACTACCGCCGAGAAAGTCTAAACCCGAACCGCCATCGGGCAAGGCAACGCTGAGTGTTTTTTGGGGGTTACACTGTGTGATGCTAACAGATCGTGATCTTAAGGAGAAACCCGCCGCAAGAGCATACTGCCGAAATCTCCCGGCAAGGCTAAGGGAGGCATCGCGGGCAGCTCGTTACGCACAGGACAGGGTAACACATGCTGCCTCTTTGTGTTATCAAATTTTGCTTTATCCCCGTATTCTACTGACATACTACCTAGGGACTTTTTTTCTCGTCAAGGAACTACTGAGTACAGGCATTTCCAAAGTGACGAGATGATTTTTCAGGTAAAACATTTGATAACTTGATGAAACGCAGACTTTTACAATCATGTTCTCTGCTCAGTTTATCATTGTTGGGAAACAGAAGTCGCATTAAAAGATTAATATGCGGACAAAGACTAGCACCACGTGTTTCACGGCCGTAGCTTTATTTATTCGAGTTGATAATTAAATCTTTATGACTACCTCGGATATTTATCGGCAAATCGAGGAGAGTTGATGACCTAAAGTTCCTCAGCGTAAGACTGTATGTCAACGCCTAGTGTACATCTACATCTATATCTATATGTACATGATTACTCTGCAATTCACAGTTAAGTGCCTGGTGGAAGGTTCATTGAAACACCTTTAAGCTAATTCTCTACCGCACCACTCTCGAACGGCGCTCGGGAAAAAAACGAGCACTGAAATCTTCCTGAGCGAGCTCTGATGTCTCTTGTGTTATCATGATGATCATTTCTCCTTATGTAGGTGGGCGCCAACAGAATATTCTCTCAATCGGTGGAGAAACCTGGTGATTATAATTTCCTGAGAAGATCCTACCGCGTTTGTTTCAATGATTGCCGACTCAGTTCACGTATCATGTCCGTAGTCTTCTCACCCCTGCTTCACGATAATACAAAACGAACTTTTGCGATGTCCTACGTCCGTCCACTCTGATGCGGATCTCACACCGCACGGCAGTACTCAGAAGAGGCCATACAAGCGTATGTAGGTAGTCTCTTTAGTAGACCCGTTGCACTTTCTAAGCGTTCTGCCAATGAATCAGTCTTTCGTTGCTTTACCCACAGCATTGTCTATGTGCTCATTCTAGTTTAAATTATTCGTAATTTTAAGCCTTAAGTATTTAGCTGAATATACAGCCTTTAGATTTGTGTGATTTATCGTGTAATCGAAATTTAGCGGATTTCTTCTAGTACCCATGAGGATGACTTCACACTTTTCATTATTTAGAATCAACTGTCACTTTTCGCACCATACAGATGACTAAGTCATTTTGCAATTGGTTTTGATCATAGCAGACGGTAAATGACTACATCATCTGCAAACAGTCTAAGAGGACTGCTCAGATTGTCTCCTACGTCGTTTATGTAGATCAGGAATAGCAAGGAGCCTTACCACTTCCCTGGAGAACGCCAGATGTTACCTCCGTTTTATTTGATGATTTTCCGTCAGTTACTAAGAACTGTGACCTTTTTGACTGGAAACCACGAATCCAGTCACACAACTGAGCCGATACTCCCTAGGCAAGCCACTTGATTAGAACACGCTTGTGAGGAACGGTGTCGAAAGCCTTCTGGGAATCTAAAAATATGGAAGCAATTTCCTTAGGTACGGATCTTTCGAAGAGCGAACGTTTGTACATGATTGCTCAGCATGGGGCTACTTGTGTCAGCATACTCCGAAAGCTACCTTACTGGTATAGAATCTGTACCGGAGGCCTTGCCTTTATTAAGAGATGTAAGCTGCTTCGCTACACCGACGATATATTCTAGAGCATTTATTTTGTCTTCTTTGGTGAAGGAGCTTCGGAAAACCGTGTTTAATAACTCTGATTTAGTAGCTCTGTCATCAGTGACATCACCATTGTCATCGCGACGTGAAGGTATTGAGTCTCCCTTGGATTTTCTGCCAGATTTCGAGACAGAGTTTACTTGTGGAAACTATTAAAAGCATCTCACATTGAATTCACGCTAAATTTCGAACATCTGTAAAACTTCGCCGACCTTGTGGACTTTTACATGTGGCATGTACTGATTCTGTTTGTGTACCATGGGGGATCAGTCCCATCTCTTATTAATTTATGTGGTTTATGTCTCTCAATTGCCGCCCATACTGTTCCTCTGAATTCAAACCATAACTGGTGACCGCTTACATAGTCAGATCGGAATGAGTTGAAACTTTCTCTTAGAAAGAGGTCAAGTGAATCCTGCTTTTTAAATAGTTGTACTTCGCGTTTAATTCCGAATTTTTGCATTTTAAGGTAAGATACAGCCAAAGACGTAACCTGCAACTAAGCCCACTGAACCAGTAACCTGTAGTTATTTGTTGTTAGTTAGTTAGTCACATGGTTAGTGAGTTACATGGATGATAAACCGAAATGACGTGAATCTAGTCAGCATGCTGGTTATTAAATTCATACTTCAGTAAGTGCGTAATTCCCTTTCAGTATATAGACTACAAATTTCCAAATGAAACTGTTTTTTGGAATAAACTTACTTAGCTTATTGGGAGTTCTTTCAAATTTAGCTTTTCTATCTGCAAAGGATTTTCTGTCGTTAGGTGAAGTGTAAAATATTTCAATAGCACTATTATTAATGTCCTTCTAAAGTCAGTTTTAATGAAGAGTAATGAACAACTTCTTTCTAGTATTGCGGTTACGAAAATCACTGTTTTTCTGACATGTGCGGATACTTCTAACAAGGACTGTGTATAACTCCCTTGATCAAAAAGAATTACTGCCGAGGACTGAATAACACGTATTGTGCAGTAGTAAATCATGAGTTGGGTATAACACAAAAATAAAATAGAAATTTTACAACGATACAAGAGTGAAAAAATAACAGCAGCACAAGAAACACTTAATGTTGCTCATACATCAGTGCCTACAAACATAAAACGCAAGTAAAGAACACAACTCATCATTTGATTATAATATATTGTCAAGATCGCAATTATTGTTTATAGTACAAGCTTCGGAAATTACTGGATTCAGCAAGAGGCCACCGTTAGTTTGATCCAGAGGTTATCTTCTATAGGAAGTATCTCCCCATGAGTACTTTACTCACGTGAGACGCATTGCCTCCTCATTATATGTGTCTGTACAGAGACTTGCCAGATCGTCCACTCATTATTGAGGGCTCACCCGACTAATGTGCATCCCTACGGTGCTTTACTGAAGGAGTACTTTAAGGTCATACGTAGGTAACATGGAATATCAAATTACTTTAAGCGAGAATGGAAGTATGAGTGACTCAGGGCCATACAATGTAATTTTTGAAACTACGTTATTCATGCCAAAACAAATTCCAGTGTCCATAAGGTGCCATCGGCATGAGTAAAGTGGAAGCAGAGGAGCTGAAAAATTGAATGTTATGTGATCATGTTGACTTTGCAGCATAATGATTGATGATATTCTCTGATATGCAGCCAGATAATGTAGTCATATTGACACAACATTTCAGCGGATCAGCTGACTGCCATCTTTAGGTGAGTTTGGTGATGAAGGGTCATGCCGGAACTTAGTTTCCAATAGAATCAGCAGCTGGTCCACTGTGCATGCACGAATAGCAGCGCTTCTGACCCCGAGCACAAGTAAATTAGTAGTACACCGATGCTAGAAATAAGAAAAACGATATATTTGTATAACTAGCAGACCACTAATGAAAAGAATCTGCTTGCCGAAATAAGGAATTTTGTTGTTTAATATCAGATAAATCGGATTCCATGTCTTGCATAAAGGGAAAACCTTAGCCCTATCAATAACATATTCAATTAATCGAATTTAAGTGGATTCCTTTAGAACAAATTCCCAGTAGTGAGAAACAGAAGTGATCATTTGCATCTCATTATAAAACATCCTACGTCCCTCGTTAAGACAGTGTTCTAACACAGCGGATGTCTCTGGCTGAAGCAGATGGTGTGACCATGGTGTTCTGCACCTCAGTCCTGAGTAGTACGGACAGTTTGGCCAATATAAGCCATCCCACAATGACAAGGTATTTTATATACGCCAGATTTCCTCAGTGCCAAGTCATCCTTTGCTGATCCAAGAAGGACTCGAATCGTAGCCGGTTGTTTAGATCATTTTAATTGTCTCAAACATAGTATCAGATTTAAGAAAGAAGTTGAAAATGATGAAACCTTTCTTTTATGGATGTTTGGTTCACAGCAATGACGAAGGGACTTTGGAGCATAGTGTATACCGTGAACATGTGCATACTGATCGTTACCTTCATGCGATCAGCTGTCATCCATCACACAAACGCAAGAGAGTTTTGTGGACTTCGATGCAGAAAATTTGATATAGGAATAAGCCCACCTTACAGTTGTTACACTAATCAATAAATATGTTGTGCTTCTGAGGGAACTATCAGAGGATACTTGTAAATCTGCTACATTTTTATATTTTGCTGGGAGGATATCCTCGAAAATTTCATGAATTTTAAGACGATAAGGCATAAAAAGTGTATTGATGTTACCGGCTGTAATTAGAAACCTTCCTGGATCAAGAAAATGTGACTTGCGACTGTGGAAACTAGTCGTTATGGGATGGCTTCTATTGGCCAAACCATCCGTGTTATTCAGGTTTGATGTGTAGAACACCATCATCAAACTCGTTTGCCCCAGTCAGAGAAATACGCAGTGGCAGGAAACCGTCTTAATGAAGGACATAAGACGCTGTGTAATGAGACACAAATGATCACTCCTGTTTCCCACAGCTTGGAATGTGTTCTATTGAAATTCGGTTATCGGATAATATTATTATTAGGGGCAAGGGTTTACCTAATCCTTTCAGACCCTCTGTCTACAATTGCGTACATTAACTGTTACTATGTCTTAGTTGCAGCGGAAGCATCGTTTTCTCAATGGAAGTTCGAGGTATATATTTGTTGAAGTTCAGCCTTTTCAACACATGCGAGTGTTGCCAACTGTTGGACATGACTATGAAAATATCTGCAAGTTAGTGTAGGAGCTCGTGACCACCAGAATGCGCGTATGTGATTGATTCGCTATATTCTACTGTATAATTGAATACTGTTATTGTTGAATTGTATGGTAATTATTGAATGACCAGTTTACTATTTATTACAATATAGAATATTACGTAATTAGTTATTTTACTCCATAAAAGGAAGCCAAGCGTCAAAGTATGTTCTGAAAACTGATACATGTTTTTGTGTAAATCTTGCATCTAAAATCATTAAAATATCACCTACGAGCGTTGATACATACATAAAGATTTTCCTTCTTTCATAAGAAATTCATATCTTAAAGGGTTAAGTAAGACGTCGAAATTGATTTTTATCTCAACCAATGACGTTCTTCATATATTTGTGTTTGGAGAAGGTCTGCTTTGAGTAAAACACAATTTATTTTATTTTTCTATTTATTTCCTAGACATGTTTCAGTATCATCGGTGGTTTTTTATTGCCTTTCTATAAGACAGGAAAAATGTTCTTTACTACTTCTACAAATATAAATTTGGGTTCTTAAGACAGTATTTGCTTATTTGAAAATCAGAAAAACTTTTGTATATATACTTCGTTATCAAATGCTGTTGATTTCATGGATTCTTACGTTATTTAATGCAGTTGTTTTGTTTCATAGTTTGCATTCCACATACACACACACACACACATAAACACACACACACAAAATCTTCCACATAAAGTAAGTTAATAGTATGCATAACCTTAACATTCCAAATCATATAATTTCGAATTAAATAACTGATCAACATTAAATTCTGTACGGCTGCAAAAGTCAAACTGTGAAACAAAACAAATGCATTAAATAACATAAAAATCGAGGAAATCCACAGCATCTGGTAACAAGGTATATAAACAAAACTTTGTCTGTTTCTCAAATATGTACATATTGTCTTAAAACCACAAATTTATAAGTGTACAAACAGTAAAGAGCATTTTATCTGTTATACAGAAATGTAAAAAAAACCACGGATGATTCAGAAACTTCAGGGAAACCTGTCTGGAAACTAAAAAGAAAAAGAAAAAATGATGATTTGCTCGAGGTGGTCCCTCTCCAGAAACAAATCTACTTGAAAGCAAACACGGACGGATGAGCTCCATCCTCAAGATGAACGGTTTTCATTTCGACCAGCGGATATTTTTTTTTTTTTTTGACCACTGTTCTGATAATGATATATCGTTTCGCCTATTTCTTCCATCGGTGCGCTACTTGTTTACTTGGGGGGCAGCAGAGCTACTCTCGTGCACGGCGCTGGGCCAGTTATGGTGTTTAAGGAAGCCGCCGATTCTGTTGGAATCTCATTCCCGGGGAGATTGTGCATCAGCAGACTCACCTGAAGATGGCGGCCAGTTGGTCCGTTGAAATAATGCATCAAGATGACTACATCATCCAGCTGCGTACATGAGAAGAGTGTCAACGTACTGTAATGTTTCGAACTTGATTCGCTAAATGTGAATTACTTGGCATAGAAGGTATATATCTAATATCTAGTAGAGATATATGAAAAATTGTGAAGGACGGGAACTCGAACCTACATTTCCCGCTTATCGCCTTAAGCAGATCGGTCATCCGCACACAGTTCCTGGACGGCCCCCAAACTTCAGTGTGAGGTCCTGTCTGTATCCTTATATTTTATTCCACTAGAACCGTCACCTCAACCTCACAAAATTACTTGGATTCCCTCGACAGGGTAAAAGAGAGGGTGAGGAACAGAGACCAACGTTGTTAACGTCGTGTGCCCATCTAGGCTTGTAATACACCACTGGCCATTAAAATTGCTACACCACGAAGGTGACGTGCTACAGACGCAAAATTTAACCGCCAGGAGGAAGATGCTGTGATATGCAAATGATTTGCTTTTCACAGCATTCACACAAGGTTGGCGTCGGTGGCGACACTTACAACGTGCTGACATGAGGAAAGTTTTCAACTGATTTCTCATACACAAAGAGCAGTTGACCGGCGTTGCCTGGTGAAACGTTTTTGTGATGCCTCGTGTAAGGAGGAGAAATGCGTACCATCACGTTTCCGACTTTGATAAAGGTCGGATTGTAGTCTATCGTGATTGTGGTTTATCGTATCGCGACATTGCTGCTCACGTTGGTCGAGATCCAATGACTGTTAGCTGAATATGGAATCGATGGGTTCAGGAGGGTAATAGGGATCGCTGTGCTGGATCCCAACGGCCTCGTATCACTAGCAGTCGAGATGATAGGCATCTTATCCGCATGGCTGTAACGGATCGTGCAGCCACGTCTCGATCCCTGAGTCAACAGATGGGGACGTTTACAAGACAACCACCATCTGCACGAACAGTTCGATGACGTTTGCAGCAGCATGGACTATCAGCTCGGAGACCATGGCAGCGGTTACCCTTGACACTGCATCACAGACAGGAGCGCCTGCGATGGTGTGCTCAACGACGAACCTGGGTGCACGAAAAGCAAAACGTCATTTTTTAGAATGAATCCAGGTTCTGTTTACAGCATCATGATGGTAGCATCCGTGTTTGGCGACATCGCGGTGAACGCACTTTGGAACCGTGTATTCGTCATCGCCACACTGGCGTATCACCTGGCGTGATAGTATTGGTTACACGTCTCGGTCACCTCTTGTTGGCATTGACGGCACTTTGAACAGTGTACGTTACATTTCAGATGTGTTACGACCCGTGGCTCTACCCTTCATTCGATCCCTGCGAAACCCTACATTTCAGCAGGATAATGCACGACCGCATGTTGCAGGTCCTGTACGGGCCTTTCTGGATACAGAAAATGTTCGACTGCTATCCTGGCCGGCACATTCTCCAGATCTCTCACCAACTGAAAACGTCTGGTCAATGGTGCCCGAGCAACTGGCTCGTCACAATCGGCCAGTCACTACTCTTGATGAACTGTGGTATCGTGTTGAAGCTGCATGGGCAGCTGTACCTGTACACACCATCCAAACTCTGTTTGACTCAATGCCCAGGCGTATCAATGCCGTTATTATGGCCAGAGGTGGTTGTTCTGGGTACTGATTTCTCGGGATCTATGCACCCGAATTGGGTTAAAATGTAATGTCATATCAGTTCTAGTGTAATATTTCTGTCCAATGAATACCCGTTAATCATCTGCATTTCTTCTTGGTGAAGCAATTTTAATGACCAGTAGTATACTTATATGCAGGTGTCTGTCTTGGATTCTTAACCGTTACGACCACTGGTAACTAAGAACTGTTCTCGGATCGTTTGCTGACGCTTCTACAGTTGTATGGTATTACATTTACATTCTATTTTTCTGATATTCATGGATATGTATTCCTCTCTATAACGAATATTATACGTAATCCGTCCATGGCTCTTGGTACGCCACACCCAAATTTTTATCATCGCTAAACAGGATTACATATTGTTACCAAAAACCACTAGTATCCACGCCAGGGAGCCTATATAGCATTGCAGCTCCCTCCGTTTCTGTAAGTATGAACTTTGAACTCACATTTGAAGAAAATTATGTGGCATTAAGGCGGTCACAATCTCGTATCACATGTACGGATGATGACAAGAACATGAGAGAAATGAAACTTCCTGGCAGATTAAATCTGTGTGCCGGACGAGACTCGAACTCGGGACCTTTGCCTTTCGGGGCCAAGTGCTCTAGCATGTGAGCTACCCAAGTACGACTCACGCCCCGTCCCCAGAGCTTTGCTGCTGCCAGTACCTCGTCTCCTACCTTCCAAACTTTACAGAAGCTCTCCTGCGAATCTTGCAGAACTAGCACTCCTGAAAAAAAAAAGAGCTTCTCTAAAGTTTGGAAGGTAGGACATGAGGTACTGGCAGAAGTGAATCTGTGGGGACGGGGCGTGAGTCGTGCTTGGGTAGCTCAGACGGTAGCGCACTTGCCTGCGAAATGCAAAGGTCCTGAGTTCGAGTCTCGGTCCGGCACACAGCTTTAATCTGCCAGGAAGTTTCATATTAGCGCACACTCCGCTGCAGAGTGAAAATATCATTCTGGATGACAGAAATGTTTTGTATCTGTTCGGCGGGACAGCGCTGCGACACCGTCCTGTCAACACAAATGTAACCGAAAGAAATGTCAGAAAGAACAGACATCACGCATTCATATAACTGTTTCCTGCTCGATGGGCAACGATTCCACCTTCTTCACTGTGGATGTACGATTACGTCTGACATCCCGTGGGAATCACAAAATAGCGAGCGTGGAGGACATGGACAGGGAATGGCTAGGTGGAGTGTGGGTCGACCGAGAAGCGCGTCAAGACGGTCCGAGCAGTTGCGACAAATACTGCGCGCGGGCGGTGCAGTGGTTATAATACAACTGCCCAGTAAGCAGGAGATTCCGCATTGGAACCCGGTCCGGCACACATTTTCACTCGTCGCCGCTGATTCCGCGAAAAGTTCCGATGCAGCTGACATTAATAATTCCTTCCCTTTCCTTTCTTCCTCTCCCCCGCCCTCCCCCTCCCCCGCCCACCCCCCTACCATCAATTTACAAATTTAACTACTCCAGCCGGCAGTGGCGGAAGAGGAAAACAAGACCGAGGTGTGGGTCAATCTACAGGGGAGCAGAGAGACCAACAGCACGTAGAGACATAAGTAGAGGATGCGACCGGCGTGAACAACTGAAAAACTAGCTCGTGAATCAAGCGCACGCCGAGATGCGAAGTCCAAATCGGAGTTGGTCAATATCAGCGTTACAAATGACGGTCCCGGCCTATCGGCTCCTGTAAGAAAACACCTAAGACAGCGGTTCTGCCCATACAACGCTTTTCGCGTGCGGTCCGTGACAGCTTGCCGTGAGATCCATGTCAGCACGTCTGCGTCCATAGCGGTGTCCCTTGGCGGGGTTGCAGAGGACACACAAGGTCTAGGGGTAGTGTCTTTGAATATTTTTTAATTCAGTCGCCGCTGAAATTTTGAATAACCAGTATCAGTAATGATAGCCGAAGACCTCTGGCATAGGAACTTACCCACGTTCTGCCAACGGCATTGTCAAAGAGGGCGGAAAAGCTGACATAGATTCAGGGCACTTTCTTGCCGTAAAACAACGGAAGAATCAGTAATGATCAACGGCATGAGCGGAAGACAATGGAAACCACTGCACTAAAGTACTAAAGACACACAGTGTATTCCTGCAGGACATATCACTTGTAATTAAGTGTTATGATCATCTCTCTTCTCGCCCTCCCCCCCTTTCCCCTTTATGATAAGTGCTAGGGGACTGCCAAGCTGGAGGTGACGATTGAAGTGTTCTTCCTTTCCCCTCTAATGACTGACTTGCTTGATTAAAAAATTTTCTCATGAGATAGCGAGAAAAAAAAGCAAAGACAGTAAAAGCTGCGGAATTTGAGTAGCGTGACGACAAAAAGAAACCTTCAATGACGACGATCAGAAAAATTTATCTTCCTAAATAGTGTACTGGAGGTTCAGAATAATTATAACTCAGTATGAGTTTACGTGGTGGTTCATCGGAGCATTTAATTGGTGGGGCCACTACACCAGGCCAGTGAGGTGACTGACGGCGTCATTGTTCAGTGATCCATGACCAATCAATTTAACATAACTCTAAGGTAAAAATGTACACAAGAAAATGGAAATAATCGGTAACTAACTCTCAGGGCGCTTCCGCATTGTAATAATGAATAGATAACGAAATAACAAGTGACGCGTCCAGTAGCTATATCGCCGAACAATCCTCCCTCAATCTACACTGAGTGAAAAAGTCTCAACACTATATTTAATCACTTAAATATGTCATCAAAAGAAACGTATCCTCGAAATTTAATTACCCTACATTAATTACGAGGGTGAGTCAAATGAAAACCTTAAATTTGTATTAAGAAATCGAAATTTCGCGCCGTTATCCTGTAAGTTGGTAAGCGTGTTACAAACAGCGTGCAGAATGGCCTGTAGGTGGCAGCGTAGTGCAGATGCACACATACAGTCGCAGTATCAGCATAAACATGGCCGCCCCACTTGCGACTTTCACCAGGCAAGAACAGCGTTCTGTTATTCGGTTTTTGCGTAGTGAAGGTGTGAAACCTATTGAAATTCATCGACGAATGAAGGTTAAGTGCGGTGATGCATGTGTGTCACAGCAGCAAGTCTACGAATGGAGTAGAAAGTTTGTAAATGGTGTGACTTTAGTTGAAGATGCTCCTCGTCCAGGTCAGGCACAACGAGTTGTGACTCCACAGAACATTGCAGCAGTTGAAGCCATAGTGAAGGAAAACCGCCGAATGACACTGAATGACATTGCAGCATGTTTACAGATTAGTCTTGGGTCAGCACACCACATTGTGCGTGATGTACTCCAGTGTCTGTAAGATGGATGCCACGGCAGCTGACTCCTGAAATGAGAGAACGACGTGTTGATGCTTGTGAAGAACTTCTTTGGCGCTTTGAACGAGAAGGTGATGGCATCCTTGCAAGAATCGTTACTGGGGACGAAACCTGGGTTCACTTCCACCAACCGGAATCGAAGAGAGCGAGCAAGGAATGGCGCCATTCCTCATCACCAAAACCAAACAAGTTTCGAACAGAACCATCAGCAGGGAAAGTTATGCTGACTCTCTTTTGGGACAAAAAAGGCGTCATTTTGGAGCATTACATGCCTAGAGGGACCACTGTCACCAGTGTGTCATACACAGATCTCCTAAAAAATCATCTGCTGCGTGCAATCAAATCAAAGCGACGTGGATAGCTGTCAGTAGGTGTCCTTTTGTAACATGACAATGCAAGGCCCCACACTGCCCGTACAAAAGTTGCAACAATCGCAGACCTACATTCTGACTGTCTTCCTCAACCACTATACTCACCAGACCATGCCCCATGTGATTTCCATACGTTTGGACCACTCAAAGACGCAATGAGAGGAAAGAAGTTCCGTTCTGATGAAGAGGTACACCACGCGGTGCATGAGTGGTTGCGCGGACTACCAAAAGAATTTTTTTCTGAAGAAATTTATGCACTTTGTAAGCGCTTTGTAAGCGCTGGAGGACTTGCATTGAGCGTAGGGGAAATTATGTTGAAAAGTGACACAGCTTCTGCACAATAAATAATATTTAAAAAATATTTAAGGTTTTCATTTGACTCACCCTCGTAATTAATGTAGGGTAATTAAATTTCGGGGATACGTTTGTTTAGATGACCTATTTCAGTGATTAAAATTGCAATATCACAAGTTAATGTAAGCACGAGGTAAACCATTGCAAATGTGAACACCTCGTACATCAGTAACCGATGTAACCACCAGAAAGTTGAATGCAAGCATTCAAACGTGCATGCATTGTGTGGTACATGTGCCGGATGTCAGTTTGTGGGATGGAGTTTCACGACAGTTGCATATGGTAGGTCAATACAGGGACGATTAATGCTGGTTTTGGATGATGGTGCAGTTGTTGTCCGATGATGTCTCGTATGTGCTCAATGGGAGGCAGATCTGACGATCGAGCACGCCAAGACAACATGTCGACACTCTGCAGGGTATGTTGGGTTACAACAGCGTAAGTCGGCGAGCGTTATACTGTAGGAAAACAACCCCTGGAATGCTGTTCATGAGTGGCAGCACAACAGGTCGAGTCACCAGTCTGACGAAAAAGTTCACAGTCAGGGTGCGTGGGATAACCACGAGACGATCCAGTGTAGATCCAGTGGGTCCAGCACGCAGCTAGGTTTGTTGCAGGTTCTCAATTGGCTTCCTTCTAACCAACATACGGCCATCACCGAGGCAAAACCACCTTTTATCAGAAAACACGGTAGATCTCCAACCAGCCTTCCAATGAGCTCTCTCTCGCTTGACACCTCTGAAGTAGCAAATGGCGGTTGTTTGGGCTCACTGGAATGCACGCTACAAGACGTATGGCTCGGAGCTGTCCTTTGTAGAAGCCGATTTGTAACAGATCGTTATGTCACTGTGGGGCCAACTGCTGCTCAAATTGCTGCTGCAAATGCGGTTCGGTGCGCCAGAGCCACACGCCGAACACGATGGTCTTCTGTGTCGATAGTGACACGTGGCTGCACGGCCTTCTTGCGACCGCACATCCTTGTAACCAGCAATCATGAACACTGGCTGCATTCCTGCCAAGTATTTCTGCAGTATTGCAGAAGGAACATCCAGATTCTCGTAGCCCTGTTACACGATATCGTTCAAACTCAGTGAGGTGCTGATAACGAAGTCTCCATCATCCTAAAGGTATTCTTGACTAACATCAACTCACCAAGTCCAATCTCAAAAGTAACTGACCCTCGTGACCGTTACAGCGTGTATTTAAAGCAAACCTGCTTTGCCTCCTCATAGTGGCGGTACTAGAGCCATTGTTATGTGACTGGCGCGAAATATGTATAGATATCATCTTACAGATGTAGAAACACGCCTACCAAGTTACGTTTATGTCGTACAACCTTTCTTGGTGTTGCGATTTCTTTACTTTTCAGTGTAATTCGTGTGGCCCCTGGAATGCTGAAAACACATGTAAAATGGTATTCACAAGACAGTAATGATAAAAAGTATAGCGCTTTGAAATACGTACAATAATCATTAAGGTTGCATTATGGTGTATGTCATGTCAATGAAAGAAATTGACACTTAACTGTGTACAGTTCGAGAAAGTATGTGAGGATATTGAAAGGGAACACAGTACGTAAAGGGAGATGAAAATTTAATAGTCATGGGGGAACGGAATGCGGTTGTAGGGGAAGATATAGAAGAAAGGGTGCGTGAAGTTATGGGCTTCGTAATAAGAATGAAACAGCAGAAAGGCTAATTGACTTCTGCCGTAGATTACAACTAGTAATAGCTAATAACTACTCTGTTCAAGAATCAGAAGAGTACGAGTTATCCTTGGAAAAGGCGAGGAGAAGGGAAAGATTCCAGCTGAATTTAATCATAGTCAGACCGAGATTCTAAAATCTGATATTCGATTGTAAGCCATACCCAGGAACAAATATAAACTCAGATCACAATTTACTAACGATGAAGAGTAGATTGAAGTTCAAGCGGATAGTACGCATGAATCAGTAAAGAAGGAAGTGGGGTACTGAAGTACTGAGGAAATGGAGATCCGTTTGAAGTTCTCTAAGGATGTGTAGGCTGCAGTAGGGAATACCACAGCAAGCAGTTCAGTTGAGGAGGAGAGGGCGTGTCTAAATGGTGCAGCCAAAGATATTGACAGCAGTAGAAATGTGAAGAAACCGGAAAATAAATCATCACTGGAAGAACTGACTCAGCGTGGGAAAGAATCAAAACAACATTCGGTGGAATTAAATGCAAGGGGGCATAATTAAGACTGGAATGGGAATTTCACTGTTAAACGCAGAGAAGGGAGCAGATAGGTGGAAAGAGCACACTGGAGGCCTCTGTGATAGGCAAGACTTGTCTGATGACGTCACAGAAGAAAAAACTGGAGTCGATAGGGAAGATTCAGAGGATGCAGTGTTAGAGTCAGCATTTAAAAGTGCTCTGAAACACTTTAGATCAAATAAGCAGAAGACATAGCTAACATTCCAACAGAACTCGGAAGTCCTAAAACCATTGAAAGAAATGGCAACAAAACGACTGTTCGAGATAGTGCGTAGAATCCATGAGATGGAGACACATAACCAGACTTGTGGATAAGTATCATCTGTTCAATTCAGACGATAGCAAGAGCAGATAAGTGCGAGAACTATCGCACAATCAGCATAAAGCTGATGCACCTAGGCTGCTGACAAAAATAATGTACAGAAGAATGGAAAAGAAAATAGTGGATCTGTTAGATGACAATCAGTTTGGCTTTAGGAAAGGAAAAGATATAAGCGAGACATTTCTGACGTTGCGTTTGATAACGGATGTGAGACAAATGAAATCAAGACTCGTTCATAGGATTCCTCACCTTGAGAAAGCGTTCGACAATATGGAATGGTGTTGATGTTTGAAATTCTGTGAAAATAGGAGTAAGTTTTAGGGAAGACTGGTAATGTAATATACGTTCAAGAACCAAGAGGGACAGTAAGACAGAAAGACGAAGATCAAAGTGTTCAGATTAAAAACTGCCTAAGATGGGGATGCAGTCACTCGCTACTACTGTTCAGTCTGTACATCGAAGAAGCAATGACGGAAATAAAAGAAATGTTCAAGAGTGGGATGAAAATTCAGGGTGAAAGGGACTCTATGATAAGATTCGCTGATGACATTGCTATCCTTAGCGAATATGAAGAAGAAATACAGGACCTAATGAATACAGAATATGGAAGAAGAGTGGACCGAAGAACGATGTATTGAGAAGCAGCACAGACATGAAAAATAATATTAAAATTGATTATGACCGAGTAAGGAATTCTGCTACCTTGAAAGCAAAGAGGACATAAAAGCTGACTAGCGTAGACAAAGAAGTCTTTCCTGGCCAAGAGGAGTTTACTAGTATCAAACAGGCCTTAATTTGAAGAAGAAATTTCTGAGAATTTGCGTTTGGAGCACAGAATTGATGGACTGTGGGATGACTGGTACAGAAGAGAATCCAAGCGACTCAGATGTGATGCTACAGAAGAATGTAGAAAATTTAAGAAAATTGATCAGGTAAAGAATAAGGAGGTTCTCCGCAGAATCGGCGACGAAAGAGACGCGTGGAAAACAGCGACAAGAAGAAAGGACAGGATGATAGTCAAACTTTCTAAATATGATGGCCGGCCGGTGTGGTCGTGCGGTTCTAGGCGCTTCAGTCTGGAACCGCGTGACCACTACGGTCGCAGGTTCGAATCCTGCCTCGGGCATGGATGTGTGTGATAGGTTAGTTAGGTTTAAGTAGTTCTAAGTTCTAGGGGACTGATGACCACATATGTTAAGTCCCATAGTGCTCAGAGCCATTTGAACCATTTTTTTAAATATGATTTTTCTAATATTCTAACTGAATGAACGTGATTCAATCATTACGATTTATATGGAAACTGCATAATTTTTAAATTCCGATTACAGATTCTGAATCAGAATAACTTTATATACCCTACTTAAGAGGAACACGAATTTATTTGGGCTAATTACTTTTGATGTGTGTGATACAAAGTCATCTAAACTGCATATGACTGTTTATAAATGAGACTGCATTAAAACATTGATTATCAATAATACTCAGAATGGTTTTCACGTGAAACAGTCACACACAATGGTTATGTGTTACGCATTGAAAACTCTGGCCTGTTAGAAAACGTATCTAATGAACTTATATCAAATTTTGCCTGCGAAAACTGTCCCTAATTTCTTATCGGTGATTCCCTTAGGCTCTACAATTGTTTCTTATCTTGCAACGGATAGCTCGGCTCTACTATGTCAGCACAGTGCAACAATGTGAAGTGTTGAACTGCAAGTTCCTGAAGTAAATCACTGCACCGCAAACTGTTTTATCTTGTTTTGTATTACTTTCATAAAGTAAACTTTTGTTCTCTTTTCTAAAAATATGATTCAGTGTCCACCCAACAGTGCAAGGCATGGCAGTACAGGTATTTCAATTAATGTGCGAAAATAAACTTCATAAAATATTTATAAGTGACAAAATGTAGTACTTTGAAATTACATCCAATCGTTTTAATGAGACCGAAAAGAAGCTCGAACTAGCAAGAACAGTAACTTTTTCTCAGAATTGTCATGTAGCACCAAAATGACTTTTACAAAGAATATTTAAATTATGTAAAATTTACTCTTTGCTATTTAAAATTAAATACTTTGTATTATCTCTGGTAGACAAAGAACACGTATCATTCATGTGTTCAGACACGAAAAGATGCTCGCTGTGGTAAGCATTCCAAATAAACTGTCAAATACACTCCTGGAAATTGAAATAAGAACACCGTGAATTCATTGTCCCAGGAAGGGGAAACTTTATTGACACATTCCTGGGGTCAGATGCATCACATGATCACACTGACAGAACCACAGGCACATAGACACAGGCAACAGAGCATGCACAATGTCGGCACTAGTACTGTGTATATCCACCTTTCGCAGCAATGCAGGCTGCTATTCTCCCATGGAGATGATCGTAGAGATGTTGGATGTAGTCCTGTGGAAGGGCTTGCCATGCCATTTCCACCTGGCGCCTCAGTTGGACCAGCGTTCGTGCTGGACGTGCAGACCGCGTGAGACGACGCTTCATCCAGTCCCAAACACGCTCAATGGGGGACAGATCCGGAGATCTTGCTGGCCAGGGTAGTTGACTTACACCTTCTAGAGCACGTTGGGTGGCACGGGATACATGCGGACGCGCATTGCCCTGTTGGAACAGCAAGTTCCCTTGCCGGTCTAGGAATGGTAGAACGAGGGGTTCGATGACGGTTTGGATGTACCGTGCACTATTCAGTGTCCCCTCGACGATCACCAGTGGTGTACGGTCAGTGAAGGAGATTGCTCCCCACACCATGATGCCGGGTGTTGGCCCTGTGTGCCTCGGTCGTATGCAGTCCTGATTGTGGCGCTCACCTGCACGGCACCAAACACGCATACGACCATCATTGGCACCAAGGCAGAAGCGACTCTCATCGCTGAAGACGACACGTCTCCATTCGTCCCTCCATTCACGCCTGTCGCGACACCACTGGAGGCGAGCTGCACGATGTTGGGGCGTGAGCGGAAGACGGCCTAACGGTGTGCGGGACCGTAGCCCAGCTTCATGGAGACGGTTGCGAATGGTCCTTGCCGATACCCCAGGAGCAACAGTGTCCCTAATTTGCTGGGAAGTGGCGGTGCGGTCCCCTACGGCACTGTGTAGGATCCTACGGTCTTGGCGTGCATCCGTGCATCGCTGCGGTCCGGTCCCAGGTCAACGGGCACGTGCACCTTCCGCCGACCACTGGCGACAACATCGATGTACTGTGGAGACCTCACGCCCCACGTGTTGAGCAATTCGGCGGTACGTCCACCCGGCCTCCCACATGCCCACTATACGCCCTCGCTCAAAGTCCGTCAACTGCACATGCGGTTCACGTCCATGCTGTCGCGGCATGCTACCAGTGTTAAAGACTGCGATGGAGCTCCGTATGCCACGGCAAACTGGCTGACACTGACGGTGGCGGTGCACAAATGCTGCGCAGCTAGCGCCATTCGACGGCCAACACCGCGGTTCCTGGTGTGTCCGCTGTGACGTGCGTGTGATCATTGCTTGTACAGCCCTCTCGCAGTGTCCAGAGCAAGTATGGTGGGTCTGACACACCGGTGTCAATGTGTTCTTTTTTCCATTTCCAGGAGTGTATACCAATCAAACCCTCATTTCTCATGATATATACATCTTTCGTAACCATTTCTCCTAACATGTACACCTTTCAATAGGACACATGTTAAGACATCACAGAATAACTTATATGATGCTAGAGGGTGATGGCTGGGTGTTGTGTGCTGTCCTTAGGTTAGTTAGGTTTAAGTAGTTCTAAGTTCTAGAGGACTGATGACCATAGATGTTAAGTCCCATAGTGCTCAGAGCCATGCTAGAGGGACCTGCAGAGGGTACAGACGGTGGGGAAGAGAGAGAGAGGAATGTATCCAACAAATAACTGACAAGGGAACCTCCCTATCGCACCCCCCTCAGATTTAGTTATCAGTTGGCACAGTGGATAGGCCTTGAAAAACTGAACACAGATCAATCGAGAAAACAGGAAGAAGTTGTGTGGAACTATGAAAAAAATAAGCAAAATATACAAACTGAGTAGTCCATGAGCAACATAGGCAACATCAAGGAGAGTGTGAGCTAAGGAGCGCCGTGGTCCCGTGGTTAGAGTGAGCAGCTGCGGCTCGATAGGTCCTTGGTTCAAGTCTTCCCTCTAGTGAAAAGTTTACTTTCCTTATTTTCGCAAAGTTATGATCTGTCCGTTCGTTCATTGACGTCTCTGTTCACTGTAATAAGTTTAGTGTCTGTGTTTTGCGACCGCACCGCACAACCGTGCGATTGTTATTGAAGTCGCGAGCTATATTTACTGGATTCATATTGCCCACGGAATACATCTCACGTATTTAATGCACTCTCGTCCAAAGTAGCAAACAGTCAACTGCCAGCCAGGGAGCCTCGTTAGCATGAATACTCTCTTCCGTGCGCTGTAGTCGACTGATGTCGTGTGTTTCGATGTTCGTTTGGGTGTAGCGTCCCCATACTACGACGCAGTTACCTCGCATCGGACGGACGGACCGACAGATAATAACTGTCTGAAAATACAAAATTAAACTTATCACTCGAGGGAAGACTTGAACGAAGGACCTCTCGATCCGCAGTTGCTCACTCTAATCACGGGACCACGGCGCTGCATTGCTCAAGCTCTCCTTGACGTTGCCTATCTTGCGCATGGACTACTCAGTTTGCATATTTTGCTTATTTTTTCATAGTTCCACTAACTTCTTCCTGTTTTCTCGATTGATCTGTGTTCAGTTTTTCAAGGCCTATCCACTGTGCCAACTTATAACTAAATCTGATGGGGGTGCGATGGGGAGGTTCCCTTGTGAGGTTAGGGTGCAAATCCTATTCTGAAATGAAGAGCTCGGCACAGGAGAAGAATTCGTGGCGGGTCGCTTCATAACCGGTCGGAAGACTGATGACGCTCACAAAAAAGCGGCATTTGGAAGGTAATTTTCCCTCGTGAAATATGCCAATAGAATAGGACAGATAATATGTGGATGCTCTTCGTCGTGCATTGTAATTCGACTTGCTGAGTATATATATAAAGAGTGGAAATGGAAAATTTTTTAAGTGCCATTTTTTCTCCAAATGCGTTTCAGTGCTGTTTTGTTATCGATACTGTGTTGCTATCGCAAATAAAACACAGCGTCTCCATATTAAAGGCACTTTGAACAAAAATGTTCTTCCTGATATATATCAGTACATTAGCGGCGTGCAGAGCAGTCATATACTTCTGTTTTCCTATTATATGTTGTTAACTGAGTTCACACTTGAAGCGACAGCAGTGCTGGCATGGCAGTGCAAATGAAATCATTTATGTTCGGCGATAAGAATACGAGACAATATTTGCATTACTGAGCAAACTCCAGCTATTGAGTTCCACAGTTTTATGTTAGAGAAATTCCACGGTGAATCACTGATGTGTGTCCTTTATACTCTCCTGCAAAAACTGCAATGCTTGATGCTGTCATTTCTCACGTACTATCCTTATTACATAGACCAACTGAAAATAAGTGGTCAAGAAAAATACAAAACACTGTGTACCTACAGCGTTTATACAAATCAGTTATTCAAAAGTAACTTTTAATTGTGAGAAAGGTAAATAACTTATAGAAATGTTTGATGCTGCATGAATGCAGTACATCACCAAGTTTTGTTTAAGAATATTCGATGTGGTTACCTTTTGTAGAACGACAAATGTCCCGTCTTTAATCAATTTCGTGCCAAATACTATGAGGCAAATCTTGATGTATGGTGTCAATTGCTTTGTTATCCGTTGTCGCAACTTGTCGCTGAGTCACTTTACTGCAGTTATGGAACGTGGCTTCGTTACTGAACGCAGTTTTCTTAAGGAAAATCATCTGCAGCCTGCATTTTCTTAAATATTTCTATACAAAATTGAGCTCGTTTTTCTTTGTCACTTTCTCTTAAATCTTGAAACAGTTCCAATTTCTAGGGTCTGAATGATAGGCACTTCCGTAATACCCTCCACACTGTAACAAAATGGACTCGCATTCGGGAGGACGACGGTTCAATCCCGCGTCCGGCCATCCTGATTTAGGTTTTCCGTGATTTCCCTAAATCGCTCCTGGCAAATGGCGGGATGGTTCCATTGAAGGGCACGGCCGACTTCCTTCCCCTTCCTTCCCTAATCCGATGAGACCGATGACCTCGCTGTCTGGTCTCCTCCCCGAGAAACAACAACAACAACAACTGTAACAAAAGGCGTATTCGATTCTAAGCTGTCACGTCTCGTTGATTTGCCCAGACTATGAATGTAAGATTGCCGAACTTGTTCAATTGCTGCGTAACCCTGACCGTCGTCCCACATGATATAGAGCCAGTTTCGATGAAGCGATTGTACCAGTTAACGTTTGTCTTTGAAGTGGTGGCTTGCGATATTCAGTCCTGAATTGTCTCTCAACTGTAGTAACGGATCTGGCTGGTTTCATGAAGCTATAAAGAACATTGTGCACGCTCTGCAGACGATCCTGTGATGACTGTTGAAATAACTCATTCGTACATGCCGCCTAGCGGTAACGTCATAAACTAACAGTGTTAGGCGGGAATGAAACGTGAAGATAACTTATGTAAGGTATTTACCCTTTTCACAACTAAAGCTTACTTTTTTAAGTAATTTATAAACAAACGTACTACGCTAACCAACAGTATGTATGAAAGAATAAGAAAAACTGCTCAGTTGCGTAATTATTAGAACTTTGTTTTCTTCTAAAAGTCTAATGTAGACTATTCCTTATAATTCATGTCACGTTTCAAGAAGAAACGACAAGATTTGACTTTCAGACATTATTGTATAGTTACATCCTAAATGAGACAACAGACTGTCAGAATCAGGAAAACACGAAAATTTACAAGAACAAAAATAATTCATGTGCACACGAAATGTAAATAAAATATACACGTAAAGAAGGGGATTCCAAGAGAGTAATTAAACTTCAGATGTTGATTCATCATGCTACAATAACGATGCAATTTATAGCAGATATTGCGTATTGTGGAATAAGTGTATTACGCAAAGGTAGGTAACCAAATAAATGCAGACATTTCAAAATAAGAACCATTTTTCTTTTATTGGAAACAACATGTAAATGTATATTATATAGCAAAAGTAAGAGCATAAATGTGCTAATACAGGAATACAGTAATGGTACAAGAAAGACCAAGATGATTTACAAGTAAGACCATCACATCAAACTTGAAAGTTCACCATTTGTATCCTCCATCCACAAAATTATAAAAGAAGTCGAAGCAGACGAAATGAATTAAAATTTCCCCGGGTTCGAGTCCCGACCGCAGCACTAATTTTAATTAATTTCGTCTGCTTCGATCATTATCGTAGTAATAAAAGGAGACTTAAATATCTCAGGGAAATATTTAATTATAAAATAAGTATTAGCAAAGTGCAGACTTTGTAGTCTTCTCAGCTTCGCTCTGTCTTTTGGTTTACATCATAGTATTTAACGTATAACCGCATTGTAATTTACTGAACTTGGTTTCACGAAATTACAAGAAAAATCGATGACTGACACAGAGTATCGAGTTGGATGTTCACTGATACTTAGTTTTTATTTCAGTAAGAGAAGTCAGACACAAAAATTGCGAATATGTTATTTTCATAACAATCTATTGAGACATGCTAGTAAATTTGTATGAAAAAATTGTATAGCTGCTGGCAACTACAAAAAAAGACAGATCGGCATATACAGGGTGTTCCACAATGCTTGTTACACACCTCTAGACGTTGTAGAGGGGACTTGGTAAGTAAAGTAACTCGTGTCTGGAAACGTCATCCAAGGACCATAGAGAGTTATACGTGCCGGCGCCTGTAAATGTATGTATACTCAGGGTGGTTTCATGATGATGTTACAAGGTTTCCAGCATGATGGAGAAGGATAAATATATCAGTTTGAAGTAAGGGTCGCAATAGCGGAAACAAACGAACCGAAAGTTATAAGCGAAAACCGTTCTGATACCTTTAACAGTGGAATACATGTAATACTACTGTTTTTGCTAATGCTGTAGGACAGGCAACTTTCAGAGGTGGTAGTATCAACCGAAACAAGAAAAAAATGTTTGGTAAATATGGGCTCTAAAATGCATACCTTTATAGCTATGCGCACTTGTTCAATGGAGGATATGTTTTCCACAGTACGAAGATGAATAAGCGCTCGTAGCTCCTCAGGTATGTGTTTTAGAGCCCATGTTTACCGGACGTTTTTCCTTGTTTTGGTCTGCAGTGCATCCTCTGAAAGTTGTCAATGCTACAACCTTAGCAACAACAGTATCAGTACATGAACTCCATTGGCAGAGGCATCAGAACGGTTTTCGCTTATAACTTTCGACTCGTTCGTTTCCGATACAGAGAGCCTTACCTCAAATTGCTACATTTTTCCTTCTTCATCGTCCTAGAAAGTTTGTAACCCCATTATGGAATCATCCTGTATATACATGCATTTACAGACGCCGGCGCCTGTAACTATGACCCTGTGTAGCGTCGTTGGATGTCTTTTCCGTACATGAGTTCCTGTGTAAAACTTGATGTACTAAGTCCCCTGTATATAAGTGTGTAACATGATTTGTAAGACGCCTATCTGAGACAAAAATTACAACCGTTTCATCCTGCTGAATCAATCCACAATGAAATCGGTCTGTTAACGCTAATATGGCGACTCGAGGGCTAGGAACTGCAGTAAGTCACAAGAAACTACCGAGGTAATATATATACGCGTAATATATATACGCGTCAGTTTCTGCCAAACTGGACGCCAGCATTCTCCGCGACGGGTCGAAGGCGCGCAACGCAGCCGGCCAGCACGTCGACGTCGGAGTCCGCGGACGGCACAGTCAGGCGCACGCTCTTGCAGACGAACTCGACGCCGCGGGCGTCGAACACCAGACCCTCGACGCCGTCGGCGCACCAGGCCTGCAGCAGGCGCAGCTCCTCCCTGTACTCGACCTGTGCGCGGCACACGCTGCTGTTGTGCGCCGTGTCCCAGCCGGCTAGGCCCGTGACGTCGGGAGCTTCGCGCCGGAGGGGCTCCACAGACGTGCCTTCCGTTGAG
Source organism: Schistocerca cancellata (assembly GCF_023864275.1). Classification (NCBI taxonomy): domain Eukaryota; kingdom Metazoa; phylum Arthropoda; class Insecta; order Orthoptera; family Acrididae; genus Schistocerca; species Schistocerca cancellata. Next base: position 492,090,866 of record NC_064628.1, read on the forward strand.
ACTGTGTCTTCTAGTGCAGAAAGAGTGCCTTCCGTTGAGACTGCGTCTTCTAGTGCAGACAGAGTGTCTTCCGTGGCAGGTGTCTCTTCGGCTGCAGACAGCGTGCCTTCCGTGACAGCTGCATCTTCTCCTGCAGAATCAGCTCCTTCCGTGGAAACTGTGTTTCCTGCTGAAAACTGCGCACTTTCCGTGGAAATTGCACTTCCTGCTGCAGTGAGCAGGGTGGCTGTCGCCAGAATAGCGAGTGCGACGACATTCACCCAGAGGGAGCACGCCATTGCTACGCTTACGTGTAGAAAATGTAGTTCCGGGAAAGCCGAAGAGGCCGGGATGTCAACTCGGACGAGCTGTGTGACCCACTGATTTTAGCCGTGCAGACCTAGTGTATATAAACGTCCAGATCACGCGGGGATTGTCCGTATGTACTCGTCTGTTGGAGGCGCCTCTACCGGACGTTCGTTCGGGAAGCTCTGGGCCTTATCTGTTCTGTCCCCGCAGCCTTCGACGCTGGATTCTCACGCCTACGCAAACCCGCACAAGCGAGGAGTAAAAACTGACTCACCGATTAAAAGTACCCTGGCACATGTTAGCGGACATTAACTTAGAGCGTGTTCACCCTTCGCCTTTATGACGGCTTGAACTCTGCTTGGAACGCTTTCATCCAGGCTTCTGATTGTCTGCGAAAGACTAGCAGCCCATTCTTTCTCAAGAGACGAAACCAGATACATTAGAGATGTTGGACGCTGAGATTATAACGAACCTATACTCTACGGTGTATTAAGGATTTATTGTGACTCGTCTTAATGTTCAACTTTTAGTGGAAACAAGCCATCGAATCCGAAGATCAATGCTTATCGATAAAATATATGTAGTTGCAACTTGATCACTATCGCGCGAGTGGTGGTTACTACGTACCCCCCAAACGATCGAAACGTAAAAAGTGGTCATAAATTAAAATCTCACTGTAGTTAGCCCTAAATTTAAATGCAATTTTGTTCAAATGAATTTAAACTGAATAATAAGACGTTGATCATCTCCAGAATGAGCAAAAATAAATTTTGATAAATGATTGTAATGATTTTGAAATCACGTAAATATCGCGTGAGAAAGACAAAACAAAAACTGTACAAAGTGCTCACGTGCTGATTTACATTTAAAAGACACATCTGACACGATCACAAAAAGTTAATTTCGAATGAAATAATATTAGTTGCCTTAATGTTCACCACCAATAATCAATGACCAGCAACACTTCATGGAAATTGTATTGTGTTACGTAACTTACGATAATGGTGCCTGTCTTAAAATATGCAGGAGATACAGAAAGACAGGAACTGTCGATGACATGCCGCACACATGCCGCCCAAGCGCTACTACTGCAGTGGATGATCGCTATCTACGGATTATGACTCTGAGGAACCCTGACAGCAACGCGTCTATGTTGAATAATGCTTTTCGTGCAGCCTCAGGACATCGTGTTACGACTCAAACTGTGCGTAATAGCCTGCACGATGTGCAACTTCACTCCCCACGTCCATGACGACGTCTATCTTTGCATCCACGACACCATGCAGCGCAGTGCAGATAGGCCCAACAACATGCCGAATAGACCGCTCAGGATTGGCATCACGTTCTCTTCACCGACGAGTGTCGCATATACCTTCAACCAGACAATCGTTGGAGACGTGTTTGGAGGCAACTAGCTCAGGCTGAACGCCTCAGACATACTGTCCAGCGAGTGCAGCAAGGTGGAGGTTCCCTGCTGTTCTGGGGTGGCATTATGTGGTGCTGACGTACGCCGCTGGTGATCATGGAAGGCACCGCAACGGCTGTAAGATACGTGAATGCCATCCTCCGACCGATAGTGCAACCATATCGGCAGCATATTGGCGAGGCATTCGTCTTCATGGACGACAGTTCGCTCCCCCATAGTGCACATCTTGTGAATGACTTCCATCAGGATCACGACATCGCTCGACTATAGTGGCCAGCATGTTCTCCAGACATGAACCCTATGGAACATGCCTGGGATCGACTGAAAAGGTCTGTTTATGGATGACGTGATCCACCAACCACTCTGAGGGAGCCGGCCGATGTGGCCGAGCGGTTCTATGCGCTTCATTCTGGACGCTACGGTTCGCAGGTTCGAATCCTGCCTCGGGTATGGATGTGTGTGATGTCTTTAGGTTAGTTAGGTTTAAGTAGTTCTAAGTTCTGGGGGACTGATGACCTCAGATGCTAAGTCCCATAGTGCTCAGAGCCATTTGAACCATTTGAGGGATCTACGCTGAATCGCCGTTGAAATGTGGGACAATCTGGACCAACAGTGTCTTGATGAATTTGTGTATAGTATGCCACAACGAATACAGGCATGCATCAATGCAAGAGGACGTGCTACTGGGTATTAGAGGTACCTGTGTGTACAGCAGTCTGGACCACCACCTCAGAAGGTCAGGCTGTATGGTGGTACAACAAGCAATGTGTGGTTTTCATGAGCAATAAAAAGGGTGGGAATGATGTTTATGCTACGGTCGCAGGTTCGAATCCTGCCTCGGGCATGGATGTGTGTGATGTCGTTAGGTTAGTTAGGTTTAAGTAGTTCTAAGTTCTAGGGGACTGATGACCACGGATGTTAAGTCCCATAGTGCTCAGAGCCAATGATGTTTATGTTGCTCTCTATTCCAATTTTCTATACAGATTCCGGAACTCTCGGAACGACATTCGTTGGATTGGTGTTTCAGTCTTGGCTCGTACGATGTGGCCCATGTCTCATACAATGTTACGATACGGCGTAAGACAGCCTCTCCTTCGCGCTCATAGTGCTCCAAGTGCGTCTGAGCAGCGTCGCAACGCATCCATTTGTGCATTTACGTCAAGTAATGCGGAACCCATCGTGATGCAATTTTTCGCATGCCTGGGTGTTCCTTCAGGATGCGAAGCACAGTCGTATGCGCTAATCCGGTTTCGTGGGCGAGCTCACTAATAGTATGGCGTCGATTCGATCACTGTCCACTAACGCGGCAACAGCATGCACATCTTCTGCAGAGACGTTAGGACGACCTGCTCGATGCATGTCTGCCATAGTTAGCCGACCTTCGTTGAAGGTTTTTAACCAACGTGCCACTGTTCTGTACGGCAATGCCGATTCCCCGCACGCCTCTTGAAGACCTTGATGACACTGTCGTGCTGTACGACCTCTGGCACGTTCAATCTTGATCCAAATCCGCTGTACCTGTTTCGAAAACATAGTGACACCGTTACGTTAGACCGCTCGCTCGCAAGTGACTGTGTTTCCCTCGATTGTGGGCACGCCGGTGACATGGGACGGGCGAATCCATTTGCTCAGAGGTAAGGTAGGTATGTCAACAACGTGTGCTATCAGCGACAATAATAGATTCCATTGCATAGTGTCTCCACAGCAGTGTTACCACTATTTAAGTGTCACCCTACGTATAATCTATATGTGGGAGCGATAACCTATATATGGAAACGAAAATATCGTGTAATATTGCTGGACAGCCACTGAAGATGCCTTGTAAATAAGGCAAAACGCGTCTGGGTGCACAAGTTAAACAAAAAAACTGCAAAAGTCGTTTTCCTTTTAAACTATTGCAATGTATATACAACTGCTGCGAAAATCACAACCACAAGTAACTTGACATACACTTTATTTTATATTGCCAGTATCGTAATACACTTTTTTTACCCCTTTTCTCTTTTGTGAGAGTTTCTTGTGCCTTGCGTTTTCGACCTTGTTTTACTTTGGTTGAACATCCATTATTTCAACTATTTTTCTTCCCAGACTCTACAGAGAATCTATTTTTCTGAATACCTACATTTGTCGAATTATTGGTCGTACTGACCTAACTTGGTAATACAGTCGTCTGCCGACTCGCTATTGTAGCTTACAAGCTATACGAGAGACAGATTTGTCCACAGGCTTCAGCGGTCTAGTTGCACCTACTCCAACGCGTGATGCTCGTTTACAGTGGAGCCCCATTCGTACCGCTGTCCCATCCCCAACCACGTCGTCTGAGCAGCTATGGGCCTAAATTATTCTGTGCGCCCACTGCTCAACTTCGGCTGCATCTGCCATCGAGATTCCAGTCTTCCAGTGACGAACTCCCAGAAGTAATTCCTTTCTGTTTGATAACATTCTAGGACATGTTGTAGGTAATAGCTTCGTCAATCCACCTATACCCTGAAATATATGGCTAAATTGTTCAAAGGTTGAAGTTCACTGTCAGATCTGCCCACTTGAAGTTTTTGGAATAATTACAGTTCACTAATTATGCGATACCTGCTATGTTTTCCCTTTCCAATCAAGATGGAATTTTACAGCCAGCGGCGAGAATGAGAACTGTTTTAAATACTTAAAATGGCGACGTTTTCCTTACTTGAACAGCATGCAATCATTCGTTTTCTGAATTTGCGTGGAGTGAAACCAATTGAAATTCATCGACAGTTGAAGGAGACATGTGGTGATGGAGTTATGGATGTGTCGAAAGTGCGTTCGTGGGTGCGACAGTTTAATGAAGGCAGAACATCGTGTGACAACAAACCGAAACAACCTCGGGCTCGCACAAGCCAGTCTGACGACATGATCGAGAAAGTGGAGAGAATTGTTTTGGGGGATCGCCGAATGACTGTTGAACAGATCGCCTCCAGAGTTGGCATTTCTGTGGGTTCTGTGTACACAATCCTGCATGTTGTTGTTGTTATGGTCTTCAGTCCTGAGACTGGTTTGATGCAGCTCTCCATGCTAGCCTATCCTGTGCAAGCTTCTTCATCTCCCAGTACCTACTGCAACCTACATCCTTCTGAATCTGCTTAGTGTATTCATCTCTTGGTCTCCCCCTACGATTTTTACCCTCCACGCTGCCCTCCAATACTAAATTGGTGATCCCTTGATGCCTCAGAACATGTCCTACCAACCGATCCCTTCTTCTGGTCAAGTTGTGCCACAAACTTCTCTTCTCCCCAATCCTATTCAATACTTCCTCATTAGTCTCATTAGTTATGTGATCTACCCATCTAATCTTCAGCATTCTTCTGTAGCACCACATTTCGAAAGCTTCTATTCTCTTCTTGTCCAAACTATTTACCGTCCATGTTTCACTTCCATACATGGCTACACTCCATACAAATACTTTCAGAAATGACTTCCTGACACTTAAATCTATACTCGATGTTAACAAATTTCTCTTCTTCAGAAACACTCTCCTTGCCATTGCCAGTCTACATTTTATATCCTCTCTACTTCGACCATCATCAGTTATTTTACTCCCCAAATAGCAAAACTCCTTTACTACTTTAAGTGTCTCATTTCCTAATCTAATACCCTCAACATCACCCGACTTAATTCGACTACATTCCATTATCCTCGTTTTGCTTTTGTTGATGTTCATCTTATATCCTCCCTTCAAGACACCATCCATTCCATTCAACTGCTCTTCCAAGTCCTTTGCTGTCTCTGACAGAATTACAATGTCATCGGCGAACCTCAAAGTTTTTATTTGTTCTCCATGGATTTTAATACCTACTCCGAATTTTTCTTTTGTTTCCTTTACTGCTTGCTCAATATACAGATTGAATAACATCGGGGAGAGGCTACAACCCTGTCTTACTCCCTTCTTAACCACTGCTTCCCTTTCATGTCCCTCGACTCTTATAACTGCCATCTGGTTTCTGTACAAATTGTAAATAGCCTTTCGCTCCCTGTATTTTACCCCTGCCACCTTTAGAATTTGAAAGAGAGTATTCCAGTCAACATTGTCAAAAGCTTTCTCTAAGTCTACAAATGCTAGAAACGTAGGTTTGCCTTTCCTTAATCTTTCTTCTAAGATAAGTCGTAAGGTCAGTATTGCCTCACGTGTTCCAACATTTCTACGGAATCCAAACTGATCTTCCCCGAGGTCGGCTTCTACCAGTTTTTCCATTCGTCTGTAAAGAATTCGTGTTAGTATTTTGCAGCTGTGGCTTACTAAACTGATTGTTCAGTAATTTTCACATCTGTCAACACCTGCTTTCTTTGGGATTGGAATTATTATATTCTTCTTGAAGTCTGAGGGTATTTCGCCTGTTTCATACATCTTGCTCACCAGATGGTAGAGTTTTGTCAGGACTGGCTCTCCCAAGGCCGTCAGTAGTTCCAATGGAATGTTGTCTACTCCGGGGGCCTTGTTTCGACTCAGGTCTTTCAGTGCTCTGTCAAACTCTTCACGCAGTATCGTATCTCCCATTTCGTCTTCATCTACATCCTCTTCCATTTCCATAATATTGTCCTCAAGTTCATCGCCCTTGTATAGACCCTCTATATACTCCTTCCACCTTTCTGCTTTCCCTTCTTTGCTTAGAACTGGGTTTCCATCTGAGCTCTTGATGTTCATACAAGTGGTTCTCTTATCTCCAAAGGTCTCTTTAATTTTCCTGTAGGCAGTATCTATCTTACCCCTAGTGAGATAAGCCTCTACATTCTTACATTTGTCCTCTAGCCATCCCTGCTTAGCCATTTTGCACTTCCTGTCGATCTCATTTTTGAGACGTTTGTATTCCTTTTTGCCTGCTTCGCTTACTGCATTTTTATATTTTCTCCTTTCATCAATTAAATTCAATATTTCTTCTGTTACCCAAGGATTTCTACTAGCCCTCGTCTTTTTACCTACTTGATCCTCTGCTGCCTTCACTACTTCATCCCTCAAAGCTACCCATTCTTCTTCTACTGTATTTCTTTCCCCCATTCCTGTCAATTGTTCCCTTATGCTCTCCCTGAAACTCTGTACAACCTCTGGTTCTTTCAGTTTATCCAGGTCCCATCTCCCTAAATTCCCACCATGGAATCCTGCATGACAACCTGAAAATGCGAAAAGTGTCATCCAGGTGGGTGCCACGAATGCTGACGGACGACCACATGGCTGCCCGTGTGGCATGTTGCCAAGCAATGTTGACGCGCAACGACAGCATGAATGGGACTTTCTTTTCGTCGGTTGTGACAATGGATGCGACGTGGATGCCATTTTTCAATCCAGAAACAAAGCGCCAGTCAGCTCAATGGATGCACACAGATTCACCGCCACCAAAAAAATTTTGGGTAACCGCCAGTGCTGAAAAGTGATGGTGTCCGTGTTCTGGGACAGCGATGGCGTAATCCTTACCCATTGCGTTCCAAAGGGCACTACGGTAACATTTGCATCCTACGAAAATGATTTTGTTTCGTAAACGACACACCTCAACATAGTATCATTTGAGGAACATGCACTTGATTCAGCGATCCTGCAGCTTTTTAATTCGATCGGTAAAAATAGGTTCTTTCAAATTCTTCAAAATACTAGTTGATTGTATCTGCAACTTCCTCTTTTGGCGAAAGTTTCTTCCCATAAATCCAAAGTTTCAAGTTAGGGAACAGGAAGAAGTCACTTGAGGCTATGTCTGCTGAATTTGGTGGATGAAGAATCGATATAAAGCCGATTTCATACACTTTCGCCTTTGTTACCGCTGATGCATGACATTGTGCATTATTATGGTTAAAGAGCACTTCTTTGTGTTCCAACTTCGGTCTTTTTTCAGACAACACAAGTTTTAAACGATCCAACAATGGAACATAATAGGACCCAGCTATTCTTCTGCATTTTTTCAAGTAAGCTAAGAATATTATTCCTTGGAAGTTCCCAAAAACAGTGTCTATCACCTTACGAGTTGACATATGGTCTTTGCCTTCTTCAGTGCACATTCACCAGCCTTTGACCATTGTTTTGACTGCCGTTCTGACTCTGGTGTGTAATGATGGATCCAGGTTTCATCAAAAGCCACAGCTCAGTGCAAAAAGTCTTGCGGATTGCGATTAATTATCGTCTGACATTGTGTTGAATTGTTGTGCTGGATGTCTTTTGGTCGACTTTTAGCAATCGCGGCATCAACCTCGCACACAGCTTCTTCATAGCCAATTCTCCGTGTGGGATGTTAGGCATTAGCTCAAATGAGATGCATACAATCTCAGCAGTCTCACGAACTTTTATTTGACGGTCCTGCATTACCATATTACAGATTTTGCAAGTAGTCTCCTTTGTGGTGCCCTCAACTGAACGGCGCCTCGTCTTCGGTGCTTGTCCGACGATATTTAAAATCATTAATATAAAAGTAAATGGTCTTCAATGATGGTGCAGCTTTTGCGTGAACTTAATCCAAACCTGTTTTGATTTGTACGGCTGGCCACCCCTTCAAATGAAAATGTTTAATAATAACACGAAACTTGGTTTTCCCCATTTTCAGTCGTAGTCGACAACCTGACCAATTCAGACGGTTGCCAACAATGAGCTGTATGCTGTATAGATTGTTGAAATTCTTTATACGTTCCTTGGGATATTCAAGCTTACCAACCATGAATGCGCAACAAAAATATTTTATTCTTTCCTGGAAATTTGCCAGACTTATCAAACCACTGTCGTACATGCTCTGCAAACCGCTGTACAGTACACGGTGGAAGGTATTTTTTACTATTACTAGTCATTCCCTTTCCTGTGATGTGATATTTCTGTAGCCTCAATCGGATTTTAATTCACAAACGGTCAATTAAATATTTTGCTGAGTTGCATTTGTCGGCTACATTTTGTAACCTGCACAAAGTAGGTGCCTGCACTTGCAAATTTCTGTTTCAGAGTTGCTATAGCAGTCAGTCTACGAGACTGTTGTAGTTCTTTCCTGTGGAAGACAGGATGAAATACTTGCCTCTGATCTTTCTCTACTTGGGATTCCTGAGGATACTTGTGACATTTCTGTCATGCGGACCATGTCAGTACAAACACCCACGTCCTGCGGGGAATCTGCGTAGGTATTTGTGCGTGGGAGGCGCCTTTACCGAACGCTCTAGCATTGCGGAAGTTCTGAGCCTTATCTGTTTTGTCCCCGCAGCATCCGACGCTGCATTCCCACTCCCACGACAAACCGCGCGCGTGAGGAGGAAAAAAATGGACTCGCCGAATTTTATTAAGCTCCCACACGAAGGAAGTCGTCAGTGGAATTTACCAACACCTTTTCTTTCTGAAATAGCGTTCAGGGAAGAAGGGAGAATTTGAGGTTCCGTCGACAAAGAGGTCGTTACAAACGGAGCTCAGTCTCTGATTGGGCAAATGTGCGGAAAGCAATTGCCCACGCTCTTTCAGAGAAATTATCCTGGTATTCGTCTTCAGTGATTAAGGGAAATGATCGAAAAGCCAAATCTGGTTGGTCGGAATATGAGTCCAATGCCATAATGACTGTATCACTAAACTTGGTGAATCAGGTTTTCTTTTGCATAGACGGTAATATACTTTGCTGATAACACACGATAAATAGTATCCAGTTAGTGTCCCCAACTTCCCCCCAAAGAGATTCTAATCTTGCGAAGACTGACTCCAGGTATTTATTCTTCTCGACATGCAAGTATTGTAGATTATTTTGATAATCGTTCCATTAACGTACCTTCCCCCTATAAATATAACTAAATTGTTGAAAAGTTCAAGTCAACTATGAGATCTGTCCATGTGAATATTTTGGAGTAGTTGTTGCTGCTGCTGTTGTTGTAGTCGTTAGTCCAAAGACTGGTACGATGCAGCTCTCCACGCTACTCTATCCTGTGCAAGCCTCCTCATCTAAGAATAACTACTGCAACCTACATCCATTTGAACCTGCTCACAGTATTCGCATTTTGGTCGCGCTCTACAGTTTTACCTCCCCCCCGCCTTCCTCCATTATTTCCCTCCAATACTAAACTGTTGATTCCTTGATGTCTCAGAATATGTCATATCAAATGGTCTGTTCTACGAAATTCTGTTTAGCACTACATCATTAGGTAAACGATCTAATCTTCAGCATTCTTCTGTAGCACGACATTTCAATAGCTTTTATACCTTTCTTCTTAGAAATAGTTATTGTCCACGTTTCACTAAGGTACAAGTTATATTCCAGACAAATACCTCATAAAATACTTCCTAGCACTTAGATTTACATTGTAAGTCAACAAATTTGACTTCTTCAGAAACACGTTTCTTGCATTTGCTGGTATACAATTTATGTCTTGTCTACTTCATCCATCGTGAGTCATTTTATTACCCAATCTACTACTTCTAGTGTTTCATTTTCTAATCTCATTCCCTCTGCTTGGGCTGATTTAAGTAAACTAAATTGTATTTCCTTGTTTCGTTTTTGTTGATGTTCATCTTATATCCTCCTTTCAAGACATTGTTCATTCTGTTCTAACTCCCTTGCAAACTCTGAAAGAACAGCCATGTCATGGACAGTCATCAAAGTTTTTGTTTCTTTTCCATGAACTTTAATTCCTTTTAGAAATTTTTCTTTAGTTTCCTTTACTGGTCGCTCAATGAACAGACTGAATGACGTCCAGGGTAGGTTCAACACTCACTTCCTTCTCAACCGTAGCTTCTGCCCTTCAACTATTATAACTGTGTTGTCTCCCAATACATTTCTAACCTCTCAGTATAGATTTGTAGTGACCCGTGTGGCGCAAATAGGCCATTAACGAGAATACTGTTCAGTTGTGCTTCCCATAGTTAACCTTTACAAAGGAGTCGACAAAGGCTAGAAACTCTTTGATTGCTTAGGGCTGATGCTGGGTACAGAGAAGCATCTTTTAGTGGGATAGTGGTTTACCAAAGAACCAAAATGATGAGAATTCTTTCAAATGTGTCGTGTCTGACCAACCACGCATATATGTGAACTGTATCAAGTTTTGAAAGCCTTGGGCTTTCTACTATGAAGAGACCCGATCCACGTGGTTTCTTGTCCTAGTCACTATTAAATCCGCTACCTGGGGTGCCTAGCTTAGAGATAAATTCAGATCTTGTCAGTCGTTCTGCCGTATATAGAATTAACGGCCACTAAGCCACACTATTAAATCAATGGCCCATTGGCCTAATTCACAGGAAACAAGTATTACGAAACTATACTGAAGAGCCAAAGAGACTGGTACACCTGTCTAATATCGTGTAGGGCCCCCGCAAGCCCCGGATATCCTGCGCCCATCGGTAGTGGGCTGACTATAACTCACGTTCAAACTCACTTAAATGTTGATAAACCTGCCATTGTAGCGGCAGTAACCAAGCTAACAACTGTCCTAGACAGTTGTCGTATATAGGCGTTGCCGACCACAACGCCGTATTCTGCCTGTTTACATATCTCTGTATTTGAATGCGCATGCCTATACCAGTTTCTTTGGCCCTTTGGTGTAATTATTCCTAATAGCAAATGAAATTCGCTACACAGCTAGTGACAAAGACAGACTGTCTGTTCAAAACGATTCAATGAAACATACACACTGAGGTGACAGAAGTCATAGGATAGCGATAGGCAGAAAAACAGATGGCGGGAGTGACGAATGCACAAGGCATAAAAGGGCAGTACATTGGCGGAAGTGCCCCCGTCTCGACACCCTCGTTTAAATCCGTGTCATGGGACAGCACCGTATCTTGTTCAATAACATCCGTTCCCTTCCCACCAACAAGAACCTCTTCCTGCACACCCTCGCAACCCACCGCGTGGATGCCTTCCTCCTCAATGAAACCTTTCTTCAGCCGCAACACACTGTACACACCTCGCCCTACGTCCTTTACCGCTCCGATAATCCCCTCCCGATAGCGCGTGGCGGGGTAGCCATTGGTCACCACCGCCAGATCCCTGTTCGGCTCTAACCTCTTCTTTCCGGCCCCACAGAACACCTGATCCTTAGTCTCTTCTTCCCTGGCCTTAACCATCACCTGCGCCACCATCTATGTCCGCCACAACGCCCCTATTCCTTTTGACTTCCTCTCCCACATTGACCGTACCTGCTCCTCCTACATGATCGCCTCTGACCTCAACATCCATAGTCGTTCCGCCATCCAGTGACGGCGGTGGCATCGGTTTCTCTCCTCCCTCCAAGGCGACCTCGTCCCCATTCCCCAGCACACCCACCTTGAATCCAGCTCCACTCCCGATGTCATCCTCTCCTCCCCTAACCTCCTTAGCTGCATAGCGGTGGATGTCCTGGAGCCCATTGGTAGTGATCATCTCCCTGTCCTCCTCACCATTTCAGACGGTCGTCGCCCCCATCCCGACCCTCGTACTGACTCTCCCCTGAAATACGTCCATGACTATTCCCGTGCCGACTGGAATGCCTACCGGGATGCCCTCTCTACCCAGTTCAATAGCCACCTCGCACCTACCACCACCCAGATGATATTACCTGCCTCCTCCTTTCTCCAGCAGACCTTGTCTGAGGCTTCCTTCCATCGCCATCCATCCCCACCGTCCTACTTTACCCCCACAGGCCGCCCTCCTTCTCTGTGAACCCCGCAGTCTCTACCATGCCTTCCTTCACACGTGTGACCCAGACACAGTATAACACCACCAGCAACTACAACGACATATCAGAAACTTGCTCGCGGCTAAGAAACGCCAGGACCGGCGTCTGACCCAGAAACTACAACGACACATCAGAAACTTGCTCGCAGCTAAGAAACGCCGGGACTGGCGACAGACATGCACCCATCTTAATGCTACAGTACCTATCAACTCGTCCAGGTACTGGTCAGCCTTCCGCCGCCTTACCGGATCTAAACCCCCTCCCTACTACCCACCCTTTCATGATGATCAACCCTTCCCTGACAACCTAAGTGAGGCCAATCACTTTTCCTGCTATCTCTCTGATGTCTTTACCATCCCCAACGATCCCCAGTTCGATTACTCCCTCTTCCCGGATGTCCGTGATCGAACTGACACCTCTGTCTCTACCCTCGCTCCTGGTTTCCTGTACTTGGACAACATTGCACACACTGAACTCAATACCCTCATCACTACTCAGGATCTAATCGCTACACTCCGCATGATCGTGTCACCTATCGCCACCTTTGTGAAGCTCCTGCCTCCTTCCTCTCCACTCTGGCCAGTCTCTATAATGTAGTCCTGTCCACCGGCTACTATCCCGACCTGTGGAAAACCTCCCGCATCCTGATGTTCCTAAAACCCGACAAACCGCCGTCCGCTGTCTCCTCCTACCATCCCATGAGCCTTACTTCGGTCTTCAGCAAGGTCCTGGAATCCATCCTAACCCGATGCATCCACCAGCATCTCCGCCAGCACTGCCTCCTTCCCATTACCCAGTGTGGCTTTCGGCCGTCCTTCTCTACCGATGACCTTCTCCTTCACCTCACTCCTCTCCTCTCCGAACAGCTCAATTCCCGTCGCTCTGATATCTTCCTCTCCCTCGACCTCGAACGCGCCTATGACTGTGTGTGGCATTCCGGTCTCCTCTTCAAGCTCCAAACCTTCGCCCTTCCTCTTAACTACGTCCGTCTGTTCAGGTCCTTTCTTTCCCAGCGTCCTTCCTACGTCACCATCCATAACACGGATTCCTATACCTTCTTACCCTCCGCCGGTGTGCCTCAAGGTTCCGTCCTCTCCCCTCTTCTGTACCTTTTGTATACAGCGGACATGCCGCCGCTTTCACCCTCCATCCACCTTCTCCAGTACGCTGATGACACTGCCTTCCTTGCCCTTGCCCCCACCCTGCAGCGCTCCCAACACCTTCTCCAATCCCATCTTGACCGGTTCACCACTTGGTGCAACCAGTGGTTGCTCAAGGACAATCCTTCCAAAACCCAGGCGATCATTGGAGGCAAAACCACCTCTTCCTTCCGCCTCCTCGACTTCTATGTCACCAGCTATGGCCGTCCTATCGCCCTCACCCCCACCCTTAAGTACCTTGGCGTCACCCTTGACCGTCGCCTCTCCTGGACCCCCCCATCTCTGGACAATCCAAGCCAAGGCACGCTCCCGACTCCGTCTCCTCAAGCTCCTTTCTGGCCGTACATGGAGTCTGGACCCCTCCACCATCCTCCACACCTGTAAATCCCTCATCCGCCCTATGCTACTCCCACCCTGCCTGGATCTCCGCTCCTCCTATCTTTTACAAATCCCTTCAAATCCTCGAACGCCATGCTCTTCGCCTCGCCTATCGCATCCGTCTCCCCTCCCCCACACGGATCCTGTACGACCTTATTCCGTTCCCCCACCTCCTCCTTTTCCTTGAATGGATACGGATCCTCTACACCTCCCGTAAACTCGATCCTCCTCACCCGCTTGTCTCTCCCATCCTCTCCAACCCCTGCCTGTCGCCACGCCTGTATTTCCATGCCCCACCTGCTCTCCATCTCTCCACTCTCCTTATCCTCTCCCAAGGTGACTTCCGCCAGCTCCCCCTCCCTGATGATGCCCTCCTCCCCTCCATCTACCTGTCCTATCAACTTTGATCCTCCCCTCCCACTTCCTGTGTTTTTTTCCTCAGGGCACCCTCTCTCCCTTCTCTCTCCCTTCCTTCCCTCCTCCCTTCCTCCCCCCTCCTCCCCCAGGCTTCCCCTATCCCCCATACCTTCATTCCACCCCCCATCTCCCCTCCCAATGGCATCTCTGCTCTCCCCTCTCCCTGCCCCACCACCTTCTTCCCCTCTTGGAAGGTCCCCAGACTCACACACGTTAACTAAACATTCGCGCGCCGGAGATCATGGCCATCAGTTTAGTGTGTGTACCGTCGTGTTTGTGCCTCAGTGTTTTTCGCCGTGTTCAGTGCTGACAGTTTCTTTGGTTGTCTTCGCGTGTGAACGGCTTCGTGTTTTTCGTTACTGTGTCTACTGTCTTTTGTCCCCCACTATGTTCTGTATCTTCTGTGTCTCCATTGTTTTCACCACGGACAATGCAGGGGCCGACGGCCTTCACTTAGCGACTGAGAGCAGCGGCATTTAAGTAGAGTCGTCAGTGCTAAAAGACAAGCAACACTGAAATAATCGCAGAAATCAATGTGAGACGTAAGACGAACATATCCGTTAGGGCAGTTGGCCTTAGTCTCTGGCATGATGTACACGTAACTGTGACTCCTGTAACAATTTTATATTGATGAGAGCCTCAACCTGCAGGCATTTGCTAGTGAGCATCATTCTGAAGTACGATATATGCAATCTGGCAGAAATCTAAAGTCATGACTTGGGATGATTCCTGTTTTGTCAATTTTATACACTCCTGGAAATGGAAAAAAGAACACATTGACACCGGTGTGTCAGACCTACCATACTTGCTCCGGACACTGCGAGAGGGCTGTACAAGCAATGATCACACGCACGGCACAGCGGACACACCAGGAACCGCGGTGTTGGCCGTCGAATGGCGCTAGCTGCGCAGCATTTGTGCACCGCCGCCGTCAGTGTCAGCCAGTTTGCCGTGGCATACGGAGCTCCATCGCAGTCTTTAACACTGGTAGCATGCCGCGACAGCGTGGACGTGAACCGTAAGTGCAGTTGACGGAATTTGAGCGAGGGCATAGAGTGGGCATGCGGGAGGCCGGGTGGACGTACCGCCGAATTGCTCAACACGTGGGGCGTGAGGTCTCCACAGTACATCGATGTTGTCGCCAGTGGTCGGCGGAAGGTGCACGTGCCCGTCGACCTGGGACCAGACCGCAGCGACGCACGGATGCACGCCAAGACCGTAGGATCCTACGCAGTGCCGTAGGGGACCGCACCGCCACTTCCCAGCAAATTAGGGACACTGTTGCTCCTGGGGTATCGGCGAGGACCATTCGCAACCGTCTCCATGACGCTGGGCTACGGTCCCGCACACCGTTGGGCCGTCTTCCGCTCACGCCCCAACATCGTGCAGCCCGCCTCCAGTGGTGTCGCGACAGGCGTGAATGGAGGGACGAATGGAGACGTGTCGTCTTCAGCGATGAGAGTCGCTTCTGCCTTGGTGCCAATGATGGTCGTATGCGTGTTTGGCGCCGTGCAGGTGAGCGCCACAATCAGGACTGCATACGACCGAGGCACACAGGGCCAACACCCGGCATCATGGTGTGGGGAGCGATCTCCTACACTGGCCGTACACCACTGGTGATCGTCGAGGGGACACTGAATAGTGCACGGTACATCCAAACCGTCATCGAACCCATCGTTCTACCATTCCTAGACCGGCAAGGGAACTTGCTGTTCCAACAGGACAATGCACGTCCGCATGTATCCCGTGCCACCCAACGTGCTCTAGAAGGTGTAAGTCAACTACCCTGGCCAGCAAGATCTCCGAATCTGTCCCCCATTGAGCATGTTTGGGACTGGATGAAGCGTCGTCTCACGCGGTCTGCACGTCCAGCACGAACGCTGGTCCAACTGAGGCGCCAGGTGGAAATGGCATGGCAAGCCGTTCCACAGGACTACATCCAGCATCTCTACGATCGTCTCCATGGGAGAATAGCAGCCTGCATTGCTGCGAAAGGTGGATATACACTGTACTAGTGCCGACATTGTGCATGCTCTGTTGCCTGTGTCTATGTGCCTGTGGTTCTGTCAGTGTGATCATGTGATGTATCTGACCCCAGGAACGTGTCAATAAAGTTTCCCCTTCCTGGGACAATGAATTCACGGTGTTCTTATTTCAATTTCCAGGAGTGTATATGACAATAGCCGATTGGTTTCGTTTAATCTATTGTATGTAAAGTAACGAGACCCACTCCTTCTGAAAAAAATATTTTTAAAAATATTGAAACGTAGGTCAAGGGATGATAAACCTTTGCTTTGCAACTAGTTGGCTTATTTTTCAACTACTTCTAATCAATTTGACGTCCCCTGTCGATAGTACCCATTACTTCGTGAGAATAAAGGGTTAGTTGTTTTTCACAAGAACAATATTTTCTGATTCAGTGTTGGCTATTTGTCAGTTATAATATTCGAGCACAGTATATGTTCCAAAATCCTACTGCAAATCGACGTTACTGATATGGATCTGTAAGTCAACAAATCACTCCTGTCTCCTTTCTATGGTATTCGTGTGACTTGTGCAACTTTCCAGTCTTTGGTTACTGATCTTTCTGCGAGTGAGTGGTTGTATATGATTACTAAGTATGGAGCTACTGTATCAGAATAAGCTGAAAGAAATCTGATTGGTATACAGTCTGCACCGGAAGCCTTAACTTTCTTAAGTGTCACAAGCAGCTTCGCAACAGTACTTAATTCCACCTCGTATTTGGTTTCTTTAATCATGGATCAGCTAATTGCGCAAGTAAGGATATCTTAGTACTACTTAATTCCATCTTGTATTTGGTTTCTTTAATCATGCATCAGCTAATTGCAAAGGTAAGGATATTTGGTAGTATTGCCTCTATGGAGTCTTTCTTCCATGTGGTGCTTCCCACAGTTTCTCTTCCTTTTGTTAATCTAATTCTAGGTTCAGTTAATCTAGAGTCTCAGCTAACTTTTGATTAATCTTCGTTTCGCTTAAGACTAAATGACATTCTGTTAAAAGCAACTAAAGTTTAATTACCCTTTCTCCAACTTTATAGTAAATGAAATTCTGTTAAAAGCATACTTGATTTTAATTTCAAGATCCTTAACTGATCCCACAGCTTCCCTGGTTAGCTAGCATAAAGACAGCCTGGTATACGATCAAGTCGTACTTTTACAAAGACGAAGTAAGTATTCCAGAATTCGTATCAAAAACAGCTGCCAATGTGAGTAACGTAAAAGTAAATATCCTCAGAGTCCCGGCGCTAGTAGACTATTCCTCTTTTACTTACTCTGTTAGCAAGTTTTATGCTGACAGTGCAGCGCCGCTGTTTAAAGTGAGACAGCACTCTTATTAGGAATAATAGTTACAGTTTACTTTTTTCTTTTCAAACATCTACATACGCAACAAACACATTATCCATCATTTTGATCGAAGCGAGGATTCCTTGAATCACGACACTGTTCGTGTAACTTCACGTAAGAGATAATGGAACGCCCATTAGACGCATGGGGAAACTACTGTAAGTCGCGAGGCTGGCTTCTGTCACCATTTAGTGGCCCCAAAGTGACACAACGGCAATGGATTTCGGAATGCAAAACGAACATTTGGCAAATAAAGAAGATTTAAGACCTGTTGTCATCTACTTATAACTTAGGTTCTTTCCGATCTATTTACGGAGACTGAAGCGACGAATGTCATTATGAACCAAGATCCCGACTTCTGGGTCTCCTTCGCAATAGGCAGATGTGCTAACCAATACGCCACCCTGGCCTTGGTAGAAGCATTCATTCGTGAAATGTACCCG
Source organism: Schistocerca cancellata (assembly GCF_023864275.1). NCBI lineage: Eukaryota > Metazoa > Arthropoda > Insecta > Orthoptera > Acrididae > Schistocerca > Schistocerca cancellata. Next base: position 492,108,963 of record NC_064628.1, read on the forward strand.
CGGATAAATGTGATATTGCAGTGCCTGTATTGTTCAGAAGTACGTTACAATGTACCTTTGGGCATGCATGCATGCATACATAGTCGAAGGAACACTGCGCTAAACTTCTTAACAACGCAGGCACTGCAATATCCTATCTACCCCTTGACTTTCAGTCAATATTTCTGCCCTGTACTAATGCATATTGCAGACACATGGTTGACGACATACGGAAACTGGGTCTGGCTGGGAGTTCTGCCCTGATAGCCTAATGGTAAGGAGACCACTCGCGATAAGCGCAAGATCCCGGTTGTACTCCTTATCCGGTATAAATTTTGATTGTGTTGTTCCATTATACATCTAATGGTTGTCCATGTATGCGAACACATGTCATGTGTTCCAGAATGGCTGAGGTCGCCGCAGTTTCTGTTTCTTCGGACATACGTGCATATCCGGAGGAACATAGCAGCGTACTCCTGAAAAACACAGGCACTACAGTGGTTTCAGTCTGCATATATACAGCGTAGATGTTTGAACTTTGAAAAGTCCTCTAGGACTATACAGTTTCGTTCTATTAAAGCACCAACACCTGAGTTTCGGGCAGGATCCCCTGTTTCGTTCAGGTGCTATTTCTATACAGCTGGAGAGGCTCTGAAATGTTGTTAGAGTTTATGGGGAATACCACGTGGGCTGAGACGTGTCTTCGAATTTGGATTGCGGATGGAGGTGTATTAGGATAGTACGTGCAGTAGTGCAAAGTCTATGTGCCAAAGTGCCGTAGTGGTTTTCGCACCTACGTAGTGAGCGAAAGACCCAGGTTCCACTCCCGGCCTTGGTACTAATTTTCAATAGTCGCTTCAGTCAAAAAAATTACACAGTTTCCTAGACTACTGAATATAGACGTCGACTGTGGATATTGTATCACAGACACAGTCCCTTTCACTGTTCACAGATGTCACTCGCCCAAAGATATAAACAACCATCCATGAGCAGCGCTTATTAGGAGGTGGGGGTCCGACAGCCTATCAGTTCCAGTAATTCCACCAGGAAGGATGTACATGGCTCGTGTTGTCTGTAGTTCAAGCGCGCCTAGACGGCCAATACTCGTTCCGCGGTTCGATCGCGTCCGCATTTTTACTTTGTGCTAGGAAGGGCTCTCAACAAGGTAAGTGTCCAGAGGTCTCGGAGTGAACCAAAGCGATGTTGTTCGGACATAGCGAAGATACAGAGAAACAGGAACTGTCGATGACATGCCTCGCTCAGGCCGCCCAAGGTCTACTAATGCAGTGGATGACAGCTACATGCGGATTATGGCTCGGAGGACCCCTGACAACAACGCCACCATGTTGAATAATGCTTATAATGCTTTTCGTGCAGCCAAGGGACGTCGTATTACAACTCAGACTGTGCGGCAATAGGCTACATGATGCGCAGCTTCACACCCGACATCTACATCTACATCTACATCTACATTTATACTCCGCAAGCCACCTAATGGCGTGTGGGGGAGGGCACTTTACGTGCCACTTGTCATTACCTCCCTTTCCTGTTCCAGTCGCGTATGGTTCGCGGGAAGAACGACTGCCGGAGAGCTCTCTCTAATTTTACAATCGTGATCTCCTCGGGAGGTATAAGTAGGGGGAAGCAATATATTCGATACCTCATCCAGAAACGCACCCTCTCGAAACCTGGACAGCAAGCTACACCGTGATGCAGAACGCCTCTCTTGCAGAGTCTGCCACTTCAGTTTGCCAAACATCTCCATAACGCTATCACGCTTACCAAATAACCCTGTGACGAAACGCGCCGCTCTTCTTTGGATCTTCTCTACCTCCTCTGTCAACCCGACCTGTTACGGATCCCACACTGATGAGCAATACTCTAGTATAGGTCGAACGAGTGTTTTGTAAGCAACCTCCTTTGTTGATGGACTACATTTTCTAAGGACTCTCCCAATGAATCTACCCCTGGCACCCGCCTTACCAACAATTACTTTTAGATGATCATTTCACTTCAAATCGTTCCGCACGCATACTCCTAGATATTTTACAGAAGTAACTGCTACCAGTGTTTGTTCCTCTATCGTATAATCATGCAATAAAGGATCCTTCTTTCTATGTATACGCAATACATTACATTTGTCTATGTTAAGGGTCAGTTGCCACTCCCTGCACCAAGTGCCCATCCGCTGATGATCTTCCTGCATTTCACTGCAATTTTCTAATGCTGCAACTTCTCTGTATACTACAGCATCATCCGCGAAAAGCCACATGGAACTTCCGACACTATCTACTAGGTCATTTATATATATTGTGAAAAGCAATGGTCCCATAACACTCCCCTGTAGACGTCTCTCCATTGAGAACAGCACGCTGTGTTCTGTTTGCTAAAAACTGTTCAATCCAGCCACACAGCTGGTCTGATATTCCGTAGGCTCTTACTTTGTTTATCAGGCGACAGTGCGGAACTGTATCGAACGCCTTCCGGAAGTGCCGGCCGGAGTGGCCGAGCGGTTCTAGGCGCTACAATCTGGAACCGCGTGACCGTTACGGTCGCAGGATCGAATCCGGCCTCGGGCGTGGATGTGTGTGATGTCCTTAGGTTAGTTAGGTTTAAGTAGTTCTAAGTTCTAGGGGACTGATGACCTCAGAAGTTAAGTCCCATAGTGCTCAGAGCCAAGTGAACTTTCCGGAAGTAAAGGAAAATGGTATCTACCTGGGAGCCTGTATTTAATATTTTCTGGGCCTAATGAACAAATAAAGCTAGTTGGGTCTCCCACGATCGCTGTTTCCGGAATCCATGTTGATTCCTACAGAGTAGATTCTGGGTTTCTAGAAATGACATGATACGCGAGCAAAAAAATGTTATAAAATTCTACAACAGATCGATGTCAGAGATATAGGTCTATAGTTTTGCGCATCTGCTCGACGACCCTTCTTGAAGACTGGGACTACCTGTGCTCTTTTCCAATAATTTGGAATCTTCCGTTCCTCTAGAGACTTGCAGTACACGGCTGTTAGAAGGGGGGGGGGCAAGTTCTTTCGCGTACTCTGTGTAGAATCGAATTGGTATCCCGTCAGGTCCAGTGGACTTTCCTCTGTTGAGTGATTTCAGTTGCTTTTCTATTACTTGGACACTTATTTCGATGTCAGCCATTTTTCCATTTGTGCGAGGATTTAGAGAAGGAACTGCATTGCGTTCTTCCTCTGTGAAACAGCTTTAGAAAAAGGTGTTTAGTATTTCAGCTTTACGCGTGTCATCCTCTGTTTCAATGCCATTGTCATCCAGAGTGTCTGGATATGCTGTTTCGATCCACTTACTGATTTAACGTAAGACCAGAACTTCCTAGGATTTCTCTCAAGTCGGTACATTGAATTTTACTTTCGAATTCACTGAACGCTTCACGCATAGCCCTCCTTATGCTAACTTTGACATCGTTTAGCTTCTGTTTGTCTGAGAGGTTTTGGCTGCGTTTAAACTTGTAGTGAAGCTCTATTTGCTTTCGCAGTAGCTTCCTAACTTTGTTGTTGAACCACGGTGAGTTTTTCCCGTCCCTCACAGTTTTACTTGGCACGTACCTGTCTAAAACGCATTTTACGATTGCCTTGAACTTTTTCCATATACACTCAACATTGTCAGTGTCGGAACATAAATTTTCTTTTTGATCTGTTAGGTAGTCTGAAATCTGCCTTCTATTACTGTTGCTGAACAGATAAACCTTCCTCCCTTTTTTTATATTCCTATTTACTTCCATATTCAGGGAAGCTGCAACGGCCTTATGATCACTGATTCCCTGTTCTGTGCTTACAGAGTCGAAAAGTTCGGGTCTGTTTGTTATCAGTAGGTCCAAGATGTTATCTCCACGAGCCGGTTCTGTGTTTAATTGCTCGAGGTAATTTTCGGATAGTGCACTCAGTATAATGTCACTCGATGCTCTATCCCTACCACACGTCCTAGACATCTGAGTGTCCCAGTCTATATCTGGTAAATTTAAATCTCCACCTAATACTATAACATGCTGAGAAAATTTATGTGAAATGTATTTTAGATTTTCTCTCAGTTGTTCTGCCACTAATGCTGCTCAGTCGGGAGGTCGGTAAAAGGAGCCAATTATTAACCTTGCTCGGTTGTTGAGTGTAGCCTCCACCGACAATAATTCACAGGAACTATAAACTTCTACTTCACTACAGGATAAACTAATACTAACAGCGACAAACACGCCACCACCGGCTGCATGCAATCTATCCTTTCTAAACACCGTCTGTGCCTTTGTAAAAATTTCGGCAGACTTTATCTCTGGCTTCAGCCAGCTTTCCGTACCTATAACGATTTCAGCTTCGGTGCTTTCTATCAGCGCTTGAAGTTCCGGTACTTTACCAACGCAGCTTCGACAGTTTACAATTACAATAGCGATTGCTGCTTGGTCCCCGCATGTCCTGACTTTGCCCCGCACCCTTTGAGGCTGTTGCCCTTTCTGTACTTGCCCGAGGCCATCTATCCTAAAAAGCCGCCCAGTCCACGCCACACAACCCCTGCTACCCGTGTAGCTGCCTGCTGTGTGTAGTGGACTCCTGACCCATCCAGCGGAACTCGAAACCCCACCACCCCATGACGCAAGTCGAGGAATCTGCAGCCCACACGGTCGCAGAACCGTCTCAGCCTCTGATTCAGACCCTCCACTCTGTACCAAAGGTCCGCAGTCAGTTTTGTCGACGATGCTGCAGATGGTAAGCTCCGCTTTCATCCCGCTAGCGAGACTGGCAGTCTTCACCAAATCAGATAGCCGCCGGAAGCCAGAGAGGATTTCCTCCGATCCATAGCGACACACATCATTGGTGCCGACATGAGCGACCACCTGCAGATGGGTGCACCCTGTACTCTTCATGGCATCCGGAAGGACCCTTTCCACATCTGGAATGACTCCCCCCGGTATGCACACGGAGTGTACACTGGTTTTCTTCCCCCCCTCTTGCTGCCATATCCCTAAGGGGCCCAATTACGCGCCTGACGTTGGAGCTTCCAACTACCAGTAAGCCCACCCTCTGCGACCACCCGGATCTTGCAGACTGAGGGGCAACCTCAGGAACAGGATAAGCAGCCATGTCCGACCGAAAATTAGTATCAGCCGGAGACAGAGCCTGAAACGGTTCGTCAGACAAACTGGACAGGCCTTCCGTTCAGCCCTACAGAATGTCTTTCTCCCACTGCCACACCTCGAGACGAACTCCCACTCTACGACAGGTGAGGGGTCAGCCTCAATGTGAGCAGTATCCCGGGCAGCCACAGCCGAAGTCCGATCGGGGGATGCGTGGGACGAGCTGGCCGTCCATGGCGATGTCCATATTTGCGATCACGACATCGTGCAGCGCGGTGTGGAGGGGCCCAACAACGTGCCGGATGGACCGCTCAGGAATGCCATCACGTTCTCTTCACTGATGAGTGTCGCATATGTCTTCAACCAGACAATCGTCGGAGACGTGTTTAGAGGCAACCCTGTCGGGCTCAACGCCTTAGGCCCACTGTCCAGGGCAGCAAGGTGGAGGTTCCCTGGTGTTTTGGGGTGGCATTATGTGGGGCCGGTGTACGCCGCTGGTGGTCATGGAAGGCACCGTAACGGCTGTACGATACGTGAATGCCATTCTCCGACCGATAGTGCAACCATATCGGCAGCATATTGGCGAGGCATTCGTCTTCATGGACAACAATACCCGCCCCCATAGTGTACATCTTGTGAAAGACTTCCTTCAGAATAACGACATCTCTCGACTAGAGAGGCCAGCATGTTCTTCAGACATGAACCCTATCGACATGCCTGGGATAGAATGAAAAGAGTTGTTTATGGACGACGTGCCCCACGAACCACTCTGAGGGATCTACGTCGAATCGCAGTTGAGGAGTGGGACAATTTGGATAGGATGCCACGACAAATGCAGACATGCATCAATGCCAGAGGACGTGCTACTGTGTATTAGAAGTACGGGTGTGTTCGTCAGGTAGACTGAAATCCATTGCCGTTATGTCACGTTCGGGTCTCGAAGTAATGGCAGAAGCGAACGTCGCGACTTACAGTGCCTTCCCCATGCGTCTCATGGCTGTTCCGTTATGTCTTACTGAAAATTAAACGAACTGTGTCGTGATTCAAGGTATTCTCGTTTCCATCAGAATGGTGATTATGCTTATGTTGCGTATGTAGAATATCTGAAACGAATAAAATAGTCTGTAAGTATTATTCCTAGCAAGAGTACTGTCTCACTTTCAGCAGCGAGCTGCATTGTCATTACGACTCTTACTTATTCTGATCGTCACTAAACTGACACACAATATTTTTAGCGCAACGCAATCTGACTTTCAATAATCCCCACTAAAGAATGGCCCTGACTAACAATAACCTATACCTTTTAAGAATCACTTACCTCACAAAAATCTACGTTGCTCGAACTACTTCAATACAGCGATCGCCAGTACTGCCAGCTAAATTAAAGATTCTAACTAATGAAGGTACTAGCTACTGATAGGCATAGTTAGCAAATGAAAGATTTTGATAGAGAACAAACAATGTATTTACCTTAATAGTGGTCTAAAGTCATCATATATATCAATTCGTGACATCCATCTTTACAAATTTCCTTTTTCTGGCGGACACACGTCCAGATCGTCTGCTTATATTAACCTCTCAAAACTCTGGCATCTCTTTGTCCACATTCACCACTGCTGGCGGCTCACCTCCAACTGCCAAATGCTACGCGCTGTTCACATCCAACAGCCCAACACTGCAATAGCTAATATTCCAACAATATCAACCAGCCACAGACTATGAGTTATCGCAGAATTAAAATGAAAACAGACGACAGTTGATGACAGAACGAATTTTTTATTGTGAATAAAATGTTACTGAACCATCATAAATAGTAATATCAAAGCACTAGTCATGTAAACATAATAAAACCAAGCAAATCACATAGTAGCAGAAAATAAAGCGTAGTTGTAATATCAGTACTCAAAGTTAATAAAAGTACGGAGAACATTGATATGAAATCGAGAATTTTTAGTGTGTTGCAAATAATGGTTGTATAAAACATTTAACAGTGAATTATGGACAACTGCAAGTGCTAGGAAATACGTCCAGACGCATGTAATGCCTCAAACGCCAGCCCCTATAAAAGAAACCTGTCCACGCCATTTGGTCTAATACTTTATGGCACGACTGTTCGCCACAGGTGTGAGGCGGGCGACGCAGCCTCCGCCCACGTCGAAGTCGGAGTCAGCGAAGGGTATGGTGAAGCGCACGCTCTTGCAGACGTACTCGTGGCCGTGGGCGGTGAAGGCTTGGCCCTCGACGCCTCCGGCGCACCAGGCTTGCATTACGCGCATTCTGGAATCGTAGGACACCTCAGCACGGCACACGGTATCACCGCGGACCTTCTCCCATGTCGGCTTGCTCGCGATATCTGCTGGTCGCTGCTGGACAGACGTATCCCTTGGAGAAGCAGCGTGCGCTGGAGAAGCGGCAGAGGCGAATAGTAGGCCCATCGTCGCCAGGAAAGCGAATGACGCTAAACGCAGGCAGCTGGAGTCGCTCATTTTGGTCCCGATGTAAGCTGTTGCAGATACAGTGAGATCTAATAGCAGGCAAGGGACACCGATCGATAGCTCTGTGTGTGAAGAAGTCACCTCGAGCGAGCTGCGTGGTGGTCTGAGCCTCCTCACGCGGGTTCTGTCTTCTTAAACCCTCTTACCGTCCGGAGGATAAACGTGCGACGGAAGTGTCTTCGTTGTGCAAATACCGGGACGTCTCAGACTTATCTCTTGCTTCCGCACGTAAGAGGAATAACAAGTGACTCATGCAAGCAGACTTAGGGACGTAAAGTTGGGGACTTGTGGTCAGTTTTCCAGGCGGTCTCGTGCGTTCGATAGGTTGCGTACACGGACATCAGAATCCTATTGGCTGCCGCACGGAATTAGATAACTGTTCCGGAAATGGGGTTTCGGTGATGACAGAAAGAGCAGCTCAGTGGATTTAAACTTGCATAAATCATATAATACGCGATTCCCAGGTTTTCAGGCTGCTTTTACAGAAGTTAGTGTCTATGGACTGAATTAATTTCATATTTTCAGAGTAATTTTTGATTGATAACCGTTATAATACTTTTCCCCAAAAAGGAACCTAAAATAATATTTGAAATAGACTTGCTGAAACTAGATGAAAATATAGGATCTTAGTTTGAAAAATATACAGTATTTGCATGTTTTAGAAGACAGCAATGTAGTCTTCGACTGTTAAAAATATTTATTTTGCCGTCCACGACTACAGGATCATGTAACTATAACTTGTAAATATTGTTTATACAATAAAAATCCGCTATAGTTGCCAGTAATATCCTTAATTTATTCCACGAAGCAGATTTTTATTCTATAAATGTGTTCCTCAGTTGCGAATGTTCACCTGACCAAATGTTTTATAAATATTGGCTGATATTTTTCAGCTTTGAGATGCTCAAGTGTAACACTACGAAAACGTCGTTCTTTGTCACATGACAAAATTTTAAAATGTCAGACAATTTATAGATGTTGTCGTCGTGTTAACTACGAGTGCCTCCTCTGGCTGTCAAATTAACATTTTCAGCTTTCTTTGCGCAAATAACAGCACAATATTGTACATGTTCACGGTTTGACACCAGCTAAATATTCTGTGTTGCAATCAAATTGTGAATACGTACAGTAGTGTGCTGTTCTGTATACAGAGGTTGCCAAAACGTTAGGTGCGCAACCACTGAAATGGATCATGTAACGATGACTTGTAAATATTGCTTATAGAATAAAAATCCGCTATAGTTGCCAGTAATATCCTTAATTTATTCCACGAAGCAGATTTTTATTCTATAAGTATGTTCCTCAGTTGCGAATGTTCACCTGACCAAATGTTTTTTTAAATATTGGCTGATATTTTTCAACTCTGAGATGCGCAAAAGCATAAAATTCTCACACTGTTGATCTGAAAATGACTAAAGGACGAAACTGCAGTGGACCGTATAAATAAATTAATTGTAAGCATTTGCATGACCACGCTGTTTAGCTGGTAGTAATGATGATTATACCTATGAGTTATTACAGTGGTTTCCTTGTTACGTGCTTGGCATATTTTAAGGGTACACGCGTTAGTCGCTCCCACCCTGTAATGCTTAACACATTTTCATCCAGAGATCACCAGTTCGGTATCGATGATAGCCCATGAGCATTCAGGAGCAACAAACGATTCGTGAAACTCCTTGAAACTGCCCAACGACTGTAGATACTGGGTGGTGACAATTAAGCTTTCTCTATTTTAACTCGTTGTAACACGAAAACTAATTACTGTATGAGTACGAAACGTAGTAGCATTAATTTCCACAGTCCGGGGTGCATGATTTTCATGCGTCACAGCACTACCGTCTAGTTCCAACTACAGCCACCAGGTGAAGTGATCAGTCCTCGTGATTCATAGTCTCACACACCAGACAAGTCGCAGTGCACTTGTTGACGTGCCAACATGAGCTTGGACATAAGGAGCAGGGCATTATTGATGAAACTATATTATCAAAGCAACAGTAAGCCGGCCGCTTTGGCCGAGCGGTTCTAGGCTGCGGTCGCATGTTCGAATCCTGCCTCGGGCATGGATGTGTGTGATGTCCTTAGGTTAGTTAGGTTTCAGTAGTTCTAAATTCTAGGGGACTGATGACCTTAGATGCTAAGTCCCATAGTGCTTGGAGCCATTTGAACCATATTTGAAAAGGACAGTAATGCTGCAGCGGCACTTCGAGGATACCGCCGGCTGAAAGGATTACGGAAGGATCCTCTTTCTCCACCTGCTGTGCGGAGCGTGAGGAATAAATTCCCAAATGGTATCCGCTATGACCCGTATCGTACAGCAGCTAGCACCTTGGGACGCACAACGACGTGTTGACTGCGCTTTCCACCTTCCCTCAAGGAAGTTGAGCTTCATATATCCCATGGACATACGAAGCTTATTTTTCTGTGACGGCTGGCGTGGACACACAGAACTGCCGACTGTGGGATATTCACCTCCAGTCACTATGCATGAAATTCCTCTGTATAGTGAATGTGTCACAGTACGGTGTGGCTTCGCGGCTACGTTCATCAATGGCCCGTTCGTTTTTGAAAGGGTTGGCGCTCAAGGACCAAAGACGTGCAGTGTGACTGGCCAGGATTACTGCTATATGCTTCGCCAGCATGTAATAACCGCCCTACAGGAGAGAGAGGTATTGAACTTAACAGTTTTCATGCAAGATGGGGCCCCACCGCACATCACTACTGAAATTCATTTGCTTCTCCGAAAGACATTTAGAAACAATCGAATTATCAACTAATCGTTTCCAGATGCTTGGCCATCACGATCACGCGATCTCACTCCCTGTGATTTTTGGTTGTGGGGCTACCTGAAGGACAGGGTTATCAGGTGAACATTCACACGTGTGCTGATCTGAAGCGCAGAACATCAAGAGAGGTAGTGATCATACCTACGGACATACTTCGTTCTGCTGTGCAGAATGCAATTTTATGCTTTCAGATTCATTTGGACAATGATGGGCGCCATATTGAGCCCTTTCTGTAGCAGTTGAACTCATTCTGCATTATCTCTCTTCCCCATGTCCTTGACGTTAATGCTACGAAGTTTGGTCCTCTACGGTAATTATTTTCTGTGTTATAACGTGTTAAATATGGAAAGTTTAATTATAATCACTCGGTACTTCGGTACGGGGGGTGAGCTACATTCACGAGGTGAATACAATAAGTGCCGTAACCTGATTTCCCAGAAACTTCGCTCGGTGGAAGAGGGGCCAAGTAAAGCGAAGATGTTTTTCAGTTCATCCGCCGACATTCGACCGCTTCTGAGAAAACAACGGTCGAAGTTTTCGAGGTTATTTACGTACCTTTTAGCAGAAGCGATGGTACAATGGCTAGCCTCATAGCTTCACAGTTTTGTACCCAGTGTTCGAAACCCGATTATCGTTTTTGTTTTTTTCATTTACCTACGCACTTCAGTGGAAGATTACTACACGAATGTCCTTAATGTATATTGAAATGACGTTGTTTTTATTTTCTACTAATTATAAGTTTGGTGAATAAAATAGAAACAAAATTAATGAGTAAATTATTTGAAATCGTTTTCGGTGAAATTCCTGCAGGGTATCCTGATTTATAATCAGCTGCAAACGCGTTTTCGGTACAGAGATCCGTTATGTGTGGTTTTCCGCAAAATTATTTCCAACGCCTGAAATCATGAGCAACGTTAACGACGTTTCTTTCCAGAGTGAGATTCATACGAAGAAATATCGCTGTGGCAAATATGGTTTCGCGCGATGCTCGTGGATTTCGGAATTTGTATATTTCGAAGGATTCTACTGTCAGCATCATCCAAGTGAATGCGCAAGATCTTCCTGAAGAACAGACCTGAAAATAAAATAACATAATAACATAAGAATTGATACAATAATGAAATATTATGATATGATAATTTAAAAGATTGTAACCCGTGAAAATACCATACACCCACGTATAACAAATGCATGACACTTACTGTGAAACCCAGTCGTAACTCTACAATTAATATAACACCTAGTTTCCCTTAACTGGATTAGAAAAATTCTTGTAGTAGCTTTCTACGAACATGGGTACATAAATGAAAATAACAAAAAAAATAAAACAATAACTGAGTTTCGAACTCGGGACGGAAAACGGAGACGAATACAACGGCTGTACTGTTAGTTATGCTGACTGAAGGGGGATACTAGAAAGTATACCGATGTTGATTATATTCAGTGAGTTGTTTGTGTGTCCTCTGTGTAGCACAGACAGAGTTTTCGACCTTGAGGACTCTATACTAATTGTGAAGGGGGTGGGGGTCCGAAATTCACACAATTCCGAGAACTACAAGAGCCGACAAGTGTGAGAATTATCACACAATCAGCTTAACGGCTCATGGATCCCAGTTGCTGACAAGGATAATATACAGGAGAATGGAAAAAAACTGGGGGGTTATTAGTTGTTGACCTGTAGAACGCGTTCGACAATGTCATATGGTGCAAGACGTTCGAAATCCTGAGAAAAATAGGGGTAAGCTATTTCGAAAGGCGGTTAATACATACAATAAGTACAAGAACCAAGAGGGAATAGTAAGACTGGACCACCAAGAACGAAGTGCTCAGATTAAAAAGAGTGTAAGATAGTGTTGAAGTCTTTCGTCTCTACTGTTCAATCTGTCCATCTAAGAAGCAATGATGGAAATAAAAGAAAGGTTCAGAAGTGGAACTAAAATTCAAGGTGAAAGGATATCAGTGATACGATTCGATTATGACATTGCTGTCCTGAGTGAAAGTAAAGAAGAGTTACGTGATGTGCTGAATAAAACGAACAGTCTAATGAGTGCAGAATATGGACTGAGAGTAAATCGAAGAAAGAGGAAAGTAATCAGAAGCAGCAGTAATGAGAACAGCGGGAAAGTTAACATCAGGATTGATGGTAAAGAAATGGATGATGTTAAAGAAATCTACTACCTAGGCAGCAATGTCGGACGGAGCAAGGAGGACATCAAAAGCAGATTTTTGTTGTTGTTAATTCTCATTTTGTTCGTTTTATCTGCTACGGGCGGACGTCGTAAGACATCCGTTTAAGTTCATTGTTCATCGATTAACTCAGTTTTTTTATTACAGAGGGCAGCTAACCCTCTGACCGAACACGCTGAGCAACCGGTAATTAGGACTGGCAGAAAGGGCATCACTGGCCAAGACAAAGTTACCAGTATCAAAAATAGGCCTTAATTTGAGGAAAGAAATTTCTGAGAATGTACGTTTGGAGCACAGCACTATATGGTAATGAAACATGGACTGTGTTTAAACCGGAAAAGAAGGGGATCAAAGCATTTGAGATGTGGTATTACAGAACAATGTTGAAAATGAGGTGGAATGATAAGGAACATATGGAAAACACTAACAAGAAGAAGGGGCACGATGGTAGTACAAATGGTTCAAATGGCTCTAAGCCCTATGAGACTTAACATCTGAGGTCATCAGTCTCCTGGCCTTAGAACTACTTAAACTTAACTAGCCTAAGGACAACACACACACAACCATGCCCGAGGCAGGATTCGAACCTGCAACCGCAGCAGCAGCGCGGTTCCGGACTGAAGCGCCTAGACCTGCTCGCCCACAGCGGCCGGCGATTAACTTCCACGATTCCTTAGGGAGCTGTAGAGGGCAAAAACTGTAGAGGAAGACAAAGATTGGAATACATCGAGCAAATGATTGACGACTTAGGTTACAAGTGCTGCTCTGACATGAAGAGTTTGGAACGGGAGAGGAAATCATGGCGTGCTGCATCAGACCAGGCAGGGAAAAAGTATCAAGATCCTTAGTGCAAACTTTGACATTGTACAAGATACTTAGTTTACTACCAATATTGTTGTTTGATTCCATACGGACGTTTAGGAGAAAATATTGTTTCGATTTTGAAATTCGAATGTGTGTCGAAGTCCGCAACACGGCACCGTTGCTTACGTTTGCCCGTTCGTTGTTAGGCATTGCTTAATCGCTGACGTTACGGATACAGCTCCACAGAGATGTCGCAGTTATCGGTGGTTTTGGAAAGCGAAGCTCACGCGCCCACGATCCCACAAGAGCAGTCTGTTCCTGTTGAGATCCGCTTCCGGCGGTCGTGAACTATAGTGCAACACGTGACGTCCGCTTCAAACGTCCCCTTAGAAAAATTTATAAAGACAGTGCTGAAAAACCTCTTACATTATTTGATTTTCAAACATCTGAGCAAAACTGAACGTACTCAGACATTTCTCTCTTTACTTATTCTGATCATCCCTAAACAGACACAATATTTTTACCGCAAAGCAATCCGACTTTCAATAATCCCTACAAACGAATGGCCCTGACTAACAATAACCTATACCTTTCATGAATCACACACCCCACAAAAATCCTCGTTACTCGAACTTCTCAAATACAGCGACCGCCAATACTGTCAGCTAAATAAAAGATTCTAACTACTGAAGGCACTAACTACTGATAGACATAGTTAGCAAACGAAAGATTTTGATAGAGAACAAACAAGGTAGTTAGCATAATAGCGTTCAAAAGTCGTAATATATCTATCTATCAATTCATGACATCCATCTTTAGAAATATCCTTTTTCTGGCGGACACACGTCCAGATCGTCTCAAAACTCTGGTATCTCTCTTTTCACATCCACCACTGCTGGCGGTTCACCTCCAACTGCCCAACGCTACGCGCTGTTCACATCCAACTGACCAACACTACAATAGCGAATATTCTGACAATGCCAACCAGCCACAGACTGCACACAGCACAGTCGATGATTTTCATACAGAGCGCTACGTGGCGTTACCAACATAAAAACCTAAACAGCCTACTTACACGCTCACCGAAGATCCAAGCATAGAAAACCCTCCAGAAACAGTAGGAGCAAAGGCTTCTGATTGGTCAGACACTGAACGACACTGAATGTATAGTACGTTGCTCTTATGAGACGTCAGCTGAATTTTCTCTGGTGTTTCGGCTGATAGTTGCAATTTCGTTTTTTGCTGCAGTCACTGCTCATTACGTCTTCCATGCGACGACCATTGTCGACAGAAAGCGTCGATTTGTTTCGCGTTACGAATAAAACGATTTTTAAAGCAAAATTTTACGTGACCATTCGATAGAGTGCTCCCAAATTAGTCTAGTGGGATATTCGTTTCATCGATATGTGTTAAACGGGACAGCAAAACACGAAGAATTACAAGTAGTTTAGCAGCAACAAAACCATCCTGGCTTACGCTGGCTGCTGTCGCCATGCTTCAGGGTTGTTTAGTCGCTCTACACTTATGTTCAGAAAAAAAAGAACACCTTGATCGTAGGACATTCATATTCACAGGACATGTACATTAGTATGTTCTGCAGAAACGATTAGTATCTAACCCATGTCGGCCGTTGAGTTCAAGGTCAACATCGATATCGCGGCAAAACACCACCTACCGGTAAAGTGTGCCTGTGGCTCTCGTTGTCGCTATAAACCGAAGGTAATTGATCAGTGTGACTTTGTAAGTAGGCTGTTTAGGTTTTTATGTTGGTAACGCCATGTAGCGCTCTGTATGAAAAACACTGACTGTGCTGTGTGCAGTCTGTGGCTGGTTTGCATTGTTGTTTGCTATTGTAGTGTTGGTCAGTTGGCTGTTAACAGCGTGTAGCGCTGTGCTGTTGGAGGTGAGCCGCCAGCAATGGTGGCTGTGGGGAGAGAAATGGCGGAGTTTTGAGAGCGGATGATCCGGACGTGTGTCCATCAGAGACAGTAAATTTGTAAGACTGGATGTCATGAACTGCTATATATATTATGACTTTTGAACACTATTAAGATAAATACATTGTTTGTTCTCTATCAAAATCTTTCTTTTGCTAACTATGTCTATCAGTAGTTAGTGCCTTCAGTAGTTAGAATCTTTTATTTAGCTGGCAGTATTGGCGTTCGCTGTATTGCAGTAGTTTGAGTAACGAAGATTTTTGTGAGGTAAGTGATTTGTGAAAGGTATAGGTTAATGTTAGTCAGGGCCATGCTTTTGTAGGGATTATTGAAAGTCAGATTGCGTTGCGCTAAAAATATTGTGTGTCAGTTTAGTGTTGATCAGAATAGGTAAAGAGCGAAATGTTTGAGTACGTTCAGATCTGCTCAGCTGTTTGAAAATCAAATAATGTAAGAGGTTTATCAGCACAGTAATTAAAGGCGCTACAGTCTGGAACCGCACGACCGCTACGGTCGCAGGTTCGAATCCTGCCACGGGCATGGATGTGTGTGATGTCCTTAGGTTAGTTAGGTTTAAGTAGTTCTAAGTTCTAGGGGACTTATGACCACAGCAGTTGAGTCCCATAGTGCTCAGAGCCATTTGAACCATTTGAAGCACAGTAATTCATTAATTTTTGTAAGCGGACGTTACAACTTGAGCAGGCGTGCACGATGCCTCGTAGATGTATACGCGAACTGTACGGTGTAATAAGTGAGTTTGAAAGAGTGAGCATTACTGGAGAGAGTTGATGCATCCATCCGCGAAATTGCTCCTCGTGTGCGACGAAGTGTTTCGGCAGTGCAACGGGTGTGCGCTGAGTGATTCACGGAGGGCCAGGGACAAGATGGTTCAGGTCGCACCGTCCACACCACCACCCCCGAGAAGATCGACACCTCATCCAAATGGTTTTGCAGGACAGACCTGCGGCCTCCTCGTCTCTGTCGCAACAGTGGAACAGGGGAACACATCTTACACTATCAGGGGTGACAATCATTCGCCATTTATTACGACATGTGTGTGTATGAATTCTTATGGGACTCAACTGCTAAGGTCATCAGTCCATTACGACATGAGTTAAGTACACGTTGTATACTTCTCCGCATTTGACGAATGTGCAAGAACAAGCTAGACGGCAATGGTTATGGAACGACGTCACGGTGGATAGCAATGGCATCGGATAGTGTTTCTGGACGAATACAGGTTCCGTTTGTTTGAAAATAATGTCCGCATCTTGGTTCGCCGCAGACAGGGGGAGCGGCAGTACAGTGACTGCATTCGCACAAGATCTACAGCGCCAACTCAAGCCTTATGGTGTAGGGTGCTATCGGGTATCACCACTTATCACAGCTGGTGCGTGTCCATGGCACTGTGACCACTGTGACCTAAGTGAGTGACATCCTGCGACCCATAGTCATATCCTCTCTGCAGGGCAACCCCGACCCCATTTTTCCGCAAGACAATGCACGACCACATCTCGCTGCACGAACACGTGCCTTGTTGATGTCACAGGAGGTCATTCTTTTGGACTGGCCGGCCGGATCATCACACTTGCCGCGAATCGGAAATGTGTGATATATGGTGCAACGACGGCTGCAGCGCTTTGACCCAATGCCAACCAGCTCAGATTAACTTTGGAACCAGGTAAATGCAGCATGGACGGCTATACCACAGGACGCCGTTCGCACCTTATACGCTTCGATGTCATCACACATGGAACAAGTTATCAGGGCCCATGGTGGACCCTTCGCCTAGCAGACAACAGGAATGTACAGTGAGGGCCGATACTGAATGGATCTATTAGTAGAAAGTTTGATTTTTATTTTTTCCCTTGTTGTTCGTCAGTGTCTTCTGTCTGGCGGTAAGTTACAGCATCTCAGTCACGTTGTCCAGAACCGGATAGAACCACCCTGAAATTCACGTTTTGTACAATAATCAGCTAAACCCACGTTTGCTGACGAGGTAACGCTACCGAACTACGCGTCTTACGACCTGACCTACCAATAGGGAGGCTTGGAAGTGGTCAAGTGGGGGTGGAACCGCGGCCGGCTGTCGGGAGCGGACACACCGTTCGCTCTCTTCCTCTGGCAGGTTCCAAATCGATCAGACGCCCTCCTCACCTGCTCTCTTGGGATGCTGCCCATTCAGTTTCGACGGCTTGTCCAGGCCTGCCTTTCTCTACGGTATTAAAACTTCATACAGTTTAAACTATGTTTTATTCTTCGCCTTAATGGGTGCCTACTGCTTTCCCCTCCTGAACCTAGGTGACTGAAATGGTAATCATTTATGCATAACATACTAATGTAAATGTCCTATGAATATGAACATTCTATCTCTATTCATTCAGGGAGTTCTATTTTTTTCTGATTACAGGTGTATTTATTATTATTATAACGTAGTAGACACTTTGTGGATCACGTGAAGCTTCTACAGTTCCTCCTGCGGTTTTTCCATGAGACCTTCATTTTCTCGCTCATGTCTTTCTTTCTTTTATCCGTCCACTTTGTACCGGTCTTTTTGGCTCTTGTCTCTGGCTGGACTTCCCACTTGCCTATTTTGCATCTGTAGATGTTACGGTTTGCAGTGTCCTGAATGGTGAGTTGAGCATCAGTAATGTCTCTTCGTACTTGTTCGATCCATGTCATACCTTTAAGGTTTTGAGTGTCTGTGAGTATCTGGTGTGTGAGTCTATACTCAGGGAGTCTGTGTATGTGTCCATAGAATTTTAGGCGTCTTTTTCTAATGTCAGCAGCAATATTTGAAATTTTCTCTGTAGTTTTATTGGTTTGCAGTCTATATCCAGCTTCAGTTTTTCGTGGTCCAGGGATTTTACTAATGATCTTTCGTTCTTCTTTTTGTAGATTTTGTAGTAGCATCTTGTTATGAAGTGACGAGGTTTCTGTTGCGTATAGCACCTCGGGTTTAATGACAGTGCTGTAGTGCCTGATTTTTGCATGCATGGACATGCACTTTTTGTTGTAATGCTGGTGTGTTCGACCGTAGGCTCCCTTTAGTTTCTGTGCTCGAGTTTCTTGAGACATTTTTCCTAGTCGAGTGGTTTCCAAAATTTCCCCCAGGTATTTAAAATGTGGAACTCTGTTTATCCGTCCATATTTTGTAGAGAGATTCTGTATGTTTAAGAGTGTACATAGGTAATTTACGTTTTCTCAAAAGAAATTTGCTAGCCAACCTTCTCGGCGCATTCCTTGAGTATTTCTATTCGATGTATTGCATTTTGTTCACTGTCTGTCAAGATAGTAAGGTCATCGGCAAAGGCTAGGCAGGTGACTTCAGTTTTCCTTCCAGTCTTCATTGGTTTCCATAGGCCTCGTTTTCTAAGCTTACTCTGCCATTCCCTTATGACTTTGTCCAAAACGATATTGAACAGAATTGGAGATAGTCCGTGTCCTTGTCTTACTCCAGTTCTGATCTCAAAACATTCCGAGATTTCCCCCATGAATTTTACTTTAGAGGTTGTGTTGGGGAGTGTCTGCTCAAAGAACTTACGTAAGTCCAAGTTCTGTTGGTGTGTTGACAAGGGATTTACGGTCGACTGAGTCATACGCCTTCTTGAATGTACGTATGGTGGGCTTATGTCTAATAGCTCTGTATTTCAACATTGTTTTTAGATTAAAAATATGTTCAGGGCAGTAACGTCCGGGTCGGAAACCCGCTTGATACTCCCCAATCTTGTGTTCAATTTTTTCCTGTGTTCTCTGCAATAGGCATGAAGAGGAGATCTTGTAGGTGACTGGTAGAAGTGAAATGCCTCGGTAATTGTTGACATCCGTTCTGTCATCTTTTTTGTGCATGGGATGGATAAGTGCACGCTTTTAATCGTCAGGTAATTCTTCTGTTGTCCAAATTTCTTTAATAATCTCCGTGCACTCCTCAAGTGATTTAGGGCCTAAATTTTTCAGTAGTTGTAGTTCTGCTACTATGTTGTCTTCACCAGCCGCTTTGTTGTTTTCCCGATGCTGGATGTATATATATATATCATCATCATCATCCAGTCACATTAATGTTCTATGTCAACGTAGAATAAGCACTCGTAGACGCAGGAGGGTATACAAAGCCTTTCGGGGAGACATGGAAAATAGTGCAGTCGCTGTAATGAGGAAATGGAGCCGTTTATCTGACGTCTAGACGTACGTGATGATCGGCTTTCCAGCGAAGGGTGGAAGCACCTCTGAAACGAATGTCTGCAAACTGTTTGCGGACAGCGCTGGTTTAAGCTTACCGCGATAGGAAAAATAGCGCTATCCAAAACTTGTGCCGAGGTAATTGTGGTGCACCGTGGGCCATAAATGGCGGGGCTGAGCGACGGCTGCGCAGACGTGTATGGGCGGAAAGACTTGCACCAGTAAAACGTAAACTTTCGGATCGGGAATGTCACAGTTAATAAAATATTCCGGGCCATTATGCAGTGGTCGGATGGAGTTCACATTAAAACCCAACGTTTCGTCCCCATCTGTCGAGGACACTTTGGGGAGGGGGGGGGGGCATAGCTTCTTTGAGTGTCTGTTTCACACCGTGGCTCGCTAGTGACTGCAGCAAAATTCCATTTATGCGTACTGCCGTGCAGTGAAGTGAGGTCACATTCTTTGAATACCCAGCTGTAATTGGCCGTTGTCGGTTGTCATAGTCTGTTGCTGCTGTCACGTGATGGTGGAAGAGTCGTATACATCTTGTTCAGCACCGAGATCCAGATGACATTCATTTTCATGCCCTCGTCCGTCCCGCTGATAAATCTTGGGTGTTTAACAATCTCTGTGGCCTCTCTGTAGAGTTGTTCCCGGGCCTCCGCTAGTGCCTGCCAGTACTTGAGCCCCATCAAAATGGATATTGTGGTATCCTGGCTGCAAAGTATTTTGCGCAACAGCTGATCTGTCAGTCTCTGTCTTCTTTATTCTAGAATCTCACAGTATCACTGTAAAATACATTTTCGTAAATTTACTCAGAACTTAATACAAGGTGATGCATACGACAGCCAGGAACAATACGAGTGAATCATACAGACAAGTTCGCTGTGCCTTGTGGCAACACTTCTGTTTCAAAATTGCGCCACATTAAATGAAATACTCTATAAATGGGAGTGCTAAGGTGACAAAAAAAGGAAACGTTACACTTTGTCAAGAAAAGACAAATGTATTAAACAAAATTTTTTTCTAATTTAAATAGAAATTTCTTCTAATACGAGGATCGTCCACAAAGTGAGTTCCGTTTCTTTCTATCCGCGGCAGCGCTACGATCGCAGTTCCGAGCATGTGCGGCAGTTACTCTGACACAAGGAGAAGACATGTACGCCATTTTCAGGTGGCTGCTGCCGACGTGTGCTTTGTAGTGCTTCTTTATAATTTCAGCTGTAATTGAAAATGCCGCCGCGTGTGAAATCAGATCTAAATGCAAAGAAAGTTAAACCAAAGGAAATTCTTCGGGGAATCTGCGTGGTTTACAGACAAAATACTGTGAGTGATTCAATGGTTAGATGATCGGTCAGACGGGTCAATGAAGGACGTGATCAAGTTCACGATGAAGAACGTAGTGGACGCCCGTCTGTGGCTACTGATGAACTGTTTCACACAATTGAAGAGAAGATTAAACACAACATTAAGTTACACTTAGTACCCTTGCTATGGAAGGATTACTGTCAAAAGGTGTTGTTTTTTCCACAATAATGCCCGACGTCACATGGTAATATGACCAAACGACTCTTACGGAAATTTCACTGGGACGCGTTTGATCATCCTCCTTGCAGCTCGGACCTCGCTCCTAGCGACTTTCATCTCATCTTACACCTAAACACTTAGAAGGTGCAACAGGTCTCCTAAAGAGACTGCTAACACCACTCTTGTCCTCCCTAGCCGGCCGTTGTGGCCGAGCGGTTCTAGGCGCGTCAGTCTGGAACCGCGTGACCGCTACGGTCGCAGGTTCGAATCCTGCCCCGGGCATGGATGTGTGTGATGTCCTTAGGTTAGTTAGATTTAAGTAGTTCTAAGTTTTATGGGACTGATGACCTCAGATCTTAAGTCTCATAGTGCTCAGAGCCATTTGAACCATTTGTCCGCCCTATTCTTGAGTATTGTTGTGCGGTGTGGGATCCGCATCAGGTGGGACTGACGAATGACATCGAAAAAGTACAAAGAAGGGCAGCTCGTTTTGTATTATCACGAAATAGGGGAGATAGTGTCACAGATATGACACGTGAATTGGATTGGCAATCATTAGAGCAAGGGCGTTTTTCGTTGCGACGGGATCTTCTCATGAAATTTCAATCACCAGTTTTCTCCTTCGATTGCAAAAACATTCTGTTGGCACCCACCTACATAGGAAGAAATGATCATCAAGATAAAATAAGAGAAATCAGGGCTCACACAGAAAATTTTAAGTTCTCGTTTTTCCCGCGTGCCGTTTGAGAGTGGAACAGTAGAGAGACAGCTTGAAGGTGGTTCCGCCAGCCTGCGCTAGAGGCGTTCCCGCCAAACATTCAATCAGCCGCGAACTACCCACGCGCACGAGCCTTTTTCCGGCGCGGATCGTCACACTATGATATCACCACCCAACAGTCAGGGATCGCCAACGGCCGCCAATCATCACTCCGGAATCAGCGGAGAAAGACTGGAGCCGCCCTGTTAAATAGCCAGAAGAGAGGGAAACGGGCGTCTTTCGACCCGCTGAGGACTGCCGCATTGAAGATATTTCGACGCAGCCGAAACGTCCAGGTGCCACGTCTTCGCTACGCCAGCCATCGAGCCCGGACTCTGCACCCGTCTACTTCCTCGGCATCCGCCGGAAAGGGTCGAGAGAAAACCCGACAAATGAACGTAAATTCAGTTCTGTTGCTAATATTTCAATTCAATAAGGTGGCAATTTCTTTGGCTTGTTATAAAATTTTGGTGGGAGAAGAATCCTTTTGTTTTCGAAGAAAGTTTATCTTTTGTAAAATTAAGCGGTGGCCTTGCTCCATCCAATAAAAAATTTTGTTGTCACGTGGGTTGTAATCTGTGGATATAACAACTTCACCGAAGATGACGAGCTGAAAGAACATGTTACCACACGGTTGAATACACAGGCGGCAACCTTCTATGAAGAAGGCGTACAAAAACTTGTGCCATGCTATGATAAGTGCCTACATAATTTCGGAAGCTATGTGGAAAAGTAGTTTAACCTTGTTAGATTTCTGTACAATAAATATTTTTTTCTGTATCTGTACACTTTTGTTTTATATAACCAAACGGAACTTACTTTGTGGACGACCCTAATATATACAGGAAATAATTAATGTAGACTACTGAAATTTCGGGAATACATTTGTCTGGGTAACATATTTAAGTGATTAACATTGCAACATCACAATTTAAGGCAAGCGCGGGTAAAGCCATTGCAAATGTGAAATAATGTTACATTAATAACCGGTGTAACCGCCAGAATGTTGAATGCAAGCATGCAAACGTGCACGCAAATTGTCGTATTGGTGCTATCACTTTGTGGGATGGAGTTCCAAGCCTGTTGCACTTGGTCGGTCAGTACAGGGATGGATAATGTTGTTCTGGATGAGGGTGGAGTTTTCGTTCGATGACGTCTCATCCAGTCGTGCAGAACAAGACAACATGTCGACACTCTGTAGAGCATGTTGGATTGCAAA
Source organism: Schistocerca cancellata (assembly GCF_023864275.1). Lineage (NCBI taxonomy): Eukaryota > Metazoa > Arthropoda > Insecta > Orthoptera > Acrididae > Schistocerca > Schistocerca cancellata. The sequence goes on from NC_064628.1 coordinate 492,131,925, forward strand.
AACAAAAAATGGTTCAAATGGGTCTGAGCACTATGGGACTTAACATCTTCGGTCATCAGTCCCCTAGAACTTAGAACTACTTAAACCTAACTAACCTAAGGACATCACACACATCCATGCCCGAGGCAGGATTCGAACCTGCGACCGTAGCAGTCCCACGGTTCCGGACTGCAGCGCCTAGAACTGCACGGCCACAGCGGCCGGCTAGTTTGGATTGCAATAGTGGTCTGTGGGCGCACGTTATTCTGTTGAAAAACAACCCCGTGAATGCTATTCAAGAGTGGCAACACAATAGACTAACGCACAAAATTGGTCTGGGTAAACGAGAGCGTTCCTGCTGTCATAAGAAGTCGCACCCCTGACCATAACTCCAGGTGTAGATTCAGTGTGTCAGACAGACTGGCCGCGGGCGATCACCTGGCCTCCTTCTAAGACACGGCCATCACTGGGACCTTGGCAGAACCAGCTTTCAACAGAAAACACAACAGATCTCCACCCTGCCCCCCAGTGAGCTCTCACTTTACATCGCTGAAAGCGCAAATGGCGGTGGTTTGGGGTCAGTGGAATGCACGCTACATGGCGTCTGGCTTGGAGGTATCCGTCAAGTATCCGATTTATAACATTTTGAACTAAAGTATGGCATCGGCCGTTCACTGCCCTGAGTCAGTCACCTCCCCAGTTGAATACCACTCCTTACCACAGTAGAATATGGGCTTGCGACAAGGAATGAGAGAGGAGAAAGACTAATTGAGTTCTGTAATAAATTTCAGCTCGTAATAGTGAATACTCTGTTCAAGAATCACAAGAAGAGGAGATATACTTGGAAAAGGTCAGGCGACACGGGAAGATTTCAGTTAGATTACATCTTGGTCAAACATGTTCCGAAATCAGATACTGGATTGTAAGGCGTATCCAGGAGAGGTATAGTCTCAGATCACAATTTAGTAGTGATGAAGACCAGGCTGAAGTTCAAGGGGCTAGTCAGGAAGAATCAATGAGCAGAGAAGTGGAATAGGTAAGTACTAAGGAACGAAGCGATAAGCTTGAAGTTATCTGTGGATATAGATACAGCGATCAAGGATAGCTCAGTAAGCAGTTCGGTTGAAGAGGAATGGAAATCTCTAAAAACGGCAATCTCAGAAGTTGGAAACAAAACCATAGGTAGAAAGAAGGTAACAGCGAGGAAATCATTGGTAGCATAAGAAATACTTCAGTTGATCGATGAAAGGAGGAAGTACAAAACTGTTCAGGGAAATTCAGGAATACAGAAATACAAGTCGATGAGAAATTGAGCAAATAGGTAGAGCAGGGAAGCTAAGATGAAATGGCTGCATGGAAAATGTGAAGAAATCGAAAAAGAAGTGGTTCTCGGAAGGAATGACGCAGCATACATGAAAGTCAAAACAACCTTCAGTGAAAGTAAAAGCAAGCGTCATAACATTAAGAGTGCAACGGAATTCCATTGTTAAATGAGTGGAGAGTGCGGGTATGTGGAAAGAGTACACTGACGGTCTCTATGACGGGGAAGACTTGTCTGATGTGATAGAAGAAGACACAGCAGTCGATTTCGAAGAAATAGGGGATCCATTGTTAGAATCAGAATTTAAGAGAGCTTTGGAGGACTTAAGCCCAAATAAGGCAGAAGGGATAGATACCATTCTATCAGAATTCCTAAAATCTTTGGGGGAAGTGGCAACAAAGCGACTATTCATGTTCGTGTTCAGAATGAATGAGTCTGGCGATGTACCACTTGACTTTCGGAAAAATATCATCCAGACAATTCTGAACACTACAAGAGCTGACAAATGAGGGAATTATCGCACTATCAGCTTAACATCTAATGATCCAAGTTGCTGACAAGAATAGTATACAGAAGAATGGAAAAGAAAATTGAAGATGTGTTACATGACGATCAGTTTGGATTTATGAAAGGTGAAGGCACCACAGGGACAGTCCTGACGTTATGATTTATAATGGAACAAGACTAAGGAAAAATCGAGACAGGTTTATAGGATTTGTCGACCTGGAAAAAGCTTTCGACAATCTCAAATGATTCTAGGTGTTCGACATTCTGAGAAAAATTGGGGTAAGGTATAAGGAGGGGTTGGACGACCGGGAACGAAGTGCTCGGATTAAAAAGTGTATAAGACCGGGCTGCAGTATTTCACTCCTACTATTCAATTTGTATATTGAAGAAGCAGTGGTGGAAATAATAGAAAGATTCGGGAGTAGAACCAAAATTCAAGGTGAAAGGATATCAGTAATACGATTCGGTGATGACATTGCTATCCTGAGTGAAAGTGAAGAAGACTTACATGATCTACTGAATAGAATGAACAGTTTAATGAGTACAGAATATGCAGTGAAAGTAAATCGAAAAAAAAAACACGAAAGTAATGAGAAGTAGCAGAATTGAGAACAGCAAGAAAGTTAAGATCAGGATTGATGGTTATGGAGTGGATGATGTTAAAGAATTCTACTACCCAGGCAGCAAAATAATCAATGGTAGACAGAGCAAGAAATATATCAAAACCAGAGTACAGGCAGAAAGGGCATTCCTGGCCAAGAGAAGTCTACTACTATTAAACATAGGCCTTAATTTGAGATAGAAATTTCTGAGAATGTACGTTTGGAGCACAGCATTATATGGTTGTGAAAAATGGACTGTGGGAAAACTTGAAGAGAAGGCAATCGAGGTATTTGAAATTTGGTGCTACAGAAGAATGTCGATAAGTAGATAGACTGATAAAGTGAGGAATGAGGAGATTCTGTGCAGAATCATAGAGGAAAGGAATATGTGGAAAACACTGACAATGAATAGAGACATGAAGGCAGGATATCTCTTAAGACATCAAGGAATGACTTCCATGGTATAGAGGGAACTGTAGAGGAAGACCGAGATTGGAATACATCCAGCAAGTAACTGAAAATGTAGGTTGGAGGTGCTAGTCTGAGATGAAGAGGATCTCCTTCTCCTAGCAGTCTTCTTGCCAACTGCCAGTTCCCATTCCCCAGTCGCCTTCTGTCTCCTCATCCTATGTAGTTGCCCTTTTGCGTTTTGTAACTGCACCTGAAGAACACAGAGTTTACGCTCCTGCTCCTCTATTAACTTATTGTTGCTACATACCCTGCAGTTCCAGGAGAGGATGTCACTAGAATCCCACAAGCTTCCCCGCTATATTCCGCCTAATGAAAGTACTTTGAACAAATCTCACGCTGTAATCCACTACTCACAGACCTACGACAAAGCCCACAATCCACACTCATAGTAAAATGTTTATAGTAACTGAAAAAACTGAACTTCTTTGTTTTCTAAGATCTGTTACAACAATAGAACGATTTGAAGAAGTAACTACACTGATCTCAAATTACACTCTCTACGAAGAATGAATCCAAAAACAGACAATTTTTCTCCAATTTCCATTGCAGTGTCTTCCTTAACCCACCCCAGAGGTGAGGTGTTCCGGTCATGAAGAGTTGCTCCCCGCCTCTTTCACACTTAGAACAAATATATTCTCTGGTCATCGGAAAGTTCTTCAGGGAAAAACTATACGTCGGTAGTCCCAATGAATCTGACGTCTTCCTGCGCTCTCCTCCTCGCAACGCCTGTTTCCTGATATTCTCGGTGCTAAAGGAAAATAAATAAACCATGTTCATTGTACCTCTATTCCACGTTCCCTATGCTTTGCTTGGCTCCGGGAGGGTGGGAACGGGACATGGTGGCCAGACCTTGAGTTGCGAAACTTGACCAGTTTGCCACCACCCCTCCCTTTGGGCGCCTGGAAGGTTCCTAGTAATAATGATAATAATAATAACCAAACAAACAAAAACAGCTCCTGAAGTTTTCCACGAAAAGTGCTTGTCGGGGTTCGAATCCTGGCTGACAAAAATTTAGTTGTCCTTTCGGGCGTACCTAAATTTATTTTGATTCTTAACGTCTCATCATTCAACGTAAAAAAAAAAAACCTAGAAAAATGTGGTCATGGTGTTGGACTGCAAGGTGAGTGAGCTGCGTTCAAAGCTCGGTCGTGCCACATTTTTCCGCTGTTCGTTACATTCTAATTTGTGTCTGTGTCGTGTTGTAACGTCCGTTTGCTACAGCGACGTTAAGGAGAGCAAATCGCAAACCTTTGATGACAAGGCAGCAAGTCAACCGATTCTTCCACCTGAAAATAGTCTGGTATGTCATACACGACATTAGTGACAGTAAGTGTGTCATATGATAGGAATAGCTTACCGACGCACCTAATTTGTCCGCCTGGTGAGTGAGTGAGATATGCCTTCTTGCCCGATTTAGGTGTTCGTATGAATGTGAATGTGATCACTTCCAAAGAAACGATGTTTGTCACATAAGTTTGTCACATATGCTGCAACAAATGAAAGCAACAGTTTCACAATCACGCAGCTTCTGTGTGCTCTGTCAAAACATATGTTTTTAACGCTTTTGAAGTTTCGTTCCGTTTTGGAAGTTTTGACTCTTGAATTGCTTTGTTGTATCATAGTTAACACCCGTTTATTTGTCGTTTTCATTTCTGTAAGATGTCTGTGTGGGGTCTCGCCTGCTCTCACTATTCATTACATTTACTTGTGACGGTAATGTGTTCTTACCACATGACTCACATCCTATAACTGCCAAGACTACAAAAAGAGAATAAACGTTTCAATGACCAGACCGACGGTTCATGAAGTTGTGAAAAAATTATAAAAATAAATTACACGACGGAGTTCAGAACATGGCTCATATACTTCGCAGTCCAACACCGGAACCAATTAACCAACACGCCATAGCTCATACTCTTCGCTCGATGTTGCGCTTGTTAGAATTGGACTATTCACTGTTTCTGTTTTACTTTTTTTTCACAGTTCAGTACCTCTTCTTTCTGTTTTCATGCTTGATCTGTGTTCAGTTTTTGACAAGCTATTCACTGGGCTATCTTACCCTTAAATCTCAGAGAGGGTGCGATGGGGAGTTTCCCTTGTAAGCAAAGGGACCTAGGTTCGGTTCCCGGCAGGGTCGGAGATTTGTTCCGTTCGGAGACTGGATGTTGTGTTGTCCTTACATTTGTATCGTCGTACTTGACATTACCCTGTTGAAATGGATGAACAGGCACGGCCCGAAAGCCAATAAACTGAAAAAAGTCTTTAATGAACAACAGGAAACCTTGGATTTCGATTTCGCAGACGCCTGTACTTCGCAATGATCTATTTTTGATTGTCTCAACGCTCGTTCGATCTCTGCGAGAGAATATCCATTCTTCAGCAGCGCAGTTGTGAGATTAGAATTCCACATCGAGCAGCTCTGTTTGTAGATGTTCCATGCTCTATCCGCTAACATTTTTTTTTTAAATACCTCCTTTTTTGTCGGGTATGGTGTACGTAACGGTCCGCGTGCACAAGATTTCGGTATACTGTGAGACCAAAACTACCAGCTTCCTTCTTGAAGACTAGCACATCAAGGAAATTTTATCTGAAGGCCACCTCCTCCATAATGAAATGAATCTTCAGATTAATCGCATTGAGATTTTTATGGAAGACATTAACTGCAACGTCTCCACGACACAAAAACAGAGCCACATATTCGGTTTTTTGTTGGGGGTTTATAATGCTTGTTCTTTCATAAGGAAATTTGCTATCACTGGGCTAAAGGTTCTCCACATAGCCACATATCCATCTGTTCGTAAAAATTCATCGGTTAATTTGAAATACATTCTCACGTTCAGACTTTGCTAAAAGTGAAGCTTCAAATATTCACTAAAAACACTGAAATCACTCCCAGACATGCTGCAGAAAATCTATAACTTCGTTGAAATCACAATAAAAAGATAAACTGACTAAAACTAATAGCAAACGTATAAATTAAATTTTAACAAAATTATTAATATTTATATACAAAATTGTTTATAAAATTAATAACAGTTCCTACAGACTCGATCCATACGCAGACAACAAGCATCTATATCTACATCTACATGATTACTCTGAAATTCACATTTAAGTGCTTGGCAGAGGGCTTATCGAACAACAATTATACTATCTCTCTACCATTCCACTCCCGAACAGCGCGCTGGGAAAACGAACGCCTAAACCTTTCTGTTCGAGCTCTGATTTCTCTTATTTTATTTTGATGATCATTCCTACCTATGTAGGTTGGGCTCAACAAAATATTTTCGCATTCGGAAGAGAAAGTTGGTGACTGAAATTTCCTAAATAGATCTCGCCGCGACGAAAAACGTCCTTGCTTTAACGACTTCCATCCCAACTCGCATGTCATATCTGGCACACTCTCTCCCCTATTACGTGATAATACAAAACGAGCTGCCCTTTTTTGCACCCTTTCGATGTCCTCCGTCAATCCCACCTGGTAAGGATCCCACACCGCGCAGCAATATTCTAACAGAGGACGAACGAGTGTAGTGTAAGCTGTCTCTTTAGTGGACTTGTTGCATCTTCTAAGTGTCCTGCCAATGAAACGCAACCTTTGGCTCGCCTTTCATTGTTGATCCTGAAGGCAGCTATAAAAGAATCATCTTAATAATATTGTTTCAATGAGACAAAAACTGTTATAAGCAAATTAGTGAATACCTCAAAAAATAGTGCCAAAACAAAACGTTCTCCACATATTCAATATAGATTAGCTTCAGCATAAATAATTTGTCCTCTTAGCCCAATATTTATGTCTCTATAATTAGAATTTTGCAGGTTCATGCTTCGAAGATAACTGTCTGAGTAATATACTGCTGTAGCAGCAGGCTGAATAATTAGATGTATCTTGACTAGTTTTTGGCGTTCCTTTTATGATGTATAAATTTTAAACAGAAGTTGAATATCGAACGATCTTTAGTGTTTAATAGTGTTATATTAGACTGCAAATTGTCTGAAAGTATATGTAATGTACATTTGAAATATGTCAAGGTTGTAAAATTTATAATCATAGTTGTAAGTTGCTAGCTTGAATCAGGTGGTTGGTCACATGATCAAGTTTTCAGCAGATAGGAGAGCATAATTTATGGTATTTTGATGTTTCTGTTTTGGTGAGTAAAGTGGTTTGATAAGATTTGTGCGGCGGGTGAGCTGCATGAGTTTATGTGCTGCTTGGCACTTCGGATTTTTCGATGTGCACCAATTCGGGCCTTTTGAAATTTCGGTGCAAAATTTTGCACTGTGAATGCTAGTATAGCTATGAGTGACTGAACTTTTCCCAAAGTGAATTTATTACTGCACATAGTCTTGAATGAGCTTACTAAACGTTAGGAATTTAATTCCGTTTGAGTGATTATGTGAATCGCACTATGCCTTCGGTTTACAATCCTTACACGCTCAGCTTACTCTGTCAAGTCAATCATATGACTTCTTACGTCCTAACTGTGTTCAAATATCAGCTTGCGTAAGACAACCATTCGACGTAACTTTGTGATTCACTTGAGTACATTGATAATTAACTATAATCCTGAGGTGACGCTACATCATTACCACAGCAGATAATTCCTTTAATAGCTCTTTTATATTATTAATCCAGTCATTAACTTATGTTGTTGTATACATTTGTCACTGATTTTCTCTGCCAAACTAATGTGCCTCAAGATAGATCAATGCTTCTATAAGGACTTAAAGCAACAATGTGTGACCGAGCTCCTTTTGTACAGATGAGCCGTATAAAACTTTAATGTTGTGTACTCTCCCTCTGCTAGTAAGGTAGCAACAAATAGATCCCAAATGGCGATTAATTTCACTTCTTTTTATTATTTACCAGCCGCAGTGGCACTGCAGCGATCCGCTCGGCAACATGCGGTGCTAGTAGTGTTGTCAAGAACTTTGCTTTCGACTAGGTGATTGGGTACTCAAAGCAGGTCTCAGCTAAACACCTTCTTTAAGACTCTGCAGCAACCGATTACGTCTCGATGGCAGCATCATTGAATTAAACAGACTTTTCTGAGCGCTCTGTTAGATTGAGGAGTATTTTTGTCGGTCACATGACGTTCTAAGAACTTTTTCAGTAGGGTCCTTACTCAGCTTACTATTTGTCTACGGATCTAATAAGTCGGAAATGATACAGTGACGGTCGGCTACATTCATAGTTACTGTTGCAATGCACTTATCAGGGGTGAGGTTGATAATACTGTCATCCACATTCAGACATATTATATCATTTCTGTCACTCAGAGTTACATTAATTTTTGGAGGCTTACTGTAAGCTAATACTCTTGCTGCTTCTAAACCGATTTCTTCAGTTCTTACTGTGTCCACAATGCGAACGGCTGCCTCTGCGTCGGCTACAATTCCCTCCGTGGCATAACTCGCGAACTAACGGCACTATTCCGGTCTTTGGCAAGCACAAATCTCTCATCCCCATATGCTGAATGTTGGATAAGCTTATAACAATGCGGGGAGCGCCCAAATGCCAGATTGTGTGATTGTGAGGGAGTTAATCGTTACCACTTGCTCGACAATTTGAAACTCACACTGCCGTCCGCAGCGCGGGGAGAGTGCATTGTTGGAGGAAACAGCTAGGCCGCCTTAACGACCGGAGACGCTAACGCTCCGGATAGGGTCGAACACTCCGTGTCATACATCTGAAAGCATGAGTGACGTCACAGAAAGAACGGCGTGGAGCTGACTGCGAGCACTCACCTTCAATCACAATCGGGTGGCACGGTTATTCCTCCCCGTACTGCATCACCTTCGGACTGGGAATCACGATAATCACTTTCGCTATCACTTTCTACGCAAAGAAGAATATAATAATTCCAATCCCAAAGAAAGCAGGTGTTGAAAGATCTGAAAATTACCGAACTATCAGTTTAATAAGTCACAGCTGCAAAATACTAACACGAATTCTTTACAGACGAATGGAAAAACTGGTAGAAGCCGACCTCGGGGAAGATCAGTTTGGATACCGTAGAAATATTGCAACACGTGAGGCAATACTGACCTTACAACTTGTATTAGAAGAAAGATTAAGAAAAGGCAAACCTATGTTTCTAGCATTTGTAGACTTAGAGAAAGCTTATGGCAATGTTGACTGGAATACTCTCTTTCAAATTCTAAAGGTGGCAGGGGTAAAATACAGGGAGCGAAAGGCTATTTACAATTTGTACAGAAATCAGATGGCAGTTATAAGAGTCGAGGGGCATGAAAGGGAAGCAGTGGTTGGGAAGGGTGTGAGACAGGGCTGTAGCCTCTCCCCGATGTTATTCAATCTGTATATTGAGCAAACAGTAAAGGAAACAAAAGAAAACAAAAGAAAAATTCCGAGTAGTTATCCGTGGAGAAGAAATAAAAACTTTGAGGTTCGCCGATGACATTGTAATTCTGTCAGAGACAGCAAAGGACCTGGAAGAGCAGTTGAACGGAGTGGACATCAACAAAAATGAACATCAACAAAAGCAAAACGAGGATAATGGAATGGAGTCGAATTAAATTGGGTGATGCTGAGGGAATTAGATTAGGAAATGAGACACTTAAAGTAGTAAAGGAGTTCTGCTATTTAGGGAGCAAAATAACTGATGATGGTCGAAGTAGAGAGGATATAAAATGTATACTGGCAATGGCAAGGAAAGTGTTTCTGAAGAAGAGAAATTTGTTAACATTGAGTATAGATTTAAGTCCCAGGAAGTCGTTTCCAAGTATTTGTATGGAGTGTAGCCATGTATGGAAGTGAAACATGGACGATAAATAGTTTGGACAAGAAGAGAATAGAAGCTTTCGAAATGTGGTGCTACAGAAGAATGCTGAAGATTGGATGGGTAGATCACATAACTAATGAGGAGGTATTGAATAGAATTGGGGAGAAGAGGAGTTTGTGGCACAACTTGACTAGAAGAAGGGACCGGTTGGTAGGACATGTTCTGAGGCATCAAGGGATCACCAATTTAGCACTGGAGGGCAGCGTGGAGGGTAAAAATCGTAGAGGGAGACCAAGAGATGAATACACTAAGCAGATTCAGAAGGATGTAGGTTGCAATAAGTACTGGGAGATGAAGAAGCTTGCACAGGATAGGGTAGCATTGAGCTGCATCAAACCAGTCTCAGGACTGAAGACCACAGCAACAACATCTACGCAAACTAAACGTATTATTATTTTATCCATTTCATCGTCCAAAAAAATTTCTTGCTTTATCCACTCTCGCTCAGTTTTTGAATCCATCTTCATTGGGCATTTAATTAAACTTCTTGCGCAATTTTTGAAAGATATTGCGTTGCAGACAACATTCCTAGAAGCTACCCAGCCTTTCACAGTAGATCAAATATCTTCTATTGGATTTAATTCCGAATGGTAAGTAACGTGACCATCAGTTTGTAGAACGTTATCGACGGAATACTCTTGGTCATTGGCTTGGTTCTTCGAACAAGCTCATACAGAACAGTTTTCAGCATCTCATCCAAGTATGGAATACGTTCTTTTTTTAGTTACTTTCTATATCGTTTATAGTAGAATTAGAGGTTGGAGATTGGTTTATTTTTAATTTCTAGTAAGGACCATTGTTGATAATTTGCACAGTGTTAGGTTTCAAATTGGGAATAACATTATCTGTCAACCACTTTTCATAATTTTGTTGGTTAATTTGGTTGGGATAATCTCCAGTTCCTTGACTTCCAAAAGAGAAGCGAATTAGGAATAAAGCCATTTTCAACGCCTGCTTGAGTTATTATTAGGCGTTGTCCTTTTACAGCGGTTTGGGAGACCGTGAATTGTTCTATCATTTCATATTTTCTGTTATGATGACGACGACCGAATCGCCGCCAATGTGAATGACTGGTGGCCATTGCTAAATAGAAACATACAAATCTCTTCTTTGCATATACAGCAGGTTTGTCAGTGAAGTCAATAAGGAACTGGCTGCATGGTTTGGGTCTGCAACAAATAAAATATTTAGAAATCGTTGGTAAAAAATAATATACTGTACTTAACTGGTGGTACAGGACTCTTCATAGTCAGGAGGAATATAATTACAAACGGAGAGCTATAGAGGCATCACATAGGCCATACTTTAACTAAGCGCCTTGTTAGAGGTTGCTACCTATGAGATGAAGGCTATTCTACTTTTTTACTTGGCGTCCCCAGCAAGAGTGGCCGAGCGCACGCCAGAGACTTGTTGCAAGCCGCGGAGTTGCGCTAACGGCGCTCGTGTCGACTCGCGGGTCCAACAATACTGGTACGGACCGCTGTTCATAACTGCAAACTGTAACAAGTGTGGTATGGAACGTTAATACCACAATTTCCTACTTAAGTGTGGCGATAAAATGAAAGTTTCATCAATGTAATCTCTGTCTCCCTTTTCGTCCCTACATTTTCTATTTAGTTTCAAACAATTTTTAATTCTTTTTTCCTCGGATGACCGTTATCTCTAAGAATATGAGCCATCTTGATTTTTTTCAGCGGTGGCCTAATTTCTTAAATAACCACCTAACGATAATGTTGTTAGCTTGAAAGTCTATAGCTTCTTTCAACTTGTGTTTAATTCCTTCCACTATAAGGCACTCGTTTTTCTGTCGGATAAAAGTTGTAAATAATCATCGGAACAACGGCCTCATCAAAACTATAATGGTTTTGCGTTTACCTTTTTCATCTAGGGTTACAAATTTCCTTCCTCCGTCAGTTTCCGGTAGCCTGGCCTTCCCTTTTAATTTTCCGGGTAGTACTACGCAAAACACCTGTGTCACTTGCGCTCTCAGCTGAACTAGCTCCATCGCAATGTTCCTTCCCTCAGAGGATTCACTTTCCATAAACACTGAACGTTATGTACACCCTCCCGAGACTGACTGTTGAGTTTTCTGCCTTTCTGTTCTGAAGTACTAATAAACGTCATAATTTCAGTCTGGAGTCACTGCGCACTAATACACGAAAAATACAAAGGACGATCGAAGTCGTACCGCACTACCAGTGGATACAAGTGTTAAACGTGCAGCCAAATGTATTAGCGCTCTACAGTAACTCTCTGCGCATGCTCACTGGCCACCAGTTACATTGTAACGGTTTCGAAGCTTTCAGATATTTGGCGCGGAGAGTAGCTGCGACACGGGTTGGAAGTTGGTGGGGCCTCTTGGTGTACACAAAGTGACGGTCGACAGGTCAATGTCGCCTGCGAGGACGAAGTTCACGGTGTTGTCTGGATTTCAGCGGCTGGACTGGCGGCCATCGGGCGTTTTTTGGCCGGTACCAGTCTGACTGAGTTGATACGGGCGAGTAGTCCGAATAAAGGACCCTGCGCAAGCACCAACCGACCGACTGACCGACCGACCGACAAACTGGACGTGTGCAGGCGTTTTGCCAGACGACCGACGAACATCCCTTGCCATACGTCTGTCAGGTGGGACCACCAGACAGTCGACCCCCACCACTCCTGCGTCACAGCCCACGAGGTTGAACGCTGTTCTACTACTCATGAGAAGGTGCGAGGCGAAGGAAACTTTAAAGACAGTGTTTCTAGCGAAATTTGAACACTTCAGATGTTTGCGGTACACGTGCTACGAGTACAGCAACATAAATACAATTAATAAAGCACTTTTTTCATTTTTTTGACGAAACGATAATAGTTTCGCGTCCGTCGACGTTCTGTATTTCTTTTTTTAGGTTTTATTTCCGATGTGTATCGGAAATGCAATCTAAAGAACGAAACATCGACATTCAACGGAAGTTAATTCATAAAATATAATTCTTCATTGTTGTATGTGCTAAACAAGTCCAGCCTACATTAAGCCCCCTGATATTAAGATCAGTGTAGGATTTTTTTGACGGTTCTAACAGTTGCTAAATGCTTCATTTGTAAAGTATTTATTTGTTAGATGATGTGCGCCATCACCACGTGCACTTTTGTTCTTCGAATCGGAAATGAGTTTCAAATGGTTCAAATGGCTCTGAGCACTATGGGACTTAACAGCAGAGGTCATCAGTCCCCTAGAACTTAGAACTACTTAAACCTAACTAACCTAAGAACATCACACACATCCATGCCCGAGGTAGGATTCGTACCTGCGACCGTAGCGGTCGCGCGGTTCCAGACTGGGAAATGAGTTTCTTAAACTTTCAGGTCATAAATAAACTAATAACATTTACATGAACGTGTTTAGTTTTATTGATTTTGCATTACCATGATGCTTTTCCTCAATCAACTATAAATCACGCTACAGGATTCAAAATCATTTTATTCAATAGCTGAAGGGACGCAACAGCACTATATCTAAGGTCCACGTAACATCTTCCAGTATCTACAAATCGTAATGTAACTAACAGCATCTACTTGCAACTTACAGCTTCTTCATGACTGTATACTTTTCCGTTAAGAATGGGTTGATGATGTTCAGACGCTCCGAAATGCATGATTATCCATTCGTTGATAATTACAGAGATCATCAAAATGGTTCAAATGGCTCTGAGCACTATGGGACTTAACATCTGAGGTCATCAGTCCCCTAGAACTTAGAACTACTTAAACCTAAGGACATCACACACATCCATGCCCGCGGCAGGATTCGAACCTGCGACCGTAGCGGTCGCGCGGTTTCAGACTGAAGCGCCTAGAACCGCTCGGCCACAGCGGCCGGCCACAGAGGTCATCGGCTCCCAGTTGCTTAAGTAAAGGAACGTAGATGAATTGCTTTCCTTGCATTAGCTATTTCTTCACCCACGGCTTTCTCTCGGATTTTTTGTGGCCTAGCTACCTCTGAAATAGCCTAGGCAAACCCCTGTGTTTGTTTTTGTGTAAAACCAAGTCGAATCTCGTAGAACATAAACTCAATGGATCTAAGATAAAGAAATCAGAACAACAGGCCGACCGCGGTGGTCTAGCGGTTCTAGGCGCGCAGTCCGGAACCGCGCGACCGCTACGGTCGCAGGTTCGAATCCTGCCTCGGGCATGGATGTGTGTGATATCCTTAGGTTAGTTAGGTTTAAGTAGTTCTAAGTTCTAGGGGACTGATGACCACAGATGTTAAGTCCCATAGTGCTCAGAGCCATTTGAACCATTTTTCAGAACAACAGGGCGGCGCCGTAATTGATGAGTGCATTCGTTCTGCAAGTGTGTAGGCTGCCACGAAAGTCGTTCGTCGGTCGGTCGGCCGATAAATTGGTGCGTTTGTAGGGGCCTTAACAAGAACACGTCCGTATATCCTGGGGCCCTAAGTCCGTATGGTTCGTGCTGTGGTGAGAGTGAGTCAGACTCAAAGGACGTTGTGTGGTCATCGGTATTTCTGTTGTCTCTCACCCATTCGATAATTATTGGCTGCTTGATCTGTTGTGAAATTGGTTGTGCTGTTTGCCAGTGTGGCGTGTTTACAGCAGAGAGCTACGCAGCCGAGTAGCAGTTTCGAAGAAACTGCTCTTGTTGTTGTAGATAGTTAAATAAGCACCTAATGCTTAGTGCACAAACGTCTGTCCATCGGCAGGTTTGAGTCCTGTGCTCGTGTGTGCTATTGGTTTTTAATTAGAGGTTGGGGTGGAGGGAGCAGATTCTGAGAACTGCCTATTGTCTTGTTGGATAGTGGAACAGAAAGTCATTTATGTACTATACGACTTAGTCAGTAAATGACCATTTGTTTAATCTGTTGTGGGCCGTTGGTATTTTGTACGACTATTCTTTTCACGTGCGTTGTTCCGGCGTGCATTACACACTCCCATAGAGTAGGGATTTTTAGGTGTTCAGAGAAATAAATTCTTTAAAAACTGTACACGTCTCTTAAGCCAGCACCACCTTTTACCAAACCTAAGTTCTCGCTACAGCGATTATCTTGCAGATATCTCCTGTCTATTGTACAATGTGAGCATGCGTTTCTCCATTAGTATCATACCAAGCGATAATCTGACAATTTTATTCCAGTCACCATCACACAGTTTATTACTGTGATTTGGAGAGATATTAACTTACAGTTTGTGCTTGCCATGTCCGACGGGTCTTGAATGCGCTGTCGTAAGACCTCCTCCGTATGTTAGAAAATCCGCTGCGCTGCGGCCAAGACAAATAGCTTCTTTGTCTGCAGAAATTTCGGCGAGCTAGTCTGAAGCAAGACAGAAATACGAAAGTTCTTGATAGTCATTGCAACTTTGGTATTGCTCTAATGCGACAACATGAGAATTCAACGATGTCACTGAACCGTTAAGGTAGCGCATATTTGAGTTCCAACATGAAACAGGGTCATGGCAAAGGTTGAAATGAAACACAGTCGTTGGAAGTATGCGCACGAGTACAGATGGAACAAAAATAAGTCAAAATCAATTTCTGTCCTTCAAAATAGTCTCCCGTGCTTACACACTAAGCTGCAAACGATAGGGAAAGTGTTGAATGTCACTGGCATTGCCATTAATGCGTGCCACCTGTCGCCGAAATGCCATGTGGATTTCCGCCCCGTTTGCAAAGCGCCTCCCACGCAATGACTTTTTCAGATGTGAAACGAGGTCAAAGTCGCATGGACTGAGGTCTGGTGGCTTTGGTGGGTGGGGGAGTATTCCTCCCCCTCACTGCTGTACGCAGTTCTTGATGAGGCCTGCACTATGGAATGTAGCGTTATCATGGAGTATGACTGCATTGTCCAACAGCGCTGGACATTCTCGTCTAATGGCACATTGCAGTTGGTACAGCAGGAAGTTGCCGTAGTTATGTGCATTGACGGTGTGACCGTACCTAACAGGGTGACACTATGGGATACGTGGCTCTCATGCGCCAGAATAAGTATGATCTTTGTGGGTGGTGCCCTATCACACACGGATGGTAGTAGTTCCGCATGGCACTGAGTAGCATTTCTGCCAGCGCGAAAGGCAATTTTCAGGTATGCTCGCTGTTCCACTCTGC
Source organism: Schistocerca cancellata (assembly GCF_023864275.1). Taxonomy (NCBI): domain Eukaryota; kingdom Metazoa; phylum Arthropoda; class Insecta; order Orthoptera; family Acrididae; genus Schistocerca; species Schistocerca cancellata. The sequence goes on from NC_064628.1 coordinate 492,147,707, forward strand.
TCACATCCATCTCGTAGCACGGCCAAGCTGACACTAAATACTCGTATTGCAGTTGCTGGTACCTAACCATCTTCCCATGCGGTAGAAATCTGTCGGTCGGTTTCGGTACTGTGTGCCGTTTTCGAATGTATTTACTGAGACTATGGTGATGCCACATGTTCCCAAGATATAACTGCCATCACTTTTGGAATGGTCCTCACACGTGGGGGGAAAAAAACCGCAGTCTCCTCTTGTGAAGTCATTCCAGTCGTCCCACATCTCGTGACATCTTTCCCCTGTAGAAGCGTCTAATTGTATTGTGTAAGCTTCCACGGCTGAAAATGTCACACATATTACAATAATCCGGTCTCTTGCGTCGTGATCGGGTGAACTTGGATTCTAGCTGCAGGAGTCATTTTGAGGGGTATAGAGTTTCGAAAATGCATGATGGTGAACTCGCGTTGATGTCTTGCACACGAGGGTCGTCTGATCTTCACTCGATGGAACACGTGGCACTCTATGGTGTGCCAGCTCTGCGTCCACCACCCATCAGCCCGTAAATTACGGGAACTGCGTGACTTTGGGGTAGACGTCAGGTGCGACATATTTCCAAAAATCTGCCAAGGAGTTGTCGAATCCACGCGACGCAAATCACTACTGTATTGCGTTACAGAGGTGGACCAACACGCTGTTAACAAGGTTTTCGTAATGTTTTGGCTTGGCTCGTCAGTTCATCTCGCCTACTGTATTACGCTTCAGTTTTTAATAGCCCCTAAACTGTTTCACTTATGTGCTACTTTGTATAGAAGCGGTGGTAAAATCATCTTTGTTGTTCCTGTTGTCATTATAGTTAATAAAACGATAACAACAATTGTTTTAACAGGCTCCGGACAGGTTGCAAAATCCTGTGTTAAACGATGTAAAATTTATTCATATGAAAGGAAACTTTTCTCAGAAACTACTGGGAATAAAATTTACAAAAAAATATGTCTTGAAGCTTACACTTTTCTAACCACTTTAACATAGGAATTTATTAAAGTATTGATTAATTTAAAGCTAACAATTATCTACCATCTAGTGAGCAAGACGTATGAGACAGGCGAAATGCCCTCATACTTCTAGAAGAACATAATGATTATAATCCCAAAAAAAGCAGGAGTTGACAGAGATGAAAATTACTGAAGTATCAGTTTAATAAGTCACGGCTGCAAAATTCTAACATGAATTCTTTACAGACTAATGGAAAAACTAGTAGCAGCTGATCTTGGGGAAGATCAGTTTGGATTCCGTAGAAATGTTGGAACACGTGAGGCAATACTGACCCTACGACTTATCTTAGAAAACAGATTAAGGAACGGCAAACCTACGTGTCTAGCATTTATAGACTTAGAGAAAACTTTTGACAATGTTTACTGGAATACTCTCTTTCAAATTCTGAAGGTACCAGGAGTAAAATTCAAGGAGTGAAAGGTTATTTACAGTTTGTACAGAAACCAGAAGGCAGTTATAAGAGTCGAGGGGCATGAAAGGGAAGCAGTGGTTGGGAAGGGAGTGAGACAGGGTTGTAGCCTATCCCCGATGTTATTCAATCTGTATATTGAGCAAGCAGTAAAGGAAACAAAAGAAAAATTCGGAATAAGAATTAAAATCCATGGAGAAGAAATAAAAACTTTGAGGTTCGCCGATGACATTGTAATTCTGTCAGAGACAGCAAAGGACCTGGAAGAGCAGCTGAACGGAATGGACAGTGTCTTGATAGGAGGATATAAGATGAACATCAAAAATGCAAAACGAGGATAACGGAATGTAGTCGAATTAAATCGGGTGATGCTGTGGGAATTAGATTAGGAAATGAGACGCTTAAAGTAGTTAATGAGTTTTGCTATTTGGGGAGCAAAATAACTGATTATGGACGAAGTTGAGAGGATATAAAATGTAGACTGACAATGGCAAGGAAAGCGTTTCAGAAGAAGAGAAATTTGTTAACATCGAGTACAGAGTTAAGTGTCAGGAAGACGTTTCTGAAAGTATTTGTATGGAGTGTAGCCATGTATGAAAGTGAAACGTGGACGAGAAATAGTTTAGACAAGAAAAGAATAGAAGCATTCGAAATGTGGTGCTACAGAAGAATGCTGAAGATTACATGGGTAGATCACATAACTAATGAGGAGGTATTGAATAGAATTGGAAAGCAGAGAAATTTTTGGCATAACTTGACTAGAAGAAGGGATCGGTTGGTAGAGCATATTCTGAGGCATCAAGGGATCAACAAATTAGGATTGGAGGGTAGCGTGGAGGGTTAAAATCGTAGGGGGAGACCAAGAGATGAGTACACTAGGCAGTTTCAGAAGGATGTAGGGTGCAGTAGGTACTGAAGAAGCTTGCACAGGATAGAGTAGCATGGAGAGCTGTATCAAACCAGTCTCTGGACTGAAGACCACAACAACAACAATTACTTTTGTAAAAGTGGACATGCAAATAAAGTACTGAAATCATAATTAAATCAAGACCTTAAACTGCCGACAAGCTTTGACATACGTCAACGGCGACTCGAACCCGGGATCTCCTCCTTACATGTCAGACGCTCTATCCATCTTTTTTTTATTTTTTTATTGTTTTCCTAAAATTTTCGCAGGCAAGTGATCTACAAATTTTTTTTGTTCACAATGTCCAAATTTTGACAAATGGTGGCTAATCATAAATTAACTAAGTAAGGAAATGAATAAAATTGAAAATGTCCAAATGAAAATGACATGACGACATCGCTGATAGTACAAATACAAAAGAAACGTGCTCCACTAGCAATGAAATGAAATGATCACCACATGACGGTCGATAGAGCAATAGAGCCATCTATTGATCCGTTTTCCAGACGTTCGCGTAAGACTGGATCGTCTTTTCAAAAATAACTAAGGTACCGCTAAGTGTGATCGATGTCTGCCTCGGCTTGCTTCGTCTACCTCATCTCTCACCCGTCACAACACATCTGGCCGGCGGGTCGGTAAATGTCCGCCGCAGATAATTAGCGAAGTCTTGCCTATATTTCTTATGCTGTTGCAGCTTCGCGTGTCCATCCAGGAGAAAATGCCAAAAATCCATTTTTTCCTTTTCCGATTCGTTGTAGACGTAGCCCACAGCCATTTCCCGTACCCATGTCACTGCGTTTGTTTTATGGACTGGAAAATAAGATTCTTGGGGGAATAGGAGTGTGTCCGAAGAAACTGTGTGAAGGCCGGTGCGTAACAGGAACGCCAATATCTGTCGAAGCCTCCCCACTACATGCTAAACGACGTTCATCAGTGTCCACTATCGCACAGCTGAAACATAATGGAATCTCTGCCAAATGAATCGCATGCCGCCGTTGGTTCGTTGCGAACTTCCTATTTACCACCACATACCATATTAAGCGTACCGACGTTGGGCCGTAAACGTTCCGTATAATGCGCCATATCTGTCGCCAGTTCTTGTCTGGGTACTTCTTTTCTAGGTTATTTCTGTGACACTGGCGTAGTAATATTTGGTACACAGCTCGCGTCGTCGGTAATCGTGTTGTTGGGATGGCTTTCCGGACATACCTAAGCTCCAAAAAGAAATACTTGAAATGTGACATCTGCGGTGAAATATAGTCCACATTGACTGAGGCACCATTGAAGGTGGGCGCCAGTGCATCGGCCAACGCACCTGAGATACTGCGGAATTGACCGCGCCACTGTCGAAAAACCGTACTGACGAATAACGCCCGTGCCTTCTCATATACGTTCACCAGACCAAGTCCACCCTCTCCAGGTGGTAATGTAAGTGTTGTGTATTGGATCTTATACAGGTGTCCCACACTCTCGTAAGTTCCGAAAGTTTCTTGTATTGGAGTTCCATTGTGCGTGTCAAAGGCAGGACATGCGCTATGTGAGTGAGTCTCGGTGCTGGGTACACGTTAACATAGGCCACCCTTAAATCATATCCAGCGCTGTTAATTTCTGTAGCAGCACCATTGTCCGCATCAACTTCAATATGCGTCGGTAGTTCAAAAATGACTATGAGCACTATGGGGCTTAACTTCTGAGGTCATCAGTCCCCTAGAACTTAGAACTACTTAAACCTAACTAACCTAAGGACACCACACACATCCATGTCCGGGGCAGGATTCGAACCTGCGACCGTAGCGGTCACGCGGTTCCAGACTGTAGCGCCTAGAACCGCCCGGCCATCCCGGTCGGCTGCGTCGGTAGTTATTCGCTGCTATCCGCTGCACATCTGAGTGGAACGTGACACCTAAACGTTTTATGGTGTTAACTAACATGAGCGGGCCTTCCTCCGCCGGTCGTAATCCTCGACCGACATTCATGCAGCGTGACTTCTGTAGGTTAAGCAAACTTCCCGCCGCCATCGCGTATCGCTGTATCCATGCCAGCGCCGTACGCACTTCGTCGCCTGTCCGTTCCTGCAGCATCACATCGTCAGCATAAACGCCGCAACGAAAGGTCAACCGTGGCAACGGCACTCCCTCCAGCTGTCTTTGGAGACCATATAGGCAGGGTTCCAACGCCATCGCATACAAAAATATCGAATGGGGGCAACCTTGACGAACTGACCGTGAAATGACAATGTAGTCAGTGCCCCGCCCATTCATTGAGACCTTGGATCGCACGTCGTGTAACAGTCGCATGATCACTAGCATGAAGGCTTGTGGGATTCCCGAACTGCCCATAACGGCATGCAAAAAGATGTGATCCACCCTGTCGAACGCATGATCGAAGTCAGTAGAGACTAGTGCCCAGCGCAGTCAGCTCGCTGCTGCCAATGCGACGATATCTCTGTAATCACCAAGCGCTTTATGGACATTACTCTTACCACCGAGGCACGTTTGATCTGTGAGGAGTCTATCAGAAATTGAAGACTTCAGGCGAGCCCCAAGAATGCGCGAGAAAATCTTGTAGTCGCAGTTCAGGAGGGTTAGTTAGTACTCCATAATCTCCTGGCCTTCTGCCACTGCTTGGTTTGGGTGTTGGGATGATGATACTCTCCGTGAATCCGACAGGTATCTCAGTCTGCGGTAACAGAAGTTCGTTGTACATCTGAATCCACGCCTGTCCCATGAGGTATACAAAGGTGCGGTAAAATTCAATTGGGAAGCCGTCCTGTCCCGGAGACTTGTTCGGAGCTCCCCTGGCAATTGTGTCTGTCAGCTCGCCCTCCGTTATCGCTGTGATGGAAGTCTCTGCATCCAGTGGTGGTCTTCTACCTGGCATTTCTGACATGACATCCCCGGCCACTGTGGCCGAGCGTTTCTATGCGCTTCAGTCCCGAACCGCGCTGTTGCTACGGTCGCTGGTTCGAATCCTGCCTCGGGCATGGATATGTGTGATGTTATTAGGTTAGTTCGGTTTAAATAGTTCTAAGTCTAGGGGACTGCTGATCTCAGATGTTAAGTCCCATAGAGCTTAGAACCATTTGAACCATTTTTGAGATGACTTCATTTAGTGTCTCGTGGTTCACTTCTACAGGTCCATATAACTGGCAGAAGTAGTCGGTAAACATCTGCGCAATGTCACGTTGAGTCACAACTTGCTGCCCAGTTTCATAGATTATTTCCCTGATCAGTGTCCTCCGTCGTCGTTGGCATTCACGTACTACATGGTGCATTGAGAGGGCTTCGGCAGCAACTGTGTCTGTCAATCTCCGTCGGACCATTATTCATTCCATTCTTAGTCTCGTCAGCTGTAATAATTGGCTTTTATCCTGCGCATGGCTGTATGCCATGGCAATGGTTGTTGGGTCATCAGCTCCCTCAGAACTGTAAAATAAAAATCCACCATAGAGCGGTTCCACTGCGATTTGTCCTTCCTGTATCGTATCAGCGTTCTCCGTAACGTTGGTTTTGCGCATTTGATACACCGTTGGAGAACCGAGGTGTATGCCCGTTGGCGACGAACGCAAGTCTCCAAGAGCTCCTCTACCGACCGGCGACATGCAGCGTCACGTAAAAGTTCTCTATTCATTTTCCAGTGACCCTTACTCCGCCATATCTTCTGCCGAGTTAGTGAAATCGTACAAACGTACGCCATATGATCCGTAAAATCCTCTGGCCAGATTTCGGCATCCAGTATCGCCGTAGGTAGAGCGCGCGTCACTCTACCAAGCCTACTCGCCGAGCGTCCCGTTACATACGTGTAACCCGTTCTACCACCATGCTGCAGTTCCCGGGTATCCAGAAGCGCCATTTCGGTAATCAAAGAGCGCAATTCCGTGCAAGGCACGTAATGAGGTATTTGGTCCTTTTGGGTGACGACACAATTGAAGTTGCCGCCCACTACATAATTGTCATATGGGCCGGCGAACAACGGTGCTGTCTCTTCGGTGTAAAAGGTCGCCCTTCCTTTTCTTTTTGTGGAGCCAGACGGCGCGTATACATTGATGAAACGAACGCCGTCAACAGTGATCGCTATTCCACGGGCCGAAGGGAGAGGCATGACTTCCTCCACTCCCATTCTTTCCCTAGAGAGGATCGCCATACCGCATCCACTCTTATCGTGCATAGAATAATGTGCGTCGTAGCCGTAGAGCTTCGGCGGCGATGTGAAACGCACTTCTTGTAGAACAGATACCATAGGCGACCACGCGGCTCTCTTAGAATGAAATGACAATTAAATCAGGACCCTAAGCTATCAACAAGCGTTGATATACATCAACGGGAACAGTTGAAAATTTGTGCCCAGACCAGGACTCGAACCCGGGATCTCCTTCTTACATGGCAGATGCTCTATCCATCTGAGCCACCGAGGGCACAGAGGATTGTGCGACTGCAGGGATTTATCCCTTGCAAGCTCCCCGTGAGACCCATATTCCCAACTTAATGTCCACACACTACACTCGTAGTGCCCCTGCCCATTACACTCATTACTCGTGGAAGACAATCTTACCGAGTCCCGTAAGAGTTCGGGCAATACGTGTGCATCCGCACAGAAGATGGTATCTGTTCTGTCGGGCATGTCCGAAAGAGCGGATACCATCTTCATATAAATAAAGAACTGTCTACACTTTTCTACGTATGTAAGGCTCTGACTTCTTTGAGGTTTACAAAATAAAAAAAATCCTGTGTTAAAATATTCACAGTATTTCAGTGAGTATACTCTGCAATACTGAAGTAATTCTAGCAAGTAGGAGCTGAGACGAAGTACACTACATTCTTATTAAATACAACTTCCGGGAAACAGCCATAAAGCTGTCAAAAGCTTCCCTGCTCCATAAGGTGGGTAGTCCGCTGCCTCTTCCACCTCTTCTTGCAATATGCTTTTTCCAGCTCATCTGCGCTGTCTTGCCCTTGTTTCAAGGTCTCTAATAGGTCTCTCCGATAACCTGAGTCTTTCTTTATCTAAATTTAACATTTGTTTCACTGTAAAACAATCAACAGTCTGTAGCAGTCTTTTCAGAACTTCACACATTGCAACATGTCCTTTACTGAACATTGCCACTGAATCAAAGACATAAAAATGTAGTTTACTAATAGACGCAAACATTGTCTTGGGAATTTTGGCTTGATTATGCTGCTGATGGACTTTTGGGATGCTGAGTGCGTCCATGAAGAAAGTTCCTCAATAGTCTTACATTTGAAAGTTTCTTTCAAGACCTCCACTGTGGCAAAACCATCTAATTGGTTTGTGAATAAATTTCTCTTCATTTTGCTGTGCTCTGTCGTATTTGCACAATGATTCACTTCCTGGAGGACATAGGCCACAAATGGGTGTATCTTCTGCTGAAAAGGGGTGGAACAAAACTACTTATAAAGCTTTTCTCATATCTTCTACACTATTAACATTTTTCCTGATGTCTAGGCCACAGTAATTTTGAATTTTATGTATGACAGATTCTGTGAGTCTATTATTACCATCTAATCTTCTTCTACCTTCCAGTTTCTTTCCCTTGTACGCAGTTTTCAGTCGTCGCAGCCTCGTACCCATTCGCTTTTGTACATGAACTATGGACTCCAGTTTAGTGGTAGTTTCATTTTCTCTATATGGCTTCTCTTCCTCGACTGCTCTGAAAAACTTTGAATCCCCATCTCCTAAATAATAGCCCTCGGAGGCTTGTGATACAAAAATCAAATTACCGTCTGGGCACTATCACATGTACAAATGTACGTCCACACAATGTTTTCTTTGAATGAATGAATAAACCAAAAATAAAGCAAAGGGGAAATTCGTTAGATTAAGATCAATGAAAAAAGAGAAGCAAAAAGTTGAAAACTTTACGACTTCAACGAGTCCGGAGCTCCTTAATCTTAGGTAGTAGCCTATGTAAATAAAATGGAAGCCGTTTAAAATAGTATTGACATTGCAGTCATTGGACACGTAGCATCAGTTATTTCCTGTCAGGATGATGGAAGAGGCCGGCCGTGACATCGTTGCAGAAACCATGCCAAAATTCACGTAAAGTGAAGTATGGTTACCGAACGTAACTCAACTTCCCTAGTATCTTAGCTACCTGACACCTCGTTTCAAACAGGCACACTTATGATGGCAAACATTATATATTTGTTTTCTGTACAATTAAACAAGTATACCTTAATTTTAGTGGTTGAAAGACAAACACAAATAATGGAAACAGAATGAAGGTTTCAAAATTTCACAGATTTTATTAATAGTTTTATATGTTCAAATACACAAGTCACATAATCTAGTAACATGCTGTAACATAGCTTGAATCATGTGTTATTATAGTTGTATACAATGTGGAAAAGGGCAACATACAATCATGATTACAATTACAGAGCAATTTCGGAGAACTAAATAGCGCCTAGAAATTCTTAATACAGTGGTAGCGAAAGTAGAAGCAGGGGTGTAGAGCTGAAGGCTATGTATTTCTTAATACGGTAGTTAACCATTTGCCTATATATTTGTCAATATTCGGTAAAATATTTCTAATCTGTGAGCGAGGTACTAGTACAGATACTGTTTCTCATAATATAACTAATCAACAGACCCTGTCAAACGAACTATTCCACGTTTCAAAGTAGATGAGCATTAGCAATTTCCAACCTCAAACCACGTTTAAATGCTACTTTGTTTCAAAATATACATAACTTGCTGTTTTTTTATCAGACACAGGCATCTTCTAGAGGAGACAAAGTTACCGTTAGGAATTACTGAACATAAAATCCGTAACAGATCACGTATAATTTGCTTAGTTACTAGTTTCACTGTAAAGATGATAATTCCTGTAGACATTCACTGCAACACGTTAAAGGTTGAAAATTGCTCTTAGCACCATGGTCAATGCAAAGTGAGTTGAAACTTTAAGGTACTGCCACAGGGCAATGAGTACCTAAAGATGCTATCGTCTGTAGAATGAAAGTAGTAATGAAAACCGCTAATTACAACTTTTTTGTATCTGGTGCTAACCTTGGTTCTTCCTTTGTGGAATACATTATTGTGCAGTGGTAGCTGTAATAGTTGTGGAGATAGTGAGTGTTTGAAATGGTCTGCGTTACATCATGGTTGTTCCAGGACATCATCTGTATCCTTCGCATAACTATATTTTCAAGGAGTAAAGGGTTTGTAATTGTTTATAATGACGTCAAGCTTTTACGAATATTCTCATATGTTAACGTATATTTTCGGCAACTTGCGAGCGGCACATATCGCACTGATTAACTCGGGTAAATTCGTCTTAACTGGTAAGTTGTGAAACGCAATGAAGGCAGAATAACATCTCATGGAAAAAGTGTATCCGTAGAAATAAACCAAGTGAACGAAGAATGAGTTTGTGAGCGAACAGTTTTATCAATAAAGACGACGTACTCCAACGAACAAATCGGTGAGTACCGAACATGATACCAGGGGAAGAAAATGTATTGTGATACAGTGATAAACAAGACGAAAGCGTAAACTTCCCAACAAATTCCTAAATTCGCTCAAAGTTCCCGTTATGCCGTTGCGAGAAACCTTTTCTTTACAACGCCATGGAAGCGAAAATACATATTAACCGGAAAAGGAAAAAGCAATTCACTATTTCTACCACTAATTCCACTCATTTCACATAAGTTACCACTTAGTTTTAAAAGGCTCCAGCTTCTGTAAGATCAGCGTATGGTATGATTATCAATGAAGCAGAACGGCAAACATTCATCGGCAAATATTCCAACGCTGCGGAGTGAGTCGAAAAAAATTGCTTTTCCCTCACGGAAAATCACACGTGTCGTGTTCGTGTGTTGGAGAACAGAAAAGTTACCTTTGCGCCAGAGAGAGAAACACCAAGCGCAGTTATTAACAGTATACTTTTAATAAGTTAGACGCCATAAAATGAGATTATTTATTTGCATTTTTTTCCAATTCAGAAAACAGTTGGAAAAAAGAACAATTGAAACTGACACTTTTCATCCCGTAAAACAAATAATCAGCGAGCTGACTTTTATCTGACCAATGTTTGAGAATGTTTCTCGTGGAGAAAAACAGCGGTCTGGCTAAAATACTTTAAAATGGATTAAAAATGTCTTGACAGCAATAAAATATTTATTTGCTGTTGTTTTCGGTCCCGGTCAGAATGCGACCGTCTTCCGACCATGATGGTAGGCTGTGGCGGGGAACACCTGGTCCGTTCACCGCCCCGCCTACCATTGCAGTCTGAAGATGGTCATATTCTGACTGGAACCGGTAACCATTGTAACTAAATATTTTGTTGCGCTCAAGACTTTTTAATCTATTTTTAAAGTTTTTGTGAATACTTTATGAGTCATTGAGAAGTCGTGAAGAAACAACATCGAAACAGCAAGATATATGGAGGCTGCAACCGTAGTCAGAGAGTAGCTCACGAATTGGACCCTCAGGAAACATCATTTGGCCTCAGGACTCTTTGCTGCATTCGTGACGACGCTGCGGAGACGAGCGACGCAGCCGCCGGGCACGTCTATGTCCGAGTCGCCGACAGGGATGTTGAAGCGGAGGGTGGTGCAGACGTACTCCCGGCCGCGGGCCTCGAACACCTGTCCCTCGACGCCGTCGGCGCACCACACGCGCTGCACGCGCAGTTCCCTGCTGTACTCGACCTGTGCGCGGCACACGCTCCTGCCGCCGACGCTGTCCCACTTCTGCAGGCCCGCGACCACAGGTGGGTGCTGGTGTGCAGACAAACCCCCCATCGGTACGGCGGCGAAGGCAACGGACAGAAGGGTGACGACCGAGGTGGCCCAGCACCGCCAGCTCCAGACGGCCATTTCGAGACCTGAATGGTCGCAGAAAATGAGCGGTAGCAAACTGGGACCAGTACACCTCGTCGGAGAGGCGACTCCGACTGATGTCTCCCGCACAGTTTCCGCCTATTTAAAAGGCCTCCGCTCTGGGGATTCCGCGCACGTAGAAGACTCTTTTCGCTGAACGCTGTTGCTTTGTCTGCGGGCCTGGGTTTTTTTTTCTTCTTGCTCTTTACTCCTCTCCGCGCGGCTTGCAACACATCAGTTTGATTCACGCGCGTCAGCGCTAATCGAGCAAGAGGACCACTGCCTTGTGCAATCGCATACCGGGTGGTTGTAATGAATGTGAGATACTCCTGGAGGTCCTGTTGTAGGATGTAAAACTGTCACATGGCAGCGAAACTTGGTAGATATGCTAATGCGTTAAAGCGGAACAGATTTACGCCGGAAGAAATATTTCCAACTTTGGCCACCAGGTGCAAATCTGGCGCTGTGAATGCAAGATAGACGTATAGAAATTTTTCCGTATGTAATGGATTAGGAACGGGACGTGGGCAGAAATATTCAACCAAGTGACAGAGGCATAAAGTTAATTTTATTGCTAACCACCGCTTACACAATTTGTTCAGTATCATCGGAGACGTCGACGAGATGCTGTATTCGCAAAACGACGTGATTAGCAGTTGCTCGCAGCAGTTCCGTTGGAGTCTGAGCACCGTGTTCTTGTATACTGGCTTTCAGGACAGGTAGAGACCGAACGATTCAGGTCACGTGATCTTGCATGCCATGCATCTGGAGAAGCTCTAGAGATAACACGTTCGAGGAAGGATGTATTGGGCAGATCTTTCGCTGAAACACCGACACGAGGTGTTGCACAATCTTGCATGAAAACAGTGGTTTCCACACAGTTGCGTTCTTGCAAAGCAGGAATAACATGCCGTACAAGAAGGTCTCGATGATGTGTAGACGTCACGGTACACCTGACACGCCCACTGGGCGTATTTTCTTCAAAGAAGAATGGACTGAAAATGAAGGTGTTTTTGAATCCACACCATACAGTCACATACGGCGAGGACAATGGCTCTTCGCGCACAACTTTCGGCATAACAGTACCCCTAAATCGGCAGTTCTGTGCACCCACTGCACTGTGCAGTGTAAATTGTAACTCCTCATTCAACAGAATATTGCTCGGCCACATGTCATCAACTTCGATCCGTGCCAGAAAGCTAAGAACAAATTCAGAACATTGCTGTGGATCATGAATGAGCTTTCAGTTGCTGCACCACATGGATTTTGTAAGGCACCAGTGTAAAATATACAAAAACTTTCGGAACTGCTGATCATGGGAAGAACAACTCTAGTGACACTGCGGAAGCACCAGCAGTTCCCCGGTGTACGTGCTGCATGGTCAGTTACAGTAACAGCAACCTCGTCGATAACTTCCAGCCGGCCGGAGTGGCCGTGCGGTTCTAGGCGCTACAGTCTGGAACCGAGCGACCGCTACGGTCGCAGGTTCGAATCCTGCCTCGAGCATAGATGTGTGTGTTGTCCTTAGGTTTAATTAGTTCTAAGTTCTAGGCGACTAATGACTTCAGAAGTTAAGTCGCATAGTGCTCAGAGCCATTTGATAACTTACACGTGATAGGATGCCTTCCTCTTCCAGGTGCCACACCAAGCTCATCATGTCTTCGAATTTGATTATCATCTTCTTTAAACCATTTAATGACTTCAGGCCTCTCCTCAGACCTTTCAACTAGCGATATTTTCACAATGCAACACTAATCGGAGCCGTTCACATAAAACAGTTTCATTAACAGCGCACGGGCTCTCTTCTGGATAGCCATACTATTCACTCACGTTATGGCTTGTCAAATGACACTTGGATATCGTATCGTCATACAAACAGTGTACAGTGCCAGATTTGCATGCGGTGGCCATAACTGGAAAAAAAAATTCCAGTGTAAACCGTTCCTCACTAACGCACTAGCATATCTACCAAGTTAATGACAGTCCACACTGCACCTCCACGAGTATCTGCAGTTTAATTATAACCACCCGGTAGCTGAGAGCTCCGGCGGAATGTGGGCAACTGATTGATTTCATACCTTCTCATCTTGGTGTATGTTAGTGCTGTGGTGAACGTCAACGGGCAAAGACTGGTAGATTAACAGAAACGCCAAAAGGTTTTGTTCACAGAACATTAAAAACTAGTTAGTTTTTACTAGCAAACTGACGAGTCACAAATGGAATGATTATTTTCTGTTTACTTGCGTCTCCAGTCCTGCACTACTTTACAAACGAGAACGTTTTTCGCCTCAAGTGTTACTGAAGTTGTTTATGTTAAGATCGCAATTTCGAGAGCTATGCCCGTCTCAAGTGATGTACGCTGACTCTTAGTGCGGTATTACATGAGAATTGCAGATAGCTGCATTCAAAATTCTTCTATATTAATGAATTCATCAACTGTCCAGACCGGAACACATTACCATTTCTAAACAACAAATGAAGTCGCTCGCTGATCGTAAAATTGTCACAGGATAAAAAAGTAAACGGTCACATATGTTTAGTCGTAAAATGAACAATTGTACATATACACATATACACATATTACTCTGCAATTCACGTCCAAGTGTTTGGAGGAGAGTTCAGAGAACCACTTTCAAACTATTTCTCGAGTGTTCCACGCCTGAATAGCACGTCGGAGAAATAAATACCTAAATCTTTCCCTGCGAGTTCGGATTACAGTTGTTTTATTATGATTGTCCTTTCTCCCTGTATAGGTGAGAGTCAATAAAATTGTTGAGTATTGTACTGCAAGGAAGCAAGGGAGATGACGTTGTTATGGGTGACCGGTATCGTTCTTCTACAACACAAATGCACACGTGGATTAACACAGTTCTTTATTTGCATGAACTGGAAACATTTAGTTGGCTTGGATAGAGTCCATGGTTTGTGGTACTAGCTCATCAGTAATAGTCCTTTTGCAGACTGATGTAACGTCAGTATCGGTAATCTTGCTATTACAAACTTTAGTTTCTCACTGCTAGTAAAGTACAATTCTGGTTGACGCAAACTAGTCCCGCTTTATCTTTGCCGACCAGTGTGCTTGCGACAGCTTATTCCGGCACAGAAATATTTTCGCATTTGGAGGAGAAGATAATGACAGAAATTTTTTGAAAAGGTTCCATTGCAAAGAAATACACATTTGTTTTAATGACTGCCATTCCAACTCGTGTATCACATCATGTATCTCCCCTATTTCGTTATAATACAAAACTAGCTGCCCTTCTCTGAACGTAGCAGCATTCCAGAAAAGGACGAATAAACTTTGTGTGGCCAGTCTCTGTAGAAAGTTACTTTCGCATGACATTCATTGCCAAGTAATATTTCTCGAAGAAACTTGGAGCATACATAGAAACAACTGCTACAGAATGTAACCACAATACGCAATGAGACGGACAGGAATGACCCTTTTATTCAAAGACAATGATTACACAAAAGTCACCGTGATTCATGATGGCCCTGGGTGCAGTACAGATGAAGGGCTCATAATGAGGTGTGTGTTCACCACGGTTGGCAATACATGCTCTGCTACGCCCTCCCATGCTGGCCGCTGGGTTGGCAAGGAAGTGTAAGGACGCACCATTCCTCCACCAGTGCAGTTGACAACTGCTGGGTGCTCATTGATGCACATGGACATACTGTAATACGTCTTCTAACGCATCGAACACGTGCTCGATGGAATTTAGGTCCAGGGAACGAGAAGGTCATACCATTCGTTGAATTTCCTCTCGTTCCAAGAGTTCGTCCACCTGCGGTGCTCGACGACGTCGTGCCTCCTCATCCATAAAAAAAGGGGTAAGGGCCGAATGCTACCCTGAAAAGATGCACATGGGGAAGGAGTACTGTATCACTATAACGGTGACCGGTCACTATCACGTGTTCAAAGACTTGGGAGTCAGGACATCCATGCAACGTTATCCATCCCCATACCATAACACCTGGACCTTCAAAACGAACATTTTCGACAAAGCTGGACGTATCCTCATATGGAAAGAGGTGAAGACGCGAAATGTACCCAGGAGCATTGTCGAAAATTATCTTTGACGTGCACGACCCTACCGAAAAGCGCAGATGGAAGAGTTCTTGGAACGAGAGGATATCCGGCGAATGCCTTGCCCGTTCCCCTGACTTAAGTCTCATGAAGCACTTGTGGGATGCCACAGAACCACATGTAGGCCTACCAACGACCGTCTGCCAGATGTCAACCGTGCCTAGTGGAGGATTGGGACGCCGTACCACAAGAATTCCATGCCAACCTTTCCAAAAGCATGCATTGCTGTACGTGGTGATCAGTCATCCTGTTAAGACGTTATTTGAAATGGATTTTAGTTCGAACTAACAGTGCGTGTAGGGGGTATGCAAAGGAGAATACCACAATGTTCACAGGTGTGTTCGACGCTGAGCGAATGTCCCAAGAATACTGGAAAATCTAAGCAAGAGACACAAAGTGGATATGTCTAGGCGAAACCTACTCAGAAAGTGACAATAAACGGATTTCATTAACGCTTCTGAAGTTGTGTAGTTCTTTCGTATAGGTAACTTTGAGGCTAATAACACGAAATGAGACTCAACTTAGCATTAGCTGTAGAGAAAATCAGGCCATCTGCCACACACAATACATAAATTAACAGAGTACAAATGATACTTGATACAACATTTTGAAATCAATCTACATAAACGGCTAAACTTATTCCAGTACCTCTGACTAATAGGAGGAAGCAAGACGTGAAAATTAGAGAGGTAGGGTCGGTAAGTTATAAAACATGTAAACTACCAACAAATATTTTGTCATTGAAGGACGTAGGATGAAACGCTTGATTAGACGCTAATATACTATTTAGTACTGAACTGTATTGTATTATTAACATCCTCCATTACACACAAAAGTTCATGTTTGGTTAACATACAATGTTATCAGCAGAATATTAGAATAACAAAGATAAAACAACTCTTGCTGTTATATTAAGCGCCTTACTTCTCCAATCTATGAACATACAAATTTAAATGTCCGTTTGTTCAAAGGTTTAAGTCTCCGAAAATTCTTCACTATATTTCTTAATTTTGACACAACGTTGCTTTCGAATGTGCGTGTTTTTATACACCCACTGGAGCGCCGAATGGTGTGTACAAATAAAAATACACCGTATGGCGCTCCCGTATGTATATGTATAAATAAAGGGTGGTCCATTGTTCGTGACCGGGCCAAATATCTCACGAAATAAGCGTCAAACGAAAAAAACTATAAAGAACGAAACATGTCTAGCTTGAAGGGGGAAAGCAGATGGCGCTATGGTTGGCCCGCTAGATGGCTCTGCCATAGGTCAAACGGATATCAACTGCGTTTTTAAAAATAGAAACCCCGATTTTTTATTACATAATCGTGCAGTACGTAAAGAATTATGAATCTTTTAGATGGATCACTTCTTTCGCTTTGTGATAGATGGCGCTGTAATAGTCACAAACATATGGCTCACAATTTTAGACAAACAGTTGGTAACAGGTAGGTTTTTTTAAATTAAAATACATAACGTAGGTACGTTTGATAATTTTATTTCAGTTGTTCCAATGTGATACATGTACCTTTGTGAACTTATCGTTTCTGGGAACGCATGCTGTTACAGCGTGATTACCTGTAAATACCACATTAATGCAATAAATGCTCAAAATGATGTCCGTCAACCTCAATGCATTTGGCAATACGTGTAACGACATTCCTCTCAACAGCGAGTAGTTCGTCTTCCGTAATGTTCGCACATGCACTGACAATGCGCTGACGCATGTTGTCAGGCGTTGTCGGTGAATCACGATAGCAAATATCCTTCAACTTTACCCACAGAAAGAAATCCAGGGACGTCAGATCCGGTGAACGTGCGGGCAATGGTATGGTGCTTCGACGACCAATCCACCTGTCATGAAATATGCTATTCAATACCGCTTCAACCGCACGCGAGCTATGTGCCGGACATCCATCATCTTGGAAGTACATCGTCATTGTGTCATGCAGTGAAACATCTTGTAGTTAACATCGGTAGAACATTACACCATTTAGATTGCCACCGATAAAATGGGGGCCAGTTATCCTTCCTCCCATAATCCCGCACCATACATTAACCCGCCAAGTTCACTAATGTTCCACTTGTCGCAGCCATAGTGGATTTTCCGTTGGCCAATAGTGCATATTATGCCGGTTTACGTTACGGCTGTTGGTGAATGACGCTTCGTCGCTAAATAGAACGCGTGCAAAAAATCTGTCATCGTCCCGTAATTTCTCTTGTGCCCAGTTGCAGAACTGTACACGACGTTCAAAGTCGTCGCCATGCACTTCCTGGTGCATAGAAATATGGTACGGTGCAATCGATGTTGATGTAGCATTCTCAACACCGACGTTTTTGAGATTCCCGATTCTCGCGCAGTTTATCTGCTACTGATGTGCGGATTAGCTGCGACAGCAGCTAAAACACCTACTTGGACATCATCATTTGTTGCAGATCGTGGTTGACGTTTCACATGTGGCTGAACACTTCCTGTTTCTTTAAATAACATAACTATACGGCGAACGATGCGGACACTTTGATGATGTCCAGGATACCGAGCAGCATACGTAGCACACGCCCGTTGGGCATTTTGATCACAACAGCCATACATCAACACGATATCGACCTTTTCCGCAATTGGTAAACGGTCCGTTTTAACACGGGTAATGTATCACGAAGCAAATACAGTCCGCACTGGCGGAATGTTACGTGATACCACGTACTTATACGTTTGTGACTATTACAGCGCCATCTATCACAAAGCTAAAAATGTGGTCCAACTAAAACATTCATATTTCTTTATGTACTACACGAATCTGTAATAAAAAACGGAGGTTGCTATTTACAAATACGCAGTTGATATCCGTTTGACCTATGGCAGCGACATCTAGCGGGCCAACGATTGCACCATCTGGTTTCCCCCTTCAAGCTAGCCGTGTTTCGTTCTTTGTAGTTTTTTCGTTTGATGCTTAATTCGTGAAATATTTAGCCCGGTCACTATCAATAGACCACCCTGCGATAAACTACCATGTGATATATATATCCATGTGATATATATACATCACATGGTACTTTATCGTGTAAATAAAAGCACCCGCAATTTTAATGACACATTGTTTCACGATTTCATAGCATTCGGTGAAGAATTTTCGGAGATTTAAGATTTTGTACAAACGAACATTGACATCTAAATAAATGAAAAATGTAAATGTTTGTGTGTTCAAAATATTAAATTTCCGTAATTTCTTCACTAACTCTTTTGAAATATCGTCAGCGCGTTGCATTCGAATATGCCAGTGCATTTATATATCGACAAGAGCGCCACATATGTTGTATACGTATGTGAAATAATTGTACGGCAATCAGTAAAAATGTAAATGTTCCGTTGTACAAAATCGTAAATCTCCGGAAGTTCTCGGCCAATTGATTTGTTACTTTGATGGAATGATGCATTCAAATATGCGCCTGTTTTGTGTACCAATTTTTTAACATATTTAAACGAATGAATATGTAATAAAAGGGTAAACTTTTTTACCAAAAATCTCGAAAAATTCTTATTTTATTCAAATTTTATTTGAAATTTTTACACAATACTCTAATAAATAAGACATACGCTACGTATATATATATATATATATATATATATATATATATATATATATATATATATATATATATGAGGTTGTGAAACGTTGTTGGCGTACAGGAAAGTTTTATTTATGGCTTATCAACTTATGCTACAGAACGTGAATACGCAATAAAAATAAACAATTCTCAATGTCGGAGGGAGAGGTGAAGAGGAGATGGACAGAGGGGTGGGAGTAAATGGGGGTAGAAACCGGAAAGGACGTGATGGGCAGAGAGAGGTGGAGGAGAAGATGGACCCAGAAAGGGGGGATAAGGTGATGAACAGAGGGAAGGGCTAGAGGGGTGGTAGGAGGAGTTGGAGAGAGGGGAGGGAGAAGAACCTGGACAGAGAAATGGGAGAGGAGGTAACGCACAGAGAGAGGAAGTGAGAAAGGGCAAGAGGGGATAGAGAGAGGAGTAGAATATAGGCAGGGAGAGGGCAGAGGAGGTGCTAGAGAGAGGAAGAAAGAGAAAGAGATGGACGAAGAAAGGGGATACGGTGATAGGCAGAGACAGGGGAGAGAAGGGGATTACAATGTATAAGCAATATGCATACATATCAGAAACGTTTGCTTTCTCTTTTCTTACTTTTCCGTTTAACCTGACTGAGCCATAGCAACGTATGCCGGGAACAGCTAGTACAAAATAAGAATACATCAAATCTTAGCAATTTATTAAATAATATAGATGTAGGTACATATACAAAAGTTTATCTTCAAAATATTACAGTTTAAATGAACATTGAAATATGAGTGTGTGCACTTTTATTCTGTGATGTAATCTAATCACCGTGGTCAGCTACTGTATGAATTACGATTAGGCATCTCCTAGCCTTCTAGCATATATCCACGTTTTTTAAGGTTGGACGAAATAGTTAAAACCAACAGATGGTTATATATCTGAGACTCTAACTGAATTAAGAAACATATAAAAAGCTGTTGTGAATTTAAGAAAGAGCTCTGATTTATTTAGAGCTCATCTTCGACCTTTTTCCATCGCTTATTGTCTGGGATTGTTGCTTCCTTTTGTTACATTACTGCAGGCTCATTGCACGTGGTCAATGGTTTAATCTCCTACATTACAAGTGTACGGTACGTCTTGAAGTATTTAGAGTCGTTTGCATTTGGCTTTTAGCTCTCCACAATCTGTTAACATGTCTGTGAAGATCAGGGTTGTTGAATATAGCTGTGGAGTTCCGCTTTTTTAGTACATTTTCTATACTTTGAGGACGTGTTTAATATGTCTTTGTTATTTAATCTATAGTGTGGCCAAAGACGTATATTGCACACTTGAAACAACTTCACTGTAAGATCGAGAGGCCCACGCATGCTGACGATATGTCATCAGTCGCTGCCACCAACATTTTTTGTCGTCGACAATCAGATGCAAGTGGATAAGTAAACTGCTCTTCCTGCCGTTAATATCACGTTTTTCGCACCCTAACAGCTACTAGTGCTTTAAGTAGATCCTAAATATTTCCTACGAGACATGTTGCAGCTCTTCCACCCATAAAAATTCATTCACATGAATTCAACCGGGGTTCTCCACTTGGAAATCAACATGGCTGACCGCTGTCCCGTCGAGGTACCTAATAAAATGCCAACGTACTGCTGTAGAACGATACTCCGAAAACAGTAACTAATGGCCCCTGTGGTACTTCGATGTGAACTCGAGAGCACGCTATAATCTCTGTGTCGCTAAGCAAGCACTTCCGTCGCGTCCCGCCAGGAAGCATGCTCTCTCTCCACAAAGGCGACTTAAAGGCGTTAACCATGAGCTCATTCTGAGCCATTTATCACTGATAGTCCGCCCCCGGTAGCTGAGTGGTCAGCGCGACTGTACGTCAATCCTAAGGGCCTGGGTTCGATTCCCGGCTGGGTCGAAGATTTTCTCCGCTCAGACACTGGGTGTTGTATTGTCCTAGTCATCAGCATTCCATCCCCAACTACGCGCAAGTCGCCGAAAGGGCGTCAGATCGAAGTACTTGCACCCGGCGAACGGTCTACCCGACGGGAGGACCTAGTCACACGACATTTACATTTATTTAGCACTGATAAATGCGGGATAACCGTGCAAAGACTAGCGCTGCCAGATGTGTGGCACGTGGTCGCTATGAGCATTTCCCAAAGTTAAATAAGCCGTGAGTGGGTGTGTGACTGTTCTACCAGCTTACATGCCCGACGCTCGAATCTGATGGAACACGGCTTTGGAACTTTGTGAGCTATTTGTGTCTGCAGAATTGATGGCAAGAGTGGGATTAGTGAGCCGTAGTCATTAACGTACTTTGGTCTTATCTGGTGAGAACCTTACTGTACAGACCGATTTTCGGAGCAATCTGCTGTGCCGTAGGGTTCTTTAAACTGTGTATGTTATATCGTTTGAGGTCTGAGTTAACCACGATTTCATTCAAAGAATTTACTGGTACTAATGCGGCTAACTTACACTGCTAAAACTGTTTACGCCACAGTTATTTTTGTGGGCTGTTTCGTTCTTGTCTGTTCGGTTTGATATATGTTACACATGTTGCTTGGTGCGAACTGATATTTGGTGATAAGAATTTTTGCAGCCAAGATTGCCTGTTGAAATATTTTTATTTCCTCAATGACCGGTTTCATTAGAATCTAGTTTCGACAGAACCTCTCTGTCACCTTCCGATCTTCCTGAAATAATATTGCTGTGCATGAATCGCACAACCATAGGGAGTGCGCTCTCATTATGGTTGTATGATTCATGAACACCAATATTATTTCCAGAAGATCCAGAGATGACAACTAGACTCTGTCGAAACCGGTCACTGAAGAAATAATAGTACTCAAACAGGCCGGCCGGAGTGGCCGTGCGGTTCTAGGCGCTACAGTCTGCAACCGAGCGACCGCTACGGTCGCAGGTTCGAATCCTGCTTCGGTCATGGATGTGTGTGATGTCCTTAAGTTAGTTAGGTTTAATTAGTTCTAAGTTCTAGGCGACTGATGACCTCAGAAGTTAAGTCGCATAGTGCTCAGAGCCAAGTACTCAAACAAGCGATCTCAGCTGCAAAAATTATTTTTTTGGCGCTTAAGTCCAGTTGCTAATTTATGAAAATTACATATGCTGCCTAGGAGTACTCAGGATTAATGTAAGTTCAGTTTTACAACATGTTGTTTCAGTTAAAGACATTTGGGCGTTGTTGTTTTAAATTTTATTTCTACATTCTCTTATAGAACTATCCTAAGCTATGGGAACATGAAACCAAGCTACGTACATTGGTACATTTTATCTTGGACGAGAATTGCAATATACCGAATTCCATGATTGAGTATTTAATCAAGGGTTCTTTAATGAGACAGTGGGTACCTGTTTACGGCAGTTCAAATAATTTTTTTGTCAAGTTAAAACAATGTTTCTCTGATTTACAGATTACAATATTTCATATGGTTTTTATAGTTTCCCATTGTCTTTTATAATCTGGGGTGCTTACAGGTGTTAACTGATGCGAAGTTTGTCTCCTCTTGATGTGTTACTCTGGAACATGTGTTAATCGAAATCTTTTTCTCCCTGCTCCAGTAGTACCTCAATTCATACTGTGCTATAATGAATTTATTTGGAGACAGCACCACCTAAGTGAGGTCAAGCTCTGCCCTATGTCAGGATTTGAAATCTCAGATTAATGCTGAGCAAATCAGAAAAACTAAATGTTTGTAGCTCGTTTTTGTAGACTGTTGTAAACAGCTGCATTCATCTGTTTCTAGAATTTCTTACGTTAAAAAAACCGCAATAAAATTTTTCGCGAATTGTTACATAAAACCAAAGTATCTTTTGTGGGTGACACGTTGTTTTTTCCTGGTATTTCACCTCACCACTCCCAGCTCCTCGATAACTACCGTTCCCAACTATGTTGTCCGAAGACACTCTGCCTACGTCCCAACATTACTCCTCCCATTGTGATTAAACCTTCGCTCTGTTTATATCAGCCCATAACCGCGTGGAAAGTAAGAAATACACACACAGAAACAACAATCCCAAATAAATTACTGTTTCTTTGTCTCATACTCGTTATTGTTAATGAGTGCCCATAATGACAGGTTTATACGCCTAAGGATGGATTTCAAGAACTCACATTGCCTCTTGTAACTACAATGGAATGGCGCTTAGAGAAGATCGTAGTAGTGCCAGATGTCGTTTTCGGAAATAATGTTTCAAACTACTTGCGATGTTGTTGCAACTAGTCAAGAGATTTTGGCGGTAACTGAAATCTGACCAGATATCTTTGCATCATGTTCCATACATGCTCCCTGTGGAACAAGTTTTAAATCATGCTATTCAGAAAATCTGAGCGATTCCATGGTGAGCATGTTGAGTGGTGTATATAGAAAGTGTCCTTCTAGAAAAACGTATCCTGACATTGTAAGACTGCCCTCAGAACGGGTAGCTAATGCTCTGGGTACAATCAATGGCCCATTCAGACGTAGCCACTTAGCAGCGCTTCTGAGTAGCGCTTCCGACGGCGAATGCTGCAGGAACGTGAGTGGTTTCACACATGACGCCAGCCACTGAACGATGGCGCTTCTGGCCGTCTCGGCGATCTGCTTCGACGCGAGTAGTGACCACAAAAAGTGGCTCCACTCTCGACATAGCAAGGAACGTGATGTCTGCTCTCTTCGACCTACGTGCACTCTAAAAACCACCGTACAGTGCTAGACAGGGGGCACTTCTAGTCAGTGTTCACTACTTTCTAAGATGTTCTATTCACGTATGTAGCGTGGTAAAAATCGTTGCTCATATGACTCTGTACACTCTCATTCCTCTTATACCTCGTGTACCTTGTAACATATGGCATATACAGGCGAGATATTCGGTCACGTATAGTCACTGTAATCTTGGAGTTGTTGTATTTACTGGGCAAAGGGGCCGCGGCGACTCCAGGTACCTAGGGCAGCGTCGACAGCCAAGCGATGGCCAGCGAGTCGCCGCCAGCGACCGGCAATCAGTGGTTTTTGCCAGGCGTCTGGTGTTTGATGGAGACGGGTTGGGTTGTTTGGGGAAGGAGACCAGACAGCGAGGTCATCGGTCTCATCGGATTAGGAAAGGATGGAGAAGGAGGTCGGCCGTGCCCCTTCAGAGGAACCATCCCGGCATTTGCCTGGAGTGATTTAGGGAAATCATGGAAAAGCTAAATCAGGATGGCCGGACGCGGGATTGAACCGTCGTCCTCCCGAATGCGAGTCCAGTGTCTAACCACTGCGCCACCTCGCTCGGTGAAGGAGACGGTTAGCTGTTTTGAACAGCATTTACTTGAAGGAGCCGGCACTAAGCATGGCGGCAATCACCATATGGCAGAATGGGGCTATCTACCACCACTAAAAACCCAAAATATGTGTATAGGGTGACCCGAAAGTCTGTTAACATTTGAAAATGCCCTAATTCACGGAATAATGTGTGCAGAGACACACTTGCCTGAAATTACATGAGGTTTTATCGAAACCAAAAACGAGTGCAGAAACTGACCAAAGATGTCGCTGGGCAGCAACACTTCAGGGACGTTTGCATGAGAATCGTCAGCGTGGGTGCGACGTACTCCAGTATGTTACAGAATCGCAGCATCCCTGACCTGGCTTACAAACACCTACTACAAAGTACGAATTTTATGTAAGATAGCGTTCCACCCCATGTTGCTATGTGTGTGAAAGATCTCTTGCGCATATCGTTTGGTGCGGATCATGTGCTGTGAGGTCACTTTCGTCATGCTTGGTCTCCCAGGTCCCCAGACTTCAATCTGTGTAATTATTGGTTGTAGCGTTGTGTGAAGTCGCAAGTCCACGTCCGACCTCATAAGGGATGCTAAAAGACAACATCCCATGGCAGTTTCTCACCATACATACTAACATGCTGTACAATGTCCACAACATTGTCCCTGAAATACACGTATTGTGATGAGTAGACATCTATATCTACAATACTCCGTGATGTATTGATTTTTCAAATGTTAAGCAATTTTTGGGTCACCGTGAACATTTACTATTGAATTATAACTTGTTTTATATCTATTTGTGTAAATGTTTCAGATCATCGTATTTCCGCACTTACACAAGACATGAACGCACCATGACTTTCCTTGTATCTTGCCCTATGTGCCCATATGTCATATGTGTAGATTATTGGGTATTTTCTCGTTTATATATTTAATTATTAAATTTAGTCTTTATTCAACATTCTCGTCACTTGAAGTGTAATATTTCATTTCATAAAATGTGAAGTGACACTTCTATTGAACAGGCCACCTTTAGTTTCACCATGTTTTAACATTGCTCTCTTGATCATTTACCAAAATGCGTATGATCTGTGGGGTACTGGGAGAGAGAGATCTGTCATTTCACACAAACACCGGTTGGTTATAGTTAAACGTCTCCTATTTTACACGTTATAACACGGAAACTAATTATCGTACGAGTACCGAACTTAGTAGCATTAAATCCAGAGTATGGGATGCATGATTTCCATGCGTCACAACACCACCGTCCAGTTCCAACTAAGGCCACCACCTGCCATAACCAGTGATCGTGATTCATGGTCTCACACACGTGACCAGTCGCAGTGCACTTGTTGACGTGTCAGCATGAGCTTGGACAAATGGGGCAGGGTATTATTGGTGAAGCTTTATTATCAAAATAACAGTAACGTTGCAGCTGCACTTCGAGAATACCGCCGGCTGAAAGGATTACGGACAGGTCGTCCTTCCCCACCTGCTGTGCGGTACACGATGAGGAAGTTAGAATCAACTGGAGAACTGTGCGTCGCTCCGGGAAGAGGCCAACGACCGATTGCACCACAGGTGGCTGATGAAATCGCTATTGCTCTTGCAGACAACGCTGCGCGCAATTCCCGATAGTCGGTAAGTGCGCGTGCTTTATCACGACAATTGAACATCCTGTGGTCCACTATACGAAAGGTGCTTCGAACCATTCTCAAATCATATCCATACTAGATACATATCGTACAGCAGCTTGCACCACAGCACGCACAACGACGTGTTGACTTCGCTCTCCACTTTCTCGTAAGGTTGACGAGGCTGGCCCTGGACCATCCTATGGACAGGTGAAGCTCATTTTTGCCTGACGGGTGAGGCGAACACACAGAATTGTCGAGTGTGGGGATCTTCACCTCCAGTCAGTATGCATGAAGTTCCTCTGTGTGGTGAACGTGTCACCGTATGGTGTGGCTTTACGGGTTCATCATTGACCCGTTCCTTCCCGTACAGGTTGGTGCTCAAGGACCAAAGACGTGCAGTGTGACTGGTCAGGGTTACTGCTATATGCTTCACGAGCATGTCATAACCGCTCTATAGGAGAGAGACGCATTGAACTTAACAGTATTCATGCAAGATGAGGCCCCACAGCAAATCGCTCGTGAAGTTCACCTGTTCCTCCGAAACACATTAGGAAACGATCGAATTATCAACTGATCGTTTCCAAATGCTTGGCCGGCACGATCACCTAATCTCACTCCCTGCGATTTCTGGTTGTGGTGCTACCTGAAGGACAGGATTTATCAGGGGAACATTCACATATGTGCTGATCTGAAGGGCAGCATAGCAAGAGAGATAGCCAGCATACCTACGGATATGCTTCGTTCTGCTGTTCAGAATGCAGTCCTGCGCTTTGAGACTCTACTGGACACTGGTGGGCGCCATGTTGAGCCTCTTTGGTAGCAGTAATGGTACCAGTGTGTAATGGCGTGTGTACTGTAGCAGCACATTAAAAGCGTTTCAGTTGAATTGATTCTGCATTATTTCTCTTCCCTATGTCCTTGACATTAATGGTACCAAGTTTGGTCCTCGTACGATAATTATTTTTGCATTATAACGTGTTAAATAGGGAAAGTTTAATTATAACCAGCCAGTAATGGTAATTATAACTTGTCATCATCATCATCATCATCATTTAAGACTGATTATGCCTTTCAGCGTTCAGTCTGGAGTCCCCCTTATAAAATTCCTCCATGATCCCCTATTCAGTGCTAACATTGGTGCCTCTTCTGATGTTAAACCTATTACTTCAAAATCATTCTTAACCGAATACAGGTATCTTCTCCTTGGTCTACTCCGACTCCTCCTACCCTCTACTGCTGAACTCATGAGTCTCTTGGGTAACCTTGCTTCTCCCATGCGTGTAACATGACCCCACCATCTAAGCCTGTTCGCCTTGTATGTATTTTAAATGATGGTCTATTTTCTATATTTTATATTTGTTGTGAATATTGGTGAGGAAAACAAGACATGTAATGGTGCACTGGTCATTCGGAGTTGAGGAAGCACTGTGAGTCGAGTGGTTTTTCCGTGCGGATCAGTCATTGAGGTAATGTGCATGATGAGTTGTTGATAGCGTGACTTAGGACTAGTGTAGTGATTTTTTAGGTTGCAAGAGTCCCCTCGCATACTTTAACATTTGTTGATATATAGCAGTGAGCTTCTGAAACTTACTGGAACACATTTCTTGAATGTTATGCAATATGCACCGGTGAACTTTGATTATTTTTGGCAGAAAGTCTGAAATTATTACCAAATAGACTGTGGGAATCACCATATATTGAACACCATAGTGAACTTTGTTTATGAGCTGACGAATATTTTTTATTTAGTTAACGAAAGGGACGATTTTTCTCGAGGGCCAGTGTTGTTGACAGAGAAGTCTACTACCACTTTCAATACTCATTAACACCAATTTTACATTAGGGAATCACTGTGGGTTCTGGCCCAAAAGTTGCTGATGTCAACATCGGTATTCATGGAATCATTGACATTAGCGTCAGCTTTCCTGTAATTACTTCCCCTCCCCCTATTCCTGGAATTCGCCCTACCCCCTCCAACTTTGGCCAATGGTGATATGTATGTGCATTGATGTCATCATGCTGTCGGTAAATTAAGGGGGGGGGGAGGAGGGAGGAGCTCTGGTTTTTTGGCGAATGGTGTAAAAGTTCAGTCATCATCCTTCTATCAATTTTAATTTTTATAATTAGATTGCATGAGCGCAATTATTTTTTCGCTCTGTCCATACATCTAGGTCTCAAGCTCTCAATTGCTCAATGGATAAGATACTTGTGTTGATCGGTGAAGTCCTTAACAGTTCTATTTGTTGCAAACATGAATGTATTCACAGCGTTCTGCACTACGAATGGAAATGTATGGTGATGGACATGGGTATGACTATAGGCATACAGACAAGAAGAATACTATTCAAGAAATAATGACAGTGCAACAGAGTAGTAAGAATATACATTACCTTATTGGGCACACCAACACAACGTGATGCACTTGCTAGAACTGTATACCCTTCTTCAAGTGTCTATTCAGTTTCTCACCACCCAAGAAGTGGTTGTGACCCAGCTGTGAGCTATGTTGGAAATGTCAGTAACTATTTGCTCATCTCTAATTATTGTTTTTATTATTAATTGCGTATGTCGTTATATTTAAGGCTTTGTTATTATTACAAAGCTAGCAAGATTACTGTTGTCTGAACCACAGCTGCAACCTTCTACATCAAGTATATTTGAACTAAAAGAAAGAATACAGTGTGACAATGATTAGTTATTATTGTAATTCTTGGTTTTAAATAAATATTTTCTGTAAAAGTGTTTCTTATTTTCATCCAATAACAGCGCACACACACTCACGAACTTGCAGTTTATAAAGTGCTAGCAGTTGAACTTGCAGCAGCAGAGTATTGTGTCAGTTGTATCAGGATGTGCCCACCCTCATGCATACCAAGTACACACACAGCGCCATGGATCTGAACTTTGTAGGATCGAACACACACGCACATACACAAAATTGTTGTTGATGCGTTTAAGATATGAAACAACTAGACGTCAAAGTATGTTCTTTCGCTACTCACCAAAGAATCCATCCATGTTGTGTACCTACCTGATGTAAGACAGTCACATGTGACTACTGAGGATGCTGGATGTTTCTTTGTAACGATACTGTAGCTGCCCTGAATAGTCTAGTGTCAAGATGAGAGCACTTCTGTACCC
Source organism: Schistocerca cancellata (assembly GCF_023864275.1). Lineage (NCBI taxonomy): Eukaryota > Metazoa > Arthropoda > Insecta > Orthoptera > Acrididae > Schistocerca > Schistocerca cancellata. The sequence goes on from NC_064628.1 coordinate 492,176,597, forward strand.
AGAGTATGGACTCTTTACATTTAACTCCAATGCGATGCAACATTATAATGATGGTGCACATACATCGCACATAGGTTGCAATTACCCAATGCATACATCACATACACTGCGTATACACCACAATTACACAGCATACGACACATACATGCCGCATATACGCCGAACTTAGGCCACTCATACACCATATACACTGCAATTGCGCCACTAATGCGCCGCTTAAACACCACAGTTAAGCCATACATACACTGCACATAAGTCGTACATATGCGATTCATATTCCACATTTGCTGCATATATGCCAGGCCGCATCGCTCCCCACTTTGGCTTTGAGACACAGAGGCTGTTGCCGGATATGCACCAGCCACACGAAGCTTCCCTCTAAGAGCCACAGCTGCTCATTCCAGCAGATGTGATTCAACAGGCAGAGACACCGCTTAACACTGCACAAGCCACCTAGAAAACTCCAAACTCCAAACTTGAAATCTGATACACTAGTGGAACTATTTAATTTCCCGTGAAAAAGGTTTAGCTATTTGAGCATACATCAGTGTTGGCAATTAATGGAAGTATATACTTGCTGCTACATCTACATCTACATCTACGTGAGTACTCTGCTACTCACAATAAAGAGCCTGCCTGGCAGAGGGTTCAATGAACCACCTTCAAGCTGTCTCTCTACCATTCCACTCTCGAACGGTACGCGGGAAAAATGAGCACTTACATTTTTATGTGCGAGTCATGATTTCTCTTAATTTACCGTGATGATCATTTCTCCCTATGTAGGTGGGTTCCAACAGAATGTTTTCGCAATCGGAGGAGAAATCAGGTAACTGAAATTTCATGAGAAGATCCCATCGCAACGAAAAATGCCTTTGATTTAATGATTGCCACTCCAATTCACGTATCATGTCTGTGACACTATCTGCCCTATTTCGCGATAATACAAAACGACCTGCCCTTCTTTGTACTTTTTCGATGTCATCCGTCAGTGGCACCTGATGTGGATCCCACACTGCACAGCAATACTCGAGAATAGGGCGGACAAGCGTGGTGTAAGTAGTCTCTTTAGTAGACCTGTTGCACATTCTAAGAGTTCTGCCACTGAATCGCAGTCTTTAGTTTGCTCTACCCACAATATTATCTATGTGATCGTTCCAATTTTGGTTATTTTTAATTGTAATTCCTAAGTATTTAGTTGAATTTACAGCCTTCAGATTTGTGTGACTTTCGCGTAACCGAAATTTAGCTGATTTCTTTTAGTACTCATGTGAATAACTTTACACTTTTCCTTATTCAGGGTCAATTGCTACTTTTCTCACCATACAGATATCTTATCTAAATCATTTTGCAAGTCGTTTTGATCATCTGATGACTTTACAAGACGGTAAATGACAGCATCATTTGCAAACAATCCAAGACGGCTACTCAGATTGTCTCCTGTATCGTTAATATAGATCAGGAACAATAGAGGGCCTATAACACTTCCTTGGGGAACGCCGGACAACACTTCTGTTTTCCTCCATGACTTCCCGTCTATTACTACGAACTGTGACCTTTCTGAGAGGAAATCACAAATCCAGTCGCACAACTGAGGCGATACTCCGTGGGTACGCAGTTTGGTTAGAAGACGCTTTTGAGGAACGGTGTCGAAAGCCATCTGGAAATCTAAAAATATGGAATTAATTTGACATCCCCTATCGATAGCAGTTATTACTTCATGAGTATAAAGAGCTAGTTGTGTTTCACAAGAACGATATTTTCTGAAACCGTGCTGACTATGTGTCAATAAATCGTATTCTTCGAGCTACTTCATAATGTTTGAATACAGTGTATGTTCCAAAACCCTATTGCAAATCGACGTTATTGATATAGGCCTGTAATTCAGCGGATTACTCCTACTTCCCTTTTTGGGTATTCGTGTGACTTGAGCAATTTTACAGTTTTTAGGTACGGATTTGTCTGTGAACGAGTGGTTGTATATAATTGCTAAATATGGAGCTATTTTATCAGCATACTGTGAGAGGAACCTGACTGGTATACAATCTGGACCGGAGGCCTTGCCTTTATTAAGTGATTTAAGCTGCTTCGTTACTCCGGTGGTATCTGCTTCTATGTTTCTCATCTTGGCAGTTGTTCTTGATTGGAATTCAGGAATGTTTACTTCGTCTTCTTTGGTGGAGAAGTTTTGGAAAACCGTGTTTAAAAACTCTGCTTTAGTGGCACTTTCATCAGTGGCTTCACCATTGTTATCGCGCAGTGAAGGTATTGATTGCGTCTTGCCACTGGTGTGCTTTATGTATGACCAGAATCTCTTTCGGACTTCTGCCAGATTTCGAAACAGAATTTCGTTGTGGAAATTATTAAAACATCTCGCATTGAAGTACTCGCCATATTTCGAACTTCTGTAAAACTTTGCCAATCTTGGGAATTTTGTGTTCTTTTAAATTTGACATGCTTTTTTCGCTGCTTCTGCAGCAGCGGTCTGACCCGTTTTGTGTACCTTGGGTCATCAGTATCATCACTTATTAATTTATGTGGTATATATTGTAGGTAGGCTGTTTAGATTTTCTTATTGGTAACGCCACGTAGCGCTCTGTATGAAAATCACTGGCTGTGCTGTGTGCAGTCTGTGGCTGGTTTGCATTGTTGTTGGCTATTGTAGTGTTGGGCAGCTGGATGTGAAAGCGTGTAGCGTTGCGCAGTTGGAGGTGAGCCGCCAGCAGTGGTGGATGTGGGAAATGAGATGGCGGATTTTTGAGTACAGAATGGATATTATGAACTGCTACGTATATTATGCTTTTTCAACACTATTAAGGTAAATACATTGTTTGTTCTCTATTAAAACCTTTCATTTGCTAACTATGCCTATCAGTAGTTAGTGCCTTCTGTAGTTTGAATCTTTTATTTAGCTGGCAATAGTGGCGCTCGCTGTATTGCAGTAGCTTGAGTAACGAAGATTTTTATGAGGTAAGTGATTTGTGAAAGGTACAGGTTAATGTTAGTCAGGGCCATTCCTTTGTAGGGATTTCTGAAAGTCAGATTGCGTTGCGCTAAAAAAATATTGTGTGTCAGTTTAAGCACAGTCATGTATAATTTGTTCAAAGGGGACGTTTCATATGTCGACCCTTAGCCGAGGATACCTCACTGGAATCTTCTGATTTTTTCTTGTAGTTTGTGTAATTAGTGTAGCTTTTGTTTATTGCTAGCGCGTAATTATAGAGAGAATTTCCTTTGTAGTTGTGGTTTTTCATTGTTGCACAGTAAAACAGTTGTGGCATGCATGTAGATTTGCAGCAAGTATTTCGCAGCTGCAATTAACTAGATATTATTTTCAGTGCTATGTTAATGTGTTCTCTTATTTTTGCTCTTCAAATTGTGTTTTTCTGTGTTGTCGTGTGAAATATTGTGACAATAATGGCGTGTGAAAAATGTAACACTAGGCTCCAAAGTAAACTGAGAAATGACAGTGAAGACGAAAGCAGTGTGTTAGCGCCACCGAGTAATGAATTAACTAATGTTCAAAGTAGTAATTTGGTAATTGTACATAGGGAAATGGAGCGGGCTGCAAACAATTGTGTAGACACTGAAACAATTAGTGAACAGAGATGCATTATCGATCGATCGGTCGGCAACAGCTTGCCTCAGGAATCCGAAATGACAGGACACAATCTTGCAAATACTGTAGATTCAGGTTTTGCGTCCTCACACTTTTCTCGAATAAGTCAAGACACATTTTCTGCTTTTCAAACTGCGAATATTGCCGGTTCAAATGCATTGCCGAATAGCACTGAGGAACATGTTTCAGACACCAGTGCATTGTTATTACAATTAATGCAACAAATGGGACAAAAGCTTCAAAAGTTAGACACAATGGAACAAAATCTTCAAAAGTTAGACACAATGAAACAAAATCTTCAAAAGTTAGACACAATGGAACAACACCAGAGACAAACACAGCAACAGTTACACACAATGGAACAAAATCAGAGACAAACACAGCAAAAGCTTCAAAAGTTAGACTCATTGGAACAAACTCTCGAACAAACACGTGAAGATTTAACTGCTGAGCTACATAACATTGAATCGAAATGTCAAAAAGTCTGTAATGACGTAAAAACACAAATTTGTGAGCATTTCCAACCTATTTTTTCGCGTTATGAAAATGCATTACAGAATCACGAAGCAGCCATAAAAGAACTGCAAACTATTGTTCATGAAAATCATGAGACCTTGCAAGCTAAAATGGACTCAGTTGCATCTACCGATTCGGTTACGCAACTTGCAAAAACTCAGGGAAACTTAAAGGACACAGTAGAAAAACACAGTGAGGAAATTAGTTCATTATCAGAGAAAGTAGTTGAACTTTCGGATCAGCTAAATAATTTATCTACGAAGGTAGATGATAATCTGAGTGACACAAAACCGGTAGTCTTTAATGACACAGAAGAGTGCGAACAAATTAGGAAACTGAAACAAAATCTGAATCAAATCAATACACAGTACAAAAGACAAATCCGGGAAGTACAAGATCAGCTGACACAGGTAATACAAGAATTACGTATTTCAGAGGCCACTCGCGCTCCAATACGGGAAGAGGGACATAGAAATACGGAACAGCCACAAAATAATAACTCAGGGCACTTCGGAAATTATGAAAGAAATTGGCAAGGTACACCGAATTTTGAGATGGAACCGCCGACACGACGTAACAATGACCGACATGCTACTCGCCAACACGATGATTTTGACTATAAGCTGTTCATTACTACATGTAAATTCAAAACATTTAAGAATTTTGCCAACAACATTCATCCACAAGCGTGGCTCCATCAATTCTCTCATTGTTTTCCTCCCAGCTGGTCATTGGAGCACAGGTTAGAATTTATGTGTGGCTACTTGGAGAATGAACCAGCTGTAAGAATGCGATCGGTCATTCACGATTGTCACAGTGAAGGAGAATTTTACCATGCGTTCCTCTCAGCATATTGGTCACAAGCTACACAAGACCGAGTAAAACATAGCATCATGATGATGAAACACTTTGAACAATCTGAATTTTCCAGTCTTGTCAAATATTTTGAAGACATGTTGGACAAGAATCAGTACCTGTCAAACCCATACAGCCCCTCAGAACTCATCCGCATTTGCTTAATCAAATTACCTGAACATTTACGGCATATTATTTTGGCAGGACGTTGCAAAGACGACATTGAAGCTTTTCAGGGACTCTTACAAGAATTAGAAATTGACACAGACAGTCGCAGGATGCGAAAACAGGAAAACAATCACTACAGGTCACATCCGTTACAATTCCGTGATGGCAGAAACAATAAATTGCCACGACAAGCCTATTCTTACAACGTAAATCGTGACCAAAACAGACAACACTCATATGACAACCACTGGCAGAGTAATAGTTACAGAGAAAAATCGCATTTCCATAGTAATGAATATGACAGAGACAATCATAGAAACAGACAGTTTGGCAACCAGAACTATTATTATCACGGGAGACAGAATAACTTCAGACGCAACGGTCCAGCGCGCAGTTACGATTCAGGGAGAAATTCTCCACCACGTGACCGACAAGAAAGAAACTATGAAATCTACCGACATGACGACAGACGATATGATCGTAACGACAGACCTGAATTGCATCAGAACTGGCGGGATTCAAACAGAGCAGAGCACTCTCGACAATGTGAATTTGTGGAAGTTAGGTCTCCTAATCCCAATAACGACACGCGCCAACAAAACGACGATAGTCAATGACTCACACCGCTGGCAGCCACAAAACGTACTTATGAAACTGACGACGCAGCTGCCGTAGCTGGTAATTACGTAAAAATGGAAGACATTAGGGACATCTTACTCCAGGAACACGACGTAAAACATAACAACATTGCGTATCCTGTGATTCACATTACTGTAAATGACGTAAAATTTATGGCGGTACTTGACTCTGGCAGTCCCATTTCAGTAATTAGTGAAACAGCTTTTAGCAAATGCAACAAATCGAACGATTGCTCCACACTTCCGTTACGTAAGATTAAATTACAATGTGCAATCTTTGGAAAAAGTGTAGATGTATGCCAACAAACCAACTTAGAATTCTTTTGTCAAAGCCACAGCTTCTCTATGAACTTTCTTATTGTTCCATTATTGTCGACGGAAATTATACTGGGAGTAGACTTTTTGAATGAATACAAAGCAATCTTAAGCTTTCACGATGCTGAAATAAGTTTAGAGAAAGAAGGTAAGTCAGTAGCTTTGAAATTTGAAGATTGGCTCTCAAACCATGACGAGGAAATTAACCGGCTTTACCTTCTGTTAGACAACAGTTCGGAAATTTCTATGGAACTAGACACTAACAATCACTCTGCAAGTACTGACAGGGATGATATCGACGGCATATTTGAAACTAATGAGTTAATTCAGAATAAAATTCAAACAATTGAGAATTGTAATGACACTGATAGGCAGGACCTTTTTGAGATTTTACAAGCACATTCCACAGTTTTTACTCACAAAACAGGAACAATCAAGGGATTTCAATACCAATTTCGTGTTCGTGAGCATACTAAATTTTGTGTTAGACCATACGTAATTCCAGCATTATAGGGACCGTGTTAGAACAGAAATACAATCTATGCCTGACGAGGGCATTATTGAGCCTGCAGTAACCTCATACAACAATCCGTTACATGTTGTTGAGAAGAAAAATGGATCGATCAGGCTTGTCTTAGATTCGAGACAAATTAATACTATCATTATTCCTGAAACAGACAGGCCGCAGACGATGGAAGAACGTCTTCAAAATTTTAATGGTGTAAAAGTGTTGTCTTCCATTGATCTCAGATCCAGCTTTTATCAGATCGAACTTCATCCAGAATGTAGAAAATACACAGCTTTTCTTTGTTTCGGCGTTTGTTATCAGTTTCGGAAACTTCCTTTTGGTTTGAACATTTCTTCGGCAGCATTCATTCGTGGGTTAAATTCCATATTACCTGAGTTCTTAAAACGTCACATCACCTTATATGTGGACGATATTCTGATAGCAGTAGCTTCATGGGAACAACACAATCGCATCCTCAACAGTTTGTTACGTATTTTTGCAGAATCTGGAATTACAGTTAACTTGGAAAAGTCTGAATTCGGTAGGTCAAAGGTGAGGTTTTTGGGACATATTATTTCTTCTGAAGGCATTCAGCCGGATCCTCAAAAGTTAGAAGTAATCAGAGCCATTCCAGTTCCATCCACAAAAAGACAAGTCCGCAGTTTTCTAGGTCTCGTAAATTTTTACCGTCGTTTTCTGAATATGCAAATTCTAGTTACACCAAAACTTTGTTCTCTCACTGGAAAAAATACTTTTTGGAACTGGGACGAACAAGCACAGTTGGAATTCAATTCTTTGAAAGAAGCGTTACTTCACGGGCCAATACTAGCTCATCCAGATCTGTCACAAGATTTCTGCCTTAGCACGAATTCTTCTAAAGTCGGTCTTGTTGCCCATTTATTTCAAGAAGCCATAGAAAATGACACTACCATTCAGAAAACCATTGCTTTTGCTAGCCGAGTGCTAACAAAATCTGAAAAAAATTATTCCGTTACTGAATTAGAAGCTTTAGCTATCGTTTGGGCATTTAACAAATTCCGTTTCTTTCTTTCTGGTAAGCACGTAAAAGTATACAGTGATATCGTGCATTACAATTTCTTATGTCTTCAAAATTAAATCATGACAGGTTAAAACGTTGGGCATTGTTTCTGCAGGAATTCCACTTCACAATAGTCTACATTCCCGACAAGGAGAACATTGTTGCGGACGCACTGTCACGCGCACCGGCTGGGCTTGAGAAAAGTAACACAGAAGGCAACCTCGAGAAAAATTTCAGTGTTCTTTACATTCAGAAAGTCGCCTTTGAAAACTTCATCACCACATCTTTAAAGGACATTGCTCATGAACAAGATAAAGATCCGATTTGGAAAGACATCAAAAGTAAATGGCATGAAAAGACACACACTCAGATTCGGCATTATTACCTGGTTAGAAACAACATACTCTTCAAACGCTGCACTGTTGATGACAAGCTATGGGTACTTTGCATTCCAGACCATTTTGTTAATAAGCTCATTTGGTATATTCATTTCAGCTACGCACATTTTGGTCCACGAAAATGTTATCATATTCTTCGAACGACTTGTTATTTTAACAATATGGAAAAGCGAATTCGAAGAGTCTTGTCTATTTGTAAACTTTGTCAAAAGGCGAAACCATCTACTATCTCACATCGTGCTCCGTTGTTTCCTATTATTCCTTCTAAATTAAAAGAATTTGCTGCTGTTAATCTCTTGGGACCCCTTGTCAGAACATCGAATGGATTTTCGTACGTTCTAGTCGCTGTTGAACTTACTTCAAAATTTGTTTCTTTCACTCCGTTACGTAAAGCCACTGGACGGTCTGTATCCAACGCCTTTGTTAAAAATTTCTTACGTGAAGTTGGCCACGTTGCTAAAGTCATTTCAGATAACGGACTGCAATTCAGATCTGCTGTTTGGTCACGCATGCTTCGGAATCATAAAATCAAACCCGTTTTTATTTCATTGTACTCACCACATTGTAACCCGTCTGAACGGATTATGAAAGAAATCAATAAGCTTTGCAGACTTTATTGTCACAGAAATCATCAGCATTGGGACAGATATTTACACTTATTTCAAAATGTGCTGAATGAAATGCCTCATGATTCCACTGCTTTACCACCTACTCTTGTACTAAAGAATGAAGAACCACCGAACAGAATCAGAGAGCTTGTACCTTTCCCGAATACATGTAAACTTCGACACAAACACATAATTGATTTGGCTCTTAAAAATATAAAATCTGCAGCAGACAAGAGGAGAAAACTACACGGTAAAGCAAATGCAAAGGAATTATATATTGGTCAGAAAGTTCTCATTAAAGCTCATTCATTGTCACATAAGAAGAAACACTTGAGTCACAAATTCTTTCTAGTTTACAATGGACCTTACAGAATCCGAGGTATACCACATGATAATTGCGTTGAAGTTGAAACTCTGTGTACTAGGAAGAGTAAAGGTTTACACCACATTTCACATGTAAAACCGTTTATTGAAAGATAATCTGATTTTTGACTTTGTCTTTGCCATAAAACGTTTCACTTCACGTTACTAGTATGCTTTAGAAACTGTTACCATGCAACAATGTTTAAAGTTAACTATCCAGTCAAGAATCAAGATAACTTATTCAAACAGAAATTACGAATGCATTGTTATTGCGAACAGACGACACAGTGTTATTGTGTGTGTACGTTCTTGCTTGTTAGTTGCACGATTACGTAACGACTATAAGGCTCACATACTTAGAACATTTACCAGTACTGCTAATGAGATTTTAATGCAACATTTTGGTGTACTTGAAAATACATTCTGAATTAAAGTACTTTCTGAGAGATACCAGATGACACAGTGGTTAGTTTATGTGACAGCTACACGATTATATCTCGACGTTACTAATGTGTGACACAATTTACATTGTTGCTTTTGCGGAGTATCTGTTTTATATCTGCACGGTTTTTCTGAATTCTTCTGGAAAGCAAAACATGTTTTAGTAGTAACTTTTGTGGTATAGCTACAAGGAGACAGCCTTTTCCGTAGCACAACAATACGTTACAGCACAGTACTTTCTTCATGACGCCAATAAGCATAATAACTAAGATCTCTCTACGCAAAGCATTTCACTTTTGTTTATCATGAGGTAAGTACATTGGCTTCTGCAGAACTTAGCTTTCGGAGGAAAATAACTACGACACTTCCACAGAGATTATCTTAAAACAAGATGCACATTTAGCGCTACAGGACACGTATTTGAGTGATTAATTTTGTACTTAAATAATTTATTTTTAAAGATATTTGAAGTACAATGATACAAAGGTTTTCCGTAATACATTTCATTCCATTCTAGTAATCTGTAACACCTAAGGTTTAATTACATTAATCCTCAGGGGGGTACACGCCTGCTTTGTGTACCATGTGTTTGGCAAGCACAAGGAGCCCTAGCTAATATGGTATTTGCTTATACAACTTTACACATCGGTACCATATTTCTCTAATACATAAATTACACAGCTATCTGATCATTTAACTGAGAGAGACAAACTTTTTTATTACGTCAGTGACACATGTTTACGCAATTACAGAGTTGGATTACTTCACACTTACGAAATTGTATTTTGTCTGTACTTTGTGAACTGTTCATATTTTTTCGGACCCATTGTGATACTATGAGAGCTTTGAATGATGTATTTGGTATGAGATCATGATTTTTAAAGTACGTTTGAGGTAGATGACAATACTGAAATGAGCAGAGAATTTTCTTTAGGTTTTGAAATTATTCAGAAAGCTTCGACGATTTTGAGATGTGATTGATCTGTTATGATGTTATTATTATGACAACGATATGTATTATGCTGTTGAGGTATGTTTATGTCCAATGAGATGATGCTATATGAGGAATTTGATTATGCTACATATTTATTATGATGAAATATTGAAGTGTCGTTGCAAGATTGACGTGTCGACGAATATATATGTGTGTAATTAGGTAAGGAGTAATGAATAGTGGTTAGGGACTCTGACTTGTGAAAAAGGATGTTGGAAACCAAGAATCTTACTTTAAGAGTTATGAAATGTGTGTAAATGCGCGAATGTATCACGATGCCGAGGAAAACTTTTTGGACACTGTTATATTTATAGGATTTTGTTTCTACACATTTGCAACGTAAATTCTTGACCTGTGAAATATTTTTATATGAGACTGTCACTGTAGCAGAAATGGCTGTCGTAAATATTTCCGTAAGAAAGTTAAGTGACCACCTGCACGTAATGCGTCGTGGGCACCCAGCTGGGCGACAGTCGCCTGGAAAAAAGCCATTAGTGTGTGCCCCTTTCAGGGGTACAGGGGGAGAAAAAAAAAAGGGGAGGCCATTATCCTCGCTATTGACGTTCTTTTGTAGAAAGCATCGCAAAAACGACATGGTCGAGCTTGAAAACATATGATTACACTGTGGAGCTCTTAATTTATGATATTTACTGAAATGCCTAATGAAATGATGAGAAATATTTTTATGTCTACACACCTGATTATGACTACTGTCTCTCTAGTTGAGAGATTTTTCTACTAACTTATGAAATGCCTCATGACTACTGAATGATGTTCTTATGCTTTACTTTGTACATAGTTGCTTATTTCATTTGATATCTGGTTTCCAGCTGTCTTGCAGCATTGGTTTCATAAAATAAAATTAAATGCATTTGCTAATGTGAACACTTTCTGTCAACAGATCTATTAAATAATTATTTTATGACCCACATTCTTCGAAAAAGGAGCTCTTGGAATGGAAAGAACAATAAGAAGGGACTAATAACAGTAACAGCATATATCATTTTCTTTTCAAGTACTTGGTAATTTCTTTGGTAGAAATAGTTGTGGTGCACCACTTTAATTACATAGACATTAAGATGTGAATATACATTTCCCTTATCTGCTTTGTTGTCTTTAGTGTAATATTCTTTCTGCTTGAGCTTTGTCATGTTTAGATATTTGCTGCTGCTGTTTGCCAGGCATAGTGCTACTAAATTTCACTTTATATTACTCTGTTAAGCTAGTTTTACTACTGATTTATTTTTCTTGTTGCTGCGCATTGGCTCATATTAGTTGTAATGTTGCATTGCTTGGTAATTTAGATTTATTGCAGCTTGCTTTGACAATTTCCATTTTTTTCATTGATGTTAGTATTAATTGTTTTATGCTGCTGCATTGCCTCGTCCCTTAGGTTAGCATCTGAGCTCAGTAGATTTAAGTTAGCATAAGAGGGGGTAGACTATATAAGAGAATGAGTCGCGATGAATTGGAAGAAATGCATTGAGAAGTTATACGAAAAAGCACAAAAAGCAGGTATAGGTAGGATTTTCTTGGAAATAAATAATGAGGTAAGAAATAAATAATGAGGTAAGAAATATGTGAAATAAATATATGAAGCATGCTTGGATAGGATTTTTTTGGCTGGAGTAAATATCGAAATAAGACGAAAGATCAATGGAATAAAGTTTTGGGTTGGACTGCAGTACCAAATGTTACACTGAAAACGAACCCTGTCCTCTCCTTTTGTGTTATCCCACTATGTGTTTGTGTACACTTGTGTATTTGTTTTCTTCCTGCCTCTGTGTAGTTTCATAGAAGTTTTTCTTCTTCTAATACTAAGCTACATTCACTATGATGAGGAATACTGTTATCCTCAAATATAATTGGCATTAATAATATGTTATTTACTTTGTAAATGTGTTTAGACATTATTAATTCTGTTCTGTTTTAATGCTCATGTGTGAAGTTGATGTTTCAAAAGTTATTCTGATCTTTATGTATGTACTTATGTCATAATTCCTGTAACACTGATGTGTATGTTATTTCGATTCTGTTGTAAAGCCTGTATTACTACAAATGTTATCTGTATTGTTATGTTCTTTAATGATGTATTTTGTACCTTTGTAATTGTATTCTTATGTTATAAAATTGTAATTGACACCAGTTCATCAAATTAAGTAACTTGTAAGCATTCATTTCACTGCACACGTTTCTGTTGGTGATAGTATATGCACAATATGTGACAAGTTGGGACTGTTAGTGTTTGCACATGTGTTACTTTAATACAGCAAGGGACTGGATAACAGCATTGCTGGTTCTAAGGACAATTCCAAAAAACTTTGTGAGTGCACAAGTGGTGGTTTATGGACTTGCTATCTTCTCTGCAAGACTCTTTGATGGTGATTGTGCACCTACACAGTCGCAGCAGATGGCTGCTGGCCATCTCTACAAGGACTACAGTGGGTCTGCACCTTTGATGACCCACCAATACCATTATCTCTACAAGGACTACAGTGGGTCTACACCTTTGATGATCCATCAATACCATTATTTCTACAAGGACTGCAGTGGGTCTGCACCTCTGGTGGCCCACCAATACCGTAATCTCTACCAGGACTGCAGTGGGTCTACTCTGTGATGACCTACCTACCAATCTTCTTCAAAACGTCGAATGACTCTGCTGTGGGTTTGCTCTGTTGTGGCCCATTACCTGTCTGCATGTCAAGAGTCAGCACTGTCTTTCCGTTGGAAGGACAACACTACTTCTTCAAGACTGCATGGAAATCCACTACTTCTGTGTGCAATTTCTTTTACTAATGAGACTTTGTGAAAAACAAAAACTGTAATTACTATTATGATGAATGATCAGGACTGTCTTTATGGACTGTGAGAAAATTTTAGCTTTTGACCAACATTGTATAAATAAGTGTGTGCATTTGATATCTTTGTTATTGTAATTACGATTATGAAAAATTTTAACAAATATGTATTGGCCACTGCCCAAAACAATTTGTAAAATTTTTTGTGGGGAGCATGGGGGCTATGTAAGTAGGCTGTTTAGGTTTTCTTATTGGTAACGCCACATAGCGCTCTGTATGAAAATCACTGGCTGTGCTGTGTGCAGTCTGTGGCTGGTTTGCATTGTTGTTGGCTATTGTAGTGTTGGGCAGCTGGATGTGAAAGCGTGTAGCGTTGCGCAGTTGGAGGTGAGCCGCCAGCAGTGGTGGATGTGGGAAATGAGATGGCGGATTTTTGAGTACAGAATGGATATTATGAACTGCTATGTATATTATGCTTTTTCAACACTATTAAGGTAAATACATTATTTGTTCTCTATTAAAACCTTTCATTTGCTAACTATGCCTATCAGTAGTTAGTGCCTTCTGTAGTTTGAATCTTTTATTTAGCTGGCAGTAGTGGCGCTCGCTGTATTGCAGTAGCTTGAGTAACGAAGATTTTTGTGAGGTAAGTGATTTGAGAAAGGTACAGGTTAATGTTAGTCAGGGCCATTCCTTTGTAGGGATTTCTGAAAGTCAGATTGCGTTGCACTAAAAAAATATTGAAAAAATATTGTGTGTCATTTTAAGCACAGTCTTGTATAATTTTTCAAAGGGGACGTTTCAATATCTCTCAATTGCTGTCTATGCTATCTCTTTGAAAATATTCCACAACTTTTCTACATTTACATGATCAGTTCGGAAGGAGTGAAGACTGTCTCTTAAAAAGGCCTTAAGAGCATTTTAATCAGCTTTTTTAAATAGATATACTTTGCGTTTCTTTTTGTTGGTTGTAAGTGTTACGGTATTTAGCCTAGCAGCAACTGCCTTGTGGTCGCTAATCCCTGTACTCGTCACAACACTCACTATTTGTACATGATTATTTGTTGCTAAAAGGTCAAGTATGCTTTCGCAGCCATTTACGCTTCGAGTGGACTCATGAACTAATTTTTCAAAATAATTTTCTGAGAAATCATTCAGTACAATTTCAGATGACGTTTTATGCCTGCTCCCGGCTTTAAATGTATAATTTTTCCAGCATATCGAGGGTAGATAAAGTCACCACCGACTATAATTGTATGAGTGGGGTACTTATTTGAAATCAGACTCAAGTTTTCTTTGAACTGTTCAGCAACTATATCTTCTCAGTCGGGGGGTCGGTAAAACGTTCCAATGAATAGTTTAGTCCGATTTTCAGGTATAACTTCCACCCATACTATTTCACACGAACTAATCTACTTCAATTTCGCTACAAAGCAAAACTGCGTCTGATAGCAATAAATACTCCACCACCAACTGTATTTAATCTATCCTTTCTGAACACTGTTAGATCGTTTGAAAAATTTCGGCTGAACTTATTTCCGGCTTTAGCCAGCTTTTGTAATTTTTACTCCTATCTATGTAATTATGTAGTTCTCAATTCGTTCGAGCAAACAATCATTCATAATAGGAAACACAGTCATAACTCAGTCACTCAAAATGATTCAGAAATTTTACTTGCTAGAATGAAATCAGGCGATGATTCTTCTTCTCTGCAGGCTCGTGCTTTGCGGCAGTCTGCTAATCTGTACAAATAAAATGCCTCGTATTTTTGGGAGCTTTGTATAATCAGTCGGGAAACCTCAGATCAAGCGGATATTTGGCTTTGATGAAGTTTAACCTTCCGAAGAAGTAATGGAGCTCTTGGATTGTTAAATGCAGGTTCGTATCCAGTCTTTCGAAAGTTCCCTTCTGATTAACAACTACGCAATATATCGATGAATATCATTAATTCTCAAATGTCAAATAATGTAAATTGTTACACACCTTTTGTATGAAGGAGCAATATATATATATATATCCCTTTTAATCGTACAATTTCGCATCAGTTATCTTTTGTCATAAATCTCAATATTCAGATTACAATTCCTCAAGCAATGCTCAGGCTAATCGGCACGAAGACAATCTCGGAAGGCTTTTTTCTAACAAACACCAGAGAGAGTACTACAAAGAATAATTATGCGCTCATGGCATACCTATTGTATGAAACTACTTTGCGCATGGATTCTGCGAGTATGAAGACAGAAAATTAGTAAACGTCATTCAAGGGTAGAATTGTATCAGAATAATTCATCGAATATAAGGAGATGTTACAATTGCCCCTCGCAGCGAGCAAAGTTAATGATAATGCACTTTGCGAGCTAACAGAAAAAATTTGATGGGTTGTTTATTCGAAAGAGGAATATTTTGAATTAATAGAATTTTACTATAGAGAGTATGGGTAACATGTTAAGACAGTAAGTTACGAGAATACCTAAGCTGTAGCTTTCACATGTACCGGGGTATACCCGCATCCCGAGTGCATAACCAGGGAAGATGTAGATTGGTGTAATTACGAAAAAAGTCTAACCATTTGGGAACTGGCCTTCACAGGGAAACTCTGGAAAACCCGAAAGAATAGACCCCAGCTCAGGTATTAAAGAAGATAGGAAAGCCTAAATCCAGTAATTTTGAAATATATAGAAGCTCCATAGATTAGATCAAAGGAAAAGTGCCTCATAGCCAAAAAAAATTTACAATAGTGCTCCAAAAAAATTTTTCAAAATTCTTCTTTCGACGATGCAGCCGGCGATGTCGTTGTGAAGTCGATGGAACAGGAACACTGGGTACGGACAGTGTTTGGTGAAGGCGGTACGGAGGACAGGCGATGGCTTATGGTACAGGACAGAAGCTGGTAATGTGCCGCAGAAACAGCAAGATGATTTCAGGAACAGATGGTCAGGGACGTGAACATGGAACAGGTTTAAAGTGGAATAAGAAAAGGTTCTGACTGAATAAATCCCTGGAAGAGAGTGGATTAAGGCAACGAAGTCCATATTTCATCGTTGAACTCAAAATCGGAGTGGAATATTATATTCTTCCATCTGTACTAGACTGGAACATCCATCAGTCCTGACAATCGCGAATTGTTTTGTAGTCCTCAATACCAAAGTTGTTTTGCATTACAACTGCTGATTGTCCAAAACATTGCCAAATAGACTGTGGGTAATTAAATTTTGTTGTAGCTCATATCGAATGTATTCCTCTCAAAAAAAAATTTATTTTAATCTAATCTTCGTTTTGTTATAGTGCAGGTGGAAGTAGAGCACTGAATCTGTCCGAGGTTTGCTTTCAATTACGAAATTATGGATAAAATTTAAGTTTACACCTGATGAAAAATTTTAAACATAGACATATGACATTGACTCCACAAAAGGAATAATTTTTAGAAAAAATTCTCTGAAAAATTTTCATTATTCTTATAATTAATTGATTTATAGATCCACCTGCAAATAAATATCATTAATGATGACGTATGTTCATTTAACAAATCATCCACTTGCAGAATCTTCTTCATTCTCTTATGAACATTTATGGAAATATATTTCAACAATTATGTCCACAATATGAAACACACAAACTGCTATTCTTAAAATGTTAATTAAAATTCTTAAATTAATTCACCTGGTAGAGAAGGCATAATGAAAAATCTAAAAATTATAATAATTTTCTCACGTAACCAGAGAGTTTCTTCAATCGTTTGCAGCAGTGACATTATTGACTGTTGCTTCATTTCACAGTTCACTTGTTTTCTCGCGCAAACAGCGCACATCATACACACAGCGTATTTACCTACATATCGCGCACTGTTCAAGTTTCACACGCAATTCTCACATAAGTGCCGTGTCTTGAGGAAATGTAGATGCACTTTCATTGTATATCACTATGGCTTCTGCTCATATTCCACACTTACAAACACTAGTAATTAACAAATTCTTCTACCTATCTTAAAATTTTATGCTAAACTATCACAGGAGTAATCTCACTGTCTCTTAACCTATCATAGGAGTAATCTCACTGTCTCTTAACCTATCACAGGAGTAATCTCACTGTCTCTTACCCTCTAAACAACATAAACATCTTGATATTTATACACACATTCGACTCATAGTCAAATTCCACTCTAAATTCTTCTCCATATTTGGTATCACCGATCTACGATCATTCAAAAAATTTCTTAATATCATTATGCGGGAATAATCCCTTTATTCTTTTCGATTTGGGATAAGCCAACAAGTATCATCCAGGATTTGGTATATTTACAATAACATATGGTCCGGTATAAATAAGATTCCATTTCTTTATGTTCTTCATCAGTTTCGAGGAATGGATGTGTCGCCTCAATAAAACCTTTTCTCCAAAATGAAACATCTGAATCCGGTGAATCCGTTTATCATATGTCAGTCTCCGTTGAATTGCCTTTTTAGTTAAATTGACAAGTGCGAGTCGAATCTTTTCCTCCCATTCTAACATTCTATTTATCTCCCTTTGAACAGATTGTTTTAAACACCAGGGGATCGGATAGTGCGTGTAACAGTAAGTCTGATGTGGCTTCACTTGTTGGTGACAAATATACTCTTCAATAATTCCTGGTTTCTCGTCAAAAATCTCTTCATATGCCTCTAACAAATAATGAAGATGCTGCATTTGTCCTCCAGCAAGCTGATTTGATTCACTAGCTTTTATCATTGTTGTTTGGTTTAAGTCCTCCTGTTATATCAAATCCTTTGAAAGCTCCTTCCAACGACCGTTTGTAGTGTCAATTAATTGAATTATGGCACCGCGACAATATTTCTCATACACCGTCTCCTTTCTATTTAAATCCAGTGCTATCTCTTCTCCATTTAATCTAAATTTAACTATTCCTTCCAAAAAATCAATCTGACAATCGTACTCCTGCATACTCCCAATACCAAGAATACAGTCCACTACTAACTTCTCCACTACAAGGAACGCGCATTTTATTGCTACATTTCCCATTTTCATCTCTAATTGTGTTTGTGTTTTGACATTGGGAGAGCGTGCTCCAACAGTCCGATGATTTTCAGTTCTGTACCGGCAAAATTGGTACCTTCTTCTTCCTAATAATTCTCCTAAAAAGAGCGCCTGAGATGACATTGGCAGAAGCTGCGGTGTCTAATATCACATTCGTTGGAACTTCCTCTATTTCAACAAATACTTCCGATACCGGAACACTCGATCTGTCTTTATGACACGTTATTAAATCCTTTGTTAACTCTTCATTCAACAGCTCACCATCATTATATCTTAACAATTGTAATTTTACTGTTTTGCCCCTAACAGATCCCCTGACCACTCCTCCGGGGCACGATGCGGTCATGTTTAGTTTGACTGATTGTTGGACCGATTGGTATTTGTCTCTTCAGCTACTTCAGTGATTATCGGTTGTTGTGGTGAATTCGGCCTATATTCTCTTGCTTGATTCGTGTAATTATTGTTGTTGTTCTGCTGGTGTTGGTGGAACTGTCTTGTGTTGCCATACATTGGGTTATATCGATTAAAATTCCTATTGTTCCTAAGATAGCCCCTCGCTGCACCATTACTAAAGTTTCCGTTATGGTGATGATTATTGTTTGCATTCTGTCCATTTCTAAGTCTCCTCGGATAGTGTAGTTGGTTATGATTATTGTTACTGCTACCATTACTGCCATTCCCATTCGAGTTGCAGCTCAGATTCGCTTCTATTGCTTTTCTTTGATATGACATTTCTCTTGACCTTTTATTATCCTCCTCAATTATATCAATATGATCAAGCGTAGTCACAAATGAGTCTATATCCTTATCATTTATATATAACAGCTGATTCCTTATACTGGTGGGTAGTCTGGACTTGAGTATCCTAAGTATATCCGGCAAAGGAATCGGCACATCCCAATACAAAGATTTATTAATGTATTTCTCAAAATATCTCTTTAGAGATCCTCTAGAAAATGGGAAAGGCTCAGGATATAATACTTCCTGCCTAAGTCTTTCTTGTATTCCAGCAGACCAATATTTTGCTAGAAAAGCCTGCTCAAATTGTTTATAACATTTACAAGAAGATGTTTGTTCGGATGCCCACCATGCTCCTGATCCTTATATATATCCAGATACAAAATTAATCTTTTCCCATTCTGTCCAAGATCGTGGAAATAGACCTCTGAAACTTCGAATAAAGACTACAGGATGAACATTCTTTTTGTCAGGGTTAAAGATTTGAAATTGTCTCTGTTTAATCATCTTTTCCTCAACTGTACTAAGATTCCAAAAATCATCCTGTTCGTACTCTTCCCTGTGGCTATTCGTTATATCGAATCTAACTTGTGACGTTCCAGTTCTGTCTACATCGGATCTTGACGTGGACGGAATGTCACGCGCAGATTGAAAATTTTGTTTCCTACTTCTCGCTGTTTCTAAATCCTCCTGCGAGAGATTTAGTGATCTTTCGTATTTTCTTTCCAAAGCGAGAATTCTTCGCCAAGTTGTTCACGAACTTCCTTTAACCCTTTGTTAAAAAAATTCTCTTCGAAACTCTCTGAAATTGACTGTAAAGCTACTTTCACAGTTTCTTCTATTGTTTCCGAAACAAAATTTTGCCTCTCTAATGTTATTTCTGAAAACTTTCCCGCAAGTACATTCATTCTATGTTCCACTGCCGTCTGTTTTTCCTTCACTTCGTCAAATTGCTTCTTTAGATTATCTTGGGATCATAGCTATGGAACACTGTATGTCCTCTTGAGCTTGTATTACTTGAGGAAACAGTTCTACTTGTTTTTGTATCGTGTCAATTTTGACGGATACATATTCGGTTAGTTCCGCTTTTAATTTACTATTGTTTTCTTGGCATTGTTGGCGGACCTGCTCAATTTGAACAAGAAGATTCTGTTCGGTCTTTCCTGCCCGTTCTTTTATTTCCTGTGTCTGGGTATTTAATCTCTGATCTAATTCGGTAAAGGTAGCTCTTAATTAATTTTGTAATTCTGTTTGATTTTCGGCTAATTGATTTTGGAGTTCATTTTGTATGGCTGATAAGTCTCGTTTTACCTCCTCTTGGCGTTCTGCAAAATCTCTCTGTACAACGGACAAGTCTCGTTTTACTTCAGACTATATAATGGATAAGCCTCGTTTTTCTTCCGCTTGGGTTTCTGCAAAATCTCGTTTCATTTCTACTTGAGCCTTCGCAAGGTTTGACACATTTTTGGCTAATAGAGACAACTGTTGCATAATAACAACTAATGGGTCATCAACAGTCTGATCAGCTGTTGTATGAATGTTTTCTGAACCAGCGGGATTATTTATATTGCTACCGCTAGCCACAACAGTCTCAGAATTGCTATCCGTGGCCTCTGCTTCTGTGCAAACAGCTGAAGGCTGTTGCACGTCTCGTTGCTGATTCAATGACATTTTAAATGCCGCTCTAGTCAATACCATTAAATAAATATCAATATCAGGTTCTAGTCACTAAATACAGTTTCAAATTTACTGTCGTAGACACACTTAACTTTCAAATTACTTCACAGATGGTATAAAGTTCAATGTCCAGATACGAAAATCACACAATATACAGTTCTACAATCCAACTACTATCTGGAAAAAAGTTCTTTCTAAATTAATTTCAAACTATATTAACTACAAAATGTAAAAAATTGGAATAATCTGGCCTTGTTCTGCAGTATATGTCTTGTCCAATAGTTGAAATCGTTCCTTCGTATCAGCAATCTTTTACTATGGGCACCGAATCTCTCTTCAGATTAGTTACCTCTCGTTCTCGTTGGTTTTCATGAAACAAAAAATACATATATTATATAACAATCCAAGAGAGTCCTGTCACACTGGTGCCACTGTAATTTTCCCTCCTATCTATGTAATTATGTAGTTATGTAGTTCTCAATTCGTTCGAGCAATCAATCATTCATAATAGGAAACACAGTCATAACTCAGTCACTCAAAATGATTCAGAAATTTTACTTGTTAGAATGAAATCAGGCGATGATTCTTCTTCTCTGCTGGCTCGTGCTTTGCGGCAGTCTGCTAATCTGTACAAATAAAATGCCTCGTATTTTTGGGAGCGTTGTGTAATCAGTCGGGAAACCTCAGATCAAGCGGATATTTGGCTTTGATGAAGTTTAACCTTCCGAAGAAGTAATGGAGCTCTTGGATTATTAAATGCAGGTTCGTATCCAGTCTTTCGGAAGTTCCCTTCCGATTAACAACTACGAAATATATCGATGAATATCATTAATTCTCAAATGTCAAATAATGTAAATTGTTACACACCTTTTGTATGAAGGAGCAATATATATATATATATATTTCCCTTTTAATCGTACAATTTCGCATCAGTTATCTTTTGTCATAAATCTCAATATTCAGATTACAATTCTTTAAACAATGCTCAGGCTAATCGGCACGAAGACAATCTCGGAAGCTTTTTTTTCGAACAACCACCAGAGAGAGTACTACAAAGAATAATTATGCGCTCATGGCATAGCTATTGTATGAAACTACTTTGCGCATGGATTCTGCGAGTATGAAGATAGAAAATTAGTAAACGTCATTCAAGGGTAGAATTGTATCAGAATAATTCATCGAATATAAAGAGATATTACAGTTTCTGTAACTACAACTATTTGAGTTTCAGTGCTTTCTACTAGGGCTTGGAGCTCTGGTTCTTTCCCAACACAGCTACGACAATTTACAACTACAATACCAATCGTTTCTACTACTACCTCACTGTGTTTTATCTGACCATTTTTAGACGGACGTCCCTTCTGTGGTTCCCTGAGACCCTCTAACCTAAAAAACCGCCCAGTCCCTTCCACACAGCCCCCGCTACACGTGTAGCCGCCTCCTGTGTGTAGTGGACTCCTGACCTACCAGCCTACACGGTCACAGAACTACCTGAGCCTCTGATTCAGACGCTCCACCCGGCTCTGCACCAAAGGACCGCAGTCGGTTCTATCAGGTGAGCTCCGCCTTAGTCTCGGAAGCAAGACTGGCAGTATCTACCATTTCCGCTAGCCGCCCAAAACCAGACAGAATCTGCACCGATTCAAAGCGACACACGTCAACATGAGCCACCACCTGCAATTGGCTGCACCCTGTACTCTTCATGGCATCCGGAAGCACCATTTCCACATCTGGAATGACTCCCCCCGGAATGCACACGGAGTGCACACTGGCTTCCTTCCCCTCCTTGGCAGCCATGTTCCTAAGGGGCCCCATTACGCGCCTAACGTTGAAGCTCCCAACTACCAGCAAACCCACCCTCTGTGAATGCCCATACCTTGCGGGTCGAGAAGCTTCCTGTGGAACAGGGTGGACGACTGCATCCAGCTCAGAGACATCGTCAACCACGGATAACGCCCGAAACCTGTTCGTCAAACGAACTGGGTAGGTCCTATGATCGGCCCCTCGGAAAGTTTTTCACTGCCTGCCAGACTATGGAGTGATCTCCCACTCGACCGCAGGTGAGGGGTCAACCTCAGTGCACGCAGTACCCAGGGCAGTCACAGCAGTGGACCAATCGGAGGACACGTGGGATGTGCTCGATGTCCCTCGCGTCCCTGCATCCAATCCAACACAGTGACGCCCTTTGGCAGCAGCCTCAAACTGTGTGACGGAAGCCAAAGCAGCCTGGAGCTGTGAGTAAAGGGTCGCCAACCCAGCTCGCATCTGTACACAACAATGTTCCTATCCATTACTGCAGTCGCTCCTGTTTGAAGCTCATAAAAATATGTAACAAGCGAACAGTGTACTAGCTTTATTAGTAGCAGGAACTAAGCTAACAATCAACTCTGCATTTAGTACGAAAGGTAATAAAATTATTCCTCATACTGAAACCTATATATTTACAGCTATCGACAAATCATTCGATCAATCACGAGAGAAATCTCAAATGACTGACATGTTGAAGTGTACAGCAACAAGACACTCGCCTTACATGTATTAGTATTGACGATGATGATGATGAATGAAGACTTTAGTTGATAATAAACGAACAGGGTGATCTGAAATGTACTGAAAAGTTTGTAAGGGTGTTTTAGGGTAGATAATGCTGAGATACATTTGTTACGAAAAAATTCGATTTATTGCGCCCTTTCTGAGTTAAATAGCATTGAAGTTAGCCAGTCAGGACATTGCACATGCAGATTCAAGTGGCCTGCCAGAGATAGTGTCGCCACACATGTACTTCGTTTGGTTTCCTAAAGCCAAGCATGAGAGCTATAGAAAAATTGGATGTGGGATTGTACTAAGGATCTAATCCAAGCGAAAGGCTAAGCACTCTCATGTGCTACCATCTACAATATGAGAGAAACTGTCAGTAAATGTATCAGGTGGGCTTCTTAAATTTGCACTCTCCACCACCTAATTGGCTAACTGCAATGCTAATGAACTCATAAATGGAGAAAGTATCTTTTTTTCTTAAAGTTCCCAGCACAGTCTATCCTACAACACTTTTCCAAGATTTTCAGACAATTTCTGACTACCCAGTATAATATGCTTAACAAATAATGTGTTCTTCTCTCCTTAGAGTCGAGTTGTTGCCATTGCAAAATCAGCAGTCACGTGATGCAGTAATAATATTATATAACCATACCTACATATTGCACAGATATTGTACCAAAGACAACAGTGTGGGTATGAAGTTGGATTGTCAGTTCTAATCTACGTTTTAGTGATGCCAAATTAGTATTATTTCTGGATGTGTAGATTCATTATGTGGTGCTTCACTGCAGATGTTATTGCGGAAAACCAGGATCGAATATGCAAAAATGTTTGTTTTGCATGTCATAAGAAAGACTAAGTCTTTTATTTTAACTGGAGATATTACAGAGTCCAAATCAGTTGGTAGAGAACATTGAAAACTTTATTATCACATTCAAATAGAACATTATGAATTTAAAACATTTACCAAGTGCTTGTAGGAATCAAAATGACATGCAATCAGTTTGTTAGCATATGCTCTGATTGTTGGAATCACACATGGTATGGCTTTCTGGCGATTGATAAAACGAGAAAATTGAGTGGCAGTCGATATAAACAAAACTTATAGGAGTTTCTGCTTGAAAGATAGTTTACCAATATGCATCTGTATCTGTATACAGCAATAATACAAATCTGCATGTGTGTCATATACTCAACCTGAGGCTGCAAACCCATTCATTTACACATTGACAGAAAAATCGAGGCAATCAGGGCCAAATTAATTCCACTGGAAAATCTTACCAAGGCAGTATCTAGAAAAGGTAAGCTGCTGACTGACAGTATTGAAGAGGTCAATGCAACACTAACGGATGCACCTAGTTTTATCAGGGCAATACATACGAATGTTGCATCCTATCACCACCAGTAATCTCACAGTGTATATACACTGTATGCCATCAGAAACTGGCTTAGTACACAACAACATGCCAACGATAAATTGCAAATTTATTGTAGTTTGCAATGCTGTTCGATGGAAATTACGACAGGACAGCTGCAATGAAAACAGCCTCTGACAGAAACATTAAACC
This sequence comes from Schistocerca cancellata, assembly GCF_023864275.1. Lineage (NCBI taxonomy): Eukaryota > Metazoa > Arthropoda > Insecta > Orthoptera > Acrididae > Schistocerca > Schistocerca cancellata. Next base: position 492,201,409 of record NC_064628.1, read on the forward strand.
CATAACAGAAAATCTGAAAAGGCTCTTGTAATCTGTGAACTGGGATAGAATAACATAAGAAGAAGGAGAAGAAGAGGAGGAGGAAGAGTAGGGACGATGGAGGAGAAGGAAACACTATTACTGATTACAACATTAATGAACACAGTGATAGAGACTTAGACTCAGTGTATGGGACCAGCAAGGATGATCCTATGTGTAAGATAGCCACTCTACACTTTTAATCAAGGACGCAGTACAGGTCGGGAATACGAAATTTGAGAGGACACCATATTTATTAGAGCTTCAAAACTTCAAGTTTTGACAAGTATCTGTCGAAAGAGAAGTAAACATATGTTGAAATATTATGTATGACTATCACATAGGAAAGGCAGCGACCCAAAAGAACAAATAAAAGTCTATAAAAGTAATAAATACAGTAATATTACTAAATCCTCATTAAAAGCTATATATGGTACATGTGAAGGCATTGACATTTGTCATAGAGGATTGAACATTCTACCTCTAAAGCATATTTACTAAAATGACCTGAACAAAACCATAGAACACTTAGATCTACTCACAACATCGACTGCAGCAGAGAACACAGCTTTCTCAAATGAAATCGTTTCACCCATTCAGAGCTGTGAGAAATCCTGGAGACAGTCGTTCATGAGTTTCACAAAACTGCATACAAAACATTCACATGTAGATATGTGATACTACAAGGTTTATGTGATTTATCTGCCTGCCCCTGGTTATTTATCTAGTTACTATATAATGCCTGTTGCCTTTGGCAATTTGCGGCAATGCGCTGGCACTTTACTACCTAATGTAGCCTAATGTGCACTACCAAGTGTATGATAAGAATTAAAAATTATTACAAAATGTATTATATTATTACTAAATATACCTACAGTTAAATTAATGTCTAAGTTGAATAGCAGTCTAGCTACTAAATGTGCTGTCGACTGCACAGTCGATTATATAATAATATAAGATAATATTGCTCTCTGTGTCGTCTTCCAAGTCGTTACCCAACATGCGTAGTCGGTTATCCTTCTGCATATTGTCTTGTCTTCTTTACGCTCATGTGCATCGGTATTCTTCGTGTGTTGCCTTTGAAATTTTGTCTGCTAGTATATTTATGTGTGTCCATTCTGTTTTGTATCGTAGCGCATCTTATAGTTGATGCTCCGTGTAAATATTGTGTGCTTGTATTGTGTGCCCGATGTGTATGTAATTCCTGCAGAATAGGACTGTATGTTTGGGAGATCCCACTTCCCCACATGTACATGTAGGTGTCTGCATCAGACTCCCATGGTTCGGGTACATGGAATAAGGTCCGTGACTTGTTAAGAAGTGAACCAATCTGTGGCTAGGGTTGGGATATTGCTTTCTCAACCATTCTGATACGTCCAGAAACACTGTATGGACTCTCTGTTCCTTATCACTGTGCCCCACTCATTCTCCCACGTTTACATTCGCCAGAGTTTAAGCTGGCGATTGTTGTTTAAGGGTGCACCGGTTATTTGGCTAACTCAGTCTAGTCTACCTATCTTTAGCCAGTACTGTGCAGCCTAGTATCCAATGGTGATATCAGTTGGGTAGTTTCCAAGCACTACGCATAGTACTTTGACCGATGTGGTGCCAAAAATTTCCTGATACTCTAACAAGGGAACCTCCCCATCGCACCCCCCTCAGATTTAGTTATAAGTTGGCACAGTGGATAGCCCTTGAAAAACTGAACACAGATCAATCGAGAAAACAGGAAGAAGTTGTGTGGAACTATGAAAAAATAAGCAAAATATACAAACTGAGTAGTCCATGCGCATCATAAGGATAAGGTCAGCTCCGGAGCGCCGTGGTCCCGTGCTTAGCGTGAGCAGCTGCGGCACGAGGGGTCCTTGGTTCAAGTCTCCCATCGCGTGAAAATTTTAAGTTTTTTATTTTCAGTGTATGTGACAAACTCTTATGTTTTCATCACTTTTTTGAGAGTGATTATCACATCCACAAGAAAACCTAAATCGGGCAAAGTAGAAGAATCTTTTTACCCATTCGCCAAGTGTACAAGTTAGGTGGGTGGAGAACATATTCCTGTCATGTGACGCACATGCCGTCACCAGTGTCGTATAGAATATATCAGACGTGTTTTCCTGTGAAGGAATCGGTTGACCTATGACCTTGCGATCAAATGTTTTCGGTTCCCATTGGAGAGGCACGTCCTTTCGTCTACTAATGGCACAGTTTTGCGGTGCGGTCGCAAAACACAGACACTAAACTTATTACAGTGAACAGAGACGTCAATGGTCGAACTGACAGATCATAACTTTGCGAAAATAAAGAATGTAAACTTTTCACTCGAGGTGGGATTTGAACCAAGGACTTCTCGTTCCGCAGCTGCTCACGATAACCACGGGACCACGGCGCTTCTGTGTTAACGTTAGCCTTCGTGTTGCCTATCTTGCGCATGGACTACTCAGTTTGTATATTTTGCTTATTTTTTCATAGTTCCACACAACTTCTTCCTGTTTTCTCGATTGATCTGTGTTCAGTTTTTTAAGGGGGATGCGATGGGGAGGTTCCCTTGTAAGAAGGACACTTCTCTGCCCCTGGCTTACCACCGTTCTGTTGGTGGCGAGGGTTAGCCGACGCACCAATGTACTTGCTGCAAAACTGAGAACTGATTCATAGAGTGCACAGTGGTATGTTCTGATCACTGACATGGGTAGTCTGTGTTTTCTGGAGTCTATCCCTGCAAGTTTGTGTAGTATTTTTTCTGCCTTGTCTGTGATTACTGTGTTGTGTTCGTGGAAGTTTAACTTTTCGTCTATGTGTATTCCTAGATAACGTGTCACAGTTATCCTCTATATGTTTGTGTTCCCGTCTTTTATTGAAGGATCCCATTCCAGTGGACCCTTCAAGAGAGTATATATTGTTTTGTGGCCTGCTATCTGGAGTCTGGTTGTTGTGCACCATTGTGTGATTGTCTGGAGTGGTTCAAATGCTTTCTCTTCTATCTGGGCTCTACTGTTAGCAGAAACTACTACCAGTAGGTCGCCTGCATTATCGACAACTCCGTCCGTCCTATTGTCCCCATACAAAAGTTCTAGGAGGATTCAATAGTGATTAACCAGAAGATGGGTTCACAGATCGATCCTTGTGGAGATCCCTTATTAATTCTCCTGATTAATTTGCGACTGCCCGCACTCCATTCCACTACTCTGTCCCTGCAGTAGTTCAAGATACTATTATAGAGCGAATGTGGTACCTCCAATTGTTGTAACCTTACACAGTGCTGCCTACCACAGGTTGTCAAAGGCACCTGCGATGTCTATCATTATTGATACGCATGTTTTTTTGGTATGTTTGTAACAATTTCGAGTGTCCAATTAATTGCGCCGTCAATGGATTTTCATTGTCTAAAGCCGAATTGGTGGGGACTAAGACCGTGGAGAGCTCTGTGGGCCTGCAATTGGCTGTTATATTTATGAAAGGTATTGGTCTGTATGATTTGGTATTTGAACGATACCTCTCTGGATTCTTTTATGATCACCGCATTTGAGGTTTTCCAAATTGTAGGCACCCTGCCTACTCTTAGGGCGTCATTAAGTACTTCTCTTAAATAAGGGTTGATCTGTGGCGATAATGGTTTGAGTACGCCTGAATGGATGCCATCTGACACTGGCATTTTTTTAGTCTTTAATTCTCTTATCGCTACCGCGACTTCCGGCTGCAGGTGTTCGAGTGTTTACCAAAACAGAGCAGTGGATAGCTGGATGGGCTTTCTTGTGCGTGCTCTCGCCTATGTCCCACTAATTTTACGCCTTCGAGTAACTCAAGTGGGGCAGGCCAGGAGTTCCGAATAACAAACTTTCAATGCAAGAATCTGTGTTCGCTAGGGCGGAGTTTACCTGTGAAATTTTGTAGAAATAAAAGAATTGTGGAAAAGAGTTCTATTCCCAGGCCGTACATTGGTCGGCACTGGCCAACTGGGTATTTTGAGAGCTTCTAGTGATGTGATTCGCTCGGTAAAAGTTGAGGGGAGAAAACAAAGGTGAAGAGCGATCTTGTTGGACTCTCGGTAACGGTCTTCCGTTCTGGGCTCTCGTACTGAGAGGACGTTACCCAAGTCGTCTCCCGTCTTGATTTTTTCGTTCTGAGTGAACGTTAGCCGCGCCAGCTCTTTGCTGCCGGGAAGATCGTTGCAAATAGAAAAGTTTATGGACAGCGGTCTGTTGTCCGAGTAGTGTAGTAGTGTACTTTCCGAGACGCTACACGCCAACCGCACAGCCGCGCCCTCGCCGTCGGAGACCGCCGCTGCAACGGGAACATTACGGTGAGATTGCTCCTTGCCGGCCGCGGTGGTCTAGCGGTTCTAGGCGCTCAGTCAGGAACCGCGCGACCGCTACGGTCGCAGGTTCGAATCCTGCCTCGGGCATGGATGTGTGTGACGTCCATAGGTTAGTTAGGTTTAAGTAGTTCTAAGTTCTAGGGGACTGATGACCACAGATGTTAAGTCCCATAGTGCTCAGAGCCATTTGAACCATTTTTTGAGATTGCTCCCGCTTCGGCCTGTGTTAGGAGTAACGTTAAACAGTTGGATCACGTGCAATTGCTGTTTCCACAGAGGCTTCACGGTACTTTGGGGTGGAGTGGTTCTTCGTATTTTACGTTTTGTGTCGATGTCAGTCGGCCAGCCAAGTTATAAGAGATCGCGTTTTGGACCAATTTTAACACAGTTCACTGCCAATGCCAGTCAGGAGGATAATTTGTAAATTGTTCATTGTGTTTTATTCGGCATTGACTGAAGGTTAAAATAAAATTATTGTGATTCAGTAGAGCCTTTACTTTCAGTAGTTGATCCTGAAGTCACCCTTTTGCGTTATTTATTTTTGTGTATGTGTTTGATGTCATTGAACACTCTAAGTGTTGATGATCATTCATGTTTGGAAGTAAAAACGGGTGTGATTCATCGTCAACGCTACCACTGGAGATTAATTAAGGGTGACAGGGCCACATTTAAATCTAGTGTTATCGATTTTTGCGTACAGTTCCACTACCAATTTCTCTGTAAGTTGTTTCTCAGGGGCGAACACACGCAAAAATCGGACAAGCAACGGGTGGTGTGTTACAACATGTGTGAGTTATTTATTGTTTGCTATACATCCTGCAAACGTACGTGTTTGTCCTGCCGTGTTGAAAATGTGGATTTGTGACTCTTATATCGTGTTATTTATCTTTTGTCCTCGGTCATCCGTTCTGTCTGAGTGCCACAGGGTGAGTCTTGTGTTAATTATAAGTTATTATGCCTAGAAAAGGCTGCTACGTCCTTTTCATATTGGCATATACACTGAAGTTCCAAAGAAACTTGTATAGGCATGAGTATTCCAATACAGAGATGTGCAAACAAGCAGAATACGGCGCTGCGGTCGGCAACTCCTATACAAAACAACCATTGTCCGGGGCAGTTGCTCGCCAAAAACACTACTGGCTAGGGCAACACCACCCATGGCGAGCTAACATAAGCCCACAAGCGACAACATCAGCATGATTGACGGGATATGCCCACTGCTATTAAAGCCAACAATCTCGCATACTAACGCACAAGCAAACCACCAACACTACCCTACACTGTGAATCTGATATATGACGAACCTAACTGTTACATATATGCTGACGCTGGCCGAGAAGCCAACACCGGCACCCAGCAGCAGCTGCCGAGTAACACCACCGCACAACGTCACAGGTATCGACCTGCATGATACCCATTACTAACAAAGCCTACCCTTGCATGACCTGTTGCTCGAAACAGGAAAACCGCTACTGCTCTTACAACCCGACCAAACTATCGCACAGGTTTTTTTCCCCCTTGACTCTTGCCTTATCACTTTTTTTCCTCTGCCCTTGAAGCCGCCACGTTTCGTTTAACTTTCGACCCAATATATCTCCAGATGAGCGCATATTAATGGTTAACGTTAACCAGACATATGCAGACATCGCAGTAACCACATCCTGTGAGACCTCACTTTGCTGAAAACTAACCCTTTATGCAGAGATGGCACTAGACCTTTTGTGTTGGCCATCATGCCCGTGTGGGCGTGGAGGGGCTCCATCTCTTACTACTACGGCGCAGTTGTCAGATCTGTTACTGCTCTTACAACGGCAGGTTATAAATATTTAAGTGAGTTTGAACGTCGTGTTATAGTCGGCGCACGAGCAATGGGACACAGCATTTCCGAGGTAGCGATGAATTTGGGATTTTCCGTACGACCATTTCATTAGTGTACTGTGAACATCAGGAATCTGGTAAAACATCAAATCTCCGACATCGCTGCGGGCGGAAAAAGATGCTGCAGGAACGGGGCCAACGATGACTCAAGAGAATCGTTCAACGTGACGGAAGTGCAACCGTTCCTCACATTGCTGCAGATTTCAATGCTGGGCTATAGATATGGGTTTTCGGAGATGAAATACCACCCGTGTACCCTTAATGACAGCACGACACAAAGATTTACGGCTCACCAGGGCCCGTCGACATTGATATTGGACTGTTGATGACTGGAAACATGTTGCCTGGTCGGACGAGTCCCGTTTCAAATTGAATCCTGCGGATGGACGTGTACGGGTATGGAGGCAACTTCATGAATCCATGGACTCTGCATGTCAGCGGGGGACTGTTCAGGCTGGTGGAGGCTATGTAATGGTCTGGCTCGTGTGCAGTTGGAGAGATACGCGATCCCTGATACGTCTAGAGACGACTCTGACGGGTGACACGTAAGTAAGCATATTGTCTGACCACTTGCATCCATTCATGTCCACTGTGCATTGATATTCACGGTACACTCGTGAAATGATCGTACGGGAAAATACCCACTTCACCGCCACCTCGGTGATGCTGTGCCCCATCGCTCGTGCGTCGACTATAACACCACGTTCAAACTCACGTAAATCTTGATAACCTGCCCTTGTAGCAGCAGTAACCGATCTAATAACTGCGCCAGACACTTCCTGTCTTACATAGGTGTTGCCGACCGTAGCGCCGTATTCTACCTGTTTATTTATCTCTGTATTTGAATACGCATGCCTACACTAGAATCTTTGGCACTTCAGTGTATTAACGTCACGCAGCGGAACTGTCAAATAATTTCTGTGAGCCGGCCGTGGTGGCCAAGCGGTTAAAGGCGCTACAGTCTGCAACCGCGCGGCCGCTACGGTCGCAGGTTCGAATTCTGCCTCGGGCATGGATGTGTGTGATGTCCTTAGGTTAGTTAGGTTTAAGTAGTTCTCAGTTCTAGGGGACTGATGACCTTAGAAGTTAAGTCCCATAGTGCTCAGAGCCATTTGAACCATTTTTTTTTTAATTTTTGTGATCGATCGAATTTTATGAAGTCATTGGGTGATTCTTTTTAGCAAAGCGAAAAAGCACTTCTTACACAAAGAACATTATTTATTATAAATTTAAAAAACAGTTCCATCTCTCTTATCCAGACTAAACCAATCTGATATAGATATGTAAACATAAATAGGAATATGGATCCACTTTAAAAAGATATGAAATCATCTACGAAGAAATTTTCGCGTGAGATGTGTCCCGCCAATAAACAAGGTCATTAACTTTGGAAAGAGTACTCGAAGAAATTTAATTAACTGTGGGTATCCCTGATGAAAGAGTACTACGTTTCATCATAACGTGAGTACACCGGCTTGGTTCTGTGACTTATTGAAGACAGAGAGGACTTTAACTATTACGATTTTATTAAGGAGAGAATATGCTATCAGTGAAAGTTATCACACCAAGTAATGTGACGGGCACCTCATGTTCTGCGTATAGTAAAACCAATAAGAAGCTAGAATGTTGCGTCACAAGCAGAAGTTGTGAGACGCCACTATGTATTTGTCGTTTTCAGTTGAAGCCCATATTTGGTGAGTTTTATATTATAATTTGCACCCCGTGAATAGAGGTTGTTTCGAAGCATCATCACACTGAGGATCTCTCGATAGCGCATCGTTATTGGTACTATTTATTCTAATAAAATGACGAGAAAGGTGGTTAAATAATTTTAATAATTAGTTATTTTAGCACTGTAGCTCTCTTGTTACGAAAATACGCCTTTTTAAGGCAATGGCACATTGAAGATTCACCAAAATCACATCAGTTAGTAACATATCGACGATTAAAGCCTTTAGAAGATCTTGACTTAAAACACGTGGTCATTTGCTGCAGAAGTTCAGAATAGATTTGATGGTAGAAGTGCCGATTTACAAAATAATGTGTAGCGTGTTCACTTGTTGCAGTATGCAACTTTTTTTGGTTTTTTCCTCGTTTTGTGAAGGTCGTGAGAGTCTCATATTAAACTTCTTTTATATCCGTCTATGATCATAAAATTTTTGGGCCTATGATCTACATCTACATTTATACTCCGAAACCCACCCAACGGTGTGTGGCGGAGGGCACTTTACGCGCCACTGTCATTACCTCCATTTCCTGTTCCACTCGCGTATGGTTCGCGGGAAGAACGACTGCCGGAAAGCCTCCGTGCGCGCTCGAATGTCTCTAATTTTACATTCGTGATCTCCTCGGGAGATATAAGTATGGGGAAGCAATATATTCGATACTTCATCCAGAAACGCACCCTCTTCAAACCTGGACAGCATGCTACACCGCGATGCATTGCGCCTGTCTTGAAGAGTCTGCCACTTGAGTTTGCTAAACATCTCCGTAACGCTATCACGCTTACCAAATAACCCTGTGACGAAACGCGCCGCTCTTCTTTAGATCTTCTCTATTTCCTCTGTCAACCCGACCTGGTACGGATCCCACACTGATGAGCAATACTCAAGTATAGCACGAAAGACTGTTTTGTAAGCCACCTCCTTTGTTGATGGACTACATCTTCTAAGGACTCTCCCAATGAATCTCAGCCTGGTAACCGCCTTACCAACAATTAATTTTATATGATCATTCCACTTCAAATCGTTCCGTACGCATACTCCCAAATATTTTACAGAAGTAACTACTACCAGTATTTGTTCCGCTATCATATAATCATACAATAAAGGATCCTTCTTTCTATGTATTCGCAATACATTACATTTGTCTATGTTAAGGCTCAGTTGCCACTTCCTGCACCAAGTGCCTATCCGTTGCAGATCTTCCTGCATTTCACTGCAATTTTCTAATGCTGAACTTCTCTGTATACTACAGCATCATTCGCGAAAAGCCGCATGGAACTTCCGACACTATCTACTAGGTCATTTATACACTCCTGGAAATTGAAATAAGAACACCGTGAATTCATTGTCCCAGGAAGGGGAAACTTTATTGACACATTCCTGGGGTCAGATACATCACATGATCACACTGACAGAACCACAGGCACATAGACACAGGCAACAGAGCATGCACAATGTCGGCACTAGTACAGTGTATATCCACCTTTCGCAGCAATGCAGGCTGCTATTCTCCCATGGAGACGATCGTAGAGATGCTGGATGTAGTCCTGTGGAACGGCTTGCCATGCCATTTCCACCTGGCGCCTCAGTTGGACCAGCGTTCGTGCTGGACGTGCAGACCGCGTGAGACGACGCTTCATCCAGTCCCAAACATGCTCAATGGGGGACAGATCCGGAGATCTTGCTGGCCAGGGTAGTTGACTTACACCTTCTAGAGCACGTTGGGTGGCACGGGAGACATGCGGACGTGCATTGTCCTATTGGAACAGCAAGTTCCCTTGCCGGTCTAGGAAAGGTAGAACGATGGGTTCGATGACGGTTTGGATGTACCGTGCACTATTCAGTGTCCCCTCGACGATCACCAGTGGTGTACGGCCAGTGTAGGAGATCGCTCCCCACACCATGATGCCGGGTGTTGGCCCTGTGTGCCTCGGTCGTATGCAGTCCTGATTGTGGCGCTCACCTGCACGGCGCCAAACACGCATACGACCATCATTGGCACCAAGGCAGAAGCGACTCTCATCGCTGAAGACGACACGTCTCCATTCGTCCCTCCATTCACGCCTGTCGCGACACCACTGGAGGCGGGCTGCACGATGTTGGGGCGTGAGCGGAAGACGGCCTAACGGTGTGCGGGACCGTAGCCCAGCTTCATGGAGACGGTTGCGAATGGTCCTCGCCGATACCCCAGGAGCAACAGTGTCCCTAATTTGCTGGCAAGTGGCGGTGCGGTCCCCTACGGCACTGCGTAGGATCCTACGGTCTTGGCGTGCATCCGTGCGTCGCTGCGGTCCGGTCCCAGGTCGACGGGCACGTGCACCTTCCGCCGACCGCTGGCGACAACATCGATGTACTGTGGAGACCTCACGCCCCACGTGTTGAGCAATTCGGCGGTACGTCCACCCGGCCTCCCGCATGCCCACTATACGCCCTCGCACAAAGTCCGTCAACTGCACATACGGTTCACGTCCACGCTGTCGCGGCATGCTACCAGTGTTAAAGACTGCGATGGAGCTCCGTATGCCACGGCAAACTGGCTGACACTGACGGCGGCGGTGCACAAATGCTGCGCAGCTAGCGCCATTCGACGGCCAACACCGCGGTTCCTGGTGTGTCCGCTGTGCCGTGCGTGTGATCATTGCTTGTACAGCCCTCTCGCAGTGTCCGGAGCAAGTATGGTGGGTCTGACACACCGGTGTCAATGTGTTCTTTTTTCCATTTCCAGGAGTGTATATATTCTGTAAAGCAATGATCCCATAACACTCCCCTGTGGTTCTCCCGAGGTTACTTTAACATGCTGTGTTCTGTTTGCTAAAAACTCTTCAATCCAGCCACACAGCTGGTCTGATATACTGTAGGCTCTTGCTTTATCAGGCGACAGTGCGGAACTGTATCGAACGCCTTCCGGATGTCAAGGAAAATGGCATCTACCTGGGAGCCTGTATCTAATATTTTCTGGGTCTCATGAACAAATAAAGTGATTTCGGTCTCACACGATCGCTTTTTACGGAATCCTTGTTGATTCCTCCAGAGTAGATTCTGGGTTTCCAGAAATGACGTGATACGCGAGCAAAAATCATGTTCTAAAATTCTACAACAGATCGATGTCAGAGATATAGGCCTATAGTTTTGCGCATCTGCTCGACGACCCTTCTTGAAAACTGGGAAACTTGCGGTACACGGCTGTTAGAAGGGGGCAAGTTCTTTCGCGTACTCTGTCTAGAATCGAATTGGTATCCCGTCTGTTGAGTGATTTCAGTTGCTTTTCTATTCCTAGGACACTTATTTCGATGTCAGCCATTTTTTCGTTTGTGCGAGGATTTAGAGAAGGAACTGCAGTGCGGTCTTCTTCTGTGAAACAGCTTTGGGAAAAGGTGTTTAGTATTTCAGTATTTTCGTCAGCGATGACCAATTTCGGATCTGCAGCAAAATCTTTGAAAACCAGATACAAATGGTGGCTAGTCTACATTTTAATAAAATATGCCATAATGAAAATAAGTACTTTTGTACATGTCAAAAGCATGCTCATTAAAATATGACAATGTATACATGTTTTAAAACATGTCCTAATATAGTGAAGGCATACTGGCATCGTCAAAATATATAAGGGGCGTTCAAAAAGAAACGAGCCTGAGGCATAATTACAGAAACCAGTATCTGTATGTTAGAAATATTGACCCTGGCTGTTGAGACACTCGTCCCACTGTGACACAAGGCGGTGAATGGCTTTCTCATAAAATTCCCTTGACTGCGATGTTAACCAGTTGCGCACGTACAGCTGGACGTCGTCGTCCGAGGTGAAGCGTGTGTCTCTCAGAGCCATTTTAAGGGGAGCAAAAGCGGCCTAATCACAGGGAGAGAGGTCCGGGCTGTATGGAGGCTGGCCGAGAACCTCCCATTTGAATTTCTGCAGGAGTGCCGCGACTGTGTTGCCCGATTGAGGCTTTGCATTGTCGTGGAGCAGAACGACTCCGCGGGTGAGATTGCTTGGTCGTTTTGATCTGATCGCTTGGCGAAGGGTGGTCAAGGTTTGCGAGTAATGCTGGGCATTCACTGTTGTCCCGTGCTGCAGGAAGTGAATCAGAAGAGGGCCATCTTGGTCAAAGAAGAACGTCCGCATAACCTTTCCTGCCTTAGCATTTTTTGGTGGTGGTGACCCTGGATGCTTCTACTGGAGACTTTGTCGTTTTGATTGTGGTTCGAAGTTCTGACACCATGACTCATCTACAGCCACCACTCATGCCAGGAACGCATTCCCTTCCCGAGCATAGCTCCGCAGATGAGCAACACAGTAGGCCATTAGACTTGCTTCATAGTGTGGTTGAAGTCTGTGGGGCATCTGTTGGGCGCACATTTTGTGCATGTGCAGTCGTTCCTTCACGATCATGTGAACACTTCCGACGCTCAATCCGACCACGGCAGCTATGGCTTTCACTGTCACTCGGCGATCCTGGGTAATGAGTGCATCCACCAGCTGGACGATGTCATCGGTAATGCCATATGGTGCTCCAGACCGTGCATCATCGGCTAACTACACTCGTCCTTCGCTGTAACGCTTGTGTCACGCCTTGACCGTTGCAAGGGACAAGCAGTTTTTGCTGTACACTTGTGACATTCATCGATGAATGTCCGTTCCTCCTACTCCTTCCACTATCAGAAAACGAACAATACCTCTTTGCTCTTCTTTTGACGTCTCCCTGTCACTGTTTGCAATGCAACTGGCAGCGTTGGACGATTGATGCACGCTGCTGATAGCTCTGTATAGTCACGTACGTGCATGCGTGCCCTCTAGCAACCACACCTCGCTACACACGTCACGATATTACCCTCCTGTCACCTGTTTGCGCATTCCACACTCTGGCTCGTTTCTTCTTGAACGCCCCTTATACATTCATAATCTGCTTAGCATCACAGCACATATTTAAAAAGTGGTATAAACTACGCCACTGTGCTGACAAGGTCTTACTGTTAACAGGGCTGCTGTTCATAACAGATTGAGGTACTGTAAGTAAAAAGTGTGTTTTCGTCGTAAGCTCGATAAATGTCGCTACTGTAGGCTTGCACGTATTCGTTAATTACGCAGTTGTATAAAATGCAATAAACTGATAAAGTACAATAGGCAAAAATTATTAGTGGGTTCCTGTTACAGAAATAAAATGTAACATGTAAAAAACACGAACAAAGTTAAATTTTAAATTATTAAGAGGAAATGCTTAAATGACAAAACGTGTTTTTGTGAAACTCTTGCGGTGATTTTAGGTTGAAAATAATAACATCCAAAAAATAAGTTCAAGAAGCTAACAGAACCATATAAGAAGGATACAATTAACAGAGAAAAAAGCCAAATGGATGGAACGGTAAGGAACCAGTGGCCTCCGCCAGCGCTGAAGTCAGAATGTAACATGGGCGACTATGTTGTAAACGGTAGGGCTTATACAGCAAACGCCGTCTCAGAACTTCCCATGCAGTTGGTTGGGGTATTCCAAGTTCTCGACACGCTCTATTGGTAGAGTTATTGGCACTGTGTACAAAACTTTCTTGAATCTGGCAGATCTCATCCTCTGACACACGTGTGATTTTTCCTTTTTCACACACTCTCATTCTGTTTAAATTGCTTAAATCAACGGCTAACGCTTTTGCTAGTTGTTGGTTGAATACCGAATTGGGTACGAAATGGCCACTGCACTGCAATTTGTGACTCACTTTTCATGAACTCAAGAACGCAGAAAACCTCGTGCTCCACAGTCGCCATCTCACTCAAAACACAGTAGCGGTGGGCTAGAAATTGCGTGTCTGTTGTAAACTGAGAACTCACAGATATCACAGTAACAACTTTACAGAATCTGGCTGCGATTTCAGTCGTAAGTAAGAGTAGCAAGGAGCCTTTAACATTCAACATCGTGTGCCATCTGTTGGCCGAATTTCGTACTTCCTCCTCTGAACCTCTTGTCTAGCTGCAATTTCAGTGGCAAGTCGTAAGTAGCAACTAAAAAGCGCAATTAAAAATAAACGCTGTGTGTCATCTGACGGCCTAAGTTCGTACTACTGTTTTTCTTTGTGACACGCTATCGGGTCTAACTATAATTTCCGTGACGAGTCGCAGCTAGAAGTAGCACATAGCAACTTAAAAACGCAGTTAACATTAGATGGCGTATGTGATCTGTTGCCCTACGTTCGTACTTTGTTCTGAAAACCTTGTGTCTTACGATATGGATGTATTACATGCTTATGCTCAAAGAAATGAACCAAGAAGCTAATTTGCTCTGAGGAAAACTTTGTACTCTGTTGAGAATTGGTGCAGCCGAGCAATGTGAAGGCCGAATAAAGGTTGTGCAAACACACAGACCTGTAGCGTAGCCTGGAATTTTCGTCACATATGTAAACACACTCTTCACCATAAAAGCTAAAACTGCACGGGAATTTCAAAAACAGATAACTGATAGCTCTCCAATGAGTATTATGATGAGTATTACACGCATATATCGTATATAAACTACAAAAATATCATCTGGTGTCTACTATGCAACTTTTATCAGGAGTTTAATTGCTGTATTCACTTTTTCCGACAGTACAATATGCAGTTAAACTTGGTGTGTATTTTAAAATCTTGTATTAGTATTACTGCTGATTTGAACTTGTAACTGTAAGATCAGTCCTTTCCACTGTTTTGACTTGTACATCATCAATCTTCCAACCCAGACCTTGGGCTACGCGACAGATCAGTCTGTCGTCACAACCAACATTCAAGGTGGGAGGGATATACGGACCAATATCATACTCTAGCAAGTCTTTAACATTAAATACATGGCAGAAAATTTGGGGGTAAGAGATGAGTGGTGAGAACGGAATTTTAATTATTCACTCACAGTATAGTTCACATTGATTTATCATGCTTATCAAATCATATAATGACTTCAGTGACACTCTGTACCAATCCTCATTTTGCACACTTATGTTATCAACTATGGCTCTTTTACGCTGTAAGTCGTTTTGAGTCTTCAAGATTATCTCTTCTAGATGTGGATGGGTACATAGAGCAGCCAGTAATCGAAATGGGAACTACGTCTGGAAAATCACAAGGATTATTAAACTATTATATTGCTACTAATTACTAGCAATATAATTCACATTATACAGCCGCTAATGCTTCTGGTAATGAACGAACTTGAGTGGGAGGGGGGGGGGGAGATTTCACCCTTTGCATAAACGACTCCCCTAAGTTCATTCAGAATACTTAGAAACTAACCTTAGCCGGCGGAAGTGGCCGTGCGGTTCTAGATGCTGCAGTCTGGAACCGCGAGACCGCTACGGTCGCAGGTTCGAATCCTGCCTCGGGCATGGATGTGTGTGATGTCCTTAGGTTAGTTAGGTTTAACTAGTTCTAAGTTCTAGGGGACTAATGACCTCAGAAGTTGAGTCCCATAGTGCTCAGAGCCATTTGAATTTGAACTAACCTTACTTTTGACGATGACGGTGTAAAGGCGCTGTGGCAACTTTTCTGCTGTCACTGATATTTTGAATTTTCGCTATATCGAGTGACTGATAATAGAGTTCAGATACTTGTGAATGTATCAATATGGTTAGAATCCGTACTCTAAACAGGAACTCCTATGGTACTCCGTGGTATGATTCTCAACATCACACTTCAAAGCCAAAGGAAGCCAAAGGACGAACATATGTAAAACTCATTGTTTCATTGAGATGAAATTTTTCTGTTGGCAAGCTTATCTTTCGTATATCACGTAACAACTATGAAACGTCCCCTTAGAACAATTTATACATGTGAAACGTCCACTTAGAACAATTATACAAGCCTGTGCTTAACCTGACACACAATAATTTTAGCGCAACGCAATCTGACTATCAAAAATCCCTGCAAAAGAATGGCCCTGAGTAACATTACACTATACCTTTCACAAATAACTTACCTCACAAAAATCTTCATTACTGGAACTACTGCAATACAGCGAGCGCCACTACTGCCAGCTAAATAAAAGATTCAAACTACAGAAGGCACTAACTACTGATAGGGATAGTTAGCAAATGAAAGATATTAATAGAGAACAAACAATGTATTTACCTTAATATTCATAATTGACATCCAGTATTACAAAACTCCGCCATCTCTCTCCCCACATCCACCACTGCTGGCGGCTCACCTCCAAGTGCCCAGCGCTACGCGCTGTTCGCATCCAGCTATAGCAGTTCATGACAATAATGGCAGACAACAATGCAAACTAGCCACATACTGCACACAGCACAGCCAGTGATTTTCATACAGAGTGCTATGTAACGTTGCCAATAAAAAACATAAACAGCAAACTTACATAAAGAAAGCCTAAACAGCCTACTTACATAGCCCCCATGCTCCCCACAAAAAATTTTACAAAATGTTTTTGGCCGGTGGCCAATAATGATTTGATAAAATTTTTCATAATTACACTAACAAAGATATCCAATGCACACACTTATTGATACAATGTTGGTCAAAAGCTAAAATTTTCTCACAGTCCATAAAGACAGTCCAGATTGTTCATCATAATAGTAATTACAGTTTTTTTCACAAAGTCTCACTAGTAAAAGAAATTGCACACAGAAGTAGTGGATTTCCATGCAGTCTTGAAGAAGTAGTGTTGTCCTTCCAACAGAAAGACAGTGCTGACTCTTGACATGCTGACAGGTAATGGGCCACAATGGAGCAAAACCCACAGCTGAGTCATTCGAAGTTCTGACGAATATTGGTAGGTAGGTCATCACAGAGCAGACCCACTGCAGTCCTGGTAGAGAGTATTGGTGTTGGTGGGCCACCAGAGGTGCAGACCCACTGTAGTCCTGGTAGAGAGTATTGGTGGGCCACCAGAGATGCAGACCCACTGTAGTCCTTGTAGAGATGGCCAGCAGCCATCTGTTGCGACTGTGCGGGTGCACAATCACCAGTGAAGAGTCTTGCGGACAATATAGCAAGTCCATGAACCACCACTTGTGCACTCACAAAGTTTTTTGGAATTGTCCTTAGAACCAGCAATACTGTTATCCAGTCCCTTGCTGAATTGTTAACACACGTACAAACACTAACAGTCCCTACTTCTCACATATTGTCCATATACTATGACCAACAGAAATGTGTGCAGTGAGATGGAACTTACAAGTTACTTAATTTGATGAACTGCTGTCAATTACAATTTTATAACATAAGAATACAATGACAAAGGTACAAAATACATAATTAAAAACATAACAATACAGATAACATTTGTAGTACCGGCTTTACAAAAGAATAGAAATAAACATATACATCAGTGTTACAGGAATGATGACATGAGTACAAAAATAAAATATCAGAATCACTTTTGAAACGTCAACTTCACACATGAGCATTAAAACAAAACAGAATAAATAATGTCTAAGCATCTTTACAAAGAAAATAACAGAGTATTAGAAAAATTCTACAACATAGCTCTCATCAGCACATAAACACATCAACACATAAAGACAGGAAAAACACAAATACACAAGGGTACACAAACATATAGAGGGATGACACAAAAGGAAAGGACAGGGTTTGTTTTACTGCAGTATTTTGCATGGAGATCTCCCTTCGTTCATCATTATTCCCAAAAGTCCTATCTAAGCCTGCTTTCTGTATTCTGTTCACCTCCTCTGTCAAAAATAGTTTTTCTCCACTGTACAGTATCCTTTTCTTTTTTTTTTTTTTTTTTTTTTTGGCCAAACCATTTTCTTATAGCTTCTTCATGCGTTATGCATTTCGTCCAATTCATCATAGTTAGTTTCTTATATTCTTATATAGTCTACCCCCTCTTAAGCTAACTTAAATCTACTGAGCTCAGATATATATACCAAGGGACGAGGCAATGCAGCATCACATAACACAGTTAATATAAACAGCAATGAAAAAAAACGCAGATTTGCGAAGCAAGCAGCATTAAGAAATTAGCAAAAGTCAAATTCAATAACACTATGCCTGGCAAACAGCAGCAACTTATACCTAAACATGACATAGCGCAAGCAGAAAAAATATTACAGTAAAGACAACAATGCAGAAAAGGGAAATGTCTATTCACATCTTAATATCTATGTAATTAAAGTGGTCATCTTAATGTCTATGTAATTAAAGTGGTGCACCACAACAACTTATTGTAAAAAAATATTACCATGTACTTGAAAAGAAAATTATGTGTTACTGTTACTAGTTCCTTCTTATTGTTCTTTCCTTTCCAAGTGCTCCTTTTTTAAAGAATGTGGATCATAAAATAATTATTTAATAGATCTGTTGACAGAAAGAGTTCACATTAGCAAATGCATCTAAGTTTATTTTATAAAACTAATGCTGCAACACAGCTGGAAACCAGATATTAAATGAAATAAGCAACTATGAAAAGCAAAGCATAAAAATATCATTCAATAGTCATGTGACATTTCATAAGTCAGTAGCTCTCAACTCTCGTACAAAGACACTTGTCATAATCAGGTCTGCAGATGTAAAAATATTTCTTGTCATTTTATTAGGCATTTCAGTAAATATCATAAATTACGAGCTCCACAGTATGCTTTCAACAAGGAGATGTCAGTAGCGCGGACAATGGCCTTCCCTTTCTTTTTTTTTTTTCTACCTGTGCTTCTGACGAGGCACTCACACTAATGGCTTGTTCTCCAGGTGTTTGACACAGCTGTGTCCCGACGACGCACGTGCAGGTGGTCAATTAACTTTCTTACGGAAATATTTACGACAGCAGTTTCCGCTACAGTGACAGTCTCATATAAAAATATTTCACAGGTCAAGAATGTGCGTTGCAAATGTGTAGAAACAAAATCCTATGAACATAACCGTGTTCAAAAAATTTTCGCCGGCATTGTGATACATTCACGCATTTACACACCTTTCATAACTCTTAAAGTACGATTCTTGGTTTCCAACATCCTTTTTCACAAGTTCGCGTCCCTAACCACTATTCATTACTCCTTACCTTATTCGTCGACACTTCTTCAATATTGCATCATAACAGATAAGTAGCATAATCAAATAACTCATATAGCATCAGCCTATTAATCATAAACATACCTCAGCAGCATAATACTCATCGTCATCGTAATAATAACATCATAACACCTCAGTCAAATCTCAAAATCGTCGTAGCTTCCTCCAATAATTTCAAAACCTAACAAAATTCTCTGCTCATGTCAAAAGTGTCATCTGCCTCAAACGTACTTTAAAATCATGCTCCCTTACCAAATACATCATTCAAAGCTCTCATAGTATCACAATGGTACCAAAAAAATATGAACAGTGCAAAAGTACAGACAAAATACAATTTCTTAAGTGTGAAGTAATCCAACTCTGTAATTGCGTAAACATGTGTCACTGACGTAGTAAAAAAGATGTTTGTTTCTCTGTTAAATGATCAGATAGCTGTGTAATTTATGTGTTAGAGAAATATGGTACCGATGTGTTAAATTGTATAAGCAAATACCATATTAGCTAGGGCTCCTTGTGCTTGCCAGACACATGGTACACAAAGTAAACGTGTACCCCGCTGAGGTTTATTGTAATTATACCCTCAGGTGTTACAGATTACAGCAATGGAATGAAATGTATCACAAAAAACTTTCTGTGTAATTCAAAACTCTTTAAAAATAAATGTTTTAAGTACAAAATTAATCACTCAAATACGTGTCCTGTAGCGCTAAATATGCGTCTTGCTGTTAGATAATCTCTGGGAAGTGTGGTAGTTATTGTCCTCCGAAAGCTAAGTTCTGCAGAAGTCAATGTACTTACCTCATGATACACAAAAGTGAAATGCTTTGCGTATAGATAACTTAGTTATTACGCTTATTGCCGTGATGAGGAAAGTACTGTGCTGTAACGTATTGTTGTCCTACGGAAAAGGCTGTCTCCTTGTAGCAATACCACAAAAGTTACTACTAAAACATGTTTTGCTTTCCATAAGGATTCAGAAAAAACTGTGCAGATATAAAACAGATACACCGCAAAAGCAACATTGTAAATTGTCACTCATTAGTAACGTCGTGATATAATCGTAAAGGTGTCACACAAACCAACCACTGTGTCATCTGGCATTTCACAGAAAGCACCTCAAATCCAGAATCCACTCGTAAGCAAACCAAAATGTTGCATGTTAACAGTTTCTTAAGTCTGACAAAGCATACTAGTACAAGTAGCGTGAAGTGAAAATTGCAAAGACTAAGTTAAAAAGCAAATTATCTGTCAATAAATGGTTTGACATGAGAAATGTGGTGTAAACCTTTACTCTTCCTAGTACGCAGAGTTTCAAATTGAATGCAATTATCATGCGGTATTCGTCCGTAAAGAATACGGGAATTTTGCTCAAGGTTAGCGTCAATGTCATTTTTCTCGGAGCCAGCCGGCGCACGCAGCTGCCTGCGGTGCGAGTCATTGTCTGTTTCTTTGTTGGCGCGCGCCGTTACTGGGATTAGGAGGCCTAACTTCCACAAATTCGCCTTGCCGAGAGGGCACGGCTCTGTTTAAAACTCGCCAGTTCTGATGCAGCTCAGGTCTGTCGTTACGATCATATCGTCTGTCGTCATGTCGGTAGTTTACATAGTTTCTTGTTTGTCGGTCATGTGGTCGAGAATTTCTTCCTGAATCGTAACTGCGCGCTGGACCGTTGCGTCTGAAGTTATTCTGTCTCCCTTGATAATAATTATTTTGGTTCCCATATTGTCTGTTTCTCTGATTGTCTCTGTGATAGTCATTACTGCGGAGAGGTGATCTTTCCCTGTAATTATTACTACTCTGCCAACGGTTGTCATACGGGTGGTGTCTATTTTGGTCACGATTTGTGTGGTGAGAATAGCCTTGTCGCGTCCAGTTATCGTTTCTGTCGTCACGGAATTGTGACGGATGTGACTTGTAGTGATTTTTTTCCTGTTTTCGCATCCCGCGACTGTCTGTGTCAATTTCTAATTCTTGTAACAGTCCCTGAAAAGCTTCAATGTCGTCTTTGCAACGTCCTGCTAAAATAATATGTCGTAAATGTTCAGGCAGTTTGATTAAGCAAATGCGGATGAGTTCTGAGGGGCTGTATGGGTTTGACAGGTACTGATTCTTGTGCAACATGTCTTCAAAATATTTGACAAGACTGGAAAATTCAGATTGTTCAAAGTGTTTCATCATCATGATGCTATGTTTTACGCGATCTTGTGTAGCTTGTGACCAATATGCTGAGAGGAACGCATGGTAAAATTCTCCTTCACTGTGACAATCGTGAATGACAGATCGCATTCTTACAGCTGGTTCATTCTCCAAGTAGCCACACATAAATTCTAATCTGTGTTCTAATGACCAGTTGGGAGGAAAACAATGAGAGAATTGATGGAGCCACGCTTGTGGATGAATGTCATTGGCAGAATTCTTGAATGTTTTGAATTTACGTGTAGTAATGAACAGCTTATAGTCAAAGTCATCGTGTCGGCGAGTAGCATATCGGTCATTGTTACGTCGTGCCGGCGGTTCCATCTCAAAATTCGGTGTACCTTGCCAATTTCTTTCATAATTACCGAAATGCCCTGTGTTATTATTTTGTGGCTTTTCCGTATTTCTAAGTTCCTCTTCCCGTGTTGGAGCGCGAGTGTCCTCTGAAATATGTAATTCTTGTATCACCTGTGTCAACTGATCTTGTACTTCCCGGATTTCTCTTTTGTACAGTGTATTGATTTGATTTTGATTTTGTCTGAATTTTCTAATTTGTTCATACTCTTCTGTGTCAGTGAAGGCTACGGGTCTTGTGTCATTCAGATCATCATCTACCTTTGTAGATAAGTTAGTGACCTGATCCGAAAGTTCAGCTACTTTCTCCGATAGTGAACACATTTCCTCAGCGTGTTTTTCTGAACCAAGTTTCAGAGTGTCCATTTGTGTTGAAATCGAATCTACTGTGTTCTTTAAGTTTTCCTGAGTTTTTGCCAGTTGCGTAACCGAATCGGTAGATGCAACTGAGTCAATTTTAGCCCACAAGGTCTCATGATTTTCATGAACAATGGTTTGCAGCTCTTTTATGGCTGCTTCGTGATTCTGTAATGCATTTTCATGCCGCGAAAAAATAGGCTGAAAATGCTCACAAATTTGTGTTTTTACGTCATTACAGACCTTTTGACATTTCGATTCAATGTTACGTAACTCAGCAGTTAAATCTTCACGTGTTTGTTCGAGAGTTTGTTCCAATGAGTCTAACTTTTGAAGATTTTGTTCCATCGTGTCTAACTTTTTAAGATTTTGTTCCACTGCGTCTAACTGTTGCTGTGTTTGTCTCTGGTGTTGTTCCATTGTGTCTAACTTCTGAAGCTTTTCTCCCATTTGTTGCATTAATTGTAATAACAATGCATTGGTGTCTGAAACATTTTCCTCAGTGCTTTTCGGCAGTGAATTTGCACCGGCAACATTCACATTTTGACAAGCTGAAAATGTGTCTTGACTTACTTGAGAAAACGGTGAGGACGCAAAACCTGAATCTACAGTATTTGCAAAATTGTGTCCTATCATTTCGGATTCCTGAGGCGAGCTGTTGCCGACCGATCGATCGATAATGCTTCCCTGTTCACTACCTGTTTCACTGCCTACGCCATTGTTTGACGCCCGCTCCATTTCCCTATGCACAGTTACCAAATTACTACTTTGAACATTAGTAAATTCATTACTCGGCGGCGCTGATAAGCTACGCTCGTCGTCACTATTATTTCTCAATTTAGCTTGGAGCCTAGTGTTACGTTTTTCACACGCCATTATTGTCACAATATTTCACACGATAACACAGAAAAGCACAATTTGAATAGCAAAAATAAGAGAACACATTAACATAGCACTGAAAATAATATCTAGTTAATTGCAAGCGTAGCTGCGAAATACTTGGTGCAAATCTATATGCATGCCACAACTGTTTTACTGTACAACAATGAAAGACTGCAACTACCAAGGAGATTCTCTCTACAATTACGCGCTAAAGCTACACTAAATACACAAACTACAAGAAAAAATCAGAAGATTCCAGTGAGGTATCCTAGGCTAAGGGTCGCCATATGAAACGTCCCCTTAGAACAATTTATACATGTGAAACGTCCACTTAGAACAATTATACAAGCCTGTGCTTAACCTGACACACAATAATTTTAGCGCAACGCAATCTGACTATCAAAAATCCCTGCAAAAGAATGGCCCTGAGTAACATTACACTATACCTTTCACAAATAACTTACCTCACAAAAATCTTCATTACTGGAACTACTGCAATACAGCGAGCGCCACTACTGCCAGCTAAATAAAAGATTCAAACTACAGAAGGCACTAACTACTGATAGGGATAGTTAGCAAATGAAAGATATTAATAGAGAACAAACAATGTATTTACCTTAATATTCATAATTGACATCCAGTATTACAAAACTCCGCCATCTCTCTCCCCACATCCACCACTGCTGGCGGCTCACCTCCAAGTGCCCAGCGCTACGCGCTGTTCGCATCCAGCTATAGCAGTTCATGACAATAATGGCAGACAACAATGCAAACTAGCCACATACTGCACACAGCACAGCCAGTGATTTTCATACAGAGTGCTATGTAACGTTGCCAATAAAAAACATAAACAGCAAACTTACATAAAGAAAGCCTAAACAGCCTACTTACACAACTAAGGAGCATTCGTTGTAAATATTAATAATACCATTTGAGGTAACTTTTTGTCAGTTGAAATTAGAATTATTTTAACACCTTCAGCTGCCGACGGGCCTCGACCTATATCAACGGAGACATGGGAAACAGTGTGCCCCTAACGGGACTCGAACCCTTGATCTCCAGCTTACATGGTAGACGCTCTATCCATCTGAGCCACCGAGGGCACAGAGGATAGTATGACTGCAGGGACTATCTCGCGCACGCCTCCCGCGAGACCCACATTCTCACCTTGTATGTCCACACACTACATTCGTAGTGTCCCAACCTAACATACTCGTTACTCGTGGAAGACATTCTTACCAAGTTCCGTAAGAGTTCGGGGAATATGTGTGCATTCGCAGAGAAGAAGAAGGTCATGGCCGGTATTGGCAGAACTATATACTTACGTCCGAAAGAACGGACACCATATCCATGTAAGTATATTTCGTCAATTGTGTTACTGAAACGTTACATTAGGCCCTCACAAATAAAGACGAGAACATATTTATGGGGTGGATTGACACAGTTCACTTCTCACTTGTGACTAATGACAGTGTAAGATCTACGGTAATAAATCGCGTAAGTCGCAGAGATCACGTAAATTACAGAAGTAACAAAAATCACAGAAGTCGCAGAAATAGCGGAGGGATACAAGTTGTGAATTCGTTAACTGCGATTCTTAACTGTGACAAATCGCAGTTAAGAATCGCAGTTACTGAAAAGTAGCATTCACAGAAATCAATGATGTTGGAAAATCGCAGTTTAGCCCATCCCTAACTCACAGTGAAACAGAATGACGGACTTATTACCACGCGAACTCTACCGGCAGCTTCTGGAACCATCACCGCCCGCCCGCCGCCGTCCGCCCAAAACTTTGAAACTTCCTCTTTTCTTTGGTATAAAGCTTGTTCACTTTGGATTTGTAGTTGAATACGTTAGAATTTTTGAAAATGGGTCCATCATTTAGAACAACCCTGTATTTCAGAATTCTCGATGCTTATTATTTCCCAGCTTTTTCAGTACCCAACACTTTCCAGTATTGCCACAATTGAATGTATAAACAGCATCGTGAACTCCTGGTTTCATTGTCCGCAGGCTTGATCCCCCCCACCCTCTGGTTTCCTCCTTCCTCTCCACCCCACGCCCGTTGCCACGCCTCTATCGCTGTATCCCTCCCTCTCTCCACCTCCACACCCTCCATCTCCTTCATCAGGGCAATTTCCAACGCCTCCCCCTCCCGGATGACGAACTTCGCCGTGACATCTACCCTTCCTTCCAACTATAACCTGCCCTTGTTCCCCCGCCCCTCCCCAGGGCTCCCGTTTTTTCCTCATCCCTCCTTCTCCCAGAGCGGATTTTCCTCCTTCCCCCCCCCCCTCCCTCTGAGACCCTGCACACCATACTTGCCTCTTTCCTTCCCACATCCCTCCCTACCTGGCCTTCTTCAGCGCGCCCCCCGCTCATCTCCCCCATCTCTTCCCCTCCCTCCCTTCTTCCAGTTTCCCTCATCTCCTTGCGCCTGGCGGATCCTCTGTCTTGATCATCATCAGTGTGCCACATCAGTGTTGTGTTTTGTGCTGTTTCTCCTGTGCGTCAAGAGGTGTGATTTTAATTGTGTACTGCCTTGAGGTTCGCCATCAGTGTTTGTTATGTGCTACACCATCCGTCGATACCTTTCATGCTCCAGTCATACTGTGCCTTGTGTTCTTTTAATTGTTGCAGTGTGTGGCTTTTTGTGTGTGCTACTTTTAAACAGTTTTAACAGTTTTTTATCTCCATTTTACGGTCACCCCGTTTTTGTCTATTGCCTTCCATGATGTTCCCCCTTTTTTATATCTATGTTCACCATATTCTCTCCTTTGTATATTTTTAAATGTCTTTTATTGTTTGTTCTATGTCTTTCGGCTGAAGAGCAGCGCATATGCTGCTGCCAGGCCGCCCCAATGGGGAATTGAAATACAATAAAGAAGAAAAAAAAAATCCTGGTTTCATTGTATGCATGCCTACAAATACAGTTTTAGGAAGGCGCTTCCAAATTATGCTGTTTGAACTTTCATTTGGGTTCTGTGTCTGCCCATGCAGACATTTCCTTAGAAGGTCAGGATGAGCCAAGTCTCTGAAAATAGGTTTAATTGCTGTAATAACAGCAGCAGGAAGAGAATAATGGTGAGAATAAGATTCTCCAGCTGCATGAGCCCTATTGTATTTGCACCACGAATTTTCTGCTGATGGACACAATCTGTGCCATGGCATATCATCAGTAGAGGACTTGTGGAAGAATATGGCCGAAACATCTCTCTTCATTGCCTCCAGATTTTCTTTATTTCTCCTAAATGCCGGCCCATAGTATACCTGCAAGTTTTCTGTTTCAGTTTTAGTTAATTGACCCTGTCTGATCAACAATTTTCCATCTTCTAATTTTTTTCCTCGCATATCAACAGTTAGTTTTCTCAACCTTGTTCCCAAACGTTTTTTAATATGGCCTACACATTCTATTTTGCTAATAATAGCATCTCCATATGGCTTAGATTCACCACATTGTTGTATGCCTTACTGTCACCATCACCCAAATATTTAGTGTACCGTACGCCTCGTGTTTCTACAGAGCGATGAAATACATATTGTACTGCATGAACTTCCATACCACCAGTTGTTCCTCTAAAATTAGCCACACAGTTGTGTTCTTGATGTTCACTGACTTTACAACATTTGCAGTATTTAGACATTATCTCCACATCTAAAACTTTACTGCGTCTACATTCGTGGCAGTCACTACTCCATTCAGAGAAGTATGTCCTCTTTTCTGCCAACTTCCATTAAGTGCAACTGCAATATCCGAACATCCATCATTTTCTTCCACTGCTTCCCTAGCAGCCAGTTTCATGCTTTCCTCACTGACCTCACATACAACTTTCTCTAATATTGCAGTCAGTTTTTCAAATTTATTTGGTGTTTGATGTAATTTTATCACTGAACAAAATGTTCACCCTGCAGCCATTCCCTGGCCAATGGATCGTAAGACATAAACTAATCTAATATGGCCACTTGCATCTGGTTTTGAAGAACTCATAAATGAAATCACAACTGAGCATTTAGTGCAAATTAAATCCAAAGCAATTGCTAGGCCCTTTCTCCCACTGGCACTCTCACAAATTTTCACACTCCGTGACTCACCACATGTCTACATTGCACAAATTTAGAAATTACATCTGATAATATTCCCAAATTTATAATAATGTTACTGCACCCCTTGTCACTTACAGTAAATTCGTTGTAACTCTCTTGAAATGGTGAGAGCTTCTTTGATGAGGCACTTGTTGAAGAATTACAGAGGAACATCGTTGACAGGCGACATAACCTCTTGTACAGAAAGCTTTGTAAACTTGTTTCGCCGGCCGCGGTGGTCTAGCGGTTCTGGCACTGCAGTCCGGAACCGCGGGACTGCTACGGTCGCAGGTTCGAATCCTGCCTCGGGCATGGGTGTGTGTGATGTCCTTAGGTTAGTTACGTTTAAGTAGTTCTAAGTTCTAGGGGACTTATGACCTAAGATGTTGAGTCCCATAGTGCTCAGAGCCATTTGAACCATTTTTGAAACTTGTTTCCTCTAAATGGTCGTTTCTTGAAAATGCCTTTACGTTTCGTCGTCTTCAATAAACACAACAAAACACACGTCAACAAGCACTGCAAACGTAAGTATAACAACTACTCACAATCACACTTGAACAAAACTGACCTCGTGTTTAAAAGCGTGTTGTTTACATACAGCAGAAACAAAAGAATACCGACCTTTGCACTCCAAGGATAGTCAACACACTCGGGAGTAAAAAAATCCCTAACGTGCAATGTAGGGGATATAAAGATCTAAAATATAAGCAGAAAAGTTGGTGACTGAAAAGTGGGCGTGGTACAAAACACACGTGGTTGGAAAATGCTCTTTAAATGCCGGTAAAAAATTTTCCAGCAAAATCTTTTTCAGAGTACTTAAATAAAACCTTAATCAATCGAAATATGATGAAAACCAAAAATCGATTTTGTTCGACCTGAACCACGATGTGATCCCCTTAATGCGATGATCACCAGCATCTTGGAGAGCCTGGAACGACACTAGAAACTTATTGTGCATAGCACTTCGAACCGTGGACCATGGAATGTTCTGCTATCGTGACACAGCTTTTACACTGCTTGAAGATGCACATTGCTTCCAACATTCTCAGCCGTGCCAACAGAACTTCAGCAATTTGTGTCGCACTTGGCCGTCGGCCCCTCCCATCAGCAGTTCCCAAATCACCAGTTAATTCGAGCTTCCGAATCATGTTCTTCAACCCCAGTATGTAAAAAGGAACTGTCCGTATTCCATTACCGCATCGATACTCCCGAAGAGCTGTAGCACTACTACAGTTGTTTTGATACAACAGCTTTACGAGTAAAGCCCTGTTCACCGCGTCCGCATCCTATGTTGACCGTTTGAACTGTAATGCACACTGATGCTCGTGTTCCATCCCCACTTCGTCGTACCAATACCGTCACCTAACGGTGAGCCGTGACACCAACACCACTATCAACGCAAATCCTGCATCGCACAGTATGAACCTCATTCCTTTGAAGTTGGGTGCCCATATATGGTACGTATTTTTCGTCTACGTTGGCTGAAGTAGCGAATGTTCAATTATAATCACCCTGTACATATTCCCAGAAGATTATACTACATCATTGAGTTACAGCCACTTCACATCCTTTTACTTCAAGTTCTACTTTTATGATACGCTTATCTACTGCATCCCAGTGCTTCATGTTTTTAGCTAAATTATTATTTACTCGCTTTTCTTTATCGACACCACTGTGTAATACAGTTCGTTTCCTTTCCCCTTCCGTTCAGTCTCTGTAAAGGTCACTAGGTCTTTTTGAAATTGTATTACTTTTTATTTTTGTTTGCTGCTCTTTTCAAAATCCATAATCCGTTTCCGTTTGCACCTTCGCCTTCTGTTAAATCCATCCGGGTTTTTCTTACTAGGGCTTTCAGTGATTAAATGTTCTTTTTTTTTCGCTGAATGAGGGACTAGCCCATTGCTGCAACTCCCTACCAGGGGGACCAGGTCCATTTTTTTCAGGGTTTTGTTCCCCTAGTCTTTGTGGAACTAGTACCGTGCAGTGCAAGACGGCAGCGTTTCTGGGCGGAAGCTTCATCTGCCTCGTTGACTGCTGGGCTATCAGTTTGCTCCTCCAAGACCACTCTCGGAGCTTTTGGACTAATTCGTGATTGCGGCCAACCCACACTGGAGAACAGATGCCGCCGCCTACGTTGCGGAATATTCTTAATTTCTCTCTGCCTTCCGCTGTTGTTCTTCTAGTTCACTGGATACTAAGCCACCCCACTACGACAAGGTGAAGATGCCGCGGGGGGCGGGGGGGGGGGATTCTGCTTAGCAGACTGAATGCAGAAACCTTCAAGCTGATTAGACGATGTTCCTGTCTGTGCTATATTCTGGAATATCTGAATGATATTCTTCAGTAAGTCCTATGCTATGTCTCCGCACTTATAGATTCTACACACTATCTTGAACAATCGTTGAAGTTGCCACGTATCGGCCCCCTTCCCCCCTAATGATCCTAGAAATTCCGGAGAATGTTCTACATCTACATTCTACATTTATACTCCGCAAGCCACCCAACGGTGTGTGGCGGAGGGCACTTTACGTGCCACTGTCATTATCTCCCTTTCCTGTTCCAGTCGCGTATGGTTCGCGGGAAGAACGACTGTCTGAAAGCCTCTGTGCGCGCTCTAATCTCTCTAATTTTACATTCGTGATCTCCTCGGGAGGTATAAGTAGGGGGAAGCAATATATTCGATACCTCATCCAGAAACGCACCCTCTCGAAACCTGGCGAGCAAGCTACACCGCGATGCAGAGCGCCTCTCTTGCAGAGTCTGCCACTTGAGTTTGTTAAACATCTCCGTAACGCTATCACGGTTACCAAATAACCCTGTGACGAAACGCGCCGCTCTTCTTTGGATCTTCTCTATCTCCTCCGTCAACCCGATCTGGTACGGATCCCACACTGATGAGCAATACTCAAGTATAGGTCGAACGAGTGTTTTGTAAGCCACCTCCTTTGTTGATGGACTACATTTTCTAAGGACTCTCCCAATGAATCTCAACCTGGTACCCGCCTTACCAACAATTAATTTTATATGATCATTCCACTTCAAATCGTTCCGCACGCATACTCCCAGATATTTTACAGAAGTAACTGCTACCAGTGTTTGTTCCGCTATCATATAATCATACAATAAAGGATCCTTCTTTCTATGTATTCGCAATACATTACATTTGTCTATGTTAAGGGTCAGTTGCCACTCCCTGCACCAAGTGCCTATCCGCTGCAGATCTTCCTGCATTTCGCTACAATTTTCTAATGCTGCAACTTCTCTGTATACTACAGCATCATCCGCGAAAAGCCGCATGGAACTTCCGACACTATCTACTAGGTCATTTATATATATTGTGAAAAGCAATGGTCCCATAACACTCCCCTGTGGCACGCCAGAGGTTACTTTAACGTCTGTAGATGTCTCTCCATTGAGAACAACATGCTGTGTTCTGTTTGCTAAAAACTCTTCAATCCAGCCACACAGCTGGTCTGATATTCCGTAGGCTCTTACTTTGTTTATCAGGCGACAGTGCGGAACTGTATCGAACGCCTTCCGGAAGTCAAGGAAAATGGCATCTACCTGGGAGCCTGTATCTAATATTTTCTGGGTCTCATGAACAAATAAAGCGAGTTGGGTTTCACACGATCGCTGTTTCCGGAATCCATGTTGATTCCTACATAGTAGATTCTGAGTTTCCAAAAACGACATGATACTCGAGCAAAAGACATGTTCTAAAATTCTACAACAGATCGACGTCAGAGAGATAGGTCTATAGTTTTGCGCATCTGCTCGACGACCCTTCTTGAAGACTGGGACTACCTGTGCTCTTTTCCAATCATTTGGAACCTTCCGTTCCTCTAGAGACTTGCGGTACACGGCTGTTAGAAGGGGGGCAAGTTCTTTCGCGTACTCTGTGTAGAATCGAATTGGTATCCCGTCAGGTCCAGTGGACTTTCCTCTGTTGAGTGATTCCAGTTGCTTTTCTATTCCTTGGACACTTATTTCAATGTCAGCCATTTTTTCGTTGGTGCGAGGATTTAGAGAAGGAACTGCAGTGCGGTCTTCCTCTGTAAAACAGCTTTGGAAAAAGGTGTTTAGTATTTCAGCTTTACGCTTGTCATCCTCTGTTTCAATGCCATCATCATCCCGGAGTGTCTGGACATGATGTTTCGAGCCACTTACTGATTTAACGTAAGACCAGAACTTCCTAGGATTTTCTGTCAAGTCGGTACCTAGTATTTTACTTTCGAATTTACTGAACGCTTCACGCATAGCCCTCCTTACGCTAACTTTGACATCGTTTAGCTTCTGTTTGTCTGAGAGGTTTTGGCTGCGTTTAAACTTGGAGTGAAGCTCTCTTTGCTTTCGCAGTAGTTTCCTAACTTTGTTGTTGTACCACGGAGGGTTTTTCCCGTCCCTCACAGTTTTGCTCGGCACGTACCTGTCTAAAACGCATTTTACGATTGCCTTGAACTTTTTCCATAAACACTCAACATTGTCAGTGTCTGAACAGAAATTTTCGTTTTGATCTGTTAGGTAGTCTGAAATCTGCCTTCTATTACTCTTGCTAAACAGATAAACCTTCCTCCCTTTTTTTATATTCCTATTAACTTCCATATTCAGGGATGCTGCAACGGCCTTATGATCACTGATTCCCTGTTCTGCTCTTACAGAGTCGAAAAGTTCGGGTCTGTTTGTTATCAGTAGGTCCAAGATGTTATCTCCACGAGTCGGTTCTCTGTTTAATTGCTCGAGGTAATTTTCGGATAGTGCAATCAGTATAATGTCACTCGATGCCCTGTCCCTACCACCCGTCCTAAACATCTGAGTGTCCCAGTCTATATCTGGTAAATTGAAATCTCCACCTAAGACCATAACATGCTGAGAAAATTTATGTGAAATGTATTCCAAATTTTCTCTCAGTTGTTCTGCCACTAATGCTGCTGAGTCGGGGGGTCGGTAAAAGGAGCCAATTATTAACCTAGCTCGGTTGTTGAGTGTAACCTCCACCCATAATAATTCACAGGAACTATCCACTTCTACTTCACTACAGGATAAACTACTACTAACAGCGACGAACACTCCACCACCGGTTGCATGCAATCTATCCTTTCTAAACACCGTCTGTGCCTTTGTAAAAATTTCGGCAGAATTTATCTCTGGCTTCAGCCAGCTTTCTGTACCTATAACGATTTCAGCTTCGGTGCTTTCTATCAGCGCTTGAAGTTCCGGTACTTTACCAACGCAGCTTCGACAGTTTACAATTACAATACCGATTGCTGCTTGGTCCCCGCATGTCCTGACTTTGCCCCGCACCCGTTGAGGCTGTTGCCCTTTCTGCACTTGCCCGAGGCCATCTAACCTAAAAAACCGCCCAGCCCACGCCACACAACCCCTGCTACCCGTGTAGCCGCTTGTTGCGTGTAGTGGACTCCTGACCTATCCAGCGGAACCCGAAACCCCACCACCCTATGGCGCAAGTCGAGGAATCTGCAGCCCACATTGTCGCAGAACCGTCTCAGCCTCTGATTCAGACCCTCCACTCGGCTCTGTACCAAAGGTCCGCAGTCAGTCCTGTCGACGATGCTGCAGATGGTGAGCTCTGCTTTCATCCCGCTAGCGAGACTGGCAGTCTTCACCAAATCAGATAGCCGCCGGAAGCCAGAGAGGATTTCCTCCGATCCATAGCGACACACATCATTGGTGCCGACATGAGCGACCACCTGCAGATGGGTGCACCCTGTACCCTTCATGGCATCCGGAAGGACCCTTTCCACATCTGGAATGACTCCCCCCGGTATGCACACGGAGTGCACTTTGGTTTTCTTCCCCTCCCTTGCTGCCATATCCCTAAGGGGCCCCATTACGCGCCTCACGTTGGAGCTCTATCGTTTCTGCCTTGTTTGGCCGCAAGTCTTCCGAAGCCCTGTCTCACATATTAGCTCCCCTATGCCTTACAAATCGACACCCTTTTCAGCTTACATCACGCTATCAGGTACTTCCTCCTCAGCACAAAGTGCCTAATTGTCCTCTTCAGACTTATATGTATCGAGCGAGGCTGCAGTGATTAGCACACAGCACTCGCATTCGAGAGGACGACAGTTCAAAACCCCGTCCGGCCAACCAGATTTTTTTAGTTTTTCCGTGATTTCCCTACGTCGATTAAGTCAAATGCCGGTTTCCTTCCCATTCGTTCCCTAAACTGAGCCGGTACACCGACTCTAATTATCGCGTTGTCGTCGAGAGATTAAACTCTTTATCTTCCTTCCTCCCACATATGCTCGCTCTCTCTCTCTCTCTCTCTCTCTCTCTCTCGTCTGAGTTTAACATATTGCTTTTAAATTTTTCGACAACTGTTTTGACTAATTTCATTCTTCCGATGAACATTTCCCTTCCGTTTTCTTTAATTTTTTTTCTTTTCGTTCAGTTCTAAGTTACGAACATTCCTTTGTTTTCCTAACCTTTTGTACATTTCCTTCTTGCGTCGAAAATTTGAAGATCGAAGTATTTCTTCTGTTATCTATAATTTCTTCTTAGTTACCCCTCTTATAACTATATTTGCTCAGCTGAAATGACTAGTTAACAGTTTCCTGAACTGCAGTGATATTGTAGTAATCAGGATCGAAATGTCTACAGTGTCAGAACACTTCTAACGTATATGATCCTTCAGTACTTCGTTATCTCACTTCCTGCTAAAGTAATTTTTCCTGACGATGCTCTTGTACTAAAGTGTAATCTGAGGGTGTGTATCTACTTGTGGTTACTCCATACAATCTAATGTCTGATTACGGATTCTCTGCCTCAACATGACGTAATCGAGGAGATATCGTCCTGTTCCTCGGGCTTTTAGGAGTGTAACTCGTCATCTTGTGATTTTCTATCAGTGATTGATTATTACGCGGCAGAACTAATTGAATCATCCTCCTCTCTCAATCCTATTGCCGAACTCGTGAAGCCGGCCGAAGTGGCCGTGCGGTTAAAGGCGCTGCAGTCTGGAACCGCAAGACCGCTCCGGTCGCAGGTTCGAATCCTGCCTCGGGCATGGATATTTGTGATGTCCTTAGGTTAGTTAGGTTTAACTAGTTCTAAGTTCTAGGGGACTAATGACCTCAGCAGTTGAGTCCCATAGTGCTCAGAGCCATTTGAAAAATTTTTTGAACTCGTGAATTTCTTGAGTATTTTTTCCCCTATTACAACTTTCCTATCTCCCATGATTAATAAGTTTTATACACTGAATTACCCGTTAAACTCCCTGATGTGCTCTTTCTCTATCGTCATGTTGTGCTTTTGATCTCAGTATATTTATATGAAGTACGCTGGTTAGCGTCGGTTTGGTAGGATGGAAGGAAGATTAGGATTTGACATCCCTTCCATAACGAGGTCATTATAAGTGAAATACATGCTCGGGTAGGGGAAGGATGGAAAAGGAAATCGGCCGTGTCTTTCTAAAGAAACCATCACTACATGGTAAAACCAGGGAACGCCTAAATCTGGATGGCCTGGGTTTGAACCACAGACTTCTCGAGTACGAGTCCAGCGTCTTCTGCAGGATTACTCAGCTCGGCGGCGTTGATTTCATTTCCGAGTACCTTTACCGCGTAAATTTTTGTTATTCGCCACTCCAACATTTAGAACGTTACCCTTTCGGTTAATTTTTCAATCTTCACTACTACTGTGTATATGCAGGGTGATTCTTATTAACGATTAAAAACACCCGAAGTGACGTAGATGACACTGATACAATTTAATATAAGACATATGGGGCGCTGATTTCAGGAAATACACCAAGGGTGGATGACAAATGTTGAACATGCGACGTAACCAAATGAAGTTTCTCGACGCACGTACAGGGGTTGAGGCTGTCTGTCTGTCACACCTATTCATCCCAACGCACGCTGAATATTGGCGTCGGCTTGGCTGGACCTACGTGCGTGACTTTAGAGCCCGGGGCTCAGGTTTCGAGTCTTGCTAGTGGCAGGCAGTATTTTTTTGCATTGCGTTAGACAGTTATGTGATTAAAGTGAGGAATGACTCACTGCTTTATTTACCGGCCTCGCTGTCTCCACTGGTTTATTGCAAAGTACAGTGCAACTAAAGCCTAGCGTATTGCGTTACAGGTAAAGGAGCATAAGCTTCCGAACTGCGTCGCTACTAAATAAAGCCCACAAACAAAAGAAGGGACGAAAGGAAAGAACACAAAATAATAGTGTAGTTACAGCAAGGACAATTGTTTCGTAACTTCTACACTACTGGCCATTAAAATTGCTACACCACGAAGATGACGTGCTACAGACGCGAAATTTAACCGACAGGAAGAAGAAGCTGTGATATGCAAATGATTAGCTTTTCAGAGCCGATAGCGACACCTACAACGTGCTGACGGTAGGAAAGTTTCCAACTGATTTCTCATACACAAACAGCAGTTGACCGGCGTTGCCTGGTGAAACGTTATTGCGATGCCTCGTGTAAGGAGGAGAAATGCGTACCATCACGTTTCCGACTTCGATCGGATTGTAGCCTATCACGATTGCGGTATATCGTATCGCGACATTGCTGCACGTGTTGGTCGAGATCCAATGACTGTTAGCAGAATATAGAATCGGTGGGTTCAGGAGGGTAATGGAACGCCCTGATGGATCCCAACGGCCTCGTATCATCAGCAGTCGAGATGACAGGCATCTTATCCGCATGGCTGTAACGGATCGTGCAGCCACGTCTCGATCCCTGAGTCAACAGATGGGGACCTTTGCAAGACAACAACCATCTGCACGAACAGTTCGACGACGTTTGCAGCAGCATGGAATATCAGCTCGGAGACCATGGCTGCGGTTAGCCTTGACGCTGCATCACAGACAGGAGCGCCAGCTATGGTGTACTCAACGGCGGACCTGGGTGCACGAATGGCAAAACGTCATTTTTTTCGGATGATTCCAGTTTCTGTTTACAGCATCATGATGGTCGCATCCGTGTTTGGCGACATCGTGGTGAACGCACATTGGACGCTTGTATTCGTCATCGTCATACTGGCGTATCACCCGGCGTGATGGTATGGTGTGCCATTGGTTACGCGTCTCGGTCACCTCTTGTTCGCGTTGACGGCACTTTGAACAGTGGACGTTACATTTCAGATGTGTTACGACCCGTGGCTCTACCCTTCATTCGATCCCTGCGAAACCCTACATTTTAGCAGGATAATGCACGACCGTGTGTTGCAGGTCCTGTACGGCCTTTCTGGATACAGAAAGTGTTCGACTGCTGCCCTGGCCAGCATATTCTCCAGATCTCTCACCAATTGAAAACGTCTGGTCAATGGTGGCCGAGCAACTGGCTCGTCACAATACGCAAGTCACTACTCTTGATGAACTGTGGTATCGTGTTGAAGCTGCATGGGCAGCTGTACCTGTACACGCCATCCAAGCTCTGCTTGACTCAATGTCCAGCCGTATCAAGTCCGTTATTACGGCGAGAGGTGGTTGTTCTGGGTACTGATTTTTCAGGATCTATGCACCCAAATTGCCTGAAAATGTTATCACATGTCAGTTCTAGTATAATATATTTGTCCAATGAATACCCGTTTATCATCTGCATTTCTTCTTGGTGTAGCAATTAATGGCCAGTAGTGTATGTATCGAGCGAGGCTGTGCATTGATTAGCACACAGCACTCACATCCGGGGGGAGGGGGGGGGGACGATTCAAATCCCCTTCCACCCATCCAGATTTAGGTTTTCCGTGATTTCCCTAAGTCGATTAAGGCAAATGACGGTTTCCTTCCCCTTCGTTCCCTGAACTTGTGTGCCCACCTGAACTGACTACTTAACAGTTTCCTGAACTGTGGTGATATTGTAGTAATCAGGATCGAAATGTCTACAGCACCAGAACATTTTTAACGTACATGATCCCTCAGTACTTCGTTATGTCACTTCCTACCACGGTAATTTTTGCTGACGATGCTCTTATACTAAAGTGTAATCTGAGGGTGTATATCTACGTGTGGTTACTCCATACAATCTAATGTCTGATTACGGATTCTTTGCCTCAACATGACGTAATCGAGCAGATATCTTCCTGTTCCTCGGGACCTTTAGGAGTGTAACTCGTCATCTTGTGATTTTCTATCAGTGATTGATTATTACGCAGCTGAATTCATTGAATCATCCTCCTCTCTCAATCCTATTGCCGAACTCGTGAATTTCTTGTGTATTTTAAACACTTAATTACCCGTTCAACTCCCTGATATGCTCTTTCTCTATCGTCATCTTGGGCTTTTGGTCTTGGTATATTTATATGAAGTATATTGGTTAGCGTTGGTTTGATAGGAAGGAAGATTAGGATTTGACATCCCTTCCATAGCGAGGTCACTATAGGTGAAATACGTGCTCGGGTAGGGAAAGGATGGAAAAGGAAATCGGACATGTCCTTCTAAAGGAACCATCACTACCTGGGAAAATCAGGGAACGCCTAAATCTGGATGGCCTGGGTTTGAACCACAGACTTCTCGAGTACGAGTCCAGCGTCTTCTACAGGATTACTCCTCTCGGTGGCATTGGTTTCATTTCCGAGTACACCTACCGCGTAAGATGTTTGTTATTCGATACTCCAACATGTATAATGTTACAATTTCGTTAATTTTTCAATCTTCACTACTGTGGATATGCAGGGTGATCCTTATTAACATTTAAAAACACCCGAAGTGACGTAGATGACATTGATACAATTTAATATAAGACATATGGGGGCGCAAATTGCAGGAAACATACCAAGTGTGGATGACAAATGTTGAACATGCGACGTAACCAGATGATGTATCTCGACGAACGTGCAGGGGTTGAGGCTGTCTGTCTGTCACACCTATTCACTCCAACGCACGCTGAGTGATGGCGTCGGCTTGGCTCTATGCCTACGAGCGTGACTTTAGAGTGGGGCTCAGGTTTCGAGTCTTGCTAGTGGCAGGCAGTATTTTTTTGCATTGCGTTAGACAGTTATGTGATTAAAGTGAGGTAAGATTCACTGCTTTATTTACCGGTCTCGCTGTCTCCACTGGTTTATTGCAAAGTACAGTGCAACTAAAGCCTAGCGTATTGCGTCACAAGTAAAGGAGCATAAGCTTCCGAACTGTGTCGCTACTAAATAAAGCCCACAAACAAAAGAAGGGAGAAAAGGAAAGAACACAAAATAATAGCGTGGTTACAGCGAGGACAATTGTTTCGTAACTTCTATGTTTACAACAGATCACAAAAGGTATGCACGTGTGAGGCGATACATCATCTGGTGACGTCACATAGTATTTGTCATCCACTTTTGGTGTGATTCCCGGCATTTGGGTCGCCAAGTGTGTTAAATTACTTGTCCCTGCGTCGTCTAGGTCGCTTCGGAGGTTTTTAAGCCCTAGTAAACAACCTGTGCATTATGTTGTAGGCTTCATTACCTTCTGCAGCCCCGTGCGACGACTACGCACCCCCAGAGGTTTATCGATTTAAAAAATTGTAAAAGTGTCAATCC
The DNA here is from genome assembly GCF_023864275.1 of Schistocerca cancellata. NCBI lineage: Eukaryota > Metazoa > Arthropoda > Insecta > Orthoptera > Acrididae > Schistocerca > Schistocerca cancellata. Next base: position 492,239,694 of record NC_064628.1, read on the forward strand.
TTGTCGGAACTTCGATCAGCAGTCACTTCCAGGAGGAGGGAGATTTTCCCAGTCAGTAGCCAATGAACGTAACGCAGAATCAACACGAACAATAGCGACAGTAAGCCACGCCTGGCCATCAACATTAAGTTTTTAAATAAAATTACACATTGATCTTACCAAAAGCAGAGAAGCGATTTCTTCTTCTTCTTCTTTTTTTAATTTTAGACACCCTAGCCGCCATCTCAGTTTCCTGGCTTCTGGGCTCTCTCTTACCTCAATGATAACGTAACCTGTTGCAAAGTGCTGTTGCTGTCTGTTGACCTTGGGTGTCGATAAGGAGTTAGCCTCTGTGCTCCGCTCGCCTACTTCGCTGTCCAGTCACATTAATGTGACCACCTGTCAAAAGCCTGCATACTCCACTTCTCCAGCGCGGACCTGTGGCATCCGTGCAGGCTTGGCTCTGAGCACTATGGGACTCAACATCTTAGGTCATAAGTCCCCTAGAACTTAGAACTACTTAAACCTAACTAACCGAAGGACATCACACACACCTATGCCCGAGGCAGGATTCGAACCCGCGACCGTAGCAGTCCCGCGGTTCCGGACTGCAGCGCCAGAACCGCTAGAACACCGCTGCCGGCAGGCGTGCAGGGAAAGAGTCAGTGAGATTCTGGAAGGTACCGACAGGTATGTCAGGCCACGCCTACTCCAGTTGCGTTAGGTTTCTCGGTTGAGGATCTATGGCGCGAACAGCCTGGTCGAGCTTGACCCACAGATTGTCGGCTGAGATAAAATCCGCCGAGTTTGGTGGCCATGGGAGTACGACAAGCCTATCCTGGTGCTCTTCGAACCACGCATATACACTGTGAGCTGTGTGGCACGTTATGTTGTCGTATTCGTAGATGTCGTCGTGCCCTACTGCGTGTAGAGGTGTACATTGTCTCCAAAGACGGAGGCATAGTTGTGTGGATCCAGTGTGACTTCCAGAAGGACGAGATCGCCCAGGGAATGCAACGAAAACATTCTGCAGACCGTAACGCTCTCTCCAGGATGAAGGGTGTTTATTTTCATACGTTTCACGCCATACACGCCAACGACCATCTTTCTGATGGAGCATAAAACGTAATTCAACTGTAAAGATCACCTGTCGCCACTCATTGGACGTCCCGTTGTACTGGTGTGCAAATTCCATCCGATGAACAGCAGTGAGCATAGGTGCATAACCCATCACCTGCTGCCGAAGCCCATACGCTGGAACGTTCGCTGAACAGTCACTGAGGAGTCTTTGATTCATCTGGGTGGTCGGAGGCCAACAGTTGCGCGTCCATTCACCCGTACACATCTTAGCAGCCGTCGTTCACACTTGTCGTCTACGGCCCGTCCCCGTGGTGTACCGTAATTGACTCGGTGCCGGTTTTGAATAACGCCATTTTGCCATAGACGGTGTACTTTAACCACGGCGGCACGCCAACAGTTTATGAACTTAGTCGTTCCGGAAATGCTTCCACTGTTGGTGGATGTCATATAAGGCGCTTCGTTTCCGCATTGCAACAGTTGCACTGTTGTCCCCATACCACCGAAATGCCTTATACACACTCAGCTGCTACTGCTGCCACCTGCTGTCTGTAAGTGATTACTGCACGCTGATGTCGAACATAAGAACACGTTTAGCTCCGCGTCCGGGATAACTCGGACTTAGGCGCAGGCGAACGCGCGGATGAAATTAATCAAGTCCGTTGTCTGTGACTTACGTCATTCCTATTGCGCTTTGTTATAAAAACAGCGCTCTGGCGCTGTTGATTATTAGCCGAGATGCTTCGTCGCCTTGTGCATCGTATAATTTGTTGGCGTCCAGCTATTAACAAGAAAGTTTTAGATTTAGAGACGGACTATAAGATGAATGTTGATACTGCTAAAATTATTGATGTTCTACATGCTCCGTCAGTATTTCGTGGTTTCCCGAGTTGATTTTTTATTGACTGATGTTTGTGTTCAAGCTAGTTAAGCGTGCCTTTACTGTCACTATTGTTCGTATAGATTCAATATTAATTTCATTGGCTACTAGTATGGAAAATTTCCCTCCTCGTAATGTGACTGCTTTCGTGGTAACACAATCTGAAGTTTCGACAAGAACTGATGTTTCAAACAATTTTTTTATTGATAAATCTACGTGTCTGCTTAGTCGTCGCATGCTGTTTATTCCACATTTATGGGCAGTTTTCCAGCTGAAAAGCAAAAGGGTGCTCTGAACGTCTACCCACTCCCCCTCCCTCTTTTCGCTGGGCCGTTGGTAGAATGAGTGGGATTCCTTAAAATAACGATATTTTTATTGTAGAGAAAAAGCTAGACTTGAGACCACAGGGCATTTCTAATTTGGTTAGTACATGTAGGCTGTGCAGGGTGCAACACTATGCAGACAAACTTGGAAGAACTGTAGAGAGTGTTGAGGAAAACACTAATGACTGAAACCCATGTCCGAAAACGGCAGCCATCGAATTTGTAGAGCTTACTGTTAGAATTGTTTTATGATGGCACTTCCTGTTATTTCACGTTGAGGAGCCATTGCCGTGTGTGAAATACAAAGTAAGTTCTTCCATATTTCGGCAACGTGCTACGAATCGTCGAACCAATAATATGCAAGAACCTCTCTACGTCAAAAGTAGACTTTTGAGAAGCCATATCTGTCTCCGTCATTTTCAGCTGAAGTCCATATTTGTTGGGTTTTATCTTATAACTAGCGTACTATGAATTTAATTATCCTGTTTCAAACCACTAACGCGCGAGGTTCTTTCGAGCACCGCCGTTATTAGTGCGATTCGTTGCAATAAAATGACGGAAAGCGTCATATTGGTAGATAAAAATTTTTCTTAATTCGTTATTTTCATATAACATCTTGCGTGTTATGAAAGTAAATACGTTTTAAGGCAACAGAGCACTGAAGATTTATCAAAAACATGTTGTTCTCGGCGAGATTTGTTACACTCAAACGTCAGTTGTTACATATCGGCGAATAAAGTATTCAAGAGATCGTAAGTAATGTTTCATTCCCGTATTCAGTGATATTTTATTGTTTAGCCTCGACCTACAACTAGGCATTTAAGTGCCAGGTTATTGCATTAATCATGAATGGAGTAATCTTTAGTAGCATCTAACATGCTACTTCTGATTTCAACTCTTTTGTTGAATATATCTATCTAATTTGTATTCCAGACCTGTTTGTCTGTTGGCGTGTGTTTTTCCCTCTTGCCCTAAATCAATAAGTTTTTATTTAGAGACCGAAACTGCCGCTAGATGTGAAGGAGCTGGACACCGCCACGGTCGAGGGAACAGAAAACTGTTGTTACACCAATGTTCCAGCCCAAACGGCATCAGCGGCAGACAGTTAATTCACTTCCTTTCGAATCACTTATCGTCCACTAAAGCTCAACACTACAAAATGAACATCGGTTGGATGGAGTAGCCGGCCGAGGTGGCCGAGTGGTTCTAGGCGCTACAGTCTGGAACCACGCGACCGCTACGGTGGCAGGTTCGAATCCTGCCTCGGGCATATTGTGTGTGATGTCCTTAGGTTAGTTAGGTTTAAGTAGTTCTAAGTTCTAGGGGACTGATAACCTTAGAAGTTAGCCGGCCGCGGTGGCCGTGCGGTCTAGGCGCTGCAGGCCGGAACCGCGGGACTGCTACGGTCGCAGGTTCGAATCCTGCCTCGGGCATGGATGTGTGTGATGTCCTTAGGTTGGTTAGGTTTAATTAGTTCGAAGTTCTAGGCGACTGATGACCTCAGAAGTTAAGTCGCATAGTGCTCAGAACCATTTGAACCATTTGAACCTTAGAAGTTAAGTCCCATAGTGCTCAAAGCCATTGAACCTTTTTTTATGTAGTAATTACGCACGATTATCCGGAATGTCATTATCAGTTTATTATATCATTTGTTAGAGCCGATTATTGAATTAAAGTAGCAAAACCAAGTTTCAAGAATCGAATAAAGCTTCAAATTTTGTGCGTGCTTCAATCTTGGACGACATTCCCTACTTACGAATTACTGTTCAGTATTATTATTTTACTAGCCAATCAGGCAATGCTTCGCAAGTGTTAAATAAGTATAGGAATTGAATATACATCTTAAATTCCTTGCCCTCCCTCTCTTTGCCCATCTTCTCATTCTCCCTCCCTCTCTGTACATCAACCCCTTCCCTCTCTCTCTCTGTACATAACCTCCTTCCCCGCTGTCTATGTCCATTTCCGTCTGAATGTTCACTAGAGTATAGTGTAAAAATTTGAAGCAAATCTGTCAAGAGCTCCCGAGATCTGTGGTAACTACGCTTCTTCTTGTCCGTCCGGACATTCTTTAGAGTGTAGTGAAACAATCTGTAGTAAACAGTTCAAAAACTTTTCGAGGTTTTCGGTAGCAGCGTTTCCCATTTATACATTACATACTTGCTTATATAAATATACTGCCAAACTGATTTTCTTGCTATGAAAATATGTGACAGCAGAACTGTGAAACTGAACAGATTTTTTTTATTTTCTTTTTCATACCAAAAGTGCCCACATTAACAAAAAAAAGCTCAGGCTAGCCTTTCTCAAGTACGATCTTTCACAACTAATTTTAATTCCGGACTTTTCCGGTGGATTTTCCAAAAATTTTCTTTCATGTGAACTTTGTTCTGACGATAATAAACACAAAAAGAAATAGATCAAATCGTTGAAGCCCTTAGCAGGTGATGATCGTTCATACATGCGGCAGCTGATTTTTATTTACATAGATTTCGTGCGACACACGGCAATAAAATTCAGAACAGTGCTCGGCTGCCATTCGCTTACTGTCTTCATCCGACTGCATCTGCAAACTCCCATATAACGACGTTTGCTCGCAAAACAAGCAACCGCGAAATTCAGTTGTTGATCCCAGATCACACAGCCACGCCTACAGAGGTTCTCTCTTTTCATATCGTTAATTGTAAGTAGATACCAACACACCCAAACATGGCATTTCTTTCACTGTGGAAGCGGAGAAAAATGGAGAATACCCTTTTCTGGACGTTAGGGTTCTTAGTAATGTAGATTTCACCTTGGGACATAGGGTGCACGAAAAGTCAACACACACTCTGGCTCGACAGGAGGAAGAAACGTAGCTCTGACTGCTCAGACAAACCACGACCTCAACCAATGGAATCGTTACATACATGTACAATTTTGTTTAAATCTATGAACGTATAGAGAGCGAGGTTAATTTATTAAATTTGCAAATTATTGGGGAAGGAATGCCATCTTCTGTGTTAGGAAGTAGTGGGAAAGAGTAAACCAGGTTCAAGATTAGGGACACATTTGCTGAAAAGGAAGTCTTACAATCTCATATATGTCTGTTATATGCATTTATAACAATTACCTCTAGAATAGTATGTATTACAAATATGAGAAACTGTTAATCGCTGAATCACATTGTTATCACGTGCAGTGTAGCCCGTAAATTCTAGAGGCTTTTTTGAATATAAGTTGTTTTCTGTGCTCCTGCTTTTATACTCAGCCGACTACACAACGGAACAGTTTTTTTGTCGAAATTATTGTTTCATAGCCCACTTGGGCCTGCACTCTCTCAAAATCGTGAGCAACCAGGACAGATGGAGAACGCGTTTAGAATGGTTTCTTTGCCTTGTATCTTGATCTGCATGTACATCTATACATCGCAAATCACTGTGGAGCTCATTATAAGTTACACATTGTCTTGTTGGAAGTCATATCTGGAAGCTGGAGAGATCTGTAGAGATTGAATAAGAGTCCCTAACCGTTCTTTCCACTAATCTGTCGTCTTCTAAATTTGTGTCCCCAGCGCAGAAGACAGCTCGTCGGACGTGTCATCTTCTTCGCCGGAGGCTGCTATGCTGTCATCTCGAACTTAAACCAGTGTTTGTGATTTTTTTGTGGGATGCCACTTGCCCAGGTTAGTCTCTGTATCTACAGAGGGCAAGAGCTGTAGTACTGAGAATGATGGTAGGCGACACCTCTCATCAATGTATCCTGTTGGTTTATATTTTAAAATATCACTGCCGGCCGCTGTGGCCGAGCGGTTCCGGAACCGCGCTGCTGCTACGGTCGCAGGTTCGAATCCTGCCTCGGGCATGTATGTGTGTAATGTCCTTAGGTTAGTTAGATTAAAGTAGTTCTAAGTCTAGGGGATTGATGACCTCAGATGTTAAGTCCCATAGTGCTTAGAGCCATTTGAACCATTATAAAATATCTCGTTTTACACTGTCTTCTACAACACTCGACATGGCTTCCTTAATAGTTCGGTAACTTTTCTGACAACTTCCGATACAGAGTGCGACATGTCTGTCCGAAGCAGAGATACACGTCCGGCTCTGAAGAACATCTGTGACTGAGTGACTAGCGCAGCAGAAGTACTTCGTCTCCCAGGCGCGGCATAGCGACCCGAAGGTGTGTGAAGCACTTCGGTTGTAATACCATTACTCTTACGTTTCTCAAAACTAATGAAATTTAATAAACAAAAACGGTAGACTCGTAGGGTAACCATGAGAGACTGTCATACTAAAAACTGGGTTAAATACAACGAAAAGTATATAAGTAACCAATACGAGAAGTTGGGCGTTGTTGCGTCTAGCACCCGAATGTGCCAGCTAATCAGAAGTAAGTTCAGCACAATTGGTGGACTCTCCCACGGGAATAGTACATACGAGACTGTACGATCTTCTGATTGTATCTCACTCCACTTCTGTACCCATATGCTACTTCACGTGTGTCAAGCTGCATCAAGGTGAGCTTCTAGCAAGATAAAATACTGGCGGCCACAGCCAGGAATATCGCAGCATGACAGAAAGTACGTCCACTTCACTAGTTATTAGGATTTCTCACCGTTCCATTCATCTATGGAGCGCAGGAAGAAACATTACTTAAATGCCTCCGTGGTACTGTAATTAATCTATTCTTATCCTCACTATCCTCATGGCAATGATACTAGAAGGTTGTAGTATGATCCTAGGATCATCGTTTAAAGCTGGTTCTTGAAACTTCGTAAGTAGGCTTTTTCGGGATAGTTTACGTTATTTTCAAGAGTTTGCCGGTACATCTTTAATAAAATCTGCTTGGCTGTTGCTTTAAAAAATTTATTCAACGACTGGTTTTCGTAGCATAGGAGCCTTATCTGGTTAAATATGCTGAATCATGACAAAGCTGCAACATGGACGAGGATGAAGTTTCCTCGTCTATGAATAAATGCCACAATTGGCGGATCATCAGGTAAGCGGAAAGTATGGGCCCACGGTTCCTGAGGCGTTCCATGGCCAACCTTCCGTCGACCGTTTGGGTTCAAGGACGAAGAATATTAGTCCCCGTCGGTGTTGTCATGAATCGCCATATTTAACCCGATCGTGTGGCATTTACGCTACGAAACCAGTCGTTAAATAAATTATTTACAAGAGCTGCGAGGTCGTTATTATTGAAGAGGTCTACTTATGGCTGCGCTTGTCTCTCATACAGAACAGTCTGCCAGTTCAGTTTCTTCAGTATCTCTTAAAAAACCCCCCACGGGTCAAACAAACCTGTGCCCATTCGTACTGCCCTTCTCTGTATTTGTTCAATATCGCCTGTTAGTCCTACGTATTTGGTACGCGTCCCACACACTTGAGCAATATTCTATAATGCGTCTCATGAATGATCTGTAAGCAATCCCATTTGTAAACTGATTGATTTCCCTAGTATTTTACCAGTAAACCTGCTTCTGCCACCTGCTTTACCCTCTACCGAGCCTATGTGATCGTAATAATTCATGTACCTACTATGATGTTTCCCCTGGAAAATGTATAGCCAGAATAAAAATGGAAAGCTACATTGCATTGTGCCTCAGAAATCTAATTGCTCTAAGGTAAGGGCATCACAAAGGCTGTAGTGAGAGTGAAAATGATTTTGTTTTGTTTTCAATTAAGATATGATTTGAATGGACTCCCACTGTAGCTGATTCTGCGCGTGTTGCTTTTAGTTTTCCCGTTGTGATGAAACCAGGTGCAGCAATCACTGAAGGATAGCGATAAGTTGTGTAATGGGTAACAGTGTTAAACGTAGTACAATGCAATGAAATATGTCGCAGTGCACAGAAAGAATAATAGAACTTGGAATAACAGACAATTCGGACAGCAGGTTGTAAGAAAAAGGATGTAAATATACGTGTGACAGCGCGTTGATTGTGCGTAATCATCACGTCACCCAACTTACATTTACCAGCGGGAATAGGTTGCTGAAACATATAACAAACTTGTATAGACAATTACTGATATTCAAGACACATACTCAATAAATAGTCATTTGACTCATATCAAGTTTATTATTCATAATCAAGTTAAAGATATAAATATGGCGTCCTTTCCTGCATTTAGGCAGAAGAAGGAATAGGAAGTAAGTAGGACCCTAACGAACTTCCTTTGTTTCGTATAAAAGAATAACTAAATTAATGCTTCGACTCTAATACACTGAGATCCAGAATATATAAATATCTCTCCGTAGTAGTTAATTAAAAGATAAAAAATAATTTATTATACTACAGAGTTTTACATCTAGGTATTTGTTTGAGACCACCGATACAATAGTGACCCGTGGATAATATAACATAGGTCTTTTTTGAGAAGAGCACAGTTTTACATTTCTGAACACTAAAAGAAAGTTACCAGTCTTTGCGTCACTTTTAAATCTTATGATGATCTGACTGAATATTTATGCAGCGTATTTCAAACAGTATTTCGTTATAGTGAACTGCATCATCTGGGAAGAGTCTGATGTTAATATTAACACTGTGCAAAGGGTCATTATTATACAACATTATCAGCAGGAGTCTCAGTATCCTTCCCTGGGCCACACCGGAAGTTATTTCTATATCTGTCGATAATTCTCCATTGAAGATAACTTGCTGCGTCCTTGTTTAACAAAAGAAAGATCCTCAATCTAATCACAAATTTCGCACGATCGTACGTTTGATAATAATCGGTTTTTTCCCGTCCAGTAACGGCGGGCTCTTAAAGAAAAACTGTATTAAACTGTGATTACGACGCAGTCGCTTCCTCCGGCATTGTATGGGGACCAACACCTCCGTCAGCATCGTCTGGGCTCCGATCACAGCATGACGCCGGATCTGTTGCTGGGTCACGGTGGTATCGCTTAACGCTCTGTCTAAACCAAATTAAATGTGTGATCACACACGCTTTTCGTAATTTTTCCTACGTTGTTATGCATATTTTCCGTTTACTGTGGTATACATGAAAAACCTACCAGTCTTTCTTGCGTCGCACTATGCAGAAACACAGTATGCGGAATGTAGGTTTGTCTTCTTGAGAAACTTTACAGTCTACGCGTCCGTATTGAATTGGCAATACGTAGATTGATGAAGAAATTTTAAGAGATTGGATCTACGTTAGAAAACAAAGTGTTTTCACCGAGAGAAACAACACGATTTAAAGGGAGGAGGAGATTATTGTTTAACGTCCCGTCGACAACGAGATAATTAGAGACGAAGCGCAAGCTCGGATGAGGGAAGGATGGGGAAGGAAATCGGCCGTGCCCTTTCAAAGGAACCATCCCGACATTTGCCTGAAGCGATTTAGGGAAATCACGGAAAACCTAAATCAGGATGGCCGGAGACGGGATTGAACCGCCGTCCTCCCGAATGCGAGTCCAGTGTTCTAACCACTGCGCCACCTCGCTCGGTAAACACGATTTAGGAGCGGCCTTGAGAAAGAGCCAAAAAATTCTATGCGCAGATTTTTGATTGATCTGTCAGCACCATTTGTCCTCAAAAGTAATCACAAACACAAACTAAAGCCCTACAAACTTACGGTACTGCACGACTTATCATTAGATACCTTTGCTCGATGTCAGTTCTGCAGCTGGCTTTTGCAGTCTGTGCTGGCTGATCCTGAAACCTTTTTTTCTGATAAAGCTTGGCAGTATTTATCCAGGTATGTGAAATTGCAGAGCAATCAGCATCTAAGGTCTGACAATATTTCTCGGTTCCATGAACAGCGTCTGCGGGACATGAAAGTTGCAGTTACTGCAACACAAATAACTGGACCGTTGAAACTTCCTGGCAGATTAAAACTGTGTGCCCGACCGTGACTCGAACTCGCGACCTTTGCCTTTCGCGGGCAAGTGCTCTACCATCTGAACTACCGACGCACGACTCACGCCCGGTCTTCACAGCTTTACTTCTGCCAGTACCTCGTCTCCTACCTTCCAAACTTTAGAGAAGCTCACCTGCCAACCTTGCAGAACTAGCACCCCTGGAAGAAAGGATAATGCGGAGACATGGCTTAGCCACAGCCTGGGGGATGTTTCCAGAATGAGATTTTCACTCTGCAGCGGAGTATGCGCTGATATGAAACTTCCTGGTAGATTAAAACTGTGTGCCCTTGGCAGGAGAGCTTCTGTAAAGTTTGGAAGGTAGGAGACGAGATACTGGCAGAAGTAAAGCTGTGAAGACTGGGCGTGAGTCGACAGTTAAACTTTGTTTTTGATGATAGGATAATTGACTGATCTCATTCGGCAAGGTACACACGATTTGTGCCTTTCATGATGCTAAAAAAATAAGGTGAGAGGAATCCCCATACACCCCTATGGTTACTGCACAGTATTCGGCTTGTGATTTCAGGAATTTCGGAGGGAAAAATTCGATACGTGTTTGACAATACGTTCAGAAGATGTGAGACTACTCGTTGGCTAAAAGTGATGTTACTTCGAGCACCTGCTTTAGTCGCATAGCCCTTTATATTTGCTCAACTCAGAGAAGACACACCGAGCCATTTCGCAAACTTGCTCAGGATACTTTCTGTTGCTGCCCGAACCCACGCTCTTGTGTCGCACGTAAAACCCACCGCATGTCTGTAGTTTTCGGGCGCGAGTGCCATCGTAACAGGTTTTCATAAGAGGCGATCGATCAGGCAGGAACATATTCGATTTATTATCACTATGGGAAATCATAAATCACAAAATGGCTCAAATGGCTCTGAGCACTATGGGACTTAACATCTGAGGTCATCAGTCCCCTAGACTTAGAATTACTTAGCCCTAACTAACGTAAGGACATCACACACATCCATGCCCGAGGCAGGATTCGAACCTGCGACCGTAGCAGCCGCGCGGCTCCGGACTGAGCGCCTAGAACCGCTAGACCACCACGGCCGGCCACTGTCATGTTCGTTGAACCACTGTAGCACCTTTGTGTCACGGACAAGATGCCAACGATGTCGGACTAAAGCAGAGAGAAAATATGAGGGCATGCAGGTGGTCTTCATTAATGTTCACGTAGACCACAGCTGGCAAAGTGCCTTCGATTATTATCATAGGCCCCTTGGAAGTCCAAGCGACCACCGACGCGGTGTCACGATAAACGCCATTAACTGGACGACACGTTTCCATTCATCTGCGGGCGTATCTCCATAATCCTGATCTCACTGCAGTCGTAACTGACGATGTTGTTTGGTGTGCATGGGCAGACTGTGAAACAATTCTTCTACCTACACCGCATATGGATTCTGAGGCCAAGACAGCGCTGGGTGTTTGTTGAGACATACGGAGAGACTGTTTTCGTATAGGCCACTACGCGAGTCTTACTGGATAGGGAATGGCTAATGTCAGTACCATGCCCCATCCTCCATGTACTGTAGATAGTCTACATATAAATACGTTTTGGATTATAACACCTACAGCATATATGTAAATGTGTGTTACAATATATCAACGACTAATTTAAATTAGTATCGTCACGAAATTTTTAAGCAACAATAAATATAAATACTAGAGCACATAAAGCGCTAGGTTGAAATTAAACTTTGAGAAGTAGACAGAAAGTGCAAATAACTATGTTTAGACTTTCGGCACTTGAAAAATGGTTCAAATGGCTCAGAGCACTATAGGGCTTAACATCTGAGGTCATCAGTCCCCTAGAACTTAGAATTACCTAAACCTAACTAATCTAAAGACATCACACACATCCATGCCCGAGGCAGGATTCCAACCTGCCACCGTAGCAGTCGCGCGGTTCCGGACTGAAGCGCCTCGAACCGCTTGGCTACCGCGGCCGGCTCGGCACTTAAACTCATATCGAAGGCGCACCTGATCAGCACATCAAATTAAGTGCGAGACATTTTGTTAAGAATATGTATCATCTCCGGTCTCTTCCTTCATTTCTTTAATTCATTTCTCTAACTCTGCATCAATAATATGACAGAATTCACAATCTATTAAAACGTTTCCTGGAATACCACGACCTAAGGCAGTCACGTAGTTGGCCGTGCTACACCGCTGTTTTCAACCACAGTCCAAACATTCTGTGGTGGCCTAATATTAAATTTGCAGAAACTGTTACCTGAAAACAAAAAATATAAGCATATAGGAAATTATATTTTTAATCGAGTTTCTTTTTCTGAAAGTGGATCCCAGATGATGAACATGTCCAAAAAAAAAAATCCGCAAAGTGGTAATAAACAGTTTTTCTTAATAAAGTAAAAAAAAAATTCCGATCGAATAATGTTAAAGGAGAAAGTTATAAGGCTTACAGATATCTGTCGATTCGTTTTTTAGAAGTATCGATTGACTTTTTACGTCTCGGGATACATCGAAAAACCGAAAAAAGTCTCGTTAGCGTTCACATTTCCACACTTACTATTTACTTAAGAACAGACCACGGCAACTCGAGAAAATACGTTTTAAAAATTAAAAACAAATTACTTCTGATTTGGACATATACAGATTTTTTTTTAAAAAAGGCGCTTTTCATTACTGACCATATCTTCCAGGCGGATATTCCTCCAACAACAGTTTTAGCCTCACTTTCTTTGCAAACAGTTGTGCTACCACGTTACTAAATAATTTTTACGAATTTATTAATTGTAAGGATCAAAAAATGACTTCGAAGAATTTGTATTTTGTGTTGGGCGTATTTTTCAACAAACTATCTCAATTTTTATTTTGTGAAAAAACTTTTCAAAACAGGAATTTGACATTTTTGCGACTTTAAAAAAATTTCTATGATCTTCTGGAAGGAAGCTAACTTTTATTTCTTTTCTTTCTTAAATCTAGTGAACGCAATAAACATTTCACGATGCGCTAGATGGAGGCTAATGCTAAATAGTTATGTTTTCAAGGAAAGAGATAATTCACTGGTTTTTAGTATTAGTTATTGAGAAATAAAGTGAAGCGTGCTAGCGTGGAATGTGTCAACTGCAGCGGGCGGCACAAAACGACGGTTAGGGGTGGAGGTGGGGATAGACAGGCGCTCCCTCGCTCTCAAAATTGATTGTAAATGCCCCGTTGGACAGTCTTTGGTATCTGTAGTTCACAGCTGAATTTTTTTGTGAATAATTTACGAAATACCGGTCAGTGCATTATAAAACGCATGTGAACTACAACTGACAATATATTTTTGCAACTTTTGGTGAGCATTAATTGTTTGAAATATAAAGGTCTAGGGTTCGGGGATGGTCTAAATAAAAGTCTACGCGCGTATTATTTTCTGTTGTGTTGTTGTTGCGGTCTTCAGTCCAAGGGCTGATTTGACGCAGCTCTTCAAGCTACTCTACTCTGTGCAAGCCTCTTCATATCCGAGTAACTACTGCAACCTACATCCTTCTGAATCTACTTATAATATTCATCTCTTAGTCTTCCTCTGCAATTTTTATCCTCCACGCTTCCCTCCAATATTAAATTAGTGATCTCTCAATGTTTCATAACGTGTCCTACCAACCCATGCCTTCTTCTAGTCAAGTTGTGCCATAAATACCTCTTCCCCCCCAATTATATTCAGTACCTTCTCATTAGTTACATGATCTTCCCATTTAATCTTCAGCATTCGTCTGTAGTACCAGATTTCGAAAGCGTCTATTCTCTTATTGTCTAATCTGTTTATCTTCCATGTTCCACTTCCATAGATGGCTACGCTCCATACATATACTTTCAGAAAAGACTTCCTGACACTTAAATCTATACTCAATGTTACCAAATTTCTCTTCTTCAGAAATGCTTTTCTTGCCATCGTCAGTGTACATTTTATATCCTCTCTACATCGACTGTCATCAGTTATTTTGCTGTCAAATAGCAAAACTCATCTACTACTTCAAGTGTCTCATTTCCTTATCTAATTCCCTAATTTATTCGACTACATTCTACTATTCTCGTTTGGCTTTTATTGATATACATCTGGTATCCTCCTTTGAAGATACTGTCCATCCGATTCAACTGTTTTTACAAGTCCTTTGCTGTCTCTGAAAGAATTACAATGTCATCAGCAAACCTCATGGTTTTTATTTATTACCCCTGGATTTCGATCCCTACTACAAATTTTTCTTTTGTTTCCTCTACTGCTTGCTCAGTACACAGATTGATAAATTTCGGGGATAGACTACAACCTTGTCTCGTTCCCTTCTCAATTACTGCTTACCTTTAGTACCCCTCCACTCTTGTAACTGTTCCATAAAATTGTAAATAGCTTATCGCTCACTGTACTTTACCCCTGCCAGCTTCAGAATTTGAAAGAGAGTATTCCAGACAACACTGTCAAAAGCTTTTTCTAAGTATATAAACGTAGGTAGCTATGAACTTAGGTTGGTCTTTGCTTAAACCATCTTTTAAAATAAGTCGTAGTATTGCCTCGCCTATTCCTACATTTCCACGGAATCCAAACTGATATTCCCCAAGGTCGGCTTTTACCAGTCTTTCCATTCGTTTGTACAGAATTCGTGTAAATATTTTACAACTGTGACTTACTAAACTGATATTTCGGTAATTTTCATACCGTCAGCACCTGCTTTCTTTGGAAATGGAATTATTATATTCTTGTGGAAGTCTGAGAGTATTTCGCCTGTCTCATACATCTTGCTCACCAGATGTAAGAATTTTGTCTAGCCTGTCTCTCCCAAGGTTATCAGTAGTTCTAACGGAATGTTGCTACTCCAGGGGCCTTGTGTTGACTTAGATTTTTCAGCATTCTATCAAATTCTTCACGCAGTATCGTATCTCCCACATCTTCATCTACGTCCTCTTCCACTTCCATAATATTACCCCGCAATACATCGCCCTTGTACAGACTCTCTTTATACTTCCTCCACCTTTCTGCTTTCCCTTCTTTGCTTAGGACTGGTTTTCCATCTGAGCTCTTAATTTTGATACAAGTTCTCTTTTCTCCGAAGGTCTCTTTAATTTTCGTGTAGGCGGCATCTACCTTAACCATAGGGATATACACTTCTACAGCTTTACATTTGTCCTCAAGCCATTTCCGCTTAGCCATTTGCACTTCCTGTCGATCTCATTTTTGAGATGTTTGTATTCTTCTTCGCCTGCTTTATTTACTGCATTTTTATATTTTCGCCTTTCATCAATTAATTTCAATATCTCTTGTGTTACTCAAGGATTTCTTCTAATCCTCGTCTTTTTAGGTGCTTAAACCTCTGGTGCTTTCGCTATTTCATCTCTCAAAGCTACCCATTCTTCTTCTACTGTTTGTACTGTATTTCTTTTACCTGCTCTTATCAATTGTTCGCTAACTTTTCCTCTAAAAATCTCTACAACCTCTGGTTCTTTCAGTTTATCCAGATACCATCTCCTTAAATTCCTACCTTTTTGCAATTTCTTCAGTTTTAATTGAAATTCATAACCAATAAATTGTGATTAGAATCGACATCTGTCCCTGGAAATGTCTTACAAAAAAAAACTGGTTCCTAAATCTCTGTCTTACTATTACATAATTAATCTGATATCTTGCGGTATCTCCAAGTCTCTTTCACGTATACAACCTTCTGTCATTCCTTACCCTCAGTCCATATTCACATTCTAGTTTTCGTTCTCTTCCTTTTCCTGCTATAGAATTTCGGTGCCCCATTACTATTAAATTTTCGTCTTCCTTAACTATCGGAATAATTTCTTTTATCTCATCATACATTTATTCAGTCTCTTCATCATCTGCGGAACTAGTTGGCATTTAAACTTGCACTGGTCTGGTAGGCTACAATAATGCGTTCACTATGCTGCTCGTAGTGGCTTATCAGCGTTCCTATTGCTTCATTCATTATTAAACCTACTCTAGCATTACCCCTAATTGATTTTGTGTTTATAGCTCTGTATTTACTGGAGCAGAAGTCCTGTTCCACCTGCTACCGAACTTCACTAGTTCCCACTAGATCTAATTTTAACCTTCTCATTTCCCTTTTTAAATTTTCTATCCTACCTGCCCAATTAAGGGATCTGACAGTACATGCTCCGATCCTTAGAACGCCAGTTTTGTTTCTTCTGATAACGACGTCTTCCTGAGTAATCCCCAGGGATCCGAATGGGAGACTATTTCATCTCCGGAATATTTTACCCAAGAGGAAACCACCATCATTTAATCATACAGTAAAGCTGGATGCCCTCGGGAAAAATTATGGCTGCAATTTGCCCTTGTATTCAGCCGTTTCCAGTACCAGCACAACAATGGTCTTTTGGTTGATGTTACAAGGCCGGTTCAGTCAATCATCCAGATTGTTGCCCCTGCAACTACAAAAAGGCTGCTGCCCCTCTTCAGGAACCACACGTTTGTCAGGCCTCTCAACAGATACCCCTCCGTTGTGGTTGCACCTACAGTACGGCTATCTATGTCACTGAGGCACGTAAGCCTTCCCACCAACAGCGATTTCCATTTTTCATGGAGGGAGGATTTTTTACACGAACAAATTCTACACGGATATTTATGACACGAAAATTCTCTACACACATTTTTAATTGTTTTACTCTAGTGCAAACATCTACTCAATGTATTGCAATACATTGTTGCAACAAGAAGTTCACAAAATATTTACGTATGGAATTTTTGTGTAGAAGAATCTTCACATGGCCTTTTCGTATAGCAAATATAACATTCGTGTTTACCTCATCAGGCTACCCCAGAGTAAGCACAAGAGGGTTATAACCGAGATATCAAGGATTATGGAGGCGCGGGCTTTTCAAAATCAGTTTTCAGAGCGAGAGAGTGCCGGTAGCACAACTCTTTGTCAAGAAAATAGGCCTAAAACCGGTGTTATAGGACGATCCGGAGACCAGATATAGCCAATAATCAAGAGCGCCCTTTTTTTCCAAAAATCTATGTATGCTGGAAAATAATATTTTTTAATTTTTAAAACGGGTACTTTTTCGACTTATCGCGGACTATATTTATAGTAAATAGTAAGTATGGAAACGTGAACGTTAACAGGATTTTTAACGTTTTTTTTCTGGAAACGTATACAATCAACCGAAAGTTCTAAAAAAAGCTATCGATATAGCTTTGTAAGCCCTTAACTTCCTCCTGTAACATTATTCGCTCGGTGCCGACTGGACAGTTTTGTTGGGAATGCAGGAAAACGGCATAGCGTATCTTCAATCAGAAAGATTCCCAACAATTAGTAATAAAATATTTATTAAAGGTGGGGAAATACTTAATTTAAATCATTCTTCTTCTGGCGAAAATTCCAGCACAATAGGATGTTTTAAATTACTACAAATCCTCTAAAATATTTAATTCCTGTCACTGTGACTTTGAGTGGTGCCTACGTAGAGTCCAGATCTGGCCTGCGATGCCTACGAAGCCTCCGAGACGACGGACGGACGCTGCAGCTCGTAGAGTCTGCTGAAACTGGCGACTCTACACGGCTCGGTGCACTAAAGAGAACTGTCCGCCGTAGCTCAGTTTTCAGGTATTATTAACGAGGCGTCGACCCGTCGCTATCCGCACGCGTGATGCCCATAGGTTGGCAGTTTCGGCCCCTGACGGACCTCGGTGTAGTTCGTTCTGCCAACACACGCAGCTGCTGCGCAACGAGTGTTTCGAGCGCGGCTTATCGATTGTGGTGCAGTACTCTCTGGAGTCGAGAGTACCGCACTACATTCGGGGCAACCGCTATTTTATTAATTTAAGAAAAACTGCTTTTCGCCACTGAGGATTTTTTAGTCATGTTCACCATTTCGGTGCGAGTTTCATGAAACAGAAACTTTATTTTAAATTTAAATGCCTATACGCTCTTATTTTTTGTTTTCGGGCAATAACTTTGCAGTCATTTGTCCTTAGTGCTTAGACTACCAGGGAATGGTAACGCTGAATCTCGTGAGAACACTTGTTTAGCTGGCTAGATACACTATGGATTGTATCTTAAATTGGGTGCCAAAAACACTACTTTTTACAAAATTTCTTTGCTCCAAGCTCATGGTGGCAGACAGAATCACTTGGGAAAACATCTAACTCATTTATGTATATTGTAATAATGTCGCATTTTCTCGCGAGGATTGCTTAAAAATTGAAACTGTGCCATAATGAGTATGCTTTTATCGCAGTGCTGAAAGTTTGAACAGCATTCCAAATTTTCTTATAAGAATTTAATTTATTAGTTTTATATTCACTTATAAATAAGTAAAGAATAAGAAACCATATCAGGAGTTGCATTCGATTTAACACAGACTGACGGTGTTCCAGTCCGATGTATGGGTCTGCAGAGCGAGAACCTGTGACCTGTGTTTGTGTTACTTAGTACTGTGCAAAACTTATACAGCCCTGTATAGGGATTCGAAAGTTCAGAGGGCGTCGAAGTAGTCTTAGGCAAATGCGGAAGTTATTTCTCATTTCCATTTCAAGCGTGTAGCCTAATACTCATCCTATCCACATCTTACAAAATATGGAAACGTGTTGTAAGGGAGGCTTGTACCTTAAGCTGGGGTGTACCATGAGCTAATCTTATATGTCTCTGACTTCAGTCTTTTTCACACCAAAGGTTATATCTACTATGATATGAGTATGGCCAGCTTTTACTGCAAGAGCAAGAAATAATCATTTCAATTTTCTACATATATCGTTTTTCTCACCTATAAGTAAGTCTTTCTGTTCTTAATTCAATGTTATTTCAGCTATAGCTGTACAAATAAAATTAAAGTTAAATGATTAATATTATGATAGATATTTATCTTAAATCACCATGCTGAGACTTTTCATGGAATTTTATTATTTTAAGTTATGATAGCCATTCATTGAAGTGGGAGAAAAAGTGTACCTTATGCCAGTTGATGGTATAGCGCCATGATCCTGGCCAAAAGCTATTTTGTAACAGACATTTACAATATGGCAACAGAGATTAAGGATATAAAAGTGCTATATAGGGTTAAAACAATAAAAGTAATTTTTTGTTTCTAAATGTTTATTAATATGAATTTTAGTTCTGATTTTTTGACCAGAAAAGTAATTTTATTTGGGTTTATTTGCATGTTCAGTACATTAGCCCTCTGTATATGTTCAAAATGGTCTATGCATAGTACATGCATTATTTTAAGCTGTGGACCCTGGTACAAGCCCACATTGTATCTTGAGCCAAATACATTTTTCAAAATTGTCACTTTGATACAGACTTTTAATAAACTGATTATGTACTGTGATTCATTTGATGGGAAATAAGACAAGTAATGAAATGATTAAACAAGCACCTCAAAAACCTAATTTTTGCGTCTGCTACGACGATAGAAATAAAACATGTCCAAGGCACAAGCCACTCCACTACACTAAATGTTGTCATGTGAATTGTCGTTAGTATAACTTCGATCTCAAAACATTCAGATCACAGTCATGTATAAAAAACCTTCTTGGGCATTTATTTAGGGAAATTATGGTAACCGTAGATCAGATTATTAGAAAGCGAATTTTGCTTCTGGAAACAAGTTCGAAGCCTTAACCAATGTTGTAGTACAAGTGACGTTTAATATTAGACATGATAATATACTACAGAAGAATTCACGAAGGGCTTGAGAAAATGGCGAGAACTATCAACAAATAAATAATGTACGTTTTTTACGTTCTTTCATCGGCTTTAAAGTACATTTTTTTCTATTTTCTTTATTTTACTTGCACAGATTGAAACCATCAAACCGTAAAATTTTAGGAGTATATTTTCAGACTCATTTGCTGTATTTGTTGTGTATCATGGTGAATGAGTAACTTTCAGACTATAACTTGAATCGTTCTGATGGATAACAGTACTTTTTAAGCCATTTATGCTAGTTCTACCTATGCAATGGAATCAGGTGGACGATGAATCGCAGTTAAGAGTAAGGCAATAATACAACATGACATCTAGCAAATAAGTGTAGTGTTCAATCTAAATATAAGCTGCTAATTAATTTGACGTCCTGCCTCGCATGTTGCTCAGATATGGTATCCTTTAGATGCTCCTGTGGTTTTCTGTGCGAAATTTGGTGGATATACACAATTACATTCACTTTTTGACGTGCAATATTTGACTGACTAGTTCAAGAAGTAACTTATATAAATATACTTTTTACTCACATTCTGGCAGTTTTTGGTTGTGTTGAATGTTATTTGGTATTAAGTCTCTAAACATCACATCTTAATTCAAATGACAGTGTACACTAAACTGCAAATGAAAATTATCATAGCGAAGTATAGTCAAGGAAACAATGAGTAACTAAATATCAGTCTGAAAATATGAAACCACTTAGTTGTATGAAGATTGTTTGTACAAGTGTATTTGCAAATTAGAGTAATTTAGATGTACTTTTCGTTCCAATAAATCCATATTGAGGAAATCCTCGAGGATGCAGAACAGCATAGGAAAACGAGGAAAAACAATACATATTTACAGAAAAAATCAAATACGCTAATGTGCCTGCACAGATCCCAAGTGAAATGGTCCTCATTGAAGTGGAATAAGTCAAAACAATCTTAAATATATTTTAAACTAAAAGATAATACATAACTTGTCACAGTCGTTTAAACGATCAGTGCACTGAGCTGCATATTTGTTGATTTGCTCTGATAACCGTTTTGGAGGATACGCTAAATCAACTTTGGATTTGCTTCTCTGTGTTTGATTTTCGTTGTTCCCAGACTTCCTTCATCTTTCAAGAGTAAAGTTCCTTTCCTTCCTGGATCAACTTTCTTTCTTTTGCAGAACTCATTCTTCCTTCATATCTTGGCTTTTGTGTCGCTTCTCTAAAAAGTATTTTGTTATATGTTATGTCCATTCCAATTCCTGCATTTTTCACATGTTTGTCAATTTCGGGAGCCATGTGGGTTTATATTTGCAGCTGTGTAGTAAGATAAAAATCTACTTAGTAAGTCTGTTACTATTAATTCGGTATATGTGGCCTTAAAACTGTTGTCTTCTTTTCCTCATTTCATCAGTTAACGTTTACATTTTCAAATAGAGCCCCCTGTTTGAACATAATCAGTGTTACTATTATATCTAGGTCCAAGTATCATCCTTAGCATTGTTCTTTGAATTTTTTAGTTTTTCAAAATCACCAAATCTCCTTAGTTTATGTGCTTCTTTCAGACCTGACCACTGTTTGATAGCGTCTTAGTTTTGTGTTCCAGGACAAAGTTTTTTTGTTACATATGTTTTTTGTCATTTGGAATGCCCTTTCCATTTATGTACACTGTTTTCTGTGGCTATCTTTTCTTTTGTGTAGCTTGTTATCCATTTTCCTAGGTGTTTAAAACAGTTTGTTTTAAATAGTGTCTTATGAATTTTATAGGGCATCACTGATATTTATCATGAGATGAGTTTTTTCAAATGATATTTTAGTCCTATTTTATCTGCTTGTTTCTGTAGTTCTGTGATTTGTTCTTTGGCTCTTTTTACTGAGTCAATGGTCAGTGTCATGTCATATGCGAAAGCTAAGCAATCTCTGGTGATTTTGTTCCTGGCTGATCACCCTTAGTGTTGTTGGATAGTCTCCATTCTCTCACTACTTTCTCTAACACGAACTTAAAAAGTAGTGGTGATAAATTATCTCCCTGTATTACTCCTGATTTTATTTTAAAAGTATTTGATAGTTCTCCCATAGATTTTACTTTTGATGTTGTGTTTGTTAAAATTCCTTTAATTATTTGTGTTGTTTTATAGTCGAGTCCGAATTCCTCTAAATTATTGATTAGTACATTTATATCTATTGTGTGATATGTCTTTCTAAAATCTACAAAAATTATGCATTTCAAGTTTCTGATTTATCTCATTTCTATTTTGTCTTTAGTATTTGCTCTGCAAAAGACCTTCCACTAGTAAATCCTGCTTTATGCTCTCCTAGTTGTGGATCGAAAATCCCTTAAGCTCTGTTTAAAAGCGCCATGCACAGATCTTTTACGTGACTGAGAAGAGGGAGATCTTCTTTAATTGTTGGGATAATTTTTCTTTCCTTTTTTCATGTAGTGGCTGTATTAAAACCGATATTCATTCTGATGATAAGCTGTAGTCCACATTTCATTAATGATTTCTATAAAACGTTGAATAACTTCCTCACTCGAGAGCTTCCACAAGTCAGCAACTACGCTGTATTCTCCAGATACTTTGTTAGTTTTAAATTGTTTTATGGTTTCTCCGTTTTTTTCTGTTGTTGGCGGCTTTGAGTCTGGTTGTATTTGGATTGCATTATCACAATTAAATTATTCTTTTGATGGATCGAAGTTATGTAGATCTTTGAAGCAATCCGCAAGTATTCTGCAGTCTTTTGTGTTTTTGGCTCTATAATTTGCAAACACGATGATGAGTACTTTTTAAAACTATTTTCGAATGTTGTTGGAAAATTTCCTTGTGTGCTGCTCAAAACGTGTCTCAGTTGACGTTAGTTGATCTTTTATACATTCCCGTTGGTCTTTTTGAGACCTTCTGATGCATGTTTCGTTGTGTCTGTAAAATTTCTCCTTCTCTTATCATTGTTATTTGCGTTCCAAATATCCCAAGCTCGTTGTCTCTTTATAATTAACTTATCACGATCATCATTCCACCAAGCATGTTTCCATTTCTTTTTAAGAGGGAGAGTTTCATTTTCACTCCCAATAAGATCTTTTTGGCGTTATCAATATTTGCGTATTGGACTTTCAAACTGCATTTTTTAATCGTTTTCTTTAGATAACTTTTGTATGTCAGACTTTCTTGGCTGATACTGGTTCCTTTTTCTAAATAGTGGTCTAACCTTGAACTTCTTTTTTCTATACATTGGTCTAACCTTGAACTTCATGATAGACAGGTAACGGTGTGAATCCAAATCGGCACTCTTGACAACTTTTACATTGAGTACCTCTACTGCAGAATGTGTGCTTATAGCAACGCAATCGAGTTGTTTTTCAACACAAATCAGGTTTGGTGATACCCATGTAGCTTTTTTTCCAGGAAGTTTTTTGAAGAATGTAGATTTTAATACTATGCTATGCTGTCTGCATAGACTTAAGAGTCCTTCTCCGTCCAGGTTGGTTCTCTTATGTACAGGGAATTTTCCTATTATTGATCTGTGCTGATGTTCTGAGCCAATTCGTACATTAACTTCTCCAAATAGTCATACTGTGTTTTTCCGTGGAACGTGATCTAGGGTGTTTGACACATTTTTCCAAACATTTTATCTTTATTCTTTCTGTGTTCTGTTTTTCTTATTTGTTGGCGCATGTGTATTTAAAATGGCGCAAACTTTCTTTGTTGGCTGAAATGTTGGCGTGGAAAGTTTTTCATTAATTGATTTAAAATCTATTATTGAGTTTAATATGATTTTGTTTACAACGAACCCAGTTCCAAGTTGGGGTACGTTTTTCACAACTTTTTTTCTGGCTTTCCCTTAAATATCCTGAATCCTTATGAATCAAACACATGTTCATCTGTAAATTTTGTTTCTTGCAGTGCTGTCAATTTTTTTCCTGTAGAAAGTTTATTAAAGTTTTAAGTTGTCCTGTTTTTAAGACTGACTTTACATTAAAAGTCGGTAGGTAGTTTATGTTCCTATTTTTGTTTATGGTCTGTTGTTTAAAGCAGGTTTGAGAATGCTCATACTCACTCTTTCTACGATGTCGTAGTCCCCCAGGATCCGAATACCAACTTTTCATTTCCTTGGAAATGGGACATTCGGTGTTTCACGGGGTAAACTCTCTTAGAAAGAGCATCTCCACTGTTGACTGCTTGTTGAACTGAGTGAACAAGTCCCCTAAAGATACTAATCAAGGTTGTTAGCTCTGAGGAATATGTTAACAGCCGCACCCCCGGTGAACAGATGTTGACCCTTTTCCGCTTGTTGCAAGTCAGACGCATTGTGGATTTTTTCCTTGTATTGCTTCTTCCGCAAGCTCCACCGCCCGAAGGTCCATTCTTTCCTCAGTCACTACCTTTGAAGTCGTCACTCTAATCCTAGCATGGAGCCCCACAGGGTGCTATCGCCTGGGCCAGGTGAACCCTGGTTTTTTCACGAGGTCGTTACTTTTCCTCTTCTTCCCTTGCCGCCTGCACGTTGAGGCCCTTGGCTTAGGACGGGCATAGCGGAGTTAACTGTGAACATTATAATTCTTAGTCTATTGTAGACATGCATCATCAAACAGAAAAATCGTTTCACTATTCTTATTTAGGAAGATCGCATTACCGCACTGAATTTGTACAGTAGTCATACTGTACAAATACTCATATTATTTGATGTTATTGGTAAGATATACACATCAGTTTATCCTACGAAGAAATTTATAAATGGAGTAGAAGAAACTGGCCAGTAATAAATCTTTTAGGCCCCCCTTAAAGTGAACTTCGTTGGTAGTTCAACAGGTGCACACGATCATCGATATCTACAACTTTTGAGTCAAAGTAAACCTGGGCTGAGTGCTCCAAAACTGTATTCGGCGTTTGAAGAGGCCGCAGGACATTATGTACCTCATCAAACTATTAGGAGACGATTCCCGACAACCATGCCACCACCATGTCGTACATCACAACGCCATGGACTCCGTTACAGATGGCAAGAAGTCATGTAGAATGCACACTCCAGGATTGGCATCAGGTGTTGTTTACTTGCGAAATTAGGATCGGTTGTACCCTGATAATCACAGACAACGGGTCTGGATGCAATCCAGTGACATCGAATGCCTCTATGTCCTACCTCTACAACAAGGTAGAGGTGGAGTGCTCCTCTGGGGTAGCATTTCATGGGGTCACCGTAAATCTATCGTGGTTGTTGAGGGTAGTCTCACTGCTCTAAGGTACGAGATTCTGCAGTCAACAGTGCAATCGTATCGCCAACATATTGGTGACAGACTCATCTTAATGGGCATAACTCGCGAGCTCATTGCGCCATTTTTGTGGACACGTTCCTTCAGCATGCGAGTATCGGCAGAATAGAGTGGTCTGCCTGTTCCCTGGACATGAACCCAATCTAACACGTCTGGGATCGATTGAAACGAGCTGTTTTTGGAAGTTCACAATGTCCACGTTCTCTGAGCTATTTACGCAAAATCGGCATTGAAGAATGGGGCAATCTGGAGCAGGGCTCTCTCGATAATGTCACCGATGGTATGCCATGACGGATTGAAGCTTGAATCCGGGCAGGGAACGAGCCACTACGTGTTGTTGTTGTTGCTCAGGAGCGTTGAGTGAAAAAAAAAACATTGGAAACAGAAAATTTTGTTATTAATTTTTTTATTTTTAGATTTCATTTGATATATTTTTAATTTTTTGATTTGGATATATTGCAAATGAACACATACGCAAGCCTCAGAGCCAATTTTTGTTTGCTGCTTCATGTGTTTTCAAATAAAAGGGTGATGCACAACTTTTGATGGCGTATGTATACACACGAAAACGTAAGGGCCTAAGATGGAACCTAGTGGGACACCTGATGTCTGATAGCTTGATACTGAAAAATTGAAAACAGCACTACCAAAAGTATTTAAGGCCGAAATCAGAATGATATAATGACAATAAATATATAAATTTCAGACGTGTAATACCGTCACTGACGTCCCCATACAGTAGGGTCCTACTTTGCATACCACAGGTATTTTCATTGCAGCGAATGTGATAATTTGCAGGAATAGATACACATGTTCCTTTTCCGTGCATTTTCGTATACTACCTAATACAGTTATCACTTCGGACCTGGACTAGAAGATGTTTTCACTATATGTATTGCTGGTAACGTCCCTTTAATGTCAGACTTTTTTTAATATGTGTGACCTACGTGCACTATGAGAGTTTTCATTTCTTCAACCGCTAATACGATTCCCTTGGAGTCAGCCAGCTACAAGTCTCTGGATGTCCTTACATTTTCGTAAGTTCCCTCAATATTTATCTTCGTCTGCGAGTATTTATGAGTTGTTTAGTGAGGCAAAACACACTTTCAGGTAGTATTCTAATTTACTTTTCTTATGTGGTATCTGTATCATGTAGAGGACTGTACTGATCACGACTGGTCTATGGTTTTACAAGGGTTTTTATAGAGGGTGTTTGTCTGGTGATCATTATTATCATTCATGACTCAAAACTCCAGTGTTGACCAGAAAATGTGTGCGGTTTGTTATGGATTGAAGGGCAGCCTTTACTGTGTTGTTGAGGTTGTATTTTTACGCTTGTTGTTACTTGAGAACCGTTTGTCCATGCTTTTCGTACATTAGACAACAGATTTTGGAACTTCGTAGATAGTGAATGCATTTTTGGATTAACGTTTAATAACTATGGCGCTTATATCGATGGTGAGGGACTTCGTAGATGTTCGAGGAGGTTGACTAATGTACTCAATATATACGAACTGCTACTCTCAATTAGCATCAGTCCTGTTTTGTAGCCATTTTGAATTCACAAAAGAATGGCTCTGAGCACTATGGGACTTAACATCTGAGGTCATGAGCCCCATAGAACTACTTAAACCTAACTAACCTAAGGACATCACACACATACATGCCCGAGACAGGATTCGAACCTGGGACCGCAGCGGTCGCACGGTTCCAGACTGAAGCGCCTAGAACCGCTCGGCCACTTGAATTCACAGTTACTCTTAATCTCGAAGGATATTTTACCATTTGGCTTGCATCTCATATAAAGCAACAGACCTGTTTTACAGCGGTTTGAGAGTTAATTTTACTGGACAGAACAAAATTACGATTTATATAGAGTTTTCTTCGCATAATTGATAATGTGCTTGAGTGATCTGAAGTATCACATGGTTTATTAAGGAAGGAGCACTTGGTAGCGTTTATTTTGACATTGCTTTCTTGTGTGTGTTGGATGAGTAATGTCTTGGTAGACTAATGTTGTTTTCACATTGATATAGATCGGGTGCAATGAAGGTGCAGCGCATCACAGAATCCGATCGCAAGCGAATGAAGAAATTTAAACACATAGCGGAAGGTGTTACTATCCAGCCTCATATACTCTGAGGTGACAAAAATCATGGGATACTTCCTAAAATCCTGTTGAACCTCCTTTAGCCCGGCGTACTGCAGTAACTCGACGTGTCATGGACTCAATAAGTCGTTGGAAGTACTCTGCAGAAATATTGGGTCACGCTGCTTCTATAGCCTTCCGTAATTACGAAAGTGTTGCTGGTGCAGGATTTTGCGCTGGAACTGACTGACCTCTCGGTTATGCCCCATAAATGTTCGATGGGATTCATATCGGGCGATCTGAGTGCCCAAATCATTCACTCGCAGTGTCGAGAATGTTCTTCAAATCAATCGCGTACAACTGAGGCTCGGTGACACGGTGCATTGTCATCCGTAAAAATTCCATTGTTGTTTGAGAACATGAATTCCATGAAAGACTTCAAATGATCTCCAGATAGCCGAAAGGAACCATTTCCACTCAATGATTGCTTCAGATGGACCAGAGGTCCCAGTCCATTCCACGTAAACTAGCCTACACCATTAAGGAGCCACCATCAGCTTGCACAGTGCGTTGTTGACAACTTGGGTCGTTGGCTTCATGGGATCTGCGCCACAATAACTTTACCGGCAGCTCTTAACAACTGCAGTCGGGACTGATCTGACTAGTTCACGGTTTTCCATTCGTCTAAGAGCCAACCGATATTGTCACGAGCCCAGGCGAGGCGCTGCTGGTGAAGTTGTGGTGTTAACAAAGACACTCGCGTCGGTCGCCCGCTGCTATAGCTCATGAACGCCAAATTCCGCAACATTGTCCAAACGGATACGCTCTTCGCACGTCGCAAATTGATTTCTGCAGTCATTTCACTCAATGCTGCTTGTATAGTATCACTGACTATTCTACGCAAAAGTCTCTGCTCTCTGTCTTTAAGTGATGGCCGTCAGTCACTGCTTTGTCCGTGGTGAGAGGTAATGCCTGAAATTTCGTATTCTCGGCAAACTCTTGACATTGCGTATCTCGGAATACTGAATTCCTTAATGATTTCCGAAATGGAATGTCCCATGAGTCTAGCCCCAAATACCATGCAGTATTCAAAGTTTGTTCATTCCCGTCGTGCGGCCATAATCACGTCGGAAAGAGTCAAGGGTCTAACTCGGATGTATGCACAGCTGCAATTTATTTTATAAAAAGTAATTTCTCTTCCTTCATTACCGCACATCGGAATATCCTATTTATGGCAGTTTTCAAATTACAAGTCCATCACTAATGTTGGTGGTAATCAAACCGGTTACAAATTTCTCTGGCAAGGGACCGTACGTGGCAGGTTTAGGAATGAAATTGCTTTCTGTGTGCACAAAGCCTTTACATCGAAACTGCTTCTAAAAATAAATCTATAATATGGAGTTACACCTGCTGTTGACAGAACAAAAATAAGAAATTGTTCCTGTGGCTTACCTAACAAAAAAGGATTACTTTTCCCATACAGAAGACGAGTTTCTAGTGAAAGAACATTTATGCCTTATGATCGTGATTCTCTCACACTGAGAAACAAAAGAGACTAATCGTTTGGGAAGTTCCAAAAGTTCGCATCGTCACTGAAGCTACGCACAAAACACCATTCACAGTGACTGTTATGCAAAAAGTTTTGTATGACTAAGTCAGCTGCTGGAAAAAATATATGAATTTCAATATGCATATTTCAATGTGCGTATTTCGAAACAGTTTCATTTTCTTTTAATTTTATACCATTTTGTTCTTAAGCGTACTAACGTATAATAAAAACACACATATGACAAGAAACGTGCATAGTTTTTGTGTTTGTGCAGTGATCCGAAACTTTTATACTTGACCCACTGTTTACTTACTTGCCAAAAATGCAGTTCTCTTCGCGAAAGGTACTTGGGCGACCTAGAATGCCTGTTGACTGTCATCCTCTGTCCTCTTTGTGGGAGTGTCTCAAAATGCGCAAGATAGTCTCTGTGGATTTAGAGGATACACAGCTGTAGGAGAGTTATGGTCCAACTGTGTGGCTATGTTTAAGCGATGCTGATACTGAATCTAGTGTGGGCCGCCATGCACGCCTTCAGTCTCTCTGGAATACCTTTATACGCACAGCAAAATGCCTTCTTCTGCAGTTTAATGTTTTATTTTTGTCTACCAAAAATGTTTTTTCCATTCAGTGAGTCTCGGCCGTAGTGTATAATATAAAAAAAATATTTCATTAGACATATTTAGGTAGGAGTATAGTGCTTCTTGGCGTCAAATTTATTTTATTTAGCGATATACACATATGTGGTCCGGAGCTCGTAGTCTCGCGGTAGCGTCCTCGCTTCCCGAGCACGGGGTCTCGGATTCGATTCCTGGCGGGGTCAGGGATTTTCACCTGCCTCGAGATGACTGGATGTTGTTGTGTCTTCTTCGTCATCATCATTCATCCCCATTACGGTCGGAGGAAGGCAATGCCAAACAACCTCCACTAGGAGCTTGCCTAGTACCGCGGTGCGGGTCTCCCGCATCGTCTCCTACGCTCTGTTACGGAGTGTGGGACTTCATCATCATCACACGTATGTGGTTGTGTTTTTGTAAACAGATAATTTTCATGAGCTGCGAAGGATCAGACCTTCTGTAAAATATGTGTAATTGAATAATTTTATTTGTATTACAGATCACTAATAATGCCGAGCATGAATAGGCGAATCACGTTTGGTAGACTGGAATAAAACATTCAGTTGCAAAAAACTAATTTTTTTCTTATCTAGTATGTGATCAAGCATAATTAAAGTAACAACTGAGAAAAATGGCAGCAAATATTCGTAAAATCACAGTATTTGAGTTATTTCACATGCATACATTACGGTTGTTTTACAGAATGAAATGTCTCGTTTCATATTCACCTCAGTGTTTAATTAATGAACAAAAATACAACATCTGAACGTCGGTATGAAATCTCACTGTAGAAAATAAACTCTCAGCATGGCCTTTCATTGTCTGTGTCTATGTGTGGCAAACGTCTGCTTAGAATGGTGCATGTCGATAACTGATTTCATATATCTAAGCAATCGAAATACACACGTCTGTGGAGTAATTCCAAAATAAGTTTTCATATTCATTCAGTTAACAGCTATTCATACAGAGATTGGAATGGAGAAGGAAAGGTAGGGGACATACTGCGACTGACTTGCTAGCTATGCACCAGACAGACGTATTCACATACTAAAAGCAATTAACGCCCTCCACACGAATGGGCGCTAAAATTAAAATGAAGATAAAGTGCCGGTACCAAACTGTCGTACCCGCAGCAATCGTAAGAAAACGATAACTCACAGAAAAATGGTTCAAATGGCTC
Source organism: Schistocerca cancellata (assembly GCF_023864275.1). NCBI lineage: Eukaryota > Metazoa > Arthropoda > Insecta > Orthoptera > Acrididae > Schistocerca > Schistocerca cancellata. Next base: position 492,270,141 of record NC_064628.1, read on the forward strand.
TGAGCACTATGGGACTTAACATCTGAGGTCATCAGTCCCCTAGAACTTAGAACTACTTAAACCTAACTAACCTAAGGACATCACACACATCCATGCCCGAGGCAGGATTCGAACCTGCGACCGTAGCAGTCGCGCGGTTCCGGACTGCAGCGCCGAAACCGCGTGGCCACCGCGGTCGGCAACTCACAGAAACATGTATGGAAAGGTGTATCAGTCACAGATTAAGGCGGGCTACTCTGAAGTCTCAGGAGGCCACGCGATGCGTACCCAAATTAGTGGCGACTTTGAGGCGCTAACAGCCTCTGTGGCACCAGAGAGAGAGGTGGAGAGAGAGGCGGCGCTCTCTAGAGAGAGAGAGAGAGAGAGAGAGAGAGAAGGAGGGAGAGAGGTGGCGAGAAAGAGAGAGAGAGAGAGAGAGATGGCGAGAAAGAGAGAGACAGAGAGAGAGAGAGAGAGAGAGAGACAGACAGACAGTGAGCGACAGACAGACAGAGAGAGGGAGGGAGAGAGACAGACAAACAGAAAAAGAGAGAGAGAGAGAGGGGGGGAGAGAGAGAAAGAGAGACAGAGAGGGGTCTTAGCTGGCTGTGAGACTTTTGTATCATTTGCAGTAACATTTTTTTCTATTAAATCGACAAGGCTGCACTGGTATGAGTTTGTAAACAGTATGGCTTAACTAATTGTATGTTTACCCTACACATTTATAAATGGGTTTTATTTCGTGAGGAACACAAAATACGCGCAACATTTCTCTTACAAAGCAATAACAGCACATTTCCGCACAATCAATATTTTTCTTCATTGCTATTATCAGTCGTGATAAGAAACAGGTAGGTTACTCGTACAAAGAAGGTTCAGTAGATTGAAGTGGAAAAGTGATAAAATTGTAAAAAAATATTTATTTTCTCATATATATGTAACAAAACATTTATTCCGCAGTGACAATCTTTCTTTAGTGTTAGCAAGTATATTAAACTTAATTTACAAATAGTACATGTCAATGACCCATCATTAAAAGACGGAGGAACATACAACCTTTTTTGAAGATTACATACTGTATTTAAGTAGCTTGGAATACACAGTACTGACATTCGTCAACTTTCAGACCAGCACCAATACACATAATCACCTTTGTGGTGCAAAAGACTAGATAGATTACAATGAAGTAAAAAATTACAGTTTGTAAAATATTATCTGATTTATCGATATCAGATTTCTCTTTGGTACGAGAGGAAATTTATAAGAATGCTTGCATAGCAAGTAAAATCAGGCAGCACCTTCAATGATGCGAAAACTTTTACTTGAATCGATAATGTCGGCTATCAGCAATGACGTTTCGGCGACATGAAAATTGCTGCAGTAGGACAATATGAGGGTTAAATGTCAGTTAAAATAATGACAGACAAAGAACGTTAATTACTGTACATCATATGTGAGCAGATGAGACCAGAATCCGATTGTGGGAAACTGAACGCATCCATACCGTAATTGGTGTGGAGAGCTACCTATGTTAATTAAGTTACAACCGACAGTGCCATACTAATACTGACGGTTTGTCTCACCGTCATCACAAGCAATAATTTTCTCGTTTCCTCCTAACGACTAATTTGTAGTTTTCTATTCGAGGAACGAAGAACTTGTGGCATCAAAACAGAGCCTTGTTTCCATATCAGGAGTTCTGTAGTGGAAGTTTGATAGTAATCATAGTTAAAAGGCATTTGACTAAAAATAACTAGCTCGGTAAGTAAATAATTATGGAGTAGGTTATTAAACTAATTTGTAATTAAGAGACCACGGAGCCAATAATAACTTATAACAGTTGAATGCTCGTACACAGTGAGTGTGTTGGTTATTTTACATAAACCTACAGGATGGTTGTGTTGATGGTTGTGTTTCAGAGACGAAAAGTTAAGGAACGTACCGTGTTAAACTTGACAGCCAAATAGCGAGGAAAATTTTTCACCTAAGACCGATATTCGTACCAATTATATCGAAAGCCTTCACGGAAGCCGGACGCAAAATAATAATAACTTATATCACAGTTTAAGCCGTAGCGTTCTAGGATAAGTCTATAGATGACTCATACGAACCGGATTCTCAATCTGGAATTCCAGTCGAAAATTTTGGCAACACTAACTGGGCAATAAATAAAAATTCTTGTATATAGTACAAATAAATAAATAAATAAAGGGAATAAATAAATAAGAAGTGTCCTATACTAAACGTCGTTGCTGAAACGGTGCGCGTCATTGGACGATGGAAGCAGACGGGCGACACAGCCGCCGGCAATGTCCCTGTCGCCGTTGTGCTCGGGCACTGGTACAGTGAGTCGCAGAGTCTTGCATACGTACGTCCGGTTGCGGGCCTCGAACTCGAGTCCTTCGACGCCCTCGGCGCACCACGCTTCCATGACGTTCACGTCCCTGTTGAATTCCGTCCGCGCCGGGCACACCGTCTCGTTCGCGACTCTCTTCCAGTCTTCCAAGCCCTTCAGGTCGCGCACGGCGGACTGGCTAGCGGTGGTGACAACTGGTGCACCAACCGCTGAGCCTGCGAGAACCACCAAGGCGGCCGCGACGAGTGCGGCTGTGCGGTAGGTTCTGCAGTAGCTGCTTCTGTTGGCCATACTGATTATTGGGTGGGAGACGGCGTGGAGACAGATGGGCTGACTCGGAGACTGTGTGCTGCGTGCGAGCTGAGGAGGAAGTGATCTCGCTGGAGCAGGCGGCCGCACTGTCTCCTGGCAGGCCATCTTCTGCTCTTAATAGCGCCGGCCGCCTGCGTGTCTGTGACGGAGGCGCGTTGCTCAATACTGCCGAGACGGGGCTTTTCTTCCGTTGCGCGGCGCCCGCCGCTTCCGATACGGACGCTGGAGGCTGCGTGAACGGACCAGGTGGCGCACAGCTCGAGAATAGCTCCTCTCCGGACACGGCGCCGGTCGCCGCCACACTCGTCAGCAGATGTAAAACACATCCTTTATGTCAGTCTTTCTACTTCCACATCTAAATTCTGCAAACCGCAGTGAAGTACACGGCAGAATGTTCATCCTGCTCCACCACTTGTTAGGGCTAATTCCGTTTCCATTCACGCATGGAGTTTAGGAAGAATGGCTGCGTAAACGCCGCTGCACACAGCAATTAGTCTAAATTTGTCTTCGTGGTCCCTAAAGGAAATACGTAAAGGGATGCAGTATATCCCTAGACTCTATACTTCCACGTCGTTCTTTATATATATTTTTCAGAACTGGCTTGTGGTAATTCCATGAAAACGTCTTGATCGCGAAAAACTTTATTTACGACGCATTTCGAGTAATCATCAGATAACAGACAAAATTTACGCAAGACAAAGTAGAAAAAATGTTCTATTATATGTGGGTTATACACACAATGTCTCCTCTTCAAATAATATGAATTTGAATAATGTTATGTAGCTGCATATTGTATTTGAATAATGTTATGTATTTGCATATTGCACTTTTCATCCCCCTTCCCCCTCTTCCCCCATTCCCTTCCCAATAATATATTTCTAATGAGACTGTTATTACTTGTAAACATATTCGTGAGGTTTCAGGTTAATGATATACTTTAGAAGCGAACAATGTACTCAAAAGAATGGCCATTTCTGTTATAATGTAATTTTGTTTGTTGTATAAAATTGAGTGAAAATGGACCATTGGGGGAAAATTTCCTGCCCACTCTTCCTGCTTTGTTCAAATGGTTCAAATGGCTCTGAGCACTATGGGACTTAACATCTATGGTCATCAGTCCCCTAGAACTTAGAACTACTTAAACCTAACTAACCTAAGGGCAGCACACAACACCCAGTCATCCCTGCTTTGTTTCCCTCCATCTCTTTATGATACCCTCCCTTCCAATTCCTCGGTTCTCAACATCCCTTACCACCGCCTATTTTCCTACTCAACTCACTCTGTCCCTCCCTGGCCCTACAAGTAATTAGTTCTACATCTGCATTTTAATATTTTGCTATACGTCCGTTTTTTTTCTTTTTTTTTTACGTGACCCATCTGTCGTCTCAATAGGCTGAAGTTTGGAAAACAGTAATGAAAAATTTTAATATATTCCTTTATAATGATGCCCTTTGCGTTGTTATCTCTGTCGACTCTGTCGATGGAATATTTGGACATTGTGCCAAGCTTGCTGTACGATCTTTGTATGTGTCTCATGACAGGCTTTGACTTAACGTATTCTATGTTCCATTTTCCATTGACGACATGAGGCTTATCGTAAAAAAATGTAATGTGGTAGGAATATTTACATTGTTTTGTATATTATAAAAGCTATGTCCTGGTTTGTTTCGGTCTTTGAGATCAACGCCATCTGGCATCAACTTGAAATAATACGTTCCTCCAATCTGGTGCCATCAGCCTCTGGCATGCGATGTCTCAAAATAACATCTTTTGCAAACGCGCCTAACGGCAGTTTCAGATGAGATTGTACGTTTCTCTTGCATTCCTCACTTGTATTAGCTTTCCTAAGCGTATTGTGTGTACCTGTATTCAGTATGTACTTCCGTCCCTGATACTACATTGCACTTGTTGCTTTCCTAATTTGTCTTTTATGTAAATTTTGCCCCAGTTATCTGATGAGGATTACTCGAAATGCCTCGTAAAAATGTTTTTAGCGATCTTAACTTCTTTGAAATTATTACATACCAAGACTGGATAGTCGCATACCTTCAAAAGGAATAACTTCCTCAGTCAAAAGGAAGACATTTTTAGAAAGGGGTACCTCACTCTGATCGCGATCAGCTGTGAGCACGTAGAATGCCTACGTTCCTAGCGCTCATGCAGACTGTTGATGTAGCATGAGAATGGGCACTGGGTGGTTAAATTTATGTTTGACGATGTAATTTATACTACAAATGTGATAGCAGTGAGGAATTCATGGATTTTATTATCTGTCACCAAAGATTTTATGACGCCTAACATGATGTTGTAAATGCTTTTATGAACCTGATGATGGTCCGTGAACCGAAACGGGTAGTTAATGGAAGAAATTTTAAGTGCAGGCCTTGGCGGTAATCACAACGTTTCTACATCTACATCAATACTCCAGAAGCCACCTACCGGTATTTGGCGGAGTTTACTTCTGGTAACCCCTTCCATGTTCCAGTCACGAATGGCACGTGGGAAGAATGATTGTTGGTAAGCCTCTATATTAGCTCTAATTTTCGAATTTTTTCACCATGGTCATTTCGCGAGATGTATGTGCAAGGAAGTAATATGTTGTCCGATTCTTTCTGGAACGTACTCCTCCGAAATGCACAACGCCTCTCGTTGATTCTGTAACACTCTCGGGCCGACTAAACGATCCCGTGACGAAAAATTCTTCAAATGGTTCTTGAAACTTTATAACTGTTTTCACAGGTTAATTTGCGACTGTCTTCAAGTGTCCACAAGTTCAACTTTATTCAGTACCTCCGTACACGCTCTGCCTTCAGTCAAACAAATCTGTCACCACTCGTGCCACCTTTCTCTGTACGTTCATTTCCTACTATTAGCCCTATCTGATAAGGGTCCCACGCACTTAAGCAATATTCTAGGATGTGTCCCACGTGTGTTTTGTAGCCAGTCTCCTTTGTGGACTGATGGCATTTTGGTACTATCCAGCCAACGAACCTACATCTGATTTACCTACTACTGAGCCTGAGTGATCGTTCCATTTCATAAAAATAAAAACTGTTGGACCCAGGTAACTCTAAGAGTTGACTTATCATAGTTGTGCCTCATTGAATATCTTTCTTTTTTATTAAAAAAAGAGTCCTCAATCTTACACTTCCGCCGGCCGGGGTGACCGAGTGGTTCTAGGCGCTACAGTCTGGAGCCGAGCGACCGCTACGGTCGCAGGTTCGAATCACGCCTCGGGCATGGATGTGTGTGATGTCCTTAAGTTAGTTAGGTTTAAGTAGTTCTAAGTTCTAGGGGACTGATGACCTCAGAAGTTAAGTCCCATAGTGCTCAGAGCCATTTGAACCATTTGTTACATTTCCGAACATTTAAAGCAAGTTTCTAAACCTCGCATCACATTGAAGTCTTACTGATTTCAGACTTAAAATTTGTGCAACTTTTTCTATATTTCATTGTAGATAACTGACTCACCTGTGAAAAGTCAAGATCAATCGTATGCAACATGAACAGCAAGTGTCCTGACATATGCATTGTGTCCATCTGAAATTAATCCCACAAATGTTGATGACTCTCTATCCCAGATAACTTTCTGAGTCATCCCGACCTAGAAAATCTCCGTCCAATCTAAAATTCCGCTTGATGCCTCATGGGATCGTATTTTCGCTAATTAGCTTATATCTGCTGCTGAGCTAAAAGTTTCTTGGAAATCAAGAACTAATACCTCTTCCTGACTCTTGAGCCATGGATTTTAGGACGTCATATGAGAATATCGCGAGCTGCGATTCGCATGATAGATGTTTTCGATGTATCACACCATCCGGGATGACTCTCTCTCGGCACGGGATTTGTTCTCTTCTGAAAGCTTCTGACGGACTGAAACTGTCTGCCATACCGGGACTCGATCCCGAAATCTTTTCTTTCGCGGTTACCGCTCTTACCGACCGCGGTATTGACGCACGACTCGCGAGTCGCCATCACAGCTCCCTTACCCTCTGGATGTGCCATTTCTCACAGTGCTAATACAGCGTGGTATTCCGAAAAACAACTGTGAAAGTTTGGATAGCAGGAGAGAGGCAGTAGTGGAAGTACAGCTGTGGAGGGCATGTTCCTAGTCGAGCCTGGGTAGCTCGGTCAGGGGGAGAAGGAGGAGAGGGGGGGGGGGGGAGCGCAGGCGCGGTAGTTCAGCGGGGACTGACCTCCCTCTGTAATAAAGAAAAAAACAAAAAGGAGTGTTCCCATCAATGGAATTTTAGAGGTGTCATGCGACATTTGCACAGAAACAATAAAGAAAGAAAACGAGACAAGTTCCGGTGGGGCTCGTGCTGTGAGAGTTCCATAAAATTGTATTACACATTTGCAAAATAATAATAATAATAATAATAGTAATTTTGTGTGGCTCAATAGCCTGTGACAAGTCTTTCTACTGGACGCGATTTATGTGATCTGCTTATCCAACAGGGGAGAAGGGACCTACAGCTTTAACGTGGAATCTGGGCCACGTGTTATTTCTGGCGACTCCTCAGATCGTTGAGGATTGAAGGCTACGTTAAAACTAAGACTGAAAAATCGGTTGTCCGACAGCGATTCAATATCGCGAGCTCTCGCTTTCTAGACACGCGATCCACCGCTAGAGAATTCAGGCCAGAGATGTATATGGACAGTTCATCTATAGCAGTGGTCGTCAAACTGCGGCCCAGGTGAAGTACGCGCGCGGCACGCGTTTCTCGACCGTATTTTATAATAATATGCATCTAGCAATCAACAGCCGAATCCAAAAACGTCAAATTACTTAAGAGCTACTCAAGAGAGTAATTTTCCCGTTTATCAATAAACAAAAATAGTTACTCAGACACTAAAATTTTAAGATGTTCTCAGTTTTAATTGACGTTGGTGGATTGGGCCGTGAGCTAAGTAAAGCCAGCTGCTTACCTCACAAGCGGATGGCCACAGACATGGCCAACTTACTCAGTGCAGGTGGCTTGTGTACAAACGAAAATGCAAGGCTAAGATAACGACACTCTCCCATTTTCGAGGGAAAACTATCCCTAAAGATCACAACGCGTAATCAACTCAAAACTGAGGCAAGATTCGAACCTGCGACCGTAGCAGCCGCGTGATTCCGGACTGAAGCGCCTAGAACCGCTCGGCCACAACGGCGCTTCCGTTCACCAACGCGTACCATAAGGGTACCTTATGGGTACCTAAGAACCAGTCGCAACAATTTCTTTCCTCGAGTTCTAGGAAATTATTCGTTTGCTGACCCCGTATATGATGATTAAAAGTGCTAAGTTTTTATTTTAGTTAACTATCGGGCCCGTCAATTTTGAGTCGACTGCGCGTCTTGAAATTTAGGAGTGGTTTTCTCAAAAACGGGAAGGTGATGAGCCAAAATATCTTAATGTCTTATGTTAGGTTGCACACTAGCGTTCCGGCAAACATTAGCCGAATCGGTTGGCAGTGTCTGGGGCGTGTTCCCCTAGTCAGGGGCAGAGAGGGAAGTAGCGCAGCCACTGCGCAGTTAGAGGATGCGAGAGGATGAATGATTTATTGTTTGTCTTCGAGTACTGACAACTCGTGGGCTTGTGGAAGTAGTAACTATCAGCTGCTGTGGTGTAAACTTTGACACGGAAGTAACATGGACTCGTTAATGAGAATTACAGTGATGGTCATCTTGAAATGCAGTATTTTTTTCTAGTCAGGAATATAAAATTCAACTAATATTGTTGTAATACAGTAGAAGAAAAATGACAACCAATACATTTAGTACACGTTTGTGATCGTATCTCATATTGCATAACGCATTTAAATGTAAGTAAAGTTAGTGTTATTAATCAGGAAACAAAACAAAATTTCGACAGGCAGTTACTGTGTTACCACTTGGGAGTCTCTGAGGGTGGTAGTGGTCTGCAACAGACAAGAGTCGACACGAAGTAGTCAGAATGGTGCAGACTTTTGACGTTCAGTACCTGCGGGCAGACGGCCAACGCATTGCGTCCTTGCTACAGCTACTGCATTGTGAGCTCATAACATACCAATTTACGTAGGTAACCAATTAATAATAATATCGGTATATACGTGGCTCGAGGTATCGTCCCATATATGGCCCTATCTTTTGACTGCATTGACTTAGAAGCTTAAAAGACCGTAGACGTCAGATTGTGATGTAAATTTCAACTTGATACCTTTACCTATTACTGAGAAGGAAGGGTCTTAATAGTCAAGTATGCAGACTTAATACTCGACTATACAGACAGAGGGACATACGGATGGAAAACAAAGTGATAGTACAAGGGTTCGTATTTTATCGATTGAGGTGTGGAATCCTAAAAATGACTAAGTAACAGACTGAAGGACAGGTGAAAGTCAGTAAGGGCCCTGCCAAAGTTTCGTTCTCGAGTCCAGATCCAGCAGACAATATTGATCTGGTGGAAGTTCCACCATCAATTTCTCATCCGCAGCAGCTTCAACTTTTTCCTGTTTATTCCATATAGAAAACTCTGCAAATAAATGGGTTCGTTCCCTTGCGACTGCCGCCCTACGATCCAAACCTAAATCCCATTAAATTCACCGTCCCCCGAGCAATAGGCAATGAGCACCACGCAAGTCATTGTCCTACAGACGCCTAGCGTTTCCAGTGCCCCACTTTTGCTGGTTTCTTGGTTGGAAGGAGTGGACCAAACAACGAGGTCATCGGTCCCATTGGATTAGGGAAGGATGAGGAGAAAAGTCGGCGGTGCCCTTTCAAAGGAACCATCCCGGCATTTGCATCAAGCGATTTGGGGAATCACGGAAAACCTAAATCAGGATGGCCGGACGCGTGTTTCAACCGTCGTCCTCCCAAACGCTAGTCCAGTGTGCTAACCACTGCGCCAACTCGCTCGGTGTCGTACTTTTAAGAACAGTGCACGCTATTACCAATTTCTTCCTCCTTGTTTCTTCGGCACAAACACAACGTTGCTGTCAATCGCGCCATGTCTCCAGTTTGCTTCGCTGTGTAATCTTGCAGATGGTGTTTTACTGTTGATGATCACCATCAATATGAATGAAACCATTGGTACTATTAAGCCGTAAGTTTTCATTTTTTTATTCGTTTCGTTATCGGCCAATTTCTACAGTTGCGTCATTATCAGGCACACGTGGATCAGCTTCACATGAAGCCTCATGCTAAGACGTGGCTCGTAATGACGTGCTTGATAATGACGTAATAGTCTAAATCGACCGACAGCACAATCAATAAAAAATAAAAACAGTACAGCCTAATACGGACCGTGCTTTTCTTCACAAAATTGCTGGAGGCTAAGGCTCCACCCACAAGCAAAATCAGAATGATCGATATGGGTTTGAAGAGACTAAATATCTGTTGTCATTAGTCTCTCTTTCACTCTCCCTTTCCCTCCAGAACGCAATCTACGGACCCCTTCTGTCTGCCTACTGAGTAATTCCCTTTTGCCGCGGCTCTACTTCAACTTTAAAAGCGCGTGGCAAAATATCCGTAGTAAACCACTGGTCATCTTCTGCTGCACTGTGCTGCAAGCTTTGCAAACTGCAGCTGTTTGAGACGTGCCTAGGTGACAGAAGGGATGGGAAAAACCAACCGTCTAAAACCGATACCGATATTTTAATTCTGAATGACCGATGTTTTTCGCTATTTGTCTAGTCTCGGTAGTAACAGTATTTTTTTTTCAATTTTTAATAATAACTGACTAAAAAGCCGGAATATCAATTTACCATTCCATTAGTACCAAAATTGTTTTCAAAAACTCTGTAATGTTGAATACTGAAAAATTTCCATTCCTTTGAAATGTTGGATTGTTGTAGAAATTGGGAAAATGTATCAGTACTACTTCAACGACAATGCCTATGATTATAAACCAGCAACAGATACATGACATAAAACCGGTAAAGCACTGCAGAGGCAGTAATGTGTCCGTTGCCTTGTGGTGTGGCCGAATAGGCGCTACGCATGTACGTTCAGTGTGCAAGTCCTTACCCTTGTCGCTGTCGTACTCGGACGTCAGTTGCACTGCAGCGTGGTACCATCTCTAGTGTGGAAGTGCTTCACAAATCGCAGTGGCGGTGTAGTATAATATTCTGTTTGCTTTAAAATATTAAAAACGAGAGCGACAAACTTGTAACATCATAAGAAGAAACCATCTACGATATTACTTGGAAAGAAAGTAAATTTTATTGATGTACCTTTTTTGACGTACTATGAACTCGGGATAATAACTGAATCTACAGTTTTGTGGTTACTTCAGAGTGAAAAACTGATACCGCCAAAAGGTGACGATGCGGGTAAGTCATCAACATCCGAACTTTCGCCGTCGCAGTCGTCGCGCCCCTCCCCTTCACCTTCGCACCTGTTGCCGGGGACAATGAGTCCGATGTCTGCCGCAAGTTCAAGCATATATCGATTGTCATCTCCTACTCCTTCACCTTAATTAGAATTTTTTAGCGTTTATTCGAAATATATGTTTATTACTGGAAATGCCAGCAATAAAAAACACTCAGTTTAACTGGAGGAAAAGAGAATCGGCGTACATCTACATCTACATCTACATGGATACTGTGCCTAGGTGACAGAAATCACATTTAAATGCCCGGCAGAGGGTTCATCGAACCACCTTCACAATTCTCTATTATTCCAATCTCGTATAGCGCGCGGGAAGAATGAACACCTATATCTTTCCGTACGAGCTCTGATTTCCCTTATTTTATCTTTGTGATCGTTCCTTCCTATGTAAGTCGGTGTCAACAAAATATTTTCGCATTCGGAGGAGAAAGCTGGTGATTGGAATTTCGTGAGAAGCTTCCGTCGCAACGACAAACGCCTTTCTTTTAATGGTGTCCAGCCCAAATCCTGTATCATTTCTGTGACACTCTTTCTCGTATTTCGCGATAGTACAAAACGTGCTGCCATTCTTTGAACTTTTTCGATGTACTCAGTCAGTCCTATCTGGTAAGGATCCCACACCGCGCAGCAGTATTCTAAAAGAGGACGGACAAGCCTAGTGTAGGCAGTCTCCTTAGTAGGTCTGTTACATTTTCTAAGTGTCCTGCCAATGAAACGCAATCTTTGGTTAGCCTTCCCCACAACATTTGCTATGTGTTCCTTCCAATTTAAATTGTTCGTAATTGTAATTCTTAGATATTTAGTTGAATTTACGGCTTTCAGCTTAGACTGATTTATCGTGTAACTGAAGTTTAACGCGTTCTTTTTAGCATTCATGTGGATAACCTCACACTTTTCGTAATTTAAGGTCAACTGTCACTTTTCGCACCATTTCGAATTTCTCCTAAGTCGCTTTGCAGTTTGTTTTGATCTTCTGATGACTTTATTAGTCGATAAACGACAGCGTCATCTGCAAACAACCGAAGACGGCTGCTGAGATTGTCTCCTAAATCGTTTATATAGATAAGGAACAGCAAAGGGTCTGCAACACTACCTTGAGAAACGCTAGAACTCACTTCTGTTTTACTCGCTGACTTTCCGTCAATTACAACGAACTGTGACCTCTCTGACAACCGATTGTTCCAGCGATGATGATCATTCCTAGGTGACACGTACATATGGCGGGGTAAGGTGCGGGTTCTGCGCAGAATTGGAGAGGAAAGAAATATGTGTGAAACACTGACAAGGAAAACTTACGGAATGGCTTCAAATGGTTCAAATGGCTCTGAGCACTATGCGACTCAACTTCTGAGGTCATCAGTCGCCTAGAACTTAGAACTAGTTAAACCTAACTAACCTAAGGACACCACACACATCCATGCCCGAGGCAGGATTCGAACCTGCGACCGGAGCGGTCGCTCGGCTCCAGACTGTAGCGCCTAGAACCGCACGGCCACCCCGGCCGGCACTTACGGAATGATAGGACGTTTCTTAAGACATTAGAGAGTAAATTCCACGGTACTAGACGGAACTTTAGGGGGCAAAAGCTGTAGAGGAAGAGACATTGGAATAAAAATTGGTTCAAATGTCTCTAAACACTATGGGACTTAGCATCTGAGGTCATCAGTCCCCTAGACTTAGAACTACTTAAACCTAACTAACCTAAGGACACATCCTTGCCCAAGGCAGGATTCGAACCTGCGACCGTAGCAGCAACGCCGTTCCGGACTGAAGCGCCTAGAACCGCTCGGCCACACCGGCCGGCGATTTTAATACAACCATCAAATAATTGAGGACGTAGGCTGCAAGTGCTACTCTGAGATGAAGATGTTGGCACAGGATAGGAATTCGTGGCGGGCCGTATCAAACCAGTGAGAAGAAAAAAAAAAGTGTTGAAGGAATGAAGGATTATTGGGGTTTGTCCCGTCGCAGATGATTAGAGACGGAGCATACGGCGGGATTAGGCTAGGGTAGAGCAAAATCTTAAGTGCGCTTTCGAAAGAACCTCAGCGGCATTCGATTTAAGTGATTTAGGGGCACCAGGGAACCTCTAAGTTTGAATCGGAATGTCCCAATCCCGGAGCCCACGGCACGACTGGATTTGGTGGCAAAGCACACTGCACGTGTAACGGTGGCATATGCTGAGTCAGCTCTGCCAGAGTGTGGGAAGCCGGTGGTTGCTCCGTGGCACGGCAGCCTCGCTGCCTGGCGTTATCTTCGGATGAGCGCCGAGAAGCGACCACGTGACGGGAAGCGGACAGTAGAGGAGGCGCCGATAGCCGCGTAGACTGCGCCGCCGTCTCGGGGATTCGCACTGAAAGGACCCCGTGGTTCGTACTAAGTGACTCAGAGCGGTGAGGAGGAAGCCAGCGTTGCTCTGCTCTCACAAGATGTCACATTTTGTTGCATTTATCGTGGCCGTTCCTTCAGTAGTCTCCGAGCAATAACTTTTGTTACAAATATCTCTATTTCCGTAATTTCACTAATGTCGATGTTAAACAAGATTGTTCTTCTTATTACAGAAGTTTATTCACCTCAGATCGCAGAAAAAATACACAATCATTACGAGTTTCACCGAAATTAGATTCCCATCTTCAGATAGTTTGTGCAGAAAAACGTTTTGACAAGGCCAATCCATTTCGTCGACTGTCCACATTAATTGGATACAACGGTGATTTTTTTCTGTATAAATGATCTGAAGATGAATAGTTAATTTCGCTGTTACTAGAGCTGTCTGGGTAAATAAACTTCTGTAATCAAAAGAACAACCGTTTTAATTTCTGAGATCGCCTCCAATACAGCTGACAGTGGTAATCATCATAATATCGGTATTGTCAGCCATTTCAGATTGTAAGTAGGCTGTTTATGTTTTCTTATTGGCAAAGTTACGTAGCGCTCTATATGAAAATCACTGGCTGTGCTGTGTGCAGTCTGTGGCTAGTTTGCATTGTTGTCTGCCATTGTAGTGTTGGGCAGCGGCAGCTGGATGTGAACAGCGCGTAGCGTTGCGCAGTTAGAGGTGAGCCGCCAGCAGTGGTGGATGTGAGGAGAGAGATGGCGGAGTTTTGAAATTACATATATTATGACTTGTGATGATATTAAGGTAAATACATTGTTTGTTCTCTATTAATATCTTTCATTTGCTAACTATCCCTATCAGTAGTTTGTGCCTTCCGTAGTTTCAATCTTTTATTTAGGTGGCAGTAGTGGCGCTAGCTGTATTGCAGTAGTTCGAGTAATGAAGATTTTTGTGAGGTAAGTGATTTCTGAAAGGTATAGTTTAATGTTAGTCAGGGCCATTCTTTTGTAGGGATTTTTGAAAGTCAGATTGCGTTGCGCTAAATAATATTATGTGTCAGGTTAAGCACAGTCGTGTACAATTGTTATAAGGGGACGTTTCAAGATGGCTGGTTGCTCTGGTCATAATTTAAGATGTGATACGTCAGTATTGTTAGTCATGAGCATCATGTGATTAAGTAATACTGTTCTGTTCCATTTTTCTGTTTTTCTTCGCACTAGTAATTGCTCTCGTAATATCTTATTTTCCTTACGTCGCATGAACATGCGGGATAACAATATTAAATGGCCTGTTACCTTTCCGTTTCAATACTCCTCAGACAATTTTCTGTTCGTGTAATGGTTCAAGTGGCTCTGAGCACTATGGGACTCAACTTCTGAGGTCATTAGTCCCCTAGAACTTAGAACTAGTTAAACCTAACTAACCTAAGGACATCACACACATCCATGCCCGAGGCAGGATTCGAACCTGCGACCGGAGCGGTCTCGCAGTTCCAGACTGCAGCGCCTAGAACCGCACGGCCACTTCGGCCGGCTGTTCGTGTATAATGACTTTTCCGGAGACTATAAATCTACTCTGTAGGAATCAGCATGGGTTTCAAAAAAGTCGGTCGTGTGAAACCCAGCTCGCGCTATTCGTCCACGAGACCCAGAGGGCCATAGACACGGATTCTACATCTACATCTACATCCATAATCCGCAAGCCACCCGACGGTGTGTTGTGGAGGGTACTTTGAGTACCTCTATCAGTTCTCTCTTCTATTCCAGTCTCTTTCCCAGGTAGATGCCGTGTTTCTTGACTTCCGCAAGCCGTTTGATACAGTTCCCCACAGTCGTTTAATGAACAAAATAAGAGCATATGGACTAGCAGGCAAATTGTGTGATTGGATTGAAGAGTTCCTAGATAACAGAACGCAGCATGTCATTCTCAATGGAGAGAAGTCTTCCGAAGTAAGAGTGATTTCAGGTGTGCCACAGGGGAGTGTCGTAGGACCGCTGCTGTTCACAATATATTTAAATGACCTAGTGGACAACTTCGGAAGTTCACTGAGGCTATTTGCGGATGATGCTGTAGTATATCGAGAGGTTGTAACAATGGAAAATTGTGCTGAAATGCAGAAGATCTGCAACGAATTGACGCATGATGCAGGGAATGACAATTGAATCTTAACGTAGACAAGTGTAATGTGTTGCGAATACATAGAAAGGAAGATCCTTTATCATTTAGCTACAATACAGCAAGTCAGCAACTGCAAGCAGTTAATTTCACGATCAGAAGTTACATTTTTACGCAACTTGGGTGCATAGAACCTGAGGAATCAGTACCCAGAACAACCACCTCTGACCGTAATAACGGCGTTGATACGCCTCGGCATTGAATCAAACAGAGCTTGGATGGCGTGTACAGGTACAGCTGCCCATGCAGCTTCAACTCGATACCACAGTTCATCAAGAGTAGTGACTGGCTTATTGTGACGAGCCAGTTGTCCTGTCACCATTGACTAGACGTTTTCATTTGGTGAGAGGTCTGGAGAATGTGCCGGTCACGGCAGCAGTCGAACATTTTCTGTATCCAGAAAGGCCCGTACAGGACCTGCAACATGCGGTCTTGCATTATCTTGTTGAAATGTAGGGTTTCGCAGGGACCGAATGAAGGGTAGAGCCACGGGTCGTAACACATCTGAGATGTAACGTCCACTGTTCAAAATGCCGTCAATGCGAACAAGAGGTGACAGAGACATGTAACCAATGGCACCCCATACCATCACGCCGGGTTATACGCCAGTATGGCGATGACGAATACACGCTACAAATGTGCGTTCACCGCGGTGTCGCCAAACACGGATGCGGCCATCATTATACTGTAAACAGAACCTGGATTCATCCTGCCATTCGTGCACCCAGGTTCGTCGTTGAGTACACTATCGTAGGCGCTCCTGTCTGTGATGCAGCGTCAACGGTAACCGCAGCCATGGTCTCCGAGTTGATAGTCCATGGTGCTGCAGACGTCGTCGAACTGTTCGTGAAGATGGTTGTTGTCTTGCAAACGTCCCCATCTGTTGACTCAGGGATCGAGACGTGGCTGCACGATCCGTTACAACTATGCGGATAAGATGCCTGTCATCTCGACTGCTAGTGATACGAGGCCGTTGGGATCCAGCAAGGCGCTCCGTATTACCCACCTGAAGCCACCGATTCCACATTCTGATAACAGTCATTGGATCTCGACCAACGCGAGCAGCAATGTCGCGATACGATAAACCGCAATCGCTATAGGCTACAATCCGACCTTTATCAAAGTCGGAAACGTGATGGGACGCATTTCTCCTCCTTACACGAGGCATCACAACAACGTTTCACCAGGCAACGCCGGTCAACTGCTGTTTTTGTATGAGAGATCGGTTGGAAACTTTCCTCACATCAGCACGTTGTAGGTGTCCCCACCGGCGCCAACCTTCTGTGAATTCTCTGAAAAGCTAATCATTTGCATATCACAGCATCTTGTTCCTGTCGCTTAAATTTCGCGTTTGTAGCACGTCATGCTCGTGGTGTAGCAATTTTAATGGCCAGTAGTAGTGTAAAAGGCGGAACATGATTCTTAATATGAGATATGATCACCACGGACGACGATCCCTGCTCTACAGCGATCATCCACCAGCGCTGGTAGATGGTCGTTGCTGTAAGTGGACGTGCCGCAACACGCCTCTCCAGTGCATTTCACACGTGCTTGATGGTGTGTAAGTCGGGGGAGCGGGCAGACCAGTCGATTCGCTTAATATCCTCTCGTTCCAAGAGCTTCTCGAGTTACGCTTCTAGATGCGGTAGCGCATTGCCATCCACACAAGGTCAGGGCCCAGAAGGAGTACAGGATAAAAATAGCGTTGACTGGTGTACCTTGTCCAAAGATTTGGAGGTTATTCGCTCATGCAAGATTATGCCTCCACACGCCGCAACACCTGGACCACCAAATTGATCATGTTTGACAATGTTCCTGGGTGCATTACGCGTTCCCATCTGTCGCCATATGAGGCTTCATCCAGAATCACTACCCAGACCGACTCTGCTCTCATTCGACGCGACCCGACTCTTCGTTGGTACAGTCCCTACGCTCTTGGTACCATCGCAAACGATGCCTCCGATGTCCGGGTGTCAACGGAACACAACGTACGGTTCGTGTGACCAAGAGACTATCCGCATGCAATCGCGTGCCGCTGTGGCGCTTGAGATTACGTGCTCTGCAGTCCTGTTGAAACTGGTTGCAACTGCACTCGCTGTCTGACGTGGGTCCTTTATGCCTTTTGCACAATCTAGCGATTATATGCTTCTGTTGTTGATCGTGGTCGACCATCTCCTCTATCTCGGGCAGCATTTCCCGTGCTTGTGAACGTTCTCCAAGCACTTGAAACAGTGCTGTGAGCAATAACAAATTCCTGGGCTACAATCGTCACACATCGTCCTTCTTCCAGTTTCCCCGCGATTCATTTCGGTGTGATGTCCTCCAGCTTTTGTATCCGAATAATGTTGAAAGGATAACACCAGCCCAGTGGACTGTAAGTGCCCACTGACTGACACACACGGTCTTACCCCCTTCTTCAACTGCGTCGTGTTGCGAAGCCAGCTCCACTTGGCTCCTTAGTCACACTGACCTTGTACCTCGTGACATCCAACTTTCTGCTCCCGCACTTTCATTTCCTCTGAGTAGGTATGTTACTTTATCTAGCTGGCCTTAAGTATTGTACAGCAGCGTACAAAAAATTTCTACCTAATTAGCATTTTCATGGGTAGCTGTTGCATAATCATGAAGTCGCTCGTTCTATTCTCGTTAGACTTTTTTTTACTTTTATTTCAATTACATATTTCTTAATAAATCTACACGTTACTCAACAAATATTGGATCATGATTTTCTATAAAAAGAACACATTTTTAATAACTATTCTTGTGTAAAGAAATTAAAATTTAGTACAGATATGCGTAATGCCATTTTGTTAATTGTTCAATCTTTAGCAACCGAAAAGTATCATAATGTTTCGATTTTTGAACTTAATTTTATTTTGTTCTGAGAAACCGCATTTTCATGTGAATAAAAATTAAATATTAAAAAATGTTACTTTTATCAAAAACCATGATTCGTTATTTGTTAAGTAACACACCCATTTGTTAATTAAGATGAAATTTAAAGAAAAGTCAAAAATTGCCTCAAATGATATTCGAAACAGTGACTTTGGAGACCGTTTGTACTTAACAGCTATAAGAAGTATTTTAATCTTCTAAGGGGACTTATCGAGTTTCTTTGCGAATTGTGTCGCAATGTTCAGCAAATTGATGTCGTGACATTGTACTGTTGACATGCATATCCTACAAGTATGAAGATAAAGTGCCTTTTTAATAAGGAACGGTCAAATGTTTTGTGAAATGATACGTGTAACATTAATTGTGTAATTTTCCCTGAAGTCAGTAATCAATTTTTTCTTAATTACGAACATTCCTTTCAAACACTTAAATATTTTTTTGTAAAAATAGACTCCACACTTGTTGGTTTGAGACCCATATTGTCTATTTCTCACTTTTCGTTTGGCCATGAAAAATCGGACAAAAGTCCATAATGTTATCTGACATAGTCAAACTGGAGATAAACGATCTGTGCTTATTGAAAGTTGTGGAGCCTAAACAAATCCTTTATTGGTTAAGCTCGTAAGCATAATTTCTTATTGACAGTTAGTTTTGGCTAAATTAATTAGCTATCTTCAGATCTGTAATACATAGAAAATTGACCATTAGAATATAGTAGTATAAACTGTTAATACAAAATAGTTCTCTCACAAAATACTTAACACAAAAATGTTTTGTTTAGTGTCCGTCGCCAAATAGCTGGACACATCGTTACAATTTTATTTTAGTATCACTGCTGATTATTCAGCCTTACAGAACACTGATATATAATTATCTATAAAACATTTTAATCTTCACGACGTATAGATCACAGTGGATAAACACATCACAAAAAGTGAATGTGGTGACTACAGTTCTTACCCAAATTTACGAGGATGTTGTGCCATGTGTAATAACAGAATCAAACATTCTCTATACGTGCAGAGTGGGAACATAACTTACAAACTGTTATTCTGATAACGTAGCAACAGAACAAATGTATAATACTGACTCCGTTTTACGACAGTTTCTTATTCACTGTGCAGCTCTATTACTAAGTTAGCTTCGCATGTGAAAGTAAACATCGTAGATTGCTCATGACACACGGCCACCTGCAAACAAGAAGTGCCTATATCGTCGCGGGCAGAAGACTAACCGAAGCGAGGCGTCAGGCCTTGTAAGGACGAAAATTCCGCCAGATGGTGCTATTAGTAGGTGTTAATCATAGCAGAAACCACTTAACGATAAACGGTGGCAATATAAGTAAGAATAATTTACAGGAATGGATAACATAAAAGGCTACGTATAATTAAAATTAATTTTCTAAATGCCACACAACGGCGTGGAAATACATTGGAGGTGGTTGTAACGTGTAACCTATACATGTGTTTATTTGACGAAGTATAGCAATAAATTTAAAAAAAATTGAACGAAAGGATAACATAAAAATTATGTGCAATTAAAATAAATTATCTATGTGTCACACAGCGGCATGCAACTACATTATAAATGACATAATGTAACTGTTATGTGTGTCATTATTTGACGAAGTACAAATGGTCGTCATTACAGTTACAGAAAATTACAGGAACATGGAAGTGTGAAAATTATCATGTAATCTATAGTTTTTGTCCCCTAGTAAGAGAATTCAGAATTCTAGAAGGCGTTCGGAACCATGTCGTGGCTCTTACAACGGTTTTCCAGGGAACAGCGAGCAAAATAAACTTTCAGTAAACAAAAAGCTCTTATAACCTAGAGAAAGTTATTCTTATTTAATAAGTGATCAATAAGATTTTCCTATTTAACAAGTGATAAGGACTGTAAGTACTGCCAACCTACTCAGCAATCAGCGAGACGTGTATGTCGATAACACAGAGTCATAATGTACTTGGGATGAAAAATATTTCTACAGATGACACCTGTACATGAAAATATCTGAACGATTATAAACCGCCGAGACAATGCTCGAATAAGTAATAGCTTGCTTTATGTTGCTTATGTGCGGTTTGTATGAGGGACACACCATACAAAAATTTATAATCAGTAGGGTGTAGCCCAATGTCTACACAATGCTAGATGTGAAAAATCTGTGTAACAATGTTAGGATTAACAGTGTTCTAAGAGATCTCATTAATATTATATTAGCTGACAATTTAACCTAAAATGTTGATACATTTCAAAGATCTTGATGTTGAAGTAGCATGTAGCCCGAGATGTACATGTGTGGACACAGATACGTACGAATATTGGTTACAAGAAATAAAGTTCTCTATCCTTTACTTAAGGTCTATGACTAACGTAACATGTGATGATGTATAGTGATGAATGCACTCTTTACAAAAAAATGCATTCTACATCTACATCCATACTCCGCAAGCAACCTGATGTGTGTGGCGGAGGGTACCCTGAGTGCCTCTATCGGTTCTCCCTTCTATTCCAGTCTCGTATTGTTCGTGGAAAGAAGGATTGTCGGTATGCTTCTGTGTGGGCTCTAATCTCTCTGATTTTACTCTCATGGTCTCTTCGCGAGATATACGTAGCAGGGAGCAATATACTGCTTGACTCTTCGGTGAAGGTATGTTCTCGAAACTTCAACAAAAGCGTGTACCGAGCTACTGAGCGTCTCTCCTGCAGAGTCTTCCACTGGAGTTTATCTATCATCTCCGTAACGCTTTCGCGATTACTAAATGTCCCTGTAACGAAGCGCGCTGCTCTCCGTTGGATCTTCTCTATCTCTTCTATCAATCCTGTCTGGTACGGATCCCACACTGCTGAGCAGTATTCAAGCAGTGGGCAGTGATAAGTATAGGAGCAGCACAGATAGTAATAACTACGTACTAGTACAATTCATTTTGAATATAGAGCTATTTACAATGTAAACTATTTATTTTAAAAAAATATGAATAAAATTGCAGATTTTGGTTTGGAATGCTGTGACAGTATACACTAATTTACTCTTACACATAGTTTCCAGCCACACTGAGACATTTGTCGTAACGTTTAACGTGCTTTGAAATTCCGCAATTGCAGAATTATGCCACCTGCGACTGAAGCCAACATACGATGCTGGTTTCCAAGTCTTCTTTTTACAGGAGAGTACGAATGATCTGTGGAAAATGAACACGACGCTCAGTGCCGGTGAACCTGCGGTTTCTCTAGCCCTTTCGTCAACCAAACAAATTAGATGCGCATCTGGTCGACTGAGTATAGTAAATGCATATCTCATTTGTTTGGTTGACGTAAGGGTTAGAGAAAACTGCCGATTCACCGTCGCAGAGCTTCGTGTACGATTTCCACAGGTTATTAGTACGCTTCTGTACGAAGAGTACTGAAACCCCACATCTTAGGTTAGCTTCAGTCGCAGGCGACAGAATTCTGCGATGAAGGGATTTCAAAGCACGTCAAATATTGACATATTTCAATATGGCTAGAAACTGTGTATACAAGGAAATTAGTGTGTCCAAGAAGCAAAGAAGAAATTAGCTCTGTTGCAAAAGGCTTTATTGCTAATGAAGCGTTTTGCGCGGTTAGTACATCATCAGATTATGTGGCTTATTGATTCCGAATTCAATTTTTTTACGTTTTTAATGTAACTTTACTGACCTTGTCATTCTAAGTCGTCCTCCTGGTCCAAATTTGACGACAGCATATTCCGCTTTAGCCTTATGAATAATAAGGCTTTCGCTGTTTTAAGACAAGTAGAACAATTTTAATACCTCCCCAATAGCTTAATGTCGGTGACTGTCAGTGCCAGAAGGCTTCGCATATTTTCATGTAACAGAAACTTCTTTGTTATTTATTTAAGATAGTCTGAAGATGCGCCAACAGCACGAAAGGCTTCATTAGCAATAAAGCCTTTTGCAACAGAAACTTGTCTTTTTAAAATAATTAATTACTATTGCTGCACCGGTGTAATGGAATGAAGAGAGTGTACAAATGAATGTGTACTTTCACAGTATTGTAACTCAAATTCTGTAACTTCATTAAGATTGTTTAAATAAGCGGAGGTTACCGTACGAGAATCTCTCGTACGTTGAAACATAATGAAAGAGACGTGTAACAAAGAATTAAGGAAGAACGCCTGTCGAACATGTATCTCGTGTTCTAACGTCAGTATGATAAGTTGACAGAGGTATAGATGCTAAGGAGGAGAAAGGCATGTACTCTACTGGCCATTAAAATTGCTGCAGCACGAAGATGACGTGCTACAATCGCGAAATTTAACCGACAGGAACGAGATTCTGTGATATGCAAATGATTAGCTTTTCAGAGCATTCACAAAAGGTTGGCGCCGGTGGCGACACCTACAACGTGCTGACATGAGGAAAGTTTCCAACCGATTTCTCATACACAAACAGCAATTGACCGGCGTTGCCTGGTGAAACGTTGTTGTGATGCCTCGTGTAAGGAGAAGAAATGCGTACCATCACGTTTCCGACTTTGATAAATGTCGGATTGTAGCCTACCGCGATTGTGGTTTATCGTATCGCGACATTGCTGCTCGCGTTGGTCGAGATGCAATGACTGTTAGCAGAATATGGAATCGGTGGGTTCGGGAGGGTAATACGGAACGCCGAGCTGGATCAGAACGGCCTCGTATCACTAGCAGTCGTGATAACAGGCATCTTATCCGTATGGCTGTAACGGATCGTGCAGCCACGTCTCGATCCCTGAGTCAACAGATGGGGACCTTTGCAAGACAACAACCATCTGCACGAACAGTTCGACGACGTTTGCAGCAGCATGGACTATCAACTCGGAGACCATGGCTGCGATTACCCTTGACGCTGCATCACAGACAGGAGCGCCTGCGATGGTGTACTCTACGATGAACCTGGGTGCACGAATGGCAAAACGTTATTTTTTCGGATGAATCCAGGTTCTGTTTACAGCATAATGATGGTCGCATCCGTGTTTGGCGACATCGCGGTGAGTGCACATTGGAATCTTGTATTCGTCATCGGCATACTGACGTATCACCCGGCGTGATGGTATGGGGTGCCATTGGTTACATGTCTCGATCACCTCTTGTTCGCATTGACGGCACTTTAAACAGTGGACGTTACATTTCAGACGTGCTACGACCCGTGGCTGTACCCTTCATTCGATCCATGCGGAACCCTACAGTTCAGCAGAGTAAGGCACGAACGCATGTTGCAGGTCCAGTACGGGCCTTTCTGGATACAGGAAATGTTCGAATGCTGCCCTGGCCAGCACATTCTCCAGATCTCTCACCAATTGAAAACGTCTGGTCAATGGTGGCATCTGGCTCGTCACGATACGCCAGCCACTACTCTTTATGAACTGTGGTATCGTGCTGAAGCTGCATGGGCAGCTGTACCTGTACACACCATCCAAGCTCTGTTTGACTCAATACCGAGGCGTATCAAGGGCGTTATTACGCCAGAGGTGGTTGTTCTGGGTACTGATTCCTCAGCCAAGTTGCGTGAAAATGTAATCACATGTCAGTTCTAGTATAATATATTTGTCCAATGAATACCCGTTTATCATCTGCATTTCTTCTTGGTGTAGAAATTTTAATGGCCAATAGTGTATGCAAGCAATATAGTAGTTATGCATAATTTTCAACATAAATGTAAGAAATAACAACTTTCTCTGCGTACGTAACAAGAATCCTCGTACATTGATTAGTACGACTGTCAGAAATGTAAGAAGCTTTAAAAAAGTTTCCGTTTGAAGGTTGTACAGTCCTGAATCGGTATGTCAATCAGGCGAAACCGCCGTGATTATTGACGTAATCATCTTACGACGCACCAGGCCGAAGGTAACCGTTTGGTGAAACGTAGCGTCCTGCTAAGTGAAAAAGTACGTAACTGCCTGCTGCCCATCCTCGTCCGACAGGAATCGTGGACCAGTCAAGGTCTTTTTGAAGGGACCGAAAACGTGGTAATCGCATGACGAGAGGTCAGGACTATAGGGGCCGTTTGCTCGAGTGTCTCCCAGTAAGGCCGGCGCTACTTCTGCTGTAAAACATTTGCGATTTGGGGGATGGGAGCTACCGTGAAGCAGCAGCGTCCTTTGTCGCAGTTCTCCCGAACTGTGTTTTTCGATAGACACGCTGCCCCATTCACTGCCTTCCTTCTCTGATGGGTATCAACAGGTGGTGATCCTTCGGCAGCTAAGAAAAGAACGACAGCACGTTGGCTGCTTGGACGCATTTGGTAATAACGTCGTCATAGTTCACATTTTCGCATTTACAACACGCACGACGGAACGAAACGGATGTCACACTAATCCCTTGCCTACATGTAAATGCCTATATACCCGCATCGGTGTCACGTGACGTTGCATTACGATGCAGCAACCCCTCGAACGGAAACTTTTTGATCTCCCCTTATTAAACTGATAGTTCGGTAATTTTCACACCTGTCAGCACCTGCTTTCTTTGGGATTGAAGTTATTATATTCTTAAGTCTGAGGATATTCCGCCTGTCTCATACATCTTGCTCACCAAATGGAAGAGTTTTGTCATGGCTGGCTCACCCAATGGGCTATCAGTAGTTCTAATGGAATATTGCCTGTTCCCGGGACCTTATTTCGACTTAGGTGTTTCAGTGCACTCTTAAATTCTCCACGCAGTATCATATCTCCTATTTCATCTTCATCTACGTCCTCTTCTATTTCCGTAATATTGCTCTCAAGTACATCGCCATTGCATAGACCCTCTATGCAATTTTAACGAACATATTTTTCTTTAAACAGTAGGAATGTGCTGTGTGAAATATTTGTAAATGAGGGAAGGAAGTGCTCTTAAATGATATTCACTCCTTTTAATGACATAAAATTAACTGAAATTAATATGAACAATCAGCATTGTTTTTCTCCACGTTGTCGTACACTACAAAATATTTCTATTACAAAATTAATTTTCTTGCGTTCATGAAGCAATGCTATTAATTAACCTAAATACAAGAAGGCTAATTACAATACTGAACTCATGATTGATAGTTCCCCCTAACTGTCATGACGTAGATACACTCCTGGAAATGGAAAAAAGAACACATTGACACCGGTGTGTCAGACCCACCATACTTGCTCCGGACACTGCGAGAGGGCTGTACAAGCAATGATCACACGCACGGCACAGCGGACACACCAGGAACCGCGGTGTTGGCCGTCGAATGGCGCTAGCTGCGCAGCATTTGTGCACCGCCGCCGTCAGTATCAGCCACTTTGCCGTGGCATACGGAGCTCCATCGCAGTCTTTAACTCTGGTAGCATGCCGCGACAGCGTGGACGTGAACCGTATGTGCAGTTGACGGACTTTGAGCGAGGGCGTATAGTGGGCATGCGGGAGGCCGGGTGGACGTACCGCCGAATTGCTCAACACGTGGGGCGTGAGGTCTCCACAGTACATCGATGTTGTCGCCAGTGGTCGGTGGAAGGTGCACGTGCCCGTCGACCTGGGACCGGACCGCAGCGACGCACGGATGCACGCCAAGACCGTAGGATCCTACGCAGTGCCGTAGGGGACCGCACCGCCACTTCCCAGCAAATTAGGGACACTGTTGCTCCTGGGGTATCGGCGAGGACCATTCGCAACCGTCTCCATGAAGCTGGGCTACGGTCCCGCACACCGTTAGGCCGTCTTCCGCTCACGCCCCAACATCGTGCAGCCCGCCTCCAGTGGTGTCGCGACAGGCGTGAATGGAGGGACGAATGGAGACGTGTCGTCTTCAGCGATGAGAGTCGCTTCTGCCTTGGTGCCAATGATGGTCGTATGCGTGTTTGGCGCCGTGCAGGTGAGCGGCACAATCAGGACTGCATACGACCGAGGCACACAGGGCCAACACCCGGCATCATGGTGTGGGGAGCGATCTCCTACACTGGCCGTACACCACTGGTGATCGTCGAGGGGACACTGAATAGTGCACGGTACATCCAAACCGTCATCGAACCCATCGTTCTACCATTCCCAGACCGGCAAGGGAACTTGCTGTTCCAACAGGACAATGCACGTCCGCATGTATCCCGTGCCACCCAACGTGCTCTAGAAGGTGTAAGTCAACTACCCTGGCCAGCAAGATCTCCGGATCTGTCCCCCATTGAGCATGTTTGGGACTGGGTGAAGCGTCGTCTCACGCGGTCTGCACGTCCAGCACGAACGCTGGTCCAACTGAGGCGCCAGGTGGAAATGGCATGGCAAGCCGTTCCACGGGACTACATCCAGCATCTCTACGATCGTCTCCATGGGAGAACAGCAGCCTGCATTGCTGCGAAAGGTGGATATACACTGTACTAGTGCCGACATTGTGCATGCTCTGTTGCCTGTGTCTATGTGCCTGTGGTTCCGGCAGTGTGATCATGTGATGTATCTGACCCCAGGAATGTGTCAATAAAGTTTGCCCTTCCTGGGACAATGAATTCACGGTGTTCTTATTTCAATTTCCAGGAGTGTAGTTTCGACTCAATGAAAACTGTACACAGCAATAATTACTGAAGTAATAAACTAAAAATTAGTTACCTTTCTCTTAAATCCTGTCCCTTTATACAATCATCTCAAAAATTATCTTTCATCCTGAGGTTACAAATCACGAACAGATCAGACAGAAGTCTCTGTGCACTACATCGAATGTACTCTTTTCGGCTTGATACAGCATCTTCCTTCAACGACTACTACTGGCCAACGCTGCGATACGACTGTTCCCTAGCTCGCCCAAGCTCCACTCAGTAACGTAACCTCTGGAAACCAGAGACTGTGTACAACATATCAGATAGCATGCAAAGAAGTTTAAAGCGACAGCCGAATAAACTGATAATCATCATCGTACGTGCATTCAAAGGTGCATCAAGTGGTAAAATATCAAACAAACTACGATTTACCACATTTTCACTTAATGTATAAAACTTTCATACTGTCAACTGAGCGTAAAACTCGTCTGATTACTTTTAAAAATAGAAACTTCTGCGACAATTCTACCCCCACAATCAGGAAATGTAGTTGCAATTCCCAGGTAACTCTTCTCGCCTGAAATGTAACTTTGCCAATCGTTGTAAATCACACCTTCGTTCCTTCAGGAACTGATTTGTTGTTTTTCGAGTTAGGAGCACATCTAGGAAACCGCTGTTCAGCTTTCTCTTAATGGCTGCCTCCTTGCAAAACCTCTCGCACTTTATTTTACCAACCAACACTACATAAATTTCCCTCGCGTCATAGGTAACAGCCTGACCTTTTACTCCAGCCAAGAAAGCCCTTGAAAGAGCAAGGTGTGAACAGTGAAATCTTCCCGAAGCTAACTATATTTTTGTTAGAGGAAGCCTACCCGTTCATTAACTAATGCACCGGCATCGGAATACCTCTTGATTTCGTCCCAAATGAGTCCCATACCAATTACAGTGGTCTACAAAATTAACGGCGCTAGAAACAGAAACGCCATGGGAAAATTTACTTTTCTGACAGGTGTCCCTATGGGCTCGAATCAAATTCGTAACCAATGAAACATGCAAAAATACTAATTTTTTCTAAACAATAGATTATCTATTCATACCATTTATTCAGGCTCAAGCAAATTATGAACAATGTGCTACATCATTTTCGATTGTGTACTCGGACGTCATGTTTCAGCGCCGCGGTCAAGGCGGCTCCCCCACCCCCCCCACCCCCACCCCTCCACCGCCATCCCGACCCCCCGTCGGAAGTTCGAGTCCTTCCTCGGGCATGGGTGTGTGTTGTGTTGTCCTTAGCGTAAGCTAGTTTAAGTTAGATTAAGTAGTGTGTAAGCGTAGGGACCGATGACCTCAGCAGTGTGGTGCCATAAGAACATACCACAAACTTCCTTAAAAATTTTCTGACGTCATGAAAAATGTTCGTAGTACACGAGACTGCTTATTACGCCAGTGGGAGCTGAGAGGAACGGGAGAGTTTATGAAACAGCGCGGCTTTATTGCTGACACCCAGGATGCCCGCGGCGGTCTGTTGAGGTGACGGTGGTGGTTCCCGGTCCCCACTCGGCCGCGTTGTCCGTAATCACAGCGCGCCCACGGAACGGTCGTGGCGATAGCTGCCTTCCGTCTCTGAGACAACCGCAAGAAACAGCTGTAAATTCCCGATACGAGCTAGTCTTGGACTTTAAATGGTAATGTCGACGTAGTGACACCTATCTCCTTGTCTGGAACTGGCTAGTGGAGAAGGGAAAACTGCAACGTGTATACGGCTCAGAAAAACGATCAGTGGCTTTGGAAGACGATTGCAGTGAAAGAGTGATCAGTGGAGCCCGATACGGCAAAGAAAGACCCATTATAGAAAATTTCGTTTGAAGACACTGACTGACATCGGCGATATTGCATACCACATCTATATCTACTACATCTATCTCCTGCAAATGACTGTGAAGTGCATAGCAGAAGGTACGTTCCATTGTACCGGTTATAAATGCTTTCGTCCGTTCCATTCAGTCATGGAGCGCGTGGATAACGACTGTACGTGCTGCAGTTAATACACCCTTGTCCTCACGATCCCTATGGGAGTAGTATGTAGGGGCTCTTAATACGTTTCTAGTCATCATTCCAAGACACCTCTCGAAACTATCTAAGCGGACATTCTCCGAATTGTCTACACCTATCTTTAAGTGTCTGCCTGTTCAGTCCTTTCAACATTTCTGTGACAGTTTCCATCATATCAAACGAACCTATCAGCATTGATACTGCCCCTCTCTGCATAAATTGAATATCATCTGTTACTCCCATCTGGCACGGGTCCTACATACTTGAGCAAAATTCTACGATGGGTCGGGGTAGTGAATTGTAAACAATCTCCTTTGCAGACTGATTGCATTTGCCTGGCATCCTACCAACAAACAGAAGTCTGATACCTGCTCTACCCACAACTGAGCCTATGGCATCGTTGTATGTCACATCCACTCTTAAGTATTACACTCAGGTATTTGTATACCCTCTACGTGATCCACACCGGTTCGCCTTGGAGCACGTGTGCACAGTCTTCTGTGCACAGTCTTCACGCCTGACGGAGTTGTTTGCAGAGTTAGTCTGGTTGCGGCCCCAACCGGCTACTCAGGTCACCCGATCTCTCAGTGTACGACTAATTTGTGTGGGAGGCCTCAGGTCTAAGATGTATGACAGCAACCCTTATGGTCTTCAAGAACTGCAGCAGAACATTTAGGATGAGTCTGCAACAGTTCCAGCATTCCAGCTTTGATCCAACTTCAGCAACTTGCTGGCCCAAAAGTGCCAAGAGAATGAGTGATGGTCGCTTTCAAGATCTGCTATAGTCAGGTTAGTACTGTATTTCCTTTCCTCTGCTGAGTTTCTTTGTACCCCGGAACTCTGTTCTCCGGGCCACTTTTATTTGCTCCATCCTCAATGAGTTTACCGATTTCAATTGTGACTCCTTAATACTCTAGTCATAGCATACTACGTTTCTTCGTTTTTTGAAGTGCACAGCCGGCCGCGGTGGTCTAGCGGTTCTGGCGCTGCAGTCCGGAACCGCGGGACTGCTACGGTCGCAGGTTCGAATCCTGCCTCGGGCATGGGTGTGTGTGTGATGTCCTTAGGGTAGTTAGGTTTAAGTAGTTCTAAGTTCTAGGGGACTTATGACCTAAGATGTTGAGTCCCATAGTGCTCAGAGCCATTTGAACCATTTTTTTGAAGTGCACAATTTTACATTTTTTACCGTTTAAAGCTAATAGTCAATAAGTGCAACACTTCATAATCTTATTAAGAGTTATTTCACAAAATTTCAGGCGTGCAGCCGCATAAATTCTTCTTCTTCTGATATTTCGGCTGAATACCGTCCAGTCATCTTCACAGTGAACCGAGGTGGCTGACGCTCCACCATTTGTTCCGTCCTTTTAAACCCGCGGACCGAACCACTGCGCATACGGCCACTGATCCACAAGGCGTCAGAGACGTTGATCGGTGGCAAAGAGGTATGACATATGCGTGGAGTCAGATCTATGGCTTCGCAGTCCATCCACACGGCGACGTTGATGTATCACTGCGAGCTGTACCGTCGATACGTCTTTGTGATTTAATTACAGAAATTGCCAGATTCCATGAGTTTTCCGACCTCAAGCCGCTATCTCTATTAATTAAATTCGTCGCCAACCGAATTTCAATTGCTTCTTTCACTACTGAGTCCGAGAAAGCTGAAGTGGAGGCTAAAATTTCGGCGTTATCGTACACCATAGAGTGCCAAGTGTCGAAACAGTCCTCCGCCACCGCAGATTTATTAGGCTGTAACAGCCGGGTGTACCTGCTGTGCTCTGTGCATCTCTGCTGGACTGTACGTGTTGTCTGCTCGATGTATGAATAGCCGCACTCTCAGGGGATCTTGTAAACCCCAGGCTTCAGGAGCACCAAATTATCCTTACCGGACCCAGGAGAGCTGCTGTCTTTGGTGGAATGTGACAAATCACTTTGTGTTCACTGAGGATCCGTCCTATTTTTGAGGATATGCTTCCCACGTATGGCAGTAACGCCATGTATTTAAGACTTTCCCTGTGATCTTCTGCTTTTCTTGTACCCACTGTTGGTTTCATTTGTAGTGCCTTACGTATCTGCTGTGGAGATGTCACTGCTGACGAGAGCAATCTGGAGGACGAGCTTCTACACCTGAGAAGAGTTTTTGGAGCCAACGGGTGCGTTACGACCAGATAGTGTGGCTAAGACAAGTGACATCGAACTTCACACAAAATTCGTAAAAGAAGTTGACTGATGATCGTGTTTAATAGGTTACATAGAGATGGTCATTCTCATTCCGTCGTACGGTTTCATAACATGTACACGTGACGATCTGTGCACTGCTGAAGTAAAGCTCTTCGTTTTTACCACGAGACTGTGGACCTTACCAATGTCGTGTAGGTGTGGTTACGAACAGGTTTAGAATTAGGTTTTAAGTATTCGTGGAATCGTATGTTTTCTAGATCAACGTCATTTTTTTAAGCATCATTAAGGTTTTGCATTTCACAGACACATCGCGAAAACTAGACGTGCGCAATATGTAAGTAACCTTGCGTTTCTAGTTTATGGTGTACAAAATGCTCTTGTGTTAATGACAGAGCCTGTATATGAGATGCCACCCAAATTCCAATCTGGCAAATAAAAGTTTTGGAGTGTACCTCATATTGTACAACAATATGTCCTTTATCAAATGCAAACAATCTGTGGCCCTCCCAGCATACAAGATTTTAGCTGTGTTCTACTTTTGACTAATTACTTATGTAAAAAGTAAGCACGAATATAAATGATTCACCTACGTTTACAGATGGTAAATTTCTATAACAGTGCGAGCAAATACATGTATACTGACCGGAAAAAATTCTAATACCAAAAAATAATTAACATAGAGTAATGAAATTTCGGGAATATATTTGTCTAGGAAACATATTTTTGAATGATTAACACTACAAGACCGCAGGTGAATGCTAGCGCGAGATAAGCCATTGCACATATGAAATTCTTGTACATTAATAATAACAGGTGTAATCGCTAGAATGTTGAATGCAACCTTGCAAACAAGCATGCATTGTGTCTACATCTACATCTACATCTACATGATTACTCTGCAGTTCACGTTTAAGTGCTTGGCAGAGGGTTCATCGAACCACAATCATACTATCTCTCTACCATTCCACTCCCGAACAGTGCGCGGGAAAAACGAACACCTAAACCTTTCTGTTCGAGCTCTGATTTCTCTTATTTTATTTTGATGATCATTCCTACCTATGTAGGTTGGGTTCAACAAAATATTTTCGCATTCGGAAGAGAAAGTTGGTGACTGAAATTTCGTAAATAGATCTCGCCGCGACGAAAAACGTCTTTGCTTTAATGACTTCCATCCCAACTCGCGTATCATATCTGCCACACTCTCTCCCCTATTACGCGATAATACAAAACGAGCTGCCCTTTTTTGCACCCTTTCGATGTCCTCCGTCAATCCCACCTGGTAAGGATCCCACACCGCGCAACAATATTCTAACAGAGGACGAACGAGTGTAGTGTAGGCTGTCTCTTTAGTGGACTTGTTGCATCTTCTAAGTGTCCTGCCAATGAAACGCAATCTTTGGCTCGCCTTCCCCACAATATTATCTATGTGGTCTTTCCAACTGAAGTTGTTCGTAATTTTAACACCCAGGTACTTAGTTGAATTGACAGCCTTGAGAATTGTACTATTTATCGAGTAATCGAATTCCAACGGATTTATTTTGGA
This sequence comes from Schistocerca cancellata, assembly GCF_023864275.1. Taxonomy (NCBI): domain Eukaryota; kingdom Metazoa; phylum Arthropoda; class Insecta; order Orthoptera; family Acrididae; genus Schistocerca; species Schistocerca cancellata. The sequence continues at coordinate 492,302,815 of NC_064628.1, forward strand.
ACTCATGTGGATCACCTTACACTTTTCGTTATTTAGCGTCAACTGCCACCTGCCACAACAGCTTGTGGGATGGAGTTCCACGCGTGTTGCACTTGGTCGGTCAACACAGCAACGTTTAACGCTCGTTGTGGATGACGCTGGCGTTGTTATCAGATGAAGTCCCGTATGTTCTCGATTGGAGACAGACTGGTGCTTGAGCAGGCCAACGCAACATGTTGACACTCTGTAGAGCATGTCTGGCTTCAACAGCGGTATGTCGGTGAGCGTTATTCTGTTTGAAAACTCCCTCTGGAATGTCGTTAATGAATAGCAGCACAACAGGTCGTATCACATACAAATCTGCAGTCAGAGTGTGTGGGATAACCATGAAAGTGCCAGTACTCCAGGTGTAGGTCCAGTGGGTCTAGCACGCAGAGAGGCTGGCTCCAGGACCTCAAATGGTCTCCTCCTAATCAACAAATGGTTCAAATGGCTCTGAGCACTATGGGACTTAACTTCTGAGGTCATCAGTGCCCTAGAACTTAGAACTACTTAAACGTAACTAACGTAAGGACATCACATACATCCATGCCCAAGGTAGGATTCGAACCTGTGACCGTAGCGGTCCCGCGGTTCCAGACTGAAGCGCCCAGAACCGCACGGCCACAGCGGCCCATCCTAATCAACACATGGCCATCACTGGTACCGAGGCAGAAAAAAGCTTCATCAGAAAAGACAACAGACTTCCATCCTGAACTCCAGTGAGCTCTCGCTTGACACCACTGAAGTCGCAAATGGCGGTCTGGGGTCCATGGAATGCGTGCAACAGGGTATTTGCTTCGGAGTTGTCGTTGAAGTAACCGATTTGTAACAGTTCGTTGTGTCACTGTGACACCAGATGCTGCTCACTGTTTGATAAAGGCAACTGTTTGATAAAGGCAACTTTCTCGCCTGAAAGGCATTTTTGATTAACATCGACTCACCACGTCCAATCTCAAAGATACGTAACCCTGACGACCGTTAAAGCGAGTTTTTCAAGCAAACATGATTTTCATCCTCATAGTGGTGCTACTAGCGCCAGTCTTATGCAACTGGCGTGAAATCTGAATAGATATCGTCTTCCAGATACAAAAACATTCCTGCCAACTTTCGTTTATGTCACAGCTCTTTCTTTGTGTGACGATTATTTTCCGTCAGCGTATTTTAGGTCGAGGATAGCAAATTGTTTGAAGATTAACATCTGATGGCTAAATCTTACTCAGAATAGATTCCAGGTTTATGTATAAGTACCGGGTGATCAAAAAGTCAGTATAAATTTGAAAACTGAATAAATCACGGAATAATGTAGATAGAGGGGTACAAATTGACACAGATGCTTGGAACGACATGGGGTTTTATTAGAACCAAAAAAATACAAAAGTTTAAAAAATGTCCGACAGATGGCGTTTCATCTGATCAGAGTAGCAATAATTAGCATAACAAAGTAAGACAAAGCAAAGATGATGTTCTTTACAGGAAATGCTCAATATGTCCACCATCATTCCTCAACAATAGCTGTAGACGGGGAGTAATGTTGTGAACAGCACCGTAAAGCATGTCCGGAGTTATGGTGAGGCATTGGCGTCGGATGTTGTCTTTCACCATCCCTAGAGATGTCGGTCGAACACGATACACTTGCGACTTCAGGTAACCCCAAAGCCAATAATCGCACAGACTGAGGTCTGGGGACCTGGGAGGCGAAGCATGACGATAATGGCGGCTCAGCACACGATCATCACCAAACGACTCGCGCAAGAGATCTTTCACGCGTCTAGCAATATGGGGTGGTTCTAATAAAACCCCATGTCATTCCAAGCATGTGTGTCAATTTTTACCTCTCTATCTACAGTATTCCGTGGTTTATTAAGTTTTTAAATTTATACTGACTTTTTGATCACCCGGTATATGGCAGTGTAGAGTACATAGTGCTAGGTACTCTACACCATTGCCAGTCGTTCCGTTACCTATTTTTCTCGCGTATGGAATGAACCAAAATTGATTGCATGCCTTGTGAGAGAAGAGAATTTTCTGTAATTAAATTCTAGATTTTTCCCTTTTAAACGCCAGAAGTGCCAAGTTTTCTTTGCCCACGTTGTTTTGTGGGTATAGGTAATCGCGAATTTATTAACAATATTGTGACACGTAAGGCCACTATTGGAATACAACGTCATGTATTAGTACATATGGTTTGTTTGTGTTGTGTTGTTATCTGTTTGAGGTACTCCTTGGGTAGTAAGCGGCGTTTCGGCGTTTAGAGTGAGTCAGATGACACCCATTACGTCACAACAAGTATGGCTCAGAGCTTGTAACAAGTAATGTCATATCTGGCTATCGGGATTCTATTTGGTTCAGTGCGCGGTTTAAATGACGCGTACAATGAGTGGGGGCAGAGTTCACGCCGCTAGCCGGTTGGCGCAGCAGTGCCAGGCGGCCTGAGTCATGTGAAGTTGGCATCCGACTTTCGAGGAAAATATATTTTTTCAGAGTTCTTGATAGATACGCTGTAGTTCTCGAGTTTTCTGTATAAAATTTGAATAGCTTCTGCAGAATCTTGCGAAAAATAATAGTACTTGTAAAAACAGTTAAATGTCAACTTTGCAAAACAAAAAAAGATCTCAGTTCTGAATAGCTCCTAATGACCCTAATGACATTTTTTTCCGCAGAGAGATCTCTATGACATAATTGCAGTAGATGGCGCCTGAGCTTCGAGAAATACACATTTTTCAGAGTTCTTGTTAGATGTATGGAAGTGAAACATGGACGATAACTAGTTTGGACAAGAAGAGAATAGAAGCTTTCGAAATGTGGTGCTACAGAAGAATGCTGAAGATTAGATGCGTAGATCATATAACTAATGAGGAGGTATTGAATAGGATTGGGGAGAAGAGAAGTTTGTGGCACAACTTGACTAGAAGAAGGGATCGGTTGGTAGGACATGTTCTGAGGCATCAAGGGAACACCAATTTAGTATCGGAGGGAAGCGTAGAGGGTAAAAATCGTAGAGGGAGACCAAGAGATGACTACACTAAACAGATTCAGAAGGATGTAGGTTGCAGTAGGTACTGGAAGATGAAGAAGCTTGCACAGGATAGAGTAGCATGGAGAGCGGCATCAAACCAGTCTCAGGACTGAAGACCACAACAACAACAACTTGTTAGACACGCTGTAATTGGAGAGTTCTCTGTACAAAATTTGAATAGTTCTGCTAAACTTCACGAAAAAAATTGTGATCACAATTCTGAATAGCTGTGAAGTTGGCGCCCGATTTTATAGATATTAATATTTCTTCCAGAGTTCTTGGTAGATGTGCTATCGTTCTAGAATTCTCTGCACAAGCTTTGAATAGTTCTGTGGCATTCTACGAAAAAAGAAAAATATGATCAAAATTCTGAAGTGCTGAATAGTTGTTATTAGAGATGGGCAAACGCGTTGATCTTTGGGAACTCGTTCGCTAGAGATCGTTACTTTTCAGGAACCGATCAATTTTACTCGTTCACCGTTCTTTTTATCTAATTGCGTGTAATATGGATTTTAGATAAATTTGCAGGAAAAATATCAAGTACGCACAAATATTACTCTGCGTGATAAATTCATTAATAACCTAATGCAGACATGTTCTTTACTTCGATTTCCCTAGCTGAATGTGTTCTCTGAAATCATCACATTAGTCTGGTGATGTGACGGCCAGTGATCGCAAGCCAGACAGAGAGAGCCCAGGTCGAACTAAACGGAAGTACGGATTAGAGAACCTGTTCACGACCCAGTGCGGACAATCAAAGTGGTCATTCACTTTCGAGGGAAGCTTGTAGACGTAGAAAGTACAACGCCTTTTTTTCAGTTCGTTCATAGTAAGTTATATCTATTTCTGTAGGCATTACTAGCACGAAACAAGTGGATGTAAACTGTCATCAGTATAATCAACATTAACAGTTTTATTGTATAATTTACGAATTGTATACTGACTATGAGTCGGGGCTCCGCACTAAAATTAGAAGATTTGTATCAGCAACGGAGGAAAGTACATAAGTATGCTGTAAGATCGTCTAAACATAAAAAGTGAAAGAAACAAGACATTTCTTTTGAAAACCTTGACGATATAGCACACGTCATTGCTTTGAAAATCCTTACAGTCGAAAAAGATAATTAGTTTTTTATTCAGACAGCAATCGAAAAGAGCATGCAGGGGATCTGTCATCCATTATTTGAGAAAGAGGGCTTCTAAGCAAGCCCAGGCAGCCATTAACAGAGGAGAGTAAAACGAATATGAAAATCAACAAGTAAATTACATATTTACGTACTTAAGAGATAAATTTTACACAGAAATATGTTTGAAAATAAAAGAAAAGAAAAATCCACTGCTAGTTCAGTGTTGATAATTTTACGCATATATCGGCCCTTTAACTTACTATGGAAAAAGGCATGAAAAAGTTGTTTATAAAACTCGTACTAAATGGCTTTTGTGTCAAATCATTCGTTTCTGACACAACGGCGTAAAATACGACTACTTTTAGAGACGTGTGTGTTTTGACTGAAAACATTTTGGAAAAACATCTCTTGCAGACATAAGATGTATGAGGCGACTGTATTGATAGTTTTTCACTTAATAGCAAATTCTCTTGTCGAGCCACCACCTCACGGAGTATATTTCCGTGCTGCAAAGGGATCCATTGTGTAAGGTGGTTACCGAAAACCTTTTAAGTATTGAAAACGTTTAAATTCCTTGATGAAGCGGAACTGCGGCTACAAGAACTGACTGCAATTTGTTCTGTTCGTATTTTTCTTACCGCTATGTATGTTCAAGGATTGTTTTGTGCCGCTTCAGAAGTCAAAGTTCTCTATTTGGGTTTCAGAAGTCTTTCAGAACTTGGTATGTGTACATCAGATTGTTGATAGTGACGCCCCGTGGGTGGCTTTACAAAAAATGAAATATCTATTTGTGGTTGCTGTCCACAGTTCTGTCGCTTTAATCTTATGAACAAAAAATTAAACCAGTCACTACACTGAATTCTGAAGCAGAACCGACAGACGAAGATACACAAGAATTTTAGTAGGAATTTATCAAATTCCAAAAATCACGGCTAATGCGGTTGAACTGCTCGTTTTTGTACATTTAAACAATTTTATACGAGTGAGAAATTCCTTAAGACTGATTTTTCACAGTGGTCTGTAAGTGAAGCTATAAATGCTCTAGACCTAGTTACTCAACTAAAAGATGTAAATTATCCGACTGAAGGTTTAACTTCAAGTAATACTGAAAAAAAGAGGAACAGAAACTACAGACACTTCAGTTTGTATCTAAGTATCCCCATAAGGTTCCAGGGCAGTAAGAAGGCTATGGGTGAATATGGTTAACAGAAGAAAATGTGATCTTATTGTCATGTTTGTCTCGTACGCTTAGTAAATAGTGGGATTATAGGTTGTATTATGCAGCACTACAGTATTAATAATTAGTCTGGAAGAGATAAAGTTTTTTCGCTAAAAAGGTAGAACAACGTACAAGGCGAGCCATTACTCCTTTGTAATGGTATATAGAGGAACGTTGAACGGCCGTTCCTTAAAAGTCGTTCCTCGGCACGTCTGTTCACTTTAATGAATAGTTCCTTCGAACCCGTTCGTCTGGGAACTACTCACCTCTAGCTGTTGTACATCAGAATGCACATGATGTTAAGCTCTTGCAGTCGCTGTCTTAAAGTGTAATTAAAGTAAGGAAGACAGGAGAGATGGAGGAAAGGGAACGCTGCCGCATCGATTACTTTCAATTCGTCCAAGCTGAAAAGACATTTCAATTCCCGTAGGTTGTACAATTTTATTGGTGTTACGGTTTATAAATATCAGTTACATTAGGGTGGTGAATACACAAAAGCACCGACTGAACGGACATAACCATTGAAACTAGCGTTAGCATTATTGCATATACTCCTCAAATCCTCATAATAACTCCATTTGGCCTGACCATAGTATTTTATTGGCTTTATTACACTAGCGCGTTTCGGCATTTCACCATTTTTAAAGGATCTACAATAAAATAGGTATCCATGAGAAATATAGCGTGCAATATAGTAAGTACATCACGAGATGCGAATGAAAACTAAACATCAGCAACCAAAAATATAGCAAATGTTTCTTGGATAAAAGGGAGCAAACGTATCTGACATACACAGGGTGGTCAGGAAAAGTATGAGAAGCGTGTCAGAGTGTTGCTGGATAGGCTGTGCTGAGAAATAATTGTTAAGAAAAAAAATTCGATACGTTGCGCCGTTTCCGAGTTAATACGCATTGAAGTTAGCCAATCAGGTCGTTGTGCACGCAAATTCAAGTTTACTGCTAGATAAAACCAGTGTCAGTTGTCCTCATAGCGTAGATGACAGCTCATTTGACTTCTCAGCCTTTGGCTCGGGTCCTACCCTTGCAACCGCCTGAAGCGTTCCCTCCCTCTCTTTCTCTAAAAGTTTCCAGTTTCAACTGAATCAATTACTTGAAGTAACATGTATGTATCACATGTAGATTACAATCGCCGCGAGAGGACAACACTTCATTTGATGGTGGTAAGTGATTCTGTTATCGCACGGGGTTTGTGCTTCAGAAAGAACATACTTCTGTTCGGTAGGGAACGCTGAGTGTGATTATTATATGTCTTCTACCACCATCTTTTTAAATCAGAATAGCAGGACCTATGTTTGACTGGTGTTGAAGACCGACTACGTTATTGCTTGGAGACCAGCGATAGAATGAACGAAAAATTACTGCAAGGTACTTTAAATGACCGAAGATGTATCTCAGGGCCGTTTTGTGTTCTGTTCAAAGGTAAATTAATGACTGAACACCGTATCTGTTCGGTCATTTCGCCTCCCAGACAATTCGTTGCCGAATTGAATATTCTGAAAAATCTAATGCATAAATACAAATACATGTCAAAGTCCGAGGAAAGGAAATTATTCTTTAAACGGTAACACAAAAATATATAACATGCTGAGGATAAATCTTAATGAAAGCCAGCGTAAAATTACATAAAAGAAGGACATCTTCTCTGCAGCATAGATTTAAGGCCAAACAGAAACCACTGCTAAACAAACAGCCGAAGTATTTTCTCCTTTTGTTAATTTTACCAACCACTGCTTATAAACAACTCACTGATATCTTTGACGGAATATCTGAGCTTTTGATTTGAATGAATTATATGCCTACTTAATTAAAGAAAGGACGTACTAGAGCTAGTCTCTATTCTTGACATCAGTAAAAGATGTATATTTTCTAAAGAACACCTCACGTCCCACGTTGAATTTTTGTATAGCTCTCTTGTTCGGTATTAGGAAATATTTGGCGACACCGTCTCCAGAGAGACCCTTGAATTTGGGCGCATAACGACCTGATTGGCTGTCTTCAATGCTAATGAACTCGGAAACGGCGCAACGTATCGAATTTTTTCTTAACTTTTATTTCCCAGCACAACCTAGCATGCAACATGTTTATAAAACGTCGAATACTTTAAGAGGTGGTAGTACCCATCGAAAATACAAGAAAAATAAGTCCAATAAAGATAGGTCCGGAAAAGCATACTTTCCGAGAAAAACACGGGATTATGGGAAGGGCTGCACGACGCTTGGTTGCGCATGTCAGCACAGTCGTTGCACTGCCGCTGCGTCAAATGTGTCGGAAGTGTATTATCATGTCTTACTCACAGTACTCTGCCTACCATTAGGTGATCTACAGTCAGTTGTGTGCTTCGAGTCGTGTTGTAGGCTACTTCAGTTACTATCGTGTTTGTGTGCTCCATTGTACAATATTGTCAACCATGGATTCATATCATGGTGTTTTACAATACCGACCATTAAAATCGCTATACCAAGAAGAAATGCAGATGATAAACGGGTATTCATTGGACAAATATATTATACCGGAACTGACATGTGATTACATTTTCACGCAATTTGGGTGCATAGATCCTGAGAAATCAGTACCCAGAACAACCACCTCTGGCAGTAATAACGGCCTTGATACGCCTGGGCATTGAGTCAAACACAGCTTGGACGGCGTGTACAGGTACAGCTGCCCATGCAGCTTCAACACGATACCACAGTTCATCAAGAGTAGTGACTAGCGTATTGTGACGAGCCAGTTGCTCGGCCACCATTGACCAGACGTTTTCAGTTGGTGAGAGATCTGCAGAATGTGCTGGCCAGGGCAGCAGTCGAACATTTTCTGTATCCAGAAAGGCCCGTACAGGACGTGCAACACGCGGTCCTGCATTATTCTGCAGAAATGTAGGGTTTTGCAGGGATCGAATGAAGGGTAGAGCCACGGGTCGTAACACATCTGAAATGTAACGTCCACTGTTCAAAGCGCCGTCAATGCGAACAAGAGGTGACCGAGACATGTAACTAATGGCACCCCATTTCATCACGCCGGGTGATACGCCAATATGGCGATGACGGATACACGTTTATAGCGTGCGTTCACCGCGATGTCACCAAACACGGATGCGACCATCATGATGCTGTAAACAGAACCTGGATTCATTCGAAGAAATGACGTTTTGCCATTCGTGCACTCAGGTTCGTCGTTGAGTACACCATCGCAGGCGCTCCTGTCTGTGACGCAGCGTCAAGGGTAACGGCAGCCATGGTCTCCGAGCTGATAGTCCATGTTGCTGCAAACGTCGTCGAATTGTTTGTGCAGATGGTTGTTGTCTTGCAAACGTCCCCATCTGTTGACTCAGGGATCGCGACATGGCTGCACGATCCGTTACAACTATGCGGATAAGATGCCTGTCATCTCGACTGCTAGTGATACGAGGCCGTTGGGATCCAGCAAGGAGTTCCGTATTACCCACCTGAAGCCAGCGATTCCATATTCTGATAACAGACAGGATCTCGACCAACGCGAGCAGCAATGTCGCGATACTATAAACCGCAATCGCGATAGGCTACAATCCTTCCTTTATCAAAGTCGGAAAGGTGATGGTAGCATTTCTCCTCCTTACACGACGCATCACAACAACGTTTCACCAGACAACGCCGGTCAACTGCTGTTTGTGTATGAGAAATCGGTTGGAAACTTTCCTCATGTCAGCACGTTGTAGGTGTCGCCACCGGCGCCACCCTTGTGTGTTGCTCTGAAAAGCTAAGCATTTGCGTATCACAGCATCTTCTTCCTGTCGGTAAAATTCGCGTCTGTACCACGTCATCTTCGTGGTGTAGTAATTTTAATGGCCAGTAGTGTAGCTTCTCCCAAACGAGGATTCACTTACGTGTTTACTGTTATTGCGCTGTTTGTATCTACAAATGGTGTAGTACCTTTATATTTTTTCTCTTCCAGCGCTTGTTAACAATGGAAGCCTACTACTCGACAAGTGAAATGTCAGACAAGACATTCTTCTGTGGTTTAGCAAATGGACGTAGCCTGCGAGCGCGTGCCCTCTGTTCTGAAAAGTGTCCACAGCGCAGAGCGGCCTCTGTTAAGCTGTTCGGCAGACTTTTCCAGTGTCTGAGGGACACAGGTACTCTTGTGACTCGGAAGACGTACAGTGGAAGGCCTCACGCATGACATCGAGGAGCATATGCTACGAACGGGGTAAGACACCCCTGGAACCAGTGTGCAACGATTAACAGCACGCTGCTGCTGCTGCGGTCGCAGGTTCGAATCCTGTCTCGGTCATGCATGTGTGTGATTTACTTAGTTTACTTAGGCTTACGTAGTTCTAAGTTCTAGGGGACTGATGACCTCAGATGTTAAGTTCAAGATCATCAGTCCCCTAGAACTTACAACTACTTAAACCTAACTAACCTAAGGACATCACACACATCCATGCCCGAAGCAAGATTCGAACCTGCGACCGGAGCGGTCGCACGGTTCCAGGCTGAAGCGCCTAGAACCGCTCAGCCACACTGGCCGGCCTAGATGTTAAGTCCCATATTGCTCAGAGCCATTTGAACCATTTGATTAACAGCAGCAGAAAGTGTGTTTCACTCTCTTAACTGAGGTGGGAGGGGGCGGGGGATACTTCATGGACAATTGCTGTTTCCATATTATCTGCAGCATGTTTAGGCCCTATGGCCACAGAGTCATCATGAATGACAGACGCCGGTTCTGTCTACTGATGTTGCAGAACTGTGCCGCAGATCCACTGTTCGCATCCAAGATTTCATTTACCGATGAGGCACAGTTCACAAGAGATGGTGTTGCGAAGTTCCATTACCAGCATGTAAGGGCAAATGTAAATCCCTAAGCAGTTCAGGTAAGAGATTGGGAAACGTACTTGGCGACAGATTAATAGGGTCCTACGTGCTACCACACAGGCTAACTAGGGCGCATTATATGAACTTTCTTAATAATGTATTGCCTACCTCGGTGGAGGCTGTACCATTGCAGTAACGAATACAAATGTGGTTCACGCATAATGGCGCACCTGCATACTTTCGTCAAAACGTTCGCGAACATTTGACACAGGCATTTCGCGACCGCTCGATTGGTCGAGCCGGGAGCATGCTTTGGCCACTCGTTCCCCAGACCTCAATTCTCTGCACTTTTGGTATTAGGGAATTTAAAGGAATTGGTCTACGCCGCTCCAATCAACGATGTGCGCATGCTACAGGGCCGCGTCTTCAATGAGTGCTAGCAGTTACAACAACAGCCGGGTATATTTCAAAGGGTGCCTCATTCCTTACGTCCGAGAGCGGAGGGGTTCATTGTCATGAAAGGACTCCACGTTGAACACCTACAGTAAACTAAACTCGTGTTTGTCTCAGAAACTATGCATTTCCGGACCCATGTTTGTTTGACTTATTTTTCTTGTTTCCATTAGTACTACCACCACTCAAAGTACTCGACACTTTTTTTTCAACACCCAATATATATACCACATAGCGGGAAAACGTAGTCAGAAAAGTATGCGAAATGTTCCTGAATAGTTTACTTCAAATTTTCAAACAATTCTCTAAAAAACGTTCGAATGGACATAGGCAACATTTACTGATGCACAAAATAAACTGGTATAGGCATGCGTATTCAAATACAGAGATATGTAAACAGGCAGAATACCGCGCTGCAGTCGGCAACGCCTATATAAGACAACAAGTGTTTGGCGCAGTTTTTAGATAGGTTACTGCTTCTACAATGGCAGTTATCAAGATTTAAGTGAGTTTGAACGTGGTGTTATAGTCGGTGCACGAACCATGGGACACAGCATCTACGAGGTACCGATGAAGTGGGGATTTTCCCGTACGACCATTTTACAAGTGTACCATGAATAACAGGAATACAGTAAAACATCAAACCTCCGACATCGCTGCTCCAGGAAAAAGATCCTGCAAGAACGAGACCAACAACGACTGAAGAGAATCGTTCAACGTGACAGATGTGCAACCCTTCTGCAGATTGCTGCATATTTCAGTGTTGGGCCGTCAACAAGTGTCAGCGTGCGAACCATTCAAGGAAACATCATCGATATGGGCATTCGGAGCCGAAGGCCCACTCGTGTACGCTTGATGACTGGGCGACACAAAGCTTTACGTCTCGCCTTGGACCGTCAAGACCGACATTGGACTGTTGGTCACTGGAAACAAGTTGCCTGGTCGGACGAGTCTCGTTTCAAATTGTATCGAGCTGATGGACGTGTTCGGGTATGGAGACAACCTCATGAAAGCATGGACGCTGCACGTCAGCAGGTGACTGTTCAAGCTGGTGAAGGCTCTGTAATGGTGGGAGGCGTGTGCAGTTGGACTGATATGGAATCCCTAATACGTCTAGATACGACTCTGACAGGTGACACGTCTTCTCTCCTACATCCATTCGTACCTATTGTGCATTCCGACGGAATTGGGTTATTCCATCAGGACAATGCGACACCCCACGGTTGCAGAATTGCTACAGAGTGGCTCCAGTTACACTCTTCTGAGTTTAAATACTTCCGTTGGCCACCATACTCTCCAGACATGAACATTATTGAGCATATCTGGGCTGCTTTTCAACGTGCTGTTCAGAGGAGCTCTCCACCCCCTCGTACTCTTATGGATTTATGGATAGCTCTGCAGGATTCATAGTGTCATCCCAGCACTACTTTAGACATTAGTCGAGTCCATGGTATGTCGTATTAAGGCACCTCGTCTTGCTCGCCGGGCTCTACACGATATTAGGCAGATGTAGCACTTTCTTTGGCTGTGGTTGTTCAGTGTACTTTTCATGTATTTGGTATATAAATACCTATATGCCATTTAAAGGGTACGAATTTTTGCAAGAATCTCGAAGTTTTGGAGTGATTTACTTCCAATTTTTGTGCAATACTCTAGCAAATATTTGAGCACACATGGACTACATCCTTTTCAATATACTTAACATGTAAATATACTCGCAGATATGACGTAACGGGGAAACGTTGTTAGCAAAAACGTCGAAAAGTCTTGACCGGTGTACTTCAAATTTTTACATTATACTCTAACAAACGTTTGAATTGTGTCTCCTAAGAGCCGTCAGGCGCGTTTCCACTGGTGTGACAACAGATATTTGCAGTTTCGTTTTCGCACTGTGTAGCTGGAGTCAGCCCACACAAATAGTGCTCAACAATTTTTCGTGCGACGTCCAGTTGCGACGGAAAGCTTAGGTTTTTTCCCATCAACAAAAAAATTACTTTTAAAGCAGAATTTTACGTACCCATTCGATAGAGTGGTCCCAGATTAGTCTAGTCCGATATTCGTTTTATCGATATGTATAAACAGGGACAGCAAAACATGAAGAATAATCAGTACTCCAACAGCGACAGCATTGCCCTGACCTGCACTGATGGCTGCCGCCAAGCATCCAGCGTTGCCGGGTATAATGTTAACAAAATTCGTATACACAAGAATGTGGAGCTTCGTATTATTTCTCGCGCTCGATGTTAGCAGAACTCAAGAAAGTTGTATATATGGCTTAAGGGCTTATGATTAAAATATTAGTACGGAATCTGGATCAAAAATGGTTCAAATGGCTCTAAGCACTATGGGACTTAACATCTGAGGTCATCAGTCCCCTAGACTTAGAACTTCTTAAACCTAACTAACCCAAGTACGTCACACATATCCATGCCCGAGGCAGGATTCGAACCTGCGACCGTAGCAGTAGCGCGGTTATGGACTGAAGTGCCTCGAACAGCTCGGCCACAGCGGCGGCAGGAATCTGGATCATCCGAAAATTTTGCAGCTTTACCTGTTCGCATATTAGAGCACTGAGAAATACTGTCACTGAAGCGGTATCTTGACAGATCCAGCACCTCGAGAGGTCTCTCTCGTACATCGTATACCCACGATCTCAACCGATTTACCCATTCAGTTCAAGAGACTTCATTTCCCAATCAAGGTTTCGTTTACAACACCAATAAACAAGGCTCACAGTACAAGAAAAGAAAAGGTTGACGGAGTGGGGGGAAGGAAATGAATGTAGAGGGGAGTAGGTAGGAGGAGGAAGAAGGAGAGGAAAGAAAAGGTGGATGGAGAGGGGGGAAGGAAATGAATGTAGAATGGAGCAGGAGGGAAGGGGAAGGAGGAGAGGAAAGAAAAGGTGGATGGAGAGGTGGGAAGGAAATCAATGTAGAGGGGAGTAGGAGGTAGGGGGAAGGACGAGAGAAAAGAAAAGGTGGATGGAGAGGGGGGAAGGAAATGAATGTAGAGGGGAGTAGGTAGGAGGAGGAAGAAGGAGAGGAAAGAAAAGGTGAATGGAGAGGGGGGAAGCAAATCAATGTAGAGGGGAGTAGGAGGTAGGGGGAAGGAGCAGAGAAAAGAAAAGGTGGACGGTGAGGGGGGAAGGAAATCAATGTAGAGGGGAGTAGGAGGTAGGGGGAAGGAGCAGAGAAAAGAAAAGGTGGATGGAGAGGGAGGAAGGAAATGGATGTAGAGGGGAGTAGGAAGGAGGGGGAAGAAGGAGAAGAAAGAAAAGGTGGATGGAGAGGGGGGAAAGAAATGAATGTAGAGGGCAGCAGGAGGGAGGGGGAAGCAGGAGAGGAAAGAAAACGTGGTTGGAGAGGGGGGAAGGTAATCAATGTAGAGGGGAGTAGGAGGTAGGGGGAAGGAGGAGAGAAAAGAAAAGGTGGACAGAGAGGGGGGAAGGGGGGAAGGAAATCAATGTAGAGGGGAGTAGGAGGTAGGGGGAAGGAGGAGAGAAAAGGTGGATGGAGAGGGGGAAGAAAATAAATGTAGAGGGAAGTAGGAGGTAGGGGGAAGAAGGAGAGAAATGAAAATGTGGATGGAGAGTGGGGAAGGAGATGATTGTAGAGGGGAGCAGGAGGGAGGGGGAAGGAGGAGGGGAAAGAAAAGGTGAATGGAGAGGGGGGAAGGGAATCAATGTAGAGGGGAGTAGGAGGTAGGGGGAAGGAGCAGAGAAAAGGAAAGGTGGTTGGAGGGGGGGGAAGGAAATGAATGTAGAGGGGAGTAGGAGGAAGGGGAAGGAGGAGATGGTCAGAGTGAGAGGGGAGATGTAGAGTAGGACTGACATCCAGTTCCCATATATATTTAGTAAAGGTGATGATCTACAATTTATTAATGCAGTTAATAGCAATATACTAAAAATGTTCTTTCCCATGGCGGATCAGAGACATATAACGTTTAGACCAGCCAATCAGACTAAGGAACGCTCTGTTCTTTGTAGAAGACCATATTTGGATGTAGTATCAGAAAAAATAGGCATATGTATCAGACCGAGAATCATCGTTCCAGCTTATTCTAATTCTTCGGACTCAGGCATCAGGAAACATCTGTGGTAAATGAAGATAATGAAAAATCTGCACAACACGCAATGTTTGGCGGAAGAAACCTCTACTGTCTTTTGTTTCACAAATTGCATTATGGTTACTAAATAGCCTAGATATTGGGTTATAAGCCCATTATCTAGTACATTACTGATTCCAAAGGTGATAAAGCAAAGGTTGACGACAGGGAAAAGATTGGCCTTTCAACTTCTTAATGTAGCGACCTTTCGGTTAAAGCAAAATTCCTTCATTGACCTTTTTTTTTTTTTACAAATTCCATATGGATTTACACAATTCAGCAATTACTCTAACATGGCTAAACATACATAAGAACAAAGTTATAAGTCAGCCTACAACTTTTTATCTACTCATGGACTGAGACACGAAATTTTACTTCTATCTAGGATCTGTGATATGATCTAAAAGAGATGAATAATTGAATTGGGTTATATGGTTATACGGTCCAGCGTTCGAACTCTACGGAAGACAATTTTTTTAAAAGTTTACGCATCAAACTCTTATCTGAAAAAACATTTTCGTGACATCTAAAGGGACTTTTCGGAGTTTATAGCAATGTTCTTTTGGCAGTCTGCTTTCGCTTTGTTAACTGAAAGGAGCAAAGCTATAGAGTACATTTGTATAGATAGGTGTGGTGTACTGTCTATACAGATGTACTCTATAGGTTTGCTACTTTCAGCTAACGAAGCGAGACCAGACCCCCGAAAGAACGTTGTTACAAACTCCGAAAAATCCTTTTACATGATAAGAAAATGTTCTCCCATGTAACAGTTTCAAACGTAAAGAGTTAACAAAAAAATGTCAACAGAGGGGTTTCCATGCGTGACCTGTGGTACGACGACCTGACGCTCCACCAAGTCACCCTGGCGAGATCTTCAACTCAATTATTCACCGATACGCTTTTCCCGTTCTCCCTACTTCCGGTGTTACTTTTAATTACCATTTACGCATGTTCCAGTGGACGACAGCATACAGCACGAACTAAATCGGTGTTTTGATTGGTACTCTATCGACATACAACATTTGGTACCGATCTGAGTGTTTGCCATCTGGAGAGTTGGTTGTTAGTCGCTTGTGCCGGCCGCTTCTGATCTTCCCAAAGTCTGCCGTCACAACGGTAAGGAACTGCCACCTTACATCATTCCACACTGTAATTTGCATTGTGCTTCGACTAATTACGTTAGTACTGACTATTTTACAGCCAATCCGGGTTTTGTAAATTAGCATCCTCTCACTATAAATTTTTTCTTCTAGTAGCAGGAAAATCTTAGAAAAAGTGTGTATAGTTACATGATCCACCCACCAGCGAAACGAAATTAATGTATCACGTATTTGACACCCTTCGTTCGCCAATTTAATGTAGACAGTATTCACTGAGTAACACAGAGTGGGGTAAATAAAAGCGGTCCGGACATTTGGAAACCATTTGTGGCAGCGTTAACGAAGGAGGAAAAGACCTACAGTTACTTCCAACAAGATGGAGCAACTGGTCATCAAACCGGCCGAACCTTGGAGCACATTTACCACAATCTTCAAGCCTGAGAGAGTTGTTAGCAGAGATCAGTGTGGTCGCGGCCCTAGCTGGCCACCCAGATCACCTGATCTGTCAGTCTGTGAGTACACTGCTGGGGAGCACTCATATCTAAGAAGTTTCACAATAACTCTCATAGTCTTCAAGAACAGCAGCAGAAGATTTCGGATGCGATTCAAACAATTCCAGCAGTCCAGCTTCAATCTGCATTCAGAAACTCGCTGACCAGGGCCCAAAAGTATCAAGAGATGAATGGTGGTCACTTTCAACATCTGCTGTAGTCAGATTAGTAGTACGGTACTTTCCAGAATGAGATTTTCACTCTGCAGCGGAGTGTGCGGAGCGTCCGGCACACAGTTTTAATCTGCCGGGAAATTTCAGTACGGTACTTTCTTTCCTTTGCTGTGTTTCTTTGTACGCAGAAGCTCTGTTCTCCAGGCTCATTTGCACTACCATGTAAATCTTGACTAGAAGCGAGAGATGCACCTGGGACCTTTTAATATTATCAGTATATTTTAGACATTACCTTAATTAATTTTAATAATCTACATAGCGGAGACATTATATCTTTCACTGTACCATGTGGGTTGCACCTGATGATGCGGCTTTAGACCGCGAAAGAGGTAGTGTGTCAATAAAAGAACAATTTACCAGCTGTCAGTCGCATCCTGCTTAACATCATGAATTAATTCACAAGTAGTCCCTGTGCATCCTTCCTCACCTGTAATTTGCAGTTCATGACCTAGCTGCTCCTTTCTCAACCGAGGTGGATTACGTAGATTCTTTGCTTCCGTATTGAAACAGAAAATATCACACAATATCGACTCCAATATTGACAACTTACAGAAAAATTGACCCCAAGAGATATGTAACAGCAACCTGAATGAAACCCAAGCATGCAACAGCTTGGACTACCCTCAACACAATATACCAATACAGCTAGGAAGCATTACATGGTAGCCTGGGATAAGTCACTCACAGGTTTCACTTACATTACAATTTGTTTTCTTGAACATCACAATAAGTTCTATTTTTCACACTGGCTATGCATTAAGGATTCTTCGCTTATGCCTAAATTTATTGTGGATGTAATATCCGTAAAAACAAAATAACTCAACCAAATGCAACAACTTAATGTTCTTGAAAATTATTATTATGTCTTCTTTATAAAATTTTTGAAAAATGTAAGTAAAAGTTAAATTCATTAAATCGTAAGGTTCCAAAATCTTTTACAAGAAGGACGAATCTCAGCACGGTTCTTTGACATTGACCAATTTGAACAGATTCAGTGTTTTGTCTGTGGTGTGGCTCAACTTTGTCCTTCTTTTAAAAAGGCACTGCAGATTAACATCATATGGAATCTGCAAAAGAACTCGTGTTAATACCACACGGTAGTCATATTAAGCCTCAGACAAGCAATTTGCATCACATGCAGCAGATATTTCTTGCACAATAACGCCTTATTAAGTAAACCTATTTAAGCTAATGATATACTAATTCAAACATAGAGTAGCTCTTCTAAAAATACCGCATGTGCTATCCTTTGTTTCCCAAATAACCCTCTATCTCAAAGTCGATCAACGCCCCTCAATAACATATTCATGTTCCATGAGACGTGAGTTAGCTAAATTCAAATGACGAACTAGCAGTTCACTTCGAAGATGCAATGCAGTATAGCCACGATTCCAAAACCACCGTTGGGGCCCACTGGATATTCCAACGGCGTGACGGAGCTAACTCCGGATCACAGGTAGTGAGGCAGGTCGATATGATAGTATACTGGTTGGTTGGTTTGGGGGAAGCGACCAAACAGCGAGGTCATCCATCCTATCGGATGAGGGAAGCGATTTAGAGAAATCAGGAAAAACCTAAATCAGGATGGCCGGACGCGGATTTGAATAGCCGTCCTCCGAATGCGAGTCCAGTGTGCTAACCACTGCGCCATCTCGCTCGGTGAGCACCATATGATGGTCAGAAGGCTGAAACTGACTGTGCAAATAAAGTATTTTACCAGCATCTCAAGGCGGTAATGTGACATTTTTCCAATATGTAAGAGCTGTGGAGCACCACCTGCTGATTATATTGTTGATATATATATATATATATATATATATATATATATATATATATATATATATATCATCAGCCAATTCAATCATTAGATGATGATTAGATTATATATATATATATATATATATATATATCATCTAATCATCATCTAATGATTGAATTGGCTGATGATATATATATATATATATATATATATACCCCCGGCAAGAAATGTGACGCAAGTAAAACGAAAAACAGTTTTTAGTTTATGTCACTGAAAAATACGTCTGAAATGCACCAACGTCCGCGAAAAACATTACAGCTACATCCAGCAATCAGTTCAGTTCAGGGCAGTTGTGTCAGTTTTGCAGTAGGCTAATTTATGATTCACTACTGCAAGATCAGTGTCGCTTCAGCGTTGCTGCTGGCAGTTGTGCGCGGGTAATTCAAAAAGAGCTGCACGTTCTGCGTTGCGAGACTTTTCGTGTATAAGGTACAGTGAATGTGATTTCTACAATCGTTGACTAATTCAATTTGGAAATGTCATACTACCGCCTAGAACTGTTAGTAAAGTACTTTGTTTACACAACCAGTATCTTTCGTCAGATCATCATAGGTTCACAAATGAAATCACAGCATCACGCTAAGCGGCATATAAAATCATTAACGTCAGGTGATAAAACCATTAATTATACACTATTATTATATCGTATTATAAATTACGTTCTCAATCTACAAAAACTATGATAGTGTACTCATCGACGTCGTAATTTATATTATGGTGTGATGAAGGTATATAATTCACGGTTTTATCAACAGACGATAATGATTTTATATTTCACATAATATGATGCTGTGAATTCATTTATGAACCTGATGATGATCAGAAGACTTAAACTGGTTGTGCAAGTGAAGTATTACACCAGCAGCTCAAGGTGGTAATGTGACATTTTTCAAATATATAACAGCTGTGGGGCACGATCTGCCGATTATTACAATGTCTGTGGTTATGCAGTATCTACTTATACACTACTGGCCATTAAAATTGCTACACCACGAAGATGACGTGATGCGAAATTTAGCCGACAACACGAAGATGATGTGATATGCAAATGATTAGCTATTCATAGCATTCACACAAGGTTGGCGCCGGTGGTGACACCTACAATGTACTGACATGAGGAACGTTTCCAACCGATTTCCCATACACAAACAGTAGTTGACCGGCGTTGCCTGGTGAAACGTTGTTGTGATGCCTCGTGTAAGGAGTGGAAATGCGTACCATCATGTTTCCGACTTTGATAAAGGTCAGATTGTACCCTATCGCGATTGCGGTTTATCGTATCGCGACATTGCTGCTCGGGTTGGTCTAGATCCAATGACTTAGCAGAATATGGAATCGGTGGGTTCAGGAGGGTAATACGGAACGCCGTGCTGCATCCAACGGACTCGTATCACTAGCAGTCGAGATGACAGGCATCTTAACCGCATAGCTGTAACGGATGGTGCAGCCACGTCTCGATCTCTGAGTCAACAGATGGGGACGTTTGCAAGACAACAACCATCTTCACGAACAGTTCGACGACGTTTGCAGCAGCATGGACTATCAGCTCGGAGACCATGGCTGCGGTTACCCCAGACGCCGCATCACAGACAGGAGCGCCTCCAATGGTATACTCAACGATGAACCTGTGTGCACGAATGGCAAAACCTCATTTTTTCTGATGAATCAAAGTTCTGTTTACAGAATCATGACGGTCACATCCGCGTTTGGCGACATCGCGGTGAACGCACATTGGAAGCGTGTATTCGTCATCGCCATATTGGCGTATCACCCGGCGTGATGAAATGGGGTGCCATTGGTTACACGTCTCGGTCGCCTCTTGTTCGCACTGACGGCACTTTGAACAGTGGACGTTATATTTCAGATGTGTTACGACCCGTGGATCTAACCTTCATTCGATCTCTGCGGAACCCTACATTTCAGCAGTATAATGCACGACCGCATGTTGCAGGTCCTGTACAGGCCTTTCTGGATACAGAAAATGTTCGACTGCTGCCCTGGCTAGCATATTCTCCAGATCTCTCACCAACTGAAAACGTCTGGTCAATGGTGCCCGAGCAACTGGCTCGTCACAATACGCCAGTCACTACTCTTGATGAACTGTGGTATCGTGTTGAAGCTGCATGGGCAGCTGTATCTGTACACGCCGTCCAAGCTGTGTTTGACTCAATGCCCAGACGTCTCAAGGCCGTTATTACGGCCAGAGGTGGTTTTTCTGGGTACTGATTTCTCAGGATCTATGCACCCAAATTGCGTGAAAATGTAATCACATATCAGGTATAGTATAATATATTTGTCGAATGAATACCGGTTTATCATCTGCATTTCTTCTTGGTGCAGCAATTTTAATGGCCAGTAGTGTATATCTGTCATTACAGCGTCCTTCAGAAATGCATTTATGTTTGAGGGAGTAGAACCTGTTTTGACGATTACAGTATTAAGGAAGTTCGTGAGTTGCAACGTACATGAAAAAATTGAAATATCTGCTATGAAAAATTTCATAATGAGTTCCTCTTCTCGGCGAAAAGTATTCCAACATTAAAAAGGTCCATTTATGATTCCATATTTCTATAAATTGTGTTCCTTAAATTGTACCTAACTGACATTCCCTTTTAAATTGTATTAATTTTCACAAATTATAATTTTGGATTTTTTATTTTTCTAATAAAACAGTTTCAACTTGGTTTCACTTTTTAATGTAATTTAAGTACTAATTTTGCCTGATGGACGATCGAATGTTTTATTATCTTACAATACGTAAAAAAAATTTTTTTTTTAGGTGGATAAGTTTAAAAATTTACATGAGGCTTCATAGCAAAAACGTTTTTAGAAAAGCAAGAAAAGTGACACAACTCAAAGAACTAATTAATAATTACGTGATAGACCTCACATTCGACAGACCAGAACTACATCTACATATTATTGCTGGAATTTACCGTTTGAAGTAAGTATTATTGCTGGAATTTACCGCCAAAAATACTTACTTCAAATTTAAAGGAAGCTTATATTATTTCAATATAAGTTTGAATATAAGGGTGCAAGATAGGGACATAGCCTTTCGCCCTACTGTTCAATCTATACATTGAAGACGCAGTGAGGGAAATAAAAGAAAGGTTCAAGAGTGAAATTAAAATTCAGTCTGGAAGGATATCAGTGATAAGACTCACTGATGACATTACAATCCTCAGTGAAAGTGAAAAAGAATTACAATCATAAGCCTTAATGTGAGGAAGAAATTTCTAAGAATGTACGTTTGGAACAAAGCATTGTGTGATAGTGAAACACTGACTGTGGCAAAACTGGAAAAAGAAGACAATCGAAGCATCTGAGATGTGGTGCCACAGAAGAATGTGAAAATTAGGTGGACTGATAAAGAAAGGAATCAATAGTTTTTCGGGAGAATCGGAGAGGAAAAGAATATATGGAAAACACTGACAAGAAGAAGGGACCGGACGGTAGGACATCCGTTACGACATTACAGAATAACTTCCATGGTACTAAAGGGATCCGTAGAGGATCAAAACTGTAGATCAAAACAGCTCCAGGAGTACATGTAGTGAATAACTGAGGAGCCGGCCGTTGTGGCCGAGTGGTTCTAGGCGCTTCAGTCCGGAACCGCGCGACCGCTACGTTCGCTAGTTCGAATCCTGCCTAGGGCATGGATGTGTGTGATATCCTTTGGTTAGTTAGGTTCAAGTAGTTCTAAGTTCTGGGGGACTGAGACCTCAGATGTTAAGTCCCATAGTGCTCAGAGCCATTTGAATTTTTGAATAACTGGGGATGTAGGTTGCAAGTGCTACTCTGAGATGAAGAGGTCGGTACAGGAGAGGAATCGGTGATGGGCCGAATCAAACCAGTCAGAAAACTGATGACTAAAAAATTAAAAAATTAAGTACTTCATGTTTTAGTTGTGTCACTATTTTTGCCAGGGTGTGATATGTATTTATATCGTCGTTTCGATTGCTCCCTTTATCAGATCTCTAATTAACATTACAGGAACATAATAACAAGACATGTTATACATTATACTGCGCAAAATCGTGACAAATACACTCAGGAGTTCTAAAATAAACTGCCACGGTTGTGATAAAATTATATATGTGATACACTGTGAGGAATTTCATGACGCGGTTTAGAGAACATTCTTACAATGGGAGAGGCAGCACACACACGACGCAGTAAGAAATTCAAAAGCAAAAGTTAGGTCGGATAAGTGGAAGCATGGAAGTGTTGCAAAGAACCGCAAATAGACGTGCCTTAAGACGCTGAAGGACCTCGAGCTTTTTACCAACGAAGGCAGAGATCCACAAACAATTCTGAATGAACCGAGTGGAGTTGGCTCTAATCGGTTTCTGAATTTTTTCGAGAATCGCTGATGTGATATGTGTTGCCTACGTCGTGTTATCCTGGTGTTCATTTGACCAAAATTCGCTCTGCGTGTTGCAGGTACGTACAGCTCTCGCTGGTTGCGTGTCCACTGACCAGTCTCTTGACGCAAGTTACTGGCTTCTCCGCAAGATGGTACTGCCGTCCAAAAGATATTGATTTAGTAATCAAATTGATTACTTCTTTGTAACATTTTTCACTGGTCCACACTTTTCAGTACATTTTTAGCAAAAATTGAGCTCGCACGGCAGTTTTCAATTATGCGTTATAAGAGCAAATACAACATTTACAATCACAATGGCATGTTAAAACAGAATATGTTAAATACTAAGGTTTATACATCCGCTGCATAGGTTGATGGTAAAGCAGTTGTAATAGATTCTTTCTGTGAAATTTAGGTGAATTCTAAATGAACTTTTGCTGTCACCTGAGAAACTAATTTTATGAATATGTATCAGTACTCATTTTAATAACGTTTTATAAGTTACGTTTTAATGTTTGTCATTCTAAAGACAATCTATCATTTTATAAGAATTCCATGAAAGAAATGACGACCACGCCCACTTAGCCACTGGTTTCACAGATACTGACACTGAATATTATTTTACAAGTACCAAATTTTGGTGAGCGAACATCTTTATTTATTAGTATTTAAACTTTTTCTCTTTTGTGGCCTGATGATGTATAACAGACACCTCTCAAGCCCATGTTACTTCGTTGTTGATTATAGGTCTGATGGTAGTAGCCCAAATGACATTACAAGTAAAGCCAAATATTAAGCGAAATAGAAGGCCTTATTCGTAAAATATTCATAGTGATTGCAGGCTCATTCAGGAAATTTAATTCTTGGCCTTTTATTAAGTCTGGCCCCCGTTATGGAGAAGAATTTGAAATCCCGCAAGACATTTGTCTCTAATATTCGAGGATGTGCTGAAAAGTAATGCCTCCAATTTTTTAAGTGTAAACTCTCAAAGCTTTTTAAACAAAAACATACTTTTTAACATTCTACATCAGTGTTCTTCTTGTCTACGTATTTACTTGTTAAAGTAGTCATCCTAGCGACGAACACCTTTCTCCCAACAAGAGACCAGTTTGTTGATTCTATCACTGTTCAATGTTTGACTTTGTTGACAGACTCACAACCTCATCTCCGTTTGCACCACTTCGTCACTATTAAATTGAAGTTCTTAAGTGCATTCTTTAAGGGTATACGGAATGAGTTTTTGGAAAAAAGCATTTTAGAAATATTTAGGGTCCCCCGTTTATAATTGTGTATAAAATATTCGGATGACGTACATAAAAGTATTTTAAACTTTTTTTAAATTGTAGTAAATGATGTTCTGCACACAAAATACGCCTGATATAGCCTATCTTGCTGTCGGCTACAATATAAGAAAGTTGACAGTCGATTTTGCGCCATTTGTATTGTTCCCTTTGTGAGTAAACATATGTGCCTTTTGTGAAAGTCATATTTGGTGAAGTCATTGAATTTTCGTCCCTTCAAAATGCGAGACGTAGTCTGCAGGTATTTAAAAAGCATGTAGATGGGCGCAAGAAAGTAAAGGGTATTCAGAATTTGTCTGATTCAATGTCTACACCAGTATTTGATATCCAAGTAGCGTCTAACGCCTACACTGGTAGTCATACATTGAGTGACATTCCTGCCACTACACCTGACAGTGCTCTGAAAAAAAAACCTCTACCTGGAATTAAAAAGCAATACAAGAAACTAAATGCTGGACTACAAAATATGAGATCATTACTGAGTCTTTATTATCAATGCTTTGGAGAGCAATGTGTGCTGCAAACAATATGGAAAATGTGGTGTTTCACTGAAAAAAAAAATACTTATAGGACTTGCCTGTGAATTAGAGTTAATGTGGAACTATAGCAAACACAGTATTATTTTCTTTCAATTCCTGACATATTACTGCGGGTACAGGTAAACTATATATTATAAACATTAGACTGGTTTATGGATAATGGTCTGTAGGTAAGGGCAGGGTGTCATGAACCTCCCTGCTCCACCCTCAAAATTTGACAAATACAGCATCGCAGCAGACTCTGCCATTGAAGATGTAGAGCAGGAAAATATGAAAAAAAAAACTTTTGAGGAAGCTGTTGTTGAAAATAATGATAACAGGAATTCTTCCACAATTTTGATGGAAGCTGGTAGAAGAGAGGCGACACATCTCTGAATAGTGTTGCAACAACTAGAGGACGTTGGCGAGGCCGTCGATGTGGCAATACATTCCAAGCATTTCAGATGCAAGGATGAAATCTGATGAGGAGTTGTACGGGTAATAAAGACCAGCATCTATCACACCAAGAACCAGACATCTATTCCAAGTCCACACACCACGCAATGCTCGACGAGTCCAGATCACAAGCGACACACAGTGGGGTGTGTGCAAGGTGAATCCTTTAAGGCGTGACTCCCCCCTCCCCCCCCCCCACCGCAACCCGCGCTCCACGTTGACCTTAAGATAAAATACAAATCAGACACAGTGGCAAGAAATGGGGCGCAAACACATCGCCATACGTCAAGCCAATCGACGTGGGGTTGCTTCACCTTAAACACATTCGGTGTCCTGTTCTGCGTTGACAATAGCACAGTATTGACATAGCTCAGTTCGACGAAAAAATGGCGGAAGTAAAACAATGTAAAACGTGTGGAAGCGAGATAGGGGCAGAGAGCAAGAGGCTGGTAAGGCAGGTAGGACAAAGACGCCACAGCACCATTTAGAGCTGAGGAGAAGGGCTGTCGCTGTGTTAAGAGACATGATACAGGCGTAAACTGCCCTTGCACTGCGGGAGGATGAGGTTCACGTACCATATCTTGAACAGTAAGCCATGAAAAATGTATGAATCCAATGCCACTGCCCCGTGGCGGCCATGCATGGCGAATGAAGAGTGTCTCTGCCACAGGAGGGATACGCGACGCCAAATATACATTAACGTATGGTGTCCGTTGCAGAAGATCGAGGGCTCGTAAACGATGGTCTAGGAGCACCAACAATACTGATAGCCGTACCGTAAGTGAAACCACAACGGAGGGGTATCTGTTGAGAGGCCAGACAAACGTGTGGTTTCTGAAGAAGACTACTGTCTTTTTTAGTAGTTGAAGTGGTAACAGTATTGATGATTGATGATTGACAGACCTAGCCTTGAAACATCAACCAATACGGCATTGCTGTGCTGGTACTGAGAAAGAATGAAAGCAAGAGGACATTAGAGATGTAATTTTTTGCAAGGACAAGCAGCTCTATTGTATGGTTAGCTGATAATGGCTTCCTCATGGGTAAAATATTCCGTAGGTAAAATAGTCCCCCATTCGGATCTCCGAGCGGGGACTACTCAAGAGGATGTCGTAATCGGGAGAAACAAAACTGGCATTCTACGGATCGGAATGCGGAATTTTAAGATAAGTTAGAAAATTCAAAAATGGAAATGGATCGATTGAAGTTAGATATAGTGGGAATTAGCGAAAATCGGTGGCACGAGGAACAAGATTTCTCGTCAGGTGAATACAGGGCTATAAATACAAACTGAAGTAGGAGTAACGCAGGAGGGGTATTAATAGAGAATAAGAAAATAGATATGCTGGTAAGCTACTATGAATAGTATAGTGAATGCATTATTGTAGCTCAGATAGCGACGAAACCCACATCCACCACAGTAGTACAAGTTTGTATGCCAACTTCGCAGATGATGAAGTGATTTAAGATATGTATGACGAAATAAGGGAAATTATTCAAGTCGTTAACGAAGACGAAAATTGAATAGCGATAGGGGATTGGAATTCGATAGTAGAAAAAGGAAGAGAAGGAAAAAAAAATCAGTGAACATGGACTGGTGGAAAGAAAGACGAAGCGCCTGGTAGAATTTTGCACACAGCATAATTTAATCATCGCTAACACGTGATTTAAGAATCGCAAAAGAAGGCTGTGTACGTGGA
Source organism: Schistocerca cancellata (assembly GCF_023864275.1). Classification (NCBI taxonomy): domain Eukaryota; kingdom Metazoa; phylum Arthropoda; class Insecta; order Orthoptera; family Acrididae; genus Schistocerca; species Schistocerca cancellata. The sequence goes on from NC_064628.1 coordinate 492,329,552, forward strand.
AGAGACCTGGAGACACCGAAAGGTTTCAGATTGATTGTATAATGGAAGGCAGCGATTTAGGAACCATATTTTAAATAGTAAGACATTTCTAGGGGCAGATGTGGACTCTGACCACAATTTATTGGTTATGAACTGTAGATTGAAACGGAAGAGAGTGGAAAAGAGTAGGGAATTAAGGAGATGGGACATGGATAAGTTTAAAGAACCAGAGTCTGCTGAGAGTTTGAGGGAGCCCCAGGCAACGGTTGACTAGAACTGAGCAAACGAATAAAGTATAAGACAAATAGACACTTTAAAGAGATGAAATAATGAAGGTACCAGAGAATCAAATAGGTAAAAGGACAAGGCCTAGTAGAAATCCATGGATAACACAAGAGACAGTGAATTTAATTGATGAAACGAGAAAATACAAAAATGCAGCAAACAAAGCAGGGAAATGGGGATACAAACATTTAGAAATGAGACTGAGAGGAGGTGCAAAATGGCTAAGCAGGAATGGCTAGAGGACAAATGTAAAGATTTAGAAGCATATTACACCAGAGGAAAGACAGATACAGTCTACAACACAACTGAAGAGGCCTTTAGAGAGAAGAGAAGCAGATGTATGAATATCCAGAGTTCAGATGGGAAACCAATCACAAGCAAAGGAGGGAAAGCTGAAAGGTGGAAGGAGTATAGAGAGGGTCTATACAATGGAGATGTTCTTGAAGGCAATATTATAGACAGGGAAGTGGACGTAGATGACGATGAGATGGGAGATATGAACAAGGCCCCGGCAGGGGACGATACTCCGTCAGAACTGCTAATAGCCTTGGGAGAGTCAGATATGAAAAAACTCTCCCATCTGGTGCGCAAGATGTATGAGACAGGCGAAATATCCTCTGACTTCAAGAACATGTAGTATTTACTGAGATAACAAAAAGTCAGTTCATTGTATTTTTATGCATTCTGCCGTCACTTGTTTCCTTCTGTTACGTTGTCTAAGGGTTACTCTACCACTTCCACGTAACCGGTTGAAGAAGTCGATGAATAACTGTCGAGATGGTTGACGTCTGTTGGGATATCTTCTGCATACACTGTACAAACACGAACTGCATTCTTCCTCCATTCTTCATACGAGCATGCTGGCTTTTCCCGTATTGGTAAACCCTATCGTCCTCTCATCCTCTAATGCTTCGACTGTCACACTCTAACTGACTAGCAAGTCGTAACGCGTTCAAGAAACACACAAGCACAATGTAAACAAACATAACAGCATCGTACCTAGCAACTATGCAGGTTGAATGGCACAAACAAGAGTCGGTGTGGAAACTTATTCAAAATATGGTACCTCATAAATGACTAGCTGTAGAATCCTGCAACAATACCCACTGAAACTTTAATTTACCTCACTTTTAGTTTTTTAATGTAAATAGGCATTATTCCATCCAAAAAAGTATATGTTTGCATAAAAATACACTTTCTAAGTATTAGTACAATCTGCTGATTGGCTAACAACGCGAGCCCCTGTGTACCAACACATCAATAGCACTTTCCTTTTCCGTAGTATTTTCTGTGTAAATTTTAGGTGATTCATCCTGTACATCGTTTGCTGCAATATCGCAATGTAGTATGATAGAGTAGAAATGTCTTTAGAGTGAGCACAGTTGCTGTCGCGTACGGGAATCTATGATTGTTACGTGACTTCGGTCTAGCTCGGTTAATTTGAGTTTTATAGTAATACCAAAACCTGAGTTTTTATTGTAACTGTAATAGTGAATTACTGTTACTGCCACGGATGCATCGAGACATTCTTTAAAACACACACATCAAAAAGTATTGCATCACCCCGGTTCCATGAACTCCTGAAGACAGACGTTGACTGTGGATATTGTATCACAGACACAGTCCCTTTGACTGTTCAGATGTATTACTAAACCCGCCCAAAGGTGTAAACAACCATGCATGAGCCGGTCGGACTGGCCGAGCGGTTCTAGGCGCTACCGTCTGGAACCACGCGACCGCTACGGTCGCAGGTTCGAATCCTGCATCGGGCATGGATGTATGTGATGTGCTTAGGTTAGTTAGGTTTAAGTAGTTCTACGTCTAGGGGACTGATGACGTCAGAAGTGAAGTCCCATAGTGCTCAGAGCCATTTGAACCATTTGTCTGAAAAATGTCGTTGGAGAAATGGCAGTCCATTATTTCTCAAGAGCCAAAAACAGAGTAGTTACTGTTGTTTAGTCGACATTCTAACTCACACCAAAGATGTTCTGTTGGGTTCAGGTCGGAACTCTGGGCAGGCCAATCCAGTTCAGTTCAGAAATTTTGCTGTCTACAGGCCATTGCCTGACAAGATGCTGCTTTGTGAAAGGCTGCATTATTTCGCTGGTAACTGGTTTCCGTCAGTTGATGACCATTCTCAGACCCGCATAACATGATGGTAGGCAGTGGCGTTGAATGGAGTTGATGTTGCGACTCAACGAACGTCAGCTGCTCAATTTGACGTACAAGGAGTCGCAACTACCGCTCCATTCACATCCGCGCCCTACTATCATGGTATGAGGGTGTGAACTAGTTACCAGAGAAATAAATATTTTTGCGGTCGAGACTGTTTGTAATCCACTTTTAAATATTATCATGTAGCTGTAATTACGTAATGTTGCGGTCAAGACGATTAAAATTTATGATGAACTATGCATTATCAAAATGATAGTATGCAAAGTAGTAACATACAAGTTGCGGTCAAATAAAAACTCGTCTCCGAAGTGTTCCTCTACTGTACAGTGATCACAATGCTGTAAAATGTATTCATATTCTTCCACATTTAGCGTTTCTTAAGCACAGGAAAGAGACTATACCAAAACAAAAAAACAACACCCCTTCAGTGTAACTCAACTAGCTCCATACTTCACTGTCGGTACTACGCATGACGGCATGTTAGGTTTTGCAGGCATTCGCCTATCCGAAACCCTTCCATTAGACTGTCACAGCGGAGAGTGTGATTCATCACTAGAAATAATTCTTTTTCAGTCATCCTCTGTCTAGTGGTATCGCTCTTTGCACTCCCTCGAACGTCGCCTAGTCTCGAATAGTGTGACGTAATGTGGAGCTGCTCGCCGATAGTGCCCCATTCCTTTTGACTACATCCGCACCGTCACTGCGCTAGCTAGACTGCTGTTGGCACTCAGCAACTCGTGTGTGATTCGGTCCGCTGACTTCGTGCGATTTTGTACAACCACACTCCACTGTGCGGGACGGTCCCAGTCCATCAGTACGTGGGGTCTGCCGGGTATTGGTTTTACACTGACTTACCATGGTCTTTGAGCGATATCGTTGACAACTTACATGATACATTTAAGCTATGTAATCAAAAGTATCCGGACATCTGGCTGAAAATGACTTACAAGTTCGTGGCGCCCTCCGTCGGTAGTGCTGGAATTCAGTACGGTGTTGACCCACCCTTACCGTTGATGACAGCTTCGACTCTCGCAGGCATACGTTCAATCAGGTGCTGGAAGGTTTCTTGGGGAATGGCAGCCCATTCTTCACGGAGTGATGCACTGAAAAGAGGTATCGATGTCAGTCGATGAGGCCCGGCATGAAGTCGGCATTCCAAACATTCCAAAAGTGTGCTATAGGATTCAGCTCAGAGCTCTGTGCAGGCCAGTCCATTATAGGGATGTTGGTGTTGTGTAACCACTCCACCACAGGCCGTGAATTATGAACAGGTGCTCGATCGTGTTGAAAGATGCAATCGCGAACCCCGAATTGCTCTTCAACAGTGGGAAGCAAGAAGGTGCTTAAAACATCAGTGTACGCCTGTGCTGTGATAGTACCACGCAAAACCACAAGGGGTGCAACCTCCCTCAATGAAAACACGACCACATCATAACACCACCGCCTCCGAATTTTACTGTTGGCACTACACACGCAAGCAGATGACGTTCACCGGTCATTCGTTATACCCACGCACTGCCATCGGATCGCACGTTGTGTACCGTGATTCGTCACTCCACACAACGTTTTTCGACTGTTCTATCGTCCACTGTTTACGCTCGTTACACCAAGGTAGCCGTCGTTTGGCATTTAAGGATGTTAATGTGTGGCTTACGTGCAGCCGTTCGACCCTGAAATCCAAGTTTTCTCACCTCCCGCCTAACTGTCATAGTACTTGCAATAGTTCCTGATGCAGTTTGGAATTCCTGTGTAATGGTCTTGATAGATGTCTGCCTATTACATAATACGACCAACTGTCGGCGGTCTTTGCCAGTCAACAGAGGAGGTCGGCCTGTATGCTTACGTGCTTTACGTATCCCTTCACGTTTCCACTTCACTATCACAACGGACGTAGGGATGTTTAGGAGTGTGGAAATCTCGCGTACAGACGTTTGACACAAGTGACACCCAAAGACCTGACCACATTCGAAGTCCGTGAGTTCCGCGGAGCACCCCATTCTGCTCACTCACGATATCTGATGACTACTGAGGTCGCCGATATGGGGTACCCGGCAGTAGGTGGCAGCAAAATGCACATAATGTGAAAAACGTATGTTTTTGGGGGTGTCTGGACACTTTTGATCACATAGTGTACTTCATATTGCTTCAGCAATGAATTACGTTTATGACTGTGGCAGGTTTGCAAGTTTGTACTGGTAGTTATCAAATAGCCATAGGATGTTTTGATTTCTTGTTCCGGCAACGTTGAACGTACATACAGGTTTGATACACCATACAAATGGTGTTAACGTGACGAAGGATTAAATCTTATCCACATGTGCTTCGGCATGCAACATAAGTAATTTCGAAAGTATAGTAATGTACATTATTTATTAAAACTGTTATCATTGTGAGTTCTCTTGATGCAAATTGTAATGTGATAAGGTACTAATCCTGAAATGTACGAGCTAATCACAGAACATGTTAAAATGGCTACAGAGCTGAATTTGCAAGAATGACTATAAAATCAAGAAAACTGGTCAAATGGTTAAAGCATTATCATTTATCATTTAGATTGTTGGAGATAAGATACTGGCAGAAGCAAAACTGTGTGGGCAGGTCGTGAATCGTGCCTGCATAGCACAGCAGGAAAGAAATTGCACGAAAAGACAAAGGTCCCAGGCGTGAATCCAGGACCGTTAGATAAAGAACACGCGGGCCCACCCACATGTTGCCAAGGTTGTTTTGACTATGCTGCAGAAGTTTCTCTGGGAAGTCCTCACGCGTCTTCCATACATTCGCGATCTCTCCACATGCAATTTCCATATTTTTTGAGCCCTGAAGAACGACAATCGTGTCCGTCGATTTCCTTCAGACGAATAGGTGCACGACTTGGTACAACCATGGTACCGCAGCCAACCAAAAACACTTTTCCACTACGGCAACGGCCGCCTTGGCTCTCAGTGAGATATTCATTTTGAAATAATAAACAGTTTATTTGATTTCTTTCCATCTGTCTCGTTTTCATTTGACTGCCTCTTATGTGTAACTGCTTTCGATACTATCATTTTGATAATACATACTTCACCATAAATTTTAATCGTCTTGACCGCAATATAACGTAATTACAATTAGATGATAATATTTAAAAATGAATTACAAACAGTCGCGACAGTAACAATATTTATTTCGCAGTTAACAGGTTTCGACCAGTATTTGGGCATCCTCAGACCCTCATACCATTATGGTATGCGGTGCAGGTGAATAGAGCGGGCGTTGTGACTCCTCGAATGTCAACTGGAGCTGTTGACGTTTGTTGAGTTACAACTCCGACTCAATTCACCGCCACCGCCTACCATTATTTTATGACTGCCTGAGAATGGTCATAAACTGACCGAAACCAGTTAGTATCGAAATAAATGTTTTGGGTGGTCGAGACTATTAGTCATCCAGTTTTAAAGCACTTTTAGTTCTCAAAATTATAGATGATAATCGGTTGCGGTTCACTGGTAACCATCTTCATATCGTCCAATTATAGTTACCTTATAGTAATATCAAGACCATTAAAATTTATAATAATATAGATCACAGTTCCTCCCTCACCTGACGAAGTCATGTTCAAATGGTTGAAATGGCTCTGAGCACTATGGGACTCAACATCTTAGGTCATAAGTCCCCTAGAACTTAGAACTACTTAAACCTAACTAACCTAAGGACATCACACACACCCATGCCCGAGGCAGGATTCGAACCTGCGACCGTAGCAGTCCCGCGGTTCCGGACTGCAGCGCCAGAACCGCACGGCCACCGCGGCCGGCCAAAGTCATCTCTTACAAGGTATTCTTCTGCTCTTGAAGGTGTAACTTTTATCCCTTTCAGCCGCACAGTTCATTTGGCGATTAGAGAATCGATCTTAAATACCCACTCAAAACATAATTTTTCAACGTTATTTTGCTATTTGTAGTACGGTATGTTCGTCTGGAAGACATATGGGTTTTACCAGACACATATAGGACGGAGAACGAAGTGTAAACTGGCTTAGGCACTTGTGTATAGTGTTTTCAAATGTGATTCCTCTCTTCTTGTGATACCATTATGCTGGACCATGAGCAAACTGTAACATATCCTTGACCATTTTAAGTTACAGTACCATTCTGACTTGTCATTTTACCTAACACGCATATAACTACATTCAACGAATGGAATGAACAGTCTAATGAGTACAGAACACGGAATGAGGATAAGCTGGAAAAAGGACAAAGTAATGGGAAGCAGCTGAAATGAGCGCAGTGAGAAGTTCAACTTTATATAGTATGGGGCCCATCCATGCCCACACCAACGTGGTGACCAAACCAAAAGTTATGCTGTCACCTCCGTATAACATGTTAGTTTTTGAATCAGGAGTCACAGGATGCGGGCTGTGATGTTATCTATGCGTCTGGGTGAGATTACTCGTTAACATGGTCCATCAGGAGATAGAAAGTGGACGAAAGCGATCGAAGGCTAGTGGTTGTCAGGGCAGAGGAAAAAAAGTGCCAAGGCAAGCGCCAAGGGAAAAAAACCTCTGCGACAGTAGGACGGGTAGTAAGGGCAGTAGCGGCTTGCTATCTGCGACAGTACATGCAAGGTGTGGTTATGTTAGTTCGAGGTATCGTGCATCGTTACCTTTGTCGTTGTTGGAGCTCGTTGCGGCGCTTGCTGCAGTTGCTGCGTCCCTACAACAGTTCAAGGTCGCTGTAGATTAGTGGGCGATCGGTCATAGATTGGCTCACAGACGGTGTAGGGGGTGTTTGTGGCTGGTTTGAGGGCTGTGTACAGTACGGTTTCCCTGCGGTTGCCTGTTTTTCGGCTGGTCGAACATCTGGGGTATCCAGTTATAACTGTGTTGCAGGGGCTCGCCAGTACTGTCGTGTTAGTGTTCTATGGACCATAGATGTTTAGTTCCTAGCCAGTAGTGTCTTTGGTCTGTTATGCTTCCATCTATGGTTGTGGTCGTAGTTACCCAGAGAAAGGATAAACGGGTTGCGCGAGTGTCTCGTGTTATTGTACAGTCGTGTGGAGAGTTTTTGGAATACCTGCAAGATAGTATCTAGCCGGTATTCCCGGTGAAGGTCCGCGATGCGTGTGTAGCGCGGAGCGTTGCTTATGATTTTGAGTACTTTGTTCTGTATGAGCTGCAGACGGCGCAGGCGAGTTGGCGCAGTGTAACCCCAGACAGGGGCTGCGTACGTCATCAGGGGTCGAATAAGTGTCATGTACATGGACCTAGACACCCTCCTGTTCAGTGTGCTACGCCTGTTAAGCATAGGGTAGAGTTGTTTGAGCCTCGCGTTAGCTTTGTTGGTCATGTGTTGAATGTGGTCCTCCCAGAGTAGTTTCCTGTCCAGCCAGACACCGAGGTATTTGACCTTCTCGCGGAAACGTATTGGGCGTGTGTGTAGTGTTATTGGGTTGTAGTGCTGATGTTTGCGCAATAGTTTCGGTCTTCTAATGAACAGAACGGCTTCGCACTTGTCGACGTTTACTCTAATACGCCATTTCCCCAACCAAGGCTCTGCCGCTCTGAGTACAGTCTGTAGTCGTGAGTTAATGTTAGACGGCTTCCAATCTTGCGCAAGGATGGCAGTGTCATCCGCGTAGATTGCTACCGTCGTGTTGTGTGTAGCTGGAAGGTCGTTAATGTAGAGGTTAAACAGTAAGGGCCCTAGGATACTTCCTTGGGGTACTCCTCCCTGGATACCATGTCGTGTCGATTGTTTGCCCTGCATGTCGGTGTTGAAACTCCTGTCCGTGAGATATGAGTGTATGAGACGTACGAGCCCGTCGGGGAACCCTGCGTCGCTGAGTTTGCGTATTAGGCCGTTGTGCCATAGACGATCGAAAGCCTTTTCGATGTCCAGGAACACCGCCCCAGTTGCTTTGTTTGTGTTGTATTCGCGTGTTATGTATTCGACGACGCGGAGGAGTTGTTGTGTTGTTGAGTGGTGATTCCTGAAACCGAATTGCTCCGGTCTCAGGGTGTCGTTTGTGATACAGTGCCTGGTGAGTCGTTTTAATATTACCTTTTCAACGATCTTGCTGAGCGCGCTCAGCAGACTGATGGGTCGGTAATTTTGTGGGAGGGAGTGGTCTTTCCCAGTGGTCTTTCCCCGACTTCCTGAACATCAGGACCTTGGCCGTCTTCCAAAAGGCGGGGAAGTGTTGGTGCTTGAGTATGGCATTCGTGATGTTTGTTAGGTAGTCTACAGCTTTGTCCGTAAACTCCTGGAGGACACGGTTTTGAATGCCATCGTGACCAGGGGCCTTCCTAGCGGTGGTATGCATGATGGCCCATTTGACTTCAGCTGTACTAACTTGTCGGATGATGTTGCGCGCTGGTTGGGCCAAGATGCGTGTGACCTCCTGGTCCGTAGCAAGTGTGAACGCTGGGTCTGAGGGATCCAGATTCGGTGTGAATGACGCTGCGAGTGTGAGGGCCATCAGTTCCGCTTTTTCTTCCGCAGAATATGCTGGTCCGTTGGGCCCTTGTAACGTGGGGGTGTACAGTTTCTCCCTGGTGAAGTGTCGGGCCAGCTGCCACACGCCAGGTCGCGTGGTGTCCAGCCCTTCGAGTTTCTGGTCCCACTGTTGTGTCTTAAATGTTTGTATTTTTTTCCCGGATTATACCCTGGAGTCTGTTAATGTGCTGTTTGAAGTGCTGGCGCCTGGTACGCTGCCAATGTCTCCTGAGGCGGTTCCTCATTGAGATTAGGCCGAGGATCTCCTGGGGCAGGGCAGCACTGTGTTGTTGTGGTGTGCGGATTGGTATGGTGTCGGCTATTGTGTCCTGGACGGCGCCGGTGAGGGTTTCAACTGCCTCGTCAATTTGGGCTGTCTCGTTAATCGCGTGGGTGGGTGGGATGCGACTGTCAAGCGTTTCCTTGAACTGGGTCCAATTCGCGCGCCTGTAGTCTAACATCCTGCGTTGTTCCATGTGCTGCAGTGTTTCTTCAGTGTGCAGTATAACGGGTTGGTGATTTGAGGGCAGATCGTTTTCAACGGCGACGTTGAGTGTCGTTGTTATGCCCTTGATGAGGGCCATGTCTAACACGTCTGGCCTGCGTCCCCTCCGGTAGGGAATGTGCGTCAGTTCGGTCGGCGCTAGTGTGATGTTGTTTCGTCCTAGTGCGTGTTCGTATAGTTTCTTGCCGTTGGAGTTTCGTATTCGTGAGTTCCAGTCCGGGTGTTTTGCGTTAAGATCTCCAGCGGCTATTACGCGCGGTGATATGTTGAGTATTGTGCTGATGTCGCGTGTTTTAATGTTTTTAGGGCGGTTGTATACTGACACCAGTGTAGTGTAGGCTCCGTTGAACATGACCCTGACAGCGGTTGCCTCTAGTTTCTCAAGTTCAGGGAGCACTATGTTTGTGTGTTCTATGTCTTTGTGTATGATGATGGCTGTTCCGCCGTGACCGGAGCCGTCCGGTCGGTCGGTACGATAGACGCAGTAGCCGGTGAAGTTTAGTTGGTTGCGTGGTTTGAGCTTAGTTTCGCTCAGTAGTGCGATAAGGATACCCTTACGCTCCATGAGCGCGGCAAATTCCGACCTTTTGTTGTTGATCCCGTCTGCATTCCAGAACAGAATCTGTGTCAGTGTCTGGTTGTTTGCGATGGGGGCCGGGTGTGGTGTGTTATCCATGTATGGGTGTAAACAGTGTGGTGAGCGCTGTTTGTATGGCGGCCCAGTACTGCCCAGGTTGAGCAGTCAAGAGCCGTGCGACGAGTGTGGTGACGGCCGCCGCGATCTTGTTAAACATATGAGCGGTCGTGTGCTGGGGGAATATTGTTTCCAATAAACCCTCAAGTGTTGTGTTGGTGTTGTGTGTGTCGGCCTGTGGCTCGGTTGTGGTGATGGCGGCCGCTGGTGCGGGTGTTGGCGTTATGTGTGGGCTGGCGCTTGTGTTGTTGTTATGTGGAGCATTTTGAGGTGCCTGTGTGTCAGACGTGGTGAGGGGTGGAGTAGTGTGTGTGCTGGTATCACTGGCTTGCTGACTGTGTGTCTGTGTGTCAGTGTTTTGTTGTTGTTGGGTACTTTGTCGTGGTGCACGTGTGTTCCCGCTCCTGTTACCGCGTGGTAGCCTACGCCTTCTCTCGGTTTTTGGTTCTGAGGGTCCTTGTGTAAGTGTGTCTTCCTGTGTGTCGTGTGTAGGTTCGCAGGCAGTGGCTTCAGGGGGTGGGGTTGTGTTGTTTTTGGGGACTGGTGTTGGTACCGGTGTGGTTGTAGTGTTGCGTGTTGGCTGAGACGACTGTGCTGTTGTCGCAGCGGTTGTGTTAGGTGCGTGTGCTGGGCGCAGAGGTTCCGCGGCCTGCTCCGCTCCTCCAGGGCGTGTAGCCATGGCGAACGATACTCCTTTCCTGACAGGGTTTGGTGCGGGCCTTGGGCGTGTTATGACGTTGTGTGGCTTCGACTTTTGATTTTTGCGCCTCTGCGCCTCTTTGTACACTTCGCAGCCCCTGTAGTTGGCCGCATAGCCTTGGCCACAGTTGGTGCAACGGCGTATGTTTTCGTGTTAGTGTGCATGCGTTGGATGCGTGTTTGCCAGCGCATCCGCGGCAACGGGGTGCCAGGCCGCAGCGGAGGGCTGAATGACCGAACCGCTGGCAGTTGTTACATTGTTGGGGGACCTGTGGCGGTTCGTATATCTCTACCCTTACGTCCATCCGCAGAAGGCTTTTTACCTGCAGAAGGCCGCGGGAGGCGGCCGTGTCGGCCACCTCGACCAGGTAGTGTGATAGACGGTGGTGGGACCGGAAGCCCGTCATCCTGGAAGCACTTTTGCAGTCGAATCCTAGGAAGTTGAGCGCCGCTTGTACTGTAGTGTTTGGGGTACTGGGGTCCACTCCCTTTACCACGTACTGCTGTGTCCGTTCTTCAGCAGTCCTGTACGTATAATGTTTGATCCCCTTTTCTTTGAGGAAGATAAGGAGATCTTTATATTCGTTGTTAGTTGATACGTACAGTGAGGCCCTATCCCCAGAGTACTTCGTGTGTAGCGTGCAATGTGTGTGCCTTTCCGCGAATGTTGTGTTGAGGACACTAAGGTCCCCGTAGTTTTGTATTACGACTCGGGGAAAACCAGTCTTCTGTTGTGCTGGCGTAGCTGCGGTTGGTGCTTCTGTGGTGTTGCTGACCACAGGTCGGGTCGTGTTTGTTGTTGTGTTGGTGTTCCTAGCCGGAAGTGCGGGTTTTGGTGTAGGCAGCAGCGCATTTCGGCTACCTTGCGAGTGTGGTTGCTCGCTTGTTTGCGTGGTGTTTCTCGGTTTGCGTCGTGGGCCCTCCACCTGCCAGGGCCCACTGTAGTGTTGTTCTGTGTCCGCATCTGCAGCTGCTGGTTCCGCCGTTGGAGTCAGCTGCCGCAGTGGGACGGTAGTGCATGAGTCATCAGTCGCAGGTGAATGTAGCGTGATGTGGAGGGTACTTGTCTGCGTGGGGGACTCACCAGGGCCGCAGAGGTCGGTTATGAATCGACGCTGGTTCAGCAGTTCCTGCGCTTGCGCAGCGATCTGCCGATCCTTGTCGGCCAACAACTCCTCAACGGCGGTAAGCGGGACGTTGACGTCGACGGGAACAGCCGACTCACGCGCCTCTTTAGCTGCAGCCTTGCTGCGGGTTAGGGCGGGGAAACACCGGCGGAATCTGCCATCTTGGTGCTTTCAGGAGTTATATTAGGTGTGGTTGGGCACGACAATTATGCTTTTTCTGAAAACAAACGGCTACCAAATAGGTCCTACAGAAGAGAGGGAATGTCCTACGGCCTAGCGTGCGCCGTTGGTGCAGTGGCGCGGCACCTAAAGGAGGTGCGGAGGAAGAGAAGTGGCCTACAGTACGCGGAGTGGTCCGACGGGAACGGGCCCCTGGCACTGATCAACCCTAACACATAACGATATAGTCTCGCTAAGGAAGTTTGTAACCGAAGTTACGGGTTACTGCGAGTCAGTGACTCTTCCGACAATTGAGCTTCTCCGCGAGCTACGCGGCTGTTCGACGAAAGGGAGCAAGCTCAACCTTCCGCCGATCCAACGAGCGCTACTGGCGCCTCGAAAGGGAAATCTCTGTAGAGCAGAGCGGTCAGCGAGGCCTAAACCCCAATACCTACCGTTGCACCGGCCATCACCGGCTGAGAGCTCCTTCCGCTGCGACAGCAGGTATGCGTCTTCAACATCAATGTTACTGATAACGAAGTAGATGAAATTAAGGAATTCTGCTACCTTGGAAGCGAAACAAGCCATGACAGAGGAAGCACGGGAGACATAAAAAGCAAACTAGCACTGGCAAGAGGGCATTCCTAGCCAAGAGATTTTTGCTGGTATCAAACTTAAGCCTTAATTTGAGGAAGAAATTTCTGAGAACGTACGTTTAGAGCACAGCATTGTATTGTAATGGGCCATGAACTGGGTGAAAATCTGAGTCGAAGAGAACCGAAGCATTTGAGATGTGGTGCTGCAGAAGAATGTTGAAAATTAAGTGGACTGATAAGGTAAGGAATGAGAAGGTTCTACTTAGAATCGTCGAAGAAAGAAACACATGGAAAACACTGACAAGATGAAGGAACAAGACGATAGGAGATGTGTTAAGAAATCGGGGGATAACTTCCTTGGTACTAACTTGGCATCAAATAAGTCAGAAACTCTGATGATTAACAGAAAATGTGATGACAACTGAACAACATACATAGGTTATGCACATATCACCCCTGCGCTGTGGGACGCTTGCGCTACGGAGCTCGATCGCGGCCAGACGCAGCTGGTGCAGGCTACACGCCTGTTAATTCTGTTTCACACGGTCTTCCACTGGTGCAGTAGCTCTATTCTGTATCGACCATATCGTTGGATTCCGTAGGTAAGCTTTGGTACTGACGTCAGTTTCGGTTCGGTATCCGAAGTAGATATCTGTACGCTACTAAGGTGTGTTAACGATAGGTCTGCCTGCCGATTATTTGTCTACTTTACCGAGAGGAGGTGAGATGTTGGTAGCTCTGTCCTTTCGAACTGGTGTGCTGTGGTGACAGTGATAATTTGTTATTTTAGAAATATTGAATGATTTTTAGTTGTGGATTTAGTGATCAGGTTTTATTGAAGACTTAGTAGGGCACATCCGAATGGAAAGTGAGTTCATAAATGTTATTATGTATACGTGGAGACATGCGATCCCAGAGGTCAGGAAATTCTAAACATTTTTATGGATTTCAGCAAAAAATCGTGGAAATTGACATGTTGCACATGGTACTGTTAAGAAGAGGGCAAAAGCAACAAAGGTGGCTGGAGAAGATGCAGCTCAATGTGATTTCGCATCATAATATGTGGGACGAGACGAACCCCTTTGAAATGCTCGAAGGCAACTTTGTCGAAAATCCAGGAAAAGCTTAACAATTTCTCCTGTGTAATTTGTAATATATCATGCATTCCTTCACAATACTAATGGGTAGCTTGTTACACTGCTTGTTGTACGACTTGTTACAGAAGAATAAAGTGCATTCACTTAGTATCAGCAATAACGTTTTGCCCTGAAGGCATTATTATGGAATTTTACGAAATCTATCTGATCAGTTACGCACAAATGTTATTACAGACCTAAAACGTCATGTACGCATGTGGCTTAAATAATAAATAAGTAAATAAATATGTATATAGTTAAGCCAGTGCTTTAACTGTCTAAAAGTTGTTAGAACAGAAGATGATAAGTTTGGTATGGCCTACTCAGGTATTAGCTGCTTGTGCCACCATTTAGTAGATTTTGGAAGCAAGTGAACGAAAGCGCTAGGTGTCAAACGTTGTTTACGAATTATGGCTCTCAGCAGTGGCCTAATGGCTATAATTTTTAAGACTGGTTTTTATTCTGAGGAAGGCCAGACACATTCATCGAAACAGGTCAACAATAAAGTGTTGTACTGCATCTTAGTTGCTGGTCTTGTTTCAGATATAGCACTTATAAAGAACAGACACACAATGGCAACACACGAAGTCATTTCAGTGTCTCTGGGACGTGAATGCACTAACTTTTTCATTTTCTTCCGCCACTTCCGCTGATGTCTTTTATGACCAAGACTGTTCACTGTAAACACGCTTTTCGAAAACCATAATGGGAATAATGTGTGTGCTGGCTGTGTCGGCTAGCTGCTTCGGATGTGGCCCGCTGTGTCCGCTACGGTGAACCGTGCTAGGAGTGCAGTCGTTAGGTGGACACGCCCGCAGCTATGGTCACTTGTTTCTGATTGGCCGGCTCGAGGAGAGGCGGCAACCCGGTCTGGGCCCAACTCTGTTGCTCAGGAGCTGTACTGTCCCGCTACCGAACGGTTTACGCAACTGCACGGAGCCTCTGTTGCAGTAACCCTACTGCTCGGTGCATTCACCAACCGAGTCAATCGGCAGAGCGACCGAACAATACAGAATAAGGCCACAGGCCAGGACAGTGCAGAGCGGACGCTACAGCCCAGCTGGCTGACATCTGCACGTGGGCAGGCTCTGTAGTTTAGCCCTTGTAACGTACAGTAGTATCAGTTGTGCCCTTTCACAGATTGAGCATCCCACTGACAGGTTGCCCACAGCGGATACTGTGGGGTGTGATATTTGTACAACACTTTAATTGTAGAACTTCACGACGCTACACTGCTGACAAAATGCAATATTCTCAAGGACAAGGCCATTCACTGACAAGTAATGTGACAGGTAATACGTCAATGTAAGAGTATATGATAACTGTGGCATCCACACCAGTATCTCTGGAGTGTGCACGTTATCGACGACACTGTTGCCGTATTCTGCATTGTTTGTTCACTCTGCCCATCGCTTCAGTAGGCTAGCGCAATGAGTGATGGGGCTACTGCAGCCAATCCTCCGTGCAATTTCGTAAGCGGTTCGGTAGCGAGTTAGTGCGGCTCCCGAGGAACCGAAGTGGGCCTTTGCCTTGTTACCGTCTCTCCGAGCGCCAGCCAATCAAGGAAAAGTGAGCACAGCTGCGGGCATGCTCACCCAACGACTGTGCACCCAGCACAACACATCGCAGTACCCACTCCCACCGCGGCCAGCTCACACAGCTACCAGACAAGCTATTCTAATTATTGTTTTCGAGTTCAGGCGAATTGAGAGCCCTCACAACTTCTTCAATGCATCTTGAGACGTTTGACTGGCTCGTGACAGCTGAATCGTCAGCCCCCACCCCATTTTTATCAGACTCATATCCCAGAAAGGTAAGAGTTGTCAAAACCCAGAAGGAAAATATAACCATTGCATTTGATAACTGATAAGAATTATTCAACTCATTTACTTATTGCAGGACTTGCTGAAGAAACGTACGTTCACGTACAAAGGGATGGTTGTAGCTCTTTGATTTGCTTCTATTCTCTTCTTGTCCAAAGGGGTGGTTGTAGCTCTTTGATTAGCATGGCGCCGCATATTCTCGAGCAGCCCTGCAAGCTTTCAACGCTCTTTCCTTCCTCTTAAAATTACCACGTGCACCATGTACACTTCCTTGATTCTCAGGTGAAATGCATGCATTTACGAACTCACTTTCCACTCCGATGTGTCCCGCTGATCCTTCAATAAAACCTAATTCCTAAAGCCAAAACTAAAAATCACTCAATATTTCTAAAATAATAAATTATCCCCGCAATCGGAGCACACCGGACCGAACGAACGGCCTTACCGACACTTCATTTCTCGGTACATCCGACAAAACGTCGGCTGGCGGACCGGTTAGAGACAGGCCTCAGTAGCACACAGAATAGCAACTTCGGCTACCGAGCCAAAAATGACGTCACTACTGAGACTAACTTACGGATCCGAATAATATGGACGATACAGAATAGGACTAGCGGACGGCAGGCCAGACAGTGAAGAACGGCTTTATACAGGCGCGAGCAGCTTGCCCGAGAGAGATTTTGATTCAGTTGTTGTTGTTGTTGTTGTCGTGGTCTTCAGTCCTGAGACTGGTTTGATGCAGCTCTCAATACTATCCTATCCTGTGCAAGCTTCTTCATCTCCCAGTACTTACTGCAACCTGCATCCTTCTGAAACTGCTTAGTGTATTCATCTCTTGGTCTCCCTCTACGATTTTTACCCTCCACCGTGCCTTGCAATGCTAACTTTGTGATCCCTTGATGCCTCAGAACATGTCCTACCAACCTGTCCCTTCTTCTTGTCAAGTTGTGCCACAAACTCCTCTTCTCCCCAATTCTATTCAATACCTCCTCATTAGTTATGTGATCTACCCATTTAATCTTCAGCATTCTTCTGTAGCACAACATTTCGAAAGCTTCTATTCTCTTCTTGTCCAAACTATTTCTCGTCCATGTTTCACTTACATACATGGCTACACTCCATACAAATACTTTCAGAAACGACTTCCTGGCACTTACATCTATACTCGATGTTAACAACTTTCTCTTCTTCAGAAACGCTTTCCTTGCCATTGCCAGTCTACATTTATATCTTCTCTACTTCGACCATCATCAGTTATTTTGCTCCCCAAATAGCAAAACTCCTTTACTACTTTAAGTGTCTCATTTCCTAATCTAATTCCCTCTGCATCACCTGACTTAATT
This sequence comes from Schistocerca cancellata, assembly GCF_023864275.1. Lineage (NCBI taxonomy): Eukaryota > Metazoa > Arthropoda > Insecta > Orthoptera > Acrididae > Schistocerca > Schistocerca cancellata. The sequence continues at coordinate 492,346,549 of NC_064628.1, forward strand.
CTACTGCATTCCATTATCCTCGTTCATCTTATATCATCCTTTCAAGACACTCTCCATTCCGTTCAACTGCTCTTCCAAGCCCTTTGCTGTCTCTGACAGAAATACAATGTCATCGGCGAACCTCAACGTTTTTATTTCTTCTCCATGGATTTTAATACCTACTCCGAATTTTTCTTTTGTTTCCTTTACTGTTTGCTCAATATACAGATTGAATAACATCGGGGAGAGGCTACAACCCTGTCTTACTCCCTTCCCAACCACTGCTTCCCTTTCATGTCCCTTGATTCTTATAACTGCCATCTGGTTTCTGTACAAACTGTAAATAGCCTTTCGCTCCCTGTATTTTACCCCTGCCACCTTCAGAATATGAAAGAGAGTACTCCAGTCAACATTGTCAAAAGCTTACTCTAAATCTACAAATGCTAGAAACGTAGGGTTGCCTTTCCTTCATCTTTCTTCTAAGATAAGTCGTGAGGTCAGTATTGCCTCACGTGTTCCAACATTTCTGCGGAATCCAAATTGATCTTCACCGAGGTCGGCTCCTACCAGTTTTTCCATTCGTCTGTAAATAATTCGCGTTAGTATTTTGCAGCTGTGACTTATTAAACTGATAGTTCGGTAATTTTCACATCTGTCAACACCTGCTTTCTTTGGGATTGGAATTATTATATTCTTCTTGAAGTCTGAAGGTATTTCGCCTGTTTCATACATCTTGCTCACCAGATGGTAGGGTTTAGTCAGGACTGGCCTTCCCAAGGCCGTCAGTAGTTCTAATGGAATGTTGTCTACTCTCCGTTAGTGCGAGCAAATGAAGGTACATCGTGTGTGGCCGTCCGGCCTGCCTTGACAAGCCCAACAGTGTCGCGAGTCGACGGCTGCTTGAAGAAGCTGTTGGGCACAGTAGCTGCAACGCGGAAGGGCTGCGTGCCGTCGTAACTATGGAAAGGTTGAGCCATCAGGTGGAAGGCGAACAGTTTCTTTCTTCGGTAAGAACATTCCATACTTTTAGCCACAGACTTGGGTGTGCTAAGACTTGATCGCTCCTCCATCTGAGTTGAGTTTTGTGGTTTGTAGACCTGTTACCAATAACAGTTAATTAGCTACGACATTTGCTGGTTACTTCGTGATTTATTTCTTTCCCTAAGCCAGGGATAAGCATGATATTTGTGTCTGCTTGCGAGGCTTGATCAACTGACAAAGCAACCTCACGTCTGTTTGTAACCGTTTTACATCTCTCGGGCGGTTAGATCAGTATTGTGTACAAGTGTTGTATTTCATTAACGTGTGGAGTAACGTTCCGTTCTGCGTGTTTTTCAGTAGTAACCGGAGTGCATAAATAATGAAAGAGTTACTATTCTGTACTTGATGGCTTTTCTACTACTTATGAGTCAGTCATGAGATAAAGCATGAATAACCAACGAAATGATAACGTTCCACCAGTAGGGGCGCGGAATGTCAGAAGTTTGAACGTGGTAGGACATCTAGAAAATCTGAAAAGGGAAATGCAGAGGATCAATTTAGATACAGTAGGCGTCAGTGAAGTAAAATGGAAAGAAAGAAAATGACTCTGAGCACTATGGGACTAAACATTTGTGGTCATCAGTCCCCTAGAACTTAGAACTACTTAAACCTAACTAACCTAAGGACATCACACACATCCATGCCCGAGGCAGGATTCGAACCTGCGACCGCAGCAGTCGCGCGGTTCCGGACTGAGACCCTAGAACCGCTAGACCACCGCGGCCGGCAAAATGGAAAGAAGATAAGGATTAATGGTCTACATCTATATCTACATTTATACTCCGCAAGCCAACCAACGGTGTGTGGCGGAGGGCACTTTACGTGCTACTGTCATTACCTCCCTTTCCTGTTCCAGTCGCGTATGGTTCGCGGGAAGAACGACTGTCTGAAAGCCTCAGTGCGCGCTCTAATCTCTCTAATTTTACATTCGTGATCTCCTCGGGAGGTATAAGTAGGGGGAAGCAATATATTCGATACCTCATCCAGAAACGCACCCTCTCGAAACCTGGCGAGCAAGCTACACCGCGATGCAGGGCGCCTCTCTTGCAGAGTCTGCCACTTGAGTTTGCTAAACATCTCCGTAACGCTATCACGGTTTCCAAATAACCCTGTGACGAAACGCAGAAAATGGTATAACAGGAGTAGGACTCGCTATGAATAGGAAGGTAGGGCAGAGAGTGTGTTACTGTGAACAGTTCAGGGATAGGATTGTTCTTATTATAATCGACAGTAAATCAACACTGACAACGACAGTTCAGGTATACATGCCAACGTAACAAGCTGAAGGTGAAGAGATAGAGGAAGCATATGAGGATATTGAAAGGGTAAAATAGTATGTAAAGAGAGATGAAAATCTAATACTCATGGAGGACTGGAAAGCAGTTGTAGAGGAAGGTGTAGAAGAAAAGGTTACAGGGACAAGGAGTGAGAGAGGAGATAGAGTAACTGACTTCTGTAATAAACTTCAGCTAGTAATAGCGAATCTCTGTTCAAGAAGAGAGGTGGAGGTATGCATGGGAAAGGCCGGTTGTTACAGGAAGATTACAGTTAGTTTACATCATGGTCAGACAGAGATTTCGAAATCAAAGACTGGATTGTAAGGCATATCCAGGAGCCGATGTAAACCCATTGTCATACCACAATATAGTAGGCTGAGGTTTTAGATATTAGTCAGGAAAAATGAATACGCAAAGAAGCTGGATACAGAAGCGCTAAAGAGTGACGAGATACGCTTGAAATTCTCTAAGGCTATAGATACAGCAATAACGAATAGTTCAGTAGGTTGTACAGTTGAAGAGGACTGGACATCTCTATAAAGGGCAATCACAGAAGTTGGAAAGAAAAACGAAGGTACAAAAAAGGTAACTGCGAAAAAACCATGGGTAGCAGAAGAAATATTTCAGCTGATCGATGAAAGAAGGAAGTACAAAAATGTTCAAAGAAATTCAGGAATACAAAAATACAAGTCGATGAGGAATGAAACAAATAGGAAGTGCAGGGAAGACAAGATGAAACGGCTGCATCAAAAGATGAAGAAATCGAAAAAGAAGTGATTGTCGGAAGGAATGACTGAGCATACAGGAAAGTCAAAATAACCTTCGGTGAAATTAAATGCAAGGGTGCTAACAGTAAGAGTGCAACGGGAATTCCACTGTTAAATGCAGAGAAGAGAGTGGATAGGTGGAATGAGTACGCTGAAGACCTCTGTGAGGGGGAAGATTTGTCTGATGTTATAGAAGAAGAAACAGAAGTCGATGTAGAAGAGCTGGGGGGTTCAGTTCTAGAATCAGAATTTAAGGGACCTTTGGATGACTTCATATCAAATAAGGCTGTAGGGATAGGTAACATTTCATCAGAATTTCTAAAATCATCGAGGGAAGTGACAACAAAAGGACTCTTCTCGTTGGCGTGTAGAATATGAGTCTGGCGACATACCATCTGACTTTCGAAAAAATATCATCCACACAATTCCGAAGACTGCAAGAGCTGACAAGTGCGAGAATTATCGCACAATCAGCTTAACAGCTCAAACATCTAAGTTACTTACAAGAGTAATGTACAGCAGAATGGGAAAGAAAATTGAGGATGTGTTAGATGTCGATCATTTCGGCTTTAGGATAGGTAAAGACGCCAGAGAGGAGATTCTGACGTTGCGGTTGATAGTAGTAGCAAGAGTAAAGAAAAATCAAGCCACGTTTATAGAATTTGTCGACCTGGAAAAAAGAGTTCGACAATGTACAATGGTGCAAGATGTTCGAAATTCTGAGAAAAATAGAGGTAAGCTATAGGGAAAGACTGGTAAAATACAAAATGTACAAGAGCCGACATGGAATAGTAAGAGTGGAAGGATAAAAACCCAAGTGCTCAATTAAAAAGAGTGTAAGATTTGGTCCATCCCCCCTGTTGTTCAATCTAAATATAGAAGAAGCAATGATGGAAATAAGAAAAAGGTCGAGGAGTTGAATTAAAATTCAAGGTGAAAGATTATAAATCTCGGCATCGTGAATGGTGGGGTGGGACCTGCGTATCGTGGGCGAATACACTCCGGATTAGGCCGTTCAGCAGGCCCACGCCGGAGACGTGTACGGCTTTCACTCGCGTACAGACATGACGTCCTCCTATCATATAGCGGAGCGTCATTCCACTATAAGGTCGACTTTTTCATGACACCAGAGTAGCCGTGCATGGATGTGTCGTGGCGTCAGTGGCACCATGGCCAGAAGCACACGAGGTCTTAGTCCGGCTGAAAGCAGACGGTTCACAGTGCTTCTTGGAGAAACATCTGACAAGATTTCTTCCCTAGATTATTTTCGATCGGCGACTGCTGCTCTCACAATGCGTCAGACTTAATGTGCATCTGCACTACGTGAACGTCCAGAACCTGGTCTACAGGTATGCGAATGTTCCATAGCAGGAACACAGCACCGAGAGACTCTGCCAAAAAATGTGCGCAATACGTGCATCCGTCCATCCAGCTTCCCACAGGCCCACGATGCGACCCAGTTTTAATGGCTCCAGTTGTTCAACAGAAGTATGTTGTACCGTTTAATGAATGTTGCGCAAACCGTTCACCTCTGCACTCAGTACAGTTACTGCCTGCAGAGTCACAGTCAGACAAACCTCCAGAGCTCCATCTGAAAGCCCGATGACCATGACAAATGACTTACTAATACTACAGCCCCTTAGTATGCACATACTATACCCTCGTGCCACTTAAAACAGTCCTTGAGGGTGTTTCCTTTTTTTTCTGGCAGTATATTTTAGGAAAAATAATATGGCACGGCTTTTAAATTTCTCTGCCTTTCGGAATGAGGCGTTACCCAGTTTAATCCAAAAGTTTTGACTTTGGCCCCGACGCAAAAAACGCACGATGAGGCTGGAGTGTGACACACACTCCCTCATTGTAAATTATTCAGCCTCAGAAGATACACAAAATGTGTAAAAGGCTATATCGTTGTAAAAATTTTGCTTCACTACGACTGCGTGAAATTGTGGTTGTATACGTTTTTTGGTCTGGACATAATCTCACAACTGGAAAGTTCAAGGTAGCTGCAGTGGCTTATTGTAATTCTTTATGTGAAGAACTATATCTGAAGAGGTGGCTAGTAAACCCGAATTGATCAAATTAAAATAAAAAATCGGGGATAGTTTAATTGTAGTGTGAAGCAAATGCATTCTTACTCGCAATGTACTTTCTTTCTTTCCTATCTGCTACAAGCAGAACGTTCAGCAAGCTGGGCTAACTCCCGAGATAGTCACTTAAAAGTGAAACCGAGAACATTTACTTCAGATCCGAGGAACTCTGGACAATTGCGAGTAAAGCTCCGAAGGGTTGGGGAGAGGGGAGGGGGATGGCTATTGAGTCAATTAACTGGGTCAGCGAAGTATGGAGTGAACAGAGGGTGAGATGGTGTGGTGGGGTTGAGTCGGAAAACGTGTCCCCGGTCTACTAGGGGCAAGAGGAGTATGAGTTACGAAATCGCTTATAAACTGCTATACACTGAGGTGATAAAGGTCATGGGACAGTGATATGCATGTACACTGTTGTGGGTTGGCAAGAGAGCCAACCCGGTACTACTAGAGGAAGCCGAAAGGCACGTGTTTCAGCTCACGCAGGCTGGCGTGAGGTCTGGAACAGGACAAGGAAATTAGACTGTAGAAAAAACTGACGTAGCTGGTGGAATACTTAACTTTAATCCATAAATGGTGAACGTCGCTGTTGACGGTACATGTTTTACAGCATCAACAGTAACTGGTAATGACGCCTTGCTAGGTCGTAGCAAATGACGTAAAAATGGTTCAAATGGCTCTGAGCACTATGGGACTCAACATCTTAGGTCATAAGTCCCCTAGAACTTAGAACTACTTAAAACTATCTAACCTAAGGACATCACACACACCCATGCCCGAGGCAGGATTCGAACCTGCGACCGTAGCAGTCCCGCGGTTCCGGACTGCAGCGCCAGAACCGCTAGACCACCGCGGCCGGCGCAAATGACGTAGCTGAAGGCTATGCTAACTATCGTCTCGGCAAATGAGAGCGTATTTTGTCAGTGAACCATCGCTAGCGAAGTCGGTTGTACCACTGGGGCGAGTGCCAGTAAGTCTCTCTAGACCTGCCGTGTGGCAGCGCTCGGTCTGCAATCACTGATAGTGGCGACACGCGGGTCCGACGTATACTAACGGACCGCGGTCGATTTAACGGCTACCACCTAGCAAGTGTGGTGTCTGGCGGTGACACCACATACACAAATGGCGGTAGTATCATGTACACAATGTATAAAAGTGCATTGCATTGGTGGAGCTGTAATTTGTACTCAGGCGATTCATGTGAAAAGGTATCCGACGTGATTATGGGCGCACTACGGGAATTAACAGACTTTGAACGAGGAATGTTAGTTGGAACTAGACGCGTGGGACTGTCCGTTTCTGAAATCGTTATGGGCTACAATATTCCGAGATCCACAGTGCCATTATTGTGCCGACAATGCCAAATTTCTGGAGTTACCTCTCACCACGAGCTATGCAGTGATCGACGGACTTAACTTAACGATAGAGAACCAGCGGTGTTTGTGTACAGTTGTCAATGCTAACAGACAAGTAACACTCCATGGCATGTGGGACGTACGATGATCGTATCCGTTAGGGTTGCGAAATTTGGCGCTATTGGCCTATGGCAGCAGACGACCGTGGCGAGTGCCTTTGTTGACAACACGTCATCGCCTGCTGCGCCTCTTATGGGCTCTTAACCACAACGGTTGGACCCTCGACGATTGGAAAATCGTGGCATGGTCAGATGAGTCAATTGATAAGAGCCGATGGTAGCGTTCGAGTGAGCTCCAGACTCCACGAAGTCATGGACCTAAAGTGTCAACAAGGCACTGTCAAAGTTATTGGTGTCTCCATAATGGTGTGTTTACATGGAAGGGACTGTGTCCTCTGCTCCAACTGAACAGCTCATTGGCTGGAAATGGTACTTGGAGAGCATTTGCTGCCATTCATGGACTTAATATTCCCAAACAGCGATGTCACGTCACCGATCCACAATTGTTCGCAACTGGTTTGGAGAACAATCTACAGAGTTCGAGCGAGTGATTTGACTATACAGATAGCCTGAAACGAATCCCGTCGAGTATTTAAGAGAAGTCATTTAAGGGAGGTCAGTCCGTGTACATCTGTAATGGCAACACTTTCGCGATTATAAATGGTTATAAAGACAACATTGCTCAATATTTCTGCAGGGGACTACCAGCGACGTTTGAGTCAATTCCACGTCGAGTTGCTGCACTACGCCGGACAAAACGTTTTATGTGGTATTAGGAGGCTTCTCATGACTATTTTAACCTCAGTACAAGTTGAGGGCAAACGCCACAGGCTGGCCAAAACGGGCACGCTCTATTGTTGCCCAAAGTAGACCATTCTCTACTCCTTCAACGGAACTAACGATGCAGTTGGACCTTATACCCGCTCTGCATTCGAACGATCGAAGCACGATTATTTTTTGCGAATGAACGACCACTAATATCGAAGTTTGAAAGACCACCATAGACGGAACAACTTTACCCTGTGCAAGCGCGAGGAAATGCACATAGGATTCCAAGATCGCAGACTTGGTAAAGGATCGGCAAAAAATATATTCATCGAAGAATAGTACGTGATGATGATGATGATTTTGGTTTGTGGAGCGCTCAGCAGCATTGTTATCAGCGCCCATACAAATTCCCAACCTTTTCACTTTCCAGTTTCGCCATTTCCTGAATGTGATGAAATGATTAGGAAAACACAAACACGCAGACCCCGGGTTTACTTACCTAGCGTCTTTGATTAGTAATCAAAATATCTTCGCTCCCGGGTTTGAAATCAGCCACCAATTAACTTTTAATTAATAATCAGCATTGGCGGCCGAAGACTTCCGGCATAAGAAGTCATCCTCATTCTGCCAACGGACTTGTCAAAGAAGATGGAGGAGCAGACAGAGGTTCAGGTAACACTCTTGTCCTTGGGGTGGGAAACTGCCACTAAAGGTGGAAGAATCAGCAATGATCAACGACATGAGAATGCAGAACGCGATGGAAACCACTGCATTAAAAGCTCTGGAGGTGACTGCCAAGGGGGGGGGGGGGAGGGGGATGATTATGAGAAAAATATTGAATAACCAAAGAGAAGGTAACATTCTACGAGTCGGGGCGTGGAATGTCAAAAGCTTGAATGTGGTAGGGGTAAATACAATATCTGAAAAGAGAAATGCAAAGGCTCAATCTAGGTATACAGTAGTAAGTAGTGAAATGGACAGAAGACAAGGATTTCTTGTCAGATGAGTTTAGGGTAATATCAACAGCAGTAGAAAGTGGTATGACAAGAGTAGGATTCGTTATGAATAGGATAGTAGGGCAAAGACTGTGCTACTGTGAACAGTTCAGTTGTAGAAACAGCAAACGATCACCAACAACCATAGATCAGGTATACACGCCAACGTCGCAAGTCGAAAATGGGGATATTAATAGGATAATACAGTACGTAAAGCGAGGTGAATATCTAATACTCGTGAGGAACTGGAATGCAGTGTAGGAGAAGGAGTAGAAGAAAAGACACGGAATGGGAGAAGAGAATGACTAATTGAGTTCTATAATAAATTTCCACTAGTAATAGCGAATACTCTGTTCAAGAATCACAAGAGCAGGAAGTACGCTTGGAAAAGACCGTGTGATACGGGAAGTTTTCAGTGAGATTACATCGTGGACAGACAGAGATTCCGTAATCAGGTACTAGTTTGTAAGGTGTGCCCAGGAGCAGTTATAGACTGCGATAACAAAGTGATAGTGATGAAGAGTAGCCTGAAGTTCAAGAGGTAGTCAGGAAGAATAAATACGCACAGAAGTGGGATACAGAAGTACTAAGGGATGATCAGACACGCTATAAGTTCTCTACGGCTATAGATGCAGCAATAAGGAATAGCTTAGTAGGCAGTACAGTTGAAGAGGAATGGACATCTCTAAAAAGGGCCATCATAGAATTCGGAAACCAAAACATTGGTACAAAGAACGTAACTGCGACGAGACCATGGGCCATAGAAGAAATATTTCAGTTGATCTATGAAAGAAGGAAGTACAAAAATGTTCTGGGAAATTCAGGTTTACGGATATACAAGTCGCTGAGGAATGAAATATACAGGACGTGCAGGGAAGCTAAGATGAAATAGCCACATGAAAAATGTCAAAAAATAGAGAAAGAAATGATTTTTGGAAGGACTGACTCAGCGTATAAGAAAGTCAAAACAGCCTTCGGTGAAATTAAAAGCGAAGGTGGTAACATTAAGAGTGCCACGGAAATTCCACTGTTAGATGCAGAGAAGAGAGAGGATAGGTGGAAGGTGTACACTGAAGGCCTCTGTTAGAGGGAAGATTTGTCTATGATAGACGAAGATACAGAAGTCGAATTAGAAGAGATAGGGGAATCAGAATTTAAGAGAGCTTTGGAGGACTTAAGATCAAATGACGCTGAAGGTGCAGATTACATTCCATCAAATTTCTAAAATTTTTGGGAGAAGTGCAAACGAAACGACTGATTACGTTGGTGTGTGGAATGTATGAGTATGGCGACTTTCGGAAAAATATCATCACACAGTTTCGAAGACTGAAAGAGCTGACAAGTGCGTCAATTATCGTACAGTCAGGTTAACAGCTCATGCATCAAAGTTGCTGACAAGAATGATATACAGAAGAATGGAAAAAAATTGAGGATGTGTTAGATGACGATTAGTTTGGCTTTAGGGAACCTAAAGGCACCAGAGAGGCAACTCTGATGTTGCGGTTGCAAGACACGTTGTAAGTAGGCTGTTTAGGTTTTTATGTTGGTTACGCCTCTTAGCCCTCGGTATTAACATCGCTAACTGCGCTGTGTGCACTCTGTGGCTGGTTGGACTCGATGTTGGTAGTTATTCGCTAGTGTAGTGTTGGGCAGTTGGATGTGAACAGGCCGTAGCCTTGGGCAGTTGGAGGTGACCCACCAGCAGTGGTGGATTTAGGGAGAGAGATACCAGAGTTCTGCGATGGTAATATGAGCGGACGATCTGGACGTGTGTCCGTCAGAAAAAGGAAATTTGTTAATAAGCTGAAAGTCACCAATTTATATATATTTGAACACTATCAAGGTAAATACATTGTTTTCTACCAAAATATTTCATTTGCTAGCTATCTGCCTATCAATGGTTAGTGCCTTTAACAGCTAGAATCTTTTATTTAGATGGCAGTATTGGCGTTCGCTGTATTGCAGTAGTTCGAGTAATGAAGATTTTTGTGAGGTAAGTGGTACTTGAAGGGTATAGGCTATTGTTAGTCAAGGCTACTCTTTTGTAGGGATTATTAAAAGTCAGACTGCGGTTCGCTAAAATATTTTGCGTCAGTTTAGAAATGATCAGAATAAGTAAAGAGAAAACAGTGTCAGGACATTCAGTTTCACTCTGGTGTTTGAAAATCAAGTAACGTAGAGAAGTTTTACCAGCACAATCATTCTTCACATTCAAAGGGGAACTTTCAACGTTCATAGGACTTTTCGACCTGGAAAAAACGTTCGACAGTGTAAAATGGTGCAAGATATTCAAAATTCTGAGAAAAATAGAGGTAAGCTACAGGGAGAGACGGGTAATATACAATACGTACAAGAGCCAAGAGGGAAAAATAGCAGTCGACGACCAAAAACGAAGCGTTTGGATTAAAAAGGATGCAAGACAAGCATGTAGTTTTTCACCGTTACTATTCTATCTGTACATCGAAGAAGCACTGATGGGAATAAGAGAAAGGTTCAGAATTGGAATTGAAGTTCAAGGTGAAAGGATAACGATACGATTCGCTGATGACATTCCTATCCTGAGCGAAAGTGAAGAAGAACTATATAATCTGCTGAATGGAATGAACTGTCTGATGAGTACAGAATATGGATTGAGAGTAAATCAAAGAAAGACGAAAGTAATGAGGATTAGCAGAAATGAAAAAAGCGAGAAACATAATATCAGGATTAACTGTCACAAAGTAGATGAAGTTAAGGAATTCTACTACCTAGGCAGCAAAATAACTAGTGAGGGCAAGAAGCACATCAAAAGCAGGAGAAATCCTGGCCAAGAGAAGTCTACTAGTATCAAACATAGGCCTTAATTTGAGGAAGAAATTTCTGAGAATGTACTTCTGGAGCACAGCATTGTATGGTAGTGCACATGGACTGTGGGAAAACCAGAACGGAAGACAATCGAAGCATTTGGAATGTGGTGCTACAGGCGAATGTTGAAAATTAAGTGGACTTACCAGGTAAGAAATGAAGGGGTTCTGTGCAGAATCGGAGAGGATAGGAATATGTGGAAAACACTGACAAGGAGAAGGGACGAGATGATATAGTGCATGTGTCAAGACATTAAGGAATGACTTCCATGGTACTAGAGGGAGCTGTAGAGAGTAAAAACGGTTGAGGACGACAGGGATTGGAATACATCCCGCATAAGTTGAAGACGTAGGTTCGAAGTGCTACTCTAAGATGAAGAGGTTGGCGCAGGAGAGGAAATAGTGGCGGGCCACATCAAGGGAGTCAGTAGACTGATGACCAGAGACAGGATTATATGCTTTTGCATGTTGCACGTGCAATTGAATATTTGGCCCTTTTTCACCGATTATTAAGTATTTTAACTAAGTGCTAGTTACGATGCATATTTGGCACATGTTTGCGATATTTTAAAAATTTAGACGGGCGGTCTCGACTTCGATCTATTTTTAATGTCTCTCAAATCGACCGTGACCTAGAACTGCGTGCAGTCGCTAACTGAAAGGTCACTGCCCAGCGAAATCATTAGAGAAGAGGTACAGGAACGGGCAGACAGAGCCAATGCTCCTACGTCCGCGCTCCCGTTTAATCCCGTCCGCTGTCATACCGTAACCGTTTGCAGAAATTAAATTAAACTACGGAAGCTTTTAGTCGCACGTCCGTTATTTCAGTTTAGCATCCTATTTACTTGTACTCAGTCGAACGCGTTTACGATATGTAGTGTGTAACGCGTTGTGCGCCGTACCGTCCGATAAAGGAAACGTCGATCCGCGGGTAGCTGACATTTACATATGACGGAATCTATTTATATAGTATAGTTTGCGAGAAAAACGTTTCGTGCAAAAAAAAAAGTTTCAGGTAGACCAGCATATCAAGACAAGTCTTCATATCGCAGGAATTCAGAAGAATGGACCACGACAACTTGTGACAATAGCAAGTTGCAGTAGCAGGAATTTCGTGCAAAGGCAAGCAATAAAGTCGGATTAACATGGATCTCCGTGAAGCATTCATTGCAAGCAATATTGCTCTTCGTAGACTTAAAAACCCTATCCTCAGAGGCTTCCTGTGCAAATTTTGCTTGAATCAAAACATACGAGATGAATCAAGATTGCGTAAAAATTGCATACCGACCATTTACCTAAATGTCCTGAAGAAATACGCAGTGAAATCAAGGACAATGTTATCTGGATTTCAGTAGACGAAACTACAGACACTTATGACCGTTACATCGCAAATTTAATTATTGGTACTTTAAAAGAAGAGCCTTCTTCTTCCTATTTGGCGGCCTGCAAAGAAATTGAAAATGTAAATGATCCTATGATCGCCAGATTTGTGAGTGAGGGTATTAGACAAAAATTTCCAGAATATTCAGCAGATGAAAGGGTGTTTGCGTTTGTTTCAGATGCTGGTCCCTATATTATCAAAGCAGGAAAAGCCTTCCGAGTATTTTATCCCAATTTGATTAAGTGACGTGCTTTGCTCGTGGAGTATATCGCCTTGCTGAAGAAGTACGTTCCACATTTGTGAATGTAAATAAACTAATTTCGTCCACAATGAAAGTGTTTCTAAAGGCTCCTGCTCGCATCGAGATCTACACAGAAAAACTACCAAGTGTGCCTTTACCTTCCTAACCGGTGGTAACTCGCTGGGGTACGTGGGTCGAAGCTATGATATTTACAACGAATATTTTGAGACCATTAGAGGGATAGTAAATGACTTCGATAGTGCAAAGGCTTTGGCAGTTTGCCAGTGCACGGAAGCTTATAATGATTCCCATCACATTGCTGTGATTAGAACTCACTTTTCCCATATACCTGCAAGTATTAAAAAGCTTGAATCTCAAGGTTTGGCGTTGAATGAATCTATTCAGTTAATGAATAAAATTATTCTAGTGAACTCCTCATTGCCAGAGATATTCCCAAGAAAACTTAAAGAAAAGTTTGAAAACATTTTAAACAATAACCCAGGATTTGAACCCTTGTGTCAAATTGATAGTTTTATTAACGTGACTTGTGAAGTGTTACCGGAAACAATAAGTGCCAGCCACGAGCGATTAGCCGAGCGGTCTCAGGCGCTGCAGTCATGGACTGTGCGGCTGGTCCCGGCGGAGGTTCGAGTCCTCCCTCGGGCATGGGTGTGTGTGTTTGTCTTTAGGATAATTTAGGTTAAGTAGTGTGTAAGCTTAGGGACTGATGACCTTACCAGTTAAGTCCCATAAGATTTCACACACATTTGAACAATAAGTGCCAACATAGCACCCCTATTCAGATACTATCCCGTTACCTCGGTTGATGTAGAACGGTCCTTTTCTGCTTATAAAAATGTCTGGAGTGATCGAAGACACGCTTGCTACCGAACATATTTAAAAGTACTTGGTCTACAGTAGTAGAAAAATGTAAAATAAATTGTAAATAATGCTTTGGTCTAGTAGTATTGGTTAAAAGTTAATTCCGTTCAAAAAAGTTCATGATTGTATGTTACTTTTCAAATAAAATATTACGGAGTTTTTGAGCGTGCACCTCTCCGTGCAATGTATCTCAAAGTTGGTCCTGTACATATCGACTGTTTCGCTGCGATTCACTCGCATCACGTCCGCTTGTTACCGACATCAGTAGCGAAGAAGGAACAATTCTTGAAACACGGTGTACGTCCCCAATTGGCAAATTCTTAGAAAATAATCCCAGAAAGGTCCCCTTCCTAACCTCTACCAAAAAGTACTGAGAAAATGATGTCAGCGTTGTAAATGAACCGATTATTGACATGGGCGCCTGTCTACCTCGTAACTGATATGCACAGGTTCCACTTTGAGATACAGTTTGCGCAGTAACTACCACGTTTTTTATTATTTGATCTTGTATATTTCAACGTATTTCACGCATTTTAAACTTTTATGATGCATATTTGCTTACATATTTTCCGCCTTTTATGATGCCTATAATCCGGTCTCCTCTGCTGATGACCCAAAAAAAAAAAAAAAAGAAAAGAAAAAGGTGACTGTGTGCACCTGAGGGCTGAGGATTCTTAACATCGCCAGCGCTTTCGGATATTCAAGAATTTGCACTTCGCGAAAAACCATAAATACGTCACTGCTGCTCGAAAATAATAACGTTTACAGCATTTGTGTTAATCGCGTCACCAGGAGGCCGCGAGGAGGACGAAGACGAGGATATAGCGCCGGCCGCCGACTCGTCCCGGTCCGGTAGAGGAAGGATGTGCGTCAGGATGCGTTCGTGGTGCGGCGTGTCGGCAGGGTATTTAAGCTACCGGCTCCGGTGAGGAACCCAGTTGCAGCTGACAACGCCGACGCCGACACCGCCATGGATACCTGCTGCCGCTGCGCCTTGTTGCTCCTGCTGTCGGCAGTACTGATGTCGCAATGCGGGGCTCTCTCAGTGCCGTTCAACAAGAATGTCTGGAAGCGCAACAACAGTTATGCTCTCTGCAAAGTCAAATTCGACGGCATTTATGTGAGCTGTATGGATACATCGCTGAGGTTCATTGACAGCGACACAAAGAAAGTCTACGAATGCAAGAATCTGAAGGCTGGCCTCGGGAACCACAGCTTCGGCTGCATTCCTGTGGAGATCGATATACGGCATTGAAACGTGTGTGTGTGTGTCAAGTACTTAAGGATAGTCGCCAAGTGTTCGTCGAGTTTGTTGTCTTACAACCAGCTTGTACAACATGTCCGTCACTGACGTCAATAGTTAATCCACGCATACCTCCAAAAAGACACTGTTGCAGCTACTCAACACCTATTCGGGTTGTGAAAATTTAAATTCGCAATATTTATTTATTTTGTGTATTTATTTATTTATTCTATTTATTTTTCTGAATATATACTTGCTTCTCATAAGAAGCGTTTATTTATGTATAAATGTGTCTTAGTGACCTGACAGTGTTCACATAATGATTATCGTGACTGTTAAACAACTGAGCCCTCGCAAGGAGTCATTGCTCACCTCACTGGAATTTCCTTTCCAGTGGCTATTGAAAGTCTGATTATATTTATGTACTATATATTATACAAATAAAATACTAACGTGAAATATGAAGTTCTGTTTGATAAGATAACCTCAAAGTATTTTTTTCAAGTATATTCGTTCCTGTAACTGATCAACTTACTTTTTAGTACTGTTTTAAGTTTCAGCATGGAGGCAATGTTGATCATTTACAGCCTTCCAGGATCTTTTGAGCTTACCATCTGTTAGTGTTCTAGGACTTGTTACATCCAGGAGATACGAGTAAATGCGAGACATTATTCTAAGAGAAGTCATGTGCTACGCTCGTTTTATTACTGCTGGAGACTCACATTCAGAATAATTTGAATAACATTAACTCGAAAGTTAAAACCATTATTTAAAAATATTTTATAGTTAGTGATTTCTCTATTGATCCTTCTTAAGGCATGGCAGGACACGTTAACTCCGGTTACTGTTACAGTTATTGGGTCCACACTGGATACAATGAGTGCAATGAAGCCATCTAGTAAACTAAGAATGAGTGTTACAGGCACGAAAGAAGTCTTATTTTTATATCCACAAACTGATAATTGCGAACTTGCTCTAGAACAATAATAATGTTCAAAACTGACGCTTGATACAAGGAAATAAGTTACCATAATTTCATCACAACACATTTTTTTCATTTTTATTTATTTGTTTGTTGCGAATGCGACAATGGCAGTATCTGAGAGGATGGATGGTGAAATAACGTCTATCAGGAAAAGTTACGAAACCATAACTTATCAAAATGTCATTAACAAACGCAGGACACTGGACTTTGTACAGCAACAGTATTTCCATGTCTTGGTACACATGCTGATATCGGACGTGATTAAGTCGCCGCTAAATAAGGATTAAAATCTTAATCATTATTCTGAATGTACCGACGAGGTAAAAAATTATGACTACCGCCTCTTTGTTTAAATATTAATAATGCGTACTTTAATTACAAACATACAGCGTAAGATAACATTGATATTCAAGGAGTGCAAAAAAGTCGAAATTAATACCTGTACCTAGCAACAAATTGTTAACCATTTAATATCTTACATTTTTAAATTCCATTGTAAAGAAAGTAAAACATGGTAACATCAACTAGGCTAAAATCACAGAAAGATTTTTTCTTGCTTCCAGTTCTGTAAACTTTCTCATTACATCTTTTAAATTTACTGGATCACTAATTTCGTGCCGAGTTGCCTAAAAGACCAAACAATTAAGATTTTCTGTAGTCGAAAGTAAAGGGTATTTAATAAATTTTAACTTAGACAAGTTCCTTTCGCCACTTGCTACAGTTATTAGGTATCGTTAGAAAACTCTTAAGGAAATGTTTAGAGCTTGGACAAAATTTAACTTTGTAACTGAACGTATTACATTGCTTAGGCTCTCTTTCTTGCCCAAAGGCACCGACACTGCTGGAATTTCTCTGCTAATTCTACCCCATTTACGTCAAAAGAATCGTTATCCGTTAAAATACATTCTAAATGCCTCTAGTGTTTTAGAAGCATTTCTTTGGAAATGGTATTAAAATCGGATACATTACACGACAGTTGAAAATGGTTATTGCGATTACCATGTTGTTCAAATCTGTCATCTACTGCATCTACACCTTGATCAATTGTAAGATATAAAAAAATGTACTTTATTTTGCTCTTTTCTTCCACACCTCGTGTTTAGTGTGAGAACTTACTTTTTATTCTTGTGGCGAATTCTTATGTGAATGGCGCTCGGCTGCCGTTCTCATTACCGCCAGCCACTTTGGGCCATCCCCGCTACAGCGCGGCGCGCGGCACGGGCGGTGAGCTACGGCTCGCGGTGTAGGCGTTCCCACCTGGAAGCGGCAGACGCTGGCGGTAGCCAATGACGGACCGCCACTGAGGTGTGGGGCGGGACCAGGCGGAACTACCGGTGCCTCTGATTACCTAGACCGTGAACCTACATGAAGGAAAGACGAAATTGGGTGAAGACATACCAATTTTTATTTTCTTTACATGTTTCATTATTCATGTTTCTTTATTTCACCATAGACAGATTCCATGACTACCCTGCATGATTGTTCACTATTTTACTTAGAAAACCGATCGCACTAGAACAGAAACTTATTGTTACTTTCATAGCAGCTTTTAGCCCTCCTAATACCGTGGGGTCTCTAGCGACATCAGAGCGTAAATTTCTCTAAAATAAATCTTGCTCTAAGTTTCTTCAAATTGTTAAAAAATGTGACTTTTCCTGGAATAACTAACAGTTTCATAATGCATTATTATAGCTTGTTGAATGCACTTCGTTTTGCAGAAAATCATGACAGAATCACCGAATACCTATGGGAGCATTTGTGACTCCACTTCTCTCTTGGGATTTTATAATACATTGATGCTGTAATTTTTCGGGCTTTCCTGCGAGGCGTTCTCATGTTGAACAATCGGGATTCAGCCGGTTATTCGCGTCTTTCTTGCACGATATTTTAACTTCGTGGCTCGTAAACTTCTCCAACTGCTGTCTGATACTCAGCAGCACCTGAAGATGACTCTCATTTGCATTAATTCTTCTTCTGTTCCTGGTGTACAACGAAAACGGCTTATCTGTTGTAACAACACATGTTCCGTAATCCCTATTACCAACAACTCCAATAGCAAATGTCCTGTAGGCAATAATGTCTCTGTCGTAATATCATTCAAGGCCAGCAAGTGGCTTCTCATCACCTCTCACTACAGCCAAGGTCATCCATGAATTACCAGTTACAACATCATTTGTAGTGCAAGAAAAATTAATCTTGCACGATATTTTAACTTCGTGGCTCGTAAACTTCTCCGACTGCTGTCTGATACTCAGCAGCACCTGAAGATGACTGCAAGGCATGAAGTTAAAATATCGTACAAGAAAGACGCGAATAACCAGCAGAAACCCGACTGTACATTAATGTTTTACAATCTATAATTTTTCCTGTATTTTCTTTGTTACGTTCTTGGAAATTTGTTAGAAAGTGCGTTTGTTGACAGGATTTCATATGGCGATAGTTATCCGATGCACCCTTGAGGAGATTAGTTCTGTATCTGCTGCATTTAGCTGAAAATGGCTCGTCACCTTTCCAAAAAGAAAGTGCTCGAAACAGTACTGCGAGGTAATCCTCGCCGGCCGGAGTGGTCGAGCGGTTCTAGGCGCTACAGTCTGGAACCGCGCGACCACAACGGTCGCAGGTTCGAATCCTGGCTCGGGCATGAGTGTGTGTGATGTCCTTAGGTTAGTTAGGTTTAAGTAGTTCTCAGTTCTAGGGGACTGATGACCTCAGAAGCTAAGTCCCATAGTGCTCAGAGCCATTTGAACCATTTTTGAGGGAATCCTCTCTGGAGAAACAAATAGTGATATCAGCGATATACTTGTAGATTCTGTTGTATCATGTAGTGATGGTGAAACAAACGTCTTAGAGGAGCATATTTCTGAATCAGGAGGAAATTGGAATAAGATGTAGACGCTACAAACATCCAGCCTGTCATGAGAGTGACATTCTACTGATTTTTATAGGTAAATACGTATTTCATTACAAGTTACCATATACGTGTAGTAGCGCGTCTAGTGCCACGATATACTTTTTATCTGTTTAGTATAGGTGAAAAAGCAAAGAAGTGTGGCACAAACACAAGCTGAGAAGAACTTGTGGAATAGGGGGAAGACGCAACATAATGCGAGTGAAGCCAGGCCCAACAAAATGCGCGGTAAAAGATGTGGACGACATAGAACAATCTTATCAATTGTTTCTTAGGAAAAATATAGTTGATGAAATACTTATGTGGACTAACAGGGGGAAGTCTTGTTTACTACAGTGGATGGAATCCAATACGTGCTGCTGAACTTAAGTGCTTCATCCGTGTCTTCATCCTAGCAGATGTAAGACCCGTAAGGAAGCACTCACACACATGTCAAATAAAGTGGATGGGAGACCCACTTTTAGTGAAGCAATGGACAGAAATCGTTTTATCCAAATTTCAAACTCCATCAAATTTGATGATGCGGATGCGAGACGTCGCAAGCTGTCGCTTGACAAACTAGTTCCCAATAAAGAAATATTTCAACTGTAGGTAAAGACATTTCCAGACGCTTATGTTCCTCACAGAAACGTAGCAATTCACGAATAACTTGACAGTTCATAGTAGATGTCCATTTCGGCAAGGTATTCTTTCAAAACGAGGAAAATATTGGCTGGAACTATGGGCTTTAGGTGATTGTACACCATTTTGTGTTCTCAGTCAGTGGACTGATAACAAAATTAATTACATGTAGTGGTTGAAGGCAAGAGAGTTGCTTTAGATACGCCAAAAGACTTAGAAAACCGTGGTAGAAATGTAAATGTTGACAATTTTTTCACAAGCCATAGTTTGGCAGAGCAGTATTGAAAATCGATCTCTCACTTTTAGAAACAATTATAAGAAAAAGGAAAGCTATCTGAAGTTTTCTCTCAGACTAAACATCGAGTCAAATATTCATCCGTGCTTGGGTTCCAACAGCATACATCAATTGTTCTGTACTGTCCAAAAAAAGGACATAGTTGTAATTTTGCCCTGTACTACGCATTCAAGGAAGGAAGTGGAGGATTCTGAAGAATCTAAGCCAACAATGATTCTATATTATAGTAAAACACTCAGAAGTAGGAACATAGGGAAAGATGGTGGTAACGTACACTAAAAGGAAAAGAAATGATGGCCAATGATTTTCTACAACATAATAGATACTAGACACTTAATGCATTTATAATGTGGCTTCTTCTTACATCAGGCTAAGCAGAAAGAACTAACTGCGAGAGACAGGCATTCCACATTCAACAAGGACACCTACTCATTGGTAGAAAATTAGACAATATTAGTACTCAAGTACATTTAGCAACACCGCAGATGGAAGAAAAGGACAGTGTCCATCTTGCGAAATATCTGTGGATAGAAAATACACTGAATGTGAATGCTCTATGTTTAAAAACTACTCGGTAGTTTTTTGCCTTAAATGCAGTTCCTCGTAATTGTCGCTTTGGAATTTGATCGAAGATATTCCTAGTTTCATCAGATTCATTTCCGCCTTTTACTGACATAAATGGTTGTAAATGATTTCGTATTTCCATTTGTGTTCAAATGATTAAAAATAATTTCGAATTTTCATTTCCTTTCAGGCCACTTCCATCAAGTTTCAGAACGTGGAAAAATAAAAACAATGTGATACCATTTAACACTGATCGAAATTATCCTTCATAAGAAACAGATTCTAGTGGTACTATGTGTAATAAACAATATTCGTTGGTAGGAGGGTTAATGTTGCAAATTGCGTTACCTATACCCAGTTTACTGTAATGAAAGTAAATTATCTATTGTCTGATATTCATTTGTTTATAATTGAAAATGCCTGGCTGTTGCTATGTTAAGAGCATGTATTTTAACCACTCTCTGAGTGTTAGCTATTGAAATTACCAATGTGGTAGTATCACTACACTCAGCCATCTCTAAACTGCCACTGAAATTATCATCACCAAGGCAGATATAACGCTAACACATCTGATAGAATTTTACACAGAGGATAATGTGATCATCGTAACACTTACCTGAACCATCATGAAAGAATAATATGTATGTGGAACAGAGTTTTCGAAACCATAATTTAAACTGTAAGACATTGTTAATGCAGTTCAACAGCAAATAACATCACCTTTCATTAGGTAGGTCAGTTGCGTATTTATTGGCAGAATATAGCCTCTAGCACATACACTTGTGATGTATTTGTATATGGATCTCTATTACTCTCTGCAAAGAGCCTTATGTCAGGGAAAAGTGACAACTTGAATGCAGATTTCTTATGGCGACTGTCAGCAAATGACGAAGTTGAATTACTGTTTTGGCCACTCTGCCAATCGTATCATTTTCCATAAAGACATGTACATCTACATACATACTCTGAAAATCAGATTTAAGTGCCTGGCAAGGGTTTCATCGCACCACCTTCACAATTATCCCAATATCGTACAGCGTGCGGAAGAAACGAATACCTATATCTTTCCGTACGAGCTCTGAATTCCCTTATTTTGTTATGGTTATTGTTTCTCCCTATGTCAACAAAATATTTTCGCATTCGGAGGAGAAAGCTGGTGGTTGAAATTTCGGGAGAAGATTCCGCCGCAAGAAAAACGCCTTTGTTTTAATGATGTCCACCACCAATCCTGTATCAGTGACGCACACTCTCATATTTCACGATAATGCAAAACGTGCTGCCCTTCTTTGACTTTTTCGATATACTCTGTCAATCCTACTGGCACTGATCCAACACTGCGCAGCAGTATTCTAAAAGAGAAGCGTAGTGTAGTCAGTCTCTTTAGTTGATCTGTTACATTTTCTACGTGTCCTGCCAATAAAAGCTATCTTTTGATAGCCTTTTCCACAAAATTTTCTATGTGTTTCTTCCAATTTAAATTGTTAGTAATTGTAATTCCTAGGTGTTTAGTTGAAATTGCGGCCTTTAGTTTTGACTGATTTATCGTGTAAGCTAAGTTCAACGGATTCCTTTTAGCACTCATGTGGATGACATCACACTTTTGTTATTTACGGTCAATTTCCAATTTTCGCTCCATTTAGATATGTTTTCTAAATTGTTTTGCAATTCGTTTTGATCTCCTGATGCCTTTACTAGTCGATAAACTACAGCTTCATCTGCAAACAACGAAAGATGGCTGCTCAGATTGTCTCCCAAATCTTTTATGTACGTAAAGAACAGCAAAGGGCCTATAACACTACCTTGGAACGCTAGAAATTACGTTTGTTTTATTCGATGACTTTCCATCAACGAACTGTGACCTCTCTGACAGGAAATCACGAATCCAGTCTCATAACTGAGACGATATTCCATAAGCATGCAATTCCAATACGCCGCTTGTGTGATGCACTGTAAAAGCCTTCCGGAAATCCAGAAATACGGAATCAATGTAAAATTCCTTGTCAATAGCGCTCAGCACTTCGTGCGAGTAAAGAGCTAGTTGTGTTTCACAAGAACAATGTTTTCTAAACCCATGTTGACTGTGTGTCAATAGACCGTTTTCTACGAGGTAATTCATTATGTTCGAACACAATATATGTTCCAAAATCCTGCTGCATGTCGACGTTAATGATGTGGGCCCGTAATTTAGTGTATCCCTTCATGAAACAACAACCAATGACTGGTTACGTATTATTCATGACTTTCGAAAGCCCTGCCAGTTCCCAACCTGTGTAAAACTCATCAGTGACAAATCTATCGTAATGCAGTTCTACATATGCTGCCATACGCTTTTGTGCAGTGGGGGCTTTTCCGCCGACTTCAAATACCATGTGACCATTCTCAGCCATATTAAAGGTTGCAATAGCGTCGTATGAAACTACTTTTAATTACCATTTGTATAGGGGAAAGCAAATTAATCAGAAAATAAATACGGTGTTATGGCAACCAAATATCGAATAGGCAATTGGATTGTAACGCCTAAAGTGGTAACTTTGAAACCAATTATTATGATTGGTCCCTCATAAATACTTGCAAGACTGGGATCAGTAAGACTTTATAGATATTGAAGCCGATTCATATAATATTATCTTTGGTACTTTGACACAAAGATTCGATCAAGGATGTAAAATCTTTCGATAAAAGAAATCGACTTATCAAAAGATATATCTCAATGGTTTGGTCATTTTGGCAACTCGGCATGAAATTAGTGATCAAGTAAATTTAAAAGATGTAATGAGACAGTTCACAGAATTGCAAGCAAGAAAAAAATTTTTCTGTGCTTTTAGCCTAGTTGATGTTACCTTGTTTTATTTTCTTTATAATGGAATTTAAAAACCTAAAAAAAAATGTGGTTAACAATTTGTTGCTAGGTACAGGTATTAATTTCAACTGTTTTGTACTCCTTGAAAATCAATGTTGTCTTACGCTATATGTTTGTAACTAAAAGTACGCTTTAATAATATTTAAATAAAGGGGCGGTAGTCTAAATATTTTACCTCATCTGTACTTTCAGAATAAGGATTACGATTTTAATCCTTATTTAGCGGCGACTTAATCACGTCCGATATCAGCATGTGTACCAAGGCACGAGAAGATGGTTGCTGTACAAAGTCCAGTGTCCTGCGTTTGTGAATGACATTTTGATAAGTTATGGTTTCGTAACTTTTCCTGATAGAGAGTGGGAGCCCTACGTTGTTTCACCATCCATCCTCTCAGATACTGCCATTGTCGCATTCGCAACAAACAAATAAATAAAAATGAAAAAAATGTGTTGTGATGAAATTATGGTAACTTATTTCCTTGTATCAAGCGTCAGTTTTGAACATTATTATTGTTCTAGAGCAAGTTCGTAATTATCAGTTTGTGGATATAAAAATAAGACTTCTTTCGTGCCTGTAACACTCATTCTTAGTTTACTAGATGGCTTCATTGCACTCATTGTATCCAGTGTGGACCCAATAACTGTAACAGTAACCGGAGTTAACGTGTCCTGCCATGCCTTAAGAAGGATCAATAGCGAAATCACCAACTATAAAATATTTTTAAATAATGGTTTTAACTTTCGAGTTAATGTTATTCAAATTATTCTGAATGTGAGTCTCCAGCAGTAATAAAACGAGCGTAGCACATGACTTCTCTTAGAATAATGTCTCGCATTTACTCGTATCTCCTGGATGTAACAAGTCCTAGAACACTAACAGATGGTAAGCTCAAAAGATCCTGGAAGGCTGTAAATGATCAACATTGCCTCCATGCTGAAACTTAAAACAGTACTAAAAAGTAAGTTGATCAGTTACAGGAACGAATATACTTGAAAAAAATACTTTGAGGTTATCTTATCAAACAGAACTTCATATTTCACGTTAGTATTTTATTTGTATAATATATAGTACATAAATATAATCAGACTTTCAATAGCCACTGGAAAGAAAATTCCAGTGAGGTGAGCAATGACTCCTTGCGAGGGCTCAGTTGTTTAACAGTCACGATAATCATTATGTGAACACTGTCAGGTCACTAAGACACATTTATACAAAAATTAAACGCTTCTTATGAGAAGCAAGTATATATTCAGAAAAATAAATAGAATAAATAAATAAATACACAAAATAAATAAATATTGCGAATTTAAATTTTCACAACCCGAATAAGTGTTGAGTAGCTGCAACAGTGTCTTTTTGGAGGTAAGCGTGGATTAACTATTGACGTCAGTGACGGACATGTTGTACAAGCTGGTTGTAAGACAACAAACTCGACGAACACTTGGCGACTATCCTTAAGTACTTGACACACACACACACGTTTCAATGCCGTATATCGATCTCCACAGGAATGCAGCCGAAGCTGTGGTTCCCGAGGCCAGCCTTCAGATTCTTGCATTCGTAGACTTTCTTTGTGTTGCTGTCAATGAACCTCATCGATGTATCCATACAGCTCACATAAATGCCGTCGAATTTGACTTTGCAGAGAGCAGAACTGTTGTTGCGCTTCCAGACATTCTTGTTGAACGGCACTGAGAGAGCCCCGCATTGCGACATCAGTACTGCCGACAGCAGGAGCAACAAGGCGCAGCGGCAGCAGGTATCCATGGCGGTGTCGGCGTCGGCGTTGTCAGCTGCAACTGGGTTCCTCACCGGAGCCGGTAGCTTAAATACCCTGCCGACGCGCCGCACCACGAACGCATCCTGACGCACATCCTACCTCTACCGGACCGGGACGAGTCGGCGGCCGGCGCTATATCCTCGTCTTCGTCCTCCTCGCGGCCTCCTGGTGACGCGATCATCACAATTGCTGAAGTTCGTAAACGTTATTATTTTCGAGCAGCAGTGACGTATTTATGTGTCTCAGTGGTTCCACGAGCTAGTCGTTTTTTCGCCAAGTGCAAATCCTTGAATATCTGAAAGCGCTTGCTATGTTAAGAATGCTCAGCCCACAGATGAACACCGTCACCTTTTTTTTGTTTTGTTTGTGTCACCAGTAGAAACCGGAATATACAGGGTGCTACAAAAAGGTACGGCCAAACTTTCAGGAAACATTCCTTACACACAAAGAAAGAAAATATGTTACGTGGACATGTGTCCGGAAACGCTTACTTTCCATGTTAGAGCTCATTTTATTACTTCTCTTCAAATCACATTAATCATGGAATGGAGACACACAGCAACAGAACGTAGCAGCGTGACTTCAAACAATTTGTTACAGGAAATGTTCAAAATGTCTTCCGTTAGTGAGGATACATGCATCCACCCTCCGTCGCATGGAACCCCTGATGCGCTGATGCAGCCCTGGAGAATGGCGTACTGTATTACAGCCGTCCACAATACGAGCACGAAGAGTCTCTACATTTGGTACCGGGGTTGCGTAGACAAGAGCTTTCAAATGCCCCCATAAATGAAAGTCAAGAGGGTTGAGGTCACAGAGAGCGTGGGGGCCATGGAATTGTTCCGCCTCTACCAATCCATCGGCCACCGGATCTGTTGTTGAGAAGCGTATGAACACTTCGACTGAAATGTGCAGGAGCTCCATCGTGCATGAAACACATGTTGTGTCGTACTTGTAAAGGCACATGTTCTAGCAGCACAGGTAGAGTATCCCGTATGAAATCATGATAACGTGCTCCATTGAGCGTAGGTGGACGAAACTAAAATGAGCTCTAACATGGAAATTAAGCGTTTCCGGACACATGTCCACATAACATATTTTCTTTATTTGTGTGTGAGGAATGTTTCCTGAATGTTTGGCCGTACCTTTTTGTAACACCCTGTATACACCATAATAATGTCAAAATATGTATTCAAATATGCATGAAAAATGCTTAAAATTCTTGAAAAGCGTCGAAATGTGCAAGAGCAAACAATAAAAAACATGGTAGTTACTGCGTGCACTGTAGCTCAAAGCCGATCCTGTGCATATCAGTTATGAGGAAGAGAGCCGGAAACGTGAAAAAACGTTTCATTTAGAACGCTGACATCATTTTCTCAGTACTTTTTGGTAGAGGTTAGGAAGGGGACCTTTCTGGGATTATTTTCTAAGAATTTGCCAAATGGGGACGTACACCGTGTTTCAAGAATTGTTCCTTCTTCGCTACTGATGTCGGTAACAAGCGGACGTGATGCGAGTGAATCGCAGCGAAACAGTCGATATGTACAGGACCAACTTTGAGATACATCACACGCAAAGGAGCAAGCTCAAATTCACCGTAATATTTTATTTAAAAAGCAACATAAAATTATGAATTTTTTTGAACGGCATTAACTTTTAATCAATACTATTAGACCAAAGCATCATTTACAATTTATTTTACATTTTGCTACTACTGTAGACCAAGTACCGTTCCAAATGTTCGGTCGTAAGCGTGTCTTCGATCACTCCAGGCATGTTTATAAGCAGAAAAGGACCGTTCTACATCAACTGAGGTAACTGGGAAGTATTTGAATTTCGGTGGTATGTTGGCACTTATTGTTTCAGGTAAAAGATCACCCGTCACGTTGATAAAACTGTTAATTTGACACAAGGGTTCAAAGCCTGCGATATTATTTAAAATGTTTTCAAACTTTTATTTAAGTTTTCTTGGCAATACGTGTGACAGCGAGGAATTCACTAGAATAATTTTATTCCTAAACTGAATAGAATCATTCAACGCCAAACCTTGAGTTTCAAGTTTCTTAATACTTGCAGGTATATGGGAAAAATGAGTGCTAATCACAGCAATGTGTTTTCTAAAACCGGAATCATTATGCTTCCGTCCACTGGCAAACTTCCAAACCCTTTGCACTATCGAAGTCGTTTACTACCAGGCCTCAAAATGTTCGTTGTAAAACAAAACAGCTTCCAACGACGTACCACAGGGAGATACCACTGGTTTGGGAGGTAAAGGCACACTTGGTAGTTTTTCTGTGTACATCTTGATGCGAGCAGGAGCCTTTACAAACACTTTCATTGTGGATGAAATCAGTTTATTTACATTCACAAATGTGGAACGTACTTCTGCAGAAAAGCTTAATCAAATTAGGATAAAACACTCGGAGGTCTTTTCCTGCTTTGATCACATAGGGACCAGCATCTGAAACAAACGCAATACCCCTTTCGTCTGCAGAATATTCTGCAAATATTTTTCTAATACCCTCACTCGCAAATCCGGCGATCGTAGGATGATTTACTTTTTCAAGTTCTTTGCAGGCCGCCAAATAGGAAGAAGAAGGCTTTCTTTTAAATCACCAACAATTAAACTTGCAATGCAACCGCCACAAGTGTCTGTAGTTTTGTCAACTGAAATCCAGTTAATGCCGTCCTTGAGTTCATTGCGTCTTTCTTCCAGAATTTTTACGTAAATTGTCGGTATGTAATTTTTCCGCAATGTTGATTCATCTTGTATATTTTGATTTAAACAAAATTTGCGCAGGAAGCCTATGAGAATTGGGTTTGTGTGTTTGCGAAGAGCAATATTGCTTGCAATGAATGCTTCACGTAGATCCATGTTAAACCGACTTTATTGGTTGCCTTTGCACAAAATTCCTGCTACTGCAACTTGCTATTGCCACAAGTTGTCGTGGTCCATTCTTTTGAATTCCTGCGATATGAAGACTTGTCTTGACATGCTGGTCTATTTGAAACTTTTTTTTTTTTTGCACGAAACGTTTTTCTCGCAAACTCGACTACATAAATAGATTCCGTCATATGTAAAGGTCAGCTACCTGCGGAACGACGTTTCCTTTTTCGGGCGGTACGGCGCACAACGCGTTACACACTACATATCGTAAACGCGTTCGACTGTGTAAAAGTAAATAGGTAGCTAAACTGAAATTACGGACGTGCATTTAAAAGATTCCCTAGTTTAATTTAATTGCTGCAAACCTCTTCCCTAATGATTTCGCTGGGCAGTTGCCTTTCAGTTAGCGACTGCACGCAGTTCTAGGTCACGGTCTATCTGAGAGACATTAAAAGTACGAACTGGATACCGCCCGTCTAAATTTTTAAAATATTGCAAACATGTGCCAAATATGCATAGTAACTAGTATTTAGTTAAAATACGTAATAATCGGTGAAAAAGGGACAAATATTCAATTGCACGTGCAACATGCAAAAGCATATAATCCTGTCTCTGGTCATCAGTCTACTGACTCCCTAGATGCGGCCCGCCACCATTTCCTGTCCTGCGCCATCCTCTTCATCTTAGAGTACCACTTCGAACCTACGTCTTCAACTTATGCGCGACAGTTTTTACTCTCTACAGTTCCCTCTAGTACCATGGAAGTCATTCCTTAATGTCTTGACACATGTACTATCGTCGCGACCCTTCTCCTTGTTAGTGTTTTCCACATATTCCTATCCTCTCCGATTCTGCACAGAACCTCTTCATTTCTTACCTTGTAACTCCACCTAATAATCAACATTCACCTGTAGCAACACATCTCAAATGCTTCGATTCCCTTCTGTTCTGGTTTTCCCACAGTCCATGTTTCACTTCCATACAATGTTGTGCTCCAGACGTATATTCTCAGAAATTTCTCCCTCAAATTAAGGCCTATGTTTGATACTAGTAGACTTCTCTTGGCCAGGAATGCCTCTTTTGCCATAGATAGTCTGCTTTTGATGTCCTCCTTGCCCTCATTAGTTATTTCGCTGCCTAGGTAGTAGAATTCCTTAATTTCATTACTTTGTGACAGTCAATCCTGATATTATGTTTCTCGCTTTTCTCATTTTTGCTAATTTTCATTACTTTCGTATTTCTTCGATTTACTCTCCATCCATATTCTATTCCATTCAGTAGATTATATAGTTCTCCTTCACTTTCCCTCAGGATAGGAATGTCATCAGCGAATTGTATCGTTATCCTTTTACCTTTCTCTTATTTCCATCATTGCTTCTTCGATGTACACATAAAATACATCCCGAACGCATCGTTTTTGGTCGTCGACTGTTATTATGCCCTCTTGGCTCTTGTAGGCGTTGTATATTACCCGTCTCTCCCTGTAGCTTACCTCTATTTTTCTCATAATTTCGAATATCTTGCTCCATTTTACACTGTCTAACGCTTTCTCCAGGTCGACAAATCCCATGGACATGTCTGGATTTTTCTTTAGTTTTGTTTCCATTATCAACCGCAATGTCAGAGTTGCCTCTCTGGTGCATTTAGCCTTCGTAAAGCCAAACTGATCGTCATCTAACACATCCTCAGTTTTCTTTTCCATTCTTCTGTATATTATTCTTGTCAGCAACTTGGATGCATGAGCTGTTAATCTGACTGTGCTTCACTGCACTTGTCAGCTCTTGCAGCCTTCGGAACTGTGTGATGATATTATTCCGAAAGTCAGATGGTGTGCCGCCGGACTCATACATTCCACACACCAACGTAATTAGTTCAAAATGGCTCTTAGCACTATGGGACTTAATATCCGATGTCATGAGTCCCCTAGACATAGAACTACTTAAACCCAACTAACCTAAGGACATCACACACATCCATGCCCGAGGCAAGATTCGAACCTGCGACCGTAGCAGCAGCGTGGTTACGGACTGAAGCGCCTAGAACCGCAAAGCCACAGCGGCTGGCAACGTAATTAGTCGTTTCGTTGCCACTTCTCCCAAAAATTTTAGAAATTTGATGGAATGTTATCTACAACTTCTGCGTTAAGTCCTCCAAAGCTCTCTTAAATTCTGATTCCCCTATCTCTTCTAATTCGACTTCTGTATCTTCGTCTATCATAGACAAATCTTCCCTCTCACAGAGGCCTTCAGTGTACACTTTCCACCTATCCTCTCCCTTCTCTGCATCTAACAGTGGAATTCTGTGGCACTCTTAATCTTACAACCTTTTCTTTTAATTTCACCGAAGGTTGTTTTGACTTTCGTATACGCTGAGTCAGTCCTTCCGAAAACCATTTCTTTCTCTATTTCTTCACATTTTTCATGTAGCCTTTTCGTCTTAGCTTCCCTGCACGCCCTGTCTATTTCATTTCTCAGCGATTTGTATATCCGTAAACCTGATTTTCCCTGAACATTTTTGTACTTCCTTCTTTCATCGGTTTCTTCTATGACCATGGTCTCGTCGCAGTTACCTTCTTTGTACTTTTTGTTTCTGAATTCTGTGATTGCCCTTTTTTGAGATGTCCATTCCTCTTCAACTGTACTGTCTACTAAGCTATTCCTTATTGCTGTATCTATAGCCTTAGAGATTTTATAGTGTGTCATCATCCCTTACTAGTTCTGTACCCCACGTCTTTGCGTATTGATTCTTCCTGACTACCTCTTGAACTTCAGCCTACTCTTCATCACTACGTCGTTTTGATATCTGCTCCTGGGTAGACCTTACAAACTAGAACCTGATTACGAAATCTCTGTCTGTCCATGATGTAATGTAACTGAAAATTTCCCGTATCAACCGGTCTTTTCCAAGCGTACTTCCTGCTCTTGTGATTCTTGAACAGAGTATTCGCTATTACTAGTGGAAATTTATTACAGAACTCAATTAGTCTTTCCCCTCTCCCATTCCCTGTCCCAAGCACCGATCCTCTTGTAATCTTTTCTTCTACTCCTTCTCCTACACTGCTTTCCAGTCCCCCATGACTATTAGATATTCATCTTGCTTTACGTACTGTGTTATCCTTTCAATATCCTCATATATTTTCTCTGTCTCTTCATCTTCGGATTGCAACGTTGGCATGTATACCTGAACAACGGTTGTTGGTGTTGGTTTGCTGTCACTTGTGTAACTGAACTGTTTACAATAACGCAGTCATTGCTCTACCATCCTATTCTTAACGAATCCCACTCTTGTCATACCATTTTCTGCTGCTGTTGATATTACCCTAAACTCATCTGACAAGAAATTCTAGTCTTCTGTCCATTTTACTTCACTGACCCCTACTACTGTATACCTAGAGTGAGCGTTTGCATTTCGCTTTTCAGATATTCTGTTTACCCCTACCACATTCAAGCTTCTGACATTCCACGCCCCGACTCGTAGGATGCTACCTTTTCTTTGGTTATTGGTTATTCAATCTTTTTCTCATTACCCCCCCCCCCCCCCTTTGACAGTCCCCTCCTGGACATCCGATTGAGGGATCATTCCGGGATTTTTTGTCATCACGACACTTTTTCAATTACAGGTGACATGTCCTGTGGATACACGTTATGTGTCTTTAATGCATTGGTTTCCATCGTGTTCTGTATTCTCATGCCGTTGATCATTGCTGATTCTTCCGTCTGTAGTGGCAGTTTCCCACCCAAAGGACAAGAGTGTTCCCTGAACCTCTGTCCGCTCCTCCATCTTCTTTGACAACGCCGTTGGCAGAATGAGGGTGACTGCCAATGCCAGAAGTCTTCGGCCGCCAACGCTGATTATTAAAGGTAAGCGATGGTGGGTTTCGATCCCGGGACCGAAGATGTTTTGATTACTAATCGGAGACGCTCCCCATTTATTTTATTATTTTTTTAATGTTTTTACTTTGAACGAGATAAGCAAACAAAATATCTTTATTTGTTCAATGTTAAATACAACAGAGATGCCATCCTTCAGGCGGAATCAACACGAGACATTACACTCGAACATGGTGAGCAAAAGACTTTATTAACAAAGTGTCGGAAAAAAATAATAATAATAATACTGAAATAAGCTAAGAGGCGTGAGGCAACAGACAAAAAGGGAAGTAGGTGCAGGGGTGTGATAAGGCTTCCAGGCAACTGCCCGGCAGAGGGGGCGTGGAGGCGGAGTGGGCAGGGGTCAACACGCGAGGCCTGGCCACTGCGTCGCCGGCACGACTACCGGGAAGAGGCGCTTGAAAGGAGGGTAGAAGCCAAAGAGGGGGAATGACCACCGTGCTCTGGCATAGTGCATAAAAGAAAGGAGTAGGGTGTCCATGCGCCTACTCCACTGTGGGTTACAATATAGAAAGTAGCGCGGAGAGTCTCAGATGTCAGCAGAATGTGACACCATCCAGCTGAGCGGGGGTGAAGTAAAGATCGAAAGATCACTTGTAGGTAAGTGGAGCAGAAGGCGTGGTAGCGCTGTCGGTGCTCGACTTCACTGTGGGAGGTTTGTATGTACTGCCAGAAGTCAAGGTGTGATTTGTCGCCATCTTTGTACATGTAGGTTACCGTCCGTACTTGACCCATATAATCGCATGAGTTTTGGTGGCGGGGAAATAAGTGTCCTCAGCATCGATAAAAGTCTATGGGTCAATCGAATCTGGCGGAACGAGGAGGTAACAGGCAACGAACTGTCGACCAAGTTTACAGACGTCGCTGGTAGCATCGCAAGTCAGTTGGTGGACTTAGTCGTCCATGAGGTGGCAAATTGAACAAATCGGAGAGTCCGTTAGTCCGATGGCGTGATTTGTGGAGAATTTTCCACAGGCGACGTGGTTCCAAGTTGCCCATACGTTGGAGGGAAGGAAAAGCTCGTGGATATGACGCCTAACCGTGGGTCACCGCGTCGATGGATGTCTGAGTTCGATGGCCTTTAGAAAACCGACCACTAATACTTCAGTATGGGGGCACTTCTGTTTTAGGGGGAGTCATGAGACGTCTGCCTGGTTTGATGGACGCGGCTCGCCAGTAATTCCTTTCCTGTGCTTACCTATTTATGTCAGAGTAACACTCGCACTTGTTATATTCCCATCTCTGTCTTTCCCTACGGTTTTTACGCTCTATAGCATCCTCAGATACCAAGAAAGTCATTCCTTGATGTCTTAACACATGTCCTGTCATCCTGTCCTTTCCTATTGCTAATGTTTCTAACGTGTTTCTCTTCTCGCTGATTTTGCGGTGAATCTCCTTATCTCTTAACAGTACCCTTCAAAAGCACGTCATCGCAAATGCTTCGAATTTCTTCCCTTGCATTTCTTCCACAGTCAATGATACAATTGTATTGTATTGTATTGAACTGGGGACCTAGAAACGATGGAGAGGCTTCGTCCCTGTCGTAGCCTAAGGAATTTATTCCTAAAATTAAAGTGACCCACATGATTACTAAAAGAAAGCCACTGAATTTCGGCTATACGATAAATCACATTAATTTGAAGGCTGTAAATTTAACTAAATACTTTTGGACTACAATTCAAACTACTTAAATTGGAACGATCACACAGATAACGTTGGCGGAAAGAAAACCACAGACTGCGATTACTTGGCAAAATACTTAGAAAGTGCAACAAGTCTACTAAAGATCTGCTTACGCCACGCTAGAATTACTGTGCGTTGTCTACTCTGCATCAAATGCGACTGACGGATGATGTCGACGGAGTTCATAGAAGGGCAGCTCGCTTTATATTATCGCGAAACAGGGGGGGGGGGGGGGGGGCGAGAGTGCTACGGACAGGATACGTGAACCGGGATGACAATCATTAAAACAAAGGCGTATTTCGTTGCGGGAGGATATTTTCGTGAAATTTCAATACCAACTTTCTCCTCAGATTGCGAAAATATTCTGTTGGTGCCCAACTACATAGCTGAAAATGATAATCATGATAAGATAAGAGAAATTGGTGCATGTACAGAGTGCTCGTTTTTCCCGCACGCCATTCGAGTGCGGAAATGTAGAAAACAGCTTGAAGGTATTTCGATGAACGCTCTGCCAGGCTCATCGTTGTGAATTGCTAAGTAAACATTTAGATCTAGATGTAGCTGCTTCGAAGACAGCCGAATTCGTTCTCTTCATCTACTTCGTGATGAGATTTTGATGAGACGACGTTGATAAAGGCAAGGAAACGTGATGATGAGGATGATGATGTTGGTTTGTGGGGCGCTCAACATCGTAGTCATAAGCGCGCGTACAAGTTCCAGTCTCGCCACTACCTGAATGATGATGAGATGATGAGGACAACACCAACAGCCAGTTCCCGCAAGGAAAATTCTTGACGTCACATGCATTTAAAACAAACGCGAGACCATCCGAGAGGACTTACTTCCTAGAATTCACGTGACTCATTTAGCTACTAAAACATTTCCTTAGGCACTCATCTAAGTATTTCTTACGTTCTTATGTCTTTTCACGTATGTTCTAACAGAATACACTTAGGGTAGATGCCCTATTGTAACGTCGAAACTGTACAGGCGATATCTATATAACTTACGGATAACGTACGGAACACTTCCTGCGCCGTAGGTATAATGTCAATTGATGCTAATCATGTCGAAGAAACCTAAGAAACGTAAAGTAAAACACTTTGTGTCTTTCATGAGTCTTGAATACTAATATTTACCTCTGAAGGATGAAAAATGGCAGGGAAAGCGGTGAAAAGTACAGTTCAGTTTAAAATGAATACAGCGATTACAATCCGTTACAACTATTTCATGCTCAGTGATACTTCTATAACAACTACAGAGAATCTAAGATATACTTCAAAATTTCAGTCGATGCGTAAGAGCAGTAAATCGGAAACCGCCAGTTGAGAGGTGATACGCTAGCGAAAACATCAAAACCGTTGGTCGTGCTGTGTTCTGCTCTTGTTCACCCAGATCTCCGGACTTGACACCCTGAAATTTCGTTTTGCTGGGATATGAGCGAGACCTTGTGCATGTGCCTCTTTTCGCCGAAAAAAATTCCAGAACTCAAAATACGTATTTGTAATGCGCTAGCGTCGATGGTCCCGCATTTGCTTCAGTGTGTACGTCGGCAAATGCATTTCGGACGTGACAGAGCACACCACAAAGTACGTAAAAAATTAACTTTCTTTGACATTCGCTGAAATTCTTATTGATGTATCTCTATGTATTAAATAGCTATAACCATTCGTAATCGCTATACTCGTGTTGAATTACTCTGTACAGCTATTCGTGACGTTATATTAGAGATGGTAGATCAAGGAAGATATATAATACAAAATTGTTACAGTTTTTTTTCAGACTTTATTCAAGGACAGCAAAGGTAACAAACGTGAAAAGCATTCACATGTTTTACCAACGGCTCGTTACCACTTTCTGCTCCACTGCGTGCCGGATATTGGGCGTGGCGCTCCCGCTTTCACATGAAAGGGGAATCATTTTTTGGCATCGTTTCACACCTGAGGTGTAGTTCTTCCCTTGACACGTTAGAGCTCTTTTCCATGAGCTGTTATCGTATCTTAGTAAGCGAGCATTGCTTGTGGGTGTGGAGCCTTGTTTACAAACCATTCGTTCTGCAGTCTGGCGGTATAATCGTTTCCTCAGCTGTTTGTTGTTTAAACACATAACATATTACAATATTTCTCTTATAACTTACGTGCTTTAGAAAGCAGATAAGCCATGCACATGTCGTTTCAACGCTCTACAAATAAACACAGAATTAAGCGCATGCTCTATCTGAGTTACGGTGATACGTTCCGTTTTACGATGTCTGTGAATAAAGTTGCTCCTGTTTGAACGTCCAGAGTTCAGATATTTACGTTTATAGCGGTAGTCATTAGGTAGAGTATAAACACATAAATTTCATTGCAGGACTTTCAAAAGAAGAACATACCGTTCGGGGGACGTATTCTTGAGAGACATTTTACAATTTTTTTGACTGCTTTAACCATCGTAAAGGATTGGTGTCGAGCGTATTTTATGTACGGTCCTCATATGTAGTACCTGTATGCTTTCTAGCGCTCTAATGTCACTTCTTGTGTTGAGTAGCTTCCAAAACCTAGGCTATTCTATGCAGCACATCTTCACTGATTACTTTATCTGCCTAGAAAGTTTCAACATTCCGGAAGCTTAAAACTTCACTTTTCTGCCCGTTTCCCTCTGTCATCATTTCATTTCAGACACAATTCCATGGTCCAAACGTGGGCCCACAGATTACGAAAGTTCTTCCGCAGTTACACGTCTTTATCTTATAACAGTACAAATTTATTGTTGCAGGAACGCGTCAACGCTTGTGACAATAAGTTTGCAATGTCTTCTCTGCTGCGATAATCTTGAATGATTGCAAACTCTTAGTATAATAATTCTTTCGCTTTTCCTACTGTGCCTTTCGTAACTTCAGTCTTGAAGTCTCTTTTAAATTCTCATGCATAAATTGAGCATTTCGCTTTAGAAGATGGTAGTCATACGTCAAAATGTACCTGATATCGATGTATGAAAGCTCACGAATTGCTGAATGACAAGGACAGAGATATTCAGTAAACTGCCGGTGCACAAAAAAACAGGGCATTCTCATTTCAACATATGCGGGGCACCGGATATTGAAATCAGCAGGTTGCGCAAAACGAAGTCAGACAACGAGTTACTTGTAGTGACTTCCGCAAGAACGATGCGTGACTTGTTTTTCCTTGTTCACTATAGCGGGAAAAATCACGTCGTTGACTAATCTGATACTCCAAGTATACCGTCGCGCGGGATAGCCCTGCGGTCTGGGGCGCCTTGCCACGGACCACGCGGCTCCCCTCGTCGGAGTTTCGAGTCCTCCCTCGGGCATGGGTGTGTGTGTGTTGACCTTTCTGTAAGTTAGTTTAAGTTAGATAAAGTAGCCTGTAAGCCTAGGGACCGATGACAATAGCAGTTTGGTCCCGTAGGAACTTACTACATCTCCCGCGATGTATTATTAAACAAAACAGGGAACTAAAGTTCGATGTGTTGTCTTGCACCGGCACTGTTCTGTTAGTTCTAATTTCTTAAACAGGTAAACAAAACACGAGAACAGTTAGCAATCAAACTTACTGTTAGCAGTCACTGTTTATTTATATCTACGACGTGGTTCGAAGGTTTAAACCTTCATCACGTGGATTTAGGTGTGTTAGTAAGACATATGTGTGAGTTGTGTTACGATTTTGGGGTAACTTGTGGCACTGTCTCAAATGGTTCAAGTGGCTCTGAGCACTATGCGACTTAACTTCTGAGGTCATCAGTCGCCTAGAACTTAGAACTAATTAAACCTAACTAACCTAAGGATATCACACACATCCATGCCCGAGGCAGGATTCGAACCTGCGGCCGTAGCGGTCGCTCGGTTCCAGACTGTAGCGCCCAGAACCGCACGGCCACTCCGGCCGGCGGCACTGTCTCCAGTGGTGACATGTTCCTTTCTCTGTCATAACACATCCCATGTAAACTGTCATATTTTGTAAACAAAAAGGGTTATCAGACACTATCGTAACACAAAAAACACATATGTCATACTAGCACATGTAAATCTAGATCACGATGGAGATTTAAGACTTTGAAACGCGTCTTATATATCAATAAAAAGTTACTGAAAACGGTAAACACGTTGTTTCATTCGATATGAATAACAGTCACTGTAAAGCATAAACTAAAATGCTCGTGTTTGAAGTCAGCAATCATATTTTTACGAGTTCTGAATCTGAGGTATTCTAATGTATAAAGAAACGCAAATGTTAGCTTGAAATTAGAGACGAATAAACAAAAAATGAAAAACTGATTCTATGCGGTACTCAAAAAAATGTACTTATGCGTGTGAATTCCTAAAGGACCAAACTGCTTAGGCCATCGGTCCCTACACTTACAGGCTACTTAAACTAACTTAGGCTAAGAACAACACACACACCCATGCCCGAGGCAGGACTCGAACCTCCGGCGGGAGGCGCCGCGCAGTCCGTGACATGACGCCTCAAACCACGCAGCCACTAGCGCGGCTGCAGTACTCAAATTGGTAGTGCTGTGACTCTCGTTACTCAGCGGAATTTTGCAGAAGTATTCATCCTTGCAAAATATTGTGCAAAACGTGTTCGAACTGTCATTTTCAGTCACGGGAATATTTCCAAATAAAGAAATATATGTTATATTTTCATTTATTTCATTCGAGTTTGGTGTGCGTATGGCACAGCAGTCATCACAATTCATAATGGTGAATCTCACGTCAAAATCAGACAATAGTTGTAAACAGATAATGATAATACATCGTGGTGGCAAATGACAAGTACAATACTTCTATGAAATAATCATTTCAAGGCTTCAGTCACTTTAATTGTGCAATATTTATTGCACAACCTTCGGTGAAATAAGAGCATGGGTGGTGATATTGAGAATGCAACGCGAATTCGACTGTTAAATGCAGAGGAGAGAGTGGATAGGTGGAAAGAGTACATCGAACGCCTCTGTGAGGGGAAGACTTGCTTGATGACGTGACAGAAGAAACTGGAGTCGGGGAGGGAAGAGACAGGGGATCTAGCATCAGAATTTAAAAGGGTTTTGGGCGACTTAAGATAAAATAAGGCTGAAGGGACAGACAACATTCTATTGAAATTTGTGAAATATTTGGATGAGGTAGAAACAAAACGACTGTTCTCGTTGGTCTTTAGAATGTATGAGACTGACAGTACACCATCAGACAGCCGGAAAAATTTCATCCATACAGTTCCGAAGGTTGCAACAGCCGACGAGAGCGCGAATTATCGTACAGTCGGTTTAACAGCTAATGCATCCAAGTTGCTGACAAAAATAATACACAGAAAAATGGAAAAAATTGAGATCTCTTAGATGACGATCGCTTTGGCTTTAGAAAAGGTAAATGCACCAGAGAGTCAGCTCTTACGCAGCGGGTGATAATGGAACGAAGACTGAAGAAAAATCGAGATACGTTCACAGGAATTGTCGACCTGGAAAAAGCGTTCGACAACGTCAAAGGGGCAAGATGTTAAAAATTGAGAAAAATAGGGTAAGCTATAGGTAAAGAACGCTTAATATATAGCATGAACAAGAATCAAGACGTAACAATAGGAGTGGAAGGCCAAGAACGAAGTGCTCGAATTATAAAGGGCGTAAGACGAAGATGTAGATTTCGCTTCTAGTGTTAAATCTATACATCGAAGAAGCAGTGTTGGAAATAAAAAAAAGGTTTGAGAGTGAAATTAAAATTGAAGTTGATAGGGTATCAATGATAAAATTTCTTGAAAGTGAAGAAAACTTACGGGATATGCTGAAGTGAATGGACAGTCTAATGAGTAGAGAATATGGATTAAGAGTAAGTCTAATAAAGACGAAAGTACTGAAAAGTAGCAGAATTGGTGATCATGAAGTAGATGAAGTTAATGCTCGTAAATTCTGCTACCTAGGTAGCACAAGAACGCATGGCGGACGGAGCAATGAGGACATAAAAAGCAGATTAGCACTGGCAGAAAGAGAATTCCTGGCCAAAGGCCAAAAGGAGTCTACTAATATCGAACATAGGTCTTCATTTGAGGAAGAATTTCTGAAAATGTACGTTTGCAGCACAGCATTTTATGAAACTGAAACATGAATTGTTGGAAAACATGAAAAAAAGAGAATCGAAGCATTTGAGATATGGTGTTACACAAGAATTTGAAAAGTGGGTGGGCTGATAAGGTAAGGAAAGAGCAGGTTCCCCGAAGAACCATGGAGGAAAAGACAAGACATCAAGGAATGTCTTCCATTGTTCTAGAGGGAGATGTAGAGGGTAAAGACTGTAGAGGACGACAGAGATTGGAATACATCCAGCAAATAACTTGGGACGTAGGTTTCAAGTGCTACTCTGAGATGAAGAAGTAGACACAGGAGAGAAATCCGTGGTGGGCCGCATTAGACCAATCAGAAGAAAAGATTATTAGTACGAAGAGTTTCGGCAGTATTCTATCATCATCATGTGCTACGTTGTTACTTATACATTAATTTCCAGTGCGCCGCGCTAACTGGCAGCGTGGTTTGAGGCGTCATGTCACGGATTGCGCGGGCCCTCCCGACAGACGTTCGAGTCCTCCCTCGGGCATGGGTGTGTGCGTTGTCCTTAGCGTAAGTTAGTTTAAGTAGTGTGTAAGTCTAGGGATCGATGACCTCAGCAGCTTGGTCCCTTAGGAACTCACACACATTTTGAACTTCCCAGTGAATGTCAAGTGACGAGAAGAATTTTGTTGTACATGTGTATGTGTGTGCCAGTGATGTTGTGTTGTAAGGTGTCAGGCAAATCCAACACCTTCCATGAAAACCCTGACATGATAAGCAAATCCAGTAGTATGTCACATAGCTCCGAATAATTCGTGACATTAAATTAACCAAAGTAATACGAGTAACGAGTGAGCAAATGGAATACCACAGACTAACACAAGAATGCCTAAATGCATGTCATACCTTCCCACCGTGAGACAGACGCAGTTCCGAGGGGAGAAACGAGAACGGAAGCCGAGAGCAGAATCGCGTTAAGCTGGAAGGCCCTACGATGAGGGACGGACTTAAAAGCTAGAGCCCTCCAGAAGAACAGTATAGATCTTACAATAACAAAAAGGGCCATACCACACGCAAGTTTAGCGTGAGACTTTTTCGCGTCTCTGTTACGTCAGGACCACCCCCAGCCCTTGTTAAAAGATGGAGCCCTCCAGAAGAGCAGTATAGATCTTACGATAACACTAAAAGGACCACACCAGCTGCAAGTTTTAGCGTGAGACTTTTTCGCGTCTCTGTTACGTTGCAAACTTTAAAAACATTGCCCCACCACGAAAAGTATAACGTTTCTCACTGCATAGACAGAATTTTTGTAGGTGGGGCTTAAGGTTAACATTGAGACCCTAATTGGTCAGTTGAAAACACAGTCAGATAGTTTTTTAAACCAACTTCGGTAAATTGTAGTAAGGAGAAGTTCGGGGAGAGTTGTTTCCGAGACGGCGAGGTGAGTGGAGCTGTGCTGCCGCCGCCCCCTTACGAACACCGACGATGTAATGAACGCACGCGATGCCGCATAACAGCACATAAAGCTTCACTCAGAACTGCAGAAGTCTCATCTATTACACCCCCTTTTTGCGTAATTTTAGTGTCGATCGTCAATTAAAGCTCATGGTGTTCACATTTGCCACCTGAAGTAAAAATCTGAAACGCGATGATTTTTCTTTTATATAGTTATTGAGAAACCACATCAGCCACTGTAATTTACGACAAGTTAGATAAGTAATTAAAGATAATTGAGGGTCACTGTAGACCATTTTGATAGTTTTCTCTTTTGTGAAACTTAATTTAAACCTAAATTATAGATGTGATATGGCACAGGTCATCCTTCGATCCATTGTAGAACTTGGAAACCCATTCAGGGAATATTCGTTCACATTTTTGTTGAACTCAGTTGGTTTTTACCATCCTGTATTAAAACATTTCCTTTTATCAATAGTGCAATTTATAAACAAAGTTTTGTGAGTAGAATAAAATTTCCAATGGTAAACTTAACAGCTTTTTCGACTTTATTTTACCAGCTAACTAAAAATAGGAAAGCCTTGAACCCCTTCCACTAAATTTAGTTAGTATTAAGGTTCCTTTACAGGGAGTGCAGTGGAGCTGATGCTGAAATCATTAAGTATTTGGTTATATCATCGCTAGTGTCACTGAACTCTTCTGAACTCTACATGTCATGTGTGGTCTGACGTCTCCTTACCAGCAACAGGTCCCAGGTTCAAACTAGTCAATTCCCTAAAAAACGCGCTCAGAGCATCGTTGCGCGAAAGTGGTAGGGAGACACAATATAGAACAAACAGATACCATGCAGAATGTTAGAAAATGGCGACCCTGCCAGAATGGTAAAATACCATGATTGAAGGTCGACCACATGCCTAACTAGGTCAGAAAAATATCCTGTTAAAAAGTTTTCGTAATAAAAAAAAACATTTTTGAAAGGCATAAATAGTTGAAAACAGTAGCTGCAGCGATAGATAGTGAGACATTCTAGCAGAGACAATAGCATAATTAAGTTATGAATTTTAATATTGTTAGAATTAAGTTTTCTCTCCAATGCAAGCGCACAGGTGGCGGATACATCGTTGACAAGTTGGATCTGACCCAACAATTAAGTAAATGGATTGTCAGTCTTGGGTATAATAAGTGTCAAGTCGTGTGGACAAAAAGTTTATGAAACGCGTGAGATCGTATGAGCGCATGTTGCCTCGAAGTAGGGCGCGAGAATTGCTTTTAAAACAGAAAATAAGGGATTCGGAAAGATTAGCAATGGCAGATCGAGACCTTGACAGAATTGAGGTAGAGACCCAGCATGAAAATGGACAGATAATAGAGGACAGTACAACAGACGATGCAGTATCGCGAGAAATAGGACATATAACGCACCATAACGAGGATAATGTACGCCAAGGCATAGAAAACGTAAGTCAGCATACGACAGAGGAGCAGGAAAGTAGAGAGGCAGTCGATGAGGATTCTAACTTGCGTCTTGAATACGTAGAACCCATAGTACAAGTAATCAGAGCTCCCTCACCACAGAGTACAAGGAATTCGAGCAGAAACGTGTCACCGCACAGTTCAATGCTTTCGGTTGCGAACCAACTCTTGGGCGAAAACACAGAGCGTAGGACGTCGGAAGAAAACGCAATAGGACCCACCAATCTGGCAGAATTATTACAACAAATTACGGAAACCATGACAAGGCAAAATAAAGACATAGCGAACCAAATTCAAATTCAGAATGCAGAAACCACGAGACAAATGCGTGAGATTAAAGAACAAAACAAAAAAAATCAGTTACACCTAAGTCATATTAAAGACGAGGCAAAAGAATCTCGAGAAGTGATAGGAAACTTAATAACAGGTTACAATCAATTGAGAACAGACATTGACAAGGTACAAGTGGACGTACAAACATTGCGTAATGACACTCAGGACATGATCAAAACAATACGTAACAACACCCAGGGAGAAGTCAAGAAACTAGAGAAACAGATAAACGAAATTACTAGACAAGCAGCAGGTACAGGCGTGAAGTTGTTGAAAACAGTGTGTTACACAAACGTATCTCAAAAGCAGCGCTGAAAAGATATGATAGCCGCTTAGTCAAAATAGAAGCGCAAACGAAGCGACAATTTCAGAAATTGCGAACAGAGTTGTTGCAAACCATTGAAGAGCGTAGTGATCAGGATCGAACAAGCACAGAGTCTGCAACCACATCCGTATCTGTAACAGCACCGGAAAAACAAGCAATTAACGAAGATATTACGCATTTGCGATTCCAATCACAGGCGGAAAGTAACATACGTGAAATCAGACAGCCTGCACAGCAACAAACACGTTTCGAAATTCTTTATGAATAAACGTCATCACAAACACATGCGGAACCACAAATGTATGTTTCAAGACAGTTTGGGTCGTGCAATGAGGCAGCAAGGTTAGCCAGACAAGATACCGAACCAGTACCTGACAATGGAAACCCAGGTCGCGAAGAGTACAGTGCAATGCATTCAGCTACACGTTCACAACCGATGGAAAAAAATTATTGCGTACCACTCCAACGATACTACCAAGGGTAGGCGAAAGTTACAGTGGACAATATCCAATGGATTTACCCCAACCGGAAAGAACGACGGGAGAAATGATCAGAAACAAAAGTGGCGAAGAATCGCGAATTTCATATGGAACTATGACGAAGTACGACAACGATCATTTCCTCACAGTCAGAATATTTCACCACTTTCGAGAAGGAAACTCATTACATCCACGAACTTTTATTGATCAATTCCGAGTAGGATTACCAGAACACTGGATGCTAGCACACAAATTAGACTTTATATGTGCACACATGTCAGGAACAGTCGCAGAAACCATGCAGAATGTTGCAGCGACATGCCGATCGTACGAAGATTTCAGAGAGAAGTTTCTCTCACGATATTGGTCCAGCGAAGCACAGAACAGAGTGAAGTACGAATTATTACGGAACCCATATTTTGAAAATTCAGGAGAGTCCCGTGAAATTTTTCGAATTAATGGCAAAGAAAAATCAATGCTTAGATGTACCATACAGTGACGGAGAGTTGATTACATTATGCGCAATGAAGCTACCATTGAAATACCAGCAATCATTAGTAGGTCGCGGAGGCAATGACGTCGAAGCATTTAAAGATATTCTAAGGGAACTAGAGTTCATATTTTCGGAAGATGACGCAAAAAAAAGGCGAAGCGCACGTGAAAACGAAAGCAAAAAGCAGTGGAATCCACAAGACACTGTACGAAGAAACAATAATTACGAACCACGTGGTAACTTCGCACCAAGAAACGACAATAGATTTCAACAATAACCGGTTATGGATTTAGAAGAGAATATGGCAACAACTATAATTCAACCAGGAACGGCAACAATTATTACAGAGGGAATAACGACAACCGGAACGGGTACTGGAGAACCAATAGACCGACACATTATCAACAAAGAAACCACTATCAACAAGCTGAACAAGAAAAGAGAATACAGATAGAAGAGGTGGAGGTAAGGCCACCAAATCCCGATAAACGTTCGAATTGACAGCTAAGCGCCCATGCCAAAGAGAATGACGCACCGACCCAGGACAATTGCTGCACCTTGAACAGAGAAGTAAAAATCTTATCACGAGAAGAGAAGAAGGAAGAAACAAATCCGCAGGGACCAGATGAAAACGAAGACAAGAAAATAACAATATCGTGTTGGGACGAAATTAATTGGGAGAATACTGACGAGGAAGATGAATTACCAGAGGCATGCACAACGAATGTAGGAGGAAAGGACGAAGTAATGAGTATTGCAGAGCTATTTGAGATGGAAACCAGGGA
This sequence comes from Schistocerca cancellata, assembly GCF_023864275.1. Lineage (NCBI taxonomy): Eukaryota > Metazoa > Arthropoda > Insecta > Orthoptera > Acrididae > Schistocerca > Schistocerca cancellata. Next base: position 492,391,317 of record NC_064628.1, read on the forward strand.
AAGCGAATTCAATGAGGATAATGCGCAGTCGACAGAAGTTGGCCAGCCGTGGTGGCCAAGCGGTTAAAGGCGCTACAGTCTGGAACCGCGCGGCCGCTACGGTCGCAGGTTCGAATCCTGCCTCGGGCATGGATGTATGTGATGTCCTTAGGTTAGTTGGGTTTAAGTAGTTCTACGTTCTAGGGGACTGATGACCTTAGCAGTTAAGTCCCATAGTGCTCAGAGCCATTTGAACCATTTGACAGAAGTTGAAAATAAGTTACGAGCACACAACCCAACGTATATAATGAAGGAAGTTATGAAGCGATAATTAGAGCATTTAGATGCGATTATGTGGAAGTAGCGACGAAGAAGGAGAAGATAGACGAGAATGAGGAAAAAGTAGAGGATGTTGAAGAAAGCACAAATGAAGAAAGAAATATAGATGAGGAAATAAAAGAGAGAGAACTGGCAGTCGAAGCTTATCCTACAGAAAGTTCGAATTCACAAGGGAAATTCCTAAAAAGACTCATGTATGATTCAGTGGAGGATTCGTTGATGCAAGAAGAAGAAGAAGAAGAAGAAGAACAGAACCAACCCTTTTAAATTCAACCAATTGTGAAGGCCATGGTAAAGCGTATCCCAGTCAATATTGTAATTGATAGCAGAAGCGAACTGACTGCGATCTCAGAACATTTATTCATGCAGTGTAATGCCAATGAGGAATTGCCAGTTCTGAAAACACGTAAGATTAAAGTAAGAGGTCCTGTTAGAAACAATTCTGCGGAAGTTACGAGACAAACAAGGTTAACTCTTTCGTGTCAAGTTCAAAAGATCGAAGCCAACTTCATGATTATACCTAAACTAACTGTAGATTTGATTATAGGTGCAAATTTTTTAAATGAGAGACGAGCCATAATAGATATGGGGAAAGGTAGCGTAACATTCGGGAATGTCACACTTCTCTTTGAGCAAAAGCTAAAATTAGAAGAAATACCAGTTATAAACAAACAATTAAGAATGATGCGAGATAAAGAGGATGAAGAATTAGAATGGTATGCACAAAAGGGGGAATCGCCTCAACTCATGTTAGAAGTCCATAAAGAAATCGACGAAAAATTGCAAGAAGTTCAAGGTATTTCGGAACACAGTGAAAGAGAATTAGAGGGTATTTTACGAGATAAAGCAGAGGTATTTTTACCTAAGACTGGCAGTATTAAACAAGTTTGAAGATTAATTTTATTACTGGTAAATAATCAGCACAATATTTCAAGATTATGTTGCAGATAAGATCGTCAGGAGAAAGAAGAATGAAGAGAGAGGAAGGTGGGAAAAAGAAAGTAGTTTCAATAAAAACAAAAACAAAAATAACACCAATAGTACCATAGATTAAGGTGAAGGGATAAAATGTAGATAGTCTAACAGCACAAAATACTAAAATGCTATACACCAGAACACTACACAAAAAATAAAAAAACGAATTTGAGGATTCTTTTAGAAGTTAAGACTCAAAATATATTAGAATTGTAACATGGAAAGGGAGCCGAAATTTGTAAAGCTTTTTAAGAAGGCATAAAACAATATAGGTACTAGACATATGTTAGATAATTATAAGTAAAACTTTTTGTAAGAACCATTGTAAAAACTCCAACAAAGACCAGATGCAATGACCCACAAGTTGCAACGCAAGAAGTATCAAGAAAGAAAAGGACGTAACTAGCAAGACACGATTCCTACAAGGCAGAAACATTGAGAGAAGGGAAAGGACAGCGAGACCAACAGAGGGTAGCTGAAGTGGGCAGTAAATCTGCTGAACCACAGGGTGGCGGAACCCTGCTGGGACAGAGGACGGAACCACAGAGTGGTGGAACACGCAAGGGACCAGGTGCAGGGACTGACAAGCAAACACCAGACATTCACCGCTCATAAACCCCGGGGCGCCCTGACTCAGCGGAGCGAGCAAAAAACGGCCCGACGAGAAGACGGCTTGGGCAAGCCACCAATGGCAAAAAATATGTGTAAAAGTCACACTACCGCTATTAAACAGCAGGCTGATGCACGAAACTGAAGAAAACGTCCACAAAGTATAAATGACATGCCCAAACCATTTATCAAACTGTTACTAGGAGGAGAACTTCAAAGCGACTAGTTATCAATAAATATTTCCATATCCTGCCCCGAGAAAAACCAAGAATCAAGTAAGAAGCAGAGAAAAAGCAGGAAGAACAGAAGTTGAAGTTTCGCAAGATTGAGACCAAGAAAGAAGATGGGTGAAGAACAGATGACATACCTTCCCAAATCCCTATCCTATTGTAAACTAGTCGTCTGCGAAGTATTACAACGAAAAACGACCGCTTTCAGCGACATATAGCGATGATTTTCATGCATACAAAGCCAGTAAACCACGAGATTCTGCACTCACAGCTCCATTCCATTATGGGACCTCCACAACAGCAACACACACTTGCAAAGCCAACAAGGAATGGCGAACGAAGCTGTACATCAAATACTTGCCCACATCCATCTCACTCAAGTCCATCACCTTTGTGCAAAAAACATTCGTCAACCTCATGCTTAAACATTCATAGGATTGTGTGAAATCAAATTATGTGATGTAGGAATTGTGCAAAAGAAACGTGTGAAAAAACAAATAAGTTAAGCTCACCAGACAGCTAATAAACTACAAAATAACAGTCATTGACTATGGACTTAAGTAAAAAATAGACTATCGATAAAAATAAGTCATTAGTTCTGAAATGGACAGTATATAAAGAACAAAAGTAAGGCATAATAAACACTAAAACTATATGCCACTTATTTTCTCCTCATAAAAATAAAAGAATAACTATATTTTACTTATTTTCTCCTTATGAAAACAAAGAATAAAAATTATCTTGTTGGATGTTTTCCCTTTTTCTTCAACATTTGTACCATTTGTTAGGATAATATCTCAATGCTTATGTATGTATATTTCTTTGTCAAAGCAATTCTTGGAAATAATTCTTATTTGTTAGTGTAACAATGTTGAAATGAGTGTCTAGAAACAAAAACATTTTACTTGTACATGATATTAAAAAATGTGTTAGGAATAGATTTTACTTAATTACTACATTTATAAAAACAATATTTCTAAGAAAATCGATGTGAAAGACTCCTCACTTTCGATAACAAACTTCTTAAAAAACAAACTTCACAATTAAATAAAAAAAGAAAATAATTAAAAAATAATAATTATAATAGAATAAAAATATACTTCCCTTGTCAATATAAACATATTTTTGATAATAATGTGGAAGAATATAAAAATATAAATTAGTAATGCAAACTAGCATACAACAGAATAATGTGGCTGAACAGGAGGCAACAAAATTTAGATAACGGAATAATTTTTGACTGGCTTAGACAACGATTCAATCATTGCCTAACTTCGGTACTAAAATTGAGTTCGAAGGGTGGTGATATGTGTCAGGCAAATCCAACACCTTCCATGAAAACCCTGACATGATAAGCAAATCCAGTAGTATGTCACACAGCTCCGAATAAATCGTGACATTAAATTAACCAAAGTAATACGAGTAACGAGTGAGCAAGTGGAATACCACAGACTAACACAAGAATGCCTAAATGCATGTCATACCTTCCCACCGTGAGACAGACGCAGTTCCGAGGGGAGAAACGAGAACAGAAGCCGAGAGCAGAACCGTGTTAAGCTGGAAGGCCCTACGATAAGGGACAGACACCCACGTCGCCAGCTAACCGCTAGGACCACCCCCCGCCCATGTTAAAAGGTAGAGCCCTCCAGAAGAACAGTATAGATCTTACGATAACACTAAAAGGACCACACCAGCTGCAGGTTTTAGCGTGAGACTTTTTCGCGTCTCTGTTACGTTGCAAACTTTAAAAACATTGCCCCACCATGAAAAGAATAACGTTTCTCATTGGATAGCCAGAATTTTTGTAGGCAGAGCTTAAGGTTAACATTGAGACCCTGATTGGTCAGATGAAAACACAGCCAGATAGTTTTTTTAAACCAACTTCGGTAAATTGTAGTAAGGAGAAGTTAGGGGAGAGTTGCTTCCGAGACGGTGAGGTGTGTGGAGCTGTGTCGCCCACCGCCCCCTGACGAGCACTGACAAGGTAATGAACGCACGCGATGCCGCATTTTTTAGTGCATAAGGCTTCACTCAGAACTGCTGAAGTCTCATCTGTTACATCCTCTTTTCACGTAATACTAGCGTCGATCGTCAATTGAAGCTCATGGTATTCACATTTGCTACGTAAGTTAAAATCTGAAATGCAATGATTTTTCTGTTATATAATTATTGAGAAGCCACATCAGCCACTGTTATTTACGACAAGTTAGATAAGTAATTAAAGATAATTGAGGGTCACTGTAGACCATTTTGATAGTTTTCTCTTTTGTGAAACTTAATTTAAACCTAAATTATAGATGTGATATGGCACAGGTCATCCTTCGATCCATTGTAGAACTTGGAAACCCATTCAGGGAATATTCGTTCTCATTTTTGTTGAACGCGGTTGGTTTTTACCATCCTGTATTAAAACATTTCCTTTTATCAATAGTGCAATTTATAAACAATGTTTTGTGAGTAGAATAAAATTTCCAATGGTAAACTTAACTGCTTTTTCGACTTTATTTTACCAGCTAACTAAAAATAGGAAAGCCTTCCACTAAATTTAGTTAGTATTAAGATTCTTTTACAGGGAGTGCAGTGGAGCTGACGCTGAAATCATTAAGTATTTGGTTATATCATCGCTAGTCTCACTGAACTCTTCTGAACTCTACATGTCATGTGTGGTCTGACGTCTCCTTACCAGCAACAGGTCCCAGGTGTAAACTAGTCAATTCCCTAGAAAACACGCTCAGAGCGTCGTTGCGCGAAAGCGATATGGAGACACGATATAGAACAAACAGACACCACGCAGAATGTTAGAGTGTTCCAAATGTTGTTGCTCCTCATCATCATCATTGTCTTCGTTTCCTTCCAACGAGCCGGGTAGGGTATTCTTGCACAAATTTGCTTTTATTTTGCTCCATCTTCATATACTTCTTGTCTTGATACTGTTTCCCAGTTTTTTCCTCTATGTTTCAGACTTTTCTTAATCTAACCAAGTCATCTTTTTGTGTATCGTCCTATTGCTCTTTTCCGCTGTATATTACTATTCACGTATTGTTTTGAAACATGATTATCCTTCATTGTCACCACACGTCAAAACCACTTGAGTCGTTCAGTCTCATCACTTCGCCCACTTGCACTTAACTTTCGCATTTTTCTATACATTATCAGCTCTTACAGCTGGCACATTCTCATATGTTTTTCTCGAATCCAGGAAAACGAGTATGAGATCTTTATCCTTTCGGCAGTAAGCTGGTCGTTGTGGCCGAGCGGTTCTAGGTGCTTCAGTCCGGAACCGCGCTGCTGTTACGATCGCAGGTTCGAATCCTGCCTCGAGCATGGATGTGTGTGATGTCCTTAGGCTAGTTAAGTTTAAGTAGTTCTGATGACCTCAGATGTTAATTCCCATAGTGCTTAGAGTCATTTGAACCATTTGTTTCGGGCATTCTCAGTCTATGAATAGGTAATAGGTGGTTGTTCAGCTTCAGTTTCTGGTAAATTATTTGTTCCATGTTCCTCCTTTATTATCTCTGTACCATTAGGTAATGTGCGCCAGCAATTCAAACAGCACCAGAACAGACTCCAGGGATTAATCCGGGACAAATTCCAAACATTTAAAAAACAACAGTGGTACCAAAACTCGAAGGGCTGGACACCAAACGACCTGGCGTGTGGCAGCTGGCGCGTCACTTCACCAGGGAGAACCTGTACACACTCACGCTACAAGGGCCCGACGGACTGGCATATTCTGCGGAAGAAAAAGCGGAACTGATGGCCCTCACACTTGCAGCGTCATTCACACCGAATCTGGATGCCTCAGATCCAGCGTTCACACTTGCGACCGACCAGGCGGTTACACGCATCTTGGCCCAACCAGCGCGCAACGACATCCGACAGGCTAGCACAGCTGAAGTCAAATGGGCCATCATGCATACCACAACTAGGAAGGCCCCTGGTCACGACGGCATTCAAAACCGTGTCTTCCAGGAGTTCACGGATAAAGCAGTAGAATACCTTACACACATCACGAATGCCATACTTAAACACCACCACTTCCCCGCCTTTTGGAATACGGCCAAGGTCCTGATGTTCAGGAAGCCGGGGAAAGACCACTCCCTCCCACAAAATTACCGACCCACCAGTCTGCTGACCGCGCTCAGCAAGATCGTTGAGAAGGTAATACTAAAACGACTCACTAGGCACTGCATTACAAACGACAAAGCCGGAGCAATTCGACTTTAGGAATCGCCTCTCGATAACACAACAACTCCGCGTCATTGAATACATAACACACGGATACAACACAAACAAAGCAACTGGGGCAGTGTTCCTGGACATCGAAAAGACCTTCGACCGTTTGTGGCACAACAGCCTCATACGCAAACTCAGCGACGCAAAGTCCCCGACGGGTTCGTACGTCTCATACACTCATATCTCACGGCCACGAGTTTCAACACCGACGTGCTGGGAAAACAATCAACACGACATGATATTCAGGCTGGAGTACCCCAAGGGAGCATCTTAGGGCCCATACTATTTAACCTCTACATTAATGATCCTCCATCTACACGCAACACAATGGTGGCAATCTACGCGGATGACACTGCCATCTTCGCGCAAGACTGGAAACCGTCTAACATTAACTCACGACTACAGACTGCACTCAGAGCGTCAGAGCCTTTGTTGGGGAAATGGCGTGTTAGAGTAAACGTCGACAAGTGCGAAGCCGTTCTGTTCACTGGAAGACCGAAGCTACTGCGCAAACATAAACACTGCATCCCAATAACACTACATGCACGCCCAGTACGTTTCCGTGAGAATGTCAGATACCTCGGTGTCTGGCTGGACCGGAAACTACTCTGGGGGGACCACATTCAACACATGATCAACAAAGCAAACGCGAGGCTCAAACAACTCTATCCTATGCTTAATATTCGTAGCACACTAAATAAGAGGGTGTCCATGTCCACGTACACCACACTTATTAGACCTCTGATGACGTCTGCTGCTCCCGTCTGGGGATACGATGCGCCCATACGCCTGCGCCGTCTGCAGCTCATAAAGAACAAAGTACTCAGAATCACAAGCGATGCTCTGCGCTACACACGCACCGTGGATCTTCTCCGGGAATATCGGCTAAAAACCCTCTTGCAGGTATTCCAAAAACTCTCCACACGACTGGACAGAAACACGAGACACTCGCATAACCCGTTTATTCTTTCTTCAACGAGAACCCGCAGCGACAAAGCTAACGATATGCGCGATACCTCGCACTAACATAACCTCACCTTGCATGCACTGTCGCAGCTAGCAAGCCGCTACTGCCCTTACTACCCGTCCTACTGTCGCAGAGGTTTTTTTCCCTTGGTGCTTGCCTTGGCACTTTTTCCCCCTTGTTCTACGACCAAAACCATAGATGGAAACATAATAGACCAAAGGCACTATTAGCAAGGAACTAAATATCTATGGTCCACAGCACGCTAACACAACAGTGCTGGCGAGCCCCTGCAACACAGCTACTACTGGCAACCCCAGATCTTGTCTCGCCGATGATCTACGGCCGATCGCCCACTACTATATGACGACCTCGGACTGTTAAAGGGACGAAGCTGCTGCAGCAGGCCCAGGAAAATTCACAGGAGCCCAGCTGCAGCTCCCGAACTGACCCATCTTCAACGAGAAGCCGCAGCGACAAAGCTAACGATGCACGATACCTCGCACTAACATAACCTCACCTTGCATGCACTGTCGCAGCTAGCAAGCCGCTACTGCCCTTACTACAAGTCCTACTGTCGCAGAGGTTTTTTCCCTTGGTGCTTGCCTTGTCACTTTTTTCCTCTTTGTCCTTACAAAACGCTACCCTTCTATCGATTTCGCCCACTCTCTGTCTCAGTAATAGCAAATACTCTGTTCAACAATCACAAGAGGAGGAGGTATTCTTTGAAAAAGCCGAGAGATACAGCAAGATTGCAGTTAGATTACATCATCATCAGGCACATGAAGTCAGATATCCAGTAGCCGATTTGATAATGATGAAGAGTTGACATCAATGCGCAAAGAAGTGGTATGCGCAAAGACTAACGAATGGAGGCAATCACAGAAACTGGAAAGAAAAACATAGTGAAAGGTCTCTGTTGGATTCCTTTCATGTTTAATTTCTTAAATCTGTTGCCATTTATGGAATAAATTCCTCTTCTAAATGTACTGTGGCGTTTCTGACTATCTGGGAGGAGACTGAGCAGTGGAACGTGTTACTTTTACACATAAACAAGAACGATATGTCACACTACTACACTTTAAAGCAGTTTATATGTAATTCTTATATGTAATTCATGTCACACAGTCTCATACGGAACCTACATCCGCTTTCTTTTATATACTGTATATGATAAGATACTGTCATCCCCCTTCCTTTTGTGTGAGAGGACGAATGAGCATATGTATTTCTAGTTGCATGCTTGAGGGTAGCAGACAAGGCTGTCTGCTAGAGAACAGTAGGACCAACGTCGGAACAGGTAGCTACGCTTCCTAAAAGCAAAGAGGTTTCCATCCTTAGTATGGTCCTGTCCGTCCGTTGTCATGTTGGTATAGGAAGCTGCCCCTCTGGCCACTTCCGTTGGTCTTTGTGAGCCTCCCTCAGGAAGTACGCTCGGCAGTAGGCAGTTGCAGTGTGGGCGTGGCGAGCGTCTGAAGTGGTAAGATCTCCGGCTAAGCGCGTGTCTGTTAAGTCCGTAGGACAATGGATTTCTTAAGTTCAGCCTAACTGAAAATTTAATCACCTTGATTTCAGGTTTAGCTCTAAAATATCTAATGCTATCTTAAAGTGCAGCGGAGTGTAATTCTCGTGTTAAATTCAGATTATTTTGCGGTAGTTGCTTTGTTACTACTTTGTGAGTAAAGTGGAACCACGTGTTGATCAGTAACTCTAACTAAGTTCATCAATCTTAAATGCGAATGCTTGTGTGATTATAACGTCTCGTCTTGACTATATTTTCAATATAGCAACTTTTCTTTATGTTCAGCCCACGTGGGGTGTACTTTGCGAGACCAGTACCACGTGCTTATATAACTGTTTGACCCATCAGGTTAATAGTAAGACGTTAGTAACCTGTTCAAGGTTTTTCTTTTGTCAATTGCTTTTCGATCTAATGTATTTTAATTATCAAAATTATTGTGGAGTTGTACGCTTTGTGTAAACCAAGTTGACCACGTGGACCACGTGGTGTAATCATCAAAGTAGCCCTCAGCTATTCTTTTTGCAAAGACTTCACAAAGAGTTAATATGAATTTAGTATACCAGTGTGTGGTAATTACATGACGGACAGGATTGTGGTATGAACGTAATTTCTTTGGGTAAAAACTGAATCTGTTGGTTGTGGTTAATTTCTTCTTGCTTATGTTTCAATGTTCTTCGTGTGTTATTTTGTGAATGGAGTGTTGTATGCAGTTTTCCAAATCTTGGCTCCATATTTTATGTGTTCCGTAAAATTACAATCTCACATTTTTTTTTTTAATCGTAAATAAGGCACCAGCTCAGTTATAACTCACGTATAATATGCTGAAATTTCAATGAACAATCTTAAAATAAATTTCCAAGTATAAACTGATTTCTTTCTTTTTATTTAAATTCTCCTTTATATATATATATATTTTACCGGTTTTGTATGACTATTAAAAGATTATCATTAGTGTTAGTCTGCTAAATATCTGATGAAACAGTTGCCCAGTAATCCACGGTTAATGTCCCCAGACAGATCACGGCTTTTAACCCACTTTCATTGTGAATTAGCACCGATTTCAGCATACCAAATTCAAAGTAACAATATTACACTTCAGCATAGCAAATTAAAGTTACAACCTTACACATCAGCATACCAAATTAAAGGAACAACGTTACACATGGCGACCCTGTTCTGTGATTCCGCTAGACTCTGGAATCTCTGAAACGTTAGATTGCGAGCGTGTTATAATCTTAATTTTTTTTCCTACAGCGCTCAAACAACTTCTGTGTTGTTTCCGAGCAGACTTTCAAAAGATTCACGGCGTTGTTGATCGGCGTTGCGTTGTTTGTCTTGTTTTGTTTTTTATATTTGTGTGTTTTATATGTCTGTGTGTTTTTTATTCTCGCTTGTAAATTCCACTGTTTCGATCAAAGATAAAAATTTGTTTTGCGTGCGAAAAAGTGTGTACTAGGTTGGGTATCTTTCGTGTGACTGTCGTAATTTTTGTGGGACACATTTATTTTGATTAGTGTGTCGCATACCGGTTATAAATTGCACTAATGCAGACACGTAACCAAACTAAAAGTAAGTGGTCCGACAACCTAAGCAACATGGACCAAGGGGATAATTTAATTTCGAATGTTAACGCGTCGGGCGGTTCCGAGAATGCAATGGGGAATACTTCAGACGAAATGCAAGACAGGACGAACGGGCTCACATCAGAGCCACAAATTAATTTGCCTTCAACTAACCAAATTGATTTGGCAGAACTCATGAAAGCCTTATTGCAACAAAATAAAGAAAACGCAGAGAAATCCGAGAAATCGATCCGCGAGCTAGGCGAACAAATAGACGAAAAACTAATCCAGCAGACAAATAAAGTTGACAAGTCGATGCAGAGAGTGTCTGATGATATCTCACAAAGAATAAACAATCTGGCAAGTGAGATAAAAAGTGATATTATGAAAGAATTAGGCCGTACATTTGAACAAATCGATGATCGTCTGCAAGCTTTAGAACAGAGCAAGCGGAGGGGCGATACCGAATCTAAAGAAAGCGAAGAACGGCTACTTAGGAATTTCCAAGAGCTGAGGGAAGAATGCCAAAGGGAGCACCAGCAGGTTCTCTCGATGGTCCAAGAGGCGGAAACGCATTGTCCCACGTCCGTTAGCAACACAATAGCGGACAACAGTTTAGCGATCCACGCGTTGGAACAGCAAGTAGAACAATTGAAGCAGACTGGGGCGCAGGACAAGAGACAAATTGATGATAAGATTGCGGCATTAGCGGACATTGTAGGCACGATGAAGCTGACGGAAAGCGAGAACAATACTACACCGGTAGCGGCCGCAGAGACCGAAGAAGTGCGTTCGCTTCTGAGATTTCAGAAGGGACAGTTCGAAGTGAACAGGCAAAACAGAGCTGTAACAGGCGAATTACAAGAACGCGTGGCGCATCTGGAAAACCGCATGGCGTGTGATTCCGAACTCGCCAATAGCACTAAAAATAGCCGTACGAACAGTGCAGAGAGGGACTCCGGCCACGAGGGAGATTTTGACGACAGGGAAGAATGTAATTTGAGAGGCAGACATGAGAATAATAGAAACATTCAAGGGCCTCGCCAGGAGGAAATGCGGGGATTTGATTTCAAACATTTCCTTACGGTGAGAAAGTTTGAGATATTCCGAAATTCGCAAAAAGGAATACATCCACGAGCATGGCTCGAGCAATTTGAGTTCTGTCTTCCTCCCGACTGGGCAAGTTCACATAAGATAGAATATATGTGTGGCTATTTGGAAGGCGAACCGGCGATTCGCATGAGGTCGGCAGCGCGTCACTGCAACTCCACTCGGGAGTTTCGACAAGCCTTTCTGTCCGCCTATTGGTCGGAAGCGGCACAAGATAGGGTCAAACATGGCATAATTATGCTGCCAAATTTGAACCAGTCTGGTTTCGGCAGCCCTGCACGCCTATTCGACCACATGCTGCAGGCAAATCAATTCCTATACGACCCATACGGGCCTGCGGAACTAATTAGGATATGCATCACCAAGTTGCCGATGCACTTGCGGCACGTCATTCTTGCGGGACGATGCAAAGAGGACGTGGAAACGTTTAAGACGCTTCTCCAAGAGTTGGAATACAATACAGGAGAATGCCCGCCTAATCAGGCACAAAGTTATTACGGGGCACAGCAGCGCGACCGCAGTCGTGGCCGTATTACTAATCAACGGCGTGACTGGTCGTCGCGACGCGAACGGAACAATAATCGGGACCGGCCGTATAGAAACTGGGGTGACAGTCGCGAACACAGGTGGAACAACAGAAATGATCGAGGACGTAGACAGAATCGTGAACGGAACAGTTACGGCAACCAGAATCGATACTACGGTGAACACGGTGGGAATAGGACTATAGGCGGAGCACCTCATGGTGTTGAAATTCGGCCGGCTAACCCTAGACATAATCCAGCAAATGGAAATGAACGAAACCGGCAATGACAAACGATCAGCGCAGAAGGCGCCCAATCGGAACAAATGAGCGACATGGCAAATGAGTAGAAAGGACAGTGAGAAGTAGAGAGGACGGCGAGGAGAAAGAATTGATTAGTTTAAATTTGTGACGTATGCATTTTGAATAATATGTTGATAAAAATTAATGATAAAGATGTTTCTATGTGATGGATTGAAGTGATGTTTTAATTTTTTTCTCTCCTTGTGCAATTAGGATTTAGTTTGATTCAAACGTAAAGATAAAAGGTTTCTTTGTGAACGAGTAAAATGCTGTTTATGTTTTTTTTGTGTGTAAATTGAAAAGAGCCGCTCCTGAGAGAAGCAATATCTGCGTTGAATTAATGCAAAACTCAGGGGAATATCCGATCTGTGGGTATTATGGGCCTGGCAAACCCAGGTCCCCAGCTGTTAGTAGCCTTGTTTCCGATTTTCTGCTTTCAGTGCTACTATCTATCTATTACTATTCTATATCTGTCAGTGTAAATGAGGATCTCTTACTATAGTATGCGTGCTGTATGAATATTTTAAGATAGGAAAACTCAGAGGAATATCCGATCTGTGGGTATTATGGGTCTGGCAAACCCAGGTCCCCAGCTGTTAGTAGCCTTGTTTCCGATTTTCTGCTTTCAGTGCTACTATCTATCTATTACTATTCTATATCTGTCAGTATAAATGAGGATCTCTTACTATAGTATGCGTGCTGTATGAATATTTTAAGATAGGAAAACTCAGGGGAATATCCGATCTGTGGGTATTATGGGTCTGGCAAACCCAGGTCCCCAGCTGTTAGTAGCCTTGTTTCCGATTTTCTGCTTTCAGTGCTACTATCTATCTATTACTATTCTATATCTGTCAGTATAAATGAGGATCTCTTACTATAGTATGCGTGCTGTATGAATATTTTAAGATAAGAGAACTCTGAGAAAGGAATGAGTAAGTTTGGAATCTTGAAAACAGGATGCGATAATACGATTGTTGAACCATTGGCTTCCAATATGCGATGATATGTTAATATTGATGATATATGTTTTTTTTGTTCTTTATAGCTGAGTACGTAAAGTGCTGTCTGTGGATTTCGTAAGTATATTGATTCCCTTCAAGGTGAAAGAAGAATTGTGGTTTGTGTAATTTACGTGGCTCTGAAACATTATTGTGGTAGTCAAATACGAGCAGCTTTTCAGCAAATGGAGAATGGAACGGAAATATGGATCGTTTTTGTAGTCTTGATTGATGTTGAGCCAAAGCCTAAAAAATTATTCTGCGTTAATACTTGTCCTAGAAAAGCGACGTTTATGTGTTTTGCTGATGCTGTGAGCATTACAGCTTACTGTTTTCGCTGGTGCGGGATGCACTGCAGCCTATATGATATGTACTGAGGAAATTTCCCTCTTGAAGGTAGAGGATGATTAAATAATTTTGATTATGGGAACGAAGGAAAGCTTGGTTTAAGGTAATAAGGATAAAGCAAAACATTTGTCATTTAAACTACAGGAGGATTCGGATCTTTTGTGTCTGTTGTAAGTTCAATATGTTAAGATGATACTGTTTTACAGAATAGAGGTGACCACAATTTTGCCATTCATGAGAAATGAATCCAGAATAACCACCACAGGCGAAATAACTGATTTGGAAGCGAAAGGTAACGTAAAGAAGGAACGAAATCGCAGCAAAATGGGTAAGAAAATGTAATATAACCTGTATAATGCAAATATTTTTAACCTTCTCAGAGTCATCTGCGTGATTAATTGTTGTGATAACGTAATTTTAGGTGAAATTTTCTTACTGTTTTATGTGTGAATATATGAGTATGATAAATGTATAATTGCGAGTCTCTTTTCAGGTGTGCGAACTGGTATAAATGTTTTGGCGTGTAAATAACCATTGTTCTTTTTAATGTGTATGTTTAAGGAAAGTTCTCCATATTTATCATGTGACAAGACGTATGGCGCGAGCGTCAAGAAGAGGACGAAATAGAACAATGTTGTAGTGGTATATACACGGTGTTGAAATAGCATTGAAGTAGCTTATGGGCTTAACTAGTAGTGGATAGAAGTAGAATATTGAGTAATGCATGTTTATGGGTAGTTAGTTTGTAGAATAGACAACAGGTGTGCATGTATGTGTGTGTAAATAACATGTGAACCCTATGCTGTCCTGACCTATACTTGCACAAGGCATAATCCTATTCATTTTAGTGAATTAATGAATAGCATTTGATTTATTAAAACGTAAGTGAACCACATTAGTGATGTGGATTTAAATATTATATTGGCAGTTCATTTAAATTTTTATTTTTATACTGTCAAGTCATTTCACTTTTATTTTTTTTACATTGTCAAGTCATTTAAATTTTATTTTATATTGTCGATTCATCTAATTTTTTTTATTTTAAAAAAAATATTAAGTCTCACTTTGTTCTTAAAAATTGTGAAAGACAATACTAAGTGGTATTATGTATGACATTGTGTAATCACATAAGGATGATGAAAAATTTCTGTGAATGCAGTTGAGAACCTGAAAGCGAACCGGCAAAACTCTTAAGAGACAGCGGGAGCAGCCGGACTAGTTGTAAACTGGCGGGTTTCCCAGCGGGACACGCTGTCATCCGGGCCACTTTGGGAGCGCGGCCGACAACAAAAGGAGAGTAAGCGGCAAACACTTTCCCTTGTACCTGGAGCTAATGGGCGGCCGCCCCGGGCGACCTTTCCTCGAGGCGATGACCTGAGATGGGCGAGCGGTCCACCGCGCGGAAATCCATCTGCTGGCAACGCACCACACGCACGCGACCGCGACGAGACGGCCGCGGTGAAACAACACAAGGGGCGTGGAGCCTTTTGACAGGTACTGCCCAGAGAAACTTGCAGACGTCAACGACGCCTATCGACATTTCCTGATGGATGCCTACTGTCAAGCGACAGTAAATCTTGGTTCGATGTTCTCTGGCCGCTAAGGGTGGTACAAAAGAAGAGCCATTAAGTGTCATCCTTGCCCGAGAATATCAACCTAGCGTATCAAACGAGGATACCGCACGAATTTGACAATACAAACATGGAACCAAATCGAGATGTACGTGACACGAGAGAAACTTCATGAGAGGGCAGAGACGGCGGGATCGCACGCAACAGATGGACAAAAATCCCTACTGACAGCTGTGGCGACGAACCCCCCCCCCTTTCCCTTATATTGTGCTCGGAACAGTGGAACTACTGAGTGTGTCAGTGAACAGTGATTATACGGTTCTTAGTCCAGTGCATATACGTGTGTTTCTGTCAGAGAAACTCTGACTCGTGTGTTTTGCAGGAGTTCGATTTATTGGTGTTTATTAGACTGACTCTTGTATTTTGCAGGTGTTCTATTTATCTTTTTTAGACTTTGAATCTTGTATTTTGCAGGTGTTTTATTTATAGGTGTTTTTTTTTGTTTTAGATGTTGACTATTGTACTGTTTTATTTATCAATGTTTGTTTTTGTGTGATGTATTAGATTTGTGATATTTTGTTTCGTAAATTCATTGCTGTGGCATTGCTTCGTTTATCAGTCAGATAGCTTTTTATTCTCATTGAACTGTGATCGATTAGCCTTTGCATGGGGCATATTTACTGTGAGGAACCCCTTAAGGGTAACAATCACATAATTATTGTAGTTTCAGTATAATGACACAGTGCTCATTGTTTGCTAGCTAATTGAAATATAGTAGAGTGATTAAATGAGTGCCAAATAGTTATTTTAATTCTACAAATTATTAGTTTTATACGATATAGAATTTTTTTGCGATAACCACTTTGTAAAACATGTTTTTTCTCTTATCATTTTGTTGCTTTTGAAGATTGTGCATTGTAATGTTCTGCTTTTTAATACCAATGTTATTTGATGTTCTTTTTTTAATTGCTGTGGCACCTTTGCTATTTTCATAAATTTTGCTTGTTAATAAACAGTCATAAATTTTCCTGTGATCAGTTGGCTCTTGCAATGAGCAAATACTGGTGAACTCCATAAGGGTAACAACCAGAAATTGTTTTCATATTAATGACACAGGAACCATTGTTTTTTTACTTGCTGACCGAATTAGGTCTACACTACCTTTTAAATAGGTGTCACAGATTGTGTTCTTTTTTTTCTGTTTGAAATTGGTAGATTCTAAAGATGTGTTGAAATTATTGTGTTTTAGCAAGTAGCTGGTGTCCTTTTGCCTTTTCTTTTACTCTTTTGGTTTAAGTAGGGTGTGAGAAGCCTGCTTGGGAATGTCCTAGCATGGCCAGAAAATTCCCTGCACAGTCTTTTCCCGGAGCGTTGGGGTTATGAAAGGTCTCTGTTGGATTCCTTTCATGTTTAATTTCTTAAATCTGTTGCCATTTATGGAATAAATTCCTCTTCTAAATGTACTGTGGCGTTTCTGACTATCTGGGAGGAGACTGAGCAGTGGAACGTGTTACTTTTACACATAAACAAGAACGATATGTCACACTACTACACTTTAAAGCAGTTTATATGTAATTCTTATATGTAATTCATGTCACACAGTCTCATACGGAACCTACATCCGCTTTCTTTTATATACTGTATATGATAAGATACTGTCATCCCCCTTCCTTTTGTGTGAGAGGACGAATGAGCATATGTATTTCTAGTTGCATGCTTGAGGGTAGCAGACAAGGCTGTCTGCTAGAGAACAGTAGGACCAACGTCGGAACAGGTAGCTACGCTTCCTAAAAGCAAAGAGGTTTCCATCCTTAGTATGGTCCTGTCCGTCCGTTGTCATGTTGGTATAGGAAGCTGCCCCTCTGGCCACTTCCGTTGGTCTTTGTGAGCCTCCCTCAGGAAGTACGCTCGGCAGTAGGCAGTTGCAGTGTGGGCGTGGCGAGCGTCTGAAGTGGTAAGATCTCCGGCTAAGCGCGTGTCTGTTAAGTCCGTAGGACAATGGATTTCTTAAGTTCAGCCTAACTGAAAATTTAATCACCTTGATTTCAGGTTTAGCTCTAAAATATCTAATGCTATCTTAAAGTGCAGCGGAGTGTAATTCTCGTGTTAAATTCAGATTATTTTGCGGTAGTTGCTTTGTTACTACTTTGTGAGTAAAGTGGAACCACGTGTTGATCAGTAACTCTAACTAAGTTCATCAATCTTAAATGCGAATGCTTGTGTGATTATAACGTCTCGTCTTGACTATATTTTCAATATAGCAACTTTTCTTTATGTTCAGCCCACGTGGGGTGTACTTTGCGAGACCAGTACCACGTGCTTATATAACTGTTTGACCCATCAGGTTAATGGTAAGACGTTAGTAACCTGTTCAAGGTTTTTCTTTTGTCAATTGCTTTTCGATCTAATGTATTTTAATTATCAAAATTATTGTGGAGTTGTACGCTTTGTGTAAACCAAGTTGACCACGTGGACCACGTGGTGTAATCATCAAAGTAGCCCTCAGCTATTCTTTTTGCAAAGACTTCACAAAGAGTTAATATGAATTTAGTATACCAGTGTGTGGTAATTACATGACGGACAGGTTTGTGGTATGAACGTAATTTCTTTGGGTAAAAACTGAATCTGTTGGTTGTGGTTAATTTCTTCTTGCTTATGTTTCAATGTTCTTCGTGTGTTATTTTGTGAATGGAGTGTTGTATGCAGTTTTCCAAATCTTGGCTCCATATTTTATGTGTTCCGTAAAATTACAATCTCACATTTTTTTTTTAATCGTAAATAAGGCACCAGCTCAGTTATAACTCACGTATAATATGCTGAAATTTCAATGAACAATCTTAAAATAAATTTCCAAGTATAAACTGATTTCTTTCTTTTTATTTAAATTCTCCTTTATATATATATATATTTTACCGGTTTTGTATGACTATTAAAAGATTATCATTAGTGTTAGTCTGCTAAATATCTGATGAAACAGTTGCCCAGTAATCCACGGTTAATGTCCCAAGACAGATCACGGCTTTTAACCCACTTTCATTGTGAATTAGCACCGATTTCAGCATACCAAATTCAAAGTAACAATATTACACTTCAGCATACCAAAATTAAAGTTACAATCTTACAATAGGCACAAGCAAGATAACTAGGAAGAAAGCATGGATAACGGAAGAAATACTTCACTTGATCGACGAAAGAGGGAATCACAAAAACGTTCCACGAAATTCAGAAAAAACAAGACATTAAGCAATGAAATAAACAGGAAGCATAAGAAAGCTAAGTCGAAATGGCTGCATGAAAAATGTGAAGAAATCTAAAGATAAATTACTATTGGAAGACAGTAAGCAAATAGCAAAGTCAAAACAAACTTCTGTGATGTTCAAAGTAAGGATGGTAACATTGAGAGTATAAAGGGAATTCCATTGTTAAACGCAGAGGAGAAAGGTGGAAGGAGTACACTGACGGCCCCTGTGAGGGGGGGGGGGGGAACTTTTCTGATGACGTGATAGAAGAATACAGTGGAGTTGATAAGGAAGAGAGAGGGGCTCAAGTATCAAAATTTAAAAGAGTATTGAACGACTTACGATAAAATAAGGCAGATGGGATTGATAACATTCTATCGAAATTTATAAAATCATTAGATGAAGTGGAAACAAAACGACTATTCTCGTTGGTATGTAGAATGAGTTACACTGACAGTAAACCCTCATACTTCCGGAAAAACATCATCCACACACTTCCAAAGATTGCAACGGCCGACAAATGCGAGACTTATCGTACAACCAGCTTAACAGCTAACACATCCAAGTTGCTGACAAGAATAATATACAGAAGAATGAAAAACAAAAAATGAGGATCTGTTAGGTGATGATCAGCTTAGACTAAGAAAACTTAATGGCACTAGAGAGGCAGTTCTGACGTTGCTGTTGATAACGGAAGCAAGACCGAAGAAAAATAAAGACACGTTCATAGGCATTGTCGACCTGGAAAAAGCGTTCGACAATGCCAAATGGTGCAAGATATTCGAAATTACAAGAAAAATAAGGGCAAACTAAAGGAAAAGACGCGTAGTATACAGTATGAATAAGAACACAGTTGTAACAATAAGAGTGAAAGATCTAGAACGAAGTTCACGGATTATAAACGGTGTAAGACAGGTATGTAGATTTCGCAGCTACTGTTCAGTAGTAGAAGCAATGTAGGAAACAAAAGGAAGGTTCAAGAGTGACATTAAAATTCAGTGTGAAAGGGTATCAATGATAAGATTCGCTGATGACATCACTATCCTCAGTGAACGTGAAGAAGAATTACAGGAACTGTCGAACGGAATGAACAATGTAATGAGTATAGAATACTGACTGAGAGTAAATGGAAGAAAGATGAAAGTAATGAGAAGCAGCAGAAATGAAAACAGCAAGAAACTTAACAACGAAGGATGTGCATGGGCTCCGAAAACATTCCAGCCTCTGTTGTCAAAGGAACATCGATCAAGTACCGCGTACATTGACCATGCGGGCTCTGCGATTCCGTTAATCCGGCTGTACCAATTACGTGGGTCAATACGTTTGCTGATAAACAACTATCCACATTGCTATAACGGAAGTCTCCCTCTCACGTATGACTATTCTTTCGTCTGTCATAGGTAAATACTCATTCACCATTTAATGATGAGTGCATTCCACAAATCCTATTATCACCCACCTATTCACGAAAATGATGCCGTTTACAATCAGTTACTACGAGGACTCTTAAAGCTTTTTAAATAGAACAAACTTTATTAACATTCTACACCTTTGTTATTCATATCTCCATATTTGCAGCCCTCTGCCACTAGATGCCTCCGGATTATAGCATATAACATGGCGTCGTGTAACGTAGCTTTGTTGATGAGTAACAAACAACGTACTGTAATCGAATTTCTGATGTGATGAGTTCGTCTATATGTGGAGAACCCTCTCGTTCAGCATGACAATGCCATACTTTGCACGACCGCTGCGGCATCTGCAACAATCCGATGACTAGGGTTCACTGTCATCGATCAACCTCCGTACAGCCCCGAATTGGCCCTTCCAATTTTCATCTGTTCCAAAAATTTAAAGAACACCTTCGAGGACCACTTTTTGACAGTGACGAAGCAGCACAAGCAGAGATGTGGTTGTTGTTCCGTCAACAATGTCAAACATTCTACAGTGACGATTCAAGAAACGGTTCCCCAGTTGGAAGAAACGTGTTCGTGGCCAGGTGACTATGTTGAGAAATAAATATGCAGATACGAATGAAGATGTATAACGTTAATAACGTTAGTTGTATTTAAAAAGCCTTAAGAGTTTCTACATAAGAAATTCAGAGGCTTTACTTTTCAGCAAACTTTCGTATATTCGTATTAATGGCAGTACACGTCCTCAAGCTTAGTTCGATGTACACGAGTGTGTGAAATATCGGTTATTTTAGAAATTTGTGTGCATCTACCCGCTGAGTAGCAACGAAGTGTCGCATTTTATTTACAAAAGTGACTTTAGACGTACATGACGACGGCGTCCTCTGCGTGTCTATATACTCTAGGTACCAAAGCACAGAATATTAGCAACAGTTTTTAAGTTCCCCAATATTTCTCAACCAGAAAAGCCATAATTGTACGACCCACCAATCTATCACTAACTAGTGTGCACTTTCTAAGTAAATGATGTGAGACTTCTCACAAATGAGTCAGTTTTAAAGAGCTGGATTTCGAAAACAATTGAGAAAAAACGTATTTTAAATGTTTTCCCTACAGAATGGACCATACTGTCACCAATTAATGCATATAAGTTTCCTCCTAAAGTAGGCTGAAGAATGCAGCGAGTTTGAAATGAAAATTGAAAAGACGCAGGTAAATGGATACCTTCCCCTGACTTCCCAACGTCATACGGAGCATGATTCAAAGAAAACAGAGTAGTCAGTATCTCCCTTGTGGCATAAGTGTAGAAGCGATGTAGTCTAAGAACTTAGGGTCAGTCGTATTACTGACTTGAGACAAATTTTGTAGAATTAAAATGATGCCGAAATTAAAATCGTGCTTATGCTAACATAGCTGAGCTACGTTATATTAGGAAATGTGTGTGAAATATGATAAACGTCTGTAACTAACTTAATAATTTTGGCGTTATTAGCGAACGGTAGTCGGAATAAGTTTTTTCAATACTGTAATGTTTTTGCAACTGGGTTATTGCGTATGTCAGTGTCACTCCACTCGGTGGTGCCATAATAAACGCTGTGTAATACTGATGAGGTTATCCTGAGGTTCTACTGGTGATACCGCACCGAACAGCGCTTCGAGCAGAGAGAAACAGGAAGACAGAATTGTATGCATCTGAGTGACGCTTGCCGATCCAAGAAATATGTAGACATTAAAGATTTGAAAGTATAATTAATTGCAGGTACATGGGCCCTAGCTCCAATAGTAATCTGGCCCGTCACACAGTGTTTAAAGCTCCATGCCCTGTCAAAGGCTCTCTAAATCAAACTATGAAAGAAACATATCTGCCTTCATCCACAAATCTAAGTTTTTATTAGAATGGAGTTAATTAACAACATAACTTGTGAATTAAGGTGGATTTATTTCCTTTTATGTTTTACGAACATATCTTTATTATAGCTCCAACACGACTACGCTGAATCTAATTAAGCTATGTTGTTGTTCCGTCACATATAGAAAATACAAATTTTATAGCATTTTCAGGTATTCGGGAATTTCTCCGGTTAGAAAAGTCAATGTGCGCTAATGAAGTAATTAGAAGCCGTCAGTTAAGGGATACGAAGAGGGTAAGAAATGGATTACTGAGTTACGACAAGCTGCAAATATTTGGGGTATTTGAAGGATAACGTAGTGTTGTTGGGTGGGTGAAAATTAAGAGCAGCTGAAAAGAAATAGAAACCAAAACTATCAACTTGTCAGTCTAACACTCGTACAATTTACCACACAATGAAAGATCTATTCCCGAAACATCACTGCTTATTCAAGGGTCAGGAATTACCGTATATCATAGTTTGAAAGAAATGGCTGTATACTTGTGAATAGCGCTTGTATGTCTCATTCAATTTTCTTTATCACACAGTCACACGATCCATAAGCATTTTACATCGAAGTCTAGGAAAAGACGCAGTAACTCTTGGAGACTCCATTGTGGGTTATAATGCGCTTATCTGTATTTTTTTATATATTTTTTTCTCGTATTATTTGGTGCCCTGGGAGTGAAAAACACTCGGTTATAAAACAAGTTACTGCTGATAAACGTAATTATAAAAGACAGAAACTAAAAATTAGGAAAACAAAATGTTGGAGGTAGTATATCGAAATACAGTACCAGGAGCTAGTGAGGGATTTGGAAACATGAACACAAATAGTTAATAATGAAGTTAATGACTTCACAGGATTAACGCTATATGACGTGTATAGAGCCACTCAAGGTTGAAAGAACGGAAATACGGTAGGAGATAACGGCATTCCGATAGAAATTATTAAATCCGACGGGTAAAAACACAAAATGAGCTTGCACACTTATAAACTGAACGCCTATGGAGAAAGACAATTTTCCAAAACTAGACAAAAGCTACAAGGAGACATGCAAACAGACCAAAGAGCATTCTGTCCATAAGAGAAAAGAAATTCACTGAAATTATTAGTAGTCACGTAGAAAAGCATTTGATTTTAATATATCTACGGAATTACCTGATTTTAAAAGTGGCTAAACCAAATGGACAATTCTGAGGTCGTGGTAAAAATGAGCATTTACCCCTTTTTCTGGCAATGATAGTTGTTTAGAAAATTTTTGACTTAGTTCTAAATAAATCTGTATCAAAATACCATGAGAAACAACTCATTGATTAAACTTATTACAGTGAAGAATATATTTCATTAGACTGCACTTGAATAGTGAGTTTTCAGTCGAAAGAGGAGTTAGGCAAGGAGGTCCCACACCACCAACAGTGTTTATAGCAGCGCCAGAGTACGTTTTCCGCTCCCTAACCTGGGAACCTGAGAATAAGAGGAAGGAATATGTGGTAATGGAACAGTTCCGAACCGGCTTCTAAACAGCCTTCGTTCTGTTGATGACATTAGACTTTTCGCTTGTAGTGTACTTGCACTTCAATAATGTATGCAATACAGGAAGTTTGAAGATATGATTGAAAATTAAGACTACAACAATGTATAATTAACTCCGAGGAAAGAAAATATTAGAAATTAAGAATGTAATCACTGAACTACATTAGTTGTGTTAAGGACACTTGGGGACAACGCTGTATGGACAAGAAGAGAAATGAATTGAAGAATGAAAAGATCTGGAGCTCCAAACAGAGTTTTGGAAACGCGTTCTAATGTGTCTGAAAGGGAAAATTTTCAATTGCATCGCAACATACTTTCAAAATGCATTCGTGAGTCGTTTTGTGTTAGGACCTGTCCAAAAAATTTGAAGGAGATGTTTTTTTTTGTCTTTGTCCTTAAAAACTGGAAGAATCTGTTCACAACATTAGTCATTTCTAAATTTTGTGCTTTCAAAATCTTTACTTTTTCAGACATATTTATGCTAGGACCGTGTTAAAAGGCTCTTTTTTCAATTTTCTACGTCCTAGTCAAGCTCAGAACGTATATTATATCTACATATTGACTTGACACTGTAAATATGAAGACCAAACTGTGATGTGAGCAAACATAGAGACTGTGAGCTTTATCAGATCTGAAGCTGAGTTGCGGTACCATCAGTGACAGGACTCGTTAGCCATCTTAAAACAGTGTATTCATCAGGAAGCTGCTTCCTGTAATCAATCATACGAACATGGACTCGATAAAAATATGTAAACTGTGTTGTGGAGAAATTGTGGAGGACGAGGAAAAATCAAAGGATATATTACATAAAGACTGTAACGTAAATGAGAAACATGACACACCCGTGGGGAACGTGAATAACGTACACATTAACCGTTCGTTACTTCTCTGAAAACTGAAGAAACAGAATATTCCGGGAACCATCGACTGGATTATCGCTTTGTACATACAACCCGTGGTGAAGTGATCGTATGGCATTGACGGCTGGGAGTCCCCACGTGGGGAAGTTCGGCCGCCAAGTTGCAAGTCTTTTCAGTTAACGCCACTTTCGGCAACTTGCCTGTCAACATGCATAATACTATGTGATTCCATGTAAGTGTCAGGGGTTAACGTTCTCTGTCGAGACATGCGGAACAGATGCGTCAGATTCGAGGCAATTGTGCATGTCGGACTCCTACGGCAAGGACGTTTGGCGGCGAACCACAGTTTCCTTCTGGACGTTCCTCTGCAGTTTCCAGTACGCTATTATCACTGTAGTGTCTATCTCTAAGAGCGCCAACCGAATGTAGCATCCACGACTAAGAGAAGTTACGTACCAACTGAAGAGTACATGCGGTCCGCATATTCTCCAAACAAGTAAATTTTTAATCCAAAAAGTAACTGCGTGAAGTAACTGGTTACGCCTATCCGACAACACGCTTGAGAACGCCACTTTAAAAACTAGAAAATAACATTGCAGCACAGTAAACGAATTTAAAGCGCTAGTAGCATTCAACAGCATAGAACTGAATATGAGTACAGTACAAAACAGAGTAATAATTTCGAACACCTTCACTGCATGGACAACATTAACACTCTGTTTAAAAGACGACCGTTGCACCACATCTACATCTACATCTACATTTACACTCCGCAAGCCACCCAACGGTGTGTGGCGGAGGGCACTTTATTTGACACTGTTATTACCTCGAAAAAAATGGCTCTGAGCACTATGGGACTCAACTGCTGTGGTCATAAGTCCCCTAGAACTTAGAACTACTTAAACCTAACTAACCTAAGGACAGCACACAACACCCAGCCATCACGAGGCAGAGAAAATCCCTGACCCCGCCGGGAATCGAACCCGGGAACCCGGGCGTGGGAAGCGAGAACGCTACCGCACGACCACGAGATGCGGGCAAGTTATTACCTCGCTTACCTGTTTCAATCACGTATGGTTAGCGGGAAAAACGACTGCCGGAAAGCCTCCGTGCGCTCCCGAATCTCTCTAATTCTACATTCGTAATCTCCTCGGAAGGTATAAGTAGGGGGAAACAATATATTCGATACCTCATCCAGAAACGCACCCTTTCGAAACCTGGACAACAAGCTACGCCGCGATGCAGAGCGCCTCTCTTGCAGAGTCTGCCACTTGAGTTTGCTAAACATCTCCGTAACACTATCACGCTTACCAAATAACCCTGTGACGAAACGCGCCGCTCTTCTTTGGATCTTCTCTATCTCCTCCGTCAACCCGACCTGGTACGGATCCCACACCGATGAGCAATACTCAAGTATAGGTCGAACGAGTGGTTTGCAAGCCACCTCCTTTGTTGATGGACTACATTTTCTAAGGACTCTCCCAGTGAATCTCAACCTGGCACCGGCCTTGCCAACAGAAAATTTTATACGATCATTCCACTTCAAATCGTTCCGCACGCATACTCCCAGATATTTTACAGAAGTAACTGCTACCAGTGATTGTTCCGCTATCATATAATCATACAATAAAATATCCTTCTTTCTATGTATTCGCAATACATTACATTTGTCTACGTTAAGGATCAGTTACCACTCCCTGTACCAAGGGCCTATCCGCTGCAGATCTTCCTGCATTTCTATGCAATTTTCTAATGCTGCAACTTCTCTGTATACTACAGCATCATCCGCGAAAAGCCACATGGAACTTCCGACACTATCTACTAGGTCATTTATATATATTGTGAAAAGCAATGGTCCCATAACACTCCCGTGTGGCACGCCAGAGGTTACTTTAACGTCTGTAGACGTCTCTCCATTGAGAACAACATGCTGTCTTCTGTTTGCTAAAATCTCTTCAGTCCAGCCACACAGCTGGTCTGATATTCCGTAGGCTCTTACTTTTTTTATCAGGCGACAGTGCGGAACTGTATCGAGCGCCTTCCGAAAGTCAAGGAAGCCTGTATCTAATATTTTTTAGGTCTCATGAACAAATAAAGCGAGTTGGGTCTCACACGATCGCTGTTTCCGGAATCAATGTTGGTTCCTACAGAGTAGATTTTGGGTTTCATGAAATGACATGATACGCGAGCAAAAAACATGTTCTAAAATTCTACAACAGATCGACGTCAGAGATATAGGTCTATAGTTCTGCGCATCTGAACGACGACCCTTCTTGAAGACTGGGACTACCTGTGCTCTTTTCCAATCATTTGGAAGCTTCCGTTCCTCTAGAGACTTGCGGTACACAGCTGTTAGAAGGGGGGCAAGTTCTTTCGCGTGCTCTGTGTAGAATCGAATTGGTATCCCGTGAGGTCCAGTGGACTTTCCTCTGTTGAGTGATTTTAGTTGCTTTTCTATTCCTTGGACACTTATTTCGATGTCAGCCATTTTTTCGTTTGTGCGAGGATTTAGAGAAGGAACTGCAGTGCGGTCTTCCTCTGTGAAACAGCTTTGGTAAAAGGTGCTTAGTATTTCAGCTTTACGCGTGTCATCTTCTGTTTCAATGCCATCATCATCCCAGAGTGTCTGGATATGCTGTTTCGAGCCACTTACTGATTTAACGTAAGACCAGAACTTCCTAGGATTTTCTGTCAATTCGGTACATAGAATGTTATTTTCGAATTCACTGAACGCTTCACGCATAGCCCTACTTACGCTAACTTTGACATCGTTTAGCTTCTGCTTGTCTGAGAGATTTTGGCTGCGTTTAAACTTGCAGTGAAGCTCTCTTTGCTTTCGCAGTAGTTTCCTAACTTTGTTGTTGAACCACGGTGGATTTTTCCCGTCCCTCACAGTTTTACTCGGCACGCACCTGTCTAAAACGTATTTTACGATTGCCTTGAACTTTTTCCGTAAACACTCAACATTGTCAGTGTCGGAACAGAAATTTTCGTTTTGATCTGTTAGGTAGTCTGAAATCTGCCTTTTATTACTCTGCTAAACAGATAAACCTTCCTCCCTTTTTTTTATATTCCTGTTTACTTCCATATTCAGGGATGCTGCAACGGCCTTATGATCACTGATTCCCTGTTCTGTGCTTACAGAGTCGAAAAGTTCGGGTCTGTTTGTTATCAGTATGTCGAAGATGTTATCTCCACGAGTCGGTTCTCTGTTTAATTGCTCGAGGTAATTTTCGGATAGTGCACTCAGTATGTCACTCGATGCTCTGTCCCTGCCACCCATCCTAAACATCTTAGTGTCCCAGTCTATATCTGGTAAATTGAAATCTCCACCTAAGACTATAACATGCTGAGAAAATTTATATGAAATGTATTCCAGCGACTATGTACGAAAAAACAGCTGCATGTGATCAGCACCCCACTCTCCCTGCGGTTTGGCTGACTTTCCAGACCGTGAAGCCTCTACTATCTTATTGAAGTAGCTCCTCAATCGGCATCACGAGGCTGAATGTTCTCTGTACCAGTCCTCCCACCAAGGAACAATCCTTGTCAGTACTAGGAATCGAACCCAGGCCCTCCGCATGGCATCCATCTCAACTGATCACGCAGCTACGGAGGCGGACCGCTGCACGAGAGCCAGGAGTAAATTTAAGAGCCTTGCATCCATATAAATTACTTATTTATTTATGTTGTTGTTTTGCCCCTAACATAAATAGATAACTTACCATGGAATATAATTTTCTTTATATAGCCCTTTTACGGTAGAGTTGTGTGGTGTGCCTCGTTCAAATCAGTAAACTAGAACACCCTTTATTGCTAATGTAAACTTTACCAAAGTAGGAAGAGGTGCACATTGAGTTCGTCTGTTCGTTATCAAGATTTAAGAAGTGAAGGACTGATTTAGTCATTTCGTATTTATCTTACAGTAAGTGTTCCACGTGAATGACATCTCAAAACATCAGATGGCAACTCTGACAAAGTACATGCTACGGTATGGAAGGATCGACGATGAAATGCGTATGAAATAACTGATGCCATAAGGGTTTCAGAAGAAGAGTACGTTACTCATTAAAGAAAGAAATAACTGTGGCAGGGTTTTATGGACGTTGGGCACCGAACATTTTGAAAGATGATGAAGAATGACTGTTTGAAAACGAGTTTCTCCACCGTGTTTAAACCTTTTAAAAAGGAAGCCACTTGATTTAGTGCACAATTTATTAATGAGAAAAAGATATGGGCCCTCCACTTCGACCTAGTAAAGAAACGGAGAAAATTGGTTACCTATTTCACCAGTCAGATTGCTGTTTCTCCTTCAATTACGACGAATACTGCGATGGTTCCATTTAAAGAGTACTCTGTGATTTTCGTCCGTATCCATTTCGAATTCGAACTTGTATTGTGTCTCAAATGACATCGTCTTTGACGGAATGAGAGACTCGGATCTTTTGTTCACTAAATATACTGAACCGAAACTAAGGTAGTGAATGGAAGCTTGTGGCCCTGCTCCAAAAAATTTCGAAGTAGATTTCAATTGCTATACTTTGTGAAACATATGGAAATAACAGTGGACCAGAGTGCAAATTATGGAAGCAAATAGAGTTACCGGTATTTGTAGCAGAAAGATTTAAGGATGGCAACTGTGTGTACAGAAATAGACTAGCTAAGAACGAAAAAAAGTTGATAATTGGACTGTATAAAATCAGACATTAAAAACTGCAAGTGGGTTGAAGCACCTGTAATAAATTAGCATGCAAAGGTTGTATCATTCATCAGAAAATAATGTTGTTTACTTCTTTAGTAATACCTGAATGTTGTGTCACACTCCATCAAATACTTTGCAGATATCATATCGTCATCAGAGTTAGATGGTAGCGGAAACCTATAAAGATCCCTGAAACATCAAATGCTTTTAGAACCACACTGGGCCACCGTAATACAAAAGTAATATCGTGCAATGGTCATAAGAAAGAAATTTATATGATTATATGAATGCGTGGTGTCTGTTCTTTCGGACATATCTGCCTCGATTGGCCATGAATCCGTCACCTTCATTATGGCTGCACAATTTCCTCCGACCTCCTGCGGGAATTTCAAAGGACATGGACGGGGACTGTAGACATGTGGCGCAGACAGGTGGGTCGGGCGGGAGACTTGCTTAGACGGTCCGCATAATTGCGATTAACACTGTGTTCGGTTGGTGCAGTGGTTAAACCGACAGCCTAGTAAGTAAGACATCCCGGCTTCGACTCTCGGTCCGGCACTCATTTTGACTCGTCGCCGCTGATACCGCATAAAGTCCCGATGCAGCGGGCATCAGTAATTCCTTCGCTTTCATTTCCTTTCCTTTCCTTTCTCCCCTTCATCTCAATTTACATAATAGGAAAGAAAGAAAAATCAAAGCGATTTCACGAAAGTTTGTGGGAAGATAAGAAAGCAGAAACCATAATGCCAACTACCAAGATCAAATGCACTCCATAAGGGGCTAAAATGAAGAAGCAAGAACACTGAACATTTCCTGGAACGTTTGACGTTCACAGTCAGTGTGTATTACTGATTTTGACTTACGGCATTCAGACGTAGATTTCCCACGTGAAAACTATTCAAAAACTGTTGGTCTGTCAGCAGCCAATGGAAACATAGCTGGTGACAGATACTACAAGGACAGGAAAACATGGGCGTGGATCAGGAAATCGATTTGAGTGAACTTAATTATGACTTGTATGTAAAAGTAATAGAGATGGTCAATACGCATAATGAGGCTACATGATAGTTTATTAAGGATACAGGGTACTTATAAATAGTAGAAATTTTTATGATTTTATTAAACTCTATAGTCTTTTCTCATTACATTGATATATACATTATAGGGTTTCAAATGAAAAATGACCTATATATACCAAACTTTAAAGTTACCTTCATGTATGCCACCACACCCCCTATATTTCTGTTACAGAAACCAGTATTATTTCGAAAATAACTGTGAACTTTCTGTTTCCAGCGATTAACATATGACACATTGTGTATGTTGGTAACAGTGCAGGTTTATAGTGCCTGTAAATGATTATCTTTGCTAGTATTTACTCTTGTTTCGCTGAAGCAGTTTGTTCACTTGTTACTGAATGTTCGTTGCCCAAGTGCTACATATATTTGTGGAAGTACATATTCTTTAGTGTGCAATAAATACGAACTACGCCACACATCAAGAAATTCAAGGAAAGTAAATTCCGTGGTAACCAGCTCACAAACGAAGCAAGCCACACTGTTGAAAGTAACCTATGTATCAGTTCTTCAGGGAATAACCCCCCACATGGCACGCCCCCTGGAGATACAAATTTTTGTGTTAACAATGACGCTGTTTGTAGTGGATTTGTTGTTGTTGATGTGGGCATCTTATCTTCTTTGATAAAGGAAGAGGCGAAATGTAAACAATGTGACGGTGTAGGTTGCCTGGAAATAACTGAACAACAAACTAGTAGGAAGGGCTTAGCATCAAAATTAGTTGTTCTGTGTAGATCCTACCTCGAAAATGACTTCGACTTTGTGTATAATTCATATGACGTGAATGTGAAGTTAGTGTATGCAGTGTGTGGAATAGGAAAAGGAAAAAACTCTGCTCAAACGTTTTGTGGTTTGATGGACCTTCCTCCTACTCCTAGTAGGTTCTGCAAGTACATAAAAATACTTTTAAGTGCATTGACGGTTGTGTCTGAAGCATTTATGAAACATACAGTAGAAGAAACTGTAAATATTAGTGGAACCAAGGACATTGCTGTTGCACTCGATGGGACATGGCAACGTCGAGGACATCATTCCTTGAATGGTGTTGTAAGTGCTACTTTTCTGGAGACTGGAAAAACTGCTGATGTTGAGTGCTTATCTAAGTACTGCCACACCTGCCGTGGTAACACTGAAGGACGTATTGAACATCAGAGTTATAAGAATTATGATGGTTACGGTATAGTTATGGGGTGTGATGGAGCTCTACAAATATTTCAGAGGTCGGTGCCCGTTAATGACGTTAGATATGCGAAGTACCTGGCCGATGGGGACTCTAAAGCTTTCAATAAAATTAATGAGTTCAATGTTTATGGTGATACTTTGGTAACAACACTGGAGTGCTGTGGACATGTGCAAAAGAGGATGGGTGCTAGACTGAGGAAGATACGACGAGAAACGAAAGGAAAGTTGCTATCTGATGGAAAATCTCTGCCTGGCGGAGGCAGATTGACAGAAACTGAAATATACCTTCTTCAGAGCTGTTATGGACTGGCCATTAGACGAAATGCATCTCTGAATGATGTTATAGCAATGAGAAAAACAGTATGGGCCACCTACTTTCATAAGTTGCCTACACATGACCAACCTGTTCACGGACTTTGCCCTAAACGAGCAGATTCTTGGTGTGGTTACCAAAAAGCAAAAGAAAAAACCAATTTTTATAGACCTGAGTAACCCTGTTTTGCTTAGTAAATGTCATCATGGGGGCACTCAGAATACAAATGAAGGTTTCAACCATTGCATATGGGAAAGATTATCCAAGATGTTTTTGTAGGACTAAATACATTAAACGTTGGTGTACTAGATGCAGTGATATGTTCCGATGATGGAGTGGTAGGAAGGTTGGAAGTCCTGAGAAATTTAGGCATAAAATGTGGCTCTAATATGGAAGATCAATTGCTTGCGAGTGACAGACAATGGGTGCATGAAGCTGAAAGATTCGCTCTTCAAGTTACCAAAGAAGCAAGAAATGCTAAAAGGAATGCCAAGAGGAAGACTGAAGACGAAGAAATGCCGCAGGATGAAGACTATGCTTCAAAAATGTTCTGAGCCACAGTTTAATTGGACTCATATCTTCATTCGCAATTTCCTGCAAGTTGTATTTTTCAGAATTCAGATACAAATGTTTCCTAAAGTTTATAAATTATTGGACTAATTTTTTTCTGTAACTTTCAATAGTACATATTTATGTAGTAGAATCAACTACATTATAGAAAAACTAACCCTTTTATTAGGAAAAAAATTATAAGAATGAAAATGTAAGATGTGATATTTTTTATCCTTGTAATATACATAATAGGTGGAATTGAACAGGTCTAGTACCTCAGCCACCATGCCATGTATATCTGGTGAAAATTTGATCTCCTTCAAATGTATAACATTGGATTAAATGGTACTTCAATTTGAGGAATCATTTTGGAAAAAAATTGCGTTAGTTTCTTTGTAATTTTTAATACTCCTAAGGAGGTTCAAAAATATTCAAAATACTTCTAATTTGTTTACAAAGTGTGCTTCATTATCTGATATGAACAAAAAATCTGTAAAACATATACATTATAAACAGTGCCTGAAAGAAATAGGTGTTGATTTTTACACAATATTGACCTGGAAAAGTACCCTGTATCTTTAACCAAGGAACTCCTTTGCTGAATCTCAGGAGATAAAGTTAGAAGGAAGGCAGATAAGAGTTCAACGTCCCGCTGATGATAAAATCATTAGAGACTGATTACTGGCTCGGAGTAGAAAAGGATAGGAAGAAAATCGGTCGCGCCCTTATCAAAGGAATCATCCAGTCATCTGCCTTAAGCGATTCACAGAGATCACTGAAAATATAAGTCTGAATGGACTGAACGAGAATTTGAACCGTTGGCCTCCCAAATGCGAGTCCAGTGTCCTAACCACTGTGCCGGCCGTTGTGGCCGAGCGGTTCTAGGCGCTTCAGCCCGGAGCCGCGCTGCTGCTACGGTCGCAGGTTCGAATCCTGCCTTGGGCATGGATGTGTGTAATGTCCTTAGGTTAGTTAGGTTTAAGTAGTTCTAAGTCTAAGGTACTGATGACCTCAGATGTTAAGTCCCATAGTGCTCAGAGCCATTTGAACCATTTTTTTTTCTAACTACGGCGCCACCTCAGTCGGTAAGAAATATGGAAAGACCGAGACGATGATACAATAACATTACAGAAGATGCTGGAGCAACATGAATGCATACAGTTGAAGTTGTTAATGCGGTGAGAAAGTCTGAATGAGAATTTCATTTAGCAATGTATGTCAAAAGGCTGCTTCTGAAACTAATATGAATTAAATTCACATTTAGATCTTAATTAAAAATTCACTCGCACTATTTCTTTGGTGACTTCCAAAGCAGTTACTGTTCAGTACAATTTTGAACGGATGCCAAGTATCTGAATTTGTAAATACACACGTTTCTAAAAGATTTATTTTTTTAAAAGTTTGTTAACTGCACTAGTAATGAGTTGTGACTGTTGTTCAGGCTGAATATATTACTGAACTGGTGCGTTCTTGAAGGTAATCTATTCTGGATGAATGGCCATTTATTTCTCTTGTAAGAAAGGATGATATAATAACGAAGTGTTCAATTATAACAGAGTTTAAACTTTTGAATACTGGCCGTATTTCTGTCAGTCTTGATTTGTTGCTGTGAGTTCTACTTAAGATCGAAAGTATCTTTAACTAAGAAAAACCAAAATACTCTCTGACATGTCAGATTATGTAAATAACTGCTACTGATCATTTTATTTACGCTTCCGCTAAGTTTTGTAGAAGTTAACGCATCTATTATATGGTGGAACAAATTGAAATGATGAACATCAACAAAAGCAAAACTAGGATAATGGAATGTAGTCGAATTAAGTCGGGTGATGCTGAGGGAATTAGATTAGGAAATGAGACACTTAAAGTAGTAAAGGAGTTTTGCCATTTGGGGAGCAAAATAACTGATGATGGTCGAAGTAGAGAGGATATAAAATGTAGACTGGCAATGGCAAGGAAAGCGTTTCTGAAGAAGAGAAATTTGTTAACATCGAGTATAGATTTAAGTGTGAGGAAGTCGTTTATGAAAGTATTTGTATGGAGTGTAGCCATGTATGGAAGTGAAACATGGACGATAACTAGTTTAGACAAGAAGAGAATAGAAGCTTTCGAAATGTAGTAATACAGAAGAATGCTGAAGATTAGATGGGTAGATCATACAACTAATGAGGAGGTATTGAATAGGACTGGGGAGAAGAGAAGTTTGTGGCACAACTTGACTAGAAGAAGGGATCGGTTGGTAGGACATGTTCTGAGGCATGAAGGGATCACCAATTTAGTATTGGAGGGCAGTGTGGAGGGTAAAAATCATAGAGGGAGACCAAGAGATGAATACACTAAACAGATTCAGAGGGATGTAGGTTGCAGTAGGTACTGGGAGATGAAAAAGCTTGCACTGGATAGAGTAGGATGGAGAGCTGCATCAAACGAGTCTCAGGACTGAAGATCACAACAACAACAAATTGAAGTGAGTGATTTCTTTGTGCGTTGATACATTAAATTAATTGTAAGTAAATCCTTGAGATGATGAACGTGCAATGCTTCGAACAGTGGTGTTGAAGCATGGCTACAGTCGTTTGTGTGCTTTAATTATGTTCATAAAAGTCATTGTTGTAAATTGAATGCCCTTAAGTTTCACTAAACGGGTTAGAAAACCATATCCCAGGTAATTCATGTCAGACAGTTAGATCATTTCTCTAAGCATTATGGTAGGAAAAAATGTTTCGTCGCAGTGAGAAACGAGCAAGAGCTGCTCGTAGTCGTTGCACTTCGATGGAATTGGTTGCATACGGATGGTATTCGCTTGAAAGAACTACTGATAATCCAGTGAGATCTTTTCATTGGTAAAATTCGCGTTTTAGAGAAGTAGCTGTCACCTTACGGATTAGATTGCATGATGCGTACATCAAACAGCGCTCCTCGATACTTGCATACGGCCCGCAGTCGTCTCGGCCCGCATAACGTTCTAACTTGTGTTGCGGGTCGGTATCCGCGCCCCTATACGGACATCGCTTAGGACCCTCTGTGTTGGCTGCTATCTCGCAGAGGTTTTATGTTAATACAAACACGATACATCACATCAGGAGCAGTATTGTAACATTCGTACACTATGCACATGGTTTGGTACCCAACATCTAGAATTTTAATTAGTTAAAACATCAGGAACGACAAACAAAAAAGGAAACGTTAAGGAAGAGGCATTTGTGTTCGAAATACCTCACTGGAACAATGAATGCTTCTGTTACTAATGTAATGACAATAACATCATCATACTTAAACAATACACCCATTCATTAAATATAAATAGGGTACAATAATTTGAAATTAAAGTTTATTGCTTAAACAGTAGAGCAGTATGTGCCACCAGTCACTGTAGTGAAAAAAAGAAAAAAAAACATGCGCAGATATGTATCTACATCTGCGTGAATACTGTGCAAATCACATGTAAGAGCCTAGCAGAGGGTTCATCGAACCACATTCACAATTCTCTATTATTCCAATCTCGTATAGCGCGTGGAAAAAACGAACACCTACTTCTCTCCTTGTGAGCTCTGATTTCCCTTATTTTATCGTGGTGATCGTTTCTCCCTAGGTAGGTCGATGTCGAGAAAATATTTTCGCATTCAGAGGGGAAAGTTCGTGATTGGAATTTCGTAAGAGGATTCCGTCCAACGAAAAACGCCATTTTTTTAATGATGTCCAGCCCTAATCATGGATCACTTCAGCGACACTGTCTCCCTTATTTCGCGATAATACATAAGGGCTGCCCTTCTGTGTACTTTTTCGATGCACTCCGTCAGTCCTATCTGGTAAGAATCCCACAGGGAGCAGTATTCTGAAAGAGGACGGACAAGCGTAGTGTAGGTAGTCTCCTTTGTAGATCTGTAACATTTTCTAAGTGTCCTGCCAATAAAACGCAGTATTGGTTAGACTTCCCTCCAACATTTTCTACGTATTCCTTCTAATTTAAGTTGTTCGTAATTGTAATTCCTAAGTATTTAGTTGACTTTACGGGCTTTAGATTTGACTGATTTATCGTGTAACCGAAGTTTAATGAATTCCTTTCAGCACTCATGTGAATGATTTTACACTTTTCGTTATTTAGGGTCAACTCTCAATTTTCGTGCCATTCAGATACCTTTCCTAAATCGTTTTGCAATTTGTTTTGATCTGCTGATGATTATTAGTCGGTGAACGACAGCGTCATCTGCAAATAAGCTAATACGGCTGCTCAGATTTTCCGGGTCCTGTCGGATGTGAGTCCAGTGTGCTAGTGATTTCTCCACCTCCCGGTTCATGGTACTACAGGGAAGTGTGTTATTACAATTGCTGTTTACAGTATATATAAATGATCTTGTAGAAAGCGTCGGATGCTCTTTAAGGCTATTCGCGGATGGTGCAGTTGTCTATACCAAAGTAGCACCGCCAGAAGTTAGTAAGAATTTGCAGAAGGACGTGCAGAGGATTGATGAATGGTGCAGGCATTGTCAGTTGACCCTGAACGTAAGTAAATGCAACATAAAGCGCATACATAGGAAAAGAAATCCACTACTGTACAGCTACACTATTGATGACAAACAGCGGGAGACAGCGTCTGCCGTAAAATATCTAAGCGTAACTATCCAGGGCGACCTTAAGTGGAATGACCACGTAAAACAGATAGTGGGGAAGGCAGACACCAGACTCAGATTCATCGGAAGAATCTTAAGGAAATGTAACTCATCCACGAAAGAAGTGGCTTATAAGGCGCTTGTTTGCCCGATTCTTAAATGTTGTTCATCTATTTCGGATCCCTGTCAGGTAGGACTAATAGAGGAGATAGAGAAGATCCAACGAAGAGCGGCGCGTTTCGTAACGGGATCGTTTAGCTGGCGAGAGAGCGTTACAGAGATGCTAAACAAACTCCACTGGCAGACGTTACAAGAGAGGCGTTGTGCATCACGCAGAGATTTACTATTGAAAATTCGGAACATCACTTTTCAGGAGGAGGCGGACAACATATTACATCCCCCCCACATACATCTCGCGTATTCGAGAAATTAGCGGCAATACAGAGGTTTACCGACAATCATTCTTCCCACGCACTATTCGCCAGTGGAACAGGGTTGGGGGCATGTGACAGTGGTACCGAAAGTACCCTCCGCGACACACCACTAGGTGGCTTGCGGAGTATGATGTAGATGTAGATAATGAGCAAAAAATATAGAGGAAGGAAGAGATTGTAATACATCCAAAAAATAATTGAGAATGTTGGATATAAGTGGTAGTCTGGAGTGGACCGATTATCACCAGAGAATTAGTTGTGGAGGACTTTAACGTGACATCCGCCAGCAGAAAGCAAACCGACAACCTGAGCTGAGCGCGAAACCGTCACGC
Source organism: Schistocerca cancellata (assembly GCF_023864275.1). Taxonomy (NCBI): domain Eukaryota; kingdom Metazoa; phylum Arthropoda; class Insecta; order Orthoptera; family Acrididae; genus Schistocerca; species Schistocerca cancellata. The sequence continues at coordinate 492,428,727 of NC_064628.1, forward strand.
ACGTCTCAGTCACCTCCAATCTCAGGCGCAAGAAGAAAGGTTTAGTTCATTTGTAACCTCCCCCTCACTTGCCGACCTTAATGACAGTGAAAAATGAAACCGCGTGTACCTAATGGGAGTTTTGGAAAAGCAATCGTCACCGAAGTTAACCTGTCGGTAAAGAGGGAGGAAAGGGTTACATCTAAATGAAAGGAAATGTGCTAATGAAACTGGTGGAAATCAATTTTGAAAAGGGGTAAAGTTAATAAAGAAAGTAAATGTGCAGCCGTTACGTTAACAATTAACTAGCGGTAATTAGGTATCTGAGATTTGGGGGAAATCACAGTCGCCAGTCCTGAGGACAATTACTATAGTAACTGAAAAAGAAAGGTTATTACACATATAATTAGCACGAGAAGCGTGGCAACTGAAGGTTGACACGTGTAGTGTGAAAACTGAAAGTTTGCCAGAAGTAATAAATTTCGCTACACCCTGACTTAATTTAGCAAAAGAATTAATAAAACCGGAAAATCGAAAGTTAATTTAGTGACTGAAGTTAATAGTGAGCTTTCTTTCTGAAGCACATCGAAATTCAGTAAAATACGGTTAGTCTTGGACTACCTCAACAATCATTTCAAAAGCTACTTGAATCTACGCAATTTAGAAAGAAGAGATTTAACTTTGAGCCTGAATTAAATGATTCTGAACAATTAACAATAGTAAAATTTAGTACGTACCAAGCTGAGCTGCAGTCACAGGTAAGCTAAAATATGGGCAGTCAGAAGTTTTTCAACATCCCTCCTTTTCTCTAAAGAGATTGAATTCTTTGGTTGTTCTATGTATAAAGCTATATGAGAATATGTCGTCATCTCAATTTTCATTATTTTGGAGCATGTGAGTTATGACTTTAACCTACACATTTCATCCACATCGACATGCAAGTTGGCAAAGTTTTGCATCAGGTAACCGGTCTACCAATGCGAGGCCCTAGCCACATGCACACTTACAATTACTCAATCGCCATCAGTGAATGGGCACAAGGATTTTGTTACAAGTATTGCATTTTTGTACCTCAGCCTAATCCCACTTGATTTTTCTTTGTTTTATTTCTCGGCATCAGAGAGCTTTCTTTTATTAAAACGTCGTGTACATGTCCAAGCCCTTCAGATTTTCAGTTTCAGCATTGTTTGGTGTAGTAATACATGCAGTACCTTTGTAAATTGAACTTCCTGGAGTTATTCGTGTCTTGTGATACACTAAACAATTTGTGAACTCATCTTTTCCTGTAACATCTGATTCCATCCATTAAAGTTGAAATGGGAAGACATTGTGGTGATAGCGTATTTTGTTTTAAATAACTACTTTTTTAACCATCGTCTGTATAAACAAACCTTTATTCTCTACCGATTTCGGTAACTCAGACTATCGTCACTGGACGATAAGGCAAATACATCACATGGAAAAGATGTTTCGACTGCCGTAGGCAGTCACCTAACTAAAATTTTCATTTGTTGTTCTATCTTCTCAGTGTATTTGTTTTAGAGTTCTTGAGTGTCTTCGAAGGTCCGTCGCGAATCCTCCACGATATTTCGGGAAACAGACTTGGTACCATCTTCAGATAGTTTCCAGTGACAGCTGCTCTCCTCAGGCCGTCGTCCTTTATAAGTTTGCCGTTACCCCTACGTCACTCTGCTCCTGTCCCTATTCGTGCAGCCGATGCACAGTGGGTGGTGGTGGTGTGGCTGGTGGCGGTGCAGGGGGTGGTGGCGGTGGAGCGTGGGGGGAGGGACTCAGCGACGCCCCGCTGTGAACTGCGGTCCCCAGTCTCAGTGCTACTGCTGTCTGGTGCTGACCACGCTGTACGACAACACTTTGATCTTTTGGAAAGAAGTTTCGCCTCGAGACAAGATCGCTAAAAACGAGCGCTGTTCAATAGTAATGCAATACTTTTTTGTTCTAAAAGCAGGTTGGTTTTATTCAGGATTCCAGTGCATCATATTATTCCCCAATCTTTTGGCAGCAAAACACTATTTTGGAATATCATCTCCGATCGACGCGGCAGCCTTACGCTACTTCACTGGGAGGGCCTGTGTGCCCGCATTGTACCACTCTACTAGTTGATGTCGGGGCCCACTTCCTGCTGCATTGGTAACCTCCCCATCATCCACGTACTGCTTCTCATGGAGTGCATCCTTCATTGGGTCAAACGGATGGAAGTCGGAAGGTGTGAGATCCGGGATGTAGGATGGATGAGGAACAGTCCAATGAAGTTTTGTGAGCTCTATTCGGGTGTGCAGACTTGTGTGAGGCCATGCTTTGTCGTGGAGAAAGAAAAGTTCATTTGCTTTTCTCGGTGGCGAACATGCTGTGGTCTTCTTCAGTTTCCTGAGGGTAGCACAATACACTTCAGAGTTGATCGTTACACCATGAGGGAACACACTGGACGAAATAACCTCTTCAGAGTCCCAGAAGCCCATTGCCATGACTTTACCAGCTGAGGGTGCAGATTTGAATTTTTTCTATGGAGGAGGTTGCAAGCTCCGAACGACTGGTATTTAGATAGTAAATGTCGTTAATTCTCCCTGTCTGTGGCAGGCTGAGAAGGGAGTTTGCTTAATTTTATCAGCAGGGATTACTTTTATTCATTTTTATATAATCCTGCTGTGGGGAAGGATCTTATGCTCACTGTTTCTCTCTCGGCAGCGTAATCTTCCCTCACCATTCTGCCCGCTTTAGAATTGATGTTTAGGCCCATCAAAGTTCAGGATACAATCTTATCGATTGAATGTGAAGTCGCAACGGATAACGCAATTGTAATTTTGGGGATGGTCAGAGAAAACAACATCCTGCATGAATGTAGTCTTGTGCCAATAATTTTAGTAAAGGGGCAGAGTGATTGATATGATTCACTTTTCTTATGTATGGTTTAAATGAGCAAGCCGAGAACGGAAATTACTTTGAAAAACAAAGTTAATTTTATTTTCACCAACATTAGATAAATTTACGAAGCTACTTCTTAACTATCTTTTGAATACTCATTTCACTAATTCTGCTTTGAATTTTCATTTAACTATGGACAAAGATTATTTAACTATGTTTGAATTACAAGCCGTGTTGCCTTTGATTTGCATCGTCCTGTGGGGGGGAAGGAAAATCTTGGAGAGCACGTGGTCACTACACTACTATGCTGATACATACACATGCACTAAGTTATCACTGAAATGCAAATATCGTAACTATTTCTCTATGTAGATTTTCTATGTACAGTGGCTGGCATCGAGCAGGACTCGTGGCTGGTATATCCAGCGCGAAGTGCTTGAATACGAAACGATTCATCTTAGAAAATCTACCCTCGTCACTAAATTTTCAATAGACACACGCTAGCATAAATGTTCAGCAATCGCAAAAACTGGCTACAACTCCCTCTATTAGCTTTCTCGGCGGTTGCAGTTTGAAACTATGCACCGCGTGGCGGGTCGTAACGGAAATCTCGAACGGAGAATATTATTCTTATATCGGATAAATTGAACAAAAATCAATATATGGTTCTTAATTAATCAATCGCGAAAAAGCCTCTGACAAATAAATTGTTAACATTAAACATATTTAAACATTCAAATACCTTCGTCCTGATTTCGACGTAGCGTTCTGAAGGAACGTCTGGTCGCTTACCTGTCTTCCAAAAAACTCCACGTAACCGTTGCGCGGCTCTTTCTCCCGAGCAGCGCGAGGTGGTGGGGGAGGCCCATGACCAACTTCTGGTAAGAAACCGTTTTTTTTTTTTTTTAACTTTCGCACCTCTGGTCGAACCATCCTGTTCCTGTTCTTTGCCTTCCACTGACTGTGTTAAAGTTGGTAGAAGATTCTGAGACCCACTACATCTCTGGTTTGTCTGCTACCACACTCAAAACATTCACATCTGACCACGTACTTTAAGGAGATGTAGGGAAATGTAAATAGGGACACAGGACGTGCATATTGTAATGAGAATAAAAGACTTTGATCCATAATTGTTTCTACATGCATGTAATTTGGGGCTGAGATTATTTCACTGTTCATTAATTATGTAAAGTAATTGAATTGACGCTGATAATGTCTATCAGCTGATAGCAACATAACACTGATTTTAACTATGTAACGAAACCTATTATGACGTTACAAGGTGTTTCAAAATCATGAACCCATGCTTCATCTCCTGTGACGATATTCGACAAAAAATCGTCATGATCAACCTTATAACGAGCAAGCAATTCCGCACAGATGGTCCTTCCTCGCTCTTTTTGGTCTTCTGGTAAGCGGCGAGGAACGCAGTGGGCACACACCTTTCAGCACCCCAATAGATGGACGCGCGCCTCACCACTACCAGCAAAGATGTCCACTTAAGCAGTGAGGTGTTTGATTGTGATCTATCAGTCACATGGAATGAGAGTTTCCGCACACACCAATGTTGCAGGACTCACAGCTTTGTGCACGCCGAAGACTGGTCAGGTTTGCGAGGCCTTGTTCCGATGATGACAGTCGCCTCGCCCAGTGACTCATCTTCAATTTTTATCCCACCGGGCCTCCTTAGACGTTCTGCAAGAGCTATGAGTATCTGCAATGCTCTGGTTTTCCGGCAAAAGAAACTCTGTGACAGCTGTCTGCTTGGAATGCGCCTTCGCTACAGACGCCAATTTTGAGTGCTGTGAATAGCGTCCCCATCTGTTCGAGATTCATGAAACTATAGGTGATGAAGTGAGAATATTCTATAATGTTCCACAACAAATTCAGCATTTTTTTCAACCGAAGCTGGTGAAAACGTAATGTATTGCATTCGTTATTGAACACCCTTCGTATTATTTATTTGATGATGACTACTTTCGTCAGAAGATTGCTGTCATCTTCTTCGGAAATTTAAAGCAGATGCATGGAATCATTCCCAAGGTGAGTATATGACAGCAAGCTTCTGTCGAAAGCGGTCATCGTGAAACATACACTCCTGGAAATTGAAATAAGAACACCGTGAATTCATTGTCCCAGGAAGGGGAAACTTTATTGACACATTCCTGGGGTCAGATACATCACATGATCACACTGACAGAACCACAGGCACATAGACACAGGCAACAGAGCATGCACAATGTCGGCACTAGTACAGTGTATATCCACCTTTCGCAGCAATGCAGGCTGCTATTCTCCCATGGAGACGATCGTAGAGATGCTGGATGTAGTCCGGTGGAACGGATTGCCATGCCATTTCCACCTGGCGCCTGAGTTGGACCAGCGTTCGTGCTGGACGTGCAGACCGCGTGAGACGACGCTTCATCCAGTCCCAAACATGCTCAATGGGGGACAGATCCGGAGATCTTGCTGGCCAGGGTAGTTGACTTACACCTTCTAGAGCACGTTGGGTGGCACGGGATACATGCGGACGTGCATTGTCCTGTTGGAACAGCAAGTTCCCTTGCCGGTCTAGGAATGGTAGAACGATGGGTTCGATGACGGTTTGGATGTACCGTGCACTATTCAGTGTCCCCTCGACGATCACCAGTGGTGTACGGCCAGTGTAGGAGATCGCTCCCCACACCATGATGCCGGGTGTTGGCCCTGTGTGCCTCGGTCGTATGCAGTCCTGATTGTGGCGCTCACCTGCACGGCGCCAAACACGCATACGACCATCATTGGCACCAAGGCAGAGGCGACTCTCATCGCTGAAGACGACACGTCTCCATTCGTCCCTCCATTCACGCCTGTCGCGACACCACTGGAGGCGGGCTGCATGATGTTGGGGCGTGAGCGGAAGACGGCCTAACGGTGTGCGGGACCGTAGCCCAGCTTCATGGAGACGGTTGCGAATGGTCCTCGCCGATACCCCAGGAGCAACAGTGTCCCTAATTTGCTGGGAAGTGGCGGTGCGGTCCCCTACGGCACTGCGTAGGATCCTACGGTCTTGGCGTGCATCCGTGTGTCGCTGCGGTCCAGTTCCAGGTCGACGGGCACGTGCACCTTCCGCCGACTACTGGCGACAACATCGATGTACTGTGGAGACCTCACGCCCCACGTGTTGAGCAATTCGGCGGTACGTCCTCCCAGCCTCCCGCATGCCCACTATACGCCCTCGCTCAAAGTCCGTCAACTGCACATACGGTTCACGTCCACGTTGTCGCGGCATGCTACCAGTGTTAAAGACTGCGATGGAGCTCCGTATGACACGGCAAACTGGCTGACACTGACGGCGGCGGTGCACAAATGCTGCGCAGCTAGCGCCATTCGACGGCCAACACCGCGGTTCCTGGTGTGTCCGCTGTGCCGTGCTTGTGATCATTGCTTGTACAGCCCTCTCGCAGTGTCCGGAGCAAGTATGGTGGGTCTGACACACCGGTGTCAATGTGTTCTTTTTTCCATTTCCAGGAGTGTATAATATCTAGCGATCTTGTTATCAGAAGAAATTTCTTTCCATTAAATTGACATATCGTTTCCATCACACAAACATGTATATTTGATTGTTCTCTGCTCGTGCGGAGTTCCACGTCTGTCTCTGTTGCAGACCGTTATCTTTGTTAATTATCCCGTCTTGGACCGAGATTTCACTGGCGTCTCAATCATGCAGTCTTAGAGAGAAGAAAATTGTTTAAGTACTTTGGTTTTATTGTAATCTTTAGTAAAGCCAGTTTTTATGATATGTTCACGGTAACTCTCTTCTTGTGTGTGTACATTTTCCAATTTGTGCCTTGCATTGATGGGGGATTTGGTAGACCTCTGGTTTGCGAGGGCTAGATCATTCATTACTTGGCCTAGCAGTCAAGGTCTTAGGAAGTGGGCGAAATACACATTGACATTGATCGCTCCTATTTTGTTGACTTTTCTGGAGGTATTGCCAACAAAGTGGGCGCACCGTACTGACTTGTGCTCCTCTTTGTCTTCCTGTTGTTGTTTAGGGCAAGTTGTCTAAGCGCACAACTTGTCTTCATGTTACTATATCAAATCCTTCGGAACATTGTCTCCGGGTGCTTCAGTTCATTTGGAAGGCAACCTTGGTCACTGATGGATCACACCCCGTGAACAAGTCAGCACTAAACACCGGCACATTAGACGTTTTGGTGACAACTGGAGGCGTGTAGTCAAAGATCAGTGTGAATGGAGGCTTTCTGTCCCCACTGTGTCTCAGTTTGCTCTCTGTTTACCGTTTCACCAGGACATAAAGAGTAGATTAGATTAATACTTGTTCCATAGATCATGAATACGACACTTCGTAACGATGTGGAACGTGTCAGGTTAATAAAAGATGTCTGTACAAGATATTACATTACACAAAATATTGCATGACACTAATGTTTAAGTTTTTTTTCCTTTATTTTATATCTAAAAATTCAGCCAATGAGTAGAAGGAGTTGTCATCTAGGAATTCTTTTAATTTATTTTTAAATGTTAGTTGGCTATCTGTCAGGCTTTTGATGCTGTTTAGTAGGTGACCAAAGACTTTTGTGGCAGCATAATTTACCCCTTTCTGTGCCAAAGTCAGATTTAACCCTGCGTAGTGAAGATCTTCCTTTCTCCTGGTGTTACAGCTATGCACACTGCTATTACTTTTGAACTGGGTTGGATTATTAACAACAAATTTCATAAGTGAATAAATATACTGTGAGGTTACTGTGAGGATCCCTAGATCCTTAAATAGATGTCTGCAGGATGACCGTGGGTGGGCTCCAGCAATTATTCTGATTACACGTATTTGAGCAATGAATACTTTTCTACTCAACGCCGAATTACCCCAGAATATGATGCCATACGAAAGCAGTGAATGAAAGTAGGCATAGTAAGCTAATTTACTGAGATTCGTATCACCAAAATTTGCAATAACCCTAATAGCATACGTAGCTGAACTCAGACGTTTCAGCAGACCATCAATGTGTTGCTTCCAGTTTAACCTCTCATCAATGGACACACCTAAAAATTTTGAAAATTCTACGTTAGCTACAGACTTCTGTTCAAAGTCTATATTTATTACTGGAGTTGTGCCATTTACTGTACGGAACTGTATATACTGTGTTTTATCAAAATTTAAAGAGAGTCCGTTTGCTGAGAACCACTTAATAATTTTGGGAAAAACATCATTTACAATTACATCACTTAGTTCTTGGTTTTTGGATGTTATTACTATACTTGTATCATCAGCAAAAAGAACTAAATTTGCATCTTCATCAATGTGGAATGGTAAGTCATTAATGTATATCAAGAACAGTAAAGGACCTAAGACCGAACCCTGTGGGACACCGTACTTGATAGTCCCCCACTTTGAGGAATCAGCTGTTGTTTTAACATTATATGCACCACTTATTTCAACTTTCTGCATTCTTCCAGTTAAGCATGAATTAAACCATTTGTGCACTGCCCCACTCGAACCATAATGATTTAGCTTAGCTAAAAGAATCCATGATTTACATGATTTAACGAGAAGCCACCCTCCCCCCCTCCCGCCCCTCCTACCACGTAGACGGGGTGTGTTGAGGTGAGCAAGAAATTCACCTAAGCGATGTAATCCATGTGGCCAAACGATGAAAATGTCATCCACGTAACGGTAGGAACAGACTGATTTTACTATCTAAATTGAAGGGGTAGGAGAGAGAAAGGAAAGGGAAGGGGGGGAACTAATGATATCAGCTGCATCGGGACTCAGTGTGGAATTAGCTGTGAAAGTGAAAAGTACCTGAGGTCCCGTGTTTACTAGGCAGTTGCGTTACCCATTGCGCCATCCGAAACAATGTTCATCACAAGTGCGCGGACTACCTCCGCACGGTCCCTGACTGACACACACCGAAATTTAGCGCCATCTACCGGCGGTTCTTATCCCCGCTCGGTACTTTGAGATTCCCGCTGGATGTCGAAGGTGAATGTGCATCCACATTGAAGGTCGTGGAAATGTCCGAAAGAACAGACACCACGCATTCATATAAGACTGACTTTAGTTGGACTGTCTCCAGGGATTTCTCATCGAGATCATCCATGAAAAAATGTATCGCAGCCGGTGACAAAAGAGACTCCATGGCGATCCCGCACGTCTTTTCATAAAAGATCCCATCGAACAAGATGCAAGATCTCCCCATGTGTATGTGGCTCTCGTCTATGTGTTTTTAAATCTACCATTTATACTCATCTATTTTTGTTCTTGTTTATTCACCAATTTACACCATTCTATGTTATATGTTCTTTCTCATTTGACTATGTTTTTTTCTGTAACTCTATTGGCTGAAGAGCGACGTATTGTACCGCTACCAGCCCGCCCCATTTTGGGGAGTAAAATTACACAAAAAAAGAAGCAAGATGAGGTGAGTATAAACTCCAACATGGTCGTCAGGATCGTCTTGAATTTCTTACTTACCAATTCCATGGATTCCTTTAGTGGTACACTAGTGAAGAGGGACACTGCATCAAAATTCACCACGAGGTTACTATCATTGAGCTGAAGTAAAATGAATGGAATTACGGATGTGTTGTTCATATTTTCCCACAAATGGATTCAGTACTGCAGTCACGTGTTTGGCCAAGCCATATTCTGTTGGTCCTATGTTGCTGACTGTCCTATATCGTTGGCAGAGATTTCTTGATAGTTTTCTCATCGAAGAAGTTCGATGGTTTGTTTCAGGAGGCGACTTCTCAGATCTATGTTCCAGTACGCAGCGATTTTGTACAGCGTCTACAAGAATGTAGTATCCCTCTTCACCATGACACCACTATAGGAATCCATGGAATTGATAAGCTTTAAATTCGAGACCAACTAACAATACTCTTCGAGTTTGTGCTCACATCAATCTATATCCACTTTAGTGGAAACATTTATGACCAGATGGACGGAATCGCCATGAGGTGTCCTCCGTCGCAGGCTATGGAGAATTTGTTCATGGAAGACTTCGAAAAGTTGGCGCTTGAGCAAGTACAACTGAAACCAACCACCATCGTAAAACTAGTATACGTGGAATAACTGGCTTGGTACAGGCATAATATCTTTCCCTGAAATACTGAGATACGGTCCAGTCCCCTTGTCATTTTTGAAAGACATACTGTGTGGACAGATCGGTTCGCTTTGCTTCGCCCGCTAACATTTTCAAATAAATGGCTCTGAGCACTATGGGACTCAACTGCTGAGGTCATTAGTCCCCTAGAACTTAGAACTAGTTAAACCTAACTAAGGACACCACAAACCTGCGACCGTAGCAGTCTTGCGGTTCCAGACTGCAGCGCCTTTAACCGCTAACATTTTCCTCTTAATACGTCACCATGACGTCGCATGACCGGGAAATGCTAAAGGTGCCTAGGCTAAAGTGACTCGGCGTCGGCCAACTATCGCTCGTCAAGCGGCGCATCCGGTCGGAAGCTGCGGTCGGTGTCGAAAGGTTGCCTGTCTCGAAAGCTGGGGACGCTTTGAGTTCCGGCCGCCTGGCCACAGCGCACCCCGTCGCCCGCGGAAGGCAGTAACTGGTGTAATTGTGAACCATCGTGCAGAACTGCAGGTATGTCTACAGCACGAGGGAGTAACCTAAACGGCATGTTGGCTCCTTTCTTCCCGTATTACCATTAATTTTTTTAGGAACATCCAAAAGTTGATACATTGGGACTACGGTTTGGTGCTAAATGCACACCGCTGGCCCGTAAGAGTGGAACACCCTGCAGGCGGCATGCAACAAACCAAACTGCCATGTCGTGTAATACGTGCCGGACTGATTATCCAACTTTGTTAAAGCTTCTGTGGGCACTTGTTAACAAATTGCCTGTTGCCTTCTGTATCGGGTTCTTCCGCAGACGTTTGATAACTTTTCTGGCGTTTCGCCAGCACGTATGACTGGCGGAATGTCAGGAAAATTATCGAACAAACGTAGGCCGAAGAACCCGAGACAGAAGCCACCAAGCAACTGGTCAATTGATAATCCCTCCTGCTTTATTTCCCTCACTGCTGCCAGCATGATGTCGGGAACAACTACACCTCAGCTTGTGTTTTTCCTTATTTCTCAATACATTTACCGGAAAAAAGCAAAGAAACCTACTCAAATCGTGCCGGAATACATTATCTCATGTTACAAAAATCCCCGAAATTTTTAAGACAGTCATCCCCTAACAGACATTTCAGACAAAACCAAGTTGGAAAAACAGACCTTGAACCTAACCTGAACGCCGATATTTAAAAAGATCGTTTAACTGACAGCAAATAAAAAAAATAATTGGGATGTATTCATTGAACACAGAGTGAGAGTGCGCTTTGATTGTATATTAAATGAATATTTATAGCTATAAAAACAAAACAAAAAGCACGAATAAAATAGACAAAACCATCATCTGGAGCTAGATGATCGTATTGTGGTTTAGACCGCTAGGAAGCAACAGCGACTGAGAATTGAGACTTGTGACAGCCAACCGGGGTGACTTACTATATTAAAAAATTTCATACGATCGTGTTCAGAAAATAAAACAGAACACCTTGAAAGACTACAGGTAGAACGTTCATATTCACAGAACATGTACATGACTATGTTCGGCAGAAATAATTAGCATTTCAGTCACCTCGGTTCACCTTGTGTCCGGTTGCCTAGTAGGCACAGGGTCTGCCACAGGTCCTGATAACTTGTTCCATGGCTGATGCCATCGATGCGTATTGGGCGCGAATGACGTCCTGTGGTATAGCCAACAAGGCTGCATTCAGCTGGTTCCAAAGTTCATGTATGGTGGTTGACAATGGATCACAACACTACACCTGTCGATTCACCATACCCCCACATATTTTCGATTGGCGACAAGTCTGGTCATGTGGTGGGGCAGGCAAAATGTTGAAGTCCTGTGACACATAGAAGGCACGTGTTCGTGCAGCAACATGTGGTCGTGCACTGTCTTGCTGAAAAATGGCGTCTGGGTTGTTTTGAAGAAAGGGTACGGCTACGTGTTGCAGTACGTCATTCACATAAATCACACTGGTCACAGTGCCCTGGTTATGTACCAACTATGATTTGTGGTTGTACCCGATAGCTTCCCCCAGCATAAAGCCTTGAGTTGGCGCTGTGTATCTTGTGCGAATGCAGTTACTGTGATGCAGCTCCTCCTGTCTGCGGCAAATCAAAATGCGGCTATAATTTTCAAACAAACAGAACCTGGCTTCGTCCGAAATGAAATTGAATGATCATATGGGCCGGCTGCAGTGTCCGAGCGGTTCTAGGCCCTTCAGTCTGGATCCGCACGGTCGCAGGTTCGAATCCTGCCTCGGGCATGGATGTATGTGATGTCCTTAGGTTAGTTAGGTTTAAGTAGTTCTATGTTGTAGGGGACTGATGACCTCAAAAGTTAATCACATAGTGCTCAGAGCCATTTGAACCATTTTTGTTAAGTCCCATAGTGCTCACAGCCGTTTGAACCATTTTTTGATCGTGTGGCATTGATGGCCAGGAGGCCCCACCTGGGGAATTTCGGCCGCCAGGTTACAAGTCTTATTTCAGATAACGCTACACTGGGCGATTTGCGCGACGGTTATGATGAGATGATGACGAGGACAACACCAAAACACAGTCCACGAGCGGAGAAAATTTTCAACCCGGCCGGGAATAGGACCAGGGCCCACTGAATGGTAGGCAAAAACGTTACCACTTCCCTTTATCGCATTTTGTTCGTTGTATTTGGTCGGGGCGGACGTCCCATGACGCTTGTTCAAGTTCATCGTCGACCAATTAACTGAGGTTTTTTTTTTTTTCAGAGGGCAGCTAGCCTTCTGACGAACACGCTTAGCCACCGTGCAGGCTAGACTAGGCTAAGCAGGCGGCCATTCGTCCGAAAACACTATATGGTGACCGCCGTACATGCCCCTGTGACGTGTTTCCATACACCACTGCGCATTCGTCAAAGGTAGGTGGAGAAGTGGACGACGCGCACATAAACCATGCCGTAATAAACGATGACGGCCTGCCACCCTTGATAGTGTACGATGTGTTACACTGTTCCACGGTTGCGCCAGAGCCGAGGAGGAGGCAGATCTATCCTGGAATGACATTCAGATGAGTTGTCTCGATCTTCTTGGGGGGGGCGGGGGGGGGGGTTCTGAGCGGTCTGATCTGATTCCATGAACCAATCTGCACACATCCGTTGCACTGCCGAAACACTTCGTCCCACACGAGCAGCCGTTTGCCGGATGGATGCATCATATTCTTTCATGCCACTAAAGCACCCTCATCAAGCTCACTGATTTTACAGCACTTTTCGCACGTACGTCTGCGAGGCATCCTGCACGTCTGATCAACTCACACTGACGCATTACCTTCGGTTTATAGCGACAACAAGAGCCGCAGGCACATATTACTGGTAGGTGATGTTGCGCAGCAATATCGTTGAGCCTGCAGGCCGACATGGTTCAGATGCTAATTACTTCTGCAGAACATAGTGATGTCCATATCCTGTGAATATGAACGTCATACTTCTAGTCTTTCAAGGAAGGTGTCATGTTTTTTCTGAACATGAGTGTATTTTGAAGAGAGGCATTTCCTATTGAGGAATGTGGATTAACCTCATCGACTGTTAGCCATTTGACATCATTTGGTCTAACATTCTGCCCGTTTATTACAGTTGAGTTCACCCTTGTGTATTGTTCTCTGCTGTGAGATGGCCACCCTGTTGTGATGCATTGTCATTTTAAGTATCTTATACATTAGATTCTGATTTAGTATTTTCGGTATCACTACCGTCAGTATTAAATTTCTCATTGACATTTGACTCCATTTTAATGACAAGAAAATGTGCACACTGTAATTGATTAACTGAAATTTAACAGGAAAATGGTCGTTGTGGAAAATTTCACTCATATACGTTAAAGACAAGATGACTTCTCATTATTGTTGTTGTTGTTGTTGTCTTCAGTCCTGAGATTGTTTAGATGCAGCTCTCCATGCTACTCTATCCTCTGCAAGCTTCTCCATCTCCCAGTACGTACAGCAACCTACATCCTTCTGAATCTGCTTAGTGTATTCATCTCTTGATCTCCCTCTACGATTTTTACCCTCCACGCTGCCCTCCAATACTAAATTTGTCATCCCTTGATGACTCAGAACATGTCCTACCAACCGATCCCTTCTTCTAGTCAAGTTGTGCCACAAACTCCTCTTCTCCCCAATTCTATTAAATACCTCCTCATTGGTTATGTGGTTTACCCATCTAATCTTCATCATTCTTCTGTAGCACCACATTTCTAAAGCTTCTATTCTCATCCTGTCTAAACTATTTATCATTCATGTTTCACTTCCATACATGGCTGCACTCCAGAAACGACTTCCTGACATAAATCTATACTCGATGTTAACAAATTTCTCTTCTTCAGAAACGCTTTCCTTGCAATTGCCAGTCTACATTTTATGTCCTCTCTACGTCGACCATCATCAGTTACTTTGCTCCCCAAATAGCAAAACTCGTTTACTACTTTAAGTGTCTCATTTTCTAATCTATTTCCCTCAGCATCATCCGACTTAATTCGACTACATTCCATTATCCTCGTTTTGCTTTTGTTATTGTTAATCTTATATCCTCCTTTCAAGACACTTTTCCATTCCGTTCAACTGCTCTTCCAAGTCCGTTGCTGTCTCTGACAGAATTACAATGTCATCAGCGAACCTCAAAGTTTTTATTCTTCTCCATAGATTTTAATACCTACGCCGAATTTTTCTTTTGTTTCCTTTACTGCTTGCTCAATATACAGATTGAATAACATCGGGGAGAGGCTACAACCCTGTCTCACTCCCTTCCCAACCACTGCTTCCCTTTCATGTCCCTCGACTGGTATAACTGCCATCTGAGTTCTGTATAAACTGTAAATAGTCTTTCGCTCCCTGTATTTTACCCCTGCCACCTTCAGAATTTGAAAGAGAGTATTCCAGTCAACATTGTCAAAAGCTTTCTCTAAGTCTACAAATGCTCGAAACGTAGGTTTGCCTTTCCTTAATTATCTTCTAAGATAAGTCGTAGGGTCAGTATTGCCTCATGTGTTCCAATATATCTACGGAATCCAAACTGATGTTCCCCGAGGTCGGTTTCCACCAGTTTTTCCATTCGTCTGTAAAGAATTCGAGTTAGTATTTTGCAGCCGTGACTTATTAAACTGATAGTTCGGTAATTTTCACATCTGTCAACACCTGCTTTCTCTGGGATTGCAATTATTATATTCTTATTGACGTCTGAGGGTATTTCGCCTGTCTCATACATCTTGCTCACCAGATGGTAAAGTTTTGTCAGGACTGGCTCTCCCAAGGCTGTCAGTAGTTGTAATGGAATGTTGTTTACTCCCGGGGCCTTGTTTCGACTCAGGTCTTTCAGTGCTCTGGCAAACTCTTCACCCAGTATCATATCATTATTGTTATTGTTACATATATGAGAAGCGTTTACTATTGCAATGAAAAATCAACTCCACCCTAATACCTTTAGTTGCGGAAGTGTTTTAAAAGGGGTAAGGGTTAGGATATTGTGGGGAAATCTTCTGCAAAGATCATTTACTTGTCTCTGCAGAAAATTTTCTTCAGTTCCCATAATTTCATTCCGTTTTTGCTGGTTCACATTCTCCTTTTTCTATTTTATCTTCATTGCCGAATACACGGAATAAAGACAGAATACAGTTCGTATTTCAACAATCGCAGTTACAATTACTTTACTTTTTACTTACGATTCGGAGACTGCGGAATCTAGTCTCTTTTCGGACGTCAATGTTTTATATTCTATTTTTTACTACTGGCTGGATAATGAATTAGAGTTCTGAATTGGATATGCTTTCTGACTTTTCAACTGTGAAGTCTTAAACTGAATTTAATGAAATGATTTTATGGCCGGCAGCCGAGCAGATATCATCAAACATATCTGAAATAACCTGTCTAGGAAATTTAACAGTAAATGTTGTTAGTTATATTTTCTTCTCAAAGGGTAACTTTATCTCTTCTTTCCTCTGCGATGGTCGACTCGACTACAGCCGAAGTAGAAGTGGCCGAATGTTAACCGTGTCGCCTAATAATCAAAATCATGTTTCAATGCAGTGAGATGAACTGTGTGTCAAATCAATAGACAGGTGCCGTAATTCTTTACATTAACCCAAAATCCAATGTTATTAATGAAACTGTTTCAGTAGGAAGAGCGAAAAAAGCTGTTCGTGTCCTCTGTTCCTCAAAACGCACCACAGACTCCTCTCTTTCTGCCGACTTAAAAAAATTGACAGTCACATATCTCTGTTCTAACAGCATCTCTGCCGCAGCGCATCGTTTCCTTTTTTATCCCACGTTTGCCTCTTTGGAGACATCCAGCAAGTGCCATTAACGTGTCACAGAGGTCTGACCATGCATTTACAGCGATGTGTTTTTCACACCTGGAAGTAAACTCCCATACACTTATATAAACAACACGTAATGGTGTAATGGTGAAATTAATTGGAATCTGTGTGGCGCTTATCTCACATGAATGTACACATTAACAGTCCGTAATTAACTTCTTATTTGTCAGTCAGTGAAGAATTTTGACACAAATCCATGTTACGCTTGCGTCAAGTACTTCGCCATCAGAAAACAATGGGTCACCCTGGATAGTATTCACAGTTAATTAGCTGCTTGGTGCATAATTCATCAACAAGAGTGTACAAATTACGTCCACTGCGGAACTGATTATGAGTACGTAATGCCAAATGCACTTGTCTCAGTTTGGAAGGTGTAAGTAGCGCGACATGGAATAATGAACAGGTCAATTTCGTGTGCCAATTTAAGTGCAAGTTGCTGATTTAAGTAACTCGGACGGACGGATCCCACCGGTCCAGCGGCTATGAGCGATGGTCATTGTAAAGTCGAAGCTGAAATTTTTTCTTTCTTTCTTTCTTTCTGACTGATTTGGTGCGGTCCGCCATAGTTCCTCGAATTCCTATTCCTCTCAGAGTAGCACTAACAACCTACCTCCTCAGTTATTTGCTAGATGTATTCCAATCCCTACAGTTTTTACCCTCTACAGTTAAAGCACACTTTTTATATGAAATTAATTGCCTAATCAATTACAGCAGGGAAACGGTGGACCGGTCACATATTTGTAACATAAAAATCGTGTTTCTTTTATCTCTCCTAAACACCCTAAAACTTTGGATAAGCAGTTTTTTAGGCCCTGTATAATTTAAAAGTTGGGATAACATATACTATGTACATTGTGTGGGATCAGAGAGTTGCACTCATGTGGAGAGTTTATCTTGGACTAGCCAGTCCTGTAACACAGTATGAGGAAAAGTTATCGGAGCTGCTCTTGGGAGACAATGTTTTACATCGGTATAGAATTTTTCCCTGGGAACAAATGAGTAAAATGTGACGAAAGTTTTCAACTAAACAAAAAAGGTAACCAGTAGTAGTAACAGGGTTCATTCTAAAAATCAGCTCAAACTGTTGAGATTTTACGTTAACCATCTGACTGCATTTATCTATTCAAGTAAGAAAAGCTCGATAATCCTGCACCAGCTCCGTCCATGGAACAACACATTAAACGAATTTACCGAGAAAGAAGAAACATAAATCTAAAAAAAGCGTTCCCTACTAAGGGATTATATATAGTGATTGAAGAGAACAAAAATTTTCAATTGGATTAAGATGCAGGGAGTTTGTGGCACATTTAAATGTAGGTATGCCTTACCGTTTTCTGGTAGTCCAAACCTTGGAAGGTTCCGAAAGATATCTGACTGCACCTCTGTTGTCCACGGCATGCAGTTATCTTAGAGGGATTGTGTCACACTGAACTGCCTTAATGTTGCTAGAGCATTCCATAAAGTCTTTTAACAGACCATAATACTATCATTATTGCATTATTCCGAAAGTAGATGCAGAATACGAACTGGTTGTCCCCAGCGCTTCCCGCCAAACACACTGACTTTCATCCATATCTTTAAGCAGAAAGCATGACTATTCACGTCATAGATCAGCAACAGCCAATTTACCGCAACATCGAGTAAATTCCTGTTTTTTACTTTGATATATTGTCGCCAGCAATGGTGGACGTAGCATTCTCAGAAATTTGTGTGGTAGACATGTGTCGGATATGATAAGGAATGAGGAGGTTCGCCAAAAATTGGTGAGGAAAGAAGTATACGGGGAACGCTGATAAGAAGAAGCGACAGCATCAGTTAAGACAGTAGAACAGACAGAATGGGAAAGCATCTCTTAAAACATCAGGGAAAAACATCTATGGTACTAGAGAGAGCTGTAGAGGGTAAAAACTGTAGGGATTGGAATACATCCAGCAAATAACAGGAGGTAGGTTGCAAGTGCTACTCTGAGAGGAAAAAGAATTCGAGGAACTCGTGGCGGACTGCACCTCTCGCGGCAGCGTTCTCGCTTCCCGAGCACGGGGTCCCGGGTTCGATTCCCGGCGGGGTCAGGGATTTTCACCTGCCTCGAGATGACTGGGTGTTTGTGTTGTCCTCATCATTTCATCATCATCCAGGAAAGTGGCGAAATTGGACTGAGCAAAGGTTGGGAAATTGTACGGGCGCTGATAACCGCGCAGTTGAGCGCCCCACAAACCAAACATCATCATCATCATCAGCGGACTGCACCGCATCAAATTGCTCTGAGCGCTATGGGACTTAACATCTATGGTCGTCAGTCCCCTAGAACTTAGAACTACTTAAACCTAACTAACCTAAGGACATCACACAACACCCAGTCATCACGAGGCAGAGAAAATCCCTGATCCCGCCGGGAATCGAACCCGGGAACCTGGGCGTGGGAAGCGAGAACGCTACCGCACGACCACGAGCTGCGGACCACACCGCATAGCTCATAGCCTCTGGACCGATGGGATCCGTCAGTCCGAGTTACTTAAATCAGCAACTTGCACTTAAATTGGCACACGAAATTGACCTGTTCATTATTCCATATCGCGCTACTTACACCTTCCAAACTGAGACAAGTGCACTTGGCATTACGTACTCATAATCAGTTCCGCAGTGGACGTAATTTGTACACTATTGTTCATGAATTATGCACCAAGCAGCTAATTAACTGTGAATACTATCCAGGGTGACCCATTGTTTTCTGATGGCGAAGTACTTGACGCAAGCGTAACATGGATTTGTGTGAAAATTCTTCACTGTCTGACAAATAAGAAGTTAATTACGGACTGTTAATGTATACATTCATGTGAGCTAAGCGCCAGACAGGTTCCAATTAATTTCACCTTTACACCATTACGTGTTATTTATATTAGTTTACTTCCAGGCGTGAAAAACACATCGCTGTAAATGCATGGTCAGACCTCTGTGACCCGTTAATGCCACTTGCTGGATGTTTCCAAAGAGGTAAACGTGGGATAAAAAAGGAAGCGATGCGCTGCAGCAGAGATGCTGTTAGAGCGGACATATGTGACTGTCAATTTTTTTAAGTCTGCAGAAAGAGAGGAGTCTGTGGTGCGTTTTGAGGAACAGAGGACACGAACAGCTTTTTTCGCTCTTCCTATTGAAACAGTTTCTTTAATAACATTGGATTTTGGGTTAATGTAAAGAATTACGGCACCTGTCTATTGATTTGACACACAGTTCATCTCCCTGCATTGAAACATGATTCTGATCATTAGGCGACACGGTTAACATTCGGCCACTTCTACTTCGGCTGTAGTCGAGTCGACCATCGCAGAGGAAAGAAGAGATAAAGTTACCTTTTGAGAAGAAAATACAACTAACAACATTTACTGTTAAATTTCCTAGACAGGTTATTTCAGATATGTTTGATGATATCTACTCGGCAGCTCGCCGTAAAATCATTTCATTAAATTCAGTTTAAGACTTCACAGTTGAAAGGTCAGAAATCATTACCAATTCAGAACTCTAATTCATTATCCAGCCAGTAGTAAAAAATAGAATATAAAACATTGGTGGCCGAACAGAGACTAGATTCCACAATCTCCCGATCGTAAGTAAAAAGTAATGTAATTGTAACTGTGATTGTTGAAATAGGAACTGTATTCTGTCTTTATTCCGTGTATTCGGCAATGAGGATAAAATAGAAAAAGAAGAATGTGAACCAGTAAAAAAGGAATGAAATTATGGGAATTGAAGAAAATTTTCTCCAGAGACAAGTAAATGATCTTTGCAAAAGGTGAACACGAGTAAGTCAAACAAAGGTAGGATCAAGAATATTCCATTGATCATAGCATGCAGAAGCAATTTCGCCACAATATCCTGGTCCTTACCCCTTTTAAAAGACTTCCGCAACCAATAGAATTAGGGTGGAGTTGATTTTTCATTGCAATAGTAAACGATTTTCATATGTGTAACAACAACAATAATGAGAAGTCATCTTGTCTTCAACGTATACCATGTGTGAAATTCTCCACAAATACCGTTTTTCTGTTATATTTCAGTAAATCAATTACAGTGTGTACCTGTTATTGTCATTAAAAATGGAGCCAAGTGTCAATTTAGTACTAACGGCAGTGATCACGAAAATACTAAATCAGATTCTAATGTATAAGATATTGAAAATGACAAAGCATCGCAACAGGATGGCCATGTCACAGCAGAAAACAATACACAACTGAACTCAACTACTATGAATGGACAGAATGTTAGACCAAAAAAATGGCTCTCAGCACTATGAGACTGAGGTCATCAGTCCCCTAGAACTTAGAACTACTTAAACCTAACTAACCTAAGGACATCACACACATCCATGCCCAAGGCCGGATTCGAACCTGCGATCGTAGTGGTCGACGGTTCCAGACTGAAGCGCCTAGAACCGCTCGCCCACACCGGCCGGCGAATGTTAGACCAAATTATGTTACATGGCTTACACTCGGTGAGCTTAATCCACAGTTCTCACAAGGGAACCTCCCCATCGCACCCCCCTCAGATTTAGTTATAAGTTGGCACAATGGATAGGCCTTGAAAAACTGAACACAGATCAATCGAGAAAACAGGAAGAAGTTGTGTGGACCTATGAAAAAATAAGCAAAATATGCAAACTGAGTAGTCCGTGAGCAATATAGGCAACATCGAGGGTACTGTGGGTACAGGAGCGCCGTGGTCCCGTGGTTAGCGTGAGCAGCTGCGGAGCTAGAGGTCCATGGTTCAAGTATTCCCTCCGGTAAGAAATTTAGATTTTTATTTTCAGACAATTATCAGAGTTCAGGCACTCACACATAATCAATTTCACTCTCCAAAATTCCAGGACATGTTCAGATTTGCTTGGACATATGCGGGATTTGACGGTCTACACACGGAAAAATTTGAAAACGTTAAAAACTTACGTTTTTACAGAGCACAGAGAAAACTGTGCGACTGTGAAACTGTTGCATTCATTTGTTGCAGTTTATATGACACACACTTATGTTTTCATCACTTTTTTGGGAGTGATTATCACATCCACAAGAAAACCTAAATCGGGCAAGGTAGAAGAATCTTTTTACCCATTTGCCAAGTGTGCAAGTTAGGTGGGTTGACAACATATTCCTCTCATGTGACGCACATGCCGTCATCAGTGTCGTATAGAATATATCAGACGTGTTTTCCTGGATCAAATGTTTTCGGTTGCCATTGGAGAGGCACGTCCTTTCGTCTACTAATCGCACGGTTTTGCGGTGCGGTCGCAAAACACAGAAACTTAACTTATTACAATGAACAGAAACGTCAATGAACGAACGAACAAATCATAACTTGCAAAAATAAAGTCAGTAAACTTGTCGCTTGAGGGTAGACTTGAACCAAGGACCTCTCGGTCCACAGCTGCTCACGCTAACCACGTGACCACGGCCCTCCTGTGCCCACATTACCCTTGATGTTGCCTATGTTGCCCACGGACTACTCAGTTTGTATATTTTGCTTATTTTTTCATAGTTTCACACAACTTCTTCCTGTTTTCTCGATTGATCTGTGTTCAGTTTTTCAAGGCCTATCCACTGTGCCAAATTATAACTAAATCTGGGGGGGGTTGCGATGGGGAGGTTCCCTTGTCAGTACGAAATTCCTCTCTTTAAAATGCAGTCATGTTCGGAAACAACATAACACCTTGAAAGACTAGGACATTCATATGTACAGGACATGTACATTACTATGTTCTGCAGAAATGATTGCCTTTTGAACCATTTCGGCCTGCATGTTCAACGTAAACAACGGTATCAAATGGTTCAAATGGCTCTGAGCACTATGCGACTCAACTGCTGAGGTCATCAGTCGCCTAGAACTTAGAACTAATTAAACCTAACTAACCTAAGGACGTCACACACATCCATGCCCGAGCCAGGATTCGAACCTGCGACCGTAGCGGTCGCTCGGCTCCAGACTGTAGCGCCCAGAACCGCACGGCCACTCCGGCCGGCCAAACAAACAACGGTATCACTGCGCAACAACACCTACCGGTAAAATGTGCCTGTGGCTATTGTTGTTGCTATAAACCGAAGGCGCTGACGAATGACGGTTCCTCTGACCACGTGCCGTGTGGTCTTTGTGTCACAGACTGCGTAGTTGTTGCAGTGTACTGTAAGTAGCAGAATGCGCCAGTATTCATATGGGGAATAGTGTTTGTGTACGGCCAAGCGGATGGAAACAGTCGAGAGGCAGCACGGCTATACCAAGACAAGTACCCCCATAGACTCCAAGCACATCACACAACATTTCAATCCCTTTTGTGGCGTCTGTCTGAAAGGACCTACGATCACACAAATCTCAAAATAGAGCTCGAAGTGAGCGATATGGTTGGTGTCTGCGAGGGTATAGTTTTAGTATAGTCGTTGCTTGTCGGCCGTTTCCATCTGCTCTGCCGTACACAAACATCTCGGCTTCTCCTCGACACGAATAATGACCCATTCTGCCACTTACAATATGCTGCGTCAATCACGTAGTCTGCAACACACCGGGAACGTACGGCACGTGGTCACAGGAAATGTCATTCGTCAGCACCATTTACCATGGCAACGATGTACTTCCGGACACACATTCGTAGAACCTTTCTTGTCCACTACAAGTCAGGAATGCGTCCCTTCAGTTTGTCAGTTTTATTAATGTTCACTTTCTACAAGCACGCAGTACATTTTCAAATTCTGTTCCCACGAAAACGGTTGAAAGTTGTTTCTTCCTGTTTACGCATATTGCAATCCTAGCCGTGCCACCGAGCGAGGTGGCGCAGTGGTTAGCACTGGACTCGCATTCGGGAGGACGACGGTTCAATCCAGTCTCCAGCCATCCTGATTTAGGTTTTCCGTGATTTCCCTAAATCGTTTCAGGCAAATGCCGGGATGGTTCCTTTGAAAGGACACGGCCGCTTTCCTTCCCAATCCTTCCCTAACCCGAGCTTGCGCTCCGTCTCTAATGACCTCGTTGTCGACGGGACGCTAAACACTAACCACCACCACCATCACTAGCCGTGCCCTACAGACCCTGCCGATACGAATCAAATCGGTGAGGGGAAGTTCGTACGGTGCCCATGTGAGTGAGGAACTGAGCATCCCTGGTCGCTGTTCCCCAAGGGGCCGTGACTGTTGTTAAGGATCGCGGGTCCTTCTGCCGTACCACATCACATCCCCGACTCACTACTCACCTCAACGATTATTTTTAAGAGAATCTATTGGTACTATTATTTTTACTACTTCCTTAATGCAAAACACATGAAACATCGAATTTCGTCAAAGCTACGCTGAAGGTGTGTAATAAATTTTCGTCATAATTTGGTGACAAATTAGACTATATGAGAGTAACAGGGAATCTTTGTCACAAAGGAGAGCTATCATCTGAAATGGGTAACATGGCAAAAGATTTACGTTGCGATGCAAGAAGCTGAAACAGACCGAAACAGGAGCTAATAAAATTAAAGTGGAAGAGTGTGGAGTTAAATTCGAAACGGAAAAGGAAGCTTGACGTAAGTGGTACGAGGAAAGGGAGGCTAAACTTGAAACGGAAAGGGAAGCTGAACGGACGGACTATGAAGAAAGGAGATCTTCGCGTGGTTCGGAACAGAAAGATCAGCGTAGGGAGTACGATGATTGGAAAGCTAAATGTAAAGATTTAAGGATTTGTATGCGAAACGAAGATTTTGAGACACAGGAAGTGTTCAAAGTTGAGTGTAGTAAAATGAGTGCGAATAAAGAAACGTTAGAACCTAGTTTCTTAAGAAAGCTTACTCAAGAGAAGTGGCTCTGAGCACTATGGGACTTAGCATCTGAGGTCATCAGACCCCTAGAACTTAGAACTACTTAAATCTAACTAACCTAAGGACATCACACACATCCATGCGCGAGGCAGGATTCGAACCTGCGACGATAGCGGTCGCGCGGTTCCAGACTGAAGCGCCCAGAACCGCTCGGCCACACCGGCCGGCCAAGAGGAGAGGGAAGAAGTAGTAAAGGAAAGTACAGTCGTCTATACAGAGAGAATAACTGAACGTCAATCAGTAATACGTAAACATACGGATAACTTAAGAAACGAAAGTGAATTGTCCGTTAATTTTCCAGTAGTACGTAAGTCGGGCGTATACATAAATTTTTCCCAAAGGGGGCAGAACTCTGAAATTGGTATTTTTTTACATCACTATTGTGCGTTTGAAAACGTGTCACGCCTCAGGAACTGAATTAGACAAGAACTTACTGTACTTTAATAATTGATAGTTGTCCGGTTAGCACTTTTAAGATATTTTGGTACTGAAACGGTAAGCTTATTGAATTGAATATGAAGAGTTTATCTTCTCATATTATGAATATGAATGTAACCGTTTTGATTCAAAGATCTGCCGGCCATTGTGACCGAGTGGTTGTAGGAGCTTCAGTCCGGAACCGCGCTGCTGCTACGGTCGCAGGTTCGAACCCTGCCTCAGTCATCGATGTGTGTGTTGTCCATAAGTTAGTTAGGTTTAAGTAGTTCTAAGCCTAGGGGACTGATGGCCTCAGAAGTTAAGTCCCATAGTGCTTTGAGCCATTTGAACCTCTTTTTTTCCCACGATCTAAGATTTCATCCTCATATGATTAAATCCTGCGCATCCAACGAGTTATGAAATAAAGTTAGAATATAATTACAAAGCAGTTATTTATATGTCGACAATGTGATATGAAACGAAAATCATAAATGTGGCCGGCCGAAGTGGCCGTGCGGTTAAAGGCGCTGCAGTCTGGAACCGCAAGATCGCTACGGTCGCAGGTTCGAATCCTGCCTCGGGCATGGATGTTTGTGATGTCCTTAGGTTAGTTAGGTTTAACTAGTTCTAAGTTCTAGGGGACTAATGACCTCAGCAGTTGAGTCCCATAGTGCTCAGAGCCATTTTTTTCATAAATGTGAAGCAAAAAAAGGATGTCTGAAATAAATCCTGTAGGACATAAATGCAAATAACGAACATTTATACTCCTCGAAATGGAGGAATAGGCAGTAAATAATGAAAAAGGCTTATTATTTTCGTGTCATGCAACAACTTCGTGTTTGGAAACACATCTGATCAAGTTAATGGATTTCTTTCAGCATTTTCAAGCTTTCTATAGTTTAACGTTGACTTGCATAGCTAAAACTCATAAGATATGTTTTGTAAAATACTTTTTTTGTTGGGTACGTGTATCCTAGCACTTGTGACCGACCAGATGAATGAATGAAATATACCAAAACCACCCTCAAATTGGCCAGTAAAATCGATTCTTAACAGCGTGGGACTGAACCAAGTCAATTATCGTTCCACCAGATTGTCGTATTCTTCTGTAGCCATACTAACTCTAATAGTGAATTTGTAGCTCTGTGACTACATACTGCGCCGTGTTGCACCCTATACAGTTGCGAAGTTGAGTGTAACTGTCGCGATATTAGTGATGTGGTGTTATAATAAGACTCTCGTAAATAAATGAGGAAATAATAAGTATGTAACTTCTCGCCAAACCCAAACCAGACAGAGCAATGGTCACAGAGCAGCAAAAATAAACTGTTTTTACCTACACAGTCAAAGACTCATGGACGTCACGATACACCTCTCGCTGTACCATAAAAAGCGAGATCTCCACAGATCTAGCAGATTTCGTCAATAATCATATTCTAAAAATGGTTCAAATGGCTCTGAGCACTATGGGACTTAACATCTATGGTCATCAGTCCCCTTGAACTTAGAACTACTTAAACCTAATTATCCTAAGGACATCACACAACACTCAGTCATCACGAGGCAGAGAAAATCCCTGACCCCGCCGGGAATCGAACCCGGGAACCCTGGCGTGGGAAGCGAGAACGCTACCGCACGACCACGAGCAGCGGACAATCATATTCTCCAAAGACCAATTATTATTATTAATCTACCACCAACATTATTCAATAACTCCAGAGGAAACAGGCTGCACATACCTGAAAGCAGTAGAACCACAAATATTTATTCTCCATTCCTGTATGAACGCAAGACTGTGTCGCTACTGCCTGTCACAGCTCAGAAGCGGCACGTAAATGGAACGGCTAGCCCTGGAGCCCACAGCCTCAAAGTGGAGACATTAGCTGACGACAACGCGGACAAGTGGCCTACGCATACTGATAAAGAGGGGAATCGCTGAACTGCGCGCGTTGCTACCACTAGCTGACAAGAAATTACTTTCCAGTCACCTGTGGTCAGAAGACGCAGAAGACTATGAGCGTAATGCGACCGCTAAACTAAAGAGAAGCGAAGCAGTGCCCACAAACTAGCGACGGCGTTTTAATTGCAAGACGCTGTTTGACAAGCCTACCACTGTCCCGCCTGACGAGAGCGTGAAGTAGCAACAGATGTGTGAATAAAAACACACTAAAATATTTTTTACTACACATCTTTGAGCTGCTGGATTTGCTCATCTTATTAGCAAAAATGTATTATTTAGTAGCAAGACTACACACTACTTGTACTGATTAGAACAATATCACCAGGTGTAAAGTGTTGGACGTTAAGATTTTACCACAAATTATCTGCCCCTGGTAACCACATATTGTTAGAGCTCCAACAGTATCCTGCGTAAGACATAGTCAGCCATTGATGACGAAGCATAAATCAGCTGATACCGGGGTTTAGTTCAGACCCTGATACCGTTCAGAGGAGAAGACTGTAGATAGAAAATTACTAAATTTTTTTTGTTCTCTTCTACATCTCGTCTGGAAAAATGTCTAGTTCTTACACGTGATATTTTCCTGTTAAGGGACTATCCTGGGGAAATTTCTTCAGGGGTCACCTGTTTAAGATATGGTTCACGATAATTATATCCACATCTGTTAAGCCAACCTGGTATGGGTCTCAGACAGACAGGCAAATCCTTAGATGTGTTTTTTGTGACATAAGCACTAGGTCACAGTGCTTGGTAATCTCTCTTGGATAATGTTCTAGAAAGCTACTAGGATGAGCGAATTATTAATTAAAAGAGATCAGCACTAAAGTCTGAGAGAGAGCCAATGGAGTCCTTGGGAAAAAAAAGATACGGATTCTGTTATTTATACAGACAGATGGATAGACATGACTTCACACCTATATACTTAGGAATAAAACGACATCATTTTACAGATAGGGTAATCAGTCAAGAGGGGCTGTAACAAGTAGACATGAGAGACGAAAGATGGTGCGTTCTAGAGAGACATGGTGGCAAGATGACATTGTCACATGTGCAGCAGTTCAGTGTGTGCGTGAGAAACCACTAATGTTACTTTATTGTGAATGCTGTGGTATTCTGTAACCCCACGTCAGTTGAAAGTCATATGTATTTGGAATCGTAAAAATATCTGCATGCTGTGTAAAGTGGTATGGTTCTAGAATCGAAAGATGCGAAACACATTTGTTGCGTATTGACACCACTATTGATCACACCGCGAGAAGCTTGCTGATGGAAGATAAAAAGGGGCTCTGAAGAACATGCATAGCGCAATTTTTATCTACATGACTTAGATTAGCTCATAATGCTGTGGCTTAGTGTTTGTTTAATTTTTTAATCTATTTATTGTACATTCGAAGTTTTATTCGATTCTTCTCTTTGGTGGTTTCAGTTGTGTAAAATTTACTGTATTCCACACGAATCATTGAACGTTTTGGAGGAGAGTAAACGCACGTTGGCGTGGAGGGTCGAATTTACGGTCAGAGGACAGAAGTTAGGTGATATAACCAAAAGTGATGCCATCTTGAGCCTTTACCCAGATGTTTTATACGAACCGTCGACTAAAATGTGTTTGACCTGTGGGGGTCTAATGCAAAATATTACCTATACGTCTATAATTATAATTTAAAGTGTAAATCGATTACATAAATTTGTGCTGTTAGTGTGTGCTCGTATAAAAACGGAAAAAAGTATTATGGCCGTTTTTTCAGTTTTTTCAAAATATCTCAGTTTCATTTGCACCTATCGCTTTAACGTCTATTTTATTTTTTAAAGAGCACAAAATTCTCTACAAATTTGATTCTAACCATTTTTTTCTACTCCCAGTATCTAAGGCGTTACAGCGCGTCAAAAAATACCAATTTTTCAAATTTCGAGCAAAGTGGCAAATTACCTAATTTTTGAACACTGTTATTTCAGTTTCTATTGGTGTAGTATAAACATATTACTCAACATGTTATTCATTGGAATTTACCATCTCACTCTGCTGCAGGGCCAGGACAAACAGCATCATATTCAGTAACTACGAACACATTCACGTCGGATTGCGTGAAGTTCATTTATGTTATAATATGTAATACGATTGCATGCAGGTGCCGTACATTTTCTACAGTTGATTGACGTTAATGATCAGTTATAAGAAAAAGTATGTAGGAATTGTTCTTTAGCGGACAAAAGCGTATTTATTATTTGGCGGGCGGAAGGCGATTATCTCTGGTGATTGTTCACAGCGCGCTGACAGCTATTAGCACACAACAATAAGGGTCCTACAGTTTGGAGTCGCTTCCATTCAGTATATGTTGTGATGCTGAAAAAGAGTATGCCTGACATGAATTTGTGTTTCATTTGCGAAAAAACTGTGGTGTGTGGTGGACACAATGTGAAAAAGAAGCCGGCCGGTGTGGCCGTGCGGTTCTAGGCGCTTCAGTCTGGAACCGAGTGACCGCTACGGTCGCAGGTTCGAATCTTGCCTCGGGCATGGATGTGTGTGATGTCCTTAGGTTAGTTAGGTTTTAGTAGTTCTAAGTTCTAGGGAACTGATGACCATAGATGTTAAGTCCCATAGTGCTCAGAGCCATTTGAACCATTTGTGAAAAAGAAAGGACTGAGCACACTTATCGATTGTAGTGCTAAATGCAGGGAGTCTGCCAACACCCGATTTTTGAAAACGCTCAGTGAAGTGATGTTGCATGAAGCATGCTACAAGAAGTACATTAATGAGAGAATGATAGCAGCTAGCCTTCGACATCCTCAGGAACCAACAGGCGTGCTACGTCGGTCGGAGGAAAAGGTCAGTTCAATTTCAAAGAGAAATGCTTCTTATTTGCAAAAGGGAATTCTGATGACTTTTTAACCAAGCAGTTAAGATTACCATATGCCAAACGAAATTTTGTTTACAAAGTAATGAAACTGGAAGTGCAATCGACAGTATTAGAACAGGCTAAACGACGTGGTGATGAATTTGGTCAACAAGTGATAGAGCGAATTCAAAATGTAAATGATTTGGTTGCTGTAGATGGGTTATACCACAGATTTTGCTACAGAAAGTTCTTTCACTGTGTTTCAGCTACTGGACGGAATCGAGGTTACCGACCTGCAACACAAGTAGATGAAGGCATGGAGGCTATATTTGCATACCTGGAAGCCAATACGGAAGAATGTCAGTTTTCTATGGACGATCTGTTAGAGCAAATACCCAAATCACCTCGTCCTGATATTCGAACTGTCAAGGCTCGCCTTTTCCAGAAATATAGGGACGATGTGGTGATAGCTGAAACAGCTTCAAAGCCAGCCACAAGAAGATGCTGACGTTATGATTGTAACATCTGCCATTTCAAGAACCAAAGATTTTGGAAGTGTTGTCATTGTAGGAGACGATGTTGACCTGCTTTTGCTCATGACCAGTTTGGGGCAAGGCATTGAAAACTTATTTTTCTTAAAGCCAGGAAGAGGAAATGCAGAAGACAAGTGGTTTTCCATTGCATCTTACAAGTTTGACAGTGAATATATTCTGTTCACTCACGCCTCTACACAAGATGCTGCACAACATCATTCGTTGCGCACTTACCAACAAGTCCAAAGTTGGATGGGAAACTGGAAACCTCCTGAGAAACTGGGCTGGAATCACAGTGACCCCGGTCCAATATTCGTTATAATGAGCCAAGATCCAGCACCTGAAGCACTTCTTCACATTGTTTCATGCTCATGCAAGCTGAACTGTGGCGGAGCGTGCTCCTGCAGAAAAGCGGGTTTGAAATGTTCTTCAA